>NC_139401.1:117692500-127692500 GCF_054392235.1 Sus scrofa
TCATCATGTTGAGTGTGGCTACCAGTACAATGTTGAATAGAAATATTGAGGGTATATATCCTTGTTTTAATCCTGATCTAAGGGGAGAACCATGAAGTCTTTCAATATTCAGTCCATATACTGTTAGCTGTTGATTTTTCATAGATTCCCTTTATCAGTTTGCACATATTCTCTTCTATGGATAATTTGCATAGAATTTTTAAAAACCATCAAAAATGGATGTTGAATTTTATTTGATACATTTTATGTATGAATTCTGTATAATAACTGTATGTTTTTTTTCTTTTGTTAATATGGTGAATTACATTAATTTTGAATTACATTTATTTTATTTTGTTAATATGGTGAATTACATTAATTTTGAATTACATTAATTTTCAAGCACTAACCCAAATTTGTGATTCTTTGATAAATCTACTTGGCCATGATGTAATATCTTTTAAACATATTACTGGGTGTGATTTCCTAAAATTTAAGAATTTTTGTGCATATGTTTGTGAGAGATATTGGTTTATAGGTTTGTTGTGATGACTTTAACTGGTTTTGGTAACAAGGTAATGCTGGCACATAGATGAAGTATTCCCTTATTTTAATTTTTCTGAAATGTTTGTGTAGAACTAGTATTATTTCTTGCTTCAATATTTGGTAAAATTTACCAGAAAAGCCATTGAGGCCTAGAATTTTCTTTGTGGGACAATTTTAAACTACAAATTCTTTAATATATTTAATACATATTGGACACTTCAAATTATCTTTTTCTTCTTGAGTTAGCTTTGGTAGTTTATATCTTTTAAAGATCTGTCCATTTCATCTACATTGTTGAACTTATTGGCTTAAAATTGTTTATAATATTATTTTTCATTCTTTATTATTCATAAAATCTGTAGCAGTGTCACCTGATTCCTGATTTTGTTAGATTGTGTCTCTTTCCTGTTTTTCCCTGATCAGTCTGGCTAGAGGTTATTAATTTTATTGATCTTCTCAAAGAACTAGCTTTGATCACATTGATTTTCCCTTATGTGTTTCTATTTTATTTTTCATTGATTTCTGATAACTTGGTGTGAGACTTTTCGTCTTTTCTTTTTTCAAAAGTTTTATTGGGGTATAGTTGATTTACAAGGTTGTCATAATTTCTGCTGTACAACAAAGTGATTCAGTTATACGTACTTTTTCAGATGCTTTTCCCATATAGATTATTATAGAATATTGGATAGAGTTCCCTCTGCTATACAACAGATCCCTGTTCACCGGTCATTCCATATACCATGGTATAAGTTTCCCTCCAATCACTGCTTTAGCTGAAATCCAGAAATTTTGGTATATTGCATTATCATATGCATTCAGTTCAAAATATTTAAAATTTTCCTTGTGATTTCTTATTTGACCCATGGGTTATTTAGAAGTATATTGTTTAGTTTTAAAATATTTGGAGAGTCTTCACATATCCTTATCTTACTAATTTCTAATTTCAATTCTAATTTGGTCAGAGAACATATTTGTACACTTTTAACCTTTAAAAATATACTTAGGCTTATTTATGGGCCAGAATATGGTCATTATAAAAGTATATGTACTTGGAGATTTATTTATTCTAATACTTTTTGGTGGTGTATTCTGTAAATGTCATGTAGGTCAATTTTACTGATTTTACTGATCCAGCTTTATTTAACCTCACTGACTTTAACTTACTTATTCTATCAATTATTGAGAAAGGGGTATTGAAATCTCTAACTTTAATTGCAAAAATGCCAGTAAATATTTTTCCTTTCATCTGTATCAGTGTTTACATCATATATTTTTAAATCTCTGTTATTAGGTGCATAATATCTAAGATTGTTCTATATTTTTGATGGATTGACTTCTTGACATTATGAAATGGCCCTCTTTGGTCTAAATCAGTGTTTCAGGTATTGATAATAACTGTTCTAGCTTTCTCTTCTCTATTGTTAGCATGATTAACCATTTTTTTCAGAGTTTTTAAAGATATTTTCTTTTGATGTCTTCTGACTTGGGTTATTTCAATAAATCTTTCTTGTACTTGTTCCTCTGGATGTAATATGTGCTTTTCCCCCATTGGTTTAAGATTTCTTTTTATCACCAATTTTAATCAATTAGAATATGATGTGCCTCAGTGTAATTTTTTATGTTTTTTGTGCTTGGGATATTGAGATTCTTCAATTTGTAGATTTATAATTCTCATCTAATTTGGAGAATGTTCAGCCATTATTTCTTCCAATATTTTTTCTATCTTCCCTCTTCCTTTCTTTTCCTTCTAATGAACATCACTTATTCAGACTGATTAAAATTGTCCTGCTACTCACTGTGTTAACTTTTTCTTTTTTTCCCTTTTTGTTTAATTTTAGATAGTTTCTAATGCTGTGTCTTCAAACCTTGTAATCCTTTCTCTGCAGGTCCCTCTTCCTCTATTTACCCCTTAAACATTAATGTTCCTCCAGGGGTCTTTCCTCTACTTTTCCTTCTAGCTCTGCACACTAATCCATTTCTGGGGCTTCAATTGTCATTCCTATTTTGATCACTGCTAAAACTTTATCAGTCCAGACCATTCAGTATTTCCATCCTTCTGACTGCCCTATTTGGCATCTTTCCTGGCTCGATCCAAAGGTACTTCAGCTCACACAGAGACTATCATCTCCTCCTGTATGTTTTATTATAGTAAATAGCAACCCCAAACAACTAGTTACCAATACCAGAAATATGGATCTAAACAAAGAGACCCTCCCCCCATTCTCCAACCTCGACATCTATTTGATGATGGCATTTTCTCAGTTTTATTATTTAACATGACTCAGTTTGTTCTGCTCTTCTCTATTGCATTGGCTCAAGTTGCAGGTCTTTCTCATCTATATAATTGCAAGTCGCCATGCCTTTATAAGCCTCTTCCAATCTTTCTTGCACTTTGCTCACTACAGAATGACTATTATACAAATCTGATCATAACATTCTCTAAGTTCCTAGAGACAAGAAAATATAGTTTAAATTTCTTCACACAGGATACAAAGGCAACCATGATCCTTTGCCTACTTTACTAACATAAATTTTTTTAAAAAATTTTATTTGAGTATAGTTGACAGTGTTGTGTTAGTTTCAGGTGTGCAGCAAAGTGAATCATTATACATATACATATATCCATTCTTTTTCAGATTTTTTCCCATATAGGTTATTCCAGAATATTGAGTAGATTTCTCTGTGCGATATAGTAGTCCCTTGTTACTTATCTATTTTATATATAGTAGTGTGTATATGTTAATCTCAACCTCCTAATTTATCCTTCCCTCCACCTTTCTGCTTCGGTAGCCAAAAGTTTGGTTGTTAAATCTTTTGAGTCTTGTTTCTGTTTTGTAAGTTATTTTGTATCATTTTTTTCCTTGGACTCTTTATTTTATGAAAGTTTTTAATCATGAATGGCTATGGAATTTTGTGAAGTTTTTTTTTCTGCATTTGATCATAAGATTTTTCTCTTTAGCCTGTTAATACAATGGACTACTCTGACTGTTTTACAAATATTGAACAAGCTTACAGCCATGAAATAAACTCCACATAGTCATAGTGTATAATTTTTGTGTGTGTACATGTATAGCTTAATTCTATTTGCCAATATTTTGCTAAGAATTTTTGCATCTGTATTCATGAGTGCTATTGGTATGTCATATTCTTTTTTTATAACTTTAAAAAAATTTTAATTTTATTTTATTGAAGCATAGTTGATTTACAACGTTGGGTTAATTTTTTTTTTTTTTTGGTCTTTTTAGGGCCGTAGGTGCAGCATATGGAGGTTCCCAGACTAGGGGTCCAATCAGAGCTGTAGCTGCCGGCCTACACCACAGCCACAGCAACACCAGATCCAAGCTGCGTCTGCAACCTACACCACAACTCATGGCAATGCCAGATGCTTAATCTACTGAGCAAAGCCAGGGATTGAACCTGAATCCTCATGGATGCTAATCAGATTTGTTTCCACTGAGCCACAAGGGGAAATCCTGTGTTAATTTTATTACCATTAAGTTTTTATAGATCCTCTATGTAAATAATCCATGATGACTATTTGAAGTTCCTTGAAGAGGCTAGGTTGTTTCATACCTCCATGACTTTGCTTAGGCTGTTCCCTCCTCCTAAAAATATCTTTTTTACCTTTCTGTATGGCAAATTCTTACTTATCCTTTCAGACCCAGCTCAAGAGTCCATTTTTCTGTGAAGCATTTCTTGAATCACCCAGGGTAGTAACTCCTTTTTTTGAGCCACCAACATATTTGGTACCTCTATTATAACATTTCTTATATTTTATTACAAATATTTGTTCATGTCAGTCTTTCTTACTATACCCTGAGCTTCTTTAAGGCTTAAACCTTGTTGCATTTCTGTATCTCTAGGTTTCTAGCACAATGCTTAACAACAAAAAGTGCTCAGTAAATGTTTATTGATAGAGTTGTTTTCCCTTGGATATATATATAAAATTGGTAAGAGGTATGGCAAGATTTGAACCCAGGTTTTTGTGATTTCAAATCCTTATTTTAGCCGCTACTTGATTCTATCTTCAAGTTAAATAGCACAGTTCATTGAATGTGTATTCCAGAAGTCTCCTCTATATGAATTTATACGATCTTATATGATAATTTTGATCTCTCACTCTCCCTTTCCCTTTTTCTCCTCCCCTCCCTCCTCCTCCTTCTTCTTCTCCTCTCTCCCTCCCTCTCACACATTATCCATTATCTACTTTTTCTACATGTAATTTAATGGATAAACTTTTAAGTCTGGAAATCTATAGAAGACATGAACATTTGTATTTTCCAAATATAGACACAATAGTATCTCACATTCTACATGCTTTTCTGCAATGGCACTCTCCCATCAAGAGGTAGAGTCCATTTCTCCGCTTCTTTGACCAGTAAAGTAAAATAAGACGCTGCTGTGCCCATTCTTGGAATATCTCTTAACTGGTATAGCAGTTTCCATTTCCTGCCTCTTGAAAGACAGCCAACATGTGACTACACTGAGACTGCCAATGCTATGAGAAGTTCAAGGCATGTGGAGAGGCCCTGGAGGATGAGGTGTCATGTTGAAAGAGATAGGCCAAGGTGGCTAACCTTGGGGTGTTAGACATTTTAGGTGCGGAAGCTATATTGAAAAGTGGAGTATCCATCCCTAGCTCTTCAGCAGACTCCATGTGAATCAGAGACAAATCACCAGTCAAGACCTTCCTAACTAAATACCTGATCCATGAAATGGTGAATAAGATACAACTGTTGCTTTAGGCCACTAAATTCTAGATGATTTGTTACACAACAATAGCTAAACAAAACAGGAGAGGGGAGTATGACTAACATATCTATCATCACGGAAAGCTTAAAGTAAAACCTGTTTCCCTGAGTCCCAAAATATCAAGAGGGGGAAGTCAAACTAAAGGCTAAAAAGAAAGATAAGGAGAAATAGGAGGCCTCCTTAATATCTTTAGCAGGAAATAAGTAGTATTCAGAGCTTGGTACCTCTCCAAGTGGTGAAGGCAAAATATAAATGACTTCCAAACAGGCAAGAAATAAAGGATTCATTTTCAGTGGTACAAAAAGCAAGGATCAAGGAAAGGTAGCAGCTATTCTGGACAGCAGAAAGAATATTTCTCAAAGTCATGACAGGTTGGAACAATGGCTTAAATATAAAATAATTCAGTAAGTATTAATTAACAGTGATGCAATCGAGTACAACCTGCATAAGTATAAAAATAAATAATTAGCACCACTTGTGATATAATAATTTAGGGGCCAGTAACTGCTCAGAGAGGTAATAACTTCCTAAACCACATTATTTAAAGTGGAAAATTCCAAATGAAGTACTCTGACTACATTTTTTTTTAACTCAGAAAACACTAGGAAGAGTGTACTCAGTTCTGTGAGCAACAAGAAGAATGAGAGGACCCAAAGCCATATAACCTGCAGGAACAGTTTACCTTTTAGGGCCCTATCAATCTGTAAAGTCTCTGAATCTAGATTTAGATGCATTCTTGAAATTTTTTTAATATTTTGTTTTTATTTTATTTATTTTCTTTATTTTCTTTGTCTTTTTTATCTTTTTAGGGCTGCATCCGTGGCATATGGAGGATCCCAGGCTAGGGGTCTGATTGGAGCTGTTGCCGCTGACCTAGACCACAGCCACAGCAATGCCAGATCCAAGCTGCGTAGAGACCTACACCACAGCTCACGGCAACACCAGATCCTTAACCCACTGAGCGAGGCCAGGGATCGAACTCACAACCTCATAGTTCCTAGTCGGATTCATTTCCACTGAGCCAGGGCAGGAACTCCGCATTCTTGAAATTCTAAAGGTCTCACGTGATTCCTCGACACCCTGGCCCAGCCTGGATCCACCGTAATGGTGTTCTTTTTTTTTTCTTCTTCTTCTTTCAGATGAACTTTATTTTTTTTAATGATTTTTATTTTTCCCATTATAGCCGCTTTAGAGTGTTCTATCAATTTTCTACAGTAGAGCAAAGAGACTCAATCTCACATACATATATACATTCTTTTTCTCACATTATCCTTCATCATGCTCCATCGTAAGTGACTAGATATAGTTCCCAGTGCTATCCAACTGCCTAATACTCTAACAAGATCTAGAAACGCAAAGTCCAGAGGGAGAATTGCTTCTGGGCTTTCTCATGTTAAGATTTGATTAAGGCAGGCTTTCCCATAAAACCTCTACGGTAGACTGGGGTCGGTCTTGTTTGGATGGCCCTGCCATCTCACAAACAGAAAGGATTTCCAATTTCCCACTTAGAAAGAGCCAGCAGGCCTGAGGTCAAGGTCAGTTGGACATGACTTCACCAGAGTTTTGCCCCTGTGTGCTTTGCTTTGTGATGTATGACTCATCATAATTAAATTTTGAGCTAGATTAACTATAATTCCTGCACTTATTAGGAGATCAGGGTTTAAAGCTCTTGTAAAAGAGAATGAGCTGCTCATTCTGAGAATACAATTAACTACCCAACAGAACTAATACTTTATTTGAGGGAAGAGTTATTTTTGATTAATGATGCATTTTATTTCCCAAATCCCTACAGCAGCGCGTCATGTCTTCAGTGAGAAAACCAAAGAAAAAGTGTAAAATTAGAAAATTCAGAGTGTTTGGAGGTGGATTAGTATGACCTCTCCGGAGCTGGCCTCCCCTTTGGTGCCTGTTCCCAAGACTCTTTTCCCTTGGGCACATATGTACCTTGGGATTCTCCACAGCAGTATATGCCTGGAAACAGTTTTCCTGGAAGAGCTGATTTCCCTCATTTCCTTTTATAGGAACAGGGCATAACATCAGCATACCCAAGGTTCTTTAGCAATATTGCCTTAGCAAGATCTGTGTGAAGAGAGGACTGATCGGGAAGGGTCAGGAAACGCTTTCTGGAAGAGGTAATGTTTGAGAAGAGCATTGACTCAAGGCTGCGTGAGAATCATGGCACATGGTTTGGGGTCAAGGAAATCAGTAAGAAGATAATTTTCATAATCCGGAGGAGAGATCAGCAGTTGGGATGAAAAGAAGACATACTCAACTAATGTTAAAGAAGTTGAAATTTAAGGAATTGCTGATTGATTGGATGTTTGGGGGACGGTGAGTGGGGAGAGTCAAGAAAAATTTCCAGGTGCTTAATTTGGGTAATAGAGCATGTGACGGTGGATTAGGTGGTAGAGTAGTTTTGTGTGAGAAGACTATTTCCTCTGGAATGGTGGAAGAAATTTTGAGTTGGAGTTAACTGCGGCATGTCAATGTGTGGACCTAAGATTCAGAAAAGATAACAAGTAGATTTAGAAGTCACTGACATAGTAGCTGCATCCATGGATGTGGACCAGGAATAGGGTGTTTAAACTAGACTATGAGATGAAGACCAAGGATTTAACTCTAAGGAAGATTAACTCTAAAGAAATGAGCCAAGGAGGAGCCAGGAAGGAGACTGAGCAGAAACAGATGTCAGTGGCTTTAACTATGGGAAACTGAGGATCATTGAGGCAAAAAGCAGGTGGGACACCTTGGAAATGCAACAGCCTTCTCAACAAGCAGAATTGGTGGGAGAGGGCCTGAGGAAGATGCTACAGGTTTGGAGTTTAGTACGAGTAAAGGCACAGAAGGTGAACTGAGGAAGGTGCCAATACAAGAATTTCAGTGAACTAAATTAAGCTTTTTCCCTGAAAGCAGTTTGCCATCATTACACCCTGCCAAGGATCCTCAGGGTAACTTGTCCCTTCTGGAGTCCAGGTAGGCATTTTTCCCTTGTCCTCTGACTCCCAGGGAGAAATATCCATCTTTAGCTGTCTTCCCCAAATTCTGCACCATTGCTGGCCTCTGAAAAGGACGGAAGCTGAGATTCAAAGCCTACCACAATCTGGCCCCAACAGACGACCTTCCCATTATATCCTTCTTTCTTATGTCCAATCCCAGCTCCATTGAAATACAATTATCACTGATTTCCATCTCACCTATCTTATTCCTTACCTTTGTGCCTGTATTATGTTATTTTCTTTCCCTGACAGCCCCCTACTCCCATCCCTTTACCATTTCTTCAAATCCCACTTATCCTCCATAAGTCAAGCTCATATACCATGAAGTCCTGCCGATCCCTCATCTGAGTCTTCTCTCCAACTACCAGCAGATTTTGCTCTCTTACGGCATGAATCCTACTTTGCTATGCATTTGGAGTTATTATGGTATGTTTCCAATTTCTTACTCTAGACTATGGCGAATTACTTCACCATTAGGACCTACCCCATGTTCTATTTTTCCTAGTATCTTATCCACTAGCACCAAACACAGTGCCTGATATGTATAACATGTTCAATAAATGTATATAGAATGAAGGAAAAAATAAATGATTTGTTGGAGAGCTCAGAGAGAGAATTTTCTCATTCCTGGCCCCCAGATTCCAAATGAGATTGTATTACAAGTCATGGGTCTTGTCTTACTCCAATAAGAAAAAGGTGTATATATCATGCCAATTCTCATATTGGTCATGTGCATAGTAACTTATTTTCTGTGTTTTCCTTTCTTCACATACAACTGAAAACTAATGCCATGATGTAGGAGAAAAAGCTTAGCCTGGGTATGGCTTGGGTTTGAATTCTGATAATGTCTGTTACCTACTCTCTGTGAATCCAGGCCAGGTCACTCTCCCTCTCTGCTTGGTAAACAGGGCTGTCCATCTCCAGTGCTGCTGTGAGGCCCCAGAAAGAAATGGAGTATACAATTCATACCATTTTTTTTTTTTTTTGCAAAAATAGACTCTGTACTCAGGTGAGGCATTGTCATTAATGAGGCAATTAATCTGGTTTGGAATAAGGAGCTCTGGATCCTGTCCTGGTTGGACCAGGCTGCATTTTAATCACTCTGCTGGCTGCTGCAGAGCTCTGGGATATGACTTTGAGTTATGTAGATGACACTTGTTAATGACAGAACAATCTATAGGGGGATGAGCTCAGATATGGTAGAGAGTCCAAGGTAACTAGATTGGCTAGTAACAAACCTCTGCCTGGAGTTGGTAATGAGATCATCAGGGCAATATTGCAGGGAAATGGAAGAGAAAATTGAGCCAAAGTGTGGATTTTCAGGCTGTTTGGAGAAAGGGTGTGTGTGCGAGCGTGTGTGTGTGTGTGTGTGTGTGTGTGCGCGCGCGCGTGTGTGTGTGTCTGAGGGTGGATTGGGGGTCATAAACAGCAGTAATTCTTTTTTAAAGAAATAATTGCTTTATTTATTAGAAATTAAAAAATAGTAAACACCACTCTTCATTCAGTGGTCATAAGCATTTCAGAGATATATTGATATTGATTATGATTTAATCATATATTCTCCCTTATTTTATTTACTGAAGTATAGTTGACTTACAATATGATATTAGTTTCAGGTGTACAGCATAGCGATTCAATATTTTTATAGGTCATACTCCATTTAAAGTTATTACAAATAGTGGCTATATTCCCTGTGCTATACAATATATCCTTGTTGCTTATCTCTTTTATACATGTTATTTGTATCTCTTAATCCCATACACCTATCTTACGCCTTCCCCCTTAAATAAACTCTTGTCACTTGTACAATAGCCCTTAACAACTTGCAAAGCATTCTCACAGCCACCATCTCTGAAGTCCCAAGATAACTTCAGGTAAAGCAGCATCTCAGTCTTAACCTTTCCTTTTCTCTACTCTCCTAACCTTTTCTCTCAACCAGTATCTTCACCCTGTTTTAAGGTCCTGAGGAATATTGTAGAAACTGAGTCTTAGAAAGTGAAGACTGGTACAAGGGGCACAGCTGGAACTTGAATGCTAGTCTTAATGCCCTATTTTTATTTAATATTTACCTTTTGCCTATGAATAAAGGCAATTGCTCATTTTAGAACATTTGAGGAAAAAGGAGACCCTGACAAGTGTAAAGAAAACACAATTGACTCAAAATCCAGCCTCTTAGAGATTACTGTCAATATTGGATCCGTAGTTCCTTCTCGCTTTTTTCTATGCAATTTGACATGCTTGAGATTCTGCTAAATATAAAATTGTATATTCCAGTATGCTTTCTACTGAATCATGATCTGTGTAGTTCTCTTTTCTACTGTTAGCCACCATTCATACTCTCTTCCAAACCCCTGTAGCCTTCAAAACCTCCATATGTCAAATAAGGTTTGTAGCAATGCCCATCAGCCTCTTAGAGCCGAAGTTAAGATCCTTTGCGATTCTAAAGGTAAGGGTATTTTGAAAATCTCAGCATGTGATAAGTGGAGAGAGTGTCAGGTGCAGGGGCTGGGGTTAAACCAGTGATAAGCTGCTCTGGAACCTTCTCTAGTAAGCCTCCCTGTCCGTTCACTGGAGATGAATCTTTCCAGGAACCTCCCTGCCAATCACTTCTTCAGCTGTATTCTCTCCCTCCCATCCTTTCCCCTTAAGATTCTCCCTATCGGAGTTCCCGTCATGGCTCAGTGGTTAACGAATCCGTCTAGGAACCATGAGGTTGCAGGTTCAATCCCTGGCCTTGCTCAGTGGGTTAAGGATCCAGCATTGCCATGAGCTGTGGTGTAGGTCACAAATGCAGCTTGGATCTGGCATTGCTGTGGCCGGCAGCTGCAGCTCCGATTAGACCCCTAGCCTGGGAACCTCCATATGCAGGAGCGGCCCTAGAAAAGGCAAAAAGACAAAAAAAAAAAAAAAAAAAAAAAAGATTCTCCCTCTCCTGTCTCCAGTCCAACCTCAGCTGACTCTCAAGCAATGACCTGCAAGGGTGAATGGGATTTGAAGATATTAAATATAACATGAGAGCATGAATAGGTGATATTGTATGTTTCCAAGCTCACAGTGTAATAAAATACCAAATATTATTCTCTCATATCTTTTCCATATTGGATATTGGTTAATTCTTGCTCTGTAGATGTTTGGTCTTAATGTTTCTATAGATGACCAAAACTTGAAGGGTGAGATCTCAGTATTTGGAACTTAAATGTGTATGGAATGAACTCCTAGAAATATTCAGTTATTGTAAGCTTCAACTTTCAGTGGTATCACCAGTTCTTCATTGAGGGGGGTGGAGTGGTGTGTGGCGACCAGTGGCAGTCCTTGGGGAACTTAGACCACTGAGAGCCTTAGATGAATGCTTCATTGAGCTGTGGTATTCTGGCATTGGCGTGGATAAAGTTCAGATGATTAGGTAGCCTGAGGAGAAAAGGGGAAAGCGTTCTCTCCCCCAGCTACTCATGCCCTTGGTCTATAGAAACCTGCACTTATGTGGCCATTCCTGTTTATTTTCCACGTCAAAGATTAAGCCTATAGTACACAGCACACATTTCTCAGTGTGTGGTTCATGAACTACATATATCAGGAGCACTTGTTTAGGCCTGGGAATCTGCACTGGAAAAGCATCCCAGGAGATGCAGATACACGTCAATATTTGGTACCCAAAGCCCCCATCCCAGAAATGCTCTGCAAGAAAAAAAAAAAAAAAAAAAAGGAAGTCAAGGAGGTTTTGGACACAGTGCCCAACTGTGTTCTCCTCTTAGAAAAGTCATAATGCACATTAGCATATTAAAAGTGCTAAGAAGTCCTTCATTAAGGAAACAATCTTATGTACACTAGTATAGGATTAAATAAATTATGAGACAGATCCCATAAATTCTTACGCTTTTTTTGTTTCATGAAGTAGCTCTCAAAGTACTGAGAAGCAGGATGGTGCAGATGCTGAGCACAGGCTCTGGAACTGGAGAGGCCTGAACTCAGATCCAACCTACGTCAGTTAATTACTCTGTGATCTTGAGAAAGTTCTCTGAATGTGTTTTCTTTTCTCTACAATGGGAATAGTAAAAAATAGTACCCATCTCATGGGGTTACTCTGAGTTTTAAATGAAGTGAAACATGAAATGTTTTTAGAATTTACTTGGCACAAGGAAAATTCCCAATAATTATCAGCTTTGATGATCACTGACATGGGAAGGTGCCCATAATATAGCGTTAAAGAAAAAGCAAGGCCAGGAACACTATGTATAACATGCTTTTGCTTGTGTATATAATTTATATAGTAAATAATGTCACTTACATAATCATTTCTAAAATAAAAAATTTCATAGAAAAACAAGTGTGGAAAGATACTTAACTCCTCTGTTACCAGATTACCTTTGAGGTTAGAGGTTGGAAGGGAGTCAGACTGAACCCCAGTATGACCCGGACAATGAAGAATATTCAAGTGGGAGCAGGGCTCTCTCCTGTTTCTGGAGAGGCAACTCTGGCTACATTTAGGGTTTTTTTGTTTGTTTTTGTGTGTTTTTTTTTTTTTTTTTGCCAGCATCACCGTTATTCTGACTCATCAAGCCATCTGCCTGCTGACCCCCTCTGCCCTCTGCCTTCTGCACCCTGATGGAAGCTCTGTATATAAACATGTTTTTGTATATGTGAATTTGGGACTTTTAGTGCTGGACATTGCATTTCACAGGCGTCAGCCAATGTTCCAGGCTACTTATATTGTTCTGTATCCTGCTTCTCACATCCAATCTGTCAGTTGGCCCCTTGAGCTTCCCAGCAACCTCACTCTCAGAGAGAATGCAGTCTTGATCTTTGTGTGAGCCATGGATAATAATGGTGACTTGGCTGGGGCTGATGTAGAGACCTGTGACCTGTTACTAAAGACCCTGACCTACATATCAGCAGTCTCCTGCTAACTCTAGAGTCTCACCTCCCACTTGTATTTCTTCACTCGATCTACAAAGGGCTTATGAGAGCCTAAGTCAAAAGCCTTGTTAAAATCCAGATGCATCCTGTCTACAACATTCTCCTGATCCGCAAGCCTTGTAACCTTATCAGAAGAGTAAATTAAGTTAGTTCTGCCATGACTTGTTTTCCTAAAGGCCCTACTTAGTGTTATTACTAAAAGAGATTTGATTTGAGTCCAATTGTGGTTTCAATTTAGACATATTTACTGTATTTCCCTACCTGCTCAGTGTCCCTCCCTGTCCCCCCCCAAGGCCTGCCTGGTGGCTGGAAGTAATTGGATAAATAAATTCATGCAAAAGTACTAATGGAAAACAAGAGTTTATATGTACCATTTGCTATGTAGCAGCAAGAAAGACTTACCCAAAAGTAGAAATGTTGACAGGTACATGTGAATTTCGGACTTCTAGTGACTGCCATTGCATTGTGATAGATGGAAGGCATGTGTTGGGGAGAGGAAGATTTTGATGCTCTTACTACTACAAGAGGAAGAGTCCTTACCATTCTACCTGTAACCTGAGCTTAGTAATGGAGGACAATATTTCCTGTGGCTGCTGTAACAAACTACCACAAACTTTATGGCTCAACACAACAGAAATGTATATTACCACACAATGTAGAGATCGGAAATCTTTTTCTCTTTTTTGGCTGCACCTGAAGCATGTATTAGTTCCCAGGTCATGGATCGAAACCAAGCCACAGCACTGACAATGCTGGGAGATCAGAAATCTGATATCAGGTTCACTGGGCCAAGATCAAAGTGTTGGCAGGGCCATGCTCCATCTACAGGCTCTAGGAGAGATTATGTTCTTTGCCTCTTACAGTTTATGGTAGCTGCTGGCATTTCTTGGGTTGTGGCCACATCACTCCAATCTCTGCATCTCTGATCATACTGCCTTCTCCTCTTCTATCTATAATCTCCCTCTAACTGGCTTTTATAGACACTTGTGATTGAATCCATGGACTAGTCCAGTAATCCAAGATAATCTCTGCATCTCAAGATCCTTAACTTAATCACATCTGCAGAGTCCCATTTAAGGTATTAGTCAAAGGTTCAGGGGATTAGAATGAGGGTACTTAGGGGTTTATCTAAGTGTGCAGCAGATAATTAGAACAGAAAAAAAACAAATATTGCAGAAGACGTCACTAGCCTTCTTTGCCTCTTTTGGCTCCTGGTGGTAATGTCCAGTTGTGGATTTGTTCAGGTACCTGCTCAGGTCCCAGGCATACCTTGCTGGGAAGTAGTACAGTATAATCCACTCCCCCAAATTCATCCCTGCCAGTTTTCACTCATTTGGGTGGCTTTCAACCTCCACAACGTGACTGCTGATGTAGGTTGAAACTTCAATGGGGTGGGGCGGGCTGGGGGAGGAGATTGATCGGCTCACCAATAACATTTGTCTCTTGGGCTGGCAGTGAGTGCCGAGGAGCCATTTATGCAATCTAATTATTATGTCAATTGGGGGATGGAGTAATGCTTCCCAGATGCCATTTGGCACCTGGAGAGCTGCAAATCAGCACTGCCATTTAAGATACAGTAATATAGACCATTGATCGTATTCATTGATCCCACCCCCTCTCCCTCCCCACTTTGGCTTCTTATTTTGGTTAGGAGTGAAATGCAAAAGCTTTGGTTTGCCTCTTCTAGCTGCCATGTTCAGACAGGGGACTGGATTGATTATTTGTCTTTTACAATTAAATGTACTTAAGGAGCGATGTGCATTTCTGAATTGTCCCTTTTCCTGACCTGTGTCATTCAAAATATTCGTGGTCAGTGGGAGTGAGATCCGGAATCCAAAGGAACCTAAAATAGGCAGCAGGGAAGAGTAATGGGCAAAGATCTGTTGTGATCCCTGCATCCTGGGCCTGTGGAATACGACTCAGAGCTTTCCACCAAGCCCTTTGGGCCCATGGTTACAAGAGTTCCTTGCTGTTAAAGCATTGTAAGCTCCAAGAGG
Source organism: Sus scrofa (assembly GCF_054392235.1). Classification (NCBI taxonomy): domain Eukaryota; kingdom Metazoa; phylum Chordata; class Mammalia; order Artiodactyla; family Suidae; genus Sus; species Sus scrofa. The sequence continues at coordinate 117,707,685 of NC_139401.1, forward strand.
TCTTCATTTTTTAATGATTTTTGTTTTATCAGTAACTATGGTTTGGGATTAGCCTCAACAGAATGCTGGGCCTAAGGAAAGAAGATGTGAGGATATTGGGGAGGTATCCCCTCTCCTCCTCATTCCCCTTCCTCAAATACTTCTCTCTCTTGTAGGCAGATCCCTAAAATTTCTTCACTAATTGACGAAGCCTTTCATTCCACCGTGAGAGACAGAAGAGCTTAAAAATTAGCTTAAAATGTAGCTAAGCCCAGGAAGAAGAAACATAGATTATTTAAACTTATACTAAGGAGTAAATGACTGCTACTACAGACTCCTGGATGGTCTTTCACACTTGAAAAGGGCTTCACAGCCTCTATCCCAAATTCCTTATTTTGAGGAGGAAATTGAGAATTGACTTTCCCAAGGTCTTACAACAACTTTGCAGCAAATTCTTTTTCTGAAAGAAAATTTTAATAGGGGAGGGCATTGAAGACAGACATTTCTGATTGATTTTACCAAGGGCCAGTTCTGGAGCATTTCAAAGCCAACTATAACATCAGATCAATCACTGAAGGACATAACATAATCTATCACCAATGTTTAAAATACATTCTTCCCCTGGCCCTGCTCTGGTGGTATTCGCCAAAAGCTCATGTGTCTTATTTTTTGTTCTTTGTCCCCCTAGCATCTAGCAGAGTGCTTGCCACATAAAGGGCACCCAGTAAGTGTTGGATGGATGACTGAATGTCTCCAGAAATAGGGAAGACTGTGCACTGCACCTTCCATACTCTCTCACTCTGTCTCCTGTGTACACATTGCTTAAATGGCTGCCCAGGTTTGGAGGTTCGGCTTTGAGTGGAACTAAAAGTGTCAGTGATCAGAGAGCAAAGCGAAAGCTACCCAGTCTTCTGAGGGTTGAACCTACAATCTTAGCCTTCCTTGAAGCATATAAGGAATTGATCAGCCTGCAGCCTGAGATGTAAGCAGCAAAGATCATAGGATCCTCGAGTCCTTGGAATCCAGAGCCACTAAGTCTACTCTGGGCATTGTGGGAATCCTAAGTCAGGAAATACAGATTCTTTATTGGGAGCCAGCATACTCTCTCCAACAAACTTCTCTTACTCTCTTGGAAGGAACTCTTCCCTGGCTGTGGTTTGGGCTACATGAAAAGAACAGAGAAGGCACTGTAGGGTTTTGGACCAATGACTTGGATACTTACGGCTTGTGGGAAGGAAGTAATAAGAGTTTTCACCCGTCAGGATTTGCCCTTAGTGTCAACCCTACAGTGCCCACTCCCACCAGTTCTACCTGCTTGTTTTCTCCCTTCTTCTTGTTCTCTCTCTTTACCTGCACTCACTTGCAGGGGATGGGCCTGGGCATGGCTCCTGGCCCCAGCCTACCTCTCATCGGGCTGCCTTGATTAGGTCCCACTGTTCATGCCTTCTGTGCTTCATGGCCAAAGTTTTCAATCAGGGATGACAATGGGGAGACAAGGCAGCCCCTGAGACGGGGCTACCCATCAGCCTCAGAGGAAAACAGGACCCAGCAGCCGAGCACACTTCTGTTGGCTTATGGCTCAGCATTGGCTGAGAGTCCAGAGAGCCTTCAGTTGGCCTGGACCAATGAAAAGGAGCCAAAGATGCAGTCTCTCTGACCATTAAAGAGATACTTCCACCTATGATTGGCCCCAGGGTATTTCACCTCAGTGTTCTCCCATTGGCTTGGAACAGCATGCTGGCAGCCAGGGCATCCTGTGGTGAGCAGGCACCTACGTAGGCATGCAGTCAGGCACAGCCTGCTGCTGGGCACTCAGGGGAGAGGCAGATAGAGGAGGAGGTATCAAGATCCTCCCCTCTGCTTAACTGGTGACATCTTGGGGGCCCACCAATTTCTCCCTTCTGTGCCTCTCCCCTCGGGCTGGGCCTGCTTGCTCTCGTGGTCCCACTTCCCCAAAGGACTTCGATTCCCAGGTATGGTGGTGACTGGCAACACAAGGGTAAGAAGTAGCCTTTTCTCAGGGTTATTTGCATTGTCATAGGGGATTCCTGAAATATGAAAGGCTGTGATAGTCTAAAGAAATCATAGAATTCATAGAATTTTTGTGCCAAAAAGGGAACTTTGGAATACTTCCCATTTTACAGATGAAGGAGAAAAGTGAGGTGAACTCAAGAGAGGAAATGGAATTTGATCAAAGTCATATAGCTAATAAGTGGCAAGTCTCCTGACCATAGGCAGGGGCACTTTCTGATGCATCACAAATGAATCTAGAACTGTGGTATTTCATGTAAGGGTACCTTTCTATTGTTCTTCAAAGCACAGGTTTTCTGACCCTTAGAAACTCCTAGTGCCACTGGGGAGATCTTCAGACCACAGATGTGGTTTAACTAATTTTCTCAATGAGTTTTCAGCTGTGACTTCTGGATGGAGGAGGCTTGTGCCATAAGCATTTTCTCTTCTTGTGATTGATTATCAATCCACAGTAGTGAATTGGCTGTTACCAGGGCTCTAGAATCATGTAATCAGCTGTCTACATAGAAAGTTGTCCAACTGGAGACTCTAGCCACTAACACTATGATGTTTGAACCATCAATGTATGAGATGCAGTAAAGAAGCAAGTCAATTACTAAATTTAAAAAGATCTGAGCCTAAGCTATAATCACATTAATATGAGTGCTTTATTTTTCATGTATGTATCCTCCAAGTTCCCTTTAGGTTAGAGACCTAGGTTTATTTGTTCATATGTAAGACAAGCCCCTGGAGAGTCCTAAAATCCTCGCCAAGGGTAGCTCTGTATCATCAACAACAACAAAGCATAAAGGGATTTTGATTGTTCAGCCCAACTTCCCTGGATTGCTTTTGTTTCACTGATGCTTCTGCTTTCCTCATACTCCTTTTCTTATCCTTGATGGGGCAACTTAAGTCTTGCCTACTCTGGTAGCCTTCCCTCATTGGCATTGTCTATATCAATCTCTACTTCCTTTGTATTCGTACTGTCCTTCCAGCATATCCCAAGAAATAACATTTAATTATATTCCATTTTTTCACTATTGGTTTCATATACATTAGTCTCATCTTCTCAACCAGATTGTAAGTTCCATAAGGGCAAGGTACACATTTTATGCTTTTTAGTGTGCTCTACAATGTCTGGTAGACATTCAAATTAGATTTGAATCATAGCTTTGTAATGATATGGAAATACTCATGCTATAATTAAGTAACTCAAAGTACAAAATGTTATGATCACAACTTTATAAAGAGATGGAAAATAAAGCAATCATGCAAAAAGGACATACACTCAAATGTCCAAGAGGAAGGATGATAGGTGAGTGTAAACTTTCCTACATTTATCTCATTTTCCAAAATCTCAGCAAGGAGCATGCATTATTTTTATGAGAAATAATAAACATTTTTTAAAAAGAAAATCATAGATTTATGAGTGTCAAAAACTAGAGCAGGAAGAGAATCTAGAGATCATATAAGTCCAGTCCTCTTGTTTTAAGGTAGAAAAGCCTGGAGCATTGCTATGGGAGATAGCCAGCTAGTACCTCCTAGTTTCCACTTTCTAGGAGCAAAGAGCCCAGTGCCCTAAGCTCTGAGACAGAGACTTCTAACCTCTCCTTGAATTCTCCTTCCCTTGGATTTCCCCTGTACACAGTAGTCCTGGAAGTAGTTGCATGGTTTTATCCAGCTGAATTATCCCATGATTCCTTGGAGTCTCCTGGTTGGTAGAGCCAGAAGGCTTGGCTTTGACTCATGCTCTAGTCCCTTGCTAGCCTCTCTGGAACTCCCTGCTTTGTCTCTGAAGCATCTCAGTACAGGAGGATATAGCACCCCTGCCCCCAGGTGGCTGGAAGTAAACACATCTAGCTCTACCCTTAACTAGCCATATAAACTCACTGCACTCCCCTCGAGTACTTGCTGGGAAGGGCAATTTCAAATTCACTGCCTCAATACTTTTCCAAAGCATGGTTGAGAGCAGTACAGTTTAAGGAGGATCACCTGAAGATGTATGCAGCCCCACCCACCCCTTTCACATTGGAGTCAACAAATCATCCCCAGACACTTACCATGTCCATCTTTCCCTTCTAGTTAAGCCTTACTGCGCCCACAGCTCCATTGATAGGAAAAAGCCTGGTTGATTTATGCACAGAAGTGGTCACTGATTGGCCCAAGGTAGCCACCTGACCCATGGTAGGCCATCCATGATGTGGCAGCAGACCTATGTGGTGGATTTTTCTAATAGTGTTCCTGTTACCAGCAATGGATTCTAACGTACCTACAAATGGGAACTCTTGGTTGAAGAATGCTGTGAAGACTCTTGTTAAAGGCACAGCTGTCACTTATCTGGGAGGATAAACATATCTAATATATCACATCCATCCATGCTTCCATCCGTCCACCAAACAAGCAGTGGGTTCCTACTATACATCATCAATCCTTATTTGTACTTCTAAATCCACAAGGCCCTGAAAATAAAAAATTTTCTCACAAGTTTTATGCAAAAACTCATTTTAACTCATGTTAAAATATTGATAGTCTTTGTCTCAGTATGACTATTCATGTATTTCATGATAAAAGCATTAATATATTTGATTATAGGGAACTATGCCTCAACCTGCTCAAGGTATTATGTAATATAGGCAAATACACAGGGTGACCTTGGTAAAATCTCCCAAATTCTGAATCCTGAAACATATTTGGCCCCAGGAGTTTTGGATAAGTCACTTTAGCCCTGTAAGATCTGGGGGCAGGGTAGAGGTGGATACCCTACCTGAGTTGGGCAGGAGCAGAGGAGGCTGCACAGTGAAGGGAGTTTGGAGAAGGAGAGCTTGCTGAGGTTCAGGCCAAAGAAACTCAGTTGGGTCACTCAGCCATTAGTCCAAAGGGCATGAACAAGGCTGAAAATGGAAGACAAAATAAAGACTAGTGAGAAGGATATAATTAAAATGGAACAAGAATAGTTTGAGAATGGGAGGAATGAGAAGAGCCCTAGATAGCAGTGGGCATAGTATCTTTGACCATTGGCCTTGGCTGACAAATTTGACCATTTGACTGCCAGTTGTCTGACAGCTGTTTAGGTACAAGTGTGGCTTTAAAGATGGTGACTTGTTGCAGATGGATACGGAGCGAAATGGGACACAATCTTTGCCTTCTCTTTATATAAAAGTCTGGAATCCCATTAACCAGAGACAGGGTCCTAAGAGAGTGGATAGACTTGTGGTGACATTAGTCTGAGACAAAGATTTGTCTGGTTTTTGTCTTACCTTTGTATTTTTTAAAGCTTTTTCTCATGTGTGTGTGAAATATACCACACATAAAGAAAAAAGCGCAAATACACAACTTAGTCAATGAAACATCTGTGTTAACTATCACTCAATCAAAAAATAGAATACTGTCAGCACCCTTGATGCCCAGTTTGTGCACCTTCCCTAATCACAGCTCCTTTCCCATCTCCTAAGCGTTACTATTCTCTTATTTAAATCACTTCCGTGCTTTTATTTATAATTGTGCTCCTCAGCATGTATCCCTAAACCCTATAGTTCTATCAGTTATTGATTTTTATACAATCATTCAGTATGTACTCTTTTGTGTATGGTTTCTTTCATTCAACATGAGGTTTGTGAGATTCATGCATGATGTTGCGTGGAGTTTATTTTGCTCCTTAGTGGTGTGTAATATTCCCTGTGTGAATATGCCACAATTTATTGATCCATTCTACTGTACATGGGCATATAGATCATTTCCTGTTTGGGGATATTTTGACTAATATTACTGTGGATATTTTTGTTTGACTTTTGGTGCACATGTGTATGCATTTCTGTTAGTCGTGGGATCGCTGAGTTGTAGAGACTGTGCATGTTCCAGTTTGGTAGATGCTGCTAAACACTTTTACAAAGTGTTATACCAATTTCCACTCTTCCATTGCTCCAAATTATTATCAGCACTTAGTATTGTCAGCTTGTAAAATCTTGATCATTCGGGTAGGTATGCAGTGGTATCTCACTGAGGTTTAATTGGCATTTCCCTGGTGACTAATAAGGTTGAGCACATGTTCATATGTTTATTGGCCTTTTGGATATATTCTTTTGTACAATTCCTGTTTAGTATTTTGCCCATTTTTTTCTGCTATATTGTCTGCCCTTTTCTTATTCATTTGTAGGGATTCCTGATGCATTCCAGATGCAAGCACTTTAACTTTTATATGTGTTACAAGTAAGTTCCCCAGTACCGTGGATTCCCATTTAATACTTTTTGAGTCTCGTTTCTTCCTCTAATTTCTATGAGGCTCCCAGGGCCCAAATGACCCCCATTTTGCTAAGGTCTTAACAAGCTCACTCAGGCCCTGGGGGATACTTCATTAACACTGCAAGGCTGTTTCCTTCGCTTTCCCTTCCTTTTTCCCTCTCTGTTGCCCACTGATCTTCCCTGTCGCTTTCCTCCTTCCTTCTGGCTTCGCCCATTCTTGGGGCGGGGTTGCTTATTATTCACAGGAAGGATAGAAACAAACTTATTTCAGCCATGGTGCCAAGACTGTCAGATGTGCCATGTGCTATTCATAGGTCAGAAAATGTCCGCTCTGAAAAGCACTCCAAAAACATGTAGTTCTCTCTTTAATGAAGAACTGAATGCCCAGAGAAATTATGGGACTTGCCCAGGGTGAGAAATTATGAGACTTGTCCAAGGTGATACTGCAAGTTGGTAGCCAAGCTAGGACTAGAACCCAGGCCTTTTGCATGCATGTCCCAGCTTTTTCTGCTCCACTATGCTAAGAAAGACCAGGGCACACTGCTACCCATTGGCAAGAGTGGTTTGTTTGTTTTTTTTTTCTTTTGAAAATAAGTGTTGTCTGAGTCTATGTAACAATGTAATCAGTAGAGACTGTGGCTCATGTCTGTCTGGATCCAGGTTGAGAGATCACATCACCTCTGCTACTTTCCCATCTCCTGGCTGTCAAAGCCTGAAGGACAGCAAATGGCTTGAGTAATGAGATGAGTTAAGATAGTGTCTCCCACGCTGAATTATGTGCCAGTTCCAGGACTACAGGATTCTGCCACAATCCATTTACACAAGAAATTAAATTGAAGATCTCAATGTAATATTCATATATTAAATCCTGGCGGACAATCAAAGTAATTAAGGCCAAATGCTCTGAATCATCCTGTGGCATCACGAACATTCTATTGCTGGGTTTTTAGAAGGACTTATTTCTACAACCAATTATCTTGGAAATCATTAACGCTCTTTTGGAATGTGAATAATCTGAAAGCCACTTCGGTACCCAGATCTACTCAAACCCATTTGCCCCATGAAAGAAGAATTCTGCTAGAAAAGGGTATAGGATGGGCAAGGAAAATCTGATTTTAAGAAGCTTGAGTTAGAGGATAGTAACCAGTTTCTGACCAACCCCTTCACTGTGATTTTTAAAGGAGTGGGTATATTTCATCTTAAATCAAAGCAGTTAAACTGAGCTAACCCCAGCCACAGACTGATCTGCTTGATTTGTAGCTTTTCGCTCTTACAAATTCATGCTGATCAAAAAGAAGGAGAAGAGGAAGAACCTGAGGTATGGAGATGGTTTTGTGTGCTCATGACGAATAGGGCTGACCTTCAGCCCTACCCCCCACCCCCCACCAATGCACCAATGCGTCACTGTGTCTCTTAAAACTTCTCCAATTACCCTGAACTCTTAGTCCTGTTTCTTTACAGCTTCCCTTTGTGTGCACCTCTACTACAGCATTCCTGATAAGGTCCCCACATCATTTGTTGATTCCCTTCCTAGAGTATATGCCCCTCAAGGGAAGGGGCTATTTGTAAATCTCTCCAGCATCCCTACACCTGATCTAGTACGTGCTTCATACAAGGTGCTCAGTGTACAGTTGGTGAATGGGTGGAAGACTACATAAACAAAAGAATGAATGACCAAGAGAACAAACTTAAACAAATGTATCCCTGGAAATAACAAGGTTAGTGTCATGGCAGCATCAAAGAGAGAAAGGAATGAATCTTCCCTTCTCTTCCAATAAATGCCTTAATTCTTCCAAAAAAACCCAATGTTCTCAAACCGTCAGCAACAAATGAAACCCTGTCACCAAGAATGTGTAACCAAAAGATAAATAAAAACTATTAACTTGTACTTTTTAGAGTTGTAGTTAGAAAACAATCAGGTTATTTTACCTGAACAAGACTTCTATGGATCTTGAATACTGCATACAAAAAAAGGTCTCTGATTCATCAGCTTTTCCAGTGGGAATAATTAAAAGCATGCATATTCTGTAATATTCCTACCAAATTATTTTCTCTTGTAAATATTTATCCTTAGCCTAAGTTTGCTGATGCTGAGCAGTATCCATATTTCTCAGCTTTAGCTCATCTACTGCCCCCTGACTTTACTATAATTCGGTTCAGATATAAGAAATATGAGAGATAGTTGACTTCATCTGGTTCATGTCTGTATCCCTAGCTGTAGCACAGAGCTTGGCACAGAGAAAATACTCATTGTAGAGTGAATGAATAAATAAATAAATGAAGAGTGAGGCAGAGTTGCCAAGGAATGTTTCCCATCATCAAGGTCAAGCTGCCCAAAGCAAGCCCCGTTCATTCAGGTTCCCCTTGTGATCAGTTGGCTACACTATCTCTGAGCTCCTAAACCAACTTAATTCACCCACCCAAGCATCATGCCCCTTTCAAAGGCAGTTGTCTCACCCCTCCATGTGCCCAGCACAATCCAGAGGGAGTGGTGCAGTCTGTGTGTCAGCCAGAGCCAGATGAACACACCAACAACCATCTGTGGCTTTTCTGGGAGGGCATCTTGAGCCTGCATGTTTCACATCATCAAGGGTCTACCAGTCAGTGTCAGAAACTGCGCCAGGAAATATTGATACTGCACAAAATCAATAAACTGGGGCCATGGCTAAATATTTATTGGGGCAGACAGTGACGCCATATTTGCTCGGAAAATTCAATCAAGTTTTGTCCAATTACTGTGGGTTTAGATTTGAACGAATTAGCTCTTAGTCATAAGAGTCCTAGAATGTCAGAGCGGGAAGGACCCTTAGAACTCATCTGGCCCCATGTAACCCTGAGATTTTCAAACTTTTCTTTTGCAAGAGACACTGTTTATCCAGTGAGGTCTTATGGTGCTCCTCTGATTTAAGTGGGGGTGCAGGTATTAGATCTTACTGCTTGGCCTCCTCCCTCATCTCCTTGGAACTGCAGGGGAGAAAAGGAAAGTCCAATGAAGTTAAAAAGGATCATAGAATACTGGGGTCGGGGGGAGTCTTACTGTTGGAGAAAGAATCAAGATAGACTCCAAATCTGTCTTAGTCACAGGACCTGATACTCCACTATTTAAACTCATGCCTGAAGGAGCCTTTGGAATATGGTTATGAAAACGGGTTAGAGACATCTGTTCCCAGGGAAGGATGACACAGTAACTAACAGATTCATTAGCAGCAGTGAGTTTATTTAAATAAAACACTGCTACCAATAGTCACAAAGCCCAGAGGAAAATCCTGAGGGCAAGAGACACAGGTGGGGGGTGGGGGTAAAGGGGTGCTTCACAAAGACAAAGAGAAGAGAGGAAGAGCAGAGCTAAGGAGGAAGCTCCTCCTCCCACCCTTCCTGGTATCTGATTCTGCACCTGTCTGGTTGGGTGTCCATCTTTTTCTGTACCTCTAGGTCATCTTTCACAGCGGCACATCCCGTTCTTTGTCAGTTTCCACCGGCGCCCATCCTTGTGTTCAGGTTGACTCTGCTGATACATGTCTGCTTGGGTTTGTCCCTGCCTGTGTCTCAAGTCTTTCAGCACCTGTGCACTTGTTTGCCTCAGAGTACGTCTCCATGTCTCCCCGATTTTGCACACTGTGTGTGTGTGTGTGTGGCGGGGGGGTTGCGTGCGCGTACATATATTCTTCTGTGTGCTCAGCACCCCGCCGTATCTGTGACTTTTATTTCAGTAGGTTAATTGTCTCTGCCTTTCTGTTTCTGCTGTCAATGCTTTACCCCACAAGAATGACTGATGGTGGAAGAGGAAGGGAGTTTCCTGGGCTAGGAGGGACACCCAGTGAGTCTGACCATTTTTAAGGAATAGCCCTGAGACATCACGCTGGAATCACGTGTGCCACAGAGCAAAAGGGAAAAGATGCGAATAGGAAAAACAAAATTAAAACCACTTCTAGTGCCCCTTAAAAAGTTTCAATCTCTTCCATGTTCCTCTGCTTCCTTCATCTGTTTTTTTCCCCCACCCATACTCCCTCTCACATCTCTTTTTCTTTCCCCCTGACTCTTTATCTCTGTCCTATTTTTCTATTTCTCTATATCCCTTTCTTATTTTTTTCTATTTTATTCACCACCCTTTGCCTGTTTGTGTTTTCTTATTAGATTTAGCTTTCTCCGTGCATATTCCTTAAAGACACTTTTCTTGCATTTTCTCTTTTCCCTTTTAGGCAGCTTTTGTTCTTACTCGGTTTTTCATTCTTTCTCCCTTTCATCTTAGCAATTCTTTCTCTTTTTACTCTCTTCCTCTTACTGTGTCTCTTTTTGGTGTTTGTTTTTTTTGTTGTTGTCGTTACCTTTTCTCTCCCTCTCCCCGTCTCTCTTTTTATCCCTCTCCTTCTTTCTCCATTTCTTTCTGCCGTCCATTCTTCTTTCTGTCAGTAGGTTCCTGTATATGAATACGTCTGTCCCTTTTGCGTTTGGTCTTCCCCAAAACATGCTTTAAGCATCAAGGGAGGAAAGTTATCCTTTTCCGCTCTGGGCTGCGCTGTGGGTGGGTGGGGTTCATTATCTGTCTTCTCACTCTGGGGCGGGCGGGCGGGGTCATTGCTGCTCCCTGGAACCCAACCCGAACATCCCTGTTCCCCGCCCTCAGAACCCATCTGCAGAGTCACACTGTGACTCCAGCTGCTGCTTGCATTCCCTGCACGTCCCATGCAGAGTGATGAGCCCCCAGGTGCGATGGGAGAATTCATCAGCCGCCCGACAGGGCTAACGATTTACTCCTGAGAAATAATCCATATCCGGATAATGGATCACCCCGACTCCCTGAGACCATTTGTTTTGGCACTTAAATGGCACCAGAATCCAGGGGCAGAGCCGGGACTCTATCCCAGGTTCATTGGTAGATGAATAGGCTAGAATAATAATGCTAAGGGTTATGATAAGGAATGCTTTGCATTTGTACGGTGCTTTGAAACTTTATAAATTTGGAGGAGATTAACCTTCCTTGGCTCATCAGTTTTGAATCTGACACACTGTGGACTTGGCTTGCGAATGCTGAAGCAGGGGCTTTAAGTGACTCACCCAGAGTCATCTAGCTTATTATTGGCAGAAATGGGAAGAAAACTCTGTTTTTCTGATTGCCTGAGATTCTTTGCTCTCAATGCTACATCTAGCATAGATGGCCTTCCGATCTCTGGATCTCATCTATCTGGGAAATGGAAGCCTATCCTGAGAGAAAATACACTGTCAGACAGACCTGGATTTGAATCCTAACACCGCATTAGCCAGCTGTGTGGCTTTGGCCTGGTTGCTTACTTACTAAGAACCTCAGTTTTCTCTTGTATAAAATGGGGAGCCTAATAAACCCTCCGCATAGGACTGTTAGGAAGATGAAGAAAGATTATGCATGTAAAGTGCGTAATATAATGTCTGGCTCATAGTAAAAGCTCCGTGAATGTTAGCTATGATTGTTACTACCGCCTGTCTCTTTGAAGGATGCTGAGTGAACTCATGCAAATGCATGAGAAAATTGGTCTGGTGGAAGGGAAGAGATAATTGATGAGCCAGCTTCCGCAGAGGTGTCCCTGAGGCCAGTGATGGGGGAAGGGACCTGGAAGGATGAATTCTGACGGCAGGAGGAGCTAAGGATTCTGCCTGGGCTGGAAGGACTGGCCGGTTCTGGGAACAGGCAAAGAGAAGGAAGGGGGTTGGGGATCAGCTTTAAACACATCTCAGCAGCCTGTTGCCCAGCAGGACCAATTGTTGGCCTTCAGTTCCAGCCAGCTAACACTCCCCTTCTCGGGGTCTCAGCTGGCAGTTTCACTGGGAAGATTCCCTTCCTCAAAAGCTGGACAGAAGACTTTTTCTTGGGGGAATACTGAAGCCACAAAAGGTTTTGGGGAGAGCCAGTGCAAACGAAAACTAATGAAATCTTGTGCAGGAGCCTTTTGCATAAATGGAAGTTCACTGTAATAATGTAAGAATTATTATTAATACTCTCAATAATAACAGTAACAATCAATCTTTAGAGCTTGTTCTATGGAGTGTGGCTGCTGGAGTTTGACACATCATCTCCGATGGCGAGAAGCATCCCCAGGGTCCACCTGCATGCAGAATCAGCCCACATTCTTCTCCCCCTTTACTGGGGCCTCATCCTCCCAGAGTCACACACATAATTCAGCCTTCAGTGAAATGATTCTGACGCTATTGAGGCTCCCTGGAGAATGGATGCCATGTGGAGGCGGAGAGTGTGGGCTCCTGACTTCAAGCTGCGGGAAGGCGAGGAATTGATACATCTCCAAGCACCAAGGGCTCAACTCCTTTGGAGATGAGAAGGGCTTTGTCAAAGCCTGATGGTTTATTAATAATTCTCTCCACTGAAGAGAGCTCCGTGCTTATCAATTGACAAGTATTTAGTGAGAACCCTCTGTGGGGGATCTAAAGAGGTTTGGCAGAGCTGACAATGTGGTTGAGGAGACAGACCACAGACATATAAAGATTATTGACAATACAAAGCAGTCCCTTCAACAAAGGGATGTAAGCAGCTGGAGCAAAGTGGAAAAATATAAGAGTCAGGAGACTTGACGTCATTTAATCTCTCTGAGCCTTAGTTTCCCTATCCTCTTGGAAAGGCAGCCTAGTGGCACTGGGAGAACGTTAGCTTTGGAGTCAGAACAACCTGACTTTAAATTTTGATTACCTTGAAAACTTACTAGGGGTCCTTGAACAAGTTACTTAACTCCTATGAGGTGCAATTACCTTATGTGTAAATTGGGGCGTAATAGTTGCCCCTAACACATAGGGGTTGGTGAGGCTCAAATGAAAGCACACGTGTAAAGCACTAAGCATACGGTCTGGCACATAGTCAGCACTCAATAATCAATTTCTATTATTATAAGGTGCAGGGGGAAAGGCAGGAAATGTTTGGAAATACAAGTGTTTTATTTTCTCCTTCAGCTCTTTATACGCTTGACATTACATTTCATAGCAATGCAAACTCAAAGAGAAAACTTATAGGTAAACAATAATTATAATATCATTCTGTGACACTTTTATATGCCTCCCCAGAACTCCTCACCAAATTTGGTGTGCTCAAATTTACAGAACAATGAAATAGCAGAGGAGGTAAATTACATACTCCTTGTGATCTTGGGTACCCCTGTGAGCTTCAGTTTTCCCATCTGTGAAATGTGGCTAAGAACACCTACTTCACGGGGCTGTTGTAAAGATTAAATTCAACATGTGTATAAAGCACTTGGCACAGAATAGGCAGAAGGCAAATGCTGGCTCCATTCCTCTGCTCTCTTTTATAAAAATGAAAATAATAGTCAGCCTCACCAGGTTATTATCAGGAGGAAGTGAGGTAAATATATAGGAAGCGTTTGCAAACTGTGAGAGCTTCATGAAACATTTGTTATGTACCAGGCCTGTGCAATTAACAAATGTTGATCAATTAGGTAAACATTCATTAAGTGTCTCCTATAGGTAGGACACAGTTTTAAGTGCTGTGAGTGATACAGAGAGATCAGAGCCATTAGGGTGGGTGAGTCCCTCCACACAAGAACACAGCACTAAGGACAGGACCTTAAAGGATGAGGGTACCAGAGAAGAATGCAGAGCCAGAAGGAGAAATCATTGATAAAAACGCTAGTATAGCACAGAATCCTCAGAGCCAAGGGAAGAGAGTTTCAATAAATAGGGAGGGGTTCACAATGCAGAGAAAGACAAATAAAATTAGGACATGAATGTGTCCCCTTGGATTAGGCCCCCAAAAGGACATTGGTAGCTGCAGTGAGAAGAGTCTCAGTAGAGAGTGTGTGTGTGTGTGTGTGTGTGTGTGTGTGTGTGTGTGTGTGTGTGTGTATGGAGAGGGGCAGGCCACCATCGTGCTGAGGACTGAGGAATGAGTGTATGGTGAGAAGTGAGGAGAGCAAGTCTACGCTGTACTTTAAGGTATTAAGGAATAAGGCTGCAAAAAGGAAGATTGGATGATAGCTGGAAGGGGACTCGGGGTCAGAGAAAGGTTGTTCTCTTATAGGAGAGTTTGAATGGCTTTGTGCGCTGTGGGGAAGAATCCCATAGAGAATGGGAAGTTGAATGAGCAGGTTATTGTGAGAGAGGGCTATTGAGCAGGCAGAAGTCCAAGACATGAGGTCTGGGAGATGCAGCTAAAGAAAGAAGGACTTTCTTTTTCAAAGTATAGTTGACTTACAATATTGTGTTATTTTCAGGTGTGCAGCAAAGTGATTCATCTATGTGTATGTGTGTGTGTGTATGTATTTGTGAATACATATACATCTATATATCCATGTATACATATACACACGTACATATATATACATAAATATTCTTTTTCAGATTCTTTTCCATTATAGGTTATTATAAGATATTGAGTAGAGTTCCCTTTGCTATACAGTAAATCCTTGTGGTTTATTTTATTTATTTTTATTTATTTATTTTTTGTCTTTTTGCCATTTCTTGGGCCGCTCCCGAGGCATATGGAGGTTCCCAGGCTAGGGGTCAAATCTAAGCTGTAGCCACCGGCCTACACCACAGCCACAGCAACGCTGGATCCTTAACCCACTGAGCAAAGGCAGGGATCAAACCCGCAACCTGATGGTTCCTAGCCAGATTTGTTAACCACTGAGCCATGATGGGAACTCCTGTTGTTTATTTTATATATAGCAGTGTGCATCTGTTAATTCCATACTCTTAATTTATCCCTCTCCCCCCTTTTCCCTTTAGTAACGGTAAGTTAACTTGGGCATATATTTGGAAATGATGAAAGCTCTAATTCAAAAAGATACACGCACCTCAATGTTCACTGAAAAACTATTTACAATAGCTAAGACATGGAAGGAACCCAGGTGTCCATCAACACATGAATGGATAAAGAAGATGTGGTACATGTATACAATGGAATATTACCCAGTCATAAAAAAGAATGAAATAATGCCATTTGCAGCAACATGGATAGACCTAGAGATTATCAAGTGAACTCAGAGAAAGACAAATATCATATGATATCACTTATATGTGGAATATAAAAAAATGATACAAATGAACTTATATACCAAACAGGAATAGATTCACAGGCACAGAAAAACTTCTGATTACCAAAGAGGGACTTTCGATCAATAAGGAGAAAGGAACCATGTGAGAGCAAATGCTGCCAGGTGGTCAAGAGGCATGAAAACTGCAAAAGGGCCACTGCATCTAGACTTAGGAAGATATCAGGGCCTTCAATAGAGGGCGTGGAATGGGAAGAAGTAAAATAGTGAGTGGAGGCAGAGACCATCCATTTGAGAAGTTTTTCAGACCCAAGAGCAGGTAGAGAAAGGCTGAGGGCAAGATCGTGTTTTGCGAAGAAGGTTGGGATGTGCACAGGCAGAGGGAGAGGGGCAGTGGAAAGGGAGGGGCTGAAGGGACCCGAGTGAGAAGCTCTTTGGTGGCTGAGGTGGCAGCAGCAGGAGGAGCTCCACATCGGTGAAGAGGGACTCCCGGAGGGAGTAGTGGAAAGGAAGAACAAAAAACCCAGAGAGGCCAAGGTTCTGAATTCAGGCCTTGAACTTGGCCTTGGACCACAACTCCTGACCCCATATCTTTCAGGGCATCTCATAATCACTGAGGAGATTTGGTAGACAGTCTCTGGGATGGCAGAGTGTGTGATTTGGGGGGGGGGGGGGGGATTTACTGGTGGCTCTCTCTCTAGGGAGGTAGAAGACAGCTGTAGCCCCAGAGCATGGCCCAGCTGGCAGAGCCAGCCGTCTATGACGTACACCCATGCCACACCGTCTCTTCCTTCCCAATTTCCTCCTGAAATCGCCATCCTAGAGCCCCTCTTAAAAACAAGGTCAGGGTCCACAGTCATTCAGAGACCCGAGTTTTCCTGTTATTTGCCAAGGCATGGGGGGCCCAGAGTCCTGTGATCTGGCCAAATGTTTCTTCCACTGAGGTCAAGAGAAGGACTTTCTGAATATAGCCTAGTCCTCAGCTCTTTCACAAGCACACAGAGCCAGCTGAATGCATCATGTGGCCTAACTGCCACTTGATCTGACCCCAGCTATGACCTCTTCTCTCCGACATGGCTGTTCTCTGGTCCTAGGCAGTTAGAGCTCTGATGGCCCCTCTTTGATTTGCCCCTTAAGTTACAGTCTGACAAGTCTCCTGGGATTTGGGAGGGTGGACAGGCAGGGCAGTTATAAGCCCTGGGGCTTGAAAGTAGAAGAGGGTGCTTGGCCCCAGCAATAAAGAGAGAGGGGCCCTGAATGAGTGCCAGACCCAAATCAACTTGGAAGATAGTCAGCCCTTAGCATCTTTAGCCCTGGGGCCAGGTCCAGTGTTCACATACCAGCCTCCCACAGTGCCTGAGATGTAGGCATGCAGGGAATAAGGACGAATGACTCACTAGCTAGGGGAGACCAGCCTCTGGAACTAGCCCCGAGTCCCGGATTAAGACTCGAGTTGCCCCAGGATTGAGTTATAAGTGGAGAAAGACTTACTTGCATTGACAAATGGCAATTAACAAAGGAGTTGATTAAGAGTGAGGGAAGCTACAGGCTCCAAAATGTCAGCAGTTGGTATGCAAGAGAATTCCTTCATCGACTTTTCCTCTTCCCTTCTCCCTCTGCCTTTTCCTCCCTCCCCTTTGGCTCTTTTCCCTTCCTCTCCTCTGCCATCCTCCTGCTTCCTCCCTCCACCACCCCCCCCTCAGCTACTGATATGATTTCTCATGATCTACAGTCAAATGCCATTAATCCCAACAGGCTCACGAGGGTCCAGCTACGCTGTCTGATGCACCAATCCTGTGCCCAGACAGACCAGGGGAAGCGGCAGGCCCAGCCCACGCCCTCAGGGGTCAGGGCAGCTAAACCAATGAACCAGAGTGACTGCTCTGAAAATTATCAATAAATCCCTTGGGGGCCGAGAAAGGTAGAAAACTCCCAGCAAACAGTGCATGTCCATGGCACACCCTCCGCACAAGCCTGGCCTAACTCAGCTCTCAAGGCGCCACTCCCGGATTCTGCCTGGCCCGTCTTGGTTTCAGGGGGAGGTCATTCATTCCAATGGGATGTGACAGGTGCCATCTTCAGGCGCCTGGCTTTGTTCCCAGCGACAGGGACTGTTGCTGACTGCAAATCCCCCAAATGCCATGCTGGTCTGAAGAGAGCAAGCCCTGGGGTGGGCAAATGACCTTTCAAGAGCCCACCAAGCCAAGGCGAGATGACAGCGTGATGTAATAGACTGAACCCCCAGACTAGGAGGTTGGACACTTGGGCCTCTAGTTCCATTGCAGCTACCAGCTTGCTGGGCAATGCTGGCTAAGTCGTTTTTCCCTCCCCGGGATGTGAGGAGGTTAGACTAGATTTTCTCTAATCACACTCCTAGACCTAATAAGTGAACCCTGAAGTTTAAAAAAACAAGCAATCTATTTTTGGAAAAAATTCTACCTCTCATTAGATTGTGGGGGACTCTTTCTCTAAGGCTTCCGTTTAGCTGCATTCCCACCAAATCCCTCATCACAAACTCCCACTCAGTAAAGAGACGTTTTCCCACCAGCAAAGCTAAGACTTCCCAACCAGTCCTGGGTCTAGCCTGTCCCTTCGGCTGGTATTTTCAAACTTTTAAACAGATGGTAAAATAGAAAGAGTGACACAAATATGTGTACATACCCTTATTAATACTTTGCCATACTGACACATTTTCTCTTTCTCTCTCTCTCTCTCTCTCACACACACACACACACACACACACACACGTTGCAGACATCATGACACTTCACCTGCAGATACATCAGCATCTATCTCCAAAGAATACAGATGTGCTTAGCCAGGAAGCTTTTTAAGGGCTCCACAATGCCCAGTTAGGGAAAAGGTTCGAGTCTCTAAGAGTCCAAAGGGGGTCAGGAAGTACGTGAGGCCTGAAGACCAGATTTCAGTCCGCAGCTGGGTGGTATGAGAAGGAGGCCAGTACAAGAGAAGGAGGCACACACTGCGGTCCCAGTGGAGAATGACCTTGGGCAAGTCACTTCCCTTTCTTGAGCTTCACTTTCTTCATCAGTTAAATGAGGATTGTGCTGATCTCTGTCCTGCCAATTTCCCAAGCTGTATGAGGTTCAGATGTGAAAATAAATACGCGAGCACACTGGGAGCTGCCGCACTTAAACCGTTTAAGGGCAAGTGATTTTCGGAGATGACCTTCAGAGCTAATAAAGCACAGGAGCAGTAACTTTCCTGGCCCCAGGCCTGGAGGCCTCTGGTAACACATGAAGTCCATAGCCCCCTTGCTCAGCCCCCAAACTCGTGTTATTGAAACCACACAATTTCCATCGATAAATGGAAATTTCAGTGGCTTCCACCTTTTGCAGTTTTTCAAAGGCATAAATACCCCCCCCAGTTCTTTCTAGTTCTTTTTTTTTTCCAGATAGCTCCATTTTCTCTTATTATTTATAGCGCAAAACTAAAAGATCACCTCTCTACTTTTGCTTCTTTTTGACACTTTTTTCCTATGCTCCCCCTTAATTCTTACTATTCTTCCCCACCCTGTCGAGACTTCTAAACTTAAGAAATTCTATCATCCTGCCTACCCTTAGCTCAAAGAGCAAAATGCTTTACAAAATTAAGTGAGCATTTGGGATTTTTAACTTGATTTTATCTTTTCATTCAACCAGAGGGGTATGTGTGTGGGAGATGCACTTGTCAACTAAAAGCAATTTCTCTGCCTCCTTGGGGACCAAAGCGTAATCGTAGCTCTGTCTTCCTGGTGTCAGGATGAAACTTGCATTTTCCTGAGTGGTGTCAGCACACTGACAGACAGCTCCTGGGATCTCTTGATGAGGAGTACTGGAAAAGAACGGGCTGGGGTTGGGGGTGGGGGATGAGAGACCTCAAGGCTGGTCTCGGCTCACCTCTCCTCCCCCCGGGTGACTTTTGGGCTAGTCACTTAGTGTCTTTTGCCTCAGCTTTTCTAACTTAAAAAATGGGAATAATTTTCTCCCATTTCTACCTCACAAAGATGGTGCCAGGACCTTGTCAGGCTTTGGTGATATGAAAATGTTTGGAAGTAATAGAGCTCTGGGGAAAAAATAAAGTGCTGCGGAAGCAGTGTATCTTAGGAATGTTAAGTAGCTGGAAAGGAACTTCAGGTTTTCTTTGTACATCTCCATTTGAGAAACGAGGAAAGCAAGGCCTTTCTGAGGTTCAGAGAGGTTCCAAACGGCTCCCCCATGTTCACCATGAGCCCAGATAAAGCCTCCCCAGACAGAAAGTCAGGGAGCCAACATGGTGAGGTCCTACGGCCGATAGGCCCCTTTAGAGAACACGTATGAGCCCGTACCCCCCAAATGGGCCTTCTGCCAGGACTCCTCAAAGGGGCTGCTAAGAAGCGGGTTCGCTCATCCGCCAGTGCCTTCCATGGGCCTGGGGGTAGTTTCCTGTGTTACCTGGCTCCTGAAATTGCAGAGGACTTCCTAACAGTGAGCCAGAGGAGGTGGGGCTGGACCAGGGGATTCTCATCTCCTAGGGGAGGCGTCTGAGGCTCAAGGTGAGAAGCAGACGACAGGCTTGCATCCATTCCGCCAGTTCCTCAACATGCCCAGCTTCACTCCTGACTTTGTAGCTTTAAATGCCGTGCTCTTCCCACGATGCTTCAGCTGCCTCTTGCCTGATGTAAGGACTCTGACAAGTAGAGTCCCAATGAGATAACCTGACTGAAAAACGCTACGCAGGCATAAGAGCATTCTTAGAAAATCCAAATGAATGCCTTCTGTGGCGTATGCTCATTTGGAACACCACTAGACCCTATCAGGCATCAAGTTTAGAGGTTTGCTCGTTTTCTCATGCCACATTTTACCCACACACCCCAAGGAAGCAGAGTGGGGTTAAACGGATCAAGTTCTCCAGACAGCTGTACCCGTGTTCCCAGTAGCTGGAGAGCAATGGGACGAGATAGTGGTGGAGGGCTTTCTTTCCTCTATATTAGAGTTTCTTTAACGGTATTGGGCATAAGAGCCCCTATAGGGAGCAGGCTAAAAATGCTGTGTTCTGGTCCCCGGACCCAGCAATTCTTGTTCACTAAGTCTAGAGGGGGAGCAGGGGATCTGCGTCATGACAGTACACCCCACGTGATTCGGATGCATCTGGTCCAACGGACCACACCTTGGAAAATCCTGATCCATGACCAAGTTTACAGGCCTTTGATGCTTGGGATCCCACTTAAATAGCAACTGTTTGCCTAGGTGCCAAGTCCTTCTGAGCTTCAGGAAAAAAAAAAAAAAGATAGGAAAGTTTGAAACCTTGCTTCTCATAATCAACAAGCCCCCAGCTTGACTTCATCACTGTACCTTCTTCTCAGCTAGACTCCGTTTTCTTCCTGCTAATGACTTCATGGCAAACAATGACTTACGTTATGAGCAGGATGCTTGGCTTTTAACAGGAATTGCAATGAGGGACCGTGAAGAGGGCAAACTGTCAAGCTCTCAGCCTTAAGCTGTCAGGGTGAGGGCAGATATACCCAAGATGCCCTTTGTGCACCTTGGTAAGGGGTTTCAGACTAGCAGGTTCTTGGCTGCTCAACTGGGGTGCTATGGACTTTTGCATTCTGGTAAAGGAGGCACCATAACAGGTTATGTGGCCTGTGCTGGACCTGTGCATTTTACTCAACTTTCAGCTTTTTCTGGGTCACCAAAGCCAGGCCCAGTGCCCTGTACCAATAGCACAACCACAGCCTAAAGGCCCCAGTCTTTTCCCTACCTAACCCAGTCCTTGATTCAGCAGACAAGTTTATAGGTTTTTTTTTTCCTATAAGTGGTATTTTCTAGCTCCAGAAAATGATATATGTTTACTAAAGAAAATTTGGAAAATACTGAAATATGGAAATAATAAAAGTTTAAAATTGCCCATAATTGCATGGGTTAAATACAGTCACTATTAAGATTCTGTTGTGTTTCCTGTTAACATTTTTTTCTACGTATAAGCTTATTATTAATTTGCACTGTTTATATAATAGTTTGCATATATTTTGCATTTTCATTATTTTTCCCTTAAAATAACCATAAATGTATTTTCAGATGATCATCTACTCTTGCAAATTATACATTTAAAAATAATTGCACAATAATTCTCTGAATGAATCAACATCGTATACATAGTTCAATATCTCGCACACATGGTTAACTATTTGCCGAATGAATGGATGGATTGATGGATAAATGCATTCCCCCATTAAGTGACATTTAGTTAAGTGCAAAGATTTTCAGAGGAAAAAATACTAAGTAACTGAGTGGCAGAGGAGGTGGGTCAAAGAAAAAGGAGTGGAAAGAACTGCTCTTTTCACTGCTAAATAAAATGTTTTGAGAATTCTGGACTCTGTATTTCCCCTTTTCTCTTTCCCAAATGAGTAGGCTTTAGTTTGCTGGGAGCTTGTTCACGACTATTAATATCCCCATTTTACAGACTAGGAAGTCCAAGCCTCAGAAAGGTTATTAAGATGACACTGCAGAACTGGGCCTCCAGTCTAGGCTTATTGAGCATCCCCAGCTTTGTTCTTTTTTTTTGTTTGTTTGGGTTTTTTTTGTTTGTTTTGTTTTACATTTGATTATATTTTATTTTATTTATTTTATTTTTTTTAATATTTTTTTTAATTTTCCCACTGTACAGCAAGGGGGTCAGGTTATCCTTACATGTATACATTACAATTACATTTTTCCCCCACCCTTTCTTCTGTTGCAACATGAGTATCTAGACATAGTTCTCAATGCTATTCAGCAGGATCTCCTTGTAAATCTATTCTAAATTGTGTCTGATAAGCCTAAGCTCCCGATCCCTCCCACTCCCTCCCACTCCCAGCTTTGTTCTTTTACCCCATCACACCTTCTGCAGAAAAAAAGCGACTTAGAGGGATAGTGGTCATGAGTTTGTATTTCAGGTAGAGCTCTTCTGGAAGCAGAGAAACTTCAGTTACTGAGGGCCATTGGATTGGACTGGGCAGGCAGCCTTTATGCCACAAGGGAGCCAAAAAAAAAAAAAAATCCCATTCAGATGGAAAAAAAAAAAAAAAGAAACCTATCGAGGCCATTACAAAGGCTGGTGGTGCATAAGCTCATGGGAAGAGGTAAGGCCAAGATTTCAATATCCAGAGCCTGAAACCGGACATTTCTAGATGTCAGACTTGTTTGGCTTGGATGACTGGGTATTTGTACAGCAGAAATTGGTAAAAGAGCAGGTCTGGTGAATGTTTGTTGACTCTTATTGCTTTTAGAAAACAGAGAAAATTGGAAATGATTTAGAAGTCGGTACAAAGGCAGAGAGGTACCACGTTTCCCAGAAAGGAAGGGAAGCGAGTGGAGGCCCTTTAAACTCTGACTCCAGCTCTACTTTGCTAAGAATTGCATGGTGAAGAACAGGCAATTTTTCCATTGTATGCACCCCTTTTGCTGCATTAATGCTAATATCAGTGGTTAGCAAAGCAAATGTAATAACTGCTCTCCTCAAAGGAGCTGTGATGGCAGCTTCCACTTCTCAGGCCTGCAGTCGAGCTGTTGGAGGAGGATTTTTCATATTTCTTTCTCCCTCTTCCCTAGCATTTTGATCGACAGAGCCCCATTTTCCCAGTGGAGAAAAACAAGGCACAGAGTCATGTTTGTACAACCGCCAATGGAGAATTGGGGGAGAAATTAATTTGAGGCCCCGAACTTGAATAGAAAAGGAAATATTGATCGGAAACCCTTCTTGCCCAATATGGTCCATCTCTGGTGGCCGCTTCTACCTCAGGATGGGGGCACTACCACCAGATGCCCTAAGCGCCGAACCTATATGGTTATGTGCCCCTATATGTATTTAAAATTTAAAAATACAAAGCCATAAAGGAAGTGCAACAAAATCCAACATAGTACCGGCCCCCCACTGAAATATCAAATGTCAAATTCTTTCCAAAAATAAATGTTGGTGCCCCTCCTATGCCAGTGCCCTGAGCAAAAGCATAGGCAGTGGAACTCGCCAGACAGTGGCAACGTGGGCGGGGGGGGGGTCACTCCATGTTTATACACATTTGACAAGGGGGTTCTTTTATCGCAGTTGAGGATCAACCCCCTCAATACAAAAGTTCCCAGGCAGGAAAGCATCTCCCTCTTCCCTGAGGGATCCGCACATTAAAATGAATCTCAACTCTGGGACTCCTGGGGGCGGAGGGGGGTGGGGTGGGCAAAACTCTTTTCTCCAATTCATTTCCTTGGTCCAGAGCAGTGACATACAGTCAGGTTTGATGCTTCCCCTAAAACAGGGGGTCCCCAAGGGCTGAGGCAATGCCTCTCCTTCCGGTTCAGGGCTCCTGAGGCAGAGACACCACTTCCCGCCTAGACTGGGCCTCCCCAGGGCTGGGGTGATGTGTCCGCTAAAACCTGCGGGCTTTAGGGCTGGAATACAGCCTCACCCTCAGATCTGAGGCTCCCTGGGGCAGGTGCACTCCCTCGGCCCTCGAATGCCAGCTTCTGGGGACAGGCCCGCTTTTACGCGCCCGGTGAGGGCTTCCTGCGGAAGGGGTCACCCTTCCCTCTCAGATTCGGGGCTCACCAGGGCTGAGATGGCGCCTGCCCTCAGCCTCTGGGCTCCCGGGGATAGGGGCAGGGTCCCGCTCCCAGAGTCAGAGCTTCCCCGGGACAGGAGCCCTATCTCGGCCTCCCCCCGCGTGGGGGAAGGGGCTGCGGGACCAGCGGCCTGGCCTCCGGCGGAGTGGGGGAGGGGGGCTCCCCTGAGGCCCTGCCCCCTTCGTGACAGGCCCGAGGTGTCCGGTGACCGAGACACTCTTAGCCGGGTGCAGGGTGCGGCTCAGGGCGTGGTCACCGGGGGCTACTTAGGGCAGCCGGCGCGGGGGCCGGCGCGGAAGCCGGCTGCGAGGCTGCGGCGCCGAGCGCGGGCCATGGCGTGGATGCTGGACTGCCTGTTCGCGTCGGCCTTCGAGCCCCGCCCCCGGCGCGGTGAGTGGGGCCCAGCGAGTCGGGGGGCTGGGGGGCTCCCCCGGGAGCTGCCGGCGGCTGCAGCCCCGGCTGGGCGCCCTGGGGCTTGGCTCGCCGCCCCTCCGCCCCCCTTCCCGCCGGCTTTTAGCTAATTGTTCCTGGCTCGAGGGCGGCCCCGTCGAGGCCCCGCATAAATCACCGGCTTTGCCGGGAACAGCGAGCAATCGCGCTAATGGCTCGGCGGGACGCGGGTCGAGCGCGGGGGCGGAGTCGCTGGCTCAGCCGTGCTCAGGGCCAGCTAGGGCGTAGGAGCGCAGTCCCGAAAACCCAAGGGCCCTAAAGGCCCTGGGATGAAAGGCCCTGGCCCGGCAGCTAGGGCCCGCGAACCCTGAAGATGGAGGTTGGAAGTGGGGGGCGGGGGGCGGTGATCCTTTTGCCTCGAAACTGGCCCCCCTCGCCCCAGGCTCAGCTACAGCATATCAACATGGGCCCCTTAGAGCCATCGAAGTCAAACCCTTTATTTCAGAGATGGTGCCATGGAAGGCCAGAGGTGGCAAAGGCCCGCCCAAGGTCACACAGGGAGTTGGCAGCAAATGTGGTTCGGCTGAGGCACTGCCACCGGCCCACTGCCCCAAAGTGCCCGATGGCGGAGGCCTGGGGTCTTTAGTCTGGGTCTTCCCTTGGGTGCTTCTAGATCAGTGCTGTTTCCCCCCTATCCCCGTGAGGCTGAGGACATAGTGTGCAAAAGATTACAGCACCCGTGTGATAGGTGCACGGCATTTCGCCCCTTTCCTGGAACCGCGTCTCAGAAGGAAGTCTTAGAAACTGATTATTTCTCTCTCCTCCTTAAAGTTTTGGGAGACTGATATTTTCATTTCGAGACTGCCCAGGACCCCCACCCACACTGTCCTTCACGCTCCCTTGATAGGCTCCACCCCCTCCGGGCTGCCACCTGCCCCCACTGCCACCTGTTTTTCCATAGTCTCCACCTCCAAAATCTATATTGGTGAGAGTGCGTCATTGGTCACCAGCCATAGACCAAACCTGGGGTTGTCTCCTCTTTCCTCTGCCCCCTCATGGGCGGGGGAGGGGAAGCAGCTAGAGGAGGGACCTCTGCAGCTTAATTCTGCAGAAACCTGTTTTTTAGTCCTTGCCAGGCCCGGCTAAGAACCAGCCCAGGAGTCTGACCTACTGCTAAGGGACCGCAGCATGCTTAGCAAGTTCCAGTGCAGTCTCTGGCAGGCCACAAGTTCCCTGAGAAGAAAAGAGATCTGCATACACGCAGAGAGTTTAACTTTTTGTTCTGTATATATTTTCAAGTGTATGTGATCCTGGTGAATTGAAAAATAAAAGGGATATTTTATAAGATGCCTTTTAAGGCCTTCTAGCTTAAATACTCTACCCTTGAAAAGGGAGTAAGGGGGACCATTCCACCCCTGCCTGGCCTGCAAGGCTATGGTGTGACTTCAATGAGATCAAGGATGTGAAAGCTCCTTTATGAATCACCCCATTGAGAGGGGGTCAATACCACAGAAGGAAGCCCATCCCCATCTACAGACAGACATTTCTAGTAGAATTAGAAGGCTTTCCCTTAAACTGAACCCAAATCTCTGTTTTTCTGGCTCTGGGGCTGACCTTCACGATCCTTCCAAGGGAGCAGTGCCAGCCCTCTCCATTCCCCCACCCCCACTCGCCCCTGTTTTTATCCAGGCCGAACCTCCCCAGTTCCTTCATCTGTTTAACATGTGACATGGCGACAGGGCTCTTACCCGCATCTAGCTGCTCTTCTTTGAACATGCTCCAAGTTGTGAATGCCCAGTGACCTGGCCAAAAGAGGATTTCCAGCTGTGTCCCTGTAAATATAATCCTGATGGCTGACCTTCCCTCTTTTGAAAGCCCACGTTCACGCTCGTGGCGCTTAGATGCACAGACATGAATACGCATGTACACACACCTTCCCACACCTACACCTGCCCACATACAAGGCCCCAATGCACACACACTTCCCATGCATCACAACCTTACACAACCACATCACATATGCACACACCATACACAGAGCCCTTGTACACGCCACATAGTTCACACAAATAATCAGAAATACTTCCTTCACTGGAAGCCACTCATTTTTTAAAAAGTTAACTCAAGTTCTTTTCAGAGTCTGTATTTAGTCATTTGGCTCCAAGTGCAAGACCTTATATTTGCTGCTGCATTTCTGGTCAGGTGACACCTGTCCCCCTACATAGGCCAGTGGTACATCACTGCCTGCACCAGCTCTATTTCTTGTACAAGAGCAGCTCATATATGTGAAATACCTCCCCGATGCTGGGCCCTAGTTTCAGTCCTTTCCATATATGATCTCCTTTAATTCACACAACATCACTTTGAAATAAGTAATCAGTCTTTGGGTGCAGTTTTCTGACCAGGTAAGAACTCATTTGCTGCACCCCCTCCCCCCCCAATCCCCGAGAAATGCTGTGCAATATGAAAGGTAACTCTGTGGGTAAATCTTGATATTCTGTAAGGTTATAATTGCCCCTTGTGCCTCCCTTCAAATGCCTTCCAGAAATCCTCAGAAGTCAGAGGTTGGCAGGGGGCATAGCTGGCCAATGACTAGGAAGAGTGGGAGAAGTATTTTCCCTCACCCCCCCCCATCCACTTCTTGCTCAGGAGATGGCTGGTATGTCAGGGCAATCTTTTGAGGGTGGCAGTGGGCAATCGGTGACCATATGAAGACATCTGGGAGAGGCATCATTGAGATCTGGGAAGAATGGGGACCCAGAAAGGTCTTCTTTCCCAGGGAAAGGGACAGCACGATTGACCCACTTGAAATTCTCTCCCCAGTTCACTCCTGGCATTGGATTTAGCCTCAGACAATTGGACTTCTGTAAAGCAGCCAAAACTCTAAAGCTGAAGGGACCCTAGGGCCCACTTTACATACAAATTTGATCTTTTCTTGGAGATGGGACCCGATCGATTTGCTGAGGCCAGGCCTGGTTGGGCTGCACAGGATTATTTCCCATATTTGAGTTCAGTGTTATCCTCCCTATTTTAAAGATGGGGCAAGTTTGCCAACGAGATACCCCACTCCCCTGGTCATGGCATCAGACTAGCACATCCATCTACCAATGGCAGGACTTCCCAGAGTTCCTTTGAAAATCATCTGTTTGCACCTCGAAAGCCATTTCTTCATAGGAAGAAAAGTGACACTCTAGAGCTTAGGTTCCTAGGTGAGGCCATTTTATCCACCATGAGGATAAAATGCAGAATCTGTGCGATGAAAACTGGCAGAAAACAATACTCTTACAAGTGTACCTCAGCCTCCAGCAGCAGAGCTGACATTTGTCAAGCTTAAATATCAAATGACAGAAAGCATATTGGGCCTTGATAGAGCAGGACACCAGGTCCCTGAGGGTGATGATGGCAATAGGAAGGCGATGTCATTCCTTTTCTCACACGGATCTACCAGGACACCCTAAATGTCCAACTGCAGTGGAATGGTTAAATAAACTATATGACTTATCCCCTTGTTAGACTAGGCTACATTCATAACGATAGTGTTTATGGAGTATATGTAGCAACATAGAAAATGGTATGATGGTAACTGTGTCACATTTGCATGTTTCAAAGACCGAAGAAAAGTCAGCAGCAAGGTCAAGTAAGGGATTCTATTAAGTTGGTGGGACAATAGTGTTTTTCTCTGTTTCCTGAAATCTCTCTCAAGTTTGTTCTTAAATTACTCTCCTAATTTAAAGAGGTTTTTAAAAGGCTAATGCAAGGCCTATAGTATACAAAGAGTTCAAACAATGATTACAGCCATCTAGAGTCCCACTACACATCATTTAATCTAAGGGATTTATTTCTTCAAAGTTTAGTTTACATGTGATGAGTAAATGAGGTCAGCTCAATGTGACCTTCCCAATGATCACCGAAATGTCCCCTAACACTGGGTGGCAAGAGGCAGGACTGTTTGGAATCCCCGATCTGCTTTTATAGTTTCGCTGTGAACAAGTTTCTTAGCCTCTTTTACAATGATTAAATAACATCCACATTTTAAAATGACCCATGATAATTATTATTTTCCAAACTATTTAATAATATTTATATTATTGTTGTTGTTCTCGTAGACAGCACTATATTAAGTGCCTTCTATGGCTCATGTATCAAAAGATGTGTTCTCTTCCTTCTCCAAATATTTACCGTGTCCCAGTCACTTAACACAAATGATCTCGTTTAACTTTTGTAACAATTCTTTGAGATCAGTATTAGCATCTTTATTTTAAAGACAGAACCTCAGAGAGGTTCAGGAACTCGCCATTGCCACACAGCTGCTGAGCAAGGATCACAGCGCTTTTTGAACTGATTTCAAAGCTTGAATGAGATTAAAAGAAACAACATTTGCAAAGCCTCCAGCACTGTGCTGATACAGAGCAGACATTTACTAGGTGGTCAGTACAATGCTGGTGATGTCCCCTTGCCTCGAATCCAAATTCTGGTCTTGATTACTTATAGATTCCTTTCTATGAGAAGGTGCACAACTCAACTGGAAGATACAACGCAAACACCACCTGTGTTATTGCTGGGGCTCTGAGTCACTAGGAAATGATTTCTATTTCCTTCTGGCAGTATCATTTGTTCTCACATGTATCAGCAGAAGTAGGTAGATGGTATGTTTGATGAGCCTTGGCAGCTACTGTCACGTCTCAGATACACTTCTTGAGAAACCACGCGGCTTTCTTGGGATAGGCACCTGCTACCCAGCAACTGGTAGGTCCCTGCGCTCAGGGATGCTTATTCAATGGCCAGGGTCTATCCCGAACCCCTGTTCTAGCTATTCTCTGTGGGCTATGGCTGGCTCTTAATTGTTACCCCCTCCCACTTTCCTCCTCAAATCAGGGGCTCCAGGACCTCCTGAAAAGCAGACAGGGGTAACAGTTGGAGAAGATTTCACATACCCAAATCCTCAGAGGGAATCACTAATAGATTATCTTGCATGGTGGAGTCTAGGGTCATGGGGGCAGCAGGCAGGATGACTAAGAGAGGTGAAGGAGAGGGAGGAATTGAAGGCATCATCCGGAGACTAGGAGCTCCTGCAGCCTGGCCTCTGAGAGCTTTTCCTGCCACGAATCTCAATACTTTTCTACTCTGTAGCCTCTTTATCCCTCCCTGGGACTATATGTACCCCCTCCCCTCAACTTCTCAACCTCCCCCCACCACTCCCTGCCCAAATGCAGCTTTAGCTTGTAGTGACTTGCTTCTGTCTCTAGAGGGAGGCAGTAGCATCAGGGAGGAAAGGGCACAGATTGGGGTCTTCTCTCACTTTAGCAAAGAGTAGATTTTATTTTCCTTTAACTGCAAACAGATAAATAACAACTCACTGGAACTGGATTCGAGGTGTTGCAAAGTATATCTCAGAGAAACATCATCTCTCCCCTCCTCTACCCCCCAGCCTTGGTGGCTGCTAGAAACAGGGCGGCTTATAGGAGCCCTCCCGCATTTCTGGGGTCGAGGTCAGAAAAACCAAAACCAAAACCGAAAACAAAAACAGGAGTCCCGGAGTTGGTTCAGCCAGGGAATATTCCTGCTGTCACTCTCTTGGGCACCCCGGCACATATTTAAGAGACAGGGTTGGGACTGGGTCTGAAGCGAGGGTTGGGGAGCTCAGGCCATAGTTGCAGTGGGAGGGGGTCTGGATGCTGCGCAGGTAGTTTGAAACTTTCCTGTACGGAGTATTACATCCGAAACCTTGGTCTCATTAACACTGCCAGGAGAAACTGCAGAGTGAGAATTGGACTTAGGGTCCAATTCTTCCGGGCTGCATTAGGCTGATCAAAACATCACCCTAAAAGAAGAGGGGCTATTTCAAGAGTGTCAGACACAGCAGTAATGAGGAAAATTGGCAGCTTAGTTTGGCTTCAGTCCGTGAACACCTCGGTTGATTCACTCCGGGCTCTATTTGGGGGCGGGGGGAGTAAAGCAAGAGAAGGAGTTAACCTTTTCTTGAACATTTGCTCTACATGTCAGGCGTCTGGCTGACCCTTTCCATATTTTACCTCCTTCAGTCATGTGAGCATTTCTAAGGCAGGTGTTAACATCGCCAATCTACAGATGAGAAAACTGAGGTTCAGAGAGATGAAGTAACCTTCCCAAGATCACACAGCAAGTAAGTGATGGAGCTGGGATACAAACTCAAAGCTGTCTCACTCCAAAGCTCCTCTGCCCCCGCGGAAAAGATGAAGGGCCTGATCTTTAAAGGGTTTTCCTCGCATTTTTCTTGGGAAAACTAAGATCTCTCTCTTCAGTAAAATTTGCATTTTGGTGCCCTGCCCGTACAGGTTCTTGTTTTTTAGGGTGAAAACAAGTGGATCTCTGTTTACATTTGTCCGTAAAGGGGGTTGTTAAGGTTTTTCTACCTTTATAATTCCCCATATAATCCTCCTGTTAATGAACTCCAAAGAGAGAGAGACTTGTAGTGGGGATTTTAAGCTCCAAGGAAAGTGTGTGTGTGTGTGTGTGTGTGTGTGTGTGTGTGTGTGTACCCCATGGTGGTGGCAGAGTTGACAAGGGTCCTGGTAGCCCCTACTATCCCACTGTTTCTATGGACGGGGGCAGGGGGAGTAAGGATAGCCTTCTATTACACTAATTTAGAGCCTCTGGTCCAGAACCGCATCTTTGGAGCCACAACCCCGGAGCTTTTGGCTTCTTCGAAGTTGAAGTTTGCCCATTTCACAGGTAAGAGTATTGGGCTGGAGTAAACCAGGAAGTCTTCACGAAACCAGCTGGGACTTAACAACAGAATTTAGATGGCTGGTCCAGTGGCTCTGTGTCTGTCTGTCTGTGTGTGTGTGTGTGTGTGTGTGTGTGTGTGTGTGTGTGTGTGTGTGTCTTGGGATGGGAGACAGAGTCCTCACAGAAGCCACTGTGGGGAGGTGGTGGAAGTGGAACTGGTATATTCAAAGGAGAGTGAGGAGGTGTCAGACTGGCCCCCGCAGGAGCAAGAAAACCCAAGTGCCCGAGACCAGATGCTGGGAGACACCAAAGTCTGCATGAACTTCTTGTACAGAATGACTAAGGGGCTTCAACTAGTCTGAACCCTGTGTGACTTAGTCTGGCCTCTCTAGCACCTCCCCCCCCCAACCCCCGCCTCCATTTAAAAAAAGACTTTCTGGCTACATAGTAGTTTAGGCATTGCTTCCTGCCCACACAGGATAAGGTGGTGCTGACCCAGGCCCAGCTGGTTGGGTGGGGGGAGCTTTATGGATGTTCCAGCTGCTTCTCTTCTCTGCACACCAGGCTCATTTGTGCCAGTTGAAAGGGCACAATAATAACAGTAGCAATTTAAATCCTGCTTCTCCGCTTTCCCCCCTGAAAAGTGGTGAAGTGAGTCACCACTGTTGAATTGTCCCTCTCTATCCACCCCCTGACCTCTTTGCAGCAGTCTAGGCTGGCTCCCTGGGGGCTGAGCTGGAAGCCAGCTCTTCCAGCCGCCCTTTAGCTGTGCCAGAGCCAACCCCACCCCCCAACAAATGTGTTCCCCCAAAATGCGATGTATTGTTTTAATTTGAAATTGGCTGCTTGGAAGGCATTAGAGCAGCATGAGCCCCATTAGGTAAGCACAGTGCTCCCCCCGCCCCAAACATGAATAATACAAAATAAGGCCCATTCAGGAGGGTGGGGTGGGGGGGAGCTCTGCTTGTTTTTCTATGTGCAGTTTGATATGGAAATGGCTGGTCTGCTTGAAATTTACTACATACCAACTTCTGGTGGTAATGCCCTAAAAATGGGTCTGGGGGAAGCTGTGACTGGTTCTTTTACTCCATCCTGATCCCTCATCCCCATCCCCATCCATACCCAATTCCCCTGACCCTGTGGCTAGAAAATGCTCTTTCTCTGCTCTTTCTTTCAGCACCAGCTTAAGGAGAGCTCCCAGAACTGGAGCTGGTGAGGTGCTTATGAGCCTAGAGTAATTAAAGATTTTGAGGTGTCAACAAAGCAGGTAATTAGGTGGAGAAGATATCAACTGTCTGAGAGACAAAGAAAGTAATTACGCTGAGCACTCTTGGTGCTGTCAGTAAACCCAAAAGAAAGATTCGTTGGGAAATGATACTGTTTGATAGAGAACTGTAATGCCTAGCAGAAACGAAGGACTCTTGGTGAGGCCACCTGGTACAGAAGAAAAGATTCAGGGAGCTTGGCAAACCTGGGTTTCAGATACCAGTTCTGCCTGCTACTGGCTGTGTGACCTTGGAAAAGTTACTTAACTACTCTGAGTCTGATGTGTGATGTGCAAAATGGTGATAGTCATAGCTCCATCTTCATCATAGAGCCATGGGGAACTTCAGGAACTCATGCATGTAAGAGCACTGGCATGATGCCTGGTATACAATAAGTGCTTAATAAATGGTAACACTATTATCATGCTCACTATTATTAGTCTTACTATATACCAGGCATTCTCTACAGGAGCCCAGAGTTTAAAAGGAGAGAGAAATAATTGCAGTTACAAAGGATCCTGTCATGGGAAGTGTGGCGAGTGGACTACACTAGCTCAAAAGAGGGAGCCCTCAACTGGGAGGGAGGGGTACAGAAAAGCAGAGAAAGTTTTGTGACTCCTGAGTTGGTTTTTTTAAAAAAGGAGTTTGTCAGGAGGCCCAGGGGAAATGGGGTTCCAGGCAACTGTATCTGCCCACACAAAGCAAAGAGGTGTGAACAGTCAGGCCTTGAGCAAACAGTTGGGCTTTGCTGGGCACCAACTGGGATCTCCTGGGGGGAGGGGAGGATCAGTGACCAAGAATCTTTCCAGTTTACTCCCACCAGCCCCTGCACCGCGCCTTAGGCGCCCTACCTGGCCAATCACGTGCGGCGCCCTCCTCTTCTTTCCTCTAAGCAGTCAGGTAAGCTCACACCCTGCCCCAGCGGGCCTTGTGCACAGCAGAGGGTCGGTGAACCCAGGCGGACCCAGACCGGGCAGGGCAGGCCAGGGGGCGACTCTGCTCAGGTCTATCTCCTTCCTCGTCCCAGTCCTGATGCAAAGCCCCCTCCTCACCCCCAACCTCCAATCCAAAAAAAAAAAAAAAAAAAAAAGAAAGAAAGAAAGAAAAAAAGAAAAAAAAAAGAAAAAGAAAAAAGAAAAGCCACCAAGCACACAGTCACCTGGGTTCTTTAGACAACCCGGTGCTCACACACCACACCCATTAACTCACGCTGCGGACCCCCCTCCAAGACACACATAGTCTTCAGCCCTTCATCCTGGCATATACACTGGCCGCATGCATCCCCACCACACACACACACACACACACACACACACACACGAACATATCACACCCAAAGACACACACTGCACCCTTACACACACAAACCTTTGAACACACACACCTTTAAGTAAGCTCACATAAAAGACACCTTGCTCACAAACACACACACACACTACCCACCACAACAACCACCGCCCGTAAACCCACACTGACACAGCCCAGCTAAGGGTAAACACACACCAAATGAACATACACACACTAGCTTCAAAGGGCACACACACACAGACACACACTGCATATACAGCATGACCACAAACCCCGGCAGAAACATACATCGAACACACCCACATCCAGACCGCACCCACACAGTCACACTACAGTCGGGCAGAAACATACAACCTACAAGCATGCACACACAGCCCCTGCACAAACACACGCTCCACGTCCGGGCGCAAACCAAATGCACTTCACACCAAGCACTCGGACTAAAACGTGCAACATGCACACACCCCCTGCACCGAGCCACACACAGGCGAATCGCACTCGCGCGCGCGCACACACGCGTACATGCATACATACATACACATACAGCCCGCCCCCTCCTTCCCTCCGGGCGGAAGAGAAGGGGGCGCGGATGGGAGGAGGGGGAAGGAAGGAGGGGGGATGGGCGGCTGAGGCGCTGCGGGCACAGACGCTCTTTTCCCTTTGACCTGGAGTATTGCTCCCATTAACCCGCCTGTTCCCCATTCCCTGGCAAAGGGAGTAAGTGAGTGGGGTCCAGGCGGAACCCGGGAAAACTGGAAGGTCCGGGGAATCCGCCGGCGGGCGGAGGGCACGTGAGCTCCGCTGGGACCCTGATTCTGCGTATGGTCGACCCTGCCCGAGGCTCCTCCCCTTAGCATCCTCCCCCAGACCCCTTCCCTGCCGCGACCTCTGGTCCCCGCAGGGGGTGGGGGAGGGGTGCTTCTTCCTCCCCCCCACCCGAGAGAATGAGCAACTGTTAGGGGTAGGAGGCTTTATTGGTTTGCAAGAAGTAAGGAGTTTAGATCTGCCGACAAGCTTTTCGCGAAACCTGTTCTCATCTAGTTTGAAGACGTCTCAATGGAGAGCTCCCTGTTTTGCAAAGCAACTAATCTTGACGGAAAGGGCAACGGCCATTAGAAGTCACTGACACCGCGCCGGACACATAGTAG
Organism: Sus scrofa; assembly: GCF_054392235.1. Taxonomy (NCBI): domain Eukaryota; kingdom Metazoa; phylum Chordata; class Mammalia; order Artiodactyla; family Suidae; genus Sus; species Sus scrofa. Next base: position 117,742,286 of record NC_139401.1, read on the forward strand.
GGCGTCTTAAATGTCCCTCCCTCCCCGCTTTTGTCACCAAATCTGGCAGGGCTCTCTGCAGCCCGGCACCAGCCCGCGACAGCTCTTAGGCACTCAGTGAGCTCTTTTTCTCAGCACACAAGCCCTCCGGAGAATGGCCGCCCTGGCCGGGGAGCCACCGGCGGCAGGGGGCGCTGGAGTCGCCGAGGGTGTTTTTGCACTTCTGGCCGCAGAGCCCCTACGGGAAGCTCTGAGATCCCTTCCCACTGCAGCGGGCTACCGGGGTCACTCCGGAACACTCTGCCGCCGGATTACCATCTGGCTCCTGTTCTCCGCCTGCCTCCTTTCTGTAGAGATGGACAGCTGGTGACGGCAAGGATGAGGACGAGGACTCCCGCCTGAGGCGGCGAGTTGTGTAAAGCGCCTCTCGGGGCAAAGCCCACAGGATTGGGAGTCGCTGTAGGTTCGAATCTCAGCTCTGCCGCTTCGCAGCTGACTATCTTGGCAGGTCACTGGCTTGGGTTGCAGGGTGGTTGTGAAGTTTAGAGGAAGCAACATACGTAAAGTGCTTATTCCAGTTAAGATTCCAAGGATGTGCATTTCCTTTTATTCCCTCTCCCTCACCCTCATCAAGAATAAAGATTGGGGAGTTTGGGGAAGCAGGGGATCAGAAGCTAGAAGGGAGCTATGACCACCGGGTAATGCCTCTAAGCCAGAAGATGGACAGAGGTTCAATTAACATTCAATTTCTTAAGTAGTGTGCTGTGTTTAAGAGAAATGCCTGCGCCGGTGATTTTAGTGATGCCACTCACTAGCCACAGGAAATTTCGGTTCCCAGCCCCAGTCCTTGTGGGGCTACAGCGAGGCCATCTGCCCATCACCTCACCCCTCAGAGGGACTTCCAGATTCCTTCCCACTCTCCCCACTCTCGCACTGCGTTCTTCTCCTTTCCAAGTTCCTACGTTATTTTTTTTTTTTTAATTGTAGTTTAAAAACCCGTTGGATGCCAGGGACGTCTCCTTTTACCTCCTGTCTCGCCAGTGCCTAGCACGGTGCCAGCTACAGCACAGGCTGTATACATGCAGCAAAACGAGGCCCTGGTGAAATCCCTTGGAAACACTGAGACGTAAGGGCACCTAAGGAGTTATCTAGAGAGAGACTCAAATAGAAGCACCCCAGGCACTGTGGGGAGGGAGAGCAGTGGCTTTTGAAAAAGGGGCTCTTCCGTTACTCCTCAAAGCCCTCCAGCCCTGAGCCTCCCCGGAAGGGGTTTATCTCACTGCAGCTGAGGCTTCTGCAATCAATTAAGAAGAAAGCTTCTTTTTCTGGAGGGTAAAGGCCCTGGCCAGCGAGAGGGTGAGTCACTGTCTCAGAGGTGGGCAGCAGAGGTGGCACTAAAGTGGCAGTGAATTAGTCCAAGATGGCAAGGGGAGATTACTTGAGTGATGACGAGGAAGAAGATGAAGCAGAAGCCTTGACTGAGGCTGGGAGTAGTAAGTAGCAGAGTGTCTTTAGACATGAGTGCCTAACCCACCTCCCCACTCTCACCCCTCCACGTTGCAGAGGATAGCCTGGCAACTTCTTAGAGAAGGAAGTGGAGTGGAAACATTCTTTCTGGAGGAGGTTTGGGAGACCTGGGTTCTAATCTTGACTCTGACAACTTGCTGTATGACCTTGGGCAAGATGTTTTCCTTCCAGTCCTCAACACCAGAAGGAAGTTAAAGGGGCAGGGGGCTCTGTGCCAAGCCTGTGTTAAGTATTTTACCAATGTTACTTGACACACACTTCCCTGCAGTGCTATGGGGTGGACATTGATTTTCGTATTTTGCAGTTGAGAAAACTGAGGCTGAGTGATAGTCAGTCATCTACTTTCTCTCTAATATATCATGCAGTTTTTATGTATTTATGTTACCAAGGCAATCACTGTAACGTAAGCCAATAACCTGCCAGTCCTCTGCCTAAATTGGCTCCCTATGCACTCAGGTTCAAGTCACGTCTCCAGGCTGCCCCCAACGCCAAACAGTGTTGCTTTCAAGGCACTTGGCTACCTGGGTGGGTTTCTCTTTTGGTCTTCTGTGACACCCACCCACTCCCAGCTCAGATCCTTTCCCAGCATATCAGGGTAAGATTCCCCCATTAGAAAGCAAGCATCACCCAGAAAGATGAACCCCTGCATCAGTCCTTTATCACAAGGGTGGGGGAACCGGCAGCAGGAGGCTGGAGTGAGGAAGGGGAGTAGAACTGCCAGGGTCAGAAGGAGGGGCTGTAGAAACAAAAAAAAACAAACATGGGGGATGGGGGGAGAGAGAGAGGATGCCAGGGACAAATTGGACCAGGCTCAAACTGCCGCTCCCTCCCCGCCCCCAGTCTGGTGCTTTAGAACGCATAAAGGAGCAGCCCCAGCCCATTTTCAGCAGGAGGAGAGGGAAGATCCTCTCCTTCAAGGGAAGGGAAAACTGCCCTGAGCATTCAAATTACATTCCTGGGTCGGGTAAGATTGATTTAATTACTGTGGGGTGGGGGAGGGATGGGGCAGAGGAGTAGGGGAAGAAGGCACCTTCTTGGTGCTGGTGCTCAGGTAGTAGCTAAAGTGAGAAGAGCCACACCAATGCTGCTGCCAGAGCCAGAAGCTCTCTCTCCCTTTGCTAGTGAATGAGACACTTGCCACCGGGCTTCTGGATCATTTCCATTCTGATCCCTAAGAGCCACATCTCTGAGCCTTAGGGAAATAAGTCCAGGTCCTCCTGGGCTCCCCAGTACCTATGTGCTGGGGCACCTGCCCTCTATCCTTGTGCCTCCCCTTACCCCTTCCTTCTTCCTGGCCTTTGCCCAGGCTCTGCTCCCTCTTGTCCCCTCTTGCTGGGCTCACCCAGAGTCTCTGATACTCTTGATTCTCTTCTCCTGGTTCTTTTCCATTCCTGGCCCTCAGTATCAACAACACGCTCCCTTCATTCATTTACTTCATCCAGGAGAGGAGAAGATCCAACTGGGAGGGGGTGTAATTGTGTTTTTGAAATCTTCCCCACTTGAGATCATGTGTTTATAACCCCGTATTGCCCTTGGTGCGTCAGATGAGACTATTTAGTGCCTGTGAATAATATTTTTGCTTGGCTGAATAGTGATTTGAATATATGATTGTTGGGCTGCAGATTAGAAGAAGGCATTTTTGGAAGCAGTACTAGAAGGTAAGATGGTTTGGGCAGGTGTGAATGGCCTTGTGACTTCTCCAGGTGCCAAGAAGATAGACAAAGAAAGACGAAGACTATAGGTGTGTGTGTATGTGTGTATAGACTACAGGTGTGTGTGTGTAGACTATAGGTGTGTGTGTGTATATAGACTAGGGGTGTGTGTGTGTGTGTGTATAGAATATAGGTGTGGGGGGGATGCTGGGGGGGTTACTGAGACCACTCTCATCTAGATGGATAGAGGCCTTATGTTTGTTCTTGCTATTCCTTGAACTCTGAACAGAATGATCTTTTTGCCTGAGTGTGGGAGAGCAGGGGCCCTGGACAAGGTGGAAAGCAAAGGGCAGGGAGAGAGGGGCAGAGAGGGGAAGGAGCTTGTTCCCTGTGCACTCCTTGCATGCGGAGGGCCAACAAGAGATGCCTCCTGCCCTTCAATGCCATACCAGCCGGGGCAGAAGGGGAGTGAAGAGGGGCAGCCAAAGGTGTGCCGAGCTGGGTTTCAGGAGTTTGGGGCCTTCCCCTTGTCTCTGCCACTAATAAGCTCTGTGCCCTTTGCTAAGTTTCTTAGCCCTTTGAGCCTCCACTTCTGCCTTTCCATCACCTGTAAGGTGAGTGTGTGGCATGGCCAGAAGAAGAGAAATTCAAAGCCCTCAGAGGAAGAGACCCTTGGGCTGAGTCTTGAAGGAGAAATCAGCTTGGAATAAAGGGAGAGAAGACCGCGGGGGTGGGGGGGGGGTGGGGATAATGATGAGAAACAGTGGGAGTAGCCCAGGGAATTTAGCGAACAGGTATGCGTAAGGCACTGAGCTGGTTGCTGCGAGGAAAATTGCTATGAATCAGCCCCTGCCCCAGCGCCGAAGCTTCAGAGAGTGTGGGGGAATCTAAGCGGCAGAGCTCAGCGCTCGCAGCGACTGCAGCTCGTCCCAGGACGGGTCGTGGTCGCGCCGCAGAACCGACCCGCGGGTCACGCAGCCTCTTATTCCCTGGCCGGACCAGGAGAGTCGCCAAGAGGTAGTGCAGGGGCAGGGCTCCAGGGGCCGGAGTGCAGCCCCTCGAGGGGCTGGAGTGGGAGGCGAGGGCTCGCCAAGCGGAGGGGCCCGACGTGAGGGAGGGAGGGAGGGAGAGGAAATCTGCCAGTGCCGAGCAGGGTGCCCAGCTTTTCGCGTTCAACGGCTCAAACGTGGAGCACAGCGGCAAGAAAGATTGCTTTTTCTTTTTCTTTTTTTTTTTTTTCTTTCGAATTCTCCGCAGGGGCGGGCAGCGAGAGTGTTTTATTTGCGCGCCGCGGGGCTTTGTTTAACTTTGCAGGTTCTGCGCGCTCTTGAGCCAGGTAAGGGCGGCACACGCGGGGCGCAAGCCAGTCTGACCGCGCTCTGGAGCGGCAACCTGTGGCCCGGGACAGCCCTTCCAGGGGCCTGCGCGAAGTCGCGACCGGCGGGCTCCCGTCCCTCTCCCCCTCACCCCGCTCCCCCGCCCTCCCTCGTCACCGAGCTCGGGGTCTTGGGGCGGGGGTCGACCGTCTGGCAGGAGCTCTATTAGAGAGGGAGAGGGAGACCGGCTTGCACCCCCCCACCCCCCACCCCTAGCGCCTAAAAGCCTGCAGAGGGGCAGGGATGCTCTCTTGTTCCACCTGTGGACTGCGGCAGCGTGGCCCTGGGGCCTGGACGTGGCCCCTTGTCCTGGACGTGGCCAAGTCCTGTAAAAGAATCAAGGACTCGGCAGCCCCAGGGCTGTGTCAATACCGTGTTCTTAAATAAACAGGATAATAATGAATTACACTGGTTGTGCTCTGGGGCTTAGAGATGCTCACAGACTTGCCCAAGACCACTCAGCTGCTTGATAATTAGGCAGACCTCCTGACTCCTGGTCTAGGGCTTTTTGTTTTTCACTGCGTCATAGCCAATACGGTGGTCTAATAATGAAGGAGGAAAGATACAGGTAGTTAGACAGACATTGGTAATTTAAAAAAAAATACCGTTATTTTAATGTAGCTTTAAATACCCTGTCTATCATGAAAACTATCAGAAAAACATCTCCCACAGCCCCAATTCCCTATGACAGCCACTCAGGATTTTGAAAAAGAAAACTGCACAAAATTGAATGCTTCTCGGGAGAGATACAATCAAAGGAAGAGAAGCAGGTGGGGGTGGGGGAACAAAGGTGGAAGAGAGGGAGCTTTCAGCACAGATTCGGAGAATAACTTTATTCTGAAGGTTTCCTTGGCAGATTTCTGTCCAGATAGTTTGGGGGAAGTGTCCCCACTGGTCTTTTTCCCTCTCATGCCCACTCTGTGGAAGCCCCAGCTGTGGTCTAGAGGGGCACATGCTTACTGACCCTCTTTTTAATTCGGAATCTCATTTCTCTCCTCCTCTCTGTTGTAGCAAATACAATGGAGGGGTCTATTTCTTTGTGGTGTGTGTGTGTGTGTGTGTGTGTGTGTGTGTGTGTAAATGCATATGTGAGAATGCATGAGGGTGTGCGTGTGTTTACGAGTGGGAATGTATGTGTCTGAAAGGGAATGTACCTTCAAAGAGGGGAATTTGGGGGGACAGGGGAGCGGGGACGATGGGAAAGATGAATTGGGGTTCGCCGAGTGCAAGCTAAAAAACCTACTGCTGAATAAGGGTCTGCCCAGTGCCGGTGGCCCTGAAGAAACAGTCAGTTCTTAATATTCCTTAAGGAAACAAAGGGGAGGAAATATATTTAAATGAGGGCAGAGAAGGCTGATGTTAGACCCTTGGGCCTTTGTTGATAGTGCTTCAAACTGTTGACATTTGACCTCCAGCTAGGCTATAAGACTCCAAGAGCAGGAGCTGGGACTTTTCATTCCATAAGACTCCTCTCTCTCCTCCACCATCCCCAGCAAGGATAGCTTGCACACCGTGCTGAGGAAGGCAAAGGTAGGGATTAAATCCCCTTTATGGGCCAGTTAACTTTTTTCTACATTTCAGAGCCTAACCTGATGCCCCTGAGTGCCCAGTTCGTTGCCTTGCATTTCTGATCATGAAAGAGCCATTGAAAAAACAGTTCAACTCATCCCCTCTGAAAGTAAGCTACCTGCTCACAGGGCATGAGTGCCCACACTCACCTTCAATGGGTGGTGCAAGGGCATTCTTCAGCGGGGCCACGATCTGCTTCATTCAAAATAGAAGCACTTGTGCTCAGTCCTCCTTTCAAATTTGACTCTCAGGTCCTGGGGAGGGGGGACATGGGCAATTCTTCACTTGGTACAGCAGCACCCTTTGAGGAGTCTTTTATCTAATCCTTACGACAGCCACACCTAATAGGTATCATGGTTTTTATTTTGTAAGGTGATGAAACTGAGCCTCGGCAAAGTGAGATAATTAGCCCCGAGTCACTTAGTTGGTGAGTGTGTGAACTTATATGTGGCAAGGCTGGGATTTTGAACCCAAGTTCTAGTCCATACCTTAGGACCTTTTCAGGATGCCATACTGTCATTTTGGGGTGTGGGCTGAGGCAAGAGATCTGATGGGAGAAATACATAGGGCTTTTGGTGCCTTTCTCTTCTATCCACTCCTCTTCCTTTCATAATAGTGTTTTTCAAAACTATGCATATCAGTATCTCTACATCCATCCATCTATCTATCTATCTGTCTGTCTGTCTATCATCTATCCTATCTATCAAGCATCTGCTTTCATGCCCATTTCCCAAGAACAGTGTGTATTAAAAAAAAAAAGACTTCAGGAATTCCCTTGTGGCGCAGCAGGTAAGGATCCTGCATGGTCACTGCTCTGGCTCAGGAACTTCCCTCGGAAATCCCTGGTCCAGGAACTTCCACATGCTGCAGACGTGGCCAAAAAAAAAAAAAGACTTCAAAAATCTAGCCACCTCTTTAGGAAAGAACTAGTCTTGGCTCAGGCCATCCCGGTTACAGGCGGCAAATGTTGGTGATGCATACCAAGAAGTACTGTGATTTGGTGCAAAGACCAGGCCCGAAGATAACCCGGTTCCCAGATCGTATTCCTCCATAGCATGCTTGTAAAACTTCAGGTAAGTTAAAACCTCTCCAGAGCCCTCGTGTGTTGCTCTCTGTAAAATAGGAAAAGTAATACCCAACCCACCTCCTTCCCAGGGGCTGTTGTGAGAACAAAGTGGCATGATTCATTTATCCATGAATCACAAATAGCTGTTTTAATTACAAGACCTTTATGTTCTCTCAAAACTGTCAGAGTTTATAATCCGATGATTCACCCAACACACACATTGAACACCTACTGTGTGCTAGGGTCTGGAAATAATGGACATATGGAACGCTTTTGAGAAAATGAAATGCACGAGAAAAATTAGGCATTAAAAAATTGTACCTCCTATTGATGGAACATCTTATTTTTTTACTTTTTTTGTCACAACATAATAGAAGCAGCAACCAAAGGGGAAAAAAAAGATAAAGGGTGACACAGCTTGTGATGGCAGCACTATTATGTACTCGGTGACACATACTGCCGATAACAGTGAGAATATCTATATCTTGTATTTGATGTCACATCACCTTGTTTACACTGTTCTTTAGGATGTTTGTAGAATAAAGATTGCCTTTCACCATCCTGAGCTTGAGTTGTTTCTTCAGTCAATAAAAATTTTAAAAGAGCATCCCACGTTCTATGGAATGATGACGGTACTTAGTTTACAAAGAGGTTGTAATGTGTGGTAGCTGTCTGCTTTCGGCTATGACCTCCCTCGGCTTATCGAATCAGGCTTTGATTATGTGTCCATTCTTTTGATTTAATTATTTAGCCATGCATGATTTTGTAGTTATTAAGAGCAAAGGTGGATGGGGCAGTGGAAAGAGCCCTAGGACCCAGAACTGGCTTCTTGTCTAGATTCTGCCGTCAAATTGTTGTGTGGCCTCGGGCAAACTCCTGTCTCTCTTTGGGCCTCAGTTTTTTGAACTGTAGAATGGAAGCTTTGGTCTAGGTGATGGCTAAGGTCCCTTCTGTATCTTATCCATTCTAATATTCTAAGAAGTTCTGGAAACCTTTTTTTTTTCCCAGAGCTTTTCTGACTGTATCTTAACAGTACAGGCTTTAGTTTATGAGCTTCTGCTATGGCATGATGGGCTGGCTCTGCGTATTGAAGAATGCTGTCCCCAAATTTAATTATCTTGGGACATTATACCGCATAGGGTAAAATGAGTCATTTTTGTTCATCACGACTGCAGCCTTTGCTGAAATGGAGGTTATGGGATAACAACTTAAAGGCTAACTCATTAATGCTCAGGGACGAATGTGGTAATGTGCCAGCAGACCAAATTGGTGCCCGAATGTTTTCATCCGGAGACCTGTATCTTTTTCTCATGTTGTGATATATTAATGGGGATGTCTTTACCTATTGTCACTGCTTGTAGACATGTAAATACCATAGATGCAAGGCCTTCTGGGCATTCAGCCCTGCACACTATCAATTTCTCAAAGTCCAAAGATCTCTCAGTGGCTAGAAGCAAAATTCTGATGGTGCCAAAAAGTGCCTAATTTATAAGGATTCTATCGATGGCATCAGTGCAGTCCTGATTTTTTTTCCTCCAAGGTGTTTACCAGTGAACACTGCACCATCCCTAACTATTTGATGGGGGCGATGGGGTAAATTAGTCCTCTAAATGGTGAAAGGCTATGGATTTATGCCTAGCTGAACCATTTGTGTCCTCCCAGTGTCCAAGTGGGGTGACCTTTCTGATGTTAATTTGTTTCTCTATCTGCGTCATGCATTTCAGGAGGACACGAGGAACTAGCCTGATGTCACTCACGTGCGTTTCCCCTCTTTGTATTGCTGGGGATTTGATCTGGGTGTGCCTCAGCTCTTTGTTCAAATTCTCACTCGTGGTATCTGCTAATACCCTTTACTGATCCAAATGAAATTATGTGTTCTAAAAAGACCATGTAAAATTGGATGGTTTAAAAAATAAGCAAATTTTGAGACTTATTTTAATAATCTGAATAATAGCATTTGAAAAATTGACCTATGCAGTTAGATTTTCTAAATTTTATAAGATGATTTTTTTAATGCCATTGGAGATTGAAGAAGGATCTCTTCCCAACAGTCTCCCAAGGTCTTTTTACCTGTTTTAATTGAATTCAAATTTAGTAGAGATTGAACTAAGTCAGCCGCATTGATATCAATTCTAATTTTATGTAATTACTTTTGAAAACTGTTATTTTCTGGTAAAGCCAGGCCTTCTGCAAAGAACCTTTGATAGCAATGTGTTTATTACAAACCAATGCTAAATATCACACATATATTATTCATTTAATTCTTAATTCTTACACGATTCCTGAAATGGGTACTGCATCATTTCCCCATTTTATAGAGGAAGCCACGGAGGCTCAGAGAATTCAACAAACTTTCCTAAGGTCACACAGCTAGGAAATCATAAAGCTTGGTTTTGAACTCGGTTCTATTTAGCTCTGACTCCAGGGGCCATTATAGATATGCGTCGAAGGATACTGTTTTTGCAAATGTCTTGAATTCTAGGCTGAAACTAAAAGGGCTTACTTTCCTCTCCCTTCTTGAGTACCTTTTTGAAGTCTTGGTCCCTTTAGGCCAGTGCCAGGGCATGCTGAAGGGAGGAGGGGAAGATACTTTGGAGCAAGAGAGGTCTCTTGGCACCTGTCCTCTGTGAGAAGCCTCCTTTTGGGATCAACTGGGAGAGTAGGATCCTAGGACAAGTATTCAAATCTCAGGTATCTGTTACGTGCCTCTCATGGTGTTGAAGCCTAATTACTGTCCCCTGACCCCTCAACCTGCCCATCTGTTTCTTGTCTGGACAAACTGGCCTTCGTAATTCTGTTTATGTCCAGTATTCTACTGGTGCCTTGAGAGGGTTGAGGGAAAATGAGACAGTGTCAATTTTGCTGACAGAATTGTGGGCATATGATTGCTCTTAAGTTTAGCTCTGTATCTTTGAGCAGGAGGCAATGACAAACGGTTTATTCTAAGGCCTTTGATTTCCTTTGGAATTGTAAGCATCTAGGCTGACTCATCTCTCAAAGGCTTCACTCTCTCTCTCATTTGGCTGGCGTTGTTTTGAGGTTCTCTTGTTTGTTCTCACCTTATCTTTTGAGGGGAAGAACGATTGATTTTCATCTTGGTTTTTTTGGGAAAGAACCAGCTCTACTCTTTGGATGACCAGATCTTGAAACCCTTGGCAAGAAGAAATAGCTACAACTCCAAAACAGGTACAAGAATCGGGGTAAAGGGAAAGGGGAAGCCATGTAAGAAATTAAGCCGGAGCTAGGCTGTGTGTGTCAGAATGAGATCCTTGGCTAAGAGGTTTTTGACCTGCCATTGCAAATGGGATGGGGGGGGGGTGTCATTAGCTGCTTAGTTTGGGACTGTGGCTAGGTTCTATGCATGTGCCTTTGGTTAAAATGGTCATTTTGTGGCTGCAGTTTGGTGATTGGGCTTAGGCATTCAATTTGGGTCCAGGGGATATTGCTTTGCAGTTGAAGGAACTTTAAGAAAAGATCTATGCTGAGAATTTTTCTCTTAATTCAGTTGAAAAGGCATAGAAATATTCCTCATCCTATCTCATTTTGAATGTCAGTTATCTGGCAAGTATTTATTTTCTGACGTGTAAGACTTTGGCCATTAAGGAAAGTGGGCAAAGGAGGATTTTGGAAACAAAAGTGGGGGATTTTTTTTGGACAGAGCTCATTTATATAAATTATTGAATGATACAATTTTACCTACCTTTTCTCCATCAAAGTCATATTACCTGGTTTAGGAGTTTAAAACTCCCCCTCCCCAACATATAGAATATTTTCATAAAATTCCATGGGAAAGGGGAGCTCAGAAAAGTAGCATGTGACCACTTCTCTTTTTATCAAAAGGTTTGGTTCCCCATGTCCCACCCCAAATTATCAGGAACAAGGATCCACTCACTCACCCAAACCATAAACTTTGGAGCTATTGTTTCCATTACAATGAAAAAAATTCTCTAAGTCCCATCAATTCTACCCATAAAATCCATCCCCTGTTCCAGCCCCACTGACAGCGTCAGCATGTCTTGCCTCTTGGATGATGTACATCCTTCAGGCTTTCTACCCAAACCAGGCTTTTCACTGCTCTGGGATTTTTCCAAGCTACAGCTCTGACTCTGTCACGTCCCACTTAAAACCCTGCAGTAGTTCCCTGTTGCCTTCCCGAGAAAGTCCAGATCCTTAACATGGCTTGTAGGGCCATTCATGATCTCATTCCTGCCTATCTAGATTTATCTCCTTCCATCCCCTTTTTACAGCTTTAAGAATATAACAACCTCTCTCCCATCTCCTTGCCTTTGCACAAGCTGTTCTCTCTTTCTGGACGCTCCCCCCTCCCTGTCTCCAGGCAGATTTAGATGTTTCCCCCTTTCTGCTTTCACAGTAGTTTGTTTATATCTTGCCGATTGACTTATCACGAGGTTTGGTAAATTGTTGCTAACCTGTGCATCTCCTACACTTGTGCTGTGAAATCCTTTATGAAAAGAGTATTCTTGTTTTGCTCATATTTGAATCTTTTGTGCCTGCCACAAAGTGGACAATTAATACAGGTTCCTTTTCTTTTCTTTCTAATGCATGCATAAAAGAACAAATTATTAATAAAGGTGAAGATGTGCAGGAAAGGATGCTGTGTGGGGTCCAGGGAGATCCCCACTGGGGGATCTTGTGCAGCCTGGGACTGGTATGAGATGGTGGGCACCATGGAGAAGGGGGCTATAAAACAGGTTTGCTAATGCACTAAGAAACTTCATTCTACCATTCCTGTATAAGGTTTCTGATTAGAAATGGCTTGCAAATGATGTTTGTTTGCTTTGCTACAAACCGATGGGCTTCTTTTTCCAGGAAAAATAAGTTGCACAATTTTTGGTAAATAGATAAAAAGCAAAAGGCAAACAAACACCATCACTTAATAGAGATATTGTTAGTAATTGGGTGCATTTCTTTTAGTCTTTTATTTGTATGCATGTTTTCCTTCACATAGTTGTAATCCTAACTAATACAATTCTGCATTTTGTATTTGTTGTTTAAAAACTCCTTGTAAACATCACTTTAATGATTGCATAATTTTCCATACTGTGGCTATTCCATAATTTATATAACTACTCTTGTTGCTGGGCTAGCTTTTTTTTCCTTAAGTTTTTACTGTTATGGCTCATGTACATATGGTTTTTCTGTAGGAAAATTTCATTAGGATAGATTCCTAGAAGGGGAATTACTGGGTCAAAGGGCCTGGGGATGATTTCTGGCTTCAGACTCATGTGTCCAGTTTCCTTTCTAGAAGAGTTTTATAAAATTTATGGGGCTCCTAACCTAAATGAATGTGCCCATTTCACCCAAACTGGACAGCATCAAGCATTAGCATTAAAAAATAAAAATAAACTCCATCAATGTTCTAAATAATTAATGGAAAAATATTACCTTATTCTTATCTTAATGTGCATTTAAAAATTGTGAGTAGGGTTGATTTTTTTAAAAAATCTTTTTCTTCTTCTTCTCTCTTTTTTTTTTCCTAACAAGATTTTCTCTTTTCTGGACTGTTGGTTCAGGGCTGATTTTTTTTTGAAGTTTTTTTTTTTTTTTTTTAAATAAGCAGCCAGAGGCAGCTCTGCTTGAGGGTGAAGCCGCCTCCCAGTTTTCCCTCCCCCTTTGCCACCCTCCCCCCCCCCCCACAGTTCCCTCCACTAGGTCCAGTGACAATTGGATGATGCAGTCCTGATAATCATCCGATTCCAGAATGGGTGGCTGCATTCCTTTTCTGAAGGCGGCAAGGACATTGTGCCCCAGAATCATGCCCCCTTTGCTGTTGTTGTCTGCCTTCATTTTTTTAGTGAACGTCCTGGGAGGAGCCCCAGGACACAACCCGGACCGCAGGACCAAGATGATCTCAATACACAGCCTCTCCGAGCTGGAGCGTCTGAAGCTGCAAGAGACTGCTTACCACGAACTCGTGGCCAGGCATTTCCTCTCTGAATTCAACCCTGAAAGAGGTGAGCAGGACCCCGGGATGTGGCATCCTCGCCTTCGGGCTGAGTGGATCCCCCGGGCAGGACGGGACCAGTTGGGGGTCCAGGAGGGTGGGAGAGACTCTCCTCTGGTCTCGGACCTGGCCGGTTCTCCTGGCTCTGGAGAACTGAGGGAGTGGGAGTTGAAGGGTGTTTGGTGAACTGGAAAGAGGTAAAGAGGAGTTGAGTTGGGTCGAAGACGGGGGGCTCGAGGGCCAGTAAGACCCGCAGATATCAGGGACAGACAGGTGGACAGAGGACAGGTAAAGAGACAGACGCACCAGGTGCGGTGGGTGCTAGAACGAATCAGAACGAGGTGGCAGCGCAGAGGGACACTTAGAGAGGACTGGGACAGACAGAGACAGCGCGGTTGAGAGTAAAGAGAGATACCGAGACAGAGAGAGACACGCGCCAATCCGGGCGTGGAACGGGAGGGCGTTGCGGGTGCGGGGAGCGGCGGCGGAAGGTGCGCTGGGAGCGCTGCCCACCTCTGCTGGACGCAGGGGAGCGAGAGGGACCCAGCTCGGGACGCGGGGCGAGCGCGCCAGCGGTCTCTGCGGTGCGGGCGCCGATTCGGGGGCCGAGGGGAGGGGGGAGGGGGGCGCGCGAGCCGAGGGGCGCTGCGGCAGTGGTGAAAAGTGCACGGGCCGGCAGGTCCGCTAGGCGCGCGCGGCAGGCGCAACCTAAAAAGGGGCGCAGCAAAGGGCCCGGAGACCCGGCGGGTAGCCACCGCTGCGGGGGTCGGAGTGCGCGGACAGCCCAGGGTCGCCGCTTCTCCAGCCGCCGCAGCGCGGGGAGCCGACGGCATCCCGGGCGCGAGCGCGCCCGCAGTAACTTAGCGACCCCTACTCGCGGCGCCGCCGCCGCAGGCAGAGCCCCTCCCCTCGCCTGTTGCGCTGTCCCGCCGCCTCGGAGCCCCGGAATTTCTGTTTTAAGCGTCGTGATCAGCTACTGCTGGTGCGTAACAAGGTGCGCGCTGCGCACGCGGCGCCTTACAGGATCTGGTTTGGTGAAATCCTTGAGTCTCCTGTGTGGCAGATGGGACTGGTCCCGTTTTCAAACGGGGAAACTGAGGCTGAGTGAAAGCAAAACACTTTTCCAGGGCTGGACCGAGCTGTTTGCCCCTCCCTACCTCCTTCCGAATCCCTGGGGATCAATGCATTGCGATGTTTTAGTCACTTATCAAATCCTCTGTGTGTGAGAGTGCGTGTGTTTTCTTTTTCTCTTCCCATAGCTCTACCGACTGACCGTCCAAACACCTTGGAGAAGTGGTTTCTGATTCTGAGAGGACAAGAGAGGGGTGAGGGGCTCTCGTACTTTCCTTAGTTAAAGACATGGAATTCTGCACCCCTCCCGTCTGGCGTCCCTGGCCCCTGGAGACAGACAGGAGCCCACAGTCCCCGGGGGCACTCGCCACACCCCCCTACCCCTACCCCGCTTTCCAGAAACTCTACAGGGAATGGTTTCAGGAAATGGCGCACTAGCTGCGGGAGTGCGGGGCGGTCCCATCAGATCTGCCTAAAGCTTTCTTGGTGGATCCACCCCAGACAGATCGCCCAGAAGAAATTGCCCTCGTTGCTTCAAGGTGGTCACCACCGACCCCCCCCCCGCCCGCCCGCCCGCCCGCCCCCGGCAGGACTTAAGGCAGGGACCCCGTCGGGGTCGTTGAGTGGAGCCAGTCCTTCAGCCAGACCACTGCAAGGTCTAGTTGGCTCCCTCTCCAGGGAGGGGCGCTGCGGGTCTGACGGGGTGCGGTTGGCTGTGGGCGGTTGCTTAGACGAGTGCTACAGCCCCTGCAGTTCCTCCTGATTTAAGAGCTGCGGAGCATAGACGTTTCTCATTCTTTCTCTCCCTGGCTCCCCAGCCGTATCTCTCAAGACGTTTGGCATTCGTCTGGAAGAGGTGCTGGTGAACGAGCTGACCCGCCGAAAGCAACTTGAGCTGAGAGCCGCGATGCAGGTCGAAGAAGCCACCACCGGTCGGGCTGGGGGCCGTCGTCGTCGTCGGGGAAACGTGGTGCAAAGGGTGTTTGGCCGCATCCGGCGCTTTTTCAGTCGTAGACGGGATGAGCCCTCCCTGCCCCGGGAGTTCACTCGTCGTGGGCGTCGTGTGAGTTAAACCCTCCAGGTTTCAGGCAGGGGCGGGAGGGTCAGGACCTGTGTCCTCAGAGGGGAGGGGAGCTGAGCAGAACTTGTTGGAGGGGTGTAACTGGCTTGCCACAGAGAGAATGTCTCCTCAGGAAGGTCCGAAGGCCCCCCCCCTCCGCTCCCACCCCCCCCCCCGCCCGCTCCCCCATTTTAAGATCTTCTCGTTTTCTCCACAGGGTGCAGTGTCTGTGGATAGCCTGGCTGAACTGGAGGACGGGGCCCTGCTGCTGCAGACCCTGCAACTTTCCAAGATCTCCTTACCAATTGGCCAGCGACTTCTGGGATCCAAAAGGAAGATGAGCCTCAATCCGATTGCTAAGCAAATCCCCCAGGTCGTGGAGGCTTGCTGCAGCTTCATCGAGAAATATGGTAAGGGGCCGAAAATGAGAGTTAAGGCAAGGTAGGAGGCAGTGAAGGAGAAAGAATTGTATTCAAAGGATAAGGAGAGGAGAGAGGTCAAAGGGTGAAGCGCTTGGAACAGTCCCCTGCTGCCATTTGGGGCTGGGCTGCAAGGGTGGGGGGAAGGGAAATGCTGTGTGCAGTTCTGGGAAAGACCAGAGATACTTAGCCTCTTTTCTTTCAGGCTTAAGCACGGTGGGGATTTTCACCCTGGAATATTCTGAGGAGAGAGTGCGCAAGGTAAATCAACTGTTTACACTTCTGTTCCTTGAATGAGAAAAAGGGGGGGACGCTTCCCCAGGGGGGCTTCCCCAACAGGCCTGGCATGGGGAGCAAGGTCTTCCTTCTAGCCCCTTAGGCACACCCAATGGCAGCCACCTCCACTGGAGCCTGAGACTTACTGAAGGAATGGCCGGGAGGGAGCCCATGGCGGGCAGGGCAGTCAGGGCACGTGTATTCTCTCCCTTTTTCTAGCTCCGTGAAGAATTTGATCAAGGGCTGGATGTCGTGCTGGATGACACTCGGAATGTGCATGATGTGGCCGCACTCCTCAAGGAGTTTTTCCGTGACATGAAGGACTCTCTGCTGCCAGATGATCTGTACATGTCCTTCCTCCTGACAGCAAGTGAGTCCCTCCCTTGTTGGTCAAGGAAGGGAAACAGCACGGGGTTTGTGGGGGTCTGGGGACAGAGCTCAGGCTGCAAGACCCCCCCCCACAAGGACCTAAGGCAAAATGAACATCAGAAGATGAAAGCACCTCTCCAGATTCCATTATAAGTCTGTTGTTTGGAAATTTCTCTAGAGCTTCTTGAAGCTGTGTGCACCCTCTCAGGGCAAAGAAGAACCTGGGTTCTGTAGCGGGGGTCTGATTTTGATGAGAGCCCTTCTTGCTTTTAGGGGTCCAGAACTCAAATACTTGGGGAGTGAGCAAAGAGAAGATGCCTGGGTGCTTTCTTCATAGCCTTCGGCAGTTCTCAACCAGAATCACGTCTCTCGTTGTATCAGGCTGCTGCCAAGGCTCGCCCCCTAAGCCAGTACCTGTTTTCCTTCCTCCAGCTCTGAAGCCGCAGGATCAGCTTTCTGCCCTGCAGTTGCTGGTTTACCTGATGCCACCTTGCCACAGTGACACCCTGGAGCGTCTGCTGAAGGCCCTGCATAAGATCACTGAGAACTGCGAGGACTCCATTGGCATTGATGGACAGCTGGTAAAAAGCTCTGGGACAGTGTAGTGAGAGTTATAGCAGGGGACATGCGTGAGAGTATGTAAGAGCAAGACAGAGCTAGTAACAGCGAGACAGAAGGAGGGAAACAAGAACAAAGAGAGTCCTCTCTATTGGTTGAACTTCCATTACTACTTCAGTTGATCACTCTCTGCTTTCCTTTACCCAGGTTTTGGGCAATCGCATGACCTCCACCAATTTGGCTTTGGTGTTTGGATCTGCTCTCCTGAAGAGGGGGCAGTCTGCCAAGAGGGAGTCCAGGAAGACAAGACTGGGCATTGACCACTATGTTGCTTCTGTCAATGTGGTCCGTGCCATGATCGATAACTGGGATGTGCTCTTCCAGGTAGGTGGAAGCTTTGGACACACTTGTTTCACAGCTCGCTCTCGCTCCTGTTCACAAGGCAAGGAAGAGTTCTACATACATCCCCAAGGGGAGCCAAAGCAGGCAGTCACAGGTCTTCCAGTCTAGAAATCCTTCCTTCATTAGCTGGCCATGATGCCTTCAGTTCTGGGTCCCAGAGAGAGATGAATATAAAATTTAAAATGTCGTGTGATAAAGGCTAACCTTGCTAATTGTACCCTCAGGTGCCTCCCCATATTCAGAGGCAGGTGGCTAAGCGTGTGTGGAAATCCAGTCCCGAAGCCCTTGATTTTATCAGACGCAGGAATTTGAGGAGGATCCAGTGAGTGTTTTCTGAGTTGTGTTCGTTTTTAGCCTGAAGGAGGGTCTCCTATGGGGGCTTCCACCCCCCCAGGCCATCTTTGTGTTAGTCAAGCGAGTGTACAAACTGACTGGCTTTTTCAAATTCCTTCCCCCTCAGGAGTGCACGGATAAAGATGGAAGAGGATGCTTTACTTTCTGATCCAGTGGAAAACTCTGCTGAAGTCCGGGCTGCTGTCCTTGCTCAAAGCAAGCCCTTTGATGAAGGTCAGTTCCCTGCTGGAGGTCAGACCCTTGCTGAAGGTCAGGCCCTTGCTGAAGGTCAGGCCCTTGGTGAAGGTCAGGCCCTTCCTGAAGGCCAGGTCTTTGCTGAAGATGAGCCCCTTGAGGAAGATGAGTCCTCTGAGGAAGATGTGTCAGTCAATGAAGAACTAGTATTTGAGTATCTCAATCAAGGAATAGTCTTTGGTGAAGTCCAAGGTCTCGAGATTCCAAATGACCTTGAAATTCAGGGCCCCCATCTCGAAGGCATTCCAGAGCTTGATGAAGAAGAGGAAGAAGAGGAAGACGATGATGATGATGATACCCTGAATTTTGATGATCTTCCTCCCCTTGAGGACATTCTAGATCCTGATGATGAAATCCCAGAACTCATTGAAATCCCAGACTTTGAAGAAATACCATATTTTGATATGGTTCCAGAGCCTGAAGGAGTCCTATATGTGCAGGAAATCCCAAACCCTGGAGAAAACCCAAACCACGACCTTGAAGAAGGGCCAGATTTTGAAGATTACCAAAATCTTAACCTTGCAGAAGTTCCCTATCTTGATGTAATCCTGAACAACGAAGAAGCCCCTGTCACTGATGAAATCCCAGACCATGCTGATGACTCAGATGATGATGAAAACCCAGATTCTGGAGAAGATCCCAATCTTGAAGAGGTCCCAGCCCTTGCAGAAATCCCGAATGATGAAGCCTCAACTGCTGAAGAAGTTCCAGACCATGAAGAAGCCCTAGAGGTCAGTGGGATTTCAGACTCTGATGAAGACCTTGATTTTGACGAAGTCCCAGCTCTCCATGTCGTCCCAAGCCCCGAAGAAGCCCCTGGTGGTCATGAAGTCCCAAATCATGAAGAATCCCTAGAGGTTAATGGACTCTCAGACTCTGAAGAAGACCCCAATCTTGAAGAGGTTCCAGCTCTTGATGGAGTCCCAAACGATGAAGAAATCTCAGATACTGAAGAAATTCCAGACTATGAAGAAACTCCAGAAGACAATGAAATTCCTGGCTCTGAAGCAGAGTCCAGCCCCGAAGAGGTCCCAGCTCTCCATGTGGTAACGAGCCCTGACGATGTCTCCAATCTTGACGAAATTCAAAATCAGGAAGAATCCTCAGATGTGAGTGGAGTCTCACACCATGAAGAAGCCTCAGAGGCCGAAGAAATTCCAGGACACAGAGAAGCCTCAGATGTCAGTGGAGTCCAAGACGCTGAAGAAAACCCCAGTCTTGAAGAAGACTCAGTCGAAGACGAAGTCACCAGTGTGGCTCCAGAGCCTGAAGACGTCTCCCTTCTGAATACGATTCCAGACCCGCAGCCAGACCTAGCCGTCCATCTGGAAGAAATCATGAATGTGGAAGCAGTTCCAATGCCTAATAGTCTGGACTCTAAAGGAGCCCAGAATCCAAAGGCCACCCAGCTCAGTAAGAAAGATGCAGATGTTACATTTCTTGTAGATACCACCTTCCTTAAAAACAAGTCGCAGCCTGGCCAGGTCATGGACTCCAGGTCCTCCTCAGAGTCAGTGAAGACCAACACGTGCTTTCTCCCCTCCATGAAGTGCTGTAAGCTTCCGGCTCCAGCTTTGTTCCTCATGTGCTTAGTGAAAGCAGTCAGGCTGGTGGTAGGGTGGTGGTGGTTGTTAGGAGGCCGCCCACTTCCGCGCTTCCCTGGTGGTGTTGCCCATTTGGTCTAAGCACGGGGTCTCTGTCTCCCTCTTTCTGGTCCCTGACACAGCCCGGCCTTCCTGGCCCCTCCCCACACCCAGCTTCCCCAGTGGGGCTAGACGGAGCGCTCTCTGTTCCACTGCTAGGCTGTGGTTTTCGTACATGTCA
This sequence comes from Sus scrofa, assembly GCF_054392235.1. Lineage (NCBI taxonomy): Eukaryota > Metazoa > Chordata > Mammalia > Artiodactyla > Suidae > Sus > Sus scrofa. The sequence continues at coordinate 117,761,987 of NC_139401.1, forward strand.
AATGGGGATCACCATTTCTGCCCTAACTTCTTGCCTCGTGTTGTATTCGAAGCTCAAAAGGGGGTCTCAATCCCTTGCGTGCTGTGCAAAGTGTGACGTGTAGAAACATAAGGAGTTAACATTGTTACTATTTTCCAGATTCCTCTGAGGAGCCAGCTGTGCCTCCCGGCACTGCCCGTTCCCATGACGATGAGGAAGGAGCGGGTAACCCCCCCATTCCGGAGCAAGACCGCCCATTGCTCCGTGTGCCCCGGGCGAAGGAGGCCCAAACTGGCATCGGCTACTTCTTTCCTTAGATGTTTTCCCTTCTGTCTCGTGCCGGACAGGGGAAAAGGGTGGGGGTAGACCTGGGATGTCACAGGAAACATTGTGAAGAGTCTCGAAGGTAAAGATCTGAGGCTTAGAAGGAGTTCCACCTGATGCTCGGGTCAGGCTGAGAATTCCAAACACACTGCCGGCCCCTTCCCTGGGGATGCTTGGTCCCTTCAGCTGGTAAAAGCAGAGATGTTTCTGTGTCATGCTCAGGCACCCTGGTGCTACCTTGCCTCTCTCTTTCACCCCTGATCCGGGCTTTCCCTTACTACAGCTGTTCCTTTCATTGATGTGACATTTGTGGTAAACACCTGTCTCAGAGAAGCTCGCAAATCTCGAGGTGCTTTCCCTCCCCCAAAGGGAATTGCATGCTTTTCCTGACTTTCCTCCCCTCCTCCTAAGAGCTCGATTGGAAAGACCCTCAAGAGGCATGCTAGGACGTTAGGTCAGCCTCCTGACAGCTGACGATGAATGCTAAACCATGTCACACCAACTCAGAGCCGTGTCCCAGCAGCAACTCCACCGCCTCAGGATAATTTTTTCCAAATTATTTAGACCAATGGCTCGTCAAACAGCTGCCCCCCCCCCCAAATCCTGGGACACCTGACTAGCTTATCTGGGTTCAAAAGTTAGAGGAACAATTTGATTTTATTACCTAGATCTGTTTTACGGACAGCTGGTAGTTACATCCCATTGTTAGCAAAACAGCTAGTTAGGTATGGACACATAATTCCAAGTAGTAAAAGTCACCTAATTACAAACGTTCTCCAATATCATCTCTGTAGTTCCTCTATGCAGGGCGGTGAACAAATTCGCGGGACATGCTCTGGTAACACGCAGATATGGGTTACGTATGACATCCAAAATTACAGCAGTTATTGATGGGTAACAACTGCTAAGGTCCATAGAATGAAGAATGTACTGTATTGAGGGATAGAAATTGATCACACAATGGCTAACAACCACAGAGCTCGAAGATTTGTGATTGTCAAAACTTCTCTGGAATTTAGTCATTAATAAACATCTGTATTGTGACAGCAGCATATTCATGGCTTACTGTGTGTTTTTTTTAATGTGAAATTTTGGTGGTGAATTGGGGTGGAGAAAAATGGATAAAGGGGGATCGATGTGTGATACAGCGGAGGAGAGGATGAGGAATAGGGGAGGGGGTGATGGGGAACTGAAGGGAGAGATTGATGGGAAATAGAAGGGGTGACATGGCATCACGGGATGGGGAGAAATGGAATAAGGGGGCGAAGGCAAATAAAAGGGGGTGATGGGGCATAAAGAAGAGGGGTGATAGAGAATAGAGGTGATGCAGAGAAATGGAATCAAGTGCTGAGGTGGAATAAAGGGGGCCGATGTGGGGTCAAGGGAAGGGGACGATGGGGGATAGAGGGGAGGGGCTGACATGGGATAAAGGGGTGGAGAGAAATGGAATACAGAGGGGGTGATGTGGGGTCAAGGGGAGGAGAGGATGAAGAATAGAGGGGAGGGAGTGAGGGGAATAAAGAGGGGGTGATATATGATAAGGGGGTGAAGAGAAATGGAATAAGGGGGTGAAGTCAAAGGGAGTGAGAGGGCATAAAGAAGAGGGGTGATCGAGGGAATGGAGAGAAATGGAATCAAGTGCTGAGGTGGGGTAAAGGGGAGGGGGTGATGGGGAATAGAGGGAAGGCGCTGACATGGCCTAAAGGGATGGAGAGAAATGAAATAAAGGGATGTGGGCTGGGATAAAGGGAGGAGATGATAAGGACTAGAGAGGAGAGGTGATGGGGAATAGAGGGGAGGAAGTGATGGGGAACAGAGAGGAGGGGTGATGTGGGATAAGGGTGTGGAGAGAAATGGAATCAGGGGCGAGGTGGAATAAGGGGGGCGATGTGGGGTAAAGGAGAGGGGACGATGGGGAGTAGAGGGAAGGGGTGGTGTGATGGGAATATAGAGAGGAGGACTGACATGGGTTAAGGGATGGAAAGAAATGGAATAAAGGGGTGAAGTCAAATAAAGTGGGGTGATGGAGAATAGAGGTGATGCAGAGAAATGGAATCGGGGGTGAGATGGAATAAAGGGGGTGAAGTGGAGTAAAGGGGAGGAGGTGATGGGGAATAGAGGGGAGGGGCTGACGTGGGATAAAGGGGTGGAGGGAAATGGAAGAAAGAGGGGTGGAGTTCCCGTCATGGCGCAGTGGAAACGAATCCGCCTGGGAACCATGAGGTTGTGGGTTCGATCCCTGGCCTCGATCAGTGGGTTAAGGATCCGGCGTTGCCATGAAGCCATGAACTGTGGTGTAGGTCGAAGACGCAGCTTGGATCCTGCATTGCTGTGGCTGTGGTGCAGGCTACAGCTCTGATGTGACCCCTAGCCTGGGAACCTCCATACGCCGCAAGTGCGGCCCTAGAAAAGGCAAAAAGACAAAAAAAAAAAAAAAAAAAAAAAGAGTGGTGATGTGGGGTAAATGGGAGGGGGCAATGGGGAAGAGAGGAGAGGGGGTGATGGGGAATAGAGGGGAGGGGCTGACGTGGGATAAAGGGGTGGAGGGAAATGGAATAAAGGGGTGGACTTCCCGTTGTGGCGCAGCGGAAACGAATCCGACTGGGAACCATGAGGTTGTGGGTTCGATCCCTGGCCTTGCTCAGTGGGTTAACGATCCGGTGTTGCTGTGGCTGTGGTGTAGGTCGCAGACGTGGCTCAGATCTGACATTGCTGTGGCTGTGGCGTAGGCCGGTGGCTACAGCTCCGATTAGACCCCTAGCCTGGGAACCTCCATATGCTGCAGGAGCGGCCCTAGAAAAGGCAAAAAGACAAAAAGAAAAAAAAAAAAAAAAAAAAAAGAGGGGTGATGTGGGCTAAATAGGAGGGGGCAATGGGGAATAGAGGGGAGGGGCTGACGTGGGGTAAATGGATGGAGAGAAATGGAATAATGAAGGGTGACATGGGATAAAGGCGAGTAAGATGGAAGAAAAGTAACTGAATAAAGAGAACGGAAGGGTTAAAGTAGAATAAATGCTTAAGGAAGTATGAAGGAGAACTAGGGGAAAGGAGTAAAGCTTAGGAGGAGGACCTCTTACAGGAGAAAAGAGGAGGATAAAGGGAGAGGTTGCTAGGTGTTCTCAACTAAGAAACTAAGAAATTCCCACTGGATTGGTCAAAAAGGAAAATCTAGAAACATCTGGAGACATAAGGTTTCCAAGGGTAAGAGAAGAATGTGATTGACAGGATCTCCAACCTTTCTTGAACGCTTAAGACATCATGAGATGCTTGGAAATTTCCCATGTCAGGGACAGGGCCCCAGAAAGTGGAATTGGTTTGTATTATTTATTTTTGCACACTATGCTTTAGGAGATTTCCTTGTGTGGAGTTTTACAGACAGTGGAAAGGTAATATTGAGTCCCTCCTGTAATCTTTATTATTTTATAACACCAACAGCAATTATGACAGTTCACACATATTCAGTTATTGGAAATGTGTCTAAAGCTTTACTTGTATCATTTTATTTAATATTCACGACTCTGTGAGATACATGTTACCTCCATCCTCATTTTCTTCTTGAGGAAAATGAGATAAAGAGAGGTCCAATAATCTGCCCAAATTATACATCTGGTTTGTGGAAGACAGCCAGTATTCAAAGCTGGAGTGTTTAACCACTAGATTACACTGGTTTATCCATTTTAGAATTCTTCCTCTGACACAAAGATGCATTGTGATGTCTGCATTCAGTGTTTTGGATGGGATTGGCACTAGTAACCAGCAAGCCTCAGGTTCCTTCCTTCTAAGTTCTTTCTCCAGACAAGCTGTTAGACAGTAACTGTGATATCTCAAGCAGACCCCAGAAGTTGTATCTAGGATCCACAGATACGGAGTTCCCGTGGTGGCACAACTAGTATCCACGAGGATGCGGGTTCCATCCCTGGCCTCGCTCAGTGGGTTAAGGATCCCGCGTTGCTATGGCTGTGGTGTAGGTCAGTAGCTATAGCTCCAATTCGACCCCTAGCCTGAGAATCTCCATATGTGGCGGGTGTAGCCTTAAAAAAAAAAAAAAAAAAAAAAGGAAAAGAAAGAAAGAAAAAGAATCCGCAGTGGAAATGTAGAATGCCTCCATTCGAACTCTCTGTTATATGAATGGTCACACTAGGGCTCATATTTGGAAGGGACTTACTTGAGGTCAGTGATCTCTATTAAGATTCAGACAGGACTTCTGATAGCCATTCCAGGATTTTATGAAGCCCAAATAGTATCATGTATCCCTGGAAAAGTTTACTGTGCTTTTCCCACTCCACTAAAAACCAACAAATAGGCCAGATAACAAACAGGTAAGTAGGTTGATTCAAAACATTCCTTTCACTTCCTGGCCTTCCTTGAAACCAGGCTGTCTCCGGACAGCACTGCTGCCCCTATGTTCCTCTCTAATGCTGACTACCAACCAAGGAGTTGGGGATGAGACTGCTGAGTAGGTGTGGGTATTATCCTCACCCTTCCCCATCCTCTAAGGACCAGATCAACAAGCTTCCTTGCCACTCCAAGTGCTCTCATCCTAGGTGACCCCAATAATACCTACGTGGACGACCCATCCTGCACACACTAGCTTTTTTTCCTTTAACTTTACTCCTTAACCACCTGCTGCCACTTGGTGTCACTGGGCATGACTCCACTCCCCAAAAGCTCAGTATCCCATTTGGACTCAAGTCTCCTAACAATGACTAGATCCCACATCATCTTCTATTTGGCCTTGTCAAGATGTTTAGTGCCTCAAGACGTGTCGTTTCTTCGCTTATGCATGCAGGATCTCAGGACATATTAATTTAGAATTGACTGTATCTTCATCCCTTTGCCCTCAAAATACCATGTCTGTACTATTAACGTTCAGCCTTGGGTCCCTCCACACCTCTGACTTCTTCAATCTCATAATGACCACCGTGAAAGTCGTAGCCCTCCAAATATTGGTGCATCTAATAGTTAGAACTGCCAACCTCGGCTGGGCCCTTAGGCCATGCAGCAATCCTTTTGCAAGTCCCAGGTCATGTCCTTCTGTAATTCTCTCATTCATATTCCACTCCTATATCATTCCCCTCAAACAACAGCACCATTCGCTTGACCTCATCCCCAATGCATCCTCTCTTCTACTTTATTCTTGTATATTTTCCTCTTCTTTTTCTAGTTTCTTAAGGTAGGAACTTAGATGATTGATTTTCTCTTTTTAATGTAAATATCCAGTGCTTTAACAGTGTACCACAAGTTTCAACATGTAGTATTTTCCTTCAGTTCAGTATATTTTAAAATTTCCTATAAGACTTTCTCATTGACCAATGGATTATTTCGACGGTTTGTTTATAAGTGTTTTGGAGATTTTTGTGTCATCTGTTAAAGATTTGTAGTGCTGCCTGGCTCACCTGTTGTAGATGGGATTTTTCATTTGATCCAGAAAAAGAACAAGCCTACCTGGGTCACCTTCTATGTCTAAAACTATGCTGGTGTTCAGGAAACGACAGCCTTGAGCTGCCTTTATCAAGATGTCTTGATGCTGTGCTGTTTCTCCAGTTCTAGAGTCCCCAACCTTCCTCTTTTATCTTTTAGAATTCTCCTTTGGCTTTCTCTGAAATTATTTCCAGTGCTTAGAGTTGTACTTGGTAGGGAAGAGCTTGGGAGAAAAAAGGTCTATGTGATCTTGTTCTGAGTGGAAGTCTCCGGGTTATTTAAAAAAACCTTTCTTTAGATATAGTTTCCACAATTTGCAATCTATAATTTAGAGAGTACAGTTCAATAGTGTTAGTGTATTTCACAGAGTTGTGCAACCATTGCCATAATCTAAGTCATATTTTTATCACTCCAAAAAGTAACCATGTGCCAATTAGCAGTCAGTCTCTATCTTCCCTAACCCCTAAGTCTAGGCAATCACCCAACTACTTTCTATTTCTACAGACTTCCCTACTCTGGACATTTCATGTAAGTGGAATAATACAATATGTAATCTTTTGTGACTAGCTTCTTTCATGTACCATAGTATTTTCAAGATTTAACCATGTTACAACATGTATCAGAACTTCATTCTTTTTTCACATCAAATAATATTTTATGGTATGAATATACAATATTTAATTCATATTGACCTACAAATAATGATGTTGAGTACTTTTCATATTCCCCCGATCCTTTGGTCATATGTCTGTGTAAGTCTTCCTCCTGTTTTCAACTGAAATTTTGGCCAGATCCTGAATTGAGCGCAGCAACGTGCAGCGCCTCTGCACAGGGCCCCCCAGCAAGCTGAGGTGTCCACACAGCTGCTTCCCATGAGCAACGCAGGCCTCAAATGCGGGGAGTGAGGCCTCTGCCTGCGGCCCCCCATAAGTGCATGAAACCAAACTAAACACCAAGGGAATAAAAGGCTTGCGATAACGTCATATTGGGATTGGAAAAAACATATTCAACTATCAGGATTTTAAATCTTTCTTTGAGATGGGATTAAGATGGCGGAATAGAAGGACCGGAGCTCAACTTCCCTCCTAAAAACAACAACATTCACAACTAAAGGCTGAGCAATCTGCACTCCAATGGACCGGAAACCTTAAAAAAGATACCCGCCTCCAGAGGACAAAGGGGAGGCCACATCAAGAGGTAGGAGGGGCGATTTCGCGATATAAACAACCCCATACCTCCCGGGTGGGAAGCCCCACAGACTGGAAACTAACTGGTTCACAGAGACTCACCTACAGGAGTGAGAGTTCTGAGCCCCACATCAAACTCTCATGTGTGGGGATCTGGCACAGGGAGAAAGAGCCCCAGAGCATCTGGCATTGAAGGCCAGCGGGGCTCGTGAGCAGGAGCTCCATGGGACTGGGAGAAATGGAGACCCCATTCTTGAAAGGTGCACACAGATGTTCACATGCACTGGGTCCCAGGGCAAAGCAAAGTCTCCATGGGAATCTGGGTCAAACCTGACTGCAGTTCTTGGAGGACATCCTGGGAAAACAGGGGTGAACGTGGCTTGTTGTGAGGGACGGACATTGAAGGCAAAGCTCTCTGGAATATTCAGCAGCTGCCTTTCTCTGGAGGGGGCCATTTTGGGAAAATCTGGCCCCACCTGTCAGTCAGCACTGAGGCAAACAACAACCCAGGTGGGATCACAGCCCCTCCCCTCAGTAAACAAGCTACCTAAAGACCCCTCAGGCACACAGCAGCCCCTAATCCCATTCAGAGACTAAGCCCCACCCACCAGAGGGATTAGAATCAGCTCCACCCACCAATGGGCAGGCATCAGCCCCTCCCATCAGGAAGCCTACAGCAAGCCCCCCATACCGACTTCAGCCACAAGGGGGGCAGACACCTGAAATTTTGGATTAAGTGTTAAAAGGTTTTTTAATATATGCTGGATAATTTTTTCCCAGCTTGTGACTTGTTTTTCTTTCTTTTTTAGGGCCACAGGTGTGGCATATGGAGGTTCCCAGGCTAGGGATCCAATCGGAGCTACAGCTGCTGGCTGACACCACAGCCACAGCAACGTGGGATCCGAGCCGCGTCTGTAACCTACACCACAGCTCACGGCAACGCCAGATCCTTAACCCACTGAGCGAGGCCAGGGGTCGAACCCACATCCTCATGGATACTAGTGGGATTCGTTTCTGCTGAGCCACAAGGGGAAATCCAGTGACTTGCTTTTCATTCCATCTTTTGAAGAGCAGAAGTCTTTAATTTTAATGATGTTCAGTTTACCATGTTAAAAATGTTTAGGATCTAACTCTAGGTATAATTTCTAAAAAATATTTGTCTACCCAGGATCCTTAAGCGTTCTCTCAGTCTATACTAGACCTAAGAGGTGATCGGTCTAGGGTGCAAAACTTAAGGAGTATCTCTTAAAGTTGTGAAAGTCCCCAAGGGTGAGGACATTCTTAAATCTTGCTCCCTGGGCCCCTCATTTGCCTCACTTTCACCCCTGGTCCTATTTTCTGCTATGTTTTTCTAAGAAGTTTTATAGTTTTATTTATCTAATCATCAGTTGAGAGCCGAATGAGTCGTTTCTACTTTTCTTTTCATAAATAATGCTGCTGTGAAATTCATGTGCAAGTTTTTTTGTGGAGATATGTTTTCATTTCTTTTTTTTTTTTTTTTTTTTTTTTTGTCTTTTTGCCTTTTCTTGGGCCGCTCCCGCGGCATATGGAGGTTCCCTGGCTAGGGGTCGAATCGGAGCTGTAGCCACCGGCCTACGCCAGAGCCACAGCACCGCTGTGTCTACAACCTACACCTAAACTTACTGCAACGCCGGATCGTTAACCCACTGAGCAAGGGCAGGGACCGAACCCACAACCTCCTGGTCCCTAGTCGGATTCCTTAACCACTGCGCCACGACGGGAACTCCCTGTTTTCATTTCTTTTATTTATGTACCTTGGAGTGGAATTTCTGGGTCATATAGTAACTATTTTTAAACATTTTTGAGAAACTGTCAAACAGTTTTTTAAAGTGACTGCATCATTTTATGTTCCTACCAGCAAAGCATGAGATTTCCAATTTCTTCATGTTTTTTAAACAACTTTTATTATCTGTCTTTTTTTTTTTTTTTTTTTTTGCAGTCCTTCTAGTGCTTTGAATGTTTTCTTATTGTGGTTTTGCGGTTTTGATTTGCATTTCTCTAAAGACTGGTTATGCCAATCAATGTAATACACTATATTAAGAAACTAAAACTTTAAAAAATTCAGTTTTCCTATTTCTGTCTAAAGTTATTTTGAGTTGATTTTATATATAGGGTGAGGTATGTTTTTGCTATTCAGTTGTATGAGATTGTTATATATTTTGTCTATCAACGCCTTGTCAGATGTATGGTTCAGAAATACTTTCCCCTACTCAGTGGGTTGCCTTTTCATTTTGCTGATTGTTTCTACTGCTGTACAATATCTTTTTAGTTTGATGTAGCCCACTTGTTTACTTTGCTGTCATATCCAAAAAATTGTTGAATCCAGTTTCATTCTCTTGCCTGTGTTTATACAGTTTTCTCAATGCAATTTATTCACGAGACTATCATTTCCCCATTGAGTATAACACAGGTTTGAACTACATTAATCAACTTATAAATACATACTACATCACTACATGATCTGCCATTGGTTGAATCCTTAGATTTGAAACCATGGATAGAGAGGGCAGAGTGTAAAGTTATATACAGATTTTTGACAGCATAGCATGTCTTAAATCATTTATATACATGTTATTTCTCTGTACGTGATCTATCAAGTACTATAGAATGAGTGTTGAAATCTCCAGCTATAAATGTGGATTTCTTTATTTCTTTCTAACTTCAGTATTTGCTTCCTCTATTTTAAAGCTCTGTTGTTAGGTGCATGCACATTTAGAATTGTTGTTTATTTGGTGAATTGGCCCCTTCGTAATTATGTAATGACCCTTTTATCCCTGTTACTATTGCTTGTTTTGAAGTGTACATATCTGATATGAATATAGCCATTCCAGATTTCTTTCCTTTCTTTAATTTATTTATATATTTTATTTTATATTTCATTTTATTTAGAAAATTTTGTGTTATAGTTGATTTAAAATGTTCCTTCAATTTCTGTTGTACAGCATAGTGACCCAGTCATACATATTAGCACATTCTTTTATTTTTCATATGATCTTCCACCATGTCCTAACCCAAGAGATATAGTTCCCTGTGCTATATAGTAGGACCCCATTGCTTATTCATTCCAAATGTAACAGTTTGCATCTAACCCCATCTAACCCCAAACTCCCAGTCCATCCTACTCCCTGCTCCCTCCCCACCTGGCAACCCCAAGTCTGTTCTCCATGTCTGTGATCTGTTTCCATTTTGTAGATAGGATCATTTGCACCATATTTTAATTCCACATGTGACATCATATGGTATTTGTCCTTCTCTTTCTGACTTATTTCATTTGGTATGAGACTCTCTAGTTGCAACCATGTTGCTGCAAATGGCATTATTTTGTTCTTTTTATGGATGAGTATTCCATTGTATATATGTACGACAACTTAATCATCTCTCAATGGGCATTTAGGTTGTTTCCACTTCTTGGCTACTGTAAATTATTGAGGAATGCTTCACATACCATAAAACATAAACATGTCATTTAGTGCATGAATTCAATGGTTTACTATTTTAATAAAGTTGTGCAACCAATACTACAAAGTGTGTATGTAATTTTAGATCATTTACGCCCCCCAAAAGAAAAGTCATTTGTAATTGCAGTCACTCCTCATTTCTCCTTAGATCCCAGCCAGCCCTAAGCAATCACTAATCTAAGTTCTATCTCTATAAATTTACCTATTGTAGGTATTTATATAAAGGGACTCTTACAACATATGGCCTTTTGTGACTAGATTCTTTTACTTCACAAAATGTTTTCAAGGTTGACCTATGTTGTATTATATCTAAATACTAGATTCATTTTTACTGGCAAGAAATATTCTATATTATGGTCATACCACATTTTGTTTATTTGCCATTTGTGTGTTTTCTTTAAAAAATGTGTATTTAAAATTTTCTTATTTCTATATTATTTTGTCTTAAATATTGGGATTCAGTATTCTTTGTAAATATTGCTGATTGGCATTTGGGTTGTTACCACTTTTACTTTTATGAATAATGTAACTACGAACATTTTTGTACAAGTTTTTGTGTGGAGATGTTTTTATTTCTCTTGGGTAGCTACTTAGATGAGGAATTTGGGGGTCAAATAGGAACACTATGTTTAAGATTTTGAGGGAATGTCACACCATTTTCCAAAGTAGCTGCATCATTTTCCCATCCTACAAGCAATATATGAGGGTTCTAGTTTCTTTATATCTTTGCCAATTCTTGCTATTTTTGTCTCTTTTATTATAACAAAATAATAAAAAGGTAGGTGTGATAGGTAGGTGTGAAATGGTATCTCATTATGCTTTTGACTTACACTTCCTTAAGGATTCATGATATTGAGCATCTTTTCATGTGTTTATTCGCCATTTGTGTGTTTTCTTTAAAAAATGTGTATTTAAAATTTTCTTACTTTTATATTATTTTGTCTTAAGTATTGGGATTTGGTATTCTTTGTAAATATTGGATATGTCTTTTATTAAAAATATAATTTCAAGTATATTCTCCCATCCTATGGGGAGGGTCTTTTCATTTCTTTGATTATATACCTCACAGTTCAAAAGTTTTTAGTTTTGTTGAAGTCTAATTTATCTGTGTTATCTTTTGTCATTTATGCTTTAGTTTCATGTTATGGAAACCATTAGTTAACACCAAAAATCATGAAGGCTTACCCATAAGTTTTATTCTAAGAATTTTATAGTTTTAACTCTTGTTTATGTATCTGATCCATTTTGAGTTAATTTTTGTGTGTGATGCGAGGTAGGAGTCAAATTTCATTCTTTTGCATGTGGATATTTTGTTATCTGTGCAGCATTTTAGGCTGTTCTATGCCCACTGCCGTGTATTGGCATCCTTGTCAAAATCAATTGACCATAGATGTAGAGTTTATTTTTGGAATCTGTTTTATTCTATTGATCAATATGTCTGTCTTTATACACGAACTACATTCTTTTCATTGCTGTGGCTTTATAGTATGTTTTGAAAATGAGAATTGTGAGTTGCCCAACTTCGTTCTACTTTGTCAAGATTGCTTTGGCCTGCATTTCCATTTAAATTTTATGATGAGATTGTAAAATTCTGAAAAAAAGACTGTTGGGATTTTGATGGGGATTGTGTTGAATCTGCATGTTGATATTAACAATATTATGTCTTCCTATTCATGAATGTGCACCATCTTTCCATTTATCGAGACCCTTTTTCCTTTCAGCAATATTTTCTAGTTTACAATGTACAAGTCTTGCACTGCTTTTATTAAAATTTACTCCTTTGCGCTTTCTTCTTTTTGGCACTATTGTAGATGGACTTGATTTCTTAATTTCATTTTCAGATGATTCATTATTAATCTATAGAAATACAATTGATATTTTCATACTCATATTTTCTTTTGTGAACTCGCTGAACTCATTAGCTTTAATAGTTCATGTGTGTGTGTGTGCGTGTGTGTGTGTGTGTGTGTGTGTGTGTATTCCTTAGGACTTTGTACATATAATATAATGTTATCTAAAAATGGAGGTGGCTTTATGTTTTACTTTTCTACCTGGATGCATTTTATCGTCTAATTGCCCTAGGCTGTACCTCCAGTTCGGTGTTGTGTAGATGTGGTGAGAACAAACATCCTGTTTTGTTCCTGATTTCAGGGTGAAAATTTAGTCTTTCACCAGTATGTCATTAGGTGGGGGTTTTTCATAAATGCCCTTTATCAGCTTAAGGAAGTTCCTTTCTCTTTGTAGTTTTTTGAGTGTTGTCATGGATGAACATGGTATTTTTGTCAAATGCTTTTTCTTCATCTATTGAGATAACTGTGTGGTTTTTGTCTTTTATTCTGTAAATATGCTGTTACATCAATTCATTTTTTTTTTAGGGCCGCACCCCGGCACATGCAGGTTCCCGAGCTAGGGGTGGAATCGGAGCTGTAGCTGCTGGCCTACGCCACAGCCACAGCAACATAGTATCCGAGCCGTGTCTGCGACCTACACCACAGCTCACGGCAACGCTGGATCCTCAACCCATTGAGCAAGGCCAGGGATTGAACCCGAAACCTCGTGTTTACTAGTTGGATTCATTTCCACTGTGCCACAACAGGAACTCCACATCGATTCATTTTTGGAATCTGAACGAAAATTGCATTTCTAGAATAAATCCAACTTAATCATGATGCATAGTCTTTTCTTTATATGTTTCTGGATTCACATTGCTGGTATTTTTTGAGAATCTGATATTCGTTTAGGTATCATAAATGATATTTGTCTGTAGTTTCTTTTTGTATGCTATTTTTATGATTTTAATATTAAGATAATATTGCTTTCATAGTGTTAATTGAAAAGAAGTGATTCTCTTCTATCTTTGGGATTTTGAGAAGGATTGGTGCAAACTCATTAGAAAAGATTTTTATGGAATTTGCCGGTGAAGCCATTCAATCTTGGGCCTTTATTTATGAGAAGTTATTGATGACTAATTCAATCTCCCTATTTTTCTACAAATATTTTCTATTTCTTCTTGAGTCATTTTCAATAGTTGTGTCTTTCTAGGCATTTGTCCATTTTATCTTGTTTATCTAATTTGTTGGCATACACTTGTTCATAATATTCTTTTATAATCCTTTTTATTTCTATAAGGTTGGTAATAATATTGCTTCTCTCATTCTTTAATAATTTGAGTCTTCTTTCTTTTTTTTCTTGGTCATTCTAGCTAAATGTATGTCAATTTTGTTGATCTTTACAAAGAATTAACTTTGTATGATTTTATTTTTCTCCATCGTTTTTCTACTTATAATTAATTTCTGCTTTAATCCTTATTTATTCCTTTCTTCTATTTACTTTATATTAATTTTACCCTTCCTTTTACAGTTTCTGATGGTGAAAAATTAGTTTATTTGAAATTTTTCATCTTTTTATTGTGCATTTTACAATTCTTATTTTCCCTCTAAATACTGCTTTCACTGCATTTTTATATGCTTTTTTTTTAAAGTAATAGACTTTATGGTTTTTTGCAGTTTAAAAAGTGAGGAAAAGTAGAGATTCCATATACCCCTCAATACCCCCAACTTCCTCTGTGTTTAATATCTTGTATTATTGTGGTACATTTGTTACAATCGATGAGCTGGTATTGATTCATTATTATTAAATCAACTCCATGGTTTACATGAGGGCTTACACTTTGTGTTGTACATTATATGCTTTTAGACAAATGTATAATGACATATTCATAATTACAGTATCATACAGAAAAATAGTTTTATTGCCCTAAAAATCCTGTTATAATGCACCACTTATTCATCCTTTCTTCCCTAGAAGTTCTATCGAACCCCTGATGTTTTCACTGCCTCCACAGCTTTGCCTTTCAGAATGTCATACATAGTTGGAATCGTACAGTATGTATGTAGCCTTTTAAGACTGGCTTCTTTCACTGAGCAATGTGCGCTTAAGCTTCCCCTATATCAAAGGTTAGAATCTGAGCACAGATGGGGCTGTGAAGATTGCTTTGTGCTCTATAGCCTGCTACCCTCTTCAAGAACTATGGAGGATTTCTGTTTCAGAGATTGGATGTTAGCTTTTTGGTTCTCTGATTCGTTCTCTTAGGTCTCTAATCCTGCCTCACCTTTGATTTTCTGCGCTTCTGGAGATACCACTTTACAGCGATGCCTTGTACCTGTGCCCCTCCTGCCTGCTCCCATCTTCCAAGGACTACTTTAGCTGCTGTCTTATAGTATTAGTCGAAGGTGAGTGTTGCAAGGGGATGTTTTTTCAACTGCCTTGACCCGCCCTTAGTTTTCATCAGCCTCTGACTTGTACTCATAGAAAACCTACAGTGATTCGTAACAATTTTTCTCAGTTCTCATGCACAACAGATATCTTCTGCTGTCTCTGTCAGCTTTAATCCTGTCACCAGATTTTAGTGTACTACTCCCATGAACTTAGTGAAGACTTTGGGATGTAATTGGTGGGTGGGTAAAAATTAGCTAGTTCAATGAATCTAAAATGTCATATCAGTCAACATGGGACATTTAATGTTTCTTTTATAAGTTTGTAAATAAGTTTCTCTTTACCCCTATTCTTTACTCCTATCCACAGTATTTTTTTAGGGATGAAATGGCCATTGGCCTCTCAGGAATGGCTTATCATTTTCTGATAAAATAGTTCATTTTTAAAAAAACCTTGCAGCTTCAAATCTCTGATGGTATTGGAAAAACACTATACTTTTGTATGTTATCCAGCTTGTTCTTATGCGTATGATGAGGGTGATGGTCTTTTGTGATTTTCTATAACCTCATCTAAAGAGTAGGATCTACTGAGTGTTTTGTCCTGAAAAGATGTTGGTTTTTGTCGAATGTTTTTCTGCATCATTTGAGATGGTGTATTTTCCTTCCTTAATTCTATTAATGTGTTGTATTGCATGACTTGTTTTTCAGATGTTGAACTACCCTTGCATTACACTTGGTTATGGTATATAATCCTTTTAATAATATGTGACTGATTCTATTTACTAGTATTTTGTTGAGGAATTTCCCATCTGTAGTCATCAGGATATGGTGTGCAGTTTTATTTTCTTGTCATGCCTTTGTCTGGATTTGATATCAGGCTAATGCTGGGCTCATAGAATGATTTAGGAAGTGTGCCCTACTCCCCTATTTTTTGGAAGAATTTGAGAAGGATTGATACTGATTTTTCTTTAAGTGTTTGGTAGAATTCATCAGTGAAGCCTTCTGGTTCTGAGTTTTTTTAATTTTAGTGGAGTATAGATGACTTACAGTGTTGTATTAGTTTCAGATGTACAGCAAAGAATGGATATATTTGTATGTATATCCAATTACATACAAATATATCCATTCTTTTTCCCATATAGGTTATTACAAACTTTGGAGTAGATTTTCCTGTGCCATACAGTAGGTTTTTGTTGATCGTCTATTTTATACAGTAGTGTGTATATGTTATTCTCACCCTCCCAATTCTTGTCTCCTCTCAATGGTTTCACCTATGGTGACCATAAGATTGACCTTGAAATTTGTGAGTTTTCTTTTTTTCCGGTGGGGGTGGGAATATTTGATTCTTGACTCAATCTGTTGTTATACCTGTTCAGATTTTCTATTTCTTCTTGAGTCACTTTTGGTAGTTTGCATGTTTCTAGGAATTTTTCCATGTCATCTAGATTGTCTAATTTGTTAAAGTTGTTCCTAATATTCTCTTATAACCTTTCATTTCTGTAATGTGGTTAGTAATGACTTTCATTTCTGGTTATAGTTATCTGTGTCTTCTTTGTCTTTAGTCTAGCTAAAATTTTGTCAATTGTCTGACCTTTTCACAGAACTATTGGTGATGTTGATTACCTTTATTTTATATTTTTTATTTCATTTATCTTTGCTTTAATATTTATTATTGTCTTCCTTTTTTACAACTTTTGCTTAATTTGCATTTCTCTTTCAAGTTCCTTAAAGTGAAATATTAAATTATTGATTTGAGTTCTTTCTTTTTAAATGTGGGCATTGGCAGCTATAAATTTTTCTCTGAGCTCTGCTTACCATAAGTTTTTGTATGTTATGTTTTCATACAAATTTTATAATTTTCCTTTTGATTTCTTCTTTGGCCCATTGGTTAAGAGTGTGTTATTTTTTGCATATTTGTGAATTTTGTAGTTTTCCTTCTACTACTGATTTCTAGTTTTATTCCATTATTGTCAGAGAAGATACTTTGTAAGATTTCAAACTTTTAACATTTATTAAGCATGACTTTGTGGCCTAACATACAGTCTATCCTGGAAAATGTTCCATGTGCACTTAAGAAAAATGTGTATTCTGTTCTTGATTGGTACAGTGCTCTATAGCTATCTATCAGCTATAATTGGCTTATAATGTTTTTCAAGTCCTCCATTTCCCTATTGATCTGTTTTAATGTTTTAATCCATTGTTTAAAGTGGCATACTTAGCACATTTGAGTTAAAATCTTTATATAGAAGTTTTCAGGTCTGTGCTTCATCAAAGACAGCTTTTCTTAATTTCATTTTATGAATAGGCCACAATTTGTTTCTTTTTGTGCCTTGTAATTTTTCGAAACCTGGACATTTTGAATATTATCCCTTATAAATGATTGCTTAAAAAATATAATAGGAGGGCAAACTTCCAACTAATTATTATTATTATTATTATTTGTCTTTTTGCCTTTTCTAGGGCCGCACGCACGGCATATGGAGGCTCCCAGGCTAGGGATCCATCGGAGCTGTAGCCACCCGCCTATGCCAGAGCAACAGCAATGCCAGATCCGAACCACGTCTGCGACCCACACCACAGCTCACGTCAACACCAGATCCTTAACCCACTGAGGGAGGCCAGGGATCAAACCAGCAACCTCATGCTTCCTAGTCGGATTTGTTAACCACTGAGCCATGATGGGAACTCCCCAACTAATTATTGAAGCCAATATTACCAAAACCAGAGAAAGATAATCTAAGAAAATAAAATTACACACTATAAACCAACTATGATGGAAAAAAAATTTAAAAATAAATGAATAAAAAAGAAAATAATTTTTTTTTGTCCTTTGTCATTTCAGGGACGCACCCCCGGCACATGGGGGTTCCCAGGCTAGGGGTCCAATCGGAGCTACAGCTGCCGGCCAATGTCAGAGCCACAGCAATGCAGATCCGAGCCACGTCTGCAACCTACACCACAGCTCATGGCAATGTCAGATCCCTAACCCACTGAGGGAGGCCAGGAATCGAACCTGCAATCCCATGGTTCCTAGTCGAATTTGTTTCTGCTGCACCACGACGGGAACTCCAAGAAAATAAATTTATAGATCAATAGTTTTTATGAATATGGACCAAAAATACTACCAAACTGAATCCAGTAACAGAAAAAGGATTATACATCATGACCTAGTAGCATTTATTTTAGCAATTCTAGTTTTGTTTAATATATAAATTAATCAATCTAATGTAGCATATTAGTTGAATAATGGATAAAACCACATGACTAGGTCAATAGTCCCCGAAAAAGCATTTGTCAAAATCCAGCACCTGTGCATAAGGAAAACACTCAACAAATGATGAATAGAAGGAAAGTTCCTCAATCTAATAAATGGCATCTATTAAAATCCAATGGAGCAATTGAGTTAACCTCAATTGCTGTAGGATCTAAGGACTCAGATTTGTCTTTCCCTGGTTCTCTGTGATAAACTTCTAGCTAGTCTAGCCGCTAGTTTGTTGTTATAAGTACCATGGAGCTACCGGTTTTTTCTTAATTGGTCACTAGTAAAATCTGTATTGTTTTAAATAATGCCCTTGGGCTTGAACTTGCCCATGCTCTTTTCAAAATAAAATCAGCCTCCTTAGTATGATCTATGGAGCTATTTGTTCTCATGTCTGCCCTTTTCCATAGGGAGAACTTATATGCCAATGCAAGGGAGCAAGGGGTACAGAAGCATGCTTCTTCTAGGTCTAGGAGCAAAGTTCTGGGCACGAAGCTTAAACCTTTTAGTGTGTGTCCTCTGACGTTTTAGAGACTTGGGTCAGGTGTGTTCTGCCTGCCATGCTTATAGTCTACAGAGCTTCCGTCCTATGAGTAAGGACTGGGTGGGGAAAGGAAGAGTGGTCCATTGTGACTGCCAAGAATATACTTTCTGCAGTATGGAGTTGAATCACTTATCACTGTATGTGATAAGTGATGCTGGTAGTCACCTCTTCCCAGGATAAAACTATGGTCCTAGACTGGGAACTAGGTGGAGAGGGAACTCATCTTTTTGACTACAGTTGCCTAGAGTAGAATTTCCACTATACTGAGCTGGTAGTGGTGGGGTTAGAAAAACATCAAAGCTGAAATGCCACAAACTCTCATTGTTCTTAAGATGATTTAGGTGATTTTCTTTGTTAGATTTCTCTCCCTCTGTTTTGGGCCCTCAGGACATTTCCAGAGGCTTTAATAATGTTTTTAAAAATATCTTTCAGGGAGTTCCCCTCATGGCTCAGCGGTTAGCAAATCTGACTAGCATCCATGAGAATGCAGGTTCGATCCCTGGCCTCACTCAGTGGGTTAAGGATCTGGCGCTGCTGTGAGTTGTGGTGTAGGTCGCATACGTGGCTTGGATCTAGTGTTGCTGTGGCTGTGGTGCAGGCCGGCGGCTACACCTCTGATTAGACCCCTAGCCTGGGAACCTCCATATGCCGCGGGTGTGGCCCTGGAAAAGGCAAAAAAAAAAAAAATCTTTCAGTAGTTAAATGGTTGTTTTGTTGAAATAAGGGCCCACTGCGCTCCTCAAACCACAATTCTGGAAGTCTATCCAAAGGTGTTTTTTTCTGTTGGCATAGTAGTATTCAATCCACTCAGGGCTATTTATTAAACATGCCATCATTTGTTGAAAGTACTGCAATGTCTTCTTCTCAGATCATTATATATGTATGTGTCTGCTTCTGGAATTTAGACTTTGTTCCAATAATTAGTTTGCTTAACATTTTGTCAACACTACAGCTTCTTGATTATTGTCTTTTTAAGGTATTCTTATCTGGTAGGTATTTCCTCTTCTTTGCTCATCTTCTACAAAATCTCAATTATTTTGGCCCCTTGCATTTCCTTATGAATTTCAGGATCACCTTGTTAATTTTACAAAAACATTCTGGGATTTTCATTGGGATTGTGTAGAATCTGCATGTTAACTAAGGGAGAATTTATTGTCCTAACGATAGTCTTCTGATTCATAATGTAGTCTATCTCTCCATTCATGTATGTTTTTAAATGTTTTCTCAAAATGTGATTTTAATTTTTAGTATAAAGGTCTTTCATGTTTGTCATCCCTATATCTAGGCATTTGTTTTCTTATACAATTGTAAGCAATGTCTGTATCAGTCAAGGTTTCATCAGAGAAATGGAACCAATGGGAACACACACACACACACACTCACACACACACACATGCACACACACACAGGGTGGGGAGAGAGAGAATAGCTTATGTGAACATGGGGCAAGTCTGAAATCTACTGGGTAAAGTGACAAGCAGACTGGAACTCTTCAGCTCCAGCTAAAGTTGCAACCACAGCAGAATATCTGTTCTTGTGGCCTTTCAACAATTTCAATCAGGACCACTCCAATTTAGGATAATCTTTTGCTTCAGGTCAACTGATTATCGGTGTTTATTGTATCTACAAAATACATTCACAGCAACCTCTAGATTAGCATTTGAAAACCTGGAGACTAGAACTTAGCTAAGTGGACACAGAACTATATCACAATGTCATTAAATTTCCTTTTCAATTTAAATGTTTGTTGCTGAAATAAATAAAATTGATTTTTGTATCCTAACTTGCTAGATTCACTTAATTCTAATAGTTTGTTCATAAATTTTTTGGGTTCATTAGGGACCCAATCTTGTGTGCAAATAATCAAACTTTTATTTCAACCTTTCCAATCCTTATGTCTTTAATTTCTTTTCCTTGTTTTCTTGTACCGGTTATGACCTTCAGTCCAAACTTGATTAAAAGTAACAATAGGAGTCATCCTAGGAGTTCCTGTCATGGCTCAGTGGTTAATGAATCTGACTAGCATCCATGAGAATGTAGGTTCGATCCCTGGCCTTGCTCAGCGGGTTAAGGATCAGGCATTGCTGTGAACTGTGGTGTAGGTTGCAGATGTGGCTTGGATCTGGTATTGCTGTGGCTGTGGTGTAGGCCAGAAGCTCCGATTCGCCTAGCTTGGGAACTTCCATATGCTGCGGGTAGGGCCCTAAAAAGCAAAAAAAAAAAAAAAAGATTTAATAGAAGTCATCTTTGTTGTTATTTATTAGTAATGTTAAAATATTTCATTTTTACCTTTGAATGATGTTTGAATGATAAACCACCCTTGGATGGCCAGAATGAATATCTCCTGATTATGATATATTCTACTGTTTTATTTATTGATGGATTTGAAATGTTAAATGTTTAGTAAGGATTTTTTAAAAATCCATGTACATGAGAGAGCTTTGTTTGTGATTTTCCTTTCAGGTTTTGGAATCAAAGTTATGCTGGTTTCTTAAAAATGAGTTGAAATGTCTTTCTTATTATTTAATTCTATGTATGAATTTTGTTAAATTAATGCTATTTCTTTCTTAAATGCTGGGTCTGGGGTTTTTGTAATGAGAAGACTTTGAATAATGGAGTAAAATTTTTATAGATATTGGACTATTCAGATTGCCTATGCATTCCTTTTTCAGCTTTGGTAAGTTGTATTTTCAAGCAATTTTTCCCTAAATTTTAAACTTAATTACATACATGTGTTCACTATAACCTCATTAATTTTAAGTATCTTTAGGATCTTTTGTAATATGCTTTTATCTTTTCCTTTTTTTTTTTTTTTTTTTTTTAGGGCTGCACCCACAGCATATGGAAGTTCCCAGGCTAGGGGTCAAATCAGAACTACAGCTGCTGGCCTACGCCACAGCCACAGCAATGCTGGATCCTTAACACACTGAGTGCAGCCAGGGATCGAATCCACATCTTCATGGATACTAGTCAGGTTTGTTACTGCGGAGCCGCGATGGGAACTCCTGCATTTTCCTGATGTTAGTAATTTCTGTTTTTTTCTTGACCAATCTTACTAGAAATTTATCACTTTTATCAATTTATTTTCAGCTTTGCAAAGAACAAAAGTTTTGCCCTTTTTGTTTTTCTCTATTTTATATAGTTTAAAGTTAAATTGATTTATAACCTTATCTTTGTAATTTTCTTCCTTATAATATTCTAAGGTTACTGTTATTTTTCTAACTTCTTGAAATGTAAGCTTAAAAACTGATTTTCAATGTTTCCTTTATTCTAGTATGACAACACACATACACACACATTCCACTTATGTCTGCAAAAGCTGCGTATCACAAATTTGATATATTCATTGTATTTATTCATTCTATTTCATTTTGAAATATTTTCTACTTTTACTTGTCATTTCATCTTTGATATGCTGATTATTTAATATATTGTATGATATATCCTATTTATTGTTTTGGTGTTGATTTTTAGGTCCCTTTGACTGAAGTCAAGAAGATACTTTGAGTGTTTTAAATCTTTATAAATGTGTTGAGGCTTTCTCTGTTGTAAAACATGTGATCAGTTTTGTTGAATGCTTCCCGTACACGTTGAAAGAAAGTGAATCCTGCCGTTTTTTGGTGTTGTTGTTGGAGTGCTCTATGCATGACAAAGAGGTCATGTTTCACTATGTTGGTCATACTTTCTTTGTCCGTGCTCATTTGTACATATGTGTTAATGTTTTATCCATTTTTTTTCTGTAGTGTTTTTGACAAAAGTGCTTGTCCCATCCCAATAGGAAGCAGAAGATTTTCCCATGCCTTGTAATCAGATACCACATACACATTGTCAACTCCTAAATATATTTCCAGCTAGACCTTTCACCTGAATCCAGGCTCATATAGCTAAAATGTGTAATGAGTATTTTCACATCTCTCTGATATTTCACATTCATGTTGAAACTGAAATCATTATCTTCCATCCCAAACATCCCCCCTGCCAATCTTCCCATCTTACTGAAAGAATTACTATGAATTAAATTGTTCATGTAGAAAAAAGTAAGAGCACTAATTTTAGACTCCATGCTTGATGTCCATAAATTGACATGCAGGAAGTCAATAAATTCTTACATTCTACTCTTTGGACATCTCTCTGATCTATCTGTTCTCCATTTCCACAGATACTGTTCCATTATCTCCTGCTTAAACTCTTGCAGAAACTTTTAATTGGCTTTCTTGCCCTCAGGAAGAGCCTTGCTCTCTCTGATTTGCCCTCCATGTATTTGCCAGGGTTAGCCTCATAAATCATAAATCTGACTTATTACTCCTCTGCCTAAAATCTCTAAATTTCTTATTACCTGCAAGATACATGTGAATCCTCTAAGTCTTTGAAATAATGTTCTTTTTTTCTGGAGTGCCATTCTTCTATTCTAGCTATTTTGTCCACTTAGAAAAACATCTTTTCTATTTTGCAAGAATGAGTTTGTGTCAAGTTATTTGCTCATCCTCCACTGGAACGGTATATTTCCTTACCAAGTCTAATATGGCCTTCTACCACAAAATCTCTAACACTTTATTTCATTTAATTTTATATGTCGGTGACACTCATCTACCCCAAAACTCTGAACAATTCAATATTAAGAACTTCCACTGGTTCATTTTTGTGTAATTCAGTATTGAACTTGGCAGTTACTGGACACATAAAAAATATTGGTTAATTGAATAAATGAAATTTTTAAAAAACTGCATAAAATTTGCTGTATTTTTACTCATTTAATGTTAAACATTTTATAAATGTTAATTTTAATCCATTAATCTGGTTATCTCCTATATTTGATCAGAAACAACCTTATTCTTGAATAGCTCTGTTCTGTCTGTGAAGTCCTAACTGCTGTAGGCTATGTCTGGTATTTCAGTTAATCAATTAAGCAACCATAGAATTAAGTAAGAGGATAAATGATTTAGACAGAATCTTTAATGTGACATCTGTCATGAGAACTGGTTCATTGTACCATGTAGCAGAGCAGAGAGAGTAATAACAGTCCTGCAGGGTGATCCTGAGAATAGCTGCCTTTGGAATTCCCACAGGTTAAACTCATTGTCTTCCCACAACTCTCTCCTCTTTTCCACTCTTTCTCTCTCTTTTTTTTTTTGGGGGGGGGGCCGCTCCCGCGGCATATGGGAAGTTCCCAGGCTAGGGGTCGAATCGGAGCTGTAGCCACCGGCCTACTCCAGAGCCACAGCAACGCAGGGTCCGAGCCGCATCTGCGACCTACACCACAGCTCAACGCTGGATCGTTAACCCACTGAGCAAGGGCAGAGACCAAACCCTCAACCTCATGGTTCCTAGTCGGATTCGTTAACCACTGCGCCACGACGGGAACTCCCCTTTTCCACTCTGTTGTCACAGTGAGTTGCCTCGCCATCCATGTAGTTGCAAAATCAAACTCCTTAGGGTCATTTTTTTTTTGCTTTCTTCTTTTTTTCATTCTACATCCTTCAATCCATCGCTAAGTCCTATTGATCTTACCACTAAATATTTCTTAGATCTGTCCATTTCTTTCCATTTTCACTGCCACCACCCTCCTCCAAGACATATATATCTTATAGCATATGTAATTCCTTACCATAATATTTATTGCATATTTCATTCTTTCTTCTCCGTCACCAATAGACTGTGAGCTCCCTGAGAACAATGCATATTTCTGATACTCTATCCCTCCAAGGACATGTTGTCACCAAATATGAAAGTGGTGGGTGCTAATAGTAAATGTATTGCTTTTCCCCAAGTACTCTATTTGTATTTTAATACTCCATTTGTATTTTAACAGTAGCCTTCCAGAGATGATGCTTTTGAACATTTCCCAAATAATGGCCTGTGAAATGCTGGACAGGAAAATCTACTCAACAAATAGTCCATAATAACCTACATAGGAAAAAAGAATGGATATATTTGACATATTCACTTTGCTGTATGTCTGAAACTAATACAACATTGTAAGTCAACTATACTCCAATAAAATTAAATTAAAAAGTAAGATATTCTGATTAAATAACTGAGGAAACTGCAAACTTCATGTCCTTCTTGGATATAGTATCCATTTATTATATTAAAGGTTTTGAAACATACTGCATTGAAGCATATGGATTAACTGTATATAACCCATCATTTCCCACACTTATTTGACCAGAGAACCTGTTTGTCATGGCAGATCTGTTAACAATTTGCTGAATGGACACATTTGTTGACTCCAATTGTCTAATGTAGGACAATTTTAAAGGGCAGGAGGGGCTTGGCTTAGCCTTGTAGTTATTATTATTATTATTATTTTGCTTTTTTTGCTTTTTAGGGCTGCACCTGCAGCATATGGAAATTGCTAGGCTAAGGGTCAGATTGGCGCTGCAGCTGCCAGCCACAGCCACAGCAATGCCAGATCTGAGCCACATCTGTGACCTACACCACAGCTCACGACAACACTGGATCCTTAACCCACTGAGCAAGGCCAGGGATTGAATCTGCATCCTCAGGGATACTAGTTGGATCCATTACTGCTGAGTTACAATGGGAAATCCCAGCCCTGAAATTATCTTGAAAGGCTGAGAGTGTCTCTCAAATGACCTTGACAACTTCTTAACAATTCGATATGACTATGTCATCCAAGAACCAACTCCCAAGTCTAACTTTTGGTGTATCCAATGTTGTTTAGTCCCACAGTATCTGAGTATCCTCGGTGACTTTACACAACAGTGTATCTCTTGGGAATACCAGCTGATCCATCCTGTTTCTTTTTCCCATAAAAATATTCTTTTTAAATTGTCAGTCCCACTGTAGCTCATTAGTTCTGTTTGATTATTTTCCTCTGGATAGAATGAAAAACTTTTTGAGCTGCAGTACTCTATTGTCTTTCTTCAAACTTGGCATTAATAATCCTCAGGGAAAAGCATTCCCTACCATCATGAGAGGGCTCTGGTTCTCGTGTGTGTGTGTGTGTGTGTGTGTGTGTGTGTGTGTGTGTGTGTGTGTGTGAAACAGAGAGAGATCGAGAGAGAGAGTGAGTGAAAGAGAGAGGTTGGAGATACTGATTTATATCTATAGTTTCTTAAGCTTCTGTGAAAATCACGAGAATTCAATATCTTGGGAGCTTCCCTGGTCCATGGGAAACTCTTGGAGATCTTATTTGTCTCTCTGTGGTCATTCCTTACAAGTCACCCTACTGCTGACCTAAAGCCATGCATATCTTGCCGTGATGTCTTCCAGTCCTCAATCTTATTATTGCTAAAACCCCTAAGAAGACCACTGGCATCACATCTGTCTACACAGTGGAACTATCCCAACAGAGGGTCATCACTTTTGTGTTAGTCTCTCCTCTTCAGAAAGGGGGGCTCTCTCCCTTTAAGACAAATAGCTATCCTGAAAATCTATATTTTCCATCTATTCATGTATCCATTCACAAATGGGTATTAAACAAGTCTTATGCTCCAGGCACTGTCCAAGGTACTGGGATTTACAATTGAGAATGAAATAGTAACTGTCCCTGCCCTCATGGAGCTCATCCATTTCAGTTCTTGAATGTGTTCCTCTGCACGGTCTCCTTCCCTCCCCCTCAGCCCTCAGAAATAGCCATGAGTATCACATATGGAAAAAAGCAGTTGTTCTTTCAATGGCCATCTGATTCCTGCCATACACTTCCCCTACTCCTTTCCCCACGGTTTGTAAAATGACCTTTCTAAAGCACGGGTATGATTAGTTCTCACTCTAGCTTAAAAATCTATGATTCTCCTTTACCAACAGGCTGAAGGTCCAATCTTCTAGTAAAGGATACAAGGCCCTTGACAATACGGCCCCACTCTGTGCTCAAAGCTGGGGCTAACATGAGGTGCCTAAGGTATGAACCTAAGAGTGAGTGCCTCCTTAAATTTTTTGTATCCTGGGTGCTTTACTCAGCTCACCCAAGTCCCAACTCTGCTTATATTGAGAGCACACTTTATGGGCTCTGTGTCCCCAAACACATAATGTGCTTTTACACGTCTGTGCCTTTGCAGTGTTTCCTTCGTTCTCATTATCCATCCCCTCCTCTCTCATAGTTGAGGGCAGTTTTAATTTTTAAGTTATGTTTATTTGAGTCATACCTAACTAGATTATAAGTCCCAAGAGATCAGGGGTCACGTCTGTGTATTGCTCACTGTTGAATCTCCAGCAATTAGGAAAAGGAAGGATAGAATAAATCCAGGAGTTCTCGTCGTGGCGCAGTGGTTAACGAATCCGACTAGGAACCATGAGGTTGCGGGTTCGATCCCTGCCCTTGCTCAGTGGGTTAACGATCCGGCGTTGCCGTGAGCTGTGGTGTAGGTTGCAGACGCGGCTCGGATCCCGCGTTGCTGTGGCTCTGGTGTAGGCCGGCGGCTACAGCTCCGATTCAACCCCTAGCCTGGGAACCTCCATATGCCGCGAGAGCGGCCCAAGAAATAGCAAAAAGACCAAAAAAAAAAAAAAAAAAAAGAATAAATCCAGTTCAAAAGCCATTTTATTGGCGGAATCCTTCCTGACACTTCTGTCCCACTGCAAACTCAATTGCTCCTCCTTTGTGCTCATACGTGGCTTCAAGTATATATAACACAGTTATAGCTTTATCACATTTTAAGATATTTGCAGTAAGTACTTCCCTTTGACTCTCCCCCATATATATAAATGTTTTTGTATATTAGAACAGTTTTAGGTTCACATAATGATTGTAAAGATAGTACAGGGTTTTGGAATACTGCATACTCATTTTCCTCTGCTATTAACATCTTACATTAGTGTGGTACATGTTTTATAATTAATGAACTAGTATTGATTATTGATACATTCTTATCAAATTTCCTACTTCGTTCAGATTTCCTGTTTTTCCCTAATGTTTCTTTTCTGTTCCATAATATTCTATCCAGGATACCACATTATATTCAGAAGCCACATCTCTAGGCCCTTCTGGGTTTTAATAGTTTTTCAGACTTTATTTTTAATGGCCTTGCTAGTTTTAAGGGTCATTGACTGGGTATTTTGTACAATGGAGTTCATTTCTTTTTCTGATTTTTTTCTCATGATTAGACTGAAGTAACATATTTTTGGAAGACCGCAGAGGTAAAGTGCCATTCTCATCACATCATGTCAAAGATATACTATCAATATATGTTAACCTTGATCACCTTGCTTGAAGTAATGTTTGTCAAATTCTCCTTTGTAAAGTTACTCATTTTTCTTCTCTTTTCATGCTGTCTTCTTTTGGAAGAAGGTTACTATGCAAAGTCTACACTTAAGGAGTAGGGATTCATGCTTCACCTTCTCAAAGATGGAGCATCTGTATAAGTGAAACTCTTCTGTACCTGAGATTTGCCTATTTGTCTCACATATTTATTCAGTAATTTATTTATGTCAGCATTTATTTATATCAAAAGTTTTGTGCTCTTGGTTTACAAGCTTATGCTATTCTGTTTGTTTTTTTGCTCAAATTGTTCCAGCCTAAGTTATTGAGAGCTATTTCATTTGAGTCCAGTATACTTTTCACATAGTCCCATTTTATTTTTTAGCAATTCTTATTTCTGGCCTTATAAGATACTCCAAGGTAATCTTGTATAATTCCTGCTCCACTGCTAGAAGCAGCCATTTCTTCAAGGAGTCCTGGTTTCTTTTATTGGAGAATGGTGTTAGAAACCAAGATCTAGGCACTAGGTGTGCTTATTAATTGTGTCATTGCTTCCAGGGCTTCTCAGATGGCAAAGCAAGTAGATATAGGTGTGTATACTTAACCAATGTATATACATTTATCTATAATATTAGATAAATATATATTATAAATATATAAAATAATTTATCTATAAATATTTCTTTTTATTGAGATGTAACACTGTGTAAGTTTAAGGTATATAATGTGTTGATTTGATACACTTATCTTACAGTGTGATTACCACTGTAGCATTAGTTAACATGTCCATCACATCACATAATTATTATTTTTTTTTTGTGGTGAGAACATTTAAGATCTAGTCTCTTACCAACTTTTAATTACATAGTACAGTATTGTTAACTATAATCATAATACTATGCATTAAATCCCCATAACTTATTCATCTATCTGTAAATGTATGCGCTTTGACCAACACCTCCCCAATTCTCCCATCCCCAGCCCCTTGTAACCACTATTCTAGTCTCTGTTGCCACAAGTTTGGCTTTTTTAGATTCTGTGTAAGTGATCTCACGTAGTGTTTTTCTTTCTCTGCCTGACTTTTTTTTTTTTGAGCTAGTGTTTTAATTTTTTTCCACTGAATACCCAGAAATGGAATTGCTGGGTCATATGGTAGTTCTTTTTTTAATATTTTGATGAACCTCCATACTGCTGCTTTCCTTAGAGGCTGCATCAGTTTACATTCCAAGCAACAGTGAACAATGGTTTCCTCTTCTCCACATTCTCACCAACACTTTTTATTACTCATCTTTTTTTTTTTCTTTTTAGGGCAGCACCCATGGCATATGGAGGTTCCCAGGCTAGGTGTTGAATAGGAGCTGTAGCTGCTGGCGTACGCCACAGCCACAGCAACGCAGAATCCAAGCCGCATCTGTGACCTACACCACAGCTTAACCCACTGAGTGAGGCCAGGGATTAGGAAGTGGGTTAAGAATCTGGCATTGCTGCCAGCTGTGGTGTAGGTCACAGATGTGGCTTGGATCCCGTATTGCTGTGGCTGTGGTGTAGGTCAGCAGCTGCAGCTCCAATTCAACCTGTAGCCTGGGAACTTCCGTATGCTAAAAAGAAAAAAAAATTATTTTTCCAGTTTTATTGAGATATAATTGACACATAGCATTGTGTAAGTTTAAGGTGTACACTGTGTTGATTTGATATATTTACACATTACAAAATGATTATCACCATAGTGTTAGTTCCTACTTCCATCCCATCACATAGTTACCATTTTCTTAAGGTGGTAAGAACATTTAAGATCCAATCTCTTAGCAACATTCAAGCATATGATCATTAGCTATAGTCACCATGTTGTTAATCTTACTTGGAGTCTGCAC
This sequence comes from Sus scrofa, assembly GCF_054392235.1. Lineage (NCBI taxonomy): Eukaryota > Metazoa > Chordata > Mammalia > Artiodactyla > Suidae > Sus > Sus scrofa. The sequence continues at coordinate 117,791,425 of NC_139401.1, forward strand.
CCTTAGAGCAATATCTCATTTCCTCCACTCACAACCCCTGGTAACTACTACACTGCTTTCAACTGTTCTGAGTTTTTCCTTTTTAGACTCCATATATAAGGAACTCTTATACTTTGTGGATGGAAACAAAAAATTATATCTCCCCTTTTGAATACAGTTTGGCAGTTTCTTACAAAGCTCAACAAAATCTAACCATATGATCCAGCAATCATCCTCTTAGGTGATTTGAAAAGCTATGTTCACACAGAAACCTGCAAAGGTGGTAATCTATATCACGACCCCACTTAATTCACCCTGAAAAACTCAGATGTATCTTGGCAGATGATGATGAGCTAACAAATTTAACAAGCAAGAGCCCCTATTAAATCTTCTAAATCAGATATGGTATTCTTTATAATGGATCATTATCAACATATCCTCTGGTATTTGGCATGTGACTTTTACATAGCTAAAGGGTTTGTTTCAATATTCATCAGAAGCAAGGATGAAAGTTATTCAAATTTACCTGGATACACAGCAGCATATATTAATGGTCTTCATTCAGGTCTATTTTAACTCTCTTGCTCTTTCTGAGAATATTCCCAAGAAAATTTGATAGTCTAGGAATTCTATAGGATCTCATGCTTGTCCACTATATTAATAACATCAATTTATTTGGCTCTGATCAAAAGGAAGTGGTAAATATTCTGGATTTATGGATTCCAGAGGGTGGTAGATAAAACTCTTAAGGATACAGGGATTTGTCACATTGGTGAATTTTTAAAGGATCAAGTTATCTGGGCCATGCCAGCATGCCTCTTCCATGAAAAGGATATGTTATCTCCTTCCATGCATTTCTTACTACTTAGAGAGTACCACAGTGCTTAGTAGGTCTTTTTGGATTTTGGAGACTACATATACTATAATTTGGAATACTGGCCTGGCACATTTGTGAGATGACTTTGACATCTTCCAGTTTTAAGTGGGGCTAAAAGCAAGGAAAGGCATTGAGGAAGGTCTGGCTATAGGCCAAGTGGCACTGTCCCTTGGGATACATCACCTGGCAGGTTCCATTGTGTTCAAGATGTTTGTGGTAGGTGAATAGACCATGTAGAGTCACTGATGAACGGTAAAAGTGAAGCACAAACCCTATGGTTCTGAAGCATGTCCACACTGTCTGCCACAGAGAAATATATGCCGTTCAGAAAGAAGCTTCAGATATGTTATTTGGTCCTAGTAGAGAATTAATGAGTGTCTGTCCATGGCACATTAATTGATTATACAACCAGAACTTCTCTAGTGAACTGGATTCTGCCAGACCTACCAGGTCATAAGATTGAGCTGCCATAGCAGCAATCCATAGTATAATAGTGCATTTGGAATTAGATCTGAGTATGTCCAGAGAACATGAGTAAGTTACATGAACCAGTGGCCCAGTCCCTTTTGTTTCAATAAGGTCTTTTTCAGCTCACATCCATGGCCTCATAAGGCATTCTCTATGGCAAGCTGACAAAGGAGGGAAAAGCCTGGGTCTAATTCTTGTGTTTATATGAGTCAAAAATGAATGGCAGCTGCACTAAAGTCCCACTCAGAGGGAACTCTAAAATATAGTAGTAAGGAAAAATTCTTCAAGTCTACAGAGCTGATAAATCATCCACTTTGGATGCAAAATACTGCATTTGGAGTAGATAGGCAATGAAATCCTGCTGTATAGCACAGGGAACTATACCTAGTCACTTGTGATGGAACATGATGGAGGATAATGTGAGAAAAAGAATGTATACATATATGTATGAGTGGTTCACTTTTCTGTACAGCAGAAATTGAATTGACAGAACTCTGCAAATCAACTATAATAGAAAAAATAAAAATCTTTTAAAAATCATCCATTTAGGGTGAAGACATAAATAAGCACATAAATGGACTTCTGGGCAGTGGTGAATAGTTTGACTATTTGGGCAAGTTGTTGTAAGAGGCAAGATTGAAGGATCAAAGGAAAAGGAGAGGCATGTGGATGGATCCATAAGAGTGCACACAGTGTGAGGATTTTTTGCCTTACAGTAATGCCTATAAGAGAACATCTACTGAAAATGAAGAAGCAGTAAACAAGCCAACAAGATGACTTGTTTAGTTGGTGGTATGCCAAACACAGAGGTTGGCTGACAATGTGGTTTTATGTGGCCTGGTTTCCAGGAGGCGGATGCTTCTACCAGTGAACAATGAAGCCTGGCTAAGAGGTCACGTAAGTGCAATCCCAGCTTACATTCTACTTGTCAACTCAGACATTCTGGTAAGAAGATGTGACATCCTAGAGAAAGGAGTTATATTCTACACATTTTTTTTATTTTTGCTTTTTAGGGCCACACCTGTGGCATATGCCCAGGAAGTGCAAAGTGACTCAAGGGAGCCAAAGAAGAGGCAGAGAAAGAGAGAGAGGTATTCGGTAACCAACACACACACACACACACACACACACACACACACACACACACACACATAATAATGCCACTCATCGTCCATAACTACATTTCATACTCATTATACACAACCAGCAACACCTGTATCCTCCTACCTCCAAATAAACACACATACCCACACCTGCACCCCCCCCCCCCCGACACCCTCATCCTTTCAGGGAAAAAGGAAAAGGAGGCAAAATCAGAAGCTGATGACTTATCTTTCAATATCTAGAGCTGTAAGTCAAAAGATAGCCCCAGTGGGAATGTAAAACTTCTTAACCTCATTCCTGCTTTCCCACACCCACCCTACCACTTTCCTTGGGCTGTTACCAAGCTTGTCCTTGAAGTACTGGGGCTGGTGGCCAGCCTCTAATGACCACTGGAACCACTGCCCTACCCCACCCCAGAGGTCACAACTTGTTGGTCTCGCTTCACCAGTGCCCTCCACTTAGAGGTGAGATGACTTTGTGCCTCCTTTTCTGTAGAATGTCCATGGTACACCATATCCCAACGTCTGTGACGTGGATCAGTTCACTTATCAACATGAAGTGTGTTTCCTCATATCTAAAATAGTAATAATGTAATAATAACAATATCTATCTCAGAGGGTTTTATGAGATTTAGTTGATATTTTTATGGATAAAATACCCAACACAGTGTCAGCACATAGCACAAGCTCACTAAATGTTATTGATTAATATCCATTTCACACAGATGCACTTCATTCACACAGTAACAGACTGAGTAGGAACTTGAACTAAAGTTTCATGACTTGGTCCAATGTCCAAGTTCATGGATCTTTCCACTTATCCCAGAAGGGAACTTTGAGTTACTTTTCAGCTTACCTTCTGAGTATCTACAATGTGTAGGGCACATGGGTTCAGCACTGGAGATACTAAGATGAACAAGATATTATTCTTGTCATTGAGTTCACTGTTTCATGGGGGAGAATGCTGGCTAAATGGACAATTACAACACAAAGGGAACATTGTTGTCAGTCAATGCATAACTTTGTGGAAGCCCAAATGAGATAAAATTGGGATAAAGTAGGGATAAAGGAGAAAATTCCTGCATAAGATGTCACCTCAGGCGACTCTTGGCAGATGAGCGAGAGTGGCCTTATGAAGGGGGGAGGTATGAGTGTGTAGTTGGTGAAGTTTGTGAATAGGGTCCAAGTTCCAGGCTATGGTGCTGGAGCAAGTAAGATCCTAGTGGCGAGAGTACATAAGGACTGAAGCATAAATAATGAGGCAAAGGATAAAGTTAAGAGACTTGAGTAGAGGCCAGGTCATGAGAATTCTTAGACACCAGGTTATGCAACTTTTTCCTGACAGTAATAGGGAAAATAATTGGTTGTAAATAGGAGAATGACATAAATGTGATACTTAGATATGATGTTTGAAAAGGCTCAGGTGGGTACACCAGATAAGAGATTATTGCTAGTCCAGGTTAGAGATGATATTGGCTTATACCAACATAGTAGTAGTAGAAATGGAAAGTATATATCTGATAGAAGGGATTTTTAGGAGGTATAATGGACAGCACAGGACAGGACAGGAGTTACTGATGGATTGGATACAAGGAGGGAAAAGAGAGAAATACAGGATTACAATAAGGATTTTGGCTTTAGCAATTGGGTAAATGTGGTGGCATTCAGTAAGATTAGGAACATAGAATATTTTTTTCCTATTCTCTCATTTTGCGCATGGGAAAACAGAGTCCCTTAGAGGGAAAGTCGTGTGCCCAAGGTTTTACAAAAAATTAGGGACAAATGGGAGTACCTGGACTCATTTTTTATTTAGCTTTTGCTCAATACTTTTTCTACTGCACCAAAAAGTTCCTATGCTCAGCAGTCTTTGTACATTGGTGAGAGATAAATGAACCAAATTAACATCAAAAGCCCAATATCAAAGCAAGGAGGGTAGGATGGTTGGGTCATAAATCTACAGTTTTGTTAACATGACTCACATTAAAGAGAATTTATTCACTAGGCATTGATTTTTTTTTCTTTTAGCATTGGACTTGAAATGAATGATTTCATATAAAGCAAAACACACTACCCGTGGTATTTAATAAGAGAAGAATCACAGCCTCGTCAGGAAGAGATGTGGTTCCTGACCATGAAGAAAGGCCTGGCTGATGAAGGAAAGATAGTTTTTATTCTCTAAAGAGTTTCAGTTATCAGGAACCTCCAAGTCTAGTAAGGAAATACTCATTCATCCAATATGTATCTATTGCTGACCTATATTCCAGGTACTGTCCTAGGCACTGGGGATATATTGGTGAGCCAAATAGATATGACTGATTTAATTGGCCTTACATTTTAGCAAAGGGGGAAAACAATAAAGAATGCATTTAATATGTAAGTAAACTATATTGTATATTTTATAGAACTATGTGCTAAGGAAAAATATAAAGCAGGTGTTATGAACAGAACTCTGTCCCCTGCCAAATTCATATGCTGAAGTCCCAACACCCAGTGCCTCAGAATGTGACTGAATTTGGAGATAGGAGCTTCAAAGAGTTAATTAAATTAAACTGGGGTCATTAGGGTGGGCTCTAATGCAATATAAGAAGAAAAAAATGTGGACCCAGACATGTAGAAAGGAAAGAACATGTAAAAACATAGAGAGAAGACAGCCAGCTATAAGCCAAGGAGAGAGGCTTCAGAAGAAATAAACTCTGCTTGCACTCAGATGTGTAGCCTCTGGAAGTGTGAGAAACTAAGTTTTTGTTGTCTAATCCACCGAGTCTGTGGTATTTGTTTTGGCAACCCTAGCAAACTGCAGGGATACATATATACAGGAGAGAAAGGGGATTAGAGAGTACTGAGTGGGACTAGGTTTGCAATTTCACCTAGAAAAGTAAAGTGACATTTGAAAAAAAAATCTACAGGAAATGAAGGAGCATCACACAGAGATATCTGGGGAAGAGTGTTCCACGTAGAGTAGACGGCAAGCTCAAAGACCTTGAGGTTGGGGTGTACCTGGTGAGTTTGAGGAGCAGCAGAGGAAGCTAAAGCAGAGTGAGTAAGGTCAGAGAGTTAGTAGACGATGGACCAGATCACATAGGGCTTTTTAGGTTATTGTGTGGAATTTTATTCTGAGTGAAAATTAGACCTAGCCACCGTGGAAAACAGTTTATTGGTCCCTCAACAAGTTAAAAATTACCATATGACCCGGGAGTTTTACTCTTAGGTATACACCCAAAAGAATTGAAGGCAGATATACAAGCAGGTGCTTGTGTATGAATATTCATAATAGCCTTATTCAAAATAGCCAAAAAGTAGAAACAACCTAAAAGTCCAATAACAGGTGACTGGATAAATGAAATATGGCATATGCATGCAGTGGAATATTACTCAGCCATAAAAGGGAATGGGGTACATGCTACAACATGGACAAACCTTCAAAATATCATGGTAGGTGAAAGAAGCCAGATACAAAAGGTCACATATTGTATGGTTCTGTTTACATGAAATGTTTACAATAGGCAGATCGATAGAAACCGAAAGCAGATTAGTAGTTGTCAGAGGCTGGTTAGAGAGCAAATGGAGAGTGATTGCTTAATGCATATGGCATTTCTTTTTGGGATAATGAAAACATTCTAGAAGTAGATCACGTTGATGACCGCACACCACTGTGAACGCACTGAAAATCATTAATGTTAAAGTTTATGTTATGCATATTTTACCAAAATAAAAAATACTTAGATCCAAGGAAGTATTTTGAACGAAGAAGTGGCGTGATCTGGCTTACATTTTAAGAAGATCCTTCTGACTGCTCTGTTGAGAAGGAATGGATTAGTGAGTGGCAAGAATAGAAGCAGAGAGATCAATTAGAGTCTCTTTTAGTAATCAAATCAAGAGATCAGACAGATGGATAGGAGTCTGGAGCTTGGGGAGAGGTCTTGGGAAGAAGATACCGACTTAAAAGTCTTCAGCATATAGATGATATTTAAAGCCATGAGACTGGTTAGGATCACTAAGAGATGGTTGTCCAGTTTCATATAGACTGTTTAGTCCCTTGCATGGTGAAACTTCAATTCTGATAGAGGAGGTATAATTTCTTTACTGTAAGAGACCTTCAGATTTTAATAGGACATGATCTTCACTCTGGGGAGATGCATCTACCGGGAGAGACTGCTGCTACCCTGATGTATCCCCAGTGTGATGGAGAAGCAATGGTCTCCTTCCTCTAAAGATCTCCCAATCTAACGAGGGAGGCATTGTCCACTCACTTAAAGTAGCCCCCAGCTGAAGAAAAAGGTATTGTTCCACAGCAAGGAGCCTCCGCCAGTCTAATGGGGAAGGCATGACCCCCACTCTGGGCTCCATAGTGCTTATGCCTGTAGCCCTGAGGAGGGAGCACAGAAAGCACTAGCATTGCCCAGGCAGCAGCTTCAACTCACAGATCTAAAGTTAACAATGAAGAGATCCATACATGTTACAGCCCAAAGCTGAATACCAGTTAATGTCCATGTCTGGGAAGAGCAATTAGAGTTCATTAACTGAGTTGCTGGTAACACTGCCATTCTCAAGGCTAATTATCTTTAATTGGAGTTGTCCACTTTGATAATAAGCTTTCAGCCCCCTTCCATTCAATTTAACAATGTTCCAGGCACTATCCTAGACACTTCAGGGAATACCACACTTTAAGAAGTTCAATGTTTTGTCATGGGACCATCCTGGTAAATAGATAATGCCAACTTAAGGCAGAAAGTGATGAATTCTGTACAGAAATATATACTAGGGTTAGAGCAGTACAAAGGTACTTAAAGGGATGATTAATTCTTCCTGTGGAGGGGAGCATTGGATGGAGATTTAGAGAAGAAACAACAATTGGGCTGGAACTTAGGAGAAGAAATAAAATTTCCATAGGCATTCCATGCAGAGAGAAGAGCATAAGCAAGTGACTGGTGCCTAAAAATGCAAAGGATATATACTTACTAATATAACTACTAAATTGTTTATCTATTTCATTTATTTGTTGATTTAGCAAATATCCATTGAGCACCTGTATGTTCCAGAAACCCTCCTCAGCGCTTTGGATACAGCAGTGAGCAGAACAGATTTCTTGTCCTTATGGAGTTTTGGAACTCTCATTCTAAGAGGGCTTGGATTGACCATAAACAAATAAGCAAAATATATATGTAATTAGTTCAGTAGTAATAAGTGTTTTTTAAAAATGCAGAATAAGGGGGGCAGAGAGTGATTGAGAGAGGTTATGCTATTTTATATAAGGTGATAAGGGAAGTCATCTCTTCTAAGGTGTTGTTTGAATGAGACCTAGATGAATGAAGGAATGAGTCAAATATATATCTCGGGCAAGAACATTTCAGATGCTGAAAACAGCAATACCCCATGGTGAGAGTATGTTTTTTATATTGCAGAATGAACAAGTCCTGAGCAACAGGAAGAACAAAGCCATCACTTACTAAGATGAGGAATCCTAAGATAGGAACAGGCTTGGGATTTATGGAAGATCTGGAGTTTGGCTTAAGGTATGTCAAGTTGAAGATGTTTATTAGCCATCCAAGTGTAGGTATTCTATGGGCAGCAGGATATATTTATCTGTAGGTTAGGGAAGATGTCTATTCTGAAGCTAAAATTTGGGGAGTTGATAGCACATAAGTATTAAACATAATGGGACTGGATGATATCACAAGTGACGATCTGTAGGTAGAGACATGGTCTATGGACTGAGCTCTGAGTTGCTCCAATAGTAAGCATTTGGATTGATGAGGAAGAACCAACAAAAGAAATGGTAAGTAGTGGTTTTTTCCAAACGTGAAGGTAAGAGGTAATGAGGCTTTGAATTACAGTCCTGGCAGTGGGGATGTAGAAATAGGGTCAGTTTAGCAAGGCGTCATGGGAGTAAAATCATCAGGACTGGGCATGGGGGTGAGGGTGGACAGAGAGAGAGAAGGGCACAGGATGACTCCTGGGCATAATTCTGGCTCAGACAACTTGGTAGATGGTGGTGTCATTAACTAATACAGAGTGCATTATCAGGGGAGAGGATAACTGGTTTGAGCAGAGGGAAGTAGAAAGAACAGTCAGGGAAATGTTAACAGTTTGAGATATTTGAGTTTGATATTCTCATAAGACATTCAAGAGGAAATGTCAGATAGATAGTTGTAAATGCCGAGACCTAGAACCATATACAGGCTGACATTGTTCCTTCAGGCACTAATCACTGTGTGTTTATCACTCAGTCTCACAATGTAGGGTCCACTGATGGGCGAGGGTTGGAAGGAAGAGATACTTAGGAGATTAAATTTTCTGAAGCTACTCTATCTGTTAGCAACTCTGGGACCTTGGGATAGTTATATCGTCCCTCTAAACCTAGGTTTTCTCATTCATAAATGGAGACAATAGTAATACATCATGAGGGTTTTTTTGAGGATTAAATTAGTTATTGAACCAAAAAAAAAATCTTGAGGGAAGCAAGTGCTTACAAGAGTTTGGTTGGGTAAAGTTATGAATGGATTAGCTTGAGCACCTCCCAGAAGCACCAGGGAACTTCAGATGGGGAGCTGCAAGCCAGAGAGGGCATGCCTAGGTCATGAGTGAAGAATTGGAGTCAAAAGGACCTTTCTGGAACTTCCTGGCAGCTCCCTAGAGATCTAGAAATTGAAGTGGTAACCTCCAAGAAGGGCTTCAGGGAGGTCCCATGTCACCCACATGCCTAGTCTGACTCGCAAATAGATAACATGGAACCAGCTGGGACCCCTCTCTGGTGGTATAGGAAATAACTTCTTTCCAGCAGACCTGCTGCTGGGATGTCTGTGCCAATTTCCTCAGGAAGGAAGATGTCTCTGGGAACTAGATTGAGATGAGAGAAGGAATAAGGGTCCAGAGCAACACTGAAGTGGGTTAGTTGTGACTGGGCTGGGGCAGATGGTGATAGAGAAACAGGGAGAAGATAAAGGGGTATATAAAATTACAGCAATAATGTAAGAAATCAAGAGAAAAACAACCAGCCAGCCAGAATGACTGATGGATACTGGAAATAGAATGAGAAAACAATTTCTAGTACAGTAGTGCCTCTCAAAATCTAGCTTGATACTCAGTAGGTAGGCAGTGAGTATTTGTTGAATGAATGAATGTATGAATGGGGCGGGGGGCAAGCTGGGAAGAGAGACAGACAGAGAGAGAATTATATGAGTGGTGGAAGAGTGGATCTGTAACTGAAATCAATTCAACAAACATTTATTGATCTCCTATTGCCTGCCAAGTACTGAGAAAATTAGAGCCTGGAGGCATTGTGCTGAGTCACGAATAGCTCTGAGCTCTAGCAGGCTGGCAGCTGTGTTAGAGTGCAGCATTGGAAAGTGGTCAATGTTATCAAAAGTCGACATTCTGGATATTCCCCAGAATGTCCTTACTCTGTCTGCTTCTGATGTGCTTAGTGTCCCTGCTCTGCTATAAGGGAAACTTTAGGAAATCCAACAAGCATGTTTCTAATACGTTATTACCATACAAACCTGGGAAGAATCCTCTGCTGGAATGTCAGGCACTGTTAGCTAATTTATCTCTTTTAATTATTACTAGAACCCTGCAACAAAGGTATCATTATTCCCATTTTAGAGATGAAAAACTGAGGCTCATAATTTGAATGGCTTGCTCAAGATTACATGGTACCTAAGCCAGGGTTCAAGCACAGTTCTTCTGTTTTCCGGTCAGTGCTCTGTCCTCTCACTCCTGACTACCTTCATGAGTTCTGTACACACTTAACCCTCTTACCACCTTCCAAAGTCTAGGTTAATGAAAATGCAGACATCTAAAGGCAGCATACGTTGAACAGAGGCATATGCTGCATGAAAGAATCTTGATGTTACATCAGGGACTCTAATATAAGACTCCTAGTGCAGTTCAATTATTAATTCATGAGTTCATTCACTCAGTCACTCATATAGTCAACTATGCTTCAAATATAGGTTGATCTCATACTATGTGTCCAAAGCAGTTGTGAGTATAAATAGAAGGAAGTCAGAAATGATGAGTACCTGGAGAACTTTTCACTTGGGTTATGGGAAAACAAAAGACCATGATAATAGCTAACATTTAATGAGTACTTATATTGTTCCAGTTAATTCCCATGGTTTAACTTCTTTTATCCTCAAAATAACCCTATGAGATATAGGTACCAGTATTTCTTTCATTTTATGGTTAATTAATTGAAGCTCAGAGAGACCACAGACTTGCCTAAGGTTACACAGCTGTGTGGCAGAACCAGGATTTGAATCCAGAAAATCTGAATCCAGAGTTCCCAAATGACAATTCCTGCCTAGCCTAAGTGCCAAATTCTCCATCCTTTCCCATCACTCATTCTCATATTCCTCCCCCTCCAGCCAAAAAGAATCTCTCTCCTCTTCCTATATCATTCTCTTTTTTTATCTTTGCCTGGGATGTTCTCTCTATTGCTTTATCTTTCCCCACCAAAACTCTCCTTATACTGAAAATGGCAGCTCAGATGTTGCCAGCTCTGTTATGAAGCTTAACATGAACCCGCCTAAGCAATGTGAAGTGAGCTCATCCTCATTCTCTTCAGGATGCCATGATCTTGACTTAGATCTTTTGTAGCACTTACTATGTCCTGCCTATATTTTTGTTCTTATGTCATTACTATACACTTAGATTTACTCCTCCGCTACTTTCAACCAGGTTGCAACTTCGTTAAGAGCTAACACCATGTCTGGAACCCTCAAAGTGTTTGACACAGTGCTTAGGGGCTGTAGCTGTCTGTGTGTATAGAAGCAAATTATCTGATGCTTGGTTCCCCAGACATAACTGAGCCTTATGCAAAAAGTCTTGGTCCTTGAATCTAAGTTACTTCCACCTACAAACTTCCTAAAGGCATTCTTCATATTCTTGCTGCAGGCTACAGATGATGATGTGGAACATAGGTGTAATGATGCATTAGAAGATAGCAATGAACTTGTTTTCATCTTAGAACATCTGTGAATGAGGTTTTAGGTATGTAGAGGTGGCTATGTCATAGGAGATGGCCAACAGAGCCAAATGAGACCTATAGAAGGAAAAGACTGAGATGACAAGGTACGTAGCAGAGGGCAAGTCAAGAGGGTCCAGAGGAGATGAGAATGAAGCTAAAGGGCCAAAACTGGCTTATTGTACTGCTGTTAAAAAGAAGTAATTCACTGAGGCTAGTAGTATACAAGTTCAAATTTAGCACAGTCTGGGTGTTACAGGTAAAATGGTTGAAGACATGGGAAGTACAGTTGAGTGATGACATAGTAGACATGAGGATTCCAACTGAGTGTTTATTCTTACACAGCAGCTGGCCCCCAGGCCCACACAGCTCCTCTCTAAATAAGTCAAATAGAGTGTTACATATGGCTGTAGTTCAGATTTAGGTTTTAGTAGCCAAGCGGAAGCACTCCATGATGCCAAGGGAGTGGTCGTTTGTTATCTGAGGAAAGGAGTGGGCCAGGAAGAGAGTCAGGGTAGAAGTCAGGCCATTGGCCAGTATGTGTGGGCTGCTACTATTGCAGTAACAGATGTCCAGGAAAGAGATATTGCTGTGAAGCTGGTTAAGCCAAATGAGGAGGATGAGGAGGACGTTGCCAACCAGAGATAAGATAAAACAGAAATATGATGCTAAAGAAGAGTACTTGTACTTGTTCATAATTGGATAGGCCCAGTAACAGCCATTACCGTGGAAGTCTCTGTCCATTGCCTTCCCCAATGTTGGTTTTGGGAGGGGGATGATTATAGAATTGTTTGGAGGCTGTTGGAACCAATGATACTCTAGACCCTGGCCATATACTGAGCCCATGAAAATGGCCACAGAATGAATATCCTGAGTACAGACTAAGTCCCTAACTGAGGTAGGTGTATCCAATCAGGATTTGAAATATTTTTGTTCATATACTGCCAATGTTTCTTCTCTAACCTTGCCCTTCCCTATGCAGATCTGGATACTATTGCAGGAACTCACGTCCACTGTGTGCAAGAAGGGAACAATGACCTGATGAAATGAATGAATGAATGCAGAGACCTCTGAAATTTTTTAGGCCTCGTCTGGGGTTAGATAAATTTTGAGTACAGTCCATTATTATGCAACCTTTATTCCCGGTTCCAAAGCCCACCAATCCTTATGTTGCTTTTTTTTGTTTGATTGGTAATTTCTACCTTCTGTTTAGGAAACTTAAACTTTCTGAAAAAGCCACTGTGTGATGAAGTGGGAAAAATGGAATAAGGAGGACAAAAAGATCACCTGACCAAACTAACTCAATTAATTTAATTCAAGTAGTTACATTAGGTAACTGAGTTTTTTCTTAATTAATTTATTTTTGTTTTATATATATATATATTTTACTGCATAGCATGGTGACCCAGTTCCACATACATGTATACATTCTGTTTTCTCACATTACGTGTTCCATTATAAGTGACTAGACAGAGTTCCCAGTGCTACACAGCAGGATCCCATTGCTAATCCATCCCAAAGGCTACATTCTGCATCTGTTTATCCCAAACTCCCAGTCCCTCCCACTCCGTCCCTTTCCCCCTTGGCAACTACAAGTCTATTCTCCAAGTCCATAATTTTCTATTCTATGGAAAGGTTCATTTGTGCCGTATATTAGATTCCAGATATAAGTGATACCATATGGTATTTGTCTTTCTCTTTCTGACTTATTTCACTCAGTATGAGAGTCTCTAGTTCCATCCATGTTGCCGAAAATGGCATTTTTTATGGCCAAGTAGTATTCCATTGTGTATATATACTACATCTTCCTAATCCAATCAACTATCAGTGGACATTTGGGTTGATTCCATGCCTTGGCTATTATGAATAGTGCTGCAGTGAACATGCAGGTGCATGTTTTTTTTTTTTTTGTCTTTTTGCTATTTCTTTGGCCACTCCCGCAGCATATGGAGGTTCCCAGGCTAGGGGTCGAATTGGAGCTGTAGCCACCAGCCTACGCCAGAGCCACAGCAACGCGGGATCCGAGCCGCGTCTGCAACCTACACCACAGCTCACGGCAACGCCAGATCGTTAACCCACTGAGCAAGGCCAGGGATGGAACCCGCAACCTCATGGTTCCTAGTTGGATTCGTTAACCACTGTGCCATGACGGGAACTCCTGCATGTGTTTTTTTTAAGTAGAGTTTTGTCTGGATATATGTCCAGGAGTGGGGTTTCTGGGTCATATGGTAGTTCTATGTATAGTTTTCTAAGATACCTCCATACTGTTCTCCATAGTGGTTGTACCAGCTTACATTCCCACCAACAGTGCAGGAAGGTTCCCTTTTCTCCACATCCCCTCTAGCATTTGTTATGTGTAGACTTATTAATGATGGCTATTCTGACTGGCGTGAGGTGGTACCTCATAGTAGTTTTGATTTGCGTTTCTCTAATAATCAGGGATGTTGAACATTGTTTCAAGTGCTTGTTGGCCATCTGTATATCTTCCTTGGAGAAATGTCTCTTCGGGTCCTTTGCTCATTTTTCAATTGGGTTGTTGGCTTTTTTTGCTGTTGAGTTGTATAAGTTGTTCGTATATTTTAGAGATTTAGCCCTTGTCAGTTTCATCATTTGAAACTATTTTCTCCCATTCTGTAAGTTGTCTTTTTGTTTTCTTTATGGTTTCCTTTGCTGTGAAAAGCTTGTCAGTTTGATTAGGTCCCGTTGGTTTATTTTTGCTTTTATTTATGTTGCTTTGGGAGACTGACCTGAGAAAACATTTGTAAGGTTGATGTCAGAGAATGTTTTGCCTATGTTCTCTTCCAGGAGTTTGATGGTGTCTTGTCTTATATTTAAGTCTTTCAGCCATTTCGAGTTTATTTTCGTGCATGGTGTGAGGGTGTGTTCTAGTTTCATGGATTTGCATCCAGCTGTCCAGATTTCCCAGCAATACTTGCTAAAGAGACTGTCTTTTTCCCATTTTATGTTTTTGCCTCCTTTGTGAAAGACTAATTTGCCATAGGTGTCTGGGTTTATTTCTGGGTTCTCTATTCTGTTCCATTGGTCTGCATGTCTGTTTTGGTACCAGCACCACACTGTCTTGATGACTGTGGCTTTGTAATAGTGCCTGAAGTTTGGGAGAGTAATGCCTCCTGCTTGGTTTTTGTTCCTCAGAATTGCTTTGGCAATTCTGGGTCTTTTGTGGTTCCATATAAATTTTTGGATTGTTTGCTCTAGTTTTGTGAAAAATGTCATGGGTAATTTGATAGGGATTGCATTGCATCTGTAGATTGCTTTGGGTAGTATGGCCATTTTTACATTATTAATTTTTCCAACCCAGGAGCATGGAATAGCTTTCCATTTCTTTACATCTTTAATTTCCTTGATTAATGTTTTATAGTTCTCAGTATATAAGTCTTTTACCTCCTTGGTCAGATATATTCCCAGATATTTTATTTTTGGGGAGGGCAATTTTAAGAGGTATTGTATTTCTGTATTCCTTTTCTAATATTTCATTGTTAGTATACAGGAATATGACTGATTTCTGAATGTTAATCTTATATCCTGCTACTTGCTCAATTTGTTGATCAGTTTAAGTAGTTTTTGGGTTGAGTTCTTAGGGTTTTCTATATATAGTATCATGTCATCTGCATACAGTGACAGTTTTACCTCTTCTCTTCCTATTTGGATACCTTTTATTTCTTTCGTTTGTCTGACTGCTGTGGCTAGGACTTCCAATACTATGTTGAATAACAGTGGTGAGAGTGGGCATCCTTGTCTCTTCCCAGATTTTAGTGGGAAGGCTTTCAGCTTTTCTCTAGTGAGCATTATATTTGCTGTGGGTTTGTCATAAATGGCTTTAATTATGTTAAGGAATGTTCTCTCTATACCCACTTTGGTAAGAGTTTTTATCATGAAGGGATGTTGGACTTTGTCAAATGCTTTTTCTGCATCTACTGAGATTATCATGTGGTTTTTGACTTTTCTTTTGTTCATGTGGTGTATGACGTTGATTGATTACGTGTGTTGAACCATCTTTGTGAACCTGGGGTGAATCCTACCTGGTCGTGGTGTACCATCTCTTTGATGTATTGTTGGATTTGGTTGGCTAAAATTTTGTTGAGAATTTTTGCATCTAAATTCATCAAAGATATTGGCCGATAGTTTTCTTCTTTGGTGGTATCTTTGTCTTGTTTTGGGATTAGGGTGATGGTGGCATCATAGAATGTCTTTGGGAGTGTTCCTTCTTCAACCTTTTGAAAAAGTTTAAGGAGGATGGGTATAAGTTCCTCTTTGTATGTTTGGTAGAATTTGCCTGTGAAGCCATCTGGACCTGGACTTTTATTTGTAGGGAGTGTTTTTATGACATATTCAATTTGATTTCTAGTGATCAGTCTGTTCAGTTGATCTATTTCTTCTTGATTCAGTTTTGGCAGGCTGTACATATCTAGAAAGATGTCCATTTCTTCTAGGTTGTTGAATTCATTGGCATATAATTGTTGATAGTATTCTCTTATGGTTTTTTGTATTTCTGCAGTATCCGTTGTGACTTCTCCTTTTTCACTTCTTATTTTGTTTATTTGGGCTTTTCCTCTCTTCTTGGTGAGTCTAGCCAGAGGTTTGTCTATTTTGTCTACCTTTTCAAAGAACCAATTCTTGGTTTGAGTGATTTTGTCTATTGTTTTTTGAATCTCTATTTTATTGATTTCCTCTTTGATCTTTATTATTTCCTTCTTTTTGCTGACTTTAGGTTTTGCTTGTTCTTCTTTTTCTAATTCATTTAGGTGGTGGGTTAAGTTGTTGATTTGAGATTTTTCTTCTTTTTTGAGGAAGCCCTGTATTGTTATGAACTTCCCTTGGAGCACTGCTTTTGCGTCATCCCATAGATTTTGAGTGGTTGTGTCTTCATTATCATTTGTCTTGAGGTATTTTTAAATTTCCTTCTTGATTTCCTCAGTTTTCTATTTGATTATTTAGGATTGTAAGGTCATTGAGAACTAACACTTTTATTTTTCAGCTATTCATTGTTGATGTATAGGACATAGCCAAGGAATCAAAAGCAATGTCTGAAAATAAGTCATACTTAAGGCTATATTTGTAGTCATCCGAGTAAGTAGTTGATTCAATGATAAAAATGCCATTGATCCAGTTGGAGTGGTGAGATATGGACAGAACTAAAGTCCTTGGCTTTCAACTTGTCCTTGAGTGGTGGCTGGCATTATTACAATTGACTCGAATGCTGCTTGAAGCCAGCAGGATAAGTGCAAAACTAGATTCATAAAACAAATGCATACCAAATATTTCTATTTTTTTCATTTTGAATAATTGTTCTCCCTTTATTTTATTCTTATGTATTTATTTTTATTTATTGACGCATAGTTGAATTACAATTTTATATTAGTTTCAGGTTTACAGCATACTGATTAGATATTTTTAGAGATTTCACAAATATTGATCATATTCCCTGTGTTATATATTACATTCCTGCGACTTATTTATTTTATAAGTGGTAGTTTCTACCTCTTAATCCCTTCACCTGTTTCACCCTTCTCCCCAGTCCTTTCCTTTCTGGTAACCATTAATTTGTTCTCTGTATCTATGAGTCTATTTCTGTTTTGTTATATTTGTTAATTTGTTCTGGTTTTTTTAGTTTCCATATATAAGTGAAAACAGTATTTGTCTTTCTTTGTCTGAAATATTTCACTAAGAAAGGTATTTCACATAAATACAATGAGATTTCATTCTTTTTATAGCTTGGTAATATTCTATTGTATATAAGTACCACATCTTTATTATTCATCTGTCAATGGGCACTTAAGTTGTTTCCATATCTTGGTTTTGTAAATAGAGCTGCTATGAACATAAGGGTTCATCTATTTTTTTCTTCTTTTTAAAAGCTTTATTGAAGTATAGTTGATTTACCATGTTGTGAAAATTTCTGATGTACAACCAGGTGATTCAGTTCTACATATATACAGATTCATTCTTTTTCAGATTTTTTCCCCATATAGATTATCACAGAATAATTGGGTAGAGTTCCTTGTGTTATACAGCAGTTCCTCATTGGCCAATCATTCCAAAATTAGTGTTTTCATTTTCTTTGAATAAATATCTAGGAGTGAAATTGCTGGATCAATCCTATGGTAGTTCCATTTTTTGTTTTATAAGGCACTGCCATACTGGTTTCCATAGTGATTTTACCAGATTATACTCCCCCGAAAAATATGCTAGAATTTCCTCTTCTCCACATACTTTTTATTTCTTGTCTTTTTTTATATAATGATTTTTATTTTTTTCATTATAGCTAGTTTAAAGTGTTCTGCCAATTTTCTACTGTACAGCATGGTGAAGCAGTTACACAGTATTTCTTGTCCTTTTGACCATAGCCATTCTGACAGGTGAGGTAATTTCTCATTGTGGTTTTGATTTGTATTTCCCTAATGATTAGCAGTGTTGACCATATTTTTGTGTGTTCTTTAACCTTCTGCAGGTCTTTGGAAAATGCCTATTCATGTTCTCTGTCCATTTTTAATATAATTGTTTGGGTTTTTTTAAAAAATATGGAGTTGTATGAGTTCTTTGTATATTTTGGCTATTAACTCCTTATCAAACATATAATTTGTAAATATTTTCTCCCATTCAGTAGGTTACTTTTTTGATGATTTCCTTCACTGTGCAAAAGATTTTTAGTTTGATTAGGTCCATTTTTTTAGTTTTGCTTTTGTTGCCTGTGCCTGAGGACACAGATCAGAAAGAAAATTGCTAAGAATGGTTGTCAAGGAACATACTACCTAGGTTTTCTCCCAGGAATTTTATGGTTTCAGGGCTTACATAAGTCTTAATCCATTTTAAGTTTATTTTTGTATATGATATGAGAAAATGTTCTAGTTTCATTCTT
The DNA here is from genome assembly GCF_054392235.1 of Sus scrofa. Classification (NCBI taxonomy): domain Eukaryota; kingdom Metazoa; phylum Chordata; class Mammalia; order Artiodactyla; family Suidae; genus Sus; species Sus scrofa. The sequence continues at coordinate 117,809,694 of NC_139401.1, forward strand.
TTCGTCTTTTTTTTTTTTTTTTTTTTTTTTAAGGCTGTACCTGTGGCATATGGAGGTTCCCAGGCTGGGGTGGAATAGGAGCTGTAGCCTCTGGCCTACACCATAGCCACATCAATGCCAGATCCGAGCTGCGTCTGCAACCTACACCACAGCTCACTGCAACACTGGATCCTTAACTCATTGAGCAAGGCCAGGGATTGAACTGGAAACCTCATGGATGCTAGTCAGGTTTGTTTCCACTGAGCCATGATGGGAACTCCCTAGTTTCATTCTTTTGCATGTTTCTATTTAGTTTTCCTAATACCACTTATGGAAGAGTCTACCATACTGTCTTGATTACTATAGATTTCTAATATAGTTTGAAGTCAGAGAGCAAAATACCTCCAGCTTTGTTCTTCTTTCTCATGATTGCTTTGCCTGATCAGGGTCTTTTGTGGTTTCATACACTTTGTTCTACTTCTGTGAATAATGCCATGGGTATTTTTTAAGTCATTGCATTAAATCTGTAGATTGCTTTGGGAAGTACTGACATTTTAATAATATTAATTCTTCCAATTCATGAACATGGAGTATCTTTCCATTTGTTTGTATTGTCTTCAATTTCTTTCATCAGCGACTTATTGTTTTTGGAGTACAGGTCTTTTGCCTCCCTATGTAGGTTTAGTCCTAGGTATTTTATTCTTTTTTATTCAATTTTTTTTTGTCTTTTTGCCTTTTCTAGGGCTGTTTCCGCAGCATATGTATGTTCCCAGGCTAGGGGTCTAATTGGAGCTATAGCCTCCGGCCTACGCCAGAGCCACAGCAACATGGGATCTGAGCCGTGTCTGTGACCTACACCACAGCTCATGGCAATGCCAGATCCTTAACCCACTGAGCGAGGCCAGGGATCGAACCCACACCCTCATGGTTCCCAGTTGGATTCGTTAACCACTGGGCCACGACAGGAACTCCATTTTTATTCAATTTTAAGTGGGATTGTTTTCTTAATTTCCGATTCTGATAGTCCATTATTAGTGTATAGAAATGCAACAGATTTCTGTATATTACTTTTGTATCCTGCAACTTTACAGAATTTAATTATTAGTTTTAATAGTTTTTTTCAGTATAGTCTTTCAGAGATTCTGTGTATAGTATCATGTCATCTGCAAATAGTGACAATTTTACTTCTCTTCCAAGTTGATTTCCTTTTATTTCTTTTCTTGTTTGATTACTATAGTTAGAACTTCTAATACTATGTTAGATAGAAGTGGTGTGAATGAGCATTCTTGTTTTGTTCCTGATGTTAGCTTGGGTTTGTCATAAATGTCCTTTATTATGTTTATATCAACTTTCTTGAGAGCTTTTTTTTTTTATTATAAAGGATGTTGAATTTTGTCAAAAGGTTTTTTTCTGCATCTATTGACATGATCATGTATGTGATTTTTGTCCTTCCTTTTGCTAATGTGGTGTACCATGTTGATTGATTTCTGAATATTAAACCATCCTTGCACTTTTGGAATAAGTCCTAGTTGATCATGATGTATGATCATTTTAATGTATTATTGGATTGGGTTGGTTAATATTTTGTGGATTTTGTATCAGGAATTATTGGCTTATAATTTTATTTTTTTTTGTAGTATCATTGTCTAGTTTTGGTATCTAGGTAATGCTGGCCTTGTAGAATATTTGGAAGGTTTCCCTGCTCTTCAATTTTTTTTTGAATAGTTTGGATAGTAAGGATAAGTATTAACTCTCCTTTAAATGGTTGGTAGAATTCCTTCTGAAACTGTTTAGTCCTTAGCTTTTTTTTCTTGGATGGTTTTTGATTACTGAGTCTATTTCCTTGTTAGTAATCAGTATTTTCAGTTCAGAAAACCTGTAGAGTATGTCCTAGGTGTCCCAATAGTACTCTCCCCTCTCATTACCCAAGGGCCAGGGACCAGCTGGTCTCAGGAATTTTTCTGACCTGTGTTTGCTGTTTCAGTTCTGCAGACTGCAGGATTATAATTTTCTTGCTTCTGGTGTCTGCCCCCTGGTGGGTGAGGGTTTTTTTTAGAGGCTCTTGCAGGCTTCCTGATGGGGGTGGAGCTAATGCCTGCCCACTGGTGGGTGGAGCTGGGTCTTGGCCCACTGATGAGTGGGACCTTGTCAAAGAGTGTGACTAAAGGTGGCTGTGAGCTCAGGAAGTCTTTAGGTAGCCTGTCTGCCAATGGGTCTATGTTCCTGCCCTGTTGGTAGTTTGGCCTGAAGCATCCCACTGAAGCCAACAGGCTGTTATGTGGGGCCAGGTTTTGGTGCTAATGACCCATGTAAGATATTTTCCTCCAGCAAGAGTTCACATAGATGAACACTCCCCGATATGTTCACTGTTCACCATCAGCTTTTATGACCCCAGAGAGAGTTATAGCTGCCCACTCCCTCCCCAGGAGACCCTTCTAGACAAGCAGGTATAGGTCTGGCTTAGGCACCTATGAAATCATTGCTTTTTCCCCAGGTCCTGGTGTGTGTGAGACCTTGTGTGCACTCTCTAATAGCAGAGTCTCTGTTTCTCCTGGTCCTGTGGAACCCCTACAATAAGGCTTCACTGGCTTCAAAGCCAAATGCCCTGGGGCCTCCTCCTCCAGATGCCAGACCCCTAGGCTTGGGAGCCTGTCGTGGGGCTCACAGGAGCAAGAGCTTCCACAGTATAATTATTCTCTGGTTTATGGAGCATCCACCTGGGTGGAATGGGATTTGATTATATCATGAATGGGCCTCTCCTACTGACTCATCATGGTTTCTTCTTTACATCCTTGGATATAGAATATCTTTTTTTGGTATGTTCCGGGATTTTTTTATTGATAGTTGTTCAGCAATTAGTTGTGCTTTTGGTGGTTTTTTTTTTTTTTTTTTTTTTTTTTTTTGGTCTTTTTGTTATTTCTTGGGCCGCTCCTGCGGCATATGGGAGGTTCCCAGGCTAGGGGTCTAATCGGAGCTGTAGCCGCCGGCCTACACCAGAGCCACAGCAACGCAAGATCCGAGCCGCGTCTGCGACCTACACCACAGCTCACGGCAACGCCGGATCGTTAACCCACTGAGCAAGGGCGGGGACCGAACCCACAACCTCATGGTTCCTAGTCAGATTCGTTAACCACTGCGCCACGACGGAAACTCCCTTTGGTGTGTTTTTGAGACAGAGGTGAGCTCAAGGTCCTTCTGCTCTGCTATCTTGTCTCCCTTCCAAAGTTTATTATGTAATAGCTCTGTAGATCAGAAATTTTACCTAGGTGTCTCTGGGCTAAAACGAAGGTGTTGTGGGGGAAAAACTATAATTGCAATGTATACATGTAAGGATAACCTGACCCCCTTGCTGTACAGTGGGAAAATTAAAAAAAAAAAAAAAGTATAAAACGAAGATGTTGGCAGGCCTGTTTTACTTTCTGGAGGCTCAAGGGGGTGGAATTTTTTTTCTTGCCTTTCCTGGCTTTTAGAAGCTGCCCACATTATTTAGATTGTGATTCTTTTCTGGCTTCAAAGCTAACAATAGCCAGTTGAGTCTTTCTCATGTTGCATCATTTTAACTCTGCCTCTTCTGCCTCCTCTTCTAATTATAATATAGAATGAAATCCCTATTTTATATTCACCTGATTAGGAGCCCAAACACTCCATATGAGTTTGACATATAACAACATTTGTAGGTTCTGAGACTTAGGACATAGATATCTTTATGTTGGGGGGTGTCTTTATTCTGCCTACCACAAACATGATGCCTTCTTTGTATATACTGCTGGATTTGGTTTACTGATATCTTGTTAATACTTTCTCCATCTATGTCCCTGTGGGATATTCACCTGTACTTTTCTTTAATTGTGGGGCCCTTGTTCAGTTTTGATATTGGAATAATGACAGTGTAATAATTATACATGTTTGACAGTGTTTCTTATACTTTCTGAAAGAGTTTACTTATAATTTATGTTGTTGTTTCTGCCTGTTTGATAATTTCTAACTATGGATTAATTTCTGTAGTAGATATAAGACTCCTTACATTGTTTGTTTTTTTCCTAAGTGAACAGTGGTAGTATCTTTCAAGGAATTTGTCCATTTTATCTAACTGATAAAATTATTGGCAAAATAATTTTTCATATTAGTCCTTTATTATGCTTTGGAAGTCCTATAAGATCTGTTGTAATGTCCCTCCTTCCTTTGTAACCTTGATACTTTATATCTTTTTTCCTTTCTTCTTGATCCACCTGTCTTGAGATTTATAAATTTTATTCTTGTATCAGAGACGTTGGTTTTATTGATTTTTGTTGTTTTTTGCTGTTTTCTCTGATATTGATTTGTGATCTCTATATTTTATTTTTCTTTTGTCTTTAGGATTTGATTTGTTCTTTTTCATAGTTTCTTAATCTGGAAGTTTAGGTCATTGTTTTGAAGGCTTTTGTCTTTTCTGATATAATTTTTTACAGCTATAAATTTCCCTCTAAGCATGTTTTATGTCTGTCCCACATATTTTGATTTGATGTATTTTCATTTTCATTAAATTCAAAATATTTTATGATTTCCTTTATAACTTCTTCTTTGACCCATGATTTTTTTAGAATGATGTTGTTTGATTTCTGAATATTTAGATATTTTCCAGAATATTGATTTCTACTTTAATTCTGTTGGTCAGAAAATACTTTCTATAACTTTATTTTAATTATTATGTTCCTTTTATACACCAGAAAATAAGCCATTTTTTTGTGAAGCATCATGTGCACCTGAAATCAGTGTGTATTCTTCTGTTGTTGAGTGGAATGTTCTGTAATGGTCAGGTCAAGTTTGTTCATAATATTATAAAGATCTTTTATATATTTGTTTATTTTCTGCCTACTTGTTCCATTGTTAAATGAGGGAGAAGTTTTGAAGTATCCAACTGTAATAATGTGTTTATCTCCTTTCAGCTCTGAAAATTTTTGCTTCATATATTTTGAAGTTCTGTTGATAGGTATTCACATATTTAGGCTTATGATGTCTTCTTGCTGAACTGAATTCCTTATCATTATGTAATATCCTTCTTTAATCTCTGGTAGTACTATTAATTGTTGTGAAGTATTTTTGGCCTGTTATCCATTTACATAGCTATTCCAGCTTTCTTTTGGTTAAAGTTTTCATGTTATATTTATTTTCATTTTCATCTATCAATGATTTTATATTTCTAGTGAGATTCTTGTAAAAAGCATATAATTGGCTCTTGCTTTTATATCCGATATGACTATATCTATGTTCAGGCCATTTACATTTAATGGAATTGTTGATATGGTTACATTTATATCTGTATCTTGCAATTTTTTTGTCCATTTGTTTTATTTTAAATAGGTCTAAAAATATTTGTTTTTCTCCTATTTTTAAAATTAAAGTTTAGTTGATTTACGATGTTGTGACAATTTCTACTGTACAGAAAAGTGACCTAGTGATATATATAATGATTCCATCATGGTCCATATCTATGTCTATATCTATACCTATATTCCTTTTCTTATATCATCTTCCATCATGGTCTATCTCAGGAGACTGGATATAGCTCCCTGTGCTATGTAGTAGGACCTCATTGCTTATCCATTCTAAATGTAATAGTTTGCTTCTACTAACCCCAAACTCCCACAAACTCCCAGTCCATCCAACTCCCCTCAAGCCCTGCTTGGCAACCACAAATCTGTAAAAATGTGGAACACTTCACAAATTCACATGTCATCCTTGTGCAGGGGCCATGCTAATCTTCTCTGTACAATTCCAATTTTAGTATATATGCTGCCAAAGCAAGCACTTGAGTAATATTCGTGATGCCATTTTCTCTCCCCTCTTGACTTATTTAGGCTTGTTTCAAATTTTTGTTTATTGATTTCACTGTGGCTTACAGTATATACAAATAATCTTTAGTCAGAGTCCAACTTCAAATATTATGTAACTTATGTGTAGTATAAGAACCTTACATCAAATGTTACCAATTACTCCCTCATATCTATTGTGCTATTGTTGCCATACATTTTACTTATACCTATGTTATAAACTCCAAAATATGTTCTTACTATTTTTTCATGAAACTGCCTATTTAATTTTAAAGAGACTAAAATAGTCAAAGAGTGCCCTTTATATTTACTTTTATTTTTATCCTTACTGACAGTCTTCATTTCTTTCTATAGCTGAGTTTCTATCTGGTATCTTATTCTTTCTGCCTGAATAATTTCCTGTAGTATTTCTTATAGTACATGTTTACTAGAAGTAAATTATCTCAGCTTTTGATTACCTGAGAAAGTTTCTATTTTCTCTTCATTATAGAAAGTATTTTCAATAAGTATAGGTTTCTAGATTGGCGTAAATTTCTGTCAATAATTTAAGTATGTTACCCAATTATCTTTTTTTTTTTTTTTTTTTTTTTTTTAGGGCCACACTCAAAGAACATGGACGTTCCCAGGCTAGGGGTCACATTGGAGCCACAGCTGCTGGCCTATGCCACAGCCACAGCATCACTAGATCCGAGCCGCATCTGTGACCTATGCCACAGCTTGTGGAAATGCTGGATCCTTAACCCACTGAATGAGGCCAGGAATTGAACCCACACGCTCATGTATACTAGTCAGGTTCTTAACCCACTGAGCTGCAATGGGAACCCTCTTTTCTTTTTTCCCCACCAATTATCTTCTGGCTTGCATAGTTTCTGATGAGAAGTCTACTATGATTTTAATTATTGTTCCTCTGAATGCGCTGCATTTTTAATCACCAATATTTTTGTTCCGTGGTTGGTTTTCGGAAGTTTGATCATGATCTGTCTTGAAGTGGTGTATTCATATTTATCCATGTCTGAGATTCTTGGATATGTAGTTTATAGTCTTTCATTATTTTTGGAAAATTCTTAGTCATTATGTTTTCAAATGATTCTTCTTCCCCATGTTTTTTTTTTCTGCCTTATTTTCTGAGACTCAAATTACTTGTGTTAGTCAACTATATATTATCTCACATTTTTTTGGGTACTTTGTTTTCTTTTTCACTTTTTTTTCTCTTTGCATTATAGTTTGGATAATTTGTGATGACCTATCCTCAAGTTCACTAATCCTTTCTTTGCTTGTATCCATCTACTAATGAGCCCATCAAAGGCATTCTTCATCTGTGTAAACTCATTACTGTATTACTTTATTATTGTGGGTTTTTTTTTAAACAAGTTAATAGTATTTCCATTTTACTCTTTCATATAGTTTCCACTGCTGTGCTGAAATTCCCTGTCTGCTGATATATATACATCCATCTTTTCCACTAGGTCCATTTATCATATTAATTATAGTTATTTTAAAGTCTCTTTCTAATCATTCCTACAGCTGCCACATCTCTGAATCAGGTTTGGTTTGTTCCTTAATTTCTTGAAAATAGATTATTTTTGCTTTTGTGTTTGTCTCCTAATTTTTCATTTATTGCCAGACATTGTGTTTAGAGGAATAGTAAGAATTAAGGTAACTAGTTATGCCTGGATGTGACCCTGCATCTTCTTGTATGTGGCCATTCAATTGTGAAACTGAGTCATTCCACTCAGTATTTGGGCAGGCTTTGTGACTTGTGCTATCATCATAATCTGTGCACCACCAGCTTTGAATTCCTGTAGTGGTAAGCTGTTAATATCATGTCCTTAGAGTGTAAATTGTGTTGCCAGAGGGTTTTTCTCAGTGTTTCTGTTTCCCCCTCAGCTTTCAGTTGCCCTTGCATGCCTGGGCCACAGAGGGGAGTTCTTTCTATGTTCCTGCCCCTCCTTGAACAGAAAAATGCTTTTGCTTGTTATTTTGCACTGGGATCCTCACGGGGGCATAGCATGTTCTCTGTTGTCTTGGTCCAGTATCCATTTCAGGCTTGCCCTGTACACCTGGGCTTCAGAAATGAAGTTTCCTAATAATCCTAACTATCCTTACAGTGGCAATGAAACTCTGCTTTGTATCTGTCTTTGGTCTTGGATAGGAGTTTCTTGTCCCTCTCTCAGTAGTAACAGCCCTATGGGTGGAACACATGGAATCATGAGCCCTAGAAAGCTTCCTACCCCTGTTGCTTATAGTCTTTCAAGGGCAGAGGATTTTTTTTCTTGAGTTCTAGGTAAAAGGTTTATCCTTTCCTAAGAGGCCGACAAGTTTTGCTTTGACCCTCCCCCACTCAAAGCAATAGATCTTTGCCTGCCATGGAAATGAGGGAATTTTCTTCCCTACCCCTAGCATCTTAAGACTTTTGCTTCGTAGGAGAGAAGAGTCTAAGGAAGATTGCAGGGAAGACTTTCATCTTTTTCATGAAAAACCAGAGTATGAAAAATAGTATGTGTGTGAATGCAAACTTTCTTCATGTTAGGGACAACCAGCTATTTCACACAACACACTGCTTGAACTCCTTTCCAAACTGTATCTTATATGGAAATGAAGGCGGTCTGTTTATCCTTCTCATACATGGAATATTCAATCCTGCTTTTATGTCTTTGTTTATGCTATTCCTCTTGTAAGGGAAACTCTCTTCTCTATAAATTCTCAAATCCTTCCTAGCTAAACCCAACATTTAATTCCTTTTTGATAATCCCAGACAAATTTAACTGCTTCCTTGTCAGTCTCCCTTATAACTTACTTTTAATCTATCATTGCCTCCAATTTATGAAATATTAAATGTGTACTATTCAGTGCTTTATTACACTGTGTTGTATTGTTCCCTAACTGTGTTACAGAGTTTCTTCAGGTATACAGTAGGTGTCCAATGCCCTGACAATAGAATTTAGTTAGAGGAAGTTCCCATTGTGGCTCAGTGGTAACAAACCCGACTAGTATTGATGAGGACGCAGGTTTGATCCCTGGCCTCGCTCAGTGGGTTAAGGATCTGGCGTTGCCATGAACTGTGGTGTAGTTTGCAGATGCGGCTCAGATCCTGCGTTGCTGTGGCTGTGGTGTAGGCTGGCAGCTGTAACTCCCATTCAACCCCTAGCCTGGGAACCTCCATATGCCATAGATGTGCCCCCCCAAAAAATAATTTAGTTAGAAAAATAGTTATTAAACTGCTTTTGTGTCATATTGACTGCAATAAAAGAACAAATACAGCTGTTTCAACTTCCTTGTGATCGGTGTTTGTATGGTATTAGCCCATTATCAGATTAGTTTAACACATTATCTCTGAAAAGAAGTAATGTTGCAGAGAAGAAAAACATAATGTCGGAAGTCCAATGGCTCTAAATTGCAATCTTGGCTCCACAATTTATTGGTTGTGTGACTTTTCACAAATTACTTAACCCTTCCTAAGGATTGAGATAATTATGTTTCCTTAGGCGTAGAAAAGGTGGTCCAGGGTAAGGAGATATAAAATAGGTTGAGTTTGCTGTGAGCAAGAGAGGGCAAAGGACTGGGGTGTTGCCTGGAAAGGGTGAAACTAGACTAGGGCTTTACTGTGTGTGTGTGTGTGTGTGTGTGTGTGTGTGTGTGTGTTGTGGTAGGGAGTGGACGGGGGTAGGCGGCAAAGAATGTAGTAGCATAGTGTTAATTGGCAGGACTTCAGTTTCTTCCTCAGTAAAATGGGTAAAGTAATTAAATTTGCTTGAATAACTTCAGAGAGCTGTGTCAAGGACCAAAAAAGGAACAAATAAACAATGGAATAAAAGAAGGACATCATGTAGTAAACTGTAAAGAGTTCCACAAAAAGGTGTGGGGTTTGTAATGACAGTGATGCAGAGGGTTAAGCAAACAACTTCCCTGCCTTCCCACTCTTGGTAAAAGCATAGTTAGTCAAATTGCTACCAACCCAATTCCTGACCAAAAGGTGACTTGGAACAGTGATCACAGACATATGATTTAGGATCTCAATTTTCTGTTCTTTCCTTAATGTCTATTTCAAATCTAATGCTATTTAAAGGAACCTGGATGTGAAGTTGCCTCAATAAGAACAGCACCAGGGCCAGAACTGGGAAAATGTCTATTCAAAAGTGAAACATGGTTCAGAAAAATTTGGATTGGTCAAGATACCCTGTGAACAGGGCGGTGTGGTTTAGGGAGGTGGATTTGCCATTTAATAATATAATGAAGGAGAAAAAAGTCTCATTTGTGGGAAGTATATTCCTATTTCCATCTCTGAGTTTTACTTTACTCAAGAGAAAAGTGTCTTTCGGGAAACACTCTAGAAGTTCTCAAATACCAGCTGCCAAGGATAGGTGATAAATTGTATTGAAAGTTGTTACAACTTTTAGAAAAAGAACAAGTTAGGAAAAACTTTAAATGCTGGGGGAGGTAGAAAAAAGGTTGGGAGTAGTAGCAAGCTCCCATTTGGGAAGCATTCTGTTTGTCCACTTAGCCTCCAAACTGTGACTAGTCTGTGTCTGAAAGTGTGTGTGTGGCGGGGGGGGGGGGTATCATTGTATGTTTTTCTATACACATGTTTATGTTTTTGTTTTTGTTTGTTTGTTTGTTTGTTTGTTTTCTATTTCTTGGGCCGCTCCGCAGCATATGGAGGTTCCCAGGCTAGGGGTTGAATCAGAGCTGTAGCCACCGGCCTACGCCAGAGCCACAGCAACGCAGGATCCGAGCCACGTCTGCAACCTACACCACAGCTCACGGCAACGCCGGATCGTTAACCCACTGAGCAAGGGCAGGGGCCGAACCCGCAACCTCATGGTTCCTAGTCGGATTCATTAACCACTGCGCCACGACGGGAACTCCATACACATGTTTATGGGTTTGTATCTCTGTGATAGTATGTGCCGGCCTGGTTGTTTTTGTTACATTTTTATGTGTTTGAAGCTGCATGTGTATCCTGTGACCATTTCAGTTTTTGTATGTTTATATGTATTTATTCAGGGTTTTGGGATTCTTTTAAGCCTTTGATCTATGGACTCTTTCTTTTGTAGGGTAAGTTTGTGGAAAAAAAAAGGAATAGTTCATTCTCAGAAAGTTATAGACTGGGCCCGAATTTGCTCTGATATCTTAAGATAATTCCCAGGATCAGTGCCTCCTCCCCATCCTCATCCCCATCCCCATAGCCCTTGTGGCCCTCTGACTGTTCCCACTCCCAATTGGGCCATTTTTCTGCAAGGTATAGGGTTCTGATTAAGTAAGATTAGAATCATTTCGCATCTCTCCTTTAAGTGAGTGGCAGATGAGGTGTCACCAGAGCAGGAGGCCTTGTTCCCCATGTCTACTCCCCTTAGATTATTGAGGAATTGTAGTTCTGGCCTCAGTTCTTTTAGGTTTGCCTGCCTGATGATCTGCTTACCATTCTTTTTGGAAACTTTCAGGGTGAGGCGCAAGGATTAGACTTTTTTGGGTTTGGAGAAAGTCTTTGCCTCCTCCAGAGAAGGCCCATTTTTTTCCAGCTCTAGATTAGCAGGTAAGAAACAAAGCTAACCAGGAATGCCTATAGGCTGCTTTAGGAACTCCAACCTACTCCTGTGTTCCAGTGAGAGAACAGAAGGTTCTCCCCAAGCAGGCCTTGATTCACTGATTAATTCATTCAGTAGATATTTCTGGAGTACTTTCTAGGCATAACTCCAGCTTCAGGAGCAGAACACTTCTTGCCAGCATATTTCTTTTGACGAAGGTCTTTGGGAGACAATGGCTGAGAGTGACTCATGGTGGGAAATGCAAACTAGCCCATGGGAGAGGGCAGTGGACTTCAAGACCTCACAGGGAAAGTGGAACCCTCAGCAGTTCCCTAGTCTCCAAAGATGGGGCTATGGAGAGATCACAATTCTGCTTTTGTTTCTGCCTTTGTTTCCAAATTAGCTACCTCATCATGGTGAATCCTGTAGATTCCAGTTTCTCTCCCTTCCCTCTCGCCCATACTCTAAAGCCATTTCCTGAAACTCCTACGAAGCAGCAGCTCTTGAGCTCCAAGCAACTTCTATGTCCTACAGCCACCCTGAGTCTGAATGGTCCCATCCACGTCTGCTAATTCAAGGTTAGGAGTAGCTTTTTCCGAGCCAGCCTGTAAGAGTCATAGGAGCACACACCCTTGGGAGGGAGGCTGCCTTGCTTCCGGTGTAGTCATTGCTGCAGAACCAACAACAAGTAAATATCTCCCTGCCCTGTCCATTGAGGAGTTGGAGCTCAACAATCTCCAAGAACCCTTCTACTCTGACGTTCTATGATTACTTCTAAAAACGATTTCTTCAAAGGCTCTTCAAACTCGAAGCTGCAAACTTCAAAAGCACCAGAGAGAACACTGAATAGATATATTTTCCGAGAACTGGAATTCTTGTCATTTCCTTATAGATTCGAAAAGGAAGAGAACTGACATTTATTAAGTGTACTATGAGCTAGGAACTCTCTTATATAGTGCATTGTTATTTCAATAATAGTTCGTAACTTGAAGAAGTTTGAAGCCGATGGAATGAGTGTATCTGTGAGGTACTGAGTACGATGCCTGGATAAAGTATACACTCAATAAGTGTGACGCCCTGCCTCATACTTCAGCCCCTCTCTGCCCAGCTCATCACCATTTAAAATAAAGAAACAGGAACTCGGAACTGCCCTCAGTGCCCAGATTTCTAGCTCCAAAGTCCTTGTGTATCCTGTTACATTACGCTGCCTCTGGAGTGTGAGTTTGCAGTTATTTCCCCCATAGACCTGCTGCACTAGCACCTGCAGTTTGAAGAGTTTGCTTGGATGCCTCCTACTCTTTGGCCCTGTTCCTCATTGTGATCCAGGGCTGGCCTCTGGGAGGTGGCAGCCCATAATTTTCAATTGCAACACAGATTTCCCTGTGTAGGATTATAACTGGTTCCACAGAGCTTGACCCCTCCATCTAGGCCTCATTAAGATCAGAATCTCATTCCGAGCCAACCATCCCTTAGGGCAGTCCTTGGGTCACCTGGCAAGGACTCCCCAGAGCCTGTGACTTCCAGTTCTGTTCCCCTGATGCAGATATGGAAAAATAGCCTTGTGGGGAATAGCCAAGGGAGCCACCTTTAAATAAAAGGAAAGGCACGTTTGTTTGCTCAGGATTTAATTCAGAAAATCACACTCTTGGCTGACAGAATAACGAGAACTGTTGCAAGAGTGGAGGCTATGAGAGGAGTTACAACCAGAGACGAGGGTGACCACTGACCCTGGGGAAGGAAGAGGGCAGGCTGAAGCTTTCCTACCCAGAGGTATGATCACCGGCCTATGAATTGGTAGGGTTAAAAGGGATGTTGCTAAGATGAATGACAGAACACTGGTTTTGGAGGCAAATTTATGACTTGAAAATCATCTTCTTATGAGATCTATCAAGTCCATTCATTCTGTAGCAGTCTTTCCTGTATTGCTTCTTATTTAATAGAAGTGGCCACGACATTCTATGTCTGGTGGTGGAGATGGGTTTGCCTGTAGTATGTCACACTTTGGTCTAGTACCCACCATGTGTACCAAAAAAAAAAAAAAAAAAAATCCTGGGTTTAAGATGGCATCAATACATCTTTAGTATGAAAATAGGCAGGTAGTTGAGAAATGCTGTTCACAAAGCAGATGGCTAGATGTGATGGTTTCTTGTGGTCCCTTCCTTCTCTAAGGTGGCCAGTATGATTGAGAACTTCTCTCTCTGTTTCTCTCTTTTTCTTTGCCTCTCTCTCTCAGGTTACAGAGGTCAGTCCATGTAATAAAGTCCTAGGACTGGGGAACGGCAGTCTACTGGTGTCTGAGATGACTCAAACTACTTTCTTTGAAGGAAGGGGGCATATTTGCCTCCTACAAGTAGTATAATAATCCAGAAAGACTATAGGCTTTGAAGACAAAAAACTAAATTTTGGATCCAGATTCTGCCAGGTCCTAGCTCTGTGATGGTGAGCCAGTCAATTTAATTTTTTGAGCCCCACTTTCCTCACTTGTAAAATTAGGGTAATCCAGGTACCTGTCTGTTGGGTGTGTTGTAAGGATTTACTGAGATAAATCATGGAAAGAATTTAGCTCAATGCCTGGCACAGAACCTGTGCTAAAGGCGTACTTGTTGAATACATGATTGAATATGGATATTGATATTTTTCTTCCCCTCCCTCCTTATGGTAAAGTTCTGTTAAAAAGGCTTTTGCTATACTTTAAGGGGCAAGATGATAGATGTATAATTTAGTCAATTCAAGGTCTGCACTCTTAACCATCTACTATCTGTGTGACCTAAGTAGCTAAAAATTTGTCTGAGACTTGGTATCCTTTTGCATAAAATTTGGAGAGCAAGGCCAAGTGTGGAGGGCAATTGTGAAGATTAAAGGGAGTAATGTATGTGATAGCACACGTCATAGGACCTGGCACATGATATGTGATCTATAACATTAAGTCCCTTTTTCAGCCTCCGCTGGGCACTTTCATGTATGTTGACCCATTTTAACCTTCAGAACAGCCATGTGAGATACGTATTATCATTATAATGTGATAATGTATGTGGAGGCACCTAATACACTATGGTGCAGGTGGTCAATAAATGTTTGTTTCCTTCCCCTCTTTTTCCTTAATTAAGCCAATTATTATCCTGCCAACAATCATGCTTTTGCATAAACTGTGTGAATATTTTAAAGACTGAGGTGCAAATCTTATATTGCTAACAATTTAGAAGGCAGTCTGGACACCTGGCCTATCATCAGAATTATGTTGATTTTTAATAAGATGACAAAAGATCACAGAGTTGATAGATATAAAATGCTTGCCTAATTCTTCCCTGTTATAGTGAGTTATGAATAGATTAATTTGAGATTTCAAAAATGTAACAATCATTAGGAAACAATTTTCGTATAAATTATAGTTTTACAGATTAACGTCATGCTTTCTTTAGCATCTAAAAATGCTATACTTTACTCGCCACGTGGAGAAAGTTTTAAATCTATGTTTATAGAAATGGGAATTGCTTGGGGTTGAATTCCTCTGAGTATAACCTGGTTTGCTACCCAGTTTCAAATCTACCATCTAATCTCTACTAATTGGTATGTTAGAACATGGTTTGGAGAGAGCCAAAGGCTGGGTTATACTTGTGATTGGGACACAGAGTTCCATGCCAAAACAAAAATCTGAATTGCCCTGTTAATAACCATGGACAAGTTGCTTAAAATCTTTTTTCCTTAGTTTCACCATCTGCAAAGTAAATATTAGTATTTACCCGATAAGGATCTTAAGGGATTAAAAAAGGTAATTTATGAATAATTAAGTTAATCCATCTAAAGGCTTTAGCATAGAGTTCACCATGTAGTGGAGACTCAATAAATGTTAACAGCTGCCACTGATGCAACGACCACCAACCTCACCTCCACCACTGCAATGATTATGATGTGACAAAACCATTTCAGAAAGGTTAAAAGGACTGGGTGTGTTGTCCACAAACTCTTTCAGATCTCTGAAGGGTGAGCTGAGAACTTTCTTAATTTCACCCCTATTTTTGAAATCTTTCCCAGGGGACTGAGTCCACATGACTTGAATTACTATGAATATCCTGGATCATCACTGAATCCTGATACTTTGAGGCTTTCCCAGCCATAAAAGGATCTTTCATACCTTTTGTTACCTTTGTCCAAAGCTTCACCTGTAGAAGGTATAGGGAATTGGGCTGAATGTAATTTGAACACAGGAGAGTCCTTAAATTTTTTGTAATTTTAATTGTGGTGGTTTCTATTTTAATTTTTCTTTCTCCCCTGAAAGGAGAGTGTATTAAACTTTCTTAGTTTTGTTGAGTTCCAGCTAATCAGAATTTTCCAAGAACCTTTTCCTGTCTCTAAATAAACCAGAGAACGTATGTAGAGAGATTTATCTAGGTGCCATGCATATTCAAGGAAGTAGGGAAAAGGGAATACGACTAGGCTGATTGAATTCTTTTTCTTTTGAAAATTGACCAGTTTTTTGGCTGCTCTGGAGACTAAATTAATACAGGTAAATTTCCTAAGTAGCACATTGATAGCTCAAGTGGGAATAGTGAACCTGGATGTGTAGTCTGGAAAATTTCAATAAGTTACAGACCAGTGTGTGAGCGTGACTTTACTGGCAATAAAAATGGGAGACGAAGAGAGCCATGGAGACTTTTGTTCAATGGATTCTTAAAAATAGAATGATGAATGGTTCTGAGAGTCTCCTGTGTGAGTGTGAAGGGCTGGATACCAGTGGTCTCTTATGATCCCCTCTACCTTCAGGGCCTTAGAATTATAGAATACCTTATTCTAGCACCATTCCTTTTTTTAGATATTTGCTTAGAAACTTCCTTCTGCACTTCTTTTCTTACATTCCTTGTATTCTTCCTTCCTGAAATATTTACTGAGTGGACACTAAAAGCCTAGGCACTGTGCTAGAGATCGGGGTACAGCATAATCAAGATGGACACTGTGCCTTCTCTCATGGAGTTGACAATTTATAATGTTACGGGGTGTACTTGACCTGATGGCTGGAGAAAGACAGCTCCTCAGTCATTTTTGAGCCTTGCATGATATATCAATTCCTAATGCATGGTTTTTCCCTCTCTTCTTTAACTTTTGCTGTGTAGGATCTTAAACAAAAGGAGAGTAATTTATTTTTCATAATTTTTCTTGAAATACAGTTCAACGTACAATATTGTTAGTTTCACATGCACTACATAATGATTTGACATTTGTATACATTATGAAATGATCACCAGGATAAATCTTTCTCCCATACAATGTTATTACAATATTATTGACCATATTCCTTATGCTATATTTATATCCCCATGACTTATTTATTGCATAACTAGAGATTTGTACTTTTTTTTTTGTCTTTTTGCCTTTTCTAGGGCTGCTCCCGCGGCATATGGAGGTTCCCAGGCTAGGGGTCCAATCGGAGCTGTGGTCACCGGCCTACGCCAGAGCCACAGCAACACAGGATCCCAGCCGGGTCTGCAACCCACACCACAGCTCACGGCAACGCTGGATCCTTAACCCACTGAGCACTGCCAGGGATCGAACCTGCAACCTCATGGTTCCTAGTCAGATTTATTAACCACTGCGCCACGATGGGAACTTCCCGAGATTTGTACTTCTTAATCCCCTTCATCTATAGAGCTGATCTGGTTGAGGGGGCAGAGAACTAGGACTATGTTGCTCTGACATAGCCTCATAACTTAAGCAGCTCAAAAATCTTCTGCTTCCTACACTCACCCAAGTTGCAGAGAGGAGGTGAGACATACATAATTAAAACAAACAAATAAAAAACATAAATAAAGTAAACACACAAAATCTTTCTTTCTTTCTTTTTGTTTTTTTTTGTCTTTTGTTGTTGTTGTTGTTGTTGCTATTTCTTGGGCCGCTCCCGTGGCATATGGAGGTTCCCAGGCTAGGGGTCGAATCGGAGCTGTAGCCACCGGCCTACGCCAGAGCCACAGCAACGCGGGATCCGAGCCACGTCTGCAACCTACACCACAGCTCACGGCAACGCCGGATCGTTAACCCACTGAGCAAGGGCAGGGACCGAACCCACAACCTCATGGTTCCTAGTCGGATTCGTTAACCACTACGCCACGACGGGAACTCCCAAAATCTTTCTTTCTAGTTGACCCCACAGAAGTTTTCTTTCTTTGGTTTTGAAGAGTTTAGTCTATTTTTTTTTTATTTTTTATTTTTTTGGTCATCTGATCTGAAGTTGAGCCTGCAGCATTCATACCTAAAGCAAATAAGACAGTCAACCCTCTGGCGTTGTCTAAAAGAGAACTTAGGACCAGGCTGCTGGGTCCTCATCCTCCCTTACAAAAGACATAATGATTTTTTTTTGTTGTTTTGTTTTAGCTGTGCTTATGGATTGTAGAAGTTCGTAAGCCAGGGATCAAGTCCCTGCCACAGTAGCGACTCAAGCCACAGCAGTGATAACGGCTGGGTCCTTAACCTGCTGCACCACAAAGGAACTCCCCCCCAAAAAAAAGATTTCTCTTCACATCAGTTATTGACACCAGTCCCAGATGGCCTCAGGAGGCCATCGGTCTCCCCAGAGTTTGTGAAATACCCTCTAGGAAGACTAGAGGGACAAAGCCAGGTGTTCTGTGAAAGTGGGCTGGAATCAAGGCTCGTGATCCTAGAGCTTATCATGCTGGAGCTAAGGGGTGGGACTTGGGAGCTCTGGGCCACCATGCTTCAGAAAAATAAAATCTATGACAAGTAGCATTGAGAACTTTGTCTAGATACTCATGTTGCAACAGAACAAAGGGTGGGGGAAAAATGTAATTGTCATGTATACATGTAAGGGTAATTTGATCCCCTTGCTGTACAGTGGGAAAAAAAAAATCTATGACAGATTTTCATCCACTTATTCATGAGTACATCAAAAGGGTATTAGGCCCTGACTTGTATTGGGAAGAAAAGAGCAAACTGAAACATCTTCTTTCACTTTTCCACACTCAACAAACCATTTCTATGTGTTAACGACCTCCAAAGGGGACAGGAGCCATCAGTCAAGTAAGCAGCAATGTCGAGAACAGAAGTGTGAGTCTACCGATAGGGCATTTTCCTTTTCTTCAAAATATCCTCAATCGATTGGTTTTCTTTTAGCCCAGAGCAAAGAAAATCTAGGTGTGGGAGTAGCATAGGACCACAAAATCTTTCTTCAATTATCTGAAGATCAAAATAGAGATCAAGATAGTACCTATTACATTAGAAAAATAGATCTCTGTTGTACAGAATCAGTGAGAAGACCAGGGGTGAATATAAACGGATTGTGATTTTGGTTTATGTCTAATAGCTACTGCTTATCGACCGCGGAATGGTCTTGGGAGCTCCTAATAACAATGAATTGTTACAATATTTATAATTGTTATTTTAATGTGTTTTTATAGAGTACTTTAAATAATTGTTAAAAACCATGTGTCTCATTTAAGCCTCAGCACTCATTGTGTGTATCAGTCAGAGCTCACAACGTCATCCTATTTTACAGATGAAGAAACCGAGGCTCAGAGGTGTCGAGAGTATTACTCAAGGTCACACAGCTAATATGAGATAAGCTAGAAATCAGATCCATACCTGATGATTGTTCTCGAGGGAGGTAAGAGACATTTACTAGGCCGGAGTCCAGTGTAGAACTATGCTCTGCAAACCAATCCGGATGAAAATGAACTATTTTGTCTATTGCCATTTGGATTTGAAGGTTGCGTTCTCTAATTTCACTGTGAAAATGTAAGTCCGAGCTGTTGGACAGCAAAAAGCATACTCTTTCTTGCTCGCTACACCGTCCCCAGTGTGCAGAGATGTACCCTCGTGTGTGCATATGAAACTGTTTTCCTGACCCTGTGAACACACTCTGGTTTCACAACTTGCTGGAAACAACAGAGGTTGCCATCCAAAAAAGAGCCAGGTTTTGCTGTTTCCTGCATCAAAGCAAACAACTGAGTTCATTCTTTTGATGGATTTGCCCATTTTCTCGGTGGTTTTCTTGGCATGGGGAAGAAAACATCTCTGCGAGGGCAGCCTGTATGTGTGTGTGAGTGTGTATTTAAGGACCACCTTATAGCACTGTTTAAAACTTTTCCTTTTCTTTTAATCTGTTTTTCAAAGTTCTGTCTGATAATAGTGGATTGTATCTAGAGGCCCACTCGCTAAAAGCATGTTGAGTCATAGGCAAGTTATAAGAGTCCAGGAGACCTGCAGCGATGACTAAGAGAGTCATTATTTGATAAAAAGGGAAAAAAATAGGTATTGGTTTGAAAGGAAGGCTGGGGGAGCATGAAGAACTTCTTGAAACAGGAGGAAAAAAACACTTGGAAGCTAGCTGGCAGGGTGAGTGGGGACCGGAGAAAACCGGTCTTGTGCAGTAGGATTTGCTGCTGCATTTTAATCACATCTCTATGTGACTGGTTTTTTTCCTCTTTCTTTTTTTTTTCATCAAGCAAGAAAGGACACAGAGGGAATTCATCAGGAACCTAGCTCTTTAAACTTTGTACTGTCCTCTGCCCCCTTGCATATTTTCGAGTTGACACCTAGAAATTTTTCGTTGTCAGTTCAAATAGATGCAAACGCTGTAGGATTTCTGTCACCTTGTAAATATTGACAGTTTAAAATTAAACTCTTGCATCCCTCTTTTAACGTCAATGGATGCTAAATGCTGTAGCATTCCGAGATCCACTGTCACCCAGTAAAATATAAACAGACACGTTCTCTCATAGGCACACACTTAACAGCTTTACCTTTTCTTCTTGAATTCACATTTCCATTCACATTCCCCACAGAATTTTCTTTTAAGGTCAGACATATTTTTATATTTGAAAAATCTTCTCTTAATTATCCCATTACACATCTCGACAACTATTTATGCACCATGAAATTTTAAGGTAAAAACAGCCCTGTGACCAGAAGTCCGCGAAGTGTTAAAATAAACAAGCAAATATGTTACAGAGTTAGTAAGCGACAGAGAATTAATTAGAACCAAGACTATGTTCTAACTTCAGGATCTTATCCACTCTGCTCTGCTGTGCTCTGAGATCTCACAGAAGAAAGCGACTGCCACAATGGTGAGATTCCAGATGCCTAATGAGTAGACCTTTCTCTTGCAAAGTGGGAGAAGGGTAATTCTGCAAAGAGAGGTAGGTGAGAAAAGAGGATCAGAAGGATTCTCCAACCACATTCACGGTAGATCAGAGACTAGTTCCCATATAAATGGGAAATTAATCACCTTAAAACTCTCCTTGTCTGCATACGTCCTTGGGAAGTCATTGCGTACCTCTAGGGTTCCTCTATCGCAGCACCATTAACATGTGGGGGCAGATAATTCTTAGTTGTAGGGGGCTGTCCTGTGCATTATAGGGTGATTAGCAGCATCCCTAGGCTCTATCTAGTAGATGTCCCTCCCCAGTTGTGACAACCAGAAATGTCTGCAGATATTGCCAAATGTCGGGGGGTGGGGGGTGCTAAATCCCGCCCCTCCCATCTTGAGCACCACTGATCTTGGATTCTGCATAGCCCAGTTCGAAGACAGATTATCTAGTTTGTAAGGAATATGAACCAGACCCTAATCAGTCCAATGTGTTATTTATGCTTTCTTCAGCAAAAGGGAAAATTCTGGTTGTTTGTGTTTAAATTCCCTCCCTGCACAAGTGGGGAGTTTTTGAGACCATGGGGACAGGAAACTATTACATCCATATCCAAGGTTGTTGGGCTAGACCAAGCATCGGGGCTTGAGGGAACCAAAATTAGGTTGGAAGGAGGTATTTAAAGGTGCCAGATGGAGTTCCTCAGTGGCTCAGCGGGTTAAGGATCTGGCACTGTCAGTGCTGTGGTGCGGGGTTTTATCCTTGACCTGGGAACTTCCACATACCTTGGGCATGCCAAAAATAAAATAAAATAAAGATGCCAGACAAGGGGAAGAATGGAGATGAAGAATGAAGTCATTAGTAACAGAAGTCATGATAGCTGTCATTTACTTTTTGCCAACCGCTGCCCTAAGTGTTTTATGTGGATTGTCTTATTGAATAGTCACAAAAACCCAGGAAATCGTTACAAGCATTTGTTAGTCAGGGTATAAGTTAAGCTATTGTAACAAAAAGACTAAAACCGTCAGTGACTTAGACAAAATAGAAATGTGTTTATCTCCACAAGAGGGCCAGTTAGGCTGTTTAGGGTTGCTCTGGCATACGGTGTTGAGGATTCAGGCTGCTTCTTGCTGTCGCTGTGTTACTTTCAATACCCAGATTCCATCTCAGTCCCAGATGGCACCTGCTGATTTTGCACTCAGGTCTATATTCCAGCCAGTGGGATGGGTACAAAGGGGACAGTGAGAATATGTACTTTTCTTTTAAGGGCACACTCTAATAAAAGTTATACACCTCATTCCATTCACACCCAGTTGGCCTGACCGAGCTGCAAAAGAAAGGTGGATTTTGGCTAGGCATCCATATATCTAACAACGGGGGTTGGCACTACAGCCTGAGGTCCAAAGTGGCTTTTTTTTTTTTTTTTTTTTTTTTTTTTGGTAAATGCGGTTTTATTAGAGCACAGTCACTGCCACTTATTTATGTACTATCTATGCTGCTTTCTCGATACAGTGACATTTTTCAATAGTTTTGACAAAGATAGGATGGTCTGCAAAGCCTAAAAACTCTGGCCTTTAAGAAAAAGTTTCCCTAGGAGTTCCTGTCATGGCTCAGCAGTTAGCAAACCTGACTAGCATCCATGAGTACACGGGTTCAATTGCTGGCCTTGCTCAGTGGGTTAAGGATCCGGTGTTGCCATGAGCTGTGGTGTAGGTTGCAGACACGGTTCAGATCTCACGTGCCTGTGGCTACAGCTCTAATTCAGCCCCTAGCCTGGGAACCTCCATTTGCCATGGGTGCGGCCCTAAAAAGAAAAAAAGACAAAAAAAGAAAAAGAAGAAAGAAAAGAAAAAAGTTTCCCAACCTCTGCTCTGGAAGAAGGAGAGAAGGACTATTTGAGAACCCCCACAGGTTCTGTTAAATTCTTATTTAACAGAAGAGGAAAGGAAAGCACGTGGAATTCAAGTCAATGGCCCAAGGTGACATACTGATAAGTGGCAGAGACAAGATTTGAACATAGCTCTGTTTGGCTGCAAAGGCAAAAACGTTCAGTCTATCATACTGCCTCATGAATTCATTCAGCAAATATTCACAGTGTGTACTCTGTGTCAGGCAATGTTCTAGGTGCTGGAGATTGAGTAGTGAGTAAAAGAGGAAATCTATGCTCTTGTGAAAACTGCACCGAGGAGACAGACTATTAGAAGGGAATTAAGTCAAATATATGTTAGAGATTGTAGGTGTCATAAATAAAAATAAATCAGGAAAGAAGGGAAAGGAGTAACAGAGTTGGGGTATGGATTCATTTTTAAAAGAAATAGTTAAGGATGGTTTCAATATTGGGGAAACCAGGGAGAATGGATCTGAGCCAAAACTTTTTTTTTTTTTTCCTCAGGGCCACACCGGTGGCATATGCAAGTTCCCAGGCTAGGGGTTGAATCAGAGCTGCAGCGGCTGGCCTATGCCACAGCCATGCCGGATCCGAGCCGCATCTTTGACCTCCATCGCAGCTCACAGCAACAACAGATCCCTGGCCCACTGAGCAGGGGCCAGGGATCGAACCTACATTCTCAGGAATACTAGTCAGGCTCATTACCACTGAGCCACAACGGGAACTCCCTGAGCCATAGCTTTTGAGCAAGAGGCAGGAGTCTGGGCTGAGAATACCCAATACCTACCCCCCCCCCCCCCACGAGTCTCTTCTCAAAGGAGGCAGAAGCAAGGATCAGAAGCTGGGAAGGAACTGGAGAACAGTGTTGGTGCCCATGGCTTGTGTGCGGTGAGTACCTGGTGCAAAATAAATTTGTAGGGAGAAGGCTGGCTTAAAAGTATAGGATTATCTGCCATTAATCCTTTTAGACAATTCTGAAGCTCTTTGCATGTAGACAGAGATGACCACATATGTGTAAATAATAACAGGCAGCCAACCGGCTTGTGTCATGGATTTTGGAGTCACACAGAACGCTGAATCTCAGCTAATGCTCATTTGGTGACCTCAGACACATTTTTGAGAGTACTATCATTAGCTATGATTGATTGAGCATTTTTTATGCGGCAGGTGCTTTATACTTCTGATTTCATCTAATCCTTATGTAACTCTATAGACACTAGTGTTATCTTAACTCATCTTTAAGTGAAATTAAGTAACGGTAAAGAAGTAATGTGATGAAAAAAAGAAGTAATGTGATGGTTGCGTGCAGGGTGGTATGACTGCAGATAAGAAGTAATGAGAGATGTACACTTTTCCTCATGTGCATCTATATTGCATCATCTTATTTATGTGTGGTGATTAGTAATTTGGTTAGTGATTCTGTGGGGCTGTTTTTACAAAAAATAAAGAAAAACCTTTAACGTTTATTTAAGGCTAACTATGTGTGAGGCACTGTTTCAATTACATGTATTTACTCTTCAAATCAACATTGTGAGAAACCACTATTATCTTTATTTCTTTAGCTGAGAAATTGAAGCTCGGAAAACTTAAGTGACTTATCCAAGGTCACAGAGCCAGTAAATGGAGAGACTGGGAGTTGATCTTTGGCAGTGTGGCACTGGAGTTTATGTGTTTAATCATTATTCAACACTGCCTCACAAAACAAAACCAATTAAAAAACTCAATGTGAAGACGTGCTAGTTTTTTTCCAGTGTCCATGATGAATATGAGAAGCCTGGTTATTTTTATTTTTTTGTCTTTTTGCTGTTTCTTGGGCCGCTCCCGCGGCATATGGAGGTTCCCAGGCTAGGGGTCGAATCGGAGCTGGAGCCACTGGCCTATGCCAGAGCCACAGCAACGTGGGATCCGAGCCGCGTCTGCAACCTACACCACAGCTCACGGCAACGCCAGATCGTTAACCCACTGAGCAAGGGCAGGGACCGAACCCGCAACCTCATGGTTCCTAGTCGGATTCGTTAACCACTGCGCCACGACGGGAACTCCGAGAAGCCTGGTTGTTTGGATCTCATGATTTAATCCATGACCACTACCTCCCTAATCTCATTAATTCTGATTTGTAGGCAAAGTCCCATATAGCAAATATTTCACTTTTAGAAGACTGTTCTGGGAAAACAAAATTTTAAAAGCGATGGCAAAGATGACAGCACATGTGACTATCTACACCCAGCTGTGTAGGTCCAGATATGTGTGTATGTGTGTGTTCAGATGTGTGCACATGAGTCTAACCAGTAGTTTCACATGTCAGGTGCTGGGCTTTCGCCCCAGGAGCTTAAAATCTGCATTTTATGGGGAAAGATTTAAAAGTAAGAAGTCCTTATTCTGTTTTAGGATACACACCTGGTTTTCCAGAATCTATTCTCTCTCCAGCAACTACGGTTGTTCTGCTCTCTCAGAGATGTCACTACCAAACAAGCATGGATGGCCCCGCTAATATCAATGGATTCTCTGCTTCAGTCCTGGCATTTCACCTTCCATTTCATGCTCTGATAAAGAAGGTCATGAATATGATTTGCTATCTGGCCTGCCATTTCTTTGACTTGTCAACATTGAATAAGAATTTTCCTTGGGAATTTCTTCTGCCCAAAGTGGCATAAAGGATGCAAAGCATGGGCTCTACACATCTCCCTTAGATGTGAGTTTGGGGGTCTAATATAGTTGTACTCTGGACCGTTTTCTTAGGGTTGGGGATAGATCTTCACTGAGCTTTCCTCATTCCTATTCCGCACCCTGAGCAGATGACGGGTTCGGCTGATTTCCGTAAAAGTTCTTCTGAGGGCAGGTTTAACTGGCTACAATGGGGGCCAAACCCCTAAAATGCCCTAATCAGTGCAGAGCTCCAATGAGAATTACACTATGTAGGAAATCTAAGTGGTAAACTGACATAGCAGTGTGGAGAAACTGACACATCCCCGGGAACTTTTGACTTCTCTGATGCCAGGAAATACCACTCTAACGGTGACTGAGTTTATCATGCTGGGGTTTGGAGACCTCAAGGAATTGAGTCCCTTGCTCTTCTTGGTGTTTGGCATTGTCTACCTAGCCACCATTTCTGCAAATCTCCTCCTTGTGGTCCTGGTGAGCACTCAGCGGGGAATCCAGACACCAATGTACTTCTTTCTGGCAAACCTCTCATGCTTGGAGATCTGTTATACATCCAATATCATGCCCAGGTTGCTCGTGGACTTGTTGAGAGAGAACAGAGTGATCTCCATGGCAGGTTGTATTGTTCAGCTCTACTTCTTCGGGGCCCTGGGCAGCACTGAATGTTATCTTCTGGCAGTAATGTCATATGACCGATACCTAGCTGTCTGCCAGCCTTTGCGCTACCCAACACTAATGCATGGGACCATGTGTTTGGGTCTGGCAATTGGCTCATGGGTTAGTGGCTTCACAGTGGCAGCTTCATTCCAGGCTGCTATGGTATCCAGCTTGACCTTCTGTGGCAGCAATGAGATCGACCACTTCTTCTGTGACTTGAATCCTCTCCAGAAACTCTCCTGCTCAGATCCCCAACTAGTCAACCTGGTCTGCATGAGCCTAACAGCACTGGTGACTCTGCCCCCCTTTGGACTAACCCTAGCCTCCTATGGGAAGATTATTTCCACAGTCCTGTATATACCTTCAGTGACTGGTAGGCAGAAGGCATTCTCCACTTGTTCTTCTCATCTAGTGGTTGTGACTTTGTTTTATGGGACCTTGATCTTAGTCTATGCTCTCCCCTTGGCTGGCCAGTTGCCACTTCTCAACAAAACTTTCTCTTTGCTCTATACTGTTGTCACTCCCATGTGTAACCCCCTTATCTACAGTCTCAAAAACAAAGATGTCAAGGAAGCCCTGAGGAAGCTGAGGGTTTGATATTACAAGGATGCGGTTCATTCAATCAACAAAAATTATGTTATGATCATTATACAACTACAGATGTGATAAATTCATTTGAGTAATAAAAAAGAAATAAAAAAGGTAAACAAAACAAAACAAAAACAAAAATTATGGCAGTATGAAGGTCAAGGCACTCTCCCCATCCTCAGGGAACTCCCAGTCTGATTATGAAAACATTGGATAGATTATAATATTTATAACTTGAAATATTGGTTAATGCTCAAATAGTCTATTTAGCTGATTTGGGGAGTTAGTAGATTTGTCTTGGTCTCCTTGAAATGATCTTGTTTTTCTTGAGCATATTTATACTGTGGGGGGGGGGGACTGGGAGGAGTTGGTGGGAGGGGAGCCGTTCTGGAATAGACAATAAATAATGCTGCAAAGAATTCCACCTAAAGCTCAATTCTGGAGGGAAGGGTTGACAAGTATGTTTTAGTTGTGTTTAATTTCCTGTGTGTGTGTGTGTGTGTGTGTGAGAGAGAGAGAGAGAGAGAGAGAGAGAGAGAGAGGGAGAGGGAGGGAGAGGGAGAGGGAGAGGGAGAGGGAGAGGAAGAGGGAGAGAAATCAGACTGGGAGATTCTGGGGTTGGAGAAGTGATAACTGTGATACCCCTTAAGAATAGAGGAACTCGGAGTTCTCGTCGTGGTGCAGTGGTTAACGAATCCGACTAGGAACCAAGAGGTTGCGGGTTTGATCCCTGCCCTTGCTCAGTGGGTTAAGGATCCGGCGTTGCCGTGAGCTGTGGTGTAGGTTGCAGACGCGGCTCGGATCCTGCGTTGCTGTGGCTCTGGCGTAGGCCGGTGGCTCCAGCTCCGATTCGACCCCTAGCCTGGGAACCTCCATATGTCGCGGGAGTGGCCCAAGAAATGGCAAAAAAAAAAAGACAAAAAAAAAAAAATAGAGGACTCCATAAACGAAGGAACCATATTGATTTGCTTAGCACTCGGGCTAGAGTTGGGGTTGTGAGGTGGACTGTGTTAAATGGTTAATGATAATAATGCACCTCTACTTGACCTAGAACTAAAAGAGATAAAAGTGGAATCTAATAAAATGTACAGAAACCCACTAGAAGACTAGTTTTGGAGAAATGTGCATTAAGCACTTACAGCAATTTGTTAGACATGTAGATTGCCTCAAGGCACTCTTTTCAAAGTTGAATTTTCTCTAGCATTTACAGCTACCCACTGTTTTCATTTCTTTCTTTATGCTCTCCTCCCAGAAACTCCTTCTGCTGTGTACCTGAGTTAGCCTTGATGGCCTCACTTGTGCTTTTGTTTCTTACTTTTGTATCTGTTACCAGCTACCTAACATTATCAACTGATGTATTCAAGCTACATTTCAAGAGAGAAGGGAAGCAAAAAGAGCCTGTTCTGATAAGGGAGACAATACAGGTATTCAATTATTCAATCAAAAATACATATTGAGACTAATATTATCCAGGCATTGTGCTGGGTGCTAAGAATAGAATAGTGAACAATGTAGATACAGCTTCTGACCTCAAAGATATTACAGTCTCATGGCATTGGTATTCAAATTGCTCAGACTTTATATTTTTACATTGTTTGTATAAAGTTCTTGAAAGCACTTTCTATAAAGAGAACCTCTACACATAAAACTCCACTATTTTAATTTACCTTAATTTTAAGAGTAATTATGTAATTAATGTGAAACAACATAATGTAAAGACCTAACAAAGCTTTGAGTAAAACATATTGAAAAACCACAAATGTTCAGAATGTCCTTTGTTTAGCTAAATTCACCCCCCTTTCTCCTTTAAGACCTAACTCAAGTTCTACCTTGTCTCAGAACTGTCTCTGCAGCCTTGCTCATGTTATTTCTTTCCCTCAGAAGTAGTCTACTCACCTTTGTTTGACAGGTAAGCATGCACTGCTCTTCACATTTTGTGTATATATTCTATCTTTCCAGTGAGATTGTAAACCCTTCAAGGACAGAGATAGAAGGTCATTTCTAGCTGTACCCCCAAGTACCCACCATAGCACACATCACACAGTAGACATTTGATATTTGTTGTCACTGGATCAAATTCAAGCTTCTTAGTGTGGGATCCAACATCTTCTGTGACCTTGCTCCTGCCTCCTTTCCCATCAGCATCCTCACCAGGAAACCTTACCTGACTGTTTTCTCCCATCCAACATATTGATTTAAGTGATAATTTTCTGTATCTCCATGTGACTCATTATGGATCTAGGTTTAAGCTGTAGTCACATTATCTGGTGTTTTACCACTGCATTTTCAGTGCCTAGAGCTATGTTTGGCAGGAATTGGTTAGGTTAAGGGAAGACTTCCTAGTGGAAGTGTTATCTGAGCTGAGTAAAATAAATAGGATTGCATGGATGGGGCCTGGGGAAGCCAATCCGTGTAAAGTGATCATCATTTGCAATGATTTGGAAGTGAAAGAGAGTGTGCATGTCCAAACTATTGCAAGTAATCCAACATGGCTGGATGTAGAGTGTGTGGGCAATGGTGGTGACAACTGAGAAGTGAGAAGCTGGAGCCAATTCATGAAGGGCCTTCTATTCCAAGCCCAGGAATTTGGACTTTATCCTGAACCCAAAGTTGGCCTTTAAATGTTCATTCCCCTCCCTACTATTTACTTGCTGAATTTCATTTTTCCAGGAAGCCTTTTCTTATATCTCTTGTGGAACACAGAAATGAAAAAGAACTTGCTTCCTGATCTCTTCAAATATGCAACAAGCTCCTTGAAGGGAGAAACTATGTCCTGTTTATTGAGATACACCCAGTGCCTGCCAAGTGCTTGACGTATAGTAGTCTCTCAATAAACGGCTGTCAGTATGTTCCTAAGGACAGCATTGGGACTTCTTGGCTCTCTTTGGAATGGAATTCCAGGACACTCCATGTTTTGCTTTTACTCTTCTCTCCTCTTCCTTTCTCTTATTGTTGGCCTTCCATCAACCCTCCATACTTGACTCATTTCACTTCTCCACTTCATTTTCTCTTTGGATCAAGGACCCTGGGAGCTTCTGGTGTGCTTCTCCCACCCAAAAAATCAGTAGTACACACATCAGTCAGCCTCTCATGCACTCAGGTTCCTACTGTCCCCAAGGGAGCTGGTTCACACCATACAGAGTCTTGTGGTCCAACCTTGTCACCTTACTTCTGCCCCTAGTTCTGCCAGAACTAGTGCTTAACTTAGCCTAAGCAGGGTCATTAGGTCAGTTTCAAGGAAGTAGCTCTGGCCAAAATGGACCAAAGAACAGGTGGCAACTTTGGCCAGAGAATGCAATTGAAGCTACAGAGTGGGGCACTGGAGCAGGGTCAGATAATCCGAGCAATCTCTGAGCCAAATTTGACCCATGAGACTGCCATTGAAAAAGGCAAAATGGGACACTAGAAAGGGAAACTAGAAACAATGACAGTCAAGGCATGAGGCTGATAAGCCATGTGTTTGCATCAGATTGAATTCATTTTAAAAATACATCCTTTCACACCTGCCCATTTCTACATGCATAAACACCCCCTGACTTGAGCAAGCACTTGCACACACACACACACACACACACACACACACACAGGCACATATCATAGACACAAAATTCTGTCACACAGAACCATACCCACAGTGACAGAACCTAGTGTGTTCTAGTCTGATTGGCAGATACTATAACACCTGATCTGTTTGCAACTGGCTGGGAAAGAATTGCCCTTTATACGTGCATGTCCCAAATAATAGAAGCATCACTTGAAATAACAATGTCTTTTGAATTTATCTCAAACCGATAGCTTTCTGTCCTCTTAGACCAAATGAACCTGATACAACTTTTTCTGGATGATTACAAGCCATCTTTATAGGCATTCATTATTGGGGTCTGGGCTAAAACATAAGAGTGTTGTTAGGAGCCATGTCGAAGTGTATTGAACTCTTTATCCCTCCATCAAACAGCCCCAGTGTAAATATTCTGTTTACATAGACATTCATATTATCTATATATGTGCATGGATATATATGAATATGCATATATACACACACACCAGCTTTCATGTAAATGTCTCTGTACAAGATACATATAAATCATATTGTGTAGATCCATGCACAGTGCAGTTACTTACAAGCAATCTATGAACTTCCTGTAGCTACGTTTGTAAGTGGCTCCCTTTCTTATAGCCAATAGCCTGCTTCGTTCATCACTTCGCTTCCTTCCTTTGCACACTAATTTGGGGGATTAAGGAGTTAGTGCAGCAGTCACTGCCGAGTTGGTGGTTTTAATTGGTCGCAACTGACTTAGTTAAAGACAGCATTTTAACGACAAAGAACTTCACTGGGAGATGGGCTCAGGGGGAGTTATTAAAAGCAAGTGCATAACAGCTCCTTGGGAGGCCATTATTTTGTGATTCTCCCCCCCCCCCAGGACATGTTCATTATTGGTAACAAGGTGTGAGGAAATTCCCTGGCTTCATTAGAAACCTGGAAAAATAACTTTTCTTGGCCAATACCTTCCTTTCTTGCTGGAACACACTCCTGGAAGGTGGTATGGCAAAATGGTCAGCCCCAAGTGTCCTTTTCGTCTAAAGGGCAGCCTTAATAAACACTCCGGAGCATTAGGACTTATCCCTGGAGAACAACCACCGCCCCCCCACCCAACACACACACACATGCAGCAAAACAACCACCTCATTAACTCGAAGTTGTAAATAACTGGGACACCACCTACACTGGTGATATTCACGTGTTCCACCTCAGGGAGGGAAGAGAAAAAGTTTTATGAACATTTCACCAGTATTGCGTTATTTACATATAAACAACATGCTCATCACTAACTCTCATCTGTTCCCTGAAGCCAGGCCGACACAACCTAGTGTGACATGTCTTGGTAGGCAGATACCTTAACACCTGATTTGTTTGGCATTGGTTGGCAAGGAAATGTTTGCCAGAACGTGTCCCAGGTAATAGATGTATCCTCGCAGTAGCCCAGTCCTTTTCACTGTAGTTGTTTCAAATGGATAGCTCTATATTTAAAAAATTGTTTTATAATTAACACATAATGGTATATTAGTTTCAGGTGTACAAGCTAGTGATTTGATATTTTTATACTTTATGAAATGATCACCTCAATGAGACCAGTTACCATCCATCACCATACAAAGTTGTTACAATATGATCGACTGTATTCTCTATGTATGCATTCCATCCCTGTGACATATTTGTTTTAAAGCTGAAAATTTGTACCTCTTAATCCCCTTTGCCTA
This sequence comes from Sus scrofa, assembly GCF_054392235.1. Classification (NCBI taxonomy): domain Eukaryota; kingdom Metazoa; phylum Chordata; class Mammalia; order Artiodactyla; family Suidae; genus Sus; species Sus scrofa. The sequence continues at coordinate 117,841,150 of NC_139401.1, forward strand.
TTTTCTTTTCACGCCAAGTGAACCTGACACAATTCGCCCTTTTCAGGTTTATTTCAGGCCATGTTTATGGCTGCTAATCATTAAGTTGGGCTGGGGTATAAAGGGTGCCCTTAGGAACTCTCTTAGTGTGCATCGGGCTGTTTAATCATCCAATAAATGGCCTCAGGCTATTTATTTTTACGAAGTATCTTGAAGTGCCTTCTTTCTAAAATTTTTGCTTGCTGATTATATTGTTTATGCCTGCAGTAGCCTTTTGACATTTTCTATTCTATCCCAGGCTCAGAAACCATGCTGAGTTACAATTGTGTATAAAGTTAGATTGAAAGCCTTAGGAGTTTTTCTATAAGTACTCTGCATGAGTTTTGGTGTACAGATTTTGTATCATCTTTTTTAGCTGCTCTAAGTTTTTTAAAGGTTAATTCTTAGAGTTCTGCTCTGAGAATACTAGACAATTATGATGTCTAGGACAGGAACTTTCAGATAGGCAATATATCATTTTAGGGTTGACGTAGTTAAAGTAAGCCTCATTAATTTGGACTTCACTCATTCATAAGATGCGATTGTCTTATTTACCAATTAGATATGGAGTTTACCATTTCACCAGCTATAAAAAGAAAGACGTTTGGTGGTAAATTAGTACCTTACAGGTAATAAATAAAATAAATATAAAGGGTATTAAAATAAAATAATACTTTTATTAATATGGATCCCATTAAACCATCTACTTGGTAATACAATTTTATTGTATATATTTGGAAATAACGATAACAAACACCTATACCTAAATTAATCAGTCCATTAAGAAAGTTCATTTTTAAATAATGATTTTTATTTTTTCCACGATAGCTGATTTCGAATATTCTGTCAATTTTCTACTGCACAGCAAAGTGACCCAGTCACACATACATGTATACATTCTTTTTTCTCGCATTATCATGCTCCATCACAAGCAACCAGATATACCCTTGAAAAAGACACATGCACTCGCATGTTCATGGCAGCACTATTCACAATAGCCAAGACAGAGAAACAACCTAAATGTCCATCGACAGATGGATTGGATTAAGAAGATGTGGTATATATACACAATCGAATACTACTCAGCCATAAAAAAGAAAGTTCATTTTAATAAATTTAGCCTGCTACATAGAGACATAGAGAATTAATGGAGGCTCTCAGTCTTCGGCTAGTGGTAGTGGTAGCTGAAGAAAAGAGAGATCCAGGGCCATTTTAGTGGGGAGCTAAAAGTCTACAGTGTCTTTAGCTCAAGAATAACTGGTGTAGGGTCAAGTCCCAAGGAAACAAATATATCCCACAAGCCTGAGAGAGTCCCAGCCTCCCCTTGGAGCATGGCTGGAATGGAACATGTTTCTGACATTACTCTGTGAAGGAAGTTTTTGAACAAGAAGAGTCGACATTAGTAGAGGTATTACATTATAGCTTTGAAAGATATTCTAACTCTTCATTAAGTCAGATTGCTCTTCCCACCAATTAATAGTACAGAGCTCAATATGTACTCGGTATCTAGTATTTGGCATATATTATTTAATTTAAACCTTGAGGACTTTGCCGGTGGATATTATTTTCATTGTGTAAATAAGGAAATTTAAATTCAGTGAAAGCGATTCACTTAACCACGGTAATGAATGGTCAAACTAAGTTTCAAACCCAGCCCTAACTCCACAACCTGCTATCTTCACCATCACCATATGTTGTATTTTCTCAAGAGATAGGATAAGACAAATATTCTAGGATAAGACAAATAGCTCCGATACATGTCAGTAACTGAGACTCATGCTACGAGGCCTTCCCAAGCCCTGCTTACCTACCTCCAAGCCCACGGGACAATGACCTTCAGTTAGTCCTGGCTGTGATGGTAATTATAAAATATATGATGAAGGACAACATGAGTGTCCTAATTTCCAAAATAGTCATCGTTGAGCCCACATCTAAATAACCCAAAGGGAAGTTGTTACTTAATATTTGGAACTGTAACCAAGGCCAAAGCAGCAACATGCTTTAACTTTCAGTAACAAAATTGTCAACATCAGCCAATTAGTCCTGCACTACCTAGCATTGGTGGTGAAATGCATGCTATAGTCATGTCACTGAAAAAATGAGTGGCTATTATTTAAAGCAAAGGGTCAATATCAATATTGTGTGAAGTGAATTCACAAGTGAGATACTCTATGTGTTAAGAGATAGTTTTCAGGGGATGAATAGTATCAGGAGCAAGAATGGGGACTGCCAGAAAAGTCTTAGGAAAGGTGTACATTATGATGTATGAATTGATCATCTAGTCATTGACCAGACTCTGGTGGAAAAATTGAAAAGGTCAAAGATTTGCTTTGTTAAATGTCTTAATGCCTTGCAGCTGTACGAATGATGGCTGGGAATCCAATTTGGATGAAGAAGCAAAGTTGTTCTGGAAAAAACCCTAAGCACAAGCAAAGTTTCTGAAAAGATGTCAGTGTGTTTTGAGTGATGAACGAAAACAGGGAGGACCTGACCTTTGTATTGAACTTTCAAGGGAAGTTCGACAAAACGAGGTGTTCTCGAGCAGAATAGTAACCAGGGTGGAAGAGGCTTTTTTCTGGTATGGCGAAGAAGCAAAATTGCTAGAAACCTCACAGGAAAACTTCAGCATGCCAGAGAATCCCAAAGGAGTGCAGGACCCACTTATACATGAGAATAATGTGCTATTATGCTATCAGTGGTGGTACTGTCCACATAGAATTCAATTCTCAAAAGTAGGCAGTCAGGCATTAGCCTATTAAGGAGAGTCATTCTAAAGTACTACTGGAAACATGTGACTGGCTTCTTCGCCACCACTGTCCTGTGGTTGACAATTTTTGCCATTTTAATTGTGTATAAGGACATCCAAAAATCTCTGTGGGTTCAGCTATGTCCTTGACTGTTGGAAAAATCTTAGTCTGGCAAACAGGAGAAATATTAGAAATTCAGGCTTACTCTGACTTTTTCCTCTCATAAATTTATTGGGGTCCTGTTTAATTTCATAGAACTTATTTTAGAATCCAAATTTCTTATTTGGTTCCCCAATTGATAATCCATTTCCATGAGAGTAGGGTTCTGATTTGCCTCTCTTGAGGCCTTTCTAATCCTTACTTTGATACTATACTTCTATCCACTCTGTAAGTCCTGAATTCGTTCTGCCTTTTCCTTCCCTTGAACTCTACCATTGCCACTTCCAGGTCTCTCTGACCCTTTGGCCACCTGCTTGAGTCTGTTTCATAATACCTAGGCCCTTCTCAGTGCTAATGTGAGCTGCAGTGGTCTGATCTTTAGATCCTGGCCATGTCTGATTTGTCCCATGGGCCTGCACAACATTTAATGGCTTAAACTGTAAGAATGACCATTAACGAATCCACATTTATTTGAATGGTTCAACTCAACTTAGTTTCCAAAGTTATTTGTCAGACTATGCTCAAAGAAACTTTTGACCCTTTGCAGAATGTAAATCTCGCCTTGAAAAATGAAATTTAACCTTAGCTGAGGAAATCCAATAGAATGGATGCATCTAAGTATCTAAAGAAAATACTCAAAATAAGTTCCAGTGATTTTGTTTTTTAGCATCAATGGAATAAGTTTATAAAGGGGATAACTCTTATTTGGATATAGAAAAAATTTTTTTGGCTACATCCACAGCATATGGAAGTTCCCAGGCCAGGGATCGAATCTGAGCTGTAGCTGTAGCCAACACCACAGCCGCAGTAACACGGAATCCTTTTAACCCACACCTCAGCAGCAACCAGAGCTGTGTCAGAGACAACGCTGGATCCTTAACCTGCTGTGCCACGGTGTTAACTCTCGGATATGTTAATTTTGATGTTTTTCACACAATCCTTCCTATTACTTTAGTAGCGCTTTGAAACACAGTATGATATCAGCTTTATTAAACCCTAATGTTGACCAGCTAGAAGAATAATGAGACCAGATATTGTGTCCCCACACTTTGCTTGTGTCTTCATTGATATTTATGCCAGCAATGATCTTGAGAAGCAGAGGAAAGAGATAATGGGTGAAAGTTTAGAAATATCAGAGCCTCCTGCCACAGGGCCCTAAAATTATTTGCCTCCATTCTTGGTTTGTATCTCACCCCGGACCCTAATTCATTCGGCCAGACTCCTGATACTTGTCTAACTCTTGGCAGTCCTGTACTCCTAAGGTCCTCAAATCTGTCTCTAGATCCTCTCTCTGGAGTTCTACTTTGAGATATAATGCTTTAGAACACCATTATAACATTTCACAAATTACTGCCATTGTCATAGGAGCCGCACAGCTTCCCCACTTCCCAGCCTGGCCCCTTCGTATGAAAAGGTAATGTGAATATGTTCCTAATGTGAGGCAGGTACTGTTGGCAAGCTCCCTTTAGGGTAAGACTGAAACCCCTGACTTTCCCATTCCAGGTTTCTTCTCCCTCTTTCCTGAGCAGCTGCTGAGGTACCAACAAGCCATCTGGCCAAAACACTGCGGGTTAAGGTATAAATTGGAGCTGAAGCTTTTCTAATCTAGTATGACAGTTTGTACAGATCAGGTTAATGGGGATAATTTCTCTTTGGCTTGTACAGAGACATGAAAATTTAATCTGATCTGCTATTAATTACTCTGTCCAATCATTAACATAATGTTTCACTGAATAGAGAAAAATCTATTCACATTGCAGAAGCAGTGTATCAACCAAAGCACCATAATAAAAAAAAAGTGTTGCCTTTTATGTTCAGCAGGAAAGCTGTACAACCACTGTGAGCAGGACATGCACTTTGACATGTTTCTCACTAGTAAGGATGAGCTGTCCTGAGCCACGCACCCTCCTCCAGTTCCCGTGGGGGAATTGCATACATCCGTGTGCTGATAGGCAGGGGGTAGGCAGGTACACTATAGTTTTAGGAACAGAGTGAAACTAATTGGGCCGCAAGAAGATTAAATAACTGCATCCTGAGTGAGAGCAACATAATGCTTTGTCAAATAAATGGCATAATTTTAGATGGCTCTTTTTCATTCTTTTATTAACAAGTATTTATTGAACAATTATTCCTTGTTAAGCTCTATGCTGGGTACTAGGGATGTAGTGTTCAAACAAAACAGACACCGTTCCTGCCTTTGTGAAATTTACAGTCCAGGTGGAGGACATATATCTCTAGCTATATTATAAATTGTGCAGAATATTCAAATTCGGTTGTGAGAAATTTATGAAAAAGTGAAAAAGCTAGGTACTCTAAGAGCACCTGATAAAGAGACTGAGTGGAACCCCAAGAATGAGCCTGGTGAAAAGTGGAGTGATGAAGGGGAGAAAGAACAACATGTGTGAAAGTTACGAGGAGACAAGCAGGATTGAGGAACTTAAAGACATCCAGAGAGGAAAGGAGTTGAGAGAGCAAAACAGCAATTAAAGCTGAGACTGGAGATTGAGGCAAGAATTATATCCTTTTTTGGCCATGAACAGGCTCTAGATGGGCTACATGTCCTTGGATGTTGTGACAGATAATTTTTGTCACTTCCATGGGACAATGTTTGGACTTTAAGGGCAATGGGAAGTAGTTGAAGATTTCTCAGCTCAGTTGACCTTAGACTAGTAGATTTTAAAAAATTTCCCAACAATCAATACCCTAAACAAAACCCTCAACCTATCTCAGAAAGCTAGATTCAAGAAAAAAAGAAAGACAAGTATGGATGGAACCGATGAAGCATTTCCATTCTGTGGATCTAAACAGAAGGCTAGGCAGAACCCCTGAGAGGCTGAAAAGTAATTACACTTCTACTCTGGATCCATGTCTTAACCACAAAGAGTGTGTTCTGCAGGCTCTATTTCCTAATTGAGGGTAATTATAAGAAGTTAAAACTAGATTAGAGACAATTAGACCCTATACAAGAGGGAACTCTGTGGGTGGTCAGGAAGGGAAAAGGAAGAACCAGCTGGGAAAGTGTTTCCCAAACTACATGGCATTCTTTGACTCATGTTATAGAAGGAGGATTTTTTTGAGGGGGGAGGGGGAGTCTATCTGTGCTCCTGGTGGTACCCACCTGGATGGTAGGCAGGTGAAATGAGGTAAAACACACACACAACACACACATCACTGACAGCCAATCAAAATTACTTTTTCCTCAATCCAAAGTGCTGCATAGGCCAGAAGCCAATAAATGGAAACAAAGAATAAAGGAAGGTGAGGGCCGCATTACGATTCAATTGAAGATGTCTTATTGGAGCAATCACATTTTTGCCCCACTCTGGATCTAGATACTGTGGGAGAGACATGGTGAGCATGTGGTCTTCCCTTTTAAGGAGTTTCCAACTCTATTTGAGACGTTCTGTGTGGCTGGAGCACAAAGGGAGAGAAGGAGACTGCTGGGGGGGGTCAGCTCAAGAGGTGGCCACAAATCAGGCCGAGGAGCCCTGACTCCATCCCAGGGGCACCGGAGAACCACGGAGAGTGATAAACAGCGTAATAATAGGGTCAGGACTGGGTTTTAGAAGGATACATCTAAGCACCATGGGGAGAGTGGATGAGGGGGCTTAGCAAGCAGCAAGTTTGAGGATCTCAGTCCGAGCTGCCTATAGAGGGAGCCGAGGGTGCCTATGACCCCGAGGAGGAGAGACCAGTGTCAGCAGGAAAAGAAAGGGACTTATTTTACTCTTTTCATCCACCAAACATCCATTGCTTTGATTAGTCAATGAGTCATTCAATCAACAAGTAATTGTTTTGCATCTGTGCCAGGGGGTAATAAGAGGAATAAGGAAGATGTTATTCCAGTCTTCAAGGGGCTTCATTAACTAACTGTTCAAGTGAGCGGAACAGTCAATAGTTGCTTTAGGATTTTCGAGCTGGTTCTGATCAGCAGAGAAGCATAGGCTCTGAGAAACAACAGAAGGTGATATAAATGTACATGAACCCTGAGAAGGGCACCCTAAGTTTGTATGGGAAGGATATAGTGACTATGTGTGTATGTAGGTGTGTGTGTGTGTATGTACACATGGGCACGGGCACATAATGAAATAAAAAACCTTAGCACCAACATATATGTGTATAACACACACATAGAAAGAGAAAGAGACAGAGGCAGAGACAAAGACAAAGAGAGAGAGTTTTGTGACAAGCAAACGTGGGTCTTTTGAATTTTCCCCTATATTTCCCAGAACAAGTAGCCTGCCAGAGTCACCTGTCTGGCAGAGTTAATTTTACTACGCAAGGATTAACTTAGACATCTCAAGGGCGTTAGTCTCTAGGACCTGAGGGAGGATCCTTGCTGTGCTGGCTTTTTTCTTCAGTAGTGGTCTGAACCCCCAAGTATTAAGCTAGTGCTTGGCTTTCTTCACAGAAGTTTGGGCTGCTCTGAAACAACCAAAAAAATCTCCCTGGGGATGCTGAGAGCCATTAGGTTCCCTTAGCATACACCCACGGACTCATAAGCCTCCTCATTGCCTTTTTAACATCCTTGTTTCTCAGGCTGTACACGATGGGATTGACCAGGGGAGTGACCACAGTGTAGAACAGAGAGAAGATCTTGTTCAGGGCAGCAGCCCGGGTTGCTGTGGGGATGGCGTACACCGTTCCCAGCGTGCCATAGTACAGCGTGACCACGATGAGGTGGGAGGAGCAGGTGGAGAAGGCCCGTTGCTTTCCGGCAGCTGATGGAATTCTGAGGACAGCAGCAACAATGTGCACATAGGAGGCTACGGTGAGTAGGAAGGGCACCATGGTGACAAAGGAGGCCAGTAGGAAAGTGGTTTTCTCCACTGTCTCAGTGTCAGAACAGGCCAGCTTCAGCATGGGGGCCAGGTCACAGAAGAAATGGTCAATCTTGTAGGTTGCACAGAATGGCAGCTGGAAAGTCATGGTGACGGTGACCACAGGGGTCAGGAACCCACCCAGCCAAGACCCACCTGCAAGGAAGATACATGTGTGGAGGTTCACCAGGGATGGGTACTGGAGGGGGCTGCAGATCGCAATGTAGCGGTCATAAGACATGGCTGCCAACAGAAAGCACTCGACTACTGCCATGGAAGCAAAGAAGTAAAACTGGGCCACACAACCCACAAAAGAAATCACCTGGGGACCTGACAGAAGGGTCTGTAGCATCTTGGGGGCAATGGAGGTAGTATACCAGATCTCCAGGAAGGAGAAATTGGACAGAAAGAAGTACATGGGGGTTTGGAGGTTGCAGTCAAAGGAAATGACTGTAAGGACAAGAAAGTTCCCCAGCAATGTCACCACATAGATTCCCAGAAATATCCCAAAAAGAAACCACTGTAACCCATGGAGACCCCCAAATCCCAGGAGGAGAAATTCTTTGATTGCGGTCAGGTTAGCCATATCCGAGATTCACACATGACACCTGAGGAAAGGAGAGAAATGGAGCCAGTTGGAGAAAGAGTCATGCTGCTATGGGGAGGGGCAGGGAGCAGCAGCAGATATGCCATGCATTAGAAAACTCAAAGACCCTGTCTTTTGTTCCTCTGGAATACATTTTCTGTTTTGTTCTAGTAGGTGTATTTACCTAATAGCTAGAGCAGAATCAGCAACTATGCCCTGGAGAGGTAACAGAGAGGGCGTCTCCTTTGCTCTTTTCCACTCTGTTCCTTGACATAACCGGTGATGAATCTACCTTTGGGAGTCTCACAGTGGGAGGCAAACACCTCCTAATGGGGACATGGCGTGGAAGCTTTTCTGAACTTCGGAAACGCAGCTTTTAAGACACAGTGGAAATGTGCCTCCCAAATTGTAAAATAACATTGGCATTTGCACCACTGGATCTCCCCTTAAACTCCTAAATCAGGGTGGGTTTCATAGGGAACATAATTGGAGGGAGGAGGGGAATTCAGAACTACTGATCTTAAAGTACCTGTAAGAAAAATAGGAGTTGTTTTTTTTTTTTCTGCCACGCTCTGGGGATGTGTAGCTGATTGCTTCCATGGCATCAAATTCCTATGGAAATTGGGGGGAAATGTATGTAAAGTTATTCACTTGAAATGTTAGAGAAAAATAATGTTCCATCCTTCATAAATGAAAATGACATTCCTGACTCACAAGCAGTAGGATGTGCATTTAGAGTTATTTTTTTCCGGCAGCAGGGATGGGTTAGCAGTGAGTCATGGATGCAGCTCCCCCGTCCCCACAAGCACACCCTCCCTCCCTGCCAGCTCAAAGACCCGTGTTTGTGAAATGGCTGCTCTTAGCTCCTGGGCTCTGTGATAGGATTAATAATCAGTCCGTGTTGTGGCCTAAATTAGGGGTAAGTGTGAGGCCAGAGTTAGGGGCTGGTTTCAGTTGGTGTTCTAGGCTGAAGTCTCAGTCTGTGGCCAGAGAATAGAGCAAAGCCATCTTGGCTGCTTGGCTTGGGGTAACGACCATGTGTCCCTAAAAGGTTACAGGTAAGTCATATTTTTGTAAATGAAATCCTATTTTAGGTCCACCCAGGGAACTGGCTATTCAAATGACTCTTATTAAAAATGCTTCTGTGACACACAAGAATTTCTCCATAATCTACCCTTCGTACCACCATGAATTGTTAATACACTGGGCTTGTGTAGAGGAAGATCCATCTATGAGGGGGCTATGCAGGACATTGAGGGTGCCTAACGTGGTTCTGAATATGATTAGGGTGTGTAAGGAAAATCTATCAGCAACTACAGGTGTCCCTGGGGGTGACATCTGCTTCCTAATTGGGGGATTAAACTGCAGCGTCCTATTACCTGCCGTTTTACCTTGTCTTCAGAGACTGGCAGCCAACATGCAGAACCAAAATTAACATCATTAGATTTTTATCATTCAGTCTCAAGTCTCATTAATTACTATTGAATAAACTTGATTTTCCCTTTTGGTTTATGTGTCATTGGTAGGCCTCCAAATTCAAAGGCACACCAGCCTCCCTTAATCCTTGCCCATCCTCTCTTTTCTTGCAGTGAAAACAGATTAATGTCATCACAAAAGAGAGGCTTCAGCTCAGAATTTATTCATTCTTTCATGCAGTCATGTATTCACTCCCCACACATTTTGAAACACCTACTAAGTGTCATATACTGGGCTCAGTACGCATTGGGGATAAAATTATGAACAGGAAAATCATAGTCTCAATGTTCTTCGAATCTGCATCCTTGAAGCAGAGGTGATCTTTAAAATAACTGTAAAACTGCTATCGTCATAAGTGCTGTGAGAGAGAAATACAGGGTCCGAATATAAAAATAATATGGCTGGAGAGGTGACCTCATTTTGGCAAGATGGTGAAAGGAGATCTCTCTGAAGAGAAAGTCATATGTAAGCTGAGATATGATGGATAAGGAGCAGTCAGCTAGGAGAACAGAAGGGAAATATTACAGGCAGGGATGCACTGTGTGCAAAGGCCCTGAGTGAGATAAACACTTGCGTACTGGAAGAAGTAAAACAAGCAAACAGTAGTTCCTGTTGTAGCTCAGCAGGTTAAGAACCTGACTACTATCCATGAGGATGCAGGTTCGATCCCCGTCCTCGCTCAGTGGGCTAAAAATCCGGCATTGCCGGGGGCTGTGGTGTGGGTCGCAGATGTGGCTTGGATCCAGAGTGGCTGTGGCTGTGGCGTAGGCCGGCAGCTGCAGCTCCCATTCAACCCCTAGCCTGGGAACTTCCATATGCCACAGAGGTGGCCCTAAAAAGGAAACAAAACCAAGCAAACAAACAGCAAAAACAACAACCGCGGCTCGGAGGACAGCAGGTGAAGCCACAGGCGATAGGAGGTGAACTTGTAGAATGGATAATCTGACTTACATTTTGAAAAGACCCATCAGGCTTCTGTGTGGAGAATGGACTGTAAGGAACTAAAAGGGAAGGTGAAAAAACTGGTGAGGAAATCGACATAGTAACCCAAGTAAGGGATGGTAGCTGGGATCAAGTTGGGCTGGAATAAATTGGATTAATTTTAGAACTTACATAGTAGAATTGATATGTATTTTTATACCTTTCCATATGCCTATTATAAGTTAATAAAATGTTTACTCTAATGAAATGACATGGATTGCAGATGAACTGCAGTAGAAGAGGGCATGAAGGACAGGAAGGAATTAAGGATGAATCTCCGGTTTGGGGCTTAATCAACTGCATGGATGATCATGTCTTTTCCTGAGATGGGAGGACCAGGTAAGTAACATCCTTTGAGGGGAATTTTCTTTTGCCTGCCTTCCTTCTCTCCCCACCTCCCTCCCTTCCTTCCTTTTTTCCCTCTCTCCCTCCCCCCTTCCTTCCTTCCTTCCTTCCTTCCTTCCTTCCTTCCTTCCTTCCTTCCTTCTTTCCCTCCTCTCGTTAGATCTAGTGGGTTTTAATCCATTGCTGGGATGACAGTTTCAGTCCGCATACGGGTCAGTAAACTGATAACGGGCAGAGCTCCAGCCCTGAGAGACAGGGCTCTCACTGTGGTCACACAATAAACTCTTAAGCAAAAGTCTGACAAACGCTTGTCCTTGGTCTCAAAAGGAACCAGGGAAGAGAGTGAGAGTGTCAGTGTAACCTTTACTCACTCTGTAAAATTGCTCAGAGCACAGGGTTAGCAACTGCGTATCAGGAGCATCTTCTGCATAGGAAGCACAGAAAAGCACAGTTCCATGGGGGATTGTTAGACTCCCTTCAGTGCGAGTCTCTGAGAAACCTTCATTAATGGCAGTCCACCTACCCAGAGCTTTCAATTATCTGAGTTGAAAAAAATTCTGTTTTGTCTCATTTTGCTTCTGTGTGCAAGAGACAGATAAAACGAGCTCAGTCAAGAAAACAATTTTCAGGAGATATCCTGGGGTCAAAATACATTCAGTTCTACTCTTTCTCTCTTCATTCCATTTGCAGTTCTGGCCAATCATAATTAATGCTCAAAATAATGGCTGGGAGCTCTGAAAGATCCTCAATCAGTAGAGAGTGATTCAAGTATATCATTATACTTGATTTACTAAGTCGGGACAATGGACTCAGCTATCTTAGCAGAATTTTTTTTTTTCAAATACAATGGAAAACAATGTTCTTAACCTTCAGTTACCCAGAAAATCTAATTAAACATATACCCTTTCCCCTGATATTCTCTTAATCATGACTTGTCTTGGTATTAATTCTCCTATGTCCTTATAATAACCAAAAGATGTTCATTAACATGAAAAATCATTTAGTGCCCAATACAAAATAAACCCCCCTAAATTCACCTCCCCTTACCATCTCCAAGGTGCTAATAGTTGCAAAAGTACAATCATAAAATTGACAGGGTAGCAACCTAACTTGGCAGTGAGAGACTAACTATAGAAGCCCAAACCCATTACCTCTTCCAGAGTGAATCCAGGAAAATCTCTTGGAAAACAGGGTGGAATCCAAAGAATGGCTGAAGATTAAGTGCTGGAAGGGAGAAATACACAGCTTGATAAGGAGAGCAAAGATCTGCTATACCTGTCAGATACCATCTGATTCAGCAATCCCATTGCTGGGCGTATAGCCAAAGGAAATGAAATCAATATCTCAAAGAGATATCTGTATTTCCATGTTAATTGCAGCAATATTCCTAATACCAAAGATGTAGAAACAACCTAAGTGTCCACTGGTGGATAAACGAATAAATAAAATGTGGTATATACATCCAGTGGAATATTATTCAGCCTTGAAAAAGAAAGAAATTCCTGTCATTTATACCAACATAGATGAACCTAAAGGGCATTGTGCTAAGTGAAATAAGTCAGACACAGAAAGACGAATGCTGCATGATCTCACTTATACATGGAATCTAAAAAAGATGAGCTCATAGAACCAGAGATTAGGACTGTGATTACCAGGGGCTGGGTGGGTGGGGTGGGGAAAATGGGCAGACGTTGGTCAAAGGGTACAGACTTTCCATTATAAGTAGAATAATGCATAGCGTGGTGACTCTAGTCAATAATACTGCACTGCACACTTGAAATTCGCTGTGAGAGTAGATCTTAGGTGTTCTCATCCCACACACACAAAAGAAGGTAACTGTGAGGTGATGGACGTGTTCATTAATTTGATTGTGGTAATCATTTCCTAAAGTATAAATATATTAAATCATCATGCCATACCTCCTAAGACAGTTAGAAACCCAGTGCCTTCCTTTTCTTCGGGCCCTCAGCTCTCTCCATTAAAAAAAAAAAAAAGTGTAAGCAACAAGTAAAAAACACTCAAATGTGCCCTTAGATCTTTATTCTCCCCAAAGTTATGCTATATTGATGTTAGGGGTAGTTGTTTAATGATATCAGGGGTAATTGGTAGGGACAGAAGATTATCTTGGTAGCCCCATCTTCACTATTTAGACCATCCCTTGGTCCAAATGTACATATATCTGTTCCTGAAAGTGATATTCGAGAGATACTAGGCTGGGGATCAGGAAAACTACCCAGAGACAGAGCAGAGCAGAAAAGAAGTTCTTAACTAATACCATACTAGCTCTTCTACCAAAAAATGCAGTTGATTTTTTGAGTCAGCTTTCTCTCTAAGCAGTGTCTTTCTGAAATAATTCAAGTTTGTGCTATGTGGCAAGAAAATTTGATTAAAAGTTTATTTTCCTTTGAACACAACTCGTGGAACATTACAGACAGCTCACTTGTTAAAGGAATTGTACATTAATGCAAGAAACTCCTTGGTGTCCAGGGGAATGATTTTGTTATTTGTGTTTGGCTACCTTGAGACCTAGAGACAGGCATTATTGAAACCTGGAGATAGGCATTGCTGAGATGCCTGAAACAAACATTATTGAGACCCAGAAACAGACTGGGAGATAGGCATTATTGAGACCTGGTGACAGATATTTCTAATTCAGCTATATTCTTTGGTGCCAGATGTTTTTTTGCCCAGTTCTGTTCCATTTGTCAACACGACAGACAATGAAATGGGCCGGGAAATGTCTTGGGCCAAATGATATGTGATGTGTCATTATGTGACATATCTAGCCTAAATGTGAGGAATGGCAACAATTACCTTAGTAAGTTGTGTAAGGAATTACAGGCTCATCCTTTTGGTCCCAACTGTCAAGATATTGCATATAAACATTTGGGGGGGTCTAAATAATCTGTATAAGCACCTAAGTTTCTCAATTACCCTATCAATGTAGACTCTAATTATGGTTATTACCTTATAGAAAAAATCTGAAATCAGTGGAATTCAGAAAACATTCCACCAATAAACCATTCCAGAAAACCCTGGTCTCCATAATGCCAAATACCCAAATTGAATAAGGAGTTTACTTTTTAACCAGTTATAGTTTTCTAATTGACTTCTCATGTTCATCTTGTCCTCTGAGTCAAGAAAGAGCATTTGCTAGACTTTCTATGCCTGCTCCATTTCCTTATATGCAGGAGAACTGAAACATCCTGATCCATTATTCTAACACTTACCTGTTCATACGCTCATGATGTTATGCATTTGAATAGTGGTGACATTTATTTTCTTGCATCTTTCACTCATCGTCCTGGTGTTTGACTCTAACAATGGAGAAAACCTCAGTACCCTCCTACTCACTGCTCTCTAATCCCCACCCTGAAGCATTCAAGAGCACTATCTGTCACCACTCGCATTTTCTTTTTGAAGCTTTCTGCTCCTAGACTCCTCTTCTTCTGTGATCATGACAAATTTACAGTGGTTAGGAAGCTGCAATAGTAACAGTAACAGTAATCTTTGGTCTGTGCCAGAGGCTTTATTATGCCACAGAGTAGAATATTGTAGTTGTTAAGAGTATGGTCTTTTGCGTCAGACAGACCTGAGTCTGAGTTCTGGCACCACTGCATATTCTCTGTGTGACTCTGAGCAAATAACCTCTTGGTGCTTCAATTTTCTCAGCTGTAAAATAAAGAATAATTATAATAATAAAACTACCTCATAGTGTTCTCATTAAGGTTGAATGAGAAAATCCATATGAAGTGTGGGTGAGATGCCCAGCGCTCTGTAAGCGTTCAATCTCATTTTCATTTTACAATGTGTGCGTGTGTGCGATTACTCTTAAGTTGTTTTATGTGTCATCGCCCTCACAAAATTGTTAGAGCCTCAAAGGCAGGTGCAATCTTGTAGTTTTTCTGTTGTTTTCCTCTGATCTTCTTCACATATCTAGCATATGAAATGATACCCAGAATGATCTTAATAAAGCTTTATTGGTGTAACTTTTTTTCCCATCCCGGCCAAAGTCGGCAAGCTCTATCTTGGCCAATCTTGACAGAAGTCCAGAGAGATCTTTCTTACCTCTCATGGTCCTTTTCCTCTCCTGAGGGGTTAGCCCATGAATCGGTGATCTGGATGCTTCGTTCGTCTTGACAGGATGGACGAATCAGGATCCGCCATCAAGATCATTCTCGGTCTAGCTGCTGCTCTAACTGCTCAACTTATCCTGCCATAGCCTCCTCCCATTAGGGAGTCAGGTCCTGCTTGTTTGCTCAATATGTTGGCCTCATGAAAATCAGTTTCCCTTAAGCCTGTCTCCCAATGGTAATATTTCCCCCCTCCACCGGGAAAGTTAAAATGGTCGAGTCTACAAAGAGCATCCAGAAGTTCTCATACCAACAAATTTCTTTCCAAGTCCTGAACTCAGAAGTTTGTAGGTTCAGAGGAGCCAATTACTATTCTGAAAGCCAGATTTCTCTGTTGTGATGAACAGGGCTAATCCTCAGCAACACTGACTGGACTATTGGAAAAGGTTGATCTGAAGCTATATTTCCTTCTTTTCAGGCTTTGATTTGTGGTTAATTTCTTGAACTCATTATGAATTTGGGAATCCTCTGAATAATGATCTCCAGAGCCTCACTACTGTACCAGCTATGAAGGAAAAATTTACTGAGAAAATTAATATCGTGAACAAGGTTGCAGGGGTCATCCTTAACCTCCTCAAGAGAATTGAGCACACCTAGTATAAACCAATATTGCTGATTACAAGTGATTTACGTCTATTCATTAAAGCAAATACCTCAGACATTTGACAACCTTTAAAGCTGTTAAGTCACTGAATATACTCAAGAGGAAGATAGTTGCATTTTAGATTTCCACTCTATCGTTCAGTCAGAAAATATTTACTGAATTCCTGCTGTAGGCATAGTCCCACTATGGGTACATCTTGAATTATATAATAATAAGTGTGCTCCTTAAAAAAGTCTCTGTCTTTTAACTTTTTAAAAACTACTCTAATTTCAAATGTATTAGGTGGGTTTTCTAAGGAATGAAGTTCTGTAGCAAAGTTTGGAAGAGTAAAGGATATTTTGTAATATGGCTACTTGTCATTGCTATATCTCTGTTTTATAAGTATAGATTTTTAAGTAATATATTTTCTTTCTTTCTTTCTTTCTTTCTTTCTTTCTTTCTTTCTTTCTTTCTTTCTTTCTTTCTTTCTTTCTTTTTTTTTTTTGTAGGACCACACCTGCGGCATATGGAAGTTCCCAGTCTAGAGGTCAAATTGGACCTGCAGCTGCTGGCCTACACCACAGCCACAGCAACACAACCACATGGCAACACAGGATCCAAGCCACGTCTGAAACCTACACCCCGCTCATGGCAACACTGGATCCTTTAACCCAGTGAGTGAGGCCAGGGATCAAACTGCATCCTCAAGGATACTAGTCAGGTTCATCACCACTGAGCCACAATGGGAACTCCTGGTTTTTCTTAAATAGAGTTATTCCTGTAATTTAAACTGAACTTTATTCCCAATTATTGTAATCTAGTAACACAAGATCTTA
Organism: Sus scrofa; assembly: GCF_054392235.1. NCBI lineage: Eukaryota > Metazoa > Chordata > Mammalia > Artiodactyla > Suidae > Sus > Sus scrofa. Next base: position 117,857,834 of record NC_139401.1, read on the forward strand.
GATTTCTCTGGGTTTCAGATAGCATCATGGAAACATCTACCACTACATTCCTAAAATCGCTTTAGTAAGACAAATTCAAGAAGCACACTTCTTTTTTTTTTTCTTCACAGAACTCTGTTACTTCTTTCTCTAAAGAAGACATTAGGAGTAAAAACGGGCTTCATTCTTCCTAGAATGCAGCCTTTGGAAATTCACTAGGTGTATTTTTAGGGCCTTTCCCATGCATTTGTTGAAAACATATAACATTGAGGGAATTCATTCTGGGGAGTGATCAGGTGTTAGAGAAGATAGATTATAAGTTTCTCAAAGGTGATGCCCACCCAGAGGACTTATTTCAGAGTAGACTAGCAAGTTAAAGACAGTATTCTGACCTCCATTGGTCGTAGAAGATCACAGAAGGGGTAGCAGTATGGAAATGTCATGCCAGAGTCTATAGGAAAGGGCTCACATCCACTGTGTAAGTGTTGAGAAAAAAGGGATTTACCCTGGAATACAGGTATTGATTTACACAGGGGTAGTAGTATAGTAGAATGGAGAGAATATGTGCTTTGAAGCCAGCAATAACCCATCAAATCTCAACTGGGCCTTTTGATAGCTGGGTGACCTTGGATAAATGAAGTTCAGCTACCTCATCTGTAAAATGGGTACAATACCTACCTCATTAAGTTGTTGAAGGGTTTAAATGCAGATGCCTTTTATGCAAAACATTTGCTAAAATAAGTGTGAAACAAATATTATTTCCTTCTCTCCTCTCTCCTTTTGTTTCTTTGATGAAAAAAAGGTAAACAATTTCATTCACTGCAAATGCAGCTGGAATGCCAGAGTGATGCTGATGTTGTGATCAGGAGTCAGGAGCTGAGAGAACCAATATTTCTCACCAAGTGGCATGTAAAATTTAAAGTTCATAAAAACTTCATTTACAAGACTGTGCATTTCTTGGGGGCAAAGGGCTGACCATATCTTATTAGTCTCTGTAATCATATGGCTTGGTGAATTGTTGAAAATTCAGAGGACACCAATCAAGTTTACAGGTGGTTCCACATGGGCACGATTTTGTACTTAATAGGACTTAACTTTGGAGATGCCAAGGAAAGAAAATTTGAAAATCTGAGGCTAGTTCTCAAAGTTTAGTTGTAGACTAAAAGCAAAGTTTGGGCTAGGCAATCTTCAAGAGCTGAAGAATGTTACTGATATAAAGTGGTGATTTGTATCTGGGCTGACTAGTAAGTGCCGTTACATAAAGAGTCTAATTTCCTGCTCTGTATTTTTTATCATAGGTTCCAGAGAGAGAATTGGATCATAAGTTTAATGAACCCCTCTTGTAAGAATTTGTAGTAGACAGGAGGGTGGTTTTCATCAAAGCTTAAGTGGTAAGGACAAAAGGGCAAGATCTGAGGTTGTCATAGGAACCTCTTTCCCTTGAAGGGCCATCAGCAGGATTAAATAATGGCCATGGTGAACACTAGCAAGAGTAAGAACCTGAGAAGAACAAGACGGTAAAGAAAATGTGAGAGTAGGAGATAGGGGAAGAAAGAAAGAAAAGAAAGAGGGCGCTAGCGCCACCACTAGCAACTTTAATCAATCCATAGTCATGGTTTATCAATCTCTGAGCCTTCTCCATTTAATCTTATGATTTCCAGCCATAGTCAAGCAACAGACAGTAAGTGCCTCTTCTGTACCCCTACTGTGGTATGTGCAGTGGGTGATACAGACAATTAGAACACAAGATAGAAAAGAGCTTTCAGACTTCCCATTGTAGCACAATGGAACTGAATCTGACAAGTATCCATGAGGATGCAGATTCAATCCCTGGCCTCAGTGGGTCGGGGATCCGGCGTTGCCGTAAGCTGTGGCATAGTTTGAAGATGCAGCTTGGATCCTGCGTTGCTGCAGCTGTGGTATAGGCTGGCAGCTGTAGCTCCGATTTGACCCCTAGCCTGGGAACTTCATATGCTGCAAGTGCAGTCCTAAAAAATAGAAAAGAAAAGAAAAGAGCTTTCAGTCTTTTGGCACAGGTGGCACAGGAAACTGATGACTTTATTCCAGAGCGGGATAAAAAATGCCAAGAGAGAGATTCAAGCAAAGTGCTTAAGTTAGAGTAAGCAGAGAAGACTTCCTAGAGGAGGTAGCATTTGAGGTGTTCCTTAAAGGGTGAAAAGGACTTCAGTAGGTGAGATTGGGAGAGGACATTCAAGGCAGAAGAAATGGACTGAGCAAACAGACCAAGGAGGGGATATAATATGGATAAAATGATAGCAAACTCCTGCCTCCCCTCTTTTTCTGTTTTTTAATGTACTGTGCTAAGCACTCTAGATGCATTATTTCATTTAATCCATATAATAAGCCAATGAGGCAGGATTCCACTTATTATCCCTATTTTTTTTTTTAGCTGACAGCAGAGAGGCTATACAATTTTGTACAATGATACACAAGGATGAAGTGGCAAAGCCAGCTTTCCAACTTGAGCCGATCTGAGTCCAGAGTCCATGCATGCAACTCACCAAAAGACTATTTGCAAGTCAGGTCATGGAAAGGCATGACAGCATAATGTGGCTCAAGCACAAAGCCTATGGAAAGGAGGAATGACAGCTGCAGCCGTCTTATTGGCAGTGTCAGGTATAGGGATTGGATCCTGTAAACAATGGGAAACCATGGAAATTTTTAAGTAGAGGAATGACAGCGAAAGTGGTGCTTTAAGAAGATTAATCTGTCAGTAGTGCAGAGGATGGATGGGAAGGGAGAGAAAATGAAGGCAGTTAAGAGGCTATTGCAATATAAGAGTCCATGTGTAAGGTAGTGTATTATACACTTGAACTAAGAAATCCAAAGAGGAGAATGGACAGAGAAGAGACATTGTGAAGGGAAAAGAAAAAGAAGTTTATGACTAACTGGATGTAGGTGTTAAGGGAGAGAGAGGGGTAGAGATTAAATAAGGGATACTGAGATTTGGAAGATTTTCTAATTGGAAGAATGGTGAAGCCAGTCACGGAGTTGTGGGATTGCTACTGTGGAGAGAAATTTGGACTTGAGATTGAAATTGGGAGATATTTCTTCTTTTTTTTGACTTTATTTTATTTGTTTTTTTAAATTATTTTTATTTTTTCCATTACAGCTGGTTTCCAGTGCTCTGTCAATTTTCTACTATACAGCAAGGTGACTCAGTCACACATACACGTATACATTCTTTTTCTCACATGACCATACTCCATCATAAGTGACTTGATATAGTTCCCAGTGCTATACAGCCGTATCTCATTGCTTATCCATTCCAAAGGCAATAGTTTGCATCTATTAACCCCAAATTTCCAGTCCATCCCACAGGAGAAATTTCTAAAAAATGATACTTGCAACTATAGAAATGAATGAGATCAACTTGTGTAGAGACAACAGCCAAAGGTAAAAGCTTAGGGGAATACCTCCATTGAATTGATGAGGCAAGGAGTGATGGTTATAATGGAAGTAGATGAGAGATGCCATTGGGGAGGGAAGAGAAACAGGAAATTGTGAGAAAGGGATTTCAAGAAGGTTTAGTGATTGACATTGTCAGTATGGTAGAGAGGTCAGAGAAAAAGAAAGATGAGAAAATACTCCTGATTTGAGTAATTGGAAGATCTTTAGTGATTGACAAGGAGCTGTTCCATAATAGAGCCAGATTTCAAAGGGGTAAAGAAGAGAGAGAGAGAAGTCCCACATGGGAGACAGTGCGTGTAGAAAATGCCCAGGAGAATTTTTGTGGTGAAATTAAAGGAGTAAAATAAATACTTAAGGGGGCTGGGACTATTGAAAGTCTTCTTATGGTAGACATGATCCTAAAATATTCTTATCTGAAGAAAAAAAATTTAACTAACAATCGCTAGTGCAGATGTAGAGATTAAATATTTTGGGTCAGGTCAAGGGTAATAGTGACAGGAACAAGAGTCTGATGAATACGAGAAAGGGTAGGTCCAAGAGCTAGGTAGAATGTTTGCTTTGGCAAATATGGAGGTGATATCTACTTCTTTGGAAAATAAAAAAAAATTGAGAAAAGAGGCCACCTAAAGGTACTAAAATATATGGAGATGGACAAATGGCCTTAAACTAGAAGCATTCTGAATTTTCAAGGAAACACAGTCTCTTCAGCAAGAGGTGCTGGGAAAACTGGATAGCTGCATGTAACTCAATGAAACTAGAACATACCCTACCACCATGCACAAAAATAAACTCAAAATGGCTTAAAGAATTAAACATAAGACACCATACGACTCCTGGAAGAGAACATAGGCAAAACACTCTCTGACATCAACCATACAAATGTTTTCTTAGGTCAGTCTCCCAAAGCAATAGAAATAAAAACAAAAATAAACCAATGGGACCTAATACACCTTACAAGCTTTTGCACAGCAAAGGGAACCACAAAAAAAAAAAGACATCCTACGGAATGGGAAAAAATAGTTTCAAATGATGCAACCGACAAAGGCTTAATCTCCAAAATATACAAACAACTCATACAACTCAACAGCAAAAAAAAGAACAACCCAATTGAAAAATGGGCAGAAGACCTAAATAGATGTGTCTCTAAAGAAGACATATGGATGGCCAACAAGCACATGGAAAAATGCTCTACATCACTAATTATCAGAGAAATGCGAATCAAAACTACAATGAGGTACCACCTCACACCAGTCAGAATGGCCATCATTATTAAGTCTGCAAATAAAAAACCCTGGAGAGGGTGTGGAGAAAAGGGAACACTCTACAATCTTGGTAGGAATGTAAATTGGTACAACCACTATAGAAAACAGTATAGAGGTACCTCAGAAAGCTCAATATAGAACTACCATATGATCCAGCAATCCTACTCCTGGGCATATATCTGGACAAAACTTTCACTGAAAAACATACATGCTCCCTATGTTAACTGCAGCACTATTCACAATCGCTAAGACATGGAAACAACCTAAATGTCCAACAATAGATGAATGGATTAAGAAGACGTGGTGCATATACACAATGGAATACTACTCAGTCATAAAAAAGAACAAAATAATGCCATTTGCAGCAATATGGATGGAACTAGAGACTCTCATACTAAGTGAAGTAAGTTACTTATATCTGGAATCTAAAATATGGCACAAATGAACCTATCTACAGAAAAGAAACAAACTCATGGACAAGGAGAACAGACTTATGGTTGCCAAGGGGGAGAGACAGTGAGTGGGAGGGACTGGGAGTTTGGGGTTAGTAGATGCAAACTATTGCATTTGGAATGGATAAGCAATGAGGTCCTGCTGTATTGCACAGGGCAATGTTATCTAATCACTTGTGATAGAACATGATGGGGGATCATGTGAAAAAAGAACATATATAAATGTATAACTGGGTCATTTTGCTGCACAGCAAAAATTGACAGAACATTGTAAATCAAATATAACAAATTAAAAAAAAAAGAAGGAAAAAATACCCTAAAAAAATTGTCTTCCATGCACTGACTGGTCTTGGCATGAATTTGTACAAGTAAATTCTGATCCTCAAGTTATTAATCTGTAAAATGCAAGATAGTGAGAATTATCAATGATTCATGTAAAGTTCTGAACATAAATGATATCCACTAGGAATGCGTTTTTATTTATTTCTTTTTTTAGGGCCATACCCATGGCATATGGAGGTTCCTGGGCTAGGGGTCGAATTGGAGCTACAGTTGCGGCCTACACCACAGCCACAGCAATGCCAGATCCTTAACCCTCTGAGCAAGGCCAGGGATTGAACCCTCAACCTCATGGTTCCTAGTCGAATTTGTTTCCGATGTGCCACCACAGGAACTCCACAACTATTGTTTTAGCAGTAACCACTCACCTCCTTTTTAAATCCTCTCACTTATTATAGACAACACTCTAATTCATATTTCTTTTTTTTTTTTTTATTTTCCCACTGTACAGCAAGGGGGTCAGGTCATCCTTAGATGTATACATTGCAGTTACAGTTTTTTCCCCCACCCTTTCTTCTGTCTAATTCATATTTCACACACACCCATGCACACATATACACACATGTGCACACAGAGGCATGTATGCACAGAACTCTAAAACTATTTCTGTAACAAGCTAACTTTTCACTGCAGAGGACGTATTAAATATTCAAAGAAGTGTTCATGCCTGAGGTGCCTCAGTGACTTCAGCCATCCAGTTCAGGGATACAGACCAAGAACTATCCCCACTCACCTGGGTTCCAGTTCTAATTCCCTTCTCATGGGGAATGTTCAGAGGTTTGAGGCAATGATCTATGACTCTAGTTCTTCCCCATGCAAGGAGGCCTGGAATGCCCCACCCCTAGTGTCACCTCAATGTCCCCTTAACATCTTTTCCCCAAATGAGGCCTCTCCCTGACTTCGAATCATTGCTCTAAGTAGAAGCAATTCTGGGAGGGGAGATTCTAACCAAGGTGGACTGAGCCCCAGAGGGTAAGACAAATTTCAAAGACACCAAGTTGAATGTGGAGGCTCTAACCTTTGCCAGATTCTCCCTTACTCCCAAACCGGAACCTTGCAGCACAAGCCCTCTTGCTCTCTCTGTCCTTCTCTCACCCTCCCTCTCCCGAGTCAGGTGTCTCAAGCTCAGAAGATGTGAATTAGTTGCCATGGTAACCTGTGACTGCGCCTGATCGCCTCTTCTCTCAGCCAGTTCTAGGCCCTGGACATCTGTTCTCAGTTCACTTCTTCTAATGTTCCCAAATCTAAGCCTGGGATCATATGCCAAGTTCCACACTGTCTGTGTGCAGGTGGTACAGAGGTCATCGCCTGCTTCCAAGGTAAAAGGAACAAGAAAGAAGAAATGGAGTAACAGGCAAGCAGAGTGCTTTAAAGGAGTTCTCTGAGGACGAAGAGGCCAGGGACACTAATTTAAATTAATTAAGGTCTTCCTACCTGCCAGCCACAGTGATGTTCTGTCCTTTATTTCATTTAGTTCCCTCAAACGACTTTACCAAATAAGCACCATTATTCTGATATACCGTAGGGATGAAAGAAATGAAAATTCAAAGAGGCAAAGGGACTTGCCTAACATTGCAAAGTTGTGATTTCAACTTAGGCCTCATCCGAGTTTTAAAAACACATCTCATCGCATTACACTGTTGTATGGAAGGAACACAAGGGCTGCAGAGAAACCTTTCCTCCATCCACGTGCCTGTGAATCCTCACAGCCTCTCCCCACAAATCGGCCCACTCCTTCAAATGTCGCCCCTCTTAAGACATCACCTTCTCCTTCATAAACTCCTTTCTTTGTCTTCGATAACCTCTTTCTGCGATTCTGAGGCTCTCTACAATTTACCCCTGGCCAAATCCTCACTTTTCCCATATTCTCAGGTAGATCCCTGACTCCTCCTTCCTAGGGGGGCATCTCTCATGTCATGGGAAAAAAACCGGCATAGGCTAATTTTCCTGACATATGCAGAAAAGAGGATTCCAGGATTAGTTTCCTATGGTTCTAATTAAATTATTACAACATTTAGTAGCTTAAAGCCACACAAGTTTATTCTCTTATAGTTCTGGAGGCCAGAAGTCTGAAATTAGTTTCACTGAGCTAAAATCGAGGTGTCCGTAGAGCGGTTTCCCCTCCAGAGTCTCTAGAGGGGAGTGTTTCCTTGCCTTCTCCAACTCGAAGTTATGCATTCCTTGTAGTCCCTGGTTTGTGGCCACTCCTTCCATCTTCAAAGCCAGAAGTGTATCATCTTCACATTTTTCTTTGTTTCTGTCATGGCATCTTGACATCTTGCATCTCAAGATCATTAACTTAATCATACCTGCAAAATCTCTTTTGTTACATATCATTCAGTTTCCAGGGATTAAGACTTAGATATCTTTAGGGGCCATTACTCAACTGACCACAACATCCAAGATGCTCAATTGCACGCTTATAGCAGGGACTAGTCCTTCGTCTCTGGAATAGATGAACTAGGACTTCAAGAGTTAGAGACAGAATAGAAGACACAAGCCTGGATGAAGTTACAAGAGTGATGAAAACTTGAATTGTGTTGAAATGAAGTCAAGTACAGGGCTAGTAGTTCCTGCTTCCTGAGTCTTCCTGCAACGTCTCTTTACTTGCACACCACCCCTCCAGAGGGAGGTAAAGGAACGTAGGACTTAGAGGTGAGCATTTCTCCCTTTCTTTTTTTCTGAAATGATCGCCTTATTGTTCTTTTGTCTGGCCTGGGTGGTATCTCTAGCAGAGGAGGAAAGGCTGAGAATGTGGCTCCAGAAAGAGAGGTGACTAGAATGCCTCTCTAGGCGAACTCTCGTCTCCCTCTCCATCTCCACGTTACCTATCCCCTTCCCTAGCCTTAAGGCCCATGAGGCACCTCCTATTTGTTAGGAAGTTAAGGTACAATAAAGTGAATCCCAAGATAAGTAGAAAAGTGGAGAAAAGGAGGAGGTTTCCTTAGGAGACGTCCTCATGTCAGCCCACTTCTGGACAGAGAGAGGCCTTCTCCATCCAGCAGTCTGGGGGAGGAGAGGAAGTGGCGATGTCTGCCAAGCAGAGTGCCCACGAGCCAACAGAGTCATTTCCTGATAACAATTAGCTTCTTTTCCTTGGCACTAAATATTGCTACCTATCTAGGATATAGGGACCCTCAGGAACTTTCCCTTTCCACAAGATTCTCTGCCTGCCGATCATCACAAGGAATAGCTTTAATTGCATCTGGCAGGTCTGAGCTAAAGTCCGGTGAAGAGAGTGGAGAATAGGAATTTTGGGAGCTCAGGTTTTTGAAATCATGGAAACACTGGTTAGGATGGGAGTGTGGAAGCATGCCTGGCTCCAGACTAAATTGTCATGGTCTTGGAGTGTCGGCAACAGCATCATAAGCTCAGTGAGGTTTTGATTTATGAGCACCAGATGCACAGTTGTGCACTGATGTTTTTTGTCGAGTTAGCAGCTGGCTTCCCATATTTTGTTCCTGTTCCAGGACATCGTCTATTATATTGTTCAACGCTCCTCCTCATGACAAATTCTTCTCCAAGATTGCAGCCAGGAAAAAGTTTGTTTCTCCTAGTAAACGTGCCTGCTTTCTTTTGCCAGACAATAAAAGCAGTGAAACCCATCACACAGAAGTACCCCCGCTTCCGCACCCTTGCAAGAGGGTTGACAAAAACTCTCCAGCTGAATGAGTTCTGAGTCTGCTGAGAGGGGAAGTGTCAGGGGTGAGGAAAAAACCCAGGGCAGCTCACAGAACTCACTCCAGACCAGGGAAGCAGGGCAAGCCGCAACTTCTGAAGAGAGGGACTGGCCAGCCATAGGCCAAGGACCTCACAGGGAATCTAGAGAATTCCCAGGCAACAATGATGACACCATCAAATTCTAAGATGAACCATGTTAGGACATTCTCCAGCAGAAAAATTAGAAAAAAATTGGGCCTGGCCGCCAGGGTTAGGAAGAGCCAGGAATATTTAGGAAACAGGCCTCAGATGTGTCTTCTTACTGAGTCTTAACTGATTTGTGAGAGACAAAGAAGCTCTGGGAACTGGTAGTACTCAGGCAGAAAAACAGGCCTAATTGTCCCCGGGAAATCCAGGAAGATCTACTGATCTGAGGGCTTCACAGAAACGCCCTAAGCCTGCTGTGATGGGGTGTAAGAAATTTTTGACGTTCTAAATCCCACTAAGTCCCTAGACCAGTTCAACTATACTTTCGATATCCTTTTTAACTGATGCTTGATTGTTTTCGCATACTGAAAATGTAGGGGGGGGGTTAGTTTATTTTGTTTGTCCCTATCTCCTTCCCTTTGCACTTCTTTTATTCTTTGCTAACAGATTTTAGCCTAGTTGTACCAAGAATTTCCCAAGTGTCAGCCATTTCAATTTTTTTTTTTTAAGAACGGGAATAAATAAGCATATAGATATATGATGTTTTATTTGTGGGCTTGTTCATTTCCTCCTCTGCCCTTGCTTGGATTTAATCTGGAAGAGGTTATTGACCTCGACTCAGTCCTGCTCCCCTTGCTTGGGCAGATTGTTTGCTTTTGGCCATAAGGGGCGCCTGGGCAAGTGTTTGCCCTGCTAGTAACCTGTGGAGTCACTGCTGCAAAGGAAAGTATCTCATTTTGTTAGATGCTTTTATTACCTATGGCATCACAATAACATTTTCCTCTGGTTTCTTGCCTTGGGAACACCTAATGGCAAGATGCTTTTGATACTTCAGTAACTAAAGCTCCTTTAATGGGGTTCCTGATAGACCTGCCTTGTTTTGTTCTATAGTGAAAAATGTTACAAGAAAGTTGCAGTATATATTTTGTTTGTAACGATGCCTTAAGCTATTAAGGCCATTTGTTATTTTCTGAAAGGAAGAGAGATAATGCTCGCTAATAAAATTCACCCCACTGCAGGTCGCTCTAAGTTTTTTCCCTACAAAGTGTTCCGGAGCTCTCGTCCATCTGCCTCTCTTCTTCATCTTTGTCCTTGTGAGATGCGGAGGGGGCACGGCTTTTCTAAAGCTGGGGCATTGGACTCTGTCGGCATCTCAAATAAGTCGCAAGGAAGAGCCAGCTTAATGCAAACTGCACCCCCCTTTTGTCGTTCCCTCTCCTGGCCCTGGCTTCCTTGTTTGCTCCTCCTTGTCAGCAGAGTCCAGCCTCCTTGGGCCACTAATTCTGGCATCGCCCTGAAGACCCTGTCTTTTAGTCTATTCCTGCTCCCTATCCAATATTCAGGCATTGAAGTTCCCCTTAACCCAATTTCTCCCCAAATTGAAAATGCAAATGTGCCGGCTTTATTGTCTGTATGTATTAAGCTTCTACAAGAGGCTTTGTGTTAGGCACAATGCTCTCTATGGGGCAGGACAGAAAGGTGGGGGTGAGGGAGCAGAATGGCCTTTGAACTCTCATGGGTCAGCAGCTGGAGTGTTTTGCACTATTCAGGCCTGCGATGGGGTAAGAAGAGCAGAGGGGGTAGATGGGGACAGAAGCAGGGAGGACAACTGTGGGCTCCATCGTGAAGCCAGAGGGAATTGAACTGGAGAGTCAAAAGCCAGCTCCGGGAGAGGACGCTGTGATTTCCAGCTCACCCCAAGTCTCCGGACACAAAACTGTTCGTAATTCTATTGTCAGAATGATTTCAGCTCCCAGTAATAGGAGGACCACACAGAAGAGGATGCCAAGAGGGAAAGGCTGAGGGTTTCTCATCGTCCTTTCACAGCAAATCCAAGATGCCAGGAAACATACTTTTCCCCAGACATAATAATGTGTGACGTTACACACAGGGACCTGAGGCCAGTTACACCTGTGTGGGGATCTCTGGCGACTTTGTGTACGAATAGTTCACCTGTAATCCTAATGGCAGTTGTTTGTTTCTCTAGCTTCTACTTTTAAAAAGCCCCTGGAAGTTTGACAATGTAAAAGTTTCCACTTTACCATTTGATAGATTAAACCTACTCTAGAGGGGCTGAAGTTTTATAATCCCTATCTGACTGGACCCAAGTGTGCGAAACAGAAAGCTTTTCACAGGGGCAAGCAGGGATGGTGGCGGTGCGCAATACGCGGATCAACACCCGGCTTCTTTTAACAAAACATAAAAGCTATTTCCAGCTGAAATTCTCAGAAACACTATAGGAAATTAGTATGACTGATTGATGTGATCTCATCTAATAGAAATGAGAGTCGAAGTTTTATCCCTCTAGAACAGATGATTAGAGACAAATGAGGGGCAGGTTCCCATGGCAACCATGTGGCTATCTCAGACCCAAAAGAGGCCTCTGGAGGGGAAGCTTTGAGAAGGAATATGGGGTTTTTTTTTTTTTTTTTTTTTTTTTTTTAAGGGAAGAGACAGTATACCTTTGTCTTTTAGGGACATCGTGGAATGCTTAGGGAATTAAAGTGATGTGGAGGTACCTTTAGAGTTGTTGTGTGAGTCTTGGGGAATGATTTTGAACACTCTTCCAATCTCTTGATGTGAGAAGAGCATCCCTCCATTTGGTTAGGCCTCTTACTCCAACTCCCTTTGAGGAGGGTCATAACTGAGAGGACAGGGGAATCTACGGACATGACTGCAAACCCACGTGGGGCCATGCTGGGTGTCAGTATCAGGTAAATCCATCATCTTCAGACCCTCCTTTTCTTAGCATAGACCTACTTTCTCTGCCTTGAACTCATAGCCAACCATTCTAGCCCATCATGGGGTTGGGAGAATCTTTGGGGTGGCAGTGTTTGTGCTGAGGGTGATATGGCAGGATATCACACCTCCTTTTGTGAAGGGGTATGGCTGACATCTTCCTGCTGATTCCCTCTTAGTAGATCAGGGTCCAATTTCATGGCAGCCATCATGGATAGGAGTAAAAGTCAAAGCCAAGGGAGCTCTGCTCTTCTTACTCTAAGGACTTTTCCAGCTTCCCCTGGCCATTTATTTTTATTTTTATTTTTTTTTTAGCTTTTTAGGGCCATACCTGCGGCATATGGAGGTTTCCAGGGTAGGGGTTGAATCAGAGCTGTAGTTGCCAGCCTACACCACAGCCACAGCAATGCAGGATTGGAGCCATGTCTGTGACCCACACCGGAGCCCAAGGCAATGCTGGATCCTTAACCCACTTAGCGAGGCCAGGGATGGAACCCGCATCCTCATGGATGCTAGAGTTTGCCACCACTGAGCCATGATGGGAACTCCCTCCCCTGACCACTCTTTTTTTTTTTTTTTTTTTTTGTCTTTTTGCCTTTTCTAGGGCTACTTCCGCGGCATATGGAGGTTCCCAGGCTAGGGGTCTAATCAGAGCTGTAGCCACCAGCCTACGCCACAGCCATAGCAATGTGGGATCCAAGCCACGTCTGCAACCTACACCACAGCTCAAGGCAACGCCAGATCCTTAACCCACTGAGCGAGGCCAGGGATCGAACCTGCACCCTCATGGTTGCTAGTCAGATTCGTTAACCACTGCGGCACAATGGGAACTCCTCCCCTGACCACTCTTAAACGACAACTTCTACCATATCAAAATCTCTCTGCTGCCTTCCTCTTCCCTCCCTTCACAAGTAAAGTTTTCATGGTCTTCTATTTTTTTTTTTTTCCTTTCTCCAGATTTCCCTGTTTTCACTTCTCCTTGGTTCCGCCCCTTGCTCCTTCCTGTCCCCGTCTTCCTCCCACATGTAGTCCCAAGAACTTTGTTGACATCTGAGATGTCAGATTTGATGAGATGTCAGATTTGATGAAATGTCTGCCCCTGAAATCACAGAGGCCCTAAGGGATTCCTAATCTAGATCAACAGCATCATGGAAGGAAACAGATAAACGATAGGGTGTAACATTTTCTAAATTTCTGTTCTATGCCTTCGCATATGCTAACTCACTGTATCTGAAAAATAGCCCAGCAGAGTAGACTTTATGAATCATTCCCATTCTACCGGTGATGAAACCAAGGTCCTCAAAATTAAAATGACTCTCCAAGAAATTAGAGCTTAGAAGTGCAGAATCAGGATTTGCATTCTTGTCCTCTGGCTCCAAATCTGGTTCTTCTTCCACTCCTTAGGAGATTATGGGAGTTTGAGGCCAATGTGTTACCAAGAGAAGATATGGTTGCTGTCTCCTGAAGGCTGCTGATGTGTGGGAGAGGGCTCTTCAAAGACTTATTCTGTTCAACTGTTACAGCTCCGGGAGCTTTGCAGCCATGCTTGAACTTGAGGCCTCGAATCTGTTTTCACCCAGGGTGATAGCAAGTAATTCATTCTCAGTCTCCCACAGGAGAATATCCTGTTCCCACTATAGGCCCTGGATGACCTGAGTCAGGAGTTCTGGCCACTCGGGCTCCTTGATTTCTATTCAATCATTCATTCCTTTATTTACACATTCATTCATTTGCTCAACTCCATTGAGTGTATCTCAGGTACCAGACACTATGGAAGGAGTTGCGGATCCATTGATGATCAAGCCATAATCTCTGCTTTGCTGTAGATTTTCTGGAGTATTCAGAGACTTTGGTGGATAATGGCAATGCGATATGGTAGGAATGGTGATACAACTATGACTGATTTGCAGCATGGAAACTTTGGCCAGAGTTGGGGAATGAGGCCAGTTGTGAAGGTTTATCTTTGTAGGAATCAACCTTTCTTGGCTCCCAGGTACCCACATTCCCCTTCCTTCCTCAGGTTCTTATGTGTAGCAAATATTCAAAGTCACTTCTTTATTTTCTAAATAGGACTTTTGTGTGTGTGGGTTGGGGGAGGTACATTCATTGTATGAATCATCAATCAGTGTCTTTAAAGAAAAATATAAGCCCAAATGCTCTTTCTTATTGAAATTCTGGGAAATATACTAGGAAATTAGCCTACAACTGACTAATGCAATCCCTTCTAACACAAATAGTCCTGTGCTAATATATCTGATCAGTCTAGAGAGCTTAGATTGCCTTGGTACAAAAAGGAGTAAGTGGGATGCAATTTTTTTTACTAACCTGCTTTGTAAATAAATGTCCCTGCATTAGAACATGATCTTTAAGTGCTCTCCTCTATACAACCCCCTTCCTGTGTCCTTCTCCCTGGGGGTAAATGCTCATATGCACAGCAGTGACCTTTTCTTCTCTCTAATCTCCCTCTTTGAAAGCTTGTTTTCTCTAGCTGTTTTTCTTGGAACAGACCTGATACAGAAATTCACACTGCAGTGTAGATGGATGAAAACAACTGAATGTTGTACCTTTTATAAGGCATTTGCATCTTAATGAAGACGAGTCACTCAATTTGGAGACATAAATTCTTCTTTTAAAATTGTCATGCTCACAATTCACTTTTTTAGATACCCAGGAACAAGTCCCCCAGCCCCAGATCTTTGACTTCAAATTCTAATGGGAAAATTTCAGGCACCAGTACATTTGACCTGAGGGAAATATTTTGGAGTAAAAGAGGCTGTTTCATTTCCCTATCAAATCCCAACTCTGGCACGCTGCTTGGGGTGACATCTCTAATTTCTCCTCCCTTCTGGAAGTACTTTTGGCTCAGCTCATCTCTATTCCTTTGCAGTCAGTCATTGAATACGGCCAGTCCATGCAGAGTGGAGGTAGGAACTGAAGAAGATCGGCTTCCATCATCTTTAAGGTATGAATTCGGAAGATATTATGACTGTGTAATTGAACGACTGACCTGATTCTGGTTGGCTTGTTAGGGTGAAAATCAGCCTTTCCTCGCACACACGTTCTGTGGGGAGGTAAGCTCATGTATCAGCTCACATGCGCATGTAATCACATGTGCTCTTGCTTATGTTTGCAGATAAAAGGGTTGTGGGGAGATTGCTGAAAGATGAGTGATGATAATAATGGCTCACCATGCTTTAGACACTGCGCTACTGGAGTTATATATCCTCAGAACCTCCATATGAAGCAGGTATTTTTATTTTATTTTCTTAACTTGCCTTTTTTAGGGCCACACCTGCGGCATATGGAAGTTCCTAGGCTAGAGGTTGAATCAGAGCTGCAGCTGCCAGCCTATACCACAGCCACAGCAACGCCAGATGCAAGCTGTGTCTGCAACCTACACCCCAGCTCAAGGCAACACCGGATCTTTAACCCATTTAGCGAGGCCAGGAATCGAACCTGCATCCTCATGGATACTAGTCGGGTTTGTTACTGCTGAGCCACCACGGGAACTCCTATTATTGCCATTTTAAAGATGAAGAAGCTGAAAACCAGATACATTAAATAAATTTCTTCAGATCACTCAGTAAGTGTAAGAGGGAGCATTTGAATTTCAGTCTTGATCCAGAGCCTGTACTTTTAATCATAATACTGCTTTTCCATGGGCGTGGATGAATGGATAAAGTTGAATATTCCAAGCTGGAAGGAGATATACGTCTGAACGATGTCCTCAGGTAAGAATGGACAAGATGTGCCCCGTGGACAGTGTCCATGCCACTTAAGAGGCAAGAATTCTTGCAGGGTAGTAGGGAAAAGAATTCCTGCAGTAGTTGTCTGGGGGCTATGTTGTGGAGGGTCCAGAATGTTGATCCAAAGAATGAATCTTTTATCCTTTATCTAGTACTTCAATTCTTAAAGGCCAGGATTCAGGGGCTAAAGAAGTTTTCAGAAAGTATAAATGAAAATATTTTCAGAATTGTACAGAGGAATTTGGAGATAAGTCAAAATACTAAAGCCAGAACAGAAACATATTTAATAAAAGTAATCATTCAGCAGCATGAAGCGTTAGATGAGGTCTATTGTGGATTGTTTTCCCTTTGCACATCACAGAGAAAACATCCAGTATTGTGATAACCAAGGTAATTTGTCCTAAGGTTAATAGGTGGTAAGAAAAAAAAAAGGATGTTTTGTTGTGTTCCATCCTACAGGGGCCAAAAGGTTCTGTTTGGCTTATATCACATTTACAAAGAAAGTACTGGTCTAAAATTCCCAAATGGCAAGCCTGGTAACGTCACAAAATGACTTCTATTGTTGGATGCAACAGGAGAGATTCTGGGTAATAACAGAGATGACTACCTGTGTGGCACTCCCTGGCCTGGGAGACCACGGATCTGGATTCCAATTCCAGTTCTACTACTAATTAACTGTGGGACCTGAAGACCATCACCCAGTTTCTCCTAAGCTCTGATTTTTTCACTCATAAAATGTGAGAGCTGCACATCTTATAACTGCCCTCTCTGCCACTTTTTTGTATGTGTATTTATTTTTTAAATGTATTTTATTACATATAAATGTATAGCTGATTTACAATGTGTTAATTTCTGCTGTATAGTAAAGTAACTCGGTTGTGTATGTGTATATTCTTTTTCATATTCCTTTCCATTATGGTTCATCACAGGATATTGAATATAGTTCCCTGCGCTATACAGTAGGACCTTGTTTATCCATCCTATATACACACTACTTCGCATCTACTAATCCCAAACTCCCAATCCTTCCCTTTTCCACCCATCTCCCCCTTGGCAACCACAAGTCTGTTCTCTATGTCTGGGAGGCTGTTTTATAGAGAGGTTCATTTGCATCATATTTTCACTAGTAATATGTAGGTCTTTTCTCACTGTAAAAAATGTTAAGCAATACCAAAGCCCCCCTTCAACTTCTTACTTCATCTCTTCCAAGATGGAAATTAAATTTTTAGCATAGTCTAAAGATTGTTATGTATCTATAGACATATAGATATATGTACATAGTTTTATGGGAGATGATTGTTATGTATCTATAGACATACAGATATATGTACATAGTTTTATGGGAGTCATTTTAAAAATAAATGTTATCAGACTATACGTGTTGTTCTGCAGGTGGCTTTTTTTCATTCAACAGCATGCCTTTGGGATATTTTCATGTTGGTACATATAAACCTGTCTCATTTTTTTTATAACTGGTGCATAGTGTGCATATACTATCATTTGCTTAGCTATTTTCTCACTAATGAATAAATAGGTTGTTTACAAAGGATCACAATTACAATGCTGCAATAGACAACCTTAGACATCTTCGTATACAGATGTGCAAGTGTTTCCTTAGGGAATATGCTCTGACATGGAATTTCTGGGTCTGAATATTTCAGTTTTATTAAGTGCTGTCAAATAGTTCTGTAAACCAAGCTACACACATGCTAGCAGTTTCATTGCAACTTTATTAACACTGTTTCATTTGCCAGTCTTATGGGTGAAAATGGCATCTCTGGTTATTTGTAAATTTGAGCAGTTTTTCCACTGCTCATTGTCACTTTGCATTTCTTTCTTTTTTTTTTTAGTTTGGGTCAGATGCTCATTCATATCCCTTTCCCATTTATTCTAATAGATGTTGGCTTTTTTTTTTTCATTTTTTGACATTGATATAGAGGATAACTTTATTTTTGTATAAATGCACATGTTTATAACTTTAAATCATAACTAAATTGTAATTATGCAGTTGTAGACTACAATCTCATTTCTTAACTTTGTTTATGGTAACTATCATTGCCCAGAAGTTAAAAAATCTTGACCCTGTCAAATTTCTCTATCTTTTAAAAGGATTTCCAGATTTTAAGTCTTGCTTAAAAAGTCTTTCTCCCTTTTTAAATGGTTTCTACCAGATTTTCTTCTAATATTTTAATAGTTTTGCTTTTCAGTATAGCTCTTTAATTCATTTGAAATTTATTTTGTTTATATAGTATGGTAGAGATTTTCTGTCTTTGTCTCTAGTGTCACTTAATTTCTGTGTATGTGTCTGCATATACTTTTTCCCAACCACCAATGTTTATCAGAATTCATCCTCTCCCCACTGATTTGCTTCCTAATTAATCATATGCTGAATTTCCAGTTATTTACATAGATCTGATTTAGGAACCTGTGTTATACTTCATCGATCTCTTTGATATTCTTATATCAATACTATGCTATCAGAATAGCTACTTTTTGTTAACACATTTTGATATCTGATAGAATAACCCCCCCCCTTTTTTTTTCTTTTCCAAAATTGTCTTTGTTATTTTCATGTAGTTTCTTTTCTGGGTGAGTTTAGAATCAGATTCAGATTTTATAAAAATTCCTACATGGAATTTTGTTGTAATTGCATTTAATTTATAGAATAATCTGAATAGAAATGACGTTTCTATAAAAGTGATTCATCCCTATTGTAATTCTCCAGGAAAATTGTAATTCTCTTCATTTATTCAGTTAGTTAAAGACCTTTAGTAAAGTGTTAGAATTTTCTTTATATAGGTTTTGAATATGTCTTATTAGCTTTATTCAGGTTTGAGTATTTTATTACATTTCTTCTTGAGTACTTCATTTTTTTCCTATTATAAATTAGATCCATTTCCCTATTACATTTTCTAATTGGTTGCTTCATTGGCTTTAATCATTCAGCAAATATTACTTGAGTGCCTATAATGTGCCCAAAGGCCCTGGGGATTAAAAAGGGGAAAAAAAAAAAGCACTCTTTCTTTTTGAGTTTTAGTAAGGTATCATTGTTTTACTTGGCTTTTTCAAGGTAAACTTATATTTTTGTCTCTTCTGTCTTAATATTTCTATTTCTTACTTATTTTTCTCGTACTGTTGCATTGACTTAGACTTCCAGTACAATGTCGAATAAAAGCAATTATAATCCTGCTGTATAGCACTGGGAACTATATCTAGTCACTTATGATGGAGCATGATAATGTGAGAAAAAGAATGTATATATGTATGTGTGACTGAGTCACCTTGCTGTACAGTAGAAAATTGACAGAATACTGTAAACCAGCTATGATGGAAAAAATAAAAATCGTTTAAAACAAAAGCAAAAAAAAAAGCAATTATAGTTTGCATTCTTTTTTTTTGTTTCTGACTTTTATGGAATTTCTTCAATTTCATCATTAAATGTGATACTTGCTGTATATTTATGGTAGATACTTTTCACAAATTAAGGCTATTTCATCCTCTTCCAACTATACCTAAGTTTTTTGTTAGGAAAATGTATGTTAAACAGGTCTATGTACAATGCTAAGGTATGTTGCCAAAAGTTCATCTGAACCTAAAGTTCCATGGAATCACTCCTCTGAATGAATTTCAAATTATTCAGTCACATATTGACACTGATAGAGACTGTTTTAAAGTTTGTTTATTTGTTCATTTGGTTTTTAGCAAAGACTCTACTTATTAGTATACGCACTTAGGTAGTAATTTTTTTTTTGTCTTTTTTTTTCTTTTGTCTTTTGTTGTTGTTGTTGTTGTTGCTATCTCTTGGGCCGCTTCTGCGGCATATGGAGGTTCCCAGGCTAGGGGTTGAATCTGAGCTGTAGCCACCGGCCTACGCCAGAGCCACAGCAACGCGGGATCTGAGCCGCATCTGCAACCTACACCACAGCTCAGGGCAACGCCGGATCGTTAACCCACTGAGCAAGGGCAGGGACCGAACCCGCGACCTCATGGTTCCTAGTCGGATTCGTTAACCACTGTGCCACGACGGGAACTCCCTAGGTAGTAATTTAATCAAAGTTCTAAAAAATTTTAAAGAGTGTAAACATGGCTGAATCATATATAAGAGCTCTGAGGAAACACAGAAAAAAAAAATGCCAGTAAAATTTTAGTGGAGATATCAAATAAACTATAAGGTAGAAATTAAACTCCAAGGCAATAAAAACAGCCTTAGAAAAAGAGAAATGAAAGTCCTTGAGACTAATTAACCCAAAGGACCGCATTCAACTGGTAAATGAGGTGTAATCAACATGAATAAGCATAACTTGGAAATATGTTACAACCGTAAGCTCATTGCAGTGAATAAAAACATTTTATTAATACTAAAAGAAAATCTACTAAAATATGCGCCATGTTGGGAATGGCTGGGTTCAAGAAATAATTTGGAGCCTTAATGAGGTGATGATATAATTGTTGTTAATTACATTACTAAATAACCTACTATTAAGCCATGTTTATTTCATAGGAAAAACCTTATTTGTCATGACTCCTCCTGTATTTTTCTTTAATACGTTGCTGGATTTGAAGTGCTAATATTCTATTTAGAATTCTGGGAGTTCCCGTCGTGGCGCAGTGGTTAACGAATCCGACTAGGAACCATGAGGTCGCGGGTTCGGTCCCTGCCCTTGCTCAGTGGGTTAAGGATCCGGCGTTGCCGTGAGCTGTGGTGTAGGTTGCAGACGCGGCTCGGATCCCGCGTTGCTGTGGCTCTGGCGTAGGCCGGTGGCTACAGCTCCGATTCAACCCCTAGCCTGGGAACCTCCATATGCCGCGGGAGCAGCCCAAGAAATAGCAACAACAACAACAAAAGACAAAAAGACAAAAAAAAAAAAAAAAAGAATTCTGCATCTATGTTCATAAGCAAGATTGGCCCCACAGCTTTCTTTTTTCTGCTATATTTGTCCAATCAAAGTTTTGGAATCGAAGCTATACTAGACTTGCAAAATGAATGAAAAATATTTCCTTTTTTCTCTGTGCTCCAGAATATTTTATAGTGCATGAGAGTTATGTGTTACTTAAATATTGCCATAACTTGTCTATTTAAGCTTTGAGGCCCCTTGCCTTTTTTTTTAGTGTTAGATCTATGATTGCCTTTCATATTATTGTTCCATTCAGGTTTTCTACATCTTTCCGAGTCAATTTTAGCAATACATCTTTTCTTGGAAAATAATTCATTAATTATTGACTTTCAAAATTTTAGTGTCATAAAATAATGCATAACTGCATTTAATCCAGTAAATATCCTTCATATATGTATTTATTTTGTTTATTGTTTCAAACATTTATACCTTCTATTTTCCTTCTTCAGACTTTTCCAAAAGTTTACCTACTTTAATAGCCTTCTCAAATAAACTATTTTAGGTTTTCTGGATCAATATTACCTCTTTTTGTTTGTTTTGTCCTTCTCAAAATGTATTTGAATTATGTTTTTATATTTATATTTTTTACTTTTTCTGAGTTAAATTTGTTGTTCTTTAACTAACATCTTGAAGTTTCTAATTTATTTGGGCTGCTTTCTTTGAGTGTCATTTTGGCCATGCTCTATAGATATTGCTATATGATGCTTTCATTCCTGTTCATTTCTAAATAGTTGGCAGTTTTAATTTTGATATTTTGCTTTAACCTAGAGTCATTGAGAGGAAATTTTTAGATTTTGTAGAAATTGTTAAAAATTCTTTTGGTTAACTGTTACCATTCATTTCTAATTGCATTGATATGTGTTCAGAGTGTGTAGCCTCAATGTTCTCTGCTTTTCCTAATTTGTTGAATTTTTTTTTTGTAACCGTATATATGAGCAAATTTTATGCAACACCTATATATGTTTAAGGAATGGCAATTCTCTATTGGATGCATTCGTGGATATATCTATTGTATCAAACTCATTAGTTGTATTCTCGGAATTCATTTTTATTTATGTGTCTATTTGATTTGTTACTGAGTTTCTGAGAGAATGGTATATAAAAGTTTCCTGTTAATGTTGCAGTTTGCCAATTTCTTCTTGTTTTCCTATCCAGGTTTATTTCATTTGTTTCAAAGTTATGTTCTTCTGAAAAGACTAATAATTAGTACATCCCCCTGGTGGGTGGTACAAATAAGAAATATTTCTCTTTTCCTTTTTGACTTTTGTCTATGTTTTGTTTTGCTTGATATTACTATTTTTGCACCTACTTTATTTTCCTTAGCATTTTCTTCGTGTATCTCAATTTATTTTCAAGTCTCATGTGTTATTTTGTTTAAACAGGAAAAGGTTAGATTTTGTTTATTTGTCCAACCTGAGGTTATCTGTCTTTTTATTAGTAGTAGTAGTAGTAGTAGTAGTAGTAGTATTTTCTTTTTCAGATGCACCCATGGCATATGGAAGTTCCCAGGCCAGGGATGGAATCCAAGCTGCATCTGCCACCTCCCCACAGCTGTGGCAATGCCAGATCCTTAACCTCCTGTGCCAGGCTGAGGATCAAACCTGCAACACCACAAAGACAAGCCATCATTAACCCACAGCACCGCAGCGGGAATTCCTATCTGTCTTTTAATGAGATTTTTTTTTTTTAATGGTCCCACCCAAGGCATGTGGAAGTTCCGGCCAGGGACTGAATCCTAGCCACAGCTGCGATCTACCCTGCAGCTATGGCAACCAATCCTGCATCCTTTAACCCTCGCAACCAGGCGGGCATCAAACTTGCACCTCTGCAGCGACCTCTGCAGTCAGATGCTGAACCCATTGTGACACAGTGAGGACTCCAATGAGAAGATTAAATCACTTAGATGTAATGTGATTCTTGATACTTGTATCAAGTATACTTGATACTTGCCATCTTATTTTCCTTTTCCTTTTTTTATTTCTATTTATAGTCTTTTTAGGGTCGCACCTTGGCATGTGGAAGTTCCCACGCTAGAAGTCCCAAACGGAGCTACAGCTGCTGGCCTGTGCCACAGCAACAGGGAATCTAAGCCACGTCTCCAACCTACATCGCAGCTCACGGCAAATGCAGGATCCTTAACCTGCTGAGCAAGGCCAGGGATCGAACCCAAATCCTCATGGATGCTAGTTGGGTTCGTTACCACCAAGCCACATGGGAACTCCCTTACCTTTTCTAATTATAAAATTTTGTTTTTTCCTTTCCAGCAACTTATCGGAAATAGCATTTTCTGTGTTTTATTTTTGTTCTCTAGTAGGTTTTTTGGGGAAGTTTTATATTTCATATTCTAGTTATTCCCCTTAACTTCTTTAAAAATATTTAAACATTTATTGCCCTTAGCTTATAGAATTTGCAATTATTTACTCATCCCGTAAAAGACAAGAACCATAGCAATAGCTTACCTTCCTTGTTTCTTCTAAATCCCATAATTTTCAATGTAGAGATCATCTGGGATTTAGCTCTGTATTGTTAATATTTTTTCAATCAATAATTATTTAGGTTTTATTATAATTTTTACTGGCTTCTTTTACCACCATTGTTTCTTTTACTGCACATCATTCCCTTGGGCTTATGTTTCATTTTGCTAGAGTACATCCTCCAATAATTCATCCAAAGGTAAATTACAGTTGACAAAATATCTGAATCTCTGCATTCTCAGGGAAAACTACCATCGTTTTTTACAGCCCCCAACTCTCCAATTTAAATGTTGTTCTTTTTTCCCTGAGTATAATATCCTTACTTCCAAATTATTTTTGTCATCAGTTTGAAGCTAATCCATAACTGTTTTCTAACCTTGACTATTGATAATGAGCGATCTCATGCTAGCTTGCTTCTCATTCCTGTGCAGGTGGCCTATTTATTGCTTTGGGGCCTTTCACAGATTTTGTTTTTTCTAGTCTGGGAGTTCTGAACCTTCATGACGTATCTTAGGTATGGATACTTTTTTTTTTTTTTAAAGCTAGCTTTCCCAGTGATTGGTATGTGCTTTTTATTTGAAGATTTTTGTCTTTCCTCAAATCTGAGAAATTTCATGCTATTCTTGTTTGCCAGATCAATTTTTTCCTTCAATATTCTTTTTATTCTTTAACTCCTATACTCTGTTTCTTTGAGGAGGGCATTAGTCCTAATTCTTGAGTTTAGTGACTCTGTTTTGCGGTGCTAGTTTCCGCCAAATATTTGCGGATTTTTGCTTAGTGCTCATCTTGGGTTTTGAGAAGCCCTGTTTGCCTCTAGAAGATGTTTCTTTTTCCCACAGCCTGCACGCTTGCCAAGAGACTAAGAACGGACAGGGCATATGGCTGAATGGAATGTGTAAGTCATTCATCGTCTGGGCATAGAGGCAACCTGCTTCTCATGAGTTCCTTTAACCACGTGGGTTTCTGCCTTGCTTGTCTAACCCAAGCCTCTGTAATAGCTGTTCCAGCCTGGGACAGTTGGGCAGAGGAGAATTAAGCAATCAACCCACTCCGATGTTCAAAATGGGATACTCTAACAAATAATGGTTTTCCTGTGGCTTCCGTATACTACCTGTATCTTTTTCCTCTGGGCTTGGAGATGGCCTGGACCCCTACCCACCTCATTCAGCCATCCTTTCCTACGTATGTTTTAGGCAGTACTTTTCTCCATTAATCTTATACTTTCCACCCTAAGCCTAAAAAGGATTCCTCGAAATGTATGTTTTTTTTGTTTTTTCGTTTTGTTTTTGTTTTTGTTTTGCTATTTCTTTGGGCCGCACCTGCAGCATATGGAGATTCCCAGGCTAGGGGTCGAATCGGAGCTGTAGCCGCCGGCCTACAACAGAGCCACAGCAACACGGGATCCGAGCCGCGTCTGCAACCTACACCACAGCTCACGGCGATGCTGGATCCTTAACCCACTGAGCAAGGGCAGGGACTGAACCCGCAACCTCATGGTTCCTAGTCGGATTCGTTAACCACTGCGCCACGACGGGAACTCCTCGAAATGTATGTTTTGCAAATTATACTTATTTTTTAAATTTCTGCTTAGAGATAATAATTTCAAATATATATTTCCTGCCATTTATGAGGATTTGGAGAGAAAACCAGACATGTGTGCCCAGTTCATCTTCAGTCACTTTCTACAGGAATAGGCTAGCAATGGGCATCCTTTCCTCTCTCCCAACTACAATCCCACCTCCAATACAGAAGCAACTTTCTAAAAAGTGCCTCATGCAAACTTTTAAGCTGTGAGAAAAGTCCAACCATCCATAAGAGGATGATTTGCGAGGGCTGTTGTGGGCTCAAGGAGACTAGATGACAAACCATGACCTGCAATCACTCTTAAAATTTGCTGAATCTAGAAACGGTGCAGAATGTACCAAATTCTTAGACACTTAATAGGCTAATTGTCCTCCTAGAACATTGATTTAAGAGGCCGGTATTTAGAACTTGCATTTAAAAAGAATAAATAAGAGCATAGTTTTAAAATTCAAACTTGTAAACATACAAGTCTTAAAAACCCAGCTCTTTCCACAAACCTGAGATTTTCAGTTCAAGATTCGACATGAATCCAAAGTATTAAGTGTGTTAAGGCAAGAGTTTTTAATGGAGTTGGGTCATATTGGAAATGGTACTGGTCAGGCAGTTTGGTGGAGATGGAGAAAAAGTGTTTTGCAGTGTCAGAGTGGCTTCATTAATAACCACAAAAGGAGAAGTGATTTGTACCTGAAAGTTTCAGATTCACGGTAAAATTAACATACACTCCTGATGGGTTCTCATCTAATAAAACTGAGAGTGGGTTCTTGGTTTCCTAAAGGCAAAACAACTTAATAAAATTAATCTATAGTACTCTGAATGCTTGGGCACTGCCAGGCTTAAATGATGCATTTTTCATTAAGCAACTGGGTAAATATAATTGTCTATGCTAGAAACCACTGAGTCCTTATTCTAATTTATTTAAATTAGAATAAAGGAACTTATTTAATGACTCATCAGTGTTGGAAAGACAGAGGAGGGCAATTTTGTTGTGGTTCCCATGACTGGATGAAGAGGGGTGGTTTGAGTCCCATTTTGGCTTGAGCTAGCAGGGCTCTTCCAGGACTATTTTTTATTCTTCCCAGATACCTTAGCACCAATTTAAAGGGCTAAGCAACCCCCCCTACGACCTCCATCTACCTTTCCCAGTGTATGTCATATGTACTCTCTACCTTTGTGTAAGGGCCAAACTGAGCCAGGAAGCAGGGATCTAGCCTACAGCCTGACCTTGGTATTTCCCTTATGGTTTGCAGATTAATTCCAGCAAGGGGAAGAAGAGACCAGGGGCAGGGCCAACCTAGCCAGTGTTATGTGTGTGAGTGTGGGGGTGGCGGTGGGGTTAAGGAGAAACACCTGCTTGACTTGATGTGCAGAGGGCCCAGGGACAGGGGCCTCTCTTCCCAAAATCTATGCCTCACCCACCTGTCTCTTATACCAGAGACTCCAATGTTAGTCTTTCAGTCCCTTCAGAAGTGCCCTCTTAGAAAGACAAATACCATATGATATTGCTTATTGGTGGAATCTAAAATATGGCACAAATGAACCTATCTACAAAACAGAAACAGACTCACAGACATGGAGAACAGACTTGTGGTTGCCAAGAAGGAAGGGGAGGGAGTGGGATGGACTAGGAGTTTGGGCTTGGTAGATGCAACCTATTTCATTTAGGATGGATAAGCAAGGAGGTCCTACTATACAGCACAGGGAACTCTATCCAATCTCTTGGGATAGACCATGATGGAAGAGAATATAAGAAAGGGAATGTGTGACTGGGTCACTTGGCTGTAGAGCATAAATAGGCACCACATTCTAAATCAACTCTACTTTTTTTTTTTGGTCTTTTTGTCTTTTTAGGGCCATACCTGTGGCATATGGAAGTTCCCAGCCTAGGGGCAGAATCGGAGCTGCGGCTGCCAGCCTATGCCACAGCCACAGAACACAGGATCTGAGCCCTATCTGCGACCTACACCACAGCTCGCAGCAATGCCGGATCCTTAACCCACTGAGCGAGGCCAGGGATTGAACCTGTGTCCTCATGGGTGCTAGTTGGGTTCGCTAACTGCTGAGCCAAGGTGGGAACTCCTAAATCAACTATAGTAAAAAAAATTTTTTTTAATTTAAAGAAGAAGTTTCCTTTAACCTACAAATACTCCTGAGAAGTATATGTTGTTCATATCTCACCAGTCCACTCAAGCTTAAATCAGACCCATATCCAAATTGCACTTGTCTTAGATACTTTCTTTTTTTTTTTTTTTTTTTTTGTCTTTTTTGTTGTTGTTGTTGTTGCTATTTCTTGGGCCGCTCCCGCGGCATATGGAGGTTCCCAGGCTAGGGGTCGAATCGGAGCTGTAGCCACCGGCCTACGCCAGAGCCACAGCAACGCGGGATCCGAGCCGCGTCTGCAACCTACACCACAGCTCACGGCAACGCCGGATCGTTAACCCACTGAGCAAGGGCAGGGACCGAACCCGCAACCTCATGGTTCCTAGTCGGATTCGTTAACCACTGCGCCACGACGGGAACTCCTTCGATACTTTCTTAACTTATCTTAAGTCTCGGTTTGCACACCTGTCAAATGGGGATGATAATCTCTACCTCAGAGGTTAATGTATTAAGTGAGAAGAGTAAATGTGAAAGTACCTAGGAAAATGCCTGACATGCCAGAGATATCCTCACTTAGTTCATATTAGCCAATTTAGGAGGGAAATACCAACATGGGGTGTCTTGAAAGTATTTAGAAATGGCTTTCAGAGTATCTAGAGGAGTGGGGCTCGGCCAGAGAGAGCAAGAATCAGAAAGACCAACACTGACTTAGAATTATGTCCAGAGAAGGGATTTCTGTGGACCTGGGGTCTGGAGATAACAAGCAGCCTGATGGTTCAGAAGAGGACTTCTTGGCTCAGCCTTGGTTTTCAGCCAGTGGTGGACAACTCTGCTTACTAGCTGTATGACATTAGGCAAGTTATTAATCTCATTGAGCCTCAGTTTCCTCCTCGGTAAAACTGAGAGTGTAATAGTGCCGTCCTAAGAATTAGTGTTAGGCTTATTATGCCTTGGCAAAAGTAAGCGCTCAGCACATGGAACTTGTCATTAATATCATTAGCATCTCCAGTACTGTGAGTCTTACTTTTTAATATCTATGTGCATATGTTTATTTTACAGGGTATTTTAAAATAGTTTTATTTTTCTCTATAAATAATATTTAAATTAGATTTAATTTCTGGAATATTCTGGTTCATCACTGTGAATATTGCTTAATATTATTTCTTATTACTATATTCCAAGGTTAATAAATTACTTGAAAGTTCAGAGCATTCAGTTCTGGGACCAGACTTCAGATGAATTGGGGGAATACTGGGGATTCTTTCTGGTGTTATCTTACTCCTTATTTCAAGGTCTGTTTAGGTCTGGTGGTCTCACCTCAGGGGTCCAGTGCCCTGTTTTCCTGTTTATTATTTGGCCTTTCTTAAACTGTGCTTCAGAGTTTCTGTAGGGAAGATAATCCAACACTAATTCATGCTAAGATATGAATGGGTATTAACTCAAATGCTGCACCTTCCATCGAATTTACACTTTTAATAAGGGCTTAATTTCAGAGTCCATTAGTTATTTCATTCCGTTCGAACTCCAGGGATGGATTAGCAATAAACAAGTGGCTCATGTACAGACTTTTACGGTCAATTTTTCATACAAACGAGGAAATGAAAAACAGCTTGTGATGGAAGAAGCTTAGACCAATGTGACCAGGGCTTGTGAGGAATGACCTGGGCCCAAAGAGAGAGATTCTAATAAACCAGGAAAATGACTTTCTTAACCCCCATTGCTCGTTGACGTCAACCCTAAAAGCACAGGCCCAGGTGCTGAGCAGGCTTGCAAGTTACACCAATCTAAGATCCTTAAAATTTGGGTTACTTTTTAGCCAAACAAAATGAGTAAGAGGGAGTTTGACAATATGCATTTAAAAACCCCACATCAGAAGAACAAAGAGGTTCATCTTGACCTTTTGTTTTTGTCATTTCCCTCACCACAGTACTTTTAATCGGGTGGATGTTTAGTTTGGGGTCAACAGAGGAGAAGAAGGCATTCTGGGCATCAGAATCAATTATTACAGTCGTGAAAAAGAAACTATAATATCCATATGCTCTTTCAAGATAAAACTCTCAAAAACACTCCAAAGAAATTAGTCCTTAAATGACTTACATCAATCATTTTCTCTAATCTAAATAGGCCCCTACAAAATGTCCCAAAGGGTCTAGAGAATTTAGATTGCTGAGGTTCATGGAGAAGTGAGTGGGATGATGTTATTTTGTGATTAAGCAGCTTAGTACATTAAAGTGCCATTGTTAGAACAGAAGTTTTAAGTGCTCTCCTCCATGGACCCTCTTGCTCCCCTATCCCTCTGTGATCTCTCTATTGCCCTCTGATGGCTTTTACTTCTTTCTGGACTTAGCATCAAAATTCGTTTTCATAGACTTTTCCTTTCTTTTCTTTTTTTCTTCTTCTTCCTTCCTTCTCTCCTTCCTTCCCTCCTTCCTTCCTTTCCTTCCTTCTATTTTTTTTTGCATTGAATCAGACAAGAAAAAAAATCACACTGCCTTGTGAACAAATAAAGAAACAACACAACTCAACGAGATATTTGCATTGTAATAAAGGACCTAAAGTCCTAAAGATAGAATTTCAAGCACAGTAATTATGGAGTAGGGGGCTTCTTGGCCAGATGGAGCTTTATCATGTTTCCTTTTGTTCTGTGCCTGCAATATTTAATTAGGCTCTAGGCACGTCTACCTGGCCTTTTTAATCATCTAGCTTGGATAAGAGGTTATAGGTACAAGGCAGTAGCTGATGAGAAGAGGCTCCCACTGGGTTAGAGGCAGAGTTAGCAAAATGTGGCATATATAGGCTACTAATTGTCTTCAAGCAGGCTTTGTTCGCCAACGCAGGAAATCGAAACAGTATCTGGTATTCATTCGACACGTATTCAGCAAATGCCAAGGTGTGCCAGGCACAGTGTTAGACGTTGGGTTACAACAATTAGTAAGTTAGGGTTCTTTTCTCGGAAGAGCTCAGATTCTAGTGGGAGAGACAAGTAAGCATGAACAAGTTCAAAGTGATTGGGCAACTGGTTAGCAAGTTGAATATAATATCTGGATCCCTACCTGATCCCTTATACCAAAATAAATTCCAGATCATTCAATAATTTAAACATGTAAAAAAGGAAAAACCATAAGGTGCTAGATGAAAACACAGGTGATTGTTTTTATAATCTTGCAATGAAGGAGACTTTTCTAACTCAGCATGCTACAAAAACCAGATACTAAAAAGAAAAAGATTGACGCATTTAACTACATAAATATCATTCTATACGGCAATAAATAAGCAAGTCAAAAGGCAAATCACAAACTAAGAAAAAATGTTATACATATAATGAAAGATTTTTAATATCCTTCTTAAAGTAAAAAAATTTTTTAAATATATATGAAAAGCTTTTACAATGCACGAAGGGCAAAAATCTCAGAGAAAAATGAAGTTTTTAAACATAAAAACAAAAAGATCCCTTGACGATAAAAATTCTACACAAACCACAGAGTTCCCATGTGGCTCAGTGGTTAGCGAATCCGGCTAGGAACCATGAGGTTGTGGGTTTGACCCCTGGCCTTACTCAGCAGGTTAAGGATCCGGCGTTGCTGTGAGCTGTGGTGTAGGTCGCAGACGCAGCTCGGATCCTGCGTAGCTGTGGCTCTGATGTAGGCCGGTGGCTACAGCTCCGATTCGACCCCTAGCCTGGGCACCTCCATATGCCGCAGGAGCAGCCAAAGAAATGGCAAAAAAGACCAAAAAAAAAAAAAAAATTCTACACAAACCTAATGATGACTATTTAAAGATAAATCAAAACAATGGGATATTTCTCCTACCACATTTAAAACATGATAAAGTTTTTGTTTTTTTTTTTTTTAGTTTTACAGTGATTTTTATTTTTTCCATTATAGCTGGTTTACAGTGTTCTGTCAATTTTCTACTGTATAAAACATGATAAAATTTTATAAAACCTAATGCTTTCGAGGGTGTAGGGATTCATTAACTCTCATTCACAATCAGTTGAAGTATAACTCAGGGGTACACTTTTGGAGGGCAATTTGACATGTTTATTAAGATTGTAGGAGTCCCCGTGGTGGTGCAATGGTTAACGAATCCGACTAGGAACCATGAGGTTGCAGGTTCGATCCCTGGC
Organism: Sus scrofa; assembly: GCF_054392235.1. Taxonomy (NCBI): domain Eukaryota; kingdom Metazoa; phylum Chordata; class Mammalia; order Artiodactyla; family Suidae; genus Sus; species Sus scrofa. The sequence goes on from NC_139401.1 coordinate 117,888,826, forward strand.
CTTGCTCAGTGGGTTAAGGATCCAGCATTGCCGTGAGCTGTGGTGTAGGTCACAGATGTGGCTTGGATCCCGTGTTGCTGTGGCTCTGGCGTAGGCCGGTGGCTACAGCTCCAATTGGACCCCTAGCCCGGGAACCTCCATATGCCGTGGGTGTGGCCCTAAAAAGGACAAAAGACAAAAATAAATAAATAAAGTAAAATAAAATAAAATATCATAAAAGGCCATACCTTTTAACCCAGCAGTTGTGCCTCTAAGAATTTATGCTAAGGGTATATGAATATAGACATGCAAATATACATTTGGAAGAATATTGCAGGATTGTTCATTGCAGCATTGTTTCTAATAGCAACAAACCAGACCAAACCAAGAGCAAGGGTAACAAACCAAAATAACAGAAAAAAAGAGGGAGACAGTTCTTCAATAGGTAAGAAAAACATGATACCTCCAGCCTTTGAATACTATATAATGGAGTTGGACTTCCCGTCATGGCTCAGTGGAAACGAATCCTTGAGGACACAAGTTCGATCCCTGGCTTTGCTCAGTGGGTTAAGGATCCGGCATTGCCATGAGCTGTGATGTAGGTCACAGACACGGCTCGGATCTGGCTTTGCTGTGTCTGTGGCGTAGGCCAGCAGCTGTAGCTCTGATCCAACCCCTAGCCTGGGAACCTCCATATGCCACAGGTGCAGCCCTAAAAAGACAAAAAAAAGATTAGAATAAATATATATTCTGATAAGGGAAGCTTTCCAAAATATATAGAATGAACAAAGCAAGATGCAAAAGAGTGTGATCCTGTCTTGTGTGAAAACAAAGCATATACGTATCTTCTTGAATGTGCATCAAACATTTTTTGAAAAATACATAAGAAACTGTTAACAGAGATTACCTCTGGAGTTTAAGACTGGTGGGAGGGATATGGAAATATTCTATTTTTCATTTCATAATCTTCTGTACTGTTTGTGTATTTTAACTTTGTGTACTTATTACTACTATCACTATTATTAGGTAAATACCATTTTTGTGTCACTGAAATATAATGACATGCCAACCATAATCATATGTAACTTCTATAATAAATGCATAATTATAAATACAGATGAAAAGCCAGATCCGAAACAAGCTGCTGTAATAGCACAAGGGCTGGTCACCTAAGCCGGACGATAGAGCTGTGTGTGTGATGGTGGGTGAGCGGAGAGCCGGGGTTACTGGAGGGAGGTGGCATCCTTACTGAATTTTGATTGAATCCAGTGAAAAAGAAGATGTGGGGGTTACTCCAGGCAGAGGAAATATTAAGATAGTAGAAGTTGTTGGTGTGGGCCAGAGTTTGGTGGCGAGTGTCAGGGTGGAGAGTAAAGAAAGGCAATTGAAGCTGGAATTGGAGTTAAAGACTAGATATTATGAAGGACTTTGCCTTTGCTATCAAGCTAACTACATTCGCGTAACCTCTCAGAGACTAGTTTTCATGGAAACGATGAACTAAAAGGTTCGTACTGTGGTGTAAATGAATCAAAACAGGTATTTGCATTTTAATAAGGGACAGACTGTTCCAAAGGTCCAATTTCAGGCATTAGTAATTAGGGAGAAGGAATCTCCCTCATGTCCCTCTATTCACACGTTTATGAGAAAATGACACACCTGATTATCTGGGTATCAGACTGTTCTACTCACGGAGAAACCAGTCACGCTACTGGAGGTGGGGGAAGATTCTCTTTCCCAAAAGCCCCTCATCCAGGACTGGTACAACGAGGTTAGGGGAGAGAGGGTGGCTTCCATGGTGACAAGTCAGTTGTGTTGAAAATCCTGCAGACGTGTTGCTGCTGAAAGGAACTGGAAGACCAACAGATGTTCCAACCAGCTGGATCAGTGGCTTTCCCTCCATCGACAGACACGACGTGGACAGGGGAAAGTGCACGGGTTTTGGAGGGACACAGACCAGGATTTTCATGCCAGCTTTGCCCTTTGCTAGCCCTGGAACCATGGGCAAGTTACTTAATCTTTCTGAGGTGCAAGTCCCATGCAGGGGTGTGTAAAATAATACATACAAATCGCTTGGCACTGGATTGGGAGTAATCGATAAATAAGTATAAGCTTTTAAATTCATGATTATTCCCTCTGCTTCACAACCCCCCTAAGGATTCCCAGAATCTTGGTTACAGTAAGTATAGTTGTTGTTATCCATTCCTACCCATACATCTTCCCAGACCCTCTGTCTCGTTCTTCCACAAGTCCGCCAAATATTACTATTATTGTTGTTTTTGCTATTATCGTTCCTTCTTCCCTCTGAGCTTACCATGGATTATTGTTTCTGCTGTCGTTCTTCTTATCGCTGTCCCTGATGTCGTTTGCTCTGCTCCCTGAGTCCTCCCAGAATTACACTCACCCAGTCTGCAACTCATGACTTCGCCAGGCCCCACCACTGGAGGGAGCAGCAGAGCTGACACACCGCTCCTTGTGCTCCTTTGCAGAGCTTTTAGCAGGTGTAAAGGAGGGACCAAGACGGCCGGAGTGAGAGGAATTCTGCTCTCTGCCTCCCATCCCGCCGCTCTCCCTGCTCACCATGGTTGCAGGGTCTCCTATGATTTTGTTCTGTATCCTCTGCTCCTTTCCTCCTTGATGGAGTGAGTGAGATAAGTAAGCTGTGTTGGTGGGTGGAAGTGAGTCAGCTCATTTCCCCAGAAAGCAAAAGAAGACCTAGGAGTAAAGGAGTAAAGAGAAGATGAAAAAACGCCTCCGATGTGGGTGGACTCTCTCAGCGCAGCCCCAGAAATTCATAGACCCCGGGGATAGGAGCACAAGCTTATGACAACAGCTTCTTTTTGCTGAGCTCTTACACCGTGGCAAACACATTACACACTTACTATGCGCACAGGAATTGGGTCTTCTTTGATTTTCCTCTTACAGGTGAGGCAACTGAGGCCAGGAGAAGGTAAGGGATTTATCCCCGGCCACAGAGCTGGCCAGGGCCCTCACTGGCATGTGATCCCAGGCTTGCCTGCCTCCTGGGCCAGGCCTTCACACCTTCTCTAGACTGATGTTTAAAGAAAAAGAAAAACTTCAAGTTGAACAAAAGCCTGGGGCAGAGACAGCTCAAGGTTATTTCTATGCATGTTTCAGCGATTACTTCAGGTTGGGATTTTTATAATTTTCGCTTGTATTTTCCTTTTAAAGTGTGACTTTGTAGCCTTCAACTTTAGTTTGCAATTAGTATCTTTCAAACCTCGCTAGTTGTTTTCTCTGTGGTTTCCAAGAGAAAAAGCTGCAGCAGAAAATAATTAACAGCTACTATTTATTGACCACTTGCCTACCACATGCCTGGCACTTGACACACGTCATAGCTAGTCTTCATAACCACGCTCAGATTTGGGGACCGTTATCATTCACCTCCAGCTGACGTCAGGAGGGACCGAGGCTCATAGACTTTTAGTGGGTGAACAAGGGTGTGCAACTGGTAGGTGGCAAAAGTGGGGGATTTAAACCTTGGGGTCACTTGCTCATGCTCTTCACTGCACCCTAAAATGAGGTGTTCCGTACCACCTCAAGAGGGTTTGTGGCTCGCTTTTGGCCAGACAAGGAGAAATGAGAGTGTTTTTGTGTGTTAGCCTTGGGAGAATGTGTGGGAGCGCGGTCTTAGCCGAGAGCAGAGAACAATGACTAGAGCCCGCGGAAGAAAGAAGGTGAGTGGCGAGCTGTCAGCAGACTAAGAAGTACCCTCAGGAGTTTCAGTCCAGAAACCTTGCAGCCTGCAATTATCTCCTTCAAAAGAGTGGCCCCTGAACCACGGATGCCACACTGAATGGCATTGGAAGCTATGACGTGCTACAAGGAGGGTTTTATCTTATTTTATTTTTTATTTTATTTTATTTTATTTTATTTTATTTTATTTTATCTTATTTTATTTTATTTTATTTTATTTTTTTCTCTCTTAGACTACCGGGCTGATAGAAGATTTCGAAGGAAATGTTGGCAGAAGTGTGTGAGGTTTGAAGGGGTTAAAGAGTGGGGATGAGCTCTATTCTGAAGGAAGAGAAAGGAAGTGACGTCTCATCTCTCCTCCGTCTTTGGGAGGTTCTCCACGAGGATAGGAGTCACTGGAAAACCTTCTGACAGGGCCCTTGCTAAAAAAGCACTCAGGAATCACATATTCTCCCTACCCGCGCCTCCTTTTTTATACTCTAACGCGTGCCTGGTGCGCAAAGAGAAGGGGTTTGCTAAAAGTTGCCTTCCCTCCCGTTGTAAACTGGTCAGTGGTGTCATAACGGTGATCCTATCAGCAGGCCTCAAAAGTGGCCCTTCTCGATGTTGTCCCACAGAACTGTCAGGTCTGGTGCCAGCAAGAATTGCTGCCGAGGGAGGATTCTTGCCTAGAACTTTTTCTGAGACCTGCCACCATCCAGTCTGCTCTTTGTTCCCCTTTGAGCCTGGCCTCATTTGGCTGTTCTCCCTCTGGTATGCCCCTAGCTGGAGTGCCAGCCAATCCCTTGCCCTTCACACACCCCACCACAGACTGATATGCCTTCTCCCTTTGCTTGGCTGCCAGGGAGAGGATTTATATCAGGATTGCTCAACGAAGAAAATGCCCGGCACCATAACGTTCCAAAGCTTGCTCTCTGTTACGTTTGTATTCTTCCAGAATGTTGATCCTTAACCTCTATGTTAAGAGAATCCTCATGGAAGCGTCTACCTTTGAATGATTTGTCTTTGAGTCTTAGGTTGAATGTTCTGTGTCTCAGTTTCTTTTAGTTGCCTGGGCTAGCCCACCTCCACTGTCATTGACCCACTATCAATAAAGATAGCGTTTGCTTAACAGTGAAGCGTATTCTGCTTTATGTGTGTATTCTCGCTGATCAAAAGAGAGAGGTGTACTATAAGTGGAGCTCTCTATGGAGGTCTGAGCCAAACCACAACCTGGCCGCTTCTATAGGACTTTCTAAATTGTCGTACAAGTGGTAGTATTGTAGAAAACAACCCACTGGGGAAAAGTGAGTTTTTGCTGCTACGAGACTATTTCTAACCTAACCTTCCTCCCACACATGCCACCCTTCTGGCCCCGCAATTACAGTGGTAGGCGGCAGTAGGAAAGCAAAAGTCACCCTAAAATTACCAACATTGAAATACAATCTCTTAAGGCTTGCAATACTTCTGATACTCTTGGTTAACAACATTTTATTAGAAAAAAAAAATGTTTTAGGCATGGGCCTGTAATAAGCTGATTCCCACCCCTGCACCTCAAGAGTTGCATGAGGAAGGAGATAAGTTTTGAGTCCTCCTGAGAACTATTAGCCAAAATGTTAAAGAAAGTTTTTTAGAAGAACGTTCTCACCCTTGGCTGTGCATTGGAATAATCCAAGCAGCTTTAGGAATACCCATTCTTGGGTCCTAACCTCAGCGATTCTGATTTGCTTAATGTGGGAGGCAGTCTGATAACAGGGATTTTAAAAATCACTTCAAGGGATTTTAGTGTGTAGCCAAGATCTAGAAGGATTAACCCAGAGCCTTGCTATCCAAAGTATAGTCTGTACCCACAGCATGAACATCACCTGGGAGTTAGAGAAATGCCTCAACTCAGATCTGCCCCTGCCTCAGATCTACTGAGTCATCATCTGCATTTTAAACAGGATCTGCTGGTGATTCATATGCACATTAAAGTCTGAGAAGCACTACTCTGGAAGGAGCATGAGCTTTCGTAAGGCGTTGCCTGGAAAGAACACTTTTGCATCATTAACCAATATGTCCATTGGCATCCTGGGTTTTCTAAAATATGGCACATAAACCCTATAATCTCAGCTGCAGAGGGCGTGTCTGCCTCAGTCCAATAAAGATAAATTCTCCCAGTTCAGAAAAATGAGGGGGAGTTCCCGTCGTGGCTCAGTGGTTAACGAATCCAACTCGGAACCATGAGGTTGCGGGTTCAATCCATGACCTACTCAGTGGGTTAAGGATCCGGCGTTGCCGTGAGCTGTGGTGTAGGTCGCAGACGTGGCTCAGATCCTGTGTGGCTGTGGCTCTGGTGTAGGCTGGCGGCTGCAGCTCCGATTCGACCCCTAGCCTGGGAACCTCCATATGCTGAGGGAGTGGCCCTAGAAAAGACAAAAAGACAAAAAAAATGAGGAAAAGTGGTAGACAGCTCAGGATCTAGCATTGTTTCTTCTTAGTGTGTCTTATAAGCTTGGATACCTTGGCTGGTAGTCTTCCAAGACTTGTGGGTAAGGAATGAGGTGCCAAAAGACTAAATAAAACAGTGACCTTTTTTTCTCCACACAGCAAGGAAAATCTACATATGCTAGCCTGGTGAGGTTAACGTTGATCCCAGCAGACTTCTAGAATGGATTATTAAGGAGATGATTTCTGAGCACTTGGAAAGGGACTTAACTAATCACTAGGAACCAGCATGGGTTCATTAAGAGCAAGTCATGCCAGACTAAGCTCATTTCCTTTTGGATGGGCTTACAAGGGGAAGCTGAAAACTCATTTACCTGGGCTTCAGCAAGGATCTAGACAAACCCTTCTGTGATGTCCTTTCAGGGAGGGTGGAGACATGGGGTAGGCTGATGCTATGGATGGTTGAACGTTTAACCCGTTAAATAATCACGGCATGGTGACCATGTCATCACATTGGCTGCTTCCTTATTCTAATGTTGATCTGTGGCAGAGCAGAGTAGCATGGAGTTCTGGGAGGGAAGGGGAGGGCTCGAGACTAAGTTTGGAGATAGGAACAAGGCTTCCTTTTTAATAAGCTTAGAGGCCAGCTTCCATTGATAAGAAAAGGAAATAGAAAAGAGTTAGACCAAGACACCTCCTTCTCTTGAGAGTACAAAGTCGGCATCTCAGGCCAGCCCGAGACAACATAGCTTAGCGATTATAACAAAAACTCTGAAGCCAGACTCCCTGGGTCGGAATCCTGTCTCTAACGCTTGCTGGCTGTGTCACCTAGGCAAGTTGCTTAATCTCTATGGCTCTGTTTCTTTCTTGGTAAGAAATTTGAATGAGGATATTACCTACGTCATGGAGTTATTGTAAAGATCAAGATGCTTAATAAATGCAAAGCTTTGTAACAGAGCGTCACAAATGCTAAGTGAATATGCGTGTCAGTTCAACAAGATCAGTTAAAAAGTAGAGTGCAGATACATGCTAACCAAGGTTTAGCATGGGAAAATCTGGCTTCGAAGTCAGGCAAAATTGAATTCTAATTCCAGCTCTGACCTTGGCTAGGAGCTGGATGGCCTTTTGCATGTCCCATTACCTCACGGAATCTCTATTTCCTCATGTGTAAAATAGGGGTAATAATATGGAGTCATACAGGACTGCTGTTCAGAGCGGATGAGATTGTTCCTGTATGTGTGGCAGTGATAATCTATGACTGCTGTAAGATGAGGCCCCTATGATGAAACAGGGATAACTGTCAAATCTGAAATCTGAATTTAAAACTCAATTCCAAAATAACACATCACTTGTATAAAGGAGGGACAAGAAAGGATTGAGTTGGCAAGAGCTGGTGTGAAAAAGAGCTGTGGGTTTTGGTGGCCCCCACGTTTCCTTTGAGCCAACGGTGTGATCTGGCTGCTCAAGGACTAATGTCATTTTAGATGGCATTAATCGAAATGGTGAGTTGAAATTCAGGAAAATGGTACGGTACCTGGCTTACAATATTTCTGGATGGGCCACGACAAACTCACCGACCATAGTGGTCACCTGGATTGGGAGGCCCTGGAAAACCTTTCTTGAGAACGAGATTAAAATAACCCAGCAAAGGAAGCACTAAGGCAATATTTGAAACAGTTTTTTCTTCTAATGGAATGTTTACAGAACACACCCCACATTCAATCTGTCAGCAAATCCTGTTGGCACTTTCCGCAGATTATCTCAATAATCCAACCATTTCTCATCACCTTGCTGCTACTGTGCTGACCTAGCCCACCACCTCTTGCCTCATTACTGCGGTGGCCTCTTTGCAGATCTCTCTGATTCTGCGCTTGCCCTACAGTCGATTCTCTACGCAGAAGAGACAGGATGGTCGTATTTAAAGGTAAGTCTAATCATGGTACTCCAGTAGCTTCCTGTTTCATTCATAAGTCAAAGTCCTTACAAAGACCTAGCAAGGTCCCTGATCAGCCTGCTCCCCGTTACCTCTTTGACCTCGTCTCCTTCTACTCTCCCCCTTGCTTATACCGCTCTGGCCACTGTAGTCCAGTCACAGTTTCTCGAACCAGCCAGGCATTCTCTTGGCTTAGGATTGGTGTACGTCCTGTTCTCTCTGACCAGAACCCACTTTGCCTAGAGAGCTGCACGACTTACTCCTTCATACCCTCTAATCCTAAGTCAAATGTTACCTTCTCAGTGAGGTATTCTCAGACCCTCTTTTTAAAGTGCAACAATCTCCCCATAAAACACACCCTTCTGTATCTCCTTTTTCTGCTTTATTTTTCATAACATTTTTTACCATTGTTTATTATTCTCTATAATTAACAGATAGATAAAATATATAAAGGAGCTATTCTGGTTGAATCTGGCAGGAGCTGGGTAGGCATGAACTCTGCCCTATTCCAAACCTGGATATATGACAATTAATGACATAGAGATACATTTGCAAATGAATGTTGGCCAAACTCTGGAAGCAACACTGAGTGACATATTCTGGTCTCAGGGAAGGCAACTTATATCTTCCAATCATGGTAAGACTATTACATGGACAAAATAGATTTCATCTGGGTTGCAACTTGAGTCAGAACTAGAGCCAGTGAGTATGAAGACAATACACACAGGCAGATATGTTATCACTGAAGCAATTTTTTCAGCTTTAAAAATTTTAATTATGTTTCAGGTATACAATACTGTAGTTAAACATCTGTACACGGAGTGATCACCACCACTGGTTATCATCCGTCACCATCCAGTTGATCTTCCTCCGTTTTATCCCTCCACTCCCTTCTTCTCCGGTAATCGTTAATCCATTCTCTGTATCTACAAGTTTGTTCAGTGAAGCAATTTGAAATATTCAGGTTTTCTCGGAGTTCCCATCACGGCTCAGAGGAAACGAAACTGACTAGTATCCATGAGGATGCAGGTTTGATCTCTGGCCTTGCTCAATGGATTAAGGATCTGGCATTGCCATGAGCTCTGGTGTAGGTTGCAGACCGGGCTCGGATGTGGTGTTGCTGTGGCTGTGGCGTAGGCTGGCGGGTACAGCTCCGATTCAACCCCTAGCCTGGGGACCTCCCATATGCCATGGGTGCAGCACCCTCACGGAGTGGTGAGCTCCCCATCGCTGGAGGCATACACAAAAATGCTGTGTAACTACGGTCAGCTTTGCTATACAGGTGATTCTGTACTGAGTTGGGGACTGGACCACAACACCTTGACAATCTTTGTAGTTCTGAGATGCTGAGGCCAAAGGTGTATGAGCCTGTGGATAGAGGGTAATTTAGGTTTTTTTTGAGAACTAAGGAGAGGAAAAATTTGGCCTTTGTTCCTGGAGTCCCAGAGACAAATTCTCCTCTCGAAGGTCCGTTCCACCCTAATTGAGATTCCACTTCCCAGAAATTACCTGATGCTGCACTGATTAGAGGCCAGCCAGGGGGAGAGGGACTGATTCCCATGGCAACCAGGTTGAAAAAAAAAACATACCATGTGGAGCATTGTCAGCAACAAGCTATGTTTGCATTATAAATAGATATTTAATTCATTGAGCTAGTTTGTGACAACTTCTGCATTATAAATAGATATTTAATTCATTGAAATAGCTCTGACATTGTGTGTAGGAAAGTTAAATCCCAAAGCCACTCTTTAAGTATTTCTCAGTTAATTGACAACTATTTTTCTTCCCTTCTAAATCACATAGAACTTGCTTCTCTAACTGGAAGAATGGTATATGTGTGCGTTTTTAGAAAACCAGCCAACGGTCCAGTGTCACAATATTTCTTGCTGTTGGTTTCTCATTGAGAGGAGTATCAGAATTTTCTCTGATTGCATGGGTGGCTCTGTTTGAATTTTTTCATACAGGAGACCCCAGGTTCAATGTCTGGATCTTGCAAGAGTTTTTTTTCCTGTCGTTTTTGCTTCATCTTCTTCCTGCTTTTTGAATTCAGAGGCGTCTCTAAATTTCAGTCCTTAGCCCTTTGCACTTTTCTTCCCATCTCGCTTTCCCTTGATGAACAGCTAAAGCAATCAGGTGATCACTTGCTAACTTGCACAGCCCTACCACTAGCCTTGACGATATACTTTGGAGTACCCGATGATTGGAAAACAGAATCAGGCCTGATCAAAGGACTGCTATCCTAGAGCCAAGGACCAAGAAGAGGCCTCTCTCCAGTGTTCAAAATATACAGCTTGATTGAAGGTTAAGGGATGGAGAGTTTGAAGGCAGTGAGTGGTGTTTGGAAGAAAGCAACAATTAGGTTTTGCTAAACTCAAAGGTAAAAGCACTTTTGAAATGCAATTTTTAGAAACACTATAAGAAATTAGTATAAGCGACTAATAGAATCTCATCAGATAGAAATCAGAGTGAGACTTCGTACTTCTACATTCCAGAGCGCTTAATACAAATTAGTCTATAGTACTCAGAGTGTTTCATTCTGTAAGGATTAAGGGAAATGTGATGCATTTTTTTTTTCATTAAGTTGCTGGGTAAATGGGCTTCCTGATGTAAGACTATAGGAGTTGCTTTCTAAACTTTTTTGTAACTAGGGAGAAATAACTCGCTGTGTGCAGACCCTTGTACATTGCTCTATTGCGCAGTGATAGCTTAGAATTAAACAGTGTTGGGAAGTAAGGAATTTTAGGGTCAGATTTGAAAGGGTCATGGCCTCCTCTGAGACCCATAGGTCACTATTTCTGAGGTCTTGTATAGGTTTAAGGAATTAGGTAAACCACCTTCCCCAGTCCAACCCATCTAAGGTGTACTGGATTCCTACCCAAGTGGCGAGTTGCATGCTGACCCAAGGAGAAAGCTCGGGGGCTCGGAACATGAGCCAGCCTCCATTTGGAGTCCCAGGAACACCACGATGGGGCACTGGGAGGTCCACTGCTCTAAACCAACCACTACACCTGCTTACTCACTCCCTGAGATCCCACCACCAGAGGCCCATTCCTTTTGGAACATAGGGCTTTCTTTGAGGAGGGGCAAAGTAGTCAGCTTTCAGTAGTCATTCACACTTAAGTGTGAATTAATGTACACCTGTGACTGTTAGGTAGGGGCCATACGAGAACACTGCCAATTTCAAAGTTGTGCGGTGGACTAATCCTAACTCTGGAAGCAGGTGTAATACATACTTCAAAGTAATCCTGTGAAAAGGATGTAACTTCAGTGTTTGCCCTCCTCAAGCGCAGCTTGGAGAGAACATTGGCATTCATTCGTTCATTCATTCATTCAATGAGTTGGAAAGACAATAGGACACTCTGTTCAGTGACCATGTCCCAAACCAAATTGGGAAGTACTCTTTTGGAGCCTTCGCTCCTCCCCAACTCCATCCTCGAGCTCCTTTCTCTGTACTAGCAGCCCTGTGTTCTCTTATTCTGCCATGGAGGTCAGCTCCGATGCGCCATCTTTGCTAAGTGTCACATGGACAACAATCCAATGGAAAACCACTGCCGTAGTTTTTGCAGTTAAATAGTGAATACTCTCTTTATTCAGAAGAATACATTTTTAATAGAATTTCATGCACCAGTAAATCAGTACAGTGAGGAGTTACAGGGGTGGGGAATCTCTCTTCAGGAAACATCTCACTCGGATAGAGCTCTCAACTCCTAAAATCCCCTTGACCCATCTCAGGTGATTAGTGGCCAAGGAACAGTAGATGGGGTGGACTCCCAGGGAAACCGGTCAGATCTGTGGGTTTCTGAGGCTAAAAGAGAGGAGAAAAAAGCTCTTGTAACAGAGGAGAGGATTATACTGGGACAGGCAGTTCCACTGAGGTTCCCTGAGAGATTGATGAGGGAGAGTTGGTGTTGGTGCCTGGGTCTCCTTCTTGGTTACACTCTTCAAGGGCTATGGTCTGATCTCTTCCATCTGTCTCTGAGCCCCTGGGAAGAGAAAAAGGCATGACAGACATGACTAAGGGCCGTTCCAGAAGCATCGACCTGAAAATAGGTTGCGCTGTGCGACTCAAGACGCTAGAGCAGCACCGGACCATTGTTTTAACAGAAGCCCTGGGTTCACAGAAGGCAGCTGACATGAAGCAATTACCTGGTTCGGAGTCGGGGCCACTTCTTCCACTCTATGGCTAGCACCACCCCCAAAGCTACAACCACCACCACAATCAGGGTACTTCGGACAATATTCCCCACAGTGCACTCCTGAGCAGCGGGCCCTGTGATGATAAAAGAGCAGAAACCAAGGCCATAGGGACTAGTGCATGTATGTTCCCTTTGATCTCTTGTTGCCTCCTCATCTGGCCTCCTCTGGGATTTACTTGGGACCCATGTGTTGAGATGGCAGGTGGGGTGGTCAGAGGCAGTGTTTGTGCTGAGGCAGAAGCAGCCTTCCTTTGCGGGGATGGAAGAGGCCTTGAAAGGATCTTTCTCACTATCTTTGAGTGGATGTGGGGTCTCACCTCCTTACCATCCCTAAGAAAAAGAAAGACGACCACACTGGAGGTCTCTGACTCCAAACCCCTCCCGCTCCATGGTTGGCCTACCTCCATGGGGACGGATTCTGGTATCCCAGGTGTGTTACGCCGGAGCCAGGGAGGGACTATCATCTCACCTGCTGCCCCCACCAGCTCCAGGGGCTCACTAGGCTCAGACCAGATATCAGGGTAGGCCTGGAGACGGTAGCTGCAGCTGTAGTTTCCAATGCCCTTTCCTTCTACGTTGTTGATGACAAAGTCTCCATCCTCCGAGAACTGCTGGGGCGCTTCTTCTCCGTCATGTTCCAAGACAAATTCCACACCTGGCAGGGGTCCTCTGCACTGAAGGGTGATGTCCTTTCCCAGCTTGAACACACTGCTGGGCCAGGCCGACAGGGAAGGTTTAGGGGGCTTATCTGCAACCAACCAGGACACAGCGTTCGAAGGGGCCTCGAATCCAGCCCTTTACCCCCTTCGGGCTAACTACTAAAAAACCCCGCAAAGCCTAGACTTTTCCTGAAGTCTCCCAGACCTTACCCGTCACCCAGATCTCCAGAGAGTCACTGTGATTAGAAGCTGCAAAGGGAGCAGAATCCAAATAATAAACACAGCTATAGATTCCAGAATCTTCGCTCCTCACCGCCGGCATCCGAAAGTCAGCCCTGTATCCGATTGGCCTCTGCTGCTGTAAGGGCTCTTGAGTACCCTTCTTTAACAGGACAAATGTTGAGTCTGGCAGTTCCCCTTGACATTGAAGAGTCATGTTTTCTCCAGGGGCCACCATGGGACCAGGCTGGGCTAATAGGCTGGGTTTGGGGAGCAGACCTAGAAGAAATTAACTCTTGGTCATAGAGAGGTGGTCGCATTTCAGTGGCTCACCCCTGGAGTCTCTGGTCACTAAAGAGGAGAGGCTACTGCTTGCCTCCACCTGAGCTCTTGAGAAACCATGTCCTGTGCCCTGTCTTCCAGCCTATTCCCTCTTTTCGCCCTCCCCTGCCCACTCCAGAGCCACCTCCCCTTACCTGTGACTATGAGTTCCAGGGTGTTGCTAGGCTGTATCTTGATAGGGCTGGTCCAGTCGGGGTGGTAGCAGCAGCTGTAACGCCCTATGCTAGCGCCAGATACATTAGTGATGGGGAAGGCCCCATCATTACTGGTGGATCCCCAGAGCTGCACTGAAGTGGCTTCTATTTCTTTGTGCAGAATGTACCCTACTCCATGGACTGGCCCTTGGCACCAGAGAGTAACATTCTGCCCCATGGGAACCACAGAACTGGGCTCCGCAAACAACCTTGGCTTGGGGAATGTGTCTAGGAGGAGACCAAAGATGCAAAGTGGTGAGTATGCGAAGTTATCACTTGCTGGATTAACCCTTTATCCTTCTCCCTCTGGAAGCAGCAGTTCCCCTCCACGGCCTTCCAGTAGCCTTCCAAGAGGGATCACCCTCCCTGAGCCCTTCTCTACTTGTCTCTGTCCCCATCCCATGTCTCGCCTGTCCTTACCAGTCACCCAGATCATAAGAGGTTTGCTGAGATGTGATCCCCTGTTTGACATGGTGGTCTCGTAGTAGACACAGCTGTAGTTCCCAGAGTCTTCTGCTCCAACAGCATGGAGAAGGAAGTCGGCCGACTTCCCCGAGGCACTCTGGAACTGTAAAGGAACCTGGGTGCCCTCCTGCAAGAGGGCAAACCTCATGCCCTGGAAGGCTCCTTGGCAGCGCAGAGTCACATTCTTCCCAGGAAGCACCACAGGACCTGGCTGTGCCAGGAGAGTGGGTTCGGGGTAGAATTCTGAAATGAAAGAGACCACGACGTGAAAGAAGCCTGCCCCTCCCCCACATTCTGGAAGTTGCTTTTTTAGCATCATTATAAGAAACGATGCATGCTTGTTGCAGAAAATGAGAAAAGACAGAACAAAATACCTCATAGGAAAATATCATTCTACCACTCAAAGATAAGCACTCTTTATATATTTTATGTATTTCTTCCTTATTAATTTCTTTGTACTTGCCCAGGCAATTGTAGCTATAAGGGTTCGCCTAACTGGGCCTACTGTAGTTTAATTATTTTTCATTTTATATTGCAAACATTGTCCTCTGACGTTACACAGCCTTTGAAAACGAGCATTTGTAATGGCTGTATAATATGCAGCTGACATTTCAAGGTCTTTATTCCTTCTCTGAGGGCCATCCAGCCCACCAATCTCTGACAGCCCAGCCAAAGAAAAAGTGGACATCGGGCCTAAAGCTCAAGGGCAAGCCACAAAAAGCTTTCAGAAGTAGGGCAACATGTGAAACTCCCCCATCTGCCTCATTTCTTTCTGCAGAAGCAAATTATTTTCCTCCCTCCACTCCTTTGTCGCTGCTTCTTCCTGTATTAGCGAGAATATAAACAGCCGCCTTCCGCGGACTGTTTACCATGTGCCAGGCACTGGCCTAAGCACATTCTTGGTGACTTTTAGAAGGAGCGCATCTTCCTCTCCCACTGACAGCCCTGCCGCCCACTGTCCCAGGGGCAGGACCCCCTCCACCTGGATTTCCCCACTCCTGACCTGTCACCACGAGCTCCACAGGGTCGCTGGGCTCAGACCAGATAGAAAAGTCATAATAGCGGCAGCTGTAGTTGCCTCCATCACCAGCGCCCGCTGAAACGATCAGAAAGTGGGCCGCACTGGCTCCCGGACTGGCCCAAGACCTGTCACTGGATGCGATTTCACTTCCATCTTTATAAAGAATAAAGCTCATGTGCTGGCGGGGGGTGGAGCAGTTGAAGGTCACTCGGGTACCAGGCGTGACCACAGGACTGGCCCATGTCTTAAAGAAGGGCTTGGGGTACATTTCTGGAAGGCAAGAGAACCGAACACAACACCAACTCAAGTTAAGGGTCAAGAAGGCGAGCTGGCTAACACAGCAGGTATCGGGTCCTAGAAGCCGCTTCGTTTTCTCTAGTCGTTCGTTCAGGGCAAAGCGCATTTAAAACTCCAGGCCAAACCACTGTGCTGATGGGACCCCTCCCTCCACCCTTCGCCTCCTCCAGCTGACTCTTTGCTGCCATCAGAACAAGCGATGGAAGCTGGAAGCGCACTAAAAGAGTGAATTGTCACTGAGGCTCTGCTGACTGCCTGAGCCTCAGTTTGCCCGTTTGGACAAGAAGGGGAAACGGCACCTGATCCACCACCTTTGAATATTTGCGCCATAGCTAAATGAGATACTCGACATGAAAATAATTAGAAAAATTAAATCACCCTCCACAAAGCCCAGCTATTAATAACGATTATGGCTATTAATATCGTGCAGCCAGAGGCCCTGGCACTCCCAGCGCCACGCCTGCCTGGCTCTAAGATTGGACACAGGCTCCTAGGACCAGCAGCAAAGTTTGCTGTGGGGAGAGGAGTGTCTGACCCAGAGCTTTGCTTCCCCCTCCTCCCTCACACACCCCTTTCAGCTCTACCTTTTATGACAAGCTCCAGGGGCTCACTGGGCTCAGACCACTTGAAGGGGCGCTTTTCAGTGTGAGTGCGGCAGCTATAATTGCCTTCGTCTTTATCCTCCATTCTTTGGATTGTAAAGAAGGCTTCTCTCCCAACAGCACCAAGTTGCTGGACAGGTTCCTGCGCCCCCTCCTTATAGAGAGCAAAGCCCATGCCTGCCAGCCATCCTTTGCACCGGATTTGCAGTTCCTGGCCCCGGATTGGGGGGGAAGCAGAAATGACAGGTTTGGGGAGGATGTCTGGGAAACAAAAACAAGGAGGAAAATGGGTCCGAAGTTTGGAGGTGGCCAGATGGGACACCTGGAGTCACTCTGTCGGCAAAATAGAAATCCATCCTGGACTGGCCTTTGGCTCTTCCTCTCCGTCTTCCCCTCCCCCATCGCAGTGCCCCCCCCACCCCCAGCCTGCAGGCAGCAGAAGCCCCTTGGGCTCTGGGGCTCTGAGCATTCCCCCACCCCTAGGAGCAATGCTAGAGTCCCAGGAGGCCTGGGGATCACCCCCAGAGGACCCCTGCCTTTTCTTACCTGTCCCCACCAGCTCAAGTGCCTCACTGGGCTCTGACACAGCCATCTCCTCCCATGAATGGCAGTGGTAACTCCCGGTGTGGCTCTGGGTCAGGGCGCCAAGGGGGAAGGCAGCCCGGACCTGCTCCGAGGCCGGGCGAGTTGCAATCCACCCGGTCCCGTCCTTCAGCAACACAAACTCCTTCGTTGAGCCAGAAGGGCTTCTGCACCAGAGGGTTAAGTTCTTCCACGGGGCCAGAGGGAAGTTGGTCTCTGCCCACAGCTCAGGCTTAGGGGTGGGCATGATTATTTCTAGAAACAGCAGAGTTAATGAAGCCATCCTCCCTCCCCTCCCCCTCCCCCTTTACTTGCCCTTGACACCCCCCCTCCCCGCCCAGATCACACTGCCCACCTCCCCTTCAACCCCAAGCCAAACTCCTTCCTTCCTTCCGCAGGTGCTGGGAAAAGGGGAAGCTGATGTCTCAGCTGAGGCTCAGAAAAATGCAGAAGCTTGTGGGAAAATTTGCAGGCAGAAAAGCAGAGTTGGAGGCTGAATTTTGCCAGCAGCTTCAGCAAGTGCCCCTTCCTGGCTGTCCTTCCCTCCCAACCAGTCACTCCCTGGCCACTGACACTGACACTCTGGAGTTATTTCGGATCTCCAGGGAGGAATGTCCCAGGCTGGAGCAGGAAAAACTCACCAGTCTCCTCTGTCAATACCCCATTGCACAGTCCTGCAAAAGAAATTGCTGCCAGGGCTTCGCCCCCTCCCCCACGGGACTTCACCCCGGCCTCCCCCACCCCCTCGTACTCACCACAGCAGAGAAGAGCCGTGAGTATGAAGAGCATGGTGACCCCTTGAGCTGTGCCCAGCAACCAGGCTTCTCTAGCAAGACCAGAAAAGAGATGAGAGGAGTTGCTGGGATTAGGGGGAGGGCGGAGAGAAGGGGGCGGCAATTTATGTCATTGGCTTACTCACCACCCAATAGGGATTGGATATGGCCAGGATAATGGGATATAATCTTTTCTGACATCGACGACTTTTCTTTTTGAGGGCCTGACCACCGACAAACCTCTGGCTCTTTCATGACCCACGTGCCCCCCGCCCCCTCCCCCCTCCCCAGACGATATCAAGTGTCAGCTCCCCAAGGCCCCTGATTAGGCTGTTGCTGGAATTGAGATGTCAGATGTGAAAATGCGGTTGTAACACCAGCTCTCAGGACCCCTGGAGCTCAGTGGGATGGGCCGCTCTGGGTGGTGGGCGTGGGAGCGGAGGGAGAGATCTTGGGTGTTTCTTGGTCACCAAGTTTAAGTTTGGAAGCAGTTTTTTTTTTTTTTTTTTTTTTTATGGCAATATTGGTCCTCAGACTGACCTGCCTCACCTGCCTTTGTTATGGAAGGGTTGCCTAGGCAGCAGCAGTGAATTACCAGAGGATTGTCAGTGCTGAGCTAAGCTTGGCAGAGGGGGGTCTCTCAATCCCCACCCAGATTATGATGAGAAATGTGCAGCAGCTTTGGGTTATGGGTCCTGTAGAATTAGATGATGTTACGCCCAAGTTCACGTGACAATTTTTTACTTGGAAAACATGGACCCTCCTTCCTGGTCAGGAAAACATGCTCTTAAAGCTGCCTTCTCTGAAATCAGGTTTCCGAACTTGTTCTTTGATGCAGTGGTCCTGGGCTGGGGTGGGGCACTTAAAGCGCCATGTTTTCCCAACCCTTGGCTTGAAGGTTACCCCCAATGCATGTGGAAGTCAAGCTAGATTCTGAAGAGAACGAGAGCTTGAGCCCCATTGAACTTTTCAAAAGCTCAAAGGGCGGTGGTTTTGCAGAAAGTTTAGGTGGCTCCCTGCTCATTCCTCAAGCACTCTGTCCCTCAGATCCCAGTGGAAAACACAGACACACACACGCATAGTCATCATCCATTGTGTATTGCATATTCCCAGGCACACAAAGGGCCATGATCTTAGTGGGGGAGGGGTACAGCCAGGATCAGAGGGTGGGGGAAAGTAGGCAAGGCCTGCAGGAGCAGAGGCTCCCACCAAGCGAGGAGCTGTCATTTCTCTTCCCATTTTCAAGCAGAAGAGCTTGAACACAAGGCCATAGGGATCGCAGAAAGAAGGGGATGACCCACGGGACACAAAAGGCTAAGAGTAAATGGGAGGAAAACCCATCCGACTTGATACTTTATGGGCCAGAGGAAGCAGTCTGATTCCCTGGCCCAATCCACTCCCTCAGGTACCCACCCACTGTAAGGCTCTATTCTCAGAATGCTCCGTACAGTGGTTAGGGGGCAGACTGGCAGAGAGACTGGCTTCCACAGCAGCTACGGTGGACCACGAGGCTGTCTAGCCCTTGAAAGATAGGAGTAAGGGTGAAAAGTTGGAGCGGGAGTTGGATAACATCCTGGGAGACAGGACAGCCTGGCTTCTTACCAAAAAAAAGTTCAGACCGACTTAACGTGGAAGACATCAATCATTTCTGAGAGGCAGGGTCACTTGGGAGGGAGGTTTGGGCACTCTCCTGGGGGATCAGTCAATGAGATTCTGATTACTTCTCTAGCCTCTGAGAAATATGCATTTCTCCACCCTCTGCCTTGGGTCCTGACCCCTCTGTGTGGCGCAAGAAAAATGGCTGGAATGAGTCTTGTATCTTAAGCCCGGAAGGTGGAGGATAAAAAGGGTATGCCCCTGTGGTTCATCCCAACTGGAGTATGACCCATTCCTGAATCTCTGGAGAGACTTTACACTCAGCTAGAGTGAGGAACAGGGGTTGGGCAAGACAGTTACCTGATTCTGAGTCTCCGACACTTCCACCTTATCCACAGCACCACCAACAGCAAGGCAACAAGCTGCATGATTAGGGACAATCTGACAGCTTCATTCAGAACGTAATTCCAGGTGAGAAAGCCTGTGGCCAGAGAAGACCAGAAGCAGGGGCCTTGATGGGGACAGGGACAGGGACAGGTGAACACATTCACGAGGGGAGGGGGATCGGTGACTGCAGGTGAAGGGACGTTGAAGCAGAGGTCTCAGGCTCATTTTTTAGGAAGAATGGGACCCTTGAAAGTATCCTGCCACCCGCCTTTGAGTGGCTGCGAGGCCACTCCAGGGAAAGGATGCCCAAACCCAAGGGCTCTGACTTACAAGCCCCCAACTACCCTTTTCATATCTTTCTGGGCATTGCTCTGGGGTCCCAGGGGTATCATGGCCAAAGCTGTGAGGAGGGTAACCCTAGGAAGACTTGTGCTCTCACCTGCTGGCCCCATCAGCTTCAGAGGCTCACTGCGATGTGACCAGATGTTAGGTTGTGCCTCTATGCGGTAGCTGCAACTGTAGGTCCCTGTGCCTTTCCCTTCCACGTTACTGATAATGAAGTCTCCATCAACTGAGAATTTTTGGGATGTTGCTCTTTCTTCCCATTCCAGACAAAATTCAAGAACTGGATGAGGTACTCGGCATTGAAGGGTGATGGCCTTTCCTAGCTTAAACACGGTGCTGGGCCAGGCTGACAGGGAGGGTCTGGGGGGCTTATCTGCAATCAATCCAGAGATCAGAGTTAGAAGACGCGACATTGAACTCAGTACCTCCCCCCTCGACAAATGTTTCTCAGCTCCCTATTTGGTCGTCGTCTTCTTTCCACTTCCACTAGATCAGCGGCTTCAAAATTTGACTGTGACTCAGAGCCCCTTGGCCCATTCCTCGATTCTCTGAAGACTCCTAGGTTCCTACCTTCAATCCAAAAGACCTGTACCTGCAAATTCCCCCGATCCTAAGGAAAATACCGTTTCTAGGGGTCACAATGAGGCTTGTCCATGCCAAGACAAATAGGGCTTGAGTAACAATCCTAGGAGAAAATTCTTTATCGCCCTCCTAGTGTGTTTTTCTTTGGCTCATAAATCCAAGAGGGTAGAGGGCCACTGGCTCCTCCTTATAACACTGTGATGATGATATAAACAAACAATAATGGTTAGCACTTGCCTACAACCACAATCTCCACGGTGTTGTGTGCTGTCATCCTGATGGAAGTCTTCCAGGAGAGGAGATAGTGGCAGCTATAGATGCCAGCATCACTATAGGTCACATTGTTGAGGAAGAATGACTTGTCATCATCAATACTGGTGACATCCAAGCGCTGAAGTGGTTTGTCCTCTCCTTTCTTATAGAGTGCAAGCCCCACTCCGTCCACTGGCCCTCGACACCACAGGCTCACGTTCTGACCCATTTGGACCACAGGACTGGGCTGAGCAAGTAGCCAGGTCTTGGGGAAAGTGTCTAGGACGAGATCCAAAATATAAAGGGCTAACAGTCTGACCTATCCCTCCCCTACTTAGGGCTCTTCTCCTCTTCCTCCAGTCCACCCTTGGCAAATCCCATCCCAAGGCCAGTTACACAAAATCTGCTCCCTCCCCCACCACTAGCCCCAGCTGCATGATTAGGTTCTCCAGGGAGCCCAGAGGGAGTTGTATATCCTTAGCCCCTAACATAGGTCCCACGGCTTCCCCCTCTCTTACCAGTTACCCAGATTCTCAGGATATCACTAAGAAGTGAACCCCTGTAAGACCCATCATAGTAAAAACAGAGGTAATGTCCAGCATCGTGGGTTTTCAAAGCCCGGAAGAAGAAATATGCCTCATTTTTTATTGGCTTCTTGCTGTAAAAGGACTTCTCCAAGTCTTCAAGCCTTATTAAAGCAAAGGTCATTCCATAGATTGGCCCTTGACACCTGAGATTCAGACTTTCTCCTGGCGCCATGATGGGCCCAGGATAGGCTGTCAGAGTTGGTTTGGGATAGAGTCCTAGAAAGGGAAGAGACCCTGAGTTAGAGGTAAGATGATTCTTCTTTATTATATTCTGGCTTTATTTCCCTAGTTTCTTTAGATGGGAAGTGGTAGCTGGAGTTTACTCTCTGCTCCCTCTCCCTTTCTTTAATCTCTGCCTCTTTTCTAAGACGTAACCAAGGGTAAGTTCACTTATGTCCCTTTCAGCTCACCAGACAGACTCTGAGCTTCACTGAGCTCTAACTATGTGTCGGGGTGTGTCTCAGTGGGATATCTACATCTGTAATTCTCTGCATCTTTAGGTCCCCGAAATGCCAAATGTAGTTCTTCCAAACCCCCAAGAAACCAAATTTCTGAAGATGACTTTGAGTCTATCCTCATAAAGCATAAATGCCACTGCAGTATTAAGGATGGCTTTTGAACATATTAAGCTCATAAGAGATCCTACTTCCCATCGGAAGAAGCCAATAAGGAGGGATTTGCCAGTAAGTCTGCCACCCAGAGAAACCTGTTAATGGGACCACACCTCCATGCCCATGTATTATTCCTCCAAAGAGATGACACTACTAAGTGGAGGGCAAACCTCACCCCCAAACCACTCCTTCTTACCCCCTCCAATCCCAGGTAGGCCCACCCATTCATTATTGGAAGGATTAGCTCTATCATATGTTCATTAAGCATTTAGGATGTGTCAGGCATCACGTAGGTCTAGGGATATACAAGGAAAGAAGGCAGACACAGTCTCTGCCAGCCAAAAGCTTATGGTCTAGTGGGGGACACTAGCAAACAGGTAACTGCAAAAGTGTGTGTCAGTGGAAACTACACTGGAAGGACGGCCATTCATACGACAAACATCCATAACATGCAGTTCAAACAGACAGTCTTTTGTTCCTTGATCCTCAATAAAAAGCTATACTAGTAAAATTAAGATCTACCATTTATTGAGAACTTATATGCCAGGCACTGTACATATAGTATATTTAAGCAAATCCTCACAACAACCCTGTGAGGTAGGCATTATTAGTATACCAATTTTGCGAATGAGGAAACTGAGGCACAGAGAGGCATCGTACAGTAGATTGGATGCTGTTATCCCATTTTAGAGTGGGGGAACTCAAAGCACAGAGGTGAAGTAATTTGCTCAATATCACACAGGGAGGCGATGTCGGAGATGGAATGAGAAACTAGGATTCTTGCTTCTAAGTCCAGGGTGCTTCATGTAGCACCACAGCTTTCCCCAAGCCTATGTTACGTGATGAAGGAACTAAAGCAAGTGTGGCCAATTCTGTCCAGAAGCATCCAGGCCATGGGATGAAGGAGTTAGAGGTGGGATGTGTGTCTAGCATTTAGACATTTTGGGGGAGCTGCTGCTGTGCTTAAAGCTTGGTACTGCCTTACTGGATCTGTATATACAGGACTGAATTAATTTACAAAGCCATTTTTAAAATATGAACTATCGCTTTCTTTGTCATTTCTTGTTTATTTTTATCACCAGCATGAGCAGTCCATTCTATTTTCCACACTTAAAAAGAAACATCACAAATAGAAGAAAAATACATTTACATTTTCAAAATCAGTTTACAAGACTGCAGTGGCAGTGCCTGGCACATATTAAGTGCTCAATAAATATTAGCCAAATGAATGAATGAATGCATGATAGTCAACAAATAGACAGCAACAAAGCTGTGATGAGCTGAAGCTGCTGGACATTTGGCTGGGCTCACTCACTAGCCAAGTGATTGGCTCCCAGACATCTGCCTCATAGCATGTGTGATTCTAATTTGCATCTCAGTAAAATGTCAAATGACTCTAGCTCATGGGCCTTACAGGGAACTGGCCGAGGAAAGTAAAATCGGAAACCTTGGGCTCATCCAACCATGATCCCGGGGACAACAATCATAAGACCCCAGCAGCCATAGCCACACCCACCTGCCACAATCAGCTTCAGGGGGTTGCTGGGCTCTGACCACAGGGTAGGGAGCATCTGGATATGAGTACGGCAGATGTACACCCCTTCACTCTCAGGTGTCATGTTGGCAATGGAGAATATGGCCACTGTCCCGGTTGGGACTTGGTAATCCACGGGTTCCACGTATCCCTCTTTGAACAGCATGAATACCAAATCCTGCAGCCAGCCATGGCAGAGTATGTTCACATTGCATCCAGGAAGAGGGGAGGTCTCAGCCTGGATCCAGAAGATAGGCTTGGGCAGCTGGCCTGGGAGGAGAGAATGAACTGGAATTCAGGTAGAGCAAGGGCAGCACTGCTCAGGGAGCAGCACAGGGCTCTACTTAAGTGTCTCTTCCTTGTATGATCCTTGTCATCCCTTCTTTCCCCAACTAGGGTCTGCCCTATCTTGAGAGCTTGCCCTCTAGGTCTGTTCCAGAGTCTGTGTCCTCACGCTGCATTGCCTGTAGAGAGGAGGCCCTTACTTGCTAACTGTGGGATGCCTGCATGTATGCTTGTGTGCACTGGAGGTAAACAAAAGAATTAGGAGTCATTTGTTTAGGCTTAGCGGAGTCAAACCAACTAGTATCCATGAGGATGCAGGTTTGATCCCTGGCCTCCCTCGGTAGGTTAAGGATCTGGCTTTGTGTGAGCTGTGGTGTAGATCACAGATGTGGCTTGGATCTGGCATTGCTGTGGCTGTGGTGTAGGCCGGCAGCTACAGCTCTGATTCGACCCCTAGCCTGGGAACGTCCATATGCCACAGGCACGGCCCTAAAAAAAAAAAAAAAAAATGAATTAATTAAACAAACTGTGCTCTGGGAAGTCAAGTCTGAATCCCAGGAGCTGGAGTTTATTCTTGATCTCTGTCTTCTTACCTGGTGCCTCCAACTCTAAAGCTTTACTGGGCTCTGACCAGCCAGTCTCCTTCCAGTAGCAGCACCTGTAAAGACCTGTATTGGAATTAGTAAGGGCACCGATGGGGAAAGAAACTTGGAAGGTCTTGTGGGAAGGGCGGATCCAGGTCATCTGTGTCTTATCCTTCAGCAGCAGGAACTTGCTTGAAATCCGAGAGGGGCTTTTGCACCAAAGCGTGATGTTCTCCCAAGGGGCCTGAGGGTAGTTGGTCTCTATCCACAGCTCCGGTTGAGATTGCATCATTGCTGTCATTCCCAAAGATAACAAAGATGTGAGCAGTCCAACCCTCTCCCTCCCATATCATCCCCATCCCCCACCACGTCCCATAACATTAGCCCCGACCTTGAGGACAGGAGTGTGTGCTTATGTGGGCAACAGGGAACCCAGGATATTTGCTCAAGGGATTCAAATGAGTTGGGGAATCGCTTTACTATTTTATGGCAAGCCAAGTCAGGAGATGAGGGCTCCTGAGTCACACCCAGCTCAATCTGGAAATTGTCTTTGCGATCTCAAGGCAGTTATGTCCGGGGCCATGGAGGCAGGCCAATGTCCTGCAGCCTTCAGGCAGGAAGGTACCCGAGGTGGCAGGACTCACTTACCTATTGGTGTCATACCCAGACTCAGCCCTGAAAAGAGACATTATGGTAAAGGAGAGCCCCCACCTTGTCCCCACCCACCCTCGCACCTCAATATGCGTCACTCCTTTCCCAAGGCACCCACTCACAGAGGCACCCCTGAGAGGGTCCCTTGCCACCGCCCCCCCCAACTTCCTTGTACTCACGCATGCAAAAGAGGAAGAGAGTGAACGTCCGCAGCATCATGGCCCCCTCCCCTGGCCTGTCCAGGGTCATGGAGCCTCTGGAGT
The DNA here is from genome assembly GCF_054392235.1 of Sus scrofa. Classification (NCBI taxonomy): domain Eukaryota; kingdom Metazoa; phylum Chordata; class Mammalia; order Artiodactyla; family Suidae; genus Sus; species Sus scrofa. The sequence continues at coordinate 117,913,885 of NC_139401.1, forward strand.
CTTGAAGGGCTTCGCCCCTCAGCAGGTGGTGAGATCTAAAAGCAGAAGTGCTGTTATTCAGGAGCCTTATCCTGCTCCTTAAAGTTCAGTTTGGGTCACTACATCTACCTGAATAGCCGACCTTCCACTGGCTCACAGGCTCTCAGGGGTACCTGCTGCGTGTCTTTGCCCCCTTGCCTCACTTCCCCCTTCCCCCATCCAAGGTCTTTGCTGGTATCTATGATGTCAGAGGCCCAGAGAGCAACCTAATCCAGGCCCTAATCATGAGGGCGGTATAGACAGTCGCCATTTCAGATCCTTTACTCACATATACATGTCTGTCATTCAACAACCAAACAAAGGACGTATTCCTACCATCCCCCATTTTGCTGGTTAGGAAATTGGCTTAGACAGGATATGTAATTTGCCCAAAGATATGACATATCAGAGCCAAAACTCAAATTCATGTTTAACCCTAATGCCCACCCATGCTCTAAAAGCAGTATTTAAACTTTCAGAGACAGCCCCTAACCCCTTTATCAACCTCCCTCGCCCTCCCATCCCAACCCATCCAGGCCGCCCCTTCTGTAGAATGCTTCAAACCTAGGATTGCTTTCATTCTTATCTCTTACCCTCCAAAAGCTCAAAACTTCCATCTCAAGTAGGTGTTGGGGAATCAAATTACTTGAGCTAATTGATATAAGATGTAAATGATTCATTGGCTGCCTGTAATTTATTAGCATTTCTGTTCACTGCCCCTAAGGGAAAAGTAATCGTTTGAATTTCAGGGACTATGGCAAAGGTCTTGGAGTTCAGGGAGGCCTTCTCATTTTCTTGAAAATCACTATTGCCCACAGGCCCTCCATGTTCACAAGCAGACCCCTTATGCTTTTCTGCCTCTCCTATCTCAACGCTTGCACCCAGAGAACCTTCTTGCCCAGGGGAGGTGTGAGTCCACCACATAAATTCAGGCTAACTCTCCTCTACCAGCTCTCCAGAGTCTGAGGTTCTGGTTGACCCTAGCTGTTTAATTCTATCTCAATAGACTAGGATAAAGATAGCTCCCAAAACAGAAAGGGGGTGATTTCCACTCCCCCCCCCCCAAAAAAACCCCCCAGATCCTGGTACCTAAGCTTCTAACTTGCTCCATTGCTGACACTGGGAGGGATGAAGGAGCAGGCAAAGGGGAAGATTCAAATATCTGGGCAGCAGGAAGCAGGTGGACAGTCAGGGATCCAAAGTGGCACGGTTTCCCTTAGCATTTCTTACTTTGCATTGAAGGATGCTCAAATTACCCCTTTGAACTTTTCTTGTCTATAAAGTTGGGGAATAATATCTACCTAGCATTGTTGCTGTCTTAGATCCGAGGCAATCTATGTACAGTACCAGGCACATAGGGAACAGTTCACTAAAAGTGGTTCTTTTTCTTCCCCAAGGGGGCATTAAGCTGATATAAGGCCCTAAAGATGCTCTTTTTCCAGCTCAGCTCCTAGAGACCGTTGCCCCCACTCCTCTCAGGGGCAGGCCCAGGCCCAAGCTCAGATGCCACCCTGTTGCTTTGTACCCCTGAGGCTTTGGGCTAGAATCGATTGGGGGAACTCAGGTTTTACCTCCTGAGATTCTGCTCAGGGATGCCCTCTGAGCTTCCAGCCTGCCACCTGGACCCCTAAACCAGCCTTTCATTTCCTGGGGGCTTAAGTGGAATAAGGGAAGCTGGGCTTCTCAGCATGGCTCACCCCTCCCCAACCTACTAAGGAAACTCTACCATTTATATCCAGTCAGAATGATGAATCTTCTGTCCAGGGAACACAGGAAGGAGCTGCAAGCTTCAGGTTAATTGGTCACGCCCATTTTTGGCCTTTCACCCCCCCCCCACGCACACCCACCCCCAACTTCGGCATCTAGCCTTTTCATCCCCCCCTTGTACTCCACCCCAAGCACTTCCTCCACCCTTAGGCAGCGCCGCAGTGCTTTTGAGGGTGACAAACGCGAAATGTCTAATGACTCGCCCCCTGCATAGCTTTGAGGGGCTCCAGGAATTAAAGGGGTTGGGCTCGGCGGGGTGTCCGGTTCCTGCTCCGCTAAAGGTTTGGAGGGAAGACCGAGAAGGGAAGATAGCTACAGTGCCCAGAGATTCTCGGCGAGGCATGGCCGGGATCCGGGGAGGGAAGGAGAGAGGAAGGAATGAAGGGGGTGGGGGGAAAGACCAGGGAACATTTAAATTTACAGCAATTAATGAGAGCAGAGAGATTATTTCGGGGTTTTGTTTAGATCTGATGGGCAGTATTTAATCTTCAGCCACTAGGCAATGCGCTCATTTGCAGGTACTTACGGTAGTTGAAGGCCCGCTCCGTTGTTGGAGATTCTCCAGTGAGCTCCCCCAGATGCAGCAAACTGCCCGGCCAGGGAAGAGCAGTCTAAGGACAGCCTCTCCGGCTCAGGGCCCCGCCTCCCTCTCTCCCCCGCCCGCTCGGCCGCTCCAACCTCCTCCCCTCCCTCTGTCAGGCGCTGGGAGCCCACCTACACCAACTCCCTGACACCTGCAGTCCTCCGACGACCGGGATTTCCACGCCCCTCCCAGCCCCCGCCTCTCTCTCCTCGAGTCCCTGCAGAGGTTGCTGGAGCCAAATTCTGGCCCCTGCCCCCTCGCCAGTCGCTCAGAGTTTCATCGGGTCATTGTATTCTGGAGGGGAGAGGGCCAGCGCCTAAGAGTGCCAAAGCTGTAGATCCCTCCTCTCCAGCTCCCAGTGCCTTTAAAGGGATCTCAGATCTTCCTCTGCCCATTTAGTACCCTCCTTAGCATAAACACCGCCAAGAGGGCTTAAATGCCTACTATGTGCCTCTGAGCCCCCGGGCATCTGTTATTTCAAAGCTTCATAGCCCTGCAAAGACGCATTGCTTCCCTCCATTATACAGGTGAGGAAACTGAAGCTCAGAGAGGGTTAAGTCACTTGGACAGCCTGCAAGGTCCAACCTGGGATAAAAACACAAGCTTTAGAGACACATACACATTTGGATTTCAGTCGGGTTCTACTGTTCAGTAGCTGAGTGACCTCAAGAAAATGAGTTAAACTCTCTGAGTCCCAGTTTCCCCATCTGTAAAATAAAGAAAACAACAGAAGCTATTGCACACGGCTTCTATGGGATGGAGCAAGTAAAGCTTACAGCACAGAAGGCCTGGTACAAACTAGGTGCTAAGTAAATGGTAGCTGCTGCTTCTGCTGCTACCGCTACCACTGCTGCTATTAATCTGTGCAACTTCCCCGCAATGCCCTAGAGAAATATGCTTTCAATGATATAGACAGCTCTTCATAAATTTAGTCCACCGAGAATGACTTTTTTTTTTTTTTTTGTCTTTTTAGAGCCACACCCTTGGCATATGGAAGGTCCCAGACTAGGGCTTGAATTGGAGAAGCAGCTGTCGGCCTACAGCACAGCCACAGCCCACGCCAGACCCAAGCCAGGTCTACGACCTACACCACAGCTCACGGCGATGCCAGATCCTTAACCCACTGAGCAAGACCCAGAATCGAACCCGTGTCCTCCTGGTTACTAGTCAGGTTTGTTACCTCTGAGCCACAACGGGAATTCCCTTGACCATGAATGACTTTTTGAAATGCTTATGTATAGATAAGATACTAACCAAAGCTCCTGACGAATACTACGTGAGGGGATTAAAGTATAGCATCCAGTGGACTCACAGATCAGTTGATTGTTGTAAAAAATAGCCACTTGCGTCTTTACGTAAAATTTTTACCTTCATAGATTACAAATGCTCCTTAAAAATACTGTACTCTAAGAACAAACTGTGAAAATAAAGTAACAGCTCTTTTAATAGGAAAATTGAATATCATATCTTCACGCATCAGAGATTTCAGTTGTAGCTTCCTGGCATCCTCTGCTCCTGCACACCATTTATAAATTGCAAATTATCACATAAGGAAGAGAAGAGCCATATCAATATAAATAGGTGTTTGCAGGGCAAGTTATTTCACCTCCTTGGGCCTCGGTTTTCTTATTTGTAAAATGGGGCTAATAATGGTACTTCATATCATACAGAACTGGGGGTAGGATTGAAGGAAAACCCCCTTGTCAGCCACCACCGAGTGCCTGGCACACTGCAACCAACCATCCAATTATTTAATACATGGTTGTTGAGTATTCTCTTTGTGCCAGGCATTGTCCTAGATGCTGGCAATCCAGAGAGAATGGCAGTTTCCACTCTTCAGGAGTTTGGAGTGTAATGATAAACAGTGATGGAAAACAAATAGGAGATTGTCAAAGAAGGGGGCGCCATGGGAATCCGAGGATTGCAACAGGAAAGACCATCAGGCAAGGCGTGGAGACCTGCGAGCAGTTTGCTGTTACCCTGTGCCTAAACCAGGGCAGTGCAACGAGAGAAGGGGGAGAGAGCAAGGGTTCCAGAAATATCCGAGGTAAAACTGGCCAAACGTGATGGTTGCTTGAAACACTATAGTGATAATTTCTATCTGTCGGGGTGAAAATATTCATGCCAATTTTCAAAACATTTGTGTAGAAATTATCGTGATCAGTGTCAGCCACTAAGTGCTTTATAAATTACCAACGCATTTTATGCCAATCGCAACGCTAGGGGAACAGTTGCCACTATCAGACCCATTTTACAGATGAAGAAGCTGAAATACCGAGCCATTAAAAAAAATTGCCCAAGGCCAATACAGCCAGCAAGGAGAAGAGCTAGGATTCACACCCAGGTAATCTGTAAATACAATTTCATGTTTCCATGTTTTTTCTTGAAAAAGATTACTCAAACTATTTCATTGGTTTGAATATATCTATTGAAAGGGTCTTATTTAGAAAAGAATTCAAAAATGTTTTATTTAAAGTAACTAAACAGCTTCTTAAGTCTATGTTCTTTTTTCTTGAGTTATCATTGACACGCATTATATTAATTTCAGGTGTAGAACATGAGGATTCAATACTTGTTTGTGTTGCAAAATGAAGTCTCATGTTCTTAACCACTACCCTTATGCTGCCTCTGCCTTGGATGCTGGGAATGATAAAGGTGAAAAAAAAAATTAATTTAAAATGTAAAAACCCAATGTGGGTATACTTAGTAAAACAGAAAAGCACCAATCAAATGCATTGTTAATAATGTAAAAAAAAAAAGCAATGATAGCGTCCTCTTGCTCTCTGCAAGCTCCTAGGCTGAAGTTTGTGCTCCTGGACCAGCAGCCTGAATCTAGAGCCCAGAATTTCTGCTAACGGCATGGAGGCTTGAACAACATGTCCTGGAACTATGTAGGTGAGAATAACCTTCACTCTTGGTTTTGCTCTGGGACACTGTGGAATCTTGAAGGGGCTTATTATTCGGGTTTCATAGAAGCCCCTCATTCAAACTATGGCTGGCAATTGAGATAGCAGAAGCTCCATCTCTAGGCTACCACTGTGAGTCTTGGACCCTGTAGCCTGCCTGCAGAAGGAAAAACATTCCTTTGCCATGCTCCCTAGAGAAAACTTGAGTAGCCTACTATTTACAAAGCTGGTGAGAGAGGCCAAACGAGGCTGAGGCTGGGACTTAGGTGAGATGGAGTTCTTGATAGTGGCTCTGCTGGCCTTCCCGACACACACACACAGCAAGAAGCCTGGGCTTCTCTCCTGGTTTATTACTCTAGAGTTGGCTGATATTAAACAGCTCCTCTTTCAGGAATGTTCTGAGAATGATCAGTCTCATCCAGGCTTATCTCAAATGGCTGGACCGCCTCTGATTCTCCATCCCCCTAAACTGGGGGGATGCACAGAGGGTGGGTTGGATGGGAGCTCTCATTGTCACTGTCCTGGGAGGTGGTGATACCAGAAAATATTCCTGAGACATACCCCTTTGCACTTTGACACCTTGAGCCCAGGAGACTGGAAAAGGTTCCCCCTGCAAAAGCTTCAGAATCAACTCATGAATTACGAGGCATGAGATTTTATTAAGTACATACTATGTACATTGACGTGGAGTGTGTGGTGTAGTATAAAGGTGGGACCAGTGTGGTTTGTAAGCTCCAGAAACTATCAGCCCAGAGAAAAGAAAAGAGCAACTATCTTACAAAAGCTGCATTTGGGAGCAGAGGAGTGCCAGAAAAACTTCAAGAAGGTAGAGTTTAAAGGAAATGAGACACCAAGGGCCATGCCCATGCCCAAGGTGGCCTGGGGAGCCTTTCTCATAACTGAGCTCAGGATAGGATGATGGGATTTTTTTTAAGCTAAATTTGTCCAAGCAGGAGAAGCCCAGGGCAAAGCTAGCCTCTTCCCAGGGATGTGCTGGATCTGGCTACAGCCGATCAGGAGTGCTGAATGCGGGCATCTTATCTCAACCCAACACCGCGTAATATCATATTGGTAGCTTAAAACTGGCCATGGTCAGAGAATTTACACCATTGAACGAGCAAATGCTACAAATGAGATTTTTTTTTTTTTTCTTCCTCAGAGAGCTGTTTGTTAAGCATTCGCTAACTGTTTCCAGTTTTATGTTTTAGGACAGTGATTCTCAGTGGGCAACAGGAACGACCAAGCATTCTAATACTTTTCTTACACTCTCAAGAGACTGATGGGCGTTATCGTGCATCTCCCCCAGCTCTCCCCCAGCTTCACTGCTGTAAGTCACCTAAGGATAAGGGCAGATCTCTAGAGTATTTGGTGCATTCAAAAGGTACTAATATGTTTTCGCAAACCTCCCCACACCCCAGTAAGTCTCAGCCATGATCCTACATGGGCAGTGGAGCAGCTGCGTGTGAACAAGTAAGGAACTGAGGTGACACTAAACAAGTGATGCTCTGGACAGTGAGGACCCCAAAGAGACAGATTCGGGTCCAAGAGCAAGACCTGGGGAGGCCATTGAGCTTTGGAGGTGGGAAGTACCTTCTTTGAGAGGTGAAAAGCGAAGCTGAGGCCCACCCCCAGGGCTTGAGTGTCAACTTAGCCTTGGTCCAGGATTTCAATTATTAAAGGCACAGTTTGGGGCACTAAGTCACTCCCCGACGCTGTAACTGAAAGTATTTTCCGGACTGTGAAGGAAGATTCCTAGAATAAATCAAATGCGAGTGATGAACCTGAACTGAAACTTATTTAATCAAAAGACTCATCGTGAGCCATAAGGCATGGAGACCTGCAAGATCAGGCTTCTAGATGCCTGTCATAAAGCAAACCAACAGTGTGATTGCCTAGGTGAATTTCACTTCAGGTTAATGGGTGGAGAGAGAAAATGGGGTTTTGTGGTGTTCCAATCTAGCAGGGCCACAAGGTTCCGTTCAGACCACACACCATTAACCAGACAGGGAACTATTGTCCCACTGTCCCCAAATAATAATTCTCCTAGCATCGCAACAAGCCTCTTATTTATATATGAGAAACAACAAGAAAAATATATGTGTGTGTTTGCATGTTGTAAGCATCTGAGTACATGGGGGGTGAGGGTTCAGGAATAGATATAAAATCAAGGAAGACTGTGAGGGTGAGCTGCTGTAAAGCTGAAAAGTGTTTCAGTGTCCCCTTTTCCTTTCCTTTTTTTTTGGGGGGGGGGCGGGTTTAGGGCCACACTTATGGCATATGGAAGCTTCCAGGCTAGGGGTTGAATTGGAGCTGTAGCCACAGCCACAGTCACGCCTGATCCTTAACCCACTAAGCGAGGCCAGGGATGGAACATGCATCCTCATGGATACTAGTTGGGTTCATAACCTGCTGAGCCTGAGCCACAACAGGAACTCCCTCAGTGTCCCCTTTTCCTGTGTTGGAGGAAGTTGAAGGTCCCAGAAGGAAGGAGGTGGGCTCAGCCCCACTGCCTTGGGTGGGAAATCAGAGTGGATGCTGTGAGCAGTTTAAGTCTGACACAGGCAGGATGCTTTAAAGTGCCAGTGCTAGGAAAGTTTTTGTTTTTGTTTTTTTTCTGCTTCAGGGTCTGACTTGCCTTAGTGCGTCTAAATTGTAAGAATTTTCAGGGGTGGAGTGTTTGAGGAGGAGAAGGGAGGTAACATCATTTGGGAACTTTTAATCAGTTGTCCGAAGGAAAGTAAAGAGGTCAACAGTTGGGTTCTTTGAGTGCCATTTATTGTATGATTAACCAATTGTATAATTAAGGTTAAAATGGAGAAGTCTAAACTCCAAGAGCAATACAAATTAGCCATTGAAAAACACATCACCACACCATCACCCACTGTTTACAATCTGTTCTAAAAATATCAGTTTATAGGCAATCATTTCAATGTACATGCATCTCTTCAAGTTCTACTTGTTGAGTGCTCTAAGATATGGTAAAATTTTTTTTCTTTTTTCTTTTTTTGCTTTTTAGGGCTGTACCTGTGGCATATGGAGGTTCCCAGGCTAGGGGTTGCATCGGAGCTACAGCTGCCGGCCTACACCACAGTCACAGCAACACTGGGTCCGAGCTGCGTCTGCGACCTACACCACAGCTCACGGCAATGCCGGATCCTTAACTCACTGAGTGAGGCCAGGGCTCAAACCTGCAACCTCATGGATCCTAGTCAGGTTTGTTAACCACTGAGCCACAAAGGGATCTTCTGGTCAAGTTTTCTAAAAACTCTAAGTATCCTTGACAGATGTTAGGGGAAAATCTTCTTTCTCTATAACAGGTCTGTTAGTTTTAAATAGTTTAGTTTATTGTGTTCAATAAGATTATTTTTCTCATTTTCCTCTATCATATTCCAATGTCTCCCTATATCCCACCCAACATTCATTATTATCTTGCTGTATTCATATCCTCTCTCCCATATATCCCTCCCTCATGCCTTCCCATTTTTTTTGCTTATTTCTTCTCTTCTTATGCAGGATAGATGACAGATAGATAGACAGACAGACACACAACAACAAATCAGTCAACATTTTATTTTTACTTCACTTACACTAATTACTCTGGAAAAAATGCAATTAATCCTAAAACTAAGACCTAAATTCTATTAAGAAATAGCTTTTAAAATCAGTTTAGTCACTTATCTCCAGGAGCACCCTGTCCCTGGGCTACAGCTATTTGCAGTAAAGCAAGCAGTTTTGGAGTTTTGCTGATAAATGCCTTGAGGTCATCTTAATTGTCAAAGATTCTTCTCTCATCTTCAAATATGAAAGATAGTTTGGCTGGATGGTTCACTTGAGGCTTCGGACCCAAGAACTTCAGCTGGTAGTAGATCTTGCTCCAATTTCGTCTCTCTTCCACTGTAAGGCATAGTCAGGTGTCAGCCCTATCTTTACCTTGTTGAAAATCAATTCTTCTTTTCTGAGCAGCTTGCAAGTTTCTTTTTCCTTCAAGTTTAAGAACTGTACAATTATGTGCCTTGGACTTTTACTTTAAGAGGTATATTTGAGTGGGGACCTTTAAATTCTCTCTGCATTAAATTGAGATCTATGTTTACCTCTGGAAAAATGTTATCAATAATTTCGTTAATAATAGTTTCAAGGTTACTCTCATTTTCGGCACCTTCACGGATGACAGATGTACACATATTATACCTCTTTGATGCGTTTTCAAGATCCATCACCTTTTCTTACACTGTGAAGCGCTGTTTGCTTAAAAATGGTTTTGATCTTTTGAGATTGAAGCTCAATATGGTTCTCATTTGTACTGATTCTCTCTTCCATGATATTTAGTCAATAATTTTCCCATCTCAGGGTTTCTTTCAGTGCTGTGACCTCCTTCATCAGTGTCCCACAGCATTTGATGAGTTTTTCCTGCGTGCTTTTTCAAATGTCCACTTGGTCTTGTATCACTTTCAGGGCAGAAAGCATCAGCTCCCTCACACTGGCCCTTTTTGGTTCCACTTGCTGCTTCTCCAGGCCAGCTCGATGTCTTGGACTCTCTGAGGTTCCTGGTTTCTCTGTAGCATCACAATACTTCTTGTTTTACTCCTGGGCTTGTCCTCATCATTTTCCTCATTCTCTTTTAAGCTTGGGAAGGTTTTATTTTCTTTTGTCCTGCTCTTGTAGCTGAAGCTTCTGTTGGCTTTGAGGTGTTTCCCAAAATCAGCAATTTGGTTCTCAAAACAGTTGCTCTCTCAGTCCTCTTCCCCAGAAGCTCAAGAGCTAGTGTCTTTTAAAAGAAATTCAACACCTATTTTAAGCAGAAATCCTGAGAAACACTACAGGAAATTAAGATATAATTAACTGATGTTCTCTCCTCTAATACCACTGGGAGAAAGAGCTTTATAGCCCTATAGATAAGACAAAGAAATTCATAAATGTATAAATAAAACATAAGCACAACATATAAACACATAAGTACACTAAATACCTGAACAAATAAATATACAAACACAAAAAACATAAAAGGCACAAATACATAAACATGGAAATAAATATGTACATAAAATGAGCCTCACGTGTTCAGAATATTTAGCTTCTTCCTGGCTGAGGGTACACGGCAAATGTTTCTGATTAAGCAAGTAGGTGCATTAGAATTACAGAGAGTGAGAGAAGTTCACCTAAACATTTCAGTGTTTGTGGAAAGATATTCTGACTTTGTGTCAGGGGGCTTGAATTTCAGTCCTGGCAGAGTCACTCATTAGCTGTGTAATCGTGTGACATTTGGCAAGCTCCCCGAAGTTATTTGAGTCTCCATCTCCTCATCAGTCAAATGAGTATTCAATAACCGTGAGTTAAATCTGAATATAGAACTCTTTGTTATCCTCAGCCTAACTGTGTTTTTTTTTTTTTTTTAAATATCTCTTTACAGCGGCGTCTGGGATCTAGAGTAGAGATTGATGGTCAGGGGACAGACAGGATAGTGATGAGGAGGGGGGAAACCTTGACTGGGACTCAAATGGATACCTTCTCAGGTCCCATAGCATCATCTTTGTTTTTGAACAGCTAAAAAATATGTATTCAGCTTGATGATTCCCAAATTATTGTAGAGATTGTTGAGAGAGATGAGAAAATAAACTTTGCCTTCAAGATGATGATCTAGTGGGAGATATATTTACATTCACAGTTAAGTATAATATAATGCAAAGCATGATAGTTTTTGAAAGGCAGGATGTTAAACAAAACATTATGGCAACCTAGAGGAGAAAACAGTTAATTCTGATTGGCAGCACTAGGAAGTTCTTCAAGTTCTCCAGACTGAAGTATCCCTATAATTAGGCATAGAGAGGGCACCTATGAAGCTTCCTACTCCAAGACATCTGCCTCATGCACTGCTGTGTCCCTGATTTACTTTGGGAGGGGGGGAAATACAGGGCAAAGAAGTGCAAAATATGGCAGCACAAGGTGTGTGCAGAGTGGCTGGAAATGAGGCTAGAGACACGGGCAGGAGCCAGATCATCAAGGGCCATGTGTGCCCCATAGCACTTTTTAGTAAAATTTCTTACTTGTGCCAAATTGAAAGGCCAGGTCATGATCTAGGTCCAAGGGGAGGGCTTCTAACCAAGCAGAAAATGACCTCCTCTAGCTCCTAATGCTCCCTGACGTTAGTTATGCTATCCTGGGCACAGATCCTCAGGCACAAGGCTCAGAGGCCACTTTTTGAGCCGACGGTCCACCTGTCCCTCTAATTCAGGCTCCTAGTAGTTCAGGTTTCTGTTTCAAAAGAAAACAAAAACCGGAGATGCAGTAGTTCACAATTAAGAGTTATGCATATTTCATACCCATGTATGAAAATACTGGCCCTTTTCAGAGGTCTAGTAATTTTAAAATCTGTATCTATCTCAGACTCCACTGTGTCCAAGCAGATAAGTTTGAATGGGTTTGGAGGAGGACAGTTTAGGGGGGAAATTTTGTGTAGGGGAAAAAAAAATCGAAATTAAGTGCAGTAAATTCAAATGCAAAAGGTGATTTCATCTGATTCTCATCTGAATTCTCAGAAATACTGAAAATTGCTAAAGGAGTTAGTATAAACACTTGATGGGATTCACCTAATAAAAATTAGAATAGCTGTTTGGTACCTCTACATTCAAAACAATTTAAAAATTAGTCTTTAGTGCTTATAGCATTTAGGTACTGTGAAATCTTAGGCAAATGGGATCTATTCCTTAGTGCATTTATTCAAAAACGTTTATCGTACACCGACTTTGCTTTCTAGTTCTGAAAATACGTAAGTGAACAAGACAGAAAAAGCTCCACATATTAATCAATGAATAGTTTTACTAAGTATCTGGGTAAAATAACCATCTAATGCTTCAATATAAGAAGCTACTTTCATAATTTTATAGTTACTAATGATACAGGACTGACTTTTGCTTCAGACTACAGCAACTGAATATTTGGATATCATCTAGCAGTGTCTAGGATTTGCTGGGATGTGGATAACTCTGAAGAGATTGTTAAATGGCCCTATCTAATCTCCTTTCCCTGCACCCTATTATTCAGAATCATGTAAACAAGAGGAAGGGGAAGAGTGTAGGAGAAAGATTATGGAAAACCTTCTACATGTTTAAAAAGAAGTAGAGGAAAAGGTTTGGCCACTTGGCATTAAAAATATTTTTGATTAATTATTTGACCTTTACCTACAAAAGGCATTTTCTTAGTATTTTTAACAAGATCTCCAGCAACTTGGGATGGCATGATCCATTGGGGAAATTGCAGTGCCAAGTAAATCTACAGTACAATTGTTGTTGGACACGATGATGTTAAAAATATGTATTAACTAATGGAAATAGTGCTGGACACTAATTAAAGTGTCAAAATGACCTGTCATTATTAATAACTCTGTAGTTCAACAAGGATCACTTGCTGTGGAAGTTCTGTGACTATCCTGGGCACAGCATGACAATATTTTAAAAATATGTACTCCATGAAAGAATCCCACTTGAAATAGCTATAAGATGGCGCCAAAAAGCTACCAAGTGGAACTTAGTACAAACGCAAAATGAAGTGGAAATCTGTTCCTATGACCTAAAAAAGTTTACTTTTATACTTTTTGAAAATATATTAGATATACTTAATAAATAATGTGCTTTCTTGAATTTCAAATGGTTATCTCCATTGCTTGTTCATTTAACCAGCCTTTATTAAATGCCCACTATAAACAAAACACTCAAATATTTGATGGAATAAGATGGATAAAAGATGGAAAGAAGGACAAAAGAATGAAAAACCATTTGTCTATACTCTGGCAGCTAAAAGATTAGTAAAACACATTCACTGACTGCCCTTCTAGTAACTAAAAGTCTAGAAATAGAGCAAAGATGTGTAAACAAATAAAAATAAAAGTACAATGTGCTAAGATTTGATAAGAAAAGTGCAGGAAAAACAGTCATGGAAATTTTAGTAAATGTAATATTTTTAATATTCTTTCCAGCTGAGGGAATCAGTGAAAGCCTTGTGGATAAGGTCACGTTTGAACTGAACTGTGAAATATGGTTGGATTAATCTGGTAGCTATAAATTCTAGATGGCTAGTTCTCTAAGAGTAGAGAGGGTGACTTACTCATCTGTGTACCTCTTGTGCTTAACACAGAAATAATGCTAATAATAGCTACTGTTTATCATGTGCTGACTATTTGTGGGGCACCATGTTAAGCATTTTCTATACATTGTGACATTAACCTTCACAATACTCAAATGGCAGCAATAGGGACAGTAGCAATAGCAGCAGCATTTGTTGAATGCTGACTGTGAGCCAAGTACTGCTTTAGGAGTAGTACAGTAGTCCCCCTTTAATCACAGGAGATACCTTCCAAGGCCCCAGTGGATGCCTGAAATGAGCAAGCCCTATATATACTATGTTTTTCCTATATATAGCTACATATGAAAAATTTTAATGAATTAGACATAGTAAGATGTTAACAATATCTAATAACAACAGAATAAATATAAAAGTATACTGTAATAAAAGTTGTTTGAATGTGATCTCTCTCTCTTTCTTTCATTCTCTCTCAAAAATATCTTATTGGGAGTTCCCTGGTGGTGCAGTGGGTTAAAGATACAGCATTATCACTACTGTGGTTCTGATTACTCTGTGGTGTAGGTTAGATCCCCGGCCAAGGAATTTCCAAAAATAAATGGCCAAAAATAAATATATAAATAAATGCCTTATTGTACTTTAGTCACCGTTCTTACTGCAATGATGCAAGATGATAAAAAGCCTACATGATGAGACGGAGTGAGGTGAATGGTTGGAGGCATTGTGACATATCATTAGGCTACTACTGACCTTCTGATGGCATCTCAAAAGGAGGAGCATCTGCTTCAGGATATCATGGACCTTTTAGCCATGATGATGTTAATGGTTGATTGTCAGGAGCAGATGATGTCGATGGCTGGGGATCCTAGGTGGGACAGGCTGGACAGCATGAGATTCATCACAGTACACGAGAAGGGCATATAATTTAAAACTTATCAATTGTTTATTTCCAGAATTATCCATTTAATATTTTCAGACCATAGATGACCTCTGGTAACTGAAACTGGGAAAAGCAAAACTATGGATAGGTGTATCACCATTAGTACCTTTCTCTTATACAGGAGAAAATTGAGGCCCAGAGAAGTTAAGCAACTTGCCTAAGATCACACAAGTTAGTCAGAAGGAGGAGTTACAGTTTGAATCTAGATCAACTGACTCCAAAGCCCATGTTATTATAGTTCTATACCTATTACTTAGAAAGCAGTTAGAAATTTTGAATAAATAAGCAAATGAGGAGACAAGATGGCAGATTAGAGAGACTTGAGCTCACCTCCTCATATGAAAACACCAAAATTACTACTAACTACTGAACAACCATCAACAAAATAGACTGGAAGCCACCAAAAAAATATATCCTATGCCCAAAGACAAAGACTAAGCCACATAAAGATAGTAGGAAGGGCGATTTTGTGATATAAGTAACCCCCTACCTGCAAGGTGGGTGGGTCACATACTGGAAAATAACTATATCACAGAGGCTCTGCCACAGGAGTAAGAGTTCCAAACTCCATGTCAGGTTCCAAACCCCATGTCAGGGGTCTGGCATTGGGAGGAGGAGACCCTAAAGCATTTACCATTGAAGCCCAGTGGGGCTTGAGTGCAGGAGTTCCACAGGACTGTGTGTCTCTTGGAGGGGGCAAGCAGGGTTTCATGTGCACTAGGTTCCAGGGCAAAGCAGGGCCTCCATAAGAATCTGGGTCAGACCTACCTGCTGATCTTGGAGGGTCTCCTGGGAAGGCAGGAGTTGGTTGTGGCTGGCCGTAGAGGCAGGAAATTGGAGGTGGAAATCCTGGGAATAATCATAGGTGTAAGCTCCCCAAGAGGCTACCATTTTGGAAAAATCTGATCCCACCTATCAGGGCTGAGAAGCCCCAGGCCAAACAACAAATATGGTGGGAATACAGCCCCCCCCCCATCATCAAACAGGCTACCTAAAGACCTCCCAGGCACACAGCCACCTCTAATTATGGCCAGAGACAGCCCCACCCACCAGAGGGACAAGACGCAGCTCCACCTACCAGTGGGCAGACACCGGCCCCTCCTATTAGAAAGCCTGCCACAAGCTGTTGTGTCAACTTCACTCTCAAGGGGGCAGATACCAGAAGCAAGGGAGGCTACCACCTTCTAGCCTGCAAAAAGAAGACCTTATATAAAGCTAGAAAAATGAAAAGGAGAGGAATATGAGCCAGATGAAGGAACCAGACAAAAATCACAGAAAAACAGCTAAGTGAACTGGAAATATGCAACCTATATGAAAAAGAGTTTAGAGTAATGATAGTAAAGATGATCGAAGATTTTTGGGGAAAAAAACTGGAGGCAAAAATTGATAAATTAAAAGAAACAGTGAATGAAAAATAGAAGCTTTAAAGATTAAACAAGCAGAGATGAAAAACACAATAACTGAAATTTGAAAATTCACTAGGAGGACCCAATAGCACAACAGAGGAAGCAGAAGCACAAATAAGAGATGTGGAAGACAAACTGGTGGAAATCACTGATGTAGAAGAGAATAAAGAAAAAAGCATGAGAAGAAAGAGGACAGTCTAAAAGAATTCTGGGACAACTTTAAATGCAACAACATTTGCATTATGGGGTGCCAGAAGGAGGAAAGAGAGAGAAATGGTGGGAGAAAATATTTGAAGAGATAATAGCTGAAAACTTCCCTAACATGGGAAAGGAATCACTTACTCAAATACAGGAAGCGCAATGAATACAATATAGAATACACCCAAGGAGGAACACCCCAAGACACATATCAGTCAAACTGACCAAAATTAAAGACAAAGAGAAAATACTGAAAGCAGCTAGGGAAAAGCAACAAATAACATACAAGGGAAACCTGATAAGCTTATCAGCTGATTTTTCAGCAGAAACTCTGCAGGCCAGAAGGGAGTGGCATGATATACATAAAGTGATGAAAGGAAAAAACCTACAACCAAGAATACTCTACCCAGTAAGGCTCTTATTCAGATTTGAAGGAGAAATCCAAAGCTTTACAGGCAAGCAAAAGCAAAGAGAATTCAGCACCACCAAACCAGCTTTACAACAAATACTAAAGGAACTTCTTTAGGCAGAAAAGAAAAGGCCACAACTAGAAATAAGAAAATTACAAATGAGAAGACTCATTGGTAAAGACAAACATATTGTAAAGTAGGGAATCATCCACACACAAATATGATATCAAAACCATCAACTGTAAGAAGAGGAGGGTAAAAATGCAGGATACCGGAGGTGCATTTGCAATTAAGGGACCAGCAACTTAAAACAATCTTGTAAGATTGTTTATAATAGTCTCTACATTATAGACTCCTATAGCAAAACTTCATGGTAACTGCAAATCAAAAATCTATGATAGATACACACACAAATAAGAAAAAGCAATCCAACAGCAAAGATAGTCATCATAACACAAGAAAAGAGAATAAGAGAAGGAGGGAAGAAAAAAGAGTATCAAAAACAAATCCAAAAACAGTTAATAAAATGGCAATAAGAACATATATATTGATAATTACCTTAAATGTAAATGAACTGAATGCCCCAACCAAAAGACAGAGACTGGCTGAATGGATACAAAAACAAGATTCATATATACATGCTGTCTTCAAGAGACCCACTTCATTTCTAGGGACACATACAAATTGAAAATGAGAGGATAGAAGAAGTTACTCTATGCAAACGGGAATCAAAAGAAAGCTGGAGTAGCAATATTCATATCAGACAAAATACACCTTAAAATAAAGATGATTACAAGAGACAAAGAAGGACATTACATGATGATCAAAGTATCAATCCGAGAAGAAGCTATAACAATTGTAAATATATGCACCCAACAGAGGAGTGCCTCAATAGATAAGGCAACTGCTATCAACCATAAAAGGAGACATCAGCAATAACACAATAATAGTTGGGGACTTTAACACCCCACTTACAGCAATGGTCAGATCATACAGACAGAAAATCAGCAAGGTAACACAGGCCTTAAGTGATACACTAGACCAGATGGATTTCATATATATTTATAGAACATTCCATCCCAAAGCAGCAGAATACACATTCTTTCCAAGCACACACAGAAAATTCTCTAGGATAGATCACATTCTGGGCCACAAATCAAGTCTTGGTAAATTTAAGAAAGTCGAAATCATACAAGCATATTTTCTGACCACAATGCAATAATACTAGAAATCATCTATAGGAAAACCTGCAAAAACACAAACATGTGGAGACTAAACAATATGCTACTAAACAACCAATGGATCAATGAAGAAATCAAAGGGGAAATAAAAAAATACCTAGACACAAGTGACAAGGAAGACACAATGATCCAAAACCTATGGGATGCAGAAAAGCAGTTCTAAGAGGGAAGTTTATAGCAATACAAGCTTGCCTCAGGAAATAAGAAAAATCTAAAATAAACACTTAACCTTGTACCTAAAGCAACTAGAGAAAGAAGAACAAGCAAAACCCAAAGTGAAAGAAGGAAAGAAATCATAAAGATCAGAGCAGAAATAAGTGAAATAGAAATGAAAAAAAACAATAGAAAAAAATCAATGGAACGAAAACCTGGTTCTTTGAAAAGATCCACAATACTGATAAACCCTTAGCCAGACGCATCAATAAAAAAGGGGAGAAGGATCAAATCAATAAAATAAGAAAGGACAAAGGAGAAGATACAATGGACATCACAGAAATACAAACAATCATAAGAGACTATACAAGCAACTGTATGCCAATAAAATGGACAACATAGAAGAAATGGACAAATTCTTAGAGACTGAACCAGGAAGAAATAGAAAAGTTGAGCATATCAATCACAAGGACTGAAATTGAAACTGCGGTTAAATAACTTCTATAAACAAAAGTCCAAGACCCAATGGTTTCACAGGCAAATTCTATCAAACATTTAGATAAGTGTTAATACCTATTCTTCTGAAACTATTCCAAAAACTTGCAGAGGCAAGAACATGCCCAAACTCATTCTATGAGGCCACCATCATCCTATAACCAAAACCAGGCAAAGATACCACAAAAAAGGAGAAAAGTACAGCACAATATCACTGATGAACATAGATGCAAAAATCCTCAGGAAAATACTAGCAAATAAAATCCAACAATACATTAAAAGGATTATACACCATGATCAAATGAGATTTATCACAGAGATGCAAGGATTTTTCCATATCTGCAAATCAATCAGTATGATACACCACATTAACAAATTCAAGAATAAAAACCATGTGATCATCTCAACAGATGCAGAAAAAGCTTTTGACAAAATGCAACACCCATTTCTGATAAAAACCCTCCAGAAAGTGGGCATAGAGGAAACCTACCTCAACATAATAAAGGCCATATATGACAAAGCCACAGTTAACACCATTCTCAATGGTGAAAAGCTGAAAGAATTCCTGCTAAGACAAGGAACAAGAGAAGGATGTCCACTCTCACCACGTTTATTCAACATAGTTTTGGAATTCTTAGCCATGACAATCAGAGAAGAAAAAGAAACAAAAGGAATCCCAATTGGAAAGGAAGAAGTAAAACTATCACTGTTTGCAGATGACATGGTACCATACCTAGAAAATCCTAAAGACACTACCAGAAAATTATTAGAGCTCATCAATGAATTTGGTAAAGCTGCAGGATACAAAATAAATACACATAAATTGATTGCATTTCTATATATTAATATTGAAAGATCAGAAAGAGAAAATAGGGAAACAATTCCATTTACTATCACATTGAAAAGAATAAAATATCTAGGAATAAACCTACCTAAAGAGACAAAAGACCTGTTCTGTGAAAACTCTAAGATGCTGATGAAAGAAATCGAAGATGACACAAACAGATGGAAAGATATATTGTGCTCTTGGATTGGAAGAATCGATGTTGTCAAAATGACTATACACTCCAAGGCAATCTACAATCTCTATTAAATTTTTCACAGAACACAAAATTTTTAAATTTGTGTGGAAACACAAAAGACCCTGAATAGCCAAAGCAATCCTGAGAAAGAAAAATGGAGCTGAAGGAATCAGGCTCCCTGACTTCAGACTATATTACAAAGCTACAGTCATGAAAACAGTATGGTACTGGCACAAAAACAGAAATATAGATCAATGGAACAGGATAGAAAGCCCAGGAACAAACCCATGCACCCATGGTCAACTAACCTATGACAAAGGAGGTAAGAATATACAATGGAGAAACGAAAGTCCCTTCAATAAATGGTGCTGGGAAAACTGTACAGCTACATGTAAAAAAATGAAATTAGAATACTAACACCATATACAAAAAAAGCTCAAAATGGACTGAAGACATAAATATAAGACTGGATACTATAAAACACTTAGAGAAAAACAGGCAAAACACTCTCTGACATACACCACAGCAGTATCTCTTCAGATGCACCTCCTAGAGCAATGAAAATGAAAACCAAAATAAACAAATGGGACCTAATTAAACTTAAAAGTTTTTGCACACCAAAGGAAACCGTAAGCTAAACAAAAAGATAGCCCACAGCATGGGAGAAAATGAAGTGACTGGCAAGGGATTAGTCTCCAAAATCTACAAACAAGTCATCCAGGCTAATATCAAAAACAAACAAACAAACAAAACAAAACAAAAAACCCCAACAACAACCCAATCAAAAAAAATGGGTAGAAGGTCTAAATAGACACTTCTTCAAAGAATACATACAAATGACCAAAAAGAAAAAACAAAACAAACAAAACAAAACAAAACAACAACAACAAAAAAACACATGCAAAGCTGCTCAACAGCACTAATTATCAGAGAAAAGCAAATCACAACTACAATGAGGTACCACCTTAAACCAGCCAGAATGGCCATCATCAAAAAGTCTGCCAACAGTAACTGCCAGGGAGGTTGTGGAGAATAAGGGAACCCTCCTACACTGTTAGTTGGAATGTAAGCTGGTGCAACCACTATGGAGAATGGTATGGAGGTTCCTTAAAAAACTGAAAATAGAACTGCCATATAATACAACAATCCCACTCCTGGGTATATATCTGGAGAAAACCATAATTTGAAAAGATACATGACCCCAAAATTCACTGAAACACTATTTACAATAGCCAAGACATGGAAGCAACCTAAATATCCATTGACAGAGGAATGGATAAAGAAGATGTGGTACATATGTACAATGGAATATTACTAAGCCATAAAAAATAATGCCATTTGCAGCAACATGAATGGATCTAGAGATTATCACATTAAGTCAGACAGTGAGAGATGAACATCATATCACCTACATGTGGAATCTAAAAGAAGTGTACAAATGAATTTATTTGCAGAACAGAAACAGACTCACAGATTTTAAAACAAACTTATGGTTACCAAAGGGGACAAATTGAGGGGCAGGGAGGGATGGCCTCGTGGTTTGGGATTGGCATTGCACACAGTGGTATGTGGAATGACTGGCCATCAGGGACCTGCCTTATAGTACAAGGAACTCTACCCAATATTCTGTGATAATCTATATGGGAAAAGAATCTGAAAAAAGAATGGATGTGTATATATGTGTAACTGAATCATTTTGTTGTACAGCAGAAATTACCACAACATTGTAAACCAATTCTACTTCAATAAAACTTTAAAAAATGAAAAAGGTAAGTGAATGAAAATTAAAAGAGGAAAAGAGAGAGATTGTGAAAATAAGAACTGATGAATCTGCAAACTGTTTCAGGGAGAAGGAGTGAGAGAGGCAATACTGCCATGGAATTTTCAGCCTAAGCTAAGAAATGTTAATGTTTCTTCCCTGTAAAAGATGAGCTACCATGTACTGGATTTTTAAAAACTGAGAAATATTATGATGTGTTTTATGTATATACAAATGATAGCCCATGAAATTTACATAGAAAATACTTTGAAGAATAGACAAAATGTTCATGACAGTCTTTTTTTTTTTTTATGTGGTGGAGAATCATTGGTGATTACAAAAGGGACTTTTTAGGGCTGCACCTGCAGCATATGGAGGTTCCCAGGCTAGGGGTCCAATCAGAGCTGTAGCCGCCGGCCTACACCAGAGCCACAGCCACAACAAAACGGGAGATCCAAGCCTCATCTGTGACCTACACCACAGCAATGCCAGATCCTTAACTCACTGAGCAAGGTCAAGGATCGAACCTTCATCCTCATGGATGCTAGTCAGATTCATTTCCGTGAGCCGTGACGGGAACTCCTATTTTCAACTTACTTGTAATTGATTCAGAAAAAAGGTGGAGGGAGGGAGGGAAGGAGAGAGAGAAAGAGAGAGAGAAACAACAAATTCTAAAATGTCAAAATTTAAAGGATCTGAGAGAAATGTATTATCTTGGAATTTCAACACCAGTTTTGCAACATTTATCTAAGTGTAAATTTATGTTAAAATTAGAAAAAAAACCCCACTAGTTCAAATAGATAAAGCAAAAAATTCAGAGTATATGTATGTACACATTTACATATATATGAACTATAAATAATATACATCTACTGTATATATTGTGTGTGCATCATTTACAGTTCATATATTTCGTTTATGGTTCTTAAATATTCAATATTATAATTTTAAATATCATAAAGAAAAATAACATTGGAAACATCAAATTTCCACTCTTCTTATAGCACTTATTTATGTCAATATTCCTTGTTTTGGTACTGCCAACCTGTCCTTCCTAAAGTTGTCGATTGTGTCAGAAGAAATTGATTCCTACTTTGCACAATCGACCAAGTTACCTATAGTATCATTTCAATGGCTAACTTCTGTTCAGTTTCTTCAAAATCATTTTGAGATAGTCAAGTCATAATGTTTACTTTGACCATTTTTCTGCACTAATTAGCTGTTTAGTTGAATTTGCTTGGATATTTGGTAGGGGATATTTGGAGACTGAGCTGGAATGAAAGGTTGGACTAATGGGGACAATTAGTCCAAATGGTAAGCCTTTTACACAAATGCAGTTTGCCATGGAAACTGAAGAAAACAGAAACAAAAAAAAAAGAAGAAGAAGATAGTTATGTAAGGTTTGTGAAATTGCTTTTACTTTTGCTGTACAATTTCCCTTAGGTTAGATCTGAATACTGCTATTATTTTTATTATAATTCTTTATCTATGCATTGCACTGTTGTTCCTTTCCCCCAAAGTGCTCATAGATCCATTTTGTTCATTTACCTTCACAACGATGCTGCTAAATAGAGCATATGTATTTGGGGCCAATTCTTATTTTCTTAGCTAGCTTAGAATACAGCACCTAACTGCAGAAAAAAACAATCTGTTTGTTCAGAGGCAATGGTGTCTTTGGACTGAATGTTGATATGCCATATATAATATAGCTATTATAACTGATAATGGACATAACAACTTATGATAGTTTTGAAAGATGATCTTGAATAGTATTGTTAGCAAACATAAAGGGCTAGACATAAACTGAGCAGAACTGGGAATATACTAATTAGTCATCCCAGATTGAGAAAGTTTTCTTTGAATTTATGTCCCCTCGGAGTTTAGGGAGAAAAATAAAAGCTAACAACAAGCTGAATTTCATTTAAAATAAGACTATTCTATGACTTTATAAATACATTACTTTATAACTTAATGTCATCTGCTGGAAATCATTCAAATGGAAAACATCAACAGAGAGGCTTTTCTAAGACTCATGTTTATCACACGGTAATAAGGTTAGATTGAGTTCTTTTAATGTAATTTTAATTTTGGCTCTAAATAATTCGTATCTCTTCCAAGGTCAAAAACACGGAAAGTACACATAAACACTAACTAAGATCTCAAAATTTCCTGAAATACATTAACAATCTCATTCATATAATAAATACCTTGTTTGTTTCTGACCATCTTAACATTAAACTAGATAAGTGGATGCAAAAATGAAGGGAGTTTGATTTGTGACGCTGTCCATTGCCCAGCAACAAGGGACTATGGTTGTTTTTACAGCATTGCACCATTTTAGGAGGCTGGGGACAGTCTAGGCATATGCCACGGTTTTTTTTTTTTTCCACCTTAGGCTGAAACAGACAGCAAAATGAAGAATTTAAATTTATTTGTCAACAGGTTAAATTTGAGAACATTTACATTTTAAAGATGAGTTTTGAAAATGTAAATGCCCTCGAATGCCTAATTATATGTGCCTTCATTCTGAAAATTAATTTCCAGAATGAAAACAAAACTAAATAGGACATTTACTTGACCGCAAAATTGATGAGTTATTTTCAAAATAACTCTGAAATAAGCTTAATAGCACATGCATCAAAAATAATTTTTAAACGTTCACAAACATGAATGCAAAATCCTACATTTGGGTCCAAAAACCAGATGCATGAGCAAAGGATGAGATGTGGCTGAGTAGCAACACATGTAAAGAAGATTTAGGGGTTTTCAGGGACCGTAAGCTCAATATTATTCAGTTGCGTGTTGTGGCTGCACCGAAAACTAAATCCATCTTCATCTGCATTAATAGAAAGATAGAGTCGGAAACAAGGGAGTGATAGCCCAGCCCAGTTCTGTGCTTGGCAGATCTGTACTTGAAGGGTTCAGCGATAATAGCAGGATGGCGGGGAGGGGGGAACATTTGGGCAGCAGCTATAAGCTAAAATGCATCTAGAAGGGAGAAGCAGAAGGTAGAATCCAGCTTCGACCTTATGTCCTCCTCTCGCCCTTTCCCTGTCTCTTTGGTCCTTTCTCTCTGCCTCTTGCTTTCTTTCACCTATCTTTCCTCCCTAAAGCTATGTTCCAATTTGGTTCTACCTTGCTGGTGTTATTTCCCTACATACCCTAGATACCACGCTTCCCTGCAGCCCCTTTGCATTTCCCTCTTAGGCTTGTGTTTCCCGACTCATAGCAATTAGGACTGGACCACAGTAAGTCCCCTTCCACCTCCACATTTTGTTTTTAGAAAAGGCTTCATGACCCTGGGAAAGGAAAGAGAATATGAGTTAACTAGCACAGACTCTTAAGCTAAGCTCTTGTGAAAAAAAAAAAAAAAAAAAAAAAAAAAAAAAAAAAAAGGCCTAGGTACAAAAGGAACAATTCTAATAAAGCTATAAAATGAACTTCTTTATTCTCTCTAATGCTCTTTGGCGTTAGACATGAGAATCTGAGCACAGATCCTCATGGGTGGGCTGAAAGTGCACCTGTAACACTAATCTAGGATGCTTAAATATCAAGTTCCTATTTAACAAGCAAAAGAAAAGGGGGAGTTTGTTAATACAAAAGTTTGAACATAGAACATCACCGCCTGAATGATTAAACCTATTTCAGAGGGCTGAAATACTAATGACTCCAATTTGTCAAAACATAGGAATTTTAATGGGGGGCAGGAAGGGTTGGCATTGGTATGCGGCATAGGAGTCAACAACTGCGGACTTTAAAGCAAAACATAAAAGCTCTATCCAGCTGAAATTCTCAGAATCACTATAGGAAATTAGGTGTAATTGACTGATGTGATCTCATGTAATAGGAATGGGACTGAGTGCTTAGTATCCTTACACTTAAAACAAGTAAATAAAATGAGTTGGCAGTGCACGAAATGCTTATGGTGTGTAACAGCTCATGTAAATTGGCTACATCCCTGATTTAAACATTTTGTAAATATAAATTACTATGCTAGAAGATGACTGAGAAGGAAAGAGGAAATGGAAAGGAAATAAAAAGGAGAAGAGGGAGTTCCTGTCGTGGCGCAGTGGTTAAAACGAATCCGACTAGGAACCATGAGGTTGTGGGTTCGGTCCCTGCCCTTGCTCAGGGGGTTAACGATCCAGCGTTGCCGTGAGCTGTGGTGTAGGTTGCAGACGCGGCTCGGATCCCGCGTTGCTGTGGCCCTGGCGTAGGCCAGTGGCTACAGTTCCGATTTGACTCCTAGCCTGGGAACCTCCATATGCCGAGGGAGCGGCCCAAAGAAATAGCAAAAAGACAAAAAAAAAAAAAAAAAAAAAGAAAAAGGAGAAGATAGTAGGGGAAGGGAAGGATAGATAGAAAAGACAGAGGGAGGGAAAGGAGTAAAGAGGTACAGAAATAGGAGGGGAAATACATTTAAATAAGAAAGCACAGAAAACAGGAGGGAGAGAGAGGAGATGTAAATATCAGAGTGGCTACAATACACCTGTCTGCATTTGCAAAAATTTTCAGAAGAGATATGGGAAATCACTGTTTTTTCCTACTTGTAGTCATCAATAACAATATCCTCATAATCGTACTGATGAATTAGACCAAGTAGAAGGGGAGAAAAATAGAAGTCCTGGTGTGTTCTTGGTCCAACAGTCTCTTCCAGGACCCGGTCCTGTCTTGCCAGGCAACTTTGGTCTGACTGATGGGCTCAGCTGGCACACCACCACTGTTATTTGAATGCTTACAGCAACTTTATTCATAGCAGCCCCAAACTGAAAACATTCCAAATGCCCATCAATTGGTGAGTGGATAAATAGGTTATACTTCACCTGAAGTACAGAATACTTCCCAGCAAAAAAAGGGGAATAGACTATTGATATATGTAACAAATATAAATGAATCTTAAAGACATATTATGCTAAGCGAAAGAAGCCAGACCTAAAAGGCTGTATATTGTATGATTCCATTTATATGCATTCTAGAAAACACAGACTACAGTAATAGAGAACAATCAGTGGTTGCTAAGGACCAGGGATGGGAATATAGGATCTCTGGAAAGAGAAATAAGGGGATTTCAGGGGTGAAAGAAATGTCATTTATCTCCATTGTAATGGCCACATGCCTAAATGCATTTGTCACAACTCATAGAACTGTAGGCTTACAGTTGGTAAATTCCAACTTGTACCTCAACAATGGCTGATTAAAAACAAAAAAATTCGTCTAAGATCAACCTACTAATAAGTGTTGTTGCCCTTGATTTTTTTCCCCCTTAATCTTCAGAAGGAGCAGTATGTAGAAAGCATATATTTGGGGGTCCAAAGATTTAAAGATGTTTGTTCACAGAATTTCTTAGTGCTTTCTTCATCAAGTTGAAATTCTTCACTCTGGAATTTAAAGTTTTTTGTATCTGATTCATATATACATACACTCTTGACAACTGTCAGGCAGTTCTGCTTATTTTATGCAACATGCCCTCCCTGCTTACTCTCCTAGTACACATGTACCATGCTTATTTCAATCCATTTGCCTTTGCTGATAGCGTTTGCCCTTTATGTTCTAGTATGCCTTACTGTCATTTGTTCAACTATTTATTGAGTGCCTACTATGTGCCAAGTTTTAATAATTTAATAACTGCTAAATTCTCTGTCTTCACAGAGCTGGCCATTACACTGCAGTATGGAAAGGGCCATGCAATATTGGAAAATATAGGGTATTAATACTACAGAGAAAAGGAACTAAACCCAGATTTGGGAAGGGAGTGGTCAGGAATAGTTTCTCAAAAGAAATAACATATAAGGAGCGAGGTGAAAAATAATTCGGTGTGCTCCAGGCACAAGAGAAAGAGTACGCCATGTGGAAAGAGCTAGAGTGCCAAAAGATCCGGAGGCAGGCAAAAACATACGAAAGGAGTTCAAGATTTTAAATATTTTAAGTATGGCAGGAGCATAGATGTTAAGAGGCAAGAGACGATGCTGAAGAGAGAGACTGGGTCCAGATTATGAAGGACTTGCAGCACCATATCAAGGAGTCTGAAATCCTTTCGAGAAATGGGGTATGAACATAACAGTTTGAGTAGAAGAGTAATACCCTCGTGTTGGAATTGAGAAAGGTCATGAAATGAGAATGAATTGAATAAGGAGAGGCAGGGGGACCAGCTGGTAGAAGTTGCAGTTTTACAAGCAGATTTGACTATGGTGATGACAGATATAACAGACAAAAAATACTTAAGACATAAAGGTAAAATTGGCATTATCTACCAATAGATTTGATGATCTGGATAGAGGGAATAGGGTGGCATCAAAGATTACTATCAGTTTTCTTCTTTGAAAACTTGGTGTAAAGCAATTCTATTCATTGAGATAGGGAAATAAAAAAGGCACTCAGGGAGTGATAAACACAAGTTCAATCTTGGACATGTTAGCTCGTGTTTTGTACCCTTGACCATTCTGCCTATATTAACCTCCCCTATGTGAAATTCTAGAGCCTGGTCCATTTGCTTGAGTTTTTGCATTCCTACAGAGCTACCCTATAACAACTACTAAAAGAATTTCTACAGAAGAAATGGAAATATTACTCTGGAAGAAATAAAGATTACTGAAAATGAAAGAGATCTTAGTAAATATAAAACACACTTTTCCTCTTAAATAAAAAAAAATACAGGGAACTCCTGGTTTCAGTCTTGACATGTAAAAAACTTAGAAGTTGTCATTCTTACAATAAGAAAATGATGGACAAATAAATAATCAATGACTTCTTAGATTCAGAGAATTGCAGTGGCAGAACAACTGAACACCTCAAAATCTGGAGTGACAAGCGTCAATCAAGATCTGCTTGCCTTGAAGAGATCTGCTGAAGCCAGTGGCAGTAGGATTAATTAATTCACTAGCAATTAATAAAAATTGTTGTAGGCTGAGTGTGGACTACTGTGGGAATGAAAAATTCCTGGGGGCACAAATATAGGGGTCTCCCTACACTTTTGTGGACTTTTCCTTCAGGAATCCCATAATATTCTCACAGTGAGGATCAGGAAAAGTCCTCTAGTGGCTCTGACAGGGGAAAGGGAAAAAGAAAAAAATATGGAAAAATTATGAAACACCATCAAAAGGAGTAATACACATGTGACTAGAATACCAGAAAGAGAAAAAAGAGAGAATAGGTGGAAGAAATGTTGGAAGCATTAATGGCTAAGAACTTTCAAAAAATTGACAGATACTAAATCACAAATCTGGGAAGCTCAGAGAATACTAAGCAAGATACATATTAAACATGTACATACACATGCACTTGCAAACACACACGCACCCCAGAGTATATCATATTTATACTGCAGAAACCAAATATAAAGAGGAAATCTGAAATGAAGCCAAAAGGGGAAAACAAGACCTTACGGATTATGAATGAAACTATGAAATGTGTAGGCAAACAAATTAGATAACTGTCACAAAATGGAAAAATTCCTAGATGCAAACTAACAAAACTGACTTGAGAAGAAATAGAAGAATCTAAACATATAACAAGTAAAGAGATTGCATGAAAAGTAATGAAAATCTCCAAAGAAAGTATATCTCAGAAAAAGATGGCTTCATTGGTGAATTCTTCCAAATATTTTTAAAAAATTAACATTAACATTAATCCTGGAGTTCCCGTCATGGCGCAGTGGTTAACGAATCCAACTAGGAACCATGAGGTTGTGGGTTCGATCCCTGCCCTTGCTCAGTGGGTTAACGATCCGGCGTTGCCGTGAGCTGTGGTGTAGGTTGCAGACTTGGCTCGGATCCTGCGTTGCTGTGGCTCTGGCGTAGGCTGGCAGCTACAGCTCCGATTAGACCCCTAGCCTGGGAACCTCCATATGCCGTGGGAGCAGCCCAAGAAATGGCAAAAAGACAAAAAAAACCCCAAAAAACAAAAAAAATTAATCCTTTACAATTCCTCCAAAAAAAGTAGAATGCTTCCCAAATTATTCTGTGAAACCAATATTAACCTGATACCAAAAATCAAGCAAACACATCATAAAGAAAAAAAAAAGACTATAGACAAATATTATCCCTAATAAATCTAATAAATCTAGATGCAAATATCCATGACAAAATTGTAGCAAACTGAATCCATCAGCACATAAATCCATCAGCACATGAATCCATGAATCAGCACATGAATCAGCACATGAATCAGCACATGAATCCATCAGCACATAAAAAGTATTATATTATAACCAAGGAGAAATTATCACAGGAATCGTTGGTTTAATATGTAAAAACGAATGTAATAAACCATAGCTTAAAAGACAAAAGCTTACATGACCATTTCAATAGACACAGAAAAACATTTGACAAAAGCAATCACTATTTCATGATAAAAGCACTCAAGATTCTAGGAACAGAAAGGTTAGACACTTACCTTACATCATACATGATAATTAACTGAAAGTGCACCACAGATCTAAATTTAAACGTAAACTTGCAGCATTTATAAGGAAAAATGTAAGACAGAATTTTCAGTCTTGGGTCAGGCCAAGATTTCTTAGATTCAACACCAAAGACATGATCCATAATTGAAAAAATAATTCTAAATTGGATTTCATCAAAATTGACATTTGAGCTTCAAAACAATTAGGAAAATGAAAAGCCAGGCCTGGACTTGAGGAAAATATTTGCAAATCATACATCCATGAAAAGTATTTTTATCCAATATACGAAGAAAACCTAAAACTCAATAATAAGAAGACCAATAACTTAATTAAAGATCTGGATAATGATTTAGATAGACATTTCCCTGAAGAAAATAAACAAATGGCTAATAAGCACATAAGAAGATGGCAAATATCATCATTATGGAAATGCAAAATGTAACCATGATAAAATACCTATACACACCCTCTAGAAGGTATATGATGCAAAAAACAGACTATACCAAGTGTTGGTATAGATATGAATAAATTGGAATCCTTTTACATTGCTGATGGGAATAGCAAATAAAATGCTCACTTTGGAAAATAGTATGGCCGTTTCTTCTACATTTAGCTTAAACATAAATAGAACATTTCCACTCATAAGAATTTACCCAAGAGAAATAAAAACATATGCTCAAAGACATATATAGCATAGCATCATTGTTCATTGTAAAACTGGCATTATTACAAGTATCTGTCAACTGGTGAATGGGTAAAAATAATGTAATTTATCCATATAGTGGAACGCCTTTTGGCAATTTAGCAGTGAACTGCTGATATGTGCTGTAATGTGGATAAACGTCAATAACATTATGCTAAGTGAAAGAAGCAAGACACAAAATCTATGTATGTTCTCCATTCATATGAAATACCTTGTAGAAAAGTAAATTTTTAGAGACAGAAAACGGATCCCTGGTTGTCTAAATTTAGGCATAACCATAATCTTAGGATTATATAGGAGGATTATAAGTGGACACAAGGGAATTTTTAGGGGAATGAAAAAATTCAAAAACTGGATTGTCACGATGGGAGTATGGCTCTATAAATCTGATGAAATAATTGAATTGTTACCTATACATTGGGTAAATTTTATGGTGTGTAAATTACATCTCAATAAAACTGTAAGAAGAAAGATAACAAGAGGATGTTATGAAGAAAGATAACAAGAGGATGTTATTAATAAACTTATGCCAATAAATTTGGAAGATTCCTTCAAAACAGAACTTATCAAAGCTGACTGAAGTTGAAAATGATAGAAGATTTCAATATCCATAAATCTATTCTTTAAACTGAAGTATCAAAAATCTTTTCCAGAGAGAAACTCCAGGGCCAGATGGTTTCATTGTGAATCCTGTCAAAACATTAAGGAATGATATTTACATAACACTTTCACATAATTGAGGAAGAAGGCACGTGTCCAAACACATTTTATGAGGGCAACTTAACTCTAATACCAAAATCTGCAAAGACATTATAAATAAATGATAAGTACAAATAAATACCCCCATGAATATACATACAAATCTAACAAAACATTAATCAAATCCAACAATATATAAAGAGGATAATATTTCATCACAAGTGTGGTTTTTCCCAAGAATGGAAGGTTCACTTAACATTCAAAATATTTATTCAGTAGACTGAGATAACAAAGGGGCAAATAAATACTAATTTTAATAGCTGTGGATATTTAACAAAATTAAATACTAATTTATCATAAATAGAAGGGAACTTGCTCAATTTGTTAAAGTGTATCTATGAAGAATTTATAACATCTTATTCATTGCTAAAGTATTGAATGCTTTACCATATATTAAATTGGGCACAAGATAAGGATACCTGCTTTCACAAGTACTATTCAACGCTGTCTTCGAAGTCCTAATGATTGCATTAAGGCAAAGTAAAATGGATAATGAATGGAAAGGAGGATGCAAAACTGCCTGTATTTCAAGACGACATGATTTCTTACACAGAAAATCCCAAGGAATCTACAAAATATCGGGTAAAACTAGCAGATGAATTCAGCAATGTCTCAGGACATCATAAGGTTACTACACAAAAAGTAATTGCAAAAAAAATTTTTTAAAAAAAGAATACATGGGTCAGAAGATGTGGTACATATATATACAATGGAATACTGCTCAGCCATAAAAAGAATGAAATAATGAGATTTGCAGCAACATGGATGCAACTAGAGACTGTCATACCAAGTGAAGTAAGTCAGAAAGAGAAAGACAAATACCATATATCACTTATATGTGGAATGTAAAATATGGCACAAACGAACCTATCTGTAGAACAGAAACAGACTCACAGACATAGAGAACAGACTTGTGGTTGCCAAAGGGGAGGGGGCGGGAGTGGGATGGACTGGGAGTTTGGAGTTAGCAGATACAAACTATTACATCTAGAATGGATAAGCAACAAGCTCATGCTGTATAGCACAGGGAACTATATCCAGTCTCTTGGGATAGACCATGATAGAAGATAATGTCAGAAAGCGTGTGTGTGTGTGTGTGTGTGTGTGTGTGTGTGACTGGATTGCTTTTCTGTATAGGAGAAATTGGCACAACATTGTAAATCAACTGTACTTTAATAAAAAATTAAAATTAAAAAAGTAATTGCATTTATAAATTAAACTTTTATCTTAAAATAATAACAGTCTAAGAAATAATATGAAAAAAATCTAACTTACTCTTTAACCCACTTTCCCCAGTGGTAGCATCTTGGAAAACTATAAAACAATAGAAAACCCAGGATACTGACATTTATACCAAACAATTCCATCTCTATAAGGATCCTTCCTCTTGCCCTTTTATAGCTACTCACTTCTGTATCCCTTTACCCATCTTGGACCTCTGGCAATCACTGATTTGTTCTCTATTTCTATAATTCTATCAATTTAAAAATGTGATATAGAATAATACAGTATACGACCTTATGTGTTTGGCTTATTTCACTTAGCATAACTCCCTGGATATTTATTGCATGTTACTATAATTTGCTCTTTTTATTGGTGAATAGTATTCCATGATATGGAGGTACCACAGTTTATCTGTACACCCATTAATGAACATCTTGATTGTTTCTAATTTGGGGCTATTATAAATACAGCTACTATAAATAGTCATGTTTAGGTTTTTTTCTAATTTTATTTTATTTTATTTCTTTTGTCTTTTTGCCATTTCTTGGGCTGCTCCCACCGCATATGGAGGTTCCCAGGCTAGGGGTCGAATCGGAGCTGCAGCCACCGGCCTACGCTAGAGCCAGAGCAACGCGGGATCCGAACCGCGTCTGCGACCTACACCACAGCTCACGGCAACGCCAGATCGTTAACCCACGGAGCAAGGGCAGGGACCGAACCCGCAACCTCATGGTTCCTAGTCGGATTCGTTAACCACTGTGCCACGACAGGAACTCCCTAATTTTATTTTTTTTAAGTATAGTTGATTTACAGTGTTGTGCTAATTGCTGCTGTTCATGTTTAGGTTTTTGCATGAACTTAAATTCTTGTTTCTCTGGGATAAATGTCCAAAAATGCAACAGCTGTCTTATATGGTAATTGTACAGTTAGTTTTTTAAGAAACTGCTAGTTTGCCAGAGTTGCTAGGCCCTTTTACATTCTCTTTAAAAGTGTAGGAGTGATCAAGTTTCTCCGCATTCTCATCAGCAGTTGATGTCATAACTATTTTTTATTCTGGCCATTCCAATAGGTGTGTTGTGGTATCCTGTGGTTTCAATTTGCTGATCACTAATGATTAATGATAGTCAACATCTTTGCATGTGTTTATTTGCCATCTCTATATCCTCTTTGGTGAAATATATGTTCACGTTTTTGCACATTTTGTAATTAGATTGTTTTTTTTAAATTATTGAGTCTTGGTGGTTCTTTTCAAATTCTAGATACTAGTTTTTTAGTATGTGGTTTGCAAATGGTTGCTCCAGTCTGTGCCTTGTTTTCCATCCACTTAACAGTGAATTTTACAAAGCAAATTAAAAAATTTTGATAGAGTCCAATTTATTAATTTTTCACTTTACAGATCATGTTTTTGGTGACAAATCTAAGAATAATTTGCTTAGCCCTAGATCATGAAAATTTTATCCCAGAACTTTTTTTCTGAAAGTTTTAGAGTTTTATATTTAGTACTTATATCCATGGATAGAGACAAAAACGAAAAGTATACAAACGGAACTACATCAAACTAAAATGCTTCCGCTCAGCAAAAGAATCCATCAACAAAATAAAAAGGCAACCTAGTCAATGGGAGAAGATATCTGCAAATCATTTATTGTATAAAGGGTCATTATCCAAAATACATAAAGAACTCACACAACTGAACATCAAAAAACAAATAACTTGACTAGAAAATGGGCAGAGGATCTGATTAGACTTTTTTCCAAAGAAGACATACAGATGGCCCACAAGCACATGAAAAGAGGCCCAATATCACTAACCATGAAGGAAATGCAAATGAAAACCACCATGAAGTATCACCTCCTATCTGTCAGAATGGCTATTCTCAAAAGAAGCAGCACTAACAGGATGTGGCGAAAAGGGAACACTCGTGCACTGTGGGTGGGAATGTTAATTGGTTCAGCCACTATGGAAACAGTGTGGAGATTCCTTAAAAAATTAAAAATACCCTGTGCTATACAGCACGTCCTTGTTACCTATCTGTTTTATAGGTAGCAGTGTGTATGTGTCAATCCTAACCCCCTAATTTGTCCCTCCTGCCCCGCATTTCCCCTTTGGTAACCATGAATTTGGTTTCAACATCTTTGAGTCTGTTTCTGTTTTGTAAGTTCTTTTCTATCATTTTTTTTCTTAGATTCCACATATAGAACCACCATATGAGCCAACAATTCCACTTCTGGGTCTTTATCTGAAGAAAACAAAAACACCAGTTAGAAAAGACATAAGAACCCCCATGTTCAAGGCAGCACTATTTACAAGAGCCCAGATACGGAAACAGAGTGTCCATCAATGAATGAATGGTTTTCTTTAGTATGCAAAAGCTTTTTTGTGTGATATAGCTCCATTTGTTTATTTCTTTTGTTTCTCTTGCCTGAGGAGACAGAGCCAAAAAAATATTATTAAGACCAATGCCAAAAAATACAAAAGTTCTTAGGAAAAAAATCAAAGAAATACTAAATAACTGGGGTAAATGCATCATGTTCATGATTTAGGAGGCTTTGTTAAGAAGCCATTTCTCCCCAAATTGATATACAGTTGCAACACAAGCACAATCGAAACATCCGCAGACTTTGCTATAAAAATTGACAAATTAATTATAAAGTTAATGTGAAAATTCAAAAGACTTAGGAAAACCAAAGCAATGTTGAAAAAGAACATAAGTGAGGGGCATACATCACTGAATTTAAAGATACAGTAATCAAAATGGTGTGATACTCAGCTTAGGAATGACAGATAAATCTTTCAAATAGAACAGATCATCCAGAAACAGACCCAAATTTATATGATCATGTGATTTTTGACAAAAGTGCCCAAGCCATCCAGTGGGGAAAGGAAGTACTTTTGCTGTTTGGCTTGGATTTGCCATTTAACAAATGGTGCTAGAATGACTAAATATCCATGTGGGGAAAAAATGGAAAATTAATCTCATGCTTTTGGGACAGCATATACAAACATTCAAGGTGTAAAAACAATGGATCATAGGCCTAATTGTAAGGGTAAAACTATAAAGCTTTTAGAAGAAAATATTTTTGGTACAAAGAGTTTCTTATACTGATCACAGAATGCAGTAACAATATAAAACCTATAGTATAAATTCTATCAAAATTTTGAACTGCTGTTCATCAAAAGACATTTTTAAGAACAGAAAAGTCATGTGCTGGGAGAAAATATTATATATGCTACATATAAGCATATATCCATGTTTATATGGTATCTGTTATATATACAAATGTATATAAAAATACTACTGTGCAGGATATACAAAAACTCTACAACTCAATAACGACAGGACAAGAAACAAATAAAAATGGGAAAAAGCTGTATATTCTATTGGGAAACAGTTTGACAGTTTATTATAAATTTAAACATAAAGTTAACACATGACCAATCAATCTCATTCTTCAATGTTTACCCAAGTAAATTGAAAACTTCTATTTATACAAAAACACTTACATGAAGGTTTAAAGTGCCTTATTCATTATTTCCCCAAAGTGGAAACAGTGTAGATGTCTTTCATAAAGTGAATAGATAAATAAACTGGGGTACCATGGAATATTACTCAGAAATTGAAAGGAACAACAGGAATGAATCTTAAAGGCATTTTGCTAGGTGAATGCAGCATGACTATAAGGGCTACAGAGTGTATTCATTTGCATGATATTCTGAAAAAGGTAAAACTATAGGGACAGAAAAAGAGATTTGTGGTCTCCAGAAGTCAGAAGAGGGTCAGGAGTTGACTATAAAGAGGTCACGCAAGAGAATTTTCAGGGTTATTGAAATAGTCTGTGTGGTACTACAGCTGTGGAAGCATGACTATGCATTTGTTAAAACCCATATAACTGCATCCCATGAAGAGTGTCTTACTGTATGCAGATTTAAAAAAATCAGCCAGGATGTCTGGGGAAACCAGACAGAATGAAGACTATGGCAAATTAATATAACTCCATCACAAATATGGTATGTTTTAATTGAAGGAGGTGAAGAGGAAAAGAGCTGACTTAATTTTAGAACACTAGTTTGTCATTTGTCTAGATACTGCTTTAAAGGTAATGAAAAAAAGGACCTGTTCACCAACGCTGTATTTTTGTGGGTAAATATATTTCTTCTAAAGGTATGATTCTGCAATTCAGAAACCATATTATGACTATACCAGAGCAGAAAAAAAAAGCAAGTGTATTATACATAGTGACAGCCAGATTCTTCTACCAGAGAAAGAAGTTGCAAGAAAGGACTGAGGGTATATTAGTTTTCTGTTGCTGCCACAACAAATTACCACAAACCTAGTGGTTTACAATAATTCAAATTTTTGTATTACAGTTCCATAAGCTAGAATCCTGGCATGGGTCTCAAAGGGCTAAAATGAGGAATCTGGGGACTATCGAGGATAGTCTGTTTCCTTGACTTTTCCTGCTTCTGGAGGCCACTCATGTTCTTTGGCTCATGGTGCTTTTCCTCGATCTTCAAAGTCAATAATGTTGGATCTCTCTGTGTCTTTCTTGCATAGTCACATCTGCCTCTGAGTCTGGCTTTGGCCTCCCTCGTCTACTGCTCCTAATTATATTGGGCCCACCTAGATGAGCCAGAATAATATCTATATTTTAAGGTCAGTTGATTAGAAAAGTTTATTCCATCTGCAACCTTAATTCTACTGTGCTATGTAAGGTAATTTATTCACAGTTTTCAGGGATGAGAATGCGGATGTCTTTGGAGGGAGTGGCATTTTCTCCTTACCCCAGGAGGAATAATAAAACAAACCCTGTATTACTGAGTTAGAGTAAGAGATATTGGTGTAAATTCATGTTTATTTTCAATGATACACAGATATAGAATAAAATTCACTGATGAATGCCAACATTAGTGAACAAAACTTTGAGGGGAAATGGAACATTTCCATCTCCTTCAAATATCATAACTTCCTGTAGTTAAGAAACATCCATAAGTTCTTCGGTACTCCTCTGTCTAGGAGATAGAATTTAATTCTCCTCCACATGAATATGGGGGAGACTTAGTGACTTACTTGTTATTAGAAAGACTATGAGGAGTTCTCGTTGTGGCTCAGCCGTAACAAACCCGACTAGTATTCATGAGGATGCGGGTTTGATCCTTGGCCTCACTCAGTAAGTTAAGGATCTGGCATTGCTGTGGCTGTGGTATAGGCTGGCGGCTACAGCTTTCATTTGTCCCCAGCCTGGGAACCTCCATATGCCCAGGGTGCAGCCCTAAAAAAGACAAAAAAAAAAAAAAAAAGAAAGACTATAAAATGAAACTGAGTATGTATGTATGTAATGAATATTTATGTTACTATAAAGAGTAACTTCACAGTAAAAAACCTAGAAGACACAACTTTGACCAAGTTGTCAAAGTTAATATTGCCAGTGGTAAAGCCTGTGGATATATCATGTACCCTCTGATATGATGTGTTGAGAAGGGCACTTTGCCTCTGTGGTATTCTTCCCCTTAATATATAACCCCAGTCTAATCTTGAGAAACATCAGACGAAGTCAAACAGTAGGATATTGTACAAAATAAATGACTAATTCTCTTCAGAAGTGCCAGGGTTATGAAAGACAAGGAAAGACTGAAAAATTGTCACAAATTGGAAGATACTAAGGAACTATGACAAGCAAATACAATGTGGCATCCTGCATTTGATCTTAGGGCAGGAATGTATTTTCAACTTTGTTCTAAAAATAATGAAGCTTTTTATAATTTTGGGAAAAACATAGTTATAAATTAACAATTTCAACTGAACACTATGGAACATCAAAGACATAACAGTACAATCACTTTTAATAAAACAGTGCATTTTAGACATATTACTATTAAAACATATTAAAATAAAAATATCGCACCTGGAAGTGGTCACTATGAAGTTAAGAAAACACATAAGCCATGAAATGTTGGCTACCTGGATGTCAAAGTCTTGGTGTCAGAGTGACTGGCAGTGAAGGAGTTTGAGATTGGGAGACACTCGAATGGTAGCCACAGACATTATGGTCCCTGGACAACATTCAATTGCTAACAAGCTACGGCTATGTGTAGGCTAGTTGGCCTGTCCTGAGAAAAAAAATTACTGCATGGGACCAAAAAAAATGGGCAGAACCAATGAGACAGTGCTAAATTGGTCACAGATATTCAAGAGGAAGAAGTAGGACCATCATGACGCATAAGGGAGCAAAGGCTGTAGTTGGTTGATATCACTAGCAGCTTCTCAGCATTGTGTATAAGATTCCCAGGAAGGTCACCAGAAACGTTGCAAAGACAAGGTACTCCAACCCGTGGAGTTTCCCACATCCTAGGAAAGCGAGTTCCATGACCCTTGCCTAATTTGCCTTTTCCTTACTGGGCATACTCTAGAGTACTGAATCTTAACTAAGTAAAGGAGTTTCATCTTTTAGGATGTGTTTGGGAAATTGTAGGAGCATCTTTGTTATCACAATATTTAGGAGGTCTGACATTTAGTGGATAGAGGGCAGTGATGCCAGCCGTTCGAAAATGGATGGAATAATCCCATATAATGAAGAGTTATCCTGTATCCTAGACAGTTTTCAAATATTCCACTGAGCTTTAATAGTGTAGGTGAGACAAACTGTTCATAATTATCTGAATCTTGTCTTATCTCCACAGTAGCTTTTATCCTGCTATTTTCTTATATCTCTGTTTTTCATGTTTTCCTTTCTTATATATAATGACTACCAATCCTCTTACTTTTCTTTAATAAAAACTTATTCATTTTAAGCTAGTACAATCATGTATTTCATTATGTTGTCTGATGCAGCTAAGCCCTTGCATTTATGTATTGAAATAAACATCACTTTATTGTAAATTACTTTCCTTGGATTTCTCATTTGTATTTCAGTTAGGTCACTGTATTGATTTTTTTTTTGGAATTATGTATGTACGTAGGTTACATTATCTATAAACTTCATTTCAGGGGAGTGAAGAGGGAGTCACAAAATATTGTTATTAAGAGGGAGTATTAGGTCTCATAGGAAGAAGAACTACTGATCTAATGCTAAGAATAAAAGATGAATATGGATAATAAGTAAAGCTTGGGGGTGTTGAAATCCTGGCTTATTATTACCAAAGTGGAAGAGCAAATCATCAGAGTGAGTGAGCCACTGGAGCAGAAAGCTTCTACTTGAGAAGAATCATTACCAGCGTGTGTCAGGCCTTTTTCATCAGCTCATTATTTTACCCTCAGGACAACCGTGTAAGATATAGGTACAATCATTATCCCCATTTTTCCGATGAGGTAATTGGATCTCGGAAGGATGAAGGCAGTGGCCTAAGTTTTCTTAGGCACTAAGTGGCAGAGCCTGGAGTGGAACTCAAATCTCATACCAGCAACATATGCTTTCTATTATCCTAGAGCAAGGTTCTCCAAGGGCGAGCTGGAAAAGAAAGTGCTAGGCATCCCCAAGCCTCTACAGAAGAAACAGCCCAGGAAGGTCTGTGAATGGGACTCTTTCAACATTTTTTGAGTGCTGCAGGCTGTGCTAAGAAATCAGGAAAAAATAGCAGAGAAAGGCCTTTCTCTCAACGAATTTCTAACTTAATTGGATACATAAGATGTACAGTCAGTACAAGGCTAATGTCAAGGAAGCGGAGAAAATGGTGGCAGCTGGGGAGAATAGCAAGGACAGCTGCGTGTGGCTGTGTGTGTGTGTGTGTGTGTGTGTGTGTGTGTGTGTGCATGCCATTGTGCTTCATGTGTGGGGGAAGGAAAATTCAAGAAAGATTTACTAAATGCCTACTCTGTGCATGGCAAAAAAAAACAGAGAAAGAGATTTAAGAAATAATGAGGACGGTCCCATCGTGGTTCAGCGGTAATGAGCCCTACTAGTATCCATGAGGACGTGGGTTCGAGCCCTGGCCTTGCTCAGTGGGTTAAAGATCTGGCATTGCTGTGAGCCATGGTGTAGGTTGGAGACGTGGCTTGGATCTGGCATTGCTGTGGCTGTGGCATAGGCTGGCAGCTACAGCTCTGATTCGACCTGTAGCCTGGAAACTTCCACATGCCTACAGGTGCAGCCCTAAAAAGCAAAACAAATACATAAATAAATAAATAATAAAAAATTAAAAATTTAAAAAGACATAATGAAATGCTGGGAGAAGGAGCCAGTCTTTGAGGAAGGGGCCAGAATACAGATGAAAGGACATAGCTATTTGATAGAAGTCAGAGACCCCCCAAGAGAAAGGGATTGCAACATGAAAGAAGTTT
Organism: Sus scrofa; assembly: GCF_054392235.1. Lineage (NCBI taxonomy): Eukaryota > Metazoa > Chordata > Mammalia > Artiodactyla > Suidae > Sus > Sus scrofa. Next base: position 117,954,218 of record NC_139401.1, read on the forward strand.
GGGGGGCAGGATGGGGGGCATTAGCCAGTCCCACCCCGCAAGGCCAAGGTGAGGCGATCCTTACCGCTGAGCAAGATTAGAGAGGAGGGGTTAAGTGGAGGGGCCAAAGAAGACCAGAAAATGTTTGGGACATGATGTGGGCATGAATAAGCCCAAAGAATCAACAATAAATGAATAAAAGATTGTGGAGCTGCCTGCAGGGTTCTTGTGAAGTTAAGCTGCAGGGATTTATGCATTTGTTGATTACCCACTTTGTGTGCTACCCATAGTAAATAGTCAACCCCAGGCAGCCGCCTCTGCAACCTCCTCACTCTTGGCCCCCCAGCCAATGTTCTGTCTCATTTTTTCCTAAGTTGTGAGCAATCTGAGCAACAAATTATGAAGACAGAGCATACACATATAGGGTTTGCTGTTATAATCAAAATTTACAAGGAAATTAATCTGACACATATTTAATGATATGCATAATTGTTATTGTGCTGGCTGGCAATTAGGCATAAATTGTAAACAGTTCACATAAATGCTTGTAATTAGAATTACTTCCACACAGTTAAACCAAATTCTCGGTTTCTTTCCTGAGTCTGTCAGATCCCTCATCTGCATCCACGTCAGCGGTGCAGATAGTGAGTTGGCGTTAATCATCACCTTCAAGCACTTGTTATCATCAGAGGATAAAATCTGGGATCTTCTGGTCCAACAATTATCTCTGACTAACACACATAGGGCCCTTTCATCTGAAGTGCCCTTTACGAGTCAGCCCTCTCTCATGTGATCCTCCACCAATCTCAGAGGGTGTTCGCTACCCCCTCTGGAGGGATTTCAGGTGGGAAGAAAGGATAAAATCCTGGCTAGTGGTGGCAACACAGGGGAAGAAATGGATTCTGCATCCCATTATCTGAAACTCCAGGGGCAACTGGATCACAGGGAAAGGGAAAATGGCAGAATTCAACACACACACACACACACACACACACACACACACACACACACAGACACACACAGACACACACACACACCCTTCTCTCTGTCCTTAAGGGGCTAGATTCATACTACAAAGAAAACCTAACTCTCAAAACATCCCTCCTTTCATTCAATGAAGCTAACGCCTGAAATGTCTTTAAATTCTAGACACGTACTGCTTTTCTTTTGCCATTAAAAATAAATGGTTTAAAAAATCCAGAGGAAGCCAGCATATTGATTGGAACACTTGTCCATAGACGAAGATTTAGAGTCAGATGGACCAGGATGCTACAGCTCGCTAGCAGTGAAATTTTGGTATTTGTCCTCTCTGAACCTCAATTTCCTTATCTATAAAATGATGATAGTATCTATCCCATACAGTTGTTGTGAAGATCTCACACTATCATGGATGTAAAGCATTAGTACACTGACGAGAGCACAGTAAAATGTCATTAACTATTAGTTGCATTTATTATTAAATGGTTATTGTTGCTTTCCCCTTACCGGGACTGCCCCTCCATGTGTTTACTTCTGTAGGAAGCAGGACTGCAGGAAATGAATGCATGAAATGCTGGTGGTGAAATCTGGATGTTGAAGCCACAGATGACCTTAAATCAAAGAGAACAGCACAGATGGCTCAGACCCTCATCTATATTCCAATTTTGTTAGAGGGAGGTTGGTGCCGACCTGGTACACGGTGAAACCTGGCATTCAAAGAAGACCAAAGCCAGAGCAGATTGAAAGGATCCTTAGAAACATTCACTTAATCACCAAAAATGTATTAACTGAACCCCCCATGCGAGGCACTGGGGAGAAAGAAGTAATATGGACAAGACTTTTTAAAAGGGGAGAGAGTTCATATACAACAAATATGACAGGGACACTAACGGAGAGGTATCCTCAGCACAGTGGTAGCGCCCAGGAGGGACAAAGTACTCCTTTTTGCTTAGGAGGATCAGGGAAGCTTCAGAGAAACAGGGCTTCAAGTGAGTGTAGAAATGTACTAAATGGTATATGTTTAAAAACTCTAGTGTTTTTGACTAGATCACCACCGTCAAGAGGCAGGTTTCCATACGGTTAAATTTTCTGAACTTATCTTTTGCCTCCTAACATAACACGGATTCCACATAATCACTAGTCAGGTTACCAGCCCTTTACAACAACAAACTACCCCCCAAAATGAGTGGAACAAAGCAATGATTGAGGAGTTCCTGCTGTGGCACAGCGGGTTAATGAGCAGGCTTTTCTCTGCAGCTGCACAGGTTCAGTCCCTGGCTCAGGGCAGCAGGTTAAGGGTCCGGCATTGCTGCAGCTCTGGAGTAGGTAGGTCACAGCTGTGGCTCAGATTTGATCCCTGGCCCAGGAACTCCCATATGTCACAAGTGTGGCCAATAAAAACGAAAACCAAAAATCAAACAGAAAAACCACAATTGAATTATGCTAATGAATTCCACGGGTCAGAAATTTGGACAGATCATACCAGGGACAGCTTGTCTCTGCCTCAGAATGTCTGTGCCCTCCCCTTGGAAAACTTTATGACTGAAGAGGGCCAGAGAGCTAGGAAGTGAGATCATCTAGAGGCATTTTCACTCACATATCTGGCAACTGATGCTGGTTGTCACTGTCACCTTCTGTTAATGCTCCAGTCATGCTCTATTAATCAAAGCTGTCATGACTCTTCCATATTCAAAGGGAGGAACGTAGATTCCACCTCTCAAAGGAAGGAATGTCAAAGAATCGAAGATATTAAATATACCCTACGGGCCTCTCCATGTGACTTGGTCCTCTTCACAGCACGGTGGCATCAGGACACTCAGGATCTTACATGTTATCTAAGTGTGCCAAAAGCAAGTTTACAGTAAATAAGGCAAAAACTGCATCACATTTTATGACCCAGCCTTGGAAATCACCCTTTATATTCTGGCTGCTATTATTGTGCCCAGGTGCCTTTGTTGTACTCTTTTGGTCCACACTGTCACAAATCCTTTGAATCTAAGGAGAGGACATCACTCCTACATTTTGATGGGAGGAATAGCAAAGACTTTGCGGATATTGTTCAAACCCTCCTCCTTGCTCCTCATCTGTAACAACCACAACCATTGAATACCCACCCATTGACTAAGCAAGGGGTGAGAATTGCAAAAGCATTTGCTCATTTATTCATCAAATAGGCATTGAGTGCTTATTATGGGGCAAGCACAGAGGTTCTGGGAGACAGACATGAAAAACATAAATATATAAATAATTGCATAACTGTGACTTTTCTAGGTCTAGGAAGAATGACGAGATAGTGAGAAGGAGCCTAGCCAGATGGGTGTGATGGTGTTGGCAGGGAAGTTAATTTAGATGAGGAACCCAGGCAATGTCTATCCAATATCAATTTAAGGAAAGTATGGAGGATAAGAAGGAGCCAACTATGTCAAGTTTTGGGGAAGAGCATTCAAAGCAAAGGAAACAGTGTCCACAAACGTTCTGAGGCAGAGAAGTATTTACAGAGTCAAGAAACTGAAAGGGTATCTCATATGTGAATAGAGAACACAGAGAGAATAATGGTATGAATGTGATGAAGATGTGATTAAACTCTTAACAGTTTAACAAGTCCATTTCCAATTAACCTGCTCCTATGAGGCACTCCCTTTGTGTCCTTTCATATTAATTCTTGTTGTCAGGAGGGTTTTAGCAAGGGAAACATGATAATTAGGTAAAAAGGAAATATAGTTCTTGCAGAAAAGAAAAAAATAAGGTAGATCTAGTCCGGTCTTAATGTTTGGGCTGCCATTAAAAACCAGATGTTGGACAGCAGGATTCAAAATTTCCAGCAACGGCCCAATCAACTAATTTACAAAATACCTTAGGGCTTAGCTTGTATTTTGCTGGCTAAAGATGATAGAAAACTGAGGCCCTGGCAAAACACTTAGAAGCCTCAGAAGCTTGGTCTCTAGTTTCTTCTTTCAGCTGTAAGACTACTGTACAATTATTTGGACATGCCCCTGGTCAATATTTCTTTACTGTATCAGAACAAGAAAGGGCCTAATGACATCCACTAATAATGATCATCATCATAATGATAACTACTAAAACAATAAGTAACATGTATTTAATATTTATGTGCAAAGAGTTTTGCATGCATTATCTTTTAATCCTCGTAACAGCCTAATGAGGTAAGGTAGAGACTAGTATTTCCATTTTACACATGAGATTTTTTAACGATCAGCGAGTATAATTTACTTGCCTAAAGTCAAAGAGTCAGAACTCACAAGCTAGTCTGTCTGAGTAGAGCCCAGTCTTTTAAGCATTATTGAATACTGTAATTCTTCCATACGTCAAAAAATACAAACAAGCACCTGGAAATTTTGCACACATGGTGTCTCTAAAGCTGATTATTTACCTGATTTTTTCACGCTTATCTAGATGCTTGGCTTCATAAATTGAACTGCAGCTGGTACAAAAGTATCTACCCTTTCTCAAGGCAATACCTTCACATTCTAATTCAGGTTTTTCTCAAAGGATTTTTTATTTGCATCCTGGTTTAAGAATCAAGTCCTTAAACTTACATAAACCACCATTTTGAGCTTCATTTATCCTTGGAGAGCATGGCTTGTAATCAGCCTCCTTAAGTACATTGAATTAAGTGATATGCATAGAACAGCTTGCCTTTAATAGATCTTCTTACCTGATCTCAATAGGGGCCTGTCTAGGGTATTAAAAAGAAGAAACCCAATTAGCTCTAATTGCTGCTCTCCATGGATGTGTTGCCATCTTATTGGCAGATGGTCACTGGTGTTGTAGAGGAGGCAATGACAAATTTTCTAGGTGGAAATACCCTTCCCACTTCTTCTTCACCACATTTCTTTTTTCCCACAGTGCATCCTACAATCTGCATATCTATAATACCTGTGACTCCAGATTTAGGAATACAGGTATTAGAAATTAACTGTCTTCTCAACAGAGGCTAGTCCCACTCCCAGAAAGTCAGGCCACTCTATCTTCCCTTGAATGGTTTAGTTAAGCAAACATTTACTGGATGTGAGTTGTATGGGAATACACAGGTAGTCTCCTGGTTAGACTGGAGAATTTTCTGGTAAATTCTGATGAACCTTATTCTTTTTGTGCACAGAAATGTGCTATATGCGTAGCAGGTGTTTATATTTAAACTTGTTTTGAACAGTTACATTAAAAACATGAATGAATGAATGAATGAAAATTTAGGTTGCCTTTCCAAGGGCTCAAGGCAATGCTTGTCTCTGACCCTAAGAAGAAATGCTAAAGATTTCCCACTCCACATCACAAATCCTACTGTCAAATTTGCCCCAAGGCAAATCTCAGACTTCTAGAACTGGAAGTATCCTTAGGACATTATATAATTCGACCTCTACTAAGCAGGTGAGAAACTAACTCCCCTGTAGGATAAATAGCAGTATTATATAATAGAAGAACAACTAGATGTCAAAAAGAGATCTGACCCATTCGCTAACTAGTTGTGTGAATTTAGTCAAGTCACGTAATAATTGCATTTATTTTAAAATGTTTATGGAATGCCTATTCTTTGTTATGCCTCATTCTAGGTTCTGGAAAAAGCTGAAAGTGAAAGTAAGGTAGAGTCAGAAATGAATAAGGCATGTTCTTTGTCTTTAAGGATGTTATTATAAGAGTGGAGAGACAGACACATGCAAAGAATTACTGTATAACTTGATCAATATTAAAACAGAAATATATACAAGATGATTTAGTAACATAGGAAAAAAGAAGGCCTAAATTTAGAGGAGTGGTAAAAAATCAGGGACTGCTTCACAGAATTTGTGACACTTGACATTTGATATTTGATTTGGGCTCTGAATTATGAAAAACAAGTTAACTCAGGAGAGATGAGTCAGAGGTAAAAGTAGAAACAGCATATGCAAAGTCATAGAGTCATAAATTGTTTGAGTCCTTTATTCTGATCTTAACTGGAGATCCTTATGTCAGAGATTGATCAAACACAAGAAGGATATAGACAAATTTCCATTATGGGAAGACAAATCTAATGACAATTTAAGGAAGAATCTAGAAGACCATTCTCACTTCATGTCCCCCCACTCACCAGCCTTTATGGCTTCATTGCCATGGTAGACTAAGAAGAACATCAGATAAACAACTCGCACTTATCCCCCTTGGGATTTCTATTCTAGAAATGGGAATGCACCAAGTTGCTAGAGATTGTTACGCTCACTGGATGTCAAGCTCCCCTATCTTGGATGATAATAAAAAGTGTTAAGTTAAACATCTATGCTGTGCACCTTTTTTGGTATTTAGGGTGCTATGGAGGAGATACGGAAGTAATAATAACAAGGTCCCTGGCCTATAGAGAGCTTATAACTCATCCGTGAGAGAAGAGAAGCCTCCAAATGTCAAGAAGTACTTTATATTGACATACAAAAGTGGGCTGCTTAACAACTCTACTTTTTGTGTAATTTATAGTGATTTGTTAAATTCAATGAAGTTTCAATAGGCAATTTACTTACATGATTCTTGCCTCAAAAGGTACACTTCCCATCCATTTAGTTTGTCTAGTGAGAAGCAATCGATACCGCCAAACTCACATGCATCTTTCTAGAACAATCTATGCATCTACAACTAAGTATAAATATTCTTTCTTTTACCCTCTATTACACAAATGATGCCATACTGTACACACCGCATTATACCTTGCTTTTTGTCCTGTCACTGAACTCTTTCCATAACAGCACATGCAGAGCTGACTCTTTCATGTTGTTTTTGTTTGTTTATGGAGGTATTGTATTCCACTGTTTGGATGTGGTTAAATTTATTGAACCAGTAAGGTTGATTTTAATCTTTTGTTTTAATAAATGATCCTGAAATGAAAACTAAAATCAATTTTAATCCCATGACATTTTTATCTCATGCATTTTTATTAAGACTTTAGGTGGGGAAAGGAAACAGGCTGGGATTTAGATTGCATTACATTATTTTTCTCCTCACTTCACATAAACTCATATTCCCCCAAGAAAAGTCATCTGCAGTAATGTCTTCCATGGTATAAGACAATCGTTTTTTAACACTTCAGGATTTTGAGCTACCCTCAGTTAGTAGAAAGATCACAGATTTGGTGCCAAGCAAACCTTGGGTTCAAATTCATGTTCTGGTTTCATTACTGTCTGGCTGGATAGCATTGAGCAGGTGAATTAATCTCTAGGACTCAGTTGTGATATCTGAAAAGTAGGGATAATCACAGTAGCCACCTTATTGTGTTGCTGTGAGGATTTAGCACAATAATCCATGCAAACAACAGCCAACGCAGTGTCTAGTACCTACCAAATATTTAACAGAAGAAAGTTTGATACACTTCCTGTTCATTAATGTGGAGATGATGGGACAAAGGAAAACCCATCAAGTTCACGCTAGTTATTCTTTTTTTTTTTTTTTTTTGGTCTTTTTGTCTTTTCTAGGGCCGCACCCACAGCATATGGAGGTTCCCAGGCTAGGGGTCTAATCAGAGCTGCAGCTGCCAGCCTACGCCAGAGCCACAGCAACGTGGGATCTGAGCCACGTCTGCGACCTACACCACGGCAATGCCGGATCCTTAACCCACTGAGCAAGGCCAGGGATTGAAACCGAAACCTCATGGTTCCTAGTTGGATTTGTTAACAACTGAGCCATGACGGGAACTCCAGTTATTCTTGACTCCAGAAATATTTTCACTTTGTTAGTGTTTTCAGGAAGTGCCAAGAGCTATTAGAAAACTCCACTTTATTTTCGCAGGTCATATGGTCCTCATTATACCAGTTTTCTCAGAGCTACCTTTACATCCCTGTTCCTTAAAGTGTAAATAATAGGGTTAAGGGCAGGGGTAAGCACTGTGTACAGAAGGGAAAGCAACTTCAATAAATATTCACTCTGATGTCCTGATGGGAAGCCATAGACAATGCCCAGGGTCCCATAATACAGACCAACCACTGTCAGATGGGAGGAACAGGTGGAGAAGGCTCTCTGCTTGCCTGTGATGGAAGGAATCTTTAGAATGGTGGAGATGATGTGAGTATAAGAAGCCAGAGTTAGCAGAAAGGGGCCGAGGGCAAATAAAGAGGTGCATATAAAAGAGGTCATCTCAGCTACTTGAGTATCAGTGCAGGCCAGTTTCATGATGGGTTTCAAATCACAAAAGAAGTGGTCAATCTCATTGGCAGCACAGAATGTTAGCTGAAAAATAAGGACCATGAGAAGGATGGGTGCCAGAAATCCAGCCACCCAACAGGCACCAGCTAGCTGGAAGCAACGCCAGTGGTCCATAATTCTGGAATAATACAATGGGTTACAGATGGCTATGAAACGATCATAGGACATTACAGCCAGTAAGAAGCATTCTGTAGCTACCAGGGCAGCAAAAAAATAAAACTGGTTAGCACAGTCTGGGAAAGAAATAGGCACATGAGCTGATAGCAATGTTCTCAGCATCATGGGCTCAATAGTAGTAGTATAGCCAATCTCTAGGAAGGAGAAGTGACCGAGAAAGAAATACATGGGAGTATGAAGGGAATGATCAGCCAAAACCACAGTTAGGATTATAATGTTGCCCATAAGAGTCACCACATATGTGGTCAAAAATATCCCAAAAAGAAGATATTGAAGACCATGGAGATCCCCAAAACCCAAAAGGATAAATTCTGAAATTTGGGTCATATTTTCTTCTTCAGTGCTAGCCATAAGTTGGATCTAAAAAAAAAAAAAAAAACCAATATAAAGAATGACCATTCATCAAATTCTATTTTTAGAAAAAAAATCAAACTGCTTAGAGGCATTATATATATCAAGTTTAATAGGCCTCTTTCTGGATATTTGAGATTCTTAATTAATAAATTTTTCCACGGTCCCCCAGGGGCCATTTGGAAAGTTAATCTATGACTTCATTTATCATTTAATATATAGAATAAATGGGCCCTTGACACATGAATATGCACATTTTTCCTGCTATTTATTTTTGAAAAAAGAGAGGGAAAATATTTTATCCTTGGAGATCTTACTTCATCATTTCTATTGCTGCTACAAGTATTATCATTAGCAATGAACATTCTTTTTTTTGGCCATGCCCATGGCATATGGAAGTTGTAGGGTCAGGGATCGAACCAGTGCCACAGTAGTGACCCGAGCTGCTGCAGTGACAATGCCAGATCCTTAAACCATTGCACCACAAGGGAACTCCAGCAATGAATATTCTTAATGACTTACCTGTAAATTGTACAGTTATGATCAAATTTGTTTCCTGTTTTAGAATTCCCATACCAATTAAATGCCATGAATTGAATTTCAAATGTTTGAACTCAGGCATGTCTCTGCCACTGAATGACTGTGTACCTTTGACTAAGTCACATCATTATCTGACAGTTTCCTCATTTATAGAACAGGATATTAATTCTGTGTAACATATTTTGCACAATCACTGGTTCGTATTAGGCATTTAATGCATTCATCCATTCAGCAACACTTACTGAGTGCCTACTATATGACAAACTTTTTGAAAGGTACTTAGAATAAAATGGTGAAAAAGTCCAGAATTTTTAAACAGTCAGGAGTATTCACTACATCTCATGGAGTTAACATTTTCATGGAAAAGAAAAACCTAAAAACAAGTAAAGACACTCATAAAATAATTTTGAGTTGTCTACTATGAATGTAAAAAATAAGGACCCATAAGAGGAAATATGCTTTATGTATGTGTGTTTAAGAGATGGCTACTTTGGTTAGTGTGGTCAAGAAAAGTCTAAAACATTGAGACCTAAAAAAAATGGTAAGAAGATAGGCATGCAAGATTTGGGAGTGAGGAGAGGGAGAAAGTGTCCTAGGCAGAGGAAATGGGCCTTAAAGAATGAATGATTTAGAGTGTCAGAAAAAACGGAAATTAAAAAAAAATATGGTTTGGGGGAGTTGGAGAGAGAGACCTGCATAAAGACAGACAGAGACAGAGAGAGACAGAAATGAAGAGTAGAGAAACAGGAAAGGGTCAGATCATTTAGGTCTTTGTAGGCTGTGCTATGCTATGCAGATGTTAAATACGGTAGGAATTCATTGGAGGGTGTTAAGCAGCATTGTGATCAAATTTATAGCTTAGAAACACTTTTTCCACGGTGTAATAAATGAATAAAGAGTGAGAACTTCATGGCTACACTGAGATGGTTAAGAGTCTATTTCAGTGGACCGAGTGGGAGCTGATAGTAACCTGAATAAAGTAGTTGCAAAAAAGATGGAAAGAAGACAGGTCAAGATACATTTTGGAGGTAGAAATGCCAGGACTTACAAATACATTAGATGTGAGGAGTCATGAAAAGTGAACTATCAAAGATAAATCCTGCATTTCTGGTTTGAGCAATAGGTTCCTTTTACTTAGGAAAGGAATATGGAAGGAATATGATAATATGGAGGGAAGTTTAGGGAAAACACAGCTCAGTTTGGAGGTACTAAGTTTGAGATGTTTTTGAGAATTCTGAGTGGAGAGGAGAAGCACACAGCTGGATTTGAGCGCATGAAGCCCACACGAAAAGGCTGGAATAGGATGTAAATTTAGGAATCATCAGAATGTAGATAATATTCAAAGCCATGAGAATGGACAAGGTGACCTGAAGAGAGATTACAGATTTAAAAGAATGTGGTACACTGAGCTTTAAGACCCTCTTTCTCTTAGGCTTGACAGAGGAGGAGAAGTAAGAAAAAGTGATTGAAAAGGAGGAGTTAGTGAGGTACGATGTAAACTGGGAGGAAATGTAATAACGGAAGCCATGTTTCAAGAAAATTATTATGTGTTAAAAACGAGTATGAGGTTAAGATGAAGACACTGAATAGTCTCTTATATTTGGTTACATGGATAATAGATTTAGTAAAGTGGTGGAGACTGAAAGGGAACAGAGAAATTGAGTGGCAACTAAGAGAGATGAGCACTGACTCTCCTTTTCCATGCCAATGAGAATGACCCAGCATTGAAGGGTTACTACTGATGACGCGTAAGTCAGTGAGGAGCTCATCTTAAGAGTGAAATCTTTTAAATTAAAAAGTGAGATCAGTTGGGAGCACAAGTGGAGGGGTTAGATTTGGTGAGGGCAGGGACATTTCATCTTTTTTAACAAGAGGAAGGCTAGAGAAAACAGATGCAGTTGTACCCAAGCTGCTACATTTAATCTTAGGAAGATGATAGAGTTTGCTTCTAATGGTTTCTGTTTTCACAATGAAGTAGAAGAAAGCTTTATCATGTAAAAGCGAGGGTAGAGGAAGACGTATAGGAAATTTGAGGGCAGGGGACAAATTGAAATAGTCATATCTACAAATGAGAATGCTACCCCAGGACAAACACTAAAATTTACAGGCATTGTTGAGTGGCAGTTTGACCTTTGAGAGCATAAGTTTTTTGTTTTTTGTTTTTTTTTTTTGTCTTTTGTTGTTGTTGTTGCTATTTCTTGGGCCGCTCCCGCGGCATATGGAGGTTCCCAGGCTAGGGGTTGAATTGGAGCTGTAGCCACCGGCCTACGCCAGGGCCACAGCAACGCGGGATCCGAGCCGCGTCTGCAACCTACACCACAGCTCACGGCAACGCCGGATCGTTAACCCACTGAGCAAGGGCACGGACCGAACCCGCAACCTCATGGTTCCTAGTCGGATTCGTTAACCACTGCGCCACGATGGGAACTCCTGAGAGCATAAGTTTAAGGTGTAAGCACACTGCTTTCTTGCATGATCTTCACTGGCAATGTTTAGTGGCTAGGGTGGAGTAGGCAAATAATTGGTTTCAATCAGGTTTAGAGTTTGACAAATTAAAACAACAGAAGAAAAGAGGGGTGAGGGAGTTGGGGAATGTTTAGAAAAAAGTTGTAACAAAGGACTATATGATAAGTGTTAAATCTCTCTCATTCCTTCCACTGTTTTTTAAGATAGGACATTAAATTATCATATGACCAACCCTTTAATTTTATTACTGAAAAAGAAACTTTAGGCTAGTAAACTGTCTTTCTTAGGATCTCAAACCTAGTCAGAAACAGAGCAGGAAATGACACCCAGATCCTGTCTTCTGGTTCTTACTCCTTCTATTATAGCATGCTCTTATTCTTTTTGCTCTCTTTTTATCTCTCTTCAGTGTCCTGCCCTCCAGGTGTAATATGTAAGTATCTGAAGAAAAATTTACCTTCAGTTTAGTAATTCATGTGTTGAGAGCTTAATACTTTCCTGTTTTTTGTTTGTTTGTTTGTTTTGTTTTGTTTTTGTCTTTTGTCTATTTAGGGCCGCACCCGCAGCATGTGGAGGTTCCCAGGCTAGGGGTCTAATTGGAGCTGTAGCTACTGGCCTACACCACAGCCACAGCAAAGCCGATCTGAGCCACGTCTGCGACCTACATACACCACAGCTCATGGCAACGCCAGATCCTTAACCCACTGAGTGAGGCCAGGGATCAAACACACAACCTCATGGTTACTAGTCAGATTTGCTAACCACTGAACCATGGCGGGAACTCCGAGAGCTTAATACTTTTCAAAGAACTTTCAGATCCATTATCATTTTTAATCTTCCCAGCTATCTTGTGAAATATTTGGGAGTAGGTTTTTGATTCATCTGGTCTGATTTTTCAGATGAGAAAACTGAGTATGATGATTACCACACTACCACATTATAGTTGTCTTTCAATTATAACTCTTTCTCTTGGAGATAAAATGCTAATCTTATGTATGTTGATGTAAGTGTGAATTTACAAGATGCTAATCATATTACGAGCCAAGAGTTTTGGTCCAGCAACTGGAGGATAGGAGCCATATGGAGATTGCCATCATCTGAGCTGAACAACAAATATCAGAAACCGAGGTAGACTTCCAGGATGGAAATGTAACACAAAACTTGCTTTAGGAAAAAAAGAAGTTTAGAAGGCAGGATGAAGTAAACTGTTTCAGAGCTATGGTGGGAGTCCAGCAAAAGTAGAACCTTCTCAGAAGAAGGAGGAGAGCATTGCAGGCAGAGAGAATAATGTGAAAAAAAATCTCCAGTTACCTGTGGACCATGTTGGCCATTGATTTTAGAAAGGTTGTTTGAGCAAAATAGGTATGGGACTGAGGGCAGAAAAGGGAGGAAGCAAATACACATTTTTTTGGAGAAAGAAATACCAAAAAAGATTTGGTTAAAGTGGGAGAAACAAAGAGAGTTTCCAAGGGAGGAAAGGAGCCATCAGGATTGATAGTAAGAAGGTGCCATGAATATCAGAATGCTGGGGCAAGAATCTTGACTACACTGAGATGGGGGAAGTGAAAAGTAAAAACAGCAAATGTGGGTTATTATCAAAAGACTATTGGTGAAGTAAAGGAGAGGGAGAGAGAACCAAAAAAAGTACAGGTAGAAAAGAGAGAGGATTGACACGAGGTTTTCTTGTTTATTCTTGATTTTGCTTTCTAGTGAAGGAGAAACTTGACCAAGATTCTAGGTGAAGAATCTAAGTCCGGAGTAAAGTAAATATGAAAGACATGCAAAAGGATGACTGATGGAGCAAGGAGGGGCTCAGAGGATGTTAGAGAGGATGGGGTGGGGAAATATACAAGTCAAGGCATTATCTTTAGGCAAGAAAGAACGATCATCTTTTAGAAGAGGAGAAGGGGTAAGGATGGTTGTGGGTAGTGATTATCAAAATAATTACCTCATCTTTTTCTTCCACTTGAGTTTGGAAACTTAAGCCATCCCTAGACGCTACGATGAGCCCATGGTATAGACGTTCACTTTGCTTCCTCAGAGTCTGCCTTCTTGTTCCTTCCGTGTATGTGGAGCCCAAAATATTTAGCAGGAACCAAAGTGCATGGCTAAGACAGGTAGCTAGTTCGCTGTAGCACTACTATGTTGTTCGACCAGAAGTAGATCCAGAAACAGCATGACAGATATGTTATTACCTGTCCTTTCAAAAGATCTGGCAGGACCTTAAGAACTGGAGCTTTCCAACCTTTCCTTTTATATCCGCACAATTATACTTTTCTCACTAACGTCCCTGGAGCCCCCAGGCTACCAAAAGGAAGAACTAAGAGTACTTTATCCTAAAGGATTTTTAGTTCCAGGTGGTTGTGACCAAAGCATTTTTAGCTCCTGCAGTGACCTCCTTTGGGTTTAGAAAGAGCCCAATGCTTGCCTGCATATCTATCTTTTAAACACTCCTACAACATTCTGCAAGCAGGGACTGGTGGATACAGTTCAAATAAGAAAACCAATTATCTTTAAGTTTGGCTCCCAGGGGAGATTTGCTTTTTAATTGAGAGATCAATGTTGGATTCTCATGACATCCTGAACTTCCATTCAGTGATTGCTGACTAATAGTGTGAAGTTGGAAATTGGAGTATCTGACATGTCACATGGGTCAGAGCCACGATCTATTTAGGCCAGCTCCCAGAGGCTGCTGAAAGCATCAAGGAATAGCTTGGGCAGGGTATAATGTGAAAAAGTCCTGAAACTAGGGACAGAAAATCTAGGTTCTAGACCTGGATCTCCTACTGCAATGTGCAGTCTGGTGTGTCACTTACCTTTAATAAATCCTGTTTTTTTTCTACTTTGAATGGGAGTGATAATCCCTGCCCTGCTGACCTCATAGGGTTGCTGAGAGACTCCAATGAGATGACGTACAGGAAACCTTCTATCAACTAGAAATCTATATGCTCCATGCTAATCTCATATTTGAAGAGTATGTTGATGTCACGGATCACAGAAGTCGAGGATAGTGTCAAGTTCAAAGATATCTGGACTCCTAAAACTGGAAGTAAAACTCTTATTTTTAAAAATCATTCAATATAGCCTGAAAACATCGAAATCTCTTTTCCCCAAAGCCTTCAGTCAACTTTAAGTGAATTCTACATTCTAATTATAAGCACAACTGTTACAGTTTGGATTGTATAATCAAATTAAAAGTCCTTTCATACAAGCTGTGAGGTAGTTTTTAAAACCAGTTACCTTGTCATTTTCTATCCTTGGACGGCAGATTGCACCTGGCCTCCTGAGTAAGTTTTTGCAATGCTGGTTTATCTGGTTTCCAGGCTATGTAGAAAAGAGCTCGTTGGGATAGCAAAACCTCTTTGTATAACAGCACTTAGGCCTCTCTCGTTTCTTTGATGGTTTTGTGAAGCATCATACAAACCAGAGCACTTGTAGAGATATGACCATTGCCTTTGGTACACCAGGCCATCATCAATGTCACCATTTGGCTACGAAGTTCACAAACAACATCTGGCCCTTCCTCTGTGTCAGTCAGTACTCTAAATGCTGGAGATATAAAGGTGAAGCAAGGCTGAGAAGCTGGATCCATGACTTAGGAACTCAATGACTAGTGGGAATAACAGACACGTATACAAATCAATGGAATTACAACATGATAAATGCAACCAAAGAACTCTGTATACCATGAAGATGTAGCACAGACAAAGGAGTTTTGGAATCAGTTTGCAAGGGAGCTGGTTCCAATAAAGGTCTATTGAAGGGCTGGTCATTTGGGGATTTTTTTGCTTTAATTTTTTCTAAAGTACTTTTCCATCTATTATTTCATTAATCGTTACAATTCATTGGGTGCTGAGGGATTGAAAGAAGAATGTCAAGCCAGTAAGTCAGTGGAAGGTGTTTCAATCAGAGGGAAGAGCATGTGCTGCTTAAAAGTGACAGGAGGGGTTGCTGGAGAATAGGCAGATGCAGAAGATGGAGGGCCCTGTACACCATCCTAAGGAGTGTGAACTTTATCCTGAGGTCAACGAGAAGGGTTTTTAAATAGGGAAGTGGCACAGTCATATTTGTGTTTTAGAAAGCTGTATACTTTGGGTAATTATGCAAATAAGTTAGAGGTAAAGGAAGAGACTCAGGGCAAGAAGTCTAGTGAGGAAACTGTTATCTCATTTCAGAGAAGAATGATGGTTATTGCAAAAGGAGAGGAGGCAATGGCTTCAGGCAAGAGTAACTTCACTGTCATTGTCCGTAAGACCATCTTGTCCCTTCATCGTTTTTCAACTTTATCAAAAGAAATTGCAGAAGAAAAGATCTCTTTCTAAGTATTTGAGAACATGTGAATGGATCATAACCCTGAAGTTCACGGGTGTCTTGGTTTTTTGGATGTT
Organism: Sus scrofa; assembly: GCF_054392235.1. Lineage (NCBI taxonomy): Eukaryota > Metazoa > Chordata > Mammalia > Artiodactyla > Suidae > Sus > Sus scrofa. The sequence goes on from NC_139401.1 coordinate 117,970,270, forward strand.
AACTCACATTTCCCATAGAAACAATAGCAATCCCAAATCTCTGGCCATCCCAGAGAAATCTATTTAAAGTACAAAGTACTTGAAAAGCTTTATGTTTGCAGTGAAATGTAGTTCTCTAAAAACATTTGTTACATGACTAAATGAATGAAAGAATGAAGGAAAAATTGTATGAATATACACGGGCAAAGATCTGTACTAGATATAGTCAGAGATGCAAAGATGTCTCAGTTGTAGCTCTTGGCCTTGAGGGAAATTAGAAAAATGTTTCAGCTGGACAGCTCTCCAGAGTGACACCTCCTCTCTGATTGCCAGCGCACTCATCACTAAGGCTCAGCAGGAAGATTTATTAAAACAAAATTCAATAAATGTTATGTAGCCTTCAATACACAAAGAGTACTAACCTAAAGATCACACAAGGTGTCAGGTCTTTGATTTGAAGTTCATGAATTTTTCAAAAACTGGGTTTAATGAGCAGCACATAATTTGCACATGGTGAATAATTAAAACAGTGTAACTAATACTTCCTCCAACCCCAGGCCAACAGTCCCTCTCCTCAGAGGCAACTATTATAAATTGTTGTGGGTGCTTTAAGAATTTTTATATGCTTATACCAACATGTACACACCCTTGCTTTTTTTCATATTTACACAAAAGTGACTGCACAATACATAATAATTTCACAGAGCTTTTTAATTTAATACCTCTTGGAGATCTTTCAGTCTCTGCATACATAGATCAATCTCATTCATGTTAACATTTGCATGGTGCCCTGGCATACGGATCAGCCATTATTTATTTATTTATGTTGTGGCAGAGCTTGTTTTCTAAGAAACAAAACATTATAGATACGATGAAAGTTCCTTTTGTCTCCAATCCCATCTCTCTTGAGCCCCAGAGGCATCCACATCCTAAAGTTGATGTGTATCCTCCATGTTCATGTTTTCAGCCCACTCCGCGTGAATCTATCTATAAACAATGTGATACCATTTTGTATGTTTTAAATTTCGTACAAATGGCCTAACGTTTGGCAGCTTGCTTCGCCCCCACCGCCCACCACTTCACATTGTTTCTTCAGACCTATCTTTGGTGATATTTGTAGTTCTCATTCACTCATTGGTGATTTATCTCGCTGCCCGTTATACTGAATACTGTGGGTTTATGTGTTTTTCCTTGTAGCTTACTTGCTATACATAAAAGTTGTGCAATTCGAATATGTGTCTCAGACCCTTGCTTTGAGGTTGCACTGGATGGGTTAATAAAAGGATGGAAGATTCTTATAAATTGAAAAGCTGGAAACTTTTAGGCTAGAAAAGGATGGACATTTAGATTAATACATTTTAGCCATTACAAACAATGCTGCAGTGAATATTCTTGAATACGTTTTTTGTGTTCTTTTAAGGTACCTAGGAGTTGAATCACCAACTTAGAGTATATTTATAGTTTCGTATTTACTAGGTACTACCAAATTGCTCTCCAAATTGGATGTACAAACACATATTCCTACAAGCAGTGTAAACAGTATCTGTTTCCTCACATTCTTGCAGGCATTTGGTATTAGCAGATGTTTTTATTTGTGGTAATCTGATGGTATCTCTATGCTAATTTAATTTGCATTTCCCTGATCATTAGTGAGGATAAAAGCATGTTTTCATCTTTTTACTGGCCATTCAGGTTTTCTCTTTAGTGCCTCGTCCAGTAATACTTGGTCTGTTGTTAATGTGGATTGTCGTTTAATAAATGGAGGCCTTCATGCGTCTATATCTGTCTGTTGTATTATTTGTTTCAAATATCTTCTCCAAGTCTGTCACTTGCCTTTTAACTTTGTTTACTGCAATGTCTTTATAGCGTTAGAAAGATGGAAGGATTTTTTTTTCCTTGATGTGGTCAAATTTATCAATCACTTAACAATGTGTACTTTTTGCATCTTATTCACAAAATCCTCTCCTACCCCACTATCATTAATATATTATTCTAAATTTAGTTTAAAACTTAAGTTTTTAAAAATTTAGTTATTGAATCCATCTGGAATTTATTTCTGTGTATGATGAAATATAAGAAATTTATTTATTCTAATATGATAAACCAATTGTTTCTATACCATTTATTGAATAATACATCCTTTCCTCTCATGATTTACAATGCCAGTTCTGTCATATACCAAAGTTCTTTATACAGTTGACCCTTGAAAAACAGGGGTTTGAACTGGGTGGGTCAACTTATACATGGATGTTTTTCAACAGTAAACACTACAGTACTGCAATATCTGTGGTTGACTCCATGAATGTGGAACCAGGAATATGAAGGAACTGTGTATATATGAAGGGCCAACTGTAAATTATACACAGACTTTTGACTGCAAGGAGGGTTGGCACCCCTAACCCCTGTATTGTTCAAGGGGCAACTGTACTCTCAGATTTGTGTCTGAGTTCCTCTTTCCTCCAATTGATATTACACTGTTTTAAGAGTAATACACACTTGTCTATGTCTTGATATTTGTAGGATAATTGGTTCCTATTTATTTTTCATAATTGTCTTGAAAATTCTTGGTCCACATCTTCAGCAACACTTGATATTATCATTTTTCATTTAACTGGTGAATAATACCTACTCAAACATTCTATTTTATCATTGTTTTTGCTACAGTATAGGATAATTATTAATTTTTTTAAAAAATTATCTTCTATGCAACAATATTGATGAACTCCCTTAAAAGTTAAAATAATTTGTCTAAAAATTCTCTTTGCTTTTCTATGTAGCCAGTCAGGTCATCAAGGAATAATGACACTTTCCTCCATTCCCATGCTTAAGTCTATTTCTATTCTTTGTCTCATTGAATTCGCAATATCTCTACAATATAATGTTAAGTAGTTATATGGAGTGCAGGCATCCTCATCTTGTTCATGGCTCTGATTAAAGTTGTTAAAGTTTCTACATTAATCATAATGTTTATCATGGGGTTTTAGTAGATAATCTTAGATTAAACCTTTCCCTCTATTTTAATTTGTTTAGAGGGTTTTTTCCCCATAAAGAGTGGTTGAATTTCACTTAATTTTAAAAAATCTATTGAGATGAGTACATATTATTTTCTCTTTAATCAGCTTAAGTAGTGACTTGCAGTAATGGATTTTCTAGACTATCATTTAATTCCTGAAAACAAGCCCATTTGATTACATAGTATTATTTTTATAAATTGGTTGAGTTCAGTTAATTAATATTTTAATTAGGACTTTTGAGGTTTTTATCAAAAGTATAATTGCCATATATTGTTTCGTCTTTTAAGCAAGCTTGTCTGGCTTTGGTGTCAAGTCTTCGCTAACCTCATATAATGGACCGGATAGCTTTTCCTCTTTTTCTGTTGTCTAGAATATTTTATATAATTTAGAGATTGCCTGTTCTGTGATAGTTTGATAAAACTTACCCGTGAAAGAATATGGGATTTGTGCCTTTGGCTACTGATTGAATTTCTTCAGTGTCTGATGACTTATTCATGTTTTAAATTTATTCTTTAATAAAAATATGTTAATTTTTATTTTTATACAGAATTTCTCATCTCATCAAAGTTTTTGTATTTATTGGCACATTTCATAGTATGCTCTTATTATGCTAAAATTTTAAATGTTTATTTAGTAATATCCCTATTTTCATTGTTCATAATGATTATTCAGGTCTTGATTCTTTTTTCGAGTTTAAACAAATTTACTGAGAGATGACTGACATACAACATTACATTGGTTTCAGGTAAACAACATGATTCAATATTTGTATTCATTGCAAAATGTTCTCCACAATAAATCTAGTTACCATTCATCACCATACAAAGTTAAATTCTAGGATTTACTCACTAGGCAACTTTCAAGTATGCTCTACAAAAATTGACTAGAGTCATCAGACTGTACTTTACATGACTGTAACTTGTTTATTTTATAATGGTAAGTTTGTAGCTCTTGACTTTCTTCTCTCATTTAGTCCACTCACCAACTCCCCTCCCTTTGGCAACCATCATTTTGTTCTCTGATCTATGATCTTTGTTTTGTTTTGTTTGTTTTGTTTTTTTTAGATTCAACATATAAGTGAAGTCATATGGTATCTGTCTTTCTTTGTGTGACTTATTTCACTTCGCATAATTTCCTCAAGGTCCATCCATGTTGTCACAATGACATGATTTCATCCTTTTTTCTTTACAACTGAATAGTATTCTATTGTGACTATATACCACATCTTCTTTATCCATTCATCCATCAGTGGACACTTAGGATGTTTCCTTATCTTGGCTATAGTACATAGTACTGCTGTGAACATAAGCACTGTGTTTTTTCAAATTTGTGTCTTCCTTTCTTTGGGTAAAAACCAGAAGGAGAATTGCTGGATCATATTGCAGTTTTATTTTTAATTTTTTGAGGAATGTCTATACTGTTTTCCATAGTAGTACTGTTTCCCCACCAACAGTACATGAGGGTCACCTACAAAATCAGGTTAAATTAACTGGTCAAACATTTGCTTCTGTTTGATTTGTGCAGTAAGGTGGGTGATCGGCACTCCCAGCTGTCTGCTTCATGAATTCCCTTTCCCTCCCTCCTCCCTGTCCTTCCTTGAGTCCCCTAACTCTCAGTGTTTCTTGAACAGGCACTTCACAAAAACAGTTATCTACAAATGTAAATGGATTAACTTTATTATTTATAAGGGGAATATAAACTAAAACCATATGAGACAGCTGTATTACCCATTAGAACATCTAAAAGAATTGACAGTAACAAGTGTTAGCAAGTTGATGGAGAACAATGGAACTCTCATAGTGCTGGAAAATCACTTTGAAAAACTGCTTGGTAGTATCTACCTACATAAATAAGAATTAACTACAGCTATGCACAACAACATGGAAACCCAACGGAAAAAGCCAGACAACAAAAGAGTACATACTGTAAATTCATTCATATGAATTAAAGACAGAGCTAATCTATGTTTCACAACCTACTACTCTGCCATCTTCTCTTCTCCTCCAGGTTTTCATTCTTTTTTACTTATTCAATCTGATCAGAGTATTGTCTATTTTATTAAGCTTTTTTAAAAACTAGGTTTTGGCATTGTTAACCATTTTTATTTTTTTGTTTCCTAGTTCATTAATTTCTGTTTTGATATTTATTTCCTTTGTTTTACTTTCTTCTGATTTGCTTCATGATTCTTTTCTAACCTCTTGAGTTGAATGCTTAACATAGCAATATTCGGCTATTTTGTTTCATATTGCATGCATCATATTTTCTTATATCAGTTACACTCTACAATCTGATATATGTCATTTAGTAATAATTGTGTGTCTTTTTTTTTGTCTTTTTGCCATTTCTTAGGCCGCTCCTATGGCATATGCAGGTTCCCAGGCTAGGGGTCGAATCAGAGCTGTAGCCACTGGCCTATACCACAGCCACAGCAACGTGGGATCCAAGCCGTGTCTGTAACCTACACCACAGCTCACGGCAAGGCTGGATCCTTAACCCACTGAGCAAGGCCAGGGATCGAACCCTCATGGTTCCTAGTCAGATTCGTTAACCACTGAGCCACGACGGGAACTCCCTGTGTGTCATTTTTCATTAATTTTTTCTTTAGTCCATTTAGAAGATTTTTTTGTCCAAATGTATAGGGAGCTTTGGGCAGTATTTTTTTTATTAACTTCTATTTTATTGCATTTTATGAGATTGTTATTAAAATGATATTGCTTATATGGAATTTATTGAGACTTCCTTTGATACTTGTGTTCTAGTTTTGTAAATGCTTCAAGTGTTATTAAAAATGATGTGTATATTTGGAGGGGCCCAGTATTTGATATGTACGTATGTTTGTGTATTAATTCAAACTTCATATCAGTTTCTGAGAAGAGTGTGTTAAAATTTTCCTTCTAGTAAATAAGGATTTGTGCATTTTCCTCTTGTTCTGTCAAATTGTTTCATTTTTCAGAGCCCCAGTTTCTTTGCCTATAAAATGAAATGAGAAATTGTGTGTAAAACAATAAATTCTGGGCTTGTAGGCATTCAATCAGCCAGAGGTGCTCTTGCTTGGTTCTTATTACTATTACACATAATATTAGTAAATACAAGCCCTGTCCTCTCAATATGTTCTCAGGATGACTTAGTTTAAGAGGGGAAGGCATATTGCTTTGAATGAAGCCCAAACAAGGAACACTAAATCAAGCTGATCAGGTCACATTGCCTAGGCAAGGCCAGTGACAATTAGGAGTCACCTCATTCACCAAGAAAAGCAGTTGCTTTGAATGCACATCTCTTGGGAGCCTTCTTCAAATCGCCAAAAAGGGAGAATGGGCTCAGGGCAGAGTGAGCAATGATAGAACAATGTAGGCGGGCAGACCCTCAGTATCCTTGCTTCAGCTAAGCAGGGCTCCCAGGCATTGGAGCCTTATGAAGTTGTTGAAGGAACACATGGCTACTAGTAGAACCTTTAAGGATCCTAGACAATCCCGAGGGCTGCTTCCTTAAAGTATGTCTCCAAAGTTTTGACAGTTTTCCTAGGAGAAGTGGTATTTTCTGAGTTAGCTGAGCAAGAGGCTAAAGGGATTGTTGGGCAATCACTCCTCCCACCTGGGTCTAGTTTCAAGAGAAAGCCCTAAGAACAGGGCTGTGGTGACCGTCCATTCCCACGTGTACACTTTCTAAATGAACGGAACGGCAGGACATTTCAAGATATTTTCTTTCTTTCTTTACTCCCTTCCTCCTTCCCTCCCTTCCTTCCCTCCTTCCTTCTCTTTCTTCCCTCTGTGCCTCAGATGTGTTAAGCCAGAGCTCAAAATGTGTTGCTACTGACTCAGTCTCCAGTGTTTCTCTCTCAGTGCCTGGATGCCACATGTGTATAGCACAAACCTAGGATTTAAGAAAAGTGGAATGATTACTGTAATGGAGATTTAGTAAAGTAGGTAAACATAAAGGCTCTAAATTCATACAGACTTGAGTTCAAAATTCTGACTCCATTCCTTACTGGCTGTGTACGTGTAACTGAGCAAGCCGCAACTTCTATAATACTCCTTATCCTCAAGTGTCAAATCAGGATAAAATCACATTGTTGAGGAGTTCCTTTTGCGGTGCAGCAGAAACGAATCTGACTATTATCCATGAGGATGCGGGTTTGATCCCTGGCCTCACTCAGTGGGTTGGGGATCCAGCATTGCTCTGAGCTGGTGTGTAGGTTGCAAATGCAGCCCGGATCCTGTGTTGCTGTGGCTATGGTATAGGCTGACAGTTGTAGCTCCGATTCGACTCCTAACCTGGGAACTTCCATATGCCATGGGTGCAGCCCTAAAATAAAGCAAAAAAAAAAAATCACATTGTTGAACACATTGGCTATACAACACCAAGAATGACCCTACTGTAAACTATGAACTTTGAGTGATTATGATGCATCCACACAAGTTCATCAATTGAAACAAATGTACCACTCTGGTGGGGAATGTTGGTAATGGGGGAAGTAATGCATATACAAGGGCAAACGAGGTATGGGGACTCTCTGTACCTTTACTTCAATTTTGCTGTGCACCTAAAACAGCTCTAAAGAATAAAATCTTAATTAAAAAATTTAACTCAGTTTTTTGTGATGATTAAATGAGATAATCTGAGGATTTATCATTATGTCTGGGATTTAGTAGGTTCACAATAAATGCTAGCTCCCTATTCCCTTGTTAAACTCACATTTAGTTATCTCAGCTCTTCTTTGAGCTCCACATAATGCTCTTCAGCTACAGGCACATATCTGTTTACCCAATGGGCACTTGTTTTGCACAGCTCACAATTACCAGGAAAGCCAAACACAGAGGTGATCCATTTCCTCAAAGAACATTAATCTAGTTGGGAATACAACACATATAGATCAAATCAATACAGAGCAATGTATTTGCAAATGCTGGCAGAGGGGACAGAGGTATAAGAAAAGGTCAAACTGGAAGTAAATGCGGGAAAGGACATAGAATATTGAAAAAGAAAAGAGGGGGTGAATTAGTAACACACCTCTGGCTTCTCGGAGGGTTCAGAAGTAGACACAAATGCCCACACCAAAGCCCAAAGACATAGTACATGAAAAGTTCTTATTCTTCCCACGAACAACATTTCATTAATGCCATCTTGGTTCCAGGCACTAAGTGGTTACATAGCTATGAGACACCTTGGTCTTCCCCTACAAAGGACACAATATGGTAGAGGAAGCAAGATATGAATATAAGTGGAACGGAATAAGGCAGCATAGGATTATAGGATGATTGGATACTGTAATCATTGGTTCTAAAGTTCCCAGGAAGGGGTGAACACTTTTGGTCAGCTCAGGAGGAAGATCATGATCAGAAATAGAGGCAAGATCTGTCACTGATGAAAAGTGAAGGCACTGTGAATGAAGAAAATAGTAAGTAGAAAGGGGAGTATATGAAGTGGGAGGGGAAGAGGGATTGTGAGAAATATGGTTTGAGAGGTCAGGTTTTGATTATGAAGGACCTGTAAGTTAACGGATTGGACTTTATTGTGAGGACAACGAAGAGCCAGTGAAGAGTTTAAAGGAGAACAGTGGATACAGACAGACTTCTGCTTAGAATAATCATCGGGCAGCAGTGTGGAGGATAAACTGGTCAGAGCAAGCCAGGAAGCAGTGAGACCAGTTATCAGACTACTGCAATAGTCCAAAAAAAAAAAAAAAAAAAAAAAGGATAAAATAGAGAAAAGCCTGTTCTAGGGTGGAGGAACTCTCAATAAGGAAGGTGTTAGAAAGCAAGTTCCTCCTTTAGGTCTGGCTGCCTTTAGATTTGAAGCAACTTCACTATATCACACTTGTTTGAGCTTTCCTACTCTAACTTGACCACAAGTTTTGAGTCAGGAAGTAATTCCATGATAGCTTCTTGTGACCAAGGCCTCCCATTTGCTGGTTGTCTGAGTAATCTGGGTGGCATGGACTGTAGACAGAGAATAAGGTTTTATGGCAGTCTTGGCCTCCATAAAATGTGATTTCTTAACACAACTGTAAGTAGCTACACACTCAAAGCCATCTTGGGTCAAATTAGGGAAATCAGAGCTCTATTTAGAACTTTCCCACATATGGAAGTAAGGAATTATTTAGATGCTAGTAAGACCTACAAAGAAGGTATATCGGCCCTACTCAGCCATCTCCCTATTTTGTCAATGGCCTTTGCTTCTAAATTTGACTTCTACCTTGATCCAGCCAAACCAGACCTTTATGCGTCTAGATTCTTTTATCTCAGACTTTGATCCCCAGTACCTCTCATTCCCTTCACTACTCATCTATTACTACCACTCTTCACTCTTTATAGATTTTATTCAAACCATCTATCTTTTCCTAGAGGCTCTCTTATGAATCCAATTCATCCTACTTCCTTTGCACTGAATCCCAGCCTTACAGTTTATATCCCTTGGTGCTTACTGATAGGCAGCCCAGTAATCCAGGAGCTGACATAGCAGAAGGGAAATAATATAAGCTCTTTGGCCAAACAGACCTGGATTCAAATTCTGTGTTCACCATTCATTTACCTGTGTTACTTTGAGTGAGTTACTTAACCCTTTTTAGCTATATTGATTATTCTCATCTGTAAAATGGGAGCAACAATAGTACCTACATCACAGAGTTTGTAGGATGATTATGAGGTAAATGATTTGACATTTACTGCATAGACCTCAATAAATGTCAATTGAAATGAAAAGTCATAGTCCATTTGTCACTTGGGTGGGATCTTCTGTCTTCCCTAAATGAATTGAAACATACCAAAAGTTAGTGGCCATAACTTCCTTCCTTTTTATCACTCTCTACCCCTGCATCTGGTAGAGGGCTGTGTATACAACAAGTATTGAGTTAATTTAATGACCTGATTAAAATAAAGCTTGATACAAAGCCACAGGTAAAGAATTGGCTATGGGAAAGGGAGGGAGTCTTAAGGGACTGAATCTATTATAAATTCTAGAGACCAGATTTACCAAAAAGGGAAAAAAATTCAGAAACCTTAGACTCTGAGGGTTAAGAGAGAGGGTGGCATCTTGACTTGTACATAAACAATGCAATGTAGTAAAAAGGCAGTTTCAGGGTTAGACAGTTCTGAATTGACATTTAAGTTCCACTACATTCAAGCTATCTGACCTTGGACAAATCACTGAAACTTCTCAGGGCCTCGGTTTCCTCATCCGTAAAATTAAGATAACAATACATGACCTCCAGAGTTGTAGAGAGGATTGAAGGCCTAGTCTATTTAAGATTCCTGGAATAATGCATGAGAAATAATTGGTGGCCAAAAATATATCACCTACCTCTCCTTCCCTTCTCTGTCCTTCCTTTCCTGCACTGACTATCAGAGCAATCTGGCTGTACGGAGAGAGAAGAATTGTGACATCTTCTTGAGAGCATTGCCAAATGTTTCCTTGACATCTTTGTTCCTCAGACTGTAGATCATGGGGTTGAGCATGGGGATGACCACTGTGTAGAATACAGACACCAGCCTGTCCCTGCCTAGTAGGTACTCAGAGGTAGGACGCAAGTAAATGAACACTGTGGTCCCATAGTACAGGCTGACAGCCGTCAGGTGGGATGCACAGGTGGAGAATGTCTTGTGTTTGCCCTGGGCTGAGGGGATTCGGATGATAGCCAAGAAGACACATGTGTAGGAGGCCAGGACTATTGCCAGGGACACAGACACATTAAAACTACCACAGGCAAAGAGAAGAAGTTGAAGGATCTGTGTGTCAGAGCAGGAAAGTTTTAAAAGGGGAGGAATGTCACAGAAGTAATGAGTGATAACATGGGACTTACAGAAAGTCAGACGAAAAGTTGTGCTAGCGAGAAGCACCATGTTCATCAGGCCCACTGCATAGCTAGCAGCCACTAGCTGCAAACAAAGCCTTGGGGACATGATGGTATGGTAGAGCAAAGGACTGCAGATGGCCACGTAACGGTCATAGGCCATGGATGCCAGGAGGAAGAACTCGGTGACAGCAAAGATCAAAAAGCAGCTTGTCTGGACCACACAGCCAGAGAAGGAGATGCTTTGACAACCGGAGAAAAACCCCATCAACATTTTGGGGACCGTGACTGAAGAATAACAGAAATCAAGAAAGGACAGGTTGCTGAGGAAGAAATACATGGGAGTATGGAGTTGGGAGTTGACTGTAATGAGAACAAGGAGGCCCAGGTTTCCAACCACTGTGACCGCATAGATGGAGAAGAAGAGGGCAAAGAGGATGGGCTGAAGCTGAGGATCATCGGTGAGGCCCACGAGGAAGAATTTGCGCAACTCACTGGTATTGCCTGCTCCCATTGCGCCACTGCAGGTCTGCAGAAGGGATATGCATGACAATAGTGAGACATGTACAGTTCAAATCCTTAAACACACACCTGCAGGGTCTGGTCCTGGTGACCTAGCACATGACATTCTGGCTTACCTATTTCTTGTTAACTTCCAGCCCAATTGGATACAAGGTTTAAAGGCATGAGGATTGAATATGGAATCAGAAGAATGGGTCTGAATCTCAGCTTTTGCCACGTATTGTCTCTGTGACCTTGGCCGAATGTCTTAACCTCTTTGAGTCTTCCTTGTAAACAAGGATAAAATACCAATCCTATAAGACTGGTTGTAAGGCTAAAGGTGATGGTAGGTATCTGTAAAGTATTTAGCAACGTATGGGAAGAAGAGTGGGTCTCAGTGAATCCTAATTGCCTTCCTCCTTCCACATCCTTCTTCCCAGCAATGAACTTGTCCTCAGCTAAAGTTTAGCCTGGGCATAAAGTCAAGGACACAAATCTTAGACATGGGAGAGACTCTCCACACCTCAGCTGTGTGTTTGAGAGACAGCAGCGGATGAGGGGAGGGAGAATATAAAACAATATCATATAGGGGTAAAAGGGCAAACTCCAGGGTCAATTACATGTGGGTTAGAATCCCATTCTATTATTTACTAGCTGTGTGAACTTGGGCATGCTACGTAACCTGTCTGAACTTCAGTTTCCTCATCTTTACCCTGAGTGTACCAAAATATTCTTACTCCACTCCACTAATTTACTGTGAAGATGGAATAATTTATGTAAAGCACTTAGCAAAGTGCCTGGTCCATGCTAAGCATGTGGTAAATATTAGCTTTTATTATGATTGGGAATCTCCTAGTTTGTCTGTTCAAACTGCACAGAAGCCCCTTTAGATTCTGCCACTTGCTCCTTGCTAAGAATTATTTCCTAACTGAGCTCTTGTTACTAATCACTGTGTTGTGATTCTCCAGCCTGTTGAGGCAGTAAAAGGGTGATATATTACTCTCATCTAATGCTGTTTTCAAGAGGGAGAAATCCAGAACGTACGGCATCAAAAGGGGAAGGAAATTGCCCAAAGTTGCCCTCGGGCTTAATCTAAGAGCTGGAACTCAAACCCAGTTGTCCTTTCTACAGTATGCTTTCCACTTGGAGGGCGTAACAGCCTCTGACCTCTCCTTTCAGAAACATGGAATCCATGTCCTTATCAGAACACAGAAAACAGGGAGCTGCTTCACCCACAGTTCCTTAGGAAGTCACATTTCGACAACCTTTCTCTTAATCAGGGAGATTGACAATATCTAACTGTACTTTATTTTGATAATATTTTTCTTGTTAAGAGTTGGGATAGCGAAGGACAAACTATGGCACTGAACAGAGAATTGATATCCCTGGATTTAGAGTCAGAATGCCTGGGTTTGAGTTCCAATTTCAAATGCTCCAAATGCTCCATAGCATTTGGTAATTCTTTCTGGGTCATACTAGCTTCATCTATAAAATAGGCACAAAAATACATGCTCTTCTGAACTCACACGATTGCTGCAAATATCCAGTGACAGTCTCTAGGAAAATTATTTGTACAGTAATTAAATAGAGTTACGGTGAATACTCAGAAAGCATGCACTGGAATAGACAGGTCAAACTTTAAATAAGTTCTATGAGTTTGCTGGTGGCTCAGTGGATTAAAGATCCAGCATTCTCACTGCAGCAACTTGGGTTGCTGCTTGTGGTGTGGGTTCAATCTCTGCCCAGGCAACTTCCCCATGCTGGGCGTAGCCAAAAAATAGCTTTATGATCATTGTTAAAACTGCTGTTCTAGAGCCCCCTCCTCCCTGGGTGCTTCCCTGACAGCTGCCAGCCCACCTTGGCTTTCACAACACTGGCTTCCATCTTCTTGTGGGCTCCAAGTCAGACTCTGGAAGAGAAAGTTAGATTAGTCTCCCGCAACCTATAAATAAATGCCTGCTGCCTTTTTGTCCCTCTGAGGTTGTGGCTGCCTGCTTTATGTCACCTCTATGGCCATCTTTAGGAACTGAAATTCCTCAGTACATAGTGCTGGTTGTTAACATTTTAAATGTTATCCGGAATATATTAATAGATACCTTTAATAAGTAGATAACAAATGCCACACATTATACTGGGTGATTGACACAAATCATTGTATTTAATCTCCTTAACCACCTTAGCAAGTAACTACTATTATTATTTACACCTTACACACCAGGTAACTGAGGCTCAGAACATTTCAAAGCCTTGCTCAAGATCTCATAGCTGTTAGGTGGCAGAATCTACATTAAAATATGGTTCGGCAATATTCTAATGTTATTGTATCCATGCTGTCTTTTCTAAATCTAGTCATACAATTATAGATTGTTAAATATTTTTCAAGGGATTTGCAAATCCATCCTTTCTTTGTTATCATGCTAATCATAGAAATAATCAAGATGGTTTCTCTTAATTTTAGAGGTGAATTCAAGCCACAAAAAACTTATGTACTTTGTTCTTGGACATTCATGTTCTCAACTAATATTCATTGGATGCTTGGTGTGTACCAGGCAAGGCGGTAGGTACTAGGCGTACTCTCATGGACTTTAAAATCTAAAGGAAGAGATGGACAACCAACGAAAAATACATAAATATTTTTGATTGATAAAATCATAAGTAAAATAAAACACACCAATAGAATAGAGAGAGCTCGGGTTTGGAGAGGCAGCATTAGGTAGAGTGCAAAGGAAAGCCTCTCTGAGGAGTTGATGTTAGGAGCTAGAATCTGAATGGAGAGAAGCTGGCCATACAAAGATCCAGAGTACACTTAAGTGCTCAGTGACATTGTCAGCAATAGAACTGAGGTCTCCTAAATTCTACGTAGAGCTTCAGTCTCCGTTTGAAAGAATGGCACAAGTACAAGTTGACTAGGAATGTGAATATATGGAACATTCAAACTTTCCTCTACAGCATCGCTGTCTTTTGATCACCCACCTTTATTCTTTGAATGTCTCTAGAAGTCACAAATATTCACCAGCCACTTTTCTGTTTCCGTATTCATTGAAAATGCTTCAGGCCAGCATCACTGGTTGGGCTTTTTCCAGATGTTCCCTTGGCAGGCGCAGATAAGTTTGTGGGCTTATGGTAATAAAGCCTCTAGAACTAAGGTCCAAGTTATATTTCCCTCCCTACTTCCCCCTCCAGGCTTAGCCATGTCTGTGTAATTGGCAGAATCATTAATACAGCAAAAGTATCTGTCTTCTTGACTGGTCTCCTGAGATGCTGAGGAAAGTAAGCTCAAGGGCTGAGCTTCAGGGACGTTCAAGACGGCTGGAGCAGTAAGCAGAGCCATTCCCATTAGAGTGTTTTCACTGACTCATGCTGAGAGTTTGGGGATCTGGAGTCACCACTGAGATGTTCTGGGAACAGTTGGAAGAATCAAATTGACTATGAGATATATTGTGTTGTCATCTTTTACCTAAAATACATTCTTATTCACCTGAAAAATTCTAAGCCACAATTAAAATACCAGTTGTTTTCCCAAACATATGGATTCTAGGAATTAGGAATAAATGACCAATACAGAAGATGGTAGTAAGGACATATTTCTCATTTTATGATCTGTCCTATTACCTTGTTTACTCCACAGCAAACGCCTCTGATTATAAACTATAAATTATTTTTCACATCAAAGAATTATTAGTTTTTACGTGGTCAGTAAATTCTCTGAAGGCCACTCAGTGTTTTAATAAAATACTCTTGTACCTGAGATGTATATGGCAGCCAGCTGCCTTGTACCATACTGTTTCATTTTTTAATCAGACAAGATCTGAGTTGTGGAAGACTCGGTTCTATGCATGTGTTTTATTTTTTTTATTCGATAAATGTTTATTAAATATGTATCATGTGCTTTTCATTGTGCTAGGAGCTAGGAATATAAAATCAATAGTAAGTTAATAATATTCTCTACATACAACACTCCACTCCCACTCCCCAATACATGCACAGGTGTGAGTGTGCTCACACACATGCACAAGTCTCAAATTTGGAAGGCAAAAGCAGCTTATATCTCCTTTAGTGCTGGCTCATTAGCAGATTCTATGGAAAATACCACGTTATTATGCATTTTAAGGGCTAGAGCTATTGATTTTAAAGCAAGAAAATTGTTTAAAAATTAGACTTTGTAGACATGTCTCTTGTGGGCAGATTGGTTTAATTCTGTTGCTTGGCTGTGCAGATTTTTGTAGCCATTTAAAGGAGAAATTATTCTTTTTCTTCAAGTTAAATTGTGGTACATTAGGTGATATTTGAACCACTTTATGAGCTTCTGCTATGGCATGATGGGCTGACTCTGTGTATTGAAGAATGCTGTCCCCAAATTTAATTATCTTGGGACATCGTACCGCATAGGGTAAAATGAGCCATTTTTGTTCATTACGACTGCAGCCTTTGCTGAAATAGAGGTTATGGGATAACAACTTAAAGGCTAACTCATTAATGCTCAGGGACGAATGAAGTAATGTGCCAGCAGACCAAATTGGTGCCCAAATGTTTTCATCTAGAGACCTGTATCTTGTTCCCATGTTGTTATATATTAATGGGGATGTCTTTATCTGTTGTCACTGCCTGTAGACATTTGAATAACGTAGATGCAATGCTTTCTAGGTGATCATCCCTGCACACTATCAATTTCTCAAAGTCCAAAGATCTCTCAGTGGCTAGAAGCAAAATTCTGATGGTGCTGCAAAGTGCCTAATATAAAGATTCCAGCAATGGCATCAGTGCAGTCCTGATTTTTTTTTTTCTCCAAGGTGTTTTCCAGTGAACACTGCACCAGCCCTTACTATTTGATGGGGGCAATGGAGTAAACTAGTCCTCTAAATGGTGAAGGCTCTAGATTTATGCCTAGCTGAAGGCATTTCCTTCCTTGTGATGTAGAAGTGAGTGAGTTTTCTGATGTTTCTCCATCTGTGCCATGCATTTCAGGACGTGAGGAACAGTCTTGATGATACCCAAATGTGTTTCCCCTTTTTGTATTACTGTGCTGATGGCATGACAAAGGAGTCACTTGTCCTGGTGACAGATCATGAGGAATGTCCTTTCATCAGTCTGCAGTGAATGGGGACAGGGGGTCCATCGTCATGGAACTGGGAACATGGAGGGTTTTACTATCCTCCTTGAAATGAGTGTCCCCTCTTAGGTCTGATGTCCTCCCAGCCATTTGCTGCCCGAAATGAAATTTTCTCCAATTTTTCTGAAAGTATATTGTATAGCTCAAAAGTCACAGTTTCATGCTACATATTTTTAAAAGATTTATTCTGCTAGTCAGTATAAGGAACTGTGCTAAATCCAATCACAAAATTTTATGCTATTCTTACAACAACTTTATGGAGCATGTACTATGTTTATTTCTGTTTTACAGATGAAGAAAGTGAAGCACAGAGAAAATAAGTAAATTAGCCAGGATCACAAAGATGATATGTAACTAAGCCGGGAATATCACCTAGGTCCTTTTGACTCCACAATCTATCAATGCTCTTTTTGCCATAGCACATTGAAATCATCTTCTAAAATCAGATTTGTTCATCTGCTCAGCCCTTTTCTCTAAAACTGATGGTTCTCAACACTGTTTTCACATTAAAATCACCTGGGATCTTAAAAATACACTATATTCAGATCCCATCATCAGATTTTGATCTAACTGGTCTGGGATGTGGCATGGGCATCCATATTTTTAAAAAGCTTCCCGAGTGACTCTAATATGTTGCCAGTGTTGAAAACTACAACCTCAGAGTTTTATGCTGAGTTACTTTTCCTGCTTCCTTTTTACAAATAGAATACTAGACCCTAGCTGCCTGATTCCTCACAGGGTCTGACAAAGAATTTAGAGCTATCAGTTAATACAACAATCAGGGAGAGGTCTTTGCACAATGGTTAGGGACTGATGCCTTCGAATCTACACAAGTGCCTCCTTATCTGCTGAATCATGACCATCACTGAGATGGTGAACTGCAAACTTGGACAAACCCAAGAAGTCTTAAGAAGTAAAAGACATTTCAAGAGTAATTAGAGACACCATGTCCAGCCCTTTCCTACAAGGGGACCTAGAGAGACATGTCCTTCATCACAATCTTCAGAGCCATGAGGTAATTTCATTGAGGGGTGTTCTTACGCTTACAATGAAATTTTATGGAACACCTGTATGTGCCAGGAACTGTTAGTGGTTCTCAGTTAGGGTGATATTTCCCTTATATAGGGCACTTGGAATTGTATGGAAGTTTTTTTTTTTATTGTGAAAATAACTGTGAGGAAATACTGATATTAACTTTGAGGTGGCCAGGGATGCTAAATGTCTTATAATGCTCAAAAGTCTTGTGTATTTCTTTCTTTCTTTTTTTTTTTTTTTTTGTCTTTTTGCCATTTCTTGGGCCGCTCCCGCGGCATATGGAGGTTCCCAGGCTAGGGGTCGAATCGGAGCTGTAGCTGCCAGGCTACGCCAGAGCCACAGCAACGCAGGATCTGAGCTGCATCTGCGACCTATACCACAGCTCACGGCAACGTCGGATCGTTAACCCACTGAGCGAGGCCAGGGTCGAACCTGCAACCTCATGGTTCCTAGTCGGATTCGTTCACCACTGTGCCACGACGGGAACTCCTTGTGCAATTCTTATAATAAGAATTTTTTCACTCCAAATATCAACTAGCACCTTTATTGAGAAATAATAATATATAATTCAGGTCTGAGATAAACACTTCTTTCCCCTTCAATGACAGTGGCTATGATCACCATCATTCAATTCCTACTGAGGGTTTTTAGAGGGCATTTCAGTCAATTTTGTCAGTCAGCAACTATCAAGCCCTTACTGCACACTGAATCTTTAATAGACACTCTGTAAAAGGAAAAGAAGAGTCTTTAACTTCAGAGAGCTCATAATCTAGCTGGGGAGACAAAATACCCATTGAATAAGATTTAAAAATATTCCTCAAACAACATACCAACTAGTACATGTATCAAGCCAAAAGGAGGGTGGTATAATGAAAAGAACATTATCTTCAGTCAGACAAAACTAGGTTCAAATTCTGGCCTTCAAGTTTTATTTTTGTGTGATCTTGAGCATGATACTCAACATTTCTGCATGTCACTTTTCTAACCTGTAAAATGAGATATTTGCCTTACAGAGTTTAGATAAATATTCCAAATACTTGCAATATAGAAATACTTGCAATGTAGAAAATGCTTGGTAAGCATCATTCCCTATTGTTAAAAACATAATATAATAAAAAGTATTTGGGGAGTTCCTGTCGTGGTGCAGTGGTTAACGAATCCAACTAGGAACTATGAGGTTGTGGGTTCGGTCCCTGCCCTTGCTCAGTGGGTTAAGGATCGGGCGTTGCAGTGAGCTGTGGTGTAGGTCGCAGACGCGGCTCGGATCCCGCGTTGCTGTGGCTCTGGCGTAGGCCGGTGGCTCCAGCTCCGATTCGACCCCTAGCCTGGGAACCTCCATATGCCGCAGGAGAGGCCCAAAGAAATAGCAAAAAAAAAAAAAAAGACAAAAAAAAATTAATAAAAAGTATTTGAACAATATTATCAACCCACTGGAACTAACTGATACTTTTATAGAACACTCCACTTAATAATGGTACATAGACTGTATCTTAGGTCCTACACCAAACTATAACACATTTGAAAAGAATTGAAATCATATAAAGTATGGTGTTTGACCATAGTTGATTTAAACTAGAAAGTAATAACATAAAAATAGCAAGAAAATCTCCAATCACTTGGAAACTAAACCATGAATTTTAGAGGAAATCTCAAAGGAAACCAGAAATTATTTAGAATGGAATGAAAATGAAAACACAACATGCCCAAATTTGTGGATTTCAGCTTTACCTTAGTAGTACTTAGAAATTTACAGAATTAAAAGCATGTATCAGAAAATAAGAAAGATCTCAAATAAATTATTTAAGTATATGTCTTAGGAAACTACTAAAATAATAAATTAAATCACAATTAAGCAAAAGGAAGGAAATAATAAAGAGGATGAATATGCATTTTTAAAAGGGAGAGAAAAGATAAATGAAATAAAAACTGGTGCTTTGAAAAGATTAATAAAATTGATAATTCTTTATCAAAATAGAAAAGAGAAAAACACAAATTTCCAATATCAGAATGAAAGAGGGGTATTATTACAGATACTGCAGATATTAAAAGGAAAATAAAGGAATACTATGAACAATTCTACACAAAAAATGAGACAGTTACAATGAAGTCACCAACTCCTCAAAAGCCAAATTACAAAACTCACTAAATATTAAATAGATAAATATTCTTTTATTACCAAAATTGATTTTATAGTTTTAAATCTTGTAAAAAAAAATCTCCAGGTCTAGATAGTTTCATTGGTGACATCTACCAAATTAAAGAAGATAATACCAATCTCTTCCGGAAAAGAGCAGTAAATACTTTCCATCCTTCTTTATGATGCCCACATTATCCTGATACTGAAACCAGACAAAGATAGTGCAAAACAATTAAAACTGCAAACCAATATCCCTCATATATATAAACATAAGTATCCTCAGCAAAGTATTGGAAAACTAAAACCAGCAATACCTAAATATAGTAAAACATCACAACCAGTTGGGGTTTATCTTGGGAATGTGAGACTAGTGCAACATTTAAAAAAATCAATCAGATCAATCAATATAATCCATCATTTTAACAGTCTAAATAAGAAAAAAAGCCCACATGATTATATCAATAGATGCAGGGAAATTGGACAAAATAAAACATACATTTATTATTTTTTAAAAACTTGCAAAAAACTAGGAGTAAAGGAAATTTCCTTAACCTGATAAAAAGCATCTATGAAAAACTATAGCTAACATTATAATGGTAAAGGAATGAATACATTCCTCTTAAGATCAGGAACAAGGCAAGGATATCTACTTTTATAACTTGTATTTAACATTGTACTAAAAGTTCTAGCTGATGCAGTAAGATAAGAAAAAGAAAGAACAGACAGATTGCAAAGGAAGAAACAGTCTATAGACAAATGATTATCCATGTACAAAATCTCAGGGAATGTAAAATGAAAGCCAAGGAAATCTGCAGATTCAATGCAATCCCTTTCAGATTACCAATGGAATTTTTCACAGAACTAGAAAAAAATAATTTTATATAGAAATACAGAAGACCCCCAAGTAGCTAAAATAATCTTGAGAAAGAAGAACAGAGCTGGAGGAATCAGGCTCCCTGGCTTCAGGCTGTACTACAAAGCTACAGTCATCAAAACAGTATGGTACTGACACAAAAACAGACACATAGATGAATGGAACAGGCTAGAGAGCTCCGAACTAATAATGAACAGGATAGAGAGCTACTTGAACTAATGAGTGAGCTTAGCAAGGTCACAGGGTACAACTTCAACACACAATATTTAATTGTATTTCTAATTTTTTAATTTTTATACAATTTTAAAGATTACTTTCCATTTATACTTATTACAAAATGTTGGATATATTCTGCATGTTGTACAATACATCCATGAGCCTATCTTACACCCAATAGTTTGTATCTCCCACTTCCCACCTCTATATTGCTCTGGCCCCCTCTCCCCACTGATAACCACTAGTTTGTTCTTTATATATGTGTGTCTGTTTCTTTTTTGTTATATTCACTAGTTGTAAGTTTTAGATTCCACATATGTGATATCATACAATATTTGTCCTTCCCTGTCTGACTTTTTTCACTTAGCATAATGCCCTCCAAGTACATCCATTTTGGCTGTGAATGACAAAATTTCATTCTTTTGAATGGCTGAAGAGTACTCCACTGTGTGTGTGTGTGTGTCTGTGTGTGTGTGTGTGTGTGTGTGGCAATTGTAAATAATGCTGCTATGAGCACTAGCGTGCACGTGTCTTTTCAAATTCGTGTTTTTGGGGTCTTGTGATATATACCCAGGAATGCAATTGTTGGGTCATATGGTAATTCAATTTTTATTTTTTTGAGAAACCTCCACACCATTTTCCACAACAGCTGCATCAATTTACATTCCCACCAACCGTGTATGAGGATTCCCTTTTCTCCATATCCTTGCCAACATTTGTGGTCTTCTTGACAACAGCCATTCTGACAGGTGTAAGGTGATATCTCATTGTGGCCTTGATTTGCCTTTCCCTGATGATTGGTGATGTTGAGTATCTTTTCATGTGTCTATTTGCCATCTGCATTTCATCTTTGCAAAATTTTCTATTCAGTTCTTCTGTCCATTTGTTAATCTATTTTTTTTTTGATGTTGAGTTGTATGAGCTGTTTATATATATTGGATATTAACCCCTTATCAGTCATATCATTTGCAAATATTTTCTCTCATTCAGTAGGTTGTCTTTTAATTTTTCAATAGTTTCCTTTACTGCGCAAAAGCTTTTAAGTTTAATAAGGTCCCATTTTTTATCTTTGCTTTTATTTCCTTTACTTTAATAGACAGATACAGAAAGATAGTGCTGCAATTTATGTCAAACAGTGTTTGTTCTACCTACGTTTTCCTCTAGGAATTTTATAGTATCCATTCTGAGTTTATTTTTGGATGTGTTGTTAGAGAATGTTCTAATTTCATTCTTTTACATGTGGCTGTCTTAGAGAATGTTCTAATTTCATTCTTTTACATGTGGCTGTCTGGTTTTCCCAGCAGCACTTACTGAAGAGATTGTATTTTCTCCACTGTATATTCTTTCCTTCTTTGTCATAAATTAATTGGCCATATGAGCATGGGTTTCTTTCTGGGCTCTCTATTGTGTTCCATTCATCTCTGTGTCTGGTTTTTGTGTCAGTACCATACTGTTTTGATGACTGTAGCTTTGTAGTACAGCCTGAAGCCAGGGAGCCTGATTCCTCCAGCTCTGTTCTTCTTTCTCAAGATTATTTTAGCTACTTGGGGTCTTCTGTATTTCTATATAAAATTTTTTTTCTAGTTCTGTGAAAAATTCCATTGGTAATCTGAAAGGGATTGCATTAAATCTGTAGACTTCCTTGGGGAGCATAGTCATTTTAATAATATTGATTCTTCCAATATAAGAACATAGTATATCTTTCCATCTGTTTGTCTTCAATTTCTTTCATCAGTGTCTTACAGTTTTTGGAGTAGAGGTCTTTTGACTCCTTAGGTAGGTTTATCCCAAGGTATTTTATTCTTTTTGATATGATGGTAAATGGGATTGTTTCCTTAATTTATCTTTCTGATACTTCATTGTTAGTGTATAGAAATGCAACTGATTTCTGTATATTTATTTTGTATCCTGTAACTTTATAAAATTCATTGGTGAGCTCTAGTAGTTTTCTGATAGCACCTTTAGGATTTTCTATGTATAGTACCATGTCATCTGCAAACAGTTTATTGTATCTGTAAATTCAAGCAATGAACAATTGGAAGTCAAAACTGTGAAAATATATGTATATCATTTTAAATGGTTCCAAAATGAAATTGCTAAGTATCAATATAACAAACTTGTACAGGATTTACATGCTGAAAACTATAAAGTACTGATGAAAGATTTCAAAGAATATATAAATAAATGGTGAGACATACCATGAACAGGGATTGGAGGAGTCAACATAATAATAAAGATGCCAATTATCCCCAAAGTAACCTATAAATTCAATGCAATAGCAATGAAAATTCCAGCATAATTTTGTGGTTATCATTATTAGAGACAATAGGAATTTCTAAAACCCTCCATTCTGAATTTTATATAAAAGGACAAAGAAAATAAAATAGCTTAAAAATTTAAGAAAAAGAATAAAGATGGAGGACTCACCCTAACAAGTTTAAGGCTTACTATAAAGCTACAGTAATGAATACAGTATGTATTGGCAAAGGAATAGACCCTTGGGTCAATGGACCAGAATAGAGAGTTGAAAAATAGGCCCACACAAATGTAGCCATTTGGTCTTTGACAAAGGTATAAAAGCAATTCAGTGGAGGAGTGGTAGTCTTTCATCAAATGGAACAAGTTGTCATTCATATGCAAAAAATAAAAATAAAAAATGACCACTCTGACCACAAATTCACAACTTATACAAAGATAACCTCAAAACAGTTTACATATTTATAGATATAAATATAAAACAACGTTTTAAAGATTACAGAAACCATAGGAGAAAATCTATATAATCTGACTTTAGGCAAAAGTTCATAGAAAGGAAACCAAAGGCATGATATTGAAAAGAAAAAATAAATAAGGTCATTATTAAAATTAAGAACATTTTCTCTGTCAAAGACACTGCCATGAAGGTGAAAAGGCAAATTAAAGACTGGGAAAAAATATTTGTAATACACCCAATAAAGGACTTATATCCAGGATATATAAATAACTCTGAATAAACAAGCTTCAAAAAAAAAATCTAGGAGATGAATTGGGATTTGGGGGTTGACATATACACACATTTTGTACTACTGTATAGCACAGGGAGATCTACTCAGTGTTCTGTGATAACCTATATGGGAAAAGAATCTGAAGGGGAATGGACCTATCCGTACATCTGAAACTAACACATCATTGTGAATCAACTATACTCCAATAAAACTTTTTTTTTTTTGTCTTTTCTAGGGCCGCTCCCACGGCATATGGAGGTTCCCAGGCTAGGGGTCCAATCGGAGCCGTAGCCACCGGCCTACGCCAGAGCCACAGCAACGCGGGATCCAAGCCGCGTCTGCAACCTACACCGCAGCTCACGGCCACGCCGGATCCTTAACCCACTGAGCAAGGACAGGGATCGAACCCTCAACCTCATGGTTCCTAGTCAGGTTCATTAACCACTGCGCCACGACAAGAACTCCCAATAAATTAAAAAAAAAAAATCCAATTAAAAATGGGCAAGGAGTTCCCATCGTGGCACAGTGGTTAACGAATCCGACTAGGAACCATCAGGTTGCGGGTTCGGTCCCTGCCCTTGCTCAGTGGGTTAGGGATCCGGCGTTGCCGTGAGCTGTGGTGTAGGTTGCAGACGCGGCTCGGATCCCGCGTTGCTGTGGCTCTGGCGTAGGCCGGCGGCTACGGCTCCAATTCGACCCCTAGCCTGGGAACCTCCAAATGTCGCAGAAGCAGCCCAAAGAAATAGCAAAAAAAAAAAAAAATGGGCAAGAGGCATGAGCAGACATTTCACTGAAGAGAATATACTGATAGAAATAAGTACAGGAGAAGATATTTAACATCATTAGCCATTAGGCAGATGCAAATTAAAACCAAGATAACATTATACACCTATTAGCATGTCTTTAAAAATACTAGAATAATAATTTGGTGAGGATATGGAGCGACTAGAAATTTTACACATTACTCTTGGGAAGGCAAAATGATATAGCCACTCTAGAAAACTTATTGGAATTTTCTTATTTGTTTTTCCTTATTTTTTTTCTTTTTTGGCCACCCTGTGGCATATGGAGTTCCCAGGCCAGGGATCAGATCCAAGCCACAGTTGCAAACTACATCGTAGCTGTGGCAGCACTGGAACTTTAACACACTGTGCTGGGCCTGGACCAAACCTGTGTCCTGGCACTGCAGAGATGCAGACAATTGCGTTGAGCTACAGTGGGAATTCCTCTTATGTTAAACACTCACTACTCTACAGCACAGGGAACTATATCTGATCTCTCAGGATAGAACATGATGGAAGATAGCATGAGAAAAAGAAGGCATATTTGTGTATGACTGGATCGCTGTGCTGTACAGCAGAAATGACACAACACTGTAAATCAACTATACTCTAATAAAAAAATGCACTTAACTTATAGCCAAGCAACTGTACTCTTGGTAATTTTTCTTAGAGAAATTAAAACTGATAACTCAGATAATTATTTATACACAAGTGTTTATAGCAGCTTTGTTCATAATGGCAAAAACTAGAAACAATTTAAATGTCCTTCAATGGATGAGTGGTGAAACAAACTGTGGCACAACCTTACAATGGAATATTAACTACCAACAAACCACATAACAAACAAAAAAATGAAATGTTTCTGCTCTGGAAACTCTTACAGTTTCAGACAAATGCATATGGATGTAAAGGGTTTACAGCCAACAGAATAAAGGTATGTGACTACATCACTAACTAAAGGGAGGTCAAGATTATCACAATTACCATGTTATGGATGAGGCTTTCTAGTGATGGAATGGAAGGACTTGGAAAATAGAGAAACAAGAGCTCAAGGGAAAGTCAATGGATTTTATGGAATGCCTTCTGAACTCATGCGGTACACTATCCTAGCAATGAGGACTGGTCAACGTAAAATTTATTGTGGAACAAGAAAATGTGTGTGCGATTGCAGGAGGAAATGAGGTACCAGTCACGCAGGGCTTATAAATTAAGTGCATTCATTACAAGCAGAGTATGAAGTGAATAGCCTACCATATATGAAGTTATGTTTTCTCACTGACTTCCATTATGACTGAAGAGATATAAGATTTTTATTTTGTTTTAGCTAAAACATCACATTTCAGGCTCCAAATGGTTGACTCAAAAAGCATGTTACCCTTCTTGCTACATGTGACGTTTAAGTCTCAATTTCCTATATAAAGGACTTTGTTTCCATGGGATCATAATAAAGAATCAGCTATGCTATTGTGGCAGATAGTACAAATGTGTACTGATATGGGTCATGTAGGAATTTCTGAGACTCATCAGAGACAAGAAAACAGGCTCCTATTTGCACGTTGACATTTTAATAACAAAGATTTGAACACACCTCTTACCTTCAAGCAAATTTTTCATTAATGGTAGCAGATAAAAAGCAATGCCTTTGGTATGAAATGTTTCACTTCATTGGCCTTCATCAAATGTTACATAGTTTACCTTAAGGGATTATACATAAAATGTCTATTTTTCAGGAAACAGTCTAGTGATACCTCAAAACTCTGAAACTTTCATCTGAACAGGTGGAAAAGAACGATGGATGGAATTCTGAAAAAAATTCTATCAAAATTTGTTCTTCAGATCTTTTGATTTGGCATGGAGACGACCTCAGTGTAGAACCAGAATACATCCTTCCGTTTCCCAAGAAGTTACCACCTCCGGATCACGGGGGAGGGGCAGGTGATTTCCACAGCACAGACTGAGTTTGTGAAATCAGGGAGTTCAAAGCTGGAAGTCATGTTGCAGACATCAGCTGGAACTTGGGAGGAATGTCACAAAAGTGAGCAGAAGTGGGAGCTGAAGAAGCGGGTGGGGTGGAATATGAGAGATAGGAAGCCTGCTGAGTTTATGGTCTTAATGTATAATTTTCCTCAACCAAATGTCAAATGAACTTCTTGGACTAGTGACAAGGGTGAACAGTGGGCCACAGATGGCAAAATAGTCATCATAGGCCATTCATGCCAAGAGAAAGAACTCTGTAATACACAAGATGCTGAACATTCTCATCTGTGCTTCAGGACTTTGGGGGGAAAAAAAAAAAAAGGTGGCCCAGGCTTGAAAAATGTCTTTGCTAGGACTTTGCGAATGGAGAAATTACATGGAAAAAAATTTGGTCAGAACTGAAAGATAAACTGAGACTTATACCCACGAAAATGACCATGTCAGGTTCTCCTTCATGATGACAGTACACAAGAGGATGAAGAGTTCAAAGAGAGAGTTAAACTAAAGGTAATGCTGAGGAAAATCAGTCATCCCTTGGAGAAGGTATTTGCCACTACACTGGGAATTCTTTCCCATGGTTTCTAAAAGGCATCTAGGACAGAACTCCCAAGGCTTAGATTCAGGAGTCTGGACAGGAATCTAATCTGAACGACCCCCTGGGTCAGTACCTTGCCTTCAGGTTGGTGAGAGGCTCAACTTGTGATTGTCAATGCTAACTCTAGTGTCGTGGTTCAACCTCAATGATCTTTAATGGCATAAAAATGTTCTTCATTTCACATTTATATACATTTATGTGTCATTTTAAATTCCTTCTGAGAAGTTGGGCACAAAACTATGGGAAAGGCCAGTGAAATGGAGTGAAGCTGGGGAAAAAAAGGCTGTAGAACCCAGGAGACTGTAAAGAGAACAGGCATAATACATCCTCCACTCTCTCCTTTGTTCCTTGCTGTGACTTCTGTCTTGGCATAGGTAGCAAGAAAGGGGTTGGATCTAGAGGCCAATCTTGGTGTAGCTTGAAACCCAAAGTATAAGGACCCTTAATTTTGGTGTAATTGAAACCCGAAGTATAAGGACCCTCAGAATCAGTTTCCCATTCATGAAGCAAAGTTCTCACTGTATCACTCGCTTCCCAATATACTCATATGTCTTCCCATTCTTACTGGATCAAGTTCCCATTTCATAACCTGGCATTCAAGGCTCTCTTTCCACAATCCTTTTCCAACTATTTCCAGCCTTGGTTTTACTATCCACATTTACAAAACTTACAGTGGGAATTTCAACCTGTAACAATTGCATCTTCTCTCTGGCTCAAGTGCAAAAATTAAGACATGAGGATTAAGAGATGCTGCTACACAGTCGCTGGGGTAAATGTTGGGGAGCAGAGCCTGAAAGGAAAAGACCAGGATACTGACTGACCATGTAATATCTTTGTGATTGGACTGAGATGTTGGGCCAATGATTGCAAAAATGGGTATGCAATGGATCTATGTGGGTTTTCTGAACCCAGCTATTAGGGATACTTCAACTTCTCACTTCTCTAAGTCCATTCCAGCCTCTGTGCCTTTATGCTCCCCAATATACTTATGTGCATTTATCTTCCTCTCAGTAGTTCAAACTTCTCCTCTAAGTTCCAGCTCAAAATGTTCTCCTTCAGAGGAAGCTTCTCTGAATGTTTCTTTCTCTGTATACCTCCCTTCCCTTACTGTTTCTGGAATTTTTTTAAAAACATTCAGCATATATTGCTATCACGAATACCTGAATGAAGGCCCTCAACTAGATCCCAAGACTTTTTTCGTCCTCTTTCCATCCAATTCCAGTCTCAAATTTGTATTCTGTCCTGGCATGCACAGCTCCATTCCCTCTAAGAAGGTATAATTCTCTCACTATTCTTGTTCAGTCTTTGCTGGGTGCTCTTCCACCCAAGTTTTAATGGTTGGGGTTCTTTTACTCACTCATTTATACATTAATGTAATTTACAGTTACACTATGACACAGTCTAAGCATACTGTTCCTGAACCTCTTCCCTTCCCTCCCCTCCTTCCCTCTTTTCTTTCCCTCTCCCTTTCTCCCCTTTCTTCTTGCCCTCCTCTTCCTCTATGCTTTCTGAAACAGACTCAGTCTCAGTCTTCTCTTGAAACTTCAACACAAAATTGGAGTTCCTGCCACGGCTCAGTGGTTAATGAATCCAACTAAGAACCATGAAGTTGTGGGTTCGATCCCTGGCCTTGCTCAGTGGGTTGGGGATCTGGCGTTGCCCTGAGCTGTGGTGTAGGTGGCAGACGCAGCTCGGATCCCGCATTGCTGTGGCTCTGGTGTAGGCCGGTGGCTACAGCTCCGATTCAACCCCTACCCTGGGAACCTCCATATGCCGTGGGAGCGGCCCAAGAAATGGCAAAAAGACAAAAAAAAAAAAAATTGAAAGAGCTGATGATCCCTATTCCGTAATTTTAACCTAAATGTTTCCCTTCAATTTCAGTCCTTTTTCTAGCTGCTTAGTGGATATCCTCTTGTAGATATCAGAGAATATATCCCAAACCAAATATCCTCTACATCCTTCAAGCTGGTCCTCTTCTTGTATCCCTCATTTCCATTAATCGTCTAATGTTTTATCAATTCATCACCATCATTGGCTTCCTTATATTTACCCCCTATGTCTAATCAGTCACAAAGCCTTACTGATTAAGCTTCCAGAAATCTTTCTTCTGTTTATCCCCATTCTTGCATATGCCTCTACTGTTATTGCCTTAGTTCTGGTCTTCATATTCTTTTATAGGGACTACTGTAATAGTAAGTTTAGTTATCTTTCTTCCCAGTTTCCCCCAGTCCATTTACCACCTGCTCCTAAAGTTATCTTGCTAAATGGATTTGACCATGTAATTTTCCTGCTTTGGAAATCTTTTTTTTATTTTTTTATTTTTTTTGCCTTTTTGTCTTTTTAGGGTCGCACTCGTGGCATATGGAGGTTCCGAGGCTAGGGGTCTAATTGGAGCTGTTGCCGTCAGCCTATGCCGCAGCCACAGCAACTCTGGATCCTCAATCCTAGCTGCACCTGAAACCTACACCACAGCTCAGGGCAACGCCGGATCCTCAACCCACTGAGCGAGGCCAGGGATCGAACCCACAACCCCATGGTTTCTAGTGGGATTCACCTCCGCTGTGCCACGATGGGAACTCCTGCTTTGGAAATCTTTATAATTCTTCACTGTATACAGTATAAGGTCCACCCAATTTGGCATAGCATTTTCAGGCCAACACAATCTGGGCCCAAATTAATCGTCCAGATATACTTTCCATCCTTCCCTCCATGCACCTTATACCCCAGCCAGCTCCATGTAAGCTCCGGTTCTCCAGCACACGAATATATAATGCAATGTGAAATCTATATTTTAATCCTAAATGCATTGTTTTAAGGTATTTAAAAGTATCCTAAGGGCAAGGATTATGTATTGGTCACCTTTGCAGCCCCAGTGCTGGATATAAGTAGATCTCAATAAACATTACATAAACTCATAAATGAATGATAACCAGGGTTTGAATTCCATTTCTGCCATTCCTTATCTATGTGACTTTCAACCACTTATCTAAGCTTTCAGAGCCTTAGTTTCTTCGTCTGTAAACTGGGCATAGTAATAACTGCCACCCAGCCCTATCGATTTTTAAGGGAGTTCTCTTTTAAGTGTTCTTTTTAGGTATTTTTATCTCTAGATTCTCAGGGCCCTACCCTGGCTTTGGCAGACAGCAGCAGAAGCAATAAAGGGAATGCTGTGGGGTCAAACCTTGAGCAGCAGCTGCAGTGGGCCTGCCTCACAGCTGCTGCCCAGGCTCTTGGGAACTTTGCATTGTTAACCCTTTGAGTCTAGTTTTGAGCACGCCATGGCTTATTCAACCTCTAACTTTTTGTTCTTGGTTTGTGGGTAACCAACACACATTATTCATCTACCCATTTGCTTCATCTTTTCTGGGCAGCCCTTCTCAAGCAGATCATGATTAAATATAACACATTTACCAATATCTCAGATGAAATGGCTTCTGAAGATTTCCCCATCTTGGTGGCTCTCTTGTAGATACGTTTCTCTTTTTCAGTTAACAC
Organism: Sus scrofa; assembly: GCF_054392235.1. Classification (NCBI taxonomy): domain Eukaryota; kingdom Metazoa; phylum Chordata; class Mammalia; order Artiodactyla; family Suidae; genus Sus; species Sus scrofa. Next base: position 118,000,755 of record NC_139401.1, read on the forward strand.
AATGCTCCATGTATGGCTTGACTTGTGTAAGGAATTGTTAGACTCAAACCTCTGTTCTCTGAAATATTCATATTCTATTATTGATAACTCAACTTATATGATTTTATTTAGCAACTGTGTCACATCCTTGCCTCACATCAGCCTGCGATCAAGTGTAAAAGCCCAGGGCATTTTTATATCAATTACTGCCATAACAAATCATCCTGTATATGTATAGTTGATGTTCTGAATCTTGAAGAACTATGAAATTATTCATTTCTATTTACCATTCCGTTATTTTGATAATTGTTACAATCTTGATTCTATTATCCACATTTTCAGCTCCCCCACCATGTATTCCTCTCCTCTTATACCAAGCTTTGAGTCATCTGCTTATTTGATCACTTGTCTATGCCTTCATCCACATAATCTGTATTTTTTTCCAATTTTTTACCATGGGAAAATACAGATAACTTAAAATTTACCATTTTAACCATTTCAATGTATACAATTCAGTGGCATTGCTAACATTTTGCCACATTTGCTTATTCTCTCTCTATATATATACATATATTCTTTCTCCATCTATTCTCTATATATATCAGATATATATCCAGATATCTAGATATATCTATATGTATTCTATCTCTCTATATATCCTCTCTCTTGTGCTCTCTCTCTCTCTGTATATGTATCTCCTAAAATTCATACGTTGATATCCCAACCCCCAATGTGATGGTATTAGAAGGTGGAGCCTTTAGGATGTGATTAGGTCATGATGATGGAGTTCTTGTGGATGAGAATAGGACCTTATGAGAAGAGACAGGAAAGCTTGTTCTCTTTCCGTCTGCTCTCCATCATGTGAGTATACAATGGGAAGGTGGCCATCTACAAACCAGAAAACAAGGCTCTCACTGGAACCTGAACATACTAGCTCATCTTGAACGTCCCAACCTATTAATTGTGAGTGATAAATTTCTGTTGTTTAAACCACCCAGTTTATGGTATCTAGTGATAGCATCCTGAACTAAGACAGAAACATATGTGTATATTTGCATGTATGTATGTATATATATATATTGAGTACTTATTGCAGTTAGATGTCCAACACTGAAAAATCAGGAAACATGGTCCCAGTTTTTATGCAGCTAATAATTTGCTTAGGAAAGGTGACAGTTTATCTTTATTAAAACATATCACTATATTTCTAAGTTTTATTTCACCCATATTATAGCAATAGCTCTGCTCCTCAATGGTCTGCTCACTTCTGGCCTTGGCCTTCCTGGGTCCTCAATGTATCCTCCAAATCATCATCAAAATCATCTCTGAGAAACTCTACACTCACTCTGTCAACTCTGGAGGCAACTTAAAAACACCAAAGCACAATAAAAATGTCGAAATCTGAGTTTCAAAGTAGATCAGTTAAGTAAGGGTTCAATGGGTAGGGCTTGGATATCGATATTTTTGAAGATCCCCACATGATTATTCTGATGCATAGTGGGGGTTGACAACCACTACCGTAGACTGATTAGGCATCTCTTATATTTGAAACTACACTCTGTGCTCACCTCTACTCAAACCCCTTTGCATGGCTGTAGGGACTTCCATGATCTGGCCTAGGATTCATCTCCTAACACTCTTTATAACACAGTCATTTATTCTCTAAATAAGCAGTGCTGCTTCATAAGTTTATATCTTTTCATGCGCTGTATCCTCTGCACGAAATATCTTTCCCTTTTTTTACCTGTCTATCAAAATATTATTCATCCTTAAAAACTTAAAGACAAATCCTCCAGGAAGTTTTTCCTGAAACTGCCATCTTGGTAGCTGGCAAAAAGTTTTACTGTTACTTATCACAAAAAATGAATTGTAAGCATTTGTTTACAAATGTCTCCCCTATTCAACTGTGAAATCATTGAGGGCTGGGAATGTGCCTCATTTACTTCTATAGCCCCAAAATTTAGACACTAGATCTGAGACAGAGTAGGTGCCCAGTACATATTTGTGGACTGAGTTGATGAATGAATAATGAATTTTTAAAAATCTTTCAACATCTCTAAGATGGAAAAATAAAGAAGAAAGAATGAGGCAGGTTCAAAAGAAGGGGTTTGTCAGCTGAAAATACTCAGTGAGAGGATCTCTGTCTTTGGGAAGAAGGGATTTTGTCTGGAGAAAACTAGGCTGTGCTAGGAAGGATAACTAATTCCATATAGACAGAAAGCCAAGAACAGGCTGTGGCCAAAGTGTTGATGGATGACAGCTGGAAATATGGCTTGTGAACCAACTAAAAATGACACATCAATCTGAATTGCAAAATAAATCACTGAGACTCCAAAGGCTTTTTATTCACCTTAAAATCGCACTCTACATGAACATTTAATAAGAACACTTCAAATTGTTGTAGCACTTGACTACTTTACACATTCACATACATAATCTCATTTAAACTTCCCAACAACTCTGTAAGGACATCATTATCAACCCTGTTTCAGGACAGAAAATCTGAGGCTCTAAAAAATTAAATAACTAGCCCAAGATCACACAGATGATGAGTAGTGGATTCAGAAAACAAATAGGCCTTGAGATAATAAAGGGAGATTAAATAGGGAAAACCTATATATATATTTTCCATTTATATGTATGGAAAGTAAAGAAAGCCAAAATATTTATTTAAAATTTGTTCTGCAGTCTGCATCAAGTTTCTTGATCTTTTCTCAGTGGTACTAAAGGAATTGAGTCAGAGGTCAGAGAAGGAGTCAGGCCCAGGCTAAGATCAATTGACCATCTATGATGTACTAGGCATGGTGCAAGTCACTTTACATTTAATGCCAATGATACCACTATAATCTATTAGCCACAGATTAAAAATAGAGACATTGAGAGACAGAAAAATTAATTTGCCTCAAGTTCTATAAACATTTTGAACCCTGTTCTGTTTGACCCACCATGTAGTTAGTTCTTACATGTTGCTTGCACTTAAGAAAAATGTTTTATGAACGAATTATTTGGAATATCATTATCTTTTTATGAAAGTAAGATACAAAGTCAGAGAAATAAAAGAACAGTGTTCTGAGTAGGGTTAAAATAATCATAAGAATCAACCTGGAAGAAAAGTAGGACTTGAATCTGGAGGGATGGGTAAAGATTGTAGCACCAGCTAGGCAAGGTAGGGCATTCCAGGAAGGGATAACAACATGGATAAAGGTTCTGAGGAGAGTGGCATCTGCTGGGGAGTCAATAAAGAACCCAAGAATGGTGGGTGTAATAGATTGCTACCATCCAAGAAATACAGTATGTCCTAAACTTAATAGTTTGAGGAATACATTCTGCCCCCTGAAATTTTGGGATTTGGGAGAAGCTACATTCCTTGATACTAACAACCGAGGGCCTTTCTGGTACAAGGAAATTGAATTGTTGATTGCTGGACTGTGTTATGAAAGGGAGCAAGCCACTGATTATCATCAGCTTCCTGCAGGGACCTACTGGCACAACAGTGATAACTGGCAAATAGACCCTGAGATAAGAACAAGAGAAGAAATGAGAGATGACATAAGTAACTTTTAAAAAGACCCCAAATATGTATCTTTTATAGATTAGATTTTTTATTGAAAAAGTAATACGTGCACTTCATACTAAAGTTTCAAGAATACAAAAGGGTATAACAATGAAAGCCAGTCTATTTCTACACATACAAACCTATGTATGTATATGTAGCTTTTTAAAATCAAGAACAGGAGAACACCATATACTCTATTGTGGTCCTTTTTCTCTACTCTCAATAAATTAAACTTTTAAAATCATTATATTTTTAGTCAACTAAATGTCATTTCAATATATGAGTAGACACAAATTTATTTATCTGATCCTCTTATAGTGGGCATTTAGTTTGGTCCAATTTTTCACAAATAACCCTGCAATAAACTTTTACATGTATATCTTTGCATACTTGTACAAGTGTTTTCATAAAATAAATTTCTAAAAATGATAGTATGAGAAAAAGAATGTATATATATATATATATGTATGACTAGGTCACTATGCTGTACAGCAGAAACTGACATAACACTGTAAATCAACTATACTATACTCTAATAAAAATTTTTTTGAAATTTCTAAAATGAGGAGTTCCCATCGTGGCTCAGTGGTTAACGAATCCGACTAGGAACCATCAGGTTGCGGGTTTGATCCCTGGCCTTGCTCAGTGGGTTAAGGATCTGGCGTTGCCGTGAGCTGTGGTGTAGGTCGCAGATGCGGCTCGGATCCTGTGTTGCTGTGGCTGTGGCGTAGGCCGGCGGCTACAGCTCCGATTGGACCCCTAGCCTGGGAACCTCCATATGCCGCGGGAGTGGCCCAAGAAATGGCAAAAAGACAAAAAAAAACCACAAAGACAAAAAACAAACAAAAAAACCCCAAATTTCTAAAATGAGAATTTTTGAGTCAAGGATAAATACATTTTCATATTCATAAATATTGCAAAATTATGCTTTCCAAAGAGGTTGCAGCAATTTATAATCTCATCTACAAGGTATGAAACGTTCATTTCTCCAACCATACCAACACTAGGCATTAGTTAGGTTTTGAACCTTTTATCTGATGGAGGGAAATGTTTCACTATTGTTTTCATTTATGTCATTTATGTTGCTTTAATTATTAATAAGGTTACACATATTTTCTGTGTTTATTAGCCATGTGTAGTTGTTTTTCAGTGAACTATTTACTTATGCCTTTACTCATTTTTCTATTCATGCTTTTGCTCTTTTCTTATTGATTTGTAAGAGATCTTTACATATTAAATAACAGTTCACTGTGAGTCAGATGTTTTGAAGAAGATTTTTTTGAAAATTGTTTCTTGGAGAGTTCCCATTGTGGCTCAGCTGTAACGAACCCAACTAGTACCCATGAGGATGTGGGTTTGGTCCCTGGCCTCACTCAGTGGGTTAAGGATGTGGCGTTCCACGAGCTGTGGTGTAGGTCACAGATGCAGCTTGGATCTGGCATTGCTGCAGCTGAGCAGCTCCTATTCGACCCCTAGCCTGGGAATTTCCATATGCTGTGGGTGTGACTCTAAAAAGCAAAAGAAGAAAAGAAAAAAAATTTTTAACTTTATTTATTGTATTCTCATGCAAGAAAGACATTTTTAAATGCTATATGTAGTTAGATTTATCAAAATTTTTGTTTTCTGGGCTTCGCATCTTTCTTAGAAAGGTCTTTCCACTTTAAGATTACATATAAATTTTCCTTTTTTTCCCTGATACTTTTACAATTGCCTCTTTGATAATCTCAAAGCTTATTTTGGGTTAAGAAGTTGGGCAATCTCTATTCTATGGCATTAATTTATCGAGAGTAGTGTTGCCAGATTTAGCAAATAAAAATACAGGATATCCTGTTAAATTTGAATTTCTGATAAACAATGAAATTTTTAGTACAAGCATATCTTAATTATTGCATAGGATATATCTAATGATTATTTTTGATTTATCTGAAATTTAAAATGACTGGGCATCTTCTATTTTATAGGCAACCCTAACTAAGATCAAAATGAGAAGTAGCCTAAAAGTATAAAAGAAAGTTGTGTAAATTGATGAGTTAACACTTTCTGATCAGTGGGAAGCCCTTAATACAGGCACTTAGACATTGGTTTGAGCAGAGCAATTACAATTCTGAGGTGTGAATTAAATGAGCTTGTTTTGTCTTCTGGGCTTTGGCTTGAAAAATGAAACCTCTTAAATAAAATGCAAGGAGTTCAATGGATGTGAAGAGGGTTTTTTTTTTTTTTTTCTTTTGGCTTTCTGAATCTGCTTTAAAAGAAAAATCAGTTTAATAGAAATTGAAAAGTAAGGTTCTGTTATAGTTGTGTCATACTATGATAATTTTTGATATATAGGCTTTCTCTTAAGATTAGTGTTTCAAGTTCAAAATATTGGTAAAGTTCCCAAATTGATTTTATCATTTGGAGTTGGTAGGAAAATGTCATTCTTATTAATCACTTTGTATAATAAGTTTAAGTGGAATTCTTTATGATTGATTAAGTCTTTTATTTTTTAAGTGGCTAAGAGAATTGGATCTGAAGTTTGGAATGTCTTTAATTCATGAATATTTGCTTACTTTGTTCTTTACTAAAAATTAACTTTACTTTTGGAACAAGCTCCTGTACTTGCTCCTATGGGATATTAAGAAAAGGATTGACTCTGGAGTTAGAAGACCTAGATTAAAGTTCCAGTGACTCTGTGCTCTAAAAGGTAAACGGCTTAACATCTTTGATCCACAGTTTCCTTATTTATAAAATGGGCATAGTATCCCTATTTCATAGTGATTAAGAATTAAATGAGATATACAAGCAAAGTATACTGTGCGCAGTGCTGAGGAATGGAACTTCATAGGTATTCGATAAATACCAATTTATTTGTAGATACCTAGATATGAAAAATTATATGTATTAAGAACAACATTTCCATTGATGCTTTTCTAGAAGGTGGACTTTTGTTTGGCCTTTTATTTCTCTTTAAAGGCTGAAGAGTTTTCTTTTCCCACAAATATGGGGGAAAGCAGATAAATATAATGATCTAATTTTAGAATGCTCAGTATAAAAAAAGCAAACAAAACCCACAAAGTATACAACAACGTGTATCCATGGGGTTCCTTCCATAAATTTACAGACTTGTAATAATGACATTTGCCTTTGCTTTATAAAAAAATAAGATTTTAATAAGATCCTCTTAACTAAGGGGGAAAAAACACCAGCTAGACTTGGGGTGGGAGTGGAATGAGCCCTGTGACTGTTCCATGGTGCACCCTTTAAAATAAGCCTATGCTTGGCCACATCAAGTCACAGATGGAGGGCATTTGGTTTCTGCTATTTTTTTTTCCTCATTGGGAATTTGTCAAGGATTTGTTATATGCTGTGGAATGGTTAGATGTGGAAGAGCGCCCAAGAGCTGTGGCTGGCCCCAGGCTTTTTGGATGAGTGTGGATGATATGTAGGAGTAGAAAGGCTGCTGGTGAGACTGTGTGATATCCACAGTCACCCAGGGAAGAGTTATGAGGAACAAGGCTTCCCACAGATAGGAGTTTGAATGATAATCCCATAGATAATTCCATATCACTTTCTCCAACATAGGCTCTACACCCAGTTATAGGCAGCAGCCCCAAGTAAGAACTTAGAAGACCCAGGTCAAGTCATTAATTCTATATATGTTCTGGAGCAAGTAATTTCAACTCGCTGGGCCTCAGATTCTTCATCTGCAGAACTGAGGTGCTATGTGTGTGGGGTGTGGGTGGGGATGGCTTAACCATCTCCAGGTCTGGTGTGAGAAGAAAATGAGAGAACAGATTTGAATGTTCTTTGAAAAGGCAAGAAGTGTTATGTAAATACAGCTGTAGATATTACTATTTATCATCATTTACAGTGATGGCAAATATGATTTGATAATCAAGAGTAACCAGACATTCTCCTTCATTTAGATAGAGGGCAAAGATGGCCTTAGGCGGCATCAAAACCTGAGATTTCTTGGGAAACTGCTGGAGTAGCAAACAGGTTCTTTATCACCTCTTCTTCATCCCCTTTTCTCCAGTCAGGAGTGTCTCTTTTTTAGTGTTTCTAATAAGGGTATAGCTTATCTTATCATATCATATCAATAGCTACTAAAGTAGCTATAGTTCTTTAGTATACTAAAGCCGTGGTGAGAGGGGACATTACAGATTTAAAACCATTGTTTTTTTTTTATTTCATTTGAAAATAAAACTACTTCACAATGACAAGCATCTTCTCTTTTCATTAAGACTTAAAACCAATGAAAGTAAAGTCATGTCATCAATCAAATGAAGAGCTTGGATATGACCCAGCAAGCCCTCTCCTGAGCATATATCGAAACAAAACTATCATTCAAAAAGATACATGCACCCCTATGTTCATAGCAGGACTATTCACAATTGCCAAGACATGGAAACAACCTAAATGTTCATTGACAGATGAATGGATTAAGAATATGTGGAACACATATGCAATGGAATACTACTCAGCCATAAAAAGAACAAAATAGTGCCATTTGCAGCAACATGCATGCCACTAGAGATTCTCATACTAAGTGAAGTAAGTCAGAAAGAGAAAGACAAATACCATATGATATCACTTATAAATCTAAATATGATACAGATGAACCTATGGACAAAACAGAAACAAACTCACTGACACAGAGAACAGACTTGTGGTTGCCAAGGGGGATGGGGGAGGGAGTGGGATGGATGGGGAGTCTGAGGTTAATAGTGCAAATTATTACATTTAGAATGGATAAGCAATGAGATACTACTGTATAGCACAGGGAACTGTACCCAGTCTCTGGGGATAGAACATGATGGAAGATAATATGAGAAAAAGAACGAATATATATGTACATGTATGACTAAGTCACTTTGCTATACAGCAGAAATTGGCACAACACTGTAAATCAACTATACTTTAATTTTTAAAAAAATTTTAAAAAATGAAGAGCTTGGGAGTTCCCGTTGTGGTGCAGCAGAGGCGAATCCGACTAGGAACCATGAAGTTGCGGGTTCAATCCCTGGCCTCGCTCAGTGGGTTAAGGATCCAGCGTTGCCATGAGCTGTGGTGTAGGTGGCAGATGTGGCTCGGATCTGGCATTGCTGTGGCTCTGGCGTAGGCTGACAGCCACAGCTCCAATTAGACCCCTAGCCTGGGAACCTCCATTATGTCATGAGTGCAGCCTTAAAAATATGTGCGCGCAAACACACACACACACACACACACACACACACACACACACACACACACACACGGTGAAGAGCTTGGACTATCAGATTATTTCTAAAGTTTTCGTCCAAGTCTGACACTTAAACCAAGAGTCCTTGTGACCAAAATCTCAGCTACCTTTCCAATCCAATCTCCCCTCCCTCCCAGCCTCTCACTGTAAACTAAATAATTTCCTTTGTCTTCCCTTCCCATTCTTGTCCCAGCTGCACTCAGCATTTTGATGGACTTTCTTTCAAAAGTAAATTTCGTCCCCATCCACTTCACCAGCTAAGCTTATCAAGCCTAAGTTATCAATGAGGAAAAAAAGGACTATTGACCTGGCAATATACTAGGTGATTTAACTATGTAATTTCTCATCTTTACATAAGCCTTTTGAAGTGGGCTTTCGTCTTCCTCATTTACAGAAAAGGAAACTGAAGCTCAGAAAGTTTAAGTAACTTGCTTGAGATCACAGAGCTAGCAGCAAAATTAGGGTTTGAGTTAAAATCCATCAAGCTCCATCTAGAGTTGGGATTTCAAGCTCAAAACCTGGCTCCTCCAGCCCCCCAAATCTTCACCTTCCTCAGACATCTTTCAGGTCTTCAAACCAAGCCATACCTTTAACATTATCTTGTAAGAGACTTAATTTAGTTCCCATCTTATCTTTCCAATTCCTTTTTAAGTTTCCCAAAAGGAAGGACCATAGCTGATTCAATTCTCTATACTCAGCAGCCAGTTCTGTGATTTGCACACAGAAGGAGCTTAATAAATATTTGTTGACAAGTGGACATCAGATTAATTTTCTGTTTAAAACCTGTGTTTGAGTATTGTTGAGTATGTTTTTATCAGTGGAAGGAAACTGTAGCTAAGGTAATTTGTGAGCCGAAGCCATTGTTACCACTGTTGCTAAGGGAAGTCAGTTACCCTGGGATACTAATTAACTGCAGCTATTGTGGAAATTAAGCCAACAGCCCCCAGCGGGTTCAGAGCTGATGGGAGGAGGAAAGCTAGAAGGTGTCAAGTAAGAAAGTATCTTTTCTGATTTCAGGCAAAGAGACGAAGGGAGGGGGTAGCTTGTGCGCTTTCAGCACCATCACACCTCTGTGAAGCTTATTTCTCTTCCTTAGTGGGCAAAGAGTTTGTTCCCTATAATTAGCTCAAACAGCGGAGGCAAGGTGAATAGACAGCCTGTGGCTGAGAGCAACAGTTTGGTTTTTGCTAACCGTTGCGGGATAAGCATCTGGGGATGGGGGACTTGGATGCAAAAGCAGCTCCAGGTCTGAACAAAAAGTACCTGTTGGAAGGGACTTTTGACTCTAACTTATGATTCCAGTTGAACTGATGAAGGAAAAGCAAGAGATCAATAAGGAAAGGTAACAGACTCTACCTGGGGCGTCTATGACATTTAGGAGAATTATCTACTCTGCTATCTAAATTGGAGTTCAATAATTTTAATAAAGAGATTTATTTACGAGTCTAGAACACAGCGGAACGGTAGATTTATTTATCTGCAACATACACAGAGATCAAATTTTCAGACTTGGCCTCAAGTTGCTCTAACAGACTAGTTCCACCTAGTGATAGTGTACCTAAATTGCAGCTTGTTTTTCTGAGAAAATGAAAACATGGCCTTTACGAGCAGCCACTGCAGCACTGAAGTCATGAAATTATTCAACAGCTGAGCACTGGCTTCATGAGAGGCCCTGGGCTAGGGACGGTGACGCACGTCTGGGGAAAGGAGAGTGAGTGCTTTGCATATTGGCTAAGTGAGACAATAATAAAACTTTTGATTAACAGCAGGAGGTGAAAGCACCGGGGCCTCCAAGGAGCCTATAAAATAAATATTTAGAGACCACAGCGGGTGCGATTAACTCTTTCCCTACTGATTCATGCTATTGAAAGATCCGGACCAGAATCCTGCTGCATAAGAGAGAGCCACAGGAGGTGAGAAAAAAATTCCAAGGAGGTGCTGACCAGACGGACAAGACACAATGAAACCCAGCAGCAACATGGTCCCCCTGCCATTAGTGAAATAAATGTGATAAGGCAATTGTCCAAGATCATCAGAGTGACACAGAGGTTTTCGTAACTCCAGACTCACATAGCCAAATGCATGCTGGATTAAACACTCTGAGCATCCAAAACACGATGGGCCGAGGTACAGATCTGGCAGTCCCCAGTCAGGGCTATTCTGTACTAGGAATTAGGGGAGCAACCACACCCTTCAATGCCAGAGATGCGGAAATGTCCAGAGTAGATCAGGCCTTGTCTCTTTCAAATAGAGGTGAGTTTCAGACCTCATCCTAAGGGCAGGGTTCAGCAAGCTCACTGGTGTCCAAGTAAAGGCTTTGGGCTGGGGCACCCATATCTGGAGAACTAGACCCTGAAAATATTCTCCAGGCTTCATAAACTTTTTCCTCTCCCATTGGAAGATATAGCTCCACTGGAAGCACAGGTGTTAACCCCCCAAACCGCACCCCCCCCCTACGTAATTCTCCTTCGGACCATAGCTTCCTGCTCATGCCTAAATTCCGCCTCCAACCCATCTCTGGAATAGCCCGTGAGCACCTGTGGCCCTCCTGCTGTGTCCCAGGTCATTTTCTAAAACCCAAGCTTCTAGCGAATATATTGATTTCAAAGTGGATCTTCTAGGTTCCTCCTAAGGTACAGCGGGTAGAGTGGGGAGGAGTAAGTTGAGAGAATCTTAACGAAACCGCTCCATTGTGTTCTGATTCAACAGGTCAACAGACAGACAAGACCCTGGATAGTATTTTGCCCCACCACTTCGAGTTCCACCTCCTCTAAGAATTTTTCCTGCTTCCATCAGCCTTCATTGATCTTATAATCCTTTTGAATTCTTGTAATATACAATCAAGCATCGCAGGCTTTTAAAAGACTCCAGAAACCAATCAGTACATGGTTACCTGGAGCAGAAATCCCCTTCATAGGACCCCAATATATTTCATCTGCCTACCCCTCCCCACGTTTTGTATAACATATAACCCCTATGTTACCAGGCAGTTAATCCAACCCCCATAACTTCCATCAATAACCCGAGTATCAAAAAGATCTCAACTTTTCCCATGTTATAGCATGAATCCACCGGGGGGGAACTGGTAACATTTAAACAAGAACTGTTTAAAACATTTTCAATGATTTCTGTTTAAAAAGTACTTTGCTTTGAAAGTGATGCTGTCTCTTACCAAAAAAAACGTTTGTGGAAATTCTTTTGTTAAAGCAGTTTGTGTAGTCATTCCCCTGGGTGCACGTCTTCTATTAAGGCAATGATCTCAGAATCCTTGCTACAAAAGGCCGAACAAAATGCTAAATCCCTTCAAGCATCCCTGGACAGGTAGATATATTGGTGGTCAGTGGCAGAGGGCAGCTTAGAAACTGAAATCAATCTGCTTTAGCCTCTGCGCTTTAGCAGCATTATCTTAAATTGCTCTCCTCTGTTGCTAGTTGTTATAGGGCATCTTCTGTTGAAAGGGAAATTCGTGCATGAAAACCCCAAGAAACACTTATCTAACACAGATCCCTGCCATCATAAATTCACATCAAAGGGGGGAACAGAGAGAAGAAAAATTTGTGGATGGAAAGAATTCTCCGTTTTACCTTGCAAAAGTCATCGGGCAGGGCTTTGACTTAAGCTGGTATAAAATAATGATTCACTTATTAGGACTGATGGGAAAATGCCTGAGAGGCAGAAAGGATTCCTTGAGAAGGGAAAAGGGATGGTGACTGCCATGTTTAATAACTTCAGGGGGCATGACCTAACAAGTGGAGGGATGTGGAGAAGGCTCCAAAGAATGCTTCCCTGGTAGCAAGTGAAAAAGGTGGCACAGAGGAGGTGTAGGAAACAGGTTGAAGCTGGAGTAGTTTAGCGAGTGGCTCTGGATAATAAAATCAGTTAGCGTTGGGAGGATGGGTGCCTGTCAGGTGCTCCAGCTCTGCAAGAGTCTAGGCAAATGAATCCAATAGAGGACAGAAAAAGCCAACCTGGGTACTGATGCCTTGCTAGGGAAGGTGGACATATTAATTAATAGAAGTCAACACATGGGAACTCGGGGCACCAGGCCATAAGTCTGACTTCCAACAGGGGAGAACAGAGAGGAAAGCAAGAATGGAATGGAAGAACTGAAATTGCTGCTTGGGCTTCTGGCAGAAGTAGTAACAGTTTAGAAAGGAGTGCAGGAGAGTGTACAGTGGGGGGGATTAGTGGTCTCCAGTGGAAGAGTTGTCAAAGATCTAGGAGTTGAGAGCTTATTGGGCTAACCCTAATTGCATTCCTCAAAATCCTGCTGTGTGCCACACAAACAAACTTGGAAACCTGGATTTTTAAATTTTATTTTCTACAATTTTCAAGAAAATTATCAGAACTCATTCCCAGACCACACCGATAGAAAATATATCCAAACCAATTACCATATAAGAAACTGAGAAAATTGTCAAAGAGCAATTCTTCCCCAAAACCACCAGGCCCAAATTGTTTCATGGGTAAATTCTAAAATATATATACTTTTAAAATTGCAAAGATAGTGGAGCGTTCTGAAATACCCCATACCATGCTTCCCTTGGTTTTTTTGTTGTTGTTTGTTTGTTTTTGTTTTTTTGTCTTTTCTAGGGCCGTACCCACGGCATCTGGAGGTTCCCAGGCCAGGGGTTCGATCGGAGCTGTAGCCGCCGGCCTACGCCACAGCCACAGCAACACAGGATCCGAGCCACATCTGCGACCTACACCACAGCTCCATGGCAACGCCGGATCCTTAACCCACTGAGTGAGGCCAGAGATCCAACCCGCAACCTCATGGTTCCTAGTCGGATTCGTTAACCACTGACCCACGACGGGAACTCCTCTTCCCTTATTTTTAACATCTTACATTAGCATTGCGTATTTGTTAAAAAACAAATATTCATAGATTATTGAAGTCTATTTTTTATTGAAATGTACTAGTTGCTAGGATCCGAGCCACGTCTGCGAACTACACCACAGCTCACTGCAACACTGGATCCTTAACCCACTGACCAAGGCCAGGGATCGAACCTGCATCCTCATGGATATTAGTCAGATTTGTTTCCACTGAGCCATGAGGGGTACTCCGAGACTTTCCTTGTTTTTGATGGTTTTGGCTGTTTGGAAGAGTACTTCTCAGGTATTTTGTAGAATATCCCTGAATTGGGATTTCTCTGAAGTTTTTCTCATGATTAGACTGGGGTTATAGGTTTTTGGGAAGAAGACTACAGAGGTAAAAGGCCATTCAAGTCATATCATATTAAGTGTGCATGCTATCATCATGGTTTATCACTGCAGGTGTTAACTTTGATTACCTGGCTGAAATAGTATTTGTCTGGTTACCAAAGGGGAAACTGGGGGGGGGGGGATAAATTAGGAATTTGGGATGAACATATATACACTACTATATATAAAATAGGTAGTTAACAAGGACAGGGAAATCTACTCAATATTCGGTAATGACCTATGCGGGAAAAGAATCTGGAATAAGGAATATCTTGAGGGTGAAGCACCTGTATTAATTATTCAGAATTCTTCTGCACAGAAGATCTATCACGTCTATCTCAGATAATGATTTAGTCGATCATTTGTTTACATGGTATAGACTCATGGATATTTATATATTTTGAATTTGGGGTTATAATCCAACATCATTTTATTTTGCTATTAAATTATTCCAGCTTTGGCCATTGGGAGCTCTTTTAGTTAGTTGGCTCCTTTGTCCCTTTGACATCTCTTCGTCATTTTTAGGGATTTTTTTTTTCCCATTATTTTCCTACTTTCTGGTGCTAGATGATGCTTCAGGCTCATTCTGTAAAATCCTGCCCTGGTCCTAGAATCTGCAATTTGTCCAAGGAGCCCTGATTCCTTTTATTGAAGAACAGTGTTAGAAACCAGTGTCTGCATAGTAGGTGTGCTTGTTGCCACTGGAGTGTCACTGCTTATAGGCCCTCTCACCTGAAAGAGGAAGCAAATATATGTATGTATACTAACCTGTGTTACACATATCTATAAATATTTCTATAGATAACCATCTATATCTAAATTAAGCATGAGTTCATACTTATTGTCTCTGAATCTAATTCATTAGTACACGAATCAACTCAAGCTTCTTTTCCTGGCCTTTCTGTAAATTTCCACTCCAGTGGGGATAAACCTGGTTCCCACTATCCACCATCCATTTAATTCATTGTTGAAGGCCAGGAATTGTGTCTAACAGTATCAGAATTGGTAACCCGTACTCCCCTGGAACAAAACTTTACTAACTAGAATATAACGCTCATGTTCATTTCTTTTTGCCTTTTGTTTTACAGATTCCACTCATTTCCAAAGTTACTTATGTCAGCCTTTTCCCCCCACACTTCTTTATGTAAAGTTGTTTCATATATTCATATGTTTAGACTCACTGGCCATAGTCTGCATTCTTTTCTTCAATCCTCTGACCTCCTAAGTGATTTTTCATTTGTGTGCATTAAGATTCACTCTGTGCAGAGTTCCCCTTGCGGCTCAGTGGGTAAGGAACGTGACTCATGTCCATGTGGATGCAGGTTCAATGCCTGTCCCCACACAATGGTTAAGGATCCGGCGTTGCCATGAGCTGTGGTGTAGGTCACAGACCCGGCTCTGATCTGGTGTTGCTGTGGCGTAGACAGGCAGCTGCAGCTGTGATTTTACCCCTGGGAACTTCCATATGCCACAGGTGTGGCCCTAAAAAGACAAAAAAAAAAAAAAAAAAGATTCTCTCTGTATCACAAAATTTCATAGGTTTTGACAAATGCATAGTGTCAAGTAACCATCATTACAGTGTCACAAGAAAGTTTCACCACCCTAATAAATTTCCTGTGTTTCACCTATTTAACACTTTCCACTGTTCTCCCTACCCGGCCAGAGATTGTGCCAAATGCTCATCTTTTAAATATTTATAGTTTTGCCTTTTCCAGAATATCATATAACTGGAATCACAAAATATGCAAATTTTCCAAATTGGCTTTTTTCACTTATGAAATATGCACTTAAGAGTCATCCATGTGTTTCTGTGGCTTGATATCTCATTTCTTTTTATTGCTGAATAATACTCCATTGTATGGATGTATCACTGTTTATCCATTCACCTATTGAAGGACATATAAATATTTTCCACTTTTTAACAACTGTGAATAGTCTGAGTTCTTTAAAGATTTTCTTTTTCTTTGGTTTTCTGAAATTCTAATAGTTTATGCCTAAGTGTGGGTTTGTTTTGATATTTATTCTGCTCGGTAGCCTCTGAATTTCGGGATCTATGCTTTGTGTCTGTCATATATTTTGGAACAATCTCTGCCATTATCACTTCAAATGCTTCTTCTCTTCCATTCTCTCTTTCTTCTCCTGCTGGTATTCCAATTATGCCTATATTATGCCCTTTGAAATTGTCCTATGGTTCTTGGAAGCAATGTTCTGTTTTTTAAATTTGTTTATCTCCTTTCATTTCAGTTAAGGGAGTTTCTACTGATCTGTCTTCAAGCTAACTAATTATCTCCTCAGTCTTACTCAATCTATGAATGAGATCATCAAAATATTTATTTCTGCAATACTGTTTGCATTTCTAGTATTTCCATTTAATTCTTTTGTAGCATTTCTACCTTTCTAATTATATTAACGATCTATTTTTGTATGTTGTCTATTTTCTCCATTGAAATCCTTAGCATATTAATTCATAGTCATTTTAAATTACCTGTCTGGTAATTCCAGTATCTGCACCATACCTGAGTCTGGTTCTGATGCTTGATTTGTCTCTTTGAACTGTGTCTTTCCTGGACTTTCAGCATGTCACACAATTTTTTGTTGAAAGCCATACATGTTGTAGCAAGTAATAAGAACCGAGGTATATACATTTGGTAAAATTATTTATGTTAATCTGCCTAGGAGTTGGACTGAATTTTATGCTTGCTGTGCCAGAGGCCTTACATTCTTCCAGTGCCCTTATTTTTGTCTCTTCCCTTGATTTGGGGTTTCTGTAAACACTCTTCCTCAGAAAGAGTCTGTGTTTTGTAGCTCTTTCAGCTGTAAATTACCCTTATTACGCCGATAACTCTTTGGTATGGTGGTAAGATATAAGGAAAGGTTAGTGTTGTATAATACTACTATTAAATTTTGGTCTTCTGCTGGGCTTGTTCTCTAGGCTGTAATTGTTGCGTGTGTTTCTTCAGTGGTATACCTTCCCTCTATTTGGGAAGAAGGGGACACTGAATGACAGAAGTGCCCTTCTCCCAGCTAGTACAAGGCTCTGATAAAGTCTTATGCCTTATAGAGTAGGTATTGTTATGACAGTGCTCACAGCATATTTTGCATGGATTACTTCTCTGCTCCTCCAGAAATAGCCACAAGGGAATCTTTCTCAGTTCTTCAACATAAGAATCCACTGAGGTTCCTGTAAGTAAAATCCCTGAGAGTGTGGCCCCCTTAAGAGTTTCTTACTTTCATACTGGTTCATACTTAGCCTCAATCGATTTGTCAAAATTACCTTTTAAGTCTTCCTACAAACTTATGTCTCCAGCAGCTTCTACTCCAGATAAGTAGATATGGTCTAGGATTCTCTGAATTCATCTGTTTCTCCAGATTTGGGGGGGTGACACTTTGCCTATAAAGCTTAGTTTTCTTATGAGTCCCAGAAGAGTCCATTGGTTTTCAGCTTATTCAGCTATTTCTTGTTGTTAGGACATTAGTGATGACTTTCAAGCTTTTTTCATATTGGAGCTAAAGCTGAAAGTCTCCCGTCCTATCAGATTTTAAAGAAACAAAGTACTTTCATGCTATTTAATATGTTATAGTAAAGAGAGAGGAAAAGTTTTCAAACAGATACCAAAAAACCTGGTTAAAGAAAACTATAATCAAGTTTTAATTCTTATTTATTTATTTACTTTTTTGCTTTTTGGGGCTGCATCTACGGCATATGGAGGTTCCCAGGCTAGGGCTCTAATCAGAGGTACAGCTGCCGGCCTACACACAGCCACAGCAACACAGGATCCAAGCTGCGGTTGTGACCTACACCACAGCTCACAGCAACACCAGATCCTTAGCCCATTGAGCGAGGCCAGGGATGGAACCCACAACCTCATGGTTCCTAGTCAGATTAATTTCCACTGCACCACGACAGGCACTCCTCAATTTTTAATTATTAACACCAACAGAACAAAAATACCAAATTAAATGTCAACAATTAGAAGCCATCAGTCCACTAAAAGAAAAATACACCAAGTCAGTGAATTTAAACCTGAAATGAAAAGAATATTTAATATTAGGAAAATCTATTAACAAAATTAAACATGTGGACCTCTCAAAGAAAAGTCTTTTTTTTTAATTTTATTTTCCCACTGTACAGCAAGGGGGTCAGGTTATCCTTAGATGTATACATTGCAATTACAGTTTTTTCCCCCACCCTTTCTTCTGTTGCAACATGAGTATCTAGACAAAGTTCTCAATGCTATTCAGCAGGATCTCCTTGTAAATCTATTCTAAGTTGTGTCTGATAAGCCCAGGCTCCCGATCCCTCCCACTCCCTCCCCCTCCCATCAGGCAACCACAAGTCTCTTCTCCAAGTCCATGATTTTCTTTTCTGAGGAGATGTTCATTTCTGCTGGATATTAGATTCCAGTTATAAGTGATATCATATGGTATTTGTCTTTGTCTTTCTGGCTCATTTCACTCAGGATGAGATTCTCTAGTTCCATCCATGTTGCTGCAAATGGCATTATGTCATCCTTTTTTATGGCTGAGTAGTATTCCATTGTGTATATATACCACCTCTTCCGAATCCAATCATCTGTCGATGGACATTTGGATTGTTTCCATGTCCTGACTATTGTGAATAGGGCTGCAATGAACATGCGGGTGCATGTGTCTCTTTTAAGTAGAGCTTTGTCCGGATAGATGCCCAAGAGTGGGATTGCAGGGTCATATGGAAGTTCTATGTATAGATTTCTAAGGTATCTCCAAACTGTTCTCCATAGTGGCTGTACCAGTTTACATTCCCACCAGCAGTGCAGGAGGGTTCCCTAGAAAAGTCTTATATAATCATGTCAAAATACAATGTCTTTTTATAAAATGCAATGGCCATGCCTTATTAATAAAATGGCACAAAATGGACAGAAGATGAATAAAAAAGAAGTAAAGTGAGAAAGAGAAAATAATTAGCATCTTGCTAAATAGTATAATGATACTAGAAATATTACTATTTAAGTCAGGAATAAGGCAAAGATGTCTTATTTCTATTATTTAATCTCTATTATTTAACATTAGATGAGAAATTTCTAGTACAAAGAGAAAAAGTGAGAAGAGACATCAATAATGAAAAAGAGTTAATTTTTTCCCACAGATGATATGATTGTATATTTTAAATCAACAACACAAACAGAAGCAAATTCTTAAAAACAGCAAGAACATCATTCTTCCTTTTATTTTTTTTCATTTAAGAAGTTTTATTGAGGTAGAGTTGATTTGCAATGTTATGACAATGTCTGCTGTAAAACAAAATGATTCAGTTATATGTATACACATACCCATTCTTTTTCAGAGTCTTTTACCATAGAGATTATCACAGAATATTGGGTGGAGTTCTCTGCCATACAGCAAGTCCCTGTTGGCCAATCATTCCATATACCTCAATGTGCATATGTCAATCGCAGACCCTCCAATCCATCCCTCCCCTCACCTATCCACTTTGGTAACCATAACTTTGTTTTCAAAGTCTATGAGTCTGTTTCTGTTCTGCAAATAAGTTCATTTGTATCTATTATTTTTTAGATGCCATATATAAGTAATATCAGATGATGTTTGTCTTTCACTGTTTAACTTCACTTAGTATGATAATCTTTAGGTCCTTCCATGTTGCTGCAAATGGTTATTTCATTCTTTTTGTGGCTGAGTAATATTCCATTGTATATACATACCACATCTTCTTTATCCATTCCTATCAATGGACATTTAGGTTGCTTCCATGTCTTGGCTACTGTAAATAGTGCTGCAATGAACATTGGGGTGCACATATCTTTTCGAATTACGATTTTCTCCAGATAGATGCCAAAGAGTGGGATTGCTGGATACATGGTAGTTCTATTTTCAGTTTTTTGAGGAACTTCCATACTGTTTTCCATAGTGACTGTACCAATGTACATTCCCACCAACAGTGTAAGAGGGTTCTCTTTTCTCTACACTCTCTCCCACATTTGTAGACTTTTTGATGATGGCCATTCTGGCTGGTATGAGGTGGTCCCTCACTGCACCTTTTGATTTGGATTTCTCTAATAATTAGCAATGTTGAGCATATTTCATATATTTTTTGGCCATCTGTATATCTTCTTTGGAGAAATGGCTATTTAGATCCTCTTCCCTTTATTGATTAGGTTGTTTGGTTTTTGGTTTTGGTTTTGCTCTGTTTTTTATATTGAGTTGCAGGCATTGTTTGTATATTTTGGAGATTAATCCCTTGCCAGTCACTTCATCTGCAGATATTTTCTCCCATTCTGTGGGTTGTCTTTGCATTTTATTTATGGTTTCCCTTTCTGTGCAAAAAATTTTAAGTTTAATTAGGTCCCAGTTGTTTATGTTTATTTTTATTTTCATTACTCGAGGAGGCTCCTCTGAAAAGACATTGCCATGGTTTGGGTCAAAGAGTATTCTGCCTGTTTTCCTCTAAGAGTTTTATATTATCCAGTCTTATATTTAGCTCAAATCCACTTTGACCTTATTTTTGTCTATGCTGTTAAAGAATGTTACCATAGCTTCAAAAAGAGTAAAATATCTAGGAATAAAGCTACCTAGGAGGCAAAAGACTTGTACTATGAAAACTATAAGACACTGTTGAAAGAAATCGAAGATGATACATACACATGGAAAGATATGCCATGTTCTTGGATAGGAAGCCTCAATATTGTCAAAATTACTATTCTACCCAAGGCAATCTACAGATTCAATGCAATCACTCTCAAATTACCAAGGACTTTCTTCAGAGAACTAGAATAAAAATTTTAAATTTGTATGGAAACACAAAAGATCCTGAATAGCCAAAGCAATCCTGAGAAAGAAAAATGAAGCTGCAGGAATCAGGATCCCTGAATTAAGACTATATACTACAGAGATATAGTCATCAAAATAGTATGATACTGGCACAAAAACAGAAATACAGATCAATGAAACAGTATAGAAAGCCCAGAAATAAATCCATGCACTTATGGTCAAGTAATCTACTACAAAAGAGGCAAGAATATACAATGGAGAAAAGACAGTCTGTTCAGTAAGTGGTGATGGGAAAACTGGACAGCTACATGTAAAAGAATTAATTTAGAATACTCCTTCCTTTTATTTTCTCTTCCGTTGGAGATGTTGGTTTGGCTGAGATTTAGAAGGTGATAAGGCAAGGAGCCACTGGGCTGAGAAAATGGCAATAGGGCCATGGGCTGAGGAAGTCACTAGCATAGACAGGAAATTGATTATATATAAGAATATTGAACATATCAATAAATACATTGAGAGTAATGAGAGATAGGTTTCTCACTATCAGAGAAGAGATTTACAAATATGGAAAGGGTAAGGCTAGAAAGAATCATAGGATGTCGGATTTGAATTGGAGATATCGATTTGTATTCATCAAACAAACACACATGGAAAAATAGGTATAAATGTGGGGGGGATGTGAGTATGTCGTGCATACACAATATAGACATAGGGGAAAATATTTCCTATATCTGTATGCTAAAGGGCACTGACTCCACAGATCTTGATTTATAAATATCTTCCTCTAAAAGGAAACAAGGTTCCTTGGAAAATGACCAATTCTAGGACTGGAGCAGGAAAAGTACAAGATGATCTTGGAACATTTTATTTATTTGACACACAAGGAGGCAAAGAATGAAGGGAGTGTGTTAAAAGGAGACTGGAGAAAGGCTGAAAGTATTTATATTAACCAAATATAGAATAATATAAGTATCAAAATAATGATAGTAAAGGATTGCAACCAGGTAAATATAGGAATCCATCCATAAGTCTATATAAAAACGAAGATTATTTTTTTAAAAAAGGAGGGGAAATAAAGTTCTTCCTTAGAGTAGAATGTTAGCAAATGAATGTAGAAGGAAAAATGTAAAGAGAAAACCATCATTTGAGAATGACCATAGTAGTGGTTAAATTATGCAGGAATCAACAAGGCAAATGAGTGAATGTTTGATTGAAGAACAGGATCGTGGGATAGTCTTGAGTATCTTCTCAAAAAATGCAATGAGAAAGTGGAAAATGATGACTCTAAGTTGGAGAAACTTGGAAGATATCATCTTGTGCAAGTAATGAAGATTACTGACATCACTCGTGGAACAGGATTGCTATCGTTGCCCCCGATGTTCTGTTTAAAGCACGCATTTCTGTGTTCTTTCTGCCAGGAATGTATGGCTTGAGTTTGGACAGGAGTAATTACAAAGTATACCCAGGTTGAGGGACATCATAAAAATGTAAGACATATCCTTATTAAACTGTCAAGGTCATGAAAACAAGAAATGATTGAGAAAATGTTCTAGACCAGGAAAGTGTAAATAAATGAAGACTAAATGTAACACATGATCATGGATTGGATCCTGGACCAGAAAATAAAAAAGAGACATTGTTGGACACTTGGCAAAATTTGAACGGGATCTGTGGGTTGGAAGGTAGTGTTGTATCAGTGTTGAATTTTTTATTTGGATAGCTGTTTTTGTGACTATGTGATAATAACATACTTGCTTTTGGGACGTACACACTGGAGTATTTTGGGATAATTGGGAATATATTTGAACTTTGCTATCAAGCCAGTTGGTTTAGAAAAAGAGTAATGATTGTGTGTGTGTGTTTCTGTGTCTACAGGGAAAGAGAAAAATAATAAAAATATGCTAAAATGTTAGCAACGGGGTAATATAGGTGAGGGGAATACAGGAGTTCTTTGTTCTTTCAAATTATCAGTAAGGTTGAAATATTTCACAAAAATACTCAATCACTATGCTGTATATCTGAAACTAACATAGTATTACAAATCGACTTTCTTCAATTTTAAATAGAAATGAAAAGATAAACCCATCACACAACTTTGTAATTTAGACCTAAGAAGATCATTAAAATAAATGTGCTGTAAGATAGAAAAAAACCTATAAATGTTACTAAATAAATTTTCTTTATCAGAAAAAGTACTATCAGGAATTCTGTATTAAGATTTAGAACATCATTCGAAATCAATCCAAACTTATAGTTTATTTACTTAGGGATAAATAGATTTTATTCTTTTTTAAATTCCATGAAAGAAGATATAACATTTACAATTGCAACTAAAAGAGCAATCAAAAAAAAATAGACTCTACTAATAGACCTAACTAGAAATGCATAGTGAGCATATAAAGAAAATTTAAAACATTGTGTTCGGTCATAAAAGTTAAATGAATGGGATGACATAATTTGCTCTTTAAATTCATCCATAATGTTAACATGATCTTATTAAAACACTCACAGGAAGTTTGAATTTTATTTTTAGAGCAGTTTTAAGTTTATAACAACATTGAGAAGGAGTTACAGAGATTTCACAGATACCCCTTGACTCCACAAATAAAGGTGGAGGGTATCTCCACTTTTATCAACATCACTCACCAGAATAGTACTTTTTTTCTTTCTTTCTTATTTATGTATTTATTGCTTTTTATGGCCACACCCATGGCATATGGAGGTTCTCAGGCTAGGGGGCAAATCGGAGCTGCAGCTGCTGGCCTACACCACAGAAACAGAAACGTGGGATCTGAACCATGTCTGTGACCTATACCACAGCTCATGGCAAGGCAGGATCCCCAACCCACTGAGTGAGGCCATGGATCGGACCTGCATCCTCATGGATACTAGCTGGATTCATTTCTCCTGTGCCACGATGAGAACTCAAGAATGATACTTTTTTTAAAACCAAGGGTGAACCTACATTGACACAGCATTATCAGCCAAAGTGCATAGTTTAACCTTACTGTTCACCTTGGGGTTGTACATTCTTTGTGTCTGGACAAATGAATAATGACATATATCCATAGCTATAGGAATTTTTTAAAATTAATCAAGCTCATTTTACAATTTTTCTGGGAGGAGTTCCTGTTGTGGCACAGCAGAAACGAATGTGACTAGTATCCATGAGGATGCGGATTCGATCCCTGGCCCCACTCAGTATGCCGGGAATTTGGCATTGCCTGTGAGCTGTGGTGTAGGTCACAGATGCAGCTCAGATCCCCATTGCTGTGGCTGTAGAGTAGGCTGGCCGCTACAGCTCTGCTGCGACCCCTAGCCAGGGAACTTCCATATTCCACCGGTACAGCCCTAAATAGGGAAAAAAAAAAAAAAAAAAAAAAAAGGATTTCTCTGTGAAAAAAAAAATCGCTGAAGAATAACCAAATGTTTTCTGCAAAAGAATAATAATGGAATGGAACTGGCATAAATATTTTATACAGTCAAGAGACCCATATCATATTGGCGTTTGTTATATGGAAAGGGTGGCACTTAAAATCAGTAGGAAAAAGAACAGATGATTTAATTAATAATTGCTTCTGAGACAAATGGATTTCCCACTAGAGAAATAAAGCTGGCTCCTGATCTCATGCCATATACTAAAATAAATTTCAGATAGATCAAAAGTGCAAGTTAAAAAATGAAGACAAAATACTAGAAGAAATATAGGAGCTCATGTCTTTAATTTCAGAGCAGAGACCTTTCTACGTATGACACAAACCCAGAAGCCATAAAAGTAAAGACAGCTAAATTAACAATTCAAAAATTTATGAATTTTTGCTTCTGGAAAAAATAGAATTTATTTAATTTTTATTTATCCTGCTAAATACAGATAAAACCTTTGGACATCTAGAATGGATAAGCAATGATGTCCTATTGTATAGCACAGGGGACTATGTCCAGTCTCTTGGGCTAGACCATGATGGAAGATAAAACATTTTGTTGAACAGCAGAAATTGGCACAAAATTGTAAATCAACCTTACTTTAATAAAAAATTTTAAAAGTTGGGAGTTCCCATTGTGGCTCAGTGGGTTATGAACCCGACTAGTATCCATGAGGCTATGGGCTTGATCCCTGGCCTTTCTCAGTGTTTAAGGATCTGGTGATGTCATGAGCTGTGGGGTAGGTTGGCAACTGCAGCTCTGATTCGACCCCTAGCCTGGGAATTCTGACATGCTGCAGGTGCTGCCCTAAAACGCCAATAAATAAACAAATGAATTAATTAATTAAAAAAATTTTAATTAAAAATTTTTTAAATAATTAAAAAAGAAATTGTGTTGAGGTAAATGAAAACAAAACACAAGATAGACTATCAAAACTTAAAGGATGCAGAAAAAACAGAACAAGGAGGAAAGTTTATAGCAATAAACGCATATATTGAGAAAGAAGAAAGCTCCCAAATAAACCACCTAACTTTACACATCAAGGAACTAGAAAAATAAGAACAAACTAAGCCAAAGTTGTCAGAAGGAAGAATAAAGATTAGAGCAAAAATAAACAAAATAGAGGAAAAAATAGAAAATTCAACAAATTAATAGTTACTTTTTAAAAGATCAACTAAATTGACAAACCATTAGCTATACTAGAAAAAAAATAGAGCTGACTCCAATAATAAAATCAGAAATTAAATACAGCAATTACAGCTAATGCTGCAGAAATAAAAATGGTTATGAGGGTACTACAAATAATTACGTGACAATATTGGATAATTATTGAAGAAAAAGGATAAATTCTGAGAAACATACAGACTACCAAACCTGAATCATGTAGAAACAGAGAATCTTAAGAGACCTATAACTATTAAGAAGGCTATAGCAGTAATCAAAAACTTAAAAATTTTTTATCATAGTTGATTTAAATGTTCTGTCAATTTCTGCTGTACCACAAAGTGACCCAGTTATACATACATACATACATGTATATATATTCCTTTTCTCACATTATCTTCCATCATGTTCCTTCACAAGTGATTGGATATAGTTCCATGTGCTATACAGTAGGACCTCTTTGCTTATCCACTGCAAATGCAATAGGTTGCATCTACTAACACCAAACTCTCAGTCCATCCCACTTTCTCCCCTTCCTGCTTTTAACCACAAGTCTGTTCTCCATGTCCACGAGTTTGTTTATTTTCTAAAAAAGAAAAGCTCTGACTGGGTCACCTTGCTGTACACAAGAAAATTGACAGAACATTGTAAACCAGCTATAATGGAAAAAATAAAAATCATTAAAAAAATTAAAAGGTAAAAAACAAAAGCAAAGGACAAACAGCTTCACTGGTCAAATATACCAACTATTTAAATAATTCATGCCAATCTATCACAAACTCTTCCAAAACACTGTAGTGAAGAGATCATTTCCAAACTGATTTTGAGGGCAATGTTACACTTATACCAAAGCCAGGAAAAAAAAAAAAAAAAAAGCTATACGAAATCTAACTCAACAGAACATTAAAAGGATCATACACCATGGCCATCTGGGATTTAAACTTGTGATCCAAGGATGGTTTAATATATGAAAATTGATCAATGACATACACCATATCAAGAGAACTAGGAATAAAAATAACATGATGGAGTTCCCGTCGTGGCGCAGTGGTTAACGAATCCGACTAGGAACCATGATGTTGCGGGTTCGGTCCCTGCCCTTACTCAGTGGGTTAACGATCCGGCGTTGCCGTGAGCTGTGGTGTAGGTTGCAGACGCGGCTCGGATCCCGCGTTGCTGTGGCTCTGGCGTAGGCCGGTGGCTGCAGCTCCGATTCGACCCCTAGCCTGGGAACCTCCATATGCCGCGGGAGCGGCCCAAGAAATAGCAACAACAACAACAACAAAAGACAAAAGACAAAAAAAAAAAAAAAAAAATGATCATCTAAGAAGATGCAGAAAAAATACCTGATGAAATTCAACACTCTTTCATGACAAAAACACTCAACAAACTAGGAATAGAAGAAATGATATCAACTTTAAAATGGTCATGTATAAAAAGCACTTAGCTAACATAATACCTAATAGTGAAAAACTGAAATCTTTTCCTCTAAGATCAGGAACAAGACAAGAATACCCACTCTCACTACTCCTATTCAACATAGCTTTGGTTATAGCTTGATTATAGCAATCAGAAAACAAAAAGAGATAAAAAGCATCCATATTGGAAAGGAAGGATTAAAACCATCAATATTTGCAGATGACATAATACCATATATAAAAAATCCTAAAGACTCCACCAAAAAATTATTAAACCTAATAAATGAATTCAGTAAAGCTGCAGGACACAAAATAAATATACAGAAATCTGTTGTGTTTCTATATACTAATAATGAACTATCTGAAAGAGAAATTTTAAAAACAACCTCATTTACAATTGCATCAAAAAGAATAAAATACCTAGGAATATTTTCTAAGCAAGGAGCTCCCTGGTGGCTCAGCAGCTTAAGGATCCAGCATTGTCACTGCTGTGGCTTGGGTCACTCATGTGACACGGGTTCAATCTCTGGCCCAGGAAATTCTGCACACCCTGGACAGGGTCAAAAATAAATAAATGAAAACAATGGAAAGTAAGTACCAATGAAGTAAGTGAGATGGTTATTCAGCACCAGAGTCTTGACTCTTTTTTTCTAGCATATTTAAAGTAAATTCTAACACTATACATTGAAAAATTATTATTATCATTCTTTCCTATGTTGTACATTATAGTTTTCTCTCCTGTTCAGAAAAAATAATTCTCTGTCAGTCAATGAGAAAAAAGACCAACAATCTAATTTAAAACTGGGCAAATAAAAATGAACAACAGTTCACAGAAAACTGCTTAAATACAACAAATGTAAAGCTAAGATTAAGAGGTTTGATAATACATTGCACTGACCAAAATGTGGGGAAAACGCACCCTCATATATTATTAGTGGCAGTGTAAAGTCTTTAAAGTCACATGCCATTTTGCCTAGCAATTCTAGTTTAATTTATCTTTCAGATATACATACACATGTTTTCACAGATTTATACACTAAGATATTTATTGTACCTTGTTGCAGTAGCAAAAGACAGAAAGCGATCTATTAATCCATTAACAAGGACTGATTCTATTATTGCGCATTTATACTATAAAATACCATGCAGTCATTAAACGAAGAATAAGCTATCTCTACATCATCTGATGCAGTGGTTTGGAAACATATTTAAAAATTCTTGTCGGTCCAATTGAAACGCTCAAAATCTGTGCCACCACTCTTTGAACTTAGCTGGGGCTTTGCAACTGCTTTAATAAATAGAATGCAGCGGAAACGATGGTGCATGACTTCCAAGGTTAGGTTAGAAAAGGTCATGCACGCGGCTCGGATCCCGCGTTGCTGTGGCTCTGGCGTAGGCCAGTGGCTACAGCTCCGATTGGACCCTTAGCCTGGGAACCTCCATATGCCGTGGGAGCGGCCCGAGAAATAGCAAAAAGACCAAAAAAAAAAAAAAAAAAAAAAAGAAAAGAAAAGGTCATGCAGCTTCTACCAGTTTCTTTTAGGATAATTGCTCTAGGAGCATTCAGTTGCCATGTATGCAGTCTGGCTACCATGAAGTCACCATAATGAGAGGAGGAGGGATAAAAGGGAAAAAAAAGATAGGAGAGAGAGGGAGGCGAGAGGGAGGGGAACAGAAAGAAAAAAACAGAGAGAGGCAGAGAGACAGAGAGGGAGGGAGATATGCTTGAGGAGGAATTGGTCCTTGTCCCCAGGTCCCAAGCATATTAAGTGATGAAACCAGTAGCTATAAAACTATTCCACCCCAAATTACCATCTGACCGCAACCACATCCTGGGTGAGAACTGCTCACCTGAGTTCAGTCAACCCCAGGTTCATGGTCAAAATAAATGCTTTGTATCATTTTATCATTATAAGTCACAGTTTTGAGGTTTTTTTTTTTTCCTTGTGCCTGAACAGATAACTGGGAAACTGATATAGAATATTTTTTAAAATATAATTTTAAATGAAAAAAAGTAAGGCACAGAACAGTGTGTACAGTGAATTGCTTTTTACATTTTTCCAACGCATGTTTTTATGTATTTATAACATGAAAGGATGAATAAAAATGAATAAGAATAGCTGCTCTTTGGAGAAACACTGCAGGACTGGAGATAGTGGAAATTGCATATCATTTATTACCACTTAAAATCGTTTTACCATGAGTGGAGTATTGAAAAATAATTTTAATATTTACCTTGTATCAATTATGAAGGAGAGAAGGATGTGTTTAGGAGTAGAATTCACTTTTATGAAGCAAACATTTCATTAGTTCCTTCTGGTTAGTAATGTCGGTCCCAGGGAATATTTCTATGGCTGTAAAATGACACTATCTATGCTAACACCTAGTCAGAACTAGACAGGCTGATACTTTTCTTAAATAACAACATTATATAAATATAATTCACATATTTAGATACAACTTAACCATTTAAATTGTACAATTTGGAGTTCCCAGGGTGCTGCAGTGGAACAAACCTGACTGGTATCCATGAGGATGTGGGTTCAATCCCTTAACTCAGTGGGTTAAGGATCCGGTGCTATGGTGAGCTGTGGTGTAGGTCACATATGTGGCTCGGATCCTGCGTTGCTGTGGCTGTGGTATAGGCTGGCAGCTGTAGCTCTGATTTTACCTCTAGCCTGGGAACTTCCATGAGGCCCTACAAAGCAAACAAAATAAATTGTACAAGTAAATGATTTTTATTACAATAACGGAGTTGTGCAAATGTCAGCACCATCAATTTTAGAATATTTTCATCATCCTCCCCAAAATTCTTGTACCCATTAGCAGTTCCTCCTGAGTCTCCTCTTCCAACCTCTGGAAACCACTAAGTTTACATTTTGTCTCTATAGGTTTACACATTCTGGGCATTCCATATAAATGGAATCATAGAGTATATGGTGTTTTGTGACTGGTTTCTTTCACCTAGTGTGATGATTTCAAGGTTCATTCCTGTTACAGTATGTATCAGTATTTCCATCCTTCTGATAGCTGAATAAAATTCCTTCACATGCATACACCACATTTATTCAGTCATTCATTGGTCGACTCTTGGATATTTTGATCTTTTTGGCTATAATAGATAATGTTTCTATGAAACTTTATATGAAAGTTTTTGAGTGGACATATATTTTCATTTTTTTAAAGTATATACTTAGGAGTGAAAATGCTGGGTTATTGGTAACTCTGTTTAACCTTTTGAGGAACTGTGCACTTTAAACAGTGGCTACACCATTTTACATTCCCAACATTTTATGAAGTTTTCAATTTCTCCACATTCTTGCCAATAAAATGATTCTTTTTTTTAATTTATTTTTATTTTTTTGAAATTTTTAAAATTTTTTTTATAATTTTTTTTATTTTCGCAGTGTACAGCAAGGGGATCAGGTTATCCTTACATGTATACATTACAATTACATTTTCCCCCCACCCTTTCTTCTGTTGCAACATGAGTATCTAGACAAAGTTCTCAATGCTATTTAAAATGATTCTTAAAGGAAGTGACAAGGACATCGACACAGAGGAAAGATATGAGGAAGAGACATGGTGAGAGGATAAGGGCAGAGACATGGAAACAGACAAAGAGGGTAGGAAGGCTTGTGGCATTAAAGAAACCATGACTTCAAAAAGTTGATCTGAAGCTTGTCTGGATTCAAAAACCCCAATTCTCCCACTCTATTATATTTCCATATGAGAAACAAAGGATGGAAAAGAGGGGAAAGTAAGGTAAAAGGAAGAATATAGGAAACCCTTGGCGATCATCTTGTCTCTACTGAGGCAGAAATAAAAATTTAGGCCCTGGATATGGGATGTCATAGCTGATCCTTGAAGAAAGGATAGTTCATTCTTTATCCTAGATTGAAGCTATGCTCTCTCATTTGCCACCATCTTGCCACTAGCACCACCAATCAGGTAAAAAGGAGTAGTAACATCTCATCCAATGGCTTGCTTCTCCCTATTTGGATGTACCACTCACTTGGGCTGCACGATTTAGAAGATGCCTTGATTATGTTCCTGGATCTTGAGACCATAACATGACAGCGTTAATGGATGTTATTAAGTATTACAAGTGGTGTTTTGGACTTGTGAGTATGGAAGTGAAAATTACGCCCTTCACATAAGAATTTTAATTCCACGACCCACTTGGTCTCTTTCATACAATGTAAGTTGCAAAAGCTTCCCAAAGATTTCTCCTGTTTGTGGCCATTATTGCTATTGTTTCCTGTTTTGTCAACTGTATAAATGAAGACCTACTGCCTGGTAGTTTCCTTACATGTAAAATTTACCGCAAATGGCAAATTTTTGTATGAATACCTTTTATGTACATTACCTCATTGAGTTCCCACAATAATCCAGACAGAAAGAAATTGTAATTACTTTCAGGTTATGCACGAGGAAACTGAGGCTATATTGCTTTTGGCTTGATTAGGGGTTAAAGTTACAGATAAGTGAATATTATTGGATAAACACAAGAATTCCCATCTCTCAAGAGAATACCTACTACAGGTAGGTGGAAGGGAGGGTGGGTAGATGTAGGGTTTTCAATGGTATTAATTATCTAGTAGAAAGGGAGACAGCCATCTATCCAGATGGTTTAGACTAATGATTCCCAACATGTTCCATGTTATGACACACTAATTTTGTCTAATTTTACTAATTCCCCAAAGCAATATGTGGGTTCTTAAAAGTAATTAAAGTAGAATTAAATATTATGTTAATTAAACATTCCTTTAAATGAATTTCAAATGATGTAAATTGGTTTTACCCCTTGGGATAACTGCAAATTGCCTATACTGATTTGATGATGACTCCAAGTATTAGGAACCAAAACTAGGGGACTGAACCAGAATATCTATCAGTACCCTGAAGTTTTGTCTTAGGAGGTTTTATGCAAGATGCCCTTTGGGAACTATGGAAAGGAATTTCAATTTTATGGCATAGCTCATTCTCCTAAGGATGACTGATCCTCCTCAGATTTACCTATAACTCTTCTCTTAGGCTGCTCATCCTCCTCTGTAATATCACCGTAGTAGCAAAACTGACTAGTCACCTTCATTGGTATCAGTCCCCATTTATCTCTGTCCTGCTTAGATTTCTTTACTCACTGTGCCCATGGCCAGCATCCTGTCCAACTTGCTTCCCAAGCACCACAGACCATCAACTCCAAGGTCCTTCTCAGCCCTTATGGTTTTACCCTCTATTCTGCAACTTCCACTACTGACCACCTCTGTGATACTCCTCACTGGTGAAGCTGGTACGCTTTCCTCCTTCTCCTCTGAGGCTCTGAAGCCTTTAATTCCTTCTGCACAGCATTCATGAACATCTATTATCCTTACGATCCTTAGAAGGCTCTCAGCTCCAGGGCAAACATAAGTCCTTCTTGTCCTGACCTCTCACCTGACTGCTCTCAGCCTCAGTTATAGAACCAGGGCATTCACCTGCTTTAAGCTTTCCATCCTTGGGATGGACCCTCACTGGGCTGGCGCAGGCTGGCCTCAGTGTTCTACATGGAAATAATTTTCATGTTCAACTCCATAATCTGAAGTGAAAATGTCTGGTAAAATATTTGAAATCTCAACTTTTTCCCTTTTCCACCTGTTCAAATGAAAGTTTCACTTAAAGCCTTTGTGTGCACATGGGATTTTACTGTAGAAGATAATTCTTCTTCCTGGTCACTTCATTTAGCCAAGGCTCATATTTAAGAATTTAAGAAAATGCAGTCACATTCCAAATTGTGTATGTCACCTCTTGCTTTGAGCACACTGAGATAAGCTCTATGTTCCTCCTATCAGTCTTTTCAAAACTCTTTGTTAATAGTTGTGAAAGCTCATCCATACAGTAGGTTTTATGCAACCATTAATCTCAAGAGGAAGAATGCTTATTGACATGCATATTTTTTCTAATATATTTATAAGTGAAAACAATATGGCACAGAATAGTTTTACACTATTATTCTACTAGAACTATGCTTATAGACACACATACACACATGTATGCATGTATTAAAAAGCAGAACACGAAAAGAGAATGTAACCAAGTATTGGTAGTTGTCTCTAGGTGTTGACTTATATATTAAGTGCTCCTCTTATTTCTCTGTATTTTCCAATTTCTCAGTGATGAACATGTCATTCTTTTATAATCAGGAAAGAAGTAATTTTAGATAATTCAATCAGTTGTCGGGGTCAATAGTTATGTGTGGAAGAGGTGGCAGTTCTTACTGAAGAGAAATTAATACCTTTATTGTCTGAATTGAGGTTACAATTTTTTAGGTAGGAACATATCTCTAAAATTAAAATTCAAGTTAGTGGACACTTACTGAGTCTGAAATAGTTATTTTTTCACATACCCCTTTTCAAGAAAAATGCAAAGTAAAACCAATTTCTATTTGATTTTTAAGTACTTAAATTTTGTCTTCTGCAGGTCCATATTTTATCCTCCTCGAGAGAAGGATATCTCATCCCTCTCTCCCTCTTTTCTTCGCTGTGTTTCTATACTGCCTAGAAAAAGTTTGTACACACCTTGTGCAATATTTGTTGATGGAATTGCTTATTTCTGTTTTCCATTAATCCCAGCCAAACCATGTTCTCAGAATTATACAAAATGGATTCTGCCTCTTGAGAAGCCTGATATGTATTCCCACTGCCCCTGCTTGGTGCTCTGGTACCCAGAGCTCCACTTGTGGAGGGTGAAGTAGATCGTAGCTAGTTCTAAGCTCTAGGATTTCTCCCCTTGTGGGGATTGCAGGTGTGCTCTAGCCAGTTCCTCTGACCCATGGAGACTTGACCAGGAGGCCACTCAATATCCAGGAGGCCAGATGGGGACATGCCTCCTTGGACGGGATGCCCCTGTCCAAATTTCTTCAGGAAACCCAAGTGGCTGACAGAAGTGTCAGCTTCAGGCCAATGGAGTCCCTAACGTGTCCTTGCCTTGGGCAATAGCTGGGAACCACACAACCGCCTAGACTCTGCAGCTCAGCCTTTGGGGCTGTAGGATTTTGTTACTGGGATCCCCAGAACTACCCCTCCCCCAATATCAGAGCATTTGCTCAGGACCCCCATTCAGCCTGAGGCCTTGCTCTGGCTGAGCACAGTGTGGTGAGAACTATCTCAGCGGGATCCTTCGGTCAGAGAGACCAAGACCAGATGCCACTCTGAGAACCACCTAGAACGGTGCTGGGGATGGGTGCACAGCCCAAAGTGGCTGGAGAAGCCCACCCCCCACCGTGAAGCTGACAGCAACCCACCCTGCATGTGTGGCGGGTAGGAAGGAGGGCTTGGAGAGGCGCTGAGAGCTCCCTGGAATGCAAGGCTCAGCTTCTGCAACATTGAGCGGCGGATGCAGAGAGAGGGCAGTGATTATTCTCTTATGGCATCTGAGGGGACAGAATTGCTGCCCTAACTTACAGAGCCCTCCCTCCGTCCACTGTCCCTCATCCCCTCACTGGCAGGGGCCTTGCTCCCTCTGGAAGGGCTGGTCTAGGCCTCATTGGTATCACACCTAGCTCTGACTCCAAGTCCCTTTGACTGAACGTGTCCCTAAGGGCTGTTGCTGTGGCAGCAAGACTGAAAATGGGAACACCAGAGATTGCCTTGGAGAGTCTTTTCCATTAGCCCTATAATGAAGAACTACTGTTTGTAAGACAATGAGAATATCTTCTTCTTGAAGGCCTGTGGGAGAAGCAGCAGAACTGGATGTGAGGTCCCTGCAGTTGCATTTGTTAATCGAGACCCAGGATGGTACAACCAAACACTAACTTGGATGGATCCTGAGTCTGTAAAAGAAAAAAAACTCTAAACTCTACCACTGACAGCTCACTGGACTCACTCAGTTTGTATAAACCTAGCAGAGCTCCCCTTAAGCCCGGGAGGTCACTGGAGACCAAGTCTAGTTATATGCTGTGTATGCTGGGTAAATACCACTTGGAACACAGGCCTACAGCAGATCCAGAGTAAACAAAACCCAAATCTTGTATTGGATAGCTGAAAAAATGTAGAATCCTAAGAGCAAAAAGTAAGAATACAAAAGTTATTGCGTGTAAACTATGTCTGGGCATTATTCTAATCAGTGTGCATGCATTACCTCACAGCAACCTTAGAAGGTAGATGTTCTTATTATCTTTGTTTTACGTATAAGAAAACTGAGACATATGCAACTTAAGCAACTTGTCTAAAGTCAAAGTATTAGAAAGTGAGGGAGGTGGGCCTCAAAGTCTGGTAGTCTGATTCAGAGCTTGTACTTTTAACCACTGCACTATACTGCCTGATAAAGATAAGAGAAATGTCTCTCTAAGCAGAACTGGCTGCATGGACGTGTGGTCAGTGCCGTGATATAGGACCCCAGGCTTAGACGAGCCTTGCACTTGGGGTTTAATGTCACTGTCTTAATTTTATTTTATTTTTTTATTATTCAATGAATTTACTACATTGTAGTTGTACAATGATCATCACAATCCAGTTTTATAGTATTTCCATCCCACTGTCTTAATTTTAATACTTTGAATTTTGGCTTTGTAAATGAAATCCAAAATGTGATAGAATAATTGAGTAGGCACTGGAAGCCTGGAGTCTCTGCTAGCACACGGTCCCATCTTTCATTGTGTCGCCACCTCCCTGGGACCTGTTATTGACTGCCCACTCCCCTGCCCATTAGTACCCAGGGCCCCATCCAGCCTCTTCCTCTGTATCACCCAGTGACTGATGCAACCCTCCACCCTCAGGGACCTGGGTACAGGCCTGGGGAGGACTGGGGTCAGGTTCACTTGGCCTGCAACATCTCAGGACTGGCTATGATGACAGCCACCCATCCTGGCCCCAGGATGATAGTGCCATGGCAAGATGGCAGATCACTCAGCAGGGCTTATTGACGACCCTGATCCAGGTACCTAGTGCATCCTGGTGCAGAGGTTGCAACACCCTTGGTGGTCCTCTATCCTCCATGGGTTGGGGCAGCTGGCGCAGGGGAAAAGGATATAGCTGGCTCTACTTATTCCTGACCAGGGTGCAATGCACCCATCCAGCAATCTTTAGGCCCCACACATGTGCATCAAATCAGAGGGTGGGGTCACAGGGTACTTATATGGGTCTGAACTTGCCCTACAAGTGTCTCTATCTCTGAGAGGGTACTACATTAAACGGAAAATTTAAAACACCATGAAAGGTTGAGAGAGACTCCCCAGTAGAAAGGAAATATGTTATATTTGCATACCTTTAATGGCACATTTTCCTGCTTTTTGAACAAGGGACTTCATGTTTACATTTTACACTGGGGTTATGAATTGTACAGCCCATTCTAACTGTAAATACTCTCTACTACTAAAGTATTCTGGTATTTCCTGAGTAGAAATGATGAAAGCTGATGAGGCTGTAGCTGTCTCTAGTCTTGCTTGGGCTATCTAGAAGATGGGGGACACTTCTACCTGCCATGGAGAAAACCCATGTGCATTGGCCAGTTACCAGAGAAGAACAGAAATCTAGGGAGGACAAGGGGTTAAAGGGCAAATATCTGGGTGGTATAGAACTAAAAGATAAGGACAATGAAGAAGAGGTTCAGGTTCATTACTGTTTGTTGAGTGTCAACAGGAAACATCCACAAAACAAGGCCTTTGAGCTAGACACCTATGTCCTTTCTTTTTTTAAACACACAAATGTATGTAATTTTATTTATTTTATTTTTTTCCTGCTGTACAGCATGGGGGATCAAGTTACTCTTACATGTATACATTTTTCCCCACCCTTTGTTCTGTTGCATTATGAGTATCTAGACATAGTTCTCGATGCTACTCAGCAGGATCTCCTTGTAAATCTATTCTAAGTTGTATCTGATAACCCCAAGCTCCCGATCCCCCCCACTCCCTCCCTCTCCCGTCAGGCAGCCACAAGTCTTTTTTTTTTTTCCCTTTCCCTGTGGGATCCCAGTTCCCAGACCAGGGATTGAACCCAGGCCACAGTGGTGAAAGTGCCAAGTCCTAGCCACCAGGGAACTCCCATTCCTGTCCCAAGAGGTAGGAATTTCTACCTTTCTTCCATTATACAATAGGATAGAACAATGCCTGGTGGACGAAAAGGGACTGAATGGTTTGGAGCTTAAGGAACTAGGTGATGCCATTCAGTCAGAGAGGCTGCAGGAAAAGAGGAGGAGCAGGTTTGGAAGAGTTCAGTTTCTGAACATTAAGTCTGAAGTTCCTGAGGAACTTTCGATTGGCGATTCCAGCTAGAAACTGGATATCTGGAGCTGGAGCTCTGAGGGAATTTGTTTTCACACAGCTACCAAATAAATTCATGACTGGGGTTTAGGAGTCCTTGGCAGATAGCTAATAAGGCTGGACAGTTTCTAGGAATAGAGGCAGAAGCAAAAATATTCTTGAGGCCCCCAAATTGTGTCTACCCTAGATGCAGATAAATACTACTGTTTTTCCTTGCAGATTGAGCCATTCAATTATTTTTTTCCAACTAGCTGTTTGATATTAGTCATTTTCTCTTCTTGAGGCCTTGGTTTCCTCATCTAGAAAAGTCTAGATATTAAGGTTTTATATTCCTCAGATATAGGATTATATGTTTTTATGGATAGCCAGTTGTTCAAAATATTTAAAGATAGCAATATCCATGCATTTCATGCGTTTTACAGATTCTGAGGACTAGCCATGGACTAACAAATTAACTTGGGTTCTACTTACACTGGTGTTTTCAATTGAAAGTATATTCAGGAATACCAGTGGACTTAACTCAGGTCCATTCAAACTTTGCATGTCAAAAACACCACTATGACTATAATTTGGGCTTGGAATTTTCACTAATAAATGATCCACTTTTCCTTACAAAGGATCTTCAAATCTTACTCTGATTAGCAAATCTAATCTCTTGTTTGGCTGAATGTTACTCTAAGATTTATCCTTGCAAATCTCAATAATTGCACAGGAGAATTCCTATATAGACTTATATTTTATAAG
The DNA here is from genome assembly GCF_054392235.1 of Sus scrofa. Lineage (NCBI taxonomy): Eukaryota > Metazoa > Chordata > Mammalia > Artiodactyla > Suidae > Sus > Sus scrofa. The sequence continues at coordinate 118,038,470 of NC_139401.1, forward strand.
CTTGCTGTGACAGATATGGCAGAGTATTTGGAAAACACACATATAGGAATCTTCTGAGTCCTTATGAAAGATGTGGATGTAATACAATGACACTTAAGGGATGCCAAAGAAATCCTCTATATAAGCACAAGTGTAGTAAAGAAAAGGGATTTATTTTTCTCTTCTGTAACTTATGAAATTACATTTCATTCTAACCTTAGCTTGGAATTAACTCATGACTAATATAATAGTTGACAACTCAGATTGACTTGTACATATGTGCATACATATTTCCTTCTCTTAAAATATTTCCTATTAGCTTTTTCAGAAAATATACATTATTTTGTCTATATAATTTCTTCCTATTATACTGCTGTTTATCTAAGGATCTACTTCTAAACGCTTGGCCAGAAAAGTTCAATTACTCTTTTTTTTTAATTAAAGTATAGTTAACTTGCAAAGGTGTATTAGGTTCAAGTGTGCAGCAAAGTAATTCAGTTATAAATATGCATTATATAATATATATATAAATATATATGAAACTTGCAAAGGTGTATTAGGTTCAAGTGTGCAGCAAAGCAATTCAGTTATAAATATGCATTATATAATATATATAAAAATATATATGAACATTCTCAGATACTTTCCCATTATATGTTATAATAAGATATTGAATATAGTTCCCTGTGCTATACAGCAAATCATTGTGGTTTATATATTTTATATATAGAAAGAAGTGTGCATATTAATCCCCAAATCAAAATTTATATCCCCCACTATCACCTTTGGTAACCATAACTTTGTTATCTATATCTGTGAGTCTGTTTCTGTTTTGTAAATAAGTTAATTTGTATTATTTTTAAAGATGCCACATATACATGCTTATTATATGATATTTGTCTTTGATTTACTTCATTTAGCATAATAAACTCTATGTCCATCTATGTGGCTGCAAATGGCATTATTTTATTCTTTTTTATGACTGAGTAAAATTGATAAATTATATTGTGTTCTTGGGTTGGAATAATCAATATTAACAATATTTCCCATTATATGTAATAATATACAATATATTGATATGCCAACCTAAGAACACAGTATAATTTTCCATCTGTTTGTGTCATCTTCAATTTCCTTCATCGTCATCATATAGTTTTTGGAGCACAGGTTTTTTGCCTCCTTAGGTAGGTTTAGTCATAGATATTTTATTATTTTCTATGAGATGGTAAACGGGACTGTTTCCATAACTTCTCTTTCTGATATTTTGTTGTTAATGTATAGAAATGCAACAGATTTCTGTATATTTATTCTGTATCTAGAAATTTTGTGAATTCATGATGAGCTCTGGTGTATTTCTGGTAGTATCTTTAAGATTTTGTATGTGTAATAAGTCATCTGCAAATAGTGACAGTTTTACTTCCTTTCCAATTTGAATTCCTTTCATTTCATTTTCTTCACTCATTGCCATGGCTAGGAATTTCAAAACTATGTTGAATAAAAGTGGCAAGAGTGGAGTTCCTGTCATGGCACAGCAGAAACAAATCCAACTAGTAACCGTGAGGTTGCTGGTTTGATCCCTGGCCTCCCTCAGTAGGTTAAGGATCTGGTGTTTCCATGAGCTGTGGTGTAGGTCACAGATGCGGCTTGGATCCCACATTGCTGTGGCTGTGGTGTAGGCTGGCAGCTGTAGCTCTGATTCGACCCCTAGCCTGGAAACCTCCATATGCCGTGGGTGTGGCCCGAAAAGAAAAGAAAAGAAAAGAAAAGAAAACAAAACAGTGGCAAGAGTGAGTGGATGTCCTTGTCTGGTTCCTGCTCTCAGCAGGAATTCTCTCAGCTTTTCACCACTGAGAATGATGTTCGCTGTGGGTTTGTCATATATGGCCTTTATGATGTTGAGGTAGGTTCTCTCTAGGCCTACTTTCTGGAGAGATTTTACTTGAAATGTGTGTTGAATTTTGTCAAAAGCTTATTCTGCATGTATTAGGATGGTCATGTGTTTTTTTTTTTTCCTTCAATTTGTGAATGTGGTGTATCACACTGATTGGTTTGCAGATATTGAAAAATCCTTGCATCCCTGGCATAAGTCCCACTTGAGAAGACTGTATCATCCTTTTAATTTATTGTTGCAGTTGGTTCGATAGTCTTTTGTTGTGGATTTCTACATCTATGTTTATCAGTGATATTGGCCTGTAGTTTTCTTTTTTGTGATATCATTGTCTGGTTTTGATATAAGGGTGATGGTGCCCTCATAGAATGAATTCAAAGGTGTTCCTTCCTCTGCTACTTCTTGGAATGGTTTCAGAAGGAAAGATTTTAGCTCTTCTCTACATGTTTGGTAGAATTCATCTATGAAGTCACCTGGTCCTGAACTTTTGCTTGTTTAAATTACCAATTCAATTTCAATACAGATAATTGGTCTGTTCACATTTTCTGTTTCTTCCTGGTTCAGTCTCAGAAGGTTGTACCTTTTGAAGAATTTGTCCATTTTTTCTAGGTTGTCCATTTTATTGGTGAATAGTTGCTGATAGTAGTCTCTTATGATCCTGTGTGCTTCTGTGATGTTGTTTGTAACTTCTATTTCATTTTTTATTTTATTGATCTGGGCCCTCATCCTTTTTAAATTTTTTTTCTGATGAGTCTGGCTAAAGGTTTATCAATTTTGTTTATCTTTTCAAGGAATTAAATTTTAGTTTCATTGATCTTTTCTATTGTTGTTTTAGTCTCTACTTCATTTCTTTCTTCCCTGAACTTCATGATTTCTTTCCTTCTACTAACTTTGGGTTTGTTACTTCTTTTTTCTCTGGCTGCTTTAGGCATAAGGTTAGATTGGTTATTTGAGATTTTTCTCGTTTCCTGAGATAAACTTGTATCACTCTAAACTTCCCTTTGTTCACTGCTTTTTCTGCATCCCATAGGTTTGGGATTGATGTGTTTTTATTTTTATTTGTCTCTAAGGATTTTTTATTTCCTTGATTTTTTTCAATGATCCATTGGTTATTTAGTAGCATATAATTTAGCCTCCATGTGTTTGTGTTTTTTGCAGCTTTTTCTAATCTCATAGCATTGTAGTTGGAAAGGATGCTTGATATGATATAAATTTTCTTAAATGCACCAAGACTTACCTTGTGGCACACCACGGAATCTCTTCTGGAGAGTGTTCTAAGTGCACTTGAGAAAAATATATATTCTGCTGCTTTCAGATGGAATGCCCTATAAATATCAATTAAGTCCCTCTGGTCTAATGTGTCATTTAAGGTCAGTGTTTCCTTGCTGATTTTCTACAGGATTATCTGTCCATTGATGTAAATGGGTGTTAAAGTCCCCCGCTATTATTAAGCTACTGTCAATTTCTCCTTTTATGTCTATTAATATTTGCCTTATATATTGAGCTGCTCCTATGTTTGGTGCATGTATATTTACAATTGTTATACCTTCTTGGATTGTTTCCTTGATGATTATGCAGTGTCCTTCTTTGACTCTTGTAACAGTCCTTATTTTAAAGTCTATTTTATGTAAGTTTTCCTACTCCATCTTTCTTTTGATTTCCATGTCCATGGAACAACTTTTTCCATTCTCTTGCTTTGAGGCTCTAGGTCTGAAGTGAGTCCCTTGCAGGCAGCAAATATACAGGTCTTGCTTTTTTTCCATTTAGCCAGTCTGTGTCTTTTGGTTGGAGCATTTGTTCCATTTACATTTAGGGTAATTATTGGTATATATATTTCTATTGCCATTCTGCTAATTGTTTTGGGTTTGTTTTTGTATGCCTTTTGTTCCCCTTTCTTCTTTTGTTCTCTTGTGATTTGATGACTATCTTTTGTGTTATACTTGATTACTTTTTCTTTTTTGTGTGTATATCTAGTATAGATTTTTGGTTTAGCAGTTACCATGAGGTTTTGGTATAGCAGTCTCTCTCTCTCTCTCTGTCTCTCTCCATGTATATATAATATATATATAAAATAATAGATTGTTTTCAATTATATATATATGATTGTTTTAAGTTGCTCATCTCTTAAGTTCAAATACATTTTAGATACCCTGCATTTGCACTCTTTTCTCCTCATGATTACTGGTTTTGATATTTTACATTTAATTGCTCTGTACATCCTTCATTTGCTTACTTTGGATATAGATGATTTTACTACTTTTGTCTTTTAACCTCCCTACTACCTTTGTAATGTGTTTGATTTCCTCCATTTACTGTGTTTTTTCTTTACCAGTAAGCTTTCCATTTTGTAATTTTCTTGTTTCTAGTTGTGGCCTTTTCTTTTCAGCCTAGAGAATTTCCTTAAGCATTTGTTGTAAAGTTAATTTGGTGGTGTTGAATTCTTTTAGCTTTTGCTTCTCTGTAAATCTTGTGATTCTCCATCAAATCTGAATGAGAGCATTGCTGGGTATGTATTTTTAGGTGTATGTTTTTCTCTTTCCTCACTTTACATATATCATGCCACTCCCTTGTGGCCCGCAGAGTTTGTGCTGAAAAAAATCAGCTAATAGCCTTATGAGATTTCCCTTGTATATAACTTGTTGCTTTTTCTTTGTTGCTTTTGATATTCTTTCTCTTTAATTTTTGTCATTTTGAATACAATGTGTCTTGGTGTTTTCCTCTGTGTGTTAATCTTATATGGGACTCTCTGTGCTCCCTGGACTTGGGTGACTATTTCCTTCCCCAGGTTAGGGAAGTTTTCAGCTATTATCTCTTCAAAATTTTTCTCAGGCCCTTCCTCTGTTCTCTCTCCTTCAGGGGCCCTATAATGTGAATATTAGTATGCTGATACTGTCCTAGAAATCTTTTAAACTGTCCTCATTTGTTTTCATTCTTTTTTTCCGTTTGGTGTCAGTGATTTCCACTACCCTGTCTTCCAGCTTACTGATCTGTTCTTCTGCCTCATTTAGTCTACCTTTGATTCTTTTAGTATATTTTTCATTTTGGTTATTGTATTCTTAAATCCATGGGGTCAATCTTTATATTTTCTAATTCTTTGCTAATTACCTAATTTATTGCTCTGTGTATCCATTCTCCCAAGTTCTTTGATCCTCTTTATGATCATTACTCTGAACTCTTTCTCAAGTAGATTATCTATCTCCACATCACTCAGTTCTTCTGGGGTTTGATCTTATTTCTTTGTCTGAAACACATTCCTCTCTTGCCTCATTTTGTCTAAATTGTGATTTGTATTTTTAAATCTGTAAAATGTTGGTTATGTTTCTCAACCTTGGAGAAGTGGCCCTCTATAGGAAATTTCCTGTGTCTCAGCAGTACAGTTCCCTTGTGCCACCCAAGTACCAAGGACCAGATGGTCCCAGGGTAGGTCTTATTCTATGTTAGTTCTGCAAGCTGATGGATCAGTTTTCTTGTTTCTGGTATCTTCCCTTGGTGGGTGAGGCTGGTCTAGACACTTACGTAAGCTTCCTGATGGGAGGGGGTGGTGCCTGCCCCCTAGTGGGGGGGGGCTGGGTCTCGGTCCTCTGGTGGGCAGGGTCATGTCTAAGAGCAGGTCTAGTAGTGGCCGTCAGTTCAGGAAGTCTTCATGCAGCTTGTCTGCTGATGTGTGGGGCTTTGTTCCTCCTGCGTTTGTTTGGCCTGAGTGTGACAGCACTGGAGTCTACAGGTTGCTGGGTGGGGCCAAGTCTTAGTGCCAAAATGTCAGCCTCTAGGATAGCTCATGCAGATGAATGTTCCCTGATATGTACACCACCAGTATCTGTGTTCTTAGGGTGGGCCACAGCTGCTCCTCACCTCCCCAGGAGATCCTCCAAGACCAGCAGGTATGTCTGACCCAAGCTCCTATGAAATTATTGCTTTTGCCCTTGGTCCTAGTGCATGTGAGACTTTGTGTGCACCCTTTAAGAGTGAAGTCTCTATTTCCCTCAATCCTGTGGAGTTCCTACAATCAAAACCCACTAACCTTCAAAGCAAAATACTCTGCGGGCTCCTCTTCCCGGCGCCAGACCCCTAGACTGGGGAGCCTCACATGGGAATCATAACTCCCACTCATGTGGGAGAACCTCTGTAACACAATTACTCTCCAATGTGTGGGACACCCAAACAGGAGATATGGGATTTGATTATAACACAAGTCTGCCCCTCCTATCAGTCTTGTTTTGGTTCCCTCATTTTGCCTTTGGCTGTAGAGGATCTTTTCTGATAGGTTTTAGTCTTTTCCAACAATTCTGTAGATTGTTGTGATTTTGGTGTTCTCCTGAGAGGAGGTGAGCTTAGGGTCCTTCTAGTCCACTATCTTGGCCTCTCTCCCAACAATTCTTTTTTATTTTTAAAGTCCACACTCGCAGCATATGAAAGTTCAAAGGTCAGGGATTGAATCTGAGCTGCAACTGTGACCTATGCAGCTGCAGCAATGCCAGACCCTTTAACCCACTATGCCAGGCCAGGGATCAAACCCGTACCTCTGCAGCAACCCAAGATACTGCTGTCAGATTCCTAATCCACTGCACTACAGCAGGAATTCCACAACTATTCTTAAAAGGCTTTATTTGCAGGCAAAGAAAATGTTGTGAATAGAGCTGTGAGGAAGTCTTCATAGAACATATCACATTTTTTGAGACACAGAATGGGAGATTATAGACTTTGCTTCAGTATTTTCCAAAGAGCAACCTTCACTTCCTGGTTTCTCAAACTGTAGATGAGAGGATTTAACAGTGGGATCACCATTGTATAAAACACTGAGACCACTTGATTTCCTGCCTGGGATCCACGTTGAGAGGGCTGCAAGTAAGTGTACATTGTTGTCCCATAGTATAGGCCAACAGCAGTCAAGTGGGAAGCACATGTAGAGAAAGCTTTTTGTTTGCCAGAAACTGAGGGAATTCTCAGGATAGTCATGAGGACAGACAGGTAGGAGACAAGGATCACCATAATGGAGATGATCAGGGTGAATCCTCCACAGCTGACAACCACAATTTGCGTGACCCAGGGATCTGAGCAAGCTAGTGCCAATAGTGGAGGGATATCACAGAAGAAGTGAGGAAGGACATATGGTTGACAGAACGATAGTTGTGTGATGGAAGATGTCACAGAAACCATGTTCACTAAGCCTCCAAGGTAGGATCCTGTTACCAAGAGGAGACAACGGACTCTAGCCATGGTGGTGTGGTAGAGCAATGGGTGACAGATGGCCATGTAGCGGTCATAGGCCATGGAAGCCAAAAGGTTGCATTCGGCAGAGGCAAAGATTATGAACAAGCCCATTTGAGTCATACATCCAAGGAAAGAAACAGCCTGCACCTTATATAACAAATTTGCTAAAGTCTTTGGGATGGTGATAGAAGAGAAACAGACATCAAGAAAGGACAAATTAGAGAGGAAAAAATACATGGGGGTGTGTAGGCAGGGACTAGCTCTGATCAAGACTACCAGGCCTAGATTCCCCCAAAGAGTCATAATATAAACAAGAAAGAAGACTCCAAATAGCAGGACTCCAAGCTGAGGGTTAGCTGTCATTCCAAGAAGGAGGAAGTTGGTAACTATAGATGAATTCTCCATAAACACAAGCTGGGTATTATTCTTGGTAGTTAAGAGTTCTTTTGACATGCTTTAAGTGAGAAAATGACAGCAAACTAGATTATATAGGTAAAACAGTTCCACTCAAAACACATGAATCCATAGCACTCTCCAACCATTCCCCACATCTACATTCCCACTTTAAACACTTTCCCAAATAGTATCACTATTTCTCAAACATAACATTGAGAAAGTGAAGACAGGAGAAAAAAGAGGCAGGGGGAAAAAAGGTAAAGAAAATTCAGAAAGTAAAAGGAACACATAAGGAACAGAGTAAATGTCTACGATGCAAAGGATGCTTAATATTTGTTGAAGGATAAATGAGGTAGAAAGAAAAATAGATGTCATCAAGAGATGTTCTTTACTAATACAGCACTACAAACTCTTAGAAAACTTGGGGGTATGGAATTCCACCTCATTTCCCTCACTTTTCCAAATCAAGTTCAAAGAATTATTGCAGATAAGGTAACAATACAGGAAATCTGTCGGCGGATTTTATCTTGACAGATAGCTCCCCCTCTCTTCAGTATTAGTGAGATTATTTCTTAAACAGAAGAAGTCACAGATACTCACTACTTTGCTTGGTCAGTAGAGGGTTTTCCAGAATCCTGATCATCTCTTCACTCACAGATTGCTGCAGAATTAGAATGCCCCTAAATGGCCATCAGAAACTGAACTCAAGTCTGAAGGTATCATTTGTGTCCTGTGAAGGAGCAACCAAAACATTCATGAAGTTCCTGACTGATGCCTTTAATCATGCCTTAGGCAATGGTGATGCAGGTACGCAAAACTAACTGAATTCCACAAGGGCTTGTCGGTCAGATCCACTTGAGCAAAGGACCAAGTCACGAAACAGCTGGAGTTAGGTAACACCGAGGCTAAGCGCATGGATTCTGTCCCTCTCTCTTTTGGCCACAGGATATTTCTAGTGCTGGCTTGCTCCTTCACACAAATGCCTGGCTCGTGCTGTGGATGAAACACCAAAGAAAAGAAGGGATAAATTCATGCAGACCCCTCTCCATTTGTAGCATTTCAACTAAATCAGAGCCCCTGTGGTTCACTGGATGGCCATTAGCGAGGGGTGTCTAGAAGGGATTCCTGCATTTGGTGAGAGGCTAGACAAAGAAACCTCACAGGGCTCTCCCAACTTTGATTCAAAAGAAAGCCATGTCTTTTAATTCACCACAAAAACATAGGTTCTTTATTTGGTACAGTAGTTAAGATGTCTGATTCTGGAGCTCTATGGACCTATTTGAATCCCGGCTTAGGAGATCACTGGTTCTGTGATTTACAACTTAACCTATGTAAGCTTTGGTGCACTAATCTGAAACAGAAGGGCACCAATACAACCTATGTCATGGGACAATAGTGAAGGTTAAATGAAATATATATATATATATATTTCTTTTTATCACCACATTTGCATCATATGGAAGTTCCCGGGCCAAGGGTCAAATCAGAGCTGTACCTGCAGGTCTACACCACTTCTATGGCAACACTGGTTCCGAGCTGCATCTGTGACCTATGTGACAGCTTGCGGCAATGCTGGATCCTTAACCCACTGAGAGAAGCCAGGGATCCAACCCGCATCCTCAGGAGACTACAACGGGTCCTTAACCACCCGAGCCACAATGAGAACTCCTAAATGAAACATTTTAAGTAAAGCACTTGGTACATATTAGGTGCTCACTGAATTCTACTCTCTTCGTTGCTTTATGAACACTCCTACTTATGTTCTACTGATTCTTTTTTCCCTTTCCATTTCACCAAATAGAATGAGAGGTATTGTTTTGTGTATGCTATTATAATTTCAGACCAACAGAAGTGACCTTGCACTTCTGAGATTATGGCTGAGGCATAATCTCTCATGCTCCGGTCTATAACCCCCCCTCAGACACACACACAGACACACAAATCCATACACACACACACAAAGAGCAACTTGCCAGAGTAGATGGAAGGAGTGTCTTTTACTTGTGGTAGAAATTCACTCCTTTTTGCTCTATCCAAACTGTTGGAGTTAACTCCTACTATTACTACTGCTGCTGCTGCTGCTGCTATTACTCAGCACAGCAGCCTGCCCAGGAGAATATTCAACAACTTCTAACTCCAAATGGGAAGATCAGAGGTGAAAATCCTGGGCGGAATGGAGACAATGGGTAGAACACTTCTTTCAGAGACAAAAAACATGAGTTCTAGTCCTGGTACTAATTTGTGTTCTCTTTCAGTGGAAAAGCCACTTAACCCCTCTGAGCCCCATATTTTCCCTTCTGAAAAACGGAAAAAACAATATCCACCATGCCTCTATTTAAGGGCTGGCATGAGGATCAAATAAGATAATGAATGTGAAAGCACTCTATAAACTCTGAAGGGTGATACAATACACATGGAACGGATCCCTATTATTATTCCATCATGGGAGGTGGGAGAGGGAGGAGGAATGCGTCAATATGATCATTTTCTGCTGCTTGCTTCAGCTCCTGCTTACAGAACTGCACTCTCTGCCCTCCCACTCACTCCCTACACACACATCATCTGCTCTGCCTCTCCACTGTGAAAGTTTCAACCTGTGAAGGCTTAAACAAATAGCTCTCAGTTTTTCATGTATTTTGAATCATAAAAAAGACAGGATTTCAATGTTAGTTTCACATCTTTGTATCATTTTTTAGATTTCCTATTTTAGGATAACGCTATTCCTTGACGTCGGTATGCATTGTAGGCATTCAATACGTATTAGTTGAATGAATGAATGACTCCCTATTAATCTTTGGAACACAGTGAAATCTTTTTCTCTTAAAAGAAGATTGAATTGCTTTTTCTTCCCAAAGGAAACAAACATAGAAAATTAAGACTGTATTAAGGGAATGATTCGATACACCCCATCTGCACATGGCATTGCATTAACCAGTGCCAATATAACAGCCAGAATGGGTGTGTTACTAACTTGGCAATGTGTCTTGGATATGTACTTACAGGAAATAATCAGGTACTCCTATTATTTGTTGAACAAGTAATCTTTCATGTTAAAAAAAAAATGCATTCATTCATTTATCCCCAGAGGCATGTAAATTTACCAGTTCTGTAAGAAAAAAATTTTGGTTACCCTCTTTCCAATTTTTCACTTATGTAGTTCACAGGGACATCTTCTCAAAATAACATAACATTTAGAATTTAAATAAAGGCTCGGAATTCCCAATGTGGCTCCATAGGAACGAACCTGAGTAGTATCGATGAGGATGTGGGTTCGATCCCTGGCCTTGCTCAGTGGGTAAAGGATCTGGCATTGCTGTGAGCTGTGGTGTAGGGTGAAGACGCAGCTCAGCAGCTGCAGCTCCAATTCAACCCCTAGCCTGGGAAGTTCCATATGCCTCAGGTGCAGCCCTCAAAGATACGTAAATAAATAAATAAAGGTTCACCTATTTACTTATCCAATAAAATTTCTTGAGTGTTTAACAATGCAATCTTTCAAAAGATCATATAATCCAACCAACACATTTCCAGAAGAAACAGAAGTCCAGAGAGGTTAAGAGACTCACCTGAAGTCTGACAATGAATTAGTGGGAGAGCTGGTGTTGGAACCCAGATCTCCTTGAACTTATTCAGTGACCTTTTCATATTCCTATCTTGCTTTCCCCTTAATTTGTTTTTGGAAGTTATTCTGGATAGGACTTTCACCACTGGTACATTTATTCTTCCAATAACAGATGAAAGGTCATCTTCTGTGGCTATATTTGAGCTATATGATCTTGAGCAAATAGCTTGCTTTTCCTGGGTCCTAGTTTCTTCATCAATAAAATGAAGCAGATAGACTCAGGTGGTCTCTCAGGCTATTTCCAGATTTGAGCTGTAATTTCCCATGGCTCTGTTATTTAAACTGTACAAACATCATTGGTCATTCTCAATATCTGACAGAGGGATGCTAAAATAAAAAAATTCTGTAGTTCCATAAGTCTGGACTATACAAACCACCCTATGATACTCTGCTTCCTCAGCCCTCACAGTGACAGGGATGCCATACTGATTTCTGATCTTTGTGCAAGGCACTAAGGACCAGTGAGGGAAGTGCATGGGAGGGATGTTTCCAAACCCCCTAGCCACCTTAAGGCTAGGGCAAAGATCTGGTCAAAGCATCCAGGTTATGTCACATTCTAACCCTGTGATCTTAGACAAATTTTTCAACCTCTCTACCATCAATTCCCTTATCTAAAGTGGAAATATATTACCTAATTGAAGTGACTATTTTGAAGATTAAATAAGAAAAACTATTCAGAGTGCTTAACAAATATTTAGGTGCTTGATACATGTTGCTTTTGCTTCTCCTTAAAAGTCCATTTTTTAAATTTTATGATTCTATATATATGAAAGGTCCAGAATAGGCAAATCTTTTTCTGCCTATTCTGGACCTTTCATATATATCTATAGAGGCAAGAAGTAGATTCGTGGTTGCCAAAGTCTCGAGGAATGGTGTGGGAATGGTAGGTGTGGAGGTTTCTGTTTGTTTTGGCTAAAAGCTATCTGATTTAATAAAAACTTATGGACTTACACTTCTTTTGGCTTTTTAGGGCTGCACCCATAGCATATGGAAGTTCCCAGGCTAGGGGTCGAATTGGAGCTGTAGCTGCTGGCCTATACCACACCCACAGCAATGCGGGATCCGAACCACGTCGGTGTCCTACATCACAGCTCATGGCAAAGACAGATCCTTAACCCGCTGAACGAGGCTAGGTATCGAACCCACGTCCTCATGGATACTAGTCGGGTTTGCTAACCACTGAGCCACAACGGGAACTCTGGACTTAGACTTTTAATAGGTCTTAAACTTTTGACCTTTATGTTGCCAAGGACCTTATTGTTCCTTTATTTCAATATCCAGCATGACTTGATATTCCCATATGATTACACATTTCTTACTCTTTTTTTGGTGATGAAAATGCACTAAAATTGTGGTGAAGAAGTTCCCATTGTGGCTCAGTGGGTTAAGAACCAGATATAGTGTCCGTGAGGATGAGGGTTTGATCCCTGGCCTTGTTCAACATGTTAAGGATCCAGTGTTGCCACAAGCTGCAGCATAGGTCACAGATGCAGCTCAGATCTGGTGCTGCTGTGGCTGATGCATAGGCTGGCAGCTGCAGCTCGGATCTGACCCCTAGTCCAAGAACTTCCATAGGCCTCAGGTGCAGCCATAAAAAAATAAAATAAGATAAAATAAAATTGTGGGAAGGTTGCACAATTCTGAATATACTAAAAAAACTATTGAATGTACACACATTCACATGTGCATCTTGTATGGTATGTGAATTATATCTCATGAAATCTGTGACCAAAAAATGTAATCCTGATGAATACTAGCGGAAAAAAAGCCTACTATAGAGTGGTCATTCTTGGCTGCATCTAAATCCTTCTACTGACCTGCAGCAGAGAGCCCTGGTAAGCACTGGATGAGATCATTAATTTAAAAGTACTTTGAAAAATTTGAAGATGACAAAAGAAATGTATTCAAAGGAAATGATAAAATTATAATTAGAGAAATAAAGATATGAATAAATAGAAAGAGACACCTTGCTCCCAACTGGCAAGGCTAAAATATAAGAAAGATGAGAGTCCCTAAGTTAATATATAGATATAATGCAATGTCAATGTAATATACTACAGGATATTTACTAGACCATGACAAATTTATAGTAAAATTCACCTGGATGAATAATAAGACAAAAATGCCAAAATATTATTTTTAGTAATGATAGAGATTATAGATAGCCTCTCAAGTTTCAAACATCATTACAAAGCCATACATATAAAAAAAGACCATTTGGCATTAGGGTGAAAACAAGACTGACCAATGAAATAGCATATTTTAGAGAAAGAGAACCAAATACATAAAAACATGTCCAGCTGGCTATAAAGAACACACAGACACAGGGACCCACAGTCAGACACGCACGCACACACACACACACACACACACACAGTAAAGGAAGCACTAACTGATAAATATAATTGAGAAAACTGTGTATCCGTAAAAAGAGAAGTGAATTTGGATATGTATCTCATATCATATATTTCAATAAATTCCAGATGGATCAAAAACGTAAACATAAAAATCTAAACTGAAACTAGAAAAACAATGAACAATATTGTTTAGCTAGTGTACCTATTGGGAAAAAAATGGAGGCTAACATCAAAGCCAGGATGATGTGTTCAAATACATGACTAAAAAAAACTTATGCACACTGTACTACATCAAAATGAAGATCAAAAAGGAAACAACCAAAAGGGGGAAATAGGCAATTGAGCAGAATTTTTAAAATACATCAGTCAGAACATACAAATAAATATTGAGAGATTCCAAATAATCAGCAACTGAGACAGCTAAATACACCATTGGCTATTAACAGGCTAGTTGGCTGTATAATTACTAGAAACACCCAAAAGAAATACATTTGTGAAATTACCTTAAGCCACATAAAACCATGACCACACATGGAAAATGTCGGATAGGCAAACAGAGTGCTGGCTAGCTGAAATGTTTAATTCAGTAAAGTTGCTCAAGTTCATGATGTTAAAAAGTCCACACCCCTATGTAAATATGAATGCCAAGACCAACCAACAAGTATTTAACCTGATCTTTCTATGGGATTAAAGTCTCAGGGTCAGGAAAACTGTGTACATTGAGTCTCTGCAGTGTCTTTAAGAAAGTAAGAGTGGCAGTTGCTTGTGGCTACTGCAAGGGGGCTGGGGCCATTGTCCCTTCCACTTTCACATCTTCTATGAACACAAGTCATCTGCTTGATGTGCCACTCTCTCCTTTCTTCACTCACTTGCCCCCTCGCATCCTAGCCCACTAAATCCTCTTCGATTTCACAAAGCAATTGAAGTGCCTTGTCTCCAAAATCCCTGAGTAATGGGACAGGAGTTAGGAGGACTCTAAACATCTGTCTTGTTTTACTAAGTCTACTGACAAGGAGAAAGAAATGCTCTCAGGATTGGGAACCTTAGTTTATGTAAGCTTGGAATTCATCAGCTCTTATTTCTGCCTGTTACCTTCTTACCCAAATTTATTGTGTGTTCCCTCTGTGGACATAAAATAGAAATGTGAAAAGCAATTTAGAGTCACTCAAAGAAAAACCTGTCTCTCTGCCTGAAGATTTTCAAGTTCTGGGCCCCAGGCAGACATATTAAAATAGATCAGTTTTTACCATATGACCAAAATCAGTGGCTCTTGATGAAAAAGCCCACCCCATTGTTCACTCTCCTCCACTCCAAATGTAGGAATTTCAACAAAATGCCCAATGCCACTAAACTCACCTGCAATGTCTTATTTTTATCGAGGACACATCCGGCATTTCGTGCTTCTCCCTCAACTATTTCTCCTGAAAGGACTGAGGCTTTTAGATTTTTGGACTTCTATCCATATAGATAGCCACTCATCGGCCAACTGTGTGGTATTCAGCACAAGCAGCATACATCATATAACAAAGAACCATTCTCCCTTGAGAGAATCTAAGGCTAATTGAAAGGCTGCTGTGAAAATAATCTCTCTTTCATAATCATATCTTATGTTTTTGCAAATGTTAAAAAAACTCAAGCCATTAATTTTTTCATCCAAATCTAACTCAAATCTATTATCCTTTCATTGTCTTAACATCCTATAAGATTAGTAGGCTAGTGTTGGTTCATACTTCACGTATCTGGGCTGATTAAGATCAGGCCCTATATACAGGCCTCAAATTAGAAAGAGCAATGGGGAGTTCCCGTTGTGGTACAGCGGAAACCAATCCAACTAGTATCTATGAGGATGTGCGTTCAATCCTGGCCTTGCTCAGTGTATTGGGGATCCAGTGGTGTTGCTGTGAGCTGTGGTGTAATTCACAGACATGGCTTGGATCCTGTATTGCTGTGGCTGTGGTGTAGGCCAGCAGTTACAGATCCAATTCAACCCCTACCCTGGGAACTTCCGTATGGTGCAAGTTCAGCCCTAAAAAGCAAAAAAAAAAAAAAAAAAAAAAAAAGAAGAAGAAAGAAAGAGCAATATAGCAATGGGCAGATTGTTTAAAGAAATGGGCCTTGGCCTCAGCTCTGCCACTAAGCAGCTGTCTGACCTTCGGCTAATTACTCCCCCTTTCTGGTCTTTGGTTTCTATAAACCAAGATATTGAACTGGACAATTTACAGGGAGTTGTTTTATTTTTTTATTTATTTTTTTTGACTTCTAAGATTCAATGAGTTTAAGTTCACAGGCATGTTTCAGAGGTAACCCACTATGCACAAAAGGGAGTATCATAAAGTTGAAAGTATACTGGCTTTGCAGTATAACAAAACTGAGTGTGAGTCTTGGATTTACCACTAACTAGCAGTGTTACTTAAGCCAAGTTGCCCTCTCTGAGACTTGGCTTTCTTGTCTGTAAAAAGGTGATAGTAATATTAACCTCATATGGGCATTGTGATTATTAAATATGAAAACAGGGGTTCTCGTAATGGCTCAGTGGTTAACAAATCTGACTAGCATCCATGAGGACGCATGTTCAATCCTTGGCCTTGCTCAGTGGGTTAAGGATCTGGCATTGCCATGAGCTGTGGTGTAAGTTGCAGATGTGGCTCAGATCTGGTGCTGCTGCAGCTGTGGTGTAGGCCAGCAGCTACAGCTCCGATTCGACCCCTAGCCTGGGAACCTCCATATGCCGCGGGTGCAGACCTAAAAAGCAAAACAAACAAACAAACAAAAAACCCAAAAAAGAAAACATAGGTAAAGCACATGGCACATGATAGCCTCTCAATAAATGGTAGCCAATATTAGCTACTATATAGGTTAATACACTAGCTTTCTCTACATAATGTATTTATCCATTACTTATTTCTAAATACTCTTATCTTTCTAGCTCTCAAAAGAAATATGAATCTTCTCTACTTTCCCAGTCAAAGAATAGCTGAGCAAGAGTGTAATTACTATATTATGAACCTGATTTTATATATAATGAAACTAAAGTTATATGACTAGTCTAACATTACACAGTGACTTAATGACAGGGCTGAATCTAAAGCTGAATCCCCAGGTCAGTAGATTTTATCACTCAACTGATACCCTTTAGACTGGGATGTACTGCTTTAACTGTTTGTGGTGTCAGGCAATAACAATGATGATTTTCATTCACTTTATTCCTTAGCTAAGTCTATGCAAGAAGAGCAAAATAGAATTATTATCATCTGAAAAATTCAGACTAAAATTTTTCTCTAAATCTGGGACCAAAGAGCCAAATGAAAAATGCTTGTGCGGTTGTAGAGGAAGCAGGGCAAATTAATGCCAAAGCTTCCATGCTCGTATCTACTCTTGTTCTCCTCCACTTAGTCTGACCAGCTGAGTGAAAGGTGCCACTGTCCATTTAGCCAGTAAGCTAGCAGTCATGCCTAACACCTTAATATTTCCCTACTTTTCCACTCCTCCCTTATTCAAAGGTAACCAAGTCCTTCTAATTCTATCTTCTAAATTCTTTTAGACTCTATTCAATTTGTTCTATCCCCTCTACTACGTGATAATTTTTTCTCACCTGGACTATTGCAACAATCTACTAACGGGTCTCCATTTGACTTTTCATATTCCTCTAAAATAAATTTACTATGCACAGCCAGTTGGTTTTTTAAAACAAAAATTGGAAACAAGAAACATAAAAACGTAAGAAAAGAGTGAAAATGTATGTATATGATTATGTATCTTATCTTGTATAACTCTTTTCCTTGAGTCACTATCTCATTTTTATTTTACTAATTTGCTATATCATTATTTTCACTTTTTCCTACAGACATTCAGATATTAGGACCACAAATATCATTTTTCCAAATAGTAAAATATGTCAGATTAATTTATTCAACAATATTTACTGAGTATTTAGTATGTCTTGGGCTCTAGTAATGCACAGTGAACAAGACAGACAATATCTCTATTTTCATGAAACATGCATACTTGTAGACAAGAGACATGCAGTAAATATATAATATAGTGAAAGTGCCACAATAAATGTGTTAAATGCCATGATGAAAAATAACAGAGAGTTTCCAGTTGAGTGCAGTGCATTAGAAATTCACATTTATCTATAAATGACATAAAAGAACTACTTTAGGTCTGTAAACTCATGAGAAACAAAACAGGGAAGAATATGAAAACATTAACACTTTAGGAAATGGAAAACTGAAGATCAAATATTAACTGATTATCAGACCTGAGAAACCTAGATCCTAAACTAGCAGTGAGAAAATGAACAATACAATTTGTACCAAGTAATGTCCAGAAGACTTAGAAACTAGCAGCATCAAATCAGCATCTGATACTTCTGTAAGTGAGGATGAAAGTGGGAAATTTGGGAATTAGTAGAAAGGTGATTTATGAAGCAATTAGCCATCTAGATCTACTTCATTATTCTTCTTACTTGGATAAGTCCCCTACATACTTCCCTCTCATAGAAGACTAGTGACTTATTCTCTGATAATTAAAATGGGAGGTGTTTGGACAAGATGTCTCAGATAGAACTGAGTGTGAGATTAGGTGAAAGCCTAGCTATATATACTGCATGTTGAGAACACTAGCCTTCTACTTGGTTCCCAGAAACCTGTAGCCAAGGCTTATAACCCCCAGGTAGAAGATTGAAAAACTATTTTCTCAGAGAATTTAAGCAGACTTATAGAAAATTAATCTGAAAGGGATCAAACCAAATCATCCTACAGTAGGGCCCACTATGACAAAAAACTTTTATTAATCATTTTCATGTTCCATTCAAATATAACCAAATATCCAAGGATCCCAAGACATAGGATTCTTAAAAATTCTTTCATGAAGGGTAGAAATCAAAACAAACAAGAAAAAAAAAACAATTTAGATAAAACATTTCAGGGAGATGAGAAGGTTAAAAATCTTTAAGATTGGAGTTCCCATCTTGGCTCAGTGGAAAAGAATCTGACTAGCATCCTTGAGGACACATGTTAGATCCCTGGCCTAGCTCATTCGGTTAACGATCTGGCATTGCTGTGAGCTGTGGTGTAGGTGAGTTGTGGTGTGGGCCAGTGGCTACAGCTCCGATTGGACCTCTAGCCTGGGAACCTCCGTATGCCATGGGTGCAGCCCTAAAAAGACAAAAAAAAAAAAAAAAAAAAAAAAAAAAAACCAAAAAAAAAAAAACTTTAAGATCATCAGAAGTGTAAAAGAAGATATTAAGATATTGTGTCATTAAATAAGAACAGTATATTATTTTTTAAATGTACATTAAATAAAGGAGTTCTTGGATATTTTAAATGACATCAGAAATAAAACTTCAATAGATATAGCAAAAAATTAAGTTGAGAAATTCTCACAAAAACTAGACCAAAGAAATAAAGAGAAAAAAATTTTTTTTTATTTAGAAGAATAAACCAGGAGGTCCAACATAGGAATGATAGGTTTTCCTGAAAGAGAAGAGTGAAAATGGAGGAGAGGAAATTATTGAAGAAATCATTTAAGTAAAATTCTCAGAACTGAAGAAATAGTTTTCAGATTAAAAGGGATAATTGAGTACCTAACAAAACTGATGAAAGTATACTCACACTAAGGCTTGCCATATTGAAATTAAAGAACACTGGAAACCAAGGGATGATTACATTTGAACAGCGGAAGTTGAGTAAGCAGGCAAAGGCCACAGGATGACCATAGTTATGGCATTTCATGCAACCACGATATCCAATCCATCAACCTCTGCTGATCTACTCTGAAAAGATATCCAGTATCCAAAGACTTCTCTTTACCTACTCTGTACCTTCTTAGCCCAATCCACTATTGTCTTTCTCTTAGAGTACTACAATAGGTTATAACTGAGCTCTGTCTTCAATCTGGTCCCTTATAGCCCATTGTCCATATAGCAGCCAGAATCACCTTTGCAAAGTGTAAATCAGACCCCTTTCCATACCCATCAATGACCGTCCACTGCTTCCAGAATAAAGTTCAAACACTCTACCATAGCATTCTGGATGCCACCACCCTCCCCCCAACCCCTGCCATTATAGGGTCCTTGAATATCTTTTGACATTATCATCTATCTGTCTCTCTCATTACTTCCAGCCACACTGGTTTTTCTTTATGTTCTATGTACATGCTCAGTACATTTCCAACTTCGTGTTTTTGCACTAGTCTCTACTTGCAATTTTCCAGTTCTTTCTTATCACTCATTACTCAAGTCTCAGCTTGTTTGTCACTTCCTTAGAGAAAAATTCCCTGATTAACTTATCTAAAGCAGTCACTGACTCATCAATTCTCTACACCATTTTATTCTAGCAATTATTACCAGTTTACATTATGTCTTTAAGTTCATTTCTCTCTATATATTTATTATCTGTCTTTTTAGGCTAGAATATAAGCACTATATGGGCAAAAATGAACTTGCCTTTCTCATTTATCAATATCTCAGCATTTAGGACAGAATCTTGCATGTCATAGGTGCTCAATGAATATTGCTTGTATTAACTTATTAGTGGATTAACCACCAAGACTTCATAGACCTTAACATAGTACCAGTGTTGCAAATACACATAGTGACACAGTGGCCATATATTAGAGAATCCAAAAGGCAGCCCATGGCTGAGGAAAAAAATGATAAACATGGTCATTAATGTCACACCTGAAAAGAAACCAATAACTCTGAACTCTCCTATAATGTCCTCCAGCTTCTTTGTTCCCATGACTAAAAAGTAACAAACATGGAGAAAAGCCACACTAATGAGGCAGAAATAAAAAAGTGGTGTAAAATGGAACGTGGTATGGAAGGGGGGATATTTTGATACAAAGGATGGTAATCAAGCCTCACTATAACAATATAATAAATAACTTGTATTACCCCCCACAAGGAGACCCCTGAAGAGACAAGCTCTAACAGATTCTCAAGAATATAAACTCAACTTGGTGGTATTAGATTTCCTTTCTTTACACATCACATGTCAGGCCCACTTTAGGAGAGGGTAATAATCTTAGCTTGCTCAAGCTGCCGTAACAAAGTAACACTAGGTGGCTGAAATGACAGAAATTTATTTTCTCAGAGGCTAGAAGTTTAAGATAACAGTGCCAGCATCAATTAATGGCAAGCGCTCTCTTCCCATGTTGCAGACAACCACTTTCCTGGTGTATCATCACGTGGCAGGGAGAGAGAGAGAGAACCCTGGTGTCTCTTTTTATGAGGGTACTAATCCCATCATGAGGTCCCTACCCTCGTGACTTTATCTAAACCTAATTACCTCCCAAAGATCCCATCTCCAAATACCATCACACTGGGGGCTAGGGCTTCAACCTATGGATTTGAGGGGACACAATTCAGTCCACAGCAGTGAAGAAACTGTTAGAGAAAACAGGCAACGTGTCAGGCAGGCCTGCTGGATGATACAATTGAATGAGAGTCTACAATTACATTCCACTCAAGACTGAACTATTGGTGGAGCTCACTGAAACACTCCTACATTTCCAATTATCCCACTCCCAGCCCCACCTTCTCCCTCTTACTACCCTTCCAAATCATCATGTGGCAAATAGAAAGATTTTGTATTTGAAAGTTATCTGATGGGATCAAGTTATACAGCCAGGAAAATAATTCCTTTGTGTTCAATAGATAATAAATCAAATATGAATATTAGGAAAATAAAATGTTTAAAGCCACACTGAAAATAATATTTCAAGCCAGATTTGGGACAGGGCTCTTGTCTCCTAGCAAAAGGTTTTTCTCTCTGAAGATATCCTTTTTATCCCAAGAGACCCATGCCTCAGGTTCATTCTGGGAGAATCAACAGAGATTTAAGGGCTGCTAAAATGCTGGGTCACTATGACCCTTATTGTGTACTTCACTGTTCATTTCTGTCTTTCTGGACACTCCATCCAAGTAACTGAAAATCAGGAAGATCTTCCTTCTCCACCAATCTTGAATCTCATTAGGGAAGAAGTACACCGTGTACTTGTTCCTTTTGTCATGTCGAGTGGCAAATTTCATCCTTTCCCAGGCCAATTAAAAGCTTCCAAGTACCTTGTTCCCTTGCCAGTTGTCTTAAAGGACAGTGCACTCCCTGAGACATGCATGACAACAAGTATTAACTAACATAGCACAATAATTCCATACCCCAGTTGAAAATACCAAGATTACTACTGAGATAGAAGCATTCACTAGAAAAGTGTCCCAATGATCTCCTGATTACAAAGCAATTATAGGTATAGTATAATTACAGCAATTATAGGTATATATGTATACCTTCCCCAAATTTATGTTCTCCAGGAAATCTTTTATGATAAAAATCCACCTATGTCTAACAACTCAATTCCTCTACTTTGCTTTCTATTGTTTGCCCTTGTTCAGTTGCTGCTTTGAAGACTACTTTGAGAAGCAGAGTAGACATTGTATAAATATGTGCTCCCTAACCAACTTGTGTGTTCCATATAGCTGCTTCGGAGTACGGTGTTGCTTACCTGTGCTTTATCTGTTCTAACTTCACTTTCCTCCATTTCTTTTCACTGACACAATAATCCATTGTTATGAGGAAGCATAAAAGCTAAGAGTTGGCAAAATAGGGCTCATGCACCAAATAAAGCAAGTTGAATAGTAAAATGTGACACCATCTGCTATGATTCTCTGCAATAATAAGAGCTAAATGGTTTGACTTTGATGCCCAAATATCGCCCTCCTCATCTTCCTTCAATAGTCCCCCTGTCTCAATGTCTCCTTGGGTAGCTGCCAACAAAATGTTCATCAATTGATAATTGGATGGAATAGGGCTGATGTAGGTAATCTAGCCCTTGCTCTTTCAGCTCTCCCACTCCTCTCAATGGTTTTTGTTGTTTGCTGTTAAGGATATTTGCAGAGGAGGAGGAGAAACAGGTAAGAAGGGGAGTCAATACTGGATGCTACAGCCCACTCCCCTGCTAACTGGATGAGAGTTAGAAGAGACAGGAGACCTATGGAATCCTTCTCTCACCTCATTTCCTCTTCTCTAATCCTGAAGAAGAGCTTTAATACTGCCTCTTTCTCTCAAGAGTGAAACAATGAATACATGGATAGTCTGTTTGTCCACCTTGAAGAGGTTGCCACTGAGGGTATAAACAGAGATTGGCTCCAATTTAGTTGACAAGCTGATAACAATTCCTAGTGTTTTTCAAAAACTTTTATGAAGCAGCTTACGTAAAGCTAGGTTTAATCTTTCTCTTCCCGTTCTTGTGTTTCTCCATCACAAACAGGAGCTTACGTGTCCCACCACCTCCAGATGACCCCTCTTAGCTAACACACTCTTCTGCAATGAGCCCCCTACCCACACACACAACATAGGTGAACCGATTAGACAGAATGTAATTTTATTGTCACGAACTCTCTCTAAGCTAGAAATTGAAAAATTTCATGAATTATACATCAAAACACATACACCAACCCCATTGTGTTAAATGAAAAGAAACTGAACTATTTCTACTACCCACCTTCTAGTCATATACGATCACATTTTCACCACAACATGCATAAATGTACCCAATTACAAGTCACAGAATTGTCAAATGTCAGAGTGGGAAGGGAGTGTAGAGATAATTTAGTCCAACCCCCTCGTTTTACAGCGGCTAAAACTAATACCCAGAGAAAGGGCTTGCCAAATGTCACTCAGGTAGCTGAGAACAGAAGTTCAACTAGCATCATGGCCATGTTTATGATCCTCTCTGTCAAAACAAACAAACAAACATATATTCAACCAAGAATTTAAGAGTATATGGATCCATCCTCCAAATGAGGAAGCATCAATCTTTTCAAAGCAAAAATGACCCCATTCATCATAGCTGAATGTTCCTGCTCTTTTCTGTACTGTTTTGCTGCTACTGTCAATTCCCAGGACACTTCCCTCGCTCTGCTTCTGAACAGCCCCCATGAATGAGCAATTCCTAAATGCATTTGCTATGATGTTTGCAAAGGCAGCCACTCAGAGAAAAGGTCAGTGTCACTGTTCTCTGTTTCCAAATGCGTCCCTTGAAAGAATCAGACATTACAATACTGAATACCAATTGCCTAAAGACTTAGAAATATCCTCTAGGAAAGTCCAAGACTCCCGAAAAAAATGGAAAATCCAATGAAAGCTGTGATGTAATTTACCAAACTGAAAAAAGAACACAAAGCGGATGAAGAGACACCATTTTTCTACTGGCCTGGGGAATTGTGTTGATGGGTTTTCAAGAGAGTGACATGACTCCTCGTTCCTCAGTCTTTATACTCAGCCATTTCTCTAATGACTTGGAAAGTCAGGCCAGCCCCATATATGCTCTCTTGTCACTAAAATAGGGATTTAGGTCTATAGGGGGGCCCCCCAAAAGAGAGGTAGAACCACAAAGGAAAGGAGTAATTTTTATACCTATTTTGCTTTGTACCTGTGATGTTAGTTCTTCACTGTTACCTGTCAGCTCTGATCTCTGAATTTCCCACATCACAAAATGATGGTTGCTGTTCTCTTGGATGCAGTCAAGCATCATTAATCACGTTATACACAAAAACCCTTACAATCCTACCCAACTTACTACCTTCTAGTCTTACCTTCTACCATTTTCTCGTGCTTTACAGCTAGTCTCACTTTCTACCACTCTCTCCCGTGCTATAGCTCACACTAGACAACTCTAAGTCACATTTTGTATTTTGAGGCCTTGCACTTCTTTTCCCTCTATAGCTTTAAAAATGGTATTTCAAGTTGCTAGGATGCCTCCATCCCAACCTCCTTTTCATTCTTTAAGACATATTTTAAATACCGTTTTCTCTTTAAAGACTTCCGTGATCCGTACCTCCACTCCAAATTAATAGTTCTATAAATAATTTCTATTCTTCTATTAATTCAATCATTCACAAACTATTGAGTAGAAATAATTTGTCAGGCACTTTGCTAAACAGTGGAAATAAAGCAGTGGCTAGACATGTTCCCTGTCCTTATAGAATTCATAGGATAGTAGGGAAAAAAAGTAGTTGCAACAGTTTTCATAGGAGATGTATAGATGGCTATGGGATGTCACTGCAAGAATCTGATGTAGTCTTGAGACATCAGAGAAGGCCTGCCTTCAGAAGGAGCATTTAAATTGAGACAGTAAGTAAAAACATTAGCCAAATATAGAGGGCATTCCCTTCCAGACAGAGAATATAAGCATATAAAACAACAAGAAGACAGGAAGGAATTTGGGATTTCAAGAAACTGAAAGAAAGAGGAAGTGGCACAACATGAGAATTCAGCAGAAGGCCAGGCTTTGTAGGCTACATTACTAATTCTAGACAATAAACTAAGAGGATTAGAAAGTCACTGGGGGAGTTCCCCTTGCAGCTTATTGGTAACGAACCTGACTAGTATCCATGAGTATGAGGGTTCAATCCCTGGCCTTGCTCAGTGGGTTAAGAATCTGGCATTGCCGTGAGCTGCAGTGTAGGTCACAGATGTGGCTTGGATCCCGCATTGCTGTGGCTGTGGCTGTGGTGTAGGCCAGTGGCTACAGCTCCGATTAGACCCCTAGCCTGGGAACCTCCATGTGCCACAGGTGCAGCCCTAAAAAGCAAAAAAAAAAAAAAAAAAAAAAAAAAAAAAAAAAAAGGAAGGAAAGAAAGAAAAAAGAAAGTCACTGAAAAATTATCTGCCTAGGGACAGTTTGGAGGGGAAAAAATTATATGTAGAGACATGATGATGGCTTAGAATAGGGTGATGGAGAAAAGCGGATACATTTGAGAAATATTTAAGATGGAGAATCTATAGGTCTTAAACAATGGGATCTTAAATAAAGACTGAAGGCATCAAAAATGACAAAAATTGATAATACTATATTCTATTGAGGTAAGGAATAACGGAGGAGGGCCAAAATTGGTTTAAGCAGTATTGTGGATAGACAATGACTATGATGCTGAAAATACTGAATCTGAGGTGCTTACAAGGTATATACAAGTATACATAACAAATAGTCAGGCGTATGGTTCTGGGGCTCAGAAGAGAGAGCTGATTAAAAAGAAGAACAGAACCATCAGTACAATGATGGCATCTGAAGTCATGAAAATGGATAATTTTATTCTAAGTAAAGAGTAGGATGGGAAAAGAAAAACTTGGTCATCACGACAAACACTTAGAGATTGTATGGAAGAGCCATAAAAGGAGATGGAGGAAGAGTGGTCAGAGAGATAGAAGGAAAACCAGGGAGTAAAGTTCTGAACATACAGTAAAAGAAGGTACATCAAGAAAGAGGGCGATCATCTGAGGTGAGTGCTGTTAAGCCTCCAGGAAGGCTGGATCCAAGCCACATGGGTGTCATTTTGACCTTATCAAGAGCTATTCCAGTGGAGTTGTGTGGGGCAGAAGACAGATTGGAGTGGGCTGAGGTGAAGAAATGGAGACAGAAATATAGACAATTCAGGAAGTTTGTGTTTAATGGTAGGAGTGAGATCATTTAGTAACTGAGGGGGCTAAGGGATCCTGCATGGTTTGCTTGTTTGTTTGTTCAAACATAGGAAAGGCTACAACATGTTTAAAAGCCAAAAGAAGAATCCAGGAGAGAAGGGTTGGTTGAAAATATAGGAAAGAAGAGGACTGATGGCATTAAGTTTCCTGGGAAGGCAAAAGAGGAAGGAATCCAGAATGCAGGTGAAGGGATTTGTCTTTAATAAAAGGGAGGCTATCCTTCCATAGTAACATTAAGAAAGAAGAGGGTAGTCAACTGTCCATAATCTGTAGGTTTCAAGGTAGAACTGAATACGAAGTGAGGACCTTTGCTGAGATTCACAGTAGGGAGAATGCTAGGAGTGAAGTTTGAGAAAATAATTTGTCAAGTTCTCTGAATGCCTTTTCTTCCCCTAGAGTTCTCTCATGATTAGTAGGGTATATTGTAACACAGTGGTTAAGAAAATGGTATCAAGAACAAGAGTTTCTGATAAGAACCTTGGCTCTACTATCAACTAGTTGTGTGACCTTGAGCAAATCATTTAACATTTTGTTTTCGGTATCCTTATCTGTGAAAAGGGGATGACATTTTTACCTACCTCATAATTTTATCATGAAAATAAATTCACTGAGTTAATATACATGAAGGGCTTAGAATAGTGCCTGAGAAGGTACTTATTAGGTATGAATGAAGGTGATGTTTTTCTTCAAAAGTTGGCAAACTGACATTTTAGTTTTCTAACTAGAATAAAAATACAACAGGGACATGTGGCTTGCTCATATGTAATATATATAACTATATAATATACATAATTAGCATATATATTAATCCCAAGAAATCAGCGAATATCAGTATATCCCAGTAAGGAAGTCCATAGAGGTGGAATTGAGAGTGGTTCCTAATGAGTAGCCTGGAGGATTGTGTCCTGAGGCCTAGGGTGATCTTTTTCTAAATCCACTGTAAGGGACAACTCCACCAGTTCACATTTTCAGTTCTATCCCAGCCTTCTCCTTTGTCTTTTTCTATCTGGGGACAAGAAGAGTTTCACTTCTCCGTTTGGAAAAATTACCATTTTTAAGTGCAGAAAATGGAATGATTTCCTTCTGGAAAAGCTTTGGAAATAGCCACAAAACATCAAGGTAAGTTCCATAAGAGGGGGACCCCCAACCCAAATACACAAACATTTGCTCCCAAAGTTCACTGCAAGAATATTGTGCCAAATTAGTGACTTCAATACATAAGGGTTGAAAAACTGAAGATACTTATGTGTTTGGCTGTAAAAGATGGTATTTGCTTGGGGAGAGTAGGCAAGAACAAGGAGTTAAATGGAACTAGCAGCTATGGTGGTTGAAGGTCAAATCAGAAACTTGGACTGTCAAATATTACTAATACAGTCTGCATTAGAGAAAAACCTAGATTACACATACATAATATTATGCCACTGTATTGTTTTCAGTACATTCTGTACATATGAAATGGCTAAATGTTGCCTAGCAGAGGTCCCACTAGAACTGATCTTGTCTGATTTATAATTAGCACATGTATTTGTTAGTATGCGAAGGAGAACTGCTATATTACTTGGGGGAAATTGTGTTGTTTAGTAAGTGCAACATTTCTCCTGCAGTTTTGCTCCAACTATTCATTAGTTCTGCTAACCTCTTTTTTTTTTCAGAGCAAACAAAGTCAAACAGCAAATCAGCAGAAATATGTAAATTTATACAATGACAGTCCAGTTGTGTTAGACTGGGAAGATAGTGTGAAGACATGACAGATTTTTGAGTAAGTAGCAAGTGTGTAAGATAGATCTCACAGCAGCATAGATAAGGCGCAAATTGGAATAAGCGGAGTTTCCCATTTGTAAGCCCATCTGTTCTCACTCGGACATAGACAGCTATAGCAAAAAACACTTAGGCATCAAGATTCAAAGTCTAGTCTACTAGCTTTGTGACTTTGGTTGAGCAAGCTCTTATTTGCCCAGAACACAGGTAATGCTTGTTACAAAGATGAAGCCGTATGCAGCATAGCAGCAATATAGTACAGTGGTGGAGGAAGAGGGATCTAAAGTCAGACTAACTAAGCTCAGAAGCCTCACTCCATTACACTAGCTATGTATCACTTTATCACATTGTTTAACCTCTTTAAATCCTGATTTCTTCACCCATAAATGGAACATCTTCTTAGTAGACCTACTTAGCTCCCAGAGTTGTGCTGAATATTTAATAAGATGATCAATGTAAAGCACTTAACAGAGTGGATGTGGCTGCAACATAGTAAGCCCTCAATAAACACTAGCTGTTAAAATGCTACCCCTAAATTTTCTTCACTTTGGTTTATGCCCAATCAACTCCACTATAAATGGTCTGGTTAAGGACACTTACCTTTGCATTGCTTAATTCAGTGAACATCCCTACATGACATCAGCAGCATTTATGGCAAATGACTAATTTTTCCTTGTTGAAATGTAAAAACTGGGAAGTGCTCAGGAAGATTTGCAGAATAGCTCATTACTTAAAGGATAAAAGTTTTGATCAGGTACTGGAAATAGACTGTGGCTCTCTGTCTCTGGAATATTAAAACATGATCAGCTAGACCCTCACTTGCATATTGAATACTCAACTGCCCCCAAAGGGAGACTGCATTAGATATTGTCTGAAAGTTTCTTTTCACCTTTAAATCCTATGATTTTTCCAAATTAGTGATTGATAGCAGCTACTACTTGTGCAGCAATAGCTAAAATACAAACATGGGCATTTTATCTGTATCCTTGTAACACTCACCAAAATCCTATAAGGTGAGTACTAGCCACATTTTAAATGAATGAAATAGACTTAGAAAAGCCACAAATAACAGTCATGAAAATAGTGGTAAACTCTGAATATTTATTTTTTTAATTTATCCATTCATTCTTATATAAACACAACCAATAGGAGTTCCCATTGTGGATCAGCGGGTTAAGAACCCGACTAATATCCATGAGGACGCAGGTTTAATCCCTGGCCTCACTCATTGGATAAAGGATCTGGCGTTGCCGTGAGCTGTGGTGTAGGTCTCAGATGCAGCTCGGATCCCACATTGGTGTGGCTGTGGTATAGACCAGCCGCTGCAGCTCTGATTGGACCCCTAGCCTGGGAACTTCCATATTCCATGGGTGTGGCCCTAAAAAGACAAAAAAATAAAAACAAATACAATCAACATTTATTGAGCACCTACTATGTGCCTGTCGCTCTCTTTACCATTGATGTCCAGCATTGGACATAGTAGATAATATCCACGCCCTTGTGGAGCTTGTGTTTTGATAAACAGAAAATAAGGCCCAAGACTATCTGGTTCCCAGGCCTGATTCACTTCTGTAATAAGGTACACAGTCCTCTGGCTTTCCTGTCATGTTACCATTTTACAGTGAAGTTGATTTTTTTGTCTTTTTTTAGACACAGCAGAACCATACACCAAAGAAACCAAACTGTATCCAAATTTATCCTCCTGGTCTTACACGGGTGTCTGAACAGCAGCAGCTTATCTTTAAGCTGTTTCTATTTGTGTGTCTAGTTACCCTGGTGGGAAACTTACTTGCCATTCTGGCTATTATCAGTGATGCCCGCCTCCATAGCCTCCTGTACTTCTTCCTTGCCAATCTGTCCTTCCCTGACATCTGCTTCAAAACAACTCCAACTCCAAAATGTGGGCAGACATCTAAAGCCGGTGCCCAATCATCTCTTTTGCAGGATGCCTTATGCAAATGTACTTTTTTTTTATGTTGCTGAGGGACTTGGATAATTTCCTCTTGGCAGCCAAGCCACACGACCAGTACATTGCCACCTGTCATCCATTACTGAATCCCAAGTGTTGTATCCCGTTGGTAGTGACTCGATGGGTCATCTCCAGTCTTCTCTTAGTACTGCATCTCAGTCTACTGAACCTTTGCGATCAGAGAGATCCCACACTTCTTCCGTGATCTGGAACCCATGTTAAGGCTTACTTGTTCAGACACCCAAATCAATGACTTGACAATCCTAGTCATTGGAGGAGCAGTTATTTTTAGCTCATTCATCTTCATTTTTATCTCCTATTCCCTTATTGGTTGCACTGTACTTAGGATACTTTAGCCAAAGGGAAGGGAAAACATTTTCCACTTGTGGCTCCCCTTTCTCAGCTGTGTTCCTCTTCTATGGATCCATCATTGGGATCTACTTTCTTCCCTCTTCTGCCTACTCAGCAGAAGTGGATAAGGTGGCTGCCATCATGTACACAGTTGTAACTCCCAAGATGAACCCTTCATCTATAGTCTAAGGAACAAGGACATGAAAGGTGCACTGAGGAGACTACTCGGTAGGAAAACTTATTTCTGGAAATGGTGAGCCCTGCCATAAGAAACACCTGTGTCAACTTCTTAGACTTGGAAGAGCACATAAAGGCTCCAAATCCTCAGGATACTGTGCCGCCACAGTAATTTCTTTCCCTTCCATTTCCTGCCCCAATGCAGGCCCAGATTCAAGATCAGACTCATCTCTTCATCATCATCATAACAAAACAAAAATTATTCTTTATTACACAGTCCTATACCATTTATTTACAGAGTTTTCCCTGAATAAGCTCATGGTGGTATAGTTAGTACTCACTAATTGGTGGGGATTTGAGGTACATAAGGATTCTTGTGTGTGTATGAAAACAAAGACATGACACCTGGGCCCCTTTATGCTGTATTTGTGTAATATCTTAATGTTTGCTCATGCAGGAAATTTCTGGATTTTCATACATCTGATACTGCTAAAACATATTCCAGTTATACTGTCTGGTTTGAATGAACCTGGTTCTTTGTTTCACCTTCAGCACTGGGTTTGTGGATTTGTTGTGGCACCACAACAGTGCAGTCAATGCACTCAAAGTATAGTTTGCAGACCTGTGCTAATCACATGACTATTTGTTACTGGTCAGTAGAGAGATTGAGGTGAGATAAGTTTAGAAAATGAGATGAACACTTAGAAAAGTGGAGCAATTTCACATTTCTATGAAACTTTTATTTTACAAAAGTATCAGTCTACAAAAATTTGTAAATTAAAGGGTTCCCTTGTGGCACAGTGGGTTAAAGATCTAGCATTGTGGAGTTCCCGTCATGGCGCAATGGTTAACAAATCGGACTAGGAACCATGAGGTTGTGTGTTCGATCCCTGGCCTTGTTCAGTGGGTTAAGGATCTGGCGTTGCTGTGAGCTGTGGTGTAGGCCACAGACATGGCTCAGATCCTGCATTGCTGTGGCTGTGGTATAGGCTGGCGGCTACAGCTCTGATTAGACCCCTAGCCTGAGAACCTCCATATGCCGTGGGAATGGCCCTAGAAAAGGCAAAAAGACAAAAAAAAAAAAAAAAAAAGATCCAGCATTGTTGCTACTGTGGTGCGGGTTTGATCCCTGGCCTGGGAACTTCTACATGCCACAGGTGTGGCCACGAAAAAAACAGAAGCACCAGATTCTTCTCTATCTTCTGGGTTCTCCTTTGTCTCTTCTTCTTCCTTCCTTTTCTTCTTTGCTTTCTCATCTTCCCCTTTCTCCTCTCTCTCCCACTTTCTCTTTCTTCCCCTTTGTCATCTTCAACATAAAATCTTAAGCAGGACTCTATATGATAAATACCTTTTTAACCAATGAAATCAAGATCTGATACGAGTTACTTAATTGAAAACATCAATTAAAATATTTCCAAAATATACAAAATGCTTGTACAACTCATTATCAAAAAAACCCACACACAACTCAATCAAAAATATGAGCAGAATACCTAAATAGATATTTCTCCAGAGAAAACATACATATGGCCAATAGGCATATGAAAAGATGCTCAACATTGCTAATTATTAGAGAAATGCGTATCAGAACTACAATGAGGTACCCCCTCACATCAGTCAGAATGACCATCATCAAAAAGTCTACAAATAACACAAAAACCAACAGAATGGGAGAAAATCTTTGCAAATGAAGAGACTGACAAGGGATTAATCTCCAAAATATACAAACGTCTCATATAGCTTTATATCAAAAACCAAACAACCCAATCAAAAAATAGGCAGAAGATCTAACTAGACATTTCTCCAAAGAAGACAGATGGCCAATAGGCATAAGATCCCTAACATCACTAATTATTAGAGAAATGTAAATCAAAACAAAAATGAGGTATTACCTCACACCTGTCAGAATGGCCATCATCAAAAAGTCTATAAACAATAAATGCTGGAGAGGGTGTGGAGAAAAGGGAACCCTCCTACACTGGTGGTGGGAATGCAAGCTGGTGAAACCACTATGGAGGACAGTATGGAGGTTCCTTAAAAAACTAAATATATAGGTGTTATATGATCCATCAATTTCACTCCTGGGCATATATTCAGAAAAGATGAAAACTCTAATTGGAAAAGATACATGCACCTCAATGTTCACAGCAGCACTATTTACAATAGCCAAAAACACGGAAGCAATAGAAATGTCCACCTACAGATGAATGAATAAAGAAGATGTGGCGTGTGTGTGTGTGTGTGTGTGTGCGCACGTAATGGAATATTACTCAATCATAAAAAAGAATGGAATAATCCATTTGGAGCAACATGGATGGACCTAGAGATTATCATACTAAGTGAATGAGCCGGACAAACACAAATATCATATATCATATGACATCACTTATGTGTAACATACAAAATGATACAAATTAACCTATTTACAAGACAGAAATAGACTCACAGACATAGAAAACATAGTTACCAAAGGAAAGAGGGGAGGGATAAATTGGGAAATCGAGATTAACAAATGCACACTACTGTATAGAAAATAGATAAACAAGGACCTACTGTATAGCACAGGGAGCTATATTCAATATTTTATAATAACCTATAATGGGAGTTTCCATTGTGGCTCAGTAGTTAATGAATCTGACTAGTATCCATGAGGACACAGGTTTGATCCCTAGCCATTGTGGCTCAGTAGTTAATGAATCTGACTAGTATCCATGAGGACACAGGTTTGATCCCTAGCCTTGCTCAGTGGGTTAAGGACCTGGCATTGCCATGAGCTGTGGTGTAGGCTGAAGATGCAGCTCAGATCCTGCATTGCTGTGGCTGTGGCGTAGGCTGGCAGCTACAGCTCCAATTTGACCCCTAGCCTGGGAACCTTCCTATGCCATGGGTATGGCCCTAAAAAGTAAAAATAATAATAACAACCTATATTGGAAAAGAATGTGAAAATCATATATACATATGTATGTATAACTGAAAGACTTTACTGTTTTACCAGAAGCATTGTAAATCAACTATAACTACATAAATAAATAAAAAATAAATTTTAGAAAACATCAATTAAAGCAGAGTCATCAAGCAGACACATCTCCTTAACATTTTATTTTTCAAAATGCGCTACTTTGACTTCTTCTGTGCGAATATATATTCCTTAGCTGATCTTCTGATGTAGGGACAAGACCTTTTCTTTGACTATGGGTTGTCTGATTGCATTCTGCATAATCATTTTTGAATGAAACTCACCCTTTTCTTAAATACCATATATTGTTTTATTCTTGATAAAAAATAGGCCTTGTGTTAATAAAATTTAGCAAATATAGAAAACTATAAAAAGGATAAAATTTAAAAATCACCACAATCCCACCTTCCACAGATAGCCACTGTTGATATTTTGGTGTATTTTTTTCTATGAAAATAGACATATAAAGAATCTGCATAGGAGTTCCCATTGTGGCTCAGTGGAAATGGATTTGACTAGTATCCATGAGCATACAGGTTTGATCCATGGCTTCACTCAGTGGGTTGGGGATCCCATGTTGCCATGAGCTGTGGTGTAGTCATAGACACAGCTCAGACTCCACATTGCTGTGGATGTGGCACAGGCTGGAAGCTGCAGCTCCAACTAGACCCCTAGCCTGAGAACCTCCAAATGCGGTGGGTGTGGCCCTAAAAAGCAAAAAAAACAACAAAAAAAAAACACTAAAAAACTTTAAAAATCACATAAAGAAATACACATAAAATACAAATTAAAATAGAAACTTAACAGGTGAGGTCATAGATGGGCTTTTTCTACATAGATGTATTCCTCATGCTATCACTGTAGCTAAGCCCTAGGCCTTCAAGTCTTTGTGTACCCATTTAGCCTTGCAACATGCCCTCACCCCACTCCTCAGTACCTCCCTCTCCCCATCCTAATCTACTTTTGTTTTCAACACTTAACCACATTTAATCTATTAAAAATTTTTCTAATTTACTATGTTTATTGTTTATTGTGTGTCTTTTCCTCACCCCCTCAATATAAGCTCCAAAAAGGTAGAACTGTAACCAAGCAGGGCCTTTTGAGGCTCCTGGGCCCACAAGTCTTTCTGTGTTCTCCATTGCTTGTTTTGCAGAAATAAACTTCAGCCTCCATGACCTTCCCAGAGTTCCAAAGAGCAGGTGCTACTCAGGGGAGGGAGGGGATGCAAAGACACCCAGGAGGAGCAGTCAGGAGACAATAGTGCAGCCTTGGAGCAGGGTCCTGGTTCCTCCTTGGGGAATATATATAACAATACCTTTGAGCCTTTCCTATGAACTAAAGCCCCCAACAAATGGAAGAACTACTTGATAAAAAAGGACCACCAGAACCAGTCTAGGGGCTACTAAACACCAGCTTTGAGAAACAATGCAAGCTTGCCTCTACCCTGAGCCTTATCTATGGCCCTATTTTCCACTCCTTAAACTATAAAACCACCTGCTAATCTCTCCCAAGGAGGAGGGGCAGTCTTTGAGGCATTAGTCAGCTGAGGTCCCCTTTCCCTGGCAAAACAATAAAGCTATCTTTTTCTCCTTCATCCAAAACTCTGTCTCCATGTTTCTATTTCAGCAACATCAGAGTTGCCAAAAACAGAATCTTGTCAGTTTTGTTCAATGATATATCCCAAATGCCTAAAGCAATGCCAAGCACATAATAGGTGCTAAATAACTCCTTGTGAAAAAATGACTTAATATTACGTCTTCCATTTTCATTACTAAAAATTATAAGCATATAATAAGAAAAAGGTATAATAGTCTATAAAATGTATAATAAATAACATATTTTATTTAACCATTTTCCTGTTGTACATCATTTAGGCTGATTATAATTTTCCATCATAATAAATAACATATTTTAATTTTCATTGAGGAAACATATCAATGTCATGTGTACATTATATTTCATATTTCTATGCACCATACAATGTACTCAGCACCAAAATTTCCCATTTCATTCATAACCATACACTTAATCTCCTTTATCCATTTCTCTCTCCCCTCCCCATTCCTCCTCCTCTGGAAACCATTAGTCTGTTCTCTGTATATATGGGTTGGTTTTTGTTTGGTATGTTGTGTTCATTTATTTATTCATTTATTAGTTTTTTTATAATCCACATGAGTGAAATTATACAGCATTTGTCTTTATCTGACTTATTTCACTTAGCGTAGTATCATCAAGACCTATTCATGTTGTTGCAAATGGCAAGATTTCATCTTTTTATGGTTGAAAAGTATTCCATTGTATATATATATATACACCATATCTTCTTTATCCATTCATCTGTGATGGACACTTGTTTCTATATCTTGGTTATGTTAAATAATACCACAATGAACATGGGGTGCATATATCTTTTTAAATTTGTGTTTTCACATTTTTTAGATAAATACCCAGAAGTGGGATACCTGGGTCAAATGATAGTTTTATTCTTTTTATTAGAGTATAGTTGATTTTACAGTGTTGGGTCAATTTCTTCCCTACAGCATAGTGACCCAGTCATACATACATGTACATACATTCTTTTCCTCATACCATCTTCCATCAGGTTCCATTTTCTCCATACTCTCTCCAGCATTTGTTATTTGCAGACTTCTTAATGATGACCATTCTGATTGGGGTGAAATGATACCTCATTGTAGTTTTGATTTGCATTTCCCTAATAATTAGTGGTGTTGAGCATTTTTTCATGGGCCTACTGGCCATCCACATGTCTTCTTTGAAAAAATGTCTATTTAGGTCTTCTGCCCATTTTCAATTGGGTGGTTTGGGGTTTTTTCTTTATTTTTTTGGTTCTTGTAGAGAAAAGGGAACCCTCCTTCACTGTTGGTTGGAATCTAACGTAGTATAATCACTATAGTAGTTCTATTCTTAATTTCCTTTGAGAAATCTCCATACTGTTTTCAATAGTAGCTGCACAGAACCTTGAAGACTGTGGCAGGGGAAAAACAGAAATCTATGAAGGATAAACTTTAGAGGAAGAAATATACTGTACTTTGGAAATTGGACTAATGTTGCTATAGATGAGCAAGCCAAGGTTTCACACCAAAGGGCGCATATGTACCAAGACAAGGACCCCAAAGGGGAAGACTTGGACTTGTGATCACATGTGATTCTATGTAAAACAAATTACGTCACCAAATTTTGTTAGCCAACTGTCATTCTTCTGTAATCCTTGGTCACAACTGCTGCATTTTATTAGCTCAAAAAAAGAATTTTCATTTGGTAAGAATATCAATAGTTAGAATCTCTCTACACAAACAAAAACACTCAGACGGCAATCTATGGAGATATATAAACTATAGACTGATATAGACTGATGCTTAACAGAAAAATGCAGCTGTCTTATAGTCAATTTGGGTGATACAACAAAATACTGTAGGCTAGGTGGCTTAAACAACAAACATCTATGTGTCAAATTCAAATTCTGGATGCCAGGAAGCCCATGAAAAAGATAATGTCAGATGCAATGTCTGGTGAAAGCCCTCTTCCTGGTTTGCAAATGGCTGCCTTCTTGCTATATCCTCACGTGAGAGAGGGGGAGGGAGGAAGAGAAGAAGGAGGTCTAGAGGGACAGAGAGACACACAGAGACAAAGAGAGAAAAAGATCACCTATCTCTTTTTGTTATAAGCCCTACCCTCATGACCTTATCTGAACTCAATTACTTCCCCAATTCCCCATCTCCTGTTATTACCACATTGGGGACTAGAGTTTCGACATACGAATGGAGGGGGGTACAAAAATTCAGTCCATATCACAGATCTTTATTTCTGGGAGCCTGAAGCAGAGCCCCTCCTTTAGATCTCATGTGGACAACAATGATTAAGTTGGAATGTGATGTCAATCAGATCAATCCATTGTGACGGTATATTAGCGCCATAGCCTCTTATATCTCCTACGCAGAGAACAACCTACTGCTTAGCATGCAGCAGATGCTTTGAGAAATTTTCATACTCTTTGTCTATGTAATCCAACTTTGGGGAAAGTAACCTAAAATAACCCAGAAGAGGGGAACAATGTTTAGTAAAAAGTAATGAATTCTGAAGGTCACTGAATTTTTAAACTCACTGGTATTTGGTATATTCCAATATGCAGTTATGATTACTTAGTTTCTGAAGTTCATTAGCTTATTCTATGTACATTT
Organism: Sus scrofa; assembly: GCF_054392235.1. NCBI lineage: Eukaryota > Metazoa > Chordata > Mammalia > Artiodactyla > Suidae > Sus > Sus scrofa. The sequence goes on from NC_139401.1 coordinate 118,075,812, forward strand.
ACTAAGGACCTTGCCTAGGCCACACAATGTTTTAGTGCTAGCAGCACTGATATGAAATGTATAATTCCTTCCCTGAAGAAGCTCACAGGTTAGAAATGGAGATACTTACAACAGGGTAAGTAGTGCATGTAGGAAACCATATGAGCACTAAGTCCAGTTATGCAGTGACTACATCTGCTGCCTTTGTGTGGAACTTTGGGACGCAGTGCCCTAAAACTCCTCAAGAACTCAAAATGAAACTCGAATTGCTTTGGAACTGTACCACTCTGAGGTAAATGATTTGCTCATTTAATATGAACATGGAATTGAAATTCTCTATGTCCTCCAAGGCCTCATTGCAGTGCTTTCACACACAGTGAGCTACTTACTTCTGCTAAAATTTTACATTTTCAAAGATTCATGTTTGCTTAAGATTAAGCAGTTCTGGTGCCCCTCAAGCACTGGGCATTCACTTGAATGGGTTTTTTATGCTAGAAAAAATACACACACAAAAAAAAATGGAGATGAACCAATGGTAAGGAAATAGCCTACATGCTTGTGAATGCACAGAGTGCAAAGCTAAGTGGAAAAAAAAAGATACATTCACGTAGCTTTGCACAAAGGTCAAAGAGAGAAGAGTCTTTGATAACACCATTACAGAGGTCAATTAATTTAAATATGCCTCTTAAAAATGATGTTTAAGATCATTTGATGTTTATTTTAAATGGAGAAGATAAAAATTCTTGATTTGAAATCTCACAGACCAATCAAAGAAAGCACATCTTAGATTCTAGTATCTCAAGAGAAGGTTCAATCATGGCTGCTCATCAGAATTCCATGGGGGTGATACTAGGAACCTCTACTGGATCTGCTTAATTACAATCTTTACAAGTGGGTCCCCATCACACGTTTTTTGTCTGGAGGGTAATGAAATTTATTGAGGTATTACTTTCATACAAAAATGTACAGCATACAAAAATGTACCCATCGTGGTGCGGCAGAAGCATATCCGACTAGGAACCATGAAGGTGTGGGTTCAGTCCCTGGCCTCGCTCAGTGGGTTAAGGATCCGGCATTGCCATGAGCTGTGGTGTAGGTCACAGATGCAGCTTGGATCTGGGGTTGCTGTGGCTCTGGCGTAGGCCTGCAGCTACAGCTCCGATTAGACCCCCTAGCCTGGGAACCTCCATAGGCTGCAGGTGCAGCCCTAAAAAGCAGAAGAAAAGAAAATGTACAGCCAATGGAAGTGCAGAGTTCGGAGAGCAGGGACAAATGTAATTATCACCCTGCAATCAATCACTTCAGAAAGTTCCCTCCTGCCCCATCCCAGTCAATCTATTGCGTTGTTGGCAGCAGGCAACCACAGATTTGTTTTCTGTCACTATGTATTAGTTTTGTCTGTCCTGGAATTTCACATAAGTGAATTCATGGAGTACCTAGTACATATCATTTTTTTTAAAGTTTCCACAACTGATTCTGAGGGACTGTCAGTATTGGGAACTGATGATACAGAGGCTTCAGATATAGATACAGAGTCACAGATAACCAACATGAGTTGCATATAAGCCAAAGGGTTTAGATTCTAGGAGGATATGTTTATTTAAATTATGATTTTCTCTATTTAAAAGATTTTTATTATTTTATTTTATTTTTATTAAAGTAGGTTTGATTTACAGGGCTGTGTCAATTCCTGCTGTGCAGTATAGTGATAAACATATAAATTATGATTTTTCAAGTTATCCTTACAAAATTCTTATGGTTCAACACTAAGGGCCATGAAAAATTAATGGATGAAAGTTGAAATTGATATTTAACTAAATCATGAAAACACATTATATATAAATTATTACATAGCTAAGTGGCACATCTCTTTCTCAGATTTATTCTCAACCTCCAAACATCTCCCTCCAATTTAAAAAAACCTGCCTCAGTGGGAAGTCATCCAGGCATCAAAATGCATAATTTAGCAGTACAAGACTACAGTGTGGAAGGGGAATGAGGTCTTGGATTGGGTTTATAGACTCAGTCATGAGCACGATAATAAGGCTTGCTGGTATGAGCTGAATCAGTAATGTGTACAGAAAACCAATTAATTACGAGTTGTCATGGAGCAATGGTCTGGACTCCGCCACTGTCTCCATGGATATCTTTGCATCTTTGCTCTCAAGATTCTCCATTTACAAATGAGATAAAATGAGATCCTTTCAAGGGTTACTTCTGATTTTGACATTCTATGATTCTCTTTTAGTGAATTTTTCTGGATAAAAAAATATTTCCAAATGCCAATACTCAGTCTTAGTTTGTACTGTTTGTAAGACAAAGCTAACCAAAAATCTTATTGGAAGAGTTCATGAGGTCAGATTATCCTAATTCATGGTGTGATCAGAGTACCTCTGACAGGGATAAGACATCAATGTGGATTCTTTATTCTTGAAGTTAAATCTTTTTCTTGAACATAATGCTTTATATTATTTTTTACTGTTCCTTTTGGAATCATGTAGACATTCTAACACAATGTCAAACTTTATTGAAGACATCGTACCATCAAGTAGTCACCTCAGCTACCCATCTTCTTCCTTTTTGCCACTCAAGAAATGGGACCTAAAAGTTAAACTAGTTCAAATTTTTGAATGTGAATGCACAAGAGCCATTTTTCTCCCTTTCCCCTTTATGAACCATGCACAGAATAGATAGGCATTTGAACCTAAATCCAGGTTAACCTAATACAGATCTTCCAAGAGTATCCCTAAATTAACCTGGTCATGAAATTCACAAAGTCTATGTAACCCACAAAACTGTACCTCTATTTGGACAGCCATCACAGAAATGTGTATTAAGAGCAAAATAAGGAGCCAGTGTACATAATGTGCTGGCTCAATGAAAGAAAAAAAAAACCCACCTGTACACACTTCACCAACAATGTAAAAACTACTTACACATGATGGTGATATTAAAACAATTACCTATATACATGCTGGAAAGAATTCTGTTCAACTCTATTAAAACCAAAAAGAATGCATGATGGAATATATTCCAAAAGAATGCTTGCAGAAGATCAAAAAAATATAGTTCCATTGAAAACTACTAGAAATACGGAAACATATGGCAAATCTAAATTAATGAAGGTGTTAAATATGCGAAATGCAGGACGTTCAAAAACACTGTGAATACGGCTTCCCAAGTAAAAGGACATTCAAAAAATCACGGACATTTCGTTATCAACGTGGACATCTCCTCACACGGGCGGAAGGTGAAGGGAGAATGTTAAAGGCAGCTGCCCCTCACAAAAGAAAGCAGCAGCAGCCAGACCTCACAGCTTCACCCTGACACGCTTCACCCTGACACGCTGGGAGAACAGCCACACCCACGAAGGGAAAGCAAGGCCCCTAGGGGAGGTGGAGGTGGAAGAAGGGGCCGAGGTAAGAGGATGCACGTGCCCAGCACCGGTCCCAAGGAACATCATGGCTCTGGACACGTGGCCTGAGCACCCCTTTAGCGTCTCCCCCTACCTGCTCGCGCTCAGGCTCTCCCGCTAGTGAAACCCTGGTCTTGCCAGAAAACCCTGCATCCTGCTCACTACAGGAGAAAGACCAATCCTGCCTGACTCCCTGGGACTCCTGGGAATTGCTGAGGGTGGGGAGGGGAGAGCGAGGGAGACAGATGGCACAGAGGCAAGTACAGAGTGGGACTATTAATAGAGGCGACACCGGCGCGTTCTGGCCAAGGAGTCTGGTGCGACAGCTAGAAGCTGGGGCAGCAGGTGCCCCCTCCCTTCGCGCACCTGGGTGGCGCTGTGCCTGGTGACCACCACCCTTGCCCAGAAGGTCCTGCTGCCAACCAGTGCCAAGGTTCTTGCTACGCTAACGAGCTCAGTGACGCACTGGACAGAGCAAGGATCTTGTCCCTGGTTCCATCTGCCTTCGACACTGATAATGGGCCACATCAACTTACCTTGCTGCGCACGAAGCATCACAGGATTAGCTATTAAAAGAAAGACATTTTCTCGCTCATTACAGCCTGCAATGTGAAACGTCCAGAGACGCAGAGTCCTGTTTTCACCGTTAAAGTAGGAATTATTTCTGGCGGCTTTGGGAGAAGATGCAATTATCTTCCCTCCTGTCGCAGAGTTTCCACACTCACCTAGAGATGAGAGCACCCTGTGAAAACGGCCTCATCCTCCCCTGAACGAGGCCAGTGACTGATCTTCCCTGACCTGGGGGTGGGGGGCTGGTCCCGTGGGGTGGGGGGCTGGTCCCGTGGGATGGGGGGCGGTCACCAAGGGCAGAGGCAATTAGACAGCCCTGAGTCGTGGCCACTCACATCCCCTGGCTGCAGGCTGACAAAACTTTGCAGAGCAAGAGGAACTCTTCTGGCAGAGCCCACCCACTTGGCCAATGACCAGAGCCCACTAGGGTATCAGCGCTCTCCTCCTGGAGAAGTCCAGTGCTCCCCACCCCTCTTCCCCCCAACCTTGCCCCCCACCCGAGGCAATAATTTTGCTCTGGATCCGCTTGGCTGCAGCTCTTCCCCCACTTTGCCTGCCACCACAGAGAAAGAGAGACACCTGTAGCTTCACCCACACTAGTCAGGGCTCATTGGCACTGGTCACATCTCTCAGCCGGCTTGGCTGTTGAGTGAAGTTGGCTGAGGCGGTAATTTGATTTCCTATGCGATTGATTCACCAGGCTTTGATCTGGCCACTGGGATGGTCGCAATCTAGACCCCTGATTCAGGCCCTCTTCCTCTCTGTTTCAGAGAAGAATCCAGAGAGATAGTGTGGCTATCTCCATGCAATCTCATCCTCACAAATTAGGATCAACATTTTAAAGATGACTCCTTCACACCATCTGGGATCATGAACAATCACTTCACCACCCAAGACAAATATCCAGAATAGATGAGTCAGGAGTCCTTCTCTCCATGCCTTCTTACCATGTTTTGACTTCAGTATATTTTCCATATTTCAGTGAGAATTCACTGTTATGATATAATCATAACAGCGAAGTATACTCATTTATATGCTTTTTTGAAGAGTTGAAAATAGATTCAAAGTGAAGGAAAGAGAAAAGTTAGAGCTGCACAGAGTATATGATAGTGTGAGAAAGGTATATGGAGAGACAAGTCTGTATACACGATAAAATGTGTAGATGGAATACACAGGATTTGCTAATGAATTTCAAATATGGGGTAATGGGAAAGGAGGATACAAAGATAACTCCCAATTTTCTGGCTTTAAGAACAAATTTTATGAAGGTCCCATTTTTGGAAACAGAGAAGACTGTGAACAGGTTTTGGGGTCAAAAAAACAACAACTAGGATTTCCATCAAGAAACTCTCCTTCTGAGCATTATCCTCCACTCATACATCAAATATAACACATCAATTCCATCTTCTTAAGGCCAGCCAAGCATGACCCCATGATCCCAAAGATTGCCTTATGTTCCCATTTTCGTGTGGCTCCAGCATAGGTTGTAAAGGGAATGTCATCATACTGGTAATACTTACAAAATGACAGATATCTTAATGCAAATTTCCAGTCACCATTCAGAAATTTCCTATGAATAAAATAGTGGAATATTATACGGCCTTACAAAAGGAGATCCTGCCCTTTGTGACAACATAGATGACTTTGTTATGCGAAATGAAATAAGCCAGATAGAGAAAGATGCTGCCTGATCTTACATATGTGTGGCATCTAAAAACATCAAGTATGTAGAAGAAGAGAGTGCCATGGTAGATATAAGCAGGAGAAAGGCAGCAGAGGGGTGGGGAAATGTGGATATACTGGTCAAAGGGTATAAAGTTGTAGTTATGTAGGATGAGTAAGTCTAGAGATCTAATGTAGAGTATGATGACTGTAGTTAATAGTACTTTAGTGAGTACTAGAAATTTCCTAAGAGTAGATTCTAGGTGCTCTCACCACATACACAAAAAATGATAATTTTAAAGACATAGAAATGCCAATTAGCTTCACTATAGTAAACATTTCACTCTGTATATGTATATGAAAACATCACCTTAAATATAAATAATTTTTACCTTTTCTTTTTTCTTAAAGCTGCACCTGCAGCATATGAAGTTCCTTAGCTGGGGGTCAGGTTGGAGCTGCAGCTGCCAGACACACTACAGGCATTTGGTATCCAAGCCACACCTGTGACCTACATGGCAACTTGTGACAATGCTAGATTCTCAACCCACTGAGTTAGGCCAGGAATTGAACCAGCATCCTCACCGACACTATACCAGGTTCTTAGCTTGCTGAGCCACAATGGGAACTCTCATTTTTTTATCTTTAATAAATGGACGTGTGGAGTCCCTGCTGTGGCACAGCAGGATCAGCAGTGGCTCTAGCACACTGAAGCTCTGGGACTGAAGTTCGTTTCCTGGCCCAGCACAGCAAGTTAAGAATCTGGTGTTGTCACAGCTGCTGCATAGGTTGAAAAAAAAAAAAAAAAAACGAAAGTGTGGTTGATGGGAATGTAAAGCCATGCAACCACTATGGAAAACAATATGTAAGTTCCTTAAGAAACTAAAAATGGAACCACCATATAATCCAGCAATCCCACTCTTGGGCATATACTGGAGCAAAGCATGATTTGAAAACACACACACACCCCGAAATTCACTGCAGCACTATTCACAATAGCCAAGACATGGAAGCAACCTAAATGTTCCTTGACAGAGGATTGGATAAAGAAGATGTGGTGCATAAATAAAATGGAATATTACTCAGCCATAAAAGAGAATGAAACAATGTCATTTGCAGCAACATGGATTTACCTAAAGATTATCATCCTAAGTGAAGTAACTCAGACAGAGACAAATACCATATGATATGACTTGTATGTGGAATTTTTTAAATAATACAAAGGAACTTATTTACAAAACAGAAACAGACTCATAGACTTTGAAAACAAATATGGTTACCAAAGTAGAAGGGTAAAGTTTGGGAGGTATGGACTGGCAGTTTGGGAATGGCAAAGGTACACCTTTGTTTGGAGTGGATGGTCAATGGGGACCTGCTGTATAGCATGGGGACATCTCCTCAATGTTCTGTGACAACCTATATGGGAATGGATATGTCTCTGTATGGTTGAATCACTTTGCTGTACATCAGAAATCAGCACAATTTTGTAAATTAACTATGCTTCAATAATTTTTTTTTTAAAATGGAAGTATAAACCATATTTTAGATGTTTGAGATTGTTTTTTTCTTTTGATCCAAGTATTTCATGATATAGACAACGTCTTGAGTATGTGAAGGATTGTGTGGTCATTCCTAAGATCACTTGGGGTAAAAAGTTTTCTTCCTGGAACTTTCATGTAGCGAAGAATCACAGTTTTTGACCACCCACTTCAACAATGATGCAAGATGCTCAAGCATCTGGGAATGCTATTACACTTTTCCATGTCAAGGTAATATTCGTCAAGGCTGTCATTCTTTAAGACATGTAATAAAAATGTCCTGATCTGCTTCCTTCTTAAGTAAGAGACAAAGCCTAGGTTGCCATGACACCAGTTTAATGAAAAGTAGAAAAATTTGATCAATCAGTCAATCCTTTCATTTCCAGAAGTATCAAACAACTTACTGGGCATAGTGTGACTTACTCTTTTAATGTCTTTAAGAGACAACCTGAATTTTACATTAACTTTCAGTATGATATACAAATAATTGAAACAAACAACTGCCTTTCAAGTTTCCTATTTAACTGTATATTTCAAATAAAAATGTTAATGTTGCTGAAACGAGTTGATAAATGTTCACAAATCCCCATATCCCTTGACACATCTGGGCAATTTAAGTTGCCTTCACATTTCAAGCTTATAATAGTAATGGTATTCAGACCTGCAATAAGAGAGATTAACTTTCAGCACATGAGAACACAGTTTCTCATCATTTATGCACAGGGTATAATATACAAATGATGACTGTGGGATGAATATGTGAATTACAACTCTCATCCTGTAGCTGTGTTACACTAAGCCAGTCATAGTCCTTTAATTGCACTGTTTTTGGCAATGGTATGTATTTGTGAAATGTTTTTATGAATTTATAGTAAGTTCACAGTTGACAATGATGACTCTATGGCCAGGACCAAGATCTGTTTGTCTATATATTTTCATCTAAATCAGTCCAGTGATCTATTATTCTATCATTAGGAAAGAAGAATGTGATGCAGATCATAAAGTTAAATGTAACATAAGATACATATAAAGCTATGAATAAAGTTAATGCACAGTGTTTAATGTAACAATCTGTGTATTTTGATAAGAAATGACCCACCAATTTGGCTCAGTCCCCCACTGCAGCAAAATCAAAGGGGGAAATACAATGATAAGAGTCATAGATTTCACAAGAGTATTATGAAAGAAAATTTTCATGAGAAACAGTTTTCTTGGCATCAAAATCCAGGGAGAAATATGCACTGTGGATCTTCATAAAATTGGAAAATATAGAGAAGAATGTCCTCAAAAGTATTCTGACAGTAAAGTACAAGAAGTAGCTGGTTTCATAAGACCCTTGATGATATGTCTCAATGCAGACTGATAGCATTACATTAAAGGGTAATTTCATTAAATAATTCTACAAAAAGACAAAATAATATGGTCTAGATATATATCTCTTTGATGATATAGTTTGATTCCTAAATACAAATCCGGAGAACAGAATTTAATACATTTCCTTTAAGCTATGATATGTATCCTTTTTTTCCTCTTCACAAATCAGCATTAGATAAGATAGAAAAATTAAGACTATACTTTCTGAAGATCAACTGGGGTAAAGACTTTCCAGTTGGCCAATTAAGGACAGACTCTTAATAGTTGCTTAAATACCTTTGAGATAGATATCACATAATGAAAATTACACAGTGTAATACCCATTTCTGAATGGATGACCACATATTGGCTATTTTCCAAAAAAAAAAAGACCAAACGAGCTACAAAGATCCTAAAATTCTGTGACACAATGCATGATCTTTTTAAAAAAGTTCTAATGTCTCCAATTAAGTTGTGTTAAATATGGAGTTCCTGTTGTAGCTCAGCAGTGGTGAACCTGACAAGTATCCATGAGGATGCAGGTTTGATTCCTGGACTGGCTCAGTGAGTTGGGGATCTGGCATTGCTGCAGTGAGCTGTGGTGTAGGCCAGTAGCTGTGGTAGCTCTGATTCAACCCCTAGCCAGGGAACTTCCATATGCCTCTGGTGCGGCCATAGGAAGACCAAAAAAAAAAAAAAAAAAAAAAGTGTGTTAAATGTAAAATACATTCACAAATTTATGCAACTATCCCCACTATCTAATTTTAGAGAATTTTCATTATCCCCAAAAGCAATCGCTCCACATTTTCCCATCCATCCAGCCATTAATTTTCAGTCTGTAGATTTGGCTATTTTAGCCATTTCATGTAAATCAAATCATAATATTATGTGGAGTTTTGTGACTGGCTTCTTTCACAAAGCATAATGTTTTCAAGATTTATCTATGTTGCAGTATATATCAGTACATTATTCATTCTAGCGGCTGAATAATATTCCACTGCATGAATATACCTCAGTTGATAGAAATACAGCTTTTCCCAATTCTGGGATATTATTATTATTATTATTGCTATGAACATTCATGTACAAGTTTTTGTGTGTATATATATTTTCAATTATCTTGAGGATATAACTATAAGTGCAATTGCAGGGTCATATAATAACTCTATATTAATATTTAACTGTAAAATCGTTTTCAAAAGCGAATGCAACATTTTACATTCTCACCAGGTTTGTGTAGGATTCCAATTTCTCCACCCTTGGCAACATATGTTGTTGTCTGTACTGTTGTTATAGCCATTCTAGTAAATGTAAAGACTTACCGCATTGTGATTTTGATTTTCTCCTCCCTAATGACCAATGATGTTGAGTATCTTTTCATGGGCTTATTGGCCATTTATATATCTTCTTTGGAAAATAGTTAATTCAACCCTTAGCTCATTTTTAGTTGGATTATTTGTGTTTTCATTATTGAGTTGTAAAATTTCTTTATATATTCTGGATACAAGTCCTTTGTCAGAAATTTTATTAGTATTGTTTTCTTTCATTCTATCCATTGTCTTTTTCACTTCATCGAGAATTTCATTTCATATTTTCTTTATTCATTTCTGCATCAATGGACACTTAGGTTGTTCCCCTATTGTGGCTATTGTGAACAATGCTGCCATGGAAATGGAGGTACATATATCTTTTTGAATTAGTGTTTTCACTTTCTTTGGATAACCTACTGACCACAGAGGTGAGAATTTATTTCTGGGCTCTCTATTCTGTTCCATTGGACTATATTCTTTTTTTTCCTTTCCTTCTTTCTTTCTTTCCTTCCTTTCTTTCTTTCCTTCTTTCCTTTCTTTCCTTTTCTTTTCTTTTTGTCTTTTTAGGGCCGCAGCTGCGGCATATGAAGGTTCCCAGGCTAGGGGTCTAATCGGAACTACAGCTGCCAGCCTACATCACGGTCGCAGCAACACAGAATCTGAGCAGCAGCTCACAGTGACGCCAATCCTTAACCCACTGAGCCAGGCCAGGGATCGAACCCGCAACCTCGTGTTTCCTAGTAGGATTCATTTCCGCTGCGACACTACGGGAACTCCTTTTTTGTCTTATATAAATATAATTTTTATTTTATTGAGGTATAGTTGATTTATAATGTTATATTAGCTTCAGATTTACAGCAAAATGAATCAGTTTTATACATACATATATATCCATTCTTTTTTCCCATATATGTTATTACAGAACATTGAGTAAACCTCCCTGTGCTATACAGTAAGTCTTTGTTAGTTATCTATTTTATATATACTAGTGTGTATATGTTAATCCCATGCTTCCAGTTTCTCTCGAACTCCCACACAGTTTCCCCTTTGGTAGCTCTAACATTGATTTAGAAGTATGTGAGTCTGTATCTGTTTTATCAATAAGTTCTTTTGTATACTTTTTTTTAGATTCCACATATAAGTGATATCATATGACATTTTGTCTTCATTTAATATGATAATCTCTAGATCCATCCATGTTGCTGCAAATGACATAATTTCATTATTTTTTGTGGCTGAGTAATACTCCATTGGATATATATACCACATCTTCTTTATCCATTCCTCTATTGGAAAACATTTAGGTTGTTTCCATGTCTTGGCTATTGTAAATAATGCTGCAACGAACATTGGAGTGCATGCTGTCTTTACAACTTTTGGCTTTCTCTGGATATATGCCCAGGAGTGGGTTGGCTGGGTCATATAGTAGCTCTGTATTTAGTTTTTTAAGGAAACCCCATACTATTCTCCATAATGGTTGCATAAATTTATATTCCCACAAACAGTGCAAGAGGGTTCCCTTTTTTCACACCCTCTCCAGCATTTACTGTTTGTAGACTTTTTGACAATGGCCATTCTGAATGGTGTGAGGTGATACCTCATTGTAATTTTGATTATCATTTTTCTAATATTTAGTGATGTTGAGCATATTTTCATATGCTTTTTGGATATCTATCTTGTCTATCTCCTTTAAAGAAATGTGTTTAGATCTCTGACCATATTTTGATTGGGTTTATATATATGTGTATGTATGTGTGTATATGTGTGTGTGTGTGTGTGTGTACATATATATGTGTGTATATATATATATATATATATATATATATATATATATATATATATATGTTGTGTGAGATGTTTGTATATTTTGAAGATGAATCCCTTGTCAGTCAATTCATTTGGAAAGATTTTCTCCCATTCCATGGGTTGTCTTTTTAGGTTTTTTATGGTTTCCTTTGGTGTGGAGAAGTTTAAAGTTTAATTGGGTCCCATCTGTTTACTTTTGCTTTCATTATTTTTATTCTAGAAGGTGGATCAAAAAAGATATCCACTGCAATTTATGTTAAAGAATGTTGTGCCTGAGTTTTCCTCTAGGAGGTTTATATTTAGGTCTTTAATACATTTTGAGTTTATTTTGTGAATGATGTTAGAGAATGTGCTACTTTCATTTTTTGACATGTAACCATGCAGTTTTCCCACCACCACTTATTAAAGAGACTGTCATTTTTCCATTGTATATTCTTGCTTCCTTTGTCATAGATTAACTGACCATAAATGCAGGGATTTATTTTTGTGCTTTCTATGTTGTTCCACTGATCTATATTTCTCTTTTTGTGCCAGTACCATACAGTTTTGATAACTGTAGCTTTGTAGTATAGTCTGAGGTGTGGGTGCATGATTCTTACAAGTCCATTTTTCAAGACTGTTTTGGCTATTGGAGGTCTTTTGTGTTTCCACAATAATTTAAAAAATTTTTGTTCCAGTTCTGTGAAAATTGTCATTGGTAATTTGACAGAAGTTACACTGAATCTGTAGATTGCCTTGGGCAGTATAGTCATTTTGATGATATTGATTCTTCCAACCATGGTATAGCTTTCTATTTGTCTCATCTTTATTCCTTTCATTAGTGTCTTGTAATTTTCAGAATACAGATCTTTTGTCCATTTGGGTAGATTTATTCCTAGGTATTTTATTCATTTTGGGATTGTTTCCTTAATTTCTCTCTCTCTGATCTTTCATTGTTAGTATATAGGGAATTCAAGATTTTTCTGTGTATTAATTTTGGATCCTGCAAACTTACCAAATTCGTTGATGAGCTCTAATAGTTTTCTGGTAGCATCTTTAGGATTTTCTATGCATAATATCATGTCACCTGCAAACAGTGCCAGTTTTACTTATTTTCCAATTCCGATTCCTTTTATTTCTTATTCTTCCCTGATTGCTAGACCTAGGACTTCCAAAACAATCTTGAATAACAATGGTGACAATGGACATCCTTGTCTTGTTGCTGATCTTAGAGGGAAATGCTTTCAGCTTTTCACCATTGAGAATGATGTTAGCTGTGGGTTTGTCACATATGATCTTTATTATGTTGAGGCAGGTTCTCTCTATGTTCACTTTCTGGAGAGTTTTTATCAAAAATGGGTGTTTGGGAGTTCCCGTTGTGGCACAGCAGAAACGAATCCAACTAGGAACCATGAGGTTGCAGGTTCAATCCCTGGCCTTGCTCAGTGGGTTAAGGCTACCACATTGCTCTGGCTGTGGTGTAGGCCAGAGGCTACAGCTCCGATTAGACCCCTAGCCTGGGAACCTCCACATGCCGCGGGTGCAGCCCTAAAAAGACAAAAAAGACAAAAAAAAATGGGTGTTAAATTTTGTCAAAAGCTTTTTATACATCCACTGAGATGATCATATTGTTTTTAATTTTCAGTTTGTTAATGTGGTCTATCACACTGATTGATTTGTGGATATTGAAGAATCCTTGCATCCCTAGGATACATTCCACTTAGTCATGGTGTTTGATCCTTTTAGTGTATTGTTGATCCTGTCTGCTACTATTTTGTTGAGAATTTTTGCATTCGTGTTCATCAGTAACACTGGCCTGTAATTTTCTTTTTGGTGATACAGATTTATCCTGTAAGAACTCTCTGTGCTTCCTGAAGTTGAGTGACCATTTCTTTACCCACGTTAGGGAAAGTTTTCAGCTATACGTTCTACAAACATTTTCACAGGCCCCCTTTCTCTCTCTTCTCCTTCTGGGAGCTCTATAATGCAAATGTTGGTATGTTTAATGTTGACCTAGAAGTCTTTTTGACTCTCCACATTTCTTCCATTTCTTTTTCTTCTTTTCTATGGAAGTGATTTCTATCATTTTTTCTTCCAGTTCACTTATTCATTCTTCTACCTGTCATTCTGCTATTGATTCCTTTGAGAATATTTTTCATTTCAATTCTTGTATTGCTCATCTTTGTTCTTTAAATATTCTAGCTCTTTATTAAACATTTCTTGTAACATCTTGATCTTTGCCACTGTTCTTTCCCCAAGATCTTTGATCATGCTTACTTTCATTATTCCGTATTCTTTTTCAGGTAGATTACCTATCTCCTCTTAAGTTGGTGGTTGTGTTGGTTTTTATCTTGTTCTTTCATCTGAAACTTATTTTTCTGTTGTCTCATTTTTACTAACTTTCTGTGTTAGTGGTCTCTTTTCTGCAGGTTGTAGGATATTTCCTGCTGCATCTGGTGTCTGTCCCTTGGTTTGTAGAGCAACATCTTATCCCTCTGTTGGTTAGGGCCATATTGAGGGGTGTGTTTAGAGGTAGCTGTGAGCTCTAAATGACTTTAAGGAGTATGTCTGGGTTTAATTTTTTTGGTGCAGTAATTTTTTTATATGGATGTCTATCACTTCTTTCCTCAGTGTATGCTGGACTTTATCTCCTTAATGGAGGTGTGACTGATATTGTGATGACCAGAGACTGTACTAGATATTGAATGGGGCCACTTCTTTGCTCTGTATTGTCACTAGCTGTTCAGAGTTAGGGTCTGCTCCCTAGTTGTTAGGGGTACTAAGTAGCCCCAGATATTTCTGAGCTGTGTTTCCAGATATTTCAAAGATATTTCTGAGCTGTGTGCTCCTCTCTTGAAGCTGTTCACCTAGGAACATTCTCTGTCATGTCATCTTTCTTCCATTGTGTAGATTCACAGAGTACACTGTTGTTGGCACTGTAATGCCAGCAATTGGCCTTGGTGTCTCTCAGGTGTTGTTTTCACCAAGCTACCAGTTCATATCAACTGAGGTCAGATCCCAGGACTGCAGTAGTTTTTGTACCTGGGCCCACTGTGAGTGCTATGGAGGCAGCTCAGATTCTAGTTGGGCCCAAACCCCATGTGTACATCCCAGAAAGTCCACAGATGCTGAAGGCAGACCCATCTCAGCTGGAAGGGTACTCAGATATTCCACATGTGCTGAATTTACAAAACTGAAAGCACAGGTGTTATATGGTGGTTCTTGCAACTAGGAGGAGAGATTTCAGCCCTTCTTCTTCGGTCAGAGGGCTCCTAGGGCTCAGCTATGGTTTCAGCACCACCTTAGTTTGTAGGCAATGCATGAGAGACTGCTGCCAAGGCATCAAGAGCTCAGGAGCCTAACCAGGTGGGAGGTGGGTGGGGTAAATGTCTAGGTGTACAAGCCCACCCAGAGAGAGGCAGGCCAGGGATCAGGTGTGCAAGCTTCCTCCAGCAGGAGTGGGATGGCCAGGGACTGGGGGCAAGTGAATTCACTCCAAAGGGATTTGGGTCAGAGATCAACTGCACAGGTTTACTCCAGCGGTGGGGAGGTGGGTGGGTGAGACAATGGTCTGTGCAGGTGGACCAGCCTTGGCAGAAGTCTCTCCTAGGGTCTGGAGTGGTCTGCATGGGAAAGAGGCTGCAATGGTGGTGTTGCCCCTTATATGTCATTCAACAATGGCACTCAGCTTCCATGGCCACCAAGGACTCCCCACACAACTTTTGAGTGTGCAGTGCTCTGCCCTTTAGCTCCTCCTGGCTGCCTCTGAACAGCAAACTGTGGTTCAATACCTAGGTCTGCTCTCTAAACCTCACACTCCAGTACCTGGCTGTGCCTATATCAGTGGTCATGGTCTCAGGCTGGGGAAGGCAGGACAGTGGCAAGAATCATTAGTGTATGTCTCATACTGTCCTGCCTGCTGCAGACTGGCCACTGCGTGCTCCTCTAAGTCTAAAAGGCTCCAATCCTGTCCCAGCTGACCTCCTTGCTGGTGAGGGGAATTCCCTGGGCATGCAAACGTCTCTTCCCCCTCAGCAGCCTGTCAGAAGTGCAGGTCCTGACTGGCTTCCACGTCTCCTCTCCTTTTTTTTCTTTCCGCTTTGTCCTACTCAGTTACATGGAGATTCATCTTGTCCGTTCAGATGTTCAAGTTCTTCTGTCAGTGTTCAGTCACTGTCTTGCTGTAAGGATTGTTTCATTTGTAGATGTATTCCTGATGTATTTGTGGGATGAGGTGAGCTCCACATCCTCCTATTCTGCCATGATCTTGATCTCTCCCTCTATATTTTGTTCTTATGCAAGTGCCATACTGTTTTGGTTACATTAGCTTTGTAACATATATATCTGAAATCAGGAAGTGTAATGACTCTAGCTTTGTTATTCTTGCTCAAGATCACCTGTTTGTGGTCTTTTATAGTTCCATGTATTGGGGGATGGTTGATTTTTTCACAATTTCTGAAAAGAATTCCATTGGCATTTATTTTTTATTGAAGTAGAGTTGATTTACAATGTTTTGTTTCTGGTGTACAGCAAAGTGATTCCGTTTATATATATGTGTGTATTTATTCTTTTTCATCTACTTTTCCGTTATGATTTATTACAGAGTATTAAATGTAGTTCCTTGTGCCATACAATAGGACCTTGTTGTTTATTTATTTTATATATATTAGTTTATATCTGCTAATACCAAACTCCTAATTTATCCCTCCCCTATTTTCCCCCCTTTGGTAACCATAAGGTTGTTTTCTATGTCTGTGAGTCAATTTCTCATTTATAAATAAGTTAATTTGTATCATTTTGTAGATTCCGCATACAAGTGACATCATATGATATTTGTCTGACTTACTTCACTTAATACGATAATCTCTAGGTACATCCATGTTGCTGCAAATGGCATTGTTTCATTTTATTTATGGTTGAATAGTATTTCATTGTATATATGTACCACATCTTCTTTATCCAATCATCTGTCAGTGAACATTTAGGTTGCTTCCATGACTTGGCTATTATAAATTGTGCTGCTATGAACACTGGGATGAATGCATCTTTTTGAATTAGCTTTCTCTGGATATATGCCTGGCAGTGGGATTGCGGGATCTTATGGTAACAATATATTTCATTTTTTAACGATCCTTCATACTGTTCTCCATAGTGGCCCTACCAATTTACATTCCCACCAGTGAGAGAAGTCTGCTCTTATTGTGAATTACTTGATGACCTGCTTCTCTCTTGGTGCTTTCAATATTCTCTCCTTGTCTTTGTATTTTGACATTTGATTATAATGTGTCTATGTGTGAATCTCTTGGAGTTTTATCCAACTTGGAGTTCACTGAGCTTGTTCAATGTATAGATAATGTCTTTCTTCAAATGCAGTAATTTCTTAGCCATTAATTTTTTTCATATATTCTTTCTGACCCTTTCTCTCTTTTGCTTTTGGAGCTACTATTGTGTGTAGTATTAGTGTAGTATATTTAGTCTTGAAAGAAGAAAAAAAGAGCAACACCAACCTAGAATTCTGTATTCAGAAAAATTATCCTTCAAAGGTCAAGGAAAATCAATACTTTCTATAACAAACAAAAACTAAGAAAGTTGTTTTTAGTATACCTGCCTTGCAAGAAATGTCCTTTCTTCAGAAAGAAGGACAATGATGTACATCTGAACCTTGAATACTACATAAAGAAAGGAAGAGTTACAGGAGGAATAAATGAAGGTTTTCTTCTTATTATTTGATATAACATAAGAGTTTGCTCAAAATAATTAGAAAAGAATGTATTCAGTGTTTATGGCTTATAAAATTGAAATGAACGACAGCATTGTTATAAGGGATGGAAGGAAAAAATCAGCACTATTTAGTTATGTGGTACTTGCACTGTCTGTGAAGTAGCATCATGTTATTTGAAAGAAGGGATGGATTAGTTGTAAAATGTATATTGCAAACTCAAGGGAAAACACTTTTTTAAACAAGTATAACTGATAAGCTAAGAGCTGAGAAAAAAATAGGATCATACAAAAAGTTCAATTAAAATCAGACAAGGCAGAAAAGGATTAGAAGAAAGAAAAAAACAAGGGCAACCAACAGAAAACAATAACAAATATGACATATATTAAGCCAACTATATCAATAATTATGCAACGATTTTTTTTTTTAATGCAACGATGGTTTAAGTGTAACCATTCAAAGACAGAAACTGTCAGAGGGGTTTTTTAAAAAGATCCAATTATATGTTGTCTATAGAAACCCACTTTATTTTGGCAGAAGATCTAAACAGACAGTTCTCCAAAGCAGACATACAGATGGCCAAGAAACACATGAAAAGATGTTCAACGTCACTCATTATTAGAGAGATGCAAATCAAAACCACTCTGAGGTACCACCTTACACCAGCCAGAATGGCCATCATCCAAAAGTCTACAAACAAAAAGTGCTGGAGAGGGTGTGGAGAAAAAGGAATCCTAGTACTCCATTGGTGGGATTGTAAATTGGTGCAACCACTGTGGAAAGCAGTATGGAGGTTCCTCAGAAAACTAAACATAGAACTACCATCGGATCCAGCAATCCCACTCCTGGGCAACTACCCAGAGAAAACCATGACTCGCAAAGACACATGTACTCCAATGTTCATTGCAGCACTCTTTTCAATAGCCAAGACATGGAAACAACCTAAATGTCCATCAACAGAGAAGTGGATCCAGAAGATGTGGTACATATACACAATGGAATATTACTCGGCCATTAAAAGGAATGAAATACCAGCATTTTTTGCAGCATGAATGGACCTAGAAACTATCATGCTAAGTGAAGTCAACCATACAATGAGACACCAACATCCAATACTTTCACTGACATGTGGAATCTGAAAAAAGGACAGACTGAACTTCTTTGCAGAACAGATGCTGCCTCACAGACATTAAAAACTTATGGTCTCCGGAGAAGACAGTTTGGGGGGTGGGGGGATGTGCCTGGGCTGTGGGATGGAAAGCCTGTGAAATCAGATTGTTATGATCATTATACAACTACAGATGTGATAAATTCATTTGAGTAATTAAAAAAAAGGAAAAAAATAAAATAAAAAAATAAAAAGACCCAATTATATGTTGTCTATAGAAACCCACTTTATTTTTTTACCCCAGATTTATTGAGATATTATTAACATATATACAAGTTTAAAGGGTACAATGTGATGATTTCATACATACATATATATTGCAAAGTGATTATCACAATAAGGTTAGTTAACACTACTATCCCCTCACATAATAACCATTTTTATGTGTATATGTGGTGACAACATTTAATATTTACTCTCTTGACTTTGAACTTTTAATACAGTATAGTTAATTATAGTCATTACACTGTTCATTATCCCCAGAACTTATTCATCCTATATCTAGGAATTTGCATTCTTTGTGCAACATTTTCCCAATTTCCTCCATTCTCCAGCCTCTGGGAACCAACATTCTGCTCTCTATTTCTATAAGTTGGGCTTAGAAACTCACTTTAAATATAAACACAGATATAAAAAGTAAAGTGATAGAAAAACATATGTTATGATAACACTAAGCAAAAGAAAGTGTTAATTTCAGACAAAGCAGATTTCAGACCAAGAAATTTACCAGGGATATAGAAAGTCATTACATAATGATAAAGGGGTCAATTCCCCCCCAAAACATAATAATCTTTAATGTGTATGTGCCTAATAGCAGAGCATCAAAATACATGAGATGAATACTAAGCTGCAAGGAGAAATAGATTAATCCACTATTATAGTTGGAGACTGCTGTTCAGTAATTGACAGACTCAGCAGGCAGAAAGTCAATAAAGACATAGTTGAACTAAACAACGCCATCAATCAACTGGATGTAATTGACACCTATAGAATATTTCACCCAGCAACAACAGAATGGACATTCTCCTCAAGCTCACTGGGAACATTCACAAAAATAGATCATATTCTGGAACATAAAGCACAAGTCAAAAAATTTAAAGAGTAGAAATATTGCAATGTATGCTCTCAGACCACAATGGAACTAAAATAGAAATGAATAGCAGATACATAGCTGGGAAACCCTAAAATACAGAGAGATTTAAAAATATATACTTTTAAATAACACAAGGGTCAAAGAAGGAATCATGAGAGTTATTTTTAAATATTTAGAACTAAAAGAAAATAAAAATGTATCATCAAAATTTGTGGGATGCAGCAAAAGCAGTATTTAGATGGAAATGCATGCCTATGTTAAAAAAGAAGAAAGATCTAAAACCAATAATCTAAGCTTCCACCTATGGAATTAAAGAACAAATTAGACCCAAAGTAATCAGAATAAGAAGAATTATAAAAATTAGAGCATAA
This sequence comes from Sus scrofa, assembly GCF_054392235.1. Taxonomy (NCBI): domain Eukaryota; kingdom Metazoa; phylum Chordata; class Mammalia; order Artiodactyla; family Suidae; genus Sus; species Sus scrofa. Next base: position 118,095,775 of record NC_139401.1, read on the forward strand.
ACCATTGAAATTAAAAAGAAGAAATCAACAGAGAAAATCAATGAAACCAAAAGCAGATTTGACAAGATAAATAATATTGACAAACTCCTATCCAGTTTAGAAAAGAGACAGAAATTATTAATATCAGGAGTAAGAGAGAGGCCAATACTACTAATTTTATGGACATTAAAAGAATAATAAAAGGATATTATGAACAAGTCTGTACCCAGATAAAATGGAACAGTTTCTTGAAAGGCACAATCTATGAAAACACACAAAGAGATATAGATATATTTATGTTAAAGAAACTATACCAATAATTAATAACCTTCTCAAACAGAAAGCACAAAACCCAAGTGGGCTTACTGGTGAGTTCTAGCAAACACTTTTGGAAAAAATTAGACCAAATCTCTACAATCTTTTCTCGAAAATAGAAGCAGAGGGACTACTTCCTAATTCATTCTTTTAGTCAAGCATTGCCCTAATACCATGGACAGACAAAAATATTACAAGAAATGAAAACTAAAGACCAACACCTCTCATGAACATGGATGCAAAAATCCTCAACAAAATTTTAGCAAATTGAATACAACAATGTATAAAATCTACTATATAACATGACCTAGTGGGATTTTCAAAAATCAACTAATATAATCCACTACATCAACAGAAAAATCATACCAATATATGCAGAAAAAATATTTTATAAAATCTAACACCAGTTCATGATTTTTTAACAAAACTCTCAGACAACTGGAAATATTGGGGAATTTCTTCAACATGGAAAAACTATAGCTAACAAACTTAATGGTGAGAAACTAAGTACATTGTCACTCATACCAGGAAGAAGTCAAGGATCTTCCTTCTCATCACTCCTATTCAACATTACACAGGAAGTTCTAGATAATGTAATAAGATAAGAAAGGGAAATACAAAGCATACAGATTAGGAAAGAATAAAACTGTTTGCAGATGACACTATCATCTATGTAGAAAAATCCAAAAGAATTGACAAAAAAAAAAACTGGAAGTGATAGTGATTCTACCAAAGTTCCAGGGCACAGGTTTAATATATAAAAATCAATTGATTTCCTATATATGAGCAATGAACAAGTGGAATTGAAGTGAAAAACATAATACTATTTACATTAGTACCATCAAAATTAAGTAATTAGGTATAAATCTAACATAATATATAAGATCTATAGGAGGGAAACTACAAAACTTTGATGAAAGAAACCAAAGAAGAATTCTAAATTTTATATGGGGAAGCCAAAACAAACAAACAAACAAAAACAAAAACCTGAATAGCCGATACAATATTGAAAGAGAAGAAAAAGTTTGAGCACTGATACTTACTACAAAGCTACAGTAACCAAAACAGTGTAGTACTGATGAAATAGACAAATAGATCATGAAGTAGAATAGAGAGCCCAGAAATAGACCCACATAAGTATAGTCAACTGATTTTTGACAAAGGAGCAAGGCAATACAATGGAACAAAGATACTCTTTTCAACAAATGACACTGGAATAACTGGCCATTCATATGCAAAAAAAATTGAACCTTTCAAATTTTCAAAACAATTAATCGAAACTGGACCTAAATGTAAAAGACAAAATTACAGAACTCCTAAAAGATAACATAGGAGTAAATCCAGGTGACCTTAGATTTAGTGATTTTTTTGGATACAACACCAAAAGCATGATCCATGAAAGAAATAATTGATAAGCTAGACTTTATTTATACTTTTATTGTACACAAAAGTATATAATAACCATTATATGTAAAAAATAATGTACACACTTTAATTTAAAATATTTTATTGCTAAAAAATACTATCATTTGACCCTTCAGCAAGTCCTAAAACTTGCTCAATGAGGACTGAGCGTAGTGATCATTGCTGAAGTTTGAAGTGGCTGTGGCAAGTTCTTAAAATTTTAAAATAACGATAAAGTTTGCTGGATCAATTGACTCTTACTTTCATGAAGGTTTCATGATTGATTTCTCTGTAGGATGCAGTGCTATTTGATAGCACTTTACTCACATTAGAACTTCTTTCAAAATTGGAATCAATCCTCTCAAACCCTGCTGTTGTTTCATCAACTAAGTTTATGTAAAATATTCTAAATCCTTTGTCATTTCAACAGTCTCCACAGCAGCACCAGGGGCATATTCCATCTGAAAAAACCACTTTCTTTGCTCATCCATAAGAAGCAACTCATTGTTAAAGTTTTATGATGAGAATGCAGCAATTCAGTCATCTCTCCAGGCTCCAGACTCTTCTCATTCTAGTTCTCTTGATATTTCCACCACAACTGCAGTTACTTCTTCCACTGAAGTCTTGAATCCTTCAGAGTCATTCATGAGGGTTGGAATCAACTTCTTCCAAATGCCTGTTAATGTTGTCATTTTGATCTCTTCATCACGAATGTTCCTGATGTCATCTAGAATGGTGAATCTTTTCCAGAAGGTTTTAGAATTTCTTTGCCCAGATCCATCAAAGGAATCTATCTATGGCAGTAATAGCCTTACAAAATATATTTCTTTTTTTTTTTCTTTTTGTCTTTTTGTCTTTTCTAGGGCCGCGCACACGGAGGTTCCCAGGCTAGGGGTCTAATCAGAGCTGTAGCTGAGGCCTACTCCAGAGCCACAGCAATGCAGGATCCGAGCTGCGTCTGTGACCTACACCACAGCTCACAGCAACACCGGATCCTTAACCCACTGAGTGAGGCCAGGGATCGAACCTGCAACCTCATGGTTCCTAGTCAGATTCATTAACCACTGGTCCACGACAGGAACTCCACAAAATATATTTCTTAAATAATAAAACTGGAAAATTGAAATGACTCCTTGATCCACAGGCTGCAGAATAGATGTACTAGCAGGCATGAAAACATTAATCTCATTGTACATTTCCGTTAGAGCTCTTGGGTGACCAGGTTCATTCTCCATAAGCAGTAATATTTTGAGGTTTTACAAATTTATTAAAGTAAAAGTACATTTTCACAGAGGGAGCAAGGACTCTTGTGCATGCAGGTGAAAAAAAGAGAGGGGCTGACTCACTCTGCAATAGTCTTTTACACCACAATATGACCTGAGTGGAGACCCAATTTGATCTTCTGATTGGTCTTGGGCAAGATACCTTATTTGCATGGGGAACAAGTTACATGTTGGCCAGGTGAGGAATGGGCAACATTCTTTCTCTAGCAGGGAGTGAGCAGCCCAGGCTGGTAAAGGTGGGGGAAGGGGCATTACACTGAGATTTGGTCAGAGGCTTTGAGGTTTAATCTCCTTAAAGGGGACTTGAAGCCTATAACATGTCCCCCACTTTTTTTTAGAAGCCAAATCTTTGCCCCTTTGGAATACCCTGCTCATGTCTAACTACCTGCCTATTTCCCTCTAAGGCATCTGAGAATCCAGATTATAGGAGAAAGGGGCTGATGAACTTTCTATCTGCTTCCTCTGAATGGGGGCATTGTAGGGCTCTGGGTGCCCTCTGCCTCATTTCCATCAGGGCATTCTTGAAGAGGGAGGTGTAGCTCCATGAGACAGCTTGTTCCAATGTTGTTTGGATGTTTACGGGTTGATATCCCCATGAAATTATCATTTGGAAATTTGTTTGTTGTATTCTAGAAAAAACAAACTTAACTAGCAGATTAAAGTTGAGGCCAAAGATCAGTAAGGGAATTATTATAAAGTAATAAAGCTGGAGTTCCCGTCGTGGCGCAGTGGTTAACGAATATGACTAGGAACCATGAGGTTGCGGGTTTGGTCCCTGCCCTTGCTCAATGGGTTAACGATCCGGCGTTGCCGTGAGCTGTGGTGTAGGTTGCAGACGTGGCTCGGATCCCGCGTTGCTGTGGCTCTGGCGTAGGCTGGCAGCTACAGCTCTGATTAGACCCCTAGCCTGGGAACCTCCATATACCACAGGAGCGGCCCAAGAAATAGCAAAAAGACAAAATAAAAAATAAAAATTAAAAAAAATAAAGCCACTTAATGTAGTTATATATTTAATGAAATGTAAGGGACCCAATCAGAAATAATTGGAGAAATGACAGTTTGAATGTTAACAGACAAAAGAAATCTCATTTTTTGAATAGGCCTAAAAACCAAATTTGGACCGGGCACTTCAGGGAGACTTGTAGTCAGGTAGTTAGTTGTCTAGTTTTATCTAAGTAGATTCTAAATGTTAATGTGGCATTGATTCATAAATAACAGGAGTTTTTAGTCATTTTATGTTTTTTTCTTTCCTTTGTTATAAGAGGGGGCCTTGACAGGTAAGGTCACAGCTCCCAGATGTCAGGTGATGTTGCTTTGAGAATGGCTGGTGGCATCAAGTGTGGATAAACCTTAAATTCCTAGTAATACAAGCATATGTCTGGGATTACCTTGGATGTCTGAGCCATAGCTATTTCATTTTTTCTTTTTAATTTTATTTTTCTCTTAAATGGCTAAAGCAGATGTTACTGTTAATGATCTTAGTGTTTTCCTAGATATGAGAAGATGCGAGCATTTGGGCTCATAAAAATCTTTACCTGAAATATCTAACTATCCGAAGGCCCATTCCATCAGTTTTTTCAGAGCACAAAGTGCCTCATTCCTGATCTCTACCCTGAACTCCTTTCAGGGAAGGTTGAGGGTCAGCAGCTGCAGCAGTTCATGATTTAATCCATGTAGAGGCAGATGGCAAGTGCCTATCACCAGTACACAGGGCTCCTCATGGTCATGAATTCCACCTTAGTATTGGGAGGCATTTCATGATCGTTTTGTCCCACAGTGCTAGGAATGTTCATTCCAGGGTCTGGTAAAGATTTTGTTGACAGGCCACTGATATTTTGAAAAGAATCTTTTTTTTTTTTTTTCTGACAAGTAGATCTCAACAGTTGGCTTCAAATATTTGGTAAACCATGTTGTCAACAGATGTACTCTCACCCAGGCTTTGTTGTTCCACTGATAAAGCACAGGCAGAGTATACTTAGCATAATTCTTAAGGGCCCTAGGATTTTTCAGAATGGTAAATGAGCATAGGCTTCAGCTTAAAGTCACCAGCTGCCTTAGCCCCTAAAGCTTTGAAGCTTTGAAGCCAGGCATTGACTTCTCTTCTCTAGCTATGAAAGTCCTAGATGGCAACTTCTTCCAATGGAAGTCTGTTTCATCCACACTGAAAATCTGTTGTTTAGTGGAACCATCCTCATGAATTAGGTTAACTAGTTCTTCAGGATAACTTGCTGCAGTTTCTACATCAGCATTTGCTGCTTCACCGTGTACTTTTATGTTGTGGAAATGACTTCTTTCCTTAAAGCTCATGAATCAACCTCTGCTAGCTACCAACTTTTCTTCTGCAGCTTCCTCACCTCCCCCGGGCTTTATAAAACTGAAGAAAGCTAGGGCCTTGACATGGATTGGGCTTTGGCTTCAGGGAATGGTGTGGTTGATTTGATCTTCTGTAGAGACCACCAAAATTTTCCCCATGACAGCAATAAGGCTGTTTCACTTTCTCATCATCTGTGTGTTCACTGGAATATCATTTAAAATTTCCTTCATAGCTTCTCCTTTGTATTTACAAGTTGGCTAACAGAGTTAAGAGGCCTAGCTTTCAGCCTATCATACCTTCCTCTGAAAACAGGAGACCATAACAAATACAATAATAATGGCAAAGTTTGAAATATTGGGAGAATTACCAAAATGTGACACAGAGACACAGATTGACCAAATGATGTTGGAAAAATGGTGCTGAGAGACTTGCTCAATGCAGGGTTGTCAGAAACTTTCAATTTGTAAAAAATGCAATACTGCAGTAAAGTGAAGTATAATTAACAAGGTATGTCTGTATAAATTAAAACATTCATTATAGGTGTGATCCTACTATAAATTAAAGTGTCTACCTATTCCAAGACTATATATACTAGGAATTGGATGTCAAATATGTAAATGCTCCATTAAAAAATAGTTGACAGGTGCAAATCATAATGGACAGGTACAGAAGCCTCTGTGTTTTCTCTCAGCTGAGTAAATTTTTTGCTTGGTTACAATGATGAAAATTATGGAGACCAGGACTGTGATCAAGAAGCTGAGCTAAAGATAAGAAACTCATAAATGTTCCGTAGAAATCTAAAATAGGAGGCTATAACAGCAGGTGCTGTTCACCAGATTGGACCTAGAGAGAGAGAACTAAAATATGGTATTTGGTGTTGATATTGAAGTAAATATTCCCTCATTGAACCATGCAGTCATCAGTGAGATTTTTAGTTAGTTAATGTAAACACAGGGCAGAGAATTTGTTACAAATGACAGCATAGCAATGGTAGTAAATGGAGACCAAGAGGTAAAGTTCTGTAGTAATAAAGACAATGAACTAACTAAATTTAACACATGTAGAAGCAATGTGAAACCAAAACTGAATGTCTATAGACTTAGGAAAATTCGTGAGGAATAATAAAAGTAATGTAATAATAATAGCAAGAACAACTGCACAAGAAACAAGTATATGGAAGTGTGAAGTTTATGACTGACACTGATGAGAAATGCGGAAAGGAACAAACAGGAGTTTCGACTGCTCAATGTTAGAACTTCCTGAAAGTATGAAATCACCAAATTTTTGTTACTCCTGTCTATCAGATTAGGATTCACTGTCGGTTAGAAAATAATCTAATTTTCATCCTCAATGATAATAATGAAATGAGAATATAGGCAATTAAATCAACCACGTGAATATCTAATTTCTGGCTTTTTGACCTCTTAAGTGTGTCTACGACTAAACTAAACAATCTCTCTAAGGCATAGCTATCCTGTCTATAGAATGAGGTGGACAGGTTGTAATAAAAAATAGTTTTTAATTTATTTTTATTTTTTATTTTCATGATTTTTGTTTTTTTCCATTATGCCTGATTTACAGTGTCTGTCAATTTTCTACTGTACAGCAAGGTGACCCAGTCACACATACATATATACATTCTTTTTTCTCACATTATCATGCTCCATCAAAAGTGACCAGATATAATTCCCAGTGCTACACAGCAGGATGTCATTGCTTATTCATTCCAAAGGCAATAGTTTGCCTCTATTAACCACGAATGCCTGGTCCATCCCACTCCCTCCCGCCTCCCCACTGGCAACCACAAGTCTGTTCTCCAAGTCCACAGTTTCTTTTCTGTGGAAAGGTGCATTTGTGCCTCATATTAGATTCCAGATATAAGTGATATCATATGGTATTTTTCTTTCTCTTTCTGACTTACTTCAATAAGTATGATAGTCTCTAGTTCCATCCAGGTGGCTTCAAATGGCATTATTTTGTTCCTTTTTATGGCTGAGTAGTATTCCATTGTGTATATATACCACATCTTCTTAATCCATTCATATGTCAATGGACATTTAGGATGTTTCCATTTCCTGGCTATTGTGAATAGTGCTGCAATGAATACACAGGTGCATGTGTCTTTTTCAAGGGAAGTTTTGTCCAGATATATGCCCAAGAGTGGGCTTGCTGGGTCATATGGCAGTTCTATATATGGTTTTCTAAGGTACCTCCATACTGTTTTCCATAGTGGTTGTTCCAATTTACATCCCGACCAACAGTGCAGGAGGGTTGTGATAAAACTAAAATGAAATACTATATGTAATGTTCTTTGAATATTTCCTGGCACAGAGTAAGTTCCCAATAAATGGTGTTCGAAAAGAGATTACATCAGCATTATTTCATTAGCACAATTTCCTAAATAAAAAAAGCACAGAAGCAATCACTGAGCAAGGGTGGACCATGTAAAAAACAATACAAGACTGTCTTCCTTTCAAATAGATTCCAGGTTAATACAATGATGCACAGAATCTAGTATAGACTGACATCAGAAATCACCATCAAGAGTAATTTCCCCAAGGATTCACATTACATTCCTGTACCAATGGGTGGGGATAACTACTTTTGTTATTAGACTTTAAGCCCTACTATACCTACTTGAAAATAGAGGACTTAGATAAATGCACAGGAAACAATGAGGAGGCACTCGATTGTAGGACTAATAAGAAATGGGACTAACCTTAGCAGTTAATTTCTCCTTTGCATTTATCCCATGCCACTGGCTGTTAATATCACTAGCTGATTTTAAGAAGACTTTGATAAATATTTGTTAATATCTGAGGTATCTCTTTGTGAGGGTTTTTCTTCCCATCTCTCCTGCTTTTATTCATTTTCACTCATAATGCATTTATTGAATATCTATTTCTTGTAAACCATGTAGCTGGGTATTGTGACAGGTTATAAGAAGAACAAGACACTGTTCCTGCCTTCAAGGACCTGAGGATTCAGCAGAGGAGGTAAGACATGAATACAAAGCTCATTAGGACAGAGCAGAGATGGGCATGTTCTCATAATGCTAAGGAAGCAACTGGTGAACACTGAGGAAAGACAAAGAATATGTTTCGAAGGACTTGAAGGAAGTTAATGTTTGCATCTGTGACCATTTCAGAGGGACATTTCAGATGTAGACAAAAACATGGCAGCAGCAAATTGTAAGACATGTTTGAGGGGGAAAAAAAGGAAGGAATTTGCCAAGGCTAAAACTCAGTCTCTGACTGACAATAGGCCAGAGGCTGTGTTGAGACAAACTGCAGTCTTGAATGTCATGCTAATGGTTTAAAGAGGTTTTCCTAGGTAACAAATGGCCAGTGAAGATTTCTAAGTAGATAATTACAGTCGGAGGTAGGTTTAGGAAAGCTAACACAGAAACAAGTAGAACAGGCAGAAAATCTGGAGGCAAAGAACACACCCACACACATACACTGACTGCCTGGCTAGTTCAGTAGCCCGGTGAATGCTTACTAGGCTCTGAAAAAAGAGATTAGAAGTGGGAAGAGAAAGGAGATGAAAAAATCAAGAGATATTAAAGATGTAAAATTGTCGGGCTTCGGCAATGGATGAGATACAAGGAACATGTGAAATAGAGGCAACAAATATGACTGACGCTTTCAGCCTAGCCGACTGGAAAAAGTCAATGTCTCTAACATAGAAAAGGAACACAAAAAGAAGAAAATGTAGGGGAGCTGTTGATAATGCTTTTCATATTTTAAGACAGTCTTGGAGAGGAGCACTTCTCAAACTTTAAAGTACTTGAGAATGACTCAAGGGTTTTGCTAAAATGAAGATTAGGTGAGATATGGGGCCTGATATCCTAAATTTCTAACATGTGCATAAAAAAAAGTCAATGTTACTGCCCTACAGCCCATAGTTTAAAGCAGTGAGGCTACAGAGGATGGCAAGACCAAAAGTCAAGGAGAGTTTTGGTTGAGGAAGGCAGGCCTGCCTAGGAGCTGTGCAAAGAAATCACTTTGAGGATAGCCTTAATTAAAATCGATATAAAAGGAAAAACAATATAATTTAGGTCAAATATACTTTAAGAGAGCTTTCAACTTTTCTTGCTACTTACTCAGAGTACCCATAAACACATGTGCATCTTCACTACTCACACCACAAACACAGAAACACTACAAACAGAAACACATGTAACTTCTTTACTTATCACATGATTTCTTTTTCCAAACAGAAAACTGGCATAAACACCTAAGGGTCCTAGTACATACCACTATCTAAATGAACAAATTAAAATGGAGAACTGGAGAATACCCACTATGGTGCAGTGGGTGAAGAATCCAACGGCAGTGGCTCAGGTCACTGCAGAGGCGCAGGTTCCATCCCCGGCAGGGAAAATTGGGCTAAAGGATACAGCATTCCATCCCTGGCCCTAAAATTTCCATATGTCATGGGTGCAGCCATTAAAAAAAAAAAGATGGAGAACTGGGAAATTAACGCTCCATCAAAAATACCATATTCACACGAAATTGACTCCAAGTTGCTCTTTCACCTAGAACGCCAACCCTCAACATCATGATAACTTGGATCGTATGGATTATCTTTATTCTTGTAATTCTCAGATATGAATGTGGATTATATCGAGCAACAATTGACTAGTTAGTAAGTGAACATTTCTGTCAGATACATCATTTAGCATGATGTAATACAAACTAAATACTTTGATAACTTTATACCCTCTCTAAAGAATTTGGTTAGCCTGAGTTATATGTGGAGACACAGATGATCCTACGGAATGCTCAGGGAAGGTGCATTGACCGATACACCATAAACACTTGACTGTGCACAACTTCTCAGAGAAATCATGAATGTTCCTTTTAACCAAGAAGTTGGCCTCTCCACGCTCCAAAAGTAAAGGACATCAGAGAACCGCCAAAATACCTGCTGTGCAAACGTTTCCTTCACTGGGTCTCTGAAATCTCTACCCCATGCTGACTCTCATAAGAAGTACAAAATCTTCCATACTCGGTCACCTGGGAAGATGTGATGTTAACTGCCAAAGACCTGCGTGACACAAAAGCCGAAACCAAAGGGCAAGAAGAGGCTCCATGCGGATAAGCAAGCACGGGCACCGTGGATCCCATCCCAGGCATATATTGTGAATTTGTGAGAGGAGACGCAGAGCATCACGGGCGGCATTTCCTCTGGCCCTTAGTTTTCAGGATGCTCCCTGCAAATTCTCAGCAGGGGAAGTGGCAGGAGTGATGAGCCTGTTTCCAAAGCCCTTTCCAACAACCTTCAGGTTGGATGCGTTCGGTCTGCACTTAAAAATATCAATCTACTCGCCAGTATTTTTAGGAGCCTTTCAAAGACATAATTGGAGGCCAGCTGAGAAAAGAGCAGGCACTGAATAAACGCTTCTATGAATGAGTGAAATGAATGAATATGGGAGAGAGTGAAGGAAAAGCCTGCAAACTAAAGAGTCGAAGTCTGTAAATTATCAGCAAAGTACATTTTCTGAGCAAATGATTTCATCTCAATTTGAAAAACACTTATTTCTGGCCCCAGAGAGTCTATATAATATACTGTCCAATCTGGTCAATTGGTGCTCATAAAAACAATTTTTCACACAAAAATCTATTATCAGAAAAAGTAAAAAGTGATAATATTCATGCCTTCTGCCTGATCCCTTGAATCTGTTTGTTCCAAATATGAAGACCAGGCCCTTTTGGCTTTTACCCAGTGTTACAGCCATTCAGAAAAGTTTCAGCTGCATTAGACTTGGTATTTTCCCCGTAAATGGCATAAACCCTAGGTGGACTTCAGGGGGACCTAAAATAGAAAGCTAAATTACATAGTCCTTCATCTTTCACCGTGATGCCTGGTAAAAGCCAAGATTTACATGCTCAGACAAAAGGCAAATCTACAGACTCCCTAAATGGCAGAGTTTATTTTGTTGGAAGTTAATAAAAACTTTATAAAGATAGGAGTTCCTGTCATGGCTCAGTGGTTCACGAATCTGACTTGGAACCATGAAGTTGCAGGTTTGATCCCTGGCCTTCCTCAGTGGGTTAAGGATCCAGCGTTGCCGTGAGCTGTGGTGTAGGTTGCAGACGTGACTTGGATCCCGCATTGCTGTGGCTCTGGTGCAGGCCGGTGGCTACAGCTCCGATTCGACCCCTAGCCTGGGAACCTCCATATGCCTCGGGCGCGGCCCTAGAAAAAGCCAAAAAAAAAAAATCTTTATAAAGATATTAAAACAATAACAATGACAAATATCTGGACCTTTAAGTATACTTCTTGACTAGCAGATCCTGAAGGGCTATTATGGAAATTTAAGGATGCAATGAACAAATGTCAAAATCTTTTATCTCAATCTTTATTATGGGAATTTCCATTATTTCCTATAAGCCACACCTTAAAATGCCCGATCAACTAAATTATGGAATTGACATTTCATGGCTTTGATGTTGAGGGAATTTTGCTAAACATAAAAATGTTCTGTAAACTGCAAAAATTAGTCGTCCTTGTTGCTAGCATTCTTAGATGTGCTTAGATGTCAACAGTGGAATTAAAGTCATCTAGAGGAGATTTGGAGTCCCTTTGCCCCAACCCTTCTCACAGATTACCGATAACATATCTTTGAGGGAGATATTGTGTGAATTACCTATCGCTTTATTTTTAAAGGTTCAGCTTGTTGGTGTCCACTCACAATTCAAACGCCGAAGCCTTTTCCCCTCATTGTGATGAGTTGTGGAGGTGGAGCCTTTCAGAGGTAATTAGGTCATAAAGGTGGAGCCCTCATAAATGGGATTAGTCCTTATAAGAGGCATGATGGAGACAGCTATCCCTCCCCAACACAGTGAAGATACTGCAAGAAGGCTGTATATGCAAACCAGAAAGACGGTCCTCACCATGAACCAACTCAGTTGGCAGCTTGACTTTGGATTTCCCAGCATCCAGAATTGTAAGAGGTATCTGTTCTTTAAACCACCCAGTCTATGTTATTTGTTATCGAAACCCAAACTAAGACACAGCTCAAAAAAATTTTTGGAATCTTCAACTTAAATGTTTCCTCTTTCCAACTGGAGTGATGAGAGTCGAGTGATAAAATATTGGACAGGGTGACTAAATACCTTGATCCATCTCTAGCTGCACCTTAGGAATGGTAATATTGACCCCTTATTTCTTTTCAGTAATCCTGTCAAGAAGGACAGTATTAGAAAATATCTCCAAGCTTCCTGAAACAGAAAGATTAAATTAATTTAAGGCATTTAACACCTCATCCAATTTGTCTCTCTTCCCATTTCCGAGTAAGCATGAAGGATAAGGAGTTGATTAGAATTCACACAAATGTTGAAACATGCTAATGTATAGGCCTTGCTCTGGTATAGCATAGACTAACGTCCACTGGAGAAAATATTGCAATGATAAGTTTTTCACATGAAAATGTTTGTCAGCAACCTTGCAATGCGTCTTTCTGTCTCCAGACTTGCCCTCCCCCCAGATTCCATCTTCCACAACACTTCCAAGGTGATCTTTCTCAAATCAACACCAACCATATACTCTTAAAACTCTTCAGTGGCTTTCCACTTAGAACAAAGTACAAATCTTTAGCATGGTGAGCAGCACTCTTCATTACCTGACTGCCACCTAATTCTGCAACCTAATTGCTTGCCCCATTTTCTCTTTACATGGTCTGCTCCAGCTATGCTGAGAAGCTTATGGTTTCTTAAACTAGGAAGTAGTTTTCACATCTCTAGGGCTGGGTACATACTTCTTCTCTTTCTACTTTCCATAGCTCCTGACTAGCATCCACATATCTTTAAAGACTCAGCTTCAAGCTTTCATTCTCAGTTAACCATTCCTGGGGACAATCTGTTACCCCAGTAGAAGTTACTCGCCCCTCTCTCTTCTCTTCCCCATTATAGCTAGTATTCCTATCAAAGCGCACCTGCAACACTTTTTTTTTTTTGCATGATATCTTTTAGATATCTGTATCTCCCTATTAAATGATAAGGTCATTGAAGTCCAGGAGTTCCATGGTGGTCTAGTGTTTAGGATTCAGCATTCAGCACTTTCACCATTGCAGCCCAGGTTCAATCCCTGGTCTGGGAACTGAGATGCCATATCAAGCCACAGCCAAAAATAAAGTAAAGTAAAATAAAATAAAATAAAATAAAATGAAATAAAATAAAATGAAATGAAAGATCACTGAAGTTAGGAACCTAGACATATTTGTTTTTTGAGCTTCCAACATATTGACTGAAACCATGGTACATAATCAATATATGTTTATTTGATCAGTGAATAGGTGAATAACTGAATCAATCAACAGATGAAGTAATTTAAATGTCTATGAATATACCGATCAATGAATCAATCAATAGATCAAGTCATGTGTATTTTCTGGAAACTTGACTTCTGCCCTACCCCTCTACAAGCTAGAGTCAATATTATTTCACCATCATGGTCCTTCTCAGGAGCCCATAATATTTCTGACCTAAATACAGCAAATGACTACATGATAAATAATGTCGATGAATAAACACTCAAAAAAATGCCTTTCATTGAGTGTTTATTCCATTCTAGACACATTTCTTGTCATTTTCCATATAAATTATCTCCTTAAGCCCATTTCTTAATCTACAAAATTAAGGTGATATTATGTGTTTTATAGCTCTATTGTGAAGGTAAATGAGCTAATCAATGTATCTATGGATACATATTCACCTCCTTAAAAGAATCAGGTAAGGCACGGTGTATTCTACCTGAAATTTAAACCTTATCCTGAAATCTACAGGCTTGCTCTGATTCCATTCAAACCCTTAAAATACTTCCATGAATGTGTATATTTCTTTATTATCAAGTGTCTTTCATATTCAGTATGTAATTTGGTCCTTACAACATCCATATGCAGTACTTAGAACAGGGATTATTGTTCACCATTTCTCAAACAGGAAGAGGTTAATAGATATACCAAAAATAATAAAGCAAGTTTGTGACACAGCCAAGACTAGAACTCAGATCTCCCCACAGTCCATTTGCATTTTACATTGGGGTCATTTATGACAAAGTCCCATATTCTAAAATGGATGTCATTTATGCACGCTGAGGTATATGGAATGATTGGCTAACAGGAACCTGCCATATAGCACAGAGAACTCTTCCCTATATTCTGTGATAATCTATATGGGGAAAGAACCTGAAAAAGAATGGACGCGTGTACATGTATAACTGAATCACTTTGTTGCACAGCAGAAATTATCACAAACTTGTGAATAGACTGTACTTCAATAAAGCTTTAAAAAATTTTTTTAAATAAGAATTGATGTCACAGATGAGCACATTTGATACAGCTCTCGGGTGAAACTCATAAAACGTTTTTGAAATTAAATCCCACCATTTGACTTCCCTTTGCCCAGAATATTTTTTTCCATTGCTTTTAAGCCTTCAAAGCTTCTCTACTCTCATCTTGAGGAAGAGTTCTACATTCTCCCCATTGTTTACAATTAGTATGTCATTATAGGGCTGGAAGTTTCAGGTGAAGTTAACTGCCAAGTCTGCCAACTTCTTAACAATGCCCAGTGTGGCATCTTTGGGGGTTTGTAAGAAATAATTTTAATTGCTTAACTTTGAACAATGCACTAAGGCTAATCATGCCTCATGAGCCTGGAGGAATTTTTCAGTTACAAAGCTGTTAGAAGTATTTTGGAGGTTCCTTTATGTACTCTTCAAAGCTGAAGACCCTAGAGCCTTGGTAGTCACACCATGGCCCTTTCTTTTACTATGTTTCAAATGGAAAATATTTTAATTTGGGGGGAATGAATGATATTAGAATATTTAGTCTGAGCCACCTCTAAAAGGATGTATTCATTGATTCATTCTTTTTTAACTTTTTCGTATTAAAGCATATTTGATTTACAATGTTTTGCCAATTTCTGCTGTACAGCAAAGTGACCCAGTCATACATATATATACATTCCTTTTCTCATATTATCCTCCTTCATGTTCTGTCCCAAAAGATTTAGATATAACTCCCTGTGCTGTACAGTAGGACCTCATTGCTTGTCCACTCCAAATGTAATAGTTTGTACTACTACCCCCAAACTCCCAGTCTATCCCACCCCTTCATCCTTCCCCCTTGACAACTGTAAGTCTATTCTCTCTGTGAGTCTGTTTCTGTTTTGTAGATAGGTTCATTCGTGCCATGTTTTAGATTCCACATATAAGTGATATCATACGGTATTTTTTTAACTTAGCAAATATTTATGGGGTACCTGCTGTGCTCTAGGCACTGCTGAAACTGGGATAAAGCATTTGATAATCTTACTGTGTACCACATTAATTAGGTTCCCTTCCTTTATTTTATGCATTCCCACCAACAGTAAGTGTTGGAGGCTTCCCTTTTCTCCACACCCTCTCCAACATGTATTGTTAAAACTTTATTTTTTCAATCTGATATTCACAGATATTTTCAAAGCTAAACAAGGCAGTGTTGTGAGTTCCCTTTAAAATGTTTTGTATTTCTTCTTTTATTGATCCCTAGTTTTCAAAGGCAAGCTCTTGTCTATGTATTTGACAGAAGGGCCACCTTGGCCTATGTTGAGACCCAATTGGGTACCATGCAATTATAAGAAATAAATATTTACTATGAAATGTGGGAGAAAAAAATAAGCGTTCTGTTTATCTGAGATCAACTCAAAGCATCACAGGTGGGAAGAATATTTTTCCAACTGAAACTGAGCACATCATTTTCCAATGTTGAGACAAATTTCCTTATAAATTGACTTAAAGACTATTATGAAATGGTTGGCTAATTGGTTATCTTCAGAACCCTATCTCCCTTTTTCCTGCTAATCCATAGCTCAGGTCTACCTTGTAACATAAGAGAAAGGGAGAAGGCAGAATCATCCCTTACTAAATGAAGATTATAGATTTGTGCATAACTCTATACAGGCACCCAAGGACTATGATGAGGAATTTCCTATACTAGAGTTGGCCCTTTGGAATGCATTGCACACTCTTTTTTTTTTTGCTCATTCTCTGATTCAGGATCTTTCAAGAGTGTAACTGAAGTGGAGTTACTGAAGAGGTCATCTTCTACTACTCAAAGTCTTTCTGAAACAGAGACATGTATTCTCATCAACTTAGTCCCCAACCTCTGCCTCTTTTCCTTAGCCCAGCGTAACTTCTACTATCCAGTCTCCAAAGGCCTTCATTTGACTATTAGGATATATCCATACACTAATCTACAGGACCTACAAATGTTTCCCTTTTTACTTTAACACAGCTCTTAACCTGCAACCCTTTTACTAGGCCTCAAATATAAGTTCCCTAGTTGTTTTCCATATACAAGAAAGATATTTATGACCCACAATCAAAAATAATGCTTTGAAAAAGAGCAGTTTTTCTAGAACCAAGGTTGTCATAACTGGAAGGGACCTCAGGAACAGTCTATACAGTAAAAGAAATTGAGCCTCAAAAAGTTGAAATGATTGGCCCAAAGTCAGACAGCTTACCAGGTGCCCCCTTCTAACCAATTTGAGAAAAGACACATTAAGGATGCATTCAGTGGTCATAAGGCTGGAATGAAGTGAAGTGCCCTCAGAAGAACTGATTCCTTGTCCTAAATGTTACCGTTTGGTAATTGGCAGGGAAACAAGCTTCAACTAAAGATACATGTCTTGATAATGTGACAACAATATCATGTCACTCTGAGTTACCCAAAGACTTGGATAAAATCCTACTGAGGACCAGATTTGAGACCTTTACCCTCAAAGCAAGCATGAAGCGCAAGACCATATGGATAATTTCTTAAACATCAGTCATCTAGAAGTAATAAACACTGGTTTGTCTATCCATTTCTGTCATCTTTCTCTCTCTAATTAATTGTGTGACCTTTAGTCAACTCATTTTATTGCTTTAGGCCACAGTTTTATCATTTATAAAACATAGGTTCTGATTTATGTGACTGTATTAGGAAAAGCAAAGATAGCTAATATGCTAATATTTATTGAAACTTAACATGTGCCAGGCACTATTCTAAGCATTTCCCATATATTTACTCATTTTCGATAAACAGGAAAATTAGGCTGAGATTATTTGGATCACTTGAACAAGGTCACATAGTAAGTCCCAGAATACACAGCCATAAATGCTACTTCAGACTGCTTCCCACCACCCTCTATTGTATCTACTGCCACTACCACCAGAAAGTGTTACAGAAGTAGAAAACCAGTTATCTATCCTCAGGTTATCTATGCTATAACTGAAGAGTCAGGTAACACAGAGAACCAGATAACAAAATAGAGCCTAAAATTTACACCGAGTGTTGAAAGGTGGCTTAGGTAAGCTTCTGCTTTCCAAGTTGGTATAGGACCATCAGTGCAGAAAAAGTGGGAGTGAGCATTCATTCAATGAAGAAACTAATCTGACTCAAGTGGAGAGAACTTGTCGAGCAGTCATGGGAGCCAGAAGTGGATGTGGGAACCAATAGCAAATGACAACATGTAGTTTGTCTACATAACACTTAGCACAGGTGCCTATTTATATTCTTGATTGTTTAATTTCAGTTTTCAAGACCAGACAGTAAGCTCCATGAAAGTGGGAACTGCATGTGGGGTTTTTTGTTTTGTTTTTTTTCTTTTTTTGCTCCATTATATTCTCAATGCCAAGCACATCGCCTGAAACATGGTGGATACCCATTAAGTATTTGTAGAATAACTATGTTAATGTGTAAATGAAGGAACAAATGAATTTTAAATAATACATGAGGAACTCCCATAGTTGACCCCGTGTGTCAGAGGAACAAATACAGACTTGATACAGATGACAAAAAGCACCCATGGAAGCTGTTAGAACAGGCTGGGGTAGTGGAAATGGGAATGGAAAGGCAAACAGAAGGGCTATTTCAACGTGGGAATCAATAACACATGCACTCTCTCTCTGGTGCACTCTCTATCCCAGCTGTCCCCTGATAGACATTTCTGCACCAGCTGCAGGCTCTGTCATGACACCAATTTAATACAGAAAAACTATGGACCAAAATAAAAAAGAAGTATTTCTTAGTTCTCCAGAAAGCCCAACAGTGGGATACAAAAGTCTCATGATCTCAAACGTCTCCTTTTTCCTTCCTTATTTGCTTTTCCATACACTTTTCTTTTTTCTTTTTTCTTTTTTCTTTTTTTCAAACAGCTCTGGTTTGGCAAATTTTAATTGCCTATTTGGAATGAGGTCCCTGAAGCTCTCAGAAGTTAATTATTTCTTTCTGGTGAATCAGAAACTTTGAACTGTATGTGTGAGATAAATGGTCGGGTAGCACTTTGGAGCTTCAAGTTATTTAAGTTGCTGAGCAGCTCATCAACTTACTCCCTTCATTTGGAATTGAATCTGGAAGAGAACCCAGACATCATGAGCAGGCTGAGGATGTAGGATTTATGGATTTAGGTAGAGCTCTGGGTAAACATAGAGATCAATGAATTTTGAATCTAGATGGAGAGAAGGGAAGAAACAGCACAATTTCTAAAAACCAAACTGCTCAATGAAAAGCAGGTCTGGTGGTTATATTTTTCTGGGCACGGGAGGGGTAGCCAAACAGATTTTGGGCTTCAACTCTAGAATGTTGCTTCTGAAACGCCAGGGTCTATTGCCCAGCCTTAGTGTTTAGAGTAAATATCATTAGATCATTTTGCTGACAGAGAGATGCTCAGATCCTTCATGTTTTCCTGTTGTATACTTTCATACTGTGGCACTGAAAATAGGTAGGAGATAGAGTAAGAAACTGGGTAATGTATGCACAGACTCCAGAATATCTACTTGAAGGCATCCAATTTAGTTTCAAGTCCTGAATGCAGCATGTTTTGTTACCATTTCCCTCTTTTGAAAGAAAGTGACAATTTGATTTGTGTTCCAGTTCATCAAAATAAGATAATAGATAGATAAATATTGCCAAGAGGCAAAAGATGTCTAATTGAGCAGGCTGAAAATTGAAATAACCTAGGCGTCTTGATCCAAAGTATTCAAATGACCTCAATCCTCCTTTTGTTATTACTTTTCTAAGGGAGATAAAACAAGGGTGTACGTGAGTCTAAGGTCAGTGAACGAAATGTTTGCCTAAGAAATTAAATAATTTAATTAGATACTATCACCAAGGGTTGCACATCAAAGGTTTTGGCAATTGTAACTTGACCTAATCCAAAAAAAAAAATCTTCTTTTCTTCAGTGGTTCCCAGGCATTTGGGAGTTTGAGAAGCTGAGAAGGCTTCTGAAATCTCCAGGACAATTTTCAAGGAGATCCTCAGTGTTCCAAACCTGGAAACACTTGGAATATTGTTCTGCTACATCCACTGGTACTTGAAAGGAACTTCCAATGGTGAGTTGGTAGCAGGAAAAGGCTCCAATTTCCTTCCTCCCCCTAGACACTTTTTTTCTTTAACCATTTATCAGATATGGGCAACCTCCAGGAAGGCAAGGGGTAGCTGTCAGTTGAAAGAAAAGATAGGGTATATAAAAAAAATGCAGGCAACAAGACTAAGATGGGAAACATTCTGGGCCCAGTTTGCCAGGAATCTTTGAATGATAATTCTAGGATGAGGCAATCAGCACTGTCTTTGGAGAGCAGGGCCCAGACTAAATGAAAAATAGGTCATTAAATTTAGATGCTGAGTAGCCGTTAACTGTGAAAGGGAAGCTGTCATTAATTTTAATTCCATAGGTCCAAACACAGTACTAATGGAGGCAGGGTCATGGGTTCAATTCCAATCTCTATCAGTAAGCTCAATACTGTATTAAAAACAAGTCTTCCCACAGCCGTAGACTGGTCACCAATTTTTAGCCAATGGCTCATCAATTTATTCAATTAGGCTTGTGAAAGACTAAGGGATAGACTCTATAAAGCCTACCTCAAAACCGAAGAAAGGAAATGCATGCTGCAGGTCATTAGGAATGATAGGTTCATATAAGGAAGGAAAATGTTTATCAATGCTTCATATTGAACAGCAAAATCAGTGTGTTTTATAGAGTTCTAGGAGCAACAGAGACTTTTAATGGCATAATAATCAGCTACTTATAGGCAAAACCAGTGCATCCTCCCATCTGCAGCCTGTCTGTCATCTTTCTAGATATTCCACTGTGAATGGCCCATGTATAGGTAACTGGGAGTTAAATACAGACCACTCAAATAAATTTAAGGTATGACAGCCATGTGACTCTCATCTTTCTGCATTTTCCCTCTGTAGAGCTGATTTTCTCAATTTTAGCTTGGGAAGGTGGAGGCAATCCACAGGAAAACATTTCCTCAGGGCACTATGATAAATAAAGACAGAACAAGCATTAGGTATCAAGCTCTTAGGTCACCATTCTCTCCCTCCACTACATGCATTTGCCACTTCACAAGTGACAGACACCTTCACTTCCACGAATTTACGCTTCTTACGTACTTTGCCTGGCTGAGAAGCTGAAAAAAGAACTAGACACAGGGGCAGGTTACTTGGACTCCAGGACAGGAAAGTGGGGGAATTATAGAATCTTCTATGCTAAAGACTTTTTTGAAATTTAAATAATTTTATTTTGTGTCCTGTATTGGTATTTTTTTATTATTACTTTTTGCTAAAGATTTTAAGGATAAGCAAGTCTCCCATTTCAAAGATGGTTAGGGAGTTCCCGTCGTGGTGCAGTGGTTAACGAATTCGACTAGGAACCATGAGGTTGCGGGTTCAATCCCTGGCCTTGCTCAGTGGGTTAACGATCCGGCGTTGCCGTGAGCTGTGGTGTAGGTTGCAGACGCGACTCGGACCCTGCGTTGCTGTGGCTCTGGCGTAGGCTGGTGGCTACAGCTCCAATTCGACCCCTAGCCTGGGAACCTCCATATGCCGCGGGAGCGGCCCAAGAAATAGCAAAAAGACCAAAAAAAAAAAAAAAAAAAAAAAAAAAAAAAAGATGGTTAGAAAAATCCCGTGCCCTAGTAAACCCTTTCTCTAGCCCACGTGCTTCTCCAATGACGCAAAAAATATGTAGTAGATTCCTCATATTCTGAGGAATGAGTTTTGTTTTATTTTCCTTTCAATTGATGGAAATCAGAAATTCTATCGTGTTAGAGCTAGAAGCACTCTTAGAGATCAAGTAGTGTAACTAGATTGCCAATACAAATACAGGCCAGTGAGGGGAAGGAACTTATTCAAAGACATAGCCAGTGAGTAGCAGAAGCTTCAAGGAAAGGATTAGAAAGAGAAAAGAGAGTTACTCTCATGAAGGAGCGCGTATACATTAAGGGGTGCATGACACATAAACAGCGATACCTAGGGAAGAGGCAGATGGGAAAAGACAGGCTGTCTTTCAATGTGGAACAGCTAAAGAGTTCTATCCACACATTCATTCAGCAAATAATTCCTTTTTTTTTTTTTTTTTGGCGGGGGGGGGCTGCCACACCTGCGGCATATGGAGGTTCCCAGGCTAGGGGCTGAATCAGAGCGGCAGCCACCGGCCTATGCCCCAGCCACAGCAACGCCAGATCCGAGCCACGTCTGCAACCTACCACTCAACCCAAGTCGAGTGAGGCCAGGGATCGAACCTGTGTCCTCATGGATACTAGTTTGGGTCATTACCGCTGAGCCACAGCAGGAATTCCCATTCAGCCAATAATTCTTGAGCACCTTCCATGCACCAGGCATTCCTCTAGGTTTTGGGCTTACAGCAATGACTTCATGGAGCATACATTCTAGTTGAGAGAGATAATCAACGAACATAATTAATAGATAAAATACACAGCATGCTAGAAGTAATAATTCTAAGGAGAAAAATGAGGTAGGGAAGGGAAACATAAAAGGCCAGGGGCTAGAGATGAGCTTTTAGGCAGGGAGGCCAAAGAAGAACTCACTAAAATGATGCATCGTGAGTGAAGACCTGCAAGAATGAGAAGGTAAGCCAAAGAGGGATCTTGATTTCAGAAATATGGAACAGCCAGAGCAAAGAGATCAAAGCCTCTGAGAAAGGGATATGCTCTGAGTGTTTAAGGAATAGTGAGGAGGCCAGTGGGACTAGAGCAAAGTGAGCATTAAAAAAAAAAAAAAAAAAAAAAAAGAGTAGTAGGAACGGGGGTAAGAGAGGTAATGGGGAGGCAAAGCATTCGTACCGGATAGGTCATGGTAAGGAGACTGGTGTTTAAATAGGTTGAAATGGGAATCTACCGAAATTTTTTTAATGGAAGAGTGACCTGAGCCAACTTATGATTTAACCAAATCATTTGAAGTGAATGGGAGCAAAGCCACAAACAGGGAAACCAATAAGGAAGCCATTGATGAACTCCAGGTGAGTAATGACAATGACCTGGAATAAAAGATGGCAGTACAGGCGGCAAGAGGAGGGGTTAGAGTCTAGATAATATCTATAACTACCAGGAATTTATTTATTCATTTATCCATTCAATTCCTGTTGGGTCCTTATGATGCCTCAGGCGCTATTCTAGGTACCAGGGATAAGCCACCAAACTAAGTAGACAAGATTCTGTCCTCAATAAATTTACATTTGTGTGAGAGACAAGTAATAAACAAGTGATCAAATCATTAATGTACTTTCAAATATTGGAATGTGCTATAAGAAAAGTTAAGCAGCATGAGGGGAAAGAGGGTGGTGAGGTAAGAAACAAGCATCTTTGGGGGTAGGCTGGTCATTCAAGTCCTCTCCTTAGCACTCACACTTTTTGAAACACCACATTAGATGTTCACATTTTTAACTGGGGCTCAGCAATAACAACACAGAAAACACCAGAGAAGCTGGAAATGCATCTCCAACCAGAGGCATTAGTGGAGAATTTTCACAGGCCTCAAGGGTTCCATGCAACACTGCATTTACATAATATCAGTTCAAATCTAAGAAATGCTTGGCAGGGCTCTATGACAAGCACTATGCTATAATGGGGGAACGGAGGCCTGAACAATCTAGGAGGGACAGACAGACATAGGAATTGGCAATATTTTAGCTAAGACTGTCAGAAGGTACCCTCTTGGTAGAGGTTAGTAACTCAAGCTGACAGAGGTTCAACCATCTCTATGAATCAGATTTGTCTTGAAAAAAAAAAAAAAAGGGAGAACAAGCGAGAGAAGCAGGAGGATGCCCTCCTTTTCCTTTCTTACTTGGAAAAAAAATGATATAAAAAGACAACTGGTTAGGAGCTCCCGTCGTGGCTCAGTGGTTAACGAATCCAACTTGGAACCATGAGGTTGCAGGTTCGATCCCTGCCCTTGCTCAGTGAGTTAGGGATCTGGCATTGCCGTGAGCTGTGGTGTAGGTCGCAGATGCAGCTCGGATCTGGCGTTGCTGTGGCTCTGGTGTAGGCCGGCGGCTACAGCTCCGATTGGACCCTTAGCCTGGGAACCGCCATATGCCACAGGAGCAGCCCTAGAAAAGGCAAAAAGACAAAAAAAAAAAAAAAAAAAGGCAACAAAAGGCAACTGGTTAAAGTAGGTTGGAGAACATTTCATATAACCATTTCAAAAGGATGGGGGAGTTGTCTGTTTTCCAGGGGAGGTGGTGGATTTTTAGCTTTGCCTCTGTTCCCATTACGGATATCCCATTTGCATTCTGATATTTGAAAAGTACAAAGAGAATGGTCCTGTCCACCTTCATTACTTCACCTTTCTAATACGATCCCTCCATCTGTACTCCCATTCTCTCAGGTAAAATTAGGCAACTACATTGGCACCCATCCAGTGAATAGTGGCAAGTGGGAAGAATGGCAAAGGACAATGCTACAGCAGTACTTGAGTTTCTCCTTATTGGAATCGCCAACTATCCGGAGTGGAGAGTCACATTTTTCACACTGGTGCTGATAACTTACCTCAGCACATTATTGGGGAATGGACTTATCATCTTTCTTATCTATATGGACCCTCATCTCCACACTCCAATGTACTTCTTCCTTAGTAACCTGTCTTTCTTAGACCTTTGCTATGGAACAGTCTCTCTGCCCCAGGTCTTGGTGCATTGCTTCTCTACCCGTCCCTACCTCTCCTACCCACGATGTTTGACCCAAATTAGTGTCTCCTTGGTCTTGGGTACAGCAGAATGCCTCCTACTGGCTGTCATGGCCTATGACCGTGTGGTTGCTATCAGCCATCCCCTGCGCTATGCAGTTGTTATGAGTGGCCCAGTGTGTGTGTGGCTGGCGGCTGCCTCCTGGGGGTCATCACTTGTGCTCAGTGCCATGCTCCTCTTATCCCTGCAACTTCACTTCTGTGGGGCTAATGTCATCAACCATTTTGTCTGTGAGATTCTCTCCCTCCTTAAACTAGCCTGTTCTGACACTAGCCTTCATGAGCTTATGATCCTCATCGCAGGTATTTTCACCCTGCTCCTACCCTTCGGGTTTGTTCTCCTCTCCTATGTCCGAATTGCCGTGGCTGTTCTAAGGATTCGTTCAGTCCAAGGTAGGCTCAAGGCCTTTTCTACATGTGGTTCTCATTTGACCGTGGTGACAATCTTCTATGGGGCAGCCATTTCCACGTATATGAAACCACAGTCCAAGTTATCTCCTGACAGGGACAAGTTTATCTCGGTGTTTTATGGGGCTCTGACACCCATGTTGAACCCCCTAATATATAGCCTCAGGAATAAGGATGTTAAAGGGGCAATGAGGAAAGTTATGGCCAAAAAGGCATAAGTGTTCTTTGCTTCTAAACTTAGAAAAATAACATTCAGTGACATCTTCACCAATAGCAAAAATTGTTTAAAAGTTCTGACTTGGGAGTTCCCATTGTGGCTCCGACTCCAGTAATGAATCCAACTAGTATCCATGAGGATGCGGGTTCCATCCCTGGCCTCCCTCAGTGGGTTAAGGATCCGGCACTGCCGTGAGCTGTGGTGTAGGTTGCAGACGCGGCTCGGATCCCGAGCTGCTGTGGCTGTGGCGTAGGCCGGTGGCTACAACTCTGATTCGACTCCTATCCTGGGAACTTCCATGTGTCGCAGGTGCAGCCCTACAGAGGCCAAAAAAAAAAGTTCTGACCTTACCCTTGGTAGACTAGGTTACTATCATATGAGAAGCTTCACAAAATGCTCTCACTCCAAAATATTCTTCCAACTGAGACTTGAATTTCCATCACAGGCATGATTTTTCCTCTTTCTTTACATATAACATGTTACTGGTCACCCATTTCTTTCTTTCTTTCTTTCTTTCTTTTTTTTTTTTTTTTGTCTTTTTGTCTTTTCTAGGGCCACTCCCGTGGCATATGGAGGTTCCCAGGCTAGGGGTCCAATCGGAGCTGTAGCTGCCGGCCTACACCACAGCCACAACCACGCGGGATCCGAGCCGCGTCTGCAACCTACACCCCAGCTCACGGCAACGCCGGATCCTTAACCCACAGAGCGAGGCCAGGGATCAAACCTGCACCCTCATGGTTCCAAGTCGGATTCCTTAACCACTGAGCCACAACGGGATCTCCAAGTCACCCATTTCTTTACTCAACTTCAGGTAAATATATTTATCAGAATGATTTCCTCACTTGACAGGACAGAACTTAGCAGCAAGAGAATCTCCTGTGACTGTTCGCAGGAGGCAAGGCGTAGCTGAAATTGGAAAATAGGACAAAGAGTGGCAATAATAAAAGACCAGTAGACAAATGTCAGAAATTCTCTCACTTTACTGAGGGCAAGACCTGGTGGGAAAGCACAGTTTTCTTGCTCCGCTTAACCTCGGAACCATGAGAAAATGGTATCACAGCCACTTCCTACATTTTTGTAGAGTGTTTCTTTTTTCTTTTTCTTAAACTTCTTTCAAGTCTATTATGTCATTCTGTATTCCTAATACCTCTGTAAAATTGGTTAAAAAAAAGCAAAAACTCACCATAATCCATCCCTCGTGTTAACAATGAGAAAACAGAAGCCCAGAGAAGGAACTGACACTTGTCTAAAGTCATACATAATGGGTAGTGGAATAAAAATTAAAATTCAGATCATCTATATGCAACCTCGGAAGTTGTCAATAACGTCTAGAAAATTATTTGGAATTGTAAAATTATAAATACTGCTAATATTTATTGAGCACTGACTATATGCCCAGTACTGAGCTACATTCATTATCCATATAATTCTCATAACAATTCAGTGAAGAAATGCTATTATTAAACTACATTAAAGATAAGAAAACTGAGACTCCTAGAGGTTCAGTGATTTGCCCACAGCCGTAAAGTCAGTATTTAAATCTAGGTCTGACTAATTCCAGATCCCACGCACTGTATCCAAACTTTAGAGACCCTAGAAATTATTTAAAATGCGGCGATTTTAATCAATTTCATTGTCATATAACTTATGTACAATAAACTTTATGTGACTACAGTGTGCAAATTTATAAATTTTGACAGATACCCCCAGATTCACCACCACAATCAAGCTACCTAAAAATTTCATCACCTCCAAAAGTTTCCTTGTGCCCTTTTGTAGTCCACCCCTCCTTTCGCCCCCAACCCCTGGCAACCACTGATCTGATTTTCTTCACTCTGTTGGTTTTAATTTTTTTAAAACTGATTATAAGCGGAATAATTCAGTATGTCCTCTTCTGTGCGTGGCTTCTCTTATTCAGCATGCTTTTGAGATTCATCCATGCTGTTTCGTGTATCAGTAGTTTGTTCCTTTTAATTGCTGAATGATATTCCATTGCAAATTTACTACATTTTTAAAACTCCATCCCTTGTTAGTGAAAATAATGCAGTGGTTTTAAACTTTAGTTCACAAAGTTCTATGGGTTTGGGTGTGGTGCCTGGAGCCCGGAAATGGAGGGAGGTGAAATTTTCTGCGAGCAATTTCACTTGAAAATAGAGTTCTGAAAATAAGAGGAAAGCTCCTGGCAAACAATGATTTATTATAGATCTCTCATTTTCGATGAAGAATCAAAGCCTCAGTGAACAGGGTGTAAATTTTGCAAGATCATGAAACTTTTTGGAAGTGATCTGGGGCTAAGACCCAGATATCCTGTCTCCTGATCTCTTTGTGCAATTCCACCAAACATGATGAAGTCATCTCCCAAGCAGCCTGATGGAGAACCAGAGACAAAATAGTAGGAAAAAAAGAAGGAAAAAAAAAAAACCACACTGCACAGCACCTAAATGTGAAGCAAGGCATGACTGAGCAAGAATATATTCAGTGCATTCATCAGACACTGACTGCTAGGAGTTGATGTGACATTGTTGCTGCAGAGAGTACCAGACATACCGGGGACCTGTCGGGTGTGTTTTGGGGAAAAAAATAGAATAAATTAATCAATTATAAAATAGCATAATTTTTAAATAAATGCAACATTTATTCAAATTCCATCTATAATATGTTTTTAAAAGGTATGGCATTCTCAGCTACTAAAACCATCTTTTAATATCAAGGAATTAAAAGTATTTAGAGGAGTTCCCATCATGGCTCACTGGTTAACGAATCTGACTAGCATCCATGAGGACACAGGTTTGATCCCTGGCCTTGCTCAGTGGATTAAGGATCCAGCGTTGCCATGAGTTGTGTAGGTTGTAGATGTGGCTCAGATCCTGCGCTGCTGTGGCTGTGGTTGTGGCATAGGCTGGCAGCTACAGCTTTGGTTCCACCCCTAGCCTGGGAACCTCCATATGCCATGGATGCGGCCCTAAAAAAATAAAATAAAATAAAAGTATTTAGAAAAAAGGCCAAATGATTTAAATCTTTAATTTATTCATTCAGCAAACATTAACTCCACTTTCAGCCAGGCACTAGGTACTAGGTGCTAGGGCAAGTTTCATACTTTATGCAAAATATTCTTTACTATTGAAATAAATATTTCAAATTAGCATTGTGAAATAAAGTTGGTGAAATCAATAAAATTTTACAGGAAAAACAATAGAGACTTTAGGTAGAGATAAATTCAGAAATTAGGAGAAATGTTAAGCATATTCTCTTTAATGACCCTGTTTTTTTTTGGGGGGGGGCAGAAATACTCTACTCTCTATGACAGGTTGGTTTGCAGCTTAAAATGAGAATCATACTTTTGTTAAAGGTGCCCCTACTACAAAATGGTAGCTCTGTCGCTAGAATCTTTGTGTCTTTATTGACTTGTTGGCACAGTAACAACCTATAGACAAAATGACATAGTGGAATCTGGAGATGGGGCCTGCAGAATTGATTGTGCTACTAACTAGCTGTGTGACCTTAGTTATATCACTTTCTGGCCCTCAAATTTGCCCATCAATATAACACAAAGGTGGTATTTTGTTACCCAAGGATCCCTATAGTTTTAACATTCTGCATCTAGGTGTTTTTTATATAGATTTTCTTTCTTTTCTTTAAAAAAATGGAATAATATCATCAATTGACTCTGCAACTTGCTTTTTCCACTTGACAATATATCATGGACATTCCTCCAGATCAATATATATAGATCTATCTGCCTGACATTAAATGTTAGCTTTGACTGAAAAAGCAGGTCCACATGCCAGCTGGTTAACATAGCTTTGGCCCTTCCAGCACTAACATTCTGTTTCTAGGCATCCAAACCCCAAAGGCAATCCAATTCAGCATTGATATGGATTAATTTTAAGTACAAAAATGAACTCGACGAGGGTGTTGTGAAATGAAATCAATTCTAGATTGTTGACAACTCCTAAGGTTGACTATTGCTTCTCCACTTGATCAATCATAGGCATTGTGAGAAGGATCCCACAGTGCACCCCAGCCTAGGCAGCTGGGTAGTGAAGCTTACCTTGCTTCACCCTAGAAAGCAATTATAAGATTGGTTTGAAACTTAGTTCTGTCAGAAATTGAGGAGAGAGTTTGCAGAGTGAAAAAGAGTCTCCAAATGATATTTTCCAATAGGGATTTCGGGAAAAGACAACGTGCCCAATTCATAAAGTTTGGGATTTCACTTAAGGAAAGGCAGTGACGTCTAACTATTGAGAGCACAGGCCCCGGAGCCAAATGTGTTGGATTCAGACCTTCATTTTATCACTTTTCTTTCAAGTCACTCTCTGTGCCCACCTAAGGGGGCTAACAGTAGCTCTAACACTACCTATGGTGTTCAGAGTTTGGTCATGTAGTCAGAACCACTCTAGGCATATCAGGAAAGAAGAAATTTAATAAAGGGAATAGAGGCCTATGAAGCCTTTTGGAAGGGCTGTGAGAAGGAAGGTAAAGGGATGTTGCCAACAACCTTAGATAGTTGCAGGAATCGCAGGAATCACGGGGTTTTAGGGCTATCAGGAAGGACACTGCTACCAATGATGTCAGTGAAGCCCATGTGTCACAGAAGAAAGCGCAGAAGCCACTTACATCTCCGTTTACAAAGTCAACTCACCTTCACAATACAGGTAAGAGCTAAAAAGGATGGTGATGGTGTTGAATATGATCTCACAGCTCGGTTATATGGAAAGCATTTCAAAACGTGCCCGGCCGATAGTTAGAGAATTGCAGTAAACATTAGCTGTCATTGAGAAGTTAGGATCACATGAGCCTAAGATGGCAGGAATTGAAATGCCAACTTGCTGCCTGAATAGCACTTCCCAAGGCTGCTCCCTTACCTGTGCATTCAAACATCTGTACATACATCCTTCATTTAACATGCATGGATCAACTACCTACTGTACCGCAGGTACTGTGCCACTGCCAGAGATGCAGTGGCCCAAATGAAGCATATTGGATGCTTCTTCTCAAGTAATTCACTGCCTAGATGGGAAAAAAGACATGTGTGCAGGCAGCATTGCTACGTGAAGTTATATCTTCCTAGTTCTTAAGATTATGAAGCACTTTATACACTTTATCTTATTCTTAAACATATATTACCTCGTATCATCTTCTAAGTAATTTAATGAGAGAAGCAAACAGGTATTATGAAAGAGTGCCAGATCCTAACCACTAGACCTCCAGGGAAGGTTGTTACTAATATTATGACTGACATTTACAGATGATGAAAAGATGTAGAGAGGCTGTGATATTATCAAGGTCAGCAGTTGTGGCACGACTGAGATTAGAATGCAATTCTCCTAGACTTAACGTGGTGGTAATTTCTCAGTGTATGCAAATACCAAATCATTATGGTGTACACCTTAAGCTAATATAATGTTATGTATCAATTATACCTCAATAAAAATTAATTTAATGTAATTAAAAAATACAGTTCTCCTAATGCCTAGATGCTCTTTCTGATGGGAGCCTGGGGGGTTCAGGGAGTCCTCAAAAAAAAAAAAAGAGAGAGAGAGAGAGAGAAGTGGTAAGAAGGTAAGATTGTTGCTGAACAGAGAAAGAAAAAAAACACTATGTTTTCAGGTTGTCTAGGTTACAAATCTGACCCTGACACTTTCTGGTGATATGACCTTGATCAATATGTCAATTTCTTCATCTATAACAGGAAGACAATCCCGGAACTGACCTCATAAGGTTGTTAGCACTAAATCAGTTGATTTGTATAAAATGCTGAGAACTGTGGCTGGGACGTAGTCAGTCCTCAATAAGCATTACCTCTTTTATTACAGTTACTATTACCACAAGTCTCAATTGAATCAAAAGTAGTTGGTGGTCATCTCACCGGGTGCTTCTCTCCTTTTTATCCCCTGCTAGTAATATGCATAGTAACTATTTCCAGTTAAGTGTGAGCAGCAGGTCAGGCACTTTTTCAGTACAACATCATGATGGAGTGGGAAAGGCACATGATTAGGCGTCAGGCAGTCTAGATTCTGCCGCTAATGAGCTATGAAGCTCTGGGCAAATCACTAAACTTCTCTGGACTGAATCTGTCAA
The DNA here is from genome assembly GCF_054392235.1 of Sus scrofa. NCBI lineage: Eukaryota > Metazoa > Chordata > Mammalia > Artiodactyla > Suidae > Sus > Sus scrofa. Next base: position 118,126,795 of record NC_139401.1, read on the forward strand.
ACAAGGGAAAATACATTTCTTAACCTGCCTCAGAGGGGTGAAAGATCAAATGAGATCACAGTTGTCAGATGTTAAAAAGTTAAAAGCACATTAAAAATTCTACACGCTGGTATTTTCATTATCCTCAGAGTCAGCTGGTACATCTTCTTCTCACTTACCCTGAATAACCACTCACTCACCAAATCTTTTTTTTTTTAATGTAATTTTTCCTACTGTAGAGCCTGGTGACCCAGTTACACATACATGTACACATTCTATCTTCTCACATGATCAGGCTCCAACATAAGTGACTTGACATAGTTCCCAGCGCTACACAGCAGGATCTCATTGCTAATCTTATTGTTTCTTGCTCAGAAATGTCTTCTAAATCCATCCCTTCTTCTCTGTCCTCAATGCATCTGTCCTAGTTCACAGTTGCATCAACCCTTACCAGGATGACTATAATGAGCTCCTATTTTTCTCTAGTCCAGTCTCACTCTAAACGAGCCATCCAATCAACTTCTCTAGAGTGACTTTCTAAAGGCAAAACTCTCACCATGTGAAACTTTCCTCTACACTCTTGCGCCAAAATTAAAAACTTGCAGTGGCTCCCTATGGCCTATAGGATATACAGTATTAACTGGAGCCCCATCTAACCTCTCTGTCCTTCTCTACTTCATCTCCACAGATCCCATGCTCCAGGAAAACAATGCCTTTGTCTCTGAACCTTTTATGTATATATACCACTGTATACACTGTTCTCTCTGCTTCCTGTGTTCTGTGTCTGGCAAAATCTGTCATCCTTCAAGGGCCAGATCTAATGTCATATCCTCAGTGAGGCCTTCCCCAGTTCATCCCATTCTAATTATGGATTAAGGTGACTTAATTCCATTTCTTTTGCTTAATAGCATTTTCTTGAACCCCCAATTTAACATATTTTGTGTTATTTTGTAGTCAGTTGTTTTGGAATGTTTATCCCCAATTAGATCATAAGTTTATTGAGAATGAGAAGTTTGTTTTATTCATCTCTATCTCCCCAGCATAGCTCCTGGCACAGGGTGCATGTACTCTAAGAATTGGTTAAACAAACAGATGTTAAACCAATACTTCACAAGCTATCTGTGGTAAAAGACAGCCTTTTTAAAAATTCTCCAAGCTGTTAAAGACTGATATTTTATAAAATACAATAAAAATATCATGGCAATGTCAAAACACTTTAAAAGTTTACTCTCAATTCTGTTCTTATCTCGTTGTAAATATTTTGAGCAGCACTCAGCTAGGCTATCTGCTAAGATGCCTCATTCCTAGCCCCTAAAATCTTGAATTCTAAGTTGGAAATTTTAAGGATACACATAAAAATAATAAGTACATCATATACTCAGGCCACAGCTGGGCAAGAAATCAATAAAATAATACTATTGTGATTAGGTACACGCACAGATGAAGTTAATCAATGGGACAGTAAATGAGAGGATGCTGGATTATATTTAGACAGTGACAGTTTGTAAGGCACCCTGAAATTAATCCAGTAAAGTGTTAGGAAAAAGTGAGACTTATAGAAATTATTTAAATCAAAGATGGCTGTGATGGGCTGGGGGGAGTCAGGGACAAGTGAGGAAGAAGAGGAGACCTCCAATAAATACTGTTAACATGACTTCATTTATCTGAATGCTTAAGTGAAAGCTTTCATAGCATCCCAATAGATTGTGGCCACTTCTCCTTTCCTATTCATTCATTACCTTCTTGAGTCCCGGTGTTGGAAACCCTCCCAAGAAACAGAGGACTCTGAGTGATCACCCTAGAGTTGGTTCTACTTCCAGGTAACTTAAGAGCAGAAGTGGAGTTGGTGGTGTTACTCAAAAGTTTTATCTTATTGTCATTAATGAAGTACTGGCATCAGTAGACAAAAATTACTTATGTTTTAATAACTTAAAATAATATTCCCAAAAGAGTATATAGCTTTAGTTCAGAGGCAGTATTTAATTGCCTTTCAGGGATTAGATCCCTGAAGTCTCTTCAGTGAAATCACTTCCTTAGAACCGGAATGAATAAACTCAGAAGGTAACAGCAGAGAATGTTTAAGATGCTTCTCTCCTTCTTCTCTTGTTCATATTTTGGATCATATGGAGTTCTGGTTTCTAAAATCCTGAACAGAATCAAGATACAACCCATCGTAAGTACAAGTGAAGAGCATACACCCTGGCAAGGAGGGAAGAAGCCACAGTTGTCTATTGGAACAAATCAAAATGTATGTGTGGAATGGTCACTCTCAATATGGATCTCCTAGAATGCACCTGTAACTCACTACTCTTGAAAGACTCCAATACTTCCGTGAGCTAATGATCCTGCAACACATAAGGGTCTCTTAGAGACCTTGATATTTTTGTTTGGGGGTGCTTTTTGGACATTCAGGTGAGCAAAATCAATCAATTTGACTCCCAAAATAGTCATTTATCCATTAAGTTCCTGCAATGTGGCAGGAATTGAGATAAGAACTGGAGTTACAGACATAAATAAAATGCAGATTGTGCTTATAGAAGTCTCACAGTATAATCTGACCTTATTGCCTTATTTATGTCCTCATTTATTGAATTATTTTCCATCCTTCAGAAAAGAGAGACAACAATGTGGCCACATTGTCATGGGTGCTACTGCCCAAATGAGGCTTTGTTTAAAAATAATAATAATAATAGATATTTAATAACATATATGTATTGGAGTTCCTGTCGTGGTGCAGTGGTTAACGAATCCAACTAGGAACCATGAGGTTGTGGGTTCGATCCCTGGCCTTGCTCAGTGGGTTGAGGATCCGGTGTTGCCGTGAGCTGTGGTGTAGGTTGCAGATGCGGCTCGGATCCCGAGTTGCTGTGGCTGTGGCGTAGGCCGGCGGCTACAGCTCCGATTAGACCCCTAGCCTGGGAACCTCCTATGCCGTGGGAGCGGCCCAAGAAATGGCAAAAAAAAAAAAAAATAATAATAATAATAACATATGTATAAAACAAAAGCTCTATGAAATAGTTACTGTAATTTCCCCAATTCCATAATTGAGGAAACTAAGATGTAAACAAGTTAAAGGTAGTTCCCATTGTGGCTCAGGGGTTAATAAACCCGACTAGCACCCATGAGGACGCGGGTTCGATCCCTGGCCTCGCTCAGGATCCAGCATTTCTGTGAGCTGTGGTATAGATCGCAGACGCGGCTCGGATCTGGCGTGGCTGTGGCTGTGGTGTAGGCCGGTGGCTCCAGCTCTGATTGGACCCCTAGCCTGGGAACCTCCATATGCTGCAGGTGGGGCCCTAAAAAGACAAAAAGACTATATATATATATATATATATATATATATATAAATAAACAAGTTAAGGAAATTACCAACATCACACAGTAAATCAGTGATGGATCCAGGATTCAAATTTGATCCAGAATCCATGCTCTTAGCTAACACTCTACACTGCCTGATATGAATAATAGAAATTCCGGCCTGTAAGTACTATCTATTCCAGTAAGTATGTTGTAAATCCCTGGGAGCTTTCTGAAGAGCTCAGAGAACAGGGAAGATACTCCAAGTGTCCTTTAATTTTAGTATTAAGGATGAAATGAGTCCTCCTGGGAAGCATGCTCTCACATGGTAAGTAGAACCAGGAAAGCCCTCTTTGGGAAACCTGTGTGAAGACAAGTGCATCCAAATGTTTCCAAAAGATCGAAAGCCTCAAACTGTTTGTGTGAGAATCTCCACATTATGTCTAGTTAATTTAGGAAGATTCTGGCCTGCACAGTGCCAAAACACTGAATTATTCAGTAAAAAAATATATATATATGGTTAGTCTAGTGAGATTCTCTAAAATCATATAAACACCAAAATGTGTTGTTTTCCAGCTATTTATATTGGCATTTGAGATTTTCTTAGGGCTGGCTATAAGATGGGGAATATTCTAAGTCAAAATAAGGCTTTATGTTTTAAAATGTTGCCATTCTAGTGTGAAACTTTAGTACCCTTTGAAAACATTTGTGCCCTGAAAATCCTGTTCTTGTCATGCCATTCGGAAACTATAGTTGTGGTATCATCATTGACTAAAGAAAGACTAGATCATCTGACTTCTGTTTCAGACTCAGTCTTCGGACTTCAATCTCATAATTCTATTCCAAGAAGACTGTTTCAGTTCAGATTGATGATTGTGTTGGCTTTTTCTTTTTTCTTAAGGGCCGCACCCACGGCATATGGAGGTTCCCAGGCTAGGGGTTGCATTGGAGCTACAGCTGCCAGCCTACACCACAGCTCACAGCAACGCCGGCTCTTTAACCCACTGAGCGAGGTCAGGGATAGAACCTACAACCTCATGGTTCCTAATCAGATTTGTTTCTGTTGCTCCACGACAGAAATGTCATGATTGTGTTTTCTGATTTCAACACTGGGAATATATGAACAAAAATTCTCATCAGAGGTGGGCAAGGACCTCCCTATAAGATCAATCTCCCTAATAAGTAAAAACAACTTAAGTTAGATGTTTAGCAGCAGCTAAATATTTTTTCATTTTGTCTACCCTTTGTTGTGATTTCTCTCAGACCACCCTTATCGTGTGTTAGATTTTATTGAGGATCCTGTTATAAACTCTTACGCTACTTCCTGAATTACTTACCTACAAAAGTTTTCTACCTTCTAAGATTTGGTAGAGTATAGAATCCAATGAGATCACCTACATCGTTAGCCTGGATAGTTCTCCCTGCTGCTGAGCTCCTAAGACAAACCTTCCCATCCACAGCCTATTCTCACTAAGGCCTGACAACTGCCTCATGAGCCTGAAACAATACACTAGAGATGCCCCAAATCCTGCTTCGTGACAAGAACTGCGTGGGAATTTTACAGACAATCCAGGAAAAAATCTTGACCTTAATAATGAACTGATGTGTGATAGCATTCATACCGAATAGAACTAGACCAAAGAAAACAAACTTTTGAAGGAATGAAAAACTGTAAAAACACTTTTTTTCAGATTCTAGAATCATACCTACTTTCTGTCTTCACTATCATTCCTTCCCTCCATGCAAAGAGAAAATTTTAGGGCTAAAAAAGTTCGTTTCTGAGCTACAGGGCATTAATAAGACTGAATTCTAGGAAATATTGACTGTTTCTTAGCATAGGCTTTTTACCCTCAAACATTTATTTTCTTCAGCCCGTTCAATGTCATTTCAGTCAAATCAATTTCATGACACTGGGTAAGACGGAAGAGCCAAATAACTGGCCTTGATTCATTCAACAAACGTATTATCGAACCCATATTTTGTGAGTTCACACCAGGCACTGTGTGAGGTGGTGAAAACAAGGCAGTGTATAGGACAGTCAGGGCCTCTGTCCTCCCAGAGCTTATTATGTAGTAAGAGAGCAGAAATTAAATAATCATAGAAATATACAAATTGTGATAAGAGCTGTGCAGGAAAAATTCTGAGTACTATGAACAATTTTAACAAAGAGATCTGACTTAAATTAGTGGGGTTAGGGAAGGCTTTTCTTTTTTTTTTTTTTTTTTTGGGTCTTTTTGTTGTTGTTGCTATTTCTTGGGCCGCTCCCGTGGCATTATTGTTGTTGTTGTTGTTGTTGCTATTTCTTGGGCCGCTCCCGCGGCATATGGAGGTTCCCAGGCTAGGGGTCCAATCGGAGCTGTAGCCACCGGCCTACGCCAGAGCCACAGCAACGCGGGATTCGAGCCGCGTCTGCAACCTACACCACAGGTCACGGCAACGCCGGATCGTTAACCCACTGAGCAAGGGCAGGGATTGAACCCGCAACCTCATGGTTCCTAGTCGGATTCGTTAACCACTGCGCCACGACGGGAACTCCAGGGAAGGCTTTTCTAATGAAGGTCCATTTAGGTTGAAATACAAGAACGACTAGGAGTCCACCAAGCAAATAAGATAGGAAGAATATTTCCAGCAGAAAGAACACAATGAGCAAAAGTCCTGAGGAGGGAACAAGCTTAGAGTGCTTCAAAAAGATAGCATGGCTGAATCACGGTCAGCGTAAGAAGAGACAACACAAGATAAAGTTAGAGTCAAATCATTTAGAATCTTATAGATCATGATAAATAGGTAAGATTACATTCCAAGTGTAATTAAATCCTAAAGTGATTTTAAGCATGAAAAGGACACGGTCATAATTACGTATGTTTTTAAAAGGTCTCTCTGGCTACTGTGTGGAAAACAGACTATAGAGAGGCAAGAATGGAAGTAGGGAGACCTACGAAGCAGCTCATGTTTTAGTCCAGGTGTGAGATGAGGGTGGCTGTGGATATGGAGACTTGCAGGTAGATTTGAAATTTATTTAGGAAGATGAGCCAACAGTACTCAGTGATTGATTGGATGTACAGGTGAAGGAAGAGATGCGAGTGAACTGGGTACACATTTTATGCCATGGATATAAACCAGCTAAAGACAAATCTCTGGCTGATATCCATAGCAGGAAAGAACAATTATAATTCTGTGATTCAGGGATCTGATTCTATTTAAGCAGTAAATCAGCACATTTTCTTTAAGGGGAGTGTTCAAACCATGTTTCAGGTGGAGTTCAACCTCTCTCATTTTGTAGATGAAGGAATTAAGATTCACGATGGATGAGGCTACTTTGCAAATTAATCTTGTGCTCTGTCTGAATGCTTTATCTCCCAAAAGAGAACATAAACTTACACACGACATCACTTTCTTGGTAGACGTTTCTTCCCAATCACAGCTGATATGGTACTGAGGATACAGCAAACACACAACAAATGTTTCCTAAATTAAAATGGTTTCAATTTCTTCTTCCTCAGCAGAGAGAACGAAATGGATATTCCGGTTATTGATAATGCCAGCGAAGTGACAGAGTTCGTCCTGGTGGGTCTGTCTAATCATCCAAAAGCCCAGGCTGCCTTTTACTGCACCATGGTAGCAGTGTACCTGGTCACGTTGGTGGGCAACGGTCTCATCATTGTCATGGTTAGAGTGGAAAAGCAGCTTCACACCCCTATGTATTTTTTCTTAAGCAATCTGTCCTTCCTTGATATCTGCTACTCTAGCAATTCAGTGCCTTTTTTATTGTTCAATGGTTTAAAAGACTACCCCACCATTTCCTATACTGGTTGTTATGCCCAGATGACCATCGCTCTTTCTCTGGGGATGACAGAATGCCTCCTCCTCGCTGTCATGGCTTATGACAGATTTATTGCAATCTCCAATCCCCTGCGTTACTCCATCATTATGAATCACCAGGTCTGCGTACAGTTGGCTGTGGTAACCTGGGCTAGTGCCTTTCTTTTAGCAATAATACCAATCATTGCAATTCCTGCCCGTTTTTGTGGACACAATATCATCAACCATTTCACCTGTGAGGTGCAGGCCCTGTTGAAACTCATCTGCTCGGACACCCCAGTCAGACTTATTCTGGGTCTCGTCATCAGTATATTCACACTGCCTCTGCCCTTCACCTTCATCCTCATTTCCTACTTTTGCATTGTGGTTGCCGTGCTGAGGATCCGCTCTGCAGAGGCCAGGCTCAAAGCTTTCTCTACCTGTGGCTCCCATCTGACTGTGGTCACCATATTTTATGGGACCGCCATCTACATGTACCTGAAACCTCAATCAAGGGAGTACCAGGACCAGGGTAAAGTCGTGTCTGCATTTTATGGTGTTGTAACCCCTATGCTGAACCCTGTCATTTACACCTTGAGGAACAAGGATGTGAAAGAAGCCCTAAGAAAAAGAATTAGGAAGAAAAAGTCCTAAAAGGGGCATAAAGAGCGCACGGAGGCTCATCTAACCAACATCTTGACACCGACTTGTAAAACATAACAAGGTACAAATACTAGGCAGTATTTTAGTAAGGTGATTAGTTTCAAATGCATTTTTTAAATTTCCAACAAGCACGTGATAAAGAACGTCCCACTGAGAAAAACATGTTAAACATTTACAGTGCCATTCATTGATGGAATAAAGTACATAGGACAATCTTGTGGGAAAGCTTAAAAACAAAATAATAATTAGTACATTTGAATCCTGAGTAGAGTTTGTTTTACTGAATGAGAATACTCTATAGACTCCCTTTTATAGATGACAAAGAGCAAAGTTGTAAAATGGACAATTCTTATCTCAATACTTTCTGTGTGAGCCATATCATGACCCAGGCTTAGGAGTGATGGATGTGACGGGGTAGAGAGAAGAAAATTACACAACTGCTGTATAAGACTTTCACATAGTAGGTTTTCTGCTGAAGTCCATTCAAGACTCTGTATACCTTGAGGGCCAGAAACAATGACACTACGGAACTTAAAACTGCATGTTTTGATCTGTAAATAAGGCTGCATTTTCTCTGCAAATGTACCCTACCCCTGGATAACTGCATGCAATTTCTAAAGTTGCTGACCTCACAGAGAGCAAATCTAACTCAGGAGGAACTCCTTGAAAAACAGGCATGTACGATATCCTTTGATTATGAAAAGTATCATTCTCATTATTTTAAAATACATTAGGGGATAGAGAAGAAATGAAATGTCACCTATAATTCTAACACTCAACGAAGCTTGCATAGGTTTTAGAACCTGGAAGACATGTATTTAAGTCTGTCGCTCACAGTTGTGTGAGATTTAGTTAGTTACTCTCCATCTTTAAGCTTCAATTTTCTCATCTGTAAAATGAAGATTAGAAGAGCGACTGCCTCGCAAAGTTGTTTTGAGAATTAAATGAGATAATACACGCTAAGCTTCTACCACAAGGTCTGGCACACGGTGGGCACAGAATACACATCGGTCAAAAAAGAAAAAAACCTGCCAATTTGTTCTCTAACACAAAACATTGTTTGACTATTGATTATGCCTATGTAAATAATGACTATATCATTTTTTAAAATAATCCATGAGAATAGGATAGGCCGAAAAAATGTGTTCTCACTGCGGTCTTCATTTGAATTTATCTTATTAGAAAAAGGGTGAATGTGTTTCTCCTAATTCATTGGTCATTTGTGTTTCAACAGTCAGGGTCTTTGTTGTTGGGTCAAAATGATAACGAACCAATCCAATTTTGGAAACAAAATGCTGCACAGTAACACACAACGAATTAACAGCCCCACAATTTGGTTCAGCATTGACTGACTCCACCATTGTTTCTAGACACATCCTGACAGGCAGATCCCCAGTTTGAGCCATTTTATGTCACTCTGGTAAGCACACCTGCGATTAACACCGCCTTACAGGTTAACAACAGGAGCTGATCGGACACTGTTGTAAATGCAAATGAAAATAATACAACTGTGGGAATCCCAATAGAGAACTCTTTAGAAAGAGAATCTATGGCGTTATGTAAATTTTGTCGTAACGCTACCATTTGAACCTTGACCAAATTCTTGTGCAAATTTTATTTCGGGTGCTCCTAATACTTCGCCATTACCTAACGTGTCCCTGAAACCAAAGGCAAAGTATTCCTAACAAACTACCAAGACATGGTGAGCAGCCAAAGTCACACACTAGAGGGGAAACGTGATTCCTCAAAAGGAAGGAAAAAATGGAGTACAACTGCACCCCTAATACTTACTGGAGTTTGATCATTTTCATTAGCGACTACGAAGAGGTAGAATAGAACAAGCCGTGAGATGTGCCTTTTGCTGACAGAGAGAAATTTATTGGGGAGAGGCAGGGATGTTTTTAGCTGCAAGAGATTAGACAGGTAAACTAATGTCTTCCCTTCTGATTACCTCAGGAAGAAGTTAGACAGAGTTCTCTCTAGAGAGAAAAATACGATACATCTAGAAGTGGAGAACAAGCTGCAGGAGGACTTCCGACATGAAGTCGAGAGTCTGGATGAATAGAAAGTCTAAGAGATTATAACAACTCATCAGTCGGAGATACGTGCGTAAGGTGCCTTTCTGTTATATGTTTAAGTGAGAGTTGTTTTCTTAACGCCTTCATTGTATTGCTAAGTAAACACGTTAGAATTATAATAAACAGGCAATACTTGGGAACTACATGTGCCTTGGGAAACTTGTTTAAATTTCTTATCTCTGCCAAACAGCACTTATGACTTGCAGCTGATGATGGGCAACTCTGCCTCCCTGCACACCATCTCCTCATAAGGTGTGCCAAAATCACAAGGCGACCTCTTAAAAGGTTGAACTGACCCCTTAAAAATTGACATCACTGAGAAAAGAGCCTCGTGCTGTGTACTGGCAGCAGCACAGGGAATAAAAAGCACTTGAGAGCCATAATCATAACTTTTCCTGGAAGTGTTTTAAAGAAGGAAATTTAAAATTTGAGAACAGCTAAGGCTATATCATTGGTTTTCAAGTGTCTGTCAACACCACCAGTACTAAGCAGTGAGTTGAATAATGTTTCCTGACAATACTTTCCATTATACAGACATACCAAATTTTGTTTATCTATTCATCAGGTGCCTGTCCCCATGTTTGCAGAAATAAGAACCTTCAAGATGTAAATACAGGTGTATGCAAAATTAGAGAAATAGGAGAATCCGTGCCATAGAAATATATAAAGTTTCCAATTCTTCTATATCCTAGCTAATGATTGTTAGTGGGCTAAAACTGGTATCTCATTATGAGATTTGCTCCCATTCTGTAGGTTGTCTTTTAACCTACTTGGTAAAGCCCTTTGAAACACAAAAACTTAATAATTTGATGATATTCTTTATCATTTTCCTTTTGTGGCTTGTGATTTTGTCTAATATTTATATCCATGCCACAGATATTTGTGCCTATGTTTCTTCTAAGAGCTGCAAGATTTTAACTCTTACATTTAGGACTTTGATCTATTTTGAGTTAACGTTTGTATGTAGTGTGAGGTAGTGTTCCAATTTCATCTTTTTGCATGTGGATATCCACTTGTCCCAACATCATTTATTGAAAAGACTTACTTTCTTCATTGAATTGTCTTGACACCTGTGTCAAAATTAAACTGACCATAAATGTATGGGTTTATTATTAGATGTTGATTCCACCTCATCGACCATAATGTTGATCTTTATACCAGTACCACACAGTCTTCATTACCATAATCTTTTAGTAAATTGCAGGTTGGGAAATTTATGAAGCTTACAACTTTGTTAGTTTTCAAGGTTGATTTGACTACTCTAAGTCCCTTGCAGTTCCATATGAATTTTAGGATTGATGGAGTTCCCATCGTGGCTCAGTGGTTAACGAATCCAATTAGGAACCATGAGGTTTCAGGTTCGATCCTTGACCTTGCTCAGTGGGTTAAGGATCCGGCGTTGCCATGAGCTGTGGTGTAGGTTGCGGACGCAGCTCGGATCCCACGTTGCTGTGGCTCTGGCGTAGGCTGGCGGCTACAGCTCTGATTCGACCCCTAGCCTGGGAACCTCCATATGCTGAGGGAGCAGTCCTAGAAATGGCAAAAAGACAAAAAAAAAAAAAAAAAAAAGGATTGATGGCCAATTTCTACAAAACTCAAGCTAAGATTTAGACAGACATTGGTTGAATCTATAGATCAATTTGGGGAGCATTGCCCTCTTAACAATATTAAATCTTCCTATTCATGAAAATAGGAGAATTTCCTATTTAGGAAGGTCTTCTCTACTTTCTTTCAACAATTTTTTTGTAGTTTTCATTGGACAAATATTGCGCTTCCTTTTTTTTACATGTTTTTATTAAAGATAATTGATTTACAAAGTTCCTTTAATTTCTGTTGTACAGCAAAATGACCCAGTCATACATATATATGCATTCTTTTTTTTCATGCTATCTTCCATCCTGTTCTAACCCAAGAGGTTGTATATAGTTCCCTGTGCTGGACAGTAAGACCCCATTGCTTATCCATTCCATCTACTCCCAACCCCAAACTCCCCGTCCATCCCCTATATTCATCGCAGCACTATTCACAGTACCCAAGACATAGAAACAAGCTAAATGTCCATCGACAGATTAATGGTTTAAGAGGATGTGGTACATATATACAACGGAATACTATTCAGCCATAAAAAGGACAAAATAATACCATTGGTGACAACATGGACACAACTAGAGATTCTCATACTAAGTGAATCAGAAAGAGAAAGACAGATACCATACGATATCATTTAGATGTGGAATTTAAAACATGTCACAAATGAGTCTATCTACAAAACAGAAACAGGTCATGAACATGGAGAGGAGACTTGTGATTGCCAGGGGGGCAGGGGGAGGGAATCTTGCACTTCTTTCGTTAAATTTATTCCTATGTATCTTATCCTTTTTTATGTTAATGGTACTTGAATTGTTTACTTTTCCTTTTTCTTTCTTTTATTTATTTATTTATTTTTAGGGTCACACCTGTACCATGTGGAACTTGTCAGGCTAGGGGTTGAATCAGAGCTGTAGTTTCAGGGCCATGCCACAGCCACAGCATTGTGGGATCTGAGCTGTATCTGTGACCTACACCACACATCACAGCAATGCCAGATCCTTAACCTACTGAGCACGGCCAGGGATCAAACATGCACCTTCACGGATACTAGTTGGGTTCTTAACCAGCTGAGCCACAACGGGAACTCCTTGGAACTGTTTTCTTAATTTCATTTTTGATTGTTCATTGCTAGTGTATAGAAATGCCATTGATATAGTATACTGAGCTTGTATCCTGCAACTCTGTTGAAAGAACTTATTACTTCTAATAGTTTTTTCTGTGGGTTCCTTAGAATTTCTTGCATATGACATCATGGCATCTGTGAATAGATAAAGCTGCACTTCTTTCCTAATATGGACGATTTTATTTGTTTGAAGGCTTGGTGGGATGGTTGTTTTGGTGTTTGTTTGGTTTTTGCCTGATTGCAGTGCAATGTTGAAGAGAAGTGGCAAGCGTAGAAGTCCTGGTCTGGGATCTTAAGGGGAAAGAGCTTTCAGTCTTTCACCATTGATTCCATGTTAGTTGTGCAGTTTTCATCTATGACCTTTATCAGGTCGAGTAACATCCCTTCTTTTCCTAGTTGTCTAATGTTTTTATTAAGAAAGGGTATTAGATTTTGTAAAATTATTTAACTGGATCTGTTTAGACAATGATGGGCTTTTGTCCTTTAATGAATTGACATAGTATACTACATTGAATAATAGATGCTGAGTCAACCTTGCATTTCTGGGATGGATATCACTTAGTTATGGTAAATAATTCTTTTTATATAATGCTGGATTTGCTTTGCTAGAATTTAATTAAGAATTTGGGATCTATATTCAAAAGGGATACTAGTTAGCAGTTTTCTTGTGATGTGTGTCTGGTTTAGTTATCAGGGTAACATTAGCTCTATTGAATGGCTTGGGAAATCTTCCTTTCCCTTCTATTTTTGGAAGAGTTTGTCAAGATTGGTATTATTCTTCTGATGTTTGGAAGAATTCTCCAGTGAATTCCTATAGGTAAGAAATCTGCATTGGAGAAAGATTTATCACTAATTATAGGGCTATTCAGACTTTCTATTCCTTCTTCAGGCACTTTGTGTGTTTTCTGGAATGTGTCCTTTTAATTTAGTTTATCAAATTTATTGGCATATAATGATTAATAATAGTACTCCCTTATAATTATTCTCGTGTCTGTAAGGTTGGTAGTGATGTCTCAAATTTCATTTCTTATAAGTTTGAGTTTTCTTTCTCTTTTTCTTGGTCAGTCAGGCTAAAAGTTTATCAATTTTTTAATCTCTCCAAAGAATAAATATTCAGTTTTGATGAATTTCTATATTATTTTTCTCTTCTCTATTTCATTTATTTCCATTCTAATCTTTAATATTTATTTCTCTCTCTTTTTTTTTTTTTTTTTTTGTCTTTTTGCTATTTCTTGGGCCGCTCCCGCAGCATATGGAGGTTCCCAGGCTAGGGGTCGAATCAGAGCTGTAGCCACTAGCCTACACCAGAGCCACAGCAACGTGGGATCCGAGCTGCGTCTGCAACCTACACCCCAGCTCACGGCAACGCTGGATCGTTAACCCACTGAGCAAGGGCAGGGACCAAACCCACAACCTCATGGTTCCTAGTCGGATTCGTTAACCACTGCGCCACGACGGGAACTCCTAATATTTATTTCTCAATGCTTGTTTTGAGTTTAGTTTTATCTTTACTTTTTAGTTTCTTTATGTAAAAGCTTGGGTTATTTTTATTTCAATTTTTATATTAAAGTATAGTTGATTTACGTTTCACCAATTTCTGCTGTACAAAAAAGTTACCCAGTCATACATATACATATACATTCAAGCTTAGGTTATTGACTTGAAATATTTCTTCATTTAGTACAGGCATTTATAGCTACAAATTTCTCTCTAAGCACTGATGTAACTGTATCTCATGAATTTTGTTATTTTATGTTTTCACTCATTTCAAAGAACATTCTAATTTATCTTATCATTTCTTTAATTTTTTTTTATTTTTTTTGCTTTTAAGGGCCTCACCCCCAGCATATGGAGGTTCCCAGGCAAAGGGTAAATTGGAACTACAGCTGCCGGCCTATGCCACAGCCATAGCCACACCAGATCCGATCCATGTCTGCAACCTACACCAAAGCTCATGGCATAGGACCCTTAATCCACTGAGTGAGGCCAGGGATTGAACATGCGATCTCAGGGTTCCTAGTTGATTTCATTTCCACTGTGCCATGATGGGAACTCATTTCTTTAATGACCTTTTGATTTTTTAGAGTATTTGTTTAATTTCCACATATTTAGGAATTACTGTAATTTCTGGTATTAATTTAAAATTTTATTCCACTATGGTGATAAACATACTTTGCATGGTTTCAGTTATTTTCTGTTTATTGAGAATTGATGTACTCCCCAGTTTATGATCTATCCTGTAAATGTCTTATGTGCATTTGAGAGGAATGTTTATTCTATTCTATGTGGGTTTTTTGGGGTGTTTTGTTTTGTTGTCTTTTTGCCTTTTCTAGGGCCACTCCCACTGTATGTTACTCAATTCCTTTGCAGAGGAGTGATACCCTATTTTCAATCATTAATAGAACAACTAGACAGGCCAACAGGGAGCTGCTGTATAGCACAGAGAACTCTACCCTGTATTCTGTGATAATCTACGTGGGAAAAGAATCTGAGAGAGAATGGATATGTGTATTCGTATGACTGGGTCACTTTGTTGTACAGTGGAAATTATCACAGCCTTGTAAATTAACTATAAACGTAAAAAAAAAAAGAAGCCAAAAAATAAAAGCCTTTTTTAAACGTAAAAAAAAAAAGAAGCCAAAAAATAAAAGCCTTGAATTACACTGTAAACCAACTATATCTGTTGAGATCCTGTTGAACACTCCACTCAACATAGAATAAAATAACATAGAATTGGAGTTCCCATCATGGCTCAGTGGTTAATGAATCCGACTAGGAACCATGAGGTTGTGGGTTTGATCCCTGGCCTTGCTCAGTGGGTTAAGGATCCGGCATTGCCATGAGCTGTGGTGTAGGATGCAGACGTGGCTCAGATTCCGCATTGCTGTGGCTCTGGCGTAGGCTGGTGGCCACAGCTCCGATTAGACCCCTAGCCTGAAAACCTCCATATGCAGCAGGAGCAGGCCCAAGAAATGGCAAAAAGACAAAAAAAAAAAAAAAAATGTGCCTAATAATAGAATTTTAAAATATCTGAAACAAAATTTGACAAAATCAAAGGGAAAAATGGATACTTTCACAGTCACAGTTGGAGATTTTAGCACTCCTATCTCAGCAATTGATAAAACAATTGCACCAAAAAAAAAATGCAAAAAGAAGATCTGTATAGTACTATAAAGTACCTTGACCTAATTGATATTTATGGAACATTAATTCATATAAATGCATTCTTTTCACTAGAATCAGGCATATGATGTGGAAAAATTTAAAAGACTGAAATCATATAGTGTGATTTCTGGCAACAGGAAAATTAAACTAGATATAAATAATGATAAAATATCTAGGAAAGACCTAAAGGACTGGAAATTAAGGAACACAGTTCTACATAGGTCATGGGTCATAGAAGAAAACACAAATGAAATAATATTATATTTTAAATGCAACTGTAATTAAAATACAATTTATCAAAATTTGTGGGAGAAGCTAAAGCAGTGCTTAGGGGTAAATTTGTGAACGAAAGGCTAAATTTTTTAAACTATCAATGAAATTGACAAATATCTATCTAGACTGACCAAGAATAATAAAAGAATACAAATAACAACCAGGAATAAGAGAAGGGACAGCATTGTAGTTCCTAAAATGATAAAAGAGAAAAGGGGAGAAAATTATGAACAACTTCACAAAAACAAATTTGACAATTTAGATGAAATATACATATTTCTCAAAGATACAAATAAACAAAATTAACCCAAGAAGAAACTGATACCTGAATAATTTCATATAAATTAAAACAATTGGTCTGGTGGTTTAAAACTTTCCAACAAAGAAAACTCCAGGAACACACAAAAAAATTTTAATTATGTGACTTGATGCAGATGTTAGCTAATGCTATGATCGCAAACATATGTAAGTGTATCAAATCAGCACAATATATACCTCAACCTTATGCAAGGCTAAATTTTAATTATATCTCAATAAAAAGAAAAAATCTAGGATCAGATTACTTTTCTAGTAAATTTGACCAAAAATTTAAGAGGGAAAGACAATAAATGCTATATAAACTCTCAGAAAATAAAGAGCACAAGGAGTTCCCATGGTGGTGCAGCGGCAACGAATCTGACTAGGAGCCATGAGGTTGTGGGTTTGATCCCTGGCCTTGCTCAGTGGGTTAAGGATCCGGCTTTGCCAAGAAAGTACAAAATGTCTCATATTTCCAAAATATTTTTATAAAATCAGATGATGACACTACAAAGAAAAGCAACAGACAAACCTCCACCAAGAACACAGATGCAAAGATCCTCAAAGAATATTTAGCAAATTGAATACAGTTGAATATATTAAAAGGATTCTACATTATGACTATGTGTGTTTACCTCAAGGATGCAAGTTAGAATTTAATACCAAAAAAGTAAATCAACGTTATTAACTATCTATATTGAGTTGAAAAGAAACACTGTATGATCATTGTAATAGGTACAAAAAATAATTTGATCAAATTCAACATATGTTAATGATTAAAAAATACTTGGTAACAAGACATGGAAGCAACCTAAATGTCCATTGACAGAGGAATGGATAAAGATGTGGTACAGATATACAATGGGATATTACTCAGCCATAAAAAAAAAGAAAGAAAGAATGTAACTTGCAGCAACATGGTTGCAACTAGAAATTATCATACTAAGTGAAGTCAGACAGAGAATGACAAATATTATATGATATCACATGTAGAATCTTAAAAATAATACAAATGTATTTATTGAAAAAGTCAGAAAGAGAAAGACAAATAAATACAATATTTCACTTATATGTGGAATCTAAAAAATGGCACAAATGATCCTATCTACAAAACAGAAACAAATCATGGATATGGAGAGCAAGCTTGTGGTTGCTAGAGGGGAGGGGAGAGGAAGTGGGATGGATGGGAGTTTGGGGTTGGTAGGTGCAAGCTATTCCATTTATGATGGATAAGCAATGAGGTCCTACTGTGCAGCACAGGGAACTATATCCAGTCTCTTGGGGTAGAACATGATGGAAGATAGTATGAGAAAAAGAATGTATATATAATGTATGACTGGGTCACTATGCTGTACAGCAGAAATTGACACAACACTATAAATTAATTATACTCTTTTTTAAAAAAAACTGAAATAGACTCACAGGCATAGAAGACAAACTTATGATCACCAAAGGGGAAAGGGAGGGGGAGAAGGATAAATTAGGAATTTGAGATTAGCTGATGCAAACTACTATATATAAAATAGATCAACAACAAGGTCCTACTGTACAACACAGGGGATTATATTCAACATCCTGTAATAAAGCATAATGGAAAAGAACATGAAAAAGAATATATATATGTATGTATAACTGAATCACTTTCCTGTACACTAGAAACTAACACAACATTGTAAATCAACTATACTCCAAAAACATTTTTTTTGTGTGTCTTTTTAGGTCCACACCCATGACATATGGAGGTTCCCAGGCTAGGGGTTGAATTGGAGCTGTAGCCACCGGCCTACGCCACAGCTCACAGCAACACCGGATCCCCCACCCACTGAGCAAGGCCAGGGATGGAACCTGCGTCCTCATGGGTACTAGTCAGATTCATTTCCACTAAGCCACGACAGGAACTCCAAAAAAACATTTTTTAAAAAAAAGAAGAAAAAGAATAACGCTTGGAATTAAATTCTTTTCTTCCCCCAAAAATTTTTTTGGCAAACTAGAAATAGAACATCCTTGAGATGACTAACAGCTAATCTTGTAGGTAGAAAATTCTAAGGCATTTATGAAAATAGAAAGCTAATAGAAATAATAAATGAATTTTAAAAGTTCACCAACTACAGGGTCCAGATACAAAAATCAATTCCATTTCTGTGAGATGTTAACTCTTCCCCACTCGTTTATATGTTCCACACAATCCAGTCAAAATCCCAAAGGGATTTTTGTAGAAATACAACAAAGAATCTAGAATAGCCAAATAGTTTTGAAAAAGGAAACAAAGTTGAATGACTCACACTACCTGATTTTAAGACTTACTCTAGAGCTAAGTATGGCTTTAAGCATGAGCAAATAGAACAATGGATTAGAATACAGAGCCCAGAACTTGAGCCTCACATACAAGGGCTATTGAATTTTGACAGATTACAAGGTGCTTTGATAATAAAAAGATAGTCTTTTCAAGAAATGGTGGTGGAACAACGGGAAATTATAGTGGGTTGAATGGTGCCCTACTCCCCCCTAAAAATTTTATCTTCACCCAGAACTTCAGAATGTGACGTTATTTGGAGAAAGTTTTTTTGCAGGTCATGAAGGATCTCATGGATGTTAAGGATCCTTACTGGATTTAGAATGGACCCTAAATCCAATGACTAATGTACTTACAAGAGGAGGGAATAAGAGACACATAGAAGACCACGTAAAGATGGAGGCAGAAACCGCAGCTATGCTGCCAAAGCCAAGAAATGCCTGAGGCCACACAAAGCTGGAAGAGGTGAGAAAGGATTCTTACCTAGAGCCCTGTTGACAACTTGATTCTGGATTTCTATCAGATACATTTTACTGTTTTAAGCTACACCGATTACGGTAATTTGTTAACAGCTCTAGAAACGTGAGATACCACATGGGGAAAAAATGAACATCTATTCTTATCTCACACCACACTCAAAAATTAACCGAAGATAGATTATAGACCAAAGTAAATGCTAAAACTATAAGGCATCTAGAAGAAAATACAAAACATCTGTATGACATTGGCAGTGGTAACAACTTCCTAGACAAATCAAAAAAAGCACTAATCATTTAAAAATGGATCCACTGAACTTCATCAAAATTTACAACTGCTTCGCAAAATGCAAACCACTGACTGGGAGAAAATATTCACAATATTTACATTTGACAAAATAGTACATTTGGGATATATAAAATGAAAGTACTAAAAACCAATAATAAAAAGACAACCTAATACAAAGAGGCAAAGAACTTGAGCATACACTTCACAAAGGAAGATTGTGAATCACCAATAGTCATATGAAATGTACTCAGAATAATCTGTCATTAGTGAAACAAAAATTAAAACCACAAGAAGAGCCTAATCTTAGAGTGAAAAGTGTATGGGTCCCTGTTAGAGATCAATTTTGTACATAGCAGTGTCTTGATCGGTAACAAGGACCTACTTACTATACAGCTCAAGGAAATCTACTCAACACTTTGTGAAGCCTATATGGGGAAAGTATCTGAAAAAGAATGGATATATGTATATGTATAACTGATTCACTTTGCTGTACACCTGAAACTAACACATTGTAAGTCACATATACTCCAATAAAATTTATTTTTTAAAAAGTCCACATATTGTATATATAATAATAAATATATTATTTTAAGCAAAAATATATTTTATATTTTTATTTAAAAATTATAAAATTTATAAAACTTTTTATAAATAATAAAAATAGAAACAACACCTAAAAAAGTGCGGGCAAACTCTGTACTACCTTTATAATTTTCTTCCTAAACATACAATTAAAAACATAGTCTTTTTTAAAAAACCAAATGAGATACTACCACACACCCCTAGAATGGCTAAAATTAAAAGTACCAACACCAATACTGGCGAGTCTATGGAGCAACTGGAACTCATATATTGCTGGTGGGTATGTGTTATTTTACAAGCAATTTCAGAAACTATATGATAACTTCTTTAAAATTAAATCAATATATATATCCTGACACAGCCATTAGACTCCTAGATTATTTACCCAGAAGAATTTCAAACATATGTTCCCAAAATGACTTGTTCATGAATGTTTACAGCAGCATTATTCAACATAGCTCCAAATCAGAAACAACTCAAATTCTGTCAATAGAATAGATAAACCAATTGTGGTATATTCCTCAGTAGTGAGAAATCATAAACAACTAATTCATGAAACAACATGGATACATCTCAAAAACATTACATTAAGTAAAGGAAGCTAGATATAAAAATGTGCATACTGCATGCTTCCATGTATATGAAGTTTATTTTAAGAACTGGCACAGCTAATTGGGGGAGTAGAAAACAGAAGAGTGGTTGCCCAATGGCAGTAGGGATTAAATGGAAGGGATCACAAGATAATTTTGGGGGGTTGTAGAAATATTCTATATCTTTACTGTGGTGGTCATTAAATAGGTATATGCATTTTTCATAATTCATCATTTTTACATTTAGTGTATTTCATCATATGTAAATCTCACTTCATTTTCTTTTTCCTTTTTCTGCTGCACCTGCGGCATATAGAAGTTCCCAGGCTAGGACTCAAACTGGAGCTGTAGCTGCCTGCCTACACCACAGCCACAGCAATGCCAGATCCCAGCCATGTCTGTGACCTACATCACAGCTCACGGCAACATCAGATCCTCAACCCACTGAGCGAGGCCAGGGATGGAACCTGTGATCCCTGGTTTGATTCATGGATACTAGTCAGGTTCATCACCGCTGAGCCACAATGGGAACTCCGGATTGCCCAAAGTTTTGTTTCAAGTTTAGGCAGATGCCTTAAAACCTAGATCTCACCATCTCAGCAAAAATACCTTTATAGTAGCCAACTGATACTCCAATGACAAAAAGGAGCAATTCCATACTCTTAGCACTTCAAGTCCAGTTCCAGGTGTATGAAAAGCCAACCCACTGTCTTCCAGCCTCCTCTTTTCTCCTTTCAGGTTCAGAGCTCAGATGTGTCTCCAACTTCTAAAGAATGGGAGTTCTTTGTAGACCACCTCAACTTTACTTTCCAACTTATCCAAGCCATATCCCCCAAAGCAAGAATTATAAACGCATTTCAACCTCTTCGTTGTTATAATGTTCGATGGAAAAGTCAAATAGGGAACTGTCAACCTTTTACTAGAGAAGTGAAAGAGTAAGACAAGCACAAGATATTATACCCCAGTGCTTAACCTGTCTTGTTGTAACATAACTAAAGGCTATTTTTTTACCTGCTTTTCTTTAATGACCAAGGATTTAAGTGTTCCAGATTGCTACTATGTAAGCATCCTCTGATGTAGCTATAGTCCCAGAAGTTGAAGGGGTATTAAGGGACTACAGTTGCAGCCCTCCACAACACTTCTAATCCTAAAATATGCCCACTCCACAGAATAATTGATAGTATACTCTCAGAATGACCTAGTACTTCATAAAGTACTTGCATACACAGTTACCACTTCAGCAACGTCCACTCATCTTGTGAACTTAATGAAGAAATCTGCTTCTCAATAATAGCAGCTACAATTTACTGAACACTTAATCAGGCAATACTATGCATTGTTATATTTTCTTCCTAAAAGCAACCCTATTAGATAAGTATTACTTTAATCTTATTTACTTTTCAGCTGAAGAAAGTGAAATGCAGAGAAATTACACACTTCATAAGCAGCAAAAATGGAAATTCAACTCAAGATTGCCTGACAACAGAGCTTTCACTCAAATATGCTTTCTCACTAAATCTTTATCAGGACTTAGCTTGTGTTTGCTTGTAAAGGGAGTTTGAGGCATGAATGAAGCCTCTGATGTTTTATAGTAAATTCACCCTTGCATGAGGGAAGGAGAATCAAGAGGGTACATGATCACACTTGGAAAATCGTTTCAAGAAATGAAAAGGGGGAAGGATCACTGGGAGAATCTAGTTATCAAAATATTTGCCTGGATAGTCTCTGTAATCATTGCAGAGCAGGCAATGGAAATAGTAAGTCATTGCCCAGGGACACTCCCCTGTGAGTATCCAAAAGAGAAGAGCTTCTTGGAAATCGAAGTCATAACCATTAAAAGTTTTCCTTGCAGTGCAATGCTTTCTTTTCTTTTCTTTTCTTCTTTTTTTTTTTGGTCTTTTTGCTATTTCTTGGGCCACTCCCGCGGCATATGGAGATTCCCAGGCTAGGGGTCTAATTGGAGCTGTAGCCACCGGCCTACACCAGAGCCACAGCAACACGGGATCTGAGCCACATCTGCAACCTACACCACAGCTCACGGCAACGCCAGATCGTTAACCCACTGAGCAAGGGCAGGGACCGAACCCGCAACCTTATGGTTCCTAGTCAGATTCGTTAACCACTCCGCCACGACGGGAACTCCTGCAATGCTTTCTTATTCAAGTAATTAACTGCAGTTGGAAACATATGGGGACCTCAAGGTAAATCGTTCAGATTTGAGGGGTATCTGGCATGACTTGCAAAATGTTACAGAAGGCAAGTCCAAAATATCAGACGGGATCTCTTCTAAGACGCTCCAATGGGGTGCCTCTGGTTCCAGCCCTTAAAAGAAGCTTCTACCTTCACACAGGCAGTGTGGAACCATCATTTCTTCAAAATAAGATAGACTTCTCTGAGTTCATGCTACAAATATGAAGAAGAGTTTTCCAAGTTTTCCTGAACACTTTTCCACATTTCTTGCAACAATAGAAGACTATTCAAATTAACCTCATCCATTCAAGTATTTAACATCACTATATTTGCATTCAGAGATAAAAGGAGCTTTTCTACCTTGAGAACTTCTTATTAACTGTTCTTATCTGGTCAGATTTCACTAAGCAGACCACAGGAAGTTGTAGATCCTAGCGCTTCCCGGATATTGGACTTTCTCCCACATCTGTGCCTGGGAACTGCCAGCTGAATTATTGCTGTCGGAGAATTATGCAGTGTGTCTGGGCTTGAGGTTATCTGATCAGCACAGGCAATGGTAAGTAAAGTTTATTTTCGCCTCAGCCAAAGAATTATATACTCAGAGTCTCAGGCCTGGAATAACTTAAAAAGCCATCTTGCCCAACTTGTAGTCAATGCCTACAACACTTGAGCATCATATTCTGGCTCTTGTAATAACAATAGAATAGAAATAAATTTATCGAGTACTTACTGTATACCAAGGATAATGTTTTATGAATCATCTCATTCAATATTCATAGCATCACTCTAAAGTAGAAATTGCTTTACAGATGACAAAACTAAAACTCAGAGCAGTTAGATGGTTTGGCCAAGGTCACAGGAAGTGGCAGGAACAAGATTCAAATCCATGTCTGCTTGCAGAGCTCACACCCTCAAACACCAAATTGTCCCTCAAAGCTTAATTATCTAGGATAACTCTAATACCCCATCATGGTGTTCCTAAAAGTTGCCTCATAATTATCAGCATGTCCATATCAGTATTCGATTCAGAAAATTCAGTTACCATTCCTACACCTTTTCATTTTTCCTCTTCTCCCAAGAAAAACGACTTTGCTTTGATTTTTTAATGGTGAGAAAAAATATTGGCTAGCACAAAAATGAAACTGTCATCAAATCATGAAATTCTAAGGCAAAATAAAAACCTATATTGAAGACAGTACAGGAAATTTGGAACCAAATATAAACCTGTCATGAAGCGTTATTAAGTAAACTCCAAAAGATTCATTGAGCTCAAATTTAAATAAACTCAAGATCCCTTGGTCAAAATAAATCTCTCAGATGTTCGCTGGGTTCTGTAATAGAGTAGCAAGACCTGTTTGTCTGATTTGTTCAGTTATTTGTATTCAGAGTTCTCTCCCCCTCTACCTGCTTAATGGTGACCTCTTCCAGGGCAGGTACCATATCTTGCACTTAATCTCTGTTTCTTTTAAAGTATCTACATATTTATCCTTCCAACATTAACTGAGCACCCTTTTTGTCCTTAACACTGTATTGAGCACTAGATACACTTGAAAAAATATACTCTCTCTATCAGTCTGGTGAGGAAACCAAACTCTGAACCACTGCAACTTCACACACAGAGCGTTCTAAGGGAAGTAGTGCAGAGTCCTACAAGAACACAAGTAGAACAGTATCATGCACATGACAAATGCTCAGTATTCATTTGTTAAATTTAATTTACTTAAAGAGTAGAAGAGTTTAGTTCAGTAGAAGGGGACCATGACCTATGAGGTAGATCAAGGCCACAAAAAGTATCTAAAACCAAGCATTTCTTAGTGTACACTTCTCCTTGCCTCCCACTTACCTTCCCCAAACTAAGACCAGCACACAGAGGCTAAGGACATTAAAATTATTAAAATGTAAGAACCAATTCTATATTGTTAGTGTTTTCAGCCCAACATTTCACTCTGCAAATGTAATCTTTTTCTGCCCCCCACTTTTATTTGTTTTTTAGGACCTCACCCATGGCATATGGAGGTTCCCAGGCTAGGGGGCTAACTGGAGCTGCAGCTGCCAGCCTACGCCACAGCCACAGCATCACAGGATCCAAGCTGTATCTACGACCTACACCACAGCTCAAAGCACTAAATCCTTAACCCACTGAGCAAGGCCAGGTATCGAACCCGCATCCTCATGGATACTAGTCAGGTTGGTAATGCCAAGCCACAACGGGAACTCCCTGCAAATGTAATCTTAAAAGAGAATATCCTATTATCACAGGGCCCAGAAATAAATTATGAGTGGGTTGGGACTGATGACAGTGGCGTAAGTGATATAACCCAAACTTTCTTGTGTCAGTACTGGCTTAAGCTTTAGGGTTGGGGGCGGGGCAGTGAAAGATACCTACCATGGGTGGATTAAAACAAGCTAAAAGTGATATGGAGTTAAGAGCCTCTGGAAATTGGGAATAGACAGTTGTATAATGTAGAGAACAGTAAGTAATTGGTGTTTGGGTGCAACACCAGTAGGAAAGGAACAGATCTGGGTATCAATGTAGGAAAAAACAGCTGGACATGCACGAGATTTTCCCATCTCCCCTCTCTTCCTCCCTCTGTACCCCATCTATGCTCACTTTTCCTTCTTTCCTTGCCCTCACCTTTCTTTTTGCTCCCTCATTTCCATTAAACACGTATTTATTGATCCCTATTATGGGATCGAGCTTACAACCTAGAGAAGGAGATAAACACGTACTATATACACTCAATTAGCTACAGCTTACTGGAAAAAGTGTTGTGTACTATAACAGAGGAGTGAAAAAAATACTGTGAGAGGGTACTAGAGGAAAATATTAATTCTGCATTGGGAGAAAGGATTCTTCTAAGAGATTGATCAATGAAAGGCCAGAATTTTAATGGAAAGAATAAGGATAGGTAGCCATTCTGGTCAGGGGGATGTGAGTAAATTCATAGAGAGTGGCATGCGTGGGGAATGGTGAGTATGGAAAAATCTAGGGAGGCCGACTCACCCTAGTTTGCCTGAGACTTTCCAGTTTTGGGCACTGGAAGTCTTCCATTCCAAGAAACCTCTCGGTCCTGGGAAAACAGAGAGTTTTGGTCCCTCCAAATATGTGTGGGACACTGAGTACATACATCATAGAAAATAAATAAAATAAATAAATAAATAAATAAATAATAGGAAAGCCAAGGATCAGTGACTACAACCGACAGTAAGTTAGGTTGAGAAGGGTACTGAATATCAGGCTAAGAAGTGTTTGCTTGAGGAGTTCTTGCCATGGCTCAGTGGAAACAAATCTGACTAGTAGCTAGGAGGACACAAGTTTGATCCCTGGCCACGCTCAGCGGGTTAAGGATCTGGCATTGCCTTGAGCTGTGGTGTAGGTTGTAGACGCAACTCGGATCCTGTGTTGCTGTGTCTGTGGGGTAGGCCATTGGCTACAGCTCCGATTAGACCTCTAGCCTGGAAACCTCCATATGCTGCAGGTGAGGCCCTAAAAATAACCAAAGAAAAAAGGTATGTCTTGATTTCATAAGCAGTAGAGAATGAAATAGGGGTTTGACTAAAGGAATGGTATAATCAAAATATAAGATTACTTTGGCAAAAATGTCCGGGGAAGATGAAAAGGATTTAAAAAAAAAAAACTATTTTGGAACCTATTGACAGAATCCATGCAAAAGACACAGAAAAGACTGTGACAGGAGAAAATGTAATGCGGATGGAGTGGAGGAGCCACACTGGAGAGACAGTACAGTGGCAAAAATCACCAAACATTAGTGGTGGATATGGGAAACTTAAGGAAGAGGGATGATAAGTAAGTTTCTTAACTTGCTTTACTGGGAAAATTCAGAGGCCGTTAGTAGAAGTAAGGAAATAATGATAGTTTTAATAGTATTTTAACTTTTTTTAATTTTAGTTTCCGATAGTATGTGGCTTGGGAAGCCAAATGAACATGTTAGTACCTTTAGCTCTAAGCGTCCGGAGTCCTAAGTACAAAGAATTAGACGAAGTCATAAGACCAGATATCACCATCCATGGAAAGAATAAAATTACAGAAATTAGAAAGAAATATATGGCAGTCATCAAGGTCTTTCATAATTAATCCAGTTCTCATGTCCTTCCAGATAAATGATGTCATTGTCATATGATTGTTTACCCAAATAAACATGAGTAAAAGTAACTTCCAGACAGAAGCTTAAAAAGGTAATGCACAATTTGATACACCTCTCTTTTCCTGGCTCCGCAATCATTAAAATATACAAGAAGACTCCTCAGTAAGTCTGGGTATCTAGGTGACTTCAATGGTGGGACCCATCCCACCATAGATGAAAAAGTAGCGTGAGCAAGAAACAAACTTTTGTTGTTTCAAACCACTCAAAATTTAAGGGTTGTTTGTTGCTATAGAAATTTAAGAGTTGTTTGTTGCTATAGAGCAAGCTAGCTTATCTTGAATGCTACAGAAACTTTTGAAATACATACATTTAGAAGTTAGAAAGAAGCAGCTAGCATGATAAAAGAATAGAGAGATGCGAGGTGAATCGAGAAAAATGGGTCTTAGAAGACAAGGGAAGAAAAATTTAAAGAAGTGGGAATGGTAAGAAGTGTTAGATGAAATTAATCAAAGACTGAGAAAGAACATTGGATTTGGTCACTAGTAGTCCGGGTCACTTTCTAGTACATTCAGTCATATGATGGATATTAAAACTGTGAGTTGACATACTCATCTTGTATAACTGAAACTGTGTAGCCTTTGACTAAAAAGGCTTATTCCCCCCACCCCTAGCCCAGGGCAACTGCTATGCTACTCTCTGCTCCAGTGAATTTGACTGTTTTAGATTCCTCATATGAATTGTATCACCCAGTATTTGTCTTTCTAGTCTCACTTATCTTTTTTTAGCACAATGCCCTCCAAGTTCATCCATGTCACAAATGGCAGTATTTCCTTCTTTATCAAGGCTGAATAATATTCCATTTTGTGTACACATGACATTTTCTTTATCCATTTATCCACAAGTGGACATTTAGATTACTTCCATGTTTTCGGAGTTCCCACTGTTGCAGAGTGGAAACAAATCCGACTAAGAACCACGAGGTTGCAGGTTCGATCCCCGCCTCACTCAGTGGGTTAAGAATCTGGTGTTGCCACAAGCTATGGTGTAGGTCACGGACGTGGCTCGGATCCTGCGTTGCTGTGGCTGTGGCATGGGCTGGCAGCTGTAGCTCCGATTCGACCCCTAGCCTGGGAACCTCCATATGCTGTGAGAGTGGCCCTAAAAAGCACACACACACAAAAAAAAAATGAAACGAAAGAAAGAAAAAAAAGAATAGATTACTTTCATGTCTTGGCTATTGTGAATAATGATGCAATAAAGATGGGAGTGCAGACATCTCTTCAAAATACCTTTTTAAATCCCTTTGCATATACACTCAGAATTGGGATTGCTGGATCATCAGTCCTAGATACCTACTGTTCAGCATAGAGCCTGTAATGTATTGTACACTTAAAAATTTGCTGAGGATAGAACATGCTGTGTTCTTATCACAAATAATAACTAATGGTAATAATAATACTAGTAAATATGGAAGGAGGAAACTCTTGGAGGGGATAGATATACTTACCGCTTAGATTGTGATGATGGTTTCACAGGTATGTATTTACTTCAAACTCATCAAGTAGAGCTTTTTTTATATCAATCATACCTCAGTAAAGTGGGGTTTAAAAGAAAAAAAAGAAGGCGTTAACAGGAAAGGTGGAAGTGGAGCTAAGTAATGGTGACACTAGTTAGAAACTTGGTGAGGAGGGAAAGTTCTTAACCAGTGGCTACCACCCTTTGGGGGGGCATGGTTCCTTCTCTTTCCATCTCTCTTTGTTTACTCTCTTCGTCCATATTCTCCCTGTTTAACTCCCTGGATCTCGCCTTCTCCTAGATCAGTCTCTTTATTCTCTTGCCTTCTCTATGCCCGTTTCTTTCAGACATTTTTTCTGTCTGGTAATGATGGCATTATAGATTCTTGCAAGTTATACAGCATGTGCATAGTTCAGGCTATGGTCCGATACAGGAGATCCCCTACTGTACTGCTGATTGGGCTGAAACTGAATGTTGCATCAGTGAGGGAGTGAGCTCACTAACTCATGAAACTGCTTATTCCATCATATTAGATAACACTAGTTATCTAAACAGAAAATCTGTCCTCCTACTCAGCTGAAATCTGCCTCTCTAACTTTCTTCCCTATTACACCACAACAAAATTATTCACTTCATATCTCATTCTTTATAATGATGTTCTCTCTTCTCTGTTTTCTCCCCTCCATTCCTAATTTTTACCTCTCATTTCCTATGTCTCACTGATGACCCTGAACTATAAACTAAACATGAATGTTATGCTTAATATCCTTAGTTTCATCAAGTTATTGAATAAATTGGCCTTACTTTTAATAATGTACATAAATGTAAATATAGATATACATAGATATCAGTATTTAAGAGATCTGTTTATTCAGAACACCACATTTCTAGCTATGCAAACAACTTAGACTAATGTGTATTTTAAACTACTTTTTTGTGCATCAAGTTTTACACAGTTAGGCTTCCTCTTTTTTTAAAAAAAGTGTTTTTACAAAAATAATAATTTGAAAAGATGCATGCACCCCAGCATTCATAGCAGCACTTTTTACAATAGATAAGACATGGAAGCAACCTAAGCATCATCAACAAATGAATGTATAAAGAAGGTGTGGTATACAATGGAATATTACTCAGCCATAAAAAAGAATGTAGGGAGTTTCCTTTGTTGCTCAGTGGTTAACAAACCTGACAAGGATCCATGGGGATGCAGGCTGGATTCCTGGCCTCAATCAGTGGGTTGAGGATGCAGTGTCGCTGGTGAGCTGTGGTGTAGGTCACAGATGCAACTCAGATCCCATGTTGCTGTGGCTGTGGCATAGGCCAGCAGCTGTAGCTCAGATTCTACCCCTAGACTGGTAACTTCCATATGTCACAGGTGTGGCCCTAAAAAAGCAAAAAAGAAAAAGAATATAATTCTGCCTTCTGCCATGTGTGACATGGATGGACCCAGAGGGTATTATGCCTAGTGAAATAACTCAGAGTAAGACAAATACTCTGTTATCACTGATGTGTGGAATCTAAATAATAAAACAAACAAATATATTTAACAAAAGAGATGGAGATTAACAGATATAGAATACTAGAGATTACCAGTGGGGAGAGGGAAGCAGGGAGAAACAAGATAAGGGTATGAGATTAAAAGATACAGTACTATGTACTACACAGATAAATAACAAGGATATGCTGCACAAAACAGGGGAAATAGCCATTGTTTTGTGATAACTTTAAAAGGAATGTAATCTATAAAAATATTCAATTACTATGTTGTACACCTGAAATTAATATAATATTGTAAATCGACTACACTTCAATAAGTAAATAAATAAATTTTAAAATAAATGTGTTTAAGTTCACAAAGAAAAAGTTAGTTTGAACATTGTGAAATCATCTTTTTTCACAAGCAAAATCATTTAATAGATTAATTTAAAAATTAATCATTTTTAAAGTTACTTTTTACTTACGTATAGCCCCTGACTGACATGTGAGTTGAGTCAGTCACACTCAGTAGGGAAAAGCTTCCTAAACCTCATTTAGATACCTTCCAAGATGACAGATACATTTGTTTTTATTAAAGGAGTAAAGAATCCTGGAGAACATCACTCAGCACTACACTTCTTGCAACTCTCCTCCCTATTCCTGTCAAATGCTGAATCCTTAGCTGAATGGGCTGTTCTAATGCACTTATTGACGGAGATGGTGGGAAATCAGTTCCGACACTTAAAGGAACTATTTCTAAAGCTCTTCTTTGTCTGACTATTGCTCCTAGCATTAGAGAGTAAGAGTAGGCGAGTATAAATGCAACTACTGAATTCCTAGGCTTCCTTACACCTTGAAAAGAGATAAGAAGTTTGGATGAGGGGACATTTTGGTTGCATTCCTTCTCCCAGAAACAATAGTCACTTATGTTTGCATACATCTGTAATTTTCACAGAACTTCCCAACCCATCATCTTTTTGGGACTTCACATTTCTGGGACATAGGAAAGGCATACATTTTTCCTTATTCTATAGATAATGAAACTACGGCTCGCTTGGGTCACACAGCAAATAAACAGTCAAACCAAAACTAAAATGTCCTTACTTTAGTACCCTTTCCTATGATTTACATTAGATTTTTAATTCAGCTACAGGAGAGTACAATTATGCTGAATAAGAGCTGCATGCAACTTTACAAAAAGCAAAATACTAAATTGGCACCGAACTGCCCTTGGCACATTCTTGACTTCTCTTCATGGTCAAATCTCTTAAGTTCTTGAACTCTATGATCAGTCTTTAATTTCTACTGTATCTTTTACCTTCTTGTACCTAAGAAACTGTTCTCTAAGGACAAGAGATGCTCAAGACCTGAAGCAAAATAATTTTGTTTTTATTACCTAGGCAAAGGCAAGGGAAGTGTTCTGTTTAGCATTTGCGTAGCCTGCCCTTGTATATGATGGCTTCTATCATCATTTGGGGCCAAGTAAATGCCTTAGTAAGTATAGAAGTTCCTTTGAAGGGCTGCCCTTCACCATAAAAACACTCATTACACATGGAATCAAGTATAGCCAACCAAAACAAATCTCTATACAAAACACTCCCTTTTAATACAGGTAGTCTACAAGGAAGATGTGGTTCTGCCTCTTTAGGATTCACTGCTGAGTGAGAGGATGAGGAGCTAAAAAACGGGGCCTCATTGACCTACCCACAGCTATAAGAAGATCCAAAGGATTAGAGTGGCATAAACTGTATTTTTCCCCCCTCATGGTGAGGTGAAGTTGTTCCTCGTCATTCAGTCTTGCACGTTCTCCAACGCCTTCTTAGAATTACATCACGTTTGTTGTACTTTCCTCCTTTTTCTCTTCATAGGAAGGATGATGATTTCCCCAAGTGAGGAAAATGATACAAATGCGATGGAATTCATTCTGGTGGGACTCTCCAGACAGGCTGCATCTCAACTCCTCTTCTTTTGGGCAATGTTGTTCATCTAGTCTCTCATCTTCAAGATCCATGTTCTTAAAGATGAAACATTCACAGAAAAGAGTCTTTTGACAACAACTGACTCCTATTCAATTGGGTCTGAGATAGGTTCATGTTTTATTCAGGTTTTCTTTGTGGACAACTATGAAAGGGCAAAGGACTGGTCACTCGTTGATGATAACTATGATGATAATATTCTCATCATTGTGATGATCCAGGTTGATTCCCATCTTCACACTCCCATGTACTTCTTTCTTAGCCAATTAGCCTTAGATATCTGCTACTCTACAAGCTCCACACCCATGGTTCTGGTGAATTGCTGGACAGATTTTCCCACTACATCCTATAGTGGCTGCTTGTTCCAAATGACAATCTCTCTTTACTTGGGAGTGATGGAGTGCTTCCTTCTTGCCATTATGACCTATGACAGATTTATTGCAATCTCAAAACCTCTATGCTAGCCACTCATTGTGAATAGCAATGTTTGTATCTGGACGATGGTAGGAGTTTGGGTCAGTGCTTTCTTAACAGCAGTGGTTCCTGTCCTAGTCATACCAATCCAATTTTGTGGCCACAACATAGTTAATCATTTTACATGTGAGCTCCAAGTAATCTTTAAACTTACTTGCTTTCATGTACTACTAAAGGAGATCCTAATGTTTGCTAGTGGTGTATTAGTACTATTGCTGCCTTTTAGGCTCATTGTGCTTTCTTATTTCCATATTGCTGTGGCTATCCTGAAGATCCACTCTATAGAGTCCAGACTCAAGGCCTTGTCTACCTGTGGCTCCCACTTGACCGTGGTCATCATGTACTATGGGACAGGAATCTTCATGTATATGCGCCCACACTCTCAATCTTCCCAGGATGAGGATAAGATCATTGCAGTCTTGTATGGGGCAGTAACACCCATGCTGAATCTACTCATTTATACTCTGAGGAACAAGGATGTGAAAGATACCCTAATGAAGAGTCTCAAAGGAAGGATAATGACTTGATGGCCTCAGGTATCTTGTTCTGCATCCTTTTCAATGAGTGACCACTCCTTTGCCCTTTCATAGTTGTCCACAAAGAAAACCTGAATAAAACATGAACCTATCTCAGACCCAATCGAACGGGAGTCAGGTGTTGTCAAAAGACTCTTTTCTGTGAATGTTTCATCTTTAAGAACATGGATCTTGAAGATGATTCCTCACTTATGAATTTATTTCTCACTATAATCATTAAGAAAAGCAGATGCTAGATCTTGGGGTAGAGTGGACAGTCCTGTCTCTGTGGTACCACATAAGGAAGAGAACTAGTCTCTTATAGATGAACTTAAACAAATATGCCCTTGCTTATAAACTTCCGCAAACAGTTGTGTTGCTAACGCACCAACAGCAACAAATTTCACACACTAGCTCTGAAGCAGCTAGGTAGCCATGGTGTTTAAATGACGGAATGAAAAGATGTGGCAGGGAGGCACACTCTCTACATGCTCCCTGGTATGCTATTTATCTTAATTTGTTTGCTACAATGAGTTTGTAATTTCCAGAGCTAGATCAAAATAGCTTTTGGATCAGCTATTGCTCTGTTTTGTCTTCCCTAGTACATCTCTGTTTACATTCAGAAATGAGAGTCTAGGAAGTAAAGGGAGAGCTCTGTTTATCTTCCAGAAGCTTATACTATGAAAAGGACCAGATGACTACTGAAAAACTAAGACTAAAGAAGTAAGACATTTAACAAGACCCAGATGTGCATACCTGTCTGATCTAGGTAACTTCCAGGGTACTGTCAAACTGAATTGCTTCAACTCCCTTCTCTCCTAAGGAGTTGGCCTGGCCTACCCAGTACTGGCTAAGTTGAATGGATAGGGGTGTAGGATTAGGTTCTAAGGAAGTAGAGCTACAATATATACAGTATGGATTTATATATTAAAAGCAACAGGGACAAGTTGGTGAGTCAAACCAATGTGTGTAAGGAAAAGTGGAATTTTCAGACACTTGAGGGAACACATATACTACCAAAAAAAGGCAAGTCCAAAGGGCTAGAGTCAGAGGTTGATGTAAGGATTCCAAAGCAAAGCAGAGTGGAGCACAGGAACAGAGCCTAAAAAGTTAAGAAGATTTTAGTCAATTGACTCTAAAGGACAGGTTAGTGTACACCCCTGGTTTTCAAACTTGATTAATCACTTGGAGAATCTTTTTTGTTTGTTTGTTTGTTTGTTTTTTAGGGTCACACCTGTGGCATATGGTAGTTCCCAGGCTAGGGATCCAATCAGAGCTACGGCTGCCAGCCTAGGCCACAGCCATAGCAACTTCAGATCCAAGCTTCGTCTACAACCTACATCACAGCTCAGGGCAATGCCGGAGCCTTAACCCCCTGAGCGGGGTCAGGGATCGAACCTGCATGCTCATGGATACTAATCGGGTGCATAACCTGCTGAGCCACAACAGGAAGTCCTAAGAATCTTGAGGAAATGCAGATTCTGATTATTAGGTCAGGGTTAGAACTAAATTCTGGATTTCTAGCAAGCTTCCAGGTGATTCTAATGCTGCAAGTGTATGGACTACACATTTGGGTATCAACAATGCGGATAATTACATTTGGAAAAAAACTGATAATGGTAATGCAGACACCAAGGAGCACTTTAATGGGGAGAGATAAGTTTACATGCATAACATCACACGGAGGTCTTTAAAAATTTAGACATTTTCTTTTATAATTTTTATGCTTTCCTCTAACACCGAGAATAAAGAATAAAGTTTTCCACAGAGAACACTTTTCTGCCTTAGATATCATTCTGGACTCTATAGCTTACATGACAATGACTCAGTGATGCTTTTCTTAATCTTTAATGATGTTGTTTACAAAATCACATCTAAACTGAGACTTCCGCAGAGGATAATGAGACATTTGCTGCATAGACAGGGGCTTGTAAGCTATATTTTTGGCATTAGACTGGAAAGGACCAAACAGTGGCCTAGGAGCCTAAAATCACAAATAAATGAAATTTGTCCACCTGGAAGCCAATGTTGTTGCATTTGTATCATATGCAAAATTTAAGGCAAATCATATAAAGAGCTCTAGTCTCCTAAACATTGAAGATACTTTCTTATAATAATAACTAGCATCTGTCTAACATTTACCAATTTACACATTGTTTTCACATATATTATCATGTTTCATACTCACAGCAAATCTATGAGGTAGATAAGGCTAAAATATTAGCCTCTTTTTCAGAATAGATATAAGAGAATCAGAGAAGTCAGATTACTCACTAAAGGGCACAACTTACAGACAGGTGTCTTGACTAAAAATCCTGTGTCATTTATATTATACATCTAAGGGTATGCTTAAAGTAAATTATTGTCAGGTAAACTCCTGTTTGCCATTCATTTGGGTGGCATGTTCAAGCTTTCTCATCAAGTAGGTGAAGAAATTCATGCGTCATAAGGTGAAATACTAAACCAAGAAATGCAGGGTCTGCATTAGGAATATATTACGTGTTTCACTCCACCTACCAGGGTCATCAAGCATAGAAATGCTACCTTTCTTGTCAATTTCCATGCCATTCCCAGTCTTTGGTCTTTGAAACACTTTTTTCCATATAGCAGGGAATACTTTGCCCTCCTACCTACATAATAAGCCCCAGTCCAATTTCAAGCTTGAATTTAGGCAAAGATTATATAGGAAACTCTAAATATTTTTATAATTCAATATCAGGACAGAGCTTCTACACCATATTTGATCCAGTGTTCCAGTTGACTTCCATTACCTTTTTTTCCAACTAATTCTTTGGGTCACAGTCAATTGCCTAGCGCTCTAGGCTCTCGAAGACTCATGAGCAGTCTTATTCTTGGCAAGCAGTGTTCCCCCCATCCTTTCAGAGACTAGAATCCTACCTGACTTGGAGCACAACTTTACAACATCAAAATTCCTGAGTGATGATCACCTGCCTACACTACTGAGTCTGGTACTGGGTACCCATATAAACAACAAATTTCCAGAGTTCCCATTGTGGCTCAGCAAGTTAAGAACCCAACATAGTATCCATGAGGATACAGGTTTGATCCCTAGCCTCACCCACTGGGTTAAGGATCCAGCATTGCCACAAGCTGCATTATCAGTCACAGATAGTTCAGATCCCATGTTGCTGTGGCTGTGGTAGGCTGGCAGCTGCAGCTCTGATTTGACCCCTAGTCCAGGAACTGCCACATGCCACAGGTGCAGTCCTTTAAAAAAATGAGTTTCTGATCACCATGTCCCATCCACATATCTGGATAAACTTTCATTATCACTAAATCCCTGATTCTGATTGCTAATCTGTAGCCTCTCTCGTTTATTTCAGCCATGCTTGCCTAAATCATATCTTGCATATAAAGTCTTATATCACTACTCCAATTTGAGGCAGAGCATTTATGATCAATTGCATTGGGAGTACAATGCCAGAGAATAAGCATGAGGAATGTGGATAGTGAATCAAGGAAACAGGGAAAGTAGATTCAAGGATGTTACTGAGCTGACCTCAGCTAAATGAGACTGCTTAATCTTGTAGGACTTCTCTAGAAGTTGTATAAACTCAGTCCTATTCATGGGTGGAAACAAGCGGGATGAATTTAGTCACCATCTCCTATCTCCCAAAGGACAAAACGTTCATTCACCAGTCATTCATGCTTCCAGGTAGTACATATATAGGCATCAAGGATGGTCTCATCGCAGTGTTCACTGGTAAATCCCAGCCCAGGAGGTGAGAGGCATACAATGAGGGCATGAGGTAAGGTATTGTCAGGTTGGACCTGCATGCAGTATGCTGAAATCCACACAGCTGATCGTCATAATGACAGTTAAGGTAATACACAGGCGAAGCCAAAAGATGCTAATATATCCCAACACCTGAGGATGTCTTTGTCTCAGGCCAGATACACCCAAATGCCTGAGGAGTATTCAAAATCTTGTCTTTTTGTTGGTACATCTGGCATCTTTAATTAGCCTATGCCTAGGTGTATCAAATTTCTGTGTTTGGGAGTGGCTGCTACAAATAACAATAGGAAAAACCAAATGGGAAAAACATTTGACCATGAGGAAAACCATATGAGAAAAAAAAAAAAAAAAGCAATTGGAAACAGAAACTCAGCCCCAGCTAGTGATACAGACCACCTTTTCAGATGGATTCTATATTTTTTTTATCCAAGTGGTGCATGACAGTCAAAAGCAAATGGCCCACTTCACAAGCTTGAATGACTTCAAGGATGTGGAGATCTATAGTAAAGGTTTTTAAAAAATACATAAAATAGTGCTGGTGCTGGTAAAGATTCTACCAGTCTATACTGAAATAAAAAGAAATGAAAGTGAAGTAATGAGCTGTTTATAGTTAGATTCATTTCCAGGAGTGTTCCAAGCCAGTTTATTGACGCGCAGTTCATAATAGAAAAAGGTTAAAAATAATCAAAATGTCCATTAATAAATGGTTATTAAACAAATTTGGTAAATCTATACAGTGGATTACTATGCAGACATAAAAAGAAATAGGAAGCTGTTTATGTACTGACATAGAATGCTTTTAAAGATATCCTTTTTAGTTTAAAAAGGTGTGAGGACTTCCCATTGTGACGCAGCAGAAACGAATCGACTAGGAACCATGAGGCTATGGGTTCGATCCCTGGCCTCGCTCAGTGGGTTAAGGATCCGGCATTGCCATGAGCTGTGGTATAGATTGCAGACGTGGCTCGGATCTGGCACTGCTGTGGCTGTGGCGTAGGCCAGCAGCTATAGCTCTGATTCTACCCCTAGCCTGGGACCCTCCATATACCATGGGTGTGGCCCTAAAAAGCAAATAAAATAAAATAAAATAAAATTAAATTAAATTAAAATTTTAAAAGTGGGAATAGGATGCTATAGATGCAATATATTTGCTTCTTAATACATAGAATATCTCTGGAAAGATGTCCAAGGAACAGATAACGGTGGCTGCCTCCAGAAAGGGAAAGTGGGTGATGAAGTGACAGGGGTAAGTGGAAGACTTTTTAACCTTTTTATTGTCAATTCTTCTGTACATTTTTAATTCTGAACAAGGACTATTCCTTGCTTTGAATTTATCTCCTATTTTTCAACCTTAAAATAGTCTTATAAATGAAATAACAAGGTTTATAAATTGTGGCTACTTGATTGCTTTGTTTTTGATATCTTGCTTGGCAACATTGTAGCAAGTTTGCTTAAAAACAAAATATGTCCTAATATGTGAAATCTAAAATTTGAGGAACCAGTGTTCTACAATCTCTCTAGGAAACCCAACGACAATTCTGTCTTTTTGCTTTTCCGCTCTTACCTTGTGTCTCACTTCTGGACCTAATCCTTTGCCTTAGTAGTCCATTCCTTCTAAGACTCAGGTCTTACTGTGGTTTTGACAATGTCCTTCACCATCACCACCACCATGGATTAGCATCCTATCCCTGCAGTAGGATACTGTGACTTGAATCCTTCTACCTACTGATAGACACACCCCCATCCCACCCACCCACCCCCCAGTGTACACAGCTTGATTGGTTTACTTTCCAAACATTACTTATTCCTGCATTTTCTTTGCTGTTCTCTAAATTCCTTGAGGCTATACCTGATAATTCATATTAGAGTGCTCTGACATCAAGGGTTTGCCTGAAGAACCCATCTTAAAATATTATGTTCCACTTGTCAAACGAGAAGTCTTCCATGGCTCTTCTAGGTGATACTTTCCTTTAGCTCGTCTTTACACCAAATGGGTCCAAATTGAGATTACATTCTATGGCAGAGACTGCTAGTTTTCTATTCATTTATCCATTCTCCCAATATTCTTTGGTAATATGTCACTGAATTTTATTTAGGTAGCAACATATTTAGCTAAAGAAATTACAACTGCTAGCTTCCCTTGATGCTAGGTGTATCCAGGTGACTAAATTCTTATAAATGAGATATAAGTAGAAATACTATGGGAAATTTGTAGAAAGCCCTAAAAAGGAGAAAATGAGCACACACACACAACCTATTTTTCCCTTTCTCTATCTTGATGTTTAGAATGTAAAGTTATATTTGGAGCTCTACCAAACTTCTTGCTCTATGACAATGAGGGCAGAATGTTTAGCTAGAAGGAATACAAGTCCTTAAATACTATAGAACTACCATAGCTTTTCTAAACTTCTCATCTGTATTTATCCATTATGTGAGGTACAAAAAATCATCTACCTTTTTAACAGCTATATATTAACTTTTGTGCCCCTTGAAACTGAAACTGATTCTGCCTGACACATGGTCCCTGCCATTTTGTCATGTCCCTTTAAAGGTAACCAATCCTTACCCTACAATGCTTCAAAACTCAACATGCCTGACTGATTATATCTTTCTATATATGTAGGGTACATGAATATTTACAAAATTTTCAATCTGAGCCATATTGTT
The DNA here is from genome assembly GCF_054392235.1 of Sus scrofa. Taxonomy (NCBI): domain Eukaryota; kingdom Metazoa; phylum Chordata; class Mammalia; order Artiodactyla; family Suidae; genus Sus; species Sus scrofa. The sequence goes on from NC_139401.1 coordinate 118,165,964, forward strand.
CATTCCTTTACTGCCTACATACTGATTTATTATTGTTCATTGCATATTTGGTGACTAGTGATTTATAATTTGATTTTATTCTCCACCCCAAACCATGAGGGGATAGGATGATGGCATGGCTGAAACATGGCTTCTCCAAGACAACTTGAGCAGAAAATGTTGGTAAGAGCAAGTTCAAAGTCATGAACACTGTCACAAGTCATTATTTAGAATGATAACTGCCAAAGCTCTGTTTACAGTTCAGACATCTCCTCTGAGCTCCAGTCACATGTGTTCACAAAAAATGAACATGTATCTACCCCAAAGCTGCCCTGACAGCCCAGATTGAATGATTTCAAACCAGAAAGCTTTGGAGTTCCTGTTGTGGCGCAGCGGAAATGAATCCGAATAAGAACCATGAGGTTGGGGGTTCGATCCCTGGCCACACTCTGTGGGTTAAGGATCCGGCATTGTCATGAGCTGTGGTGTAGGTCGCAGATGTGGCTCAGATCTGGCATTGCTATGGCTCTGGCATAGGCTGGCAGCAACAGCTCCGATTAGACCCCTAGCCTGGGAACCTCCATATGCTGTGGTGTGTGGCCCTCAAAAGACAAAAAATAAAAAAATAAAAAAAACAGAAAGCTATATCTTTCCTCTAAAATCTCCCCTTCCTCCTGTTTTCTGGATCTGATTGAATGGTGCCACTATCCACTTGAGAGATTGGATTAGATAATCTAATCTTCCTCCTCTCTCACTACAAAATCCAATCATCTTTGAAGATTTTCCTATTCTATTTCTATGGTAAATCTCAAGACCATCCCAAGTCTTTCATCCCATCACCTCTCCCTTAATTCCAGCACTCATCATTTCTTGCTTTGGCTATTGCAATGACTTGAGACATGGTCTCCTTCGCAACCCACTTCAACTGGGCTCCACACTATGGTGTCATCCATTTTTCTGAGACATTATCAGAGCGTGTCACTCCCTTGATTAAAAATCTTAAATGACATTTAGCCACGTGGAGACAAAAAGCTAAATTCTTCAGTGTTACATTTAAGATATTCCAAGATCTGAAGCCGGATCACATGGGTGTCCTGACATGCTGATCTAACCATACAAACTAAAGATGATCCCCAGAAACACTTCATTCATTTCCAATTTTGTGCACAGAATTAATGTGGTCTCTGTAAAATGTATGCATACTGAACTCGTAGGCTATGCAACTCTGGAAACCCTGAAAGAATGTCTCCTCTAATACGAGGTTTCCTTATCTGCCCTTTATCTCCAGACCTGGAGAGTCCCTTCTTCATCAGTATATACACACACAGGTTTATAGGTGCTACTTTGTACATATCTTACGCTTTGTACCTGACTGTACAAGATAGCACTCCTTTCATGTGGATAAAGGTCTTAGAAAGCAGGGTAGAACGGTATCCAAATGGAACAGTACTAGGACATATCCATGCTGCTGTATAAACTTCCTCAAAGACTCAATGGATATGGGACCTTCAGGGATCCACAGAACAGCCTGCAACAAAAAGAAGTCTACCTCAATTCTCTTATCATTCTCACTCTACCAATTCAAGGAACTCTTTCTTTCCCAACAGTATCAACAGCCCATTTACCACCTTCCAAGGCCATATATCACTAAAGCTTTGGGCTTGGAATTGCTGATTGGACCCACGCCCTTCTTTTCAGGTGTTCCTCAGTGGCAACTTTGCCTCCTGAGATATGAGATGAGTCCAACCAGGATCACAATATAGGTAAGGACACAGTTCATCGTTGCTTGGCTTAAAAAGTCCCAAGTGGCTGAAACCTATTCAGTGTTCCCATATTCAAGATTTAAGAGGAAATATCGGCTGGAACGTTGCGTCTTCTTCATTTCTTTTTAAAAACATACAATCTCTGTCTAATAGCAGTCTCTCGCCTCCAAGCCTAGAGTCAAGTGGAACAAATACAGAGAAGTTGTCCTATTTTCTGCACAGTTAAGAAATGGGGAATTCAATATGTGTTTACAATGATAGCAACGTTAAAATAGCTCATGCTACGCTGCCAAATGAAGGATAACAGAGACATAAACATTGCCTTTAAAAAGATTCTTTTAGAAGGAAAAAAGTATGAATTGAATCATTTGCTGAAGTACTGTTTGAACAGATGGTGTGATTAACAGCTAACATGTAAGCCATCTCGGGAGCTTATGGAAAAGTAAACAAGTGAAGCTAAAAAAGAAATCACTTTATTCCCCAAAAGCGGCTTTCATTCATTTTACTAGGAAAATTGGAAAGGCTGGGTTTGGAAGGCTGGGTTTCCTTGGGGGATGTTCGGCGTGAGCAGGGAGAGTCTCTCTGGAGCAAGACCCCTTCGGTGCCGGGTGAGCTCTGAGCCTGCCTCCGAGGGATGAGATGGGGCTGAGCCGTCAAGCCCCCAGCACCGCCGATCCTGGGAACCCCTAGGGACACTCTTCACCTCTGCTTGTCCTGGAAGACCTCGGGTGCTCGGGGTGGCCAGAAGGGAGTGAACAGCAAGAGGCACCTGCTAGGAATGTTACAGGCACAAGCGCTTTCCTCTAAGGCCAGCTCACAGTGGCCGGCCGAGAGTCCCATAGCATGAGGCCAGCTGTCTCGAGGGGGGAAGGGAGGTGGGAAAGGGGGGAAGCGATCCCCTAGGGCCACACAGCCACTTCCTTCGTGGGGCTGCCACAGAAGCCCTGGCCTGCTGACTGTCAGACCTCTTGGAAAGACAGCTGATCACAGAGGGAAGAGCATTGAACAGGATGTCTGGAGAAACAGGTACGGAAGGCTCCTCTGCTAGCTAGTGCCTTAGGACAGGCTCGCTTCCTTTCGGGGCTGCAGCTTCTCCATCTTTAAAAGGCGAGCAGTATCCCCTGGGCTCCGAGGTCCTCATTTGGGAATGAGAATGGGATCAGGATATCACACCAGCTTCCCGACTCCATGCCGGACCTCTGCAACGGACATGAGGAAGAAGTCCGTGCACACGGGTGGCTCTAGCCGTTGTGCCACCAGCACTTAGACCAATCTCCAAGGTGCCGGCTGACCTTTGACAGATCTCTTTCCCCACTGCCTTCCCCAGGGAACTTTCCTCAGAGATGGCCCACCACAGGCTTCCCCAGTGTTCCTTCATTCGTCTAACATTGATGGGTGGGCAGTACCACTCCGGGACCTGTGCCACATACTCAGGGTCTCTCTTCCTCAAATCAGACCCAGTGCTGGAGACACACGCCTGAACAGCTACTGAAACTGTCGAGCGGTCAGCGTGAACCTAAGAAAAGGAGAAAGAGTTCTTCCTCAGGAGCCACGCTATGCTACCCCAAGGTGGTGATGTTGGCACTGAACTAAATGCATGTTTTATCAACCGTCCAAGTTTTCAGAATCATCCACGTGACGACTGCAGACTTCCCCGCTTTCTGTCCGGCATTTGGTACCCCTTAGACCCACATGTTGGACTCCCAGGCCATTTAGAAGCAAGAGTTGCCAGAAAGGCAGTGAAATCTTTTATGTTTCCAAAGATCTAGAGAATTAATTAAGGAGGGAAGAAACTTTAGCATTAAGAATCCAGAAATAAACTCTTTCTCTTGGGCCTGTTCTTGTAAATACTTCTGAACTTTTTCATGTACACGGTCTTCTAATTGCATCACTGGGACCTCATCCTGGAGGGCTTGAGATGATTTCCCTTTGCAACTTGGAAACTTTTGATACTGTGTCTCCTGGCTGTTTGAACAAATGGGACTTGAGGAGTGTTGCTCTCTCCATTTCCTAAAGGTGCTGTTGCTTTTGAGTTACATTTGCAATGCGCTTCGGGTCTCTACTCCATGGAAAGGACAAGCTTACTGCTGTGTGTTCTGTGCTGATATATGACACTGTTCAGCCCAAGGATTCTTTGCTGGGAATGGAATGATGCTTTGGAACATTGTTCTATGTCAACAGAAGAAAGAAATTCCTGTAATACCTCAGATGCCTGTCTGCTAGGATATTTACTGCTTTGCACCCCATCTTAGAGGTACTTGTATCCAATTTTCACCCCTCACACCCCCAAGGCAGCTGTGAGTTCCTGCAAGCAACAACAGTGTTTTGATTTTCCTGGGATGCTATGTGCCAAAGGCCAATGTCTTGTATTTAGGAGGTTCTCGTCCAATAGTTGACCAACATCCAAACTTGCAATAAAAACTCATTTTATTGTGTTCTCAATCATGGCTATTGTCACACACAGTCTGACATATCTGTTTGTGACATCCTGAAACACAACCATTTTCATTCTTTTCCTCATAGAATCAATATCATTTCATTATTTCATCAGGTTGTAAAACATGTAGGCTCTGAACTACTTAATTCAGTGGATGTTTCCTGTTTTTAAAACATTATATTGGAGTTCCCGTCATGGCGCAGTGGTTAACGAATCCGACTAGGAACCATGAGGTTGCGGGTTCGATCCCTGCCCTTGCTCAGTGGGTTAACGATCCGGCGTTGCCGTGAGCTGGGGTGTAGGTTGCAGACGCGGCTCGGATCCCGCGTTGCTGTGGCTCTGGCGTAGGCCAGTGGCTACAGCTCCGATTGGACCCCTAGCCTGGGAACCTCCATATGCTGCGGGAGCGGCCCAAGAAATAGCAAAAAAAATTTTTAAAAAATAATAAAAACATTATATTTATTCATCTTCATTAATTTGTCATGAAATATAACTTCTAACCTTATAGACAATATGCTTTTTCTAGAGGAGAAAGGAAGAGTATTATTGGTCCTCAATTTACCAAGCTGGCCTTTTCTTTGAACTACAATCCAATCATAGGACAACAAACAAATAAAAATTTACAATAATTCCTTTTAAGTTTATGATTACTTTATTTTTATAATTGTGACATTTATTTTCCATGAAAAACCTTATACTGATTACTTTATTGATGAAATAAATCAAGTATTATTCACCATGGTTTCTGGCGGTCTATTTCAAATTGACCATAATAAACCAAACATACCTGAAGTCATAGAGCAAGAAGAGTCCTAAACAACTGTCTAGAGCCAGGAGATAATGCTTGAATGGGAAACAGGTTGGAGCATTTTTTATAGTTTGACATAATGACAGTGAAAATAGGCATAGGAATAGGGAAAGAGCCCAAATGTTGTTAATGATCATAACTGAACAGTAGGGTTGCATTTGATTTTAGTTCAGTTGCCTACAGTTTTCTATGGCTTTCATGTTTTCTCTTCTGATTGGAAAAAAAATGTTAATTAAAAAGAGTAATTGTGAGTGAGATCCATTTGCTTTATAGAGGAGAAAATGAAGGTTCCAGGTGTTCTGGCAAAACCAGGACAAGAAATCTATCCCAGGACTTCTAGACTAAGTTGTTCGAGTTGAAATTTGGGGAAGACATAGACTTTAGACTTAGAATTCCATTTTTCAATTAATCTGAAATCTGCATTCTATGCATTTGAATTTTATGCATTTGCACACCAGTCAGAATGGCATCATTAATAAGTCCACAAACAGCAAATGCTGGAGAGGGTGTGGAGAAAAGGGAACCCTCCCACACTCTTGGTGGGAATGTAAATTGGTACAACCACTATGGAAAACAGTATGGAGGTACCTCAGAAATCTATACATAGGACTACCATATGACCTAGCAATCCCATTCTTGGGCATATATCCAGACAAAACTTTCCTTGAAAAAGACACATGCACCCGTATGTTCATTGGAGCACTATTTACAATAGCCAAAACATGGAAACAACCTAAATGTCCATCAACAGATGAATAGATTAAGAAGATGTGGTACATATACACAATGGAATACTACTCAGCCATAAAAAAAGAACAAAATAATGCCATTTGTGGCAAAGGGATGGAACTAGAGACTCATACTAAGTGAAGTAAGTCAGAAAGAGAAAGACAAATACCATATGATATCACTTATATCTGGAATCTAATATGTGGCAAAAATAAACTTTTACACAGAAAAGAAACTTATGGACTTGGAGAACAGACTTATGGTTGCCAAGGGGGGGTGTGATGGACTGGGAATCTGGGGTTCATAGATGCAAACTATTACCTTTGGAATGGATAAACAATGAGATCCTGCTGCATAGCACAGAGAACTCTAAGTCACTTATAGAGCATGATGGAGGATAATGTGAGAAAAAAGAATGTATATATGTATGTGTGACTGGGTCACTTTGCTGTACAGTAGAAAACTGACAGAACACTAAACTAGCTATAATGGAAAAAATAAAAATCATTCAAAAATAAATAAAAAGAATAAAGCAAAAAGTCATGTAAAAAAAACAAACCAAAAAACCTAGCCCTCTTTCTAGAGTCAAGTGGGAAACATGGATGCACATGAGCAATGGGTATACTTCCTAGACTTCAACTCTCTTTTGGATGGAAGAGTCATTTGGATGGAATAGTCATTTGGACTCATCACCTTACGGGATCCCCCTCGCCCTGCTCTCTGGTTTCTCTTCTCAAGCACCCCTTGCCAACGGTGGCACCACTCCCCCAGGGATGCTCATAACCTCTGGCACAAAAGGAGATTAGACTGTTTTGGTCAATGACTGTCGATGCATCAGGGCACGAGTTACTTTCACTGAAGGAAACCTGAACTTTTACACAATGGGTGCTAATTCCTGCTAATTGCTATCACCTCATAATTAAATTGGCAGAAATTTCTCTCCTGGGGCAGGGGACAGGAAAATGAGAAGGCTTAAAAGCAGCCTTCTCAGAAGATTCTGAGACTGGGGACTGTGAAATCAGCAGGATATTTCCAGGCCTTAGTTCTATGACAGATTCAGAGGGCACAGAGAACCACAAAACAGTGCTGGCAGCCATAGGCCACAAGACCTGCGGATGCCCAAGGAATTACTGTTTGCAGTGACCTACAGTGCATGGGTGATCTCCAATTAGTGTAATGCAAAAACCAATTTCAATGCAGCAGCTAGGCTCTAGGATATGATTTCAAGACTAATCACCAGCCCTTCTAGATCAGAAGCTGGCAAGACTGATGCCATGAGAGCCATGGCATGAGAGCCAAAACCAGGCCACTGCCTATTTGTGTAGATAACGTTTTATTAGAGTGAAGCCATGCCTATTCATTTACACAATCTCTAAGGCTGCTTTTGTGCTACAATGTCAGAGCTGAGTAACCACAACAGAGACCTATGGCCTGCAAAATCTAAAATATTATTTTGGTTTCGTGTTAATTTATGGATTCATTCTTTTCATTTTAATAAGCTCCAAGTCTCCTTTAAATATAAAATATGAGATTATAAATGAATAAAACAGAATAAAATATTCCTGATTACAGAAGAACTTAGCCAACCCCTGTTATAGATCACAAGGAAAAAAAAATTGGGAGAAACAATCCTGAAAAGAAGCCAGTATAAAAGAGAGTGAAAGAAATTCCAACCCATAGCATTGAAGCCTAGTAATAGAAGAGCTTAACATAGAGAAAGAAGGGTGGGGGGAAACTGTATTCCCAGACTATAACATACATGTATGAGGATATTTCTATAAGGGTAATTCTGAATCATGTAAGCTGATGTTGGCAAACTATAGCCTGCCAGTCAAATCTAGCTCACCATGTGGTTTTGTAATTTCAATTTTATTTTCCATTTATCCATTTATATATTTTCTATGGCTGTAGCATCATTACAAAAAAAAACCTTTAATAACTGACTACAACACATTTACCATCTGAATCAGCTTTGAGGGCTCTTTTTCTCCATCCCAGATTTGCCTAATGTTCTCCAGCTGTACCAGCCTCATATTTCCAGTCTGATCATCCATTATTACACACAATCTTCAAGAGCAAATAAAAAGAACTTTATCTTCAGGCAATTATTTTTGTCTCATGATTATGTACCATATCCCAAATCATGGGTAATTAGTATACTCGAATTTTAAGATTTAGTTTATCTGCTTAAACAATTTTTTTCCTAATGTATTGATTAATGGATGAATATTACGTAGGAAGGAAGCTCTCCAGTGACATGTCCAGGGCCTTGTTTTGCTCAACATTTTAACCAAATGACCGCAACAAAAACCCAAAAGACATAACAAAAGTAAGAAATGCTTAGGTCAAGTTTTTTTTTTCTTTTTTTCCTTTCTCTAGGGCCGCTCCTGTGGCTTATGGAGGTTCCCAGGCTAGGGGTCTAATCAGACCTGTAGCCGCCGGCCTACACCACAGCCACAGCAACGCAGGATCCGAGCCGCATCTGTGACCTACACCACAGCTCACGGCAATGCCGGATCCTTAACCCACTGAGCAAGGCCAGGGATTGAACCCGCAACCTCATGGTTCCTAGTCGGATTCGTTAACCACTGCACCAGGACGGGAACTCCAGGTCAAGTTTTGGATATCAGAATACTTAATTCAGAAGGACTTCAAAAGGAGGAGGACACTGAGCCAAGAAGCATTGCTTAGCAAATGGTAAAGCTGAGCCTTGAGGTTAAAACAAAATCAGTTTTACGGTTATAGAAAGTGGACTGTTTTGTGAGTAGTTGGAAAAATCAGGGCTAGTAGCCTTACTTCCTTGCTAAGCATACTACTACTAAAAATAGCTGGCTATCCTAGAATGACTTAGTACAAGAAAGCCGTCACAATCTGTAGTTTCTCCATACTTGACATTGATGATTTCCTGCTTTCAGAGGAGTATCTGGTCCAAAGGGCCACTCAAGAGGACACTGGGGAAAAAAATCAAGTATATTCTCAGGAGTAGTTCTGGGTTTGTGATCGGCAGGTCTTAGAACTAACTATATCATCTGAGTTGAGATGGAAGGACCATAGAATGCTTAACTTGGAGAAAAATATCCTATGAGGTTGATGTTATTAAGAAGTTTCTATGGTAACACCAAGTTCCACACAGAGACTGAAGGATCTCCCAGGATGTGACACTTTCAGTGGTAAAACCAAGAAAGTCTGGGACAAGCCAGGATGACTGGTTACCCCACACTATGCTTCAGCCACACTTATCTGCTATCTATTCAGCAGTTAAACTTGTTCTTGCCTTAGAGTCTTAGCACTTGCTGTTCCCTCTCCCTGAAACTCTCTTCCCCTAAACTTTCACATAGTTCCTCTGCGTCATTTTGACCTCAACTCAAAGAGCACCTTCCTTGAAAGCAAACTTCTATAATAATAATAATCTTGTTCCACCACTCTCTCATATCACCTTGTTTTCTTTCCTTCGTAACAGTTATGACACCTAAACTGCTTCTTTTGCTACTTCTTGTTGTCACTATCACCCCAATAAAGTTAAATAAGAAGGGAAGCCTTGTCACGTTTTGTTCAATGCTGTATCCTCAGCAACATTAACAGAACTGGACACATGGTATGAACTCAATAAATATTTGTTGAATGGACAAGTGAATGAGTGATCCTGCTCACCACAAAGCCTATATTGAATTCTCTTATATACACACACCAAAAAGTTCTGAGAAAAATATCTACAAAACTGGTAAAATCCAGGTACCTGGTAAACTTGCAAATGAAGCCACACAGATCAGGATGCTATGGGAATGGGTCTCGTAGAATCTGATTACAAGGCAGGAAAGCTGAGGTCAATTAAGCCTTTTGCAATTGCTATGTAAGTACTATTTATACCCAGGAGGACTGAGCCTGGGCTGTTTGAAAGGTCTACTGCGCTCTTTAAAAGGTCTACTTTCATCTAAAACTTCTTGTGCTTCTCTGCTCTAATCAAATTATCATCATAGCCTTTAAAAATTTTGAGATTAAATGATTCAGAGAAAAGACACCTATGGCCTCACAGCCAACTTCCCTTTTAGAAATACTGGCCATAGAATTTCCTTATGTTATGAACTCCCAGATGATACGGTTATTTTCTCGCAAGATTCCAGTTCATTCCATCATAATTAAGTCCAGAGCATCATTTCCCTTCAATGCTTTTTTAACCTTCTGAGAAATGAAATTGTCAGCAAGGCAAATCCCAAATGTATCAGAGTCTCTGCTTTTAGCACTTTGAGACTTCCATCAGATGCCTGGACAGCTGAATCTTTCCATTCCTACGGTAGCTTGCCTTTATGCCAGTTCTGTAATCTTCACCAGGGAAGCATCAACCATGTGCTCTGTGAACTATTTCCTTGATGGCACTGCAATTTCTCCCAATTTGTATGCTACTACAAATGTTAACCATCTTATTCTCCTTCATATTTTGTGGATTTCCACATAGGTATAATATATTTTTAATATATGAGTGTGACAAAGTCCCTAGGGCAGAATCACAAAAAACATTCTTGAGAAATGAGTATCTCACATAGGCAGAACCTTAACATCAGCCCTCTTGTGGAAGCAGTGACCTCCAAAAACCTGAAAGTCCTCCTCTTCTGTTGTCCTTCTACAGAGCACTGCTCTATCAGTCAGTCAACACACTTTTTTGTACCAAGAAACCGACAAGTAAAGATTTCAGGAAAAAAAATTATTCAATGTCAGATTGCCAAAAACAGTATGATTAAACACAGTATAAAAACACCTGAGTGGAAGAGGCTATTTAGTGAAAGTGACATCAAGAGCTTTTCTTTGAGCAAACATCTTTCAAGGGTTTCCTCTGTGCAAGATAGAGATCCAGAGAAAACGGAGATGACTCAGATATGGTCACTAAATCTAGGCGCTTATAGCTTTCCAAATGTACACTTAGCCTTACTTCCACTATATAGGGTCAAAAGTCCCTCGGGGTAAAAAACAAACAACAACAACACAAAACAAACCAAAAAAAGCCTGAATAAAAGTAAACCTTTATCTGATCTCACAATCACACTTGGGGGAGAACTGGCTTAAACAACATAGCATATTGTTAGCAGGACCCAGCAAACAAAATATGAAGTTACACAATCATACTGTGATGTTCATCTGGATCTCCAAAATTCCTCAATATAAATTCCTCATAACAGTACCTGAACATTTCACCCATTATCAGAAAAGAAAGGAAAGAAATGAAGAATTTACCAGACAGAAGAAAGCTTCATCCTTCCGGAGGAAAACCAGCCCTGATTCCCCGCCACCAACCATATTTACTGACCAGAATAATTGCTCTAGAGAACATTCGCTGAAATGCTCATTAATCAAGTTAGGAGGAAAGTGAAAATTATTTTAATGAGCTAAATATAGTGAATGTCTCCTCCTCCTTCGTTTTCTTTCTCCCTGTTTGCATTAGGCGATTTAATTACAAAGCAGGGATATCGCCTAAGTCCCCAAAGTGGAAACTGTTCAAGACTGAGGTTATAAATTCTTAAACCCACCACAAGATTATCCAAATTTCCTTCTTGCATTTGAATTGTGGCTTCTTTTAATATCTGAATATTTCTGGTCTGTAAGCAGACTATAGAATTTTGGCAAACACCAATATTTTAAAAAGATCTCAATGTATCCAGATGGGACATCTCCTCAACTTATTTTCCCCTGGCTGGGAGCAAAGTAACAGAATTTTGGACACCTCAGGAAGAAATACCACTTTAATAGTTGTAGAGGCAAAGAAAAACTGCATGTCATGAACTGGCACCTGTATTATTATTATGATGATGTTAGAAAATGAATTTTTAATTGTTTTTTAGACACCAACCTTTCATGGTAGTCTTCTTACAAGCCACCTCTGCGTAAATAAAAGAAAAAGATATTTAACAAGTAGAAATAAATGTGCATGATTCATCAGCACAGTTAACTCAAGATTTTCCAGCCTTATAACCACAACTGATAGGAAGATTTATTGTCACAGCTGCTGGTATTAAACTTCTTTTCCTTGCAGTTAAAGGAATCAAATTTCTTCTTGGAGATTAGTCATTTGTGGGGGTGTTGCCAACTGCAAAATGTTTCTGTTATGAATGAGATGCACTTCTCTGTTGCTGTCCTCCAGCCCTAAGTCAGTGAGTAATTTTCATCTCTTTATACGTCTTTTCCCGCCTACCATCAGGAACAAATTTTAATGACTTACACAATCAAACTTTCTTTATTGTTACTTAAACCAAAAACTTCAGATGGTATTGATTCTGGTAACATGATAATCTCACAAGGAAAGTTCGGATGAAATGACATTTTGGCATATGTTTACAAGGATGCAATCCAATCTGAAGGAAAGGTCTACATGCGGTGTGAAAGTGGGAAGGGAGCTGACATATCTTGGATGGTAAAATTGTGCCAGGCACTGTGTTAGGTTCTTTATAGAAATAATCTCATTTAATTCTTGGAACACTCCTGCAAGAGGCTAGGTGATAGCTCCATTTCGCATATGAAGAAACTGAAATTTCTCAAGACTGTACAGCTTATTAGCGACTGAATCAGAATTTAGACTTGGATCCAGCTGACTCCCTCACTTTCTCTCTGTATTTCCACATTCTGCCTTTTGAGTATGAAGAATTACCTAATTATAAACAGCACCAATATAACTATATAGTAAGGATAAATTTGATTCTGTGTCTAAATAAGAAAATCTGTTTCACTCCCTTTCACATACAACTGACAAGGCTCTTTTTCTTTCCTATTTTGAAGACTTCTTGAAACATGTATTCCAGAATTTGTCTTGTCCGTCTTCACAGTTTCTGGTAACTATTGTCTTCATTAAATCCTTCTATCTAATAAAACTTTCCCATCACCCTTTCAGCTCTTGTTTGGAACTATATGGAGATGGTAGGATCTGCACATAGTAAGCTTCTGTTATTTGAAAATAGAGGTCAGAGTAATTGAACAGAGTGAGATTTCAGTAAATCCACCAGTTACTTGGTTTATTTCATGTCATTTTGGCTGGTGATGTTTTTCCATTGAAATGACGGGTAGCCTTTAGCTATATATACACTATCTAAGTTACCATGCATAGGTGGTTTTAATATGACATATAAGAACAACAACAACAAAAAGGTTGAAAAGCAAAGAAGTATTTCAAGCATTCACAACTGGATTATCGAGAGTTTAAACTTAAAAATTATAACCTATTAATTGGAGAATCGACTTAAAACTATTTACCAGCAATTTGATGGGGAGATGTAGCATATTTGCCTTTTGGCGGGGGGGGGGGTAAGGAATAAAGTCAATCATCTAGCTACACCCCTTTATGAGAGTAAAAATTCTGTTTAACCCAACATTAATGATTGTCTTACTTGATCAAGTATAAGTAACTCTACTGGGGATCTAACAGTCCAAAGAACTTAATAAGCCTTTCCTGATCATATAAGATTCTACAAGACAGGAAAGCAAAGAGAACCTAGATTTCCACCGTTCGCTACTTGAACAGTTGAGCCTCACTGAGTAAAACAATAATCAGACCTCCAGAATCTAAACTCTAACAGGCTATTGTGACGCTACTCCTCTTATTTCCTCATGTAAGTGACATTATGTTTTGTCTTCTTTCCCAGTACTTGAGACAGATAAATGGGCAGTCACAAGCAAGACAATGCCTCAGAGGTGACTGAATTCATCCTTGTTGGATTTTCCCAACAGCCTCAAATCCAGACTGCCTTCTTCATGGGACTGCTGTTCTTCTACCTGGTCACAATGTTTGGGAACAGCCTTATCGTTGTTGTAGTGAGATGGGATTCTCGACTTCATACCCCTATGTATTTTTTTCTTAGTAACTTATCCTTCCTTGATATCTGCTACTCTACAAGTTGGGAGCCATATGTGTTGGCCCAATGCTTCAAGGACTTTCCCACCATTTCCTACAGCAGCTGTTATGCCCAGATGACCACATCCCTCTTTCTGGGGATGACAGAGTGTCTCCTCCTTGCTATCATGGCTTATGACAGGTTTGTTGCCATCTCTAATCCCCTGCGTTACACCATCATTATGAACAATCGGGTTTGCATACAGCTGGCCTTGGGAACCTGGGCCAGTGCCTTCTTAGTAGCAGTCACACCAATCATTGCAATCCCTGCTCATTACTGTGGGCACAATATCATCAATCATTTTACCTGTGAGATCCAGGCACTACTAAAGCTTGTCTGCTCAGACACCCCTATCAGCCTAATTCTGGGCCTGGTTATCAGTGTGTTCACACTGCCCCTCCCATTCACCTTCATCCTCATTTCCTACTTTTGCATTGTGGTTACTGTGCTGAAGATCCGCTCTGTAGAGGCCAGGCTCAAAGCTTTCTCCACTTGCGGCTCCCATCTGACTGTGGTCACCATATTTTATGGGACAGCCATCTACATGTACCTGAAACCTCAGTCAAAGGAGTACCAGGAAGAGGACAAAGTCATGTCAATATTTTATGGAGCAGTTACTCCCATGTTAAATCCCCTCATTTACACTCTGAGAAATAAGGATGTAAAAGGTGCACTTAGGAAGTTAGCCAAAGGAAATGAAAAATCCTAATGGCTCTCTTTAAGCCTCTCCAATGGGCAAAAAAATAAATAAATAAAAATTTTTTAAAAAGAAAATTCAGTCTCTAAAATTTCAGTTTATGTTTTTAAAAACAAACAACAAAAATCTTAGTGAGCATTCTTTCTGTGATTATTACTAGGCACTCATTAACCAGTTTACCATAAATGTTAACATTTTGTCAAGCTACATTAAGAGCAAAAGCCATGACTGTGCACAGAATAGTCCACAAAGAGAATAATAAGAGTAGGTTTGTAGATGTGAAGGCTACAGCCATAGTAGCCCATCAGAGAGAAGTTCTTTTCTGGGGTATAAACCATGAGACTTTTGCAACTAAATATCTTTGTATTGGCCACACAAGGTAGAGAGAATTCATATACAGGGTAGTGGTGATGCAACCATGGTATAGCATTTGCTCCTCATATCACATTTTATATGCCCCTAACCCAATTTGAACCTAATGGACAAATGACCCTTCCCACATTAGGTGATAATATCTCATGGCAAGAAATATCTTTTGTATGTAAAACACTTTTATCACTTTAAAAGTGTAATTAAATAATTTAGTCTATGTTATATTCATAATTTTGTATTTTAAAATAGTTTGCATGTTATACATATTAATAAATCTTTTGTCAACCAACGCTTGTTTCTAGAAACATTAAATTTCCATCATATCAATTTCTTATAAAAATGTCTAAACTAAAATTGTTATTCTTTTGCCTTCTCCTATTTCTCTGCCTTCTCTTCCATGATGTGCTTTAGTGACCCTCTGGCCATTTCTACTCCCACTTCTCATACACATTCATGAGCTTTAGCATTTCTGCTCTACCCAAGAGTCCTCATGGCCAAGATTGAGACTATTTTTTCTCCTTTCTCCCAATTTAATAAAATGCCATATGCACTTCCTATTGTTGGCAACCAACATGTATATTATATACGTTGTATTATGGTAACTTGTTGACTCTTTTTCTCATCTTAACTTTGCCTCCAGAAACCTCTGCCATAGCACATTCGGTAGGTTGTTATGTTTCGCTTCTAAAAATTTCCTTTATTCCCAGAGCCTTCTTTTGAGTAGATGACTATCTCGTCACAATATTTTCTTCTGTTTTTTTTTTTCTTTTAGTGTATTATCTTTATGGGAATAATAATAATAAAATCTGGTCACAATATTTTTTATCCTTGGCCTTTCTCTTCACTTTCTGAAAGTTGATTATTCTAAAAGTTTATTATCTGAGAAATTATATATATAGTTCATATATAATATATTCAGGTATATGTAATATATAAATATATTATTTTTATTGAAGTATATTTAATTTACAATGTTCTTTTATTTAAAGTGTATGGCAAAGTGATTCATCTATATGTATACATACTCTTTTTCAGATTCTTTTCCCTTATAGGTTCTTACAAGATATTGTGTATAGTTCCCTGTGCTATACAGTAGATTCATGCTTACCTGTTTTTTATATAGCAGTGTGTATATGTTAATCCCAAACTCCTACTGTATCTCTCTGAGCCTTCCCCCCAGCATCCCACTTTGGAAACTCCAAGTTTTATATATAAATTAATTAATTATAAATTAAACTAATGATTTAAATTAAAAATAAATTAATATATAAAGATTATATAAAATATATTATAAAGGCATAATACTCATATATACAATTATATTCCACACTGCATTTTGTTAGAGGTTCCATATATGTAATTGAAGCTATTTGGATTGTGGGTGATGGAGTCAGAAAGCTCAAGTTCAAATTTAAGCTCCACTATCCATTAGCTATGACATCTTTGGCAAATAACTGCTCTGTACACCAAGTTCCCTACCCATAAAATAAAGATAATAATAGTACCCTTCTTATTGCGCTGTTGGAAAAATTAAATTGGTAATATATTTAAAGTTCTCAGAGCAGCTCCTGGCACATAGTAAGCATTCAATAAATGTTAGATATTATTGCTATTTTCTAAAAGCTTCCACATACTCCTAGTCTTTGTTTTCTAAAATCAATTTCCTTTATGCATCGTCCTCCCCAGAGCGTACAACGAGGAGCCTCACCAGCCCATTCTCTAAATTTAGAAACACAGTAATATCATATTTCCCTTTGGCTCTCACTTTTATGGCTTTACTCTTAATCTGGTTGACTCCTATTCCAGTTCCTCTGACCTATGCTTGATATATTTTAAGTAGAGACAGCCTCGAACTTAGGAATGAGTTATGTCCAAAAGTTAACTCATAAGTCATCAGCTTGGAACTCAGAGCACGTTTTCCCCACGGAGACAGGATAGCAACATTCCAAGGGCAGCTCACCAACATCTATTTAGGTCATCATTCTATCACTAATAATACTAAAGGCCTTAGGAGCATTTTTTAATATGTTTATTGGAAGATAGGTTTTGAGTTCTCATTTGAATTCTAAAAGCACCGGCACTGTTAGATGGCATTAGTTATAAAAAAAAACAAAAACAAAAACAAAAACAAAAACACACTGCCATGAGGATCTGTGTAACCACTCTTACGCCTTGATGGGTGTATGAGGAAATCTCCACAAGATATAAGAGCCAGACTCAGGAAGCTTCTTTAGAGACTAAAAAAGTAGTTACTTGTTTCTATGTATGGGTCATGCACAATTCAGAGGACTGCTAATCCTCTCTTCATTTCTTTTTATGTTATTGTTGGTGTTGGATGACCTGCTAACACAAGGCCCGGGGTCATTCATTCTATAAAGATTGAAAAAGTGGCTACTGCATGTTAGGGGTATCAATTCAAGTAAGTCACTTTCTTGCCTTTGAGAGACTCACACTGGAGTTGGGGGGGTAAATAAGGACAATGAAGTGCTACACATACCATGATCCATACTGGTGCACGTTACAGAGACCAGTTCTAACTGGGCAGTCAGGAAAGATGTAACAGAAGAGATGACACCTTTAGTGGAGTTTGGTGAGAGAAGCAGTTTGCCAGTTGGATAAGGAAGAACAATTTTAGTAGATGCAGTGTGAACAAGTACAGAGACACAAAACCCAGCTTGCTGTACTTCCAGATACTGCCAATTCAATTCCCACAGCAGAGGGTGTAGGAAGTGTTTTGGCAATATATAAAACTTGAGAAGAAAGCAGCAGGCCAGATTATGGGAAGATTTGCTATGCTATGTTAAGGAGTTCGCTTTTTTTTATCCTATAGGTCAACAAACTACAGCCTGAAGGGCCAAATCTAGCCGTTGGCTTGTTGGCTTGTGTAGCCCATGAGTTAAGACTGGTTTTCAAATTTTTAATGGATGTTCAAAAAAATAATAAAACTATTTGACAAAGACTGTGTTTTCCTTGTGAAGCCTAAAACATTTACTGTCTGACATTTTTCAGAAAAAAAAAAAATTGCTGGGCCCTGCTAGAGGTGGTGGGTAAAAATATTTTCGAACCGATCAGTAACATGCTCAGGACTGTGTTTAAAAACTCACTTTTAGAAGAAATGTATAAAACTGACTGAAGGGATAGAAGGTTGGACATAGGGCCAATTAGGAGGCTGGTAACAATCATCTGAGACCTGACACAGACCCGAGGTAAGGCTGTAGCAATATGAATTTGAAAGAAACTTGGGTCATTAGAGTAAACCGTCCTTTTTCATTTTTACAGGCAATTTCATTCATAGTCTACAGGCATTTTCTCAGAATCAGGATCTTTAACACAAATACAGTAAGGGGCCTCAGCCGGGTGTTTTCATCCTCAACATTATTTATTTCTTTCCTAACATTCAATGAGTACAGAGAAATATGAAGACAGCAGGGTCCAAAGTCACCTAGTTTTGTTTTATTCATATATTATAGCCCTTCTTTGACCCAGAATAGCTTTGTATGGCATATAAAATTGCATTTTGTTCAAACAAAATGTGTTTATGTTCAGGTAATAAATATCCTCTGGCTTCTTGCATGCTCTCTGAAGTTCACTGATCACCTGTCACTCCTTTAGACATACTGCTGCATCTCATGCATCATGAATTGTACCATCATGAGCCTTAATAAAAAGATTTCTACAAATAGTGCTTAGTAATATCAATGGCTCCCGGTTTCTAGGTTTTTCTTTGCTCAAATATCATTAACCTTCCTTGTTTTATCATATTGTTTTATCCCACATACCATAGAGACTCACAGATAAAATCACTGTCTTTTTTTTTTTTTTTGTCTTTTTGCCTTTTCTTGGGCCTCTCCAGTGGCATATGGAGGTTCCCAGGCTAGGGGTCTAATTGGAGCTGTAGCTGCCAGCCTACGCCACAGCCACAGCAACGCAGGATCCAAGCTGCTACATATATATATACACAAAATCACTGTGGTGTACACCTTAAACGTAAGGTTATAGGTCAATTATATCTCAGTAAAGATGTGGGAGGAGAAACACACAAATAAATATTTGCTCAGCCTATGCCAAAAAAAAGTCCTAGAATAATTATATCTAATTTTTGTTCAAGATATGTTCACAAATATTGTTTCATTTGAACTTCACAACAATGTGAAGTCACTTTACAGATGATAAATTCAAGGATCTAGAAGGTGGAACGACTTGCCCAGGGTAAAAGCAGAGCTAAAACCCATCTCTGACCCCAAAGCGTGTAGATTTTCCATTGTGCTGCATCCATACGGCAGCAGGTTTAGATTTGCTCATTAACATCTTGTTCATGATGCTCACTCACACTTGAACTGTGAAGTCTGTTGCTGAGTCACTCTTTCCTTTGCTGCTTGTTTTTTCATACCTCATATTAACCTGTATCCTTTCCTGCATTATAGCTCCATAAAGGACTCTCATTAACTGACTTAAAGTCACATTAACCTACCAGTCTATAATCTCTCAAACACATGGCAACCTACTTCTCTTAATGCACATGAAAAAATGTCAGTATACTTGCTTGCCTTTGCTTATTCCCTATATTACTCAGATTCTGTCTCTTGCAGATATTTGTCATTTGCCCTTTGACTTTCCCTATTTCTGTTCTAATTTCTTTATTCTTTTCCCGTGCTCTCCATTAGTTTGTTCAAAAATTGAAAATATCTATTTTTCTCTTCAAAGCATTTGGCTTCATTTCTTTCCTTGAGAGCTTTCTTCAAATTATTTTTTCATCTGTACCAATCCTCTCTGACAGCTTAAAATGAAAGCTGGGCTTCTCTCCCCTTGACCATTCCTCATCATTTTCAGTGCCTTCACTTACTTATATGCATTTGCTCATCCTCCATTTTCCTCTGCCAAATTTACAAGCTCTTAAGAAATTAATTTCAGCTATTACCACTGCATGATCAGAAAAAGTGCTATTTTTCATTTTATATATCGGACCTCTACTCTCTTTTGCATATAAATCCTGTCAACCCTACTGGATCACTTCCCTTTTATGTAAGCATATTGCAAAGTGTTAGCATTCACTTCCAAATAATCTTTCAAGTCTACGTTTTTGCACACAATTTTCTAAGCATTCGGCTTCATTGGTCAATTTCCAATTATCTCTGGCCCTTTTCCCTTTTTTGAGACGTAATGGAAATGTCCCTCCACTCCAAAACCACTCTACTTTACCAAGAATCAAGAAAGGGCGCCGCATCTCTAATTTACAAATCCAAGCTGTTCTCCTCCCTAATTGACATCCTTGATTGTGCCCTCCAATTCAGATTTCCTATCTTTCAAACATGTGTATGATGATATTTTACCAAAAACCTTCCTCTCTGTTGTAGCCTCTTCCTCTTTTTCAATAACAAGAACATCGAACAAAGCTATGTCATATGAATAATGGGCATGTACTATAAGCAAATAACATTGTGCTGTGGGTATAAAGAAAGTAGATAGATTATTTGTGTGTAAGAAGAAATGTAGCTTATTTCTTTAACACAGAAGCATCTGAGCTGGGTTTCAAAGCACAAATAGCATTTAATACTATGAGATATGATAATATTCCAAATGGCAGGAAAAAATGCACACAAGTGAAAAAATGCATGTCATACGGTGTATTTTCAGACTGGCTAGTTCCTGTTAGCTGAAGGATGGGCTGCAAGAGTCATAAATCAGAAAAGGTAAGGTGGAGCCATGTTGTAAAACATATTGTTGACCTAAGAAACTTATCTTTTATTCTATAGTAAGAAGAAGCTCTTGGAAGTTTAAAAAGGAGTAACATAGTAGACTTTCAAAGCTTTACTGAAAGACTGAATGAGTGAATGAAAGATAAATCCAATGAAAGAGAGCCATGCAAAGGAAAGAAAGAAGGGCACTTGCTGGCTTTGGTCAAAGGGAAATGGGTTTAGTTTGGACATAAGTAAACATAAGGTGCTTGAAAGTCATGCAAATCAAGCTGTTCATCAAAAACATGGATATGAAGGTCTGAGAGGTTGAACGTAACAGATGAAGACTGAGATTCTACCACATAGAAAGGATAGTTAAAATTATAGGGGTGAGTGAGTTCACCATGCCTAAAGTCAGAGAACAGATCAAAAAGAGTTTCCACAGGGATAGGAAGAGAAGGAAGGAGGCTAAGGAGAAAAAAGCATTGTATGAGAGAAGAATCCAGAGACGGAACTATTATTGAAACCACAGGAAGAAAGACTTTAAAGGAAGGAGGTGATTAACAATGCTGAATGTTTCAAAGATCAGAGGAGAATATGTCCTAAGAAGCATTGGTTTTGACAATTAGGAAGTTATCAGAAAGCTTCAAGTGAAGTATTCAGTAGAATTGAAGGTGCAGGAGCTAGATAACAGTGAGGGTGAGAAAGCAGATGCAGCAATTACAGACTACTCTTTAATGAAATTTGGTGATAAAGGGAAGGTAAGAAATGAGACAGGTCATGAATTTATCAGGATGAAGGGATGAATGTTCTTAGAATTGGAGAATCCTCTGCATGATTGTAAGCATAAGGAACAGAGTTTGGTAGAAATCAGAAGATACATATTACATATTGAAAAAAAGAGGGTAAAATTGGTAGCATGAAACATGAGAATAACTACTAAAGCAAGATGCTGAAAAATCAAGAAGTGAAATCAGCTAACCATGTACATACCGTAGTTAGCGTTGACAGGAAGGCAGGTGGGAGCTTCTTTCTCATAGGCAGAAAAAAAAAAAAGCATGGTTTCAGATATGGGAAAATGCTAAAGTTGAAAGGAGAGCAAGGAGCAAGCAGATCTTATTCCCCTTGAATCAATCTAAATTTCTATTCCCTATTTCTTTATTCCCTCTACCTCTGTGTCGTGAACTCCATCTTCAGAGAACTTGTAGTATTTATTTTCTTTTGTGTGTCTCTATCACCCTTCTTTCCCATTCTGCAAATGTTGTATGGAGCAACCCCACATTGTCCTTTTCGTTCAGTTCACCCCAGCTGTATTTTGCTGCCTTTCCATTTTGCTGTTTTCCTTTACTCCTTTCTCTATCCCTCCTAGCATCCATTTTTATTCCTCCTCTCAGCATAAACCCATCTTCCACACTTATTTGTTCCTGAATCTCTCTTTTACATACATATCTTTCCTGATTAGCAGAGACCAAAGCCAGTTATTACTACAATTTTCAAGAGGTTGAACTGTGACAGAAAGTGATAGCCGAGAAGGGATAGCATAGTGGGAAAAAAAAAAAAAAACCTGAACATGTTTATAGGATAAGGGAAAAGAGAGGGGGGTGAGGTGTTAATACAAACCGAAGTAAGTTATTTTATTCTAGGGCAAATGAAAGGAAATGGAATCCAGAGCACATACAGAATAATTTTTCTTAGGCACAATGGGGATTCCTTTCTGCCCAAGCTGGAGGGAAGGAGTTTGTGATGAATCAAGCGTATGCCTATTTGTAGGAGGAAGTTAAGAGTTCTAACCTGAGGACTTCTATTTTCTAGCGTAGCAGGGAGGTCAAGTACTGAGAGTGAAGGTAGAAGTGATGAAGGAGCAGATAGGGAGAGGCTAACGGAGGTTCTAGCAAGCTATTTTGGGGAGTGGGGAAGAGAGCAGTCCAGGAAAACATTGCGTTATTGTGACACGGAGGGTCAAAGAGAGTTTGAAAGTCATAAATACGGAGAAGCATCAATCAACACCATTGTGAGATCCTGTCTTAGCAATATTTAGCAATATACATGTAGGGAAAGATGCTCTGGATAGAGTTAACTTAGGTACAATTGAGATAGGGATGAATTCCAATCTTCCAAGAGAGTATGCTGTGCTTGAAAAACTACAGAACTTTGCTAAGGCTGAAAGCATAGTATCTGAGGCTGAAAGAGTGGAGCAAGGACCTAATAATTGGTGTTCTTGTGTTCTTTTGGCACTGGAGATCCACTGAAGGATTTTGAGCATGAGAATGGCTTGATCAGAGGAGCTGTTTTGAAAACACCACTAGGGAATACCTGTGGAGGGTGGATTGGGAAGAGATATTTGAGGCAAAGATGCCATTTAGGAGGATCTACACAGAAGTGGGCACAGGAAGGAGGAAATGGATTAGAGAGAACTACAAAGACATTTGGTTGTGTATAGGTTTGAGAAAACTTGGTGACTAAATGGGATTTTAGTTGGTTTTTTTTTTATTTTTTGGAGTAAGCTGAGTTTCAGAGTATAGTTATAATGTTGTATTAGTTTCAGGTTCACAGCAAAGGGAATCAGTTATACATATACCCATTCTTTTTTCCCATATAGGGTATTAGAGAGTATTGAGTAGATTTCCCTGTGCTATTCAGTGGGTCCTTGTTACTTACCTATTTTATATATAAAAGTGTGTATATGTTAACCCATCCTCCTAATTTATCCCTCTCTCCAACATTTCCCCTTTGGTATCCCTAAGTTTGATTTCAAAATCGATGAGTTTGTAGTTTATTTGAATTGTCACAGTTCTCTGTAGTGATAAGCAATCCTTCCTCTGATAGAAGCCAAAAGGGAAAAAAAAAGCTTAGGACTAAATGCATCTGAAATTTATAGCATATTCTTTTTTTAAATTTAATTTTATTTATTAAATATATGTGTGTATGTATGTATATATATATATACTTTTTTTTTTTTTTTTTTTTTTTTTTGCTTTTTAGGGCCGCACCCATGGCATATGGAGGTTTTCAGGCTAGGGGTCTAATCGGAGCTACAGCTGCCAGCCTACACCACAGCCACAGCAACACCAGATCCGAGCCCCGTCTGCAACCTACACCACAGCTCATGGCAACACCGGATCCTTAACCCACTGAGTAAGTCCAGGGATCGAACCCACAGCCTCATGGTTCCTAGTCGGATTCGTTTCCGCTGCGCCACGACGGGAACTCCTTTTTTTTTTTTTTTAATGATGTATTTCTTGAAACCTGAGCACTCTAATGGAACAAGCGTGGACTTGGGAGTCAGACGGTCCTAGGTTCTAAATCCAGCTCTGCCACTTAATATCTGCATGATTTGGCACAGTTAGCTTCGCTGAGCCTTTGCTTCTTCCTCTTTAAGATGAGACCCCTATCTATTTTCTAGAGCTGTTGTAATATTTAAAATGAAATACTGCCCAACGCGGGGGAGGGGGGAAGTAGGATGCACTGGGAATCTGGGGTTAATAGATGTAAACTCTTGCCTCTGGAATGGATAAGCAACGAGATCCTGCTGTATAGCACTGGGAACTATATCTAGTCACTGGTGATGGAGCATGATAATGTGAGAAAAAAGAATGTATACGTGCATGTGTAACTGGGTTACCATGCTGTACAGTAGAAAATTGACAGAACACTGTAAACCAGCTATAATGGAAAAAATAAAAATCATTTAAAAAATAAAATAAAATCCTGAAAAAAACATATAAAAAGTGGGTGTTTTGAATACCTCTGGTGCATAGTAAATGTTCAATAAATGGCAACTAGTTCTTTCCATTGTTTTTGATGTTATTAGTATCTTTGTTATTAAATCTTAATATTCGGGAGTGCCCTGGTGGCTCAGTGGGTCGAGGATCTGGTGTCACTGCTGGGACTCAGGTCACTGCTGTGGCATGGGTTCCATCCCTGGCCAAGGAACATCCGCATGCTGGGGGCACAGCCAAAAAAAAAAAAAAATTGGGCTATCAATATTCATATAGTCCTTTTGCCAGGTTCTTCTGTGTCTCCGGGGCTAGTTTCAGAGTGTAACAAACACACTCCTGCCTTCTTTACATAGAAGTCATACATACATTCATACATTATAGATAGGTGACTCCTCAAATATCACTAAATAAGCCACGTGCTTTAAGCACCCTACATGCTTCAGGTTACATGGCGTGAAGGATCCTTCCCTACTCTAGACCACCAATGAACCAGCTGGTACCTGGTTCATACCAATAGCAGAGGGTGTCTCTGAAATCAGGTTGTATTTGGCTGGCAGATAAAACCATATCGTAGAAAGATGGCTTCTCAAATCATATGTTTAATGATTGTTGCCATATTATATGCACAAATAGACCACATATTATTCTACATGTCATATGTGAATATGATATATTAATATTCTGTCATGCCTCACATACAACTACCTGAAAAAAGTATGAATTAGAAGAAGCTCCTCAAATCCCATCACTTATGGAGCTCCTCCAAAAGCAAAATCATAGCAGCCAAGACCCTCTAACTGCATCTGTCTCTGAAATGATACCTGCCAAACTGGACAGCCTCCCACAGAGACTGCCCTTCAAATATTCTTCGGGATGTGTTTGCGCCTCTAGTTACACCCTGTGAATGACAGAAATTCTGCCATGTAGTGGCTTTCCTTGGGTTATTCATGTATAGAAATAATCAAAATAGCTTACTGTTTTCTTCCAAATGAGTCCAGCATGGTTCCTTTAACAGAAGTAGCATGTCTGGGGTTTTTCCCCTCAGAAATCTACTAGGTTGCTGCTCAAAGGGATCATCTGTCCAGAACTAGGATTCAACTTTGAGTAATCACCTGAGTTGTGTACAAAAGAGCTTGTGGATGAAAGGAGACCCAAACAGTCAGGAATTTTCCAAAATTTCTCTTTAGCATCAGTCCTAAGACCCTAAATTAGTAAGACCTCTGATGAGACCTTATTAGGTGCTTTTGACAATGGTTGCAATCCAATATTCTAGAATATTCCACTGCCCAAGCAAGAACTGGGCTCAGTGGCGTTCCCCATGCTTATATTTTTCTCAGTGTAATGTGGAACCACTTGCCCAGAAGTGGAGCAAAATGGAGTTTAAGAAGACAGAAAAGTGGTCTATCAAATATGACCTCATCTTATCCTCAAATATTGACAAGGCTGCTCTCCATAGAGTAGAGACCTTTAAAAACTGTGAAGAGTTTGCTTGGCTATGATAGCAGGAGCACGGACTTTTAAGCAACATATTAGGAATACTTGTTCAGGTAAAAGCAGGTAGACAGACCTTCTGTTAGCCTAGAGATTTCAAGGACATTTGTGACAACAGCACCTGCTCACCTCACTATCTGAAGAGCAGCTAACTGGATGCTTATGGAGTTTAAGATGAAAATAAACTCCAATTAAATAATCAAGTAGTAAACTAATTGTAATACATTTATGTAAACAATAACCAAAAAAAAAAAATCCACAAGGCAAGGACAGGTGAGCCATGGCAAGGTAAGCCCCACGCCAGTCCTAAGAAGGTTTCTCCCACTTGCCCCCAGCCCTTAGTGTTTCCTCACCCTTGAGGCACATCTGGCCTAGGGGATCACTGTGTAATGTTTTTCTAGTAAAATCATTTCACTTCATCTCCTGCTGGTGTACAATGCAAAGCACCTGGGCATGATGCAGAATTTTTTTTCTTTTTTTTAATGATTTTTATTTTTTCCATTACATTTGGATTACAGTGTTCTGTCAATTTTCTACTGTGCAGCAAAGTGACTCATTCTTTTTGTCACATTATTCTCTATCATGCTCCATCGCAAGTGACTAGATAGAGTCCCCACTGCTATACAGCAGGAACTCATTGTTTATCCATTCCTTTATGCACACTAGTAAACAACACAACCTTGTGGCTGGATTTCACTATGAAATGGGCCCTTCTGGCTTTTCTGGTATCCATGTGTATTTGCACATGTGCATGTGTACATGCATGTATGTAAATAGTAAGTAACAAGCAAAAACAAAGCAGTATGCAAGAGGAACCTCAGCAGTGGGTGTCTACTGAGTGCAACCCTCTATCCTCATTCAGGCTGAATCATGTGCCCCTCCTGTGTATCAAAGTTAAATAGCCACTAATACCTATGGCATTACCTAGCACTTCCACTCCAGAATCATCAAAAATTTGCCAGCATTTTCTGAATACATGGGCTTGTGTAGCTGGACCCCAGAAATACAACTCTCTTGAACACTGATTTATTTCTGATGGCAGACATCAAATTGGTTCCTTTCATGGTGAACTAGATAGAACCAACTGGAATAGAAGATGGTATGAGGCCATTCACAGGAGTTTGAGTGAGTAGATAATTCAAACATAACTTTTGTCCCAATTCTAGGAGGCTATGTAGACCATCGTTCAAGAAATATTAAAATATAACTGGCACCCTACATAGACCAAAGGGTAGGATGTCATAATTGAAATGGCAAAGTCTGCTTTCATCTTGGGGCTTTTGAGTTCAGTAAATCACTGTCTACCTGAAAGTCCAAACTGGAGAATATCTGGGTACCCCAGAGCTTGTCCACAAAGTCAGAGATGAGAGGGTGCCATTTTCAGCCCTCCATCATCACTGTTCAATTTCTAGTGATTGAGCAAAGTATCCTCAGCATGTAATGTTGAAAGGCAAGGCAGCTGAACCTCTTCCACAGCTTTGTATTGTCTATCCCTTGCACTTGTAAAGAACAGTGCTGGAAGAAATAGCTGAAATGAAAGACACTGAGCAAGGAGCCATAGGTTACAGTGGGGCTAAAGCCCTTGAGTCAGCACTAGCTGGCAACAAAGAAAGTGACTTGGAGAAATGGATTCTCACTAAAAAGGGAGAGACAAAGAAGCAAACAATTATAATACAGTATGAAAAATGCTATGAAGGAGATAAACACAAGATTCTATGGGATTACAGGGATACCTAACACAAGCTTAGAGGATAAAGATACCAGGGAGGGCTTCCTGTAAGACATGACATCTGAACTGAGCTTTGAGGAATGACTAGGATTTAACTGGATGAAGAAGTTGTGGCAGGTATTCCACATAGAAAGAAAATAGCCTGTACAGAGGAGTGAAAGCATTTAAGAGAAGCATGTGCAAACCGCAAGTAGCTCGGCTTGGCTGGCTGCACTGCAGAGTTTGAAGGGGTACTGAAGACATGGCAAGACAGGGCAGAGGAGGGAAGGGCAAGATGAGAGGCTGAAGCAGGGAACAGAATCCGGATCATGCATGGCCTTCTGTGGCACTATACTGGGAGCTCCACGTGTTATAACTTGAATAACTGAGTTTCATGAAAGCAGAGGCTGTGTATGTTTCATCTCTGAATCCATCCCCAATGCCTCTAACATGGAACACAGCACAGAAAAGATGCTCCAGAAGAAGCATGAATGAGTCCCATGCTAAAGCATTTAAACGTTATCCTGAAGGCTAAGAATAGCCATTAAATGGTTTCAAGCAGAGAAGTAATAAGGTTAGATTTAGATTTTAGATATATTCTGGTTGCTGGTTGAAGAACACATGTGAGAAATCAACACTGGGTAAGAGGAGAGTGTCTCTAAGGTCACTGCAGTAATCCAAGTGAGAGGAAGTGGTGGCTAGGAATGAGGAATGTGGGAAATTGGGTAAATCCAAGAGATATTTAGGAAGTAGAATGAACAGGACAGGGTCATTGAATGAAAAAGAAGACAGAAGGAAGAACGTGTCAAAGATGGTGCCAGCAGTTTGATGACTTGAACAAGGTGGGACCGTTTACTGAGATGGAGAATACTTCAAAATGGCAAGTCTAGGAGGCACAGAAGGGGCATGGCAGCAGTTTTGAAATGGGATGGGAATGTAAGGAGAGTGGGTGGCAAGCAGAGAAAGGAAACAATTCGTTCCCTTTGGGAAACGATGAGCTTAAGGCTTCTGATGGCTATCAAGTGGCTAGATATCAAGTGATTATATACAGATCTATGGAAATATAGATTTGCAAATCTGCATACAGATGGTAGTTGAAAGTATATCTTCCTTTTGGTTGGCTTTTTTAATGTCTCCTCTCTCATGCCGGTGGCCCAGTGAGCTCTGCCTACAAAGTTAGACCACTATAGCCTGAATTCCTAATCAGTATTGAATCTTTTTCCTCATGTCCCCAAACCCAGTCCAGGCCCTGGTGTCATCATCTGATAAATCACTCAGGAAAATGGGCAAAATTCTCTGCGGCCCACACAGTTATTCCAACATCTGATACCCACAGCTCTCACAGCTTGCAATAGCACAAGAGTGCCCTCCAGTGTTCAGCACGAAGAATTCACGGGCCAAGAATTAGAACAGAGCTGGAAACCCTTCGCTTTTCCAACCTGCACCATTGCCCTGTCACTCTCACTTCTGGGGAAATGCAATAGCAACATGCAACACCAGGTTAGGAAAGGATTCCAGATACTTCAGATTCTCGGTATTTTTTTTTTTTTTGGCTTTTTACGGCCGCACCCACGGCATATGGAAGGTCCCAGGCTAGGGGTCAAATCAGAGCTGTAGCCTACACCACAGCCACAGCAATGCTAGATCTGAGCCACATCTGCAACCTACACCACAGCTCACAGCAACGCCGGATCCTTAAGCCACTGGCGGAGGCCAGGGATCAAACCCGCATCTTCATGGATACTAGTCAGGTTTGTTAACTGCTGAGCTAAGACAGGAACTCCTAGATACTTCAGATTCGGACAGACCATGAGGAGAGTCCAGCAAGGCCGATCCTCTTACACAATTTTTTTTTTCAGTAGCCCCACCAGTTTGGAGATAGTGCCATTTGTTGACTAGAAAGAATAGGCCATGTAATTTCTCAGTAAATCTCAGGGGAAACCACAAGACGGATTGGTCAGAGTCCTATTATTTTTTTCAGAAATAATAAGCTTCAAATGGGGGAATGGCACGAAAGGGGTAGGGGATTAAAGCAGACAAACTACTACGTATAAAATAAACTACAAGGATATATCATACAGCACAGGGAATATAGGTAATATTTTATAACTTTAAATGAAGTATAATCTATACAATTTTTGAATCACTATATTGTATATCTGAAACTAATACTGTAAATCAACTACAACTCAATAAAAAAATTAAAAATTAAAAACTGGGAGTTCCCTTCGTGGCTCAGTGGTTAACGAACCCGACTAGGAACCATGAGGATGCGGGTTCAATCCCTGGCCTTGCTCAGTGGGTTAAGGATCCGGCGTTGCCATGAGCTGTGGTGTAGACCAGCAGCTGTAGCTCCGATTGGACTCCTAGCCTGGGAACCTCAACATGCCGCGAGGGCAGCCCTAAAAAGAAAAAAAAATAATAATAATAAGCCTCAGGGTGTGAATACAGATATGTCCATAAAACCGCAGAAATAGTGGAACCCATCCATCCACAGGCCTCCTGGGCCCATTAACCTTTGAATATGTACCAAAGGAGAGCTAAGCAGTTTGCCTACTGGAAACTCCTTGGTATACTATCCAGTGTCCCAGGGTACGAAGAGAAGGTTCACCTTTTACTCTTACCTGTAAGGGGCAGCAGGGAGGGTATTTCATAACATAGAATTCTGGGCGGTATGTGCTCTGGCCTTTACACTGGTGACAAGATCCCAACGTTACCCTTGTCTAAATGGAAACTCTGTTACATATCCCATGTTGGGGGGGATAGAGATAACCGAATTAACATGCTCATGAGATAACACGCAGGAAAAAAAACAAACAGTGTTGTCACTGTGTTACTGTTCATACCAGTTCTCTGCTCTATTGTCTTTACGGATGGAGCTCCACGGACCTCAATACGTCCTAAAAAAAGCTGTGCTTTTCATCTTCTTTCGGACTTCTGCCTTAAGTTCTAGCTCTGCCCACTATGGCCCTCCACCATCTGTGGCCTCTTTACCTGGGATTACAGACAAGTATGCCACTTCCCAGAAGGCACTTTCAGAATGGAAGGCAAAACTACATGTGAATATGATGAATCTGGGGTCTGGGGCCCATGACTATGTCAAGCACTTGAATAGTTTCTCGAAGCCTAAGGCCAAGTCCTTCCAAGAGCATATAGATAACTTGTGGCAGAAGTACATCAGACACCTGTACTAGCCTTACATAAAATGGAGAGTTCTGGAGTTCCCGCCGTGGCTCAGTGGTAACAAACCCAACTAGGAATCATGTATGAGGTTGCGGCTTTGATCCCTGGCCCTGCTCAGTGGACTAAGGATCTGGCATTGTGTTGAGCTGTGGCATAGGTCACAGAGGAGGCTCGGATCCTGTACTGCTGTGGCTGTGGCGTAGGCCGGCAGCTGCAGCTCTGATTCGATCCCTAGCCTGGCAGCTTTCATATGCTGCACATATGGCCCTAAAAAGACAAAAAATAAATTTAAAAAAATGGAACATTCTGCTTCTTCCAAGCATGACCTCTGCCTCATGGTAATAAGCTTCTGACCACATCTATTGATTGAGGACTTGTCAGGTCATCTTGGCAAAGCATAGCTTCTTTAAAAATATGTTTTTGGAGATACAGTTTACATACAATAACATTCACCCATAGTGAGTATACTTCATGATGAGTTCTGACAAGTTTATATACCCACCGAAAGTAACAACTACCACAATCAAAATATGAAAGATTTTTATTGCACTCCAAAAGTTCTCTCGTGCCAATTCCAGTCAGCCAGCACTTTAATCCAAGCCTTAGGCAACCATGAATATGCTTTTGCCCTCTAGATAGACTTGTCACTTCTAGTTTCATGCAATGAAAGTATATACTATGTACTCTTTTGCATCTATCTTCTTTCACATAATCTTTTTGAGATTCACCCATGTTCTTACACATAGCAGTAGCTCATTACTTTAAATAGCTACGTAGTATTCCATTTTATGGATCTATCACGATTTTTCGTCACTTCAGCTGTTGATGGAAATTTGGGTTGTTTCCAGGTTTCGACTACTTTCAACAAAGCTGTTGGGGACAGCCAGGTACAATTCATTGCGAAGACATATATTTTATTTTCTCTTGGATAAAACCTAAGAGTTGACCTTCTGGACTAAAGAGTAAATATACGTTCTTTTATCAGAATTTGCAAGCTCTTTTCCAGAACAGTTGTGCCATTTTACAATCCCACCACAGTGCATAAGGGTTCCAGTTGCTTCACCTTCTTGTCAATACCTGCAGGTTTCAGGCTTTCTAACATTACTCATTTTAAAGGGTTTGTGTTCGTATACCATGATGGCTTTAATTTACATTTCCCTAGTGACTGAAGACATCGAGTATCTTTTCATGTGCTTGTTGGCCACTGCTATATCTCCATTCTGCAAAATTTTTTTTTGTCTTTTTAGGGCCACACCTGCAGCATATGGAAGTGCCCAGGCTAGGGGTCAAATCGGAGCTGCAGCTGCCAGCCTCCACCACAGTCACAGCAACACAGGATCCCAGCCGCATCTGCAACCTACACCACAGCTTGCAGCAAGGCTGGATCCTTAACTCACTGAGCGAGGAAAGGGATCGAAGCCACATCCTCGTGGACACCGTATCAGGTTCTTAACCCACTGAGCCACATGGGAATGCCTTCTTTTGCAAAATTTTTGAATCATCATTTTTATAAAGCTGGAGTTATGTCTTCAATGTGAATGAGAGTGGTGTGTAGAAGGTGGTAGACTAGATGTGTCTCGGGCAATATTTTTCTGTCGTTTGTCTTGTTCAATACCTATTTTCGGAACCAGATAAATGAAATCCCACACGACTGCCTAATCATGAGATCATGGTGTACGTCAATGACATTCTGGTCTTACTTCTGATAACGAGATCACAGAGTTTCCCAGTCACCTGAAATAGCACCATTTGGCAATAACTCCGAAAGAGAGCCTATTTGAAAGTTCAAAGGTAGAATTATTAAACCACAGCCTATACATTCTGTATGGCCAAGATGTTTACATGATGTTCTAAAAAGTAGCAGTCATATTCATCTTAGGAACCTCCCAGTTAAATACAATTTGTCCTGCAATTGCTGCTGTTTACCAGGTCCTATCCTGATTTAGTTAACCTAGTAACTTAGTCAAGAAGACGAGAGGATTTTTTTCAGTGGCACCTCTCCTTGCCTACTTACTGGGTTATATGTTCGTGAAATATTAATCCTCTTGGCGCCTGGAATGACCATGAAGATTGAGGACACCCAGAGCATGAGGGCCAGTTGCCTTAAACTATGAGTAATCTTGTCCAATTCTGCCATAAGGATATCATTTTCTCTGTATGACATAACATGAACTTTGGGGGGAGTAGTAGTTGGAGCCATATAGGAGATGAAGATGAGAATCCTCCATTTGCTTCCCTAAATGTAGTTCTTTTCCCTGGCCCTAACTCTCGCTTACTCTAACCTGGCATGGTCTTATACCATAAAGAAAAATGTCTTCAACTACAGTGAGGACTATTCTACCCACAAAAGACTCATTTTTTTGGGGGGGGGGGGGAGTATCCATTTCAACACCTGTGTCTCCAGGAAGCTGGATCTACGCTAAGTGAACCATATATTATAGGACTTAGGGTACTGACCGTCAAGACTTTCTTTGAGATTTAGAAGTGAGACTTCACTCGGAACTCCAGAGCTGAAAACATCTAAGGCAGAGCCAGCAGCTCAACTTGTGCTGCTGTACAATTATTAGAGTGCTTACTGTATAGAAGGCACCAATACAATGGTAGGTAAATCATATTCCTGGAATCCTTTGATTTTTACCGGACAGCCCAAGTCACCAGATTTTGAAGGCAGACTATTTGCCCTAACAAGCATGCCCTGGTAGATTACCCAAACTGATCATTTCAGGGGCACTCATTTCCAACTATAATTAAACAAAATGACCTAACAGAGAAGGTACACAAATACCTAGGCATACTGGTATTGGACTGAAAGTCAAGTATATCCAGAAACGAAAATGAAAAGTACAGAGGCTGCCCCTCTCACATATTGTGCCTATGCGAAGACATTTTTATGTGCAGTGATCCTCAAGATATTAAAGTTTCCAGAGACTTTTGGAGGATCCGTATCTACTATGCCATTCTCCAACATCACAGCATCTGGGAGACCTGGGGCCAGAACAGGAAATACCCTTGGTAATCTGAGAAAAGACTGTACCAAGCGTGGCCCCTGTATGTGTCTCTAGGGTTCCACATTCAATTTATCTTTGGAGTGCCCATCATGGCTCAGTGGAAAAGAAAATGACTAGTATCCATGAGGATGCAGGTTTGATTCCCTGGCCTCAGTCAGTGGCTTAAGGATCTGGCGTTGCCATGAGCTGTGGTGTAGGTCGCAGATGCAGCTTGGATCTGGCCTTACTGTGGCTGTGGCATAGGCCAGTAGCTATAGCTCCGATTGGAACCCCCTTGCCTGGGAACCTCCATATGCCATGGGTGTGGCCCTAAAAAGCAAATAATAATTTAAAAAAAAATATTTTTAACTTGCTCCCTTTCCACTGCCATAACGTCAATCGGATGATTATAGAATTCCTTACTAAAAATGTCAGACTTTATCCCTATTCTAGAGCTCAATTCATTTGCATCCATACTAATTGAAACTATTGATCAATTTTGCCTCCAGAATCTTTGAAGTTTCCACCTCTAACACCAAGTTTGAGGAGTACTATTGAATATCTTTCATAATGACATCATTATTTATGGCTAAATGTAGCACAATTTTTTTTTGAAGAATACTTCCTGATGTTCTGCCTACTAACAACTCAATATTTCATATACGGATAAGAGTTTGACTGCAATATAAAACGTTCTTTCACATGTAACACCTCTTTCAAAGTAACCATGTTTTCTATCCCAGGACAACTAATACCTGCTAAATGGTCAGTACTAAGAGAACGACAAGATTTTTCCCAAGGACTGGTATATATTGGGGGAAGATATTCATATGAGCAATCTATATAATTTCTTATAGGCAAGTACCCATCATCCATGCTGAAAGATGATTACTTGGGACCTTTTGAATGACAGATTGTCAACTACCATGGTCTTTTGATGCCAACTGCCCTGTTCATTTGTATACATTCCACTTCTACCATTCTCTAGTGAATCAAGAGATTCACTACCTACATCCAAATGACCCAGAAATCTAGGATGGAGAACCAAGTACAACACACAGAAAGTGATAGACTCTGGGCAGGAAAACTACCAAATCACTTGAGAAGACTACTGTCCGCAAAAAGCAGGAATAGAAACATACTTCCAGGAAAAGCTTCAAGAAGGCATTATTTTTCCATAGGTCAAAATCCTGATCTGCATTTCCCAAAGAAGATAACAGAGTAGTGTGGCAATGTCAAAATATTTGACTGCTATGTATCATGTCTATGACTGGGTTAATCAGCTCTGCAAGAGAAGACACAGCAAGTATCTGAATTCCAGCTCTTGCATTAGCTGTCTTTGGTTCTTAAAGCTCTTGGTTTTTTTCATTTTGTTTACAACCACCAAGATTAGAACATGTAATTCTAGGACACATTCTCCCCTGGATAAGTTTAGAATTGTCCCTGCCAAAATTTGCCTTTTTAACTCATCTTTTGAGGGCTCTCAGCAGGATAAAACCACCTCCAGATTGACACATTTTTTTTCCTTAAACTACATTAATGCCTTGAATAAGTTTTCTGCATATATTTACTCTTTACAGTGAATATGCATATCTCTACTACTATCCATTATGTGCTAATTTTCAAGTTATAATATGGAGGTCAGGTCCCCAACTGACCCTAGTGAGCCCTATAATCACACCATATTTTTTTTTTTTTTTTTGGCCTGTCTGCACTTCCTGAAGTGCCACACGTAGTAGGAAGCCAAGTAGAGTGAAGTAGTACCAATGAGTTCAGAAGACAGAGACTGGAATTTATAGACGCTACAGTGTCTGGAATTCTCAAAGCAGAGTGCCAGAGAGGGGAACTATGCAGAGAAAGCTGCTAAGGGTTCCTCTAACCATTCTGCTGAATATTAAGATGCATATGCACAGAGCGAAATGCCAAAAGGCTAGGCAAATAATGGTTACCAGAGAGATTTCGGTTGAACAATTTCCAGTATTCACACAGGAATGGGAGACTTTGACTTTCATCTAGCAAAAGTGGATAAGTTGTACTGAAATCTGGAGCATTCAGGAGTGATCTCAGAAGGAGTAACTTCCTGTGGCTACTAGAGATATCCTAAGGATTATTTTCCGGTGGCTCTTATAACAAATTACCGCAAATTTGATGGCTTAAAACAATAGAAATCTATTCCTTCACAGTTCTGGAGGCCAGTAGCACAAAAACCAATGTGCCATCAGGGCTGCAGTCCCACAGAGGTTCTCGAGGAGACTGTGTTCCCTGCATCTTCCAGCTTCTAGTGACTGATGGATGACAGTATTCCTCAGCTTGTGGCTGCATCACTCCAATTTCTGCCTGCTTCTTCACATCACTTTCCTGTGTGTGTGTGTGTGTGAGAGAGAGAGAGAGAGAGAGAGAGAGAGAGAAAGAACTTCCTCTGCCTCTTTCTGATAAGGATACATGTGATTGCATTTAGAGCTTACCCAGATAACCCAAGATAAGCTCCTCCTTTCAAGATCCCAAACTTAGTCACATATTTTAACATATACAATAATATTTACTCTTCTGCCATAAAAGGTAATATTGATGGGTTCTGGGGACTTAGAAGTGAGTATCGTTAAGCAAGAAGGAGTTGTTTTTTTTTTTTCAGCCTGCAAAAATACCCTAGTAGTAAGGCTAGAGTAAGACATATTTGATCCACCCCAAGAAAGATTTTAAAAAGCCTTGAAAATGACATTAGCAAGATGGCAGAGTAGGAAGCCCTGGGCTATCCTTTCCCACACAAAGACACCAATTCAGCAATAATTCGTGAGCAAATTCTCTTTGTGAGAAATTCAGAACCTACATAGAAGGTCCTGCGTGCTAAGCTACCGTGAAGCCACATTGAAGCTGGTGGAGAGATTCAGGACATTGTGCCAGATTCTCTGCCCCTGGTGCAATGCCATCTGATCAGAAAGAGACTCTCAAGCTCCCATCTTTTGTCAGGGGATGTAAGGGGATGATCTGCACATCCAGCACCCCAACTATCCGGAGGAGGCTTCCCAGAGGACTGACCTCTGCCCTGTGGATCTTGCAGCTTAGATGGGTCCACCAGTCCAGCAGCCTGGAGGAGAAGGGAGACAATAGCTTGGGCTGGCAGACAACATAGATCCCCTTGCTGCTCAGCACAGAGCAAGTGGACCAAAAAAGCCTGGCTCTCAGCTTCTCCTTGGGGAGAAAAAGAATAGAGCCATATGCAGAGTGTCCCCACATGTTCCAGAGAAGTTCCCTAGAGGATTGACCTCTGTCCTGCCAGTCTTGCAGTTTGGGTGAGTGTAGTAGGCTAGGAAAGAACACAGATGGCAGCTTAGGCTCCCTCCCAGCTCACACAGGAATGGGAAGAAAAATATTGTCAGTAGGTCACTAAGGGTAATGGTAAGTGGTACAACCCCTATTTCTATCCCTTGATTCCAGGACCCATGAATTTTGACTATCAGAGAAATAGCACCATATATTGGACAGTGATTCAGAGCACATTCAGGCTTCTGGAGAGCCTTGCCCCAATCTTAGAAGGTAATGCCGGAATTCCCATTGTGGTTAATGCAGTGGTTAACGAATCCAATTAGGAACCATGAGGTTGCGGGTTCGATCCCTGCCCTTGCTCAGTGGGTTAAGGATCCGGCGTTGCCGTGAGCTGTGGTGTAGGTTGCAGACGCGGCTCAGATCCCGCGTTGCTGTGCCTCTGGCATAGGCCGGTGGCTACAGCTCCAATTCGACCCCTAGCCTGGGAACCTCTATATGCCGTGGAAAGCGGTCCTAGACAAGGCAAAAAGACAAAAATAAATAAATAAATAAATAAATAAATAAATAAATGAAGGTAATGCCATCTAGCTGGCACTGTAACTGAGTCTTCAAAGCACCATTCAACCATTCTAACAAGCCAGATGCTTCATGATGGTGGGGAGCATGGTAAGGCCATTAAATTCCATGAGCGTGGGCCCACTGCCACACTTCTTTTGCTACAAAGTGAGTTCTGTGATCAGAAGCAATGATGTATAGAATAACATTACAGAGAATAAGGCATTCTGTAAGTCCGTGGATGGTAGTTTTGGCAGAAACATGCATGCAAAGAAGGCAAACTGTATCCTGAGTATCTACTGCAATACGGACAAAACAATGCTGCTTTCATCATCAACCTGTCATCAGGTAGCTGGTGAATAGGTAGATACCAAAATTAAGATTTAAAAACATAATAACAATTACAATTGCTCAAAAAGTAAACAATTTAGATGTAAATGTAACAAAACATGTAAAGGAATTGTATGCGGAAAACTATACAATAAACCAAAAAGGATCTGAATACATGGAGAGACATAGCATGTCCATGAATTGAA
Source organism: Sus scrofa (assembly GCF_054392235.1). Taxonomy (NCBI): domain Eukaryota; kingdom Metazoa; phylum Chordata; class Mammalia; order Artiodactyla; family Suidae; genus Sus; species Sus scrofa. The sequence goes on from NC_139401.1 coordinate 118,203,738, forward strand.
AGACTCAAAAAAGTAAAGATGTCAACCCTCCTCAAATTGATAATAAATATTTGACTTAATTCTCACCAAAATCTAAATAAGATTTTTTTGTAGACCATATATATCTACTATATAAATAGACGTATAAAAATATATCTACAGAAATATCTAGCCTAGGTTTTTTAGAAATTATATCTACAAAACATCTAGCCTAAGTTTTTTTAGTAGTTTATACCCATTTATTTATGAGGACACTAATGTCCAGACAGATTAAGGAACTTGCCCAAGATCACATGATAAGCAGCCGAGCCACGACTCCAAGCTCTGGTCTCTCCAATTCCAAGTTCAGTGCTCTGTCCACTGTACAGTTGCTCTTCTTTGTACTATATTAATTAAAGAGCACTTCTTTAGGAGTTCATGCTCAATGAAGAGAGGGAAAAAGGGAAAAATATTTTTTCAAAGACATAAATCTGTCTTCTTTTTTTTTGTTTTTTAGGATTGCACTCGTGGCACATGGAGGTTCTCAGGCTAGTAGGTATAAGCAGAACTACAGCTGCTGGCCCTACACCACAGCCACAGCCACGCAGGATCCGAGCCACATCTGCTACCTACACCACAGCTCATGGCAATGAAATGTGTCTTCTTAAGAGGTGCAGGGACAGAGAGAATCAAAGGGGAGCTCACACACTGAGCTTTGGCTTTATTACAGGCACATGGACAAGTGATGAAGGTAGCCTTACGTCCATTTTACAGGTGGTAAGAATCCTTGCCATTTTACTTAGTGTAACCAACCTGTAAAGACTCAGGGAGGCGGGGGTTGAAGGAGGTATTTAAAGGTCTGATACTAGGACTCCTAGCTCAAGGAATCAGACAGACTGTGAACATTTTTTCCATCCTTGAAGAAAGATTCTCTTCCTGTATGAGGCCAGCTTCTTCCTTGACTAATCAGGTTTGGTGGCTGCCCACTCCTTCCTAAGTCAGGAATTCAGGCCTCTGTCGCTTAGATTATCTAGTCTAGATTTTGGCAGGGATTTTTGTTAAACTTATACGAAAAGTCAAAGGAACAAGAATAGCTAAAAAGCAGTTTTCAAAAAAGCACAAATTTGGAGAATCGATCTATCTAATTTCAAGATTTATTATATAACTACAGTAATAAGGACTGTCTGGTATTGGCAGAGTGATAGACACAGAGATCAATGACGCAGAGTAGAGAAACTAGAAATAGGTATGCACAAATATGCCCAACTGATTTTGGCAAAGGTGCAAAAGCAATTCAAGGGAGGAAAAATAGCATTTCCAGAAACAAAAGGTATTGGAACAGTCAGAATTCCATAGGGAAAAAAGCGAATCTCAACCAAAGATTCACATTTTATATAAAAATTAATTCAATTTATTGAGCTACTACATGCTTGCTGTCACTCTAAGAAATCAAATTTTTTCATCTGAAACCAAAAGCACAGGTAACAAAAGCAAAAATAAACAAAGGAGGCTACACCAACTTAAAAGTTTCTGCATGACAAAGAAAACAATCAAAAAAATGAAGAGGCAACCTACAGAATAGGAGAAAATATTTGTAAACCATATATCTGATAAGGAGTTAATGTCAAAATGCATAAGAGACCCTTCCATCTCAATAACAAAAAACCCCCCAAATAACCTAATTTTAAAAATGGCAAGAAACATTTGTACATTTTTGGTGGGAATGTAAACTGGCATAGTAATTATGGGAAACAGTATGAAGATTCCTCAAGATAATAAAAATAGAATTACTGGCCATTACAGGCACTTGAAAAAAATGCTAAACATCACTTATTATTAAAGAAACGCAAATCAAAACTATATTGAGGGACCACCTCACCCCAGTCAGAACGGCCACCATTAGTAAGTCTGCCAATAACAAACGCTAGAGAGGGTGCAGAGAAAAGGGGACCCTCCTGCACTCTTGGTGGGAATGTAAATTGGTACAACCACTATGGAAAACAGTGTGGAGGTACCTCAGAAAAGTAAATGTAGAACTACCACATGATCCAGCAATCCCACTCTTGGGCAAATATATGGACATAACTTTCATTGAAAAAGATACATGCACCCCTAGGTTCACTGCAACACTATTCACAATAGCCAAGACATGGAAACAACCCAAATGTCCATCAACAGATGAATGGATTAGGAAGATGTGGTATATATACACAATGGAATACTACTCAGCCATAAAGGAGAACAAAATCATGCCATTTGCATCAACATGGATGGAACTGGAGACTCTCATACTGAGAGAAGTCAGTCAGAAAGAAAAAAACAAACGCCACATGATATCATTTATATCTGGAATCTAGTATACCATACAAATGAACCTATCTACGGGAAAGAAAAGAAACAAAAGAAACAAACTCACGGACATGGAGAACAGACTTGTGGTTGCCAAGAGGAAGGGGGAGGGACTGGGAGTTTGGGGTTAGTATATGCAAACTATTGCATTTGGAATGGATAAGCAATGAGCTTCTGCTGTATAGCACAGCGAACTATATCTGATCACTTGTGATGGAACATGATGGAGGATAATATGAAAAGAAAGAATGTATATGGATGTATGGCTGGGTCATTTTGCTGTACAGCAGAAACTGACATAACTTACAAATCAACTATAACAAAAAAATCTTTAAATAGAATTACCTTATGATCCAGAAATTCCACTTCTAGGTATATATCAAAAAAATGAAATCGGAGTTCCCGTCGTGGCGCAGTGGTTAATGAATCCGACTAGGAACCATGAGGTTGCGGGTTCAGTCCCTGCCCTTGCTCAGTGGGTTAAGGATCGGGCATTGCCATGAGCTGTGGTGTAGGTTGCAGACGCGGCTCGGATCCCGCGTTGCTGTGGCTCTGGTGTAGGCCGGTGGCTACAGCTCCGACTGGACCCCTAGCCTGGGAACCTCCATATGCCGCGGGAGCGGCCCAAGAAATAGCAACAACAACAACAAAACAACAACAAAAAAGACAAAAAGACAAAAAAAAATGAAATCAGTATTTCAAAGGGCTATCTGTACCTCCATGAAGGTTAGAGCATTATTAACAATCTTCAGGATTAGAAAAAACCTAAGTGTCTATTGACAGATGAACGGATAAAGATAATGTGATGTGTGTGTGTGTGTATCTGTATTTAGCCATAAAAAAAAGAAGGAAGTCCTGACATCTGTGCCAACATGAGCGGACCTTTGTGGCATTATGCCAAATGAAAAAAAGTCTGACAGGTGATATACACGTGTGAGTATATACGCATGTAAGCATATTCAGTCATAGAAAAGAAAGAAATCGTGACATTTGTGACATGGGTGGACCTTTATGGCATTATACCAAGTGAAAGAAATCAGACAGAGAAAAATGCTGTGTGATCTTACTTAATATGTAGAATCTAAAAAAAATCAAATGCAAAGCATCACAAAAGTAAGATTACACAGTGATCACCAGGGGCAAGAGGGTGGGGAAAGGGGTGATGTGATCAAAGGGTAGAAACGTCCATTTATAAGATGAATAAGTGGAGTTCCCGTCTTGGTGCAGCAGAAAACACTCCGACTAGGAACCATGAGGTTGCGGGTTCGATCCCCGGCCTCCCTCAGTGAGTTAAGGATCCGGCGTTGCTGTGAGCGCTGGTGTAGGTCACGAGGCTCGGATCTGCCGTTGCTGTGTCTCTGGCATAGGCCGGCGGCTACAGTTCCAATTAGACCCCTAGCCTGGGAATCTCTATATGCCGCAGGTGTGGCCCTAAAAAGACAAAAAAAACAGAAACAAAAACAAACAAAAAAGATGAATAAGTTCTGAGGATGTAATGTATAGGCTTGGCTGATCATTCTTAGTATGATGTAATTCTTCTCAACATAGAGGAGACTTTTAAAGGGCCATAGCCTGGTGTTCGCCACTAAATCCATCCCACAAGTTTGGGAGGTTCCCTTCTAATCAACAGGAGGTTATGGTTTTGATTTAAACTTAGCTTGTTGTTCTGAGTTTGAATGACCCTAAAGGAAACTTCATATTTATGGTCAGTGGAGTTCCCATCGTGGCACAGCAGAAACGAATCCAACTAGGAACCATGAGGTTGCAGGCTCGATCCCTGGCCTCACTCAGTGGGTTGAGGATCTGGTGTTGCCGTGAGCTGTGGTGTAGGTCGCAGACACGGCTCAGATCCCACATTGCTGTGGCTGTGGCGTAGGCCAGGGGCTACAACTCCAATTAGACCCCTAGCCTGGGAACCTCCATATGCCATGGGTTTGGCCCTAAAAAGCCAAAAAAAAAAAAAAAAAAACACACATTTGGACAGATAGAATTATAGGTCACTGTGGAACTGTGGATAATACTTTTCCCAAAGTTACAAGAGACCTCAAAAGCAAATGCAGAGCACTCAAAGGCAAAGAACTTCACATAATCTATTGCCAAAAGTAACATCCTTAGAAGACTTTGTTCTCTTAGCAGAGAGAAAAAAGGGAAAATCAAGTTTTCCAACAATTTACTTTTAAAATTAATTTACTCAATTAAATTTATTTTAAACTTAGTCCCAACCATTCACAAAACTCTTTTCTTGGTGTCTACTTCCCACAGACCTTGCATCACTTTCTGTATCCATGTTAGTCTGTCCCTTATTTTTCCATTCAAAACGAGCTACAAGACCGACTTACTTTCTTCCCTTTTAATAAAATGTAATTGCATTTCTCATTCCCTATTTACCAAAAACACACATCCTACTTTTCTAAGGAACCATGGACTGTCTTTTATAATTTCTTTTTTTTTTTTTTTTTGGTCTTTTTGCTATTTCTTGGGCCGCTCCTGCGGCATATGGAGGTTCCCAGGCTAGGGGTCGAATTGGAGCTGCAGCCACCAGCCTACGCCAGAGCCACAGCAACGCGGGATCCGAGCCACGTCTGCAACCTACACCACAGCTCACAGCAACGCCAGATCGTTAACCCACTGAGCAAGGGCAGGGACCAAACCCGAAACCTCATGGTTCCTAGTCGGATTCGTTAACCACTGCGCCACAACGGGAACTCCTATAATTTCTAAAAACGTGTATTTCTTACAAAGAACATCTCAGGGTGGCATCAAACATGTTGATTAATAGTCCTAAATACCTTTAGTTTTCCTGCTTAGTAACTGATGTCTCAGTGTCTCATTTGATTTTCATTAAACCTAGGTACAATAAGATATTATACTTATGTTGACAACTCTAAAGACATGTCTACACTAATTAGATCAACTAACTTTAACACAAAATATTAACTTGATACTGAATATTCCCCAGTTCACGGAACCTAAAATTCTGGCCAATTCCCTTTCACCTTTTGAGAATTTATATATGCACTTAATTCCCTTTAAGCTAATTAAGTAGGGTTCATTTACATGTGATTTTTTTATAATACCATCCAAGTTAAGGCATATATAATGCACATAAAAACACATAGACACAGAGCTCTCATAGCTTCATTTTCTAAGCGTAGTCATGAGTCAGGTCTTACAATATAACTCACTAGTTTACAAAAGTCTTCTTTCGTGGTTTCAGTCCCAGGAATTACAGACAACCTACAGAAGTGATCCTGAGAGCCCAGGTCTCAAGGCTCAGGGCGAGAAAAGCAAGTTCTCCTAGAAGGACTTATTCCCTCAAGGTCAGAATTCTGAAAAGACATTTTCTCAAAATTGTATATGCAAAAAGAACTAGTTGTGGAAATTTCCTAAGAATCTCACCCAAACCAATTTTCTCTGGAGTCGAAAGAATATTGCGGACATACAGTGTTAAAAATTTTTCTTCTTAGTCTTAGCCTCTTTCCAGACAAGACAGAATTCACCCAAGAGGGCTCTGCAGTGGAACTGAACCAGAATTTCCTATTTCACAAGGCAGAATGGCCATCACAAATGCCCACACAGAATATAAAATCACACAGGCATGCTCGTCTTAATCAGACACTCCCATAAATTCAAGACTGTAGTCCCTCAGAAAACCTACAGAGACACACAACCTTCAGATCCGACTACTAATAATAAACAGTAAAGGGAAATATCTTGGGTCTTCAAAGGTTTCAAAGGGAGGAAAAGAGGCCAGCTTGAGTTTGAAAAGAAAAAGGGAGAGGGAAGGGGAAAAGGTTAATAAAGCCTCTGGTCCCTTACCCGGTCAGCGCACTCTGGCCAGCTGTCCGTGCCAGGAGGAGACCTGGGACCAAAGGGTCCTGGTTGTGGCCACTGGGTCTGGTCCCTAGGCAGACAAGCTGGTCCTCAAGTACCCCGAGTAGTCGGGATGCCAGTCAAGGCAAAGAAGGGATATCCCACCAGAGTCACAAATTCTGAAAATACGTTCTTCCAAGCTAGCTTTCTCTAACAACTACATATGCAATAAAAGAGCCCATTTTGGTTACTTTTAAAGCAAGGTTTTTTTTTTCCTTTAATAATTAAGTAGATACTTGCAGGGATAAGTTTTGTACGGACATACACCTGGCTGAGGTGTTAGCTGGAGGCTGTTTTTCTGTTTGAGAGACTCTATTTCCCATTTTAAAGTTGAATTTGTCAGGGATCAAGTTTACTAATGACATTGTATGGTGGGCCAGTGTGCTGCTTGAGAGCTTAATTTCTCTAGGTTTTAGCCCAGGGTTGCTTCGGCTCTCTCTTACGTGTCTCAGGACTCCCGGTGGCACCTAGGACACCACAGGGGTTCAGATCACCAAACGGCCAGTTCTTATTCGCATCCCCAGTTGAGCGATTTGTAATTAATGAGTGGGTTTCCCTATGGGACCACTGCATGTTGTGAAGACTCGGCCTCCACAACCCCCGTTAAATTTCTCGGTCACCTGAGAAAACCGTAACAGGCCTGGGGGAGTCTTGTCCCTCTTCTTCGGAGCAAACACTCTCATGTAATACCTTCACCTTTATCCCAACAAATTCTATTAAGGCAGCCAAAGTCAGGAAAGGCATCAGATCAGCCTCTTACCTAAACACTCAGCCCAGACCCCACAGTCTCTTCCAACTAAGCAAGCCCCGGTATCTTAGTCATTGGCTTATAGTTGCCTGCCATTTTCTCCAGGGAACTGCCTGATGGAATTTCAGAGATATTTCCCATATTGGCTTTGCTTTTCCTTAGCACGCAAAACCGAGGCCTAGGCTAGAACCTCTGTCAACATCTTTCCTAGGGTATCATCAGATGGAATTAAATCCTCGCGCACAGAACTCAAAGCAAAACCGAAATCCTCTCCAGCCAAAAGGAAGCCACAGGTTCCAAATCCCAAATTGGCTTCCAAGTCCCACTAAGCCCAGGACCTGAGTCCAGGTGGCGCCTTTACAAATAGACTTCCAGGTGAGAGCCTGGAAGTCCCCAGTGGACCAGATGCAAGGGGCATCAGAGTGCATGCCAGGGGACTTACCCAGATGCTGGCAGAGATGCTGCAACGTCTCAGATGCTACTTTTCTCCTTCCCAAAGAGGTTTCTTGAAGTGGGAAGTTCGAGTGGGCAGGAGCAGAGGGAAAGGAACGAGTTCCCCCAAGGCCAGTGGAGCCTCGGCAGCTGCTGGGGTAGTCCTTGCCTTCCAACCACTTTTCAACCCCAGAGTTCCAACTTCCAAGATGGTCAGAGAGGTCTGCTTGGGACCCAGCCCTGCAGCAGGACACTCTCAGAGATGTGGCCTCTGAACGAGTCTTTCAAGCTTCTACTCATCTGAAGGGAGACTGGCGTGGAGAGAAACCTCGGCACATCCGATCAAGCCAAGAGCCCGGCTGGGCCGCCTGCCCACAGGCAGATCCTGGGACGAGCCCCCCAGATTTCTTGTGAAACTTGGCCTCTGCCTGCCAGTGCCAAATAGAAATGCAGAGAAAGTTTGGGACGAAGGAGAAAAAGACAGCTTTATTGCTTTGCCAGGCACAGAGGGCCACAGCAGATTAATGCCTTAAAGATGGTGCCCCTCTTTGGGAGCGGATAGGAAGTGGGTTTATAGTTTGGGAGTGGAAAACAGGATCAGGGTAGATGCGAGCTTGCATTGATTTTCAAAGCTGGTGTTTAGGTGGCCCCAGAATTGGTTCTGATGATCCTTCTTTTGGAATGAACGATCTTCGTTAACATCTTCCATTTATTGGGGGTTTCAGTTCTGTGGAAAAAAATCAGAGATATTGTTATGTACATTCCTTGAAGAGGAACCAGGGCTGCCCCAAGGTTGCACTATTGTCTCTTGACTCTTCCCCCCTGGTCTCTGCATCCCCTCCCTTCCCTGATTAGCAATAGTTTGAAACCTGATTTTTGGAACTCAGGGAATGTCATGGAGGCTGAAGCCCACTCTCCAAAAACAAGAAATGGAGGACACAGAAAAGCTTGTGTGCCCAGGAGTCCCACAGGGCCCCGCTTGGTTTCACATTGAATCGAACTCATACTACTCAATAACAACAAGGAAAACAAACAACCCCATTGAAAAATAGGCAGAGGAGCTGAACAGACATTTTTCCAAAGAAGACAGACAGATGGCCAACACGCACGTGAAGAGATGTGCAACACCACTAAGTATTAGGGAAATGAATATCAAAACCACAATGAGATATAACTGCATGCCCCATAGAATGGGTATTATCAAAATCTTTTAATAAAACTCAACATCTATTCCTGACCAAAAAAAAAAAAAAACAACAACCACCACCTCTCAGCAAACCAAGAATATAAGGAGACTTCTTCAACTTTATAAAGGATATCTATTTTAAAAACATACTACTAACAAAAACATATTCAAAGATAAAAGACTTAATGGTTTCCACCTACTCAGGAAAAGCCAAAAATGTCCACTCCCATTGCTTCCTTTCAACATTCAACTGAATATTTTTATCGCTGTAATAGGCAAGGGAAAGAAGCCATTGCAATTGGAAAGGAAGGAGTTAAATGTCTTTCTTTGCAAACACCATGATTGTGTCTCTAGAAAATCCTAGAGAATCAACCAAAAAAGCTCTTAGAACTAATAAGCAAATTTAGTAAGGACAGAAGATACAAATTGAACATAGAAAAACCAGTGATAATTTTATATACTAGCAACAATTGATTGAAAGTAGAATTTAAATAAAATACAGGCTTTCTGTTTTAATGTTAATTGATTTGGGACTTTAATTACATCTGTAAAATTCCTTCATAGACGCACCTAGATCAAGGTTTGACTGCATAACTTGGAGAAGCTATACGTATATCAGAAGGCAAGGATCTTGTGACCCATTTTAGAATTCTATCTATCACAAATATTGATACGCTTAACAATATGAAAATACCCAAAAATATGCTGAGTAAAAGAAGCTAGTCAAAAGAAGAGTATACATGTTGAATTACTTCCCTTAAATAAAATTCTAGAAAAAGCAAGAATAATCTATAACGATAGAAAATGAATCAGCAGATGTGCATTTCTGGGGTTGGGAGGTATTATTGATTGCAAATGGACACAAAGGTACTTTGGGAATAATGGAAATGTACTATATGTTGATTGCAGTGTTAGTTACACAGGCACATACATTTATCAAAACTCTAAGAACTCTTTAAATGACTGTATTTTATGTATGTAAATTATGTATAATTCAACTGATTTTTAAAAGTGAAGGCAAAGAAAGAGGTTTTTCAGATGAACAAAAGCTGAATCAGTTTGATACCATAAAACCTGAACTATAAGAATGGTAAAAAGAAGGCCTTTAGCCTGAAGAAAATGATAGTAGATTAAAATTTCAGATACATACAAAGGAATGAACAGCACCAGAAAGAGCATATATGAGTAGATGTAAAAAGAGTGATTTTTGTCCATTTTGTTGATGCTTTACATCAAAAATAAAAATGATTTACTGTTCAATTTGTAATATATGTAACAGTAAAATGAACAATAACACAAAAGGTGTGGAGTAAATGGCAATATACTATTTTAAGCTTCTTGCATTATACAAGAAGCAGCCTAGGAGTTCCCATCATGGCACAGCAGAAACAAATCCGATTAGGAACCATGAGGTCACGAGTTTGATTGCTGGCCTCGCTCAGTGAGTTAAGGATCCAGCATTGCCAAGAGCTGTGGTGTAGGTTGCAGATGTGGCTTGGATCTGGTGTTGCTGTGGCTGTGGTGCAGGCCAGCAGCTGTAGCTCCAAATGGACCCCCTAGCCTGGGAACCTCCATGTGCTGTGGGTACGGCCCTAAAAAAAGAAAAAAAAAAAAAAAAAGTGGCCTAGTATCATAGTATTTGATGCATAGTGTATGCATCTTTAGCTTATCATAGACTATATTTTATTTATTTATTTTTATTTTGCTTTTGGGGGCCATACCTGTGGCATATGGAAGTTCCCAGGCTAGGGGTCTAATCGGAGCTGTAGCCACCAGCCACAGCCACAGCCACAGCAACACCAGATCCGAGCTGCGTCTGTGACCTACACCACAGCTCACGGCAACGCCGGATCCTTAATCCACTGAGCAAGGCCAGGGATCAAACCTGTAACCTCATGGTTCCCAGTCGGATTCATTTCCACTGTGCCACAACAGGAACTCCAAAGATGCATACTTTAAACACTAGAAATACCACTGAAAAAGAAAACAAAGACATATAGGTAAGCCAACTGGAGATAAAATGCGATACTAAAAGGCAATTCAAAAAAAAAAGTCAAAAAAAAGGAGAAAAATGATCAAAGAACATACAGAATAATTAGAAAAGAAACAAAGATGGTAAAAAAAATAAGCTAACAATGTAGATAATGACGTCATGTCAAAATATTTCAATTAAAGGTAGATGTTCTCAGAATGGATTTTAAAAGACAACTATATATACGCAATCTACAAGAAATACATGTTAAATATAAAGACATAGGTTAAAATATCAAGGATGGAAAGAACATGCTAACTAAACTATAACTAAACATAACTATAACTATAACACCATAACTAAAAAAAAATTGAAGCTTTGATATTAATGTGAGACAAAATGGAGTTCAAGATGAGAATTATTACCAGAGGTAAAAAGGGAATTTCATAATGATAAAGAGTAAATTAGTAAAGAAGATATAGAAATACTACATGTGTATGCACCCAAAAACAGAGTTTCAAAATACATTTAGCAAAAATTGGCAAAACTGGTAGGAGATAAAACAAATGTACGAATATATTTGGAGATGTCAACACTCTTAACTCGGTGTTAATAGAACAAGAAGACGAGTTCATTAAGATAGGACTTGATCAATACTATCAATCAAGTAGCCCTGATTGATATTTATAAAACACTACATGCAACAACTTCAGAATATATATTCTTTGGAAGAGCATATAGGAAATTCACTAAGATTGACCACATGTTGCGCCATTAAACAAGTCTCAATACATTTAGAAGTGCTGAAATTAGGGAGTTCCCGTCGTGGCGTAGTGGTTAACAAATCCGACTAGGAACCATGAGGTTGCGGGTTTGGTCCCTGCCCTTGCTCAGTGGGTTAAGGATCCAGCGTTGCTGTGGCTGTGGCGTAGGTCATAGATGTGGCTTGGATCCCGCGTTGCTGTGCCTCTGGCGTAGGCCGGTGGCTACAGCTCCGATTCAACCCCTAGCCTGGGAACCTCCATATGCCGCGGGAGCGGCCCAAGAAATAGCAACAACAACAACAACAACAAAAGACAAAAAAAAGAAAAAAAAAAAAAGGTGACTGTGCGTGTGGTGAAAACACTTTAAATCTACTCTCTTAGCAAATTTCAAGTATATAATACATTATTATTACTAACTATGGTTACCATACTGTATATTAGATCGCTACAACTTATTCATCTTATAATTGAAAGTTTATACCCTTTGATCAACATCTCCCCATTTCCCCCACCCTACAGACCCTGGCAACCACTGTTCTATTCTGTTTCTCTGTTGCACTTTTTCTTAGATTCCACATATAAGTGATATCATGCAATATTTGTCTTTCTGTGCCTGGCTTATTTCTCTTAACATAATGTCCTCCAAGTTCAGTTCATCCACCTTATCACAAATGGCAGCATTTCCTTCTTTTCTAAAGGCTGAATAATATTTCATTATATATATAATATTTCATAATCTATATTATATACATATAACTCCTTTATCCAGTCATTTGTTGAAGGACACTTAGGCCATTTGTATATCTTGGCTATTGTGAATAATGCCACAATGAATTTGGGAGTGCAAGTATCTCTTTGAGATGCCAAATTTATTTCCTTTGAATATATACCCAAAAGTGGGATTGCTGGACCATATGGTAGTTCAAGTCTTCATTTTTTGAAGAATACCCATGCTATTTTTCATAGTGACTATACCAATTTGCATCCCCACCAACAGTGTCCATACAAGGTTTTCCTTTTCTCCACATCCTGGCAACCCCTTGTTTGTATCTTGTCTTTTTGATATTAGCCATCCTAACAGAAGTGAGATGATATCTCATTGTGGTTTTGATGTGCATTTCTCTGTTGATTAGTGGTGTTGAGAATTCTTCCATATATCTGTTGGCTTTTTATATCTTCTTTGGAGAAATGTCTACTTAGGTTGTCTTTTTCTTCTTTTTCTTTTCTTCTTCTTTTTTTTTTTTTTGCAAGTGAGTTGTTTGAGTTCCTTATATATCTTTGGATATTAACCCCTTATCAGATGCATGGCTTGCAAATATTTTCTCCATAGGTTGCCTTTTTATTTTGGTGATTTTTTTTTTTTTAGTTTGATGTACCCCCACTAGTTTATTTTTACATTTGTTGTCACTGCTTTTGGTATAATATACCAGAAAAGCATTGCCAGGATCCATGTAAAAGAAGCTTATTCCTTATATTTTCTTCTAGGAGTTTTATGGTTTCAGGTTTTTGTTTTTGTTTTTTGTCTTTTTGTCTTATTAGGGCTGCACCCATGGCATATGGAGGTTCCCAGGCTAGGGGTCCAATTGGAGCTGTAGCCACCAGCCTTCACCACAGCCACAGCAATGCCAGATCCGAGCCGTGTCTGTGACCTACATCACAACTCATGGCAATGCAACATCCTCAACCCACTGAGCGAGGCCAGGGATCGAACCCACAACCTCATGGTTCCTAGTCGGATTCATTTCCGCTGCACCACTGAGCCACGATGGGAACTCCCTGGTTTCAGATCTTATGTTTAAGTCTTTAATCCATACAGAGCTGATTTTTGTATATGGTGATAAGGGTCCAATTTAATTCTTTCACACGTGGATATCCAGTTTTCCCAACACCATTTATTAAAGAGACTATTCTATCCACACTGTGTATTCTTTATCAGATTAGTTGACCATATATTTATGCGTTTATTTCTGAGCTCTCTACTGCTTACATTAGAAAAGAAAGGAACATGAAAATAAATTTCAATAAATTATGATGTAGAGCCAAAATGTTCATCACTTCATAGATACATCTAAATGCCATTTCTCTTGTCCCTGATTAATCTTTTGCCTCTGGAGTGCATGAGTCTTATGCAGAGTCTCTAGCATATGAGTCACTTCTTGCTCATCAGCTCATTTCAGCATGACCTCATAGATATACAATAACAAAGTAATGTTTTGTGGAATGACCAGCTACTTTAGCCCTGGTGCAGGCTTATACATGTATATTGTTTGTCTGCCCCAAGTGAATGCAAACTGTTTCTGATTCTCTCTTCTGATAGGGACAGAAAAGAATATATAAGCCAGATAATTGGTGATTTATCATGTGCTTGAGACAGTGTTAATCTGTTGTAGTGAAGATATTATAGCTTCCACAGCAGCTGCAAATGGAGCTACTACTTGGTGCAGTCACAATGAAGGACCTAGCCAATCCTACAGGGAGTGCTAGAGCTGGGGTAAACTTGAAACTGATATACATCAAAGCAAGAGGGTTGGGCACAGGAGTTGCTGTCAGGGTGCAGCAGAAACGAACCCGACTAGTATCCATGAGGATGTGGGTTCGATCCCTGGACCTACTCAGTGGATTGGGGATGTGGCCTTGCCATAAGCTGTGGTGTAGGTCGCAGACACAGCTTGGATCCTGTGTTGCTATGGCTGTGGCTGACAGCTGTAGCTCCAATTCAGCTGCTAGTCTGGGAACTTCTATGTGCCACAAGTGCAGCTCTAAAAAGCAAAAAAAGCAAAAAAATAAAAATAAAAAGAGAGAGTTAGGCCCACATACCCTTACTCCACCCAGTTAGTGGATACAGGCTGCCCCTGGAGAGGACAGGTAGCTCCATTTATTTGAAGCAAATTTTAAAGGAAGAATTCATCTATAAGCTGTCAACATGCAAGACTGTCAGCAGTTAGAGTAATTATTGCCTTGATGCTGAGAAGGTAAATGGAGCATATGACACCACACAATAGCATATGTATATTAGTATAACAACCTATGTTATTTCTCCTTAAACACCCTCTCGCCCAACTTTCACTCATGCCCATCCCTCTGGCATCATATCCTGCTTCAATTCCTTGTTTGTGAGCTGGCTCTGCCTGCTTCCAAATCAGATCTCAGATATTTCTAATTAGGAGCTGTGGAGAGCATGTCTACCTCGTTATCCTCAGAAACCTTGGTAGCATAGACAGGAATAACTCAAGTTTACCTAAGTTGCCCAAGATGGGTGTCTACCAAGGCATTACCCCGAAGTGCTCCATATGGGTTTGGAGTGAATTTAGTAGTCAGTGTCCAAAGGAGCCAGTATATTTAAGTTGTAAAGTTCTGAGACTTTTCTGGATCCAACAAAATGCTTGCCCACAGCAGCGTAAAGCAGAGCAGTGGAGAAAAGTTTAAACTATGGCTAATGAGGGAAGCTGGAGATCAGAGCCAGAAAAGGAGCACCCATTATTGAGTCTGAGGGTAAGGCAAGGTCTTAAACATTAAAAAAAAAAAAAAAAAAAAAAAACTAGGCTATGCTTCTTTATGGTAACCTGTCTAGGAGTCCAGCCTGTCTACCGACACCACTTGGAATTTCTCTTCATTAATGTGTCTGGTTCGTTTGGAATTTCTACCGAGAACAGCATGAGGAAGCTGTAGTCACAAAGATGGACCACTTAACCAGGAATCCAGAGAAAAATGTGCAGAGCTACTCTCCTCTGACACTATTCATTGTATCACAAATAGCAAATCACTTAAGCTATCTGAGACTCACATTTTTCTCATATCTAAGATGAGAATCTGAATACAGTATTTCCCTGAATCATTCTTGGGATTCAATCAATCAGCCAGTACACAACTGTTTGGCTTCACATCATAGATCTGTATGAAAGCAGAACCAGGAGTATCCATACATCACAGCACCATAGGCCATCCATAAACGGGACAACTTTTCCGTTTGTGTTCATGAAAATTAGTTCCTGATTGACTCTTCTATATCCTTTGTAGTAGTTTGTTGTCATGGTTCTTCTATTAACTAACTGTGTCATGAGGTCTTTCCGCTGATCAACAGCCTCGGGCTGCATTTCCTGCTTTGGCTAAAGAACTTAGGGTTCTTGGTCTGCTATCCTTTAATCTGTGTGTGTGTGTTTGTCGGTCTGTCTGTCTCATGTGTGGTGTCTCCGTCTTTCTGTCTCTCTCTGTCTCTGTCCCTCCTCGCCTCTCTCTCCTCTCTCTCACTTATATGCTTGGAGATCAGCTGCCCACCCTGCAAGCCCAGCCAGAGATACTGCAGTTTCCCTCTTCCCTCAAAAACAAGATCTTACCTCTTTAAGGGTTTTACTGAAAATCATGTTGGAAAATAGAAGACATCAACTATAATATACTTCAAGGAGTATCGGTGGCTTAGACAACACAGAGTTTTCACCGTCTCCATTCTCTATCATCCCAAACTCCCTTCGGAGGTGGGTCTTTGCCCCAGGTAGGTGGTGCTCCCCCTTTCCTCCAAGCCCCAATTTTTTAATTGCCACCTGACCATATAGCCTACATCCCTTGAAGTCTCCTCTTCTCATTTGGAAGATGGAACTCATGCACTGCCCTAAAAAACCCTTTCTCCAGTGGCCAGTAGTTATCTCTGAGGTAATGCAGACCGTGTGACCCCTTGCTCACTAAGCCTCTGGGTATTTTATTCCTCACACTGCTCATCACAGTCCGTGGCTCCTCTCCTGCTCAGATTTTCCAATTTATAACAAAATTTACCCTGATTTCCAGCTCTCAGTCTTTCTGCTTTATGTCTGTATTCTGACTACTGTATTCCTTCAATTCAGAGGATGCTTGGCCATTACGAAAATCAAGGTACACTCTTTGGCCTTTTCCATCCCCACAGCTATGCTAGTAGCACCAAAAGATAGTAATGTATGCTGTCTCCTGGAAGACGAGCACAATTGGTCACAGGCACAATTTTAATACACTCCCCAGACACAGCCATGTACACGACCCAAGCTGGCCTCACTGCAACCATCTCCATGGAAACTAGGAAGAGTATGCATTTTGAGCAGCCTGAGGTCAAGTCCCCACGGCACATATATTTCCGCACTGAATGATGCAGGTGAAAATGACTCAAGTAACAGTAATACAGGCTAAGTCCTGCTTCTCCCCAGACAACCATCAAAGGTCATGAGAGTTTTCTCAATTTGCCATACCGCTACCAACTGACAGAATGTTATCACAAACTTTGCTGGCCTCACTATCCAATTAGCTAACTTCTCAAAGAAGAACAAGTTTTGAGAACGGATGGCCTTTTTTCTCCATCATCCACGCACAAAATGCCCTGACCCGTGAGGTCATCCATCCACTCATAATTGAAACAAGTTTGTATGGAAAAATTCTGCAGAATAGTGCACAGCTATGTTGTTCTTACCTCTTCCCTATGTAAACATCCTTTGGAATGAGCTACCCAGTGCTGTAGAAAGAGCCACTGCCAAGGTGACAATGGTAAGACGACAACATATGCTGTTCATGACTTTCGTCCCCCTTACGAGAAGACCAGCTAACAACTATCCATAGAAAAATAGAAAAGAACCCATTGTAAAAATCCCAGAACCCAGGGGTGAGGCTGAAGCACCTCCCCGGGGCCATAAAGACTGGGAAGGACCACATCGGAAGGATAGGAGGAGTATTTCACCTTGACCAGATCATCCTTCCCCCAGGCCAGCACACTGCTGCACTGAAAGGCTCCCCCTGGGCTTCTGCTTCCTCCAATGGGAAAAGAGAGCCCAAGGTGTTACAGGACATTTCCAGAAAGGCCCACTCAAGTCTCCCCTCATGGGGATCACTGGGAGAATCCGTGGAGTTCAACCTCTGGGGATCAGACAGAGACTGAGAAATGCGACAGGGCTTAACAGCAACCAGCACTCACCTCATACAACTAAAGAGTAAAAAGACAAATACTCCAATTTCAAAATGGGCAAAGAACCAGAATAGATATCTTTACAAAGAAGACATGCAAATGGCCAGCAGACACATGACAATGTGTTCTACAGCACTATCACTGGGTAATGCAAATCCAATCCACAATGAGATATTACTTCATACCTGTTAGGATGGCTAGTATCAAAAAAACAAGCCATAACTGCTGGTGAGGAGATGGAGAAAAAAGGAACCATTGTACACTCTTGGTGAGAATGTAAATTGGTATAGTCAGTATGGAAAACAGTATGGAGGTTACTCAAGAAATAAAAAAAAAAAAAAAAAACGGGAGCTCCCGTCGTGGCCCAGCAGTTAAAGAATCTGATGAAGAACCATGAGGTTGCGGGTTTGATCCCTGGCCTCGCTCAGTGAGTTAAGGATCCAGCGTTGCTGTGAGCTGTGGTGTAGGTCGTGGATGCGGCTCGGATCCTGCATTGCTGTGGCTGTGGTGTAGGCCAGCAGCAACAGCTCCAATTGGACTCCTAGCCTGGGAACCTCCATATGCCGTGGGTGCGGCCTTAGAAAAGACCAAAAAAAGGAAAGAAAGAAAGAAAAAAAACAGAGGTACCATATGATCCAACAATCTCATTTCTGGGTATTTATCCAAAAGAAATGAAATGACTATCTCAAAGAAATATTTGCACTTCCAGGATCATTGCAGCATTATTGACAAGCACCAACTCATGGAAATATCCTAAGGTGTTCACCGACAGAAAAATGGATAAAGACCATGTGGCATATACATACAATGGAATATTCAACCATAATAAAGAAGAAAAATTTGCAATTTGCTGCAACGTGGATGAAACTTGAGGGGATTAAGCTAAGTAATCTAAGCCAAAGAAAGAAAGACACATACTATAGGATCTTAGGTGGAATCTTAAAAAACTGAACTTATAGAAACAAAGAGTAGATTGTTGGTTACCAGGGGCAGGGGGAAATGCGTGAAGATGGTCAAAGGGTTTAATTTTCCAGTTATAAGATAAATAAGTTACAGTCTGGCGACTATAGTTAACAATACTCTATTGTACACTTGAAAGGTGCTAAGAGACTAGATCTTAAAAGTTCTCATCACAAAAAAATAACTGTGAGGTGATGGATGTGTTAACTCATCTTTAATGTGGTCATCACTTTGTGACATATACATAGGTGAAATCATGTCGTACACTTTAAACTTACACGATGTCATATGTCACTTATACCGCAATAAAGCTGGGGGAGGGGAGAGTCACTGTCTGTAGGGACTAAATTGCAAAATACTCAAAAGAGACTCTGGGTAGCCTGCATGTAGCACATTATATTCAAGTTATGAAAATGCATGATCCACAAACCGACAGGGCAAAGAAATTTCAGAGTAACTAAAGACCTGGTGTGTCTAATTGTGACCTCAAAGGGTCCACAGGTGATCGTTTCCCTGAATTCCATTTTCATTCAGTCCAAGTCTGTTCCACTTTGTCATGGGTGGACACACTACTCATGACGCTTGACCTTGGATGCCTTATTGTATAGGCCAGAATCCTTGAGGGAAACAGATACTGCATTCCCTGGGTAATGGTAATTTGAGAAGAGTTTCATATGACTAGTAACAAAAATGTGGGCAACATTTAGAGAAACTCACTAGGTTTAAGGCAATATTCTATTACTGACAAGAGAAAAGAGATATCACCATGCCTAGATCTGAAGCTGTAAGGAGGTGGCAACTGGAACCCAGAGAGGTAGACATGTATTCAAGTAATTTGACAGGAGCTGTGGCCTTCAGGAGGCAAACAGAAGCCAACAATGGTGACGCCTCAGGGAAGAAACCAGGGGAATACATACACTGTATTTAATTTCTCCCCACATTCCAATATCCTGTCTGTGTCTCCCATTGGCCAAACCCAAGCAGGAACCAAAAGGTAAGGAAGTCCTTTGTTGTAAACAACAGAGGTCATCTTTCTGGGGATAGCGCAGGGTGGAGAAGGGTGGAAAATGAATTGGAAAGAAAAATGAAAAAATAGGCAGTATTTATACACTATCTAGATATGGATTAAGTATCTGGCCTTTCCCGCCTCTCTGATGCTTTCATTGCATAGGCACCTGTTAAAAACTTGTTTTTCCCTACACTCACTGTCTTTGGTGAATTCCTCTTCCTGCGGTTCCACCACAGATGAGAACTGCAATGCACCTTACTTCTATAAAAACCTTTTCACTTTCTGGAGTTTAGGTCATTGGATTATTTTGTTTTCAGCACACTGGTGTGTTTTGTTAAAGCAATCATTAGGAGTTCCCGTAGTGGCGCAGTGGAAACGAATCTGACTAGGAACCATGAGGTTGTGGGTTCTAACCCTGGCCTCAGCAGGTTAAGGATCTGGCATTGCTGTGGACTGTGATGTAGGTTGCAGACTCGGATCCCACGGTGATGTGGTGTAGGCCAGCGGCTACAGCTCTGATTCGACCCCTAGCCTAGGAACCTCCATGTGCTGCAGGTGCGGTCCTAAAAAGACCAAAAAGAAAGATGATTATATATGTTATTTAGTTTATTTTTGTATGATGATAAGAGTGAGTTTCATGAGAATTTTCATATCTGAACTGGTGATGCAGGCACCTCATACACCTACTTACGAAAGTTATGTTCCTTGTGCTTCTCCCTGGCCTAAGTGCACCCTGAGCACAGTCAGGCCACCTCTTTTGTTCTTCTTCTCCTTCTCTCAATCTAGCCTCTTTTTCTCCCTCTGAAACCTTTGATAATATTTCAATTTAGTACTAAAACCAGTCAGGGCCTTGGGGGTGGGGGGGCCTGGGCACACAAGCCTTTCTGTGTCCCCCATTTTTAGGAAATAGGCTTCATTCAGCCTCCTTGACCTTCCCTGAGTTCCAAAGGGCAGGTTCAAACAGTTGCTAATCAGGGAAGGGAGGGGATGCAGAGACCAGGAAGGAACAGTCAGGAGACAATAGTGCAGCCTTGGGGCAGGGTCCTAGTCCCTCCTCAAGGCATAGAGATAACAACATCTTTGAGTTCTTCTGCACAACTAACCCCCCCAACAAAGGGAAGATGTTGATGAAGCATTCTTCATTCTGGAAAGAAGACCACCAGCTTTGCAAACAATGCAAGCTTGCCTCTACCCTGATCCTTGTCTGCAGCCCTAGTTTCCACTCCCCAACTATAAAGCCACCTCCCAATCTCCCCCAAAGGGGACCACTGTCTTGAAGGCACTAACCTGCTGTGACCCTTCTTTGCCTGGCAAAGCAATTAAGCTATTTTTTTCTCCTTTGCCCAAAACTTTGTCTCCGAGTTTTTACTGGGCACCAGTGAGCAAAGGCCAAATTTCCGCAACACTGGTCACAAAAATTGGATTCGGGATGCATTCTGAAGATAGAGCTAAAGCAGGGTTTGCTGAATGATTGAATATGTAGCATATAAGAAGAGAGAGAAGGTAAAAGTTCCCTGGTAGTCTGGCTCGGGTTCAGGCCTAGGACCAGGAAATTCCACACGCCACAGGTGCAGCCAAAAACAAAACAAAGCAAACAAAGAAAAAAAAAGCAAGTTATTTTGGTCTTGGGCAATTAAAAGAATGGGGGATGGGACTAGAGGTGATGGATAAGAGTGTGAGGTGGGGAAAAAAACAGAAATAAAACTCATCTTCAGAAACTTTACACTGATTTGTCTTTAGAAAACAATATCTTATATTAAGTACTTACTATGCACCAGACACTATGTTAGTTTCCATACCTGGATTGGCTTCTTTAATCCTCACCAAAAAACTCTATGAGGTAAATGCTAAAATCATTAGCATTATCAATTTTGCAAATTATAAGACAGCATATTAGAGAGCTGATATGACATACACAAAGACTAGTAGCTGAGTGAGGTTCTGTTTCAGGTCAGTGCCTAGTTCCATTCTAGCAATGAATATTCCCAACTTGGGTAACTCCCCTTAAGCCTTCCAACCCAACTTCTACCTCTGTCTTTCTCTCCCAATAACTGAATATTATCTAGCTGATGCAATTAAAGTGATTAGGTATAAACTCCACCTTCCCTCCACATGCCACTTATTTAACTATAAAACAGGCACTTGCAACACCAGGTCCTATGTGGTTGTATCTTCTTTGGCACTAATGTTTGTCTTTGTGGTGACACCACTTCCCTTTTTCTTCTAGGATTTCTACTCACTAATTACTTGCTTTAACTTCCTGTAATTTCAACCTCTCACTCTCCTCTCCTGACTTCTTCTTCTTCTTCTTTTTTTTTTTTGTCTTTTTAGGGCCTCACCTGTGGCATATGGGGGTTCCCAGGCTAGGGGTCAAATCAGAGGTGTAGCTGCCAGCCTATGCCAGAGCCACAGCAACGTGGGATCCGAGCTGCATATACAACTTTACACACAGCTCATGGCAATGGTGGATCCTTAACCCACTGAGTGAGGCCAGGGATCAAACCTGCATCCTCATGGATACTAGTCGGGGGTCTGTTAAACGCGGAGCCACCACGGGAACTCCTCTTCTGGCTTCTTAAATGAATCTATATTTGCTCAAATTATTCAACTCCCATTTACTCTAAATCTACTACTTTGTCACCCATACTTTCATGACAATAGCTCTGGAAAAGTTCAGAAATATCTCCCCTATGGGTGCTGTGGTTGAGCATACTTCAATCTAACCTTTCTTGATCTTTCACAATCTTAGATGGTTGTTGAATATGACTTTCTAGAAGTTGTCTCTTTTCTTGATTCAATGACACCACTATCTCATAGTTTTCCTCTTCTCTCTTTATCTGCTGCTTTTCTTCCCTTTACTGGATTTTCTCTTTCTCCCTATTACTTAAAAGTTGGTGTTTTTCAGAGACCAGTCTTTTCAGGACATCTTATCTTCTCAGTTATTCTTAACTGTATTATGCTCCAAAATCACCTGCATAACATTTTTTTAAAAGCTTAACCAGACTCCATACCTGGAAATGATGATCAAAAGACGTATTTTCCATTTTTTCATTTGTTTGTTCCTTCCTTCCTTTTACCTTATTTAGCTCCTTCCACCATTCCTCCCTGCTTCTTTCTCATTTCCTTTCAACTTTTTTTTGTAATGATGTTTATTTTTTCCATTATAGCTAGTTTACAATGTTCTGTCAATTTTCTACTGTTCAGCAAGCTGACCCAGACACACACACACACATATATATATACACATTTCTTTTTCTCACATTATCATGCTCCATCATAAATGACTAGATACAGCTCTGAGTGCTATATAACAGGATCTCATTGCTTATCCATTCCAAAGGCAATAGTCTGCATCTATTAACCCCAGATTCTGAGTCCATCCCACTCCTCCCCTCCCCTTTGGCAACCCCAAGGCTGTTCTCCAAGTCCATGATTTTCTTTTGTGTGGAAAGTTTCATTTGTGCCAAATATTAGATTCCGGATATAAGTGATATCATATGGTACTTGTCTTTCTCTTTCTGACTTACTTCACTTAGTATGAGAGTCTCTAGTTCCATCCATGTTGCCACAAATGGCATTATTTTATTCTTTTTTATGGCTGAGTAGTATTCCATTGTGTGTATATATACCATATCTTCTTAATCCATTCATCCATTGATGCACATTTGGGTTGTTTCCATGTCTTGGCTATTGTGAATGGTGCTGCAATGAACATACAGGTGCATGTGTCTTATTCAAGGAAAATTTTGTCCAGATATATGCCCAAGAATGGGATTTCTGGGCCATATGGTAGTTCTAGGTATAGTTTTCTAAAGTACTTCCATTCTGTTTTCCATAGTGGTTGTACAAATTTACATTCTCACCAAGAGTGTGGGAGGGTTCCCTTTTCTCCACACCCTTTCCAGCATTTGTTATTTGTGGACTTATTAATGATGGCCATTCTGACTGGTGTGAGGTGGTACCTCATAGTAGTTTCCTTTCAACTCTTCTTTTTTTTTTTTTTTTACGGCCCAACCCGGAAGTTCCCAGGCTAGCAGTCAAATCAGAGCTTCAGCTGACAGCCTATGCCACAGTCACAGCAACACCAGATCCAAGCCGCATCTGCGACCTACACCACAACTCACGGCAATGCCGGATCCTTAACCCACTGAGCAAGGCCAGGGATCAAACCCACAACCTCATGGTTCCTAGTCGGATTCATTTCTGCTGTGCCACGATGGGAACTCCTCCTTTCAACTCTTTTCTACCATTTTTCCCTCCCTCTCTTCCATCTCAACTGATAACTAAACATTCATTCAACACTTTACATATTTCAGATATTGCATTTTGCACAGTGGCAATGCAGCAAAAATTGTAAATACATGTATATTGCTTTAGAGGACACTGTAGAACGCATATTAAATTGAATATGAAATCCCCATTTTGTACCCCCATCAAATCTTGCTCACCCTAATCAGGAGCATAAACTTGAACTCAAATTAAGATGGTGATCTTGTTGCCTCGATTGCCATCCCCCTGGTGGGTTTTGGAGACTGGGGAAATGATGAAGCATGTGAATCACACGGTCCACTCTGCATAGTTTATTAAGAAGCAGATAGTGTGAGGATGTAGCTGAAGGTCTTACCATAACTCTGAGTTTCCCATGACAAACTCTGCAATGGAAGCAAGAGGCATATTCCCATGCACTGGTGAGGAGAAACAAAAATAGCATAAGTACCTCACACCCAATAGGATAACTACAATTAAAACAACAACAACAACATAAAATAACGAGTGCTGGTGAGAATGTGGAGAAATTGGAACACTTGTTCACTATCGGTGGGAATGTAAAATGGTGAGGTATGGTGGTTTTTTGAACAATTAAAAACAGAACTACCATATGACCCAGCAATCCCACTTCTGGGTATATAGCCAAAAGAATTGAAAGAAAGGCCTTAAAGAAATATTTGCACACCCATGTTCACAGATGCATTATTCACAATAACCTAGAGGTGAAAACAACCCAAATGTTCACTGATGGATAAATGGATAAATAAAATACGGCATACATAAACAATGAAATATTATCAGGTCTTTAAAAGAAAGAAAACCTTGAGGACATTATGCTCAGTTAAATCACCCAGTCACAGAAAGACAAAGACTGTTTGATTCCTTTAATATGCATATCTACAGTGGCCAAATGCACAGAAACAGAAAGTAGAAGGGTGGCATTCCCTGGTGGCCCAGTGGTTAAGGATTTGGCATTGTCATTCTGTGGCTGGGGTTCAACCCCTGGCCTGGGAACTTGCTCATGCTGTGGGTTCCATGGAAAGAAAAAAAAAAAAGTAGAAGGGTTATTATCCTGGGCCTGTGGGCAGTGGGAAATGGAGAGGTGATACAATCTCGGGGCGAGGAGGTAGACACTCCAAAGTGACTAAAGTTGCATGTCTGTGTCTCTGTGAAAATTAGGGCTCAAAGTAAAAGTAGGTTTCATTATTTCTTTTTAACATAGTGATTTCTGATATGCTGTGGAATGAGATTCATACCGAGATGGAAAGTCGCAGTATGACACAGATCACACTGTAGAAGAAGGCTCATGAGAATCATCATCCCTATTCATATCCATTTCAGTTCTTTCCCCCGTGGGTCTTGAAGGTGCCAAGAAACAGACATTCGGCAATAAATATTCCAGTTTATTGTCTCTGATTATTCAGATGGAATATAAATGTGTGAGAAGTGAATGAGCTCTGGGAAAAGTGGTTAGAAGAATTTAGGAGCATAAAGAAAGAAGGAGCTGGAAATGGAATGTGATTGGTTTTGTAACCTACGATGCTCACTCTAGGACTGGCCCTAGAGTTTCCGACAGGGCCAGGCACAGTGGATGTGACAGAATAACCAGCTTGAATCTCTTACTTGTTGGTTTACACTGGTTAGCAGTGCCTATAGATAGAAACCACAGAACAGGAGTTCCTGTCGTGGGTCAGTGGTTAATGAATCCGACTAGGAACCATGAGGTTGCAGGTTCAATCCCTGGCCTCGCTCCGTGGGTTAAGGATTCAGTGTTGCCGTGAGCTGCGGTGTAGGTCACAGACGTGGCTCAGATCCCGCATTGCTGTGGCTCTGGCGTAGGCCAGCGGCTATAGCTCTGATTTGACCCCTAGCCTGGGAACCTCCATATCCTGCAGGAGTGGCCCAAGAAATGGCAAGAAGACAAAAAAAAAGAAAAAAGAAAAAAGAAACCACAGAGTCAATTTCACTCCAGCTCAAGGCCACCCTGCAGATCACGTAGTCCCCCCGATTATAGATCAGTGCCTGGAATCAAAGTGGTGCTGGCTGGTGTAGAAAATACAAGTGTGAAACTTGCAGTGACTTTCAAGGATCCCATGTGGACAAGCGCATGGAAATATATATACATGCTCTTCAAGTACTGTATTTAATTCACATACTCCCTCCGGGCATTGGTTTGAAAGATTGAGGTCATGGATATTTAGGTACGAATTTGTAGGGCTTAAAAGTGAACTGTTCGGGGGTTCCCAAAGGAATGAAGGAAACAGGATTGAGAGAAAAGCTGAACTGTGATGCAGTCACGATGAAGGACCCAGCCAATCCCACAGGGAGCTCTAGAGCTGGTGTAGACTTGGAAAAGCTGACATACCTTGAAGCAAGAGGGCTGGGCCCAGGAGAGTCTGTCGTGGCTCAGCAGAAACGAAGCCGACTAGTATCCATGTGGATGTGGGTTCAATCCCTGCACCCGCTCAGTGGGTTGGGAATATGGCCTTGCCTTGAGCTGTCGTGTAGGTTGCAGATGCTGCTCAGATCCCACGTTGCTGTGGCTGCGGTGCAGGCCGGCAGCTATAGCTCCAATTCCACCCCTAGCCTGGGAACGTCCATTTGCCACAGGTGTGGCCCTAAAAAGAAAAAAACAAAGTGAACCCTTCAAGCCAGGATATTTTCACATGATTCAACCTCATGCAAACCCTGGCCCAGAAAGTAATACCCGTCCAATGGCTCTTCCTCTGTCTTTGAATGTATAATTGGAGCGCACACTCTGAGATGCTGCGAGATCTCTCCTGTTGCTTCTCTGACCTCTGGATTAAGGACCATTATGATAGGAAGGGCCAAGTGAAAGCCCTAATCTTACCCTTTCAGAAATCCAAATCAAAATACATATCACGTCACTAAAGGCACTGCAGAAACGAGTGTCACCATCAAAGATTTAAACGATGGGTGTGAGGAGTTCCCGATGTGGCTCAGTGGTAACAAACCTGACTAATATCCATGAAGACATGGGTTCCATCCCTGGCCTCACCCAGTGGGTTAAGGATCCAGTGTTGCTGTGAGCTGTGGTGTAGCTCGCAGACATGGCTCAGATCTGGTGTTGCTGTGGCTGTGGCAGAGGCCGGCAGCTATAGTTCCGATCCAACCCCTAGCCTGGGAACTTCCATATGCCACGGGTGAGGCCATAAAAAGACAGAAAAAAAAAATAAAAGATGGATGAGATCAGGGAGATGCTTAATATTAAATCATGGTTCTAGGGCCAGAGAGGATAGCAGGAAATATATCTTGGTGTAATAATCCCTGTTAGACCTTTTTAAGAAAGCTTAAATGGCCATCATTTTGAAGGACTGCTCCCCCATGCAGGAAACAAAGAAAGAAGGACATGTTCTCACAGAAACGGAGGTTCCAAATTATAGCATCGAGGGTAGATTATATCATCCTGAATTTATGACCCCCTTCAGTTTACACAAGAGGACTGCTCCACCTGCCAGGTCCTTGGCTACATGCTCAAAGGTGATCTCTGGGTGACCACTGTCACCTTGCCTCCTAATATCACCAACCCTTACGGCCTTCCTTGGGTTGAGACCCAGGCTCTAGGAGAGCCCCTTTACCCCTGTTTCAGTGGAAAGTGGGCAACAGCTCCAGCACAAGGGCGGACCCTATCAATCAGACGCATGGAAACTCTGGCTTTGTCCACTTCTTCCAGCCTCAAACGAAGTGGTACCCCATGGCTTCTGACTTTCCAGTGATTACTTGAAAGGAGAAGAAGAGCGAAAAAAACCTGTAAGTTCAAGGGAGTGAATTGACTGAACCAAGGTGTAGGAGCTCCATAGTGCTCATCCAGACACATCCAATGTGACCCAGCAACCAGCTGTTTTCTTTTTTTTTTTTTTTTTTTAGATTTGTTTGTTTCTGTTTTGTAGGGCCACACCTGAGGCATATGGAGGTTCCCAGGCTAGGGGTTGAATTGGAGCTGTAGCCACTGGCCTACGCCAGAGCCACAGCAAAGCAGGATCCGAGCCGCGTCTGCAACCTACACCACAGCTCACGGCAACGCCGGATCGTTAACCCACTGAGCAAGGGCAGGGACCAAACCCGCAACCTCATGGTTCCTAGTCGGATTCGTTAACCACTGCGTCACAACGGGAACTCCCAACTGTATTTTCTCATGAAACTAGAGAGGTCTCTGTAATGGGCTGCTATGTATTTACTTTCGCTGGCTCCTTGCCTCATGGTTCTCTGCACCCTCTTAACTGCTCTGTAATTGCAGCCTTCCGTAAACCCGTAGCACAGAAGCTTTGCTTTGGTCTCTATTTTCTAGTGAACTCGGGCTAACACACATTTCTGTATTTCTTGGTCATCAGCACCAGAACTCGTTTCACAGGTCACAAACCTTAACATTGTTCCTAGACACGTCCCTCTTGTTCCATCCCCTACCTGCCCCCGATCGCCCACGCAGCAAAGTCTAAACACTGAAACGCGGTGAACAGTGACTTCCATGCTGCAGCTCCTGCCATCTCTACAACCGCTTCTCTTGTGCTTTTCTTCCTTTTGAAGTTCCCCCCAGCTACCATCATCATCTACCTGCAGGATGCTGTATGCCTCCGTCTCTACGCCTTCTCATGAGCCTCCTAAACTCACTACTCCCTGTTCACAGCATCTCCTTTGCTTTCTTGGTCCATGTGGCAAAAAACCTCTCATCACTCAAGATGAGGTCCGTGGGTCCTATCCTCTATGAAACTACTGACCCTTGCTGCTAGGGAGAGCGAATTTTTTTAAAAGCACAACCAAAACGTGTACAGTTCTTATTCTGTGCTGTCCTGGGTGTTTTGCAATGTGAGGTACTAGCTTTGTCTTCACAACAATCCCGTAAATTAGGCACCATGGTTATTACGCCCCCTCTCCCCCTTCACAGATAAGGAAACTAGATAGAGAGAACTTAGGTCCCATAGGTAGCCCGGTATTTAAATGAGAATCTGTGTTCCTAAAAATCAGCTTTGCTGTACAGCACAAATGGGTACAACACTGTAAATCAACCATAATTTTTTGAAGTAAAAAAATATATATAAAAATTTTTAAAAATTAAAAAAATACTGGCGTTTATCTTCATGGCTCAGCGGTTAATGAAGCCGGCTAGGATCCATGGGGATGCGGGTTCGATCCCTGGCCTCGATCGGTGGGTTAAGGATCCTGCGTTGCTGTGGCTGTGGTGTAGACCGGCAGCTATAGCTCTGATTTGACCCCTAGCCTGGGAACCTCCATATGCCATGGGTGCAGCCCTGAAAAGCAAAAAAAAAAAAAAAAAAAAAAAATTTTAAATTAAAATTAAAAAATACTTACTTAAAAAAATCACACTCTCTTGCCACGCCATCACACAAGTCTGTCTGACCCTGCATGCTGTATTTTGTACATCCTATCACAGCACGATGCTTGCTTACCTTCTTTGTTCATATGCGTTCCTCCCAAGTAGAGTGTTTGTTACTAGAGTTTTACGATGTCGAAATCATTGCCATGGGCCGGCCTCACAGAGAGCACAGAGTAGGTACCTGATAAATATTTGCTCAATTAATTAATTAATCTGGTTCGATTTTTGAGAATGGCAGCTCTTTGATCTAAGTTTGCCATTTTACAAAACATTTTCCCATGAATCGTTGTATTGGGTCCTTCTAATAGGTCGGTAAAATATTTATTCTTAGCATGGTTAAATATTTGATAAGGGGAACAGACAAGTCTTGAGCTCCAATATTTTTATATGAAACCCAGTGCTTTTCCTGGGTATATATATTGGCTTACCTGTGATTTCTGTGTGACATAAGGTGAAATATTAGGAACAATTTAAAATTTTCTCATTGTTCTGTTCCAGGTGCTAGTAAAAGAGCGACTACATCCATGGAATCCTTTAGAAAGATGACCAAGCTTCAGCGGAATTTTATAGGCCCCAAATTGTACTTTATCAGAGTAGATTCATTCTAAGAGAAGATTAAACAAGCCATCTAACTTGAAGAAAAGTTACAATATGTTGTGGGCAATGAATTGGATCACCAGTATGTCAAAGAGAGTAGTATTAAGCATTGCAAAAGTTCTCGTCTTTGATGTTAAAGAATCCTTCCCTCCCTCCTCCCTCAGTAACCATGTATCATAATCTTCTGAAATCGCCCTTGGTAATCCTCCTGACAGGATTTACTAACATTTAAATCTATTAATAGGTGTCCTTTGGTCGAATCTTTGAAGCTCACTGAAAATGTTATTAATGTATTTTGCCACTCAGACTATTTATTTACTTATTTCTTTATTTACCTATTTATTTATTTATGCTTTTGAAGGGCCGCACCTGCAGCATACGGAGGTTCCCAGGCTAAGGATCAAATCAGAGCTGTGGCCCCCAGCCTGTGCCACAGCTCACAGTGACTCGGGATCCAAGTCGTGTCTTCGACCTACACCACAGTTCATGGCAATGGGGATCCTTAACCCACTGAGAGAGGCCAGGGATCGAACCTGCAACCTCATGGTTACTAGTCAGATTTGTTTCCGCTGCGCCACAACGGGAATTGCCACTCAGATAATTTAATAGAAAGGTCCAAAATTAAAATCATTGTCACATCTTGAAAGTAATTAGTTTTTCATATAAACCAGTGATCATGCAAACACTGACCACATTTCTAACATATACGAAACATTGTACCTAGCACAGATGGAAACAAAAGAAGCTCCATGAGTATGAGGATGCTGTTTTAAATCACCATTGCCTATGAACAATTTAGCACAGTAGTAGGTACTCAAAAATATTGACACAATATATAAATAAAATATGACCAATGCATGGCCTTTGCTCTTAAAATATTGCTATATCCAATATTTGAACCTCATGAATCTATCTTGAGCCCAATTGGACAAGAGCCTAGTGGGGCCGCTCGGCCAACCCAGGAGAGCCAATTAGGTATGATTTGATATGTGGTTTTGTAGGGAAAGGACGTGGAAAAGAAAAATGACCTAGGTGTGCTCAGGGGAAGAGAACAGCGTGTGGAACGTGGATGCTGCTCATTCGTAAAGACTTCAAGTCTCACAGACTGTAGCTTGAGTCATTCTGTGAACTCTGTGACCCGGAGGAAGGTCTTCACAGAGAGCAATAACATGGTAGGTATCCCGTGGGGGACATGAGGGAAACTGAGTCAAATGAAATGGCGGCTACGCCCCCAGGAGACACGTGGGAGGTGTCCAGACAAGATCTATATCGCCATCTTGTGGTCAACAGTGCACATAATACTCAGGCTCAGGAATAGGACTGAGGAAGAGCAATTCACTTTTCTAAGTGGGGAGGAAAGAAGTTTAGTGGTGGGTGGGAAGTGGATGGGGGAGGGAGGGAGGTGGCAAATGTTCTCTAAGGGAAGGACTGGCTCCCACCTTGGTGGCTCTGGCCCAGGACTTGGTGGATACAAAGATCCACAAGCAGGGTCCTCAGCAGCTTATTCTCTGCTTACAAAGGGACATCTGGGCTGGGGTTGGGCTGAGAAAGTGACTTCTCTTGAGACGTTTAGACCATCCCAGAACTCAGAGAACAGGATTTGGCTAAGTCTCTGCCAGATCTTTCCAACAGCAATGTTAAGCAGTTGGAGAGGAGGAATCGAGCCAACATATCCCAACCATTTGCAAACAAAAGGAGAACGCTGACCTGAAAGTGGCAAGATTGAGAGAACATATGGTCCTGGTCTCAAAACAGAAGGAATATGTTGTATAAGAACTTGTTCCATCAATCCTTGAATGTTAGATTTGCCCTACTTATTCACATGCTTCAAGAGACAAGGAAATAGTCCACATTCTGTTTATCCATTCACCAGCTATAAAAAGTGAAACTGGAGTTCCCGTCGTGGCGCAGTGGTTAACGAATCCGACTAGGAACCATGAGGTTGCGGGTTCGGTCCCTGGCCTTGCTCAGTGGGTTAACGATCCAGCGTTGCCGTGAGCTGTGGTGTAGGTCACAGACGCGGCTCGGATCCCGTGTGGCTGTGCATCTGGTGTAGGCCGGTGGCTACAGCTCCGATTCGACCCCTAGCCTGGGAACCTCCATATGCCGCAGGAGCGGCGCTAGAAAAGGTAATAAGACAAAAAAAGAAAAAAAAGAAAAAGTCAGACACAAAATGCCACGAATTGGATGATCTCATTTATATGCAGTGTTGAGAGCTGGCAATACCATAGTAACAGAAAGCACATTAATGGTTGTCAGGGGTTGGGGTTAGAGACGGGAAATTGGGAAAGGGAGTTTAATGGGTATGCAGTTTCTTCCAGGGCTGATGGAAAGTCCTAGTGATTGCCGCAAAGCTTTGTGAATATACCAAAAGCACTGAATTTTACATTCTAGAAGGGTGAGCTTCATAGTGTGTGACTTAGAACTCAATTTTTTTTCTCTTGTCCTTTTAGGGCCTCACCCACGGCATATGGAAGTTCCCAGGCTAGGGGTCGAATTGGAGCTGCAGCTGTTGACAGAGGCCACAGCCACAGCCAGAGCCACTCAGGATCAGAGCCAAGTCTACGACCCACATTAAAGCTCTCAGCAATGCCGGATCCTTAACCCACTGAGCAAGGCC
Organism: Sus scrofa; assembly: GCF_054392235.1. Lineage (NCBI taxonomy): Eukaryota > Metazoa > Chordata > Mammalia > Artiodactyla > Suidae > Sus > Sus scrofa. The sequence continues at coordinate 118,235,745 of NC_139401.1, forward strand.
AAGGATCAAACGCGGGTCCTCATGGATACTAGTCAGGTTCTTAACCCACTAAGCCACAACGGGAACTCCACATCTCAATTTTTTAAAAGGTAGTAAGAAAATGCAGCACAGATACAAGAAGGAAATTTCGGGCCACCCTGAACTTTGAGCATGGTTCTGTGTGGCAGGTCCACCTTTGGTGAACCCTGGGGCCTTGGACTGGTCATTATCAAGCAGAATCGTACATGTGAGTGGGCACAGCATCTGCTGGGTGGAAGCCTGGCTGGTGTCCCAGAAGCAATTTTTATGCACGGGCCCTAGAGCTCTGCTCCCAGGGTCAAATATTTAGGCCAGAGGGAAAGATTTTCTATCTGTAGATGGAGGAAGTTTCTACTTTCTCTCATATGTTCCCAGAGAAGACTGGGACTCAAGTAATATCATGTCGGGCCTGTCTCAACCCAGAGCACAGCAGCAGCAACACCAACACCAGGGCTTGGTAAAAACTAAGAACAAAAAGCACTTAGCAACCACCAGACGCGCATGATGACACCAGGGACAAAGGGCAAAGACAAAAGCCAGGAGCTCTAAATGGGAAATGAGAAAAGAAACAGAAAAGGAATGGGAGTTCCTGCAGTGGCTCAGCCGTAATGAACCCAACTAGTATCCATGAGGATGAGAGTTTGATCCCTGGCCTTGCTCAGTGGGTTAAGGATCCGACATTGCCATGAGCTGCAGGGTAGGTTGCAGACGAGGCTCGGCTCCCATGTTGCTGTGGCTGTGGCCTGAGAACTTCCATACGCTGCAGGTGTGGCCCTAAAAAAAGAAAAGAAAGAAAAAGATCTAAATGGGAAATGCCAAAAGAAACAGACAGAGAACATCCATGGCCTTCCTATGAGAGTCCGAGATGGCCACTTAGAATAACATAAAAGCCAAGTATTGTCCTGAGTGTGTTAGAAATACAGATTCATTTCATTCCCATGGTAACTCCACCAGGTAGGCACAGTTACAATCCTCGCTGTATACAGGAGGCCCGGCAGGCACAGAGAGGCTACGCGCCTAGCTCAAAGGCACACAGCGCCTAAGATGTGGCCCATGTCCCTAGCCCAGCCTACAGGCCTCCTACTTGTTGGCTGGGTTACGCAGAGGCCAAGAGAGAGCCCGGACCCCTGTCTTCCACCACGTGAGGGAGGGAGGCGGTAGCTATGGGGACACGGGGACAGCCACAGGCAGCTACCTGGGCAGCACCCATCCTGTCTGGTTTCATGGGTGCCAACAGTCCTTCACCCTGTGTGATCAGGGAGGGGAGAGGATTCTCAAGGGAGGAGCGTTCCAGGTATGAGCAGGACGTGGTTTTCAGCCTGCATCCACTCAAAGGTGTGCGAGAGGTGAGGGGAGGATCTGGGGGTGCGGGTTTGGCCTGAGCCCTAGTGTCAGCCCTGCATGAGGCCCCTTGACCTGTTGGGAAAGGCTGCCCTCAGCCTGGAAGAGACTTGGGGCGTCCAGCCAGGTCTCTGTCGGCCTCTAGCGGCCACTGGGGAGTATGACACCCAGTGCAGACGCTGTCGGGGGTGAGGGCAGGGGGACTAACTGCAAGTTGGGAGGAGAGTGGAGAGCAGGGGCTCTGACCTTGGGGGTTCTGGGGAAGGGCGGGGGAGGGGGTGGTCCTGTGAACATCGACCCCCTCGACCCATATGAAAGAGCGGTCGTGGGGCATTTTCCCGCCGCTGTCATCAGGTCTGTCCGCAGAGGCTCTGGGGAGGCACACAAGTTAAGAACCACAGCTGGAGGGTCGGCAAGTGGCGCCCCAGACCCAGGCGGGGCCCAGCCCGCGCTCTCTGCTCCCAAAGGCACAACAGCATCCGGGGAACCACACCCCCGGCGACTTCTCGGTGGTGGCATTCAGGCCGCTCCCCTGTCCTGGGCCAGCAGGGCCTGGCCTGTCGGTCGTCGGACCCTTTCCTCCAGCAGCAGGCCGGCCCGTCTCAGGCCCAGCTGGTCCCCCGCGCTGTCCTCCCCTCCCTTTGGTGTGACACCCTGGACCTGCCTCCTCCCCTCTCCAAGCCGCCCCCCGCGACTCCACCCTCTGCCCTGGGTTCCCTTCTCGCCCGGAACCTTGGCTGCAGAGGGGCCCGCGGCCACCCAGCACCTCCCTTGCTGGGCCTCGGGGGGCCGACACACTGAGCGTCCTGCTCGAAGGGCTTCCCTCGGGATCGCGCGGGGAACGTCCAGGGCACACACAGCAGGGCCGCCCCCACACGCAGGAGCCAAACAGCAGAGAACCCTCCAGAGGTCTGAGTCCCCAGGGCTGGTCTGTGGGTTCCTTCTCCCTTTGCCTCCGTGGTGACACCTAGAGGCCCACTTGGGTTCCTGTCCCCTGCTTTCTTCTCTGAGGGCTGGCCCACCGCCCCCTCCCCTGCCTGAGGGGTAGTGTGACCACAACTCCATCTCTCACCCTTAAAACAAACAAACAAACAAAAAACTTCTGATCTGCTGAGGCTTTCCTAAACTCCAGATCCCTTTAACCTTTTTTTTTCTCCTTTCCCTGCATCACCTAAACCTGCCTTATTCATACTTAAAGCTAGATGCTTCTATGTGGTATATATACACAATGGAATACTACTCAGCCATAAAAAAGGATGACATCATGCCATTTGCAGCAACATGGATGGAACTAGAGAATCTCATACTGAGTGAAATGAGCCAGAAAGACAAAGACAAATACCATATGATATCACTTATAACTGGAATCTAATATCCAGCACAAATGAACATCTCCTCAGAAAAGAAAATCATGGACTTGGAGAAGAGACTTGTGGTTGCCTGATGGGAGGGGGAGGGAGTGGGAGGGATCGGGAGCTTGGGCTTATCAGACACAACCTAGAATAGATTTATAAGGAGATCCTGCTGAATAGCATTGAGAACTATGTCTAGATACTCATGTCGCAACAGAAGAAAGGGTGGGGGAAAAAAACTGTAACTGCAATGTATACATCTAAGGATAACCTGACCCCCTTGCTATACAGTGGGAAAATTAAAAAAAGAAAAAAGCTAGATGCTTCTATTCGCAGTGTGAACCAACCTCACATGGGGTTGTGCCGGAGACCTGAGCCCTATTCCTCAACTTCTTGAGAAAACTGCTCTCAGATGAAATTAACTGCCCCTTAGCTGAAAAATAATTGATTAGCCCTAAGATCTGATAGTAAGAGAAGAATTTCTGGTTCATCTTTCTGAGAAACACCAGCATGAGCAAGACGAATTCAAATCCACGCAAAAGTCATGTTTGTCTAGATGCTGTTTGTGAGTCTGGGACAGATTCAGGTAAAGATGGGTGGGTATCAAGATTGAGGTGAAAGCGTTTAGGCGCTTGTTTGAATGGGCAGGGTATTTTTCACAAGGAGCCGAGAAAACATGTAATCTAGGTAAGTATGAACTACAATTAACGAGAAAAGGCAAAGACCAGAACTTGAAAAGCTATATGAAACACCAGACCTGACTTTAGTTCAGATGAATGAGGAGAGGCTGTAAATGGGCAGAAGAGAATGTGCAGGTCAGAAGGCAGAAAGAGGCCAAAGCAAGCAGGAGACAAAGGACTGCTCAGAATGAATAAGAGGGAGATTGTAAACCCCGCAAGCGAGTCAGGGGTCTGTGTTCACATGGTTCCAACTACTGAGTGTTGAGAAAGGTTGAACATAACTTCGGTAAATAAGATTCAGAAATATATTCTCTATGATTTGATTTGTCTCATGTTTTCAAAACCCTCCTCTCTCCTATAGTGCTTTTTCCATTTCCATAACGTTTCACAGACAATGAAATTACCAAATAAATTACAAAACAAATTTGTGGAAACTGCAAGGCATTCTTTAGACTGCCTCCACTTTCAGGAAAAAATAAGACCTGCCTTTCCTTACCTCGGAAAAGGCAGTGGTTAAAACCCAGCTTCAGTCAGGGGGCCTCCGTAACTACAGATTCAGTGGTTCTCAACCAGGAGTGGGGGCAGAGGGGAGCAGGGGACATAGTGGAAACACTTGTGAGACGTAAAAAACACACAGACACAGCCCACGGGCACCCATCATGCCTTGAAAGGTGGGAGGAAGGAAGGACAGAGGCAGCTACACTTACAGAAACAAAAACGAAAGATCCTTCCCAGGTGATCGGACACATACCCACGAACACATTTCTCCACTGGAAAAATGCTCAACTATGATGAGCAGCTAAAATTTAAATTGAATAAATAATAATTGTTTTGCAAAAAAAAAAAAGGACAAGTATGTAACATTTAATTATTTATTTTAAAATGTAATTGCAAAAGGATATATGCTATAAAATATGTATGAAGCAAAAGTCATTTTTCCATTTCCTTGCCACGATGAACAACACGTTATACAAACAGAAATGGGTGGGTGGTTACTGGTTGTTTTTACAAAAGTGCAATTATTTACTCTGCGAGTTGTTTTTCTCACTTACTATAATGGACATCCATCCAGGTGTGTATGGTTGTTTTTAATAGTTGAATAGTAATTGACATAATTGATAGCAGGACTGTACCATACTTTAATCAGCTATCCCTGTCCCCTCTATGTGAAACTTCAGTTTGGTTTCAGTTTTTGACAGGACAAATAAATCTGAAATGCGTACATATATCTTTGTACATTAATGATTTTGTCCCCAAAGGATTGATTTCCCCAAATGAATGTGCTGAGTAAAAGGACATGCGTATTTTTACTATTACCAGACACTATCATAACTATTTCATTGAAAGCGTTTAGCAATTTACTCACACCCCCCCCCACCCGCAGTGTGTGACTGACTCTTTCCCTCCCCACTTTCACCAGCAGGAAATGTGTTTATTTAGTTGTTGATTCATTTTGCAACTCCCTCACCAATAATGAAGTTACCAATCCTTTCATATGGTTTATTGGGCGTCATTAGTTCCTCTTCTGGGAATTGCCTGTTCACTAGGCGTCTTTCTATCCATTTGTTGGCTTTACTCTAATCAAGATATATTAACCTTTCTCTGACATATATGCCATATATTTCAATTTATTTATTGTTTCTCATTTGGTTTTGCCTATAGTGATTTCTTTCTTCTTTTTTTTTTTTTTTTTTTTTTTTGGCTTTTTGCCTTTTCTAGGGCCGCTCCTGCGGCATATGGAGGTTCCCAGGCCAGGGGTCTAATCAGAGCTGTAGCCACCGGCCTATACCACAGCCACAACAAAGCCAGATCCAAGCCGCATCTGTAACCTACACCATGGCTCAGGCAAGGCTGGATCCTTAATCCACTGAGCAAGGCCAGGGATCGAACCCGCAACCTCATGGTTCCTAGTCGGATTCGTTAACCACTGCGCCATGATGGCAACTCCTTCTGTAGTGATTTCTGATGGACAAAATTTAATTTAATGAAGTGCAATGTGTCAAAGATTTTACAACTTGTGACTTCGGGTTACTTTACCTGTCTTATAAAGGTCTCTCCTATTCAGAGACTATGAAATAGCACCTCCTTTTTCTCCTCGTATTATATTGTTTTATTTAAGGCATAACTTTTGCACAAGGTAGGAGGAAAGGAGCGGACTTAGTTTTGTTCCATGAATTTCCATTTATGCCAGCATCCTTTATAAATAAGCCACTTTTTGTTGACAGACACAAAACACCTCTTTTGTCATGTGTTAATCCATATATACTTTGATCCACATCTGAAATCTCTCTTTGTTTCCACTAATCTTCTTGGCTTTTTAAAAATTCCACTCTATGCGTCAGCAAGAGCTGAAGCAGTGTATAAAGTGCCAGGCTCTCTTATTCTCTGGAAGAATATGACTTACTGTGGCCTCTTTTACTTCGGATCAGATGACTTGATAATTCTAATTAGTTCACATGTATAAGAGTTAAGAATTTTATTCAAATGCGATTCTACCAAATGATGCATAATACAGAAAACACAGTATACTTGAGTGAACAATACAAAGTGAATAGTCAAGTAATTTTATCACCTTGTGCTAGCAACTTATTATGCTATTTCTTGAAGATGATTTAAATTCACTGGTCTTGAGGTATAAGCATAACTTTTTTACTGTTATAATTAACATACAATATTATATTTCAGGTGTACAACGTAGTGAGTCAATATCTTTATCCATTATGAAAAGATGAAGTGATCACTGAAATGATCACTGTAATAAAAGCAGTTAGCATCTGTCACCATACAAATCTGTTACAATATTATTGGTTCTAATCCCTATGTGTACATTACATCCCCATGACTTATTTATCTTATAGCTGAAGTATGTGCCTTTTAATCTTCTTTATCTGTTTCTTCCGTCCCCTCACAACTCTCCCCACTGGCAACCACCAATTTATTTTCTGTATCTATGAATCTATTTCTGGATTTTGTCATTTGTTTATTCATTTGTCAAGAGACACAGTATTTATCTTTCTCTGACTTACTTCACTTACATAATACCTTCTAGGTCCATCCATGTTGTCACAAACGGCAGATCGCACTCTTTTTTATGGCTGAGTAATATTCCATTGTATACATCACATCTTCTTTGGCCATTCATGTGTCAATGGACACTTAGGTTGATTACATACATTGGCAATTATAAATAATGCTGTCATGAACATTGGTGTCCATGTATATTTTTTAATCAATATTTTCTCTGGGGCAGAATATATACCCAGAAGAATTAGTGAGTCATATGGTAGTTCTATTTTTAGTTTTTTGAGAAACCGCCATACTGTTTTCCATAGTGGGTGCATCGATTTACATTCCCACGAATATAAGAGGGTTCCCTTTTCTCCACACCCTCTCCAGCATTTATTGTTTGCAGATTTCTTTGATGACGGCGATTCTGACCAAAGTGAGGTGATACCTCATTATAGTTTTGATTTGCATTTCTCTAATAATTAGCAATGTTGAGAATCTTTTCAAGTGATTCTTGAAAATCAAGAATCAATATTGTCAAAATGGCTATACTGCCCAAGGCAATCTACAGATTCAACCCCTACCAAATTACTGATAACATTCTTCTAATCCATGAGTATGGTATATCTTTCCATCTGTCTGTGTCATCTTCAATTTCTTACAATGGTGTTTTCAGACCATGGGTCTTTTTTCTTTTTAGGTAGATTTATTCTTAGATATTTTATTCTTTTTGATGCAATGGCAAATGGGATTGTTTAGCATCCAATAAGGGATTAATCTCCAAAATATACAAACAGCTCTTGCAGCTGTTATTTGTCTCTCTCTCTTTTTTTTTAGGGCCACACACGTGGGATATGGAAGTTCCCAGGCTAGGGGTCGAATTGGAGCTGCAGCTGCCCAGCCACAGCAACCTGGGATCCGAGCTGCATCTGCAACCTACACCACAGCTCACAGCAATGCCAGATCATTAACCCACTGAGCAAGGCCAGGGATCAAACCCGCATCCTCATGGATACTAGTCAGGTTCATTACCACCGAGCCATGATAGGAACTCCTTGTCTTCTTATTGATGGTAGACATTCGACAGGTGTAAGGTAATATCTCATTGTGGCTTTAATTTGCATTTCTCTGATGATTGACGATGTTGAGCATCTTTTCCTGTGCCTATTTACCATCTGTATGTGTTCTTTGGGAAAATGTCTATTCAGGTCTTCTTCCCATTTTTCAATCAGGTTGTTTGTTTGTTTGATGTTGAATTGTACAAGCTGTTTATATATTTTGGATATTAGCCCCTTATTGGTATGTCATTAGCAAATATTTTCTCTCATTCAGTAGGTTGTCTTCTCATTTTGTTGATGGTTTCCTTTGCTTTCCAAACCTTTTAAATATAACTAAGTCCCATTTGTTTATTTTTCTTTTATTTCCTTTCCTTTAGGAAACAGAGTCAAAAATATATCACTATAATTTATGTCAAAGAGTGTTTTGCTTATGTTTTCCTTGAGGGGTTTTATGGTTTCCAGTCCTATATTTAGATCTTTAATTAATTTCGAGCTTATTTTGTATATGGTCTGAGAAAAAGTTCTAGTTACATTTTTTACATGTAGCTGTCCAGTTTTCCTGTACCACTTATGGAAGAAAAAAATGACTTTTCTCTATTGTATATTCTTGCCTGTTTGTTATAAATTAGTTGACCTGAAATCTATGGGTTTACATCTGGGCTCTCTATTCAGTTCCACTGATCTATGTGTTTTTGTGCCAGTACCATCCTGTTTTGATTACTGTAGCCCTGTAGTATACTCTGAAGTCAGGGAGCATGTTACCTCCAACTCTGTTCTTCTATCTCAAGATTGTCATGGCTACTTAGGGCCTTTTGTATCCATTGATTTATAGAATTATTTGTTCAAATTCTATTTAAAAATGCCACTGGTATTTTGATACAGATTGCACTAAGTCCATAGGTTGCCTTGGGTAGTATGATCATTTTTTAACAATATTAATTTTTCCAACCCACTAACATGGTATATATCTTTCCAACCATTTGTGATATCTTCAATCTCCTTCATCAGTGTCTTGTAGTTTACCAAAGACAGGTCTTCTACTTGCTAAGTTAGATTTATTCCTAGGTATTTTACTCTTACTGATGCAACTATAAATGGGATTATTTCCTTAATTTCTCTTTCTGATAGTTTGTTGTTAATGTATAGAAATATAACAGATTTACATATATTAATTTTGAATCCTGCAACTTCATTGAATTCATTGATGAGTTCTAGTAGATTTTTGGTGGCATGTTTAGGATATTCTATGTACAGTATGTTGTTCACAGTGACATTTTTACTTCTTCCTTATCAATTTGGATGGCTTTTATTTTTCTTCTCCAATTGTTGTGGCTAGGACTTCCAAAACTGTTTAATAGTGGCAAGAGTGCCACTTGTTGAAAGTGGCAAGAGTGGGCATCCTTGTCCTGTTCCTAATCTTAGAGGAAATGCTTTCAGCCTTTCACCATTAAATATGTTACCTCTGGGCTTATCATTTGTGGTCTTCATCATATTGAGGTATGTTCCCTCCACACGGATTTTCCAGAGAGATTTTTTTAATCATAAATGGATATTGATTTTCTGCATCTATTGAGATGATCATTTATTTTTATTCTTCAATTCATTAATGAAGTGCATCACATTGATTGACTGGCAGATATCAAACTATCCTTGTACTGCTGGGCTAAATCCCACTTTATCACGGTGTATGATCCTTTTAATGTGTTGTTGGATTCAGCTTGCTATTTTTTTAATTTTTATTTTTATTTTTATTTTTTCTTAGCTTTTCTAGGGCTGCGCCCATGGCATATGGAAGTTCACAGGCTAGGGGCTGAATCGGAGCTGCAGCTGCCAGCCTGCACCACAGCCACAGCAACACAGGATCTGAGCCACATCTGCAACCTACACCACAGCTCACAGCAACACTGTTAACCCACTGAGCAAGGCCAAGGATCGAACTCATGTCCTCATGGATACTAGTTGGATTCATTACCACTGCACCACGATGGGAACTCCAGTTTGCTACCATTTTGTTGAGGAATTTTGCATCCTTGTTCATCAGGGATATTCGGTATATAATTAAATTTTTTGTGATATCTTTATCTGCCTTTGATATCACAGTGATGCTGGTCTCAGAAAATGAGTTCAGAAGTATCCCTTCCTGTCAAACTTTTGGGAAGAGTTGGAGAAGGAGAGGGGTTAACTCTTCTCTAAATATTTGCTTAGAATTCTTTCGTGAAGCCATCTGGTCCTGGACATTTGCTGTTTTAGTATTAACTCAACTTCATTATTGGTAATTGGTCTGTTTGTACTTTTCTATATCTTCCTGGTTGAGTCTTGGGAGATTGTGCATTTCTAGGAGTTTGGCCATTTTTTCTAGATTGTCCATTTTATTGGCATATACTTACTGGTAATAGTCTCTTATAATCTTTTGTTTTTAGGTGATGTTGCTTTTAACTTCTTTTTAATTTCTGATCTCATTGATTTGATCCCTCTCTTTATTCTTGATGACTTTAGTGAAAGGTTAATCAATTTTGTTTCTTTTCAAAGAACTAGCCCTTAGTTTCATTGATATTTTCTTTTTTAAATATCTATTTCACTTATTTCTGTTCTGAGCTTTTTTTATGTCTTTCTTTCTACCAACTTTGGGCTTTGTTTGTTCTTTTTCTAGTTCCTTTAGCTGTAGCCTTAAGTCATTTGAGATTCTTGTTGTTTCCTGATATATGCTTGTATCACCATAAACTTTCCACTTAGAACTACTTTTGCTGCATCACATAGATTTTGGATTGTTGTGTTTTCATAGGTCTCCATATGTTTTTTGATGTCTTTTTTGATTGCTTCATTGGTTGTCTAGTAACATACTGTTTAGCCTCCACATGTTTTGGGATTTTTTTTCCAGTTTTTTCTTGCAGTTTATTTCTATCTTCACAGCTTTGTAGTTAGAAAGGATGCTTGGTATGATTTTAATTTTCTTAAATTTATTGAGGCTTGTGTTGCAGTCTAGCATGTGATCTAGCCTAGAGAATGTTTCATGTGCACTTGAAAAAAAATGGATATTCTTCTGCTTTTAGATGGAATGTTCCATATCTCTTAAGTCCATTTGGTTTAATATGTCACTTAAGGGCAGTACTTTCTTATTGGTTTTCTGTCTGTATGATCTATCCATTAATATAATTGGGGTGTTAAAGTCCCCTACCATCATTGTGTTACTGTCAATTTTTCCCTTTGTGTCTGTTAATATTTGCTTTGTATATTTAGGTGCTCCTATGTTGGGCACATATATATTAACAACTGTTATATCTTCTTTCTGGATTGACCCCTTGATCATTATGTACTGTCCTTCTTAGTCTCTTGTGACAGTCTTCATTTTAAAGTCCATTCTGCCTGATATAAATATTGATACTTTGGCTTTCTGGTATATCATTTTCATGGAATACCATTTTCCATCTCATCACTTTCAGTCTTTTTTGTCTTTAGATCTGAAGTGAGTCTTTTTTAGGCAGCATATATACAAGCCTTATTTTTGTATCCATTCACCCACTCTATTATGTCTTTTGATTAAAGTACTTGGAGCATTTGCATTTAAGGTAAATACATAATTAAGGTAAATACACAAATACATAATTAAGGTAATATGTATGTGTTGATTGCCAATTTGTCAGTTGTTTGGGGGTTGTTTTTGTAGGTCTTTTTTTTCCCTTTCTTCTTTTTTTTGTTCTCTTGGCATTTGATGATTGTATTTAGTGTTATGTTTGGATTCCTTTTTCTTTTGTGAGTGTATATCTATTGGGTTTTTTGTTTTGTTTTGTTTTTTGCCTTTTTTAGGGCCACACCCATGGCATATGGAGGTTCCCAGGCTAGGAGTCCAATTGGAGCTATGGCTGCCGGTCTATGCCACATCCACAGCAACATGGGATCTGAGCCATATCTGCAACCCACACCACAGCTCATGGCAATGCCAGATCCTTAACTCACTGAGCGAGGCCAGGGTTTGAACCTGCAACCTCATGGTTTCTAGTCAGATTCGTTTCTGCTGTGCCATGATGGGAACTCCTATATCTATTGTTTTTTGATTTGTGGTTACCATGAGGTTTTTATATAGCCATATGTGTATATATATATACACACGCACACGCACAATGTAAAATTTTAAAGTTGCTGATTTCTAAATTTCACATGCATTGTAACAACCCTGCATTTGTACTCTCCTCCTCTCACAATTATTGTTTTTTAATGTCACATTATGTATCTAATTGCCTTGTGTATCCCTAAGTTGCTTACTGTGGACATAGATGATTTTACTACTTTTGTCTTTTAACCATGCTTTGTGCATGGATGATTTCTTACCTTTACTGCATGTTTGCTTTTAGCAATGAGATCTTTCCTTTCATACTTTTCATGTTTCTAGTTATAGCCTTTTCTTTTTCACTTAGAGAAGTCCCTTTATTATTTCTTGTAAAGCTGTTTTGGTGGTGCTGAACTCTTTTAGCTTTCACTTGTCTGTAAAGCTTTTGATCTCTCCACCAAGTATGAATGAGGGTCTTGTGGGGTAGAGTATTCTTGCTGGTAGGTTTTTCCCTTTTATCACTTTAAATTTATCATGGCATTCCATTCTGTCCTGCATACATTAAATGACTTTTGTGCTAAATAAAGGACTAATTTATATAAGCATTTCAAAAGCTTATTAAAAATTCACATGCTCTAAGTGGGGAAATGTAAGATGCTGTATTTAATAAGTAATTTATGTTTATTGATTAATTCAGTTTTACGTCTTTTACAAGAAGTATATCTGTAAAGCAAAAAAAATCAGAAGTAAATACTCATAAATTTAATCAGTGCTTATTTCAACATGGTCCATTTACATCAATGATTTTCTTTTTTGGAAAATATTTCTTTATTTCCTCAATCCTTTTACAAAGAGTTATTTTCAACTAAAAATGGTAACATATCAATAAATAATAAAGAAAAAATCTTAAGATATAGAAGTAGAAGAAAGCTATTTAATAAAGTTGGAATGTACTTCTATTATGATCTTAAAGATCCACGGCAAGCATAACACTATATAAAAATGTATCTATTATCAATGTAGTGTACAGAAATGCATCACTCCATATGAGGCATCGTTTTGAATACAGTGAAGAGCAAACACTAAATAAGCCCTATTGTTGGGCTCAGAAAAGGCTACCTCTACAAAAGAGGTATCAGTGCTAAGACAAAAATGGAATTAGGATCTCAGGAGAGCCTCAGAGATAAGCTGGATAGGTAGAGACGCCCTCTTCTGGGCTTTGAACTTGGACATTTTCTTTTCTCTCTTAAACTTGAATATGTCAGACTTATCCCTGGAGGCATAACACTTGAGGCTAAGGGAAAATACTAAATATAAAATGCTGAGTAGATAAAAGCAGAAATGCAGAGGCTACGGGAGTACAAATGTAATTTCTGACAGAACAAGATGGCTAATTAGGGTGGGTGGTTTTAGGCCTCAGTCAGATTTCAAGTGGAAAACTAAAGCAAAAGTGTAGCAGTGTGAGCAAGTTTCCTCACACTGGACAAAATGGCAGCCAGCTAGGAGTCTTGGTTCTCTTGTCTCTTTGAGGCGTTTTTTCAAACTGGAAGGGCGGGGGAAGAGAGGCATTGAGGACAGAGCCCTTGGCCTATCTGGAGCACTACTGCCATCGTGCGGATATAGTTTCAAAACATCCTAAGCCGTTTTGGCTTTTTTCCTGTGAGGCCACTGACCAAGGAAGCTCAGAAGGACTAGAGGGTAGAACAGTCTTGGGCTCCCGGCTGGGCCTCTCTGCCTTCCCTTCTAAGGCCTCATGAGAGACCTGGCTGTTGGGAGTATCTTGGTGTAGAACTTGGAGGGTGAGGGGCCTGGAGTGAGCCAGCTGCTGGCAGGAGGTCAAGGCACAGGAAGTTGTGGGGCGGGGCCTAGGTTTCCTTTCAAAATGGGCAGGACTAGAAGAATACACAAAGACAAATCTAAGTTCTTTTAGGCAGTTGTCTCCTGTTCCTCCTCTTGCAGCAAGAGTTAACAGGCTTTCACATGTATCCTGATCTATGGGGCTCGGATCCCTTTGGCTAAAGTGTTATAGCACTAGGGACAGGCCTGTTCCAAGGGAAATTTAGCAGCATTTGGTGTGACTGCAGTGAGCCTCAGATCACACAAAATTCTGGCACCTCATTGCCTGAAGCAAGAGACCTGATTAGAAGTAGAGGTGGCCCAGTCTAACTTGGGTTTGCTGGAGAAAAAAGATCTCCACCCAGTGGAATCTTGATCTCCTCTCAAGTGTCATAAGAAAGAAGGGCATAAGATTCTTTATTTCTTGGTTTTCCAGAGGAAATTGAAGGCTTTGAGGCCTGAGAGCACCAATCACATTATAATAATCAAACTTCTCTGTTCTTGCTTCATAGCTGGTTGGAGGTGAAGATGTTTCATAGGCCTGTCCTCCTGTGATATGTGCGATGAGATGGAGACTCTACCAAGCCTTTTAATTAGGCCTAATAATCAGCTGCTTCTTCCTTCTAGGGGAAAGAGTACTTCTTGGTCTTCCCCTCCATCTGGTGGCCTCACTTGGATGTGCATGTGCATTCTGCTAGGCAAAGTCACACTAAGCTCCAATTTTGTATTGTTTATGTCCCACAAGCTGTTAAACTGTCCTTGGAACAAGCTTAATCATCTTGTTGACACTTTAGCCACAAGGAACCCAAGTCTACGCCCTGCCCCACAACTTCCTGTGCCTTGACCTCCTGCCAGCAGCTGGCTCACTCCAGGCCCCTCACCCTCCAAGTTCTACACCAAGATACTCCCAACAGCCAGGTCTCTCATAAGGCCTTAGAAGGGAAGGCAGAGAGGCCCAGCCGGGAGCCCAAGACTGTTCTACCCTCTAGTCCTTCTGAGCTTCCTTGGCCAGTGGCCTCACAGGAAAAAAGCCAAAACGGCTTAGGATGTTTTGAAACTATTTCCGCACGATGGCAGTAGTGCTCCAGATAGGCCAAGGGCTCTGTCCTCAATGCCTCTCTTCCCCCGCCCTTCCAGTTTGAAAAAACGCCTCAAAGAGACAAGAGAACCAAGACTCCTAGCTGGCTGCCATTTTGTCCAGTGTGAGGAAACTTGCTCACACTGCTACACTTTTGCTTTAGTTTTCCACTTGAAATCTGACTGAGGCCTAAAACCACCCACCCTAATTAGCCGTCTTGCTGTTTCCGAAATTATATTTCCATGTGATCCTGTCTATGTAGTTCTAATTTACTTCATTCAGCTTTACATGTCCAGTACTTTTCCATGGCATCAAGTTGTGTCCTTCGAGGAATAAATTAGATAGATCCAGAGGGAAAAAGAAGAAGTTGCCTGCAGCCTGGACATCTTCTCAAACCAACAATTCACAAATTCAAGTGGTCTTTGACCTGGATCGCCTTGCAAATAACCTTGGATTATTTCTCCATTTTGTCACCTATGATACTGAAATTTTGGTAACTATTTGGTACAAGCCTTAAGAGAAGGGACCAGACAGCTGTCATTCCTTCATGCCATAAATGGCAAGATACATATACTTGCATATATATAAATTCCAATTTGAAGTTAGAGTTTTGTTTCATGGTTTTATCATTTAACATTAGAATGATCTTTCCCCATGCAATTAAATATTATTCAACTACTTCCCGTGACTTTATGGTTTTCGTGTGTCTGTATGTGTTACACTTTATCTCTTAGGTGTAAAGCTTATAATACTGTATAGTATTTTCTTATTAATAAATTAAGGAGTAGCGCATGCCAAGGATCCAGAAAATAACCATGTGATGATGATCAAGAAGAAAAGCACTAACTTAAATCTTAAATCCTTTAAGCACTCTTAAATCCTGTTAAGACAACTGATTAAACTTTTTGACTATTTATACCATATATTTCAATATATAGACATATTCCTAGATTTAGTTTCACACACAAAAAATAAATCTGTATTAAAATTGGACTTACGTATACACTGTGGTGTGGATCACACCAGATGTTTGCTCTAAAAAAGTATTGAGGGGAATGAATTTACATCCGTGTAATCAATAATAAATCTTGTGGAGTTCCCATCGTGGCCCAGTGGTTAATGAATCCGACTAGGAACCATGAGGTTGCGGGTTTGATCCCTGGCCTTGCTCAGTGGGTTAAGGATCCAGCGTTGCTGTGAGCTGCGGTGTAGGTCACAGACGCAGCTCGGATCCTGCATTGCTATGGCTCTGGAGAAGGCCGGTGGCTACAGCTCCGATTTGCCCCTTAGCCTGGGGAACCTCCATATGCTGCAGGTGCGGCCCTAGAAAAGACAAAAAAAAAAAATAATAATAATAATAATAATAATAATAATAAATAATCCTTGTTTGTCAAAATTACAAGCCTTCAGCTTATGTATAATAATAATAAATAATCCTTGTTTGTCAAAATTACAAGCCTTCAGCTTATGTATATGATATATAGAGAGTACACCCTCAAAAGACTCTTAGAAAGGATGACACCATTACTTTTGGGGTGTTTTTTTTAAATGTTATACATACAAACCAAGATGCCTGTTAGCTGTCTAGAATACATATATGTTCATATGTTCGGATCAAGCATGTTTCTCAAAGATCTCCAAGAAACTTATAGCTGCCAATGGCACCAATGTCCGCATTCCACCAGTGAACTCAACCATGACCAGCCTGAAGGAAAGCTAGGAAGAAGCACAGATGTCACAAAAGCCAGTTCTCTTCCCTTGGTATTAATGGAAGCTTATCTTCCAAAGTGGAATGGCTTCCTGGTCAATAGAGATCAGGAAGGGCCACACCTAAAAAGCATCTCGAACCACTAGAAGGTCACAGCAGAGCACTATACTGATGTTACTTGTTTTCATTTAAGAACTCAAATACTGAAAGATAGAGATTAAGAAGGATGCCATGAAGAGAGAGGCAGCGATTAATTTTTAGCCATCCTCTTGACTCTAAAATTACTAGCCATTAGGTATCTGGAAGTATCCACACCAAGAGGGTGGCTATTTTATAAGGTCACTGAAGAATCTTCATCACAAACTACCTATGAAGGTAAAAATCATTTCTCAGGCTTAAATAATGTTATCACTGGCCAGGAATATCAACCCCCAAAGCCACCTCTCTGCTCTCCTTGCAAGAACTGATAAAACATGAAGGTCCTATCAGGACAAAGGAATTGATCTTGGGCTTTACAATGAATCTGTAAAGCCATGGGAGCAACCAGATGCTAGGCTCACAGCATTCCTCAAGGCCTTCCATTACATTCATGGCTTTCATCCACCTGAACAATTCCAGTCTCCCAGATGATGTCCTGGCCCACACTGGCCTGTCCGTGGACTCCCATTCCTTCTATACAGGTCCTTCTGGTTCCAGGGTTCTAAGTCCTCTCCACACAGCTAGGAAGCTGAGGCTCCGCCTCCCTACTTCCTGTGCCTGGACTTCCTGGTAGCAGCTGCCTGGGTCCTGGGCCATGGGTCCTGGTCTGGTGCTTATCAGATACTACGCCAAGACCCTGACTCTGTCCACTGCTCCTGCCAGACCACAGGGGAAAAGGGAGGGAGGCCAGGGTTGGGTTTAAGATCAGTTCAGCCTCCCACCGGCCTCACCACCCTCAACAGCTAGGCCTTGCTTGGAGGAACCATGCAGGGCTTAGGCTTGATCAAACTAGCTCCGCACGATGGCAGTGTGGTCCCGGAAAAGCCAGCTCGCCCTGCTCCAAGCATTCTTCTCCCGCCCTTTGAGTCTGAAAAAACGCCAGGAAGAGACAGAGACACCAGAAAATATGGCTTGGTTTGAAGAAACCTGCTCAAACTCTGTGCATTTTCCTCTTGGTTTCCCTGGTATGTCAAACTGAGATCTAGGCCACCCTACTTTATCAAGCAAATTCTCTTTTCCAGATTTCAATATCTACTTTACCAAGTCTTCCATATCTGCTCTTAATGCCATCAAACTGTTTAGGGGTACCAAGGCGCAAACCTCAAGGATCCATGCCTAAGTGAGAAAAGAAAATGATTATACCTAAGGGCTTGGCGAAGAGCAAATCTAGGCAACAGGCCATGTGGTTATTACCCTGTCTCATCTCCCAAATCCCCTGCAGTCTTCATATATCTAGCCTTGTGCGTTGAGATGGAGAAGCCATTTGGTGGAGTTCTAGGAGGAAGGTCCAGCTACTTCTTAAGACTGAATGCTAGATAGAGCCCTCCTTGGAATGATACATTCTTAAATGACTACAAATTCCAATCAAATGGGACACATGACTTTGTTTCATGGTGTCATCATATAACATTGGAAAACAAGCATTTTACATGTCATTAAATGGCCTTAGACTTTACTGTGTATGCTTGTCACTGTTTTTCACTTAAGGATTATTCTTATATTTTCACACTAGTAAGACAGAGCTCTTTTTTCACTTTTGCACAGTCATTGGCAACACCTTATAACAATTACATATATCCATATCATTCTCTCTTTTTGAGTGCTTGAATTTTCTTCTAGAACATATTCAGGAAATTATAAATTCAAAAATATATGGCAGGTCATTCACAGTGAAAAGAAATAATCACTTTCAAAATGTCTTCGCCATACTTTGTCATCCCCTCCATGTACATTTAAGATCTACTTTTATAAAATAATGTTCCAATTCCCCAGTACTATGATTGTTAAAACAAATTTTTATCACTTACAGCTTGAATGCTTCTCAAATATCATTAATAATTCTTTGGAATACTTCTGTGTTTAAAAATATTGCTTTTTTTTTTTTTTTTTTTTTTGGTCTTTTTGCCTTTTCTAGAGCCGCTCCCAGGGCATATGGAGGTTCCCAGGCTAGGGGTCGAATCGGAGCTGTAGCCACCAGCCTACACCAGAGCCACAGCAACGCGGGATCCGAGCCGCGTCTGCAACCTACACCACAGCTCAAGGCATCCTTAACTCACTGAGGGAGGCCAGGGATCGAACCTGCAACCTCATGATTCCTAGTCAGATTCATTAACCACCGAGCCACGACGGGAACTCCAAAAATATTGCCACTTTTAAACACTGATGTGAAATTTAGAAAGTGGGCATAGAAAATTCACATAACATAAAATTAACCATTTTAATATGTACAATGAAGTGGCATTTAGTACATTTACAATGCTGTGCAGGTATTATTTCTATCCACTTCCAAGTCATTTTCATTACCCTAAAGGAAACCCTAGATCCATGAAATAGTTTTTCTCCATTACCCCATCTGCCCAGCCCCTGGCAAATACTAATCTGCTCTCTGGCTCCATGGATTTACCTACTCTAGTTATTTCATATAAATGGAACCATACAGTATGTGGCCTTTCCTTTCCCACGTAGCAAAATGATTTCAAAGTCCAATCATGTCATACATTAGCACTTCATTTCTTTTTATGGCTGAATAATATCCATTATATACATATTGGATATAAAAGTCATTCTCTTGTATGTGGATAACCAGTTGTCTCAGCACCACTTGTTAAGGAGACTACTCTTTGCCCTTTGAATTACCTCGTATATGGATTCATTCCGCACTCCCAACCTATTTATTGATCCACACGTTTATTCTTATTTGAGTACCACATTGCTTTGATTACTGTAGTTTTTTGTTTTTTTTTGTCTTTTTGCCATTTCTAGGGCCGCACCTGCGGCATATGGAGGTTCCCAGGCTAGGGGTCCAACCGGAGCTGTAGCCGCCAGCCTACACCAGAGCCACAGCAACGCAGGATCCGAGCTGCATCTGCGACCTACACCGCAGCTCACGGCAACACCGAATCCTTAACCCACTGAGCAAGGCCAGGGATCGAACCCGCAACCTCATGATTCCTAGTCGGATTCGCTAACCACTGCGCCACCACAGGAACTCCTGACTACTGTAGTTTTATGGCAAGTTCTCAAATATGGAAGTGAGTCCTCCAGCTTAGTCTTTTTTCTATTATTCAAGCTTACGTTAGCTACAGCTGTCACTTGCAATTCCATACAAATTTTAGGATTAGCTTTTCCGTTTCTGCAAAAGCAGTTGGTGGGATAATGACATAGATTACATTGTAGTATAGGCCACATGGTAGGCTTCACAAGAAGGAAACTTAAACAACTTAGGATATTTTGAAACTATTTCCGCACGATGGCAGTAGTGCCCACAAGCCCTGTCCTGTGGCCCTCTTCTCCTGCCCATCCAGTCTGAAAAAAACAGGACCAAGGAACAAGGGTGTTAGAAAACAAGGCTGCCTCGCAATTTGCCCAGTAAACTGCTCACCCTGCTGCACTTTTGATTTTGGTTTCCATCTAAAATCAACTTAAGTCTAAAACTACGCAATCTTATCAGGCATCTTATTTTACAGAAATTAAATTTCCACCCAAACTAGTCTATATGCATCAGTTTTTCTTCCTTCGAGATTAGGTTGGCTAGACCTTGGTTCTCCATCCACAGATGCAACCAAGCATGGACTGAAAATTAAAAAAAAAAATTCCAGAAAGTTCCAAGAAGCAAACTTGAATATGCTGTGGGCCCACAACTACTGACATAGCATTTATACTATATTGTATATTTGCAACAATTTACATGGTATTTACATTGTATTAAATATCCTGGGCAAGCTAGAGATGATTTAAAGTTTAGGAGAGGATATGCTGAGTTTTCATGCAAACATTCTGCCACATTATATAAGAGACTTGAGCATCCATGGATTTGGTATCCAAACAGGGTCTTGAAACCAACCCCATGCAGATTCCAAGGGATGACTGTACTTTCCAGCATTTTCATGTGGGGAAATTATCTGCTTCACATGGTAAGTTAGATGGATCCAGGTAGAAAAAGATGAAGAAATTGCTTGGAGTCCGTAGGAGAGCATTTCTGGTCTCTAGCTGCCAATTCAGAAACCCAAGTGGTTTTAGACCTGGTTTCCTACCCAGGCACCAAGGAGTCCTCCACGTTCATGCCTCTTGTATTGAATAACCGGCAGGTGTTTGAGAGGAGTTATCAGAAAAGGCCCAGTTAACTCACATCACTATAAAACATACATTGCTCCCATGGCATCTCACCTATACTTACATGTTTATAAATTCCAATTAGAAGTTAGACAGGATTTTGTCTCACTGGTTTCATCATTTAATGTTAGAACGTGGCACTTGCCCGTGTTATTAAACACTCTTCAACTTCTTCACATGACAGCTCCTTGAAAATCTCTTAGCATCTTTGAAGGACAAAAAGAAACACTTGATCACAAATTCCACTTTCCTGAGGCAACCACCATTACCAACCTGATAGATATATGCATTCAAATAGCATATGTGGGAGTTCCCATCATGGCTCAGCAGAAATGAATCTGACTAGTTAGTATCCATGAGGCGGCAGGATTGATCCCTGCCCTTGCTCAGTGGGTTATCGATCCGGCGTTGCCGTGAGCTGTGGTGTAGGTTGCAGACGGGGCTCGGATCCCGAGTTGCTGTGGCTCTGGCGTAGGCCGGTGGCTACAGCTCCGATTCGACCCCTAGCCTGGGAACCTCCATATGCCTCAGGTGGGGCCCTAAAAAGACAAAATATATATATATGTATATTATATGCAATTGCTCATAAAAGCTGATACCATTTAACTAAATAGACACAGGCTTTTCAATATATTCCCCTATTTCCTCAAAGGACTGTTCAAAACACACAATCTCATTACATCTTTCTTAAATTCCATCTTGGTAACACTATAGATAGAATTTAGTTCCATGGATATTAGGTAATGGGAAATTTCCAATGGCATTAAATATTCATGAGGTAAGTAATAATACTTTATTGCTAAATCTCACAACTCTTCTTTACCGTTGCTCAAATCCCAAGGATATTATAAACATGTGGCAAAGAAATAGAAAATTAAACCATTATAAAGAAGTAAATGAAGGATAATCTCTACTGGCAAAAGCTCAATAGAAACTCATTTTGATTTACTGCATTTTGATCATTTTTCTATTTATATTATATATTTACTGCATGTAGCAAGTGTGTATGTGCATGAAAATTGTTTGTTATGGATTTCAAATTACATCATTTATGTGTGATTTCCTTGTGGTTTGAGAATTATCCTATCACTTTCTCGGGTCTTATATAGAGAAGCTAATTAGATGGTGGGCTCATTAAATATACTTTAGATGATTGGATTTTGTGTTAAGTAATTATTATTATTATTATATTACTATTATTATGTTTTGCTTTTGAGGGCCCCACCCACGGCATATGAAGGTTCCCAGGCTGGGGGTCTAATTGGAGCTACAGCTGCCGGCCTACACCACAGCCACAGCAACGCCAGTTCTGAGCCGCATCTGCAATCTATACCACAGCTCATGGCAACGCCGGATCCTTAACCCACTGAGCAAGGCCAGGGATCCAACCCACAACCTCATGGTTCCTAGTCAGATTGGTTTCTGCTACACCACAACAGGAACTCCATTAAGGAATAATTTATTAAAAGCTTTTAGTTTTCTTGACTTTGGAGAATAAGATATTTAATCATTCCATCATGTAGATAGGACTGTCTTTTTTTGAGAATATAATATTACTCAGAATATTATCAAAACTAATATATTGTCAATATATTAAGCCTTCACTGTACATACAGGCAAAACTTGAAAGTACACTCACAGAAACATTGTTTTAGAAGTGAAGACACCCATGGTTGCTTTCTTCAAATTTTAAAACATGAATCCTAATGAGAATACTGGCTCCGTAGAATAAATAAATGTTTAGATCAAATTTATTACATATGCTAAAAGTAAAGGAAGACACAAAATGTTTTGCCATTTCTTTTATTTGGTGTCAGAAAACTTCTATTTTGATCCTTCTTTGCTTTCCACACTAATCACAGGAAGGGAATAATGCCATCCTGTTCGGAATACCCTACTCTCCTTGCAAGAACTGATAAAACATGAGGGTCCTATCAGGACAAAGGAATTGATCTTGGGCTTTACAATGAATCTGTAAAGCCATGGGAGCAGCCAGATGCTGGGCTCACAGCATTCCTCAAGGCCTTCCATTACATTCATGGCTTTCATCCACCTGAGCAATTCCAGTCTCCCAGATGATGTCCTGGCCCACACTGGCCTGTCCGTGGACTCCCATTCCTTCTATACAGGTCCTTCTGGTTCCAGGGTTCTAAGTGCTCTCCACACAGCTAGGAAGCTGAGGCTCCGCCTCCCTACTTCCTGTGCCTGGACTTCCTGGTAGCAGCTGCCTGGGTCCTGGGCCATGGGTCCTGGTCTGGTGCTTATCAGATACTACGCCAAGACCCTGACTCTGTCCACTGCTCCTGCCAGACCACAGGGGAAAAGGGAGGGAGGCCAGAGTTGGGTTTAGGATCAGTTCAGCCTCCCACTGGCCTCACCACCCTCAACAGCTAGGCCTTGCTTGGAGGAACCATGCAGGGCTTAGGCTTGATCAAACTAGCTCCGCACGATGGCAGTGTGGTCCCGGGAAAGCCAGCTCGCCCTGCTCCAAGCATTCTTCTCCCGCCCTTTGAGTCTGAAAAAACGCCAGGAAGAGACAGAGACACCAGAAAATATGGCTTGGTTTGAAGAAACCTGCTCAAACTCTGTGCATTTTCCTCTAGGTTTCCCTGGTATGTCAAACTGAGATCTAGGCCACCCTACTTTATCAAGCAAATTCTCTTTTCCAGATTTTAAGTTGTACTAGGTCAAGTATGTATAATTAATATAAACTTAATAATTAAATAACAATTAATTTTTATAATATACAAAACCTGCTCCTTTACATCTTAAATATCTGTTACATTATTTTCACAAATTAAATCTTCAAGCACTGCATGCTCATTAACAAGGATTTATAATTATTGCTTGTGTATTTGGGGTTGTTTTTAAATGACAGGGAATGAAACAAAAACACACTACTTGGGCTTTTATATACAGTTTCCTTGTTTATTTCTTCATATGACTCTGAGTTATGGACTAGTTTCTCCATTTCACTCTGGAGGGCTCTGTTTTGCATTTTCTGTATGCTAGGTCTTCTAGTAACAAATTCCATCTGCTTTTCTTTTCTGGGAATGTTTCTTTTTTTTTTTGCAAGTTAGTCTTGATGGAAGCAGAATCCTTGGTTGACATTTTTTTCTCCCTCTTAGAATTTTAAATGCCTTTTGGTTTCCAAGGTTTCTGAAGAAAAATAAACTGCTAAGCTTATTGAGGCTACCTTGTATATGATGAGACCCTCTTGATGCTTTCATAATTCTTGCTTTGTGGCTCTTGTCCATTTGACTATAATGTGACTCAACATGGATCTCTGTGTGCTTATTTTACAGTTTGTTGACCTTCTTAGATGTGTATATTCACGTCTTTTATCACCTTTGGAGTGTGTGCACCATTATTTCTTTATGCTTTTTGCCTCTTTATTTCTCTCCTTCTTTGATAACTCAATTATGTGTAAGATGACATAATAAATTATTTCCCACAGGTCTCATAGACTCTGTTCATTTTTCTTCATTTTTTTTGTTCTGCTCCTCAGACTGGATAATTTCAACTGACCTAATTGCAGTTCTCTGATTCTTTCTCCTGTTTGACTTTCTGTGCCTGGACCACCTGGCAGCTACTGACTCAGTTCTAGCCTCTCACTCTCCGAGCTGTACACCAAGACCCTACCAATGTTCAAGTATCTCGTGAGGCCATTTAGAAGAAGACAAGGAGGCCCAGCTTGGGTCTAAGCCTGTCCTAACTCCCCACAGGCATGATGTTCCTTAACTCTTGGCCTCAGGGAAGGAAATATTAGGAGATTTTGGTGCTCCGAAACTATTTCCTCATGATGGCAATGGTGCTCCAGATATGCAGGCAAGCCCAGTAGAGCTGTCAACTCCTACCTCAACCAGTCTGGGGGTGGGGGGGGAATGCTAAAGGCACCAGGAAACATGGCTACCTTGTATTTTGCCTGTTTTAAGAAACTTGCTCATGTTGTTCTTTTGCTTTCGGTTTCCATCTGAAATCAAAACTGAGGCCTAAACCAGCTATAATGGAAAAAATAAAAATCATTATAAATGAAAAAAAAAAAAACAAAAAAACCCAAACCAAAAAAAAAAAAAAAAAAAAACCCTGAGGCCTAAACTACCCATCCCCATCTTCTTTTGTAGGAAATCAATTTCTTTTCATTTTTTCTTTTCTTTTTTGGCTATCTGGCACATATGGAGTCCCTGGACCAGGGATCAATCAGAGCTGCAGTTGTGACCTAAGCCACAGCTGCATTCCCAGCACTCCCAAGAAGCCACCTTGGACCCCATTGTGCCACAGAGGGAACTCCAAGAGCTCAATTTCTACAGAACCTGGTTCTGCTCTTCTTAACTCAGCTTTACTTCTGATGCATTTTCCCTAGTTATTAAGTAGGCCAAGTCTCAAGGAATTTTTTTCAAGAAAAAAATTCTGGAAAACCAAGGGCAAGACTAGGGCATTCCTAGGCAACAACAATTGCTAATAATTATTGCGCATTTAAAACACTCTAGTATATCTTTCAAGGATCTTGATAAGAATTCATGTATTGATTCTTTAGAACATACGTGTACATACTATGATTTTTGCCACTTAATAAAGAAAGGTAGCACAGGAAGTTTAAAAACCTTTTCCAAGGCCACATAGCTAATAATAGAGACAACTTAAAAATCAGATGAGCCAGACTTCAGAGCTCACACTCTTAAGCACTAGGGAGGCAAACTATATGCTCACTTCTGAGGCACTTTGAGGAAGCCTCCCAATATTTTCTAGTTTTCTTGCATTCCCTAAGACTTAAGTATGAAGAGGATTCAGTAAACAAGTTCAATACTATCTTGGATTCTTGCCACATAAGAACAATAGATAAAAATAAGTCATATTCTATTAACCTTCTAATCACTAGTACACTTCTTTCTCAGGTTAAGCCCTTTCCACAATTTGTTGCTTTTTATGGCAAACGTTGAAACTTCCCAAAGCCCTCCAATTTTTATTTGCTTACACAGGCGAAGGAAAGAAATTCCCATGAAGCCCCACTTATCCTCAGCCACCTATAGATTTAAGGACTCCTTGGGCTCAGAAAGAGCAGATGAATTGGGAGCAGAGAGGAACTGAGTCACATTTAGTTCCCAGAATTTCAAAACAATGTCAGAAAACTGCTGACATTGTCTAATTGCATTTATGGTACATGTGTATTGATATTATGTACTTTTCAGTATCCTACTATGTATTCCTTTTGGCTAGTTACCAAATATTTCCATTACTCCTCTTGGATACTGTTAAGATCAGTGATATTTGGCAAAGGTACAGAGCCAACCCCACAAATTTGATTAAACAAATATCCCAACCTATCTTTGAAATCAAACCAGAACCCTCTATGGCAGAACATAACCGAGACTCATAGAGCAAGCCAGCCAGATTATGCAATCAATAAAGGTAAACCATTTGAGGCAAAGAGAAAAATGAAGAGTCAACGGATAAAGAGGAGGATATAATGATAACCAGTAGAAAAAAAAAATTCCAATGTATATTATCATCCAAGTTGTGTACAAAGATAAAATACATATAGTTTATGGTGATATTATAGGCTACTTTGTGTTCAGTTATCTGAATTCCATACTCTAAATATTCTATTTTGAAAAAAGTTTATTTTTTCACAAATGGAAAATAGCTTTGTTCATATTTTTAAATTATGCTTTGGGATAACTAAAGTATACTGTCAAATGCTCATAAAATACAAAAGGGAAAAAGGTATAAAATGAAAAAGATGAGTAAGAAAATACCCAATTATTGTAAACATATATGTATACATGTAAATTAAAATTTATCAATATATTTATATAAATCAAAAAAAGAGGAGTTCCTGTCGTGGCGCAGTGGTTAACAACTAGGAACCATGAGGTTGTGGGTTCGATCCTTGCCCTTGCTCAGTGGGTTAACGATCCGGGGTTGCCTGAGCTGTGGTGTAGGTTGCAGCTGCAGCTGGGATACTGTGTTGCTGTGGCTCTAGCATAGGCTGGCAGCTACAGCTCTGATTAGACCCCTAGCCTGGGAACCTCCATATGCCACGGGAGCGGCCCAAGAAATGGCAAAAAGACAAAAAAAAAAAAAAAAAAAAAAGAAGATGTAATTAGTGTTTGTCTCAAGATTGTGGAATTATAAATAGGGTGAACATTCCTCTTAGTTTGCCTTGGGAAGTCAAGGTTTATATCAGCTGTCCCACTTGGACAATAAATTATGTAAGCTCTTAAGTACATAATTTGTATTCTCTACTTAATTACCAAATTCATTATTAAAAATATATCATTTCTTTATGCTTATAAGGCATTAATACTTATGCCAAAATTAAAATATGGATATATATGAAGAATATAAGTATAAAGATACCCAAAAAAGTCATATGATAAATTGCATTTAAACATATATGTTTAAAACCTATGTAGAGCTTGACAGTAATTTCTGTTAAAAAGAAAAACACAGGCCCAAAATGGATTCACTTATGCCAGGCCACACCAGCAAACCAAGGCTTAATATCTAATCTAATTGAAGATCCAACCTCTCTAAGAAATGTAGTCTTAACCCAACCAGTCAGTAAGTTTCTCATCAGCACCAATGAGGTAATATGTCACTTGAGGCCTCTCCATTCCCCAAAGTAAGATGAAGTAACCCATATAAAAAAACCTTTTTTTCCTAAAAGGGAGATGAGCGACACTGAAATAATACTTTTTTTGTTGGTTTATGATTTCCTTGTCCTGTTTTTGAAAACCTTTCCCCTTTTGTATTCCTTTAGAGCTCCCCTCTGCTTGCTAGGTGAGGTGCTGCCTAATTTATGAATCATTCAATAAAGCCAGTTAGATCTTTAAATTTTACTAAACTTGAATTTTGTTCTTTAGCTTTTCCTTAAATGAAAATAGCAAAATATGAATATTTATTCTGAGCATCTCGTTTAAGCCACTGAAATATTTACCAGTGAGCCCTCAATCTATAAAGACATTTAAAAAGATGCCATTTGGGTTACTTTCTAAAGTACGTGAGCCAGAAAATGGAGGACTCCATAGGAGCCTAAGAAACGAGCCAGGTCAAACACCACAAGGTCTAATGGCTTCTTGCAAACTTCTTGAGATTCTAGCAATTTCTTTTCCTCTTGCATGGATCTCCAAGACTTCAGCCCTGCATCAGAAATCTTGAAAATGGGGAAAATCGTACAGATCGAATATTGACTTTTTTTTACTTACTCAGTGAATTTATTACATTTATAGTTGTACAATGATCATCACAATCCAGTTTTATAGGATCTCCATCTCGAACACTGACTAAAGAAGATGATTATCTGCAAAGCTTTGGTCTAGTGGAAAGGGAACTCTTGAAAAGTTGGCTGATGAGGGTGGGTGGTTTTCAGGCGCATTTCAAATAGAAACTGAAAGCAAAACTGTCGCACTGCAAGCTGGTTTCTCCAAACTGGGATTGAGTTCTTGTAAAAGATAAGGCCAGATGTGTATGATGAATTTAGGCTTCAGTTTTTAATTTCAGATGGAAATCAAAAGCCATAGAACGGTGTGAGCAAGTTGCTTAAAACCAGCAAAATACAAGGCAGACATATTTCTTGGCTCCTTGGTCTCTAGGTGGCGTTTTTTTTTTCAGATGGGATGGGAGGGAGAAGAGGAGCTGGGGGCAGGGCTGGTTGGCCATTCTGGAGCCATACTGCCATCACGAGGAAGTAGTTTTAGAAAAGCTGAAATTGTTAGTGTGAACTCCCGGAGATCTAGCCTTTAAGGCTGAATGGGCTCTGATCAAGCTGGGTCTCCTTTACTTGAACTCTGAGCTCTGGACAAAGGAAGAATGCTGGTAGAGAAGCTTCTGAGTGAGTGACAAGGACTGTGGTGTCTTTCTTTCTTCCCACTGTGAGCAGAACTAGAGGAAAGCAATGAGAGCCTATGCAGAACTTCTGGGCATTTGTCTTCTGCCCCAGCCCCTTACAGAATGAGACAGTTGGGCTGGGTACAAGATATATTGACAGGATCAAAGTTGGGGCTTGGGATGGGAATCTTATTCCATGTGACATCTAACAGCAGCTGGTCTGAGTCTGCAGTTCTTTGGGACACCCCAAAATCTGGTGCACCCATTGCCTGGAGCAAGGATGGTGCCACCCTGCCACCATTAAGCCAGTGTGAAGGCCTACCACCTTAAAGCAAAATGCTCTCACCAGAGACAGAAATGGGTTCTTTAGTGGTTGGCTTTCTCCTAAGGAAGATGAGACTCCTGGGGCTTGGGACTTAATCATTCATGTTCATTCATATTAGCAAGTATTAGTCCCTGTGCCTGCTTCTCAGCCTTTTACTGATGAAGATGCCCTGTAGTCTTCACAAGCTATTCTCCTTGGAGAGATGAGCATATCAGGACTCCTGAACACTTGTCTATTTTCATCATGCCTCTCACTCTGCTATACCTGAGATGATATTAGTGTATAACCCCTTAGAGAAAGCTGAGCAATCCACAGAGATAAGCTTTGATATTTTTATCTTCTTTCTTCTGCTCGCCTCTTCTGCTTTTTTTTTGTTTGTTTGTTTGTTTGTTTTTGTGTGTGTGTGGTTTTTTTTTTTTTTTTTTTGGCTGCCCTGCTGTTTTCTTTTCATTGCAAAAGAAAAGCTCAATGAAATCTACTATCCCTAATCTTTCCTATGGGTAGAGTCTCTGGAGGAAGGATATGGTCATGTGAAAGGTTAACTGATGCACATAAATTGCCCTCAGAAATATTAAAGAAATTGATAATGCCTAGCGATTCATAGGAACTTGTCTGTTTCTACAAATAATCACATAAACTGGGCAATATTGATGGCTTCGTTTTCAGCAGCTCACTCAGGATATATTAGGTGGGAGTAGTGGATAGTTGAGAATTACTTGAACCATAATTTACTTACTTATTGGGGAATTTGAGAACCTCTGCCAATAGACTTTTCTGATCCATGGCCTTTTTCTTCTGGGAAGTTCATGCCCCATTCTTTTTTCCCCTTTCCTGCTATCTTGTTTTCCTTTTGCTTTTCATTTTGGGACAGCTAATGATCTGTAATGGATGTCAATGGTTGAAGGGCAGTAAACATTGACAATTGTTGTTCTTAGTTTCCAGTTTTTGCTGTTTCCATTACTATAACTGAAACACTGAAATTCAGCTAGGAGCTATTACCTTAGGCTTCTATCCTCTCTCAGTCTATTTGGCTTCTGTTAAGGATAACTGGGGTGAGGTGAATACAACATTCTCGAGCTTAAGGAATTCCAGAGCTGAGGTCACCTCTAGTTTGTTCACAATTCTCCATACACTTGTCTATTCCACTGAAATGTGAAGCCAAGTTAAAGCGCTTCTCCAAGACAGGCACCCCAGCACATTTGGTCCAAACTTTCTCTTGGTGTGTTTTAGCAGAAATAATTTCAGGTCAGCAGTTACCTTTCACCTTCACTAGGCACTTGGGTTCTCTGAGGCATGCTCTGCCAAATGTCTTCAAGACATTCCTAAGAGCCAACTGCACTTTGCTGATGATCAATTACTGCTTACAGCTCCAAATATACTCTTCAATATATCCTCTATGATACACAATGAAATTTTTTCCCTTGCACTCTGAGTTATGACACTGTTGCCAAATGGGGCTAAGGTCCCACAGTGCCAAGTACTTTCTCTCAGAGTGTCTGCCTCTTGCTCAAAGGACAGGAGGATGCAAAAAGATCATAAGCTCTGCACTTGGGTTACGAATCACTTCCTCCAGTCTGGTCTGCATTGGGCGGAGTTCCACTTCCCCAACTTCCTGTGCCTGACTTCCTGGCTGTTGCCCATCTGGTCCTGGCTACTCACTAGCCAGCTTTTACAATTATATCTTGCCTTTGTTAAAGTATCCTGGAAAGCTCAGAGAGGAAAGCAAGGATGCAATGTTTGGAGCTAGGAGATGCACAACCTCCCCCGCGGTCTCCTGGGCGGCAAGACCAATGACTTAGCGCTTCACCAAATGATTTCCTCACGATGGCAGTAGTGCTCCAAAAATGTCAACCAGCCCTGACTCAGGGGCCTCGTCTCCCGCCCAACTTGTCTGAAAAAACGCTAACAAAAGGCCGAGGTGCTAGTGCTGAGTTTGAGGAAACCAGCTCACACTACAGCAATTTTGCCTCCCATATCCATCTATAATCAAACTGAAGCCTAAACTACTCCTGTCTTCCAGGCATTCAGCCATCTTTTCTTCTTTCTCTTTTCTTTCTTTCCTTCCTTCCTTTCTCTCCCCACCCCCCACCCCATGCCTATGGCACATGGAAGTTCCAGGGTCAATGATCAAACTGACTGCACCACCAAAGAACTCCTCAGGCACCTTCTTTTGTCCACCATTAACTTTCCACCAGATCTTGGCTTCATAGTTTAGCTCTTCTTCACTCAGAATGAGTTCTCCAGCATTTTCCTAACTATCAAGAAGTCTTGTAGGGACTAGTCTCAGGATACCAGGATTAAAAGGAAGAAAATGCTGGATGTTCCTGCAATGCTGGAAGGCCTGCAGGAGGCCATCTTGAGTCACTTATCCTCATGGGCTTCCTTGATTCCTAAGGCGTCTCCATTCAATTTTCTATAACACACTAATAATAATATTTTTGTGTTTGGTGGAAGACTGTTTTTGACTCAGCTATCTTGAGTTGGAAATAATTTTTTCTCAGTATTTTGAAGACACTGTTTCACAGAATTCTGGTTTCCTGTGTTGATGTTCAGCAGTTCAAAGTCATTCTGATTCTTCATACTTTTATGGTAGTTATATGCTCTTCCCTATTACGGTGTCCTGAAATTTCATAATATGTCCTCACGTAGGTCTCTTTTGATCTACTACGCTGATAACTTGGTAGTCCCTTTCAAAAATGGAATATCATTTTATATTTCTGTTAAATTGCTGGCAACTATTATTCAGATAATAAATGACATTTCCAGATGAACCCTAATTTTCTTAGTTTTTTTCAATTTTTAAAATTACAAGTACAGTCTTTTTCCAACCTCTTTTACGAGCTTTGTATTTCTGCTATGCTACTTTTAATCGTTGTGTTCTTTTACACTGTATCCTTTTCTTCTATCACGGTTGCAATATCATCTCTTGCCTATCTGGTGATATTGATAACAATTATTTTTTAAAGCTCTCTTCTTCCTTAAAGTTGGTCTTTTCCAATATAATTCTTCGATGTTTTGCTGTGTAGTTTTCACCATCAGAGCTCTCTTTAGAGATTAAGAGAGGCACCATGGCTTTCTTTTGATTAGTGTTTGCTTGGTATATATTACCTATCATTTTAAATATATCAATATCTTTATATTTAAAGTGGATTTCCTATAGCCGGAATATACTTGGTTCTTACTTTTATTAATACAATCTGAAAATCTCTGTCTTTTCAAAAGACTGTTAGATCATTTACATTTATTACAATTATTAATATGGTAGCATTTAAATTTTGCTGGTTGTTTTCTACTTGTTCTTTTTCATGAATTTTAGTGGATCAACTGAGTATTTTTTATGATTCCAGTTTTATCACTATTAGTTCATCAGTTATAATTCTTTTTAAATTTGTATGTGGTTGACCTAAGGTTTAAAAAATCTACATGAAGTTCCCATTGTGGTGCAGCAGAAAGAAATCCTACTAGGATACAGAGGGATGCAGGTTTGGTCCCTGGCCTCCGTCAGTGGGTCAGGGATCCAGTGTTGCCATGAGGTGTGGTATAGGTTGTAGACGTGGCTCGGATCCCACATAGGCTGGCAGCTGTAGCTGATTTGACCCCTAGTTTGGGAACTTCCATATGAAAAAAAAAGTCTGCATGTAATTAATAATACATTTCTTCTCATGTAGTGTAAGAACCTTATGATAATATGTTTTTACCTTCCATCTTTTGTACTGTCATTATACTTCTGAAATACGCTACTATTTTTCTAATAGATGGTCAAATATATTTTAAAACAATTAAAAATGAGAACTGTCTTGTGTTTTTACTTTCATTTTAACAATTTCTAGAGATCTCTAATTCTCTGTGTCAATCCCAGGTGTCTGTCTGATACCACATTCCTTCTGCCTAAAGAGTTTTCTTTAATATTTATTATAGTGAAGGTCTGCTGATAATGAATTCTCTTAGTTTTGTTGGTCTGAAAAAGTATTTTTCCTTGTTTTGAAAGACATTTTTGATGGTATAAAATTCTGTGTTGATCATTTTATTTGTTTTGTTTTCAATGCCGTTAAGATCCAGTCTATTTCCTTATAGCTTGAGTAATGTTTAGAGAGTCTGCTATAAATCTTATATTTGTTCCTTGCCAGTGAATATATTTTGTCTTTTGTATCCAGCTGTCCTCTAGATTTTGTCTTTATCTGCGGTTTCAGGACTTTGACCATCGAGGTGTCTTTATATGTGGATTCATCTGTGTTTAACTACTGAATATTTTCATCACACAACTTCCAGTGTAGGGACTTCCTATCAGCTGATGGCTCAGTCCGGCCAACCCCACCCACCAGCCACCCTCTACAGCTAGACCTCAACTTCGTCATACCAGCATCAGATCTTTAGCCAGAGTTTCTATAATAATAACTCAGAGAAGCCAGGCAGGCCCAGATTGGGACCAGAACCTGCTTAGCCCTTCCACCAAACGGACCGAAAGTCCTCTTGGAGACAAAGCAATGCCGGCATAGGCAGATTTTAAACTATTTCCTCATGGTGGCAGTAGTGCACCAGTTATGCTAACAAGTATTTTCCTCCCCGCCCCACCCCCAGCCCTCTTCAACCTCCCATCCTGCTGGAAGAAAAGAGAGGCAAAGGTACCAGGAAATATGGCTGCCTTTTATCTTGTCCAGCTTGAAAGAACCTGCTCACACAGCTGTACATTTGCCTTGGTTTTTCACTGGAAACCAAAATGAGGCCTAAAGCTACCCATCCTCATCAGGCATCTTCTCTTTGCAAGAATTCAAATTCCACTAGGCCTAGTCTTCACAGTTTTTGTTTTTGTTCACTCAGCACTACATCTCCAGCATTTTTCCAAGTTATCAAGGTGTCTACTTCTGGAGGTAAGTCTCAAGTATCCAACATTAAACAGAAAAATAAAATGAGGAAAATCCAACCAAGAGGGCATCTCTACACATCCATATGTCCTAGCTTGGCTCACCTCTATGGCTCTCAAGGAATTTTCCTACATTTTCTAGGTAAAGAGGTAGGTTCTATGTGTTGAATTGTTGGCAGCCATTTAACTGGGGCCCAGAGAAGGTCCACATAGCTCTTCTATGCTATACAATGCCCCACATGTCAGGATACATATATTCCAATCAGAGGCTACTTTGAGTTTTGTCTTATCCTTTCACTTACCATTTGAAATACAAGCACTCTCTCATGTCATGATAATGCTTGCCAAGGATTTAGAAATAAGTACGTGCTTGATCAAGAGGGAAGCACTGCCATAAAACTTATGACACTGACAACATTTTAGATTATGTCTTTCTACTCCTCTCAATACAAAGTTCTATATGTGTGTTCAAACACAGTAACAAATCTATATTAAAACTGGATATTAGTACATTATGGTTTCCATAAGAAATTTTCACTCCTGATTCCTAGTCATTTTGAGAATATTATATAGAATTTGCAAGTCCTCACTTTAGTAAAGAAATCATCATGAAAAATGTTTTTATCGCCTTATTCATTATCTATTTACTATACAGTATATATAAAGTATATTATATGCATATATATATACATGCACACATTTGTTTCTCCTTATAGTTATAATTTGCCTTATATTGGCTGTAGTTTTGGACAAGTCTTCTGCATAATCTTGTATAAACTGCATGGTCTCATATAAATACATATTTTCCTCAGCCTGAAATTTCTTTACATGTTATTCTGGAAAGAGGTCTCTCTTCCAAGCTATTAAAAGAGTGACACCTACGTTGGCAACCTGTTCATATTTTAAAGCCAAAAACAAATGGCACCTCAATCAAAACTAGAAATAACTTTTAAACTGTCTTTGCCTTACATTGTTTGCATGTTTCCTGTGCACATGTATTCTTTGGCCAAAAATCTCAGTTTCCTTATACCTCAAGGATTCAGACATTTTTTCTTCACTGATTACAGTTTGAGTTCTTTGCAAACATCCTTAAATATTCCTTGGAATACTTCCTATTTCTAATGGTGCCCCTCTTCTTTTTGTATTTCTTATAATTAAGCATACCTGTTTATAAAATTATCAGAAACATTAGCCATGTATAAAGTGCAGTGAGGTCAAAAGTAATGCCCACTCAAGCAGACAAGGATTTCCAAAAAATGGGTGTTCTGAATCCTCTTGCTTTCTGTAATCAGTTAGAGACATAAATACATTAGGTCTCAAATGGCCAGCAAATAAGCTATGTCAGTAATTTCTTCTGTACATATTTGTTCTGGATTGGTTCTCAAATTACAAATATATTATTGGCCTCTTGAAATACAGACTCTATCAATCAATAACAAGTAGAAACACTTTATCCTAAATCCTTCTTTCCCAAGGGAACCACAATTAGCAGCTTGATGAGTATGTTGGTTTAAATTTAATAAACAAACAAAACATTTCCATTTATTTTTTCAAACCTAACTTGGTCACACTGTACAGAGTTTGGTGCCATGAATTTTTGAGTCAATAGTGGACAGTGGGCAACTGCCAATAGCATTAACTATTCATGAGCAACTTTAAAGTTTTTCATGGTTAAGTCTCATAGCATTCCTCTACTATTGATCAAATCATAAGAATACATGTATCTGGAAAAGAATAAAAAATCTGAGCAAATATAAAGCAGTAAAGAAATGATACTCTAACCCACAGGAACTCAACGGATATACCATCAGTGTCTGATATACTGCATTCTGCTTTTATGTTATATTATGCATAATTGTATATATGTGGGCACCTAGGTAAGGGTTGTCAGAGTTTGTTGGTATGAATTTTGACTTACATGAGACATGTGGTTGCAGTTTGAGTTGCTTCCTTCTATCACTATTTTTGAGATCTTACATCATAAAAGCCTCTTCATATGATATTAAATATGCTTCAGAAAACAGGATTTTCTGTTGAACACAATTTGGAAATGCCATTCTATTTACATAACAATTAAGAGTGAGGCCTTTAAATCTTGCACACATATAGACCTGTGCACATTTTTAAAAGAAAAACAGATCATGTAACACACCCTTTTCTTAATTGCATATTGGGATAATGTTCATTTCTTTTTTTTTTATTTCAAATGCAAGTTTTTCTTGCTTTCAGCACTTTTAAGACTTTAAACAAGTAGAAAGTTAAAACTTGAAGGCAAGTCATTAGAAACATCTAGAAAGTTAGACACTGTCAGTTTTTTGGTTGTACTTTCTAGATACTTTCCTTGTGCCTATTCACTTTTTAAAATTCACATGTTTATGTGCTAGACTTGAATAAATCATGTATGTAATAAGTAGAAAAAGACAGGCATTATTTTTCATTTTCTTTGCATTTGCCACCTAGGATGGTTTGATCCTTAAGTTCTAACATTTTTTTTCCCCTGAATCAAAGGTATGAACATCTCTTCCAAGAAGGACTCGAGAGAGTGGATTTCAATCTTTCCAAAGGCTGACAAAGACTGCCTACTCCAGCTGAACTTGCTATAGCTCCAGAAAATGGGCCTTTTGCCCCTCCCCACTATCCATTCTTGTGAAGGAAACTTCAGCGATCCTCCTTGGCCCTAGTGGCTCTGCTTTCCTGTGGGCATGTGGCTTAGTGTTCACTTTTGAGTGGCAGAGTTTCTGAACAAAGGGTATTCTCCTGTGATACATTAACCAATGTTAACCAATTGACATTGCTTCTCACCTGTTTAGGAGGTT
The DNA here is from genome assembly GCF_054392235.1 of Sus scrofa. Taxonomy (NCBI): domain Eukaryota; kingdom Metazoa; phylum Chordata; class Mammalia; order Artiodactyla; family Suidae; genus Sus; species Sus scrofa. The sequence continues at coordinate 118,272,010 of NC_139401.1, forward strand.
GCCCAATTCTACAAATCATTACACAAACTGGGTGACATTAATGGTTTTATTTTTCAGTGGCTTGCTCAGGGTTATAATGAAGAGTGAAGAGTATTATGGAAAAACAATGTTGAATTGCAATTTACTTTGGTGAACTTGAAAATCTTTACTAGTAAGACTGGGTCGCATGGCCTTTTATTGTCTAGGAAGTGCCTGCCTGCTCTTTCCTTTGCCATCTTTTCTACTGGGTGGGGTTTTCTAAACTTTCCATTCTGCAACAGCTTGTGATCTGAGATGAACATCAATGGTTGAGCAGTAGCTAGGGTTGGCAACAGTTACAATCTCCTGTTACTAGGTTATGGTGTTGTCATGCTTGAATTCCTAAGACTCAGAAAGGTGCTGTTGTGTCAGGCTTCCATCCACTCTCTGGTCAAGATTAGTCTCTCAATGTAAACCAGAATGTGTGAACTGAAAATTCTTAAGCATGAAGAATCCCGAGCTAGGGAATTCTGTCACACACAATTCGAACTTCAGATATGGGTCACTGTCTTCACACATCTAGTTTCCTCAGTCTAGCATAAGACCAAGTCAAACTATTACAACAAAGCAGACAGCTTCGTTCATCTGATGCAGACGCTCTTTGATATCTGCTTAGCTGAAGTAGAGGTCAGAGGTCACGTTGCGTTTTCATAGGGTACTTGACCATTGCGGCATGCTTTTTCAAATGTCTCCCAAATCTCCCTCGGCTACCCTTGGCCAAGAACCTCAAGGATGGCTAGACTCAAATGCTTCAGAAAGAAACCCAGCTCAGGGCCAGTAGCCACTCAGCCTCACAAAAGGCAAAACCTTTCTCAACTTCTAGGTCTCACGGGAATTCTAATAACTGGGTTTTGTCAGACTAGTTCCTCTTGGTGGCAGTATTGCTCAAGAAAAGCCAATTAACACCTCCTCACCCTCTCATACTACCGCCCACCCCGCCCCAACCTACCCCCTCCCAGGCCCTCTACTCCCACACTCAAAAAGAAAAAAAGGCCACCAAGAGACAAAGGAGTCAGGAAACAGAGATGCATTGCTAATTGCCCTGTGTGGAAGAAATCTGCAGAGAGAGGTATGTTTGCTCCCAGTTTCTCTCATAAATCAAACTGAGGCCTAAACCACTACCAAACAATGTTTTCTTTCTAAGAATTTCATTTCTACTCTGCCAAAGTTTTGCAGGTCTGCTCTTCTTCACTCTGCTTTGATCCCTAACCCTATTTCATGTTATTTGCTTTAATGGGCAATTCTTAGGGATCCAGGGCTGAGTAAAGAAAATAATGGAAATAAGGGCCTGGAGAAGAACAAATCTGGGTACTAGGCCACGTGGTTCTTCACTTAGCTCACTAGGCCTTGTGATGAAAGGCAGTCATTTGGCTGGAACTCTAAGAGGAGGCTTCAGAGAGCTCTCAGGTCTAAATTCCATACAATGTTCCACTTGGAGTGACACATATATACTTCAACATATATACATTCCACTCAGAAGGGACATGGTTTTTTTTCACGGTTTCATCATTTAACAGGGGAACACAACCGTCTTCCCACGCATGTGACTATGGCCTTCAACGGCTTCCTATGACTTCATTACTATGTCTGGGTATGCCACTAATTAAGTTTTAGGGCTCAGTCTTCTAGCCGTTTCTCATAAACAAATAACAAACGGTGCTTGCGAGGGGTCAGAAAATAATCATTCATGAAATCTATATCAAGCACTGATAACCTTTTGCAGGTTTACTTCCAATCTTTCAACACATGCACATGGGTCTCTATTTATAGTAATAAGGTACAATAAATTTACATGTGAATTGCATTTATATATGCATCATGGTTTAGACCCAAAATTTTCACTTCTGATTCCTGGGTAGGTTGAAATTATCATGAAACATTCGCAAGACCTGGATGTTAGATAATAAAAAGTTTGCAAAGAATGACTTGATTGACCCATTAATTAAAGAATATTAATTAGGTTCTCAATCTTTTTTTTTTTTCATACACAGGACATAAAATACTGTAATTCCACCACTCAGGGATCTTGATTTTGAGATCTACCTTACCTAATCTTTAATACAATGACATACATGTATTTTTTTTCCTAAAACTAATATTGGAACAGACACTGAATACTCATGCGCCAACATCAGGGTTTCTGTTTTTATATTTCTCAAACCTTACACCCAATTTTTACCTTAAAATTTTCTTTAAAAACTGTAAAGAAAGAAAACAGAATTCAATAATTGTGAGTTGGTATCTCTCAAATTCCATCACCCTGATGTGTATCCTAAGAAAACTTTAAGGTGGATGCACTCACCCTTTACATGCAGCTATAATCTTTCATTAATGCCTTGTTTTATATAAATATAAATATGCATACAAATATGTCGACTGAGAATTTCAAACTAAAAAGAATATTCACTGTAACACTGACCACCACTGTAAACATGGAGCTTTTAAAAATGTTTATATATATATATATATATGTGTAAATATATATATATATATATATATAGGTGTAAATATATATATATAAACGTTTACATACATATACAAACACACAAATACACACACAGTTCTATTTCTCTTTAAACATAATTGTAACTGGGTGTAATTCTACACAATCTCCAGCGCTACCTTATACCATTTGCATACTTGCATATCAATACATATTTTGGAGTGCTTGAAGATGTTTTTATATTTGCTCTAGAAGATCCTTCTATTCCAAGAAATTACACAAGTTATACCTATTGCTGGGAAAGTGTTCAAATTTTGAGAAATTATAAAGTAGAAAATAATTGGTGCCTCAATCAGAAGAAATAACCACTTAGAAAATGTCTTTGTCATGCATTTTTAGCTCTTTGCTTTGCACATATATATACTTTTAAAAAACGATGTTCAAATTCCCTTCCGCTATGAGCATTAAGACAAGATTTCCTACTTTGATGTTTTTAAAACACCATTAAGTATTCTTTGGAATTTCGACATGTTTTAAAATTTTGCCACCTGTTTTTGCATCTCTAGAAATAATCATGCTTCTTTACAATGTACCTGCTACAACAGCCATGTATGAAGAAATGAAGCAGGGTCACAGGTAATGGTACTTCCTGCAGACAAGCACTTTTTAAACGTGGGTCCCTCTTCAATCCTCTTCAGTTGTTTCTGCTTCCCATCTGTATGTGCCAGGTCAGCTCTCCTAGCAGCAGTGGCAACCCTTCTTGGCTTGGTTGGGCAGTTCCACTTTTCTTCAGGCTCTCTCGGCTCCAATTTGGGTGCACCTGAGACCTCCGGCAACACACTGGGTCCTGCTTTAAGCCTCCAGGAATTGTCCTGTCCTCTGCACTCTACATTCTGCCACTACAAAGGGCCCAGGCCCCAGAGCATGGGAACACCACGTGCTCTGAGGGGCTGGGAGACAGAAAAATGCCCACAGGCCTACTACTTTGTTAGTGGCTTCCTCTGGTCCCGCCCACACTGGGAAAATACCAAGACCCCACCCCACGACTTCCTGTGCCTGAACTTCCTGGCAGGTCTGACCTCCCCAAGAGCCTGATCCTACCCCAGAACCCCACCTTTATCTAAAACTCCGGGTAGCCTTCTGGAAGAGGCACTGAGCTCCGGCTGGGGGCCCAGCCCTTCAGCCTCTTCACTGAAGGGACCTTTCCAAACTAAAAGTCCTTTCAGAGAAGAAACCTTGGGGCTTCTTCCAGTGATTTCCTCAAGATGGCAGTGTTGCTCCAGAAATTCCATCTAACACTGCCCTGTGCCCTCTTCTCCCACCCATCCCGTGTGAAAAAAATGTGACCAAGAGACACTGGAGCAGGAAATATGGCCGCCTTGCCTCTTGCCCAGTTTGAAGAAACCTGCTCACAGAATTGTGATTTTCCTTCTGGTCTCCATCTGCAATCAAACTGAGGCCTAAACCTATACTCTTCTCAGGCATCTTTTTGGTTCAAGAACTTAATTTCCACTTACCTAGTCTTTAGAGTTCTACTTTCTCTTGACTCAGCATTATAGCTCCAGTATTTTCTATTATTACCAATTAGTCTTGGCATACCAAGAGGCAAACCTGGAGATCCAGGCCTAAGAGGGAAAAGAAAATGGTTGCACCTAGGGGCTTGAAGAAGAGCCAATCTAGGCCCATGTACATGTTGTTTTTGACCTGGCTCACTTCCAAGGCTCCCTGAGAGTCCTCCTCCATTTACTGGCCTGGGCACTAGGCCTTGCTTTTATTTAGGGAGAGACAACTACTTCTCTGGAAGTCTCAGATAAGTTGTCTACTTAGTTCTCAAAGCTGCATGCTAAGACAGTACTCACATGAAATAATACACATACACAAATATGTAAAAATTCCAGTCAGAGGGCACATGCTTTAGCTCATGGTTTCATCATTTAACCCTGAAACCCAGGCACAATTCCTGCATCGTGATTGAGGCTTTGTGGCTTCCTCTGACTTTTTGTGTTTGTGTTTCACTGATGAAGTCCCAGGAATCAGTCATATAGCATTTTCTCATATGTAACTACAACATGGTGCTTGTGAAGGATTCAGGAAATAACCAGGGGCTGAACAAGAGTAAAGCACTCTTGTAACTGTACTCGGTAGTACCGCTGATAAACACTGAATGTTTCAACATGCTCACGTAAACTCAGTTTCCATGTGCTCGTGCACTCATTTCAACACACACATACATACACGTATATTTAGCTTCATATGCAGCAAAAAGTTTACATTAACATGAGATTTATTGGTCTTCATGATTTGGATCATAGTTCCATGAAAAATTTGCTAAACCTGATTTTTAGTAAATAAAACATTGGCAAAGTTTGATCTTTTGATCTTCCTGATCGCCACATTCAGTAAAAATGTTAGGATCTTAATGAAGAAATAAATGTTCAGTTCATAAAGCGTATTTAACGACCAGAACTTTAATGCATATGATGCCACCCCTCAAGTAGCATGACTAATTTTTATTGTGCTAACATGATATATATATATGTGTGTGTGTGTGTGTATATGTGTGTGTGTGTGTGTGTGTGTGTCTGTATGTCTGTGTATTTGGAGAACTTAGAATTTCTTCATTCTCCTGTAGGAAGAAGCTTATTATCCAAAAGATTTACAAATCTTTTGTAAATCTGCGGTAGGTAAACTGTTCAAATTTTGAGAAGTTGTAATGCCAAAAATAATGGTAGGTCAAAGGGGAAATGTGGGGCGGGATGGATAAATTAGGGGGTGGGAATTGACATATACACACTACTATATACAAAATAGGTAACAAGGACCTAATGTATAGCCTATATGGGAACCTTTATGGGAAAAGAATCTAAAAAGGAATGGATATATGTATATGTAAAACTGATTTACTTTGCTGAAAACAACTTTCTAAGTCAACTATACTCTCATAAAATTTATTTTTAAAAATATATTTAGGAGTTCCCTTCGTGGCTCAGTGGTTAATGAGCCCAACTGGGATCAATGAGGATGCGGGTTCGGTCCTTGCCCTTGCTCAGTGGGTAAAGGATTCAGCATTGCCGTGAGCTGTGGTGTAGGTCATGGATGCGGCTTGGATCTGGTGTTGCTGCAGCTGTGGTGTAGGCCTGCAGCTGTAGCTCTAATTCAACCCCTAGCTTGGGAACTTTTATATGCCACGGGTATGGCCATATATAATGGTAGTTCAAACAAGAATAAATAATCTTTTTAGGCTGCCCCGCAGCATATGAGGGATCTGATCTAAGCCACAGTTGCAACCTACACTGCAGCTGTGGCAATGCTGGATCTTTTAACTCACTGTGCCAGGCCAGGGATCAAACCCGCATCCTGATGCTGCAGAGACACAGCTGATCCATTGTGTCATTCTCATCTCTTACTTACATAACATACCAATCACTTCTAAATAATAAATTTAAAATTCCTTCAGACCGCAGGTGTTCAAATGTTTTCTGTGGTTATTGTAGCTAGAGTACTTTTCAAATCCCATTAAATATTCTTTGAAATACTGGTTACTTTTTAAAGAGTAGCTTCTTAAGTTTGGAATTTCTCAAAATTAGATCTGCTTTTTAATAAGTCCCGGTACAACAGCCAATTTATCAAGAAATGCAAGGAAGTCCCAAGTAATGCCACTTCAAACAGACAAAGACTTATAAAATATGGTGGTATTTTTTTAACCCTCTTGTTTTGTATGCTCGGATTCCTTAGCTCCCATGAGGTCAACACAGCAAGTTGGCACCAATAATTTTTTCTGCACATATTTGTTCTGGATTTGTTATTCAATTACAGTTTAGTATATAAATATTATAAAGAATCTTGCAGAATACACATAACTTTGAAAGACAAATGAAAAGAAAAAGGTAAAGAAAGACCATGTGGAAACACTTCATCACAAATCAATGTATCCCAAGGGAACCACTATGGACAGTTTAATGGTACATATGTTCAAATGTTGTAAATAAGAGGTACAACCATCCATTCATGAGAGCTGATACTAGGAACTGAATAAATATAGCCTACTGCTCATCAATAAACTCCCTTATTTGCTCACACAGTGCTTGAAACACACAAACATTCTACACATCATTATTTTCTTCAATTATATCCTGGTTATACTGTAGGTGGAATTTTTTGTTTTTTGTTTGTTTGTTTGTCTTTTTGCCTTTTCTAGGGCTGCTTCCGTAGCATATGGAGATTCCCAGGCTAGGGGTCTAATCAGAGCCGTAGCCACCAGCCTACACCAGAGCCACAGCAACGTGGGATCCGAGCCGTGTCTGCAATCCACACCACAGCTCATGGGCAATGCCGGATCCTCAACCCACTGAGCAAGGCCAGGAATTGAACCTGCAACCTCATGGTTCCTAGTCAGATTCGTTAACCACTGCGCCACGACGGGAACTCCCTGTAGGTGGAGATTTTTGATATTGTTTCTTCATTTAGAATTGGATGATGGATACTCATAAATTTCCTTTGCTGTTGATCAAATTCTAATGATAATATAGATATCTGGCAAAGAAATGATGAACTAATCAATTATAAAACAGGAGAGAATACCCTCACCGACATAAACTCTGTTGATATTTCAATCTCTTGCATTCTGTCCTTTCTTCTGTGTGCACTGTATCTGTGTGTGTAGGTGTCTGCCTGTTTCTGTGCTTCTCCACAGGGGTTTTTTGTTATAAATTTTAACTGACATCATCTATATAGGTTTTATTCTGTGGTTTGAAATTTTTCCATTTTCCATGCTTTTCTCAGATCTTTTATAGCAAGGCCACTTCAAATGTCATTAAATATACCTAAGAACACTGGATTTTATGCTAAGTAACAATTTGCCAAAAGCTTTTGTTTCCATGACCATTAAAGGTGGGATGTTTAATCATTCCAGCATGTTCACAGAACTATGTCTACTTTTATAGAAAAAAAAATAGCATCTTACAGTAACTGATCCTTTATAATTTGCAGTTTCATTAAATTTATATTGGAACCATTTTTGTTTTCTGTGAATTTCAACAGTAACCTTTGTTTTCAAAAATTCAATCCTTACAACAGGCAGAATTAAAACATGTAGAGTCCACCTTGTATTCATTTTCCCCCCAGCTTTATTGAGCAATAATTGACATATAATCTTCATTGTGGTTTTTTTTTTTTTGGCCGCACCCGTTTCATATGGAAGTTCTCAGGCCAGGAATCAAATCCAAGCTGCAGCTGCAAACTACAGCATAGCTGGGTCAATGCTGGATCCTTAGCCCACTGCACAGGGCTGGGGATTGAACTCTCGCCACTGCAGAGACACCAGGTCCTTACCCCATTTTGCCAGAGCAGGAACTCCTACATTGTGTTCTTGAGAGGTAGAGCCTATTTGAAATTTACTTAGAAGCCTTCCAGATCCTTTGCTTTATGCATATTAGACTCCAAATCCAAATGTATTTATGGTTGCAGATAATCGTAAAATAGGAAAACTGTCTTGCATTTTCTGTTTCTTTTTCTTAGTAAACTGAGAGTTTGATCTTGAAGGTGAAATAATTTGGTTTACTCTAAATCAATGGTGTGAAATTAGAGAATGGAATTTAGTCTTTATGAAGTCTGAAGAAGATTGCCTTTGTAGGCATTTGTAGGAATAAGTATATGCATGCAATTTAAAACTTCAGATGTACATAAAGCATGAAAACATGACCTATACATGAGAGAAAAATAGGCCAATATGCCCTGGTCCAGATACAACTGATTAAATTGAATGAACAAATATTATAAGAATTCTTACAAATATACTCAAGGGAGGCGGGACCAAGATGTGGACCTTCTCTCACAAACACGTAAAAAAAAAAAAAAAAATCATCTACGTGTAGAACGATTGGCACAGAACATCTACTGAACGTTGGCAGAAGACCTTAAACCTCCAAAAAGGGCAAGAAATCCTCCACATAACTGGGTAGAACGAAAGGAAAAGAGAGAGAGAGAGAGATGAGATCAGCTGGGACTGATGGGCAGCCCCAGCCTTGGAGAAAAGTGCAGCAGCCAGAATAAGGAGGGTGAAGCAGAAAGAGAGCCATACAAACCATCAGTGCCATCACCCCTAGACACCACAGCCTGAGACACTCGAATGGGAGCTGGGCACTGAGACAAGGGCTTTGGAGGTCAGTTCTGGGAAGAGGACTAGGGTTGGCTGTGTGGAGTCAACCCGGGGGCTAGGGAGCAGTGTGCCATGCTGAGGGAACACAGGAGGAGGCCTGGGGCCAGAGGAGAAGCAAGGCGCCACTGTTGGGGAGGGCAGAGGGTGAGAGGAGGAGGGGCAGGGCTGCCATAGGAATATCTTTCTCTGTGCATGCACCAGCTCTTGGGTGGCAGGGCACCTCTTGTTTCGGGTATGGGTGGCGGGGGGCAAATTGCCACAGCCATCTCAGACTCCAGAGGTGGGCATGGCCTGCCACAACTAGAGGTTTGTGAACAGGCACCACCTGCAGCCTCAGTGACCTCAGGGGTCACTGCAGAGGAGGGCACAGCAAACAAGAGCCACCCATTACCCTCACTCCACTGAAAATGCCCACGACCTACTGTTGCAGCTGCCAATGGCTCTGGGCACCACCTATACCTCCCTGAGGGTCGCTGTCACTTCCCAGGAGCAGCCTGCTCCACCTCTCCACAGGTCCTAGCCACTGTCAAGGACCCAGCAACCAGGCACTGACTACAGGCCCTGCACATTGCTTCCATCTTCCTAGAAGCAAGCATAGGCCATACACTGGCACACCCCCTATCAGGTAGGTAACAGCCTGTACACACTGAGGCAAGAGACAGCAAGCATCCAAACCACAAGCAGCCCTCATGCCAAAAAAAAAAAAAAAAAAAAGTAAGCCCACACAAACTACCCAGGGGCACTCTCACATATAAATAGCCCTCCAAGCCTACAGTAGTTGTTTTCTCTAAACTCACAGAATAAGAAAAATAGAAGCAAAATGAAGAAGCTCAGGAACCATTCCCAGTTAAAAGAACACGAGAATTCCCCTGAAGGAGCAAACAATGAAACAGACCTCTGCAGTCTAACAGACACTGAGTTCAAAAAAGAGATAATGAAAATATTGAAGGAATTAAGAGTGGATATGGGCATTCCCGTCGTGGCTCAGTGGTTAATGAATCCGACTAGGAACCATGAGGTTGTGGGTTAGATCCCTGCCCTTGCTCAGTGGGTTAAGGATCCGGCTTTGCTGTGAGCTGTGGTGTAGGTTGCAGACGTGGCTCGGATCCAACGTTGCTGTGGCTGTGGTGTAGGCCGGTGGCTACAGCTCTGATTAGACCCCTAGCCTGGGAAACCTCCATATGTCACTGGTGTGGCCCTAGAAAAGGCAAAAAGACAAAAGAGTGGATATGAACAGTAATGCAGATTACTTTACAAAGGAACTAGAAAATATAAGGAGGAGCCAAGACAAGTACGAAAATTCATTTGCAGAGATGCAAGCTGAGTTAAAGGCATTGAAGAGAAAAATGAATAATGCAGAGGAACAGAAGATAGAAGGATGGAAATCACCCAATCAGGACAGCAGAAAGAAAACCAAATGAAAAAAATTTAAACAAATATAAGAGATCTATGAGATAATATAAAGTGGACCAATCTACACATACTAGGGATTCCAGAAGGAGATGAAAAAGACAAAAAGGGATTGAAAATATATTTGAAGAAATTATGTCTGAAAACTTTCCAAATCTAAAGGAAACAGATACAAGATACAGGAAACAGGAGTTCCCACTGTGGCACAGCAGAAACAAATCTGACTAGTATCCATAAGGATGCGGATTCAATCCCTGCTCTCGCTCAGTGGGTTGGGGATCTGGTGTTGCTGTGAGCTGTGATGTAGGTCAGAGACAGCTTGGATCCCACATTGCTGTGGCTGTGGCACAGGCCAGCAGCTGTAGTTCCGATTGCACCCCTAGCCTGGGAACCTCCATATGCCTCAGATGTGGCATTAAAAAGAAAAAAAAAAAAAGATACAGGAAGACAGGAAGTACAGAGGGCCCCAAACAAGTTGAACCCAAACAGACTCACACTGAGATATAATAAAAATAGCAAAAGTTAAAGATAAGGAGATGATTCTAAAGGTAGCAGGAGAAAAACAAAGGGTTAATTAAAAGGGAACCCCCATAAGCCTATCGGCTGCTTTTTCTACAGAAGCACTACAGGCCAGAAGAGAGTGGCATGATATATTCAAAATTCTAAAAGGGGAAAATTTGCATCCTAGAATATTTTCCCCAGCAAGATTATCATTTAAAATGGAAGGATAAATGATTTCTCCAACAAACAAAAACTAAAAGAATACAGCAATACCAAACACATTCTAAAAGAAATACTGAAAGTTCGCCTCTAAATAGGAAAGAAGTAAGAAGATACAGGATGGAGAAAATCACAACTGAAAACTAATCACTTTAAATAAGCCAGTATACATATCTAAAAGGAAAAAAACCCTATTTGTAAAAATGATGATAAACACAAGGAACAGCAAAAGGATAAACATGAAGATGTAATAAAAAAACACCAAAATCATAAAATGTGGGGAAGGAAAGTAAGAAACTCTAGATTCTTTTTCTTTTTATTTTTTTAGAATGTGTTTGAGCCTATATGACTATCGTACTTGAAAAACAGGGCAACCAGAAATCTAAATGAAACAATAGATTTATTTATTTATAGATTTTTTTTTCTGTTACAAATGGGTTTTTATTAAAGATGAGGAGGGGGCAGGAAAGGGGGGCAGTGTTTTCCCTGCCCACTGCCTTTGGCAGCCTGGAGTGAGGAGTCCTCTCTGCTTCACCCATGCCCCTAAGATGACACATCTGCATAAGTCTGAGGCATGGGGGGCAGTGCAAAGAAGAGAAGAGAACACAAGCATAAAATAAAAGGAAATCATCCAGCCAGAAATAGAAAGGAACAAAGGAGAAACATAGAATCAATTGGAAAACAATGTTCAAAGTGGCAATAAATAAATATTTATCAATAATTACCTTAAATGTCAAAGAGCCAAATGCTCTAATCAAAAGACAGAGTGGCAGACTGGATAAAAAACAAAAGCCTGCAATATGCTGCCTACAGGAGACTCATCTTAGGGCAAAGAACACATATAAATTGAAAGTGAGGGGATGGAAAAAGACATTTCATGTGAATGGAAATGACAGGAAAGCAGGAGTTGCAACACTCATATCAGACAAAATAGGCTTTAAAACGAGGGCCATAAAGAAAGATAAAGAAGGACAGTATTTAATAATGAAAGGATCCATTCAAGAAGAGCATATTACACTTGTCAATATATATGCCCCTAATTAGGAGCACCCAAATACATACAACAAATACTAACAGACATAAAAGGAGAAATTGATGGGAATACAATCACAGTAGGAGACTTTAACACCCCACTTAAATGCATGGACAGATCCTCTAGACAGAAAATCAATAAGGCAACAAAGATCCTAAATGACACAATAGAACAGTTAGACTTAATTGATATTTTCAGGATACTGCATCCAAAAAACACCCCAAGAATATACATTCTTCTCAAGGGCACATCAAACATTCTCAAACCAAAGCTCAACTAACTTAAGAGTATAGAAATTATCTCAAGCATCTTCTCTGACCATAATGGCAGAAACTAGAAATCAACCACAGGAAAAGAAATGAGAAAAAAAATGACTACATGAAAACTAAAAACTAATGGGTCAACAAAGAAATCAAAAGGGAAATTAAAAAAATACTGAGGAGTTCCTGTTGTGGCTCAGTGGGTTATGATCCCGACTAGTATTCATGAGGATGCGGGTTCAATCCCTGGCCTCCCTCAGTGAGTCAAGGATCTGGCATTGCCCTGAGCTGTGGTGTAGGTTGCAGACATGACTTGGATCCAGTGTTGCTGTGGCTGTGGCATAGGCCGGCAGCTGCAGCTCCGATTCGACCTCTAGCCTCCTGGGAACTTCCATATGCTGCAGGTGTGTCCCTAAAAACAGCAAAGACAACCCCCCCCCAAAAAAAAACCCAGAAAACAAAACCTCAAGACAAATAACAATGAAAACACAACCATTCAAAATCTGTGGGATGCCACAAAAGTAGTTCTTACAGGGAAGTTCATAGTGATAGAGGCCTTCCTCAAAAAAAGAAAAAAAATATCAAATCAACAACTTAACCTACCACCTAAAAGAACTGGGAAAAGAACAAACAAAACCTAAAGTCAGCAGAAGAAGGTCATCATACAGATCAGAGAGGAAATCAATAAAAATGGAGATTCAAAAAACAACAGAAAAAATCAATAAAACCAAGAGCTGGTTCTTTGAAAGGGTAAACAAAATTGACAAATCTCTGGCCAGACTCACCAAGAAGAGTGACAGAACCCCAATAAACAACATAATAAATGAAAAATGAGAAACCTCAACGGATACTGCAGAAATACAAAAAACCATAAGAGAATACTATGAATGATTATATGCTAACAAATTTGACAACCTAGAAGAAATGGACATCCTTCTAGGGACATACAGACCACCAAAACTGAATCAAGAAGAAATAGATCATTTGAACAGACCCATCACTAGAAATGAAGTTGAATGTGAAATAAAAATGCTCCCAACAAACGAAAGTTCAAGACCAGATGACTTCACAGGTAAATTTTACCAAACATACAAAGAACTTATACCTATACTTCTTTTTTTTTTAACCTATACTTCTTAAACTTTTCTGAAAGATTGATGAAGAAGGAACACTCCCAAAGATATTTTATGAAGCTACCATCACTCTAATACCAAAATCAGCCAAAGATATTACCAAAAAAGAAAATTATAGGCCAATATCTTTGATGAATATAGACACAAAAATTCTCAACAAAATTTTAACCAACTGAATCCAACAACACATAAAGGAGATCATAAACCACAACCAAGTAGGATTTAGTCCAAGTTCACAAGAATGGTTCAACATGCACAAATCAATCAATGTCATACATCACATTAACAAAAGAAAAGTCAAAAACCACATGATCATCTCAATAGATGCAGAAAAAGCATTTGACAAAATCCAACATCCATTCATGATAAAAACCCTTAACTGGAGTTCCTGTTGTGGCTCAGTGGTAACAAACCCAACTAGTATCCATGAGGACGCAGGTTCAATCCCCAGCCTCACTCAGTGGCTTAAGGATCTGGCATTGCTTCGAGCTGTGGTGTAGGTCACAGACTTGGCTTAGATCCTGCATTGCTGTGGTTGTGGTATAGGTTGGCAGCTGCAGCTCTGATTCAACCCCTAGCCTGGGAACTTCCATATGCCACAGTGCAACCCTAAAAAGACAATAAGTAAATAAATAAATAAGAAACAACTCTTACCAAAGTGGGTATAGAGGAAATATATATATATATATATATGTATACATATATGTGTGTGTGTGTGTATCTTAACATTATAAAAGCCATTTATGACAAACCCACAGCCAATAGAATACTCAGAAGAGAAAAGCTGAATGCCTTTCCACTAAAATCTCGAACACGATAAGGATGCCCACTCTCACTGCTTTTATTTGACATAGTATTGGAAGTCCTAGCCACAGCAATTAGACAAAACAAATAAAAGCATCCAAACTGGAAGAGAAGAAGTAAAATTGTCCATATATGCAGATGACATGATACTATACATAGAAAACCCTAAGGACTCCACACTAAAACTACTCAAACTGATTGATGAATTCAGCAAAGTAGCAGGATACAAGATTAACATTCAGAAATCAGTTGCATTTCTGTATACCAACAATGAAATATTAGAAAAGGAAAACAAAAATACCTTTTAAAATTGTACCCCCCAAAATTAAATACCGATGAATAAACCTCAAGGAGGTGAAAGACTTATATGCTGAGATCTACAAAACCTTAATTGAGGACATACAAAGAGGAGTCAAAGAAATGTAAAGATATGCCATGCTCCTGGACTGGAAGAATTAATGCTGTTAAAATGGCCAGACTACCCAAAGCAATCTACAGATTCAAGGCAATCCCTATCAAATCACCCAGGACATTTCTCACAGAACTAGAACAAACAATCCAAAAATTTATGTGGAACCATAAGAGACCCAGAATTGCCAAAGCAATCCTGAGGGAAAAAAAATCAAGCTGGAGGCATAACTCTCCCAGACTTCAGACAATATTACAAAGCCACAGTAACCAAGACAGTGCAGTACTGGTACAAAAAGACATATAGACCAATGGGACAGAATAGTCCAGATACCTGTAGTCATTTAATCTTCGACAAAGGAGGCAAGAATATAAAATGGGAAAAAGACAGTCTTTTCAGGAAGTTGTGCTGGGAAAACTGGACAGCTGCATGTAAATCGATGAAACTAGAATCCACTCTCACACCATGCACAAAAATAAACTCAAAATGGCTTAAAGACTTAAACATAAGACAAGACACCATAAACTCCTAGAAGAGAACATAGGCAAAACATTCTCTGACATCAACTATACAGTCAGTCTCCCAAGGCAATACAAATAAAAACAAAAATAAACCAATAGGACCTAATCCAATTTACAAGCTTTTGCAAGCAAAGGAAATAATAATTTAAAAAAGGCAACCTCTGAATGGGAGAAAATAATTGCAAATGGTGCAACCGACAAGGGCTTAATCTCCAAAAATATACAAATAACTCATACAACTCAACAGCAAAAATACAAACAACCCAATTGAAAAATGGGCAGAAGATCTAAATAGACATTTCTCCAAAGAAGACATACAGATGGCCAACAGGGACATGAAAAAAATGCACAATATCATGATAATTAGAGAAATGCAAATCAGAACTACAATGAGGTACCATCTTGCAGCAGCCAAGTAGCTACCATTATTAAGTCCACAAATAGCAAATGCTGGAGAGGATGTGGAGAAAATGAAGCCCTCCTTCACGGTTGGTGGGAATGTAACTTGGTGCAACCACTATGGAAAACACTAAGGAGGTTTCTCAGAAAACTAAATATAGAACTAATCAATGTATACATCTAAGGATGACCTGACCCCCTTGCTGTACAGTGGGAAAATAAAAAATAAAAAAAAATAAATAAATATAGAACTAATATATGACCCAGCAATTCCATTCCTGGACATATATCCGGACAAAACTTTCATCCAAAAAGGTATAAGCACCCATAGGTTCATACAGCACTATTCACAACAGCCAAGACATGGAAACAACCTAAATGTCCATCGACAGATGAGTGGATACAGAAGATGTGGTATATATACACAATGGAATACTACTCAGCTATAAAAAAGGACAAAATAATGCCATTTGCAGCAACGTTGTTGGAACTAGAGACTCTCATATTAAGTGAAGTAAGTCAGAAATAGAAAGACAAATACCATATAACATCACTTATATGTGGAATCTAAAATATGGCACAAATGAACCTATCCACAGAACTGAAACAGACTCACAGACATGGAGAGTAGACTTGTGGTTGCCGAGGGGGAGGGGGAGAGAGTGGGATAGACTGAGACTTTGGGGTTAGCAGATGCAAACTATAGCATTTGGAATGGATGAGCAATGAGATCCTGCTTTATAGCTCAGAGAACTACATCCAATAACTTTTGATAGAATATGATGGAATATGAGAAAAGAGTATATTTATACAATTTTGTATATCATTGTAAATGATTGTACATTTACATTGTAAATCAACTATAGTAATAATAAATAAAATTAAAAATAGACATTCGAGGATTTAAAGGAAAATCTGACCATAATAAAAAAAAAATACAGAAAATTAACTAAACAAATAGAAACTAAAAATCAGAACCAAATGGAAACTCTAAAACTGAAAAATTACATCAAATGAAAAATTCACTGGATGCTGAATAGCATATTCAACACTGTAAGAAAAAAATCAGTGAATATGAAATATAACAATAATCATCCAATCTTAAGCACAGAGATAAATAAGGCTAAAAAATGGAAAGATTCACAGTGACCTTTAGGATAATATCAAACTAACATTCACATACTCTTTAGTTCATGAAGGAAAAGAGAACAATTGCAGGAGCGAAAGGCAGAAAATATTTGTAGAAATAAAAGTAAACCGTCAGATTAAATAAAAATTATAAATGTTCTAATTAAGATCAAATAACCCAAATAACACAAATAAAAGCAAAATAAGGAAAAACATAATCAAATTTCTAAGTAGCACTGATAAAGGGAAAATCTTAAGAGTAGGCTAAATAAAAAGACTGGTTACATAGAGGAAGACAGCTGTAAAAATGACAGATGACTTCTCATTAAATTGGATGCAAAGTAGCCAAAGGATTATCATCTATAAATCACTGTTAGAAAAATCTGTCAATCTTTAATTTTCTAGGTAGAAAATTTAGCCTTCAAAAATTAAAGCAAAATAAAGACATTTTCAGGCAAACAGAAGCTGACAGAACTGGTTACCAGCAGACCTGCTCTAATATAAATGTTACAGGAATTCTTTTGAGCTGAATTTTAATGATGACATAAGGAAACAGGACTACAAGAAGAGATGAAGATTACTGGAAATAGTAAATACATGGGCAAATATTAAAGAGGCTTTATATTTTCCTAATTTCTTTAAAGGATATTGGCTATATAAGATAAAAGTAATAATATATTGTGGTATTTAAAATATGTAGAAGTAAAAAGTATCTGTAAATTAAGCCAGAAGATTTGAGCAGGGAAGTATCCTCTTGTAATCTTATTGTACTATTTTATACCTAAACCAGTATAATATAACTTGAGAATAGAATATAGTAAAAGTTTTATATTTTAAACTCTAGCATTGACCACAAATAGTGGTGTATCTAATATGCCAAGAGAGAAATAAAATGGTATTTGAAAAAGCAACTAAATAATTCAAAAGGTGACACAAGAAGGAGCAAAAAGGAAGAAAGATCGGTTTGGACTAATTGAAAAGAGTAATTAAAATGGTAGATGTAAATCCACCATGTGAATATTAAATATAAATAGACTAAACTGCAATTAAAAAGCAGAAATTACCAATATGGATAAGTAAGGAAAATCCACCCATACGATGTTTAATGTATATTAAATCCGCAGAATACAGACTAAAATCAGACAGACAGAAAAGTTATATCATATAGACATAAATCATAAGAAAGCTATGGGTACGCCCTGTTTTACTGTGCTTCGCTTTACTGGACTTCACACATATTGTGTTTTTTACAAATTGTAGATTGTGACAACCCTACATTGTGAGATGATGCATTTTCTAGCGAGCAATAAAACATTTTTATATTAAGGCATGTACATTTTTTAGATGCAAACTTAACAGACTATATATAGTGCAGTGTAAATATAATTTTCTGCTCACTGGAAAAGCAAAATTTTGTGTGACTTGTTTATCTTGATGTTCGCTTTATGGCAGTAGTCTGTAACTGAGCCTGTGATGTCTCCAAGGTATGCCTGTATATGAACGTCATGAACAAAGATTTCAGGAGAGTATGTGTTACCAGAGGGGAAAGGGATATCTCACAATAATAAAAGTTTAATCTGTCAAGGAAATAGAACATTATTAACATATGTCACAAAAACAGAGTTTCAAAAATTAAGCAAATGCTGACAGAACTAAAGGAAGAAATATACAAATCCACAGTTAGAGTTGTCGATTTCTTAATTCTGAATAATTATAAGAGCAAGTGGACAGAAGAAGGATAGAGGAGACTTGAACAACAGTATCAACAAAATCAATGTAATTGACTTATGGAAACACTCCACACAACAATGGAAAAATATATGCTCTCTTTAAATAGACACGGAACAATCACCAATAAGGACCATATGCTTGGGAATAAAAACAAGTGTCAATACACGTTGAAAGGACTGAAATTATTCAAGAACATATTGTCTGCCCACAACCAAAATAAATTAGAAACAAAAAACCCAAGGATATCTGGAAAATCTCCAAACATTTTGAAATCAAACCACAACAATTCTAAGTAACTTATGGGCTTTTAAAAAAGAAATAAAATGAGAATTTTAAAATATTTTGAACTGAAAACAATTAAACTATGTTGTAATTTGTAGAATATAGGTGAAGTAGTACATAGATATAAATGTATAGCTCTAAAGTGATTATATTAGAAAAATAGAATGTGTTAAAACCAATTAATTAAAGCTTCTACCTTAAAGAATTCAAAAATCAAAAGCAGATTAAGCTCAATATAAGCAGAAGAAATAATAAATGTGTAAGAGCAAAAACTAATAAATTAGAAAATGAGCAAACAATAGGAAAAAAGTAATCAAATAACAATGTGTCCTTAAGTTTTCATAATCTATCTAGAATTAAAAGGTTATTACTTCATGCAGAATATAGAGTCATAACAATAATGGTCTGTTTACAATTCTTCAGTATCCTTTATGTGGTAGTTGTCATATATAATTCATCTATATTACAAACTCCACAGAATAATGTTATAATTTTTGCTTTGACCATTAATATGTATTTTAAAGGAGTTAAGTGGAAATACAGTCATCCCATGGTACACACAGGGTATTGGTTCCAGGACCAACCCTCACAGATAGCAATATCTGAGGATGCTCAAGCCCCTTACAGAAAATAGCATAGTATTTGCATATAACATACACAATCCTCTCGCATACCTTAAGTCATATCTAGATGACTTGTACCTAGTACAATGTAAATGCAATAAAAATATTTACAATAAAATGTAAATGCTATGTAAATAGTTGCTGGCATACAGTGAAGGCAAGTTTTGTTTTTTGGAACTTTTTGGAGTTTTTTATTTTTCAAATATTTTCAATCCATGGTTGACTGAATCTGCAGATGCAGAACCCATAGATACAGAGTGCTTGCTAAGTGTTTAGTCTTTTGTATTTACCCAGATATTCAACATTCCTGATGTTCTTTGTTGGCTGCTGAAGATGTGTGTAACCCTCTGGTGTCACTTTTCCTCAGTCTGAAGAATGTCCTATAGCATTTATTTTAGTGTGTGTCTGCTGGTGACAAATAATCTTAGTTTTATTTTGTCTGAAAACATTTCACCTTCACCTGTGAAGGATATTTTCAATGGACAGAGAATTGTGGGTTGATTTCTTTTCCTGCTAATAAACATTGTAAATCAACTATACTTCAATGGAAAAAAACAAACTCACAAAAAAAGAGGATGTTCCATTGTCTTCTGCTCCTCATATTTACTGATGAAAGATCTGTAATTATCTGAATGAGACATGTGACATATGACAGTAGTAGCATTTCAAGTCTATAGGGAAAGCACTGCCTTTTCCATGAAGTGGTCTTGGGACCACGAGGTATCCATGTGTACAAAGGAAACTTCACTCCTCCCTCATACTATGTACAAAAATCAATTCCAGAGTCTCTTCTCAGGTAGTCAGAGAAGGTAAATTCATCATTAGTCTGTACTGGTACTACAGAAAGTCCAAGAAATGGTGGGGGGCTTTGATGGGTTTAGAAGGTGAGATGGACTCTCTAAACAGAGGTCGGAAAACTATGGCTCACAGAATAAATCTGGCCAGTGATCTGTATTTGCAAGGCCTGAAAGCTAAGCAAAATGTATGCACTTTTAAAGAGTTGTTTGAAAAGATAAAAAATATGCCACAGAGATCATAGATGGCCTACAAAGCTTAAATTAGTCATTATCCGGCCCTCTGCAGGAAGAGTATGCTGTCCCCTTCATCTGGGACTAAAGATAACTTCACCACATGATTTCCTAGTTAAAGAAAAAGCATTTTCTAGAAACCTCACTGTGGTCAAAGCGCATTTCCTCTTCATGCGGACGGCATCACTGAAGTAATCATATGATGGTCCAGACTAGTATTGGTGTTAGGCCAGGCCCCAGCAGTATATTAGAATGGCCTCTGGACACAGTTGATAACCTGATCTATGATATGATCTTAAAACCAAAGGAAAGCATTCCTGAACTGGAGGTAGGAGGTCACTATTTCTCAAAAGCCTCTCAGACCACTGCCACACAGAATTAAGGGGGCACCTTGTGGAGTTCAATTTTCTATTTTCAGGTCTTAGTTTCTCAAAAGACAGCGTGCTGAGAAGAGGGGGAAGCAAAGGAGGATACGAGAAACCCCTGGGATGTTGGTTTAAAGACTGTCAAGGAATCAAAATGAAACTGGGAACTACAGGACTGGGATACTTATTTTGAGAACACTTAGGTTCTTTTAAATCTGTTTCTGCAAGTGATAGGCCTGCTGTGCTCTGAATGTTTTCCAGCATGGTCAACACTTGTATCCTTCAAATAAGAATTACCTGTCTTGTAACTAAGTTAATTTGTATTTTTTTTATTAAAGTATAGTCGATTTACAACATGGTGCCAATTTCTGCTGTACACCAAAGCAACCCAGCCACACACATTCATACATTCCCTTTTTCACATTACTTCCCATCATGTTCTAGCCCAAGAGATTGGATATAGTTCCCTGTGCTATACAGTAGGACCTCGTTGTTTATCTATTCTAAACGTAACAGTTTGCATCTATTAACCCCAAACTCCCTGCTCACCCCACTCCCCCCCGCCTTGGCATCCACAAGTCTGTTCTCAATGTCTGTGGGTCTGTTTCTGTTTTATGAATAAGTTCTTTTGTATCATTTTTATTAGATCCCACATATAAGTGATATCATATGGTATTTGTCTTTGTCTGACTTACTTCACTTAGTATGATAATTTCTAGGTCCATCCATGTTGCTGCAAAAGGCTTCAAATGCAAACTTTATGGTTACCAAAGGAGAAATGTTGAGGGGAGGGATAAATTAGGAGCTTGGGATTAATTTATACACACAACTAGATATAAAGTAAATAATCAACAAAGACCTACTTATATAGCACAAGGAACTCTACTCAATACTCTGTAATAACCTATACAGGAAAAGAATCTGAAAAAGAATGGATGTATGTATACGCATAACTGAATCACTTTGCTGTACACATGAAACTAACAATACACTGTAAATCAAGTATACTCCAATATAAGATAAAAATTAAAGGAGTTCCCTTGTGGTGCAGTGGGTTAAGGATCTGGCATTGTCACTGCAGCAGCTTGGGTCACTGCTGTGGCGTGGGTTCAGTCCTTGACTGGGAACTTCCACATGCTATGGGTGCAGCCAAGAAAAAAACAAATTAAAAAAAAAAAGAATTATCTGTGTGCTGGTCATCTGGGGCCCCAGGGAAGGGAGGAGTAGCTATTGTATCACCTTCTGCAGCTACATTTTGTTTTGTTTTGTGTTTGCTTTTTAGGGCGGCACCCATGGCATATGGAGGTTCCGAGGCCAGGGGTTCAATCGGAGCTGTAGCTGCTGGCCTATGCCACAGCCACAGCAACACAGGATCTGAGCTGAGTCTGCAACCTACACCACAGCTCATGGCAATGTCAGATCCCTGGCTCAGTGAGCGAGGCCAAGGATTGAACCCACAACCTCATGGATCCTAGCTGGATTCATTTCCGCTGTGCCACAGTGGGAACTCCTACTACATCTTCTTAATCCATTCATCTGTCAGTGGGCATTTAGGTTGTTTCCATGTTTTGGCTATTGTGAATAGTGCTGCTATGAACACAGGGGTGTATGTATCTTTTTCAATGAAAGTTTTGTCCAGATATATGCCCAGCAGTGGAATTGCTGGATCATATGGTAGTTCTATATTTAGTTTCCTGAGGTTCTGCCATACTGTTTTCCACAGTGGTTGTACCAGTTTACATTCCTTCCAACAGTGGATGACGGT
This sequence comes from Sus scrofa, assembly GCF_054392235.1. Classification (NCBI taxonomy): domain Eukaryota; kingdom Metazoa; phylum Chordata; class Mammalia; order Artiodactyla; family Suidae; genus Sus; species Sus scrofa. Next base: position 118,294,239 of record NC_139401.1, read on the forward strand.
ACCTTTTTCTCCACACCCTCTCCAGCATTTATTTGCTGACTTGTTTAATGATGGCCATTCTGAATGGGGCGAGGTGGTACTTTTTCTTTTTCTGATTCACATTTATGGAGCAAAATTATGTCCACCAGTGATCAAAGATGCCAACAGAAAACTTTATAAAAAGTGTCACATTTGACCCCAATGGCTGAACTCAACCATAAGTGAAATTGTCTACTCATTTACATTCACTTAATGTCTATTGAGCCCCTGCACTGTTTCAGGCCCAGGGCTACAATCTCTTTTTTTAGTCTCGGGATTATAAGGCAGATTACTTGGTAATGATACCAGGATTTTTCATAGCATGAGCGATTTCTCTTTCTCACATGTATTTTTATTTAAAAAACAAATACTATTTCAAAGGAAGAGGGTCAGGATTAGGGTGAAGGTTTGAGATTAGGTGTGTATCAAGGGCAACTTCTCAAACTGCTTGGTCATTAAGAACTGTAAGTTTTAATAGCGGACATGGTATAGCGTAGAAGACACAGGTAACGGTTTATGAGTAAAGACGAGGTTAGGTGGAGGGTTTTTGTTTGTGGAGGGATGTGATAGGGAACAGCTATGAAAGGGTCAGAAAAGGGGACTGGGTCAAGGATGGAATAACAGTTGGGGAAGACAATTTTGCACTTTCCTTGCTAATTTTAAAAAGCGACTTCCACAGAAAGTAAAAGATCATGTTTGTTTTGGAGATGTGGTAAGGGTCAGGCATGCTCATTTCTCACATTATTTAATTTTTAAAACTATGGTGATTTTATTTAAGAGATGATGTGGGGGACTAGAACGAAGTCAGCAACAGGTAGATAAGAACCAGCTCTCTTTGTTACATTTCTTGGTAATTCTGGAAAGTGAGGAATTTACCTAAGATATAGAAGAGTGTGGTTATCAAGGATGACAGGAGGATTAAGAAGACTGAGGGGGAGTTCCCGTCGTGGCGCAGTGGTTAACGAATCCGACTGGGAACCATGAGGTTGCGGGTTCGGTCCTTGCCCTTGCTCAGTGGGTTAAGGATCTGGCGTTGCCGTGGGCTGTGGTGTAGGTTGCAGACGCGGCTCGGATCCTGCGTTGCTGTGGCTCTGGCGTAGGCTGGTGGCTACAGCTCCGATTCGACCCCTAGCCTGGGAACCTCCATATGCCGTGGGAGCGGCCCAAGAAATAGCAAAAAAGACAAAAAAAAGAAGACTGAGGGGAAGATAGGATGTAAAAGTTAGTGATGGATGAGGGTCATGTGTATATATGAGCACTACAGAGATTTTTCTTTTTGGGGGGGGATACTTGATTATACAATAGTGGCTTTTCTTAAGTGGAAGAATTACATGACAGCTGCCAACGCTGTGAAAGAGGATCAAAGAATTCTGCTGACATTACTACCTGTACAAAGGGGACTTTAAATAGGATGGTGGTTAGGGAGAGATTCAAAATTAAGGATCTTTCCTTCTCATATTTGCTAATCACAAGTCATCGGTATTACAGGGGATAAAGGAGCAGGTATGAGTCAAATGGTTGGTGAAAGTTCAATAAGGCTGTAGGGTCAGTGATAGGATGAAATCAGGGATGTTTGCTTTGAACATTACTTGGCTATTGAAAAAGAATGGTCTATAACTGAAAAGGGGGTTGGTAGGAATAAGGGATCAAGGGGGTATCAGTAATGGGTTAAAGGTCATGTGTGTCCATTTTTCACATTAAATGCCCACGACAAAGCATTTTGTTATGATGAGGATTATATGACTGTTAGGCTAGGGGTTAGTGATGGAATGAACCAGAAATTTTGTGAGTTTTGGGGGAACGCCTGTTTTTCTACATAATTGATCATTGAAAGGACTGATTTTACATAGCCTAAAGTATTGGAATCTGGGACAGGGGTCAAGTCAGCAGTAGATGAAAGTTCAAAGAAAGTGTTAGGATAAGGATGTATAAGGATGAATAGTTTACAAAGTACTTTGCCAAAAAAAAAAAACAAAAAACTAATATATAGTACAGATAGGGCAGGGTAAGGGAAGGAGTCACAGGGGTAGAGAGATGTCCACTTGGCTATGAAATACAGAGATTTTTTTTTTCCCTAGGGCTGCATCTGTGGCCTATGGAAGGTCCCAGGCTGGAGGAAGAATCAGACCTGCAGCTGGGGCCTACCCCACAGCCACAGCAACACCAGATCCAACTAGCATTTTTTTTTTGTCTTTTTAGGGCCACACTTGTGGCATATGGAGGTTCCCAGGCTAGGGGTCCAACCAACCCCATAGCTCACGGCAACATCAGATCCTTAACCCACTGAGCGAGGCCAGGAATCGAACCTGTATCCTCATGGATACTAGTCAGATTTGTTTCCCTTGAACCAGGACGGGAACTTCCCAACTCACGTTTTTGACCTACACCACAGCAACACCTGATCTTTAACCCACTGGGTGAAGCCAGGGGTCAAACCCACATCCTTATGGACACTAGCTGGGTTCTTAACCTGCTGAGCTACAACGGGAAATCCAAAAATAGAGGTTTTTACATATAATCAGAGGCTATTCTCTTAGTGATGGAATGAGCATCAGCAATGTTTTCTGTATTATTCAGCAGTAGAACACACTGATTTTACATAAGGGATAGATTTGGAGTCTATGTTGGAATGAGATTGCAGAATAGATGGAGGGTCAAGGATAGTTTGAAGTCAGGCTCAGAGAGATCTGCATGATATGTTTCTTGTTTTTAATAACAGAATAAACAGTCCAGTAGCAACGAACACATCTAGTACCTAGATTTTGGTTTTTAATACCATTCTCCAATAAAAGGAATCTTGGGGAAATGACTGATTCTAGGACTAAGGCAGGAAACATGCAAGATGAACCTGGAGCATCTTGTAGTGCCAGAAAGTAAGAAAGTGCTCTCAAAACTGCACTGATATAAACAGAAGAGAATCTGGAAAAGTATATATGTGTGTGTGTGTGTGTGTGTGTGTCTGAGTCACTTTTCTGTACAGCAGAAATTAACACAGCATTAGTCAACTATACATCAATTAAAATTTGTTTAAAATTTTGTAAAAAAAAAAAAAAGTAATGGAGTTCCCTTTGTGGCTCTGCAGTAATGAACACCTGGTATCCATGAGGACGTGGGTTCAATCCCTGGCCTTGTTTATTGGGTGAAGGATCTGGCGTTGCTGTGAGCTATGGTGTTGGTCACAGACACAACTCGGATTCTGTGTTGCTGTGGCTGTGGTGTAGGCCGGCAGCTGCAGCTCCAATTGGACCCCTAGCCTGGGGACCTCTATATGCTGTGGGTATAGCCCTAAAAAGACAAAAATTTAAAAAAAAGTAAAAGATTTACATGGTTAGGCTGAGTCATTAAAACAAACAAAGAAACAAACAAACAAAAAAACTGCATTGATGAGGGTCTGTCAAAAGGACACGGGAGCCAACAGAAAGAGCTCCCAATGAACAAGGCTGGAACAATTTCAGCAACAAAATAAAGTAGCATTGGATTATAACCCAACGTATAAAACAAATATATCCATGCGTCCATACTGATACAAATAAATGATTGAAGTAATAAACAAATAAACAAAGGAAAGGAGACAAGTCTCCCACACAAATGAGTTCCAAATAATTTACGTAGATATTCAGGGTTTTTTTTTTTTTTTTTTTTTTTTTTTTTTTTTTTTTTTTTTTTGCCTTTTTGTCTTTTCTAGGGCCACACCAATGGCATATGGAGATTCCCGAGCTAGGGGTTGAATAGGAGCTGTAGCCGCCAGCCTACACCAGAGCCACAGCAACGCGGGATCTGAGCCGTGTCTGTGATCTACACCACAGCTCACGGCAACGCCAGATCCTTAACCCACTGAGCGAGGCCAGGGATCAAACCCACAACCTCATGGTTCCTAGTCGGGTTCGCTAACCACTGAGCCATGACGGGAACTCCAATACTCAGGTTTTAAGGAGGGAGCAAGTACCTCTCTGTTCCAAGTGTGGGCTGCTCACAGTGACTTGCTTCCAAAGAGGACAGTATAAGAGAAAGGAAAGCAACTTTACAGCGAAGAAGCCTGACAAACGCTCTCTCAGCCAGGGGGTCAAGGATAAGTTCAACACTAAGTTACACAGACAGTATGTATCCTTGATCTGATCTGACGAAAATGGCACCTACCTCTGTGATCTTCTGCCTCAAAATCTATAATCTCAGATTAATCATGAAAATAACAACAACCCCCAATATAGAGGCGTTATACAAGATACCTGACCAGACCAGTCAGTACTCCTCAAAACTGTCAAGGTCGTCAAAAACAAAGTCTGAGAAACTATCACAGCCCAGAGGAGCCTAAGGAGACATAACGACTAAAGGTGGTATGATAACCTAGATGGCCTCCTGGAACAAAAAACAAATGAACAAAGGACATTAGCCAAAACCTAAGGAGATCAGAATAAAGTGGGAATTGCTGGGAATAATGATGTATCTGTACTGGTTCCATAATTGTGACAAATGCACCATAACCAATGTAAGATGGGGAAACTGGGTGCAGGGGATATAGGATCGTTCTGTGCCATCTTTGCAATTTTTCTGTAAATATAACTTCTATTCTAAAATGAAAATTTTTATTTTATTTTATTTTTTGTATTTTCTAGGGCCACACCCATAGCATATGGAGGTTCCCAGACTAGGGGTCTAATTGGAGCTATAGCTGCCGGCCTACGCCACAGCCACAGCCACGCCAGATCCGAGCCATGTCTGCAACCTATACCACAGCTCACGGCAATGCTGGATCCTTAACCCACGGAGCGAGGCCAGGGATCGAACCCGCAAGCTCATGGTTCCTAGTCGGATTCGTTTCCACTGCGCTGCAATGGGAACTCCCTCCATCCCAAATCTTGACTTTATTTGAGGTGCCTACATCATCTCTCTTCCTTTGTACACAGACAAACAAAAACACTATTACCAGTTGATATAGGCTACAGCTCTGATTCGACCCCTAGCCTGAAGGTATGGCCCTAAAAAGAAAAAAAAAAAAAAAAAGATTTGGGACGGAATAAGGTGGAAGAAGCTGCAGTGAGAAGAAGTTATAGAGAAAAGGTTGAGCTTTAGATGCTGGACATGGGTGGTGGGGGCATGAGAATGATGGTTTCTCAGATTACTTGGCAGCAGTGTGAGAAGCGATAGTGGCTTCATCCTTTTTTGTGATGGTCTATGTACAACCATCGCAATGAGTCCTGCTGGCAAGTAAGACATGCAAGACATTGTCTTTGTTATGCTGCGAGATATTCTTGCCCATAAAACTACCACCCAGGAGACTGGACGGAGCATGGGCCTCGGAGGTGGCCACATATCAAGGAGGCTTCTCATCGCCACTTGACACCGAATGCTTTACATTAGGGTGACCAGGGGACAGGTATTACAAACGGGCTTCAGAGAAGAGCTGAGCAGACAGCACTATTGCACCACAGCATCACAGTGTTCGGGAGGTTAGTGTCTTCAGGGCACCCCACCCTCACCACCAACTCCCTGACTAGACCTCCTCCTGCACCTGGAATTGAGAGTTCATCTGATCACCAAGTGCCACTGTTCTCACCCCTGGCTGCCCCTTGAATCACACAGGAGGCTTTTTTAAAAAAACACCACAGCCTATACGCCACGTCCTGAATTCCGATTTGTCTGGGATGGAATCCTGGCTTTAGTATTTTAAAAAAACTTTCCCTTGCTGTATAACATAGGGAACTATATCCTGTCACTTGTGATGGAACATGATGGAGGATACTTTTCTATACGGACAAAATGGACAGAACACTGTAAATCAACTATACTGGAAAAATAAAAATCAGAAAATTAAAAAACAAATTTTCCCAGGTGAGACTCGCCCACCGAACAGCTGCTCTCTGCCTCGTGCTTCCAATTACTTTCCCAGTTTCATGGACGCTTGCCTTCAGGGTCACAGCCAGTTCTTCCTACAGGCTGTTGGAGTCTTTGCACACTGAAACTGGCGACAGGGGACAGACACCCAGTCTTTGGGATAGCCTGGCCAGGTCATGATTATCAAGGCAGCAAATGAAAGCAGGGGAGGGGGCGGTGGGCCAGCCCTCAGAGAAGAAAGCAGGGGACAGGAACCCAAGTGGGCCTCTAGGTGTCACCACGGAGGCAAAGGGAGAAGCAACCCACAGACCAGCCCTGGGGACTCAGACCTCTGGAGGGTTCTCTGCTGTTTGGCTCCTGCGTGTGGGGGCGGCCCTGCTGTGTGTGCCCTGGACGTTCCCCGCGCGATCCCGAGGGAAGCCCTTCGAGCAGGACGCTCAGTGTGTCGGCCCCCCGAGGCCCAGCAAGGGAGGTGCTGGGTGGCCGCGGGCCCCTCTGCAGCCAAGGTTCCGGGCGAGAAGGGAACCCAGGGCAGAGGGTGGAGTCGCGGGGGGCGGCTTGGAGAGGGGAGGAGGCAGGTCCAGGGTGTCACACCAAAGGGAGGGGAGGACAGCGCGGGGGACCAGCTGGGCCTGAGACGGGCCGGCCTGCTGCTGGAGGAAAGGGTCCGACGACCCACAGGCCAGGCCCTGCTGGCCCAGGACAGGGGAGCGGCCTGAATGCCACCACCGAGAAGTCGCCGGGGGTGTGGTTCCCCGGATGCTGTTGTGCCTTTGGGAGCAGAGAGCGCGGGCTGGGCCCCGCCTGGGTCTGGGGCGCCACTTGCCCACCCTCCAGCTGTGGTTCTTAACTTGTGTGCCTCCCCAGAGCCTCTGCGGACAGACCTGATGACAGCGGCGGGAAAATGCCCCACGACCGCTCTTTCATATGGGTCGAGGGGGTCGATGTTCACAGGACCACCCCCTCCCCCGCCCTTCCCCAGAACCCCCAAGGTCAGAGCCCCCGCTCTCCACTCTCCTCCCAACTTGCAGTTAGTCCCCCTGCCCTCACCCCCGACAGCGTCTGCACTGGGTGTCATACTCTCCAGTGGCCGCTAGAGGCCGACAGAGACCTGGCTGGACGCCCCAAGTCTCTTCCAGGCTGAGGGCATCCTTTCCCAACAGGTCAAGGGGCCTCATGCAGGGCTGAAACTAGGGCTCAGGCCAAACCCGCACCCCCAGATCCTCCCCTCACCTCTCGCACACCTTTGAGTGGATGCAGGCTGAAAACCACGTCCTGCTCATACCTGGAACGCTCCTCCCTTGAGAATCCTCTCCCCTCCCTGATCACACAGGGTGAAGGACTGTTGGCACCCATAAAACCAGACAGGATGGGTGCTGCCCAGGTAGCTGCCTGTGGCTGTCCCCGTGTCCCCATAGCTACCGCCTCCCTCCCTCACGTGGTGGAAGACAGGGGTCCGGGCTCTCTCTTGACCTCTGCGTAACCCAGCCAACAAGTAGGAGGCCTGTAGGCTGGGCTAGGGACATGGGCCACATCTTAGGCGCTGTGTGCCTTTGAGCTAGGCGCGTAGCCTCTCTGTGCCTGCCGGGCCTCCTGTATACAGCGAGGATTGTAACTGTGCCTACCTGGTGGAGTTACCATGGGAATGAAATGAATCTGTATTTCTAACACACTCAGGACAATACTTGGCTTTTATGTTATTCTAAGTGGCCATCTCGGACTCTCATAGGAAGGCCATGGATGTTCTCTGTCTGTTTCTTTTGGCATTTCCCATTTAGATCTTTTTCTTTCTTTTCTTTTTTTAGGGCCACACCTGCAGCGTATGGATGTTCTCAGGCCACAGCCACAGCAACATGGGAGCCGAGCCTGGTCTGCAACCTACCCTGCAGCTCATGGCAATGTCGGATCCTGAACCCACTGAGCAAGGCCAGGGATCAAACTCTCATCCTCATGGATGCTAGTTGGGTTCATTATGGCGGAGCCACTGCAGGAACTCCCATTCCTTTTCTGTTTCTTTTCTCATTTCCCATTTAGAGGTCCTGGCTTTTGTCTTTGCCCTTTGTCCCTGGTGTCATCATGCGCGTCTGGTGGTTGCTAAGTGCTTTTTGTTCTTAGTTTTTACCAAGCCCTGGTGTTGGTGTTGCTGCTGCTGTGCTCTGGGTTGGGACCGGCCAGACATGATATTACTAGAGTCCCAGTGGTTTCTGGGAGAGAGAAAGTAGAAAACCTTTCCCTCTGGCCTAAATAGCTCACCCTGCCAGCACAGCTCCAGGGCCTGAGCACAGAATGCTGGTCCTGGGACACTAGCCAAGCTTCTACCCAGCAGGTGCTGTGCCCTACCCACTCACGTGCATGGTTCTGTTTGACCAAGAACTTGTACAGCTTGCAAGTTCCCCCATTCGACTACTTTTCTCCTGCTAAATTTTGGAGACGTCTTAAATGCTCTGTCTGATAAGTATGTTGAGATGTGCCACTGTCCTGATGGAACTCTAGCTAAGAAAACTGGAAATGAAGGTAGTCCTGCGTAGGCAGAGCCTCAGGACAGAATGAGGCATCTTCTTCCAAAAGCTAGCCTGCTGGCCCACGGGAGAGCTCACTGGGAGTGGTCAACTGTGCTGCATAATCGACCAGATGTGTCCATACCATGAGCTCTTTGCTAATAAATTAGGCATAAATTTAAGAAAGAGAACCGGGTGTTCCTAATGGATGTATCTCAAGAATAATGTCAGCAAATAGAAGAATGAGGCCATGCCCCAAGAAGATGCTTTCCAAGACAAGACCGATCAGACAGTGTATGGCCAGGTTGGACAATTTCACTAGCACCACCCTCTCTGCCCATGTCTGCGGTCACCCTCCCAAAATCCACAGCACACTTCCAGGTTTTTGTTAAGATCTACTAGGTTATTCATCCCAACCCTCCTTCTGAAAACGACGTTTAAAAACGTGCATAAAATATATACAATACTTTCTGGGGTTCCCTTCATGGCTCAGTCATTAACGAATCCGACTAGGATCCATGAGGATGAGGGTTTGATCCCTGGCCTCGCTCAGTGGGTTCAGGATCCGGTGTTGCCATGAGCTGTGGTGCAGGTTGCAGATGCGGTTCGGATCTGGTGTTGCTGGGGCTGTGGCTTGGCCGGCAGCTGCAGTTCCGATTCAACCCCTAGCCTGGGAACCTCCACATGCCATGGGTGTGGCCGTAAACAGCAAATACATATGTAATATACTTTCTTATTTGAAAAGCTTTAAAGCTGGACAAAAATAAAGGGAAAATGGGGACCTAGAGCGATGAATGAGGACTGGAGGCCACTTTTACGATATGAATATTTCCCCAATCAGACGGTTGTTCTGATAACCTCTTAGGACAAGAGGAACATAAACCCAAGGTCAAGCTGTATACACAGAAGAGAGTCTAACATGAGAGTCTTCTTTCAATAAGCCGGCATCCAAAGAGGCTCCACCCCCAGGGTGTAGAATGTGGCCCTGCCCTCCACCAGAATTTCATCACAAGTTCTACTTGCCAGATACGTAGGGAACCCCAAGCCTTAACACTGAAGGTTGCCCTCAACCGCAAGAACCCCCAGTAACGCCTCCCCCCGCCCCAAATGCTTCCTTTGGCAGAAGCAAGTGGAAATCCTCTCTGGAGGAATGTGACTCCATCCTCACCTAAAATTCTTGCATACAGTTCAAGCATGACGACCAAAAGAACGAGGCACATAAACAAGCAGGGCGCCACGGGCAAGCACAAGCGGAGAAACAGACGCAAGTGAGACACACAAAATTTCAATGAATGTAATGATCAGCCACAGACTGTAAAACAACTAGGCTTACAATGTCTAACGATGTGAAAAAGGAAATCCCACTTCTGGTCAGTATCGAATGATGGAGACCAGTTCCCTCTCACGTGTGAACCAAAAACTCCCAGTAAATGGGGAGTTCCTATCATGGCACAGCGGAAATGAATCCGACTAGGAATCATGAGGTTGTGGGTTCGATCCCTGGCCTCACTCCAGTGGGTTAAGGATCCGGCGTTGCCGTGAGCTGGGGTGTAGGTCATAGATGTGGCTTGGATCCCGCATTGCTGTGGCTGTGGCGTAGGCCGGCAGCTGTAGCTCTGATTAGACCCCTAGCCTGGGAAGCTCCATATGCCTCAGTGTGGCCCTAAAAAGCAAAACAAACAAAAACTACCAATCAATAAAACAGCAACTATTGAGATGCTGGACATCATTACAAGGAATACTGACCCTTAAAGGGACACCAGACAATGTATCCCCTACCATTATCCCAGTGTACTGCCACGAATTTCTAGGTCTCATCAGCAGATTCTGCTGGACTCCCTGAGGTGAGGAGACGAGAAGGAGGGTTGGCGAAAACGAAGTTTGCTCGACAGAGTACCAGGGAGGGGACTGCACAGAGACAAACCTGAGGATATCTTCAGGGATACAGGTGTGTGGGGTATGAAAGGGCTGGAGGCAACAGCGCCCAGCACTCAGATAGGGCTGAGAATGGAACCTACTCCTACCTGCCAGACTTAAAAAGAGCAAAATTCAAGAGCACTGGGCAGAGTACCCAGAAAGGTCTTGCCTCAGCAGGAGGGAAGTAATTACTCTTCACTAACCTCGGTTCTGGTGCTAAAACAAGGGTTAAAGATTTGTTGTCTAACCTATTCATACATAGTCTCAAAGCCTTTCTCAGAAGGTATTTCTTACTTACAAAGAGGAATAGTGTAAATTCATGGTGGAGAAAATCGGGAGACACCACCTTAACAAAAGGATCCCAACGATCACAGTCAACAGCACCAGGAATGGGAGACATTTTTTGGCCTCTCGATGTGATACACCGAGAAGAACACATCAGTTTTGTGACACTTCCGCCAAAAAAGACATAACCAGAATCTGCGTATGAGGAAATATCAGACAAACCCAAATGGAGAGACATCCTACCAAAGAACTGCTGTGTACTCCTCAAAATGTCAAGGCTCTGAAAGACGAAAACAAACCAAACTGATGATGAATTGCTCCAGGTTAAAGGAGACTAAAGCAAGTGACATGACAACGACTGCAACTCACGATTCAAAATTTCTTTTCCTATAAAGGACATTGTTGAGATAATGGGTAGAATTTGCATAAAGTCTGTAGACTAGCTCTCAATGTTAATTTCCTGGTTTTTGTAATTGTGCTATGGTTTGTAAAGAGAATGATCTTGCCTCTAAGAAATATAAACTCAAGTATTGCGTCTGTAACTAATTTTTAGGGGTTCAGAAAAAAGTCGCACGCACATATACATGCATAAAAACAGAGAGAATAATAAAGCAGATGGAAGAAAATAACCTTTTAAAAATTTATTTTGTATTCTGTAGGTCTGAAACTATGTTTACAAGGCTTTAAAATTCTATCACGCTTAACAAAATGAGAATGTTGAAACTATTAGGTAGAACTTTTATAAGAAACAAGATATTTATAATCTCTAAGTATCTCCCTATGAAATATGTATCATCTACAAAGGGGGGAGCTCTGACATACGTTACCAAGTGTTCAATGTTAATGTCATTCATATTGCAACAAAACAATGCCACGTGTCTCCGGATATTGATATTATGCAATAAGAAGGAAATAAAATAACCCCTGTGGTACTTCCTACCACAGAAGGATAGGATAACCTGCATATAGTTATGAGGCAACATCCCATGAACCCAACCTGCGAGAACTTCTGAAAAAATAACTGATCGCTATTCCTCGAAAAAGTGAGTCATAATAAAGGAAGACTGAAACTATTTCAGATTAAAGAAGGATAAAGAGACACGACAGCTAGGCATGAGCCTGGACGATAAACTGGAAGGGTCTAGGTGAAAGGTAGAGATAAATTTTTTTTTGCACTATTCTTGCAAAATTTCTAAGTGAAATAATACAAGTTTAAAAAGTGAATCTGAAGGCACTGATTCTGTTTTCTATGCCCTGAGGTTGGTTAAGTTGTACTGGACTAAGATTACATTTAGAAGTTTTCTAGAATTCTCCAACGAAGAATTATAATCTGGTGCCATTTATTGGAAGGAGGGAAATTCCCATGTGCATTTATTCAATTTTCTTTTGCAATTGGCCTACTAGACTTTCCGTCTCTACTAGAGTCAATTTAGCAAGATGGATTATAATACAAATTATCCAAATCTTCAAATATATTTGCATAGCATTGTGGAAGATAGCTTCTCTTTTCTCACTTAAAACAATGGATATTTATGTCTCATGATTTTGTGGCCAGGTTGGGTGGTCCTTCTGGTTCAGGCTACCTCACTTGACAATGGGACTTTCTGATGGTGGAAGGGCTCACTCACATACCTAGTGGTTGGTGGGCTGTAGACTGAAGCATCTCAGTTCTCCATACGACCTCTTCAGTAAATCACCTTAGGCTCTCTCACAGGAAGATGGACTCAGGGTTCCAAACTCAGTATGAGAGAGAAAGCACCAATTCATGACCACTTCGAATGCATTGCATTTGGGAAAACACTGTAACCAAAGCAAGCCATCCAGGCAAGCCTCAGTTTAAGGAGTGGGCAGTAACCGGGCTTTACCCCTTGCTGGGGAGAGTGGCAAAGTCGTTTTGCTTACAGACATGCGTTTAGGAACAGGAATGACTCACAGTCATTTTGCAACCTATCACATCTTGTCTGGTTGAGTATCGAGAGCCTTCTGGTGGGCATTTACATGGGACATGAATATCTTATCCTCTGTGCTATGTATCTCTTCTCCATACCTCCTGGGCACTAGTCTCCCAACGTTGCCCTTTCCAAGTCCCTAACCAGTTGATCAAGCAATTAACTACTGTCCATGTATAGATACATATTTTGGGCCATTTCTCCTTCCAGTGGACACCTGGAGTTCTAACCAGTCGTCCTATTTCACTACTGCTTTTCCGGGCTAACCCTGAGTGAGGCTACAACGCGCCATCCATCCACTTCTAGCTGATTCCAGCCATCCGTGCAGACCCATATGTAAACCAGTTCTATTCTTTTCTTTTTTCTTTTTCTTTCTTTCCTTTTAGGGCCGTACCTGCAGCATATGGAAGTTCCCAGGCTAGGGGTCCAATCGGAGCTGCAGCTGCCGGCCTATACCACAGCCACAGCAACACCAGATCCGAGCCATGTCTGCGACCTACACCACAGCTCATGGCAATGCCGGATCCTTAACCCACTGAGCGAGGCCAGGGATCGAACCCACATCCTCATGGATACTAGTTGGATTCATTTCCGCTGCACCACAACAGGAGCTCTCTAGTTCTATTGTTTTTTTTTTTTTTTTTTTTTTCCTCTGTTAGCTGGTCATAGGACGTTCTCTGGGGGCTGAGGAGAAAGTGGTTTCCTAACGCCTTCCACACTTGCTCAGCTCTAACCCTACTTACTATTTTCCTTCTACAATGGAATACTGTTCTATATATCCAATTTTATGATTTGATGGATGAACAACACATTCTTCATGATGAGAAATTCAGGGTAAATTGTTATTTGGTATTCTGCAGTGCAACGTGCAGTCTCTACTAGGGCACAGCAGCAAGCCAGGAGTTGCTTTTCTAATAGAGGGTTGCTGACAACGAAGGGCAAGCTTTACTCAAAGCCTAGGCATCTGTGCAGTAATTCTCCAATCGGGGCTTGTCAGGGGCTATGCAGAGCATTTCTTTCTGCCACAGACCCTTCAACAATTCAAAGACTCTTAGGTCTGCTGAATCGTAACAATCAAGCAGTAGGGCAGTTTTTCTTTTTTTTTTTTTTGATCACAGCTTGGCTCTGCTGCAGAATCATTTCGTCCTTTGTTTCCCCACTCACAAATGGCAATATTATAGATTTCCTGGTTAACGGATTGGAGCAGCAAGCCCAAATGTGGTGCCTGTTCTCTACAGAAATCCAAAGAAGCCTATGAGGTTTTGTGCTCTTTGTCTGGTTGTGGAAGAGTGCAAAGGTGTGGCAACTTCTTTCAGGCCACTGGGCCCCGAATAACTTCCCTAATGAGGCAGGCCCCTGAGTCTGATGGGGTTTCTCTCTCATGCTCTGGCACACGTAGGTCTTCTTAGGGTATGTCCCTCGACTTGCTGTTTGTTCATCAGCTCAACTTAATACAATGTCATCACTCTAAGAGTCCTGTGCAATGGTCTGTGTGATATCAAAGTGATGATGACCTCTCTAGATTATCCCGCGATAGAGGTAGAGAGAGCAGGAGGGGTGACACAGTAAGAAAGTGAAGGAAGTAAAGCAATTTCTCCTATTCCCCTCAGAGGTAGATTTCTTATTATCTGTTGCTGGGAGTGGGGAAGGGTGGCAAACACATTAATATCTACGCACTGATGAAAGAGGCACTGGTTCTCCAGGCCCAGATAAAGGGAGGCGAAGAAGGCTCATATTAGGAGAGATGTTCCTTTTTTAAAAAGTTTTACTGAAATATAGTTGATTTACAATGTTGTGGTAATTGCTGCTGTACAACAAAGCGGTTCGGTTATACAAATAAATTCACTCCTTCTCTGATCCTTTTCCCATAGAGGTTATTGCAGAGAGTTCCCTGTGCTATACAGCAGGTCCCCGTTGGCCATCTACTCCATATACAAGAGTGTGTATATGCCAACCCCAAACCTCCAATCCACCCCCCCCCCACGCACCCGTCCCTTTTGGTAACCATAAGTTTGTTTTTGAAGTCATGAGTCTGTTTCTGTTTTGTAATTAAGTTCATTTATATCATTGTTTTAGATTCCACATATACGTGATATCCTATGATGTTTTTGTCTGACTACCTTAGTATGATAATTTCTAGGTCCATCCACGTTGCTGGAAATGGCATTACTTCTTTTTTATGTTGTAATATTCCATTGCATGTATGTACCGCATCTTTTTTTTTTTCTTTTCCAGAGTCTTTATTCCTTACAGACTATCATAGAATATTGGGTAGAGTTCCCTATGCTATACAGCAATTCCCCAGTGGCCAATCATTCCATACTGTATACCGGTATGAAAATGCCAATCCCAAACCCCCAATCCGTCCCTCCCCCCATCCATCCCCTTTGGTAACCATAAGATTTTTGCGAAGTCTATGAGTCTGTTTCTGCTCTGCAAATAAGTTCATTTGAATCCTTTTTTCAGAGTGCACCTTTAAGTGCTGTCATATGATGTTTGTCTTTCTCTGAGTCACTTCACTTCGTAGGAGAATCTTTAGGTCTATCTATATTGCTGCAAATGGCATTTCATTCTTTTTTACCGCTGAATATACTGCATTGTGTGTATATATATATATGTATACGACATCTTCTTTACCCATTCCTCTATCAGTGGACATTTAGATTGCTTTCATATCTTGGCTGTTGTGAGTAGTGCTTCAATGAACACTGGGGTGCATGTATCCTTTCAAATTATGGTTTTTTTGGGATAGATGCCCAGGATGAGATTTTGGATCATATGGTAGTTCTATTTTTGGTTTTTTGAAGAATCACCACACTGTTTTCCATAGTGGTTGTATCAATTTACATTCCCACCAACAGTGTAAGAGGGTTCTTTTTCACCCTCTCCAGCATTGATTGATTGTAGATTTTTTGATGATGGCTATTCTGGCTGGTGTAAGGTGAGTACCACATCTTCTTTATCCATTCTTCTGTCAGTGGACATTTAGATTGTTTCCATGTCTTGGCTATTGTGAATAACGCTGCTATGAACATATGGGTGCATGGATCTCTTTGATTATAGTTTTGTCTGGATATGCCCAGAAGGGATATTGCTGGATCATGTGATAGTTCTGCTTTTAGTTTTTTAAGGAACTTCCATACTTTTCTCCATAGTGGCTACGGCAATTTACATTTCCTCCAACAGTGCAAAAGGGTTTCCTTTTCTCTACATCCTTGCCAAAACGCGATTTTGTTGTCTTTTTACAATTTTTATTTTATTCTGCGCATGCAGAAGTTCCCTTTAATATATTCTCTAATATATATATATATATATATATTATATATCTCACATCTTCTTTATCCATTCTTCAGTTGATGGACATTTAGGTTGCTTCCATGTCTTGGCTATTGTAAATAGTGCTGCTATGAACATTGGGGTGGGTGTATCTTTTCTAATTATGGCTTTCTTTGGATATATGCCCATGATGGGTATTACTGAGTCATATGGTAGTTCTACTTTTAGTTTTTTGAGGAACCTTCTTATAGTATCTGGTCTTACAAATAGGTCTTCAATCCATTTTGAGTTTATTTTTGTGTATGGTGTTATACAGTGTTCTAATTTCATTCTTTTACATGTAGCTCTCCAGTTCTCCCAGCACCATTTATTGAAGAGACTGTCCTTTCTCCACTGTATATGCCTGCCTCCTTTGTCATAGATTAATTGACTATAATTGCGAGGATTTATTTTTGGGCTTTCTATCCTGTTCCAATGATCTGTATTTCTGTTTTTGTGCCAGTACCATACTCTTTTGATGACTTCAGCTTTGTAGTATAGCCTGAAGTCAGGGAGCCTGATTCCATCAACTGTTTTTCTTTCTCAGGATTGTTCTGGCTTAAAAGAGACATTCTTGCTAGGTGTTCAAGCTTGGATAGGAATTCCACTAGGTGGGAACCACAAGCATTTTGCCGTCACTGCATCAATCCTGTGCAGAGTTGGACTTCCTGTTTATGGGAACAGGAGTAAGGGTGTATGGCTGGATCAGCAAGAGTTACACCATGCACATGGGCTGGGGCCAGATCTTGGAAAGCCATAAGAAGACCTGAAGGATCAGTTCTCCTTTTGTCCGGGTCCGCAGCACAAATTTACCTACACATTCCACTTTTGTGCACCCAGTACACTTAGTCCATGACTTTACAATATAGCACTTCACCCCCAGCTAAAGGTCTTAGAAAGCAGGGAAGAGTGGTATCTATATGGGCCACTGATAGGACATACCCATGTTGCCGTGTGAACAGACATTCACTGATAGGAGGCCTTCAGAGATCCACAGAACAGCTTGTAGCAAAAAGAAGTATACTGCTAATCTCCTACTCCTCTCCACCTCATTCCAGGGCTATCTCTTGGCCCAAAGCCACAACAGCCCTTTTGCTCCCTTCACAAGAGCTTTGGGCCTGGACTTGGTGGAGTCGGGGTGGAGGGCCAGGCCTTCTTCCCAGAAGTCCTGATAAAGCAGTAACTTTGCCTCCTGAGAGATGAAAGGGATCTGAGTGGCTGCATCCCTCATCATTACTGACCCTTCCCAACCACTGAGGACACTCTGTTCATCTTTGCTTGGCTACTCATTGTTACTAGCTTCAAGCTTTCAGAAGAAATATTGGCTGGAGCATCTTATCTTTATCTCTTGCTTTTTAGAAGTAGAAAATCTCTAATAGCCATCTCTTGCCTCCAAGCCTAGAGTCAAGTGGAACAAATACAGAGAAGTTGTCCTATTTTCTGCACAGTTAAGAAATGGGGAATTCAATATGTGTTTACAATGATAGCAACGTTAAAATAGCTCATGCTACGCTGCCAAATGAAGGATAACAGAGACATAAACATTGCCTTTAAAAAGATTCTTTTAGAAGAAAAAAAGTATGAATTGAATCATTTGCTGAAGTACTGTTTGAACAGATGGTGTGATTAACAGCTAACATGTAAGCCATCTCGGGAGCTTATGGAAAAGTAAACAAGTGAAGCTAAAAAAGAAATCACTTTATTCCCCAAAAGCGGCTTTCATTCATTTTACTAGGAAAATTGGAAAGGCTGGGTTTGGAAGGCTGGGTTTCCTTGGGGGATGTTCGGCGTGAGCAGGGAGAGTCTCTCTGGAGCAAGACCCCTTCGGTGCCGGGTGAGCTCTGAGCCTGCCTCCTGAGGGATGAGATGGGGCTGAGCCGTCAAGCCCCCAGCACCGCCGATCCTGGGAACCCCTAGGGACACTCTTCACCTCTGCTTGTCCTGGAAGACCTCGGGTGCTCGGGGTGGCCAGAAGGGAGTGAACAGCAAGAGGCACCTGCTAGGAATGTTACAGGCACAAGCGCTTTCCTCTAAGGCCAGCTCACAGTGGCCGGCCGAGAGTCCCATAGCATGAGGCCAGCTGTCTCGAGGGGGGAAGGGAGGTGGGAAAGGGGGGAAGCGATCCCCTAGGGCCACACAGTCACTTCCTTCGTGGGGCTGCCACAGAAGCCCTGGCCTGCTGACTGTCAGACCTCTTGGAAAGACAGCTGATCACAGAGGGAAGAGCATTGAACAGGATGTCTGGAGAAACAGGTACGGAAGGCTCCTCTGCTAGCTAGTGCCTTAGGACAGGCTCTCTTCCTTTCGGGGCTGCAGCTTCTCCATCTTTAAAAGGCGAGCAGTATCCCCTGGGCTCCGAGGTCCTCATTTGGGAATGAGAATGGGATCAGGATATCACACCAGCTTCCCGACTCCATGCCGGACCTTCCGCAACGGACATGAGGAAGAAGTCCGTGCACACGGGTGGCTCTAGCCATTGTGCCACCAGCACTTAGACAAATCTCCAAGGTGCCGGCTGACCTTTGACAGATCTCTTTCCCCGCTGCCTTCCCCAGGGAACATTCCTCAGAGATGGCCCACCACAGGCTGCCCCAGTGTTCCTTCATTCGTCTAACATTGATGGGTGGGCAGTACCACTCCGGGACCTGTGCCACATACTCAGGCTCTCTCTTCCTCAAATCAGACCCAGTGCTAGAGACACATGCCTGAACAGCTACTGAAACTGTCGAGCGGTCAGCGTGAACCTAAGAAAAGGAAAAAGAGTGCTTCCTCAGGAGCCACGCTATGCTACCCCAAGGTGGTGATGTTGGCACTGAACTAAATGCATGTTTTATCAACCGTCCAAGTTTTCAGAATCATCCACGTGACGACTGCAGACTTCCCCGCTTTCTGTCCGGCATTTGGTACCCCTTAGACCCACATGTTGGACTCCCAGGCCATTTAGAAGCAAGAGTTGCCAGAAAGGCAGTGAAATCTTTTATGTTTCCAAAGATCTAGAGAATTAATTAAGGAGGGAAGAAACTTTAGCATTAAGAATCCAGAAATAAACTCTTTCTCTTGGGCCTGTTCTTGTAAATACTTCTGAACTTTTTCATGTACACGGTCTTCTAATTGCATCACTGGGACCTCATCCTGGAGGGCTTGAGATGATTTCCCTTTGCAACTTGGAAACTTTTGATACTGTGTCTCCTGGCAGGTGTGATTCCACCTCCTTCCCTGGCTGTTTGAACAAATGGACTTGAGGAGTGTTGCTCTCTCCATTTCCTAAAGGTGCTGTTGCTTTTGAGTTACATTTGCAATGCGCTTCGGGTCTCTACTCCATGGAAAGGACAAGCTTACTGCTGTGTGTTCTGTGCTGATATATGACACTGTTCAGCCCAAGGATTCTTTGCTGGGAATGGAATGATGCTTTGGAACATTGTTCTATGTCAACAGAAGAAAGAAATTCCTGTAATACCTCAGATGCCTGTCTGCTAGGATATTTACTGCTTTGCACCCCATCTTAGAGTTACTTGTATCCAATTTTCACCCCTCACACCCCCAAGGCAGCTGTGAGTTCCTGCAAGCAACAACAGTGTTTTGATTTTCATGGGATGCTATGTGTTAAAGGCCAATGCCTTATATGTAGGAAGAGCTCATCCAATATTTGGCCAAGTCCAAATCTCCAATGCTGCTTTTTTGATCTCTCCATAGTTTTTAATTGTCATGTATCACCTGCCAGAATTCATTCTGAAAGTCATCCATGTTCATTCTTTTCCATATGGCATCAATATTGTTTCATTATTTTACCAGGCGCCAAAATTTATACTCTAAACTTAATTCAGAGGTGTTTTCTGTTTTTTAAAAATACTGTATTTGTTCAACTCCAGTAATTTTCATGAAAGCTAACTTCTGGCATTAGGGACCATATGTTCTTCCTGGGAAGAAAAGAATGGTATAGTCGCTTCTTTACTTCACTCTTCTGGAACTTTCTTTAGGCTATAATCCAATCTAGGGCCAATAAGTATAAAGAAAAGATTGTAACTTCTTTCTAAATTCATACATAATTTATTTATGCAGTTGTGACATTTATTTTCCATGAAAAACTTTATATTGATTTCTTTACCGGTGAAATGAATCAAATATTATTCACCATGATTTCTGGTGGTCTATTTTACATTGACTATTAGAAACCCCACATACCTGAAGTCATAGAGCAAGAAGCTTCCTGAACAAGTGGAGCCAGGAGAAAATGCCTGAATGGGAAACAGGTAAGAGCATTTCCTATAGTTTGACATAATGACTGCGAAAAATAGGCATAGGAATAGGGAAAGAGCCCGAATGTTGTTAAAGATCATAACTGAACAGTGGGGTTGTATTTGGTTTTAGTTCAGTTACCTACAGTTTTCTGTGGCTTTCATGTTTTCTCTGTTTGGAAAAAAAAATGCTGATTAAAAAGAGGAATTGTCCGGTGAGATCCATTTGCTTTACAGAAAAGAAAACAAAAGTTCTGAGTATTCTGACAAAACCAGGACAAGAAATCTGTCCCCAGGACTTCTAGGCTAACTTGTTTGAGTTGAGATTTGGGGAAGACATAGACATAGAATTCCATTCTTCAATTAATCTGACATTGGCATTCTATGCATTTGAATTTATACTTGTGAAAAACCTAGCCCTCTTTCTAGAGTCAAGTGGGAAACATGGATGCACATGAGCAATGGGTATACTTCCTAGACTTCAACTCTCTTTTGGATGGAAGAGTCATTTGGATGGAATAGTCATTTGGACTCATCACCTTACGGGATCCCCCTCGCCCTGCTCTCTGGTTTCTCTTCTCAAGCACCCCTTGCCAATGGTGGCTCCACTCCCCCAGGGATGCTCATAACCTCTGGCACAAAAGCAGATTAGACTGTTTTGGTCAATGGCTGTCGATGCATCAGGGCACGAGTTACCTTCACTGAAGGAAACCTGAACTTTTACACAATGGGTGCTAATTCCTGCTAATTGCTATCACCTCATAATTAAATTGACAGAAATTTCTCTCCAGGGGCAGAGGACAGGAAAATGAGTAGGCCTAAGAGCAGCCTTCTCAGAAGCCTCTGAGACTGGGGGCTGTGAAATCAACAGGATGTTTCCAGGCCTTAGTTCTAAGATGGATTCAGAGGGCACAGAGCACCACAAAATAGTGCTGGTAGCCACAGGCCACAAGACCTGTGATTGCCCAAAAAACTACTGTTTACAGTGACCTGTAGTGCATGGGTGATCTCCAATTAGTGTAATGCAAAAACCAATTTCAGTGTAGTGACTAGGCTCTAGGATATGATTTCAAGACTAATCACCAGCCCTTCTAGATCAGAAGCTGGCAAGACTGCAGCATGAGAGCCAAAACCAGGCCACTGCCTGTTTGTGTAGATAAAGTTTTATTAGAGCGAAGCTATCCCTATTAATTAATACAATCTCTAAGACTGCTTTTGTGCTACAATGTCAGAGCTGAGTAGCTGCAACAGAGACCTATGGCTTGCAAAATCTAGAATATCCCTCATATTTCTGATTACAGAAAAAGTTAACCAATCCCTTTGCACATCATAAAAGAGAAAGGTTGGAAGAAATAATTCCTGGAAAGGAAGCCAGGATGAAAGGGAGGTTAACGGGATCCCAACCTATAGTGTTGAAGGTCAGTGATGTTAGAAATTAAGGGAGGATAAGAAAGGGTGATGTATGGAAACTGTATTCATGGACTAAATTATACATGGATGAAGATATTTTTATAAAGGTGATTCTGATCCATTTAAAATTGATGTTGACAAATCTGGTCTGCATTTGTTTGTTGTTGTTGTTTTAATAGACTATTTTTTAGGGCAGGTTTAATTTTACCAAAAAGTTGAGCAGAAAATACAGACTTTCCAAATTCCCCTTCTCCCTGGCCCATAGTTTGCCCTATTATTAAAATCTTTCATTATCATGGTAAATTTGTTAAAAAAGTTGAACAAATATTGATATATTAGTATTAACTAAAGATCAGAGTTTACATTAGATTTTATTCTTTGTACCATACAGTTCTACAAGTTCTGATAAATATACGTCATGTCAACCATTAGAGTATCATACAGAATAGTTTCACTGCCCACCAGCAATGAATGAGTGTTCCCATTTTTCCTTATCCACTCAGTATTTGGTGTTATCAGTGTTTTGGATTTTAGTCAATCTAATAGACACGTAGTATTATATTATTGTTGTTTTAATTTATAATTCCATTATGATATGTTAAGCATATGTTATATGTTTGTCATCTGTACATCTTCCTTGGTGAAATGTCTTTTCATATCTCTTGCTCACATTTTAATACTGGGTTGTTTATTTCCTTATCAATGATTTTTTTAAGTTCTTTATATATTTTGGATATGAGTTTTTTTAATCAGATATGTGATTAGCAAAGATTTTCTCCCAGTTTGTGGATTATCATTTTATTCTTTAATCAGTGCATTTCACAGTCACAAGTTTTACTTTTACTGAAGTGCAATTTGTCACATTTTTCTTTAATGGACCATGCTTTTGCTGCTGTAGGTAAAAGGCCATCATTAAACCAAAGGTAATGTAAGTTTTCTCCTATATTATATTCTAGAAATTATATACTTTGTATTTTAAAATTTAGATCTCTGGTTCATTTTGAGTTATTTTTTATAAGAAGTGTAAAGTCTATATCTAGGCTGTACTTTATACATGGAGATTTCCAGTTGTTTGTACACCATATCTTTCTCCATTGAATTGTCTGTTCTTTTGTCAAAGACAGGTTGACTCTATTAGTATGTGTCTATTTCTTGGCTCTTCTTTCCATTCCATTGATCTATCTGTCTGTTCTTTAGCTAATATCACCCTGGCTTTATCGCTGTAGCTTTATATAAAGTCTTGAAGTCAGGTTAGGTCAGATCTTCAAATTTTTTCTTCTTCAGTATTGTGTTGGTTGTTCTGGGTCTTTCCACTCCATAAAAACTTTAGAAGAATTTTGTTGATATACACATAATAACTTGGTTGGATTTTGGTTTGGATCATGTGGAATCTAAAGATCAAATTGGGAAGATGTAACAGTGCAATTGATGGAGAAAAAGCCTTTGACAAAATTCAACATACGTTCACAATAAATAAAACTCAAGAAATTGGGTATAGAAGGAATATATCTCAACATAATACAGGCCATATATGACAAGATCACAGCTAACATCATACCCAAAGGTGAAAGATAGAAATATCTTCCTCTAAGATCAGGGACAAGACAAGAGTGCCCACTGTCATCATTCCTATTGGTCACAGTACTGGAAGTCCCAGCCAGAGCAATTAGGCAAGAAGAAATAAAAGACATCCAGAGTTCCCGTCATGGCTCAGTGGTTAACAAATCTGACTAGGAACCATGAGGTTGTGGGTTTGATCCCTGACCTTGTTCAGTGGGTTAAGGATCCAGCATGGCCGTGAGCTGTGGTGTAAGTTACAGACACGGCTCGGATCCCGTGTTGCTGTGGCTGTGGTGTAGGCTGGCGGCTACAGCTCTGATTCAGCCCCTAGCCTGGGAACCTCCATATGCCACGAGAGGGGCCCAAGAAATAGCAAAAAGCCAAAAAAAAAAAAAAAAAAGACCTACTATAGATTCTGCACAACCCTGATCAAACTTGCAATGACATTTTTTTTTTTTTGGTCTTTTCTAGGGCTGCACCCACAGCACATAGAGGCTCCCAGGCTAGGGGTCGAATCAGAGCTGTAGCCACCAGCCTATGCCAGGGCCACAGCAACGCGGGATCCGAGCTGCATCTGCGACCTACACCACAGCTCACGGCAATGCCGGATCCTTAACCCCCTGAGCGAGGCCAGAGATTGAACCTGCAACCTCATGGTTCCTAGTTAGATTCGTTAACCACTGTGCCATGAGGGGAAATCCCCACTTACATTTTTTACAGAAATCAGAATCCTAAAATTTGCATAGAACTACAAAAACCACTGTAGTGCCACAGCCAATCCTGAAAAAGAACAAAACTGGAGGTGTCACATTTCTTGATTTTAAACTATATTACAGAAAACTACATTACAAAGCTTTAATAACAAAAACAGTATGGTTCTGTCATAAAAACTGACACATAGATCAATGGAACAGAATTGAAAGCCCTGAAATAAATGCTGACATATACAGTCAACTAATATTTCACAAGGGAGCCAACAGTACTCAATGGGGAAAGGACAGTCTCTTGAATAAATGCTGTTGGGAAAAGTAGATAAACACATTTAGAAGAATGAAATATACCCCTATCTTATCTCACTCACAAAAATTATAAAAGCTGAACCCAGAAGAAAACATAAGGGGAAAAGCTCCTTGATGGTTGCCTTAACAATGCCTTTTGGATATGACACCTAAAACACAAGCAAGCAAAGTAAAAATAGATAAGTGGGACATCATCAAGTTAAAAAAATATCTGCATAACAAAGGAAATAATGAAACAGATGAGGAAACCTATGGAATGGGAGAAAACAATTGCAAACTATTGGGATAAGGAGTTCATGTCCAAAATAAATAAGGAATTCATATAAAACTCAATAGCAAAAACAAAAAAAAAATTAAAAAATGGGCAGAGGACCTGAATTGACAGTTTTCCTGAGTAGACAAACAAATGGTCAACAAATACATGAAAATATGCTCAGCATCACTAATCATCAGGGAAGTGCAAATCAAAACCTCAATGAGATATCACCTCACTTCTGTAAGAATGGCTATCATCAAAAAGAGAGGAGCAAATGCTAGTAAGGATGTGGAACAAAGAGAATCTGTACTGTTGGTGGGAATGTAAATTGGTAGAGCCATTACGAAAAACAATATGACCTTCTTCAAAATTTAAAAATGGAACTCCCACACGATAGAGCGATCCCACTTCTGGTACACATCCAAAGGAAATGAATTTAAGATCACAAAGAGGTATCTATACACCCTATGCCCATGTTCATTGCAGTATTATTGTTCATAATAGCCAGGATATAGAAACAACCTAAGTGTTCACCCTCAGATCAATGGATAAAGAAGTGATGTATAGGAATATTATTCAGCCATGAGAAAAAAGGAAGTCCTGCCATTTTGAACATCATCAATGAATCTTGAGGGCATTGTGCTAAGTGAAATAAGTCAGACAGAAAAAGACAAATACTATATGATCTTACTTATATGTGGAATCTAAAAGAGCCAAACTCATAGAGAGTAGAATGGTGGTTGTGAGGGGCTGGAGGTGGGGGAAAAGGGGAGATGTTGGTCAAAGGATACAAACTTGTACTATAAGATGGCTAAGTTCTGGGGATGCAATGCATTGCATGGTGATTATAATTAATAATACTGTATTATATACTTGAAACCAGCTATAAGAGTAGAATTTAAATGTTCTCACCATTAAAAAGAGATGGCAGGGAGTTCCTGTAGTGACTCAGTGGTAATGAATTTGAAGATGCAGGTTCAATCCCTGGCCTCACTCAGTGGGTTAAGGATCCGGCATTGCCATAAGCTGTGGTGTAGGTTGCAGACGTGGCTTGGATCCAATGTTGCTGTGGCTGTGGTGTAGGCCAGCAGCTACAGCTCTGATTTGACCCCTAGCCTGGGAACTTCCATATGCTGCACCTGCGGCCGCTAAAAAAATAAAAAATAACGTAACTGCCGTAATACTTTTGCAATATATAAGTGTATCAAACCTTCACACTGCAAATCTTAAACATACAGAAATTTATGTGTCACTTATATCTCGTTAAAGCTGGGGGAAAAAAGTTCAAAAAAAGAGAAAACCTCCTCAAAGCACTACTTGGAACACTTACTGTCTGAGAAGAGAATGTATGTAGCCAAAAACAAAACAAAACAAAAAATAAAAACAAAAACCTGCCCAGGGAGAAACAAGTTTCTTCTAGAGATTAGACCTCCTTTCCCCAGAAGCATTACTGAAGTTGCCATTCTTAGAAATTCTCAACAAATACTTTAGGATGAAAGTAAACACTAGTTTAAGTCGGGTAAATACAGCAACTATCTAGTCTCCCACCACCTTCATATTCTCCTCTCCCCCTCCCCCCAGCCCTTTTAGCATTAAGACAACTTGATTGTGAGGCAGGGCCATGTTCCTATATGTTCCTAAGGTGGAGATATTACTTTGAGCCTGAGACTATGAAGATTTAAATCATCACAAGGCTTTCTCAAGTTGCACTTGAATTGTGGATTATTTTGTTATCCCAGTTAAATATTTGAGGTCCCTCAGTAGACTTTAAACATTTTAGCAAATCGGAATATTTTAACTGTTTGTACATATAATCAAAAAGTCCTCTCCTTAATTTATTTTTCTGCAACTGAGATCAGGAAAACAATATCTTGAATGCTGAAGCAGAGATATTATTTTAATATTTGTACAGAGAAAGGCAAACTGCATGCCATGAATTGGCATCTATAATATTATCATGGACGCTAGAAAATGAATTCTCTTGGGTTGTTTTTTGACACCAGTGTTTAATGGTAGCTTTATTACAAGCCGTCTCTGTGTACATAAAGGAAAAATATATTTAAACAAGTAGAAATAAATGTGCATGATTCATCAGCACAGTTAACTCAAGATTTTCCAGCCTTATAACCACAACTGATAGGAAGATTTATCACCACAGCTGCCTGGGTTAAACTTCTTTTCCTGCAGTTGAAGGAATCAAATTTCTTCTTGGAGATTAGTCATTTGTGGGGGGTGTCGCCAAATGCAAAAGGCTTCTGTGAAGAATGAGATGCACTTCTCTGTTGCTGTCCCTCCAGTCCTAATTTTTCTCTCCTTTTATCTCTTTCCCACTTATATACACACTTTAATGACTTATACAGTCAAGTTTTCTTTACCTGTTATTCAAAGCTAAACTTCAGGTTGCTTTGTTTGATGGTCTTGTGGTAACCTCCCAAGGATGGGTGGGATGAAATGGCATTTTGGCACATGTTCACAAGGATGAAACCTGAGCAGATGAGAAATTCTACATGGGGATGAAAGTGGAAAGAGAGCTAACATTTCTTGGGTGGCTATAAATGTGCCAAGCACTGTGCTAGACTCTTTATTGAAAGTATCTTATTTCATTCTTAGAGCGATCCTGCAAGAGGTTACATAATGTTCCTACTTCATATATGAGGAAATTGACTTTTTCAGTATGGTACAGCTTATCAGTAACTAACTGAGCAGGTAGGAGAAACCAGCTCCTAATGACTGCAAAGCTTCTGCTTTCTTTCTCCACTTGACCGTATAGCCTCTGCAGTCCTAGAATAACATAGTTGGACAAAGTTTTGTTATAGCTGTACAACTTATAGGAATTCTGTTGTTGTTGTTTTGTTTTGTCTTTTGTCTTTCCATCTGGGGCATGTGGAAGTTCCCAGGCTAGGGGTCAAATCTGAGCTGCAGCTGCCGGCCTACACCCCAGCCACAGCAACACGGGATCCGAGCCGCCTCTGAAACCTACACCACAGCTGACGGCAACACCAGATCCTTAACCCACTGAGCGAGGCCAGGGATCGAACCTGCATTCTCAATGATACTAGTCAGGTTCCTTACCTCTGAGCCACAATGAGAACTCCTCTAGGGATTTTTAAGATAATAACTTTATTGAAAAACAATTCACATATCATACAATTCACCCATTTAAACTCTACCACTCAATACTTTTTAGTGTTCTCACAGACTTGTACAACTATGACCAGTCAATTTTACAATATTTTCATCACTTTAAAAAGAAATCCTGTACAACTCAACTATCACCTTCATTTCATCAATCCTCCCTCCAGTCCTAAACTGCCACTAATCCACTTTTGTCTCTATAGATTTGCCAATTAGGGGCATTTCATATAAATGGAATCATGTATTATGGGACCATTTGTAAATGACTTACTTCACTTATCATGATGTTCATCTACACTGCAGCCTGCATCAGGACTATGTTGCTCTTTAAGGCTGAATAATATTTGTATGGATAGATTATATTTTATTTATCTACAACTTATAGGAATTTGATGTTAGGTCGATAGAAGAAAATTCTAAAGCTGAAAGAGTCATCAGTGGTTCATCTGCTCTATTACCTACCTAAATTATGCAAAACTGATTGAGTCTATCTTACTTCTTTCTAGAGGCTTCTGGGAACATGTATCCCCAAACTTGCCTAGTCCCACCTCCTAATTTCTGATAACTGTTGTCTCTGTGAAATCATTTTGAGTAATCAGATTTTGCTTAGCCCTGTATGGAGATTAAGGAGCTATACAACATTAAATCTTTGTCAGCTGAAGACAGATAACAGAACAATTGAGCAAAGAGTGAGATGTCAGTAAATCCGTCAGATGAATTTATTTCAGGCCACTTTTACCAGTTCGATTTTCACTGAATTGGTTGCTTTAACAACATATAGCTAGGATAACATATTAGGACATGTTTAAAATGACAGCTGGAAAAACTGGTTAAAAAGCAAAAGTAATTCAGACATTCACTAACATCGTAACTGGTCGTGTGAGTATAATATACAAAAAAGTATGGGCTGGCCAGAAAATTTATTTTAAAACTGACAAAATTGTTTTATGGGGAGATACAGCATTTGTGCAAAGATAAAACTCTTTCTTTCAAAGTCTTAGGTCCATCGACCAGTTAATGTCATTTCGTAAAAGTAACAGGACTATTTAATTATATGTTTAACTGAATTGACCCGAAATACTGACATAATGTAACCTAGTTTAAATGCCTTTCTTCAGGATCCAATAATTTAAGCAACTTTATCAGTCTTCCCTTGCCTTCTTAGGATCTAAGATGGAATGAGAAGAAGCCCTATATTTAAGCAATTGTACAAATGTATAGTAGAGTCTAACATATTGGTATAAATCCTAGAAAGTCCTGGTTAGAATGGAACAAAGAACTCATTTGTATTTATCTTAATTAATCACTTTGGAAAACCCTTTTAAGTGCATTATCCACAAGTGTGCCTAACATAGTGCACAGAGGAAGAGTAGTACTGGGTAGAACCAGCACAGCAGCCCACTGTGAGAAGTTCTTCTTCAAGGTATGAACAGCAATTTTTTTGTTACCTACATCTTGTTGGTACTTGTCACACAAGATGAATGGAGTTAATACACAAGACAGGGTTTATGCAACTACAATCTAGGAATTCTTCCTCAGATCTCATTTTATATGCAACCCCCCTCTTTGAACTAATGTATATTAGACCCTCAAATCCTATGTTAAGGTGCTTCCATCTCGTGATAAGAATTACCTTTTGTAATGAAAATACTTTATCATTTTAGAAGTACTATTGCATAAATTATTCCTGTTTATGCTTACAATTTCTTATTTTAAAGTATTTTACATATAATAAATATTAATAAATTTTTTCCAAACATCATTTTTACAAACATTAACTTTCCATCACGTCAATTTTTCATAAACAGCATATACTGAAATTTTCACTCTTTCCCGTCTCCTGTTTCTTTGGCTTCTCTTCCATGGCGTGCTTTAGCAGCCCTTCTAGCTATTCTGTTCCCAACCCTCATACACATTTATGAGCTTAGCATTTCTGTGATTCCTTTTCTCCTTCTTCCTACGAGATCTCATATACATGATGTACCTTACCTACTCTTTTTCATTGTTGTCTTGGCCAACTGGAGCCCAACGACTTCTCACATGTCACATTCATATGGGTCCCTGAAACTGGTCTCATCCTTTCCACTCTGTCCCATTCCTCTTCCCCCAACACTAATCCAGTCTTGACTGAATATTCTCTTTCTTGACCAAACCTTCTCAATCTTTTTTCTGATTCCCCGGTGATAGTTTTTTTTTTTTTCATGTCTTTCCAAACTCTGTTTATGCAAACTCTCTTCTCCAGAGGGATCTTGCATACAAGGAGGGGGAAAGAGCAAGACTGATTCCCAGGTGTCACGGCTAAGGTTAATGACTTCAGACTGACACAGTGAAAAGGTATGCAAATGTTTTTGTAATTAGGTCAACATATTTGCCTGGAGTTCTGAAAAGAGACCTAAACTACTGATAAAATATTGGAAGGGATGAGGAGAGAAGAGGATGCAACCACAAGATCTTGGCGAACATCAACATTTAGGTACAGACAGAGGAACTGCTTCCAAAAGCAGAGTAAGTAGTAGAGACAAAGGAGGAAAGTTTTCGCCTTTTCAATGAAGCTTTTCCTGACAACCTATTTAAAATTTGCAAATCCCTTCCTGGCTTTCGCATCATTGGTGATAATGAAAAGACAGTTTCAAAGAAGTATGGGGTAAAATGTCAGATTGCTGTGAAGTTTGGGTCAAATGCAGAAAAGTTAGTGGAGGAGTTCCCGTTGTGGCACAGTGGTTAACGAATCCGACTAGGAACCATGAGGTTGCGGGTTCCGTCCCTGCCCTTGCTCAGTGGGTTAAGGATCTGACGTTGCCGTGAGCTGTGGTGTAGGTCACAGACGCGGCTCGGATCCCACGTTGCTGTGGCTCTGGCGTAGGCCAGTGGCTACAGCTCCGATTCAACCCCAAGCCTGGGAACCTCCATATGCCGCGGGAGCGGCCCAAGAAATAGCAAAAAGAAGGAAAAGTTAGTGGAAAGACCTAATGTGCGTCTCTAGGCCATAAAAGGGAAGAAGTTACAAGATTTTTGTTACAGGGAATATAGGGGAATTAATTTTTTTTTTTTTTTTTGCGCTTTTTAGGGCCACACCTGCGACATATGGAGGTTCCCAGGGTAGGGGCTGAATCGGAGCTACAGCTGCCAGCCTATTCCACGGCTACAGCAATACCAGATCCTTAACCCACTAAGTGAGGCCAGGGATCAAACCCACAACCTCATGGTTACTAGCTGGATTTGTTTCTGCTGCGCCACAAAGGGAACTCCCTAAAAATGTTTTTTCTTTTCTTTTTTTTTTTTGAATTTTTAAATTAAAATTTATTATTCTTATTAGTTGATATACTGCACAGCAATTTCTGCTGCACAGCAAAGTGACCCACTAATACATATGTACACGTTTTGAAATTTTTAAAGTTAAGAAATACTGGAGAATATTTGTGACTGGAGGAGCAAAAGTCAATAGATAGATGTAAAACGTAAGGAAAGGTTAATTGATAAAAGAATGTCACTGTGGAGAGGAGCTGGACTCAAGAGTAGATAAAGATAATTTGGGGCGTAGTAGCTGAAAGGTGTCTCTTCCATTGAAGCCACAGCACAGAGAGAAGGCTTGTCAAACTACATGTTTTCCAGGGCCATGCCGAATGCACAAATGAACCTCCTCTCTTTCCACATGTCGCATGAGGATATGTTATACTCTCAACTACAGAGACTACATTACATCCTATATGTTAGCTTGAACCCAGACCATGGCGACACCTCCCCAAATCACACTGTACACTGTGTACAGTGGACATGCTAATCTCCCCTGCCGTGTCCCAATTTGAATGTAGGTCCTGCTGGGCTGAGCGCAAACTACATGTACGGCATGGGGGGCCGGCTGCTTCCTTTAAATATAAACACAAAACTACTCTCCCGCCCCTACCAATCCATGTTCTACTCACAAAACCCTTCCAATTCTGCAACGAAAGTGAATCCCTTCTAAGCAAAACCTTAGCAGTTCAGCCCCCTCCCCGACTTGGCTACATACAGTCCCTGCGTGCAGTATCTCTATGTGTGAGGCTGTGTGCTAACAGTAATTGAAGACCTAAGAATATCTTTGAGGGGCTGATTTAAGGAGTTCCAATTATTAACATGGAAGAAGATGTCCGGGATAATATGAGGGAAGTTAAAGATTATTGTGGAGAACAGAGAAGAGCATTCAGTTAATTTCTAAATAACATGCTTTTAGACTTGTGGACACTGTATAGGGGCAGCTGTCACTGAGGTCACACCTGCCACTTAGTGCCTGCAGGGACTGCCCTCCATATAACCCTGGGTACATGGCTATGCCTCTAATTACACTCTGTGAACCGAGGTCCCAGAAATCACACTATGAAAAGTCCCTCCTCAAATTACATCATTTATAGATGCAATGGAAGCCGTTTACAGTTTTGTTCTTAGCAAGCCCAAGAAAGGCCACTTTAACTGAGACAGTTTGTAATTGAGGTCATCTTCTCAGGAATTTGTTATGAAGTTGCTAAGGGGGATCAGTTTCCTAGAGCTGAAGTGAATTCTGCTGTTGTAACTTGAGTTGAGGCACACAGGACAGCTGGTGGTCTACC
Organism: Sus scrofa; assembly: GCF_054392235.1. NCBI lineage: Eukaryota > Metazoa > Chordata > Mammalia > Artiodactyla > Suidae > Sus > Sus scrofa. The sequence goes on from NC_139401.1 coordinate 118,326,251, forward strand.
AAAAGGAAGGAAAAGCATGCTCAACAGAATAAAAGCAGCTGTGAGGTTCCCAAACAGGGGGTCTACCACATCTGGCACTGGCTGTGCTTCCACATTACCTGGAAGTTTTCCAGGCTGCTGTCTTCTGATTTCATGGTTACCAGTGCTGGGCCTCCTGGAAGTGGTTCCTCCCAATCTAAAGAACTAAAGAACCAACAATTCCCATTCATATACAGGATAGGTGATTACGGCTGTAAACAGCTTCTTAAAGGTATACACTCAGGGGCAAAGTCTCTAGAGATCCTCTTACAAAAAGACGGCCAACGTACCCAACCATGCTGGCACCCTGCTCTCAGGATTCTAGCCTCCACAACTGTAAGCAATAAATATCCATTGTTTATAAGCTACCCAATCTGTGGCACAGATTGTTATCACAGCCCGAACAGAATAAGACACTGCCATTGCAAAAATTTTTAATTTTGATGAAGTCCAGTTTTTTGGTTGCTTGTGCTTTAGATGTCATATCTAAGAAACCATTTCCTAGTCCACTATCATGAAGATTTACACCTATGCTTTCTTCTAAGAGTATAGTTTTAGGTGTTGCATTTCTTCTTTCATCCATTTTGAGTTAATTTTGTATATGGTGTGAGATAGAGGTCTAATTTACTTGTTTGCATGTATATACCCAGTTGCCCTAGAATATTTGTTGAAAAGAGTATTCTTTCCCCAATGAATAATTTTGACATGCTTATCAAAAGTCAATTGACTACAGATACATGGGCTTATTTATTGATGCTCAAGTTCTATTCCAAGGGTCTAGATGTCTATCCTTATGCTAGTACATACTGTCTTACAGTGTGTTTTGAGATCGGGAAGTATGAATACTCCATCTATGTTCTTCTTCTTTTTCGAGATTGTTTTGGTTATTCTGGGTCCCCTGAATTGCTGTATTAAGTTTAGCATCAGTTCATTTATTTCTATTAAAAAAGGCAGTTGGGGAGTTCCCGTCGTGGCACAGTGGTTAACGAATCTGACTAGGAACCATGAGGTTGCGGGTTCGGTCCCTGCCCTTGCTCTGTGGGTTAAGGATCTGGTGTTGCTGTGAGCTGTGGTGTAGGTTGCAGACGCGGCTTGAATCCTGTGTTGCTGTGGCTCTGGCGTAGCTCCGATTCGACCCCTAGCCTGGGAACCTCCATATGCTGCGGGAGCGGCCCAAAGAAATAGCAAAGAGACAAAAAAAAAAAAAAAAAGGCAGTTGGAATTTTATGGAGACTGCATTGAATAAAACACTGTTGAAAAAATTACTTAAAAACATTGGCAACATAATCCTGTTGGAGGCACCTGTCTCTAGTTTATGCATAAGACAGGTCACTGTGAGCTACGTTTGAGAAGAAGGTAAGCAGAATGTATACGTGCCAGAATGCCTTGGTGACAGCAAAGATTCTACCATTCTTTGGGAGGTTTGTCAGGTGAAAGGTCAGGAGGGATAAATTAAACATGAATTTGTGAATGCTCTTGAAGAGGAGGGGTGATTAGGAGGGTGGCTACCATTCTGAAAACGTGGGATGAGCAACATAAATCAGCAAATGTGTATAAATCAATGATTTTCTAGCTCAGTTACTAGAATCCTAGTGATCCCAGGGAGCACATCGGTGTCCTCTTAGGAAAACTTTGTAAACGGGATCAAATTAAGGAGAACTCAAGAAACCAAATATGGCTATCTACAAAGCTGTGTTATCTAATATGATAATCATTAGCAACAGGTGGCTGCTTAAATTTAAATTAATATTAAATAAAATTAAAAATTCAAATCCTCAGTTTCATGGCTGGTGAGTATCATACAGGACAGCACAGATAGAGAATATTTTCGTCATCTCAGAAAGTTTTGTTGAAGAGCATTGCTAATGAGCTTAAGCATCCCTATTTTATGCCTATATAATATATATTTATAATTATAATTTAAACATAATCATAGTTATATGAGTATTATATATATACTTATAGGTATTTCACACACACACACACACACACACACACACACACACACACGCACGCACGCACTCAGGCTCTACCCATTTGGCCATTTTCACCAAGGAATGTCCCCTATAACACCCGCAACCCCTCCTTCTATGTCAGTCTGTAATAGATGGTTCTAGAGAATTCTTGTAACTGCACCTATAGTGTGGTGTTGTTATATGGCCAATCCTATATGAATAATTTAACTCTGAAGAGTAGTAACTGACATATCATGTTGATACTAGGTCATACTTTCCCCTCAGTGTGGCCATGAATTTTATACAATCTTCACAAAATAAGGTACTATTTAGGTGGGAATTATTTGGCTCATGTAGGAGTTCCCAATGTAACCACACTGAAAGTAGGGCTATCATCTTCGGGTCTCTTCTCATTTTTGCACAATCCCTCTATATTTCAAAACCCTTTACAACACACAGCACTAACCCACCATGCTCCTATGAACTTATAATCTGCTTCAAAGATTTGGGAGCTAAAACTAAAGTTGTCTCCAGTTTGATGCTCCTTTGACACACCTCCCTGGCCTGCCTGACAGAGGCCTATGAATTATATAAATTCCTTAAGTATCCCACCCAAGCTGTCTGGTGGGCTTCTTGTAAACTGCTCTACATTTCTATCTTTCTCTATTGGGGCAAAAGGAGGAAGGGAAAGTCTAAACTTTTAGGATTGATACAAGCCCCTGTGCTCCGTATCACTTATCTTGCTAGAAATGGAATACATTTTCTTTTAATTTTGCTCCATGAGTATATTTTTGCTAGACTTTCAGAGCATAGAACTGAATTAGTTATGATTTTCAGTACATGCTACTTTAACCTCACTAGTTCATGAATGTATTTTCATTTATTTATCTATTTATATATTTACTTATAATTCAATACCAGTAAAACTACCATCCAAACAAGAACTAGAATATTAACAGTAATTTATATCTATCTGTGCTCTTCCCCCTTATCCAATCCCCTGTCTGCCTCACCAAGGGAAACCACTCAGGGCTACCATGAGTCTGAACACTAGAGCTTTTATGCAAATTAGAAAAAGATGGCCATTCCCTATGTACATTTTAGTTAAAATATGATTTATCAAAAATAAAATTGTACTACATTTAGTACAAATTATATATAAAAAATTATTTCTAATTATTATTTTTTTGCTCTTTTTTTAGGGCCATACCCATAGCATATGGAGGTTTCCAGGCTAGGGGTCCAATCGGAGCTATGGCTGCTGGCCTACCCCACAGTCACAGCAACATCAGATCCAGGCTGTGTCTGTGACCTACACCAGAGTTCATGGCAACGCCAGATCCTTAACCCAGTGAGCGAGGCCAAGGATCGAACCCACAACCTCATGGTTCTCAGATTCGTTTCTGCTGCGCCACAGCAGGACCTCCTATTTCTAATTATTAAATGAAAAATATAAAATAAGAAAGGATTTGAAGTTTTAATTATAGATATTGGAAAATCAAATTCTTTGATACAAAAATTTCTTTTTTAAACTAGCCAAAGAGGCAAAAGACATGTACTCTGAAAATTATAAGACACTGATGAAGGAAATCAAAGATGACACAAACAGATGGAAAGATATATGATGCTCTTGGATTAGAAGAATAAATATTATCAAAATGACTATACTACTCAAGGTAATCTATAGATTCAATGCAATCTCTACTAAATTATCAATGGAATTTTTCACAGAACTAGATCAAAAAAATTTTAATTTGTACAGAAACACAAAAGACCCTGAGTAGCCAAAGCAATCTTGAGAAAGTAAAACAGAGCTGGAGGAATCAGGCTCCCTGAGTTTAGTCTATACTACAAAGCTACGGTCATCAAAAAAGTATGGTACTGGCACAAAAACAGAAATATAGATCAGCGGAACAGGATAGAAAGCCCAGAAATAAACTCACACATATATGGTCAATTAATCTATGACACAGGAAGCAAGAGTACACAATGGAGAAAAGACAGCCTCTGCAATAAGTGGTGCTGGGAAAACTGGACAGTACTTGTAAAAGAATGAAACTAGAACATTCTCTTACATCATACGCAAAAATAAAATCAGAATGAATTAAAGACTTAAATGTAAGGCTAGACACTATAAAACTCCTAGAAGAAAACATAGGCATAACACTCTTTGATATAAAATGCAGCAATATCTTTTTGGATTCAACTACTATAGTAATGAAAATAAAAACAAAAATAAACAAACGGAAGTTCCTATTGTGGCTCAATGGGTTAAGAATCCAACTAGTATCCATGAGGACACAGGTTTAATCCCTGGCCCCGCTCAGTGGGTTAAGGGTCTGGCATGAGCTGTAGTGTAGGTTGCAGATGCAGCTCAGATCCTGCATTGCTGTGGCTGTGGTGTCGGCCATCAGCTGCAGCTCCAATTTGACCCCTAGCCTGGGAACTTCCATATGCCATGAGTGCAGCCCTAAAAAGACAAAAAAAATTTTTTAATAAAAAATAAAATGAAAAACCAGTCCACAGAATAGGAGAAAATATTTGCAAATGAAGTGGCTGACAAGGAGTTAATCTCCAAAATATATAAACATCTTATGCAGCTTTATATATGCAAACAAACAACCCAATTAAAAATAGTCAGGAGATCTAAATAGACATTTCTCCAAAGACAAACAGATGGCCAAAAAACATATGAAAAGATGCTCAACATCATTAATGATCAGAGAAATACAAATCAAAACTACAATGTGGTATCACCTCACACCAGTCAGAATGGCCATCATCAAAAAGTCTATAAACAATAAATAAATGCTGGAGCGGGTGTGGAGAAAAGGAAACCCTCCTACACTGTTAGTAGGAATGTAAATTGGTGCAACCACTATGGAGAACAGTATGAAGGTTTCTTAAAAAACTAAATATCAAACTACCATATGATCCAGCAATTCCACTCCTGAGCATCTATATGGAGAAAACCATAATTCGATAAGGTACATGTACCCCAAAGTTCACTGCAGCACTGTTTACAATAGCCAAGACTTGGAAGCAACCTAAAGTCCATCAACAGAGCAATGGATAAAGTAAATGTACAGATATACTTGGAATATTGCTCAGTTATAAAAAAAAAATGAAATAATGCCATTTGCAGCATCGTGGACGGACCTAGAAATTACCTTACTAAGTGAAGAAAGTCAGACAGAGAAAGACAAATATCAAATGAGATCACATATGTGGACTCTAATAAAAAAATAATGCAAAAGAACTTATTCACAAAACAGAAACAGACTCAAAGATTTCAAAACCAAGTTTATGGTTACCAAAGGGGAAACGTTGGGAGGAGGAATAAGTTAGGAGGTTGGCGTGAACATACACACACTATTATATACAAAATAGATGATTAACAAGTACCTCCTGTATAGCACAGGGAAATCTACTCAATACTCTCTAATATCCTATATGGGAAAAGAATCTAAAAAGGAATGGATATGTGTTTATGTATAACTGATTCACTTTGCTGTACACCTGAAATTAACACAACATTGTAAGTCAACTCTACTCCAATATAAGTTAAAAAAATCAAAATAGGAAAAAAAGAGAAATGAAGGAAAACTTTTAAAATAGCCCTGAGTCTTGCTTTCATGAAACTGAATATCATATTAGAATTTGAAAGCTTATTTACTCTAGTATCTTGTTTTCAATAGAAGTGGCCAATAGATTTATAGTCTTTCTTATAATACTGTTTATTACTTAAGTCATTTAAAGTAAGTTTTAATTTTGAAGTACTACATTATTCACAGATAAAAATAATTGGAAAACTAAATATATCCATCAAGCCACAAAAATGTTTGAAAAATTTATAGGTCAGGAGTTCTCTTATGGCTCAGAGGGTTAAGGATCTGGTGTCACTGCTGTGATTCGGGGTCTCTGCTGTGGCGTGGGTTTGATCCCTGGCCTGGGAACTTTTGCATGCTATGAATGTGGCCAAAAAAAAAAAAAAAAGAGAGAGAATGTATAGTAAATCATACTAGGTATTAGAATATAACAAAGAGAGTTAGTTCCTTACACAATGGTCTTTAAGCAATATCATATTCCTTACACTATTCATTGGTCAAACTCAACTATAATTTTTTACATAATTTCAATAGTTCACAGTCTTCATAATTCATTAAGTCACTAGTCATCTAAAATACTGAAAAGGCCAAAATATTAGCATATTATTACAATCTCTGTTTTATTTTATTTTTTTTCTAGGAAATATGTTTATTATTGATCATGGCAATTCAAAAATACACATCTGTTTTAAAGATGCAGTTTTTTATCCAATTTAGAAAAGTATAAATTGATATTGACATTTACTTTGGGATTATAAATGGACTGATTTTGGAATTTGTGGTCAAAATGAGGCTTCTTCCATCTTTTTCTGATATTTCTTTCATTGGAGAAATTGGCACCAATGTCAAGAGACTCTGCAATTTGGCATCAAGAACACAATTTCATAAAACTACCCGGTTGTTTTCTTTTTTAAAAATGATTTTTATTTTTTCTATTATAGTTGATTTACAGTGTTCTGTCAATTTTCTACTGTACAGCAAAGTGACCCAATCACACATACATATATACATTCTTTTTTCTCACATTGTTGTTTTCTTAAAATAATTTCTTACTTCATTTAATGTTTTTAAGGGAATAATGCACATATAATTGTATTCCTTTATCACTGTTCACATATTAATTTTACTCAAAACACCACATAAAATTATTACCAAGAAAATAAACATAAGAGTGGATGTTATTTGATACTATACACTGGAGTTGAATTCTAGACTCTATATCTTGTTCCCAAGTTTTTAGATTAGACACAGAGGTTATTTTAGTTGTTATTAGGTGAAAAGTTCTTTTAATTATCAAAGTTGACTTTCAATTGTAATTTTCAATAGAACAATATGTATCCATCATACTATTTTTAAAAAACTTTGTTTCTACTATAGAAAAACTGTTTCCTACAGATACTGATTTAGTTAGAACAAAAGTATTTACCACAATGTGTGGATAATAATTATAATAAATATACAATTAACTTGTCTTTGGAGTCAACAATTTTATAATAAAAGTAAGGAAATTTGAGGAGTCCCCATTGTGGCTCAGTTGTTAATGAATCCAACTAGGAACCATGAGGTTGCAGGTTTGATTCCTGGCCTCGCTCAGTGGGTTAAGGATCTGGTGTTGCCAAGAGCTGTGGTGTAGGTTGCAGACGTGGCTCGGATCCTGCATTGCTGTGGCTCTGGCGTAGGCCGCAGCTACAGCTCCAATTAGACCCTGAACCTCGGAGCCTCCATATGCCATGGATGCGGCCCTAGAAAAGACAAAAAGACCAAAAAAAAAAAAAAAAAAAAAGTAAGGAAATTTCAAAATGATAAGGTGTTTATCACCTTATCAAGTGACTTTCTTTTGATGTGATCGTCTAATGCAGGGCTAAAGTTTAAAATCTACTTCTGATTAGTAGCTCTGAATGTTTTCTCCCAAATTTTATGTTTACCGTTGCATAGGGTGAGTTGATGAAGGGGTAATAATGTAGCAAAGTTAGGTGACATGGGCATTCGGGATACCTATTCATATAGTTGATTCATAATTTCTAGACCCACTTGAGCCCAATCCAAATGTATTAATTTATTGTACAAAAGATTAAAGTTCTAGCTGCTATGACTAGTCAGACTAATGACATGTTGGATGTGATAACATGGAGAATCTAGATAACTAGATGCCCAGGTCATAATGCATAATGCGTAGCTGTCAAGGTCTCCTGATATCCTGTGCCCAGTCTCGATGAGGGTCCAGTAGCATATCAGAGATGATTTTTGAACAGAGCATTTCTCAGCTATGGATGGCATGCTCTATCTCCAGAGCCCTGGAGGCCTGTATTGCTGCTCTCCCATTGGGGCTAAATTAAGTGACGTTCTTCTCTTTCGGTGGTAGGAGGCACAAGATGCAATAATTTGTCCTTTACTTGGGAAAAATATCCTAGCAGTTTCCAGGCAATCCTATAACTTCGCTAATATGACAGGATGATAAAGCTTTATGGAATTTATCTCCCACCTTCTGGCATCCACATGTGTTATTCAGTTGTCTAGGGTTACTGCCGCTCCAGCTCAGCTCAGCAAGTCCAATTAACAGGATGTGGGCATGAATAACTTCTCAGGGATTTCAAGATATTCGAAGTTCCTACAGACTATATTATGTCAATGAGCATGAGTTAACATAATGCTGAGGCCAAAGCGTGTTTGGAACTGCTATCTTCGCCATACAGATATAAATCGCCTTCAATCCTCCCTGTTGATATACATCAAGATAAAAGCATTCTTCTAAATCAATAGCTGTACACTAAGCACTGGAAACTAGCTTGATCTGCTTTCATAAAGATATTACATCCAGCATAGCAACTGCAATCCGCTCTTTCATTTAGCTAGGTTTATAGTAATCACTGTCATCAGCCATGAACCACTTGGTTTAACAGAGACCATATGAGAACACTGAGAGAAGACATCATATCTTTTAAACCTTTGATGGTGACACTAATTTCTGCAGTGCCTCTAGGAGTTAAATAATTTTTATGACTTAAATTTCTGGCAAGGGAAGGTTGAGGGGTTCTCACCTGGTCCTTCCTGCTATAATGAACATTAATCCACAGATTATAGAAAACAATGGGTGAGGTCTCCCAGCATCTAAGAATGTGTATCCCAATTACATACTCAGAGACCACAGAAAGAGCCATGGTGTAGGTGTGTGGTCCCACTGACCCACTCTAAGATGGGTTTAGGTTAAATCTCCCTTTCTCATGTGAAACCAGACAAACATGACTATAATTTAGGTCCTCTGTGATTAATATCAGCTCAAACCCTATATATAACCATTCTAGAGTCTCAATATTCCCTTTTTCCCAGTGTACAACTATGGTGGAAAATGGCTGAAGGCTTCTTTGGGGGAATGTCAAAGGAATACTCACTGTTTATATCTGAGGGTACACAGCATCATCTTCGTGTGTGTGTGTGTGTGTGTGTGTGTAAATGTCTATTTTTTTATCTAATGATTTTTATTTTTTCCAGTACAGGTGGTTTACAGTGTTCTGGTAATTTTCTACCGTACAGCAAGGTGAACCCAGTCGCACCACAGCATCATCTTGATTCGATAGGTCTAGGAACTGACTTAAATCTGGAAACTGTGTAAGTGTCATTTTCCATTGTAGGATCTGACATCAACCTTCTGATTATAAGCTTTCCATTTTTAAAAATCATAATCAAATTGAGCAGCAGCCTAGATGGCTCCCCATTTAGGAACACCATGATCTATTTTGACTGCCATAGATTTCTATGCATCAACACATTACAATTACCGGTCCATCTTAGCAACCTATTATATTAATAATGGTCAGTGGCTCAGAGGCATTATCTGATCTCTGTAATTCCAGAATCTCAGCATCCACATTAATACTGTAGAGTACATTTCCATGGTAGACCCTCATGCTATCAACACCAGTCTACAAATAGCAATCATCACTTAGCTCAGAAATACTAGTGTTTCCATCACTAGTACATCCAATATTAAAGGACTGGCCTTTGGCCCTCCTAGGGTACAAATATCAGGTAGTAATTTTCAAGTCTTACATTCTAAATCCATTCCAACCCCCTGAGCATTCCAAGAAAGTTATCTCTCCTTTGGGTTACTACAGGCCATCAACATGACCAGGCTTCAGAGAGGTAGTCATGTAAATACTGGGAGCAGCTCTAGATAACCTTGTCAGAACACTAAGTTTGAATTCGCAAGCAAAGAACACTAAAGGAATGTAGCAACTGGCGTGCCCCCTGTGATATGCAATTTTCTTTCTCTATGAGGGACATTGTTACGAAAACTGGTGGACTTTGAATAAGGTTAATACGGTAGCTAAAAATATTGCATCGATGCTAATTTCTTCATTTTGATAACTGTACTGAAGTTGTATGAGAATGTTTTTTAAATTTTTTATTAAAGTATAGTTGACTTACAATGTTCCTTCAATTTCTGCTGTACAGCAAAGTGACCCAGTCATATATATATATATATATATATATATATATACATATATATATATATATATATATATATACATATATATATATTCTTTTCTTTCATACTCTCTTCCATCATGTTCCGACCCAAGGCACTGGACATAGTTTCCTGTGCTGTGTACAGTAGGACCCCACTGCTTATCCATTCTAAATGTAATAGTTTGTATTTACTAACCCCAAACTCCCTACCCATCCCACTCCCTCTCTCCTACCCCCTTGCAAACGCCAGTCCACTCTAAAGGAAAACATTGAAAAAAAAAAAGGAAAGACAACCCACAGAATGGGAGAAAATCTTTGCAAGCGATGCAACTAACAAGTGCCTAATCTCCAAAATATACAAACAACTCATACAACTCAACAACAAAAAAACAAACAACTCAGTCGAAAAATGGACAGAAGACCTAGACATTTCTCCAAAGAAGACATATGGATGGCCAGTAAGCACATGAAGATACTCAACATCACTAATTATTAGAGAAATGCAATGAGGTACCACCTCACACCAATCAGAATAGCCATCATTAATAAGTCTACAAATAACAAATGCTGGGGCGTATGAGAATAGTTTTGATTTTAGGAAACAAACATTAAAGTATTTACAGATAAAGGAAAAAATCTCTAACTTTCAAATAGTTCAGGAAAAAACAGTATGTATGTATGTGTGACAGGGAGAGGAGAGAGGAAGGAAGAGGGAAAGGGAAAGGAGAAAGAAATAGGGGGCAGGGAGAATAGTAAAGCAAATGTGGGGAAATACTAACATTGGGAAATCTGAAGATTCTGGGTACCAGTTTTTCAATTTTAAGTCCGAAATTACATCAAATATAAGTTTTTAAATACTCCAATGCATAGTTTAATCTCCCAAGACAATGATTTCTTCTTTTTCAGGCTTATATTCTGCCACTTCCTGATCTTAACCCTTCAACTCACATGTTATCCCTGGTTTCCTGCAAGTACATATACATTAGGTCTTGTAATTCCTTTTATATTTACGCTAGTTCTTCCTGGACCAGGGCTTGCAACAAGATGAACCATATAAAGTGATCCTGACCTGAAGGGTAGACTTTTTAAGGTCCTCCAAATTCAGATCTACATATACATGAAGGGTTTAAGGAAGCATGTGATCTAAGTATAGTACTTGAAGAACATAAAGATTTCCTTGCACTTGTCTACAAGGAGCCCCCTCTTTCAAAGTCATTACGGATTTTGCCCCTTTATTTCTGCACCAGCCAGCACCGCTATGACATCAGACACTGTTCAGTATCAGGAGGAACTACAATATGTACAGAATGACCTTGAGTTGGACTGAGGATCATTCTAAGGACTGCTCACCAAGGTAAACTATCAAGTAAGAGACACAAGCTGATTTCTCTGTCCCCTTCATTTCATCTGGCCCTGCAGGAAACTCAAGTCAGGAGGGTTACAACACATACCATCTTCCACTTCCAGCCCCTCAGTTCTTGACATATAGCCCTCAACTCCTTATATCCACCCTTTCCTGAGCTCACTCATATCCCACACATTTGCAATTCATCTGAATAATCAGAAATGATGAACTGGAATGTATGTTTGTTTCTTACCACCTTTTAGGTCAACTGTACCAAAAACCTATAAATAATAAGAGTGGGTGTGGGATAGCATGAATACTTGTCCTGTCCATACTCTGAGGCACACTACAACCTTCCTTCAGGATATCCCATGTACTAAGAATAAATAAGTGGACTTAGTCTACAAAGTGAACTAATTTGAAGTGTTCTTCCTCTTAAAAAAAAAAAAAGGTCAAGTATGGAGGAATATACAGGTACAAAGGCATCAGGGTGGGATTTACAGTAGGAATATAGTCTTCAGTATTATCTTTCTATGTATTATCTGGCATCGTTGACATGTTAACCATTGTATCTGGTCCTTTGCCATTTGTCCTACAAGTCCTGCTGAATTGACTGCCTGCCTGTCCAGAACACCTCTAGATATGGCAACTGTCACTGTTGCTTCTTTTTTCTCTCCAACACATGAGAATTATTTTGTTGTTCCAGTGATTAAGAATGGGAAAATACGGTGCTATCTGAAGCTCACAACTTTTGAAACATGCCATGCTTCTCCAAGTTCTATACTATTATTATGTTCAGGGAAGTTATTCCCACGCACAAGGAATTCTGTGAGATTGTCAACAGTCTCTTCAGCAAAGATATACCATACAGTCATTTCTTCTTTGCATTCTTGACAACCCCCCAGAACGCTACTTGGGAAAGTGGGTACATGCTTTCTGTATTAGTTTTTCAGAGCCGTAGTAACAAAATAACAAAAACTAGGTGGACGAAAAGAGCAGAAATTTATTCTCATACTTCTAGAGGCTAGAAGACTCTAGAAATCCGAACCAATGAGAAGCCATGAGCCCTTTACTGAGGTTTCTGAGAAGTAGAAGTACTTTCCTTTTCCACTGACTGGTCTTATGTGACTACTTGGAACCTCTTCAGCCATCTTGTTACCAAAAAAGAACCAAACTGGAAAAACTAGCAGAGAAAAAAAGCAATGCCAAGATACTCACAGAAACTGGCCCTAATACTATCACTTGAGAGTCTGTATCAAGCTATAACTGAAGTCCTTATTACCCCTAGCATTAGCATTAGCATGAACCAATAAGTCCTTCCTTTCTTGTTTAAGCCATCTATGTTTGTAGCCAAAATAACCTTGTTACAGAAGCCAAAGATCAAAGCTATACGATTAGTAGAAAGAGGCAAATCTCAGAGTTGAGTATAACTGTAAATGGGGAAGAACACCCTCAAAGGTCAGACCAGGGGCTCCATTAAAAGGACAAGTGTTTGGAAATACAAAATTGTGCCTGGTTGCTCTGGGGGGTTACACGATGTCCTCCTAAAAAATATGTCCATCTGGAAACCTAAGAATGTGACCTACTTGGAATAAGGGTCTTTGTAGATGTAATTAAAGTAAGGATTTTGATATGTGATCATCTTGGATTTGGGCGGGCCCTAAATCTAATGATAAGTGTCATAATAGAGAGAAAAGAAGAAGACACAGAGGGAGACACAGGGGAGAAGGCCATGTGAAGATGAAGGCAGAGACTGGGGTTATGCTGCCACAAGCTAAGGAAGGCCTGGAGCCACCAGAAGCTGGAAGAGGCAGGGAAGGGTTCACCCTTAGAGTCTCTGGAGGGAATCTGGCTTTGTTGACACTTTGACTTTGGACTTCTAGCTAAACCAGAACTGTGAAGAGTAAATTTCTGTCTTTCTAAGCCACCAATTTTGTGGTAATTTGTTACAGCATCTCGTAATGCAGATGCTATGGAAGACAGATGCAAGATATAAAATATGTTATGAGGAGAGCATCCATCACTGCTGGGAAAATGCCAAGACTTGTGAATGAGGCATGTTGGGGATAAAAACTAGACCGACCTCTAAGAAGAGTAGGGAAGGGGTACAAATGATCTCTTGGGTCACCCCATCCTGTTTCTGATCATTTAAAAGATGAGACTTCTAAAAGTCTTGGTGAACTATTTTGAAAGGGTCACAGTGGTGGTGGTATTGCACCACAGGCTCATGGGTATAGGTCTTCTCTGCCAGGAGTACAACTGTGCACGATTGTCCTTATCATTACACAGTACTTCTCAGATGAGATCATATCTTCCACTAGGTTTGTTTATATCGGAGTTGATTGAATCAGCTCTGGGTAGAGGTTGCTGGAGTCAGAGTCCTGCTGGGACAAGAACGACTCCCATCACAATATAAGAGTCATTTTATTTTATGCGTACAAAGCCACAGCAGATCAAGTTTGGGGAACCAGGCAAAGGTGAAGATGTCAAGGAACTTGAAGACTTGCTATTTCAAAGGCCCATATAGTCTTTCCCTCTTTTTAGTGCGTTGTTTATAATGGCTCTCGAAACAGAGAATTGTGGAAAGAATTGTTAGTGACTTCAAAATTTTGGAGGGAGGAACTAAGGTTTCTCCATTCTGAATTCTGTCTAATGCAAAAAAAAAAAAAAAAAAAAAAAAAAAAAAAAAAAAAGGAAAACCGATAGTCAAAAGGGGATCAGGGAGTATCAACTTTATTAGTGAACAGGCAAGTGCTCAATAATCCCCCAAAACATAAGGCTTTCTTGCTTAAGCTAGATTAGAGAATGTAGCTGTATCTTGAGATCAAAATAGCATCTTTCTATTGCCTTGCTGAAACGAGGCTTTGGGACTTGTTTGTGCAGAGAATTGTATCTATATGGTAGACCCTGGCTTATAAAGTCATTTCTAAGGACCACAGATCTGCTTTACACGTATAGTTACCATATTTATCAATAAAAGCACAAACAAAAGTGTGTATGTATGTGTGTGTGTGTGTGAAGGGGGGGAGGTGCTGACCAAGCTTCCACATAGAGGGCATGTTACAGGCCCTGGATGCATGGGTGCACGTAACTGCGTAACTGTTTACACATTCACCAATCCATGAACGAGGCAGTTAAAGAGGAAAAGAGAGAAAGAGTAATACTAATCCTGTTTTGGAATTACTATTACTTTGCCCATTTGTTGAGTGTGGCTCAATAGATGTTAAGCAATCACGATCATATTATTCTTCCTTCATGAGGCAGAAACAAGCACCGAAGGGATGGAATGGGGCAGAATTCCCTTCTCCTAAACTATCTTTGAAAGGTAGAAGAGTTGAGAGAAGTTCTGTCCTTCCGGCCCCGGGGAATGGGGAGGGAAGTGTTCTTTTACAGTAATATTAAACGGATCCCAAGAAGCGATTAACATTTCTGTTTTGCATGGGAGGTTCTTGCTGAAGATCCACAGGGACACTCTGTCACAAGATATCTTGGCTTAGCATAATACAGCCGAGGAATTTCACTGGAGCACTCTAAATCATTATTTTATCTTTGTTAGCATGGGTTTTTATCGTCACTACTTAAAAGCAAATCATAAAGACTTTAGATATTTAAGTCTTCAGAGATCCTTGCTCCATGAAGTCTTACCCATGAAGATTAATAGCAACAAGTGGAATTATCAGATATTGTGCTCAGACCTCAGTTAAGTAGTTCTTTATCAGAAATGAAGCACTCCATTTTTCTTTAGCGGAGAAAATAAGTGCTTGATGAGCTGGGGTCAATAAACTAGCAGAAGTCTTTGATCCCTGAAGACACTACAGAAATTTGGCAGGAAAACAGACATTGGGCATCAAATCAGTCACTCAGCCGCATTCATAATGCAGGAGACTTTCCTCTTCATCATGTCCCAAAATACTTCTGAATCCTAGGTACAGAGTGTCATGCAAGGCAAAACTTGGCAGTAAATATAGTTAATTGCTAAAATGTGTGCCATAGATGCAACTCTTAAGATAGAACAGGATGTTCCTTCTTGTCCACAGATATATTCACCTTCCTTCCAAGTCTTTCATGATCATATAGATATCAATTAACACTAGAAGTTGTCTGGCCCCCACCATAGGAGGGCCTTGGTGATCTTTGCCAAGAACAAAAATGCAATGAAATACTCCTGGAGTATAATGGAAAACACAAAAATCATTTAAAAGAAAAAAAAAAAAAGAAAAAGAAATACTCCTGGACTACTACTGACTCAACACAGCCACTTTCTAGACCACTCTAGGGAGCCTGGGTTTTTAGGTACCTTTTAAACACATTCAATCATGTCTAAATAAGGAAAGGTGATAGGTACAAGATGACTTTCCAGAGAAGCTGCTCTGTATAAAAATATTATTTAGGGAGCAGGACTTCTGGAATGAGTCCGGCTTACCCTCTCCCCAGCCAAACAACAATAAATGTGATGAAAGTCATTTTTAAAATAACTCAAAGTCACTGGAAATTTTCCTAAGGGCATATGAAAAATGGAAAAACATTCATTCAAGAAAATCAACTCAATCTCAGGAGGAACAATAAGTCTATGGCCTCTGAGCCACAGTTCACTCTATCATTCTCTATCATTCTTTTTCCTCTACCAGCTCATGTAACGGAAGGCCTATCCTGGGCATGTGCAGCTAAGAAGAGCAGCAGCTTCTTCTCCCCCAGTTTCCAGTTTGGGGATACTTTTCACCCAGAATGGTCAGGTGGCTGTTGTTTCTCATTCCTTCTAACAACATGTAACAGCAGCAATATTCCAGCCAGACATGGCACAGAGGATGGGTCTCTCTTTCTCTACCCACCCTTCACTCATAGGGTGTAAGCTCTACTCTAGATAGAGAACAGTAATACTGGTCCCAAACACCTCTGCTACTACCTGGCTCACAACACAGAGATTTCTCAGGGAGAGGGGCAAGCTGAGAAGGCCAGAAGGTACCACCTTCCTCCAATGTCCACCTTATAGAGGGGGAGGGCTCACCCTGGGTTTGAAATCAAACAAAGAATGTTCTCTGACCACAGTGAAATTGAATTAGAAACCAATAACACGACAAATTTTGGGAAATTTACAAATATGTAGACGTTAAACAACATACTATTAAATAACTAATGGGCCACAGAAGAATCGCAAGAATTTGAACAATACTTTCAGATGAATGAAAATGAGATACAACATACCAAAATCTATGGAATGAAGCCAATGCAATGTAAGAGGGAAATGTATAACTTTAAATGCCTGATATAAAAGAAGAAAGGTCTTAAATAACCAAACTTCCAGCTTAGAAGAGTAGATCTAAAGAAATAAAAAGAATGAATTAATACACAATAGAGCAGACATAAATAAAATAGAGAACAGGAAAAAATAGAGAAAGTCAATGAAACCTAAAGTTGTTTTTTGGAAAGTATCAACAAAATTAACAAACCAGGACACTTCCTTAACCTAAAAAGGACACCTACAAAAAACCCACATCTAGAGTTCTCATTGTGGCTCAATAGGTTAAGAACCCAACGCTGTCTCTGTGAGAATGCAGGTTCAATCCCTGAACTCACTCAGTGGGTTAAGGATCTGGCACTGCTGCAAGCTGCAGTGTAGATCACAGATGCAGCTTGGATCTGGTGTTCGCATGGCTGTGGTATAGGTCTCAGCAGCAGCTCTGATTTGACCCCTAGCCCAGAAACTTCCATATGCCACAAGTCCGGCCAAAAAAAGAAAAAGAAAAAAACCCACATCTGTCATTATACTTAAAGACTGAAAGAAGGAAAGCTTTCCCTATAAGATCAGACAAAAAATGTCTTGCTTCAATACTTCCGTTCAACTTTATATTGGAGATTCTAGCCAGGGAAATTAGGCAATAAAGATTTTTAAAATGGTATACAGATTGGAAAGGAATAAGTAAAACTATCTTTATTTTCAGATGACATGACCTTATATGTGTGATTTTGAAATCAAACTTCAAAATAACAGATTTCAACATATGTCTAGATTTCCAGTAGCCTCCAATAGTCTTCATTTAATGATCCCATGAAGTCTTGCCTTTGAATTTCTAAGATGGCTTTCACTACCAGTAGCTTCCTCTATTGTGCTAAAAAGCCAACAATCGAATAACCAGACAGAGAATTCAAATCATGGCCAACTTGTAATACAAAGGTCAGAGCTGAGGAAGTGGTGCTGAAATGAGATGTTGATGAAACTCTGTTGGGGAAGGTAGGTGATAAGGTCAGAAACAGAAGATCGGGAATAAGTTGAAAAGCAGAGACTGAGGCAGGCTGGGATATATAGTTCAGGATAGACTGAAATGGGTGTGAGTATCAGAGGTGTGTTTTTACATGAATCCAATGACATGGTGTGGGGAAAGGCCTGATGACCCCCAGGAGAAAGGCCTGAGCCTTGACCATGTGACCTTTTACCTGTAGATCCAACCTTTCATGAAAGTTTACCCAATGTTCTACCACTCTCTCCTTCTCCTGGCCTAGGGAGAGTTGCTCCCTTCTATTTAATTCCTTCATGACCTTCTGTCCTGGCAAAAGTAGATATGGTAGTTGAGTACATATATAGTTCAGGCTATCCTGGGCTCTCACCGATGCCCAGAAAAGCTCCAGTATCTGAGAAACTGGAGGGATTAAGCTGGAAGAATGTCTTGGAGATTTCTGTTCTCCTAAAATAGTTTCAAATAATATAACCAACGAGTTCTTAATCTCAAAATATACAAAAAACTCATACAACTCAACAACAACAACCAACCAAATCAAAAAATGAGCAGAAGACCCTAAATAGACATTTCTCCAAAGAAGACATATGGATGGTCAGTAAGTACATGAAAAGATGCTCAATATCACTAATTATTAAAGAAATGAAAATCAAAACTACAATGAGGTATCACCTCACACTGGTCAGAATGACTATAATTAATAAGTCTACAAATAACACAGGCTAGAGAGGGTGCAGGGAAAAGGGAACCCTCCTACACTGTTGGTGGGAATGTAAATTGGTACAACCACTATGGAAAGCAGTATGAAGGTTCCTCAGAAAACTAAATACAGATCTACTGTATGGTCCAGCAATCCCACTCTTGGGCATATGTCCGAACAACACTCTCATTGAAATACACACATGCACCCCTATGTTCACTGCAGCACTATTCACAATAGCCAAGATATGGAAATAACCTAAATGTCCATCAATAGATGAATGGATTAAGAAGATATGGTATAGGAGTTCCCACTGTGGCTTAGCAGGTTAAGAACATAGTGTCCGTGAGGATGTGGGTTCAATCCTTAGCCTCACTCTGTGGGTTGAGAATCTGGCATTGCCACAAGCTGTGGCATAGGTCACAGATGCAGCTCGGATCTGATGTTGCTGTGGCTGTGACATAGTCCTGCAGCTGCAGTTCCTAGCCTGGGAACTTCCATATGTTGCAGGTGTAGCCGTGAAAAAAAAAAAAGAAAAAAGAAAAAAGAAAAGATGTGGTGTGTGTGTGTGTGTATATATATATATATATATATATGTATATATATATATATATATATATATATGTATATATATATATATATATATATATATATATATGCAATGGAATATGACTCGGCCATAAAAAAGAATGAAATAATGCAATGGCACCAACATGCATACAACTAGAGATTCTCATACTAAATGAAATTAAGTCAGAAAGAAAAGGACAAATACCATATTATGTCATTTATGTGTGGAATCTAAAATATGGCACAAATGAAACTATCTACAAAACAGAAACAGAGTCACCGACATGGATAACATACTTGTGGTTGTCAAGGGGGAGGAGGAGGGAGTGGGATGGATTGGGAGTTTGGGGTTGTTAGATGCAAACTATTACATTAAAATTGATAAGCAGGAGTTCCCATCGTGGCTCAGTGGTTAACAAATCCGACTAGGAACTATGAGGTTGCGGGTTCAATCCCTGCCCTTGCTCAGTGGGTTAAGGATCTGGCGTTGCCGTGAGCTGTGGTGTAGGTCGTAGACATGGCTCGGATCCCACGTTGCTGTGGCTCTGGCATAGGCCGGTGGCTACAGCTCCAATTAGACCCCTAGCCTGGGAACCTCCATATGCCGTGGGAGCGGCCCAAGAAATGGCAAAACAAACAAACAAAAAAAGACAAAAAAATAAAATAAAATTGATAAGCAATGCAGTCCTACTATATAGTACAGGGAACTATACTGAATCTCTTATTATAGACCATGAAGGAAAATAATAGAAGAAAAGGAATGTGTATATATATGTATGACTTGACTGGGTCACTCTGCTAGACAGCAGAAATTGGCACAACACTGTTAACTCAAATATACTTTAATAAATAAGTAAACAGAGAGTTCTCATTGCGGCGCAGCGGAAACGAATTCGACTAGGAACCATGAGATTGCGGGTTCGATCCCTGGCCTTGCTCAGTGTGTTAAGGATCCGGCGTTGCCATGAGCTGTGGTATAGGCCGCAGATGCGGCTCAGATCTGGTGTTGCTGTGGCTGTGGTGTAGGCCAGCGGCAAGAGCTCTGATTAGACCCTTAGCCTGTGAACCTCCATATGCCGCAGGTGCAGCCCTCAAAAAGACAAAAGACAAAGGGAAAAAAAAGTAAATAAACTATAACCAAAGATGAAAAAATTAAGGATTTCTGTTCTCTTACCTAGTATCCCCTCTACTTAAAGATTAATGTTCCATGGATATTACACACAAAAGCCTACTAAACAATTGGAGTATTGGGATGAATAGCATAGACCCTGGCTCCAAAGGGCCTCACAGTCTACTAGAGGCAGATGGTAATATAGCCAAGATCTGGGTGTGGGAAAATATTCAAACCAGTTAATGAATATCTACTTTTGGTTCACAAGCCTTGTTAGCCCAGACAACCTGAATTACATATTGGCTTTCATCAGTATATAATTTAAAGGCATTTCTGAGTTTCAAGCAAACTAGTAGCCTTCCCTTACCTTGGAAAGTGAGCAACCAGATGAATAAAATTCTCTTCTCCCATTACCAGAGGCTTATACTTTATCCACAGACCTCAGTTTGTTCCTCAGTAAAAGTGAGATAATTCCCTTACCCCAACCATTACTTCACAGGCTTGTCGTGAAGATTCAATACGATTACGTATGTAAAACCTTCCCTGCCCACTCCTGCCAACCTAAATCCATTAGCCTATTCTTGTGCCCCACAGCAACGGGAGTTCCATTGAAAACAGGGCAAAAAGACATTCCCTAAACACTGAAGAATGTTGAGCAAATCTGATCTCTAAGATGCTAGGGTTAGAAGGGAAGATAATACTCACTGAATACACAGCACTTCCTTTATCCTATACCAACCATATGAATACAACTCTGTATTTAAAAAATCCAACTAATAATTTAAGCCAAAGGCTATGCCCCATGGAATGAATGCTCTTTAATCTAAATTGCAGACTAAGTTTGTTTGAAGTTCCTATCCTCGCTATAAGATTCTTCCTATTTTGGTTTTAAAAATAATAACAGATGGCATATATTCACCAAGAGCATGGCTTTAAGAGTGCTATGTCCCCAGTGCAGGCAATAAAGGAGTGAATTTTCTGTAGAGAACTTAAAGAAAACTGGCTGAAATTTGATACACCGTTATCACCATGACCTAAAAATTCTAAACAAAATCAGTGATATAATACTCCTCCACTCCAAGGCAACCTACTCCTACCATCTCACTCTTTATTCGCACTGCATTCATTGTAGTCCAGGCACTTCACAAGCATTGCCTCGTTAGCCCTCTCAACAACACCGTGAAGTAATTACCTTCATTTCATTTTACAAAGGAGAAACAGTGAAATTCAGAGAAGGTAACACACCTAAGGTCAAAAAGACCCTAAATGGTGTAGGCTTGTTTCAGTGTAAGGAAGAACTTTACGAAAAATCGAGCTGAATTATTGGTACTAGAATTTGAGCCAAAGTCTGTGTGAGTTCATATTCTACCCTTTAACCACTACGAAACACGACCATTGTAGAAAAGAGTCTTTGTCTAAGGCTTTGAATAGCTTCCTCTGGGATAGGGATTGGAATTGCCTGGAAAGAATTTTCTGCCAAGGACGTGATGGAAAGAGCAATGGACTTAGGGGTAAGCAGATCAAGATTGGATTCTGACTTTTCCATCAACTAGCTGTGTGGACCTGGGCACTACACCTAACCTCAGAGAACTTCATTTTCCACATTGGAAATTTGCACCTGCTTCACAGTGAGGATGAAATGACTTGGCATGGAGGAAAAGTGCCTGGTACATAATAGGCATTCCACAAATGCTAAGTTCCTTCCTTGACCTTAATGCCAAAGAGGAGTTCCATGGTGGCACAGTGGGTTAAGGACCTGGCGTTGTCACTGCAGCAGCTCGGGTCACTGCTGTGGCTCGGGTCTGATCCCTGGCTGGGGAGCTACTGCATGCCATAGGCATGGCTGGAAAAAAAAAAAAAAAAAGGCCAAAGACATTTACCTAGGGTTATAGCCAAAGTCCAAATTTATAATTAACTGTACCCCTCTATAAACAAAAGCCCTATTCCTTTTACCT
Organism: Sus scrofa; assembly: GCF_054392235.1. Classification (NCBI taxonomy): domain Eukaryota; kingdom Metazoa; phylum Chordata; class Mammalia; order Artiodactyla; family Suidae; genus Sus; species Sus scrofa. The sequence goes on from NC_139401.1 coordinate 118,348,213, forward strand.
CAATCTCTAGCCCGCTTGCTCCAACCAGTGGAGTAAGCCCTGTAATTCTGTATTGGCATCCGAAACTTCACCCTGAAGAAGTAGATGGTTGTATTAGTATGTCTTGAGCTACAAGTTAACAGAAAAAGCAACGTAAACTAACCTAAATAATAAGAAAAAATTGTATCTCACTTGACTGGAAGTCCAAACATGGCATGGACTCTGGGTATGGTACAATCAGGTCCCCAGTCCTATTTGTTCCTAATTTTCTCAACTCAGCCTTCCTCTGTGTGTGCTCACTTTGGTCTCAGGCTGGCTTCTTTCAGAGTCACAAGGTGACTGCCTAAAGCCACTGGGGAAATACACTTCCTTGCTCATGTTCAATGACAAAGAAAGAAAAATCTTTCCCCTGATCATAAAATAAAGAATACGTCCCCTCAAACTGATTGAATAAAAGTCACAAGCCCACCCTGCATCGATAATAGTTGCTAAGTGTATGCCATGCATTTATTAGCTTAATTTTATTTCGGACCCAGTCACTGGTAAGGATGTTTGAATTAACTTGGTGGACTGAAATAATCAAGACTCAGTCCTAGTACTAAGGAAAAGATCACCTTTTCCTGGGTCCCTGGGGTTAGTGTGACTAGTGGGTGGATGATGGACATCCGACTTAAGTCAGGGGTCTGCTATAAAATCAAAGGGGGAGAGTGGGTGCTAGGAAGCTACCCGAATATGTCCGCAGCAATGATGTTATTAAATAGATGTGGGTATTTCTGTCTTCTTCACCCCCAACCCGGACTCTTCAAAGTCACCTACGAGAAACGTCAGTAGCTAGTTTTCCAAAGACAATCTAAACATGGGATCAAAACCAAAGAATTACAACATTCATTTCAAAATAGCAGGCCATCTGGAAAAAACAGTAAGCTTATTCTTATTCTATGAACCTCTGAATGGGTGCCTAGGCTGAGATGAAAATTCCAAGGAGTCCAGGTTCAATATAAAGAACTTATTAAGAAATAGAGATGACTATAAATGAAATGATCTGTTTCACAAGTTGGTGAGCTCCCTGTCAAAAGTATCAAAGAACCTACTAAATGACTTCTAGGCATGGATACTGTAGAGGATATTTCTCAACCAGGTAGGAAGATAGAAGAAATGAAAGGAAGGGTTACAGGGTTACTTCCAATTCTTTTATGTTATAATTCTTATTTTTTTTATTTTTTAATTTTTTTTTTGTCTTTTTGCCTTTTCTGGGGCCGCTCCCGTGGCATATTCAGGTTCCCAGGCTAGGGGTCTGATGGGAGCTGTAGCTGCCAACCTGCACCAAAGCCACAGCAATGTGGGATCCAAGTTGCATCTTCGACCTATACCACAGCTCACGGCAATGCCAGATCCTTAACCCACTGAGCAAGGCCAGGGATTGAACCTGCAACCCCATGGTTCCTAGTCTGATTTGTTAACCACTGAGCCACGACAGGAACTCCTATGTTATAATTCTGATAAATCTGTGATTCAGCTCAAAATAAAAGACAAATACCTCTCAGTAAACTAATGAAGGCCTATTGTGAAAGACAAGGCCTGTCAGAGAGATTAGATTCATATTTGATGGACAAGCAATCAATGAGATAGACACACCTGTACAATGGAGCTGGATGGTGAAGATGCTATTGATGAATCCCCAGCAGTGTCCAATTCAATGAACTACACAGTTTGTCTTTAAGGAAGAGGAATTTAGAAGATGCTTCCTTCCCTCATCCTGTTTGTCCTTGGATTTGCTTTTTTGTTTTTGTTTTTTGTTTGTTTGTTTGTTTTGTTTTGTTTTGTTTTTTGGTCTTTTTAGGACTGTACCTGCGGCATATGGAGATTCCCCGGCTAGGGGTCCAATTGGAGCTGGCGCCACCGGCCTTCACCAGAGCCGCAGCAACATCAGGTCCAAGCCGTGTCTGTGACCTACACCACAGCTCATGGCAACACCGGATCCTTAACCCACTGAGCGAAGCCAAGGATTGAACCTGTGTCCTCATGGATGCTAGTGAGATTCATTTCCACTGAGCCGCGACAGGAACTCCAGGATTTGCTTTTAAATAGAAAGCAAGTGGGTGTGCCAATCACAAAATCTTTCTGAAGCTTGAGGCACTATGTACTCAAGTGATTTTCCTTTCTCTGATATATTCTGTGTGCATCTTAGATCTTGATCTGCAGAGTTGAACCTACATTCTCAAGTAAGTTCATATGAGTTGCCATCTTCATTTATCAGAGTAGGGGTTATTTTCTATCACATTCCTTTGTATATCTGTTGCTCAAATAACTTTAGTGATCTTAGTTCCCCTCTGTTCATTCTGCTCATTTGAAGCAGAAGTCTCACATTAAGGCTAAACTATACTCATCCTAGGATGCAAGTCTATCTGGAAACATTGAGAGAATGGTTTGAGTAGAACCTGGTGGGTTCTACTTGTATGGGAGACAAAGAAAAGAACTGACCCAAGGATTTAAATCTACCATTGTACTATGCATTTCTATGTGTTCTACCTTGCCTTATTAAGTATTTAAAATTATTTCTCTCTCTCTCGCTCTCTTTTTTTTTTTTTTTTTTTTTTTTTTTGGTCTTTTTGCCATTTCTTGGGCTGCTCCCATAGCATATGGAGGCTCCCAGGCTAGGGGTCAAATCGGAGCTGTAGCCACTGGCCTATGCCAGAGCCACAGCAACTCGGGATCCAAGCCACATCTATGACCTACGCCACAGCCACAGCAACGCTGGATCCTTAACCCACTGAGCAAGGGCAGGGATTGAACCCGTAACCTCATGGTTCCTAGTCGGATTCATTAACCACTGAGCCACGACGGGAACTCTAAAATTATTTCCCTTTATCCTTGTATCGGTTTGTTAGTTAAATACTTCATTACTCTTTTAGTAGCAATGCTAGAAGAGTGGTGCTCTGTGTGGTCTACAGATCTCTGACAGTTCTTGAGACTCTTTCAGGTGGGTTACAAGGTCAGGACTCTTTTCAAAAAGTCATTTTCACTTTTCACTGTGTTGACATTTGCATTGATGCTGCAAAAGCAATAGTGGGCAAACCTGCTATTGCCTTAACACCGATCAGGGCCATAGCACCAGACTGTACCAGTTAGTTGTTGTATTTGCTTACTGCCATGCAAATGAAGGGGAAAAAGTCAGTTTCACTTAAGAATGTCCTTGATGAAGGAACTTTATTAAATATCAATAAGCAGTCGATTTTATTAAATATCAACTCTTGAATGCACATCTTTCTTACTATTCTGTGCAACAAAATGGGAAGTGTACATAAAGTACTTCTGATGCATGTTAAAGCATAATGTTTGAATCAAGAAAAAGTATTTTGCATTTGTTTGAGTTCTAAGTTGAACTAGTCTTGTTTTCATTTTCTTCCAGTTTTATTGAGATTTACTTGTCATACAGCACTGCATAAGTTTAAGGTATATAGCATAATGATTTGACTTACATACACCATGAAATGATTACCTCAATAAGTTTAGTGAACATTCACAATCTCATATACATGTAAAATCAAAGAAATAGAAAAAATTTTTTCTTCTGATGAAAACTTAGGCTTTATTGTCTTAACTTTCATATGAAACATACAGGAGTGTAAATTACATTTATCATGTTGTACATTACATCCCTAGTACGCATGTATTTTATTGCTAGAAATTCATACCTTTTGATTGCCTTTATGCAATCCCCTATTCACCCAATCCCTACCTCTGATAACCACAAATCTGGCCTTTTTCTCTATGAGCTTATTTGGTTTTGAAGTATAATTGACCTAAAACACTATGTTAGTTCCCATTACACAACATAGTGCTTTAATATTTCTATATATTTCAAAATGATCACCATGATAAATCTAGTTACCAATCTGTCATCATACAAAGAAATCACATAGTTATTGATTATATTCCCCTCACTGTACATTTCATAGCCGTGACTCATTTATTTTGCAACTGGAAGTTTGTGCCTCTAAATTTCCCTCACCTATTTCTGCCTCTTCTCCTCTAGCAACCACCTGTTTGACCTCTGTATCTATAGTTCTGTTTCTGTTTTGTTAAGTTTGTTGTTTTGGTTTTTAGATTCCACATGGAAGGGAAATCACACAGTATTTGTGTTTCTCTGTCTGACTTATTTCATGTAGCATAATACCCCCTAGGTCCATCCATGTTGTCACAAGTGGCAAGATTTCATTCTTTTTGTGGCTGGGTAATATTCCATTGTATATAGACGCCACATCTTCTTTACCCATTCATCAACTGATAGGCATGTAGACGGCTTCCATATGTATGCTATTATAAATGATTCTGCAATGAACACAGGGGTGCATCTATTTTTTTTAATTGTCTTTATTTCTTCAGATAAATTCCCAGGAATAGAATTGCTGGATCATATGGTATTTCTATTTTTAATTTTTTGAGGCATCACCATACTGTTTTCCACAGTGGCTGCACCAATTTACATTCCCATCAAGAATGCATGAGGGTTCCCTTATCTCCACATCCTCACCAACACTTTTGGTTTTTTAATAATAGTCATTCTGACAGTTGTGAGGTAATAACTCATTGTGGTTTTGATTTACATTTCCCTGATAATTAATGATGTTGAGCATCTTTTCATGTGCCTGTTAGCCATCTGTACATCTTCTTCAGAAAGATGTCTATTCAGATCCTGTGCCCATTTTAAAATTGGATTGTTTTTTTGATGTTGAATTATATAAGCTCTTTATTTTGGATATTAACCACTTATTAGATATACAATTTGCAAATATCTTCTCCCATTCTGAAGGTGGCCTTTTCTTTTTGTTGATATTTGCCTTTGTTGTGAAAAGCATTTTAGTTTGATGTAGTCTTATTTATTTTTGTTTCCCTTGCCTGAGGAGATATATCCAAAAAATATTGCTAAAACTGATGCCAAAGTGCTTACTGCCTGTTTTTCCTCTAGGAATTTTATGGTTTCAGGTTTTATGTTTAAGTCTTTAATCCATTTTGAGTTTATTTTTGATATGGTGTAAGAAAGTGGTCAGTTTCATTCCTTTGCATGTAACTGTCCAGTTTTCCCAACACCATTTCCTAAAGAGACTGTCTTTTTCCCACTGTATATTCTTGGCTCCTTTGTCTTAAATCAATTAATCATATAATAGTGGGTTTATTTCTGGGCTTTCTCTTTTGTCCCATTGACCTATCTGTCTGGTTTTGTGCTAGTACCATACAGTTTTGAGTACTGTAGCTTCATAGTATAGTTTAAAATCAGGACGCATGATACCTTCAGCTTTGTTCTTTTTTCTTCAGATTGCTTTTTCTGTTTGGGCTCTTTTGTGGTTTGATACAAATTGTTAGGATTATTTGTTCTAGTTCTGTGAAAAACATCATTGGCATTTTGATAGAGATTGCACTAAGTCTGTAGATTGACTTGGATAGTATGCACATTTTAATAATATTAAATATTCCAATCCATGAGGATAGAGTGGGTATACATACACACATACATAAATATATATTTATAAATAATGTTTATATACCTTATTTATATATGTATACATATGTAACACACATGTATACATATATATACACATACATACATGTTAGGTATATCAGCTATGTCTGCCAGTCTTGAAAGAGTGGTCTTATGTAAAATGTGTCCTTAAAAAAAAAAAAAAAAGAAACAAAAATAAAATGTGTCCTGTGGGGCCCAGTGGCAAAATTCCCTCTGGTTATCAGAGCCAGGTTCTCCAGGGGTAGCTCCTGTGTTGCCTGCATGTGCCCTCCTATGTGGCCAGGCTGTGACTGCTGTGGGCATGCTGGTATGCAAGTTTGACCCTTAAGGCTGACTAGCTGTGAGGACTGGATACAAATGCTGCAAGTGGGCTTGTTGGTGAGACTAGCCCCCCGGCCTGGCTTACTGCGTGGCTGGCCACAACCTCTGCAGATGCCCTGGTGGGCAGGGCTGGTGCCCAGTATGGCTATCTACGAGGCCTGGCCATGATCGGTGTGGTCATGCTAGTGGGCAGGGCTAGCATCCCAGAGTGAGAACCACGGTGGAGTGGTATCAGTGCCAGCTGGGGCCACCCACTGCATGGGGCAGGGTGGGAACTGCTTTGGAAGAGCCAGTTGGGACAGGCAGTTTGGACAGGGCTGGTAGTAAGGGGAATGCTGGGGTTGGGCACCCAGCATTAGCTAGATTGATGGAGAATAAAAATGGTCCCCACTATTGCCTGACCAGCTAGAAGGAAGAAGAGTAAAAAAAGAAAGGTGACCATAAGCACTTCCATCCCCAGAGAATATTCCACCAGATTCCTGCCATTCTGACATATGCCCTAAAATTAGTCAATGAATCTTCTTCCCCTATGATCCAGGTGTTTTTCAAGCTGCTGCCTTTGTACTGGGACTCAGAACAGGAGTTTGTGCATAAGCCCTTTAAGAACACAGCCTCAGTCCCCACAGCCCTCCAGCTCTTAAGATATAAGCCTCACTGGTTTTCAAAGCCACGTGTTCATCTTCCCAATGAAGGTCCCCCTGGGCTGGGGAGCCTAACGTGGGCCTTGGATCCCTCATTCCTCAGGGGGACTTCTGCAGTTGTGATATCCCTCCTACTTGGTCACCACACCATGGGTATGGGTTCTAAATAGTTTACATCCCTACACATCCTACCAATCTCAATGTGGCTTGTTCTTTATATCCTAAGTTGTATAAATCTGTTCTGCTAGTCTTCAGGTCACTCTCAAAGATAGTTTTTCTACATGTAGTTGTAGTTTTGGTGTGTCTATGTGAGTAGGTGAGCTTGAGATCTTCCCACTCTGCCATCTTGCTCCAGACCCAGAAGAAGATTTGCTAAATTTCAAATACAAAATATATTATCCAATTACAATGAAATAAAATGAGAAATCAACAACAGAGGGAGGACTGGAAAATTGACAAATATGTGAAAATAAAAATACATATTCTTAATCAGTGGGTCAAAGACTAAATTACAAGGAAAATTAGAAACTATTTTGTACAAAAAGCACAACGTAGCAGTGAAAGCAGTGCTCAGAGGGAAACTTGTAACTATAAATACCTATATTAAAAAAAGGGGAAAGACCCAAAATCAATAACCTAATTTCATAGTTTAAAAAGCTAGAAAAAGAAAATCAAACTAAACCCAATGCAAACAGAAACAATGATAAACATTAGACCAAATATAAACAAAATAGAGATAGAAAAACAACGGAATCAATACAACCCATAGGTGATTCTCTAACTACTATCCACAGAATTGAGAAACTGTTACTTTGATGAAGAAAAAGAAAAAAAATAACTAAAATTTCAAATTAAAAAGGGAACTAATTTTTCCAATCGGACAGGGAAAAAAAAGGATTACAAGAAAATATTATGAACAGCTACATGCCAACAAATTAGACAACTTAGATGAAATAGATAAATTTCTAGAAAGATATAAGCTACCAAAATAGATTCAAAAAGATATTAAAAATCTGAGTATATCTATAACAAATAAATAGACTGAACTCATAATATAAAAACTACCCACTAAAACGTATAAGATCATAAGTTTTTATTGGTGAGTTTTACCAAGCATTTAAAGAATTAACACCAATTCTCAAATTGTTGCTAAAAATAAAAAAGAAAGAAATACTTCCTAACTATAGCAGGCCAGCATTACCCTGATACTAAAGTCAGACATCAGAAGAAAACAACACATCAATACTCTTTACAAATATATATATAAAACACCCCAACAAAACACCAGAACTAAATCCAGCAGCATATTAAAAGGATTATACACCATGACCAAGTGGGATTTAACCAGGAATGCAAAGGTAGTTGAGCATAAGAAAATCAGTCATTGTAATACACTACATTATCAGAATAAGGGGAAAAATACATGATTATCTAAATAGATGCAGAAAATTTACTGTCAACCTCCAACATCCTTTCATGGTAAAAAAAACTTTCAACAAACTAGGAATAGAAGGAAAATTCCTTTACATTAAAAGGGCAAATACGAAAAACTCACAGCTAACATCATACTCTATGATAAACAACTGAAAACACTCCTTGTAAGATCAGGAACTAGGCAAGTATGACAAATTTTGTCATTTCTAGTCATATGGTATTGGAAGTTCCAACCAGAGCAATTAGGCACAAAAAAGGAATCTAAATTGAACATGATGAAATAAAACTATCTCTACACACAGAATACATGATCTTACAAAAAGAGATTTCTAAATAATCCACAAATACAAACTGAGCTACTATGCAAACTAGCAAGGTACAAATAAACACACAAATATTGGCTGCATACAATGCACAGTACACACCACCCATAAACAATCTGAAAGGGAAATTTTAAAATAATTCTATATTAGAGAAATGCAAATCAAAACTACTATGAGGTACAACCTCATAACTGTCAGAATGGCCATCATTAACAAGTCAACAAATAACAAATGCTGGAGAGGGTGTGGAGAAAAGGGAACCCTACTACACTGTTGGCAGGAATGTAAATTGGTATAACCACTATGGAAAACAGTATGGAGGTACCTTAGAAAACTATACATAGAATACCATATGACCAAGCAATCCCACTCTTGGGCATACATCCAGACAAAACTTTCCTTGAAAAAGATACATGTGCCCATATGTTCACTGAAGCGCTATCCACAATAGCCAAGACATGGAGACAACCCAAATGTCCATCGACAGATGAATGGATTAAAAAGATGTGGTATATACAGACAATGGAATACTACTCAGCCATAAAAAGAACAAAATAATGCCATTTGCAGCAACATGGACGGAACTAGAGACTCTCATACTAAGAGAAGTAAGTCAGAAAAAGAAAGACAAATACCACATGATATCATTTACAGCGGGCATCTAATAAATGGCACAAATGAATCTTTACACAGGAAAGAAACTCATGGACTTGGAGAACAGATTTGTGGTTGCCAAGGGGGAGGGGGAGGGAATGGGATGGCCTGGGAATTTGGGGTTAATAGATGTAAAATATTGCATTTGGAGTGGATAAGCAATGAGATCCTGCTGTAGAGCACTGGGAACTATATCTAGTCACTTATGATGGAACATGATGGAAGATAATGTGAGAAAAATAATGTATATATATATATATGTATGTGTGTGTGACTAGCTCACTTTGCTGTACAATAGAAATTGACAGAACACTGTAAACCAACTGTAATAGAAAAAATAAAAATCATTAAAAATAAAAAATAATTCTATTTCTAATAGCATCAAAATAACAAAATACTTAGAAATAAATCTAACCAAGAAGTATAAGATTTATACACTGAAAACTACAAAACATTGCTGAAATAATTTAAAAAAACCCACATAAAGAGAAACACATGCCACATTCATTGATGGGAAGACTTATTACTGCTAAGACGGAAATACACCCCATATCAATCTGCAAGTTCAATGCAATCTTTACCAGCATTCCAAAGGCCTTTGTTCCAGAAATGGAAGAGCCAATACTAAAATTAATATGGAATTTCAAGGGACCCAGAATAGTCAAAATAATATTGGAAAAGAGCAGTTAGAGATTCACACTGCCTGTTTCAAAAATTACTACTACTACTTCTTTCCCTTACTCAAATAAAGTTACTACTGCTACTTACTATAAAACGACAGTAATCAAAAGAGTATGGTATTGACAGAGCAGTAGACATATAGGTCAATGGAATAAAATTGAGAATCCAAATAAACTCATATGTCCATGGTCAACTGATTTTTAACAAGGATATCAAAAGCATTCAACTGGGGGAAAGGATAGCCTCTTCAACAAATGTGTTGTGACCAGTGGATAGCCATGTTCAAAAGAATGAGATTTGACCCTTATCTCAAACCATATACAAAAGCTAACTCAAAATACATCAAAGACTTAAATGTAAACGTCAAAACTATAAAATTCTTAGAAGAAAACATGACTTTGGTTTTGGCAATGGTGTTTTTACATGTGACACCAAAAGCACAAGCACCAAAAAAAAAAAAAAAATCAAAGCAGACATTATTAAAATTTTTTTGTGCATCAAAGGAAACTATCAAGAGAGTGAAAGGCAACCCACGAAATGGAAGAAAATACTTTCAGATCATGTATCTGATAAAAGCAGTAGTACCCAGAATATATAAAGAACACTTAAAACTCAACAACAACAGCAAAATCAAACAACCCAATTTAAAAAGGAGCAAAAGACCTGAACAGAGATTTTTCCAAATAAGACACACAAATGGCCAACATGCACATAAAAAGATGCTTGATATTGTTAGCCATTAGGGAAAAGGAAATCAAAACCACCATGAGAAATCACTTCGTACACAGTAGAAAAGCCATGTATATACTCAAAATAATTGAAAACAGGTTTTCCAACAAAATCGTATACATGAACATTCACAGAAACACTATTCATAACAGTCAAAAGGTAGAAACAACCCAAATTTCTATTAGTGGATGAATGGGAAAACAAATGTGGAATAATCAATACATTGGAATATTATTCAGCCATAAAAAGGAAGGAAATGCTGATACATGCTACCATATGGACAGGTCTTGAAAATATTGTGCTTAGTGAATGAAGCCCAACACACAAGACAACATATTGTGTAACTCCATTTACATGAAAATATCCAGAATTGGTAACTACCTAGAGATAGAAAGCAGATTAGTGGTTGACAGGTACTGGTGGGAGGGATAATGGAGGGTGACTGATTGATGGGCTTCCATTTGAGGTAATGAAAAAATCTGGAACTAGATAATGGTAATGGCTACACAACATTCTGAATGTACTTAATGCCACTAAATTGACACATTACAATGCTTAAAGTGGGAGTTCTCGTCGTGGCTCAGTGGTTAACGAATCCAACTAGGAACCATGAGGTCGAGGGTTCGATCCCTGCCCTTGCACAGTGGGTTAAGGATCCGGCGTTGCCGTGAGCTGTGGTGTAGGTCGCAGACGCGGCTGGGATCCCATGTTGCTGTGGCTGTGGTGTAGGCCAGCGGCTACAGTTCCGATTCAACCCCTAGCCTGGGAACCTCCATGTGCCGCGGGTGCAGCCCTAGAAAAGGAAAAAAAAAAAAAAAAAAAGCTTAAAGCGGTAAATTTTGTTATGAGAATTTTAGCGCAATAAAAAACTTGAACAACATTACTTATGCAAGAACATGTATAAAAATTGAAAGACAAGTTCCAGACTGTATAAAATATTTGCAAATTGCATATCCAACAAAGCATATTCTGTATCCAGAATATATCAAGAACTCTTTACACTTAATAGTTTGAATACAAGAACCCACTGAAAAAAAATGGCAAAGGATTTGAACAGACACTTTACCAAAGAGGATACAAGGATAGCAAGCAAGCACACAAACATGTCCAAATCATTAACCACAAGAGAAATGCAAATTAAAACAACAAGGAGATACTACTCTGTGCCTACTAGAATGGCTCAAATGAAAACTACTTATGCCAAATGCTGGTCAATGAAGTTCTCATACACTGCTGTGGGAATGCTTTAACATATATGGTACAGCCACTCTGGAAAACTGGCCATTTCTTATAAAGTTAAACACGCACCTATATATGTCATAGTAATCCTTATGTTCACACACAACCCTGTCCCTGAATATTTATAGCAGCTTTATTCATAATAGTTAAAAATTAGAAAAATTCCAATCTCCCTAAGTATGTGAGTGGAAGAACAAACCGTGGCAGGCACATGGAATATTACTCAGCCAAAAAGGAACAAGCAATTGATACATACTATGCGGACAAATCTCAAAGGCACTATGTTGAGTAGAAGGCAATCTCGAAAGGTTATATACATTATAATTTGATTGATATGAAAAATGAAAATGGTAAAAATATAGGAATGGAGAACAGATAAGTGATTTCCAGTGGTTAAGAGGTGAGAAGAGGATATGACTAAAAAGGGATAACACGAGGGAGTTTTGGGGAATTATGAAATTTGTCCAGTATCTCGATTGTAGTGATTAGTTATATGAATTACCTATGTTAAAACTCACAGAACTGTACATCACAAAGGTCAATTTTATGTCTGACAATTCAAAAAGCAAAAAGGCAAAAAAGAAAGCCTGTGCCTAGAATATTCCACTTCTAGACATCAGTTTCACTCAAGAAATCAATGAGGACCCAGCATGGTCTGAAATACATGCTTCAGTCTTAAAATAAAAAAAAAAAGGAAGACAAATAAAAGAAAATGGACTGACTTTAGCTAAATGACAAGAAAAACCTGTCTTTTAAAAAGGCTGAGATCTCAGAAGATAGGCGAGATCCATGTGTGAGGAAAACGAGACATTTACTAAAGGAAAAGATATGCACCCAGGTGTAACTAGTGAGTCCATGTTGAAAAGAAATAAATCTTTGTTCTTCAAAGTCATGCTGGCTCCCTTCCATCTTTACCTGGCAAGGTGAACTGGATCTGAAGGACTGAGCTAGCTTAAAGAAAAACCTGGAGAATGATAACTGCAGGATTGGGATGCAAACCCCCTAGCTGAGCCTCGAAGGTTCCTCAAAAATAATTCCTGATGGAGTTCCCGTCGTGGCGCAGTAGTTCACGAATCCGACTAGGAACCATGAGGTTGCGGGTTCGATCCCTGGCCTTGCTCAGTGGGTTGGGGATCCGGTGTAGCCGTGAGCTGTGGTGTAGGTGGCAGACGCGGCTGGGATCCCGCGCTGCTGTGGCTCTGGTGTAGGCCGGTGACTACAGCTCCAATTTGACCCCTAGCCTGGGAACCTCCATATGCTGCGGGAAGCGGCCCTAGAAAAGGCAAAAAGACAAAAAAAAAAAAAAAAAAAAAAAAAAAAAAAAAAAAAAAAAGAAAAAGAAAAAGAAATCCCTGAGCCAGGAAGCCCCATGGCAGCAGAGTCTCCTCTACTCGTGCTTGCCAGCTCTTATGCGCTCAAGCACATCCTTCAGTGGAATAGATATTCCATAGTTACTGGGTCCAGGGAGTCCTGTGAGTTCTGCTACTCTTTTGAGTATAAATTATAATCTCAAATAATCTCCTCGATGTTCTGTAATAATCTATGTGGGAAAAAGGAATAGATATATGTATATGTATAATTGATTCACTTTGCTGTAAACTTAAAGCTAACGCAATACTGTAAATCAACTGTACCCCATAAAAATAAACAAATCCTATCATAGCCATCACGCAACTAGCCATTCGCATGACAACCATGAAAGAATCGGGAGACAGCGCTGACAGGAAAGGCACTTGTGGGAAGCGATTTCAGAAAATTTGGGCTAAATTGAGAGAAAAAGACAAGGAGGATCCGCATCAAATATCCCAAGAATTATTGCATAAGTGTCAAGATGACGGAGGCTTTTGAGGGCAAGAAGAAGTAACTGTCTGTATCCTAAAGAAATATGCTAGCAAAATTGATGGATTATGGTTCTAAAGAGAGGCAGAGCAAAGATGAACCATATTAAAGGGGATCCATTCAGGGACATTATAATAGAGTTTAGTTTTGATGGGAAAATGTCAGGAGAAAATTCGACTGTTAGGAACTTGAATCTTTCCGAAAAGACTAGAGAGGAAGATGCAGCAGTTGAAGCATACAACTGCAGAAAACCAGTAAGTCAAAGCTTGGGTAACCTTCAGAGTATTGCGTAAAAACAGTACCATAGTTACCATCATCAGGGGAAATTTCTTCCATTTGAGTTTTCATTTATCTTCTCCTGGTCTTGGTGCTACTGTTGTCATCTATTTCGCTTCCACATATGTTGTCCATCCCATTTTACATTGTTACTACTTCATTTAAACCACCATTATCTTTTAAAGAGTTTAAATAATAAGAAAACCAAAAATCTTGGGTATTTACCCATTTAGTTACCTTTTAGGTGCCCTTCATTCTTTGTATGGATCCATATTTCCATCTGGTATCATTTTCCCTTCTGCCTGAAGGAAATTCTTTAACATTTCTTATAGTGTCAGTTCTGGGTTGATTTTGATTGATGGATTTTTCCCCCTCATTGTGGGTTGTGTTTTCTTGCTTCTCTGCACACCTGGTAATATTTGATTGGATGCCAGACATTGCGGATTTTACCTTGTTGGGTGCTGTATATTTTTGTATTCCTATAAATACTCTTGAACTTTGTTCTAGGACACAGTTACGTTACTTAGGAACAGGTTCATCCTTCTGGGTCTTGCTTTTATGATACGCTGGGCAGGTTCAGAGCAGTGTTTAGTCTAGAACTAACTCTTCCCCACTGTTGAGGCAAGACCCTTCTGAGTGCTCTACTCAGTGACTTGTGAATGACAAAGTTTTCCAACCGAACTGGTTGGGAACAGGCACTATCCTGGGCCTGTGTGAGCACCAAGCACTGTTGTTCTTTTCCTGGCCTTGGTTCTTTTTTTTTTTGAACATGCATGTGCTAATAGAAACACTACTGAATACATGGGAGTGAGCCTCTGATGCTCTCCATGATTCATATCCTCTCCCTCTCTCCCCCCTGCCAGTACTCTGCTCTGCCACCTTGGTCTCCCAGGACTCTAAGTTCCCTTTCCTCGACTCAGCGAGCCTCAGGCTCTGGCTGTGTTCCTCCTCCTGACACCATCTTGAATCTCTCTCAAGGGGTTGATGGAGGGCTACCATACGGAGAGACGGCTTTGTCTTTCTTTGTCATTTACTTACTTGTTTCCCTTATCTCAGGGATCTCTGTCCTCTGTTGCCTGATATTCCGTGTGATGAAAACCACTGGTTCACATATTTTGTGTGGTCTTTTAGTTGTCTTGAGCAGGAGGGTACATCTGAACCCCTTTACTCCACCTTGAGTTTTCAAGGTTCACTCATAAGACATATATTTGGTAAGTATCCACTATGTGCCATATACTAAAGATAGAGCAGTGAAGAGGCAGACAAAAATCCCTGCCCTAATGTCTCAAGTAACCTCTATTTTGGGAGGAGGAGACAGAGAATGTTAATAAACAAGACAAATGAGTCAACTACACGGTGAGTCCACTTGTAATAAGTGCTAAGCAGAAACAAAGAATGGGGGGAAGGGGTTGCATTTTGCAATAGGGTTTTTCCCCCTTTTAGATCTGTATACTGGCTTATTTAAGTGATTCCTTTCCAATTGTGATTTCCTCCACCCTATTTCTTCGTACTTCTTTTTTATTTAGAGAAGCCCCTTCTATTTCTTTTAGAAAGGGTTAAGTATTGCTGTACTCTTTTACTTTTGTTTGTTGGAGAAATTCTTTATTTCTCCTTCTATTTTAAATGATATCCTTGCTGGGTAGAGTATTCTACGCTGCAAATATTTCCCTTTTAGATCTTCGAAGTTATCTTGCCACTGTCTCCTGGCCTATAGTGTTTCTGTAGAGAAATCAGCCGATAGTCTTAGGGGGGTTCTCTTATAATTAACGTTTTATGTTTCTCTTGCTGCCTTTAGAATCCCCTCTTTAACTTTTGCCACTTTTATTGTATAACATGTCTTGGTGTGGGCCTATTTGGGTTCAACTTGTTTGGGGTCCTCTGTGCTTCCTGTATCTTGATAACTGTTTTCTTTAGAGCTGGAAAGTTTTCAGACATTAATTTCTTCAAATATATTTCCAATTCCCCTTTCTTTTTCTTCTCCTTCTGGAATTCCTATTATGTGCAGATTGACCCACTTTATGTTATTCCATAGATCTCTTATAGTGCTTTCATGTTTTTTCATTTGGTTTTCTGTCTGCTGTCCTGAGTGAGTGATTTCCATTATTCTAAGTCACTAATTCGTTCTTTTGCATTATTCATTCTGCTCTTTGGTGCCTTTAGCTCATTTTGCATCTCTGCAAATGAATTTTCTAATTTTTCTTGGTTCCTCCTTATATTTTCTAGTTCCTGTCTAAAGGAATCTGCATTACTGTTTATATCCGCTCTTAATTACTTTATATCCACCCTTAATTCCTTCTGTACTTTCACTATCTCCCTTTGGAACGCAGTGTCTATTAGACTGGGTTGCATTTTGGATAGGAGGGTCAGCAAAAGCCTCACTGAGTGGGTGATGCTTAAGCAAAGATCTGAAGGAGATAAGAAAACAGGCTATGAAGATACGTGGGAGAAGGGTGTCCCAGGCAGAGAGAACAGTAAGTGCAAAGGCCCTGCGGTAAGGCTTTGCAAGTTTGAGGAACACCAACATGTTCTGTGCTGCCAGAGAGGAATAAGCAAAGAGAGGAGCAGTAGGTAATGAGGGCAGAGGGGTAACAGGGACCAGACCATGCAGGCCTTAAAGTGGAGAGACGTCTTTGTCTTTCTTTGTCATTTACTCTGAGGGTGACGGAAAGCCATGACAACACTTAGGTTTTAGCAAGATCACTTTGGCTACTATGAGGAAATAAATTCTGGGGGCAAGATGAGGGGCGAGAGAGAAAGCATTAAAGAGCAGCGAATAGGCTACGACAGGAAAGAAGTGATGGTGCCTCTCACTAGAGTAATAGCAGCAGAGGTGGTCAGAAGGGATTGGATTATGGATATCTTTTGAAGGTAGAGCCAATAAAGTTTGCTGATGAACTTTTTCTTAAAGATTGCAAGAGAAAGGACACAAGGATGACTTCAAGGTATAAAGGGCCTGAACACTGTAAAAATGGTGTTGCTATTGTTGAAGGAAATAGAGAAGACTAGGAAAAGGAGTTTTTTAGGGGAGTTGATCAAGAGTTCTGGACATGTTAAGTCTGAGTCATCAATCAGACATCCAAGTGGAGATATCCAGTAAGTGTGGAAGTCCTGGCTGGAGGTATACATGTAACAGCTATCAGCATGAGTGTAGTAGCACTTATAAAAGAGAATAGGTCCCAAGATTGAGCCCTGTGAAACTCCTATGTTCAGTGATCAGGAAGTTAAGGTGCAAATAGCAAAGGCGTTTGAGACAGAATAGCCAGAGGGGTAGAATATGGTTTGCTGCAAGCCAAGTGAAGAGAGATTTCAAGGAGGAGAAAGTAATACATTTTGTCAAATGCTGCCAATAAGACAAATAAGACGGGAATTATTCATTGGATTTGGCAATGAGGAGGTCATTGATAGCTTCGATAAGTGCAATTTTGAAGGAGGAATAAGGGGGGAATGCTAATTAGAATGGACTCATAAGAGGAACTGACATGAAATACAGATAATTCTTCCAAGGAGCTTTGCTGTAAACAGGAGAGAGACAGAGACAGAGAAATACACAGAGGGAGGAAGTAGAGAGAGGGGTTTTGTTTTGTTTATTTTTAGGATAGGAGAACTGTTTGAGTATAGGAAAGCTCCACTAGAGACAGAAAAAAGACATTGATTTAAGAACATGAAGATTGTTGGAGTAATATCCTTAAACAAGGGACAGGGCATTGGCTCAGGTGTATAGAGAGCCTTCGCTGGGAGCAGGGGCAGTGCATCCACAGTAACAGGAAAGATGGCAAGAGTATAATGGGCATAGATGCCAGCAGATGGGTCAATATAAGGATATGCGCTTACCAAAAAAAAAAAAATTTCTTATGAGGGCTTTTATTTTCTCGGGGAAATATCAAGCAGGACTATCAGCTGGGAGTGAGGGTGGAAAAGGAGATGCTGGAGTTTGAGGAAAGGTATGGAAAAGCTGTCTAGGAGAGCGAATGGACTGGGGAAGGTATGATCATTGGCAGCAGCAGTTAAGGGCCCACCTAAGGTTCATTGGCATGACCATAGAGTGAGATAATTCCCCAGGGTTGTGTGTGTTTCTCCAACCATGTTCATCCAGGTTCCCTCAAACCCCAAAACAGGTTTCAGGCTATATATAATTAGTGTATGGTTCTTAAGCTTTTTTGGGAAGGAAGCAAAACAAACAAACAAAAAACCTGACACCATCCATGAATACTCTTAGTAGGATACTCCCAGTAAGAAATGGCGTTGGGCACGTAGCTTCATGAAGGAGGGAAGTTCAAAAAGCCACTGATCTCCTTCCCCAAAAGGGAGAGCTATATCCCTGGCTGGCCATCTGTTTGGCAGTTAAGAGAACAAAAAGTTGGGGAAAGTTAGGGGGTGGGGACACTTAATCTCCCACCCTGTGAGGCTCCAGGTGAAGAGATTTCTGAATCACTCCTGGCCATTTTCCTCACTTTCTACTCATTGCTGGAGAAGGGACATGACTGATTGGTGAGCCCCCATGAATAACCTGGGCGTCTTCACCTCGACATCCTCCTCTCTTTTGGGATTTGCCAGCCTGCATAGGAAGGGGCTTTCTGGTGTGCTTGCTCCACTTTCCCAGAGAAAAGTGAGGAACAGTTTCAATTAAGGGCAAGGAAGGTGGCATTAGTGAGGTCCTCAAACCTAAGCTAGGTTCTCCCATCAGTGTATGAGTAGGAAAACTTATTATTTTGATTGCCATTTGCTTTGGCTCTTGCTGCACTGGTTTTAACCTCAGATAGAAAGCATAGAGATATTTATTAGTTCCCTCAAACCCCAAAACAGGTGTTTACATTGTTCAAAACAAAACTGATTATTTAATGTCATGGGGAGTAGAACCATATACTGCGAAACTATATAATTATATGATAAAGTAGAAAACTACAAATCTGCCTGAAACACAATGGGTGCTCATTAAATATACAATGAATGAATTTTGTGGATTTTGTAGATTACGGAGGTAGGGGAGACAGCAGTCCAACTAGCCCAAGATCTACTACAAGTCTCATTTTGGCTATGGACAAAGATTGTGGGTAAGTTCTTATTCCATTGCTAAATTTTTTTTTTTTTGGTCTTTTTGCCTTTTCTAGGGCCGCTCCCACAGCATATGCAGGTTCCCAGGCTAGGGGTCAAATCGGAACTGTAGCCACCAGCCTACACCACAGCCACAGCAACTCGGGATCTGAGCCGCATCTGTGACCTACACCACAGCTCACGGCAACGCCGGATCCTTAACCCACTGAGCAAGGCCAGGGATCGAACCCACAACCTCATGGTTCCTAGTCAGATTCATTAACCACTGTGCCACGATGGGAACTCCTCCATTGCTAAAATTTTTGTTTTGGTCTTTTAAGGGCCGCACCCACGACATATGGAGGTTCCCAGGCTAGGAGTCGTATCAGAGCTGTAGCCACCGGCCTATACCACAGCTCATAGCAATGCTGGATCCTTAACCCCCTGAGCAAGGCCAGGGATCAAACCTGTATCCTCATGGATACTAGTCAGATTTGTTTGCACTGAGCCATGACAGGAACTCTGCTAAAATATTTTTAAAACAGTTATAAAGCGTTTTTGCACAACTCTACCTTATAAAAAAGCCTGGAGTCTAACAAATAGAGAATTAGCTGTATCCTCCTCACAAAGGGACCTAATAATAATAGTCCTAATAAGACCTAACATTTACTTAGTGCTTGCTTTATGCCGAGCCCTGTTTTCAGTGATTCACAGGCCTTATCTCATTTAATCCCCACGACTACCTGAGGCAGGTACTATTATCATGTCTATTTTAGAGGTGAAAGGACCCAGGCAAAGTTAAATAACTTGACTAAGATCAGACAGCTCAAAATATGGTAGAGCAGGAACTCAAACTCAGAAAGTCTGATTTCAGAACTGCCTTCTTTGTTGTTGTTTTTTCTTTTTTGGCTGCCCCCGAGGCATATGGAAGTTCCCCGGGCCAGGGATAAAATCTGAGCCAGAGCTGTGACCTATGACCTATGCCACAGCTGCGGCAATGCCAGATTCTTAACCCTCTACGCCAGGCCGGAGGATCGAACTGGTGCCTCTACAGAGACAAGCCAGATCATTAACCCACTGCACCTCAGCAGGAGCTCTCAGAACTGCCTTCTTAACCATTAAATTACACTGCCCAATACTCAGAAATTGAGCAGGTAATATATGCTTCCTATTTACAGCAAGAGCACGAAAGCACATACCATGGAGGATGACTCAAACCCATAGAAACAAGCCCTGCTGTTTAAAAGAGCATCCATAATCTACTCTAAGCAACAAGAATGCACATTCCATGGATAATGAGCCTATGTAAGTATATTGGCTGACACTCACTCTATATTTCCTAGTTGGATAGGCCCAGAAATCAAAATTCTTGAAGTGGATTCAAGGGAGACGCGGACCTTTAGTTAAAAAAGTAAATCCTAATCTCGCACATCTACATACACCAGTGACTGGGAGCGCAAATTCTAATCTTACGGTTTGGATCAGCTGAACGTGGAATACACTGTATTGTATCCAAGAACATGGATGTATTGAGGTGGGAATCTTGCTAATGTTTTTAGGCCCAAGGCCAGATGCTCCCAGGTGACAGTGTCCTTGCAATCTGGAACGACAACAAGAGCACTGTCCCGGTCACGTCCTGCTGTGAATGGAAGCAGCCTTGCTCTAAGGGTCCAGTCGCTGCACAGGGAGGTGGTGTCACCATGCTCGATCTAAACCCTCTAATGACAGAGACACAAGGAGGAAGGGAGATGAAGAGGAAACGCCTAACTGCTGCGTTCTAGCACTGTGCTAGGGGTTTTCTTTCATGTTCTCTCATTTAATGAAGTAGATTTCATCTCCAATTTACAGATAAGGAAACCAGGAAGTCCCCTTGTGGTGCAGCGGCTTGAGGATCCGCCATGGTCGCAGCTGTGGCACAGGCCTCAGCTGGGGAGCGGGTTTGATCCCCGGCCCAGGAACTTACACGGGCTGCAGATATAGCCAAAAAAATACAAGACACAGATGTGGAAACTGAGGCTACGATGTTCATTGATTTGCTCAGAGTCACCAAGTAGCAGAGATGTGAAGGAACTCTGCTTTTATCTGTTTCAAAGCCTGTATGTTCTCAATACTGTCTCTGAGAAGGATCCTGTGACCTCAATAGACCCAACTCCTTTATTTTCAAAATGCAGACATTGAGGTCCAGAGCCTGAATTCCCCTGCCCAAGACCACAGGTGTCTCCACTCTCTTTCCTGTGGGTAAACTCGAAGGACAGAGTGAAGGACGCCGGTCCCTGCAGGGCCCTGGGCGGGAGGAATTTTTCCTGTCCCCTTCAGAGGGCGCACATCGCCCTCCTTGGCCACCGGGGCAGAGTGGAAACAACAGCCGCATCTGGATGCCCTTTGGAAATCATTTTTCACAGCATGGTGATGAGCACTTTCCATGGGTGACTCATAGGCCAGTCTTATTTTCCCATTTTCGGAGGAGAAAAAGACACTGTGTGGTTTGAACCAAATTTTAACTCGAGAGTCCTGTTTAAACTGAATTCCAAGCTGTGGGCAGCTCTGAGAGACCAGGGCAAGGAAGGTCTAAGGCGGCCTTCCCTCCCGGCCGGGAAGAGACAGAAATGGAGACGGGGGAGCGCCGTCCCCATCTCTCAGCCTTCTCCCAGGCAAGCTGGTTTTTCGCAAATGCTTGGTGTGGGCCTTGCTGGACTCTTCCTTGGGATTGTGGAACGCTCTAGAACTGGATCTAGGACAAACATGTAATGATCTTAGGCCATGAGATTGTTAGGCTCCTCATGAGAACCAGGCCAGGTCCCAGTGCTGGTCAGTATCCACAGCCCCTTAGAGAAAATCCTATGACTTAATAGTTATTTGGGCATCCAGCAGATCGCATGGTCCCCGTTACATTTACTAGGAAGTGGACATATGGACTTTAGAGTCATCCAGTGACTTAAAATACATTTACTGAGTGATACCTCAGTGCCAGGATCTCTGCTAGCAGACTGGGGCGATATGAGAGAACATATCACCTCTATTCTCGTGGAACTTCCTGGGTAGCATGTTCATCACCAGGACGACAACTAAGAGGCCTCCTGCTTGGGAGGATGATGGAGATAAGATGACTGAGCTCAATGGAGACCATGCCAGGCAAAAACATGCAGTGTAGAGATACTGAGGTCACATTTACACCATCAAGGACTTGATTCAGGTTGGAATGATGGGGGCGGGGGGCGAGCAGTGAGCTAGGGGTAGTTCAGAAAGGCCTTTGCATGGAGTTCCTGTGGTGGCTCAGCGGAAACGAATCTGACTAGCATTCATGAGGATGCAGGTTCGATCCCTGGCCTTGCTCAGTGGGTTAAGGATTTGGCATTGCTGTGGCTGTGGCGTAGGCCAACGGCTGTAGCTCCGATTCAACCCCTAGCCTGGGAACCTCCATATGCCTGGGGTGTGGCCCTACAAAGACACACATACACACACACACACAAAAGAAAGCCCTTTGCAGAAGAAGTAGCTTCTGTGGGCAACTCTGACAAGCTAAGAAGAAAGCTCTAAGGAGAGACTTGCTAAGAGATGATCGTAGAAGCCTTGGAAGGTCACGACTGTCGAGCTGAGTTTAGCTCCCTGACTACTGAGCAGTCTTAGACTGAAACTCAAGCGTTATTTATGGATGTAGAGGCCCCTAAATTGGCAGTAAGGAACAGCCCACCATTATGGATGGGGGGGTGGGGGGTGGAGCTAGGTGAGTAGAGCAGAAGATCTAGCGTCTGAACCTCATCAGTGTGACCTGAGGTAAACTGACGGAAATCAGGAGACACACGTGTCACTTGTTTTAATGGAGTTCCTGTTATACTGTCCTTCTGGCCCAAGGGAGCAAAGAAGACTGTCCTTCCTTTCATGATGCAGACAGAGGCTAGGACTGAAGACAAAAAGAAAGAGGCCAAAGTCCAAAGCTATGTGACCTTAGATGGTGGCAAGAAAACCTTATCAGCAGAGTGCCCTAGGGTAGGCAATCCAGGCACATCTACATCAGGGACGCAGGGAGGTGGGTCCTGGCTGTCAGGTCATCCCAGGACTACTGATGCTGGGCACGACATTGCTTTACTTGCCCTAAGACTGATTTTAAACCCAGACAGTCACAACTGGAGGGGTCATTGTAAATCATCTACAACAGTGTTTTTTTAACGTAACGCTTCTTTTTAATAAGGAAAAAATAAACTCCTCCCATTATCCTAAGATGGAAAACATAGGTGACTCAACCCACCTACATGTGCATTTAAAATATATATTAAAAAATGATGTCTTGTGATATAAAAGCAGGGGGAAAGGGAAGGTGGTTTATTATACAACAACAACATTTATTTCTAAATGGAAAGGCTTGGACCAAAATACACAAGACAAACCTGTCTCAACAAATTTCCGAAACGCCTTCTAGAAGGGGCAGTACCTCTGCGGTGTACTGGCCTTAGTTCCCACATGGACAAACTGGATCCCAGAGAAAGGGCGGATCAAACCATGTGGCCTTTCGTTTGCTGAAGCATAGCAGTCTTTCAGTGACCTCCAATCAGAGTTCCCAGTCCGACATGCTCGGCAACTCCAAGCCTAGGGCCACAAAGCTCATGTTCTTTTTGCGAACTCTTGGTACCATATACATCCCAGTGATCAAAAGCATGAGTTTTAAAGTTAAAAATCTCTCTCTTTTTTTGTTTTTTTTTTGTCTTTTTGCCATTTCGTGGGCCACTCTCACGGCATATGGAGGTTCCTAGGCTAGGGGTCTCATCGGAGCTGTAGCCGCCGGCCTACACCACAGCCATAGCAGCAGATGACCCAAGCCGCATCTTCGACCTACACCACAGCTTACGGCAACGCCGGATCCTTAACCCACTGAGCAAGGCCTGGGATCGAACCCGCAACCTCATGGTTCCACTGAGCCACAATGGGAACTCCAAAAAAAAAAAAATCTCTTTTTTTAAATTAAAGTATAGTTGATTCACAATGCTGTGTCAATTCCTACTATACAGCAAAGTGACCCAGTCATACATAAGTACATATATATATATATATATATATATATATATACATATATATATACACACACACACACACACAAATACATTCTCTTTCTTATATTATCTTCCATCATGGTCTCTCCCAAGAGATTGGATAGAGTTCCCTGTGCTGTACAGTAGGACCTCATTGGTTTTCCATTCTAAATGGAATAGTTTGCATCTACCAACCCCAAACTCCCCATCCATCTCACTCCCTGCCCCCTTCCCCTTGGCAACCACAAGTCTGTTCTCCATGTCTGTGAGTCTGTTTCTGTTCTGTAGATAGGTTCATCTGTGCCATACATTAGGTTCCGCACATAAGCGCTATCATATGGTATTTGTCTTTCTCTTCTGACTTGCTTCACTTAGACTGATAATCTCTGGTTGCCTCCTGAAGTTAAAATCTTGGAATCTGGGCTGCCACTCAGCAGTTATGTGACTCTGTGGCAGATACCCTCTCGGACTCTCTCTTCTCATAGGTAAACTGGAGATAAGCTATTATCTACTGCATAGGACTAGTATAAAGTAAAGAGGCCTGATACACAGTAAGCCTCAAGAAGTGGCGTTATTGCTATCAATATTTGTGGCACACACTAACTGCTCTCAACACTCTGGTAACGCAATTGTCACCACTCCCCTGCCCCTGTTGCTGCCACCACAACTGCCACAGGGGTCCCCAGTGGGGAGCATATCTTCCTTTCAGTAACACTCTCTTGACCAGCCTAATGTGAATCTACTCTCAAATGCACAGGCTCTTGTGCTAGGGAAAGTTATCCTGACTATTTTAGGTTTTGTTCTTTCCTTTGCTATGCAGTAAAGTCTGAAGGATCTGGCCAGAGGGCATGCGAAGGTCACCCTCCAGAGTGCCATTAGTGCATTTCTCAATGCTTCCAAGCCCGGGTTACAGGAGGGAGCCCAGGGACCTTACCTCGTTCCTCCTTTCAAGTGAGTTCCTGTCAACCCCTCCTGGTGGAACAATCTTGGTCTCCCCTTCTTAGTTCACATTTTTAACCTGCGGTGCTGGGAGCCTTCACCATTTATCCCAGGAGGCCTATGTGTCCGTAGGCAAAGAAGACTCCTGGTAGGTTACCCTTCTTATCACAAAGTTCCCCAAATAGAAAACTCGATTTAGTCCCCATTGTGACCCTGGTCTCACTAATTTGGATACACGCTATGGTTCCTTTCAACAATAACGCACCTCTGATTTGGGGCTTGGCCAGACTACAAGCCTGCCAGGCTCACGCTCATCAGTCTGGAGGCACAGCGTGCGGAGGGGAGGTAGAGCTGCATAAGGGTAGGGGCCTTGGCCCTTGGCAAAGAACCGACTTCCACAGGCCAGTAAATCCCTCACACGGCTGCTAAGATACCTGAACACACACTCCTTTGCCTGCAACCCCTTCTGCCCCGCATGTGAAAACACATTCCCCACAACTCATGTAAACAAGGGATCCTGGGACGTGTCTGTAAGAAGCACGTGTGGGAGAGGAGAGCTGTGTCTCGTCCTTTCCAATTTAGGCCGCGGTTAGATACCTGTGTGAATTTTATATCTATCCAATTATTATACCCCCTAAGGCCCAAGAAGATTAAAAAAAATTTTTTTCAGCGTGATTTCTCAAGTTTCTTTTTCACAGCTCTGAGAATACCATGCTTACTTGCAGCCCTCAGGGTAACTGCCGGCCTCCTACAGGGGGCTACTCTGTGATGTTTCAATCACAGCCAAAGCACAGGGATGGGGAGAAGCATGCACATGTGTACTCACGCATAAGCATGTGCACACGCGCACGTGCACACACACACACACAGACCTGCGAAACCCACCATAAAGCCATAATTCTCATGTTTTCATTGCATACTCAAATACAGCTTCTTTAAACCCTTAGCAACTCGAAGACGAAAGAAGAAAAGAATCTTCAGCTCACTTGTTTGTTTGAAATATGCAAACCATCATTATCAGAACCCCTCAAGTATGCAACATCACATATATTTGAACTGAGCATTCTTGAATATAATTTCCCTATCAATAGAGATATATGAAACCAAAGAGCACAAAGCTGGGGCATCCTATGCAAGCATGCATGGACACGTGGACACACACACACCAGGTCATTATCAGAATTTTGTCCCAGTGGAACCTAGAACTTCTTGCGAGGATGTTTACAAACCCAGGTTTAAGCTTGCCGTCAACTGCCCTTGAGTGACGAGGAGGAGAACAAAACCATGAAGTCAAGATTCCAGTGGGGTTTGTAAAATCAGGAAATCAGCAGAATATTAAAGACGATAATGGCAGCAGAGAAGCGGGCTCCTTCAAATCCACATAAGCCACAGAACAGCACATGCCACCATGGGCCCAGCACCCTGCATCTCTAATCACAGCAATCTTCCAAACTGTCCCATCACTCCCTGGAGTCACTGAACTGGTTCTTCACCTCCGACCCCTGCAACATGTAATCACTCAGGACCTCCAATTCCACTTGAAACGCGACCACATGATTTGGTCACAGTTGCTTCCCTTCCCAGGTCACGCTCTGGAGTCAGCTACTTGAACGGTGCCCCCCTTACTCCCTTCTGTTCCTAAGTTTCAGCTAAGCTCATTTCAACTTGGTAGTTGAATTCGGGGCCATAGGGAGGAGCAGCCCAGCCTAGCAGTAAAGACTTGCTGCGCCAGAGTCAGACAGAACTGGATTTAAAGCCCACGTGCTAGCTGTGTGATCTTTGGCAAGTTATACAATTTCTCCACACCTCAGTTTCCATGTTCGGAAAAGTGGACGTCATAATAGCACTTGCATCACAGGACTGTTGGAAAGACAAATGCTGTCACCCGTGTGAAGGGTCTGGCTCAGAGTGGGCACTCAGTAAACGTGCGTCAACACCACGGCCGCCACCACCAGCACCAGCATCCCCACCACCAGCATCGTCCCTTCTCCCAGGGCAATGAAACTGTCCCGATGACCTTCACTGTTTAGCCCTGAAATACTCCACTCACAAAATCCATGGAAGCAAATACGCTTCTTTCTTTCAACTGCGAATTTCATTTCAGTTGCTGTCCTAGGCCCCAGCTCTTCCATAGTTGTTCGAAATAATTCTAGGACTTCTCTGACAGTGACAATGCCTGCCCCACGGTCCCAAAGCATCTGGCTCGTGGTATCCTGTGATGATAGGTAAGCAGTGCCTTCCACGAGGACCACACGCAAGAGGAAATGCCTCAAAAAGGGTCTGGAGAACCGTGGTGGAGGAGGAATGCAATGCCAGACAGCCAAACGATGGCAAACGGCTACCCCATCTGGGAGTGCAGAGGGAAAGCGACCAACCTAGACCTTAGGGAGACAAATCTTAATAAATATTGGCAATCTTCTCCCTTCTCCTAGCACCCCCTTCCACACTGAAGAAGCGTGGCATAACGACAGAGTCCTCCCATTCCAGGACACTATATGGGTTGATTGTCCCCGCAGTTAGAGACTCTGCCTCTCTCGGGATCTCCTCTCCAGGCAGTTTCTTGTTTCCCCGAGGTAAGACAGACATCAGCTCTGCCCCCTCTCTCCCTCCCTGCCCCTTGATTCCTTTCATGAGGTAAGGAGACAAGAAGCTGGGGTGCAGAAAGGTTAGGGCTGGCGGTTCTAGGTTTAGAGGGAAATACACTTCCTCTGAATCTCTGAATTTCTCTTTCCAAGTCTGCCCCTAAGACCATCTTCGACTGTTGTATATCACTACTCTGGTGGCAAGAAAATACATGTCGGTTGGTGGGAAGCAGGTGAAAAGATTAAGGCAACAGAGTAAAAGAGCCAGAATCAGGGCCAGAGCTTAGGCCGAACCTTAGCCCAGTAGCCCAGCATCCCAAGGTGTTGTCAGAGCTCCACCCATGTCCCTTGGTCCTTCCCATGTGCTCAGGCTGAGTGCCAACTGCCAGTATCGACATGACTGCTTGAGGGCTCTTTTCCCGGAACGATAGATCTCTGTGCTGTCCAAATGTGCAGCAATCTAAAAAATGCCAGTGAAGGAACACATCGCAGGAGTGGTAAGATGTGGCTCATAAGCTGGTGTATCAATACTTCAGCTCCCTTCGCTCTTGGATGGGATAATTCTGAGGCGTGTGTGCTGCACCATTTTCCAGAGGTTCCCTATGTGATAAGGTGTGGGTCCACGACTGCTGTAGCTGGCTTATTAAGAGCACACTCTTTACTGACTGCCTTTATTTCCTTGACAATGATCCCATTCTGCTACAGGGGTAACCTGCAATTCCCAACCAAACCATTTTCCTTCAAATGCTTGTCTCAGAGTCGGCTTCCTGGAGCACCTAAGCTAAGATTCCATGATTACCCTTGAGTGAGTGGATAAAGAACCCTGAATGAGACAGAATTGTTCCCAAAATGTTTTTGCTCTTTTACCTTACAATAAGCTGTATAACAAACCTTTGGATCTTAAGTCATAGCCTAATGAGTACTTGCCAGCCAAATAGGATAGAGAGAAATTAACTATAGATCTGATGTAGTATAACGTACTTAAATCATTTCCTCTTGAGGACGTCACTCATTTAAATGTAGGAGATGTGGAAAATCATCATTATACTATGAAGTAGGAATGTTGGGATCGAGGGTCATTTTCAAATTGGCAAATTAAAGGGATTAGAAAAAGCCACTCCTGATCACTAAAAAATGTAAACTTTCTCTGAATGATCCAAATGAATACACCAATGCTTGCCAAGATATGTTTGAAAAAAATTCAGGATAAAATTTTTTTGAAAAAATTAAGGATAAAGATTTCTGAAACAAGCCACATACCTTTTAAAAGAAAGTATTAAGGAATTCCCATCGTGGCACAGTGGTTAACGAATTCGACTAGGAACCATGAGGTTGCAGGTTCGGTCCCTGCCCTTGCTCAGTGGGTTAACGATCCGGCGTTGCCGTGAGCTGTAGTGCAGGCTGCAGACGGGGCTCGGATCCCACATTGCTGTGGCTCTGGTGTAGGCTGGTGGCTACAGCTCCGATTGGACCCCTAGCCTGTGAACCTCCATATGCCGCGGGAGCAGCCCAAGAAACAGCAAAAAGACAAAAAAAAAAAAAAAAGTATTAATATAACCATATGCTATCAACTTTGACAACAGATGACGAAATCAACCACAAAAATAAAAACTGTCATTTTTGAACACTTAAGTATAAACAGTTTGTTTACTGTTTTATGTATATCATTTCATTTAATCTTCCTAACTCCTAAAGGTATATTTTAAATCCTCATTTTACACATGAGGAGAATGAGGCACAGAAGGGTTGAGTAACTCTTCCGGGGTCACACAGTTAGTAAATGTTATAGATAGGATTTGAAATCATGGCTTTCCATTCCAAAGCTTTTGCATTTTCTCTTTGCTTCTCACTCATGTACACTTTTATTGCTGGCTATTGTATTCTCTTCACGTGCGTTTATTATTTTCAATGAAGATCAACTGTAAAATGTAGAACTAAATGTGATTTAATGCTTAAACCTTATAATAATTCATAACAACTTTATGTAAATAAATTCAGTCCGAAGAAAAAAAAACCCTTAGTTAGATCATGTGTCTGATCTGGGATTCATAAATTACAGCTGTCATGTTTATCACGAGTCAAAAGTACAGCATATGCCCACTGAGGTCTGTATATTCTCTAAGTTTGGCTTTTGGACACAATCAAATGTCATGGTTTACACTCCTGATGTGGCCTGTGAGTTCCAAATTGTCACATTTCTGATTTAAAACCTAGCAGAGAGCCTTGCACATAGTAGGCTTTCAATAAATGAATTGAATTGAGTCCTAAGCATCCTTTTGACTGGTTTCCAGGCCCAAGGCCCTTGATTAAGCTTGAAACTGTAATCAACCCAATCACCAGGATTTGAAACCATGGCTTTCTCCCCTCTGAAGTCAGGAAAAGCTCCTTCTTTTTTTCTTGCTCCCCCCCCCCCTTTGTTTCTTTTTCTTGGAGTCCCCAGGCCATGGATCAGATCCAAGCCACAGCTATGACGACGCCACAGCAGCAGCAACATGGGATCTTTAACCCACTGTGCAGGGCTGGGGATCAAACCTGTGTACCAGCTCTCCAGAGACACCACAGATCCCACTGCACCACAGCAAGACCTCCAAAAAAGCTGCTTCTTTGACATCCTCTTCCACCTTCCCAGCCCTGGACAGTTTTCAAGGTGTTCTTTCTCCTGGGTCTTAAAGCTTGATTCCTAGACCCTCTGCTCTTATGTTCCTGGGCGCTGACAAAAGATGCTCCCTATTCCTCAGAAGTGCTCCGTGCCTCCTGCCCCTTAGCCTCGGTTCACAGTATTTCCTTATTCTGAGACACCCCCGGCCCCCCTGTCCTGGCTTCTGCCCGATTCTTGTCTCAGATTCCTGACCCTTGCCTGAAGCAGGTACAGATGTAATTCCAGCCCTAGTGTCCAGTCCCTGCTCTCCAGGCCAGCTGGGGGCCCTTACTTCAGTCAGCCTCCTGGGGTCTCCGACCTTGAATCGGTGGCTGGCCAGTGCGACCCCGGCAAGGAGGCAGAGAGCCCTGAGAGGGTGCCACCAGGCCCCGCCTGAGTCAGCCGGAGGCCTGCTTTCCTGCATGTGCCTGCAAATATCCAACTTATTTACTCATCCTGCCTTTTGTTTGAGTTCTTCGAACACAGCAGGCTCCCCCAAACGATTTCAGAGAGCACCGAAAGAACCCTGCCCGCCTCAGTCCATGAGCGAAATGGCACGTCAGGCCTGTAAATAGGATTCTGACCTTTTCTAAGGCTCGGCTGCCTGTAGAGACACGCAGCCCCACAGCCCGCCCCCACAAAGACTCAGGGCCCGGGCGGGAGGCAGGAAGATGAGTGTTGACATGGTCTGTGCACCTGCAGACATAGGAATCTATTTGAAAGGGAAGACCAGACGCTTGGTGAGAATCTCGTGGACTCCGTCGAGGAGCGCGCTGATGTGATGCATGGTAACGAGGGTCCCACTGGCTCCTGAGAAAATGCAGTCAGCTGGCCTGAACCACGGCGGCCCTCGGCATATATTGTAAACCATTTGCACACTCTCTTCTTTTATTGTCTCTGGAAAACTGAGCATGCCTTACAGACGCTTCTGGAATATAAAAAAAGCCAAGCGCGGCAGTGTCTGCCTGAGGTACATGTTCACTCGTGCTTGATGAAAGCTCAGTCTGAGACCCCCTTCTTGCTACACTCGCACCTTCGGCTGGAAAGGAAAGCGCCCGGTGGCTGGAACCCTAACTCTCCCTGCTAATGAGCCGGCCCAGCCCAGCAGAGGGGCTCCTTGCAGAATAACATGCCATCACGTGCCTGGATGCTTGTTGCTTTGTAATTACCTAACCCTGACCATCGCCGGCTCCCCTCCTCCCCAATTCTTCAGCCCCCTGCGGGGCGCACATCACAGTTCCTGCTTCCAGCCGTGCTACTGAAAATTATTATAGCATCTACACAGGGGTGGACTTCAGCCCTGTGCAAATATTTCTACAAGTAAAAACAGGGGAACCTGTTGGTTTTGTTTCCAATGTACTGGCTTTTTTTTTTTTTTTTTTTTTTTCCCCCAAGAGAGTTGAAGTCCATTTGTTAATGCTGCCTCACTCTATGCACTGGACATGCTGAGGGGCCGTGTGGCATCTTCCCTGAAGCGGCTCTTCCGCACAGTCAAGGGCGACCCGAATTGGATTCGTTTATTTAGCAAGGGGCGGGGGGTGGGTGAGCACTGCTCAGCCCTCAATGGCTCTGAGACAGCCCCTTCCATTTTAAGTTGCTGGTCTTAAGAAAGTTCAGATCCCTTTGAATAATCTGAGATGTGTGAAATAAGGTTAGTCACAGGATTTCCTGCCACCAGCGCTCGCAAACAAACTTTCCTCACTTCCTCTTTTTTCAAAGTCCAGTTGCTTTTGTTTCAGTGCTTACAGCCTCCACTCTGGTACCGATGGTGAAAAAGGGCGGACGGAATCTCAAGTTCTCTGTGTGCCCTTCCCTGTCTCTCGGTCTGTCTGTCTCTCACACGCACACACATGAGAGGCGTTACATTGAAACCACAGACATTCCATCCATCACCAAACTCAGATTCGGACAACTTAGCTTCTTCTAGTTCTTGGTTTTGGCTCCTCTCTCTTCCTTATTTGTTATCTGTCTTCCAGGCCACTGAATTTCCCATCCTCCTATTCTAGCCTTTCTTTTGCTATGATCCTCTTCCTTCCGCCTCAGAGGCTTAGATTTTCAACCCCCCCAGAGCCCCAGACCCTGAACTACTCCTAGCTGCATGCGAATATTCTCTCCCCCATCACGCACCCTCATCCCACCTAACCTCTTCATTAGACGAATTTTCCTAGCCCAGCCTCACAGAAGGCCCAAAGCACAGCTAACCTGTGAGCTTCCTGAAGGGAGGGCTTTAGTCTTATGCATATCTGTACCCCTGAGCACTGGGTCAGGCCCTCCATGTTTGTCGAAAGAATGGAGACAAAACTAAGCAATCAGATGAAGGGTTATCCCTCCCAGGTAACAATATTTTAGTTCAATTAAAATGTCTGTTTCCTCGAGGCCATGAAAGATAGAATCTAATGGGAATTTTAGACCCTCAGGCATGGTTTCTCCACTTTGACATATCTCAGGTTCTTCAGATGCCATGTGCGATGGGGCTGGAGATTTCTTGACTCAGAGTTGTAAGTCCCCCATTTTCAGCTGGCTGTCCAGGTTTTCCGGCAGCATTCCTCTCCTTCCACCTTGCGCACTGAGGACCAGCACAAGTGACTTATAACTCAAGCTCCATACTATATATACGCCAGTAAGGTATCTCCAGGTCCAGTTCACATGGCTCACTTGGCATAAGTATAAGCCATGGGTGGATGCTATTCAAGATCCATCTCCTGGCATTCGTTTTTAACCCAAAAGCCTTTTCTTCCAGTGACGGGATTCGGGTGGATTCACTTTACTTCCACCATCTAGTCCAGGGTGGGGCAGTGACCTTTGGTTCTCATTCTGGTTTCTGGAGGCAAAAGGTTCTGTGTTGTTTGAATCTTACATGGAGCTCATTTGCTTCTGGTAGAACCCATTTCTAGGTATGCGGTCTACACCTGCATCACCGACACAACTGGCACACTCTGACTACTCAGCTCTATGAATTTGGCTTCTCTTTACCTCCTGTTCCAGCCCACAACACAGGCCTTGCTCTCTCCATGAACTGTCCTATGTACTTTTCTGCCTTAGGAGGCTCTGCCTGGCATTAACCACCACCATGCATCTAGGATCCTTGGCTTTGAATCATCCTTTTCTTAATTCTTCAGCCAATCTCTGTCCCCTCGCCTGCATTTTCTTGTCATAGCTTTACTGCTGTTAGTTTTCTTTAAGTGCCTCAATTAATAGCTTTATAACATACCAACTAAGGGTCAACTTCGTCTCTTCCTCCCATCCCTGATCTAGTTAAGGGGTCCCTCTATACCACCTAACGGAACGGCTTAAGAGCAAGGACCATGGTTTATGCTTCCACATGTCCCGCACGGCAACAAGCACAGAGCTTTCGATATAGCCAATACTCGCTAAAGGTTTGCTGATGTAATTCTCTTGAATGACATCTCTCATTTAGAGCTCCCCAACGCACATCTGCATTTTAAAGACAGTGCTGATTCACTTCAACTTTCCGGGGAATATACTCGAGGCCCCACATTTGCCAGTGCAAACAACTATCTCCAAATCTGTGTCGTGGTGGTTGGGGGCTGTTCGAAATCACTTTTGAGGGAAGAAGGCATGTAGCTTTTCAGTTGGCTAACTGATAGTGGCGGGCAACATTTCTACAGCTTGTGCCATAGGAGTACAGAGGGTGCAGCCAGAAACCAAAAACCACTGGGATCACATCATGTTTGAGTGCAAGTGGAGGCTTGGTGCTGTTAACCTAGGAAAGGGGGTCCAATGGGTAGCACCAAATGCCCACCCTGATGTATTCAAACTTTGACTGATTATATGAAAAGGAAGTGTGCTTTCTGCTCCTTGATGAAAATAATGGATATGAAGTCCCTTTGAGAAGGTATTCCAACCGGATCACATCCCAGACAGGTAGCATTCTACCTCTTAACACTTGGAGGAATTTCGTTGCAGTTTCCAAGTACTTTCCTTAAGTCGATCTCAGGGCGGGGCGGGGGGGAGATGGTACTTCTCCCTAAATAACATACGACAACTTCACCTTTAAAAGGACTTGAGTTTCTTAAATCTGATTTACAATGAGAACCGAGACAGTGGCCAGATGGCAAATATTCAATCACCCCTAGCCCTTCATAAGTAATCATTTCTAAAGGAAAGAGGGGCCTCCCTAGTTTCAAATCTTCTTCTAAACTGCTATTGGCAAAATGAATTGTGTAACTCTCCACTTTTCAGCAAGACTTGGACCTAGTACCTTCTCACGTGTCACAGAGTTGGGCATATGGTAGACAATTAGTCACTGCTTATGAGTTTCAATGTAAAAAACCTTTTTTTTTCCTTCCTACTATGTTCCAAACATTGTGGAAGGCAAAAAAGCGGGGTATATGTTTCACAGGACAAGTCTTTGGCCCTTGTCTCAGAATCTAGTGGATCAGATGAACATGTAAATCAATAATTAAAATGAAATGTGATAAATGCCATAACAGGGGTTTGTATGAAGATGAATGGGAGGACTACGTCCGGGTTAGACTTTTCACTGAAGACATTTGTTGTAGACTGCTCCTACACGATAAGGTAGACAACAGGAGACAGAAAGTTTTTCCCCATAGAATGCAAAACACAGAAACGAGAAAGGTCATGAGTGGTTCCAGGAGGAGAAGAGAGCTAGTTCTGGCCAAAGCTTAGGGTGTGTAAAGAGGAGAGGATGAAAGGGATGAGGCAGGACCAAGCTAAGGAATTAGGATTTCATTCCGAAGGTGCTGAGGAGCCACTGATGGGTTTCAAGCAAGCGAGTGTCACGTTCAGATTTACACTTTTAAATAGCCCACTTTAGCAGCAACATGTAGGACAGAGCCTAAGGTCACGAGCAAACCAGTTAGGAGACTACTGCTATAATCCAGATAAAAAACACTAGTGGCTTGGGCTAGGGCCATGGAAGTGGGGATAAGAACTTTAACAGTAGACAGATTTGAGAAACACCATGGAGGTAAAATAAATAGCGTCTCATGACTAGTAGAAGAAAGGGTTTGAAAGAGAGGGCAGGCACAAGACTTACAGACCGGGAACCGTGGCAGATAGTAACAATGTTAGTCAAGATTAGATGGGATGGGGAGTTCCCTGGTGGCTCAGTGGGTGAAGGATCTGGCATTCACTTCTGCGGCGTGAGTTTAATCCCTGGCCCAGGAAATTCCTCATGCTGCGGGCATGCCTCCCACCACCCCACCCCGTTACCGCAAAAAAAAAAAAAAAAGAGAAAAGGATAGAAAAAAAAGAGCCTCGATTTTGGAGTCAATGGTGGAATGTTCATCACTTAGCTGTGAGATCTGGGGCAAGTCTTTTGGCCCTGGAAACTCATTATCTTCAAAGTAGAAGCAAAAATAGCTACGACTCACCTCACTTATCTGTTGCAGGAATTAAATAAAGTCATGTTATGAAAACGTGCTTTATATATATCCTGGAAGCTATCATATACAAATGTTAACTGTTATTCCATTGCCTTGAAAATTTGCATTTCTTGAATTCAACGAGACTACATCATGACCTTTTTCCTTAGAACCAGTTACTGCTACTGTGTTTCTCATAATTAGAGAAAATGCTGCTTTCAGGACAGACAGGCAGAAGGGATTATTCAAGTCACAATGACGAGTCAGGATGACAAGTCAATCACCCACACTCTCCGGCCCCCCCTCCCCTATGCTGCCAAGCAGGAAATGGCTGTCAGGGGTTATTTTGCAGGTGACAGTTAACAGCCATACGTTTAACATTCCATCCAACCTAGTGCTTCGGCTTGCTTTTAGTCACATAGGTAAGGACTCACTGTTTATGTCCTGAAACAGCAACAGTTGTAACTTGGTGATTTGAGATTTGTTTACACGAGCTAATCAGCAGATTCTGACCAAGAAAAATGTCCTCGGGCCCAAGGAGGACACAGACACAAATGTTATTTACTCTGAACTGTCAATTAAAAGTCTACATAAATAATAATAAACATGACCTGTGAACTGGTCTTCAGTGATGTCTCGCCCTCACACGCCTATGTTTGGAAAGGAGTTGCACCTTCATTCTCTTCCTCTCAACTGTTTTTGTGAGGGGAACTACGGCTTGTTTTTTACAGGTTGACCAGATATCCCACACACTTTGTAGGAGGATAAGTAATGTGGGTTTCTGTCTCCAGCTCTGTGGCATCTGTTGATCTTCTGTATTGCTCTGAGTTCCCGTGGCACTAATTCAGTTGTCAACTGTACACATCTGATTAGAACTCATCTTTTGAAAGTATTGCTTTCCAGTCTCTCTTGGAACACAGGGACCCTTCCGTCCTCATGTATTTCTTGGGCTTATTTCTTATGTTATTTTAATAAGGTTTATTTCTTTCCAGCATCAAAGACATTCTTCTAGAGTTTTTGTTTTGAAGAGGCATAAATCCGACTCCACAAAAGGCAGCCTTCCAACTGAGAACATATTATATATACTTGAGAAGAAGCAACCTTAAATTTTACTCTATACGGTAATAGCTAACATTTCTTGACCACTTAATATGTGCCAGACATTCCGCTGAGTGCGTTACATGAACTATCCATTTAATTCTCAAGATAACTCCGTATGGTAGGTACTATGATTATCTTTAAAGATCAGTAAATCGAGCCTCAAAATGATTAGGAAGCTTAAGACCACACAGCTGAAAAGCGGCAGAACTATAATTTGAACCCAAGTCTCTTTGATGTCAGAACTTGGTTTCTTACTCATTATAGGATGCTGTTAATACAATATCATCTCATGTATTTTTATTAGTGCTGGCTTAAAGCCAAATGGGGATGTGTGAGAAGCTTCTCTTCTAGTAAAGATCTGCCTCTGTCTTCTGGGACCACTCCTACTTCACCCGAATGTGTCCCATCCTGTGCCTTCATAGCGTCCCCAGGATCTGACCTAAGTCTGTTCTTTAGGAAAATGAACCTTTGCCTCTACTATCTTCCCATCAAAATACACCAGTCAGATGCTTTCCTTAAGGCACTTCTTGTAACTGTCAGTGGAAGGGATCTGATAAACTAATTCATACCTGGGTGCTAATGACTGACAACAATTTATTACTTTCCTCAAAGATATCTGCATATTAAGAATGAATTCTTGCCTTAACCCAGAGTAAACAAAGAGAAATCTAAAAATTTCAGGTCAGGGTCTCCTCAGTGCTACCATGCTGGCAATACATAATGCCACAGGTGGAGCCTGATGCTCGTCATATCTCTGTGAATGACAGAGCTCATATGATATATATGTACAATACTGTATCATTCATTCAAGAGAGAATGTAGAAATTGATAAGTGGAATTATTACAGGATTTAACTGAAGCTACATTAATAATTGTTACCTAAGTCATCAGTAGAGATGGAACTAGTATTTAGAGAGGAATTGTATAATTAGAAAACTACTATTGGGATGAGCTATTTATGGAGCATCCTTTAGGGACCTCAAAGTACCATCTGGGAAAAATCATACTGTCTGCATGATTCTTGCCAAGGCGTCTTTGTATAACTGCATATACAAAAATCTATATAACACTGAGGAGTTACCATTATATTTGAGTTTTCAAGTAACAGAGATGGAGTCATGGTATGGATTTATCCATATTCTATTACCCACGTTCCATTGGGACCTGCCATTGTGAAATAGCTGGCTGAGGCTAAAGTTACAGACTATATCCATGAAACTGAATGAGGTTAACTTAAACAAATGGGAATTGAACCACCAACTCTGACCTCAGTAATTGCATGCTCTAAACAACTGAGACTTGCCAGCATCCGAATAAGATTTAACAAATTCATTCCCCGGAACTGAAAGTTTGGCTTTAGGGGTACTTAATTTACTCACTTGGCCAAAAAGATCCAAATACTTATTTAATTTTTAATATAATCAACTATATACTATGTACCATTCACTGTAAATAAAAGTTACACTTTCTCCTCAAATACAGAGATAAAATAACATCGAAGTCATAGGATTATTGTTGAAAAATTAGGTAATAGTTGTGAAAACACTCTAAAGCACAGTACATAGTAGATCATAATGAGAAGAGTTTACCTTCTGGAAAATCAGAATCGTATGTATGATAACAATCAGATACATCGATGGGAATGAAAAATGTTAAGTAGAGGAGTAGCATGATCAGATCTGTGTCTTGGAAAGATTGCTTAGGTGGAAATGCTGAGAATGGATTAGCAGGGGATGAGGGGTAGGGGAGAGTGGGTCCAGGAGAGACAGGACAGTCATGTACTTTAGATAACAGAGAAATTCCGTTGGCTCTTCTGCACCCAGTGACTGGGCAATCAGATTCTTTCCTTCCTATTTGTTTTCTGTCCCTTCTGAGAGCAATTATCAAGGAGCCGCAGATCTCTCAAACCTGAGTTCTGCTCCCAGGATGTGGTGTACGGGGCCGGGGTACCTCGCATGGGGGCCTGGATAAAAATCCCAGGGAATGGGTTGGTCTCAGTACACCACTCATTCATGGATGCCCAGAGCAAAAAGGTTCAAGTTGGAGAAGTCATATCAAGTGCCCGGTTCTAGGGTGAGGCCAGGCGGTAAGAGGAAAAATGAGTCAGCCATTAGAACAGACTGAGGAACGGTTAGGAATGAGTATGAGATAAGCTGGGGTGAATGGTTCAGAACAGAAGCCATGAATTCTGCAAGAATGAGGGAGGCCCGTTTTCATGTAATGTGGGTAGGCTGGTACAGGCAAATACCTGATAGCTTAAGGCACTAAACAGGCCCAGACACCATATATGGAATCCCGAGTCCAAAATATCTCTGCGTCAAGGGCTGAAGAAGCTTACATTCTTAGAATTAGAACATAGTTTCCTATTTTTGTTTCATTTTCCTAAGGTTTGCAGTAGAAATACACATTCTCAATAAGACCACAAGTTCTTTTCCCTCTTTGAAATGTCACGGGACAGATGATTTCTAATCCAGGAGTCTAAATCCAAGGCTATCTATCCTTCTCATTCTAGTGGGTTACTGTTTTCAAAGACACGTCCTCTAATTTACAAATACAGGCTGCTTCATGAACCGTGTGTAACAGGTAGCAGAGGCTTAGTTACTGACAACTGCCAGGCAGTGACTTGGAACACAGCTCTTGGTTTTCGACTTTGCTGTAACATGATACAGAGCACACATTTTACAGACCACACATTCTACCTCCAGAGAGATGTCTACGTTTGTTAAACTTTTTGTTCGGGCTGCCGTAAGCTGCGTATGCTGCTCTAGGCTCTCCAAGACATTCATGTGGACCTTGTGGTTGACAGAGAATAAAAGCAGGGAGCAGGAAAAGTGCAGAGAGAAAATACAGTGACTCCTTCCCCCGTCCCCCCAAATATACGAGCAGTTACAAAGGGGATAAAAAGCTTAGGCAAGAAAAAGCCTGTGGAGGAAAATCCAGGCTGGGAAAGGCTCGGTAATCACAGCTGTCTCTGATTCTTTCTCGTCTGAGTTTCGTCCTTTGTTCTGCTCCAAGATGTCGCCCCATCCTCTCAGTGGGGCAGGCAGTGCCCCTACCATCCCTGGTGTCTGTCAGCCCTCTGACTGCCTATGCTCTCCTGGGCCAGTGAAGGGCAATTCTACCAGAACAGGGGGGACATTTTTCAAGTGGATTTTGACTATGACAGAAAGAGGAAATAAACGCAAGGAAACTCTGATGCCCAGAACTGGACAGGATTCTTTATTCTATGACAGTGATGATTCTCGAAGTGGGCTCCTAAGATCAGTGGTATCGGCAACACGAGGGAACACATCAGAAATGCAAATTCTCAGGCCCCATTCCCCAACTTCTGAATCAGAAACTCCAGCCACCTGTCAGTTAATGAGCCTCTCGGATCATTCTAGCACAGGCTCAAGTTTGAGAACCACTGTTCTAAGGCAACTGCAACCTAGTCCTAGATAAGCTTGGCCAGTCTCCTCGTGCCAACCATGACTGGTCCTGTTTGCCTACGGTCTGGTGACCAGTGGCTGACTCCACCTTCGGGCCAGCGGACTCCATGTTCTGGGCTACCCTGCACACCAAGTATGACCACCACCAATCATTCCAGGAGCTTCCAGATTGTCTGCCTGTTTCTTATGTGCTCTATGCTATACTAGGTCATTCCACCCAGCGTTTCACTTAATCCTCCCAATAGTTTCTTAAGGGAGGCATTATTAACTGCAATTTCCAAATGAGGAGATGTACATTCAGAGAAGGGGACTTGCCCAAGGAATGCCAGGTAAAAAGGGGCAGGGCCAGGATTCACACCTAGGGGTCTGTGACTCCAAAGCCCAAATGCACAACCCTGACTCCATACTGCCTCCGCCCAGCTGCATGGCTTCTGTGCCAGGCACCCCTGGCTGGGCAGCTTCTATTATCACATAGCAACTCACCATCTTGGCCAGTTAACACCTCTCCTTCTGCACGAGCCTTTCACGTATCGGCCCCGGACAACTTACTTAACCTCACTGGGCTTCAGTTCCCTTGTCTGTAACATGGACAAATAACCCTGACCTCAAAGGATGGGCTTTTGAGGATCAAATAGGCTAATGCGTGTGAGAGTGTTGTCAATGGTAATAGAAATGAAAGGTATTACTGGTTCCATTCTGCAGATGATGAAACGTAAGGTGACTGTGGTTACCTGACTTAGACGAGAACTCTTGGCTTTCTGCCGGATATCTGAGACTGTGAGGAAGCCTCTGTTCCTAAAATATCTTTACTTGCAACTACAAGTACAGAGCGAGTTGTAGTTAATAAGTATTCTTTACTAAGACGCAAATGTTCTCAGGCCAGAGTAACGAAATGGGCAGCACACAGATACATTTTGATCAAGAGAGGTGAGAATGGCCCAGAACCAGGCCACTGCCAGGGGAAGTACTAGCTGTCAAAAGAAACTTTGGGCAGCCAGAGGACGCCGGGTCAGGGTGAGGGAGTGAGGCGAGCACCGAGCCTCTGCTATCAGAAGTAGGTCAGCTCAAAGGATTGGGCTGCTTTGCCCAATGATCCATATGACCATTTAGATCCACATTTACCTATCTCTTTTTATCTTTATTTTTTTCCAGGAGTTTATTTTTTCCATTATAGCTGGTTTAGTGTTCTATCAATTTTCCACTGTACAGCATGGTGACCCAGTTACACATACATGCATACATTCTTTGTTCTCATATTACCATGCTCCATCTTAAGTGACCAGACATAGTTCCCAGCGCTACACAGCAGGATCTCATTGCTAATCCATTCCAAAGGCAATAGTTTGTATCTATTAACACCAAGCTCCCAATCCACCCCACTCCCTCCCCTCCCCCTTGGCAACCACAAGTCTATTCTCCAAGTCCATGATTTTCTTTTCTGTGGAAAGGTTCATTTGTGCCATATATTAGATTCCAGATATAAGTGATATCATATGGTATTTGTCTTTCTCTTTCTGACTTACTTCACTTAGTATGAGAGTCTCCAGTTCCATCCATGTTGCTGTCAATGGCATTATTTGGTTCTTTCTATGGCTGAGTAGTATTCCATTGTGCATATACACCACACCTTCCTAATCCAATCATCTGTCAATGGACATTTGGGTTGTTTCCATATCTTGGCTATTGTGAATAGTGCTGCAATGAACATGTGGGTGCATGTGTCTTTTTTAAAGAAAGTTTTGTCCAGATATATGCCCAAGACCGGGGTTGCTGGGTCATATGCTAGTTCTATGCATAGTTTTCTAAGGTACCTCCATACTGTTCTCATAGTGGTTGTACCAGCTTCCATTCCCACCAACAGCGCAGGAGGGTTCTCTTTTTTCCACACCCTCTCCAGCATTTGTTATTTGTGGACTTCTTAATGATGGCCATTCTGACTGCTGTGAGGTGGTATCTTGTGGTAGTTTTGATGTGCATTTCTCTAATAATCAAGGATGTTGAGCATGTTTTCATGTGCTTGTTGGCCATCCATATATCTTCCTTGGAGAAATGTCTATTGAGGTCTTTGGCCCATTTTTCTATCGGGTTGTTGGCTTTTTTGCTATTGACGTATAAATTGTTTGTATATTCTAGAGATTAAGCCTTTGTCAGTTGCATCATTCGAAACTATTTTCTCCCATTCTAAAAGTTGCTTTTTTGGTTTCTTTTTGGTTTCCTTTGCTGTGCAAAAGCTTGTCTGTTTGATTAGGTCCCATTGGTTTATTTTTACTTTTATTTCTGTTGCTTTGGGAGACTGACCTGAGAAAACATTTGTAAGGTGGATGTCAGAGAATATTTTGCCTATGTTCTCTTCCAGGAGTTTGATGGTGTCTTGTCTTATAATTAAGTCTTTAAGCCATTTCCTATCTCTTTTTAAACTTTTTTTTTTGCTTTGTAGGGCCACACTTGGGGCATATGGGAATTCCCAGGCTAGGGGTCAAATCAGAGCTGCAGCTGCTGGCCACAGCCACAGCCATGTGGGACCCAAACCACATCTGCAGCCTACACCACAGCTCACAGCAATGCTGGATTCTTAACGCACTGAGCGACGTCGGGGATCAAACCCGCATCCTCATGGGTACTAGTCGGGTTCTTAACCCACTGAGCTACAGCGGGAACTCCTTAAACAATTTTTCATTGTCATATAATATACTTCAGAACAATCTTAACTTTTCATTTGCCCCTTTCCCCTTCCTGTTTCCTAGCTTTCCAATTTTTTGTTGGGTTTTTTTTTTTTTTTGCATTTTTCTTTTCATACTTCCTTCCCATAGATAAGGTTAGTTCTCTGTGAACTAGACCTTCATTCCTAGACTTCCTTCTCTGTGTCTTTTCCTGGGTGTACCCAGAGCACATACAGTGTTTCAATAACGTAGAGGTCACCAAGCCAAGGGAGGATGCTGGTACAGTGTGTGAAATCTAGCGGCGTTATACCAACAAGACCGAAGAAGCCCTGAGCAACACTGGATGGGTCTGTGCTTGGGTTTCATGAGGATTGGTGTGACAAGGAAAGTACTATGTAAGTTTCCACGGGAGAGTTGTTTGCACAGGGATATGATTTTAGGCTATTTTCTTGGTTTTTCCTTGTATGAAATGTATTCTTCTGAAATATAATTTCTGAAAGAAATGTGGGGATTGAAAGAACCCCAAATAAATACTGACTAGAGGATGGATGTTAAAGCAAAAACCCTCTGCTTGCTTTCTGTGTGGCAATCCATTCTTCTGCAGTAATTGTTTTAAAATTCAATTTCTATAGGGCCAAGCTTTGCTTAAAATAGGATTCTGTGTAGTGTAGGCTATCAATGAAAACATTCGAGTATAATATCAATTATAACCATACTGGAATACCCACAAGGAATTCATGTACCATTTCCCTTCTTAGAGCATAATTAAAAGGAAAAGCCACATTTGGCCAAATTGCTGGCCCATCCAGCCCAGAATTAGTACAGGGAGACTCGGAGACATGTTGGCAGTCGCAGTAGAGAGGGTGTGGTTCGCCTCATTAATGACAACCTTAGAGGGTACAGACATTTCATAAGATTCTCTTCGTAAGTTATCTTGGTTTTATCTTCTACAAATAGAGCCTAAATCCTTCTTGGAATCTCTTTTCAGCTTGATTTGTACTGTTGCTTTAGGTGGTGCGTTCTCTAGGTTTTACTGCTCACTGTGTAAAGTCTCACTTCCTTTTGTTTGTCTTGGATTTTACTCTTTTGCATTTTAAGATCGGTGCTGAGCTCTAGCCAGTAAATAGCTGTGATCAGTATTTATTCTGTACATACCCTTTGTGATGCTTTTATAATGAGGATAATAGTGGGACCTCTCTTACAGGGTTAATAAGTACTGAATGATTCAACACATGTCAAGTGCTTAGACTTATGCCAGGCACAGGGTGAGCACTAAATAAGCATCAATTATTGGTGAACTTTGGCCACTGCCTCTATCTTCACTTTTGGGTTAAAGAATCCTAACACTTGGAGTCTGTCTCAGCACAGCTCCTTCTCATTCCTTCATTCTTCATCTCTACTCCACCTTGAGCTCCATTTTTGCCTTTCTTGAATGAAAGTCCCCAGAATTAAACGCTATGTTCCAAATATGGCTGCACCAGGTTTAATTTTTTCAATAAGATAAGGTGCAATTCTGCTTCTAATCTGTTTTTTATTAAGGCACAGTATTCTGGTTACCTTTCCAGCCAAGATGGCACAGTGAGCTGAAATTGTTCTAGAAATATCTACCACTCCCAGGTCTCTTCGCAGAGCTGCAAGTAACAACAGATTTTATTATTGGTATTGTATAGTTAGGAATTTTTTTTCTATAAATGTCTTACCTTGCTTAGGTAACCTATTGTTCCTTTTTTCCCACTCCCACAATTTTGAGAGCTTTTCTTGCAATTTATCCTACGTCCTCTTAGCAT
The DNA here is from genome assembly GCF_054392235.1 of Sus scrofa. Taxonomy (NCBI): domain Eukaryota; kingdom Metazoa; phylum Chordata; class Mammalia; order Artiodactyla; family Suidae; genus Sus; species Sus scrofa. The sequence continues at coordinate 118,392,391 of NC_139401.1, forward strand.
TTCACTACTGAGAAGAGTTTAGTGCCATCGACAAACACAGAAACATGACTGTGTACCCCTTATTTTACAGCACTTATAAGCCTTATATAAGGCTGGGACCATGGGAATTTTAATGCAGACACTTCTCCATCCAGAGGAGCACCCACTTTTTCCTATCCCCCATTTCATTATGTAAATTAGCTCACCTGGCGTGACAACATGCTTCCCAAGTCCCACGGGGACTCCATTCACAACAACAAAAATGTCAACAATGTGGAAGCTTGTCAAAAGCTTTTTTAAAAGTCTGTGTAAATTCTATCGCCTGGTTCCTCTTTGTCCATATGTTATTTACTCTCTTGAGCGCTAATAGATGAGTCAGGCATGATTTTCTCTCACAGAAACCCTGCTGCCTTTCTTCCGAAAAGTCATGTTTGACTGTGACTCTAGATTTATTCTTTGGCTGTGAAACAACGGTTCCGAGATTTCCAGAGTTTGCTTTTCAAGAAATTTTTTAATACAACCATTAAATGGCAGCTCTGGAAAGAATCTTAGAGGTGGACTAATTCTCTTCATTTTCCAATGAGGAAACTAAGGTCTAAAGGGGCTTCTGTCAAGCTTCTTTTTCATTTATTAGTCTTATAACGATTGGAGTAAAATTTTTATTCTGGATTGTGTTCAAATGTTTGGGCATATGTTTTCTCTGAGGTCTCAAATGGAATGTATTTTTCTTCCCATGGAATACACAATAGATATAATTTATAGAAGCAAAACGTTTCCAAGAACTCAAGATTTTTATCACAGGCCTGTTGTACTTAACTTGATTGTCATATGCTTTAGCTCACACGGTTGCTTTTGATGGTCTTATGCCTATAAAGACTTCTACCCCCAAAACATACCTTCTTTCTTGTGACTGTTAAAGTCACTTTGGAAAGCTAATACTGTGTTTACTACATGCCAGGCACTGTTCTAAGCACATCACATAGACTCATCTAAAGGTCAAGGGTAGACAATAGGAATGCACAACGTTCGAAGCTAAGGAAGTGGACACACCTGGGTGGGGGGAGGTAGGGACCAGATGAGGGCAAGGTGACTTCTGAGGTGCCTTCTGTCAGATCTTGGGTGACAGATACATGAACATGCTACCTTTGCGAAATTTCATTGAGCTGTTTGACATGCAATCTGTGCAGCTTTCTGAAGGAATGGCATCCTGCAGTGCGTAAGAGCTTAAAGAAAAATAACACACATTTAAGGCCTTGGGTCAACTCCGTGAGGTAGGTAGATACTTTTCTGACGCATTTTTGGCGGATGAGGAAACTGAGGTACAGAGAAGTAAATACCTTACTGAAGATCACAGAGCTTAGTACATAAACAGGACTGGGATTTGAACCAAGTTGGTTCGGCTCTGCCGTCCGTGTTCTTCACGAGCGCACTACATGCCACCTTTCTAAATTTTTTTTCCAAAAGCAAAGTTATTTGCTTTCTGATACCATGATGACGTTGTATCTGACTCTAACTGCATTTCATGTTATTATAGTAACTTTTGTATCTTCCCCCACCATATATCGCCACCCCGCGCTTCCACTCGCATGCACCTGTACACACGTATACACACAGGAAAACGCTTTTAATGACATAACTTCCCTGCCTTTGCCATTTCTTTTTGTGCCTCTCTGTGACCCTCAGAGACGTCTGTGATGACTTTCCTCATGAGACTGAAGTGTATAAAACCCAACCTGAAACTCTAAAAATATTCCCAATGTAGAGGAAAACCAACAAACCAGAAACAAAAACAAAACAAACGACCAAACAGAAACAGCCCCCAACGCCTCACGATTAATGTCTAAGAGCAGAAATCACACTGTAGTCTTCTGTTCTAACCTAAACGTTTCAGGGATTCAAAAAATCACGAAAGGAGGAAAAGCATTTTAGGTACTCTGGATTCCAGCTGACTCTAACCCTGACTGCTCTGTAACCTCTGGGCAAGTTAAAATGCTTTCATAAATAAGTGCAAGATTTTCAAAGCCTCGTGAGGGTTGCTGAGAGTAGTGGAGGCCCAGGGGGAAGAGGCAAATGCACAGGAGAAGGGAACTACCATTATTTGTGAAGTCTCACTCCTGGACCAGATATCACATTAGAGCAGTTTCTGTTCATGATCCCACTGAATGCTCATCATCACCATTTGAAAGAGGCATTAATCATCTCCATTTCGCAGATGAAAAAATGAGGCTCAGACCTCAGATTCACACAGCAGCTAAGATCTGTATGGCTCCAAAGCCCATGCTTTTCTTCCCTACCAAATTGCACTACTTTTCAGAAAGTCGATGCCCCGTTGCCTGTTCTAGAGTAAAAATATCAAAGGAAGAGAGAAGCAAATGGTGTGAGTAAATATATCACATTATTTTTCTTTCAAAAAGCTCTTACTAAGAGAAAGCTCTTACTCTTTATAAACAACACAAAGCTGCTTTCTGAAGGAAGAGAAAGGTGTTCTGAACAACAATACTGATCAGTTAATTCCTCTCACCACACTGAAGGAAAAATTAGATCAAAAAGGTTATAGTTCTCATTCCTTCTAGAACAAAAATTCTCACTATAAATACTGTAGCCAAATAATAGTAACAATTAGGGTAAATTAAAATAAACTCGTCTTATAGACATATGATCCTGCCAATGAGGTATTCAAGAGTCATTATTATTATTATTATTTTGTCTTTTTGCCATGTCTAGGGCCGCTCCCGCGGCATATGGAGGTTCTGCGGCTAGGGGTCTAATCGAGCTGTAGCCACCAGCCTACGCCACAGCAACGGGGGATCCAAGCCGCATCTGTGACCTACACCACAGCTCACGGCAACGCCGGATCCTTGACCCACTGAGCAAGGCCAGGGATCGAACCGGCAACCTTATGGTTCTTCGTCAGATTCACTAACCACTGAGCCACGACGGGAACTCCATCAAGAGTCATTATATTTTTAAAACATTCCACATATACATAATAAAGCACTCCACCCTTCATTCCTTATCATCAGTGGAAATACTGTGGTTAAAAACGTGAATTCTGATGTCACAATCCCTGGGTTCAAATTCTGGTTCCACTCCTTAATAACTAAATGACCTCGGCTTACAGGGTTGTCAGATTCAATGAATAAAAATACAGGCTGGCCGGTTAAATCCAAATTTCAGAAAATAATGCTTTTTAAGTATACTTCTCATATAGAAAAATTTGTCACTTATTAAAATATAAATTTAACTGGGCATCCTGTACTTTATCTGGCAACTCTACCTTGAATGAGTTACTTAATCTCTCTGTGCCTCAGTTTCATCGACTATAAAATGGGAATGATATTATGATAATAGTACATGGTGAGGATTACATGGATATATATATATAAATTGCAACCATGTCTGACACAGAGTAAGCACTAAATAATAGCTTTTATAATTACCTAATTCCTCTATTTGTATTAATACAAGTTTGGCTTGAGCGCCTTGCTTTAAAAAGGACAAGGAGAGATTTACGTTATACATAATTTACTATGCACAGAACCAAAGTGGAAGAGTGATACTGAAGTGTATTGTTATACCTACACTGAATTCCTAACGTCCTTTTTTTTTTTTTTGGCTGCACCTGTGGCATGTGGAAGTTCCTGGGCCAGGAATCGAACCCACACCACAGCAGTGACAACGCCAGATCCTTAACCCTGCTGTGCCACAAGAGAACTCATACCTTACGTTTTTTAAACTAGAAAACATATTCAATAAACCAGCATTTTACAACCCAGACACAGTTTCTTCTGTTATTTTTCATATAAATGACCTTTCCATATAGCAATAACCTTTTTATGCTTTGAGAGTCTGGCAAAAAAAAAATAATATCTCCTTTTAGTATATATTTTATGAACTAAATCCATCCTTCACAACATAATAGCACTCATTTCTCTATATTTGCATAGCAGGAATCTGTATACTGTCAGATGCAAAAGTTACTTCAAGATTTAAGAGCTGGTATATTTCAGTTTCTCGTAACACCTGAGAAAAACCCAAACACATAATAAAATGCATTGTACAAAACATTTAAAACATAATCTATTTGTATTTACTTTCATGATCTCAGATTGTAAATGTCTACCATGATTTTCGCAATTTATATGAAAAACATGATTTATCTATGTTAATTTCAAGTTGGCATTTAGCCACTTGAATGCTTACCTTCACATATGGTAAACTATAGGGGTACGTGAAGTTTCATAAAAGGTCAACAGAACTGAAAGAATGGGAGAATCAGAATGGTATGAGTGATTCTGAAAAATTGGAGAAATAGAACTAAGGTTGCTCTGCACTTTCACAGGAGGCAAATATGGCTTCGCCAGTAATCTGGGCTTTAGATTGTACTAAGTTGTTCCTGTTTTTCTTTCCATTGTAGAAGACACTAACTTGGCTTCATGAAACCAGGCATGCATGTCATCTCCCACCTCATTTTCTTTTGAGTGTAGGAGGGGAAATATAATACAAACTGTTCTGGCTGACAATAATCTATTTTACAGTTGCACACAAGAAAACCAGCCCAGAAAACCTGGCAGCATAGCATTCAGATCTCTTCACATCATTTCTGTCCTTTGCTCCATTCCTTTCTTTACTGTCATTATCATGCATTCAAAGGGCAATTTCTGTGTGCAGGAATACAGCAGAAATGTTTAGTAATGCCATCTTCTAGACCTAAGATGAACGATCATTACTTCGAAGACAATAGTATTCTTTTTGCAGATAGATATGATGTCAGCAGGCACAGGCAGCATTTGACTGGACCAAATCATAGGACAATTATTTAAGAAGTGCTTTTCTAAACAGGAAGCGAATGGTTCCAACTTGATTTTTTCTGCCCTTTAATGACATCTTGCCATGAGGTTACAAAGCATTTCTCTGTGATTCTCGGAGGTGTCGTTGCAATCTGACCTCTTGTTATTTTCAACCGCCTTCTAGACACCTCCACTTAGATGTCATACAGGCACCTCCAACTCAGTGTACCCCCACTAAATCCCTTCTCTTCTCCCCAAACCTGGTCCTCCCACATGCCCTGATTCAGTTCCAGACATCAACATTTACCCATTTCCCCACTAGATGTCTCTGGCATTTTAAACCTCTCCTTCTGGTCTCGTCCACATCCAATCAATTGAATCCTGTTGATTTCGCCTCCAAATTGTTTCTGGAATCGATCTCCATCCTTCATTCTCACAGCCATTAATTTAGCTTAATCCCTCTCCTATACTTTTACAGTGTCCTCCTAATAGCCTTTTCATAGGCCCCTCTGCTTCCAGTCTCTCCCATATCCGATCTATCCTTTATGTACTAACTAGAGAGGTGGGTTTCTGTTTTTGGTTGTTGTTGTTGTTGTTGTTTTTAATACAAATCTGGAGCAAATTCCTATCTTCTGTAAAACCATTCAGTACTCCTAGGAGCCTATGGGTCAAGTCCAAAGTCTTTAGCATAGCATACAAGGCTCACAGTTGGCCCCCCCGCTTCTCCTTCCAACCTCATTGCTGGAATGCCTCATGTAACAGGCCTCTGCCTGTTACACCAAACTACCAGACGGTCCTCAAAGAAAGCCTGTCATTCCTCTAAGCTAGTGGTTCATAACCACGAGGACACATCATAATCACCTGTGGAGCGTTGTTTTTTTTTTTTTAATCAAATACTAATGCTCTTTCTTCATCTCAGACCTACAACATCAGAATCTGCTGTTCCTTTATCTTGAATGCCCTTTCCCCAATTCTCTCCCCGGCTAGCTCCTACCCATTTGTCAAGGCGTAGCTCAAATATCACCTTCTTTGGGAAGGCGTTCAGCATCCGCACAAGTAAAATGAATTGCTCTCTGGTGCCCATTGCGTAAAAACCTTTTTTTCATTTTTAAAAATTGTATTGAAGTATAGGTGATTTATAATGTTAATTTCTAGAATTTGTAACGTATTGCTACTCTCATCATGTATCACTTTGAGGGCTCCTTGTTTTATTTTTTTTTAAATTTTATACAATGTTTTAAAGGTTACTGAGTGTTCCTGGTTTTTTTTTCTATTTCTTACAAGAAAGCAAACTCCTTGCATTTCTTTGTATCCCCCTTACTTATCACAGTTCCTGGCACTGTGCTCACCAACTACGTGAGAAAGCAAAGACAGGAAGAGAAATGAAAGGAAAAAGGGAAAGGTGGTGTGGCCTAGGCTAGCTCTGGGGCCCAAATGAAAGTTAAAATAAAAAAAATCTGTCTTGACTTTCTCAGTAAAAATCCCTTGCTGCTGCCTATATGGTTTGACTCTTGTGGTAGACTTCATTGTGTAACTTACTGAGTTTTAACTGATCTTAAAATATCAATTTGGCACAGAAAGAAAAAAAAAAAAAAAAAGAACAGAGTGGGAGCTTTGCTTGTCTACAATGTTGAGTTTCTGCCCCAGAAACTTCTGGGAGTCCCTGATAACGGTCCTGCAAGGGCTGCCTGCAAGTCTCCTGTTCTGCTCATGATCTCTTGAGAACAGAAGTAACAAAACTATGGGAGCTTTTCACTACAGGGTGACAGAACCTCAGCAAGCAAGTTGAAGGGTAATTTTACACAACTGCCTTTCTTAGAGGTCCTGGCAACAACTTCCTTTTCCTCAGTGTGAGCCGATGGCATAGTCACTTCCTATTCAGTCTCAACGGCCAGTTTTTTTCCTGTTTTTAACTGCCACCTTTGACTAGAACTGTTTTCTTGAGAAGCCTACAAATGAAAGAACAAGCAGGCGATTGAACGCATTGAAGGAAGTTAATTCAGCGGGGCAAAGTATCATCCAAATGGCTTGTCCGGCATCATTTCATGCTCACCCGTGAATGGTCCTCCTGTGCCTCAAAACTGTGCTCTCGAGAGTATAAAGGAGTTACCTGACTTCCCCACAAAGAGCCTAGTCTTCCAGAGACTCTCCCCTAAGGAGCTCCCCGCTGGCCTCCTGTGCCCCTATGGCCACTCGAAACCACAATTACGGGGTGAGCGGCCCAGCAGGCAGTGGTCTGCCACCAAGCCGGAGGGACTGAGCGAGCCAGGCAGCCTTCTGCGGGCCTTGGCCTTGGGTCCCAGGCGTCTACACATCGACAGCGTGATCATGGGAGCGGGTAGGCAGGCAGCCAAATGGCAACCAGGAAGTCATCTCTTAACGGTCTGTCTTTCAACTCCTCCCTCCCTGGGTGAAGAAAATTGTCGGGGTCGCATTTACCTCTCCGTTCGGTGACCAGTTGCTGAAAGCAAGAAGCAATGCGCTCAATTCTTGTCATACCTAAATGCACATATTTCAAAGGGAGTAAGCGCACATGCAAAGAAATGTTTATAAGCAGGAAACCGCGTAAGCGGCATCTGCTTCCACCCACCTCGCCTGTTGCGTCAGGAAGTCAAGCTAGCAAGAAAATTCAGCTGCGCCCCGTCTTAAATACCAGGTTTCTGTTATAAACAATACTGTGGCGGAGGAGTGTGCAAGCCCCAAAGGTGCAAGTAATTCCACAGGCTTAATGCTCCTTGACCAAGAACTGACTCCATACTTTGGGATGCTTTGCTGGAACAATAGCAAGGTTACGACATTTGCAAGAACTACTATTTCATGGTTTCCAATTTGATGCCCACAGAGAATAAAGAAGAGAGTTATGGTATCACATATGCTTTTATAAAAAAAAAAAAGAGAGAGAGAGAGAGAGAGAGAAAGAAAGAAAAGAAAAGAACCCCTGAATGCTATATTTCCCAATACCTAGCAGCTTAAATTGAAATATTCCTATCACTGGATGGGGAGCTTCCCGAATTACCCAGATACTTTTCTTTAGTTTCACACATTCAGATAACTGAAATTCAGATAATTGTATTGACTTCCCTTATACTTCAGACATATATACTTTATACATTTTAATGTATAGATTAGTCTCAAAATCTGACAGTCCAAGATGTAAAACCCTACCTTGAAATTCTGTAAAGTTATTTTCTGAACATCATTTTCTGTTCAATAGTATTTTCTCTTTTTTTGCAATGCCAAAAACATTAGCTTGTTTTTTTCTATAATAACGATTTTTATTTTTTTCCATTACAGCTGGTTTACAGTGTTCAGTCAATTTTCCACTGCACAGCATGGTGACCCAGTTACATATGCATGTATACATTCTTTTTTCTCACATTATCATGCTCCATCATAAGTGACTAGATGGAGTACCCGGCGCTATACAGCAGAATCTCATTGCTTATCCACTCCAAAGGCAATAGTTTGCACCTATGAACCCCAAATTCCCAGTCCCTCCCACTCTATGGTTTATACAAAGGTGACATAAAAATACTGCTTCTTTCCAGCACCCCCTTGATGTAGTCCAGAATTTTAGGAGATTTGTTTGTTTTAGCCCCAGCCACCATGTTGAACTGAAATCTTCAGGGACCAGGGATTCTTAGGCGCGTTGCTTGGTGAGTAACCCCTAATGCAAAGGGTGCAGAGCGCAGTGATTCGAACCTTGGGACCACTCCCATTTGGGGCTGGGTAATCCTTCGTTGTGAGGTCAGCCCTTTCCATGGTTAGCAGCATCCCTGGCCTCTATCTACTGCCAGTAGTTCCTTTCTGTCCCCATTTGTGACAACCAAAAATGGCTCCAGGATGCAAATCTGCCCCTGGTTGAGAACCATGGCCCCCATGCATTACCTCGCTGTTGCCTGCATTGAAGTTTGGCCATTTCTGTCCATCTACACTTTAGCTATGAACCCAGTCCACTCAGCAAATATTTATAAACATGGGAAAAGTTAAATATTTAATATTGAGGGGCTGACAAATGTCAGGAAACTGAAACCACAGATTGTAAATTCAAATTATTAAGTTTTGTTGGGCTCAAGGACAGTGTCTAACTTGGAATTCACTGACTTTGCTTAATCTGTATACAATTTTACTTCATTTATATGGTTATTAAGTATCCAGAGACACTCAGGTAACATCAATCAAACAGGTACCAAATCTAATCTGAGACACTATGTCACACTCTATGGAGATACTCAGTATAAAATGAGGTGTCTCCCCTCAAGCCGTGGGAGTTAACTCTGATACAGGCTCATATATTATTAGACTCTGGGTTGGCATTTTGGAGGAAAAATATTCAAGTGTTCTTTCTGGGGGGAGTAACAAAGGCATACTTGAATTTCTTATCATTTTGTTTAAATTCAAAAACAGATACATGAAAAAGCATAGGCAAACTACAGGGAACTCCATGTAAAAACTCAAGTGATTGCTATCAATAATAACAGCAAGAGATAGTTCACTGAATACCAAGTACATAAAGAAAGGTCAGAAAGTTCACCAAGATCTCAAATGAGCGTGTTAAAGGAAATGTCTCAATAGCTCGGGTCTCAAAATTTAGCATTCAGTCTTCCACATCCTTATATAACTCTGGCTCAGAACCATGGCGGGGAAAGTCACGTCTCAGACATGCTTAACTTATTTATTAAAATTATACCACTTGCTCTTAGGTAATTGTGAAATTAACACAATGGAAAAGAATTTAGGACACAAAAAATGAAAGGTGTAACATATAGCAAAGGGACCAACTTAAAGATTCAGCAAAAGCAGTACCTAGAGGTTGAATCAGGCATCAATAGAATGATACCAACTAGCACCATGCCAACCTCAGTGAAGAATTCAAAGGAAATCCATTCATTCATTCATTCAACAAATATCTATTGAGGGTTTGCTATGTGCCATATACTGTTCGAGGCTCTGATGATACACCAATGAACAAAACCAACAAAAAGTTGGCCCTCAGAAAGCTGACTTCCCACCTGAATAATTCTTAGGTAAGAGAAGCTGGATCTTGGCCTCGAGGGCCTAATAATCTTGCTAGGCTGACTAAACAAATGAAGTGCATGAAATCAGAAGAAAGAACTACAATAAGACTGCTGCTTCCACCAACAAGCCATAGGAGGAATCTGAAGTAGGGCTTGGAGCAATGGGGAAGGGTCAGTGGGGATGGGACTTGAGTCTTAAAAGACAAGAGCTTGATTCAGACCTTTGCTACTCAAAGTGTGGTCTAAGAATCAGCAGTATGGGCACCACCTGGGTAACAATGTAGACTCTTGGACCCACTGCAAACTTGCTGAGTCAAAATAAGCACTTTCAGAAGTACCCCAGGGAACTTCTATGGGCATTAAAGTTTGGGTGACACTTCAGGTTTCTGGTCAGGCTGACATTGTTAGGTGTGAACTGGGCTGGTGGGAAATAGAGACTGGATTGAGGCCTACCATCAGGTCAGAAGCAGTGAGGGCCTGGAGTTGAGGAGCTAAGAATAAAGAAAATGCATCTGAATGGATAACGAAAATGCGGCATATACAGATGCAATGGAATATTATTCAGCCATAAAAGAAGGAAATCCTGCCATTTGTGATAACATGAATGGAACTTGAGGGCATTATGCTAAGTGACCTAAGGCAGACATAGAGAGACAAATAGTGCATGATTGCACATGGGGAATCTAAAAAAAAAAAAGCAAACTTATAGAAACACAAAGTAGACTGATGGTTGCCAGAGGGTGATGGAGGAATTAGGCGAAGGTGGTCAAAGGTTTCAAACTTCCAGTTAGAAGATTATTAAGTTGTGGGAATGCAATGCGTTGCATGGTGTCTATAGTTAATAGTTTTGTATATTTGACCGTTGCTAAAAAAGCAGATCTTAAAAGTCAGAAGGGCCTGAGTGTGAACTCCCGGCCCTACCTACCACCTCTTCATTGTGTGATACTTGGGTCAAATAATTCAACCTCACGGAGCCTCTTTCTGTATTTCCGTAACATGGGAGAAGAGCAATACAACCGCAGAGGGCCCTTGTAAAGATTCAGTGAAGTAACACCTATATAGCACTTAGCGGTCCCTGGCACAAAGAAAATGGCACCCACTCACAATAACTATAGTGATAACGATAATACGCTATCTTTGGAGAAAGATTCAAAAGGAACAAGAGAAATACGTATTGCCTCCCAGAGCCCCAACACTGTGTTGGGCACAAAATTTCATCCTCATTTTAAACTGACACTTAGATATTACATATGACAACCCCTTGTGGGTTCCCAAAGGTGCCTTCATAATGAGGTTACTTAATTGCTATTATTATTATTGTTGTTGTTGCTCGGGTATTCGCAAAAGAGCTTGTCTCCCTGCTGGACTGGCACGTCAAGTGGGATGGAGGCAGGGGGCTGCCAAAAGCACTGAGTTCAATAATACTACGTACTGCTAAGGACCCAAACTCGTTTCACATGCCTCTATTACCCTCATTCATTTCTCTGCCCATGTACCACCTGTTTTCCAATTTCCCTCTCTCTTACACGTGCAGAACTGACCTTGTGCCCAGGCCTGGTCGCCCTCTCCCACAGCCTCGCACCCCTGTCCAACCGAGAGCCCAAAAGGTAGGGGAAGCCTCACTTCTAAGTCACCTGAAGCTTGTCTGGGGGCGGGGAACCCGGAAAGCCGGAGGGTGGCTACCGACCCGCCCAGAGGCGCGGCCCCAAACTGGGGAGCCCAGACCTCGGGTTAAGAGCTGGGGTCCAGCGACTCGGCGGCTCTCTGCACCCCCCGGCCTCGAGCAGATCGGAGAGTCCGGAAGGACTTCCAACACTCGCCAAGTTTCAACTCAGGACTTCTCCGAGGCGGCGTGCGCCCCAGCCCTCGCACGCCCGCCTGCAACGTGGCCGCGTCCGGGACGCCCTCGTACCCCAAGGGTCACCCGAACTCTTCCTTTCTCTCTCCAGGCCGACCAATGTTCCAGGCCCCTCCGTGCCCGGCTTCTCCTCTCCGCCGGCCGGGAGAGTCTCCCTCGGCTCAGGCTCCAGCAACCCCAGCCGAGCCCCTTCCCAGCGCGGAGCCCTAGCTCTCCTGACACCGCCCGGCAGCGGGGCGGGGGCAGGGCCAGCGGCGGAACCGCCCCCAACCGCCTCCCGGGCCCGGCGAGCGAGCGGGTGGCTGGGGCGCCTCCACCTCCTCTTCCTAAAGCGGCGAGGCGCAGACGAGCGGCATCACTCGAGCCCAGGTCCCGGCCACCGCCACACACGGCGCCCGGCGTTCAGGAAGAGGAGCGGCAGCGGAGGCGGCGGCCACAGCGGCGGGCGGGCACCAGAAAGGTAGACTGAGTCCCGGGGAGCCGCGCCGCGGACCGCCCACCTCCCAGCCCCGGGCCGCGCGCGCTACCCGCCCCGTAACCCCACTTGTGTGTGTCCTTCCAGGCCCGGGTCGAAAAGCCTGGGAGGGCCGCCGACCTACCCCCGGAGGAGGAGCCAGTCGGAGCCCAAGGCGCCACCGCCGCCGAAGCCGCGCGGAGCAGCTTTCGCCTTCATGGCCCACTCACCGGTGGCGGTCCAAGTGCCGGGGATGCAGGTGAGGACGCCCGGGCCTCCCCCGCCGTCCACGTGACTGCCCGGGAGCCCAGGGTGCACTCCACGCTGGGCACCGGCGAGGACAGGCGGCCCAGGGCTGCCTCGAAGCCGGGCCGGTCGCTCCGGCCAGGTGACGGGGAAAGAGGGTCTAAGTGTTTCCCGGCGCGCAAGCTAGGTGGTGCACTGCGCGGGGCAGGCGCGCGCGGAGGGACCGGGGCGCGCGGCGAGGTGGGGATGCGGCGGGGGGCTATAAAAATAGGCCGGAGCCGGACACCTGCGCTGGCTGAGCGTGATGCGCTTGGGGGTCGGAGGTGGGAGGACTTCACGTGGGAGAGATGGAGGCGTCTCGGAATTTGGGCATAAAACGCAGGTCGTGCTGCCCCCCCCCCCCCCCGGACATACACACACACACAAACACACGAGTTGGGGCGGAGCAAGACCAGGGGTGTCGGTGGTGGCGGCTTTGAATTAGGCTCTTCCTGTGTGCGTAGGGCGAAGAGAGGTGACTTCTTTTCCCCTTTTGGTGCTGCTGCTTAAGTTGTATCTCGCTCCCCCCACCTGGCCCAGCCCCTCGTGTGGCGTGAGAAATGCAGGGTCCTCTGTTAGCAGAGCGGAGGTGATGACTCCCCCGCTCCCTCCCTCTGCGGTTCCCACAGCACGACTGTTACAGTGTGGTTAAAGGAAACTTTTTGTCCTAGACAGGGCAGGGGACCCAACTTTTCACTCGAGAGCTACCCAGCCTCCCCTTATATTTTCACTTTATTAAAGAAGTCAGCGATGTCCGTACGCTTTTCACGCTATTTTATCTTTTTAAATCGGTGCATTTCAAGCTCTCTGCTAAATGTAATCCAAGCTTACTTTTACGCATTCGAATTTTCTTTTTTTTCATAAACAACCCGTTTATGAATCGGTCGGAGACTAGCATCGACAGCCTCATTATCTTCTAAAAATGTGAGGACAACCTTTTTCCAAGTTCAGAAAAGAATGTTTGGTAAATAGCTTATGGTTCTAGTAGAAATCAAAGTGCTGTGGATTGGGGCCTCAAATTACCAATTGATGCAAGGAATGTATCTTTTAAAAAAAAAAAAAAAACAATTGGTCGCATTTTATGCATGGTCCAAAAAGTGCTTTTTAAAATACTTTCTCTCCCCCCCCCAAAGGACCATTTGTGTCGGACATAGATCTAGCCTGGGACTCCTGTGTGTCTAGGCACCAGGCCTTTTAGCTGAATATAGGGCACGTCTGGGTTGAGTCCCAGGAAGTCGGTGTGTATTTAATAAAAACAAAAAATAAATAAGAGAGAGAGAGAGGAAGAAGAAGGGAAATGAGAACTATTGGGGCCTTTGAAAAGGTTAATCCATTCAAGTTTTACCAAACGCCTCAAACTTCCTTCTTCTCAGGCCACCCCCCCCTTCCCTCCCTCTCCCCCCCCACCCCCAGCCCCTCACCCCATTCATTCAGTCTGCCTTTGATTGTACCCAGAGAATTAGTAGTTTGCAGGACTAACTACAGTTTTGCTCTGTCTCATGTGGGAGAAAGTTCGAACGTTTTCCCACCATGCTCTCCTTTCCATTCTGTGAACTTTACGGATGTCAGGTTTGTCCCTGAGGGTCCCCGTGCCTGCTCAGGCCATTGTGTGCACGAGCTGCCTGCGTCAGCAGAGCGAGGGCCTCCCTTTGATCAAGTTTGTGATCCTGGGGAACTCTGGTGTGCGGGGGAGAAAACGGTTTCTGGTCTTTATTTCATTTGTCTTGACTTTATTTGATTTCTATGGTTTCTGGTCCTTATTTGATTTGTCCTCATTTGATTTATATGGTTTAGGAACTGCTTGCTGCTCAGTATTTCTTTCGGCTCCCTGCTTTGTTTCATTATCTTGAGGTCCCTATCAGCTGAATTTTGCACCCTTAATTAAGGTGGTTTAGAATGTGAATCACATATTTTTAAATTACGAATTCTGCCTGTCACTTGATGCCTTGCCCCACGTTGTGACTCCTGTGTCCACCCTGATTTGGGGAGGGCAGGCATCTGGATATTAGCAGGAAAAGAGAGGAATATTTATTTGTCACTTTCCCTGTCTTAATGAAATGGTAAATTCGTAACATCTGATTTCCATTTTCTTTGTAGATGTGGTTCTTAAGCATTGGGTGCAACCCAAAAAGTTTTCCACAGTTAAAATTGTGGAGTACCCTAAAAATAAATTTGATGGCATGCAGTGTGACTCTTGAGCCTTGATCACGTTGACTATTCTTTTGTTGAAAAAGATTGCAGATGAGATGCAGAAATATATGATGAGCTTGTAAAATTCTCCTGGAGTTTTGTTAGCAAGTTAGGAGCAACTTTCAGACCGTTCCAGTAGTAAGAAAACTGAACGTAGCCATGTGTGCTTGAAATTAATGTATAGTATTTCCACAGATCAGGGCGAAGTGGTCGACCGGCCTATAACTTTTTAACAGTTTATTTTAGAGACTTATGAAGATTGATGGGAAAAAATGACTTTTCCAGAAATAAAAACAGAATTACTTTATCCACAAGGTTTTTCTCCCCCTGAGGAGAGTTGTGAAGTAGAAGTCGAGCTACCTGTTCTATCACTTAAGACTTGCAGCATTCCTGACTTTCAAACAAAGAAATTTCTGTTGCCACTCGTTTAAAATAGAAAAGAAACTTGGAGTGACGAAAGAAAACCCAGGATTCAGTCCAGTTCAAACCCTTCCATGTGAATTAGTTATTCAAACTCATATTGTTGCTATTTCTTAATATTGTGGTAATGAACATTTTTGCCATATGACACCAAATGTTGACACCAAATTTTTTTGGTACTTAATTTGTGCTTACTTCTTCTTTAGTATATAACTAAAGGAATTTTCCATACCAGCAGCTAAACTCTTGAAAAATGTTTAAAGCACAACTTAAAAAAAAAAAAAAAAAACCGAAACCAATAAACCTGTTTCTTTCCACTCAGATATTGACTCTTTAATGATTTAAAACATTTTTTTTCCTTTGAGGCATTCAGTTATAAATCACACTTAAGGTATTTTCCCTTAGAACCCGCATTAGTATTTATGAAGACAAATATTTTAAATTGGGTGTTAAATCTTTCATAAAGTGTAGGTGGGAGAATAAAGTTAGCGTCCTAAGTGTTATTAGGTTCTGCTTTGTGTTATGCCTCCTGTGAAAGAATTTTTTTTTAAAAAAAAAAACTTCCTGCCAAAGAATTTAAAAATCAGCCTTCGTGTATCTTTAAATATAATCGAGATGGTACAGTTTTTAAGCGGTTGTTATTCGAGATGTCAGATGGAAATGACGTTTGAGGATTACTTTATCGAACTCATCTAAGAGGTGGCAAAACATTGCCTTGCATTGGTGAACCTAGTTATTGGGTTCTGGGAAGGATCTAGAAGTATACTACGTGTTCTTTGCCTTTTAAAGATCTTAAAATGTTGTCAGGGAGTTAAAGCTGGCACATGAAATATCCAGTAATGCAAAATAGGTGATGTTCACTCTATAATAGAAGTTTCTGACTGGAGGAGTTGAAGGCTCACAGAAGGGAAACTGCCCCCAAAGGATTGTTACGATCCATACTGGGGAGGGCATTTCCAGGCAGGGAAATACCCTGAGCAAGTGGGTGTGTGCACACAATTGTTGAGCATAGCATAAAAACACTTGGACGGTGATAAATTCCACTAGAGAAGAAAATAGGGGGTAAGGTTGGAAAGCTTGATCGGGTCCAGTTGACAGCGGTTCTTGAATGCTAGGGATGGAGGTGGGCCTTCTGACCAGCCAGTAAACATTTCTGATAAGGAGGGCTCAAAAACAAAATTAGATATAGGAAGGGAAATCTTAGGATTGGATGAACGGATGAACTGGAGGATGGAGAGACTTGAGGCTGTTGGCTGCACCGAGGCTGCTTCAACGGGACAGTCATATCTGTACAGATGCAATGGACCTGGCATTGGCTGATTGCCTTCCAGATGCCTAATACTGTGAGCAAGAAAATGTAATTACCAGACTTAATAATTAGCTAGTTACAGAAGGAGGAATCAAAGCCTTTGTGTTGTTGAATACGGGGAGCTGGGACAATTATGGTACATCCAAAAGAAACTGGAAAGGCAGAGGGAAGAGCCCGATCCAGTAGAATGTTCAGGATTTTTATTCTAGACTTAAGTTCGAGATAACAGTAGGATGACCAAACAAAAATGTAGAACAGTGTGTCTCTTAACCTGGATTGTGGTGACAGTTTCAAAGGTGTGTGCACATGCCCAAACCCATCAAATCATATACATTAAGTATGTACTTTTGTGGTGTACATATATATTAGTATGCCTCGGTAAAGCTGGTTTTAAAAGTGCCCAGTGTATACTTCAAGGTATAGATCCAGAGCTTTAATCATTGGTCAGACATTTACTGAGTGTTTACTATATGGCGGCCTCTTTACTTGAAACTGAAGGACTGGAAGCCACCAAGGAGGGAGAATTTATAATGCCAGAGAGACTCTGTGCAAGTAAGGGCCCTCATCAGACAGGAAGCATAGGTGGAAGCATAGCATGGCTTGTAAGAAAAGGAAGAGTGACTTTAAGATGCATGAGGGAGTTCCCATTGTGGCTCAGTGGATCAGGAACCCAACTAGTATCCATGAGGACGCAGGTTCCATCCCTGGCCTCGCTCAAAGGGTTAAGGATCCAGTGTTGCCATGAGCTGTGGGGTAGGTCGCAGACACAATTCAGATCCTGTGTTGTGGCTGTGGTGTAGGCCGTCTGCTACAGCTTAGATTCGACCCCTACCCTGGGAACTTCCGTGTGCCTTGGGTGCAACCCTAAAAAAAAAAAAAAAAAAAAGAATGCATGGGAGGATGAAAAAAATGTGTCTGGTTCCGGAAGCAGTTAACTGAGTGGGGAGGTGGGGGGGAGGGAGGTTCTTTAACTATTTAACTCTCATCATGACACCTAAGTTGGAGAAAGAATTCCCCCTGGTGCCAGGATGTAGTATGTAGGGTTCTTACCTCCCTCCCACCTTCTGAAGGGACTAGTCTGCTTTGCAATTTGAGGTTCAAAGAGATAGAAAGCAGTGCTTGCACTGATAGATAAACTCGAACCACCATCCTCCTTAGCACGTGGTTGATGGGTAGATGTTGAATACACTAAAGATCATGGCAGACCAGCTGGAACAGAAAAATCAAAGACAACTATTAGCTGGGGGAGTTGGAGGTACTTGGAAGGTATGAGGTTTGGAGGCTAGGGGCTGAAAGGAGAGTAAACAGGAATTGGGCATGGCAGGACATGTGGCTGAACACTAATGAGGGTCTAAAAATGGCATCATGTGCATCCTTTGCTTGAGTCATAGAAAGTGAGAGAATATAATTCAGCTGGTACTTAGGAACCATTGAACATTGTGATACTGTGTATTTTTTTTTTCATTCTGCTTTTCATTTATTCAGTGACCTTGAACACATCATCTACGAAATGGGGACTAATAAAAGCTGCATTTCCTTTGCCTCAGTGAGATGTTATTAGGATGAATTAACTATCATCTGGGGAGTATATTTTGAACTCCTCTGTAAAAGGTGTTATGATACATATGGGAAGTTCATCCTGCCAAACAATGCTGAGCTAATCACATGAAAACACTGTCATTATCTCCTCTCAGTCCTGCTTGATAACCTCTGTTTTTCTATTGCAATCCAGTCTCCCCCCCCAATACCCACCCACACACCACCACCACCAGAGCCAAAGTCTTCTGCTCAGCTTTCCAGACTTTCTGTTATCTGCCTCCTGCCTACAGATCTAAACTCAGTTATCCCTACTTCCCAGCCAGAAGTCACTTTCATTCTGTCATGCAATTTACAATCCAGTGATCACTGACTGACCAAATCCTACCTGATTTTCCAGGTTTCCCGTCTTACTTTCCCCATGAACTTTCTCTGCTTGTTCCAGGCTACAGAAATCTCTCCAATTTCCGGGCACCTATTACATTCCTTGTTAGTAGCAGACAGTCCAGTCCTAGATTCATATATGTTGCCTTAGATTTTCCCTAATTATATACGTTATACTTGTCTCCCAAACTAGGTTGTCAATTTCTTGAATGCAGGGACCATGTATTTTACTTTGTCTTTTTTTTTTTTGGCTGCGCCTGCGGCATGTGGAAGTTCCTGGGTCAGGGATGGAACCCCAGCCACAGTGGTGACCCCAGCCACTGCAGTAACAAAGCCAGATCCTTAACCCACTGCACCACAAGAGAACTCCTATTTTACTTTTCTTTATACTGCTAGGTGTGAATTATACGTAAAAGTGTTGCCTGATGTAAGCTGTGTAGACCAGACTTGACTGCCTTTTTTCCTTTCCGTTTCTGTAAATAGATTGTGTAATGCTTGAATTCATGTAGCTCATGAAGGCAAATTTCTGTGTGCTCAATGTAGACATTTTACACTTACTAAAATGATTTTAATACGTTAGATGTAATAGGCCTTGTATATACACAAATATAACTAACCAGCAGTCTACACTGAAGCTCTCATTCTCTTGTCTAACAAGGCCTTTGAGAGAAAAAGGAACCCTCATTGCTTTCCTAGTAACTAGGGCTGATTTCCGACAAATTTGTGTCTTTGGGCGAAATAACCTCTAGTTCCTTCCCTTTGCCCCCGCACCGCCCCCACCCTGGCAAAAAAAAAAAAATACAAACAAAGAAACAAACTTCTTTACTTCTCCCTCCCAGCTGGCACATTAGGAAAAAAATGTGATAAATTTCATTAATATGAAGGTGTGTTGATAAATGGCTCAGTGTGTGATCTCTCCCAGGCAGAGTCACATTTTTTTTTTTTTTTTGTCCATAGTCACATTTTACAGGGAATAATGCCTTAAAAAGAATAGCAGCGTCTCAAACAGCTCCATGGTGGTTTTTGACTGAGTTGTGTCTTCTGAAAGAGTGGTGGTTTTACTCATTTGTTGCTAGAAAACAGGAGAACAAAATTTAACACCACTAGGGAGTTCCCGTCGTGGCTCAGTGGTAACGATCCTGACTAGCATCCATGAGGACACAGGTTCGATGCCTGGCCTCGCCTCAGTGGGTTAAGTGATTGGCATTGCTGTGAGCTGTGGTGTGGGTTGCAGACTCGGCTCGGATCCCGCATTGCTGTGGCTGTGGTGTGGGTCGGCACCTGCCACTGTTTCAGCTCCTAGCCTGGGAACCTCCATATGCTGCAAGGGCAGCCCTAAACAGACTAAAAAAAAAAAATTTAACACCATTATTAGGTGTCATATATCAAACTCCTTTTCATCTCTTGTCATTAAGACCCAAAGAATTTCTATCACAGGTACATATAAAACTGTCTCTGGAGGAATGCCATGAGGTAACTCACTTTGACAAGTTCAAAAGATTAAGCCAAAATTTTGATGCTCATCTATGTACATTTCTCATTTGGTCATCTGTCCTTTTAGACTAAGGTGTTATATAGTAGGGACAGCACCTTTGAATTAATGCTTGTAGAACCCAACCATTTCAAAAAAGATATCAACTAATTCCTCTCAACAGTCCTATGAAATAGCCAGGTATCCAACAGGAAAATGCCTTCAAATTTGTGTTTAAAAACAAAACAGGAGTTCCTGTCATGGCACAGCGGACACGAATCCGACTAGGAACCATGAGGTTGCGGGTTCGATCCCTGGCCTCGCTCCGTGGGTTAAAGATTCGACATTGCTGTGAGCTGTGCTGTAGGTCCCAGATGCAACTCGGATCCTGCGTTGCTGTGGCTGTGGTGTAGGCCGGCGGCTAGAGCTCTGATCGGACCCCTAGCCTGGGACCCTCCATATGCCACGGGTTTGGCCCTAAAAAGACCAAACAAAACAAAACCCCCAGCGCATTGGTGACCAACTCTCCGCACGGTCTCCTTTGTTGTCCCTCTCCGCCCCCCCCGCCCCCCCCCCAATCCCATAGAATTCAAGCAGCTCTCCGGAAAGCTAGCGCAGTGCGGATCGCATCCTTCTCTTCTGTTCCTGCTCGGCTGCCCCCATGGCCCCTCACCAGCAGTTCTCTTACTGCGGCTAGAGCTGCACTCCCTGTCAGCCTTTCCTGGACTGGTTCCAGCACACCCCTGACAGCAGCCTGCTGGCCTTTCTTTTCCTTCATTTGTCATACGATCATGGATTAGAATGATCCATGTCCTAAAATACCGGATTAGCCACTGGTACAACTTTGGATAGTCTAGCAAAATAAGAACAAAATCGTAGTTCATACTTCGTGGGAACTAGAGTAAATGAAGTGTAGACGGTTTAGGCATAAGAGCTTAACATTTTCTTTCTTTCTTTTTTTTTTTTCATTTTTTTTTTTTAATGGCCGCACCCGTGCCATATGGACGTTCCCAGGCCAGGGACTGATTTCGAGATATAGCTGTGACATAGCGCAAAGCCAGGGCCACGCCAGATCCCTTAACTCACTGCGCCAGGCCCAGGACTGAATCCCAGCCGCTGCAGTAACCCAAGCCACTGCCGTCGGATTCTGAACCCACGGCGCCAAAACAGGAATTTTCTAAATTATTCTAATTATCTTTATTTAAATGTCCACTCTCCTCCTTTTTGATCAATTAACTTCAAAAATATGCTGCTGAGGCAATCCAAGGCATTGTGGGGTTTTTTTTTCTCATGAAAAATGTTTACAGAAAAGAAATTTTCAACCTTTCTTTGAGATCTTTGTGACAGAGATGATGTGTTCTTAGTGCTATTTGTTTCCCTCTCCCCCTTTCACCTGTTTTTTAAAAAAAAAGCAAAACAAGTCCGTAGAACCCTATCAATTTAAAAATGCAAAGGACTGAAAAAAACATCATTGGATGTTTCACTTGATTTTATTACAGAACAACAGAGTGGCTAGCTGAAGATGAACAGTTGCTTTGAATCATGGAAACAGCTTCCCAGTATCAACTTAATGAAGTTATACTGGATCTGAAATCCATACCACACTAGATATGTGAGGGAATTTCTAAGCACATGGTGAATTACTCTACCAGATTTCAATAGCGCCTGGTAACACAATCCTAGGAGTGAATTTTTGGCAGGTGGAGGAAATACTTCAAGGACATCTAGATGCATCCAGATTTTTCCTTTGAAAATGCATTTTTGAGTTGCTCCGTGAGGGCCTTTTCATCCCCTTCCCCCAGCTTTCCATTAAACCATTGGCTTTGGGACATATCACTTTACAGTATGTTATATTAAGCTAGGATTTAACTGCTTGCTGCCGTATAGTATAAATAACACAGCAGTGGGTGATGGGGAAGGGATGAGCCACAGAGATAATCAGGTGGGGCATAAGTTGGTATTTAATGCAAGAAAATTTGGGGCAGCTGAGCCAGGAGAAACCATAAAGTCATTTCTTCTCTGAGCCTGTGCTCATCATTCTTGTCGCCCACTTGAGCTGAGCTGGGAACGTTTCTAGCCTCCCTGGCCTCAATTTCCTGCTGCCTGCCTTAACTTTAAGCAGAAGCATAAAAGAGACCAATCGGCAAAGCAGGCACACACACTACTAAGTATAGGGCTAGAAAACAGAACTTTGACCTCTTGCGGTTAAGGAGACTACAGTCAGCTTGTCTAGCAGCCTCAGGGAACGAAGCATATTTCAAATGTATGCTTTTTAAGTGCTACCAACCCCATGGGAAGAACAGTTAGCAAAGTCACTCATTAAGATCCTGTTTGCTTCTCTCTCGTTTTATTTCAAATCCTTTGTTTGAACTTTGCTCTGAACCTTCCTATGTGCCTGTCGGTTAATGTGAAGATATTCGACTTCCCCAAGTTGGACACTAGTGATCCAGGTCTAATGTTTTTATGTGCTCAGTCTTCATTAAACAACGAGTTATGATCTGAGCTAGAAAATTATTAGCAGCAAAGTTTGGAAGGGCTACATTGTGTCAGACATCCAGCTCGCTGCCTCGCTTTGAGATACAGAAAGTATAAAGGAGTCCCTGACCTCAAGTTTTTACTGTAACTGGAGAGATGAGACAGCTACACATTTTCGACATCTAACAATGCGGAGCAATAGCGATGAATCCCCGATGAGAAAGAAACTATCACGGTAGCATTCCAAGAAAGATCAGACGAAGGACAGGAATTATCACTTACAGAATGCCCTCAAGCCTTTGCCACTGCACTCCTTCGCTTCTAGGCAGGGCAGCCCTCAACAGGCCCTTCAAGGCAAGTGGGAGACCGGCCGGAGAAAAGGCACAAAGGGGTTCCACACCAGGGTCCCTCTGTAACAGAGGTCTGAGGTCGGTGCATGTTAAACTCTGTTAGGGTCGAATTATAAAAGGCCTTGAATGCCAAACCGAGACCGTTATTTTTAACTCAACCTACAATAAGGAGGTAGTGGTGGTGGTTTAAATTCAGAAAGTGAACTGATGAAAGCGATGGCCTGTTGTTTGTTTGGGGAAGATTGCATTAGGCTTCTGGCTTGGAGAGGGGAGGGCTGGATGTAATAAGTGGATATTGTACCAGCCCAGGCTTTAGTTGTTAAGGGTGTGATCGAGGGAAGTGATGACCAAGCTTGAGCCTGTATCCGAACCACCTGGAGGGTTTGTTAAAACCCAGATTGCCAGGCCCCAGCTCCAGAGTTTCTCATTTAAGTGGGTCTGCAGTGTCTGCTAATTTGCATTTCTAATGAGTTCCCAGCTGCTCTGCTGGTCTGGGGACCACTCTGAGCACCACTCAAGGAAGGCTAACAGACCCCGGTGGCTAATTGGATATGGGAAGGAGAGAAACACGGCGGGAGAGCAAAGACTCACAGATATGGCTGAGTTGGGGAAAAAATGGGTTCATTTTAAAAAGTGTTGAATTTGAAGCAGTGGCCACCCAAGCCAAGCAGAAGCAATTATTAAGAGGTTTGTTCAGGAGTGAAGATGGAGATGGGAGGTCCTGCAGGGAGAGAGGTAGTAGCTGAAATTTCGAGAAATCGAAATAACATGACTTTTCAATCATCCTTCCAAGAGGCTGAACTCGATTTTGTGTTAAGTTTTATAACTCCCACAATCACACCATCACCCATCACTTATGTGTTCCTCGATCCAAGTAGGCTTGACAGCTTAGTAAATGCTGTTATCTTCAAATGCAAACACTTTTATTAAGAACGTGAACTCTATTTATGTTATGCTTTTGAAAATGCAATTTGGCTACAGTGAAATAAAATTCCCGTACCCTAAATGCCAATAAGTGGCACTCTTTCCCCCAAAGACTGACATTTTAAAGACTTTTTCCAATTTTGATACATCTCATCAAATTTTTTTTTTTTTTTTTTTTTTTTTTTGGTACAGGATCCCTTTCCCTCACTGTGGTTGTAATAACTCTGAGTTACTGTTATGTCAAAAGTACCCATTCAAAGTCATGACATTCCAAAGCCAGCTTGTGTTTACATATGGAAATTCTTGGAGGGGAGAGGAAGTTACTTCTGGACCATTAAGGAAATATCAAACCACTTCCTAAATGGCCTTTGTGACTCCAGCTTCTGCTCTCTAAAATATTCTCTATACCTGTCAGATTAATATATTACCATTTGCCAACAGGCACCATGTAGGAAAGCTCAGAGATCAGTTCAAACAAAGGATTAGAATTGAAAGAAGAGAAGCCAACGGGCCTCCTTACTGAGTTTGCTTACCCCAAGCAGTGTGAGCAAACTGATTACCCACCTCGTTCACCAGCCTTAGATCTAAGTTATTTTTCAGTGTCTAAAATGAACACACAACCAACAAAAAGGAAATTATCCTTCAGAATCAATGATTTGCCACCAGTGAAGCTATTCAAAAACATGGGTCGCAATGTACCTCTAAACACATTTCAGGTGATGTTTAATGATCATTAAAATAAGTTCCTTGGGTCCCTAGGTGACTTTCTCCCCCTTTAGGGAGTGAAGTTTGTTTGGGTGTAGAATTCTGATATGCTTACTTATACCTCATACCTCACACCTTTTATGTGATAGCTGTCGCTTTGGCAGGACACTTAATTACTTTGGGGGCCCACTCTTCGTTATTCTGGATGGTAGATGAAGTCTTTGTTGGGGAAAATGGGTGGGGGCTGTGTGTATATGCACAGCCCATGTATATTGGGCATGGAGTATATTTTGTGTTTCAAAACATTTTTTACTCTATTCAGGAAAATAAGGCTCAACGTTGGCCAGTAGCGTTTTCAGTCGACTATGCCAATTTTAGAGAGAACAATTTTTCAAAAGTCAAAAAGTGTATTGTCACAATAAAATGGGTAAAAGACAGGATGGTCACTAGGTTCAAGAAGCAGAAAATTATGACGTGGCAGTGTTACTTAAAAAGGTCTGCATATAAAAAAATTGGTAAAATTTGTGTAAAAATTATGTACTCAGGACAATTATGATATCCACGAATTTGATAAATATTTTTATTATATAGAAAATATATAGGGAGCTCCCATTGTGGCTCAGTGGGTTAAGAACCCAACATAGTGTCCGTAAGGATGTAGGTTTGATCCCTGGCCTCTCTCAGTGGGTTAAGGATCCAGAGTTGCCATAAGCTGCGGTGTGGGTGGCGGATGAGGCTTAGATCCAGTGTTGCTCTAGCTGTGGCATGTACTGGCAGCTCCGATTTGACCCCAAGCCTGGGAACTTCCATGTGCCGCAGGTGCAGCCGTTAAAAAAAAAAAGACGAAAGAAAAAAATATATAGTTCTTTACGACCTTTAGAAAGATTTACTCTACAGTAGATACGTATACATATATGTACGTATGTCTGAGAACATAACAGGGTTATCAAGATTTTATACAAGTTGCATTTTTATCATGGCTAGTTCTTTTTTCTGTCTTTAATATTTAAACTATCATTATTCTTAAAGAAATTGGACTCACAGCAGTCTATTCCATAGAGGAAACAGATCATGGAAAAATGACTTAATGAAATTCAGTACCAGTGTTAAGCTGTTTAGTGAATTAGAATTTAACACTGTGTAGGATTATTTTTAACCAAGATTCCCAATTCTCTGCTTAATTTCTCCCATTCTTACAGAGAATCATTGCATCAAAGGAACTGCTTTAGATAAATATAAATCCGTTTACCTGTTAGTCAAATCAGAGACATGTGAGTAGCATACAAATGCTTCCTAGTTAACAGGAACTTGTGATCATTGTCTGAGCTCTTATTTTAAAGCTAAAATTGTTACAGGTACTTTATAGATTCTAAGGTGATGGGAACGGAGGGGATGGGGCATTGGATTCTGTTTCAGTGACAAACAAAATCTTCTATGGGAGAGCTGCTTTTTTTAAAACTATTTATCTCTTCATGAAAAATGGTGACTGTCAGTGAAAGGTCTTTTTTTACTCTGTCACAGGCTTCCCAAAGGGCAGATAAAATGAAAACGTGGGATTTGACTAGTTAAATAATGAATCAATTTCGAGGTTTTAGCATAGGTGACACCTCCATCGTCATCTTTTTGGACTGTGATTTCTGGTAATAGCAAGTGAAAAAAAACTATTACTGCTGTTGCTATGGATCTTCTATCTGCTGAGGTTCAGGCATCGTTTTGGAGGCTGCAGTGTAAACCCTGCTTAGGGAAGGTAGAATTTCATAATACCAGAGGATTACTGCTGCCTCATGAGCAAACAGAAGATGTAGGTGAGGGAAAAGGTGTTGGACTCTGGAAGAAGAGAAAGACAGTATTTCCTAGGAAGGGGAAAAAGTAGTCTTTTGCTTTAAAGATTGAGAATTCTCTCTCTATTTTTTAGAATGGGCAATTTCTCTACTTTCTGCAGAGAGGAGAAAAAGCTAACAGAAAAGGAAATTGGGGAGGTAATAGTAATTTCTTTCTTTCTTATTGTTTATGACTTCTGTGATAAAAGTTACATTGACATGATTGATTTCTATGGCAAGAAAATGTAAAGAGGCTTTTTGGTTGGGAGAAAGCTTGTGAAAGATGGGGGGGGGCGGTGAAGAGCTGACATCATTAGGGATGGTGATTTCAGCTGCTTTTCTGTTTAAGATGTGCAATTTCGGTGGCCTGAGTCCTGGGCCAATAAATTGTTTCTAGACACTTGGAGTCGTTTGGGGTGGCCTTCTTCTCCCCCCTCTGTAGGCAAAATGAATACTTTTCATTAATGAGGAAAAGTGCCAGATTATTACTGGATTATATTTGCCTAATTTGGACTGTTATATTTTGGGGTGGGGGGAGGAGAGGGGAGGCTGAAGAGAAGAAATCTTTATTTCAAACGACTGGAATTAATATTATTGTAACTTTTCCAGTAGATTCTGGCCTTAAAATGCTCCCTCAGGGAATGATTAAAACAATTTTTTTTGAGCATTTCAAGGCTGAGTAGCATCTCAGATTTACTTTAAAAGAAGTTTGCTTAATGCCTTTTTAGCACCACTTGATTTATGTCTTGGCTGAGAGTTCTAGGAAGTATGTAGTCCAATTTCTTTTTTCTAAGAAAACTTATGGATACTAAATACTGCATTATTCTATTGGCTTTTAACTTTCCAATAGTTTAAAAGGTATAAATGTCTTCACACTTAGGAAACAAAACCCAGCCCTGTAGTCTGCCCAGGGATTGCTGCCTGCTCCCCATGTGCCAGGAGAGAGACAACTTTCTCCCATGTTCCATCCACATACTTGGGTTTTGGGGGAGAGTCTGTCTAAAATAACTGGAAGCATTTTAATTTGGTTCCTCTTGTGTGTATTTTTTAATGACAATGTATCGTGCAGTCATAGCGTAAGTATGATCCTGATGGAAAGATCAGGCACAGTTTTAGACGAATTCTCAAAACCTCTTTAACTCAAAAGAGGACCCGTATAGTGTGAAAGAATTATTTAATAGGGCCGCGTGATTCCAAAGCTCGAGAATTTCATTATTTGTTCCTAGTAGGACACTAAGTTGTTTCTTCCTAACTATGAGAATGCAGAATGTAGCGTGTTCTGTTCCTTTGTGCTGTGAAGTAATGCCTGCACACTTCTCTTCAAATGGAAAGTCTGGAGACTGAATAGATGGCTCTTAAGCTCTGAAACTGTGAGCTTTGGGGATTCTGCTCAAGAGTTTGAGCTAGGTTATTGTTTATCAAAGATAAAGCGCACACGATTACTTCTGTATAGCAGACACCCCGTGTACTCATTCCAAGCAAATTTTGAATTGGATATAATTAATTTTCTGCTGAGGCAATTCATATGTAATTACTTTTCTACTATGTGTAATTAATTTTCTGCTAAGAGGTAGTGAGGCTATAATGTTTGGTTTATGCTTTGTACAAAAGGAAGTTTCCTTGAAATTTTGGATTTTAACTTCTCCCTGGTAACTGTTATCGAATGCCTGTATTTTTAACAAATACTCATGATCACCTTCTTCCAGAAGTGTCTTTGAAGTCTTGTTTATCTAATGCAGCCTTTCTCAATTGGAGTTGTCATCTGAACCACAGAACAGATACAATGATACGACTTAATGTTTTCTTATTTTTTCTCAAGAAGGACGCAACTAATCCCAGATGCCCTAGAGAGTTTTATTACATATAGTAGATGCCTTAGAGCAGCAGTTGGCAGAAAATAGCCAAGGGCCAAATCCTGCCTGCAGTCTCTTTGTGTGTAGCCGGAAATCTTTTTTGTTTTTTTTTTTTACATTTTTAAAGAGTTGTTTAAAAAGAAGAATAATGTGACAGAGACCACAAACTGTACCTGGCCCATAAAGCCTTAAAGCATTTACTACATGGCCCTTGGCAGAAAAAGTTCGCCAAATTCTCTCTTAGGGCACGGAGCCTCATTGAGAATTGCCGATCTTAAAAAAAAAGGGGGGGGGGGAGCATTTTATAGTATTTTCTCCAGGATTGGAGATACAATAAGATAATAGAAAAGTTTCTCTTTGTTGAGGTAACTGACTTGTTTATGGGTCCCATTATTGTAATGCTTAATTCAAGGAAAGACTCCAGATGATAATAAATAGGGAGACATATTTTCATTTGTTTTCTAGACAAAAAATTTTAAAGGCTGATGTTATGAAAAGTCATATTGGTGACAATAATGAAAGATAAATTATGTATATACAAATAGATTTTAATATCTTTCCTAGTTTCTAGAGCAAGAAAAAAGTGGGTGAATTTTATAGGACTCTAAGGGAGGGCATTGATTGCTTTTGTCACTATTTTAAATTAAGGGGCTGTATCTATTAGAGAAGGAAAGTGAATAGAGAGTGTTAAGTGTCAGATATAATCACATTTGTTTCCTCCTTATACTGAATAAGTGTCTGCACCCTACGATTAACATCTCAGGTACCTTGTCAGCAGTAAGGAGAATGGTACTTAATCAAAAATGCATTAGAATTATTAGATCATAGCATATGAAATAATCAGGCTCTACCAGATGCCGCTTAACGACCTGATTTAGTGGGGGAGGTGCCATCAGCCATAAAACATATATTGGTAAAGCACAAAATTATTTGTAATTTGCTGCTGATTTCCTTTCTCTCCATATTCAGTTAATCATGAGGTTCCAGCAGTGGTTGCCCCCCCCACCCACCCCCCGAGTTGGGAAATGACAGATACCATTCCTTCTTTCATCACGCCATTCTGGCCTTTGTCACTAAGTACACTGGAGGCAATGTGCAGAAGTAACGAAACTACCAGAAACTTAGACTTTATTTTTTCACTCATCTGCCGAAAGCTTTCAGTGGCTCCCTGCTACCCTGATCAGAAATTTCTAGGACAGGCTCGTCCAGGGAGGCTGCTGAGAGGTTCAGGAAAGGCACTACTGGGTAGCGGAGCTGGGCTGGCTTTAAGACTGGGTGGGAAGAACGGAAAGAAAGGAAGGGAATGAAATTAGCCAAGACAAGTAAGGACAACGGGAGTTCGAAGGTTGTGTTTTTCAAAATCGTTTATGGGTCCCTTTGGGGTGGGCAGTGAAGATGTGTTTGGTGAATGGTACTTTATCTCTGGTTAGGGCTGTAAAATGATAGGGTACAAGTCAGCTCAAGTTGTAGATCACAGATCTTTTCGGGTAGCATGCTGTTCAAAGCATTTTAATTACTTCGAATTGCTCATCAAGCTTATTTTGGCTATGGCAATTCAAAAACTAATTAAGGAACTTTGCCATTTGTCTCCATCCTGAGGTTACTTGTTTGTCGTCGCTCTCCCCGCCCCATCCCCAGCTAGAAGTCACTCATTATAAAATCAAAAAAGCCAAGTATTTTACAAAGGTCACTTGCAGTTCTAAAATCTTCTGGTCCTTTAAAGTTCCTAAACAGATTACATAGCATATTTTGGGAGGGGAAAAAAAACATCAGATGTTGTGCGTGTACTCAGATTTGGTTCTAATTGTTGCTTATCTTTATTGGAGAATTCACTTTGTTAAGTTGATTGCTAAATGAACAGGACCGTATATCTCAACTAACAAAATATATCGTCCTAGCCATAGTTATATGGAGAACATGTAAACAGCCTTATGTTGATAGCGGCAGTTCTTAAAAATTAAAAGATTCAACTGATTCTAACAGACAGCTCCTAATTTCAGTAGCATTCCCTTCTTGATCTGAATATTTAATTTTCAAATATTGTGCTTTGGTAACATGAAGAGATTTCAGCAATGTCAGCACAGATCAATGGGGATTAAAAACTGGCGAATCCATACCTTTGGGGATAGGGATGAGAATATTCACAAGTGCTGTTGGCAGTGGGGTGGGTGTAGGGTAAGATGTAGATTGGCTCGAGAAACTTTAGTTCAGGAAATACTGATGAACTTTAAGAGAAGATTAATTTATTAAAAAAAAAAAAAAGGAGTTCTTTAAGCTGAAACTCTTTGGGAAAAAATGGAAACATGACAATGTTTAGGACTTTTCCCCCCAAATGAACGGGTACTCCCTGTGCAAAGGGAATAATGGTAATAAAATCATCAATGAGGATGTGGAAATCCAGCCCCTGTTTTGTTAACGTTACAAGTTTGTTGATGCAGAGCTCATTTTTTGCTCATTGGTAGTAGCTCTTCTTACCTTAGGTTTTCAGATATAACTGTTACACACACACACACACACGCGCGCGCGCACACACACATCCCCAGTTTTGGAGTGTATTCTTATTTATTCATGTACTGCTCTAATTCTTTTAAAGAAGCAAATAGGGCATAACAAATAATAAACGCTATTCTTTTAGCCCTGTACTCATACACACACACATAAACACACGCTGTGATATTTTTTGCAATGGGGACAAGAAAAATGGGAAATGGATTGTTGAGAAATTAGAGACCATTCTTTCAGAGTATTCTATAATCTCCTCTCTGCTCCATTGTTAGGGTTTGCCAAGATTAAAATTGTTTGCTATTGACACCATCCTGCCATCAGTATCATTTTCTTGGGATCAAAGAATGTTAAAGCCAGCAGGACCCAAGAGATGAATTTCCTTAGTCCTAAGATTCCACTGGGTAACTCTTTGCAAATACTCTTTGATTAAATTCGTTCAAAGTATAGATTTGATTAAAGAGGAAAATGTTGGAGGGAAATTATACCGCAGCCACTTTCTCATTAAGAATGAAAAGGTAAGTCTATGTAAAATTCCACTTTTTCAATCAGTGTTCATTTTCTGAAAGAACTCATGGTGTTAATAATTTAGTGCTGTGCTTACAAGCTTCAAACCTATTGATTTTAATTGGAGCTCCACATCGAGAAGGAAGATAGACAGTGAGCAAATCAATTTTGTTTTAATCCAATGAATTTTAATAAGTGTGTTGAAGATTCCCCGTAACATTATCCATGATAGTTCGCTGTTTGCTCTAAGGGGGCTCTGCCTTAGATTCTATCCAAGGGGGTTTATTTCGAAAGTGCTAGAATGACATCCTTTAGTTTACGTCTGGTATGGATAGCGTAAAATGAGGCTCTCAGTGTCTGTCATGTTAAAGTACCCTGTGGGAGTTTGATTAAGTAAGGACCTGTTTTATCAGTTGTATATTAAAAGAGTATTTGTCTTCCTTTCACTGTATGGCCCTGTCCTTCTTTCCAAATGAATGTTGTGTAGTTAGAGCTTGTTATCAATCCCAGGCCATATTTATACAACATCCTGTCTAGTCAGTAATAATCCCTTTAATTTTAACCTTCATGCTTATGGTTAAAGCTGATCCTTGATTGAATTGTGCATTTCTATATGTGTTTAGCCCAACTAAATTAAAAGAAATGTTCAGCAGAGTGATAGATACACAGACTGTGGCTCTTTGAGGCCTCTAATCTTTCCATTAGTGTATGACAGCATCCTAGACTCTCCAGGACGTAACAGTAGTCATGTGGCTCTGGTTAATAGGGATTACAGATGTGCTTCCAGAATCAGATTCGCATACGCCACTGATGTGTATCCCGGTGTGTTTGGTTTCTTACCAGCTCTTTGAGTATAGCTCCGTGTTCGGTCAAGAACTGCTGTTCTGCAACCCAGAGAGCTCCCGGATAGAAAGGAAAAAACACAAAACTGTCACTTTGGAAAGTTTTATTGTGTCAATCACAAGTGAGAGTAGAGTTTAACTTAGAATTTCATGCCCGTTTTAACATCCTTCAGTTTATTGACTGTAATCTTCCTTGTACTGAAAGTCAGAAATCAAATTGCCAATGAAAGGATAACCTCATGCCAAAGATTTCATCTTAGAAGGGCGCCCAGGTAAGCACCCAGCGGACATTTAGGAGCCCCAGTATCCAAAGTACTATGATGGATTTCCTGAGTGCCCTCGGTGCTTAGAGACAGAGCCCCATCCTTAACGAGCGGGCTTGTTAGAAAATAGAAAGGCCTTGGCAATGAAAGAGAATGCAAAGATAATGAAATGTGTGCCATATCGGAGGCTCAAGCAAAAGGCTGTGGGAGAGCGAGGGTGAAACAATCAATTCTGTTTGCATGATCAGGTTCCCCCTGGGAGTTTGAAAGGCCGGGTTTTTTGTTTGTTTTAATTAGAGATGCGGGTTTCCAGAAGAAAGGTAGCCTATTTTCCAGGGAGACAACTGGAGGCATAGCTCAAAGGCTCAGATGTAAGAAGGTAGAATTGCTCTCCTATGAAGCATTGCATTTAAGTTTGTACATCTAAGCGGCCACTCACTGAAGCCTCGGGTTTGCAATATGGCTAGATACCCCTGAAATTTCCCCTTTGGACATTCAGTTTTGTTGGATGTTCTGGTTTTGTACATGGGCAAATACAACTGTACTAGTTCCTGCATGCTAGTTTCCTTTCTGAATGATTCTACTTTACAGTCACTTTACAGTATTACGGAGGAATACTGTAGTATAACCTTAAGTCCTGTACAAGCTGAACTCCTGGCTCCCCTTGCCTTCCTTGGGGCAGTCACTCATATGTAATGGGGTGTGGCCAGTGCGAGGGGGCAAGAGGTCAGTCTAGAGAGTGGTTCACTCTGCTACTCTTCATTCATCCATCCTGGGCTTCTGAGCCTGCTACATTATAGTATCAGAGTGGTGTAACTTGATTGCGACCTGCTAGCAATTCTGAATTTCTTACTGGAACAGTGGGATCGTATGTACGTTTCATCTGAGCCATGGTATACCACTTTAGAAATGGCCGTGTGGCCAATTCCAGTTCATCCCTTACCTCAATGATTGCTACGAAATTGACAACCGCTAGTGATAGAAGGAGGGGAACAAAGGGCTTTGGCTTCTAAATACTTCACTAATTCACAGTGTCAGACCAGTAAGGGATTTATAGATCACTGAGCTCACCTCTCTCCCTCATTATACAGATGGCGAAGGCGACATTTAATCGCTGATTTCTCGTAATTTCCAGGATAAGCAAAATTAAGCCAATTTTGCCTGACCGCTCTGCTCTTTACCTCTGTAAAACTTATAAGGAACCAGACCTCCTTTTTACTTTGGAATGGCTGTAAGGTCAGAGAGAAATGAGCTAAATGATGCAATGGAATCTGCATCCAGCAGTTATTGTGATGATAGCCTTGACTTTTGGCTATTGAAAGAAGAATGTGATTGTTTGCAGGATGTTTCCTTCCCTTTACCCGTGGATATAATTAAAGGTTTGAGGAAACTTCAGCTCCCAGAGAGTTAGTCAAAAAGACAAAATTAGTTATTTCCTTTAATTTATGAGGTCTTAGATCCAAAGATGATTTTACCTGGCTGAACAAAATAATCTGACGTTTTTACTCTCAATTACAATAATAGGAATTTAAAGATCTATCTGGGAAACCGAGCTAATAAAAGTACTGTCTGTTATGACTTTGTTTCTTGCTTGAGGATTTCTAAGATGGGGGAAGTTATAATTAAATTTCTTCTCATTCTTTCTGTATTTCAGTTTTCTTTGGAAAAATGTGGCATGTGGTAAAGTGACAATTGAATCAAAGAAATGTTTCATTCTTCTTTCCCCGATTGTAAACCGAACTGTCTTAGAAACATATGTAAAGAGCTGCGTTCTTCACATCCCAGAATGTGTCCTGCTTATTATTTCATTGTTCTTTTCCTCTGATCTGATCTTGGGTAAAAAGAAGAATGCAAGTTAAGAGGCAGAGGAAGCTCTTCTCTTATCCTCTCTTGAGTAGGAGGAATTAAGATGAAGGAATATTATCAATTATTCTTTTGTTCTTAAAGATGAAGTAGACTCAAAATTATTAATCAGGAGGAACTCCTCAAACGGTTATGTTATTCATACAACTATGTCAAAATCTTTTATAATAATTTTAACAAAGTTATCCTTTACTAAAATATTTGCATTCGAAGTATTTTTGCTAATGAGGCACATTTAAAAATAGGAATAATAAAAGAAAAGGAAGATGAAAAAGTACTTACAAATTTAATTTTATTTCTGCCTTATGAACACATTTTTCTTGTTGCTGTGCACAATATTGCTGAAAGTTTAAATTGTTGCCTTAAGAGTACAAAATAATACTGTGCGAGACCTTTGACTTAATGCTTTGCTATTAAGACCAAGGCTGCCTTGCTGCTGCCTACTCCATCTCAAAACTGCCTTTTAAATGGGTGAGTAAAGACAGGAACTCAACTGTGAGTTTATGAAATGCCTTTGATGACCAAGGGGAGCCCAGGGTTCTTTCAACTACATCTCTGACTACATTTCATTTATGTCATCTTATATACATAAAATTGGACAATTTGACTTCTACTTCGCGTTGCAAAAGCAAGTTACAGTGACCTGAGATGTGAGTAGCCCGTAAAAATAGGTTACCTAAGAATATTTTCTTTATGCACTTAAATATTTTGAGCTCTCGGAGTTCCCGTCGTGGCCCAGCGATGAACGAATCTGACTAGCATCCAAGAGGACATAGGTTCGATCCCTGGCCTTGCTCAGTGTGTTAAGGATCCCGTGTTGCCGTGAGCTATGGTGTAGGTCACAGATGTGGCTCGGATCTGGTGTTGCTGTGGCTGTGGTGTAGGCCGGCAGCTACAGCTCTGATTGGACCCCTAGCCTCGGAACCTCCATGTGTCATGGGTGCGGCCCTAAAAAGCAAAAAAAATAGAGAAATAAATAAAATTGAGCTCTCAAAAACATAGAAGTAAAAACTCAAAACAACTGACCACTGAAGAGAGTTGTCTTGAAGCCCAGTTCTTCATGTTTAATTTGAAACGCATAGACACACTTAATTTTTATCTTAGTTCTTATTCTGTCATATGCAAAATACAGTGAAGCTAAACATTTTACTGCAGAAATATAAATCACAGAGGCCTCTTAAGAATTCCACAAAGGTTTATCAGATACCTGTAAATATGAACCTGAGGCAAAGTAGAGAAATACTCTGCTAACATCACATTCTTCAAAAAAATTTAGAAAAATGTGAGTTGGTTTTGTCCTTTTCATTTTTTTTTTTTTTGTCTTTTGTCTTTTTGTTGTTGTTGTTGTTGCTATTTCTTGGGCCGCTCCCGCAGCATATGGAGGTTCCCAGGCTAGGGGTTGAATTGGAGCTGTAGCCACCGGCCTACGTCAGAGCCACAGCAACGCAGGATCCGAGCTGCGTCTGCAACCTACACCACAGCTCACGGCAACGGCGGATCGTTAACCCACTGAGCAAGGGCAGGGACCGAACCCGCAACCTCATGGTTCCTAGTCGGATTCGTTAACCACTTCGCCACGACGGGAACTCCCCTTTTCATTATTAATCTGAGTATCCAGGTGGTCATTTGAACAATTTTATGCCTGTATAAAACCTAGCACAAGAACATCATCTTTATTCTTATATAATTTCATCAAATTTGAGGGTCTTTTTTTCTGAACAGAACGGAAAACCTTAGTGTTAATGGTTACGAAGTCCACAATAAAACACTGATAAAGCTGGAATCGGAGCGCTTGCCTTCTGGACATTGGATCCTATGGGACTCGTGGTATGGAACCCCATCACCAACTTAGCTCCCACACTTCAGAGGCTAGTCCATTCCAGTCTAGTTATTGACAGGGAAAAAAAAGTGGGCTGAGTGTAGTGACCTTGCCAGAAAGTCAAGATTACGTATAGGATGCTTCTCTGTAAGATTGTAATATGAAGTGTTTAGTAATCGTGCATGGAGACAGGGATCAGTCAGTTGCATAGTGGTTGAAAAAATTATAAGAAAATGTATCATTCAAAGAACAGGAAAGTCCTATTTTAAGTTTTTCAAATTCCTTTAAATTTGCCTTTAGTTTTCAAATTCTTTACCTGCAGGGCTGTTACTACGTAGACCTTGGGCAGTTTGTGATCTACTCATGATCGAAAATAATTTTGGTTTTATAGCAAAAGAGTTTAGGTTACAAATTAATCCAAGCTGTAGTGAAAGAATCTTAGACTTAAAAGAGTCGGGAGACTTGGGTTCAAGTTTGAGCTTTACTGCTAGTTAACTGCTGTACATCACTGAACAATTTATAACCTCTCTAGACTACAGTTTTATCCTTGTAAAAATAGATTCTGGATAAATCTAAATTCCTTTCATCTTGCTAAATTCATTCCTTGCTAAATTCCTGTTCATCTATAATTCTTTTAATTCCAGGATTTCAGTTTCCCTTTTCCACTTCTCCCTTTATCTACCATCATTTTAACGTACATGGACTTAAATTTCATAGATTCCGGAGTTCCTGTCATGGCTCAGTGGAAACTAATCTGCCTAGAATCCATGAGGATGCAGGTTCCATCCCTGG
This sequence comes from Sus scrofa, assembly GCF_054392235.1. NCBI lineage: Eukaryota > Metazoa > Chordata > Mammalia > Artiodactyla > Suidae > Sus > Sus scrofa. The sequence goes on from NC_139401.1 coordinate 118,428,800, forward strand.
CCTTGTTCAGTGGGTTAAGGATCCAGCATTGCCATGAGCTGTGGTGTAGGTCGAAGATGCACCTCGGATCCTGCGCTGCTGTGGCTGTGGTGTAGGCCGGCGGCTACAGCTCCAATTTGACCCCTAGCCTGGGAACCTCCATGTGCTGCAGGTGCAACCCTAAAAAGACAAAAAAAAAAAAAAAAGGCATACAATGAATTCTGGTTGCTGGTGGAGGTGATAAGGAATTGCATTAAATGACCTATACATTTCCTTCCAGCTCTAGAAGCCTATGACTGTTAAGGTTCTATCCAGAGAGAAGTCAGTTGTGCTTAGATCGTATATAGCACTTTAAAAAAAGACAGATAGTGTCCTGTGGTATTGAACCCAATAGTGCTAAGGGGTGTAGGGCTGTTGATTTTTAATCTTTCCCTTTTTTCCACTGACAGTGTCTTGGTCAGGAAGTACACAAAAAGCTTTTGCGGCAATGGAAAAATCTTAGTGTAATCAATCATAATAAAATGAATTGAATTTGAGGCTTATGGAACCACTAGAGGATGACTTATATTTATATGCCTTCTATGTTGTTAAATGACATGTAATAGTATAGAGGTGGAAGTAATCTAGAAAAAGATTTCCTCTTTATCTTAGGAGGTATTTAAAGAGGTAGATAACTGGGTGTATCTCTACTTTTTTGTACGTTGTTAGGCTAATGGGGTTTTTGTTTTGTTTTTATTAGAGTATAGTTGATTTACAGTGTTGTGTCAATTTCTGCTGTACAGCATAGTGACCCAGTCATTCATATATATGTATATAAAGTCATTCATATATGTGTGTGTGTGTGTGTAAAGCTGGAATTGGAGCTCTATGTATATGTACACATTCATTTTTTCATACCATCCCCTATCATGTTCTGTCCCAAGATACTGGATATAGTTCCCTGTGCTAAACAGCAGGATCTCATTGGTTATCTATTCTAAATGTAGTAGTTTGCATCAACCAGCCCCAAACTCCCCATCCATCCCACTTCCTCCTGCCTCCTCCCCCTTGGCAACCACAAGTCTGTTCTCTGTGTCCGTGAGTCTGTTTCTGTTTTGCAGATAGCTTCATTTGTGCCATATTTTAGATTCCACATGTAAGTGATATCATATGGTATTTGACTTTCTGTCTTACTTCACTTAGTATGAGAATCTCTAGGCCCATCCATGATGCTGCAAATGACATTATTTTGTTCCTTCTTTGGCTGAGTAGTATTCCATTGTATCTATGTACCACATTTTCTTTATCCATTCCTCTGTCGATGTGTGTTTAGGTTGTTTCCAGGCTAATGTTTTTATTTCCTCTCTGTGATTGTCAGGGCATCCTGAGTTCATTGCAGGTACCTCCTGGTGTTACCACTCGAAGGTTGAGGGGAGTAAGAGCTAATCCTTTCAGAGTTTTGATATCATTAGCACATACTTTGCTCATAATTTCCTGTGTGCCCCTCCTCATTAATGAGTCACTGGTAGGCCTATACACAGATCAGTTGGGGCTTTTTGTTTTGTTTTTTTTAGGGCCACACCTGCAGCACGTGGAGGTCCCAGGTGGGGTCAAATGGGAACTACAGCTGCCAGCCTACGCCACAGCCACAGCCACAGCAATGCCAGATATGAGCTGTGTCTGCACCCTACACCACAGCTCACTGCAACGCCGGACACAGATCAGTCTTTTTAAGGTATAAAAAGATCATATAGCCAAGAACACTCCTACTATGGTTTTTGCTAAGGTTGGGAGGCAAATGCAATACCTAGTTTGAGGTCAGCCTTGCTGACTCTGGTTCTTGGTTTTTGAAGGTTCTTTCACCTGAACTCAACCCTTCCTGCTCAAAACCTCTGTGAAAACTATCTTTTCCCTTCATTTATTATGTTTTCACTTTCAGTTCCAGACTAGAGGGCTTACGTAGCTACATCAGATTAACAGAACCTAGATTCTTTATCTTTGGTTCTTTCCCATCTTTGGCTTTCCAGGTCTCCATACTGCTCGAACCCCAAGATTCATTGTAATTCTGTCTACAGTTTTCTTGTTTTCTCCAGATCACTTATTCATAATGCCCTCTGATGGGGTTCAGGGCATATGGACCCCAAAATATATGGCCTTAGCTTATTGAATATTTTAAGCTGAGGGTGTTTGAGAAGGACTTCTCTCTCCCCTGCTGTCATAAGAGCCTCATTTGAGAAGTGCTGTCCCTTATCTCCAAAGACAGGAGGACACCAAAAAGAGTCGGAGCAAACAGGCATTGTAAGTTTCTCAGTGTGCTGTACTTAGCTCATACGCTTTGCCCAATCACCCACTCTTTCCACAATGTTCCACTCTTCATCAAACTTAGCATAAAAACATAAAGGTTTAACCCTTTCAGTCTTCATTTCCTTACAGAGGTTCCACTGTCATGTAAAGCTTTTATTAAATAAATGTATATTATTTTCTTCTGTTCATCTGTCTTCCTTTAATTTTCAGACCCAGCCAGAGACCCTAATAGGGTTGAGGAAAAATATTTTTTTGCCCCTACATGTACCGCCTCCACAGTTGGTACCTATTTTCTGCTAGCTAACTAGAACTGAAGTTTTATTCTTTATCAATGTTGACTGCTAACTCAAAACGGTCATCAGTTAAATCCTAAACCCTATTGTATAGCCTATTATTGCATAGACTGGGGTAAAAATTTTTCAAGAATACACACATAAGAAGCATGGGATATGCTGCATATGTTTTTGGTAAATATTACATGTATAGTCTTATTCGAAGGTAGGTACTAATTTTAGATATGGGTTCCTAGAAGTATAGCAGACTTAATTTTTAAAATGTAGATATGTATATATAAATACCAAAGTCCTCTTGGTTTTATTTTAATCTCCAAGTTGTCCACTTTTAGCGTGCAGAGATAGAAGAGAATGACATGCTTGCCTGGGAAAAATAGGGGTAATGAGGTCCCTGTAACACAGGATGCAAATTTCAGATCTGACTCCTCAGTGGTTCCTAAATACCAATCTTAAGACTGGTGCCAACATGACTATATAGGAAATAGTTTGGAGTGCTTTTTAAAAAAAAAATGTGTATTATAAAAATACTGATTCCCGGGCCCCAATCTCAGAGATTCTGAATCAGTAGTTTTGGCATGAGGCCTGCATATCTGCATTTTCTTTTTTCTTTTCTTTTCTTTTAGGGCCACAGTTGCGGCACATAGACGTTCCCAAGCAAGGGGCCGAATTGGAGCCACAGCCATGGCATGTATATGCATTTTAAAAATTGACTGGTGATTCTCAGGTGTAGTCAGGATTAGAGAGCACTTAGGAAGCCTTTAAGAGTTCTTCCAGCCCTCTGACTCTCTGATTTAAGTTTACGAGAAGTGTTCTTTCATCTGCCCTTGGTTTTCCTTTTTTTTCCATTTTCTTTTTTTAAAGTATAGTCTATTTACAGTATGTCTATTTACAATATGTACAACATAGTGATTCAGTGTTTTTATAGATTATACTTCATTTAAAGTTACTACAAAATAATGACTGTAATTCCCTGGGCTATACAGTATCTTTGTTGCTTATTTATTTTATACATAGTAGTTTGTACGTCTTAACCCATTACCCTTATCATGCCCCTCCCCAGTCCCTTTCCCCACTGGTAACCACTAGTTTGTTCTCTATATCTCTGTTTCTGTTTCATTATATATGTGTGCATGTGTGTGTGCATATTTCCTGTGGCATATGGAAGTTCCTGAGCCAGGGGTTGAATCTGAGCTGTAGATGTGACCTATACCTCATCTGTGGCAACACCAGATCTGAGCTGCCTCTGTGACCTGCTCCGCAGCTTGCAGCAACACTGGATCCTTAATCCACTGAGCAAGGCCAGGGATCAAACCCACATCCTCACAGACACTATGTTGAGTTCTTAACCCACTGAGCCACAATGGGAACTCCTTGTTTTATATTTTAGATGTCACATATAAGTGATAACATACTCTAACTTATTTCCCTAAGCATTATACACTCCGGGTCCCTTATATCCTCCATGTTGTTGCAAGTGGCATTATTTTATTTTTTTATGGCTGAATAACATTCCTTTGTGTGTATACACACGCACATATATATACACCACATCTTTATCCATTCACCTGTTGATTCACCTGTAGATTGCTTTGAGTAGTATGGTTCTTTCTGTATTTTGGCTAAGGTAAATAAAGCAGTGAACTTTGGAGTGCGTGTATCTTTTTGAATTATTGTTTTCATCATCTTCGGATATATACCCAGTAGTGGAATTGCTGGATCATATGGTAGATCTACATTTAGTTTTCTAAGAAACCCCTGTATTGTTTTCCATAGTGGTTATACCAATTTACATTCCCACCAGCAGTGTAGGAGGGTTCTCTTTTCTCCATATCCTGGCCAACATTTGTTATTTGTGGTCTTTTTGATGATAGCCATTCTGACAGGTGTGAGATAATATCTCATTGTGGTTTTGCTTTGCATTTCCCTGCTGATTAGTGATGTTGAGCATCTTTTCATGTGCCTGTTGGCTATCTGTATGTCTTCTTTGGAAAAATGTGTATATTCAGGTCCTCTCCCCATTTTTAAATCAGAGTTTGTTTTTTTGATACTGACTTGATGAACTCTTTATATATGTTGGATATTAACCCCTTATTTGACATATCATTTGCAGATATCTTCTGCCATTTAGTATGTTGTCTTTTCATTTTGTTGATGGTTTACTTTGCTGCTGTGCAAAAAGCTTTTAAATTTAATTAGGTCCCAATTGTTTATTTTTGCTTTTGCTATGTCTGAGTAGACAGGTCTAAAAAAACTATAGCTAATATACGTCAATTAAACTTTTAAAAATGGAACAAAAAAACAAAAGCAAAAAAATCATAATAAAAAAGAGTGCTGCAACTTATGTCAAAGAGTGATCTGCCTATTTTCTTCTGGGAGTTTTCTAGTTTCTGGTCCTTATATTTAGGTATTTAATCCATTTTGAATTTATTTTTGAGAAAGATACTCTAAGATATCTTCTTTTACATATAACTGTCCAATTTTGCCAGCACCACTATTGAAGAGACCTTTTTGCCCCATTGTATATTTTTGCCTACATTGTCATATTGTGTGGGTTTACATCTGGGCTCTCTATGCTTCTCCATTGATCTGTTTTTCTGGTTTTGTGCCAATACCATACTGTTTTGATTACCATAGCTTTGTAGTATACTCTGAAGTTAGGGAGTATATGATACCTCCAACTTTCTTCTTTTTTTCTCAAGATTGCTCTGGATATTCAGGGTCTTTCATAGTTATGTATACATTTTAGGATTATTTGTTCTGGTTCTGTAAAAAAAAAAGTCATGGGTATTTGATAGGGATTGCATTAAATAAATATGCAGACCACTTTGAGTTTGATGGTACATTGGATGGACATTTTAAAAATAGCAATTCTTTCAGTACATGAACACAGGATATTTTTCCATTTCTTTGTGTCATCTTCAGTTTCCTTCATCAGTGTTTTATAGTTTTCAGAGTTTAGGACTTTCACCTCTTTGGTTAAATGTATGCCTAGGTATTTCTTTTCAATGTGATTTTAAGTGGTACTGTTTTTTAAATTACTTTTTCTGATAGTTCATTAGTAATGTATAGAAAGGAACAGATTTCTGGAGTTCCTGTCGTGGTGCAGCAGAAATGAATCCGACTAGGAACCATGAGGTTGCGGGTTCAATCCCTGGCCTTGCTCTGTGGGTTAAGGATCCAGTGTTGCCATGAACTGTGGTGTAGGTTGCAGGCTTGGCTTGGATCTGGCATTGCTGTGGCTCTGGCGTAGGCCGGCAGCTGTAGCTCCGATTAGACCCCTAGCCTGAGAACCTCCATATGCCGTGGGTGTGGCCCTAAAAGACAAAAAAATAAAAAAGAAAGAAAGAAAGGAACAGATTTCTGTATATTAATCTTGTTTCCTGTAACTTTACTGAATTAGTTATTAGTTCTAATAATTTTTTTGGTGGGGACCTTAGAGTTTTCTACATAAAGTATCATGTCATCTGTAAATAGTGACAGTTTTACTTCTTTCCTTCCAATTTAGATGCCTTTTATTTCTTTTTCTTGTCTAGACATCTTCATCTTGTTCCTGATTTTAGAGGAGAAAGATTTTCAACTTTTCACCATTGAGTATGATTTTAGCTGTGGGCTTGTCATAATTGACCTTTATTATGTTGATATGTTCCCTCTGTACCAACTTTGATGAGAGATTTTATCATGAATGGATGGATGCTGAATTTTGTCACATGGATTTTCTGCATCTATTGAAACGATCATGTGATTTTTATCTTTCCTCTTGTTACCATGGCATATTACAGTGATTGATTTGTGAATATTGAACCAATCTTGCATCCCTGGAATAAATCCCACTTGATCATGGTGTATGATCCTTTTCATATATTGTTGGATTTGGTTTGCTAGTATTAAGTTGAGGACTTTTGCATCTATATTCATCAAAAATATTGGCTTGTCATTTTCTTTTCTTGTGGTATTTTTGTCTGGTTTTTGTATCACAGTATCAGTGGTCCCACAGAATAAATTGGAGAGTCTTCTATTCTCTTCAATTTTTTGGAATAGTTTGAGAAGGATAGATATTAGCTGTTCTTTATACGTTTGGTATAATTGCCCTGTGAAGCTGTCCAGTCCTGGAATTGTGTTTGCTGGGAGTATTTTTTATTTCAAATTCAGTTTCACCACTAGTGATTGGTCTATAAATTGTGTCTTCTTAATTCAATCTTGGTAGGCTGTATGTTTCTAGTAGAAATTTGTCATTTCTTCTAGGTATCCAATTTGTTGGCATATAATTCTTTGCAGTATTCTCTTATGATTTTTGGTATTTCTGTGGTCACTTGTAATTTCCCCTTTTTCTTTTCTTATTTTGTTTATTTGAGTTCTCTCTCTTTTCTTCTTGGTAAGCCTAGCTAGAGGTTTATCATTTTGTTTGTGTTTTCACGAAAAACAGCTCTGAGTTTCACTGATCTTTTCATTTTTATTTTATTTATTTTTTTTTTTTGTCTTTTTTTTGCCATTTTCTTGGGCCGCTCCCGCAGCATATGGAGGTTCCCAGGCTAGGGGTCGAATCGGAGCTGTAGCTGCCAGCCTACACCAGAGCCACAGCAATGCTGGATCCGAGCTGCGTCTGCAACCTACACCACAGCTCACGGCAACGCCGGATCGTTAACCCACTGAGCAAGGGCAGGGACCGAACCCGCAACCTCGTGGTTCCTAGTTGGGTTCGTTAACCACTGCGCCATGACGGGAACTCCAATCTTTTCATTTTTAAATCTTTTTTATTTGTATCTTCTCCGACTTTTGTTGTTTCCTTCCTTCTGCTGACTTTGGGCCTTGTTCTTCTTTTTGTATTTCTTTAGAGGATAAGTTAGGCTGTTTATTTGAGATTTTTCTTGTTTCTTAAAGAAGGCCTGTCTCGCTCTAAACTTCCCTCTTGAACTACTTTTGCTGCTTCCCATAGATTTTTGAAAGTTGTGTTTCCATTTTCATTTGTCTCGAGGTGTTTTCTGATTTCCTCTTTGATTTCTTCATTGATCCATTGGTTTTTAGTAGCACATTGTTTAGTTTCCACTTGTTTGTGCTTTTCCCGTTTTTCTTGCATAACTGATTCCTGGTTTTGTGCCTTTGTGGTCAGAAGGAATGCCTAATGTTATTTCTATTATCTTAAATTTGTTAGGAGACTTATTTTGTGGCCTAGCATATGATCTATCCTGGAGAATGTTTCATGTACATTTGAAAAGAATGCGTACTCTGCTGTTTGGGGATGGAATGTCCTGTAAGTAGATATCCGTTAAGTTCAACATATCTATTGTGTCATTTAAGACCAGTGTTGCCTTATTTATTTTTTTTGATCTGATTGACCTGTCTGTTGCTTTTAAGTGAGGTGTTAAAAGTCTCCTACTCTCATTGTATTATTAATATTTGTCTTGTATTGATCCCATTATCATCGTATAATGAATGCCCTTCTCTGTCTTTTGTTATAGCCTTTGCTTTAAAGTCTGTTCATCTGATATAGAGTATTTCTACCACTGCTTTCTTGTCATTTCCATTTGCATGAACTATCTTTTTCCATTCCCTCACTTTAAGTATGTATGTGTCTTTAGCTCTGAAGTGAGTCCCCTATAGGTAGCATATAGATGGATCTTGTTATTTTATCCAGTCAGCCACCCTATATCTTTTGATTGGAGCATTTAGTCCATTGACATTTAAAGTAATTATTGATAGGTGTATTCTTATTGCCATTTTATTATTTGTTTCCCATTTGTTTTTGTAGTTCCCTGTTCATTTCTTCTTTCTTTTTCTTCTCTTATGGTTTGACAATTGTTCTTTAATGTCATGCACGTGTTCCTTTCTTTTAAGTTTTTCATCATTATTGTTGTTGTTGTCTTTTTAGAGCCACACCCATGGCATATGGAGGTTCCCAGGCTAGGGGTCGAATCGGAGCTGTAACCACTGGCCTATGCCACAGCCACAGTAACACCAGATCCAAGCTGCATCTGTGACCTATACCACAGCTCAGGGCAACACTGGATCCTTAACCCACTGATCAAGGCCAGGGATTGAACCTGGTTACTAGTCAGATTCATTTCTGCTGAGCCAAAACAGGAACTCCTTTTCAGTGTGTGTGTGTGTCTATGGTAGGTTTTTGATTTGTGGTTACCATGAGGTTCCTGTATGTTGACCTATAACTGTATCTATTTATTTTTAAGTGATAGTCGTTTTAGTTCAACCACATTCTAAAAAGATCTACATTTTTTATTCCCCACCCCCACATTTTGTGTTTTTGATGACATCTTTTCCATCTTTATGTTTGTTTCTTACCTGTTTATTGTTATACTTGATGTTACAAGTTTTGTCTTCTAGTGTTAGCACTACTTTACTTAAATGGTTGATCCATATCTTTTACCATATATTTTCCTTTACTAGTGGGATTTTTTCCTTTCCTGTAAACTCTTATTTCTTGTAGCCTTTTCATTCCCGTTTAAACTTTGTATTGATGAACTCTTTTTAGTTTTAGTTTTTGGTTGTCTGAGAAGTTCTTTATCTCTCTTTCAATTCTGAATGGTAGCCTTGCTGAGTAGCATATCCTAGATTGTAAGTTTTTCTCTTTCAGCACTTTAAATTTATCATGCTACTCATTTCTGGCCTGCAGAATTTCTGCAGAAAAATCAGCTGATAGCCTTATGGGGGTTCCCTTATATGTGACTCTCTATTTTTCTCTTACTGCCTTTAGAATCCCCTCTTTATCTCTAACTTTTGCCCTTTTAATTCTGATATGTCTTGGTCTGGCTCTCTTTGGGTTCATCTTGTTTGGAACTCTCTCTGCTTCTTGTACCTGGAAGTCTGTTTCCTTCTTCAGCTTCAGGAAATTTTCAGCCTTAATTTCATCAAGTATATTTTTTATCCCTTTTTTTCTCTGTCCTCCCTATGGGACCCTTGTAATGTGGATGTTAGTATGCTTGATGTTGTCTCAGAGCTCCCTTAAACTAGCATCATTTTAAAAATTGGTTTTTTATTTTTGCTCTTCTGTTTGCATAATTTCCATTATTCTATCTTCTATATCACTTAGTCATTCTTTTATATCAGCTAATCTTCTATTAATACCCTCTAGTGTATTTTTAATTTCAGTCATTGTATTCTCCAGCTCTGACTGGTTCTTTTTTATGTTTTGTAGTTACTTGTTAAAGTTCTCACTGTGCTCATCTATTCTTTTCCCAAGTTCATTTGGCATTCCTATTATTAATGCTTTGAACTCTTTATCTGGTAAATTGTTTAACTCTGTTTCATTTCAGTTTTTTCATGAGGGTTCTTTCATTTGAAAGATATTCCTCTGTCTTCTGATTTTGACTTTCTCTGTCGCTATGAAGTTGGGCGGAAGCGTTACCTATCCCACGCTTGTGGGGGAGCATCCCTATGCGATCTATGTGCCCCGTGGCTTTGGTGGGAGAGCTGCATATGATGTAGGTGGGAGTCACATCTTCTCCAAGGGTGTGCTGGCAGCTGTCACCTTGGTAGAAGGTGAAACTGGAGATAGGCTAGAGCTAGAGCCAGGACTTCTCCTATGCTCAGTGGTGATCACCACCCAATTGGGGGCAGAGTTGGGGCTCAAAGTACTAGAGCAGAAGCCCTAGGAGTCAGGTCTGAGCTGATTCCATTCCCCCTAAGTGTGTGTACTCCCCCTGGCAGTGGCACCTCTACTCTAGTAAAGAGCAGCACTGGAGCGAGAAAGACTAGAGGGGCCCTGCAGGGCAGGCTGGGGCGTGTGCTGGGACAGCCCCAGCAAGTTAGTCCAAGCCCCAGGCAGTTTTCAATCTGCAGCTTCCTCATGTGCATGCTGGTAATTGCCGCCTTCCCTCTATTCAGAGACAGTTCCATTCTGTCTAAGTGTGAACAGTCTCCTTGGCAGCAGTAGCTTTCACAGCAGTGGGGAGCTGCACCAGAGCGAGAAGGCTGGAGTGGGCACCCAGTGCAGACTGGGGAGCAGGCTGTGACAGTTGCAGGAAACCAGCCAGAGCCCCAGGTAGTTTTCAAACTGTTTCCTCCACCTTGTTGCCTGGGGGTAAGCAAGTGTGTGCATGCTCTTTATGAGCAGGCTCTCGGTGTCTTTCGGCCCTCCAGTAAGTCCCACTGGCTTTCAAATCAGCTAAAAGGGGGTTTGTCTTCTGAGTCAGGCCCAATATGTGTCTTGAACCCATCACTCCCCAGTGAGGATTCTTGAGCCTGTGATATCCCCCTCCTCTTGTGTGTCCCCTGCTAGGGGCATGGGTCCCAGCCAGGTTGCATTTCCTCCCTATGTGCAATTCTTTCTTTATAGACTTGATTATAGGAAAATATTTTTGTCAGTCTCCAGGTTGTCTCCAACAAGATTTGCTCCACATGTAGATGTATTTCTGATGTGTTTGGGGAGGGAGCTCACTCTGCCATCGTGAGCTCCCTCCCATCTGTCCCTGCCTTGCCACAGCAAACAAGCAAAATGAACCTCTTAGACTTTTTCCCCTTGGACAAGAGTATTTCCACACTAAGAGGTTGTTATTAGCATTGTCCTTTTAGTGGTGATGATACCATCTGTCTAAGACTCCTATTTGCAGCAGTATACCTGTAGCTGAAGAGTCCAAGTCCAAGCAAAGGACAGGTAATGAAGGCCAAGGAATAATGAGAATGTCCGGAGGTGCATCTCTGAGGTTTTCCTTTTCACAGAGCCACTTTCGTGGGGCATGTATAAATCCCCTATGTTTAGTTGTAAATCAGTGCGACGTTAATTTAGCCATTTATCCTTTTTTGGGGGGGAGGGTTGCCGAACGTAGAGCTCCTTCCCGGGCCATGGCTTAGAGAAGGCAACGTGAACACAGATGTAGCAGTAAACTAATTTTGCAACGGAGATAGCAAGATTCAGAAATTTTAATATTCTTAAAAGAATATTTGATTTGGGTGAAGAGGAAGCGGACTTGATTTTCTTGGAGGCTCTAAAGAAGAGTGGATGTGAATGATTGGGCAAGCCAGCTTCTTTATAAAGGTGGTTTTTAAATTGCATTGCTTAGGGTGTTTACCATTTATTTACTTGACTTTTGCCCTTGCATGAAAAACCAAAAGAAAATATGTCTTATTATCAATGGGATACTTTGGTTTAAGAAGCTGGTGACATGGTGAATGGCGAGTTAGATCTTAGGCATTATCTATCCCAGATTCAGGAAGTCAGGGAAGTGAGGTTATACTTGTAATAAACATGTTTTCATGATTCTCTTCCCTCTGAAAGTTAGGGTTTTGCATGAGAAGTTTTAGTCCCTGTATAAAAGAGTGGGAAGTACAAACATTCTGTAAATGACAGATCTTTCTCTTTTTCTTTGTCCAACTTGGATTCCTTAATTTAAAATCTTAAATTACATTGATGATTTAGAATTCATTTCAGAGCTTCTTTAAAATTCAAAATGTGACTTGATTTTTAAATCTTTGATTTACATACTTTGAGGAACCCATTTATTATAGAAAGCAAGAACAGCTGTGTTCTCCCTGGGGTTGATCGTTTCAGTCAAATCCTTTTAAAACATAAATTAGGAAGATTAGGATTTAATCTTTGTTTCTTACAACAAAAAATTCTCATTACGCAGTTAATATACTTCCTAGACCAGAATGTGTTATCAGAAAGTACATATTATCTACTTTTTAATCAATAGCATATTCACAAAGTTTAGATTTGTTTTGTGGTTACATCAGAAAAACTGAAAGATTTGATCTTTTTATTTTTCCAGTTCACTGAATTTAGGAAGTTATGGGCTAGGGAACCTATCACTGAGCTATTTGGCGAGTATTTTTGCCACAAGTTGCTAGAAAGACAAGAACCATCACCAAAAGTAGGAAGAGGTAACTTGTGGATTAGCTATGATATGATAATAGTCATAATATCTTGGTAAGAAATTAAGCACCAAGTAAATCAAGAGTGATGGTACTCAGGTTTTGGAGAAGGTATTTCAACAAAATGTTAGCAATAACAAGACATTCGCAACCTGTGGAAGCGTAAACTATTTTTAAAAGTGCACATGGGCAGCTCATGTATCTGTCCCCTGTGGGTGGGGTAAGAGTAGCTTGCCATATCAGAGAGGCTGTGGCACACATGGAAAGTATGTCTTTTAGAAATGGAAAAAAAATCCAATGAAACATAATGGGGAAGCTTATCAATTAAGCAAGTCATGTGCAAACTGTCTTTACGGCTGGTTGGAAAAGAAAAATGACAACGTTCTTTAAAATCAGTCATAAGTTTTTGTTTATCTGTTTTGTCTTTTTCCAGGGCCACATCCATGGCATATGGAGGTTCCCAGGCTAGGGGTCTCATCGGAGCTGTTGCTGCCAAAGCCACAGCAATGCGGGATCCGAGCAGCATCTGCGACCTACACCACAGCTCACGGCAACGCCGGATCTTTAACCCACTGAGCGAGGCCAGGGATTGAACCCGCAACCTCATGGTTCCTAGTCGGATTCGTTAACCACTGAGCCACGACAGGAACTCTGAGTCATAAGTTTTTAAGTTACTCAAAAGCAGGCAGTTTACTGAGTCTATTTGGTGATGATGGTGCAATGAACTTGATTAGAAAAAAATAATAAACTTTAGTGATCTATTAGTCTAATAAAAGAAGGTAAAAGGGAATTGCTAACTCTATAATTGTCTCCTGAAATTAATGACTAGTTTAAATTGTAATAAATGAACAGATAATCTAGGTCCAATTAACAAATTAAATGTAGACAGTTCATCAGAACTATGTGGCATCCTTCTGTATTTTGAAGGAACTCAAAGTTTTAGGGGTAGACTAATAATAAAGCACTTAAGTATCAATTAATAACATGCCCTTTTTGTCCTCCTTGATCAGTTGTATTTATTTAGCAGTACGAGCTTAAGTGATGATAAAGGTTATCTCGAGGGAGTACATTTGAATTCGGAAGTGTCCATTATTAGAAGAAGTATTTCTGGATCAGGAAAGGCCGACCTATACGTGTGTTAACCTAAAAACTTATACTTGATTCAGATTTTATTATAGCAACATATTGACTTATTCCGCATTCGCACTGTGAGATGAATAGTGAAAGTTGAACATCTTACCATTTCCTCGGGAGTACTAGCAATTATGATAAAAACATAGAATCTTATTCAGCTGTTGATAAAACATTACATACAAGCAGGATCCTGAGTAAAGAAGAAGAAAAAAAGACTTGTAGATTCTTGGGCCTTTCGCGTTGTGTGCTGGTTACATGGTGGTTTAGAAGTCTGGGTGCAGGGATTATGATGTCCAAGTTGGAGAGAGAGAGAGTTAAAAGGTAACCTTTTGCTGGTGGAAGGTTTGAATTCGAACAGCTCACCTACCTACATCTTAGGTTAAATATTCTTACCAGCACCACCATTGCATTAATGCGCCAGTTGTGTCTAGTCAACTGCTTTATTCTAAAAAGAGTCTGGGAGTGCCCATCATGGCTCAGTGGAAACGAATCTGACTGGTGTCCATGAGGCCGAAGGTTCCATCCCCGGCCTCACTCGCTGGCTTAAGGATCCAGCGTTGCCGTGAGCTGTGGTGTAGGTCGCAGACACGGCTCAGATCTGGCGTGGCTGTGGCTATGGTGTAGGCCGGCAGCCACAGCTCCAATTGGACCCCTAGCCTGGGAACTTCTATATGCCACAGGTGAGGCCCTAAAAAGACCAAAAATAAATAAATAAAAAATAAAAAGAGGCTGGTCCTTTGGCATGCACCAGACACAGCATTTGCTGCAGGGGATTGTGGTAATGGTTTGACACGGTTCGTGTGGGTGATCCAATACACTGTGGACTGGCTGGCCATTTGGGATACAGTTGTTCTCACAAAGCACATGTGGAGAGTCAAGGGAGTCTGTATGTTTTGTTTCCTAGGGAGTCTGCATATTTTGTTTCCTAATGTGTCGTTGTCTTTTGTGATTTATTTTCCTTCATTTGAAAGTTTGATGCAAAGCATTTCCTTTCTTTCCCTCTGCTCCCCCCTCAGAATAATATAGCCGACCCAGAAGAACTGTTCACAAAATTAGAGCGCATTGGAAAAGGCTCCTTTGGAGAAGTTTTCAAAGGAATTGATAACCGTACCCAGCAAGTGGTTGCTATTAAAATCATAGACCTCGAGGAGGCCGAGGATGAAATTGAAGACATTCAGCAAGAAATAACTGTTTTGAGTCAATGCGACAGCTCATATGTAACGAAATACTATGGATCATATTTAAAGGTAACGTGTGTGCTGTATTATTTAAGTCATAAGGTATTTTCATTAGCGGTGTTTCTTCTGTTTTTTAAAAAACGCCATTTTTTGAAAGGCAATGTCTTAAATTAGGATTTGGCTTCCAGGCAGAATCCAGCTCCATTTATAGTGCCAAAATAGACTCTTTTTAGATTTAGCAGCTGTATTCTGAATGCATCTCAGTACTCAGCTGCACCATTTTTTCCACACCTGAACTTGTGGGGTTGATGGGGGAGCAGACATGCAGCTGAGCCTTGAGACATATCCTTGGTCAGGAAAGAGCTTTCTTCCTGGGCTTTTACACATTATTCTCAGTGGTCCAGTCTGTCTCAACCTCAGAACTGATGGCATATGTAGGTATGTCACTTATTCCATTGAGTTACAGTGGGTATTTACACATCTCTCTCCCCCTCCAAGTTGTGAGCTTCTTGATGGCCAAGAATTTAGTTCAACCAGCCTTGGTTTTTCACATCACTTAGCACAGGGCATGGCACATCTTAGCACATGATAAATACTTGTTAAAATGGAATTAAATAGAATAATATCTGCCTCCCCCCCAACACACACAAATGTTGAATTTTTAGTTTCCAGGATTATGGATTAGCAGACACCTAAATATCCAGCAGATGGAAATATTACTGCATAACAAAACTCTCTTGTTTTTGCCAGCAGAAGAATTAGATGACCCAAGTCATCTACCTCTTTTGTTCCAGAGTTAGAAATCAGAATTTGTGTCTATTGAAATGTAAACAATAAATAGAAAAATCTAGCCAAGGTTGGAGTGTAAAATATTTCAAAAATTTAAAAATGTATCCCCATATTGTTATTTTTCAAAGGCAGGCAGTGTTAGTTAGGTCTTTGCTTTTCAGGGCTTCCGAGAGGGAAGGGTTTTTTATTTGTTGCTTTTTTGGTTCATCTATATCTAGGCCAAAAGGGTGTGTTTATAACCCATCAGGCTGTTGGCCTGCACAAAAATTACTACTATCTTTTTAATGTTCTGTGGATCAAATATACCCTAGAAAAAGCTGTCTATGTTCGTTAATACTAATTGAGAAATTCATCATCAATTTAACTGGCTTTTTTTTTTTTACAAAGCCTGATTTATTCTAATATTACATGAATTACGTGACTGCGGAGTGAATGCATAGGAAAATGAATCATTAAATAGCCAGTCACTGTGTGTCATATACTAGGTTCTGGAGATGTGAAAATGAACAAGTCACTCTCGCCATTGAAGGGCTCACAGTCCCATATAGCACTAAAATGGTGTAGATTTTGTGATTGAGTGTGTATGTGCACGGTACCGATGGGGCATAAATAAGCAAGCACTTACCTTTACCCTTTTTTTGCCGTGGTGGCGGATACTGCTGGTAGCTCTTATCCCATATGCTTCTCCAAGTGTTAGCGTTACTCTGTTTTACTGTATACATAATTACTTGATTCTTTGTGGCATATTTGCTTTCATATTCTTTCCTACAAAGCTTATTTAGCAGGTCAGGTTCTTTTTGAGGAATCCTGTGAGTGGTCCCACAGTATCAGTAGTTTTAGGTCCCTCTTCTAACTCCCATAACAGGCTTGGTTGTAGGCAGCCCAGGGAATTTGTTGCTGGTGGTGGCAGTGGTGTATGTGTGTGTGTGTGTGTGTGTGTGTGTGTGTGTGTGTGTGTGTGTGTGTTTTGCTCATTCTGGTTTACTCTTTCTGGATTGAATCCTTGTAGTTCCAGATCCACTCCAGAGCAAATCTAGATGCTTGCTATTTATAGGCACCTTTATCCAATCAGCTATTTTTGGTAACTGACTTAAAGTATTAAATCATCTCTATTTAAAATGCTCTCTTCTGTATCATATTGAAATTGGGTACTGAAATGGTATTGACTTTTATTGGTTACTTACAACCTTTGTTTATTCATAGTCAGAGCTCTTATGGGAAATGAATTGTAGCTGTGAGCTGTGGTGTGGGGTCGCAGACTTGGCTCGGATCCCGAGTGGCTGTGGCCGGCAGGTGTAGCTCTCATTTGACCCCTAGCCTGGGAACCTCCATATGCTGCAGGTGCCACCCTAAAAAGAAAAAAAAAATTTCCCTCATAGTATACATATATCAGTCACCCAATAAATGCTTAATATTTTAATCAATGAAACTGATAGTTTTCTCCAAATCTTGACTATAGAATGCTTTGAGACCAGTTAATGATACAGAACTATTATCCCAGATGTCCTCTGAAAGAATTAAACTGCATTATTTTTATCTCCTTCGCCCATCATTAATTAAAGTACCTGATGAAAAAGAGTGCTTTGAGGAACCCGTCGTTCCATGGTAAAACTGTAGAAAATCACAGGTGACTGCTCTTGATTATTTGCATCTAGGTTCGATTTACATTAAATAAATGTGTGTCCACACACATATGCACACATGTGCCATCTCTGTATGGATATACTTAGACACACAGAGAGAAAAAGAAGTATCTGATGATTTTATAACCCTTTACTACCCCTTATTTAAAGTACTTCCTTAAATCGGCCACTTATTTTATGTTTATATTCAAACGTAATGGGACTTTGCAGACTTGCATTTCTTTAAACTGAAATCACAGCAGATCTAACAGGGTTCTGTTTAATGCAGTCAGTGTTCACTCGGGGCTGCGTCCTCGAAGTGCCATCAGAGGACTGCCTCATCCCTTAACTTATGTTCTGATTGTGGCCCGTCCTTCCATTTCAGATGACATGGGGGATTTTGTGTTAATCGAGGAAAGGAGGCTATGCGTTCTTCTCAGGTTGTCCTAACACAGGACGGAACCAAGACCTCACTGTAAGCTGGGGGCAAAGTTACTGCACTTGAGAGAAAATTATATGCTCTCTGAAACTGCATGTAGTTGTAGCGCTTTCCTTGAGACACGCAAAAATGTACTAGGTATTCATTTTGACTGAGCTCACTGTATAACTTCATTTTTAAAAACAAGAGTAAAAACCAGACAAACACATCAGTATGACCACAGTATTTGCCTTTAATTTTAGTTCGCTGCAGATTTTCTTGACGGACAAAGTTAGTCTTTGTGAGGACTGCTAAAATAAGCAAACCCTTCCCTTCTGATCTCATAATATTGGAAGAATCTTTTATAATCTTTAAATATTTTTCTAGTTTGATGTAAATCTTAAAATGCAGCTCACTCAGGCATTGACTAGAATTTGAATCACGCCTTTATTTGCTGCTGAAAATTGCCTTTAGATTTTTGTTTATGTTAAGGAGATATACCACACCTCCACATACCACGACTACTGATATTTATTTTTTAAAAAAAGACTTGAATGACTGGAGTAAAGTATTCCAGAATAGGGTGTGTACCGTTCTGTGGCCTTCTCACGATTTTCCTGAGAGTTTTGTGTGTGCTTATTTCCCGTGTATGGCGAATGTTTCGGGAATATTTCTGGACTACGCTCTAATTTTAAAAACTCGTATTTTTCTTAGAAGACTTGAAGGAAATTGAAGAGGGAAATAATTTCCTCCTCTTAAAGTGTTTTTTTTTTTTTCTCTCTCTCTCTCAAAATAAGAAGCTTTAAACTTCCTGTGATATACCTCTAAGAAGCCCCCTATTAGATTCGATTCGGCAGGTCTTTATGTATTGGGTACCTACTCTGTGTATTCCTTTCATTCTGCATGCCTTCCCTGGTTAGTCTCATCTACTTTATTCTGACAGTTTCTAAATTCATGCCTCTGGTTTCAGCCTCTCTCCTTAGCCCCAGACAGGTATGTCTAGCTTACCTCCTGGTACCCACTTACCTATGGGTCGGTATATCAAGTGCAGTATCCCCCAAACTGGGGAGTGGCATTTCACCTGGGTCTCGAGTATGATTCTGATGGGGGCCAAGGTGTGCGGGTGAGGTTCAGACAAGGCATTCTAGACGGAGGAAAACGATTCCGGGGGGCGGGGGGGGGGTGTAAAGTCTCTGGGAAGATATTCTCCACTGTCCCTTGCGGTTCTAGAACATTTTACATTGTGGTGAAATATACATCATGAACGTTACCATTGTCACCGTTTTTAGCACACAGTTCTGTGTTTAGTACGTTCAAGTTGTACAGCCGTCACTACCCTGTGTGTCCAGAACTGTTTTATCTTCCTCAGCGGAAACTCTGCATGCGTTAACTCCCCACTCCCTCCTCACCATCGTCTCCAGTAACCACCAGTCCGCTTTCCATCTCCATGAACTTCCCTACCCTAGGCTCCTTCATATAAATGGAGTCATTCAACATGTGCCCTTCAGTGACTGGCTCGTTTTACTTCTGCACGCTGGTTTATGTCATCGGTGTTCGGATTGGCCGTTTGCTTCATAGACCAGCCTACTTAATTCAACATGTACTTGATCTGTGTCCAATAATGATCTCACAAGTATGTCTAATGGGTATTTGAAATGATTTTTTCCTTTTTTAAAATGTTTTTTTTTCTATGAACAAATGAATTCCAAATTCCACCGTAGCCTTTCTCCCCCTTTGGCCAAGTGTTGGCTTTAGTGGCAAACAGTGGGGTTCAAAGGCCCTATGGGGCCATGGAGTTGATACCCCAGACACCAGGGATTTGTTAAAACTAAGCTCCAGCTTCTCCCCAGTAAACAGTATAGTGGCTCTTGAAATACTTACTCTTTTAGACATCCTGAATTTTGAAACACAGAGCGTTTCCTAAACCCTAATTGACTATGCAGGCTGATGCAGGACTTTTTTTTTTTTAAAGGGCCGCACCCACAGCATATGGAGATTCCCAGGCTAGGGGTTCAATCCCAGCTGCAGCTGCTGGCCTACACCACAGCCACAGCAACACAGGATCCGAGCTGCATCTGCGACCTACCCCACAGCTCACGGGAACGCCAGATCCTTAACCCACTGAGCGAGGCCAGGGATCGAACCTGCATCTTCGTGGATGATACTAGCTGGATTTGTTTCGGCTACATCACGACGGGAGCTTATGATGCAGGACTTTAAACTTACTTCTCCAGCCCGTTGTTAAAGTGTGTGGATCATCTGATAAGTGCAGAAGTGGAGGTTGTCCTTCAGGGACTTCCTGTGTTTAAACGCACCTGATGCGTGCTTATCATTCAGAGGTACTTGGCACTTTTGGATTTGTAGACCAGTAGGCGATATCATCTTAGCCTTTTAAGTCATTTAAAAGCAAAGCAAATCTACACATTTGCCTTCTCCAACAAAAACGTCTTTTACCAGAAATCAAATGTTAGAAGTTGTAGTCCCCAAGAGAATATAAACACAGGGTCCGGATTTTTTGGTGGGGTGTGGTTTGTGTTTGGTGTTTGCCTTCAGACCTGTTGCGGTCAGGGATCAAGTTAAGAGCCTGTGTGGCTTAAGCTTCCTTGACTAGGGAGAAGCCCACCAGGCCTTGCTTCGGTTCCCCTGCCTGCCTCACAGTCTTCTCAATGTCCGGACCTGTGACCATCCTCCAGTGAGGCCTGTCTGCAGCAGTGACAATCAGAAGGAAGCAGCCAGAAAAGCTGCCGGGCAGCCCTGGTTCCCTGCCTGTTTCGGAAGAGGCCTGTTTCCACTGAAGAGCTCTAGTTTGCAAAGAGGAAGCCTTCTTTTCAGATCTGAAAGTTGCTGAGTCGTAACTTTAATGACCTTTTAAGCTTTCTGTGAACATTTTTTAGTGAAGAACAGACAGTTGGTAAGTTTCTGTTTTGGACTGGTACCCTCCCCCCCCCCAACCCCGCCAAAGAAAAAAGACACAATGTTTTTAACTTGGAAAAGAGGTGCTTTCAGACGCACAGAACTGCAAAACAGACCAGTATGTTTTATAAGATCTTTTTATATTTCTTTTAAAGGTCAGGTGAACAGGAAGCGTTCTGAATTCATAAGGTAGAATGTAGTACTTATTAGAAACAAACTGTGGCAAAAGGAAACATTCTCAGGCTGTACGGCTGTGTGAGAAACACTTTTTTTTTTTTCTGAAAAAAGTATGAAGGAAGACCCATCAGGTTCACAATTCTCATGTTCTGAGTGCCTCGTTCCTATTCAGGAAAATATGTTCCATGAACCCCTCCTGGACTTCTTCTCCCCTCCCACTGCTGTGGGGTTTATTGCCTCTCCTTCTGCTGTAGATACCAGTCTTTCCCTCCTCAGTTCAAGCCGGCCTGCTGTGCCAGGAGAGCGTGGATGTCAAGAGGGGCGAGGGCTGTTGTCCCCTCTCTTCTGCTGACACATCCTGCCCAAGATTGGCATCAAGAGAGAAAGGAGGGATCCTTGCACCTTACTCTAACTGAGCCTTCCCTCCCCGGCCCCTAACCCTGGGCTACATCCCGTTCCCCCCACTGCAGTGCCACCCAAGCACTCAGCATCATGTTACTGGAGTCCATTTCTCTGCCATTATAAAGCCTCAGCCTCATGGAGACACTTGGAAATTTTGAATGGAACTCCTGAGTACTTCCCAGGGATTGTAGAGTTTGAGGACTGCCAGCAATAGCTTGAGAATTTTCATCCCACGGCTGGGACTGAAAAGGTGAAAAAGGCGTTTCCTGGCATCCCAAGTCGAAGCACTCACTGAAGGTGTTTTGCCCCTAGGAACCTCGTTAGGGTATAAATAGTACTTTCCTCCGCTGCGCTTTCTGCTATACTATGGATACCTTTGTGTTAAATTGTCTTTCGCAGGGGTCGGCTTCAGGAACGTAGGCATTATTTTTATGGGAAAATGCTTGCTCTCCCAAATTCCAAACATTTTAGTTAAAAATGGACTTTGGGAACACAATCTATTCACAACTTGGCTATTTGCCAGCACAGTAAAACCAACCATTCTACTTCCCATGAAGTCTGTGGTCCCACAGAAATTCAGAGACTACCGCTCATGAAACGGGATGGAGACAGAGACATGTCTCCAGCATTTCAGACTGTAGCTGAAAGAAAAATGATTTAATGGTTTATTCCAACTTTTATCGGATATAGCTGAAGTGCGCATGTTTGTGTGTATGTGTGTATGTTCACTATTTTTGTAATTCACACGTATGCATTCCCCCTATGAGCTCCATTTCCTCTTGTACAATTTACAGTAAGGTTAATTCTCTTTCTCGTATCCATTTACCTTGACCCGGGGGGGGTGGGGGGCAGTGTTCTTTCTAGGTTCCAAAAATGCCCATGAATCATGGCTGAAAAAAGTTGTAAAGTACATTAAAGCAAAAGCCAAAAACTAACACAAGGTACACTGTCCAGTCTCCTCACACTATAAAATCACATGGGAAGCACCCAGAAGCCCCATTCAAAATTTCTACAAGTCTTCATGTACCTCCTCATTCTTGGATGTAACCCACTTTTCCTTTCAATATCATCATTCAGAATGATACTTTAAAGCTGTATTTTTTTTCCTGGGCTTTATAAACACTGCCAACAGTTCAACGATAAGAAACAAAAAAATGTGTTCTTCATTTAACTCTCTCGTACGCTCAATAGGTCTCAGGGAGGGTCAAGAGTCAGAACATGCATTTGTAATATTCTGTGTGCAAATATATTCTGGGTTCCAGGCAACTAATGTGACACCTCTGTTTTAGCACCAGGACGTCAGTATGTCAGATTTACCATTTCTGCTGGTATGTTATTTGGCTCGGGTTTATAATTATTAAAAATCTGTGTCATGGCTTTTACAGGGCTCAAAATTGTGGATAATCATGGAATACCTGGGTGGTGGTTCGGCACTGGATCTTGTAAGTATTTTAAACAAATCACATGCGCACAGACACATCCATGCTTTCACTGTTCTCTTCACCGGCGTAAACAACAGCATGAAGTGATTGCTTCAGTTCACCCTGTGTACTCTTATAGAGACTCAGCTATGTTGCAGGTTTCTGCACATTGCTAACGGTCTTAGAGTGTATAAAAATGCAAACAGCTGAAGAAAATAAAATCCCCCCCCCCAGAATAGGAATGAGTGTGTGACATCTGCCATCAGTTTAGAGTTTTACTTGACATGCTTATCCCTGAAAAGACTGAGCGTTCTTAGATTTTTTTCAATGTGTTATTCAGATAACTGTCTCTAAAAGTGATTCTTGGGTTCTGACCAAGAAGGCCTACAGACCCAGCTCTCTGCAGAGTTCGCTCTGCTCCTCTGTAGGTCATTAGGAAATGCGATGGCATTTCTTGTCACAATGACTTGGAAATGCCACAGCCATTTTAGCGGGCAGGGACTAGGTGTCTAAAATCCTGCGGTGTTGGGGAAAAGTTCTCCCACTCAATGAAGAGGTGGTCGTGTACAACATATTTTTGAGAAAGCCTGGTTGTTTTCCCCAGGTGGTGTGATTCTATCGGGTGTGGGCGCCCCCCACCTTTAAAGTCTTTATTAATATGACATTGTATTTAAAATTCGGTAGCAATGTCTGAAGACACCTTTGTGTAATAGAATGACCACTGGGCCGGCCTCTGGGAGTTTGAGGTTATAGGGCTGGCTCTATTTATAACTAAATCTGTGACTGTGAACCAGACACATAAATTCCTTGGACTGGATGGCCTATAAAACAAAGAAGCTGCACCAAGTTCTCTTCCATCTTTAATATTATATGATTTTTATATACTATGCTTCTGCCTTTGAAATTATAGCCTGCTGTTTCTAAAAATAAAGTATTTTGATGATTAAGATCACTAAGTAATGGAGTTTCCCCTGTGTCACAGCAGGTTAAGGAGCCAGCATGGTCTCTGCAGAGGCTCGGATCGCTGGTGAGGTACGGGTTCAATCCCCGGCCTGGCACAGTGGGCTAAGGATCCAGCATTGCTGCACCTGTGACAGAGGGGGCAGCTGCAGCTCGGATTCGGTCCCTGGCCTGCCACCTTCCACATGCCGCAGGTGCAGCCAAAAAAGGGAAAAAAATTTAAAATAAAAAGATCAAGCAATATTTTATTTCTTACTTGTTAAAGTGGAGGTGAGTTTTTGTGACTGAAAATGATCAAAGGGCTTTAGTCCTGACTGCGCATTGACTCCAAAGTTTCAAATGATGCTATGAACAGAAATGACCATAAGCTCTTTTCTTCCCTTTAGACAAAACCATATTTAAAACCATTCTAAAGAAATGGTAATTGAACTTGATGGAGCACCTCATCTTCTAGGAATTCATCTCAGTTTAATCACTTGCTGAGTTCGGTAATCCTTCCTTGTGTCTGATCTAATTCTCATATCCTAAAGCTCGAGTGGATTTTTTTTTTCCCGCTCTCTCCTCTCTAGTGAGAGAACATAGCTGGTGTTTCTTAGTATAATAATCCTTCATGCATATGGACTCTGGTCTCATTCTCCTCTTGCAGTTAAATGATCTCATCTCTATTTGTCTTGTCACGTAGTTTTATTATGCAATAGTTTTTTCATTAGCTCCACAAGAAGCCTTGCAATTGCTCCGCGATCCTCCGTCCACTTTTTAAATATTAAGAGACTTCTCCAAATTTATCACCGTTACCTTCGCTCTTCCCCGAAGGTGCTCACCATGTCGCTTCCCTGATTTGCAGGCATTGGCAAAGCTAGTGCACTGCTCTCATCAGGATCTCTGATGGCAACGTTAAGCCGCGGACCCTGGCCCAGCCCAAACGAATGCAATCTGTATCCCCCAGTAGTAGTTCGGTTGGTTTTATGAAATCTCTGAATGAAGTGATCATGTGATCTTAATCTCATGCTGCCCTTCTGATCCCTGCCTAAATAGAGCAAATATCAATTAGCCCTGAGTGGCTGAAAATCAAGACACCTAGATCCTAGTCCTAGTTCTGCCTTTGACTTCGCTGGCTCGTATCGGGCCCGCCATTTAACCTGTGCCTTACTTTCCTCACATGTTCCATGGAGAAAATTGTAGTCTCCTTGCTTTTGTTTTTCCAGCTCTAACACTTGATAATGTTGTGATTTAATTATAAACCTCATTTGATGAGAGTTCCCTGCTGGCCTAGCGGTTCAGGATCTGGCATTGCCACTCGTGTGGCGCGGGTTCCATCCCTGGCCTGGGAACTTCTGCATGCTGTGGGTGTAGCCAAAAATAAAAATGAAATGAACCTCATTTCACTGGACTTTGTAGGGAGAGCAAATCATGAGAAAATATGCTGTTTCTTCTTCACATATAGGCCTGTGCAAATGAACGCTACCCTTTGGGGAATCTAAGAAAGGATCAGGCTTACAGAAGGGCACTGCTGCCAGGGACAAGAGGGGTATGCTGGGCAGAAAGTGTTCATCCCTTTAAACTGGTGCCTGAGTAGTGGCATGTGATCATGGCTCGTAATTTATGTCAACATTATATAGTGTACACCTCGAGATGCCCTCCCATTCTTACCAAAAAATTAGCTGTATGTGAACAGACTTTGAACATGCCGTACATTTTTTTTTTGGTATTGAATTTACTGTACCTCACTTCTTTCCAGTAAGTATTGCGGTGGCTTACAAACAAAAACATACACTAAGGTTCATAGACTAAAACATGAGCACCACGGGGAAAAGGTGGAAGCAACGTGCTAAGTGCAGGCGAGGGCGGCACACAACATGCTGCCTTAGGGAGCGGCTGGAAGTCCAAGGAGTGCGGACAAGACCCCCAAGCCCATGAGCAGACAGTCTTTGAAAGAGAAAATGTCCCTCTCGAATATCCTCGGTTGACCCCAGGGGCCATTTAACACAAGGCCAATACACTGCCCTGGAGGCAGAAGTATGAGCTCCGAGAGACCTGGGCTGGTGGCCTTCCGTCTTTGGAGAGATGTCACTTGTGCGCTCCAAGGACAGGGGGCCAAGAGCTCGGCATCACCTCTCCCAAGGCTGCATTGGAAGTGTTTAAAAAAGCAGACTCTGCTCCCTCTACTTGACATTCCTTCTCTTTCCAATGCCCTTAGTTCTCCTTTTCTGACCGTTATCATCATGGCTAAGGAAACATTTTTAACCACAAGGTTTGGGATGGTTTTCTGGCTGATAAGGAGCAAGAAAAACCAACTCTGCCACTACCCCCTTCCCCTTTCCCTGCCACGGAGGGTCTCCTCCTTCCTCCTGCCAGTACCCAGTTAGCTGAGATGTTCTGGCGTTGTCACTGCAGTGGACCTCAGTGGACCAGATAAGCTAACGGGTCTTTTACTTTGGGACCACTTTTCTGTTGGTTTCTACTGCAAATATATTTTTTAAAATTCTGTGTTATCCAGGGCACTTTTAGAAATCCTCTGCAATGATAGCTAGTACCTTTGGAGAGCTGGTAGCTTTTACAATGACCGCTAGGACCTTGCCCAATTTCTGAAGTGACTGAGGGTATACCTCCTCTGGCCCTGGTCAACATACATTATGACCAGTGATCCTAAGTGCTCATCTTAAAAGTAGCGCGACTTTGCCTTTACGTTGTGTGGCAGTACCTCAGAATTTCTCTGCCAACAATCAATAGAATAATACGCCATTTTTACCTTTTGGATGCGACTTTAATCACTGCTCTTTAAATAGAAACTTTCAGGGTGGAAGTTGTTATATTTGAACATAAAGAGAGAACGTTACCTCGGAAAGGCACCCATTGAACTACGACCATCCCTGGAGTATATATACTATGTAGCCAGACCATGGTTAATACGAGACCCGAAGTATGGGTTCTATTTTAAGCTGTGAAATTTCAACATGAAAGTGCCCTTTATTCAGAATAAATATGGCATTCATGAAAGATGAAATACAGAAGGTGCCAAAGAGCTGTGAATCCCTCCCAGTGTGAGGCAGAATGCGCAATATTTGATTTTCACCACCTCTTCCCTCCTTCCAGCAAACAGAACTCTACCTCAGCTCTGACTTGAGATTCCCACCCTTTCCTGTAATAATATTGTACAGTCCACTGTTTGTGCTTTATGAGGTACTAGAATTTTTAAATAACCATTTATTTTAAAGAGAGATTTTCAGATATTCCATTACAAGTTCTCCTGAAACCTAATCATTGCTTTCCTTGTATTGCAGTTAGAACTATTGGCTTTAGTACAGGGATGGGGAAGGAAAGAGAAATGGGTTATATTTATTTGAAAAACTGGATCCTGCCATGATGTGATCATTTTTTTTTTACAATGCAAGTCTGAATAGTTTATTATATTCCTAGCTAAACCTTAAATCTGCGTCTCAAAAAAGGCTCCATGCTTTACAGTGGTTTTTGAAATTCGTCAATGCTAAGAACTGTGCTACAGCTAACCCATGTGATCAAATTGGGTTGCTGCAGAGATCCTATGGGCTGCCCGATCTAAAAATCAGTTCAGTGTAAATATTGAATGCGTTGTACATGGCAGATGCCAAAATTTTAAGTAGCTGATTTCGTTTTTCCTATCTGAAAAAAAAAGCTAATTCAGTCATTATTAAGCATATTTCTTAGATCTTTGATGTAAATATTTAAGAACCTCAGAATTTAGAGCGATTATACAGGTAATACTGCTTATATTAATCTTACATTACTCTTTCCAGATTAAATCTAATGATTGAAAACCCTTTTAGCCTTTTGATTTGACTTTTCTACTCCTTCCTCGCCTTAAAATTTTTGCTCATTTGTTTAAATATTGACTTAATAAAGAGAACTGCCTCATATATCTAAGCAATCCCCTTCTTTCAAAGATCACATCCAGTTTGAACTTTATTGTTCCAAACTTTGACATGTATATGTGTCTGTGTGTTTTTTCCCTCTAAGCTGCGAGCTGGTCCATTTGATGAGTTCCAGATTGCGACCATGCTAAAAGAAATTTTGAAAGGTCTGGACTACCTGCATTCAGAAAAGAAAATTCACCGAGACATAAAAGGTATACAGAAGCCTAATATGAACCTGAGGAAAAAAAAAATAGATGCATTCTGAGGAAGCTGAGGTTCTTTTGGTTTCTTTTTTTCCTCCTAGCTGCCAATGTCTTGCTCTCAGAACAAGGAGATGTCAAACTTGCTGATTTTGGAGTTGCTGGCCAGCTGACAGATACACAAATTAAAAGAAACACCTTTGTGGGAACACCATTTTGGATGGCTCCTGAAGTTATTCAGCAGTCAGCTTATGACTCAAAAGTAAAGTGTTACCTGTCCAAACTGTTTGGTTTTTAATGATAAGTTTTATATAATGCACTATCCACTTTAACAAACTACCCTAACTCTCCTTCCTTTTAAAGTATTTCTAAAGCTAGATTCATGTCAGATGTTGCTGTTACATCATAACTTCCCTTGATGCTGGTAATATTTGGACCCTATTCCCTTCAATGGCCTTCCATCCTACTTGGAATAAAGTCCAGGGTCCTTACAATCACATACGTGGCCCCTGTACAATCTGGCCCTCACCTGCCTCTCCAGCCTCATCTCCTCTCACTGCCCTCTATTTTCCACCTGCTTCAGCCACAGCGGCCTCATTGCTGTTGCATAAACATGGCAAGTACCCTCTGGCCTCAGGACCTTTGCACTTGCCTTTTCCTCCACCTGGAATAACCTTCCCACCAGTTGGGTCTCTGCTTCAACATTACCTACCCAGAATAGTCTTGCCTAGCCATCCTGTGTAAATCTGCAGCCCCTCTGCCCCCTCATTTATTATTCCCTTATCCTGGCTTACTATTTTCTTCACAGAACTTAGCACCATCAGACATCCTATTATTAATTTATTTGTCTGTCTCTTCTACTAGAACATAAATAAGCCCCTTGAGAACAGGGGTTTTTGTCTGTTTAGCCACCACCTGAATCCTCGGTGCCTAGAATGCAATAACAGCACAAAGTAGGGAATTTGACTTTTTTTTAATAAATGAATTCTATGAATAAAAATTTAGTAACATCACATTTCTTGAGACATTTACTATTGTATGACCGTGCGCTTCCACAGACTCTTTTTTTTATTTTTTATTTTTTGGTCTTTTTGTCTTTCTAGGGCCACACCCGTGGCCTATGGAGGTTCCCAGGTTAGAGGTCGAATCGGAGCTGTAGCCGCTGGCCTACGCCCCAGCCACAGCAACGCCAGATCCAAGCCATGTCTGCGATCTACATCTCAGCTCACAGCAACACCGGATCCGTAACCCACTGGGCAAGGCCAGGGATTGAACCCACAACCTCATGGTTCCTAGTCGGATGCGCCAACCGCTGAGCCACGATGGGAACTCCTTCCACAGACTCTTTTGAGGCAATGTGTTGGAATGGAACTTCAGGGTAATGGTCTTTTCTTCCTTACCTTAGGCTGACATTTGGTCCCTGGGAATCACCGCTATTGAACTAGCCAAGGGAGAGCCACCGAACTCTGATATGCATCCAATGAGGGTTCTGTTTCTTATCCCAAAAAACAATCCTCCAACTCTTGTCGGAGACTTTACTAAATCCTTTAAGGAGTTTATTGATGCTTGCCTGAACAAAGATCCATCATTTGTGAGTATATATGCTACTACTACGGTTTTCTACGGTTAGATCCACATGGAGCCACTGTAGGTGGTTCAATGGTAAGGAGTACAGTACGTGTGAAAATTGTCTAAGATCCATCCACAAACCTGATTCCTCCCTCCATGTTGCTAATTCTGTTCCCTTCTTGACAAGATCCATAGTTCCTTCTCTCCTTTTCCTGTATCTTTTTCTCTTTTTTTGTGGTACCCAGCTTCTTCCTTATTCTGTTGATTATTTCCTGGCTTAGGGGGAAAGAAATGTGAGAAGTAAAGTTCATTTTCTAGGATGTTATTATTAAAGTATATGTATGATTATTCCCATTGATTTTTATTCAGCTGTGTGTTTGTTTTCCATGAAACGGTGTTTGCATTTCACGATTTTTTATTTAATGTTTGGAAATGCCAACATAAAGTTGTGTACTTTTCCTAAAGTCTAATGAGCTCTATTCATTTACTTGGCAAATTTGATTACAGTTGTTTTACTGTTTTTAAAATAAAGCTGCCTGATGACTTCTAGAATCTAGAAATATACAAATACTGTCTAAGTTCAAAGTAACTATTTTAAATTGCTAATGAATATTCTGGTACTGATAAAATACTAAAGGGGAAAATATCCCCCACAGCACCTGGTATTTCTATTTAGACACAACATGAATTAAGGTGTGATGGGAAAGGGATTAGTCTGGGGGTCGTAGGATGTGTGCAGATAATAACAAAGAAACAGCCTTGCTAGTTTTCATCCTTTTTTCCAATTTCCAGTAAATGTAACGAAAGTATTTTAAAGCACTATTTGGAAATATTTTAAAAGTTTTACTTGATTATCGAAATCCTGCCATGTGTTTCTCTGCTTTTAAGAAAGCCCTGCCTGCCCGTTTGCTGGTAGGTAGGCCACCTTTTGCCCATTCGGCTGTAACAAGTGGGCAGCAAAGTAGCGAATTTAATTTGGTTGCCTTGAGCCACTTCAGAAATAGAATTACCTAGTGTCCTATGACATTTTAGTTGTCTTCCTGTCTACAGACATGCTTTTATGCCTTTCAGCTTAATAACTGCAATGATTTCTTATCACTCCGTGCAATCATAGAGCCTAGAAATATTCACGCATCCTGCCTCTTTGTTCCTTAGCGTCCTACAGCTAAAGAACTTCTGAAACATAAATTCATCGTAAAAAATTCAAAGAAGACTTCTTATCTGACCGAGCTGATAGATCGATTTAAGAGATGGAAGGCAGAAGGACACAGTGATGATGAATCTGATTCTGAAGGCTCTGATTCGTACGTGCAAATTATTCAATTTTTATGTAGACAGCACATTTTAATATTACAACATCTTTTAACTACAATCCAATATGCTTTCCCAAGCATAAAATATAAACTCTGCTCTAGAGTTTGACTTTAGAAACTGGCCATCTTTTAAAATCACAACCTGTAGAGCACAATGAATTTGGAAACAGATTTTTTTCTTAGAAATGAATTGCTTTAGTTTTAAATGGTCTTGGTCTAACCCCTAGTGGATACTTAAGTATATTACAAAATTTTGGAACAAGATTCAATTTAAGGTGTTTTCTTAGTTTGCCCAAAGTGATACGGAGCTATGTCTTCTCATACTTTGGAGGCAACCTGCAAAATCCCTCTGGAGAACTAACTTTTCCCACTTTTCTTGGCCATGTACCAAAATGGTCAGATTGGTACATACTTATTTATATCTGATTTCTATCCCCTAAAATGTTGCATTGTTTTTTAGCTGCAGCAATTTACATTACCATTTTAGCCTCTAAGTCCATAACTTACTTAATTCAGCCTAAAAAGTCTGCCGGCTACACCAGCATTTATTCCTCCACTGGGTGAACTGATACCGAGGTAACACCAATTTTTTTTAGATAATACCTGCATTTATGAGAAATCTCCCAACTTTTGAAAAGGATAAAAAAAAAAAAGATCAGGATAGGGGTTCCCACTGTGGCACAGAGGGATTGGGAACCTGGCACAGTGGGTTAAGCATCCGGCATTGCTAATACCCACGGCTCAAATCTGATACCTGGCCCAGGAAGTGTATGTGCTGTGCAATGGCTTAAAAAGAAAAAAAAAAAATGAGGATGGTTTTTTGTACCCTGTTCTACTCTCTGTTGCCTTAGCTGCCCATGACACTCACCCATGAAGCCTTAAAAAAAAAAAAAAACAAATCACTAAGCCACACTACAGGGGATCCTGATCCAGTCAGTGGGAAGGGGTGGGGGCCGGCCTTTATATTATGGAGTTAGAGGTCTTCACATGTGATTCTGGTACACACTTTAGAGTTGAGAACCACTGCTGCTGTCCCGTAGAAAGTAGTGTCGACTTGAAGCTGAAGATCAAATGATTTTTTAACACATCGGGACAGTTTTCCATTCAGAATCTGACAGCATTGACTTGGTATTTTCACCACCTATACCATTTAGGAACTTATGGAAGTATCTTTGGCCATCTCTTTAGGGAATCCACCACCAGGGAAAATAATACTCATCCCGAATGGAGCTTTACCACCGTGCGAAAGAAGCCTGATCCAAAGAAGCTACAGAACGGGGCAGTATGTATATCCAGATGTTCACCTCCTCTTGTTAGGACTAGATAGTGCGATTATGATGGCCAAACATTGTTAGAATCGAATACCCCTGAATGCCTGTCCGTTAGTTTTGAGCTAATTAAGAAATGATCAGAGAAGTCTTTTAAGTGGCCATTGGTATGTTTTAAAATGCATTTTCCCTAGAGATAGCTAAACCCGGTGGAAACAGGTCTATCAGTTGGAATCCTAGAAGTTAGAGGCCTCTGGATGATATAGATGGGAGTTATTGATGGGAAGAAAGCATGAAGACTTGCCTTACATTGGGTCTTTGGGGGGAGGGATGCAAATTAACACACATGAATGATTATTTTCATTTCATGTATATAATTTATAACATTTGTTCAAAGGAGCAAGATCTTGTGCAAACCCTGAGCTGTTTGTCTATGATAATCACACCTGCATTTGCTGAAGTAAGTACAGATTCATTAGCTTTGGAGATCTATTTGAAGAAGTATAGTAATTGTAAATGTTATAATTATTGATCTTTCTCAGCTTAAACAGCAGGATGAGAATAATGCTAGCAGGAATCAGGCAATTGAAGAACTAGAGAAAAGCATTGCCGTGGCCGAAGCTGCCTGTCCTGGCATCACAGATAAAATGGTGAAGAAATTAATTGAAAAATTTCAAAAGTAAGCTTGAAATGTCATTTTTTAAAATCGATTTTGGAGCGTTACCACTGTAGCTCAGCGGGTTAAGAACCCGACAGTGTCACTGAGGATGCAGATTTGATCCCTAGCCTCGCTCAGTGGGCTAAGGATCCAGCGTTGCCACAAGCTGTGGCATAGGTCACAGATAATGGCTTGGATCTGACATGGTTGCTGTGGCCGTGGCATAGGCCGGCAGCTGCAGCTCCAGTTCTGCCCCTAGCCTGGGAACTTCCACATGCCACGGGTACAGCCCCCAATAAAAGCAAAAGGAAACAAAAGAACAAAACAACTATTTTGACATGTTACTGCTGGATGTTCATTTATGGTGTCATAATTACCTACTTGATTCAGTCATTTCGATTATTCCTAACCAAGTCCATTCTTAATAGTCACATACTTGAAACCTGTTCTGTTTGTGGCCCATCTTCAACACTAGCTTTTGGATTCTTCTCTTCGGGCAGTACAAGGTAGTTTGCCACTGAATGAAATGGCCTGTGGTTTTTTTTGGTTTTGTTTTGTTTTGTTTTCCTTTCCCTGTTCGTAGGCAGGCGTATAGACAAAAGGTCACAGGGCATGATCTTATTTGGACCCTTGTAAATACCATTTAGAAATGCTTTCATTCTTGCCACTCTTCTTATCGCACTGCTATTCACATAGTTTCAGTGCCAAAGTTCATCAAGTTTAACCCCCATAAGAAAAGTTAAGGAAAGAATTTTAGGTATAGAAACTCAGTGAAGACTCTGAAAGGTTCTCATGTCTATATTTCAGTGTCTATAGTGCCTCTTAAAGTGTTGGTTTAATTTTGTTCACATTCAGTGAAGTTCTTCCATTTAATTTTTTAATTCTCTTTTTAAACAAGACTTTTGTATGCATGTACAAACACACGCAATTCCTTAGCTCAAGCAAGTTATAGAGCAGTACTAATCTCAGCCTTAATCTCGTTATATCACTTCTTTGTATTTGTGATGCCACTGGGATCAAGTTGGAACAGACCAGACAGCCTGTAAACCACATACTCTCCTAGATCTTTCTTGCTGATAAAGTCTGTTTGTACTCATCAGCTAAAGCCCCTCTTAAAATCCTTTCGTTTTTAATGGAAAACCTGCCCTCTCTTCGCCAGCTTGCAAACGAATCAGTTGCAAGTTGTAAAATCGGACGCAGAAGGGATTTTGGAACTCCTTTCTATTTTAATGTCTACATGATGAGAGGCAATAGAAAAAAAAATTGTTTGCTGCATCAACTCGATTGCAGAGTTCATATGAATGAAAAATGTGCACATGCATAGTTATATATCAATTTAAGTTTTTCTTAATTTTATAGGTGTTCAGCAGATGAATCCCCCTAAGAAATGTCTTGTTATTGGCTTCTCTTTCATATGGACCCAGAGAAACCCACCAAAGCTACTTCAAGCTTAACAATGCTTAACTCATGAGCTCCATGTGCCTTTTGGATCTTTGCGACATTGAAGATTTGAAAGAAGCTATTCAACTATTTTGTGATGGTGTTTATCATTTTATATTTTAAAGAGATTATTTTGTAAGAAATAACTTTTAATACTATAGTTTCAGCTGTATTCTAGAAAAGGTTGAGATACAGTTTTGCTTTTAGGTATCATTATTACTTAAGTTACTAGGATGAATACCTTTCATGTTTTGATCTTTAGTTAACTGTACACTCATGAAACATACAGGTATTTCACAGTCATCCTAAATATTCAACTTTCGTAAGTCATCAAGCTTCAAAAAGCTTTTTTTTTTTTAACACAAGCATATTCTAAAAATGACTCTTGGAAGGGAGGTGGAGACAAGTCAGACATTCTTAAAACAGAAGTTTTTTTGATAAGCTTTTAGAAATGACATCTGGAAAGGTATTGACTCTTCTACCAAGTTGATGGTATTCCAGGCAGCTCAGTGACAATCACATTGGAGAGCCCGGTGTTGGAAGCATTTATAGGCAACATGTAGCAACAGAGGTACCTCTTGGTGTGCAGTATTTACCTTCTCTTTTAGAAGAGGCAATTGACCCTTCTTTAAGTTAACACGTTGGAAAGTTAAAGCAATACCAATTAGCCGAGGATGGGTTTTTTAGTAATACTGGAAGAACTAGTCAGGATTCATTTTTAAAATCACCTCAAATCACATATCATATGCTTGGATTTGGGGAGCTCAAAAGAAGCTGATCATAATGTGATCATAAATACCTGATCAACAGGTATGACTATAATTTACACCAGCATATTTTTGGCATGGTAGTAAAATGTCTTATAAACTATTTATACATTTTTTTTTTGTTCTTCAAACTATCCAGTACATGTAAGCATCATTTGTTCATTTTTGAAAGGGTATTTAAGCATTTTTTGATTCACATGAAAATAATCATAGTACAGGATGATTTCTGCCCGCACAAAGGTAAGTTAGACTGTACAGTTAAATTTTCAGTTATATTTATGGTACTGTTACGTGGGTAATACCTTTTTCCTTTAAGCCCAGTATATATATTATGCTTGCCTAAGTTCTGAAGTGGGGCTATATTTCAGTAGTTGTAGAATTATTGATATTGATTAGTTTTAATAGTTAATGTTTTATTGTTTGGATCTGCACAATTTGGTTTTTGCACAAAAGTCATTTTAATACATCTGAATAATTGCCAAATATTAGAAGAAAGGTGTTCTTGAAGTAAAGAGTATAGTTTTTACAGTGGCCATTACCTCCTCCTTTTTTTGTAATAATGCAGACACTTGAATAAGTAGTTCATTGCGCGTCATATGCCCAGCAGATTTTTGCATTGGTGCCTATACTGTAACAATTACTTTTAACACGTATTTTGAAGTAATAGTTCAGTTAAAATTTTCAGCTGCTGTGTAACGCTATGTAATTGCAGTTTATAATTTGTAGAGGTCTGGTAATAGTTTTGCAAATCACATCGTGTACTAAATGAATATTTTTGTAAAAGTAAAAGCAACAAATTTTTAAATTGATAATTTGAAACTTTACAGCGCAACTGCATCATGGATAAAAAATTGTATTGCTTATTCATTAGAGCTATTAGTCCTGTAAACTGTTTCTGGGTGAAGCGTACTTCAGTGTTTTGGGGGGCTAAAAATAAATATTTAAATTTCATGGTCCTCGGCATTTTTCTTGAGGTGGGGCATGGTATCACATTTTAATTTTTTCAAATTATTTCTCCTTGGCCCTTTAATTTATTGTTGGAACTTTAACACCAGTGTCTCCATTGGAAACTGGAAGATAGTCTTTTTTTTTTTTTGCTTTTTAGGTCCGCCCCCGCAGCATAGGGAGGTTCCCAGGCTAGGGGTTGAATTGGAGCTAAAGCTGAGTCTGCGACCTACACCACAGCTCACGGCAGTGCCAGATCCTTAACCCACTGAGCGAGGCCGAGGATGGAACCTGCCAACCTCATGGTTCCTAGTCGGATTCATTTCTGCTGCGCCATAATGGGAACTCCCTTCAAATTTTTATTAAGCATTGATTATGGCTCCAGTGAACATCTGTCCTGATTTCTGCCTGCTGTCCTGACAGAATCATTAGTAGAATCTTCTTTCAATCAAAAACGTCCTTGTAGGTTGAACAATACATTATATGGTCCCTCTAATTATAGTTTGATTAGGAAGTCTTACACAGATTTGACCCCTTTATTTCTCTAGGGAAAACAAATTTCACAAAGATTTCTAGAAGTTGAGATGAGAAATAACATATAATCTTAAAGGAATTTGAGTTTTTCCTAGAGAAAAGATCAAAGATGAACTTAATATACAGCTTTGAGTATCTATAGGATTAATTATAGGTGATTGGACTTCAATGAATTATTGTTAAATAGCTACTCTAGACTTATTGGTTACCGGCTTTGATTCCAGGAGTGGGAAGAAAAGTGCTCGAATGCTGAAAGGGGGTCATGAGATATATTAAAAGGGATTTTTCTGATGTAAGGACTAGGAGAGGAAGAACTACTCCATCCGTCTTTTCTCCGTTCAGTCATATATAAAATAGGTTGGTGATGTAATTGCATCATTTCTTTGATGTCATTACCTAACATTATCTCGTAAACATGTTGTATGTAACACTAAAATCAATAAACCAAATAAAGTTCTCAGATAGAATGTTATACCTTCCAAGGGGAATAAGAGAGAAATTCTGCATGGGTCAAGAAGAAAATTTGGGGCGTTCCCATTGTGGCTCAGCGCTAACAAACCTGACCAATATCCATGAGGATGCAGGTTCGATCCCTGGCCTCGCTCAGTGGATTAAGGATCTGGCATTGCCGTGAGCTGTGGTGTAGGTGGCAGACGCAGCTCGGATCCTGCGTTGCTGTGGCTCTGGCGTAGGCTGGCAGCTCCAGCTCCGATTCGACCCTTAGCCTAGGAACCTCCATATGCTGCAGGTGTGGCCCTAAGAGACAAAAAAAAAAAAAAAAAAAGAATTTTGATTCATTAATCCTGTCTGGATTTTTGTACTTCCTTTTTCTTTTAAGCTATCCCCATTCTACCACGTCTCCATCCCTGCCTCCCTCCTTTTCCTTGTTCCCTGACTGCACCTTCCTCACTTAGAGCCTGGAGCCAATCACTTCTGATATTGATTAAAACAAAAGGAAGATCATCTTACAACCTATTTTTTAAATAAGTGGGTTTCTATCGCCCTTTATTAAAAATGCTATTCATCTCATTTCCTTGCTTACATGCACGCAGCAAGATATAGCAGAAAATAAATTCTTGCAGGAGAGATTAGATAAACAAACCAACATGTTAACTTATCTTTCACTACATATTATAGTTAAGAATAGAGAAGTAATAAGTCAAACACATACATATATTATCCTCCTCAGGCAGATATCTCGCTTCAGAAATTGATCAATTCACGAATTTCTGGGGTTTTGAATCCTGCCAAGTCCTAGTTTAATTCATTATAAACGTGTGTTCTTTTGCAAGAATCTATGTTCCTTCTTCTTCCTGAAGTAGAGGAGGGCCATGCTGCCTCTAATATAGGCTATTAAAGATGGAAGTCTTTAGAAATTCTCATGTGGCACAGCGGGTTAAGGATCCAGCATTGTCACTGCTGCGGCTTGGGTCACTGCTGAGGCACAGGTTCCATCCCTGGCCGGGGAACTTCCACATGCCAAGAGCACAACCCCCACCCCTGCCCCCGAATCAAAGTCTTTAACATAAAACAGGACCATTTTTACTGGACCCCACACAAATAATAAGGACCAAAACCTTTAATCATAGCATCGCTTAAGAACAAAAGGTCCAACACGCAGTCTACTAAATTACTAAGTAATGTCAGAAGCCAATGCTGTAGGCCAACCCATATTGTCACTCTTGAGTGCTGAAGAGCCTGACGTCATTTCTAATGTCTCTATGGGGAAATAAAGGAGATGACAAATCCCCACCTCACGCTGCCACGGGGCTGGTGAGGAAAGGACATGTTCCAGAATGATTCAGAGGGAGGAGAAGAGTAGGGCTTGAGGAACGAGGCAGCAGCTCGATCTTCCGGAAGCTGGGTTCCCACACTTAGAAGAATCCCGTAATACCAAATGCACAGTAACAAAGAAAATGGTTTGTGCAGAAAGTTCCTTCTGTTTTAAGCAACTCAGTCGGGAACGTGGACCTGGCCTAGAAATGTTCATAGAGTTCACACTTTTAAGCTAAAAAGTAATTACACGGTTTCTGCAAAGTCCTGTCCTCAGCAGCTGGTGTATTGAAAGAGACCTCTTCATCTTCTTCATCTAGCTGGAGACTCCCAGAAGAGAGGCGGATTCTGGCCATGGGCGACCTTATTCCTTTGCCATACAAAGAGCAGTAGTCTGGTTTCAGAATCTCTGATTCAGAATCGCTGGATTCACTGGCTACATACCTTTCTGTGGCTCCCTGATCCATTAAAACGGGTGGAAACGCCTGCTCTGCAAACATATATGTAAACAGGTCAGCTTTACGACTCAGAGCAGGACAAGGCCCTAAAGGTCTAAATTCTGACCCAAAAGGAAAACGGATCGTTTTCATGTCTGATTGGCTCTGGGACCGTTTAGGGGGTTGCTCTTGACTGTTACCTGCAAAGGCATCATCACAAGTCGGATTGTCTCCTTCTAAATCTACACTGATGTTGCTCCTACCAGTAGTCCTGGCCTTCGCTTCTTGGAGTTCTTGAAAGTCTTGCTGAATGCTCTTCATTCTGATGTTTCTTGGGCTTCTTTTGGCTGGCTTCACTGCAGTAGGCTGTAGACAGCTGCCTGGCCTTTCTCGTTCCTCTGCCATGAGCGGAGACCGTCTGGGCACCTGGGGTGGTCTGTCCACGTAAAAAAAGACTTGGGGAGGCATGATATCAACCTGCTGTCCAGTACAAGGAATATAGGGCACGTCCGTGTAGGTTAGCTGCCTTGCCGGACTCACTTTGCTCGTGAGGCCAGAACATGTGCTCAGGTGATTGTCAGCAAACTTACGGCTTGTTTGGAAGGAGGTCAGAGGACTCCTTTCCTCAAAGTAGTCTCTCGGGGCAGTGTCAGGGTCGGGGTCAGTGTTAAAGACAGGGTCTGTATAAAGAAAAGGGAAAGAAGAACTGCTCTGGGACGGATGTAAGGACGTGGGGTCTGCCTCTGGTCTGGAACGCTCCAGCTCGGCTGCAAACGTCACCTCCACTGCAGAGTTTCTCCTCCTACTGTCCAGCACAGGCTCGGACGCGTGTACGCCATTCACGTTTCGGTAGTACCCACTGCCATAGGCTAGTCTCAAATCTTCCACCTTTAGAGAAAGGACATGTTGGTGAAAGAAAGAAAAAGCCATTTGGTGGGGGTGGGAGCGGGGATCTAAATCAGCCTTGCATTTTGCAACCATGGTTTTTCACAAAGTCGCTTCGGTCCATGTTCTATTCCGGGGTTGATACATAGACACATCAAGAGTAATCATCACTTGGGCCACATCCCAATTTATGTGCTGAAAAAATAGACATGACATTCTCCTTTCTCAGCAGTCACACTCCAGCCCCTGCATTCTCTATATACTTCAGCCGGCATTGTACTTTAAACAGTATGGTTAAGTAGCTATATCCATCAGCTAGGAGTTCTGCCTTTTGGCTCTGCCTTTACTTGCTGTGTGACCTTAGGTAAGAATCCTCACCTCCCTGTTCCAGCTTCCTCCCTACTTTCTGTACAATGGTGGGACGAGGGCTCTGAATAACATGAGAGGGTCAAACATTAGCTGGTACCTTCCAGCATTATACCTCGGTGATGTCTTCTAGATAAAAACCGCCTGTGACTTGAAGATAGGACTTATGAGACCCATAATTCATTTTTCTTAGGGAGAGCAAAGGAAAATAATTAACACGGTTCATGCTATAAAACTCCAATGGAGCCATCATGTCACAGTTCTGGGAGAATAGCACTTTGTTCCTAAGTTACCAAAATGACATAGCAAACCCTCAACCCCAGACCTTATAGCATCCTCTAAGCCTTAAGATGTTCATAGGTAAAAAAGCGGAGCTTTCAGTTTTAAAAACACGAAGCACTAGAAATTCATTTGGATCTGCATTTTGCAGAATGTTAGCAATACAGGTTTCAGTGTAAAGATGGGCCGGATCTTTCCAGTCTGTCAGGTACAC
This sequence comes from Sus scrofa, assembly GCF_054392235.1. NCBI lineage: Eukaryota > Metazoa > Chordata > Mammalia > Artiodactyla > Suidae > Sus > Sus scrofa. The sequence goes on from NC_139401.1 coordinate 118,468,729, forward strand.
ACCAGTTTACCCAATGGTCTTCTACTGGTTGGAGATACCGAGCTGGCAGATCTCCCCAGGAGGCTCAGCAACGTGAACAGAGTTACCTTTTTACATACGGGGAGATTCTGGCAGAATCAATTCTTGGAATCATTTGAACTGTAGATGCATTACATTTATCTAAAGAAGAAGGACTTTTCAAAAACCTTACTTGTTTTGACACATCAGAGAGGAGGTCTGGTGAGGACCTGCACTGGCGCTCGTGGTACTGGGATGGGTGATGTTTCCTGAAATCCCCAAAAAGAAGGAATTGAAATGGCCTTCACGTGAATACAGAAGCCCTATAATTCTCTATATTCACCTGAAAATCAGCATGATGGAGAGAAACAAAACCACATACCTTTCAAATGGCAGGCTCTTCAACCTCCCTTTTTTTCCATATTCCAAGAGTTGCCTTTGGGTTCTTCCGCTGTCATAAAAACAAGATAAACGCTTTATTAATAATGTCCTTCGAGTAAGTTACTAAGACTCAAAAGTGTGACTCGTGGTTGAAATCGAAAGAGTCTGGATGGGAGTTCCCATTGTGGCTCAGTGGCAACGAACCCATCTAGTATCCATGAGGTTGCGGGTTCGATCCCTGGCCTTGCACAGTGGGTTAAGGATCCGGCATTGCCGTGAGCTGCGGTGTAGGTCGCAGACGCGGCTTGGATGCCATGTTGCTGTGGTGTAGGCCAGCAGCTGTAGCTCTGATTGGACCCCTTGCCTGGGAACTTCCATATGCCTCAAGTGTGGCCCTAGAAAGACAAAAAAAAAAAAAAGATTCTGGATGAATGACATGTTGTGAATCTCTGACCATCACATTCATAATATCCCTTTAGCCCAGGATCAGGTGGAGAAACCTCAACGACTCAGGACCCAGACATTTTTCAAAAGCCTCTGAACAGGGCTACATAACAATTACAAATTCTGGCCTTGAAAACTAATATACTTTCCTTTAAAGGCCTCTCCCCTTCCTCCAAATTTACACATAATTTCTAATGAGGCTATTTGTCTGGTTTCCTATTCTATGACAGGAGAAAAACAGCTAACTGAACAGTAGAAGAAGCTTGCTCCAGTCAGACATACATGAGCCAAGAAAGCCAGTTGATTGCTGGGAGAAACACAGGAGCCAAAAAAGAAATCACGAGAATAATAAAACCCCCAAAGTCCGGGCCATTTATCACTGCGGCTCAGGGTCCGACGTGCCTCCCCCGCCCTGAGGCCGGCACTGCACTACAGCTGCTGGCAGAGGATACTAAGTGATGTTTATAATAACTCAGGTCATTAAGAAAAGGGCAAAATATGCTCAGTATCATCTGTTTAAGAAGGCAGGGATTTGGAGCATACATTTTGGAAAGATTCCATAAAAATATGTACATTTTTTAAAAGATCTCATTTTTACTGGGGCAGGCTTCCGCTACTTGAAAAATCCTTTAGAGGAAGCACTGGATTCGAATTTTTTATTTTAGCTAAGAGATTTGAAGGCGTCTTTCAAAGAAATCCTAGGTGGGTGGGTTCAAGTGAAAACATGTTCTTATTTCAACCTTCAAGGTGTTAGCCTATAGTAGGAAGCCTCTACTACAAATACTACTTAACCTCTCAAATCCTTTTTTTTTTTTTTTTTTTGCTTTTTAGGGCCACACCCATGGCATATGATGGTTCCCAGGCTAGGAGTCCAATTGGAGCTACAGCTGTCAGCCTACGCCACAGCCACAGCAACACCAGATCCTTAACCCATTGAGTGAGACCAGGGATCGAACCCGCAACCTCATGGTTCCTAGTCAGATTCGTTTCCGCTGTGCCACGATGGGAACTCCAACCTCTCAAACCTTGTAGCCCCTCCAGTACTTTCTCATCCTATCTTTTGCCTCATCGCCACAAAAGGATGTTGAGCTTTCCTCCCCATGGCTAGCATGTTAAGTTGCGTATAATAAGGAAAAGAGGAGTTTTGCTATGTTTTCTCAAAGAGCATACACCCCCCCATCTTTGCAGAAATTCCCATCTAACCTCTAAGTGGGGTGCACCCATCCCTTTGCCTCCCAGCTAGCAAATACTGACCTAATGAGTCACACAGACAATGAGCAGGAAAGGGTATCATCCTTCACGTGACTGAAAAGGATCCTTTCTTGCTGCTACAATTTAAGCTCCTCCTATCGCCTTCCACGTTACCAAAGAGAAGTTGTGCTTTGGATTTGCCCATGTACAGTATTTAATTACCTGTAGCGGAAACTGGAACCCTTGCTGCAGAGTAGGGTTTTGGGCTTTGATTTGGGCTCTTCGGAAAGTCTGAAGAAGGCATGGTACTCCACACAAGTCTTCCAGAAAGCCTTGCAGGCGTCTCGGCTGGCCATGGTGAACTCCAGCGTATCCTTGCACAGCACCTGTATAAACCCAGTTCCATCAAGCAAAACATCCTTCACGAATATCAAAGACCTTCATATCCCAACGCCTTCCAAACTATTGGTCCAGGGGCCCCGTACAGCTTCTGATTTTCCACTCGGCTCCCTTTAGGCTTCACACCTACTGAAACCAAATGATTGGCAACCTTCCGAGGAACAGACAGGGCCACTGCTCCGAAACAGAACCTTCTCTAAGAAGCGAAACTTGCCTTGCACATCCTCCTCACCTCACACCCGTTTTTCCCCCTCTTCTCTGCCAGGAACATTTTTATGAAGTTGTAAATTAGGTTAAAATGAACATCAAAGGGTATCCTTTCAAGGTGACAAGAAGTTATAAATGACCAACGGGAAAGGGGAGGGAGGAGGAGATGTTTCTAACAGATGGTAGGCTTTATAGGATGATTACACATACATGAGTCTTTGTGACACCCCAGCAAGAGGCATTGCTCCCTCTCTGTGCTGCCTTGTTCTAGGATGCTCTGCGTGGCTCCCTTAACATATTCTAACCTGCCATCGGGGAGTACAGCCTTCCAGATCTAGAGTTCAAGTTTGCCCCCACCCCTGACTGACTGCATTGACCCCACAGCATGTGTGCAGCCTTGTTTCCAGCAGCCCCACCAACCCACTTTGCTGCTCCCCTTCTCTCATTCCTTCCCAGGCCCCTGGACACATGAGCTTCACACTGGATTCAGTCTTCTGAACTGCTCCTGCGAACACTTTGATCTAAGGCTAAGCGCCGGAGAATGAAGCCCAAACTACTGAATTATCTGTAGGTCAAAAAAGCAGTTGATACACACTTTTCATTTCCTTGATAGCCATAAAAAACATCCTTTCTAGCCCCTTTGTCTCAGCATGTACAATGCAGCTTTGACCACTATATACCCACTCCCACATCCTACTTTGGGAAAGAGTAGGTGTTCAATTGTTTTTGCTTAAGGAAAAGTAGACAAAAACACTTTCTTAAAAAAAAAAATGGAGCAAACAACATTGCATGAATATGTCCACAGTCTTAGATCTGAGCTCTTCCACGGACTTATCAAATCCCTGACAAATGGTTTCTAAGGAGAGTTGTCTTCCATCCCAGCCACCCCATTTTCCTATTACTCTATTCCTTCTGAACCGCCAATAGGATTTCTCAGTGTTTTGCCTATAGTTAAAACTATGACTAAAGCTCTGGTCTGTTTCTGCAGAGGCCAAAGAGGGAGCCCATCACCGGTCAGGGCCAGCCAGCTTTCACCACTCACAATCAAACCCCATTTGCAGAAACAACCAAGAAATCTCAAGTGAGTAGGACGTCAAAGAATTTACTAGCGAGCTACTTACCAAGATGTTGGCATGAAGTTTGATGAGAAAATGCTTTCTTTTAAAACTCAACTTGCGGATTTTAGCCCAGTTGAAAGTATTGATCTTTGTATTTCCCTATAAGGAAGCACATGGCAGGTTTCAGGATGAATTCAGCACAAGCTGGTTTGTAAGACAAAACAGACCTGTTGGGAAATGCCCTTCATAAACAGGACTGTCCTTGATCTCTGCTGTGTTAGGATAGAAGCTATGGCCGAAGAAGGCATTCTAGCTGGGACATGAGACTGCTACGAAATGCAAGGGAGAAAGGGTATGCCTGGGAAAGGTTTCCAACCAGGATAGGGAAATTACGGTAGAAAAGGATTGCAAGTACCGAGGTATGTCCCACGTTGCGAAAATTCACTTTACGTCATTCTGCTTTTAATGAAAGACCCGCATTGTTACCTGTTCTCACTAACTGAAAGAAATCCGAAGAGGATTTTTTCTCTTACCAAAAAAAAAAAAAAAAAAAATAAGGCGAAAATGAAAAACAGCGTTCAGTGCTTGTTTTGCAGCAAGGTGTTTTACAGGCAGCTCCCAAGCAGCGAGCCTGGCACCTCCAAGCTCCTTCCCCAGGATCTGCACGCTGCTCAGCATCCAGCCGCCATAGTTTTATTTATTTCTTTAAATTTATTATTTTATTTTATTTTAGTCTTTTTAGGGCCGCATCCACGGCATATGGAGGTTCCCAGGCTAGGGGTCGAATTGGAACTGCAGCTGCCAGCCTACACCACAGCCACAGCAATGCCAGATCTGAGCTGCGTCTGCGACCTACACACCACAGCTCACGGCAATGCTGGATCCTTAACCCACTGAGCAAGGCCAGGGATCGAACCCTCGTCCTCATGGATACTTGGGTTTGTTACCGCTGAGCCACAATGGGTACTCCCCAGCCACCATAGCTTTAAACTGTACATCTGTACTTTATCTCGATTTTGTGTATCCTTTAGCGAGATGTGGCCTCAGGTAATGCTTCTTCGCCTTACGCCATCTAGGAAAGGTTTCGCAGGAATGCTCTCCTTTCAAATAGCAGGAGAAACCTGCACTGCAATGGGCTTCTCTAATCTCACCTCTGTCCCAAGTTTCCAGATTCAATTGCTTTACGCAAAAGTCCTATTTATGCTGCCACTTCATTTACTTATTCAATAGCTCCTCACTGCCTGCGTCAACGCTAAACTCTTTGGGCTGGATTTTCTTGCCCCAACTCTTTTGACTATAACTTGGATGCCCCTGTTCCCAGAAAATACCCTTCCATCCAACTCTGTACCTTTTCTCTGATGGGTCTTCTCATTCTCCTTACGTAGAATGAGTACCCTTCTTGCCACCTCTGCTAGCACCTCCTCTAGGATATTCTATATCATTGTGCAGCTTACATCCTCTTCTAACTCCTCTGAACCCTGTGAGCTCTCCTGGGCTACCCAACAGTTTCACTCTTTTGGTTGGTTGTTGGTTGGTTGGTTCATATCATCAAAAAAAAAAAAAAAACAAAAAAAAACCAAAGGGATACAAAAATAAATATATTGAAAAGTCTCACTCCCACTACTGTCGCTCCTACCTCTAGGAGTTTATTAGTGTGTTGTGCATCCTACCTATTGTGCAACTTAACTAAATATGATAGATTTGCTTTTGATTACTTATTGTCTGATGATGATCACTATTTCTCTGGCCTTTCAAAATAAATTGTGACTTTTTTTTTTTCGTTTTTTAGGGCTGCTCCCTCGGCATATGGAGGTTCCCAGGCTAGAGGTCAAATCGGAGCTGTAGCCACCGGCCTACACCACAGCCACAGCCACGCGGGATCCGAGCCGCGTCTGCAACCTACACCACAGCTCAGGGCAACGCTGGATCCTTAACCCGCTGAGCGAGGCCAGGGATCAAACCCACACCCTTGTGGTTCCTAGTCGGATTCGTTAACCACTGCACCACGACGGGAACTCCAAATTGTGACTACGTAATGACAGGGGCCACGTGTCATGCTTCATGTTTGTTTCCTGATCATGTCATCCTTTATCCTTCTCAGGACCTTTGCCTGTGCGACCTTTCTGGAACACCCTCCCTCACCTGCCAACCCCACCTCTTCGGTCTGGATAACTTCTTCAGGTCTTAGCCTAAATGATGAGCCCCATTCCCATGCGTTACCTTAGCATCCTATATGTTTTTTAGCACAACGCATATCCTATTTGTTTATAATTACTTGTTTACTTGTCTGTCTTTCCACATTAGAATGTAAGTTCCACGAGGTCAGGATAATTCCCATTTTCCTCTGTGGCTCCAGTGCCTGGCACAGGGTAGATTCACAATGAATATACTGATAGCAAGATGAATGAATAGATTGCTGCCCAACTCTAAATGCATTCCGATTCATTGAATTGTATGTACTATTAAAATGGATTAATTTTATGTTCTGTAAATTATAGCTCAACAAAGCTGGGTTGTTTTTTTTAAGAAAATATAATACAATGAAGAGCACATGAAAAGGGACTCAAGACATAAAGAGTCTTTGGCTGGGGGGAGTTCCCGTCATGGTGCAGTGGTTAACGAATCCGACTAGGAACCATGAGGTTGCGGGTTCGGTCCCTGCTCTTGCTCAGTGGGTTCACGATCCGGCGTTGCCGTGAGCTGTGGTGTAGGTTGCAGACACGGCTCAGATCCCACGTTGCTGTGGCTCTGGCGTAGGCAGGTGGCTACAGCTCCGATTCGACCCCTAGACTGGGAACCTCCATATGCCACGGGAGCGGCCCAAGAAATAGTAAAAAGACATTAAAAAAAAAAAAAAAAAAGAGTCTTTGGCTGGATTTCGGGTAGGACAAAATAGAGCGTCTGTATTGTTCCCAACTGTCCAGGGAAGTACTCACACTGAAAGAGATCACAACTCACATGATCGTCCCCCCCACACACACACACCCCCCATCTTCTCATCTTCTCTCATGTAAGGATCAGGGGTTAGAGCAGAATGGGTAAAAATCCCCTGCTGAGTGAACAGGTATGTCTGTGGTCCTTGGATCTTTTCTCCATCATTGTGACTCTCAGGCTGGAAAGTTTACAACCAAATAAATGAAAAGGTCAAGATTCCTGTAGTCAAGTCTGTACCTGACCTGCTTTGTGGCTTATTTCAAGTGCTCTAATTCAATCCACGGGGCCTGGGGGTCTGAAGTCCCACCCTCCTTTCTTGCTCACAAGTGATTCATTCCCAAACCTGTCTAGGTATCTGCCTGTCTTCTGAAGGTTAGGCAAATGTTCTTGAACCTTAACTTGGATCTAAATTCATTGACTATTCACAGTTATAAGAGGTGCAAACAGACTGAAAAACTGTTGAAAACAATAGCCTCTGGCCACATTCCACGGAGTGGGGATTCATGATGATGGAGGACCAGAGAGCCCTGAGTTGGTTGGAAAACAGAGGCCTGGGGAAAAGATGAGTCAGTAAATAGCAACGACTGCCCCCAGGGTTGGGCGCTAATTCCCTACTAGCTGGCACTGGTCATTTCCAATGAAAGTAGTAACAGTATATATTTTGGACCCTTCAGGTTGTCTCTGGTGGATTGGGATGGGCTGAATGCACTTTAAGTCACAGCCTAAGCTTTCAGGATGCCAAAATCTGTATTCTTATTTAGGGTCTAAAAGTTCCAAAGAGCCTCTTAACTTCTCTCCACCATGCTGGCCTGACCTCATATGTGAGCTCCTGAGAATCAGAACAATCTGTTACGGACCTTAAATGGACGCAAAGCATACTGAGGGAGGGGGACTTACCCCAAATTCTTTCAAGCATCGCCAAGAACCACCCCCTCCCAAAGCTGAGGGCTTTAAAGGAAAAGAGCTGTTACCCGTAACACGAGTACGCCCATGTGGGCAACAGCCAGGTGGATCTGCATCCCTTCGCCATCGCTGGCGGGGTGCGGCCTGATGCCATACATGTCCAGCTTCCTCGCGATGTCCAGGAGCAGAATGTCAGATTCAGCTGGGCTCCTGCCACTGCAAAGGGAAAGCATTTATGAGCCTAATAAATGCAGCCAAGAGGACACCCCTCCCTGAGAGCACCAAGAGGAGCTCAGTGTTTTCTTGAGTCTGAAGCTCCCCTGCCTTCAAGGCTTGCTTTTTTTTTTTGGTCTTTTTGCCATTTCTAGGGCCGCTCCCGCAGCATATGGAGGTTCCCAGGCTAGGGGTCAAATCGGAGCTGTAGTCACGGGCCTATGCCACAGCCACAGCAACGTGGGATCTGAGCCGCGTCTGCAACCTACACCACAGCTCATGGCAACACCGGATCCTTAACCCACTGAGCAAGGCCAGGGATCGAACCCGCAACCTCATGGTTCCTAGTCAGATTTCCTGAGCCACGCCGGGAACTCCAAGGCTCGCTTTTAAGAGTCTGTCCCCAGCTTTTAGTCTTCCCTGCTGGTGGAACAGGTGGAAGCAGGGGGCCACTGAAAATACTTACATGTGCTTCTGATGGAAGTGCACGATCTTGCTCTCCAAATCATCTTGGTTAGGTAAGTACCGAGTTCGTGCCAAATGTTTCCTATCTGTTTCTTCATGAAAGTCTCCCAGCTCTGCTGCATGACAAAAAAAAAAAAAAAAAAAAAAAAAAGTGATATTTTTCACATTACCATTGCAGAGTGAAGCAATGGAACACCCAGCAGACCCTTTGACCTCCCCCAAACAGCCCTTTCTTTGCAGCCAGTGCAGTCCTAGAGCTGCCACATGCTTTGTGTATACTTGTTTTAGCGTATGGCTGGTGGGGAGGGAACGAACTGGTTCTTCTTCAAATAAGAGGCATTGAGGAGTTCCCGTCGTGGCTCAGTAGTTAACGAATCCGACTAGGAACCATGAGGTTGCAGGTTCAATCCCTGGCCTTGCTCAGTGGGTTAAGGATCCCGCGTTGCTGTGGCACTGGCGTAGGCTGGTGGCTACGGCTCTGATTAGACCCCTAGCCTGGGAATCTCCATATGGCACAGAAGTGGCCCTAGAAAAGACAAAAACAGACCAAAAAAAAAAAAAAAAGCAGTGAGTTGCTATGAAGTCTCAACATAGCAAGTCACAGACACAGTGTAGGTGGTCAAGGCTCCAGGATCACAGATGACTATTTTGTTATTTTCTTCTCCCACATTCCATTCCATCTTCTACTTGCGATCAGTTGCCATTAGGTGTTGCATTGTGTCCTCCCTCTCCAATTCATATGTTCAAGTCCCAACCCCAGCACGTCACAATGTGACTGTATTTACAGACAGGGCCTAGAAAGGAGTGATTATGTCAAGATGAGACAGTAGAGTGGGTCCTAATCCAATCCGACTGGTGTCCTTAGAAGAAGAGGAAATTTGGGCACCAGGACCGCAGGTGCACAGAGCAAAGTCCGGATGAGGACACATCAGGAAGGCAGCGAGGCCTGAGTAGCAACTGAATCTGCTGACACTTCGGTCTTGGACTTCCAGCCTCCAGAACTGGGAGAAAATATGTTTCTGTCATTTAAGTCACCTAGTCTGTTGTATTTTTGCTATGGCAGCCCTAGCAAACTAACACAGCCCCCTAACCCCACTCTGGCTTGATCAGGCATTATTAAGAAAGGACAAGATAGGAGTTCCCATCGTGGCGCAGTGGTTAACGAATCCGACTAGGAACCATGAGGTTGCGGGTTCGGTCCCTGCCCTTGCTCAGTGGGTTAACGATCCGGCGTTGCCGTGAGCTGTAGTGTAGGTTGCAGACGCGGCTCGGATCCTGCGTTGCTGTGGCTCTGGCGTAGGCCGGCGGCTACAGCTCCGATTCGACCCCTAGCCTGGGAACCTCCATATGCCGCGGAAGCGGTCCAAGAAATAGCAAAAAAAAAAAAAAAAAAAAAAAAAAAAAAAAAAAAAAAAAAAAGAAAGGACAAGATAAATGCCGAGTACAGTACAAGCCAGTCACAGCCAGTCATCCCTCTGTATGTTGGGAATCTAGCGAAACCCCCCCATATAGGGCCGCACTAAATGAATCATTCCAGAAATCATTCTGGTTTCTCCAAATTCCTGGCAGTCCAACCCTGTTCATAATCTACTCTTTTCTAGATGCATCCTATTTATTGTTATAAACAACTATTATAGCATTGTGCCTAAAAAAGCAATTGAGGCATAGAAGATTCTATGCCTCTACAGTAAATGGCTTGGAACTGTTTTGGATTTTGAAATCGTGTGTGTTCTTTGCAATTTGTATGCCTTCTCCCTCTCTGTCAGTTGGACAGGAATCATTTCCTGGTCACTGAAGAAGGTCCCTTGAAGAAGTGTCTACTTGGTTCCAAAGTGAGGCTTCTAATCTACCATAAAATGGGAACGCAAAACAATGTTTACAATTAAAATTCATATTTTAACATCAAAAAGAATCTAGATATCCAAACCTATTGACATTTTATGAATGATAAGAGTAAAATAGACTCCACAGAATCATGTGGTGTTCTCCTATTGAGTAAAATTCACAGACATGGGGGCTTCGATTTTGAGGGCTAGAAAGTTGTTATTTTCTCTTTTGTCTTGGTTTTCTATTGTGTTTTAGACTGAAGACATACTCATTTTTAGACAAGTGAGGTATATTTGTATCTTTCAAAAACCACATCAGATTGAAAATATATTACTAGCTTTTTAAAAAAGACCAAATCAATGGCCCTTTTATTTATTTGAAAATGGACAAGTGGACAAATCTCATTAATCAGGAGTTCTCATTGTGGCTCGGTGGTAACAAACCCTACTAGTATCCACGAGGATGCAGGTTCGATCCCTGGCCTTGCTCACTGGGTTAAATACTCGGCATTGCCGTGAGCTGTGGTGTAGCTGCAGAAAAGGCGCAGATCCTGCGTGGCTGTGGCTGTGGCTGTGGCCAGCAGCTGCAGCTCCAATTCGACCCCTGGCCTGGGAACTTCCATATGCTGCATGAGTGGTCCTAAAAAAAAAAAAAAAAAAAAAAAGCCCATTACAACAATGAAGTTATTGGATTTTCATGCACTAGCAATGCACGATCCAAAAAGGAAACCAGAAAAACAATTCCATTCACAATAGCATATAAAAATAAAAGACCGGGGTTCCCGTCGTGGCGCAGTGGTTAACGAATCCGACTAGGAACCATGAGGTTGCGGGTTCGGTCCCTGGCCTTGCTCAGTGGGTTCACGATCCGGCGTTGCCGTGAGCTGTGGTGTAGGTTGCAGACGTGGCTCGGATCCCGCATTGCTGTGGCTCTGGCATTAGGCCGGTGGCTACAGCTCCGATTCAACCCCTAGCCTGGGAACCTCCATATGCCGCGGGAGCGGCCCAAGAAATAGCAACACCACCACCAACAACAACAACAAAAAGAAGACAAATAAATAAATAAATAAATAAATAAATAAATAAATAAAAATAAAAGACCAACAAATCTGAACTTCTATTGTGGAGCAGCAGATTAAGGATCCGGCATTGTCACTGCAGCAGCTCAGGTCACTGCTCTGGTGTAAGTTCAACCCCTGGCCCAGGAACTTCCACATGCCACAGGCGTGGCCAAGAAAACAAACACATAAACAAACAAACAAAAAAAAAACCAATAAATTTAACATGGGTTTAAATTTAAATTTAAAGATGTGTTGAACTTATATACTGAAAAGTATCAAACATTGCTGAAATTGTTTAAAGATCTATATAAATGAAGAGACATTCCAGGTTCATGAATTAGAAAACCCAATATTGTTAAGATGGTAATTCTGCCAAAATTGATCTATAAATTCAATGCAACCCCCACCAAATTTAAGCACGGAAATTAACAGATGACCTTAAAATTGATGTGGAAATACACAAATGCAAAACAACCAAAACAATTTTGAAAAAGAAGAACCAAGTTGGAGAATATACACTTCTCTTTCAAAGCTTAATACAAAGCTACAGTAAATAATACAGTGTGGTAACGGCATAAGTACATATAGATCAATGGAACGTAATTGAGAATGCAGAAATAAGCCCTTATATTTATGGTCAGTTGGTTTTTGACAAAGGTGTCAAGACAATTCCATGGGGGAAATATTAGACAAATGGGAGAAATGGATATGCACATGCCAAAAAAAGTTGGATTCCTACCTCATAAACATACAAAAAATTCAAATGGATCATAGACCTAAATCTAAGAAGTAAGCCTTAGGAAACTCGAGAAGAAAACTTAGGAGAAAATCTTTTGACCTTAGTTTAGGCAAAAAGTTCTTAGATACGACACCAAAACATGGTCGGCTAAAACATGTTGAGAAAGTGGAATTCCATCAAAATTAAAAACTTTCACTCTCCAAAAGACAGCATTAAGAAAATCAGTGGGAGAGAGTTCCCATTGTGGCTCAGCAGGTTAAGAACCCAACTAGTGTCCATGAGGATGCGGATTCAATCCCTGGCCTCGCTCAGCGGGTTAAGGATCCAGTGTCAGCACAAGCTGCAGGGTAGATCGCAGATGCAGCTCAGATCTGGTATTGCCGTGGCTGTGGCACAGGCTGGTAGCTGTGGCTCTGATCAACCCGGAGCCTGGGAATTTCCATATGCTGCAGGTGCGGCCCTAAAAAGGCAAAAAAAGAAAAGAAAAAAGAAAATCAAAGGGAATGTGAGATTAACATATACACACTAATATATATAAAATAAACAACAAGGCCTACTGAATAGCACAGGGACCTATATTCAATATCCTATAATAACCCATAATGGAAGAGAATATGAAAAAGAATATATATACATATGTATGTATATGTATATAATAAAACTGAATCATTTTGCTCTATACCTGAAACACAACACTGTAAATCAACTATACTTCAATTTAAAAAAATAGAGAACACATGCGCACATGCACACATTAAAAAAAAAAATGAAAAGCCACAGATTGAACGAAAATTTTGGAAATTATATATCTCATAAAGGATTTTTAGTAAGAATATATAAAAATCTCCTAAAATTCATTAAGACAAGCCATTTAAAAAAAAAAATCTGGATAGGCATTTTACCAAGAAATCAGAAGAATGGTTTATAAACAGAAGAGAAGGTGCTCAATGTCACTAGTCATGAGGAAAATGCTAATTACAATTGCAGTGAGATTCATTGCGCTCAAATGACCATAATCAAAAAGATACATAAGGAGTTCCCGTCGTGGCTCAGTGGTTAACGAATCCCACTAGGAACCATGAGGTTGTAGGTTCGATCCCCGGCCTTGCTCAGTGGGTTAAGGATCCGGTGGTGCTGTGCTGTGCTGTGGTGTAGGTCGCAGACGTGGCTTGGATCTAGCATTGCTGTGGCTCTGGCATAGGCCAGCAGCAACAGCTCCGATTAGACCCCTAGCCTGGGAACCTCCATATGCCAAGGGTGTGGCCCTAAAACAACAACAAAAAAGATAGATAATACCAAATGTTGGTGAAGATGTGGTGAAATCGGAAACCCCATACATTTCTGGTTTTATTGTAACAATGTGGAGAACAATTTGATAGTTTCTTAAAATATTAAACATTAACTTACCATAAGATGAAACAATTACACTCCTAGGAATCCACCCAAGAGAAATGAAAACATGTGTCTACGCAAAGACTAGTGCATGAATGTTCCTAACGTTATTCGTAATAGCTAAGCTGGAAGCAATCCAAATGTCCATGACAAGGTAAACTGATAAACAAAATCTGGTATACCCATAAAATGGAATACTATTCAGCAATAAAAAGGAACAGACTGCAGTGATTCATGTTAGAACATACATGAATTTCAAAAACATTATGGTGCATGAAAAAAAGCCAGATGTAAAAGACCACATATTTTATCATTTCTAGTACATGAAATGTCCAGAAACGTCAAATCTAAAGAAACAGAAAGTCAATTAGTGGTTGCTGGGCTAAGCATGGGCACGAGAGATCTATGTGGCATGACTGAAATGTTTTAAAACTAGGTTGTGACTAACACAACATTGTAAATCAACTCTCCTCCAATGTAAAATAAAAATTAAATTAAAAAAACAAAACCAAACAAAAACTTTAAAAACCTGGGTGGTGGTAAGAGCTGCACAGCTGTTAATTTACTAAAAACCATTGAGTTACAGACTTAAAACGAGTGAAATATCTGGTATACAAATTACACTACAATAGAGGTGTTTTTAAAAATGAATTACACACACACACACACACACACACACACACATACACACCCCTTTCTATTTGTTAAGCACAAGACCCTATATTGACTCTAAGGAAAACATAGGATCACCTAAGACTGTGCTCGTTCTTCTCTCTCTGCAGGACTGTGACAATCTAGGAAGAGACCTATGACATACAAATGAGTCAATATCATTAGAGAGAGAAAGCACCACATGTCGTGAACACCGTCCCTCTTTCCGCACTGGTCCAAACTACCATTGACTTCCTGTCTTGCCATAGCCTGTTATCTGGTATCCCCACTTCTGTATCCACCCCCATAAGGTCTATTTCCTCTCTTTTCTTTTCCACTGAAGAAGCCTGGCATGTAACACTGCACAACTTTCAGGTGTGCAGTGTATTCCTTTGACACATTTATAGATTGCCACAGGATTGCCATCGTAGTGCTATTTATCACATTGCACAGTTATACTTCAAGGCTATTAGAGTCTATTTTCATTATTCTGTACGTTAGATCACTATGGCTTATCTACTGCTCACTACACGTTTCTGTTTTCACCCCAGCAGCCAACAGGTAATTGAGACCTAATTCGGATCATTTCACTCCCCTGCTTCAAAGGCTGCAATGGCTTCCCATTGCATTTAGGAAGGTTCTAGGTCTTTAATATGCCTTTAAGGCCCTCCATGATTTCTCCCTCCCTCAGTTCCAGCCAGCCACAAAGCCTGCCTAACGTTTCTTGAATACTCCCATCTCAGAACCTTTGCACTGGATGTTTCCTGCCTCGAACTCCCTTCTCCCGGCTTTCTGCATGGCTTGATCTCTCACCTCCTTCAAGTCTTTGTTCAACTGTCACCTTCGCAGTGAAGCCTCCCCTGACCTATCTACAAAACAGAAACAGACTCACAGACTTAGAGAACAGACTTGTGGTTGCCAAGGGGAGAGGGAGGGAGTGGGATGGACGGGGAGTTCAGGGTTAGGAGATGCAAACTACTCCATTTAGAATGGATGAGCAAGGAGGTCTGACTGTACAGCACAGGGAACTCCATCCAGTCTCTTGGGACAGACCACGAGGGAAAACCATATATGAAAGGGAAAGTATATATTTGTCCGACTGGGTCACTTTGCTGCACAGCAGAAATTGGTACAACACTGTAAATCAACTGTGCTCTAATTAAAAAAAGACAATATTCAATGAAAATTTTATTACATTTTAAAATTTTCTTAAAAATATTTTAAAGGAGTTCCTGTCTTGGCTTAGAGGTTAACGAACCCGACTGGTAACCATGAGGTTGCGGGTTTGATCTCTGGCCTCGCTCAGTGGGTTGAGGATCTTGCATTGCCCTGAGCTGTGGTGTAGGTCACAGACGCGGCTCGGATCCCACATTGCTGTGGCTGTGGTATAGGCCGGCGGCTGTAGCTCTGATTGGACCCCTAGCCCGGGAACCTCCACATGCCACAGGTGCGGCCCCCACCAAAAAACATTAAAAAAAAATTCAATACCCACCCCCCCAGAACTTCCCTCTCTCCCTTCCAGAGCACTTATCACCTTGGTACATACGTTATGTATTTCCTTATTTTGGTCTGATTCTCCACCAGTGCCCAAATATTAGCTCCATGAGAGCAAGGATTTTTGTCTGTTTATTTCACTGACACCCTGAAACTGTAGCTTTTTTTTTTTTTTTTTTTTTTTTTTTAATGGAAAGAGGTTCTATTTGACAAACAAAATATCCTCTCGAAAAGGTGACGTGTTCTGTGCTATGCCTGAAGTGGCCACTAGGGAATGCCCAAATCCATAATGCTGAACCATTAAGACTGAACTTGGGCTCCCGGATCAGAGGCTGACTGGGGAGCCCCAATCCCCTGACTGCAGCCATAAACAGGCAGCTGATGGAGAAGGATAAGTCTCCTAATATTGTTTCTTCCTTACCCCATCCCTGCACCCCACCCGCAAGCACAGTCCTGGACAAATAGTGTCCTCGGCATTCAAAGCCTTTCAAAATCATGCTTAGTTTTCGGCCATCTCTCCTAAACAGATCCTATGCTTGAGTTGTGCTTGAGCTGCATCCTCTGTATATACTTCTTGTACCATCAGCATTTTTTTTTTTTTTGCTCTTTTCTCTGCTTATCACTACATATCCAATTCCCATACATCCCTTTAAGGCCCAACACAAAAGCCACCTCCTCCGTAAGCCTTCCCTGATAACTACTGCTCTCACTGCCCACCACCCTCCTGAGATCTGGGCTGTCAGCCTGTCTCAGTTAGGAGTCACCTGGTAAACACTGATTCAGATACTGTCTCTATCCCAGCTCTTCATTCTGGAATTCCCTGGCAGAATTCTACCACTTCTGGACTGTCAGGAGGGCAATGGAGAGAGGTCAAAGATGAAGTTCCAAAACCAAAAAAAGGAAAGAAAAAAGAAGTTATGGTCCAGCAGGAATAGAAAGGAACAGCCTATTCTTGGACGGCCTTTCTCTCGAAGACAGAGAAAGTCCAGCCAACCCTAGAAGAGCTACTATTTCCAGCTGCCTCAGTCCTGGCCTCAGGGGTGCAGGAGCTGCCTGGCCTGCCTGGCTTCACCCCCTCCCAGGCAGGCCCCCAGCGTTCCCCAGGCCTCCATTTCCCCGCCTCCACCACTCAGCCTGGTCCAAGCACTTGGTGGCTAGGATGTGGGGAAAGCCTCAGTGATGCCTGGGCCCTCTCCCCTCTCAGCCTCTCTCCACCTGCCGTCCTCTGTGCTTTGTGCCCTGGAATCACGATAAAGAGCAACACAGAACTCACATCAAACATGACCATGTGCCACGGAAAGTACCAGAAGTGCATCCTGGGGCGAGAGGGATTGGGGGCCTGCCTAGCAAAGTCCAGGCGGGGATTAGCCCAGATCAGCTCCTGGACAGCAAGCTCGGGGCAGTGGGAGGAGGAAGGTGAGAGCGAGATACAAGGAAATCAGCATTTGCTTTTAATCTACACGACCACTCTGCGAGAAGGCCTTCCTGTCACTCTTTTAAAGACAGGGGAACCCAGGCAAAGGCAGGTGAGGGGGCTTCACCCAAGGCTCCAACAGGTAGAATGGAGTAGAGATAGGATTCGAATCCAAAGCTCAAGGACGGCAAACAACCAGCCTCTATCTACTAGACCACGCTGTTTCTGTCTCTCTCAGCCAGGCTTTCTCTCCTCAACATCTCCTCTCCTAAGACACTGACGTTGAGGCGTTCAGCTCCTTTGCTCGGTTCTCTACCTGGCTGATGGGCCCCAAAGCCAACAGTGGCTACTTACATTGCAAGATGTGAGACACCATCAACGCTGTACAGTTGTCACTGCATGGAAGCCTTCCTAGCGCCAAATCCTTCTTTATTTGAAGCGTAAAAAGATACCTGCAAAGAAGAGGGGGGAAATCTCTTGAGAAAGAAACAGGAACAAGAAAGAAACACTGCCCTTCTCCCAGATCCAAGATGTTTCAGGAATGAAACGGCACCCCCCCCCGAGTCAGGGAGATAGATGCCTTTTGGGGGTGGTGAGTAATGCCGAGGCTTTGCTTCAGCCCCTAACCAGCGCTAGACCACAGCTCGGCTGATCCAGCACTTTGGCAGGCCTCACAGCCATGAGGCATCACCCCAGGCCACATCCTCCCGCCAGCTTGAAGGAGCTGCCAGTCATCCTCTGGTGGTTTCTGCCACGTAGCAAAGCCACACACCGGGCCAGAGAGAAAGGGAGATTGAGCGAGAATAAGCCTGCTCAGGAGGGCAGTGCTGCTCTGTTTACAAAATGCTACCAAGTACTCACTATCGTAGCAACTTAGAAGGTTGGAACCATCGCCCCATGTTACAGTTATGCAAAGACAGAGGTTAGGTGATATTGGCCAAGTCACATCACACAAAGAGAGTGAAACTGTGCCCAGAACCCAGGTCTGCCACTCAACCTAGGTTGCCTCCCATCCCCAAGACTGTGCTGCTGAAATCTCCAACTTGAGGCCGTGCCTCTGCCCCTTCACCTGGACCCCCTTCTCTGTGTCACCAGAGCCCAGCCCAGCCCTTCGCACAGAGCAAGTATGGAACTGCTCTGTACTGAATGGAATGAGTTGCCTACCAACAGTCAGGGACCCAGAAAGTGCATGTTGGCCTCTAGAGCTTTGCCAAACAGATAGCATTTGTCCCACAATTTTTTTTTTTTTTTGTCTTTTTAGGGCCTCACCTGTGGCATATGGAAGTTCCCAGGCTAGGGTTCGAGTTGGAACTACAGCTGCCGGCCTACACCACAGCCACAGCCACATCAGATCCAAGCCTCGTCTGCGACCTACACCACAGCTCATGGCAACGCCAGATCCTTAACCCACAGAGCGAGGCCAGGGATCGAACCTGCATCCTCATGGATGCTAGTCAGATTCGTTTCCGCTGCGCCATGATGGCAACTCCTGTCCCACAGTTTTAAGCTGTTATAAAAGGCAATCAACTTAAGGAAAGATGTGTATAATTAACATTCTGCCACTGACTGTGTTCCTTCTTGGTCCAAAATTGGTTCCAATATTTTATTTTATACATTACAATATTTATTGAGTACCTACTGGGGACATTTCCCTATATAAGTGGTACTTTTCTTTTTTTAATTTAATTTTATTTTTATTAAAGTACGGTTGATTTAGTGTTGTGTCAATTAAAGTTCTATCTGGACTTTTTTTTAAAACCAGTTAAGACTTGAAGGCAATGTGGTGAATGAAAATTAATTGCAGGTGATAGCTGAAAATCCGTATAGGAAAAAAACCAGGGAAATTACTAGGTGATTATTCAATTTACAAAGGCATTCATTATAATCTTTCATACTGTGAGCTCCCTTAATGGATTAGAAATGATTCAATTAGAAAAGTTATATTTGCACACCACGCCGAGAAACTCAGGCATTGGCCTCAAACAAGAAACAAGACGTCCTTGTAAAGTCAACTACAGGTAAGTATTCTCAAATGGACCGATGGGGGAAAAAAAATAAAGGAAGTCTAACCTTTGCCATTGCCTGCTTTCGAATACAGATGTAAATTGAGAATAATCAGCCTCAATTGCTAAAAGGGAAGTGAATGTCATTTTACTCCTAGCAAGAAAGAAAGGAAACTTCTTGTCATTTGACACATTCCTTGCTGTTAAGAAGGCAAGCTGCCTGCTGCAAATACCAAATCCTTCCTCTGAACAGCTGAGGAATCATTTAGCATCACATCCATTTTCTCATCCTTTTTTTTTTCCTAGAAAAAGTTTATCTCCTTCAAAATTGGTTACAATTTGTGACTCAAGTGAAATGGGTTAGGAAATGCAAGCTGATACAGGTACCAAGATACCCAGCTATCTGGGAAATGGGCCCTTGACTCACAAATTTGGAGAGGATTGGGAGAGACAGAGAGAGATGGACTTGTGACAAGTCACTTCTAGAATGAGCCCTCAGAAAAGAAGTCCCCCTGCATGAAAGAGATGAAGAAAAACTGGCCATGAACCACGTTGGGGAATATTTCAGGTAGACTAACTCCCAACATCCCGTGACCTTGGCCAAGTCACTCTAGTTCCCAGGACCTGTTCCATCTGTCGATCAAAAGGGCTGGACTAGATTCCCTCTTCTCTTTCTTCTGTGTGTAAAAGTCTAGAAAGCAGAGTAAGGTTTGGGGGAGTGTTATTCTGACAAGGTATTTCTGATGAGGTACGTTTACATTGTAATTTTGGAGGGCACGTTTAGAACTATAAAAATACTTTTGAAATGTTTTATACTTTCAGATTATACCTTTTAAATTTGTTACAAGTATAAAAATATTTACTTATATAAGATTAATACTCTATCATTACTCAAAATTGTAATAAATGATCGACAATTTGTAATTATTAATTGTAATAAAGTGTAATTTATACATATGCATTCTAAATACCTTATAAAAATTATTTTTTATATTTTTGAGTTTTCTACTTTCAAAAAGATTTTACATGTCATCATCATTTTCTACCTATGAGATACACACACACACACACACACACACACACACACCCATTTTCAATACCCATGGAGCTTAGCTGGCACTGTACCCAGCCGTGCTGTCAAGCTGTCCTCTGATTGGAACACAGATGCAGTGAAGGCAAACACTTACTGTTGTAGCAGTTAATGACATAACCCCCAAGGGGGCACCCAGGCTGGCTACCACTTTCAGAACACCACCCCTCCTTCTCCCTGAAGTCCCTATCCTTTGGAAAATTAACACTTTGGGGACCAGCCAGGCTCTCCTGCTCACCAACACATCATCATCTCCCAGAGAGTGATGGAGAGCCAAGCCTTCTAAAGAAGACTAGAAGCCCATTCCCTGATACATGGAGAAGAATGATCAAGTAACATCATGCAGCAGACACACAGGTAAGTACTAACCTTGTAAGCTCTTCTCGAAGATGTCCAGGGTCCACTGGGAAAAATTTCACCATAAATTTGAAAACAACCTCCTTAGGATCTTAAAACACAACATCTCCATAAGTTTTATTCAAATGTCCATCACAACAGTTACAGGTCTTTACACACACACACACACACACACACACACCCATGATACTCCCCTTTCCTCTTCCTTCTTTTCCCCATTACTGTCTCTCACAGGCTTTGATTTAAATTTCAATGTTTCACATTTGTAAGATGCTGCTGTTTCTGGATGGTGCTTCTACATGGATAGCAATTGCGAAAGTTCTCCTGCCCCTCTTCCTACCT
Organism: Sus scrofa; assembly: GCF_054392235.1. Lineage (NCBI taxonomy): Eukaryota > Metazoa > Chordata > Mammalia > Artiodactyla > Suidae > Sus > Sus scrofa. Next base: position 118,489,290 of record NC_139401.1, read on the forward strand.
TTTCTCTCTTTTGAGTTTCTTTTTGTAAAGATGTGCCCCATTTGGGGCCTGCTGTGTCCTCTCTTAACAAGTATTCCATTTAGAAAAAGATACCACTTCCTGCTTGGGATTCTGCATTCCTGGCTGAGAGAAGGGCCTAACTTCGGAGGCAGGTAAATATCGGCTGGCTCAAGGATCTCATAAAGGGAAGTAGTAGTGTGGCCGGAAGCCTCCAGGTATCTTAAAATCTACATTAAGAAAACAAATCTTGCCTTCACTCCTACTTGCATTTGAAAATAAGAAGCTTTTTGCATCAAAAGCAAACACATAATGCAGCATTAACACCATTCATTCAGTAATTATTTCTTGAGTGCATATTATAGGCTAAGCATTGTACTAGCAGGTCTTGGGAATAAAAATACAATTAAGCGCTGATAGGCTGATAGTAGAGGCAGACATGTAGACCATTACACATTCACAAAGTGTTATAAACCCCTAGGACTGGAGAAGCACAAGAGGGGGAAAAAAGAGTGGAAGACTCCCATAAAGGAGTTGACACCTGAGTCGGGCTGCCAAATTTAGCCGACAGAAATACAGGACTCCCAGTAAAATTTGAATTTCAGATAAACAGCAATTGCATGGGACATACTTATACAAAAAAGTTAGTTTCTGCCTATCTGAGAGTCTACTATCATTGGGTATCTTCTACTTTATCTGAGAAGCCTACACCTGAGATTAGTTTTGTTAAAGTCAGGAGAGGTAGGAGTATGAAGTGGTCCACGGCAGAGGTCAAGGCTAGAAAGGCAATCAGCGTCCAGGGCTTTGTGGATCATCCTAAAGAGGCTGGACTTTATGTGAAGGGCAATAGGGAGCCATGGACGCACTTGGAGCAAGAGAGTGATGTGGTCAGGCTTGTATTTGCAAGCGTTCCCTTTGGGCGTAGCGTGCCTGATGGATTGAGGGGAATCCGTTGGGAAGCGGTTGGCATAATGTGACAGATGATCGTTTCTCATTGGGAACAGGCTGAACTGTGGGAAGCACCAACACAAAGAGCAGGCAGGGGACTCAACACCAGAACAGCCTTTCTCAAAGTGTGGACTAAAACCCATCTGCACCAGAAACACCTATGGATTGCATTAAAAATGCAGGTTGCTGGCCCCCAGCGGGGAGATGAGGAGACCAGACCTAGGAATCTGCATTTTTTTAATGTTAAAGACTTTCTATTTATGGACCATGACACTGGAGATCTGCAGGGAAAGACTTCCATAAATGATGCTGGAGAAAGTCAATGTCAACACGGGAAAATCTATATTGTACCTCTACAGCGTATCATGTACAAACGTATACAAACATCAATTCCCAGGTAGTTTAAAGACCAAAAGTTACAGGAAAAACTATAATATATCTTTATGACCAGAAGCCCTCTCCCTCCACAAGTGATCCTAATTCACACTGAAATCTGAGAACCAGCACCCTAGATTCTGAAATTTGGGATGCAGGGGGATATTTTATACAGAGTAGGCAGTCAAATATGAACTGAAATGAATGGACAATGTCTGTGACAGGATTAAACGAAAACGCCTTCTGAAACAAGGTGAATGGCATTGCTGATTGACATGAAGGTTGCGCAAAGATTTGCAGGGCTCGGGTCAGAGTTGTATTCCTAGAGCCAATGCACAGAGCGCCGTCATTACCAGGGTTCTTGAAATGTACTCAAAGATTCAGCAGCCTGATTTTCTTTATCTCAGGCAAAGTAAAAAGATGTTTTTAACTGCTAACTTCACTGGATGGGTGAAGGATTGAAATAATACATCAAAGCCCTTTTCTCCCCTTATATTAAGTTGAGGAATGGTGTGGTATTGCTGCAGTATTCTCAAGCTGTAACAGAGAATTATATTCCTTAAGTAATTTTCCATACTTACTTTTTACTTGCTTTGTAATGGGCTTCAGAAGTTCCAACCAGACCTGTAATAACATTAATGAAAGAATTGGTAGAACATGGCATTGGGCGCAGCTTTTTTCTTTTTTTTTTTGGTAACCGATTACATTTAACATGAAACAAATACCAAGGCTCTTTAGACTTCTAAAGATAGTTAGAAACAGCAACCCCAAGGAGATGCTGTACCTTGGACACCCTCGATCTGCCCCCTTGTATCTTCCCAGTGACAGTACACACTGTTGATCTATCATCCCTTTGCTGTTGACATTTGAATCACCGCTCCCCTGCCTCAGTAGGATGACAGAGATGTCACATATGAGGCTCATTAGTTGCTACAAAGAGTAATGAAGGCATTTGGCTCCACATTTGAATCCTACAGCCCCCAAATGCCAGCTTAATAGTCACAAGGAGCCTTTCTGGGAAGGGGCCAAGATAACAGATGTGCCAAGACAGGACATAGCAGGAAGACCACCAAGAATATTAGACCATGAGAGAGGGACAAGGAGAGTCCCCTGAATACTCATTGGTGAGGTTAGGGGTCTTAATTTTGGAGGTTGAGGTCCAGCCTCTGGAAAGTCAAGAAATAAAGCACAGAGGGACCAAAGAGAAGCACGGGGTGGAAGAGTTTGTGTCTGGTAAACAGAGGTTTCTTTCAATAGACAAGGAGGTGAAAGAGTTATCAGGTCCAGTCATTTTGTAAGAGTTTAAATGGCTTTTCATTTTTCTTTTTTCTTTTTTGGCCACCCTGTGGCATATGGCGTTCCTGGACCAGGGATCAGATCCGAGCTGCCGTTGCAACCTAAGCGGCAGCTGCGGCAATGTCGGATCCTTAACCCACTGTGCCAGGCCAGGGATCGAACCTGTGTCCCAGTGCTCCCAAGACGCTGCTGATCCCATTGTGCCAGAACTCTGGCTTTTCATTTTTCAATTAGGGGTTTGAGCCCTCTGTACCTAGCTGCATTTAGAAGCAATTCCAGACACAAAGAACCCTCGAGTGAAACCAACTTACAGTATTTCCAGAATGGCTACAGAATTCTAATCCAAAATATTCCTTTTCAGCAAGATTTAGATGGCTGCAACTCAGGTTAAACAGCGCCTTCCCGGATGACTTTTGCTAAACAACAAAAAAAAGAGATATTAGCACATTTTGTGTTCCTACGCTGATATTGTTACTGTGGTGTGGGATAAAGGGTAGAAGCAACATGTCTTCAAGCAGTTTCCTTTAAGCACTGTTCTCAGGCCCTGTATCCTCCCAAATGATGCCGAGTTCCACCCATAAATACACGTACCCATCTGTAGATTGTTTCCACAGTACCTCTTTAAAAACCTCCGATTAATTTCAAACCCTCTCGGAAAAAGAGAGCCTTGCACTTAACTATGTAGGGCTGGATCTGCAAATCTACCCTTTCAATGGAATTCTTTAATCAATTCATCCCACAGGCAATTTGAATGATTTCCCCCAAATTGACAGATAGTTTAATCAAGATGCAGATCTGACCGGCTTAAAATCCTTCAGGGGCGCCCCCCCTCCGCCCCCCCGCAGGATAAAGTCTATACTTCTTAGCAGCAGCGAGGCTGCACTCTCTCCCCTCGGGGGCCCTGCCTGGCCCCCCCAGCCTAGCGTCATCTCCTGCCCCTCCCCTTTCCTGCCACGTTCCTTTGGAAGGATCGCCGCCCGCTCACGGTTCCCCACTCATGTCAAGGAGTTTCGGGCCTCCATGCCTCTGCTCCTGTCATTCCTTCTACACAGCACGCCCTTCCCACCTTCCTTCGCTTCGGCTTACTCCCACTCAGCTCAGATGCGGGGAGCAGTTCCTCTGATCCCTACAGCAGCAGGTTGAGCCAAGGGCATCCTCCATTCTCCCAAACACTCCTGGTTCCCTCAAACATGGCACTGCTCACACGGGCTGCCTTTCTTCCCCATTAGGCTGAATTCCGTCCTAGGAGTGGCTTTGCTTGAATTTCCTTAATTCCCACCAGGTGTAACTCAGAGCCCGGCAGGTATGAGGAGCTCTTGCGTGCTCGCGGATCCAACATGAAATGGACCAACCTCACTCCTCTGAGCTCCAGAGTAGATTTCATTTTGCTGCTTTTCCCACCAAATCTGTATTGTCACACACTCCTTTCACCTAAGGCCACACAGATTTTTTTTTTTCTTCTTAAAGCCCACCCATGCGGGGAGCACAAACCAGTCCCCTTCTTCTGTCTCTCTGGAGAACAGGAGCTTGGAGGGGCTCTCTGTGAAAATCTCTCTGAGCCAGAGTGGGGCTGGAGCTGATCTTCAGCCACCATTGCTGAAGCCGAGGGGTGCAGTTGCACCGAGGGCTGTGATGGGAAAATTGGGCCCTGGCTGATAGGCACAAAGACACGCTGCTGAAAACCCCTAGTTAAAACCGAGTCACGCGGTGCCTCTCGTGCTGCAAAGGAAGCCGCGCGCAGGGAAACGTAGTTGGAAATCACCGACCCGTAGAATTAATGCCAACCTTGAGAGGTCAGCCAGTCCAGCCACCCTCCTCCCACCTCCTACCCTCTCCCTCAAGGCAGGACCAGCGAACAGAACTCACATCTGGGATTTAATAGCTTCCAGGAAGGGGGCCTCCCTCCCCCCCTTCCCCCAACGACCAAAAATACTCCCCTGTCCCTTGGACTCCTCTCGCTGCCGTGGTGACATTGTCCAAAGCTCCACCAGCTTCACGTGGGTTAACCAGGGTCCTATTTTTAAATGCAAATAGGCCCCCGAAGGGTGAAACCTACTGCATCCTTAGCACCTGGAGAGAGAGCTCCGAGGGAAAGGGGGTTTGGTTTCTATGTGGGGGGTCACATTGGAGCCCTGGTCCAGGAAAAGGGGGTCAGGCCACGGGGGGGGGGCGGGTTTGGGGGGCTTGAAGGACATTGGGGGGCAATGGGGGAGGGGTGCCTGGGAGGGAGGAGGGAGGGGGAGTTTTTGCCTATGTGGCAACCTTGCCTGGGGCAAGTGCTGACACAGACCATTCCAGACAGATGAAATCGCTCCTATTTTTAAAGTCCTCCAGACAAGGAGCTGCCACGGGATTTTTATTATGAAAAAAAAAAAAAAGAATTTCTAAAGAGAGAGAGATGACAGCAATACTTTTTCCAATGCTAAAGAAACATTGCAGTCCTGAGGATGAAATTCCGTCATAGACTCCAGTTTCTTTGCAAACAAATCGAGAAACTCAAGATCTCCCTTCCCCCCCCCCCCGCCTCATTTTTTATTCTTTTTCTTTTTCCATTGGGGCGCTTAAGCCTCGCCATCCACGCTGCCACGTTCCATATGTTTGTATATTTAAATGTTTCTGCAGTGTCGCAGAGAATATATAGCCATTCCTGTGAGGTTTCCAATCAAGGCTTCCTTTTTGCTCCCTCCTGTGGGAGCCCTACCATGTTTGTAAGAATAATCCCCTGATTCTTCCACCCCTGTACATCTCAGCAACCGTCTCTAAAAGCCTTTGGCATTTGTGCATTTGGAGGTCAGGAGCTCACGTGGCTTAAGCTCTCCACCCGCCTCTCTCGGAGAAGCATTTCCCTTCAATCCGCCGCCGCCGTGGTGTGGTGTAGGTTGAAATTGGCCAGCCTTGTGGAATGTGTTGCACAATAGGTGAGGGCTTGGTTCTGTCTTAACATGCAGCCTTTCATTTTTTCTTTCAACCGTTATGATCTGATTCCTCAATTTTGGTGCTACGATTATTTTTTTTTCTCATAATATCTCTGTGTACAACTTTCTTATTTTCTCTTTTCTGGACTCCTGATTCTCTTTTCCATGGCTTGTTCTTATTTAAGCTGACACCTTTCAACATCCTAATCAAGCTCCTTAGTGGACTCAAAGTCCTGATCACCAGTCCTCCCACTCAAGAAGAATTGGCATTCCAGTCCCGAACCCAGTCTTATATTCATTGCCCTTGGATTACAGTAGAGCAGTGTTTGCCTTTTAAAAATCACACACACATAATTTAAAACTTTTCGCAACTTGTATTTATAATCTCCAGCTCACAAACTCAGTCTTAACCATGGGACACTGATTTCTTGGGGCTCCAAACTTATCTTCTCATGGAAACAATGACTATTCAAGCTGGCTACCTCCAAAAAACAGTCTAGTCGACCAAGGCTTCCCTGCACATAGGGCTGTCATATAACAATTTGTTAAAACAAGCATGGCTTGTAATCCTACTCTACCCACTTTCTAACTGAATGAATTGGGGAAATCTTTTGGCTCACAGATTAGCCCTCCTTTTCCAGGTACCTAAACAGAGAAACCATGGGCCTGAGTAGCTGGCATTATATACAGCGACGGACAAAGAGTGGATACTCAATAAATGTTTACTGAATAAATAGATGAATGGATTCAAACATTTAACATGATTCATGTGCATTAGTAAGACAGTCCTCTCAAGAAGAAGAACAAGTTAGTCACTATGTGACCCAGGGCAAATTACTGAACCTTTCTGAGCCTTGGTTTACTCATCTGTAAAATGGAAATAGTATTATCTTATAGAGTTGTACAGATTAATCAAGATAATTCACATCAAGGCCGTAGCACAGTGCCTGGCACATCACAAAGCTAAAGTAACACACATAAATATAGATATAGGAGTTCCCGTTGTGGCGTAGTGGTTAACGGATCCGACTAGGAACCATGAGGTTGCCGGTTCAGTCCCTGGCCTTGCTCAGTGAGTTAAAGATCTGGCGTTGTCGTGAGCTGTGGTGTAGGTTGCAGACACAGCTTGGATCCCGCGTTGCTGTGGCTCTGGCGTAGGCTGGTGGCTACAGCTCCGATTGGACCCCTAGCCTTGAAACCTCCATATGCCACGGAAGCGGCCCTAGAAAAAGGCTAAAAGACAAAAAAAAAATCTATATCTATATATATATAGATTTAGATATGTACATAGAAGTTTCTGGAAGAATACATACCAAACTGCTAATAACATTATTCCTGGAGAAAGGTTTAGATTAAAGGAAAGTACCTTTTAGTCTATACATATCTGGATTTTTTGTTTGTTTTGCTCTTCAGGGCTGCACCTGCAGCATATGGAAGTTCCCGAGCTAGGGGTCGAATCAGAGCTGTAGCTGCTGGCCTATGCCACAGCAACACCGGATCCTTAGCCCACTGAACAAGGTCAGGGATCAAACCTGCATCCTCACGGACACTATGTTGGGTTCTTAACCCACTGAGCGACAACGGAACTCCACAATCCCCCTTTAAAACATTGAAAGATGCCTGTGTCATGACGAAAGCCCATGGCTAGTGGGCTATTCTACCATGGCTTTGTACTTCTACACGCATTGACTGAGTCTCATGCTTAATAATTATTGTCTTGGACATATTTTTGACAATTCTACTTATTATTGTTATTCTACAATGTAATTGTATATATATCACAAGAATTATGATCACTATACACAAGAGTGGTTTGTATGAAAACTACGTTGATCACTTTGCAAACTCTGTAAGGGGGCCATGCCCCCAAATATGCTGTCAGACTAGTTTTGGGTATGACAGCAGTAAAACATTGAGGGAGAAAATTCTGGAAGGATTCTGTACTCAAATTTTTCCACATGAAATGAACAAAAACTGAAAATAATAGATGATGCATTATGGGTGTGAGCTAGAGAGGAAAATTGGAAACGTCAATCAGTAGTTCTTACTCAAAAAGCACATGACCCTGCATCAAAAGATTGGAGTATGACTATAAATGTACTTGTTTTCTGTCAAAATTAAAAAGTTTAAAGTGTTGGTGTCTAAATGTATATATTTATTACGATTTTCTGCTTTGGCAAATTTTCTCAATTAACTGACCAACAACCACCTTTGACCACATTAGATAATGGAGATTCTAATATATCCACATATTATGTACTTCAAAAAAAAATATAGGCAGAGTTCCCATCATGGCTCAATGGGTTATGAAACCGACTAGTATCCATGAAGACACAGGTTCGAGTCCTGGCCTCACTCAGTGGGTTAAGGATCCAGTGTTGCCTTGTGAGCTGTGGTGTAGGTCATGGACGTGGCTTGGATGTGGCATTGCTGTGGCTGTGGCGGGCTGCTGTGGCTCTGATTTGACTCCTAGCCTGGGAACTTCCATATTCGGTTGGTGCAGCTCTAAAAATATATATATATGATTAAAGTTTCAGAAAAGGATGAACCGGAACAAATATAGCATATTAGTAACAATAGTGTAATAGGCAATTTTACTTTTTCCTTATACTTGTTATATTTTCCAGAGAAATACAATACACATTATAAAATTTGAAAGCATAATGCCACACGAAGTGTCTCGTGTTTCTAGTGCTGATTCCCACATTCAAGATATTTCTCATGCGCCCCTCAGGAGATTGTTCTTATTTATTTATTTATTGTCTCTTTGCTATTTCTTTGGGCCGCTCCCGCGGCATATGGAGGTTCCCAGACTAGGGGTCTAATCGGAGCTGTAGCGCCGGCCTACACCACAGCCACAGCAACTCGGGATCCAAGCTGTGTCTGCAACCTACACCACAGCTCACAGCAACGCCAGATCCTTAACCCACTGAGCAAGGCCAGGGACTGAACCGGCAACCTCATGGTTCCTAGTCAGATTTGTTAACCCCTGCGCCACGACGGGAACTCCTGGAAATTGTTCTTAAAGTCATAGACAGTAAGCACTCATTCTCCTGACTTTATGGTTATGCCTCGTTTTTCAATCCCAAAAATATGACAATATTTGCTCCGGCAGCCATAACAAAATACCATAGACTGGGTGGATCAAACAACAGGAAATTAGCTCTCACAGTTCTAGAGGCTGGCAGTCTGAGATCAGGGTGCCAGGTTGATTAGGTTCTTGTGAGACCTCTCTGCCTTGAAAATGGCCCCCTTCTCTGTGTCCTCACGTGACACAGAGAGAGACCTGTCTCTCGCTCTTCTTATAAAGCCACCAATCCTATCAGATTAGGGCCCCACCCTTAGGACTGCTTTTAACCTTAATGACATCTTAAGAGCCCTCTCTTTAAATACAGTCACATTGGTCACACAGGGTGGGGGGGGGGTAGAGAGTCAACGTATGACTTTGGGGAAGGGGTACATAACCTAGTCCTTAGAAAGGACCCAACTTAATAGCCCACTTTGGTTATTGTATTTGCTTTTTAGGATTTTTCATGCTTTCCAAATATGAAATCCACTTTCAAATAATGAAGGCTTATGAGTCACTTCGGAAAGAATGCACCAGTTATAGAAGGCTGAAAAGGAGTTCCAGAAATGTGCTGAGTACCTGCAATACATATGAGAGGCAGCACATCATGGTGGCTAAGAAGGTGAGCGCTGAAGCTAAACACACCTGGGTCTAGTTTTGACTCCGCTACCTGGTGGAGGGATGATTTGGGGCAGGCTATTTAATCTCTCTCAGCCTTGACTTCCTCAATTGCCAAATAGGACTGTCAGAAGCCAAACACAAAAGGCCACGTATTATAAGATGCTATTTATATGAAATGTCCAGAACAGACAAATCTATAGAGACAGGAACAGATTTGTGTTTGCCAGGGACTGGGGGAAGAAGGGAATCGGGAGTGACTACTAACTAGTATGGGGTTTCTTTAGGGGAGGATGAAAATATTCTAGAACTAGATGGTTATGATGGTTGTACAATGCAGTGAATAGTCTAAAATCTACTGAATTGTACACTTTAAAACGGTGACTCTTCTGGCATGTGAATTACATCTCCATTTAAAAGAAAGGAACGTAGTGAGCATCTGAAACTAGTCATGTCAAGTACGCAGTATCTGGTCTAAAGAAAGAGCTCAAGAAATGTTGACTGTTTATAGGGTGACTATACAATTTATTTTTTATTTTTTTAAGATTTGTATTTTTTCTATTCTAGTTGATTTGATAATTTATGATCCAAATCGGGACACTTTTGAAGGTCGCCTAGCTGTTTGCACTTGGACCACTCGAAGGGTCTGTTTTTGACAAGGGCGTCATTTGTTTGAATATCCAAGATCTGGAATATTAAGAATCAGAAACAGGACTATTAGTTTCCCCTCATAGAAAGCAGTGTCGATCTTTCCTCCAGCAGCAAGTGAATGAACTGCCTCTCAATTATGTTAATCCTGACTCCACATTTTTATAGGTAAGGCTTAACAGTAACAACCACATAAAAAGCCAGGGACAGAGAACTGCTTGGCCAGTCTTAACCTTCTCCCTAATAAACTCTTTAAAAGCTGATCCCTTGCCTCTCCTTCAGCATGTTTTTTTTCTTCCATTCTCTATTCTCTTTTTTTCAATTCTTGTAGGTTTCTTGTTGTAATTTTCCCCTGCCCAAACTCTGGACTTACTTTTGATGCATTTACCCTTTTCTTTCTGTATATGCCTTTACTTAAAAATTTTTTAAAATTGAAATACAGTTGATTTATGTTGCATATATATATATTCTTTTTTTCATTTTTGTTATGTTGTGGATATATATACATTCTTTTTTTTTTTTCATTTTTGGCCACCCCACAGCATATAGAGCTCCTGGACCAGCAGGAGCATATATATATATATATATATATATATATATATATATATATATTCTTTTTTAATATTCTCTTCCATTATAGGTTATTAAAAGATATTGACTATAGGTCCCTGTGCTATATGGTAGGTCTTTGTTGGTTACCTATTCTATATATAGTAGTGTAGATAGATAGATATAGATATTTATTTTTTTTAGGGCCACACCTGTGGCATATGGAAGTTCCCAGGCTAGGGGTCGAATCGGAGCTGCAGTGCCAGCCTATGCCTTGGCCACAGCAACACCAGATCCGAGTTGCATCTTCAACCTACACTGCAGCTCACGGCAATGCTATGTTCTTAACCTACTGATCAAGGCCAGGGATGGAACCCGAATCCTCATGGAGACTAGTCAGGTTCATAACCCACTGAGCCGCAATGGGAACTCTCTAGAACTGTGTATAGTTTAACCACCCTTTCTACCACCCCTTCAATTCAGCATACATTATTGAGCACCTGTTGTATGCCAGGTACTTTCCTGGACTCCAGGGATACTGAAGTGAACAAGACCCAAGCACTACCCCCAGGAATACAGAGGCTGACTGGCAAGACAGGTGCATCAACAAATAATCTCAGTGGTTGGGGCTAAGAGTGCTTGTACACAGAGGGTGGTATGAGGGCATATGCAAAGGGCACCTAAACCAGAAAGATGGGTGAGGCCACCCTGATGACTAATTTCCCATCTCCTTTTACTCTTCATATGCTGAATCCTGAATAGCATTTTTGGAACTCAGAACCGAGTGGAGCCCTCCAGTAAGAGTCGGAGCGCATCTGACCTGTGCTGAGTAGAATAGGAAGTCGGAGTTAGTTCAGCATTTTGGTGCCATCGGGGCAGTCCTAGGTAAAACCTGTTTTCAGTGACCCCAATTTAATCTCGGCGATACAGGGAAAGCTTATTCTGCCTCTTGGTCTACACTCTTTCACCTTCACCCAGCTCTCTGTTTATAAGCAGCAAGAGGCACACACCTCATTTACAGAGAGTTGGGACCCTTCTGAAGATGAGTCTTCCTCCTTTCCTATTGTCTGCGGGCTACATCCAGAAATCTCAGAACCCCTTAGGGAAATAAACTCTGAGTCTGCTCCTTTTAAAGGGCTGTTTCACTTTTCATTAAAAATGCAAATATCCTGCCATTGCAACAACAGAAATCGGACAGGTATCTTTTTCAGCTACCAGTCAAGATGCAGCTGGTTTGCTAAAAACGAAGTTGAACATGATTTCAAAATTTACACTCCATGTGAACCACCTGGGGAACTAGGAAACGGGGCTCCTTCAAGGCAGGGCAGAAGAAATGATTGGCCAAGCTCTAACCCTCCTAGGAGGTTGAACTCCTGGTAAAAAGAGAGCTGCTGAGAGTGGTGAGAGGCTAATTACCAGGTAGCTGCAGTTCACTCTAAAATGGAGTTCTCTCGGCAGGCAATCTAGTCTCTTCGCATCTGGTGGAGAGCAAGGTACAGTTAGACACATCAAACAAACGGGGAGTAAAGAGGAAGTCAAGCGAGACCCTTTCCTCAGAGCCCAGAGGACTCAGCAATAAACTGGAAGGAAGCACGGTTTTTTGTCCTTCTTTTTGCTTTTTTAGGGCTGCACTTGCAGCATATGGAGGTTCCCGGGCTAGGGGTCGAATTGGAGCTGTAGCCACTGGCCTACACCACAGCCATCAGCAATGCCAGATCCCGGCTGAGTCTGCAGCCTACACCACAGCTCACGGCAACACTGGATCCTTAACCCACTGAGCGAGGCCAGGGATCGAACCCACAACCTCACGGTTCCTAGTCGGATTCATTTCCTCTGCGCCACGCTGGGAACTCAGGGACCCTTTAAAATAGGTACATAGGATTTCCAGGTGGCGGTAAGCAGTGAGAAGAACCCTTGCAGTTGCTTGTGCACCTGTGAATTTCATACCAACTTACAACTGGTTTTTATTTTCTTTCTGAAAACATAAAGCAGTTCGAAGTCCTGCCTGTGTGCTGGATGGAAGGCTTACAGGTGCTTAAGATGAACTGCTCCGAAAGATTTTCAGCCCACGTGGCTGTCCTAGGGGGTCCTGGTGGATCAAACTGAGCAGCTGTCTGACCACTACCCTGTTGGCCTGCAGCCATTTGATCCTGACTGAACTCGGTTCAGAAGGGAACTCTGCCATCAGACTTCCTAGCAGACACCTTTCTCAAGCTCTAAAGGGATGATGTGTCGCTGCCTGAGGCCTTAGCTTGGCCTGGCAATGACCCGAATAGGTTGCATCTGATTCATACTCTTTGCTGGATGGTGTCTAAGAGACTCTCGTTGCTCAGAGTCACTCTTCGTACTAACAGGAAAACACACACACACACACACACACACCAAGAATACCACCCTAATAGCAATCTTGCCCCCACTCCTGGCACATTGAAATTACCATGCCTATGTTGGAAAGGCTGTTCAAAAGTGACAGTGTAATAATAGCATTCTCAAGACAGTGCTCCTAAGTCCTGTCGAAATTACTAGCTCCTCTGGGTAATTAAAACAATTATAATTGTTTGTTTCCACGTAGCGCTCCAGCACGAAACCCATGTGCTGTGTGTGATGCACAGCCAGATTCTGAGGGGGTAGTTGGAATTTTCACGTTCAGGGTGATAAAAACGTCTGTGCATATCTAGCCATGTGAGCCATTGGGGACACATCAGAGATGGTTCAATGTCATGGGCTTGCAGGGCTTCCTTGTTACAAGTGCGGAGACTGAGAACCAGAGCAGGGAAGAGACCTGCCCAAAGTCTTCCAGCAGGTTAATAGCAGATCTGGGATTGGAACCCCAGGTCTTCTGGCCTCCAGTCATGGGTTCCTTTCACTACACCAGGGTGTCCTTGAATATACGGGGAAAACGAGTATGTAGCTGTATGGAGGACAAGAAAGAGAGAAATGCCTAAAATATGTTCCTTGGATTCATTCTTTCATATTTATTGTTTTTTTTTTTAAATCATCATTTCTCACCATTTGACTGGACTGTTAACTCACTTTTCTCTCCTTCTGCTTCTTACTCCATCGTCTCTCCTTCCGCAGCCTCTTTTTCCTGGATGATTCTACATTCCTGTCTCTTCATTCTGGAATCAGTTTTACTCCATTTATTTATTTATTCATTGGTCTTTTTTTTTGTCTTTTTAGGGCTGCACCCTCGGCACATGGAGGTTCCCAGGCTAGGGATCGAATCAGTGCTGTAGCCGCTGGCCTACACCACAGCCACAGCCACGGGGAATCCGAGGTGCATCTGTAACCTACACCACAGCTCACGGCTACACCGGACCCTTAACCCACTGAGCAAGGTCAGGGATCGAACCTGAGTTCTCATGGATGCTAGTCGGTTTCGCTAACCGCTGAGCCACGACGAGAGCTCCAGTTTTACTCCATTTATAAAGAGTGTTCAGTGTGTAGCCCAGCAGGGCTGTGAGCAAGTTGGAGGCCATTCTGTTCCGACAGGTTGTGAATTTCACAGAAACTCTATAAAAAAGCCATTAAAGAATAATGCCTTTTAAAATGTCTACTTAATAAGAGGCCATGAAAACTAAGGTATCCGGGTTACTGTGGAGAATCTGTGTTGGCTGAACAGAAAATCTTTTTAAAAACACAAGCTTCGGAAACTATTCCAAACTAAATGAGATTCAGAGACACATGTGGAGTTTAGGGAACCACGAGAAAGTAGTATTGCAGTGTAGAAAATACACACCAAAATAGGAAAGTCTGGATGATGGCGTTTTACTTGAATTTTATTTTCTTCTCTTTGCTTACCAGAATATTCTAGTGAAGTTCAGTTCTATCATATAGGGAAGCTGGATTTGAAAATTGGAAAAAAGAGAATGAACCTCTAACAGACTTCTGAGTAGCAAATAAGCGGTCACGTGAGCTATCAGAGGCTACCATCTCTGCCCTGAAGTGTCCCATTCCTCCGCCCTTTCAACACCCCTCCGTTAGCCAGGTGTGCTTGTGGACACCTGGGGACCAAGTTAAGGGGCCAGCTTTGTCCTGCAGCAAGAAGCCTAGAAGGGGCTCCTGCCTCGTCTCAACTTGGCTTCTTGCCAAGCTCCACTCTTGCAGAAGTCACTTAGGACCCGTGGTTTCATTCCCCTTTCCCTATGCAGACAACTGCCTGACGTCTTGATGCTTGTTCACTGGGTCTCTTCACGTGGGTTCCTGCTGTTGGGTGCTGGCTTGGACCTATGATGGCCGGCGGCTAGGCTCCCCTCAGCCCTGGTCTCCCCCTGACCGATCTCCACCTCTGTCGTGTGCAATGTAGGTACTTCCTGAAGATTTGCTGAACCTGTGGTTTAGCAATATGACTTACCTCCTGGGCTTGCTGGCAGACCTCTACCCCTTTCCTCCTAGCCACTCCAGCACAGAGCCATGCAAGTCCTGAGAGCTAACTCATGTGTATGGCCCTTGGGGTGACCTGGGCTCTACAACCCAAAGCCTAGGAGTGGTATAGTCCTCTCAGCCTGGCTTAGTCGGGGGCTGATCGCAGGTGGGCAGAACTGTGCCAACCTCCCGCTACAGGCTACTTCTGATGGCAGAATCTATTGTTAGGGTGTGTAACGCAAAACAGTTGTCTGGGATTCTCTAGCTGTACGCAGGGACAAGCACAGCCTAGGCCAGAAGTATTTTAATTCGTATATTTTTTAAAAAAATACTGCCCATCTAAAATTCTAATGTTCAAGAAAGAAAGAGAAGGCATGGTTTAACTTGTAGAAGGTAGAATTGTGGGAACCTGAGAAGGGGGAGTGGGAAATGGGTCCCAAGAGATGCTAACCTTTGTGTCTTAAAATGAGTTGCACATTCCCAATGCAAGTTTTCCAATACCTTTCTCCTTTAATTGCAGAGGTGGAATTATTTGTGCAGAAGGATCTGGTTAAGCTGACTCACTGCTATTTATAAAGCAAGACCAAAGATATTCCTCCCTTCTGAATGTTGAATCTGACATTTGCTTGTCCCAGTTTAGGAGGCTCCAATCCACACTCCTTCAAACGCAGAAACGTGTGCTGTGGCTCTGGTTACAGCTGTGGTGCGGGTTCGATCCCTGGCCCAGGAGCTTCTGCGTGCCGTGGGCATGGCCAAAAGAAAATTCTAAGAAGTCAAGTTGGGAGGTGGGGGTGTGTGGCACCAACAGTTCACATATTAGAGTAACAAAATTTCTGTGGACCAGCCCTGCACCCAAGTAAAACCGTGTAGTCACAGTAGGCCCTCACTTTTGATATATATCTGCTATTATCATTATTCTTTAGGTTGGAAAGGATTTGAGTAGTAATTGTGAGCTACTGGGCCATAGGGTTGATATCTGGGGGGCAAGTGTCATTTTGAGAGGAGCCTCTATTTTGACCGCTTATGCAGCAACCATTTTTTAAGTGACGTTTCTTTCTTTCATTGCTTTGTTTTTGAGCTTTTTTTTTTCCTCATTCAGAAAGTTCAATATGCTCATTGAAACATCAAGGTAAAAAAGAAACAGAAAAGTAAGAAGAAATAAAGTGCTTGTAATCCCATCCATCAAGAGACAGACAGTATCTTAGGGTAAACCTCTCCAGATAATTCGCAATGCACAATCCCAATTTTGAGTGACCAATTGTTTAAAAACTTAGTATTATTATTATCATTTGTTACTGTATAGGAAATGAGCTTTTTAGCCACGCAAATGGTTTTCTCCTTTTTGCTATTACGAACAACGTTAAGATAGACATCTCAGCACACAAAGATGTACGTTCATCTTTGCACCCAACCTTAATCCTTTCCGTAGGAGGAGTTTTTCCAGAAATTGAATTCCTCAGCTTTTTGAGGTTGTATTGCCAGTTGTTTGTCTTATTTTTGTTTGAGACTTTAATGAAATACTAAGATGTTTGATTTTTGTGTAAAATTGGAATGAAGCACTGAAATACAAAGAAATATCATGGAAAAGATTCGCGACAGCGATTGGCCTTGCTTGGTAAAGCAGGGAGAGCATTTTCCTGTTGGGTATCAGAAGTCTGGAGGCAGCAGGCTGTGGGGGAAGGACTTGGGGGGCTCTGGGATCCACACAGCTACTTTTAATTCCTGGCTCAAGTACTTGCTTGCAGCTGGATGACCCTCGGTTCATCGTGAACCTTGCTGAACCTTAATTTCTTCAGATGAAACATTCCTTTTACGACTTGGCCCATGCTTATCTCTCTCATCTCATGGCTCAGTATTGCACCACGCTCCTAGCACTCTTTGCCTTTGGGTTTAAGATCCAGTCAGGCAGTTCCCACTGTGGCCCAGCAGTAGTGAACCCGACTAGGAACCATGAGGGTGCAGGTTCGATCCCTGGCCTCGCTCAGTGGGTTAAGGATCCGGTGTTGCCGTGAGCTGTGGTGTAGGTCACAGACGCGGCTGGGATCCCATGTGGCTGTGGCTGTGGCTGTGGCGTAGGCCTGCAGCTGTAGCTCCAATTTGACCCCTAACCAGGGAAGTTGTATATGCCACACGTGCAGCCCATAAAGAGAAAGAAAAGATCCAATCAGACTGACCTGGAGACTCCACAGGCCTTTCCCTGTGATGTTTACCTTTATCGGGACCAGTCTTCAACTCTGCTCCTATTCCTCCAACTCCCCCAGCGCATCTAAATAACTAGTACTGGTCATTAGGGCTCAGGTTAGACATCATCTCCTTAAAAAGAAAAAAAAAAACCCACCTGTCTGCCCAACCCCGCAACACGCATATTTCAGCTGGCTTAGGCTGTCTCCTCTCCTGTTGTGCCATTCAAAAACTGTCTTTGCCACTGTCATTTGTATACGCCACGCTGTAGTGTACAGACTCTTTTTACCTTCTGATTCTTCCACAGGACTGAGGTCTTGGAGGTCAGATGCTATTTCTTATTTTTCTCTGCATCCTCATTAGCCAACACAGTGCATGGAAGCAGCGAGGGCTCCTAAGGACTTGTTAATTGAGCGATGAGGGAATGAAGCAGTCGAGTCATCCTATTCAACACACTTATCAACCACTGATTGTATGCGATAACGGGAGGGGAACTACCTGGAACACAGGCCAGTATCTCACAGCGTTAAAGGCAGCTGACTGTAATTTCGTGACAGATCCCGTGGAATCATTTTCAATGTTCTGCGTGTGGAATTCCGGAGAACCTTTGTCTTTGTTTAAGTCTGTTGAAAGGTGAATGTCGTCATCATCGAAGGACTCTCCGAGGACAAAGGACCTCTTGTTTAAGACAGCGAAGCCCAGTGATTAGTGGCGGGGCGCCATGCCTAAGTGCTCCCAGGGCCCCGGGGTCAGCTCACCCAGACAGACCTCCCCTCTCTGGCCCCACACCTTGGACCCAGAAGAGTAGGGGCAAGTGGGTACAGAGAAAGAGAAGGCATAAAGAAAAGAAGGCTGGAATAGGATTCTGTGGGGGTAATAATTGCAGCTTTTGCATAGCAGCTGTGTTGAGAACAGAAAAGCCAGACATCAGAGAGTTGCACAGCCTCCAGCGCAGTGCCCCCACCCCTGTGCGCCTGTCACTTTCCATTCTTCCTGAGCTTTGTGGCCTTCGGCAGATCTTCGCTGCAGTGCCTGGCCCTGGCACCTCATTGGTCGATTCCTCCCTACCTCATGGGGTGCCAGTGATCTGCGGAAGGGTGGATCTCTTCGCAGTAGAACTGGTCCAACCAAAGACTTTCCTCCGCTCTGATAGGCTGCCACAGAACTGCTTAGTGGCACCTCGTGTCGCAAAGGCCAGCCCTGCTCTCTGCCACTGGGATGGAAGGCTTCAGGCCCTTTTAGGAAATTGCTGGGTCAGGCCAGCCACCTCCTGGGTGGTTCTGCCCTCCGGCCAAACCTTTTTGACTCTAAGACAATGGACTCAGCTCAGTCGGTTTGGAAGAATTTTGCAGTCTCTATTGAGCTGACAGGTTTGGAAGAATTTTGCAGTCTCTATTGAGTTGACAACTTCATTTTTTTTTTTTTAATGGCTGCACCTGCGGCATATGGACGTTCCCAGCCTAGGGGTCAAATTGGAGCTGCAGCTGCTGGCCCACGCCACAGCCACAGCCACACCAGCCCTGAGCTGCATCCTTGACCTATGCAGCAGCATGTGGCAACGCCGGATCCTTAACCCCCTGAGCGAGGCCAGGGATGGAACCCACATCCTCAGGGATACTAGTCAGGTTCTTAACCCACTGAGCTGTCTTAAAGCCCAAGCCAAGGCTAAGCTCTTATTAGTGGAATACATCCGTATGTGCGACGGGTCAACTAACCACGCAAATACAGAGTAAATGGCATTTCACAGAAAGAAATGCCTGTAGCATTCAGAGGAATCTTGCCCTTCAGCAGGTCTCACTCTGCGAGAAGCTCTGCAAAGCGCTCTAGCTACAGGTGGGGAGGCTCAGCTGGTCCTCCCCAGCGCCCAGGCAGCAGGGGGCGCCCTGAAGGGTGATGAAAGGTGACAGAGTGGCAAGGCCCCAGCTAACCCAAACTCTTCACAGAGATTCCCACGAATGCAGACTTGAACAAACACCCAACCGCCACCCACCCAGCTCCAAAGACAGTTCCCCACCCACCCCAGCTCGTGGAATGTTCTTGGCTTCGGGCTCCCTCCTCTCCTCAGCTGTGGGGATGGGAGGGAAAGGGGCAAGAGGGGGGGGCAGGGCGGGGGGGTGGGGGGGAGGCTTGAGTCCACGCCTCTCCTCTGAGCTCAAGCTTCAGGAGGGCAGCCTGGCAGCCAGGTGACCGCAGAGGATATGGGGACCCTAGATGGTTATGACAGGCAGCACCTAAACCGCATTTGGCCCCTGGCCAGACAAAGCACAAGCGCTTTCATTCTTTTTCCGTTCAATTTATTCTCTAAGTCAATAAACCTTAGGCTATGAGGGGCAAAGCAAACTCAGGAGTTCAAACAAAGGCATTCATCAGGCAGCTGGGCCCCCTGCAATGACAAATAAATCCCTGGCCAAGAAACAGCCAACACTGGCTTAGCCTGGGACATTGTGATGCCAGGATGATTGTTTCTGATGTGGTTTAGAAGCCCCTTTGCTTGGAGGACTTTGCACAGGCAAGGCAGTGGGAATGAGTTGATACAATTAGTCTGTTGGTCAGTCTGTCATCAAACAGTGATTGAGAACCCACTGTGGGCCAGGCTGCTTGGAAGCAGATGATACGTTATCATGTCCTGGAAAACCATGAAGCGTCACAACACACACAGGAATCCCAACTGAGTCACAAGCCCACCACCAAACCAATGAGCAGCCAGGGTGGGTTTTTTTGGTGAAGTATGAATTTATTCCATAAATGCAAGTTTTATAATGACTTACATTTCACAATACAAACAGACGGCATTAAGATGGCGGAATAGAAGGACTGGAGCTCAACTTCTCTCATAAAAACAACAAAATTACAACCAAATGCTGAGCAACCTTCAACCAAATGGACTGGAAACTCAAAAAGATTCCAGAAGATTCCAGAAGACAAAGAGGAGGCCACATCAAGAGCCTCCAGGAAAAAGACTTTAGACTGTTGATGCTGAAGATGATGCCAGACATTGGAAATAAACTGGAGGCAAAGGTGGATATTTACAGGAACCACTGAGCAAAGAAATACAAGATATAAAGCTTAAGCAAGAAGAGATGCAAAAGACAATAACCGAAATAAAAAACTCATTAGAAGAAACCAACAGCAGAATACAGGAGGCAGAAGAACAAATAAGCGAGGTGGAGGACAGATTAGTGGAAATCATGAACACGGAACAGACAAAAAAGATTGAAAACAAACTAAGAGAGTCTCAAGAGAACTCTGGGACAATGTTAAACACACCAACATCCTTATTATAGGGGTGCCAGAGGGAGAAGAGAAAGGGACAGAAAAAATATTCAAAGAGATAACAGCCAAAAACTTCCCTAACATGGGAAAGGAACCACTCACTCAAATCCAGGAAGCACAACAAGTACAATTTCACAATATAAATATAATGCTTTTAAATGCATGATTTCAAACTCTTAACTTTTTAAAAAATTCAAGTATAGTTGATTGACAATGTTGTGTTAGTTTCAAGTGCACAGCAAAGTGATTCAGTTATATATATTATATAAATATACGCATATATTCTTTTTCAGATTCTTTTCCATTATAGGTTATTACAAGATATTGAGTAGAGTTCTATTGTACTAGAGTTCCCTGTCGGTAGGTCCTTGTTGTTTATCTATTTTATATATAGTAGTGTGTATATGCTAATCCCATACTCCCAATTTATCCCTCCCCCCTTCTTTCCCCTTTGGTAACCATAAGTTTGTTTTTTATGTCTGTGAGTCTGCTTCTGTTCAGCCAGAATTTTTTCTTTTTTTTTTTTTGTCTTTTTAGGGCCACAACCACGGCATATGGAGGTTCCCAGGCTAGGGGTCTAATTGGAGCTGTAGCCGCCAGCCTACACCACAGCCACAGCAACGCGAGATCCAAGCTGTGTCTGTGACCTACACCACAGCTCACAGCAACACCAGATCCTTAACCCACTGAGCGAGGCCAGGGATCGAACCTGCAACCTCGTGGTTCCTAGTCGGATTCCTTTCCACTGTGCCATGATGGGAACTCCTGTTCAGCCAGAATTTTAAAATGAGACAGACTGTGGCTTGAACTCCAGCTCACTCATTAAATGAAATAGCAATGTGACTCTGGATAAGTCAAGCTCTCTGCACCTTGGTTTCCATGCCTGTAAGAAACAAATAAAAATAGGAGTCCCCATGTGTTTCAGTGGGTTAAGGACACTATGTCATCTCTGTGAGAATGCTGGTTCGATCCCTGGCCTCGCTCAGTGGGATAAAGATCTGGCATTGCTGCAAGCTGTGGCATAGGTCATAGAT
This sequence comes from Sus scrofa, assembly GCF_054392235.1. NCBI lineage: Eukaryota > Metazoa > Chordata > Mammalia > Artiodactyla > Suidae > Sus > Sus scrofa. The sequence continues at coordinate 118,510,556 of NC_139401.1, forward strand.
GCAGCTTGGGTCTGGTGTTGCTGTGGCTGTGGCATAGGTCTCAGCTGCAGCTCTGATTCAACCCCTGGCCCAGGAACTTCCATTTGCTGCAGATGTGGCTGTAAAAAGAAAAAAATATGTAAAAATAATATTCTAGGCCTCATCAGCTTGGGATATTGCTGCTTTGACATAATTATCACTATGTGCATTCATCATCTAAATTTGGACTCAAATTCCATAAGGCATCAGTATATCGAGTACTTTTATAGTACTTGCTGGCTCTGTTCTAAGTGTTTTACAAAATGAAAAGACAACCTGGTGAATGGGAGAAAATATTTCCTAGTGATATGATCAATAAGGGGTTAATATCCAAAATATATAAACAGCTCATACAACTCAAGATCGAACAACCCAATTAAAAAATTGGCAGAAGACCCGAATAGACATTTCCCCAAAGACATACACAGATGGCCAACAGGCACAAGAAAAAATGCTCAACATCGCTAATCAGCAGGGAAATGCAAATCAAAACCACAATGAGATATCACCTCACACCTCTCAGAATGGCTATCACCAAAAAAGACTGCAAATAGCAAATGTTGGAGAGGATGCGTAGAAAAGGAAACCCTTGAACACTGTTGGTGGGAGTGTAAATTGTTGCAGCTGCTATGGAAAACACTATGGAGATTTTGCAAAAAATTAAAAATAGAACTACCATATGGTCCAGCAATCCTACTCTTTGGGTAAATATCCGCAGAAAACAAAAATACTACTTTGAAAAGATATATGCCCTCCAATATTCATAGGAACGCACGCGTGTGTGCACACACACATATAGAGTGTATGTTTATATATACAATGCAATACTAGTCAGCCATAGCAAAAGAATGAAATCCTGCCAACAACATGAGTGGACCTGGAGAGTATTATGCTTAGTGAAATAAGTCAGAGAAAGACGATACTATATGATATCACTTAAATGTGGACTCTAAAAAATGAACTAGTGAATATAAGAAAAGAGATAGACTCTCAGATATAGAGTACAAACTAGTGGTTACCAGTGGTGAGAGGGAAGGGGTGAGAGGCAAGACAGGGGTGGGGGCTTAAGAGGTCCAAACTACTATGCACGAAATAAAAAGCTCCAAGGTTATGTTACATAGCATAAGGAATATAGCCAATATTTTATAACTCTAAATGAAGTATAATCTATAAACAATTTCAATCACTATGTTGTACACTTGAAACTGATGTAGTATTATAATTCCAATATTAAATATAAAAATATAGATATGATATTAAATATAAAATTATATATAGAATATGTTTAATATTACAATATTAAAAATATTGTAAATCAATTACACCTCCATTTTTTATAAAAAGTATATCTCAATTTTGTAAGTATTAAGTTAAAAACCTTAAATCATGGGGTTAATAGATGCAAACTCTTGCCTTTGGAATGGATGAGCAATGAGATCCTGCTGTCTAGCACTGAGAACTATGTCTAGTCACTTATGATGGAGCATGATCATGTGAGAAAAAGGAATGTATATATATGTATGTGTGTGACTGGGTCAGCTTGCTGAACAGTAGAAAATTGGCAGAACACTGTAAACCAGCTACAATGGAAAAAATAAAAATCCTTTAAAAAATTAAATGTTGTTAAAGAGTTTGGCTGTTTCCATCTGCTTCCTTAAAGGAAGCCCAACATTATTTGAGGTAACTCTAGACAGTTATTATGGACCCTCCCAGGATTAATGACTCCAGGGGAAAAAGCAAATCCCCTGGGGCTGCTGACTAAGCAAAGGGCAACCGCTCAGAAAGGCAGGATAAATTAACCCCAGGAAGCCCCAGAGGAAGAGCAGAGCGAAGGAATCACAGCTCTATTTTGCTTGGAGGTGGGCTGTAAAATCAAGCATTAGCAAGTTAAACCTGCAGTGGAGGGTGAAAGATTGTTGTCTGCAGGTTTGCAAAATATAGAAATAAAGAGCTCTGGGAGTTCCCGTTGTGGTGCAGTGGTTAACGAATCCGACTAGGAACCATGAGGTTGCGGATTTGATCCCTGGCCTCGCTCAGTGGGTTAAGGATCCAGCGTTGCCGTGAGCTGTGGTGTAGGTCGCAGACGTGGCTCGGATCCCGCGTTGCTGTGGCTGTGGTGTAGGCCAGTGACTACAGCTCCCATTCGACCCCTAACCTGGGAACCTCCATATGCCGTGGGAGCGGCCCAAGAAATAGCAAAAAGACAAAAACAAAAAAAACAAAACAAACAAAAAACAAAAATAAATTTAACCAGTTAGAAATCAAGACTTCTAAATAACTCACTGATCAAAATTTAAAAATGTAGATTACTTGAAATTAACACAAATAAATCTATTTCATAAAAAAAGAAAGAGGTCTGCAAGCAAGGGAGGGGGAATTAACACGCTTTGAACACCTTGTGTCAGGAACCTTACCTCTGCTATTTCATTTATCTTCAAGATGAATTCATGAGGTAGGGGCTATGATTATCGTGATCTTAGTGACAAGGGCACAGGCTCAGAGAGGTGAAGTGACACCCCTGATGTTGTGCATCTTAAAATTGTTAAAGCTAGCAAGATATGGGTACAAAGTATATATCCATTGACAGATGAATGGATAAAGAAGATGTGAGATGTATGTGCACATGTGTGTATATGTCTATATATATATACATATATATAATGGAATATTACTCAGCCATAAAAAGAATGAAACAATGCCTTTTTCAGCAACATGGACGGGCCTAGAGATGATCATACTAAGTGAAGTAAATCAGACAAAGACAAATCTCATATGAGATCACTTTTAAGTGGAATCTTAAAAAAAGATATGAGTGAACTTACAAAACAGAAACAGACGCAGAGACATAGAAAACAACCTTATGGCTACCAAATGGGAAAGAGGGAATGAGGAATAAATTAGGAGTTTAGAATTAACATATATACTTTACTACATATAAATAAATAAACGACAAGGGCCTACTGTACCGCACAGGGAACTATATGCAATATCATGTGCTAAGCAATAATGGAAAAATATGAAAAAGAATATATAGGCATAACTGAGTCACTGCTGTACAGCAGAAATTATAACATTGTAAGTCAACTCTACTTCAATAAAAGAAAGTTTAAAATAATTGTTAGAGGAGATGCCATCATGGCTCAGTGGTTAACGAATCTGACTAGTATCCATGAGGATGCAGTTTCAATCCCTGGCCCCACTCGGTGGGTTCAGGATCCGGCATTGCCGTGAGCTGTGGTGTAGGTCACAGACGCAGCTCATATCCCACATTGCTGTGGCTGTGGTGTAGGCCGGCAGCTGCAGCTCCGATTCAACCCCTAGCCCGGGAACCTTCATATGCTGTGGGTGCGGACCTAAAAAGACAAAAGACAAAAAGAATAAAAAAATAATGATAATTGTTAGAGCTGGGACTAAAACTCAGGTCTGCCCAATTCCAGATATATTTCTCCTCTCCATATTCCCACCAATAAATCCAAAACAAAACTCCTTGCCCACCCTAAACTTGCTCCTTCTACCTTGTTCACTGTCTTGATGAGCGGGGACTATGATCCAAGCTGTTATCTTAGGCAAAAATTTGGAGATCATCTAGACTCCTCAACTCCTCTCCTGTATGCAGGCTGACATGAAATGCTTCTACAAATTCGCCCTCATTAACAGCTTTGGTATCCATCCTTCCGGTCTGTCTCCACTGTTCCCTGTAAGGCTGGAATGGTGATGTTTGGGCATATGCGTCGGGACATAGGTTGACTATCCAAAATTGGAGCCACTGAACTTGAAACATCTGTTGGCATCTCCAGGACTTAGGAAACGTATTTCATTAAAGATTGGATGAGCAAGTGAACGCATCAATTAGTGAGTTAGCGGATGCTAATATCCCCATTTTGAGCTTCTTAAACCCTTTAGTGCTTCTCTCCCACCTTCAGGACAAAGCTCAAACTTCATGCATAAGACTACATGGTGGGAATGATCCAGCTGCTCGCTACCAGTCTTCCTTCCAACACTGCATGCGTCGCATTGTTTTTTCCATGAAAGGGCCGGGTTCTCTTTCACACAGAGGCCTTCCATCTTTTCTTTGTGTAAACATCACACCACCCCTTTCACCCTAGCTCTCACTCTTCACCTCCTCAGGTCCTACTCAGCAACTTAAATGATGTATTCTTTGGAAAGGTTTTCTTGACTTGGACCCCAAGTGCAAGTTTTGCAAGTTGACAGAACTAAGTCTGAGATAGGCTAAGTGGCTTGCCCAAGGCCACCCTGCTTGTAAGTAGCAGACAAGTATTTGTCTTGCTTTATCAGACTCCAAATATATCTTATATGATTTATATTACTCCTCGCAACAACTCGGGGAGATAGGGGTTAAGTGACTGGCCCAAGATGACCCACCTAAAATGGAGGAGGTGTTGTAGTCCCCCATCCAGGTATGTTTTGCTACAGCAGAGAAATTCCATGCCGTTGGTGTTAGAAGAGCTTTGCTTTCTGAAGATGAGGGGTATCTGTTTCACTAATGACCAAAGTACAAAGGATTCCTCATCATTATAAATTGCAAAACCAGCCCTTGGGCAAATATCCCAAGGGTAAATACCACCACCAATTAAAAAATCCCAGGCAGCTTTCTGCTTTCTGACTTAGCCTGAGTAATGTTAGTCCTGGCAATGCTTCACCTTGTCTCTTTCAGAAAATGAGGCCTGGTGGCCTTTATCCTAGGCTCCCAAGGGAATGGGATAAGCTGACTCACTCTATTCTCTCACTGGGTAAGCCACTGGTTACCCACTGTGCTGGCCAAGACAGTCACTCAGTGATCAGGTAGATGTAAGATGTGACATGTTTCAAGTCTTTGACTTTGGCTTTAGCTTCTAGAAACCATCAAAATCAAACGTGCTTTTGGAAACTCACAAACAACAGCTGTTCTTCCCCTTCGCAACGCTTCTATAAAGACAGAACTGCAGCAGGCAGGGCGCACATCAGACAGAACCGCGTGGAGTATGATGGTGGGGTTATTGTTTTGAAAACTCTCCATCTAAACCTCAGATAAGCAAACAGTTCAGACCTAGAAGGAGGTCACGCCAAGGACACTTGTCACTGCTGCGGGCATCTGTGGCTGTTGGAGGGATTCATAGTCAAGCTAGAAACCTGACCTTTTCTTTCTGAGAGTTCAAAAGCCTTAGCTTCGGTTTTATCCTCCCTTTTTCTGTCCAGCAAAGTCCCGGTCCCCAAGTTGAAGAGGCAAAACGGAATTTACCCTAAAATCTTCAATTGTTTGAAAAATCAGTACGTTATTCCATTTCCCCTCCTGCTTACCCAGTCCCATCACCATTCTGGAGAGTCCTACTTGCTTATCAAAGGATTTACAGTCCATGATAAGTGCAACACTAAGAATGATGTTGCTATTTGAGAATGATCAGCCTTATTAAGTGAATGGATTTGAAAGGTAAGATGAGCTTATTACTAAAGACATTTTCTTCATTGCATTAACACTTAGGAGGCACATTCTAGCAATTCTGAAGTCCCCTATCTACTCTGCATCTCCCAAACCCTCTTGGAAATTCTGAAAGGAAAAGGTTGACCAATATTCTCAAGAGTTCATCTATAAAATCAACATACAGTGTCTCAGATTACAGATACACAAAGGAACTGTGAGAAACCAGGACGCTGCTAGGGCCAGCCACTCTTCTCAGTAATCTAACGGAAGACCTCAATGCATTCAAGACAGGTCAATCACATGACTTTGTCAACCATGCAGTGAGAAGAAAAGGAGTCACCGAAGCCAAAGTTGGGAGTTCCCAGCCAGCCCTGCCCAGGCAAGAGTGTTCCCTTGCTCAAGAACTTTACTTACCCATATGGTAGAGTCACCAGTGCCCAGAACAGGGCCTGCAACATACTAGGACCTCAATAATAAATGGCTAATGAATTGACTAAATGAATGAACACATGACTAAAAGGTCCCAATGACAAGGCCTTTGTGGAGATGGATGTATTACCAGGCCATCAAATACTAGGATCATATATCCAATTCCCTTAGATCTGACTCTTCTGATCTTTGGCATCTTATATAACTGATGAAGGACCCAAGTGTTTCCAATTCCACTGTAAATGGCAGCACCAGCCTCCTGATTTTAAAATCAGTTTCTGGAGTTCTCTTGGTGGTGCAGTGGTTAACGAATCTGACTAGGAACCATGAGGGTGTGGGTTCGATCCCTGGCCTTGCTCAGTGGGTTAAGGATCCCGCATTGCTGTGAGCTGTGGTGTAGGTTGCAGATGCGGCTCGGAACCCACGTTGCTATGGCTGTGGTGTAGGCTGGCGGCTACAGCTCCAATTAGACCCCTAGCCTGGGAACCTCCATATGCCGTAGGTGTGGCCCCAGAAAATACAAAAAAATAAAATATCAGTTTCTGACCTCAGATCTCGTGGAATGCTGGCAAATCAAGGCTTCTGAGTCTGCAGTCCTGAGCCAGATCTTGGACACCAGCAAACTCACTAAGATAACGCTACTGGGGGTGGAATAAGGGCTTCTGGATGCCAATTCACCTTATCCAGGTGACATTACTCTCTCTGATCATGTGTTCTTCCCATATTTCTACTTCGGTACCTTCTGTAAAATCAACACTAATGCCCAAGACTCCACTATTTGTCCCCATGCAGCCGATTCTTTTCTTAAATCTTATCTTGAAGAATGCTTCTTTCTCCCTGGGCCTGATGCATGACTCTTGAGACTTCAATTTTAGCATCAAAACCCCCTCCATGTGGCTTTCCTTAGCTGCTAATGGTTCTCTTCATTATGGTTCTAAGCATTTCTTCATCCTCTTTAAGATGTCAGTGACAATAAAAGATGACCCGTTCAGGTTGCTTTTTAAGCTTTTGAATCAATGATCAGATTCATGCCACAGTCTCCCTGAGCTCTAGGGACTGCTTCCTCATGTAGCTCCTCATCCATGGGTAAGGCAAGAAGGATCTACGAATTGATTTGTACCAGTCATCGAACGCTCGCTCTATGCCAAATTCTATGCCTTTGGGGGCCACAGCAAATAGCGTGCAAGGACAATATTACCAGACTAGACAGAGCTACTGGCAGATGAGTCTTGGGATTCCATTGTATCTGGGGTAATGGGAAGAGGTTTGGGTGGGAAGCCCCAGATCTGCCTTTCTATGCTTCGTAATCCCGTGCAAGTGTCACTTAAGCTCCCAGAGCCCCTCTCTCTTAATTTGCAAAAAGATTCATCTTTTCCTACTTTCACTCACAGGGTGGAATGGATGAGCAAAGGAACTAATGGATGTGAGATTGCATTTTAAATGTTAAAGTGTTATCCATTGGCGACCCACTACTACGGCTATCAGCATCCTCATTTTCATCATCGTCCTTGTCAGCCCACTGTTGTTAAGGAGAGAAGCTGCTGTTGGATGGCTGGATCCTAACTTAAGGTTCCCTCTCCCTCAAAACAAAGCTGCCCCTGGGACCGCAGCTCGTACTATTGCCACCCTTGGTAACATCACGATTGCAGCTCTCCAAGCAGCCCTCCACAGAGCAAAAGGGATCAGATGCTGTGACACCCGAATTGCTGGGTATCAAATCTCTCCCATTATCTTCCCAAGGAACACAATGTGTTGCAGCTGGAAAGAGGACAATCTGATGTGAAGCCAAATCGCACTGGCTTCAAGTTGAGAGCATCGGCTCCTCGGACGGGGAATTTTGTGAAGCGACGGCACTGTGGCTCCCATCCCCCATTTAACTGGCTCTGAATGTGACCTGCACATTCGGAAAGCTCCTCTGTCACTTTTGGTCAAAGATTTCTCTTTGAGCCGCTTGAAATAACTATGAAAAACTTAGCCTAAAGCAGTGTCTTTTGAATACACAGCTCACTAATTCAGGTACTGGAGCACTGTGAGCGCACACCACCAGCCTGCAAATGGATAAACTACTCAAAAGACATTTTCCGCCCCTTAAATATAGTTCCAAGAAAGAATAGGAAATGCCTCATACCTCTAATGGAAGCTATTTGCTACAAAAACAAATCATTCAGGTCCGTGGACCTAGAAATGCCTTTTGCAAATAAAAGTGAAAGGAAGAAACAGCAAAACAGCAGCAGAAGCCATGAAGCCTTCACCCACAAAGCACATGATTCCAATAAAAATGAAATAAAATACTTATTTGAAAAATGGGTTACCCACACATCCAACAGCAGTTGTCAGCTTAAGCATAAAAGAAAACAACCAGCATTGTGTATGCATTTCAAAGAAAACGAACTATTTGTTCCTTGTTAGCAGCTAATATAATATCAGAGCAAAACAGCATTTTTATTCCCATAAAGCCGCGGGACATTTCCAAATGCTCATACATAAATCCTGACATCAAAATGTGCATATCTTAAGGTACTGGAAGACGAGGCCCAAATGATGTGCTTAATACATTTGTTCTTTCTTGAAGCAATGAGGTATAATTGTACGCAATCATCCCGTAGCTAGGAATTATATGAAGAACTCTGAACTATAAGGACGAAATCAAACTAAATAGTCTCTTATCCTATTTTCCTCTTTTATACTTGTCATTAATTCCTGAAGTTCTCATTACGACTGCATAATTCTCCCCACCGCCCCCACCCCCCCCCCAGAACCCCATAGGTTTTTCTGCAGCAAAGGAGGGTATCTTTCCCCTTCTCCTTTCGCTCAGAACCACAGTTTTCTCCCCGCAAATAGTCATGGGGTGAGGCTCACAGGCAAATTATTTCAATGAGCGGTGATACCTTTTTGGGTAGGACAACTAAGGTATTGCTGCTTTGCCTCTTTACAAATATCTAGCATATCTTAAAAACGTGCTGTTGTTCTCCCTTGAGAAAAGAGAACCCGTTCTAGAAGAAAGGTTAATGGGAAAGCAGGAGCTCCCTTGTGATAGTCAAGACAGATTTCCTTTTCCAAAGCTAAAACCCACAGTCCTTCATTCGGCCCAAAAGAAGACCTAGTATCGCCAGCTAATGGGTCGTCCGCAAATGACCATTATTGAAGGAATAATAAAGGAATAATAGCATTGTGACTTCCACTTACATCAACCACAAAAATCTTCTGGGAATCATCCAAAAACTGCACTTTTAAATGTAGCATTCTCGGAGAGGCTGTTGGGCTGCGAGCAGGCTCAGAGTGCTGTGGGTGCTGTGACAGGAAGGGGGCTTTCTCCAGGAATTTCACTCTCAGCTGGATGCAGTGCGCGCTCGGGTCCCCCCCACCCCCCCGCAGCAGGGCTCACTTCTCTTTGCTGGAAGTGATGCACACCCAAGGGCGTGTGTGCTGCCGAGTGCTGGTGATCAGTTGCATCTGGGCAACCTGCTATTTGGTCCACGGTCAAATCCAACTGGACTCACTCGAGCCCTCTTAAACTCTGGTCCTTTCTTCAAAGAAAAAGAAAGAAAGCGCTTGCCACCCCTGGGGATTGTCTTTATTTCACAGGAGCAGTCTGAAAACCCTAGAGCAAGCGTCGATAAACTGAGAATAGCCATTTTCAAAAGTAAAAGGATTGGAGTTCGTCTCGTATTGGACTAGACATTTCATGGCTGACCTAGGAAGCTTTATATGCAATAGTATTAATCATTTGGAAATTACATGATTTAGAAATGAAAACTATATAAAAAGGAATATATGGAAAAATCTCACTTTCACTTCTGCCCTCTCTATTCTATGCCCCCATAACATCCCTATCAGTAACCAATTTTATTAGTTTTTGTTGTTGCTGTTTGGCTTGGTTGGTTTGTTTTTATAGCCACACCCACAGCATATGGAAGTTCCCGGGCCAGGGGACTGAATTTGAATCTGAGCCCCAGCTGCAACCTCTGCTGCAGCTTGCAGCAACGCCAGATCTTTAACCCCCTGCAGTGGGCTGGGGACTGAACCCGTGCCTCTGCAGTGACTTGAGCTGCTACAGTTGGACTCCTTTTTTGGTTTGTTTTTTTTTTTGCTTTTCAAGGCTGCACCTGTGGCATATAGAAGTTCCCAGGCTAGGGGTCAAATCAGAGCTGCAGCTGCTGGCCTACATCACAGCCATAGCCACAAGCAATACCAGATGTGTGCCGCATCTGGGACCTACACCCCAACTCACAGCAGTGCTGATGGATCCTTAACCCACTGAGTGAGGCCAGGGATCGAACCTACATCCTCATGGATACTAGTTGGGTTCGTAGCCCGCTGAGCCAAAATGGGAACGCCTTGCAGTCAGATTCTTAACCAACCGCCCCACAACAGGCATTCCTTGTTGTTATGTAGCTGTTGGCATTTCTTTATGCAAATATGTACAAGTAAATATGAATGAATTTCTCATATGTAGGTAGCATGCAATTAAACTGTTTTGTGCCTTTTCTTACTTCATATATCATTGTTGCTTTCTCTTTAGCTGCACGGAGAGCTTCCTATTTTTTTTTTTTTACAGCTGCATAATTTTGCACTGCGTAGGCGAAACAGTTTACTCATAGAGTCCCTATTGGTGGAGGCTGGTTGTTTCTTGCTGGTATAAACAAGTTGGAAATGAATATCCTCCTACATATGTCATTTATGAGTGCAGGATGGATTTCCAGAAGTGGAATTGCGAATCGAGGGTAATGTATTGGTACTTTTTACAGATGTTTCCATTTCCCTCCATAAAGTCGTTATGATTTGATAATTGTGTCCTTCAAAATTCAAGTGGTAAAGTCCTCACCCCCAATTACCCGGAAGGTGACCATATTTGGGAGTGTTGTCCATAAAGAGGGAATCAAGTTTAAATAAGGCCTTTAGGGTCTTAGTAAGGCCTACTCCCTGCATGACTAATGTCCTCATAAGGAGAGGAGATTATGACACAGGCATGTACAGAAAGAGGACCACGTGAAGTCACAGGGAAGAGAAGACGGCTGCCCACAAGCCAATCAGAGAGACGTCAGCAGGAACCAACCCTGCCAGCACCTGGATCTCAGGCTTGTAGCCTCCAGAATTGTAAGAAAAGCAATTGCTGTTTCTTATAAGCCATGCACTGCCCGGTGCTTTGTTAGGGCAGACCTACCAACCTAACACAAGGGTGGTACCAATTTGCAGTCCCACCAGCAATGTATGAGAGTGTCACACATTTGGGGTTTTGACAAATTGATAAGTGAGAAAAAGAATCTCAGTGTAGCTGAAAATTTGAATTTTTCATATTATGAGAGAAGTTGAGCATCTTTTCAGATGTTTAAGGGCCATTTGGTTTTCTTTTTTTATATATATAAAATATCTGTTCATGTAGTTCCACATACTTTAAAAAAAAAATCTTGGTTATTGTCCCTTTCCCTCAACCTCTAGGAACGCTTTAAAAATGAGGAAAATGAGTTCCCGTCGAGGCTCAGTGGTATTGAACACAACTAGTGTCCTTGAGGATGTGGGTTCTATCCCTGGCCTCACTCAGTGGGTTAAGGATCAGTGGGTTAAGGATCCAGCGTTGCCCTGAGCTGTGGTGTAGGTTGCAGACGGGGTTCAGATCTGGCCTGGCGTTGCTGTGGCTGTGGTGTAGACTGGCAACTGCAGCTCTGACTCGACCCGTAGCCTGGGAATTTCCATAGGTTGCAGGTGTAGCCCCCAAAAGACAAAAAAAAAATTTAGGAAAATAAGCCCTTTGAGATATTGATAGGGATAGAGTAGGCACAGGTGCTTGTAAAAGTCCGGATAGGGGATCATAGATAAAGAGGGAAACCTGGGGGCTGCTGGGAGACCACTGTAAGTTCCAGAAAGCCATCAGAACAAGGCAGGCTTAGCTTAACTAGTGGAGGTGCGGGAATTGCCTCAGGTTATTGGGTGGGGGATGGGATGAGGCCCGCATTCAGATTCAGACCAGGGGCAAGAGTTTGAGGACTGCCCTTCAGCTGACTTGAATACACACCTTACCAGATACTAAGGAGGAGCTACTACTCCCAGGAAGGAAGAGGTGGGCCTTTCCAACCCCCACGCCCCTTGGATGAGAAAACTGTGGCCCACCGGGTCTTCGGGGCCCAGCTTCCTTGCCTGCCTGCCCGCTTGCATCTCTCACAAGCATCCCATCCTTATAAATCTGTTTCTCGCCTATCACTTTGTCCCTCGCTGAATTCCTTCTGCGCAGAGGCATAAAGAACCTGAACCTCAGTGAGTCCAGACACAGGGTGAGTAACGCGAATCTAAAACCGTGGGTTTAAGTCCCAACCTGGCTTTAGGTTGGGTTCGAGTCCCAGCACGTGGGTTCAAGTCCCAGTCTGTGTTCTCGCTACGTTCAGGCCATTAGTGCTGTCAGTTTCAATGTGAGTTACAAATATTTTCCCCGTTTATCTTTTGTCGTTTGAATTTGCTTATGATAGATGTGTGGGTTGTTGTCTGCCATGATAAATTTTTCATCTTTGTGCAGTGAAATTTGTCCACTATTTTTTAAAGGGCCTCTGGATTTATGTTATAATTAAAAGGCCTTCACTTCAAGGTTTACTCTCCGTACTCCTCTGGTTTCATTTTTTAAAAATGTAAATCTTTGATCCTTTTAGATTTTACTTTTATTTTATTGCCCTTTAGGGCCTCGCCCTTGGCATATGGAAGTTCCCAGGCTAGGGGTCAACTTCGCCTAGGCCACAGCCACAGCAATGCCAGATCCCCGGCTCACTGGGACCCTGCATCCTCTTGGATACTAGTCTGATTCATTCCTGCTGAGCCACAATGGGAACGCCTAGATTTTATCTTGATATACAGTGTGAAGTATGGATCAAATTTAATGTTTCCAAATGGCTGCCCAATTATCCTGATGTCCTTCCTTAGAGTATTTCCAGCCCCCACTGATCTGAGAAGATACCTTTATCATATATTAAATTACCATATCCATTTGAGTCTGCTTTTGGATTTTTATATGCGTCTATGTACTGGTTTCCCATTGTTATAATTTTTGAGGCTCGAAAGTACGTTTTAATATCCAGTAAGTCTGCTCCATGTCACATCGCTCCTTATTTACAGTATTCCATGCTATTCTTATTTATTTTTCTAAATAAGATTGTGCAGTTTCAGGAAAGGAATCAGATATATTTATTGGGATGTGTTAAAAATTACAAATTTGTGGAGTTCCTGTTGGGCAGCGGAAATGAGTATCACTAGTATCCATAAGAACACAGGTTCGATCCCTGGCCTCGCTCAGTGGGTTAAGGATCCGGCGTTGCCGTGAGCTGTGGTGTAGGTCACAGATGCGGCTCAGATCCTGTGTTGCTGTGGCTGTGGTGTTGTCTGGCAGCTGTAGCTCCTATTCGACCCCTAGCCTGGGAACTTCCAGATGCCATGGATGCGGCCCTAAAAAGACAACAAAAAAAATTATAAATTTGTTTAAGGGAAACATAGAAAAACATCTTTCTGACGGCGAGTCTTCTTATTTTCATGGAGCATGTATGTTAGTTTGTTCAGGTGTACATTTATGTCCTTCTCTCTGGAATGTTATATTTAATATAAATTTTCTAAATACACAAACCGAAGAGTTTAGTACAATAAATTCCCATACATTCGTCATCCAGATTAAATACTGTTAGGAGATGAATTGTATTCTCCCCAAATTCATATATTGAAGCTCTAAACCCCAGTATTTCAGAATGTGACTGTATTTGGAGACAGGGCCTTTAAAGGCCTGATTTCTTTTTTTTTTATAACGATTTTTGTTTTTTCCATTATAGTTGGTTCACAGTGTTCTGTCAATTTCTACCATACAGCAAAGTGTCCATTCACACATATATGTACATTCTTTTTCTCACACTATCCTCCATCATGGTCCATCATAAGTGACTAGATACAGTTCCCTGTGCTCTACAGCAGGATCTTATTGCTTATCCACTCCCAAGGCAATAGTTTGCATCTATTAGCCTCAGACTCCCAGGCCATCCCACTCTCTTTCTCCTTCCCCTCGGCAACCACAAGTCTGTTCTCCAGGCCCATGAGTTTCTTTTCTGTGGAAAGGTGCATTTGTGCCATGTATTAGATTCCAGATACAAGTGATATCATATGGTATTTGTCTTTCTCTTTCTGACTTCACTTGGTATGAGAATCTCTAGTTCCATCCATGTTGCTGCAAATGGCATTATTTTGTTCTTTTTATGGCTGAGTAGTATTCCGTTGTGTGTGTATATACCACATCTTCTTAATCCATCCATCTGTTGGTGGACATTTATGTTGTTTCCATGTCTTGGTTATTGTGAATAGTGCTGCAATGAACATACAGGTGCATGTGTCTTTTTCATTAAAAGTTTTGTCTGGATATATGCCCAAGAGTGGGATTGCTGGGTCATATGGTAGTTCTATATTTAGTTTTCTGAGGTGAACTGATTTCAAATGAAGCCTTTAGGGTAGGCTCTAATCCAGTCTGACTGATGTCTTTTTTTTTTTTTTTTGGCCATGTCTGCTCCATAAGGAAGTTCCGCGGCCAGGGATTGAACCCACGCCTCTGCAGCCACCCGAGCCACTGCAGTCATTTTATTTTATTTTATTTTTTGTCTTTTACGGCCATACCTGCAGCATATAGAAGTTCCTGAGCTAGGGGTCAAATCAGAGCTGCAGCTGCCAGCTTATACCTCAGCCACAGCAACACTGGATCTGAGGTGTATCTTTGACTTACACTGCAGCTTGAGGCAATGCTGGATCCTTAACCCACTGATTGAGGTCAGTGATCAAACTTGCATCCTCATGGACACTATGTTGGGTTTTAACCCACTAAACCACAACAGGAACTCCTACAGTCAGATTTTTTTTTTTTTTTTTTTTTTTGTCTTTTCTAGGCTGAACCTGCGGCATATGGAGGTTCCCAGGCTAGGGATCTAATTGGAGCTGTAGCTGCTGGCCTACACCACAGCCGCAGCAACGTCAGATCCGAGCCTCGTCTATGACCTACAGCACAGCTCACGGCAACGCTGGATCCTTAACCCACTGAGTGAGGCCAGGAACCCGCAACCTCATGGTTCCTAGTCAGATTCGTTAACCACTGAGCCACGACAGGAACTCCCTACAGTCAGGTTCTTAACCCACTGCACCACAGAGGGAACTCCTGACTGGCATCTTTATAAGAAAAAGACATTTGGGAGTTCCCATTATGGCTCAGTATCCATGAGGTTGGGGGTTCAATCCCTGGCTTCGCTCAGTGGGTTAAGGATCTGGCATTGCCGTGAGCTGTGGTGTAGGTCGCAGACGTGGCTTGGATCCTGTGTTGCTGTGACTGTGGTATAGGCCGGCAGCTATAGCTCCAACTGGACCCCTAGCCTGGGAACCTTCATATGCTGTGAGTGTGGCCCTAAAAAAAAAAAAAAAAACCCAGAAATTTGTGCACATTGGAGAGAGACCTGGATGCACACACTCAGAAGAAAGGCCTTGCGAAGACACAGTGAAAGGGCAGCTGTCTGCAAGCCAAGGAAAGAAATGTTGGAATCAAACCTACCAACACCTTGATCCTGGATTTCTAGCCTCCAGAACAGTGAGAAACAAATTTCTATTGTTTATACCACCTGGTCTGTGGTATTTTGTTATAACAACCCAGCAAATTAATACAAATAGTATTAAGATTTTGCTATTTCTTTTTTTTTTTTTGTTTTTTGTTTTTTGTTTTTTTTTTTTTTTTGGTCTTTTTGCTATTTCTTGGGCCGCTCCCGCGGCATATGGAGGTTCCCAGGCTAGGGGTCTAATCGGAGCTGTAGCCACTGGCCTACACCAGAGCCACAGCAACGCAGGATCCGAGCCGCGTCTGCAACCTACACCACAGCTCACGGCAACGCCGGATCGTTAACCTACTGAGCAAGGGCAGGGACCGAACCCGCAACCTCATGGTTCCTAGTCGGATTCGTTAACCACTGCGCCACGACGGGAACTCCAGATTTTGCTATTTCTCTCTCTCTTTCATGAATTATTTTAAAGCAAGTCCCAGGGAGTTCCCTGGTGGCTCAGCGGGTTAAGGAGCTGACCTTTTCACTGCTGTGGCATGGGTTTGATCCCTGGCCTAGGAACTTCTGCCTGCTGTGGGTGCAGCCCAAACAAAAACAACAAAAAAGCAAATCCTAGGCACTGTCATTCTACTCCCTTAATATCTTTACTATTCATCACTTTAAAATATTGAAATGTTCTTATATCACCACAAGACCATATCACAACTAATGAAATTATCAAACACAGTCTTGTTATCACATAAACTCAGTCCATGCTCAAATTTCCGCAATTCTTTCAGAAATATTTTTTTTCAGTTGGTTGGTTTGAATCAGGAACCAAACAAGTTCCATATATTGCATTTGGTGGTTATATTAATTTTCTTTTAATCTATAGCAGTGTCCTTCCACTCTTTTATGCCTTAGATTGGTTGAAGAAACTTTGTCAATTGTCCTGCGGAATGCTCAACATTCGGTATTTGTCTGCTTGCCTCATTGTGTTGTCACTGATTTTGTTATCTCACCCCTCATATTTCTCATAAGTGGAAGATAGCTATAAATGCTTGATTCACACTCAACGTATTTGGGAGGGATTTTTCACCATTGATGCTGCATACTAATATTATATCACATCAGGAGGCATATGCTTGGTTGTTTCTAGTGATACCAGGATTGACTAATAGGTTTAAATAATGCACATCAGCATGTCTGAAAGGATTCCTCATATGGGCTTTGTACATTTCATATATATTCACGCTTAGGTATTTAAACTTTTTTGCTGCTTTTTAAAATGGGGATCTTCTCTTCCATTATACCTTCTAACTGGAAGCGGTTTGTACCTATGAATGGTATTTTTATGTACTAATTTTTTATCTCACTAACATACTAAACTTCCTTAAATGTTGGTAGTACATTTGATTCTTGGGTTTTCAGGTGTATGACAATTATATTATTTATAATTAGAGGTGGTTTTCTCTTCTCCCTTTTCAATTCTTTTTTTTTTTTTTTTTGTCTTTCTTTAGGACCTCACCTGCAGAACATGGAGGTTCCCAGGCCAGGGGTCAAATCTGAGCTGTAGCCACTGGCCTATGCCACAGCCACAGCAATGCAGAATCCGAGCCACTTCTGCGACCTACACCACAGCTCATGGCAACGCTGGATCTTTGACCCACTAAGCAAGGCCAGGGATCGAACCCGCAACCACATGGTTCGTAGTCAGATTCGTTTCCGCTGCCCCACAATGGGAACTCCTCTGCCTTTCCAATTCTTATAGCACTGTTTTTTTTTTTTTTTTCTTTTGTCTACTAGGGTGGCTAATACATCCAATGAAACATTAAGTAACAGTGCCCATAGTGGGCATCATTTTCTTTCTCCTGACACTAGCAAGAATGCTTGCACGAATTCCCCATTAAATAAAACTCTGGGTTCTGAAAGAGACATTTTTAAAAGTACATTTTTTTTTATTTTTAATTTCTATTTTTTGTCTTTTTTTGCCTTTTCTAGGGCTGCTCCTGTGGCATATGGAGGTCCCCAGGCTAGGGGTCGAATCCGAGCTGTAGCCACCGGCCTACACCATAGCCAAGCAATGCTGGATCTGAGCCACATCTGCGACCTACACCACAGCTCACGGCAACGATGGATCCTTAATCCACTGAGTGAGGCTGGGGATTGAACCCGCAACCTCATGGTTCCCAGTCGGATTCGTTAACCACCACGCCATGATGGGAACTCCAGCACATTTAAATCTGATTGGGCAAGAATCCCAAAACACCACCCTTTGTCTATATTGACCCAACTTATTCTATGTCACTAAATAAATAAGCTGGTAAAATTAGACCAGTGAAATGCTGTCATTTGATGGACGAGAGTGCATACCTTTGCTAGTATTTTGACAGCTCACAGCACAGTCTCCACAACAACTCCAAGTAGAGAGTCAGCTATGAGGCCCGCGGAAAAAGCAATAGCTCTGGTGACCAAAGAATCTATTTTAAATCTTACCAGCCGTGTGACCCGAGACAGGTCCTTTCAGCTCCCTGTGCCTCAGTTTCCTAAATTATAAAGTAAGGTGACAATTCTAATGCATAGTGTTGTTAGAAATAAAAGATCCGGAGATGTGAAATCTCGTAATTCCATGCCGGTACCCAGTAGGTGCACAATAAATATTTGCTGAATGGGTGAATAGTAAGGAAATAAATACAAATAACTCAACGTTTTGCCAACGCTTAAAATGGTAAATGAAGAATGAGGTCTCTCTTCTCCTCGCTCTTTTTCCATCTAGACTTTATTCCTTCAGTTATTATTGGCAAAAGGTTACAAATTGACTGTGATCCAAAACAGGAAACTGTCCTACAGGAAATTTTCATATTCTACTTTAAAGTAAAAATGCAAAGTTGAGCTCACCCTTGGAAAAATTAGTCTGGCCAGTCTGTCTTTACTTAGTCTCTCCCCACACAGGGAGGTGGCCAGGGAGAGCTGGGCAGGAGGCCAGAATAGGAGCAAAAGGCGATTGGGAAATGGATTCCAGGCTTTTGTGAGCGAGGATGGAAATAGAAGAGTACATTAGATAGCTTTTACTATTATCATTTCAAAATAAATAAACCTACACCAAAAATAAAAAGCGTCACAACACTGTTTTTTCCTAAGATCCCCAGGGTGAGTTGTGACATGACTTGAGGGATAAGAGTTAAGAATTCTAGAGTTTCCATTGTGGCTCAGTGGGTTAAGCACCCGATGGCGTCTCTGTGAAGGATGTGGCTTTGATCCCTGGCCTGGCTTAGTGGGTTAAGGATCTGGCGTTACCACAAGCTGCGGCATAGGTCACAGATGCGGCTCGGATCCGGCATTGCTATGGCTGTGGTGTAGGCTGGCAGCGACAACTGCAACTCCGCCCCTAGCCTGGGAACTTCATATGCTGCACCTGTGGCAGTAGAAGGAGAGAAAAAGAATTCTAACCAAAATGTGCCCGGCTTACTTGCATTTCATCATTCGTACCTTATTTCTTTGGCGTTAGAGCCTGTTCTTATTCAAAGGTCCCTTATTTTTTTCCAAAATGGACTGACCATTTCTTTTTTGTGATGAGAATATTTAAGCTCTACTCTTAGCAACTTTCAAGTATATAATACAGCACTGTTAACTATAATCACCATTCCCTGTATTCTATCCCTGGGATCGATGCATCTTGTAAGTGGAAGTTTGTACCCTTTGACCAACATCTCCCCATTTCCCACCCCCCGCCACTTACAGCCACCATTCTCCTTTGTTTCTCTGAGTTTGTCTTGTATAGATGCTGCATGTAAGTGATATCATACTGTATTTGTCTTTGTCTGGCTTATTTCACTTAGCAGATAGCCCTCAAGATCCATCCATATTGTTGCAAATGGCAGGACTTCCTTATTTCTCATGGCTCAATAATATTCCCGCATGTGTATATGCCCCATTTCTTTATCCATTCATCTGTGGACTGACACTAAGACTGTTTCTATATCTTGGTTATTGTGAATAATGCTGCAGGGAGCATGGGAGTGCAGTAATGCTTTGAAATCTTAATTCCATTTCCTTTGGAATCCAGAAGTGAGATCGCTGGATCCCATGGTATTTTTAATTTTTCAAGGAATCTTCGCGCTGTTTTCCATAGTGGCTGCACCAATTCACATTTCCACCAATAGTGCACCAGGGTTCCCGTTTGTCCACATTGTTGCCAAAATTTATCTCTTGTCTTTTTTTTTTTTTTTTAAACCATAGCTATTCTGACAGGTGTGAGGTGCTATCTCATTGTGGTTTTGATTTGCATTTCTCTGATGGTTAGTGGCATTGATCATCTTCTCATGTATTTGTGGGTCATTTGTATATCTTCTTTGGAAATAGGTCTACTCAATTCCTCTGCCCATTTTTAATCAGATTTTTTGTGTGTTTGTCTTTACTATTGAGTTTTTTGTGTATTTTGGATATTAACCCTTTATCATATATATGATTTACAAATATTTTTATATATTTTGTGTGTTTGTCTTTACTATATGAGTTCTTTATATATTTTGGATATTAACCCTTTATCACATATATGATTTACAAATATTTTCTTCCATTCCATAGGTTGCCTTTTCATTTTTTCAACATTATGTTTTTTTGCTGTGCAGAAGGTTTTTAGTTTGACGGACTATCACTTATTCATTTGTGCTTTAGTTGTTTATGCTTTGGGTATCATCTCCCCCAAATCTTTACCAAGATCACTGTCAAGGAGTTTTCCCCTATGTTTTCTTCTAGAAATTGTATACTTTTAGGTCTTATGTTTATAATTCTTTAAATCCGTTTTGAATTAATTTTTGTGAGTGGTGTAAGATAGGGATCCCTTTTATTCTTCTACATATGATTGTCCAATGTTCCCAACACTGCTTTCTTCTCCTCTTTCAGCCGCACCCATGACACATGGTCCCAGGCCAGGGATCAAATCCGAGCCACATCTGTGACCTTCGCCACAGCTGCAGCAACACCAGATCCTTAATCCAATGTGCCAGGCGGGGGATCCAACCAGCAACGCCACAGAGACAAGCCTGATCATTAACCCACTGCACCACAGCAGGAGCTCTCACAACACAATTTATTGAAGAGACATCCTCTCCTCATTGAGTTTTCTTGAGTCCCTTGTCAAATATTAGTTGGCTGTATAGGCAAGAGGTTATTTATGGGTTCTTGATTCTGTTCCATTTAGTCTATGTGTCTGTTTTTATGCCAGTACCACACTCTTTTGATTGCTTTACAGTTTAAAATCAAGAAGTGTGATGCCTCTTGCTTTGCTCTTTTCAGGATTACTTTAGTTATTCAGGATCGTTTGCAGTTCCATATAAATTTCAGTATTTTTTCTCTATTTCCAGTGGAAATAATATTTTCTGATCATATAAAAATGTTTATTTTTTTAAATTTAGCAACCTAACACATAAAGAAGGAATTAGAGTCATCTGAATGTAATTCAACAAACCTGAGATAGTCACCAATAACATCTTGGTAACCATCTTTTAAAAATTATAGTAGTAGGCCTGGTACTATAATTTGTCAGCAGGGTGATTTTGATCGGTTGTTCTCCAAGCCTGTTTCCTCGCCTTTTTCTATTTTTGTGTGTCCATCTTCCCAGCTTCTATATATTTTGCTTTTTAAGGCCAGAACATGCAGGGAGTTCCCTGGTGGCTTAGCAGGTAAGTATTCAGCCTTGTCACTGCTGTGACTCAAGTTTGATATGTGGCTTGGGAACGTGTTCATGCCATGAGGGCAGCCAAAAAAAAAAAAAAAAAAAAGGCTACCATGTGCAAATGTTTTTAAGAAGACCGTCCTTGGGGGATTGACTGGAGCCACTTTCCCTAAAAGCACAGAAAATCAAAAAATCCTGGGACATTTATATCTCTCCAGGATAGCCCTTAGCCAATGGCTGATGCAGAAGTATGCAAGTTCTGCTCTGATGTATAATTTATATGCCCGAACGCCCCTAAAGGATAAAACCAAGGTTGGAACTTAGCCCCAAATTGCACCCTTTTTTGGTTTCCTCTTCTGTATCCCACTTGCCTCATTCTCCTCAGTTCTTTAAGGAACAACTACTTAATAAACCACATGCACGTGCAACTTTATCTTAGCATCTGCTTGTGAGCAACCAGCCTAAGATACTCCGCTTACTCACCTTACAAGCGGTTCTCAAGGTAACTCAAGAGAGTGAAAGTGACTGCTTTAGCACGAGGTAAAGGGCCCTCCCATGATCATTGTTCTGCTTTCCGTTTTAAGAATGAGTTCGACAGAGGGCTGACTCTTCAGGATCCATGCATGAACCACTTGTCTAGAAATGAGTCTCTGCCCCATTAAAAGTTGAAAAAACTGGTGTTCCCGTCATGGCGCAGCAGAAACAAATCCGACTAGTATCCATGAGGATGTGTGTTTGATCCCTGGCCTCCCTCAGGGGTTAAGGATCCCCCGGTGCCATGAGCTGTGGTGTAGGTCGCAGATGTGGCTCAGTTCTTGCGTTGCTGTGACTGGTGTAAGCCGGCAGCTGCAGCTCCGTTCAACCCCTGGGAATTTCCATATATGGCAGGTGCGGCCCTAAAAAAGCAAAAAAATAAATAAAATAAAATAAAATTGAAGAAACTTCCACTCTTTCTAAACCAGTCTTTCTAGGTAAGTTAATCCCAAGAATACTAGCAATGATAACAGTATAAATAGAGCTCTTAACCACATTCGGAAGGTGCAAATATTTTATCACATTTAATCCTCAAAATAGCCTCTTGATGTAGGAACTCTCATTATCATCCTCATTTAAGAAGAGGAAATGAGGTTCAGAAAACTAAGTATTAGCAAATGCCATAGTGGGATTTTAACTCAGGTCACACATTCATGACGTCCGTGTCCAATTCTTGACCACCACACCTATTGCCTCCCATTTTTTTTTTTTTTTGGTCTTTTTAGCGCTGCACCCGCAGCACATGGAGGTTCCCAGGCTAGGGGTCCAATCGGAGCTACAGCCACCAGCCTACGCCACAGCCACAGCAATGCACGATCCGAGTCGTGTCTGCGACCTACACCACAGTTCATGGCAACGCCGGATCCTTAACCCACTGAGCAAGGCCAGGGATTGAACCTGTGTCCTCATGGATGCTAGTCGGGTTCATTACCTGCTGAGCAACCCTGGGAACTCCATTGCCTCCCACTTTTTACCTACCTCTCAGTAATCAGGAATCCTGGTTTTCCTCTCCGTATGAGCCTCAGAATCTCATCACGTAAAACATGTTTCCAGTATATCCTAATATTCACCCCTGATTAAGTCACTGAATTTCTATAGCCTTCATCCTGGATCTTTGTTTTGGGATTTCTATATAAAACAGTTTATCTACACAGTTGTTCTGAGATTTCTAGGAAAATGAGCTTTTGTGGAGGTTTCCTTATAGGTTAGACAATTTGTTCATCAGTTAGCTAAGTTAGCTAATCAGCTCGTTAAATTCCCACGTAAACCTCTGCTGTGGTACTATTTTTCATCAGACAAGGAATGAGGATCAAAGAAGTCTTACCCAAAGATTACCGAAGCAATAACTAGGCTAACCTGGAATTTGGAGCCTATTGACTCCAAAGTTTGAATTGCTTCTTTTTCCATCAGGCTGCCTGTTAACTTCATCAGTCCAAATCTCAAATAGGACTTGTTGGCTACAGACTCACATGTCTTGCCTGTGTTCTTACTGATGTTCTCTTATTGAAAGAGGGTCTTTAGTGTGAATCTGTGTTTAACCAGGTGCTCAGTCTGATGTTTGCCAGCTCTGTCACATGTCCAAAAGTTTTTGAGAAGGTGAGAAAAAAGTGATGCCACCAAAGTCACTCCATCTGGTGTCTTTTTGCTCCCAGCATAGCCAGTCTCCCATTAGGTACCTAGCAGAACAGCAAGAGGGTTAACAAAATAGGTGGGTGGAAAAAGAGGGCATAATTCATCTTCTAGATGGAAGTTGTTACACGAATAATATTTTGCTCAGTTTCCTGCAGGGTTTTAGTTACCTAAGGGGCACCAAGATTTTTCTTGGGTGCCTATTACATGCCAGCCTTCTTCATATGCTATTCATCCATCCATCATTCAGAAATATCTGTTGACCCTGTAAGACATTGCTGTAGACACTGGAGATGCAGCAGTGACCATAACAGGCAAAAATATCCACTGTGCTAGAGCTTATATTCTAGAGGAAACCAAATAGAAGCCTGCTTTTCTTCGCCCAGCTCCAGCTCCAGCTCCATCCTCTGCATATTTGCTTTTATTTATTGAATATCTCAAGGTTCCAAGTGAGAATTCATTTGCAAAAAAAGACCCTGCTATCTAGAAGAAAATGAAGAAAGACCATGCTAAACACATCAGATAATTAAGATCTGAAGTATATTTAAACACAGTCCTTTGGATTTTGTTTGTTTGTTTTTTAGGGCCACACCAATGGCATATGGAAATTCCCAGGTTAGGGGTCAAATCAGAGCTATCGCTGCCAGCCTACACCACAGACACTGCAATGCGGATCCGAGCTGAGCCTTCGACCTACACCGCAGCTCATGGCAACGCTGGATCCCCGACCCACTGAGTGAGACCAGGGCTTGAGCCCCCATCCTCATGGATACTAGTCGGGTTTTTTCCCCACTGCACCCAATGGGAACTCCCAGTCCTTTAGTTTTTTTTTTTTTTTAATGAACCTTTTATTGGAAACTAAATAGACGCTTTTTTTCAGAGAACATCATTCATTCTTTTCTTTTCTTTTTTTTTTGTTTCTTTTTTTGGGGGGGCCGTACCCGCAGCATATGGAAGTTCCCAGGCTAGGGATGGAATCTGAGCTGCAGCTGTGACTGTGCCACTGCTGTGACTGGATCCTTAACCCACAACACTGGGCCAAGGGATTGAACCCGAAGTACCTCCACAGTGATCAGAGCCACTTCAGAGATAATGCCCAATCCTTAACCCACTGTGCCACAGCAGGAGCTCAAGAGAACAACATTCCAAATATGAATCATTTCTGAATCAAGGCTTCCGGCTTAAACAACAAGAAAGAGATTGAAACTCGTATTATCAAAACTGTAACAGAGGCCCCAATAAGTTAAAATATTGTATTTCAAAATGATCAAGCGAGGGTTAATGACAGCAATATTGCTCTCTCATTGCATTTTCATTACAACTGCATCAAGCAGCTGCTATGATTATCCCATTTCGCAGATAAGGAAACGAAAGCTTGGAGCGATTGAGTTACTTGCTGCCAGAGAGAGGAAGTAGCAGGGCTTGCGGGGAGATGGATCTTTGTTTCAGCCACATAATCCGTAAGTGGAAGAGCTGGGATTTGAATCAAAGTGTGTTTAGCCTCAAAGCCCAGACACTTTTTCCTTGGGCAGATACTGTCTTTCGGAACCGAACGTGCTTGTGTTTCTGCTCCTATGCGGATGCTAATGGCTAGATGGTGTTCGAGAGACTTCGCTAATGCTTTTTTAGCTAAGAAAGTAGAAGAGCGAGCAGTGTGGATCCCACAGCATGTGTCTCGGCCGAGCTTCCCAGGGGATCATTTGACCGAGGTCCCTGGGATGCAGCAGGCCAGGGAGGGCCTGCATTGCAAGGAAGGCGGTCTTGTCTCCTGTCAGAGTCCAGGGATTGAATTTCAATCGGCCGTGAAGGAAAAAACAGCCATGTATTAGGTCCTTTCCACTCCTTGAAAGTGCAAAGATGATCAAGCGTCAAGGAGGTGCGATGAAACGCTTTAAGAGCAGGGCCATGGCCGAGCTTCTTGTGCTGCTGAAAAAAGCCAAGCAAGCCGTGGCGGGAGAGTGGACCGTGTGCCAAGATTTCAGCTTAGAAGCATGAAGCATAGACCGTTCTTCCTTATTTGCCCCTCAACTCTGGCTTCCTCAAATACCAGTCTCAGAGCCAATGAACGGCCGAACTATTCCGCACGTCGTGGATGCCCTCAATTGACAAAATACAGCCAGGTCGTTGAGAGCAGATACAGTGCAATCCACCAGATGGTGATATTTCCAAACAAGGTGAGGTGGAGCATGACTTGGAGCTGCCTGGGAGGTCCGAGGCGGTTACGGATGCCAAACGGAGAGAAAGATTCACGTGTTGCTCCAACGTCAGAGGGCATCTCTGACAGGCACGAAGATGGAAGGTCTAGGCCGGGGCCGGGGGTGGGGTGGGGGGACATCCAAGGGCAGGCTGCTTGGGGCCAGGAATCAATCATTCATTCCCTAGACAAAGAACTCCTTAGCCTAGTGGGGGCTAAGCCTCCCCTCCCCGAGGGCCCCCGGTACTTTCTGTCTTGAGGAAGGAGGTACATGGCTAAAAATTAGGGCTGATGTCAGACATTTCAGCAAGAAAGCAAGTTCCAACCTCGGTCCTAAGATCGGCCCCAGTGAGGCCCCATGTCCCACATGATCTATATCAGTGGTTGGCAAACTTTCAGAAAGGGCAGACCACAGCTTTATTTAGTCCCTCTAATTTAAGGTTGTGCGTGCCAGGAATACATTTGAGCATCTGAGGTCTCTTGACTCAACTCTTCACATATGTACAGCAAATATGGTCTCTTAAGCGTGCAAGGGCCGCCTTTTAAAAGTCACCTTTAAAGGCAATTTAGCCACTTTCGTGTGATTCCCTGCCTTGACTTTTCCTTGCGGGATATCTTCGTGGATGTTTGTGGATGCTTTCATCTTCCTTGACAAAAATGTAGCCCCCAGCAGTCGCAGTCAGTGTCTCCCGCCCCGGCCGGTGCCCCTCTGCCATCTCCCAGGGGATTAGAGGATTTGTTTCCATAGGACAAGCCACTGGAATTCTCTTTTCCCTGGTTCTCAAGGCCCTTCTCTCTTAATTGTGAAGCACTTGCTGTCCTTCCCTGTAGGAGGCCTCAGTTCCTGCTAGGAATGTGGACCAGCAGGCTCAGCACCTATCAGGGAGGAGCCAAGCATCCTGGGTCCTCTCACCTCCCCCCCCCTTCTCTGAATCCGCTTCCCCAGGCTAATTAACTCATTCTCCGAGCTGCAGGAGAGACACCTTGCCTGATTACCCGGCCTGAAACAGACTTCTCTCTCAGGCTTGTTCATAAGCCCCTTTGTAGCACTAATCAGAACCCTAAATTAAAAAATTATTCAGGGGGTTCCCCTTCATGGCTTAGCGGTAATGAACCCAACTAGTGTCCATGAGGATACGAGTTCGATCCCTGGCCTTGCTCAGTGGGTTAAGGATCTGGCGTTGCCGTGAGCTGTGGTGTCGGTCACAGATGCGGCTCGGAGCTGGCGTGGCTGTGGCTGTGGTGTAGGCCTGTAGCTATGGCTCTGATTCAAGCCCTAGCCTGAGAACTTCCATATGCTACGGGTGCGGCCCTAAACCAAAAAGAAAAAGATTATTTAAATCTTGGGTAATGTCTCCCCTCTACACTAGACTGTAAGATTCATGAGAGCAGGGGGACCAATTTTATTCACCATTATATCCCTAGTGGGTATCAAGTCAAGCATTACAATGTTCATTGAATAGTAAGCACTTAACGTGCCGGACATTATGCTACGTGCTTATGTGTGTGCTCTGTGTATATTAATTCATTTAATCCTCACACCAACCCTATAAGGTGTGCACTGTTATTATCGCTGTTTGAGAGGTAAGGGAGTTAAAGTGTGGAGAGGTTAGGTAGCTTGTCTAAGGTCACATAGACAAGTGTGGAGTGATGGAGCCGGGCCGTCAACTCAAGTTTAGATGCTTCAGAGTCCATGTTCTTAGCCATCGCCCTCTAGTGCCCTTCCCTGAGACTGATCCATGAATGGAAGTGAGTGAAACGAAATGCACCCCCCCCCCCAACATGTTCTCCAATGTGGCTCTTCTTGGACCCCAGAAATAAACTTCTGTGTTGGAAACTGGAAGCCAGATGGAAATAAGCACCCGAGAACTGGTGATCTTGGTTTAGACAGGTCCATCCAAGGTGAATTGTCCTTTGCCTGGCTAGCTAGAGAACACCTCAACTCACTTCCTATCACACATTCAAAAACACATTCCTAAAAATCAAACAGGGATTTAGGAAATCTTATCTTTACGACGAGGCAGAGGAGGCTGAGTAATTCTGTATTACTGGGATTGGATTCAGTTAGGAGCAAAAGTAAATTCCTAAATAACAGAAGTTTATTTCACTTGTGTTTAATGGGTCCCAAGATCATCTGTTCAGGATGGGGGCATGGTGTTTCATGGTGACAGGGACTAGGAAGGGAGATGTAAATCAGGGAGCAAGAAATGAAGGACTGAAGTTCAAGGCAGAGGTCTAGGCTGGTTATACCAAATGGAGAGTCTTCATCATAGAGGTGGTAACTGATACCCTAGGAGGTGCAGCCCAACTTCTTTCTTCTTGCTCTGCCATTTGTAGCTTTCATTCTCAAAGTCACCTACCTTCTGGTTCAGGGTTACAATCAGAGGTCAAGCCATTACTTCCCATTCTGGCCGGTAAGAAAGAGGAGGGAAGAAGAATGGTATGCCTTTAACCTTTTTACATTGGGCACAAGCCAGTGGTCTTTGCCATAAATATAATAGATTCTATAGAAGTTAAGTTCCAAGGAGACTAAAGGAGCAAAGAACATATATGGTTAAGGAATCAAGGAAAAACTCAGTGGAGGAGTGGGTGGTTTAAATGGTTTTGACATATGGGAAGAATTGGGATACATGAGTTCAAAAAAGGGCATTTTAATTTCTTTTTTTTTTAAGGGCTGCACGTATCGCATATGGAAGTTCCTAGGCTAGGGGTCAAATTGGAGCTACAGCGGCTGGCCTACACCACAGCCACAGCAACACAGGATCTGAGCTGTGTCTGCGACCTACACTGTAGCTCATGGTAAGGCTGGATCCCCAACCCACTGAGCGAGGTCAGGAATTAAACCCACATCTTCATGGATACTAGTCAGATTCTTTTCCGCTGTGCCACAACGGTAACTCCCTTTTTTGAGAATATATATATTCTTTTCCTCATATTATCTCCCATCATGGTCTATCCCAAGAGATTAGACATAGTTCCCTGTGCTATAAAATAGGATCTCAATGCTTATCCATTCTAAATGTACTAGTTTGCACCTACTAACCCCAAACTCCCAGTCCATCACACTCCCTTCCCCCTTCTCCTTGGCAACTACAAGTCTGTTCTCTATGTGAGTCTGTTTCTGTTTTGTAGATAGGTTCATTTGTGCCATATTTTAGATTCCACTGATTTCTTTCAGCTTCTGATCTCATGATTCCTCTTACTGATTGTGGTTACTATACTTGTTCTTTGGAACTGATATTCAGTACCGTTTCTCTCACTTTGACCAATATCTTTCTTCCTGGACCCCAGTTCGAACATACCAATTACAGGTTACCAAAGACCATACTGTAATCATGTACTGTGGGCAAATACTCTATGAGCCATCCAAACACTAGCACAGTCTCCACAGTTAGTGCTCCCATTGGACCATATGAATCAGAGCCAAATATCAAGCCACGATCTCTGAGTTCCTAAGCTATCCCTTGTGCTGCCATGAAAAGTTGACCTTCTTTGACCCAGACAGACCATCCTTTTTCCACTGGAAACTTATTTGTGTATTTATTTTCAAAACTGAAAGTACATTTTTGAAATAAAGGTCTATTTGAGCATGGAATTCTGGAGGTTTTATACAGTTTTGATGGAATAACCTAAGATATAGAAATATCCTTTGGGTTCTTAATGGTGTCAAGTCTTCTGCTCTCTCACCTTGTCTGGAATAACCCTAGCATAGGTCCCAAGTAATTACTGCATCCGATCACTTTTTTTCAGCCTTCAACCTTCTTGACTTCATAGTGCCATTCAACACTATTGACCCCTCTCCACGTCTCAAAAATCAGCTCTCTCTTAAGATACATAACCTCTGCTGTTTTCTCTAACTTCACGGTCTGCTTTGCTCTCTCCTCTTGCTCCAACCATCCTTTAGTCATTGGTCATTCCCAGGCTCTCTGTTTGACTTTTGGTTCTCACACTATACCTTCTGTAAATGATCCCATTTACTGTCGAGGCTTCTATTCTAGGTTAATGATTTCCAAATCTGTATCTCTAGCCTTGGCTTCTTTCCTGAGCTCCAGACCTGTGATCCAGTGACTGAAGTCGGATACACAACTCCAGGTGTATCCAACTTGAGGTGAGTTGGGCACTTCAAGTTCAACGTGTCCAAACAAATCTCATTGCTTATATTGTCCAGCTCAATGAAAGCACCATCAGCCTAGACTTGTTCCCCCTTTTCATCCCTCACATTTAATCCACACATTCTGTTTCTCTGAATTGACTCTTTGCTCTTTGTACGCACCAGCTGTACCCTTGTTTGAGCCTTTATCATACTTTGTAGGGATTATTTTAATAGCCTTTTGGGTGGTTTATCTCTCATTTCATGCCACTTCTCCATCTGGCATTCCGAGTGAAAATGTCACAGCAAGAAACTCTTCAGTCGTTCTCTGTTGCCTACAGTATAAAGTTCAGTTTCCTTAGTGAGGCATTCAAGAGGTGGCCTTTTGTACTTTGAACCTCATCTTTGGTTTGCTACAGCTCTGCCCCAAAGCTTCAGTCATATCAAACTGCTTATAGATCCCAATGTGTATTATTGTTTTATGCCTTTACTTCTTTTTCTCTCTGCCTGGAAGCCTTTCTCTTCTCCACCCCCGACCTCAGAAAAGGCTCAGGGCCAGACCTCCTGTGTGAATATGAGATAAGAAAGGGGACCTCTGTGAGAGCTCACCCCTGCGGGCAGTCCCAGCAGACACTCTCCTGGTCAATTGCCCCCCTTTGTATCTGGGCCCCAGAGCGCTATGGCACAGCAGCCCTGGATCCTGGCCAGAAGCTGCAGGGCGAAGACAACTTCTGGAGTGGACTCTTCCGGATGTGTCAGTTCCGGGTGAGGCTTTGAGGTTGCCAAGTTCTCAGGCTGGATCTCCTGTTGGCAGGCTGACAGCTTCTCCATGCCATAGGTGCCAGCATTGTGAAGATTTCTGCTGAGGGGTTCCAGTTTTCCACAATTCCACAGAGAGCTAGGCCTACCCTTGTCTGAGGGCCTGACTCAAAAACAGATGAGTGAATGGGACTGTTCCCATCCCCATTGGCCCCTGGAATAACTTACAGCTGGCCCACAGCATACAATCTGCAAGGGGCTTCTTCTCTAAATAACTTATAGGATGGCCTCTCTCTCTCCTTTCTCTCTCCCTTTCTCTTCCACCATTTATTCAATGAACCAATATTTATTGACCAAGAACTATATATCAGGCACTCTACTAAATACTGAAGACATGGTAATATACAATTAAAAAAACAAAACAGGCACACACAAAAATCACAGACTTTTTTTGAGCTTACATTCTAGTCTGGGAGACAGACATTAAATACAAAAACAGGCAAATATTTCCTTAGTAACACTTGTGAAGGAAACAGGGCAATGAAGGAAAGGTACAGGGTTCTATGAAAGAACTGGTCCTTTGTCAGCCTGATTTGTTGGAGAAATTAAATCACTGATGTGAGTATAAAGCAATTGCTTTTCTCTTGAAGTTTTAAGTTTTTCTTCTCTATTTGTGTGAGTTTTTTTACTTTTTAGGGCCACACCAGCAACATATAGAGGTTCCCAGGCTAGGGGTCCTATTGGAGCTATAGCTGCTGGCCTACACCACAGCCTCAGCAATGCAGGATCCAAGCTGTGTCTTTGACCTACCCCACAGCTCACAGCAACGCTGGATCCTTAACCCACTGAGCGAGGAGGCCAGGGATCGAACCTGCAACCTCATGGTTCCTAGTTGGATTCATTTCTGCTGCGCCATGACAGGGATTCCTGTTGGTATGAGTTTTTAGTGCATTACAGCTATTACCCCTTGTCTATTATATTTGTTACAATTATTTCCCAGCTTTAAAAAAAATCTAGTTAGGGAGTTCCTGCTGTGGGGCAATGGGTTAAGAATCTGACTATGGCGGCTTGACTCACTGTGGAGGCTCGGGTTCAATCTCCAGCCCTGGTGCAGTGTGTTAAGGATCAGACATTGCTGCAGCTGTGGCTCGGAATCAATCCCTGGCTGGGAAACTTCCATATGCTGCCAGTGTGGATGTTAAAAAAAAAAATCTAAAAATCTGATATATTTGAATATTACAGGCCAGTTGTGTATGTGTCCCCTGTTGAGTTTGTCTAATGTTTTCTCATGATTAGGTTTAGGTTATGTATTTTTGGCATAATTATCATAGAAGCGATGCTTTGGACTTTTCACTGCATCCTAACAGGGGCATGTGATTTCAATGTGTTCTATTGCGGATCATGATCACTTGGTTAAGGTGGTGTCTGCCAGTGTTTTCCACCTTGAAGTTACTCTTTTTCCCTTTGTATTATTATTTTGTGGACTCCTTTCTCACCCTGCATGGACTCCAACACTCCACACCAGGTTGCCTGTCCATGGATGGCTTCATCAGCCAGGAATGGGCAACCTCCTCACCCCATTCAGGCTCTGACGCCCCATGCCAAGCCTTCCCTCCATGCAGATGCCCTCTCTTAACCCTGCTCTGGCTCTGATGCTGAGTTTTCCCCCTTCACCCACTTGAGTTCCAACATCCCATGGC
The DNA here is from genome assembly GCF_054392235.1 of Sus scrofa. NCBI lineage: Eukaryota > Metazoa > Chordata > Mammalia > Artiodactyla > Suidae > Sus > Sus scrofa. The sequence goes on from NC_139401.1 coordinate 118,542,532, forward strand.
AGGTGCTGTCCTTGCAGATGGACACCCTCCATTTGGGCTCAGACGTCCATGCTGGGTCTTCTCCCGGCATGACACCTGCCCACACTGCTTAGATTTTGAAACTGCACCAGCTTGAAGTCTGACTTGGCACAAATGCTGGGGGCTCTGCAGGGACGCCCTTGTCACTGTGACCAGGCTCTGACTTCTCACTCCAAGCTTCCTTTCCACACACGTTGCTCCATCTCTCTTAATGGCAGGGGGACTGAACTGGTAAAAAAATAAGAAAAAGGAACAGAAGAGGAAGAAGTAGCTCTACTCACTCTTCTACCTCCAGAGTCTAAAGCCACGGTCAAACACTTATCACTGGATTACTTCCAAAAGCTCCACCTTAGCTCCACCTTTTTAAAGGGCTCATTTAAATGCCATCTCTTTTTTTTTTTTTTTTTTTTCTTTGTAGAGCCACACCCTCAGCATATGGAAGTTCCCAGGTTAGGGGTTGAATCAGAGCTGTAGCTGCCGGCCTACACCACAGCCACAGCAATGCCAGATCCTAGCTGCATCTGCGACCTACACCACAGCGCATAACAATGCTGGATGCTTAACCTACTGAGTGGGGCCAGGGATCGTCGACCTGCGTCCTCATGGATACTAGTTGGGTTCATTACCCCTGAGCCCGAACGTGAACCCCTGAGTGCCATCTCTTGCTGCAGCATTTTCTTTTCAATTCATCCAATTATTAGTGATCCCCCCCACCTTATTGAGAACCTTCTAGATGACTACAACACTTTCATTCAAGAAATATTTATTGCATGTCAACTCTGGTGCCAGGCACTGTGCACGATGCTGAAGATGGTGAGGCCACTGAGACCCCAGCTTGGGTGGAGCTTCCAATGTATTTAGGCACAGGCACATGATCAGGGAACAGCAAAATGTGCCAAATGCTCTGGCGAGAGAAATGCATAGTTTGTAGGTGGGGAAAGAGTGATGGAGAAATGAGAATGGAGTGGTAGGTGAGGCTAGATCAGATAGGGCCTTCTCAGCTATTCATTCAACACACCCTGCTGCAGAATTTACTCTGTGCCAGCCATGGTTCTGCACACAGGGAACCCAGGGAGGCAAAACAGGTAAAACTCTGCCCTCATGTAGTTTCTATGCCAGTGGGAGGAGACAGATGATGGGCAAACCGAGTAAGTGAATCATCCAGGACATCACATGGTTTGAAGTCCTATGGAGAAAAAATGAAGCTGGGATGGAGATAAGAAGTGCCAGTGGGGGCAGGAAAATTTGCAGGAGGGGACAGTTTGCAATTTTAAGTAGGAGGATCGAGGGAGGCTTCCCTGATAAGATGCTACTTTGCTTCCTCCATTTGGTGTAAGTGCAGGAATGAGCTATGCCCACGTAGAAAGTGGGCATTTCAACCAGAGGGAAGGGCAGGCATTAAGGCCCTGAGGCAGATGTGGAAAACAATGAGGATGCCAGACTGGGGCAGAGAAAGGAGGGGCAGTGGAATCTGGCCAGAGGCTAATAGGGAGCCAGCACCCTTAAAGCCTTGTAGGCCAACAGAAAGGCTTTGGATTTTATTCTCTTCTGAATAGGATAGAACGTCAGGAGTTCCTGCTGTGGTGCAATGGGGTCGGTGGTATCTCTGGAGTGCTGGGATGCAGGTTTGATCCCAGGTAGGTTAAGGATCTGGCCTTGCTGCAGCTGCAGTGTAGGTTGCAACTGTGACTTGGATCTCATCCCTAGCCTGGGAATTCCATATGCTGTGGGGCAGCCAAACAAAACAAAACAAATTTTTTTAAAAAAGGACAAATATGTAAAAAAAGAAAAGAAAAAAGAATAGAAAATCATTGCAGAGTTTTGAGAAGAGTGGCGAGGTTTAGCTTATGTCTTAGGAGAATTGGAACAGCAGCTGTGTTGAGAATGGACCATGGAGATGGAGGACAAGGGAGGGAGTCTATTATTGCAGCAAGCCAGGTGAGAAGCGATGGTAGCTTTCTGCTCTCGAGGTAATAGGGTGGTTTGGAGGAAGAGCCAATGGAATAATTGATTAATTGTATGGGGGACCAGGTGCTGGACGGGGAAAGAGGTACAGGGATATCTCCATCCTAGGGAGCGAGGGCTTTATTGTGAAGGGAATGGGGACTTACCAAAGGGACTTGAACAGGAAAGTGATATGTGCTTTACATTTAAAAAATAGCCCTCTAGCCATTGGGTGGAAGATGGAATGGAGGAGGTCCATTGCGAATGTAGAGAGGGCAGTTAGGGGGGTATCCCAACAGTCAAGGTGAGAGATGAGCCTGTTCGGGCCCAGACTGGTGGAAAGGGAGAGGAAGAGCAGCTGATGGGTATAGAATACACAATGGAAGTAAAATTGACAGAACTGGCTGATGGGTTGGGTGTGAGAGGGAAAGAAGAATCCAGTATGACCCAGGTTTTTGGCTTCAACAACTGGGTAGGGCCAGTTGCCGAGATGGGAAATATTGGAAGAGAAATGGGTTGGGGGGGTGCAGAAGTCCTAGAAGTTCCTGTTGTGGCTCAGCGGTCACCAAACTAACTAGTATCCATGAGGACACGGGTTTGATCCCTGGCCTTGCTCAGTGGGTTAAGGGATCCAGTGTTGCCATGAGCTGCCATGTAGGTCACAGACGCAGCTTGGATCCCATGTTGCTGTGGCTGTGGTGAAGGCTGGCAGCTGCAGCTCGGATTGGACCCCTTGCCTGGGAACTTCCATATGCTACGAGTGTGGCCCTAAAAAGACCAAAAAGAAAATAGAATTCTGTCTTAGCAAGATTAATTTTGAAATCTGTTAGGGAGTCAAGTGGAGATGCTAGGTAGGCACCTGGATATACATTTTTGAAGCTCAGAGGATAGCGTGCCCTCTCAGAAATGTCTCAGTCTGAGGCTCCCCTTCATTCTTTTTTTTTTTTTTTTTTTTTTGTCTTTGTGCCTTTTCTAGGGCCACACCCGAGGCATATGGAGGTTCTCAGGCTAGGGGTCTAATTGGAGCTGTAGCCGCTGGCTTACACCACAGCCACAGCAACGTGGGATCCCAGCCGCATCTGCAACCTACACCACAGCTCATGGCAACACCGGATCCTTAACCCACTGAGCAAGGCCAGTGATTGAACCTGCAACCTCATGGTTCCTAGTCGGATTCGTTAACCACTGCGCCACGACGGGAACTCCTCCCCTCCATTCTTAATTGCCATCTCCCATCCTTTTACCTGCCTCCTACTCAGCATGGGTTTGTTTGTTTGTTTGTTTGTTTGTTTGTTTTGGTTTCATGAAGACCTCAGTTCCCATCCTTCATCTTGACTCTCCAAGTCTGGCAGCCAGTTTCTAGCTTCATTATTTTTCTCTCCAGCCCATACTCAATGGTCTGCTGTGTCAAATATTCCAGGTGCAATGTACTCTACCTTGTAACTTCCGTCATATGTCTTGCTAATCCTTAATCTTGGACAAACATAGTCCTATTTCTTTTTTTCCAAGTCCCTTGATGGGTTCACTACCTGGGGTCCATAGATGGGCTTTATGAACCCTCTGACTTGTATTTGAATAGACTTGAACAGATAACCCATTGTATTTGCATTTGCAGAGGAGTCAGGATCTTTATTTATTCATTTATTTTCTTTTTAGGGCCTCACCTGTGGCATATAGAAATTTCTGGGCTAGGGGTTGATTCATAGCTGCAGCTGTTGGCCTACACCACAGCCACAGCAATGCCAGATCCAAGCCACCTCTGTGACCTACACCACAGCTTGCAGCAAAGCCGGATCCTTAGATTCTTAACCCACTAAGTGAGGGCAGGGATCGAACTTGCATCCTCATGAAGACTAGTCGGGTCCGTAACCTGCTGAGCTACAATGGGAACTTCCAGTTCCTTTAAAAAGTTTGAGAACTATTACATTAAATGATATCGGTAAATTTTTTTTTTCTTTCTTTTTTTAAAAATTATTCAATGAATTTTATTACATTTATAGTTGTACAATGATCATCACAGCTCAGTTTTATAGCATTTCCCTCCCAAACCCTTGGCCCATCCCTCCACCCATCAACCTGTCTGCTTTGGAAATCATAAGTTTTTCAAAGTCTGTGTGATACTGGTAAATATTAAAAACAAACAACAGTAGGATTTCCTGCTGTGGCACAGTAGGTTAAGGATCCCACTGTTGTCTCTGAAATGGCTCAGGTTGCTGATGAGGTGCAGGTTCGAACCCCACTCCTGTGCAGTGGGTTAAGGATCCGACATTGCCACAGCTGTGGTATAGGTCACAGATGTGGCTCGGATCCAATCCCTGGCCCAGGGGACTTCCACATGGCCATGGATGCAGCCAAAAAAAAAAAAAAGCAATAATAATTAGTCCCATTGTAAATTCGGGTTAAAGGAGCTCAACTGGCAACTTAGTGATGCCTTCTAGTCTTTACTCCTGTTAAAAGTTCAGGGGTTGGAGAAATTTGAGGGAAAAAATACTCACAAAATTATATTTGGGGTTGCTTCTTTCAATTGTGGATGCGGTTAAAAGCATAGTGGATATTCATCTAAGCAGAGTAGAAGAGAAAGAACATGGAATTAGAAGGTCCAAAGTCTAGTTCCACCTCTGCTTAAAACTAGCAGTGTCCTTTTGAGTAAGTCACCCATCCATCTCCAAGCCTCAGTTTCCTCATCTGTAAATGGAGATGGTAGTATCTCCCAAAGTTTTTCAAGGGTCAACACGTACCAATATATGTGAGAATGTTTTGTGCCTACCTAAACTGCAAACCCCGAGTTGCAAAGGAGAAATGGCTGAATTTTCCAAAGTTTGGCATCTCTTTTTTTATTTGTTTGTTTGAAATGAATTGAGAGAAAGGGTCAAGGGGGCAAAGGCCTGGAAGCAATATGAAGCAGACAGAGAACTCATAATTAGCAATGGATTCAATATGTTTTGTTGTAAACATACTCCTGGAACTGTTTTGAAAATCTTCAGTTGCAAATCTCCGGGCACTAAGCTGAGCTGAACTGAACAGGGAAGGGTTCTCCTTGGGTGGAATGATGAAACCCAGGATGGCTTTTTGGCCCCCCTGACCCATCCCCACCCCCACCCTCCACCCCTGCACCCAGTGTCCCCTGCTGGCAGAGCCAGAAAGCACCTCACCCTGCAGAAATGTGGGAACATGAAACAACCTGAGGGCAGAGAGGGGCCGAGAGAAGAGAGAAGGCCAACCGTCATTCCTGCCAATTTCCCCTCCCTTGGCCTCTTGCCGAAAAGAAGTCAGGTCTCCACCTGGCTCTCTCCCTCCCTGTCAACTTCCTTTCTACCAGGGAGCTTTGCAGTTTCTTAAGTCTTGAAGTCCTGTAATTTGTCCAGACCCCAGGGGAGGAGTTTTTCATGGTGTCATTCTAGGCACTGCAATAAGCAGTGTGTAGAAGCAATACCTTGTCAGCACATTGAAAGTCAAGCTCAATATTTGCTTTCCAGTCCTCCTGCTCTGAAGATTAGCCTTAATGACAGAAGAGAGCCACAAGCCTTGAACATTCTAGTCAAACATTCTCTTCCCAGAATCATGAGTCACCGGGGTGGTTGGCTTAGCTAATAAATAAATATTGAAGCACTGGCTTCTTGTTGAATCTTTGTAGTTAATAATTCTTCAAAAATAGATAATCCTGGGAGTTCCCATTGTGGCACAACAGAAATGAATCCAACTAGTATCCATGAGGATGCAGGTTCAATCACTGGCCTCACTCAGTGGGTTAAGGATCCGGCATTGCCATGAGCTGTGGTGTACGTCACAGATGTGGTTTGGATCTGGTGTTGCTGTGGCTGTGATGTAGGCCGGCAGCTGTAGCTCTGATTAGACACCCTAGCCTGAGAAATTCCATAGGCCATGGATGCGGCCCTAAAAAAAGGAAAAAAAAAAAAAAAAGATCCTAAGTAGTGTCGTATCAAATGTCACTGAGGTCATGGTGTAGTGTGGTGGTGCTCAGTGTAGGGTGCACATGGGAATTTCCTCCCAGAAAGTACGATTCGTGTGCTCACAGAGTGAGGGATGGGTGAAGTGGGTAGGGCATTGGTGTGTTCTACAAACTCTCTAGGTAAGACAGTCTAGCAGTTCCTTAAATGATTAAATACAGAGTTACCATATGACCCAGGTGTATACCCGAGAGCAGTGAAAACATATATCCACATAAAGATTTGTACATGAATGGTTTATAGCAGTACTACTAATAATAGCCAGAGGTGGAAACAATACAAACGCCGATCAATGGAGGAAGAGATAAACACATGTGGTATATCCATACAAGGGAATATTATTCAGCCATCAAAAGGGAATGGAGGACGGATCTCTGCTACAATTTGGAGGAACCTTGAAAACATTATGCCAAGTCAGAAGGCATCACAGAGGTCCAAGCAGTATATAATTCCTTTCATATGAAAGTCCCCCATAGGGACATCTGTAGAGACAGCAGGTCGGTTAGTGGCTGTTTAGACCTGGAGGTGGAGAATGGGGGAATAGCAGGGTGATAGCTAATAAGTATGGGATTTCTTTTTGAGGTGATGGTGGCACGTATCTGTGAATAGATTCAAGTTATAGAAATGAATGAATTGTGTGGTGTGAATTATATCTCAATAAAGCTGTTTGAAAGATAGGAAAGAAATACTCCCCAGGTGATTTTAATGTGCAGCTGAGGTTGAGAACCAGCGGTGTAGTTGAAGGAGCATGCAATTGAAGTGAGACAGACCGGAACAAAATGACTGTGTCATTAGGTGACCCAGCTGTGGCTCTCTGAGCCTCATTTTCCTCATCTGGAGAATGAGAATAATAATTTCTGTCTCATAGGCTTGGAAGGCGGATTTACTGTGGAAAACAAATGAAAGTATGTGTAGCGTCTGACACTTAGCAGGCCGGCACTCTATTAAAGGAAGCTATTGCCATTGTTTTTCTTTTCTGCCTGAAGGCTCGGGAGGACAGCATTAGAAATATCAGTTCCCCCTGCCCAAGCTGGGAAGAAGGCGAGCTGAAGAGTGGAGGGGACGAAGCCAAATGCATTATCTGAAAGCAGACGCAATAAATGTCCTCTGTGCTGGTAATACTTTTTTGGCCCCATCACAAAGCCCACATTCTTCCCATGAGTAAGACTGCAGTGTCATTGTTCACCAAGCAGACGGGTTGCTTCTTTTTTGCCTTTAAAGCTGATAGAAGACCAAACACAGGCCCCCAATGAGATCTACTGCCTTTCGTAACATATTTGCCCTCAAATTCTGCCAAATCTACCACTGGAATATACCTCTCAGATCCACTCACATTCATTTCCACTGACACTACCCTAGACCAGGCCTCCAACACCTCTCCTGTAATGATTTTGTCCTCCTTCTTAACCCTTTCCCCTCCAACTCCTTTTCCATGCCGTGGAGCAAACTTTGTGATGCACCATGATAGACTCTCTTGTTTGAAGACCTTTCAATGGCTTTAAACCTGTCAATAGTTCCGTCTGTAAGACAGTTCTACTACTAGTATCATCATCCACCCAGTTGAGTTCAGTTCAACAAATCTTTACCTATCACCTGCTTTGTGATAGGTGTGCAATAACGAGTAAATGAGACATGGTCCTGTCCCTTTCGGAGCTGACCTTCTGGAAAAGGGAAGCAAACAAGCAATTTCGATGCATGTGTTGGAGATAGAGAAGAGAAAAGGGGTTTCAGAGGGAAGAGAGAGAATGAGCAAAGGCATGAGGGTGTGTGCAAGAAACTACAAAGCCATCAGAATGGGGGGGCCCAAGATGGACCAGTAGGCAGGGGTCAGGTTATGCTAAGAAGTTTGGACCCAATCTGATAGTGATAAGGAGCCATTGGGGAGCTTTTGACTGGGGGAGAAACTGGACTGTATTTGCATTTGTAAAAGATCACTCTGGCTGCTTTGAAAGATGATAGTGGGTCAGGAGTGGAGGCTGGGGAAGCTATATGGAGACTAGATTATTTATGACTGTCCAATTACCCAAGCTAGAAACTACTTAGTTTCTATTCCCCCTCTTCATCATAACCAGTAATCACATCAAGTCCTGTCAGTTCTACGGCCAAATTGACTTAATCACTCAGCATTTATTGAATCCTTCTAGACATCAAGTGCTGGGCTTGGTGAAAAAGAATCCATTTCTCTCCTAAGAGAAGCCGATTGTCTTTGGGGGGGGGGAGACAGATATGTAAATAGGTAAATTTGAAATAATGTGATAAGTACTCACTGGGTACTATCTATGCTGGAGGCAGGGAGAGGGAGAGAGAAAAAAAAACCCAAATGAATATTTCTGCCTGGGGGGAATGAGGGGTCCACAGAGATGGGGTATGAGCTATGCCTTGAAAGATGAGTAAGAACTCCCTAGAGGGAGGAGGCTGGGGAGAGCGTATTGCACATGATGGGAAACATGCCTGCAAAGACGTGGCAATGTGAAGGAATGGAGCTTGCCTGGGAACCAGTAAGAAGTCCGGGCTTGGGGAACTGGAGCTTAGGTTATGCAAGGAGGCATAGGGAAGAAGAGGTTGGAGAAGGAAGCCAAGTCGGAATGGGAACGCCCTTGTTTAAGGCAGTGGGATCCTGGAGGGTCACGAGGGAGTTTTAAGCTGAGGCATGTGATAGGACCAGATGTGTGACTTGAGTCCCTCTCTTAGGCCGTATTCATTTGTCACCGTCTCTTCCTTCTCCCTGACTTGGCCCAGCTGGGGCTCGTGCTCTTTCTCATTGATGGGATGGCAGTGGTCTCTTCACAGGTCTCCCTGCCCTGGGCTCTGCCCCTCCAATTTATTCCCCGCTTTGGCATTTTTCTAAACACCCATCCCTTCCTGCCATTTTCCTGCCAGTGGCTCCCCATCGCTGCCAGGAAAAATCCTTAAATGCCAGTGTGGCACGCAAGACGCTTGCATGCCAGCCGGTGCTGCTTTTCAGCATCACCTGCCGTCCCTCCTTCCCGCCAGCCCTGTGTGCTGTCCTGACGAACTCAAGGACTCCCAAGCCTGCCAGGCACATTCAGGGCTCCACCCTCGTCTCACTCTCTCCCCTCAAAGTCTATATGAAATGCCCTTACTGCCAACTTCTCCTTAGCTTTTAAGAATCAACTCACAAGGCAAACTCCTTCGACCTTCCCTTGACCCCCTACAGGAAGAACAAATCCCGCTTCTAGATACTTTCATTCTAAGCATCTTTGCCCAAGACATCTTGGCCTTAGGCATTTCTGCCGTATAACTAATTGGCTGTAAGCCAAATTTTGCTGGTTAAGAGTTAAAAATTGGTTGACAGTTTTTGGCTTGACAGTTTGGTTCCAGCTGGGTGAAATGCATTAGCATTTTCTCCAGTTAGTGATGATTTTTGATGGCTTTACGGAGCGGAGAGATGATGGACAATGATTTGCACCAAGAGTTGGTTTCTTATTTTGAAATACACTCCATTGGAGGAGAAAGAGGCCAAGGTAGACTTGAAGCCACATTCCCACAGAACGTTGGAACATCTATCAAAAGATACGTGACGACATGACAAGAACACGCAACAGTACAGAGGCTTCACAACACAATACAGAGCTCAGTTACAACTATGACTCCTAGCATTTGAAAATCGATACCTGCCTCAATCAAGGAATACATTTTAGTAAAAAAAGAAAAAGGATGATGCTAAATGAGGAGTGGAATCAACAAGTAAAAGAATAAAATGTAGGAGTTCTCGTCGTGGCTCAGGGGAAACGAATCTGACTAGCATCCATGAGGATACAGGTTTGATCCCTGGCCACGCTCAGTGGGTTAAGGATCTGGTGTTGCCGTGAGCTACAGTGTAGGTCGAAGACGTGGCTCAGATCCCACATTGCTGTGGCTGTGGCATAGGTTGGCAGCTGCAGCTCCAATTTGATCCCTAGCCTGGGAACTTCTGTATGCCCCGCAGGTGTGGCCCCCAAAAGACAAAAAAAAAAAAAAAAAAAAAAAAAGAAAGAAAATGTAGAAAATGATATGAACAGAAGACTTGGAAGACAAGCACAACTTAGGTACAACTCACGAAATAAAATCAGTTATTTGCATGGTATGGCCATGAATCTACACACATTTTAAATGCAGTCATATATTTTGTATTTTGCAATAGTCCTTTTAATTTTGTTTTCCAGTTTTCCTATTTTACGATGTCTTTAATGTCCCTCTTTTATTTTTCATTATTTTATCTTTTAGGGCAAAATGGCCCACAGCCAACTAGTTTTGTGGTGAAAATGTAAAGTCTTTTTAATTTTGTCATTCATTCATCATGTTTCATTATGTCCTTTTTAATGTCCCTCTTTTATTTTTTTAGTATTTATCTTTTATGGCAAAATTACTTAACGGTCAATTAGTGATGCAGCAAAAATGTCTGTGGCAAAAATGCTTATGGCAAAGATGCTAATGGTGAAAATTCCAGATACACAAATCCCTTCTCTTCTCTTGGCTCCCTGGCATCTGGTACATGCTGATATTACAGTATACATCCTATCGCCTCATAATTATTGTTTGCAGGGCTGTCTCCCAGGCTGGAATGTAAGCTCCACCATATCACATTCTTCTTATAAACTCAGCTCATAACACAGGGCCTGGCATATACTTAGAAGCTTAGTTAAATGAGGGTAAATTAAGGTATTGACTTTCTTGTCCTCTTTTTTTTTTTTTTTTTTTTTGGTCTAGAATAGTTATCTTCCCTACGAAGTAACTATGTCTTGTCAACTGAATATCACTCTTTTCTGGGCTGGATTTCCATTCCTAGGTCACTGCAACTATTCTTTTTAGCCAGCTGGAGATTCAAAGGCCTGCAGCTCAGACTTCTCCTGGGTTAGAGAGCAAGGGCTTCAATTTCCATGCCACTGGGGTCAGAGAACTCAAGCATCCGCCAAATTCAGCTTGTAACCAAGCAGTGGGCTAAAGCCTTGGGTCTGCCATTTAAGTGTCCACCCTCCCATTTGCTTCTGTAGATCTGGGGGCTCGAGCAAATGACTAAAACACTTGTGGAGATATCTTGGGGCATGGCATAGTGTCTATGCTTTGGCTGGGATTTTTCTAAGGGTGCTCATGCTGGTGTTCAAAAGAGGGGCTCCAGGATCCATACAAAAACCATGCCCACTGTTATAAGGGCTTCCTGGGGCTCCCTCTTGTGTGTGTGTGTCTTTTTATGGCTGCACCTGCGGCATGTGAAGGTTCCCAGTCTAGGGGTCAAATCAACTCGGGATCTGGGCTGCATCTGTGACCTACAGCACAGCTCACAGCAATGCTGGATCCTTAACCCACCCAGCAAGGCCAGGGATTGAACCTGTGTCCTCCTGGATACTAGTCGGGTTCATTAACCACTGAGCCATGATGGGAACTCCCCGGGCTCCCTCTTAAACAGAGAAACGATGAACCCCAAACTGGCATTTACAGAAGGGTTAGAACCCCCAGAAACCCTTACATTTCTTAACTGTAGACTTAACACCTGCTCACTTTGAAGCTCCAAGAAAAAGTTCAGATGTGCTTAAGTCCCTCCCTCCTGCCCACCCCCTCCCAAACGTTAAAGCTTATAGCAGCTGGTATGAACTTCAGCCTACTCAGTCAAGGGCACGCCCTAGGGCTTACAGCATGAGTAAAAGTACCAAGAGCCAGTTTGGCTTTCTGGGGCACCTGGGAGTCTCCGGATACAGGGCAGACTGCACAGGTCACTGATACTGAAGCACATGCATGGGGCTGATATTGGGGAGAAAATCTTACATTGATTTAAGGCCAACCTGAAAATGTCTCCGACTGTTGACGTCAAAGGATTTGGAGACTGAATCTTTTTTTTTCTCCCCCGGTCTGTTGTCTTTTTAGGGCTGCACCCACGGTATATGGAGGTTCCCAGGCTAGGGGTCAAGTCGGAGCTGCAGCTGCTGGCCACACTACAGCCACAGCAACTCGGGGTCCGAGACACGTCTGTGACCTACACCACAGCTCATGGCAAAGCCGGATCCTTAACCCACTGAGCAAGGTCAGGGATCGAACTAGTCGGGTTCGTTAACCACTGAGCCACGATGGGAACTCCTGGAGACTAAATCTTGATGTTGGGGGAACCAGAGTAAAACCTCTTAGTTCCACTAGTTTGAGTACTCATAAAACTATCTTAAGACTCATGTGGAAAAAAGGGAGGGGGCAGGGTAGGGGTTTGGTTACATGGGGTACAAGTTAACTGGTAGGCAGTGAAGGAATGCGGGTCAAGGATTGAAGGAAAGGTTGAGGCCATGACTGCAGGATGTAGGTGGGGAATCACCTGAGGTTTCGCAGGGAGAATAGGCAGTATTGCCCCTTAAAGGGGACGTATTTGAGAGGTTTAGGGGAACCAATGTGAACATTTCTCTGACTTGCTTAAGAATGAGACTGAGACAGGTCTAGGTGAGCTTCAAAATCTACCGGAGAGGCAATGCAGGCATGGCAGCAAATACTCTTTCTTGATTGTATTCTTCTCCCTAGAGTCTTGGGGAATTTCATCTTAGACTCAAGGCCCTTCAGCCCACATTTACAGTATGCCTGAATGGACCATCTCTTTATGGTATATATTTCTCTTGGAAGTAACTTGAGAAACAGCTACTCTTAAAAACAGGAAGCAAAACAAATGAGCAAAAAAAATAAAATCAACTTAGTGGCTGCAGAGGATGAAGGAAGACGGGGGAAAGAAAAATGCCTTTCTCATACTATCTGCTATAAATGAAAAGGACCAGAAGGAAATGGCAGGGTGAGAATTTTCTGAAGAGTGCCCACCCATCTGCCATACTGATTCTGTCACTCTAATTTCGAAAATATTTTATTGAGTACCTATAATACACTAGAGAGAAGTGACTTAGGCAAGGCCCTACCTGCAAGGAGGTCACAGTCCATGGGAGAAAACTCATGAATTATAGGACGATGGCAGGACCATTGAATTTGTGAATGGGTCGGTCTGGGCCCTAGAGAGTAATGTCTACAAGCACAGAAGTGGGTCTGTTTGCTGACAAAGGATGTGTCTGGGATCAGCGGCACTTCTGGTCCTCCATTCAAACTCTAAGTTTAGGTAGAAAAAAACGGTGCAGCTGAGCTCTGCAATGGATTCAGGATACAGCTGCTAAATCTAAGTACAGTTCTTTTGGCACTGCTAACAGGCCTGGATGCTGCCCGGCGGCCAAAGACTGCCAAACCCTGATTTAAGACATTGACTTTCCAAAGAAAAATAGTTATAATGAAAATAGCTTATGTCTTACATAAACTCTTAGCAATATAACAAACACATTACCTTTAAATAGGACCCATAGTATCTTGCTACATGCGGACCGTCATGCTGACTGAAAACATGTCTTGCTGTCTTTTTTTTTTTTTTGTCTTTTTGCCATTTCTTTGGGCCGCTCCTGCGGCATATGGAGGTTCCCAGGCTAGGGGTCTAATCGGAGCTGTAGCCCCCAGCCTATGCCAGGGCCACAGCAACGCAGGATCTGAGCTGCGTCTGCAACCTACACCACGGCTCACGCCAACGCCGGATCGTTAACCCACTGAGCAAGGGCAGGGACCGAACCCTCAACCTCATGGTTGGTTCCTAGTCGGATTCGTTAACCACTGTGCCATGACGGGAACTCCCTTGCTGTCTTTTGTCTTGTTTCCATGAGCTTTAGAATTTTAATAGCACCCATTTGACTCTACCCAATGATGAATTAAAAACTTGTCCGAAAGTACCTTCCTCAACGTTTTAATCATCTGACTTTGCTGTGATGATCTGAAGTCACAACTTTCCTGAGCTTCGGTTTCATCAACAACAAAGTGGGGACAATGAGGCTCAAAACACCGGAGAGCTGGAAGGTTCACATGAAATACGTATGTGTGAAAGCAGGAGCCTATCTGACAAACTGGCCCTGTTCTCAATCTGAATGAGAAGTCTTACAGCCTTGGATCTTGACCCCAAGCTACCACGCCCTGGGGGATGAATCTTCTCCCCGGATAAGAACAGGAAGAGGGCAGAAAAAGCAAAGAGATAAAGGTGACCTGGCTGGGACAGAGTCCTCTACTGATAGGGCTCATCAGGCAGCCACCCTCTCTCTCTCTGTTACTCATGCGGTTGAGACGTCGCCCTTGCTGGGTGAAGGGATGCTACTCGTTGGGTGGGAAAAAAGGGGGAGGGCCCTGAAATCACAAGTGCCTTCCTTGCAGGAAAGGCCTTTGGAACTTGAAGAGCAGCACCTAGTACAGCATATACGGAGTGCTTAGAGCCCAACTACAGACATAATCAGTGGTAATAAAGGATCAGATGTTTTCTGCCTGTTATGACACAAGTATATAAATCTGCCCATTTATACAATGACACAAAAATCCAGTTCATAATATATTTGGACAAACAGAACTGTTCAACGTCAACAAAAATATTAGAGCTTTAAAAAAACATTGAGGGGGAGTTCCCTTCGTGGCTCAGTGGTTAATGAATCTGGCTAGGAACCATGAGGTTGCAGGTTCGATCCCTGGCCTTGCTCAGTGGCTTAACGATCCGGGGTTGCCGTGAGCTGTGGTGTAGGTTGCAGATGCGGCTCGGATCCCGCATTGCTGTGGCTCTGGCATAGGCTGGAGGCTGCAGCTCCAATTCGACCCCTAGCCTGGGCATCTCCAGATGCTGTGGGAGTGGCCCTGGAAAAGGCAAAACAAACAAACAAACAAACAAAGACATTGAGGGAGTTCCCGTCTGTGGCTCAGCAGAAACGAATCTGACCTAGCATCCATTAGGACACAGCTTTGATCCCTGGCCTCACTCAGTGGGTTAAGGATCCGGTGTTGCCGTGAGCTGAGGCTGTAGGTCGCAGACACGGCTCGGATCTGGCGTTGCTGTGGTGTAGGCCAGCGGCTACAGGTCCAGTTCGACCCCGAGAGCCTGGGAACCTCCATATGCCATGGGTGTGGTCCTAAAAACACAAAATAAAATAAATTAAAAAATAAAAAAACATGGAGATTGGCGTTCTCTTGTGGCACCAGTGGGTCAAGGATCTGGTGTCACTGCAGCAGCCCAGGTCACTGCTGCGGTACAGTTTCTATCCCTGGCCTGGGAACTTCCACATGCCGTGGGTGTGGCGCCCTCCCCCCCCCCCCAAAAAAAATTGAGATTAGAACACCTATCCAGGCACAACATTGTAAATAAACTATACTTTTAAAAAGTAGCAACTAAAAAAAAAAACATCTATTCCGTTCATCAATTTAGAAATATTGAGTTAAGCAGTGAATTAAAGCGATGGGCAAAACTCTTCACGGGATAAAACAAAGTGATAATTTATTGACTTTTCTTCATTCAATATTTCAGAATTTATTCGTATGGTTTAACACTGAAATCTAAACATGGACAATTTCCAGACAAGAGATTTGTAGTTGGGCCCCTTTCTCCATATGGGACAAGTCATATCCCTTATTCTTTTTTACCCATTATTTCTCATTTATTTATAAGCTATTCAGTTGATTAAATATTACATTTTAGGATATACCTCAGTTTTCCCCCACAGATGCCAGAATGGTGACTAAGGACACGGGTGAATATTTAACTTGTTGAAACATGTACTGTAATACACATGATCATTTTGATAAAAAGTAATGACTTTGAGTTATGACGAGGATCTACAAGTTAGCAAATTACAGGTAGTAATACATCAAATAATTCAAGAAGCCAACCTCAGTAATACAGATGTCTATTTTATTAAAAAAGTTACAAACAGGTGGACTGCAGGGTCGTCTTACAAAATGACAAGAATGAAATCTATTGGAAAAATTTTACTTTTACAAATCTTTATAGGTCATTGTTCAACGTTTGTACTTGTTATTCGAGATTTTTACCTTTCATTGATAAAGTTACAGTACATTAGATCCATGATAATAGGTTACATGATTTTATTTGCAGAGCCCTACTGCAGTGATTTGAACAACTCCTAAACAGATGCCATAGCAAAGACAAGACATATATTGCATTTAATATTAATTTATTACCCTAATAAGCAACTGGACATGCAATCTATTGAGGAAGCTAAAATAACTTTTGGTCCCTTTTCTTAAAATGTGCTGGAGAAACCACCTTTAAATCACTTTCCCCTGATTCCTGTCATCCTACGTGAATTCAAGTTAAATTGGCTGCTGAGGTCAGTGAGAGAGAGAAAGCAAGAGAGAGAGAGAGAAAGCGAAGGTGAGAGGGAGCAAGAGTAAAAGGAGGAGAACTATCCATAGGAAAGAAACACTGTATAAAGCCTCCATTTGCAGAAAATTTAAATCATCATGAATTATTTGATTCCTTTAGAATTTCACACAGCTAATAAAGATGAACCACAATCACTTAACCTGCTTTGAACTGAGTGTTCGGTTTTAAGTTTGGTATTAAAGTGCAAACTTAAACAGGTATTCATTTCAAGCAGTGGACAAAGAAGAAACAAGGTTTCAATTGCCTCCACCCTTACAATCTCACTTTCATAAAATTCAAAATCTAAGATTAAGATTTCATTTCGCGGGAATTTGATCAGGAATCAAATGCAACACGATTTAAAAAAAGGAAATCAAAGTTTAATTAATCTCTACACAATAATTAATGGTCATGCTGACCAATAAATCACATGAATGTAGGTATCACTTTATTTGAACATCACACACAATATAAATTTAAAATTGCCACACCCTTCCAAAAACCATCACTGCATATATTAGAGCTTTCCTTGACAAAGTTATTGAGCTATTATTATAGATCAAAAGTATAGTTTTGGTTTTTTTGTTTTGTTTTATTTAGAAGCATGTTCAAATGACTAAAGCTGGGCTCCTAAAATCGAGAACTTTGGTGCAGTAGGTGAGCTGTAGTTACTAACTTCTGCAAATTAAAAGCACACAACTAAAACCAAATAAAAACCCAACAACAAAATACTGGCAAACTTACAAAGTTTTAAAATCATTACTAGAAAAAGCGCTTGTTGTCATGATGTTAAAACTGAACCAAAAGACTACTCTTGACAAGTTTTCTGTTTCTACACCTATGTTACTGTTAAAATGTTCAAGTATTCAGACAAAATGTGCTGATTAGGTAAACATGGAAGGCCATGGCTATTAGAAGTACATTTTCAAAAAACGAAAACAAAAAAACGAAAACCAAAAAACCCCCAAAACGCCCAGAGACTCGGCGCTCTCCTCCCTCCTGTTACACAGATTTTTGTCTCTACTACGAACATGCCTCTTGAGAAATAACTAAAAAGCAATTGTGATAGTGCAAGAAAACTTTAACAAATATTGCTTTAAACTATTATTCAGAAAGACAAATATTAAGAATTAGAAAGTGTATATGATTTTATTTGAATTTAATTTTACATGTGCAGAAGTCTACTAGATGTCAATTACAAGCCTGACAGGCAAAAGCTGAGCTATCTCTGTTTAGGTATACAATTAATTTACCATGGATACAATATCCCTTTTCAAAAGCATTGCTTAGTAGGTCATAACTAAATTTAGAACTTCACAGAAAGGAAAATGTTACTGCTGCAATTTGATGCTGTAAATGAGATTAACACATGTGAAAACCTAATGGAATCAAATGCTTAACTATTCAGCTAAATGCTCTACAGTCAATTTCGAATAGCCATTGTCACTTTCAGAACATGTTAATTACAAAAACACATCACAAACTGCACTTTAAGAAAAGGGATATCCCATCCATACAGGTAAAATGCGATCTTTAGTTTCTTTTTACAACACTGCCACACGTAAACAAAGTCTCAAAAGTATTAACCAACCATTTAAAGGAGAAAGAGTTTACAAATAGAATGAAGCAGTGGTGCGAGGTAATATACAGAAGTAACCATTTGTTTAAGGCTCAATTTTTTTCTCCATTATAACTTTCTTTTAAAAGGCATTGAGTAGGTAATACTGAGTTTGAGTATTTAATAAATACAAGTTGAGAAACTGATTAAAGAAATCAATTAAAATATTAAAAATTAATTCTTGCATATTAGCCATCAATAGGAACTTAAAAAGCTACAAAAGGACTGACTGATAAAGAACAGGTTTTAAACATATGGTAAATGTGCTAAGCATTCCTGTTTAAGGTCAATGGTTCTTGAAGGCCAAAGACCTTATGCACTTAATTAGATGTATGGCAACATGCTGTAATAGAGACAGGTTTACCAAGGCTCAGTTCTGCAACCCAGGTTGTAAAGTTCTCCAAAGCAGCATCTGTGCAAATTTCCTCTGAGTTTTATCTGCAATTAAGAAAAAAAATGTCATCAAAATGTAGAAATATAGATCGCAGTTTAAAATGAGAACACCGGACAACAGATCTCTATAAATATGGAAGTAGTACCAGAATTGTCAAGTGGGAGTTCACAGTGTTCCCCATAAGTTTCTATGGTCCCAAAGAGTCTTTGCGAGTTTAGCGACACTATAATGACGCATTGGATATGAGCTAGTGTACGTAACTTTTATTTTTTTAAAACATTATATGTTATAAAGTATACAACATTAACAATACGTATTTAAAAGGTCTTCCAGTATGAATGGCCAATGTTACCGTTACTTTGAACTTGATCTCTTCATATTTTTAATGGGAAATAGCATTAGAATTCAATGAATAGTGATTACGAACTCACTTGACAGTATGCGAAATTTCAAAATATAGGGTTTTTTTTTGAGATTTTAAAATAAGAAAATGTGATTCGATCAAGGTTTAGCTATTAAGCACCTACCAGGTGTCCCGACTTGGGTCAGATGCTACATGACAGCAGTAGTTCACATGTCCCACTCTGGTCTGCTCTTTTCAATACATCCTCCCAACCATAAAAACTTCTCCTATGATTGGGATTTCTCAGTCTCTGCTCTTACAACTGGTAGACTTCCCCCCTCCCAATTAACACCAGGGGGTGGGGGGACTCTATCATTCAGGCACAATGTCCTTGAACTGTGCTGGATCAGCCAATAGCTTCTAAGGGGTGTGGAAATACATTTGCTTTTTAGTGTAAAAGATAAAAATTGTTAAATCAAGGCAGAGACAAAGAACAGAACAGCAACTATGAAAGAATGCCAAGTGAAACCAACTTAAGATCGTCTACAGGCTCTACCAACGTTTATACACGCATAATTTTAATTTCATTTGACAGCTATACTTCTATTAGTGTTCAAAGAGCCTGAGAGAACTTTTTATGAGCAGCTATATCATAAAAATGATTCGTTTCAAAAAAGTCTCTCTGCTCATCATTACTGAAATTCTGCCACCTAAACACATTAGGCAAAAATAGAACAAAAGTTTGCCTCTTTAGAAATTATTAAAGAAAAGTTCTTCTTCCAAGTAAAAGTTTTTCTTTTGCATTAAAGGAAATTATTAGGACACTGGGTATTTAAGCTTGGGCAAGTCCAGTTTCTTCAACATTAAAATAAAGACAAAAATTCTTTCCTAACAGGGTTGTGGTAAATATTACATAAGGTACTATGTGAAAGTACCAAATGTCATGTCCAATGTCAGGTAATTTTTTCGTTTCTCAACTATGTTATAAATTTCTAGAAGACCAGGATTATGTCTTTGATATCCAAATTAAAGAGCTTTATATTTTTTTAGCCTCGTTTAAATCTTCATGCCTATTTGAGAGCAACAGTATTTCATTATACATGCAATTCGTTGTGAGGGCTTTTCGGTTATTCAGATTAGACTTTCCTCAATTAATCTGAATTAATAAATTGACTATACATTTTAATCAACATTTTTCAAAATAATTATAAAGAGTTGGGATTTTCAAATATGGTTATGTCTCTTAAATAGGGAAGACTTGTAATCTGTGATGATTTAATAGTTCAGGCATTCTCTGAAATCAAATTGGGGAAGTAGTAATTATTTCTAGCCAGAATAAACACTATGAATACAAACCAGCTTATTAAACCATAATCTCCATTAAATAAAAGGTGATACGTGAGTTATTTCTCACCCTCTAAAAACCTGGCTAACATTTGGTCCATCCACATTCCACAGGATGACAATACTCCAGTGAAATCAGGAGACACAGATAAATCCCGGGTCAGATTCCACAATATGAATATGAGGCATACCATTAAACAAACCAAGTAGTTATTACTACCAGCTACTTTTCAAGAGAGCAATAAATTTTAATTCTCTACAGTAATAAATCCTGAAGCAAAAGCTTGCATTAAGCAAAAAGGACAGTCTCTCTCAGATTAGAAGTTCACAGAATGTGAAATGTAAATGTTATTGCTCCACACAGACAGCAAAATTCTCAGTGTACTAACAACTCTCATTCATTTACAAAACATTCCAGAAGCTGTAAAGGCAGCTGGTCAAACTCGTACTTTTTAACTCCCAGGGTATCACATCCAGACACACTGCAAAAGCATAACTTGCTGCTTGTGAGACAGAACACAAGTGATCCTTGTCCTCACTCTCAAGTTTCCAGCAAGACACCCAACAAATCTTAATTCTGGAAGCTTCTGCTCAAATCCTTGCTTGACTGGTTTCACTTTTTTTTTTCTAATTATATTTTGTTATGAAAGAGCAAAAATGTTAAAAAAAAATCTCAAACAACAGTCCAAACCTTTTGCTCAGGAAGTTATGCAGTAGGGTCTCTCAAGGGGGGTAAATTGGTGCACAAGAGTACCAAACACAGCACTGAAAGAACAAAGATCATTACTTATGTCAGCGTGAAGAGAAAGGGAGACTCTTATTCAAGACCAGCACATCATTTCACGGGGCAGCAGAATGCCTGGGATATTAACAAAGGCTCCTGAAAGGCTTAGCAGTTTATGAATGTCTTTTTAGCTTAGCTAGATTTAGCATTTCTAAATACAATGGTATTTACTAGCATTCTTTTTAGCAAATATCATTTTTTTCCAGTTTTAGACGTATGATATTCTGGGGACTTAACCAAAGGAGCTTTTGAAAAAATAAATTTACCTTTACATTTTTCACTCGGCATTTTCATATCCAAGTTAAATATTAGTGATATTAGCAAAACACTAGGTTGGAATTCTGCTGATAGAGTTTATGTTTTTGTTAAAATATTCCTGTTTCTCCATCATAATTTACATAACACTCATGTAGCTTATTGGGGGGTGGAGTGGGTGGACTAGGGGTCATGAAAAGTGCTCATCTGTCACCCATTAAACACAGAGAGCAGAAGCTGAACCTATGGCATCGAATCCACAAATCTTCGGAAGGGGAACCGTGCTTTAAGGAGAACATGCACTCTAAAAGTTACAGTTAACCCAGGGCAGGAAGGAAAAGCTATTTTTTTTAAACATCCCAGACCTAAAATCTCTTAAGTTTAAATTAGTATGATGAGTTCAAATTCTGCGATCTCAAACGGTCTGTCCATGCCCACTGATAATAAGCAGCGGCATGAGCCCAGTGGTCTGATCCCAGCTGCTAGCATGAATTAACAAACCAGGCAGGGGACTGCTCCCCTCAACTCTGAATTGCTTTTTCTAACTCCCATATTCCTAAGACTGTTGCTAATCAAAGGAATTTGGGAGTATGTTTCTAGTGGGATAAGTTTTTCCAACAGCTGACAGGATTTAGGTCTTTCTTGGTGGTATTATCTTCTGGATTTTAGAATTCCACTGAGAAGCAATCCCACGAGGAGAATCTCTCCTGCAGCAGGGCTAGAATACTTCCTCAGTGGCAATTCTCCGACTCCATGAGGTGGTTTTTGTTAATTCTACTGATGGTTCATTCTAAGCTAGAGAAGTAATAGAGTAAAACTGAGTGGCTCCAATGCATTTCATTCTGCAATAAAAGCCTCATCTTGAGGTCGAAAGGAAGCAATTAAAGACAGAACAGATATACGAAGAGTCATTCTAATCACCAGACACCTCCACACCCACAGCAGGTCTAACCAGGCACCTAGCCACTCGGAAGAGGCCCAAACCATGGGCCTTGTGGGGGTCCGTGAAGGTCTGAGAGAGTGAGGGGGCAGGATGGACAAGGCAACTCCGTTCTCCCCTTCTCCCCCAGGTCCACTGCAGGTCTGTCCGGTACACACCGCCCCACAGCACGCTGCTTCCTCCACTCCGGGCCGCTGTGTCACGGGCTCCACTTTGGCTCACTCTGTGCACGTGGACTGGATGACAAATGAGCATTTGAAATAAGCCATGTTCTCCAAGATGATGTGCACGATAGGCCGGGGGGGGGGGGGCAAAAAGGAAGTATCTCTCTCAACTGTGACTTCAGCAACAGAATTCCACCCTGGTGTTTCACTGATATGATTAATATTTAACTTGGACATGAAAATGCCAGCATTTTAAAGTACACACTGCGATTTAATTTTCCTGATTTCCCTTCACATCTGCTAAATCCCCAGCACATCGTATCTAATTAAAAGCTGGAACAAAGATTAGAAACCATTCTGATTCCACGTATTTACTTTAAAAAACCTGAAAATGCTAATCAATCCCGCTGAGTTTAGCAACAGTAAGGCCAGCTAGACTAAAATGACATTCACAGATGGGTCAGCCTTTCAGGAGCCTTTGTGAACATCCCGGCCATTCTGTCGCCACGTGAACTGATGGGCTGGTCTCGAATCAAGAATCGCCTTTTCTCTTTGGGCTGACACACAGAATGAACTGAGGCTGACGTAAAGAATGATCTTTGTTCTTTCAGTTTGATTCCCGGTGTTTGGTACGCTGATGCACCGCTCACTCTCACCGCGAGAAGCCGCTCATCATACATGGAGGAAAACAGGATAAGCTCTTGCGGGAGACCATCCAACTGCAGTGAAGAACACCTTCTTTTTCATTTCTGGTTCTTTTTTTTTTTTTAAAAGAATAACTTCTGTCAATACTGGATTGAGATATAGGAAGCCTTGAAAAATAATCTGTAAGTAAGTTCCATTGGCCAAAAGAGTATTTACCAAACGATCACATTTAAGAGCTAACTGTACTGTACTTCCGACCTTTCGGGGAACTAACAGAATATTTTAGGATGTTCTCGTCCTTCTGTTTGGTATTCCCTCTGTTTGGGAATCACCCCTACCCCCTCCTCCATCCACTCGAATCCTACCCGTTCTTCAAGGCCTGACTGAAATGCGACTGCTCCCCAGTTCCTCTAGATCAGAGGTTCTTCACCAGGGGCAATTCTGCCCCCCAGGAGACACTTGGCCATGTCTGGAAACACTCTTGTTCATCACAACTGAGGGATGGGGGGGGGAATGCTCCCGGCATCTCAGGAGGTAGAGGCTAGGGATGCTGCCAGACATTCTGCAACACACAGGACCTGCCCCGCGACAGAGAGCCCAGAATGTTGAGAAAGCTGCTCTGAACCGAATGTGCTCTCTCCTCTGCCCGAACTCTTGCGGCACCGTGATTTACTTCTTTTACAGTCTTAACAGATTATTGACAAAACACCCACCATTCTTAGCAACAGTATATTACAACAGCCAATATCAACTATTTACACCACCATATAGGTGCTATGACACAGTTATTAAAACCAAGACAGGGCTGCGCCCTGCCTGGGCTTCTAGTGCACTTCCGCTGCAGAGTAAACGAAGTCCTTCGAAGCATCTGATGGCAGGCTCCTCAGGTCAGTAAGGAAACCAGCCACGAAACCAGCGCATAAGGAATCCGGCGTTGCTTCCAAACGTACAGGAAGATTACTGCCAGTGGGAGGGTGAAAGGTGAGGAAACAATCCTGGGAGCCATGCAGATAAACAGGTGTTGGGCAAGAGACGGGTGACTCAAATTGAAGGGTGGTAAGAAAGAAAGGTGAGGAATTAGCAGAAGTAATTCTTAGAGCATTAATACGTTTTCCCTTTCAATTAAGAGAAACCAATTTACAATAATCACAGTCCTTCTGACTTATCTGAGTCCTACTATCTCTAACTTGGACAAGGTACTCTTCTGAATATTAAGGACAAACATTTCTCAAATCACCTTTACTTGCCAAAAGTTTAATCTTCAATCTAGATCTGAACTGACAGGCTTCAGAGCTCTATGACCCAAGCTATAGGACTCAGAATCCATCACCTGTTTTGTTTGAGGTAAATAGTAAGCAAGCACAGCTACAAACTTTATATAAGCCTCCAATTACAGATCAGTTCAATCTTATCTGATAATCAAAAAAAAAAAAAAAAAAAAAGACCACTGAATATATTGTGCTTTGTTCTAAAAGATCTTGGTCAGGGGACTCCCTTTAAGACTTTCGGAAATCCAGCTGATTAGATATTTTATTTCAAGGCTCACACCCTCAACTGTTCATTGTGCTTATAAAAACCAAACAAAAACCACACGGGAAACTTAATCCATTATTATAAAAACGAGCGCTTACTGGTATTAATATTTTCTGATTTCAGTGCATTAACAAAAAACATAAACATAGTTTGCTTGAGATATTAAAAAGTCTAATCATTCCTGAAATAAAATATCTATTTAAAAGTAATTTAGATCGCAAAAGTTGCAAAATGAAATAAACTCAAATAACTCAGAATAAGAAAGCTTTAAAAATAGCTTTAGACATTATCCATTTGCCAGTTTGACTAAGACAGTGGCCCTCTACATGTTTTATACCAATTTTATTCAGTTTACCTCCTAAAACTGTCTACGTTAATGATGGAAAGAAAACTGGGAACATTTTGTGGGAGCTGGTTAATTTTTTATAAAGACGATAAAACTGACATGCATAAACACTTATGTCATTTGTCTGGTTAAAAGTGTCAGATAGAGAAATAGAGCATAATGGTAAAGACACAACATCACACAGAACTTGTTCAAACTTGAAGTTGGCTTGCAATTTAAGAAGAGACATTGTGGAAACAAGAACACTGGACTCAGTCACCTACATACGCCTGTTCCTGCCTCAAAAAGCTAAACTCCAAGTGCAATGCTATGAACAAAACACATGCTGGGCTATAGTCTGAATAGTGATGCTACATGTTAACAGACGGAGCTAGGTATACGATAATAAATGTGTTTCCATCATATTCTGGTATGTGCAAAAGCTGATGAGTGAAAGCATTTTGAATAAAGCACTGTTGTCATCCTTCATTTTCCAAGATGACACTACCCGACATTAGATCTTGTCTGCAAAGATAAATTAGGGACCGTTAGTCTTTTCTCCAGGGAGCACATATAAAGCCAGACCTTTGATTAGGAATCATCTCTGTGATCCGAAATGACTGCTGCCATTTGCAACACTGCCTCCAAGACTTTAGGTCAGTCTTGGCTCAAAACAATCAATTCCATTCCCGATATTGTCATGCTGGTCTGGCATTTTCTGTGGTTTCTCAGTCTTTCAGGATATTGGTTGTCTGATTATCTACGTATTATTCTCTAAGTGAGACTATCTGCCCAATTACAATCTAGATTAAAAGATTATGATATGAATACAATAATCTGATTTTAAATGCTCAACAAATTTTATATAACCTTACTTTTCCAAGAATGTATTCATTTAAAAAACTTAGTTACTAAGTTATTAGTTCACTGAAAGGTTTGAAAGTTTTACTCTTGTTCTTATTAACACTATTGTTCATTAAACTGAATAAAATGTTTCCTAGGCTTGAGATTATCTGTTCTAAACACGCCACAGATAATTTCACCAGATTCTCATTTGGACCCCATATTCATACCCAAGTCAGGTACAGTGTGGCACTAATAATTTGTTATCATCAGAGGTCACCTAAGTCTCTCCAACGCGAGGTACAGAGGAACCTGATTCAATAATCATCCTGTTCAATCAAGCACTGCGGTGATTAGTAAACTGATTTCAATGAAAGAAGCTCTCTAGCCCAGGATAGAAAAATACAGAAAACATAAAACTCATCATCTTCTCAAAATTATTATCAGATGCTCTCTCATGCGTTTTGGATGCTAGATCACCAAAACAGGGAAAAGATTTATTATCCTTCAGCTCACCCCACCCCGAAAGGAAAGTTATGCATCAGGCAGGTAGAGAACAACAGTAACTCACTTCAAAAACACAAATCTTGGTAATGGGAATAAAGGCACTTTCTTACCTTCATTTTACTTATCTGTAATTTTTTTCTATTTTCTGACACTGGATGTTGACTATTTTGTATTAAGGGAAGTGTTATTTTAAAAATACAGACAGACGTTTCAGGTTGTACAATGTGTATTAATATTAACCAGCTTTTTTTCAGACTTGATCAAACACATAAGGTTCCATCAGCAACTGACCTGCTCGGTATGGCCATGATTGAGGTTATCTTTTTTACTGGACAATGCAAGTTGTACAACACTGATCTTGCTTCTCGGGCAGGGATGAATAGTTCATTTGCCTGACGATCTCAGCAAAAAGTTCATCCACCATTGATTTACTTTTTGCCGATGTCTCCATGAAAGGACAGCCCCATTCTTGAGCCAGAGCTCTGCCTTCTGAAGACATAACCTCTCTTTCTGGTTCCAGATCCACTTTATTTCCTACTAGGATCAGTGGGACTTTTTCATATCTCTTCACTCTGACAATCTGATCTCTCATTGGCTTGATATCCTATGTAAACAATCACAAAGAGAAAAAAAAAATATGCTGTTTGCATAGCCGTGACAGAAATATTGCAATATCACAAGAAGTCATCCCTCAGTGAGCATAGCGAGCTGAATCCAAAATAAAACCACACACCCAAATGGAGAAAAATGTCATTTTCTCCATTGAAGTAGGCGCTAGATAGTTTCCATAGACCCTCCCTGCTCAATTTCTGTCAAGAATATAAAATGCAGATTGCACACTAACTTTGGGACTCATTTAAATCACTTCTTTCCCTCAGTCCATACTGCTTTCAAAAGCAAATTCCCAAATATGATGAGTCCATTTGTACAAAAGGATGTTTGGCCATCTCCTTAAACCTGCCGGCTGGTCATCACTCCTGGTGACACCTGTTATCCTAGCTCAAGTGCAGCATCTAGGCATTCCCAACCATTTAGCAAGAGCGCTTGAGAGAAAGTGTTTTAGGTGGAAACAAAAACCCAGTGCCTAAAAGATCAGAGGTAAAAACAGATTCACACATTTAAAAGTTTTGCTTTCAATGTAATGGTATGTCTTTATCCTTAAAGTCCACTGCAGTCCTAGAAATCACTGTACACTAGTGAGCGGCTCCTGGGACAGGAGGGAATGCAGGGGGAAGTCTGGGCAGGAAGAAGTCAAACTTGCCTTTGCATATGGTCGATTTTACAACGTGAATTTTCTTCCACGTGCATTGTTTTTTTCTAAGTAATTACAATTAATTACAAAAGACAAGAGCCTTAGCAATTCTCTAGGAGTGTCAACTCTGGAGGGCAGGTAGTCCTGACTTAAGACAAGGTTATAGATTTAATACTAACATTACGTGTTCGTTTCCTGGATTTTTGTAACTTAACATATTTGACTTACAACATGTTTAATTTGAATAGTTACAGTAAAAATTATTCACATGCAGGATGAAGGAAGAACAAGGTGCTGAAACTTCACAAAAATACACAGTTATTTGCTATTTGCAACAATTCTGCTGAGCACACATCAATTCAGTCTTCTACGTTAAGCTTCTTTTCCCTGTGTCCTTATGGAAACACAAGTTCAGGTGAGAATCCAAATTTATGGCATTTGGGCTTAAAAGAGTTTAAGTCGCCATCCAAATAATAGCAGTTTTTCACTCCCTATTGATGTGTATAAACGAAGTAGATATAATGGAAATCTTATGAAAAACCCTTCAAAAGACTGCCAGCCTCAAGAGAGGCAGCTAATAGAATAACGAACGTCCAGAGGATCCTTTAGAAGGAAAACGGCTGTCAAATAGCACCTTTAGCACATGGGTACTTCTGGAGAAAAATGCTTTTGCAACAGTAGTGCTTTGGAATTTAAGCCTCCACGAGTGAACTTTAGTTTGGTCACAATAACTCTGATTAATTTACCCAGAACTTACTATCCTTAAAAGAAAAGAAAAAAATCCTCAAGTTGCTATTTCTGGTTAGTGGAAAAGTTCACTATGGTACTTTAAGTTAAAACACTAAGAAAAGTGGAATTAGCACATTGGATTGGACAAAGCACTAAATGTCTCTTAAGTAAGCAACATTAAGTGCGTACCTTTAAACGCAGAAAAAAACCATCCATTTCCTAAATCAATGGAGGTCAATATAATGGGTCAATATGAGGTTATTTATTTTCAAGAATAAATAGCAACATTTATCGCATCTCCTAAAATAATGTTAAACCTCCAGTCTGTCTCCCAGCGAAGGACAGGACAGATTTGCCAAAGAAAGAGGATCACCTCCAGTTTGGCCACCCAGCCAGGGGTTAGAAATCTGCCCTTGCTCAGTGTCCCCAGATCCACATATTCTCTACAAATAGAGTCAATGTTATCAGAAACAGTTTGGAAGAACTGCAAAAAAGGAGAGCTGTTCTAGATTTGTGTTTGTTATTAATTCTAGGTACCAGTCTTTTCAATGAGTAACTTCCCTTCACATGCCCCAAGTAAGTAAAATGCCTAGAAGGCAGGTCTTGAGTTCTTCATCTTGCAGCACTAAGATAGAGAAATCTGGTTGAGAGACTTAGGTGAGAACAGAGGGGAGGAAGGGACGTAGACGCAGAGGAGTTATCTGTGCAACAGATAATCGGCTCCAAATAATTTTCTTTCCAAAGTGCTCTATCTGCCCGAGATTATCTTTGAAACGTTGTTCTGCTGAGTACATTAACCAAGACCTGGTGAGGTGAACGAGCAACTTCAGATGGTTATATGCCAGGCTAAATATACACTGGCTGACATGTCTTTTTCACTTCTCTTTCACTCGAAAATAACTTTAAAATATTTGTGAACGGTAGTGCCTTTAGTCCTCGCTATAGAAACAACTCGATGCTTTTCCGTGCCAGGAGAAACCTCAAAAATGCGCCATGTCTAACTTTCAAAAGCAAAACACAGTCATTTACGCAAGCAAACCAGAAGTAAATGTAGTTTACCACACCCCCTTCTAACAAATTACAAGACTTGGTTACCTGAAAAGACTGTTGATTAACCAGACTATAAACCAGGATGAAACCTTGGCCGTTTTTGATGTAGAGATCTCTCATGGAGGCAAACTGCTCAGTTCCTGCGGTGTCCAGAATTTCCAGCACGGAGGGGGAAGAGTCCACTTCGATCTCTTTGCGGTAGAAATCTTCAATGGTGGGGTCATATTTCTCAATGAAAGTCCCGGTGACAAACTGCACAGTAAGGGCAGATTTGCCAACCCCTCCGCTCCCTAACACCACTACCTTGTACTCCCGCATGAGTCTCTCCTTCACCAACTCCTACCAGAGGGAGGGAAAAATAACACCCCGCTCGCGGCGGCGCGGCTCGGGGAGGCGGAAGGTGGGCGGAAATCTGCGAACCCGGGAGGAGAGCGCAGAGCAGCCGAGGGCCCGACGGGGGAAGAAGAGGAAGTTAAAGGAGGGGGAGGGGAAAGAGCGAAGTGTCGGGGTGGGTGGGGATGGGATGGTAATGCCCTTCCTATAGGAACCGGAGCCCAGGCAGGGGGCGTGGGGAGAAGGCGAGCCCCGAAAAGCTGGGAGGCTGGGGAGGCGACACGCGCCCCCCGCCCCGGGAGGGAAGGGGTGGGCGCCGCAGGACAGACGGGGGGCCCCCCGCGGAAGGCGGGCGTCCGAGGAGCCCGCGGCCCGGGGCTGCCCCGCGCCCCTCCCCCGCCCTTCACACAAAGGGGCCCAGGGACCCCGCTTCCTGCTCGCGCCGCCGAGCCAGCCCAGGCCTGTGGGCTCCGCTCCAGTCGCTGCCGCCCGGGCGGGTCTCTGGGCCGCGGCTCCCGCGGGCGTCGTCCGGCCTGTGATGGGGGGGTGGGGGGCGGAGAGGGCGCGCGTTACCCGCCGGACCCCCGCCCGCCCCCGTCGGGCAGCCCGGGCGGCCGCCTCCCCCGGCTCCCACCCGGGCCCGGCCGCCCCCGCTTACCCTGCCGTCCGCACCCGCCCGGCCGCCCGGGAGGCTGTGTCACGCCAAGGCCATGGCCACTGGCCGGCTCCTCGGTCTCACCGCCGCCCCTGCGCTGCGGCTCGCGGAGGGGAAAGGGGCGGGGGCCGTCCGGCGGCGGCGGCGGCGGCAGCGGCGGCGGCCGCTGGGACTCCAGGCGAACCCACCTCTTTTTTTTTTTTTTTTTTTTCTCACCCTCCCCCCACCCCCCCACCCCCAGCACACACCCGGAAGGGTTTCCCTGACACACTGGTGGAGGTGCCCCAGTTCCCTGAGACGGGACGGGATCACTTCCGGTGGGGAAAGTCCCACCTCTCCCGGGGCGAGCCGGGTGGCGCTGGGGCCGCGCCCTGCTGAGCGAGTCGGCCCAGGACGGTTTCGGGTCGGGGCTACGGCCTTGGCAAAGGGCCTGTCCGAGAACCTCCGGCGCCCTTCCTTTCTCTGCCTGCCCGCAACTGCTGTTCCTGCTGCTGCTGCTGCTGCTGCCGCTGCTGCTGCGGACAGTCCCACCCCCGAGCCCGCGGAAGCCCCTAGGAGTCTCAGCAGCCCCCGGCCCGGCCTGAGGACTTGATCCGCTGGTTGGCGGAGCTAAAGATCCGCACAACGCCTATCATCCCTGGACCAGAAGTCGCAGGGAAAATAAAACGGCCGAGAAAGTTGATGCTCTTTGCTGGTATTTTCATGCACTTGCTATTTTTCTAAGAAACGCGTGCACATTAGCCTTCGACTTCACGAATAGCTCGGATTTCATATGTGGTGTGTTTTATTTAGCTGTGCCTGACAGTTAACGCACACACACTCGGTACTTTTATCATCCGGTAAATCTGCCTTGACTCCACCAGCAAATGCCGAAGCCACTCCTTTCTTTCTTATCGCCAGGCTCGAAAACCAAAGGGATTAGGAGTAGCCTTTATGGGACTCTAACTCAGCTTTGTCCCTTTTGGAGTCCCCAGGCTTCGCAGCGGGGAAGAGTTGATTGGAAACTGTTTAGGCCTGCACGCTAACTTCTTTGAATCTTTTCATTATCTGCAGGCACAGCAATTTGCATGGCTGGCTCTTCCAAGTTAAAGTTTGTTTTAAGTCTTTGAAATTCAAAAGCAGAGGACTTAGTGCTAACCACTAAGTTTCTATTTTTAGATAAAATTGTTACTTTTTACATATCTTACCCTCTGCTAACTTTCTATTTGTAAACTTTGTGTCCGATCCACAGAGCCCCAGGGTCAGAAGCCTAGGTTATATTTTAGGAATGTCACTCCTTTTCTGATTCTAGCATGCACCCCGACGCCTGAAAGTCAGTGACCAGTCGAGTTAAAGCGACCCCAAATCCCTTACGTGGAAGCCTTAATGGCCTGACTGTATCAAAAGGGATTTGTTACCAAACCCAAATTGTGTAACATTAGAAAACAGGCAAATTACAGTCGTGTGAAATCCCACTGTCTCTCCCTGGGTGCTCCCCAATGTCACTTACAGTATCCAAGGGACAGTTACGTTCACTTTCTCCTCAGCCTAGGGCTGGTGCAATCTGTCCAGCGAAGTTCCCAGCTCTGGCTCCAGCTGGCCCGCGTCCCGCCTGATATCTGAGGCACTGCCCTCTGCTGGAAGAGGTTTGGTCTATGAATTATGAGTCTTCCCCATAGGTCACTGCTCCTTCCACACGTGCTGTTGCCGGATTTGGAGCTCTGCTGCCCATCTCCCTGTCTAGCTGTCTCCAGACTGTCTGGGGCGGGGGGGGGGGATGGGGGGGGGAAATCCATAGCCCTGTACCAGCCCTGCTTGGAACTGAGTCTGGAAATTCCTCCTCTGATCCAGCAATTAGTGTTGGGCAATTGTGGCAAGTCTGTGCTCTGTCACTAAACTGTCAAAACAGGCTGCTCTTCTTTTTGAGGTGGTCCCACTTGTTGGCAACTCTAATATCTCTGAATGTGTTGGCCAAACTATTTTGGAGAGAATTCTTTGTTTCTCCACACAGTGAAACATACTCCTTACCGAAGTACAGAGTCCTACTGGGACACTCTTATTGGCTACAGAATTGGCAAATGTCACACTCATTCTGATGACCCTTCTAAACTTTCTTAGAAAGTGTATTCATTACAGCAGCATTTTAGGAAAGCACACACTTGGAAGTAACTTAAGTCTCCTTCAACAGATGATTTAAAAAAGTAATGTGTGTACACACACACACGGAAACACTTGCAAGTAACCTAAATGTCCTTTGATAGACGATGTAAAAAATAATGTACACACACACACTTGGAAACACTCGAAAGTCACCTAAACATCCTTCACTAGATGATTTAAAAAATCATGCACGCGCACACACACACACTCACAAAATAGGAGACCATGCAGCTATTTAAAAGAGAAAAAGTAGATTTGTAAGTGCTGTTATGAAAAGACGGTCAAGGTATATTGTGAGGATGAAAAAAGTTAGATGCTGAGCAAAGAGATAGTTGCTCCCATTTATGTAAAATATGTGAGTGTGTGCAATATGTAATTACATAGCCATTAAAATCTGAAACAAAGGCATTAATTATTGGTGAGGGGTATTCTGAAAGGACTTTGATTTCTCCATATCATTTTAATTTCTAAGCCATGATCAGGTATTACTGGGGAAAAGAGGAATAAATATAATTTTATAATATTTTTAGAGAAGAAATATAAAATGTTGCTCATCGTTTCCTCCACCCCCCCCCCCCCAATATCCTGACTGTCTGGGGTCAGTGGGCAGGTCTGCCCAATTTAAACTCCCTCCTCCTGCCCATCCTGTCCTCCCAAACATCTCTATACTTAGAAAAGTATTTTCACATACATTATCTCATTAGACTCCAGTTGTTCACCCGTTTACTTTTATTAGGCAATGAGAGTATAAACACCAATTAGAAGAGGACAGCCCAGCAGTTGAGAGCCATGGGCCCCGAAGCAAGGCAGACAGGCCTTTCAAGGGCAACTCCTCCACCTCCTAGCTGTGGGACCTCGAGCAAGTGATTTCACTCCTCTGAACCTCAAACTCCTCACCTGGAAAATGGAGCTAATCATTTACCGTGGGAATGTAATGAATTATTACATGTAAAATGCTTAGCACAGTCCCTTGCTCATTATGAACCATCGAGAAATGCTAGCTATTTGGTTTTTATTTTAAAGATTTAACAAAGGTTTTTTTTTTTTTTAAGAACAGCAAACACGGAGGAAAAAAAAAACAGAGCTTTAAAAGCCCAAGTATCTCCAAACAGCACAAAAATAACTCAGTTATTCTTTCCAAAGGTGTTTATTGTTAAAGTCTTCTTGTGTTTCCTTTCCCAGAAAAAAATACTTATATGCTGGCATATGAAGCCATCTTCTATATGTATTTTAAAAATTAATACAAAATTGATCTTACTATACACAGCATTCTGCACCTTGCTTTTTTCCGCTTATGAAATTTTTTTACATTTATGTTAAAATCCTTCTCATAAATATTGCTGAATTGTCCTTTGAAAAGATCACACCAATTCACATTCCCTACCAAGGCAGTATAGCCAACACAGACAAGTGTTGTTTCCTTACAACCTCACCCCAGGCATTACTAATTGTTGCCTCATTTTACTGCTATCATCATTTGCTTTAGGGTATTTTCAGGACTGACAAATGCAGGCTGGTATTGTACAAGGAATCTGCACGTCAGTCAGACAGTCCTAACGTTGCCCCTTGCCAGCTAGATCTCCAAAGTTGGGCATAATAGCAGTATCCAACTCATAGGGCTCCTTTGAAGTACCAATGTGCCAATCCATTCAAAGCACTTAGCCTTCCAAGCACTAACTGCTAAATACATGTAAACTGTGCGAATAATAACTTTCCACTCCCAAGGCTCCAGGTTGGGGGAGGGGTCACTTCTCCGGAGAGTGTGCCCTTGAGATTCAGAACGTTTGCTTTAATGCCATTCTCAACCTCCACTCCCAAAGTAATTATTGCTCGGATGATCATTTTCAAGAATGCAGCTGAGTTTTAAACCATAGCGTGAAGAAATCTTAGGGTAGAAACTATGCAGAATATGTAAGTTACAGGTACATCGTCTCATTTTATGCAATTAGTTGGGCACAAGTTTCAAGTGCACAACAGTTTGCTTCAGGCGCTAGTTGTTTGCTTCTCTTATTCCTCCCCTCCAGTCGATACCTCCTTGTGATCCCTGGAGCCACTAAACTGTTCTGGATAATTTCCCCTCACTTCCACCTTCCAAACGAGCCCTCTCACCTTCCAGGTCCTGGGCAAAAATACCAAAGCAAAACAAGCCAGGTTCGATCTAGGTCCCAGACGCTTGCTTTCTTTTTTGCTTGAAGTTGCCTTGGAGTTAGCAGAAAGCTGAGTCTGCAGTGTCCACGGTCTTTGACGATAGATAGCAGTCTTCAGAAGAGCATCACCTCATCTCATTTCAGTGCTTTAAGGAGGCCCCTTGATATCAGATTGTCCTGGGGTCTTTCCAGCCTCTGCGATTCCAATCCTCTTTTTCAAATCCTGCCTCCAGCTACTTCAGCAGTCAGTACTGTGTGTCCAGTTCCCTCTGGGTACACAGAACCAATTTTCTACCTTTATTATCTTTTTTTCATTATAAAAATTTTTTTGGAAAAAAAAATGGTAAGGGGTAATCCCACGACCCAAAGAAATCACCATTATATCTTAATGCCTTTCACAAATTTTTTTTTTCTCTGAGAGTGACCAAATATTTTTTAAACTAAGAATAGAGTCATATAATTTTGTAAGCTGCCTCTCTCACTTGCTGAAACCTCATGTCTGTGTAAAGTGTTAAAAATACTCCTGTACCCCGGGTAGCCTGCGTACATCTTTCCCCCCATAGCTTTAGCTTTCCTGTAACCCCCAGTAGTATTTCATCACATTCAACCTTGCCCACCTGGAATCCGAGACCAACCAATGGGATTTCACCGGAAGGGCTAATGACCACCGAGGCCGCTACCTCGGCCCAGCCCGGCCAGGCAGACGCACCTCTGGAGACACAAAACTCTTGTTTTCCAGATGTGACAGCTGAGCGAGTGAGTTCCTCGGAACGCAGGGGCCTACCAAATAGGTATGTATCTAAAACAGATCTGAGCTCCTTACTCACTTTCCCTCTCCATTCCAAGAGGGTAGGTAGGAAAACCCTTTTTAATGTATTGGGTACCAAATAAACTGAAGGAATTAGTTTTAATAATAACCATACTCTTTTTGCTGTTTCCATCTGTGTGTTTCTTGGCAATGTGACTCTGTTGTATACCCATACTTTTCATTTCCATGCATCTGAATCACCTGGAGGGGTTGTTAAACTACAGATGGCTCGAGCCCAGCCCCAGGGTTTCTGCTTCTGGGGCAGGGCCAATAATGTGCGCTTCAAAATGCCCAGAGACTGCTGCTGGTCCAGGGAACCACACCTTAAGCACCACTGTTCTAAAAAGGGGTAGGACTTTATGCTTGGACCTTCCCTGCTCAATAGCCATTAATCCATCTACTCACTCATTCACTCCCTCAACACACAATGGCTGAATTCCTACTCATGCTAAACACTTTGCTTGATAGTGCGAACAGAAAGATGGATGAGACAGAGTGCCCTGAAGAGTTTATGGCCCTTTGCGGAACACAGACAATGAAATCAATATTTACGTTGCAGCAGGGCAAGTCCCATGATAGAGATATGGTCGATACGGCCGGGGAGCTCTGGAAAACTCAGGAAGGGCATCCCAAAGAGGGATTTTGGGAGGTAGTGATTGGGCTGGAGGCATGGAGGCCAGAGGGGTTAGTAGGGGCCAGACCCAGATAAGGAAAAGCCTTATGTAGTAACCGGAGGGGCTTGACTTTTGCCCTAAAGGCTGTAGGAAGTTATGGTAGGTGACTTTACAAAAGTCGGGACGGTCCTGCATTGAGCAAAAGCAGGGATTCTGAATCCAAGCCTAGGTTCAAATATTGGCTGTTCTGCTGGTAGGACCTGGGGCAAGTTTTTACTTCACCTTCTTTGAGTCTCCCTTTCCTTGCGTGTTAAGGGAAAAATAGCATCTCCCTTATTTAGGTACTGTGACGATTAAGTTAGAAATAGTACCTAAATGCCTGGCATATGGTAGGTGTTTAATACATGGTGATAATGATGAGGTTTGAACTTTAGAAAGCCAAAGCCATGGAAGACATTCTTCTCAGATTATTACCATTCATTTGAAACTACCAGGCTCGTTCACACACATCAAGGCTGTATTTGTTGTAACAGCAAGTTGAATGATTTAATGATGTAAGGGTAATGATTTATTGAGCACGGACGGTATGCCAGGGATTGTGCAAAGCGGTTTACACACATCATTTCATTTAATTCTTGCAATATAGCCTTAAGAGTTAAGTGCTATTATTATTTTTCCCAAATTTACAATGAATAATTAAGGCTCAGGGAAGTTAAGTAGCTTGTACAAAGTCACAGAGTTTTTCAGTGGCGGAGCTTGAGTTCAAACTCAGGTCAGTCTGACCCCGGAGCCTGCATTAGGTTAACCACTTTGTTTCAGAGCGAGCAGTTCTGCTTCTTTGGTGTCTATAGCAGCAGCGCATGTGCGGTAAGACAATGTTACAGATTTGGGGCTTCTCCTTCTGTTTCTCTAAACTAGAACAAGGCTGACTGTTCCTACTGATTTCCTATCCCCTTTGAGAACATGCCTCTATGACCAGCCAGGGGCCACTTAACCTTGGGTCGGTGGCACTTCCTGTAGATGCTGAGGCCATCACGATTACCTTCCACAGTGCCCTAGAGCATTTGCAACAGGGAATTGCCTTCTCTTGGGGCCATAGTCTCAACTCCAAGGGAGGATGCAGGCAGGAAGCTTAACTATTTTTTTTTTCTGCCTTTTGTCTTTTTAGGGCCACACCCGCGGCATATGGAGGTTCCCAGGCTAGGGGTCTAATCAGAGCTACAGCTGCCAGCCTACACCACAGCCACAGCAACACCAGATCTGAGCCTCATCTCACGGCAACGCCGGATCCTTAACCCACTGAGCGAGGCCAGGGAGCGAACCCGCAACCTCATGGTTCCTAGTCGGATTTGTTTCCGCTGTGCCATGACGGGAACTCCCCGATTATTTTTAATACTGTTATTACAAATAGCAGTGCTTGTTTATTGGGCACTTTCTGTGTGTCGGAAACTTTGTGCAATGCTTCAGCCCTCACAGTAACCCACATAGCAAGTGCTATTATCCATAGTTTAAAGAGGAGGCTCAGGAAGGTTGGGTAACTTATCTAAGATCACACAGCTAGCAGATGCAGATTCAAGCAGAGAACCGGTATATTCATTTTTACAAACCCTACATTTTAATTTATTTTTAAATGAACACCAATGATTTCATGTATTCGTTTATTTATTTAGTCTTTTTAGGACTGCATCCGTGGCATAAGGAAATTCCCAGGCTAGGGGTCAAATCGGAGCTATAGCTCCTGGCCTATGCCATAGCCACAGCCACAGCCACGCCATATCCGAGCCACATCTGCGACCTATGGCAGATGCAGGATCCTTTCCCACTGAGCATGGCCAGGGTTCGAACCCACATCCTCATGGACACTAGTTGGATTCTTAGCCCACCGAGCCACAATGGGAAGTCCAAACCCTACATTTTTAATTTCCTGTCTGCCTCTGTAGCTCAAACACTTCCAAACACAAATGTAATCCTCTTGAATGCCCACATGACTTAGTTCCGAGAAAATAGTTCAAACCCTATTTTTAATGATGTCTATGCAAATAACGCCCATTTCCTGAAATTGTTGCATAAGAAATCATTTTTTGATTATTATAAAAAAACCCACAAGAAATAAGTGTTGGTGAGGGTGTGGAGAAAAGGGAACCCTGGTACACTGTTGGTGGAAATGTAAATTTGGTCAGCCACAATGGAAACTTAATAGGAAAGTTCCTCAAGAAATTAAAAACAGAACTACCATTTGATCCAGTAATCCCACTTCTGGGTATATATCCAAAGGAAATAAATCACTATTTCAAAGAGGTATCTGAACCTCATGTTCACTGTAGCGTTATTTACAAACGCCAAGACGTGGAAGCAACCGAAGTATCTGTCTACAGGTGACTGGAAAAACAAAATATGATTTTATATATATATATATATATATTCCATAAAAAGTAAGGAAATCCTGACATTTGTGGCAACATGGATAAACCTAGAGGGCATTATGCTTGGGGAAAGAGGTCAAACAAAGACAGACAAATATGATATGTTCTCACTTATACGAAGACTCTAAAAAAAAACAAACAAACCCTGAACTCCTAGAAACAGAGAATAAATTGGTGCTTGTCAG
This sequence comes from Sus scrofa, assembly GCF_054392235.1. Taxonomy (NCBI): domain Eukaryota; kingdom Metazoa; phylum Chordata; class Mammalia; order Artiodactyla; family Suidae; genus Sus; species Sus scrofa. The sequence goes on from NC_139401.1 coordinate 118,580,681, forward strand.
GGACAGAGGTGTGGGGGAAACAGGTGAAGTTGGTCAAAAGGTTCAAACGTCTAGTTATAAGATCACAAGTTCTGGGGATGGAACGCACAACCCGGAGACCATAGTTAACGCTACTGTGTGGGGTACTTGAAAGCAGCTCCGTGAGGACGTTTTAAAAGTTCTCCCCAGGAGTTCCCGTCGTGGCGCAGTGGTTAACGAATCCGACTAGGAACCATGAGGTTGCAGGTTCCATCCCTGCCCTTGCTCAGTGGGTTAACGATCCGGCGTTGCCATGAGCTGTGGTGTAGGTTGCAGACGCGGCTCGGATCCCGCGTTGCTGTGGCTCTGGCGTAGGCCGGTGGCTACAGCTCCGATTCCACCCCTAGCCTGGGAACCTCCATATGCCGCGGGAGCGGCCCAAGAAATAGCAAAAAGACCAAAAAAAAAAAAAAAAAGTTCTCCCCACACATGCAACCAAATAAGGTAACTATGTGAGGTGAAGGCTGTGTTAACCAACCTTATCCCCTTACTGCAGCAATCATTGCACAATATGTACACAGATGGAATCTCACACTGCACACCTTAAACTGACACAATGCTGCATGTTAACTATAGCCCACTAAAGCTAGGAAAAACGAAGTTCTTTTCCCCCTCCCTCATGTACTAATTCATTCTTCTTTATAAATTGTAGTTTGTAATAGTTCCATGCAAGGCTAACTTTTGGCTGCTCAGTGTGAACGCTTAAAGTGAATTTGCGGATTTGTCAATAGTTGAAAAGTATGGTTGTGAAAACATGGTGGATTCCAGTCCCGTCTGATTCAACTTCCAAGGGAAATTCTTCCTAAGTGTTTACAACTTACAGAAAGCAAAATTCTGACCTACTTGGGCCTTCATGTGCTCTCAGGAATTCCCCTAGCAGGTAACCAAAATTGAGACCAGAAAGAAATTGCCTTAACATTGAATTCTTAGTCATTTAAAAGGACTGGTATCTGAATGCTTTCAAAGGCTGGTATATAAACATGAGAAATGATGTTTAGGTGAAAATTATTCACCGAAAGAGATAGTGGTTATTGCTCAACCCATGACACTGTAAATGTGTTTTTTGTTGTTGTTGTTGTTGTTGTTTCTTATTTGGAGCAGCTGGTTGAATATGCAGAGTTCCAGCACTAGGTGTCAGCAAAAGATTAAATTAGAAACTCCCACTTTTTTCCTTTTTTTTCTTTGTAAAGTTTTTATAACAATAAAAATAATATGCATTTCTGGATTTTAGAAAAGAAGACATAACACACTTCCCTGTTGCTTCGACATCAGTGAGGAACCTCGCCATGGCTCGAGAGATCGTAAGTCTTGGTCTTTGACCTTCATCTTTGAATGGCTTGGAACTCAATTTTGTGTCACCTGGAAAGCTGAGGGATTCAAGTTTGGAGATGAGGGTTGGAGGGGTGAGTCCACTCCTATGACTCAGTTCCTAAAAGCCTAAATAATGAATTGTTTTACACTGAAAAATCTAATTTTCAAGCTGACCACAGCACTGGTGCCAATCGACTCATTGAATGTTCTTCCCATGTGGACTAGATGAACAAAAGAAACTAAAAAGTTCACGTTGATGAGCCTAGGGAGTTGTGCCATCCCATGTCTGGTGTGCAGAGACATTTGAGAAGCATTGGTGTGACAAGTCTTTCCTAAACTTTGTAATAACCTCCCAAATAATTTGTAGGTCTCTGATCCTTCCTTCGCACTTCCACCAGCATCATGAAACAAGTGTGTTTGAAGTAAGTCTGACTACATCTTTCTGCTGATCTCAGCAATTCCCTCTCAAGATAAAGTGCAAATTCGGATGCATAGGATATAAGGTCTTCTATAGTCTTGTTGCTGCGTACGTTCCAAGTACATCCCCCACCTTCACATCCTTTATGTTCTAGTCCAACTAAACTCATCATGATTTTAGTAAACTTGTACCCAGTTTCAGGGCTTTAAATACCAACTTTTATACTGCAGACTCCCAAATTTCCATATGTAGTCTAGACCTTAGCTCTGGATTCATTATTTCTCTATAGTTCTATTTGTATGTATCCAGACATCTCAGATTTAACATGTCTAACACTGAACCGTGACAGCCACCTCTCTGCAAAAACAAAAAATACCCCCCCCAAAAAAAACCCTTTGCTCCTCAGTGATCTTCAAAATCTTGGTAAATGGCACTAGCTTCTAGCTATCAAGGCCGAACCCATACGGTGGTTTTTCTTATGCCATATCCAATCCGTGTGGAGATACTGAAGGTCTTACCTTCATAATATACCCTAAATTTCACCACTTCTGTTACTGAACCAAACTTGAGTCCACTCACCCACGCAGTCAAGCCAATCTACTGACACCAGGTTGTGGTGAAGGTAAGTGCAAGTGTTTATTGGAGGGCACCAAGCAAGGAGTCTGGGACAGCTAGGGCTCAAAAAGTTTGAACTTCCTCATGGGTTTCAGCAAAACATTTTTTTTTTAATTTTCCCACTGTACAGCAAGGGGATCAAGTTATCCTTACATGTATACATTACAATTACATTCCCCCCCACCCTTTCTTCTGTTGCAACATGAGTATCTAGACAAAGTTCTCAATGCTATTCAGCAGGATCTCCTTGTAAATCTATTCTAAGTCAGCAAAACATTTTTGAAGATGAAGTGAGGGAGGGTGTCCTGGGGTATCGATTAGAATTATGCACAGTTCTCTGATTGGTTGATGATGATGTAATGGGGTGGTGTCATAGGAGTTACATTTATCAGTCCTTAGGCATCAGTAGGTCTGGGTACTCATGGTCATCAAGTAGTTATTTTCTTCTCTTTAGGTAGGTTTATTCCTAGGTATCCTTTTTGATACAATGCTAAATGGAATGGTTTTCCTAAATTCTCTTTCTGATCTTTCATTATTAGTATATCAAAATGCAATTGATTTCTGTGTATTAATTTTGTATCCTGCAACTTTACCAAATTCATTGATGAGCTCTAACAGTTTTCTGGTAGTGTCTTTAGGATATTCTGGGTATAGTATCCTGTCATCTGCAAATAGTGATAGTTTTACTTCTTCCTTTCCAATTTGGATTCCTTTTCTTTCTTTTTCTGCTCTGATTGCCATGGTTAGGACTTCCAGAACTATGTTGAATGACAGTGGTGAAAGTGGACATCCTTGTCTTGTTCCCAATCTTAGCAGAATTGCTTTCAGTTTTTCACCATTGAGAATGATGTGAGCTGTGGGTTTGTCGTATATGTCCTTTATTATGTGGAGGTAGGTTCCCTCTATGCCCACTTTCTGGGCATAGAGAAATGGGTGCTGAATTTTGTCAGAAGCTTTTTCTGCATCTATTGAGATGATCATATGGTTTTTACTTTTCAGTCCATTGATGCGGTGTATCACACTGATTGATTTGCAGTTTAGTATCTGTAAAACACAATTCTGGAAATGTGCATTGGATACTATTATCTTTTGCATGTAGCTAACTAGATGTTCCAGCACCGTTTGCTAAAAATACTAAGACATGATCCTCATGGCCCGTTTGCTGCAAAGGATGTGATGTGTTCTATAATCCAATGGTTCTCAAAGTGTGGTCCCTGAAGCAGAAGTGTTGGTAACACCTGGGAACTTGTTAGACATGCAAAGTCTCATAGAGAACAGACTTGCGGTTGCCAAGGGGAAGGGGGGAGGGAGTGGGATGGACTGGGAGTTTGGGGTTAGTAGATGCAAACTATTACATTTAGAATGGATAAGCAGGAGCTCCAGTGGCACAATCAGTTAGCATGCGGTACTTATATGGAATGGATAAGCAATGAGGTCCTACTGTATAGCACAGGGAATGATATTCAATCTCTTGGGATAGACCATGATGGAAAATAATATAAGAAAAAGTGACTGGGTCACTTTGCTGTACAACAGAAATTGACAGAATATTGTAAATCAACTATAATTTCAAAATTAAAACAATAAAAACTTCTTTAGTTTCAAAAAAAAAAAAAAAAGAAAAAGAAATACAAAGGCTCAGGTTCCATTGCAAAGCTACCAAATGAGAAACTCAGGGGTTAGGCCCAGCAATCTATGTTTTAACAAGTCCCCCAGGGGATTCAGATGTAAAATCAAGTTTGAGAACCACAGCAAGTCAAACCAACTGATGAAGGACATGTACTTAATGAGCTTCCCCTTTCCCGCGTTATAATTGGTCAGGCCACCAAATCCTATTGACCCTTCCTCGTTAATATTTCCTACATTTGTTTACCACCACCATGTCCCATGCTCAGCCTCACTCTCAGTCCAGTTCCCATCACTTCGCACTACAAGAGCCTCCTAATTCCCCGCTCCACCTCTTATATTGTCCCTTCCAGGTCAACCCAGGATTTCTAGAATATTGTCCACGTCAGTCGGTGTTCTCCTTAAAAATAAGTGATACTGCCTTATTGACTCCAATACGAAGCACACATTCTTCACTTGGGCATTCAAGGATCTCCTTAATTTGGTTCTCAACTGACTTTAAATTTTTTTTCACTTACGAATCCTCAAGAGAAACCCCTATATATCTCAATGATTCCTTACAGATACCGTGGGAATTTTTGCCTCTCTGCCTTTCCCTTTTCCAACTCCTCCCACCCCATACTCACCACCTCTCCCATTTAACTCCTACTTCTCCCCCAGATTTTAGCTTTTATGTCTTCCCTCTTAGATGCCATCCTTGGGTGTTTTAGAAAAGGTAAGACCCCCCTCCTCTATGCTCCCATGAACGCTATACTTACACACTGTGTTTTAATTCTCTGTCTCTGCCACAAATGTGTAAATTTCATGATGGCAGGAATCTTGTTCATTATTAACAAATATTTTCTGAACAGTACTGTGTGCCAGGCCCTGTATCCCTCACACCTAGGAGGTATTCAACAATTTTTTTAATTAAAGTATAGTTGGTTTACAATGTTGTGCCAATTTCTGCTGTACAGCAAAGTGAGACAGTCATTTATATATATATATATATATATATATATGTGTATATATATATATATATATTTGAATATATGTATATTCTTTTTTTATATTATCTTCCATAATGGTCTATTCCAAGAGACTGGATATAGGTCCCTGTGCTATACAACAGGACCTCATTGCTTATCCATTCTAAATGTAATAGTTTGCATCTACTAGCCCCAAACTCCCAGTCCATCCCACTCCCTACCCCTTGGTAACCACAAGTTTTTTCTCTATGTCTGTGAGTCTGTTTCTGTTTTTTAGATAGGATTATTTGTGCCATATTTTAGATTCCACATATAAGTGATATCATATGGTATTTGTCTTTCTCTTTCTGACTTACTTCCCTTAGTATGAGAATCTCTAGTTGCATCCATGTTGAAGCGAAAGGCATTATTTTGTTCTTTTTTATGGCTGAGTAGTATTCCATTGTATATATGTACCACATCTATGCATCTGTTAGGTTGTTTCCATATCTTGGGTATTGTGAACAGTACTGCTATGACAATAGGGGTCCATGTATCTTTTTGGATTGTGGTTTTCTTCAAACTCATCAACTACAGTGTGCTAGATACCTTATAGGAAGTAAAGCCCTTTATTTTCTTCCTTTCTTTTATGTGAATTTGCAAACTAAAATTAAATATGTGCAAATAAAGAGGTCTTAGCTTGAAAAAGTAGTTTTGGGGGCACATATATGTGTCTCAGGAAAGATGAGCATTTCTTTTTTTTTTTGTCTTTTTTTTTTTTGCCATTTCTAGGGCCACTCCCATGGCATATGGAGGTTCCCAGGCTAGGGGTCCAATTGGAGCTGTAGCCACCGGCCTACACCACAGCCACAGCAACTCGGGATCCAAGCCTCTTCTGCGACCTACACCACAGCTCACAGTAACGCCGGATCCCCAACCCACTGAGCAAGGCCAGGGATTGAACCCGCCACCTCATGGTTCCTAGTCGGATTCGTCAACCACTGAGCCGCTTTGGGAACTCCAAGATGAGCATTTCATATTAAGATTAGGAAAGGGTCTTTTGGATGCGAATTGGGTTCCACCATTCATAATATTTTTTTCCTGCTTCTTACCCTACTCTCCTCTATAAGCCTCATTGATTAATGACATTGATTGGGAATGTATCCAACTTGTGAAAATATAGCAGAGAATAAAAACGAGGATTACAAAAAGTTTTCAGACAGCCTGGAAAGTTCCACTTCCTCTCAGTGTTCAGGAAACACTGGACTATGAACAGGATGCCAGACTTATCTAAGGTTAAGGCCAAAGTTTCCCAACTAGGGGCTGTGGATCCCTTAAGGGCTAAATAAACACCGAACATTGTCTGTACACAATAAATAGATCTGGTATATCTATAGCAAACTATGGACTATAATAGGGACGAACATGAACTTCATCTAAAGTACTACCACCCAGAGGTAGCCACAGTTAACTCTTTTTAAACAAAGTTTTATTTTTGAAGATACTTTGATTTACAGAAAAATTGTGAAGACAGCGCGGAGAGTTCCCATACAACTCCGCACTGTTTCCCCTATTATTAACATCTTACATCCGTATGCTACATTTGTTATAATTAGTGAATCAATATTGATGTATCACTTTTCTATGGCTGTATCCATGGCATATGGAAGTTCCAGGGCCAGAGACTGAATCCGAGCCACAGCTGTGACCTACACTGCAGCTGCAGCAAAGCCAGATCCTTTAACCCACTGGGCCGGGCCAGGGATCAAACCCAGACCTCTGCAGCAACCTGAGCTACTGCAGTCAGGTGCCCCAGCAGGAATTTCTGAACTCATTATTATTAATGGCAATCCATACTTTTGTCAAGTTGCCTTAGTTTTTAACTATAGTCCCTTTTCTGTTCCAAAATCTCATCTATTGCATTTAGTTACCACATTATAAATGAGTTGACATATTTCCTTAGGCTCCTCTTAGTTGTGACAGTTCCTCAGACTTCCTTTACTTTTGATGACATCAACAGTTTTGAGGAGTACTGGTCAGGCATTTGTCGCATGCCTCCAAATGGGGTTTGCCTGATTTTCTCATGATTAGAGTGAGGTTATCTGAACTGGGGAAGAAGACCTCAGAGGTAGAGGGGGCATTCTTATCAACCCCTATCAAGGGTACTATATTTATATATCTATTTTTTTATTTTCTATTTTTTATTTCTTGTCTTTTGAGGGCCACATCTGTGGCATATGGAAGTTCCCAGGACAGGGGTCAAATCCAAGCTGCAGCTGCTGGCCTGTGCTGCAGCCACAGCAATACCTGATCTGAGCCGCATTTGTGACCTACACCACAGCTTATGGCAACACCGGATACTTAACTCACTGAACAGGGCCAGGGATTGAACCTGTGTCCTCATGGATACTAGTTGGGTTCGTTACCACTGAGCCGCAATGGGAACTCCCGCATACATCTTAATGATAGATATCTTATTACATTGTACGTACGGTTTTGTACCCTGCTGTTTTCATTTAAACACTGATCATGAAATCCCTCCATGTCATTAATAACAGCATGTGAATATCTAAAAGTTCATTTTTCAATTTTAATGACTTCAGAGGTACATTTTGTCTCCATGTGTTTCTTCAAAAGATGGATTCCCCAGATCCAATTCCTATCATGTGCAAGGCAGGGCAATTTGTTCACATTATGAAAGGGATTCGAGCTGAAGCATTTGGCTCCTATATGCTGGCCTTGCGGACTGAGGGCTCTTGATTGAGTTGGACTTTGTGGGTTATTTTCATGTGCTCGTTGAAGTTTCCTTGGGGTCAGTGAGATGTGAGTAGATGAACGAAAAAATGGAGAGGGTGGGTTGGGTAGAGAATTAAGAAAAGCAAGAGACTTTTAGACTTTGACCTGAAGGGGGAGAATCTAGTTCAGTCACTACCTGGGACAGTCTCAGAATTGACAGTCTCCAAAGGCTCCGCTTTTACTAAACCACAGCATATTTCCATGAATTCAAAGACAGGAGATATGGACTAATTGTGGTAGTAGATGGTTGTGTTATTTGGAAGGGATATTTTTATAAAGGTTTGAAAAGTGATCCCAAACAGCTAGCTAATTTGTGCCTTGGTGTCCTATTTTATTAACTATTAAAATTTGGTACTTCTGGTTGGACTTTTGCCTCATATAATCACATCACATAATCACATTGTTTCAGCCAACACTGAGGTTGAACACAAGCTCAGATTTTGGGTGTTACTGGCAATTGGACAATAGTTACTTTCTACTCCATCTGGGCTGAAGGTGAACTCACTGCATGATTGGTTTATTTCTAGATCTGCTTATATGGATCCAAACAGATATGGCATTCATATCTGCTAATGTGATTATTTGAAGTAAAATTAGCTATGCATTGTTATGAATAATAGGTTTTTTTGTGAAGTATTTGAGACCGATGGAATTATAAATGCGACTCTGCAGATTTTGGCCTATACGTCAAGAAAAGTGCATATGTAATATCACTTTAGGCAATGAATTTGGCAGAGGCTTGAACTGGGACCGTTGTACCAAAGCGTAATGTATTTGCAGTTGTAAAGCAGAGGTGCCAACCCATGTTGGATGTACAAAGTTCATGCAAATAATAAGCAACCAGGAGATCTTATTGACTATTTAAATGTGGTGTGCCGGCTGCAGCAGTGGACTGAGAAGTATGAAAGCCTGGGTTAGAAAGTCTGCTCCTAAACCAGTGCACCAACTTCCTGCATAACCCAGACTCATCACTTCTTCTGAGTGTCAATCTCCTAAGGCTCTTTCTAGCTCTTGTCATCTGTGAACCTGTGATTCTACTCCATGTGAGGCACTATGCTAGTGCTTTGTGGGAGCCAAAACTGCACTGTTCTTTAAAATCAAAAATAAGGAGTTCCCGTCATGGCTCGGCGGAAACGAATCTGACTAATATCCATGAGGACGCGGGTTTGATCCCTGGCCTTGCCCAGTGTGTTAAGGATCCGGTGTTGCCATGAGCTGTGGCGTAGGTCGCAGATGCGGCTTGGATCTGGTGTGTCTGTGGCTGTGGCTGTGGTGGAGGCCAGCGACCCCTAGCCTGGGGACCTCCATATGCTGTGGGTGCGGCCCTAAAAAGACAAAAAAAAATTCAAAAATAAGGAGTTGAATGGTTCCATGAATATTTAGCAAAATATTTGCTGCTGGGACTCAAGAAGACTTCAGGTACTGCCATCGAGAGAGAGCACATAAGCCACACTGACACACAATTCCAACAACAAATCAAGTCTGTGACATTTGTCTTAGCTTCAATTTCATCTATTCTGCTCCAGATATCTACCCATACCCTGCTAATATGAAGTGATAACATCGATTTCAAAGCAAATATACCAGAACTAAAGCATGTATGCGGTCTCTTTGAAATAATATCCTTGAAAAATTATTCAGATACTTGATAATTCCCTTCATAGCCTGTGGCATATGTTCAAATTTACTCGGCTGGAATAGTTCTTGGTCATTGGAGAATAGACAAGGTGTTTGGGAATAGCCATGTGTCACTTAGAGTGAAGTCAAATGAATAAGACGAGTGATAGCGCTCGGCCATAAATTTTGAGTTGAAAATGAAGTGTGACAATTAACAAATGAGATTGGTTTTCTTGAGGGCCTTGTAATTGGCTCCGAAGGCAATTCTTATTCCTAGAGATGTTTCGAACAGCACAAGAATGAGCAAATGTTCTCCCAAGGGAAACTGTTTGAAAGGCAGCAGTACTTAGCTGGTGTATTTGTGATTTCAGGGTTTGTTTAGTTACAAATACTGGCTATAATATTAACAGTTATATATTGTGCCCGACTGATCCTTGCTGTTACAGTTTGGGGACAAGTAACATCTTTCATCTGAAGGCAAACATCTTATAGCAACTCTTACCCAGTGTCCCCTCCTCTCAGCCATCCATGATGTGTTAGAAGCTGAGCTAGATAATTCCTGCAGCAACCTTTGATGAAGTATGTATCATTTCCTCCATTTTAATTTTATCATTATTTTTTATTTTCTGGCTGTACCTGAGGCATGTGGAAGTTTCCTGGCCAGGGACTGAATCCGAGTCACAGCTGTAGCAATGCCGGATCCTTTAACCCACTGTGCCGGGCTGGGGATTGAACCCAAACCTCTGCAGTGACCCAAGGTGCTGCAGTCACATTCTTAACCCACTGTGCCACAGTGGGAACTCCACGCCCATCTTATAGATGAAAAAGGTGAAGTTCCAAAAAGTAGGTGGCAAATCAATAGAAATCAGATCTTCCTTCCAGTTTGCCAAGGATCATAAAAGAACCCTCCTCCATAGTTTATTTCAGGAATCCTTGCATAGTTAGCAATGTTTGTAGCATGAGTACAATTCACAATTCACTTTCTCTTTTTCTTTATTTTATTTTATTTTATTTTATTTTATTTTATTTTATTTTTGCTTTTCAGAGCCACACCCATGGCATATGGAAGTTCCCAGGGTTGAATTGGAGCTGCAGCTGCCAGCCTACACCACAGCCACAGCAATGCAGGATCCAAGCCGTGTTTGCAACCTACAGCACAGCTCACAGCAACACTGGATCCTTAACCCACTGAGCGAGGCCAGGGATCAAACCAGCAACTTCATGGTTCCTAGTTAGATTCATTTCCTCTGCGCCACGACGGGAACCCCTAAATTTTTTTTTTTTTTTTTTTTTTTTTTTTGCAGCCAAGAAAATAGTAACTATCCAACCCCAGGTAATTTACTAATTACATAGGTAATCATTATGAACTGTTTTCTTATCTTTTGCCTGGGGATAAAAATGTTTATTTTACCTCCCCTCTCAGGATATACAGATCGTCTGAATGCAGTACTGTATTTGAATGGATGTTGAAGAAGTATAAAGCATGCTATAAAATACACAGCGTTGTTTTTTCACATTGGTCATGTGATTGACTAACCACTAAACCAATGTAGATTTTGATGTAAGTTCATCTAGTTTCTGGGCTGGCTCCAGAGAAAGATTACTTTCTTTGTCTTAGTTGCAGCAAACAGAAGGGAGTCATTCATGACTAAAGACCAAGCTCTGACCGATCTCCTTTCTTTTTTCTTTTCTTTTCTTTTCTTTTTTTTTCTTTTTTCTTTTTCTTTCTTTTCTTTTTTTCTTTGGTATCTTGTCTTTTTAGAGCCACATCCACAGCCTATGGAAGTTCCCAAGCTAGGGGTCCAATCAGAGCTGTAGCTGCCGGCCTACACCACAACCACAGCAATGTGGGATCCAAGCTGCATCTGTGACCTACGAGGCCAGAGATCGAACCTGTGTCCTCATGGATACTAGTCAGTTAACCACTGAGCCACGACGGAACTCCACAGATCTCCTTTGGACAATGAACCATGGCAGCTATTTGTACTCAGTGTCAAAAACATTTGATTATATTGTGCAATATATACAAATATTGAGTCATTATATTGTACACCTGAAACTAATATAATGTTATATGTCAATTATACCTCAATTTTTTAAAAAGTTAGAAAAATGCAAAGTACAGTTTTGACTTTAGCTTTTTTAAAATCTAGATTGTTGCTGCTCTGCCAAAAAAAAATACAGAATGCTATATGAGACTTGCTTTATGTTATATTACAGGCTAATAAAAGTTGAAATTAGTAACACACACATGAACCCCCAAATCCCATTCACTTTGATGTTTTACATCAGTGAACCAAAGGAAGACAATTATCTGAAAAGACATCCCTTGCAAAGGGAAGCTGGTTGGTCTAAGCAGGGAGTACAAGGGAAAGGAGCAAAATATATCACTGCAGGCACCCTCCCAGGGCTTTTAGCCCTGATTCTTGCTCACTCTTCAAAGGCAGGCAAGGCTCCAGTACATTACTTTGGTTTTTTTTAATGATTTTTATTTTTTTCCATTATAGCTGGTTTACAGTGTTCTGTCCATTTTCTACTGTACAGCAAAGTGACCCAGTCACATATACATATATGTCCTTTTCACCACATTATCATGCTCCATCGTAAGTAACTAGATATAGTTCCCAGTGCCATACAGCAGGATCTCATTGCTTATCCATTTCAAAGGCAATAGTTTGAATCTATTAACCCTGGATTCCCAGTCCATCCCACTCCCTCTTGGCAACCGTAAGTCTGTTCTCCAAGTCCATGAGTTTCTTTTCTGTGGAAAGGTTCATGTGTGCCACGTTTTAGATTCCAGATATGTGATATCATATGGTATTTGTCTTTCTCTTTCTGACTTACTTCACTCAGTATGAGAGTCTCTAGTTCCATCCATGTTGCTGCAAAGGTCATTATTTTGTTCCTTTTAATGCCTGAGTAGTATTCCATTGTGTATATGTACCACATCTTCTTAGTCCATTCATCTGTTGGTGGACGTTTAGGTTGTTTCCATGTCTTGGCTATTGTGAATAGTGCTGCCATGAACATAGGGGGGCATGTGTCTATCTGAATGAGAGTTTTGTCCAGATATATGCCCAAGCATGGGATTTCTGGGTCATATGGTAGTTCTATGTATAGTTTTCTTTTTTTTTTCCCTTTCTTTTCGTTCTATGTATAGTTTTCTAAGGTACTTTCACACCGTTCTCCATAATGGTTGTACCAGCTTACATTCCCAACAACAGCGCAGGAGGGTTCCCTTTTCTCTACACCCTCTCCAGCATTTGTTCTTTGTGGACTTATTAATGATGGCCATTCTGACTGGTGTGAGGTGGTACCTCATAGTAGTTTTGATTTGCATTTTTCTAATAATTAGTGATGTTGAGCATTTTTTCATGTGTTTTTGGCCATCTGTATATCTTTGGAGAAATGTCTATTCAGGTCTTTTGCCCATTTTTTCAATTGAGTTGTCTCTAGTGCATTCTGATCGTCAGTTTCTTCAGTTAAAACAAGAGGAGGGACAGAGAATAATGCTTGGCTTATCCCATTGGGTACTGTAAAGAGCTTTGTCAACTGTGAAGAGCTATGCACAAGTAAGGAATTAACTCACCAAATGTTTATTGAGTGCCTATTGTATACAGTGCACACAAGTGAAATGTTCATTTGTCCTTAAGAAACTGGGAGTCTACTAAAGAAAGAATAAAATGTATAAAAATAAGAAATATGAGGTAGACAATTGCTGTTCCTTAGTGCCAAAATAGAGGTAAACGTTATTCTTATGTTCCTACAAATAAATCAACTACCTGGTTATTGGGATTGATCAATAAGATGACTAAAATGATGAAATGATCATTTTAAGGCACACTGCTTTAGCATCACATTTGCCTTTATTCCTTGTACTTAGGGCATTTTTCTTTATATATATATATATATATATATATAAAATGATTTTTATTTTTTTCCATTATAGCTGGTTTACAGTGTTTTGTCAATTTTCTACTGTACAGTAGGGTGACCTAGTTACACATACATGTATACATTCTTTTTTCTTACATTATTATGCTCCATCATAAGTGACCAGACATAGTTCCCAGGGCTACACAGCAGGATCTCATTGCTAATCTATTCCAAAGGCAATAGTCTGCATCTATTAACCCCAAGCACCGTATCCATCCCACTCCCTCCCCCTCCCCCTTGGCAACCACAAGTCTATTCTCCAAGTCCAAGATTTTCTTTTCTGTGGAAAGGTTCATTTGTGCCACATTTTAGATTCCAGATATGTGATATCATATGGTATTTGTCTTTTTCTTTCTGACTTATTTCACTCAGTATGAGAGTCTCTAGTTCCATCCATGTTGCTGCAAATGGCATTATTTCATTCTTTTTTATGGCTGAGTAGTATTCCATTGTGTATATATACCACATCTTCCTAATCCAATCGTCTGTTGATGGACATTTAGGTTGTTTCCATGTCTTGGCTATTGCGAATAGTGCTGCAGTGAACATGCAGGTGCATGTATCTTTTTCAAGGAAAGTTTTGTCTGGATTTATGCCCAAGAGTAGGATTGCTGGGTCATATGGTAGTTCTATGTAGTTAAGGCATTTTTCATTTGACAAACATTTACTGCACAACTGCTTTGTGCTAGCTCCTGTATTAAAGGCTATAGATATACTGGGGGCTAAAAAATGCATGTTCCTGCTTTCAATGAACTTACATTTTAGAGAGGAGAAACAAACATGCAAGGATATGATACAAAGTTTCAGATGTAAGGATGGGCACTTGGACAGGTTCCAATGGGGGAAGCACAAAGGATGCAGTGATTAGCTCTTGGGGGTGGGGCGGGATGTGAGGGGGACAGATCTGGGAAACTTCAGAGAGGATGTACCCCTTGAGTCTTAAAGGAGAAGGAGGCAAGGAAGCAAGGACATCTCTGGCAAAGGGCACGGCGTGAACACAGAGGCAGATGAACCAACAGACTAGAATGAGGGCAAGTGTAAATGGTTCTGAGTGGTACTACTGAAATGGGCTGTGGGAAAGGAAATGGCACAGAAAAAAATAGATAACTTTTTTTGGTCATAACTGTCCAGATTCAGGCCTGTAACCACTCTTGAATCTATAGTCCCTTTGTTTCATAAAATAGCTTCAGATCCTACCCACACAAAGTTGGAAGCATCTGCATTTGCAAAAAAGTTTTGCTTCTGAATTTTTGTACTAGTATTTTCTATGTAAACATGGTGCTGAATGGCACAACTGGATTTGGGGTGGTGCGTTACTATCTATCTCATAGTCAGCTTAGTTGGTTAATGTCTTTCTCTGTGAATTCCTTTTCTTGTGTGGGGTGGAGGGGGACGGGGGGGGCGGAAATACAGTCATAAAAACTGCAATTAGCCCTTCAGGTTTCTAGAACTCTGAAGTAATTCTTGTAATACTAATTCTAATCCCTATATGTTAGTATTATGTTAGCTGGAGTCTGTGCCTTCCATGCTTCCATTCCTTTCCTCCCACTCTGTGGCTGAATTTGCAACGTTGTTTACCAGTCTGGTGAGAACAGGTCCTTCAGCTGGGGAATGGATCGATGGGCTATTATGTTAGAGCTCACAGGAATGAGTGTTTGGTGCTCCTAGGAAGCTGACATTTTGTGATCTATTTCCCTCTCAAAATGGGAGCGTCTTTATCTGCTGTTGACTCCAGGCTATCACGCAGGAGCATCATTTATGCCTCTTCAATAGGAGCTAGTCTAGCACAATAGCCATTTGCCATGGGGGATTCTATTACCTCCCCTTACCAGAAGGATAGATTCTGTCTGTATTTACACTGAGGATGGAGGAAATTTAATTAAATTCTTTCAAGTGCTAGATTTACTTGCACTATCAATTTACTGCCTAACCCACCATTCTCATTTTGGAGAAAGAGAATAGGACCATATGTCTCAAACTTATCAATTGTCAGCACTTCCAGTAATAGTTTTCTGCTTAGAATCAAAGAAAGATTTGAGTTTTTGAGTCCCCCCAAAGCCCTCTAGTTAGAAACGTATGGACTTTGTGATTTGGAACTGAATTTACTATACACTTTTGTTTATTGGAATGAGTTTTGAAAGAAATCTAGTATCTTACTTGCAAAATATTTTAACGCAAAGTTTGGCAACTTCTCCAAAGGGTAGTTCTCCCATCATTGCCTGGTGAAAACTATGCAAGAATTACATTAAACACCACCACCACCAATTAATCATCTATATATTTGGCCAAGGGACAAAACCCTGGCCTGTGGGGAAAGCCAGAAAAGGCAAGGATAAGTACACAGTTCATTACCATGGAAATATATCAGTATAAAGAGAAACGTGGTAAAAATTTCTGATGGCAGAGAGAATGATTTCACAATCCTGTCCCCAAAATGATATTACGGAAAAGTTTCTCCCATTGAGCTTAGATGACTATTTAATTTATAGATGGAACAGAAATATACATGCATTTTCACATTTCTCTAATTTGCAGACAAAATGTCTGATATAAAGCTCAAAAAAAAAAAACCCATCCAAAATTTAATGGGGCATGTGACCTGTCCTCAAGTAGCTTATAGTGCAGTTGAAAAGATAAGACTTGCACATATGGCATCAATAAAGTCAAAGAAATTCTGTTATGAGGAGTGAAATGCATATAATTAATGTCAAGCTGCACAGAATGGACACACATTAGGAGCTATGGGAAATTAGGAAGAGGAACAAAGGATTAATGGCAGCTCAAGTCTTAAAGATTCATGAAGAATGTGTGGTATGTGTTATGTATCTCAAAGGTGGGGCACAGTTTCAATGAGACATTCTGGTTGAAAAAGAGGGAAAAAAGAGCAAAAGCATGAGAGAGGAAATACAATGGGCAGAAGGCAAAGAAGAGGCCAGGCTGACTAGGATAGAGTTTGTGAGAATGTGGGCACGGCAGGGTAGATTCAGACTTGGCAATGCAGGCTTAAGCATTTGGTTTAGGTTCCACAGGCAGGGAAGAGCCATCAGGATCCACTGAACAGTGTAGTGACACGATGAAAGTAGTGTTGTGGGAAAATTAGACCAAGATTTATGGGATTGCATATGGCCATCCAGATGGCAAGTGCACCAGTTGCAAAGATACTTACTTGCCAGTACAGCGAGCAGTGAGATGACTGTGAAAGGCTGGCGTGAAATCAGGCCATGATGGCGGCTGGGATCAACCAGAATGAGTTCAGATGGGGAGAACAGATAGTTTCCACTGGCAATATGGAAGAGTTGTGATGAAACATCGTGATCGTTCGAATGGAGCACACCCAAAAGAAACCGAGGAAAGCAAAGACACTGAGGAGAATAAGAGAGTTGGAATAGTGAGGTCTCATTATTATCTGCCCCCTGCCTCTCTCTCCAAACTAATTTTGATGCATGTGCCAGTTGTCCTGAACTGCCTGTGGTTTCCTGAGATCCGTGTTTTCTTACCTCTCCAGGCCTTTGCACGGAAGGCTCTTTCTACCATTTTTTCCTGAATGCATTTTTTTGTAGGCAGAATGGGACCCAAAGACAAAGACCCTAAGCCCTGGAACCTGTGAATATGCTACATGACATAGTAAAAGGAACTATGCCAATGTAGTTAAGGTTATGGAGCCCATGATAGGGAAGATAATCCTGGGTTATCCAGGTGGGCCCTGTCTAAGCACAGGAGCCCTTGAAAGCAGAGAACCTTCTCCTGCTGGAATCAGAGAGATGTGACAGAAGGAGAAGTCAGAGTGATCTGAAGTGTGAGAAGGACTCAATTTGCTGTTGCTGGAGGGAAGCCACAGGAAAACCGAAGGTGGCTTCTAGGAGCAAAGACTGGCCTCCAGCTAACAGCCAGCTAGGAATGGGGACTTCAGTCCTATAACTTCAAGGAAAGGAATCTGGCAATCGACCTGAGTGAGCTTGGAGTCACCCTGAATGAGCTTGGATGTGAATTCAATTCCAGAGCCCCAGAAAGGAAGGTAGCTGCTGACACCTTGGTATCGACCTTATAAGACGCAAAGCAGAGAAACTGGCCAGGCTACACTGTACCCAGACTCCTCTTTTTTTTTTTTTTTTTTTTATGGAGATTCTCAGGCTAGGGGTTGAATCAGAGCTGTAGCTGCGGGCCTGTGCCACAGCCACAGCATGCAGGATCTGAGCCGTGTCTGTGACCTACACCATAGTTCGTGGCAATGCCAGATCCTTAACCCACTGAGTGAGGCCAGGGATCGAACCTGCGTCCTCATGGATACTAGCCAGATTTGTTAACTGCTGAGCCACGAAGGGAACTCCCTATACCCAGACTTCTAACCTGCAAAACTGGGAGACAATGAATGGATGTTGTTTTAAGGCAGTGATTTTTTTTTTTTAGTAATTTGTTACAGTAGCCATAGAAAACTAATATAGCACCCTTAACACTCAGCTCAAACATCAGACTTTTGGGAAGGCTTCCCTAAGCCCCTCTCTGGGTTCCCGTAGCACTCTCTATGTTTCTTTATCATGGCACAGATGACATCATATGCATGTCATGTGGGTGCACAGCTGCTTCCTTGCCTAGTGAGTACCAAGAAGGAAGGGACCATGGCTATTCATTTTGTATTTGTATCTGTAGCACTTAGCACAGTGCCCGATGCTTGGTGGCAGTTCCTCACCAAGTATTGAGGTGGAAAGAGAAGGAAGATGGGAAGAAGAAAATGTGGCTGAGAGAGAGAAAGGGTTAAAAAAAATGGAGTAGGAGTTCCCGTCATGGCTCAGTGGCTAACGAATCGGACTAGGAACCATGAGATTGCAGGTTCGATCCCTTGCCTCGCTCAGTGGGTTAAGGATCCGGCGTTGCCTTGAGCTGCAGTGTAGGCTGCAGACGCGGCTCGGATCTGACGTGGCTCAGCTCCGATTTGAGCCCTAGACTGGGAACCTCCATATGCTACGGGTGCGGCCCTAGAAAAAGGCAAATAGACCAAAAAAAAAAAAAAAAAAAAAAAAACGGAGTAGAAGCCAATAATTATAAAGTCAGTGGAGCTTAGGAACCATTTGGCAGTGATAAAATGCAAACAGGAGACCTAAGAGTTAGAAGGGATCCAATTAAAAAATGAGCAGAAAACTTGAATGGAAGACATTCAGATGGCCAACAGGCACATGAAAATATGTGCCACTTCACTAATTATTAGAGAAATGCAAATCCAAATCGCAATGAGGTATCACATCACACTGATCAGAATGGCCATAATTAAAATGTCTATAAATAACAAATACTGGAGAGGGTGTGGAGAAAAGGGAACCCGCCTACATTGTTGCTGAGAATGTAAATTGGTACAACCACTATGGAGAACAGTGTGAAGGTTCCTTTAAAAACTAAAAATAGAACTACCAGTTGATCTAGCAATCCCACTTCTAGGCATTTATCTGGAAAAGATAAAAACTCTAATTTGAAAAGATATGTGCACTCCAGTATTCATAGCAGCAGTATTTACAATAGCCAAGACATGGAAGCAACCTAAATCTTGAATTAAGAAGATATATATATATATATTCATTCTATTATATATTATAAAATGGAATATTAATAATTTAAAAAGAATGAAATATAGCCACTTGCAGCAACATAAATGGACCTAGAAAATATTATGCTTATTGAAATGTCAGACAAAGAAAAATAGTGTATGATATCACTTATACGTGGACTCTAAAAAATAAAACAAGTGAATTTAACAAAAGAGATATAGACTCACAGACATAGAAAACAAACTAGTGGTTCCAAAAGGGAGAGGGAAGTAGGGAGGGAAAAATTAGGGGTATGGGATTAACAGACACAAAGAACTATGTATAAAACAGATAAGCAACAAGGATATACTGTACAGCATAGGGAATTTTAGCTATTATCTTATAATAACTTTTAATGGAAAGTCATCTGCAAATATACTGAACCCCTATGCCATACACTGGAAATTAACACAATATTGTAAATCAACTCCAATCTTTTAAAAAAAGTTTAGAAGGGAATATCAACAACAAACAAGCTTAGAGGACTCCATAAAGGCTTTAAAATCAAGTTATGCCCACCAATTACCAAGCTTCTCTTAGGCAACACAACTTCCAATGTGCTCTTTAGTTCTTCATTCTTTTTTTTTTGTTTTGTTTTGTTTTGTTTTTTTTTGGTTGTTGTTGTTGTTGCTATTTCTTGGGCCGCTCCCGCGGCATATGGAGGTTCCCAGGCTAGGGGTCCAATCAGAGCTGTAGCCACCAGCCTACGCCAGAGCCACAGCAACGTGGGATCCGAGCCGCGTCTGCAACCTACACCACAGCTCACGGCAACGCCGGATCGTTAACCCGCTGAGCAAGGGCAGGGACTGAACCCACAACCTCATGGTTCCTAGTCGGATTCATTAACCACTGCGCCACGACGGGAACTCCTAGTTCTTCATTCTTAAACAGGAATGGATAACTACAGGTCACTGGTCACTTGAAAGGAGACTCCAACTTGAAAGAGACCAACACAAAGAGAAAGGAAGGACTTGAAACAAACAATGTGGATGGAGAGCAGAAGAAAATGTCTATGAAATAATAATGAATATCCTCAGAGAAATGACAAGATACTGCATCACTAAAATAAGAAGATGATTCTGTGAAAGAAAAGATTAATCAAAGAACAAAAGGGAGCCTGAAAATTAAAAATATAGGAGTTCCTGTTGTGGCTCAGCAGAAATGAATCTGACTAGTATCCATGAGAACGCAGGTTCGATCCCTGGCCTTGCTCAGTGGGTTAAGAATCCGGTATTGCTGTGAGCTGTGGTGTAGGTCACAGATGTGGCTTGGATCAGGCATTGCTGTGGCTGTGGCGTAGGCCTGTAGCTGCAGCTCCAATTCCACCCCTAGCCCGGGAACCTCCATATGCCACAGGTGCGTCCCTAAAAAGACAAAAAAAAAAAAAATTAAAAATATAATAGGAAACAAATAATTAAATAAGTTTGAAGATAAAGTCGAAGAAATTACACAGAAAATAGAGCAAAAAGATAAATTTCATTCATCAAAATTGTTTGAGTGCTTACTATGCGCCAGATACTCTTCTAGGCTCTTGGACTATATCATTACATCATCATCAACAGCAGACTGAGAATAATTCCCTGTCCTTCTGTAGCTTGAATTTTTGTGGACAATATGAAAATAAAGAAAAGAAGAAGAACAATCCAAGCTATCCATCCTCAAACTAGTAAGAGTTTCCAGAAAGAAAACAGAAAATAGTAGGGGCATGTTATCAGTGCAATAATGCAATATTGCGTCTTCCTGGCTCTGAAAGACATGAGTTTCCAGATCTAAAGGGCCCACCTATCTAAAGGGCCCAGCACAAGAGCATTGTGAGATTCCAGAACACTAGAGATACAAAGAAGAACTTGAATATTTCCTGAGAGAAAAATAAAATAAATCACAAAGTATTGGGCTTCGCTATAGAAAAATTAAAAGCCAAAAGACAATGAAGGCAATGCCTTCAAAATTCTGAGCAAATAATGCTTTTCAGCCAACTATTTTGACCTCAGCCAAGTTATCAATAAATCAGAGGGCAGGAGATCCCTGATGGCCTAGTGGGTTGGGGGTTTGGCATTGTCAGTGCTGTGGCTCAGGTTGCTGCTGTGGTGCGGGTTAGATCCCTGGTCCAGGAACTTCTGCATGCCATGAATACAGCCAAAAAAAAAAAAAAAAAAGAAAGAAAAAAATCAGAGAGCAGGATAAAAACATTTTCAGATACACAAATTCTCAAAAATGTTACTTATCATGTACCCTTACTCAGGAAGCAGTGCTCAACCCAAAAGTATGTAAACCAAGAAAGAGGTTCACAAAACAGGGATCCTATCCAGGGGAGAAGTGAAAGGAATTTACAAGACAGCCATGCAGCAAGTTCAGAAAGCCAACAGTTCAGATTGGAGCAGGCCAGAGAGTCCCAGGAGGGAAATTTCTAGGGAGAAAAACCTCAACAACCCAAATAAAGCAAAACAACAATTACAAAACCGAGAGAGAATCTGAAAACTTTGCTCACATGACCATGTGGACAATTGTACTAAAGTCATTTAACAAGACTGTTGGAAGGAAGGGGAAGACTTGGCTATAGGTTCATAGAACCTATGCAGGAGTTCCCACTGTGGCTCAGCAGGTTAAGAACCTGACTGGTATCCATGAGGATGTGGGTTTGATTCCTGGCCTCGCTCGGTGGGTTAAGGATCTGGTGTTGCTATGAGCTGTGGCGTAGTTCGCAGATGTGGCTTGGATCCGGTGTCGCTGTGGCTGTGGCATAGGCCTGCAGCGGCAGCTCTAATTCAACCCCTAGCCTGGGAATTTCCTTATGCCATAGGTGAGGCCCTGAAAGTAAATAATAAATAAATAAATAAAACAATGCAAAGGGGGAAAATGAATTAGGTAGTCATTAACTACTGAAGGAACAGAAATTGTATACAAGGAAGGAACTGTAACCATAGTTGACTTTCTGGCTCACCAGTGAAGAATATTTATGTACTTATAATGATGCAAACTTTAAATCATGATATAACTATTGGGAGAATGGGGGGGGGGACATTTGTAAGAAAATGGAATCCCCATCTACTATAGTAAGACTCCCATAGATTAATTATAATGAATCAAAGACAGCAATGCATGCATGGTATTTAACAATATGGAAGTAAGTGTCAAAAGAGACAGTTAAAAAATTGCAAATGAGATAGGGCAAGTTAGGGGGAAGGGAAGACGAGGAGAAGGGCGTCTTGCTTTGTTTGTTTTTTAGTAGTATAAGCCTTGTAGATGCGGTAGTTTATAACTGTAAATCAGCACATACTACTTAGATAAAAATAATGATTAATTTGAAAAAGAATCAATGGGCGTTAAACATAAGGACAGAGGATTTTTTTTAAAAAAAACCCTCCATTTTCTAAACCCTCTGCCCACAGATAGCCTGTGGCTTCATCCTGGCCGTAATCAGAGAGGAAAGTTCTGAAATTCTTTCATGCTGAGAACCTAGGTGCCAAAAGGGCTATCCTTGAGGGTGAGTTTCCTAGAGGGCGGAATACACATTTTTTTTTTTTTTTTGTCTTTTTGCTATTTCTTTGGGCCGCTCCCACGGCATATGGAGGTTCCCAGGCTAGGGGTCGAATTGGAGCTGTAGCTGCCAGCCTAAGCTGGAAACACAGCAACGCAGGATCCGAGCCGCATCTGCAACCTACACCACAGCTCACGGCAATGCCGGATCCTTAACCCACTGAGCAAGTGCAGGGACCGAACCCGCAACCTCATGGTTCCTAGTCGGATTCATTACCCACTGCGCCATGACGGGAACTCCGGAATACACATTTTTAAAAGAGGAGTTTGGAGCAGGGCAACACTAAGCAAGGAATAATTTCTCAATATGTATATTTGGGCATTGGCACAAGTCCTGACCAGGATGGAGATTGTTTACTTGGGTGGGTGGGTGGGTGATATGCTTTGTTGCATGGGAGATTTCATCATGCTCTCAAATAGAGTCCTGTCCGGACACCAAACATTTGCTTTGCATTTCTAATGTCCTTTCGCTTGGGTCATTTTAGCTGAGTCCCATAAGGTCAAGATCATCCAGCTAGTACCTGAATAAAGATGAAGCAGCACTAGGATCCAAGGCTGGGCACCAGGGATCCAGGCCTCTGTATCACTCCACTAGGGTGCTTTCCTGTGAATTTTCTTCATCCCCCTCCTGACTGCCCTTAAAAGACTCACTTGGCCCCTGAAGTAGTGCTGCACATGCCCCAGCTCTTTCAGAATCCCTCCACCCATCTGCCCTGCCCTGATTCTTTTCTTTCCAAGATGAGCAAAGGCAAAGCAGGAGCATCAGCAAAGGAAGGTCAGGCAGGTAAGGCTGGGTGGAGAAGCAGCTGGGGAGAAACAGGGCCCCAGCATCCTTCCTGTTTGGTGACTAGAATTATAAACATGGCATCAGATTCACAGATCTGAGCCCTTTCCAGTGCCTAACACTCAAGGCAGAAGATGGGCATTTAGGGTCCTGTGTAGTAACAGAAAAACATGAGCAAACGCATAATCATTGCCCTTTGATTAGCAAACCTCCAAAAGTGCAAATGCAGCATTCTTCCCAGAAAGTTTATCAGCCTTCCCACCAAGGAACCAAAAATTCCAAGCAGTGGCTGCCCTGTCAGGGCTTCTCCGATTGTCTCCACCCAGACACCCGGCAAGTCGGAGGCCATCCAGAGCCATGTCCCAAGTAAACCCACCAACCCTAGCCAGGAGCCTGGGAAGTTTCCCCATTGTGGGAATAATGGGAGGGGCCAACTTGGGAGGTGAAAGATATGAGTGATGAGAACTTTGCTCCAAAGTTCTTCAACGGGTGGCCTCTGGGAATGCCCTGGCACCCATTATTTAGCCCAGTTCCAGGAATCTGAGTTGGTTAACCATCGCTTCACTGGTGGTTGCCTTTCCTCAGGCAGGCCTCTCTTTGAAGCTAGGATGGAGACTGATGTGGGGCCTGAGCAGTAAGGATGCCTCAGCCACCTTTCTTTCATGTTCTGATAGCTCCTCCTCCTCCGTTTTGTGACTAGTCTAGGAGGCTGTGGATCCCAGACGACCAACTCAGTCCATCTAGGAAAAACAGAGGGATCAATAGAAATACATTCACATGCAGGTATTTGAGACTGAGTGAGAATTTCCCTTGATGCTTTTCATTTTAATAGTGGAGGCATGAGAGAGAGGTGGGGGGCACATCTTTACACAGAACTTCAGGCGCTGACATATAGCCTGTGGCTGTATTCAAAGACATATGGAAGTTTAGAGTGAGCAGAACCCCCGGAAATCACCTGTCCACACCCTCCCTTTACAGAAGGGAAAACTGAGGTCCAGATAGAGGAAGGGAATTGCTCATAGGGTTTAAGGAGTTAGTGGCAGAGAACCCAAGTTCTTCTATTTGTGGTTCCATCATCCCCTGAAATATTTTCCTTCTCTACAGAGTCAAAACTATTTCATCACCCCTCTGTGGTTTTGCCCTTGGGAAGGGAGGACCAAAAAGGAAGTACAGGGTAAGCCGTTTCCTTTTAAGGAAGTAACTCAGAGGTTGCGGGCCTCACTTTCCTACATATAGTCAGTCATGTGACCACACGTAGCAGCAAAGGAGGTTGGGAAATCCAGTCTTTATTCTGAGGAAGCAGGTTCATTCCTAAAATTCAGAGATTTATGTTACCGAAAGAAATAAAGCAAGAGTATAGACAGTGGTAGGAACATTTGCCGTCTCTCCCACATGCTAATTTGTTTCCCTTGTGTGGGCAAAGGCAAACTTAGAGGGCAACTTTTGATGGTAGGCTAGGGAGAATCTGAGCTAAGTCCAATTAAAGAGTTAATAAAGCTTCAAGGTTGCTGATTTGGGTAATGGGCAAGCAAAAGTATGTTTACACAGTCTGGATTGACTACCCCTCTCCCCCTGCTAAATTTCACAGGATAAGGTGATACAGTCCTGATCAGAATGTCCCCAATAGAGTCACTGTTATCTTTAGGCTACATGACTCAGGCCTCCTTCCTCAGGTCCATTTTGCCTGACTTGAAATCATCAGGTTAGTCTCACCGTCTGTTCACCTTCTTTGAGAAGGGCATCTTCTCCAGAAGGACACAGAAATCTAAGAAGAGGGATCTGAATATTTCAGCACTGGTCCAGATCATTCCTGTCCTTCTTTGAGGCTGGCATGTCAAGTGCTGGGAGTCGGTAACACAGCATTACTGTAGACTCACAGCTAGACAGGAGTGGAGATGCGAGCTGGATCAGTCCACTTAGATGAGATGTAAAGCAGGGACAGGCACATGTTAGGTAAGCGACCAGTACCAAGAGGTCCGAGACGAAGGGGAACCTGGCCCAGTAGAGGAATCTTTGGAATAGAGAAATCCAATTAGTGGACGGGTATCATGGAACAGAGGAGTCCAAGAAGTTGGCAGCCATCTGTCCGTAGGGAGCAGAGCCTCAGCCACTAACTAGGGCTCAGAGATAGGGCTCTAGCCCCCAAGCAGTGGGGTAGGTCTGAGATCTCCCGGATTGCAAGAAATAAGGAGTCAAAGTAGGGACCAGAGCAGATGCACAGTATTATGAGCTATGGTGTTCAGGTGAGGAAGGCAGAAAGGGACTCAAGGAGCACATACGCCAGGTCTTAAGTGTTATCATGGAATACAGGAGAGAAAGGAGGTCATGCTTGCATCTCAGAAGACAAATCCTCCCACTCCATGTTATTTTCCTCTATTCTATGCTCAACTTAGAAAACTGGGTATCTTCTTTTGACTCCTCCCTCCTCATTTTAACCTACCCTATTCATAATTAGCAGATCCTATCTATTCTATCTTCTGACGTCCTCTTGAAGCAATCCAATTATTTTCAGCCCCTCTGCCATTACTTGGTCCAAGCTTCCAAAATCTCTTGCTTCTGAATTACTGCAACAGCTTTCTCATCAGCCTCCCTGACTCTACTCTTGCTGCTCTACAATCCACCTCTTATGTGTTGGATTTTGTCACCCCACCAAAATTTATACATTGTGGTCCTAACCCCTAGTAACTCAGAATGTGACTATATTTGGAGATAGGATCTTTAAAGAGGTAATCAACTTTACATAAGGCCATTAGGGTGGGCCCTAATCCAATATGACTAGTGTCCTTATAAAAAGGGAAAATTTGGATTCAGATAGGTACAGACAGAAGACATGTGAAGGCACATTGAGAAGATGGCTTCCTACAAACTGAAGAGAGAGGACACAGAAGAAAGCATCCCTGCCAACTCTTTGATCTTAGACTTCTAGCCCCCGGAACTTTGAGAAAATTAATTCTGCTGTTTGAGCCACTCAGTCAGTGATGCTTTCTTACTGTAGTCCTACCAAACTAGTTCACCATCCTCTACACTGCCTCCAGGTGACTTTTATTAAATGCAAAGTTGGTCATGTTAGTTCTCTGTTTAAATCCCTTGATGGGCTCCTGCTTTCAGTCTCACCAAGAACAACTAAAAATTAAACTAAAAGTTAAGTGTGTATGTGTGTGTGTGTGTGTGTGTGTGTGTGTGTGTATGTAAAGGCATTGGAAAATGGAAGCAATCAGCAATGGAGGGACCAAGATTTCAAAGAGGGTTGTGTATATAAACCACATTTTCATTATCCATTCATCCATCGATGGACCTTTCAGTTGTTTCTAAAGTTTGATTATTGTGAATAATACTGCAATGAAATGAGGGTGTAGCAATCACTTCAATATACTGACTTCACTTCTTTCAATTTCAATTCTGGGGGGGATAAATACCCAGAAGTGAAATTGCTGGGTCACATGGTGGTTCTATTTTTAGTTTTTTTGAGAAACTTCCATACTGTGTTCCCTAGGGGCTGCACCAATTTACGTTCTCGCCAACAGTATGCAAGAGTTCCAACTTCTCCACATGCTCACTAATATTGTCATCGTTTGTCTTTTTGATAATAGCCATTCTAACAGATGTGAAATGATATCTCATTGTGGCTATAAGTAGTATTTATTGATGATTTATGATGTTGAGCATCTTTTCATATACCTATTGGTCATTTGCATGTCTCCTTCAGAGAAATGTCTATTTGGGTCATTGGTCCATTTTTATTCAGGTTATTTGTGTATTTATTTGTTTATTATTGCAATTGAATGTGACTATCTAATTTTCCCAGCACCATTTATTTAAGAGGCTATCCTTTTCTCAATTTGGCATTGTCAAAGGTCAATTGACTGTATATTGTGGGTTTATTTCTGGCCTATTATGTTCCCTTGGGTTATACATCATTTTTTATGCCAGCACTATACAGTTTTTTATTACTGTAGTGTTGTAATATGTTTTTGAAATCAGTAAATATGATATCTCTAACTACATTCTTCTTGCTCAAGATTGGCTATTTGGGGTCTTTTGTGTCCATATGCATTTTGGTATTCTTTCTTCTATTTCTATAAAAAACACCATTAGGATTTTTATTGGAATTGCATTGAATCTGTAAATCACTTTGCGTATGATGGATATTTTGACAATATTAAGTCATGTAATCCAAGAACATGGGGTGTCTTTCCATTTGTTTGTATATAATTTAATTTCTTTCATTAATGTTTTGTGGTTTTCAGTGTACAAGTCTTTCAGTTTCTTAGCTAAGTTTATTCCTAAGTATTGCATTCCTTTTAATGGTATCACAAATTGTTTTCTTTTTTTTCTATGATTCAGCATTTTATTTTTTAATTTTGGGGAGGGGCTTTTTTTATCACATCTGTAATTTATAATGATCATAACAATCTGATTTCACAGGATTTCCATCCCACAGCCCAAGCACATCCCCCCATCCCCCAAACTGTCTCCTCCAGAGACCATAAGTTTTTCAATGTCTGTGAGTCAGCATCTGTTCTGAAAAGAAGTTCAGTCTGTCCTTTTTTCAGATTCCACATGTCAGTGAAAGCATTCAATGTTTGTGTCTCATTGTATGGTTGACTTCACTTAGCATGATAGTTTCTAGGTCAATCCATGTTGCTAAAAATGCCAGTATTTCGTTCTTTTTAATGGCTGAGTAATATTCCATTGTGTATATGTACCACTTCTTCTGGATCCACTCCTCTGTTGATGGACATTTAGGTTGTTCCCATGTTTTGGCTATTGTAAATAGTGCTGCAATGAACATTGGAGTGCATGTGTCTTTGCGAGTCGTGGTTTTCTCTGGATAGATGCCCAGGAGTGGGATTGCTGGATCAAATGGTAGTTCTATGTTTAGTTTTCTGAGGCATCTCCATACTGTTTTCCACAGTGGTTGCACCAATTTACAATCCCACCAACAGTGTACTAGTGTTCCTTTTTCTCTACACCCTCTCTAGCACTTATTGTTTGTAGACTTTTGGATGTGGTACCTCAGTATGGTTTTGATTTGCATGACTGTAAGAATGAGTGATGTTGAACATCTTTTCATGTGTTTCTCGGCCATCTGTATGTCTTCTTTGGAGAACTGTCTGTTTAGATCTTCTGCCCATTTTTGGATGGGGTTGTTTGGTTTTTTGGTATGGAGCTGCAGATGTTATTTATAAATTTTGGAGATCAATCCCTTGTCCGTCAATTCACTTGCAAAGATTTTCTCCCATTCTATGGGTTGTCTTTTGTGTTGTTTAGGGTTTCCTTTACTGTGCAGAAACTTTGAAGTTTGATTAGGTCCCATTTATTTATTTTTCTTTTTATTGTCAATACTCTAAGAGGTTGATCTGAGAAGATGTTGCTGTCGTTTATGTCAGAGAGTGTTTGGCCTACGTTTTCCTCTAAGAGTGTGATAGTGTCTGGTCTTATATCTAGGTCTTTAATCTATTTGGAGTTTATTTTTGTGTATGGTGTTAGGGAGTGTTCTCATTTCATTCTTTTCCATGTGGCTCTCCAGTTTTCCCAGCACCACTTATTGAACAAGCTGTCCTTTCTCCATTGCATATCCTTGTCTCCTTTTTCATAGATGAGTTGGCTGTAGGTGCGTGGGTTGAATTCTGGGCTTTCTATCCTGTTCCCCTGATCTCTATTTCTGTCTTTGTGCCAGTACCATGCAGGTTTGATGATTGTTGCTTTGTAGTATAGTCTGAAGTCCGGGAGCCTGATTCCTCCAGCTCCGTTTTTCTTTTTCAGGATGTCTTTGGCTATTCTGGGTCTTTTGTGCTTCCAAACAAACTTTAAAATATTTTGTTCGAGTTCTGTGAAAAATGTCTTTGATAATTTGATAGGGATTGCATTGAATCTGCAGATTGGCTTAGGTAGCATAGTCATTTTGATAATATTAACTCTTCCGATCCACGAGCATGGTATATCTTTCCATCTATTTGTGTCATCTTTGATTTCTTTCATCAGTGGCTTATAGTTTTCAGAGTAGAGGTCCTTTGTCTCTTTAGGTAGGTTTACTCCTAGGTATTTTATTCTTTTGGATGTGATGGTAAATGGGATTGCTTCCCTAATTTCTCTTTCTGCTCTTTTATTGTTAGTGTATAGAAATGCCATCGATTTCTGTGTATTAATTTTGTATCCTGCGACGTTGCCAAATTCGCAGATGAGCTCTAACAATTTTCTGGTAGAATCTTTAGGATTCTCTAGGGATAGTATCATGTCATCTGCAAATAGTGATAGTTTTACTTCTTCCTTTCCAATTTGGATTCCTTTTATTTCTTTTACTTCTCTGATTGCTGTAGCTAGGACTTCCAAAAATATGTTGAAGAGTAGTGGCGAGAATGGACATCCTTGTGTTGTTCCTGATCTCAGCAGGAATTCTTTCAGCTTTTTACCATTGAGAATGATGTTTGCTGTGGGTTTGTCATATATGGCCTTTATCATGTTGAGGTAGGTTCCTGTTCTGCCCACTTTCTGAAGGGTTTTGATCAGAAATGGGTGTTGGATTTTGTCAAAGGCTTTTTTTGCATCTATTGAGAGGATCATATGGTTTTTATTCTTCAGTTTGTTAATGTGGTGTATCACACTGATGGATTTGTGGATATTGAAGAACCCTTGCATCCCTGGGATAAATCCCACTTGATCATGATGGACAATCCTTTTAATGTATTGTTGGATGTGGTTTGCTAGTATTTTGTTGAGGATTTTTGCATTGATGTTCATCAGTGAAATTGGCCTGTAGTTTTCTTTTTTTGTGGAGTCTTTGTCTGGTTTTGGTACCAGGGTGATGGTGGCCTCATAGAATGAGTTTGGGAGTATCCCTTCCTCTGCAATTTTTTGAAATAGTTTCAGAAGGATAGGTGTTAGCTCTTCTCTAAATGTTTGATAGAATTCGCCTGTAAAGCCGTCTGGTTCTGGACTTTTGTTTGTTGGAAGTTTTTTAATCACAGTTTCCATTTCAGTTCTTATGATGGGTCCATTCATCTTTTCTATTTCATCTTGGTTTAGTCTTGGAAGATTGTACTTTTCTAAGAATTTGTCCATTTCTTCTAGGTTTTCCATTTTATTAGCATATAGTTGCATGTATTAGTCTCATGATCCTTTGTATTTCTGTGGTGTCCGTTGTTACTTCTCCTTTTTCATTTCTAATTTTATTTATTTGAGACCTCTCTCTTTCTTGATAAGTCTGGATAGGGTTTATGAATTTTGTTGATCTTTTCAAAGAACCAGCTTTCCGTTTCATTGATCTTTTCTATGGTTTTCTTTGTTTCTATTTCATTTATTTCTGCTCTGATCTTTATGATTTCTTTCCTTCTACTAACTTTAGGTCTTGTCTGCTCTTCTCTCTCGAGCTGCTTTGGATGTAAAGTTAGCTTGTTTATTTGAGCTTTTTCTTGTTTCCTGAGGTGGGCTTGTATTGCTATAAACTTTCCTCTTAGAACAGCTTTTGCTGCATCCCATAGGTTTTGGAGTGTCATATCTTCATTGTCATTTGCTGCTAGGTATTTGTTAATTTCCTCTTTGATTTCGTCAGTGATCTATTGGTTGTTTAGTAGCATGTTGTTTAGTCTCCACGTGTTTGTGTTTTTTGCAGTTTTTTTCTTGTTGTTGATGTCCAGTCGTATAGTGTTGTGGTTGGAAAAGATGCTTGATATGATTTCAGTTTTCTTAGTTACCAAGGTTTGATTTGTAGCCCAGGATATGATCAATCTTAGAGAATGTTCCATGTGCACTTGAGAAGAATGTGTATTCTGTTGCTTTTGGATGAAATGTCCTATAAATATCTATTAAGTCCATCTGGTTTAATGTATCATTCAGGGCCTGTGTTTCCTTATGGATTTTCTGTCTGGTTGATCTGTCCATTGCTGTAAGTGGGGTGTTAATGTCCCCCACTATGATTGTGTTATTGTCGATTTCTCCTTTTAAGGTTGTTAGCAGTTGCCTTATATATTATGGTGAACCTGCGTTGGGTGCGTAGATATTTAAAATTGTTATATCATCTTCTTGGATTGATCCTTTGATCATTATGTAATGTCCTTCTCTGTCCCTTAAAATATTCTTCATTTTAAAGTCTCTTTTGTCTGATGTGAGTATTGCTACTCCAGCTTTCTTTTGATCTCCGTTTGCATGAAATATTTTCTTCCATCCTTTCTCTTTCAATTTGTATGTGTCCCTAGAAGTGAAGTAGGTCTCTTGAAGACAGCATATATATGGGTCTTGTTTTTGTATCCATTCAGCCAGTCTATGTCTTTTGATTGGGGCGTTTAGTCCATTGACATTTAAGGTAATTATTGATATGTATGTTCTTTTTTTTTTTTCCCACTGTAGAGCAAGGGGATCAAGTTATCCTTACATGTATACACTACATTTTTCCCCACCCTTTTTTCTGTTGCA
The DNA here is from genome assembly GCF_054392235.1 of Sus scrofa. Classification (NCBI taxonomy): domain Eukaryota; kingdom Metazoa; phylum Chordata; class Mammalia; order Artiodactyla; family Suidae; genus Sus; species Sus scrofa. The sequence continues at coordinate 118,612,274 of NC_139401.1, forward strand.
ACATGAGTATCTAGACATAGTTCTCAATGCTAATCAGCAGGATCTCCTTGTAAATCTATTCTAAGTTGTGTCTGATAATCCCAAGCTCCCGATCCCTCCCACTCCCTCCCTCTCCCATCAGGCAGCCACAAGTCTGTTTTCCAAGTCCATGATTTTCTTTTCTGAGGAGATATTCATTTGTGCTGGGTATTAGATTCCAGTTATAAGTGATATCATATGGTATTTGTCTTTGTCTTTCAGGCTCATTTCACTCAGTATGACATTCTCTAGTTCCATCCATGTTGCTGCAAATGGCATTATGTCATCCTTTTTATGGCTGAGTAGTATTCCATTGTGTATATATACCACATCTTCCGAATCCAATCATCTGTCGATGGACATTTGGGTTGTTTCCATGTCCTGGCTATTGTGAATAGTGCTGCAATGAACATGCAGGTGCATGTGTCTCTTTTAAGTAGAGTTTTGTCTGGATATATGCCCAAGAGTGGGATTTCGGGGTCACATGGAAGTTCTACCAGGTTCACAAGGATGTTCAACATACACAAATCAATCAACATCATACACCACATTAACAAAAGAAAAGTCAAAAATCATATGATCATCTCAATAGATGCAGAAAAAGCATTTGACAAAGTTCAACATCCATTCATGATCAAGACCCTCGCCAAAGTGGTTATAGAGGGAACATTCCTGAATATAATCAAAGCCATTTATGATAAACCCACAACAAATATAATACTCAATGGGGAAAAACTGAAAGCCTTCTCACTCAAATCTGGAACAAGACAGGGATGCCCACTTTCACCACTGCTCTTCAACATAGTTTTGGAAGTCCTAGCCACAGCAATTAGACAAACAAAAGAAATAAAAGGCATCCATATAGGAAGAGAAGAGATAAAACTGTCACTGTATGCAGATGATATGATACTATACATAGAAAACCCTAAGGACTCAACCCCAAAACTACTTGAACTGATGAATAAATTCAGCAAAGTAGCAGGATGTAAGATTAACATTCAGAAGTCAGTTGCATTTCTGTATACCAGCAATGAAATATTAGAAAAGGAATACAAAAATACGATACCTTTTAAAATTGTACCTCACAAAATCAAATACCTTGGAATACACCTGACCAAAGAAATAAAGGACCTATATGCTGAGAACTATAAAACTTTAATCAAAGAAATCAAAGAAGATGTAAAGAAATGGACAGATATTCCATATTCATGGATTGGAAAAATCAATATTGTAAAAATGGCCATACTACCCAAAGCAATCTACAGATTCAATGCAATCCCTATCAAATTACCCATGATATTTTTCACAGAACTAGAACAAACAATCCAAAAATTGATATGTATGTTCTTATTGCCATTTTATTAATTGCTTTGGATTTGCTTTTGCTCCTCTTTTTTCTTTCCTTCTTCTCTTGTTCTTTTCTGCCTAGAGAAGTTCCTTTAGTATTTGTTGTAAGGATGGTTTAGTGTTGCTGAATTCTCTCAGCTTTTGCTTATCTGTGAAGGTTTTGATTTCTCCTTCAAATCTGAATGAGAGCCTTGTTGGGTAGAGTAATCTTGGTTGGAGGTTTTTTCCTTTCATCACGTTAAGTATATCATGCCACTCCCTTCTGGCCTGCAGAGTTTCTGTTGAAAAATCTGCTGATAACCTTATTGGGGTTCCCTTGTATGTGATTTTTTTCTTTTCCCTAGCTGCTTTCAAGATTTTCTCTTTGTCTTTAATTTTGGTCAGTTTGATTAATATGTGTCTCAGGGTGTTCCTCCTTGGGTTTATTTTATATGGTACTCGTGCTTCCTGGATTTGAGTGAGTGCTTCCTTCCCCATGTTAGGGAAGTTTTCAGTTATTATCTCTTGGAATATTTTTTCTGTCTCCTTCTCTCTCTCTTCTCCTTCTGGCACCCCTATAATACAGATGTTGGTGCATTTAACTTTGTCCCAGAGTTCTCTGAGACTCTCTTCATTTGTTTTCAGTCTTTTTTCTCTTTTCTGTTCTGCATCCATAATTTCCACTACTCTGTCCTCCACCTCACTTATTCATTCTTCTGCCTCCTGTATTCTGCTGTTGGCTGCTTCTAGCGAATTTTTTATTTCAGTTATTGTATTTTGCATCTCTTCTTGTTTAAGTTTTATATCTTGTATCTCTTTGGTCAGTGTTTCCTCGAAGTTATCCATCTTTGCCTCCAGTTTATTTCTAATGTCTTGCATCATCTTCAGCATCAACAGTCTAAAATCTTTTTCCTGGATACTAAGAATCTCCTCCTCACTTAGCTGATTTTCTGGGGTTTTTCCTTTCTCCCTCATCTGAGTTATAGTTCTCTGTCTTTTCATTTTGATAGGTTTTTGGTGTGGTGACCTTTTTAGAGATAATAGAGTTGTAGCCTCTCTTACTTCTGATGTCTGCCCCCCTGTGGCTGAAGTCGGTATGGGGGGCTTGCTGTAGGCTTCCTGATGGGAGGGGCTGATGCCTGCCCCCTGGTAGGTGGAGCCGATTCTAATCCCTCTGTTGGGTGGGTCTTAGTCTCTGGATAGGATTAGAGGCAACTGTGCACCTGAGGGGTCTTTAGGTAGCCTGTTTACTGAGGGGTGGGGCTGTGATCCCACCTGGGTGTTGTTTGCCCTGGAGCTTCTCAGCAGCTGACTGAAGTGTGGGGCCAGATTTTCTCAAAATGGCCACCTCCCAAGAAAGGCACAGCTGCTGAATATTCCCAAGAGCTTTGCTTTCAATGTCCTTCCCTCACAACAAGCCACATTCACCCCTGTTTTCCCAGGATGTCCTCCAAGAACTGCAGTCAGGTTTGACCTAGATTCCTATGGAGACTTTGCTTTGCCCTGGGACCCAGTGCATGTGAAAGTCTGTGTGCACCTTTTAAGAATGGATTCTCCATTTCCCCCAGTCCCGTGGAGTTCCTGTGCACAAGCCCCACTGGCTTTCAATGCCAGATGCTCTGGGGCTCTTTCTCCCTGTGCCAGATCCCCACATGAGAGAGTTTGATGTGGGGCTCAGATCTCTCACTCCTGTAGGTGAGTCTCTGTGAACCAGTTAGTTTCCAGTCTGTGGGGCTTCCCACCCAGGTGGTATGGGGTTGTTTATATCGTGAAATCACCCCTCCTACCTCTTGATGTGTCCTCTTTTTCTTCTGGAGTAGGATATCTTTTTTAAGGTTTCTGGTCTATTTGGGTGGAGATTGCTCAGTCTTTAGTTGTGAATTTTGTTGTTTTTAGGAGAGAAGTTGAGCTCCAGTCCTTCTATTCCGCCATCTTAATCCACAAATTGTTTTCTTAATTTCCTTTTTGAATTGTTTGCTGTTAGTGTGAAAAATGCAATGTATTTTTGTATGTTGATTTTGTAGCCCATAACTTTACTGAAATCATTTATTACTTCAACAGGATTTTGTTTTTGTTGTTGTTTTGGTGTGTGAAGTCTTTAGGGTTTTCTCTATATAAAACATGACAGAGACACTTTAACTTCTTCCTTCTCATTTGGATGCCTTTTATTTCTTTTCTTGCCCAATTGCTCTGGCTAGGACTTCTAAAAACAGAGACATTTTAATTTCTTCCCTCTCATTTGGATGCCTTTTATTTCTTTTCTTGCCCAATTGCTCTGGCTGGGGCTTCCAATACCATTTTAAATAGAAGTGCCAAGAGTGGACATCTTTTCTTTTTCCTGATCTTAGAGTAAAAAGCTTTCAGTTTTTCATCATTGAGTGTAATATTAGTTGTGGTCTTATCATACATGGCTTTTATTATGTTGAAGTAAAGTCCTTCTATACTATACGTGGGTTGTTGAGAGTTTTTATCATGAAAGGGTGTGGAGTTTTGCAAAATGCCTTTTCTGCATATATTGAGATGATTATATCATTTTTATTCTTCATTCTGTTTATGTAGTGTATCACACTTATTGTTTGCATATGTTGAGCCATCCTTGAATCTTGAGGTCAAGCAACTAAGTAGGAAGGCTCAAAAAACAAAGTACTGTGTTGAGAAGTCTCACTGTGCTAAGTAGATAAGGATTAGTGTTCAAGATCTGCCAAGGGTAAGGGCTTTGTTGAACATGGAAGATTATCAGCAGAAAGTTCTAGACAGTAATGCCTTAGAAGCAGGATCAAAAGTAAAGTCAATAGGCTTTATCAGCATTAAACCTGGCCTTGATTCAGCTTAGTCACTGATTCAATAAAGGTGATCTGCCCTTACTTGACCTATTTAACTGAGAAAAGAGTCCATCCTCTCTGAGGGAAGATAACATAACCTGGAGCCTATATAATTATTTGTACACAATTAACACTCATCCAAAGCTTTCTAGGGGAGTTCCTGTTGTGGCTCAGTGGTTACCGAATCCAACTAGGAACCATGAGGTTGTGAGTTCAATCCCTGGCCTTGCTCAGTCGGTTAAGGATCCAGTGTTGCCATGAGCTGTGGTGTAGGTCACAGATGCAGCTCGGATCCCACATTGCTATGGTTCTGGCATAGGCCGGAGGCTACAGCTCTGATTGGACCCCTAGCCTGGGAACCTCCATATGCCACGGGTGCGGCCCTAGAAAAGCCAAAAAAAAAAAAAAAAAAGAAAAAGAAAAAAAAAAGCTTTAGGAATTATAAGAGACAAGGTCATGTGACTGAAAAACTAGAAAAAAACCCAGACAGTAGACATAAACCCACAAGTGATCCAGACATTTAAGTTAGCAGACAAGGAATTTCTAATAACTATATGTTCAAAGAATAGAGGAAAATGTGAAGAAAATATATGAAAAATGAGAAAAAATTAATCCAATTATAGGAATCAATGATAAATAAATCAGATGGAAATTTGGCCTGTGAGTGGCAATGACCAATACAATGCAGCAGAAGTGACACCATGCCACTTCCAGGCATATTCTTTTAGAAGACTGGCAGTTTCCACTCCTCTCTCTTAGAACATCTGCTTTGGGGAGCCTTTTAAGAAGTCTGGCTCCCCTGCTGAAGAGACCATGTGGAGAGGAGAGGCCTTGAAATCTTATGTACAGGAAGAGAGGGCCAGCTGTCTCAGAGACTCCAGTTGAGCCTCTGGATGACTCCAGCTGCCATCTGACTACAACTGCATGTTTGCCCCTGAGTAAAACCAGCAGAGGAACTTCCCAGTGGAACCCAGTCCATCCACAGTGAACAGTGAGCGAGAATAGATTGATATTGTACCCATAATATTTGGGAGTAGTTTGTTAGGTGACGAAAAGCTAATAGAAACACTTCCTTTCGTAAATGGCCCATGCCATCATTTCTCACATTCTCAAAATCTCTCTCATGGTTTACCTCCAATATCTGCCCTCTTTTTCCCCTTATAAGTCACAGAGAATCTGGGCTGCGGTATTGATATGTTAACGGGACTTATGTACAGAGAAACGAGACACCAAGGCTTTTTACCAGGAAGCAGCGTTTATTTGTGCTGGCACTGGCTCAGCAGATGAGTATCCAGAGGCTGAGCCCCAAATGCAGCAGGGCGTCGCCTTATATGCCCTGCTTGTTTTCCCGCTACATCTAAGTTTCTTTGTCTCCCTTATCAGGTATACTATAAATTTTGGGCAGACAGCTATAGATGCACCTGCACTTATGGCTATAGGTTGTGCTACATGACTACAGAGCTACGCATGCGTGCATAGATGCTGGTGGCGCTGCACGTTGCCTTCCCTTTGATCTGGAAGGGCCTTTCCCCCTCCCACTGCAAACCCGCTTCTTGTAGGGTCTGTCCCTGATGGATTTGGGGGGCCAGTTGGGAGGCAGAGAAGGATGCACTGGGATCCACCATGAGCCCGCGTGGCTTCAGGCACCCTCCTTATCCCTGTCACTCCCAAATGCCTATACCTGGCTCAGACCTCTCTCTCGAAATCTAGTGGTGGATGGATCTGCAGCATTTTCTCCCCCAAATGCCTCAAAGGACCTTCACCTGACCTTCTCTTCTTCACTCTCTTCCGAATCGACTCCTATGTTCTTTTCCTGAGTGGCCCGCCCCACTTTCTATCTCGTCCCAACCAAGAACTCAGGAATCCTCCTTGCCTTTCCTCCTTCTTCTCTGTCCCCCACCCCCCACTTCTCCAGTTCTTGCCGATTTACCCCCCCGATGATCACACTGTCCACCTACCTCTCTTTGCCCTCTTTCCCCCTCAAACCATGCCTCTGTCACCTCCTGTCTGGTCTATACAAACATTCCCATGACGGGCTCCCTCGCATCGAATCTTGCTCCCCACCCTCATCCATCTTCCACGGGGTAAAGACACAGCAGCCTCGTTCTAATGCACACATCTCATCAGGTCAGTCCTGGGTTCAATGCCTTCCCACTGCTAGCAGGATGAGGTTCAAAATCCTCGCCTGGCCCACGAAGGCCCTGCACAAAAATAACCCCGGCCAACCTTTCTAGCTTTATGTTATGTCTCTCCCTCTCTGGTCTCTCCACTTCAATCAAGCTCTAACTTACTCAGTCTGAGGACATGCCAGGCTCTCTTATCTCTAGGCCTTTTTTGGGGATCTTTCTCTTGGCCTGAGGTGCCCTTTCACTTTTGTCTTCATCTGGCTCAGTCTTCCTCCTCCTTCAGATCTGGATCCAAATGTCAGCAACTGGGAGTTCCCCTTGTGGCTCAGCAGTAATGAACCCAACTAGTATCTCTGAGGACGTGGGTTCGATCCCTGGCCTTGCTCAGCGGGTTAAGGATCCAGCGTGGTCATAAGCTGTGGTGTAGGTTGCAGACGCGGCTCGGATCCCGTGTGGCTGTGGCTGTGGCGTAGGCCAGCAACTGCAGCTCCAGTTAGACCCCTAGCCTGGGAACCTCCATATCCCACGGGTGTGGCCCTAAAGAGACAAACAAAAAAAAGTCGCTGACTGAGAACAATTTTCTCTGATGCTCTAGACTTTTAGGTCTTCGTGTTTGATGCTCTTTTAGTCCCCTGCCCCCGGACTTTGCCTTTGGAACTCTTCTCAGACTGTGTTGTGCCACAAGGTGATAGGACATGGATGCTTTTGTTCCCCGCTCACATTTTTAGTGCCCTGCTTGGAACAGAATAGGAGCTCACTAAGTGTACTCTGGAGGGCTGACTCAATAATAGTCCCCGAACTGGTCTCCCTTCTTCCAGAGTCTCCCCCTCCAACCTGTCCTTTCAGCTGTCCCCAGGGAGATCTCCTCAGCCTAGAAGTCACATTTTGAGCTAAAAAAAAAAAAAAAAAGAAAAAGAAAAAAGAAAAAAAAATCTTGGAGTTCCTGTCGTGGCTCAGCGGTTAACGAATCCAACTAGGAACCATGAGGTTGTGGGTTCGATCCCTGGCCCTGCTCAGTGGGTTAAGGATCCAGCGTTGCTGTGAGCTGTGGTGTAGGTCGCAGACGTGGCTCGGATCCCGAGTTGCTGTGGCTGTGGTGTAGGCCGGCGGCTACAGCTCCCATTGGACCCCTAGCCTGGGAACCTCCATATGCCATGGCAGTGGGCCAAGAAATGGGCAAAAAAAAAATCTCTTTTCCCCATCTCCCTTAGTATGAAGTCCAAATGCTTTTGTGTGGTATGACATCAAGATCTCCTGTGACCTGGATCTACACTACCTGGCCAACCTTATTTGTCTTCGTTTCTGCCTAGAAGAATAGCCTTCATTGCAGTCGGGTGGGACTGGGCATTTTTCCCTGCCCACCCCTTACTCTTTCCAACCCCCATGCCTTTGCTTTTGACTATAAGCCTACCTGGCAAGCCCGTGTGCCCTGCTAAGTCCCATCTCTCTTCCAGGAACCTGCTAAAAAGCCTCGCCTTTGCACTGAAGCTTTGGCGGTTCTCCCGTCCCAGCCGGAAATGACCACTTCTTCCTCCCAACATCCGCAGCCCTTTTCCCTCCCTGGTGGCCCTGAGCCCATTATGCGTGCACAAGGTTCTTTCTCAGCGAGGCTGCAAAGTACAGGAGAGAAGGACCTGGCCGTTGCGAGGTGTGCTGCCTACTTGCAGGCCTACCATTGGTTTCCTAACCTTGTACTCTAAGTGGGGTCCAAAGACTAACGGCTTCAGTATCATGGGGGATGGGGGTGGGGGGCTCCTTAGGAATTCAGGCTGAGGCCTACCAGACTTACCGGATCAGAAGCGCATTTTAACAGGATCCCCAGGAGATCTGCATGCACATTAAAATTTATGACATCGTGCACCAATTTATTATACAAGGGAGCATACCTCCTCCAAGAAAAGACAAACACCACATCTTGCAATTTTCTCAGACCTGGGACCATTACAGATCAGCTGCTTGGCGTGCGTTGCTCTGTTTCTGGGTTACCAGCCCAGTTTCTTTGGGCTCTTCGTTCGGGACCCTCCCCTTCTTCAACGAGGTGGGAGGAAGCCTCTCTATTCTAGGCAAGGGAAACCTTCCCTCCTATTAGAGGGCTGTGGATGCACAGAGCTGGCCCCGGTCAATGCAGTCTCTGGCCAAGCTGTGCGTCAGGCCCCCGGTCCTCTGTTAATCATCTGAAAGAGGAATGCCATGGAGTGACGTCAAGTGAGCTTTTGGGCTAACCACTCCTAGAAACATCTGGAGCTGGCAGCAGTTCATGCCTCTGAATACAGCTGAGGGGAACAATTGAACGATTTGGAGTTAATCACAGTTTTAAGTGTCTTGTATGAAACGTACGTGGGTGTTGAGCCCAAAATGCAAACAGTTAAACCATGCTTGAGCTTCCAAGTTTTTAGAAGAGAGGTCAAGACTCCATCAGAAGGACTTTCTTTCCTGAAGTTTCTTTCTCCCAGGATGGCTTGAACGAGAATACTGTCGGCCTCTTCCCTGGGTCTTATTTAATTATCAGCAGAGCTCAAGTGTTACGCTCAGCGCCCCCATTGTCTGCAGAGGCTGATGGGTCCCGTGGAGCAAGATTGTCGCACCTCTTTGCAACTTGCTGCAGAGTAAACTGATCATCGGAAGGGCCCTCAAGTCCAGGCAAAGCAGCTCAGACTGGGAAGTGGCAAAACCTGCTGTTTTTGCCTCCAGCATGTCTTTGCTGATGAATTGCTGCCCCTGAAACCTCCTCACTCTCTATCCAGCTGCTTGGCTTCTACTCAGAACCACACCCAGACTGAGCTGGGAGTGGCTTCAGACTAGCTGCTGCTGCTCCTTTTTTTTTTTTCCTCACTTTTAAATTTTGATCGAAGTGTGGTTGATTTACAAAGTTGTGATAATTTCTGCTGAACAGCACACGGATTCACTTGTACATAGACATGAATCCATTCTTTCTTCAGATTCTTTTCCCAGACTAGCTTCTGTCTGTCCCCGGGAAAGACAGACAAAAATGTCCTTCTGCCACTGAGATGACAGAAAAAGCAAGGCTTGCCAACAATCGTGCTGTCATAGGCCCCTGACTGTGTGCATTTAATCAGAAGTGTCTATTGTCAAATAGAGCTTTGCCGGGCAAAGAGACAACTGGTTTGAATGAGAAAATGGAAGATGACAAATCGGCCACTGATGGAAGCTGGCCTTCTTCTGAGAAAACTGCCCCTGGACAAAACTGGGAAATAGACACATTTCACATTTTCTCTTCAACTATTTCCTATTGCTGGGTGTATCAGTCAAGACCAGAGAAACAGAATCAATAGGAATATACATATATATGTATATGTGTGTGTGTGTGTGTGTGTGTGTGTGTGTAGAGAGAGAGAGAGAGGAGGAGGAAGAGAGATGGGGGAGAGAAATTGAGATTACAAAATATTTTTTATTAAAGTATAATTAATTTACAATGTGCCGGGGGAGGGGGAGAGAGGGGGATGGGTGGGGAGTTGGGAGTTGGTAGATGCAGACTCTTGCATTTAGAATGGATGGGCAATGGGGTCCTGCTGTACAGCACAGGGAACTGTGTGCAGTCTCTTGGTTAGAACATGATGGAAAATGAAAAAAAAAAAAAAAGAATGCGTGTGTACGGGTGGCTGAGAAATTGTAAGGACTTGGTGTACATCCTCCTGGGGGCAGGCAAGTTCGAAATACGTAGGGCAAGCCAGCGGGCTGGAAACTCAAGCAGGTTTTCTGAGTTACAGACTTGAGACCAATTTCCTCCTCCTTCTCCGGTACACTAAGGCAGTCCTGGCATTTCACCTTCATCTCGGATAGGCCATCTTTTGGTCCATGTTCTATCTAAACAAATTGCTAGCCTGGGCTAGCGCCAGCTGTCCTTTCTGGATTTTCAAGCTTGTTGGTCTGGTGCGCAAGAAAATATGGTGAGGTTCCCTGTAGAGTGGAGAAGCCAGGAAGGGTAGACAGGGACATTGGTCTGCTTCCCCCCACCCTGCCTCCAGCCGGCATAGCACATCTCTGGGGCAGTGTCAGAAGAGTCAAGGTCATGGGTTGTCATGTCTCTCCGGAGAGGTGCAGGGTAGGCAGTAACTCAAGAGCTATTCTGAGATCATCTTTTGCCTTTTAAGCTGCAATAGTTTGGCCCTCCCTGTTCTGCCCTGCCCTGCCCTGCCCTGCTATGCTGGCCAGCTCTTCTGAACTGAAAGAGTACTCCCAAGTCTCTTCCGGCCCTCACTGCTCTAGGGAGCCCGAGAGAAGATCTGATTGTGTCCAACTGTTCCCACGAGAAAATCTTTGTGACCTCGGGTTGGGTAGCATTCTTAGATATAATTCCCAAAGCACCATCTATAACATTAAAAAGTGTTAAATAAAAGTGGGGGTTCCCACTGTGGCTCAGTGGGTTAAGGATCTGGTGTTGTCACTGCAGCAGCTTGGGTCGCTGCCCTGGCACGGGTTCCATCCCTGGTCTAGGAACTTTTATATGCTGTGGATGCAGCCAAAAAAAGAAGTGATAACTCAGTCTGCATCCGAATAAAAATGTTTATACTTCAAGAAAGGATGCCATCAAGACTGTGAAAAGACAACCCACAGAGTGGGAGGTAATTTTTGAAAATTGCATATCTGATAAGGGTGTGTATCCACAATAAAGAACTCTTACACAATTCAATAAGAAAAAGAAAACCCAGTGAAAATTTGGGTGAGGATCGGAATCCAGTATTCTCAGAAAAAGATAGGAAATGGCTAATAAGTACATGAGAAGATGCTCAACATCATTAGCCATCAGAGAAATGCAAGTCAAAATGACAAGATACCATGTCACACTCACTAGGTTGGCTATAAGCAAAAAGAGATGATAAGTGTTGGCAAGGATGTGGAAAAATTGGAACCCTCCTACATTGCTGGTAAGAATGTAAAATAGTGTAGTCACTTTGGAACACAAGTCTGGCAGTTCCTTAAAGGTTAAACATAGAGTTACCACATCACCACTCGGAGATCCCACCTGTAGGTATGTACCCAAAAGAAATGAAAGAATATATATCCATACAAAAACTTACACATAAAAATTTACAGCAGCAGTATTCATAAGGGCTCAAAACTGTAACCAACTCAAATATCCATCAATTGAAGAATGGTTCAGTAAAATGTGGTACATTTGTACAATGGAATGTTATTTGGCCATGAAAAGGAATGAAGCGCATGTCCATGCTACACCATGAAAACATGATGAACTTGGAAAACATGATGCTGGGTGAAAGAAGCCAGTCACAAAAGACCACACATTGTATGATTCCATTCATATGAAATATCCAGAATAGGCACATTGGTGCAACAATAGATTAGTGGTTGCCACTGGCTGGAGAGTTGGGGGTGGGGGATGGAGTGACTCCTAATAGGTATGAGGTTTCTTTGGGAGTGATGAAAATATTCTGGAATTAGATAGTGGAGATGGTTGCACAACTTTGTGAATATACTAAAAACCATGAATTTTATACTTAAAGGATGTGAATGTATGGTATGTGATTTATATTTCAATAAAGTTATTGACAGAGGACAAAAAGGTCCAGAGCTCTCTATTGCTCTTAGCAGTAAATCCAAGGTTCATCGCCTGGGACATTAGAGCCTTCACTCCTACATACCTGTCCAACCCCTGGCATGCGCTGTGCCGCATCTTGCCACACTAGGTCACTTTATCTCCATTCTCCCAACAGACTGTATGACTCCACGACTGTTCCTTTCCTCCTATTGTTCCCTCCTTCTAATGTCTCCTTTGCCTTGTGAATTTGGTGAATGGCGACTTATTTTTCAGAAAGCAGCTCAATCCTTTTGTCTCTCCCTGATTTCCACTCTTCCAGGCCTAGAAAGGTCACTCTCCCCTTGTCTCTGCGACAACAGGTCACAGCACACATCTCTATCATCATGCTTCTTACACTGTGTGGCAACTGCCTGTGTTTAGCTGTGCATCTGTCTCCTTAACTAGGTGATGAGTTCATTGTGGGCAGGAACCATGTCAGATTTACCTCTCTATACCCAGCATCTAGCAGAGGACCTGAAGCACAGTAGGCTCTAGGTACATATTTGTTGGTTGAATGAATGAACTCAAGTAGACTGTTAGTTTCTCATTCCCTGTAGTCACTCCAATTTATCAGGGTGAAATCCAATGACCCAAGAGCTGGCAACAAGATCTGAACACACAGAGGAGTAGGGCAGACATGTTGGGGGAGCATGGAGAAGGCAAGCCTGGCCAGAACACTGTAGCACAGAACCCCAACAACCAGAAGACCAACAAAGACATGTGCCTGGGAGAGAGGATGTGAGGGGAGGGTCACTGGAGTTGGAAAAAGTGGATAGAAAGGGGAGGAAACATCATCATCAAGCCTCCTCTTAATCCCACTTGCCTGAAGTCATTGACTCGATAGGCAGGGAACCCCTCAAGGGCACAGACTGGGTCTAATTATTTTCTGAAGCACTGTGCCTAGCATAGAGTGGCATCAAATAGCTGTTTGATAAATGGGGATCTTCGGTTGCCTCTCAGGGTCCTAGCAAGTTTTCTTCTAGAATTTTTAGAGTTTTAGCTCTAAAGTCTGTAGTCCATTTTTAGTTAATTGTATATGACTTACACTAAGAATCTGAATTCCTCTTTTTGCATGTGGATATCCAATTGTCCCAGGCCATTTGTTGAAAAGATTATCCTTTTCCAATTGACTTGCCATGTTTATCAAAAATTAATCAACCAAAAAGACAAAAAAAAATTAATCAACCATAGATGGATCCTCAATTCTCTCCCACTGATTTTTTTGCCTATCCTTGTTCCAGTACTAAACCTAATTGATTGTTGTGGCATTATACTAAGTTTTGAAACTAACTTCTTCCTCGCTTTAAAAATTGTTTTGGCTATTCTAGATCCTCCATATTTCTCTACAAATTTGGGGATCAGCTTGTCAATTTCTGCACAAAGTCTGCTGTGAATTTGATTGGTTTTGCATGGACACAATGCATCAATTTGGAGAGAAATGCCATCCTGACAATATTGAGACTTCCAAATCCATGACCATGGATTCTATCTGCATTTGTTAAGGTCTTTCTCTCGTTATAATGATTTGTAGTTTTCAGTACCCTGGTCTTTGTCACATCTTGGATTAGATTCACCCCTGAATATTTTATGCATTTGGTGCTATTGTAAATTATATTTTAAAATATTTAACTTCTGATTCTTTGTTGCTAGGGTATGGAAATATAATTGAATTTTGTATATTGATCTTGTATCCTGTGACTTTTCTGAACTATTCATTAGTTCTACTATGCTTTTGTGGATTCCCTGGGATTTTCCACATATAAGATCATGTCACCTGCAAATAAAAAATGTTTTACTTTTTCCTTTTCAACCTGGATGCCTTTGATTTCATTTATTTGTTTGTTTGCTTGCTTGCTTGATACACTGACTAAAATTTCTACTTCAATGTAGAATAAAAGTAACAAAAGCATAGACTTAGCTTTGTCCCCCATCTTATAGAGAAATAGTCATTCTTTCACCATCAAGAGTGCTGTTAAGATATGGGTTTTTAAAATATTTTAATTAAAGTATGGTTGATTTACAGTGTTCTCTCAACTTCTGCTCTACAGCAAATTGACCCAGTCGTGTGTGTGTGTGTGTGTATAATGCGTATATATATATATATAAATATAATGTATGTATACATATATAAAATTTGTGTATATATATATATATATATACGCATATATATACACACATTCTTTTTCTCTTCCATCATGTTCTATCACAAGTTATTGGATATAGTTCCCTGTGCTCTACAGCAGGACCTCATTGCTTATCCATTCTAAATGTAATAGTTTGTATCTACTAAACCCAAGCTCCCAGTCATCTTACTCCCTCCCCCTCCCCCTTGGCAACCACAAGGGGGTTCTATTCTCCACCTCTGTGAGTCTGTTTCTATCTTGTGGATAGGTTCATTTGTGCCATATTTTAGATTCTAGATATAGGTGATATCACATGGTATCTGTCTGACTTACTTCACTTAGTATGAGAATCTCTAGTTTCATCCATATTGTTGCAAATGGCACTATTTTGTTCTTTTTTATGGCTGAGTAGTATCTCATTGTGTATATGTACCACATCTTAATCCAGTCATCTATCGATGGACATTTAGGTTGTTTCCATGTCTTGGCTATTGTGAATAGAGCTGCAGTGAACATATGGGTACATGTATCTTTTTGAATGAAAGTTTTGTCTGGATATATACCCAGGAGTGGGATTGCTGAATCATATGGAAGGTCTATATTTAATTTTCTGAGGAACTGCCATACCATTTTTCCATAGTGGTTGTACCAATTTACATTCCCACCACCAGTGTAGGAGGGTTCCCTTTTCTCCACACCCTCTCCAGCATTTGTTATTTGTAGACTTACTAATGATGGCCATTCTGACTGGGGTGAGGTGGTGCCTCATTGTAGTTTTGATTTGTATGTCTCTAATAATTAGTGATATCGAGCATGTTTTCATGTGCCTGTTGGCCATCCGTATGTCTTCTTTGGAGAAATGTCTATTTAGGTCTTCTCATTTTTTCAGTTGGTTTTTTTTTTCTGTTGAGTTGTATGAGTTATTTATGTATTTTCTACGTTGCATCATTTGAAACTAGTTTCTCCCACACCATAGGTTGTCTTTTTTTTTTATGGTTTTCTTTGCTGTGCAAAAGCTTGTAAGTTTGATTAGGTCCTATTTGGTTATTTTTGTTTTTATTTCTATTACCTTGGGAGACTGACCTAAGAAAACATTTGTACGATTGATGTCAGAGACTGTTTTGCCTATGTTCTCTTCTAGGAATTTTATGGTGTCATGTCTTATGGGTAAGTCTTTAAGCCATTTTGAGTTTATTTTTGTGCATGGTGTGAGGGTGTGTCCAAGTTCATTGGTTTACATGCAGGTGTCCAGTTTCCCCATCCCCACTGGCCAAAGAGACTTTTTCCCATTTTATATTCTTGCCTCCTTTGTCAAAAATTAATTGATCATAGGTGTCTGGGTTTATTTCTGGGCTCTCTATTCTGTTCCATTTGTCCATATGTCTGTTTTGGTACCAGTACCACACTGTCTTGATGACTATAGCTTTGTAATTATTGTCTGAAGTCTGGGAGAGTTATGCCTCCTGCTCAGTTTTTGTTCCTCAGGATTGCTTTGGCCATTTTGGGTCCTTTATGCTTCCATATAATTTTTTGGACTCTTCATTCTAGTCCTATAAAAAATGTCATGCATAATTGAATAGGGATTGCATTAAATCTGTACTTTGGGTAGTCTGGCTATTTTAAAAATATTGATTCTTCCAATCCAGGAGCATGAGCTATCTTTTCATTTCTTTGAATCCTCTTTGACTTCCTTGATTAATGTTTTCTAGTTCTCAGTGTATAAGTCTTTCACCTTCTTGGTCAGGTTTACTCCTAGGTATTAATTTTGGGTGTGTGTGTGATTTTTAAAGGTTTTTTAAAAAAATTTTAGGGCTGCACCCACAGCACATGGAAGTTCCCAGGCTAAGGGTTGAATCGGAGCTGTACCTGCTGGCCTGTGCCACAGCCACAGCAATGCCAGATCTGAGCTGTGTCTGCAACCTACACCACAGCTCATGACAACACCGGGTCCTTAACCCACTGAGTGAGGCCAGGAATTGAACCCATGTCCTTATGGATACTAGTGGGGTTCATTACTGCTGAGCCATGACAGGAACTCCAATATTTTTTTTATATTCCTTTTCTAATACTTCGTTTTTAGTATACAGAAATGAGACTGATTTCTGAATGTTAATCTCATTTCCTGCTACTTTGCTGAATTAATTTATCAATTTGAGTGGTTTTTTGTGTGGAGTCGATAGGGTTTCCTGTATATAGTATCATGTCGTCTGCATAGAGTGACAATTTGGATACCTTTTATTTCTTTTGTTTGTCTGACTGCTGTGGTTAGGACTTCCAATACTGTGTTGAATGTTTTGGGGTTTTTTTTGAAGGTGATACTTATTCATTTTGATGAAATGTCCTATTCCTAGTTTGTTGGAAGCTTTTGTCATTAATGTGTATTGGATTTTGGAAAATGCTTTTTTGTGCATCTATTAAGACAATCATGATTTTTCCCCATTATCCTATTAATATGACCTATCACATTAATTAATTTTCAAATGCTAAATCAACCTAATATTGCTGTAATACATTTCACTTGGTCGTGGGCTATAATACATTTTCTATGTTGCTGAATTAGAGTTGCTAATAGTTTGTTAAAGATTGTGTCTATGTTTATGACCATGAGTGATATTGGTTTGTACTTTTGGTTTTTGTGTGTGTGTGATGTGTCTCTCTGGTTTGGAATCAGGGTAATACTAACTCTATAGATTGAGTTAGGAAGTGTCCCCTCTACTACTTCTTGGGAGATATTGTGAATAATTGGTATTACTTCTATTTTAAATATTTGATAAAATTCACCAGTGAAGCTATCTGAGTCTGGGCTTTTTTTGTGGGAAGTTATTCAATTACTATATCAATTTCTTTATGTGGTATATGTTTAGTCAGACTTTCTATTTCTTCTTTGGTCAGTTTTGATCATTTAAATCTTTTTTACAATATTTTCCATTTCACCTATGTTGTCCAATTTTTAGCATAATGGTTTTTCATGGAATTTTCATAATCTTTAATTTTCTCTCATCTTAGTGATATTTCTTCTTTAATTCTGGTAATTTGTACCTTCTTTTTTTTTCTTGGTCAGTCTAGCTTATTATTTGTCAATTCTGTTGATCTTTTTGAAAAACCAAGTTTTTTTTTGTTTTTTTTTTTTGTCTTTCTGCCTTTTCCAGGTCCGCTCCTCTGCATATGGAGATTCCCAGGCTAGGGGTCCAATTGGAGCTGTAGCCACTGGCCTACGCCAGAGCCACAGCAACGCGGGATCTGAGCCGTGTCTGCGACCTACACCACAGCTCATGGCAACGCCGGATCGTTAACCCACTGAGCAAGGGCAGGGACTGAACCTGCCACCTTATGATTCCTAGTCGGATTCGTTAACCACTGCACCACCTCGGGAACTCCATGAAAAACCAAGTTTTGATGTAATTGTTCTCTTCATATTTTTCTTATTTTTCTATTTTACTCATCTCTGCTCTAATTTAATTATTTCCTTCATCTTGCTTTGAGTTTAGTTTGCTTTTCTTTTATTGGTTTGATAAGGTGGACACATGTTACTGATGAGACATTGCTTCTCTTCTGATATAGGCATTGAAACATAGATTTTCTGCTAAACTTGATTTAGCTACAACCCGTAGATTTTTATATATTATATTTTCGTTTTTCAGTTAAAATTTTTCTCATTTCTTTCCTGCTTTATTCTTTTTTTTTTTTTTTTTTTGTCTTTTTCTAGGGCTGCACCCATGGCATATGGAGGTTCCCAGGCTAGGGGTTTAATCAGAGCTGTAGCCACTGGCCTATGCCAGAGCCACAGCAATACGGGATCCGAGCTGCGTCTGCAACCTACACCACAGCTCACAGCAACACTGGATCCTTAACCCACTGAGCAAGGCCAGGGGTTGAACCTGCAACCTCGTGGTTCTTAGTCGGATTTGTTAACCACTGAGCCGCAATGGGAAATCCACCTGCTTTATTCTTTTACCTATGAATTATTTAGAAGTGTGTTGTTTAATTTTCTAGTATTTGGAAGTTTACCAGATTTCTCTCTGCTGCCAACTTGTCAATTCCATGTTGTTATTAAACATACTTTATATTTTTTCCATCTTTTACATTTACTGAAGCTTGTTTTCTGGTCTAGATTATCTGCTATACTGGAGAATGTTCCTGTGAGCTCGAAAAAAATGTGTTCTTTGGTTGTTGGATGGAAGATCTTATGCATGATGTCAGTTAGGCCGAGCATTTTGATAGTTTGTTCAGGTCTTCTATATCATTGCTGATTCTCTACCTAGTTGTTCTATAAATCATTGAGAATGAGGTATTGGAATTTATAACTATTATTTGTGGATTGTGTATTCCTCTTTTCAATTCTGTTAGTTTTTGATTCATGTATTTAGATGATTTGTTACATATCATCCAATTTATTTATTTATTTTTGCTTTTTAGGGCTGCATTTGTGGCATATGGGAGTTTCCAGGTTAGGGGTCAAATAGGAACTACAGCTGCCAGCCTATACCTCAACCACAGTAGCACAGGATCTGAGCCACGTCTGCAACCTACACCACGGCTCCCAGCAATACCAGATCCGTGACCCACTGAACGAGGCCAGGGATCAAACCTGCATGCTCGTGGATACCAGTCAGATTTGTTTCTGCTGTGCCACAGTGGGAACTCCCATATAACATCCAATTTATAATTGTTATTATTTCCTCATTTAATTTATCTCTTTACCCTTATAAAAGGTTCTTTTTTTTTTAGTTTCTTAATTATTATTTTTTAACAGTTATTTCCCCAATACATTTTTTTTCTACTGTAGAGCATGGTGACCCAGTTACACATACATATACACATTTTATTTTCACACATTATCATGCTCCATCATAAGTGACTAGACATAGTTCCCAGTGCTACACAGCAGGATCTCATTGCTAATCCATTCCCAAGGCAATAGTTTGTATCTATTAACCCCAAGCTCTCCAACTACCCCACTCCTTCCCCTTCCCCCTTGGCAACCACAAGTCTATTCTCCAAGTCCAAGATTTTCTTTTCTGTGGAAAGGTTCATTTGTGCCATATATTAGATTCCAGATAGAATTGATATCATATGGTATTTGTCTTTCTCTTTCTGACTTACTTCACTCAGTATAAGAATCTCTGGTTCCGTCCATGTTGCTGCAAATGGCATTGTTTCGTTCTTTTTTATAGCTGAGTAGTATTCCATTGAGTATATATACACCACATCTTCCTAATCCAGTCATCTATCGGTGGACATTTGGGATGTTTCCATGTCTTGGATATTGTGAATAGAGCTGCAATGAACATGCAGGTGCATGTGTCTTTTTTAAGTAGAGTTATGTCTGGATATATGCCCAAGAGTGGGATTGCTGGGTCATATGGTAGTTTTATGTATAGATTTCTAAGGTATCTCCATACTGATCTCCATAGAGGTTGTACCAGCTCACATTCCCACCAACAGTGCAGGAGGGTTCCCTTTTCTCCACACCCCCTCCAGCATTTGTTATTTGTGGACTTATTAATGATGGCCATTCTGGCTGGTGAGAGGTGGTACCTCATAGTAGCTTTGATTTGCATTTCTCTTATAATCAGGGATGTTGAGCATTGTTTCATGTGCTTGTTGACCATCTGTACATCTTCCATGGAAAAATGTCTATTCAGGTCTTTTGCCCATTTTTCAATTGGGTTGTGGGCTTTTTTGCTGTTGAGTTGTATAAGTTGCTTGTATATTCTAGAGATTAAGCCCTTGCCCTTTGCATCATTTGAAACTATTTTCTCCCATTCTGTAAGTTGTCTTTTTTTTCTTTTTGGTGTCCTTTGCTGTGCAAAAGCTTGTCAATTTGATTAGGTCCCATTGGTTTATTTTTGCTCTTATTTCGGTTGCTTTGGGAGACTGACCTGAGAAAACATTTGTCAGAGAATGTTTTGCCTATATTCTCTTCCAGGAGTTTGATGCTGTCTTGTCTTATATTTAAGTCTTTAAGACATTTTGAGTTTATTTTTGTGCATGGTGTAAGGGTGTGTTCTAGTTTCATTGATTTGCATGCAGCTGTCCAGGTTTACCAGGAAGACTTGCTGAAAAGACTGTCGTTTTCCCATTTTATGTTCTTGCCTCCTTTGTCAAAGATTAATTGACCATAGGTGTCTGGGTTTATTTCTGGGTTCTCTATTCTGTTCCATTGGTCTGTATGTCTGTTTTGGTACCAGTACCACACTGTTTTGATGACTGTGGCTTTGTAATATTGCCTGAAGTCTGGGAGAGTTATGCCTCCTGCTTGGTTTTTGTTCCTCAGGATTGCTTTGGCAATTCTGGGTCTTTCATGGTTCCATATAAATTTTTGGACTGTTTGTTCTAGTTCTGTGAAAAATGTCATGGGTAATTTGATAGGGATTGCATTGCATCTGTAGATTGCTTTGGGTAGTAGAGCCATAATTAATTTTTACAATATTAGTTTTTCCAACCCAGGAGCATGGAATATCTTTCCATTTCTTTACATCTTCTTTAATTTCCTTGATTAATGTTTTACAGCTCTCGACATATAAGTCCTTTGCCTCCTTGGTCAGGTGTATTCCCAGGTATTTGATTTTTCGGGGTGCAATTTTAAAAGCTATTGTATTTTTGTATTCCTTTTTTAACATTTCAGTGTTAGTATACAGAAATGTGACTGATTTCTGATTGTTCATCTTATATCCTGCTACTTTGCTGAATTTGTTGATCAGTTCAATTAATTTTTGGGTTGAGTCCTTAGGGTTTTCTATATATAGTATCATGTCATCTGCATACAGGGACAGTTTTATCTCTTCTCTTCCTATTTGGATGCCTTTTATTTCTTTTGTTTGTCTGATTGCTGTGGCTAGGACTTCCAGTACTATGTTGAATAGAAGTGGTGAGAGTGGACATCCTTGTCTTGTTCCAGATTTTAGTGGGAAGGCTTTCAGCTTTTCTCCACTGAGTATTATATTTGCTGTGGGTTTGTCATAAATGGCTTTGTTTATGTTAAAGTATGTTCCCTCTATACCCACTTTGGTAAGAGTTTTTATCATGAATGGATGTCGAATATAAAATGTTCTTATTTATCTTTAGTAATGTATCTTATTTAAGGTGTATTTTGTATACCATTAATATAGCCACTTCAGTTCTATTTTGTTTACTCTTTGCATGATTTATCTTTTCTCAACATCTTACTTTAAAATTATTTGTGTATTTGAAGGTATACTTATTTTAGAAAGAATATAGTGGAGTCTTGCTCTTGTATCCACTCTGACAATATCTGCCTTTTGAGTGGGGTGTTTAAATCATTTACATTTCATGTGCTTATTAATGTGGTTGAATTTGCATTTACCATTGTGTTGTTTTATATACACTTCTTTTTTTAAATTAACCTTGTGTTCTTCCCTAGCTACCTGCCTTCATGTTAAATACGTAAATTTGAATGTTTTTCAAATCATTTATTTTAACTGGGTTTTTTTTTTATTTCTCTGAGGATTACAAGTACATTATTTTAACTTATCACAGTCTACTTCAGATTAATATTAACTAAATTCTAGCAAAATATAGAAACTTTGCTCCAGTATAGCTTTATCTCCTTCCCTTCTTCTTTGTGGTTTTATTGTCATATATATTGCACCTCTGTATATGTTTTAAACCTAACAGTATAGTATTTTAATTGTTACTTTATAAAATCTTATGACTTTTAAAGAAGTTAAAGGACAAAAAAATCTGTATCTATAAGGCCTTTTATATTATCCTGCCATTTCTGGTGCTCATTATTTCTCCCTGTGGATTCAACTCACTGTTTGAAGTAATTTCTTTTCAGCCTAAAGGAAATTCTTTTCTATTTTATATAAGGCAGATCCGTTAACAATGAATATTTTCAGTCTTCCTTTATTTTGAAATGTCTTTATTTAACCTTCATTTTTGAAGGATAGTTTTTCTGTATAGAGAATTATTTTTTTAAAATTGATTTATAGTTGATTTACAATGTTGTGTTAGTTTCTGGTATACATCAAAGTAAATATATATTCTTTTTCATATTTTTCTCCATTATGGTTTATTACAGCTTACTGAATACAGTTCCCTGTGCTTGTATATAGAATTCTTGATTGACAGACTTTTTTTTTCCTCCAGTGCTTCGAATATGTCATTCCACTGCCTTTTGGCTTCAACTATTTAAAATGAGAAGTCAGACATTAAGAGTATTGGTGCTCTTTGGTATGTGACTAGTCATTTTCGTTCTGCTGCTTTCATGATTTTATTTTTCTCTTTCACCAGTTTGACTATGATGGATCTAGATGTGAATCTCTTTGAGTTTATTCTACTTAGTTAAGATTTTTGGATGTGAAAAATAAAGTTTTTTTTTATTTGGGAAGTTTTCAGCCATAGTTTCTTGAAATCTTTTCTCTCTCTCCTCCCTTTCTAGAAGTCCATTTCCACGTACACTGCTATACTTGTTGCTTCCCCACAGTTTTCTGAGTCTCTGTTCATTTGTCTTCAATTATTTTCTTTCCATTCTTTTGATTGAATAATGTCTATAATTTAGTCTTTTAGTTGATTGATTCTTTGTTTTGCCAGCTATATTTCCAAAATTTTCCCTGAAAATACAGTATTTCCATTTGGTTCTTATTATGACATGTCTGCTCTTGAGAATTGAGAATCTCTATTTATTAATTCATTGTTGTCATGCTTTTGTTAATTATTTAAACATACTTTCCTTTGGTCATTTGAACATATTTATAATAGCTCCTTTATCATCTGCTAAATACAACCTCTTGGGAAAATCAAACATTTCTGTCTAGTGCTTTTTCCTCCTGACTATAGATCATACCCTTTTTCTCTTTGTTTGTCTAATAAGTTTTGCTTGATAATGGAAATTTTCATTAATAGATTACAGCAAATGTGGATTATGATGGTTTATCCCTGAAGATTATTGTTGTTACTGGGTTCCGTTTGTTTGATTGTTCCTTGATTTAGTAATTTTCCTGGGCTAAATCTGGGAAACATGTCTCCTCTACCTGTTTGAGGTTTCTAATGTCTGTTTTTTTAAACTTCATTTTTTTAATTGTTAAAATTGGCTTTTTAAGGGTCTCCCTGTATCTGCATAAGTTAGTGGTCATCAACAGTTGGACCAGGATTGTGCTCTATCACCTCTAGCAGTCCCCAGCTGATGAATCTGTGGACAGGTAAAGGACCACTTTCAATCTTTAGGCTGTTTTCAAGTCTGCCTTACTCTTTCTTTTAGCTAGGCTTTATAGAGCTCCTCTACACATTGTCCACCTTCAGGTTCAGCCAGAAGTGTGTGACTGGCATGGACTCTCTCAGGTCTCAGATGCACATGTGTGCCATTGCAGCCAGGAATATACTTGTCCCAAACATGCAACTTCTGACTAGTAGAGATTGTTAGCCCTCCCCACACTCTGGCTGCTCATGTGCAGATTGTTGCTTGTACTAACAATACTATTAGGTACAGCATTGCCTACCACCTTTTTGACCTTATCTGAGAAGCTGCTAATCCTCGCGATCTGTTCTATCTGGCAAAACGTCCATGGTGACCTAACTGGATGAAAAATGGGAGCAGCTCTAGGTCAGACACAAATTTTTATTGTTCTCACCTGAAGTTCAGAGTTTTTTTCAGGCATAAATAGTTCTCAGATCGTTGCGTGACTTTTGTTGACTTCCAGAGCATTAAACTTGTTGTTTTCGTCAATTTTGTTCAACTGGGTAGTGGCTTGGGGAGAAGATTTGCCTACCTCCTTGTTCGGTCATAGTCACATGGAAGAGTGTAAAACAATGAAGTGACATGCAATGTTTTGCAGGGTAGAAAGATCAGTTAGCCAACATATGGAGGAAGGGCTTTGTAGGACAAGTTTGAAAGCAGAGAGACTCGTTAAAAGGCTTTGAAGTAACACAAGTGAAAGATAATGGGACTACAAATGGACCATTGCCAGTAAGATGAAGAAAGGTAGATGAACTGAATATTGATATCAAATGCTGATGCCATAGGCCATTTTAGTGATCCAGTTGACAAGCTCTAAGGCCAGAGCTAGGACAGTCTAAGTAGAAATGGAAAGTAAGAAATATTTGAAAGAGATACTGCTTTGGAGGAGTTGTGAAAAGTTGGTGATTGACGGGAAAACCAGAATGTGTTGAGAAGGAGGCAGAGGAGGTAGGATTAAAGCATCAGAAGCAGAAAGAACAAAGGATAGGGACTGGTTGTGGGAAGAAGGAAGATGGTTTTGGAAAAATTTAGTTTTGAAAAGTCATGAGGACATCCAAACAGAAATGTCCCATAGGCATAGGAGATTTACATCTGCAGCTCAGGAGAAAGGAAAGGCTATAAACATTAACAGGACAAAAGACCTTTCACATTCATATTGGAGATGGATGTCTCCAGAGATTGAGACATCTTTGGTGTTACTGTTTTCAAAAACATACATCATCTCTTATTTTCTAAGAAAAAAATTTAAGCTACATTTTATTCCATCTAGACGATAGGTGGTCACTACCTCCTTTTCAAAACACAAGACCAAGAAGAGAGGTAAAAGATTTTCCTAAAGTCACAGAGCTAAGTATTAGAGTCAGGATTGATTCTTTCTTTCTTTCTTTCTGGCTGCTCCCACAGCATGTAGAAGTTCCCTGGCCAGGGATTAAACCCACACCACGGCAGTGACCCAAGCCGCTGCAGTGACAACACCAGATCTTCAACCTGCTGGGCCACGTGGGAACTCCCAGAACCGGGATTTGAACATTGCTGTTTTTATTTATTTCTATTAACCCAGGTTTCCACATCTTTAAAAATGAGAGCTACCTTCCCATTGCATATTAAATAAGATGAAACCTTTAGGAGTTCCCGTCGTGGCGCAGTGGTTAACGAATCCGACTAGGAACCATGAGGTTGCGGGTTCGGTCCCTGTCCTTGCTCAGTGGGTTAACGATCCGGTGTTGCCATGAGCTGTGGTGTAGGTTGCAGACGCGGCTCGGATCCCGCGTTGCTGTGGCTCTGGCGTAGGCCGGTGGCTACGGCTCCGATTCGACCCCTAGCCTGGGAACCTCCATATGCCACGGGAGCGGCCCAAGAAATAGCAAAAAGACAAAAAAAAAAAAAAAAAAAAGAAAGAAAAAGAAACCTTTAAAAGTGTCCTCTTCAATGGATTGTTGTTAGAGAAAAGGTTGGAAGAGATCAAATAAAAAACTGTTGAGACATTCTAGCAGGGAAGCAGCAGGCTTCAGTGTTGGAAGGTAACAGGTAGAGTTTCTTGCTTTTGAAGGATTCAAACTGACTCTGGCTGAGTGAAGCAGCAAAGAAATGTATTGGTTGGGCATTGAGTGGCTCCCAGACTTGGTGGGAAGGCTGGGAACTTGGTTCAGGCAAGGGGCAGGATCTAGGGAAGCTGGGTGGCCACATTCACAGTCATGGGCACCTCCATAATCTCCATAATCTCTCTCTCTTTTGCATTCTTTACAGGTTTATTGCAGTATAGTTGATTTACAATGTTGTGATAAATTCTGCTGTACAACAAAATGATTCAGTTATACATATACACACATGCACTCTTCTTCAGATTCTTTTCCCATATAAAGTCCCATACAGAATATTGGGTAGAGTTCCCTGTGTGATACAGCGGGTCCCCATTGACCATCCGTTCCATATACCTCAGTGTGCCTACGCTCCCCTCTTCCACTTGTCCCCTTTGGTAACCATAAGTTTGTTTTTAAAATCCGTGAGTCTGTTTCTATTTTGTAAATAAGTTCATTTGCATCATTTTTTTTAGTTTCCACATGTGAGTGATATCATATGATATTTGTCTTTGTCTGTTTGTCTTACCTCACTCAGTACCATCATCTCTGGGTCCATCCGTGTTTCTGCAAATGGTATTATTTCATTCTTTTTTTATGGCCAATAGTCCATTGCATAGCTATACCACATCTTTTTTATCCATTCTTCTGGTGATGAACATTTAGGTTGTTTCCATGTCTTGGCTGTTGTAATAGTGCTGCAGTGAACATAGGGGTGCATGTATGTTTTCGAATTATGATTTTCTCCAGATATATGCCCAGGAGTGGGATGGCTGGATCATAATCTCTTATACTTACCTACAACTCCAAGAAGGGTTTTTGCTGTTGTTTGGTATTTTGCTTTTATTTATTTATTTTTATTTATTTTATTTTTGCTTTTCAGGGCCACGCTGGTGGCATATGGAGGTTCCCAGGCTAGGGGTCAAATCAGAGCTGTAGCCGCCGGCCTACGCCAGAGCCACAGCAATGCCAGATCCCAGCCGCGTCTGCAACCTACACCACAGCTCACACAATGCTGGATCCTTAACCCACTGAGCGAGGCCAGGAATTGAACCTGCCACCTCATGGTTCCCAGACAGATTTGTTTCCACTGAGCCATGACAGGAACTCCCTATTTATTTTTATTTTTAAAATTTTTAACATTTTTAAAAATTTTATGTTTTTATTTGTTTTTCGATTTTTATGTTTTTACTTTTTAATTTTATTTATTTACTTTTTCTTTTTAGAGCCACACCTGCAGCATATGAGAGTTCCCAGGCTAGGGGTTGAGTAGGAGCTGCAGTGGCCAACCTATGCCAAAGCCACTGCAACATGGGATCCTTAATCCACTGAGTGAGGCCAGGGATCGAACCCGCATCCTCATGGATACTAGTTGGGTTCTTAACCCTCTGAGCCACAATAAGGACTCCCTCCCTTTTGTTTTTATTTTTTATTCTAAGGGAGCTGGCTAGAGAGTGGTCATGGCGTGGGGGGCGGGGAGTATATAAAGATTAGGTAAAAGAATGAAAGATAGGGAAGAAATTGAGATCATATGGGAAAGAAAAAACATCAGGCATTCCAGAAGCTTCTTCTATCATCAACCTCCTAAATGTGATGTGGGAACTAAGCCAGAGAGTGAATGTGTTCATTCTTCCCATCCCTCACTCCCTAATTTTCAATGAAAAATTCACCTAGCTCCATGAATATCTGTACCTATGTCTCTCTTGTTTTGGCCTTGTCTTTGTATTTCTCAGTACCTTTATCAAGATTTCCCTTGGGGGACTTTTTCATTCTTCATCAGCTCCATATTTATCCTTTGACTGGCTCTTGTTTCTCCAATAGGAGGCGGCTCCATCTGAGAAGGCAAGGGCCAGTTGCCCCAATGTACTTCTGAACTACCACTAGATGGCAGTGTCTGGGAACTTTGCTAACCTGGCCCAGCTCTCCACAAGTGCCTGACTGCTGAGTGGTGGGGAGTTTCACTTGGTTATTCTGCTTTTATACTCTTGCAACCAGTTTCTAACAAAAGGCATTGCACCTAACGGGATTCCTTTGTCCATCACAGGAGAAAATTTATATTTTTAAAATACGCAGGATTGGAAAAGCCTGTTCTCTGAGCCTGTGTTTTCTCCCACCTCAATTCTCACACAAATCTTCCCTAGAAGTCCTTTTACTACCTCTTCAGCTGTTGTTTGTTGTTTGGTTTGGTTTTGTAGGCAGATTCATTTTCCCTTCCCTCCCTAGCCTGGTTATCAAGTTGGGTTGGTCCTCTTTCCTCACTTTGATCATGGACTTATAGAACCATGTGCTGTCAAAGCCTGAAAGGCTCTTATATTTCGTCGAGTATAAACCCATCATTTCCAGACAGGACAATTGAGGCATATAAAGGAGCAGAAGGTTGTTTAAGGTCATATCAAGAATTCGGAACAGAGTCATATGGGTCAGAGTCTCTTGACATACTTGTAAAAAAATCAACAAAACCAACATGAGATCGTTTTGATCCTTATGGATCACACTTTGTATTGTGCTAGCACAGCTAGATATCTGGGGAAAGGGAAAGAGGCAAGAGATCTAAGACATGATACCTGTCCTCCAGGCACTTAGGATGTAGTCAGGAAGACAGACTTATATACAATGAAGAGGCGATAATGCTTTTGAGATAAGGTGGTATAA
Source organism: Sus scrofa (assembly GCF_054392235.1). Lineage (NCBI taxonomy): Eukaryota > Metazoa > Chordata > Mammalia > Artiodactyla > Suidae > Sus > Sus scrofa. The sequence continues at coordinate 118,640,175 of NC_139401.1, forward strand.
GAAAAATGCTAATATGGGTGCGTGGCTCAGGGATTCAGAGAGAGAGAGAACTAACTCTAAGGGGAAACAGGGCCATGAGTGGAGATGGAGAATTAGGGGAAGCTTGGAGATGCGAAACTCAACGACAGCAGTTATTCAGAGGGCAAGGCCTAGGCTGACTGAGGCAGAAGATGATGATGCTCAAAGAGAAGGAAGATCAGGCTAGAGTGGTGGCTTGGGACGAGATTGTTCAGGCTTTAAAATGTCAAGCTAGTTTCCTACCACGATTGAACAGGAACTTTCAAAGGCCTTAGATCTTCAGATTTTCTGTTTCCAGTGATAACTTTCCACTAAGTTTGATTCTCCAAGAAGAAGCCTCTTCGCTTTGCCCTCCCCTCCCCTTTTAGTCTCAGCCCCTCGGAGATGATGTTGAATTGCAAAAAAATGAGGCTGATGCTTATTTCCACTATACCTGTTTCCTAGCATCATAACCAAGTGTAAGCTGGACATTCTCTGGCTCTTAACCGGTTTCCTTCCTTTCCATCCCGCACCCATTCACAGGAGGCTGGGCAACTGGCCTCTGTATCCCCCAGCTCCCTTTGTCACCAGGGGACTTCCAGGAGAGTTGGAGAGCTCTTGACAGCTGAGCAACACCCAAAGGAGGTGAGCATGGCTTCCCATAATCTCCAAAAGAGGCCTCCAAACAAAAGGGCTCTTTGAAAGCAGCCTGAGCATGGGAGCAATCCAAGAGCCCTGTCAGATTGCCAAGAGCACATAAGGGCCCAAGAAGTCTGCCCAGTCACATTTCAAACGGAAACGAGGCTGCTCTCTCCCCTTTAGAACTCTCCCTTCATATCTTCGAATGGTTCCAGGTCTGTTTTTCCTACCAAGATCCAGTAGATATTCCTGTCAAAACCCTCCATCTAGTTTTACTTCTGCCATTTGCTGCCTTTCCTCCCCTCCTTGCCCCCCCCCACACCCAAATGCTGTGTTTTTCATCTTGGCTCTGCTTGGTTCAGGACCTGGCACAAAGTAGGTGCTCGATAAATTACATTCGCTTCCTTCAGAAAGACCTTAGAGATTATTTAGGCATTGGACTCCGTGAAGTCACTTCAGGGGCCATTGAGGAGCAGGTAGGCTGCAGACCCCCATGCCTGATTCAACAAAAGGAACTCTATTTTTACATATTAATTTGTTGTTTAGATGCTGGATAAGATTGTGTTTTGGAGGCAAAAGGGAGATTCTCACTGATCTAATGTCTTCATTTTCTACATGAGGTCCGTGAGGTTCGGAAACACTGTATTTTATTTTATTTATTTATTTTTATTTTTATTTTTTTTTGTCTTTTTGCCATTTCTTGGGCTGCTCCTGCAGCATATGGAGGTTCCCAGGCTAGGGGTTGAAATGGAGCTGTAGCTGCCAGCCTACGCCAGAGCCACAGCAATGCGGGATCCCAGCCATGTCTGTGACCTACACCACAGCTCACGGCAACGCCGGATCCTTAACCCACTGAGCAAGGCCAGGGACCGAACCCGCAACCTCATGGTTCCTAGTCAGATTCGTTAACCACTGTGCCACGACGGAAACTCCCCGGAAACACTTTAAACAGAGTCAGATAATCCCATTCACAATAACAATAAAAAGAATAAAATACTTAGGAGTGAACTTAACCAAGGAAATGAAAGTCTTGTACACTAAAAATTATAAAACATTGAGAAAGGAAATTAAAGAAAACTCAGATAAATGGAAAGCCCCCCCATGGTCATTGATTAGATGACTTAATATTGTTAAAATGTCTGTATAATCCTAAGCGATCTACAGATTCAATCTAATCCCTATCCAAATCCCAATGGCATTTTTTACAGAAATAGAAAAAAGAATCCTAAAATTTATATGGAAACACGAAAGACTAAATAATCAAAGCATCTTGAAAAAGGAGACCAATGCTGGGGACATCACATGTCTTGATTTCAAAATATATCACAAAGCTATGGTAATCAAAATAGTATGATACTGGCATAAAAACAGACATATAGATCAAGGGAACAGAGTAGAGAGCCCAGAAATAAATCCTCACATTTGCGGTTAACTGATCTTCAACAAGAGAGGCAGTATCATACAATGAGGAAATGATAGTATCTTTGGTAAATGATCTTGGGAAAACTGGATTAGCACAGACAGAAAAATGAAATTAGACCCTTATCTCACACCATAGTAAAAAAAATCAACTCAAACGGATGAAAGATTTGAACATAAGACCATAAGACCTACAAATGTAAAACTACCAGAAAAAAACATAGGGGAAATGCTTCTTGACATTGATCTTGGCAATGATCTTTTCGATAAAGCACCAAAAGCACAAGAAACAAAATAAAAAAATAGACAAGTGGGATTGCATCAAACCTAAAATCTTCCGCACAACAAAAGAGACGGTTGAAAGTGTGAGCAGGCAACCTATGGAATGGGGTAAAACATTTACCAACCATATATCTGATAAGGAGTTAATGTGCAAAATAAATAAGCAACGTCTACAACTCAATGGCAAAAATAAATAAAGAATCCAATTTAAAATGGACAAAGGTGTTGAATAGGCAATTCTCTGAAGGGAACATACAAATGGCCAGCAGGAATGGAAAAGATACTCAACATTACTCATCATCAGGGAAATGCAAATCACAGAGATGATGCACTATCACCTCACGTCTGTTAAAATGGCAATGTGACTCAGGAATCCCAATTCTGGGTGTATATATACCCAGAGGAAGTGAAATCTATGTCTTGAAGAGAGAGCTGCACTTTCATGTTCATTGCAGCGCTATTCACAGCGGCCAAGATGTGGAAACTACTTCAATTTCTGTCAATAAATGGATAGATAAAGACAATTTGGTATAACCATACAAAGGGAAAATGTGGTATAGTTATTCAGCCGTAAAATAATGGGAAATCCTGCCTTTTGCCACAACGTGAAGGAACCCGGAGGGCACTATAATAAGTGAAGCAAGCCAGACACAGCCAGCCAAAAATTGCATGAATTCACTTATATGGAGACTCTAAAATAGACAGACTCTTAGACACAGAAAGTGGGATGTTAGTTGTCAGGGGCTAGAGGGAGGTGGAAATGGGGAGGTGTTGGTTAAGGAGTATAGTTTCAGGTAGGCGAGATGAATCAGCTCTGGAGCTCGAATGCACCGCAAAGTAAATAGAATTAACAACACTCTATCGTCTACTTGAAATAGAGTCATAGGGTAGATCTTAAGTGTTCTCACCAAGAAAGGAAGGAAAGATAGAAAGAGAAAGAAAAAGAAAGAAAGGAAGGAAGGAAATGGTAACAACATGAGGTCATGGATATATTAATGGGATTGTGGTGATCGTTTAAATGATGTGTATATATATCAATATGTAAGTTGTACACGTTAAACCTATATGATTTGTATTTATCAATTATACCTCAGTAAAGATTTTAAAAAGGAATTCCAGAGAACCTTTATTTGGGTTTGCCACTAACTTTTAAACTATGAACCTCGTGGTCCCCCGGGGCCCAATGGAATTGCCTTAGGTCCTATTCCCTGCATTGTAATTCTGCATAGAATTCACTTAAGCAAAAGATTCAACGACTAAACATAATTGCCCCTCCCCAGGAATCAGTTCAGCCCTTCATACCAAAGGGAGAGAGATCTAGACATCAAAATGGGAAGGACATTTCCAAATCAGGAAGCAGACTGACTCCAAGGGAGCACCTCAGAGATGATTCCGCAAACCGATTAATGAGCCAGATGCATCGGAGTTAGGTGGAAGCAAGAAGGTTAAGTAACTAAAAATCGAGATGTTGTATCAGTGCCATAGCTTTATCTGAAAGGGAAATAGGTACAGATCTAAATGAGGTAGCGAGGGAAATGGGTAGGTACAGTGATGTCGAGAATGACATTCTTGGGACCCGAGAGACTTTGAATAACCTCTGTCTGAAAATCAGCAAGCCAAGGCTGTCATGGACTGTCCTTAATGTTCCTGCTTTGTCACATACATGCCACCACTCAACCCTTCCAATCCTAACTTTGCACAATTTTAAGTGGCAATAAAATTGCCTGTCCTGGAGTTCCCTGATGGCCTAGCGGTTAAGGATCTGGCATTGTCACTACCATGGCTCAGTTTCCATCCCGGGCCTGAGAACTTCCACGTGCCGCAGGCATGGCCAAAATAAAATAAGAAAATAAAATGAAACAAAACAAAAAAATATATATAAAATACATAAAATATGAAAGTTCATTTAAAAATGCCTCTCCAATGTGGTATATATACACAATGGAATACTACTCAGCCATAAAAAAGGATGACATCATGCCATTTGCAGCAACATGGATGGAACTAGAGAGTCTCATACTGAGTGAAATGAGCCAGAAAGACAAAGACAAATACCATATGATATCACTTATAACTGGAATCTAATATCCAGCACAAATGAACATCTCCTCAGAAAAGAAAATCATGGACTTGGAGAAGAGACTTGTGGTTGCCTGATGGGAGGGGGAGGGAGTGGGAGGGATCCGGAGCTTGGGCTTATCAGACACAACCTAGAATAGATTTACAAGGAGATCCTGCTGAATAGCATTGAGAACTATGTCTAGATATTCATGTTGCAACAGAAGAAAGGGTGGGGGAAAAAACTGTAACTGCAATGTATACATCTAAGGATAACCTGACCCCCTTGCTGTACAGTGGGAAAAAAAAAAAAAAAGAAAAGAAATAGCAAAAAGACAAAAAAAAATAAAAAAATTAAAAAATAAAAAAAAAATAAATAAAAAAAAAATGCCTCTCCAGTTTGCCTTATAGAGATTGAAGGAGGCTCAGGTAAGAAACTGGATATAAAAGAATTGAGGATACTTTTGAAGGCTGTGCAAATAGTAGCTACTATTATGGTCTGAGAAGGGTTCCTTGTTCCAGACCCATCTTATTCCCCAGTCTGAAATCCCTCAATAGGCCATTCATCAGCCACTAATACCATGTGCTTAATGAGTTTATCACATAGCTGGGTACTGGGTGGGGAGGTAGGGGTGTTGGTTCAGCAGTGGGAGAAAGAGATCTGCCAAGAAAGATGCCTTCCCTGGACAAGGTCTGGCATCAAGGACAGAATCACCAATTGCTCACTCTTCTTCTCTCTGAAAAAAAAAAAAGACATTTACTTTATGTATATATACATACGTTTGTGTGTATGTGTACATGGGTCCATCTACACAAACATTTATAATCAAATAAAGAGGACAAAAACTGGTCACGTAGTCATAGCTAGTATTTATAACAACCTTCTTGTGCTATTCATCCCACATTATTTTTTGCCTTCAGCAAGCACCTTAGCTGGTTGTGGTTCTTTACCTGGTGGAGCGGCCCAAATCTCCACTCCTGAAGGGTCCAGGCGCTTCTTAGTTCTGTAGTTGTAGTTGTCCATTGACTTGAATCATAGGCCAGGGATCTCTTTTTTTTTTTTTTTTTTCCAGACACACTCTTTCTTGCCTCCGTTGTCGAAGTGTAGTCCAGTTTCCCCTGAGAAGTCAGGACCAGTCCCCCCAGCAGTGCAGAAACTCTCTTCTTTGCTTGTGGACTCAGAGCAGCCCAAAGAGGCTGTAGTGCTACGGCCACCCACTTTGAGTAGTGCCTGTGTATCGTGCAGAACCATCCGTAAACCAGAAGAGCCTTTTTTTCCTTGTCACCTGATTATCGGGACCTCCCCATGAGGCCATAAGTATGGACTGGGAGAGGGAAAGTACCAAAGCCAGATTGGGGACCATGAGCATTTGGGCCACTTTTTTTTTTTTTGGCTTTTTAGGGCTGTACCCGCGGCACATGGAGGTTCCCAGGCTGGGGGTCAAATTGGAGTTACAGCTGCCAGCCTACACCACAGCCACAGCAACACCAGATCGGAGGGAGCTTCGTCCGCCACCTACACCATAGTTCACGGCAACCCTAGATCCTTAACCCACACTGAGTGAAACCAGGGATCAAACCTGTGTCCTCATGGATACTAGTCAGATTCGTTTCTGCTGAGCCACTTCTTTATGTAACTTTCTTGTGCCTGCAGGGCCTGCTTGGACCCAGTCATGTATAGATCACTTCCATTCAGTAATGGAGGCTGCTATGCACGCCCAGCTCTATGGCTCCAGTGGGTCAGATCGCACACAGTTCATGATGGGCTGCTCAGGTTGCATGGTAATTCAGTGGCCCATGGTTAAGCATTCAGTCTCTACAAAGGCCCAGCAGCAGGTCAAAAGCTCTTTCTCAAAAGGAGAGTGGTTATTGCAGAAGATAGCAGGACTTTGCTCTAAAACACTAAGAATCTGTGCTGGAATTCGCCTCTAGGGCCCTGCCACAGGCTCTAAACTGCACTCCTATCTGCAGTGACACTTCAAGAACCTTTGGACCTGCGGGATCACATGGCTCATGTGGCACAACAGCTAGATTGGCAGCCTGGACTTAGTGTAGACCCTTCTCTTGTTCTGGACTCCACTTAAAACAAGCAGCTTTTCAGTCCACTCAGTAAATAAGCTGGAGTAACATACTCAAATGAGGAGTATGTTGCCTCCAAAATCTAGAGGCCCGGCAGGGGTCCGGCCCCCTTTTTGGTTGTGGGAGAGGTCAGATGCAACAACTTATACTTCACCTTAGAATGGATATCTTTTTTAAATTGAAGTATAATTGATTTACAGTGTTTCCTCAATTTCTGTTGTGCAGCAAAGTGACTGAATCATACACAGTTCCTTGGGTTGTCAGTAGGACCCCTCATGCCCATCCATTCCAAATGTAACAGTTTGCATCCACCAACCCCAAACTCTGTGTCCATCCCACTCCCTCCCCTCTCCCTGCAGGCAACCACAAGTCTGTTCTCCTTGGCTTTGATCTGTTTCTGTTTTGTAGATAGGATCATTTGTGCTATGTTTTAGATTCCAACAATAAGTGATATCATATGGTATTTGTCTTTTTCTTTTTCACTTAACTTTACTTAGTATGAGAACCTCTAGTTCCATTCATGTTGCTGCAAATGGCATTATTTTGTCCTTTTTATGGCTGAGTAGTATTCCATTGTTTATATATACCACATCGTCTTAATCCAGTCATCTGTCAATGGACACTTAGGTTGTACCATATCAACATCTTGTTTGATCTACCTCCTAGAACAAGGTCAATAAAAACAAAAATAAACCAATGGGACCTAATTAAATTCAAAAGCTTTTGCACACAAAGGAAACCAGTAAAAAACGAAAAGACGACCCACAGAATGGGAGAAAATCTTTGCAAATGATTCAACTGACAAAGGTCTAATCTCCAAAATATACAAAAAAACCCATACAACTCAACAACAACAACAACAACAAAAACAAACAACCCAATTGAAAATTGGGCAGAAGACCTAAATAGACATTCTCCAAAGAAGACATATGGATGGTCAGTAGGCACATGAAAAGAACCTCAACATCGCTCATGATTAGAGAAATGCAAATCAAAACTACAATGAGGTACCACCTCACCCCAGTCAGAATGGCCATCATTAGTAAGTCTACAAATAACAAATGCTGGAGAGGGTGTGGAGAAAAGGGAACCCTCCTACACTGGTGGTGGGAACGTAAATTGGTACAACCACTATGGAAAACAGTGTGGAGGTACCTCAGAAAACTAAATATAGAACTACCACATGACACAGAAATCCCACTCCTGGACGTATATCTGGACACAACGTTCATTCAAAAAGATACATGGCTATGTCCATTGCAGCACTATTCACAATAGCCAGGATAGGGATATCTAAATATACTCCAAACCACTGGAATCCTAGAAATCTCACTGAGATAGACCATCCCTGAAGTTTTGTTAGATTCCCTGTCCTGCCCCCCATCTAACGAGATGTAGTTCTACTGTCTTTCCACTTATATAATTTCTAATCTGCTATGATCTTTCTTCCTCAACATAGCATGCCTTTTTTTCTCTGGCTGCTTTTAAGATTTCTTCTTTATCACTGGTTTTAAGCAATTTGATTATAACGCGCCTTGCTCTGGTTTCCTTCATATTTCATGTACTTGAAGTTCATTGAGCTTCTGGGATCTGTGGCTTTACCATTTTCCTCGAATTTGGAAATGTTTCAACTATTAGTTCTTCAAATATTTCTTCTTCCACCCCCACCGTCCTGAGACTCTGATTTCATGTGTATGAGGCCACTTGGTGCAGCCCCGAGGTTAATGCTCTGCTTTTTAATTTTTTTCTCTGTGTGTGTTTCATTTTGGGTAGTTCCTGTTAATGCGTATTCACATTCACTAATCTCTTTTGTGATGTGTACTCTGCCATGAATTCCAAACAACTGCATTTTTCATCTTAAACATTGTCATTTTCATTTCTCAAAGTTCAATTTGGCTCATTTTAAAATATCACCCATGTCTCTACTTAACTTTTTGAACATATGAAACACAGTTATATTGCTTTAACATCCATTTCAGCTAATGCTAATACAATTATTCTCCTCATCGTGGGTCACGTTTTCCTGCCTCTTTGCCCACCCAGTAATCTTTTATTGGATGCCAGCCATTGTGACTGCTACCTCATTGCATGCTAGGTAGTTGTGTATTCTTATAATGTTGACTTTAGTTCTGGGATGCAGTTAAGTTACTTGGAAACAATTCGATCCTTTCAAGGGCTAGCCTTTACAGTGTGTTAGGAGGGTCTGAAACAGAGTCTCGTCTCCACAACAGAGGCAAGTCCTTCCTGACCACAGCACTCAGTGCCCTGGGATCCAGAGGTTTTTCAATCTGCCTTGTTGGAAAAAGGCACTGTTCCAGCCCTGTGTGAGCGCTCAGCACGGTTACTTCTGATCCTTTGGGGTGGCACTTTCCCCAGCCTCAGCTGGTTTCCTGGCATGCGCTGTTTAGTATACAGCTGAACACTGTTGAGGAACCCTTTGCAGCCATCTAGAGTTCTCTGTCTACGCAGCCCACTCCTCTCTGGTACTGTCTTCTGAGAACCCTAGCCTCCTTACCATCCTCATTTTACCAGCTCCATCTCCTCAACTCAGGGAGCCTGTCACACTCTTTTTGTGCCACAGCCTGGAAGCCCTCTCAAGGTAGTAAGCAGCTGCGGCATTCAGGGCTCGCCTCCTTCATTTCTCTTAGCTTGGGGATTACTATTCTTTATTTCCTGATGTCCAATGTCTTGAAGAATGATGTTTTATAAACTTTAATATAATTTTTTTGGTAATTTCAGATGGGACGGTCAATCTGGTTCCTGTTAACTCATCATAACCAGTCCATCTTCAAGGAAAGCTCTTCCAACAATCTCTCAGCTTCCTCATCAATGCTGCCAGTGATCTTTCTCTTGAGCTTGTACCAGATATTTCCTCTATAACCCTCTGCATTCATGGGCTACATTCAAGACACACATAGAACAGAGGCCCCCTGTCTCTAAACAAAAGGATATAGAGTTTATGTTGTGGCTCAGTGGGTTAAGAACCCAACATAATGTCCATAAGGATGCAGGTTTGATCCCTGGCCTTGCTCAGTAGCTTAAGGATCCAGTGTTGCCACGACCTGTGGTGTAGGTTGTAGACGTGGCTCGGATCCCACGTTGCTGTGGCTGTGGTGTAGGCTGGCAGCTGCAGGTCTGATTCAACCCCTAGCCTGGAGACTTGCCTATGCCATGAGTGCAGCTATAAAAAAAATAAACAAAAGGATAGAGCTTACTTACCTCTCCATCTCCATCCTGATGGACACTGTCCTTGTCCCTTCACTTTGGCAAATGCACATCTCACTTGGCTGTAGGCTCTGGTGATTTCCTCAGAATGAAGTTTGGTGCCTCCTCCCCCCAAAACAGAATTCCTTGATTTTCCTAGTTTCCTTCCTTTTGACATCAGACATACTCAGAAAATTGCTAGGGGCGGGAGTTCCCATTGTGGTGCAGTGGTTAACGAATCCGACTAGGAACCACGAGGTTGCGGGTTCGATCCCTGGCCTCGCTCCATGGGTTAAGGATCCGGCTTTGCCGTGAGCTGTGGTGTAGGTCAAAGACGCTGCTCGGATCCCATGTTGCTGTGGCTGTGGTGTAGGCTGGCGGCTACAGCTCCGTTTCAACCCCTAGCCTGGGAACCTCCATATGCTGTGGGAGCGGCCCAAGAAAAGGCAAAACAAAACAAAAAAAAAAAAAAGAAAGAAAAAAAAAAAAGAAAATTGCCAGGGGATTCCACTGGATGCAGTCATGTCACAGGGCTCCTAAAATTCTACCCCTCCACCACCCAATCCTGGGGGAAGGATGATGGAAGCGAAGTTGAAATGGAAACCTATAGCCTTAACTGATTCAACTTAAACCATTTTACTTTTGTGAATTTTACAGAAACATGACCCCGTGAACCACAGTGCTATTCCCAGGGCCTTGCAAAGGATCTGCAAACAAGGAGCCCTGAAGGTTTAAGGTTTATTAGCTGCATGATAAATACACCTCTGCATGCATCATTTTGACATTCTACTTCGTTCACATGCTGGAATCTTCCTTCTCTGCCTCTCCAGTGACTTCTTGCCAAGCAACTGAGCTCTGCTTTTGAACTTTGTCTTAGTCATTTGTTTTGGCCACTCCACTACCTGCTTTCCAAAACACACAGAGAAGGTCATCTGCTCTTGATTAAGTCTTGAAGAACAGTATGCACAAATATGAGATTCCTACGATAATTTTCAAGAGACAGTGACACATATCTCTGAACATTTTTGTCTCTACTCACTCATCTTGACAGTGGTTAGGGTAGACAGGTACAGAGCTTGGTTCTGGAGAGGATGGTAGGATGGTAGGCAATGAAACGCTTTAGAAGTGAGAACAAGAGCAAAGAACTGAATAGACTAGTGTGAATGGCATGACAAGGGTGATAAATGAAGGATGGAGTCCAGATTCAGGGTTCAGGAAGAAACTGGATCTCAGCAGAGGCATATCAGGAATAAGCACATTTTCTTGGACACCAGTCAGTGTTCATAGTTCATTTTTATGGGCCAATGGCTGTGGGGTTGCTTCATGAGGTGATTCATTCCATTAATACCAAGAACTAGTCAAGTCATATGAATAAAAGCCCACATGTCCCCAGTGTCCCCCTCTCCACGAGAAGTGAGCAGCCTTACTCTTTGGCTCTAGCTTTTAACCACGTCTCTAGATGAACTTGAAGCAAATTAAAACAGGAGCTGTTACTTCATCAGAAACTAGCAATGACTAGCCCAGACGAAAAGTGTAGTGACTGTATGTTGGAGAAAATTTCTAACTTTGTGACATACTGATTTGTACGTGCCTATCTCTCCCACTACATGTGACTATTCTTATTTTTCTACCCTTGAAGTCTAGCACAGTGCCTGGACGTTTGTACATTCTTTTTTGTTTAATGGCTGCACCTGTAGCATATGGAAATTCCTGGGCCAGGGATTGACTCCAAGCCATAGTTGCAACTTTTTCTGCAGCTGTGGCAACGCTGGATCCTTTACCCACTGTGCCAGGCTGGGGATCGAACCCGTGCCTCCCCAGGGACTGGAGTCACTGCAGTCGGATTCTTAGCCCACTGCAGCACAGGGGGAACTCCTGCACACTCTTGATAAATGATTTCTGGATGACTGGGAAACCTTGAAAGTGCCGTGGAATGCTTTGCGAATCACATCCACGTGATAGCTGGTGACCGTATTTAACACTCTTTCCAGAAACGAACCTAAACATGTCCCCTCTACCTAGGGTTGATTGAAGTAATAGGAAGGAGAAAGGAATGACCTGAATCAGAATTTCAGGTGTGACTTCTTCACCATAACTCATGTGCCCCAAACGGTGTGGAGTCCATCCTATAGTTAGCCGTTGTCACTTCTTCAAGTTCATTAATCGTTTGTAGCATTATAGTCAGATATTATGTGAATTTTTCACTTCAGATATTGTATTTTTACACTACCGTAAAAGTTCCTTTTGTTTGGTTTTTTATATCTTCCATTTCTCTCCTCTTTATGTTCATGTTTTCCTTTCATTTTCATAATGAAGTGTGTTTATAATTATAATATTTATATTTATGATACCCTTTTAAAATTCCTTGTCTGCTAATTCTATCATCCCTGTACTTTCTGAGTCTGTTTATATGGACCGATTTTTTTCTCCTGGATACGGGTCACGTTTTCCTGCATTTTCGTGTTAGTAAGTTGTTTATCAAGTGCTAGACGTCATGAATAATACATTGTTGAGGGTCTGGATTTTGTCGTGCTCCTGCAGAGTGTTGGAATTTATCCTGGGAGGAAATTAAGTTACTTGTAGATCTTGATCCGTTCAAAGGTTTTTTTTTTTTTTTTCCTTTTTAGGGATGCACCCACAGCATATGGAGGTTCCCAGGCTAGAGGTCCAATAGGAGCTGCAGCTGCCAGCTTATGCCACTGCCACAGCAATGCCAGATCTGAGGTGTGTCTGCAACCTACACCACAGCTCACAGCCACACCGATCCTTAACCCACTAGCAGGGACAGGGATCGAACCTGCATCCTCATGGATACCAGTTGGGTTCATTGCCACTGAGCCACAAGGGGAACTTGTCAAGGATTATTTTTAAGTTTTTTTCAGGTGGGTACAGCATAACCTATAGACTAGTGCCAGTGCCCACTACAAGTGTATGACCCTCTCATTCTTTTTTGTAAATTGAAGGATAGTTAATGTACGATGTTGTGTTAGTTTCTGGTGCCCAGCAAAATGATTCAATTTTATATATATAGTCTTTTTCATATACTTTTATGTTACACTTTATTACATGGTATTTTTTAATTTATACACACAGTTCTTATTTCATGCATTTATTTTTAATGATTTTTTCCATTATAGTTGGTTTACAGTGTTCTGTCAATTTTTGACCCGGTCACACATACATATATATACATGCTTTTTCTCCCATTATCCTCCATCATGCTCCATCATAAGAGACTACATATAGTTCCCTGTGCTCTAAGCAGGATCCCATTGCTTACCCACTCCAAATACAGTAGTTTGCATCTATTAACCCCAGACTCCTGATCCATCCCATTCCCTTCCGCTTGGCAACCACAAGCCTGTTCTCCAAGTCCAAGATCTTCTTTTCTGTGGAAAGGTTCATGTGTGCCATATATTAGATTCTAGATAGAAGTGATATCATATGGTAGTTGTCTTTCTCTTTCTAACTAACTTCACTTAATACGAGAGTCTCTAGTTCCATCCATGTTGCTGCAAATGACATTATTTTGTTCTTCTTTATGGCTGAGTAGTATTCCATTGTGTATCTATACCACCTCTTCCTAATCCATTCATCTGTTGGTGGACATTTATGTTGTTTCCATGTCTTGGCTATTGTGAATAGTGCTGCAACGAACATAGGGTGCATGTGTCTTTTTTAAGGAAAGTTTTGTCTGCATATATGCCCAGGAGTGGGATTGCTGGGTCATATGGTAGTTTTATATTTAGTTTTCTGAGATACCTCCATACTGTTTTCCATAGTGGTTGTACCAACTTACATTCCCACCAACAGTGCAGGAGGGTTCCCTTTTCTCCACACCCTCTCCAGCATTCGTTATTTGTGGACTTGTTAATGATGGCCATTCTGACGGGTGTGAGGTGCTACCTCATGGTAGTTTTGATTTGCATTTCCTCTAATAATTAGTGATGTTGAGCATTTTTCATTATTACATGATATTGAATATGGTTACCTGTGTTATGCAGTGGGACTTTGTTGTTTATCTATTTTATATACGAGAGTGTGTATTTGTTAATCCTAAACTACTAATTTATCCCTCTCCCTTCTTTCTGCTTTGGTGACCATAAGTTTGTTTTCTATGTCTGAGTCTATTTCTATTTTTATAAATAAGTTCATTTGTATCATATTTCAGCTTCCACATATAAAAATATCATATGATTTTTGTCTTTTTCTGTCTGATTTATTTCACTTGGTATGATAATCTCAGGGTCTATCCGTGTTGCTACAAGTGGCAATATTTCATTCTTTTTTATAAGTGAGTAATATTCCATTGTATATGTATATATACCTCATCTTCTTTATTCATTTATCTACTGATGGACATTTGGGTTGTTTCCATGTCTTGGCTATTGTGACTAGTGCTGCAATAAACACTGGGGTACATGTATCTTTTTGAATTATGGTTTTCTCCTAAAATATACCCAGGAGTGGGATTGCAGAATCATATGGTAGCTCTATTTTTAGTTTTTTGAGCAGCCTCCATACTGTTCTCCATAGCGGCTGCACCAATTTACATTCCCACCAGCAGTGTAGGAGGTTTCCTTTTCTCCACACCCTCTCTGGCATGTACTGTTTATAGGCTTTTTAATGATGGCCATTCTGACTGGTGTCAGGTTGTACCTCATTGCAGTTTTGATTTGTATTTCTCTAATAGTGGTGTGGAACATTTTCAATGTACTTATTTGCCATCTGCTTGTCTTCTTTGGAGAAATGTCTATTTAGGTCTACTGTCCATTTTTTTGATTGGGTTGTTTGACTTTTTTGTTATTGAATTGTGTGAGGTGTTTGTATATTTTGGAAGTTAAGCCTCTGTTAGTCGCACCATTTGAAAAAATTTTTTCCCCTTTCCTAGGTCGTCTTTTCATTTTGTGGATGGTTTCCTTTGCTGTGCAAAAGTTTATAAAAGTTTGATTATATGCCATTGTTCCTTTTTGTTTTTATTTCTATTGCCTTGGGAGACTGACCTAGGAAAACATTGGTACAATTTATGTCAGAGAATGCTTTGTCTATGTTCTCTTCTAGGAACTTTATGGTGTCTTGTCTTATATTTAAGTCTTTAAACTATTTTGAGTTTATTTTGGTGTGTGCTGTGAGGGACCCTTTCATTCTGCTCTAGGTGTTCAATATGGCCTTTTCCCTTTGGTCAGATTTCAAATGTCTCCTAGCCGGAATTTATTCTGGGAATTATTCAGATTACAGCTCCCCAGTAGCTTTTCCCTGCCTGGCCTTATGGAGTTTACCATATGCATGTCAGCTTCAAATTCAGCAAGAGACTCTAGGAGATCCCTAGCAGTGTCCTGGGGTGTTTTCTCGGTATAACTCCCCCGTCTCTGGTGTTCTGTTCCATACAGTCCAGCTGTTTCAGCCTCAGTGAACTCTAATCTTTGTCTTAACTCAGCAAGACCACTGTGTTCTGCCTGAGGTTCCCCTCCTTGAGCCAATGGTCTGGAAAGTATATCCAGTCAGAAGGCTGGGGGAGCTACCTTATTTATTCCCTTCTAAGGAATCATAGTTTTAGACTTTTTGTTGCCCAATGGTTGACAACTGTTGTTTCATATATTTTGTTCAGTTTTATAATTATTTATGCCAAAGGTCAAATTTGCTGCCATTTACTCTGTCATGGCCAAAAGGACTTCTGTCACCTTTCAAATTCATTGGCCCACGAACAATATCATCTATATTCTGATCCTGTGCTAAATCCCAAAGGATGTACAGAAGAGAAGTAAAACAGCATCCCTGACTTCAAGGAGCTTACAAATCAGCCAAAGGGAGAAGATAAACAGGAATGAAGTCACTGTTCCCTTTACTTGGAATGTCCTTTTTGATTTGCCTTTGTGGCCTGCACCTGCTCATCTAGTTCAGAGACTACTTCCTGCATGAGGCCATTCCTCAGATAGAACCAACAATGCTTTCCTTTGAACCTAATGCTATCCTACACACGTTCTATCTTTGCTCTTTAAACACTTTCTTATATTTCTTTGTTTACATTTGTCTCCCTCACTAAACAGTGAACTCCTTTAAGACAAAGGTCACGTCTTTTCCCCAGCACCCAAAAGAGGTGGAGCATGGAGTGGATAGACCTGCAAGGCGAAAAATAGTAGTTAAATGAAGGAATTAATGAGTAAATACTTGAATATGAGCTAATTAACGTACACTCAAATGCTAAACAGATTGGTCCTCACTCTTATGCAGTAAGAATTGAACAAAAAGAGAACATGGAGCATTAAGAAAATCAGGAAAGGTTTTGGAAATAAAATGATCTTGAATCAATGTGGTTGCCAGAATGATAGTCCCTCCCAAAGATGCCCATGTCCTAATCCTTATAATCTGTGACTACACTGGCTCACAGGGCAAAAAGGACTTTGTGGATATGATTATGTTAAGGACACTGAGATGACGAGGTTATCCTGGATTATTGGGGGTAGGCCCAATGCAACTACAAGAGTTCTTAAGAGTCATGGATGGAGATGTGATGAGGAAAGAAAAAAAACAGAGTTGCACAGTATGAGAAAGACTTGATCTGCCATTGCTGGTGTTGAATATAGAGGAATAGAGCCACTAACCAAGGAATTTCAGAAGGGAACTCCTCCAGAAGCTAGAAGAAGCAAGAAAACTGACTTTCCCCCTAGATCCTCCAAAAGGAACAGTCCTGCCAACACTTTGATTTTTAGCTCAATGAGACCCATTTTACACTTCTGACCTCCGGAACTGTAAGATAATAACTTTGTGTTATTTTAAGCCACTGACGATGTGGCAATTTGTTACAGAAGCAATAAGAAACTAATAGAGTTGGACATCAAGGGTTGGGCTGGATGTGTATGGGCCTACAAAGGAATTCGGGCTGGTGCAAGAATTGCAGACATTTGATGAAGATCCATGCGATTATCAGAGCAGAGGTTATCAACTCAAATGGAAGGCTCCGGACAACTGGAAATGAAACCATAAATAGAACTGGTCCCCAAAAGTCGTTCAGAAGTCAGACGTTGGCTTTGACAAACTTAAAATGCCGGCACACAGACCAGCATTTCTATCCATGTCCAGAGATTTTTACAAAGGGCAAGAAAAATACTTTACTTCACTCTCTCTTTGGGGAAGTTTTCTGAATCCTTTCACAAAAATGAATTTCCTTGCCACCAGCCTTCTCTAAGAAGTGGACTGATGACTATTCATTCATACACTTATTCATTCTCTGCCCAAATACTGATGAGCCACTAAATGCTTTTACATTGGAGACATGGTACCTGTGCTCTGGGAAAAGATGTTGAGAAGAAAAGATAGATAACTTCAATATAAGTACCATGGGACAGGGTTCTTTCTCTCCTTAACTCTCTTCATTTCTAGTTGGGGGGGTCCTTTTGGTATAATGATGCATCAAAGTCTTGCCATTAAAGATAGTTCAACATTAGTAAGAAAAGAGGTTTTATGGCTGCCCTATGCTAAATGCTCTGAAAGACCCAAGCCTGGTCCCCAAAGAGACTGTAAGGAGCCATTGGATGGGAGAATCCACCATCATGCCTCTCCACACAATGAAGAATCCCCAGCCTTGACTACACTGAAAGCTTCAGACCATATGAGAAACCTGCAGGATGGAGCTGGGAACAGTTGAGGGGAAAAGAGGGGGGTCGGGAATTCTCATCAGAAATGGGCTTTGATTGGGCTGAAAGGAAAGCCCATGGGTACCAGCCTCAGGAATCTGAGTGTGTTTATGATGGGCTACTATTTAGAAATGGGCTTTCCTTGGAAATCATTCCAAGATGTTACATAAAGCAAAATGTGCCAAGTGTTATTAAGCGTGACAGACAAAACGATGTGGGGGCTCCACGCTGATGTGATCAGAGAAGTACCGAGCATGATTTCCAGCCCCCCAAATATCTCTCCGCTAAGAGCTCAGAACCTGAAATTCTACCATTGATCCCTAACATTCTGTCTTAAACATTGCTTTCTTTCCGCATTACCTATTGGAAAGAGCAGGTCTCCTCAGCCTTACAAAAGTCGGTGGGATGACAGATGGGACTGGTAGTAAAATGGAAAATGTGCCTCTTTGTTCTCATTTGAAAAGGCTCTGCTTTTCATCACTTATAGATTGCTCACTAGGTACTGCCGCTAAAGTGGTCTTTGCTCTTTAGAATTCTCTGAATATGAAATAGAATGCACATTAAAATGGAATGCAACTGAATTGCTCTGTGCTAGATTCTGGTCAAGGGAGAGATTGCTGCTCAGTTTTGGTTCAGTTGAAAGTAAATCTCATACCTTGGGTGACAGACCCTACTATTTGAAGTGCTACAAGATTTTCATTTTGTGTGGTTTAAAAAAAAAAAAAAAAAAAAAAAAAAAAAAACAGGTCCCTGAATAAAGTCAGCTACTCAGAAAAAAATGTGGCCATGACACGCATAAAATGGTGACACAGCCAGAGCAGCTTTCAGTGTCTGCCAGAAAGAGCCGACTAGATGCTGTCAGTGGGGGCAGCTTTTGATGCTTCTAGAATGTTCTTTATTTAGATGTTCTCTTCAGACTCTCCTAGAATGCTAATGCTCATATAGTCCCACATGCAAATCTCTTTCCCTCCTTCTCTTGAGGTGCATAGTTTGGGTGGCTTCTCTGGTGAGTTCTATGCCTAAATGCTCATCTGTGCTATTCATGGGCAGAGAAAGCAGAGCACGAGTGTAAGGAGCAGCTCACAAAAGGCTACCAAGTGACCCGCAGATACTCCCTCCACCCCCACCCCCAGGCTTCTTCCTTTTCCTGCTCGCAATCACATCAATCCTCGTATAAGGGATCCAGGCCTGAGTAACACTATCCGACTGTCATTCATCAGAGTTGGCACTAACACTTAGAAACCACGCAGAAGGTAGCCAACAGCAGAACAGTGGAACCAGAGAGGCACATTAAAGATACTAAAGTGCCTTCAGAGATTCATTGTTTCAGCCCTGCTTAGCCCCAGCTCGTCGGACTCAGTTGAAGAGATTGGGCACGAAGGAGCGCAACGACTTCCTTCCCTTCCTTTGCAGCTTCTCTTTGTTCCTAAACAGAACCCTGGAAGTAGCCTCATAAAGAGGAAAGAGCATTTGTCTCGGGTTCTCGTTGTGTGACCTTGAACGAATACCTTTCGATTCCTGGGCCTCAGTTTCTCTTCCTGTAAAATGAGGGCCAGTGTAGTAGGCTACGTCCCTGAAGGATCTTGAAGTCGCTGACATTCTAAGAGGCAAAATAAAGCCCACACGTTCGCTCTTCTATTTCTATCTGACCTTGGACAAATCAGTGACCCTCCGTACCGAGCTTCTCCATCTAGAATGTGAGCGGCTGGACCACATTGTCACCAAGAGCCCCCTGCCAATCCTGACATTCCTCGCAAGATTTCCTGAGGCCAGAACAAGTGCTGACCATCTAGGACCGGGCAAGTCCTCGGTAGGCATTTGGGGAACAGAACGTTGTCTGGCCTCCCAGTGCATGTGCTCACGTGTCTGGCATAACTCATGGGGTGGCTCGATTTCCCAACAGTTACATTTTTGCTGGTTTGATTTCTTGTCAGGACAAGTGTGCAATCCATTCTGGGAATGTAATTAAACAAGCAGCTAGAGATTCTAGAGATTCTAGTGCTCCTCAGAGGAGGAAATGTATTTGCATTGGGAGCCAGGTCCCAGGGGACGTGTCCCAGGAGATGGTGACTGCCAGGCGTGAGAATCAGCCCTTTGGAGGGGACCACCTACACTGGGTGTGCTGAGGGGGAGTGGGGGTGGGGATTGCCCCTGCGCACTGTCCCCTCCGGTGCCTGTCACCAGGCCTCCAGTGCTTCCATTTAAAATCCATCCATGTCGATCAGCAATGAGATCCTGCTGTATGGCAATGGGAACTATATCTAGCCACTTACGATGGAGCGTGATAATGTGGTGAAGAGGACATATATATGTATATGTGACTGGGTCACCTTGCTATACAGTAGAAAATGGACAGAACACTGTCAACCAGCTATAATGGAAAAAAAAAATAGAACAAAACAAAATAAAATAAAATCCATCCATTTCCAAAAACAAAAAGACGACTGTGTGTTTGGGTGGCTGGGTCACTTTGCTGTACAGCGAAAATTGAAGGAACATTGTAAATCAAGGATACTTTAATAAAAAAAAAATTTTTTTTAAATCCATCCATTTCGGTACTTGCAGATTTTAGTCAGAGGTTGCAAGCTCGTGGCCTGGAGGCTGACCCCAGCCTGCCGACAAGGCTTAGGTCAACACAATTTCAAGGAAGATCTGAATTCGAATATCTTTCGGCAGAGAGTCCTGTCTTCACCGCCCCTTTTTATATCACATCTCAGGGTTTTGCTGTGTCCCACCATGTGTTAGGACCAGTGATTTCAGTGGAGCCAGGATCCTGCACCCCACTTGGTAGCTCCTCCTCAGCTGGGAGTGAGGTCCTTGGGAAGCTGATCTTCTTCCAGCCGAGGAAGAGGGTGCTAGGTGGGAGCTTAAAGGTTAAAAGAGATGGGATATGTTCCAGTGCCTTCCTCAATTCCCAGGAGGATTTTACATCCTGGAATAACCTGCTTACCTTGCCTCAGCCTATCCAGAGGGTTTTAATCCAGACCTCTTGGAGCCTAAAGGTGGAGCTCCCCAGTGTGGGTGATAGCTGGCCCTTCTTGTGAGGCTCAAGAAGCTTCTCCCAAGCCCTGTCCGGGCTGGGATGGGAACACCTGGCAATGGCCCCAGCCACAGAAGCATGCCCCACAACTGGGCTTGGCTGGAGAGAGAGGAAGATGCCAAAGAACGTGGAAGAATTGGTCCATATTCTGTATCATTTGAACTTCTATTTAACTTCTCAGAGCTTGGAAAGAAGCCTCTGGAAAGGCCTTTTGGACGTAAAGGTCAAATTTTCCTGGGAGTAAGTAAAGCTCTTTCAGGTCATGTGCAAATGATTTCCTTTCCGTGTACCAGACCCTTAACTGTTGAACTCGTTTTTCCAGCTCTGTGCCTCCAGGTTCCCTCCAAGTCATCCAGGAGAGACTCGACAGGAGATAAACAGTATATTATGTAGGCTTGAACTGCTGCCCAACCAAACCTGTAGCTCCCCTCCTGCTCTAGACGGGAAGGTCCATGAGGAGCAAGAACTGGAACGTGACAGCGAGGCTAGTTGTAGGGAAGTGGTCAATGGCCAACGTGTTCTGAGAGCAAAACAAAATCCTCTCAGCATCAGAACCTCAGCCTTCGTGACCATCTGTGTGGTCCCTGCCCACCCATTTCATTGGCATTTTCTCATCTTTTTCCTGGATACAATGCAATTCCCTAGTAGAACGCATCTCTAGAATCCCCTGGAAATCGAAAAACCCTGTCCCCCCCACCCCCAGTGTTTGACACCCACCTCTACCTTCTAGCCCTACTGCCCTCTCTCCAAATTTCCATCTCTAGTCCCTTTATTCGTCAGAAAAAGTTCAGTGATGTTTAAAGGAAGTCAATAACTGCATAATTCATTTAATACATTCTAATTAGACTAGTTTCAATTAAAAAGACAAGTACGGGGTCTTAAATGGGGCGGCTCAACTGCCCAGGTAACCTTTCATCTCATCCCTGAATATGTGTTTGCCAAGGTTCCACTTCTTTTTTTTTAACCATTTATTTTTTAATTTTTATTTACTTTTTATTTTTTGTCTTTTTGTCTTTTCTGGGGCCGCTCCTGTGGCATATGGAGGCTCCCAGGCTAGGGGTCTAATCCAAGCCGCGTCTGCAACCTACACCACAGCTCACAGCAATGCAGGATCCTTAACCCGCTGAGCGAGGCCAGAGATCGAACCCGCAACCTCCTGGTTCCTTGTCGGATTCCTTAACCACTGTACCACGATGGGAACTCCCAAGGTTCCACTTCTGTCCACCTTTTACTATCATTCTTTGTACCTCAAATACCCTCTTTCCATGATTCCAAGACATCATGAATTGTAAGACATTGAGTCAATAATAGCTTGACAAAATTTCACTGTAAGATGCATGATTATTTCAGAAAGACTGAAAAGAAAAAAATATAGCCTTACTATTAAGGAAATTTGATATCACCTAAAAAGACAAAAAAAAAAAATACTCCTGAAATGTTATCTGTCCCTTTGACCTTTCTCCTGAAATATATATCGAATACCCATTGGAAGTCTTGATTTGTCAGTTACTTATTATGAGCCAGGCACTGTTTGAGAAACTGGGGATGCAATAAGGAATAGGACATGAGGAGTTCCCATCATGGCGCAGTGGTTAACGAATCCAACTAGGAACCATGAGGTTGCGGGTTCGGTCCCTGCCCTTGCTCAGTGGGTTAATGATCCGGCGTTGCCGTGAGCTGTAGTGTAGGTTGCAGACACGGCTCTGATCCCGTGTGGCTGTGGCTCTGGCGTAGGCTGGTGGCTACAGCTCCGATTCGACCCCTAGCCTGGGAATCTCCATATGCCATGGGAGTGGCCTAAGAAAATGGCAAAGAGACAAAACAAACAAACAAAAAGAAATAGGACATGAAAAGACACTACTCTTATGGAATTTACAGTCTAATGGTAAAGGCAGATAATAAGAATATGGATCAACAAATAATAGTAATCATAATCACTGATATGAAGAGAATAAGCACTACTGCTAAAATGGAGAGTGCTATGAAGAGAAGGATGTTGTAACAAGGGTGGTTAGCAAAGGCCTTTCTGGTGAGAAAACATTTGAGCAGAGATCTGAATTCTCAAAATGAGCCAGCTATGGGGTGATCCAAGGAAGAGCAGTCCTGGCAGAGGAAATAACACATGCAGAGGTCTTGAGATGGGACCAATGCCTTGGCATATTTGGGGAACAAAAAGAAAGTCAATGTGACTTAAAGGGCAGTGAGCAGCGGTGCTTGTAGAAAAGGTAGGAAAATTAAGCAATATCTGGGATAGGGCTTTGTTGGTCAGGATAAGAAGTTTGGGTTTTATTCTAACTATTTTTATAAGCATTATTAATAATGACCAAGAGATGGGAACAACTGAAATGTTCATCAACTGATGAATGGATAAATAAATGTGGTCTATCCACATCATGGAATAGTATACAGCTATAAAAAGGAATGAGGGAGTTCCCACTGTGGTTCAGAGGTAGCAAACCCAACTAGTCTCCATGGGGAGTGGATTTGATCCCTGGCCCTGCTCAATGGGTTAAGGATCTGGCCTTGCCAGGAGCTATGGTGTAGGTTGCAGACACGGCTTGAATCTGGCATTGCTATGCCTGAATCATAGGCCAGCAGTAGCAGCTCTGATTTGACCTACAGCCTGGGAACTTCCATAATGCCATGTGTGTGGCCCTAAAAATTAAAAAAAAAAGGAATGAAGTACTAATAGCTCCTGCAACATGGATGAACCCTGAAAATATGAAGCTAAGTGAAAAAGCCAGACACAAAAGGCCACACATGACATACTTCCATTTATATGAAATGTCCAGAACAGAGAAATCTTTGGAGACAGCGTGTAGATTAAGTGGTCCTTTTTTTTTTTTTTTCTTTTTTACAGCCACACCTGCAGCATATGGAAGTTCCTGGGCTAGGGGTCGAAGTGGAGCTACAGCAGCAGGCCTACACCGCAGCCACCGCAACACTGGATCTGAGCTGCATCTATGACCCATGCTGTAGCTTGTGGCAACACCAGATCCTTAACCCACTGAGTGAGGCCAGGGATCAAACCCATATCCTCACAGAGACTATGTTGGGCTCTTAATCCACTAAGCCACAACAGGAACTCCAATTAAGTGGTTCCTTAGGGCCAGGGAGTATGGGGGATGTAGGAGTTATAACTAAAGTGTGCAGGGTTTCTTTTTAAGGTGATGAAAATGTTTTAAAATTGTAATGGTTGTAAAACCCTGTGAATATACTAAAAAAAAAAAACCATTGAATTATATACCTTAAGTGGGTAAGTTGTATGTTCTGTGAATTATATCTCAAAACTGTGAAAATGAAGAGTTGGTTTGACACCTGTTAAGTTCGAGGGACAGATAGAGATATTGGGTAGGACACTGTATACTTGATTTAAGAATTAGAGAAAAGGTCTAGGCTGGAAAAATAAATACAGGAGTTCTTTGACTCTTTATTGCTTTTCCTCATTCCTAGTGAGGGGAGAGTTTTTGGTGTAATGATACATCAAAGACTTGCCATTAAGGATTCAATATTGGTAAGAAGAAAGGTCTCAAGAATCCATGCTGAAGGCTCTGAAAGACATCAAGAAGGGGTGTAAAAGAGCCGGTAGATGGAAGGATCCAGCCTAACTCTGTAGGAGTGATGTCTTCCTAGCCCTGATCTATGTTGTTCCTTAGGATTCTTTTCATAACTTCATTATGGGCTTGCTGAATATACTGCTTTGTTTTCATGTTAAGTGTTGCTCTATGATTTACCATATGCATCTTTAACTTAAATTCTCCTTTCAAAAAATGCTGTATCCATTCACAGATAATGTAAAAATCTTAGACTGGACTTCCAGTATACTTCCTTCCATTTCCTCTTTTTCAGCCTTTGCTCTCTTGTTGGCAGAGATGTTAATTTATATTTTCATCAACCATACAATATATTTTTATTTTCTCTTTAAAGTTAATTACCATTTAAATAAATTCAGAAAAAAATAAAATATTTGCCTACATATTTATCACACTGGAGCTCTCCATTCTTTTGTTCAGATCCAAATTTCTATCTGGTATAACTTTCCTTTAGGCTGAAGAAATTCCTTTAATACTTCTCGTATGACAGATCTATTGGCCACAAAATCTCTTAGCTTTTGTTAGAAACTAGTCTTCATTTTGCCTTTATTCCCGAAGGATATACTCTTGAAAGATATTGGAAGTTTAAAGAGAAGTTCCCTTCTGATTTGTATTGGGTTTGCCCAGAAGCCTACAGTCATTCTTATTTTTGTACTGTATGTTGTGTGTCTTTTTCTACTCTAGCTACTTTTGAGACTTTTCTCTTTATTATAGTTTTTTAGAAATTTCAGAAATTATTATGATGTGTCTATGTGTTGTTTGTTTGGTATTTATCCCCATTAGGTATACTGGGGCTCTTGGATCTGTTGGTTTATAATTTTCATCAAATTTGGGGAAAAATGGCTACTATTTCTTCAAATATATTTTGCACCTTCTCTCATTGCTTCTTTCTGGGATTCCAGTTGTGCAAATGTTGGATTTTAATTTATAATTTAATTTATAAAATTTTGTTTTTTAATTTGTATGCTTCATTGTAGTTAGATTCTAGTTCTATTTCATCAAAGTCACTGATCTTTTCTCCTGCAGTGTCTAATTTGCTATTAAGTACAAACCTTTCAAAAGTATTCTTCCACTTTATATATTGTCTTCCTCATACTGGATAATTGTATTTTTCAGATTTAGTAGTTGCATTGCTTTTTAAACAATCTTCCATTTCTGCTCTCGTTATGTTCACATGTTTTCCTTTATTTTCTTGACCATGTTTAAAATAGATATTTTTGGAGATCCCACTGTGACTCAGTGGTAGCAAACCTGACTAGTACCCATGAGGACGTGGGTTTGATGCCTGGCCTGACTCAGTGAGTTAAAGGATCCGGCATTGCCCTGAGTTGTGGCATATCCCGTGTTGCTATGGCATAGGCCCCTGCTACAGGTCCAATTTGACCCCTAGCCTGGGAACTTCCATATGTGGTGGGTACAGTCCTAAAAAGACAATAAATAAATAAATAAATAAATAAATAAATAGCCTTTTGGAAAAAGTTGTTATTTACTAATTCCATCAGCTGTCATTTTTGGCTTTATTTCTATTGACTGACTTTTATCCTAGTTGTAGGTTACGTTTTCCTGTTTCTTTGCAAGTCTAGTAATTTTTGAACTGAGAATAGTATGTTGCTGAGTGTCTGGACTTGTCTTCCTTCAAAAAATGCTGTACATTATCTGGTATGCAGTTATGTTGCTGGAAGTTTATTATGGTACTTTTGAGTCTTGGTGTGTTTTTTTTGTTTGTTTGTTTGTTTGTTGTTTGCCACACCCATGGCATGCAGAGGTTTCCAAGCCAGTAACAACGTTGGATCCTTAGCCTGCTGAACCCCCAGGAAACTCCCTTGAGTCTTGTTTTTAAGCTTTGTGATAGCAGATCTATTATAGACTTTCCTGAAGGTTTATTTAGCCCTAATACAAAATATTCCCTTTCTTGGGTCTCTACTGAATTCCCTGGATTTTCAACAAGTTGGCTCTTCTCTATCTGGTTGGAACTCAAAAGTCTCTTATCCCCGTGTGAACTCTGAATTTTTCAGCTTACCCTGGTAATTTCCCTGTGTAATTTTACCGTATGTGTATATGTGGCTTAGCATTTAGCAGCAGGCTCTGGGGTACCCTATGCAGATTTCCGAATGTCTTTTCATGTATATCTCCCTCCTCTCCTGCGCTTTGTCCAACAAACTCCATTTACTTCAGCATTCCTTAACTCCAATCCCTATCTCTTTGAACTCAGTGGGTCCTCTGAGATCTGCTTCAGTTCCCTCCCTTTGCATTATGGGCAAGAACGTAGGACTTAGTTTGATTGTCCTATTCTCTTCTGTCCCGTCTCCTAGATGTTTATAGTGGGGTAGCAAGCTTGATACCAATTACTTCACCATATTCCTCAAAGTATTCTTATTTTTCAGAGTATTATTTTTAGAGCACATTTCTGATTTGGTTCTTTCTAATCTCTGCGCATTCTCTCATGTCCAAATCATACCCATTCTTCAAGATTCAATATATGCAGTCTCCTTGATGCAACCTTTCATATGCCTCTCAGTCAGAAGCAATCTCTTTTTCCTTTGTTCACCAGAGCACATCGAAGCATTCTTTCATTTACTCAATGAAAAAATAAACAATCACACAACGAACACTTTCTATGTTCCAGGTACTGTTGATAAGCTCTAGGAATTCAGAAATACAAAGTCACTCTTCTTTAAAAACTCATATTTCATTGAGAGCAGAAGACCATGTTGTGATAATAATGTGGTGGAAGGATGCTAACTGTACCATGGAGCCCAGCGTAGGGATGCCCAGTCCATGGGGAGAATCAAGATACTCATTTCTCAGTAGATAGGATGATGATAGCTGGATGAGGTGGGAGCAAAGAATGTTCTAGATAGAAAGAACAGTATGTGCTTTTAGCACTTTCTGCCTTTTTTTTTTTTTTTTTTTTTTTTTTTTAGGGCCACACCTGTGGCATATGGAAGTTCCCAGGCTAGGGGTCGAATCAGAGCTGCAGCTGCCAGCCTATGCCACAGCCACAGCAATGCCAGATCTGAGGCACATCTGCGACCTACACCACAGCTCACACCAGTGCCAGATCATTAACCCACTGAGCGAGGCCAGGGATCAAACACGCATCCTCATGGATACTAGTCGGATTTGTTTCCGCTGAGTCATGACGGGAACTCCTGCTTTGTATTCCTGATGTCTGTCCAAGTCTGACCCACACTGTTACTTTTCAGCCCCTAGTGCCTTTAAGATTCTGGATTCCAGGGACGCTGTTCTGTTCATCACCTTCCTATCCCCAGTATCTAAATCAAAGCACAGTGCTCAGCAGATAGTATCTATTTAGTAAATATTTCAGGTATAAAATTGAAATAGCTTATTTTTCTGTTGATGGAGATGTGGTCAAAAGGGTCCAGCGTTGCCATGAGCTGTGGTGGAGCTCGCAGATGTGGCTTGGATCCTGCGTTGCTGTGGCTATGGTGTAGCCCAGCAGCTACAGCTCTGATTGGACCCCTAGCCTGGGAACCTCCATATGCTGTGGGGTGCGGCCCTAGAAAAACAAAAAAAGACAAAAAATAAATAAAAAAACAAAAGCCAGTCAGTTTGAAACAGACAGTAAAGAGACACTGCACGGCGATGGGATGGGCTCCCTAGAGCAATGGGTTCAATTCCTCCTCAACCTTGGCATCATTCACATTTTAGGCCAGATCATTCTTCATTATGGGGAGCTATCTGGGCATTACAGGGTGTTCAGCACGTACCTGGCCTCTACCCAGTAGATGCCAGTAGCACTCCCCAGTTGTGACAGCCAAACATGTCTCCAGTCAGGGCCACATGTGCCTTGGGAGGCAAGACCCACACTTAGAGCCAGTGCTCTAGAGAATGACAGAATGGTGAAGGTGGACTGAATCTCAGGGCATCAAGTTGAACCATAGGTTCCTTGAGGCACCTACTTTTGCACCTTTCACCTGGATGTGTTAGGAGCAGGTGAGGAAACAACTGACTAACCTAAAAGCCAATAGCCAGGTGTAAAATGGAGGAGAAGGTAGTGAGTAAGGTATTTGAGGATTCTCTTCTCCCTGCAAACCAGAGAGATTTCTATAGTATGGTTGAAAGACTATGGGTTTTAGATTCAGATGGACCTGTTTCTAATCCTAACTTTCTAATTGTTTAATCTCAGCCAAGTGTCATCACTTCTCCGAATCTGTTTCCTCATCTGTACCTACATAAATTTGATTTTTAAAGTTTTATTGAAGTATAGTTGATTAACAATGTGATAATTTTTGCTATATAACAAAGTGATTCAACTATATGTATACACACATCCATTCTTTTTCAGATTCTTTTCCCATATAGATTATCACAGAATATTACATAGAGTTCCCTGTGCTATACAGCAGGTCCCTGTTGGCCAATCATTCCATATACCTCAGTGTGCATACTGCCAATCCCAAACCCCCAATCCATCCCTCCCCCTACCTGTCTCCTTTGGTAACCATAAGTTTGTTTTCAAAGTCTATGAGTCTGTTTCTGTTCTGCAAATAAGTTCATTTGTGCAATAATTTAATTTTACCTAAGTGATATCATGTGTTGTTTGTCTTTCTCTGTCGGACTTTAACTTCGCTTAGTATGATAATCTCTAGTTGCATCCATGTTGCTACAAATGGCATTATTTCATTTTTTGTGGCTGAGTAATATGCCATTGTATACACGTACCACACTCCTTTATCCATTCCTCTGTCGATGGACATTTATGATGCTTCCAAGTCTTGGCTATTGCAAATAGTGCTTCAATGAACGTTGGGGTACATGTATCTTTTCGAATTATGGTTTTCTTCAGATATATACCCGGGAGTGGGATTGTTGGATCATATGGTATTTCTATTTTCAGTTTTTGAAGGAATCTCCATAGTGATTGTACCAACTTACATTCCCACCAACAGTGTAGGAGGGTTCCCTTTTCTCCACAGCCTCTGCAGCATTTATTGTTTGTAGACTTTTTGATAGTGGCCATTCTGGTGGTACCTCATCATAGTTTTGATTTGCATTTCTCTAATAATTAGTGAGGTTGAACACCTTTTCATGTGTTTTTTTTTTTTGGCTGTTTGTGTGTCTTCATGTAAAAATGCATATTTAGATCTTCTGCCTATTATTTAATTGGGTTGTTTGTTTTTTTGATGTTGAGCTGCATGAGTTATTTGTATATTTTGGAGATTAATTCCTGTCATTCGGTTCATTTGCAACTATTTTCTCCCATTCTGTGGGTTGTCTTTTTGTTTTATTTATGATTGCCTTTGCGGTGCAAAAATGTTATTAGGTCCCATTTGTTTATTTTTGTTTTTATTTTCATTACTCTAGGAGGTGGTTCTGAAAAGATCTTGCTGTGGTTTATGTCTGAGAGTGTTCTGCCTATGTTTTCCTCTAAGAGTTTTATAGTATCGGGCCTTAGATTTAGGTCTTTCATCCATTTTGAGTTTATTTTAGTGTATGGTGTTAGAAAGGGTTCTAATTTCATTTTCACATGTAGCTGTCCAATTCCATAAATTCGATTTTTATTTTAATATTTGTAATCGCAACGTCCTACTAAGAAGGACATATCTTTTCAAATAGAATGAATACTCTTTTATCTGCGGAGAACCTTGAAGGAATTGGTTAAGCAAGTGTGTGGGGGGTGGGGAGTGCATGGAGCCAGTGAGGGTTGAAATGAAATGCATAAGAAGCATTTGATGTTCCTGAGGGCTCTCTAGAGGGGAGGGAAGAAGAAACTGAGAAGGATGGGGGTGGGAGAAAGGAGTCAGGAAGATAAAGTGCATAAGGTAGCTCCAGTCCCATCATTGCCAAGTATACAATATATTTACAAAGACTTTATGTACGAGGCCTGGTGATGACTCTGTGTGTGTGTGTGTCTAAGCTGAACAAGAAGCTAAATTTCACAGGAGGGTTGCAGCTGTGAGGACAGAGGCCATGTGAGAGGAAGCAGGAGCCCAGGAGACAGAGGAAACCACCAGAATCATAGAAAATGTGGCTTGAAGTTTCAACTTCCAAAGGGAGTAGATTCAGAGGTTTGGAGTTCATTTTACCTGGAGTCAAAAGTGATGGAGGCCCCGGATGACTTGCAGAATACATGCCAAAATGGGAGTAAAAAGACCTCCCAAGATTGTATGAGGATGAGAGATAATGTAAGGAAACAGAGCACTTGAAACCAGACCTGGCACATATGCTGAACGTCATCAGAGGTAACTATTATCAAGTTGAAAATTACTGAAATGTACTTGGTGGAGGTTTAAGCAGATATACTATTTGTCCCCCTTTCCTCTTGGTAGCACTATTCTGCCCCATCTATTACATTCATAACTCATTCTTTAATTCCCACCTCCCCCTGCTGTATCAACAGGGTTATCAGCCTGTGGCCTTTCAGCACTAAAAGAATAACCTTGGAGACTCAGGGTTTCTCTCCTCCTAATATTGTTCCCCTTGCTTACCACGGTGGTGTATCTTTGATGTGCACCTTCCAGCTGTACCTGCAAGAGGTTATCTTCTGTGTCTCTGCCCCTTCCCCAAGCCCCAAGCCATCTGGATGTATGATTGCTTAATCCTTGTGCTCTACCATCAGTTATAGTCAGAAACTGATGTGTCCTGTTCACTAGGTCCTATATCATGACCTATAAAACTCCTGACAACTATATTTTTATTAAATTTTCTTTCCTGGGTTTTAGTCATAGCACTAAAATTCAACCCCAACATACAATTATTTTTTAAACTATTATCAGTTACTATAGTAGTAAAATCTGTTCTCAATAGCATTATAACAATTTCCTCTTACTTGGAAGATATATTTGGAAGGAAAGAAGTAAATAAAATTATTGCCATCAACACTACTGCAATTTTTTTTCTACCTTTAAAAGTCACCACCAGTGATACTCATAACAACAGATTGCCTGTAAACACATAAAAGCCCTTCTCGGAAAAAGTGGGCTTTCTCTTTCCATCCAGGTCCGTTGACAAGATGATAGATGACAAAGAAGCTAGGAAAGGGTGAGAAGACCTACCTTTGTGCACTCCATACCAGCACCCTGTAGACACATGAGCATGAACAGTGGCCCGACTCCTCTTAGCTTCCCGAGATCAAGTGGCCCCGACTACAATTTGCTATTGATGAATGGAGCGGCCCTGGGCTTTGGCAGGAGCAAGTGGGTGATGGAATCTTGCCCACTCTTAATTAATCTTTCATTTTACAAAACGATCCTATGGGCTGGAAGTTTAATGGGATAGTAGCTTGGGCCAACAGTTTTTATGCCTGCTAGTCTCAGTCCCTATGACTCCTGAGCAGCTGGGTGTCTGGACCTCCTCTGGTTCTCCTTTCTATACACCTGCAGAGAAACAGGAATTATCTGTATGGAGATGGCTAGTCTGGAGAGCTGGTTTCTGGGTAATTCATGCTAGAATTTAGATATTTCATCTGGTACAACACAGGGAGCATTAGATAAGAAGTCAGTTAACACTAATGGAAAAGTCCAGAAGGCCAGGGGAAATATGAGGATTGAGGTCTAGTATCAGTGGAAGACAGCTAGTGGGTCCTGTTGGGTATTTGCTTATAGCCTTGCAGGTAGATAAGATGCATGGTTTGTGGGTTGATTTAGTTGGTTTGGCTTATGACCCCTGTGCAACTAGAAGCCTTATTACTTTAGTTCTATACATCTATTGCCTAACAAATATCCACTCACCACACTCAACACTAGGACTCCTTCAGGAAGGCAAAAAAGGAGGCTCATTTTAATGGAGTCACTTCTACTGTTTTCTTTCAAGAATAAAACCCATGACTCAATCCCTTGGTTCTGAACTTCCCCACTCCTACCCTCTCCCCATCGCCAAAACTCGTTTCTGTTTCAATCCTAAAACAGTAACTTTTGGGGGAATGAAATAGTCCCTTATTTTGAAAGGCTCTGTTACATTTAAACTCTTAAGGACTTAGAAAAATATTTCTTTCTGCTTCACACTCTTCCCAGAGCAAAAGTGGATCAAAAAGCACTAAGCAGAAAAAATAAAAACTCCATTACCCTTTTGTCTCATTGGAGGCCCCTGAAAAATGAATTTTAGAAAGTTTGCCACGGAGTTTCCATAGTTCATTCTAGATAAAGTTTCCATCAAACCAGACTCACAAATACTGAAACCCAAAGCGGGAAACAGATTAGAATGTTAAAAATGTTTCAGAAGTTGTATGCCAGAAAAATAATGTGTGCATGTGTGAGTGGGGTGAGTTTGTGTCGTAGAGGTAGTCATATAATGTACAAATACAGCCTTATGTAAAGTTAATTAGTGTAAGTAAAACATGCTTCCCCATGGCAATCTAGATTTAGAACAGAACAGTCAAAGGCTTTAAGACAAGCTCAGTGATATTTGGCTCTGAGCCCCACAGATTTGGGTTAATAAATTACAATCATTCTTTTATCCTAGGCCACTCATTCTCCCTTATAGCCCAAGGAGCTCTTTCTTGGCATGAACTGTCACTTTCTGTAGTTTTGCTCTTGCTCCATTGGTCCCCACCTCTGGGGTCCCACTTTCAAGGCTCTATCTGCTTTCAAAGTTGGAGGGCAAAAATTATCCTTCACTGATTTCAGATTTCTTCATCAAATACAAATTGTCTAGCATTCAAGAGACTACAACTTTTAAGCTCCTTCTGTCTACCCCTCAACCCCCAAGAATACCTTTCAACTTTATGGTCTTTGAGAAACATTGGACAAGTTCACCATGAACCGTTTGTGGGGATATTTTAGAGATGTCTCTTCATGCTGCCCTGGAAATAGTCTCCCATCCCTCCTGACCTGGAACCATAATACAGGATGTTTTGACTTATGACCCCATGATGAGTCATCTGACCTCTAAGGATACCATTCAATCCTCCTTCTAAAGGATTTATTGAAAAGTCTTTTTGTGAATAGCCCCTCGGTGTTTAAATACCCTTCCCTATTTCTGCCAGGGGGACCCTTGTAATTTGGAGTCCATTTGGCTGTCCCTAAGATCCTCGAGTTTCTAATGTATATTTCAAATTAGGACTTTGAAGTAGTCTCCTCCATGTAACCCATGACACTTTCAGTCTCTGTAAAGCTTTCACATTCACCCAATACCTCTCCTCTTACTGATGTCCTTGGAAGCGTGTCTTTAACTTCAATACTCTGAACTCAGAATCTTGGCATAGAGTAGGCATTCAAATATTTGCTGAATGAATCAATCAATGATGAAAAAATGGAAAGGAAGAATGATTAAAATAGATTTCCAAACTCCAAACGTCCTGAATAAGCACTAGAAGGGAACCAAGACAAAGGTTTGCTCTGGGATTCATCCTTCCCTATCTTTCTGTTTTTATTTTTAAAAACCATTATAGAGGTAGCTCTAATAGATTCCTAGTTTAGAGGTAGACTCCACCCTGCTGAGGTGGCAGTATCTGTTTCAGAGTTGCCAGAGTTTTTCATAAATTAAAAGGTTTTCCTGATTCAAATCATTAGCCATTCCATCAGTCTTGAATTTGGTCCCATAATCACTGCCTAAATTTGAGATAGCCACAGACTGTGACTCACATGCTCTACCCATGGTTTACAGTGCCAAGCCTAAGAGACCAAAATCCTAGACTAAAAATATGGCAAGGTCAACTTCACTCTATATGCTGACCTCATACCCTGATTCTTTTACCATCTCCTCATAAAGACCATTGAGTTCAGGCTGAAGAGAAACAAAGAGATATCAAGGCTCTCAGCCTACTCTCCTGAGGGACAGGGAGATGTGGACCTCATGCTTTTCTACTATTTTGACTTCTTCCAGACACACCATAGCTTCTGAGACACCAGGGGGTAAATGCATCCAGCCAACAGATATCAAGCATTATCATAATAACAACATAACAGCAAGTTTCCCCCAGAATTACTTGTCCTATATATTTGGGTAATGCCTTCTCAATATCCCTTTACTCCTTTTAAAAAAAAAATAGAACTCTTTATTCAGTGCAACTTCCCCCATAGCTTAGGGGTAGCCATATTTCAGAGTTCAGCCAGTTAAATGTAAACAGAAATCTAATAGATAAGGCTATCAGGAAAACCGTTTTCCTTCTAAGAAGAGATATTCTGCTATCATACACAGTTTTGCCTTTCCTCTTTCCCCCTTTTCATTGGAAAACAATGCAGTGCCAGGAGCAACAATAACTATCCTAAACCCATAGAGGAAATAAAGGCGAATGGTAAGAATGACAGAAAAGGAAGACTGGAGTCAGGACTGCTCTTGAGCAACTGAACCAACCCTGGGGTGCCAACCACCAAAATCACTGAAAAAGGAGGAGGAGAAACTCTTTATTTGCAGCCAAACTCTCCTAGGTGATATCCATCTCTTTAACTCTGAGAACCAAGGGGCCCTTCTCAGGGCATATCTCTGCCGTACAAAGTTCTCATCTTCTTTCACCCTCAAGAAAGACCCTGGTGAGAGTTTCTGTGACCATCTCAGTTACTTTGGTTGTGCCTTTTCTTACTCCTCTTTTTCCATAGGTAGTTTTGTTTTTTAATCAAAGAGGTTGAGAGGCACACATTCTCCTTCCACTGAAGTTGAGGGAACCCAACCTCAACCTAATATATGAACCACTAATGGTCCGTATATTATCTGTGGCAAAGGTAGAAAAATATGATTTAAAGGGGGAAGATAATGCCAGCAGAAATATTTTGTGTTGGCCTGCCCAGTGTTTTAAACCATTTGAATCCATTGCCAAGAATTGCAAATCAGAATATTTTTCATAATTTCTGGATTTCCAGCATCTCATGAAAAATCCAGGGACCTAACAACACCAAGCCCTCATGGCAACAACTGACTAAAGAAGCCACTTCTCCATTTAGAAGGGAGTATATACTTTCTAGATTACCATGGTTCCCAGCCCTCTTCCACATGGTCTGCTCGCCACTAATGGCACTCCCACATCGGTGGTGGTGGTGGGGAATGTGCACATCGCTGTGTCTTCAAACAACAGGGATCCATATTTCTTAAAACTCATTGAACTATATACTTAGTCTGTGCATTTTTCTGTTTTCAGGTTGTTTTGGGAAAACGAAGGCATGTTGAGCAGATTAAGTGGTATACATGTATGTCAATCTAAGTAAACATTTTATATGTAAAATATCAATCAGGTCTAAATTATTGGCCTAAAAAAAGGATAAAAATACAAGGATGGACCAAATGGTCTGGTTGTTGGCAGAGAGGGGAGAAAGGTTGCTTGAAGTTAAAATGTACTAACATCCTGGGGAGAGGGAGAGAGTGGGAGGGATTGGGAGCTTGGGGTTAGAGGATGCAAACTATTGCTCTTGGAGTGGATTTACAATGAGTTCCTGCTGTGTAGCATTGAGAACTATGCCTAGATACTTACATCGCAACACAACAACGGGAGGAAAAAGTATGTACACATGTATGTGTAACTTGGTCCCCGTGCTGTACAGCGGGAAAAAAAAAATGTCCTAACATCCATGATTTTATGGGGAGGGAGATTATTATTTTAACTTTAGGCTGCGTTATGAAAGAAAATTGTACCGATAACCACTTAAAGAATATTACTTGATACAAAAATTCTAAACTGCTACAGGAAAAGAGAATGGAATAGAAAAAGAACAAAATACAGTAATTATACCATAACAATTATTTGAGAGAGAGAGAACTTGAAGTATAGAAAAAGAAGTCTGAGTAGAAATAGAACAGAAAGATGGTAGAGGCAAGTCCAAAAATATATATATGTATAATCCCAATAAGTAAACATTTCTAGGAAGGGTTGAAATAATGTTATCAAATAATATACTGGGGGGGTATGTACCAGACAAAACAGTAGATTAAAGTTAGTCTAGCAATGTAATTAAAAGATTTTTTAAAAGACTGAGATAAAAAGCATTATTAAGGCTAGAGATGGTCACCACAGAATAAAAGGCTAAATTCACTAGAAATATATAGCAATTCTAAACTTGTTTGCATATGTATATAGCCTTGAAAACTCAACAATGGAAGAATAGAGGAACAAACAAAAACATATAGAAAACAAATAGAAAAATGGTAGACACAAAGTCCTACCTTATCAATAATTATATTAAATGTAAATAGACTAAGCACTTCAAGGAAAGGTAGAAATTAGCAGAATGGATTTTTTTTAAATGATCCAAATATGTGCTATCTACAAAACAAACAAACAAAAAAAACCCCACACACATTAAATTCAAAGACACAAATAGTAAAAGGATAGACCAATGACCTAAATGTAAGAGCTAAAATTATTAAACTCTTCAATGAAAACATAGAAATAAATCTCTGTGACCATGTAACCCATGACAATAGATTCTTAGAACACTGAAAGAGAGAAATGGTTAAAATCAAATTCTTCAAAATTAAAACCTTTTCTGCTTCAAATGACACTATCAATAAACTGAAAGTTATGCCACACAATGAGAGAAAATATTTGCAAATTATATATCTGATAAGATTTGTATCCAGAATATATAAACAATTCTTTCAACTTAACATTTTAATCAAATACATCAGTGCTAAACTTTTGGTTTCTGGTTTCCCATGTAAGGAACTTGAAAGCCATCACTCCATCCTAACAACAAGTAAAAAGCTAGACAGACTGAAAAATCAACAATTCTTAGATACATAAGAGAGTTGAGGACACAGGACAAACCAGTGTCCCCAAGATTCAAGAGGCAGGTAGGCAAATAAAGGGAGATATGGCTTACTAGAACAGACATTCACAAGTAGAAACTGCATTGGGAACAAGTGCCAAAGCAGATAAACCCAAACTGTAATTGACAAATTGCTGGAGGCTCAGTGTAGACAAGGTTGAGAATTAAAAACTCCAAGGGGACCCAGTCATAGAGGGGCCTCCATGCTTTTGTGAATTTTACATCTAGGAACACAACCAGATTCTCATAGTAAATGTTGGAGAAAAATTCTGTAAAAATTTAACAGAAACTTTAATTAAATTGAGTTGAGAAACCAGAAGGGGGAGCTCTCATATCCTGCCATGAAAGCAAAGCCCAACAGGAAGAAGAAACACTCCTCATTTTTCCTGGCAAGGACTCGGCCATTGAAAATTCATGGACTCTTTGTTTATTATAACCCTTTCAGCTTCCTTTTTTCTCTCTATAAAAGAGTTCTCCTTCCCTTGCCATGAGGGACTTGGCTTGCCATGGTCGCAGACTGCCCAATTGCCATTCCCTGCTGATCCCAAATAAACCTATTTCCACTAGAGAAATATTTGGCAGTCTGTTTGTTTTAGGTCAACAATTCCCTTGTGCTTCTGGCAAGGGGAGAGGAAAAGAAACCATTTTGAAATATGCCAGACATTCCATTTTTCTTAACAAGGCCTTAGGGGAAGCTAGTTAACAAGAGCTTAACCTGCTGGAGTATTATCAGAGCCTAAAAGACCTGGGAGAAGGGATATACCCACCTACAGCTCCCTCTAGCCAACCTAACTCTAGGGATGGGGAGGTACTGAGAAGCACTTGTGAAGTTCACAATCTTGAGGTATAGTTTCCCTTGAAGAATGAGAACTAATCAGAAGACTATAGAATGCTTCCCTTCTCTTCACACTTGACCACAACATTCCTAAAGACCTATTTACCACAGTTCCTTTTACCTGGTAGATCATGTCTGAATATAAAAAAAAATTACAAAGCATACCAAAAGGCAAAATATACAATTTGAAGAGACAGAGCAAACATCAGAACCAGACACAGCAGGGATGTTGGAATTATCAGATGAGGGATTTAAAACAACAATGAATAATATGCTAAGGACTTTAATAGAAAAAAATAGGCTTCATGCAAGAACAGATGGGTAATGTAAACAAAGAGATGGAAATCCTAAGAAGGAACCAAGGAGAAATTCTAGAGATAAAAAAGTAAAATTAAGAATGGCTTTGATGGGCTTATTTGTAGCCTGGACACTGCCAAGGAAAAAAAAACCTCTGAGCTTGAGGTTATCTCAGAGGAAACTTCCAAAATTGAAAGTCTAAGAGAACAAAGACTGGAAAAGAACCCCCACAGAATATCCAAGGATGGTGGGGCAACTACAAAAGCTGAAACATACATGTAATGGGAATACCAGAAGGAGAAGAAAGGAAAAGAATAAATACTTGAAAGAATAATAATTAAAAATTTCTTCAACTTAATGGCAGATACCAAACTTCAGATCCAGGAAGCTTAAAGAAAGTTGAGTGGGATGAATGCCCCCAAAAGAGAGCTAGACATATCATTTCAAACTACAGAAAGTCAAACATAAAGAAAAAGTCATGAAGGAGCCAGAGGGGGGGAAAATACCTTATTTACAGAGGCACAAAGATAAGAATTTTATCTGACTTCTCTTCAGAAACCATGTAAATAAGAAAAGAATAGAATGAAATATTTGAAGTGTGGAGAGAGAAAAAACCCCACCAACCTAGAATTCTGTACCCTATGAAATTATACCTAAAGGAGAAATAAATACCTCCTCAGACAAACAAAAATTGAGGGTATGTGTGGCCAGTAGATTTGCCTCACAAGAAATTTTAAAATCTCTTTAAAGAAGAAAATAATATAATCAATGTAAAATAATAAAACAAACAGAAACAGAAACATGCATATATAGAATCTGGGTATATGATGCAGGCATTAAAATCATTGGGTAAGAAGGATTTAGTTGTTCAATAAATGGAACTAGGGCAGTTGATTATCCATATGTAAAATACAATAAAAACATCACTTCAAACCCTAGAGCTAAATAAACTCCATGTGGATTAAGGCCTGAAATGTAAAACAACTAAAATTGAAAAGGATGAAAGAAAACTATTTTTAATTGCAATTCATGATATTTTACATTGAAAACCAAAAGGAATCTATGTGCAAATTACTACAAATAATAATAACAACAGAGTTTAGCACATGGCTCACAATATGATCAACATGTAATTTTAAATGCATTTATATACTGTAGAAACAAACACAAAAATATAGTTTCTTTTAAAAGATACCATTTATAGGAGATCCCATCATGGTGCAGTGGAAACGAATCCGACTAGGAACTATGAGGTTTCAGGTTCAACCCCTGGCCTTGCTCAGTGGGTTAAGGATCTGGTGTTGCCATGAGCTGTGGGGTAGGTCAGACTTGGTTTGAATTCTGCATTGCTGTGGCTGTAGACCGGCAGCTGTAGCTCTGATTCAACCCCTAGTCTGGGAACCTCCATATGCCTCGGATGTGACCCTAAAAAGCATAAAAAAATTTTTTAAAGATTCCATTTATAATAGCTAGAATACTATTAAGCGAATGGAGAT
Organism: Sus scrofa; assembly: GCF_054392235.1. NCBI lineage: Eukaryota > Metazoa > Chordata > Mammalia > Artiodactyla > Suidae > Sus > Sus scrofa. Next base: position 118,679,407 of record NC_139401.1, read on the forward strand.
ATATTACATGTCTATGAATTTCATGTTCATGTTCTAACACTTTTAGAAGAAACTATAGAAGATCTTTATGACCTCAGGTTAGGTTATACTCAAGACAAAAAAAGCACTCATCATAACAAAGTTTGATAAATTCAACTACATTAAAATTAAGAATACATGTTTATGAAAATATGCCCTAAAGAAAGTAAAAAGACAAACCATAAGTAGGGAAAGGGTATTTGCATCATATTTAATAGACAAAGTTTTGGTGTCTTGAATATGGAAAGCATTTTTTACAAATCAGTAAAAAACAAAACAAAACAAAACAAAAAAACCCCCCAGAAAATCCAGCAGAGAAAAGCAGGGAGGGAGAGAAGAGAAAAACAAAATTGACATTTCAAATTAGCAGAAACATGAATGACAGCATAAAAATATAAAAATCTTTTCAATCTCATTAATAATCCAAAAAATAAAAATCAAGACCTCAGTAAGGTACTATTTTGCAATTGATTGGCAGTGGTTAAATTGTTTAACAATCCCAACTATTAGCAAGAAGTTGCATCAATGATTCTTGTGCAGTACTGCTGATGGTACAAATTTATACATGAAAAATAATTTAGCTTTATCACTAAAAGATGAAGTTCCATAAGCAATGAAGTTCTTCTATGCAGCACAAGGAACTATATCTAATCTCTTGGGATAGAACATGATGGAAGATAATACGAGAAAAAGAATGTATATATATGTATGACCAGGTCACTTTGCTGTACTGCAGAAATTGACACAACACTGTAAATCAACTACACTTTAATAAAAAGATGAAGATTCATAACTTTTTTTTTCCTTCTTTTTAGGGCCGCACCTTCAACATATGGAAGTTCCCAGGCTAGGGGTCCAACCGGAGCTATAGCCGCTGGCCCACACCACAGCCACAGCAACACCAGATCCTTAACCCACTGAGCGAGACCAGGAATCAAACCCGCATCCTCATGGTTGCTAGTCGGGGTCATTAACCACTGAGCCACAACAGGAACTCCTACAGAGAAGTTTTATTCCTGAGTTTCCACCCTAGAGCAGCACATTCCAATGGAAATCTAATATGATCCACAAATGCAGGCCAAATATGTCATTTAAAAATTTTTATTGAAATATAATTGATTTACAATGTTGTGTTAATTTCTACTGTACAGCGAAGTGATTCAGTTACACGATCTTTTTTTATATTCTTTTCCACTACGGTTTATCATAAGACAGTGAGTATAGTTCTTTCTGTTACACTGTGGGACTTTGTTGTTTATACTATGTACAATAGTTTGCATCTGCTAACCCCAACTTCCCACTCCATCCTGCTCCCAACCCCCTCCCCCTTGGCAACCACAAGTTTGCTCTTGTCTGTGAGTCTGTTTTTGTTGTGTAGATAGTTTCATTTGTGTCACATTTTAAATTCCACATAAAAGTGATATCATACGGTATTTGTCTTTCTGACTTCCTTTAGTATAATAATCTCTAAGTCCATCCATATTGCTGTAGATGGCATTATTTCACTTTTTTAATGGTGGAATATTATTGCATTTTGTATATGTACCACATCTTCTGTATCCACTCATCTGCTGACGGACATTTAGGTTGTTTCCATGTTTTGGCTATTGTGAATAGTGCTGCTATGAATATAGGGCTGCATGTATTTTTTCTAATGAGAGCTTTCATCTTTTCCACATATTATGCCCAGGAGTGGGATTGCTGGACCATGTGGTAGTTCTATATTTAGTTTTTTGAGGAATCTCCATACTGTTCTCCATAGTGGCTGCACCAATTTACATTCCTCCCAAGAGCACAGGAGGGTTCCCTTTTCTCCACATCATACCCAGTGTTTGTTTATAGACCTTTTTTTTTCGTCTTTTGTCTTTTGTCTTTGTAGGGCTGCACCCACCGCACATGGAGGTTCCCAGGGTAGGGTTCTAATCGGAGCTGTTGCCATCGGCCTACACCAAAGTCACAACACCACCAGATCCAAGCTGTGTGGGCAACCTACACCACAGCTCACGGCAACACTGGATCCTTAACCCACTGAGCAAGGCCAGGAATTGAACCCTCAACTTCCTGGTTCCTAATCGGATTCATTTCCGCTGTGCCACAACAGGAACTCCTAGACCTTTTAATGACAGGCATTCTAACCAGTGTGATGTGGTACATCATTGTAGTTTTGATTCGTATTTCTCTAATAATTAGTGATATTGAGCATTTATTATGTGCTTGTTGTTCATTTGTGTTTCTTCTTTGGAGAAATGTCTTTTTAGGTCTTCTGTCCATTTTTCAATTGAGTTGTTTGGTTTTTGTTGTTGTTGTTGTTGTTGAGTTATATGAGCTTAATTTTGGAAGTTAATTCCTGTCGGTGACTTCATTTGCAAATATCTTCTCCCATTTTCTAGTTTGTCTTTTTGTTCTGTTTATGGTCTCCTTTGCAGTATAAAACTTGTAAGTTTGATTACGTCCCATTTGCTTATTTATGTTTTTATTTCTATTGCCTTGGGAGACTGACCTAAGAAAGCATTGGTAATAATTTATGTCAGAGAATGTTTTGACTATGTTCTCTTCTAGGAGTTTTATGGTGTCTTATGTTTAAGTCCTTAAGCCATCTTGAGTTTTTTTTTTTTAATTTTGTTTATTTTTTTTGCATTTTATTTTATTTTATTTTTATTTCCCCAATACATTATTACGTCTTTTTCTACTGTACACTGTGGTGACCCAGTTACACATACATGTATACATTCTTTTTGCTCACATTATCATGCTCCATCATAGGTGACTAGACATAGTTCCCAGTGCTACACAGCAGGATCTCATTGCTAATCCATTCCAAAGGCAGTAGTCTGCATCCATTAACCCCAAGCTCCCAATCCCATGTGCATAGTGTGAGGGTGTGTTCTAGTTTCATTGATTTACATGCAGCTGTGCAGTTTTCTCAGTACCACTTGCTGAACAGACTGTCTTTTTCCCATTGTATATTCTTACCTTCTTTATCAAAGAGTAATTGACTGTAGGTGTGTGAGTTTATTATTGGGCTCTCTATTCTGTTCCATTGAGCCATATGTCTGTTTTTGTGCCAATGCCATGCTGTTTTAATTACTATAGCTTTGTAGTACTGCCCAAAGTTTGGGAGGATTATGCCTCCTGCTTTGTTCTTTTTCTTCAGGATTGCTTTGGCAATTCTAGCTCTTTTATGGGTCCATATAAACTTTGGAATTATTTGTTCTAGTTCTGTGAAAAATATCATGGGTAATTTGATAGGGATCACATTAAATCTGTAGATTGCTTTGGGTAAAAATATGTCATTTTTAATATTCTTGTAGCAACACAAAAAAAGTAAAAATAAACAGGTTATTTTAATTTAATAATATGTTTACTTTAAGAAATAAATCCAGTGTATCACCATTTCAGTATGTAATCAATATAAAATTATCATAAAATATTTTACATTTCTTTTTTTCACAGTACCATTTATGTTTATAGTAACATTGATTGTAGTAACAAAAATAAAAAAGAATCTGTAAGCCCACCAATAGTAGTATGAATAATAAACAGTCATATAATGAAATACATTTTACATCACTAAAGATGAATGAATTACAGCTATACAACAACGTGGCTAAGTGTTAGAATGATCAATGAAAATGCAATTCCAGGAAGAATATATATATTAATTCTTATATATATAAGAATATATATATTAATTCTTATATATATAAGAATATATATAATAATAATATATATTGTGCATGTTTATAAAGCACAACATAAGCAAAACTAAGCAAAATAACTTTTACAGACACATACATATATGATCAAACTATTTTTTAAAAGCAGGACAAGCAGATTCAGAGAACAATGATGGCTGCCGATTCTGAATCTCTTCCATAGCCTTCTCTCAAAAACCCATAAAATTGACAGACAAAACCTATAAAAGTGTACATAACCCATGCCTTCAGCATTTTTAGAAGACAGAGAACATAGCAAACTTAAAGTTACCCCTAAAGAGAAAATAATCAATTCCAACAGAGTTTTTTTTTTTTTTTTTGTCTTTTTGTCTTTTTAGGGCTGAACCTGCGGCATATGGAGGTTCCCAGGCTAGGGGTCTAATTGGAGCTGTTGCAAGCTACATCACAGTTCACAGCAACACTGGATCCTTAACCTACTGAGCAAGGCCAGGAATTGAGCCCTCAACTTCATGGTTCCTAGTTGCACAGCTCACGGCAACGCTGGATCCTTAACCCACTGAGCGAGGCCAGGGATTAAACCTGCAACCTCTTGATTCCTAGTTGGATTTGTTTCCGCTGTGCCACGGCAGGAACTCCCCAGCAGAGTTTTCACCTCCCACTTGCTCCTGCAAGGCTGTGGGTGCAGAAAATGGGAGATGGCTGATTGAAGAAGTTCCTTGAAAAAGAGTCGATGTGACCAGAGCACTTAGATGATGCTTTGATATAATTACACCAACATGTGAACATTTAATATTAAATGACAAAAAAATTTAAGAAATCATAAGAATGTAATCAGTGTTTTCATATATATTATATATACCTATGTCATACATATATTAGCATATATATAAACATACATTGAACTAAATATTGAAAAAATATCAAACACAGGTTGGTACTTGGCAGTTCACAGTACTGACTACAAGAAGGGAGTTGAAAGAATGTGACACCAGCAGGGTGTCATATGCTTCTGTGGGAGGATCAGATAGAGAGGTGTCAGTACCCTTTAGAGATGAAGCTGTGTAAGGAGAGAGGAAATATGAGGAGAAAAATTAAAGTTGCTGCAGAAAAGAAATGAAAGTAAGATATACCAACTCCTCCCTCTCTCCCTTCTGCCGACAACACCATCCATATAAGAAACTTCACAGAAGAGGGCAGAATGGACAAAAGAACATTCTATAACTAGTAATCCTGTCCATGAAATTAATAGAAATAGAAAAAAGCAGACCATATCCATACAGAACTACTGTAAAAAAATCAGAAAATATGAATCAAAGAATTTCCAGTGGTGAATTATCTCCAAAAAAGCCATGAAGTTAAATAAAATTGAAAATAATCCTCCCTACTGAATTATGTATATCCTCAAAAAAGCTTTTTAGATATATTTTTAAAACGCCTTGAATCAGATGTATAAAAAAAGAACATAGATGAACCAAAAAAAAAAAAAAAACCCAGTAAGATATGAAATAAAAGTTGATTCAACTCAGGAAAAATAGAAAAATTAAAAATCACATGAAAATAAAGGTGAAACAGCCCTTGTGGAAGTCATCAGTGACCTCCACGTCACCAACTCAAGTGGACACCCTTTCATAAGAGCTGTTTTGTTGGACTGGTGGAGGACAGATTAGAATGGGTTGATGAATATGGAAATGAATAGAATAAATATAGACAAAATTTTAGGGAAGTATGTCTATGAATGGGAGGCTAGAGACAAGGAGGTATCTGGAAAGGGTTGTATGGTTTAGGGCAGAAATTTTATTTTATTTTTTGTCTTTTTTTTTTTTTAAGGGCCACACCTGGGACATATGCAGTTCCCAGGTTAGGGGACAAATCAGAGCTACAGCTGCTGGCCTACCCACAGCCACAGCAATGTGGGATCTGAGCTGCCTCTGCGACCTATACCGCAGCTCATAGCAACACCAGATCCCCCACCCATGGAGCAAGGCCACGGATCGAATCCACATCCTCATGGTTGGATTCGTTTCTGCTGCACCACAACGGGAACTCCCTAGGGCAGGAATTTTAAATTAGAGACGGATTGATGAGGCATAAATATTGATTAGGAAGGTTGTGGTAAATTTAGAGGAGATGGAATGCATTGTTGATAATACAAGTTTCTCTAGAAGGCAGGAAAGGGGAAAATTGAAGACAGAAATAGGGATTTTCTCATAGGAGCAAGGATTTTTCTCTATTATATGAAAGGAGGGGAGCGTTGCGCATTTAAAAATTCAAGTTTCAAAACGGCGCATACAATATTTCCCTGTGATTACTCCATGAAGGAAAGAAGCTTGTGTCAATATAGATATAGGATAAAGTATGGAGAAACAGTTTGGTGGGCTGAAGTTGGGATCAAAAAGATGGGACTAGTGATGAACATTCTATATTAGGAATCGGTCTAAGTAATATCGATTAAGTTATTCTTGTGTGCCTTTATATAGTTGTATTTACTCTGTGCCTTTATCATAAGAACACAGAGAGTGTTCACAGACAGCTCTTTCACGCATTGCCACACTTAACGTCTCATAAATAACACACGAAGTCAGTATTACTGTGTTCTCCAATTTACAGGGGAGGAAACAGAAGTTCAGAAAATTACCCAGAATCACAAAATTAAAATGTATTTGAGTCGTATTTAAATCTCAGATCGATCTGATTTCAGAGATCTGTTTTTCACCAAAATGCTACACTGCATTTCTGTAAATGTATGTATATATACATATATATATATAAACTTATAAATTTATAAATTATATGCATATAAATTTTTATATATATCATACAAGGAACATGTATTATTTTTGTAAGTAGAAAAATAACATGTGTACAAGTCAAGGTCTATAGTGGTCATAATACCCCCTTTTTTATTTTTTTTGGTCTTTTTGCCTTTTCTAGGGCCGCTCCCCCAGAATATGGACGTTCCCAGGCTAGGGGTCGAATCAGAGCTGTAGATGCTGGCCTACACCAGAGCCACAGCAACGCGGGATCCGAGCCGCATCTGCAACCTACACCGCAGCTCATGGCAACGCCAGATCCTTAACCCACTGAGCACGGCCAAGGATCGAACCCGCAACCAAATGGTTCCTAGTCAGATTCGTTAACCACTGCGCCACGACGGGAACTCCCATAATACCTCTTTGATTGCCCAACAGCACTTTGTTCTAAGAGTAATTGCTCCTTAGCTACCTTACGTAGGTCGTTTTCACAAATGATACTTTTTTTCGCATGGACACAAAGATGGGTATGGTACCCAGACTAGGCCAATCTTTATACTGAATTCCCATAGCCACAGTGATTTGTACAGAGAACGGCTCATGAACCAAGGGGAGTCTTACTCGAGATTTTCTGAGTGTTGTGGAGGAGAAAAGGTCTACCTACCTTTTAAATTTTGAGTCATAAAAATAAAGCCTGAGCACTGCCAGCAACAGTCTTTCATGCCAAGTGGAGAGGGCCTAGCTAAGAAATAAGCAGCATATAGAGAGGCACAGAGTTAGGAAATGAAAATAGAACCCAGATGGCATTGCTGAGCCCCTGGATCTAACTCTGCCAGATCTCCCCTTGGACTTTTCAGTTATGTGAGCCAATATATCTTTTTGTTGCTTAAGCTATTTTGACATTGGTTTCTGTTGCCTGTATCTGAAAGAATACTGACTAAAGCAAAACTGGAATCAGAACTGGTGCCTAGAAAGTGACAGACCTACAATAGGAAATTTGCAAGCCCCCAGGTTAAACAGGTTTTATCGAATCTTGTAGATGGGTTCATGTACCTATTGAGCTGGAGCTTGGAAAAGATCACGATGCTGAGGTAGTTGCTACATTTTAGAGCTTTCAGTAAGACTCTGCATGGATAGAAGCTTTCATACATGCTGGCCCATATATAAGTGGAAGAGAAAGCACAAAATTTTCTCAAAAGAGGCCATGTCTTCCTGTTGCCAAAAATGTTAGATGGCTGAGAGTCATTGTAAACGTTTAAGTATTTCCCATGTTAAAGTTAGAGAGAAAAAAAGTAGGAAGTCTGGAAACATTGATAAATCAGACTGGGACCAGGTTAGCCTGAGAACCAAAGAACACTGGATTCATTAGTATTTTCATCCCTAAAATACTTACTGACCTATATTCCCTTCCTGAAACAATTCGGTAATTACCATCCATTGGAATGCAGCCTGGGAACAAATAATAAATTATCCCTGTCTCTATTCCAGCCTATTTGTCAGAGATGGAGACTGTTTTAAAGAAATCCTCAGATGGGAGTTGGTGTGGATTTAAGGACAATAATTTAGTATTATCTCTTGCTTCAGTTACTACCCAGCTGATTCAAATTACATGTTCTCTAGCAGCTGTCTAAATACATACATATATGCTATGTTATTAGGTACTTAAATGTCTAGTTACACATATAGCTCCTTTTGAGTTGAGCCTTTTAAAAATTAAAATCCTCTTACATTGCATAGAACTCCTCAAAGTATATTTTGTCCAGTGTTAATATAGTCATACTTCTTTTGGCTAGTATTTGCATAGTGTATCTTTTTCCTGAATTTTCCTTTCAACCTATTTGTCTTTACATTTAAAGTGTGTTTCCTGTTTCTCGTAAATACTCATAGTTGGAGGCTCTGTTTTAAAAAATCTAGTCTGATAACTTAGTTTTTTGCATTGGAGTGTTTAATCTTTTTATATTTAGTGTAATTGCTGATATAGTTGGCTTTAGGTCTACCATCTTTTTGCTTTCCTTATGATTTATCTGTTTTACTAATTTTTTATTCCTCCTTTTTCTGCCTTCTTTGTTTTAATGAGATGCCTTTCTTATTCTATCTTATCACCTCTCTTAGCCTTTTTTTATTATGCCTTCTGTATCATTTCTTTTTTTTTGTCTGCAACCACAGCATGCAGAAATTCCCAGGCTGGGGATCAAACCTGCACCATAGCAGCAACCCAAGCCATAGCAGTGACAATGCTGGATCCTTAACCTGCTAGGCCACTAGGGAACTCCCGAATCGTTATTTTAGAAGTCACCCTAAAATTTTAAAAATTCGCCTATAACTTATTATAGTCTACCTTAAATTAGTATTTTTACCACATTTGAAACAATATCTATCTCTGTATTTAATAGAGTAATTTATCTCTATTTACCCCCCCACCCTTTTAGTTATCACATAGTGTATTTTCGATTTAACTCTAAAGAACATTATTGTTGCTGTTTTAAATAGTCAGTAGTCTTTTAGAATGACCAAAATATTTACCTTTCCCAGTCCTATTTATTCTTCCTTACATTTCCATGCTTATATCTGGAATAATTTCCATTCAGCTTTCAAGAACTTCCTTTAGTATTTTGTTCTATTATAGGCTCGTGGTAGAACAACAACAACAACAACAAAAAAACTTCAGCTTTTTTATTTGTCTGAGAATGTCTCTTTTTCAATGATTTTTGAAATATATTTTTACTAGGTATAGAAATTCTGAGTTGGCCATATTTTTGTCTTTATTCTTTTTGGCCCTTTAAAGATGTTATTTCATTGTCCTCTGATTTCTATAGTCTCTGTTGTTAAGTCAGCTATTTCAGTATATTGCTCTCCTAGGAAGTGTTTTTTTTTTTTTCTCTCTAGGCACTTTTAAGATTTTAACTTTGGTTTAAACACTTTGACTACAATATACCTAAATGTAGGTCATTTTCATATTTATTCTCTAAGGTCACTGAACTTTGGAATTTGTGAGATAATGTATTTCTCCACATTTAAAATATTTAGTTATTATCTCTTTAAATATTGCGTGTGTCCCCTTCATCCTTTCTCTCCTTCTGGGACTCCAACTACATATATATTGAACTTTTGACTGTATTCCCCATTTCTCTTGTCTGCTATTTTGATTTTTACATTTTTTTTTCTTGAACTTCAGTTTAGATATTCTGTTGGCCTGTCAATAGCCTTATCTTCAGGTTTACTGATACTATTTTTGGTTGTGTGTAGAGTTTTTAAATGTATCCAATGAGTTCTTAATTTCAAATATTGAATCTTGAAATTCTAGAATGTTCATTTGATTCTTTTAATAATTATTTAAGTGTGCCATCTTTTCATTTATCCCATTTTATTATTGATATCCAAAACTTCATTTCTCTCCCTCTTCTGTTGGTCTAGGAGTTTCACACTCCTCTAGAGTAGTTCTTTTCAATCTGGTCTGCCCTTTCAATGCATTCATTGATCCCCTTATTCTTTAGTTTATAGCCAGTATGTCTTTGACCTCTTTTTCACAACTCTAACCTCAGTTTTCCAGGAACCTGACCATCAGTCTCAAAATTCCCTTCATAATTTTGATCATTGAAATCTGTCGCAATAGTTCAGAGGTTCCCAGTTGGGATCAGCCCCTCCCTTGCAAGGGTGTGTGTGTGATGTATGGGTATATTTGCTCAGGGTCCAAAGGGCATAATTTTCACATAGTCAAAATGCTTATTGAATATGCAAGTATTTGGTGATGTGCAAAAAAATATCATCCATTAATTTGTAAATTTTGGAGTTTCCATTGTGGCTCAGTGGTAAGGAACCTAATATCCATAAGGACACAGGTTCGATCCCTGGCCCTGCTCAGTGGGTAAAGGATCCAGCATTGCTGTGGCTGTGATGTAGGCTGGCAGTTGCAGCTCTGATTAGACCCCTACCCTGGGAACTTCTATATGCTGCAGGTGTGGCCCTAAAAAGCAAATAATAATAATAATAATAATCATATGTAAAGTTTGACACACAGGTGAGAATTATAGGCATTTATGAGCATTTATTTTCCAAATTGTTTTCTCGCAATTAACCTTAGAATTTCTGCAATGTGTAACCTTACATACTTCTACTTATTTTGAAAATAATACATTGCATTACATTGTTTCTAAGGATTTTATCAATTTATGAATTTTTATCAACTTCATTAAAAGTTTCATCAAAAGTTTGTTTTTACACCCATGGGTAGCAGCATTATTTAGAGTAGTCAAAAGGTGGAAATAATTCAAATGTATATTGACAGATGAATGGATTTTTAAAATGGTATATATATAAAATGGAATATTATTCAGCCTTAAAGAGGAAGGAAATTCTGACAAATGCTCTAACAGGATGAACCTTGAGGACATTGTGCTAAGTGAAATGAACCAGTCAGAACAAGACAAATATTTTATGATTTTATTTATATGAAGTACCAAGAACAGTCAAATTCATAGAGACAGAAAGTAGAAAGGTGGTTGTCAGGGGATAAAAGGAGGGGCAAGTGGAGTATTTTTTTAAATTGAAGTATATATTTTGTACAAATATATATACATAGATAGTGTATACAAAGAGGAATGGGAGGGATACATTAGGAGTATAGGATTAACAGATATGTACTATCATATATAAAATAAGTAACAAGGATTTACTACAGAGGACAGAGTATATATTTAATATCTTGTAATAACCTACCATGGGAAGAGAACTGGTTTTTAATGAGTACAGAGTTTCACTTTTGCAAGATGAAAAAGTTCTGTAGATTAGTTGCCCAAGAGTGTGAATATACTTAACATGACTGAGTTGTACAGTTAACAATGGTTAAGATGCTAAATTTTATGCTATGTGTATTTTATCACAATTAAAATAGACTTTTATAGTTTAGAGCTATAAATGACTGCTGTGCATGTAAGAACTGTGACCACGTAAGAAATAGTGAAGAACATATGCATACATCAAATCATCAAATTGGACACTTTAAACACACATCAGTTAAATGTCAAACATGTTTCAATAAATTTGGAGATTAAAAAGTAAAAAAGAAGATTAAAACATTACTTCTGGCATCCAAATATTTATAAATTAACTGGGAAGGGGGCAATGCGCACATTGAAAATCATCAGAAAGCAGGAGTTCCCGTCATGGCACAGTGGAAACAAATCCGACTAGGAACCAAGAGATTGCAGGTTCGATCCCTGGCCTCACTCAGTAGGTTAAGGATCCGGCGTTGCCGTGAGCTGTGGTGTAGGTTGCAGATGTGGCTTGGATCTAGGGTTGCTGCTGCTGTGGTGTAGGCTGGCAGCTGTAGCTCCGATTAGACCCCTAGCCTGGGAACCTCCATATGCCACAGGTGCAGTCCTTAAAAAAAAAAAAAAAAAAAAAAAGGAAGAAAGAGAGAAAATAATCAGAAAGCAAGAGAGTAAAAAGAAAGGAATGATTTGTGTCATCCCAATGCTAAGTTAATGGATTATGAGATAGGCAAAGGCAGTGTGGATCAGAAAACCACAGAAGTTAGAGGAATGTTTCCAGATTTGTCAAAAGGTATTTTCTTTTTTTAAAGTAAAGTATACCTGATTTAAGGAGTTCTCATCATAGCGCAGCAGAAACGAATCTGACTAGGAACCATGAGGTTGCAGGTTCGATCCCTGGCCTTGCTCAGCGGGTTAAGGATCTGGCATTGCTGTGAGCTGTGGTGTAGGTTGCAGACTTGGCTTGGATCTGGTATTGCCGTGGTTGTGGTGTAGGCCAGCAGCTGTAGCTCCAGTTAGACCCCCTAACCTGGGAACCTCCATGTGCTGCAAGTGTGGCCTTAAAAAGCAAAAAAAAAAAACAAAACTGATTTATAGTATTGTGCCAATTTCTGCTGTACAGCATGGCAAATATATACACATTATTTTTCTCATATTATCTTCCAGCATGTTATATCCCAAGAGTTCCCCTTACTGTACAGTAGGACCTCATTGCTTATCCATTCTAAATGTAATAGTTTGCATCTACCAACCCCAAACTCCCCATCCATCCCCCTCCTTCTCTCCCTCCCACCCTTGACAACAACAAGTCTGTTCTCTGTGTCTATGAGTCTATTTTTGTTCTGTGGAAAGGTTCATTTGTGCCATATTTTAGATTCCACATATAAGTGACATCACTTAAGACATATGGTATTTGTCTTTCTCTTTCTGACTCACTTCACTTAGTATGAGACTCTCTAGTTTCATCTATGTTGATGCCAAAGGCATTATTTTGTTCTTTTTATGGCCAAGTAGTATTCCATTGTGTATATATATATATATATATATATCATAGCTTCTGTATCCATTCATCGGTCAATAGACATTTAGGTTTTTCCATGTCTTGGCTATTTTGAATAGTGCTGCAGTGAACATAAGGGTGCATGTATCTTCTTAAAACATTTTTTATTATAATTGATTTACAATTTTCTGTCAATTTTTGCTGTACAGTAAAGTGACCCAGTTATACATATATATGTGTGTGTGTGTATCTCTCTCTCTCTCTCTCTCTCTCTCTATATATATATATATATATATATATACATACATACATACACACATTCTTTTTCTCACATTATCCTCCATCATGTTCCATCACAAGTGATGTATCTTTTTGAATTGTAGTTTTGTCTGGATATATGCCCTAGAGCAGGATTGCTGGATCATATGGTAGTTTTATATTTAGTTTTCTAAGGAACCTCCATACAGTTTTCCATAGTGGTTGTACCAAGTTACATTCCCACCACCAGTGAAGAAGGGTTCCCTTTTCTCCACACCCTCTCCAGCATTTGTTATTTGTAGACTTGTTAATGATGGCCATTCTGACCACTGTGAGGTGGTATCTCATTGTAGTTCTAACTTTCAGTTCTCTAATAATCAGTGATGTTGAGCATTTTTCATGTGCCTGTTGGCTATCCACATGTATTCTTTGGAAAAATGTCTATTTAGATCTTCTGCCCATTTTTTTGATTGGGTTCCTTGTTTTATTGTTGTAGTTGTGGAGTCGTGTGTGTTGTTTGTATATTTTGGAGATTAGGCCCTGGTCAGTTGCATTGTTTGCAAAGATTTTCTCCCATTCTTTGGGTTGTCTTTTCTTTTTTGATGGTTTCCTTTGCCGTGCAAAAGTTTTTGAGTTTAATTAGGTCCCATTGATTTATTTTTTTGGTCATTATTCTAGGAGGTGAATCAAACAAGATATAGCTGTGATTTATGTCAGAGAGCATTCTTCCTATATTTTCCTCTAGGAGATTTATAGTATCTGGCCTAACAATTATTTAGGGTCTTTAATCCATTTTGAGTTTCTTTTTGTGTATGGTATTAGAAAATGTTCTAATTTCATTCTTTTACATGTAGTTATTTTTATCAGTAGCTTTTGCTTATGATAGAAACCCTACTCTAGATGTCTAAAAAATTATGTGGAGAAAGCATTTCATTTGTTCACACAGATAATCTTGGGATCAATCTGGCTTAAGGAAAAACTGGGTTTAGGGGCTCCATGATATCATTCGGATATTCCCCCATTTTCTCCCTCTCATTGCTCCTGTCTCAGCTCTACTTTTCCCTGCGCTTCCATCTTTAGTAGGCAGACTCTTCCCACATGATGACAAAGATGGCTATCAGCAACTCCAGGCTTAACAAGCCCAGTAGAGAGTGGCATTTATTTCCTAGTAATTCTAACAAAGTCTCAAGTTTGACTCATTTTGGTATGATTTGTGTCACTTGTCCATCTCTAACTCTGATACTGTGCCTGTTTGGTCTGTCCTGGGTGGGGGGATGTGGTAGAGTTATGAGCTCTGCTTCAACTCTATTGATTGAGCTAAGAGGAGTTGGGATTTCCCAAAGGAAAATCAGGATTTTGTTATTGAAAGAAGGAATAAGCTGTTGGGTGGTTTTAAATTACAGTTGTTTATTTACAGTATCTTGACAAAACATAGCCCCAGATTTGAGTCACTTACAAACTCTTTGGGAATAGAATATCGTTAGAGGGAGCAATTTTCTTCCTTATGTCTTTCTTCCAACCTTGGTCTATAAAAGAGGGTCTTTTACTCCTTCATAAATATTGAATAAAGCTTATGTTCTTTTTTTTTTTTTTTTACCTCTCACTCACTGTTTCTGTCCAAGAGAAGTGACTTTTATATTTAGGGAAATTGGTAAAAAAAAGATTGAATATGTCACTCAGACTTGCCTCCACGATGTGTGGTAAATGCACTGAGTCTAGGCTTCTTTGTTTTTTGTCTTGGTAGCAAATCAGTCCAGTTTGATGTGGGGAACAGGCAAAGTGGCAGGTGTTAAAATCTCATTTGGGGCATAGTCTCCAATCAAGCCCTAGCAACAATAAAGCTGATATTGTTTTCTCTGACTCCATATCTCTTTTTCAAATGTTACTAAACGTAGGTGGTCAAAGGGATATGACCCCTACCGCTTGAGTTGGTGTTGGGGGGTAAGAAGTGTATCAAGTTGGAAATCAGGTGACATAGGTTTCAAGACCAGCAGGTAGGTCACTTCTTTTCTCTGGGATTCAGTTTTCTCATTTATAAAACAAGTGACTGAGCTTTGGAGAGCTCTAAGGGTAGCTCCAGATTTAGCATGTCATGATTATCACTAAGCAATAAACTGAGTCCTGAAGGAAATATATGATTCACACTTTTAGAGAGAGAAGTCAAGAGTTAGGGAGAGGCTAGTAGGGATGAAAATACCAAAAGAAGAGTTAGCGTGGTAAATATGAAGAATAGAAAGAGGCAGGGCTCATTGTCCAGCTCAGGCATCTGCAGGCTGATTCACCTTGACAACCATTAAAGTTTATGCACATAAAAGGATGTAGAGGATTTAGACATAACCACATGCGGGAGGAGTTTCAGTGATGCATGTCTTCAAAAACCCTTTTCTGATCTGATGAGGTTTATGATCAGATCTTAATAGAGAGTCCAAGCAGGAGGATGAAAAATATCACAAAATATCTTTAAAAATCTCTACAATTTCTGTCTCACAGCAAAAGAATGGAATCATGGACTAACCAGTTGTGATTATTTTTTTGCCTAGATTCCTTGTCTAATGCACCATAGCAAGTTTTTTTCCTTTGGCTCCATTTCATGAGTTTAACATTTTTTATATCTGGCTTCTCTGACTTTCTGTCCTGTCTTTGATTCTGATTTCGAATCTAACATGTCACTATTATCACTATGTCACAGCCACAGCAAGCTGGATCTGAGCCCTATCTGTGACCTGTGCCACAGCTTGTGGCAATGCTGGATCCTTAACCCACTGAGTGAGGCCAGGGATTGAACCCATATCCTCACAGAGACAACGTCGGGTTCTTAACCCGCTGAGCCACCATAGGAAGACCTAGAAGATATTTTATATATAACCTAAAAGATTATAGCTATATAATCTCAGCTTATATTTCTTGCTTAATTACTCAAGTCCTACACCTAACAGCTCTTGAGGAGCGAATGTGGGTGAATCACACTCATGCACTGGAAAAGCTCTGAACGTGTTGATCACGTCTCATCATGTCTCCATATCTTCAGGCAAAACTCTGTCTTCCTAACCTGGAATTCTTCTGTCTGGTACCGGTATATATTCAACGACATCTTTTATGTTTATCTTTAGTGGGCTTTATTATTTATTGGTTTCTTGATTATAAGGAGCTCTTACATGAGGCCATAGTACCATTTGAAGGAGGAAGCATGGCAAGGAGGCGTTTGTTCACCACCAGAACATAGCATTAAGTTAGGAGTTTTTTCTGAAAAAGACAGCAGCTCACCACTGGAAGGTATGTGGAAAGGAGGGCCTGACCTCCTGTGTAGCAGGACTTGACACTAGAACACTTGCTAAGTCCAGCCAAAGCTCTTAAGTAGTCCTCATACAGCACCATCCTGAGCTGTAGTTTGGTCAGTCTTAGCTACTACAACCCTCCTGGCAGCCCCTTTCTGAAGAAATCAGCCCCAGGCTTCTTTCTGTGTCCAGGTGCCAGAGCCTATCCCATTTGCATTGAAAGCAGTTAACCCTGGGAGTATAATTAACTCCAGCCACGATACATTGAACCAGAGATCTGCACAGAGTTAAGGCCAACTTCATCTAAGACCATTTGGCTTGAAACACTGCCTTCTAATAGTGTTCTGAATTAAAAGGTACTTGTTTTTTTTTTATTATTACTTTATTTTTTCCCGCTGTACAGCATGGGGATCAAGTTATTCTTACACGTATCCATTTTTTTTTTAAAAAAAAGGTACTTGTGACAAGAGCTAACATATATATGATAGATGCGAAGAAGCCCATCTGTCCTTGCGGTGACTTATTGAGAAACTCGGCTCTTAGAGGTTCCGTAGATGTAGAGAAGAAGGCGGCATCTCTGAAGTTCTGAACGAAAGCTGATAATGATCCAAGTCTAGGAATTACTGGCATCTGTGGAGAAGATGATAAGCTCCACTGAGAGGCAGTAGAGCAGAAAGGTGGGGTGGAGACTCAGAAGCCAAACTGCCTGTGTTTGAATACTAGACCCACCCCAGGTAGCTCTGTGATCTTACGGAAGTGGCATCAACTCTCTGTCCCTTGGTTTCTCCATCAGGAAACAGGGACAATAATGGCATCTACCAGACCGAACCGTGAGGCCAAAACAAGTTAATACATGTTAACTCTTAGCACAATGGCTGGCGGACAGTAACTGCTTAAAAAACCAAAGCTCTTAGTATTCTTTTATCCTGGTTCTCGAGAGAGGCAGAGGAATTGATTGAGGTACTGCATTTCCTTTCCCTCTATTTTTCCTTCCCTGTATTCCAAAAGGGACTCCCTGTCCTTTGTTCTTTCTTTCCTGGGGGGCGGGTGGGTTGGGTTTCAGGGCCCAAAGTCATCTTCCTTGCTTTTGCTGACCTGGAATCCTGAGCCTATTGTACAGATGATGCTCAAAGGAGAGGAAAGAAGTAGTTGACTTGAGAGTAGACAGAAGATGGAGGGAGATTTCTCTAAGCCTTGGGAAGAACTGCCAGCTGCCAGTTTGGGGATGGCGAGGATCTGGGGCCACTTCCTGGCAGAACGCCTAGGGGTAATGTCTCTCTGGTCAACCTTAGGAGGCTAGTTAGACTCTAGGTGCTATGGCTTTCGCCTTGGCATGGGAGAAGTGTGGCTGCTTGCTTTTACAGTACCATGCAGACTTGGACTAAAAAGCAGGATGGCTTGAGGATTAGAGATACTCTTCCTATTGGACACTCATCACACCAATCTCCTAAGGGTTTGTGTGATCCCCAGGAGGGTAGAAAGCTCTAGAAAGTGACTGAAATTTAATTGTATAGTCAATCTGGAAGGACGGAGATGTGACGTTGAAATAAATTTGGTTAAAAAAAATAAAGCAATGTGCTGGCTCTTATATGCCCAAGTTTGAGGCGTAACATCCATATCAATTACACAGTAAACCGTCATTCCCAAAAGTACTTTAGTTTTTTTTATAGTCTTACTTTGTGATATTAGAAAGAGTCTATATAACTTCATGTTAAGAACTAAGTTGCAAGGTAAAGATCCTTAGAGGGAATAAGAAGCTGGAGAGGTAGGGTGCGGAGCAGTGAGGATGTCCCCACTTAAGTCACTGTTCATAATGGTGGAGTCACTGATGACGATGGCCCTCAGGGTTAAGGTCAGGCTTTGGGGCACATGGCATCTGTCCCTTTAGAGTGTATGTTAGGCTCCTAGGACTGATGTAATGAAGTACCACAAACTGGGTAGCTGAACACAACTGAAATATATTCGTTCACAGTTCTAGAAGTTCTAAAACCAAGGTGTCTTCAGGGCCATGCTTTCTCTGAAACCTAGAGGGAATAATTCTTTGTCCCCTCTAGCTTCTGCTCTTTGCTGGTAATCCTTGGCCTATCTTGGCTTGTAGATAAATCATTCCAATCAGCCTCCATCACCACTTCCATGAAGCTTCTTCACTGTAAGAAATGTCTTCTCTTTTATACTGCCATAGCATCTAAATCTTATCCTTCTTGCGGTGTCTATGTTGCGGCACAATTATTTATGATTATTTCTGTGGTAGGCACTTTTTCAGTTGTCTGCTCAGACAACCAAATCTCTACCTAGGAAATAACAGTCCAAAACAGCCCCCCAATCCTAGCTGCTTTGATGATGGGTGGACACCTGACCAAACTGAATCAGTAAGATTCTCTCCCTAGGGAACTTGAGTTTGAGACTCAGGGATTCTGCTGAGTCCTAGTGCTTTTGATTAAACTGAAGATATGTTGTTAGCCTGAGCATTGCTAGGACTAGCAGAAAGCTCAGAGAAACAAAGAATATTGTTTGAACAAAGAAAAATGAAGTAGACGTGCAAAGAGAAATGGCTATCGTGTGAGGAGAAATTACAGGGAAAAAAATCAGGATGTTGGCATGGTATTTACTACCTGCTTCCGGTTGCTTTCACCAAAGTTCTACAAGAAAGGAATTAAACTAGACCTGAGGAAGTCTGCCAGTAAATATAAAAGAGATACAATGTTTCTAAGATAAGTACTTTCTGTCTACATACTGTAGTTTAAATCAACAAAATTGTCCCATAATTTAGATCCTTACAGGATTGAAAAAAACCAAGGGCTTCCATATCTTAAAACTAAGGCTGGCACAATTCATGGCAAAGAATGGCAGCCATGGTGGAAGATGCAATTGGTGGTCTAGGCCTTTCTCAATTAGACTTTTATTAAAAAAAATTCCCTGGGAGTTCCCATCGTGGCGCAGTGGTTAACGAATCCGACTAGGAACCATGAGGTTGCGGGTTCGGTCCCTGCCCTTGCTCAGTGGGTCAAAGTTCCAGCGTTGTCGTGAGCTGTGGTGTAGGTCGCAGACACGGCTCGGATCCTGGGTTGCTGTGGCTCTGGTGTAGGCCGATGGCTACAGCTCCGATTCGACCCCTAGCCTGGGAGTCTCCATATGCTGCAGGAGCAGCCCAAGAAATGGCAAAAAGACAAAAAAAAAAAAAAAATTCCCTGCCAGACCAAGGGGAAAACTCTGCTGACAATGATCTAATTATGAGTGATGTCTCATTACCCAAGGTTATTTTAGGACTAGGGAAATGAGTAGCATACAGAGATGACTAGATTAAAAAAGAATACTTTTTTAAAAAGAATGTGTATATATATGTGTATACACATATATAGATACATATTATATGTATACATTCTTATACGTAGATATGTATGACTGGATCACTTTGCTGTACAGCAGAAACTAATGGAACATTGTAAATCAACTAAAATAGAAAAAAATAAAAATCTTAAAAAAAATAAATAAAGGAAATACAGTGGAACATAAGAACAGGGCTTGGAAAAATTCAGATCCCCCAAGTATCACCTAATTTTATCAAAAGGAGGACCAATACCACAGATTTATCTTTAAAAAAACAAAACAAAAGGACAATTAGCTGTGCCTTCTCTACCCTAAGGTCATTGAGGGACGGGGGCCTGGGCAGAGTCCTAAGGCCTGTGACTAAACTTTTAAAAAATGTTTATTAAATTATAGTTGATTTACAATGTTGTACCAATATCTGCTGTACAGCATAGTGACCCAGTCATACTTTTTCTCATTTTATCTTCCATCATTTTCTCTTTCAAGAGATTGGATATAGTTCCCTGTGCTATACAATCAGACCTCCTTGCTTATCCATTCTAAATGATAATTAATAGTTTGCATCTACTAATCCCAAACTCCCCGTCCATCCCATTCCCTTCCCCCTCCCCCTTGGCAACCACAAGTCTGCTCTCCATGGCCATGATCTGTTTCTATTCTGCAGATAGGTTCATTTGTGTCATATTTTAGATTCCACATATAAGTGATATCATATGGTATTTGTCTTTTTCTTTCTGACTTACCTCACTTAGTATGAAAATCTTTAGTTGCATTCATGTTGCTGCAAATGGTATTATTTTGTTCTTTTTTATGGCTGAGTAGTAGTCCATTGTATATATGTACCACATCTTCTTAATCTAAGGCCTGATGCTCAATTTAAGACAGAAATGTCTAGGCTAGGGTGAAGATTCGAGGACATGAATTGATGACACCTCTTCCTTTGACTATCACCCCATGAAAGAAAATTTAAATCAAATTTATTGTGGTAGAATGCAGACTTTAATTGCCTACCCCAACATCTATTTTCTCCTTCTTTAGTAACAGATTCCCAGTTTTTATCTGGGCATATTGCCATTTGAAATGAAAAACTAGCTTACATTTCCCTACTTCTCTTGCTTAGGGAAGGTCATGCCTTTAAGTCATGGTCAATAAGACATAGGCCATGTCTATGTCATAGGCCAAGGTGTTCTGTGGGCCTTCTGAGAAATTTCCTTAGAAGGGAAAAGGTTTCTCCTTCTTTACCTGTCCCCATCCTACCACCTGGAATGTGGATATGATAGGTGGTGTTCTCGCAGCCATTTGGGGCCATGAGGATGACAACCAGACCCTAGGGATAGTGGAACAGAGAGCTAAAAGGAAGTTATGTACTTCACACCAGCTCTGGACTCTACCTCCAGACTTAGGAAAGAAATAAACTTTAATCTTGGGTTTTGGGTTTTTACCTTATAGGAAACTAAATTTAATGCTAAGTGGTGTATCTACTAATTTTAAGGAAGTGCATTGCCAGACAAAAGCCAAGCCTGGCCGAAAAACAAAACAAAGAAGAAAACCACAAAACCAAAAACAGAAAACAAGCCCCCCTCAAAGGCCTATGATTTTTAACCCCTAAGGCAATCCCCAAGTCACAGAACTCACCTCTACAGGAAGTGCATTGCTGAAATGGTACAGTCCTCAGAAGAGTAAATCTTCTTAATGCCCCTTTCGGGAGCAGCCAGATAGGAAAACGGACAAGCAAGATGTTCTCAGAGAACAGAATCAGAGACATCCAGCTGGATTGAGCAAGAACTCACTCTATGGCCAAGTCAAGGAGCTGTTATTATTCATGTATCTGGTACATAAATTGGTATGATATCGATTGGTAATCTTTGTGTATTATATAAGTTTTTTCCATTTCCAAAAGGGATGTTTTATTTAGTTCATCCTATTTCCTCTCCAGTATTACACATTGGATGTTTTGGATGGTGTAAAATGTAGCATTTACTTATAAACATGACACCGTAGGAAGCTACATCAAGACCTGCCCTAGTGAACTGTGAATCACTGAAAGATCTGATCTTGGACTTCATGTTGGGTGCACTGGGGATACATGAATTTGGATCTTCTCTCTATATAGAAGGCATGAGTACATTTGCATTTGTGTGGTATTGTGGCATTATATTCATTGAAAATCTTTTGTAAATTTGTAGGCTATCAAGTTCATATGTTGTTTTCGTCTGTCCAACCTACATTCCCAGTTATTTTGGGAACAGTACTCTGGTGTTCCTTTAAGGACAAGCTCTCTTTCAATACACAGCTTTGAGCAGATATGTCCCACTCCCTGGTTCAAAGAGTAGGTGCATAAACTAACCTGGCCAATTAGAATGTTATATCCCCTGGCTTCAAGAACAGGTACGTGACCCCTGTGTTCATAGAAGCGCTATTCACAACAACCAAGACATGGAAACAACCTCAATGTCCATTGACAGAGGAATGGCTAAAGAAGATGTGGTACATATATACAGTGGAATATTACTCAGCCATAAAAAAGAAATAATGCCATTTGCAGCCACATGGATACAACTAGAGACTCTCATACTAAGCAAAGTCAGAGAAAGACAAATGTCACATGAGATCAGTAATAGGTGGAATCTAATAAAAATAATACAGAAGACCTTATCCATGAAACAGAAACAGACTCACAGATATAGAGAACAGACTTGTGGTTGCCAAGAGGGAGGGAGGGATTGTGAATTTGGGGTTAGCAGATGCAAAATATTATATATAGAATAGAGAAACAACAAGGTCCTACTGTATAGCACAGGGAACCATATTCAATGTCCTAATAAACCATAATGGAAAAAAAAAAAAGAATGAGCATGCGATCGAAGCTGGTACATGCACAGAACTAAGCCAATGAACCAGCCCTTGGAATTCCAGTGGAACTATTGGGAACAATGCACTCTCTTCTGGGTTGCTAATCTAGTTAGATATAAGTGTGGACCTGCTAGTGATAAAGACAGAGTTTGAGCGCCAGCATATACTGTGCCTGAAACGAAGCCATCCATGGACCTTTCAATTCTTTGACCTATTACATGCCCCTCCCTTACAGCCAGAAGAACTCTGACAAATAGACACTCATATCCTTATAACGCACCCCTGCCCCTGTTATATTTCTGCTAAGAATCATTGACTGACAGTAGCTTGTGGTTTGTTTCCCTCAGAGCTATCGGTATTTTTTCCTTCCATATCTGTCTTCCTTGTCTGATCTGCTTTTAAGCCACACGTGAGAAGCCAACTCCCATCCTGTTTGTTGTGTGTTTCACCTTTTCTTTATTCACCTTAAAAAATTATGTAAATTTTATGTTGGTTGATGCTGCTTATTTTTAAGCATCACCTTGTTTAAGGATCTGTTTTGGGTAGTACCAAAGAGAGAAGGAGTAGAAGTCAAGGCTTGGAGATGGAGAGACAGAGCAGGTGAAATGGGAGAGAGGCTTGGAAAATGTCTTGGGAGACCTAGAAGATCAGACAGAAGGAAGGGTGTTTGATTAGCCGTAGCTGTTTTGTACCCTATTTCGTACCCTCTCGGTGCTCTGGCAGATGTGGCAGAACCTCAGCAGGAAATGACTGGGTGAGACAGTGAAAGGGGATGAGCTCTAGGAACTGTGGCTCCCAATCTTACAAGTGGGATTCTTGGGTCCAGGCTTAGAATGGAAGTAGCAGTGTCATCTGCTTCTTTTTTTTGAATTGAATTGTGGAAAGATACATACAACATAGAATTTTCCATATTAAGGTGAATAAAGAAAAGGCGATCATATATATGTATACATTATATATAATATGTATTATATCTATATCAACATGTTATATATATTCCATTATATATAATGAAATATTATTCAGCCATAAAAAAGAAGGAAATCTTTGTAACACCCCTTTGTAACACCCTTTGTAACCCCCTTTGTAACACCATGGACGGATCTTGAGGGTTATGCCAAATGAAATAAGACCGCCAGAAAAAGGTGCTGTATGATCTCGCTTCCACATGGAATCTAAAGACCTTGAACTCATAGAAAGGGAGAATAGACGGTGGTTGCCAGGAGCTCAGGGGTGGGAAAAATTGAGAGAGGTTGGTCAAAAGGTACCAACTTTCTGGAATAAGAAGAATAGGTTCTGGAGATTTAATGTACAGCATAGTGACTATAGCTAATTCTACACTGTATACTTGAAAGTGGCTGTGATGGTAGAGCTTTAATGTTCTCATCATAACAACAACAAAATGGAAGTTATATGAGGCAAAGGATGCCTTAATTGACCTCATTGTGGTAAACATTTAGCAACATATACGGGTATCAGGTCATCACACTGTACACTTTAAACTTATGCATTTAACGTCAATCACATCTCCGTAATGTTGGGGAAAAAAAATCTACCATCTTAACCGTTTTTAAGTGTACGGTTCAATGGCACTTCATTTTGTTCATATTGTTGTGAAACTATCACCAGCATTCACTTCCAGAAACTCTTTTCATCTTCCAAGTTCCAAACTCTGTACGCATTCTGCAAAAACTCCCAGCCCCTTGCACTCACCATTCTGTTTTCTATTTCCATGAGATTGACTATTCTGAGTACCACCTATAAGTAGAATCACAGAGTATGTGTCCTTTGGGGACCGGTTTATTCTGCTTAATGCACCCGCCTGAAAATTCATACGTGTTGAGGCATGTGTCAGTATTTCCTGCTTTTCTAAGGCTGAGTTAACATTCCGTCGCATGCATATACCGCATGTTGCTTATCCACTCATCCGCTGACAGATACCTGCTTTGCTTCCACGTTTTGGCTGTTGGAATAATACTGCCATGTATATAGGTGAGGTGTACAAATATCTGAGTCCCTGCTTTCAATCAAATCATCTGCTTTTAAAGAAATGTGCAAGCTTGGATTAAGAGCATATTGGCATGGAGTTCCCGTCATGGCTCAGTGGTTAATGAATCCGACTAGGAACCATGAGGTTGTGGGTTCGATCCCTGGCCTCGCTCAGTGGATGGAGGATCCGGCGTTGCCATGAGCTGTGGTGTAGGTTGCAGACGCAGCTTGGATCCCGCATTGCTGTGGCTCTGGCGTAGGCCGGTGGCTACAGCTCCGATTCGACCCCTAGCCTGGGAACCTCCACATGCTGCGGGTGCAGCCCTAAAAAAGACAGAAACACCAAAAAAAAAAAAAAAAAAAAAAAAAAAAAAAAAGAGAGAGAGAGAGAGAGAGCAAGAGCATATTGGCGGTGACCAGTATGAACAAAGGACCAGAAGGGCTCTCTGAATGTTTATGACTGCACAAAACCCTCAAGGTCCTTGAATGAGCATCTAGGGGGAGGCGGAGGGGAGGGGCGGGGGACTTGTGAGTTCTCTCCCAGTCCATCGAGTGGGGGCTCAAAGGAGATTAAATTTAAATTGAAATACAGAAATTTCTTATACCGATTTTGTAGAGTATTTTTATAGCTGCTGCACTGATTTGACTAACTTTTGAGTGCTTGCTGTAACATGAGACTTGACTCTATTTTCTCCTCTCTTAGTATGTGAGGTCTTTACAACAGATTTCAAGTCTGAGCAATTTCTTTTGATTCCCCATAGGAGAAGTAGCAAAAAAAAAAAAAAAAAAAAAAAAAAAAAAAAAAAAAAAGGTTAATTGAATGATCAGTGATAAATCTCAACTCTAAAGCTTTCAGAGGAGTTCCCATTGTGGCTTAGTGGTTTAAGGACCTGATTAGTATCCATGAGGATGTGGGTTTGATCCCTGACCTTGCTTGGTGGGTTAAAGATCCGGTGTTGCCATGAGCTGTGGTGTAGGTTGTAGACGCGGCTCAGATCCCGCGTTGCTGTGGCTGTGGTGTAGGCTGGAAGCTGTAGCTCTGATTGGACCCCTAGCCTGTGGGCGCGGCCCTAAAAATTTTTTTAAAAAGCCCAGAGAGGACAAAAGGGCCATTCTATGATCTGTTCATTCAACATAGGATACTACTTTTTAAAAATTGTGGTTATATATTTATGTCATAAAATTTACCATTTTAACAAATTTGTTGTACAATTCGGTGAAGTATATTCATAATATTGTGCAATCATCACCACCCTCCAGCTCCAGAATTTTCTACCACCCCAATAAGAAACCCTGTACCCACTGAACAAGTCCCCATTCCCCGCTCCTCTACCCCCGGTAACCTAGATTTTACTTTTTGTCTCTATGCATTTGCCTATTCTAAAACCCAAGTGGAATCATA
This sequence comes from Sus scrofa, assembly GCF_054392235.1. Lineage (NCBI taxonomy): Eukaryota > Metazoa > Chordata > Mammalia > Artiodactyla > Suidae > Sus > Sus scrofa. Next base: position 118,705,226 of record NC_139401.1, read on the forward strand.
CAATATTTGCCTTTTGTGTCTGACTTACTTCACTTAGCATAATGTCCCTAAGGTTTAGCCATGTTGCATGTGTCAGAATTTCCTTCCTTTTAATGACCATTAGAGGAAGCATTCCATTGAACATATGTACATTTTATTTATCCATCTGTTGATGGATAATTGGATTGCTTTCACCTTTTGAGCATTGCAATAATGTTGCTATGAACATTGGTATGCAAATATCTGAGTCCCTGCTTTCAATTCTTCTGGGTTTTAGACCCAGGCGTCGAGTTGCTGATTTATATGGTATTTCTATGTTTGAATTGTTTGAGACATTGCCAAACTGCTTTCCAAAATGGCTATACCAGCAATGCAGAAGGGTTCCAACCTCGCTGCATCCTCAGCCTCACTAGTTACTTTCCACTTTTAAAAACATAGCCATCTTAAGAGTTCCCGCTATGGCACAGTAGGTTAAAAATCCAACAGCAGCAGTTTGGGCTGCTGAGGAGGCACAGGTTTAATCCCTGGCCTGGCGCAGTGGGTTAAAGGATCCGCTCAGATTCAGTCCCTGGCCTGGGAACTTCCATGTGCCCTGGGTGTGGCCATAAAAAATACAGATATCTAGAGCTATATCTACATAGCCATCTTAGTGAGTGCGAAGTGTTATCTCATTGTAGTTTTGATTTGCATTTCTCTAAGATGATCTTTTCATGTGTTTATTGGTCATTTGTATATCTTCTTTGGAGAAATTCTGTTCAAGTCCTTCCTTTGTCCATTTTTTTTTTCTTTTTTGGCTGCCTTGTGGCATATGGAGTTCCTGGGCCAGGGATCAGATCCAAACGGTAGTTGCAACATATGCCACAGGTGCAGCAACCTTTAACCCACTGTGCCAGGTTGGGGATCCAACCTGTGTCCTGGCACGGCAGAGATGCCGCCGATCCTGATGTGCCACTGTGGGAACTCCCTTTTGTCCATTTTTGAATTGAATTACTTGGGTTTGGGGTGTTGTGTGATACGACTTGTTAAAATCACTAGGTTAGCTGCTAGAAATATAGCAATGGGTAAGGCACAGACCCCAGAAACTCCCAACTTAGTGGGAGAAGCAGACAATATTCTAACGCCAGTGACCATTCTCTGCAACTGCAAATAATGGTATTATGAGAGTTTCAAAGAGGGGGTACCCTAATGGAGGCGACAGGCAGACATGAAAGTGTTCCCGGGGGGATATGGTACTTAGTGTCTCAAAGGATGCTAGCCAGGCTAAAAGGGGGAGGATGTACATTCCTGGCAAAACGAAACTGATGAGCGATGGCTCTCAGTGGGCATGAAACAGCAGGGCATGGGCTGGAACCTCCAAGCATTTACCTGCTCTCGGAGTGCCAAGTCCACCGTAGGCAGAGGCAAGAGATGAGGCTAGAGAGGTAAACGGGCTGGATCCCGCCAGATGTTGTAGGCTGTTGTGTGTTTATGCTTTCTCCCGAGCGCTATGGGGCGTCTTTCGAGGGTTTTAAGCAGAGGAGTTACATGGTGAAACGTGTGTTTTAGATCAGAGCTTCCTAATTTTTTTTCCCACAGTACATCATACGTGGCATGAAAACAACTAGGAGGGAGAATTGACAGGATTGCTAAAACTAGATGGTGGTGGAGGCGGGGTCAGAGGTGATCCCCTGGTTTCTCGCCTGGACCCCCAGATGGAGCTGCAACATATTTGAGAGGGAAGATTATGCGTTTAGGGCTGGATGTAAAGATTTGCTTTACTACGAGAGGACTGGCTGGAGATGCCCAATAGTCATTAGGTTCTTATTGGCTCTACTGGCTCTGCAGGATTGAGCTGCATAGACCAAGAATCCAGTTCAGTGTGGAAATTCTTAGGGGAATGTCCTGCTGTCTAGCACTGGGAACTATGTCAAGTCACTTATGACGGAGCATGATAATGGGAGGAAAAAGAATGTATACAAGTATGTGTAACTGGGTCACCATGCTGTACAGTAGAAAAAAAAATTGTATTGGGGAAAAAACAAAAAAAAAAGAGAGAAATTCTTATGAGAATGACTATACTAGAGGTCCACCTTCTTTGTAATGTTTCCCAGCTCACAGCCTCCAAAAGGCAAACTTTTGGACGTACCGTGTGCCTCTCAACTTTGTCCGCAGCTGAATGTAAGAGGGATAAATATTGGACTCATTAATCAAATGATCTCTTATGAGAATCAGGCATTGGGTGCCCCATGATTTAGTCAACTGTTTGTGGGGCACCAAGCTGGAAGGGCAAATAGATCACTCATTCTCAAATGGTGTCCCCAGGTTCTCAGAATCATTTGAGAACTGGTTAGAAATGCACAGTCTCATACCTCATCTCATAGCTACTGAATCAGACTCTTAAATGGGCCCCCATAATCTTAGGTTTTACAAACCTTCCTTCTGGTGCAGGCTAGCCTGGATGCAGACTCTTAGATAAGGCGATGTTCTGGGAGTAGCCCTGAAAATCACCCAAGTGCTGATACGAAAGTAGAGAAAGCTGGTTTGCAGAGAGAAGCAGGAGACTGGAGGAGAAAGACAGACAGACACAGAGAGACAGAGACAGAGAGAGAGAGGAGAAATGAGCTACCTGAAAACTTCCCAATTCCCTGAGCACCAATTGTTCTTCCTGCAATTGGCATTTGTGAAATTTCCCAGCACCACTGCATAAATCCTTGTTATGTAAATTGCATTTTCTTCTTTACAATAACAATGAGGTCCTACTGTACAGCCTTGGGAACTATATCCAATCTCTTGGGATAGGCCTTGATGGAAGATAGTATGAGAAAGGGAATGTATATACATGGACGACTGGGTCACTTTGCTGTAAGTAGCAACTGACACAACGTTGTAAATTATACTTTAAAAAAAGACGGTGTCTTGCTTTCTTAGTTGATTATTTTTCCAAAAATCTTCTGTCGTGCATTTGCGTGGCTACTGGATGAGACATCATAGTTGATCATAACTGGATCAACCAGACCTGGTTACTGCCCTTGAAACACTTGGCTTCATGGAGGAGGAAGACTATGCTAGAAGCGCTGTAGGGGAGGTGGCTGCTGAGCTTTGAGATGACCTCCTTCGAGTTATGATGGCATTACACCCCCCTATACCCATCGTAAGTTGAAACATTCCTAAGTCAAAAAACTGAGTATCCAGGCTTAGCCTCGCCCACGGTCTATGTGCCCAGAACACTTACATTAGCTTGCAGTTGGGCCAAATCATCTCGGGCAGAGCTTATTTTATAATAATATGCGGAATATCGCCTGTCATTTCTTGAATGCTGTGCTAAAGGAGAAAAAAACAGAATGAAAGCGTGGGTACGCAATGGTTATGTTTTGGATGTTTATACTCATGATCACGTGGCTGATGGCCGTTGTCCAGTTGAAAAACCGTAATTTGGGGACCATTTAGAGTAGCTGCTTCTCAGTGGTATCTGGTAAGGCCAGAGCAGACCTCAAGGAAGAGGTGAGCGTTGGTGTATAACTCGGATGAATGAGTGCAAAGAAGAGGAGGAAGAAGAGGGGAAGGGGTTCCAAAGAGGGAGGAAAATCGCACAGAGACATGGGCACCGAGGAGGTGCATGTGGGGAACGGTGGGTGGGGTAAGAGCAGGTACCGACTCAGAATGAGATGCTTCATTCTCTTTGTTGAAAACCAGGGAAGAGACGTCTCCCCCACTCCCCTCATGTCTTTCCAAATTTCTTTGTCCCTTTCAAATGTATGTAGATCTTTTTCGTGGCCCAATAAGCCTCTCGATAGTCTCACAGCGGGAATGTTTCCTCGGGGACCAGGGAGCCATGGCTTGAAGATGCCAACATCAAGGGAGCTAGAGCCCCGTCTCTTAGTTCCTACAAGAGCTGAGGCGCCTAACTTCTCTGGGCACCTTCCTCCAATGTGCAAAACTCTCTCTTGTGGTAGGAATACGATAGGTTTGTTTCTCCTATGGATGAAGTCAACACAGTGGATGATCGGGTTAGGACGAACTCTGAATGACAACAGGTGCTGTCAAGCCCTCTTACTTCAGGACTAACTAGTTTATCTTTACTGTCTGTTGTTCATTTCTGGCTTCTCTTGAAAACACCTTTCTGCCTCTGCGATCGCCTTACCGGGTTGCCTCTGATGCTCTTCCCACTCCCTTTAAATGTTGGTTCGGTAATACAAATAGGCGCTCCCATTGTGGCTCAGTGGGTTAAGAGCCCTACGGAGTCTCTGTGAGGATGATGGTTCGATTGCTGGCCTCGCTCAGCGTGTTGAGGATCTGGTGTTGCAATGGCTGTGGCACAGGCGCCAGCGGCAGCTCTGTTTCCACCCTTGGCCCAGGAACTTCCATATGCTGCAGATGCATCTGTAAAAAGAAAAGTTTTCTTTCATGACTGCCTTTGTGGAGAGGGTTTTGGGGATGGAAAAATCTCACTTTTAAAATTTCCCCAACAGGGGTGTGGTTTGTCTGGAGTGTACAGGTTACAGAAGGCAGGGGGAGAGCTGAAGCTGTGGAGGCCTAAGGAGGCATTTTTGGGAGATGGAGACAGGTTCGACCTTAGAAAAATGACTCTGGCAGTAACGTGGCAGGTGGATTGGAAGGGAGGAGGGTCCAGTGTCATAGCAGGTGGACACAAAAATAAAAAAAAAAATACTATTTAAGGGCTCTTTTTTTCTTGTTAGGGCCGCACCCATGGAATTTGGAAGTTCCCAGGCTAGGGGTTAAATCAGAGCCGTATCTCTGACCTACACCACAGCTCACAGCACTGCCAGATCCCTGACCCACTGAGTGAGGCCAGGAATCGAACCCACGTCGTCAGATACTAGTCGGATTCATTTTTACTGCACCACAACGGGAATGCCTGTAAATTTTGATTTTTTACCACAGGGACAGTTCCCCAGGATGTGGCGAGTAGAGGACAATAGTGGGTGTGGCCGCATGTGTGACACTCCTTGGCCATTTTTCCTCAATGGCTCGGGTGCTCCTCTGGCCCCACAATCTCATCCCAGTGGTTCTGGCGAGGCATCTTCAGGATCTAGACCCTCTCTGATGACTTGGGTCAGGAGAAAGGAGTTGCTCATTACAGCGGTCTCTACCACTGGCTGGTGCTCAGGTTATGATAAACATTTGTTTGATCCCCAGTGAGGGCCTGTATACCAGCCAAAGTGAGGTCTGGCTGCTAGTTCAAGTGCATCATTTCAAGTAGCCCCTACCAGAAGCCCCAGACTGTGACCACCGGTTGCCTGGATTCAAGCGAGTTCAGCTTTTCCTAGTATAACACCTCATACATGGATTTAACTGGGGACTTTGTACATAGAAACAGAGAAGAACCGAGACATTGGAATGAACTACAGATACATTTATTAAATAGTTAACAAAGGCACATCAATAACCACTTACTATATATATATATATTATATATATGTATAATTAACACAGATATGATTCTCTCTTAACTGCCAATTTGCCCAGCAAAGAATTGTTCGACTCGTCAGGTCGGGAAGGCTAAAGGCAAAGTCCCAGTCCTGACTCTACTCTTCCCCCACCCTCCTGAAAACGACACTGATCCTTGATGGGTTGACTATCATTTGCTGGAGCCATAAGGTCTCTAGAAGCGTGCTGACTGCAGAGACTCGGGTTCGTTCTGCATTCGCAAGTCCAGCTGCTCGCGAACAGGCTGGCTGTTTTAACAGGTGCTGTTGCTACTGCTTGCTGCTATTCATCCAGTTACTCGATGATTTTTGACCAGTTTCTCTTTCTGCACTGGTGCGTGCATGCGGTGCACCGACTCACTCATGGGGTGAAATCTCCCTCCCTCTCTCATCAGTTCTGCTCTGGGTGTCCCGCCTGCCTCTGCAGGGCACTCCGTTTACATGCACAATACAGAAGTGCCAGGCCACCCAGCCCAGAACTTCCTTCTTAATGCCACTTGCCACAGCCACTTTGGGATGCTGTGCTTTTGATTGGGGGCAACTATTTGAAAGGACAGGAATCAGATCTCCTGATGCTCTCACAAGCCTCACCCTTCTGTCTGGGTGGCTGCCCTTTGCATCACTGGCATTCTTGGCTTTTATTGTCTGGGCTCCCACTGTCCTCCTGCCAAAGGGAGAGATGGAAGTCCAGGCACTAAAAGGAAAATCCAGGAGGCTCAGTTATCGGGCACTTCTGGTACAGGGAAGAGTCACATTAAAAACTCAAGAGTACATGCGTCTGTGTGCTGAGTATTAGCAAGTATGAGGCCACTCCAGAAATGTCACTGTTTGTCAGGCCCATCACTCTGTCACGCGCTTTCCTGCAGAGGCTGCCCTGGGGTGGATTCAAGTCTCTGGGATTTGGGGATGCTCACTATATCGTCAGGGTTTTTGGTTCGATGTGCTATCAGAACTTTCCTGACAATGACAGAATCTCGAGTCTTTCTTTGGCCTTCTCGAGGTGGCAAATGATGGTACCACCCACCCATAGGAATTTGGCTGCTCGTTAAATGCTGTGGTTCAAGTGCCCAGATTCGAGCTGCAGTAAAACTCGCAGCCCGGCCAGTCTCTAACACCATAGTGATTTGTCACTTAAGAGCTCTATGAACTGCTCTTCACAGCCTGAGATGTCCAACAGGAAAGTTCTGGAGGAAAAAAAAAAAAATCCATTCTCGCCCATCATCTACCGGGGGAAGCAGGTCTGATCGGTTGTTACCATGGGGCTTCTAGAAAGCCAGAGGCCACCTTGAGGGTATGAGAAGGGGAGGGGCTCAAAGGGAAAAGGCTGAACAGTGCCAAGGTCAACTTTGGCTAACATCCGGTTTTGCCTATGGGTCCACTTGCCTCTGGCCAAGAGAAAGCCCGTCACGATGGCGGCTGAAAGTGCCTGCCCTGAACTCTTTGTTCTGTCATTCAGCAGCTTCAAAGAGACATCAGCTGAATTCTTTAGAGGCCCAAGACCTCTCGTAAATGTTTTAAACTGAACCGCTCTTAGTGCTAGAAATGTTCAGTCACAGAAATGTATACAACACATCCAAGGGCCCAAAGTCGGCTTGTCAAGAAACGCCACAGTGTCAGCCACACTGAGAAATGGTAAAGCAGGTGCGAGGGGCAGGGGAGCTAGTAGCTCTGTCTGATTCAGCTGATACTGGACAAGGATCCGACCTCCTTCCAGGCCCTTTTCGGTTACAGACACGTGGATAATACTTTACTCGGTCACAGCCTCTCATCCAAAGTCTCTTCACCTTAGTTTTCTATCAGCCCGACTACTGATTAATGTTTTTCATTATGAGGAAATCTGACAGAATAAAGTATTACCAAGCTTTACACTTGGCTTTCAGTAGAGAATAGGAAACGATCATGCCTTCATCCTTGTGCCATGTGTGGGAGATAACCAATTTTAAGTGAGAGAAGATATCTTAATGGAAAAATTCATGCGTCCTGTTGATATGAAACCATTGGTGCCAATCTCGAGAAGAATGAAATGAATGACACTGGTCTCCTATGTTACACTGAAGATGCAGGATAGAAATGAGTAACAGGAAAATATAAACTCCTAATAAGATATCTTAGACGATGCCTCAGAGTTTCTGAAGCACAATAGAAACCAATAGGCATTCTCGCAAAATTTTTAGTGTTCTTTTGCTGAAACACAAGTGTATCTTTCTTGTGTCAGTGACATCAATTTTATAGGAATAATACATCTAATACAATGGATGGATTATCTATATAATTCGAAATACTGAAGGTATATATTGGAAATAAATTTATTCTATGTAAGAACTATAGTATTGAACCAAATCACAAATTTAAATTTTATAGAATTACAAAATATTTGAATATACTAGAAGACAAACAGCTTTTAAGTGAATTCTTAATGTGTGAATATGGATTCATAAAAAAGACATAACCCCGAAATTTACACATTTTATTAAAAGAACAAAAACAACATAGAAACAGCGTACTAAAATGAAATGCATAACGCACACTTCTAAACACGAACAAGCAGTACAGCACAATAACTTGGAAGAAAACCAAAAAAAAATCAAAGCATCTGCCCTACTGATAGCAGTTGAGGGAATGAGCTATTGCATTTTTGAGGCAAAAAATTATGAGAACAGTTTATATTTGTTAAATATTATGATTATTTAAATCTATAATTGTTGCACAGGGATAATAATTTTTCATAAGTATTTTTAATTGGCGTTTTTCTGCCCAAAATATGTGCTTCCATTTTCTACATTACACCAGATTGTTGTTGTGTGAATGCATAAAGTTAAAAAAGAGTCAATTTAGGAGCAACTTTCTTTCCAATTTTTACAAAACTTATAATTTGGGGGCATGTAACAAATGGTTCATTTTCTAATAATTAAAGCAGCAACAATAATCAAAGAAATTTATTTTGCAAAGGGCAACCCCACAATCCAATTATATCATTGGTCACATAATTCTCTCAACTGCTAGACACAAAAGACATAGCAATACAACAATTTGGCTTCCATCATTAACAAGTAGCATCTGCATACAGAAATAAAGCTTTCGAATCATGCAGTTTTATGACAGATAAAGCCTTAGGTTGTGTGTCTGGGGAGAAAAGAGCAGTGCTTAAAGTTGGGTTACTTTAAGGTCTTATTACAGAAGGTTTTTGTTTTTTAAAAAATCAAATATGATGTAGCTGTGAGTTATTTCACAGTGATACATTTTTTTTTTCCCTTTTAAGTTTACTATAATTGAGGATGGGTTCTATTTAAAGATAAAATTCCTCTGGAATCATCCTGCTTTGGAGTATTGATGTGTGGTTCTCTTCCATGCAAAACAAGTGGAGAGGCTGGAAACTGTATGGATTAGTCAAACTAAATTCTTTCTGGGGCTTAATAAGAGAGGTCTTTTCAGTCTCTTATTTTACTTCCTTAAAACGCAGCATTGTGTTTAAGCTCCAAAGAGTGTGACCCAGGGGCTGTCATGCCACCCATTAATTGGCTATCTTTTGTGATGCTTCTTAGATTCATTCTTACTATTTTATAGTTGATTCTTCCAGACTTAAAATCTTACTATATTTCTATCGACCTTATGAAAATACATTTGCGTGGCTTATAGATTCGCAAAGACATTTCAACACAAGAACATGGGTTAAGCTGGGAGGATAGGTCGGCGAGAAGGTGAAAGTCGGAGTCCCTAACTGCAGAATGAATGTGCATCCCCAGTTTAGGTCGTTCCTTGGAAATGCCGGTCAGCCGGTCCGGCTGTTAGCTGTACGGCTGATTCGAAGTGACTGTGGTTTGAAGGGGAGAAAAAAATAAAGGAATTTCTAACCAACTAGCCCTGAGCTATTGGACAACTGTAAGGCTTAAACCGCTTTCTGGCTTTGGCTTATTTTCCCGTCTCTGCGAGTGAGAAGCAGCAACACGCGCAGCGATGCTGAGACCGATTCCCTCCACCCGGAGGGCGAGGGCGACAGGGCTCCGGGTGGAAGGACTCAAGTCCCTGCGGTGATCGGTGATCGATCCTCACACCCTCACACCTTGCCAACCTCGACCTTCCCCAGGCCTCGTTGCCTGGAGGCAACAAAAAGATACACGGTGAGCTATTGGTGACCTGGGAGCTGAAACTGGCAGAGATGGTGTGACTGAAACAGTCTTTTCTGGCTCCGATGTACCCAAGATTGTGGCAGTCTCTTCTGTTGAGTCGAAACAGTGGGAGGCTGAAGCGACACAGTGAAGCACTGTCTCATCTGGTCAAGGCAAGGCCGAAAACAGCTTCCGCTGAACAGGTATAAAGTGAATAGGGCCATTTATAAAATTGTGCCAGGAGCCTTCTTCCCTCTATTGAAGGGAATGAAATGCTCCGGGCTGGTCATACGTAACTGTTAAATCACATCTTTTAGTGGTTGCCAATTCGGTCTTGGCAACTAGTGAAAAAAGAAAACCTCCACCAGAAACCTGCTGTGTGTGTGTGTGTGTGTGTGTGTTTGCAGTGAGGATTAATTTGAAAATGAAACCATCTCTGCTAGCGGTCTTGCTGAAAGATGAAGCACCTTAACTTTTGTTCAGTGCTGTTAGCTACAGTGGGCCTGTTACCTGTAACCAGTCTTCTCTTACGGTGGGTGAGTGTAGCCAACTAGAAAGCCTCCGTAACAGCAAAGCAAGATCATGCCTAAGTCTTGTAGCAAAAAGCTCCCTTCTTCTCAAAGCCTTAGAAAGAACTCTCTACTTTTCCACTATTATCACAGACTTCTTATATTAAAAAAAAAAAAAAAAAAGCTCCAAGATTGCTTTCATGGACTATGTACATAAGTGCAAAAAAGGTGTGTCTCACACGTTCGCACCCTAACTGAGACCATCAGTTAACTGCAGCATATGTCTCTTCCACACTGTTAGGGGGTCATTCCACAGTATCTGTATGGATGGTTTCACAAATATGAATTAATTTGATCTTGTATGAAAGTATTAATTGAATGCTTTTGCCACTCGTTAACCCTCATTTGGATAGATTTGTAGAAGAGAATTTTTGAAGCTATAGCTATGCCATTTGAATAGAATAATTTTGAGTAAGAGAATTTTTGAAGCTATAGCTATGCCATTTGAATAGAATAATTGTGAATAAGTTATACAAAGAGATCAGGACGTTTGCTAAGTACGACTGTGTTTGGCGTCGAAATACTGTGGAATAACCCTATATCTACACAACAAATTCTACCAGCTGGAAAGCCTGATTCTAGAATCCAAGTGTTGTAAACTTTTTGCTCAAAAAGTCACACGAGGACACAAATTCAGCTTTCACATGGGAATTTGGGATTTAAAAGAAAAACCAACCACTTCTGTTTTCTGAGCTGTATCTGCTACATGCTCACACTGTCAAAAACCACACACAGTTTACAAGTAAAATCTTCACACACAAAAAAATGTCTAAAGGTAGCCATGTTGTAGGTTTGTTGCTAAAGCAACGACTAGATATAATTTGTTAAAAATTATTTGTATATAAAGTTAAGTTTGTTCTTAAACTGTGAACTGTAAGGAGTAGCTATGAACTATACTCTATACCTTGTCATGCTTCAGTGTCAGTTTAGGACCTATCTAGGCAGGTTAAATACATGTAGTAAAATTCTGAACTTTCTCGAACTCTCCTTCAAAATTAAATTCTTTAGTTACTTAAAGATATGAAAAAGGAATAAAATAAAAACCTTAAAAACTAACACAAACAATGAAAACATGGCAACAATGCGTGCGTTGGTGCTCAGAACCTCTATTTGTAATGGTATTTACAGTTTGATTAGCTATCAACGAAACTAGCAAAAAAAAAAAAAAGGGTGTTATACTCTTTGACATAGTGTTTATTCTCTTGCCTTGGGCGGGGACCTGGTAGAAGAAAAAAATTGGGCCACGAGCTTCCTAATTCCCTAACAGAACTGGGAAATTCTATTTCCCTCGACATATTTCCCTATTTCTCTTTCGATGGGTGTGAAATGTTGAAGAGGTTAAAGGAAGATTCCGGTTTCTGTTCATTCTGTGCATCACAGACGGCCCTACAGACGAAAATAACTTGAAAACCTGTGGCTGCCTTTTACCCAAGTGCATCCTCGGCTGCTCGCCCAAGGAGTGGGGGAAGGGCCAAATAACACTCCGAGGGGCCCAGGGCCCCTCCCCACAGGTTCCTTCAAACCATTTAAGGCCGATGCAATGTTGTCTTTACTCAGCCACCACTGTGCTTACTGGTCGTGCTGTGAAACAGAGATTCATGTTGTACAGATCATCAAGATTAAAGTTATTTGGTTCCTGCCGATGGTATGGGAAGGGGGTACTTACTCTTCCCAAACTGCAGAGCTGGTGAGCTGAGGCTGCCCGTTCGTGAACACAGCCTCGGGGTGGGGGACAACACTTAGGGCAAGATCAAAGTGCTTTAGCATGTTCGAAACGGATGGAAAAGACTGATGGCTTAGGGAGAAGGTGGCTTTTCACATCACGATTAAACTACAAATTAAAGACTCTAATCTAGACAGGTGAAATGAAATGCAACAGCTAGTTGAGGAATCATGCTCCAATTGCAAAAGCAAATACTGTCTTTAAAATAGCGCTTTTATGAATCCATTGAATTTAAATCTTACTCCCCCTTTAAAATATACTTATGGTCACGGAGTACTTTAAATTTTTTTGGACACCACTAAAACCCTCTTAAAATGAAACGTTTAGGTTATTTTGTCTGTATACATGACCCGTCTTATCCAAGTTTCAGCACACTTGCGTATTTTTGCAAATGGCTGAGAGAAATGGACAAAACCAATCGTTTTGGATAAATAAAAATAGAGGCCCTGGTAAATTACAAAGCTTATAAAACGTTAACTAAGAATCACAAGTGATTAGAATTTTATATATACAATTAATCCAGTAAATTGTTGTTTAGAGTCACTGATTAGTTTTGTGACTTGTCTTTTTCACTGGAAATTTATAGTCTAATGACTTATCTTTTCTTGAATAAAGATAACTCAAATAAGTCATTGCACAACTCGTTACAAGAGTGCTATCTTAAAACTGCATTTCTGTCAAAATTCTTTTGCATTGGCTCAAAACTTTAGTGCTTTGAGTTTTCTTTCTTTAAATTCATAAAGCAACTTTTCAAATGCCAGCAATATCAAAATTGTGGCACCAAAAATACAACTACCCTGAATATCTCCTACTGAACCTCTTCCCAAAAAACAAAAAACAAACAAACAAACAAACAAAAAAACACCACATCGCTATTCATGTCTTCCAGTGCTTAAAGCAACATGCAAACAGCTGTACTCTAGGTTTATTGTCCACGTGCATCTTTGTCAGAAGTTTAAAACGTTAAATGAGACAATATGTTGCCTCAAAATGGCAAACAACACAAAAAAAGTTCATTTTGTGCTGAAAATGTCTCTCTTTTAAGGAATATACCTAGAGTAGGGCAGGCGCAAAGTTCCTGTATTCAGGTGATCAAATTTGCCCTTCTGGAGAGGCACTGGCACAGGTTTTTACAAAACTCAGTTCTAAACACAAGTAATTTCACAAAGGCATACTCTACTTTCTTCTCTAGCCAGGTTACCATTTTGGGGAACAGAAATTAAGTGGTTCAAGTCAGACACCTCTTGTTCTCTGACTCCAGGCAATACTGTTAGCAGATGACAACGGCTCAATACAAAAGCAAGATCATTTAGCAAGCGCTGCTGATCGAGATTTGGATGGGTAATTAAGATCAACAGGATATCAGCTACCTAAGAGCTAATTTTGCTCTTTTGGATTCTGAGCCAAAACGATCTGCTTTGGGATGGAGTCGCAGGTGTTCTGAAGCACAAAGAACACGAAACAGAGGAACGACCAGGGGTCAGGAGTCCGGGCTCAAACGTTAGCTACCAGGTAGCCAGGTGGCCCTGGGCAAGTCACATGCCCTGGCCATGAAAAGGTTTGGCTGACTCCATTGTTCTACCATTCAAACACTACCAGCCGGCTTAAGGTATCCTAAATTAGATTTTCCCTTTGCTTGTCATTTTCGTGAAGGAGAAAAAGAATCTTGTTAGACACATCAAATGTGATGATGTTATACGTCCCAGTGAGAGAACATACTTAGTGGAAAATATTAAATCTGTCTAAACGGATGCAAAATATCACATGGTTCCACCCCTGATTAATAACAGTAACTTTAATAACTGAGTGGGATGGAGGGGGTATGTCACATACCGTAGGAGTTAATTACTATTTGACTTGGTTATACAGTTATCTCCTAAGCCTTAGTCATGTAAATTGAGTTCAGCTCTGGAGTGTAGCCACCATCTCATCCAAAGGGTGCTAAAAACCTCTCTGGTCCTCTCTATTATAATTTTCAAAACATCCAAAGACAAAGAAAGCCAAACAAAAAAGAGGCTTGGTTAGGAGAGAGCCTGTCGTCCGCAACGTTTGCGAAGGGCAACACTTGAGCCCAGATCACAGGCACTGGCTCCTTCACTGAAATGTCTAACAAAACTGGAAACTCCGTTGAACTGAAGCTGTTCTTTCCAGAACTTTCAAATGAATTGAAGAGTAATTTCAAATGTCTCCCTCCTTCCCCCCCTCCCTCCCCAGCTCCGCCATTTCCCCAAACCTATACTCAAGACACCAGCTGTGATCAACAGAAAAGACTGTCCATTTGGGGAGGAAAGGCCTCACTTGGAACCAATTCTCTTTCACCCTGACTGACTTTTCCAGATTGCATCTTACTTATTATTCAGAGTAGCCTAAAGAGCATGAGCCATTTGCATTCAGAAAATGGTATTTGTACCAAAGGTTACACGGCAATGGTTTTTACACACTTTCCTCCAATATGTTAAAAATGATCTCCACGCCCCCCTCTCTCTGCTTAATTTATAACCTGTAATTAGAATACCTTTAAGCTTCCAAGAACCAATTTTTCAGCTGAAGGTGACAAATGGCTCAGTTTTAGACTCTCAACCTAGAAAACAGGACCCTTGAGCCACACACACACACAAAAAAAATGTAATGGGCACTTAACATAATTTTTAGTATAAATGCTGAGAAATTCATTTAAAGGTAAATTCTAGTTTTTCAAGCTGTTAGAGAAGTGAAATTTGGGTTAATGTTTTACGAAGTTTCCTTTTTTTTTTTTTTTTTTTTTTTCTCTCTCAGGTAATTATTTCTCACCAAAAAAAATCTAGCAACGTGGTTGTATTATGCAAGGTCAGATCTACAGGTAGAAATTATACACATGCATGTTTTGGACAGACTCAAAAGTGAGGCCTTTTAAAATGTCTGCCTCAAGAAACCTACAGAAATATTCTAAAGAGAGGGAGAGAGCACGTATTGGTCAAGCACATGTGTTTCTGTTTCCCATTAATAACATTTTAGTTGATACCAAACACTACACATTACAGCAAAACACTCTAGTATGTAAAAACCTAACACAATACACCACAATACAATACAATCATAGAGAAAAATGGTATTGGATAAACTATTGTGTAAACAAAAACGGTAACACTTCAACAGAGACGAATATTTATCCACCAAGAATGACAATAAGCCAACAGTCCACTATAGAGATTCACTTAGCACAATATGATTACTGAAAAATCACAAAGCATAACATGATAAATCACAACATTGTATGGTGTTCTACCTAATTCCCATAAGATAGATGGTTGTTATTAGTTTTCCATTTGTGTTTTAACATCACCATTGTTTAATGCTTTTTTAAATTTGAATTTGTCGGTTGGGACGTTTGTTTTGCTTAATATATTGACTGCACCACGCTTATTGTTGTGTTGGTAGAAGAGGACATACGTGAATATATATAGAAAGGCCATATGGAGGTTCTCACGGAGAGATTCTGATACTCCATAACTCTGTTGTTCAGAATTTCAACTGAAATGGAAAAAAAAAAAAAAGAGTGAGAAATAACTGGAGGGTTATTGAAGTAGGAGTCAGGATACTTGGTTCTTGTTCCAGCTCTGTTGTGTGAACCATGTGCCAACATATTCCCCCGTCTGAATTTCAGTCTACACCTGAAGATTGGGTCGCTGGAAATGGTCACGAAACAGTCATAGACCATATGCTAGTCTATGGTTCTCACTGAGTGCCACTGAGGATGCTTGCCCTAAGTTAACGGAGAGGCACTCAGTGGTTTCAGGCACTATCTCCACGATGCCAAAACTTTCTGATGAACAGCTACCCATCCATCTACTTCCTCCAACAAGCCTACCTTGTGAGAAAACATATTTGAGAACCATTTTGAAAGATGCAAATATTTAATAAGCTTTAAATGCTTTATCTGATGTTCTAGAGGCCTGCAGAAATAGCCTAGGTGCGAATTCTGGGTACACATTATTTTACAAGATTGCATTTTTGAACTTGGCGAAATGTTCAACATCTGCTACATACGGAAACGATTACGGTGTGCCAAATACCTCTCAATTTTTTAATGGAATCAAGCAAAGAGCAATCACGATTCACAAACATGTTCTGTTGGAAAGTGAATGTCATCTGGCAACTTTTGTTTACCTTGATGTGAAACAGCCCATGAGAATCAGGCAAGTGTTTAGAAAACCTAGGTTCTCATGTTTGGTGCTATTCTCAAGTTGCCACTATCCCAAATGATACTCCTGCAAACCATTACAATATACAGCTACTTCAGTTATTCTGTGTACTCAAAGGTGTCTTTTTAAAACATTCCTTGTGACTGAAGGGACCAGTCTATTTAATGTACAGTTTATCTATATGCTCTGTCCAGAACAGTTAGTGTTCTGGCCCTGTGTGTCCTCAGCAGGAAAGCAATTGCCAGCCAGATCCTGGGGGAACTAGTCCATCCAGAGAATGGAACTCTTGGCTCCTTCAACCAAGTGAAACACTCCAGTTTGAGAGAGCCTCAAGCTTTCAATGGCTAATGGATGCAATTCCGAATCGGTAACATTTGTTTAATAAGCCCCTACCATTAATTAATTAAGATGCCTCAGAGTCTTAAGTGACTTCTAAAGTCACGTGTTCCAAGTGAACGACTGCTGAAATTAAGTGTGTGTGATTACAGGCTCTGGACCAGGCAAAGGGGAAATCAGAAGCCAAGGGGGAAAACTCTGAAGACAACAACAAAAATTACAAAAAAAAAAAAATGTGCCATGATCTGAATGAAAATGAGGCTTACATTACTAAATTATGTCACACAAAATTGAAACAGCTGGAGCAATTCTCATAGACTTACACAGGAAGCCACACGCAGTGGCAGAATGTGAAAGCCCTCTTTTCGATAACGTCTTAGAAGCATATGACTTACTGTCTTTAAGATAATCAGCTCAGTCCAATTGGGAGAAGAGTACTTTGCTTTATTTCAATAAAAAATAAAGCTAGAAAAATGTTCAAAGATGACCATTCAAAAATGATCTCAGCCTTTGGCTAACAAATCATATCCCTTTAATAATGGGAAAACATTTGGGAAAAATACGATACCAGCTGTCATTTTCACATAAAAAATCACCTATTTGCTCTCTACATTTCAATGTGAATGCTTTTCAATTTAGAATGCTTACATCAAGCTCTTAAGTTATAAGCAATGTCTATTAATGAAAATATTAACCACAGCCTTTAGCAAATGCAATTATATAGATAAAAGATATAACCTACAAGTATTATTTATATTAATACTTAAAGAAACTTACTGTTCTACTGGTAACTTCTACATCTGTGAAACAAACATGCTGCTATTCAGTTCATCTATTGATAATGGGGGTATCTATAGTAGTAAAAAAGATTTTAGATTAAAATAGTTTCTTGAGAGAATTCCAGTTATTCTGTTCACGGCTTGGACATGGTAACCAATAACCATCATCAATTTCACCGAAAAAGATTTAGACATATTAACCATATCCACTAATAGTTAATTTCGCCAACCACAGGTTAGAATATGGTTTGTTTGCCCGATAAATGAATTGCTCTGTGTCCTATGTGGTTATCATACTTGTAACTGAAACAGCAGTGGAACTTGCAGTCTTTATGCATGGTTACCACTTTAATAAGGCGAAATGGCCAGAACATTACACGGTAATTATTGTAAGTATCTCCTTACAATTTCAAGCCTCCCCCCCCGATCAACCGCATCATTTGCCTTGTGACTCTGCCTGTAAATACCTCAAGCACATGAAAATTGAAACAATGCAAGCACATCTAATGTCAGTATGAGAAGGAATTTCTGATGTAATCACTGTGTGATGATAAGCATATTTGTGCCTTGGAAAGAAATGTGTTATCTTTCTTTCCAGAAGATCTGAAGGTAAAGGTGATGAGTGTACTAAGGGAAAGTTCAAACGTGATAAGCAAAAATGGTAATAAAATAAATTCTCCTCTCCGCCAAAGAGGAAACATTAAAAAAAATATTGAGTATATACATTTGAGGATTGGTGTGGTAGCAACAACTGTACATATAGCATATCATGAGTAACATCTGTTAAGTGATAAAAAATGAGAACATTCTGCTGATTCAGGATGAGCAGCAATGCAGACACATCCCTCCAGAATATACACAAAACCAAACATTCTAAAAGTAACAACTGCTGAAGAAACACCTAAGAATACAAACGAATGTCTCGCACCAATCCAGAAAGCATATACTGTGCTTTACCAACACACTGGAGTTAGCTAGGTCTGAACAGGTGAAATAAATGGCCAAACCTGATTGCCAGTAGCTGTTGCAGCGAAGGGAACGCTGGTGGCAGGTGTTGTTGCTGCAGACACAGTGGTAGGTGTAGCACCGTGCATCATGGGCACTTTCAGTAGGAAACCATGGGAGCAACACACGAGAGGGTGGAGCATTTATGCAACCGTGACATAAACGATGGAATGGGGCGTGGCAGGTATCACAGCGACAAGCCATGTGACATCATCAGGATGGATACACCAGGGTGCAACATGCAATCACAGTCAGTGCAAAGCAACACAGCATGGGAGGGGGGAAATTTAAAAAGAGAAAAGGGGAAAGCCAATTATAGTTACCATTAAGGAAAACGGAATCATTCTCAACATTTCGTTAGTTTTTGAGCAGAATCACATTGTAGTTTGACCTCGAAGGCCAAATTTTCAGAAGGGGTTACAAATAATAGGTGCCTAGGATAAGTCTGATTTCACTGAGGCTATCTGTATGAATAGCTAGTCAAGCAGAAGAGTAACTGGGTTGCACATTCAAAATGGGAGTAGGGAACTGTGAATTGGTGTTTGGCTTCACCAACGCATGACACACGAGTGTTGTCACCAGATCTGCAGGTGCAAAGGGACACTTATATATATACTTACCTGATCTGCATGCCCCCCAAAATGGTAGTTGGATTGGTGGGTATATGGTAGGGGAGCAGATACGAAGAATGCAATGGACTATGCATGCAGGGTTTCAAGCACACCTCTGGCAAACTCCTTGGAAACTCGGGCTGTGTATGCAACAACTTAGGCTCTTTATCTATTGTTCCATACCTAACCTGAGTTTCCATGGGATTCTTCCTAGTAAATATCCAACAAAATCTTGTCTTCACTGCAAATATTAGGGCTACACTGGCTGGCAGCTGCAACATCTCTTTCGGGATGATCGCTCTCTGTCCTTTCTAGTCTCTATGTCATTTTGAAAGCTTCTTGGATGCTTTTCTTATTTCTAGCTCATTTTGGAAAGCAAACCAAGGAATTAATGTGCGAATGGCAAGTGTGCGTATGAAACAATGCACATCTACTCCGACTGCATTCAGATTTTCTGAAAGTCTACAGAAAAGTGAATGGCCTGGAGAGAGGAGAATCAACTCATGCCACGTCACGGCAATCGCAAATGTACCCAAATGGTGACCGACAGACACTGTAGTTATCTCCCGTGCCCATCTCGACTTATCCACTAGCAATCGGCATCCCGTATTGTATCACATGCCAATTCTACAGCCACTCTTGTTTTCCCTTTGGGAGTGCAACAATTATACAGAGGAAGCACCACGGAAGCATGCACTTTGCGTTCCCACACAGAGCTCTGAGGTGAAAGGACAAGGGAGCAGAGTCACAAAATGCCAAGACGGAGACTCATTTCAAGAACTTGCAGACATCTGGTTCTTCTAATCATATGCATATAATATTTCTGTTAGTATCAACGGAAGTGTTTTTAATTCCTACAGGACACAGCCAGTAACGGCGGCCTCACCCAACAGTGAGTGCTCCTACTATGTGGCTGGCATTTTGACGTGTTCGTTTAATCTGGAGAACCCTGTTAGGCCCTTTTTGGGCTCCGCATCTACTTTGACGGACCAATGGGATGGAGGTCAAGCTATTGCAAACTCTTGAAAAGGATGAAAGGAACGGGATGAAAGGAACGGGACTGACAGGAGATGGAGGGGTGAGGTGGAATAATTCCTGCCTGTATGGCACAGAGCTATTTTCTCCTGGTCTGTTCCTGGTACCCGTGGAAACCACAGGAGCTGTGAACTCCCCAGGAGCTCTGAGAGGGAAACAAGTCACTTTCCTTGTCTTCTTCTAATACAAAACTGTTTCGAGATGGCTACCGTATTGTATTGGTGGCTAATTTAAGGATCTGTGTGTAACTGGTTATTAAAAACATTGCATACCCCTAAAAAGTCATTTTGAAATGATTCTATTGTGCCTGGTTTCCGTGCAGGTGGCACTTCATCCTAGAACACTATAGAACCCATCACAAAATGCTACAGAATGCTCTAGCTTTGCTTAAGGCATCCTCTTGCAACATCTCAGTATTGAGTGTTTTCGATCTTATGGATAACTTTTCTTGGGGAGGAACTGTTTTGTTGTACTTCAGAAATTTAACACTTGAAGTATTTTACAATTTCTTAGTAACTGATGTAAAGCTAGGAACGAAATGTCCATTCTGACTAGATAAGGAAATGTTTTTCAAAATATTTCCGCTGCAATTTTTAGGGTGAAATAGAGAAATAGCAGGGTCAGTATTTGACCACAGTGGCAACCATCTAGGACCTGAGGGTGTAGGACTGTTGTGATTCCATAAAGACGTGAAACATATGACAGCACCATACTGAACCTTAAATACTCAGCAGATATCCAGCCATATCATTCAGTCACTCGTCTCTTGCATAGTCACAATAGAAAAACACATTTTTCAGGTTAGAAAAAGTTGAGAATTTTTGTACAAAACCTACCAATACTTGAAGCGGGTGCCATGCACAGTATTGGCCCTGTACACCATGCAGAAAAGCGTGGAAAGTAAAGAAAAGAGACATTTCATTATTAAAGCTTTACTGATAGAAATAATTTTTAACAAGAAAGATATTCTTAGCAATATTAATGAATCAGCACATGCATATCCAGTGATCTCCCATGCTCACAATTACAGCTTAAGATCACAATCCCAGGTAATCAAAGTAATTCTTGGATTCTTAGGTATAAAAATGAACACTAATTTTTCTTTAGAAGGCATTACCTCACTTTAATTACATACTTATTGGGACAATACATGCTAAGTGATTTTTTTTTTATTAGGGAAGGGAGAGTTTAATTTACTACACATATGATTTTCAAACTATGCACCAGGATCTGGCAGCTGGTGCCAATAAGTTCTACTTAGGGCACGAATCTATTATCATTACCTCCTCCACCTCGCAACCAAGGACCTGACTACGAACATATGGCAAACAGGGTTTTCATCAAGAGGGGACTCTCAGCCCGACAAGTTTTTATTTCGCTATTAATTAAGGGGAAAGGGATTCTTCTGACGTTTTTGCTTATACGGCTAGATTTTTAAATTAGCCAGATCCATCCCTCCAAAGTCTAACAATTGGGAGTTCCCACGTGGCTCAGTGGGTTAAGGACCTGGTGTTGTCACTGCTATGGCTCAGCTTACAGCTGTGACACAGGTTTGACCCCTGGCCAAGAAACTTCTGCATGCCACAGGCACAGCCGAAATAAATAAATAATCAAAGAAAAGTCTAAAAATTGTATATTTAAAATGATCTCATAAAGAACTATTATGGTTGGTAACTAGACAAAAGACTTGTTTCTAATGGCTTCTTTTAAAATTGATTAACATATCAGTTAACCAGTAGGTTTCTTCAAGTCCAGGTATATCAAACTCTGTGCTTAGTATATTTATAATTAACAAGATTTCTAAAGTAATTTTTAAAGCCTATCATTTTCATTTAATAGTTTCCAAACTGGGGCATTTATGGTTCTGATCCAAAAAATACATACATATATATATATATATATATATATATATATACTTTACACCCAGTGGTTAGTATTTTCAACTAACTGTGCTGAACCACTGGAAGAAAAGTTTTTTTCCCCTCATCATATATATTTATTTGAACAAATCATGGCTTAAATTTTTCTTTTCAATTAGTGCAAAACTGTTATGCTATTAAATATAGTTGAATGTAGGAGGTAAGAGAATGTGCCACAAACTGTCAGAAAAATATGATACAGTGCCATTTTATAGTAACTGGTTTAAGAGTTAGAAGCTAAAACTTCCTGAGATATATATATATATATATATATATATATATGTATAAATATAGTGTGTGTATATATATGCACACACACACTATATATATTATTATGCTAATAATACACATTTAAGGATAGTTTTATTATAACTATCTTTGGCATATCAGAGATATGTATAGACTACCTATTTTTGCAGTGCTGAAGCTCAGAAACTTTGTTTTTTCATGAAGGCAAACCACTGTCTTTGAAAACGATACCTAAGAGTCAAAGAATTAGTTTGAGACTGAAATAAGTGAATCAAACATAGGAAGCAACAATTAAGAAATGCTCAAAAGGAACGTGCTGACAGTGTTTCCTAGTTTGATTTCCAACCATTCATGTTCAGGAACCACTGAAAAACAGGTCTATATACAAGCAGATCAAGCATAACTGCCTTGTCTTATTTCTAATCAACATACCCATTGACAATCCTCATATAAAAGCTCTCGGGGAGCTGGTGTGCACTGTATTCATTCGCAACATCACTCAACGCAACATCACTCAACTCACGGTGCCCAGAGCCCTGTTCTCACCTGCAGGGATAAATGCCGGCTGCGGGAGCTGCAGGTTAGGCAGAGATTGTTGGCAGTGGAAAACATTGGGATTAAAGACCGGGGTGGCACCATTGGTCTTTTCGAGTGCCGATCTCTTTGGTATCAGCTGAAGTGCACCAGGCTGTAGGGCCTGCGAGGGAAGGACGGATTAATAAATAGTACCAAAGAAAGCAGCATATGTACTCAAACCAAGTAAGTAGCCCTTAGATAAGGTCTGGCCCGGGAACCCTTTGCAAGGTCATTAACGGTAGGGATGAAGCAGTTCACTATATGAGTACATACTGGGTCCAAAACAGAAAATAAACCTACTGGGAGGAAAAAAGGTTTCCACTTCACTCATTTAGACAAATAAAAAAGGACCTCATCGTTTGGGCAGGATGTGACGGGAAGCTGTTAACAGCAAATGATCATTTCAAATGAACATGTAAGGGATGCTCATCTATTAGAGTATTAAAATGAGATTCGCAGAAGCAACGGATACAGCAGCAAAGAGATTCTGGCCAGTTAAAATTCTGAGGTGGATCTAGGAGCTATGTGGCATGCAGGTGAAAAAAAAAAAAAACATGTCAGTAGATCAGAGTCTGATTCTGTAGCTCCAAAATCCAAAATCCAGTTTACAAGAGGACTTCAGGTCCAAATCCTCTAACTGTGTCTCCCAACTAACAGGTAAGGAAGAAGCAAATGAATTAATCCTCCCTCACCACCGACCTCACCCAGATACCATGGACATTAAGCAAAAGGTGTGCAATTCACATACCAAGAGGCTTGCCGTGCCTCTTGGTATCTACCAATTGCTTTGTTAAGGCCTTGTCAGGTTTAATTCTGAAGCCTCTTAGGATTTTAAAATCCCCCTTTCACATCTACAATTCTTTCAAAATCCCACTGTGCTTATAACACGCAGTGAAACTTGCGCCTGGATCAGATTCACGAGAGAAATTTGGTATTACAGTTTTTCCTCACCAAATCGCACCATCCTTTAAGACCTTGTCCTGGCAACCACAATTGGGTACGCTCCAAATTCTAAGGGAGATGGCAACACTTTAGGCTGAGGAGCTAGCCTTCCACGTGCCGAAAGGGCCCTGCCCTGACCTCCTCATTCCTGGGGGTAAAGAAGTATCTCTGTTTTCATTTGCAAACCAAGTTATCACGCCTTCAAGTCTTTTCTTTTCAATGCATACAAGCTGCTTTCAGGGAAGTTAGCCTGAGCTAGGCCCAAGAACAAGAGTAGAAATCTCTATTTCGCAAACTCCGAATCCTTAAAGTAGACAAAGCTTAAACTTCTTCCTGCAGCCTCCTTTGTTTAATCTGAGCTGCGACAAACTCCTATGGGCCAATGTGACTTTACCTGTTCAGAAAGGAATGTGACATTGATGTTCAAAAGCACCAGCTGAAAGCCTATATAGAATATATTTTATTCTATATGGAAATGTGGGGCGGACTTATATGCATTCTTCCCAACACACCCAAATCATCAGAAATACGTGCATACATCCGAAGGCCCCATGACTGAGCATGGGACAGGCACGCAATGGCCCAGACCAGCCATTCCTTGTACATCCCATGCATCTGAGAACCTTTCTTTTTAGGGGGTCAATGGTATTCCTCTCCTTCACAACAGGTCCACGCTGTTTCCGAACTCTCCGCCACCAACAGAAAGAATCTAACGACTGGAGGCTTAAATTCTGCACTGGATATTCTAGATACCTTGCTATTTTCATAGCCTAAAACCCCTCCTTCAAAAGAATTTAAGACAAAAAACTATCTGGTGAAGTCTTTTTAAACACTCCTCAACAGACTCTGTTGTCCGGGTACTCAGCTCTTTCACGAGGTCCTGCGTTCTGTTCCCAGAGTGCAGGGCTATGGAGAAAGAGGAGCAATCTAAAATCGCTGCTGCGTCCTTAACGCCTTCATCTACGGGGAGTGCTTGGACAAATGTGGGGAAGAGAGAAGACATGAGAAGCAGGCTCTTTGGAAACGGGGATGGACTTTATGTTTTGTCATCAAATACGTCTAAGTGCCAGCTTCCGGCAAGGGAGAGTTCAGCTCAGTATGAGGAAAACTCCTCAACAAATAGGGGGGTGTCTGAAAATAAATGCGTCTCTCCTGAAAAGGGAAGAGCTCAGTCATGGGCTTCAGGAGCAGATTTCTTTTCCTTCCCAGGCCAGGAAAAATGAAGTTTCCTCAGGGCTTTGTCCCTTATTGGGGTTATACCTTATATTACACGAGGAGAGGCCCAGGCTATGAAAGAAAAGAATAGCACGCTGCCTGTCAAAATAAGTGACAGCCGTGACAAGTTTAAGTGAGTCCGATTCCTATTTTTCAACTTATCACCCTGTAGGACTAACTTTCCCCCCAAAACTCCCTTAGGGCAACTCAATAGCCAGGCCTCTTCTCCCTACCATGTAGAAAATTCCCCCAGCCGTGGATGGCTGCTGCCTTGCAAGCACTAACCTTGGGGAAGCGAGAACCCACGTACCAGCCCATTCTCCAAGCCCTCTGTCCCTGAAAGGCATCAAGGATGTTATCAGCAAAGTGTCCGGGAAGGTGGCTTATGGGGCAGAAAGGCAACTTTCTGCCCTTTTAGGAGATTGAGGTTATCTGGGCCATAAAAACCACTTAAACATCATTTACTATTTAAGTGGTATAGTTTACCCTTTCTCGGAAAAATGGGAAAAAAAGCATAGTAGGTTCAAGTCCCTAGTCAAGTTTTAAAATCATCGTCTTTAGAAAATTTTAGTGAATGAATTAGAATAAATGGGTTCTCTCTTTTCCAGCCTGTAACCCAGGCAGTTCATTTTATGGTTCACTCATGAATATTCAAGACTGTGGTTACAGGACATGAGACAAATTGAGGAATCTATTCATCATTTACTCCCCGACAGATAATCCACAAGCCCTGGCCTGTGCTTACCATCGCGGTGGCAGCTGAATGGTTCATCTGGTGATGAGCTGCCTTGAGTTTGGCTTGCAAGTGTGCAGGAGGATGAAAGTACTTGCATTTCTCACGGGAGCATCGACCTTTGATGTAATCCATGCAGATGGTCACGGTATTATCGCTTGTCTCAATCATAGAGACATCCGTAGGGTGAGCGTAGCGGCAGTCGTTCTCACCACGGGTACAATTTCCACGCTGAAACTCACGGCAAACCTTAAAGGAAAAAAAAAAATCACACCAATGCTTGGAAGGTGATTAGCTTTTATTTATTTTGCCAGTGAATGTAAGAGCAACAGTATACACTCTGTGTCATCTATCTAGGAAACAATTTTAAAGCTGAAGGATAATGTTAAGCCATATTCCTATGAGATGTAAACACAAACAACATTTCTATTCCAAGAAAAAAAAAATCCATTCTCCCCACAGGAAAAACTTGTCTGTTTTCCTTACACTGAAATAAAAGTATTGCTGAAAACCAATTTTGAATTCTTCACTTGATACGCAGCCTAAAGTTAACTTTGCAAGAAGGGGTTATTTTGTTAAGGTCCAAGATGTGTCTTCATCACACAAGATGTGCTTTTTAGAAGCAGACTTGTGGACCATGACTAAAGGGCACGCACAGACCTCATTGATACACGGCAAGGCAGTTAAGTAGCTGTCCATGGAGCTGCCTTTGTAAGAAGTCGACTAGTTATTTATCTCAATTTATGAAGAATGACAGTTTGAAGGACTTCCATACATCAAGAAGCTGTTTTAAATTTATTTGAGATTTCCCTTTCTTAGGCATCAAGGGATACATATGTTCTAGAACATCCTCCTTAAAATGGAGAAAAAGGTTTGGACCCTATGAGACTTATTTACAGTCTGCATTCATAGAGAGTTGGTCTACATATTTTGCAGTTTGATTAAGACTCATCAACGAATACAGTAATCCCAGTCTATAAAGCTAAAGCTGGAGCCTGCGTAAAAAAGGAGCATTCCCCCCAGACTTTCTGTGCCCTGGCAAAGGAGACTCGCAGTCTGGGGCTGGGTACCCTAAGACATTTTTTGACGTACCATCACAACTGAATCTGTGCATTTTGTAACACAATAAAATTACCGTAGTAAAATGTTTAGCATTTTTCTGAGGTTATATTCCATAAGCTTAAAATCCAGATGCACTTATGTCAAGCATTCAAAACACGGGCCCTTAGAATGTTTAGGCATAAGGTTAATATCTACCCTATAGGTATTTATATATTTCTACACAAATACCTCCAGTTTATCTGAACGCATCAGTTTTGGACCAGCAGCTCCTGGCAGTGCGAGAGGCGGGTTTCCAGAAATCAGAACAGGTGCGTTTGGTAAAAGTTCAGCAGGGACCAGGCCCATCCCAGGATGAGGTAAGTAAGGATTGTAAGCCATGGCAGGATTAGCTGCAAGTGATGGAGTCACAGGAAAAGAAGTCTGCATGTTTCAAAGAGGAAAAAAAAAAAAAAAAAGGTCTTAGAGGTAAATAGATTATTCCTATTATTCCACAAGGAAGCATTCTTTCAAATGCCTAAGCCATGTCAGAACTGACTATGGTGGGAGTTCACGCTGTGATGTAGCAGGTTAAGGATCCCGCATTGTCTCTGCAGCGGCTTAGGTCACTGCTGAGGCATGGGTTTGATCCCCAGCCCAGTGCAGTGGGTTAAGGATCCAACACTGCCACAGATGTGCTGTAGGCTGCAGCTGCAGCTTGGATTTGAAAGCTGGCCAGGGAACTTCCATATACACCACAGGTGCAGCCCAAAAAAAAAAAAAAAAATTTGACCGTTGTATCTTCCGATTTATTTTTAGCCTCATACTAATTCCCATATAGGAATTGCTTTTAAACCAACAAATCACTTTGAGGAACAAATTTATGGGGAAGCTGATATACCACGCCATATGATTTTAACAGTCACAAATTAGCTAAATTAAATCCCACTGATAGAGATGTGTTTTCTCTGGCATGTCCACATTTACCTAAAAACCATGTCACCAATGATATGGTACAAACATGGGCCATAGGCCTGGTGTCCTCAGATAGGCATGGCCTTTGCTGGCAGATGCCAGATCCTCCTGAAAGGCTCCTTCATGCCACCCTGCCCTTCCCTTCCTGGGCAGTACTGCTTGGCTCCAAAGCTGCCAGTCCTACCATGGCTGCCACCTACCCTACTTGCTTCTCTTCTTGGCCCACCCTCAGTTATGAAGACAGCAAGGAGGGAGGAAGAAAGGGGCAGACTTTTAAAAGTGAGAGTCTTAACAATGTCCTGCTGTCTACCTAAAATGAAATTGCTATGGCTATTTGTTTAGATCCTATTTTACAAACGAATCTGACTTGCCTGGCCTTGTCTTTATCAGAGGGACCAGATGATGTGCACGGTTTAAAAGGGGGGCCCTAAAAGTGCTACAAGGATCCCTATTGGGCAGGAAGAGATAACAGGATTATAACGTACATGCACTAGAGTATAACCTGTAAAGAAAAGTCTTGGAAATGCAAAGGGCTCCTACTGGCTTTTCCGTTTTGTAAAAGTCCTGATCTCAAAAGAGTTTGTATTTTTTTTATGTGTTGCCTTTATTATCTGTAACCATACACTTTATCACTCTACTGTGCTGTTTTCCATTTTGCTCCACATGTGAGGGTCTCTTCCCAATGTGGTCACAATGGGATCGTTCTCTTGTCGCCCCATAGTACCCAATACAGAGTGAATAACTGACATAATGAATGACATAATCTAAACATAAATTTAAACATCTTAATGAGTGAATGACAAATCACGAGTCCATGTGGTACATTTCTCACAGTGACTTTTCCTGGTAGGTAGTGTGTTGTCTCCCTACGGATTACTAACAGCACGTGTGCTTTCTTTTTTACACTTTTAGAAGTTTTTCTCAACTTTTTAAGAGTTGTATTGAGATGTCTTGCTTTTTCACCAAGAAGATAATGTGTTGCACTGCCAAGCTGTGCCCACACCTTCTGCTGAATCACATGAATGGGAACAGCTCTAAATGCAGGCAGAACGGGGAGTTCCCGTCGTGGCGCAGTGGTTAACGACTCCGACTAGGAACCATGAGGTTGAGGGTTCGGTCCCTGCCCTTGCTCAGTGGGTTAACGATCCGGTGTTGCCCTGAGCTGTGGTGTAGGTCGCAGACGCGGCTCGGATCCTGTGTTGCTGTGGCTCTGGTGTAGGCCGGTGGCTACAGCTCCGATTAGACCCCTAGCCTGGGAACCTCCATATGCCGCGGGAGCGGCCCAAGAAATAGCAAAAAGACAAAAAAAAAAAAAAAAAAAAAAAAAAATGCAGGCAGAAGGGAAAGCTATGGAGTATGAGGCGAGGGGTCATTTCTGCTCATGGTGCCATGCCCTAGTCAGGCTTCAACTTTTCACTAGCAGAGCGTTCTCTGAAAATGCCACATTCAACTTGGAAGGAAGGACTTGGCCATGAGCACTCTACCTTCGATGAATTTAGCAAATTAGCTAATGGGTGCATTAGGAAGGACAGAAAGAACATGCCCCCCACCCCCACCCCCCCGAAAGTAGCAAGACTCACTAGGGCAGATAGAGAAGCCGTGGTGGCCAAGAGCTTTAAGAGGAAAGGGGTGACACCAAGTGGCAAGAAAGATGCGGGGGGCGGGGGCACAGTCAGGGGAGGTGCTTTGGGGTTTGAGGACAAGATCCGAGTGCTGACCCAGCCTAACTAGGCACTGTGCTGTAACAGGCTGTAAGGACATGTCATACTTCTCACTGAATAGGACAGGAAGCTCAGGAATTAGCTGATATGGTATTATTTTATATAGTGAGCTAGGGCAGACTTTATCAATTTGACGATTGATACATGGTTGTCTCAAAATGAACAAGAATCTCAAATGGTTTACCTATTGGAACCACATAAAGTACTCTGTTTTACTTCTTTTTCCTCTCTGACTTTCCTAATACTTTTTTTTTTTTTTTTATCATCCTACTTTCCTTGCTTTTGCCTTTTGCTCTCTCTCTTTGGCTTGTCACAGAGCTGAGAAGACCTATTATTACATTTTAAAAAAACGACTGAATTAAAAGGAAAACTTGCAGGTAAGTGAACTTTCTAGATTAAAAAACATTAGTCATTAATAAATACTGAACAATGATATTTGAGAATTATGTACATGTAAGCAATGCTTCCTATTTATAACATAGCTCTGAACTTACGTATTTTTTTCCGTCCTTTTTGGGGTTAACTTCAGCTTTTTGGGGGGAATATATTTTAACCTTCTTACATTTGTTATAGATTCCAATTTTATGAAAACAGGCTGTGAATTAATTAAAGGTCTATATAAAAAGGGCAAGGCACAACACTGAAAACCAACTATACTTTAATAAAAAAAAGGTGCAAGGGGCTTGCTAAAAAAGTTTAGGTTTTGTAAGGTTATATACCGTGCCATCTTTAGGTTTTAAAATTAGTATTGTAAGTTTTATAACCATTTCCTCTGGCATAAACTTAATTCTATAACATGTTTATTGAGAAGAAGCAAATTCTTTTATTCCCAACCTTTGGGCACAGGCAGGAAACTCCTGAGTTTCTTACTTATTTTCAAATGGCTATTTTTGTTTCTCATCACCACCTCTGCCCCAGGGTAACTACTTAGATTTAGCTAACAGCCACCTGTTAACATCAGGCAGCCTGCACATTCGCACATTCAGTTTAAATAAGCGTCTGTAATGCTTCCTATACCTGTATTGCAGCCCTTAATGTCAGCTGAGCTGACATGAACCAATCTGTGGGGTAAGCTTCATTTGAAAGAAAAAGGTTCCCAACCAGGTTGAACATGATTTCTATTTCCAGCCTGAACGGACTGGGCACTGAAATATGTTTCAGATATTCACTCACACCTAAGTTATTTAGTAAATATTTCAAAGTATGAGAAAGCACGGGGTGTGGATTTTCATCTTTCTCTGAGTCTTATAGAACCAATAGGAATGACATATGACTAAAAAGAGTACCTAGAAAATTATTTATCCTCCATGTCCCTTGCAGTATTAGGTGCTAGGGTAGGAATCCCCGCAAGTTACCAGTTTCTTACACAGGATCTAAGACCTCTTGGGGTAACGCTTAGGAAATGCTTTCTAAAATTCAGCGAACTGTCTCTATGACAGTGGAACTTAATCTGTTTTTGAGTCCTGAACTTTTCTGAGAGTCGTGATAAAAGCTGTGGACCCTGTCCACAGGGGGAAAAAAAAATCCTGTGTGCACAAACTGTGTGTGATCTCAAAAAGTTCAAGGACCGGAGTTCCTGTTGTGGCTCAATGGAAATGAATCTGACTAGCATCCACGAGGACACGAGGTTCGATCCCCGGCCTTGCTCAGTGGCTTAGGGATCCGGCGTTGCTGTGAGCTGTGGTGTAGGTCACAGACACAGCTCGGACCCTGCGTTGCTGTGGCTGTGGTGTAGACCAGCGGCTAGAGCTGATTGGACCCCTAGCCTGGGAACCTCCATATGCTGCGGGTGCAGCCCTACAGAGACCCCCCCCAAAAAAAGTTCAAGGACCTCATGAACTCACCCCTGATGTGGGGTTACGGACTACATACTGTTTAAGACCCGTGTTCTAGGGTCAAGGTTGGCAAAGCACAGCCCCTGAGCCCAATCCAGCCTGCCCTGTTTTTGTAAAGCTGGAATGGTAAGAGTGGTTTCTACGTTTTTTAAGTAGTTGGAAAAAAGCAAACAATGAATCATATTTCATAACACGCGAAAATTACATGCAATTTATGTTTCCGTGTCCATAAATAAATTCTACTACGCTCACTCATAGACCTAGATAACAAAAAGTGTGGATATATTTTCGCTCTTATTACAGAAGTACCTGAGCAGTATCCTCAACTTTGCTTCCTGTCTCAAAAGCCTAAAATATTTATTAGTCATTTAGGGAAAATTTCGCTGACCTTCATTCTAGAGGATTCCAAAAAATAGAGCACTCCATCAATTCTGAAAGTAAAGAGCTAATTATTTAAGAAATCTATTGATATAAATTTAATACTTATGGCATGACTCCGCAAGTTGAAGAAGTCTGGCTTTAGAAATGAACACAAAAGTATTCACTAAAACCTTCTTTCGCAGAGATCCTCCTGTTTAGCACAAGGAACATATTATATCCAATCTCCTGGGAGAGACCATGATGGAAGGTAATATGAAAAAAAGAATGTGTATATATATATGTATGACTGGGTCACTTTGCTGTATGGGAGAAATTGGCCCAACACTGTAAATCACTATACTTCAATTTAAAACATGTTCTTTTATATACATCGTTACTAAAATTCATGTTCTTACCTATTTGTTTGTAAAACAGTTAACTACTCAGTCACCAGGAATGAGGAGTTAGATGGTCTCCTGTTGAGGTAAAATTTGAGGAGCCATCACGTTTTGGTTTTAAGGGATTCTGAAGCACCTTTGAATATCAATACAATTCAATGAAAAACGATGCCTTGAATAAATATGTCTAGTTTAACATACATTTTTTAGGAACATTGATTTATTAACTAAAACGAGCTATTACTCAATCTGGTAGAAAGAAATAAACATTAAATGTTATGTAAAAATCCATCTCTGTATCTCCCACCAGCCTAGATCTATTGGTAGTTACTTTAATAATATCCAAGGTCGGTTAAAATTATTGTTGGATGGATGCAAGATACTTAAGCCATTTAGGCTACTCCTGGCCTGAAGTCAATATAATAATTAAGGCTTTCCCTCTCTGAGCTCCTTTCTAAAGGTGGACGCCGAAACATTTCCTTTTATAGGATGGTAAACATTTGGTAACAATTTGTTGATTTTAATACCAGAAACATAGCTCTCCTAATTTTAGCACTCACAGTCCCTTCCTTTTATTACTCATTTACAAGCATTTATATAGTATAAAAGGAAGCCCCTTTCACCATCACCATGCATGTGTCTATCCTTAGATAATCCCAAAGCACAACGAGATGTGTAGTTTTCATTTCCATCAGACTTAACTCGCTGTTCACATGGAGCACAACTGGCTCATCTTTGTTGCACAGTTTGTGCTTGGTCATCGCCACGCTCCTGGAGAGGGGTTTCGTGGAGACTGAAGTAGCCAAAAGGCACACACTACAGGAGGCCCACATAACCTACAGACTAGTTAACTGGCCCCTCAATAACTGAGCGTGTACTTTATAAACAGATGTGAGCGGATAGTGGTGTTTATGTACCAACCATACTTGTTAATGAATACGTCGCTGTGGCCCAAGAGAGAGCGAAGAAAAGTAAATTCGAGGTTCAAAAGTGAATAATCGTCTTCACCTAGACCTGGCTTTTCTGACCCTATTGAGCACGGAAGTCTCCAAATAAGGGGAAGCATCGAAGGCAGGCAGGAAGGGGAAGGATCAATAGATTATTGTGGGTATAAATGTGTAAAGAGTAGCAAGCGAGAGGGAACAAGTCATGGCTTGGATCTGCCTGTAGGTAGTGGGAGGAGAAGCCACAAAGCAGGCGGGGATTGATAACGGGGTGCCTAACACAGATCGACACAATGCCAGCTGGTTTCGACAAGTAAGGATCTGGCAAAAGAGTAAATGGCTTCTTAGATGGGTAAGGGGATTTTGACTTTGTTCTTGAGATGTGAACAAGAACTGACCTAAAAATTGTTTGTTGGTCGCTATGTAATAATGTTGACACTTCTATTAGCTTTAGTAGACTACGAGGGGGGAAAAAAAAAAACTCTTGAAAAGTCAAGCGAGGAGTTCCCTGGTGGCTCAGTGGGTTAAGGATCTGGCATTGTCACTGCCATGGCTTTGGTTCCTGCTGTGGCGTGGGTTTGATCCCTGGCCTCAGAACGTCTCCATGCCATAGGCGCAGCTAAGAAAAAGGTTTTAAAAAAATCTCTTTAAAAAGTTGCAAATGGTTATCCAATCTTAACAAAGGTATGAAAGAAATGTATGGGTTTGGGGGGAGAGGTAAATGGCAAGAGGTGATAAAAAGCAAAGAACTCTTAGGAAGCCTGGAAACTAGAGACAGCTCAAAGCAAGCCCAGGGTAAAAGGATGCAAAGGAGTATAATTATCAGAGGTCCAACAAAGCATCAGTGCCACCTCTGTCACTCCAGCCACCAAAACAACAACACACACTCAAACAAAACCTTGCACGGCTAATATAGAAATACCACTACGGAGGAAAAAAGAAAAGCCCAGAGCTATAAAAAGATGGAGGATCAGGTACAATTCCGAAACCAAGGAGATCACAAAACCATGAATCCACCAGGTTACTACTGTTAGATCACATATCCCTGGAGGGCAGAGAAATATTTAGTGAACTGAGTCAATGGGGATTTCTAGGTCACCGGTTATGTTTAGGTTCACCAGTTAGAAAAATTCAAATCAAAACTCACAGCACAAGAGAAACACCCAGGGATCAAAGGTAGTGGCAGAGACACTGAATAAATCCATCCGTTTTACTCTCTACCGAGGAAAACGTTAAGCAGAAGGCCCCTCCCAAACTGTCTTTTGATACAGATGTGAAATGCTGGGTCAAATGGTATGAGAAACACGGGGTGTTTTATAACACACATGCGTGTATACACACACACCATATGTATGCATGCAGTGTTCTTTTTTTTTCAGGGCCACACCCACGGCACATGGAGGTTCCCAGGCTAGGGGTCCAATCCAAGCTGCAGCTGCCCACCGACACCACAGCCACAGCCACGCCAGATCTGAGCCGCATCTGCGACCCACACCACAGCTCATGGCAATGCCGGATCCTTAACCCACTGAGCGAGGCCAGGGATTGAACCCACAACCTCATGGTTCCTAGTTGGGTTCTTAACCTGCTGAGCCACGGTTTTTAACTGGAGTGGCTAAGTCATCACTACCAGAAAGTATCCCATGAAGAGTTCTAGAAAAAATGGTTTAGTGATACTGTAGACCAAAATATGTCATGTCTTATTACAAACCTGTGGTTCCAGGGGACAAGTGAATAGGTGACGTGTCTGATACCCACAGAACGGTTTATGAGAGGAGACTAGATGAAGGTTTTCAAATAACAGTTAGTACATCTATAAAGAATATTATGGCAGATTAGGGTAGGTTTTTGGGTTTTTGTTTTCTGCCTTTTTAGGCCTCACCCACGGCATACGGTGGTTCCCAGGCTAGGGGTCAAATCAGAGCCTCAGCTGCCAGTCTACACCACAGCCACAGCAACACCAGATCTGAACGGCGTCTTCGACCTACACTATGGCTCACGGCAACACTGGATCCTCAACCCGCTGAGGGAGGCCAGGGATCGAACCCTGACCTCATGGTTCCTAGTCGGATTCCTTTCCACTGTGCCACGACGGGAACTTCCAGATTAGGGTTATTTGGGGAACCACTTGAAGATTATCATCATCTGGGGAAGACAAGCGGGTTCTTTTTACATTAGGTCTCCTGATGGCCCTCGGTGACAAACTCCTGAGCTCTGCTGATCTGAGTAAGGGAAGGGTGGTGATAAGAAAAAAAAAAAAAAAAATCCTCCTCTATGGGTGAGATCGTCCAGCACTGGCTTTGTCTCTTGCTGCTGTTGGAGGATTTTCTTTATCCTCCAGCAGGAAAACCGATTTTCACAGACCCTTCCAACTTCCCACCATCATCACGGGGCTGATTAATGACAAGCGATGCTGAGGTCACTGGCTGTAGCTCTGACTGTGACGGAGAGCAGGAGAGCCAACAGGCCTGCATGGTCTCATTAGCACCAGGCTCTAAGCAACGGAGCTAACCAGCCCCGGAGGAGGAGGAGGAGGAGGACACGAAAGGGGCTGAGAGGAGATTACGTTGCATTTATCCCCTGGGAACATATGAGGGCGGATAAAGGGAGAGTGTGGAGATGTGTTTCTAGCAAAGAAACTGTGCCCGCTGAAACGATATCACGTACAAACCCCCTCTGTTGGAGAGCAAAAGGGTAGCACTTTCATTTTCGCTTAAAAAAAACAACAACAACAAAAAAAACCCAGGTTTTGCCCTGCATAGTGGACAGGCTGGGGGCAAGGCGGCAAACCTCCCGCTGGTGGGACTGACTTGGTTTTACTGTAAAAGGGGCTTCCAGTTGTGGGACATTCGCAGCCGAGGGAAAGCACTCTCCTGCGGAGGGGAAACTGCAATCCGGAGTGAGTCCGGGATCTGTGGGCCCTGAAGTTCAGGCAGTTGGGTGGGGCGGGGAGCCCTAAGAACAAGGAACACACGGATGCCTCTGGTGGACTTTACAAACACACTGTAAACACACTGCTAGGCCTCCTCCCGGGGCCTTGGCAGGAGACCATGTACCTGAGGGGCGCTGAGCCTTCGCTAACCTCCGGGTCAGCCTGCCCCTGGGAACCACGTGCAGAACAAGTAGAGAATGCTAGGGGCTCACGTGCTCTATCTACAAGTCAAATCTCTTCTCATTTTCAGAAAATGTAGTAAAACCTGGATAAAATGTTTGGCCTGTAGTGTGGTCTCAACTCCACACACTCCTGTGATGTGATCTGGTCCAGCTGAGTCAGTGTGGAATTTCACATAATAATGACAGTCCTAATTATACACTAAGAACACAGTAACCTTATAATTACACAATGCCTGTCGTCTACTGCCTTGAATACCTTGCAAAAATCACTTTGCAAAACATTTACTGTCACCACGAGATGAAAGAGCTAAATGTCATCATTTATTGTTTCATGAGTAGGGAAACTGAGAAACTCATGGAAGAATCTTCATTAAAATTCACTGTAATTTCTGTACCGACCATGATTCGGGTCATAGGGAATGTGGACATAATTTCCCTTTCCATTAAATCTACACAGTATCTTGCTCACCTTTTTAAAGATAATTTCTAATAGAAGAGCCCTGACAACAGAGAGACAGCATAAATACTTCAGTCAATAAAGTTAGGCCTAGGGAGTCCCCGTTGTGGCTCAGTGGCCACAAATGTGACTAGTATCCATGAGAACACAGGTTTGATCCCTGGCCTCGCTCAGTGGGTTACGGATCTGGCGTTGCTGTGAGCTGTGGTGTGGGTCACAGACACAACTCGGATCTGGCATTGCTGTGGCTGGGCCAGAAGCTGCAGCTCTACTTCCATATGCCGCGGGTATAGCCCTAAAAACCCAAAAAAAAAAAAAAAAAAAAAAAAAAGAAAAGAAAAGAAAAGAAAAAGTTAGTTTATCGCTGACCCAGCAGTTTAAGGATCTGGCGTTGTCACTACTGTGGCTTGGGTTGATACCTGGCCTGGGAAATTCCACATGCTGCAAGTACAGGCATTAAAAAAAAAAAAAGTTTACGTCAACCAGAAAAACTGTAACTCTGATGTGAATATGCAAAATGTGTAATATATCTTGGTGAGGGGAGGATATTACGCTTTTGTTTCTAACTTCAAAATCATTTCACTAACACGTTCAAAAAAAAGTAAATAACTATTTTGCAATTTACTTCTGTTCCGTTAAATCTGTCTTAGTCCAAAACTGCAGAAAGCAATATATCTTATAGCTCCCCTTTAATTTAAGAAGAAAAACATTCAAAACATTCAAGTCTAAAAATACTGATATTATTCATTCATTAGTATATCTCCCTTCTTCCTATCTATGGGAAATTCATTCCTATTTTTTCTCCATTTGGTTCACCTTCATTCCTTACTAGAATTAATGTTAGAGAGACATATAAGCTTGTTTATGAGAAATGTATTTGGTTAAAAACTTGTAAAAATCCTATAAAAAGGTGGGGAGGGTCCAGATGGACATCAGCTGATTCTGTCTGTGATAAAGAAAAAGCCTGAAGTCCCTCAGTGCGTAGCCTCTGCGGTTTGGAACAGCATGATTTGGCTACAGGAACACAAGCCGTGAAAAGTACAGAGCAGACCAGAGGACTTGGCACACACCGCAATGGCTGAGCCAATAACCTCTATATAAGTCATCCGGGGAACAGACTCAACTGGGTCCAGTTTACCTGCATGTAAAGGACTGCCTCCACGTGAATCACCACATTCAGAGAGAGAAATGAAGGAATGTACAGACATGGGCAGGTCTAGGTTGTACAAAATGTTGAAGTCAAAAATAATTTTAATAGCCTTATAACATCATATGCACCTTACATAGACATAACAGTGAGAATCCTTCCTTGGCAATTTCCTTACATAATAAAAATTCCAAGTTGTCAAAAGACCTGAAATTTGCAACTGTTAGCTTTGCTTGAGAGTTGGAATCCAGCGTGTCTGCTTTCCCTAAAATTCTTCTACAGGGCTCAGGTTTGCCCCTTAATTAGGCCAAGGGGAGTTGTTAATTATCTAAGTTTTTGCTGTGAACATCAGCAACTCTCTCTCTTAAGAGGCACTGAAAAATACTAGGGAGTCACACCCTTTGTGTCACCTGCTAAACTTCCTCAATAAAACTAACAAAAGCTTTCTGAGGTGGAATTTTATACTCGCAAATGTCACTTCAGCCCTATTAGATACAGTGAACAAACTTGCCTGCCACAGCAAGCATGCCACCCAAAGTGACTAGGTGTGGCTTTTATTCATTGTTCAGTCACAGTGAACAGAGTCTGTTCTCTAGCTACGTTTAGGCTGACATCCCCTTTATCTGGGGGCTTATAATAAGCAAACCATACTCAATTTTCCAAAAGCAGATGTGCTCTTCTGGTATCCTAGAAACAGATCAAAGTGTGCTTTGTGAGAAGACCTGAGGTTCAAGGCAGCGATACCAAATGGGTCGTAATATACAGCCAGCCAAACATCAGGGCTAGGAATTTAAACAAAAGCTTGGCTATTTTAGGGAAAAGAATCCGATTATTAGGCTGGGGGTGGGAGCGGTTAGAAGGGATGTTTGGGGAGAACAGGTACCAGAGAAATGAAGTCAAATTATACGTTACTTCCATAGGAAAACCAAGCTTCATAATAAAGAACATTTCTTTCCAGTCAGACTGGTAAATGTCACTTAAAATTGCCCACACTAGCTCAATTACAACACGCCCACAAGGCAGCTCTCGAGACCACAAGAGAGGATCGCATCAACTATCCCGGGGTTAGCTTTTTGTACACATAGTAACTGCAGAAATGAATCTTTTATCAGTTTACCACATCACAACAGCTATTGTTAAATAATCTACAAGGTAGAAAAGCAATTTCCAATTGTTCCCTGGGGTCTTCTAAGTAATGTCTTGTGTCTTGGTGATGCGCTGTACAATAAATGGTATTCCTGTGAGTCATGTTGGTCATATTCTGCAACCCGCAATCTGAAATCACCCTCCTTGAAGAAAAAAGGGGAAAAGTATTCCATCATAGAAAGCATGGAGAATCAAATGAGAAAGCACAAGAGGCCGAAACCTCAATGGATCTCTCGCTGGACTCTAAAAAAGCCACTCTGTAATCAATAATGCATGAAGGGTTGAGACTTGGCATGGAGCTACTCTACTGGAGGCTGGATAGAAGATGAATAGTCTGCCTCACGTCTTTACCCCAGGCCTTGCGCTCTGGTTCCCTGAAATGGGGCGGTTGATCGATGTCCCTTGATCTACGAAGAAATACACGCTCCAGCTGTGTAGGAAATACTGGGCTCGAGTGTTGTGATAAAATCTGGCTCCTATTCTTTGCTTAGGCTGAAATTGGGACATCCCACAAGAGGCCAAGAGTAGCAATGATGGGTAGAAGGCTCCCTTGCTTTATTTCCCGTCTACTCACATTTTTCTGGGCTCATCGAGCATATTCATTTCTCTGTGGCTTTGTTCATACTATTCTCAGTATCTAGAACCTCTTTCTCTTCCCTATCCCTTCAGAAGTAAGGATGGACTGAAATTCTTCAGTGTGCGAAAGCTAAGGACAGAGTTTACAGAAGGAGTACAGGAGTTCCTGTCGTGGCACAGCGGCAACGGATCCGACTAGGAACCATGAGGTTTCGGGTTCAATCCCTGGCCTTGCTCAGTGGGTTAAGGATCTGGTGTTGCTGTGGCTGTGGTATAGGTTGCAGATGTAGCTCTGATTCAACCTCTAGCCTGGGAACCTCCATATGCTGCCGGTGTGGCCCTAAAAAGCAAATAAATAAATAAATAAAGTAAAGAAGGAGTACAACCATATAAGTATCACTACAGGTCAAAGGGGAACACCAAGGAGCACTCACTGGTGACTTTTTGAGATGAATTTATCAATGTAATAATTAATGAGCACTGAGCTCCAGGCAAAAGTTTTTGCCAAGCTACTAATACAAAACGTGAAATCTGTCTCTTTTACTTAAAATTTTCTAGACATTCTGGAACGAGTATCATGGTGCTAAATTTTAGAGACTTGTCAATACCCCTAACCACCTGTGTTTTTTGCATTATCTCTAAAGATACCACAGAAGGGGTGCCCTATCTCCACAGACGTCTGTGAATTCTGAGAATCAACTTTATAACGAGATAGGTTTTGCTGAGAGCAGACTGACCTACTCCCACATTTTCCTTGCATCTAAATACTACATACATCTTTCAGCTCTCAGTCACCGATTTCATAGTCACAAATGAAATGGGTAACAAATAATGTAACCTTTTCAATTAGTGTCCTGATAATGGTTTAAAGGAAGTAGGCCAGCCAGAATTAGAATGAGACACCATGGAACTAAATTTGAGACTTGGAAGAACTCGGGAGAAAGGGACAGTTTTCAATTCACCCTGAAAGATCTAAGACCAAAGTGCAACTTTATATTTTAAGGTATCAGGACAAGATGAATTCTCCATAGGACAAAATTGCTTTTTAAATGATCCATTTAAACTCACTGATCCATACAAGTACTCGACATTGGTCTAGAATGACACCAAAAATACTATCCGTTTCGGTAAAGAAAACTCTTGTGACCAGGTTAAGTTAAACCCCCATATACCTGGCCGGTATTTCTCAAGACTGTCAAGATCATGGGAAATGGGAAAAGACTGAGAAACAGTCACAGACCAGAGGAGAGACGGGGAGACAGAATTCAAATAAATGCACTGTGGTACCCTGGATGGGACACCGGAACAGAAAGAGTTCACTGATGGAAAATCTGGTAAAGCCTGAATAAATTCTGGAGTTCAGTTGGTAGTAATATATAAATGTCAGTTCCTTAGTTTTGACAAATATACCATGGAAATTTAAGATATTAACAGTGGGAGAAACCAGATAAGGGGTAACATGGAAACTCTCTGTACTATCATTTTGACTTTTCTTTTGTCGTTTTAGGGCCGCACCCATGGCATATGGAAGTTCCCAGGCTAGGGGCTGAGTTGGAACTGTAGCTGCCAGTCTACGCCACAGCCACAGCAATGCCACATCTGAGACCTATGCTCTAGCTTGTGGCAACGCTGGATCCTTTAACCCATTGAGCAGGGCCAGGGATCAA
Organism: Sus scrofa; assembly: GCF_054392235.1. Taxonomy (NCBI): domain Eukaryota; kingdom Metazoa; phylum Chordata; class Mammalia; order Artiodactyla; family Suidae; genus Sus; species Sus scrofa. The sequence continues at coordinate 118,745,988 of NC_139401.1, forward strand.
ACCTGCATCCTTACTCCGTGACTTCTTTAAATCAAAAATTCTTTTAAAATAAAAAGTCTAGGAGTTCCCATCGTGGCACAGCAGTAACAAATCTGACTAGGAACCATGAGGTCACAGGTTTGATCCCTGGCCTCGCTCAGTGGGTCTGGCGTTGCTGTGAGCTGTGGTGTAGGTTGCAGATGCAGCTCGGATCCTGCATTGCTGTGGCTCTGGCATAGGCTGGTGGCTATAGCTCCGACTGGACCCCTAGCCTGGGAACCTCCACATGCCTCGGGTACGGCCCTAAAAAGCAAAAAAATAAAAACTCTATGAAAAAGTAACAACAAAACTACTATCAAAAAGCAAGGAAATCTGTTTGAATTAATACCCTAAATTCCAAGGGTTAATTTCATAATAATGAAACCCCTTTCTCCTCTTAAAATGTCTCTGCTCCTTTACTAATTCTTCTGTAAACGAAATTCATGATTAATGCGACCCGGGTTTTAAATCCAACACACCTGAACGCTCCCTTCACCTGTACAACAGCTCCGTAGGCCAATTAATGTATTAGCGGGCATCCTAAATCCTTTGGGGACTAACTTCCCAGAGGCCCCGCAAGGTTATTCCAACGTAGAAACAGACATACTTTAAATATATATACACACGCATTTTTTAAAAAGCAGAGCTGTGACTTACAAGTGATGACATTTGAGCATTTTGGAGCATAAACTGCATCTGCTGGGCGAACATGGCTGCGGCCGTCTTTTGTTGAATCAGATTGTTCCGTCCATTAATTTCCAGCTGCGTTTTTAAGTGGGGCGGAGGGTGGAGGTACTTGCAGTTCTCTCTGGCACAGCGACCCTAACGACCAAGGAGGAGATGAGTTTATGTTAATATTTCTAAGACCCTGAACGGTTATTAATCCAGTCTTGGCATATGCGACGTACTATAATCGGTATTTTACATGAATGAACTCAGTCAGTCTTCACACAAGCCCTCTTAGACTGATGCTCTCCTGTCTTCATCTTCTGATTCCAGAACTCATTCTCTTAGCCATTTTGCTTTGCTCTACTTTGATATGCATCAAATCATGTTTAAGATATAACACACTAGGAACAGTATGATACCGTCACAACATTAGATTTAAATACAAATTTCCCAGTATGAGACATAAAGTCATGCCCGTTAAATACGATTTAGGATTTGGATCTACAATCAAGAAAACTGAGGAAAACTGTTAAATATAGACACATGATTATAGCTCATAGCTTTTAGATTCATTATGCTGGACAATTTGGGCTCGAAAGTTCTTTTTCCTGAATCCATACAATGTGAGAAACATCCCGAAACCCACTGACATTCTGTCAATCAAAGAATAAATCTCTATACTTTGCGGCCTTGCTGCTCCTTAGATTCCAGAGGCAGCGGCCGAGGATCACTTGGGATAATTGAGACCAAAGTCTATTTTCGAGGGTCAGGCATTCCAATATTTTATTGATGGTTTAAACACTTCCAGCCAGGATAATATGTCAGTCCTCCGGAACCGAACCTATCTTCGGTGTTACCTAAATGCTGACATGGATGCTAATTATGGTGTTTACCATGTGGCAGCAAAGGATGTCACCAGAGAGGTATTTATCACATTGTCAAATGTGACCTGTCGTGTTTAACTCTTGAGCACTGTACCCAGCAGCTAATGAGTCTCTCATTTGGATTACTAGATCTGCCATAATCCTTTTAAGATAAGCACAACTGTAAGCAATTCTTTTTCCCACAGTTGCTAAGATTCTTTACAATGCCTGAGCTACTGGAAGGAGGGGTTGGGGAAAAAAAAAAAAAGGCAACTTTTTTTTTTTTTTTTGAACCCAAGAGTGCACGTTGCTAGGCCACCTGAATTCCCAGGAGGCAATCAGTTCGTCAAGTGTTTTCAACACATGCCACAGATTTTCCCTATTTGGGATGCTTAAATGGTTTATACGATCGTTTCTCCAAATTAGTTCTCTTGTTATTACAGCACTCCTATAATTTCACTGCGAATCAAGGTGTGTCCTTCAAAACTTTATAGAACTACATCTAATACAAAACCAGATGCACTCAACTGCTCTTTTAGGTATTAGATCATTGGGGCGAGGCAGCAAGAAGCTGAGTAGAACCTTAAAGCATCATTTGAGAAATCAAGGCAGCTACTTTTGTTTCTCCAATTGATCAGTGTAGGTTTCATCAAGTTATTTATAACATCAAATAATATCTTAGTTTCCATGTACCTTTATGTTTCTCTGCAAATCCTGGAAAAGGAAGAAATTTATCGGTAGTAAGAACTGAGAATGGTAGGAACCCAGTCTTCCTGAACTCGTAAGAGTAGCCTAGTAATAGCTACGTAATTTCAGCACATATAAGGACCATAATGAAATCACAACATCCGCTAAAAATCACAATGGAGGTTTCCCCTCATTAATGTGACCCCTAAGAGAAAACATAAGCTTCTTTCTGTATCTACTACAACCTGCATCAAGGCAAAGGAAGTCACAGGGGATTTATTTCGTCTCTAGATTTTCCACCCTCCACCTAGCGTAACTCAGATTATCTGGCTGAGAATTAACAGCTCAGGGGAGCCGAGCGTGGTAGTTTCTACTTCCGGTGTTTCTCTGTCTCCTTCCACACCCCAACATTAAAGATTTCCCCAAGGTACAGCCCTAAATCCTCCGCTCTCCTCTCTAATCTCTTTCCCCTGGAGAAATGAAGTTCTGGTAAGGTTTCATCTCTGACTGCAATTGCTCAGATCTTAAATTTCTATCTCTACCTGTGACCCCTTTTCTGAATTTCAGGCTTTTTTTTTTTTTTTTTTTTTTTTATCATTGACTACAGCTGCATTTGGAAATCCTGCCCCTTAAGCAGGTTTAAGTAACTTACTCCTGACCTTCCTTCTCCTTAGACTCTCTTTCTTTCCGCCTACTAGCTCCAGTTCCCATGCTTTGGAACAGATTCGCAGCAGCACTGGAAAAAGAAATCAGCGAGCTCCAGCAGGATTGCCTTAGGATTGTAAACCACCTTGGGAGCTTTCCCACACAAATGTTTAACAGCCATAAACATTTAAACAAAACACAATCTGTGATCCACTTCAAGAAAAGTTACAGAGGACTGTCTCTTACATTCAGGAACTCCAAACAATAGATCAGTTCCCAAAAAAAGACAAAGGGGGACATTAGGATTTTGCTGTTTGTTACAGGTTAGAGTTTTAACATCATTTACATTGAATGTAATCTGAGGAGGGGAGGAGGAAGGAAGGGAGAGAACAGGGTGTATTTGGCACATTTCCTGCCTATCTACAGATAAAGAATCGCTACCTGCCTTTGTGCTTTTTATTGCTGTCCTTTACATATAATGCCTTTGCTTAAGCTTTTTCTTGGGAAACTAATGACATTTTTACAAAGTGAAAAAAAAAACAGCACACAGAAACAGAAAAACAGAATTACACTTGAAAGAATTACATCAAGTTAGGCTATAAAACTAACGTATGGAATATGAGGCAGCCTAAGATTTTTAAAAAAAACTTACTCATGTTAGTTATGAGATTTTACTTGATTTATAAAGCATTCTCTTTTGAATGACAGAATCCATAATTTAATTCGATAACAATGCAAATGCACAGCAATACTACTTTACCAGAGGTTGCTGCTTATGTTAAAGACAGCATCTACAAGAGGAAAAAAACCCTGCATTTTCTGTCCACACAATAGATGAGATGAGATAATTTAATATCCATGTTATCTGTGGAACACAGTATTTCAAAAGAAAGCCAAGCCCCTAAGTTTTTTCCAAAACGACTTTAGAACCCAGGATAATATATTTATATGCGCAAATCTGGGTGATAAGAAATCTCCTCTGTATGGTATTCATTCTTCAAGAGGCCCAAACTTAACTGTAGGCCAAAATACTTTCATTGGAGTTGTGGAGGGGGCGGCAAGCTTTATCCCTGACATTTGCTAACATGTGCTGTTCGTCTTGGTAGGGGTGAAGGCTTTGGTAAGCAGGGACTTGGATGGTAGGGGGTGGAGGCAAGGGAGGGATTGGCCCAGCCCAATATATAATCATTTATTGGTTATTTTTTTTGTTTTTTGTCCTTTGGAAAACCAGTGACTTTGGACTAGAAAGGGTCAAAGTTTTCCTTAGGCCAGCTAAGCACCCTGAATGGGCCACAAGATATCCGATTCACACCAAGTCTAAAATAGCCCAGAAATGATCATGGGCTGGAAAAAAAAAAAAAAAATCACCCCTTGGGTTTCCCAAGCCCTCCTTCTAGACTCACAGAGCTCATTGTTACCACGTGCTCAGTGCAAGGAATGAGACGATGTCATAAGTGACTCTATAAATGTCATAAATGACTCTTGAAGTGTACCTGCGACCATCGCCATCCACCGGTAGAGGTGGCTAGATCCTAAAAACAGCAGCCAAGACCAGTTTACTTCTAGCTCCCTCCCCTCCACATACATATACACACACAATTAAAGAAGCACTGAAGCGCTCAGAGTGCAAGCTCATTTATGCTCACCTCAATTTCACATCTTTTCCATTTCCTTTGGCCTTAAAAACAAATCATTTTCCTTCCGTCTCTCACCATGATACTGAATCCCGAAAATGGCCAAGGGATTCAATCAATAGCAAAGGGACTCTCTGCTGAAAAAAGCGCAACTACATCTGTGAGTCTTCCAGCTCCCCTTTCCCATCTACTCTCTTTGAAAATGCACCCAAAAAAAACAGCAGGGGGGAGAAAATGACCAGTGAAGTCTCCGAAACACCTCCGCATCAAAAAGTTGATGGCAGACAAAGGGAAAAGTTGCAGAGCATTCATAAAACCTCCCAAATTCAATCTATTTCTTTTTACCTACCTTCAGGCTTTTCACAAATGAGTACAAAGCCTTTGACTGCGAAAGAAAAGTACCATTGTAGAGATTCAAATCCCACCTAAGTCTTGGGAGTTATGACAGTGAGAGTCTGTCAGATGCAAGACTTCCCCTGCACTGGGTGGTCAAAAAACTCCCTGAAATGTACTTTTTTACCTTCCTGAGAGAAAGCTCTACCATCCATCAGAATAAGAAAAGGCCCCTAGGAAGCTGAAAATTACCCTTGTCAGTCACAGGACCTTAACAGGAACAGCTGTTTGCGGAATGACTTGCTTCTTCAAATACACTAGGAATTATGGGGTTTTGGGGGGGGGACACCTTTCTCTCTGGATTACCTTTTCAAAGACAACTCACTGCTCTGCTAGGTTACCAAGAGGTAAAAGTTAAATGTTAAGGGCTACGAATGGGTGATTTCATTTCTATGGAAAAAAAAAAAAAGATTCCATTTTAGTGATCACGTATTAAATGAAAAATCCTATGGATTATACTGCCCTACTGAAACATACTTACAGGTGTGGACATGGCTTCTCCAAGGAAGTAACGGTAATTTTAGAATTACAAATCATACATACTAGGTTGCCTGGTTCCTACAAGCATCACGGACCTATTAAAGACTAGGAACACTCTGAAACAACTCAAAGTGAGACAACATCAACAAAGATTGAGTATTAGTCAGAGGTCAGCATACTAATGGCAAATTTCCCACTTTCTTCTTAGAGGGCTGTCTTTATCTTTCAGTACTGTACCATCTATGAATATTGATATAGATATATATATATATATATACATGCACAAAAATCCTTAAAATTGTAAGGATTTTAATTCCCATCCTTAAGAGTCTTGCATGCAACTTTTCATTTCAATTTGGGGTGCAGACAAAAAGTCTTTAAAGACTTTGATAAACCATTTCCTGAGTGTACTGAAAGCAAAATTAACGGGGCTGAACGTAGGACCCCCACCCCCACCATGGCGAGGGCCACTCCCCCCACGAAGTGGGCACTGCATCTCTGCTCAACTCGCCTTCCTTGACATCCCCCCCAAACACACACACATACAAGACAATGACTTTGGTGCAAACCAGACAACAGGTCTCAATAGCTAAGAAGCTGGGAGGAGGGCACAATTTTCCTGCCTATCTGCCTCAAGAAAGCTTTCAAATGGTGACCTCCAAAAGCGGAAGGGAGGAGTAGGTTCAACAAACACACTGTTGTTCTGCAACAGCCCACTAAGATAACCTGATTTCCAGAATCACAACATTTAAGGCTGAACGGGATTTTAAGGATTTTAAGGAACATCTCGTGCACCTTTATCTTACAGGGAAAGCGAGGGCCAAATTGATGAGATGGCTTGTCCTAATTTACAAGCAGCTCAGTAAGGACGGCAGCCAAGCTTCTGGGCTCTCACTACCCAATATGGATTTTCAGTTGAAAGGACTCTCTCGCTTTGTAAAGATTTGCCTAAACCCATCTCCCTACCCCCACACCCTTACTCCCATTCCTCTTCCTCCTTTGTGCCTCCAGCTGCACCTTGTACTCACTTTTATCATAGCACTTATCACTGTGTACAGGGATAAACTGTTTGCATGCCTATCTCCCCATTCGACTTTGAGTTTGTCTAAAGGCAGGACTATATCTTCTTCATCTTTGAGCCTCCGGGGCTCTTTCTGTGCCTGGTGAAGAGTGTCCACTCCATAAAGTTTGCTGAATGAATAAACTTTATGAGAATAATGTTATGAGGGCATAACACTAGGTCTGCCTTAGAATCCTAATTGCTCTTCTTGCTGTTTCCTGGCTCAAGTTCTTTCTTCTCTAAGAAGAGAACAACAGCCAACACACGACTGAGGCTGTTTCTGGTTTTTTCTTTCAAATGAACCGTTACTCTGTTCAGGTTCAGAAAACAGCTAATTCAAAACAAGATTTCTTCTTTTTTTCTTTCTTTTTGCTATGAATATATACTCTGAGGTATAAGTGACCATCATGGCTGAAAAATCCTGGTAACTCAATCAGAAATGTTAGGAAATCCTAAGGCACACAGACCTAAACCCTGTTCTAATTCCCAGGGATCTGTGGCCACCAGAACTCCCCCCGCCTCCAGGATAGAGGACCCCACAGAGCTGAGTAAAGGCACCTGCAGTGGATTCATATTTAATTAGCACCTGGGCCTGCCCAAGGGGAGCACCAGGGTCACCTTAGAATAAACTGCCTTCCTTGACAGGTGGGCTCCATCCCCACCCTGCATTTCTCTAACCAGCTGCAAGTCAAACTCCCTGAAGCCACTTAGACAAAGGAGGAATACAAGGCTTTAGGTCAATCACTAGAGCGGGGCCTTCTTGGGCATCTCTACTGCGTATCCAGACTTCTTACGAGAAAAATGTCCCCCCACCGTGCTTTAAGACCCCTGTTCAGCTGAATTCACACCAAACATTTATTTTCAAATAATCCCAAACTTGAAGTTTTTCTCTGAATTTTCTCGAAGAGCAAACAGCACTAAAAGTCAGAGTTGCTGTTCAGAGTGAAACCAAGCCTGCCTTCCCAGTAACTCAGATCTGCTTCCTGCCTCCCCCTCAATTTTTCCTCACCGGTCTAATCGAATACCTTCAATTGCTTTAGAAAAAAATATTAACTATCTCTTCAATAATCTGCTCTTCAGGAACACATCCTCTCTGTCTATAAGACAGCCAACCAGAAGGAAATTAGAACCCCCAAGAAAAGTGAAGCCCACTGAGTTTACCAAGAGTCAGAAGGCGTTTCCGATGCTAAGTATTCATGGAAGCTGTCTTTAAAGTAGTTGATGGCTGCCAATGTAAAATGTCATTAAAATATAGGGAAAAAAAAAAGGAAAAGAGAAAAGAATGACAATTTGTTACTCCAAGAAACACACATAAAATCATGCAACTTCATGAAGCTACTTACTACATAGGCTTTGTTACGAAGCAACATAAAGTAGAGAGAGGGTCCCCCTCGGGCCTTTGTCAAATCTTAGGGTCCTCGGGCTCCTTTTGCTGGACACCCCATCTAGTCACTAACCACAGCGATTTAGAACCAGGACAAAAAGGGACACCAGCTGCTTGTACCTTTTCTTCCCGGCTAGGGCTTCTGCCTGGAATCCTATCTAGGGTTGCCAGCTTTATCAAATGAAAATTCAGGATGCCCAATCAAATTTGAATTTCAGATAAACGAGGGCGGATTTTTTAGTGTAAGTATGCCCCATGCAATCTATTATCTAGCCACCCTCTCCCTACCTATTCTTCCATCTTGGTGGGTTCAGCTAAAATAAAGGTAAATCCTCGAAACCCCACTTTACTTACTCTCTTTACCTTAAGGTCCTAAGCAGCCCCCTCCATAGAATCAGCCCCGGCTCTACTAGGCCTTCGGTTGCCCGGGGCAAAGCAGGAGGCACCCTCAGGCCCAGCTTACCTGACCAGCTGCAAGGAATTTAAGGAAGTTGACGGCTGGAGAAAGCAATTTTTTATTCCATGGCTCCTCCCACCAAAAGCTTCACACGGCTCCCTACCCGGTCAGCCACTCCACTTTCCCAACCACAGTGGCGCAACTGTATATTCAAAGACACTGATGCCTGTGGGAGCTCCTCCCACCAACTTGAATCCGGGGGAGGGGGCAGACTGTGTGACCACCAGGCCTAACTCCTGGCTCAAAATGTATACAACTTTTTTTGAACCTACACGTGATTAAAGCAAGATGAGGCTTTTATGTTTTTAAGGGTTTTCTTAGTGTGTCTGTGCACTGGGGGGGGAAGGGGAAGGCAGGTTAACTTTAATTTCTTTAGTCTTGAAGTCATCCACTACAGGCCAGGAAAACGTGTGCTTAAGCATCCTGTTTCTACATGCACACGTAAGATCCAGGCAGATACATATTCGAAACAGGCAAAAAATGGCATGGTAACACTCAAAAAGAAAAAAAAAAATGGCACGGATAGCCATTATTTGCCTAAATGTCTTTCTCAGCCAATGCCTGAGAAGTGGAGGGCAGGGCCAACTCTAAGAAACGAAACAATATCTTTAGGAAAAATGGCAATCTGTTATAGCCCCACCTTATAGACTATGTATATCACAAAAGTGGCACCTGTAAACATTCAGGAGTTAGTCACATGGTCCTGAATTTACATTTTACCCATTAGGACCGTAGCCTCCTTTGTTGGAATGATCAGAGTCAGAATTAGTTAAGGTCAGAAAGAATGACACTACTTCACTGGGGAAGCTTCTATGTTTAGAGACAATATGTCATAGAAACATCCAACAGTAAAGCTGGAAAGGCTCTCGGAGATCATTCAGTCCAGCGTGTGCCAGAGTGTGCACCGCACACCACTATTCCCAGGGCAGGAGCCTCAGGAACGGAGTTTTCCCGGAGAAATACTTGGAAGGAACAGCACCCTCTAGTCCTCTCCTGTAGATGACTTGTCCACAGGAGCATAAGAAAGGTTCTCTTGTCACTTGTTCTACAGCAAAGAAACCTGCTGACTTTGAGTTCAGAAACATAATTCAATCACAGAACCATCCCTCTTTCCGCCTCCCCCAAAACACCTCTCGACACATCTCACTGCAGAAGCCTTAGGAAAAGAGCGATCTGATTCAGCTCCCTCTGCCTAAAGTTCAAAGCAAGCCCCATGGCATGTAGTAAACTCCAAAGAACCGGATGGGCCGTTGACGTGACATTGACCATTTCTGCCCATACTTGACCTCCCCAGAGCTGAGAGATTTTTCCTACGATTGCTACAAAGAAAGATCCGACAGTCATCGTCCCAGCGCCCCTTGCCATGGCTGTAAGTTTCCCTTAAATACTTCAGCCAGACAAGCTCTGAAAAAACAACTTCAAACTTTCTCTAACTGGCTTTCCTACGCCCGCCGAGACTTCCATCCCTTGAAACCATGCCAGTTACCTTAGGTTTTCCATGACTTAAGCGTCTCAAGTGAGTTTTAACGGCACTAAAAGTTGGGAAGTAAGAAGGTATTTGGCAATCCCTTCCAATTCCTAAGGGTCTTAGTTTTGTACTAAACTTAAACCTTGCGGTTTCCACTTGGCAAAATTAAATTTCCTGTCTCCAAGTAAAAAGAAAAATTTCAAAGGAGAATTAAATTTAGACAAATTTCTTGCAAACTTTTAAGGGGAGGGAGTATAGGGTGAGAACGGCGCTGATTATTGTTCAGAGTTAATTTATCTTTGCAGAGCTCAGTATGCTGCTGAGAATCAATGAAATAATTACATCTATAGCTATAGCCAGCCATGTACCCCTCCACCCAGAGGTTATATAAAGGGCAGATATAGTTATTGATTTACCTCTGCATTTTTGAAATTAGAGGCACAAAGATGAAAATCAGTCCTTTTTTTTTTCCTTTTGCTAAACATAGGTTTCCTTTCAGATAAAGGAATTTAAAAGCATGATACCAAAGGGCTGTTTACAGGGTCTTGCTAAATGCGTAAGTGTGAAATCACGGTTCAAACACCAAACAGAGCCAACTGTATCCACTTTAACGTAAGCATTTTCCTCACGCTCCTATCCCACTATCACACTAATACCAAACACGCAATTTTCCAGCAGAAAGCTTTACTTGGTGACATGGACTGCCATTAAAATACTTTGCGGCAGGAACTAAGTCTCAATTTTGTTAATGATGATATATTTGTATCACCAAAGGTCTTATTGAACCCTCTGTGTGAACTTGATATTAAAACTGCAAGCATTTTAGAGTATCAGAAAAACAAAAACTCCAAACTCCAAATGTACTGCGTATTTAAATAAACTGGCACTTTAAGCCCAGTGATTCTTTCAAAAAGCATCTGAAAATTAGGCCAGGTTGCTGTTGGTTTTTGCCCTGCCAGACATAAAAACAAGCCATTTATTGATATAAATTCTTTGTCGCTCTTTTTTTTTTTTTTAAAAAAAAAAGACCTGTTCTGCTTGGCTTGAATATTTATTTACCAAACGTATTAAGTTTCATCCAGAATGTGTTTCAGAGATGTGAACGGAATTGGCAAAATTCTAGATGAAATTACTGAAATTACATTTAAAAAAATATATGTTTGAAAATGACTTTCTCTCAATAACTAACTTAGTAAATACTGCAACCTTGTTAAGCTCACCTTCTGCTTTCAGTGAGCAGTTAATATTTGATGATGATGAAACTGTTCCTGGTATTTAAAGAACTAAACAAGGCCATCCACGAACAGGGTAACTAGAAATGGGGCTGTTTAAAGAAGATCAAACGATAAGTGGAAGTTTTATGTTTTCAAATAAATCAATCCCTCAACCATAAATGTCTCCCATCCTTACAGAAAAGAAGTTGAAATATGACCTCTGCCAAAGAATGTCTATCTCCAAATCTAAAACAGGGAAAAAAGTAAAGCAAAGGACAGCGAAAGTTAATTAGCTTTAAAAGCCACAAGTCAGTTTAAGCAGCCAGAACAAGAGTTATTGGGCGAAGAGTGCGCTTGTAACGATGCAATGTTCCTTAAAAACATAAACCCTCTACATGAAACACAACAAAGTTTCTAGGTTCTAATCAGTGTCTTTTAATTAGGGAAATCCTTCTTCTGGGGAGGGAGAAAGAAAAGAAATCTCCAGCTTCATTGTGCCTTCCCTGAAAATCAGAATAAAATTTGAATCTTCCAGAAAACCTTTCTGAAGAAAAAAAAAGAGTCCAGTTGACGTGTCTCTTATACAAGGTAAATCCAATTCCATTCTAGAAAAAGAGCTGATCCAGCAACACAGCAAAATAAACTAGGCTGTGTAAAACATCAGTGTCCCAATATTTCACACTCATTTTTCCACTAAAGATAACTGGAACATGGAACTCGTTTGACTTTGTTTCATGCTTGACATCGACTTTATCCACTAGACTCCAGTAGAGAAGGTCAAAGGACCCTTCAGATGTGAACTAATTCTGACCATTTATGAGTGTGCTAGAGAATAATTACATACAGGCTTAGTTCATGTGACTCGGAACACGACGACCACTGACACGCATTTATTTAGAGACCAGGTGGAGGCCCTTGTAAAATTACATTGTCCAGGAATATCATGAACTTGGTCATGATGACATGACTCATTTGAGGGACTTACTGAACACTGAGATCTGGTCCGCATTTCCTTTCACACCGGGTCTGCCTGAATCCCAAGAGCTGACCTTCTGTTATATTTACCATGTGCCAGACACTATGCCAAGTGCTTCATATGCACTGTATTATTTAATCTTCACAGGAAGCCTTGGAAGTCAGTGCTGGACTGAGGAACTGAGGCACAGAGAGGGGACGAAACACGCACAAGCAAACAGAACTAACATGGCAGAGCTGGGATTTGAACCCAGGTACTCTGAGGCTGCCGCTAACATCCCTAACCAGGACCACACCTCGACGTGCTAGACTGAGAAATGAGCTAGTTCAACTATTTCTAATGTTTGGGCCACTATTTTCCCACTAAGATTAAAACAAAGATTGCATACCAACTGGCGGTTAGGTATGTCCAGCAACTCTTTAATAGATAAATCTATGGATGGTGGGAAAAGGCTGTTTTGTTAAGTACCAGGGGATCTTGGGTGACTTGAAAACAAATACGACAAGGTAACTGAATGTTCGATGTTTTTTCACACCACACCCACCTGAACAACTTGACTGTGTATTTACCATATATGGGGCACTCTTCAAAGTGCTTTATGTGCTTTAAGTCTTTCATCCTAACCAAAGCAGAACAATTAGTACAAACAGCTCATCTCTTAGTACAGCTTTTTAGCAAGTGTTTGCACAATAGAATTTTGCCAGTTTGGGAGAAGCAGTGTCACGTAATCAGGAGTTGGGTTATGAGAGCTCAAGCACAAACAGAACAGGCCTGTAAAATCCCATGGACACAGAGAACAGACGGAATCGGGGCTCAGTGAAAGAGCTGCTCGTGTGCCTTTGGTGACTTATTATGGTCTCTCTAAAAGAAGAATCCTACAAGAAAATCAAAACAATGGCAGTGTCATTTAGAAGCAGGTTTACTCAGACCACAAATGTATGGGTGCTGTAGCTTCGACACTATGACAAAGCAGAGAAAATCCCAAACGCTGACAAAAGATCGACCTTATCACAAAGAAGTACACAGTGTTCTTCTGAAGCACTGCATTCCGCAAAGAACACATGTGAATCAGAATGCACACGCACCACGCACAGCGCCTCACAAAAGACTCTGTCACCAAAGGCTCAGTTTTAGTGGGGACTTGACTTAAATGACCACAGAATGTATAAACTTTGAGACGGTGCAACAGGGGATGATGATCTGAGGGCCTGGGAACTAGGGCTTGACTTTCTAGGTCCTTTGCCTCTGCCTGTGAGCCAGAGTTATGTTTATTTATTTTCTCTATTGTCCATTTATTTTTGGTTAAGTAAAAATCATTCACAAAATAATACTAAAGACTTCAAATGCAAAATAATACGTGGATGCAAGAGGTAAACAAGACAATAATCACTTCTCTTCAATCTAACTTATCATTTAGGTTTTCCCACAGCTTTTTAAAATGGAAACAGTGTTGATTTACAGTGTCGCGTTAATTTCTGCTATACAGCAAAGTGATCCAGTTACACATATGTATTTTCCACAGGTTTTATTTTATTTAAAAAAAACTTTTTATTATACTTGATTTACAATGTTGTGTCAATTTCTGCTGTGCAACAAAGTGATTCACTTATAAGTATGTATTTTCCACAGGTTTTAAAAGACAAAATGCTTTAGGAGTTCCCGTTGTGGCTCAGTGGTTAATGAATCCGACTAGGAACCACGAGGTTGCGGGTTCGATCCCTGGCCTCGCTCTGTGGGTTAAGGATCCGGCGTGGCCATGAGCTGTGGTGTAGGTCGAAGATGTGGCTTGGACCCCGTGTTGCTGTGGCTGCAGTATAGGCCGGCGGCTACAGCTCCTATTCGACCCCTAGCCTGGGAACCTCCATATGCCGCGGGAGCGGCCCTAGAAAAGGCAAAAAGACAAAAAAAAAAAAAAAAAAAAAAAAGATAAAAGACAAAATGCTTCAGATGTTTGCCGACGATTTAGTCAGGAATTTAGATCTTATAATAAGTGACTGGGCAATGGAACATGTAGAATCCATAAGTGTACCTATACTTTTAGAGACAATATGATAGAGCAAATAATAATGATAAATAAATACAATATTGAAATGAATCAACTGTTTGGAATCAGGTCACAGGCAGTTCATGCTCTGATTCTCATGCATTTATTCCTAGACAAAGCAGGAATAAATGTTTATTTTTAATGTGAATGCAGTATTTTATTAGAAAGAAAGCTAAACTGGGATTTAGGTGTGCTGGATTCAGATCAGGGCTAAATTATTTTCCAGTTCTGTTAAGCAGTTTTTATAGGAATAATTCCTGCCCCTATATATACTTCGTAAGTACTTTGAAAGAATAAAGGGGAAAAGTGAAATTTAGTATGCTTTGAAAGTAAAATCAGTAAAAATATTTACTTTTCCTTATTATTTTCTTTACAATAGAACTAAGATGGCTGCTTTGAATTAAGTATAAAAAATTCGACAGGTTATAAACTATGTTTTACCATTTTACCTCCCCACAAAGGATAATACATGAGGAATCCTTGATTTTGTAATAAAATTTTTCACAGTGCCTAGGGAGCAAATTTATATACAATGTTAAAAAACCAAGGACAACTTCTCTTCTTAGAACTGGATATTGTTAGACAGTTGTTGCTTCCACAGCTCAGTGGTTCGAGGAGGTGAAGGAGCAGAGGATAAAGAAGCAGATACAGGCTTTAATCTTATCCTTACAAATAACTGAAAAGAGAAAGGAATTATTGCTCCCTTTACAACTGGCAATAAGCCAGTGCCTACTCAGAAGACCAGTTTTTCTAGTCAAGAGACACATCACAGGCTTTTTACTTTAAAATCTCACAAAATGAAAATTCACTTTAGAATCACAACGAATAAAACATTCAAAGTAATTTCTATTATATGAAAAAGTTTGGAGTGTCACGTTTTGCAGTTGGTACTTTTTATATTATGACTTTGCCCAAACCGCTGTTATATTTTATTTACAGCATATATTAAAATGATAAAAAGAAATCAGGCAAGTCATTTTTTCCAGGTAAGTTAGGAGGATAAAGCAAAACAAGTCATAGGCTATAAAAGAAGATGTTAATGGTGCTTAAAATACGAATAAAGTAATTAATTTAGGGGATTTTGAATATTGTCTCTATAAGTTAGAAAAAAATAAAACTGAATTTCATTATAAAATTGTTTCTAAATATTTGAGCTAATTCTTCACTTTTCTTATTTTTCATCTCAGTAGGCAACCTCTTAGAAGCCCAGATTGACTTGTATAAATGTGAAACAAATTTGAATATATATTTATATATCGAATATTATTATTATACTGAATATTATGTTGAATACATATTTCTATTGTAAAGACGTAATATATATTTTATACAATTATATATCACATACATATGTGAGCCTTTTTTGTCCCCACACTTGCTGCATATAAAATTTTGCAAATCCACTTGTGGCAGCTAGCAACACCTTCAATAGAGCTTTCGGGATATAAAAAACATCACTAATAAAGGGTTATGAAAGACAAAAAATTGAAATCTTTTTCTTTTTGGTTTCATACATTTAGACACCGATGTTATTCTTGCCCAACTACCTGCGGGAAGATGTTCCAAGAGAAGTTTCTATGTGCTCCATAAAAATAGGGTTCTGCGGTGAAAACACTGTGAGAAATGTTGAGTTTAGCAGAAGTAAACTGCTCCTTCGTGCAGAATGTCTCAAAGCCTTATCTCGGTTAATAAGCATTGTGGTGTTCCTTGGGGAAAGAAATAGAGTAAGTTTCTCGAAGATATATAAGTTTTCCAGAACAGATGTCACTTTCTTTCCACCAGATCTGAATATAAGCAATAAGCCAAGAATGAGGCCATTTATGGGGGGGGGGGGTGGAAAAAAGGAAAAAGCATTGAGCGACTAACACAGGGGACCGAGAATTCTGAAACGGAAGAACATCTTGAGTTGACACTCTCTTGGACTGTCAGGGTTTTCTCTAAACCCATGGTCCTTAAACTTCAGTGTTCATCAGAATCACCAGGAGGGCTTCTTAAAACAAGACTGTCAGCTCCACCTTCAAAGTTTCGGATTCAGCAGTTCTGGGTGAGGCCCAAGAATTTACATTTCTGGGGTTTTTTTTTTGTTGTTTTTTGTGTTTTTGTTTTTGTTTTGTCTTTTTGCCATTTCTAGGGCCGCCCCCGCAGCATATGGAGGTTCCCAGGCTAGGGGTCTCATCGGAGCTGTAGCTGCCGGCCTACGCCACAGCCACAGCAACGCGGGATCCGAGCCGCGTCTATGACCTACACCACAGCTCATGGCAATGCCGGATCCTTAACCCACTGAATTTACATTTCTGAAGCGGTGCTGCTAGTCAGCCCACAACACTTTGCCAGCGCTGTGGGAACATTATCTTAGCCAACACTTTAGCTATTTACTAAGCATTTTTTTATGTCACTGATAATTCAGTTTCTAAAAGGTCACATCCAAGGGATTTTGATATCTTAATTCCACATCTCTGACCTCAGTGAGATGCTAGCAGTCACACAAAAGAGAGCCAGTCCAGGTCATGCAAAAGAAGAATTGGGCCTCTCAGAATTCTCTTCTACTACTTCTAGGAAACACATTCATTTTCTATTAGTTATAAAGGTAAGTGTGTAAGTGATCTGTATTATGCGTTGCCTGCATTTGCTCTACAAATCTCCCCAGAGTGTTTCTAAAACTCTGAATGTTTGCTATGTACCCAGATTTAAGCAGATAGAGGATTTTCTAGGAAATTCTCCTCTGCTCTCCAATAAGTTAATACCTTTTACTCACTGCAGAAACCACATTTATTTGAAAGCGTTGCTTTTCCTCACCCCCTCAAAAAGCTATCTGGAAAAAGAGACAAGCTCAAAGGAGAGAAATACTTTTCACATCAAACAAGCAAAGAGCCCAATGTTGACCACAGAATTTCAACATGGATAATCAAAAGCTGCAGTATTGACAGACTCGCAAACCTCAAAGCAAGCACCACATACAAAGTTCATCAGCTGTACCCTGTGGAGATGCAGGAAGGAAACAGAACATCGCATGCAACACGCTCCCCTTTCCGTTGTGAAGAAAATAAACACCTTCCCAAGGAGTCCCAGGTCTTTGCTACTTTTTCCTTCCTGATTAAGAGTAGTCTCGGTAGTACTCACCGGACTTCTGAGTATCCCTGGCAGCCTATTTAAATCTGAGGCCCCCAGTTTGCACTACTGTAATGCCTGCATTACATGAACACATCTAAATGAAAAACACTCAAATAGTTTCATAAGCTGCAAATGAGAAATTCTGAAATAGCCAGACTTCTCTTGTGGCTCAGCAGCTTAAGGATCTGGCATTGTCACTGCAGTGGCTTGGTTCACTGCTGTGACACAGGTTCGGTTCCCTGGCTCAGGAACTCCCCCATGCCGCAGGCACAGTCAAAAAGACAAAAGAAAACACCAACCAAAGATCCAAATAAAAAGAAAACGCCCCCTCCCTTGCTCTCTCACTAGTTATACAACTACACTCTTCCAAAAAGGCTAGAAATAACTTACAGGAAAGACATACTTCCAAGAACCATTATCACGGGCCTAAAGAGTAAGAGTGATATAATGAGGAAAGTGGTGATAATTACATCAAAACCTTCAAAAACCTAGATAAGGTTAACTGCTTCATCTGGGCCCTAAATGTTAGCTCTGAGCTTTCTGGCAACCACCATAAAGAGGAAAACTAACTGGATTGTACTAAACTGCATTGTTCTCATTGATCAATGAAAGGAAGTACAATGGTTCATGAGCGCCTCTCTGTAAAAAGACTGCAGAAGACACAAAGAAAAGGACAGGGAACCTGCCCACGAGGAGCTTACATACCTGTCTCTCTGGCAACTGCAGAGGCACGAGGGGCTGTTGCACTTGACATTATGGGCTAGAGATCAAAGGTGACCAAACTAGGGGTTTAAAGGAGGAGCAGGTTTGATGGGGAGAATAGGACATCCCTGAGCCACAACTAATCACAGCTCCTCCATTTTTGCTTCAAGGAAAGCCAAGACGTTTATAATGGAAAATGTGATAAAAAAAATGGCACAGATAATTCTCTCTCTGGGGGAGTTTCACTTTATCACCCTCCCCTTTCATTAGTATGTGATTTTAGTCATTACGCTTTCATTCTGGTTTTGTTTCAAGTGCGTTATTATTGGAGCTGAAGTATTTCAGAAGGAAAAGCAATAGGGATCTCCAAATTTCTCTTTTTTCTCTACGATCTCCGACTTGGAGGCAATATCTTTTTTCTTATATGTTTCTCTAGTGGGCGAATAGGAGATTCGGGGGAGGAATAGTGAAATATGATTAAATGTTATATCACTAATATTTCAAGGATGAAGAGGTCATGTGTCAACAGAGTGAGGCCTTGAGAATTTGGAAGAGTGAGTCTTGGTTTTGTCCTGGCTGTCAGTTGTCTATTAAAATATGTAAGTTGCAGAGTTCCCTGGTGGTACAGCAGGTTAAGGATCTGGTGTTGCCACTGCAGTGGCTCAGGTTGCTGCTGTGGTGGTGCGGTTTTAATCCCTAGCCCGGGAACTTCCACATGCTGCAGGCATGGCCAAAATAAAATAAAATATGCAAGTCCCAATTATGCACATTACTATAAATTATTGATGACATTAGCTGAATGCTGCTGAATACTTAAAACTATTTTAAGTTTTCTTCTCTGTTGAAACATTTTTCTAAAATGTTCCAGGTACTTTTCTTGTTTTTGAAAACTGGGTCAGTTGCCCAAACCTGTATCATACTTTGATTACTAAGGATTGCACCCAAGGCCTCAGGATTATCTGTTCTGAAACACAGAATTTACTCTGGGAAATGGAAATGAAGATGGAGAAGGTATAAGAGATTGAGCTGACTGCACAAATACAGAGATACAGCTCATAAGCCTAGAGAGCCTTTCTGAAAAAAATCCACCTTGAAATTACTTTCCCATTTCTTTAAAAAAGCACATTGCTTGGACTAAGTGCTAGTTATCAAGAGCTCTAGCTAAGTTTATCTTAAAATACTAATGCATAGGCTCTCTCCATAAGAATTTGTCTTTGTCTCTATGCGCAAACTCTGTGGACTTTTTAAATATCACTTTACATTCAGAGCAATCACTATTGATTAAACTTTAAATATATATTTGTATTGGATTAGGCAGTCAACTTTTACACAAAAGCCATTTTCTGCCAATTATGATCTTGTACTTGACTCTGAACGACCTTATTAGCACTAAATCATGCTTAAGAATACCTTTATCTGCCAGCTAACCATCTGCTGTAAAATTCGATTTCAAACATTTTAAGGCAAAAAAGTGATGCTTGAATATTACTGGATAATCACACCAATTATTTAAAAATAATATTTAACAGAGGTCACTCAGCAATTAAAATTTTTTTTTAAATTTTTGTCTTTTTAGAGCCACACCCGAGGCACGGGGAGGTTCCCAGGCTAGGGGTCCAATCGGAGCTGTAGTCGCTGGCCTATGCCACGGCCACAGCCACATGGGATCCAAGTCGTGTTTGTAACCTACACCACAGCTCCCAGCAACGCTGGATCCTTAACCCACTGAGCGAGGCCAGGGATCAAACTCGCATCCTCATGGATACTAGTCGGGTTTGGGTTCGTTAACCACTGAGCCATGACGGGAACCTCTCAGTGATTTTTAAAAACTCCCTGGGTGCATTTATATAATTTAAAAAAAAAAACTCAAAAATACTACATGTGGAGAGCATCCAAGGCGTCTGGCCAAAGAACATTTCTATAAAGCTAAGGGACAGAGTTAAAAATCACAAAAATCAGCAATTTGTAGGCCATCAAATCCAGCTTAAAATGCGGCTGAGTGAGGAAAGTCAGCACATAGGTGTATAGAATTTTCACTCATATTTAGGTAAACACTGAACTCTGGGGTAGAAGTACAGCTGCAGGTGGAGAGATGACTGGGCATCTTGCAGGTGAGCCCATGTTGGTTCGCCCTCTCTCAAAGTGATTCAGCAAGCTCATGTTTCATACAATGAACACTTTCCAAGCTCTTAATATGTATTATATATGCTCGGCTCACAAATAAGGTGATAAACAGGACAGCATATAATGTGAAACCAAAAAAGAAGCATGACAGATCTTCGTTTCAAAACCAGTGAAATTGGATATTAAGGTGAACACGACAGCAGTAGGCAGAAGTAGAAGTTTAGCCCCCTCTTTGTTGACCATGTTGCCTTGAGTAGCATTTCAACTCCATCACTGGCTTTTGCTTCCCACTGCTACTGCGTAATTCAAACTCTTATAATTTCGTACCTTCAACACTCCAGCAGCTTTCTAAGAGGTCTCCCCTGTAGCCAGGCTCTTTGGCTCTATTCATGCATCTTGCATGGGCTGATGGTGCTGTTTCTCTGCTTTAAAATTGTCAGATTCCGGAGTTCGTCGTGGCACAGGGGAAACGAATCTGACTAGGAACCACAAGGTTGCGGGTTCAATCCCTGGCCTTGCTCTGTGGGTTAGGGATCCGGCGTTGCCGTGAGGTGTGGTGTAGGCCGGCAGCAACAGCTCTGATTTGACCCCTAGCCTGGGAACCTCCATATGCCATGGGTGCAGCCCTATAAAGACAAAAAGACAAAAAATAATAATAATAAAATAAAATTGTCAGATTCCTCCTCACCTAAGGCTACTTCTCTACCAAAACAGCTACTCCTCTACCAAAATAAGCTCTGTACTTCAGCCAGGCTGACTCAACACCCAACTCCCCAAAAATATGCTACAGTTTTTCCTTTCTGTCTTTGCTTGGGTTATTCTTTCTGCCTGGAATAGCTTCCTAATCCTCCTTGTCCCAAGAATATCTCAAATGGTACCTCTCCCATGACTACATCTTTAACCACCCCAGCTGAATGTAACCCCAGCCTCTGCCTCCCTGCCTGGGACTCATTACTGGTTAGTTTGTACCTGGCTTATGGCACGTAACACAAGCAACTTTATACTAAGAGGTCAGGCAGGGGCCATACCTTCCATCACTTTGTTTTCTGTGCAGTACTGAGCCCCGTGCCTAATAAGTAATAGGTTTCTATAAATGTTTGTTGAATGAATCATTTCTTTGGAGAATTGAATGTATAGAGAACTCTTAATGGATTTAATAGGACTTGCAGCATTAAATGACCCCTGACATTTATAAAATCCTTATAGTGAAACGCAAACAATAGTCCTACAAATTGAGTGCGGCTGCTTACTCTCATGAAGGGAAACAGAGGTAGCAGGATTCCTATGACTTGCTCGAGGCCACACAAGGAGCCCTTGTTAGAGCTGTTACTACACGGCAATATTTCCTATTTTTATGCCACTTGCTGATACTATGCTTCACATCAAACATTTTCATGCTTACATCCGTGCTTCACCCAAGAAGGAGACATTCATCAAGACTACTTCTAGGGCTTCTCTGAAAAATAAGATGATATTCCAAAATATATGATGGAATATTATTCGGCCATGATAAAGAAGGAAATCCCCCCTTTGTGGCAAAATGCATGTACCTTGAGGGCCAGACACAGAAAGACAAATACTGTATAATTCCATTGATATGAGGAACCTAAAAAAGCCTAATTCAAAGAAACACAATGGAATGGAGGGTACCAGGGACGGGGGGCGGGGGAGAGGAATGGGGAGGTCTGGCCAAAGGGTATGAGTATGTTCTGGGAATCTAATATACACACCATCACCACACTGAACAAAACTGTATTATATACTTGAAAGTTGCTAAGAGTCTTAAACTGTCTCACCTCAAAAAGAATAATTATGTGAGGTGATGGCGGTGTTAACCAACCTTATTTTGGTACTGAAAAAAATTTAAGTATGGTTGATTTGCAATGTTGTGCCAATTTCTGCTGTACAGCAAAAGTGACTCAGTCATACACACACATATTCTTTTTCTCATACTACCTTCCATCATGTTCTATCACAAGTGATTGGATAGAGTTCCCTGTGCTGTACAGTAGGACCTCATTGTTTATCCATTCTAAATAGAATACTTTGCATCTATTACCCCCCAAACTCCCCATCCACCCCACTCCTTCCCCTTCCTTCTTGGCAACCACAAGTCTGTTCTCTGTGTCTGTGAGTCTGCCTGTGTTCTGAGGATAGGTTCATTTGTGCCATATTTTAGATTCCACATATAAGTGATATCATATGGTATTTGTCTTTCTCTGACTTACTTTACTTTGTACGATAATCTCTAGTTGCACCCAAGTTGCTGCAGGTGGCATTATTTTACTCTTTTTATGGCTGAGTAGTAATCCACTGTATATATGTACCACATAATCTGTATCCATTCATCTGTTGATGGATATTTAGGTTGTTTCCATGTCTTGGCTGTTGTGAGTAGTGCTGCTATGAATATCGGTGTACATGTGCCTTTTTTGTGAGGATGTATTCCCAGGAGTAGGACTGCCGGATCATGTGGCAATTCTAGTTTCAGTTTTCTGAGGAACCTCCATATTGTTTTCCCTAAGTCGTTGCACCAATTCACATTCCAACCGACAGCGTAGGAGGGTTCCCTTTTCTCCAAACCCTCTACAACATTTGTTATTTGTAGGCTTTTTTTTTTTTTTTTTGTCTTTTTTAGGGCTGCACCCTTAACATATGGAGGTTCCCAGGCTAGGGGTCAAACCAGAGCTGTAGCTGCTGGCCTACACCAAAGCCACAGGAACATCCAATCCTTAACCCACTGAGCAAGGCCAAGGATCAAATCTGCATCCTCATGGATACTACTCAGACTCATTTCCACTGAGCCAAGACGGAAACTCCTGTAGGCTTTTTAAAGATGGCCATTCTGACCAGTGTGAGGTGGTAACTCACAGCAGTTTTGATTTGTATTTTTCTACTCATTAGTGACGTTGAGCATCTTTTCATATGTCTACCGGCCATCCATATGTCCTCTTTGGAGAGATGTCTATTTATATTGCGGTAATTATTTCACAATATATACTTGTATCGAATCATCATGTGGTACACCTTAAACTTACACAATATTATGTCAATTATACCTCAATAAAGCTGGAAAAAAAATCCTTCCTCTACTAGGGAATGAAAACAGACAAACCTAAATTTTTTTCCCAATTATTTGGCAGTTAAGATGGAATTTCTATCCATAAAGGATGATTTCCCGGTTAATAGGAAAAGCGAAATTGCTAAGAAATTGCAAAGAAAAAAACGTCTAGAGATCATGTTTTTTTATGAAAGCTGCAAAAAAATTTAATTTTATTTAATAGAGCATGTGACAAGTACAAACATTAACAACAGGAAAACAACTTCTGGGATAGATATTTAGCAAATGTTTTATTTATTTATTTATTTATCGGCTGCACCTGCAGCATGCGGATGTTCCCAGGCCTGGCCTCAAACCTGCGCCACAGCAGTGACAATGCCAGATCCTTAATCTGCTGGGCCACCAGGGAACTCTGACAATGTGATATTAAAACAATGTCATCTTAAAAATACGGTCTCTGAAATGTATTTGGAATGGAATAAAAGATGACTGATACTACAATGCTGCCTACTCAATGGACCTAGGCGCATATAAAAGATGAGTGATATAAAGTCACAGAGAGAAAAGGTTTTCTGTTTGCATTTTTTTGCATGCTAAAGACAGAAACTAAAACCTTAAAACTATGTAGTTAGCTGACAAATCATGGCTGACACATAGGCTATGTCTTAGTTTAGGGAATCGGTCATATTTAGCAAAATTATATCACTGTGGACCCTGCATTTTCAAGCTGCTGGATGGTTTTCAGAGTGGGAACTTCCTTCACTATCCACTGACTCCCAACAAGATCATGGGTAGGAGCAAAAGGCTAATCTCTTTTCTACCAAATTTGAGTTTTGCCAACAAAAAAATATGTCTACTTACAACAGAACAAAAATGCTATTTAAAGCATACACTGACTTGCCCATGACTGAGGAACAGCTGCAAAAACGGATGGATCCTATTGCCATATCTACTTCACTAAGTAACAGATTAGACATGCACTAAGCATTTTTTTTTTTTTTTTTTTTTTTTTTTTTTGCCATACCCATGGCATTCGGAAGTTCCTGGGCCAGGGATTGAACCTGAGCCACAGCAGTGACAATGTCAGATCCTTAACTGCTAGGCTACTAAAGAACTCAACACTAAGCAATGTTATACAAACTCATCATGAATAATATTGAAAAAATAATTTACTCTAGGTCTAGACAGCATGGTTAAGACCAAATAGTGGAGATTATTTACCAAATAAAAGGTTATAGAACAAAAGGAACTGTTTACTGACTTTTAAGAAAACAGTATCAAAAAAGATATGAATAAGCACCAAACTTGTAACTGCCTCTGCGGTAAAACTTGACCCTGTGGTGAGAATCAAAGGCACAGAAATAAGAACATCAAAAACCTAAATATAACTGCAAATCTGAATTAGACAGCAGCAGCCACAAAAAAAACCCAAAAACTCATAAATTTAAGAAACCAAAGACTGATTACACAGTGGAGGAAATATAGGGAAAAAAATGAAAAGATTATTTAGAGATAATGAGGAAAGAACAAGCAGCTAAAATTTTTCTGGAATATATAACTTATAGGTCAACAATCAAGCACAGGCCGAGATAGAGGAAAACAAGGCAACCTTGGGAACGTTACAAGCAGAAAACTAATCTATAAGGGGAAAAAAAGCCGTGAGTAAATGATGCTCTCTGAATAAAATCATGTTCCTAGAAGAACTAATTGCTATTTCCATATGCACAGAAATACCCTGCATCCACATTTCACAAAAACTTGAAATAGAGAAGAAGGCAATATTTGCAATGGCTTCACACAGCCATGTGACATGAGAGAATTATTAAATTATCAAGTAAGATCAGGCATATATATATATATCCCTAAGAGGGAAGAGTTTCTTTCACACAAAAAGAGCTAACATATAGTAGACAGTTCTCAGATTTTCAATCATGACTTTTTTTTCTTTTTATGGCTACACCCGCAGCACATGGAAGTTCCTGGGCCAGGGGTCAAATCGGAGCTGTGTCTGCGACCTACACTACAGCTTGTGGCAATGCCAGATCCTTAACCCACTGAGCAAGGCCAGGGATCGAACCCACATCCTCACGGAGACAACGTCCCATCCAGTCTCAGATTTTCAGATCTCTCGTACTAACAGGGTTCCTATGACAAAGGGTCAATGTCAAAGGTATCACACTGTGGTTAAAGAGTACATCCCTGGCCGTATCACAAGTCCTTTCTCTCCAGGTGGCCAACTGCAACCTTGGCTGCAAGGGGGAGAGGGAGATGATCTAGAGCTATGGTTCCATTAAACAACATTTTACATTAGTTGGATCAGATTCCAAGTTATTTTACTATTTGGCCCATAATGAGGCTGAACTGCTACTGCAATCTTTTCAGCTGATCTGTGACAGGCACCTCCCGAGCTGGCCAGGGAATTGTACTAGTGAGTATATATGCAACAGAATCAGACATCACAGAGTTTCATGCAGTGAAGATACACATGATCCACAGCCAGTCACAATCCCCAATTCTGGCTAACTCAGCAGTGCAGGGTGGGAAAAGAAGGATGGTCGAGGGAAGAGAGACAGCTCTGTGTTTTGACTCTGAGTCATTAAATACAGCTTAGTATCACTAAGGTAGATAACTTGGTCGAAAAATAACAACACCCTGCCTCTTCTCCTCCTTTTCAAAATCAGTAGCCCAGATGATGGTCAAAAAGCTAAAGATGAAACTTGAAAGTCTTAATCTAAACACAACAGCATGAAACAAATGAAGGAGAGATTAGGAAAGTTGGCTTTCCACCCTTTCGAAGTAAGAAAAGTGAAGGAGAATGACAAAATTTTAAAGGCAGTGCATCTCAGTGTCACGTGGGACAGCCTGATCATGATAAGGGCTGGATGCTTTTGCTTTAGTAAAATAACAGGCCAGTGCTAGCTTTGACAGCACATATTCTAATACTGGAAAGATACAGAGAGGATTAGCATGGCTCCCGTCCAAGGATGCCACGAAAATTCGTGAAATGTTCCGTATTTTTGAGCAGTATGTCTCTTTTCTTAGAATCAAATGAATGTGGCAAAGGAAAAAAAAAATGAAACACAATAAGCCCAACTGATGTTTTCTCCATCTCCTTTGCCTCCACAAGAAAAAGGACTGAAATGATTGGAAGAATACTGGAGGCCTTAGGATCTTTTGATACCTGCTTATGCTAACTTGGGCCAATGACTCCCTCACTGGATCTCCAGTTTCCTCATCTGGAAAGGGTAACAATTTGAACTGAATGTTCTACATTCAAAATTTTTGATCGGCACGGTTCGTGAAATGCTGTTATAAATATGAATGTCTTCTTAACTATTTATATTAACTGACTCAGTTAGCTGGTTGAGGTCAGTCCCAGGATCACCCATTGCATGGATTTCAGAGTTTTCTTATTACTACACCCAAAGTTTAAAAAAAGAAAACAAAACAAAACAAAAAAAAACAACAACAAAAAAAAACCCGAGGAGTTCCCATCATGGTGCAGTGGAAACGAATCCGACTAGGAACCATGAGGTTGCAGGTTCAATCCCTGGCCTCACTCAGTGGGTTAAGGATCCGGCGTTGCCGTGAGCTGTGGTGTTGGGTGCAGGCAGACACGACTCAGATCTGGCGTTGCTGTGGCTGTGGTGTAGGCTGGCAGCTGTAGCTCTGATTCGACCCCTATCCTGGGAACCTCCATGTACCGTGGGTGCAGCCCTAAAAAGACAAAAAAAAAAAAAAAAGAAAAGAAACAATACTCTTCCACTGTATTTCTGAGCATCAAAAGACAGGAGATGTAGGTGCACAACAAAGAAAGTTCTTTTTGAAACATTTAAGTTTGAAAAAATTTTAGACCTACAGAAAAATTGCAAAAATAGTACAGAGACACCCTTGATACCCTTAACGCAGATTCCTGTAATGTCAACTTACATACCATACATAGCATAGTTATCAAAATCAAGAAGTTAACTCCTAAGTAACAACACTACTAAGTAAACTAGAGACCTTATTTGATTTCACCAATTTCCCCCCAATGTCTTTTCTCTGTGCCAGCATCCAATCCAGGATCCCACATGGCATTTACTTGTCATGTTTATTTAGTTTCCTCCAATGTGTGACAGTTCCTCAGTATTTCCTCAACTTTCATGACCTTGACACTTTGGCCATTGGGAGCTCTTTCAGGGTGGCTCCTGTGTTCTCTTGGCATGCCCCATCCTTTTCCAAGTACTTCCTTACTTTCTGGCAGCACAAGATATCACAGGCTCGTATTTTTCCTGCCTCAGTCCAGCATCAGCCATTACTCCTTTACTAGAGGATGGTATTAGAAACCAAGATCTGGGTGCAAGGTGTGCTTATTACTATTGGAGTGCCATTGTTTCTAGGCTCTGCTAAGACAGAGCTAGGGAATATAAGCAAGCATAATAACCCGTGTACACACACATCTATGCTACTTTTGTACCTGTCTATCCGTATACACAGTAAAATAAAGATGAATCCATACCAATGCCTCCACTCTAATCCAGATGACAGGATTCATTCTAGCATTCCCCTTTGCCTTATTTTTAATTCTTTTCTCTAATGGTAAGAAACACGGTTATCTTTATCTCTATTCTCTATTCACTTATTTGTTCAACCCAAGCATCCACATAAAGTACTTACATATGCCTGTGAATAAGGGATTTACTAACAAGAGTCGGGTATTTTTGTATAGTTCTGTTTATCTTTAATATAAATATAGCACCTCCAGGTTTCT
Organism: Sus scrofa; assembly: GCF_054392235.1. NCBI lineage: Eukaryota > Metazoa > Chordata > Mammalia > Artiodactyla > Suidae > Sus > Sus scrofa. The sequence goes on from NC_139401.1 coordinate 118,773,731, forward strand.
TTCGATTAATATCAGAATGGTAAATCTTGCTCCATCCATTTACTTTTCATATTTTCAGCAACAGGAAAAGGAAGGAGAACGTTTGCCACAATTTGTAGCTACAAAAACGGGAGATCAAGTATGTACATATTTACTTGTCTATACATAAAATACTTATGGGAGAGAAAACTTAAATGTATTACTTGGGAGGTCAACTGGCTAACTGGAGAAAAGAGATGAGAGGGAAACTTCACTGCATATTCTTATACATTTTTCTAGTTTTCTATAGAGATATTATTCATAGATCATAAAGTATACATGTCAGTGTTTTCATCCTCACAAAGTTGTCACCACTATCTAATTCCCATTTTTCTTGTCTTTTTAGGGCTGCACCCACAGCATATGGAGGTTCCCAGACTAGGGTCGAATCGGGAGCTGTAGCTGCTGGCCTACGCCACAGCCATGGCAACGCCAGATCCGCATATAAAAGATGAGTGATATAAAGTCACAGAGAGAAAAGGTTTTCTCTTTGCATTTTTTGCATGCTAAAGACAGAAACTAGTGACCGACACCACTGCTCACGGCAACACTGGATCCTTAACCCACTGAGCAAGGCCAGGGATCAAACCTGAATCCTCATAGATGCTAGTCAGATTCGTTCCCGCTGAGCCACAACAAGAACTCCCTATTTTCTTTTTTTAAAATGATTTTTATTTTTTCCATTATAGTTTGTTTACAGTGTTCTGTCACTTTTCTACTGTACAGCAAAGGGACCCAGTCACACACACACACACATACATATATATGCACACTTTTTTTCCCACATTATCCTCCATCATGCTCCATCATAAGTGACTAGATATAGTTCCCAGTGCTCTACAGCAGGATCTCATTGCTTATCCAAACATTTTCAATGCCTCAAAAAGAAACGCCATACCCATCAGCAGTCACTGCCCACTGCCCCCTCACCCACTCTCCTCTACCCCCAAAGCCTCTGGCAAACACTAGTCCACTTTCTGTCTCTATGGATTTGCTGGTTTTGGATATTTTATATAAATGGAATCATACAATATGCAGTCTTTCTAAACTGGCTTTTTTCACTTAGCATAGTGTTTTTAAGGTTAATCTATATTGTAGTATATATTAGTCCTTTGTTCCTTTTTATAGCTGAGAAATATTCCCTTATTATGTATCAATCACATTTTGTTTATTCACCAATTGATGATCACTGGGGTTTTTTAATTTTTTGAATTATTAAAATATTTACTCATTCGAAAATTTTATCTTAATTATTTTTTAAGATATAGAAACAAGAGAAAGAGACAAACAGCCCTCTCATAAAAAGCAAAATAATTAAAACTTTTTAAAATCATCAAATAAACTATGCATGAAAAAAGCATGGAAAAGCTTGTTTGGTGATTTGCCAGAAGGACTCACAAGACAGAAGCTCTGAGTCTTCGTCCTAACATACACACCCCTACCTGATCTCCCGAGCCCTGCTACCTTTCCGCCCTCATCTCCAACTGCTTTCCCCCTCCACCCCTCTGCTCCAGCCACCCTGGTGATCTCGATGTTACTCAAACACACCAGGCTTCTTCCTGCTTAGGGGCCTTTGGTGTTGCTGCTGTCTTTGCCTGGAATGTTCTCAGAGACCCTTACAGCTGACGCTCTCACCTGCTTCACGCCTCTCCTTAAATATCACCTCATTAGAGAAGCCTCCCTGACCATTTAAGCTCAATCAGCGGCCCCTGCCATTCTCTGTGTCCTTTCCCTGGCTTCATTTTTTCTTCACATGTGACAATATGTCATTAACCTGAATGTTGACTTCCTCTTTACCTGCCCCTCCCCCACACAGAGAAAGGTATTTGGAACACAAGGTTCTTTAGCCTCAGCTCCAGACCGTAGAGGAAAAATGCTCGACTAAATTCTTTTTTTTTTGGTCTTTTTAGGGCTGCACCCATGGCATATGGAGGTTCCCAGGCTAGAGTTCGAATCAGAGCTGCAGCTGTTGGCCTACACCACAGCCACAGCAACACAGGATCTGAGCCGTGTCTGGAACCTACACCACAGCTCATGTGGCAACGCTGGATCCTTAGCCCACTGAGTGAGGCCAGGGATCGAACCTGTGTCCTCATGGATGCTAGTCAGATTTGTTTCTGCTGAGCCATGACAGGAACCCCATCAACTAAATTCTTAACTTTTCTTTCAAGATTCCAAGACGCAAATATATTTACTATCAGAACATTTCTTTCATGATTTTGGTTTCCCTTAGAGGCGATCTTTGTCTAAAGAGTTTTTTCTTTCTTTCTTTCCAATTAGAAGTAACACTTTTGTAAAAGAAAGTGTAAGCCGTGCAGAAAGGACGAAAGTGGGACGTGAAAGTCCTCTGGACTGGAGGTGAGGGAGAGAAGGAGGCCGGGAGAGTGTGTTGCACACTGGGACAGGGAAACAGGAGGAAACAGCTGCTGCATTAGAGCAGCTGTGTCAACAGGGCTCATCAAAATGTCCCCACAGATACACTGGCCACATCAGACTGTCTTGCTTTGCTCTTTATATCTTTTGCCTATTTTTCTAGGAACATACCTAAAGTGTTTGTATTAAGTTATGAAGCTCTTTGTATGTTAAAGAGCTTTAAGTCTGTCATATTTGTTACAATTTTTTCCCCAAATTATTGTTAGTCTTCTAACTTTTTGGTGTTTTCTGCCATTCGGAAATGCTTCTTGCTGTGTGGTCGGTTCTAATAATGCTTTGCTTTTATTGTCTCTGCCTCTGATGGCATGCTTAGAAGGTCTTCCTCACCCCAGGATTAGAAAAGTGGTCACTTGCATTTGCTTCCAGCACTGTTGTGGTTTGAATTTTTCATGTTTAAATTTTTAGGGGACCTGGAATTTACTTGGTAAAGAAACATGTCTGGAGTGCTTACAGTGTGCCAGGCTCTGTTCCAAGTGCCTTACCTGAATCATTGCATTCGAATGCTCAGTAACTCAGGAGCTGGATGCTCATAGGAGCCTTGTTTTCACGGGGAGGAAACTTGGGAACAGGGAGGGTGGGTACTTATCCAGAATCACACAGCTGGTGAATCCTGGCCCACCAATGGGAAAGCCTAAACAGGGTTGTCGTAAGGAATAGAGTTGACATGTGAAAAGTGTCTAGAATATAGCAGTCAATAGATGGTAGAGTTTAATATTATTATTACATAGTTCTCAGAAACAATTTCTGATGGCTGCATATTATTTGAAAATGAGTATCTTTTAAATTGAATATATTTCTATAACACACTATTTCTTCACAAGTTTCAAAAGCCTTCTGAATTCCATAGAACAAATGAAACCCACTTTTTGTTTTTAAAGAAACAGTTGTCATTTAAAGAAATTTTGAAAGGGCACACACCAACATGAGAAGAGTTTCATTGGGTAATAGAATTACAGGTTTGGATTCATAAAAATCTTTGTCTCTATATTACAATTTTCTAGAAAGGGTATGTTTTTATTTTCTGATCAGAAAAAAATAGCCACAATAACTGACATATCTTTTAAAGGTCTATGAATGGGAGAAGATCAGGAAGCATATAGATTTTTTTTTTGATACCCTGGGAAAAAAAAATCTGAAGCTGATAGGAAAGATAAAAAGAGGGAGAAGACGGCTTTGCAGGATCAGCAAGAAGAATGAGGGAGGGAGGGAGGTGTATGAGGAAGCCCGGAGGTAAGGCAAGGTTTGTGCATAAATACAATTATACGAAAGAGAGAATGAGTGAAAGGAAATACAGGTTAGCGCTGGTACTGGATAGTAGAGATGATACATTATTTTTATTTATGTATTTATGTATTTGTTTATGAATTTATTTACTAGGGGTATTCCTGCGGCATACGGAGGTTCCCAGACCAGGGGTCAAGTTAGAGCTGTAGCTGCCGGCCTACACCACAGCCACAGTGACGCCAGATCTGAGCCGCGTCTACGATCTACACCACAGCTCACGGCAAGGCCGGATCTGTAACCCACTGAGTGAGGTCAGGGATCGAATCCGCATTCTCATGGATACTAGTCGGGTTCTTAACCTGATGAGCCACAATGGGAACTCTGGGGATGATATTTTATTACATTTTATTTACATTTTATTTTTTTTATTTTCTTGTGTATGATCTTAAAAATTTCCTTTGCATTTTCATTTCCCTTCATCAAGATGAATGACTTTTTAAATGGGGGGGGGGTGTTGTTTATCATTAAAACAAAAGTAGAAAATCTGTTTCCTGATAAGTTATAGGTAGCCCGGGGCGCTGACTCCAGCACAGGGACCACCCCACTAGAGCAGGTGACAAGGACAGGCGTATCACAAGATGTCTTGGGCTTCCTATTCCCCAGGGTTCTGCCTTTCTTTCTGGTGGCCTGTTGCTGCTACTTTCTCTGCAATGCTCTTGGTCTGCTTTCTCCTCCCCACCTCTCCTGATGGGCCCTTAAGTGGAGCAGTGCATTACCCATCATTTCAAAGATGGACACTTTCCCACATTTTGATAGCTTGGATATTGGGGTGACCCTTACAATCAATGATATGTTGAGGAGATGGTGAGTAAATGAAGAAGATAGTTATCAATTTTCACAAACAGAAAACCGATCACTTTACAGCAGAGAAACACAGCGGACACCATCTTGAGCACATGATTAAGGTTAACATGAGAGGTAAGAGACATCGACACCAAGTACACTCAAATATGCTGCATATCATTTCTACATTTTCCCAAATTTAATTTTAAAAAATGGTATTTATTTATTTTGGCTGTGCCCATGACATGTAGAAGTTCCCAGGGCCAAGGATAGAACCTGCTCCACAGCAGCGACCAGGGCCACTGCAGTGACAATGCCAGATCCTCAACCCAGAGCCACGAGTGAACTCCTCATTTCTATGGTTTTCTTGCTCAAAATGCATGACCTCAATCAAATCCTGAGAATGCAGTCTACATATCCAAATTGAGAGGCATTCTAGAAAATAACTGAACAGTACTCATCTCAAGGGTCACAGTTATGAAAGATGAGGAAAGACTGAGAAACTGTCACAGATTGGAGGGGACTAAACAGACATGACAAGCAAATGCCATGTGGGATCCCGGAGCAGAGAAATGCCACGCGGGCGTGGGGGATTGGTGAAATTCAAATCAGTTTACTTAATAGTACAGAACTAGAGTTAATTTCCTGGTTTGGGGGGTTTTGTTTTTTGTATTTTGGCCATACCCACAGCATGCAGAAATTCCCAGGCCATGGATGGAACCCGAGTCACCGCAGTGACAATGCTGGATCCTTAACCTGCTAAGCCACCACTGAACCCCGATCTCCTGGTTTAAGATAACTGTGCTATGTATGGTATTTAAGCTGTTGACAATACAGGAAGCTGGGTGAAGGGTATGCAGGATCTCCTTGTACTATTTTGGCAACTTTTCTGTAAGCTTAAAATTATTTCAAAATAAGTTTAAAATGTGAGGCTGAGCTTTGATTGGGTACTAACTGCAATTCCATTCTTCTTTCAAAAGAAATCTCTGAAATATCCAAAATAGCACCGAGTTTTACTGGCTAAAGGTACCTCCTCTTCCAAGTAATAGAAGATAGAGATCCTTAAGTAAAATATTTTCCTTGAGTCTCAGGATGACAGGTGCATATTTGTATGTATACAGACATTTATACGTATATGCGTCTTTACAGTGCAGGTAGACCTCTCTGATCAAGCTCATAGATGGTTCTAAATCTTGCCTAACCAGCAACCCCTGGGATTACGTTGCTAGGAGCCTTCTGCTCCTGGTAAGTTTTCCCTTAGCCAACAGGGATGAGGTAAATATTCAGTCAAAAATTATCAAGTTTTAAACTGGTGAAAACTGCTATGACTAGTGATACTAGCACAGAATAAACCTGGTAACTCAGGACAAATTCGACCCACAAGGCTAGATTCACATCCCTATGCCTACACAACAGGTTTCACTTGCCAAAATAATATCATGCTTATGATCATGTCTGTTTTGAAGACAGAGTGTGGGGCTCTTTTGTGTGTTTTCCTCACTCAGTTCCCACCTTTTAGGAATGTATGTGGGTTGACATGGCTGTACTCTCACTACGCTTGCTGCTAAGACCTTTGCCAGAATATTTCAGTTACAAAACTACCCAAGGAGGTGAGGAGGGTGGGCAGATGGACGGGTGTTGAGCTGTCATAATTAAACAAGGAGAGCATCTCTATCCTTCCTGGGTAACAAATGGCAGATACGGAGGGGAAGATTCAAGACACCATGACGTTGTTGAGGCAAAATACGTGAAGATAATATTGGCTCTGAAAACAATCACAGAGTCTAGGTTGGTATTTTTAGTGATGGCCTTTTATTCAAGTCAAGGGACAGTTACTAAAATACCAACGCAGATCAACTACAAACTGTAATACCAAGAAACTGGCACAGAATGGGTTAAGTGATCCTTTGGAGAGAAATTTCGAAATAAATTGTGCCAAGCAGACTAGGCAGTTGATTCAAAAAACAGCTGCATAGTAACACGACATTCTTTTATGTAGCTGTAAATTAATCTGTTGGCTATGCTGTCTAGATCTCTATCTGAAGACGGCGCAAACTTCATCACGGAACACTCAACACGCATGGAGTGATGAGCCCAGCACTTGAGCACAATGCACAATTAGCCATCAAGCTTGCCCTCCTTATTTTCACAACATTCCCTCATTATGAGGTGAGTATAGTATATTGTTAGCAATTGTGCCTATTATGATGGCAAAGAACCATCATCATCTGGTTGAGTACCTAGTGCTAATGGAATCCTTATAAAAACAAAAAACAAAAAACAAAACAAAAGCAGCAGCCCCAAACTCGTCAAGTGATTGATTCAGTTATTTAACCACTCATGGAAGAAGAAACAGTGCCCAGATACATCTTAAAAGTATTTCAAGCACAGAAACTCAAAAACTCCGAAGCTGGGGAGCAAATGCTGCAATATCCATCGAGGTATGTTATTTGTGTATTACAGCTATGATAGTACAGCTCCCATAGGTCAATTATCCCATCAGCTTGGTAGTTTTCATGCATGTTATGCATAAGGAATAATATAAGAGAACTACAATGTCGCACAGACATGGAACAGTGATGCATGTGCTATCTAAATGGCAAATCAATTAATCGTTGGAAAGGCATTGTATGTTTGAAATATTAAGATTTTCATTAAAATTTGAGAATGTAAGGATTATGTAAATCGTCTTTATCCTGTGTGACTGGTCATCAAGATTTTAACATAATTCAAAAATTATTTTAAAAACACTGGATGCAGTGAGTAGACAGTGTATTTAAATAATTAAGTGGCTTATTAATATTCATTGGCCATTATCTACATAGTCTCTGAATTAAACATTTTCCAAGCTTTAAAGTGGTGTGCAATATGCATTTTGTTAATAATCACTCTCCATATTACTTTTCTTCAAAATGTTTCTATTATGGCATTCTTTTGCCTTTAAATGGGAGAACTGATTGGAAGAATATCAACGATTAGAACAATCACACATCTCTTTCCCACCAGATGCCTGAAAAGATAGAGTTTACAAGGCCTGCAAGGACCTCTATATCTGGAAGCCATAAAAACAATGATACTTAGCTTGGAGAACTAGTATCACACTCATGGCAACTGGATTTGGACATGTCTAACTGAAACATGCGTTTATGTTTCAAATAATAAGGCCTAACTACACAGAACTATTTTGAAGAACTACAACAAGCATCTTGGTTAATAAGAAGCTAACTTTTCACTTAATTCACTTTTATAGAGATACATGGTTTTTCATTTTTGTTATCTCCTTGGAATCTCCACAATAATCATGGAAGTTGGAAGAGATGAATTACCCATGAGTTAGTGATGAAGTAACTCAAGGTTTGTCAGGTTTAAGTAGTTAAGGTCAGATCCAGTGGTGGGGCTGGGACTCCTGAAACAACATATGTAAAGTATCTAGTGCAGTGCCGGACCCTCTGGATAAAAGACATCCTTTCCCCAGACCCCCAACTAGTCCAGCTTTTCCATTCGAGGCACTGCCTAGTCCTTGATTTAAATAACACACAAAAGATTTAAATAATGCATAAAATAGTGATAGATGAAACTTGACCAATAATGAAATAAAGCAAACAGAATAAGCCCTTTAGTCAAAACATCTGCTACAAATAAGAGCAATTCAGACATTTTTAACATTAGCAATCGCCATTATCTTTATAGCCAGTTCCCATTCTTGAACTGCAATGGTCTGCCACCAAAACTAGTAACCACAAAATAAGCAAAAGTAACTGCTTGAGTAGGATATCATGATAAAATGTTTTCTGAATAAATGACATGAAGGAATACATCTCTATTAGCCAGTGCAGCCATAAATAAAAATGTTAATGAGGTACAACTTGTCATGATGAGGGTAAAACAATATCAAGAAATTGAAAAGGTCCTTACTAACTAAGCTTAATTCATTTTAACATATTTTGAAAAAAGCCTCAAATGCATCGTAGCAAATCTTATTAAACCAGGAATTTACTACCATTCTTTACTTCTATGCTTTAATTTGTACATGTTTACCCTTAATTTAAGGATAACCATGAATAAAACATGAAAATCAGTGCATTTTTTGTTCTGCAATCATATATGTTCCATTCTACATAATATCTCATCTGCCCTCAGACTTTGTTTATACTCTAGTACATAATATTCGGGTTTGATGACCTTGGTGATAAAATGTGCTTACAGATCTGAAATTGGTCAATCAGCTGCCCAGGAAGAAAATTAAGTGAAGCTCGATTTGCAGCAAGTTAAAGGTTCAAAATATTAGTTTGACTAAGAAAATTCAAAACGCCATCATTTTCCTCCTGAACAGTGAGATTTTTTTTAACCTCATCCTCTCCCAGTCTGACTTTATTTATTCTCTGACTGGTCCTTGCCAAGTGTATTTTGATAGGGTAGATAATAATCTTCTCTAAGCTATATGAGAAATATGATCACTGTATTAAAAATCTGACTCATATACACAGAAGTAAAGTTACAGCAAGGCTACCCTTTCCCACTCCCACACCAATTCTTGATTTTTTTTTCTTTAGGTCTATCTATCTTGATCAGTGGGTTGTGATGGGTGAGCTTTAGCCTGGCTTAGTTCTACAAACACAAAGTTGACATCCTGTCTTTAAAAACAAATCAAACTTACCGCTTTCATGCTATTAGTAGCTTTACTAATTTCACAGCACAATAGATCACCAAAAAAAAAAAAAAAAAAACCACAAAAATCAACAAGTTTAAATTTAAATGATGTGCATTTAGGTAAGACTCACCTTTAAAGAATCAAAACAAGCCACCACACGACCATTTTCCACATGGCACACTCTTGGCGGATGGGCAAACTTGCAATCTGCATCAGCTCTAGAGCAGGTTCCTCTCTGAAATTCTCGGCAGACTTCTAAAGTCAGCCACTTGGTATCGCGTACCAGGGCAACGTTGACAGCCGTCATGTTGAAAGCAAAGTTAAAATCAAGTGCACCCTTTCTAGAACAGTATTACTGCTCTTGCTGAAAGGTTAACAATAAAATTCAAGCTAAATGTGAAGAGATAACAGCTTGCTTTGGTGAAATGTTGCTTTGTTAGCACTTAGGTTTTCAAGTCAAATTCAGCCAAACAAAGCCAATCAGAAAATAAAATTGTGTTCAAATAACTAAAAAATCAAATTAGAGACCAACTCCTAAGAAGGCAACCGTAAAGGTTAAGATATTGGGCGTTTTATTTTCTTCCTCTGCCGAAGAATAACTGGCAGAAATTCAAAAGAATTCTATGCTTTCCAGTTGATGTTTTCAATTATTCTTGCAAAAAGCATATGCTTTGGGCTGCCCTTCAATTTGAGGAATGGTCTTAGATCAAGGGGAGAAAAGGTTTGGTTTTTTTTTTTTTTTTTTTTTACAATTTCTTAGCTTTAAAGATTAAGATTGGTAGGATATTAACAACTGTTAAATTTTTTTGCTGCAAAATCAGGAGGAGGGAAAATGACTATGAAAATTGAAAATCAAAGAAAAAAAGAATGAACAACTTGTTGAGAACGAACTATAAGCACACTAGGGTTTTTCTGGGGGGGGGTTGGTGGGGGTCGCGGCAGAGGTGGTGGTAGGGAGAGGGGTTTATAAAGAGACAGCTCGAAAGTGGAATCCAAGCAGCAGAGTTTTCAGAAAAGGCACTTTCCAGAAACCTGCAAGAAAAAAATAAAATGAAATTAGCTAAAATAACACAATGCTTCCATTTTAAACTCTAGATGTGGAAAAGAAGTGACATGTCTTTTAAACAGGAAGCATCTAGACACTGACAGTACAACTCAGTACAGTCAGCCATTGTCAATAAAAAGGGCATTTCCCAGTATTGTAGAACTGTGTACAGTAAAAGGAAGCAATCACTTTGACTTACTGTTGAAATACAAGACTGGGCAACAACCTAATTAAAAAGAGAAAAAGACTGCTTCATTTTGATCTGGTCAGGGCAGAAATTCATGCCTGGGTCTACTGCACAGGCAATGCCGACGCCTTCCATGACAGCTCCTGATGTAGTCATAACCGCCTGTGTGTCCCCAGCTTTTAGAGGCCACCAAAGACCCACCCATGACACTAGCTTTACTATGGTCTGATGGAAGGCTTGGTGATCTGCTCTCAAAATCCCGAAAACAGAAGTTGCTAAGAAAACATAAGCTGCCCCAAGAGGTAACTGTGTATGTGCAATATAACTGCTGACAATCGCATAAAACAGTCATGACAAAACTAGCTGGGGCTCCACGGCAAATGAGGTAGAGGGGAGACTATAAAATGTGCTTCGGACCAAGGAAGAAGTCTTCTGAAAAGATGCTGGATTCGTTTTGGGTTTTTTTCCTGCGTATGCCCTATTCGTTCTTGGTCTTTATGAATGGAAACTGGAACAACTCAGGAGGTTTCAGCACCGACAAATAAGTGAGGCCAAAAGCACGCTTCAATCATACATTAAATAATGTGCGGCTTCACGGTTTGCATTTTAAACCAGCGTCAACCACCAACAATTTCTAAGAACTCAGCTGAGAAGATAGATTAAATGTTAATTTACTGGCATTATGCCATGAACACATATGAAAATAACAGGGATTTTCTAAAGCAAAAGGTAGCTCTGAGTGTCAGACAAATCAACTAACTGTTAACTTCATCAAAACAGGAGAATTCGTGAAAACATTTCGTTTACTTTTTAAAACAATTTCTTCAATAATTTTACAGACTATGACTTTTCTGTTTGTCTTTTCTTCATTCAAGAGGAAACTCAGTATCACCTAATTTTTCAGAAACCATTGGGAAATTAGGTATATAGAAAACTCATGCAAGCTTATCCATTCAAGAGCAAAACATGTGGTTCTCTGAGTCATTCTTCATGGAAATATTTCTACAGTGTACTATATGTAACTTTGCCTTCTTAAAAAATACTGAACATCGGACTTCCCATTGTGGCGCAGTGGTTAACGGATCCGACTAGGAAGCATGAGGTTGCGGGTTCGATCCCTGGCCTTGCTCAGTGGGTTAAGGATCTGGCGTTGCCGTGAGCTGTGGTGTAGGTTGCAGCCACGGCTCGAATCTCGTATTGCTGTGGCTCTGGCGTAGGCCGGCGGCTACAGCTCCAATTCGATCCCTAGCCTGGGAACTTCCATATGCTGAGGGAAGTGGCCCTAGAAAAGGCAAAAAGACAAAAAAAAAAAAAATACTGAACATCATTTGGCCTCTGGTTGAAGACATGGGGTCATAAATGTCCTGGGACGTAGTATAGTTCTCTTCAAATGGCAGATTGTTAACTGTCACTTCTACTGTCACTTCCCTTCCTACCACAATATCTGCCATGGTGGACTGTCCAGTTTCTTTCTGGAAAACATAAGAGCCAATCCTAAATGTTGAACAAGAGTTAGTTACTCACTGTATGAGGGGCCTAGGGGTAAAGTACAGGGCCTTCATGCAGAAGGTCTGTGACGACTCTTGCTGGTTTGGAAACCCTTTTGCAATATGTTCCATGCAGGACCATGTTCCACAGCGTTAAGTGTGTCAGGTGAATGACCTCTAGAAAAATATTTTCTAAAAAATATATTTTTTAAAGAGCCAGATGGGGGAAATGCAAATGAAAACCACAATGTGATACCACATCATACCCATCAGGATGGCTATAATAAAAAGAGAGAAAAATTGGAGAAATTGGGGCTGCCATACATGATGGCTGGTGGGAATGTAAAATAATGCAGCTGCGGTGACAGTCTGACGGTTCCTCAAAATGCTAAACAGTTCAGATGTGACCCGGCACTTCCATGCCTCGGTAAATACCCAAAAGGATTGAAAGCAGGGTCTCAAAGACATACTTGTACACTCGTGTTCATAGCAGCACCACTCACAACAGCCAAGAGGTGGAAACAGCTCAAGTGTCCATCGGCACATGAGCGGACACACAAAATGTGATATAGCCACACAATGAAATATAGTTTTCCACTGTAAAAAGGAATAAAGTACTGACACATGCTATAACATGACTGAGCCTCGAAAACATGTTGCTAAGCTGAAGAGGCCAGTCATAATGGCCACATATTGTACGGTTCCATTTATATTAAATACCCAGAGTAGGCAAATCCATAGAGCCAGAAAGCAAATCAGCCGTTGGAAGGGCCTAGGGAAGCAGAGAAAGTGGAGTAACTGCTTAATGTGTACGGGGGCTCCTTTGAGGGTGAGGAAAATATTCTGGAATTAGATAGTGGTGACAGTTGCATAATTTGTGAGTACACTAAAGCCCATTCACTAAACTGTGTACTTTAACAGGTAAATTGGATAGTGTGTGAATTTCATATCAGTAAAGCTATTTTGTTAAATCGAAAGAGACATGATAACCAGAAAAAAATAGCCTCATAAGTGATAGAACTAGCTATCCCAATCTTTCTTTCTTAGACACAAATTCTAAGTAATGTTTCTAAATTGACTATCAAGAGTAAATTTGTTTCCATGTTTGTATTATAAAAAGTACTCTAAAAGAGTACATTCTGTGAGTTTGTAATTTTGTATTTAAAGATATATTCAGGAGTTCCTGCTGTGGCACAGTGGGTTAAGGATCTGGCACTGCTGCAGCTGCGGCATAGGTTGCAGCTGGAGCTTGGATTTGATCTCTGGCCTGGGAACTTCCATGTGCTGTGGGTGCGGCTGGTAAAAAAAAAAAAAAAAAAGAGATATTTTCAAATTTAATCCTATAAGGAAATCATACAGGCTGCCTGAATACATTTGACAGAAAAATAACCAAAATACATACATATTTTTTTCCTTAGAATATAAATAGTGAGTTAGGGTCCAGAGGAAGATTTTTCTACAGAGATTTATTAAGTATAGAAACAAATAATACAATTGAATGTAAAACTTTTACAAATGAAAAACGCCAACATGAATTGGACTCTGGCCATGCATTAGGGGCAATGGGAGAAGGAATTTTCTTCTTTTTAAAAACTGGCCTGTAACCTCTCATGGGACTCTGGCCAATTCCTGCTAGCCAGTGCACGTCTTCCTTCAGACTGGTACTATTTTCGGAGCTGGCACAAGCAAGCAAGGTGCAACAACTAAAGGGAGCTGGTGTGATAGCAGAAAGACGTTCCTTCGTGCAGCTCTGTGTATAAAAGACAGGGAAAGAGTCCACTTCCCTTGAATTTTAAAGATCAACTTTGTTTGGGGGACAATACAACTTTATCTTAATGATACTCAGACTTGAGTAACAGGAATACAATTTTGCTTTTCACGATTCATAGTTCTCTAATGCAGAACACGAAAAGTTACCATTTTTTAGTACATTTCTATGTCTCTTTTTTTTTTTTTTTTCTTTTTAGGGCCACACCTGCAGTACATGGAGATTCCCAAGCCAGGGATCGAACTGGAGCTGCAGTTGCCATCCTACGCCACAGCAACACGGGATCCGAACTGCATCTGAGACCTACACCGCAGCTCTAGCAATGCTGGATCCTTAACCCACTGAGGGAGGCCAGGGATCGAACCCACATCTTCATGGATACTAGTTGGGTTCTTAACCTGCTGAGCCATGACAGGAACTCCAGTACATTTCTACTTCTATTTGCAGCTTGCGAGTGCTTTTATTTCATTGATCTTTGGAGCTCTTAAAAATACGCTAAGGCATAGGTGATAGCCCAAAAAGACCAGTGGAGGAAATGAAGCTCAAAGAAGTCAAACTACTTATCTGAAATAACAAAGCCTTAAGTGGTAGAAACATGGCTCAAGGCAAGATCCTCTGACTCCAAATTTCATGCTTACATCCTGGCAGAGAAATAGAGTGGTGATCACTTCCTATCTCTTATCTCTCTTGGGAACCTTAAACAAAGACAGCCAGTCATTTTTGCCTGGTATTCACAATTTCTTTTCAAAATTACATCCATGCCTGTTGTACAGCCATATTCATAATATCCTTGAGTTGTGCTGCACCAACATTTATGCGTCTACTATATACCAAACACTGTTCTAGATGTTGAACAAGACTGATTAGGTCCCTGCTGTCATTTAAATAGAGAAGAAACCAAAGGCACAGCAAAAGGATATGATTGTGAGAGTTTATGAAGGGCTGGAAGCAGACTCCAGGAATTCTGATTCCAACACAGGCCTCTAATGGGCCCATGAATGGTACACCAAGCCCTATAACTTAAGAACACTCTTAAACACAAACACCACTGCATAGAAACAAATCACTAAAAGGAATAGCCCAGAAATTACATCAAGTCTTACTGCTCTCTGGATTCCTTTTGAAGAAGGTGCTACTGTTCCCATTTTACAAGTGGCAAAACAGAGGTGGAAAAAGGTTAAGTCTTGTACAACTTCATGTAGCTACTAACTGATCAAGCCATGCTTCAAACCCAGGCAGTCTGAGACTAGAGCCCATCTTCTTAGCCAAGTCACAACACTTGTCTCTCCCGTGACACTGATCACAGTCTTCCTTATTATAGGTCCTTAAGTTTTTTCACTTATTAGACTGTAAATTCCATGAAAGTAGAGATCGTGTCTTACTTAGTTTTGCTGGCTCTATCTTTTCATTGCAAGTTAGAGCATTACAGCATTCCCTGGGATTCTTATTTTGAAAGATGAAAGATTAAATGGTAATTTAACTCTTCTTAGCAAGGAGTTTTGTCAGTTGAGCACCCTCTTGGCTAGCTGAGCTTTGGCCATCTCTGTAAGTTTCAAATCTATCGGACCTGTAAAGTTGAGTATTTTCTCATAAGTCTTGCTTTCAAATTGGAATGTACCTGGGATTCCTGATATATAGAGCATTCAGTTTCCATAACAAGTGGTCTATTCCTGCTCATTTGATAGCAGCAAGATGTTATCTTGGATTTAGAGTAAAAATATGAGATACCCAAATGACTTCTGTCTATATCTTTGGATAGCAGGTGAATTTCTGGAATGTTTCGGCCCAACAACTGCCATAATGAAACTGAACTGGGAATGGGGATGAAGGAGATTTCACTTTGAGCCACAGGAAGAAAAAAGAAACATCCTTGATCTTAAAAAAAAAAACAAAAAACAAAAACTTACATCTAGGCAATGAGGTCCCACTATACAGAACAGGGAACTATATTCAATCTCTTGGGCTAGAACATGATGGAAGGTAATACAAAAAAAAGCATGTATACACACACACACGTGTGTGTGTATCTGTAATGGCTGGGTCATGATGCTGTACAGTAGAAATTGGCACAACACTGGAAATCAATTATACTTTAATAAAAAATAAATGAGTTTAAAAAATAAAAAAAATTAAAAAGAAAAAATAGAAACATCGCTTAAGTATATATTTTTCCCTGAAAAGTTATTTTTGACTTTTAATTCATTCTCCTCTATAAGAATTCTAGATTAAATATAACATAAGGAAAATAAAACATTTTTACTTTAAAAACAATCCCTTTCAAAGTCACATCAAAAAAGAATAAAATACTTAGGAATAAACCTGACTGAGGAGGTGAAAGACTTATATGTTAAGAACTATAAAATGCTGATACAATAAATTGAAGATGACTTATAGAAATGGAAAGATATCCCATGCGCTTAGATTGGAAGAATTAATACTGCTAAAATGGCCATCCTACCCAAGGCAATTTACAAATTTAATGCAATCGCTCTCAAAATACCCATGACATTTTTCACAGAACTGGAACAAAAAAATCCTAAAATTCATATGGAACCATCATTAAAAAATCCAGATTTTTCTGAAGCAATCCTAAGAAAAAATAACAAGGCTGGAGGTATCATGTGCCCTGACTTTAGATTATACTATAAGGCTACAGTCATTAAAACAGTGTGATATTGGCATAAAAACAGAAATATGGATCAATGGCACAGAATAGAGAGCCCACACATCTATGGCCAATTAATTTTCAACAAAGGAGGCAAAAAATTACAGTGGAGGAAAGACAGTCTCTTCGATAAGTAATGTTGGGAAAGCTGAACAGCCACATATAAATCAATGACATTAGAACACACCCTTACACCATACACAAAAATAAACTCAAAATGGCTTAAAGACATAAATATATGACATGATACCATAAAACTCCTAGAAGTAAACATAAAGAAAACACTCTTGGACATAAGTCACAGCAATGATTTTTCCCAGGTCAGTTTCCCAAGGTAATAAAAATAACAGCAATATTAAATAAATGGATCATAATCAAACTTACAAGCTTTTGTGCAGCAAAGGAAACCATAAACAAACAACCAACAAAAATAATGTACAGACTGGGAGAAAATATTTGCAAATGATGCAACTGACAAGGGCTTAATTTCCAAAATATACAAATAGCTCATACAACTCATTAACAAAAAACCAAATAACCCAATCAAAAAATGGACAGAAGATCTAAATAGCTATTTCTCCAAATAAGACATACAGACGGCCAAAAAGCACATGAAAAGATGATCAACATCACTAATTATTAGAGAAATGCAAATCAGAACTACAATGAGTACCACTTCGCACTGCTCAGAATGGCTATCATCACAAAGTCTACGAATAACAAATGCTGGATGGGGTGTGGAGAAAAGGGAATGCTCCCATACTGTTGGTAGGAATGTAAGTTGGTGCACCCACTATGGAAAACAGTATGGAGATTCCTCAAAAAACTAAATATAGAACTACCATATGATCCAACAATCCCACTCCTGGGCAAATATCCAGACAAAACTTTAATTCAAAAAGATACATGCATCCGTTATGTCCACAGCAGCACTATTCACAATAGCCAACCTACGTTTAGTCTTTTTTTTTTTTTTTTGTCTTCTTAGGGCCGCCCCGCGGCATATGGAGGTTCCCTGGCTAGGGGGCCATTCAGAGCTATTGCTGCCAGCCCATGCCAGAGCCACAGCAACACCAGATCTGAGCCATGTCTGCAACCTACACCACAGCTCCTGGCAACGCCGGATCCTTAACCCACTGAGCAAGGCCAGGGCTCGAACTCGCAACCTCATGGTTCCTAGTTGGATTCATTTCTGCTGTGCTATGACAGGAACTCCCCAACCTACATTTAGATGAATGGATTAAGAAGATGTGTGGTACATACATACAATGGAATACTACCCAGCCGTAAAAGAATGATATAATGCCATCTGCAGCCACATGGATGGATCAAGATATTATGATACTAAGTAACTCAGACAAAGACAAATATCATATGATACCACTTATACGTGGAATCTAAAATATGACAAAAAACGAACTAATTTATGAAACAGAAACAGACTCATATACATAGAAAACAAACTTACGGTTACCAAAGGGGAAAGGGAGGGAGAGAGATAAATTAGGAGTTTGGGATTAGCAGATACAAATTACTATATATAAAACAGGTAAATAACACAGAATGTTATATATCACAGGCAACTATGTTCAATATCTTGTAATTAACTATAATGGGAAAAGAATATGAAAAAGTATATATATGCACATATATAATTGAATCACTTTGCTGTACACCGGAAACTAGCACTACATTGTAAATTATACTTCAATTTTAAAAAGCTTTTACTTTAAAATTACATACACACTAGATTATTAATGTTTCCTTTTTTTAGAAGTAGATTATATATATTTGTAAGGACCCACACTTTTTCTCATGGAAGTTTTCTTTTTTTTTTCTTCTGTTTTTGGTCTTTTTAGGGCCACAGGCGTGGCATATGTAAGTTCCCAGGCTAGGGGTCCAATCAGAGCTGCAGCTGCTGGCCCACATCGCAGCCACAGCAGTGGGATCTGAGCCTACACCACGGCTCAGGGCCACGCCGGATCCTTAGCCCACTGAATGAGGCCAGGGATCAAACCCGCATCCTCATGGATACTAATGGGGTTCATTACTGCTGAGCCACAATGGATATTCCTCATGGAAGTTTTCTTGATGGTAAAACAAAAATAATTGTTTTCTACTGATACAATGAAAACAGCACCTTATTCCAGAGTGGCTTGCTTTGCTAGGCCAGTGGCAACCTTTCCCCACTTTGCTACACTTCGCTTGTCTCCTGCTTTCTTTTGCCTTCTCTTCACAACCCAGCACATAACACAGAAACACTGGCAATGCCTGGTCCAGAAGATGACAAGGATGCTGTTTGGCACCTAAAGCAATATCTGAAGAGGGGTTTCTTTAAATGCATCTATCAACCTCCTGAATAAACCATGTTTTCTTTCTTTCCATTTTAAGCTTTCCTTACATCTACATTACCTCAAAATTCCTTGTGGCCATTTATTTTGGCTCTGCGAATATATGACACACCTGCCTTGCCACATGTTGCTTGAATTGGCAGGCTGACAAGGTTTAAAAGTTTTCAAGTTTTCAAATTTGCTTCAACCTGTATTTCCCTCATATGCTCTGCTTAGTGACCCACCAATCTGCGTTCATTGAAGCACACGAAAGGTCGTCAGCACTGCAGATGGAGACTGTGACTGCATGAGCATCCTATGGAAAACTGAGTTTTATCTGGGGGAAAAAAAAGGTCTGTAAAAATAAAGATATTTTGCCCATGTACAGAACTTTTTCATTAAGCATTTTTGAAAATTTCCTTGAATTTTTTTTGTTACAATATTTCCAGGGTAACACATTTAATATATCTTTTACAAAAAGCAGGTACGTCAAGTTATTCATCTCATAAAGCGATTAAGAGGCCCACCTCAGTTCATACATATGGTCATAAAAAGAAAAAAAAAAAAAAACAGGTGCTATAGTGTCTCTTGCAAACATCGCTCTAGTAATACCTACGACTGAGGAGTTCATCTTTTTGTTGAAGATAGATTTCTTTTAAAATAACATCTAAAATTAGGAGAACTTGCTAATAAATGCCATTGATTTTATTTATTTTTATTAGGATATAGTAATGCCATTTATTTTAAACTAATACAATTTAATATTAAAAACTGAAAACCTGGATTCTAAAAACAGTTATTAAACAACACTGGTTAATTTCTTGCTTATGTCCATTGGAAAGAAATCCCAGAGCCATTAAAAGATCACCAAAAAACTGGATTTAAACTTGAAGACAATGAGAATTTAACATGCTTGGCAACTCAAGTATTGTAATGTTCAAGCATTTGAGATGCATAAAATACAAAATGTCATGAGACGGACTGCATTTAATATATGCAGGGTGATTTTGCTGATGATTTATTCAACAAATATTTATTGGGGATCTAATAAGAACTAGGCACTGATCTAGGTGCCAGGGATGCAAAGGTGAACAAGATTAAATCTCTGTCCTGAGAATCATACACTCAATTGTTTGGCCACAGACAGGGACAGGGGAGTGGTGAAAATAAACAGAAAAACATATCCAATTTCATCCCTTTAATAAATATTTATTATCATTCCCTAAAATTCAAGCAAATGAGGTCTTTAAAAATGTTCATGCGGAGTAACAAATGTTGGTGGCAATGTAAATTGGTGCAGCCACCATGGAAAGAGTATGGAGGCTCCTGAGAAAACTAAAAACAGAACTACTATATGCCCTAGCAATTTCATTCCTGGATATATACTGAAGAAAACAAAACCACTAATTCGAAAAGATACATGCACTCCAATGTTCACAGCAGCACTACTTACAATAGCCAAGGCATAGAAGCAACCTAAGTATCCATTGACAGATGAATGGATAAAGAAGATGTGATACATATATATAGTGGAATACTACTCAGCCATAAAAAAGAATGAAAATTTTGTCATTTGCAACAACATGGATGGACTTGGAGGCTATTATGCGTAGTGAGATAAATCAGAGAAAGGCAAATACCATATGTTATTGCTTACATGTGGAATCTAAAAAAACAAAACAAACAAGTGAATATTATCAAAAAAGAAACAGACTCACAAATACAGAGAGTAAACTAGTGGTGACCCGTGGGAAGAGGAAAGGGGGGAAGGTCAAAACAGGGGTGGGATAAGCAGTACAAATTATTACATATAAGCTACAAGGATATGTTGTACACAGCACAGGGAATACAGCCAATATTTTATAATAGCCATAAGTGGAGTATAATCTTTCAAAAATTACAAATCACTATGCTATATACCTGAAACATACAATATTTTAAGTCAACTATATCTCAATTTAAATAATAAACACAAATAAAAACTGTTGATGTGGGAAAATATCAGCTAATCAACAAACATTTATTATATACACGAACTACATGCACGGACTGGTGTCACATGCTTCTGGGGAATCAGAAGTTTTAAGATACTGCCTCTGTCCTCAAGAAGCCTCTCCTGAGTTGGGGAGACAACATCAACGTGATACGAAGTAAAAGCAAACAAGGTAGAATTGAGAGAAAAACTCAGTGACATTGACAACAAATGGGACAAGAATTCTGAGATGATGATGGATGATGTCGCTGAGGCCTGAAGTTATACAGGAAGTTTTCGAAGAGGAGAAAACGGAGCTGGGCCTTAGAGACTGAGAAGGAGGAAGGTGAGGGTGGAGGGGCAGAGAGCATTCCTGGAAAGAGAAACAGCGCGAATGAGGATGAGGTGCCAGGTGTCTGCAGGACGGTGAGCAGACACGGGCGGGCTGGGATGGAAGGTTCACACCGTGGAAGATAAATCAGGGGTGGGTAGTTTCTGAAGAGCCCTGAAAATGACTCAAAGGGTGTGTATTTGTTAGAGAAATCGGAGCCTCTCTTAAAGATTTTAAGCAGAATAGAAACTTAGTGGCCATAAATGCTGTATGGTAACAATGATCTGTCCTAGGAAAACCGTTTTTATTAAAGGAGACCACGACATAAAATCAGCAAAGTTTACGCATCCGCCGTGCTCTGGAAGGACAAAAGCTAAAAGGGAACTGGATGGAGGTCAGAGTGTTTCTAGTTCACAAGCTCTGTGAGGACAGGTCAGGCAATGATTTAAGTCAGGCTGGTGTGAAAAGTGGGCAAAGAAGCAAACTGAAAAGTGCAGCTTCTTGCTTTCTTTTTGCTAATTACACTTTTATCAATAAACTCATCATTAAGGACACATAATTGTATTCCTATTTTCTGAACTGTCTCAAAAGCTTTTTCAATCTTAATCTCTACCAGGTAAAATCCCTTTTAAAAATGTAGTTGAAATTTTAACAAGGATTTTTTTTTTTTTTTTTTTTTTAGTTAGAATTTGTTACAGGACAAGCTCATGCCAGGAGTTAAATTTAGATAGCAACTCTTTGGCTGTAATGGCATCCTATGTATTCCTGCTATAGGACTTTACCCAGCACCCCAGAGGCTGGAGAGTGTTCCTGTTCCTCCCAAAGTACACACTGAATTGAACTCGATTGAATTTTCAGGGCCAATTTACTCACTGATTAGATTTGGTTGAACATTCACTATTCACCAACACACACACACACACACACACACTCGCTCTCTCATTGCAAAACAATCATGAGAAGCTATCACAAAGTGCTTATTTATCCTTTAAATACTTGTAAACAGCTCAAATAATTCTCTAGTCAAACTTGTGAGTCACATACAGATGTCTATTTATCAGAGAAATAAACTAAAATAGCATCGAAGTGATGTGATTATGTAAAGGGATCCGTCACTGGATCTAGTAGACATCCAGTGAGGGCTTCCTTACCTGAATTCATCACTGCCATTATGTCCAATAAATTCAGGTTCTCGATCTCAGTACAAAGCCTCCAATCCTTATTAACAGCACTTATAAAGCTAGTAAAATGATAGAGGAAAAAAGCTTTGTGGCTAAACAAGTTGGGAGAGGACCAAATGCACCCTAATTTTAAGGAGCAAGTAATTTAAGACATCAATGTCAAAACTTCTAGTAGACTTCAAGGGAGTTTTCTGGGTAGGCAAATTTCCTAGTCAAGTATACACGAGAGGTCTATTTTCTGTGAAGTTACTGTTGCCAGAGGCATTATTATTTCACATTCATGTTATATTTACATGTACATTATTTATACATTCATATATATTTATATATATTATAGTCACATGTATAATATGAATATATATGATATATATACACACACACACATGTATATATGTAAACTAATTGACTAGAGTTACCTGGGAAGCTGGCTGCTTTAGTTAAGAGTTATTCAACAAGGGAAAAAAAGGAAAGAACTCAAAATCAGAAATAAGAGAAAATACTACAGCTGCTATCATAAAAATACAAAAAGTTATAGGAAACCACTATAAAGCCTTACACACTAACACACTTGGCAACCTAGAACTACTGGACAAATTCCTAGGGACAGTATACTATCTATTAAGTCCAAATTATGATGAAATAGAAAACCAGAACAGACTAGTAACAAATAAAGTGATTGAAACAGTAATCAAAAACCTCCCTTGGAAGTTCCCATTGTGGCTCAACAGTAACAAACCTGACTAGTATCCATGAGGACATGGGTTTGATCCCCGGCCTCGCTCAGTGGGTTAAGGATCCGGCGTTGCCATAAGCTGTGGTTTAGGTTGCAGAGTTGGCTCAGATCCCTCGCTGCTGTGGCTGCGGTGTAGGCTGGCAGCTGCAGCTCTGATTTGACACCTAGCCAGGGAACGGCAGGTGCAACCTCCCAACAAACAAAAGTCCAGGACCAGATGGCTTCACTGGTGAATTCTACCAAAAATTCAAAGAATAATTAATATCAATCCTTCTCAAACTCTTACAAAAAAATAGAAGAGGACAGAACTCTTCCAAACTCATTTTACAACGCTTACATTACCCTGATACCAAATCAGCCAAGGATGCCACAAGAAAAAAAAAATTACAGGCCAATATCCCTGATGAACATAGATGCAAAAATCTTCAACAAAATATCAGCAAACTGAATCCAATAATATGTTAATACCATGATCAAGTGGGATTTATTCCAGGAACATAAGGATGGTTCAGCATCTGCAAATCAGTCAATGAGGTACACAACATTAACAAAATGCATAAAAATCATGTATGATCATCTCAAAAAATGCAGAAAAAGCATTTGACAAAATTCAACATCCACTTATGATAAAAAAAAACTCTCAATGAGTGGGCATAGAGTAAACATACCTAAACATAACAAAGGCCATATATGATAAGCCCATAGCTAACAACATACTCAACGGCTAAAAGCTTAAAGCTTTTCTGCTAATATCAGGAACAAGACAAGGATGCCCATTTTTGGACTTTTATTCAACACAGTATTGGAAATCCCTTCCAGAGCAATTAGGCAAGAAAAAGAAATAAGGAATCCAAATTGGAAAGGAAGAAGTAAAACTGCCACTATCTGCAGATTATATGACATTATATAAAGAAAACTAAAGATTCCATCAGAAAACTCTTAAATTCAATAAAGTTTCAGGATACAAAATCAATACACATAAGTCTGCCGTGTTTCCATACACTACAAATAAGCTATTGAAAAGAGAAATTATGAAAACAATCCTATTTACAACTGCATCAAAAAGAATTAAATACCTAGGAGTAAATTTAACCAAAGAGATAAAAGACCTATACATTGAAAACTATAAGACAATGGAGTTCCTGTCATAGCTCAGTGGAAACACATCTAACTAGCATCCATGAGGATGCAGGTTCGATCCCTGGCCTCATTCAGTGGGTTAAGGATCCGGCGTTACTGTTAGCTGTGGTGTAGGTTATAGACACGGCTCTGATCTGGTGTTGCTGTGGCTGTGGGGTAGGCTGGCAGCTACAGCTCTGATTCAGCCCCTAGCCTGTGAACCTCCCTATGCTGTGGGTGTTGCCCTAAAAGACAAAAACAAAACCAAAAACACTATAAGACATTAATGAAGGAAACTGAAGAAGAAAGAAGTAAATGAAAATATATTCTGTGCACATAGATTGGAAGAACTGATATTGTTAAAATGTCCATGCTACCCAAAGCAATATCCAGGTTCAATACAATCCCTACCAAAATTCCAATGATGGTTTTTACAAAAATAGAACAAACAGTCCCTAAATTTGTATGGAACCATAAAAGACCCCAAATAGCCAAACCAATCTTGAGAAAGAACAAATCTGGAGGCACCACTGTCTTGATTTCAAACTACATTACAAAGCTATAGTAATTATGGTATTGGCATAAAAAGAGACACTTAAATCAATGGAACAGAATAGAGGGCCCATCAATAAACCCACCCACACACGGTCAATTCATTTATGATAAAAGAAGTGAAGAATATACAATGAGGAAAGGATAGTGTCTTCAATAAATAGTGTTGGGAAAATTGGACAGCCGCATGCAAAAGGATGAAACTGAACCACTATCTTACACCATACACAAAAATTAACTCAGAATGGATTAAGGATTTGACTATAAAACTGACCTGAAACCATAAACCTCCTAGGGAGTTCCCGTCGTGGCACAGCGGAAGCGAATCTGACTAGGAACCATGAGATTGTGGGTTCGATCCCTTGCCTCGATCAGTGGGTTAAGGATCCAGCATTGCCATGAACTATGGTGTAGGTTGCAGACACAGCTAGGATCTGGCATTGCTGTGACTGTGGCGTAGGCTGGTGGCTACAGCTCCAATTAGGCCCCTAGCCTGGGAACCCCTATATGCCGCTGGTGTGATCCTAAAAGGACAAAAGACAGAAAAAAACAAAACAAAAACAAAAAACCATAAGCCTCCTAGAAGAAAGTATGGTGGTAAGCTCCTTGATATAGGTCTTGGCAATGATTTTTTTTTAATTTGACACCAAAAACAAGAACAACAAAAGCAAAAATAAAAAAGTAGGACCATATCAAAGTAAAATGCTTTTGCACAGCAAAGGGAACGATCAACAGAATGACAAGGCAACCTACTGAATAGAAGATATTTGTAAATCATGTATCTGATAACGAGCTAAGATCCAAAATATATAAAGAACTCATACAACTCAATAGCAAAAATCTCTAAATAACCCTATTTAGGG
The DNA here is from genome assembly GCF_054392235.1 of Sus scrofa. Taxonomy (NCBI): domain Eukaryota; kingdom Metazoa; phylum Chordata; class Mammalia; order Artiodactyla; family Suidae; genus Sus; species Sus scrofa. The sequence continues at coordinate 118,799,133 of NC_139401.1, forward strand.
AGTTCCCATCGTGGCACAGCGGAAACAAATTTGACTAGGAACCATGAGGTTGCAGGTTTAATCCCTGGCCTTGCTCAGTGGGTTAAGGATCTGGCGTTGCCAGGAGCTGTGGCGTAGGTCGCAGACGTGGCTCAGATCTGGTGTGGCTGTGGCTGTGGCTGTGGCTGGCAGCTGTCTCTCTGATTGGACCCCTAGCCTGGGAACCTCCTTATGCCGTGGGTGTGGCCCTAAAAAGCAAAAAAAATAATAATAATAATAATAATATATATATTTTTTCTGTGTATATATATATATATATATATATATATATACACAGAAGATCTGAATAGACATTTTTCCAAAGAGGACATACAGATGGCTAACAGATACATGAAAAAGATGTTCTACATGATGAATCATCAGATAAATGCAAATGAAAACCACAATGAGATATATCACCTCACACCTGTTAGAACAGCTGTTATTAAAGAGACTGGAAATAACAAATGTTGGCAAGGATGTGGAGAAAAAGGGAGCCCTTGTACACTGTTGGTGGGAATGAAAACTGGTACAGACACCATGGAAACCAGTATGGAGGTTCCTCAAAAAATTAAAAATACAACTACCATCTGATACAGCAATTCCACTTCTGGGTATTTATTTGAAGAAAATGAAAACTTTAGTTCAAAAAGATTCATACACCTCTGTGTTTACTGCAGCATTATTTACAATAGCCAAAGTATGGAAACAACGCAAATGTCCACTGATGAATGGATAAAGAGACTGTGATATATGTGTGTGTGTGTTTTATATAGGAAATGGAATATTATTTAGCCATAAAAATGAATGAAATCTTGCCATTTGTAACCACATGGATGGACCTTGAGGGCCTTATGCTAAGTGAAATAAGTCAGACAGGGAAAGACAAATACCATATGATTTTGCTTATATATAGAATGTATACACACACGTTATTATATATAAAAACTCAAGTGTTCAGACATACATACAGAGAACAGGGTGGGGGTTATGGGGTTGAAGAAATGGGTACATATTTTTCATTCGTTTAAATAAACTGAGTTTTTAAAAAGAGTTAGGAGTGAAGAGTTGGGAGCACAGACAGGATAGAATCTTAAGTTCTACATTTCCCAAACTTCATATTGGCCTGAGAATATCCTTATCGGACTTTAAAATAAGAATTCCATTTTTCTCTTGCTATTTCAGAGTGATTTATACTGGATTAGATATTAACGGTGTTTCTTTATAGAAAAATTTAGAGACAACATAAAAGAGGCTGTCATTTTAACATCTTTTCACTGAATTTTGGATACATAGTCAATGCCCTTGCTATCGCTAAAGAAAAGTGTGTAATTACAATGCTGTCATTATAAAGTCGTCTTCCTGGCCCACACGGAATAGTTCTCTTCTGTCTTTCAAGGTCAATCTCAATGAGTCTCAAAAGGATTGCACCCCCCCTCCCCGAGTAGAGGGGAGCTGGAAAGAAGATTGTTTTAATTGTACCGTGAAAATGGAATGCAATACCGTTACCCTGAAATGTAATGCTTCTATAAGAACTGTTCTGTGAAATCTATCCATTTCAATTCTGGTTTGCCTCAATAAATGGGGAAATAACTTATGTTCCTGCCTCTGTAATGTGTATAATTTAAATCTACATTTCAGATTTTTAAAAGGAAAGTACAGAAAAATGAAGCTCACATCAAATATGAAAATGTCCCAAATAAATGTAAACGTGGTCACGGCAGAATTATCCGAGCCAGCGAGGAGCAAAGTAACCTATCGATTACTTCAACCTTGAACAGAGGCCCAGAAAGGTTCATCTACTTGGCTTCATTGCCTGAAATTGTTAGTGTCCACATGAAGAGCTCATGATCTGATTTCAACATATCTGATATCTTGTCAATCTGTGGTCAGAATGGGTGGGCGGATTCCCAAAGTTTAACCCAATTGTCCTGATTCATTTAGCTTCTTTCATTAACAACACATATCCATGTTTGAGTTTAATTCTTGGCTATGGATAAATTTCACACTCACTGCTAAAAACCAGAAGGGTGCTCTCTGAAGCTTTGAATCCTTGGGGAAAGGCAGGGATTGCTGCTTATACTATACGGATTTATTGACCCCAGTGGGACTCTACTTTTCTATGATGTTCTACCTGATCTTCTCTATTTTTTTTTGCTTTTTAGGGCCACACCTGCAGCACATGGAGGTTCCCAGGCTAGGGGTTGAATCGGAGATACAGCTGCCGGCCTACACCACAGCCACAGCAATGCCAGATCCGAGCTACATCTGTGACTTACACCACAGCTCACGGCAACGCCGGATCCTTAACCCACTGAGCTAGGCCAGGGATTGAACCCACAACCTCATAGTTACTAGTCGGATTCGTTTCCACTGTGCCATAATGGGAACTCCCTGATCTTCTCTAATTTTGAACACATTCTAGAATTAGACACAGCTTACCTACTTATAATCATCTGACCCTCCAGGTCACACAGTCTGTTGCTAGCCAAAACATACAGTCTGGCATATTTCTTCTGCCTACCAAACGTTTGGTTTTGGCTTTTCTTTTCCTATTTCTACCTATGAGAGTCCATTTCTCCTGCTATCCTCTGTGCTCAGGATTAACATGCATACCAACTATTCCATTAAAAATATTCTCTACAGCAGAAATTGACACAACATTGTAAATCAACTATACTTTAATTTTTAAAAAGTAAAAAAAAAATTAAAATAAAATAAAAAATACCTAATCATTAAAAAGTATTCTCGGGAGTTCCCGTTGTGGCTCAGTGGTTAACGAATCCGACTAGGAACCATGATGTTGCGGGTTCCATCCCTGGCCTTGCTCAGTGGGTTAAGGATCCGGCGTGGCCGTGAGCTGTGGTGTAGGTCGCAGACGCAGCTTGGATCCTGCGTGGCTGTGGCTGTGGTGTAGGCCAGTGGCTACAGCTCCGATTCGACCCCTAGCCTGGGAACTTCCACGTGCCGCGGGAGCGGCCCTAGAAAAGGCAAGAAGACAAAATAAATAAAAATAAAAAGTGTTCTCTATATCAATTTCCAATCAATTGAAATACTGGGAATTTTATTGAGTAAAAATTCCAACAGTGAGTTTAGAGGTCACAAAATAACCACTAAAACACATTAAGAAGGTTAAATTTACTTTGCTGGGCAAATTTTATGATCTACTCTAAAGCAGCATCTCGGTTATTAAACAATTGGTATTTCTAGATGTTAATAATAGTTAACATTTATGGAGTTCTTATTCTGTGCTAGACACTGTGTTAACTGTTTTATATTCATTATCTCGTTCAATATTCTATGAAGCAGACAAAATTGAGGAGCAATGTTAAAGTCTACTTTCAAAACAAAATCTGCCATAAACCTCAATTCTAGACTTGTCACCAAATAGTGTTATCGAGTCTTTCAATATTTAAAGTTCTCAGATGTCACAATAATAGAGTCATGGACACTAATTTAAAAATCTCCAGTCTCCCAATTTTCTTCCCAGCTTCCTGTAATTGCAATATGAAAGCTCATTACTGCCTATCCATGGAAGCCAGAGGATCCTGAATTGCTGATAATTTTTTGAATATATCTTTTCATGCATCTGGCAAATAAGTTAGAAAATGCTTGGCACATTGGGTTTCAAATCACCCATTCAAAAGAACATGTGGTTCAGAAATCTAGCACCCAGCTGGCAGAAGGGAAGCATAGAAGCCTTTGGGTACACTAAATCCCTCCCCCTAGAATAGAAATTTTCTACCAAAAATGGTTATCCAAATCAAAGCAAAAACTCTGAACCGAGTTTTAAATATTTACTTATTTATTTATTTATTTATTTATTTATTTTTAGGGCTGCACCCACAGCATATGGGGGTTCCCAGGCTAGGGGTCGAATCAGAGCTGTTGCTGCCGGCATACACCACAGCCACAGCAATGCCAGATCTGAGCCGCATCTGTGACCTACACCACAGCTCACAGAAATGCCAGATCCTTAACCCACTGAGCGAGCGAGGCCAGGGATTGAACCTGCAACCTCATGGCTCCTAGCCAGATTCCCTAACCACTGAGCCACGACGGGAAATCCCCAAGTTTTAGAAATTATGAAAAATTGTGATCCTATTATACTACATTCAGGCAGCCAATTCCTTTTAAAAGTCCTCTCTGTCTGTTGCTAATTTGAAGCTTGTTATATCAAAATCTGGAGTATGCAAATCAAAATGGAAAGGCAAAATAAAAATGATCTCTCCTTAAGAGGATTTCACAAGATCTGAGTAAGAGCCTGAAAAGAAAGCAGGATTTGAAAATAAATTCAGGAGTTCCCGTCGTGGCGCAGTGGTTAACGAATCCGACTAGGAACCATGAGGTTGCGGGTTCGGTCCCTGCCCTTGCTCAGTGGGTTAACGATCCGGCGTTGCCATGAGCTGTGGTGTAGGTTGCAGACTCGGCTCGGATCCCGTGTTGCTATGGCTCTGGCGTAGGCTGGTGGCTACAGCTCCCATTCGACCCCTAGCCTGGGAACCTCCATATGCCGCGGGAGCGGCCCAAAGAAATAGCAAAAAGTCAAAAAAAAAAAAAAAGAAAATAAATTCAAGGAAAATGCTGAAGTCAAACCAGCAAGGAAGTCTGTACGCCAAGGTATGCACGAACATGTATGGAAAATACAAAAATACTATCGATAAGGATCATTCAAAAAAATCAACTCAGCTTAAATGGCCAAGCAAAAAAGAAGGAGTAATGGCTTAAATGTTGGGTTAAAGAGAGAATTTACATTTATAGTCAGGTGAATGGAATTCCATTAAAACTGATAAAATTCTAGACTATAGTTATCACACTGTGTTCATCAACTTAAAATCAGATTAGTGTACCTTATATGAATGATGAGGAAATTCAGTTACTATGATATCATCTATATCACCACGTACTGAATGACTTCAGTGATTAAACTGGACTACCATATAATTTAATGTACCAATGTAGGAGACAAAAATGCCTTGATTCTCTTTTAAATAACAGCACGTCATACAAAAGAGCATAAAGGTTCTCAGCATAACGGAAACAACTTCAACTCACACTGACATGAAACTGAGCTTAAATTCTCAGGGTCCAAATATGGATGATATCACCGATCACATGTACTTGTTCCACTAAAACCATTCAAGCCTCAAGCCACAAAGCAGTGTTCACATTAGTAATCACCGAAACAATACAACTTGGGTTATCAGGTCTGTCAAAAGTCTAACAAGACTCTTTCACTAAAGGATAAAGACGTTAAGAATGCTAGAGTTGCAAGTAATGCTGAAAGATCAAGTCTAGTCCATTACCTTAGGGCAAGTAAATGAAGGACTCTAAACCACTCAGGGTAGATTGCTCATATCCAATTATTGAATACACATTGATAGTGGTTCTCTGTAATTTCTTTTTCATAAATTTTTTTTAATGGCCGCCCAAGGAAGTTCCCAGGCCATGGACTGAATCTGAGGTACAGCTGTGGCAAGGCCAGATCCTTTAACCCACTGTGCAGGCTGGGAATCGAACCGGTGCCTCCGCAGTGACCTGGGCCACTGCAGTCGGACTCTTAACCTGCTGCGCCACAGCGGGAACTTACCCCTAAATACATTCTTTTTTTAAAAAAAACAATACATTTAAACAAACATTCATTAAGGACTAACTCGGGGCCACATAACTAGATGTCAAGGTTATAAACATGGATAAGTCACAGCAGCCGCTCATGCAAATTTTACCTACGAAATTTCAAACAGGTTAGGAAAAGATAATCTTAGTGGAGAGATAACATGATCTTAGGAATCCAGATGTTACATACCTTTCATTAAAAAAAAAAACAAAAAACAGAGTTCCCACTGTGGCTCAGCGGAAACGAATCTGACTAGGAACCATGAGGGTGCGGGTTAAATACCTGGCCTCGCTCAGTGGGTTAAGGATCTGGCGTTGCCATGAGCTGGGGTGTAGGTCGCAGACGTGGCTTGGATCCAGCACTGCTGTGGCTGTGACACAGGCCTGCGGCTTCAGCTCTGATTCGACCCCTAGCCTGGGAACCTTCATATGCCATGGGTGCAGCCCTATAAAGACAAAAGACAAAAATAAAAATAAATAAATAAACAACTTACATGATTTAGGCCCCCGAGGCTACTGATGAATGGGCCAAACCATAATATCCTTAGGAACCCATCCACTCCTTGGCCGTGTCCCTCAGGCATCTTCCTGTGTTTCTCCCACCAATATCCCTGTGACTTTTTCTACAGTTCAGCTCTGCCTCTCTCTCAAGGAAGGCTTCCTAAGCCTTCCCTGCTGGAACATCTTCCAGCTGATACCTCCTCTTCCTCACTCGCAAATCATTCCTGCACACACTTACTAGAGACCTCTGTCTCTACCACTCCATGAAAACTGTTGCAGAGTCTAGAGCTGCATTCAAGAACAATGCTAATTTGCATTTAACATTGCTAGAACTATAGGTACATTTACTATTTTACACAACCACTTCGTCAATAAATGCTGAGTTGAAAAATTACATAAATAGTAAGGGTGGCAGTATGCATAACATAGTAGTTACCCATTAAAAAAAATCTTTGGCATTGTCAGTTGTCTATAAGTGAGAGTCCCTATGTTTACAAAAATGAGTTTTTCCCACATTCATCCTCCAAACACGTATCAAGTACTATATACAAGGCACTGGACATGGTTCCTCTTCTCATGGACTTGAAGAGTCTAGCAAAGTGTAATTACAATGCCACACACTTAATAAACTCATTTACAGAGAGAAGAGTATGACATGATTTTTTTAATGTAAATATTTTAAGGTAGAACAGAACATGCTTCCTTAGAAAGGGCAAAATCCCCCTTGTTCCTCTAGGGCCACCTTCTCAGCTCTGCCAAGCAGAAGGCATCACCAGGTTCTCAAACAGAACTCTCCACCATAAGCTGATTATGTCCTAGCTGTGCAGCTATTTCTTTGAACCACTTTTGCACAGGACAGAGCCTGGTACCTGACACTTAATAGGCTCTCGACCCATTTGTTTTCACTGCATGGATGAGAAAACTAAGACCCAGAAAAGAGAAGAAAGGTTAGTTGTTCTGCAGTGTATAGAATGAGCTTTAGAATCACAAAGACCTGGATTTGACCCTTGGTCAAGGTATTTAACTTCAGCAGCTCAGTTTCCTAGCAGGATTAAATCATATGACAGATGTGAAAATCCCTGGTGTCAGGGAGGCACTCTATAAACCCAAGATCCAGGTTAATGACACAGCACTGGTTTTAGAAATGGTAGGCCGGTTGCTAGGAATTTAAAGAAAATGAAAATATATAAATGAGCAAAATATGGTATTTATTTGACTTCTAGGCTTGACTTGAGCCAAAGCAAATGTTTAAATAAATTCAGTGTGGGAGAGTGCAAAGGACCTAGGTGGAAAAAAGTAAAGAACTTCCCTAAGGACAGAAAACAGAGCTGATGTAACAGCATCCTTAGAGACTAGAGTAGAACTTACCCAGATATTAGCAACATCAGTTAATTAAAAAGGAAAAAGTTTTATATCATCAAAATAAAGGTACAGTGCTTCAAGGTGGAAAAAAACAAATAGAATAAATGAAAGTACAACTTTTCCAGATCTTTAAAAGTGCCTTCTCCAGATCTTTCAAAAGGAAACAATTTAAAAATAAAGTCTCCTGAAAACTGGGAACTTTAAACAACTAGGTACTTACGAGAACAAAAAAGAGAAAAAAAAATGAAATGTTCCAGCTTAAAAAAAAAAAAATACAAGAAATCCCACCATAGAATTTGGGAGCTAGAAGCCCTTGTTCATAATCTCACCTCTTACCTATCTGTTGAAAGACCCTGGGCAAGTTACCTAAACCTCCTGTACCTCAGTTTCCTCATTCATAAAATGGTGTCAATGACAGTTTCAATCTCACAGTGTTGGTGTGTAGATCGAAATGTGTTAATATTTATAAAGCACTCTGGACAATACGGGCACAATACGGGCGCTAAGTAAGGGCCTCTGAAATACATCATCGGAGCCCATCTTGTTCAATACGGAAATAGGAATCTGACAAGCCTCATCTCATTACTGTACCATGACTAAATTTTTTTAATGTTTTGCTATGTATTTGCTCTGAAGCCATCAAGTTCCTTAGATAAATATTTATGAAATGGGGAAATCTGTTGGAGATGAATAAGAAAAACTAACGGCGAGCCGTGGATCTGGGGTGGAAACACAGAGTTGCGCACTTGAGCTCAGCCCAGTGAAGGACCAGCCTCCAGCCCGAGCCGGCCCGCCGCCGTGCGGGGAACTGGAGTAGGCACATCAACATCACCAGACAAGGCTGAGATGCCAAGAGTCAGTAACTTTTTATCAGAGAGGAAGTTCATCGTTAACGGGCAGGCTATGTGCAGAGCACTGCGTTTGGTCTTGGCCTGACAAAACATGCGTATCAGATGGATTCTCTTCCCTCGAGGACTTGATAATCTAGTTAGGGAGACAGCCTACCTCCCCAAATTATTAGAGCTAGCGTACGATTAAGCGCTGAATCTCCCTTGCTTCGTAACCACAAAGTCCTAGAAATAAAGAGTATTTCTCTCCTAGAATACACTCTCTTACCCAGAGGTGTTATTTCTTGAAAATCACAATGACTGTGACTATGCGAACGAAAGAAATAAGCGCCCCAGGGTTCCTGTTTTCCTTTTATGTAAATATGAAAGTGCCACATCTGCCAATGTCTCCCAAATGGGAAGCACTGCATTGATAGCAGCAGGTACAGGAAATTCAGGAAAGAGAGGGAGAAAGAGGGAACCTATACCTTTGCATTATGCATAAAAATCTGCTTTTTATTGGTACTTGAGTTGCTCAGTCATGAACGCAAGCAGACCTGAAGCTAAGATACATTCCCCACATTTTTGCTTTAATACGAGCCTGAGTCACAGGCTCACAATGTGGGCAGTGACGATCTACAGGCCAATTCCCTCATTTCTCAGACAAGATAACAGGACGATGAGTGATAAATCACTTGATCACAGTTACAAAGAAAGTGACACGACCAGCACAAGAGCTCAGTTCTGACAACCAGGATTGAATACTCTGTTCTCTGTCTCAAAGTTTTAATAGCTCTCTCTCTCCTCCCTTCCATTCCTCCATCAGTGTCATTCATTCTCTGTCTCTTCTTTCTCTTCATATTTAAACTCTTAATTTTCACAGCATGAGAATACATGTGATCATAAGAATTGAAGCCACAGGAGTTCCCGCCGCAGCTCACTGGTAACGACCCTGACTAGCATCCAGGAGGACTGGGGTTTGATCCCTGGCCTCCCTCAGTGGGTTAAGGATCTGGCATTGCCATGCGTGAGCTGTGGTGTAGGTCACAGACATGGCTCGGATCCCATGTTGCTATGGCTGTGGTGTAGGCCAGCAGCTGTAGCTCTGATTCAACCCCTAGCCTGGGAACTTCCATGTGCCAAGGGTGAGACTCTAAAAAGAAAAAAAAGAAAAAAAAAAAAAAGAACTGAAACCACTATGTCTCTACTTAAAACCATTCTATTTATTTGAAAGGGAAGTTGAAATAAATGCTTTCAAAAGTTAAGAAATAGAATGATGGCCTGTTTTTACAAAGCAGACTATAAAACGCCTGGAACTTGCTAGAGAAGTTAATAGATAATCTTTACTATTTGATGCAAATTAGCTTTTAAAACAACCCAAGCATCAAAGTCCAAAGCAAAGCAGGAGTTAGAATTAGTGACAGAAGCTGGCAGCTAGCTGGTGGAAGAGAGACCACCATGGGATATTTCAGAGACCAAAAGAAGATATAGCCACTTATCTACAGGAGCATATCACACTGCTGGAAACCAACGCATGAAGGGAAGGAAGGGTGCAGGCACTTGGGGCGGGGCAGTATGTGTGTTTGGGAGAAGGGATAGAATCTTAACAACTAATGGCTTAAAAGGAACTAAACCTAGTGAGACATAATACAATTCTTTCTTATATAAAAAGTGCCAAGAAATAATGCTTCACCTGAAACCTAAAGAAATCAGACTTTAGTCATTTAGGGCAATTAGAACTATCAGCAAAACAATTAACTCAGGCAGTAGAAGAGAAAGCTACAAGCAGAAAGCCTACAGGAAGCTGTATAAAGGCCTGTAGCCCAAGGCTTCTTAATACACAAAGTATTTTGAGTAAAAGGAAAACAGCTCCTTAAAGGAAAAACCAAAGAAAGCATGAGGTTATTAATAACAAAGTTTGATGGAAGAAAAAGTATTCATAATTATGTAATTTCTTTAAATAGTATTTAAAATTGTTCAACCAGTCTATAATTGGTAACTGAATATTTATTTTGACAATTTTAACAAATACTTAATTTTTATAGGAAAAAAACTGATTCATTTGTATACCATAAACCCATTCTGTTATCCACATGTGGGAAATCCAGATGGTTACAGTTTGCAATGGGATACCACCTAGTGGCACCTAACAGAATTGCAAGCACAGTGGCTTGCCCGCATGTGGCTAGTTTACAAGCGTAATTTAAGAATACGTATCCCAAAAATGTCACCTAATAACTAAGGCCATGCCTTTACAATAACTGATTTTATCACCTTGGTAGTATTTATAACACATTCATATTATTACAGCTAAATTTATTTTTTATTTTTATTTCCCCATTATTTTTTTTTCTGCTGTACAGCATGGTGACCCAGTTACACATACATGTATACATTCTTTTTTCTCACATTATCAGGCTCCATCATAAGTGGCCATAGTTCCCACTGCTACACAGCAGGATCTCATTCCAAAGGCAATAGTCTCCATCTATTAAGCCCAAGCTCCCAATCCATCCCACTCCCTGCCCCTCCCCCTCGGCAACCACAAGTCTATTCTCCAAGTCCATGAGTTTCTTTTCTGTGGAAAGGTTCATTTGTGCCATATATTAGATTCCAGATATAAGTGATATCATATGGTATTTGTCTTTCTGACTTACTTCACTCAGTATGGGAGCCTCTAGTTCCATCCATGTTGCTGCAAATGGCATTATTTTTGTTCTTTCTTATGGCTGAGTAGTATTCCATTGTGTATATATACCACATCTTCCTAATCTAATCATCTTATCCATTTCTATTAATGGATAAGATTTAGAAAATGAGTGGATTTCTCATTCATAATCAAACATCTGTATAGATAGTAAATTAAACAAAGGTCCAGCCATCACTCTTCCTAAAAATGAGGTTGACGGAAATTTTTTAAGAGATAAGAGGAGAATAATGTGGCATTAGATTATGAACTTAAAAATGGATGCATGAGAAAAAATAGCTTTTCTTCATCTGTTTTATAAAAAGATAAAGCATGCTATTGTCCAAAATCTATAGATCATATATAAAAGAGATTCAATTTAATAAAAACACTAGGTCATCTTTTTTTTGTGGTTACTAGAAACTGCTTTGATAGAAATTTTTTCAATACACGTTCTCTTTTTCTTTTAGTCTTAATAAACAACATACAGTAAACCTAATTAAATCTTTCTCTCATTACTAGAGATATTATAATGGCTTAAGGCCAGCAGTCCTGGATATCTATTCTTATTAAGGTTAATAGAAACTTCAATATGAATTGATCTTAGGCTATAATACGGGTTTTTTTTTCTTATACTTAATCTCTGGTAAATTCATGTTTTATATCTCCTAATGACCAAATGCAGATAAAATTCTTATTGACTGTGGGTTTAGATAGTTGAGTTCTACTTAATAGTTCACTGTATTTGACAAAATGTATCAACAACCCCCAGCAAAAGGAAAAATATGATCCTACAACATAAATTGAAAATTAAATATATCTTGTAATGCTAGCTAACATCAATACAATCTGCTCTTTACAACTGCAAAGGTTGATAAGATAACAAAGACTGAAGGAATACTCAATTTTCACATCGAGCGGGAACAAGAAATAAGACTTAACACCCAAGAAAAACACCCATACCATACTGCATTTTTTTTTAACCAGGTTATGCATACCAACAGAAAAACCATTAGTAACAAGTGGAATGGTGCTATAGCTGCTAAAGATAGAAGTACCAAAAAAATGTCCGATTCTGTTTGCTAGCCAAATACACGTTATGCTGAGCAGAGCTAAGAAGAGCTAACAACTATTTGATGCAACAGAAATGCCATTTTCTAAAAGCAGATGTAAGCTGAAATGCTAAAAACAGGATTAACAAGGAAAAGGGAAGGGAGGAGTTCCCGTTGCGGCAGCAGAAACGAATTCGACTAGGAACCATAAGGTTGCAGGTTAAATCCCTGACCTTGCTCTGTGTGCTGGGGGTCCAGCATTGCCTTGTGCTGTGGTGTAGGTCGCAGACATGGCTCAGATCCTGCGTGGCTGTGGCTCTGGCGTAGGCTGGCGGCTGTAGCTCCGATTAGACCCCTAGCCTGGGAACCTCCATATGCCGTGGGTGTGGCCCTAAAAAGCTAAATAGATAATAAAAATAAAAACAGAGGGAAAGGAGTCATGCAGAAATAAGGGAACGAAAACAGATTTTTTAGTGCTGGGCATATAGTAGGTTTTCACAAATACATGTCAGCATAAATATCAAAATCTAACATAGAGCCTACCAAAAAGCCTCCCTTGAGTAAATTACTTTGAGTATATATATTTGCACATATATACACTATTTAGGGCATATCTTATAAGCTACTATGTGTCTAGTTTGTTATGATAGTAGTTAACTCTTAAATTAGAAAATTTTTGCTCATTACACTCTGAATGATACAAAGCTGAACTTCACTTTGAAAGCAATGCTTCTGAGGAAAATGCATGTGGTTTCTCAAGGACACAAGCGACGTTTCCATCTGCATGGTATTCTTTTCAGGAGAACACTGCCTCTAACACAGGGTGGTGTGACCATTTGCATCCACACAGCACTTGAGAATTCTCCCATGATAAGCGAAGTGTTACTGTTATTTCAAAAACTTTCACTGGCAAACTGAAACTCAAAAAAATTTTTAAAGTGTTCAGCTTTATTCTTCATGTCCACATTTCTACTTCTAAACAAGGAACACATATTTTGGAGCATGTCAGATACTGATGAGAGAAAATAATTTTCCCTCCAGATACCAATGCATTATTTATGGGGGAAAAAAAGGTGCATATGCAAAAATTCAGTCAGGACACCAAGTTACTTTAGACTCTTTTTCACCAGGCTCTCCTATGCTATTATTAGTAAGGAAATAATTCTTCGATCACATTTCATTTTTTTTTCAATCCTATTTCACTGAAAAACAAAAAGATTAATATTCTTTATATATAAAGATGTGAAGAATATGGAATGTGAATTCCACATTCATATTGGACTTGGAAACGCTTGCTGAAAGCAGTTACCTCTTTATAATGATGGTTTTGGTCCCAAAGTAATCTTTTCAATGCTATAATTTCTGTAGCAACTAATTTTTCTTAATATTGCTGGCTCATCAGATACCACAAAAGCCCTGAAGTTCACATTAAGGTCTTAGTACAACAACACTTCATTTATTGGAATACTATCAGGCAGGGAGGTAGTCCATAAAATTGAAATGTCAGAAAACAAAACTCGCCAACATGAATATGTGTCTCTTATCATTGATCTGGACACAACTCTTTCGGAAATGCTTTTTAAACAGTTAGTGCTTCCTGAGACACATGATAGCGGGAAAAAAAGTGATGCTTTTTCTGATAATTTTGGTCATCATTACAAACAAACTTGAGCCATGCCTTGAAGGAAATGTTGAGCACTTTTTAAACGTCCCAAATGCCCGTGTGTTTGGAACCGTCATGTCTACTTTTCTTTTTTTTTTTTTTTTTTTTTTGTCTTTTTAGGGCTGAACCTGCAGCATATGGAGGTTCCCAGGCTAGGGGTCCAATCGGAGCTGTAGCCGCCGGCCTACACCACAGCCACAGCAACACGGGATCTGAGCAGCGTCTGCAACCTACACCACAGCTCAAGGCAACACCAGATCCTTAACCCACTGAGCAAGGCCAGGGATCGAACCTGCATCCTCACGGATACTAGTGGGGTTTGTTAACCTCTGCGCCACGACGAGAACTCCGTCATGTCTACTTTTATCTTTTGTCTGTCTTCCTCCTCACTGGCAAAATAGCTCTGACTTCAAGTACGCCTGCCTCTGTCACCTCCTCCACAAGCACACTGATTACATTTTCTGTGTTTTACAAAACCAGATTCAATCAAAGAAAACTCAGCAGACAACGACTCTGCGTAAGGTGTTCCATGCTAGACTTGTGTCTTAAAATACAAACGACAAGGGCTCTGGAATGCTCTCAGGGAGGGCCTTGGGGGCCTCTCTGTGAGGACAGCTCTGATGCTTTAGGATCTGGCCTTCAGGAGATCTAAAGTATCTGTCAGAAGCTGAGGTCTGGAAGTAGCGACCCATCTCTCTCTGGGGCGTGAGTCCTCTTCTCAGAAAGCGAGTTAGCATTTAAGATGCTTCGGGGGGCGGCGGGGGGGGGGGGAGGCTGTGAAGGTCCCAGAGCTCCAATGGCACGGCTGGTGGGCTGGGGGTAGATCTCCCAAAGGGCTATGAGCCAGGAATGAGATCCAAAATATTAAACAGCACACACTAATTAGGACTGAGGCATTCTGCGAGGAACTGCCTCCCCCCCAACCCCCCCATGAATCATGGCAGTGACCAGGCATGAGCAGTGGAAAGGGCGCTCTGGGCAGTGTCTATTTACCAACCAATAAGGAATTATTCCAATAAATAGTTCAGCAAGATACGGCCACGGTGATGTATGCTGCTGGACTAACACACTGATACTGTGCGAGGTGCTTGCTAACACACACCACGTGCTCAGATCCCTTGACATTTGTGCACAATGTAAAGAGATGTACGAGAGCTTGTTTGGACTTAAGTTGTTGAGCAAGAGGGAGGCTCAGATTTTCCAGGAAGCCAACTAAGAGAAAGCATAGTTTGGATTCCTAGGGAGAGACAGAGCCCTCCTTAAATCTAAAATATGACTAAAAGGCATGCCAATGATTAGGAAATACAAGGGAACTGGTTATTGCTGCCTCTGTTTATTTATCTTAGTACAGGCTCTGGAGAGTTAGTCACTAAACACATGATGATTTCTAGAGATAATTACAGAAGGTAATAAAGACTATTTGTTGGCGAATTTCTAAACCCGACTTAACCGCTTATGTATTTTATTTAAGGGACCTTCTGGATTAAAATTGATAATGACCCTACATGTCAAAGCTATACTTAACCCATTTACTTATTGCTACCGAGGAAGCTTCTTAGCTGGGACATTAAGCTGTTTTCATTTAGTGGCAAAGGTAAAATCATAATCAAGTATAATGATGAGGACGCTGTGACAACTTGGTCCATAAAGGTCAAAAGAACAAAGTGGCTCTCCCCTGGACCCTGGCCGAGCTGCACTTAGTTTAGCATCTAGTCCCACCGGGCTCCTGTTTTCTGTACCAAACTGGCTCCCTCACTCCTTCCGGTCACATTCAGCATTTTTTCATGTGCTTAATCCTCCAAATGACTGTATCATCACTGTACTAGAAATAATAAATGTGACAAGATAGAAAGATCAAAGGCTAACAGTAACATGAACGAAGGCAAAAACAGCAACCTCAATGTTCATTTATTATTATTCTAAAGGACTTTGTCTTTTTTTTTTTTTCCGCCAAGTGGAATTCCTAACTGCCAAAAACCTTTATCAGCAAGAGAAGGCTGAAAGTCACCACTGAATTCCCGCCCCTAGACAGCAGACTGGCCACATAAACCACAGGGCTGGCAAACAAGATGGCATCGATGCAATCAAGAAATGCAAATCCAACTGTTCTATGCTTTATTTCTTGTAAATGTTAAACTATGCATCAAACATTCTAAAAGCACTGATCCCTTAGCATGAAATAGCGTGTGAGCTATGGAAATTTTATCAAGCTAACCGACAGGAGATAGTCATGTAATTTATTGGAAAACTCCGTGGCCTTGTAAAAGGAGCAGAAAGGAATGTCCAAGCTGACCTCTCATTTCTAAGTAGAGATAATAGAGAACCTACTTGGCTTTTTTTTTTTTTTTAACATGTGGCTGCACCTGCGGCATATGGAAATTTCTGAGCCAGGGGTCGAGCCACAGCCACTGCAGAAGCAACGCCGAGGAGTTATGCTGCGAGCCACAAAGGAAGTCCCTACTTGGCTCTTGGTGTGAAAAGACTCAAAGGACGATACACTCCGTGTGAGAGAAAGCTTCACATCAGTCTCCAATGGTTTGGAAGTCATTTAAAGGTGCGTATGATTTATGAAAATAGAGTAATAAAGCATGAAATTTCAGTTGAATTGAAAATATAACAGGAATTATGCACTGTGTTTGCTACGTGTCTGGCACTAATCTCAGCATTTTCGTGTACATTAATTCATTTATTGCTCATAACGATCCTACGAAGTATATACTAGCATTTCCCCATTTTACAGATGAGGATACGGAAAGACTAACTTGGTGCAAGGTCACACAGGGGATGAGTGGAAGAGCTGGGCTCAAATTCAGGTACGCTTTAGAATGCTTGCTGTCACCCGCTACTCTATACTGCCTCCCAAGGGCACAAAAGTGCACAAAGACAACCTACAATTTCTAGGCTTGTTCCTAGGTATTTTGGCACAGAATGCATCACAGTACCTTCTATAAAATTGTAAAGATTTTGTCAAAGTTCTATTAAGATATAATATGATTTCTGGAGGTACCAGTCAATATTAATGACAGCTCTACTTAAATTTTATTTACAAATGAAATAGGTAATTGCATTGTGTTCATAGATTTAATGTCGAAAAACATGGCTTTTTATAGATTAGAAATATGCAGTTTCCCTTCAGTGTCTTGGTAAAAACTGAGTGCTTTTTTTTTTTTTTTTTTTTTTTTGCTTTTGAGGGCCGCACTCGCAGCATATGGAGGTTCCCAGGCTACGGATCTAATCAGAGCCACCGCTGCCAGCCTATGCCACAGCTGCAGCAACACCAGATCTGAGCCGCGTCTGCGACCTACACCACAGCTCACGGCAGCACGAGACCCTTAACCCACTGAGCGAGGCCAGGGATCAAACCCGCAACCTCATGGTTCCTAGTCAGATTCGTTTCCTCTGTGCCACGACATGAACTCCCTGGGTGCCTTCTTATTGGATGCGTTCAAATCTGGGGGAGAATGCCCCAGATGGGATGTGCCCATCAGAGAGGTGGATGAATGAGCTCCAGACACAGAACTATACTCAGGGTTTCAGCATCTTCATCAAACACGTCTGTCCAGCTCTGTCTCAACACTTGCCACACTGTAGTGGAACCCCTGCTTATCTGTCTGCTTGACTGTGAGCTCCTCGAGGGCATGTGTTATTTATCTTCAGTGTCTGGCTCAATGCCTCATATATAGTTAAGTTCTTAAGAAACACTTGCTAAATCAACAGAAGTGGTGAGCATCTGCTGTATGGAAGACACTGTGCTGGTGGGAAAATAAAGATCTGGTGCACAGGCAGGGTAGCATGGCAAAGTGCCCGGTATACTGTGGGACCAATAGGGGAGGCAGCCCAAAGAACAGAAATGGTCCGGGTGCGTCTTTGTGTAAGGTATCAGCTTTCCCCGTAAAGGTTACAGAATAAGTGGGAATCCCAAAATGTCCCAATCCATTGCTTCTCTTTAAAAAGAGATCAAATAAAGACGGTATGACGGAGTTCCGTCGTGGCTTGGCAGAAACTAATCTGACTAGCATCCATGAGGACACAGGTTCGCCCCTGGGAACCTCCATATGCCATGAGTGCAGCCCTAAAAAGACAAAAAAAAAAAAAAAAAGAAGAAGATATAGTATATTTATACAATGAAATATTACTCAACCATAAAAAAGAATGAAATAATGCCATTTGCAGCAACATGGATGGACCAGGAGATTATCATACCAAGTGAAGTCAGGCAAACAAATACGATATCACTCATATGTAGAGTCTTTAAAAAATGATAAAAATGAACTTATTTGCCAAGCAGAAAAAGATTCACAGACTTCAAAAACAAATGTACGGTTATCAAAGGGGAAGCGGGGAGGGATAAATCAGGAGTTTGCGATTAACATATACACACTACTATATATAAAACAGATAATCAACAGGGACCTACCGTATAGCACAGGGAACTTTACTCAGTGTTCAGTAATAACCTATACAGGAAAAGAATCTGAAAAAGAATGGATATATGCATATGGATAACTGATTCACTTTGCTGTATACCTGAAACACAACATTGTAAATCAACTATACTTCAATAAAAAATTAAAATTAAACAAAAAAGAAAAATAGATCAATGATCCCCTCCATTTAGCTGTTACCTTACTTTCATGATTCTTAAAATGTGGAATAATTTAACTTTCATCATATATAAGTCACCATGATTTTTAATGAAAGCTTTACGGAGATACAATTCACATAGCATCACACTTAGCCTTTTAAAATGTACCGTTCGGGAGTTCCCATCATGGCGCAGCAGTTAGCGAACCTGACCAGCATCCATGAGGACATGGGTTTGATCCCTGGCCTCGCTCAGTGGGTTAAGGATCCGGCGATGCAGTGAGCTGTGGTGTAGGTCGCAGACGCGGCTTTGATACCGGGTTGCTGTGGCTGTGGCGCAGGCTGGTGGCAACAGCTCTGATTAGACCCCTAGCCTGGGAACCTCCATATGCTGCGGCTCTGGTCCTAAAAAGACAAAAAGAGCAAAATCATAAAAAAATAAAAATGTACAATTCAGTGGTGTTAGTTTATTATTCACAGATAACCATCATCACATTTTATTTTAGAATATTTTGTTCCCCCCGACCAAAGAAATCCTGTACCCTTTAGCTATGCCCCCACCCTTCCATCTTTAAGCAACCACTAATCTACATGCTATCTCTATGGATTTGCCTATTCTGGACATCCTACATAAATGAAATCATACAGCATGTGGCCTTTTATGTCTGGCTCCTTTCATGAAGAATAAACTAGTCCAAAGTTCCTCCGTGCTGTTGAGTGTGTTGGTAGTCTATTCCTTTTTATTCCTGAATAATATTTGCATTGTGTGGATGTACCACATTTGTTTACCGATTCATCAGCTGATGTACATTTGGACTGTTGCCTATTTTTGGCTGTTATGAATAAGTCAGTACAATTTTAAAACCACAGGACTAGGCTCAAGGAGGACTTCCAGGGCAATATGGATAATGATGCTTTGTGATGCTCAAGTTACTTAAAAAAAAATCCAGATTCTTCACTTGATACTAAAACTTATTTGAATATTTGCTCAGAGTTATAGCCTCAGCATCTAGAAATATGGTTGACTCATGGGATGCGCTCAATGAAGATATACCAAATGAATGACCAATGCCAAAAAAAACCCACAAAAAACAAAAAACAAAACTGAAAGTGGGATGGAAAGGAGAATGAAACAGAAAAGTCCTGGGAAAGCAAATAGCAGGGGAAAATCAACCTGGGATTTAAAATGGCCTGTGATAACTACATGCATTCAACACAATTTCCGTTAAAATCTCCTAAACAAAAGATTCCTATAAAAATATCAAGAACTACCACTATTAAAAAACAGTATATAGTACATAATATATCTTTGAAAAGTCTGGTTGCTGTTACTGACACTGTAAGTCTGCAGAGCAGACTTACTCTGCACAAGTGTACAGTTAACTGACTGATGCTCTCTCTCTTCCACTGCTAACAGTTTATAGGGCCATAACTTAGAAGTGTATTGTGAAGTCTGCAGCATCTGGTCATTCCAGATGTTCACTTCATTCAAGCAGCACTATCTTTATCCATTGCTCAGTCCTAGATCACTAATACACAGTGAAACAGACAGGCAGCAAACACAGGTTCCCAATGAAACCTTTTTTTGTATTTCCATAATATAACCACAGGGGTTACAAACACAGACAGTTGAGGTAGAGAGTTAAGTTCAAGTTCTGACATGGTTGGTTACTAGCAGAATGTCTTTAGGCATGCTACTGAATCTCTCTGAGCCTCAGGTTCACCATCTGTAAAAAGGAGATAAATAACAACACCGACCTCAGGTATAAAGACTTTCTGGTAAAAGACGGCTCTGGAGGGATGCCAGAGTTGCCATGAGGATTAGATGAGATAATATGTGTAAAGTGCTTATCACAGTGCCTGGCACAAAGTTAGTAGCTGTTTCTATTTGAAATGAGTCCAAAATTACATCACCTCTTCCTATCACTTCTTCACATGGGCTTAACATCCCTTTAATTTTCCTTTTTTCTCCCTAGTACACTGTTCTAGAGTTTGGCCTTCTCTGGCACTAAACATAGGTTATCACTTAACATTATATTTAAAGAAAAAGGTCTGACTGATTTATTTTAGGTCAGCTATTACATGGGAACGTACACTTGAAAAAGATCCACAGCTACTACATAATACAGCTACAATCTACTACAGAACTCAGGTTTAAATATAAGTTAAAACAGTTCCTGTGTGGGTTTGTGTACATATGTGTTGGGGGGGGGGGAGGCATTTAACATGTAGAATAACCTATTATAAACTCCTAATAAATATATAATCTAGAAATACGCTTTTCAAACAAAAAGATACACTCATATATTTCATTGATTTTCCCAGGTTGTAGGTATAAAGACTTTCTGGTAAAAGACGGCTCTGGAGGGATGCCAGAGTTGATATGCTGTAGAAAGTCATTCTCAAACGTCACCCATAACTGGTAGGTCTAATTTTTCTCCATTTATTTTTGCAGAGTTGCTTTTTTCATATGAATTTGTGCAGCTTGTGGACTAGAGGCAGATAAACTGGCCCCCTTCCCGTTTTGGGGGTTTTTTGTTTGTTTGTTTGTTTTTGTCAACTGCTCTACACACATAAGACTACAGTTTTTCAATGTGAATATTGGAAAAATCAAACTCCTGCTAAGAAAAGAGGCTACAGACCTTTGGATGTCAACACGGACATTTAGGAACACTAATAGTGTTCCAGGAACGAAGGTTAAAGGGTCAAATGGAAGCCTACCTTTTGGAGATAAGAGGGAGCTCTGGTGATGAAGAGACACAAGAGAAATCCGATCGAATCTGAATCTGAAGAAATGAGTAACTGCTTGGCAAAGACAAGTCCGACAAAAGCAGACTTCCTCAGCTTTGAAAAAGACAAGGTACTTGGCACCCTCAAGTCAATGTTCCTCGCAGCTCAATGCAGCGGGGCCGAAGTGGAAGCAAAGGCTTTTACTGACAAGCCATTTTAAGAGAGGTTTGTTTGGAAATACTCTCTCATCACTCACTTTTGGCCCCCTTGCTGGAATTTTTCCACTTTAAGCTCAACAAACAAGTTGTCATTTCTTCGGAATCTGTTACAATATTAATCATACATGCAAACACATACATGCAAAGATAATGCAGTAAAGACTTTTGGCGAAAATACACTTTCGATATGTATTTTAATTATTTAAATCATTATTTAGTAAAATTCAAATATGTATTAATAACTTCAATTATTTAATTTCAATGTGTAAACCTCATTATTAAGAAAGATAATTTCACTGAGCAAAAGGACTCTGAGGTTGTTACTACTGCTACTAATCAAACTCCAGAAGGATCCATTTGCAAATTCAATTTCTTTACAGAATCCAATAAATAATTGTAATAATAATAAACCAGAGAGCAGACCCTGGAAGGGGAGCTGGGATGCCTATGAGGTGTAGCTAATTGGCAACATGGAACTCGGCTTTTGAAGAGCTATCAGACTAAATTAATTAAGAGATGCACAGAGTTCACAACTTGATTACCAAGCTGTTGGATTCCCTCAAAACAATAGCCTTAATTGAAACCAACCACATAAACTTGCCTTCGTTTGCAGTCCTTCCAATTACCAAGCAAAAGAGTTGAAAATCACAGATTTAATCAGCCCATTTAGGCTATTATTTCCAGTTTGGAGCGGTTGTCTATTTTCGCTTGAACACGACAAAAAGATACTCTCAATAGCTCAAACCATTTGATCTGCTTCTCTATTTAGGATATTATAGAAATCTATTTTCTCCAGTATAAAATGGTAAAAGTTTAAACTAGAAATCATAAATGAGAAATTAAAGGCAAACTCTTCATTATCATTTTAGAATTACATTTAATAAACATTTTCCCTGGAGTGGGGGTGGGGATCTTTTCATCTAAGTTACTGCTGACTTTTATGCAATGTATTCTCTGGGCAGGAAGATGTTATTAAACCATTTTGATTCCTGTTGACGGAGTATCCATAACTTCTTATGAACAAATCATGTTGACGCAGTAATCGGAAATACAGCATAAATAAAGAGCAGAAAAAAATTATATATACACACACACGCATATATGTATGTATATACATACATATATATATATATACGTGTGCGTGTGTGTGTGTGTGTGTGTGTGTGTGTGTGTGTGTATAATTTAGGAGGAAGAGGGAATTTAACCCTTGGAATACGGTATTTGTTTTAACCATCAATTCCTAGGCATTCCAACTAAGAAAAGTTTGTTTTTTCCTGGAACACATGGCAAAATAAACACAGTGTGAGAAATGCTGATTTAGATAATTAGTGCTTCTACAGTAACTTCAAAGATTTAAGTTTTCCAACATGTCATAAAATTTGCCTCATTTTCCCTTTAGTAGAAAAAGCATTTTGAGGACCTCACAGCAGCAACCATTTCTTTTCGATTAGAACCAACACCACCTTGGACATTAAGTGCAAGGCTTACAACAGAGATATTTTGTACCAATAACCATCAGCTTCTAATAAAGAACAAAATATGTTCTAGGAGAGAACTGGGAAGGTGTTTAAAAGGGGGGAATTGACTTTGGGCCCAAGGTTTATTTTTTAAATTACATGTTAGAATATAAACTCCACCAAAAACTGAGGTTGCCAGATGTGACCCAGGCAACCTGCTGCCCATATGCTACATTTTCCAACTTGAAGAAGGACTGACACTGAGGATCTTCGTCTAAAGGGAAATCTGAGAGTAACAGTCCACCCTTGGCTGCTAGATTGGAATCCTTATTATTTTTTATAGCTTTCCCCACCTTCTCTTTCATTTTCATTGAGCCTGACCTATAGAAAGATGTCAGTCACATTTGCACTAATTCAGTAGCACTGACTTGTCCCCACAGCCATTTAAAAAAACAATCCTATCTGTTATTTTGGCTGAATTCCACTGGTTTTTTTTTTTTCTTTTGGTCTGAACATACCCCAATTCTTCTATGACAAGCTTAATCCTGTATCTTAAGGGTAAAAAGAACAAACATCAGAGTTCTTCCTGGATCACTTAATTAGATGACACAAACAATACTGTGCGTACGAACTGAGATGCTTGGCAAGTAGGGGAGGTACTCGATACATATTTGATGATTTACAGACACTTATGTCTACATTGGACAAGTAAAGGTAGGATGAAAGATCTGTTTCACCACTGCCCCCTTGTCCGAGGTGAGGTAAGTACACTTTAGTTAGTAAGCATATCTAAGTCACTTCTACCCTAAAAACAACAGACCTCTGCCTTCCCTCGATCCTATTTCCTTGTGAATTTCCCACATTTCTCCATCATCAAATATCTCCAAAAAAATCATTACCACTTTCATTTCCCAACGTTTCATCTACTTCTCAACCCTCTCTGAACTGGTTTCTGGTCTCTGAAAAGGTCACCCACGACCTTTCAACTACCGAAACCAGTGGCCTCAACTTACATAATTCCTTTGATGTCTGTTGACTGCCTTCCTCTTCTAGAAACTTTCTTTCTCCTTTGCACAGAGAGATTCCTCCTCTGATGCTCTCCTTGGGCTGCCCTGCCACTCTGAGGTTTTGCTCTGCATTTGGGACAATTTTTAATCCAAATCTGGTCTAGATTTTTCTGCACAGCTGTTTCAGCAACACTTTCAACTCCACATCATTTCACACTTCTGACTCCTCACTCTTCATCCTCTGTTACTGCCCACCCTACCACAGCACCATCCACCAGAAAGTCAAACCAGTCTTTGGTCCTATCAAGATGATTAAGAAATTACTGTTGGCCTGACTGGAAAGGAAATAAGTCTTCACTGATCAAAGAGGCAGGTCGCGGGTCATGAGGTGGTCCCTGAATGATGATGAAGAGAATATGACTGGGCAAAGAAGAACGAATTTTGTGTTTGTGGGGGTGGCGTGGGGTTGTATTTAAAAAGTGAGCAAAGAACTGAAGGTGCAATTTTTAGCCTGATACCTACTGATGCCAAAGAGAGTACTTGCCTGGCTAGAACCAACTGCATTTCACAGCTAAAGGAAATGTTGTCATAACAAAAATGAAAGCACCTGGCAGAGCATCTGGCACACAGTAACTGTTCAATAAATGTCAGTTGACTCTAAATAAACACCTATTACAGGACGTTTTTATTGAGTGTGAAAATGGGGGTTCAAATTTTATTCCTATATATAAACTCCCGCCTACAGATATTAAGATTGATTTTAAAGTATAATATACTCCTGGAGGTGAAGGGGGTAGTAAATGCTGCCACCCAAGAATTCCAAGCGCCAGTGTCACCCTGTCTGGGCCTGCCAGCATAAGAAAGTGTCAAGGGACATCACGGGCCTCTGACATCTCGTGTGGTTATAGCTTCTCTACCACTGTGCACACCCAGCATGTCAGTAAGGGACCCCTCACAACACAAAACCAGTGGTTGTTGATTTTATTTTCTGACTTCTTATTTCCTAAGTTCTGCTGTGCTCTAGGAAGCCACAAGTTTGCAGACTCAAAATCTGTCTTGCGAGCTGCACAACACTCCCTCTACAGGGATTCAAGGAAAGCCAGCTTATTTTCACGTGAGAACCAACCAACCAACCAGCCTCTCATTTCAAGAGGGGTTTGTTTGGTTTGTTTCAATTATTACCCAACATAAGGAGCAATAGGAGCCAGAGCTTCTCTCCTGGAGCTGAGGTGACCAGGCTTTTGTTTTCCTCATGTTCAATCGCTGCAGCCTTCCTGAAAGCACTAATGGTAGCAATTTTTGCAACCAAGGGATCTTCCTCAAGTTATCAGGGAGAAAAAACTCTGCCAACAGCAATACCGTCTCGGTTTTCTTTTGGCCATTAGGGTCCTACAAACACAAGGAGGACGATACAAGGAATTATACAAGCAAAAGACGAGCAAATCTAGCATCTCTTTCTTCCTTTTCATCTGCCTTCTTCATTCTAGAAGACAGTCTGCCCTCACACTCTCATTCCCTTCTGAGGGAAATTTTCATTCACAATAAACAAAATAAACTCACCTGTCTAAGGTCTTGTGTTCTGTGTACACATTGAAATTTTAAATGAAATCTGGCAGACATGTTATACAAGGGATCATAATATTTCACAAACAGACTGAGAAAAGCTAGGATGCTAAATGAAATGAATGACAGCTTAAGGTTAACTGGATTTAGCACACCTTCTTCCATAGCTTTTTCTTATCAGTATTAATTTGTCAAGTATTCACACACACACAAAAAAACAAATCTGCAGGGCTAAAGTGAAAAAAGTAGCTAAGTGTCCATCAAAAGAAGCATGGATAAAGCAGACGTGGTAGGCACACACGCGCACGTGTGCATGCGCACGCACGCGCGCGCGCACACACACACACACACACACACACGAATACTACTCAGCCATAAGAAAGAATGAAATTTTACCATTTGCAGCAATATGGATGGATTTGGAGGTCTTTATGCTAAGTGAAATAAGTCAGAAAAAGACAGACACTGTATGATATCACTTCTATGTGGAATTTTAAAAATACAAAAAATTAGTACATATAACAAAAAGGAAATATACTCACAGATATAGAGAGCAGACTAGTGGCTACTGGTGGCAGGGAGGGGCAGTACAGGGGTGGGGGAGTGGAAGGTACAAACTATGGGATGTCAGACAGGCTCAGGGATGTGTTGCACAACACGGGGAATAGAGCCAGTATTTTGTAATAACTGCAAATGGAGTGTAGTCTTGAAAAATGGCATAAAAAAAATAAAAAAGTACCTGACACCCCAAACCAATGATGAACTTTGCTTAAAACACACAAATAACCACATGGTGGCTGCTGCTGAAAATCCTGAATAATGCACGCCTAAACTGCTCATATCTCATCCTAGCTGCTCTATGCTACTAAAATGTCATTTACAGTGAAATAGATATTAGAGGCAAAGTTATCCTCTGGCCCAAGCGCATACATATTAGTGCTCTCAAAACAGCTTTAACAAACGGAATAAGAAATAGTTCACACCTGCCACTCCAGGAGTTCCTGTCTCGGCTCAGTGGTTAACGAATCTGACTAGGAACCATGAGGTTGCGGGTTCGATCCCTGGCCTCACTCAGTGGGCTAAGGATCCGGCGTTGCCGTGAGCTGTGGTGTAGGTGGCAGACACGGCTTGGATCTGGCGTTGCTGTGGCTCTGGCGTAGGCCGGCGGCTACAGCTCCGATTAGACCCCTAGCCTGGGAACCTCCATATGCTGCAGGTGCAGCCCTAGAAAGGACACAAAAAAGATCAAAAAAAAAAAAAAAAAAACCAAACCTGCCACTCCAAAGATCTGAAATGTATGCAGGTTCATCCATCATTTTTTTCACTTTTTATCATTATGAATAGAACGGCAAAGGGAACATTTTTGTCGGTGATGGTATAACACTTTATTATGGTGCTTCATTTGTTTTACATCTCATTTAATAAATTGATTACTAATTACACAACCATTAGATGTGTAAGCCTTTCTCTATTCTTAACAAGTTTTAAATATGGTATATCTGGAGAGGGAAATGAGAACTCATTTACAGTGACAGAGTTTAGTTACCAACTCATTAGAGCTGAGATTGTATTTTCTTTCCAGAGCAGTAACTTAAGTTTAACATTTAAATGTCTGTGATGAAAAGCCTAATTTCATTTCAAATTCGCAGTATGGAGAAAGCAGCGGTGCTTGAAGGCTCTGAAAGCTGTCCACAGGAAGACACCTTATGGGAATGAAGTCAACATGTCCAGCCCTAAAAGAGATTTAATGGCACTGGGAGGGACCTGGGGATGGGGGTGAGGACACGGTCCTTATGAGCCTCCTCAAGATGCAGCAGTACCCTTAGCAGGCAGTATTTTTCTCCTCCCTAACAATTATTTATTTCAAAGGAATATGCACAAATTGTCCAGATTTCCAAGGTTGTTTCCAATCTCTTAATGGATTATCTCATGTGAGTAAATCTCTTTTTCCTACTGCTGGGCTTTAATTCTCATCTGTACAAAAAAGTAATTCGAAGCCTACGTGGCTACTGTTGTCTTTATTTGTATAATCATTCCCATCGATATCCTAGGTACATTTAACAGACTCTCGGCTTATGCTTCCCATCCACAATTTAAAAATTCATTTTAATGGGTGCCTTTGTTCACGGCAGAAAAAATAGCCACCCACAGGTTTTCTTCCAACATATGGTAACTGTGTACATTTACACTTAATTTAAAAATCAGCTTTCTTCTTGCAAACATGCTCTCTCTTGATAGGACCATTTTAGATGTGTAAAAACCAAAACCAACTTTTGAATTCTTTAAACTCACATTTAACTCATCCTAAAACAGGCGGGGCTTTTTTTTTTTATTAACATTTAAAATTTTTTGACCATTCTTTTGCTGCTAGCAGCACCTCACAGCCAGCCATCCCAAGATTTTCCGTTATTATTGTTGTTTCTCTAAGATGCCCTTTTTTGTGGCTTCGGTTTCTAGCTACCATTATTTTCTGTGTCTCATGTTCTATCAGGATCACTTGGTAAATACATGATACTTACATAAAGTGTATACGCTCAGGACTACAACACATCCTAGCCGCTAAATCTTAGAGCATTCCTATAGCAACATGTCTCACTTGACAGTCCAAGAAACAGACACACCATCGCCAAGGTACTTAACCAACATCATTCAGTATGTCAGCACCTAGGCCCCCAGGATCCCTGGACCACCTTCCCTTAAAAAAAAAAAAAAAAGAGGAAAAGGAAAAAATATCTCTGATCCAGTTTGAAATAACATCCATCAAAACACTGACTTCTTCACCTTTTTGACAGCAACGAATCGTAAGAAGCACATTTTACATCCGAAGTACATACGTGCGACGATCTGAAATAACAGGCTCACCCAAAACATCTAACCTTGCTACATGATACAGTCAGATATTTCCTTGCTGTCTATTTTGTTCAATTTTGTTTAAGAGAAATGCTAGTCATAACCCACTAAATGGATTTCATTATGCGCTAATGAGTTGTTGCCCACCACTTGAAGACTGCAGTGAGAGAACAAATAGACTTTTTACACACCACAAGGTAATGGCATTGGCCCCATTTAGAGCAGGGTAAATCTTCATTCATTTTGATGCCACTAGTACAGATACGGTGGTAACTGAATCTGAGCCAGCTTGAAATATATGTGGGGATAACCCATAAAGAAAGGGTTTGGTAAACAAAATCTTAATGTCAAGAAGATGGAAGGGGTATTTAACCTGTGAGTACACGATGCTTCTAAGGTTCTCGGATCATTATTTAAATGCAGCTGTGTTGCTAATTACAAAGGCATGTTCATATTCAGGTCAATAGGCCTTCTACTCAGAAGAACCCTGTTTGTTCTTAATCCAAAACATTTTGCACATCAGAATACTGTCTTTAATCTGAGATTGCAAAATTGTAGTGTAGCTTAACATTGAAAGGCAAAAATGTTCAAAACCACAAAATCGTGGGGTGTTTAAAAAAAAATTTTTTTTTGTTCATCCAAGTCACTTTTTGTTTATAAGCGTGCTCGAAGCATCCTCTAATAACAACAGTACTTGGTACACAGTTCATTTGCAGAGTGGTTTAAAACTTCAGAAAATTCTTTTAGTTTGTGAACTGGTAATGACCAGCAATCTTTGGATTACTGAATATTTAAAAAGCATATAATGACATTTTCCAGACCTCGAAATGAAACTTAATATTTGGTTTGTTCTATATGTGACAGATTACTCAATCCCATGAAGAAATCCAGGTGTCTGGCCGATAATGATTGCCTGTATTTTAGAGGTCCGGTACACCCCTGCCATCCCCCACCACATTTGGAAGATATGAACGAAATTAAAATTTCAAGGTAAAGGACCAAGCCAAGTTCTGAAGTGGGGGTGTCACACAACCGCCCTTATGTGGAGGCATCCATTAAAGAACGTAGAACAGATGTTTACCCTTCATAAAGATTTAACATTCTGGCAAATTGAAGCCTTAAGAAGCTGAGAGAGTGAAGGACAGGCCAGGAAGTCAGGAATTCCTGGATGTGAACCTAATCTCGGTCCGATTCTGTTTTTGCTCTAAATCAATGCCAAAATCTCCTTCACACCTCAGCTGCTTTATAGCAGGCAAGAATTATACTGGGGACAGAACTGTTTCCTGGGAATGTCTTAGGTTAAATGGTTAACATTACAGCCCTCAAAGGTACTTCCACAAGAGGCCAAGCATTCTTCGCCTGTATTATTTACCTTCTTTATATTGGGGGAGCGAAACCGAATTTTGGTGTCTTGCTAAACTGACCTTGAAAAGAAGGGATCATCCTTTCCGTCCCTAAATTCTTGCCCACTTTAGCCATGATCGGTTATTCAACAAATTAGGAAGTTAAATCATGGGGTCTTCCAGGTTTTTAAGGGAGCTGTCACACCTGTGGGTTGACCATTTTCAGGCTGCTAACACTTGGCAAGTTCAGGGCTCTCATCTTTATTTGTCCCCTCCACGGGGTCGTCAGCCTCAAAGAAATAAAATGCCCTCCTCACTCACATCTTGATTTGGTACCCTGTGGGAAAGTCAGTCGGTCCCTGTCATGAAAAGAATCTCCGTTTTCCATTCCACAAGGCACCCCATCCATATCTGGCTGTGCCCGCGCGGCTTTGGGCTCTTCAAAAGGCGGCCTGTGTTTTCACTTTCTCCTCGCCACTTCATGATAAAAGCGCCCTGGTCCCTCCGTGGCATTTAATGAATGGTTCCTCTCCCCCTGGATTTGGACTGCTGGCCTTTCCGACCAGTCATTAACTGGCAGGAAATGCCCTTCTCGGCAATCACTACTGTGTA
Organism: Sus scrofa; assembly: GCF_054392235.1. Lineage (NCBI taxonomy): Eukaryota > Metazoa > Chordata > Mammalia > Artiodactyla > Suidae > Sus > Sus scrofa. Next base: position 118,829,222 of record NC_139401.1, read on the forward strand.
AACAGAGCTATAAACTTCCGAGGGCCGTGCAATCCCAGACCCTAAAGCTGCACGTGTAGGGGGGGATCTTGATTGTAAAACACTGCCTTCCAAATTAAACTCAAACCACATGATACAGTCCATAAAATATACAAAACATGCAGGCCAGTGACAGATTTATTGTGGCCCTACAGAATAAAGCAAAAAAAAAAAAAAAAAAAAAAAACCAAAAACAAAAAAAAACACACACACCAAAAAAAAAAAAAAAAAAACCTCTCTATATGGAAAACACTGCTACTTTTGACCCAAAGAGCCCCCAAACAGGAAGTTAAAAGCAAATCAGCCAGCTGTGGCCTGAGTTATGAAGGAGACCAGCGCAAACGGCATTTCCTGTCATTGCTTGTCGCCATTTCGGAACGCCTCCGTCTGAACTGTTTTCTTAGATGGCTAAAAATATGATGGAAATTTCTTTGGGGATAGATGGAGAGGCCATGAGGAGGGCTATTATTACATGATCTGGGCTTGAAAGTGAAAAATGTAACTTTTACCCGAAAAATCTCCTTAGCACAGGTCACACAACCAGTCGCTTGAATGTCTGCATTTTTAACGAATACAGGATTAACAGACCACATTAGGAAAAGTAAAAGTGTTCAGAATCAGACATTAGACAGCCTAGATGGTGCCTGTTAATTTTGGCGCAATTTTCAGAACAGGGATTTGCATGCACCTGATTAGTAAGAGACAGAACTGCAGACTCCAACACCCCAGAGAAGAGGAACTAGCTTCTTCAAGTTGGTTTCTCTCTCCCTCTGTCTCTCACCAGCCCACAGCATGACTTGTGCAACTTCAAAGCACGTGCACGGCCGCGAGCTCTCTGAGGGAATCGCATTTTAGATCCTTTATTAGTATCGCCACTCTTCAGAACATATGGAGGTATTCTTGTCTTTGTGCAGCACTGTGAAATGCCAAGCCCTGTGCCACATCTCTCCAGCCTGTCACCCTCTCAATCACAAGACAGCCGGGGGGGGGGGGGGGGAAGGCAGGGAGTTTCATCTGAAAGCACAAGCGTTTTGCCTTCACACTATTGCTCCACTGAACTCTCAGTGTGTCCATTCTGTATGGGGCGGGGGCTATCTGCCCAGCAAAAGCAGGTTTCTCTTGCTCTGGGAAAGAGGATTCATAAATGCTAGCCAGGGGAGCTAGTTGGCCAAAGTTCCGCCAACCCCCCCGCCAAAATGCCTTTCTCAAAAAAGGCCTTCCCTTGGGGGGCCTGTCGATCTGATTCCAGCCCAGACCCTGGCTTCAGAAAGCGGGCAGAGCGCTTACTGACACGTCTGCCGAGGGCAGGGCTGCTACAGGCATTCGTGAAACAGATCGGACTGCCTGGCACCCCCAAGACCAACCTCCACTTCCGGGTTTCTGCAGTTGGAAGCCCTTAGATATAAAACGTGACCCTCTAATGTGTGCTCTTTCTCACTTCATACTTTGGGGTGAGCTGATAAGGTTTTCCTTCATGCTACCCCACTACGTAGAAAATACGCTGCCCTCAATCACTTGGGGCTTTAAACTTTTCTCGGTCTCCCTTGGGAAAAGAATACACTCTTCTTTGGGATCCTCATGGATCACAGCCTGCAAGAATTTGGGGAAACATCCATGAGCTTTTTTCAACAAAACAGCACCCACAACCGGGCCACTTACTGAATGGCTGCTTTTCAGAGGACAAATGCACAGTCCAGTTGGGTGCTGAAGTGAAATGTGATCTCCGCCACGGTGCCATGCGTCTCATTGAAGGTGTTTCCATACATTTTAAACAGAACTCAGAAAAACCACGAGATAGTACCCACACCCCATCATAATAAAGTGGCCAACTTAACATTATGGGACAATCGCATCTTCTCAGTTTGTAAAGCACCAAACCAAGGAATTATACTATGGGCTATATGCCCAAGCTAATATTATACACGGGGCTTTTGTTCTGCTTTGTTTTGCTTTCCCGCGTGAAGGTTGAGGACTAAAAACAAAAGGTGAAATGCAAGCTCTCCGGTTCGTTCACTCTCCCATTTTTTTTGGCTAACAGGCAACCTCCCCCCCCCCCCGCCGCCCCCGCCAAAAAACACCCCCTCATTTGGTTTCGTCATGCTGCCACCTAAGGGGAGACTGCACAAGCTGTACCTAAAGGCTGATGGTCCTCTGGGCACAAAAGATGATTGTGGCGGATCTGAAATGGCAGCTCTTGTCTCTTCTACTGTGTGGACTTTGCTTTCTGGATGCAGTAAAAAGAGGCACTATTCATACCTGTATCTTGGTAAATAAAAACCCATGCAAATTCACCCTCTAAATGGGCAATCAGTGTTTGGCTGAAAATGAGACAGCTCTCAATGTCCTTTCGGGGTTTTGTCTGTGACTTCATCACTTTCTAAACTATACATGACACGAGGCATCTGAGTCACGGTATTTCTGCATTTGTTCCTTTTTTTATCTGGTGAGACGGTTTTGAAGGACTGTTTCTACATCACTTCTTGTTACAGACTGATTTCGACAGGATGTGGTGGAGATGGACCAAATGCAACTAGAGGTGACAGAAAACGAGCAGCTGGCTTTCAGGCTGCTCCTCGAGTCTCAGCCCAAAGGTTGCCTAACTTTCCCTGAACTTGTTAGAGAACTGCTACCGTGGCCTCCAGCAGGACATTCAACCTAGTGCTCAGTCTGTTTGTTGTGGTTGATTAATTGGGGGGGGGCAATAAAAAAGGGAGATAATGCTACCTGACATCCCAGGAAAGATGTTCAGAAAATAAAAGAACAAGTCAGAAAGCCTAATCTATCCTTCCATTCATTTAGTCACCTTTTACTGAGAGCCTACTATGTGCCAAGCACTGGGGATACGAGGCGAAGGAGACCTGTGGAGACCTAGGAATCTAAGGAGGAGTCACTCCTACATTCAAGGAAACCTGAATAAGCCTGAAGAAACCGTTCTCAAATTTCCAAACCACTTGTGGCCAGTGACCAAGAAGCTCGAGATTCAAAACAACCGCTGGGGACAATTTGAAGTCAATTTCAGTGATCCACACTGGAAAACAAGATCCAGCAAGTTGTCAGACTCTAGGATGCTCCCATGGCCTAAAGATCACCCAGTCTTCTGGAAGTCTAGTGCCAATCTCCCGCACTTTGGTCCAGACTGCCTTTCTCAACTGGGGGCCCCTTCTTTCCAGGCTCTGCAAGTTCACCCACAGTGTGAGCATAAAACTAACTCCCGCCTAAGGTCAGAAACAAATCACTCCTTCTACTCATGAGCCAAACTAATGCTGAAGGAAGAAGGACTTGAGAGTAGACATAATATTTTAACAAGCATGCCTAATTGATTCCTAAATCTCTAATCAGGCTCCCTTTTTTCCCTTAACAATTTGTTCACCTGGCTGTTAGAGGAGAGTGCTGGGATTACTATGCTTGAGTTTCTTGAAAGGGATCAAACATATTCAGGGAGAGAGAAAAAAATATATATATATATACACACACACATATATACACATGTGACATATGCATTTATGTGAATATACACAACATACATGATATATACAATGTGTGTTACATATGCATATTCACTTAAAGATATATATATATCACACACACACACACTCATATTTAAATCAAGCTTCCTTTCATTCCTGTTTCCTTTTGAGCTCTGATCAGTGTCTCCTTTTTCTGAAAGTTAACTCCCAGAATTTGAACATGCAGAGCCTCCGAGAGACACTGCTTAATACAAACATTTATTAAGAGTTTTCTGTGAACCTTTTTTTCTTTCATTCTTAGAACTGGAGGATTGCTATAAAAATAGGTATTCCTTTATAATCTTCCAGGAATAAATCAATGCACAGCAGTATAAATTGTTCTAAACTGAAGACCGCTTTGAACATGTGTGCACATGCGTGTGCTCATACATACCCCAGACAACTTGGGAATACCTTTATTTCTCCAATAAAAATATGGGCCCTCTTCCCAGATTGTATTATTTCTCCATCACTCTTTTCAAAACACTGTCACTCAATTTAATACCAAGTAGAAATAAACGGTGGATTAATATTGTGTCTTTACTAGAATGATCTGAAAAAAAAAAAAAAAACCACCCCACATTTTTTTCTGATCCCTTTTAGGTCACATGGATATCATTAACACCTGATAACAGAGCTGATACCTTATTTATCCTCATTCTCAAAGCTGCCTTTTCAACATTGTCATTTGGCTGTCTTGAGGCAATACATAACCATTCGGGAAGAGAAGGACGCCACAGAACCATCTGGTTTCCTTAAGATCTAAAAAGCCCACATTAGTACCGATCTAATTGCTTTCTTTGGGGGTCATAATTTGTGCTTGTTTGTGTTTGGTTTTCTGGCAGTTAAATTACTTGCTCTATTCTCTTAGAGGAAAAATGCCCACCTCATTTTATCTGAGGCACAGGTTTCCTTCTAGTTTTGAACGGACAACTGTGTCACACGTAGGGAGAGGCAGACAGATCCCACAAAGAAACAAAACTGCAGATTTCTCTGTTCTTGATGTCACACACACTTGTGATGGGAGAAAAGCCATCCGTTCGCCCTACTGGCCCTGTTCGAAGAAAACTCCACCGTATGGACACACCTTGACAAAGTCAAGGTGGCCTGCATGCTCTTTCAGACACTTGATAGTTTTAACATGGCAGTGACCATGATCTAACTTTAATGACAGGATCACATTACGTGTCAAACATGTACTGTAACTTACTCTTGTCTGCTATGCCCCGATCCCTGGTTGTAATCCTATCAGACAGCATGATTTATTTCGAAACAGAAAAATCCTGCCACCTTCCTAAACTGACTGTGCTAGAAGCAGGATAAGAGTACATTTCTAGGAAGGAAACTCTGCATCACTTTAGGCCTTTTCGCTCTCTTCTTTCCTTGCCTTCCCTTCCCTCTCAAATATAAGGACAGCTGGGTGGAGAACCAAACTGGACTTCCAGAGACACGGCTACTGCTCCAGCACGTGCAGGACTGAAGAGCCTCAAAAGACACCCCCTTCTTCCTCCCAGCTGCTGTGATTACTTTTTCATATGGTAGAGCTGGGCAGATAATAATACTCCCACTGGTCTAAAGAATATTGAATTACACGAGTGCCTAGCAGGGCAGGGAGCCGCCCGAGAACCCACGGAAGGCAAACAGAATGCAGGCAATTGGCGGGATGCACACTGTAAACGACTTCCAATTCTGAGGTTCTTGCGAGGGCGCAAAAAAGAAAATCTTCCGTTTCAATGAAAAGCTGTGCACAACATCTGCTCCTCTGTGAGTTTACAAACGACTCATGCTTCCTTTCCATTCAGCATTTATTAAGCACCTACTTTGTGCAAAGCGTTGCTCAGGTTTAAAGGGTGGCTGAGGGCAACTGCCAGAGAATTCGGAGACCAGGTCAGAATCATAGGTTTTTATCCCCCGGAAAATGCAGCTGTTTTGAAATGCCTGGAGTGGACAGTTGAGAAAAAGGTACTTTATCACAGTCCTGGGAATCACTATGAATGCTTAAGGCGGCGAAGGAAATTAGAGAAATGAAGTAGCTCTTAGAGCAAAACATGTAGTCACCACCTCTAGCCCAGCACTGCATAAATTCTCTCTCAAAAAAAATTTTTTTTTCTGACAAACTCCTTATGTTTTCATGCAAGGCCTCCAATCTCATCACCATAGGAAGCTGCAGAATGGGCAACATTTCTTCCTAACATCTTGACATTAGTCCAGCTAGTCCATTCTGGCCCCAAGGTTTAGTTGCCCCACCGCCGCCCCTTCTAAGGATGCACCTGGTCCGAAGTCATTCTGCAACGAGGCAGCACATGAGGAAGCAGAGCTGAATGAACTGGAATCTAAGTATGTAATCTTTAAAAATGGGAGAAGGTGCCTTTGGTCACCCCTGATCTCTTGCCAAAATCCAAGCATCCACTGCTCTACCTGCAGGAACTCTCCTTTCAGCTGTGAAGCAATGACCTGGCCCCAACACTTCTCCCAACAATCTGAAAAACGGATTATATAGTCAATTCCACCGCCAACACTTCAGTTCTTCTAGGCACGTGACAACACCTGGCAGGGAAAATGTACCATTTTTTAATAGATGCAAAACCATCTCCTCCCCCTGCTGCTCTGGAGAAGCTTGCTTAATTTAATAACAGGAGAAATCTACCAGTCAATTTGCTTCTACTGCTCTGGGAGAAGTCAAAAGCAGAAAGAGGTATAATGATATCAGCTGGGCCATGGGGCAGAGGTCCTTTAGGCTACGTTTAGGGAAGTTTCAATAAATATGAAAGCATCCTCCCAAAGTATTACATATTGAGAAACACTCTGAAAACAACTTCTTTAAAGTATGTAAACATTAAGGACTAAACTTTGAAAGGCAAAATGGAAAGTAGGAAGATAATCAGAAAAATCTAAGGCCTCTGGTAAGCTTCCTTGTCGATATGCCTTTCATCAGAGGGGGAAAACAACCTCAGATGAACTGTGTCGAACAGCGATGTCTAGTCAATTTTATAGCGATTTCAACAATCCACTGCTTCAGGGGATCACTGAACCACCCGAAGGAAAACTAAGGAGCAAACATAGTGAAAGAAAAGAGCAATCATTTTAAAATTAAATCTTGGAATCGTTTTTTTAATTGATGCTTTTCCATGAACTCAATACAGGTGTAGAGTTAGGCTGTGGGGATCCAAACCCAATTCATAAACACTAGCAATTTAGGAACCTCAGAGAAAAAAAGAACTCCTGCAAAACACACTACCTCAAGTAACTACAACAATAATAAATTCACCCCCACTGCCGCATCAATCTATACCAATCAAGAGTCAGTAGACAGAAAAACACACAGTGGGTCTACTAATGCTAAAACTACACAATTCAATCACCTAAATGTTAACGTGGGTTGCTCGTCTTGATTTCATTTCAATTTCTTACCATAAAAGCTCACTGTGTGAATGCTAAAAATTAAAGTTAGCTTTTTCAATAGTCTCCTAGACTCTACCTCCAGGCCCTTCAGATGCCAGGAGTAAAAGCAAGCTGCCCCAATGTGTGGATCCAGAGAGCCAAGAGGCACGGCTCTGTAGGAAAGCTGTGGCACTGCCCACGGTATCGCATGGCCACGGGGAAATGAGTGGCTAGAAGCATTTGCTGATGGTATGCCAGGCGAGAACTTCCTTTAAATTACAAACTATATGTGACATATGACATGTTATATATATATACATACATGTGTACATACACATACACACAGAGGCAGAAGTAGAAGAAAAAGTAGGAAAAAAGCAAGCAAGCAGCCGAACCAGAAGAAAGAGCAAAGCCCTAAAACTGCAACAAACTTGAAGGATTACTTTTCCTTCTATTTGCCATTTTGAAAAATAAACTTTGAAGGGCATTCGATTTCGTCGGCGTCCTAGGAAGGCAGCCGCTCTCACCAACGCCAAGCCATCGCCAGCCTTACCTTCGGCTCCGAGCGCAAAGCCAGCGGCTAAGGGGTCCCGCTCTCAGCGGCAGCGGCGGGGGCAGCGGCGGCGGCGGCGGGGGCAGCGGCACATGCCATCTGTTAGCGGCAGAAGCAAAAGCGGCGCTGCGCGAGGTGGCCCGGGTGCCGGGAGAGCCTCTAGCAGGGGTGTCTACTCGATGCCGCCATTTTAAAGCGAGGCTCCTGAAATCCTTAGACACGAGCGGATTCAAGCCCGCCCCACCTACAGAACTTCAGGGCTGGGACGGGCAACCCGGCTCCGAGTCGGCCGCGGCGGGGTAGAAAGTGTCAAGCGAAAGACGCGCACACGGGGACTCCCGGACTGAGGCGACAACCCCTCCGACCCCCTCTCCCCCCCACCCCCCGGGCTGCGGCGCGCCTCCTTTCGGGCCCAGGGGCGACGGGATTTTCGGTTTCTCCCCTCCCCCGGGGCCCTTCCCCGGGGCCGGCCGGCGGGCCGGGGGACAGCGGGGGGACCCGGGCCGGCCCTCCCCGCGCCTCGCGAGCGCTTGGTTCAGTCCACTTGGAGCACACCTCGAGCTCCCCGGCTCCCCCGCGGCGGGCGGGCGGGCGTGGGGCTCCGGGCCGGGCGAGCGGCTGCCATGGCAACCCCGGCCCAAACCCCGCCCGGCCGCCGCCAAAGGCGTGCCCTCGGCCGGCCGGCCGGCCCCCGGCAGCGCCCCGCCGACCCGGCTGCCCGGCCCCGGCTCCCGAGCCCCGCGGGGCTCGCTGAGGGCACGGTGCCCGCGAGAGGCTTCAGGCGCCCCAACCGTAACTCCCGCCAAACTCCGCCGGGCGCTGGAGCGGCGCGCCGGCCGGCGCTCCCGGGCCGGGAAGCGGGCGCGCTGCCGCCCTCGGCCGCCCGGCCCCGCCCTGCCCGGCCAGGTAGCCCGGCGCGCCCCTCACCGGCCCCGCGGCCGCGGTCGCGGCCGCCGCCGCCCTCACCTGGCTCAGCGCGCACCGCTCGCGGTCCCGGACGCGCGGGAGTCTGGCCGCGTGCTGCCACCGCTCCCGCGCCCACCCCGGGGCGCTCTGTCCTCCCCCGCCTTCTCGCTGCTCCCGGAGAGCGCCAAAAAGTCGCGCTCCGGATCCCGCTCTGAGTGCGGGCACTTTCTTCCTGTAGGGCGCTGTTTCGTCGCCAAATATATTCTTTGTGTGGTTCGTTCATTCGTGCACGGTTCTCAGGGAGCGAAGCGCGGGCTTTATTCTTAGGGGGTGTGGCGCCTCTTCCCCCCCCCCACCCGCCGGCCCAGCCCCCGCTGCAAAGGCTCTTTGTCATTTCATTATTAAGGGGAGGGGAGGGGGGGACAAATCATAACGCTCAGGTTTTACAAAAGCGAGAACAAACAGAGCTTGCACACAGCCCCGGAGGGGGCGGGGGAGGGAGGCCGAAAAGTTTCTCGAGCGGCAGGAACTGAAGTGCCCAGGAGACATGCAGTGTGATTCAAGGCTGGACGCTTACCGGCACTTCGGACACAGGTAAAGTGAAAGAGGTAATTTCCAAAATGACCTTCGTCGCTAAATATATCGGCCCACTTGAAGGCATAAATACAGACATCAATCCATCGATCAATCCCGGTACTCACCAGCTGCCTGCCTGGATCCGCACCGTCTATAAATCCTTTATTTCCCTTTAAGAACCTCCGAAAGGGAAACGGTGATCTCTGCGAATAGTTCCCCCTCTTTAACGGAGTTGGAAGGGTAGGAGGAGCCCTAAGGTAGGATTCCAGATACTTTCGAAGGAGAAATGGACAAAGCATAGGGAATTACACGTTTTGATTTTTAAAAATGTACATCTGGCTAGCTAAATTACAAGTTTCGGTTTAATGCAAGTGTAATGGGAACACCAGCTGTCCCTTAATTGGAGCCCCCCATAATAATAAACGCATGCTTTTATTTAATTTTAGGAGGACAATTGTAGTGGAACACACACGCATGTGCAGGATCCTCAGTGACAAGCTCATAGCAATTCATGGGCGGCTTTCCTGCAATGAACTACTTCACCCCAGTACAGAGTTCTGCATGCTCTGCAGAAAGTGCAAAAACATCGCAGGAGATAGTTAAGCGGCAGTGAGATTGAGGAGTGGAGTGAATTCTCAGGCTAATTACATTTTTTAATTCTGCCGGACGGATCCAAATAGAATTCTCCAGCTAATATTAGGCAAGAAATCAATCTCTGTTAAATGCGAGATAATAGGAGCAGGATCATAATGGTTGGAAGGAGAACACTGGCACAAACTGCTCTTTAAATAATTGAGAAAAACTCTCGGTGGCATCTGACAAACATTGTGAAAGTTATCAGGACGTTGGGCAGGGGCCCTGTCTGCCAGGTTTGCAACACTGGGTAGAGTCCTAGCATAAGTCAAACAGAAGGCAGGAGTTTCTAGTTATTTGCAAAAAGGGGGAAAAAAAAAGAGAGAGAGAGATTTCGTTCCTCACCACCTTTCCCCACCTCCCTTTGAACTCACCAAATGACCTGCTCTAGTCTAAAAGTCAAAATTGGCTGACATGTAGGAAGTGGCTTTGGCAGTCCAGGAACTGCCATAGCTGAAAGGGGGAGGTGCCGGCTATCACAGGAGGCTGGAGAGAAGGGCAGCCTGAATTATATAACTTTATGCCCAATCATCTAACAAATGAGGAACTGTTATCACAGGGAGTCAACAAAGGAGTCTTTATACTAAACACAACCTGGGTCAACACCAGATCTCTTACCTGTGCCCACCATTGCAAACCACATCTCCCGTGGGCCACTCTGGCTTTCCCTAGTCCCACACGAGCTGGCTTGATTGTATTGTTAGCGCATGGCTGAAATAATTGTTTTATCATAAATTGAAGGTCACAAGTGGGTCACTTTGCTCATTCTCGGGGTAGCACAGCTTCCACACCGTCTCCTGCTGGAAATTTCTGCCCGGTGAAAGTTGCACATGAGACTCTTATTCTCCCTTTTCCACACTGAAGGGGAGAGCAACCTTATAAACAAATTTTCACCGGGTAAACTGTGCTGCTTTTATCCAGGGTGGCATGACAAATGAAGCTAGGCAAATTTCCACGCCACCAGGTCATTAGGGAGTGTTTTCAAGGCGGTAGGCAATTGCCGTCCCCTCCCTTCAGCGTTTTAAAAGGACCCATTTGCTCTCTGGGGTAGACCCACCTTGGAATTACCTTCCATTTTAGCAGAGTGGGTAGTGCTAGACAACATTTTTCTTTTCTCCTTCTTGGGTGTGATTGGGGGCACGACCCAGGAAAAATCAAGTTGTGTAATAACTGGCCCACCAGATGCGGTCACAAAGTAATGTATCCACATTACAGACTCTAAATACTTAAACTTCTCTGGTTGCATTTTGAGCCAACCTCAAAACCATTATTCCTAAAGGATCTTCAAAGGTCAGTGCTTCATGATACTCGCATTTAAATTTTCACTCTTGTCTCTCTCCCCAAGCCAGACAAATAGAGGCAGAGAAGCAAACACTTAAACACACGCGGGGAACATACTCCGAGCTCTGAGTCTTAACGCTTGAAATGGACACTTACACACAGAGCTGGGAAGCTAAGGCGTAGGTAAGGATGGAGCAGCCTCTCCATGTGACATGTTCTTCCAATAAATATAATTAACTTTGATAAACAGGAAAGAATTCGAAAAGTTACATAATGGTTTAGAAACAAAAGGATTATTGTCATGCGCCATCAAACAAATGTTGCTGTGTGTTTAAAGATGCTGCATAGGTGAAAATTTAAACCCTCTCAAATAGTGCACCATGGTTTTGAGGAGGTTTTTGTTTTGTTTTGTTTTGGTTTTTGGCCACACACCCGGGGCATATGGAAGTTCCCCAGCGCAGGTCACAGCTATGAGCAATGCCAGATCCTTAACCCACTGTGCTGGGCTGGATCGTACCTGCACTGCTGCAGAGACAATGTGGAATCCTTAAGCCATTGTGCCACAGCGGGAGCTCCTTGAGGTTTTTGAACTCTCAATATATTCTATTAGAGTTATGCCTTTACTCCTCTGCTAAAGCACATTAATTCATTTATTATTATTATTTTTTTTTTTTTTGTATTTTTGCTATTTCTTTGGGCCGCTCCCATGGCACATGGAGGTTCCCAGGCTAGGGGTCCAATCGGAGCTGTAGCCACCAGCCTACATCAGAACCACAGTAACGCGGGATCCGACCGCGTCTGCAACCTACACCAGAGCTCACGGCAACGCCGGATCGTTAACCCACTGAGCAAGGGCAGGGACCGAACCCGCAACCTCATGGTTCCTAGTCGGATTCGTTAACCACTGCGCCACGAAGGGGACTCCCATTTATTATTCTTTTAAAAAGATCATCAACAGGTACTATTGAACGTGCAGGCAGGGTTGTGCTATGCACACACACAAAAAAAACCCACTTCCTCTTTTGAACCTAGTATTATTAGCAAATAGTACTGTTTGCTGCTGCTATGATCTAGGGATGGCTCCATAACGCCCTTCGTGATCACTCCATACAGAAGCCGCTGGCTATTTAAGGGTGGTTGAAGAGCTAGAGACACGGATTATTCATCCATTTCTGAAAAGTCTTTTTCATTCAGATTTGGGAATTGGGGGTTTGGGGTTCACACAAAGGGATCTGATTAAATAGACAGGAAAAAAAAAACCCCAGCAGAATCTAGTTGTTGAAATGCTTTAGACAAATAAATGTCAGCTTCCAAGGTAAGCCCTTTGTAAAATGATGTAGACTGTATTTCTTACAGAAAAAGTGATAAGGCATTCCAATAACTAGTTGGGAGCTGAAATCATTGCATAGATAATAAATAGATCAACAACTCGGGTTGCAAAGAAAATTTCTGAAATTCAGATTTTTTTCTTTTCCTTGGACGGAACTCTCAGAATTATCTGAACGTGTTATAATAAACAGAGAAGAAAACAAGAAAAATATTAAAGAATCACATGCTCCAAAACACACCCAGGCCAGATGGATATATAAGATGATTTTCTTCCCAAAGCCTTTGAAGAATATGTTATACACATTATCCTCGAGTATTGAAAGTATGGTATATTTCTTAGAATTATCCTCAGAGGGAAATGTGCTAAGAATGACATAGATAAAAATGATACAAAAATGTAAGGATGCAAAGGGTAAGAGTGATATAAAAAAAGAAAAACATGGCCTATTATCACTTAGGAATACTATCTTTATAATAGCCATCATCGAATGTGGAAATACTCTGTGCCAGGCACTGTATTAAGTATTTTTCACAAGTTGACTCATTTGATTCTCATAATGATCTCTATAAGGTAAAATATTACATCCCCACGTTAAGAGAAAAGGGATGCTCATCCACAGTTAAAACGTAGAGGGAGTTCCCTGGTGGCTCAGTGGGTTATGGACCCAGTGTTGTCACTGCTGTGGCATAGGGCCCTGCTGTGGCACTGGTTGGATCCCTGGTCCTTAAGTTATGAAGTAAAGCTATTAAGTAGCAGAGCCAGGATTCAAAGTTAATTGTCTCTGATGATACGGCCCATGCTTTTAACTACTACTCAGTACTGAATTAAGTTATAATGGTGTCCAGTTAGATCTGATCTCAGACACTTGCCATACCATACTGCCTCTCACTGATGTGGGCATTTTAATCAAAATGATGCCAATAAAATATAGAAACTGACTAAAATAACTTTAAGCGGTGATCAAGGATTTTTATCTCAGAAATGTAAAGATGATTTTTGCCAAAAATATCAATATTATTGAAAAATGCATCATCATCTAAGAAAATGCCAAAAAAGACAAATGATAAAAATCCACTCCTTTTTATGGTTAACATCTTTTACATATAGGAATAGTGTGCTACCTCTCGAACATGATAAAGGCTGTATATTCAAAAAACAAGGAATCTCCTACCTATTGGAAAAACAAAGTCATTTCTCGAAAACTGGACCAAAACAGGGGATCTTTTATTCACATGTAAGTTTAGTGTTTCTGAGAAATTCTTGTTTTGGTAATAAGGTATGAAAAGAAATTAGAAGTAAATATTGGAAAGGAAGAAAGAGAATTTTTATTGTCTTTTTGCCTTTTCTAGGGCCGCTCCCACGGCATATGGAGGTTCCCAGGCTAGGGGTCCAATGGGAGCTGTAGCCGCCGGCCTACACCACAGCCACAGCAATGTGAGATCCAAGCTGCGTCTGCGACCTATACCACAGCTCACGGCAACACCGGATCCTGAACCCACTGAGCAAGGCCAGGGACCGAACCAGCAACCTCATGGTTCCTAGGCGGATTCGTTAACCACTGCGCCACGATGGGAACTCCATGTAGAGAATTTTTAGATAACATTAGTAAATACCTAGAAAAGTCCCAGAATTAACTTCAAATGATTAGACAAAACTACAGAGTTCGGTAAATCACAAAGTACAAGATAAATAGTCTTTGAAAGCCAAGAAAAAATATCTATCAGTAAGCCAAAAAGGAGAAAGGGTAACGCATTTACAATAAAGCAAAAACATTAAAGTATTTGGTAATAAATCAATATACTCGAGTGTGAGAAAAAGAAATAATATACCTTAATGGCAGAAATAAAGAAAAATCTCAATAAATGTAAAGTCATACTACATTTCTGAACGGGAAGACCAATAATGTGAAGCTAATACTTCTTCACAGGTTGATTTATAGATGTAAACAGTGCAAATGAAAATATCTCTTATTTCAAAAATGACATTACATTCATTTGTAGTAACAGTTGCGTATGACCATCCTGGGGAAACAAAAAGTCTGAAGGAATGATCAAATATTAACGTGTATTATAAATTAACACTAGTTGAATTGGCAGAATTCTGATGCAAATCAGAAATATCATCAGTACACATGGAACTGAGACCATGGAAAAATTTCTAATAAATGTAAGAACTGAATGCATGATGAACACAGCAAAACAAAACCACGGGAAAGTACATATTATTATTTTTTGGCGGGAAAGTACATATTATTAAGTAAATTCCCCTGGAGTCACGAATATAGAGAGAAATTAACATAAGGCTTTATCTCTTACCATATATAACTATTCTTTCTATATGAAATCAAAATTAAATATTTAAAGAAAACCAAAAAATTAGGAATAGAGTATTTAACTTTATCAGAATTTTAAAAGTTTTGAATAGAAAATATTGCAAAGGAGAAACTGGTCAAAGGGTAGAACATAATAGAAAAATGTAAAACCGGTATCAAAACTCAGATTAAGGGGTGGAAATTCTAGGAAGATCGTGGACATATGACTGGTATCTAAACTGTATTCAGAGGTGCTATGCATGTAAAAGACCACTACCAGATCCCCAAGGGGCAAATGTTCCACGAATATCACCACCCTAGAAGAAATACCTATTGTTCCAACTAGGAGGCATCATTTGATACTGAATTTAGTTGCCAAAAGCAAAAATCTATAAAACCCAATGCTACTGAGTCTCTGGAAGAATAGGCTCACTCAAGTTGCTGATGACACTGCAAACTGGGTCAACAATCATAAAAATATTCATAGTCATCAAACTAGGGATCCCAATCCTCAGAAACTATCCGAAGGTAATAATTCAAAAGAAGAAAAAACACAGCCTTCGTGTGTCAAATATCAAAAGCCTTGAAACAACTTAAATATCCACCAATAGGGGAATGATTGAGCTATTACATAGGCATGCAATGAAATTATTTAAACACTGTAGAAAAACAGAAAATTGTACAGGAAATAACATTAATAAAAGGTTACAATGAAAGATTACATATTCACTTTAATTGCATCCATGAATATTCATAAGGATGATAATCAGGAGAATCCAAAGATTTATACCTAGGTTTTAATCTTTTTTTTTTTTTCTCTTTTTTGGACCACACCCACGGCATATGGAGGTTCCCAGTCTAGGGGCTGATTTAGAGCTGTAGCCTGCAGCCTACACCGCAGCCACAGCAATGCCAGATCCAAGTCAAGTCTGCAATCTATACCATAGCTCATGGCAACACAGGATCCTTAACCCACTGAGCAAGGCCGGGAATCAAACCCACAACCTCGTGGTTACTAGTCATATTCGTTTCTGCTGTGGCACAACGGGAACTCCTATACCTAGGTTTTTAAAAAAGATAAAACTAGGGAAACTTTTATTATTTCGGCAGTCTGTCCAGGAAAACGTTATTAAATTAGAGAAATATTTGACCTCTATTTGAAATAAACTACTTCTATTTCTCTCACCTTCTGCTATTTCTTTCTGTTCTTCCCCTGAATCTCTCAAAATATTTTATCTTCTAGGAATATTTCTCTGGCCCTCTGTCTCTCTTTTCATTTCTATTTCAACTATCTCTCTCTCTTTCATCGCCCTCTTTATTCCATCTTTTTGCTTTTTATGTTCCTTAACTCTTTTTGTATTCCTGCTCTTGGAATGGTTAAAATAGGAGAAAAAAATGTATTCCATTTGTTTTAACTGTTGAAGTAAACATTGCTTTTGCTCATTTTAAAAGTGAATGATGTGGTACATATATACAATGGAATATTACTTGGCCATAAAAAAGAAAAAGGAGTTCCTGATGTGGTGCAGCAGAAAAGAACCCGACTAGTATCCATGAGGATGTGGGTTCAATCCCTGGTGAGGCTCAGTGGGTTAAGGATCTGGCATTGCCCTGACGCAACTCGGACTGGATCCTGCATTGCTATGGTTGTGGCTGGGGTGTAGGCTGGCAGCTGTAGCTCTGATTCGACCCCTAGTGTGGGAACTTCCATATGCCATGGGTGCAGCCCTAAAAGGCAAAAAAAAAAAAAAAAAAAAAGCCATTTTCAGTAACATGGATGAACCTGAAGCTAACCATATTAAGTGAAATAAGCCAGACAAAGACAAATATCATGATATCACTTATATGTGGAATCTAATAAAATGATACATTATATCTTATTTATAAGACAGAAACAAACTCAAAGATTTTGAAATTAAATTTAGGATTGCCAAAGGGGAAACTGGGGGGGGGGAATAAATCGGGAGGATGGGATTAACATAAACACTGCTGTATATAAAATAGATAACTATTGGAGTTCCCGTCGTGGCGCAGTGGTTAGCGAATCCGACTAGGAACCATGAGGTTGCGGGTTCGGTCCCTGCCCTTGCTCAGTGGGTTAACGATCCGGCGTTGCCGTGAGCTGTGGTGTAGGTTGCAGATGCGGCTCGGATCCTGCGTTGCTGTGGTTCTGGCGTAGGCCGGCGGTCACAGCTCCGATTCGACCCCTAGCCTGGGAACCTCCATGTGCCGCAGAAGCGGCCCAAGAAATAGCAAAAAGACAAAAAAAAAAAAATAGATAACTATCAAGGACCAACTGTATAGTACAAAGAGGTTTACTCAATATTCTGTAATAACCTATGGGGGGGGGGAGAATGGATATATGTATAACTGATCCACTTTGCTATAAACATGAAGGTAATATGATTTTGTAAATCAACTATACCCCCCAAAATTTTTTGAAGTGAATGAGACAAATTCATTAGCTTTGAATTCTTTTTTTAAAAAGGCACCCAAATTGAATTCTTTTAATTACCTATGCATCACTAAGGCCAATTCAAATGCTTCTGCAAGGCCCTAAAAGACGTCAGGTGGAAAATACTCCGTATCCTAATCTCATCAGATTTATCACCACAGAAAGAACATTAAATATGAAAGATTTACGTTAGCATTAGAGGAAACCCTTGCTATTCCAATTTTCAAGATTTCAAATACCTAACGTTTTGTAAAGCTAAAACATAGTCTAACCTCCATGCAACATGTTTATACAACAATTTCAGTCTTTTTGCATTTTGAATTCATGATATTGTGAATATAATATTGGTATGCACAGGTGATCACGGAGCCTGAGATGATACTGAACCATTGCCATTACCAGAGAATGGGCAGGAAGCTAAAAAAGATATCTACTGGTAGTATAGTGACCTCTGGCAAGTTATTTAATTTCTCTCAATTTCTTCATAAATAAAATCCAGATAGTTCTAGAACCTTCCTTGTAGCATATATTGTAGTATTAAATATGACAAAGTTTTGAAAGCACTTACAGGGCCTGGAACATAGTAAGGGCTCCATCAGTGAGAGGAAGTGGAAGGCATTGCCGATTCGGAGGCAGGAATTCGGAGGGCACGTCGGGCACAGAGAAGAGACGGGCTTGGCTACAGTCATCCCGGAGGGTTAATTTGGCACCTCTTCTTTTTACTTCTAGGAAATAGAATTAGTCACACTTCAATGGATCCTTATGGAACCTTCAGAGCAGCCACCAGGTTTAAGCATTCCTTCCCCCTTTGCGGGTGCACTGGAGAAGGGAGGGCTTGCGGGGGGGGGCAGTTCCTTGTCAATCTTGTGCAACCCAGAAAGGAAGAAGGTGATATCAGCCCCAGAGTAACTCAGGTTCCCATTAGCAAGGTCAGAGTGCCAGATAAGCGACTTGTCTCTGCCCTGCCAAATGGGTGGCACGGCTGCACTATCCTGGAGGTGGCCTGAGAATGGGGGCCTCAATGGTGAATCTCCATGAGCCAGTGACTATGTCTGGTCTGTCTGCTGATGCTATGCAGGAAGGGGGGCACTTGAACTTGAGATGCTGATTGGTACAGTATGATGGTTAAGGGCACAGATCCTACAGCCCCACTGCCTGTGTTCACTTACTAGGAGTGTGACCCTGAACAAGTTACTTACCCTCTCTGTGCCTAATTCTTTGTTTAAAAAGTAGGGGCAATGATAGTACCGCCTTCATGGAGTTTGTGGTGAGAATTAAATAAGATAACATATGGAAAGCATCCTAGAACGCTGCCAACCAAGTGGCTTGAGTGCTGGCTATTTTTATCCATGTACAAATAGCCCATTTCTCAGCTTCCCTGGCAATCAGGAGAGTATTCTTCCTGGGTCCAGAGGGGACCCATCCCACACACAGAAGAGGAGGGTCATGCTTTTGTCCCTTTGAATCCCATTTGGCTAGGGCCTATTAAAAGCAACAGTGACATCAGTGACAGGGAGATTTGGCAAATAACCATGGAAATCAGACCGAGGCTAATCCTGAAAGCCTGGGTTCTGTGGGGACATTCTCTTCCTCTCCTGGCTGCAATGAGACCTGAAATTTCCTGCCATCATGCCTTAATGTCTTCAAAAAAAAAAAGGAAAAGAAAAAACCCTCTCGAAATGAACACATTACCCAGGAAGAATAACACATTAACCTGTTAGCTAGATGAACAATTTAGCACGGGTTACTTTTATCATTATTTAGCTCCTAGTGGTTGGACCCTGAAGCCAGCAGATGAAGGATGGCTAAATGATGCTAGGAGGGAAGAGAGGGGGACAGGGCATCTGGAAGCAGCCTGAGAGCTACTGAGGACTAAAGCCGGACAAACCCGATGTCTGTGTGGGCCCCTGGACGGAGCAGAGAACTCCGTGACCCCCTACTGTCCTTTCTGCTCCCCATTTTCTCTTTTCATTCCCTCTGCTCTGTTTTCTTGTGTGCCATGCATCACGTAGCAGGGGGCCAGGCACCCAATCAACAGGTATTTATGAAGTACCTGATGAGTAAGTAAGTGCCCAAAATGGACAGAAGTCTCCAATTGCTTCAGGGATGTGCTATCCTGAATACAACTAGGCTATGGCTCAATAACAACTGATGACAAGGGGATGTATTCTGGAGGTCTACCTGCTCCATATGGTGAGGCAGGCACATGAGGCTGGCTACACATGTCCTAAGAGAGTACTCAAAAAACAAGTGGGATAGTGATGGGTTTGAGAAGCAAGCAAGGGTAGAAGATCCAGGCAGAAAGGCCCTATGCATTCATGAAAATACCACGTCAGGATTCACTCCAAAAACCAGGAAAAGGCTATTTCCAAGAGAGAGGAGATTAACCAAAGCAGCAGATTTTATTGAGTGCCTTCTTTGTGCTTGCACTTTCACCGATCTTGTTATATTTATTCCTCACTGTACAATCGAAAGGAATTATTGTCTCAATTTTTTTTTTTTTTAAGGGCCACACCTGCGGCATATGGAGGTTCCCAGGCTAGGGGTCTAATCAGAGCTACTGCTGCCGGCCTGCACCACAGCCACAGCAATGCCAGTTCCAAGCTGCGTCTGCGACCTACACCATGGCTGACGGCAACACTGGATCCTCAACCCACCGAGCAAGGCCAGGATCAAACCCGCAACTCATAGTTCCTCGTCCAATTCGTATCCGCGGCCCCACAACAGGAACTCCTATTGTCTCTATTTTTTAAATGGGAAAAATGATCACCAGAAAAGCTGGGCAAATTGTAGCCTACGGTAGTGGCTAAGTGCATTGATTTGCACCTAAACTACCTGGATTTCGGAGTTCCTGCTGTGGCTCAGAGGGTTAAGAACCCGACATAGTGTCCCTGAGGATGCAGATTCAATCCCTGACCTCACCCAGTGGGCTAAGGATCTGGCGTTGTCACAAGCTGCAGTTTAGCTCTCGGATTCAGCTCCGATCTGATATTGCTGTGGCTGTGGCTGTGGCTTAGGCTCCTGCTACAGCTCCAATTCGAACCCTAGCCTGGGAACTTCCATATTCCGCAAATGCGCCCTAAAAAGAAAAAAAAAAAAAAAAACTATCTGGATTTGAATCCAGGCTCTGCCATTCACTAGCTGGGTGGTCTTGGGCAAGTTACTGCATCTCTCTGTTCCTCAGTTTCCTGAGAACCGTAACAGTGCCTACTTCATAGAATTATTATAAGGCTTGAATGAGTTTCAAAGCATTAACACCAGTGCCTACACATATGGAATATTATAGGAGTGTTTATGAAATAAATAAAATAAACTTTGCCCACAGCTATGTGACTAGCATGAAAAAGAGGCAGGACTTGAGCCCAAGTCCAAGTCCTTCAGAGCTTGCACAATTCTCAAGTCCTCCATGGAGCCCAACTCTTACTTCCCTTCAAGGACCTGAAGTCCTCAATCTCCCAGAAATCTTTCCCTGGCCACTCCCTACTGAAAGTGACAGCATGAACGGCCTGAACCTAGCCGGAACATAGGTTGGAACTTGAACCCACATGCTAGAACTCGAAGCCAGCAAAACCCAGACTGGGACTTGAATCCACGTGCCGGGACTCAAACCCAGCCTAAATCCAGGTTGGGACTTAAGCCCACGGTTTTAGATTCGCGTTACTCACCCTGTGTCTGGACTCACTGAGGTTCAGGTTCTTTATGCCTCTGCGCAGAAGGAATTCAGCGAGGGACAAAGTGATAGGCGAGAAATAGATTTATAAGGATGGGATGCTTGTGAGAGATGCAAGCGGGCAGGCAGGCAAGGAAGCTGGGCCCCGAAGACCCGGTGGGCCACAGTTTTCTCATCCAAGGGGCGTGGGGGTTGGAAAGGCCCACCTCTTCCTTCCTGGGAGTAGTAGCTCCTCCTTAGTATCTGGTAAGGTGTGTATTCAAGTCAGCTGAAGGGCAGTCCTCAAACTCTTGCCCCTGGTCTGAATCTGAATGCGGGCCTCATCCCATCCCCCACCCAATAACCTGAGGCAATTCCCGCACCTCCACTAGTTAAGCTAAGCCTGCCTTATTGAGATGGCTTTCTGGAACTTACAGTGGTCTCCCAGCAGCCCCCAGGTTTCCCTCTTTATCTATGATCCCCTATCCGGACTTCTACAAGCACCTGTGCCTACTCCAGCCCTATCACTGCTTTGATTCACAGCTTCATACTTGGTCACAGACTGCTTGCCTAATGATTTGGGGTTTTTCTCTGCACATTATCTTGTTTCCCAAACTAGCTTATACACCTCCTCTTAAGGATTTCACTTACTTCTTTTTATGCCCGAAAGTGCCTAGCATCTCCCTGGGGTTTGAATTGAAATCTTGCCCACAGCTCTTCAGAGGCATGGTGGTCTTACAAAGTTTTGAGTGGGACAAGCGTTTTGCAGGTCAGAGTGGTTCATAGTCTCTTGGTGTACATAGCACTCATTTTCCACATCTGCCCGTTCACTTTCACAGTTTGGGTTCCCCTCTAACCCATGGATGAAATAAATGATTTTTAGTCTCACCTTATTCTCTATAAAGTTTTAGCATGTCTTTTCTCTAGACTTAAAAGTGATTTTCTCAGTTGTTCTCATGTTTAAAGCACTTGCTGAAGCATAGTGAATAAGGAATAGACACAGAGAGACAGAGAAGCACTATGGTACCACCAACGTTCCCGTAAAATCATAACTCTCGCTGTTATCCCTTTCCAGGCATATGGCACTGAGTCATAAGAAATAATAGCCATGGAAAATGGCCAAATGCACACTGGTGTACTTGAGCTAAGTACGAAGGCGAGATACAGTTATTTTTAAGATACGATCTATTTTGAAAATGCTTTCTGAGCCCTAAATATACTGTACCGTCATATCTCTGAAGGAAGAGAGAAACGTACCTAAGGTCTGAAAACACTTGCTGAGACAGTAAATGAATGTGCTCGATTTCCCTGATCAGAGACCTTCATCAGGGCAGTTTGATGCAAAGCCATAAATGAAATTACTTGGCTGATTATAAAGTCAGTCCCCCATGAACATTTGTTTACATCTGAAAACCGCTGCACGTAATTGCAGTCTCTGCTCAGGGGAGGCCCAGCTGGGATTACAAGAAGTGTTGCAAGGTTCTACTGAGGTGTGATCACCAGTTACGGCATGAACCTGGCACTGCGTGTCTACACTGTCTGTCTCCACCACTGGATCCGTCAGTCTTCCTCCTTCACTCAGGTAAAATTAGCCAAAAAGACAGCAGATCCCAGTCTTGGGAAAGAGAACACAGAGCAGTGAACAACATTCTGATACAGGAACCCCAAGTCCTCTGCTCCTGAGACATAGTCTGTAACTACATGGTAGGTACCATGTTCTTTCGAAAAGCCAGTGATGGTACATTCTCCTGGTCAAAGCGAAGGATAAGGTGGGAGATAAGTCAGGATCAAGGCCATACTTAAATATTGATTTCCCACGAGAATAAAAATTAGCAACTTGCCTTAATCAGCTTTTTTTTTTAACATTCTATTATTGTGAAAGCAGTATAGTTTTTGTTCTTGTTGTTGTTGTTTGTTTTGTTTTGCCTTTTTAGGGCAGCACTCAGGGCATATGGAGATTCCCAGGGGTCAAATTGGAGGGGTCAAATCGGAGCGATAGCTGTCGGCCTACGCCACAGTAATGCGGAATCCGAGCCTCATCTGTGACCTACACCAGAGTTCCCAGCAACTCTGGATCCTGAACCCACTGAGCGAGGCCAGGGATCGAAGCTACGTCCTCATGGATACTAGTCAGATTCATTTCTGCTAAGCCATGACGGAAACTCCTGGGTTTGTTGGGTTTTTTTTTAATTATTCAGTGATTGACATAATAAGGTGGATATATTTAATGTATACAATTTGATGAGTTTGGGGATAACACTACCCCCAAAGCCATAAACAAATGCATCACTTCTCTAAGTTTCCTCTTTATTTTTTTGCTGGTGTTGTTTTTGCTGTTTGGCGGTAAGAACACTTACTATACAGAACATTGGGTAGACCTCCCTGTGCTACACAATAGGTCCCTTGTTAGTTATCTGTTTTATATATAGCAGTGTGTAACCTATATGAGAAAAAAGAATGGCTTTATGTATAACTGATTCACTTTGCTGTAATCCTGAAGCTAATACAACATTGTAAATCAGCTATACCCCAATAAAAGGTTTTAAAAAGAACAACCCTGGGGAGTTCCCGTCGTGGTGCAGTGGTTAACGAATCCGACTAGGAACCATGAGGTTGCGGGTTCGGTCCCTGCCCTTGCTCAGTGGGTCAAGGTTCCGGCGTTGCCGTGAGCTGTGGTGTAGGTCGCAGACGCGGCTCGGATCCCGCGTTGCTGTGGCTCTGGCGTAGGCTGGTGTCAACAGCTCCGATTAGACCCCTAGCCTGGGAACCTCCATATGCCGCAGGAGCGGCCCAACAAATGGCAAAAGACAAAAAAAAAAATAAAATAAAAAAATAAAAAGAACAACCAAGAAAGAACACTTACTATAAGATCTCAGCAAACTTTAAGTATACAATACTATAAGCTACAGGCACTATGCTGTACAGCACAACTCCAGAACTTGTTTTTCTTGCAAGCTTCGTACCCTTTAGCTATTGTTCCCTCCCATTTCCCTCTTCCCGCAACCCTGGGAAACCACCACTCTGCTCTCTGCCTCAATGAGTGTCACTATTTTAGATCATGCGGTATTTGTCTTTCTCTGTCTGACTTATCTCCCTCAGCATAACGCCCTCAAGGTTCATTCGTGCTGTAGCAAATGGCAAGATTTCCTTCTTTTTCATGGCTCAATAATATTCCCCCATGTATGCATGCCGTATCTTTATGCATCCATCCACTGGTGGACATTTAAATTGGTTTCATGTCTTGGCTATCGTGAATAATGATAGAATGAACATGGGGATGTATACATCTCGTCAAGATGTTCATTTCCTTTCCTTTGGATGTATACCCAGAAATTGGATTGCTGGACTATACAGTAGTTCTGTTCTTAGTTTTTTGAGGAACCTCCATACTGCTTGTCGTAGTGGCTGTACCAACTTATGTTTCCACCAATAGGGTAGGAGTGTTCTCTTTGTTCCATATCCCCATCAGTGCTTGCTATCTTTTGTTGTTTTTGTTGTTGTTGTTTTAATAATAGCACATCCTAACAAATAAAGGTTTTCAGTTTCTTTACCCTGATGATTACGCACATTTTCACGTATCTCTTGGCCATTTGTATGTCCCCTTTAGAGAAACGTCTATTGAGGTCTTTTGGGCATTTTAATATTGGGTTATTTGTGGGGGTTTTGCTATTAAGTTGTATGCATTCCTTCTTTATTTTGTATGTTAACCTACTATCAGATATATAGTTGGCAAATATTTTCCCCCATTGCATAAACTGTCATTCCTTTTATTAATCATATTTTTTGCCATGCTTTTTGTATGATGCAATCCTGCTTGTTAACTTTTGCTTTCTTTTGCTTTTGGTTTCATATCTAAAAATAATTGCCAAGACAATGTGAAGGAGCTTCCCCTTACGTTTTCTTCTAAGAGATTCACAATTTGGGGTCTTAAGTCTTTAATTCATTTTGAGCTGATTTTAGTGTATGGTATAAGATAAGGGTCCAGTTTCGTTCTTTTGCATGTGGACATCTAATTGTCGAAACTGTGTTTATTGGAGAGACTATCCCTTCGCCATTGTGCATTCCTGCTACCCTTGTTGAAAATTCATTGATCATATATATGGGTGTTTGTTTCTGGGCTTTCTGTTCTGTTCCATTGTTCTATGTGTCTGTTTTTAATGCCGTTGCCATATTATTTTGATTACTACAGCTTTGTCATATAATTTAAAATCAAGATGCCTCCAGCTTTGTTCGTCTTTTTCAAGATTCATTTCATTACTCAAGAACTTCTGTGGTTTCCGATGAAATATTAGATGGCTTTTTCTATTTCTGTGAAAAATGCCATAGAAATTTTGATAGACATTGTGTTGAATCTATAGAACACATTGGGTAATATGGACATTTTAACAATGATAATTCTTACATTCTATGAGCATATCTTTCCATTTTTTCATGCCTATTTTAATTTCTTTCATCAACATTTTATACTTTTTAGTGTTCATATCTTTTACCTCCTTGTTTAGCTTGATTCCTAGGTATTTTATTATTTTAGTACTATTACAAATAGAATTGTTTTCTTTATTTTTCAGATGGTTTGTTGTTAGTGAATAGAAATGCAACCGATTGCTGTATGTTTACTTTGTGACCTGCAATTTTACTGACTTCATTTATTAGTTCTAAGAGTTTTGGTGGGGGGAATCTTTAGAGCTTTCTGCTGTAAAGTTATGTCATATGCAAACAAAGTCAATTATAACTCTTCCTTTCCAATTTGGATGTCTTTTTTTTTTCTCTTGCTTAATTGTCTTGGCTAGGACTTCCAATACTATGTTGAATAGAAATATTGTGAGTAGGCTTATACTATTCCTGATCTTAGAGGAAAAAGCTTTTAGCTTTTTGCCATTGAGTATGATGTTATCTGTGAACTCGTCACATATGGCCTTTATTATGTTCAGGTTCCTTTCATACTTAAATTATTGAGAGGTTTTTTTTTTTTTTTTTTGGCTGCATCCAAGGCATATGGAGATTCCCAGGCTAGGGGCCCAATCAGAGCCACAGCTGCCAGCCTACACCACAGCTGCAGGCATATCAGATCTGAGACAAGTCTGTGATCTACACCACAGCTCATGGTGATGCCAGATCCTTAACCCACTGAGCAAGGCCAGGGATCGAACTCACAACCTCATGGTTCTTAGTTGGATGCGTTTCCACTGTGCCATGATGGGAACTCCTGAGAGTTTTTTTTTTTTTAAATCATGAATGAGTGCTGCATTTGTCAAATGCTCGTTCTGCACCTATTGAGATGTTCACATGATTTCATCCTGCATTTTTAAAAATGTAGTATATCACTTTGCTTGATTTGTGGATGCTTGAAAATCCTTGCATTGCACAAATAAATATAACTTGTTCATGATGTATGGTTCTTTTAATGTGCTATTGAATTTGGCTTGCTTATACTCTCATGAGGACTCTTTACATCTATGTTCATTAAGAATATTAGTCTGAAATTTTGTATTCTTGTAGTGTCCTTGTCTAGCTTTGGTAGCAGGGTGATGATGGCTTTGGAAAATGAGTTTGGAAGTGTTTCCTCCTCTTCAGTTTTTTGGAAAAGTTTGAAAAGATTGGATTTCTTCTTCCTTATATGTTCGATAGAGTTAATTAGTGAAGCCATCTGTTCCTGGGTTTTCTTCATTGGAAGGTTCTGATTGCTGATTCAAATATTAACATTTTATATTATTGATCTGTTCAGATGTTCTATTTCTTCATGATTCAGTATTGGCAGGTTGTATGTTTCTAGGGATGTATCCATTTCTTCTAGATTGTACAATTTATTGGCATATAATTGTTCATAGTAGTCTCTTATGATTCTAGGACTTTTATAGGTTATTGTGTCCCTTCGTTTATAATTTAATTTATTTGAATCTTCTCTTTTTTTCTTAGTTTAGTTGAATATTTGACAATTTTGTTTATCATTTTGAAGTAAAACAACCCTTTAGGTTCATTGATCTTTCCTATTATTTTTCTAATCTTTCTTTCACTTATTTTTCCTGTAAAATTGTTATCTCCTTTATTCTCTTAACTTTGAGCCTAGTTTGTTCTTTTTCTAGTTCCTTGAGGTATAAAGTTAGGCTGTTAATTTTAAACCCTATTTTTTCCCTTAATATAGGCATTTATCACAATAAGTTTTCCCTCTTAGAACTCCTTTTGCTATATCCCATGAATTTTGGTATGTTGTGTTTCCATTTTCATTTGTGTCATGTTTTTTTTTCTTTCTTTTCTTATTTCTTCTTTGAATCCTTGGTTATTTAGGAGTGTGTTGCTTAATTTCCACACATTTATGAATCTAACCATTTTTATTGGAAAAAAATCAGTCTACTCCATTTGAATAATTATGGGAGAATAACATGTAACTGCTTCTTTGCTTTATGAACAAATTTGAATTTAAAATAAACTTGTTTAATATCTGCAAATTGAGGATATAATATTATATACCTCAAGGGTAGTTGTGAGGATCCAATGAGTTTACAGCTTTTAGAAGTTATAGAACACGATAAGCACATAGCCCATATAAATAGAAAAATTAAATCTGAAAAGAAACTAATAAATATCATGTTGTCCTTTCAATTTGCATAGCTGGCATTCCCGTTTAAATGATTTTATGTAAAAAAGAATTTTTTTGTGGCACAGGATTGCTCTCATTGGCTAGCTATATAATATAGACTCGTGACATATACTCACTTTCGTATTTTACACACATGCTTTTATTTTCTAACTGTAATGTGTCCCAAAAGAAGCCAAATCCTGGTTTGACAGTCCAGCACCACCAATTTTTTTTATATTTCATATTCTTAGATAAATCATACACCGTCTTATTCCATCAGATATACATATCTTATGTCTTAAAGGGATATGGGCCTATTTCACAAATATGCCTTAAAAGTTCATGGAAAGAAGTGAGCTAATTATTCCTTACCTTTGTCTTTATTACTAACAAGTGATGATTTGAAAAAAGGTTACTAGATTGGGTGTGTTATTATTGTTATTCTTTTTCGTAATGTTCAAATCTTGTGAAACAAAATTCTCTGATTAAACCTTAATAAAGGAGCCCCTTGAACTTGGTCATGTAAGTGACTTGTGTAACATTTGCAGAAGGTGGCATGGTTGGGGAATGAGGTGTTCAGATTAATGTGGGAGAAGGGACGAGTCCTTTCCCTTTATGCAATAAAACTGCTCCCTACTGATGCTGCCCCAGCAGAGTGGACTCCTCTTCACTCCCCAATGAGGGCGGCATGTGCACTAGTTGGTCTAAGCTACCAGCTATGGCTGTTTAGAAATCCAACCCTTTCCTAACCCTAAGACTTCACTCTTACAACTATACCATCAAACGTGGTGACAGCTAACTTAGAAAGAGGCTTATGAAGACCCAAGGTCTAGACTGTCTTGGGTAGCTCTGGTTGAGCAGAATAAACCTGGGGAGAGGTAAAAACCTGAATCTTTCTCTCTAGCACCCCATGTTCCAGAGGAGAATTTCATTTTGTTCCTGTGTAGTTCTTTGAGTGAATCCTCAAGGTCAAAACTTGTTATTACTGGGTTGAAGTGTTACACCAAAGGCCTTTATGACCATGACAAGGTGGTATCAAATTCTTCCCTCTTCAAGACTTTAGGCAGGCTGTTTCACTTCTCCAGGCTTTGTTTTCTTCACCTGTAATGGTGTCACTGGCTCTTTGGATTATTATTATTCTTTGAACTTGCTCTGGCAAAAGTAATCGTTCTCCCTTTTGTGCCCCCACTGTGCATTGGACACAATCACTTCACTTTCCATTCTTTCTGCTAATATGCTTTTAAAGCACTGCTTCCACTACTAGGCTGTGAACTGTTGCTGAGCAGGGACTATGTCTTCACTTATACTGGTATCACTATTACCTTAAAGGTAGCGAGCTTTGAAAATGTTTGATGAATAAAATGAATGAAGGAAAGGACAAATGAGAGAAGAGTAGTGAAAAGGGTTGAACTAAATATCTTCTGAGAGCTTCCCATGACAGGCTGAACCAGTATCTCCCCACATCAATGAAAACCAAATTTTGTATATAGGTCCAAGAATAGATTAACAGAATGATTCAGAAGAACATAGGAAATTACAGAGGAGTGCATTACATCTTTCATATCTCGCATATTTCATTTTCTGCCTCCCTCAATCCTCCCCCCATCTTTGTCCCCTTCATCCTAAGGGCTGAGATGTGCTTTCCTATTTTCTAAGGCAAAGAGAGAAAAAAAATTGACATTTGCACTTCTCAGCTGGCCTGTGTCACTGTTTGCTCTTAAAAAAAAAAAAAGAAAGAAAGAAAGAAAAAAAAAAAACAAAAAAGAAAAAACACCACTTTCTAGCACCTTAAAGAAAGTCCACATTCGGTGCGATATTTCTTTGGTAAGTGCAACCCTTTTTATACTAACTTGAACCTTTTCCCCTAGACACACAAAAACGAATAATGTGCCACAAGCAGCAGATGGAAGCCACAGAATCCCTTCACTTTCAAAACCACTGCTGGCTGCAATTAGCATAGATGAACTATTTCTTCCTTTTTTAAAGTCCAGTCCTGGAGTTCCTGTCGTGGCTCAGGGAAACAAATCTGACTAGTATCCATGAGGACACAGATTCGATCCCTGGGCTCGCTCAGTGGGTTAAGGATCCAGCATTGCCCTGAGCTGTGGTGTAGGTCACAGACGAGGTTCGGATCCGGCAGTTGCAGTCGCTCTGGCGTAGGCCAGCAGCTGTAGCTCCGATTCAACCCCTAGCCTGGGAACCTCCATATGCTGCGGGTGTGGCCCTACAAAGGCAAATAGTAATAATAATAAAGTCCAGTCCTATATTTAAAATTTTTTAATTTAATTTTTTATTTTTGTCTTTGTAGAGCTGCACCCACAGCATATGGAAGTTCCCAGGCTAGGGGTCGAATCGGAGTTGCAGCTGCTGGCCTACAGCACAGCCACAGCAATGTGAGATGCGAGCCGCATCTGTGACCTACACTGCAGCTCACGGCAACGCCGGATCCTTAACTCACTGATCGAGGGCAGGGATCGAACCTGCGTCCTCATGGATACTGGTTGGGTTCGTTACCACTGAGCCATGATGGGAACTTCTAGATGAAGTATTTCTGAGCATCTTCAACCATCCCCCTCCCCACTCTTCCCACCCACACCTCCTCCTCAACCCCCCTCTGGGAAGACTCGGGCAGCCAGCTTAGGAATGCAGGCATCCTGGGGAGTGTGTCTCCAGATTTCCCCTGCAACTGCAACTTCTGCCACTTGCTTGATTCTGGTTGCCTCGGTGACAATTAAGTGGGAGTGCGACTATTATACTGTTTAGACCGTTACTTTTTACATAAGGTCAGAAGAAAAGGCAACTTTTTAAATGGAGTGGTCTTAAGCAGTACATGTATCAAAGTTTTTTTTTTCCTTATGTACTTCTGGTATTTTGTGAAATTTAAGAGGTCCACGCACTCAGGTACCAGTAGAAGACTTCACGATGCGGGTGATTTTGAAACAAAAGAGAGAGAGAGAAGGAGTGGAGAAGGAGGGAAATATGGAGATATATAAGGACTATTGGTTTCTCTTAATACTGTTTCTACCAAACAGTTCCTTTCATGGACCTAGAAAGGCAGACCGAGGAGGACGGTATGAGAAAAGGCAGTGGAATTTAAATCGATGGTTCATCATAACGTGTAATGAATGACTAAGGCTTAGCTCAAAGCCCAGAAGGAGAAGAGCAGTCCAACCTTGGCTGTAAAAGTCAAAACATACATTAACAGTGGCTGCTCTGGCCTGTACCATCCCTCTGTAGGTCTCTTTGTCTTTTAAGGAACCATATGCCACAGAGCAAAGTAGAATCACCAGTGGACATTCATTCGTAAAGGAGTATCTGTGTGCTTCTGTACTGCATGATGCTTCAAGAACTGAGCCCCCTGACTGTGTCATTGCCTAATATAATGGGAAAACCCCAAGCTGGCAGCCCTGGGTTTGTAGCTTCCAAGAACCCTAACCAAGGTTAAGTTTCAGACAAAGCATTAGGAGAAGCATCACGGGAATGTGAAAATCTGGTGACCCTCAGGAAAGGCACCGAAAGTTCCTTTCCTTCTCTTCGTCCCACCCCTGCTGTGGCATGTGCCACGCTCAAGTGGGCTGCATGCCCTGCCATCAAGAGTTGGCTGCTTTTCAGTGGCAAAGAAGAAAGATGCCACATAGCTGTACCCGCTCCTTACTACTCCTGAGTATGATTTCTCCTGAATCTCGTTATGTATTTTTCAGCATGCTTCTGTGACTGGACCCTTGCTGAAAGTCCTTTTTCACACTGTGGCCACCCAGCATTCAAAGGATGTTGAATGTTACCAATTGCATTTGTTTCTCAGTCCTGAACTGAGGGGATCACAGATTACGATGTAATCTGTATGCAACCTGATTCTCTATATTTGGAAGATTTGGAGTGTGTCACCTAACTTTGGAGATTCCTCAACCCAATCAACAGAAGTGCTTCTTTTCACGAAGATGTATCCTACATCAGCAGGACCTTCAATTCATTCTTCATTTTGATTCTCAAGCAATGCCTACGAAGGGGACTGAAGAGGCTGCATGTTATTTAAGTAGGCAAGCCGTCGGGTTTTCAAAATAAGTGACTCCGAGTGAGTGGTTGAAGTCTTTGTTCTTCAGAAGGTGTGGTCCGTGGAAGTAAAATTATACTTAAATCATCAGGGAACAGGCTGGTCCGCTACCCTTGTGATGACCACCGCCTGCCTAAAAAGCAAGGAGACTGCTTTGTTTCAATACATTCTCAGTGTTGAAAATAGCCAAGTGACTTTTGTCTTTCGAAAGTAACCTCTTCAATGCCAGTACTTCACATTTTGGGACTCCACTTGGGGAAATGCCTTCAGAGCCAGTATCTGAGTCATATAAGGAAAGCACACTCACTCATTCCTTGGGATCCACACCTAATCACTGAACAAAAACAGCATTACCCGGTTGGATCCACCCCCCATTGCTCATCAGACCTGGCTTTCAAAGTCTGTATGCCCTTTCCAAAAATTAAATCCACTCTCAAAAGCTCAAACTTTTATACTGCTGAGAGTCATAGGAATAGCCCTGAAGGCAGTTCCCCCAAAAAAACTGGGTCAAAACTGTGGGAACTCCAGAATCCCACTGGAATAGGTTTCTGGCTCCTAAAGGGATGGCACTTATTTCCATGTTTAAAATATAGAATGGTATTTAGTGACGAAGGGGTAAGAAACATTAGTTTAGGGAGTTTCCATCATGGCACAGCGGAAATGAATCCGACTAGGAACGATGAGGTTGCGGATTCCATTCCTGGCCTCGCTCAGTGGTTTGGGGATCTGGCATTGCCATGAGCTTTGGTGTAGGTTGCAGATGCGGCTCGGATCCCACATTGCTGTGGCTATGGCATAGGCCAGCAGCGGTACCTCCGATTTGACCCCTAGTCTGGGAGCCTCCATATGCCTCAAGTGTGGCCCTAAAAAGCAATAAATAAATAAATAAATAAATAAATAAATAAATAAATAAAGGGAGTTCCCACTGTAGTACAATGGAAAGAAGCCCAACTAGTATCCATGGGGATTCAGTTTTGATCCCTGGCCCTGCTCAGTGGGTTAAGGATCTAGCATTGCCAGGAGCTGTTGTCTAGGTCCCAGACGCAGCTCGGAGCCCACACTGCTGTGCCTGTGGTGTAGGCCAGCAGCTGTAGCTCCGATTCAGCCCCTAGCCTGGGAACTTCCATATACCACAGGTGTGGCCATAGAAAGAGGAAAAAAAACAAAAACCACAAACAAACAAACAAACAAAAAACCACACTGACTTCAAATGGCTTTTTGATAAATAAATGAGACACATGGATACATTTTATAGACTCCAAACTAGACATTCAAGAATAAGATGGATGTGTATGTAAATAAGCATAAAAGTTTATACATATCTACACACTGCATAAAATTAATACTATTGTATTCCTGTCTTTTATCTATAAGGGAAACATGAGGAAGAGTTGAAGAGATGGAAATGAAAGGAATGAACATTTGTGTTTAGATGGATCAAAAGAGTAGCAAGGTGAAGGTAGATTTAAAAGTAGAATAGAGAGGCTTGAAATTTACTAATGATTCACTTTTCCTTATCTTAATGCCAAATGGTGCTATTAAAAAAAGGTTAAACCCTCGAAGAGAGGACTACATTTAAATACAATGAGAGAACTTCTAATGGCGCCTAATTACTCCCAAATTAACTTAAGATTTCTTATTCTTCTTATACTGGTATTTCAACACAAAACACATTTAACCAAAGGAAGCTAAATGAATGGAGAAGCTTAATTTTAGTTCATCTGAACAAAATTTTACTGGATGAATTTCTTTTTCAGGAATATAATACTTGATGCCACTTAAGACACTTAAAATAGTCAAATACAGAATTTATCACAGATCTTTGAGTGAGTGATTAGTTTAACACTTTTCCTTCCTAAATTATATACTCAAAGAATCACAAGGATATTTCTCAAGTTAAACTCAATTCTCAGTTGTTGGTGATAGGTAAGAACTCAATTAATTGGAACTCAACCAATCAGAACTCTCAAATTACTGGAATGCTGTCATTAACTTTTATTCAGAGAAGCAAATAACAAACAAAGGAAAGTCAGACAATTTAGTTAACAAATACTACCAAATCTTCTAGAAGGGAGGGTGTCTTACTTTTACATTGAGCACCATTTCTACAATTTTCGTATGATAACTGTATAAGGAAACAGTGAAAGCAATAAAGGTTTATGAAACACTATTCCTTCTATCCTCTTTTCTAATCATTCTGAACACCTGCCTTCTAAAAAAAAATCTTGACAAAAACTGTATAAAAAAAGTCACATGGGGGGAGTTCCCGTTATGGTGCAGCAGAAACGAATCTGATTAGGAACCATGAGATTGCGGGTTCAGTCCCTGCCCTTGCTCAGTGGGCTAAGGATCCGGCGTTGCCGTGAGCTGGGGTGTAGGTTGCAGATGCGGCTTGGATTCCACGTTGCTGTGGCTGTGGTGTAGGCTGGTGACTACAGCTCCGATTCGACCCCTAGCCTGGGAACCTCCATATGCCATGGGAGCAGCCCAAGAAATGGCAAAAAGATAAAAAAAAAAAAAGTCACATGTTTTAATTTTACAGATGAGGAAACTGAAGATCAGTGATGTTAAGTAACTCATCTGAGGACATGAAGTTAAGTCAGTTGTTCAGATTCACAAAGCGAGTAGTAATAGAATGGGCGTTTGAATGTGGGTCAGTTTGACACCATAGTGCATATTTGAATGGTGACCCTTGAAAATTGCAAAATCCTCAACTAGCATAAAAATATTATATTGGCATTCATTAGTATCTCTGTCCTGAGTAGCCCATAAAAATAAATATATATGCATAAGAAAAAAATGAAATGAAAAAGCCTTTCAGCAAAAAATGAAATGAAAAAGTCTTTCCATTTAAACTTCAGGTAGCTATAGTTTATTTTAATTTTAAAATTCCAAGTTAAAAGAAAAACTTCCATCAATTAACAAAATAAAGATATCGATATGGAATAAGTGCCCAGGTCACAATGCAGTAGTGTTAGAAATTAATTTTAAAATTCTCTAAAAACTTGATACTTAGAAAAATATTTAAACGCCCTTGTAGAATAAACCAAGAAGTGACATCAACAAAAATGACGGGAGTGGGGGCTTCTGAAATTTCTTTCCTAAAAGCAATGAGAAAACTGGCAAAACCTTTCAGAATCAACTTTTTCAGCACTCTGGATTGCTGAAAGCCTGTTGGTAATTTCCAAAGTTGAATAAAAACTTACACCATACAAATGACAACAGAGAGCTAGAATGGCTATACTAATACCAGATGAAATGGACTTTGAGAAAAAATTGCTCATGTAGAAAAAGAGGGACATTTCACAATGATAGTTGAATCAAGCCTTCAAGAAGATGTAACAATTATAAATATATAGGCACCTAACAGAGAACTCCTAACAGTCTTAGGATACATAAAACAAAACAGACAGAACTGAAATGAGAAATCTGTCAATAATAACAGTTGGAGACTCCAATTCCCCCCCCCCATCATGGATATAAAAATTAGGAGAGATTGAGAACTATGTCTAGATACTCATTTTGCAACAGAACAAAGGGTGGGGGGAAAAATGTAATTGTAATGTATACATGTAAGGATAACCTGACCCCCTTGCTGTACAGTGGGAAAGTAAAAAAAATAAAATAAAATAAAAATTAGGAGAGATTACTAGAACCATAATGGATAGATCAACAAGGAAACAGAAGACTTGAACAACATTGTAAGCCAACTAGACCTAACAGATATCTTTAGAACGTGTCACCCAACTACAGCAGAATGAACATTTTTCTCAAGAACATAGGAAATATTCTCCAGGATGCATCGACCCCACGGCAGACCATAAAAGAACTCTCACTAAATTCAAAAGGATTGAAATTATACAGAAAGTACATCATTCAACAACAATGGAGTGAAAGTATAAATCAGTAACAGATAATTTGGGAAAGCTACACATAAGGAAACATTAAACAACACACACTGCATAAACAATGGTCAGAGGAAAAACAAAAGACAAAACACACTGCAGTGACTGTCAATGAAAACACAACAAACAAGAGCTCATAGAATGCAGCAAAAGCTGAGCTGAGAGCATAATTTATAGCTATAAATACCATTATTAAAAAACAAAACAAAACAAGGGGGAGTTCCCATCATGGCTCAGTGGTTCACGAACCCAAATAGTATCCACGAGGACGTGGGCTCTAACCCTGGCCCCACTCAGTTGGTTAAGGATCCAGCATTGCCGTGAGCTGGGGTGTAGGTCACAGATGCAGCTCGGCTCCCCAGCTGCTGTGGCTGTGATGTAGGCCAGCAGCTGCAGCTCTGATTCGACCTCTAGCCTGGGAACCTCCATAGGCCGTGGGTGTGGCCCTAAAAAAAAAAGAAAGACAAAAAATAAAAACATAAAATAAAAAAGGAGAAAGACCTTAAATAAATAGCTCAAACTGCCAACTTAAGAAACTAGGGAAATAAGAGCAAGTAAATAGTGAAGTGTGCAAAATGAATGACATACTAAAAATTAGAGCAGAAATTAATGAAATGGAGAACAAAATAATAGAGAAAAATCAATAAAACCAAAAATTGGTTTGCAATGACAGAGAAAACTGACCAAACTGCAGCTAGATTGGCCAAGAAAAAAAGAGAGAAGACTAAAATTACTAAACTCAGGATTAAAAGAGAGAGATTACAGAAATAAAAGGGATTATTATCAAGGATTTGATGAACAATTGTAGGCCAACAAATTAAATGACTCAGATGACACGGGCAAATTCCTAAAAACACCAACTACAGAAAGTGACTCAAAAAGACGTAGAGAGAACAGACCAATCACTAGAAATGAAATTGAAGAGGTCATAAAATCACTCCCTACAAATAAAAGCCCAGGACCAGATGGCTTCACAGGTGAATTCTATCAAACATATAAAAAGGAATTGGTGCCCATCCTCCTTAAACTCTTTCAAAAGGTTGAAGAAGAAGGAATACTCCCAAATACATTCTATGAGGCCACCATCACCCTCATTCCAAAACCAGGCAGAGATACCACCAAAAAAGAAAACTATCGCCCAATATCATTGATGAATATAGATGCAAAACTTCTCAACAAAATCTTAGCCAACCGAATCCAACAACATATCAAAAAAATTATACACCATGACCAGGTTGGGTTCATCCCAGGTTCACAAGGATGGTTCAAAATACGCAAATCAATCAACATCATACACCACATTAACAAAAAAAAAGTCAAAAATCATATGATCATCTCAATAGATGCAGAAAAAGCATTTGACAAAGTTCAACATCCATTCATGATCAAGACCTTCGCCAAAGTGGGTATAGAGGGAACATTCCTGAATATAATCAAAGCCATTTATGATAAACCCACAGCAAATATAATCCTCAATGGGGAAAAACTGAAAGCCTTCTCACTCAAATCTGGAACAAGACAGGGATGCCCACTCTCACCACTGCTCTTCAACATAGTTTTGGAAGTCTTAGCCACAGCAATTAGACAAACAAAAGAAATCAAAGGCATCCATATAGGAAGAGAAGAGATCAAACTGTCACTGTATGCAGATGACATGATTCTATACCTAGAAAACCCTAAGGACTCAACCCCAAAACTCCTTGAACTGATTAATAAATTCAGCAAAGTGGCAGGATATAAGATTAACATTCAGAAGTCAGTTGCATTTCTGTATACCAGCAATGAAGCATTAGAAATCAACATCATGAATATTTTCTCAGGTCAGTCTCCCAAAGCAATAGAAATTAGAGCAAAAATAAACCCATGGGACCTCATCAAACTGAAAAGCTTTTGCACAGCAAAGGAAACCCAAAAGAAAACAAAAAGACAACTTACAGAATGGGAGAAAATAGTTTCAAATGATGCAACTGACAAGGGCTTAATCTCTAGAATATACAAGCAACTTATACAACTCAACGGCAAAAAAACCAATCAATCAATGGAAAAATGGGCAAAAGACCTGAATAGACATTTCTCCAAGGAAGATATACAGATGGCCAACAAACACATGAAAAAATGCTCAACATCGCTGATTATAAGAGAAATGCAAATCAAAACTACCATGAGATACCACCTCACACCAGTCAGAATGGCCATCATTAATAAATCCACAATTAACAAGTGCTGGAGGGGCTGTGGAGAAAAGGGAACCCTCCTGCACTGTTGGTGGGAATGTAAACTGGTACAGCCACTATGGAGAACAGTTTGGAGATACCTTAGAAATCTATACATAGAACTTCCATATGACCCTGCAATCCCACTCTTGGGCATCTATCCGGACAAAGCTCTACTTAAAAGAGACACATGCAGCCGCATGTTCATTGCAGCACTATTCACAATAGCCAGGACATGGAAACAATCCAAATGTCCATCGACAGAGGATTGGATTCGGAAGATGTGGTATATATACACGATGGAATACTACTCAGCCATAAAAAAGGATGACATCATGCCATTTGCAGCAACATGGATGGAACTAGAGAATCTCATACTGAGTGAAATGAGCCAGAAAGACAAAGACAAATACCATATGACATCACTTATAACTGGAATCTAATATCCAGCACAAATGAACATCTCCTCAGAAAAGAAAATCAATCATGGACTTGGAGAAGAGACTTGTGGTTGCCTGATGGGAGGGGGAGGGAGAGGGAGGGATCGGGAGCTTGGGCTTATCAGTCACAACGTAGAATAGATTTACAAGGAGATCCCGCTGAATAGCATTGAGAACTATGTCTAGATACTCATGTTGCAACAGAAGAAATGGTGGGGAAAAAACTGTAATTGTAATGTATACATGTAAGGATAACCTGACCCCCTTGCTGTACAGTGGGAAAATAAAATTAAAAAAAAAAAAAAAAAAAAAGACGTAGAGAATCTGAGTAGACCATTTCAAATAAATACAGTTAGTCATTTAAAAAACACCCAAATAGCTTCACTGGCGACATCTCCCAAATGTTTAAAGTAAGAATGAATACTAATACTTCACAACATTTTCCAAAATATCACAGAAGACAATACACTTCTCCACTCATTCTGTGAAGCCAGTTATTACCCTGATAACAAAGCCAGGCAAAGACATCATAAGAAAAGAAAACTATAAAACAGTATCTCAAAAGTTTTGTTTCTGCATGAGAAAGGAGAAGAAGAACCACGAGAAAGAAGGGCTCCTTCCTGCACAGGACAAGTGCCCCACTGAACCACCCACCCATCTACCCCACTCTCAGGTGACTCCTCTGATCCAAAATCACAGCAACGTTATTCCAGTTACCTGCTGGGTACGGGACATGCAGTATGAGCCAGGCCTGGAACTACGAGCACAAAGACCGCACAGTTCCTGGCCCCTAGGAACTCATAGTTCGGTGAGGGTGACAGGCACATTAACTGATCATTACTCAACAATGGCATTAGGGCTTTAATAGATGTGTGAACAAAGTGCTGTAGGTGGGGGCCAGAAAGCACAGGGACTTAACTGCATCACCAAGAGTTTGTGCCTTGTCCAGCAGAGAGTCCTTGGGCAGGGAAGCGGCAAGGACAAAGGAACGTTCTTTGAAAATCTGATCTGGTGGCCTTGTGTAGTGAGGACAAGGATATGGGAGAAATGATAGGAACGAAAATACTTTGGAGACTATCACAGGAAGATCTGAATTAAAATAGTGATGGTAGTAAGTGAAATCAAAGAATATATAGAGGTGCCTGTTATTTCAACAGAAGAACTGGAATCAACAGGGCTTGGTGGCCGAGCGGTTGGGCAGGACAAGGCAAAGAATGGTTTTATGTCCATGTAACAGACAAGGTGGTGGGGCCATTGATAGAAATGGAAAGCTTATGAGAGGAGAATATTTCGAGGGAAAGAGGCTATGGTGCCTTTTCAATATGTGTGTTTCGGGGGGCAGTTGAGCCTCTAAGTGTCCATATTCAGCACATAGCTGGACACAGGCTTGAGCCCAGAAGTGAAACCTTTATGAGTATATACATGTATAGTGACAGTGTAAAAATATACATTGTAATTACATATACCAGACTCTGGAGAATAAGGGAAAGGGTAAAGTTGTGGAGTATAATATTTTTCAGTAATATTTTATTTCTTAAAAAGGAAGGAAGTTCCAAAGCAAATATGGCCAAATATTAATTCTTAAATCCAGATACGAATTGGTTCTATTATTTTCTGTACTTTCCATGTGTTTAAAATTTTTCGTAAGTAACTAGAAATAA
The DNA here is from genome assembly GCF_054392235.1 of Sus scrofa. NCBI lineage: Eukaryota > Metazoa > Chordata > Mammalia > Artiodactyla > Suidae > Sus > Sus scrofa. The sequence goes on from NC_139401.1 coordinate 118,868,668, forward strand.
AACTGAAAATTCTATTTCATCAGAAAGTACACCCCTCAAATTTCCACCTCAAAAGACAGAAGCTAATCCTTTGATTGCCAAAATGAACAGCTCATCTAAAGAGTCATTGAAGTCAATCTGTATTCATTTCCTATTGCCTCTAACAAATCACCGCATATTTAGTAGCTTAAAGCAATACAAATTTACCCTCTTGCAGTTCTGCTCAGAAGTCAGAAATGAGTCTTACTGGGCTAAAATCCATGCGCGGGCGGGACTGGTTCCATCTGGAGGCTCTGGGGAGCATCCCTTCCTTGCCTTTTCTAGCTTCTAGAGGTTGCCTGAATTCCTTGCCTCTGGGCCCCTTCCTGCATTTTCAAAGCTAGCTAAGTAGCTTCCAATCTCTCTCTTCCGCTTCTATAGTCGTGTGGCCTTTCTTCTTCCAGGACCTCTGTGGTTGGACCTGCCCAAATAATTCAGGCTGCTTTCCCAATCTCAAGAGACTGAATTTAATCATAACTTCAAAGTGTTTTGCTATATGAGGTAACCTATCCACCAGTTCTGAGGACTAGGATGTGGAGATAATTTGGGTGTGTGTGTGCTTATTTTGTCTACTATACAACCTCTTATTTTTAGCTTAAAAATAATAATCAATGATAGTTAATAAAAAGCAATAGGAAAAAGTTTTTAGCATACAGGGTTTTTTAAGTTATTAACTCATTATGAAATCAATCAGTTGAATAATAAAGTTTTTCTTATTAACACAAAAGCAAGAGCTCCCGCTGTGGTGCAACGGGATTGGTGGCGTCTTGGGAGCACTGGGATGTGGGTTCAATCCCTAGGCCGGCACAGTGGGTTAAGGATCTGGCAGCAGGATTGGATCTGATCCCTGGCCCAGGAGCTCCATATGCTGTGGGGTGGAAAAAAAGATAAAAAAAAAAGAAAGAAAGAAAAACATACAGATGAGAATCTTATATCCACTTCAACCTGTAATTTTAGTTTTTTTTTAATTTTGGTTATACCATGTGAAAGCAATTTTTTACAGCTTTCTTGAGATGTAATTTACATACACTGTGTAAGTATGAGGTGTACAGTTTGTTGATTTGATCAACGTATATATTGCAATATGTTTACTACCATAGCCGACAATGCCATCACATCGCATAATTACCATTTCTCTTTTGTGGTGACAACATTTAGTGTCTACTCTCTTAGCAATTTTCAAGAATATAATAGAGTATATTTAACTATACTCAAAATATTGTGCATTAGATTCCCATAACATTTATTTTTGAACTGGAAGTCTGTACTTTTTGACCAACTGGTGTCCATTTCCCTTACCCTTCGGTCCCTGGTAACTATCATTCTACTTTCTGTTTCTACAACTATGACCTTTGGAGATTCCACATATCAGTGATATCATATAGTATTTGTATTTCTCTATCTGACTTACTTCAATAGGCATAATGCTCTCAAGGTCCAACTATGTTGTTACAAATATCAGGACTTCCTTCTTTCTCAAGGCCAAATAATATTCCACTGTGTGTGTGTGTGTGTGTGTGTGTGTGTGTGTGTGTCACATTTTCTTTATTTATTCATTCACGATGTACACTTAGGTTGTTTCCATAGCTTGGCTATTATAAATAATGCAATAAACATGGGAGTGTAGATATCTCTTCAACATCCTATTTTCGTTTCCTTTGGACGTATAACCAGAAGTGAGGTTGCTGGATGATATGATACTTCTACTTTTAATTTTTTGAGGAACCTCCATACTGTTTTCCATAGTGACTGCACGAATTTATATTTCTACCAACAATGCACAGAGGTTCCCTTTTCTCCACATCCTTGCAAACATTTTTGTCTCTTGTCTTTTGATGGAAACCACTGGATGTGAGGTTATAGATCATTATGGTTTTGATTCACGTCTCCCTAATGATTAGTGCTATTGAGCATTTTTTTGTGTGTCTGTTGGCCATTTGCCTATCTTCTTTGGAAAAACGTTGGTCATCACAACTGGGGATGAACTGTTGCTGACATCTCGTGATGTCAGGAGAACATTTCATGAGGTCTGAGATGTTGCTAAACATCTCACCATGCACAAGACAGCCCCCTACAAGAAAGAATTTGGGGCCTGAAAGGTCAATAGTGCTGAGGTGAGAAACTCTGTTCTAAGGGTAATGGGAAATTATTGAAGAGCATTAAGTAGATGAGTGGTCAGATTTTATGTGTATTTTAAGACTGATGTCTTATGTCTGATGTCAGTGTGGAAAAACCATGGTGGACAAATATGACTAGATATAGGTAAGCTAATTAAGAGACTTTTGTGGAATTCCAGGCAAAAGATGATCAGGGCATTGCCTAGGGTTGTGGCCGTGGTGGTAGAGAAAAGTGAAAGGATTCGACTTCTGCTTTAAATGTAGGGACTAAAAAAAATATAAATAAATAAATGTAGGGACTAGAGAACTTGCTGAAGGATACAATGGAGGTGGGTTCAGAAGGAAAGAGAGGAATCAAAGGTCATACCCACATTTCTGGCTTAAGCTGATGGGAGGATGGATGGAGATATGATAAAGGGAGAAGGAAAAGATTGAGGGAAGCAAAATGCAGAGAGAGGGGGGACTTCAACTTCGATCATGGTAATTTTGAAGTTCCTATTTGATATATAAATAAAGACACCAAGAAACTAGGTATATGAGTTTGGAGCTCAGAGAAATCTAGACTAGAGATAGATATATTCATGAATTGGAAAAGTCTGGAATGTCTGGGGGCAAGTCTTTACCTTCTGGAAAGAGTGTCATCAAAAGATACTGCTGCTCTCTCCTCAAAACTGGCTCTTGGTATCATTACTGGATCATAGGGCTTACAGAGCTTCACATTTTTTTAATATTCTGTAAACAAATATTAATGTTGCTTAAATGAAGACCAAGCAGTTGTTGTTTTCATAAACCATGACATGTCAAAGATAAACATGTTGTACGGATTTACCATTTCATGTTTCAAGTTAATAAAGTTCTTGTCTATTGGGTGTCTTAATTTTAATGATATGCCTACTACTCTAGAGCTGAATTCCAGTCCACTGTAGGTAGAAGAAATGGTAGGTTATGATACATAATTTGCCAAAGCAGAGCCCTGTGTTGTTCCAGATTCCACTCCATTCATTGATCAATGAATCTGTCTGCCTCTCTCCACCTCTTCTGCTGTCCCTCTGGCGCAATCTGCCACCAAGTCTCTCCTGGCCTTCTGCAACAGACTCATATTTGGCCTCTTTGCTCTCAATCCGTTCTTCAGACAGCTGCCAACATTGACTATTCAAAAGCATAAATTAGAGCTTACTACTTAAGTCCTTAAAATTGTTCCAGAAATTTCCCATGGCACGTGTAGTATAATGAAAACCCTCCCCAAAGCTTTGCCTGATGTATAACTTGCCTCCCTCTCCATCGTGTCACACACTCCCCACATATTCACCATTTTGGGGACACACTCTCTATCCTTGGATGGGTCAGTTCTGCTCTTGCCTCAGGCTCTTCACACTTGCTCTTTACTCCTACTTGGGCTCCTCTTTCCCCAGCTATTCACAGAACAGTAGCCCTCTCATCCTTTGGGTCTTAGCCATCCCTTCAGAGAGGGCCATCTCGGACTATATTTACTTAGCTGTGTAGCAGTGGGTAAGTTTTCACTTTTCTAAGCCCTAGTATCCTCATCAAGGAAATGAAGGAAAAGGGCGTTCTTATCAAGAAAGATGGAAACCAGTGCTGGGAAAAGTGGTGAGCCATTGGGAAAAAGATAAAACTAGATCCTTATTTTATATTATATGCAAGGATAAATTCTATTTGGATCAGAGATCTACATACAAGTCCTAAAAAAAAGATGGGTCAATCCCTCTTTAACCCGGGCGTGGGGAAAGACTTGCTAACTATGGCTTAAAATGAAGAGGCAACAAGGAAAAGACTGATGCATCCGATTACATAAAAAAACGTATGCATGTTAACCATCCTACCTCCCCCGGCAAGATCAAAAAACAATCGAGAAAACCTGGGAGAAAATATTTGCAACATGTATCGCAAACAAAGGGCTGATATCCCTAACATATTTTGAAATTCTTAAAAATTGAGAGAAACAGCTGATAGAAAAATGGGCCAATGACATGAACAAGTACCCTCCTCAAACGTAGGAAGTGATATTCAATTCCCCCCATGATAAGGGTAATGCAGAGTAACTACAGTGGAAGACTGTTTCTCAAGCACCAGGTTTGCAAAAACTAAAAAGCATAAACACCGATTTTGTTCGTGAAGCTGTGAGTAAATGGACACTGTCCCGCATTTCTGATCGGAACCGAAATTTGTACAGCTCTTATGGAGGGAAATTTGGCAACTGTTTTTTTTTTTTTTTTTTTTTAAAAACAACTGTGTATGAATTTGCTTTTTGACCTAGCAAGCCCACTCTCCCTTGAAGATTCAATTGCACCAATACAAAAATAGATATGTACAAGCTTATTCATTGCAGTATTGTTTTTAATTGCAAAGTATGGCCGTCGTTGAATAAAATGTGATACTTCCAAATAGTGGAGTGCTATGCAGTTTTATTAAATAAAATTTTTAGGAAAAGAAGGCAGATCTCTATGAACGATGTGGTGTGGCTTTCAGGATATCGCGTTAGGTGAAAAAAGCAAAGTGCAAAACATCATTGCAGTATGCTACATTTTATTTAAGAAATAAGGGGAAATAAGAAAATGTACATACATCTGGTCGTTTGTGTAAAACACAAGGTGGGAGTGGAAACATTGTGGAAAAGGTAAAAATAGAGTAGGTGTGACAATTCTCTGAGGATTCTTTTTTTTTTATGTCTTTTTAGGGCCTCACCCAGGGCATATGGAGGTTCCCAGGCTAGGGATCTAATCGGAGCTATAGCCACCCGCCTACACCACAGCCACAGCAACGCCGGATCCTTTAACCCACTGAGCGAGGCCAGGGACTGAACCCGCACCCTCATGGTTCCTAGTCGGATTCATTTCCACTAAGCCATGACGGGAACTCCTGAACTTTATTTTTATTTTTTTTATACAAAAAATGCATTTATTAAGCTAGGATGTTTGCAAGAGATGCAAGCAGGCAGGCAAGGAGGCTCTGCCCCTGAGCTTTATTTTTAAATGAATAACCTAACTTTGTTAATTTGAATAAATTTTTTCTTTCAGACTTGAGGTTTTATTAGCTGTTTTGAGGATCACTACACAGACATCATAGATAATTTGTTCAAATTTGATGAATGCATCAAAGATGTACACACCATGTCGTTGTAATTCTTTTTAAAACTGTTATTTATTTAACTGACTTTCTGCTTAAAATCTGGAGGCAAATTTTCCTTAAGAGATTATCAAGTCCCAATACCTTCAAGTGTGTGGTAAGCTGCTGCAATGTAGGTCTCACCAATTCACACGTTAATATTCTACATACTGCATACACCAATTTTCGGTCTTTCACAGCATATAACAAAGTTATTAGGAAGGCTGAACTGCCACAACCAAATACATTACAAAGCGCACACATTTCTGAAAGGGAAAGCCAAGGTCAGGGAGTGCTTTTAAGAAGCAATTCTACTAAAAAAAAAAAAAAAAAACCAAACCAACATGAAATAGAAATTATTTAAAATGCTGAAGACATATTAAATGCATGACTGTGGCTCCAAATTGGCATTTCAATACAAAATGCTTTGTATTACGGGATATAAAAACTACAGAATGTTAAGTTCACATCCAAGACAGTCAAACCCTCCCATAATTGAATATCCCACCATTTTCCATTTGCACTCAAAACAAAAACCAAAACAAATCAAAACCAAAAACCCACCCAGCAAATGATTTCACTTCTTGAATAAAAGCATTCACACCTAACAAATGAGACGAAGAGGCATTCCTTTCTTAAAAACATTTCTAAGGCTACTAAAAAAAGCTTGCATTTACTAAATAGTTGAGAGAGACTTTCCTATGGGGCACATGGATAAGACGCTGTATACGCATTAATCAGACTTGGCGTCCTTCTCTCCTGCTTCATGGGATGCTGGATTCTGCTTGGTTCTGGTTCTTTTTCTGCAGATCAATCTTTAGTTTCTTGTTTAGTCTCTTCAGCCTGTTTGCCCTTTGTTCTCCTTTTCTCTTTTGTTTGCACTTTGTTGCCTGAGGATTTATTCTTTCCTGCCACTTTTGGGGCTTCATTTTCACATTTGCAGGAGCAGGTTTAGCTGACAACCTTGCACATCTCTTGGGCTCTCTCTTCACTGCCCCTTGGACTGACTTGACATTCTCTGGGGCCTTTTGGCAGCCGGGAGGTCATGAGCTGGGTACCCACAGGCCACTTTGTGCAGAGATCCTTCTTGAAGCTGGGCTATGGGTCCTCCGTCCCTCCTCCCACCCTCCAATAACTTCTGAACACAGTATTTGGATAGTGACCTCAGGGTAAAGATGAAAAGAACTCTAAAAAAAATATTAAACTCTAGTTTGTAAGCTTCTTTTTCTCAGAGGCATGGGTTAGCCATACTGAATTACTTTCTGTGTATTCTAGGATTGACCAAGTACACAAATATATTGCGGATAAAGCCAGCCAAGTTTCTCATTGTCAGAGAAGAGAGTTACAAACACAGAAAATGGGAAAAAAAAAATAGAATGAACCCTGTGTCGTTGGATTGGGTTTGGAAGTATCAGTGTGACCTAATGAATTTTAACATATAGATATGCAAATCAGTACAGATGTGTATGAGTGAACATATGTGTCTACTTTCTGCTTTTCTCATAGACAGGGCCTAGGATGAATGACACCCAAGAAGCACTGGGCACATCTAATGCCCAGATCTTGGTCTCTAAATACTCAAAAGAACCAGCGCTCCTTAAAGAAATGGCTGATTTCAAGGCTGGGGCAGGAAAAGAACAAGATGTGTCTGTAATACCTTGATGTGCCAGAAAGTAAGAAACTGTTCACAGCATGAGGGGAATATGCCTAAAGGAAAGAGAAACCCCCCCCCCCAACAGGGGCTTCCACTGACCAAATGGAGGATAATTTGAGTATCTAAATAAATAATAGTAAAAATTTTTATCCTATTACATGAATAAGCATCTATGAGTCTATATGAATATAAATAAATGAATAAGAAATAAAAGAAGGAGAAGGTCCTTCTTAGAGTGGAAAGAACTAATAAATGCAGAGGCAAAGATGGAGTTAGAAAATTATCATTTGGCAGCAAAATAATAATAATAGTTTCATGCAGGGATCAACTCAATTTAGTGTGTGAAATATTTGAGGATGTTTGCATAGTTTCAATGTATCTTTCCATATGAACTTATTAATTGCAAAGGGGAAAGATAGTTGGGTTATAGTGAGAAAACCTTAGCAGATAATCACCTTAACCATGACCAAAGTTAACATCACCAGTAATGGGACGAATCAATGTTGTGTGTCTCCTGCGACATACTCAGGATGCACGGAGAAGAACCCAAATTCACATCGGGGTTGTTCCTGCCCCAAACGCAGAGCCTCAATATAATTAGGAATAAACCTAGGCAAACCCAAACCAAAAGCTATGCTATCTAGTCAATGCTATCAAAAATGTCAGTGTCTTGAAATGTAAAGAAAGATTGCATTTCAGGTCAAAGGAGATCGAGGAGACAAGACAGCTGAAAGCACCACGTGTTTCTGAATTTTGTTTCCCAAAGGGAACATTATTGGGACAATTGGCAAAATCTGAATGCGGTCTGTATGTGGACAAATAATATCGCGTCAATGTTAATTTACCAATTTTGATCGTGGTACTCTTGGGGCATCCGAGACTGTCTTTACTCTTTATTTTATTTTATTTTTTTTGTCTTTTGTCTTTGCTGTTGTTGTTGTTGTTGCTATTTCTTGGGCCGCTCCCACGGCATATGGAGGTTCCCAGGCTAGGGGTCGAATCGGAGCTGTAGCCGCCGGCCTACGCCAGAGCCACAGCAACGCGGGATCCGAGCCGCGTCTGCAACCTACACCACAGCTCACGGCAACGCCGGATCGTTAACCCACTGAGCAAGGGCAGGGGCCGAACCCACAACCTCATGGTTCCTAGTCGGATTCGTTAACCACTGCGCCACGACGGGAACTCCTGTCTTTACTCTTAGGAAACATACACTGAAGGATCTAGGAATAAAAGGCCATTATGTCTACAACTTACTCTCAAATGGTTTGGGAAAATAGACATAATACTATGAATCTGTATATGTATATGAATACAATAAGTGTGTCTACATATATGTACATATGTAATATGATATATGTACAAAATATACATGTTACTCATCTATATGTAGAACAGTCTCTGCCTTGCAGAGCTATTTTAAGAATTAAAGAGAAACTTGTGTAAAGGGATTCGTACTGTGCTTGGCGCAATATAGATATTGAGTTCATATTAGTGACTTACTGTCATTATTGGCACTTAGTGCTTAGTTTCTTTACCTCTAAAATGGGCTTATTTCTGCATACCCCAGAGGCTATTAGCTAAGATAATGTTTGTAAAAGTAGTGTGTGAACCCTAAGGTTCTCTGAAAAAGTAACGTCATTATGATTAAAATTATTCTTCAAGCTTTTGAGGATGTTTATAGCACCTATTGTGTAGCAACACTGACTCAATCTTCATGGCCGCCCTATTGTCAGCCCATTTCACAGAGAGGGTAAGAAACTTGCAAAAGGTCATACGGTTAATAAACTGTAGATCCAGGCTTTGAGATGAGGCAAAATGACTCTCATGTTTATATTAACTGCTATTTTTTTTTTTTTTTTTGTCTTTTGTCTTTTTGCCTTTTCCAGGGCCGCGGCATATGGAGGTTCCCAGGCTAGGGGTTGAATCAGAGCTACAGCTGCTGGCCTACGCCAGAGCCACAGCAACGCTGGATCTGAGCCGGGTCTGCGACCTACACCGCAGCTCACCGCAATTCTGCATCCTTAACCCACTGAGCAAGGCCAGGGATCGAACCTGCAACCTCATGGTTCCTAGTCAGGGTCATTAACCACTGTGCCACAATGGGAACACCTATCAACCGCTATTCTATTCTGATCTTAACCACTATTCTATGCTGACTGTCATTCCCTTGGCTACTTCACTTTAATTTCCTGTATCCTAACACCTTCTTCCGGTCTTAGGAAGAGGCATTAGACTGCAAATAATCCAGGATTTGGTGACAATTCCATGGTGGCCCTCTCTCTACCACTTAACCACAGTGCTGTTTGGGAGTTTCTGTATTTTTTAATTTCCTCCTTTTCTTTTCTTATTTAAGGTACTTTTTCTCTTTTGTGTATCATCTTCTATTCTCCTTTATATAAAATTAGGAGCAAACTTTCTTGTTTCACTTTCCTTTTCTGAATCTTCCCCAGACCTGCACATAGTGGTCCCTGTGTGACAGAATTATGATTTTATGCAAGATATAGAACATAATGTTTTCCATTGGGTTTTCAGGCCCATTTCGGAAAATGACCAGCCTTTGGTGAGTAATTTGGGAGGATGAGCTGTGACGGAGCTTGCCTTCAACAAAACTGGTACTCTGAGTCCTGCCTCTGGGAACGCTACTAAAACAGGACTCTGAAAGTGAGTTAGAGGAGGAGTCTAGAAATAATTTGCTCCTCTCATGCTTTATCTTTTGCTTTTGGGGTTAGAGTTAATATTTCTAATTATTCAGTTTTTATTTTTTTTATTTTTTTTTAATTTTCCCACTGTATTATTATTATTCAGTTTTATATGTTTAAATATAATAAATAATTTCCAGAAAGGTGACAGTAGATATATAATAGCTATTGAAGTTTGTAAAAGATACTGTGGAAGTTAAATTTCAGACTTATCTAGGGAGTTCCCGTTGTGGCTCAGCTGTAACGAACCCAACTAGCATCCATGAGGATGCAGGTTTGATCCCTGGCCTCGCTCATTGAGTTAAGGATCTGGCATAGCCGTGAGCTGTGGTGTCAGTCGCAGATGCGGCTCGGATCTGGCATTGCTGTGGCTGTGGCTCAGGCTGGTGGCAACAGCTCTGATTTGACCCCTAGCCTGGGAACCTCCATAAGCTGCAGGTGTGGCCCTAAAAAGACATTAAAAAAACCAGTTCTGACTCATCTAAAGTTCTGAAATATGAATTAAATTTTGGCAAATTTGCTCCTAAATGCTAGCTTTAGAAATCTACAACTTAGCTCTACTCCTGAGGGATTGCTCCTTCAATTTGGGAACTGGCAAATATATGAGGCAATCGTGGCTACAAGTAAGCAACAAATCAACTCCTGTCCTTTTAAACCTGTCATGAAACAGTTGTGTTTTAATTGCTTCTCTTTTAGGAAATTAGGAAGCGTGACCGTTTGTGTGTTTTCATCCTCACTCTTAAAGAAATAGCCAGCATAAAGTGAAAGCAGTAAGGAAATGAGTAAAATCAACAGCCGCGGTAGTTTGGTGTGCTAAATGATGCTCCACACTGCTCTGAAAATCTGTTCCATTTTCTTCACTTTAAATGTCTCTCTATTCTTCAGATTGCATATTGTGGTTTGAATGTTTGTGTCCCCACAAATCTCACATGTTGAAATCCTAATACCCAATGTGATCGTCTTCGGAAGTGGGGACGTTGGGGTGATAAGGTCAAGAGGATGGAACCCTGGTGAATGGATTAGTGCCCTTATAAAAGACACCCCAGAGAGCTCCCTCGCTCCTTCCACCTTGGGAAGCACAGCCGTGGAGCTCTTTGCCCTCCCAGCTTGCCTTTCCCTCTGGACAGAATCCCTATGCCACCGCATTGGTGCTGGGGCCATCCAAATGTCCCCAGGGTCTCAACCTCCCCCTGTGAGGTTGGTACTGGGCAGTGGTGGCAACCTCTGATCGTCATCATTTGCCCTTCCAGGCATCCTTCACCTTGTGAGCAAGCTAGGGCAGGGATGATTCAGGCTGCTGTTCTTGGCTTGCTGCACCTGGGGTAGAGTTTCCACCTTACAAGTAGGAGCTTGGTGGAGGAAGAAGGACCCAGTTCTTTTGGCCACACTTGCCAAAGGAGTTTGGACAACATGATACCAGGGAGATGAGAAATATCAGCATCTTGACTCTCCCAGGTCAAGCCCCAGACTGGAAACTGTGGGGAGAGGGAGCTCCTGTCTTCCTGGTTGCACATGCCCAAGTTAGAGCTTTCATAGTACAGAGCTGGGGGCAGCGGGGAAGCAAGGCTTTTGCTATTCTTACAGAGATTTAGTAAATTTGCTTGAATAAATGTTTCTCCATTTGTTACATACCCCAAGACTATATTCAGAGATCTTAAATGATTGCTTTACATAATTTTCAAGTTTGTCATTTTGCTGGAGAGAGTTCGCTGAACTTTCTCCATCATTCCAGAAGTCCCACTTCCTCTACCTTTTTGAAAATAAATTACAAAAGAAAATTGGTTACACAACTGTATAAATGAAGAGATACAAAAGCTATAGTTAAGAAATGTATTAAACTTTCCATGTGATATGATTTACTATATATAATTATTTAAAATACACTGTTCAGAAATAGTACAAATAACTATTCCAAAAGTATCTCACTGTTTTTAAAGAAAGTTTGTTTTTATTAATTACCTATTTAATCGAAGTATAGTTGATTTACAGTATTGTGTTAGTGTCAGGTGTACAGCACAGCGATTTTTTTTCAGATGAAATTCCATTATAGGTTATTAAAAGATATTGGGTATAATTCTTTGGACTATACAGTAAATCCGTGTTGCTTACCTATTTTGTGTATAGGAGTGTGTATGTGTTAATCCCACACTCCTAACTTATCCTTCCCCCATCCCTCTCCCCTTTGGTAATCATGAGTTTGTTTTCCATGTCTGTGAGTCTGTTTCTGTTTTGTACATAGATGCATTTGCATTATTTCAAACAGTATAAAACTGAAGTCCAGAGGAAATTTTAAATTGCCTACGCAGAGATGGGGCTGGAACCAGAACCCAAATCCAATGGTTTTTTTCCCCACTATTCCCAGCGTTTCAGGTGGTAAAATGGCCAGTGGTTTATATTTCTGTTTGACTCATAGTTGAGTGGATATAATCAAAGTAAAAGGTCAAAATCATTGATAGATGCAATTAGCCAAGTCCAAAATTGGTTCACTGAAGTCATGCGCTGTCAAATGACTCTGTTTCCTTGATGCTTTTCTTCTGATTTTTTGGTGCTTCACTGAGCCTCCCTCTCGCCACTTTATCTCCCACCTCACCCTTTGCATATACTCTACAGGGTCCTTGGGCAGTGGTGAAATTTCCAGAGCAATTATGCTACTGAGAAAGCACAGGTAGCTTTGAGTCTTTCTGGTGGATATCGGTTTAGTAAACATAAATATTGAACTGGTGGGCTGATGCAGTAAATAGAGTACAGGTTTTTGGGGTTTTTTTTTTTGTTTGTTTGTTTGTTTGTTTGTTTTTTGTCTTTCTGCCATTTCTTGGGCCGCTCTGGCGGCATATGGAGGTTCCCAGGCTAGGAGTCCAATCGGAGCTGTAGCTGCCAGCCTATGCCAGAGCCACAGCAACATAGGATCCGAGCCACGTCTGTGACCTACACCACAGCTCACGGCAACGCCGGATCCCTAACCCACTGAGCAAGGCCAGGAATCGAACCCGCAACCTCATGGTTCCTAGTCGGATTCGTTAACCACTGAGCCACGACGGGAACTCCAGAATACAGGTTTTGACATCCAACTCAGTTTTAGACCATGGCTCGCCACTTTCTGGTTGAGTGTTCTCAGGCACACTGAACCATCTTTCAGAAGCTCAGTTTCCCGCATCTGAAAAAAGTGGAACTAATAATACCCTACAGAATGTTGTGAGGAATCAGAGGAGTCAGATGTGTATACAGTTCAGCCTGGAACGGAGACTCAGTTGGTGGCAGCATCTTTCTAGCCTCGATGTCCTTGCTGTTAAAGAAAAGTTGCTTATCAGAGTTTCACTCACTGCTCCTTTTCTGCAGATGGTTGCTTAGTCTCTTGTTCCCGATGATATCTCTTTTGGATATTATGTTGTTCAATTGACGCACGTCCTTAATGCTTTACATAATATTGTGCTTTAGCTAATATTAAGTTTAGTGCTTTACATAATATTAAAAGGGCAGAACTACCTTGGAGATAGAGGAGGAATTTCTGGTCACTTTGTCCTAGATTGTGAATTCGGTGTTCCTACTTCCGTCCAGCTTCTTGCCCGTTTGCGTGGTTGTCCCATTAACCTCAGTTATCGGAGCATCTAGAAATAGTGAAGTAATTCACTAAATTAGTCTGTAGTTCAAAGGGCAATTGTTTTATGTAAGTGTTTTAAAAGATTCATATCCTCCCAAACGTAAGCAATTGAGTAAATCTGTCTAGTCTAAGTGTGTTATGATTGGGCTGGATTAACCTCCTTCCATTAAAAGAAAAATGCAAGACTCTGTCCCGCAGCCAAAGGGAACTGGTTAATGTCCATCAGGGAACGACAAAGTAGCTGTTTGGTTCTAGGCTGACGCTTCGTTTTCCAATCTAGGAGTCTTGTTTGTAAAATTGGTATGAGCCTTCGAGTCTGCTGAGAGTGCACAAAGGGGGTGTGTGTGTGTGTGTAAGAGGGGTCTGAATGTGGCCTTGAAGGGTCAGAGAGAAATCAGGACAAGTTACCAAGGATCATAATAATAATTAAGAATTACGATGTGTTTATAATGCCGAGGCCCTATTCCTAAGTATTAATTCATTTAATGCTCGCAACAATCCTGTCAGGTAGTTATGATTATTCTCATTTTATTTATTTGTATTTATTTCTTTATTTATTTTTGTCTTTTTGTCATTTCTTGGGCCGCTCCCATGGCATATGGAGGTTCCCAGGCTAGGGGTCGAATCGGAGCTGTAGCCAGAGTCACAGCAACGCGGGATCCGGGCCGCGTCTGCGACCTACACCACAGTACACTACAGCTCACGGCAACGCCAGATCCTTAACCCACTGAGCAAGGCCAGGGATCGAACCTGCAACCTCATGGTTCCTAGTCGGATTCGTTAACCACTGCGCCACGACGGGAACTCCTATTCTCGTTTTATAGATAAGGATCCTGAAGCACAGAAAAGTGACTTGACCATGGGCAGAGTTGACATAGAAAGCAAGATGGCCAATTTCAAATTCGATATTGTTAATTACTAGACTGCCTCTTGCATAATGATGTGGGCTGAGGAGCATTGAAACGGCTTTTCATTACCCCTAAATCTGCATTCTTGCATTTTTTTCCAAAAATTTTTGGGTGGTAAAGTACCTATAGTATAAAATTTATCATCTTGACTTTTTAAAGTGTAGAGTTCGGTGGTATAAAGTGCTGCTTTTCTTTTTAAATTTATTTTTAGGTTTTACATTCATGTTAATGATCTATTGAGTTAATTTTTTGTGCATGGAGCAAGGGATGGATAAAAGTTGATTTTTTTCCCCATATGGGTATCCAGTTTTTCCAGCACCATTTCTTAAAAAGTTTATCATTTCTTCCCAGAATGGCCTTTGCGTCTCTATCAAAAATCAGTCCAGCATATATATATATATATATATATATATATATATATATATATATATGTGTGTGTGTGTGTGTGTGTGTGTGTAGATTTATTCTGAATTCCCTTTTCTGTTGTATTCTTCTGTTTGTTTTTCTCTAGGCTATGGTTTTGGTCACTGCAGCATTATATTAAGATTTTAAAACAGGTAGTCTTAGCCCTCCAATTTTGTTCTTCTTCAAAATGACTTTGGCTATTCTAGGTCCTGAGCATTGTCATGTGAATTGTAAAGCAGCTTGTCAAACTCTACAAAAAACCTGCTGGGAGTTTGAGTGGGATTACGTTAAATCCATAGATCAATTTTAAGAAATCTGACACCTTAACAGAATTGAATCTTCTAACTCATGAACGTGACCTAGCTCTCCCATTCATTTAGGTCTCCTTTAATTTCTCTCAGCAATGCTTTATAGCTTCAGTGTCGTATTTATTCCTAAGTACTTTATGCTTTTGATGCTGTTGTAAGTGATATTTAAAATTTTTGATTTCATATTATCTGTTGCTGATATATAGAAAGACAGTTGCTTTGTATATTGATCTTATGTTTTGCGCCCCTACTAACCTCACTGATCAGTTCCAGTAGCTTTTGCAGATTCTATCATGATTTCTATGTAAATGATGATGCTATCTGCAAATAAAGACAGTTTTGCCCTTTCCTTTCTATTCTGTGTGCATTATTTGTCTTCTTCTTGCTTACTGCACTGAATAATAATAATAAAAAAAAACCCTTCAGTACAATGATGATGGAAACGACGGTCTTCTATTGGCCTTAGGAAAAAAAGAATTCAGTTTCTTACCATCAGTTATAATGTTGGCTGTAGCTTTTTGGTATCTGCCCTTTATTAAGATAAGGACGTTTCCTTCTATTCCTAGTTGGCTCAGTATTTCTGTCAAGAATGGATGCTGGGTTTTGGCAAATGCTTTTACTGCATATACTGAGATGATCATACGATACACATTTTTTAACAGGGTAAATGAATTACAATGATTTTCAAATATAAAACCAAGCTTGCATTTCCGAGAAAGTCTCCCTTGGTCATTATGTATTATACTTTTTTACATCATTGGATTCAAGTTGCTAAAGTTTTGGAATTAATGTTTGTGTTTATGCTCATGAGAGATATTGGTCTGTGCTTTTCTTCTCTTATAATGCCTTTGTCTAGTTTTAATATCAAGGCAATGCTGGTCTCATAGAATTAGTTGAGAAGTATTCTCTCACTTTCATTTTCTGGATGAGTTTATGTATAATTAGCATTATTTCCTCCTTAACTGTTTGGTAAAATTCACCAGTGAAGCCATCTGGGCCTGGAGTTTTCTTTGCGAGAGGGTTTTTAACCACAGGTTCAATATCTTTTAAAGATATGGGGCTATTAAAGTTATCTATTTATCCTTGAATGAGCTTTGGTAGATTGCATCTTTCAGGGATTTATTTCATCTCACCTGTCAAATTTACTGAGTTCTTGCTGAGGTTCAGTGCGTTAATGATCCCATGTTGTCTCTGTGGGGGCGCAGGTTACAGGTTCAATTTCCAGGCCTGGCACAGTGGGTTAAGGATCTGGCACTGCTGTGGCTGTGGCATAGGTTTCAGCTGTGGCTCGGATTCCACCCCTGGCCTGGGAACTTCCATATGCCACAGGCGTGGCTGAAAAAATAAAAAACCTATTGACGTAAAGTTCTTCATGATATTTCCTTATTACTCTTTTAATATCTGTATCCCTAGTGATGACATTTCTCTCATTCCTGATGTTAATAATTTGTGCCTTCTCTTTTTTTCTTAATCCATTTGGCTAGAGATTTAGCAATTTTATTTCTCTTCTCGAAGAACCAGTTTTTGGTTGCATTCATTATTTTATCTATTGTTTTCATGTTTCCTATTCCGCTGATCGATACTCTGATCTTTATTACTTCCTTGTCCTATTAGCTTTAACTTGCTCTTTCATGCTGCTTTATTACGGTAGAAACTGGTCATTGATTTGAAGCCTTCCTCTTTTGTAATATGGGCAGTTAGTGCAATAAATTTCCCCCGAAATACTTCTTTGGTGACATCCAACAAATCTTGATATGTAGTGTTTTCATTTTCATTAATTAGACTTAGTGGATAGATTGTTTTTGGTAATATAGACATCTTATCAATATTAAGTTTTTTAATCCATGAATACGGGATGTTTTCCCATTTATTGAATTACATTTTTTAAGAGACTGAACATTCCCAAAGAGTATTTCATGTACACAAGTGCTTTAAAAATTTAACTTTTTATATACACTGCATTGTGCTAATGTAAGGACATGCAGATAACTGAATGCAAAAGTAAAATTTGCTCATCTTTTGGGATATGTACATATCTAAATGATTTCCTATACATTCACACCACTAGACATCATTTTAAGAATTGGAGTCGGAGTTCCTGTTGTGGCGCAGTGGTTAACAAATCCGACTAGGAACCATGAGGTTTCGGGTTCGGTCCCTGCCCTTGCTCAGTGGGTTAACGATCTGGCGTTGCCGTGAGCTGTGGTGTAGGTTGCAGACGCGGCTCGGATCCCGCGTTGCTGTGGCTCTGGCGTAGGCCGGTGGCTACAGCTCTGATTCAACCCCTGGCCTGGGAACCTCCATATGCCGTGAGAGCGGCCCAAGATATAGCAACAACAACAACAACAACAACAACAACAACAACAACAACAACAAAAGAATTGGAGTCACTTCTAAATGCTATTTTTATGATTTGATTTATTACTTAAAGATCATAAATGTACCTGTGTAACAGCAAATACAGATTTATACCATCATTGCCAATAACTGCAGAGTATTCCATGTCACCATCCCAGTTCCATCATACTTCTTTTAATCGTTCTTTATTTGGGGCATTTAAGAGTAAGTGTAACTGGGTCACCATGCTGTACAGTAGAAAAATATATATACATAAATAAAAGATTTAAAAAACTGGAAAAAAAAGTATGTCAAGTGTTCATTTTCAAACAAAGTTGTGATGAAAACATTTTAAAATGAGGCTGGATTTTCCCTACAGATAACAGTACTTCAAATGCATCTCCATCTGGAAACCACAACCACACACACACACAGAAACACACACACATAGAATGCACCGCATAACTTAGTACCACTTTTCTGTCATTTGGCTGCGTACATTTGGCTCTGTCACTTGACCATGTACAAGTTCAGAGAACCTTCCCACTTCTATGAAAAAAGGGATTCCAATGCTCTCCACCGCAGAGGAAAATAAGTGCATACAAAGCCGAAATAATCCTGTCAGTCACGCAATCTTGATACACTTAGAGAGTAGTAATGTATAAGAATAAAAACATAAGTGGCTTTTACCATTTTTTGTAAACCCTTTTAGTCCTTCTATCGGCTTGATTCTATTTCAACCTATGCTTCATTATTAAAATTTTGTGCGACCTCGTGTTCACCTTATTTTTTTTTAATGGATTTCTAATTCAGGTTTTAACATTAACGTTTTTCCAAAGCCTAGAAAATACAGAGCCTTAAACACTCAAGTGTGTAAGGTTAGTTTACCGCTCAAAACGAATCAATATAATTCACCATCTTAAAAGAATTAAAGCAACACTTACTTAAACTTTTTAACAGATGCGGAAAAAAGTGATTACTTAAAATTCAACATCCGGGAGTTCCTGTTGTTGTTCAGTGGAAACGAATGCGATGCGGGTTCCTTCCCTGGCCTCACTCAGTGGGTTAAGGATCTGGTGTTTCGTGAGCTGTGGTGTAGGTTGCAGATGTGGCTCGGATCCTGCGTGGCTGTGGCTGTGGTGTAGACTGGCTCCGATTGGACCCCTAGCCTGGGAACCTCCATATGCCACAGGTGCGGCCCTTAAAAAAAAAAAAAATTCAACATCCATTTATGAGTTTAGAATATTTGGAATAAATCGAATGTCCATCAGCAGGGAATGGCTAAACAAATTGTGGTATAGTTGTACAATGAAATACTACTCAGCTAGAAGAAAAACAATGAACTGCTAATACAACATTGGAAGGTATCAACAGCTTGATGAGTAAAAGAACTCGGATATAAAACACTACATATTATACGATTCCATTTTATATGATATTCTAGAAAGGGCAAAGCCATAGAGACAAAAAAACAGATCAACGTTTTCCAGCGGCTTAGGATGTGAGAGGGGACTGCTTTCAAAGGGGCATGAATGAACTCTTTGATACGATGGAATCAGTTTGTGTATCTTTTGTTGTTGTTGTTGTTGTTGTTGTTGTTGTTGCTATTTCTTGGGCCGCTCCCGCGGCATATGGAGGTTCTCAGGCTAGGGGCTGAATCGGAGCTGTAGCCACCGGCCTACACCAGAGCCACAGCAACTCGGGATCCGACCGCGTCTGCAACCTACACCACAGCTCACGGCAACGCCGGATCGTTAACCCACTGAGCAAGGGCAGGGACTGAACCCACAACCTCATGGTTCCTAGTCGGATTCGTTAACCACTGCGCCACGACGGGAACTTCCCCAGTTTGTGTATCTTGATTGTGGTTGTAGTTGCATGACGGTGATGTTGATCGAAACTCACTGATCTATACACTTTAAAAGATTTATATTAAGGGATTTATATTTATATTAAGTGATTATTCCTCAAAAAAAATGGATTTAAAAAATTGCAGGAGTTCCCATTGTGGCGCAGTGGAAACGAATCCGACTAGCATCCATGAGGATGTGGGTTTGATCCCTGGCCTCGGGTGTGGCCCTAAAAAGCCAAAAACAAACAAACAAACAAACAAACAAAAAACACACATTGTAAAGCACGCGATTTTGGTTTGGGGTCCTGCTTTCCACTCTGGGCACCCTGTCGGCCCATTGTACCTGAGGGTTCAAGACTCACTCCGTGGGACTTCCAGCATCACGTTTCCCAGGCTTGTCCTAATTCAGTTCTCCGATCCCCTCTACCAACCTCAATCCAATTTACCTCCCCATCTCGCCTTCCCACAAGCCACAGTTCTCAGCCAGCTACCAAGGTGGAAAATTTCAGCACTTAGTATTTTTCTTAAAAAAGAGTCCCCTCGTGAGCCCTTGTTCGTGGCCATTTTCCTCTAGTTGTTTCTCCACATTAAGGGACATCAGTGGACCTTTCAGAAGAACACACGTGTAGAGCATATATCAGCTCTGAGATAGGCCAAAACGTTTGTGGGATGGTTTTAGGACTCATTTGACTATATCATTCCCAAGATAATCCTCTAGGTGTATTTTTTTCTTTTTTTGTTTTTTCAGGGCCACACTCATGGCATAAGGAAGTTCCCAGTCTAGGGGTTGAATTGAAACCACAGCCACAGCCACGCCGGATTCAAGCTGCATCTTCGATCCACACCACAGCTCATGGCAACGCTGGATCCTTAAGCCACTAAGGCCATGGATCCAACCTGTGTCCTCATGGATACTAGTGGATCTTGTTACCACTGAGCCATGATGGGAACTCCCTCTAGGTGTATTTTTGGTAAAATATTAATACATGGTCTCTGACTCCCGACAGAGAAGGGATCATATACATAATAGGTTAGGAACACCCCAGATGGGCGAAACGTGGTATTTGTTTTATTTTATTTTGCTTTTTAGGGCTGTACCTATGGCATTTGGAAGTTCCCAGGCTAGGGGTTGAATCAGAGCTGCAACTGCCGCAGCAACTGCCTACACCACAGCCTACACCACAGCCACAGCAACAACTGCCTACACCACAGCCACAGCAACTGCCTACACCACAGCCACAGCAACAACGGATCCGAGCCATATCAGCGACCTTCACCACAGCTCACGGCGATGCCGGATCCTTAGCCCACTGAATGCGGCCAGGGATCGAGCCCCCATCCCCAGGGACACTCTGCTAGGTTCTTAACCAGCTCAGCCACAGGGGAAACTCCTACATGTGGAACTTAGTTTTCAACTTTAAAATATCAGCAAGCTCCTGGTTTCAACACCTCACTTCGCCTAATGAAAACTGCACCATTATAACTGAAAACTCCTGAAACCTGTATGTCTCTCTTAAATTCCCAACTGAAACGTTGCTACGGCCGCACCTATCTTTGCCCACGTTCCAACGTCCCCGTATTCTGGAAGAGAAAAACGCTGACCTCCATGCTGCAAGTCAAAGTATATCTCTGGCCAACTGCCGCCTCTGGAAGAAAAACTGTCAAAGCTCCAGCTTTTACATGTACATTGTTATTGACTGTAGGCGCTATGCTGTGATGAGATCTCTAGGACACCTTGTACCCTTTGACTAATAGCTCCCTGTTTCTTCTTCCCAGAGCCCCTGGCCACCACCATTTTACCTTCTGTTTCTACAAACTTGACAGTTTTCGATGATGCATAGTATTGGATTGTATACTTAAAAGTGGGCTGAAAGGATAAACTTTATGTTAAGTATCATCATATAAACAAGCAAGAAATTAGGGTGGCAGGAAACTGTTGGAGACGACGGATATGTTTATGGCGTTAATTACGGTGATGGTTTCATGCATCTACACTTAGCTCCAAACTCATTGAGTTGTATACATTATATATGTACAGCTTTTTGTACATCAATTATATGTCAATAAAGTGGGTTGGGTTTTTGGGGGGGGTTTGCTTTTTTTTTTTTTTTTTTTAGGGCTGCACCCGTGGTGTATGGAGGTTCCCAGGCTAGGGGTCCAATCAGAGCTACAGCTGCCAGCCTCCGCCACAGCCACAGCAATGCCAGATCGGAGCCTCGTCTGCAACTTACACCACAGCTCATGGCAACCCCGGGTCCCCGATCAACTGTGGAGGGAGGCCAGGGATCAAACCCACATCCTCATGGATACCTGTCATATTCATCTCCACTGTGACACAATGGAAACCCCTCAATAAAGCGGTTTTTAACCAAAAAGCTGCAGTTCATAGCTTACTTATTCCAAGCACAGTGGACAAGAAAAGGACTGGACCTTCTGATTTCATTGTTAATGAATTTGACCTGTGTGTTTTCAGGACGGCTCTGAGAGAAAAGAGAATGTTCCTGAATAGATTACTGGATTTCTCTAGAATTAAAGGGAAAATCTTAAAGAGAACTATATCCATTTTCTCTCACAAACTTAGATTTCCGATATAGATATTAGATTGATATGAACTTACTAAAAAGCGAAACATAAAATCCAGGGTGCTTAACATACGTTAACAATTGCAGCAGCATCAGGCACAATGTTGTTCAGTGAACATGACATATAGAGGATATTTATGTCTCGTTTTATTTTATGTCATTTCATCCTGTTTACATTATTCTTGGATGTGTTCATAGGCTAGAGATTACCTACAGACATTCTTGTCAATGACATTTTCTAAAGAGATGCCAACATCCAAGGAAATTACTATTGTACTTGCAAATATAAGAATGTTTTCATCTGTTACAACTGTTCACCTCTGATCAAAAACTCCTGTATCTTATTGAACCAGACTCTGTGCAGGTTCTTCTTATGCCATTGTTTAGTTTGCAGAAGTTCCCAGCCATAAAAGTAAATTCTTTCTTTAATTGCAGTGAATAAACATGTATCTTTGCTTAACTTACTTAACAGTTCTGCAATTGGTCCAGACATAGCCCCGTTATAATTTTACAACCCTATCAATATTAAACAAATATTTGAATATTCATCCATTATTTACTACGTGAGAAGCGCTGTATTAGGTGCTAAAATGGGTGTTACAAAGGTCCCTCTGACATCATCCCTGGAATCAAAGACACTCGTAGGGGAGAAAACATGTATGCAAACAATTGTAATAAAAACCCTAAACTGTAGGTGTGACTCCAGTAAAGTACAAGCGAAGTTCAGAGAAGGGCTCCAGAAATGTGCATGATATGGCATTTGTTTATAGAATGGCAATAGCCATTGAGGCTAAAACGGAAGTTGTGTGAAGATCCATACATTGCCATCAGGCTGGAAATTCAGGCTGGTATCAGACTATGAAAAATCTTAGACATCGCAAGAAAAAAATCTGACACACAAAGAAATTAGATGGGTTTCAATACATAAGACACTCAATTCTGCCACCATTGGCCACTTTCCCTCATTCACTGGAGACTTTGACTCAAGCTTTCTTCTCCATTCCAAGCTCTGCCACCTTCATCCTTGGTTATGTGGACGTCCATAGTGGATAAACCCTTCTCATATACTGGCCTCTGGCCTCTCCATTCCTCAATCTTTGCTAACTCCCCACTTCAACAACCCATTTCCATGGCAACACTCTGGATGCTATCATTACCAAAAACTACTTCCTCTTTGAAATCTTAAATTCATATTTCCCACTCTGTAAGTACACACTCATTTTTCCAGTTCTTTCATTTTTTGCTCTTATTACACCTGTGTTTCAATGGCACCAAGACCTCTATCAGTCCTCTGTCATTAACTCCCTTTTCTATGTAGCCTGGGTTCTGTGGTCCACAACCTCCATATTCTTACAAGTAGCTTCACTTACTTGAAACATAATTTTCATTCGCATATCCTGGCAAAAATTCAACTTCTGGATCAATCAGTCAATTTGCTTTTTCTACATCAATACCGAGGTTGCTGAAAAAAATTTCCCCAATACACGGCAGAATTTCATGATGCCTTCCTAACTTCAGTGCCACACTGCTCAGTATTTCCCTGTATGTTGCTTCTCTTTTCCACTCCCAAACTGTGCTCTCATTTTCAGACAATAATCTCGACTCTTGCTTCACAGAGAAACTAGGATCCATCTCAAGGAAACTTTCTCGATTCCCTCGCATGCCAACTACACGCTTATACATCCAGGACATAGCTGGTAACTTCAGCCATGAGAAAGAGGAACATTGTCTGGGAGACAGTGTGTCTATAGAATATTGATTTTCAGTACTTAGGGTATATCTGGATCACCTAGGATGCTGAATTAAAACGCAGGTTCTAGGATGCTGTGAGATTCCATAATGGTAAGGGTCAATTAAATTTGCATTTTTTACTGAGCACCTTAGGTCATGATGATACAAGTGTTCCCAGAATCACACTTTGGAAAAAGGCGATGTAGAGCGAGTATACGAGGGACCTAAGAGTGGAACCTTGAGGCACACCATCGTTTAAGAGGAACCCATGTGAATGATCCAGTAGGGAAGTATAAAGAGGAAAACCAGGAGAGCATTATGTCATAAAAAGAGGGGAAGAGGGAATTTCAAGCAGGCACATGAGGTCGATAATGCCAAATATTCCAGAGGTGTCAAAAAATAAGACTAAATAGGTCTGTTTGATTTATACTCAGAAGGTGGGGGAGATAGTTGATGCTTTGATTTCATTATGAGGAAAATGGCAGACTGCAGGGGTTTAGGGAGAGAATTGGAGGTAAGGCAATGGACATAATTAATATAGACTTTTCAAGAAGTGTAACTACAAAGGTGAAAACATGAGTGCAGCAGTTGGAAAAGATCCTGAAATTTTACATTTAAGACTCCTGGATGGCAGGGGCTGTATTCACTTTCACCCCTAGGACCCAGTCCGGTCCCACTACATGTTTGCTGACTGAAATATTCCTTCAATTCTATGAATGTATGTGGTTTTCTTTGTGCCAATTTGATTGGCATGGTCCTCAAAGACTCTTAGTGGCACAATTGGAGGAGGCGAATGGTTGATGACCCCAAACCACTTAAACTCACTCGTGATCGTGGAAGGAGAAAGGGGGGGTATGTCATTTACAACCCGAGGGCGACCAGCTAATGGGACCCCTACTGCTTTTTTGGTTCAAGTAATGATTAAGTCAGAACCGATGTGAAAGAGGCGGCAGAAACAAGTATCGAAATGTGAGTAGGGCCGGATCACCAAGAGCTTTGACTTCCAGGTAAGAAATTTGTTATGCCAGACAGTTAAAGGTTTTTGAGCAGAGAAGTGGCAACATCCATAGGCAGTTAGGTGGGCGTTTCAAACTTCACTCTCTTAGATCCCACCTGCCTCCTATGAAATAACCTGCCTTTAGAGATGAGGAAATGAAGACTCATGAAGCTACGCCATGCGTAAATGGTAGAGCCAGATGTGAAAGCAAGTCTGCTCACAGTATCTCTAGCCAGATGCTTTCACATCTGGCTCTACCATTTACGCATGGCGTAGCTTCATGAGTCTTCATTTCCTCATCTCTAAAGGCAGGTTGTGAGGATTCGGGGAGATACTGCCTGCAAAGTGTTTGGCTTGGGTTAAGCACAAACTACAGGTTGGCCATTATTACTGTTATTATGGAGAATTATGGGCACGTCCTGCTGGTGTTCTCCCTCTGCAGAGAGGGCCTACTGCTCAGCCAGAAACAGCAATTTTCTTTTCTCAGAGCTTTGCACCTTTGGGGCTGGCCATAGCACAGATCCTTTTAGCGATGACATGGAATGCATCTTAAACATGTCACGTGACACCCCACGTGAATAATTAGGGTGAAGATAGAAAGCAATTGTTGCCAAAAGCTTGTCTACTACTTTGTCCCTTCACAAAATGGAGTTGTGAGCCTTCCATTCGAAGCCCTTTTTAAATGTTTCTTCTGCCAGAAAGCTTGCAAGAGACTCAGGCAAGGCCAGCCCGCATTATTGTTCCTATCTCAGCGGACATAGACATGCTCAAATTGAGAAAGTTGAAATATAAGCCAATATGGAGTCATTTTTGATGGTTGAATGAAAAAAATATTCTCCTGTAGCTGGTCTGTGGGCTGGACAGTTGAGGGGCTGAGGTTGCAGTGTAAGAATCCCCAGTGCCTTGCTTCCATTTTTGTGACAGAAAGGGAAGATGGATCTATTTTTGCATTTAGTAGAGCATTAAAGAGTCTGCTAGTAATCCATTGCCCATCACCAAATTTTATGGAATTTTTCAAAGGCTTGAGCTCTAAAATGCCTTTTGTGGGCACATGGTGCTTAAAGTGAGCATGTTTTTAATGATTTGTTTAGCTGATTGTCTTTAGCTAAGACAAAATGACCCATCGGGCTCTGTTTCAAGCCCTTGGATATCAAATGGGGATTTTTAAGCAATTAGAAGGCAGCATCTCTTACTTTTGAGATCCCTGAAGCAATAAGTTAATGTTTAAACTATTTATAATTCAATAGTGACTTAGAGGACAATTTGCTGTGCATTTCTTATTACACAACCACATCAGGTTTTTTTCTTTAGAAAATCTTGAATTGTTCTAAGATGGCTTCAATAATTTCTACCTTGGGTATGGATTCAAAATCCCCAAATATTACCTAATCAAATAATTGATATGTCTTTGGTTATAAATCCATTTTCAGCACCCAAAATATTAGAAATGGGATTTTGTGATGTGAATCATAAATAAAAAGCAGATTCAACTTTAGAAAAACTAAACTTTGAGGGAATGGGAAGAATCTCAGAATAAAACCTTTAATCTGAGATGACTTTTCTACTACAGGGACCAGTCATTTCAAGAACTGTTACAGAAATTAGAACATTAGGACTTTCCATCGTGGCTCGGCGGTAATGAAACCAACTAGTATCCATGAGGACACGGGTTCAATCCCTGGCCTCACTCAGTAGGTTAAGGATACAGCATTGCCATGAGCTGTGGTGTAGGTCACAGATGCGGCTCGGATGCGGCGTCGCTGTGGCTGTGATGTGGGCCAGTGGCTGCAACTCCAATCGGACTCCTAGCCTGGGAACTTCCATATGCAGTGGGTGCAGCCCTAAAAAAAAAAAAAAAAAAAAAAGAAAAAAAAAAAAAGAAACCCAATGTGGGAAACTTTGCAGATAAATGTCACCTTTTCCTTCAGTCAACAGTCAGATGATCTTCAACATTTTACAGTGACTAAGACGTCTGTCACCTCTTTCATCTCCTGTCCTTTTCTTAATGTCTCTCCTGCAATATCTTGAAATAGAGCAATGTGCTTATTTTGGTATTGTAAGAATTTTCTATGCTTTGCTTCCCTTCAGATTTTTGTCTTTGATGCTTGTGTTTAAAAATCTTGGAAAATGTCCCTTGGGTGTGCATTGAACTTTGATGATAAAGCCCCCACTCAGTAAGTGTTTACTGTCATTGAGACCTCTCTTCCTCCTCGTTGCAAGGTTTGTACTAACCAATTTGAGGTTAGAGTGCCTATATTTTTTTCTGTTTGTTTTTCTAGTCAAGAAACATACACAACTCTTCCTTTGTTGGTGCTTATGAGTTTTGAACCTTGAATTTAGAGCTGCGTCTCTCACTTTTAACCTAGGAAACTTCCTTTTGATGCTAATCCTGTCTCCATCCATAGCTTTATTGGCTCTAGCTGTTACAGCCCGCAGCTTTGAGCTGATTTTCATCAATTTTCAACAGTTGGATTGAGGCTCTGCTAAACTTTTCACCTAACAGGTTGGCTTAGTTGAGTATCATTCCCAGGTAGTGTTAATGCTCTCATCAGGAGCTCTTGAAACTCATAGGTTTGTCAGCACTAGTATGTTCATTTGCAAAAGACTCTGACTGCATTGTTCAAAGAGAAAATAGGAAAAAAAAAAAAAAGGGCGGGGGGAGTTGTGGAGCAGTGGTTAACGAATCCTACTAGGAACCATGAGGTTGAGGGTTCGAACCCTGGCCTTGCTCAGCAGGTTGGGGATCTGGCGTTGCTGTGGCTCTGGCATAGGCCAGTGGCTACAGCTCTGATCGGACCCCTAGCCTGGGAACCTCTATATGCCGCAGGAGTGGCCCTAGAAAAGGCAAAAAGACAAAAAAAAAAATAGGAGTGTTCTTGATATCCCTGCTAATGTGTTTTGGTTTGGTTTGGTTTGGTTTTGGCCACAGCCAAGGCATGTAGAAGTTCCCAGGCCAGGGTTTGAACCCATGCCACAGCAGCAACCCCAGTCACTTCAGTGACAATGCTAGATCTTTAACCTGATGAGCCACAAGAGAATTCCATTTTCTTCATTGAACTTTTCTTTGTTTGTTTAGAACTTTATTACTTTTCTGCACTTCTGTTATCTCTACAAACACTGGCCTATCATGTGTCTCGATAGCCCTGAAGCTTTTTAAAAAATGTTTTACTATAGTTGGTGATTTACCATGTTTTGTCAATTTCTGCTATACAGCAAAGTGACCCAATTATACCCAGGTATACATATATGTATTCTTTTTCTCATACTATCTTCTATCATGTTCTATCCCAAGAGATCAGATATAGTTCCCTGTGCTATAAAGCAGGACCTCATTGCTTATCCACCCCAAATGTAATAGTTTGCACCTACTAACCCGAAACTCCCAGTCCATCCCACTTCCTCTCCCCTCCCCTTTAGCAACCACAAGTCTGTTCTCCGTGTCTATGACTCTGTTTCGTTCTGTAGATAGGTTCACTTGTGCCATATTTTAGATTCCACGTATAAGGGATATCATATGGTATTTCTCTTTCTCTTTCTGATTCACTAAAGATGAGAATCTCTAGTTCCATCCATGTTGCTGCGAATGGTATTATTTTGTTCTTTTTTATGGCTGAGAAGTATTCCATTGTATATATGTGCCACATCTTCTTAATCCATTTATCTGTGGATGGACATTTAGGTTGAAGCTTTTTAAGGAGAGAAGTGCCTAGTACAAAACTACACATGTAGAGAGTTACCTGGGAAGAGTTCTTTTAAGTTATGCTTAAATGCAGAGATGCTCTCAGGAAAGACCTGTCAGGAGACATCACTGTTGAGAAAATTGGCTTCTCCTGTCCTTCTTTAATTTTATAGCAAAGAACCCAGGCTCCACCTTTACTCCAGCTCTGAGACCAGACTTTGCAGGTAGTTAAGGGTTAATCGTTATTCCTAAATAGAATCTTACTCTTTGGTATTTCTGAGATTAACTCCATCGCTTTCACTTCCCAGCACACTTTTCCCCACACCAACAGAAAAAAACTCACTTGTAGTAGAGTGCGGGCTGCTGGTCACATGTGTGGCATATAAAGCACAGTAGAAGTGCTCAGGTCCACAGATAAGTCAGCCTGGGGTTGGGGCTTTCTGTGAATGTTATGGAGCCATGTTAATTGGGTACTGTATTCTTGGAGGACACTCAAGGGTCTTTTGCTTCTTTGCTGGCTGTCAGTTCAGCTCAGATTCACCAAGGGTCCCCATACTTTCAGAAAGCAAGGAGATCAGGACACATTGCAGTGTAAGTCCCACACTCTTAAAAGGCTCAATGTACCTTTGGCAGAAGCCATGGATTTGTGACATACAGTGTCAGAGGAAGACTCTAAGTGGCTCCCCCCCCCCGCCGCCCCCGCCTTCTTGCTTTCCCCCACCAGCTAAACTCAGGGCTTGGGGTGAACTTTTGGGCCGCGATCAATTACGGAGGAATTCCATCCATCTCATTTGATAGCAAGGGCAGTGATGAAAGGTCAGGGAATTTTCAATAGGTTTGGGAGATTTAGGCAACTGTGGACTGCTCTGCTTTCAGGCAAAGCTACTGTAAGACGTCTAATTCCTATGACACCAAGTGAGATGTGGCATTTATGGTTTTACCTAATGCAATTTGTGTGATAAACAGTCTGAGAGGGCTCCCAAGCTTGGCTCAGCAGCTGTTGCTGATCATCCAGTGGAGCAGAGATGTATCCATGGAGATCTCCTTGTTTCAGCCAGAATAGGGATTCCCATAGGGCTTAATGGCCTGACATATTTCTAGCATCCTTGGTAAATAAACTACTGCATCCCATAAGGGAAAATCTGAAACGTCCTTTCACAGAGAGGGTGAAGGTAGTGATATTCGCTATGTTATGTCAGTAGGGGGTAGACAGTAAGAAGAGATGCAAATTGGAGGTTATTAAAACACCTCTATTCTTTGAAGTGTCTCATTTTCTCCATTCTCTAATCATGTAAATGACCAATGAACAATCTTCCCAGGGGTATGCCATTGATTGCACATTACAAATGATGAGAAGGATGCTACGTTGAGGGAGACAAATAGTAAAATAAGCAAATTTTATGGAGAGGCATTTTCTCATTTAATGTCCTGTTAGTTTGGGAACATTTCGGGGTGGGGGGAAAATGACAAACATGTGACAATTTGGAGAACATCTGTAGCTGGGTATGGCTGAGTGTAGGCCAGGGATTTGATTATTTAAAGCCTAATGAGAAAGATATTGAATCTGTCTCTCCCTCCCTTTCTCATCTCTTCTAGGATGTCTTTCCCAGATGAGACAACAACTCTGGTGTGAGAGGGAGAGAGCGCCAGAACCTGTCAAGGAAAAGGCATAGGCATTGCAAGCCTCCGCAAAAGGAACATGTCACTTGGGAGCAGAGGGGCATCCTATTGGCACATCTCAATGAATCATTGAACAGTTTGACTAATTGCCACTTTGAAAATCACAGAGGCTCTGATCCAGAAATGGGAACAGAGGACATGGCACCGGGCATCGTCCCATGACGAATCAAGGATGCTTGTGGAGAGCAATGGGCAGTGGGCGTGGAAGGGGAAGCCCATCATGTTGGAGTGCTGACAGGGTAGAAGCCCCAGAAATGAATTCGAGCCACGGGGAAATAAAAGAGCTATATTCATGTGTGATAAAGAAGAAGCCAGAGGGCTTTAGATTCCATAACAAAGGAGGATGCCTTGGTGACTTACATGAGCCATTCTGGTCAGAGTCTGTGGACCAAACTGAAGCATAGGCTGCCAACCCTGGAGTCTCTTGTTTAGTAGCTATGCATGGAAATGGAGATTATAGATTTTTGGGAGTTCCCACGGTGGCGCGTTGGGTTAAAGATCTGGTGCTGCAGGTGCGACTTAAAAAGAAAAAAAAAGAATACAGATTTTTGGAGTTCCCTGGTGACTCGGCGGGTTGTCACTGCTGCAGCATAGGTTTGATCCCTGGCCCAGGAACTTCTGCATGCCATGGGCGTGGCAAAAAAAAAAAAAAAAAGAGAGAGAGAGGGAGAGATAGAATACAGATTTTTAAAGCTTTTCAGAGATTCTGATACATGACCAGGTTTGGCAACCACTGTTTTAGAAGGAAGTAATTGTAAAAACGACCTGAATTTTCTCTAGGGGAAAAAAAAGAGTGATATAATAAAGAATTTGCAGGGAGTTCCCGTCGTGACACAGTGGAAACGAATCCGACTAGGAACCATGAGGTTGCGGGTTCGATCTCTGGCCTCGCTCAGTGGGTTGAGGATCTGACGTTTCCATGAGCTGTGTTGTGGGTCGAAGACACGGCTTGGATCCTGAGTTGCTGTGGCTGTGGTGTAGGCTGCCAGCTACAGCTCCCATTCGACCGTTAACCTGGGAACCTCCATATGCCGTCAGGTGTGGCCCTGCAAAGACAAAAAGACAAAAAAAAAAAAAAAAAAAAAAAAAAGAATTTGCAGATAATTTCTATTTTAAAATCGGTGATATTTGAGCATAAATCCATAAATCCCCTTCTCTTTTCAAGACAGTGTAAGTTTTCAGACTGTGCAGTTTTGGGTTCCCATTGTGGCAAAGCAGAAACGAATCCGAATAGGAACCATGAGGTTGTGGGTTTGATCCCTGGCCTTGCTCACTGGGTTAAGGATCCAGTGTTGCTGTGGCTGTGGCGTAGGCCAGTAGCTACAGCTCCGATTGGACCCCTAGCCTGGGAACCTCCATATGCCGTGAGTACAGCCCTAAAAAGACCAAAAAAAAAAAAAAAAAAAAAAGGAGGGGATCCTGACACACATGGACATCAGGCTAAGGGAAAGGGGAGTTACTGTTTAATGCCTATAGAATTTCAGATTTGCAAGATGAGAACGGTCTGGAGATCTGTTTCACAACCATGTGAATAGACTTAATGCGAGGCAACTGTACACTTAAAAAGGGTTAAGTTGGTAAATGTTATGTCACATTTTTTAAAACCACAATTAAATAAAATAACCTTGGCCGTCTGTCATAACCCATCCAGCCACCCAGGACTTTTTTTTTGCAAGCGTGTGATAATTTTGAACTCTGTCATGCATTTGTTCCGAGGGTCCAGTAAATTGTTTCCAAAGGGTCTTCAGACATCCTGTAAGTTATTAAATTTATAAATTCTTCAGTTCTTTCCTTGCCGTCCACAGTTTTTCCATGGTTCCCCTTTCCAAATATTGAAGGCACAATGGATTTATTTCTTTCCTTTTCTCTCCTGAATTTCATTATGAAATAGGACGTACCCAGGGGACACGCAGACTTCCTGCTCTTCCTCACTTTAATCCCACACAGCCTACCTCTAGCTCGTAGGCAGCAAACTAATAGCTCTGTGTGCTTGGCACTTACATCTCCCAGGTAATCCTGATGCTCTCGCCCCCTCCCTGTTTATCCCCCTGCTGGTGCTTATTCAAACTCGTGTCCACTTCAATTATCTTTCCAAGAAGTCTCTGTAATCCATCTCTTATTTAATCATGGCACTGCGCTTTTCAGAACTCCCTCTAATTTGTTCTTTTTGGACCTGAAGATCCCTGAACAATTTATTTGCTATTTCAGGGCTAGAAGTGGGTTCTGTAACAGTATCTAGAAATGCATTTCTGAGTGAGAAAACGTTCTTTTGCATAAGGAAACATTGATGATCGCATAGTCCAAAGGACACTGGTCTTTGAGAGAATGAGCATAAGAAACGTTGTGGACCTTCCATAAAAGCATTTTGGACTTTTGCTATCCGTTGCATGAGAAATTGCACAGTCACCAAGAAAAAAAAAAACAAACCCTATGAATGTAATCACAATTGTCTTATCAACAACATCTAGATACATTTGAAGAATAGGAGTATACATATGTGAGAGGTGTATTATTTATTCAATCTCCAGACAACATTTATTGGACACATGACTCTTGGCAATTTCTCCAGCAGCATCCCACCCACCACCCTCCAGGAGCTCTGTGACCCGAAGTCTAGGAGAACCATTGTGTAGACCAGTCTCTGATTCCAGGTAAATTTCACTTCAGTAACTCCAGAGAGAGGCTTATGTAATCTCTGCGAAACATCTTCAGCAAAGGGGATTCCACAAGCTTCCACTTCCCATTCCACAAGCTAATGGGGCAGCACTTAATAACTCCTCCATTTTAGGCTCCCTGCCAGCCTCGACGTGTGTGTCAGCCAAAGGCAGTAACTCAGGGCAGTTTTTCATTTTTCCAAGTCTCTGCTTCTCCCCAAGCCGATAGATGCAGTCATTTTCAGGGGATGACCTATATGCACCACTCTCATATTGCAGAGGTGAATGACCAGGAGCCCGTTACAGGGATAAGGATTTAGAGACACCAGGTTGTACATCGAATTCATCAAATGCTGTATCTGAAAAAGATGAAGGTTCTAATTCGAAAAGATACATACACCTCAGTGTTCATTGCTGCACCACTTACAATAGCCAAGACAAGGAAGCAGTCTAATGTCCATCCACAGGGGAATGGATAAAGAAGATGTGGTACATATAAAGAATGGAATATTACTCAGCCATAAAAAAGAATGAACAAATGCCATTTGCAGTAACATGGATGGACCTAGAGATTATCCTATTAAGTGAAGTAAGTCAGACAGAGAGAGGCAAATATCATGATATCACACTTATGTGAGATCTCAATTATGACCAAAATGAACTTATTTATGAAACAGAAACAGACTCACAGATATAGAAAACAAACATGGTTTGCCAAAGGGAAAGGGGTGGAGAAGGACAAACTGGGAGTATGGGATTAACAGATTGATGCTACCATATATAAAATAGACAAACAACAATGGCCTACTGTATAATACAGGGAACTATATTCAATATTATGTAATAACCTATAAATAGAAAAGAATCAAAAAGAAAGTATTGTACATGTATATATGTATATGTATAACAGAATCCCTTTGCTGTACATCTGAAACTAACACAACATTGCAAGTCAACTATACTTCCATTTAAAAAAAAACAAATGCATCTAATGCTGTTTACTCTCATTTCATGTGTTGATCCTGGGCAAGTTGCTTAAGCTCCTTTCATTTCTATAACTTTGGGAAAGAGAGACAACAGCAGTGGCCAGGCCACTGTAAAGCTTAGCTAATGAAAATTCTGGTTCTGGACTTAGGTTTTATAAAGTCTGCAGAGCTGATGAATAGCTGCCCTCCTCTTTGAAATCATCCATAAAGTTGTTAAAGAAATTGTGCCTAATGCTGACCCCTTGGTGGAGAGCTACACCCAGACTGGAATTAGGGTGCGTAAACTATTAACTGTGCTTGGCGTTTTTGCAGGACTGTCAAGTTCACAGGGATTTTCTTTATTCCAGTACTTTGGTTTTAAAAATAGTGTATTATTGGAGTTCCCGTCATGGCGCAGCGGAAACAAATCCAACTAGGAACCATGAGGTTGCAGGTTCGATCCCCGGCCCCGCTCAGTGGGTTAAGGATCCAACATTGCTGTGAGCTGTGGCGTAGGCCAGCAGCAACAGCTCCGATTGGACCCCTGGCCTGGGAACCTCCATATGCCACATGTGCGGCTCTAAAAAGGACAAAAAAGAACAAACTATATATATATATATATATATATATATATATATATAGTATTATTATGATTGCTAAAAACTTTTAGGTGGAAGACAGTGTAGCTGGAAATGTAGTATCATGAAAATAGTCCTGGACAGAAATCAGG
Organism: Sus scrofa; assembly: GCF_054392235.1. Classification (NCBI taxonomy): domain Eukaryota; kingdom Metazoa; phylum Chordata; class Mammalia; order Artiodactyla; family Suidae; genus Sus; species Sus scrofa. The sequence goes on from NC_139401.1 coordinate 118,902,705, forward strand.
TGATAGATGCTCTTGGTCGATTTTATGACCTTTGATGACTGAGTCTTATCCTGTCTGAGTTTAAGTTTCTTTGACTTTAATATGAGGTGATGGAGCATCTGATCAGCAAGGGATCCTACAGCTCTGCTTCCTCAACTTCTGTGCCCAGGTCGTAGTGCAGTCAATGGAGACTACTGGCATCATTTTAGACATCATATGTTGAAAATATAATTTGTGGTAAAAACGATACAATCGTATTAGGCTAATAACTCTCCAAACAGCTATCTGGCACTAGCTATGTAGACTTACCACCTATAAACTAATGATCTGCAAGATAATAAATGCTGGGAGTTCCCCTCGTAGCTTAGTGGAAACAAATCCGACTAGGAACCATGAGGTTGCGGGTTCGATCCCTGGCCTCCCTCAGTGGGTTAAAGGACCCAGCATTGCAGTGATCTGTGGTGTAGGTCGCGGATGCGGTTCAGATCTGGCATTGCTGTGGCTGTGGTGTAGGCTGGCAGCGACAGCTCGGATTAGATCCCTAGCCTGGGAACCTCCATATGCCGCGGGTGCGGCCCTAAAAGATCAAAAGACAAAAAAAAATAAAAAAATATAAAAAAGGTAATAAACCAGAAATCTGATCCAAGACCTTGGTCTCTAATATCATTCTCCACCTAAGGTATAAGATGAGCCTGAGACATCTTGTCAAATCAGAAAGCAATGACGTGCTCAAAAAATAATGGGGATGTGTCACACGGACACAGGAGCTAGCTTGGACGAGCTCCCACTGGCCAAATCTGGGACAATTTGAGCATGATGATAATTAAGTAATAATTATGAACCATTGTGGGGAAAGTAGGGAGTCATGAGGTCCCATCAATAATAAATAACCTGGGAGGAGGAATAGCTCTTGCCTACAGTCGAAGGCTGAATGCTGACTGATAAATGTGGATGAGGTGCTGGAGTTGAAAATCTGTATTTGGCAAGCACCACGAGGAAGATGGGACAAAATGAAAAGCGATGGATGTTAAATGTAGGTGGAAATTTTGGTGAGGATATTTGCATGGCACTAAAGTGTCTTCGTACAGGCTGCTCATTAGTTGCAAGGGGAAAGGTAGGAATTATACGGTGAAGAACTGGGCACCTATTTGGTCAGGCGAACAACATGACCTTCGCTATTGATGGACGGAAGAACATTGCGTGCCTTCACTGTGACGCTCTGAGGGGATCACTACGCCTAGGCAGTACTGGAGCCGAGAAAGCACAGGGTGCATCGAATCGTGGATCCGAAAGCCCCCCCTCTCCCCCCAAAAAGGAACACTGAAAATCTCAACGTCATAAAAAATGCAGAAACCGTGTGGGATGTTCCAGATTAAAGGAGGCTAAAAATCATGACAACTATATGCACGACATCATCCTGGACTACATTCTGCACTGGAAGGCAGGACATGCCCTAAAGGATGTTATAAGATAATCTGGAGAAAAAAGTACCAAATGGCCATGCGAATGGTCGATTAGATAAAAGCAGTGCATCATTGTAAATTCATGAAATTGATGCCTTCCCTATAGAAGTATACACGGAAGTATTTCGGGGTAAAGGGCCATGATGTAGATAAGTAACCTTCAAGGGGTTTAAGAAAAGAGGGGATAGGAAGAGAGAGAGAAAGATGGAGAAGGAGAGAGGGAGGGAGGAAGGGAGAGAGAAGTAAATGATAAAGCAGATGAGATAAAATGTTAACAAGAGGTGAATGTTAACACGGTCACCTAGAGAAAGGTTCACATGTATACTCTGACTTTGGCAACATTCTGTATGTTCACTATTTCTAAATAAAACGTTTACAAAGATTGGAGTCCCCGTCGTGGTGCAGCAGAAACGAATCCAACTAGGAACTATGAGGTTGTGGGTTCTTAGATACAATCCCCCAAACACAATCTGTAAAAATATGGTCAATTGAACTTCATCAAGTATAAAAACTTCTGTTTTTGAAAGACACTGTGAAGAGAGTGAAAAGACAAGCCATAGGCTAGAAGAAAATAGCACTAAAGTGTATGAAATACTTGTGTCCAAATAAAAGACTTCGATCCAAAATCCAGAATGACTTGCAAGATGATAAACCCTGGACATTTTTTCAAACCTGAGTCCAGGAGTTCCCGTCGTGGCTTAGTAGTTAACGAATATGACTAGGAAGCATGAGGTTGCGGATTCGATCCCTGGCCTTGCTCAGTGGGTTAGGGATCCGGCATTGCCGTGAGCTGTGGTGTAGGTCGCAGACACGGCTTGGATCCCGCATTGCTGTGGCTGTGGTGTAGGGCAGCAGCTACAGCTCTGATTCGACCCCTAGCCTGGGAACCTCCATATGCTGCGGGAGCAGCCCAAGAAATGGCAAAAAGACAAAAAAAATAAAAAAATAAAAAGCTGAGTCCAGCCCTTGCTCTCTAACACCAAGCTCCGCCTAAAGGAATGAGGACGGGGCAGAGAATGGCAGAAAGTACAGATTGTGAGGGGTACAGGAAAGAGCTCTCACCACGAAATAATCAAACAAACAAAAAATGAATAAAAAAGGTAAAAAGATATTTGAACAGATACTTCACCAAAGAAGATATACCCCTAGGAAATTGCCCCATGAAGAGACGACCGATCTCATTGGTTATTAAGGAGAGGCAAATGAAAACTACAAGCTGTTCACTAAAATTTGAAAAGCTGACCCCGCCAAATGTTGATGAGGCCATAAGACTGGAACTCTTGCATGGTTCTGTGGGCATTCCAAGGGGTACAACCACTTTGAAAAATATTTTGATGTTTATTTTTTAAAAATCGGAACTGAACTCACCATATGATCTAGCCACTCCATTCCTAGATACATACCCAAGAGAGGTGAAAGCATATTTCCACACAAAGACTGCATGAGAATGTTCATAGCCGTTTTATTTGTAGAGCCAAAATTTGGACACTGCTCCAGCATCCACCACCAGGTGAATGGATAAACAAATTGTGATGGGAAACTACTCAGTCGTGGAAAGGATTGGCTATCGATACATGCAACAACTTAGATAATCTCAGACTAGTTACACTGAGTGAAAGGAACCATACAAATGAAAGCACATGCCGCATGATTCCATTTACACTAAATTCTAGAAAACGCCAACTAATTGGTAGTGACAGAAAGCAGAAGAGCGCGTGGAGCAGGAGAAGCAGGGGAGGGGTGGGAGGGAGTCAAAGGTGCATGAAGAAACCTTGGGGGGGTGAAAGGTACTGAATGTTATCTGGATTGGGGTCATGGTTTCATAGGTGTATACAGAACCAAAGCTTATCAAAATGTACAACTTAATTATGTATATTTCACTATGGGTCATTTATATCTCAATAAAAATTGTTTTAAAGGTGGCTAGGAGTTCCTGTTGTGGCTCAGTGGTAACAAACCTGACTAGTATCCATGAGGATGCAGGTTCGATCCCTGGCCACGCTCAGTGGGTTAAGGATCTGGTGTTGCCATGAACCATGGTGTAGGTCACAGACGCAGCTTGAATCCAGCGTTGCTGTGGCTGTGGTGTAGGCTGGCAGCTACAGCTCCGATTCGACCCCTAGCCTGGGAACCGCCATAGGCTGCAGGTATGGCTCTAAAAAGCAAAAAAGAAAAAAATTGTAAGACCAACATTAAGTTTAACTTAATTCCATCTAACCTGTGGGGCAAGTAACAGTAGGCAGAATGATATATGCCCATTGAGGAGATATTAACAAGAAACTATGGTTGAAAATATTTGGATGTGTTCAAATAATTTAAAGGCTTTGAAAAATGAAATTAAAAGAATAAGTTCTTTATGGCTCATATGCTTTCTGGTAAAAAAAAAAAAAGATAAGTTTTAAATTTTCTATGTAGTACAGATCAGTAAACCAAGCCTTTCTCTCAAAATTTCTGGACCTCTTTGGATATTGAATGGAGTTACAAGCGAATATTGTGGTAGCACAAAATCAGACAGCCCTAAATGAGTCCACAGTAGACCCAAAGAAAGGACAGAGTAAGCTGGCAATTTAAGGCAGGATACCTTCAAGTGAGAAAAAGTAGCTATTTATAAGGTTTTAATGCTCCATGAGCAGGCATGATTGTTTCTCTGTGTAAGTAGCAACACTGGAGTTTGAATAAGCAGTGGCAGGACCGTGAGGCTATACTGAGTTTAAGATGAGGGGGAGTTTCAAGGGGGCTGTAGCTTAGCCAGAGAAGGGACACCAGGGTATATCTAGTTCAATATTTGAGACTAAAGAGAAGATACCAATTTTCACCTACATATTTTGTATCTTAAAATATACATTTATATTTTTATATATTTTTTCTTCTAAAAATCATAGCCATATCATTTTTTTGGAGATGGTTTTTAGAAAAGAAAAGGAGCAACATTTGATTGCTTTGCATTTTTTTAAAATTTGCTTTTCAAGTCTATAACCCTGGGGAAAGCTGACCTACAGAGACCTATGACACACTGACAAGTGCCACTAGTAGGGCAGTGACCTAAATGACAGATGTGATACCAAGGAGGTTCTAACCCATCTCTAGGTTGTTGAGTGTTCCAGAAATGTCATCTGATCTAGTAAGGCCTTATCAGAATGAAGACTTTCAATGTATGAAATTCAGTTTTGAAAAATGCCTACTTGATCATAAATGTAATTACACTGACTTTTAGTTCATCTTTGTGTCACACGGTTTCTCCATGAGTGTCAACTAGAAAGAAAACAGCAAATAAAGAAGTGAGAACAGGAAAAAAAGAAAAAAGAGAGAGAGAGAGAGAGAGGGCTAATAAGATAACCGAGCAATTTATTTTCCTTATAACAAGACTTTGGAGGTCTAGCTGGTAAATTTAAAACACCTCCAGGATTCCAAAAGAATCCGCCAACACATTTCTTTTCACACATGCAAAGCCTTTCCAATCATGTGAGAACATAAAGGCTTCGTTTAAAAATCAATTTTGAAACTTGAAAACAATGGTGGAAATGTGATCTTACAGAATTGCAGAAGAGAGTTTAAATTTGCTGGATTTTTTTTTAAAACTGCTAAAATGCTCACCAACTTTTCAAAAGCCAGTGTCCACACCAAGACACTCAAGGAGTCCCGCCACCCTCTTCTCCAGGAGTTTTCATCCCTATCTTTTCATTTCATGCCTTTCTCACCATGTGAATATCCATTTTTTTCTTTCCCAGTCCTGGTTCTAGTATCATCTTCCCTTTTCCCTCCATCCTTCTTTTCCCACCCTCCAAATAAAAAAAAAAAAAAGATAATATATTGGTGACATATAAACATTTAATTTAAAAACCAGGAGTTCCCATCGTGGCTCAGCAGAAACAAATCTGATAGGATCCATGAGGACACAGGTTCAATCTTTGCCCTCGCTCAATGGGTTAAGGATCTGGCGTGGCTGTGGCTGTGGTGTAGGCTGGTGGTTACAGCTCTGATTCCACCCCTAGCCAGGGAACCTCCATATGCCGAGGGGGTAGCCCTAAAAAGACAGAAAATAAAAAACAAAATATAAACTAGATGACTAGAAAATTCCATATCTGTTCCTCTTGGGGAAGAACAAGATTATTTCTTACTTCGTGTGACCCTAAACTTTTCCCCCTTGTGGGTCAATGGTCAGAAGAACAAGCTCCACCCCCTTGGTTTATGCAGCCAGTGCTGGGCTGCAACAGGAGAGCAGGGTAAGGAACCAGCAGGAGTCCAGGAAAATTTCTGTTCCATTCCCTACTTGAAGGTTGTTTCATTATTAAACTCTCGCTTTCAACACACATCCAGAGCAACAGAAGAAAAATGTCCTTGCAATTGTTCTGCCCGCCCTGCTGTGAACCAATGCTTCTCTTGGTGGTCAATGCTTCTCTTGGTGGGAGAGTTGTGGCCCCTCCTGACTGTGTAATTCTTTGGAGATCTAGGAAGACAGAGCCTTTTCTTGTCCAAAAAAAAAAAAAAAAAAAAAGATCCTGGTGGGACAGGCTGTGGAATTTCCTACACAGCAGCATCTGGGAGATTTGCTACCCTCGGTTGTTTTCTGGTCTCCTGTCCACCTAATCCTATGGCTCCCCCACATCCTGTTGCTGTGTTGCCAACAATTCCACAGGCCCTGGGACGCTAGCATTTGCTGAAACCTGTGCTCGTCCTCCATGCGCTTGTTGAGGTTTTGAAGGAAATGTTGCATTGAGCTTTGCGATCCAGAGATGCCCCGTGGAAACGCAACATGTTCACAAACCTTCTCTATTTAATGTATTTCTTTCTTTCTGCACATGCCTGGCCTCACACTTCCCCTGCATCCCAGCTTCCTTTCTCTCATAAGATCTTATCCTAGAGGCTGACTCACTACTTTGATGTAAGTTAGTGTTCTTAGAATTATCTTACCCGTTCTAAACTTAGCATCAAAACCAGGGCCCCGTACTGCTCTTTTAACACTTTAAGTGCCCATCAGATGCTGTGAACACAATTTTAAAAGCCTTATTATCAATGGAAATTTAAGGGGTCAATCATCAGAGGATTCTGAGGTTCCATGAGGTTCCACGAGACGTTGGTTTTGCTGCCGGGCAATGTTTTTCAGAGGCCTCAGAGCAACAACCATCGCACAGCTAATGGCCTCTTGAAAATGGCCACTGGATGAAAGAGGCCTTAGCTCTTTCCTCCTAGTTTCTGATCCTCAGCTATGATTTTTGAGGGGTGTTTCCTCACTTCGTATCTTGGCCTCTCCTCGTGACCTCTGGATATGGACCCTGTCTAGCCTGTCATTAAAATGGCATGGTCTAAAAGAAGACATAAGGATAGCTGGTAGGCACATGAAAAGATGTTCAACATTGCTAATGATTAGAGAAACCAAATCAAAACTACAGTGAAGTGTCACCTCACACCAGTCAGAATGGCCATCATTAATAAGTGTACAAATAACAAATGCTCGAGAGGGTGTGGAGGAAAGGGAACCCTCCTACACTGTTGGTGGGAATGTAAATTGGTACAACCACTATGGAAAACAGATGGAGTTTCCTCAGAAAACTAAATACAGAACCACCATATGATCCAACAATCCCACCCATGGGCATATATCCGGACAAAAGTATAATTCAAAAAGATATGTGCACCAGTGTTCTTATAGCAACGCTATTCACAATAGCCAAGACACGGAAACAACCTCAATGTCCATCAACAGATGAATGGTTACAGAAGATGTGCTACATATATACAATGGAATACTACTCAGCCATAAAAAAGAACAAAATTCTGCCATTTGCAGCAACATAGATGCAACTAGAGCATCTCATACTCTAAAATCAGTCAGAGAAAGACAAATACCATATGATATCACTTATGTTTGGAATCTAAAATATGGCATAAATGAACATATCTACAAAATAGAAACAGACTCACAGATGTGGAGAACAGACTTGTGGCTTCCAAGAGGGTGGGGGAGGGAGTGCAATGGATGAGGAGTTTGGGGTTGGTAGATGCAAACTTTTATTTATTTATTTATTTTTGCTTTCTAGTGGCCACACCCATGGCCTATGGAGGTTTCCAGGCTAGGGCTCCAATCGGAGCTACAACTGCCGGCCTGCACCACAGCCACAGTAACGAGGAATCCAAGCCAACCCTGCAACCTATACCACAGCTCACAGCAATGCTGGATCCTTAACCCACTGAGTGAGGCCAGGGATCAAACCTCATGGTTCCTAGTTGGACTCATTTCCGATGCGCCATGACGGGAACTCCAAGATGCAAACATTGAGAATGGGTAAACAACCAGGTCCTACTGTATAGCACAGGAAACTATATCCAATCTCCTGGGATAGACCATGATGGAAAAGAATATAAAATAAAGAATTTATATATACACACACATATATACTATATACATATGACCGAGTCACTATGCTGTACAGCAGAAATTGGCACAACATTGTAAATCAACTATAATACTTTTTTAAAAAAATAGCATGGTCTAAAGACCACGGACCATACCTGCAACCTGCTCTCTCCCACCCAGTACAGACCACTGCACCTGATTTTGAGGCTGCCTGAGGTGCCAAGGCCAGTGGCTCTCAAGCAGAAATCACCACTTAAAATGCCTGTTTCCCACAGAAACTCTACTCAATATTCTAGAGTAACCTACATGTAGAAAGAATCTGAAAAAGAATGGACGTGTGTCCATTATAGCTGATTCACTTCGCTGTACACCTGGAACTAACACAACATTGTCAATCAACTCTACTCCAATATAAAATAAAAATTAATGCAATTTAAAAAATTTGTAAATAGATAGATAAATAGGTAGGTCCAAGGTGGGACTGGGGCATCTGCTTGAACTCAGCCTTCAGGTTGTCCTGATGAAGTTAGACCACACTTTGAGAAACAGCTCTCTCGACACTGCACTCCTATGTTTCCTCTCTCTCTTTTCTTTTTTTTTTTTTTTGGCTTTTTTAGGGTCTCACCCACGATATATGGAGGTTCCCAGGCTAGGGAGGGGTCAAATTGGAGCTGTAGCCGTCGGCGTACACCACAGCTCATGGCAACGCCCGGATCCTCAACCCACCGAGAGAGGCCAGGGATCGAACCTGCGTCCTCATGGATCCTAGTCAGATTCGTTTCTGCTGAGCCACAATGGGACCTCCCTATATGTCCTCTCTTCCTCCTCTTCCTCAGTCTTCTTCATGAACTTTGCTTTTTTCATGCCCTCCCTGAAAAATAAGGATTTCTCAAGAATATAGTTCACAACCGGTAGGAATCTGCCTTCTTAAATAACACCCCGGGTAATTCTGAGGCTCAAAAGAGAAAAATCTACAGGCCACATCTTTCCAGAGATTGCATTAAACTACCTTAAGCAGGGCAATGGTATGATCATATTTGCCTTTGGGAAAAACCATCCTGGTAGCTGTGTGGAGAGTACAATACAGAGCCAAAGTCTGGGCTTTTCAGCCCATGGGCCCCCTCTGTTTCTCTTTTCTTCCCTCCATTTCTTAGAAGAATGGATTCTGAGAGTCTCTGCCTGCAGCCTCTCTCTCGTCTGTGGGTGAGCGAGTCAATCTTGTGCCTTCAAATATTACTTGCCTAGGGATGAGTTCAAAATCTCCATCACTGTCCTTTTTGCCATGGTCTAGGCCCTCATTTCTGGATGCCTCAGCAGTAACCCCAAACGCAGAACATCCCCGAATTAATTCAACATCTTCTCCCTAGCAAGCATTCATCCTCCTGTGTTTGCTCTGAATGGCACCACCTTTCCAGTTACTCCAAATCTTCTCTCATCCGTCCACTTCCCTTGGCTTTCACATTTGAGTCTTCTCCATTCTCCCTTCTCAGATCTCTGGTGTTGATTCCTTTCTAGTTGCAGTTTCATCGTGCTAGTTCATTCCTGTGTTGCAAAAACTTCCATAACGATTGATTTTGTCCATTCACTCTACTTGTTAGGCCGGCTTTTAAGACCTTCTTTTATTTGACATAAATCTACTTTTCCAACCACAGGTCTCTCTACTCTGCTTTAGGGACCTTTGATCACAACCTAATGGGATTACTCATCCTTCTCCCACACAAACCTTGCCCCATCCGTAGGACATGCTTTTGCCAATACATTTTGCCTGGATTATCCCTCCTTCCATTTCAAACTCATCCTTCCACAACGAGCTCAATTGACACATTTGACTAGAACTTTCCCGCCCCAGAACGCTTTATCAATACCTTTTCTCTGGTACTTAACCCTTTCCACTATGAATTGTCAATTATTTACAGACACGGTTATATGCCATAGAAGACTTTGAGCTCCCTAAAGGACAATACTTGGGTGGGATTTTTCTCTTTTTTAATTGAGGTAAAATATACTTACACCAAATTTACCATTTGAAATCTTTTTAAGGGTACAGTTCAGTGGCATTCAGTATATTTGCACTGTTGTGCGACTGGCTTCACCTCCAGAAATGTGTTATCATCCCATCCTGAAACTTTGTAGTCATTAAACCGTGACTCCAAGCTCCCAGCTCCTGCAGCCCCTAGAAACCACCATTCTACTCTCTGTCTGAAAATGTAATTGTCTAAGCACTCACAAAAGTGGAATCATATAATAAATGTCTATTTTTTGTATTTGGTTTATTTCATTTAGCATAACACCTACAAGGTTCATCCACGTTGTAGCATGTGCCAGAATTTCATTCCTGTTTAAGGCTGAATAATATTCCATTGGGTGTGTATGTATATATGTATGTGTACATATGTCACAGTTTGTTTATCCATATATTTGCTGATGGGCTGTGTCTGAATTTTTAACTCCTATTCCCTCAGTTCTTAAAGGAATGCCTTGCTCAAAAGACACTTAATGTTTGTCTCTTGTATGGCCACTCTTTGGTAAGCCTCTTCCTTTCTCTAGGCTTTAGTTTACCTATGAAATAAGGGATATGAATTACAATGCTTGTCAGGGGTCTTCAATCTGATACTTAGTAATAAGGTGTTTTGACTGGGAAGGCATTGGTGCTTGAATGCTTCTGGTGAGCGGAATTAGGAGATAACCTTTCTACTCCATATTTGCTTACATTAGCTATTTTATATTCAGACTCCTTTTGGTTAGGGTTCTTTGGCTGCAAGCAACAGAAACCAATTCTGGCTAATTTAAGTAGAACATGGATTCATTGGAGAGAGATAAAGTGGCTCATAATACCCTTGGGGAACCAAGTTGAAAAAAAAAACAAATAAGTAGCTTCAGGGATAAGAATCAGGAACTACTCATTAGCTTTGTTAAGGTGAGCACACAGCCATTTTCCTACCCGTAGGTATTTCTTTCCAACATTAATAATCTTTGGCGTGTCCAATGACTTAGCTTGGCTCCATGCCTACCCCTTGGGCAAAGGTACACCAGGACAGTACATCATGGGAAAGAGATCATTCTCCGTGAGAAAATCAAGATGCTAGGTAGCCAAAACCCAACACTATATTTTGCATAATAGGGGCTGAAGAACTTACTGAAGGAAAAAAGATTAACTTGTGTCCACCATGAGACCCAGAATGACCTTAACTGAGGCCATATTGCATGGAGAAATAAAACAGAGTTCCAGAGAGATCTTCAAATGAAAGAATAAGAAATCTATAATGTCAAGCACATCCCCTCAAAGAGCCTGCCTTTAGAGAAGAGGAACGACTGAGGATACCACCCCTACAGAACCTGTGTGCCCCAGGGGATTGTCACTTTGCTGGGGGCAGCCTCTCTAGCTGCAATGAATAATAGAGAGGGGAGAGTGTTCCTGCTTCGCAAGAGTGATGATCTGGATCTTCTGCTTCAGGGGCCCCATCACCAAGGCCAAGCTTAGTAGGTTTCCAGTCCCACCAGTATAAGGGGAGGTAGGGACCACAGTGGTTAAAACACAGTTCCCGTCTCAGAGGTGACTGCTGTGGACCTATTTGGGGCCTGAGTCTGGGGATTCTAAGCTCTGCGAACTGATGTCATTATTGACAACCAGGACTAATGTGTCATCAACTGTCAGCACTCAGGGGAAATCTCAGAAAAATGTGGAGTAGCTGTCAAAGACTATGTTGGTTATATGGTCAAGTAAGTGGGATCTGCAGATGTGGCAAGATTTTCAAACTAATGATACAGTCTTAGTACAATCTGGTTGGTGGAATCTGGGGGGAAATAGACTATATTTTGATGAATCTTTGAATCTGTGAAAGCAGCCCTCAAATAGGAAGGTTGGATATTGCAAATAGCATCTGTTAACAGTAAAAAATAGGCAGCGAGAAAAAGGAAACCATTGTTAGTTCCACTTGCAATGGGACAAAACATAGCTAATATGTGAGAAGGAAGGAGCCCATGTCAACTTTTCTCATAACTGCATGTCACTTCCCTAGATGAGATTTCCCTTGTTCATTTATCTATTTGATTGATTGATTGATTGATTGATTTACTTACTCTTCTTTTTAGGGCCACACCCGCAGCATATGGAAGCTCCCGGGCTAGGAGTAGAGTCGGAGCTGCAGCTGCTGGCCTACACCACAGCCATGGCAACACCAGATCTGAGCTGCATCTGCAACCTACACCACAGCTCTCGGCAACACTGGATCTTTAACTCACTGAGCGAGGCCAGCGATCGAACCCGGATCCTCATGGATACTAGTCAGGTTCTTAATCCGCTGAGCCACGATGGGAACTCCTATCTATTTGATTTATTGTTTATTCCCACCCCACCCCCACCCCCGCTACAAGGTAAGCTCCAGAAAAATAGAAAATTTTGTCACTTTTGTTCTCTGCTGTAGTCCCAAGTCCAGGGACTAAGTGCGGCACGTGGTAAGCACTCAACAAAAATGTTTTCCATGAAAGAATAAGTAAATATACTGCACTCTTTTGAAAGGCTGAGCAACATTCAACAAAAGTAATTCAAGTGTTTGATGAGTGGCCCAAGTATGCCTTTCAAATTCAAAGTGGTGAGTTTTGGGAGCCAGGGATACAGTGAATTCTACAAGTACCATTTTGCATTCATCTGATCTTTGTGTAAGGGTTTTTATTTTTTTTTGGTATCTCAGCAACTAATGCTTCATAAAAGTATCACATAATCTGGACTTCAGAGAACTAGGTCCTCTGAAGCATGAATCACCCTAAGCCTGACAAACTTTAATTAAATTTGTGTCTCTTGTTTCCACAAGGGCATTTAATGTTTTTTTTTTTTAAGAACCTTAATAGGAATTAGCCTTGCATTCAATTTTCGTGTCTCTTACATAGCATCTTGTGTAGTGTTATGCATAGAGAGATCGACAGTAAATAGTTGTAGAATAAATGAACAAAAGGGTGAGGGAATGAAAGAAAGAATTGAACCTACCCTTGCACCAGGTGAGTTTAAATTAATGTCCGAAGGTAGTTGAAATAAATAGATAACCATGAATCTGATATAACAATAGCTCCCGTTTGCTTTGGTAATTGAAGTAGAAGGTATTGAGGTTTTGGAAATGCGAGGTATGTGTTCTTCCGGTTTTTGATCTTTCCTTCTTTCCTTCCATCCTCCTCTCCTCCCTCCTTCCCCCCTGCATCCATCCTCCCTCTCTTTCTCTCTTTCTTTCTTTCTTTCTTTCTTTCTTCCTTTCTTTCTTTCTTTTTCTTTCTACTGAACAGATCTTCTAGTACTTTGTGAAGGCTGTGCTGGTTGCAGGGTATTGCATTGGGGGAAATAGTTTGTAAACATTATATTGAATGTTATTCCTTCTAGAATTAAAAAAATATCACAGCAATTATCTTGGAGCACCTGATTCCATTAAACCATTGGACCAGTTACCTTAAGGGGGAAAAAAAGAGATGAGATCATGCGTGTGACTAATACCAGCAGAATTCTTTACATCCAGAAGAGTATCTGGTACAGATAAAGAAGAGGATGAGTCCAATAGGAAAATATTTGAGGTACACACTGGCATTCTTATTTGTAGAAAAGAGAAAAATAAGAAACACTTCGATAGGAATGTAAAATCAAGCACCTGTTTTCTTAGTTTTTTTATGAAAAACAAAAACGTGATAGAGAATAAGAGCAAAAGTTGGTAAGGCATATCGTAGGAACAAGGAAAGCGATAAAAATCGTATTTTTCCAAATTAGTGTTAGTGAAGAAGCTACCACATAGCTATGTTGTTACATTGGTCTTAGACTGGTTTTGGTACCGGGAGTGGTTCTAGAGGAAGAGACTATTAAGGAATTTTGGGAATTGGTTCTACAGTTTCTGGAATTGATTTTCTAATCTGATTAGACTTAAAGACACTAACGACTCTATTTCCAGTAGCAGAGAGAAGACTGATTGCCCGTGGTGTGATCTGGCCATAGAATATGCAAAATATCACCATTGAATATTCTTAAGCAACCCCTCAGAAGCAAGGACCTAGGTGACTTCCTATATAATACTCTTGAACATGTCGGGAAAATTAACAAGTATAAGGATATTGGTTGGTTGCTTCTAATGTCCCTGGACAAAGTATCGAAAGCAAAGGAAGGGCTGAGATTTAAGGTCCCGGCTCAAATGCTTCATAAATGACCTAAAAGCGTCTATGTGTGCCATGAAGGAGACCCTTTTGTCCCATAGCTGCAGGGCTGAAAATCAAATACGGAACTGGCTCTTGCAAGTGGCTGAATTAGAGCACAAGTTGAACTGCCAGCCTCCCAGGATATCTCTGGTTAAAGGGAGAGTATTGATAAGGAAAGAAAGAAGCCTAAAAGCTGGGATGAGAACATGGGGAAAGATCTTGGTGAAGCTGGGGACATTGAGCCCCTACATTGCGTTGAGGTGTTTTTTTGTTTTTTGCTTTTTAATCAGTGGAAAATGTTTCCCCACTCCCAGTAAAAATATCCTCCTCAACCCCAGAAGTGGCCTCCCCACCTCCAGTGGCAGTGGCAGCCCCTCCCACGGTGGCTTGGGCCTTCCCACCTCCACCTGCTTCACCAGAGGAAACCTCACTGGCCTCCTCTGAGGCATTTGTCATGCCAGGCAATGCTGATTCTCCTCAGCACCCACCCCACCACCCCTCTTTCTTCCAGACTGTAACTAGGCTTAAATTCCTAAAGGTGAGGTCTGATGTATGACTATGAGGAGATATCTTACACCCCAGAAGGACTATTTGAGTTTTCTTTTTCTTTTTTAAAATTTTTTATTTATTTATTTATTTATTTTTGTCTTTTTGCCTTTTCTAGAGCCGCTCCTGCGGCATATGGAGGTTCCCAGGCTAGGGGTCGAATTGGAGCCATAGCCGCAGGCTTACACCACAGCCACAGCTACATGGGATCCGAGCCACATCTGCAACCTACACCACAGCTCACGGCAATGCCAGATCCTTAACCCACTGAGCAAGGCCAGGGATTGAACCCACAACCTCATGGTTCCTAGTCGGATTCGTTAACCACGGGAACTCCTGTTTGAGTTTTCTAATTCATACAAACAAAAATCCAGGGACCACGTCAGGGGATGGATGCTGAGAATATGGTACAATGGTGGAACATAAAGTGGGATCAAGCCGAATTTATTGACATGGACTTACGAAAAAGAGATTCTGCATTTCACATCGTAACTTGGGGGCTTAGAAAGGGCTCTGATAGTTTGGTTCATTGGCTGACTCAATGAATCATGGACTGAAAGGTGGCCCATTATGGGGTGACTGGGAAATGCCTGACATCCCTTGGTTATTGCAGAGGAAAGGAGACCCGGAGGTTTGGGAAGATTGGAGTATTAGAGTGGACTTTTCATTTAAGACTTGCTGGGAGTGTCCAGAAGACATACCTTTCACCAGTACTGTGAGGAATAAATCTGTGAGGGGTACTCAGGCATCGCTGAAGAGGTCATGATCACTCTTTAAGCCAGGGCTTATAGTGGGACCTGCAGTCACTGAATGGAGTAACCTAAATGCAGAGGGAGTACTTGGATCCCAGGGTGTCAGGAGCCAAATGGTGGCACTCAACTGCCAGAGGCAAGATGGGCAAGATTACTGTAATAAGCAGCAGAGTCAAAGCAGCAATCAGAATAGTCCGAACCATGCAGACCAAAGGCACAGCCTCATGGACAAAGGCATTCCTAGAAGTGAAATCAATAGGAAGCCTACAAACTTTTTTTTTATTCTTTTTAAAAATTTTAAAAATATTTTTCTTCTTTTTTAATTTAGACTATAGTTGGGTTGCAGTGTTGTGTCAATTTCTGCTGTACAGCATATAACCCAGTCATACACGTACATATATTCTCTATAAGAAGAAAAGTTCTGGGTCCAGTGAACAAAAGTCTAACTTGATTCAGGAGTTCCCACTGTGGCTCAGCGGTAACAAACCCGACCCCTGACTAGTACACATGAGGTGCAGGTTGGATCCCTGGCCTTGCTAAGTGGGTTAAGAATCCTGCACTGGGAGTTCCCATCGTGGTGCAGCGGAAGCGAATCCCACTAGGAACCATGAGGTTGTAGGTTCGATCCCTGGCCTCGCTCAGTGGGTAAGGATCTAGCATTGCCGTGAGCTGTGGTGTAGGTCACAGACATGGCTCAGATCTGGCGTTGCTGTGGCTGTGGTGTAGGCCAGCAGCTGCAGCTCTGATTCCACCCCTAGCCTGGGAACTTCCAGATGCCTCACGTGAGGCCCCCCCGTGAAAAAAAAAAAAGGCTAACTTGATTCATAAAACAGATGGCCACAGCCCCTCAGTCAATTCCCAGACTTGAGCCAGGTTATAGACTTGGAGCCCCTTGAATGAAGCAGAGGCCAGACTCCCTGGAAGAAGGACCCGGGTACTACTATCAAAAATTTATACATTAATCTTTCTCCTGCCCCTCCCCAAAGGGACCTATGGATTTTTTCCCAGGGCAACTGTACACTGGGAAAAAGGAAATAATCAGATTTCTTGGGGACTCTTAGATCTACACTGGTAGTGAACTGACACTAATTCCAGGAGACCCAAAATGTCACTGTGGCCCTCCAGTGAGAACAGGAGCTTATGGGGGTCAGGTGATCAATGGAGATTCCGCTCAGGTACAGCTTATAGTGGGTCTGGTGAGTCCCCACTCTCGTCCTATGGAGTTCCAGAATGCATAACTGGAATATGCTTAGCAGCTGGCAGAATCTCTCCACTGGTTCCCTGCACTGTAGAGTGAAGCTAATGGTGGGAAAATCCAAATGGAAGCCAGAAGACCCACCTCTACCTAGAAAACTAGTTAACTGAAAACGATGCCACATCCCCGGAGGGATGGCAGAGAGAATGTTGCCACTAAGAATT
Organism: Sus scrofa; assembly: GCF_054392235.1. Lineage (NCBI taxonomy): Eukaryota > Metazoa > Chordata > Mammalia > Artiodactyla > Suidae > Sus > Sus scrofa. The sequence goes on from NC_139401.1 coordinate 118,919,384, forward strand.
TGAAAGGTGCAGGAGTGGTTGTTCTTAGCACGCCCCCTTTTGACTCACCTAGTTGGTCTGTGCGGAAGACAGATGGATTTTGGAAAATGACCAGGGATAATTGTAAGCTTAACCAGAAGGTGACTCCAAGTTCAGCTGCTGTACCAACTGTGGCTGCATTGTTTGAGCAAATTAAAACATCGTCTGTTGCCTGGTATGCAGCTATTGATCCAGCAAAGAGCTTTTTCTCTGTACCTGTCCATAAGGCCCACCAGAAGCAGTTTACTTTCAGGTGACAAAGCCAGCAAAAGAGCTTCATTGTCCTACTTCAGGGGCCTATCAAATCTCTAGCCCTATGTCACAATTCACTTCGTAGGAAGCTTGACCAACTTTCCCTTCTCGAAGATGTCACGTGGGTCCATTATGTTGATGACATTATTCTGACAAGTAGCAACGGCTCTAGACTTAGTATTAAGACCTTTTCATGTCGCAAGGTGGGCGAATAAATTGTTGTGTCTGGGCCCTTCTTCAACCAAGAAAGAAGAGCAATGTCTAGTGGGCCTCTATGGATTTTTGGAAGCAACGTGTTCTTTATTCAGATGTGTTACTCCAGCCCATTTACCAAGTAACACAAAAAGGTTTGAATGGGGCTTATAACAAGAGAGGGCTCTGCACCAGGTCCAGGCAGCCATGCAAGCTGCCCCGTCGCTTTGGCCACTTGACTCAGAAGATCCAAAGTGTCGGTGCAGATAGGGATGCTGTTTGGCGCCTTTGGCAGGGCCACCACTGGTGAATCGCAGTGCAGGCCTTCAGGATTTTGAAGCAGGCACCTGCCATTATCCACAGATAACTACTCCCCTTTTGAAAAGTAGCTCTTGGCACGTTACTGGGCCTTAGTGGGACTGAACGCTTAACTGTGGGCCACTAAGATACCTATGTGACCATCGCGAACTGGGTGTGACCTCACCCACTGAGCCATAAAGTTGGGCATGCACAGCGACATCCATCACCAAATGGAGATCTCTACTCGATTAGACAGGAGCAGGCCTTCAAGGCACAAGTGAGTTACATAAAAAAGTGGTTCACATTCCCACGGTCCCCACTCTGGCTACACCGCCTTCTCTCTCCCAGCCATACCTCTGGCTTCCTGGGGAGTTCCCTACAATCAGTTGACAGAGAAAGAGAAGACTCGGACGGGGTTTAGAGATGGTTCTGCCAGACATGCTAGCGCTACCCCAATGTGGACAGCAGTCACATGACAGCCTCGTGGGGAGCCTTGTGGGCCACGGTGAAAAGTTTGGTCTCTTGAAAAACAGCGGTCACTCTCGGAGTTCCTGCTGTGGCGCTGTGGGTTAAGAATCTGACTGCAGCGGCTTGGGTTGCTGCAGGAGCTCAGGTTGCATCCCCAGTCTGGCACAGTGGATTAAAGGATGGGGCATTGCCACGGCTGCAGCATAGGTTGCAGGTGCGGCTCAGATTCAATCCTTGGCCCAAGAACTTCCATATGCCTCGGTGCGGCCATAAAAGTAACTGCCCCCCCCCCAAAAAAAACCAGACAAAACCCACAAGTGTTCATTCTCGAAAATTTCCCTCAAAACCCCTTTCTGCTCTTAAAAATTATTGAGATTCCCCCACCAACTACTACCAAAGCTTTTGTTTTTATGAGTTATATCTTTAGATATTTACCCTGTTAGAATTGGAAACAAGGAAATGTTTAAAAATATTTACTTCCAAGTTCCCGCTGTGGCGCAACGGGATTGGTGCATTTTAGGAGCGCTGGGACACAGGTTTGATCCCTGGTCCTGCACAGTGGGTTAAGGATCTGGTGTTGCCACAGCTGTGGCTTAGCTCACAACTGTGGCTTGGATCTGATCCCTGGCCTGGGAACTCCATATGCTGCGGGGCAGCCAAAAAAGAAAAAAATAGGTTAAAGTCACTAAAAATATTTACTTCCTAATTCATTTTAAGATAATAAACCCATTACATAGTAACATTTAAAAATAAAAACTAGCTATATTTTCTAAAACAAAGCAAAAATGGCCAGAAGAGTGGCACTGTTTTACATTTTTTTCAGTGTATCTTTCATGTCTGGCTAAATAGACCTCTCCTGCATTCAGTGCCTTGTGCTATATTGTTTGGGTTGAATTATATGAAGAAAATTCAGCTTCACAAAGATACATAGTTGGAAAAGGGAGAGGTATTTTAATAGCCATCTCAGATAACTGTGGATATTCCTTTTTAATACCAGACCAAAATGCGCTGGGTGGCAGATTCTAAAAAGTTAGCTGCAGTGTGAAATTCAACACCATATCAACAAAATTTGTACATTCATTTTGAAAAATATATATCGGCATATCTTGCACTTTGAATGAGTCTTTGACCCACTCATGGTTTTCCAACACATTGCCATGGTCTTTGGAATGATATTGGTTCAGTGATTTATGCAGCACTTCCAACTGTTGACATATATTATTCAATATTAAAAAAATCACATTCATTGATTTAACTACCAATCTCATCAGAAAAGCCCTGCGCATTGGGGATCCTTCATGTTCACAGTTGCAGATGGAAGTTTTCTAAAATTCTAAATTTTACTCAAGAGTGGGAATTTCATCATGGCCAAAAAAATACTGTTCTTTCCTTGAAGTGACAGGCTCATTTATTTCATTTTGGGGAAAATGTCTGCAAAATACCCAGGCCTGAATAACCATAGTTTTGGGTTTTGTTTTTTTTTTGTTGTTTTTTTTTTTTTTTTTTTTGGCAGTAGTTCTTTCATGTAAACATGGTGTTCCATGGGGAAATGTGGTTAATTCAGCTCATGATTCAAACAATTGCATAGGGGCCTTTCCTCAAGGCAGCCATCATACTGCAGTCTATGAGAGAAATGCATTATGCAGAGTTTTCATTTTATAATATTGAACATTAAAAAGACATATACTCAAGGGTCAATACCTAATAAAAGTCAAAATATTTACTAATTTATCAAGGCCACCATTACATGAAAAGGGCTTTGGCTCTCTTTTTTTTTTTTTTTCTAACTGTGAGTGTGTGGTGGTGAAGAATACAATTACTAACTAATATAGTTTGGTGCCGATGCCTTGATTTACCACCAAGGCATCAGCCCTTTTACCATCTGTAGTCTTGTACCATCAGTGAAAATGCCGACAAGTGAAAAACACAAATAATGTCTTAGTATTACTATGAATATAGACTTGACTTTGTCAACTCATGAAAAAGGTCCTGGGGATGCCCCGGGCTCCACCGACAACACTTCGAAAATGTGGTTCATAAAAAAGAACATGGTTTGTGGTGGATTTTAAGTGAGGCAGAGCCACGATCAAGACTGATTATAGTAGAAAGTCACTAGGTAAACACATGCACAGAAGATCATATAATAATAGTCTATATACCAAAAGCAGCACAATGGCAGAGCTTCTCAGACCTTCCATTTTATTTATTTATTGCTATATTAGATCCACATTTTTATTTTTTTTATTTTTTTTTTATTTTTTTTGTTGTCTTTTTAGCTATTTCTTGGGCCGCTCCCGCGGCATATGGAGGTTCCCAGGCTAGGGGTCCAATCGGAGCTGCAGCCACCGGCCTACGCCAGAGCCACAGCAACGCGGGATCCGAGCCGCGTCTGCAACCTACACCACAGCTCACGGCAACGCCGGATCGTTAACCCACTGAGCAAGGGCAGGGACCGAACCCGCAACCTCATGGTTCCTAGTCAGATTCGTTAACCACTGCGCCACGACGGGAACTCCATAGATCCACATTTTTAAATTAAAGTATAGATGATTTACAATGTTGTATCAATTTCTGCTGTACAGCAAAGTGACCCTATCATACATACATATACATTCCTTTTCTTATATTATCTTCCATCATGGTCTGTCCCAAGAGACTGGATATATAGTAGGACCTGTGCTATCCAGTAGGACCTCATGGCTTATCCATTCTAATGTAAGAGAATGCATCTATTACATTAAACTAATGCATTAGTTTGCATCTACTATTCCCAAACTTCCATTCCCACTTTTCCCCTACCCGCAACCAAGGATCTGTTCTCTATGTCTGTGAGTCTGTTTTGTAGATAAGTTCATTTGTATCATATTTTAAATTCTACATATAAGTGATATCATATGGTATTTGTCCTTCTCTTTCTGACTTAGCACAATAATCTCTAGTTGCATCCGTGTTGCTGCAAATGGCATGATTTCGTTCCTTTTTATGGTTGAGTAGTACCTCATTGTATATGTGTACCACATCTTCTTAATCCATTCAGACCTTCCATTTTATCAAATACCTTCTGCTATTTGTATTTGGAAAAACTAAGATGTGGAAAAAAGGAATTCTAAATTTAGTAAGGGTTTAGGACATACAGAAATCAACACATTGCAAAGTAAAGAAAGGCAACTCATACTAAGAAAGGTACAAAGTAATTTGAGGGTTCTGAAGAAGGAGAAATCTTACCTAGTTCGAGGACTATCGGAAGAGGCATCAGCAAGTAGTTGTCCTTCGAGATGAGCCTTGAAACATGGATAAATGGGAAACAGGTGGAGAAAGGGGTGCATGGGAAATCTAAGCGAAGGAAATGTTCTAAGCGAAGGAGGTGGGGCTATGGGGACAGGTACAGGGAACAGTGGAAGAGGAGGCAGGGGGCAGATGATTGAAGGGAAATAAGTTCAGAGTGTGGAGGCTCTTGAACTCTACGCGAAGGCACTGGTGTTTAATTTAGCTGGCAAAGAGATCCATTGAATTTTATTGCTGTATTTTGCTTTGATTTGGAAGCAGCAGGAGATGTGATTTTTGTACTATGCAAAGTGTCTTGGGACTTGCTGACATACTTTGTTATCTAGAGTTATCTGTTAACTAAGTCAGGTAACCATGCTTATTCAACAAGTAGCTCCTTGGTTAAATGAATGACTCCCCCAAATTCCTGTCACCCTGTATTCTTTGAAAAGAACATTTGAGATGGATTCTGATTTTTCTGGCTCTCCTGAAAGGTAGTTATATTGAGAACAAAATCTTTGAAGACCTTGACTGGAGTTCCAGCTCTGCCACCCTGACAAACCACTTAAAGTATCTGAGTCTGACTTGCTGCATCTGTGAAATGAGTATAATGATAAGACTGACTGTACATGGTGATTGTGAAAATTAAATGAAATAAGGCAGGAAAACATGCTTAGAAGAGTGCCTGGCTCATAGCAGGCACTCAATAAATGTCACACAGTATTGACATCCCTGGTTGAAAGTTCTAATCTTATAAGACTGAAAAGGCCTTTCGAGGTAAGTGCATTTTATTTACTGGTGAAATATTCACTGTGCACTTAGCATGTGAAAAATCATGTGCAGATGGTTAAATCACAGCGATAAGGTGGTTTTTCATACAACTTTAAGACGAATGTTCTCACGTATTTGAGCTGCCTCTTTGCCTTCTCGGTTAGCCCATACTTTTCAGTATTGTAATATAATGGTATTGCTACATGAATTTTCTTCCCATCAGAGAAGAGACTGTGCAAGTCTATGTAAAAGATATATTTTAAAAGTCTCTATCATAGCTAAATATCAGGTCCTGCAGCGGAGGCCAGGAGTTCAATACACCTGGGTTAAAAATTCTGGCTGTCTTATATCCTAATTGGTTGATCCTGGGCAGGCTGCGCAACCTAGCTGAACCTCAGTTTTTGTTTTTAATCTATGAAATCAGAACACTAATATATACCTCGTAGAACTGTTGGGAAGACTAAACAGGACAAATCTGATCCTAGCTCTAGATATGGCAGAGAAAACTGCTAAATGTGCGGGCCCATCCTGTCCCCGACTGTATTATCGAATATTAAGAAATCAAGATGCAAGGCAGCTTCCTGAGGTTCATGGAATATCTAATTCAAATCCCTTTTGCTTTCCTGCATAGTGAGGCATGGGTATATTTTGGCCTGGTATAGCTGGCAAAGTGTTACAGTTTGTTCTTTTTCCTCTGCAGATACAGAGACACTCAGGCTTTGCTAAAACATCCTCATTGCCCCCATGTTTAGCCCTAGAGAAAAAAAAGGCAATGTTCTCAAAGCACCAGATAGAAGCAGATGCAAAAATAACATCTGACTCAAATTCTACAGCCCAGAGTTCTTTTGGAGGAATTCTCTTGTTGAAGGTCACATACTCTGGAGTCACAAAATTCCTACTTTGATTTATAAGGAAGAATCTAAGTGGAGCTTGATATGTCAGACTTCAGATTTACAAAGACCATGGTCTAATATTATTTCAATATCCTAGAATTGCTCATTGCTTTGTAAATTAATTATGGACATCTCATCTTGGGGTACAAGATGGAGAAATTGGAAAAGTAAAGGAGATGATATGCAGTTTCACTTTGTAGCCAGGTTTGGTCCCGGGTCATTCCTCAAGCCTACCACCCATATTCTTTTTCATGTAATAATCAAATGAAAGACAAACATCATATGATATTACTTATGTGGAATCTGAAAAAAAATGGATACAAATGAATTTATTTGTAGGGAAGAAATAGACTGGCAGACTTTGAAAAATGCATGGTTACCAAAGGGGACAGGTTGGGGGGAGGGATGCACTGGGGATTTGGGACTGGCAAATGCACACTGAGGTATATGGAATGATTGGCCAACGAGGACCTGCTATATGGCACAGGGAACTCTGCTATACGGCACAGGGAACTCTACCCAATATTCTATGATCATCTTTGTGGGAAAAAATCTGAAAGAGCTGTGTGTACTTGCAAAACTGAATCACTTTGTTGTACAGCAGAAATTATCACAACTTTGTAGACTTCAATAAAGTTTTTAAAAATGAAACAAAATCAAGTGAGTCAATCTCATCCTATTTTTGTTCCTTTTAATAGGAACCCTAGATTCCTAGACCCTTATACTAATGCATAATTCTTCATCTGTAAAAAAAAAAAAATTTCAATGTCCTGAACTTAAGTATGAAAAATATTTAAGGATTTTTGGGAAGTGTTGGCTTTGTGTGATCTAATATTACCATTTGGATTCTCTCTAAAAATCAGATTATGATTTTTCATAAGTCAGTTGGACATATGCCCAATGGCATAGGGTGCAGCCTGTACTTTGTGCACTTTGAAAGCAGGAGAGCCAAGCCTTTGGGAATTTCCTTGGCCTGCTTTGTGTGGGACTGTCAAACTCTGTAATGATCAATCGGTCATTCTTTAATGGATAGGGAACCTTGTGTACCATCCATAAAGTCATGTTAGAGCATGTTGGTGCATAATCCGTATCTGTTTGTGCTTGTTCCACTTAACATGCATGGCAAAGCCTGCCTGATTCTACCTGTAGGCAGTTTCTGTAAAGAAATAAATGCAGTTGTGTGGATGCACTTAAGATGTGGACTTTTAAAACTGAGAGAAATCGTAACCTCATGTCAGCAAACTCTTCATTTTGCAGATGGAAAAAAAATGAGGCCCAGGCATGGGGCTGACTTGCCCAAGGGTACAGAACAAGCTGGAAAAACGTAGAGCCAGGACTACAAGTCAGGCATCCTTCCAAGCTCAGCGCTCATTCTGGTATATAGACCCAAAGAATGGAAGCCAGGACACAATGAGAAAAATCAAAAAAAAAAAAAAAAAAAAAAAAAAAAACGCAAAAGAGTTTTATATCCAGCTAACATTTCACAGAAACACCACTATTCTATAGAAATAAAATCTAGCAACATTATGATGGCATATTTGTGAAGAAATAACCTCAAAAGTGTCAATAAGGAACTTAAGGATAAAGAGAAAATGTCTCTGATAATTTTCTTATAGGGTTGATCTGTTGTGTTACTACTCTCAGGCTCAGGTGAGTTTTCTGAATCATATAATATTCTAGACTATATTTTTCTAGTCTGTCATTGGCATTGAGTTCTGTCTCATTTTGTCAATTAGTAGGTAAAGAAAAAAAAAGTAAACCTTGAAAAACGTGCTGGTGACTATATTCCCATCGAGAAATATGATAAAGCTGCATTGCTGACTCTTTTCCCAGGATGAAGTTGCATGGAGTTTAGGCACATCAAAAAGTATGTATTGATTTATATATTGTCAGATTAATTAAATGTCATATTCTTCAGCTGATGATATGGTAGCCTGTGAGTTGGAAGAAAAATCTTGGTGTAGTATATAAAATCATTGTGCACAGACCCTGAAGGTGCTATAATATTCACATGTCTGCGTGTGAACAGAATTTTCAATAACATTGAAGTGGCTTTCCAAAAAAAAATTTAATATGGCTGTGATCTAATCTAAACCTGAACTTCTGCATAAAAGGTTAGATTTCCATTTGTATGTACATCTATGTTAGAAGAGGACCCAACTATTGCATGTAAATTACAAAGGTATTTTTATTTGGGAGGGAAATTACCATTGGACTTAAATATAAGGGCTGAGTTACAGTCCTTACACATCAGAATGCTGGTATTCTTCCAAAAAAGTAACCTTTTTCTTTTGATTGGCATACAGAGAAAGTACATGATGAAGGTGGAAGAAAAGGAAGAATTTTTCAATAAGTTCAACAAATGGCTAGACATTTGGGGAGGAATTATGTTAAGTCATGTCTGATGCCTTGAAATAAATTCCACATAATTTAAGATTTAAATGTAAAAAAGAAAAGAAAAGAAACACTGAAAGTACTTGAAGAACCTATAGGTGAATATTTTTATAATTTTGTAGTGGAGAAATACTTTCCCAAAGATTACATAAAAGGCAAAAGCCATAAAAGATGGATAGATGTGAATACATAAGAATGAATAAATAAATTTATTTATATGTAGTAATAACAGCGTAGTCAAGGTAAATATCAAAATAGGTGAAAAATAATTGTCACATATAACAAAGGGTTACTAGATATAATATACAAAGAGCTCTAACAAATAAATGACAAATTAATATCCCAATAGAAAGTAGGGAAACAACATAAATAAATTCAGAAAAGAAGATATGTAAATTTCCAATTCATACATGAAAAGACCATTGATCTTACTAGTAATTATAGACTTGGGACAAAAAAATGAGGCTTTTTTTTTGCCTATCACATAAGCAACTTCAGTTTTTGTTTGTTTTTTTTAATTTGAAATACTTGTGTTCTGGAAAAAGAATAAGTTTTATGGGTTCCATTGTCATAGATGTCATCGTTGTCATTTTACTTTCCATAAATAGCAAGTTACCAGATTCCATTGTTGGGTGCCTGGCAAATTAAAGGCTATGATTATTTTGGCCAGGCAACTTCTCTGCCACCTCTGAATCCTGTGATATTATTTAGAGCTGAGTAGGAAATGTTTTCAAAGTCTGGACCTTCATTTGGCATGAGCTCTGCCTCCCCATGGAGTAAAGTGCTCTTTGGTGAATGGAGATCTGGTATACAATCGTGAAATTTCTCCCACTGGTAGTTGGACAGACTGACATTGATGATTCTACAGTTAACACTTGATACTTAAACACAGTTGGAATGTGATCAGTCTCCTCCTAAATTGGCAAACCCTGTGATGTGACATATAGCCTAGGCCAAATCCTAGTGATCTTTTTCTTTCAACTTTTCATTGTCAGATTTTTTTTTTCCCCAAACATACAAAAAGTTGGCAAAAATAGCCCCATGAACACTCTCATACATCCACCATTCACTAAATGCTCTTCCACGGCATCATGTTCAATAGTCCCTTAACATCTGTTGTATGGATTGACTATCATTTTCATAACCATTTCCCAATGGCTGGACATGGGTGTTGTTTCTAGAATTTCATTAGGATGAAAAAAGAGATCAATGAAGTTCGTGTGTCTTTTTGCCTGTGGGTGAAAATCTCCTGGGGTAAATTCCTAGACTGGGGATTGAGGAGTCAAAGGACACATGCATTTTACACTTTGCTTAGTCTACTTTTGAACCAAGGTTAGTGGCAGACAGCTATACAAAGTCCACTCTTGAGACTTGGTGCCATCATTTAAATGCTATCATCAAGGAATTTGTAGTTCCTTGTAAATAGCATTTGCAAATACCTGAAGCATACCTATTCTGATACCAAATAACTTATAGCTACAAGGTTTAAAACATCATTAAATGTACCACATAGCCCCTCGATTTCTAGAAAAGACTATCCTCAATAGTCCAATAAGAGTTTTGGAGTTCCCGTCGTGGTGCAGTGGTTAACGAATCTGACTAGGAACCATGAGGTTGCGGGTTCAATCCCTGCCCTTGCTTAGTGGGTTAAGGATCCAGCGTTGCCGTGAGCTGTGGTGTGGGTTACAGACACAGCTTGGATCCCGCGTTGCTGTGGCTCTGGCATAGGCTGGCAGCTACAGCTCCGATTCGACCCCTAGCCTGGGAACCTCCATATGCTGCGGGAGTGGCTCAAGAAAAGGCAAAAAGACCAAAAAAAAAAAAAAAGTCCAATAAGAGTTTAATCAGTATTATTTTTTATGAAAATTCAAGTTAGGGTGAGTTTTTCTTGACTACTAGCTCTCACACTAAATGGCTCCAGAGTCTCCTATCTTCCTGCATTATAATATCCTCGTTTTGGGGGATTAAAACATCCCTTTCTTCTCTTTTTCCTTCTCCCCTTCTTCCCAAGTCAATGATCTAAAATAGTATTGAGGAAGAACTGAGGAAAAAAACAATCACATTTATTAAGCCACTATTTCTATTCAATTCCAAGTCACTAGACTCTGCCTGAGCCACTCTCACTTCTCAGAATCCTTTGATGCTGACTTCCTGATTGACCTCTTTGTACAGTTGTTGACACTTGTAAGACTCTGACTTGAAGATCATCCAGGTGTTTCCATCACAGGGCAGTCAGTTCTTATCAATGTAAAATAATTTCAGTTAAAGGCCAAGTCTATAGGAAGTTTATGTTATTTGCCTTAATTCAACTCTGTCCCCCAGTTTAACCTCTCCAACAAAAGGAAGAAAATACTCGAGGCAGAAATGTGCACTCCTGACCAGGTTTCATTAAACTATTACTTCCCAGTAATTGTTTCCCATTATGCATTAAACAGCAAGCCCTACACTTTTATTCTGTAAAGCGGTGGTTTTGTCACTAAAATTAGCTTATAAACATAGTGTGGGGAGCACATTTTATGGGAGAAAAAAATGATAACCATATAGCAAGGAATTATCTGAACTACCAGTGTAAGAGTTACTTAAGTTCACGCACACTCAAGCATGAGCTAGGTCTACATAATCAAAGTGAAGTGGTGAATTAAAGTAATTTGAGATAATTCAGGCCAGAAAAATCTACCCCAAAACCTTTCACCTAATTGCATCAATTATCTAATTGAAGCAAACCTTGGGGAATGGGGGCTTGAATTATTCTGATAATTGATTTAATTTTCATTTAGTTGTGTGTATGAAAACACACCCACAGACACTCTACCTTGAAGCTTTCTATTTAGTGGCAGACTAATGCAGCCTTCATTACTGCAACTGACACAATTTGTCACTTGTCAGTTCCTCACATTGCTATGTCTCAATCACAAGATCTCATTGGCATGGTCATAAGAGCTCCGGAAGGAAAGCTTCAGTTTTCTACAATTTGAATTATGTAAATGGATGTTGCTTTTTGGAAGTGAGGAATGGAAAATTCCTATACTTCTGATATGAACTTGGTTATCAATTTTTTTCTATTATTGTTTTTTACAAAATGATTTCTTACTTTTTTGGGAAGGGGGTATATCTGACACTCTGCTGGAGAAGCTGGAAAACTTTAGTTGGAGAGAAGAGGACCAGGGGAGAGTTTTACTACTCAGTTCTGCTGATTCAATAAGAAAGGATTGACATACTGCGTTGGTATGTATCTCAAAAGATTCTACACAGTGCCGAATATACAACTCCCTACAGTAACTAAACTCTTCATCCTGGCAGTAGGGGCCCACTGAGTTAGGCCCTCAGCTCTTGAGAGCAAATCATCCTCCTTCTGCTTCCTTGTCCAGCAATTTTAAGTAATTCAAAAGCATCAACCATTTGCCTCCTTAGACTTGGCCACTAATGGGTCCATGAAGATGATTCAATCCAAACCAGAATCATGAACAGAAACATAGAAGTACAGACCATGGCAGGAGTTACTTCCTTCAACAAATATTTAGTGGGACTGAGATGGGCCCTGGAGATGCAAGATAAATATCTCCCCAGCTTTCAAAAGTCTTCAACTTAGTCAAGGAGAGAGATAAATAAACTGGTAAATGTCAAATTTCAAAACTAAGAGTGTTTTGACAGGATGACTGATCACACGGTACTGAGGGAGCACACAGAGGGGCCCCTGACCAAGGCTTGCCCTGGGTGTTAGGAAAGCCATTCCAGGCCATAGAGTTAGGCTGTAGTTTTAGGGTGATAGGACATCATTCAAGAATTATAAGGTGGGACATTAAATTATGAGATCACGCTGGCTGTGTGTCTGAGAAATTGGTGGGGAGTAGGAAGGATGGCAAGAGCAAATGCAGCAGGACCAATTATCCGGGTACCGCAGTGGTCCAGATAAAACAGGCTCCAGGGAAAGATGGAGATTCATTGAAGGGATGAGAAAGATATTAGGAGAGAGAATCAAAAGGATTTGGTGATTCACTGTCTATGTGGCGGTGGGTAAAGGAGGAGAGGGAGAGTTGCTCAATGAGAATCCTTGGTTTCTGACTCGGGCAACTGAGTCGGTGGTGACATGAGGAAGAGGAGCAGTTTTGGTAGGTTGGGTATAGGAGAAAGATGATGAGGTCAGTTTTGAATTGGCAGTGTTTGAAGCAAAGTGCTAGCAGGACTTTCGAGTGGAGATCCAGTAGGCAGTTGGCAACAAGGGGTATAAATTCAGGTAGAAGCTCTGAGCTGGAGGCATTGAAGTGGGAGCCCTCAGTGTGCAACAGATAACATGTCCCAGGGGAGCGTGTATAGAATGGAAAGCGACCAGAGCCCAGGATAGAAACAGCAAGCATGGCATTAAATAAGGGCTAGGTAGAGGGAGAGGGGCCAGCATAAGACAAGAGTAGCCAGGGAAGGAAGAGAAAAAACTGAATGTTGGAGGCAGACAAACTTAGGTTTGTTCCCCTGCTCTTCTAGCAACTTAGTTATGTTCTTATGCAAATTGCTTAACTGTTCCAGCCTCATTTTATCTTTTTTCAAAACTTTCTTCAAAATAATTTGTTGCAAAAGCAGTATAGAGAATTCTCATAGACTCTCACCTAACTTCCCCTAATGTTAACATATTGCATAGCCATAGTACAATCATTGCAAAATTAACATTATTAGAATACTATTAACTAAAATACAGATTTTACTCAAATTTTTGCAGCTTTCCCATTAATGTCATCTTTTGTTCCAAGAGCCAATCTATAATTGTACATAATCCCTTTGTACTTAGTTTTCAGGTCTCTTGCATCTCCTCCAATCTGCGACATGTCTTCAGTCCTTCCTTGTTTTTTTATGACCTTGACATTACTGAAGAATACTGGTCAGTTATTTTTAAAAATCTCCCTTAATTTTGATTTTTTTGGTGGTGTCTCATCATTAAATTGAGTTTAATGATGTTGAATGAGAATATCACAGAAGTCATGCACTTTTCTCCTATCAAGGGGCACATGATATCAATACATCTTACTAGTGGTAGTTCTAACCTCAATTAATTCACCAAGTTACTGTCCGTTTATTCGTTTATCCACAAATGTACTGTTTTTCCCCTTTCTAATTAATAAATATCTTGGGGGAGGATCCTTTGGAACCATGCCATTATCCTGCTTCTCCTCAAACTCTTACCCATTACTTTAGCATCAATTGGTATATGTTTCCTGCCATGACTATTGCTTTGCTGTTCTAATGTGATTTTACATTCTTATTCCTTCCAGATTTGTTCACTGGAATTCCTCTGTAGGGAAGCGTTGTCCCTTATATTCTTTCTTTCTTTATTCAATTATTTAGTTATGTCAGTATGGACTAGTGGCTATTTGTATTATTCTATGGATCATAAGCTAATATGGTTATTCATTTTGTTTCTCAAATTATTCAGTATTTGGTCCTTGGTCACTCTTTCAGGTTGGCTGCTATGCCTTTTCAACCTTCCTATGTCTTTTTTTGAGCACTTCCCTTATGAGAGTCAGGCATGGGCTGTACCAATTCTCCAAGTACCTCTGGTTCTTTTATTGGAGAGTGGTATTCAAAAGCCGAGATCTGGATCTATCTTTATTATATATCTCTCTTCTTTATCTTTATTATATTAAAATAGCAACATCTACTTCCATATGGTTAGGACTAAGAAGATAAACACCAACAAAAAGAAAGCTTATGACCTAACAAATCAGTCAATCATAAAGGACAGTCTCATTTTACCTATAGATTTATTCTGGGGATGATGGAAGCAAATGAAAACACCTGTTTGTTTTTTAAGATTGTTCCATGACATATTAATTATTAGTAGCAAAACCTTTCATATGACCTTGAGTTAATACAGAGTGATAAATGACAAATAAGATTCACAAGAATAAGGGATTTTATCCTATATCGAACTTAACTAACACTTTGAAGGATATAAGTTATTTAAACAATAGAGGTAAATATACTGACAAAACCTAGAGAAGCATAAGATCAGCAACCCTTTGGGGTAAATGAAGAATCTTTCTTCATTTTAAATAATTGCGTATTCTGATTTATCCATATCATAAATTCAAATTTTATTAGGACAGATTTTCTTAAGTCAGGGCCCGCATCTGTTTATATTTATAGCCATTGTTAAAAGTACATGAGCAAGAGTATTGTGGATGCCATCTTTTTATTATCACTTTTAGATGGATTTGCAGTAAAATGGGTGTTTAAACTAATTACTATAAATACAGTCTATTAGTTGTGAAGTTACTGAATTTTTCCCGACTATATTCTTAATTTTTTCATAAAAATTTTTCCCTTTCCCTTTGCTAGTACCATTTATAAATTTAGCCCACCATAATTGAGCCCTTAAAAATTAGCTAGAACTCTCAACATCTATAAAAACATGTGGGCTGCAATATCATTAGTATTTTCAGAGTTGCAGATGGTTACATCGGCTAACGTTTGACAAAAGGCAGAACATGAGTGTGGCCGGCTTCCTAGGAGCCATTCATGGATGTGGGCAATCAGTGTACCTGCTGACCTCCGGTCAGGATACACTGACCTCTCGTTGGCAATCTTGTGTTGTGAGAGAACATTTATGGGGTCAAGTGGGAAGCAATTGGATGTGCGTGTGCTGGAGCAAACAAGGTAATAAAATCCACAGCAACCAACTGCAATCCTGAAATCTAAAGGCTTGTTTTCCATTTGAAAAAGTCGAGGAGGAATGACAGTGAGAAAGAAGGGCTCCTTCCTGCACAGGACAAGTGCCCCACTGAACCACCCACCCATCTACCCCACTCTCAGGTGACTCCTCTGATCCAAAATCACAGCAACGTTATTCCAGTTACCTGCTGGGTACGGAACATGCAGTATGAGCCAGGCCTGGAACTACGAGCACAAAGACCGCACAGTTCCTGGCCTCTAGGAACTCATACATAGTTCGGTGAGGGTGACAGGCACATTAACTGATCATTACTCAACAACGGCATTAGGGCTTTAATAGATGTGTGAACAAAGTGCTGTAGGTGGGGGCCAGAAAGCACAGGGACTTAACTGCATCACCAAGAGTTTGTGCCTTGTCCAGCAGAGAGTCCTTGGGCAGGGAAGCGGCAAGGACAAAGGAACGTTCTTTGAAAATCTGATCTGGTGGCCTTGTGTAGTGAGGACAAGGATATGGGAGAAATGATAGGAACGAAAATACTTTGGAGACTATCACAGGAAGATCTGAATTAAAATAGTGATGGTAGTAAGTGAAATCAAAGAATATATAGAGGTGCCTGTTATTTCAATAGAAGAATTGGAATCAACAGGGCTTGGTGGCCGAGCGGTTGGGCAGGACAAGGCAAAGAATGGTTTTGTGTCCATGTAACAGACAAGGTGGTGGGGCCATTGATAGAAATGGAAAGCTTATGAGAGGAGAATATTTCGAGGGAAAGAGGCTATGGTGCCTTTTCAATATGTGTGTTTTGGGGGGCAGTTGAGCATCTAAGGGTCAGTGTTCACCACGTACTAACACACAGACTTGAGCCCAGAAAGAAGGGCAGGTGTAAGGAGGAAGAGTTATAAGTGTTCCACAATGAGAAGACAATTGAAGTGGCAAGAATGCACATATGAGAAAGTGAGGGGAACAAGAGAATGATGAAAAGCCATAGGACAGAACTTTGAGGCATGCTGATATTAATGGGGTCAGAGTAAGAAGAAAAAGACAGGGAAGGGTACAGGCGAATTCCGGATATGTTGTCACAAAAGGCACAAAGGGGAGACTTTTTGAGTTAATCCTACAGTGAAGTTACAGAGGAGGATGGAATTAGAAGAGAAGGCTATGGCTTCAAGATTTTAAATATCACTGGATATCTTTTTTTTTTAATTGTTGAATATTGCAGGAGGGAGCCAAAGGGCATGGATTCAAGAGAGAATAAGATGGTGAAAAGTAAAGGCAGCAGAGATAGCATTCCTTCTCACCAAATGAGCCTTTGCATCAACCCTCTGTTGTCTGGTGGAAGTACCACTCCATAATGGAGTAGTTACCAACTACTTCGTCTAGGGGTTTGACCATGAACTGAAGAAAACGTAATACTCTACTGGGGGAAAAACATCAATATCATTGAGATAGAAGGGAAGGTCTTGGAGGATGCACAAATTGAGAGGGAGAGGATGCCATGAAAACTCATACTGTATTGCTTCCATCTTCTTCAGAACACAGGCACACAAGAGAAGGAGAGAGTTGTGTGGTCAGGAGAACATGTGAGGCATGAGTTGCATGGAGATTAAAAATAACTATTGAGGAGTTCCCATTGTGGCTCCATGGGTTAAGAACCCGGCATAGTGTCCCGGAGGATGTGGGTTTGATCCCTGGCCTCCCTCGGTGGGTCGGGGATCCAGCGTTGCCATGAGCTGTGGTGTAGGTCACAGACACAGCTCAGATGTTGCTGTGGCTGTGGTGCAGGCCAGCAGCTGCAGCTCTGATTTGACTCCTGGCCTGGGAACCTCCATATGCCACGGGTGTGGCCCTAAAATGAAAAAAAAAAAAAAAGCCATTGAGGAGAGTGTGGACAAGAATCAACAAGAGAAAGAATAAGAAGGAACAGGAAAGGCATTCATAGTCATATGGTAACTATATGTTTGACTTGTTGAGGAGCTGCCAAAATTTTTCCACAGCAGTGGCCAATTTTACATTTCCACCAGCGATATTTGATGGTTCCAATTTCTCTACATCCTTGTTAACACCTGGTATTGTCCTTTTTTTTTTTTTTTTTAAATTGTAGCCATTCTGGTGGAAGTGTGGTGATATCTTATTGTGGTTTTGAGTTGTATTTCCTTAATGACTCATGATCTTTTTATGTGTTTATTGGCTATTTGTAGATCTTCTTTGGAGAAATGTCTATCCAAATAATTTGCCCATTTTTAATTGAGTTAGTTGTCACTTTATTGTTGAGTTGTGAGTTCCTCATATATTCTGAATACAAGCCTCTTATCAGATTTATGATTGGCATATATTTTCTGCCATTCTGTGGGTTTTCTTTCATTTTTCTTGATGTTCTTTGTGGCATAAAAGTTTTTAATTTTGATAGTGTGCAATTTATTTTTTTCTTTTGTTGATTATAATTTGTGTGTCACAAAAATTAACTCAAAATGGATAAAAGACTTAAATGAAAGAGCTAAAATTATAAGAAACCTAGAAGAAAACATACGTATAAATGTTCAAGACCTTGAATTAGCGATTCTATCTTATATATGACACTCTGGGGTAGGTGGGCAGACTAGGTCCATGGAAAGCAGAGGTGAGGTGTTGACAAGGAGGCACATAGTCAAAGCTAAGAGAACCAGAGTTCCAAGTAGATTAAGGACCTGAGGCAGGAGGCAGGGGAGGAAGAGGCAGCATGCACCCCCAGAGGCAAGTAGAAGACAGATAACAGTTTACTGCTCTAGAAACTGAAAGAGTGGTGCTAGAGATTGCAGAGGCAGGTAGGTGAGCCCAAGGAAAACTGCATAGAAAGTATGACACAGTACAGAGAAGGGCGGCTTCTCAATTTTGCATTGGTTCAGAATTCCTTGCAGCCATCTCTGGGCTTGTTATACCTGTTTCAGAGTGTGAGAAAAAAAATAAAAATAAAAAATGTGACTAAGTGTCCAAGAATGTTAGAAGTTCAGTCATGACATAGGTAGGAAAGATCCTAATGGTCTGAAAAATGTAGTTTCAAGCAATTCCCTTATCAGCTACAGTAAGAGTTTGAGTAGTCAACACCCTTGGCCACAGGCACTTTTGCTTCAAAAACCTATTTCTTTTCATTTGGTTGATGGTTTTCTTTGTGGTGCAGAAGCTTTATAGTTTGATATAGCCCCATTTGTTTATTTTTGTTTTTGTTTATATTGCCTGAGGAGACATATCTAGAAAGATGTGGCTAAGGCCAATGTCAAAGAGCAAATGCACTGTCTATATTTTCTTTAGAGTTTTATAGTTTCAGGTCTTACATTCAAGTCTTTAATCCATTTTCAGTGGATTTTTGTGTATGGTGTGAAATAGTGGTCTAGTTTCCTTTTTTTCACAGGTGGCTGTCCAGTTTTCCCAACAGCATTAATTGAAGAGACCATCCTTTTTCTATTATTGTACATTATTGTTCCTTTGTTGTAAATTAATCATCCATAGATGTGTGAGTTTATTTCTGTGCTTTCAATTCTGTTCCATTTTTCTGCCAAAACCATGCCATTTCAAATACTATGGCTTTGTAATATAGTTTGTAACTAGGGAGTGTGGTAGACATTTTTCCAAAGGAGACATACAGACAGCCAACAGGCACATGAAAAGATGCTCAACATCACTAATTTTAGGGAAATGCAAATCAAAACCACAATGAGATATTACCTCATATCTAGAGAATGGTTATGTGAGAAAGGCAAGAAATAATGTGTTGGTGAGGATGTGGAGAAAAGGGAGCCTTCATACCCTGCTGGTGGAAATGTAAATTGGTGCAATCACTATGGAAGACAGTATAGAGAATCTTCAAAAAAAAAAATAGAGAATAGAGAGTAGACAGTATAGAGAATAGAGAATATAGAGGATAGAGAATAGACAGCATAGAGAATTCTCAAAACTACTTCATGTCCCAGCTATCCCATTCACCAAAAAGTTAGGCACCCCTAAGTTCATAAGCAGCATTATTTACAATAGCCAAGATAGGGAAACAACCTAAGTACCCATCAAAAGACAAATGGATAAAGACGATATGGCATATAGGGAGTTCCCACTGTGGTGCAGCAGAAAGAGATCAAACTAGTATCCATGAGGATCCCTGGCCTCGCTCAGTGTAGGTCGCAGACATGGCTTGGATCCTACCCTACTGTGGCTGTGGTGTAGGCTGGCAGCTATAGCTGCGATTCGACCCCTAGCCTGGGAACTTCCATGTGCTTCAAGTGTAGTCCAAAAAAAAAAAAAAAAAAAAAAAAAAAAAAAAAAAAAAAAAACCACAACAACAACAAAAAACGATATGGCATATAGGGTACCATGCTAAGTGAAATAAGTTAGATGGAGAAGAGAAACGTTGTATGATTTCACCCACATGTGGGATTGTAAAAAACATGAAACTAAATGAACAAACCAAACCATACAAAAACAAACACATAGATTCAGAGAACAGAGTAGTGATTATCAGAGGCGAAGGCGCAGTGGGGTGGAAAGGACAAAATGGGTAAAGAGGGTCAACTACATGGTGACAGACAGAGATAACATTTTTCGTGGTGAGCGTATTGTAGGATGTAGAGAAGTAGAAATATAATGTTGTACACGTGGAACTTACATAATGTTATAAGCCAGCATTAGTCACCTCAATAAAAAATCTTAAAAGACATATTTTTTTTCTATGTAGATGTCATTGGAACATAACATAGTCCATAAAGGAGACTGCCTTTTAGATAGCAGCTTCGGAAACAAATTGAGATATTTATCATTAGAAATATAGGCTTACGGGTCCCAAAAGGAAAGGCGAGGGAGAAGTGAGGAGGTGGGGTGAACATATACACACTACTATGTATAAAATAGATAGGTAACAAGCCCCTACTGTATAGCACAGAGAACGCTACTTATTATCTTGTAACATCCTATAATAGAAAAGGATCTGAAAAAAGAATATATATTATATACATGAAAATCTAGATAATATATAAGAATATGTAATATATGCATAGGTATAATTGCATCACCATCCCATACACCAGAACCTAATGCAATATTATAACCCAACTATACTTCAATTAAAAATCTTAAAGAAACATAGGCAGAATACACCTAAATATATATAAACAGGGATAAGGGCAGTGATGGCTTTAATGTAGGAGGAGTAGGCTTCGGTTATTCCATCTTGATGCAAATTTGATATATTTTGCACTGCTCCGAGCGCTTCCTTTGCCTGGAATGTTCTTTCTCTAGGTACCTGGACAACTACCCCCCATCCTTCTTTAAGGTCTTTGTTCAAGTAAGGTCTACCTGTTCTGTAGAGCAACCTACCCAACCCAAACTGCGCTATGAAACGCCTCGATTGTACTCTACTTTTTGTTAAATTTTCCGTAGCATTTATAGCCTTCTAACATCATTTAGCAATTTCTATGTATATTGTTTATTGTCTCTCCTTCCCTGCTGGAAGACAAGCTCCATGGGAGTGGGAATCTCTGTCATTTTGGTTCACTGATGTACTTCCAGCATCTAAAGTTGAACTTGACACATAACAGACACTCAATAAATATTTGTTGAACAAATTAATGTATCACATGTTATATAGCTGGTTTCATGTACTTTTGACAGTCACGTGACGCCTACAAGCATCACATCATTTTCCTCATCATTCAAGAGATCAAAATATTGAAATTTGACCACCGTCTCTATTTTATTATTATTATTCTTTTTAGGGCCACACCCACGGCATATGGAGGTTCCGAGGCTAAGGGTCTAATTGGAGATGTAGCTGCCGGCCTACACCACAACCACAGCAATGTAGGATCTGAGACTTATCTGCAACCTACACCACAGCTCTCGGCAATGCGGGATCCTTAACCTACTGAGCGAGGCCAGGGATCGAACCCGAAACCCTATGGTTCCTAGTCGGATTCGTTTCCGCTGCGCCACGACAGCAACTCCCACCATCTCCATTTTAGACCTGTAACTCCAAGCTCTGTATTAGAAAACAGACACATCTGATTGTAGGTAGTGTGTAGAGGACTACATATAGATTAAAAAGCAAAAGAAATTTAACTCTTGGTTCCAGTTTGGGAAAGACAGCCGAAGCTGGTTAAGACCAGAAGATGAGACATGACAGGAGGCACAGTCACTGATGTTTGAGGGAGGGAATAAGGGGTTAGCATTCCCGTGTTTAGATAGAGATAGACTGACATTTGGGCTGGAAGGCTTCTCTGTAATTAGCGACAAGCTAGATGAAGTATCCTAGCACTTCTCCCAGAAGAGTCCTCAAGGAAAGTGGTTATGTAAATCTCTTACTGCCGTGGTTAGCAGAACGAACCTTCTTCTGAATGACATATAAACTTCCTGGTAAAGGCAAGCATGGGGGATCTTTCCTGTTGCTTCTTGGAATGAAAGGGCCACAGGAACGAGGTGTCTTGGACCCTGAAATGTTAGAATTTGGGGAACGTTTCCATTGCCTGGCAAGAACAACAGTGCATTTGAACTTGAGAGGCAACTTATGGGTCTTGAGGTCAGATGAGGCCCTGAATTCTGGCTCTGCCACTTATGTTTCTACCTCGAACACAATCTGAGGAGAAAAAAGGAAGCGTGCCCCTTAGTCACTTAGAAGAACTCACGGGGTTCTCATCGTGATGCGGCAGAAACGATTCCGACTAGGAACCATGAGGTTTCGGGTTCGACCCCTGGCCTCGATCAGCCAGCAGGTCAGGGATCCGGCGTTGCGCTGAGCTGTGGTGTAAGTCACAGACGTGGCTCAGATCCCGAGTTGCTGTGGCTGTGGGGTAGACCAGCAGCTGCAGCTCCAATCAGACCCCTAACCTGGGAACCTCCATATGCTGCGGGTGCAGCCCTAAAAAGACAAAAAAAAAAAAAACAAAAAAAAAGAAAAAGAGCACAGATTCGTGGCCTGTAACAATGGAGGTGGCCCAGGATGATTTCTTGTTTAGATAGAAAAAGAATGAGACTGTGCTAGGTGAGTGCAACGATCTATGTCAAAGCAAACTATTTCTGCCCAATCTGGTGGTGCCAGCCATGCCTCAGAGATCATGAACCAGCTCCATTACTGCTTGATAGAATCAGGCAAAGACATTCAGTGGTGTCAGAGAGGAGGCATAAGAGACGTATCTAAGCTTTAAAAAGTCTCCGAGCCTTTCCAGGAACCCTGGCTCACCACCTGGATGATGCAATTAGATTCTCTGTGAATTGAAAAACTGTAAATTCTTTCATCAAGACTAATCTCATAAAAGTGTTGACCATAAATGGAACATCACCCTTGAATTTCTATTGCTCTCTTTTGTTTAAGTCCTTCAGCCTTGTTTTCCATGCTTATAAGCAGTAGAAACTCATCTCTGCTTGCCTTTGACATGCACAGTGAGGTGACCAATCTTGATCTAAAACACCCAGTGATGGAGCTTCATAAAGAATCAAGGGAGTTCCCGTCATGACTCAGCAGAACGGAATCTGACTAGTAACCATGAGGACACAGGTTCGACCCCTGGCCTCGCTCAGTGAGTTAAGGATCTGGGGTTGCCCTGCGCTGTGATGTAGGCCCCAGATGCAGCTTGGATCTGGCTGTGGCTGTGGTGTAGGCTGATGGCTACAGCTCTGATTCGACCCCTAGCCTGGGAAGCTCCATGTGCTGTGCTGGTGTGGCCTTAAAAAGACTAAACAAATAAATAAATAAAACCTATAATTAAAAAAAAAGAATCAAGTATGGAATGCCAGCCAAACTCCTCTGACTATAGTCACAAAAAAATAGCAAATAAAAATCAGGCTATACTATACGACAGAGGTTTTCTGTGCTGCTTCTAAGTGTGAGAGAACATCAGAGGGATGTAACTTGTACATGGAAATGTTTGAAATTCAAGACCACTTCCATAGCATATGGCCACACAGAATAGGTATTTGAAATCCAGAGTCAGTTTTCTATGGTAGGAGGCAGTAAGGGTACATGGACAGAGCCAAAGTTTGGAGTCATTGAGGCCTGGGTTTGAATACCAGCACTGCTACTTAATAATTGACTAAATCTGTACTTTAATTCCTTTACCCATCAACACTGACATATCACTACATACATTAGAGATTTATTTTGAGCACTAAATGAACGGATATTGTCAAAAGGTCTGGCCTCTAATAGGTGCTCCACAAATATTTGTTTGTTTATTCATTCAACAAACATTTTAAAATGCTTTCTGTGTGTGGCAATCATTGGGACAACGAAGAGAAAGGAAATAGTGTTCATCCTTAAGGAGGTTGCAGTGTAGACCCAAAGACCCAGAAGCAGACAATGAAGATAAGAATATGGAGTTTCCATTGCGGCACAGCAGGATAAAGACCTGATGTTGTCTCTGTGAGGATGCGGGTTCGATCCCCGGCCTTACACAGTGGGTCGAGGATCCAGCGTTGCCACAAGCTATGGCATAGGTCACAGATCTGGCTCAGATCTGGCACTGGTGTGGCTGTGGTGTAGGTTGGCAGTTGCAGCTCTGATTTGACCCCTAGCCTAGGAACCTCCATATGCTGCAGGTGCAGCCATAAAAAGAAAAAAAAATAAGAGTATGAGAAATCTGACAGTACACGGCTACGCGTATGCTGCTATGCAGGAACAGAGGAGGGGTGAAGTGAAGGCTTCCTGGAGTAGGTGATGAGCCTTCATGGTTCCCTGGGAGCTCTTCCAAAGTAAAGGGGGCGAGAAGGGCATTCCACACAGTAGAAGCAATGCGAGCAGAGGCCAGAGGTGGAGACGGTGAGAAATAAGACCGTGCGTGGGTGGTTAGTTACAATGTCCACGTGGCTGTTGAGCGTGAGGGAAGCGTGGGGTATGAGGGCGGGAGGTGCTGCAGGTGAGCATGGAGATGTGGGCAGGGCAAGGATGGTAAGGCCCTCTCTTCCTTTTCCCCTCCTTCCCTTCCTGGAAAATCCAGAACAGGCAATTACCGTAGTCAGAGCCCGATGCGCCGACTCCTGTTCCTTTTGGGCTGTTTGCATGCCACATCTGGAAAGGGAAGAGCCACTTTGAGACCACCTACCTCCCTTGCCGCTAGGTAACCAGAACATATGGAGGAAAGAACAATTGTCTAAAGTTCTCGGGCAGGGCAAGAAGGCTTAGTAGTTACAAAGTTAGACTCTTCTTTGCCATAGAGCTCAGATAGGTAAGTGTGTGGGCTGGACATAAAAAAGAATGCAGGGATGCCATTTGCAACAACACGGATGGACCTAGAGATTATCATGCTAAGCGAAGTCAGAGAAAGACAAATAGCATGTGATATTGTTTGCATGTGGAACCTAAAAACTGACATAAATGAACTTATTTATTTATTTTTTATTTTTTATCTTTTTAGGGCTGCACCCGCGGCATATGGAGGTTCCCAGGCTAGGGGTTGAATCGGAGCTGTTGCCGCCGGCCTACACCACAGCCACAGCCACACCAGATCTGAGCCGCGTCTGCAACCTCCACCACAGCTCATGGCAACACCGCATCCTTAACCCACTGAGCAAAGCCCGGGATCGAACCTGCGTCTTCATGGATGCAGATTCCTTTCCGTTGAGCCATGATGGGAACTCCTAAATGAACTTATTTGCAAAATAGAAACAGACTCATAGACCTAGAAAACAAACTTATGGTTACCAAAGGGGAAAGGGAGGGAGAGAGGGATAAGTGAGGGATACATTAGGAGTTTGGGATTAACAGATATAAACTATTACATATAAAATAGATAAACAACCAGGTCCTACTATATAGCACTGGAACTATATTCAACATCTTATAATAACCTACAATGGAAAAGAATATATACACATGTTTGTGTGTGTGTGTATTGCTGAATCACTTTGCTGTACAACAAGTACTAACACAATATTTTAAACTAACTACACTTCAATTTTAAAAAAGATCATTTTAAGAAGAGTGTGGGGGAGTTCCCAATGTGGCTCAGTGGAAACAAATCCAACTAGTATCCATGAGAACGTGGGTTGGACCCCTGGCCATGCTCAGTGGGTTAAGGATCAGACATTGCCAGGAGCTGCGGTGTAGATCACAGACTCGACTCAGATCCTGCGTTGCTGTTACCATGATGTAGTTTGGCAGCTGTAGTTCCAATTCGACCCCTAGCCTGGGAACTTCCATATGCCACGAGTGTGGCCCTAAAAAGACTAAATGAAATAAAATAAAATAAAAAAAAATAAAATAATAAAATACTGTGGGCTCTGGATTCAGACAGACCTGGCTTTTGAATTTTACTTCTTATAAGTGTTATCTTGAGCTAATTACTTAACCCCTGGGCCTTAGTTTCCCCAGCTGTGAAATGGGTTTAATGAAATGATGCATGTAAGGCACTTAGCACAGTGCCAGGCTATACCAAGGCACAACATAGATATGCTATTGCTCTTGTCTGAATACCATCTGCCAAAACTGTCATAGAAGAGCAATGAGCCTCAGAGTCAGCGCCTAGTCGGACTCGTTTCTGCTGCACCACGACGCAGACTCCTGAATTATACACTTTAAATGGGCGGACAGCATTCTATGTATGTAGCATGAACTATATTGCATCTCAGTAAAGCTTTTTAAAAAATCCCACTGGCACACCCCATGTTTATAATGGACCGTCTAGGGATTCAGAATGTTCGTTTTGCTCTTGAACGACTCCCTTCTCTACCATTGCTGCCCACCATGTGTGGTAACAGAGCTAGTCAAGTAAAGGGAAGCAGAAAGGTTAATCATTGTTATATTTGTAAACAGGAAAAATAATCCATGTGTGCAACGTCCTAAGGACTTGCAGATAAGTTCCTTATGATTTGTCCTCAGCTAGGTGAATTCATTTCTTGCATATTCGTGGGTGCTGCCTCACCCAAGGGACCTTCTGCTCAGTTTATAATTATGCCAAGATCTGTGGCCACAGACTCCCGCTACTTCTGCAATCAAGCATTCATGTCACCTTTCCTCCATTGAGTAGCTGAGGAATTTCAAATTGCTACTCATTAAAACTGTACCCATTCATATATATAAATGGGTATATATGAAAGGGAAGTGCTTTAATCTTAAATGAGAAGGTACGAGCTCCAGTGATCTCTTCTGGGCAAGCACTCACCCTTTCCAAGTTGGGGCTTAAAAAAAAAATACAAAGATGTTTTTCTCCCAGATTTCAGAAAGGTTTGCCAGATCAGCGTAGGAATGAGAGCATACAGAGTCCCTAGACGAAATGGGAGCACTTCACTCGTGGCTCCTTTAAATGTCAAGTGAGACAAGGTCACAGTCACTGAAGGCTTTCTTTTCCCTTTTTTTTTTTCTTTTTTCTTTTTTTTTTGGAAGAGACTGTATTTTGGTGTTGGGTAGCAGGTGACGTCGCAGTTTCCAAATAATTTATTAGCTGATAAACTATACAAAGAGTACATTATTACAGGAAGGGAAAGAAGCAAAAGCTAACATTGTAAAAACTAGGCGGCCAGTTGAGAGACATCCCGTTGTGACACTTTGAGCTGTCTAATGGCCTTCAATCAGCCGATGCGAGAGAACCATCCTAATTTAATTAAGCCTTTTTATAGCAGGGAGGTAGATTCTACACTCCTCTGTTATCTCCAGATAGAATCCAATAAAATGAGTTTGAAGAAGAGTTTTTCACAGGCCCAGAAGTCAAAGATAAAGGCATGTTTTTTTGGCAAAGGGAAGAGCAGCTCATTCTTTCCCTCCGGTGAGTCAGGGCCTGTCAGCCTACCACCACTCTGCTCCGTTCCTGTGCTAACCCAGGCCAGCGCCTCAGGGCTGACACAAAACAGTTAGTTTTAAGAATGTGTTGAGGCGGTCCCATTGCGGCTCAGCCAAGGCAAATGCCACTAGTATCCATGAGGATGTGGGTTCCATCCCTGGCCTCACTCAGTGGGTCGGGGATCTGGTATTGCCGTGAGCTGTGGTGGAGGTCACAGATGCAGCTCGGGTCTGGTGTGGCTGTGGCTGTGGTGCAGGCCAGCAGCTGCAGCTCTGATTCAACCGCTAGCCTAGGAACCTCCATATGCCGCGAATGTGGCCCTAAAAGGCAAAATTAAAAAAAAAAAAAGAATGTGTTGAATGATATAAAAAATAAGAAATCAGGTCTTATAAATCAACCATGGTTTAATAAAAATAAAGTTGAAAAAAGAAGCCTACCAAGTTTCACACACACACAAAAAAGATGTTTTCAACAAGGAGCTGGGGGAGGGTAGAGCCACAGATGCTCCTAAGCCAGTAATTCTCTGGTGTGTGGGAGACTTGGGGCCTTATTTCAAAGACCCAGCGAGTGGGTCAGCCCGGGCAGGGCACCTGTCTCTCCCACTAGACTGGGCTCCTTGAGAACAGAATCTATTCCTCTTTGGGTAATTGCTGACTTCCGCAGTACCCAGCACATAGTAGGTGCTCTTAATATTCTTCTGACCCTTTTAATGTGGCCAGCAGAAAAGAAGCTTGAGGAGAGCGAGGAGGCAGCGAACCTGTGCTCTGTGTACCCTTAAGTAATGAGTTCCCTTGCAAACCTAGGGGGAGTGGGGGATGGATCCCAAGATGGTCCTACGCCAGCGCTCCCCAACCCTGACTGCACACCTAAAATCAGCAGAAGAATGTTCAAAATGCACGTGCCAGAGCCTCAGCCCCAGAAAATCTCATTAAATTGGTCTGGGGTATGTCTGGTCAGGGGTGTTTCTTTACTCGTCCTCCAGGTGATTCCAGGGAGAGGCCAGGGTTGAGAACCACTGCCCTACAGCAATATTTGAGGAATCCAACCCACCAGTGATTGTGGGTCACAGATGGTAGCCTGCCAGAGTCCTCTTTCAGTGTAATGTATGGCTGACTTGGTCCCACCCTAAGAGGTCCTGGATTGGTGGGTTTGACAAGATGCTTGGCTCAAGAATCTGCATTTGTAACAAGCACAGGATTCTGATGCCTTGGGTGGGTTTGTAGGCCAGACCTTCAGAAACAGTACCATGGAGCTACTCCCTTTGTCCTCTGAAGGCATCTGGATTAGCTCTGAGAGAAAAAAACAAGTAAGTGACATGGGGTCTGTTCTTAAAATGAAGCAGAATTGTTTGCATCCTCCAGCCATCAAACACAGGAGGACTGTTCATTCCTCTGGTGTCTGGTTCCAAGGTGCCAAATTTTCACCTGCCTGAGCCTTGCTTAGCTCTAGGTCAATTTGAAATGCAGGCTGAAAACAATCCCTGTCCTTCCAAGATGCCATTGGTCCAGTTAAGGCAACCATCTCACACACTTTTGACCTAATGGGCATTTCAACAAACACAATGGCTTCCTTTTCACCCGGAAGCCTTGCAAAGAAATGCAAGAGTCCAGTGTTCTCATTTTGAAAGATGGAGAGATTGATGCAGAAAATGACCCTAAGGCAGGACGATATTACATTGGGAAAAATCAAAGCCCTGATTTGATTTGTGTCAAAAGCACTTTAACATCTCCAACCTAATTTTGCCTTACTAATCCCCTTACGAAGCAAGGCAGAGGCAGGTGTCATGCTCCTCAGATCTGACCTTATCTATGGGAGAAGCAGACCAACAGCTATGGATGGGATCTGGAGGCCCCACTGCCAATAGAGCGCCCTCGACATTGATGGCTCAAGTTCCAGCTTGAGCAATCATTCCTTTGGGCTAAGTTTTGTCATCCCTATGGGTTGTTTTTGTTTGTTTGTTTGTTTGTTTTTTAATGTACAGATCCTCTGGTAATGTGTTACATGGCATTGGATATTTTCAGCAGGTGGTCTCCTCTTTGCTAGAGGAGAGACCAGGCAGGGAGAGAGCATGAGGAATCAAATAAAAGGGGGAGCATTGTCCAAGGGGCCAGGGGCCCCAAAAGATGTGACTGTGGAAGAAGAATGTTCTAGAACAGCATCATTTATTTCCCGCCACACCTGGAGCAAGCCCTGGTCCCCAGGTGTGGGCGAGATGGTTCAGGGACCTTGTCATGTTTGTTAGAGGAGGATGGGGCTAGGATAGATCAGTTGTTCTAAATCATGATGATAGCGCACTGGTTATCACAGTGTTTTCTGTCCCGCACAGAATTGTCATCTAATGTGGGGGTGTCGGGGGAAAGGTTGAAACTTACTGATCCAGAGGACCATTTTTCAAAATTTAATATGCTTACAAATCCCCGGGGGATCTAGTTCAAAGGCAGATCCAAATTCAGTACGTCTGCAGTGGAGTCTGAGGTGCTGCCTTTCCAACAAGCTCCCGGGTGATATTTATGCTGCTGCTCCAGGAACCAAGCTATGGGTATCCGGTGTGTAGAGGATCACATCAGCTCTGAAATGTTATGATCCTGATGTGTAGTTACTCTTTATTCTCTCACCCCTCTCTCTCCCAACTCTAGGTCAGGATGGCCCCAGATATCAGGCTTCAGTGAGTCTGCTGGTTTGGCCACGTGGGTAAAACGGAGATCTAGAAAGATCATTGCCCCACTGTGGCCCCCTATGCCAAGTCCAGCTGCTCATGTGCTGTCTATAACATGTGTCAGTAGTCCTGACTCTGGGGTCTATGACACTACTAGCTCTTGGCTTTGGGGGTACTCTTGTCACATCAAATTGCTAGGCAGTGTTGGCAGCAACACCTTCTCTATGATTCCACGGCATCGTAGAGTGGGGTAGTCCATTTTCATCAGAAAGGCAGGCCTTTAAAGGCAGAAAAAAGAACACTATTGAGGGGGAAAGATGGTCAATCCATGTGGACTACTTCCCCAAGACTTCTGGCCCTAAAACATCACTCTCATTTTACCTTTATGGTTTCCTGAATAACTGCCTTTGATCTGAGTGAGCCCTCCTCATTCAGCATTCTATGCCCAGGGCTTACTTACCCCAGGACTTAGCGCAGAGCAGGTGTTCAGTAAGTATTTGTTGAATGAATGAATGAAGCAACCAGAGCTACAGTTTGCTCCAAGAAAACTACTTTTGGGGAATTCGGCAGGAGGCAGAGAGCGGGGAAGCAGCTGCTCATTGGGTCATAACTGTCTGAAGTGTCCCTGCCCTTGGACGCCCTCCCCTTTGTTGT
The DNA here is from genome assembly GCF_054392235.1 of Sus scrofa. NCBI lineage: Eukaryota > Metazoa > Chordata > Mammalia > Artiodactyla > Suidae > Sus > Sus scrofa. The sequence goes on from NC_139401.1 coordinate 118,949,633, forward strand.
TCTGTAACACACAACAGGATGCACCTGCCTAGACATGGGGGCTGTAGCTGGGGAGATAGGAAAGCTGATACAAAGCCCCTGCTAATTAAAAAGCATCTGCCTCCCGATGGGTTTCATGTCTATGTGTGTTGAGAATACACAATGAACAGTCTCCGGATCATCTCCTAAGCCTGAACCCAGCGAAGGAAACGAGAGCTCCAAAGTCACCCACCAGTGTGTTATTTATTATGTAAAAAGCAAAAATTAAATTCATGAGCAGCCAAATGGCTAAGAAAAATCAAGTTCTGCTCTTCTCAGAGTTGATTAAGTTTTGCTTTTCTGGGAGTTGATTAATGAAAAGAACATTTAAGCTTCTCTGTCCTAATCTCCTCTGGTTTCTTATTAATGAAAATAACATTTAAGCTTTTCTGCCCTAATTTTCTCTGGTTTCATACGGCTTGGTCCTACTTATCTCTCAACCTCTAGCCAAGGAATAGCACCAATATCCATGCTAGAATTTTCAGAATGATCTACTCAAACAATTTATACCAAGTTTTCCTAAATCTAGGGGAATTTCCATTTGGAAGAGGACACTGATTAAGCCAACAGGATGGACTGAAGATAAAATGAGTGAGAAGTGGTGGGGGGGAGGAGATTCTTCTGGCTCTTACCTGAGGCCATATAGGTAGGACACTTTTCTCTGCCCTGTTAATTAGGACCCTCCTTACCCCACTAAACTAAGGAGATTTGCCATCAGGAAATAAAAACAACTTGAAGTCCCAGGCAACTCAAACCTACCCATTCTAGAGTTGCATTTTCAAATTGGCTTAGGAAAAGGTCTCTTATGGAAGCATTGGAACAAACAAGAAAGCGCTGATGTCTGCTTAAAAGAGGACCCTTGGAAATTCCCTGGTGGCTCAATGGGTTAAGGATCTGACATTGTCACTGCAGTGGCTTAGGTTGCTGCTGGTTTGATCCCTAGCCTGGGAATTTCTGCATGCCGTGGGCACAGCCAAAAAGAAAAAAAAAAAAGAAAAGAAAAGAGGACTCTTGTGGCGTTGTGGCTACACGAAATGACTTGGCCTTCAAATTGGACAGACTGGAGTTTCCATCATGCCTCAGCAGAAATGAGTCTGACGAGCATCCATGAGGACGCGGGTTCAATTCCTGGCCTTGCCCAGTGGGTTGAGGGTCCAGCGTTGCTGTGAGCTGTGGTGTAGGTGGTAGACGTGGCTTGGAGCTGGTGCTGATGTGGCTGTGGTGTAAGCCGGCGGCTACAGCTCCAATTTGATCCCTAGCCTGGGAACCTCCATATACCGCAGGTGCAGCCCTAAAAAGACCAAAACAAAAAACAAAAAACAAAAAAAAAAAAAAAACAAAAAAAACAAAAGACAGATGAGATCCAAAAAGACCAAAGAGGCAGGCAACGTGTGTTTTGAGTTTTCAATCGAGAGATCAGTGTGCTCCCTGGTGACAAAAGTCTGAACTGCAGCCACCGGGTGGGGTGGGGGGTGGGGGTGGGGTGGACCCAGAGCAGAGGTTCTGTCTGCCGGAGCCTCACCATAATTAGTGTGTAGCGGCTTTGTTTACCAGGGCAGGGAGGAGAGGGGAGGATATATAGACGAGCTTTAGAGGAAAATCTAAATTCCGCTTCCAGCATTACTGAATTTCCCTCCGAAAATTAGCAACTCTTTAGTAAAACTCTTGATAGAGCTCTATTAGGGTTTCTGCATGACAAAGAGTAGCTACTAATGGCCCCTAATGATGAGTAAGTGGATTGGGCAGAATATGACTTATTTAATGAAAAGTAATGGCTGTGTCACTGCAGCAGGGAGAACGATGCTAAGTGGCCTCTTCACAAGTATGTCCCTTTTAGCGCCAGCCTTTGTCGGAGCACACATACTTGAAAGACTCTAAACAAAAAGGACCCAGGCCCACCTAGTAACAACCACTACAAAATGCAGCCAGAAATTGCTCTCAGTCCATTTTCCAAATGCGCCATGGTGCTTCCAACCAACTCTCAACCTCTTTGTGGTTCTGAAGGGTAGAGACTGTTGATCTAATGGAAACGGACCAGAAAGTAAGGAAGTAAGGAATCTTTTTTTTTTTTAAATTCCCCTCTGAATCAAATCTCCACTAAGTAGCACATATGACATCTGTGACCTCAGCTAGAAAGTGAGGCTTGGGCTCAAGGGCCTTAAAGGCCAGTCCTGGCGAATCCGGTTTTCGATGTTCCTGCGCTTCCGGGTGTAAATGGAAAGGTGATGTTGCTGACGCACACACTTGAAACATGAAATTGATTGGTTGATTGAAAGCAAAAACCTCTTTGTAGGCTTGCCGGCTTCTGCATTTGTTTGGCGTGACAGAGTGGAGCCCCTTTGGGGGCACCCTTTCTGTCCCCAAAGCGTTTGAGAGGTGCTACCTCTCTGTTATCTTATCGAATGATTTACGTATTCGTAACATGACTTGCCTCATCTTGGTGGTGGTGGGGGGGGGGTCTCCTTGCCAGGATTCTTCAGTTAATTTGTGCATCAGCAAGGCGCAACAGAATCCGGATTGCGTCTTATCTTCCCAACCCAGTAATGACAACCAAGGCTAAAGTTTATTGGTTACTATGTGTCATGTGCTGTGTTGAGCGCTTTGTATCTGATGTAACAGTCGCGTCATCTTTAGGGAGTAGGTAGGATTAGCCCCCTGCTTTCAGAGATGAGAAAACAGGCTCTGAGAAGGTTGTCTCATGCCAAAGTCCATGCTCTTTCTACTGCCTTCTACTGCTTGTCGTTCTTCCATGGTGAACCAGCTCACAAGCCTGGGCCAGAGCTTGGGAAATATTCTGCCATAGTTCAAGGATAAATGACTTATTAAAAAATGATTTCTAGGAGTTCCTGCTGTGGTGCAGTGGGTTAAGAATCCGACTGCAGCGGCTCAGGTCACTGCAGAGGTGCGGGTTGGATACCCAGCCCTGCGCAGTGGGTTAAAGGATCCAGCGATGCCACAGCCATGCTTAGGTCGCAGCTGTGCCTTGGATTCGTTCCCTGGCCAGGAAACCTCCATATGCTGTGGGTGCAGCCATTAAAAAACAAAAAAAAAAAAAAAGAAAGAAAAGAAAGGAAAGAAAAAGAAAGAAAGAAAGAAAGAAAGAAAGAAAGAAAGAAAGAAAGAAAGAAAGAAGGAAAGAAAGAAAGAAAAGGAGTTCCCATCATGGCTCAGTGGTTAACGAATCCAACTAGGAACCATGAGGATGCGGGTTCGATCCCTGCCTTGTTCAGTGGGTTCAGGATCCAGTGTTGCCATGAGCTGTGGTGTAGGTCGCAGACCCGGCTCGGATCTGGCATTGCTGTGGCTGTGGTGTAGGCCAGAGCTACAGCTCCACCTAGACCCCTAGCCTGGGAACTTCCATATGCTGAGGGTACCACCCTAGAAAAGACAGAAAGACAAAGAAAAAAAATTCTAAAATTAAGTACTATAGGAAAGGAAAAGCCGGTTAAATCAGAGGATGATGAAAAATGTAGGCAGGTATTTTTGTTGACATTCTGAAGGGGTCTTTGGACAGTTTCAAGGACTTTAAGCAGCTTAGGGCACAGGTTCTTTGCTGTACGTTCATATCGTAATTTATGAATTTCCCCTTGATTCAAGTGCATCACTGTCATTGCTCTTATGCATTGCCGACCTGATTAGGGTCATTATTTTTTTTTCTTTTTGCCTCAAATGAGATGCATAGAGAAGGAGATGAGTATAGGAGAGAAAAAAAAAAAAAAACTTAACCAAGGTAAACTCAGAGTTGAGAAAGAAACAACTGAAAAGTGGTTGAAGCAGATGTACCCAAAATTTAAGAAAGTGAGTGAAAGGAAACTGTATAAAAAGAGACAAAGCCCAAGTTTATTTCTGGTGATCTAGCAGAATGAGTATGTTGACTGACCCTCCTGCCATAAAAATAAATAAATAAATAAATAAATAAATAAATAAATAAATATACAAACCACATATACACACTCAGGAAACTAAAAATGTTGAATGAAATATTCTAAGCACCTGTCAAGCATCAAGGAGCTGGAACGAAAGTTAGTAGTGACCAGGCCAAAATGTAAGTGAAGGCTGGAACTCAGATACGTAGCACTTCTGAACTAAGGACATTTACTGAACCCAGAGCATCCCAATTTAAATTGCCACGGCCTCCTGAGGTGTGGGTGACAGAAGATTAAGCCCAGAGTCACCCAGTATTATATCTAATGCTGATACAAACTAGAACAACAACAAGGCTATACTGTATAGCACAGGAAATTATACCCATTATCTTGTAATAACCTATAATGGAGTATAATCTGCAAAAGTACTGACTCACTATGTTGTACACCTGAAACTAACACAATATTGGACATCAACTGGTACTTCAATTAAAAAAATACTGATTATATAATTGTAATGCTTTGTGAGGTCAAAAGAATGGAACAGAACTAAAAAAATATATAGCAAATACATCTTTCTCTCTCTATATCTGGAGAAGAAAAAATGTAGTTAGTGTTATAAGGTCTAATAATTGCTCAGGAGAGTTAGAATATGATCAAAATGTTTTTGGTAAGTGAAGTATGCACTTTGCCATTTCAAAGATAACCATTAAAAGCATAAAACAGAGTCTATAACTTCCAATAAATAGAGGATAAAATGGAATGGCAAAATATATTACATGCATCTAAAATAATGGAGAAAGAAGCACAGAGCAGGGGTACAAAAGAAACAGAAGAGCTGAGACAATTAGAAAGCACACAAGTGATATGGTAGCTATAAATCCAAAGTGAAAATTAATTAAATCAAATGTAAGTGGACTAAAAGCTCTAGGTAATAAGAAAGATGTTCAGACTAAATTAGTAAAAAGATCAACTAAATGTTGTTTACAAGAGACCCAGCAGGATGATAAAGATATAGAAAGGTTGGAAGTAAAACATGGAAAGAAGATAGGCCATGCACAGGTTGAAAGGAATCCAGTGTGGCGAGGTTAACATCTGCTAAAATAGACTTCGAGGCACAAAGTATTTCTAAAGACGAGGGGGATTGTAATGACAATAAGCTTAATTCTCAAGAATGATATGACACAGTTCTACAGTTGCATCTCCTAACACCATAGCCTCAAAAATATAAATGGCCTATAAAAAGAAATAGAGGGGAGTTCCCATCTTAGCGCAGTGGTTAACGAATCCGACTAGGAACCATGAGGTTGCGGGTTCGGTCCCTGCCCTTGCTCAGTGGGTTAACGATCCGGCGTTACCGTGAGCTGTGGTGCAGGTTGCAGACACGGCTCGGATCCCGCGTGGCTGTGGCTCTGGCGTAGGCCGGCGGCTACAGCTCCGATTAGACCCCTAGCCTGGGGACCTCCATGTGCCACGGGAGCGGCCCAAAAAATGGCAAAAAGACAAAAAAAAAAAAAAAAGAAAGAAAGAAATAGAAAATGCCACAGTAATGGGAGATTTCAAATACACCTCTGTCAGTACTTCATAGAACAAGCAGAGGGGGAAAGAACACAAAAGATTTAAATAGTACATACTTACAACAGAGCATGACAATGAGAGAAAGAAGTATGTACACATGTATGTGTAACTGGGCTCCCATGCTGTACAGTGGGAAAAAAAATTGTATTGGGAAAATAACAATAAAAGATAAATAATTAAATAAATAAATAGTACATATCACAAATGAAGGACAGATTGTAACACCACAAAGCTGCAAAATACACATTTTGCCCAAGCATTCATAGAACAATTTTCATAAAATTAGAGCTTCAACAAATCTTTAGTCTTCGAAACCATGCAATTCCCTATATCTTAGAGCAATGCAATAAAGCTGGAAATCAGTCATCAAGACGACAACTAGAAGGTACATTTGTAAATTAAGAAACATTTTTAAATGGGTGAAATGATAAACAACAATGAAAATTAGAAATTGATTTGAACTGAAGGATGAGGAAAACCACGAGAGACCCACGAGATTGGCAAGATAGTACCTGACAGTATCAACTGTTGATGAGTCTGTGATTATAATGCAAATGGGTATAACAATATAAAAAGAAAACAGTTACCTCCATGAACATAGGCGTACTTTTTTTTGGGGGGGGGGGCACACATTCAGGCCAGGGATCAAACCCACGCCACAGCAGTGACAATGCCAAGCCACCAGGGAACTCCCACTTCAGCATACATTTTTTTTTTTGCTATTTCTTGGGCCGCTCCTGCGGCATATGGAGGTTCCCAGGCTAGGGGTCCAATCGGAGCTGCAGCCACCGGCCTACGCCAGAGCCACAGCAACACGGGATCCGAGCCATGTCTGCAACCTACACCACAGCTCACCGGCAACGCCGGATCGTTAACCCACTGAGCAAGGGCAGGGACCAAACCCGCAACCTCATGGTTCCTAGTCGGATTCGTTAACCACTGCGCCACGACGGGAACTCCAGCATACTTTTTTGACTCTATGATTCCGCTCCTCATGCCCAGGAGATGTGCACCGGGATACTCATAGTACTGATGTTTGTAATGGCTCAAAACTGGAAGCGGCCGCAAGGCTGGTAATAACAACATAGATAATAATGCTGATGAAAATAGTAATGCGGATGAACAAACTGTGGAATGGTTTTTAAAGGGGAGGCTGTACCGCAAGTAAAGGGAACGAACTACCCGTTCAGGCGGCAACACGGATTAACGTCACGAACACAAAGCGTGAATTATGCCATTCGGAACAGCCGACTCTACGATCCCATCCTTTGCCTAAAGCTTTTTAAGAGCAGGCAAACTAAACTTTAGCGAGGCATGCTCAGGTGCTCAGGTACGGGTGGTAGTGGAAAGATAAGCAAGGGGAAAATGAACACAAAGCCAGCCCGGTGGCTCCCTCTGTGAGGAGCGGGGAAAGGAGGAAATTAGTCAAGGAGAAACACGGGATCTCCCAAGACATTGACGATGTTCTATTTTTCTTTTTTTTTTTTTTTTAATGATTTTTATTTGTTCCCTTATCGTTGGTTTACAGTGTTCTGTTAATTTTCTGCGGTACAGCAAAGGGACCCGTCACACATACATATGTACATTCTTTTGCTCACATCATTCTCCATCGCGCTTCATTCCAAGTGACTAGATACAGTACCCAGTATTTTCTTTTCAATGTACAGCAAGTTTTATTGGGAAGAAATTCATCCCCAAACTGCAATGCCTATGCCAAGTTCTGCTCTATGTGTTAAAATGGCTCCAGTATGATGTTTGTGGTCCATCCATGTTGAATCTACCCATATGACACTGGCACTGTTCTATTTTCAACTGGGGTGAAATTTACACAGGCATTCTCTTGAATATTATTCTTTAAAGTATGCCTATGTTGGACGTGCACTTCTGTATGTATGATGCACGTCACAAAAATGAAACGGGAACAAATATATTAAATTTTTTAAAACGTCAAGCAAAGAAGGGGTCCCTTCCACTTTAATCGCTTTTTTCACTCACTAAAATACTGAGTTCCTGCTACGCGCCAGGTATAGTTCTAGAGAAGACAATGAAGATACAGCAACAATGAAGACAACGATGAAGGTCTCCAACCTTTTTGTTCCAAAGGACAGAAAATCTAATTCAAACGGGCTCGCATAAATGAAAAATCCAGAGGCAGATTTAGACCCCAATGAGGCTTGACCTAGCAACCCAATAATGTCACCAAGGTTCTTTCTCTCCCTCTGTCCTGTCCCCTGCATTGTCAGCTTTACCCTCAGATTTCACACGGTGATCCCCAGTGGCGTCAACTCTTCACCTCCTGGCCACCAATGGCTGTATCCCCATATCCTCACACCCCTGGAAGAGCAAATGTCCTGAGGTTTACCTTAACCTTAACCCAGTTTAAACCTGGGTTAATGACATTATATGTAATGTAATTATTAGCTATTCCCATCTCTGATACGATCCGTCGAACTTCAGGAGTGGGAGTAATTTTAAGCTTGGAGTAGGTAATAGAGTCAACATATTAACTCCAAGCACAGGGCTGAAAATCAAATTTGGGTCATTTCCCAAATCGTCAGGGGCTGTTGTCTGGGGAAGGGAGCATGAAAATTAGAAAGGCACCTAGACCCACGGTCTACAGTGCCTGCTGCGGTGGAGCATACCTTCTCGGGAGGGGTGGGAATAAGTAAACGAATACATAAACAAGCTAGTTGGAAATAGCGATAAGTGCTATGACAATAACAAAATAGAATGTCATCTTCAAGAAAAGAGGGATTTGTATGTTTTGCTGACTGCAATATCCCATGTGCCTAGTCCAGTGCCTGGCACTGCCTTCCTCGGGTTCCTTGTCAGCCACACACCTGCGCTTATGCGATTCTTCCCACCTGGAACCTTCTCTATCTTCCCTCCGTTTATCCAGGTCCTATACACAATTCCAAGCATTGTTGAAGCTCCATGTTCTTTTAGAGTCTCTCATGACATAGCTGCTGCTCCTGAATTTCCCTTCTTCCTTCCCATTCCCTGCTCCCACCATGACATTTATCAACAATGTGTCTTGTAGCCTTGGATTTTATTACATTTGTTAATTTGCCATATGCTCTTTAGTGACATTAACTAAAACTATGTTATCTTTACTCATTTTTAAATCCCAAACAGAACATGATTCACTTGTGGATAGGCACTGATTCTCCTCCTAGCCTAGCCATATACGAGCTATATGTGATTCACCTGGCTGCTCTGCAAGTCAGTTTCTTAATCTGCAATATGGGGGTAACACCCTTCACAAGGCTGCTCTGAGTACTGAGATAATGTATGCCAGTACCATGGGGTAGGTGCTTGATAAACAGTAGCAGTGATGATGGTGATGATGATGATAAACAGTGGCGATGATGATGGTGATGCTGGTGGTGGTGGTGGTGGTGATGATGCTGGTGATGATGATGGTGGTGATGGTGGTGATGATGATGGTGGTGATGGTGGTGATGATGATGGTGGTGATGGTGGTGGTGATGATGATGGTGATGCTGGTGGTGGTGGTGATGATGATGGTGATGGTGGTGGTGGTGATGATGCTGGTGATGATGGTGGTGATGGTGGTGATGATGATGCTGGTGATGATGATGGTGGTGATGGTGGTGATGATGATGGTGGTGGTGATGATAAGGATGGATTTCCTCCTTTCTCCTCCCTCTCCCTTCAGCACTTAGCCCACTTCGGGGTACCTAATAAAGGCCTAATGAAGACTTACTGAATTGCCCAAAGATCCCCCCTTCCTAGAAAGCTACCTACAGTCTCAACCCCTCTTGCTTGTTTGCCACTGGTGTGAAGACTCAGCTGCTAAGCCCTCTTTGACGTCAGTGTCGGCAGGAGCAACCTCACTGAAGCACAAGCAGCAAAGTCACCACACTGCTGAAATGGAGAAGCCTGGGAGGAAGAGAGCAGAGGGAACAGGAGCAACCAGTGCCCTGACACAGCCATCGGGTCCAGCCACGGCGCTAATACTGAACGACCACGCACTCAGCATCAGCGTGGGCTGGGTGGCCGAAGAGACACTCTGGTTTCCGAATGGACTCAAAGGATGGTCTGTATGTGCCTGGGTGATGACTGAGCGGCCACAGGGGTGGAGGCAGTGCCATGATGCTAACTCTTGTGCATCCCACAGATCATAAAAGAACAGCTCCTTCATCTGCCTGGGAGGAATGGCAGCAATTAAGGCATTCATGATGCCTTGAAGTGGTATTAACGGAACAAATGAGGGCTCTATCTCTGGATAAAATCACCCTGGACTTTTGGGGGAAAAAAGCCCGCCTAAATAATTTCTGTTGACTTTTGATGCCTGTATCCCGTGATTGCTCAATTAGATCATTCACGAGCGTGGTGTCCCCAAATGTAAAGAGTGAAATTGGACGGGCTTTCTTCTAATCCTACCTCCTCTGCTAGCAGGCTCGTCGGCATAACACACCTGCCGTCTTCTCAGCTACAAACGTCCCCGCATGGGAATTTAAACTCAGCTTTTTACCCAAGTCCACCGCGTCCAGCATCACCCCCTAGCCTGGAGTGAGATTTAGGTCTGGGGAAGGTCACTACCGAGCTATAGGGTTGAGTGAGTAAAGCGTGAGGTCCTGACCTGAACGTATTGCTGGCAGGAAACGGGGTCTTAATTCTAGTAGTTAAGTGCCCGGGCTGCGAAATGAGATAGACCTGATTTGAAATGGTCCCATTTATTAGTTATGTGGCTTTCAGCAAACGCTTAACTTCTCTGGGGAAAAAAATAGGACCTACCTTAGAGAGTAGTTATGAGAATCAAATAAGATAATTCATGCAAGGGGGTTTGGCATACTGCCTGGCGCAAATTAAGTGTTCAATAAATGTTAGCTCTTGCCATAACTCTTGGCAAGTGCAGTGGTGATATTGAGATCAATGGCTTTGACCAAAGAGCTGAATGGACTGAGCTCTGTCGTCCAGTACAGCTTGTAGCTTTTCAGTCAGGCTGGCCTTTGAGGAGAATCTAGCTAGTTTCATAGACCATAAGTGAGCTAGGACCCTGCAATTTTTTCCCCTCTTTTTTAAAAAGTATAGTTTATTTACAATATGCTATCAATTTCTGCTATGAGGCATAGTGATCCAGTCACACACATATATATATTTTGTTCTCATATTATCTTCCATCATGCTGTATCCCAAAAGACTGGCTAGTGTTCCTCGTGCTGTATAGTAGGACCTCATTGCTTATCCAAGATAAGTGAGCTAGGGAGTTCCTGTTGTGGCTCAGCAGTCCCAAACCCAACTAATATCCATGAGGATGGATCCCTTGCCCCACTCAGTGGTTTAAGGATCTGGCGTTGTGGTGAACTGCGGTGTAGATCACAGGTGCAGCTCAGATCCGGCGTTGCCGTGGCTGTGGCATAGGCCGGCAGCTGCAGCTCCGATTCCACCCCTAGCCTGGGAACCTCCATATGCCGCAGGTGCAGCCCTAAAAAGACAAAAAAAAAAAAATACCCAGCACTTAGGTGTACCTCGCAAAGGCTGGGCGTGCCGTTGACTGGCTGGGCCTCTCTGTGAAAGGCTGAAATGACAAAGTAGTTTATTTCAACACTTGTCACCATTTCAACCATTTTTTGGCTTTTTGAGCCTTTCACTTGCTCCTGGCCACTGAGAACTGCTGACATCCTGTCTAGGTCACCATGCCTTCCTAGTGTCCAGACCCCTTCCCTGACTTACCTTGAAGCTATATGGGATTTGTCCCTATTGGATTTATTAGCAGTAATAATAAGTTTGCCTCCTCTCCTCTGTTTCCTAAAAACAATGGCTAACCTTAACTGAGTGCTCACCCAGTGCCAGGTACCGTGCTAAGTATCTGAAATGCATTGCCTGAATTTGTTCTCTGTGTAACTCTGTGGGCTGGATGCTATTATTATGCACCTTTTACCAACGAGGAAATGAGGCCCCAGAGGTGGATGAAGTGGGCTAAGCACACCCAGTCAGTGAGCGGCAGGGCCAGGATATGGAACACTGGTTGCCTGATGCTTCTTGATCCTGCCTCTAAATGGTCATCCCTGTCAACTGCCACTGGCCCAGACCCAAGGGTGCAAGATCTACCTGCAAATTATTCAAGTCCTCAGAGCCTCAGTTTCCCCATTTTCAAAGAGGACTACTGTCCCTGCTCAGAGTCTTTAAGAAGATTGACTAGAATCAGGTATGGGAGACACAGAACGCTAGGTCCCAACACAAGGAGGAGAAATGGAGACGCTCACCTTCAGTTGATGGAAAAGAGGATGGAGTTCCCGTCGTGGCGCAGTGGTTAACGAATCCGACTAGGAACCATGAGGTTGCGGGTTCGGTCCCTGCCCTTGCTCAGTGGGTTAACGATCCGGCATTGCCGTGAGCTGTGGTGTAGGTTGCAGATGCGGCTCGGATCCCGCGTTGCTGTGGCTGTGGTGTAGGCCAGTGGCTACAGCTCCGATTAGACCCCTAGCCTGGGAATCTCCATATGCCACGGGAGCGGCCCGAGAAAAGGCAAAAAAGACAAAAAAAAAAATGGAAAAGAGGGATTCGCACATTGGGGGGAAGGAGAGAAAGATGGCATCCAGAGTGTATTTTCAGAGCAGCGGCCCCCAGAGTTTGTGCATTTGAAGTGTAGACAGTGCAGAAACCACATGACTAATACCTGGATAGGAAATGTACTGTCCCTCGGGTCAGCCCAGGGGGCTGTGGAGGCACAAAGGAGCTCCCATAAAGGAGGGGACTAGGAGAAAGGGCCCAGGAAAACGCCCTGGAAGAGATGATGTGTATGACCAAGAATTGGCCAAGAAAGGGGGTTAGAGCATGCCCTATGGGGGAACAGCACGCACAATGGCCCAGAGGCAAAAGTAACACCCTCATCAACAGCAGCAGCAGCATCTTCACCATCATTGCACCTGTCTTTGAGTACCTGCTGGGTTATGAGCACTATACTAGGTACTTTCTACATGTTATTTCAAATCCCCACACAACCGTATAAAGTAGACATTATTATACACATTTTACAGATGAACAAACTGAGACTTTGTAGGTTCATTAGAGCCCTGTGTGCTGGAAAGCCAGAACTGGAGAGCCCAGGCACACTGCCTCCAAAGCCCAGACTCATTCTGCTGTACAAGGGCCTCCTTTGAGGCATGAAAAGCCACAATGAGTTTAGGGAACCATAGACCATTCCGTGTGCAGAAGGTGTGTCTGGGGAGTGAAGGAAAGTGGCCTAAAGGAATAAGCAGGCCGTGAGTCCCACAAGGCTTGGAAGGCCATGCTCAGGCACTTAGATGGCGTCCTCAGGGAACGGGAGGTTTTCTGCTCTGCAGCCCATGCTGGCGTTAAGAACGTGAACTCTGTGGCCAGACTGCTTGGGTGCAAATCCCACAACACCACTTATTAGCTGCGTGACCCTGGGCAAGTTATTTAATCTCTCCAGGTCTGAGTTTCCCCATCTGTAAAATGGGGCGAATGCTTATAGAGTTGTTATAAAGATGGAATGATGATTGCATATTGTAAAGGACTTGGGATGGCGCTTGGTAAGAGTGATATCAATGCTTCCTCCGGCTATTAGTATCTAGTCAATGAGGCAGATGGACCAGGTGTTCCTAAATACTTCTAGAGTGTTCTTTCTCTCTAACCTAAGCCTCTCCCTGACCAGGGCTAGATCTCACTGCAGGCCACCCATACGCTCTCCCTTCCAGCCCATCCACATCCTGCCCAACTGTTCAAGGCCTGCTCTATTCATCTCCCACGCAAAACCTTCTCCCCATACCCCCGCCCTCAAATTTCCTGAATTATTTGTGCCATACACTCTAACAGCTCTTTAATTTTTTTTTTTTTTTTTTTGTCGTTTTGCCATTTCTTGGGCCGCTCTCAAAGCATATGGAGGTTCCCAGGCTAGGGGTCGAATCCGAGCTGTAGCTGCAGGCCTGCATCACAGCCACAGCCACGCAGGATCTGAGCCGAGTCTGCGACCTACACCACAGCTCACGGCAATGCCAGATCCCCAACCCACTGAGAGAGGCCAGGGATCGAACCCACAACCTCATGGTTCCTAGTCGGATTCGTTAACCACTGAGCCACGACGGACACTCCGACAGCTCTTTAATTTTGTGAATGAATACAATTCTCGCCTTCTCCACTCCACGATTCCATCTCTGAGGGCAGAATTGTGTTATCTATTTCTGAGATGCTCCATAGGAAGCCCACAAAGAGAACTGAATGATTCTCTGATGTCAGAAGAGCAGAATGGAGCTTCTCTCAGAACCATCTCTGAATGCAGTTGGTCTTATGTGTTGGCAAAGGTGGTGGCAGTCAACATGGTGCAACCAGAAACAACCAAGAAAACGTCCTTGTCCAAAATATTTCCCTCTCTGGGGTCAGGTGTGCCACCATCGGTCCCCCATGTCTGTGTCTTAGGCTTTTCTCTCTTTTTATATCCCTTTCTCAAAATGTAAATACTTGTGGGATCTTTATAACATGGAAAAGGCAGCAAGATTCAAAATGAGAACATGTGGGACAGCAGCGGAAAAAAACTTGGGAGTTCCCATTGTGGTGCAGCAGAAACGAATCTGACTAGGATCCATGAGGATGTGGGTTTGATCCCTAGCCTCCTTCAGTGGGTTGGGGATCCAGCTTTGCAGTGAGCTGTGGCGGAGGTCGCAGACGTGGCTCAGATCCTGCGTTGCTGTGGACCTAGCCTGGGAACTTCCATATGCTGAGGGTTCAGCCTTAAAAAGCGCAAAACAAAACAAAACAAACAAAAAACCACGTAACTGAAATCAAGTGCCCTAGTTCCAATTCCTGGCTCTTCTAACTCCCATGGAGAATTTTCACGAATCACAACTTCTCTGTGTCTCCGTGTTACAAAGGAATATTTTCATATATAATTCCCAGCATCCCTCTGGCTTGAACCTTCTATGATTCTACAAATGAATCAAATAGTGAAAATGCAGGTGTCCCTCAGGCAGCTATGGAAACGTGTCTTGTTTGGTATCTGTCTCTCACACATTGAGATTGTTGATTGATATTGATAGAACCAGCTCAGAAAATCAATCTTGACATTTATCCAAAACTTTAAAGAGGTTCACATTCTCTGATCCAGTATTTTCATTTCTATGAAATCGTTCCAAATACAGCAAAGCTTTGTCAACCAAGACTTTAAATACAATGATATTTATAATAATGAAAACAGAACAGCCTAAATGCTAAATTGTATGGAAAAGGCTAAGTAAAAGATACATTCCATTCATCCAAGTAGCCTTTAAAAGAACACAGCAGGGGAGTTTCCCATTGTGGCTCAGCCCTAATGAACCCGATTAGTATCCAAGAGGATTTGGGTTTGTTCCCTGGCCCCGATCAGTGGGTTAAAGATCCAGCATTGGTGTGAGCTGTGGTGTAGGTCACAGACGTGGCTCGGATCCGGCATTGCTGTGGCTGTGGTGTAGGCCAGCAGCTACAGCTCCGATTCCACCCTTAGCCTGGGAACTTCCATATGTCACCGGTGCGGCCCTTTAAAAAAAGGGGAAAAAAGCTAAACAACAGGACCTATTGGATAGCAGTATAGCACAGGGAACTATATTCACTATCTTATAAGAGCCTATCATGGAAAAGAATCTGAAAAACAATACGCATATATATATGTACACACATATGTCTATATATAATTGAATCTCTTTATACTTGAATCGTTGTAAATCAACTATATTTTAATAATAATAATAAAGAGTGGCCAACCCCGTCACTCTTTACATGTACGACTCAAGGCAGGTCAGTTAACTTCTTTGAACTTCCACTTACTCCAAGTATAAAATAAGGGTTAATTGCATGACACAACTTAGCACAAAGCCTTGGGCATAGTGAGCAATCAAGAACAGTTAGCTATTAATTGTTATAATGGTGTTGTTATGATTTCCCCACTCATTCTGAGAAATTTTTCAGTAAAATGTTTTCCTTTCATTTTTTTGGCTTGGTTTTTTCCTTTTTTGGCCTCATCCTTGGCATATGGAAGTTCCTGGGCCAGAGATGGAACCCGTGCCAGAGCAGCGACCCAAGCTGCGGAAGTGACAAGCCAGATCCTTAACCCGCTGCACCACAAAAGAACTCCTGCTTTTTGTTTTTTGAATTTGAGATGCTTTGGTCTGCCAAAATTCGAATCATGCTCTCAAGGAGGGGAAAATCTAAACACCAGAGATCAGGCTCCTATCATATATTTATTTTAAAAGACATAATACTATGTAGAGAGAAAGCAAGGGGTTTACATAACTGGAGATTCGTCCTTTCAACTCTAAATGCCCAGCCCCACTGCAGGATCAGAAGAGGTTTCTAGAAGCTGACAGTTATAGTCCTTGGCATAACTGGAGTGTAACGAAACCACCTGTGTGACCTTTAGGACATAGACGTCTCTCTTAATACTTTTCTCTGGCCCACAAAAGATTTGAAGCAGCAACCTTTAATGGTAAAATGAGGCGAGCCAAAGCAAAGAATGAGCTCCTGCTAGCAGCCACAGATGTATGGGAAAATGTGACATAGTGTATAAAAGGAAAAAGACAAAGTGTCGTTCTTTGAGTGTGTGAGAAGGGAGCCGAAAACATGACACTAAAGTAAAAGTAAGTTTTCATATGTACATACACACAAACACACACCTGCACATACAGTCACAGGCAACATGGGCTACCTAAATTTCCATGAATTGATACCGAGCAATCTTAACTGATACTGAGCATTAAAAATAATACCTGGAGTTCCCATTATGGCTCAGTGGTAACAAACCCGACCAGTATCCATGAAGATGCGGGTTCGATCGCTGGCCTCCCTCAGTGGGTTAAGGATCCAGCATGGCTGTGAGCTGTGGTGTAGGTTGCAGATGTGGCTCAGATCTGGCGTTGCCAGGGCTGTGGCATAGGCCAGCAGCTACAGATCCTATCCAACCCCTAAGCTGGGAACTTCCATATGCTGCCCTTGCGGTCCTAAAAAGCAAAAAAAAAAAAAAAAAAAAAAAAAAAAAAAAAAAAAAAAAAAAATCAAAGTAAAATAAAAATAATAAAAATACTATCTTAGGACTTTCATCTTTGAATGTTTAAAGAACCATCTGGATTCTTTGATGAACAACTGTACCATGTTTAGAAATTCTTGGAAGCCAGAGTTCCTAGGGACCATACCAAGGACAGAGGCACCGCCTACCTTTTAAGAAGGGGGTGGAGTCAACATAGACACGAATGGTAAAACAAAACTAATTTTACTCACAGGACAACATGTGAAAAATTACTTCCACAATAAAAAGAAAAAGAAGAGTAAGAACAGCACAGGGTGTTGGGTAACAATCAACACGACATCATGAAGGGGAAAAAAAAATGCTGCGGAACAGTGTAATTTTTGTTGCTAACAGATGACAAGCCTAATGGATTTGGGGTAGCAAACAACATAATATGTATTGACCTTAGAAAGGCTTTTGATTCTGCTCCGGGCCATGACCTACTCATTAACTTGCTTGAAAAATATGGTTCAAGACCATAGACAGTTGGCACTGGAGGATGATATTGACAAACCAGTTCGTGATAGTTCAATAAGGACCAGAGGCAGGGACGCATCCTGTGTTGTGTTTCTCAAGGAACTGCCCTAACGCTGATGCTCTTTAATATTTTCATCAATACTTCCGTGGGCAGGAGACAAATATGCCTGTTCATCACAGGAAAGTACAGGAATGAAGATTTCCCACCCAAAGATAAGAAATGACGTAATAGATGGGGGCTATTTTTAACCTCCTCCAGCAAAAGAAAATAGGACTAGAAGGGTATATGAGGGATGGGCAGAGGAAGACACTAGTCTTTGCCACCTGCTACCTTCTAGGATAAGACAGAAAGGAGGTCAGAGAGAGTTAAGGCAGAAAGCAGATAAATGCGAAGGATCTCAGAAAAGGAGCTCTTTATAGTTATAAAGATCAAGGGAGCTAGCGCAAAAGGCTGCAAAGTCATTTGCAAATATAACTGCAGGTCACAATCTTGCTGGTGATGTGTGACCAGCAATCTATATACCTGTTGGGAAAAAAAAAAAAAAAAAAAAAAAAACCTACACCAGGCTACAAATTGCGAAATATGCCTTAGGATTGTGTTTAATGCAACCAACTCAGCAAAGAAGGTGAACTAATCAGCTAAAACGGAGAGCATTCATCATGGCAATTTTTCCTCTGAGGATGAATAGTGAAGAAGTTGAATGTGGATGGAGCCTTAATGGATGCAAGCATGTTGCAAAAGCAGGGAGAAAGTCAGAGATCAGCAACAGTCCACACAGTGCAGTATAAGAAGGCAAATGTTTTTCTTTTTTGCCTTTTTGGGCCCTCGGCATATGGAAGTTCCCAGGCTAGGCGTCGAATTGGATCTGTAGCTACCAACTTACACCACAGTCACAGCAACACTGGATCCAAGCCTCGTCTTTGACCTACACCACAGATCAGGGCAACGCCCGATCCTTAACCCACTGAGCAAGGCCAGGAATGGAACCCACAATCTCATGGTTCCTAGTCGGATTCGTTAACCACTGTGCCACGACAGGAATTCCTTTTTTTTTTTTAAGTGCAGGTCAGGGCAAATATAAATCTTTAAAATCTTCTCAATAAATTACAAAAGAGGTTAGGCATCTTATCAAGCAGACCTAATTTAGTCCCACTGTTATTTATAATCTAGTGTGTTTTGTATTACACCTAATTCATTACTCAAATTTTTTTTGTTTGTTTGTTTTTATCTTTCAAGGGCTGCACCCTCAGCATATGAAGGTTCCCAGGCTAGGGGTCTAATCAGAGCTGCAGCTGCCAGCCTACACCACAGCCACAGCAATGTCGGATCCTTAACCCACCAAACAAGGCCAGGGATCGAACTGCAACCTCATGGTTCCTAATCAGATTCATTTCAGCTGCACCACGATGGGAACTCCTCATTACTAAAATTTCAAATAAAAACTAAGCGATTTCAAAAAAAAAAAAAAAAAGCTATATGATTGTGTATAAGTGCAATTTGGAGAGCCCTAAGATAAGAAAGGACACAAGAAGTAAAGAGAAAAATGCTCTCCAACGAGTTAAGACAACAAATGAGGCGGAAGGAAAGAAAAGTGAGATTCTCTAGCCACTCTTGCTCTTCACCACAAACCCACATCATCCCCATGACAGCCGGGAAAAACTTGTAATACAAGTGAATTCTGGGGGCCTGAAAAGAGCCAAATGAAGGGGTATTAGGAGCACACAACTGTTAATCTCTAGCTTTTGTAGATCTTTTTTTTTTTTTTTTTTTTTTTTAGGGCCGCACCCACGGCATATGGAGGTTCCCAGGCTAGGGGTCAAATCAGAGCTTCAGCCGCCGGCCTACACCACAGGCACAGCAACGCAGGATCTGAGCCACGTTTGCAGCCTACACCACAGCTCATGGCAACGCCAGATCCTTAACCCACTGGGCGAGGCCAGGGATCGAATCTGCATCCTCATGGTTCCTGGTCAGATTCATTTCCACGACAGGAACTCCCATCTGAGCTTTTTAATTTGTTACTGAGGATTATTTGGGCATGTGTGAAACTTCAAGAAGAGAGATTCTAACTTTTCTAATCTGGTAATATCTTTTTAAATAAATTCATTTTTAAATTTCATAATATGGTAATAGCTGCTCATTATGAAAAATAGAGAAGTATAGAAATGAAAGACAAGTCAGGCTTTACCTGTTGAGTGGTGCATTCTTTTCTAAAGCACTTAGAGATAGTTCGCATTCATTTTGAAATCTGGATTTTATGAAATTTTAGCCAGGCCATCCAGGTCACAGGCCCACCTTAAGCATTCATGCTCAACGAATATAGGTTGAGCCCCAAGCAGACAAGACAGCAACGCTTAACTGCATTAAGATTCTTTTTTTTGGGAGTTCCCGTCGTGGCGCAGTGGTTAACGAATCCGACTAGGAAGCATGAGGTTGCGGGTTCGATCCCTGGCCTTGCTCAGCGGATTAAGGATCCGGCGTTGCCGTGAGCTGTAGTGTAGGTTGCAGACACAGCTCGGATCTCACATTGCTGTGGCTCTGGCACAAGCTGGCAGCTACAGCTCCAATTAGACCCCCAGCCTGGGAACCTCCATATGCTGCGGGTGCAGCCCAAGAAATGCCAAAAAGACCAAGAAAATTGAACTTTTCCGCATTAAGACTCTTAAGGCATCTTGGACTGCTGTTATTTCACTGCCCTGTATAGGACTTAAGTGGCATAAAATAAATGAACCTCATAATTCAGGCCTCAAGAGAAAAGTCCATGGTTAGAAGGATAAAATCCCTGTGTCCCTTTCTGCCCATAGCCCATTGAGCATGTCCAACAGCAACAGGAGCTGTGGAATAAAATGTGCCAATTTATACCATAGTTGATTAGCTTGCTGTCTAACTCACAAAAGCAAAGAACTCATAATTAGCTGACAGATTTACACATTGCATACCCAGTACCCATCACCAGGATTTCAGAGCCAAGTATGGCTGTGAATAGGTTTTCTTCATTTTCAAACACTGCAGATCATATTTGGTTAAACATTTAAATTCCCTGGCTCCCTTCCACGTTTGCGATCTTCCCAATGCTTAGGCCCCATATGGAAAAACAAAAAAGCTGAATATTTAGAGGGCCTTGATCCCCCTCCCACAACCCCCGCCCCATGCAATGTACACAGTCACTGCACCATCTTGTGGCCATACCTGTGAACTGCACATTCCCTGCTCGTAAGCAACCGGCCAAGATCCGGAAACCTTGCAAAATGTCCATCGCCATCTTGTCTTCTCTGTTTTCTTTCTAGCCACCAAATTTGGAAAGGAAAGGCTATGCTAGCAAGGCTTATCCACTGTGTTTCTTTCCTTTCCTTCTCTCTCTCTCTCCCCCTTTCTCTCTCTCCCCGCCCCCCCGTCTCTCTCTGTCCTGTCAAGACTGACTCAATGCCTCAATCAGCTCTAAAGCCTCAATCAGAAATCCTCAAAGTCAGATACAGTGATTTCCAGAATTAATTCTTAACAAAAGTACTATTTCTTTCCATCGCCCATATCACCTACCCCATATAGCAGATCTATGTTTGATTTTTGTGGGCCACTCCCCCATAATACTGCATAGCCCCTGAAAGACTATTAAGAGGCACAGGTAGCCAGATACATTTTGCTTCATCAGCAGAAGAACCCAGGGAAGGGCCCTCATTGAAAACAATCAGCTTAAACACTGCAGAAGAAAATCACCTTATCTGGTCAGTAGGATGGCATCTCTTTGAGGGCTGTGACAATATGACTGACTTAAAGAAGTAGCAATGTTTGGATCAAAGTACACCGAGGCTGAATCCGTCAAACAGGCAAGCCCAACACAGTCAAGCAGGGGTGAAGGTTCTCTTTTTCTACAGTAAGGGAGTAAGGACTCTTTGATAGCCTATGGGCTCCAAAGAGTGAGGCTTGAGTCAAAGCCCTTGCGCTGGCTTTGTGATGGACCCACTTGTCTGGCTGAACTACATTTCCCAGGATTCCCTTTCCTGTATGTTTCAATGAGAGTGGTCCACAAGAGAGATTCTCGTGAGAGATTTGGAGGGCAGAAAGGAGGAGGCAGTAACCGTGCTGCGGCAGCTCGTACACCTTGTCGCTTATCTGCCGGCTCACCTTGTTTATGTGAGGATGTGACGATGCCTGAAGCGGCTCCATCTTTCCCTGTATCCCCCCTTCGGCTTCTCCATCTTTCCCTGTATCCCCCCTTCAGCTTCTCCGACTTCTGGCCCAAGCGTGCATGTATCTAGCTGTGTGACATAATGTCCTGGTCTCTGCTGGACGCCCATGATCCCAAGGTCAAGGCGACAAGTACTGACATGGGTTTCAGTTCCTTCTCACGTGTTGCATGGCATTCTGGCTTTCGTCCGCCTTACATCCATCTTCTCTTCCCAACCTCCTGCCCTGTGGACTTCAAGCTTCAGCCTCAGAAACAAAGATACCTATCTTACAGAGATGGTTTGACCAGCTCCCACAGTCATGTAACGCCAAATTCCTAAAACAAATCTCTTTATAGATAGATATACATTCTTGTGGTTCTACTTCTCCGATTTAACCTCTGACCAGTACAGCCACATTATGGATGGGCCACACACCAAGAAAGCCACTACACCATGAACCGCCCTTGAACTTAGTGAAGCTTTTCCAAGAGTATAATTCAATGATGAAAGCCCTGGTACGTTTCCTCACAGGAAAAATTTAATCCAAACACAGGTCTCCAGTGCCTGCTACAGGCAAGTCAATAACGGCAGACAGAGGGTGCCTAAACAGCACACTTCTACCCTGAAGAATATATTTACAGTTCCATAAGAGAGATAAGGCCGGCACGCAAAAAAGAATGAAAGTCAAGGGAGTATTTGATAAGCTCTGTAAGAGAGGTTCAAAGTGTTGTCAGATTATCTTCCTGATCCAGGATCCGATATCAAATTGCATATAGAAGTGACCAGAAACACATCCTGCTTCATCGCCTCCAAGGATACGCCTTCGGCTCTCAAGTTTTCCAGAGTGTATATAAATCAAAGTGAACAACATTCTAACTAGTCACATAAAAGCCTATTTACTGCTAGAAGAGAGCGCCTAGAGAAGAGTTACCAGGTTGGGAGGCTGCCCAAGGTCAGGGAGCAGGATGCGAGGTCACGTGCTTTGGAGCTCGTTAGGCTGAGGGAATGGCTGAGTCAGGGCACTCCCTGCTCTCAGCAGCTGCCACAATCTCAAGGACGAGCCGCTCAAGGACTGCTGCTAGACAGCCCGTAGTCCAGGCTGCCTGGACAGAAAAACCCAAGACAGCAAACAGAGAGATCAGAGAGATGCTTTCCATTCCCAGGGACTCTTCAAGACAAAAGTCTTTGCAGCCGATTTCGTTTCAATATTCCTTGGTCGTTAATTAGTGCATCAACGATTATGTATTGACTACCTGAGATTGCATCCTCTCCCCTCTGACGCTGCCTCTTTGCATAACTAGCTCCTTTGCATCCTTCATGTTGTAGTTGATTTATTTATTTCTTTTGTTGTTGTTATTGTTCTTTTTAGGGCCACACCTGCCACATATGCAAGTTCCCAGGCTAGGGGCCAAATCGGAGCTGTAGCTACTGGCCTACGCCACAGCTACAGCAACACAGGATCTGAGCTGCATCTGCGACCTACCCCACAGCTCATGGCAACGCCGGATCCTTAACCCACTGAGCGAGGCCAAGGATCCAACCCAAGTCCTCATGGATGCTAGTCGGGTTCTTAAGCCGCTGAGCCACAACAGGAACTCCCGGTTTATTTATTTATTATTGGTTTCACCTGCAGCATGGAGACGTGCCCGAGCCAGGAATCGGATCCGTGCCACAGCAGTGACCTGAGCTGCTGCAGGGACAAGGCTGGATCCTTAACCCACTGAGCCATCAGGAACTCCCACTGTCGCAGTTTAAATGTCACCTTCCAAAGGGGTCATCCTTGCAATATTTCCTCTCGGTTACCCTTTATCACCTCCCTCTATACATTTCCTTCATGATGTATAGAGGAAGGTGATAAACATGATGTATTTTATAATTAATTATACCTTCTATGATATGTAAGGTATGATTGATTATAAAATATAATTTTAAAGTATAAAATATTTGAAATATACAATACAATTATCAGGTATACATATAAAATATGATTATAATTAATAATTGCCTTGTAAGATATTTTGATTAATATAAGTCTCTAATGCTAGACCATAAGCTCCACAAGGCAGGATGGCATGTCTCTTCTATTTATATCTGAATATCCAATATGAGCACACTGCTGGGCGTGCCATCGGTTAAATATTTGTTCAGTGAATGACAGCTAAGGCACGGGAACCACGACGGTGACTGGGAGGGGTCCCACCTATGCTCTCCTGAAGCCCACCGCCCACTGGAGGAAGGAGATGCGCAACCATAAAAATGAGTGATAGACGTGGCCTCGGTCAGCCCACTACCTCCCGAAGATACTCCTACCCCGATCAAGTTTTTGAAGTAAATATAAATCCAAGAGGACACGATCCTAAGCATTCGCACAATAAAACTATTGTGCAGAGATGAGTGCTGGGGGGAGAGGCTGACACAGAGACTGGGGGGAGCGCGAGGGAGAGCTGACTAAATCCAGTTTGGAGGGGGCCAGGGAGGACTTGCCAGCAGTGGGGACGTGGAAGCAGAGTCTGAAAGAGGAGCGGGGATTAACTGTGCCAACAGGGTGCATGCATGTGTGTGCATTATTGGGTGGGGTGCATGCAATGGTAACAGAGGAGGCAAGGGAGAGAGGGGCTGAGGAATCGCATTTAAGGCAAGGAGAACAGATGGCGTAAAATGCCTGGAGACAGAATGAGAGACAATGGAAGACCTCCAATAGCTCCTCGTGTGTGAGAACCAGAGTTGAGAGATAACACAGGCAAGTCAGCAAGGGCCAGATCATGGAGAGCCTTGCAAGCCAGACTCAAGACTTTGGAATGATCCTCCAAGGTATTCAGCGAGTGCACTTTATTTACAAAGATACCATTTTGTTGGTTATATGCCACCAGGGATTATAATTAAAATCCATGAAATAATGCTACCTTTTAGTCCTCATGCTAAAGATTAACCATCGTTTTAGGAACCAAAACTGGAACGTATGGGCTGACAATGGAACACAGGGCGAATTCTGAGTACAGAGCCTAGTATGCCTTGTGCATCTGCTAAATAGTAATTCCCAGTCTTGTTGAGAATAGCCATTGTTTTTATCCAACCAAAAAAGGTATTAAATATTACCAAGTCTAGCAAAGTACCCCCTGTGTGTAAAAATACAGCACTGGACCCCATGAGGGGAGAGCAGGAGAAAGATGGAAAGAAAAAATAAATAAATAGAAATCCAGTTTCTGCAGGGTTTTAGGTAGAAATTTATTTCCTTTTAGTGATAGTGAATTCAATTACTGGGTCACTTAGCAGAATATAATGAATGGTTGGGGTGGGAGAAAAACGTAAAACATTATCGAGAAAAACAGTGCAAGTGTTCCATTAAAAGTTTCAGAATGAATAAAACATATTAGTTGAAAATGACAAATTGCTTCAGTGCTAGAAATGTTTACCTGTATTAATCCAATCAAATCACGAAGCACCTGAACTCTGTTCTAACATACTTTGGAAAATAATTACAAAATGCTTTGCATATTTTAACTCATTTAATCATTACCACAAATCTACGGAGTAGGTACTATTATACTTTCAAGTTTAGAAATGAAGAAAGTTAGGCTCAAAAAGGGGAGGTCATTTACCCTAGGTCTCACTGCTAATAAGTCAAGGCTTGTTAGAGTTCATTAAAACTCTGTTAAGATGGCAATCAGCCAACCTAAGATTTTATATATAGCCTATTAGAATCAATAATATCTCTAAAACGCTTGTTCCGATTCATTTGGGATGGAAATATTCTAAACTTACCTTGTGATGATGGTTGTACGACTATAAATATAATGAACGTCATTGAATTAAAAACAAAGTTTCAGGTTCCAGGAGGGTGGCTTCCCATGTTGAGTCTGGGCAGAAAGAGGAGGTCAGATCACAGAGAAATTTACGCCTTTAGCTGAAAAGTGTGGACTTCCATCTGCAGATAGTGAAGGGCCCCCAGCACTTTCTGAGAAGGACAGTGTGATCAGACCTACAGTTAAGGACAGTAGCTCTCCAATTTACCTGAGCATCTTAGACTCTTCTCAGAATCATCCTAGAATCTCACCGATGAAGACAGGAGCTCTCACTATGCACCCAAGCTTCTGACTCAGAGCCTCCGCAGTGGGATCCAGGGAATCTACATCTTTAAA
Organism: Sus scrofa; assembly: GCF_054392235.1. NCBI lineage: Eukaryota > Metazoa > Chordata > Mammalia > Artiodactyla > Suidae > Sus > Sus scrofa. Next base: position 118,974,898 of record NC_139401.1, read on the forward strand.
CGAACACATCACAGAGGGTTCTGATGCCACAGGTCCATGGATTAGACAGTTTTAGGAAGATGAGTTTGACGGTAAAGAGAACAGTTAAGACGATAATGTGACCATTCAAGTAGGCTCCGTAGAAACCTGACCTTGAGCAGCAGTGCTGAAAAATCAAAACGATGACTGCCCTGTCAAGTTCCTGGGGGTTTGGGGAAAGCCTGTTTCCAATGGCAAGGGACACTGGGGAGCATTGGGAAACCACTGATGACTGTTATGTCAAGCTGGATCTTCATAAATCCTATTCATCTTACTAGTCAGTGCTGATGCTCTTAAACGGCCTACCTGCTCATCTTTGCAAAGCCTACATCTACCTCTCTGATCAAATTCATGAAGTCTTTGCCAGGTGATGCCAAGGACCTTGACGGGCACACAGTCCTGCTCCAGGTAGTTTCAGGAACAGAAGACCTTTTCAGGCCTGAGGGGAGGGGAAAAAAAAAAAAAAAGGCCAACTCTTGTATTTGAATTACTCCTTGAAAAAGCTGGATAGGATTGGCTCTAGCTGGCCAGTTAGGGCCTATCAAGCCATGATAAAGCACTCTTCTAAGACGTGACAATTCCTTTCAGGTCCTCTTAAATCACATGAAATCCAGGAGAGCCTTTTTAAGTCACAAAAACTGTTAAACTTTTCTTAGGCCCAGTTAGGCATCAGTAAATCTTGGTGAAATGCGTGAAGTCACAAGATTTAACCAGGCCCAACGAGAATAGAATTTATACAATTTAATGAGACTTGATGAGAATTATTGAACCTTATCCTGCCCCGCAGGCAACAAGATCAAATTTTTAAATTCAAATGAGATGGAAGCAAACTATTCAATTTCTTTTCTTCTCTTTCTTTCTTTCTTTCTTTTTTTTTTTTTTTAAGAGAGGTGAGCTACCTGAATTTACAAGACTCTTGGGTCTCCTTCCCCGAGGGCCCTTCGTGACTAATAAGGTGATAAACTAGGAGGTGCTTTTAATGGTTTACTCTCCCCCCATCCCCAGGCGGCATATATGCTTTTTAATAGCATCTTCTGCACTGGCTGCTTTCGGCCAGAGTAGGGACTTGGAGCGTGGGAATTGCAAGCACCAAGCCAGGCCTGTGAGGGAGACCGCTAGACCTTGGGGGAACCTCTCGGACCTCAGGGTGCAGACAGGCCCATGCTCTGGCAATGTCGGGTGGGGAGGCAGGTGGGAAAGGAAGGGGACGGGTGGTGAGTCATCCCTGGCTAAGTGCACCAGAGTAGGTCCCCAGTTAGCCAGGGACCTCAGCTAATGCATTTTCATTGCTCAAGAGAGTATCAGTGACTCACTTGGCATTTCGTGGATGAGATCTTTCAGAAGACCTGTCACTGGCTACATTCAAAATTCAGGAGACCTTAGGGGAGGGCTTTACACATTTAATCATGTAATATTGGTTGTATACAAATGTCTTTAGAAAAGTTGTTTTTTTAGGGCCACACTTGCGGCTTATGGAGGTTCCCAGGCTAGGGGTCAAATCAGAGCTCCAGCTGCCGGCCTACACCACAGCCACAGCAACACCAAATCCGAGGTGCATCTGTGATGTATGCCACAGCTTGTGGCAGGGCCGGATTTTTAACCCACATCCTGAAGGATACTAGTTGGGTTCATAACCTGATGAGCCACAACGGGAACTCCTAGAAAAGTTTTTTTTTTTTTAATTAATCACAGTAGGACATATACTACTTTTTTGCTTAATTTTTTTATCAGCATCTTCAATCCTTGATCTCAGGGTCAGCCTTTAGCCATTAAAGACATGGGCATTCACCAGACCTCTAGCTTTCATGCCAATAACAGTAATAACTATTCTATCTAACACATTGAAGCCTATTTTGTGTCAGGCACTCTGCTAAGTACTTTACAAATATACACTCACTTAATTCTCACAACAACTTTCTGAGGTCGGAGCTCTTATCTTCTCTATGTACAGGTGAGGAACCTGGGGCATGGAAAGGTTAGTGACTTCTCCAACGTCACAGACTTGGTAAATGGTGGGGCTGGGATTCGAACCCAGGCAGTATGGACCCAGAGCCGGCATTCTCAACATATAACATTGGCAGTAATCATTTGGAGAGCTTAGAGACGTAGGGTCAACCACCCATCCACTATATTCTAGTTTTGGAAGGAAAACCACAATCCACTGTTGAGCTTTAAAAAAGGAAATTGGGGGAATTCCCGTCGTGGCGCAGTGGTTAACGAATCCGACTAGGAACCATGAGGTTGCGGGTTCGGTCCCTGCCCTTGCTCAGTGGGTTAACGATCTGGCGTTGCCGTGAGCTGTGGTGTAGGTTGCAGACGCGGCTCGGATCCCGCGTTGCTGTGGCTCTGGTGTAGACTGGCGGCTACAGCTCTGATTCGACCCCTAGCCTGGGAACCTCCATATGCCACGGGAGCTGCCCAAGCAATAGCAAAAAAGACAAAAAATAAAATAAATAAATAAATAAAAAATAAATAAATAAATAAATAAGGAAATTGGGAGTTCCCGTTGTGGTGCAGTGGAAACGAATCCGAATAGGAAACATAAGGTTGCAGGTTCGATGCCTGGCCTCGCTTAGTGGGTTAAGGATCCAGCGTTGACGTGAGCTGTGGTATAAGTTGCAGGTGCGGCTCGGATCTGGCGTTGCTGTGGCTGTGGTGTAGGCCAGAGGCTACAGTTCCAACTAGACCCCTAGCCTGGGACCCTCCATATGCCGCGGGTGCGGCCCTATAAAGACAAAAGACAAAAACATAAAATAAAATACAAAATAAATAAAAAAGGAAATTGAACAATATTGAGAACTACATAGTTTCATTTTTGTTATCAATACTATGTGTTGGGGAGTTCCTGTCATGGCTCAGTGGTAACGAACCCGATTAATATCCATGAGGACGTGGGTTCGATCCCTGGCCTCGCTGGGTGGGTTAAGATTCCGGCGTTGCTGTGGCTGTGGCTGTGGCTGGCAGCTGCAGCTCCAGTTCGACCCCATAGCCTGGGAACTTCCAAATGCCATGGGTCTGGTCCTAAAAAAAAAAAAAAAAGACAAGAAAAATTATGTGTTGGAGGGAGAGAGCGAGAGAGAGAGAGTGAGATTGAGTAAGAGAGAAGGAGAGGGATTAGATTTGAACGTGAAAAGGACAAGGAAATCTGGAAGAAATCACATAATTACACTAGTTATTTTGGGGAAGTGAGGCTTGTGTAGGTAATTGGTCATTTCATTTTTTACTTACACACTTTTAAATTGTTTTCAGTTTTAATAAGCCTATAATCAAACACGAGTGCGCACACACTCGCAAGAACGAATTAAGCTTTTTGCTGTACTCTGATGCAGCATTTGCTTTCCCTTTCCAGGCTCCTTTGCAAAAAAAAAAAAAGATTACTCCCTGTTCTCAGGCCCAACCAGGGACTTTGGCAGGGGCGTAGGTAGAAGTAGTCCATCAATGTCGACGTGTTATGTACGTTCTTTGAATCACACCCTCCTATTCTCTCTGATGCTGAAATCATTATAAACTCTGCCAAGATTTTAGTACTGGGGAAATTTTGATGGGCTCTCTAGCTCAGAAGTTGATCCATTTTTTTTTTCTCTCAAGGGCAAGGAGATAAATATTTGAGGTTTTTCGGGCCATTAGATCTCTGTTGCAGCTGCTCCTGCCTCTGGAGTGTGCAAAGAAGCCAGGGTGAATGTGCAAAGAAAGAGGCATGGCTGTGTTCCAACACCGTTTTACTGAGAAAAGCCAGGGGAAGGCTGATTTGGCCCCAGGCCTGTTGGCTTCAGGCCCCCGAGCTAGCTGCTCAGAACGGTGTGGCTTGCACTGAGAAATAGCTGATTTCCTCGTTCTCCAGGTAGGCTTCTCCCGTGGTTCCAAAGCCTCTGCATATTTGGGGAGATGGAATTGATGCCTTATCAATTCACTTGAGGATGACTGAGGCGTTGATCTAATGCCTCTGCTATTTCTCACCGTCGGCTCGCCTCCTTCTGGCCTCTTGAGAGATGAGGATTGCCTTACTCGCCAGCCCCACTGGGGTCCGACTGGGAGTCCGCCCACACCAAGTCTTGTTAGACTCGTCACCAAATGCCCAGGTTGGGTTTGTTTGCTCAGTTTCTTCCCTAGTGCGGACGAGAGAGAAGGTGCAAGCAAGCCTGTCCTGTGATGCTTTCATGGTTCTTTTCACCTCCGTCCCCCCACCATGGAAGGAAGCCATCCGTCCAGCCAAGTGCGACAGCTCCTCTCCACCTCCCGCCTCCCCAAGACAGCCCTGCTTTTACTTGGTTATAACTCCTGTTGAGAATCTCAAGTCCCGGGGAACTGGGTCACTGAGGGCTTTCTCCTCCGTGAGTGCGCCTCTCTGGGGTACCTCGACGGTTCATTTCCTCAGCAGCCAACCCTGACCTTGGGGCCAAGAGCCTCCTGTGGGTTTCTCCCCCTTCAGCAAGCGGGCCCTGCTCTCCAAAAGTACCCTCTTCGATGGAAAAGGGAAACACACACGCTTTCTTTCCTAAATATGTCGAGTGCTGGGTCTCTATGTTCCTGTTCACAGCTCCTCTGAAGGGGAGGCCAGGAAACCCTTTTACAGTCAGGACACTTGACGATGCAATCATCGCTCAAGAAACAGTTCACGGGCAGGGGTGTCTAAGAATGAATAGCTTACGGGCTGAGTACAATGCTACACGTTTGTAGTTTTCTTCCTTTAAACCCGATGAACTGATATCGAAATTCTCTCTCTTTTTTTTTTTTTCTGTTTTGGCCACCCTGTGCCCCATGGAGTTCCCGGGCCAGGGATCAGATCCGAGCTGCAGTGGCATCCTACACCACAGCTGCGGCAACACTAAATCTTTTAATCCACTGTGCTGGGCCGGGGATGGAATCTGCATCCTGGTGCTACACAGACACTGCCAATCCTGTTGTGCCACAGCTGGAACTCCTCTAAATTCTTTTTTTTTTTTCTGGTCTTTTTGTCTTTTTAGGGCTGCTCCCTCAGCATATGGAGGTTCCCAGGGTAGGGGTCGAATCAGAGCTGTAGCCGCTGGCCCACGCCACAGACACAGCAACGCGGGATCCAAGCCACGTCTGCGACCTACACCACAGATCACGGCAACACTGGATCCTTAACCCACTGAGCGAGGCCAGGGATCAAACCTGCAACCTCATGGTTCCTAGTCAGATTCGTTTCCACTGCATCACGATGGCAACTCCTCTAAACTCTCTTTTGAAAGGGCAAGAACAAATCATCTCCATCCATAATCCTAGCCATAAGTTCATTTGGAAACATTTGTACATTGAATGGGATTAGAACATATTGTCTTCATGACTTTAAAAGCCAATTCTTTAATGCTCACCTTTAACCTCTGTCCTATGGACAAAGGGGATAGATTAAAAAATAGCAAGTGCTATTTCTCTTTTCAACAGAGTCTTAGATGTACAAATGTCTCCTTTAATAATTGTTAAGTTAAAACACACCCATATTTTATTTGCTTAGTGTAACAGACTGAATGTTTGTCCCCACCAAATTCATGTGTTGAAACCCTGATCTCAGTGTGATGATATCTGGCGGGGGGGGGCCTTTGGGAGGGAACTAGGTCATGAGGGTGGAGCCCTCATGAACGGGATTAGTGCCCTCATAGGAAAAAGCCAGAGGTGTAGCTAGCTACTCTCTGCCCTATGAGGACACAGCAAGAAGATGGCCTGCAACTGGGAAGAAGGCACCCTGATCTCAGACTTTCAGCCTCCAGAACCGTGGGAAATAAGTTTCTGGTGTTAATAAGCCACCCAGCTTACGGTATTTTGTTATAACAGCCCAAGCTAAGATGCATAGCCAACCCTGCCTTTCACTGACAACTGTGTTTTACTCAAAAGAGGATGCGCTGTGGACTCCCAGATGGAAGCACCCAAAGTTAAGGCCATTTTAGTGCGCCAGACTGGAATGGCTCATCTCACTTCCATACCTAGTGGCCAAGGGGAAAAAGAGAAACTCTTTTTTCTTTTTTCTTTTTTTTTTTTTTGTCTTTTGTCTTATCAGAGCCACACCCGAGGCATATGGAGGTTCCTAGGCTAGGGGTCCAATTGGAGCTGTTGCTGCCAGCCTACACTGCAGCCACAGCAACACCAGATCCGAGCTGCGTCCTCGGCCTACACCACAGCTCACGGCTACGCTGGATCCTTAACCCACTGAGTGAGGACAGGGATCGAACCCGCAACCTCATGGTTCCTAGGCAGATTTGTTTCCGCTGCGCCATGACGGGAACTCCAGAAACACCTTGAGAAAAGAGAATTCTCTCTGTGATGTCATAATGTCTAGGGGCTGCCAACCTTGAAATCATGAAATTACTCAAAGCCTGGAATTTAAACTTTATTTCATATCTATTGTTAAATTACACAAAATCAGTGAATAGCTGGTAAAGCTACACCATTGGACAGATGTTTACAGTTGAAATCATGGGATTTACAGGATGATCAAAATGTATATTTATAATATCCCCTATATACAATAAATCAGTATAGACAGAGAAAATGCACTTAATCTCTGCAAACCATGCACACCACAGCAAATAACACACGATATTTTTTCTGTAACAAGCTTTTCCACTGGCTCGGGCTTCATCCTGCTTTCCAACAGTTTTAAGAGCAAACATTATCAATTAAAACTAAACAAAATCGAAATACCACAGTGATCTACAGAATCATTATTTTAAAAACACAAAGTACACAAAATAGTTTCACTCTGATTTCAAGGTGTTTGGGATTAAAAACAATTTTCTTTTTCCCTTCAGTTTTCCAGTTCTCAGAGTCTCAGGACTGCAGATACCATTAGACAAAATTTAGACTTTTGATACAAGCACAGAGTCAAGAACATTTATTTTTTAACCCAAATGCTCAGCTTCTTATCCAGCTTGTGGCGTTATCATTACAGAGGAAACTAGATCATGCAAATGAGCAGATTGTACAAGATGGGACTTTACGGTCACACTTCTAAGCCTGTCCCTCGTGAAAACATAAATGCCATTTCCAGTTGCCTTATTTGATTGACAGCCAGGGGCTTACTGTTAAATCCTTAAGAAAGGAGAGCAAAACCCATAAAATGGAGACTGCCCAGAATCAGGATGCTTGCTAGCACAGTGGGTTACATTCCATCTTTTGCCCCGCAGAATTCACAATAGATACCCTAAAAGAACTTCCGCACAGGCTTTCAATAACAAATCACTTTCTTTAACCCATATGCTTCCAATGATGCTTAACTTCACTTCAGGACCCTCTTTCCTTTTGTTCTTTCTCAAAACCTGATACATGGTTCACCCAAAGTACCGGGGTACAGCTTTGAGTGGAATCACTGAATCACTCTGGCTAGCCTAAGGCTTATTCCACCCCCCCTTTTTTTTTCTCTTGTAATTGTTTACACTCTGTCGACACGAAAAAGAACTATCGGGCTAGAAAGTGCCAGCCCAACTGGAAACGGTACAATAAAAATGTACACAAAGGAAATAACAATTCATTCACATTCAGGTTCAATTCTAACTGATCAAGAATAACTTCAGCAAGATTTTTAGACACGTTATTATCCTGTTCAAGGGTTTCTTGATAAGGACCTCACTACACAAACAGTGATAAGACAATTCTATAGAAAGTCCTGACTTGAAGCCAGGATTGTATATCACAATAAATTCAGCAACACACCATTTAGATGATGAAGAAAGATTCTAAAAACAGGTTAGTTTGGAATGAGCACAACTCGGAGAAGCTTTAAAATGAATGATAAGCAGCGCCAAAAAGATTCTAGAAATGTTGAGATTACAGTGCCCAGAAATCGTCTGGAAATTAGATCTTTCTTTACATCGGTCCTCCGTCCAACTGGAGGAAAAAGTGTTTTGTTTAATATGAGAGACACCCTGTTTAAAACCTTTAAAGAGTAGAAGGTAGAAAAAGTTTAAAATTTTAAATATCTCTTAAATAACAAGATATGAGTCCTGTTGTACTGGAAAGCCAATATTTTTACATAAAACTACCCACGTTTGGAGAGATGTTTTTCATTTGCCATGGTTTGGTAAAAACCTACCATCAGTTCTTATTCTATTTAAATAGATTCCTCGTTAAAATCAGAAGACAAGGAGGAATTTCGTGTTTTAATCTGAGTTTCTTGTATGTTACATTCATGCTTACCCCTAGAAAAAAAATCTTTGCTTCCAAGACTGGATTTTAACAGTGTATCCTAAATAAAGTCCACTTCTTGGCCATAAGTTAGATGGCCACTTTTTGTGTTTTCATTTTGTCTCTATGACTAATTTAAGAACTTCTTAAAATATCTAAACAGCAATTTCTGGTGAGTCTGGTTTGGCTTTGGGATTTTCTAAATACTCCAGCAACCCCCTCCCCCCAAGACCATTTAATTACATAGTGAAATTTGTTTTACCCACGCACAGTAGAACATTCAATTGAAAGGCAACTGTAAAGGCAACATCTTAACTTTTTTTTTTCACTTCCAAACCTAAGGAAGCAGGATGTGTTTGGACACGCTCATGTTTGACGATTTGCCACATTTTGGCTGGCGCTTGGGGAGCAGTGTGCAAAAGCCTTTGGGGGGGGCCACTTAACGCCACTTCTCTACACTGCCTATGTAGTCATTGGTGCCATTGCTGGTGTTGTCCTCACCCTGCTCTTGGCCTGGGTTCTGCTTCCGGCTTTCCCGGTTCTCCTTCCGGCTCAAATTCTGACCCGAACTCTGAGTCAGATTCGGAATCAGATTCGGAGTCCCATTCTGACCGGCATTCGGGGTGGGGTTCTGACTCGGATTCTGACGCTGGCCCTGACTCTGGCTCTGGAAATGGGTCTGGAGGAACCTTCCCTTGAGAAATTTACGTTGTTCCTGCCGCTTCCGTCTAGCTTCCTGATGCTCCTTCTGCCTCATAAACTGATACCTCTGCAAAAAGAGATCTTTCGCATAGCTGTACAACTCCATGTCCAGAAAATTCAGCCCCTCGATACGCTTCTGGAGGTCCTCGTTGATCTCTACGCTCGAGGCCCGCGTGGTGTTGTACTGGGTAAAGGGCGAGATGAAGTTCATGTTGAAGGTTTTCTCAAACAGATACTGGGTCTTCCGCTGAAACTCGGTCAGGCCGAAGAAGGCCATGTGCTTCAGGTTGGACTTGGCGCTTTCCAGCAGGACCTTGTTCCTCTGCTTCTCGGGCATGACCGAGAGGTTGTAGCAGCCGACGAGGGTCAGGTCGGAGAGCATGCGCACCTGGCGGTTGTTGGCGAGGTTGTAGGGACAGTCCATGAATTCTTTCAGGGGGCAGCCCGACCAGTCATCTCCAGTGTAGCAGCTGGGCAGCTCTTCGGAGGTCGGGGGCCTTCCATCGCACACATGCAGAGACGCTTTCCACGTGGCCCCCCTCTGGACGTGCCTCCACTCACTCAGGTACCGGGACACTGGGTCGCGCAGGATGGTGATGTAATGGAAGTTCCTGTGGACCAAGCACAAGGGCCAAGAGTCAGGGATGCGGGTGACCTCAGTGGGGTCGGGGAGGCGGTGCAGGGCATACGCCATGGTCCCCGGCCGGGAAGGAAGGCAAGTGGGACTTGTCGCCCCCCGCCCTGAGTCCCGCTAGCCTGTCCGGAGAGCCAACGCTTTCACCCAGGTTGCTGGTCCAGCAGCTGAAGCAGGGACATCGGCCCCGCCCATCACCCATTGGCCAAAACACCCCCCACCCAGACCCCTCCTTCCCCTCTGTTCCTCTCACCCACCAATGACCAAGTGCTCCCAATGACCTCATGGATTTCATACTCGCCACCCTAACCCCCCCTTGACTGATCACGAAATGAACACTCCGTGGAAACCAGTGATTTTACTGAAGTCATGCGAGGTTGACAAGGGAGCTCACATTCTAATCGTTCTCACTCCACATACAAAAGCATTTTCCTCCTGTCTAGCCTAATCGGGATATCTTATTAAAGAACAAAACCTCGCTGAAAGAATGTCTGATAGGATGCTCTTGATTCTGGCTGTTGTCATAACATCCTGGCTCCTCCGTGATGGCAGTGGAATGCAGAGATAGGCACAGCAGCCCGGGGCCTCCAGAAATAAACGCTGTGCTTAGTCACTGACTGAAATAGACATGGTAGCTGCCACTGGGTGTATATAAGCTACTACCTTGCTTTCCGCCTTCACTCACGTGATGACCTTCCCAGCGGCGGAAGTTAACTCTATCGGCTCCAAAATGCCCCTTTTCTTTACCCACGGAAAGGACGCCTGAACACCTGCATGTGTCAGCCTTGGGCTTTGAGCAACACGGGCACCCTGGGATCTATCCTGGTGTTTCCTCTGCTTGGCGTGACTTTCCTTCTTTGACTGGAAAATTCTAGACATTCTTTGAGTTCCCCTTCAAGTACTATCTCTCCTCCTAGAAAATGTACTGCAGGCTTTGCTGCCAGCCGTCACCTCTCCTTCTGCGTCACCACGGCACTTCCACACTTAACCTTTGTTAAAAACACCGTCGATACCAAATTGCCATGACTTGTTTGTATCTCCGCTTCAAGTGTGTTTTCCAGGCCAGGGGTTCTGCATATTCTCCTATAACTCTCATCTCATCCATTTCATTTTCCTCCCTTGCCTTTATACCAGGCACAAAGCAGAATCTCACCAATTCCTTTCATTGCTTATTTAGTGACCTGTCCTGGGGAAGAGGAGGGAGAGCGTTAGGAACTGGGAAGGCGATGGCTGGTCCTATTAAAAACGCTGGGGAATGATTTTTGCAAGACACTTAGTTTTCTATTTAATTTGAATCACCTTCGATGATTTTCTGGAAGAAACAAGCAAAAGGGGCACAGGAGAAGCATCTGTGAGTGAGGCCAAGACCTCCTCCACCAGCCTCACCGCTTTGCCTGGCACCTGGCTTTGCAGGTGCCACTCAAAGGCATCTCTGCAAAGACCCACTGCCAACGAGGAGCAGCTTCTGTTCCCCTGGAGCCTTGACCAACACAGGTGACTGCTCTTCCCCTGGGCTCCCTCCTTCCCCTCCCGGCTGTGGTATTCATTCATTCATTCATTCATTCATTCATTCTTTGGGTGCAGATTTACCAAGCCTTTATACTAGGCCTGAGGCGACAGCTTCATGGCAATTAGTCTGATTATTTGGAAAAAAAAGAAATTTATGAAGTCCAGTGACACATTTGGATTAGTCTTTCAACCAGCTTTTCCAGGCATGCATTATAAATGGGTGTTAAAACCCCCCTAATGGAGTCACCTTCATGCTTAGCTGACGGGCCTCCGGCCCTAATTTATTTTACTGCTTTAAGCCTACAGTGACATCTTCTGGCAAATCCTAGAGCGCACCCCCGTGCAAGCCTGTGGCTCTCCTGCCTAAAAATTCTTCCTTGTCTTTCAGAGCAGATGGAGGCACTGACCCAGGTTAGCGTTCAGGCCCCATATGTTTCGTAAGCACCATCTCCACGTGGAGAGAGAGAGGAAGCAGCGCAGAAAGGCAGAGGCAGGAGAGTTCCTGTTGTGGCTCGGCGGTAATGAGCCCAACTAGTATCCATGAGGATGCGAGTTCGATCCCTGACCCTACTCAGTGGGAAAAGGATCTGGCATTGCTGTGAGCTGTGGTGCGGATCACAGAGGCAGCTTGGATCTTGTGTTGCTGTGGGGATGGGGTAAGTTGGCAGCTGCAGCTTCGCTTCAACCCCTAGCCTGGGAACTTCCACATGCCGCGGGTGCACCTCTCAAAAGAAAAAAGAGAGAGAGAAGCAGACATCCACAGAGGCTCTCGTGCTCTGGCTGTGTGATTCCTTCCAGAGGAAGGTCTCCTCGGCCCGTAGGGGAGGGCAGTCCAGTGAGGGCAGCCTCTGTCTCTCCCCTGCACGGATGATCACAGTAGCAGAGAAATCAGAGGAGCCTGCGGGCGAGCGTGCACACAGGCTGGCGATCCCAGCCAGGCTATATATACTCCGACGCCAAGAGGCCCTGGAAATGCTGTGATCAGCCCCCTTCCTCCAGGGAAGACAAGCCCGGGATGCCTGACTGCCTCAAATGGAAACCCTTGATGCTGCTTGAAAAAACGACCCCACGGGTGAAGAGGAAGACCCGCCAAAGGGTCGGTCTCCAGGAGTGGCCAGTGGCCTCAGCGGAGGAGGTGAAACCCCGACCTGATGGGACTGTAAGCGGAGAGACAAATAGGCAGAGACGCACAGGCAGCTCTCTTCCGGCGGTCAGGTCCGTCCAGGTACCTCCATAGGGACCAAGGATGCCGTCAGGGCTAAGATGCGGGGCCCTCCTTAGATGAGGCAGGAAGAACGGAATGGAGTGTGAGGCAGAAAGGTCAGCAGGCGCAAAGGCACAGACCAAGCTGCTGCGTGTGGAGCAAGGGCGCCGCAAACAGGTGCCTGGGAATTCCGGGCCAGCGGCAGGAAGGGAGCGTGGAGAGGAAGCCGAGGATGCGGCCGCGCAAGGCCTCGGATGCTGCATGAAGGGACTTCTGTAGGCAGCACGGAGGCCTGGAAGGGGTTTTGGGCAGGGGAGTGATTTGATGAGGTCTGCGTTTTAGAAAGGTCACCACCGCGTGTGGCGCACGGAGATGCGATTAAGGACATTAGTTGAGGTTCCTGGAGAAAACAAGACAGACGGGGAAGGGGCAGGCTGGAGAGGCATTAGGAGGCAGAAATGATAAGACGGTGAGAAAATGAATGGAGGGCAGGGGGTGGTTGAAAGAGAGTTGAAGGGGCAAATAGAGGCCTCAGCGAGTGATCTGAGCTTCTGATGTGGCGGTGTTGGCAAAAACTATTAGTTTCAGACCTTGAGGGCTTACTTAGGGATTTTTTTTTTTTTTCATTCTGCACGTGTGGCTTCAGATATTTGAAGGCGGCAATGAAGCACCCGAGGTGTCTCTTCTTTATGCTAAATACGGTTTCCAGCCATTCTCGACACTGCTTCGGGTCCCCTTGCTATCCTTCTGTTTGCCTCTGAATATATTCCACTTTACTGGAACATGCCCTCCAGGCGCAGTCTGACAAGTGACAAGTAGACACAGTCTCTCACCATCAAATTCTTGACACCATTTCTCTTCCTGTGGCCTCCTATCACAGTGGCCTTTGGGGCAGGCACGCCACAGCGCTGACACACGGTCCCCTGAGTTCTTTCATTCTTTTCCACGTACGCCATTTGGAAACCCAGTCGACTTTGTCCTGGACCGATGCCGTTTGTTTGTGGCCCTGTTTAATTTCTCCTTGCTGGAGCAAATCTAAGCCTGTCCAAAGGCATCAGGATTCTGATTACATCCCCCAATATCCTCACCATATCTTCTTATTTCTTCTGGCAATGCCTGCATCCAGGCAGTCATCAAAACAGAACAAGATGCAGCCGGGAGCGGGTCTTTGGTAGCTGCTGAATGCTTTGATTTAATTTGCAACGATGAGCCCAGCGTAGCCACAGAAAAATCACACTCAGCCTGTTTCAGTTAGTGGTGATTGGAAGGAAATATCTTGTGACCAAACATGTCACTTCATTACGATGACCAGGTGTCACATCTCTACATTGGAGTCATGACTCCCCCTCGGTTGCCCGAGTTAATTTAAAGACCGCTGTTTGGCGCCTCTGGGTGTCCTGGTGCCTTTATAGGCAGGACACAGTGAAAGGTTTGGCGCCTTCTCCAAAGCCTAGGCTGCCTCTTGCCTGTCACTGATAAGCAACTGTGGAAACAATAGCAACCAAAGAAAAAACAGTCCCATCAGGAAACCTGGGGGGCCTCCTTGACTCCTCTATCTCACTTACCACCAGCAGCTGAATTTTCCCCAAGCCCTGCTGATTCTGGTTCTCAAGAGCTCACCAACCCATCCTTTCCTCCACCGCCTCGTCACTTCTCTACTTGGTCACTGCATCAGTGTTCCGGCCCGCCTCCCTGTCTCTGGTCTCACATCCATTCCTCGGCCCCAAAGGGCACACATCTGACCTCCCATGACCGAGTTAAGAGACTCCTAACAGCTCCCTATCAACTCTGACGTGAAGTTCAAGCTCCTCTGCACGCCAGGCACAGCCTTGGGGGGTAACCCAGTAACCACCTTTCTGTCTCTCCAGCCTTCTCTCTATTAAGCTCCCTCTATACAAGCCTTTCTCAACCCTGCTCCCCTTCCTGGCCTCTAGGACATTTGGAAATATCTGGAGACATGTCGCTTGTCTCAACGGAGAGGCAGGTGCTACTGGCATCTAGTGGGTTGAGTCCAGACGGGGCCGCTACACATTGTACAATGCAGACAAAAAATCATCAGCCGTTCCAAGGTTGAGAAACTCTGTACTCTCTGTTCCAAGTATGTAAAAGTAATCTTTTTTTTTTTTTTTTGGCTTTTAGCTATTTCTTGGGCCGCTCCCCGCGGCTTATGGAGGTTCCCAGGCTGGGGGTCTAATCGGAGCTGTAGCTGCCGGCCTACACCAGAGCCACAGCAACGCGGGATCCGAGCCGCGTCTGCAACCTACACCCCAGCTCACCGCAACGCCGGATCGTTAACCCACTGAGCAAGGGCAGGGACCGAACCCGCAACCTCATGGTTCCTGGTCGGATTCGTTAACCACTGCGCCACGACAGGAACTCCTGTAAAAGTAATCTTAATACTCCAAATTGGTCCCAGATCGAGACTGTACGAGTTCTTTTCCCTTTTATATGGAGTGCCTACTCTTTGGCAAGGCTTCTGTCAGCCCCTTGTAGGGTACCTGGAAACCTCCAAAACTCAACTCAAAAACTGCCTCCTCCACGAAACCTCCCTTGACCTTCCTGGGCAGAGTTAACTGCCCTGCTCGTCCTCTGCTGCAGTGGTGCTGGTACTCTCCCACTGGAGCATTTATCACAAGGTGTTGTGTTGTGACTGTCTAGTGATTTGTCTGCCTCCCCCATTGGACTATGAGCTCCAGCGGGGGTAGGGACCGTGTATCATTTATCAGCATCAGCTCTGCTGGGCCTGGCACAAAGTGTGACATCCCATACATGATGAATAGTAAGATAAAAGATTATTGAATGAATGTCTGCAATAGAAGCAGCAGAGCTGAGGCTAAGAGAAAAATGGCCATCTTGGTCTTTGATAAGGAAAAGCCACTAGATGTCAGTATTAAATAACAGATAGACCATTTTACACCTGGTCAGAACCTTTTATGGCAATCTCGTATTTAGCAGCTGTCCCTGACTCTCTGTGTAGCCGCCCAATGTGAAAGAAGGCTGGGAATTCTGAGGACGTTAAATGAAGTTAACGGGTAAAAACAAGAACCATACATTTTTTCATTTTTCACTGTAACAGATTATCCTGAAATAAGTACCTGAGTGGAAAGTCACAGAATTCCAGACTTGCCAAAGCAAGAAACCTTCAAGACGGCAGATCATCTGGGTTAAAGCCTTGACTTTAAAGGTGAAGAAGGCAAGGCTCTGAGAGGCAAAGTGTGGCCCACACGTCGCGAGGTGCCAATAGTTCTTGGAATCGACCTAACTTTGAGGAATATTCCTGGGCTGAAGGTCTATCTGTTTAGTAGCTGTCTTTGTGTTGGTTCATTACCCAGGACAGCACTAAACCATGCCCAGAAGCGCCCACTCACTCTCACGAAGGGGAAGCATCTGGCTGCTGAGAGAAGGCACTTCCTTACCGTGCCTGGCACTTACACATGAACTGCCAACAATGCTGCAAATCAGATATTATTATGCCCATTTTGAGGATGGAGAAACTGAGACTAACAGAGGTATGATCTGACCCAGCGTCATGCCACAAGTTAAGTGGAGGGACTCAGACATGAGCAAGTTTCTCTTTGACTCTAGAACCCGTATTCTTCCCATCTTATTGCCGGGACACAAACCTGAGACTTCTGCTTTGAACAAGATAAAGAAGTGGCTCTCAGGAGTTCCCTGGCGGTCTACTGGTTAGGACTCGGTGCTTTCACTGCTTCGGCCCAGGTACAATCCCTGCTCTGGGAACTGAGACCCTATATCAAGCCACTGCGTGCCGCAGCAAAAAGAAGAAGTGGCTCTCAAATTGTGGCCCCAGAATCAACAGTATTAGCATCACCTAGCAACCGGTTCGAAAGGCACATTCTTGGGTCCACCCACTGAAGCAGAAACTCCGGGGCTGGAGTCTGGTGATCTGTTTGAACAAGCCCCCCAGCAACTTCTGGTGCACATGTGTGCTCGGCTTTGAGAACCACGGTCCTAGACATGTGGCCTCAGAGTATGGACAAGCCCAGCGAGCCCCCAGGAGAAGCATGACAAGACAAGCCTAAGGAGGCTGACTGCCGTCCAGGAAAAGCCCAGGGAACTTGGCCCGAGCAGAGTTATGAGGATTAAACATTCACTTTCCTTTAGAGCCACCGGTTCACAAAAGGCCACAATAAAGTTTTTCCTGCACCACTGAAAGAGGAAATAAATATTAAAGCCATTTTTTATGGAAGAAGACCAGCAAAACTGTACAAGCTAAGGTCATAGGAGCGATCAATAAAAAGTTAATTTAAAAAAGGAAACAAATTCTTAGCCCAAATCAATAGGAGTTTACATTTTATTCTACCTGTAGCTTAGTTTTGTATTTAAAATTCAGCCTGTGCCCATCTTGTTCTGGGAGCAATGATGAGTGGTCCAGAAATAAGAGCTGTGGTTAGTGGTCCTACGTAGCTTCTGTGGGGGATGTCATATGACATTGAGTCATTCACACCGAAGGTCTGGTCTCCTTCCTGGGTTAATGATGTCTAAACCAACTGCACGGACCTTCCCACTGCATGTAAACGACTCCATCAAAGCGAGGGGGGTGGCTTGCAGATCAAACAACATTAATATGTGAGCAACACACTAAATAAAAGTAGAGTTCATTGATTCAAAGGCAAATATGGGTCCAATGGGATTGGATCCCCCAAACCCTGGAGTTGCCTTTTGAACTGTTTTCTTGCGTGACGCATCTACTGGCTGTCCCCAAAGAGAAGTCCCATAAACCCTGGGATCGGCAGTGGCAGGAGCCTCATAAAAGAGGGGTGGGAGCTGGAAGTGGGTGGATGCTCTTGCGAACCTTTGTCGAAACACCCCTGATTTCACTTGAGGAGCCTCATGGCACTAGGAAGACCTCGACGATCGGGCCGTTCTCTTCCCCTTGGAGCTGATGCAGTGGGCTCACGACTAGGCAACCCGGGGAGGGGGGTGGGCAGGACCATCCTTGGGAGCCCCCTGACTTGTAAGACAACCAAGACGTTCACTGGCTCTTTGAATGGCTTGACCTACAGTCCTTAGCAGTCCGTGCACCGCACAACCAGAAAAGCATCTACTGGACGGAAAACCAACTCAGAAAAGGCTGAAGGTCTCACACCCCTTCCCCCCAAGTAAGCTCTCCAGTTCTCCCGGCAGGGAGGAGAGTTTCCGCTGTTCTTCACACCTCACCCGAAGGAGCAGTTCTGTGTATGGAAAATACCACCTTAATCAATGCTTTAATTAATTGATTTTTTTTCCCTCTGGAGGAACGGTCAATCGAGCACACACAGGCTCTCATGAAACAGAAGGATGTTTTTCTACAACATTCTTCTTTTCTTTCCTTGACAAAAGCAGGAACAGGACGGTTTTTTGTTAGCTTGAAAGGGAAGAAACGATTCCTGGGGTCGGTAAATTCAAACCCAACCTGGAAGTCTTCACACAATAAGTCCTTGGTGATATTTACTTGTTTTTAGAGGAAATCTAGCTCGCTTCCTTCCCAAAGCCCAGGAGGCTCCAAAGTACATAAATCTAAGGACTTTTGCAAACAGTGAGAAAGCTGAGAATTTTAACAAGATGTGAAATTCCAAGTTTTATGACCCGTAGTTACCAGCCTTCACCCAGAGTCCACTCCACCTCTCGGCGGCATAAGAAGTTGTGCGGCTTACACTGCCCCCCCCCCGAAATTTTTGGCATTCTAAAATTACGGTGTGAGTCTCGGATCATTAATACTCAGTGTGTTTCTGAGGTGGAAAGAACGTTTAGAGAAAAACCCCTTTGGTGTGTAGATGAGGCAGCTGGGGCCCCTTGAAGGGGACCCGTTCTGGAGAGCAGTTCTGCCACTGATTAACAAACCAGGCTTCCTGCCTTCCCTTCCAGGACTCCTCCCGCCCCACCTGGCACTTCTCAGCTTCCTGCCTGTTTCTCCGTGGCATGCCCCTGGCAATTTGTCACCCCCGGGGGTTGGCATCTAGGACAGCCAGGGAGAGGGGTCGGTTTCCTTCCTGCTTCCAAAAGAATGAGCAGAGGTGAAAAGGAGCAAATTTCACCTCCCCCAGGGGACAGGAGGAAGCCGGGGGAGTGTCTAAATGCTGCCAGTGGGGACCGTGGTGGGTAAAGTCTTGCTCTGGGGATCAGCATCCTTGATACCGCCTGTCCTGGGTCTCCATGAAGATAAAACGGGTAATACATATAACGTTCTTGGAACCCAGCTTGGGAGAGAACACTCAACGCAACCACTGTTAGTTATTATTATTGTGATTGTTGTTGCTGCTTTTGCTATACAGGTAAGGGTACTGAGTTAAAAGAGGTGACTCAGGAGTTCCCGTTATGGCTCAGTGGTAACAACCCCGACTAGCAACCATGAGGATGCGGGTGCAACTCCTGGCCTCACTCAGTGGGTTGAGGATCTGGCGTGGCTGCGAGCTGGAGTGTGGGTGGAAGAGGCAGCTCGGATCCAGCGACACTGTAGCTGGGGTGTAGGCCGGCAGCTACAGCTCTGAATCGACCCCTAGCCTGGGAACTTTCATATGGCGCAGGTGCGGCCCTAAAAAGAAAGAAAAAACAAATGTTATTCGACCTTCCTAAAATCACAAAGCTTGCTAATGACAGCCTGTCTTGTTTGCGTGTCCCGAGCCCAAAGCCTTGCCTGCTGCCCTGGCTGATGATCCCCTATTTGGCCTTTTCCCAGGTGAGTCTGAGCCTCTGGCTAGGATGTTCTCAGCAGGTTGTACATCCTTACTCGGACCTGGGCACAGAGCACAATTTAAGGAGCAACAGGTCAAGGGCACAACTGGCTTGGCCAGAGCAGGAAGGTTCAGGTTGGAGGGAGGCGGATACGCCAGGACGCGAAAGGAGGGGCTGGCTCCCTGCTTTCTTCCGGCCCCTCAGAGACCCTTGGGGGTGGGATCAGAGCACCGCAGAGCTGGGGGCCAGGGGTGGGGTGTGGCTGGTGACCATTCTTGCCCCAACTGGCCATTCCGCAGATGAGAAAACCAGAGAGCTGGCTCGCCTGCCATCTCCAGACCATGAGAAATGCGGAGACCCACGGGATCCTTTTGGGACTTCCTCAAAGACGGGGCATCAGGAAACAGGCGGTCGATAACCAGCATTGCAGCTCATTCAGAGCCGCTGGCCGCCAGCTGTCCTGGCTCACCTGGGCCTGCGGGCCACGTGCTTCTTCTGGGGTGGGGGGGGCTTTGGGGAAATGTTAGAGGAAAACTCGTCAAGATAAATGCCTGCTCTCGGCATCGTGCTATTTTTCCAGTGCGAAGAATGGGAGCCATGCAGAATTTCTAGGGCTGGCAGGGTCTTGTCTCCTTCCCCTGGGAGGAGCGTTCCCCACCCCACCCTACCCCCGGCAGCAGATATTCAGGCTGCAAAAGGCACAATTGCTGATAACACAGCAGCCGGCACAGCCTTCCGAGGATCAGAAGGAAGTGTTTCTTCTGATGGTGACACTGGGAATGGAAAAACAACTCACTAATCCCACTCCCAACCTCTCTACCTAAAAAAAGAAGCCCACGTCTCACTGGAGTGAGTACGAGAAAGGGCATCTTTTTTTGTTTGTTTGTTTGTTTGTTTCTGCCTTTTTTTTTTTTTTTTTTTTTTTAAGGGCCGCTCCCACGGCATGCAGAGGTTCCCAGGCTAGGGGTTGAATCAGAGCTGTAGCCATTTGTGGCAGGGCTGTGATCCAAAGCCAAGTCTCTGACACCTTCCTCAGGTTTCAGAATATCATGCTCCAGGTGACTGACAAACAAGAACCAGCTTCAGGAAAAGGCAGCCCCTCTGCTTGGCAGAAGCTCACTCAGTCTCCACTGCAAGATTTGGAAGCCATGGAAAAGGACTAAACATCAACAGTCAGGCTAAGAGAGATGCCTGGCTCTGATTTTCCAACCGCAGGCAAATGCTTGAGGGTGGCCCCACCCTCCGATTCTTCCATTAATCATTCATTCTGAAGACAGTGGGGAGTCAGATTCACTTAAGGGCTGCAGGAGCCACCTGCAGAGCTCTCCCCATTGGCTTGACTTTCCTCCCTGGAATCGCACTTAATTCTCAGAGCTAGAGACCCACAGTAAGCGGGACTGAAGGCCCAGGATGATCACTCTAAAATGCCACCCCCCTTCCCGCAATGGTGTTTCAGAAAGGTCATCTGAAGCAAACCCAGGGACATCCTGAGAGAAGGAAGGAGGAAGGCAGGGAGGGAGTGAAGAAAGGAAGGCTGGTTAATAACAATCAGAAGTTTCATGTGAAATGATGGAAGACTCTCTGCTCTTAGAGCTTTCATTCCTGATACAATCCCGTGAAGTGTTACAGCACAAAATATAGAGCTACCCTTTTACGGATGAAGGCTGAAATTCAAACCAAAGAATGACTTGCCCAAGGATACCCAACTCATCAACGCATCTAGGATCAGAAATCAGGTCCCCTAAATTCCAATTCAGTATTTCCCCCACTATTCTCTGTTGCACATTAAGCCGCCAGGGGATGCCTGAACCATCTAGTTCTCTTGTCTTTCCAACAGGCTGTACATCTCTTAAAGGTCCAGACTACTTGGCACCTCTCCCATCTCTCAGCCCGGGCTCAGCACCTTATGGGAAGGCAGACTGGTGAGTCTGTTAATGGAACATCTACCATCAAGCCTTGGAAATGGCCAGAATGTTCCTTTTTGCCTTCTCCTCACCTCGTTGTGCATTAGCTCCTCCTCTCAGATCCTTTATCACTAAACAGCGCCTTATTCCCCAAGCCGCACTCTTAACTTCAACACTACCCTGCCTCTGGCTTGCCGCCACCCCTCAGGCCCCAGGGTTGACATTCTCCAGCCAGTAGAGACTGTTGCCCACGCAATACCACCTGAAAGGGTGAAGAAGGGCGCTTTCCCTCAAACACTTCCCCACTGAGGATGGAAACCCCACCCTCAGCTAGAATTTTGTTTGTCCTTCATGCTGGCTAGAAGCCGCTGTCCTCTGCTCTTCTCCATCCCTGTCCCGGACCTCCCTCCTCCTCTCACCTTTTCCTCCTGGACTCTCTCAGCTTAGGCTGCTGAAAACCTTAGTTCTGGAAAGAAAGTGCAGAGACAAACTCCATTCATCAAGGTGTCGTATACTTGGCACCTCCAGGAGGACTTGCATTCTAGAGACGCAAACCCTGAGGGACAAGGCTGCACACTCTTCACTGACGGGAGAATTTCTGGCAGCAGTAGGGCAAGGACTAAGGGGCATGAAGCCTTCCTGAAATCACAGCTTGTAGGAGACGGGCCAGGGCCGGTCCATGAAAGGCTGCAGCCAGAGTCCCAATCAGGGTGCTGATCCTTTCCGCTGGAAGAAAGCCCAGGATTTTCAAATGAGGCCATTTGGTGACAGTTTTGATCAGACTTCTCCTCCTGGCCAGAATCATCAGTCATGAATACACGAAGTTAAAACAAGATCTGATTTCCCTAGGGCTGCTTTCCAAGTCCTCTGCTTTCCCTGCCCTGCCCCCTCCCTTTAACATTCAGGAGCTAAGGAGTTACTAGAAATGCTTGAGGGGAGAACACAGCCATGTTGTGGGAAGAATATTCTGACACTTGAAATATGTGCAGATACCTTTTAGAGAGGCCGGTGTGGCTGCATGTGAATATACCAAACACAGTTCAGATGACAAGTGAGTCACCTTTGAGGTTCTTTTTTGTTGTTGTTGTAGGGCCACACCTGCAAGCATCCAGAAGTTCCCAGGCTAGGGGTCCAATCAGAGCTGCAGCTGCCGGCTGCTACACCACAGTTCACGGCAACGCCAGATCCTTAACCCGCTAGGCAAGGCCAGGGATGGAACCCACATCCTCGTGGATATTAATCAGGTTCGTTACCACTGAGCCACAATGGGAACTCCGGAGGGTCTTAAATAATTTGGAATATTTCTATTTCTCTGTTCATTTTCAAGGAT
This sequence comes from Sus scrofa, assembly GCF_054392235.1. Classification (NCBI taxonomy): domain Eukaryota; kingdom Metazoa; phylum Chordata; class Mammalia; order Artiodactyla; family Suidae; genus Sus; species Sus scrofa. The sequence goes on from NC_139401.1 coordinate 118,997,013, forward strand.
TAAAGAGCTATTATTCCAAACCCTTCTGAAGGCATAACACTCTCTTTGTTCCCTTCTTCTAAAAAGTTCTCTATGGCAAAGTTGTTTTTTTTTTTTTTTTTTTTTAAACAAAGCACATCTTCTTTCTCTCTCATTAGATCCTTACAACATGCCTGTGAAATAGATAGGTCCAGTCCAATTCACAGATGCAGGAATTAGCGCACAGAGAGGAGGAAGGTCACACAGCTAGTAAGGGATCAAATTGCATACGTCTGAAACCCTCGTCTAGACATCCAGACTCGTGTTGCTACCCCAAGACCCTCTGCTCGTTTGAGAATGAAAGGAATTTTTCATGAAGCAGTGCAGAGCTTTCTACAACCTCCTAGTAGGATGGGCAACCAGGGTCAGCCTCTTGGGGTGGCAGAATTTTCAGGGGTGCTCAGAAGCAGAGCTCTCCCTGTCACAGTTGGCCAGTGTAAGGTTTATTCCTTTGGTTTAAGGATCTGCCTCCTGTTGGGGGGGGGGGTGAGGAGCTGGGGGTGGGGGTGGAGGGTCCTAAGCCACTAAGACTTCTCAGTCATTTAGATGCAGAGGGTCTGAATGACCTCTAAGACAGCCCTCCTATAAGTTAAATGACCTCCAAGACAGTCCTCCTATAAATTAAATGACCTCTAATATAGCCCTTCTCTAAGTTTAATGATCAGATCTCACACTGGGGAGGGGAAAGGGGTGTGCAGGGCATGTACAGAGATGGGTACCACGTTTTAAGGAAGGACCAGGAAACTAAGAGACACCAAAGGCAAACCTGACTGCCTTGGACTTTTTCTGGGGCTAAGGACCCATCAAGAATCTCTGGTTTGAAAGTAAATGTGAAAGTGGAATTCCCCTTGTGGCGCAGCAGAAACAAATCCAACTAGTATCCATGAAGATGCTGGTTCGATGGTTCGATCTCTGGCTTCACTCAGAGGGTTAAGGATCCGGCATTGCAGTGAGCTGTGGTGTAGGTCACAGACAGAGCTCGGATCCTGGAGTGCTGTGGCTGTGGTGTAGGCCAGCAGTTGTAGCTCCAACTGGACCCCTAGCCTGGGAACCTCCATATGCTGCGGGTGTGGCCCTAAAAAGCAATAAATGAATGAATGTAACTGTGAAATCAAAGCGATAAAGTGTAAAGCACAAGGCTTCCCAGGGAAAATTAGCAGACTGATTTTTTTATTGAATCGTGCCCATGATTTATCACTAAGTTACTGGTCCAGACCTATCTTCCATCCTATCCCTGCTCCCCTGCACGCGGACTCCTTTGTGCTGAGCCGACCAAACTCTTCCTCCCTGCGCCTCCCAAGCAGCCTCCCACCTTTGCTGCTCTTGGTCGCCCAGGCACAACACTGCCTGCTCCTTTCTACCTGTTTCTCCAAACAGGTCTGTCTCTACAGTTGAAGCAGCCATGCCTTCCAATGAGCCCCTAGAAAAGGTTATCTTGAGGTCTCTCCAGGGACTCTGTTCACCCGACTCTGTGATGTCGGGGTTCCTGTCCAAGGCCTCTTTTCCCCCCAAGATGGTGGGCATTGTGGAAAGAGGGCAGGATCAGGTCTTCTTCGTATCTCTGCTCCTCTCTCCCCGCGGACACGGCTGACCGAGACGCTCGAGTAACAGTCAGCTATTGATAAATGCTTTGTACTTGAGAGCCCCATCTCTGGAGTCAGAAAGTTCCAGATGCAAGCCCCAGCTATGTAACCTTGTGCAAATAACTTCACCTCTCTGTCTCGGCTTCCCCATCTGCAGGCACCCATTTCACGGTGTTGCAATTCTTCAATGAGATGACTCATGTCAAGCACTCAGCACCGTGTAGGTCACCTGGTATGCATCCCACACTGATTTGCTTATTGATATTATTTTTCTGCTAACGAAATGTGCAGTCCCTCTCAGGCTCCCTTTATTAATCACCCAATAGAGACATTATCCCAGAAGCCAAGGGAATCGTGTTAGGAGGGCTTGTTCAATGCCCTGACTCACAGTGTATTTACAGCGACATTTACCCCATCAAAAGGCAGGGAAAGATGGGAACTGGTTTCCACTTGAATCTGATATTTCTGGGGCCCACATGCTAAACGCCGCCAAAGCCTCCACTCCCTGAGCAGCGGTTTGCAGAGATGGAATAGCGGCAGTTTTTCATTTGCCAGAGTCCACTCACCCTTCCAAGAATCTCAATGCCTCATTGATTCATAATACAGTGAATAAAGATTTCATTTTTCCTGCCCACAGTGATACATTATGGAGGCAATCTGTTTTGCCACTGAAAAGTTTGCTTAGTAGAAAAATTTGGAGTTTTGACATTCAGGAAATCACAGTCATCTGTAAAACACGATTGATATGCCAAGGCTAACATTTTCATTGCACTCGCAGAGCCAGAATAACTATGATAAAATATGTGTTACCCCACACACGTTTCAGGCTCTTTTAAGGAAACATTAGTTAGCTCTGAGAACCCTGTCCAAGGCTCCCGGACTGTAATGGCTGTTTGCCATTCACAAGGATACTGCTGTTGACCAAACCAAGACTCAGGTTCTAAGAGAAAGCCATGGCTCAACACGTCTTCTGAATTGGCCTTGGGTGGGCGGCTGGAGCCATGTTTTGCCACGCCACCAGGTTAAAGACATGAAAGAAACATCCAGGAAAATGACTTTAAAAAATTCCACTCCCATTGTGGAATTGTTAACCAGCCACAAAAGGCCCAGGTGTATTTATTAGGCAGAACTAGAACTCGAAGGCTTGCAGAAGAGAAATTTCGATTGTGCTATTATGTGCTCACATTTTAAAGTGGGCTCGCTAGATTTTTACCCCCAAGCATTTCTTTGTCTCTTTCTGGATACAATGTTCAGAGTTAAATGGCATCAGACACCCAAGTCTCTAGAGCTATCCACCTGTTCAAATTTTGATTTCGTTGAGGAATGTGGGTGATCTTTATGGCCTCATTGATGGAGCTGTCCATTCAGCTTTGGCTGGGTTATGGGCAGTTTTTCCTGAGTGTTCATGCATTGAGACCCATGGAAAGTAGACATGCAAACGGCATGGTTCTGAGGGCAATGAGACCGGTGCCACTGGCCTTGACATTGGAAATGGCTTCGAGGGATTCCCTACCCCACCCAAGGTCAACTTCTTTAGGTACCTAGAAAAGCCTTCTGCACAGAACATGTAAGTCGGCCTTATGGATGGAGCAGTCCTTAAAGACCCCAGGGAAGTCTGACACACCCCCATGGTCAGTTACAGCACGTGCTCATGGACCCTTGACTAGGCGTCAAGCCTGAGTCTGAGTGATGAACAGGGAGTCATTCATTTATCATCACCACCTCTGGAGCAGGTGATAGTACTCTCATCCACGTTCTAGGGAGGAAGGATCTGAGGCACAGAAAGGTTGAGAGAGTCTTTCAAAGTCACACAGTTAGAAGTGGTGGAGGTGGCATTCAAGCCTCCAAGTGGGTGGCTGGAGAGCTCAGGCTCGTGACCTCTATGCTACACTGCCTTGTTTAAAAACATTGGGGGGGGGGAGGGCACAAAGCCCCTGCTTGTCCTCCTGAAGCTGTTGATTAGCCCTCCTTTTGCTTAGTATCTATTTTTTACATTTTTCAAGCATTCTCCTCCCGCCTCGTGTCTAGCTTTTTGCAGCTAACAACGTCGTTTCATTCATTTCCCAGCAGTGGGGGCCCAGACGCTGACGGGGCGAAGAAGCTAAAGCCAAAGGGAGGTGGGGAGGAGCAGAGACGGCTACCAGAGCCACTCCTGGGCAAAGAGCACCCCGACCCTCCGGCAGGGGAATCCGAGTAAAAGTGATCTCTTGAAAGGGTGTGGAAGATTCCCTTGCCCGCTACCAGGCTGAAGCTTCCAGGGGTACCCATATTCAGGGTTCTTGGATCCCACTGCTCCCCTCTGACCCCTAACTGCGGGAGACTGAGAGATGGGGGACCAGAAGGGGCGCATCCAAAGACGATGGAGAGGAAGGAGGGGGTCGCTGAGTCAAGGGGTCGCTACGGAAAGGAGAGGGGGAAGGGAGAAGAGAGAAAAGAGCAGAGAGGGAGGAGAAAGAAGGATAAAAAGGAACCATCACGAGGCGCGGTGTGGAGGCAGCGAAGAAAGGAGGGAGAAAGGCAGGCGGGGATGCTCTGTCCCGCCTTCTGCCATCCCAGGCCTGTCCACGTGGGCTCTCGTCTTCCTTGCAAGCCATCCTTGAGCGCTTGCTGGGTGCTACTGAAAGCCTCTTACCCCGCATGGGGCTGCTTCTAGATGACCTTGCTCTTTCCCTTCCCTGAGCCACAAGGGCACTTAGAGGCAGTACTTGACTCTTTTCTCTGAAATTTTACAAATGCGTTTTTTGGAGGGGGTCTGTAACCAGGCTGTATACTCTTCCGGGGTTGGGATCAACTCTTCACCGTGGGATTTCTGTCCTCAAATCCCTTTCCAACCATTACAGGAAGGTCTTTTAAGCATTAGCGTAACTGACATAATCATACGATAATTTAAAAATCATCAGTTCATATTTATTAGCACATTCTTTATTAGAAAGTGAAGAAATACCCTTGCACGTGCGGGACAGGGGACAGGAAAGTTTTTCTCGGGAGGAAAGGCACTGTTCGGAGATTGCAGATGCTGGGGACAGGAGCCAAAGGGACACCCGAGAGGAGAATGGAGAAAGTGCCAACAATACTTAACTCACTGAACAATTTCCCTGGAGTTTATTTAGTGTATAAAGCAAGGGGTCCCTGATATATTCATGTCCTTATATAATCATCCTTCTCTATTTATATGATACACACGACTCAACTTTAAGAAACAGTTCTTAAATACTCCTAGGCATGAGTAAGAAAGCTTTTTGGATGTCACTTCAAATCCTTTTTGGAAGTAGGCGGAATATAAAAAAAAAATAGTGGGGCAAAAATAGAAAAGTCTTTCCCCCATGTTTATCTCCAAGATGTCTTACGAATTGATTTAGAGGGTTTTATTACTCCGTGAGTCACACGTTTGGCTTACAGCAGATTTGCAAAGCCAGAATCCATAAAAAGGACCCAACATATTGCCAGAAGATTCCAGGGGTACTCACTCCCAGATGGTTCCCACGTTCGCCACTGGGCTTGCCCGCCTCCCGATGCCACTCCCAAATTGAGGATGCCGCTATGGCTTGCTGACTAGTGGCCTCAGGTCTATTGAGGACCCTCTTCCTCCAGGGTAAGGCAAGTGACTGTCATCCCAAGAGACTCTTTCCAGAGATGACTTTTTTTTTTTTTTCTTCTTCCTTTTGCCATTTCTTGGGCTGCTCCCGCGGCATATGGAGCTTCCCAGGCTAGGGGTCGAATCGGAGCCATAGCCGCCGGCCTACACCACTGCCACAGCAACGGAGGATCCGAGCCACGTCTGCGACCTACACCACAGGTCATGGCAACGCCGGATCCTGAACCCACTGTGCAAGGCCCAGGGATTGAACTTGCGACCTCATGGTTCCTAGTCGGATTCGTTAACCACTGAGCCACGAGGGGAACTCCCACAGAGATGACTGACTTGTTGAGCGTGGGCAGGATCTGGAAGTCTCCCAAAAGACAGGCACCCAGAGCGCTCTGGTCCAACAGAACAATGAAGGCCGGCTTCCCTTCTCAGTCCCTCCTGCTTCAGACCCAGACCCACCAGGCCCAGTTCTTGTTCAGCAGAGTCAGTCTTCGAGACCTCAAGAAAGCAAGGCCTTTTTAGGGCTCTGTGGGTACAAACCCGGGGGCAACTCCCTGGCTGTTCTGTTTCTTTCCTTCCTTCTCTCCTTCCTTCCTTCTTTTCTTCTTTCTTTCATTAACATACCGTTGGGTTACAATATTTCAAGTTTCAAGGTTCAGGTGTATAGCAAAGTAATTCAATTCTATATATATATATTTTTTTTTTTCTGATTCTTTTCCATCATAGGTTATTACAAGATATTGACTAGAGTTCCCTGTAGTGTCTGTGGATCCCCTCCTCCTAATTGATCCCCTCCCCGGTAACCATAAATTGGTCCCAGCCCCCCTCACCAAATGCTCTAGCTTCAGCTGATTCAATCCCTTACCCACTTGGCAATTTTCTTCATTCCCGTCTCAAGATAGTTTCTTTCACACCTCCCCCTATTGTTCTGTTTCCTCTAACTCCGGGTGATCGATGACCCCGTAGGCATTTACATTTACAAAGCAATTGCATTTACATAAGATAGCTCTTATCAACAGCCGAAAGAGGTGCAGCTATAATACATATATAATAGGGAGAGCACCCATTCATCACCCCCATTTCCAGTGCCTTCGAACAGGATAGGCTGTTGTAGAAATGGGGAGATGAGAGGAGAGAGCCTTGTAAAATTTATCACTAAAAGTAATCAATGCGTTGCAACTCAGGCGCTCCACACCTCGAGGTGAAAATATAACCAAAGTATGGGGAAAACATCTTTACTCCTTAAAGTGTGCTGAATTTAATTTGAGCTTTCATTGATTTCATTTACTACAAAGATTATGTAATCAGGAAGTCAGTAGCAATTGAGAATTCCAAGCTTAGTTTGCACCCATCAGGGCATTTTTGTAATATCTGGTAATGGCAGGAGAGTCTCATTTAATTGAATTGGAAATGCGACATATATTAGCTTACAGAAACTTAATCAGGGTGATCAAATTAAAACAGGCCACTCAGACCTACCATGCTGATTAAGGCACTTGCAAACACGCCACAATTATCAGAGATTTGTCGTGTTAATGATTTAAACGCAGGTTTTTGTCTCTGGGGATTCAGCCTTGGAACTGTTTTTGTTTTGTTTTTTTACTAGACAATTAGAAAACTCCATCCTTTATTTTGAAAAATGTTGCAACAATATTATTGACATTAATTCTCAAAGAACGCAGCATAGCAAAGAGCATGCGTGCTGCTGCCTTTTTTTTTTTTTTTTCTTTTAACAATCACTGCCTTCTCTTTGGGATGAGAGGATCATTAATCTCAAAGCTTTCGCTCTTGAGAGTGGTCATGAAGTTTGGCAATGGCGAGGTGACCATATTCAAATGTATTAGAGGACAACTCTGCTTTTCTGCTTTCCACAAAGCAGCTCTACGTTTCACTGAAAGGGTTTGCTTATGGCCCTATTCAAAAACCGCTTTGAACCAGCCTGTTGTCCTGGGTGGGAGACTAGGGAAGTAGGCCATTCTTTTAAAGGTGATCTTAATAGACCGTCATGAGCAGCAGTTTGGGGAGGTGAATTACGCCTCCCCCCTGCTTTAAACCCCATCTTCCCAGCCCGCCACCCTTAAAGGGCAGCAGTAGCACATTACCTGGAAAGGCTCTCCTGTTCCTATAGCTCCATTATTGGTGCGAATAGTAGTGATGGGGGATTGTCTAGCTCTTTGTTTCGACTTGAGTCAGCAAAGCCGGTCCCTCCCTTTCACAGCAGAGAAAATGGAGATTCAGAGAGCCTAGGTGACGGTCTTCAGGTGGCAGAGTTAATAAGGATTAGATCTGGGGCTAAAACCCCAGTCTTTGGACTTTCTTTTCTTCCCCCCACTCACTGATGCTTTAGTCCAGCCCAGTTTCCATGAGGACAAATTCCAAGTCATCGGCAGGCATCCGCCTTAAAAGGATGGTGTCCTCTGGGATAAGTGAGTCAGTTCATGAAGGTAAGGGCTACTGTGGGGACAGAGAGGAGGAAGAGGAACAAGAGGAGGGGAACTGTGCGCTGAGATGGGACATGTGACTTCCAACAGGCCTGACAACAGCCTGCCACCGTGCGGTGGCTAGAGCGGACATCCTCCCAAAGCACCATCCGGCACCACTTCCCAGACACTGGTCTGGAAAGCAGGGGTGAGCAGTGGATTTAAAAAAAGAGGTCTGTGTGGGAAAAGCATCCCAGAAGCGCTCCTTGCACCTGTCTGGAATATCATGGACTCAGGGGAGAGCCACCAGTGCTACACGTGGTTCAATATTCAAATCCCCAACACCATTCCCTTTGTTTAAAAAAATCTTGAGGAAATTGACAGAACGTCGTAAATCAATCATAATACAAAATTTAAAAAATAATAATAAAATAACCTCGAGGACTGTTAAGATTCAAGGAGAAGGATTCATTTATTCACCTATTCATTAAAAAAATAGGGCTATGTCATTTGCTTTTTTTTTTTTTTTTTTTTTGGCCATGTGTAAGTTCCTAGACCAGGGATCTAACCCGAGCCACAGCAGTGACAACACCAGATCCTTAACTACAAAGCCATCAGGGAGCTCCAGGACTAAGTCACTGTAATGTTTTTAGAGCCGCACCTGTGGCATATGGAGGTTCCCAGGCTCGGGGTCGAATCGGAGCTGTAGCTGCCGGCCTACACCACAGCCACAGCCACACCAGTGACCTACACTATAGCTCACGGCAACGCGGGATCCTTAACCCACTGAGCGAGGTCAGGGATCACCTGTGTCCTCCTGGATACTAGCTGGGTTCATTACCACTGAGCCACAGTGGGAACTCCTCATTCACTTTCTACCCTTGCAATAAGATGAAACAAGAGAACAGGTGAGCTCTCCCAGAGTGTGCTGAAGACAGAATAAATGTTCCCCTTGACCAATTTACAGAAGTGTCTCCTATCTACTAAGAGCCAGTGATGGACTCTGGTCCACTTGGCGGAAGAGAGAAGAGTTCCACCTACACCTCCTTAAGGAGCCACAACCCTAGTCAGCTGGAGAGATCAGCAAACAGGGGGAAAGCTAACAACAAGAATGAGAGCTGTTATTTCTAGAACTTTGCCTTTTATTACGCAGCATCCCTACTCCTCCAGCTGCGTCTCCAGTTGGGTTGCACCTTCTCTATAGAGCACGCCACTCTGTTACCTTGGATTCTAGTTATCTATGTGTGTGAGCTTCTTTCCTACTAAAAAATAAGAAGCTTAAGAGCAGTGGCCACAGTTGTTTGTTTCAGCCCTGCTTTCTCTACCTCCTCCCCTCCCGTTCCCACATCCACCTTTCCAGGCCCACCTACCCCCAGCATCTGGTCCTGTGCCCATCACATACCACATGTGCAATACTTGCTGACTGATTTAAATGAACACATATTAAGGCCTGGCTAAATGCCAAATGGGTATTGTTCAAGGGGGGGGGGTGTTCTCAGGCTGCATCAGGAGAGACACGAAGGAGCAAGGGGCATATTAATTGTGTTTTGCTATACGAGTAGTACAATAATTCCATGTAATGAGCACCCATATGGGCCAGAATATTTGCATAAGTTATCTCACTGAACCCGCAAAGGATCTCTAGTAGAAACAGAAGTCCAATTATTACCCCCATTTCACAGATGAGGAAACTGAGACTCAAAGATATTCAGTAACTTGTCCAAGATACCAGAGTGGGGATACAAAAGTGTATTTACCTAATTTGAGAGAAGAGTGCTCTTTCCACCTGAATAGACATTTCTCCAAGGAAGATATACAGATGGCCAACAAGCACATGAAAAAGTGCTCAGCATCCCTGATTATTAGAGAAATGCAAATCAAAACTACCATGAAGTACCACCTTACACCAGTCAGAATGGCTATCATTAATACGTCCACAAATAGCAAATGCTGGAGAGGGTGTGGAGAAAAGGGAACCCTCCTGCACTGCTGGTGGGAATGTAAATTGGCACAACCACTATGGAAACAGTAAGGAGGGACCTCAGAAAACTAAATGTAGAACTACCATATGACCCAGCAATCCCACTCTCAGGCATATATCCAGACAAAATTCTCATTCAGATAGACACATGCACCCACATGTTCATGGCAGCACTATTCACAATAGCCAAGACATGGAAACAACCTAAATGTCCATAACAGATGATTGGACTAAGAAGATGTGGTACATATACACAATGGAATACTACTAGGTCATCAAAAAGAACAAAATAACGCCATTTGCAGCAACATGGATGGAACTAGAGACTCTCATACTAAGGGGTAAGTCAGAAAGAAAAAGACAAATACCTTATGATATCACTTATATCAGGTACCTAATATACAGCACAAGTGAACCTTTCCACAGAAAAGAAAAATCATGGACTTGGAGAATAGACTTGTGGTTGCCCGGGGGGAGGGGGAAGGAGTGGGGTGGATTGGGAGCTGGGGGTTAATAGATACAAACTATTGCTTTCGGAATGGATTAGCAATGAGATCCTGCTGGGTAGCACTGGGAACTATGTCTAGATACTTACAACGTAGCATGACAATGGGAGAAAAAATTATGAATACGTGTATGTGTAACTGGGTCCCCATGCTATACAGTGGGAAAAAAATTGTGTTGGGGGAAATAACAATAAAAAATAAAAATAAAACAAAATAAAAATAAATAAATAAGTAAACCTAAAAAAAAAAGAAAAGAAAAGTGCTCTTTCCAACAAACTAGGATTTTGGCGTAGATGAAGGTTGGAGGCCATTCAAGATGGCTGCACCGCTATGGGAAAAAGGGAATGTAGCAGATGAGACCAGTATGACCAAGCGGAGGGCTGGGCTGATCGTGACGCTTTATTGTTGACGATAAAAAGGTGAATCAGTCAGCAAACGTAAAATAAAACACTAGAGAGAGAGTTGAAAAATGATAACAACATTGTGCATAGGGTTATGTAGAATACCTACAATGCATAAATACTAGAAGCACCCCACCCCACCCCGGGGTGGGGGACAGCCTTCTAATGGCTTCAGAGTAACAAGTCAGACTTTGGCCTAAACACCCACTTGACTATTTTCCAGCAGAGGATGGCTTAAGCAACCAAAATAATCCTCTCCTCCAGCTAATGGTCTTTTTCTCCCTTCCAGGTTTCACTACAGCCAAGCACAGGGGCCAGTTTAAGGAAATGGAGTGGAAATAGTGTGTGTTCTATTCAGTCTTCAGAGCAGAAGTCAACTGGGGAGCATTACTGGAAATCGGTGGCATTTTTCTTCCCCTCCAAGTGAAATCCCAGGTTCAGCCTGGGTTTGGGGCCTTAATCTCAGGGAACAATTGCCTGTGGGTCGGGTTCCTTTCATCTGTTCAGAGCAATTTGGGCATAAGGGAAGTATCTGTTTTTTCCTTTACCTCTCCTATTGTTTTTTTTTGTTTGTTTGTTTTTAAGAGCGGGTAGAATTGAGAAAGGGGACTGCCAGACTCTGCCCAACACTCAGAGTTACCTTGTCTGTCACTGGGGAGCTGGGGCAGGGTGGAGAAAGCTGTTATCTGACACTCTGCTCCGCAAATATCCTCAGGCTGGCTGCGCATCGGTGGTTACCAAACCCATTCTAAGCAGCAGGGCTTTAACAAATGAAATCAAGGCATTCCCTGGTGGCTCAGTGGGTTAAGGATCCAGCACTGTCATTTCTGTGGCACGGGTTCGATGCCTGGCCGGGGAACTTCCGCAGGTGTGTCCAAAAAAAAAAAAAAAAAAACTTAAAAAAATAAAAATGGAATCAGACCTCAATATATGTAACAGATTAAAACAGCCACTCAGGAAGAGCTGGCGTAGCATCCTGGAATCCCATCTATTTACTTGAGATTCCTCATTAGCCCACTGAGGAGCTAATGTTCAGACCAAATTGTCTGAACAATTAGCCACTTTCAGCAGGCTCCGAGGTCCGGCTTCAAAACCCAAGAGTGGGAGTTCCCGTCGTGGCTCAGTGGTTAATGAATTCGACTAGGAACCATGAGGTTGCGGGTTCGATCCCTGGCCTCACTCACTGGGTTAAGGATCTGGCGTTGCCGTGACCTGTGGTGTAGGTCGCAGACGTGGCTTGGATCTGGCGTGGCTGTGGCTGTGGCGTAGGCCTGCGGCTATGTCTCCGATTTGCCCCCTAGCCTGGGACCCTCCATATGCCGAGGGAGCGGCCCTAGAAAGGGCAAAAAAAAAAAAAAAAAAAAAAAACCAACAACAACAACAACAAAAAAAACAAGAGCTACACAGCACATATAAAAGCACTGGTCTACACAAAGGATGTGGTAAGTGCACCACAGTGGCTCTATGAGGCTAGGTCTCTTCTTTAGACTTCTTTCCAGCCTCCCCTGCCCCAGCCCTTTCAGTGCCAAACTCATGGCATATGGAAGCTTCCAGGCTAGGGGTCGAATCAGAGCTGCAGCTGTGGCCTACACCACAGCCACAGCATCTTGGGGTCTGAGCTACACCACAGCTCACAGCAACACCAGATCCTCAACCCACTGAGCGAGGCCAGGGATCCAACCCGAATCCTCATGGATACTAGTTGGGTTCTTAACCCGCTGAGCTACAATAGGAACTCCTTTCTAGGCTTTTTTTCATCTGTTAGACACGGAACTAGAAAGTGACAGAATGGACAGAGTCCCCACCAGAAGGCATGTGCAGAGCAGGGAGTGGGGGAGGGTACTCCTTAGCTCAGCACAAAGGGCCTTGTCAACTGCAGGCATTTGGTAATGAATGGTAACAAGGACAGCCATTTTATAAGAAAAAAGGAAAAAAAAACACTATAAACCCACAGTCATCCACTATAGCATGCATTTGTTTCTTCCTTGCCAACACGTGAATGACACGAATCCAGGCAAAGAAGCCCACAGAGTCCAAAAAATGTGTTTACAAGGATAAAGCTGCTTATGTCTAAGTGGTCCCTGAAATATCGAGACCAAAGAAGGATAGCAGAGAAATGAATGGAGTTCCCAATGTGGCACAGTGGGTTAAGAATCTGACTGCAGAGGCTCAGGTCTCTGTGAAGGCATGGGTTTGATCCGTGGCCCTGGCACAGTGGGTTAACAGATCTGGCATTGCTGCAGTTGTGGTGTAGGTCACAGCTGTGGCTCAGATTTAATCCCTCATTCCCCGGGAACTTTCATATGCCACGGGTGTGGCCACACAAAAATTTTTTTAAAAAAAGGACAGTAGAGAAATGACTATTTGGTGAGGCACCAACCGTGTGCCTGGGAAAAGGCGTGCCAGCTTGCAGGATAACAGGGGCAACCACTGCAGACCTGGCAGAAGGACAGTCAACACCCTCAGGAAAAGAGTCTGAACCTGTCACTTTTTCTTCCATGGAGATGCGCTTTTGTGGAAAGTTCCGGAAGACACTAGAAAGAGTGTATGTATGACTGACTATTTTTTGACAGGGCTTTAGAGACATGCTACTGCTTGTTTTCATACCCTCCTGGTGATGCCAGGAGGAGTGACAAGAAAGGTTATCTGCATTTCGCAGAAGAAGGAACAGTCCTGGGAAAGGGATGTGGGCTGGTAGTGGACGCGAACTCTTTTCTGCCAGAGTTCCCAGTGGAAGCAAGTGCCCTGTGCCTACTGTGAAGGCACAAAATAGCCTGGTCGCCCTGGAAGCTTCCATAGGCGTGAATGGGAGAAATGAAGCTAAGCAGGCAGAGGCTGCATGGAGAGCATCTCATCAAAGCCGCGGAGAACACACGTCCTCCCTAACAATGGGAGAGGAGGACACTGCTGAGGAGCCACTTGGAAGCAAGCCCAGCACTCCTACTTCTGTCAGTACACTCTTTGATGCCAAAAAAGCCAAACTCTTTAGATGCAAAGGCTTGGAGCATCACCGTCCTGGCACAGCTCCACGCGGCAGCCACGCTACAAGCTTGTCTCAGCCGATGCCCGCACAGCCACCCTGAAGGGAACCTTCGGGACTGGGTATGATCCATGCAGTCGGAGCAAGTGATGCGCTCTTCTTGAACCAATGTCAGGGGGCAGTTGTCAGATTAAATGAGCAAATGCATGCATTCAAGCACTTAGAATAGGGCCTGGTGCATAGGAAGCGCTCAATCAGTGTTATCCCTGGTCCTTGTTATATATAGTTGGCCATCTTGACTGCTTTTGTTGGGAATGAATTCTCTAAGTTCTCTATCTACATGTATTCTATGTTTTGCTTTTATTAGTGGTATTATTATTTGACTTTAATTGAAGAGTCGCCTGCTCTGGGGCTCTACGGAGTAGGGAAAAGAATTTAGGATTTAGAGAGAAATGAACCCTGCTTTCATTCATGGCTCTGCCACTTACTATCTGTGTGGCTTGGGGTAAAATATGTCTTCTCCCAGCCTGAGTTTTCTTTTGTTTTTTCTTTTTCTTTTCTTTTCTCTGTTTTAGCCTTAGTTGTAGTTTCCTTGTCTAAGGTAGTTTCCCTCGTCTAAGCTGTAGATACAATCCGTGGGTTGTTGGTAAAATTAAATGAAATAATGGGTAAGAATTGGGGTTAACAGATGCGGACTGTTGCCTTCGGGATGAATTGGCAATGGGATGTGCTGTGTAGCCCTGGGAACTCCGTCTAGTCACTTAGGATGGAACATGTAATGTGAGAAAAAAGAATGCATACATGTATGTGTACCTGGGTCACCATGCTGTACCATAGAAAAAAATAATAATAAAAGGTAAAAAATAAATTAAAAAGAATGCTCTTTGCAAAGTAAAAAATACTATACAAGGGAAGCATTCTTTTTATTATGAGGCGTTTGAGGCGTAACTAGACTCGATTCCCTCCCCCCGCACATGTATCTCCTGATGCACTCTAAGCTTTGCAGGCAGCGATGGCCAAACATATAGCAGGTCTGCACAGGACTAGTCAACTGACCATTTTGATGAAATTATCCAGTCAATTCAAGCAGTCGGGTTTTGCAGTTGTCCCCATCTCCAGCCATACTCAACCCTACTGTGGCTTGTGATATTGTATAAATATATCCTTCAAGCAGCATGATGTTCTCCTTGGACCATCTTCACCATCCAGGGATGCTAGATATCCAGGGACTGATGGTTTGTGCTTCAAATGTATGTGACATCTTAATCATCCAGTACCAATGCTACTTCAAGCAAACACAAACAGCTGGTGTCCTGAATTTTATAGCATCACCAGCACTTTCCAGGCAAAATTTATAGTGCAACCCATCCGTGAGCTGAGTCCTGCCTCATTTTTCTTTTCCATTTTACTCTTTGCAAGCAACCATCCTGAAAACCCAAAGCATGTTTTATAATGGAAGCAACAGCCACTGGCCCGTAATGTAGTTTTACCTCTTTCCTCCATTCTCGGATTGTGTGCACCCAACACATGTAGTAACAAAAGTGTCCGGGCCGGGTGTTGGTGGTGGACTCCCAGGGACAATCATTCTTATCTTCAAGTTGAAATACTAAGATGATATGTCACTACATTCCATGACCCCTGAAGAATCTTCTTCCTACTCAATACTATTCCCTCCAACTAAGGCTCCAGCAGCAGGACCAGTCTCCTAGTCCTTGTGAATCAAGGTCTGGTACAGTTCCCCATGCACAAAGGGCATCTTCAGAAAGGATGGATGACCTTAGCCTCATGGGACAAGCCCAGACATGGTTGGAATCCTGGCCCCATCATCTATCACCTATGTGACCTGAAACAAGTCGATGTCACCTCGGATTCCTTGTCAGTTAAAAGAGCTAATAATAACCTTTGCTTTATAGGCTTATATAACAATTAAACAAGATAATATTACGTAAAGCACTTTGCGCAGTGCCTGACACATAGAAAGTACTCAATAAATTGTAGTTTAAAAAGCATTATTGTATATTTGCTATATGTGAGGAATGGCTCTCATTTTTCAAGATGTATTACCTTATTTAAATTAAATCTTTCTGCAAATGTCATTTTTCAGTGAGGTCTTCCCCAAGCACTTTATTTAAATTTACAGACTTCCTGTCTGCATCACTTCTTATCCCCCTGCCTTGCCCTTTGGTCCCCTTACAACTTGTTCCCTTTTGCAATACTGTATAGTTCAGTTGTTTGTTTAATGACAGTATCCCTCTACCAGAATGGGCATGAGGGGAGGGAGTTTTGACTGTTTTGTTCATTGCTGTGTCCCAAGAGCTTATAATAGTAGCTGGTATCTCATAGGCATGCAATAAAATATTTGACTGAATGAAGAATTTAATCCTTAAGAAAATCCTACGAAGCAGACACTATTAGTATCCCCTTTTTACAAGTGAAGAAACTGATGCAGAGAGAGAGAGAGTCAGAAATTTGCCCAGGGAAGTGTTGGGATTTTAAAGCAGCAACTGGGGAGTTCTCGTTGTGGCTCAGCAGGTTATGAACCCGACTAGTATCCATGAGGATGAAGGTTCGATCCCTGGCCTCACTCAGTGGTTTAGGGATCCAGCGTCGTGGTGAGCTTGGATCCTGCGGTGCTGTGGCTGTGGCGTAGGCCGGCAGCTGTAGCTCCGATTGGACCGCTAGCCCATTAACTTCCATATGCCGCAGGTGCAACCCTAAAAAAGACAAAAATAAAAATAAAAATGAAAAGCAGCAACTGGGCTCTTAATCATTAAACTATACTGTTTCTTTTAAAGAACTCAAGGAGGGAGAGAGGAGGGAGTGGGGAGAGGGAGGCAGGGAGAGAAAAGAGAGAGGGAGAAAATATGAATGGGAGAATGAGAACAATGGGAAGAGTGTATGTGATTCCACGAAAGTTAGAGTTTATTTTTCATTTTGTGTTATGCTTTTAATTATCCTCCCCCTGTCCATGAATTGTACCTACTTTTTCCAGATACAATTTCTGTGCAGTCCCTTGGGAATCTAGCTTTGGCCTTTTGATAAAGGCAGTGATGATTTATATGCCCCCAAAATAGTATCTTTAGAGGACACTTCTGTTGTTCGACTATGTCTCCATCGTTTTTATGCATCTTTTTGCAAAACTTAATGGGTGGGAACTATTTGCACACCAAATAACTCATAGCTATTCAACACCATACTAGAGGTTCTAGCCAGTGCAGTAAGGCAAAGGAAAAAAGTCATCCATACTGGAAAAGAAGACTAAAACTGCCTTTATTCACAAACGACATAATCTTCTATGGAGAAAAATCAATGGAATCTTCAAAAAAGGTCCTGGAACTAATATGTGAGCTTAGAAAGTTCACAGAATATGAGTGGTATACAAATATCAATTGTCCTCCTATATCCTAGACATGAACAACTAGAAGTTAAAATGAAAGGATGCTATTTACCATAGCATCCAAAGTATGAAATCTGACAAAAGATGGGAAAAACATGTACTCTGAAAACTACAAATCATTGCTGAGTGAAATTAAAGGAGATCCAAATAAATGGAGAGATACACTGCATTCATGGCTTGTAAGACTCAGTATTGTTACGTTGTCAGCTCTCCCCAGTTCACCATAATCCCTGCCCAAAGCCCAGCAGGTTTTTTTCTTTTTCTGGAAATGTGCAGGCTGATTCTAAAATGCATATGGAAATGCAAAGGACCTAGGATATCCAAAATAACTCTGAAAAGGAAGAATGAAGTTGGAAGAATCACAGCATCTAATTTCAAAACTTATCATAAAGCTAGAGTCATCAAGACCATGTCAAAGTGGCATAAGGGTAAGATATTAATCAATTAAGAATGTAGAAAAGATTAAAAATATATATATATATGTAAATTGTTTTTTGACTTTCAACAAAAGTGCCAAGGTAGTTCAATGGAGAAAGAATTTTCTTAAGAAGTGGTACTGGATGCTATAAAATTGGGTTGTGATGATTGTCGTACAACTATAAATGTAATAAAATTCATTGAGTAATTAAAAAAAGAGAAATGGTAGTGGAACAACTAGATATACATATGTAAAACAACACAAAACTTTGATCTCTACCTTGCACCATATGCAAAAATTAACTCAAATCGGTTAATGGCCTTAAATTTAAAACCTAAACTATAAAACATCTAGAAGAAAACATAGGCAAAAACCTTTGCAACTTTGGGTTAGGCAAAGATTTCTCAGATGTGCCACCAAAGGCGTAATCCAGAAAAGCAAATAATGATAAGTTGAATTTCCACAAATTAAAATTTTCGACACTACATTTAAATGCTTCTACACTCCAGACTTTTAATCAGTGTTGGCTTCATAGTCATTTTTTGAATAGCATGACAGTTTTGCCCTGTGGTTCCCATACTCGCTTAGTACTGCAAACCCTAGTGGGCCACGGCGAATTGGTTATTTGTCTGGAAAACAATGGATGTGGCTCAGAGGCATCAGAAGATGCCACTGATTGAGCCTCTATAATTCCTTCACCTCAGGAAGAGCTGGGCCAGGAGCTGAAAATATGGGGGTATAAGGGCAAGTTGGAGCCTTGGTAGTTAGATGGATGGTGGCGGGGGAGGGGGGAGAAGGAGGAAGGGAAAGAGGGTGGGAGAAAGAGAGGAGTTGAAGAGGGGCTGCAATAGAGAGGCAGACACAGAGATCTGTTATTTGGAGAAAAACGGAGGAGTCCTGCTTGACATGGTTCTTCCCTGCATTCCCAGGCCTGCTCCAATGAGAGCGAGGAGTGGGATTCCAGCCAGCCCCTGGGATGTGAATGCAACCCCGAGCTCGGCCAGAGGCGTGCCAATGAGAGTTCCCAACCCCGTAGGCCACGGAGGGAGACATCGAGCTATTGAGGACCCTGGTTCTGGAGAGCAGTGTGTTGAGTCCATGATTCTGTGCGGCAGGTGAGAAGGAAGAAAAATAGCTCTTGCCTTCTAAGGCTCCGTTAACAGAACACTCGTCTTGACTACGCTGTAGAACCATCATTAGCACCGACGGTCCGACATTTAGGGGGAGTTTATTATGTTAATTAGTACCCTCTGCATCCTAACCAGCACAGACATGCACGTGGACCCACGAGGAAATATTTCCAAGACAGGATTGTTTCTTCTTGGATCCTTCAGTAATTTCTTTTTTTTAAAAGTTAATTATTTTTTTTTTTCTTTTTAGGGCCGCACCTGCGGCATATGAAGGTTCCCAGGCTAGGGGTCGAAAGAGAGCTATAGCTGCCGGCCCACACTACAGCCACAACCACGCCAGATCCAAGCTGCATGTGCGACCGACACCACCGCTCACGGCAACGCCGGATCCTTAAGCCACGGAGTGAGGCCAGGGATAGAACCTGCGTCCTCATGGATCCTAGTCAGATTCGTTTTGGCTAAGCCGCAATGGGAACTCCTCCAGTAATTTCTTCCCTCACTCAATCTGGGGGCATTATTTAAGTATTGCCAGAGGTTCTGAGGCTTCTGCTTCCCCATTTCTGGTGCTGGCAAAGCAGATAACCAGACCTCTTATTTGGTCACAATCATACAGGCCAGGTCACATTGTCCCCAGCTGCAGTATGTTGGCAGCTGAAGCAGGCATAATCACTAGTTGACATTTATTGAGCACTTGCTATGTGCCAGGCACTAGAAGAGCCTTTCTTGGATCAGGGTATTTTATCCTCACAATAGCCCATTGAGGTAGGCACAAAGTTAATCAGTGATAGAGCCAGGATTCAAATCCAGGTCTATCTGATAACTCCAAAGCTGATGTGCTTTCAAATACACACAAGATGGCATGATTAATTTATATAAAGAGATCTTTGAATAGCCCCCTACTACAGCTAGTTAGCACTAGGTGAATCTTCAAAATGTGGCAAACTTATGTGTTCTTTACCCCCCCACTTTCTTTGGTCTTTTTTTTTTTTTTTTTTTTTTTTTTTGGCTTTTTGCTATTTCTTTGGGCCGCTCCCACGGCATATGGAGGTTCCCAGGCTAGGAGTCGAATCGGAGCTGTAGCCGCCAGCCTACGCCAGAGCCACAGCAACGCGGGATCCGAGCCGCGTCTGCAAGCTACACCACAGCTCACGACAACGCCGGATCCTTAACCCACTGAGCAAGGGCAGGGATTGAACCCGCAACCTCATGGTTCCTAGTCAGATTCGTTAACCACTGCGCCACGACGGGAACTCCTCTTTGGTCTTTTTAGGGCCACACCTGCTGCATATGGAGGTTCCCAGGCTAGGGGTTGAATCAGAGCTACAGTTACCAGCCCACACCACCGCCACAGTGATGTCAGACCCGAGCAGCATCTGCGACCTAGGTCACAGTTCACGGCAATGCCAGATGCCTAACCCACTGAGTGAGACCAGGGATCGAACCTGTGTCTTCATGGATGCTAGTCAGATGCGTTTCCGCTGAGCCACAACGGGAACTCCTAGCCCTTGCTATTAAAAGTCCTTTGCAAATGTCTCATGTTACTTTCCTGCCTTATTCATGCGTGTGCTTTCTGGGCTAGATGTGACTTGTTTTGGTTGTGATCAAAGGACTCACACTCTCCTGGGTGGGGCATATTGTAGGGGAAAAGGCAGTTAGGCTACAAAGGTAGAGATTCTTGGGCACACTCTGCTAAAAGTTGTTCCTAGAAATACATTCTGACACGGGCCTATGTTTTGGTCATTTGTCTTTGGCTGCCAAGGAGCAACCGCAGAGAGAGAGGGGAAGGAGAAGGAGGGAGGGGTGGAGAGGGAGGGTGAGGGAGAGGTGGGTTGGCTTGGGACTTTGGTTTTTCACAAGCCTTCGCGATGATAGACTTGGTCTAATAGCTAAACTGAGGCACTACTGACATCATCATCACATAAGACGACAGAGATTATTTGAAAAGTTGAATATTTGGCCATTTGATCACTATGCTCGTACAGCACACCAGCATTCTGAAGTGGAAGTACACACACACACACACACACACACACACACACACACACACGCACACAACACACACACACACACACACACACGAACTTCCACACACTGAGGCAAAACTAGGAATTTTATCAGCAGTCACAGCCTATTTTGTCTTAGAGGAAATACATGGCTTTCCATGAGAGGAAATGACGCAGTCGTAAGAGCACAGGAGGCAGGACTCGAAGCCCAGCAATGCATGTGTAAACCACTTACCCTGAACTTAAAACTAAACCCACTGAATCCACACTCAACAAGCAGGATTTTGCCTCTTCTTTCTATTTTTTTTTTTTTTTTTTTGTCTTTTTGCTTTTTCTAGGGCCGCACCTGTGGCATACGGAGGTTCCCAGGCTAGGGGTCGAATCGGAGCTGTAGCCACCGGCCTATGCCAGAGCCACAGCAACGCGGGATTCGAGCCGAGTCTGCGACCTACACCACAGCTCACGGCAACGCCGGATCCTTAACCTGCTGAGTGAGGCCAGGGACCGAACCCGCAACCTCATGGTTCCTAGTCGGATTCATTAACCACTGCGCCACGACGGGAACTCCTTGCCTCTTCTTTCTAAAGCAGGCAAAACTAAAGGATCATGGGTGTGTTTAGTATATTTATGAAGCTATGGGCTCTAAAGACTGTTGAAGAAATGGATCTGTTCATTATGAGACAATTTTGGCAAAAACAGGTTGGAGTCAGTTTTCCCTGTGGCATCTGCTATCAGGGTTGGCTCTGGGTAGATTTGTAAAGTGAGTGAGGTTTGACTTAACGGTCTCACATTCCCTTTCTGTCCTCCTTTTTCCTCTATTTTAGCATCCCGCCCCCTCAGGCTTCATTCATTTAAGCCAACATTTATGGAACTTAATTCAACATTTACGGTATCATTTACCAGGCAGTGTGCTTGGGCACTCTGCCCCGATCCTGTAATAGTCATGGCCTTCGCTAGTATTTGAACATTGAACGTGGTCCTTGTCCTTCCATACCCCGAGCCTATGTGACAAACATTTCGGACTGGGAGGACTGATTGATTTGCTTCATCATCTGCAACTGCCTGCAATCTAATTTTTAAATGGATACCTCTGAATATTCCACGCACACACACACACATATACACACACCCTCAGCCTTGGTTGGCTAACTTGAGGGAGAAGAGCTGTAGTGACCTATGAGTTCTCTTTATTGCTTTCTTGATGAAGGGGTGTGTTAAAGGCTCAAGAGAGCTCAACAATAATATTGAGAAAGCTCAACAATAATATTGACTGTCTAAAAACAACCAGAATGATATTATTTTGGAGAAAAAGTGAAGTGTTGGAAAAGTCCACAGAATTTCCTTTCATCATCAGCGCTGCTACATTTTTTTAAAGTGGCATGGTTCCAACTTCTCCCCAAAGTCGCCATTTTCATCCCCTACAGGAATCGTGGTGTAGGACAGGCACAGCACTCAACTGGCCATCCTGAGACCAGGCTCCAAGCCTTGTTCAGTGTGATCCGCTGAAGTGTCTTGCTCTCTGGGAGCAGAACTGCAGCATACATTGCAGTAGAAAGAGCACGGGTCAGGTATTACAACACCAGGATTCTAGGTTGATCCCTGCTACTAACTAATGCGTGACTCTGGGAAAGCGATTGACAACTTCTTGAGTCCTTATCTGTTCAGCAACAGAGTTGGTCTCATCTGACATGTGAGTATGTTCTGATACAGAATGAAAATTTGTAATGGCTCCTTGTGGCTACCATGACTTATGCTCAGCCTTGACAGGTTAAGGGCTTGCTGGGAAGAACCCAATGGATCAACAAAAGGATTGATCGTGGCCTGATGTGTTGGAAAAATTAACAGATTACACTACCAAAGGAAACCAAATGTGATATTAAATATGGCAGCCTCGTCTGGTTGGTCTCCGATCAACCTCTGCAAAACCTATACTTTCTGATCTCAGTGGCATGGCTCTACACTGATTTTCTCTTCTGTCCTATCGATTTGACTCACTGTTGGCATAGAATATACTGCATGTACCTCCCTGAAAGCCAGTGCCAGGGTAGTCTGGCTCTGCTGCTCAGACATATCCCATTCCATCTGTTCCTCCCCGAAACAGAGGGCTCGCTACTCAGCTTCCAATACAGGCAATGAAACAGAGCAAGCAGAACTGACTCAACTTTCAAGCTGTAGGTTTCCTTCAGCTCCTCGCCATGCTACAGCCTGTCAGTTGGCCCCAAATGGGTTGAAGTCGGAAAAAAAAAAAAGGCAAGAATCGGCCATTCAGTTTTAGCTTTGACCTAATCCACAACTCCAGCTTGTTTTCATCAATATTAGAGGATTCTGCTCATCTAAATGACTAATTTGCATTTCCCTCTTCTGACCTAGTCTTGCCCGCTGAGGGGTAAGCGGAGAAAAGGAAAGGGTTCAAGGGTCACTTCTCAGAAGCCTTCATTGATATTGCCACATGAAGTCTTCTCCACCCGAACCCTGGCATTGGTTAGGGGGTGACTGTGCTGGCCCCAATAGCACCCCATGACTACATGTAAACACCACATTATCATCCTCTCTCTTCTACTAAGACTGTGAGTTCCTTGAGGGCACTACTGTATCTTGCATTTGCGTGGCCCATAGTCTAGCACAGTGGCACAAAGTCAAAGCTTGACATATTTTAGTATCATCATTACAATGATGGGTGCTAAAGAAGGGTTTTACCAAAACTATTGGCTGGGAAACCGCACATAGACACACGATGTCTTCTCTAAGCCTCAATTTCTTCATGTACAAAATGGAAATAATAATAGTGCCCACTTCATGAACCTTTGGTGGGTGAGAATTCCTGAGACAAAATACATCAAGTGGTCTGGGACACAGGTTGATCCACAGCACCCACTCAACACTCAGGAGTTACTATTTGGGGCCATGATGTATATCTGAGGCAGCTTGACTCGTCTTCAAAAGAAGGGAGGCCAATTTCTTTGCAGAGAAGAAAAGAACACACCTCTGTCTTCCAGCCTCTATCCGGCCTCAAAATAATATAGAGGAACTCTTAGATCTGCTCCACATCCCTGTCGCTAACTCAAATGGCATGAGAAAATCCAGCAGCACAACACCCACCCAGGACGCTGACTGTTGTGAAAAAGCACCAAGGGGGAAAAGCCCCCCTGGGGTGGGGGTGGGGGGCAGAAATCCACCTTGGACCCCTCCCCCCCAGCACATACTCCCTAACCCAGGATGGAACTACTCTCTCTGAACTGTAATAACACACGTGCCTAAACACTGCTAGACTCTGTTCTAGAAAGGGTGGGGGAAATGCCCCTGAATAGTCTCACCAGATTCATGGAACATCAGTACCTCTCCAGTTGACAAAAACGTCCTGAGAAGGAGAAAATGTACAGAGACAGAATGAAAACAAACAAACAACAACCTCCTGCAAACTGATGGAAGGTAAGAGAAAGGGTCCCTGAAACATATTGCGGAAGACAACCCTAGAAATGGGAGAACTTTTTACTCTTTATTAGCAATCACCAAAAGGAATGAAGAATTGAAAAGAGAAGGCTCAATCTGGGAGTCACATACATGGCAGATAAATAACCTTTAGCTCCGAATGTGTGGAGGGAGGCCGTCCCTGTGGCAGAAGCTTGGGACGTATCCAAAATCCAGCAAGTGGGATCTAAGATCAGGTTTATCTACTTAAGAATGTATTTATGCAGGCCTCCTACTGCATTCTCTATGGCATTTTTTTTTAGCCACACCCATGGCATGTGGAAGTTCCTGGGTTAGGGATCATACCCACTCCCAAGTTGCGACCTGCATCACAGCTGTGGCAATGCCGAATCCTTAACCCGCTGTGCCATGAGGGAACTCCCTCTCTATGGCATTTTTTTAGGGCCACACCCTCAGCATATGGAAGTTCCCAGGTCGAGGGTCAAATTGGAGCTGTAGCTGCCAGCCTATGCCACAGCAACAGCCACAGCAACTTGGGATCCAAGCTGCATCTTTGATCCACACCACAGCGCAGAGCAACGCTGGATCCTTAACCCACTGAGCGAGGTCAGGGATCAAACCCACGTCCTGATGGATACTAGTCAGGTTTGTTACTGCTGAGCCATGACAGAATTCCTCTATGGCATCTTAACTCCAGGTCTACCAACTGCTGCTTTCGGGGCTCACACTGAGAGTCTCTCAGTCAAAAGGTTAGAGACCTTGGGTTCCTGCAAAGCCAAAAAGATATAGAACACTGGGCCCGTCAAAGTGTAACAGCAACCACAAACATTCTTAATTATACATCAGGGTCTAATAAACGAAGACTGTGCAGATGTCAGCAGGACAGGCATGTACAAGGTGCCAGACAGGGCCTGCCATTTCTGCAAGCATGGAGTTCAAAGTAATTCTCCAGCGCCACCTCTGTTAACCGAGGGCGCATGCTGCCTGTGGATTGGGACTAATTTGGAAACATTTGGCTGCCTGGGAACGTGTGCATCAATTCCCTTTCTTCATAATTCATACAGCATTTTGACTGTGGTGCTCAGTGATAAATAACAGAAACGAGTTCTAACTGCTCTGAGATTTAGTCTTATGTCTTCACCACTGCTTTTTATATTCTCCAAGCTAGCCCACATCCAACTTGATATGCAAACTTGAAATGGTATTCAGGAGGAGGAAAAAGGCAGCCAATAGATCTTTCACTTGGGAAATTGAAAATAAGATCATATTCAAAGAGCAGCATTTATGGTCATATGCTGAATACATAAAATATATGACCATCACAGATTCACCTTTCATGGCAAAGCCATGCTCTTGTAGTGACATAGCTTATTGCCAGATTAGAGCTTTTAGCGTGATGAAGGCATCTTTCAACTTCTCCTAGATGCAGGCTGGATGCTCCTTTGGGGCTGTATTTCTGCCTGTCATGATGCCCCCACATTCCTGAGACACAGAGCTTGCAAAAAGACTCGAGCCATTCACCGAAGGGTGGCAGCCACTTCGAAGGAGAAGTATGTCATTTGCCTGGGGTCACACTCTTTCAGACTGCCGTGCTCTGCTGACTCCAAAGGGAGCAGTCAGCTAAGGTTGTTTTCTGGAATCAGCCCAAGGAGCTAAACTAACATCATAACTGTTCAGCCAAAACAAGTTTGGGCAATACCAAAAAGACACTTTCAGGTAGGACATGGTACAGGTTTGTCAGTAGGAAAAGAATACATATCATGTAAATCGGTGACATGGTGACAATGTAAATGTACTCAAGCCAGGACCCTTATGGAACAGCTTTCCAGATTCTTCTAAATCCACCCCAAATCACAGTGGATGTAGAAGACAAATGCTCATGGATTTCATGGATTTTGCAATTCATAAAATGAGTTTGCCATCATAAGATGGTTGATCAGTGCCTCTGATTCTTCTTTCTTCAATTTTGGAGACTCATAGTCCAAACCTTGTCTTGCTGCAAGTCCTTGCCCTTCGAAATCAGCCCTGGTAGCTATCTTCCCAAAGGCATCTCCTGACCTCCCCCTCTTTCTTGTCTCCCTTCATGCACCCAATATTCCCAACACAGGCCTTACTCAAACCCCCCAGGGACGAGCCCAAGGTGAAGCACACACAACACATTCTGGAAATCTTTGAATGAATATGAATGAATCACAAAAGAAGACAGCACATGGCTTTGTGACAGCGATGTTGGACGCACGGGGGCACTTTTCACTTACTTCCCATTCTTAGATGTGTTCCGGGCCTTTGTGGATGATGGTGAGTTGGCTCCTGGATTAGTGTTTGGAGAACCCCGTTTATCCTTACTATACCCACAGAAAGAATAGAAAAATACAACAGTGACCACAGAGACAAAAAGAGATCAGTCATTTCATTTAAAGACTTTCAAGGTGCCTCTCAATCTCTCAACCTCTCTCTCCTTCTCTCTCTCTCTCCTTCTCTCTCTCTCTCTCTCTCTCTCTCTCTCTCTCTCTCTGTGTGTGTGTGTGTGTGTGTGTTACCTGTCAAAATAAAGCATGATCTTATCCAAGGCTGCCCTTCCAAGGTACAGAGAGTGGGAGCCATTGGTCAAATTCAAAGAAAGCTATTCTTCCGGCATTCAAAGCTTGAGCAGGTAGCTGCCATTAATGATAGCACCACAGCTCAGGCCCCAGGAGAGAAGCTCTGGCCGCAAAAATGTATAAGGATAACTAATCTTTAATGTAAAAGCCTTTATTTCCAGTCTCTAGATTCTCTATATTACAAGTTCAGTTCTGAAGCTGCTGACTTTTAGTGAAGTATGTGGATGCCGAATGACTTCTAAAAGTCTTTGGGAGATACTATCAGATGAATTAATAATTTTCATTCATAATGTTAACATGGGAAGGCCGTGAATTCAGATATTCTTTCAAGAGAAGCACCACCTGCTTCATGAGTAATTGAATTTAAATCTCCACCTTCAATAATTCCACAGCTTATGTCAAACCTTGGAAACAATTACGAAATAAATCACTAGGAAGGTCTGCTTAATCTCATCAGGTTAATAAACGCAGACAAATTAATCACTTGAAGGTAAACAAAAAGGAATAATTGATTAGAGTCCTCTTGATTACTTTATTCTATTTTCTTTATCAAACTATTTTTACCATTATCTTCAATTCAGCTGCTCTGCCTTGAAATTATTACTTTACTTCATCTTCAGATTTCCATGGAAACCAATTCAAAGCCCTTCTCTCCACTTGATGATGTGTGGAATTATTTATCCTGATTTCATCAAAAAGATTTTTTTTTTTTTGGTAGTAAGATCTATGTCAGCATAACCTTTATGAAAAGTGAAGGTAAAAAAGAAAACTGCATATCTTGGCTTTCAATGAGAAAAATAGAGTCTTGGAAAGGCAGAGAATATTGTCTCAGAGAATGTCAAAGAGCTTTCCAGATATTTATGAACCTTTTAATTACTTCAGAAATAGGTGACTGAAAGTAGTTGTATTTAGATGTGGCGTGGGGTGGGGTTGGAGGTCACACAAGAGATAGTCTGTTTTGCATCCATCAGCTTTAAGTGGCTACGCGGATGTGACTGGAACAAGAGCTAATCATGGGTTCCTGGTGATTGCAAAGGTAAGACAGATGTGTGTGGCACAGGGCTCATCTGACAGATAGCGAAGGTTCCAGCAGATAGGATTCAGTGTCCAGAAGGTCTGAAAAGCAGTTCTCCGAAGTGGGAGTTCACCAAGGTGAGCTCTGATCCTTCTGCTGGGTGGTGCTGGAGAGAGTGGGCGCACAGCCTGTCCCAGAGGAAGTGCCAGAAGCCCGCTGACACACACTGCCGGGACCATTTCCCTATGTTGCTCACAGACTCAGTGGAGCGTGGCTGCATCCTGAGTGGGGACTAAAGAACTCAGGCAATGCTGGCCCTGCCCATCCATGCTGACTTCCTGGCCAAGAACTCCTTAATCATCCCTAGGACCATACCAGATACCATCCTTATTCGGAACCCAGCTTGTACAGCAGAAATTGGCACAACATTGTAAATCAACTATATTTTAATAAAAATTTTAAAAAAGAACCCATCTCAGAAACGAAGTGATAAGACCGATCCCTTGGACGAAGACTAACTCAGAACTCAAAACTGTCAATTCCAGAAGGTTGGTGTGGTCACGTGCAGAGGATGAAATTGAGGCAGGAGATCAATGGGTCCCAGGCTGAGCAACTGTAATCTCTTCGCTGTGGACAGATACTTCAAGATAAAAAGATGGCAGGAGCAAGAAGGTGCTGTGCCCTGCTTGGATAAAAGATAGTGACCACCCTCATTCTTGAGGTTCAAGAGACCTCCGGAACTACACACTCACAGAAAGGTTCCCCAGGGGTCAGAGAAAGGAGGGGCACAGACCGTAGTACTTCCTGTCAACTTCCCAGAGACCCTGGCAGTAGAATCCAGCCTTGCTAAAAGATGTTCACGCACGTGCGCGCACACACACACACACACAGGGGAGGGCCCTGAGTCAGGCCAAATGTGGGCTCCAGGCCAGATGAAGCAAGATGATTGGCCAGAGGAAGCCTGGAAGGGCTGCCCCCACACAACTGATTTAAACCACCTCCAAAGCACGTGTGGCTCTCTTTCCCCTCTTGCTCTTTCCCTCTATCTGTCTCTCTCTCTATCTGCACCTCCCACCACCACCTGAGCCTGCCTGTGCTTTCGCCACACCGATCTAATCTCTCTTCTCTCTCTCTCTCTTTCTTTTTCTAGGGCCGCAATGGCAGGCAGCACAAGGAGGTTCCCAGTAGGGGTCCAATCAGAGCTACAGCTGCCAGCCTACGCCTCAGCCACAGCAACTCGGGATCTAAGCTGCGTCTGCGACCCACACCACAGCTCACGGCAATGCCAGATCCTCAACCCACTGAGCGAGGCCAGGGATCGATCCTGCAACCTCATGGTTCCTAGTTGGATTCCTTTCTGCTGCACCACAATGGGGACTCCCTCTCATCTCTCTTAATAAATACTTTATTGGAGTTCCCGTTGTGGCTCAGTGGTGAACGAATCCGACTAGGAACCATGAGGTTGCAGGTTCGATCCCTGGCCTCGCTCAGTGGGTTGAGGATCCGGCGTTGCCATGAGCTGTGGCGTGGGTTGCAGACGCGGCTCAGATCCCGCATTGCTGTGGCTGTGGTGTAGGCCGGTGGCCGTAGCTCCGATTAGACCCCTAACCTGGGAATCTCCATATGCCACGGGAGCGGCCCTAGAAAAGGCAAAAAGACAAAAATAAATAAATAAATGAATAAATAAATAAATAAATACTTTATTTGCTTCACCAGTCTCAATCTCTTTGCCGAATTCTTGCTCCAAAGGGACAGGTACTGGGGACTTAGATCAAGTGGTCAGGGTTCAGTGTTCTTTCTCATCCCACAGCCACCCAAGAACAAAATATGCCATGTCTTGCAAAATGTAAGCAGATCTGAGTTACCTCACTGGCCACTGAGCCCTCCTCCTCCAAAGCCCCTCACTCAAACAAAAGGCAGTGGGAAACTTTGCTGGAAGCACTCAGAAATAAGGGATCTTTTGACCTTGCTGGATTCGGCTCAGGCTAGGTGGTCCTGTAACACCTCCTCCTCTGAGCCACTCGGTTCAGGCATCCACGTTCTTTTGAATAAAGGAACACCCATTCCCATTGCTGTGCTTCCCAGTCTGTGCCTTGCGCACCAAGGGTCCTTTATAATCTGCATGACAAGTGGCCCTGTTTAAGCTCAATGCCGGGCACCACAGGACATCAGGGAAGGCTGGCAGCTGGCAGCGGCAGCCTTATTAAGTGCTGTTGAGCTTGTTAAGTGCTGCTTTGGCTGGGGGGTGGTCCTGGAGCAGTCGTCCTTTCAGCGATAGGAATAAGAGCCCCTTCTGACCTCCTGCCAAATCCTGTAAGTGCAGATCCGAGGGGAATAAACACAAAAACCTCCTTGGAGAAAAATCACAGGCGGCAGGTATTGGCGCTAAGACTGGGAGTGAAAGTCATCACATAACTGCAAGCGTTTGTCCCCTGGAAATAGCGGGCCCTGTGTATCTGAAAGTGGCGGGGGCGGGGAAGTGCCGAGCAGAACTGGGGAAGGCTTGACTCCTAGGAGTTCAAGTTTGTAGATGGACTAAGGAGCGTTGTTCAGGAAAAGGGTGAAGAGTCATTGTTTCTCGCCAATGTTCCAGGCTGAGTAGGTCATTCTGGACGAGATGCTATGATTCTGAAGCTCTGAGACAAAAGACCCTCGGTTTTCTGCACGGGCTCCATCGCAGAGAAATAAAATCCTGCTACGACAGACTGTCTGGGAGACTCAAGAGATCTGGAAAAACACGGGTGGAGGACCCAAAGATTGAGTAAGATGCTACCGAGGATGCTGGCCACTGAAAGAAACATCCAGCAATCCCAGGGACTTGCAGGAATAAGTCCTGCCTGCTCTCAGGACAGATATATGAACAATAATTTGGGGTGGAGGGGATTGGAGGGGATGTTGCCTGGAATTGGAGCTACTTTCCAAGGTGCCCTTCTGAAACAGGCCATCCCCAGCTGCCCTTTTCTCTCTGTTTCTAGAACACCTGGCAGCTCTCCTGACGTGCATCTCTTCTCTGGGTTGCGATCTTAAAGGCTACGGTCTGAAATCCCAGGGCACATGGGTCCAGGCTTCTCCCACTCCTCAGGAGTACCTATCTTCTTCCAAGGGTCAAATTCTTTCCTCCCTCCCTCCCAACCCAGCCTCATCGAAGGCCTATGCACACGATACCCAGTGAGTTCCCGACAGGAACGTGGAATGAACGCCAGCCCTCTTTTCGGTCTGCTTGGTCCACTGCGCATCAACATGCATCCACACAGGCTCCACAAATGTCTCCAACACCAGAAAAGCGGGGCGAAAAAACCTGCAGCGTTATGCACAGTGTATTCAGGTGGGAAAACCGTGACTAACCCAACTCTTCAGCATTTTCAAAGTGGTTCTGATTGAATAATTTGACGCTGAAATGGCATCCAGAGTACTTCACCCCCAATGGCAATCAGATCCACTCCAACCTGGAGTCTTCTCTTAGGTCAGAGAGGTGCTTGAGGGCCAAGAACCGAGCAGTTTCTCACACCCTTGAACCACTTTCTCGATGGGCGACACACAGAAACTTCCGCATTTCCTACAGGATTTGGTAAGCTCTTTTTGGAATTCATTCATCTCAGATCCATGAAAAACAGTTGTGCTGCTCTAACTACAAACAGCACTGAAATTTAAAAAATTAGTTTGCAGGGTCCTAGGAAATAGACATTGTATTTCAGAAGAGAGAGTTGGGTCAGAACTCTCCATATCTTTTATCTGGCACTGAGGGTGCAGTGCTTGTAGTGTTGTTTGTATTTCATTATCTGTCTCCCCGACTAGCTCTTAAGAGGGCGCTCCACGAAATATTTGCTGAACGAATCACTGACAAAGGTGCATTTCGGCTCAGTGGAAAAGGATTACCATGATGGATTATCTGGCACTCTTGTGAGAGAAGGAAGTGGTGACACACGTGTCACATATCTTCCATCCCTAAAGGAGAATGAGCTGGGAAAATTGGATTCTAGTTACTCATGGCTGATCATCAGGTGCATCACAAAGACAGGGGAGCTTAGAAAGGACGCTCAAGCAAGTTCGCTTGGATGGTTGGCCAGTGCTGCAGCATAACAACAAAAAAATCGATTGCATTTATAGGGCTTTTAGTGTTTTTTTCCAGTGTGTGTTCTTCTAAGTGGTAACAGAGATGAAACCCAAGCTGTTTGTTGTTACGGGGTTACCTCAAGTCTCTGGGGAAGCGGTGACTACTCTTTGCTCTCTAGAAATGACCCTGGGCTCCTTAGAGTTCCCAGGATAAGGAAGAGTGCTTAAAAATATAGGGATAGGAGCTCATCTAGCTGCTTCCCCAACAGGTGCTTGAATCCCCTCTGCAACATATCAAGCCACCGAGTGGTTGTCTTTTGAAGACTTTTCAGTCCTGATTGCTTCCCCACGAAAGCCTGCTTTTCCATTTGCTAAGAGGCTCACCTTGCTGAAGTCTTTTCGCCCTTGTTCTGTTACTGAGCAAGACAGCTCTTCAAATATAGATTTCCTTTAATTAGAGCTGATGAGGCTCCTTTATTTCATTTTTCTATCGTGCTAGGTGGTTCTCCTGAGAGGTTTTCTTTTTTTGCTCCCAACGTTTTTCATTTCCTTCTCCCCAAAGTGTCTAAATGAGAGGCCCTGTCCCTTTAAGCATCCTCTTCCCCGTGATCTAGGATTTCCGTGAATCACCAAGCCAAGGAAAGTTCCGTTCACTGAGCTGTGCTTTCCTTTAGCCTCCTTCCCCAGCTTCCCTTGGCTGAACGGTGGCCAGTGACTGAAGCCCAACGTGGCTATGGTGGCTCAGAAGCAACCTCGGGTGTTCAAAGCATTTATTCTCTAAAGCCTAGGGCATGCAACCGATCAGGTAAACCCTTCACACTGAAGCTCACAATTACTTTGTAATTGCAGGGCTCTTGGAAAAGGCAGCTGGGACAGTCACATTATCTCGACCTCTCCCCTTCCATTAACCTTTCACTCTAACGACTCACCACAGGGGCATCGGGGACGGGAGCAATATGTTTATTGATCCTTATTGATCATCGTTGCTATTTTGTTCTCTTCACCTCTTGGCACAGATGCTATTTCTGCCCAGGGAAGGTGGTCCCATCCCTGAATCCCTCACTGGGATCAAGAAAGAACATGCATCAGTTCCTCATTTATTTCCTCATTTCAGCTGGCTATTCACTTAGGTCTTTACCAAGAGCTTGGGTGTTGGCTCCAGACCATCAGGGGCCACTGGAACTGTGTGTCACAATTATCACCTTCACCTCGAGCCCTGGGGATTGAGAAGCAAAGCAAAACAAAACAAAACAAAATCACAGTTCTGGTCTTGGATGGTTGTGGGTGATGGAGACCTGAAATACAATGGGAGCCTGGGACCCGAATAGTAGTTATGGGGGTGGCGAGAAGGAAACCATGGATAGCATAGAAAACACGAAGGACTAAACTCAAGAACGGACTCCCTCTGGAGAAGGAGAATAAAGTCTACATGAAAGCTGCTGAGAAAAGTCTGGAAGCTGAACGACTGGGAAAACAGAGGTGCCGGTGAAAGAGACGGATGGATTGGGAAGGGGATCTGGACTGGAGGAGAAGATGATGGATTTGGTCGGGAGCGTATCGAGGTGGGGTGCTGATGGACAGCATCCAGCAGGCAATTAGAGAGATGGCGCTGCAGCTCCAGATGAAAGACAGTGTCAGATGTACAGTCGCTGCTCTGAAGAGGGAGTCAAGGCTGTGAGACAAGCAGCGAGGCTGGATGGGACAGCCAGCCAGCCACCGTGATTAACGAGCGGATGTTTTGGGGGGTGGCGGGGAGGGACAGCCTGTGTCGGAATCCGCTTTCTTCCACTCCAGTTTAGGATGATTTACCAGTGGGTTCCAAAATCTTAGATGCCTGGGGGCCCAGGTTGACTTAGCGGTGTAGAGTTCAATGCTAAGGTTAATGAGGAAAGTGGGGCCTCGAGCCTTCGGCAGGCCAGTGACTTTTTCACATCCTGTGTCCATAGCCTGCTTCTCCCCCATCCTCCTAGCTCAGTCAGATTGCTTACAGGTCACAAGGTGAGCGGGGCACCAAGAGGAGAGGTGGGTGGCAAGGACCATCAGTCCATTCCCATAACAACGATATCCTGCAAGGTACATCCCACGCGGCTGTCACCTTGGGGTAAGGAGGGCAGCCGGGCGGAGAATCAAAACTGAGCTTTAAGCTTTGGCTTCACTTGCCCCCTTCATTCTCCTTTACCGAGACCTAACCACGTGCCTGGGACTGTACTTCTGATCGACGGCGCCCAAATCCATTCCTATTTGTCAGCAGGCTTCCCTTCCCTTTTCCTGTTCCCAGCCTTTGCCCTGCGCCTCGCTAACTGGCACCCTTGGTCACCCTCTCTTAGCATCCCAAGCGATACAAGGACGACACGACTAGAAACATCACCAGGGCTGGGGGTGGGGGCAGCCTGCCTGGGAGCAAATCAACAGCTTTGCCCTTGAACAGCCCATGTAGCCCAGGCTTCCTGCGTCGAGCTGAGTTCAGGAGGGCCGTGTTCAAGGAACCGTGGCCATGACCCTTTCCAAATCGAAGCAAGCTTTGGGCTTAAGCTCCAGGCCTGCAACCTACCCGCTGAATCACTGAATTCCTCTGGGTCTCAGTTGCCTCATCTGTGAGTCCTACTTCTTAAGGCCACAGCATACATAGTTTTGAAAATCATAAAATGGTAAATAATGTCTTTGCTCAAAAATGTATATGGTGTGTTTTCTGTGTGCCGGTCACTGTGTTGGGCCCCGTGGATACACTGATGAGCTAGTGCAAGAGGCACGTACGTCATCAGACACAAAACAATAGCACGTACCAAATGAGACAAAGCAAGTGTGAAAAGGTACGAGGGAACTAAAGCAGGGAGCAACTGCCAGTGCTCAGGGGCATCAGGGATGGCAAAGCTCGAGCTGAATTACTATGATGAAAAAATTATCATTTTTGAATTGCTTTAAAAATTATAATCAGAAAACAAAACCTTGGTTATGAGAATTTTCATCAAATAGAGCAGAATTATGCCTATGCTTAGGCAGAGAATCTTCTGGATGCCCGCCCCCTCCCCATACTGCTCCTGAGTCAGGAAAGAGGCAGACGCAAAGGGCTGCCCACATCCATCTGGGAGAATCTCCTCTTTTGCGGGGAAGTGGCAGTTACTGCAAACACCACACAGTGGAGCTCCTAGCAGGTGACACAAAAATCGGATCCGACAGGATTAATTGAGCTTGAAGTTCTATTTACTGAAAATGATCTGGCATAATTAAAAATTCACAACTGGAGCCTAGGTGGTGAACATTATACATTAGGGAGTCCCCAGAGTGGGCTAGAAAAGTCTCAGTGCACTCTGAGGAAAAGCCAAAGGTGGCAAGAGTTGGCACGCACGAGAAAGGAAAGTCGATCCGTCTATGTGGAAGTGCGATTCTGCTTCAGGCTTCAAGACGTCATGAACCAAAGATGTTGGGGGGGGGGCGTCGGGGGGCG
This sequence comes from Sus scrofa, assembly GCF_054392235.1. Classification (NCBI taxonomy): domain Eukaryota; kingdom Metazoa; phylum Chordata; class Mammalia; order Artiodactyla; family Suidae; genus Sus; species Sus scrofa. The sequence continues at coordinate 119,031,978 of NC_139401.1, forward strand.
GGGGGCAGGAACAGATCGTTTCCTTTTCTCTGCTGAATAATTACTTTGTTTTTATTTTCTACTATCTCAGTTCTTATGGGATTTTCAAGAATGTCCACTCTGCCTGCACATTATATATCAAATGCTTTGAGGACAAGGGCCAATTGTGTTCATATCTGTTCCTAAAGTTTCTTATAACATCTGTCATATAAAAGCTTTCAATACCTGTTGATGGCTAAGCATTCTGATAAATCTAGCTTCCAACATATGCCTGCAGAACAGACTAGCACGAATTAGGTTAGAGGTTTAGCAACGGAGTCACGCGCCTTTGTCTTTTTGTTCAAATGACTATGTCAGACCACGCTGGCTGCCTACAGAGGTGACATCCCATCACAGTGCCATTTCTGAGCTCCAGTGCCCCCAGGTAGGAAGCTCGAGCAGGGTACACCTAGTGGGAGTCGGCAACTTTGGAGAACGGCATTGCCAAACAAGCTGAAGGCAGCCCCACAGTTGTGGAAAGAGCATGCGCGCTGGAATCGGGCAGAACCAGGATCCTAGTCTGTCTTGGTGATAACTGGAGGCTCTTGGACAAGTTGAGTGATGGAGGCAGGGTCGGTCCTGCCTAAGCAAGGCCTCTGATCTTAACACTGGGACTTCAAGGTACCAATTCTCTAGCTACATACTGGTGCTCAAAGCCAGGAGCACTGACATACATTCTTGGTACTAAACTCCACATCTCTCTCTCTCTCTCTCTTTTTTTTTTTGCCTTTTTAGGGCCGTGCCCGTAGCGTATGGAAGTTCCCAGGCTAGGGGTGGAGTCGGAACTACAGCTGCCAGCCTACACCACAGCCGTAGCAACAGGGGATCTGAGCCGCATCTGCGACCTGCACCACAGCTCACGGCTACGCTGGATCCTTAACCCACTGAGCGAGGCCAGGGATCGAACCCCCAACCTCGTGGTTCCTAGTTGGATTTGTTTCCACTGTGCCACGACAGGAGCTCCCTGAACGCCACATCTTAAGTGCTTTCTAAGGAGGTGAATGTATTTGAGATATGGAATGACTGGCCCACAGGCACCGGCTGTCTAGCGCAGGGAACTCTACCCGATATCCTGTGATCATCTATGAGGGAAAAGAATCTGAAAGAGAATGCCTGTGTGTCCACGTATAACTGAATCACTCTGCTGTAGAGCAGGAATGATCACAACATTGTAAATCAACCGCACTTCAATAAAACTTTAAAAATGGAAAAAAAAGTGAAGCTGGCTTCTTAGAAATAAAGTAGAAGGGCCAGGTCAACAGGTCTTTGAAAATGCTTTCTTGGGTAGTAAGGAAAGAAAAATTCTCTCAGCTCTGCTCCAGTATGTCTCTTAACAGCCCTGCCCCTCTAAACCAAGGGTTTTTACACTTCTCATTTATACCGAGAGGGACGGCTAAGACTTGAAAATATTTTCATTTTCAAACTGCTCAAGCATTTCTCATTCAAGTATCATGTATTTGTTAGAATGCACACTCGTTCTTTCTTTTTTTTTTTTTTGTTTGTTTGTCTTTCTAGGGCTGCACCCAAGGCATATGGAGGTTCCCAGGCTAGGGGTCAAATCGGAGCTGTAGCCGTCAGCCTACACCACAGCCACAGCAACGCGGGATCCAAGCCACGTCTGAGACCTACACCACAGCTCACGGCAACGCAGGATCCTTAACCCACTGAACCAGGCCAGGGATTGAACCTGCAACCTCATGGATACTGGTCAGATTCATTTCCTCGGTGCCACGATGGGCCCTCCCGCACACTGTATCTAAGCACAGCTCCTTTGCAAACACTATCTGTTCCATGATGCGTATAGGCAACTTCTAATTTCTTTTCCGCATGAAACTCAATGATCAGCTTCTTTTTATTGTGTTCCAATTTGGATTTCTGAGCATTATTTTACTGTCTGCTCATGTAAGATTAAAATACTGAAAATTCCTAGAAGGAAAACAAACTTGTTCTCTATCACCCCATTAATCCCTGTTAAATGCTAGACCTTGTATAATTTATAACAATATACTTCTTTCCAGGAACATGAGTTTTTAAGAAGAGTCTAGTCTAACACAGAACACTTAAAGGGTAAGCCAAAGATTGAGGCTCTTTACTGAATGCACCCCATCCCAGGCAAGGGAAAGACTCACAAATATGAACCTAGAAGGGTCCTTAGAGGTTCAGAGAGGAGAATGGTTATATCCAAGGGAAGTATATTGAATTCTATGTGCCTGCGGAGCTCAAATGGACGATTGGATCTAGGATGCAAAGCTTAGCTACATAGAGAGACTTCAGCTGAAGAAGGGTCCCCAGAGATTTGGGAGTCTTCAGCATACTGATGGTAGTTGCACATTTTAGACTTAGAAGAGTGGGTAGAATGAGAAGAGCCTAGGAAGCAAATTAAGAAGGACAAGCTAGAGTGGAGAATGCGGCCCCCTGCAAGCCAAGGGAGAAACTGGATCCAGAAGCATGAATGTTGCTATCATAAGAGACTCATTTGCTGATGATAAGTCAGTTTTGTGTCTTGGGTTTCCAACTGCTACGTGTTGCTTTCCCCCAGCGCAGCTTTCTGATTAGTTGTGGTGTTTCATCAGTCATGCCGTGCTGGGCAGTGCCAAGAGTATCTGATAGACAATAAACTCTCTTGATCACATGCAACCTGTTCTCATCAATTCTTGAAAAAAGATGATCCGAGGTATGTGGAAGGAAGCATCTTGTGCCAAATAAATCCCTAATTACAGGCATCAGACATATTTTTTTTCAGTCTGGCCTTATTTACTGAAACAAAGGCCAATTAAAAAAAGAAAGAAACCATTTTAGTGCCTGAACTAGATGAATCCACCATCGTTTATGTAAATATGGTTCGAATCTCCCAGAGAAAGAGCTAGCCTGCTTTCCATCACCGTTCCTGTTGTTTGCTTCCTCTATTATGTCCCAAATCAGAAACGGCCCCTTCTCCTCCCTCCTTGGCTTTAAAACCTTAAGAAAAATCTTGGCTCCGGAATAATCAGATTTCAAGTAAGCCATATGCCAAGACCCACTGGTTTTGCACTTAAGAAGGCCTCGTCTTCCTGAGACTCATCTCATCCCTATCACGTCTCGCTAAGAGGGGTCCTGTGCTGTGGATGGGAGAGTGATCTGGCTGTGACATCTGTCACCCCACCTCCCGCGTCACTCCATGCGCCCCCCCACCGGGGCTGCGCTCCCAGTAAAAGACGACAACCTTCCCCGACAGAGGACTGTGCTTTGGCCAGGGGTACAGGAGTAGGTGCCTTCCCCTGCTAGAACCTCCAAACAAGCTCCCAAGATAGGTCCCGTGCTTTGAAATAGTGGCCCTCTAGCTCTCCCCAGCCACCAAACAATCAACTTCCTATTCATAAAACCCTTCAACTGTACAAACTGGGTGTCCACGCATTTCCCTAGAGCCAACTGCTGAAATCACAATACACGATCTCGCTGGCTGGGCGCGCCCTTCTTGGCTCAGGGGAACAAGGAGCAACGGGAAGGTAGAAAACTAGTGAGAAAAACGTGAAAGGCACAAATAAAGCTTGTTACTGCAAAAGTCTAAATGAAGTAAAGAACAAAGCTCTTGGGAAAAACGCCCCGTTACCGGCTGGAAGCAGATCCTACCGTGGGACGATGCTGCCTTCTTCCTTCTCTCCCTCGGTCTTTGTGAGAAAACGACTGTCTTCCAGGAAGACAGGCCTAGAAGTGAATGTTTGTCCAGGAAGCGATGTTAAACTGCATCGAACCACTTCGGGAACCCTCTCGGTTGGGGGCAGGTGGGTCAGAACAACGCCAGGCATGAGCTGTGAGGACTCCGTGTGAGAGAGGCAGATCCCTTCAGCTATGAAGGGCTAGCATCTTCACGGGGGTTCAAGAATGTCCGGTACTCATCATGGCCCTTGGCAAGGAGACCCATTCTTTAGATGGCATCGGGACAAGGTAGGAGGGGTGGGGACCTGGAAGTAGCACAGAAGATTCCAACGGAAGAAAATACCGTTGACACTTACAGGGAAAACCAGATGGCATTTATCCCAGGGAAACACAGGCTTGGGAGGAGAGGCGCCCAGATAGATGCAGAAAAGGGATACAAACAATCCTTTGTGGCTTAAGGGCAAAGGAAATGTGCTTTCCAAAGCTGTGCAGTGCTTCTCTTGGGAGTCTTAGAATTATGGGTTTTGTGACCCTGTCTGCTCTATGTTAATTGTGTTTTCCTTGCTTTTTTTTTTTTTTCCCTGAGTGTGGTCTATTAAAGTTACCTTTCATATGATCAGCTTATCTGGGGCATAGGGGAGGGCAGGTCAGCATGAAAGTTCCAGAAACTCAAGAGGAAGCTGAAACCCCAGGGAGGAAGCGTGGCCCTCTTGCTCTCCAAAAGTTGTGCTGTTGTTTCTTTCTTTGGATTTCTCTTGGGAGCCCTCACTCTGCTCTTCCTCTGCAGGCCCGGGAAGGACTTTTGTTTAAATTAAGGGGACAATATCCTTCACCGCCTGCTTGCCAGGATGTCAAAACTCAGCCAGACCTTGTCAGGGTACATTGTCCAGTTGTCCGGGGTTCTAGAGAAAGGTATTCTGTGGCCTATGCAAGACCGTGAACTCCAGGGAGCCAAGAGCTTGCAGGCCTGACCCATCTGATTTTGGACAGCATCTCTTCTGGAACAGATTGTCCCCTTCCAAAAATGAAGAGACAGAGAAGAGTCCATTTTTAATTCTATCAAGTGATGGCCACAAAAGCTGAAAGTCAAGTAAAGCACCAATGAAAGCAATGCTAGCTAGCATCAGTAATTGCCACAGGCCAGCGATCCCCATGCTGAAAAAGGTTCTGGCTCCAGAGATAAGAAAAAACAGGGGGGTCAGCACTGCTCTATGCACCCCCTGCCACTTTTTCGGGGTCAAATGGAATTGCGGCTGAGACCCAGCTTGTGGCAACACCGGATCTTCGACCCACAGAGCAAGGCCAGGGATCAAATCCACAGAGACAATGTCAGATCCTTAACCCCCTGAGCACAATGAGAACTCCACTTTCTGGTAATGTATAGCCCACCACTGCCCCCAATTAAAGGCAGCTTATTCTAAAGTACACCTCTAATATGACAATTGGAAAAAAATAGGATCAATAAAAATATTTGCAAAAGGGAGAGAGACTCGTTCTCAAAATCTTGGATGGCAGGATTACTGAAATCAACTGCTGGAGTCGGCTGTGAGTTTCCTAGCAACCAAGGCCATAAGGGAAACAAGCTGGGTAACAGCATCCTCAACTTGTGATGAAAGGAAGGGTGTCATTTTGTCAGGAGAGTCAAAACTTATTCCTGGTGCTATGTCTAAGAAGCACAGAGTTTTCTGGAAATGCAGAAACATTCCCGTGGGACAATGTCTTACCCAGACGTGTTAACAAGTCGAACGGAGCATAATTTCCATACTGTAAAATTCATCCATGCTGAGCCGTTGAGGATGTCACATTAGAGGGTAAGGCAACCTGCAGGCAGCTATGGTGTGGGTGCAGCCTTCCTGGGGATCTAACCTGATAGTGGGGCGGGGGAAAGACCTGGAGGCGTGCACTTGAACACGGGCCCCGGATCGATGGCTCCCCAAACTACCACTTGTTCACTGGACTGCAAAAAGGATAGATCCTATTGAGTGGTCTCGTGTCAGCAGGCTTGGGGCTTTCCGTGGCTTTCCTGCCCTGGCACAGCTGATCCTCCTGCATCCTGCCCCCACCATCAGCAGCAGCTGTATCTGCTGTCGACATCCTCTCGGGAGCTGGGGAGACTGGGCCAAAAGCTGCGGAGAAGCTCTTCTCCCACTATCCCTTGGGCTTCGTTCCCATTCTTTGCTCAGGACTCCTGGGGCATTGCTCTCAGTCAAACGCCATCAGCCATTCTCTCTTATCATTACCTGCTCCTCCCACTGGCAATTCCCCTTCTCTGCCTCCTCTCAGTCCCTCAGGCAGGGCACTGGCTCATCACCTGGACTGCACAGCTAACGATCTGATGCTCTTGGCAGGCTTAGAAACCACTTTCTTTGCTTTCCTGCCCATAGCTTACAAAGGAACAGAGTAAGGAAATAGCTATCTTTCCCCAAAGGCGTACTCACAGTTAATCAAAGAGGACACAAAAAGGCACCAGGGCAAACAAAGAGGCTCCTTCTTTCGAGACCTTAACAAATTAAAACCCACATTAATTAAATCTCTGGCCTTTTAATTGTTCCTGGATCAAATATACCGGGGGCGATTTTTCATGCAGGTCCAGGCGGTCACAAGCTCGGTAATTCACCTAGGCAATTCTGACATCACATATTTGGCCCTGCTTGTCTACGAAGTCAAAAGGAGGAACTCATTAGCAAGGAGGAGGTATTCATTAGCCCTCTGTAAATTTACACTCCTGAAAGATGCCAGCTCCATCCAGACCATTGGAAGGAGACCCGGGCTCAGAGGGACTTGGCAAATGAGGGAGTCAGTGTAGGCGGTGTGACAAAGTCTTGACCCAGATCTTTAGCAAGCACACCAGGGCCTATAGGATACCCCGTGCACACTGGTCCTCTGAAAGTTGTCACCTGCCTAAAGCTCGTCCCTGGAAACTTTCTTCACAGGCAGTTATGACATAGAGGAGAACCAGCATTCACGACTGCGTGGTCACACCTCAGTTTTGGCCCTGACCACAGGCTCATCCAATGAGTACCTCATAAATTACCTTCTGATGACATTGGACTGATTCCAAAAACCTAATGCACCCCCAAAGTCCTTCGCTGAGCAGAGTCCAGAGACTATGCCACAGCTGCCAAACCTGGTAACCAATGGGGCTCCATGGAAAGCTTGATTACGCGGAAGAAACCAGCCCCTTTTCCCAGCTATCAATCCTGCTGGGTTTGTTATAATCCTTTCCCTTCTTTTGATCACTATAGTGCTTTGGCTTCATTCGCCTTTTAATGAGAAATAAATCCTAACATCAGTGGTCCTAGATACCTTTTTTGAGCGTTTTCTTCGTAGACAAAGATGAAAGAGCCAGGAGCTCCCTGGCGGCACAGCAGGGTCAGGATCCGGTGTTGTCACTGCAGTGGCTCGGGTCGCTGCTGTGACGAGGGTTCAATCCCTGGCCCAGGAACTTCCACATTCCACCAGCATGGCCAAAAAACAAAAAACAAAAAAAAAAGAACCAGGTACCAAACTGAAATGCCCCCCCTTTTTTTCAGCTCCTTCTAACATGGGATCTTTCACTGACTCCTCTAATGGAAATAGTTCTGCTGAGGCATAAAGAAATAGGTCCATACGTCAGTGCCTCCAAAGGTCCATTAAACATAACGTTATTTCAAAGCACATTAACTATCCTAACCAGTGTCAGACAGCAGCAGGGAAGCGCAGGAGTTGAAGACTAATGCAGACTTTTTAGGATGCTCGATGAGAATGTAAATTACAACTCTCACTAATTAAAACTTTGGCCCTTTGATTGCTCCTGGATTAAGTTCACTGGGGTGATTTTTCATCCCCTGCCTGGGCTGACACAAGCCCAATGATTCACGCTGGCCTTCTGACGTCACCTGCTTGGCTCTGCTTGTCTATGGAGTCAAGAGAAGTAGCTCATTAAGGAGTAAGAGGTATTAACTAGACTTCGGTGAAGAGCAACCATGAAGGGTGCTGGCTCCTGATTTCACCTAGATTGTTGAGAAGAGCACCACGTGGACAACTGGTGGACTGAGGTTCTTGTTGCAAAAGCCATCACACCAGTCCCTCAACTGACTGGTGTGCCACCCTTCGTAAGAATGAAAACGGGGGTAAAATGAGGTAATCTTGCTACCCGACTTTGCAGAATAATGACGGCAATAAATGAAAAAGGTCAGGCACAGCAGTGTAAATCAGCTGTACTTCAGTCATTCTTTTAGCAGGATTTTACAATGCATATGTGGTGATCATTCTGATTGGATACTCGTTATAGTCATCTCGGCCTTACGGTGCAAGTTCACAGCTCTTGTCTACTATTGTTTCAACAACAACCCACCTGCCACCTGCTACAGGCAAAGCTCTAGTGATACAAAAACAGTATGTATTTACAACTCTCAAATTAGTGAGTTGCGGTACCAAATTCTGGGACACTCTCAAGAGTCCTCTTCCTTGCCCCTTGCGGCTCAGTCATGGTACATTTAAGAGCAGTAAAGGAACAATTAGTCCACAAGAGTCTGGCTTTGTGCACCCTTTATACCCCCAAGAAAAGCCCTCTGTTGTGCCTGCTGTATTCAGGCTTTTCCCTTCTCTGCCAGTCTTGGGCTTCTTTGCCCTGCCGCCGGGGTCTCTTTGAAGGTGATCTGGAATGGAAGCTGAGGACCAGTCCCTTGGGGATCACAGCAGCAGGGGAAGGGAAGGAGGGGTTTAGAGGAACCCTCCAACTCATTATTACTTTCTCTTGGGGAGAATCAGATGATGCCAAGGAGAGCCAGGGAGCCAAGGCTCATTTGGATGGATAAGTTCTGCTATGTTTGTGAAAACAAGCCTCATTAGCTCATAGTGTTGCTTGGCTTAATGAAGGCCCTTGCTGAATAAACAATCGCACCTAGAGGCAATACAAACATTCTGGGCCCATGAAGGGTGCTCTTCTGTTGGGGAGGGGGGGTGGCAATCAATGGACTGTGATGGCTGAAGGATCAATACTTCTCTGAATGAATTTCATCTAAGTGACACCCCGTTGGGATAAGGAAGGACCGACTGGAAAGCATTCAAGGTTACCAACTAAACAACCACATCTAGAGTATTCAGGTGAAACATTTGCAAGGCACACCAGTGGTCAGACAAGAAACCACAAGGAAACTGTAACCTGCCCAGATGGAAGATATTGATAATTCAACATTTCCGATAACCCTCATACAAATCTTCCGTTGAGGAACCAGAGCCATCAGCAGATAGCTTTGTTTTGATTTCAGAGAAGCCTTCTGAAATACAAATTCAAGTCGCTTCTGATGACTTTTAGCAGAGTAGAAAAGCCAGGGGATGGGGTTGGGGTGGGGAGCTTTATCTATAGACTCCACAAGAGCCAAAAGCAAGAGAGCTACAGAAACCCATGAAAAATGGCAAGCTCTCCAAAGTAAAGTGTAATTGGAAATGTAAGGTCATAATTGTATAAAATCACTGATTAGAAGCAAAAGAAGTGAATGGCAAAATTACGAAGTCCGGCACTCAAATTAATCTAGTTCAAAAGGCAGTGATGGAAACGTGAGGCTGAAAGGCCATTGACCCTCTCAGCTGGGAGAATAAATCTCGACTGGGCACAGAATCCATCCTTCTCTCCGAGATCTAAGCTGCGGCTAATGCAGGTGCTTGGGAGAAAGAGCAGAAAACTGCCTTAACTCTATGGGCTTAAGTGACAGCTAATCAATGCAAAATATGTCTTTAAATTGCATGAGAAACGATTCAGAGGCTGACTGTCCCATGAATTCCATTATTCAAAAACGCCCTTGGAAAGCCCAGCTTTCGATGGCATTTTGGTGGGAGATGCCACAAGGAAAAGATGAGTAATGAGCCAGAAATTGGTACAAACAAATAACTGCCTGTCCCCACAACCTGCCCAATAGCAAAGCTGTTGCTATAGAGGTATTAGAATCTACAGCTTTAAAAAAAAAAAAAAGTCAAATTGCTGACTTAACCAGGTTTAAGCTACAGTTAATCAATACAAAATGTGTCCTCCAGTAGTTTTGCAGACCCCAAACTGCTTGCTGCTGGTCATATGAGGTAGGTCATTACAAAGGGCAAATGATAAGATGTCCTCTTAATCTCATTCGGAATTATGAGGAATCTTAATATTACATTTTAGAAAATTTCAAAAGCTCCTGTACCTCCAGAGAATACAATTTATAGTTAGACTTGTAAGCACAAGATCCCATCTTTCTAATATGATTCTAAAAGTAGGGCAGTTAATAGCATAGGTCATTGAATTCGGTTCTATTGAACCAGAGCGTCCCAGTGTCTAAAGCCCCCTCTGGTTAGGAGCTGGGGGCCAGGGAAAGTTACTTAACTCCTTCAGATCAGGAAGCTACTTCCCTTTAAAGCAGGCGCTGACAAAGATTTTCTGTAAAGGGCCAGAGTGTAAATATTTTTGTATTTGCAGACTCTGCTGCTGCAGCAAAAAAGCAGACATCGGGAACACGTAAACAAACACGTGGCTACCTCCCAGCAAAACTTTATTTACAGACATTGAAATGTGAACGTCCCAGCATTTTGAAGTGTCACAAAATATTGTTCTTAATTTTTTTAAACACCCATTTGCAATAAAAACCATTCTTAGCTCACAGGCTATGCCAAAAAAAAAAAAAAAAAAAAAAAGCCATGGACTGGATTTGGCCTGGAGGCTGTAATTTGCTGACCTCTGATGTATAAACCTCAAATCAGCAACTTCTCTAGGAAATTGAAAAGAGTCTTTGGTTTCCCAAGGTACTAACTTCTCAGCAGAGCTTTGAGAGATTCCAATGCTTTCTGTTCAAGTGGTAGCAGTTTCCTCTGGTGAATGGATGAGTTGAGGGGAAAAAAAGACATAATTTGTGTAAGTTCCACCTCATACAAAGGTTTCTCCTCAGCCTCTTGCCTTCACCTTCCTTCCGTTTTTGCTTTGTTTTTTTGTTTTTTCTTCAGGAACCACAGTTCCTTATCATCATGTTTTTCTGGAAATCCATTTCTTTATTCCTGACCCAGACTCGGCCACTGAGCTGCCTCCTAGAACTGCCCACCCTACCTGAAGTCCATTCCAATGCTGCGGTCGTTTGACTTCACACACAGAACGGTTTCATGTTTTTAATCACCATTTTGGAGGGAGGGGGAAATGACAAGAACACAACATAAAACCTTTCTCAGGGCTCCTTTTTTTTTTTTTAAATAAAGGGAATTTCAACCCCACTTCCAAAAAGACATCCCATCTCCCACCCACTAGCATTTAAAATGCCACCAGTAAAGCCATCGACACTGGCAGTTACAGTCAGGATGCTATGGTGAAAAAGCGCTGGGCAAACTGTAACGTGCTACGTGCAACTCTTGGTAATATTTGGTGGTATCATTATGCCAAGTGTCAAGGAGGGCACCTTGTCAATGTGAATTTTTGTGAGCGAGCCAGTGTTATGGAGGGGCTGCTGGAATTGCTCCCAAAGGGCAGATCAACTGCTCTCGTCTAATAAAGTACAACCCCCGGGTTAGAGACCCGATGATAGCTCTGTTTCTGCTGATGACTTGCGGAGGACAAAGGCTTAAAGTCGCCTAGCTTCCGTGAGCCTTCCTCCTCATTACGCGACATGGAAGGGCTTGGCAAGATCTTTAAAGACCCTTCTATGTGGTGATTTCTAAGCGTTGTGAGTGGGAAACGATGACAAAGGAGGCGAGGGACGCTTGACATCAGAAAGACGATCAAACACCTCCGGCTGCTCCGGTCTGGTTGTCGCTGGGCATGATGGGAACGGGGGCGGGGAGGGGGGCTCTTCTTGCACAGTCAGGTGCTTCACGTGACATGATTGTGTGGCGACAGCCAGTCTTTCCAAAACGAAATTGAGATCTTACTTGTAATCTACGACTATTTATTACACGTCTGGAGGGTTAAGCACCGTGCAGCCCCAGACACGAAAAAGTCAATAAACCCTAAGGTTGTTTTACGGAAATACCTGTCTCCAGGGGCGGGACCATTTGAATGCCTTTGGCCTAGAAGAAAACCCTTCCGGACAAAAACTACTTCCAACAAATCATTCAAACGGCCACAGTCTCGGAGGCTTTTGTTTTTTCTCTCTCTCTCTTTACCTCTTCTTCATCTTGACCTCCAGGCAGTTTCTCCTGGGTTTGGTGAAAAGTCAATCTCTTCCCCTTCACCAGGCAAATCTTAATAAGTTGCATATTTTTAAAACAGTTCCACACTCCCTGGGTGTCTTGTCTTAGTGTGACAAGGTACAGCACGAGCGCCCCATATGTGAGGGCTCATGGGACATCGCGGCTGGCAGGCACTGCTCTCTGACGTTTGCATGGCTCCACAGCACTGGCCAAAACCCCCGGGGAGAATAAACAAAAGGAGAAGCATCTGTTTTCAGGTTTGTTCCTTGGGCTAGGGGGGGTGAGGGTGGGAAGCAGGGGAAGCTAGTTGTTTATAGAACAATTTATGGTTACAATTTCAATGGCTGATTACTTGATTTCTTAATCCAGTGCCTCATCACAGATCAAACATGGGTTGCAATAATGAAGTAATTTTAGCCAGGATTACAGACAGTCTCCTACTGAGGCCTTTTGCCTTGGAACAAGGAGCTCTCACCCCAGGCTCCGGGTAACACTGATCAGGACAAGAGATGGGCTGCAGGGTTTCTGCCCAGGCGGGACAAGCCTTGGGACTAGAACTGTGCCCTCTTTGCCACTAAGACTTGGCTCAGTGTAGTCGTGCAGTAATGGTGGGAGTGCAGTCGTAGTGACCGAAGCACCAACCCACCCCCTTCTTCCTTCCACTCTTGGACCATTTATTATCTCTGGACGAAGTAGCTATTTTGCCCCTCCCTTGCTCCGTGGCCTCAGGTGGCTTCTCATGGCCTACGCATTCCACTCCGCACCCCAGCATGGCTTCCAAGACCCTTCATGATGCCACGCAGCCTGATTCATCTTCCAAATGCCACACCACTGCCCTTCCCAGATGCTCCATGCTGGGCTTTGCTTCTGGGCCTTTACAAAGCAGCTTCCTCTGCCCAGATGGCCCTTCTCCCTCTCCTCCTCCTAGCAAACACCTGCTTCTCCCTCCAAACCTACAGTTGTTGCCTTTTCTGCTGTGTATTCTTCTCCACAGCCCTGGGCACCATCAAACCCTTTCTCTTGGCTCGATTTTGTTCAGATCTGATTAGATCGCATTGACTCAGAAGATTTCTTTACACGCTTGTCTTTACTTCCACCTACTGTGGATTGTGAACTTTTTGAGAGTTATGTGGACTGGGCTTCGTCTCAGCATTTCTCCCACCTCCTTTACCGACAGGCCAATTAGCACATGTTAGCTGAATGAGTCTGGATGGCATCTAAACTGTTTAGTATGCCTTTGGTTTATAGCAGAAGAGAGTCAAAGAAAAATCCTCTTGTGCAGGTGCATGAAATAACCTCAAAGCATGGCCGAGTGACCACCTATTCTGGGCCATACTCATGCCACTGTCTTTCTTCCCACCCAGGGGAACGGTTCATGTGATAAGCATGGCAGACATCAGGGCAGCCCCCAGTGACTGACCCCAGGAATAGGTTACACATTACAATCACTTTCAGGAAGTAGAGGGTTCGAAGTCTGTAACTCAGACATTTGTAGGCTAAGCTTCAGAGCAATGCTAAAAATGGGAACAGTGTCCTGTCAAGACTTCCCAGTCCTTGACTCAGAGGTTCCTGTAAGCTGGTGCTGCAGAAGTGACCGCACAGTTCGCAGACAGCAAAGGGGCTCTTATTTCACAACCATGTCCTCTGAAGAAAACTGAGGCAGCCGTCACAACCGTCAGCAATTGAAGGTGTTTTGATGTCACCAATTTTGGCCTCTCAAAGCAACTGGAAGAACAGAGTTGCCATTTGCTGAGATGGGCAAGATGGTGAGAGGAACCAAGTTTAGCGGGAAAGTCAGGAGTGTGCTTGGGGGCAGGTCAAATTTGAGATACCAGCTAAGCTTGCCAGTGGGCATCTGGGGTTGAGATGTTGCTTATACGAGTCTGGAGACCAGGAGACACCTCAGGCGGGTCATGCACAAGGAAGCCAAGCCTGTCCCCAGCCTTTCCTCATCCTCTCCAAGCAGGCTCCACTCCATGGACACCATCAGCCACTCAGTGTAGGAACAAGCCTGCCTGAAACCGGCTTGGCCTCCTCACGTTCCTCCTTGCACTCCATGCTCACCCTGGCCTTTATTCTCAAGACTTAGTCGGCAAAAGTGGGGGTTCGACACAATAACAACATTTGCAGCAACATGGATGGACCTAGAAATTATCACACTAGGTGAAGTAAGTTAGAGAAGGACAAATATCGTATGCGATCACTAATATGTGGACTCTAATAAAGAAATGATACAAAAGACCTTATTCACAAAACAGAATCAGACTCAAAGATTTTGAAACCAAACATATGGTTACCCAAGGGGAAAGGCTGGGAAGTGGGATAAATTGGGAGGTGGAGATTAACATATACACACTACTATATATGAAATATATGAGTAACGAGGACCTACTACATAGCACAGGGAAATCTACTTAATACTGTGTAATAATGGGAAAGCATCTGAAAAGGAATGGATAGATGTATACGTATAACTGAATCACTCTGCTATACACCTGAAAGCAACACAACTTTGTAAGTCAACTCTACTCCCATAAATTTAAAGGTGGGGGTTCCAGCGATGGCAAAAGCTGCTTCAGAAAGTACGATAATGATGGGTACAATGTAGATTCTGTCATCCTGATGATCTGCCCTTCACTGGAGAAACACATTTTTGATGAAGCTTCCTTACTTCTAACATGTATGAGCATCGGAATAGGAAGATCTGGATATATTCAAAGTGGAGTCTTACATATGCACCCGCACGTTCACCGCAGCTCTATTCACAATAGCCGAGACATGGAAACAACCCAAATGTCCATCGACAGATGATTGAATTAGGAAGATGTCGTATATATACACAGTGGAATACTACTCAGCCATAAAAAAGAACGAAAATAATGCCATTTGCAGCAACATGGATGGAACTAGAGACTCTCACACTGAGTGAGGTAAGTCAGAAAGAGAAAGAAAAATACTGTATGATATCACTTATATCGGGTACCTAATATACAGCACAAGTGAACCTTTCCACAGAAAAGAAAATCATGGACTTGGAGAATAGACTTGTGGTTGCCTGGGTGGAGGGGGAGGGAGTGGGGTGGATTGGGAGCTTGGGGTTAATAGATACAAACTGTTGCCTTTGGAATGGATTAGCAACGAGATCCTGCTGTGTAGCCCTGGGAACTATGTCTAGTCACTTATGGTGGAGCATGATCATGTGTTAAAATAGAATGTGTACATGTATGTGCAACTGGGTCACCATGCTGTACAGTCGAAAAAAAATTGTATTGGGGAAATAACTATTAAAAATAATAATAATAAAAATGGAGTCTTAGATGCCACTGAGGGGCCAACACCCAATCAAGTTCACCGGGAGGGGGCTCTACCATCAGGCCATGCTAACCTCTCTGGGTATGAGTTGGTAAATTTTAAGCCAAGCAAGAGAGCCACCATGTTTTGTTTCTTGCAAAAACCAATGAACATGAAATCAGCCACATACTACAACCTGTCTGGGGCCTCACCTTTCTGCTGCATTCAGCTTGTCTTCTACGCACATGGTTAGCTCCTTCATAAAGCTGGCTGGAAGCTGACAAGCACTAATTATTCTCATCAGCTCCCCAACCCTGCAAACTAGATTCACAAAAGTTTAAAAGTGGTAAAATGTGAAAGGCTGGGGAACACAGCATGCTCCGAATTACCCACAGAGCTTTAGAAACACAGACAGATGTCCAGACGGAGTTGGGCAAGAAAATGTGGTAGGTTAAGTTTCCTCATCTGCAGGTGTTAAGAATAGCCACTCTCTACATGCCCTCCCCGCCACAGAAGGTTCTCTTGCGGGCCGAAATAACGGTCATACAGACAGAGCCTGACATCTGAGTTCTCCTTTCATTTGGACACCGGAGGTCATTTATAGATCCTGACACAGCTACTCTTTTGAGCCTGTAGAGGAAAGAGAGTCCACCTAACCAGTCAGAAAACGACTCAACAGCGCCCCCAGAAGGCTGCGCCAGCAACTTCAGGCAAAGGAACGGTGCCGATTCCTTAGATCACCACCGCACCATCAAAAGTGCCAATTGATTCTGTGGTCCGCTCTGTGAGTCCAAGTCCATTGGCCCATCATAATACTGGTCTTCTCCTATTTTTGTGCAGCTGGTAGATGCACGTTTGCAGGCAGCCTGTTTGCACGCCTGCCTGGCCTTTTCATTTCCTCGCACCCAAAAGCAGAATTAGAGAGTTGGTAAGTTCTAGAGAGTCACCTTCCAGCACCCCTCCCTCCACCCTTTACAGATGGAGAAACCAAGGCCCAAAGAGATGTGACGTAACCAGGGTCTTGGGGTGAGTTTAACAGCAGCGTTGGAATGTTGATCCTAGCTTGCCTGGTTTTCCATTCTTGGTCTCTGTCCGTCTCTGACGCAGCCTCTTGCTACTCTGTTTGCCTTCTTTTCTTTATCTCTGCATTTCTGGTCCTCTCTCTGGCTTCGTCTCTGTCCCTCATACACACAAGCCGTGGGAAATTAATCTTGGTTTGGCACGTGCCCTACCTTTTCACCTGTTTCTCACAAATGATCACATCCCTGCCACATGAATACTTAGTCAACCCCATTAATTTATTGCATTGCCTCAGCTCCAAGCTTTGGTCATGCCTTGGTAATATCTCCTTTTGCTAAAAAGCTCAAACGAAGCACCTTTATTACTCCACAGATGTTTCTTTCGCCTGTGGGATTGTTATAATTAGGAAATATCTCAAGGCTCGTTTCTTAAATTAATTTCTATGACACTTCTTCTTCCCCCAAGTTGACCCTGACCTTAGAGTATTTGAAATACTGTGCATTTTTCCCCTTGGCAAATCGAGAATCCACTTTTAGCTTGATCCATACTTTGCCAATGTAACTTGTTAATAGTAAAAAAAAAAAAAATATTGCTTGCTTTCTCATCCCTAATGTAAAAAATAACACTATAATCTATGGCATGTTATCTACAAAATAGCTTTCAATTTGAAAAGTCACAAAAACAGAGAGAACACTCTCTAGAGGTTTTATAATTCCTGGAGAATGTGACTGGCCACTTTCTGTTTTCTTTGAATTTATATGAGAAAGGAATGAGCATATCGGGTGTGAGGGATATGGTTTCCAGTTTATTGTCTGTTTTCGATTATAAGCTCCCAGAAGACAGGGCTGTCTTAATTCTCTGCTCAGTGGCTCTTTAGCGTCTGATGTAAACAGGCAATGAATCTGCTTTTGGCTCAGCTGCAGTTGCTGCTAGAAATGGAGCTGGTGCTGCAAAAAGAACATCAGGATGGGTTCCTCACGACAGGTCAGCTGAGGTTTACTCTGATCCACTCTGGTTCTGCCTTCAAGGAGAAAACAGTCCCTGTAAACTCTAGTTATAGTGAAGCTAGATTTCGCCATGCTACCTGCCTTTAAAAAATGGCAAATAGGCGTTCCCGTCGTGGCTCAGGGAAAACGCATCTGACCAGCATCCATGAGGACGAAGGTTCACTCCCTGGCCTCGCTCAGCGGGTAAGGATGCAGCATTGCTGTGAGCTGTGGTGTAGGTCGCAGACACAGCTTGGATTCTGCATTGCTGTGGCTGTGGTGTAGGCCAGGGGCTACAGCTCCGATTCAACGCCTAGCCTGGGAACTTCCATATGCCATGGGTGCGGCCCTAAAAAGACCGAAAAAAAAAAATGGCAAATAGATTTTGTATGCATGCATGTGAATTTTACCAAGGCTGCAAAGAGGTTTATTTCAGGTAAAGAGAATGAGCACACCTGCTACATCACTTGCTATAGTGACTCATAGTATGGTTCCCTCAGAATATAACCAACAGCCTCAACCTCGTGCAGACTCTTAGAGGTACCTACATATTAATATACGCCATATTCCATCACACGCTTATTTCTGTCTTCCCAGTTCAACTGGAAGTACCACAAAAGCAGCCTCTCTCTCTGATTTACCTTTGTACCCCCAGGGCCTGGCCCAGTGTCTGGCAGAGCAGTTGCTCAAGTGAACACCCCCAGGGCAGATCCATGCTTTTCAAAGCAGGGGGCTAAAATCACACTAAAGATGCAGTGAAATGGCCATCATTGGCTTCCTCCCATTTTGCAAAACCATCTTTATTAGCTCTCCTTTGCTGGGGACATAATGAAGATTTCTAGAACATACGGAATCCCTAGAGAAGTGAGAGAAACCGCTTAGCACAGGAAGGAACACACCAGGGGTTTTCAGTTCTCCTATCATGGCTTCCTTTGTCTGGACCTCCTAACATTGTCACTTATAAACATTTTCTCCCAACACTCAAACTGCTTCCATCTCATCACAATGGTATATTAGCATTCTACAGAATTATTTGATACCAAATAGCATAAGTGAAATTTCATCTTCTCTGAGCGACTAAAATGAAAGGACTGAATTACAAGCTGTCCTCGCCAAATTTCATGCATTACAGCTGTATTACCTCGTAGGGAATATTTCAATATTTATTTTATATCCCACTCCCCATCCTATGATCATTTTGATCAAGACAATAGTTAAAGTACAGTTGACAATGATGACAAGGATAGGCCAGAATTCAACAGAAGCAGGGCAATGGAGATTGTGCTGTTTGGTAGCTAAATATGTCTACATAATCATCGAAGGACAGCATGCATTGCCTGAGTTCTTTCACCTCACTTAACAACACAGACATGCACAGCATTACTCGGCATAGGATGCATCTTTACTGGCACTCAAAAAATATTATGTTACGTACATATAACTCTCATTTGGGGCCCATATCATTATCACTGGCTTTGATTTTGTATATTGATGAGACTTGGCTCCATATCATTTTTGATGCTTCCAAAAATCATATACACCTACAGAGGATAAAATTGGTCCCCGCCGAGTTTATTCCAAAGGCTCTACGTTCCTCATCCAGCACACTGTGTGTTTCTTTCATAACACCTAGCACAATCTCGACATGCTTTATTGACGTGCTTATTTGGGGTGGTCTGTATTCACCACCAAAATGTAAGCTCCCTGAGAGCTTTAAGTGTCTTGTTCAATTGTCAGATCTCTAGCACTAAGAATAGTGCCGGATTATGGCAGGTGCTCGAGACATATCTCTGGAAAGCTTGAATGAATGAATCCATGACAAGCGAATCTTCAACTACAGGACTGGAAAATCACCAAGTTGGAGGTCCCTTCCTCGTGCCCTCAAATCTTTGGATGGCCATCACCTATTTCCTTGTCTCAATATGACTGGTACCCACCACCTTTGATTGCGGGCCATGAAAAGAAGCGAACGAGAGGGCCTATGGCCAAGATGGGAAACACCTCCTCCAGGAGAAGAGGAATTCAGAGGAGATCTTGTCCTCATTTATTCCTTTCTATATGAGCACCTTCGGTGTCTATTTTCCTATGGTAGTAACATGTTTATAAATAAAATAAATGAGGTTTATGCAGCCTTCCTGGTGGATGGCCGTACGATCACAGTGTGTTCAACCGCGTGGCTCTTCAATGATACGGCATTGTATAGACTGCAGAGAATTTTCATTAAAAGCTCCTATCCGCCCATCCTATTTCATTATCGCATAAAACATACCAGCTTTTAGACCTAAGTCATTTCTTGAGGTCCTCTTAGTTTATGTCACCCTTATGAATTTCAGAAAACCCTCAGTATTTCCCATGTAACCCGAAAGGAATTCTCATTCATTAGTCAAGAACTATTTGAGGAGTTCCCGCGCTGGCACAGTGTTTAATGAATCCGACTAGGAACCATGAGGTTGCGGGTTTGATCCCTGGCCTTGCTCAGTGGGTCGAGATCCGGCGTTGCTGTGGCTGTGGTGTAGGCCGGAGGCTACAGCTCCGATTAGACCCCTAGCCTCGGAACCTCCATATGCCACGAGTGTGGCCCTAGAAAAGGCAAAAAGCCAAAAAAAAAAAAAAAAAACCAAAAAAAAACCAAAAACTATTCGAGTGAAAGAGTGACCACTTTCCTCGTCACAGGTTCAGAAGATATGCTGTCGTCTAAAGGATGTTTGTGGGAGTTCCCGTCATGGCTCAGTGGTAACGAACCCGACTAGTACCCATGAGGATGCGTGTTTGATCCCTGGCCTGGCTCAGTGGATTAAGGATCTGGCATTGTGAGCTACAGTGTAGGTCAGCAAATGGAGCTCCGATTGGACCCCTAGCCTGGGAACGTCCATATGCCACGGGTGTGGCCCCTTCCCCCAAAAAAGAAAAAAATAGCTTCTGTCTAAAGCATCACAGGATGTTTGTTCACTTCTTCCCTGTAGCTTTTATTTCTTTTCATGCAAACAAGCTGTAATGGGCTTAAGAAACTCTTTATTTTGCCTCATGCACCACCTATGACATTGTCAGATCAATTCATATGAAAAAGACAGAAGAAAGACTCTGCAGAGTCTCCTCATAAAATCCGACATGCATTTCCATTTTAATACGGAAACGATCAGCGAAGGCCATCGAAAGGCCCATTTGTGCCTGTTGAGGATGCCCCTGACATATTCACGGCTGCACATGAGCAGCCTTCTTTTAAGGCTCCTGACAAATCGCAAGGGCTCCCAGGGAAGAGAAGGTAAACGGGGCCCTGGGGTGAGCAGAAATCAGGTTGGAAATTGTAAAAGCCGTGAGAAAAAGACCAATGTGCTACCGAATGCCATTTACACGTGGTTTCTGGCATACCCACGGCCGAAATTATGAACGGTGAAAAGTTTTCAAACCGCCTCGGGCCTTGATGAAGCCCCCTTATAATTCCAGCGTCAGGCTGACGAGGCGATGCGGAGCTGTCTGGAAAAATCAATGGAGCAAATTGGATGGCCAGCCAGTGAAAGCGAAGGGACAGGAAGCCCCATGGTGCCACAGTAACAGTCATTTTTTTTTGCTAGGTGCAATTTTAGGATTTCAAAGAAGGGCCATTTGCCACATCGAAGATATTTCAACTCCGGAGGGGGAACGGAAAGAATCTAGTAATTTCTAACTTGTGAAATAGTGTTTTCCATTTTACGTGCACATAAGATCTCCTGTGATATATAGTTGTACTATGAAGGCCCTGGACAGGACAGTCAGACCAAACTAATGAAAAATACTGCAGACAAAAAAATAAATAAATAAATAAAAAATAAAAACATCTAGAATAGAGAAATAGAAAAATAAGACAGAGGTAACAAATACGCCGGGAAAAAGGATTCAAAAGTACTGGGAACCTCAAATAAAAGACGTTTAAATCCTTGGATGGAGAAAGGTCTAGGGCTGTAATTAAGAAAGAGCATTGATTATACTTTAGTTTTAAAAATATGTGCAAAATTTAAAAAAGCGTTAGCATTAAACCGATGATGTATACGTTGAACTGTGGACCCCCAGAGTCTATAGCCACCATCTTCCCTGTCTTCTTTGATTTCAACTGAATCTTGAGTTTTAGGCTCTATTTCCAAGCCAGCTGCTCTCTCCTCTTTGTGACCTTGTACTGTCAGCTGGCCCCAAACCCTCCAAAATAAATGCACTTTCCCTATTGCTGAGGGATGGTACCCACTTTCATTGAGAAAATTCTTTGGGAATAACGAAGGACAAGTGCTGTGAACAGAAGCAGCGCCAAGAATTAAACAGCAGAAGCAAGCAAAGAAGCAAGCAAAATGACCAGTTAGCATCAGTAATTCTTTTTTTTTAATTTTTTTTGTCTTTTTGCCATTTTCTTGGGCCGCTCCCTCGGCATATGGAGGTTCCCAGGCTAGGGGTCGAATCGGAGCTGTAGCCACCGGCCTACGTCAGAGCCACAGCAACGTGGGATCCGAGCCGCGTCTGCGACCTACACCACAGCTCACGGCAACGCCGGATCGTTAACCCACTGAGCGAGGACAGGGACCGAACCCGCAACCTCATGGTTCCTAGTCGGATTCGTTAACCACTGCACCACGACGGGAACTCCAGCATCAGTAATTCTAAATCAAGGTACCAGACAGGATACAGTTGACCTGGGTCCTTGCCCTGAGTCTGCCACACACTAGCGTGTGTACTTAGATAAGTCATTGTCTTGGTGGGTATCTATTTCCTCACCTGCACAACAATACACCCTTAAAATGAGAGCCATACAGGAAGTCCCTGTGTTGCCTTCCTCACCTCTTTCCATAAGCCCCATTCTTCTTCTGGGTCAAGATCCTATGACAGTAAACCAGAGATGCATTTCCAAACCTTCTTGGCTCCTCTTCCTCAGACACCCTTACTCCCAAATCATGCCCAGCTTTTCTCTGGACTTTCAGAAAACTGCATTTCTAACATCTAGTCATGGAGCTGATGCTTGTATTGGAATAATAAGTGGAAGGGTGACAACTCAGAAGGTAATTGCAAGGGTACCGCAGATGGTGATTTTCTGTCTCTTTCACCTTCTCCAAACCCACCCTTCCTGCCTCCCCATCTGCTCCCACAAAGCCCAGTGCAGCAGATGTAGGGAAGGTGGGGGGAAATTGGGGAAGGCAAGTGTTTCAATTCCTACTTCAGTTCCTAAGTGGGCTTCGGCTAGGCGCCTAGCCACACAGCACCGCCACGGCTGGAAGAATCCTGAGTGGCCCCCTTAAGAGGTAAGATGCTTTTCTCAGCGTCTAATGCACTAGCAGGCAACTCACCTATGCCATGTTCTTTTGAAGGCAACTTAGAATACCGTCTTTAATTTTCGTGTATTTGGTTATTTTTGAAGATTTCCTGTGGGCAAGTTGAAAAGACAGTGAACTTTTAAATATTCACATGTAAGAAGTTGACAGTTTCTTCTGTGGTACTGAATTGTTGCCCTCACTGGCAGAGGTTAAAACAAGAAGCTATGTTTTAACTGCTTGTGACATTTACAAGAATTGTAAAGCTGGCTTTTGCTGGAAAACTTATGCTTCATCTAAGCAGTTCTGATGCACTGGAAAATGTTCTTACATATCCACTTTACAAAATTAAACAGAACGTTGGCACGGGATCTTGGCCCATGTCTCTGAAAACAACTAGTTGACCTTAGGGAGCATCTATTTTGAACACTGGTTTTATAGATGAACAAACAGGCTCAGAGAGAGGAAGTGCCATGTCTAAGGTCATACAGATCATCTGTAGCAGTGAGACCTTGGACTTCTGGTTCTCAGTCTGGGGCTCTTCCCACAGAAGAAATGGACAAAACCAAATGCCAGCACAATGTCTAAACTTTAATGCTTGTGTTCTTCGTTCAATAGATAGTTTGTCTTTTTTTTTTTTTTTTGGCCCCCCTTTTATTAGGGCCGCAGGTGCAGCACACGGAAGTTCCCAAGCTAGGGGTCAAATCGGAGCTACAGCTGCCGGCAACACAGGATCCAAGTCATGTCTGCGACCTACCCCACAGGTCACAGAAACAGCGAAACCCCGACGCACTGAGCCAGGCCGAGGATCGAACCCGCATCCTCACGGATACTAACTGGGTTCGCTACCAATGAGCTATGACGGGAACTCCCTGTGGCTTGTCTTAAGTAACAAAAACACCGTGTGTCATCTTCTCTGAGGGTCAGCAGGACAGGGAAGTGGGTGAGTCTGCCAAGTTCTGATGGTGACAAATCTAAGAGAAGTATGGAAGAGAAGTTTAATAAGGAGCAAATGTTGGGTTATACTTTCAGACCAGCTAAGGGGACGGGTCCTAATGATAGAGACGCCAGAGCGGCAAAATTAGAATTGGTACTGAATCCAGAAAAGTATGAAATAGGGGGAACCAAAAGGCCCAGACAAAGTGTCAGCGAAACCTGTACCAAACCAATAAACACAAACAGCAAAATTCCTCTTGATCACACTGCCCCACGCAGCCAATCATTCCCTGTCCCCTTTTGTTTTATTTTTTGCATGACATTTATCACTCTCTGAGATTCGCTTATTCATTTCACTGTATATATGTTTATTTTCTGTTTCCCTCCAGCATAGCTGTACACACACACCCCATAAGAAACACAAGAACAAGACCTTGTCTGTCTTCTTGTCCCCAGTGCTTAGAACAGTGCTTGGAACATAGTAAGTGCTCAGTAGATACATATCGAATGAATACATTTGAGAAAAGCGAAAGAAGCTAGCCTATAACTGACACACACTGTGAGAATAAAGCCATCTATGCAAGGATGACTATATATTCACGGATGTTTTTATTATAGAAGGGCGTCAGTGTCTAACTCATTTGTGGCAAAAGAAATAAGAATATTGGTCAACACGTGCCCCATTGTTATAGAGTCTTTTGCCACCAAGGTCCTGAAGGGGGCGCTGGCATATGAAAAGGGGAGGGCTGTCCTCTACAGAACCAGAGCAGGCGCCTTAGGGCATCAACTTTGACTTTCTAGATTACAGAGGCAATGAGGGAGCTTTGAGACCTGAGAGTAAGCTTGAAGGGGGCTTTGACATTGACAGCTGGGGGGCTGAGAACATTTGGCTTCAAGACTTGCAAACAAAAGGCCAGGAGGAAGCTTGGATGCGCCCATGAAGGCCGGGCACTCACTCAGTTTTCTAGATCACCACCATCTGGAGGGTATAATGACCTCTGCATATTCTACAGAGCAGTAATTCAACTAGGAGGGATAGTACTTAGTTTGGGGAAGGTGGGGAATGAGGTCACCCTCTTTCAAAAGACATACAGTTCCCTGTGCTTAAGCTATAAGCTAGGTCTGTAGTTCCTGAAAGAACAGCTCGTTTACAAAGACTTCACCTAAACAATACGATACACATTAACCAAGATGTGTCTGTCCCTTTGCTCTAATTAAGTTTTAGGGTTAGACGCAATCATTCTTCCTCCGGCCTGAAACACTGAGAGCCAACTTGAAATGTAAAATCCCAAGGTAATTCAATATTTACTAAATTTCAAGGAAGTAATCAATTTCTAATTTGGATTTATGCACATTCTTTTCCGCTTCGGCCCTGTCCTTATTTCCCTCAAGTTCCTCTTTGGTTATTATGATGGTCAGCAAGGTTATCGTCATCGAACAACTTGTCAGATGCTGCAGATTTTTTTTTTTTTTTTGTCTTTTTGCCATTTTCTTGGGCCGCTCCCTCGGCATATGGAGGTTCCCAGGCTAGGGGTCGAATCGGAGCTGTAGCCACCGGCCTACACCACAGCCAACGCCACTCGGGATCCGAGCCGCGTCTGCAACCTGCACCACAGCTCACGGCAACGCCGGATCCTTAACCCACTGAGCAAGGCCAGGGATCAAACCCGCACCCTCATGGTTCCAAGTCGGATTCCTTTAGCCACTGAGCTACGATGGGAACTCCATGCTGCAGATATTTTGAGACCCAATTAAACTCTCAAAGTACTTGCATATAACTAAAGAAAACTCTATTCGATCCTTAGGGACAAAAACTCTCTGTGTCCTGGATTCACAGCCCATTGCTTCACCGAGAGTGTGGCACCTAGTAGATGTGCAGTAAATAGTCACAGAATAAGTGAAAGAAAAAAAAAATCTATCTACCCACTCATAGAATTATTTTCATACATTCAAAATCTCAGGCAGATCTGACCCTGCCCCGTGCATATGTGTCTAGGCGTGCTGTGCTCTCAAAACTCCCATATGCGCATCCTCCAGTTTGAACAGATTAGCCTTCCTCTTGGCATGTCTATTTGTATAACGAAGCACCGGAGCAGAATGCACCACACAGACTTGTCCCAAGAAAGGTCATTTGCATTCACATTTCCCTCAAACACACCAACCTTCTGGCACCTAAACACTGATCTCGATTTTCGATTAGGAGAGCCCTTCCCTCCTCCCCAGAAAACATACACCTTTGAAAGGTGCAATTGCCCCTTCCTGGCTCCAGTTTATCATAAAAGAAATTCCCAGTTTACTTGTCAGGCTTCCCCCGGAAAACTCGGTTTGAACCACTCGCCTCACTTTAGACCACGTTTACTTCCGCTCAGAGGAACGCCCTGCACATCTGCCTTGTTTTCCACTCTGGCGACTTCTGGAAGCTCCATTTCCCCCCCATCTGCATTCCTGAGGCAGGATGACAAAAGCCAGACTGCACTTCAGCCTCCTAGGATATCCTGCCCTGGAGATGCTCAGCAGGCAATTGGAAATTGGAGTGAGCCTGGAGCTCCGGAAGAAGTTAAGAAGTGGAGAGGTCAATTTGGGAATCATTAGCGTAGAGGTGAAAGGTGAAGCCATGTGACGAGATGAAATTACCCAGAATGAGAACACAGCACGAGAAGAGAAGCAGAGCCATGACAGGACCTCGGGACTTGCTTCACTGAAAGGTGGGAGGGGGAGGAAGAGGCTGTGTGTGTGTGTGTGTGTCTGCATGTGCAGGTCAAAGACCAACAGAGGACATTTAAGAAGTGGTACGAAGAAGGCAGGAGGTGAACCAAGATAATTGAGGCATGCATTCAAGCAAGAGAAGATGTGCAGAAATTCCAGAACCTCCAAAGAGTTCAGGAATACTGAAGCCCGAGAAGCCACTGGACGCTGAAACATGGTAGTCGCGGCTAAGCTTCCGGGAAGCAGGCTTCTGGGCACCCCTCGTGAACTCCACACCAGCCTAAGAGTCGATCTGGGCATTGAATGAGACTGGCACAGGCTGTGCCAGACCACGGTGATAATGACCGTTACCATGCATTGACCATCGACTATGTGCGGGGAACAGCGCTAAGTGCTTGATAGGCCCGATCTCAATGTACTTCTCGCAGCACCCCTACAACGTGTCTACATCTTACATGTGAAGAAACCAAGTCCACAGCGCTTAAAGAAATGACTCGAGGTCACGCTGCTAGAAAGTGGCATCACCAGGACCAGACCCAAGGGCAGTCTGCTTCTCAAAGCCTACACGCTCAGTCGCTGTGCACGAGAGGAAGAGAGCTGATTTATACTGGTTGAGCCTCTCCTCTGGCCAAGTGCTTTGCCTGGGACAGCTCCTTTGGCACAAAGACCACCCACATTATGGCTATGTTTAGGGAAACTTTATGAAGGCTTATTTAAAGAAAGCTGATTGGCTTTTTGGAAAATAAGTGGAAGCTGTATGATTCCAAAACAACCAGTTGTAATTCAAGTGCATTTACTACACTAGCACCCAAGGGCTTGCAAGGAAAAAGAAAGCGTGGCATCACTGATTTGGTGGTTATTACTGACATTCACGTTACTGCCAATCAAACGCATCTGAAAAGGGGAGGGAATTTGACTTTATATGATTCTCATATTCAGGTCGAAAGCCAGTAATTTTTTTTTTGGCCACACCCACAGCAGATGGAAGTTCCCGGGCTGGGGATCGAACCCATGTCTCAGCGGTGACCTGAACCACCACAGAGGCAACGTCGGATCCTTAGCCCACTGTGCCACGGCAGGAACTCCCTAATGCCGATCATTTGAAAGGTATGGACTATCAGGAGAATGTAAATGCAGCAGCAGAACTGATTGGTATGTCAGCATCCTTTTGTCCTTTAAATTTATAGAGGCCTACTGTTAAAAGATTATAAATATAGTCTACGGTTGTTCGAGGCATTGACTGCTAACTTAAGGAGAAGCTTGGACACTCCATCACAAAATGATACCCTGAAAATCCAGCCAGATAATTTGCTTGCAACCAACTGCAGACCTTATGATACGGCTGGCTCTAGGAAAAAGAGAGTGAGAGAGAGAGAGATTGGCAAACCCTCTTGCAGTTAATGTTTTTGCTGTCTATAGAAAAACAAATGAGGTTCTGGTCTGAAATAATTAGCATCGCTGTTAATTGTACATGTGTGTAGCAACAATGCGAGGCATTTGGGATGGCTCCCCCTGATTGTTCCCTTTTTTCTCTGGATTAGAAAACCCATTCAGACAACTAAATAATAGCAAGCATTTATGCAAATTGTTAATTATGAGGCAGAGATAATCTTGCATATTTAGAAAACTGCATGTACAATGGGGATTACCAAATGAATTGTTGCTTTATTATTTTACGAGTGGTGAAAAAAATATGCTAGCCCTGCAAATAGTTTTCATACATCATTCAGTCCACCGGAATTAAAAATGGCCCCAGAGACGTTTACCAAAGCCAATTCTTTTCCATCTCACCATCTGTGTTCCTCTCTTCCTTTCTCACAAACTAAGAGCAGGTATAAATTATTCTGATAATAACTTCTGGTCAAACTGATCAGCACCATAATAAAAAATTAAGAATAAGTCAGGGTTTGCTTTGTTTTATAGCAAAAGTGTTACGGAGAGATGGTTCTAGCAGGCAGCGAATTTTATTTTATTTTTGCTTTTTCGGGCCGCACCCTTGGCATATGGAGGTTCCCAGGCCAGGGCTCTAATCAGAGCTATAGCTGCCGGCCTACACCACAGCCACAGCCATGCAGGATCCTTAACCCACTGAGCGAGGCCAGGGATCGAACCCACAACCTCATGGTTCCTAGTTGGATTCGTTTCCGCTGTGCCACAGCGGGAACACCACACAACAAATTTTAAAACAAAAATAAAACAAAATTCTCAATATTTGCCCCATGAAGACCATCATAGGGCTAACAGTCCCTATCTTAATTGACCATTGTCTTAATGGTCATACACTCCATTTTACTGTACAGATGAGGAGGTCAAGGCTCACAGCAGAGGCGGGACTTGAGCAAAGTCACCAACTAGTTAGCACCAAAACCAAGCACTCTTGCCACCATGACATAACCAATCTGATGACGTTGAGATGCCCTCCCATATTAAAATTATGCGATTAAGTGTCTTTGTGGGCCTATACCATTTATCTCAATGAATTATAATCTGCCGATGGAATGAAACCCTAAATTTAATAGTCCCAGACGTCAAACAAATCCCCTGAGGCCCTAATAGGAATATGGAAGCGCAACTACTGAAAGCCCATCTGGGCATCTGGTCGATCGACTCTATTTTGATGAGAGTCTGCTCTAGTGAAGGACTCCCACGGCTACAATCTTTGCTCTTCCTACCCGATTCGGTGAGAGAACAAATAATGCAGGTGGATAGGAAGAGAAAATAGAGACACTGGTAAATCTTTCTGGAGCCAATAAGCCTACACTAGGCTAAATACGGTACTGGTGAACATCATGATCTTAGAAAACCATGTGCCAGGCAACTAGAGCACGCCTTTCCAGAATGGCTTACGACTCTCGCAGCCTCTTTAGCACGGATGGCAATATGATGGCACAGCTTGTGGCAACAGTCATTGCCTGCAAAGCCACTACCCTGTGGCATTCTCAAGAGCCCCTCCCTGCCACAGTTGGGACCTTCGCTGTGTTTGATGAGATTTACTCTGCGGCAGAGTTCAAGTCCAAAAGGCTCCCGACCTAGGGCGTTACTCTGCCTTGCAAGTCTGCATGTTGACCTACTTTATAAGCCCTGGTATTTTCAAGTACTTGATCTCCCTTCAATAAAATGCTAACCTAGTTGTTCCCTAAACCACCATCCGGGCTTGTGACAGGCAGGTATACCTGATGCGTGGCGAGAACATGTCATTGATG
Source organism: Sus scrofa (assembly GCF_054392235.1). NCBI lineage: Eukaryota > Metazoa > Chordata > Mammalia > Artiodactyla > Suidae > Sus > Sus scrofa. The sequence continues at coordinate 119,061,168 of NC_139401.1, forward strand.
GCGGGGTCTGCGCAACAGAACACATTTCTGTGTCATCCGCTCTCAGCGAAAAGAAGAAGCTAGTGACCTGCTGCCCAACTGTCTGGGGTGCTGGCCCCGAACTTTCATCCCACTTCTGAACTAGGTCAGGTTTCAGATCCAAGACTACACACCTGGGTAGTTTCAGGTGTTTTACCCTAAAAAGGAGCCCTGGAAAGAATCAGACTTTTTGTTGCATGGAAATTAAACTGATACTGCAGCGTCTATTGAGTCTAGCTCACTTGGGTTCAGTGAAACTAAAAAGACATTGTCACTTACCTTGCTGCATCTAGAATCTGAAAAATCCTCCACCTGTTAAAGGAACAGTAAAACCACGTGCTAGCAAGGGCTTGGTAAGACAAGAGTTAAAATAAGAAACGTTTTCCATTTTGCCTTGACGACGTATTTTTTCCAGCTTCCAAACCCATAAGGAAACAGCTCATGGATAGCTCCCCAACTTTGCTCCCCACTGGCTCCTCCCAGGTAGTGGGGAGATTAAGAATCAAGGGGCTAAAAGGGGCAGGGCGGCCCTGAGAGCCAGGCTTCTGATGGGCTATGGGCTCACAATGATAGATTCTCCACTCAGTCACACGAATGCCACTGCCCTTCACACATGCCACCGCGATCTGGGCAAAAACACAAAAAGTCAGTGAACCCCAAACCAGACCAGGCCAAACCAAACACTGTGGCATCACCGCAACGGAAATGTCTCATCAAAAGAACCTAGGAGGAATTGATAGGTACTCTTCATATTTTCAGGCATATATGAAACACACGTAACAAAAAGAAAAGAAAGAATGATTAGACTTTGCAGTTTAAACAGATGAAAATGCAAAGCACACAGAAAATGACACATATATCATCGCTGCTTCTTCCACCCAAATGCAAGCCATCCATCAGAGTAAGCAATGTCTCTCCATTAACAAAATACTCAGCTATTTTCATAATGTATGTCCTGAGAGTCACAAAGCACTAATTCTACTATGTCAATGTCTGATATTGGCAGGGGCTGTGAAGTTGTACACAGGTCAGTTGCTAATTGGAGAATTCGAATGGGTTTGGTCAGCTTCTTGTTTTATATGAAGTAGGGGATATTGCAATGTGATAACACTTTTCTGCCCATAGCGAGTTCTACCGCCTGGACATTTTCTTGGGAGAAGTGTTTCTTTACATCGAATATGTCTGGAGGCTTTAGAGGTGAGGTAAGATGGACTTTTTTTTTTTTTTTTTGGCTTTTTAGGGCCTCACCCACGGCATATGGAAGCTCCCAGGTTAGGGGTTGAATCGGAGCTACAGCTGCCGGCCTACACCACAGCCACAGCAACACAGGATCCAAGCCGTGTCTGTGACCTACACCACAGCTCATGGCAAAGCAGAATCTTTAACCCACTGAGCAAGGCCAGGAATTGAACCCGAAATCTCATGGTTGTTAGTCAGATGTGTTTCTGCTGCCCCACAACAGGAACTCCCAAGATAGACTTTTAATAGCACGACTAGCAGCAGAGGCCCTGTGTCATCATTTGAGAAGCAATTTACGGCTCTTTGATCATCAGTTCTTGGCATGGCTAAGCACCCCCCTTCCCTGGTTTGGTGAGTTGATAAGACGACGGAGCGGCAAGTGTTATGAGAAACAAAAGTGATGGCCTTACTGAGCCCCGACATCAGATCTGCTAGACAAGACACCCCCATTAGCTGACTTACCATCCAGGGCCCAAGGTGATCCTCTTCCATTCCAGCCTCAAGAAAGAAGTAATCTAGAATGTTCTGACCTACCCCATGACTTAGTTTCCCTACGTAATGAAGAAAGGCTAGTACCCCTTCCATTGCACTTGGGCTTATGAACAAAAAATAACACACCTTTGGATGAATAACAACAACAACAACAACATGAAAACAGAGGGTTATATATTGATTTTTAGTCAATATATAGCATATGGAATTTGGAAAATTCCAAAGTCAAATATGTAGCACTTTCCAAAACGGTAACTTTCTTTTGCTACATTAATAGAATTCTCATACAGTAGAAGCATGTACACAAATGACGTATATATGGGGATCAGACCAAACTTTACTTTAATCAGGGGAACTACTGCCTCCTGAGATTTTTTTTTTTTAATTTCTATGCAAACTTCTCAACTGCCTATTAAAGTTTGCCCAAGGATGACTGAGGAAACTTTTGGAAGCTCATTGTCTTACCTGGGAGTCCAGGTTGCCAGAAGTGGATGATTCAATGGAGATCCAGGAAGATGTTACAAGCACATCAATCAAAAGGGCAGGCAGTCATCGAAAGTGAATCAAAGGCCACAGGGAAAAAGATAAAAAGGAGAGGCAAACTGATTAGAAAAAAATAATGAACTTTATGAATCCATTTTACACACACACACAGTTTGGGAAGGTTCTTGGATGGAATCTTTTTTAAAAGAGCTTTTAATAAAAAGAAAGGATAATTAGGCGTTTCCATCATGGCTCACCAGTGACAAATCCGACTAGTACCCATGAGGATGTGGATTCGATCCCTGGCCTTGCTCGGACCTGGTGTTGCTGTGGCTGTGGTGTAGACCGGGAACCACAGCTCCGATTCACCCCCTAGCCTGGGAACTTTCATATGCCGTGGGCATGGCCCTAAACAGTTAAAAAAAAAATAAATGATAGTTATGTAAGAGGTGCCAATTATCACAAAACAGCAATCATATTACACTATGTAAGCGTATCAAATGAACACGCTGTACACCTTAACTTACCACAATGTTAGGTGTCAAATATAGTCAATTAAAAATTTCTCCCCACCAAAAAATGTCTTATTTATTATGTGCCAGGCACTGTTATAGGTACTAGGGATATAGCAGCGAATAAAACAGACACAAACCTCTGCCTTCACAGAGGGTACGAGCTTGTGGAAGATTTTTTTTAGGCCATCTGTTTGGAAAAGCGTTCCACAGAAATATACTGTGTGTTACTAACACTAGGAAAAAAGTCCCTCCTCTTTTAATTGATGTGTTTCTGTATGGAGACCATATCCAATGGCCTCAGATTCAACATGGGTATTAGAACTCTCTTCCTGATTAGAAAGGACGTTATATTTCTTTTCGTGATTTCTCCTTGTGGAAAGTCTCTCCAAAAGGCTGCAAATCAGGTTTCTTTCTTTTCCTTTTGTTTGTTTGTTTGTTACAGCCACACCCGCAGCATACGGAGGTTCCCAGGTTAGGGGTGGAATCAGAGCTGCAGCTGCCAGCCACAGCCACAGCCACAGCAACGCAGGATCCGAGCAGCGTCTGCAACCTACACCACAGCTCACGGCAACGGGGGATCTTTAACCCACTGAACGAGGCCCCGGGATGGAACCTGCATCCTCATGGATACTAGTCAGGTTCTTAACTCACTGAGCCACAACGGGAACTCCAGTCACGTTTCTTTTTAGCTAAACCATTTGCTGTTCATAGAACTCCCCATGTGTACACCTAAACACTGTAAAAACAAGAAGTCTCTAGATGGCAGCTTTGTAATACTGCAGCACCCCATCCAGCAGTTTTTCTCGCTGGATGCTGCAGTGTTCTGGAATGAAAGAGATCGGATCAGTCACGCCTCAGCAAGCCACATGCTGGCAAAGCAACAGCAGTTGGTGGACAAAGGGAGCTGTGGTTACCACGCCCACGACCCAGACACTGGCTGGAGAAGAAGCAGAACGAGTCACCTTCCTCTGGGCCAAGGTTCAAGAAGATGTGACTAAACACCTCTCAAGTGACCGCCACCGCCTAAATGTCACATCAGCAGGGAAAGGAAAAGATGATGGAGGGAACACGTATGTATCAATGGCAAAGATGCAAAGCGAGGGGGGCAACTTGGGAGCCCCCCAAAACCTGGCGTTTATATCCTTTATATGACATGGCTTAGCACTTCACAATTAAAAGTGAAGCCGTCTATTCACTGGGGTCTTAAGGATCCAAATTAAGGCCTAGGACAAACAGGACAGTGTAAAAAAATCAGAGAGCCTTTGCCTAAAAATCAGGATTCCTGGTTTCCAATCCCAGGTTTACCAATGACTCATTGGAGCTTGGGCAAATTCTCCTTTCCCTCAGGGAGACAGATGAAATGAAGGAGTTTCACAAGGTGGTTTCTAGAAATCCTCCAGGTCCAGCATTTTGTAATGCTCGAATCGCTTTGCCTTTCATTTTGATGCCAAGTTAGTTAAAAGAACAGCAATCTCTAGTCATTTGCTCAGCCCAACGTGCCATTGGAAGTTCAGAGAGCCCAGAACCCAACAGTCTGAGCTTATGCGGAAACGAGACCGCAGCCAAAACAATAAGAGCCAAGTTGAAATGCAGCTTTGTTTATTTGAAATCCAGAGGCTCTTTCTCTAGGATGGAAAAGTTATACAAGTAAACTTCATTGAGACTAGCAAGGAAAATCGAATTGATAAACAACTGACCCCTCTGCCCCCTCCCCATTTCTCTTCCTGCTCCAGCAGCTGCTTCTCCGCCGGAGCCTGGGAGGTTGGTGATGGCTGTCAATCCCTGGAGGCCTCCACAGTCACACACTCCCAGACAAAGGCTGAGGTCCAGGCTCAGCTTTTGCAGAGGGTGGTTAAAACAAACAAACAAAACCCCACCCCCGACACTGTTTTGGTTCGATGGCAAATCCCAGGCAGACAATACACTCTGGGAACCAATTACCTACCACTGTTCCGTAGCTGCCAAGCAAAAGGGCCATTCAGTTGCTCTGGTTTCTGACACTGGATTGGTTCGCTCAGCCTCTCGCCAGCTCGCACACCCAGAGCTGCTGTGCCCTTGATTTCTGACCTTCCTCCCACGTAGGATGCCCTTCTGCTCTCGTCCTGGTCTGACCTGACAGACTGCTGCTCCCTTACCCACCACCTCCTTTTGAATCTCAGGCTACATGCATCCTCGTTTGAAGGCCAAATACAGTACATCCTCGGGGAAAAGCTTCTTCTGCACGTTGCATCTAGTGCCCTGAATGCAAAGGTGTCCCATATGCCCACTAAGTTCCAGGTGGAGGGCTCTTCTTCAAACTGGTGGGGGAAATGCAGAAGCCAGATGGAAAGGTCTGTGTGGTTTTTGCAGCCCTAAGCAACCAAAGAAAAAGCTACTCGTCTTCTTTCCTTGCAAGGTGTCAAAATGCTCGGCCCTAGCCTTTGGTCACACGCGGGCCTGAGAGGAAGTGTGGGCCACGGAATAAGCCCAGGAGACACACAGACTGAGCTGGCCTCCAGGCTTTCATGAATAATTCTACGATACTGCTAGGGTGCCTTACCCTGTCCCCTTGGAGTCTCTCATCTCCAAAATTGGGACAAGGAGAGCAGGAAGAGCAGTAATGATATTCAGCGTGTTTCACAAGCAATACGGCTTGGGCATGGACCGGTCAGAACAGAAATCAACCGTAAACAACCTGGGTAGACAGGCCAACAAATGCCCCCCAAAGTACCACGGTCAGGGGCAGGACTCAGGTCACTTTATGCAAGATTATTTTTATCGAGGGAGGAAAAACGGGTAAGAGAAATTATTTTGCATCTACGGCAGGCCAGGGTGAGGACTCCGGGCCTCCTTTCACTGAGGCCTCTTGCTGCTGCCCTGAGAATTGAGCCAACTTTTCAAAGCCAGGGTTCAAGGACACCTCCATGGAAAAAGCCATGCTGAAAGCAACTACAGTTACTGGTATTGAGGAGAGGTGCCCCCAGTAGGTTCTACTGTTTGACTTGCTCTGCTTTTCTTTCTTGTTCCAAGCCAAGCCTACCAGAAACTCTGAAAACACCAAGAAAGGGAGCTCTTCAGAGTCTGCCTGAAAAGACCAGAATCCAGAACATTCTTTCCAACCTTTATAAATATTTGCTCTCATTCTCCGAAAAGTCAGCCTTTGGCACAACTCTGAGGTCTCAGACCTGTGTTTGTCTTGACCACTTCTTTCGTAGTGGGCCCCTTCCCCCAAGATATTAAACCTGGCTTCCAGACCCTTCCTCCTTGGCCTCCTTTGCCTGACAGCAGACAAGGATTTCAATCCTCCCCTTGCCTTTGGGCAGGGCCATTTTAAGACTAAGAGTCTTCTGGACTCACAGGAATGACCCCTAATGGTCCAATTTCCAATCCTATGAGCTTTAGAGAGGACAGGTTCTTGGCCGGGATTAATTTGCCCTCATACCTCTCCATTTACACCACCTAAATGCAATACATACAGCACAATGCAATACAATTATAATATGTGCAATATATAATATATAACACAGAGCTAGTCTAGCTATGTCGAAACCCCTTGGCTAATAGCTGATAGTTTCTAATTCCCTGGAGCCAGAGTGGGCGGGGAGAGACAAGTGCAGTGCCAGGTAACAGAAAGAGGCCGGACCTAAGAGGTCCTCGCGCCAGCTCTGTCGTGTGGCCCTGCACAAGCCCGTTCTCCAACGGGAAGATGGCTCTCCGTTTCCCTCTCCGCACAGTAGGGTGTTGGACTAGGTGCTTTCCCAAAGGTTCCTGTTGATGAGAACATTCTAAGACTTGCATAATGACTCTGACTCCATCAGGAAGGTTCCTATGAAGTAGAGCCTGAGTTCTTACCAACTGAGGCTGGAGAGAAACACTCTTACATTTTGCTCTAAGTGACTCTGGGGCCAAAGGCCCAACAAACAATTTGTCTGCAGTGGCCCACTCTTGCCATTAGATCTCCAGACCTCGCACTGGCTCCTCAGAGGAAGGCAGAGGCCACACCTGAGAACTTCCGGCCAGTGCCCAGGTGGAAGTCAGGAGTTACCTAGCTTGGGAGTAATAAGCCAGCTGAGGCAGGGGGAGCTACTGATGGCTCACATGTGGTAACTCTCTGAGGTTATACTTGGACTGGGTGGTAAACCTACAGGAGTGACTAATATAGGCAGATCAGCTGCCCTGGGCTGGCAGGTCCTTCTAGTGCCATTTCCATCAATGGCATTGAGTCATCCTGTCTCCCAATGTTGGATTCAGAACTCAAGTGGCTTCCATAAATAAGTGATGTGAAAGTTCTTTCTATAATCATCAACCCCAGACTCAGAGGGGCTGGGAGATGTCTTTCGGTGACCTTTTAGGGACCACCCACATTGACCCACCCTTTCCTGACCCCAAGTCCCTGCAGGGGCAGGGACTTGCCGCAGATCACAGACCACATCAGTGGCAGAACCAGACCAGGATCCAAGTCTAGAGGGCCCGTTCCCTGACAGCACGATACCCACCCCCGGGTCCATTCAGCAAAGCACACCTAGGGCGGCAGGCAAGCAGGCATCCGTGCCTCCACAAACAACTGCACAACCTTTCAGGACAACCAAAGGGCAATGGCTGCCAAAGACTGGAACTCAGTCCCAGAAAACGCCAGGGATGTTCCATTCCTCCTCCAGCAGCTGTTAGATTGTAAACACCTTTTCCTAAGCTTCCCTCTCAGGTTTGGTTTTCTGCCTAAATGCACGTTCACTACATCCCATGGTAATCACCCAGTGCTTCTGCTATTCTTCTCCTTTTGAGAAACAATGCCTGATAGCTGAGCCCTGCATCACCAAAACACCAACCACGTTTCGGAAACAAAGTGGATCTGACAAGGAAGATTGCTGCAGTCCTTTTCAAATAGTGTTTTCTTATCATCTGTTGGCGAGCCAGGCAAGCCTCCGTTGTAGATGTCTTTGCTAAGCCGTTTGCTGTCTGCAGTCACTACTGAAACGGCCCCCTCAGCTCCCCTCCTGTGCCCACCCACCAGGTTTTAGTAAAATCCTCCCATTTTTGGCATCCCAAGAGTGCCCTCTAGCGCTGAGCTAATTAAGAACGTGGAGTCCAAGGGAGTCCTGCTGTTGTAGGAAGTGGGTTGACGGGTCCTTGGCTGTGTCAAGATGAAGACATCTTGAAGACTTTCCGGAAGCATCTCCAAAGCCCCTCCTGGGCAAGGCAGTCGTTCAGGAAGCAGTGAAAGGAGTGTGTGGTCATGGAGCAAACAAAGCAAAACCAAAACCAAGAAAAGGGAGGGCCAGAAAAGAAGACCTAGCTTGTCCTCTCTCCTAAGACGCATTTCCACTAGTGACGTGGAGCGCTGCTTGATTCCTAAAAGTGGGCGCCCAGATGGAGGCCGACCCCATCAACTGAAAGTTGACAGTGATATTTTTGAATTTTTTAAAAATGTTAATACAGTTATTAAAGGTTACTCTCCATTACAGTTATTATCAAAATAATAATAATAAAAATTCCTTGTGTTGTTCAATACATCCTTGAGCCTACCTTACACCCATAGTGTACCTGCCCCTCCCCCAGCACTCTATTGGCCCTCTCCGCCCCCCCACTGGTAACCACCAGCTCGTTCTCTATATCTGTGAGTCTGTTTCTTTTTAAAGATTGACAGAGATTTTTGAATGTGTTTTAGAGTTCCCCAGATGCAAACATCTGTATTTATATGTCAGGTTTCAGCAATGTGTTTTCTCAATTTGATTTTATATATATATGTATATATGGATGGATGGATATGTATATTCTTTTGCCTCGAAGGAAGGATAGATCATTAAGAATCCCTTTGAAATGTTTTGGGTATAACAGGATTTGCTTTCTGTTAGTAAGAGCCTGAAAAAGTTTTGCTTACAGCATGGATACAAATGGGCATGCGTGCGTGCATGTATGTTTCTATGGTTATTTGACCCCATTTTGTTTCCATATTTCAGGTTTGGGGGTCTGGGAGATCCACAGTGAATACTATCTCAGCACCAGTTCACATCGGCAGGGAAGCTTTCCACCGTACTTGTTAAAATGTGAATGAAGCAGTTTTATCACATGCTGGCAGCTTGCCACTCTTCGTGTCAGCATAAAATATTTGGGATTCAATAGAGGAGCTTAAAACACAGAACATGACAAAGTCCCTGACGAGTAATGATTTGGCAAGTGCTAAAATGAAGATGGAGATCATTCTCGGGAGATATTCAGCCAAGTCACGAGTGGGATCAGACGGTAGAGACACATGGAATGGTCCGTCCTGGACCTATGTCACTGGCTTCCAGCAAGGAGCTTCCATCTCTGCTGATGCGGAAGCATGGCAGGAGCCACTAGCGTGGGCCTGAAAATGTCCCTCAAGCCAGCCCCAAAGAGGGAGGTGGCAGGTCTGTGAAGTCCTAGGGCAAAGCCAGCCCAGGCTTTGCAGTTGACATAACTGAGTTCGAATCCCAGCTCCTCTAAATATCTTTGGTCACTTCCAACCTGTCAGTCTCATTTTTCTCAGCACGACTGCGACCTCCTTGTGATCTCCAATAATATCTGACAGAGGGCCCAGACCAGGTGCTTAATAAAACCTGCTGGATTTACTAACACCAACCATTTCAACTTCTAAAAAGTGAAGAATACCCCTCATTGCCCAGATGTTCCCAAAGAGTTGAGTGTCTGGGACGAAGTAAATGAAACATCTGCATAAAGAATTCCATGGTCAAAAATCCATGTGAAAGGCTTTCAGCCCCTGCTGTTCTTGCCCCCACACACTCTGTTAGCCTCTGTCACTGTGACAAATCAGAAGGTCCAGGGCTGGAGTTCCCATTGTGGCATAGCGGAAATGAATCTGACTAGGATCCATGAGGATGCAGGTTGGATCCCTGCCCTCGCTCAGCGGGTTAAGGATCTGGCGTTGCTGTGAGCTGTGGTGTAGGTTGCAGACGCGGCTCGGATCCCACGTTGCTGTGGCTCTGGTGGAGGCTGGTGTCTACAGCTCCGATTCGACCCCTAGCCTGGGAACCTCCATATGCCGCAGGTGCTGCCCTAAAAAGACAAAAAATAGAAAAAGAAAGAAGGTCCAGGGCTGTGCTTGAGACCCCTGACCTTTCTGAACAGTCCTTTCTGTTCGGCAGGTGTAATATTCACAATTGGATTTAACTCGCTGCTACTGATGGATGCTTTTTGGAAATTCAAGACCAACTGAACATTTTTGTGGACTCTGGACACCTTTCCACATGAAGATGTAGCACCGTCGTCAGGGCAAAGCCTCTGTTTTCATGAGGCAACAAGTCTCCTTTTACTGCAGGAGTTGCAGGTTCCTGTTTTACCTGAAGTTTCAAAACCAGGCACTAAAAAGACCCTAAGTGTTTTTGCCTCCCCCAAATCCAAAATATGGGACAAGGTTGCCAAGTCTGTAGATGAGTACACCCAATGTCTTTTCTAGAATTACTGGAAATTATACCAAACAATAACAAGCAGACTGTCAGGCACCATGAGCTTGACAGGGGTTATGTCATTGTACAGATGAGGGGACATGGAGGCTCAGAGGGACTCGCACAACGAGTAACTCAAGCCCAGAGCTGTAGCATGCCAGCACCCAAGCGCACTAGCCACTCAGCTGGACCGTGGGGTAGGCATCATTGTTACTTTTTTACAGGTAACTTGGGTCAAGCTTAGAGAATAACTTGCTCAAGGTCACACACCTAGTAAGGGAAAGTGTTGAGATGGGAATATTCAGTATCCCTGACTTCTAGTCCTTTTTTCAAAAATCGAAGTATATTTGATTTATAATATTGTGTTAGTATCAGGTATACAGCAAGTGATTCAGTTATATATATGAATATATATGATTCAGTTATATGAATAATATATCTATATGCTCAGATTCTTTTCCTTTATAAGGTATTCTAAGATACTGACAATGTTCCCTGCGTCACGCAGTAAACCCTTGTTGCTTATCTATTTTATGTATAGTAGTCTGTATCTCTAATTCCACACCCCTAATTTAACCCTCCCCTAACTATAAGTTTGTTTTCTGTGTCTGTGCGTCTGTTTCTATTTCATATATAAGTTCATTTGCATTATTTTTTAGATTCTAGGTATACGTGATGGCATATGATATTTGTCTTTTCTGTCTGACTTATTCCGCTTAGTATGATATTCTCGGAGTCTAGTCATGTTGCTGCAAATGGCACTATTTCATTCTTTTTCATAGCTGAGTAATATTCCACTGTTGTAAATAGGCCACATCTTCTTAAACTCAATCGTGTTGATGAGCACTTGGGTTGTTTCCATGTCTTGGCTATTGTAGACAATGCTGCAATGAACAGAGGGGTGTATGTATCTTTCCAAATTAGAGTTTTTGTCTTTTGGGGGTATATGCCCAGGAATGGGATTGCTGGATCATATGGTGTTTTTAAAAGAACCCCTGTACTGTTTTCCATAGTGGTTGTATCAAATTCACATTCCCACCAACAGCATAGGAGGGTTCCCTTTTCTCCACATCCTCTCCAGTACTACTTATTTGTAGAGTTTTTGATGATGGCCATTCTGACCGACACGAGGAGATACCTCATTTTGATTTGCACTTCGCTAATCATTAGTGAGGTCGAGCATCTTTTCATGTGCCCATTGGCCATCTGTACGTCTTCTTTGGAGAAATGTCTGCGTAGGGGTTCTGCTCATTTTTTGATTGGATTGTTTGTTTTTGATACTGAGTTATATATAGAACCCCTTACCCTGACTCACCTTCCCCACTGCGCCGCGTGCCATGCCTCCAGGAGGCACGAACGTGGCAAGTGTCCCTGTGCATAATATCTCCATTTGCATCAAACCTGCACTGAGAGCGGGGAAGGGGGGCCTGGCCCTCCGGCGACCTCGCCAGCCCGCAGCATGCTCTGAAGTGCTTTGTCGTGTGCCTCTCTTCAAGCTTCTCCTGGGACCATTTTTCATTTTGAATTTCAGGATAAACTTGCAGGCTATGAGTGCCAAGCCCTTGAATACACCAGGAAGAGGGGTAGTAGCTCATGTGAAGATGAAACCCTAGTGTAAATCTTCATCACAGCTGTGCCGCTCCCCTGGGACATAAATCAGGTGGCACTGGGTGGGCCAGCGGCTTGCGGGGGTGGGGGGGGAGGAAATTGGCAGGCAGCTCAGGTCTCTCTCTTTTTCCACAGCAGGGTGACGGTGAGGGTTACTTCTTGCTCTCATACCTCTATTTCTTATCTATAGGAAAATTCCATCAAATCATATCTAGACAGCATCTAGAACATCTAAGGCAAGACAACCAAGGCGAAAAGCAGGAAGGAGCAAGAGCGCACGGGTCATTCCAAGAAGGCCCTGTGTGATTCCGGTGGTGAGAGGAGCATCACACTGCCTTGGGGAAGAGCTGTGTTCGTCTAATGATGAACTTCATTCCCAAGCAGGGTGAGCCAGGCCACTCACCCCTTGACCCTGATGTAGCTTTAAAACCTATCAAAGTTGGAGGGTACCCTTAGAGACCATCAAGCCCAACTTCTGCTTCTTTGTCAGCCCCGAGAGAGCCTTGGACTTGTCTGAGATCATGGAATTAGTACGTAACAGGGCCATAACCACCTCTTGGACTCAATGTCTTCCAGTTTAGGAGTCTTTTAAGCACCAGGGTTGTCCTCTACATGAAACTGAACGTAGCATGGGGGGGCGGTAAAAAAGCCCAGTTGGGGAGTTCCCATCGTGATGCAGTGGAAACGAATCTGACGAGGAAGCATGAGGTTGCAGGTGTGATCCCTGGCTTCGCTCAGTGGGGTTAAGGATCCGGTGTTGCCGTGAGCTGTGGTGTAGGTCGACAGACACGGCTCGGATCTGGTGTTGCCATGGCTGTGATGGAGGCTGGCAGCTGTAGCTCCGATTTGACCCCTAGCCTGGGAACTTCCATATGCCGCGAGTGCAGCCCTAAAAAAAAAGAAAAAAAAAAAAAAGGGCCCGGTTGGGAGCCAGCAGCTAGGGATCCAGACATGAGGACTGGGCTTTGTGGTTTCACTGGAACAACAACCTTGTAAGATGCTCTCTCCTACCTCCTTGTACAGGTGAGCAAAATGAGCTTCAGAGGGAAGAGGCTGCTGAAGGGGCTGCCAAAATTCCTGCAGCTACTTACAGAACAGGACTTGAAAGCTGGTCTGACTCCAAAGCCAATGTGCTTTTTGCCTCGGCTATATTTAGGCCCCCTGATTTCTCTGTGGCCCTCTCCCAACTGGAAAGGAGGTCCCGCCAAGTTATAAGTGAGTTATAATGTGTTCGTTTATTTTGTATTTACTTATTTATTTCACAGTTGTAAGCAGAAATGAGATGAGCCCTCATCTGCAAACCCACATCCAACAAAGCCTTGACCAGGGTCTGGTTCTCGGCTTCCGAGGAGCAACTGTGGACTGTTGGCCTTGGGAGCCAAGAAAAACAAGAAGCCACTGGAGCTGCCAATCGGTTCCCTCATATAATCACTGAGGGCTTTGTCATCCATCTCCGCTGCCCCCACCAGTTCCGGACAAGAAGTGGTGGTGTCACCTGAGGCTGCCGAGGCTGCCCACCTGGGGACTAAGGGCATCTGAGCTGTCACCTAAGTGAGACGATGCTGTGGGACTTCCCTGGTGCCTAAAGGCAAGGGATCCAGCTGAAGTCTGCACACGGCCCTGGGCAGTGCTCACTCCATGCACAACCCCCCTCAAGGAGCTCCGTGTCAGCCCCACGATGGTGGCCCCAGAGCAGCAGAGAGGTGTCTCTTCCTTCAGGAAAGGCGAGGGGCACTGAGGTGGGAGGGGGGCAGTCCCTAGGAGTAGGAGGAAGAATTTGGAACTGCCTACTTGAAGCTGGCCTTGCTGAACTGCTAAGTGCCCAACTGGCACATCCTTGGGCTACGTGCTCACTCTTCTCCATCAACATGGGGTGGGGAGGTGGGCAGCGGATGTCCCGCAGCCAGTGGAGAAATCGCCAGGCAGCCTGGTTCCCACTGACATACATTATGAGCAATCTCCAAATGCCCAGCCGTTGGCAGCTGCCCTTCACACTCTGACCTTCGGCTACTCGGCACCCCGCCCCGCCCTTCCTCGGGTAGGGAAAGATCTGGAAACCCACATGAGCCGCTGCTATAAGGGAAGCCCAGTGTAAAGGAATCTTTCTTTAAAAAAGCCCTTTGAAGCTACTGGGGCAGTTATTTTAGATTTTGGGTGGAGATCTTTCCCCAAACAAGGGCACACTTGGTTTTGAGTCAAATTTTATTCTTTTTTTTTTTTTTTTTTTTTTTTTTTTTTGGCCACAGCCCACAGCATGAAGTTCGGGGCCAGAGACAGAACTCATTTCACAGCAGTGACAACGCCAGATGCCTAACTGCTAGGCTACTAGGGAAGTCCTGGAAATTTTATTCTCTTTTTTTTAAATAATGATTTTTATTTTTTCCATTATAGCTGGTTGACAGCGTTCTGTCAATTTTCTACTGTACAGCGTGGTGACCCAGTTACACATACATGTGTAGATTCATCACAAGTGATTAGTTCCCAGCGCTCTACAACAGGGTCTCACTGCCTATCCATTCCAAAGGCAACAGTCTGCATCTGTTAACCCCAGACTCCCAGTCCCTCCCACTCCCTCTGCCTCCCCCTTGGCAACCACAAGTCTATTCTCCAAGTCCATGATTTTCTTTTCTGTGGAAAGGTTCATTTGTGCCATATATTAGAGTCCAGATATAAGTGATGAAATTTTATTCTTTATGCTTCTGACATATATCTAAATTGTAATGGCTTTATTGAGATGTAATTCCCATCCCACAGAATTCACCTACCCAAAGGGTACCAATCAGTGGTTGTTAGCATAGCCCCAGAGATGTGGAGTCATCACTACCAACAATTTAAAAACAGTTTCCTTACCTCCCAAAGAAACCCAATACCCTTTAGCTGTCACCACCACATCCTGCCTCTATGGATTTTCCTGTTTGGGACATTTTAAGTAAATGGAATCACATAATGTATTGTCTTTTATGAGGGGCTTCTTTGACTCAGCATAATGTTTTCAAGGTTCACCCATGTCGTAGCACGTAACAGTTCTGCATTCTTTTTCGTGGCCAAAGAACATTCCATTGCATGGCTATAATAAATAAATAAGTAAATAAAACGCACCTAAGCAATGTCCCCCCTACCCACCAGACAAGCCCACAGTCTGTCCCGAGCACCTGCTACTTGCCACGGTCCATCTATTACTAGCAAATGGAGACGGAGGAGAAAATACAACAAACATGTCTATTCACTCAGCAAACATCTACTGAGTGTCTCCTATGTGCCAGGAATGTGCTGGGACCCTTGGACTATAAGGATGCGCAAGACTTGGTCCCTGCCTTCCATGAGCCAACAGTGTGGACAGCAACGTGGGAAACCACGCATCCCAGGAGCTCCACGGGACATATCAACTGAAAGCACCTACGAGCTGGGGCAAAGCTCAGTCTCCACTGGGGAGGAGTCTGTGGACCAGGATGTGGTTCTTAAATCCAGAAACATTCATGAGGGCAGCAGTCAGGGACTCGGGTGTTTTGGTTTGTTTACCTTTTTTTTTTTTTTTTGGTCGAGGTGACATTCACACAACATAAAATTAACCTATTGTGGGGGGGGCACACCCATGGCATGCGGGAGTTCCCAGGGCCAGGGACGGAACTGAGCTACTGCAGTGTCAACGCCGAGTCCTTAACCGCTAAGCCACCAGGGAAATCCTGACCATTTCAACGTACACAATTCAAGAGAATTTAGTACATTCACGTGTTGTGCAACCACCAGCTCTCTCGAGCTCCAAAACAGGTTTATTGCCCCCAAAAGGAAACCCCGAGCCCATTAAGCAGTCACTCCTCCCCCTCCCCTCCCCTGAGCTTCTGGCAACCACCAATCTGCTTTTCGTCTCTAGGAGTTTGCCTGTTCTGGTCAGTTCACACATACATGGCCTCTTTCACTTAGCACGAGGTCATGGAGGTTCATCCACGTCACAGCATGTATCGGCGCTTCCTTCCTTTCTACGGCCGAAAAATAACCCCTGGTACCTGTACATCACATTTTATTTCCATCTTCATCCTTGGATGGGCATGTGAGTTGCCTCCCCTTTTCCAGTCTCATGATTAATGCTGCCATGAACATTCAGGGCCACGTTTGCTGGTGCGTGGATGTGTGTTTTCACGTCTCTTGGGTGTATACCTAGGCCTGGAATGGCCGGGTCCGACGGTAATTCTCTGTTTCACTCTTTGAGGGACGGCCAAACTGCTTTGCCACAGCAGCTGCACCACCTTAGATTCCCACCAGCAAATTACAAGGGCTCCAATTGCTCCCAGAGATTCAGTTTGATTTCTTACTCCCAGAGACGGGTTCCATTCAATCGAGACACCCAATTAGCCTAAATGATTGACCTTAATGCTGGGCATTAGGCACTGGGCCCCTTAATTAAGGCTTCGGCTGAGGGGCGACACAAAGCAAATGAGGACAAAGAGGAGGGTCTGGCCACAGCTCTGGGAGCACCTCTGCGCATGCTCACTGCCTAAAGGGGAAAGCGGGCCGGCATCGTGCCCAGCAGAGAAGTGGGAGGAGAACATTTTCAGCTGTGAGAGCCAAGCCCAGCAAAACCCAAGAGGTGACTTTATGAGAGAAATGACATGAAATCAATAATGACTCTGGCAGTCAGGGAAAAAAGAGCAGCGCCTTCTCTATTAGACAAGAAACTGGAAGCAGCAGCAGAGGGTGGTGAGGGCACCTTGATCCCGTGATATTTGGCCCTGGCTCCTGTCTCTCAGAATAAAGATCTGACAGCTCTCTAGGAAATAAATAATAATGGCGAGTGTCTAGCCCTAAAGATGACAACATATAAAGGCTATCACCGCAATGTGCCCTCCTGGCCCGCCTCTCCCCGTCCTCCCTCCCCTGTGATCAGGCAGCTCAGCTCGACAAACACGGAACTCACCCCTGGGCAGGTGAACCCCATTCTGAAGCAGCACGCAATCTTTCAAGCCATACGATGCCATCTTCCTGAGCTGAGACCGCTACTTGTCAAGATGACAGGCCACTGTCCCCGAAGAGCTAAGGCACCATCCCAAAGCCTCCTCCTCAGGGCCCGAGAGGGGAGAGGAAGCCCGGAAAAAGCATCTCCATGCTCCCCATCCCCATCCAGATCCCCGCATCTTCAGTCACCCCAAGATTTAGGTGGGTAGATTTCAAACACTTTTATGTATTTTTATTCTTATTCTTATTTTGCCTTTTAGGGCTGCAGCCGCAGCACATGGAGGTTCCCAGGCTAGGGGTCGAATCGGAGCCACAGCCATGGCAACGCAGGATCCGAGCTGCACGTGTGCCCTACACCACAACTCACAGTAATGCCGGATTCTTAACCCACTGGGCAAGGCCGGGGATGGAACCCGCATCCTCATGGATACTAGTCGGATTCGTATCCACTGCACCACAACGGGAATTCCTCAAACACTTTTAGAAGCCTAACCTTCTTTTCAACCAAAGAGCTTCCAGTAACTCCAGTATATAAAACACCTAAAAACTGAGCTGCTGGATTTGAAGAGGCGGGTGGACGAAGGGAGAGGCTGGGAGAGCAGAGCTGCCGTTCACTGCCCACCCCCACCCCACCCCCAGGCATCACTCGTGTAGAGCAGCAGTTCTCCAAGGGTAGCATGATCACACTGGCGGTCCCCAAGACCTATTCAGGGGGCCGCTGAGGCCCATATTTTCTAAATGTATGGATGTGTGGATTTTCTGCATCTACCTCAACGAAAGCAACAGTTGAGAGAGTAACACAGAGATGGAACGCAGATGCTGTTATGGGAGTCCGTTGGCTACAAAGCCAGATATCGAAGAGATTTACAAAACCTAAAAATATTGCCAACTATATTTTTTGGCTTTGAAAGTCTGTTATTGTTCATAAAAATATGTTATTTATGTTAATATGCAATAGGTGTAGTTTTGCTTTAAATGAATTAGTGCCTGCTTCTGAAAATGGCTCAGTTTTAAATTCAAAGAGGGTCGATACCGATAGCTATAGCCCCTGTAAATAAAAGCTCTTTTGAGCCTCAGTAATGAGGAGCGTAAAGGAGTCCTGAGAGCGAAAAAGCCTGAGATCCACGGACACGGACTATGATGCGATCAGGAGTGTTGCACAAAGCCCGGGGTTTCTGGGGGGCAGGGTAGGGGTCAGCGTTCTGCCTGTTCAGCCTCCTCCCCACCTCCCATGCCTCTGAGGCAGCCCCCCGCCCCAAGACCTCCTCCGAACCCTGAGGATACCCGAGGGGCCAAGTTTGAAAATAACAGCTCAGTCCAACCCTGTCACTTTAGAAACCAGGCAACCAGGCAAGATGAGGGGTATGGATTTGTCAGGCCAGAAGAGCTGGGGTTACCTCCGGGGCTTCTGCGCACCCCCACCCCCCAAGCCTGGGCTCAGGATTCAGGTTCTCTGGCCTTACAGTGATCTGCTCCCACAGTGCCAACAGCACCTACCATCTGTTGGACTTATTGTGCTCGGCACTGTGCTGGGCACTTGATAATGGCCAGACTGAGCCACCTGCAGTGGCTCCTTGTTCCCGCTCTTCGAGGCACATTTGGTCTGTTCACGCTCCGTGTCTGCTAAATCCACAGATTTACAGCCAACACGCCCTCCCCCACCAGCTTCCCCTCTGGATCCAGCTGGCCCCGGCCTCGTCTGTCCCAAGACTTCAAGCTGGCACCTACTTCCTCAGCGCATCTTGAAAAGCAGCATGCATCCCACCAGAGAAGAGATTTTTCTAAAAAGCCAGGCATCAATTCCTTGAATCAGGTTCCTGGACAGTTCAAGAAAGGCCCACGCGGGCGACAACTGGGAAGTTAAGAGCAGCGTCTTGGCGGCTTGCCATGTGGTGACTCCACAGAGGGTGCCTTTGTGCCTCCCGGTCCTCCTGCCCGAGGCGCACCTCCAGACCTTTGAAAAGACTGCCAGGAAGGGGCGAGCTGGATGGACTGCAGGGCTAATCCCTGTACCACTGGAGTGGCAGCAGCAGGGTACACGGTGCCTGAAAAGGACCGCCCCCCCTAAAATTCTCACTCATCTCCCCAGATGGCAGACAGGGCCCACAGAGACTGGCTAGCCAGGATGCTGAGCTGGAGGTACCCCCTCAGAATCACCTGGGCAGCCGTTTAAAACACACAGGACTGCGGGGCCCCGTGCTGCGGGAAATTCTGCTTTTGTTGCTGGGGGATGGATCGCAGTCCAGATGTGGCTCCAATGAGAACCCAACTCCCTCACCTAACAGATGGGGAAACTGCAAGAGACAGCTTTACCTGGACCACACAGCGTTCACCGAACAGCTGGGATGAGACGCCAGAGAGCCTGACTGTATGTAGTCCAGTGCTTTGTCCACAGTTCCAGGCTTTGCTCAAGGGAAGGCGAAAACTCGAGTGGGCACACGTGAGTGTCGGGAGGAGGGGGCGCTGCGGGTGTTTAGACGTAACTGAGCCATTTTCACTTGATTCATGCTTCTCATTTCACATTCTCCCCCTTTCCTTCCAACTTGATCACTGGATCCAAGCCTCTCACTTATTTATTTATTACTGATGACTTTTTACCCCTGCACCCATGGCATAAGGAAGTTTCCTGGCAAGGGGTCGAATCGGTGCTGCAACTTTGACCAACACCGCAGCTCACGGCAATGGCCGGATCCTTAACCCACTGAGTGAGGCCAGGGATCAAACCCGCATCCTCAAAGCACGCTATGTCAGGTTCTTAACCCAATGGGCCGCAATGGGAACTCCAAGCCTCTGACTTTTAGAGGAGGAACCAGAGGGCCAGAGTGGAGAAGAGTCAGATTCTGCCCCAGATAAGCTATAAGACCAAAGTCTCTGTGCTTTCTTGCCTGTATTCCTCGCACTACATTTTGAGCCTTACGTCTCATCATGAGAGAAATAGATTATTATACATTGCATTTCCTTTAGTATTCCTCCCACCAAGGGGCAAACTTTGTGAGAAGCCAACACACTGCCTGGCTCCTTAGCATCAGCCTGCTCTGAGAGCTGCACTGAATTGCTTATTTCCAATCTAAGCTCATATTTCAGGGCTGCCCTGGAAATGCTCGTAAAGCCAGCACTGCTAATGTAGACAAATGATGGCCAAACTAAAGGGTAGTGTTGCAATGAAATAAATTATTTGCATAGGTGGGACTTCTCTTTTAATTTTACTATTTTAAGGTTACAAATTGTTTTCTGGCCTTTATGTATAATTAAATATAGATGTTCTCGGAGCTTAATGTCAGTTTAAATTTCAGCCCTTGGAAAGTAATTTGTTTGCATGTTCAATGAACAAACCATTTCTTATCGGTTTCAAAGACCCAGGCTCATGCATCATGAATCAAGGTTGCCTTTATCAAAGCTAAAAAGGTCAAGCAAAGTAGGCAGGCGACTCCACTTGAGCCACCTTTTAAAGGAGAAAAAAAAATCAAGCTTCTGGTTCTCTGTCTTAAGTGCACAGATGTCCTAATTTCTTTAGCTATGGGTATGATAATATGAAAGAATGATCAGTGCCTTTGCCACACACAAAAACCAGGTAAGTCGTGCTTCTCGCGTCTTCACTGAGCCACTAGAAGGACTCTAAACAATTCCCTCTGCCCTCTCGGCCTCAGTTTCCTCATATGTGTATGGATATCTCTGAAGTTCTTTCTGCTCTGACAATAGAAGGTTAACTAGACATTAAAAGGCTATCCCCGGAGGTAATTTTAAACGACACTGTCCTAGAAAGCAGTTTATCGGACAGATAAATGGATTAAGAAGATGTGGTATATATACACAATGGAATACTACTCAGCCATAAAAAAGAACAAAATAACGCCATTCGCGGCAACATGGATGGAACTAGAGACTCTCATACGAAGTGAAGTAAGTCAGAAAGAGAAAGACAAATACCGTATGATATCACTTATATCTGGAATCTAATACACGGCACAAATGAACCTTTCCACAGGAAAGAAGACCATGGACTTGGAGAACAGACTCGTGGTTGCCAAGGGGGAGGGGGGAGGGGAGGGAATGGGATGGACTGGGAATCTGGGGTCAATGGATGCAAACTATTGCCTCTGGAATGGATAAGCAATGAGATCCTGCTCTATCCAGTCACTTGTGATGGAACATGATGGAGGATAATGTGAGAAAAAGAATGTGTGTGTGTGTGTGTCTATGACTGGGTCACTTTGCTGTACAGAAGAAATTGATAGAACACAGTAAATCAACTATATTGGAAAACATAAAAATCACAACATTTTTTTAAAAAAAGCATTTTATAAGGTTTGAAGGGTTTTTTTTGTTTGTTTTTGTTTTTTTTTTTTGTTTTTTTTTTTGGCTAAGCCATCAGCAGGTTAATTAGACCCATGGGTTCCTAGGCAACCTGCTCCCTCTGGCTTTCCTCCCCACACCCAGGAAGATGTCAGCTGTTCCAGCCCCTTTCTCAGTGGCTCCAAGATTATTTCCACTCCTTTAAGTACCCCTCTAGTTCCAGAAATCTATTCTCCCTCTGCGTTCTCCAGTCTCCTGGGGTTCCTCTAGTACATCTACACATACACGAGGGTCAAAAAGGGATATTGCTCAATGACAATACATGACCAAGGTATTTTGTTACATGACAATAAGAACAGGTGGTTCAGTAGTATATCTAATATGATCTGATAGCCCCCTCCCCACCAGTAAGCCCATCAGCCCACTCTTTCTGTTATAACCTAAGTCTAGACCAGGGTCTCTTTCATGTGCCTCTCAAACGTAACGAAGGATCATTTTGCAAGTTGCCCTCTAAGAACTTACCGAGGGGTCCTCTGTTTTACCTTTCTTTGCTCTAATCTGAGGTATTAACACTTACAGACACTCTCTTTCTCAAAATGTTTTTTTGAAACGATGGTTTGGTTTGAATTCCTTAAATGGTTGGGATGACATTCAGAGAAGGCAAAGACTTTTGAATCTCAAGTTTCCATATTAGGAAGACGAGGTAAGATTAACACCATGCGGAAACGTCAAGAAGCGTGTCAGCAGTGGATCTGGAAGTGAGATAACACATTCAAGCCAAGGTTAAGCGCTTTGTGCTTTTTTCCATTTAATTCTAACAACAATGCCTTAAGATAAGGTATTATTATTTCCATTTTACAGATGTGGCACAGAGAGATTAAGTTGTTTACGCAAAGTCAAAGCCAACAAATGGCATAACTGGGTAGATTTGAATGAACTCAGTCGTTTGTTTTGGGAGCCTGTGGACTTTATCTATGCTTTAGGGTAATGTGATGTGAAAAACGAGAGAGCTTAGGGAGCTTGGACTCTGAGTCCCAGTCTCAACCTGACGACTGACCCTCCAACTCTCTGAGACAATGAGAATCCCATTCTAGATAATCTCTAAGGTTGCTGCCAACTCTACATGTTTCGGATGCTCCCTAGAAGCAAGAAAACTTGGCAACTGATTTGCTCTGCCGATGGCAGCGAGATGCTGGTGATGACATAGCCCGAGCGTGGAAGGCTGGCAACAAGTGCTTATAGGAATGTCCACGACACCTTTGAATTGGGACTCGGGACACAGGTCTGGGCTGAAGACTGACGCTCTCCTCACAGAAGCCAAGGTCAGCGAGATCTTTTTTTTTTTTTTTTTTTTTAAATAGCGATTTTTTTTTTCCATTATAGCTGGTTGAGTGAGATCCTGAAATGAACACAGAGAGAAAGAAAGGCAAAGACAGAGGACCGAGCCTCTGAAAAACCCCAGGGGAAGGTATGGAAGGAAGACCGAGAAACAAAGAAACAAAACCAGAGACACTAGCTCCGTGTCAGTCAAGCCTGCGGAGCCCAGGACTTTAAAACAGGAGCAGAAGCAAGACGATCAGAGGTAGTGAAAACTGAAACTAGCAGAGATGCCCTGGATCTTCTTCCACTGGACTGAGTCCCGCTGCCCTGACTCGTCTGAATCACCACAGTCCAAGGGCTGTCTGTTCACAAGCAAAAGAGACAGGATGCCTGAAAAGCAGAGGACCAGGAGCAAAAGCAGCTGCAAACCAAAGCACCATTTTTATGAAAAGAATATGCCATCTTGGCCCTTTCAATCAAGCCTGCATAGGCCTAGGATATCATCGTTAGCCGTGTCACCTATGAATGAGAACAGAAAGGATAGTGACAGAAAGCCCTGGAAAGATCCAGCATGTGACTGGAGATCAGCACAGCTTACGATGAGGTCAAGCTTTTCCAGAGAGAAAGCTGGTGGGGGATGGGGCGGGGAGGTGGGAGCATGTGTGAGAAGAGGCCTGAGAAAAGACAGGAACAACCCAAACTAACTCAATAAAAAGGCAATTTCATTATCGTTTCAATTTTGAGAAACGAAATTGTATTGTTTTCTTGATGTTTCAAACACACTTGAAAGATGTAAACACAAGAGCGAAAAATAATGAGATCTTGTCGATGTCCTGAATCAGCTGTCGACTGAGCCATCCCTCATACACAACTGTCATTTGGCGTTCCAGCTTCCTGGAAGAGAGGCTTGTACGTGCCCAGAATGGTCATTGTCGCACTGAAGGGGGATGGCAGCAGAAAGAAGCGAGGCAGCCTGGGAAGTGGACTCCATAAACAAGACGTCTATCAGAAAGGCTCTTGGATAAGAGGTCAAGGATCTGGAAGGTCAAAGCAGGTGTTGAGGACATGTAAAGACTCCAGCAAGTTCCAAAGAAAAAAGCTGTGTAAGATACCAAGGGGCAGAATCCAGTCTGCCCCTTGGTTAATTCATTCATTAATTAATTCGGGCAATTAATCATGCACTCCAGGTCAGACGTGTTGCCAAGGTCTGAGCAGACAAGCAATCTGGAACAGAGGTGTGTGTGTGTGGGGGGGGGTGTCTTAGCACCAGTCATCAGAGCTTCAATAGGAAGCCTGCTCTCAAGGCATCCTCTATGAATGATTTCTCTGGAAGGCCAAATAGAGTCTGGTTGGAGTATGGCTGGGCTTGGGCCTGAGGGCACTACAGAGACAGAACAGTTTTTCACATTCTGTGCCCTTGCTGGTTATTACAAAATATTGAGTATTGGGGAAATAACTATTAAAAATAAGAATAAATAAATAAGTAAATAAATAAAATAAAACATACTGAGTATAGTTGCTTGTGCTATACAATAGGTCCAGATAAAGGCACATGAAAAGATGCTCGACATCACTCGTTATTAGAAAACTGCAAATCCAAACTCCCATGAGGCATCACCGCATACCTGTCAGAACGGCCATCATCAAAAAGTCTACATGTAACGAATGCTGGAGAAGAAGTGGAGAAAAGGGAAGCCTCCTGTACTGTTGGTGGGAATGTAAGCGGGTGCAACCACCGTGGAGAATAGTATGGAGGTTCCTTAAAAAACAAAAAATAGAACTACCATACGATCCAGCAATCCCAAGCCTGGGCATCTATCTGGAGAAAACTTTGCATGTTGTGAGCCACAAGGGGAGTCCAAGAGAAAACTCAAATTTAAAAAAGATACATGTGCCCTAGTGTTCATAACAGCCTTTTTAAAAATAGCCAAGATATGGAAGCAACCCAAATATCCATCAGCAAATAAATGGACAAAGAAGATCTGGTGTGTGCACGTGCGCGCGCGCACACACACGCAGACACAGATACTACTCAGCCATTAAAAAGAATAAATTTTAGGGAAAAAAAAGAATAAAATTTTTCCATTTGCAGCAACACAGATGGCCTTGGAGGGCATTGTGCCAGGTGACATGTCAGAGAAAGACAAATACTGTATGCTCTCACTTCTATGTGGAATCTTAAAAATACCGCAAACTAGGGAATATGAGTTTAAAAAAGCAGACTCACAGACAACAAACTAGTGGTTACTAATGGGAAGAGGGAAGGGGGAGGGGCGCTACAGGGGGAGGGGGCTCAGGGGCACAAACCATCAGGCATAAAATAAGCTCCAAGGGTGTATTTCGCAACACGAGGCAAAGAGCCCGTATCCTGGAGCACAACCTTAGAAGACTGGGACTCACTATACTGTACGCCTGCACCATGTAATACTGTATAGCAACTATACCTCAATAAATTTAAAAACAGAATCTTGGATTGAGGACAACCTGGGCTCCAGGAACCTGGACAAACCGAGCCAGACCGTGACATAAGGCCCCAGAGCTAATCTCTGTGCCCGTGAGAGTCCCTTCTTCGTCACTCCCGTGACCCCTCACAGATGCAAACATCTGCTAGAACACTCTGGTGTTCTCAGGAAGAGACGCACATGGCTCTCAGGACAACTTAGGGGGCAGGTGCGTGAGACAACAGCAGCTGAGGCTCTTTTTTTCCTCCACTATTTTTTTTTTTTTTTTTTTTTTTTGGACTGAGGTTCACCCTTGGATGCCCGGCTCCTTCCACCTTGAGCACCTTGGAGGAAGACACGGTCAGGAGCGTGGGCCCGGCCCTCCAAGCTCCTCTTCCTCAGTAAATTCAGCCTCAACTTTCTCATGGACTCAGCCCCCTGTTCCTCTGAATCATCTCCCCGAATCCCTCAGGGCCCTTCTGGGCCAACAGTCAGAGCAGGGGAAGGGGCGAGCACAGCTGTTGGGGCATTTCTCTGGCTAGAACACACCCTGTCCCTGTCCGCCCCAGCCCTGGGCCCGGGACGTGCCAGCTGTGGCAGTGGGCACATCAGGCCCGGGAGGGTGGTGCGGCCCTGGGCTGAGCTCTGGGCTGAGCTCCTGCACCAGGCCAGGCGCCAGCGGGGCGGGCCCAGGACCGCAGTGGGCTGGCACCCACAGCCAGCGGCTGTCCCGTTCTCAGCCCCACTGACCCGGTTCTGTCCTCCCACAGGCCTTGGGTCCAGGCCAGAGCTGGTTTCTGACCCCGTTCTGACCGGAAGCAGCGGCCCCAAGGGAGTCACCGCCCTCTCGGAACCCTCACTGCACGCTGAGCGGTCTGTCCATACAGTCTTTTCTGGCTGGTTCTTTCCTTCTCATTCGTGTCTCTTGCTTCCCCAGCTAGAGAGACAACCCCTCTGGGTCCCCTTCCTGATGGTCCCAGGGGCAGAATGGGGACCGGCTGCTTCCCTGGGCTACCCAATCATAGACTGCACATCTGTTTGCTCTGCCCAACTCACAGACATCCTCCCAGGGGCAAAGCAAGTCGCCTTCCCACCTGTTGCTTTCTCATGAGTTGACACGTGGGTCTGTGACTTTGCGACCAGGGAAGGGCGCCGAGCTGTGGGGAGAGAATGAACGAGACCGCTGACAGCACTAAGGGACCCCCCGTGTGCTGCTGACACGGTTAATCTACTGTGTCACCTCTCTTAGGAAACGAAACGAAATGCAGTAAGGGCAATGACATTGAAGCTGTGTTGCAAAAACGACTTTGTGGCGCAAATAACTATCAAATACTGGCTATTTTATGCCTTATTGAACAACCAGCAGTTTATGACAACAACGTTGCATAAACACGGTGGCAGGTGCCTGAGTGGAGACCACCCGGATTGGCGACAAGGGGGACTCGGCGGAGTCCCCATCCTGCCCCCCTTCGCTCCTGAGCTCCTTCCAAGTTTGCCCCCCTCTGGGCCCTAACTTGCATGTAGCCCCACATCTAGGCACATCTTTGGGGGCTCCGGAGACCACATGCAAGGTTCCGTGTGTGCAGGAGTTCGAGCAAGGCCAACGTGCGCTCAAGCAAAGGAGATACTTGTCTGAAACGGAACACGCGACGGGGGGCGGGAGGGATGGAAAGAACCCCAGACTGGGAGTCAGGCCACCTGGATTTCAGGCTTGGCTCTGCTCTTAACCAGCGATGCAACAAGTCACTTTACCATCGGAAGTCACTTCAACTCAGGATGCTCATCTGGAAAATGCAGATAATTGCGCTTGCCCTTCCCGCCTCCCGGGGTTGTAAGATAAAATGGTACCGTTAAAAGCTTTATAGACTGTAAATCACTAGATGCACGTAAGGGATTATCGCTATTATTATACTTTGAAGAGGCAGCTGCCAGAGGCAGTGAGTGAGTTTCTTAAGCATAATGTTTAAGGAGAGGCTGCCTGACAGGTGTGCCAGGAAATCACTGAGGGGAATGCAGTGGCATTGGCGAGGTTGACACTAGATGCATCTGAGGTCCTTTAAAGCACTAATTTGGTGAGCTGAGAAAATATAAGCTTTTAGTAATTTTCTTAGCTGTGCCCATGTATTTGAGTTGAACTTTCATTCTCCAGGCCTCGTTTTAAAATTTCTACTAGGGTTTTTTTTTTTTTTTCTGATGATAAATTTAATAATCATCTTTATAGAAAAAAAATGGATAGCATAGAAAAGTATGAAGAAGGAAAAAAAAACCCAATAATCCTGTCTTAAGATTTACATCCAGTAATTTTACTTCGTATTTTATTATTTTTCAAAATTGTGAGCCCACAGCACGTGGAAGTTCCCGGGCCAGGGATCCAACCCACGCCACAACAGTGACAAAGCCTTAAACTGCTATGCCACCAGAGAACTCTCCTAGGGGACTTTTTAAAAATATATTTTTATACCATAAACCTTTTCCTATGAGCTTAAATCCTTGAATGTTCCCTAAGAACATGGCTTTTGATAAATAGCTAAGTAATAGTCTAATCCATGATTATACCCTAAGTTAACTAACACGTTTTAGACATTCAGAGTCCTGTGGTTTTTTCCTAAGTAATGCTTCAGTAAAGATCCTTATACATAAACACTTGTATCTGATTATTTCTGTCGGCAACTGCCAATATCTTCTCTAGAAAGGCTGTGAGTAATTTATGACCCTAACCAGCAGTGTATCAAAACATCCATTTCACTGCATCCTCGTCCACCCTGGGAATTTTGATTTCAACATTTCTCAGCCAATTTTATATGTAAAAATAATTTTCATTGTTCGTTTTAACTTACAGTTCATTGATTACTAGAGAAGTTGATTTTCTGC
Organism: Sus scrofa; assembly: GCF_054392235.1. NCBI lineage: Eukaryota > Metazoa > Chordata > Mammalia > Artiodactyla > Suidae > Sus > Sus scrofa. Next base: position 119,088,801 of record NC_139401.1, read on the forward strand.
CTTTTGTGTATTGGCTATTTGCACATAATCCGTTGTGAATTGTCTTTTGTATCAGCCCCTTTTAGAACCTACAATTCACACCGCTCTGCAGATGTAATCAGTTCTGAGTCATCAATACGAAAGGAGAACAGGGGTGTTTTGAATGAGCCCAACCCCGTCAGAAGCTCCTAGGGCTTCTCTCCCAGCAAACCGCTCATAATAGCGGGGGTGGCATGGGGGCTGGGGCAAGGGGGTGTGTGTACTGAAATCCCTCCGTGATTTGTGTTGCTCTGCATTTACTTCTCCTGCTCTGCTTCTTGTATAAGAGCTAATGAGCAGCAAAACCGACAAAAGACCAAGACAAAAAGAGAAGAAGAAAGGGCATGGTTAATCCTTTAACTGGGACTGAGGAATGGATGGAGTTTGCCTTTAGAATGGGGGAAAAAAAAAATACTATGACTTTTTTTTTTTTTTTTTTTTTTTTTAAAGCCATGCAGTTCCCAGTATGGACCACTTGATGGCAATCCTCCACTGGTTAGGCAAAACGCGAAGTGTTGACAAGGCTAGGGAAACTGAGGAAGCGGCTGAAGCAGCTGGTGACATTGAGAATCAAGGCATCCGACAGCCATACAGGTAGCCTTTAAAACACCGCTGGGAGCGCGGATCGCTGGGGCGCAAGGAGATGGGAAGCCAAGATTATGTCTTGATGAACAATGCGACTTTGTGGACATTGGCCGAGGATGGTCAGAGAAGAGGGAAGGCATTTCGTCCTCCTTTGTTAGTTCCTTCTTCTCCTCTCCTCTATCTGGGGGTATCATCTGATTTACTTCTTTGTGCCTCAAAAGGCAAAATGATTTGCTTGGCATGTGTCACTGTCGGCAAGCATCACGTGCTTCTCAGGGGCTGTATCGGGGCGGGGGGGAGGCTGTTCCATGGTAGGGCCCCGGAGCTTCCCCCAGCCTGGCGCGCGGTGCTGGTGAGGCTGCTCAGGAAAGCGGGGGCCAGCGTGCTGGGAGCGGAGAATGCAAAGCAAAGTCACGAGGTCCTTGAAGGCATGCTCTAACCCCGGGCAGCATGGTGCAGGAGAAACAGCATAGGTTTGGAGGCAACCATCCGCAGGATTGCTTCAGCTTGGAAGCTTGGAGACGTGTGACCCGGAGCACGTGAGCACACGCCTCTGACCTCCGGGTCCTCTGCTCTAAAATGGGGGCTAACAGCACCTGCCTCACAGCACACAAGGAAAACTATTGCTGTGATGGTGATGACGAGGCCGAGGACAATGGCGATGATGACGATGAGGAGGCATAGGCTGTCCCAGTTCCATCCAGGGACGCCAAGAGCAGTACGCGTTAAGACCCTCGGATTTGGATCAGACAGTCCTGGGTCTTAACAGGGGCCGGAAACCTACTAGCTGTGGGTTACCTTCAACAACGCATCCCTCATCTCCGTAAAAGAGGATCGTAATAATACCTATGCCACGGGGTCTTGTAAATAGTAAAAGAGAAAATGTGCATGAGGTACACAGCAAAGTGCCTGGCATACAGTGGGCGCTCTTCAGAGTGGTACTAATAGTACTACAAAATGTTTGCGCCAGTCTTCAGGGAGCACCATCAAGAGAAGGGATTTGTACATCTGGTGCAGAAATGGCACGGTCCCCCTGTGGTCAGTGGAAGCAGGCAGATCTGAGGAAGCGTGAGCATGTGCAGGTGCCAGCCCGGGACGTGGAATCGGTGACGTACCATTTGTCTACAAGGGGTTTGGGTTTGGGTGTTTTTTTCAATAGGACGTAAGGTCCAAACAAGTTCATGGATGGATTCAGCTGTGTCTCTCAAAGTCACTAAAACAGGCAAAGGTCAAATCTGAAGCCAAACCCCTCTGGAAACGGAGACTCAGAAGACAGGCACTGGCTGGCCCACAGCGGCATAGCAGGAAATGGGGTCCAGATTCCAAGGTTATCAAGGGGATCTCCTCTCACTATATCCTGCCCACAAGGCTGGTCCTTCATAGAGCCCATGACATAAAAACCAAACGAGGATTCTTCCAAATCTGAGCGAGCCACGGTTCATCGTTGCCTAGCCTGAAGGAACTGGCCAAACTCCCCCCAAAACAGGGGCAAATATGGATTTTGTTGGTGCTTCCATTCAACCAAAGCTTGACGCTCCCCTTTTTTCTGTATCAATGAAAGGCAACAATTATATGGTCAATCAAATGTCGGGCGTGAACATCTGGTGGTCCACGGCACCAAATCATCTTCCCGACGTTAGGAAGCCTCAGGTCCGCATTTCAGATCACACACATGTCTCATGTCCTCAACACTTAAAAGATTCAGGGGGACAAGGAGCACCCTCAGAGGCCTGTCTAGGTACAGTGGTAATAGTTCAGATAGATGCCAGCTCATATGCTGCAACACGTGTTTGGACTCTGCAGATGCAGCAGTCAGGGTTCTCTGCAAGGCCAAGGGTGAAGTAGGTAGGTGAATTCAAGATTTACAAAACCAAAAAAAAAAAAAAAAAAAAAAAAAAGGGAGTTCCCGTTGTGACTCAGTGGAAACAAACCTGACTCGTATCCATGAGGATGTGGGTTCGATCCCTGGCCTTGCCCAGTGGGTCAAGGATCTGGGATTGCCGTGAGCTATGGTGTAGGCTGGCAGCCGTAGCTCCAATTTGACCCCTAGCCCGGACACTTCCATATGCCGCGGGGGCGGCCTAAAAATCAAAAAATAATTTTTAGAACCAGATTTACAAAACCACAAAGAGAATAATGGAGAAGACGATGAGGTGACTAGCATCACAGTGGGCCTCTGCCAGACCCAAACCCTCCCAAATAAAGATCCACACGCAAGACCTCCTAAAAGCCCCACCAAAATAATCGGGAAAGCAGGCAACTGAGAGCTGGTGACTGGCTGGACTCATGGGCCAAGACCCAAGTGCTCCTTGACAAGGTCAAGCTGCAGGCTGAGGTCTAGACCATCAATTCGGTAGAAGCCAGGGAGCGCTGGTTGCACAGCAGCCCTATGATAGGACCTCGGGGCGGTCACGGACAGGAAGCTCAGCATCCGCAAACAGAGGGACGCAGGGGGTGGGTGGTGTGACAAGAGGGCCAGGCTCCACAGCAGCCGAAGTCGAGGGCTTACACACCCTGTGGGAGAAAACAGCAAAAAAGCTGAGGCCCAAGTGAATGAAAGGGACGGGAATGGCAAGGAGGGAAGAAGAGGCGTCACACCGAGGAGTGGCTGAGGAACGAGGGCAATCTCCTAGCAACCATCAGGATGATGACGGTGACAGATGATCACAGTCGGCGTCACTTATGGACCACTTAGGCGCCAGGTACAGTGCTAAATGCTCACATCACCTCACTCTTCCGCGATGACAGAGGACGAGCGGAGGGGGACCCGCCACGAGATTTTAACTTATTTGCTCAAGTCACCGGGTCAGGAAGTGGTAGGGCCAGAATTCAAACCCAGGCCCCCTGACACCAAAGCCTGTGTCCTTTCCACTCTCCTCCCTACAGCGCTATTTTTCGCAAGAACCCTTAGGGACCCCATATTCGATGTTTTCCAGGCATTTGCAGCGAGAGTTTTTCTATAAGCATGATACAGAACACTGCCGATGACCCTACGGCGTATGTAATGGGGACGGACGAAGCCACAGAGCTCAGATGGGTCAAGTCACTCGCTCAAGTTCGCACCGCTAAGAAGCTGCAGAGCCTGATTCCAGAGTTGAGCTTTCTTCTCGACTTGTTCAAGAGGAAATTTGGGGGTCATGAGCTGCGTAGCCCCGGAGATCTGAAGGACGGCAGGATGATGAGGGAGAAGACTCGTTCATCCTCGCAGCATCCCCGGAGCACCTGATGGCTTTACTCCCATCTGGTTCTCATGGCTTGAGCCAACCAGGCGGCAACACGTGCTAAGCAGATGCTTTCATACTCGGCTGCCTGTCTGGCCTCCCAGGCTGCAGTGCTGTGGTTCAGCCTTCCTGAGCGACTCCACCAGCCCAGTCAATCAAATAGCCTATCAGTCCAGACGGTCAGGTGGCTGGATTGTTTTCTCAGTCCATTGACCTGTTCGCACCAAATACATTGACAGGCTGTTTCAGGGTTGTGTAAACACAGGCCCCTCCCCAGCGAGAGCTCTTTCTGTAAGTCCCAAACTTCGAAAGCCCCAAAGTCAAAGATCTGCCTCCACCAGGGACCCACGACACGTTCCGATCAAAGATGTGAATGCGTGGAAAGCAGGCAATAAATACACACTTAGCTGCACTTGGAAAATGACCGAAAATTTCCCGTGGAACGGCTTCAGCCCTACTGTTCTGAATGTTCTTTGGAAGTCTTTTTTTAAGTCCACGTGGAATTCTGTAATCTGTGAGGCGGAACCAGATGCTCTGACTACCCAGTGAAGTCAAAGACAAAATCATTAGTGCCTCGTGGCCTTACAAGGCATGGTGGCACGAGAACTGTGTCACCCCGTACTTTCAACCCTCACCCACATGCTCCAGTGAGAGCAGAATTCATGTCACTCTCTGCAGCATCTCAAACCTGCACAGACTTGGAGGGGGCACAGCCTGAGAACTGTGGTTTATGAACTCTAACGGATTTACAGTGTTGCCTCTTTTTAGAACCCCCTAGAAAGAGAACAAAGAGTGAACACATTATCACCTTCTACCTAGGCCACTGGTCTTCAAATCTGGTGGCACTTTAGAATCATCTGGAGAGTTTGTCAAATACCGATGCCCAGGCCGGACCCAGGAGCTTCCAATGGAATTGGTCTGGGTAGGGAGCCTGAGCATCAAGTTTCTTTTTGTCCTATTAATCAGTTTTAATTTTTTCTTCCCCAGAATCTTCCATTAATTTCGAATTTCTGATAAAATGGCTTCAAATGTCCTGTGTGTTGAGAATGACAGACACAAACCAGGAAGCACTTCAAAGCTATCTGTCTCTTGTGGCTGTGCAAAAAGAAGAGGCTTTGCCCATTTTCCTGGAGCCAGTGAGCCCAAGCCAAAAGGCACTGGCTCCAGTGACCCAGGATTCTGCAGGTATGTGGCCTTTAAGAATAGGAATGCAAGAGTTCCCGTCAGGCTCAGCAGTAGTGAACCCAGCTAGCATCCATGAGGACGCAGGTTCGATCCCTGGCCTCACTTAGTGGGTTAAGGATCCGGCGTTGCCATGAGCTGTGGTGTAGGTCACAGATGCGGCTCGGATCTGGCGTGGCTGTGGCTGTGGTGCAGGCTGGCAGCTGCAGCTCCCATTCAACCCCTAGCCTAGGAACCTCCATATGCCACACGTGCATCCCTAAAAAAAATAAATAAAATTTAAAAATAGGAATACCATTAAATTCCTGCTTAATGGTGGAAAGCTCCCTGGAAGGTCAGAGAACCAACACCAACCCATTTAGTTAAGAGGCAAAAAAAAAAAAAAAAAAGAAAAGAAAAGAAAAGAAAAAGTCCTCTGACCTGAAGCTCTGGCCTCCTCATCACCAACCCACCTCTGCCTTGGAAAATGCCTCTGGCCTGGAATATTCCGTGAAGGATGACAGAATTCAGCCATGGCCGTCTGCATAACCAACATCTATTCAACAAGCTCCATTGCGTTTCCTGACGTCCACAGTCAGAGGCACCGAAAAGAAACACAACCACAGGATTGTACTGGCAGACACACCACCCCAGAGAAAAGCTATTCAGGACCTGGGCTTGCAGAGTCCCAGGAAGCATCAGGCCCAACAAGGAACAAAGAGCTCACTCGGACTTCCCGCTTCTCCCCTGTGGAGTGGTTGGTTGTTTTGTTGCTGTTGTTGTTCTGTTTTTTTTTTTTTTTTTTTTTTTTTTTTTTTTTTTTTTTTTTTTTTTTTTTTAATTTGCTGAGAAAACCAGCAAATTACCATGGGCATCTGAGTCCACGTCATTCAAGAAAGATCTATTGTCCCCTGTGGGCCAGACCCTGTGCTTTGCACTGGGGACAAGTGGAGGACACGATCCTTGTCCTCGGGGAACTCACAGTCCAGCAGGGGAGAGGGAGGTATAAATAATGGCATAGGGGAGGGGGCTGCAGCTCAGTCTTGGAAATCAGGGAGTGCTTCCTGGAGGAGGTGATGCCTAACTAGGCAGAGCTCTTCCTCCCACAATGGCAGGGGGAGGACAAAACATGTGCGGGGGGAGGGGGGGTGCTTAGGTCAATAATAAGACGACTTTGCCCTTGGGAAGCTCCTCTGTACCTGAGGGAGTTCATTGATTCTCTACTTACGAGGCATAGGAAATAGGCAGCAATCTTGCTGGCATGGAAATGTGACTAGAAAGAAACACGGAGGTCTACCTGGAGGAGGGGAGCAGCAGGTCGGCCTGTTCCTCTTTCTTCTCCACACCTTTCCCTACGGGCAGCAGTTTAAACCCTCCCCTGGCCCTGCCGGAGAGAAATCTGCTGCTCTTGCCTGCGTCTGGAAGAGGGATTGCAGCCTGCGGTTGGTGCAAAGAGGACTAGAAAAAAAGGACCCTGAGTTCTACCCCTGGCTCTGCTTCTGTGAGCTGGGTGACAAGGAGCAAGTCCCTTCCCCTCTCTGGGTCTCGGTTTTTCCATTGGTACAAGGAGGGGTTGGGCTCAGCACGCCCCAAAGCCCCTTCCGACCCAGACGCTTTCGGATTCTTTGCCTGTCCACGGTTAGGCAGCCACGGGGCAAAAAGGAACCCCCCCATCAGCCAGCACAGATGCCTCTGTCATGTCTCCGGATGCCGGGGCCACCAGAGGATGCTGGTTCTTGAGGCTCTACACCCTCCAGATATGGGGCTGAGGTTCTGCTTCCCACTAGGGTACGGAAGCAGCAGGCTTGCAAGATCTGGAAAATAAAGCCACGTGAAGGGGTCGCCATTAGTGACAAAGTCCTACATTATTTTTCTCCAGTTGAAAAAAAAAATAGGAAAAAAGGTTGACATTTTTTTCAAAACAAAGCTGCTGCTTCTCCGCCAGGGTGTAGGGCCAGGCAGCATGCCCACGAATTGGACATCAAATGTTTCCTTTCTTCCCCAAACATCGCTCTCTCTGTGGGAACAGGGAGTCTTGTATCAATAATAGCATTAAAAGGAACTACCTTGCAACATCGCTAAGCTGCAATTCCAACCTGCCGATCAGAGAAAAGCAATTCCAAATCCTTGAGCCATTACTGTCTGCCTCTTTTCTTTTGAAGGTCGCTTTGATTCCTTTCTTGCTTTTCATCTTCTTTGGCTTTTCATGCCAACCCTGAATACTTTGGTGATACTCAGGAGTTCGTTAGGAGGTTGCCTCTTGTTAAGCCTCGCTCAGAAAAAGGCTGCTGGTAATGGGACCAACACACACCTCAGATTGAACTTCCCTCTGGCACAAAGCTGCTGGCCCTGGCTGCCACCACTGTTGCCACCATTTAAGGGAAGGTGGCTCCATACCAATCTCTGGCGCCCGAGGAGGGGCCATCCTCAAGTACACGCACTTGCTCACCTGCCCCGTGCTGACTCGGCTGGGGCTGAGTCTTAAGGGACCACAGTTGGGAAGACACTCCCTGCAGCCAGAGGCTTTTTTTTTTTTTTTTTTTTTTTGTCTTTTTGCCATTTCTTGGGTTGCTCCCACGGCATATGGAGGTTCCCAGACAAGGGGTCGAATTAGAGTTATAGACGCCGGCCTACACCACAGTCACGGCATCACCGGATCCTTAACCCGGTGAGCAACGCCAAGAATCAAACCCTCAACCTCATGGTTCCTAGTCGGGTGCGTTAACCACTGCGCCACGACGGGAACTCCGAGCCAGAGGCTCTTTATTGGGCTCATTCCCTGGAAAACCACTGATCACGGGAGGTCTCTCGTCTCTCAACCAAGCTTCCGCTCAATACACCAAATGCCTGCACGCCTTGACGCACACACTTGTCCCTGCTCAAATATCACCTCCTCGGAGCAACCTGTCCTGACGGTGTCCCCTCCCAGGCAGAAGTAATCCTTCCTTCCTTTGGATTCTCCTGGCACGCTTTGTTCTGGCCGCTATTGTGGCAGTCATTCCATTACGTGAGAGCCAGCTGGTGACCCTCCTGTCACCCCTGAGAGACTGGGAGCTTCTTGAGGACAGGGACTACAGCAGATACCAGAACCTTGAACCCTGAGCTCAGCCCAGAACACGTTTCGGAACTCGAACTGAATCGGGGAGGGGGGCAGTCAATGCAGCCTTTGGCAGGGACGTCAGAAAATGGGCCTTTACAGCAATAAAATTCAATGACTCTCCAAGTGAAACATGGCACCAGAGACACCCTGGATGTGGGGACTTGGGAAGGGCCATGTTCTAGCCACAGGAGACGAGTGTGGAAACAACTATCCCCTTACCGAAATCACCGGATGTTTTGCAATCAAGCGCGAGCCCTGGTGGATCAGCATGATAGATTTGTGCCAGGCAGATGGCTGCAGACAGCACTGGACGGAGGGTCACATGCCTAGGGGAATGGGGGGGGGGGACAGGGGGGTGGGAGGAGGGACGGGGGGGGGATGGGGAACAGAGCAAGGCAGCCTGGGTACCATTTATTTTGAATTGGGCGATTCACTGGTATAAAAGCAAACTGGAACCCTGGGCAGGGCCGTTCAGCAGCATCAAAGCTCTGCAGTCCCTGCAGCCTGGTGGGAGGGATGCTGCTAGTTACAGTTGCTCGGCTGTAAATAAAATATCCCCTGGAACGAAGCATTTTAATTTGAAGCGATTCTATCAGGAGCAGCTGACAAACCTTTCAAGGAAACTGGCAGTGTGGAGAGGAGCCTCTATACCAGTCGGAAAGGGACTTTGAAAAGAGCTAATGAAGTTTCAGCACGAAGTCCTGACCACGAGCGAGGCCCATTCGGAAACCGGTCAGCGTGTTTCAGAAACAAAGCCAATTAACCGCGGGGGTTGGGGTGGGGGGAGGCTTAGGAGGCCACACGTCCCCAGCTCCCTTCTTGAAGCTTCCCGTGACACACCAGCAGCCTCTTTCCCGCCAGCCTCCCACCACAATCTGTGGGAACCGGGCCTTACAGCCGGACTCAACAAGGTCCAATCTGCGCAGGTGCACCTGTGAGACCCTCCTCCCATTCCAGCGCCTGCAACAGGTCCGTGAACTCAGTAGGTGCTCAGTAGATGGGGACGGACCTGAATTTCTGGGGGAGGTGTGGCGTTTTTTTAGCAAGAAAAGATGCCAATCACCAGAAAGAGCCAAGGGAAGCCTGCCAGCCACCTTGCCTGGTCAGTAATCAAACCAACAGGAAACGGGGTAAGGAGCGAGCCCCAACCATCTATTTTTAAACACAATATGTGGGCTATACAGTAGTGCTGCCTGCTTTGTTTTTATCTAGACATCTGTTTGGGGTTTCTTTGGCTCCTGTCCTTTATTTCTGTGGGGTGATGGGCCAAGGTCTGGAAATTGGGGAGAATAACTTGGATGTATATGTGTAGTTGCCCAAACAGGCATAACATTGTCTGCAGAAGGAAAAGAAGCCCTTAAAACTCTGTGATGTGGGAAATTCCTGTTGTGGCGCGGCAGAAACGAATCCGACTAGGATCCGTGAGGATGCGGGTTCGATCCCTGGCCCCGCTCAGCGGGTTGGGGATCCGGCATTGCCGTGAGCTGTGGTGTAGGTTCCAGATGCGACTTGGATCTCGCGTGGCTGTGGCTGTGGCAGGGGGTTATGGCTCCAATTCGACCCCTAGCCTGGGAACTTCCATATGCCACAGGCACTGCCCTAAAAAGAAAAGAAAAAAGAAAAAAAAAAAAACCTTCTGTGATGTAACAAGTATTCAGGAAAATTCCCTCGGCTCCCAATTCCCACCTGCTACCACCTCAACCTGCAGCTGGTACCTAAAATTACATCACTAACACATCAAGCCTTTGCTTGAAGTATTCACCTACGAGCTTGAAGGCTTAGTACCTATCTCCTGACTTTTGATTGAGTGAAAGCTGAGAGTATATAATAAAGCCACAAACACCAAATCGCAGGTACGTGGGTCCTTGCAGCGCTACACCAGATGGAGATTTTCCCGGCCAAAGAAACACTCGACACCATTTCTTAATCCACCAGTCTACCAGCCCACAGCTCAGCCCAACCTCTGGGTACACCAAGAAAGATCTGGATGGAGGACAGCTGCCGTTCTGGATCCACTCCACCCCCAAAGAACCCTTAGGAGCAGTGTGCCCCACAAGGCGGGGGGGGGGGGGCGGGGTGGTGTTTCCTGTGGCAACAGCTGCTTCTCTCCCCCTGCCATCCTCCCCTTTTCAATGAGGTCATCTAGTCTTCAGCTGCACAATCCACAAAAAAAAAAAAAAAAAAAAAAGGAAAGAGGAGGCCTCCTGAGTTATGATTGTCATTAAAACTAAACTCCGTCAGCACATTCTCAGGACTGCACCTGGGAAGGCAGATGCGCGATGCCGCCCGTTCTCAGGGCTGCCCCTGGCTCCCAGGGACCTGAGTGCAAAGCCCAGGCAGGGGTCATGGCACATCTCTAATGCAAAGAATTCCATATGAGGCCTACCCCCCGGCCCCGAGCTGCTCCTCTCTGGAAACCCCTCCTCACCAAGGAGCCCTCCCTCCTTCTTGTGGGCCTGGAAAAGGAAGGACCAGAAACCCTGGTCCTGTGGGAGCCCACCTCGCAAGAGCATGAGTTTCCATGCCATCTCTTCCGGGATTCTCCCAAGGGCAGCCTTTTGTTCCTGAGCCATTTCTCGCGGATTAATCCATCAGCAAGAAGGAAATGCCCCTGCAAAACTGGCAGACCTCCTGCAACAGGTCATCAGAGCAATTCCTGGGTCTGTCCTCCAGGGCAAGTGTCCCCCAGCCCAGGGCCAACCTCCCGGCAAACCTCCAGCATCACCATTTTACAGAGGAAGAACCAGGTCCTGGGGGGCTAGGTAACTTGCCCAGATCACCCAGGGACAGAATTCCCGAGCTGAGATGCACACCCAGGTCTATGGGAAGGCGGAGCCAACGTTCTTATCCATGCAGCCGGATGGAGGCTCTGGCATTCGGTCTCTAGCACGTCCCCCCGGCTCACCCCCAAGAGGCAGAGCCGTTAAAGAACAGACACCAGATTCAGCCACTTATTCCAATGGGAATCACACCGCCCGGCTCTGAAGGCTCTTCTTACAGAGATGCCTGTCGGAGATGAGACGGCACCCACCTCCTCCCGGATCCCAATTCTTCTCCAAACAAATCTTTCCACCCAAGTCAGAAACCGGAAAAGCTCCATTTGGCTCAACCTTGTGCTTTCATTGATGCAGTTTCACCTGAGGGAATAAAGTGAAAGCAGTGTCTCTACCTTGGACCAGGGTGGAGGTGGGGGTGGGGGCGGGGGGACGGTGCCCATGACATTGTTCCTTAAATGGATATCTGTCTCCTCTTGTCAGTACCGAGGTGAAGAGAGGAACGAGTCACAGGAAGGATGAAATCTCCTCTGGTCTTGTCACCTTCTGGGACAAAGGGCCAGGTTTCCAGAGTCGGGTGCAGGGCAGACCCAGGCAGCACAGATGGCCTCTGCATATGCCCTTTGCCAGGACGGCCTTTCTCTGCGGGAACAGAGCAGCTGCAGGGAAAGTTCTGGCTGGCTGGGCACCACATGGCCCGCCCCCCCCCACTCTTGGACTATACCCTGTGTCTGTGGCTTCGGCTTCTAACCACTGCCTGGCCTCTCTGGAAGTGCCCACTAAGCTTTCTTGAAAGCCATTCTTTGTCAGAAGCCAAGGCATGTCATACAGCTTCCTCTAAGGAGAAGCTTGTGGGGGAAAAGCGTACTATGGTTTTCTTTCTACGCAAATAAAGGGAATGGAGGCCAGGAGGGCTGTGTGTATGGCTCTGTCCCAGGAACCCGGCGCTAGGAATTTGTTTAGACAGCTGGGCAGGATTAGGGTGAGGCAAGTGAGGCACTCACCTTGGGGGTAAAATTTAAGGGGGGGGGGTCCAAACACTCAGTAATCAAGGGGCTTTTTAGAATCAATGTTTGTATTTTAGAATAGTTTCAGATGACAGAAACATTGCGAAGATAGTGCAGAAAGTTCCCATACACCCCACACCCCGTTTCCCCCGTCATTAACATCTTGGATCAGTCTAAGTACCTTTGTCACAATTAAGGATACGTTATTATGAACTAAAGTCTAGGCTTTATTCAGATTTCCTTTAACTTGCATTTTTTTTTCTGTTCCAGGATCCCACATTACATTCTAGTGTCAATTTCCTTGGGCTCCTCTTGGCAATGATGGTGCCTCTGCCCTTCTTGGTGTTGGATGACCTTGAAAATTTTGAAGAGTCAGGTATTTGAGAGGATGCCATTCTACTGAACTTGACTGGATATTTTTTCTCACGCTTAGATCCAGGCTATGGATTAATGTGAGCGAGAGCACAGAGGTCAAGTGCCATCCTCATCACATCATCTCAAGGGTATGTACGTACCTACTACCCACGTGATTTATGACTATAACTATTGGTGTTGGCCTTGCCCACCTGGCTGCAGTAGTGGTTGTCAGGTTTCTCCATGGGAAGGTTACTCCTGTTCCCTTTCCACGCTGTACTCTTTGGATGGAAGTCACTCTTCACAGCTCACACTTAAGGAGTGAAGGCTTATACTCTGTCTCCTTAAGGGCAGAGTATTTACACACATTATTTGGAATTTGCATGGGACATCTGTCTCTTCCTACCCATGTATTTAAGCATTTATATGTCAGTGTGGACTCCGGTATTTCTATTACACTTTGGGTTATACTCCAGTACTACCTTATTTTGTTTCTCAAATGTGGACAGCTTTCAGCTGAAATCTGTGCTATACTCCCATCAATGTTTTGCTCTTTGGATTTTTTTTTTCTTTTTTAGAATTTCTTTACTTTCTTTCTGGCACTGCAAGATGCTCCAGGCTCATCTTGTCTATTTCTTCTTGCCCCAATCCTAGAATCAGTCATTTCTCCAAGGAGCCCAGGTTGCTTTTATTGGATAATGGTATTTGCAATCAAGATATGAGCGCCAGTTGGAGAAATCATGTTTTAATGCAATATTCTAAAAAGTCAAATCAGCAAGCTGCGGCCCACAGTCTATCTGCCTATTTTTTTGGTAAATAAAGTTTAATTAGAACAAGAGATGCCGTTAGGATGGGATAAGAGACAGGGGTGTACAAGGGCAGAGCTGGAGATTGTCTTTATGGACAAATTTCACATTTGGTTCAGCCTACACTTCTCTGCAATCATTTTGAGTTTTTAAAGCAGATCATCAAAAAACCAATGGGCCAATGATGAAATTAAAGAAGAAATTTAAAAATACCTTGAGGCGAAAGACAATGAAAAACAATCATACAAAATCTATGGGATGTAGCAAAAGCAGTTCTTAGAGGGAAGTTCATAGTGTTATAGGCTGCTTTTTTTCCTGTTGTGCCCATAGCATGTGGAAATTCCTAGGCCAGGGATTAAACCACGTGACAGCAGCACCCCGAGCTGCAGCAGTGACAAGATCAGATCCTTAATGTGCTGCGCCACGAGGGAACCACATCAGGCCGTCTTTAAGAAACAAGAAAAATCTCAACCTAACCCACCGCCTATAAGAATTAGAAAAAGAAGAACAAATAAAACCTAAAGTCAGCAGAAGGAAGGAGAGCGTAAAGATCAGAGAGGAAATAATTAAAATAGAGATTTGAAAAAAATCAATAAAACCAAGAGCTGGTTCTTTAAACACAATTGATAAGATGTATCATCAAAATAAGGGCTCACTATATAGCATAAGGAACTATATTCAATAGCCTGTGATAAACCATAGTGGAAAAGTATATTAAAAAGAATGTGTATGTGTGTGTATATATATATAAAACTGAAATCACTTTGCTGTACAGCAGAAATTAATACATTGTAATAAACTATACTTCAATAAAAAAGTAGCATCAAAATATTATTGATTGTGATGACTAAGATTTTCGGCACCCCCCTTGAGGTTTGCACCCAAGGTGAGTGCCTCACCCACCTCGCCTTAGTTTGGGCCCTGTTACAGAGCAGTCAGGCTTAAGGTCAGAGGCCCAGCTGACCTTGTGGCTGCTTCCTAAGCAAGGGTACAGCTTAAGGCCCCCCTCTGGCTGGGCATCAGAATCTCCAGTGGAGCTGTGTATTCAAACTACAGATTGCCAGGCCTCAGCCCAGCCCCCTAAATCATACTTTCTGGGAGCGGGTTCAGGAAGCTGCCATTTTATTGCAATATTCAGATAACTTTATTATTTTGTAAATGCTGTAGTCTTTAGAATTTTCGCAAGTTTCACACACATGATTTCGTCTAATCCCATAATAACCGTTTTTTCCTCTACCCCTATCTTGCCCTTCCTTCCACTGGTAACCTCTAGCTCGTTCTCGATGAGGCTGCTTATTTTTTGTTTTATTCTCTAGGTGGTTGTCTTTTTTAGATTCCACATATAAGGGCTATCATACAGTATTTGCCTTTCCCTGCCTGACTTATTTCGCTCAGCATGATGCTTCCCCCCGCCCCAAGTCTATCCATGTTGTTGCAGATGGAGGAACTTGCCTTGTTTGTTTGGTTGATTTTGTTTTTTTAGGGCCGCACTTGCAGCATACGGAGGTTCCCAGGCTAGGGGTTGAGCAGAAGCTGCAGCGGCTGGCCTACGCCACCGCTATAGCAATGCCAGATCTGAGCTGCATCTGTGACCTACACCACAGCCTGTGGCAACACCGGATCCTTAACTCGCTGAGCCAGGCCAGGGATCACACGCGCATCCTCACAGAAACAACGTCACATCCTTAACCCACTGAACCACAGCGAGAACTCCAGAGCCTGCCATGTGAACACAAAGGAGTCCGAGACAATTATCCAGTATGACCCCAGGTCTGATGCTGGGGAAGCAGGTCTCTGGATGGAAAGGTGGTGTGAAAAGAACAGACTCTAAAGTTATCACGGTCTCTTTCGTGCTTAAGGATGACGTTTGTTTTATAATTTCCAATAATATCAATGGCAGCGGGGGAGGGGGGCAGGGGAGCACCTGTGCGGCTCCAGTCGGGATCCAGGTCTTTCAAGTTGGTTGCGCAATATTGGTCCTGAGCATGTGTGTCCGGAGGTCCCAGAAGTCCCACTTTGGGTCCGGGGAGAAGGACCCCATCGGGGCCCTGAGCATCTTTTCTTCCTGTCTCACCAAGTTGGGGGCAGCGGCTCCCTACTTTAGACTTTCTCTTACTCAGCCCACAAGTCTCGGCTAACCTCTCCTGGTGACGCATTTACCCCCTGAGCGCTCGCTGCCCCTCTCCCGCCTCCTCGTGGCCCCTCTCTTGGGCTCCTCACGCTCTCCATCTTGCTTGGTCTGTGGCTTCTGGCCCATCTTGTTCTCTTTGCTCTGCAAGCCCTCTTCTCCCCCTCTCATGCTCCCTCTCCCTTCCTCTCCCCCCACTCCTTTCCCCCCCCATGCTTTTGCTGACTTGTTCTCACCCACTCTCTTTCCATTTTGCTCTCCTACTCCCTGCGTGTGTATCTTCTAAGAGCCAAAGAGTCAGTTCCCTAAACACACAGAGCACCCCAGAGCAGAGGAACTAGGCCAGCTCCATGGGGAAAGCAGGAAAGATTTTTTTTTCACCCACAACAAGGAAAATGCCATTGGGTCCAAAGCTCTCAAGAGTGATCTCAGAAAACTCTTAAAACCCTTGTGGCAAAAAGGCTCTATTTGGCTAGAGATGTGCAATCTAGCCTTGTCTGTTAATGACAAAGCAGGCAGCCTCATTAGAAGCCATCAAAATTACCCAAGGTCCCCTGGGAAGCCCGAACAGCTGGGGCTACTTGAGACTAATTGTCTAAGTCACCCTCAGGAACAGGAAGCTGAGCTGGGGGAGGAAGTTGTTTTAACTCACCTCAAATGTGTTACCAGCAAAAGGACTTCCCACAGTAGAAAGCCAGCACCTCTGAGAGGCAGCCAGCAGAGAGGGGAGCCTTCTGGAGAGCTGCTTGGAGGATTTCAGAAACACGCATCAAGGATGGAGTCACTTTGATTTCTGGCACCACGTCAGGCTGGGAGGCTCCCTTAATCGCCTCTGGAAACTTCTCTCTGGGCCACTCTCCACCAGGGAGCAGAGAAGCATGGTTGGTGGCACTTGGGCAGATGCTGAGTTGTATATGGGTGTGGTGAGACTGCCAGGGGTGGGGGCATAGCCAACAGCAAACTGGGGAAGAGGGGAGGGAGCCCCAGGTACAGGCTGGCTGTGTGTGTGTGTGTGTGTGTGTGTCTGTCTGTCTGTCTGTCTGACTGTCTCTCTGTCTGTCTGACTGTCTGTCTCTCCTTCCCTTCTCCATTCCATAAGTGACAAGTTAGCTGAAGCCCCAGTTTTAAGAAGGGGTGTGATTCAGGCCACGGCAATGCTCCATTTTTTTTTTTTCTTAAATGATACTTCTAGAAGCCTTTTTGATACAACCACATGCCAGGGGCCAAAATAAGACATGAGCTGTTCAGAAACTTTCCCCTTTGTTTGAAATATTTGCCTTTTAAGAGAGATTTAACCAGTTTGTTTGGGGCTCATTTATAGGAATCCATCTAACTGTAGCAACATAAAAATCATTCAATTTCCAGAACGCAGGCTGAGTTTTATCAAGCTCTTTCCTCAAGGAACAGAAAGGACTAATTTAGTGGGAGCCACTGAATCTCCTTGCCCTGTGAATAGGAGGCAGATTTCATTCTTCTCAAAATGAACATGAGAAAACAAAATACCTTTGAGCAGGAAAGCTTCAGACGTTTCTATGTATTCAAATGCGGAGATGGATTTTCAAGAACACTCTTCAAATTTAATCTCAGGGATGAAGTTTAAACTAAAATGGTTCAAAACTAGTCCTACAACTTCACAATGTATTTTCTATAAAAAATAATGGCCACTTACTTGAAACTCTCTTAGTAAAATAGGAACTAGGCATAAACAGACAGGAGTGAGAAGCGCTTCTTTGGGGGTTGCTCCTTTTCAGCATAATTTCTTGATAGAATATCTGTGAATAATCAGATTATTCTGATCCCCCTCCATATGACCGCGGAGAGCAGCGTCTCACTTCAAAGAGCAATGACAGCAGCACCACTTGGAGCTGCTTGCCCAAGAACTGTTTCTCTGGTCTTACCATGTAATCACGTAACCGAGCAGGACCCTGTAAGGTCTTCCCGGAGCAGAGCCCCCACTCACGTCCTCCCCCTGCCTCTCTACCTATACAAACACTTTAGTCCAAGAATCAATTTAATCAGAGAAAGGAGGCAACACAGAGACAAGGGAAAAGAGCCAAGCAGGACAGAATAATGAATGGTGGTCCAGCCGTGCCACGCAGCCAAGGACCTTTCGTTAATTCTTCCTCAAAGACTGTGGACACTGCTCACTCGGAGCCATGTCCTTGGAGCTGCTGAGCAGGTGCTGAAGCCCCACCAGGTGGAAGAAGACCGGATGCCGCCCACAAGCAGGTGGGCCCCAGATGGGCTGGACCGAGAAGGCCGAGGACGCTGACTCGCAAGCATCTCACTACCCGCCAGTCAGGAAGAGGTCCACGGGCGGAGGACAGCCTGCCCCGCGAACGCTGCACGACGCCTCGCTGCCCCCTCCCAGGCGGGGCGCGGTCCTCGAGGCACTAGCCTGCCGTGTTCCCTCTTCGCCGGGCGATTAAAGCTGCTTTTCCTGTTTCTGCAACTCCGTCTCCGCATTTCTGTTTGGCATCGGTGCACAGAGGCAACCGAGATTTTGGCAACAGCCATGATTCTGATTCTGCAGGAGTGGGACCCAGGAATCTGCATTTTGCATGAGCCTCCTGGATGATTCTGATGCAGGCTAAACTGTGAGGGTCACTGACTTAGAGTCAGACCCAAACAGAGGAAGCATATTTAAATTACGGACCTCTCTTCTGTGTCTCTCTACTTTGTTTTTCTTTCGTTTTTAGGGCCCCACCCATGGCATATGGAAGTTTCCAGGCTAGGGGTCAAATCCGAGCTGCAGTTGCTGGCCTATGCCACAACCACAGGAAAGCGGGATCCGAACCACGTCTGTGACCTACACCACAGCTCAGGGCAATGCTGCATCCCCAACCCACTGAGCAAGGCCAGGGATCAAACATGCATCCTCATGGATCCTAGTCAGGTTCGTAACCCACTGAGCCACAGCGGGAACTCCTGTGTCTATCTACTTTTAGAATGGATATGAAGAACCCCACTGGTCACCCATCAAAGCAAGGTTGCCAAAATGTGTTAGTCTTTCCCAGTCCCTTCCTGGTCTTTAATCAACTATGGCAAAATTGCCCAAAGTAGGGACATGGTTTTATAAGAGATGCTGGATGAACAGTATGAATGGATACAGAAGATAGAGTATATGTACACGATGAAGTACTATTCAGCCATAAAAAAGAAGGAAACACTGCCATTTGTGACAATATGGATGGACCTTGAGGGTATGATGTTAAGTGAAATAAGTTACACAAGCAAAGACAAATACCGTATGATCTCACTGATAGGTGGACGCTTAAAAAAACCAAGCTCAGAGAAATAGAAATCAGATTTGTGGTTGCCAGAGGCAGGATCTAGGGCGCAGGAGAATTGGGTCAAAAAGTACAAACTTCCAGTTATAAGGTAAATGAGTTCTGGGAGGTGGGGAGGGATGAAATAGGTGAAGGGGATTAAGAGGTACAAACTACCAGTCCTAAAATAAATAAGTCACAGGGATGTAATGTATAGCACAGGGATTATAGTCAATATTTTACGGTAATTTTCTACGGTGTATGCTCTACTAAAGTCGCTACGCAGTACATCTGACATTATAATACTGTACATCAATTATACTTGAATAATTTTTTTAAAAAGATAAGTAAGTTCTGGGATGTAACATACAGCATAATGATTCTAATTAATAATCCTGTATTGTATGTATATTTGAAAGTTGCTAAGAGAGTAGATCCTAAAAGTTCTCATGCCAAGGGGAAAAAACTGTAACCATGTGAGGTGATGAATGTTAAGGAAGCACATTGTGGTGATCCTTTTGCAATATATACACACAGCAAATCTCGATGTTGCACTCCTTAAACTTACACGATGCTAGATGTCAATTATAGCTCAACAAAATTTTTTAAAATTTTTAAATAACCAAGCAATCAAAAAGGCCTGACTGTGGGAGTTCCCTTGTGGCGCAATGGGGTAAGTATTCAGTCTTGTCAGTGCAACTGCATGGGTTGCTACTGTGGTACGAGTTTGATTCCTGGCCTGGGAACTTCCATATGCCACAGGCTTCACCAAAAAAAAAAAAAAAAAAAAAAAGAGCCTGACTCAATGTCCTGAACCCCACACAAGTAGAAAACCTGCCTGAACATTGACTGAGCCAAGAAGCTTGCCAAGGAAAGGCTCTTCCCTTTGGCTCCAAGGGTCAACTGGTCAACCCATGAGGGGAGACCTACAGCCCCAAAAGGCCAACTGGTCAACCCAGGAGGCCTTTGCGTACATTTGCCAAACTGGAGAGTAATTTTCACCCGTGAACCCTTCTTAAGTGTGTGTCCTTTTGCCCACTTCTTACTTGAGGCCTGAGTCAACTGGAGCTTCCCTCCTTTGTCCTCTGCAGCGGATTCATCAGCCCTGTCCCCTGCTCACACAGCCTGGTGCGGGAAGCCCACAGCCTGTGCCCCCGACTTGGGCGCCGTGCAGAAGAAACCAATAGCTGCGGAAACCACCCAGAATTTCAAAGGGCTGCATTTTCCCCGAGGGTTATCTGGAGCCTGCCTCCCAAGACTAAAATTCCCCCCTTGGAATGTGGCAGGATGGAAAGTCAAGGCAAAGCGGCTGACCTGTTAACCTTCGTGTGAGTTGGTGACAGGGGCTTTACATATCCATCGCTCCCCTCACTCAAGGGTGCAAGGCCATTTTCTCCTTCAGCCACAAGACAGAATAACATGAAGAAAGACAGAAAGCAGCGAAGGAGAAACAGTGTCTGTGCTGGCCACACCGAGAGGGCATCTCCGCCCGCTGTCCACTCTGCTCTCTAAGAAGTCAGGCCGAGGCTACCAGTGTCTATTTCTTCCATTGAGCATGCATTTCTGGCTGACTTTTGGGAAACTCTTACTACC
Source organism: Sus scrofa (assembly GCF_054392235.1). NCBI lineage: Eukaryota > Metazoa > Chordata > Mammalia > Artiodactyla > Suidae > Sus > Sus scrofa. The sequence continues at coordinate 119,108,817 of NC_139401.1, forward strand.
TAGAATGCCCCTGCATTCCTCAAATTTCTGGAACGGCTTATAATCGGAAAGAAATTGATTTCAAAGCAAGTAATTGGACTGGTGGAGACAGGAGTGAGGAGTGATTGCTTAGCGGGTACACGGTTGCCTTTGGGGACGATAAAAATATTTTGAACAAGAGAGTCGGAATTTCACAACATGGTGAGTTGTCCCAGATGCTCCTGAAGGGTCCCCTTTAACATGGCGGGTTTTGTTAGGGACACTTCACCTTCGTTTTAAAAGGGACACAATTTGGTGATGGAGAAGCTCCTTCTGAGTCCCAAGCGGCAAACAACGAGCATCAAGATGAAGCAAACTCCTGCACAACCAAAACAGCTAAGATCACAAAGCTTGGTGATAACAGGCAGGCTTTATTGATTACAGAGCTGAGCTGTATGCTAAATCACATGCCTTATTATTCTGAAGCTTCACGCAACAATCCTACGAGGTAGGTTCTATTTGTGATTCACGGAGTAAACCGAGGCTCACAGGAGTTCGATGTCACGCTCAAGGTCACGTAGCTAAGACACATAAGGCTTTGCCTCCAACTCATGGCTCTCTGGCTCCAGAGCGCATGCCCGTCACAGCTGACATCTCCCGAAGGAATATACGACTGTCAGTTTGCAGGAGGAAGAGGGTTTTCTGCCCACAAACGCTCCATTTCTTGACACAAAAACCCCGAAATGGCAAGAGTTGGGCAGATGATAGTGCTGGCAATGAGAAGAGCAGTCGTGTGGGGTGGGGTGGGATCTGGGGTGTGGAGAGAAATAGAATAGATGCACTCTGCACTCAGAGGGAAGAAAAGGTGAAAAGGAGAAAGTGTGTGTGTGTGTGTGTGTGTGTGTGTGTGTGTGTGTGTAGGGAGAGCATGAGTGTGAGAGAGAATCGGAACTGTTTGATTCCATAGAGGGGAACAGGCTAGGCAAATGCCCACCTCCCTACTCTGATCTCAACACACACAAACTCGCTCACTCTTGACATCTGAGCAGCCCTCACTGCTAAGTGGGCTTGTCTGAGGGAAACGGGAATTTGAGGGCCAGGACAGAGGCACGGGCTTTTAAACAAAATGTTCCATATGCAACCAGTAAAAATAAAAAAATACGACTCTGATAACTAACAAGACCTGTAATGACTCCATCTGGGCTGATGGAGGGCACTTATCTAAAAAGAGAGCACTGTTTCCTGGGATAAGATATGAGGGGAGAAAAAAAAATCACTTCCTAAGAATCTTCCACCCGATCCAAGAATCAAGAAAGAAACAACTTTGGCCTTTGCTTTGGAGCTAAGAAGCCTGCAGAGTTCTGACTAATGCACCCTAGAAACTTTGAGAAAGATGGCAGAAAAGAAGGAAAATTACCCTTTACCTGTCTGAGCGTAATTCACTCGATTCAAGCCCTGCACAGAGAAAGTATGTCTGTTCTCCACCATGTGGCCCCATCTGCAAACTCCCAGAGTGAAAAAGAACCTGTGGTTCTTGGGGGATGAAAAGAGCCCTGGGAAATGAGTGCCCAGAAGTCACTAGGCCTGCCGCTGCTGTGGGAGGGGACAGGCTGCCAATGGGATCCCACTGAGAGACGAACCCCAGGAGCCTGGCCCCTGCAGGGGGCAAGCCAGCACCAGAGCATCCTGGGAAGGCAATCCTGGAAGTCGGCATGAAATTCTTTGACCCTGAAAGTGTAGATCCCAAGCCTGGCCATTTCCCAGGCCAATCATCCTCTCCCCAGCATCTCCACTTCCCCGTGGGCACAGGCAGATAATGAAGTGCCTGTTCTTGCTCATGCTGCTGCTTTACAAAGGCAGTTTTTCTGTAATTGGTCCATGTGACAGGAGTTATTGCATCTTCTGAACCGCTAGGTCCCGGCTGGCAATGCCAAAGCACAATGGCTACTACCATCACTGCCCTTGGAGATGGTATATGCAGAGCCTCGTCCTACAGAATGAGAGGGAAGACAGAAATGGCAGAGCGATGCATGCATGGGCTTGGTGAAAGGTGGGTTTAAATCCTCTACAAAAACTCCCGGGAAGATATCACTCCTTATGTTACATATGAGTCCACCTGGCGATTGTGGGGGGTCATTATACATACATGATGGCGACGCTGGCGAGGACCCAATGGGATAATGAATGCAAAGTGCTTGGCCCAGTGGCTGGCACATGGTGAGCTCTCAAGGAATAGTAACTATTCCTGATATACATGATAATTTATCATTGTGATCCAGCATTTTAGAAGCAACGCCGAGTAGTTCTGTTGTTGAGCCACACGGGAAGTCCATGATTCAGCATTTTAAAGAAGCCTGTCCCTCCTGAAGAAGAGACATAACTCCATGAATCAGATGAGTCCTGGACTATCCATCACATTCCACTCACTGCTTTTGCTAGGATTCAAGGCCAACTCGAACGCTCAAGTTCGCTGACCATTCTAATGCTACTAGACAGATTTCTAAAGTGTCAATTACTTAATAGACAGTTCTTCTTGGGAGTCCCTTCAGGTCCTTTTTAGAAGTAGGTGGGGAATCACGAATACTAAATTCGAATAACCCTACACATAACCCTACACATGTCACCTAAAAGGGTGTCCAAAGAGGGTTGACAATGTTGCTATGGATCCAGAAGAAAAGGACTATGAAGGTCAAGGGAGGGACTGGAGTGACAGAGGCTAGAAAGGACCCAGAAATTAGCCTGTGGGCAGACTGGTCTATACTGGCATCGTGTGAGCTCCCAGCGGCTCCTTCTAGAAGACTGACTTAAAGCAGCACTTTCCAAGAGTTCCCTTGTGGTACCGCAGGTTAGGGATCTGGCATTGTCACTCCAGTGGTTTGGGAGGCTGCTGTGATACAGGTTCCATCCTTGGCCCAGGAACGTCCACATGCCACGGGCATGCCCTCCCCCCAAAAAACACAACCAAAGAGCATGTTCCCTTGACCCCTGTTGCTAATGTAGCTCAGGAATTAAAAGCCATCCCTCTTCTTCCTCTTCTTAAGCTTTTGGCAAAGGGTAGGTGACAGGGAGTTGCCAGTACCATAGCATGATAGTTAAAAACGCAGATTCTGGAGTTCCCGTCGTGGCGCAGTGGTTAACGAATCCGACTGGGAACCATGAGGTTGCGGGTTCGGTCCCTGCCCCTGCTCAGTGGGTTAACGATCCGGCGTTGCTGTGAGCTGTGGTGTAGGTTGCAGACGCGGCTCGGATCCCGCATTGCTGTGGCTCTGGCGTAGGCCGGTGGCTACAGCTCCGATTCGCCCCCTAGCCTGGGAACCTCCATATGCCGCTGGAGCGGCCCAAGAAATAGCAACAACAACAACAAAAAGACAAAAAAAAAAAAAAAACGCAGATTCTGAAGCCGGACCAACTGGGTTTGAGCCTGAGCTCATGACTTATGATCATGTAACCCTGAGCAGGTTTCTTAACCTCTCTGAGCTTCATTTTCCTCTTCCAGAAAATAAGGATTACGATAATAGTATTGCCCTCATTAGGTTGTTGTGAAGATTAAATGCGAATTATATAAAGTCTTTGGGCCACTGTAAGGGCTCACTAAGTGTGAGCTGTTAAGATTTCTTGACCTGTAGACATTAGCTCTAGGCTTGGAAAATGGAACTGCTCTGAAGAGTAGAAAGAACCCAGGCCAAGAGCCACAGGTTCAAGCCTGGAAGAGTGGGTTGTGGGGCCAAGGGTCAGAGATTAAAGGGCATGGCTAATTCCTCATTAGCAACAAGGTAAAAGCCTAGGTTCTACCCATTTCCCATGACTCAAGTTTTAAGACTTGCATGAGCTAATGCATGCGAAAGGACTTCGTGAAATGCAAACGCATCAAGTGCAGATGTCAGCAGCTTTCACTGGGCATTCCCCCGGAGACGGAAACATCATATTTAGCTCATAAATACTTGGGATTTCATCCTTCTGGGGCTGTCCTATTATCATGCTGGGATGCAGAGAAGTGGCATCTTCAGACCCCAGATGTCCTCTCTGTGCTCTGCTCTCAAATCTCTCCAGCCCCGCCCCCCAAACCCCCATCCAAAAGCTTTTAGACGGGTCTGCCACTGGCCAAGGGTCTTCCCACCAAGGCCTCAGTTTAGGGATCATCTTTCAGATGTGACACATCTAATCTTGCTCACTGTGACCATGCGAGGGACATGACAGTGTGACCGAGGGTTTGAAGCTGACCGTCACAGCTAATGACTCAGCCCACAGACTCGGAAGCTGCCTGTGTCACCCCGTGTCCAGCTGGCAGATGAAGCGAGAGTGGAGAGTTGTCGTCTGTCACCAAATAGACAGCAATCTCTCCTGATAGAGATAAAACAATCAATGCTTTTGGATTTCAATCACACACACTACGTTTTCCTGGAATAGGTCTTAATCAGCGTGTGCCCTGCCAGAAAGCATGTTGGTGTGCGATGTGACATGTGCATGGACAAATGTCACTTGGATCTAATAGGAGAAACATACTTCAGAATGTATCTTTGCCTCCTACTTCCTGCTAGACTCTGAGAGACAATTCCTATGACATACAGTGACCTGGTTCACTGGACTGCGAGCATTTCAACATGAGGAAAGAATGGATTCCCCCCCCCCCAAAAAAAGGAATAATACTATTCTATTTCTGGGAGAATCTCTTTTATTCAGAACTAAAAAGGACCTGAGGAGCTGCCAATCTAATTTGCTCCTTTTCTAAAAGGAACCGAGGCCACGAAGAGGGCAAGTGACAGACCCAAGGTCACATGGCCAGTCAACAACAGGGCTGGAGTTCAAACCCAAGAAATACTAACCATCTGGGGATGGGACGTAATGCAGGGTGTTAACCAACCACTGACATTCTCTGCTTCACATGTTAGATGATGGCTGAAATCCCTTCAAGAGTCCATGATGGGACATTTGTGTTTTATGTCTCAGACACCAAATCTCTGCTCGGTGAGGTGGAAGATCTGGAGCCACATATGGTCAATAAACTCTCAAGTAGTTGGGTGAAAAGTAAAAAGTTCAACCAGCCGCCTGATTTATGAGTCCCGGGGGGAAATATCCCTCCTTATCTGTCTGTTGGGCGCCCATGCAGAAATCCCCCCTGGGCCAGGCTGAGTCTCCCCTGTCCACCAAGTTAATGGACACCCCCTTACACGGATGGGCTTTGTCTCCCTTCAAGAACCAAAGGTGCAATTTCAGCAAATGTCCTCCATCTGACTATGATTTAAAAACAAAAAAAATGACTGCAGTTGTTGGGGTGGTTTTCACCGTGGTCCTCGCAACCTCACTTCTGGTGGACTTTTCTGCCCAATCTTCCGGCAGAAGGACCAAGCCAGAAAAGCCAACAACGCCTGGATTTCTTCTGTTCCCTCTCACTTGCTCAGGCCTGGGAGTATGAAGAGATTCTAGTCTGGTATATTTCAGTTGAGGGTCTTCTAACTCCGAGACCTTCAGGTCAATGGAGCAAAAAGGTTTTTGAGTCCTGCTGAGGATGAAGCACTATGTACAGGAGCCATGGCTGCATGAAGTGGGAGTTGGGGTACAGGGTGGTACAACACCTCTGTCCTGAAGGCTAGGGAGCTAGAGAGATGCAAACTTCTTTTTCTTGTTTGTTTTTTGTTTGGTTGGTTGGTTGGTTTTGGTTTTGGTTTTTTTTTTTTGGGGGGGGGTTGCTTTTTAGGGCCACACCCATGGCATATGGAAGTTCCCCAGGCTAGGGATCCAATTGGAGCTGTAGCTGCTGGCCTACACCACAGCCACAGCAATGCCAGATCCAAGCTGCGTCTGCGACCTACACCACAGCTCCTGGCAACCCGGATCCTTGAGCCACTGGGCGAGACCAGGAATTGAACCCACATGGATACCAGTCGGGTTCGTTACTGCTGAGCCACTATGGGAACTCCTGAGAGAGGCGAACTTCTTATGTAAAATGCCTTCTATGGGGAGGCACCAATGGGAAAGCTATAAAAAGAAACAAACTCATGGACACGGAGAACATACCTGTGGTTGCCAAGGTGGAGGAGGAGGGAGTGGGGTTGCCTGGGGGTTTGGGGTTAGTAGATGCAAACTCTGGCCTTTGGAATGGATGAGCAATGAGATCCTGCTGTAGAGCACAGGGAACTATGTCTGGTCACTGGTGATGGAACATGATGGAGGATAATGTGAGAAAAAAAAATGTGTGTGTATATATATGTATAACTGGGTCACTTGGCTGTACGGCAGAACATTGTAAATCCACTGTAATAAAAAAAAGATTTTTTTAAGGCACAATTATTCCAGCTGGGAGGAAGTTCAGAAACGCTTCAAGGACAAGAGAGTGCTTTCCCTAAGCTGTGCAGGGTAATTCAATTTACATGGGATACATGTGTGTTAACACAGGGACAATCTTTCTTTAATACTAGTTACCATTTAATAAGCAGAAAACCACATCCTGGATTTGAAAATAACACCACCTAACATTTCTTAGCGCTAACTGTGGGTTCCGTGCTATGTGGATTCACATTATCTCATGTGATTACCAAACACGTTGACTGGAAGGGATTGTTATTCTCTCCCTCCCTCCCTCTCTCCCTTGCTCTCTCTGTCTCTCTCTTTCTCTGGCCACAGCATGCAGAAGTTCCCGGGCCAGGGACTGAATCCGCACCACCGTTGGAACCTGCGCCACAGCTGTGGCAACACTGAATCCTTCACCACATCCACCACTGGATGCTGCACCACAAAGGAACTTGATATTATCCCCTTTTTAAAGACAAGGAAATCAGGGCCCAAAGACTTCAGCTAGCCGGTGGCATAGTGTGGACTGGAAGCCAGGCAGCCTGACTCTAAAGCCAACCACTTTCCTGAAAGTGTGAGCTACGCACCTCGGAATCACTTGGGGGGCATGTTAAAAGCACAGATCCTGAGCCCCTGGCCAGACGCAGAAGCCGGAATCCCTGTTTAGGGGGCCCAGGAATCAGTACTTCAAACACAAGCAAAACGAATGCAACTAAAGTTTGACAAGCACTGCAGTATAGCTTCCATTTGCACCACAAACGCTGGAATATTACTACGAGTGGCATTGAGAGCAGTCAATATTTTTGGTACAGGAGTTTTTCATCATTAATTTACTAAGTAAGTCATCTAGATTTTGCCCTGATATGGTTGATATCATATCCAGGAAAGGCAGCACGAAAAGGCTGGCCATCTGGGACTTAGAAAAAGAGTGATGAGTGGATGGCAGACACTGGAAAGGCTGCAGATGGGATTGTGAAGACAAGGGCCATGGAGGACAGTGTCAGAAAGGGGAATGCCAAGCCCTTGCCAGTCTAATCCTGGCCTTGCTGCCAAGTAGCTCGCTTGACCCAGAGCAAAACACTCAGCATCTCTAGGGCTAACTCCCCACTTGGAAAAGAAGAACCGTATATAACATAGGCACCCCAAGAAACTAGAGCATTGTGACAATCAAATAATAGTGAGTGAGTCTGGCAATGAATGTTGTAACAATGACTCCCTAGGATTAGAACCTGGGACTCTTGATCTGATTCAGCAGGACTGGAGTGGAGCCTTGGACTCTGCATTTCTCATAAGGTCTCACATGCGGTTGGTCAGCAGACCCCACTTTGAGTCGTAAGAGGCTAACTCATTCTATCATGAAAACATTGACCTTCATGGGCTCTAGGAACTCCTCTTTATCCACGTTGGCTGGAAAATAAGCAGTTCTAAGCCAGAAAATGTCTTTTTTTTTTTTTTTTTTTTGACGGCATGTGGAAGTTCCTGGGCCAGGGATCGAACTTGCACCACAGCAACAACCCATGCTGCTGCAGTGACAATGACAGATCCTCAACACACTGCGCCACAAGAGAATGCCTAGAAAACATTCAGTGTGTGCTGTGGTTACCATGTCTGTATCACCAATTCTCATATAAACTTAATACAATGAAAGGCACTCAATTCTAAAATGATACTGTGTGTGAAGAAGTCTTGCTTCCATACCTTAGAAGATACCTTTACAGGATACTTGTCCTGTCCCAGGGACCAGGGGAAATACTTTCACATGGATTATCATAGTTTATTCTCTCAATAGCACTATGCAGTAAATAATCGTTTTATTATCATTTTGTGGCTGAGAACAATGAGGCTCTGAAAAGTGAAGGAAGTTAGCTTGCCTGTGTCACTCAGCTACAAAGTGTCAGAGCCAGGAGGGAACTCAAATCTGTCCCACCTCAACAGCCTGATTACAAGGACCTTCTATAGCAGTCTATGCAAGATCAGCAGGTTCTAGGCGGGCAAAAAGAGCCGGGGGATAGGAATGGGCCTCCCCCAAAGAGAGCGCCAATGGAGCTAACGGCTCCAGCAGGCTTCAAGATGGCGGAGAACTTGTGTCTTCAAGGGATAATGCTGCCGCTGCTATGGCACCTGCCACTCTTCCCAACTGCCCTTTAATGAGCCTCCATGCCAGATATGGGGCTCTGTGCTTTTGCATCCTTAATTTCATTTTATCTTCACGGATTCCCTTTTATTCTCACATTTCAAATGAAGAAAACCACAGGGAGGTTAAGAAACTTGCCGAAGATTATAAAGCGATTAAGATGAGAACTGGGATTCAAAACTACTCCTGACTGAACACAAAGCCTGTTTTTATTTATTTTTTTTCTTTTTTTTTCTTTTTTTTTTTTCTTTTCCCACTGTACAGCAAGGGGGTCAGGTTATCCTTACATGTATACATTACAATTACAGTTTTTCCCCCACCCTTTCTTCTGTTGCAACATGAGTATCTAGACAAAGTTCTCAATGCTATTCAGCAGGATCTCCTTGTAAATCTATTCTAGGTTGTGTCTGATAAGCCCAAGCTCCCGATCCCTCCCACTCCCTCCCCCTCCCATCAGGCAACCACAAGTCTCTTCTCCAAGTCCATGATTTTCTTTTCTGAGGAGATGTTCATTTGTGCTGGCTATTAGATTCCAGTTATAAGTGATATCATATGGTATTTGTCTTTGTCTTTCTGGCTCATTTCACTCAGTAGGAGATTCTCTAGTTCCATCCATGTTGCTGCAAATGGCATGATGTCATCCTTTTTTATGGCTGAGTAGTATTCCATTGTGTATATATACCACATCTTCCAAATCCAATCATCTGTCGATGGACATTTGGGTTGTTTCCATGTCCTGGCTATTGTGAATAGTGCTGCAATGAACATGTGGGTGCACATGTCTCTTTTAAGGAGAGTTTTGTCCGGATAGATGCCCAAGAGTGGGATTGCGGGGTCATATGGAAGTTCTATGTATAGATTTCTAAGGTATCTCCAAACTGTTCTCCATAGTGGCTGTACCAGTTTACATTCCCACCAACAGTGCAGGAGGGTTCCCTTTTCTCCACAGCCCCTCCAGCACTTGTTCTTTGTGGATTTATTAATGATGGCCATTCTGACTGGTGTGAGGTGGTATCTCATGGTAGTTTTGATTTGCATTTCTCTTATAATCAGCGATGTTGAGCATTTTTTCATGTGTTTGTTGGCCATTTGTATATCTTCTTTGGAGAAATGTCTATTCAGGTCTTTTGCCCATTTTTCCATTGATTGATTGGTTTTTTTGCTGTTTAGTTGTATAAGTTGCTTATATATTCTAGAGATTAAGCCCTTGTCAGTTGCATCATTTGAAACTATTTTCTCCCATTCTGTAAGTTGTCTTTTTGTTTTCTTTTTGGTTTCCTTTGCTGTGCAAAAGCTTTTCAGTTTGATGAGGTCCCATGGGTTTATTTTTGCTCTAATTTCTATTGCTTTGGGAGACTGACCTGAGAAAATATTCATGAGGTTGATGTCAGAGAGTGTTTTGCCTATGTTTTCTTCTAGGAGTTTGATGGTGTCCTGTCGTATATTTAAGTCTTTCAGCCATTTGGAATTTATTTTTGTGCATGGTGTGAGGGTGTGTTCTAGTTTCATTGCTTTGCATGCAGCTGTCCAGGTTTCCCAGCAATGCTTGCTGAATAGACTTTCTTTTTCCCATTTTATGTTCTTGCCTCCCTTGTCAAAGATTAATTGACCATAGGTGTCAGGGTTTATTTCCGGATTCTCTATTCTGTTCCATTGGTCTGTCTGTCTGTTTTGATACCAGTACCACACTGTTTTGATGACTGTGGCTTTGAACACAAAACCTGTTTTTAAAACCATGATGTTGTGATGTTTCCATTTAACTGAGCAGACCCAGCCGGCCTGTCCTAGAGATGAAAGTCTTCCTCCTTATCCAGAAGGCTTTGGTAATGACCCAAGGCATCCATGTCTACAAGTGGGCTCCCCCAGGTCAGCCTTCGAGGTGAGTGAGACCTGCCTGGTACTTTATCTGACCCACCACACATACCCATGGAACTCAGAATCTAGTTTGAGGATAGAAATAATTTTTAAAATACACAGAACACGGACAGGTAGGAAAAATAAAAACAAAAGCCTTACTGTCCTAATGCTCACAAACACCTTGGGAAGTAAGTATTACTAACTTCATTTGACAGATGAGGCCAAAGAAGACCAGAGATGCCTCAATTGCCTGACAACTGACCTCTGCAGCCCCAGGTCTCTGCCACCGAAGCTGGACCTCCTTCCCCTGGAGCACACTGACCATCCGCAACAAAGGACAGCACTTTAACTTTTTCATCACGTTCCACCTCTCATTTCTCCCACTTCCGTTAGGCCCGTCCATGGGGGTGACTTTGGTTTTGTGGGTCTTTCTTCTAGAACATTCTTTCTCAGACGAAACGTCTGTACACAGAAATCCAAGCCATGGGCTCCTCCTAAGCACGCCTTGATATTTTATCTTCGTCAAACTTCTAGGCCCAAGCAACATTCAAATGTGCTTCTTTTCGGTGATGTGATTAAAAGTCCGGAATAGGGTCTGCACGAATCATCGGCCCTCATGAAAGTGTTCCTATAACAGCATTTCCCCCTTTGAATAATGTGCTGATTCACTGATGACATCAGTTCCAAAGGTTGATTCCGTGAGGTAACACCGGCAGGCGGGAAGGTACTACCAGACCCTAATTCTCCTTCCTCGGGCTGAGCTCTAGAAATGCGGAGCAACAGAATAGCTTTGCCATCCGCAGGCCAAGTCTCTGGCGGCGACATGAAACCCATCAGACAAAAGAATATCTTTTCCCCACCACGAATTACCCTGAGCTTTATGAGCAACAGGTAAACAAGTAACTTTGGAAAGTGGGAGGACAAGCATATTTTCCATTCGGCAAAGGTTTTATTTCACAAGGGCCTGCAGCATCAGCACTGGAGAACAAGGGTTAATTTGTCCTCATTCTCATTAAACCTGGGGCACCGACTCCATGGGCTTCAGGAGGGAAGAAGCTAGCGCACATCACTGAAATAGACCAGCTTCCACCCCATAACAGGAAAGTGGCTTCGGGGGGTCGGGGGGGAAGCGTGTTCATCCGTTGCATTTCAGAGACACCCACCGCAGCTTTTGCAGCTGCCGACGTCTTTTGCCAGACACGGAGAGCTTTGCAATACCTTGGCTCATTTCAACCTACAGAAGTTATTCTCGAGGGATGGTACCAGAGAAAAATACCATCTGCTCCTCAAAAGCTTTGGCCTTGGTAGACAATTGCAGGCAAGCCACAGGCATGGCCTCACGACTCCACAGACACGTACCCTCCAGGGACCCCGAATGCAGCGAGTACAAAGACGAGAGGTGACCGACAGCTGAGTGGTCAGAACCTGCAATGGCTCTGAGCAGCTGATCTTCCTAAGTCTTGGTGACGTGGGACCTGGAGAGCCCCCAGTATCTTCGGCACCATGTGCTCAGACTCACCTTTTCTGCGACAAGAATGGCCATCCTTCTGTGGCTCTTTTATGCCTGCTACAACTCACTTAGGATATATGTCCAGTTCTTCTCCCAAAGGGCTATCAAGGGCATCATCTCTTTTTTTTTTTTTTTTTTCTTGTCTTTTGTCTTTTTCAGGCTGCATCCACGGCATATGGAGGTTCCCAGGCTAGGGGTTGAATCGGAGCCGGAGCCGCCAGCTTATGCCAGAGCCACAGCAACGCCGGATCCAAGCTGCATCTGCGACCTACACCACAGCCACAGGAACACCGGATCCTTAACCCACTGAGCGAGGCCAGGGATCGAACCCGCATCCTCATGGCTCCTAGTCGGGTTCGTTTCTGCTGAGCCAGGACAGGAACTCCCATCATCACTTCTTAAGTTGATGTTGCCATAGCAGTAAGGGTTTGGCATTCATTATTTCATTTAATCCCCACAAAATCCTTGGAAGATAGGAAAAAAACATTCCCAAAGCAGGGGTACTCCTCATTTCCTGAGAGCTACTGTGTTAGGTGCTAAGCACTTGACACCCGTTCTCTCTTTCCCTTCTCACAGCTTTATGATCAGCCCCATTTGTCAGATGAGGAAACTGACGATCAGACACATTCTGATCACTGCTAATATCAGTAGCAGAATCTGAACCGAAATCCAGGTCTATCAGATTCCCTGCTACTGGATTTTAGTCTCTTTGAGGACAAGAGCTGTGCTCTCTATCATAGCACCTAAATCGGACTCTCACACATAACTGAGACCCAATCAACATCTGAGTCACCTCTCTGAGTTTATGTCAACATTGCATTTGACAGCTCACTCTTAGCTCTGCAAAGATAATTCGTAAACACATAAACAAGCAACTCTACCACTGCCTAGTCTCAGCCCCAAAGCACAATGCTACTAAGCTGACGGCACTCTCCCAAGTGATGTTCAATGCTCCTAAACTAAGTGGCCTTCCGCCTGGTGGAGGTGATCACGCTGACTCTCCTTGCAGACCAAGGGATGGATTCTTAAGTCCTTCACTCCCTGGAGTCTGCCATTTGGAATTCCCTGTAACTGCCTTTCAGAAATCCTCATACACCAGGTGCTTAAATTGGTAGAGTGTGTGCTCCAGGGCAGTTGGGCTAATACAACAGAAGCCATAGAAATGTGTAGCCCTTTTGACCTAATGTCCAAAACAGCTTTAATTAGCAAAGCAAGACATACGGAAATGTCTTCCCTGAGCAAAAATGGAGAAATAGTAAATTATGGAAGACAGAGCATGCAGCCATTAAAAATACCATGTTCCAAGAATATCACATGGCTGGTACGTGCTCATTGTAGGCTGTTTAGTGAATAAGATGGTCCTGAAGTTTAGAGCATGAGAGGAGACAGATGCTGTACCAGTAACTAGATGCATACCTACTATGAAGACGATTAGGAGCGTGTGTTTGTAGGGTCTACATGCCAACCATGGCACATGGCATGTAGCAAGTGTGCAGTAAATATCTGCTGAGTGAAATAAACAATGAACGAATGAACACCAGTAAACAAAGTGGGTCTTCATGGAGTTCTCTGGTTCATGAGACAATAAGTGATTTTTATTTTCTTTCTTTATATTTTCTGGGCTTTTAAATTTGTTTTCTAATGTGTGACTTTTATTTATTTTATTTTTTTCATCTTTTTGCCATTTCTTGGGCCGCTCCTGCGGCATATGGAGGTTCCCAGGCTAGGGGTCGAATCGGAGCTGGAGCCACCAGCCTACACCACAGCCACAGCAACACCGGATCCGAGCCACATCTGCAACCTACACCACAGCTCACGGCAACACCAGATCCTTAACCCACTGAGCAAGGCCGGGGATCGAACCTGCAACCTCATGGTTCCTAGTCAGATTCGTTAACCACTGAGCCACGACGGGAACTCCTCTAATGTGTGACTTTTAATATCCAGGAAAAAACATCTTCCTGAAGAGATAATGCCTCTAAAGAAGGGGTAGGAGCCAAACCTCTTCATGCGAAGGGAAAATAGGAGTGAGAAATCGGAGAACTATCTGGAGGACCTGGGGGTATCTTTCGCATCAGAAGTTTTTTCCATGGAATGACAAGAAGCAGCTGTTGAAACGCGTTCTTTGTGCCCTGCCTCTAACTTTAGGAAGGAAGACAACTTTTAATTCTTCGGTTAGTCCTAAATGGAGGAAATGGGAAGCAGATCACAAAAATGGGCTCCTTGTCCTTAAATGAAAGACCAGATCTCAAAGTCTAAGTTGGCTTCTTGGGCTTTGGTCCCGTGGAATTCTGCTCACCCTGGAAGGCTCTGGCATGTTCCACTGGCAAGGCCTTGGGGGAAATACTGTCACCAAATCATCTTTGAAGTAGATTTTACAACGAGACTTCAAGATATTTTATTTGCCTAAAAATAAAGTTTGGGGTGAGTTCACACTTTGTAATCTATGAGCATCTTTGGCATATATCTGACGTCTTCATTTTGAGCTCTTCTTTGATGTGACATATCAATTGATTCTCTTTTCCCTATCATTGTTCTTGGACTTGTAGAACAGAACCCTTTATTTTCAGAAAGGCGATTAGCATGAAATGTGACTTATGGTGGCCTAAACTATGTGTTCTATAAATGGTAAATGGTTGTAATTACTGTAAGATGAAAGTCATATATTGGATACATTCTTGTAATTATTATAAAGAAATGGCACGGTCATGGTCTCAAATCAAATTAAAGAGGCATAAAATTCAATTTCATTTTCTCAAGAGCTGTGTAAAAGTTGAGCACATACAAAGTGTGGTTTCAAATGTAACACACTGGCACAGAAGCAGTTTCTGCACAGACGTTGTGAAATGACATATTTCTAGAATTTTCCATGCTATGTCAAGGCCCAATGCATGTTTTCTTATAACGACCACACTCTGAATTAGAAAAGGTCTAAAAATCTGGTTTAGCAGATCCCCAATCTCTCTTTTTCACTAACTCTAAGAGGAAATAAAACAATACCACTGCAAAATAAAGATGCAAGATGGAAAACAGTGTACTGGCACAATTTTGTAGCCATTTATTTTTATGGCCACACCTGAGGCATATGGAAGTTCCCCGGCCAGAGATGGTATTCGAGCCACAGCTGCGACCTATGCCATAGCTGCAGCAATGCCAGATTCTTTAACCCACTGCTCCAGGTGGCAGATTGAACCCACGCCTCCGCAGAGACCCAATCCAATGCAGTCTGATTCTTAACCCACAGCACCACAGTGGGAACTCCAACATTTCTGACGCCAAGGAACAACAGTTTAAGCTTCTCACACTTGTATTCCATAGGTATTATTTAGACCATACAGTTATAATTCAGAAGTCAACAATAACCCACTAGAATGGCTATCCTAAAAAGACAGACAATAACAAGTATTGGCAAAAATGTAGAGAAACTGAAATCCTCGAACACAGCTAGTGGGAACATAAAAGGGTGCAGGCACTTTGGAAAACGCCTGGCAGCTCCTCAAAAAGTTCCCCGGCCAGGGATGGTATTCGAGCCACAGCTGCGACCTATGCCATAGCTGCAGCAATGCCACATTCTTTAACCCACTGCTCCAGGTAGCAAATCGAACCCACGCCTCCACAGAGACCCAATTCAATGCAGTCTGATTCACCATGTGACCCAGCAATTCCACTCCTAGGTATGTACCCAGGAGAACTGAAAAGAGGAGATCAAACAAAAATTGCACAAGAATGTTCACAGTAGGATTAGTCACAGCAGCACAAAGTGGAAATAAGCCAAATGTCCATCAACAGATGAATGGATACACAAAACGTGGTCTAGCCATACAATGGAATATTACTCAGCCATAAAAAGAAATGAAGGAAGATACATGCTATGCCATGGCTGAACTTTGAAAATATTTAATTAATTTAAAAAGCCAACCACAAAAGACCACATATTGTACCATTCTGCTCACATGAGATGTTCAACAGAAGCAAATCCATAGAGATAGAAAAGAGATTGGTGACTGCCAGGGCTGGGGGAGGAGGAAACGTGGAGTGCCTGATAGTAGGGGCAGTGTTTCTTTGGGGCAGGGGTTAAAAATGTTTTGGAATTAGTGATTATGGCACAGCTCGGTAAATATACTAAAAAATATTCAATTGTGTGCTTTGAAAGCGTGAATGATATGTTACATGGATCACATCTCAATAAAACCGTTATCTAAAAAAACTCAATATCTAATGGGCAAGCTGAAAATAAAGACAGTTCTTCAGATAACATCTGTGTTGAAAGTTGAAAATTCAAGATTTCCTGCTGTGGCACAGTGGGTTAAGAATCCAACGTCAGAGGCTCAGGTAGCTGCAGAGGCACGGGTTCAATCCTCGGCCTGGGAACTTGCACATGCCACGGGTGCGACTGCAACGTCTTTTTTAAAAGTTGAAAATTCATGTATTCAACAGCATATTATGCAAAGGGGGAACTGTCGAGGGTCTGCTGTTGTGCCCGACGTTGTTCTTGGTGCTGGAAACACAGAAGTGAGCATGGCGAAGTCCCTGTCTTCGGGAAATGGACATTCTAACGACCCAGCTTTACGTGTTCTGGGTGATGGGTGTGACCTTAGGTTTGGAAGAACGCCCAAGGAAACTGTCTGGGGCATGGGCATAAAATCTCCCGAACCTCCTTGTTCATTTCAAAAAGAGTGTTCTTGGCTCTTTTCCATTCTCCACCCCATAGAGTTATTTTTAGTACCCACTACAAATAGTCCTGCTTCTAGAAAAACAGCTCCTACAGACAGTGGCTCAAAACTGCTAGGAAGCTGCATTCCAGCTCCTCATGCAAGGACACCTTATCTGTTGGGGGAAAGCCATGGGATGAGTCATGAAGAGAATGGACCATTGAACTTGAAGTGGGTGTAAAGAACCTTCAATGAACTGATCAGCATGAACCACAGCTATGGGGGTCACCACAATTCATTTACCTTAAACTTCGGTTATAGACTTCTCTAGGACTACTCCTGTTCAAACGGGGTTTCCTCTTCAAAGTACCATTTTCTTCCTGGTCCATCCCTGCTCCATGGACTACAGTGGTTACCGCTGCTGACGACACTAAGCAGTTTTTCAAGACCCTACCTTCAGAGCCAGGGGCATCCTGTCCGTCCAACTGCAGCTTCTCGTTCTTCCCCTAAATATACCACTTCTCTGCTCCTGCTGCGCAGGGCGTTCAGCCTTTCCCTACACACAACATGCTGGTTCTCTCCTCGAGTTACTCCAAAAGCCCACACCTTTCTCTCCATGTTACTTCTCAAGGCCCAGTATAAGTTGGTCCTCTTCCAGGAAACTTTCTAGAACCCTCCAGCCCAGACTGACCTTGGTCTGCGCCCCACAAAACCAGATAATATGTGCCATATCATTGGAGGAGAAAGAGTGCAGGCAGGACTGGTGGAGAGCTACTCAACGACCTCCACTCAACAGTGGCGGACAGGGATCACGTGATTTGTCCCTCTTCGTCCACCTCCTCGAGAAGAGTGGCAGAGATGCAACAGGCTCAGGGCCAGCTCCGATTCCGCAAGCTTACTCTATCACAGATAAATCAAAGGACGCATTGGGGGTTTCCTTTCCTACGTGAAATTATGAAAAAGGCTTCCTATGAGATCCCATCAAAGAAAATAGAAGTATTTCCTCTTCTTTCCAAGGAAACTGGGCTTGAATAACCCTGAGACCTTAACTGATTCACCGTCTGCCAAGACTATGTCATCCCGTGATTCAAATGGCAGGTTGACTGGGCTCAGGTTGGCAGGACCAAACCGTGGGGCTTTACACGGTTCTCATGTCGCTTTTCAATTTTAATAACTTTGAGATGAGTTGTGATAGAAATCATCTCTCGTGCTCTGTTTGCTAATGAACCAAGCGAATTTTCCTCGCTCAGCTACTACGTGCTTCATTGATGTCAGCCACCGTACACCCGTAATCATTTGTCTCAGTCCTGAAATAAAATGTCCTAGGATTAAGCTGCTGCCCTAAACTTTCATACACTCACCTTTAGGGGCTGGTGACATATATGTGTTCTGCTAGACTAACTCCTAGGTTATTAAAATGTAAAAGCAGGCACGATGTGCTTTATGAACACCCCACACGCCAGAAAGGTGTTAATCTCACCCACGTGTCTATTATACATTGACACAAAAATAAACGATGAAAGAAAGGTTTTCTTCAGGTGAGCAGTTCCTCAGATGATGCGTACCATACCATCAGAGGAGAGATGGCGTAGGCAAAACGGAGAAGATTTTCAAAGCTGAGGGAGGTATGCAACAGAGTTGAAAACTGAAGAATGTAGATTTCAGCCCCAGGAGCTAATCTAAAAGATCTAATGAAGAACAGTAATGTGATGAACAAGGCAATGACTTTTGAGGTCAAGTCTGCAGCATCTACATCTGATCTCCAAAGAAAAAGAAAAACAATACAATGGAGTACTACTCAGCCATAAAAAGAAGGAAATAACGCCATCTGCAGCAACATGGGTGCAAATAGACACTCTCAGACTATGCTAAATAAGTCAGAAAGAGAAAGGCAAACACCCTATGATATCACTTCTATGTGGAACCTAAAATATGGCATCAACGAAACCATCCACAAAATAGAAACAGACTCACAGACATAGAGAACAGACTTGTGGTTGGCAAGGGGGAGGGGGAAGGGAGTGGGATGGATGGGGAGTTTGGGGTTAGCAGGTGCAAACTATTCCATTTAGGATGGATAAGCATTGAGGTCCTATTTTATAGCACAGGGAACTGTGTCTAATCTCTTGGCATAGACCATCATGGAAGAGAGTAAAAGAATTACATATATATATAATATGGGTCACTATGCTGTACAGCAGAAATTGGCACCACACTGTAAATCAACTATACTTTCATTTTTAAAATGTATTAAAATTTTTTAAAAAGAGAAACAAATCTGCAGAGCCCATTCTGTGTGAGTGACTTGTGCACATGCCACTAAGAGATGTCCCTGCTGCGTGAGGAATCTGTGCTGTCTCTCTCAACGTGATTTTCCCCTCCGTCTTTGTAAAAGCAAGAATGAAGGGGCTTATGGCCCTGGTCCTGTCCACACTCCCTCCATCCCATCCTACAAAGTACAGGCAAAGTCACTACCTACATACCCCTATATACCCCTTTGTGTTCTCTCACTCTCAGACACCTATTGCTCCCCAGCCTGGCATTCGCAGCAGCCAACCTACCTTATCCAGTCTAGTCTTCCACTGTCTGCTTCCTCCTCCACTCAAGCCAGCCCATCTCTTCACCAGCCCCCCGCCCCACCTGCCAAATGCAGTTCAGTCTGGAAGCCCAGCGTGTGCCGTTGTTTTCCACCTGAAATGACTTCTCTGCTTATCAACATCTCACCTTACTTTTTTTTTTTTTTTTTTTTTTTTTTTTTTTTTTTTTTGTCTCTTTGCTATTTCTTGGGCCGCTCCCACGGCATATGGAGGTTCCCAGGCTAGGGGTCGAATCGGAGCTATAGCCACTGGCCTACACCAGAGCCACAGCAACGCGGGATCCGAGCCGCGTCTGCAACCTACACCACAGCTCACGGCAACGCCGGATCCTTAACCCACTGAGCAAGGGCAGGGACCGAACCCGCAACCTCATGGTTCCTAGTCGGATTCGTTAACCACTGCACCACGACAGGAACTCCCTCACCTTACATTTTTAAGATCCAGTTTAAGACTGACCACCTGAGCCCATTCACTCCAGTGAGTGCCCCCTTCCTCTTACTTCCTCATTCGGCCACCATGGGCTAATTTGCAAGACCAATCACATAACCCCCGTGGTTTCAAAGGGAAGCCATTTTGCATCCCGGGGGGAAATGAAACTATGGTGCCCAGAGACATGTCTGCCAGGCATGACTGGAGGGTTGAAGCCAGGGATGCTGGGAAACATGCTGCCATGTGGACATCCCACAATGTCCACAGGACCACATCCCACAACAGAGAATTACACCCCTCAGAAGTTCACTAAAGCAGAGGCTGAGAAACCTTGGTTTACACATAAACAGGTGTTGTCTACTCAACTGAACTGGAAGCTCTCAGAGCAGGAAGGCTGCCATTCACAGCGTCTAGCCTGGTACTGAGATCCACGACAGTGGCTCCAGATAGATGTGTGTTGATTACATGTCACCATCTGTCTGGTTGAGTAAAAGAGAAAAAAAGGTGCATCTAAATGGATGGGTTTGGTTTCATTCTATTTTTGTCTAATGAAGTTTAAATATCACTTTTAAAGACTGTCACATTAGACTTAGGGTCAGTGTCCTTTTTTCTTAAGCTTTTTATGAGATGGACCACTCCTAGTAAGGAAAAGGGGCCAGCAAATTGTTACCAGAGTGTCTAAAATTGTTGACCGTGATGAAGCGACAGAGAACAGAAATCTCAAGCTTTCATTTGCCACTCAGGTGCGGCTGGGCAGATTAGAGACGATTAATTCAGCCCATCAGCAGATGTCTAATGAGCCCCTCCTGGGTGGCCAACACTGGGCTCCGTTCTTGAGTTTCACTATGATGCATTCACTGCTAGGGGCCACATCCCTGTCATAGAATACATTTTCCCATGGACCCAATGCTGCTGGTCTTCACCAGAGGTTAGGCATCAAGTGTATCAAGGATAACCATGCACAGAGCCTAAAAGCAATCACAACCAAATCATAATTTTAGAAATAAATTATGAACTAATAAATATAAATGAATACATTGATTTATTTATACATCAATTATAAAGAAATTAATTATATATTATAAATTAATAAATTCTCCAATAAATTCCCAAAGAACATTGCTCTCTAGGTTCTTTAAAGAAGCAATGGTGTTGGAGTTCCCGTTGTGGCATAGTGGAAAGGAATGCGACCAGGAACCATGAGGTTCAATCCCTGGCCTTGCTCAGTGGGTTAAGGATCCGGCGTTGCCGTGAGCTGTGGTGTAGGTCGCAGACGCAACTTGGATCCTGCGTTGCTGTGGCTCTGGCGTAGGCCTCAGCTGCAGCTCTGATCAGACCCCTAGCCGGGGAACCTCCATATGCATGGGTGCGGCCCTAAAAAGCAAAAGAAAAGAAAAGAAAAAAAAAAAACAGTGGTGTCTGGATAAAATGATGTATGTATTCAACATACGAAACACACTCCACTGAGCAACAAAGTCAACTCAAAACCTCCTATAGTAGCTATAAACATGGACACCAAGTACTGAGATGAGCCATAAGTGGATCTACCTTCGACTAATTTGGAATAACTTGGGGAGTGGTGCGCCAAGTTGAATGGAAAGCCCTGGGTCTTTTTTTAAAAGTTGTCCTAAGAAAGCTAGACCGGGCCTTTCCTTTCTCCCCAGCGTCTTCTTGACACTGGGCAGCTATCAGAACATTTCGCACTTCCAGAAAAGCTCTATCGAAACATTTAGCTGATTGCTGGCACTACTGGTTGCAAAAAGCGCCTCAAAACATTTTTCCAAAAATCGCAAAAACAAGAAGACAGTACCGTGGGATGGAGAAACGAACGCAGAGAGCATAGCGCCGTGGTTGCTGAATGAGGCAGCAGCCACCAGCCCAGCAGCAGAGGATAAAGGAAAGGGACACAAAAGCTGCCAGCACGAAAAGAAGGGCTGAACCCAGTCAAGAAAAACCCAACTGGAGCCCAGGCAGGGGGCTGTGTGTGGCTGGGCAGTGGCTGTGATTCTGCAGCCACCGAATCTGTTCTGAAAACAAGAGACTCCATCCTTTAAAACCGGCTTCACACCTCACGGAGGATACTTTACATCCTTTCCCCAAACCCACGAGGACCATCTACTAAATGAAGCTGCTCTGAGGTAGATGAAATGTGCAGGCTCCCTTCTAGTCACCAAACCTTGTCTAATCTAAGAATTAGTGAGGAGTTCCCGTCGTGGCGCAGTGGTTAACGAATCCGACTAGGAACCATAAGGTTGCGGGTTCGGTCCCTGCCCTTGCTCAGTGGGTTAAGGATCCGGCGTTGCCGTGAGCTGTGGTGTGGGTCGCAGACACGGCTCGGATCCCGCGTTGCTGTGGCTCTGGTGTAGGCCAGCGGCTACAGCTCCGATTCGACCCCTAGCCTGGGAACCTCCCATATGCCGCGAGAAGCAGCTCTAGAAAAGGCCAAAAAAAAAAAAAAAAAAAAGAAGAAGAAGAAGAAGAAGAAGAAGAATTAGTGAAAACTCCTGATTTTCACCTGATATACATATCACATGACAATCATTTCAGGGAAAATGCCTCAAAGGGCAAAGTGTAACTGTCAGATGCTGATACCTTAGAAGGTAGTTTTTAATTGGATCAAAATCTCTATAGTCTTAAAAAGCTCATTAAGATCTGAGCCACAAAATAAACTTGAAAGAAAAGAATGCAAAGCTGCTTTTAATTAATAGAGGCAAATGCAATATTTGCAGAAGTCTATTTGGGGATGATTCATTTGGGATTGTTTCAGCAAAGCCCTGTGATCCCCCACGCGGTTCCCTTCCCATCTCCCCTTTGCCGCGTCCAGCACACAAAATAAGGATGACGATAACTGGTATTTCTTGAGACTCTATCATGTGCCTGGGCTGTGCTGCGTACCTGGATAAATGCCCTTATTTCTCCCAATAACCCTATGAGGTAGGTACTCTCATTATCTCCAGTTTACATATAAGGACACGGAGGCCCAGAAAGGCACGGAGTCGCCAAAGCCACCCAGCCCACAAGAGGCAGAGTCACAATTGCAAACGATGCCCTCTGACTTCAGAGTCTACCCTTCTAGCTCTACTCGCCACAGCCACCCACTCTCACTGGCATGCACAGCTTCCCTACATGGTCCTTCCTCCGCCTCCATCATCCGGCAGGAGTGGACACAGCGACCCCTACAGGGCAGGCATTAGAAACAGCCATGCATGCGCAGGGTCAGAGGCATGAACTTCATTCAGAGCCCATCCCTGATGTGCACCAGAGCTAAGTTCTCCTGACGTTTTTCAGCCTGCACAGGCCCAGCCCTTCTCCCATCAAGAGGTCTTGTGCCCGGCGGCCAGCTCCCCCACTGCCTTTAAGATGGAGCCGCCTACTTTGGCTCCTTGACAAACGTGATCCTCTTCCTTTGTTTGAATGCCTGAGGGATGTCACCTTTTCACAGTGCAAGTAGCTTCTGGACCCAGTCGTTCATCTGGTTTCCCCTTCATCTTGGCTGAAAACACTGTCTCCGACCTCAGGTCGTAAGAGCTACCATTTATAGCGTAGCAACCCCGTGCCAGGTACTTTGCATACATCACATCACTGAGACCTTATGATCATTCCACAAGGTAAGCAGCAGCATGAGTCCTCAGTGCAAGGGAGCAGATTGCGACTCAACTAGACAGATTAACTGATGTGCCCAAGGTAACACAGCAAAAAAGTTGTTGCTGGAGCTCTAAGACCACCTTGACCAGGTCATTTGGCTTCCCTGAGCCTCACTGTCCTCCCCTGAAACACGAAGGAAATAAAGGAGTCCCTACCTTTGGGGTTGGTGTGAGACTGAAATGAGACAGTGCCTGTAAAAACTTAGCACAGGGCCTGCACACAGTAAGCCCGCACAAGGAGTAGGCTTCCTGGGGTGGGCCGTGACTCACAGGCCTCCAGGCCCAAGATAACTGGAGAAAGATCCAGGTGAGCTAGCTGGAGCTGGACCTTGAGCCTCTCTCTTAGGAATAGGTGGCTCTGGTGGCTCTAGTTTCATTTCTGCACCAAAATGTTATTATCTACCTTATAGCTCCAACCAAGCCTATCCTCGCACCAGCTAGGGGAGGCAGCACACAATGGCACATGCTATGCAGCTGAACTTATCAGCAAGGACACGGATGGAGATGTGCTCTAGTCCGTACCTGGCTATAAGGTTTCTCACATCCCCTGCTTCACCATCAACTAGAAGGGATGGGATGGTTTTCCTCTTGGGTCCGGGAAGAATCCAAAATGATGGTGTGAGCAGAACTGAAAAAAACTCAAAGACTTAGAAACCAAACTTATGGCTACCACGGGGGGAATGATGAGCCGAAGGTAGATAAAGGTGGCAACGGGAGGAATACATTGGGAGGTCGGAATTAACCTATGCACACTACGATATAAGAAAGAGGTACCTGGAGTTCCCGTCATGGCGCAGTGGTTAACGAATCCGACTAGGAACCATGAGGTTGTGGGTTCGGTCCCTGCCCTTGCTCAGTGGGTTAAGGCTCTGGTGTTGCCGTGAGCTGTGGTGTAGGTTGCAGACGCAGCTCGGATCCCGAGTTGCTGTGGCTCTGGCGTAGGCCAGTGGCTACAGCTCCGATTCGACCCCTAGCCTGGGAACCTCCATATGCCTCGGGAGTGGCCCAAAGAAATAGCAAAAAGACAAAAAAAAAAAAGAGGTACGTAACAAGGACCTACTTACAGCACAGGGGAATCTACTCGATACTCTGTGATAACCTGGTAACTGATTCACTCTGTAGACCTGAAGCGAACCCACAGAGCTGTGTGAGGAAGAATGCCACGAGCAGCGAGAGTATAAGGGGGGCGGTTTGCCAGACAGATGAGCAAAGGTCGCATGAAGAAGAGCTGTGTGTGCCATGCCAAGGAGCAGAGCATTTGCCCTGTGGTTTCAAAGGTATTCTGCAGAAGGCTGTTGGCAGGTCCCATGCTGAAAAATGGGAGCAGGGGGAAGAAGGATGATGCCATCATGACATCCACGTGAGATGCTGAAATATACAAAGTTAAACATGGTTATAACTGCAGGACTTCTCAGGACATTTAACGTGAATTGGAACCTCTAAGAGGAGAGAAGTAGAGTATACAGGTTTTCCCCAAGTTACTTGACCACAGTCCGGTTCTTCACACCCTGTAAAGCCTAGGAGACGAAGAATGTACACTGAGAAACAGGGGTTCACAGAGCTGGTGAACCGTGTGAGCGGGGCCATCTCCATCAGCAGCCTGGAAAACAGACTTGTGAGGTGAAGGAGCATCAGAGACACGTATGCCAAAGCTCCTGAACCACGCTGAGCAAGAGATGTTTAAGGAAAGACGGAGCCGTGGGCATGGAGAGACGAGAGGTCAAGTTTGAGCATCATTCGTGGAGTAGAATCCATAGTCCTTGAAGGACTGATTTCGATGAGTGGGTGAGGGCAAAGACGTGCCCAGGTTCCTGGCTTGGTAGATCATGCAGAGGGCAGTTCCACTAAGGAAGCTTGATAATTAAGGAATACAGAGAAAAGAGCAGGGCTGAGGTGGAATGTTGGGTAGGGGAAATTCTGGATTCCTTTTTGGGGTGCATGGAGTCTTAGGGAGCTGTGGAACACCCCAAAGGAGCAAGCCCAGCAGGCAGCTGGATAGATGGGTCTGAAGCTCAAGAGAGAGGTCAAGTCTCCAGAGGTAGATTTGGGAGTTGCCAGCAAACAGATGGTGCATCCACGGGAACAGATGAGCATGCCCAACTCAAGAAAGAGAGTGGTCCTCAGTAGTGCTAACTGCAGTGAAGACAGGTTGGATACGGGTAGATTATCAAGGTTAGGTTTGCCGATTTGGTCATCAGTCACTAGGGGAGGAGAGTTTCACTGGAAAGGCCAGAAAAGAAGCCCGATTGCAGGGAAGCAAGGAAGAAGAGAACGTGAGGATCTGGAGAAGTCAGCTCTAGAACACATCTGGAAATATTATCGGAAGGAACAGAAGATGTTTATCCTAAGAAGAAGACATGGCGGAAGGGGTCATGACAAGTGATGCCAAAGGGGCATGAGAGTTAGCCTGCATTTGCCCAGAGGGGGCTGACTTCAGTTCCATGTTAGATTGGCCCAGGCTCTTGCCCAGGTTGGGTGACCTTGGGTAAATCATGTCGATGAGCCAAACTTCAATTTCTCAATCCGCAAAATGAGGACAGCTACCAGAGGCACCTCATGGGGGACCTGAGGATTAAATTCCTTACCAGGGTAACATATGGGTGGACGTACAGATTCCACTGTTTGGCATGTGGCAGGTGCCCCATGAGGGTTCACTCTCACTTCCGAAATCACAGAGGCTGTGAGAGAAATCGACAGCGCTTTGCAGACTCAGAATCCGGACACAGCTATGTGTGATGGGTGTGGACGGCCGGCTGGGGGAGGGAGCGGTGTCTAAATCTCTGTAGAAACTTCCATTTTGTCAGGAACCTGACAAAATGAACCGGCACAGACCCACACGGTCTCTCTCTCTCTCCTGTGCCCCAGACCTTGTTTGCTGGCATCATTTGTGGCAGGGGGCCCTCTCCCGCCCTCCCCACCCACACAGCCACACCGGGCCCTGGGGTCCTGGCAGAGCAAACTTCCTCGACGACAGCGTCTCTCACCTGGGAGTCCCGAGGGGATTCCTGGGGACCCGCTGAGCCAGGGGCTCTCCGTCTGGAGTTGCTGTTCTCCAGGCCCCCCCCCCGCCCCAGGACCCACCAGCTCTGCCTTCAGCCTTCTCTCCTGGGCAGGAGGGCTGGCCGGGCACAGCAGAGCTCCGTGTCCTTGGAAGTGTCCGGGGGATGAAGCCCAGAGCGGAAGAAAGAGGGGGGCATCTCTTCTTGGCGTCTCCTAACAGTTTCCTCTGCGCAGCCTCCCTTTCCACCTTGGAGAGTCACGAAGTAACGAAGGCAAGCCGTCTTCTCTCCAGGTATCCAGAATAGAGGCAATGGTATCAACGACGGTTGTGTTGGGGGTTTTTGTTTGTTTGTTGTCTTTTTAGGGCCGCACCCACAGCATATGGAGGTTCCCAGGCCAGAGACTGAATCAGAGCTGTAGCCTCCGGCCTATGCCAGAGCCACAGCAACGCCAGATCCGAGCCTCATCTGTGACCTACACCACAGCTCAGGGCAACGCCGGATCCTGAACCCACTGAGTGAGGCCAGGGATTGAACCTGCAACCTCATGGTTCCTAGTCGGATTCGTTTCCACTGAGCCACGATGGGAACTCCAGCAATGGTTATTTGGAAAGCTAGAAATATTACGGTGGCAACAGAGGCAGGAAATGGAGGCAGTCCAAACCAAACGGCTGATCTCAGGGGCTAAAGGAATGTGGCACGTGTATTCTGAGCCCTGAGGCCACCGCTTACGCTTCTCACTCTCGTCACAAGGAAGTAGGTGACGTTTGATGGGGCTGGCATCAAGAAGCAATCCCACAAAATCCTGCCATTTGTGACATCATGGATGGACCGGGAGAGCATTAGGTTAAATGAGATAAGTCAGATAAAGACAAATACTGTATGATCTCATTTAGATGTGGAATCTAAAAAAAAAAAAAAAAGCTCAACTCAGAAACAGGAAGTAGAATGATGGTTGCCAGGGGCGGGGTAAGTGGGAATGTGTGGGTCAAAGGGTAGAAACTTCCACTTACAAGACGAATGAGGGCTGAGAATGTAACACACAGCATGGTGACAATAGCTAACAATACTGTTTTGTATACTTGACAGTTGCTAAGAGAGCAGATCTTAAATGTTCTCACCACACACACACACACACACACAAACTGTAATTATGCGACGTGACAAACGTGTTAACGCATCTGATTATGGTAATCATTTTACAATATATATGTGTATCACATCATCATGCTGCTTACTTTCAACTTACACAATATTATATGTCAGTTATACCTCAATAAATCTGGAGGAAAAAAAGAAACAGCCCTACAGACCTTCAAACAAGGTCCTAAAGAAAAGACCCGATGGTATTTGAAATCTCTCTCTTTTTTTTTTTTTTTGTCTTTTCTGGGGCTGCACCTGAGGCATATGGAGGTTCCCAGGCTAGGGGTCGAATTGGAGCTGTAGCCACCAGACCACACCAGAGCCACAGCAACGTGGGATCCGAGCCGCATCTGCGACCTACGCCAAAGCTCACGGCAACGCCGGATGCTTAACCCACTAAGCGAGGCCAGGGATTGGGAACCCACACCCTCATGGATCCTAGTTGGATTCATTTCTGCTGCGCCACGACGGGAACTCCCGAAATCTTTACATAATAGACTCAGCCACCCACCAGGTACCAACCCGCTCCCCCACCTTCGGAAGGGTCTCTGGTTTCTGGCTTTCAATGCCATTCCACCTTCTCCATCCAGCAAGGTGAAGATCCTTGTCAACAGCTACAAGTCCCTGAGTCCCTCTGGAGTGCAGGTCCCAGTGGTAACAGTCACAGCTGAAACATTTGTGAGCTCTCCCTGAGCCTTTTCAATATTTGATATAAACCTTCTCGTTCAGTTACACTTTTCAATTTTCGGCTGCATTTGAGTCTTTTCAACTTAATCGAGGCAAAAGAATATGATTAAATCGTTCTATCAAAATCAAGCGCTCCCATGTAGCTTTCTACATCCCTCCCAGAGAGCCCTGACACGGCGACTCCATCACACAAGACTCCAGGCTGATGCCGAGGCCCACGCGTGGGCCTCGGAAATGTTCACAAGACAGAAGTATGGGGAACTGAAGCATGAAATTGCTTTGAAATGATGAAGCCCAGATGTGTTTTTCCTCCCAATCATATCTTCTCTGCAAATCCTGACAGCAGGTTTACTCACCGCCCTGGAAATCTCTTCTCCAGCCTTGTTTTTCATACCTTAGTCTCCTGCTCAGCCCATCACCCAATGATGAAGCCCGTTTACCTTCAAATCACTCACCAGAACACACACACACACACACCCCTTCCTTGGACACTTGGAAGATAGTTTCTAATATGACTGCTGGATTGCCCCGAGGCACAAAAAATACCTTCCGCCAGCTCCCAAACACTCACTGTTGAAATGGCAATGCCAAGAGGGAGGGCAAAATTCTGGGCAGCCCATGCCTAGAGGTAGGCTGGGGGAATAGGTAGGCTCCACCCTCCCAGAGGGAGAACCATTCTAAAGAAAGACAGTGGAGACAGGGGGACTAAAGAGTTTGTTCCCATACTTTCGGTTACTAGGGGATCGTGAGGTTATTTAATCAATTCGTGCCCCATGGAGGGAGCCTCAAAGTTCTGGTCAACACAGAAGAAGACAGGACGCAATGGGAGTCAGAAGACCTGGGCTCCCTTCTTGGAGCTGCCCCTAAACAGCTATATGCTCTTGAAAGATACAGACCCGCTGATCACGCCCAAGGTCTATGGCACAACTTATCAGCTTTGTGACCTTCTGCAAGTCACTTAACCTCTCTGGGCCTCGCGCAAGCCCTCCTCTGTACCGGGGGAACTGTAATGGTTTCTGCTTCACAGCACTCTTCTGAGGATTCAACAGTGACTGGCACGTGGGCCCTGCTTTGTAAGGTTCCCGCATCGATGCTCTGGTTTTAGCTATAAAGTGAAAGGTGTCCTCCATGCCTCTCAAGCCCCCTTCCAACTCAATGGCCGTGTTCCGTCTCCCTGTCCTCTGGCACCTCTGTCAGATGTTGATGTAGCAGCAGCAGTGTCCACTGAGAATGACCAGGGCCGGTCTGCTTGCTTATCCAAGAAAATCCTTTGGGGGCATAACTGGGGAATGAGTGGTTTTCTGGTTAATGGAGTTTTCCAGATTACAAAGGTTTTTAGTCCTTCACGTTTTCTCGAGAATCACCAGCTGTGGCCCCTCCTCCTCACAGCTGCACCGCCAATCTTGTCATTCCCTTTCCTCTCTCTGCTTCCTGTCTTTACTGTCTTTATCTCCATTACTTTCTTTCTTTTTTTTTTTTTTTTTGTCTTTTTGCATTTTCGAGGACCACTTCCCGCGGCATATGGAGGTTCCCAGGCTAGGGGTCGAATCGGAGCTGTAGTCACCGGCCTATACCAGAGCCACAGCAACACAGGATTCGAGCCGCGTCTGCAACCTACACCACAGCTCATGGCAACGCTGGATCCTCAACCCACTGAGCAAGGGCAGGGATCGAACCCGCAACCTCACAGTTCCTAGTCGGATTCGTTAATCACTGCGCCACAACAGGAACTCCTCTATTACTTTCTTATTCCCTTTTTTCTCCCTCTGTGGACCTACTCCCCAACTGTACTCCTCCCAGCTCCTACTCACTTTCGAGTCTCAGCTTAAACCTGACTCCCCGGACGAGGGCAGAGGCCCGTCATGTACACTCGCATAGCACCAGATTCTTTCCCGTTTAGAGTATTTATCACCACTGCAATTACATGCGCAGGAGCATTTCTTAATGAATGCATGATGGGCGTCCACCTGTCCATTCATTCTTCCATCCTTTCAATCGCCCAAGCCATGCTTTCCTTTTTGCTCATGAAATTAACTACAGGATATCTTGAAGTTTCAGTATGTGGCTCCTTTTCATGCTGTTTGCAGAATCATCCTTTGCAACTACAAATGAACTAAGAGATACATATCTCTAAAAATATCACTGTTTTGGATACCTGCGGATATTGAAAGAGGGGCTGACAATAAACTTTGAGGTCTATGTTGCATTTGTTTAAAATTTTAGTTAAATCATTGTAAAAAAATCCTTTTCAAAGAAAGTCTTGTGTTAAGAAATGTTCAAGTTCAAAGACATGGAAAGGTAGCTATCATTCTCATTATGTAAGGTTTTTTTTGTTTTTTGTTTTTTGTTTTTTACATTTTTAGGGCCGCACCCACGGCATATGAAGGTTCCTAGACTAGGGGTCCCAGGCTATGCCACAGCCACAGCAATGCCAGATTTAAGCCATGTCTGTGACCTACACCGCAGTTCACAGCAATGCCGGAGCGAGGCCAGGGATCGAACCTGCTTCCTCATGGATGCTAATCAGATTCATTTCTGCTGAGCCATGACGGGAACTCCATATAAGCATTTTTTTTTTTGACTTTTGTCTTTTTAGGGCTGAACCTGCTGCATATGGAGGTTCCCAGGCTAGGGGTCGAATCGGAGCTGTAGCTGCTGGCCTACGCCAGAGCCACAGCAACTTAGGATCTGAACCACGTCTGCAACCTACACCACAGCTCCTGGCATCCTTGAGCCACTGAGCGAGGCCAAGGACCAAACCTGCATCCTCATGGATACTGATTGGGTTCGTTAACCACTGAGCCATGATGGGAACTCCCATGTAAGTATTTTTGGTAACATATTTAAGGAATCACCCTAGGGAAAAATGATCTATTGTGACAAAAGCTTTAAGTTTCCTCAAGATGTTAAATATTTCATGCCACCATTAACCTTTAATCAATATTTCTCTATTTATTTAGTGTTTTTAATAGAGAAGTTCCTGGGCCAGGGACGGAACTCTGCCTTGCTCAGTGGGTTGGGGATCCAGCATTGCCGTGAACTGTGGTGTAGGTCGCAGATGCAGCTCAGATCTGGCGTTGCTGTGGCTCTGGCGTAAGCCGGCAACTACAGCTCCAATTGGACCCCTAGCCTGGGAACCTCCATGTGCCACAGATAGGGCCCTAAAAAAAGCAGAACAAACAAACAAAACCAATTCACCCACTTCAAGTGTATGCCTCAATGCTCTTAGTGTATTCACAAAGCTGTGCAACCATCCCACAACCAACTGCAGAGAATTTTCAACACCCTAAAAAGAAATATCATGTTCTTTAGTTATCATCTCCCAGTCTTCCCCTTTCCCATACCACCAAGCAACCATTGATCTACTTTCTGTCTCTATAAATGTGCCTATTCTGGACATTTAACATAAATGAAATCACACATTATGTGATCTTTTGAGACTGGCTTCTTTCACTCAGTCTCCAGTTTTCAAGGTTTATCCATGTAGTAGCACCTCATTCTTTTTTACGGCTGAATGATATTCCATTTCATGGACTGACCCAGACTTTGTTTATCTACTCATCAGTTGATGGACATGTGAGCTGTGTCTACCTTTTGGCTGACATGTGCTTTAAGGTATAGATGTTTGAGTTATCAAATTGGGCTCGAAATCCAGTCCGCAACAACTCCAGGGGATTCCCTGAGAATGTTTCCTGGAGACAGGATGCAAGTCTCCAAATCACCTCCTTTTCCATGCCAGGCCTGATGCGACATGCTGGGCTTTTATCCACAAGGATGGGACATGGGCCCTTCCTTCATGTAGAAAGAGCATTCGGAGAGAGCGATCGAGATTGAGTTTAACAGAGAGAGAAGGAGAGAGAGAGACAGACAGAGAGATTCTGTCTATAAATGGTCCCAATCTTCCTTAAGTTTGGGAGCTGAGTTGATCAGAAGTTCAGATTTGGTGGGAGACGGTAACAACTTAATATTTATAAGAGAACATTTGGCTTGACGTCTATGATTGCTCTCCTTATATTCCATGATCTATGGTACTCTAAGCATGGTACACAGATGTTAAATCAAGCACAATTAGAGTCAAGGTGAAAATGTTTGGTGTTTTACAATTAAACATTTCTCAGAGCAAGAAAGCAAAGTCGCTGTGTCGCCGATGATGTGCCAAGGAAGGAGTCTGAGAGAAAGCTAACAGAAAGCAATCTAAATCTGACTTTGTTCATGCTAAGTTATTCCTTTTGGAATTCCAACTGCTTAATTATAATCCTGGAATTGTGTTTGATTCCCTCTTGACAAGACCATATGTGCCTGTGTTGCCAGATTCTAGTAAAATAGATATTCCGTGCCATGTTTCAACACTCTGCCATTTGTAAAATTAGCAATTTCAAGGAAGCAAAAGGCTACTTGCCATTTTGCTGGATCAGCACCTCATTTGATCTGCTTGCATATGCTGTGAGAAGAATTAAAGAATGCACGAGTTTCTCTCTAGATAAATAAATTTGAATGCAGAATAGATGCAAAGCTGCGTCTTGAGAGACAGGGTTCATTTAAATCTCAAACGAGCTCTCATACAGAAATGTGGCGCCTGCGCTTGGATGAAGGTTTCCTTCTGCTCAGGAAATGTGCTTTAAGGACAAAGATGCTTGTCCACCGATGGGGGAGGGTAGGACCGATTTTGCCGCATCAAATGGATGATGTCAGTTACAGGACAACCCTTCCTTCAATTTCTCATCATCACTGACATTTAGCGCTTCAGACTGCTAAAACGCTTTCACATAGCTCCTCATTTAATCTTTGCGATGATCGAGTGATACAACATGGGGAAGGATTGGTTTGTTCGCTGTACTACTGCAGGGGGTAGTTAAGTGACTGGCCCACAGTCACTGCCTCCTTGTTAATAAAGCTCAGCCCCTTTCCATCGTCCAGGACTGAAGTCGCAGTGTGATAGCCCCTGAAAACCTGCAGGTGGTGGCATTCATACGGGGAGCAAAAGCGAGATGGAGTTAAATAGAAATATAATATTTATATTTACATAAATCTGTTTTTAGCTTAGCCCCTCCCTACCTCCCTAGCGGGCATCACAGGTTCCCTCCACTCCACCGACCCTGGGAGGGGGGAGGGGAGGATGAAGTGCCCTGCGGCAGGGGTTTCAGAGCCATCCCTCGCCTCCTGCTTCCCTCCCTCTCCTTGACTGCAACACCCGGCGGCTGAAGAAATGCAGGCTGACTTGAAGCCTCCCTGGGCCAGAGACCCACGTGCTCCCATTCCCAGGGCTACTCAGGCAGATCTGGCTGCTTTAATGTCTGAGCTTCCGTTTGCTCATCTGTAACATGGGGATAATAACCTCCACCCCACAGGATCCTTGCGAGGATGACACGAGAAAATGTGAAGAAGACTTTCGCCATGGGGCCTGGCATGACCATTGGCAGGTGGTCGGCTTTCTGACCATTGGCAGGTATCAGCTTTAAAAAATTCTCAAAGCTGAGCATGGACCTGACAGAGTCACTTTGTTGTGCAGTAGAAGTTATCACAGCCTTGTAAGTTAACTATGTTTCAGTAAAAGGTAAAAAAAAAAGAAAATTAAAAATAAATAAGTAAATAGGAGTTGCTGTTGTGGCTCAGCAGGCTAAGAACCCAGCTAGCATCCATGAGGACTCGGGTTCCACCCCTGGCCTTGCTCAATGGGTTAAGGATCGGGTGTTGCCGTGAGCTGTGGGGTAGGTCTCAGACGTGGCTTGGATCCCATGTTGCTGTGGCTGTGGTGGAGGCCGGCAGTTATAGCTCTGATTCCACCCCTAGCCTGGGAACCTCCATATGCCATGGGTGGCACCCTAAAAAGGCAATAGATGATAGATTAGATAGATAGATAGATAGATAAACTTTGAAAGCTTAACATTATGCATGAAGCATGTTCAGGGGAAGGGGAGACAGAAGAATGGCTCAGGTCAAGTGTGAGGTACTGAGAATCCTTTCCAGGTTTCTCCATACCAGGCAGATACTGGCTTCCTCTGGACCTGCAAATTGCATCCAACTTGTTTCCGTTCTCCTTACGAAAGCTCGTTAACACTAAATATTTCCCATCCCACCGACTGCACCTGGATACCATTTTCCCCTTCCTAGCTCTGGCTCTGCTTGGTGGCACCAAGACTGTGTCTGGCCTAGGGTGAGTTCTAAATACCCACCATATGTTGTCAATAAAAAGGGAATGGCCCGTGCCCTGATTGTGTTATAAGCGGCAATCACACAACTGATTGGTAAATTTCATCATCGGAGCAGTTTCTGAAGAACTTCCATGTATCCTTCCAGTGCCCATCCCATCAAACGCGATGCTTCAGTTCGAACAACAGTGTGGCTTTGAAATACGTCTACAGATACAGCTCAAGCCAAGGAACACAAGGCAACAGGGCTGATCTGGTCCCTGGAAGAGACAAGTGATGCAAGAATGGTCTAGCGTCAGGTATATTTTCAGTGGGGGGTGATTCTCTGCCATGCTTTCTTATCATTTTTCAGCCTATATTAGGGACGTGAGACCTTACTGCAAACCCAAAGTGCTAAAATCAGAGAAAGCAAAGGAAAATGGAGGGCAGAGGTGAATGGTTAGATTTTGTAAATAAACTGCCTTATGTTCTCTGAGCCAGAAAACTCTAGTCCTCCTTGATTAGCCCACCTGCTAGTCCTTCACAAGTGGATTCTAGGAAGGCAAATGCATGCTGATGGAAGGAGGGTTTGGGGCTGAATTCAAAGGCATATAAGTAACTCCAATTCCAAGAGTTCTGTAGCCCACCTAATGCTAAACACACACACACACACACACACACACACACACACACACACACAGATTCGTTTCATCTGTCACGTCCTTTCCCTCTGATTACACTGGGTACTTGGTGGATAAAGAGTACTGCGTAATTGACGGGAAAAAAAATATGTTAACCTCAAATCTAAGTCATGTGGCTGGATGCCTGCATCCCAAGCCCCTGGTATTTTCCAAGTCAGATGAAAGCCGAGGCCTCAGACTGCCGAACGGCAGACTGATCACCTTCCCACCCCGGAAAGGGTGCCTGCCAAGAACCCCATCACTCTTGGAACTCTGGGCTCTTTTTCTGTCTGGAAGGTGACAAGGAAAATGGAAGCCCACTTCATCCTGAATTGTGGAAGAGGATAGCTGTCATTTTGAGACTCAGTGAAAAGAGGAGTTTGAGTCCAGTTCTTTCTAGCATAGTGGGGGAGTATGTACACATGTGTGCACATGTGAACAAGACGTGTGTGCATTAGAAGAAGGAGCCCGAGCAAGGAAGGGTGCCATAGATGTGCCTACTGCACCCTGCTGTACAGAAGCTCGGACGGGTCAGAGGAGCTGTCCAAGGCATCCACGATCTTGGCAACTTGTCAAGGAAGTTAAGCCTTGAGATGGAGAATCTCACCAGTCACCCATTCTACTGACCAGGAAACTGAGGTCCAGAGAGCAACAGGGACCTCCTAGGGGCACTCAGCGGAAGAGCCAGCAGGGACCCTCGCCTTCCTGTTGGCAAGTCATTGTTCCCCATGCAGAGCTGCTTCTTTGTACTTAATGGTTTCCAGCATTTTGCTCCTCTTGATATTTTTTTAAGGTGCAATTGTTTGTGTATTACTGATTCAGGATTCACAGCACAGTAATGTATTCTTGCATTGTCCTATCTGTGCTACTTTATAAAAGTATTCCCCGAAGCATGTCAAAACATACAGTTATTAGTTATGTGAAAGGGGAAAAGATGGTTCAGTGAACCCCTACAGACTACATCGTTTGAGTTAGCATAATAAAAAACTGATTTTCTTAAAATAAAATCATTTGAGAAAACGAGGGTTTGGCTTGAGGCTGATGTCAAGTTCAATGTGGACAGGCCTCCGGATCTTCTAATAGCGCTGCCACCATCCAGCCGCCAAGTCACAAGTGCCCACACTCCCAAAGCACTCAGGGAACGGGGCTGCCTGTCTTCATGGTAGCAATTATGCAAGGGTTTTGTAATTATCTGTTGACTACTCTTCTCCGCTGACCGACTGTCATCTCCTCAAGGGTGGGAATTCCTTCACCTCTGTGTCCCCAGCGAGGGGCCTGGCCCAGAGTAAGAGTTCAGTAAATGTTTGTTAAATAAATTATTAGGTAGCATCATTCCATTTTACAACGTTCTTGCAAGCCCGTTCCCCCAGGCACTGGATAATGAGCCATTCATCTCCTGGAACCAAAGGATCTTTTGACAATTTCTAGTGGCCCATCAGAAAAGTAAGGCGCATCTTGGTTCTTTGCGCTGAATGGTCAACTATAGCCAAGGAAAGACTCTTTTAAGAGGCAG
Source organism: Sus scrofa (assembly GCF_054392235.1). Taxonomy (NCBI): domain Eukaryota; kingdom Metazoa; phylum Chordata; class Mammalia; order Artiodactyla; family Suidae; genus Sus; species Sus scrofa. The sequence goes on from NC_139401.1 coordinate 119,145,036, forward strand.
ATCAGCACCATTGGTAAAAGGTATGCTTCTAGGCCTTGGAAGTCCCTCAGAGAAGCTGATGGATAGGATGTGGGGTCATTCCAGATGTTTCTAGAAATGTCCATCTGATTGGAACCAGTTCTTTTTTCTTTAACTGTACTGGAGTATAGTTGACTTACGATGTTGTGTTAGTTCCAGGTATACAGCAGAGTGAATCAGTCACCCATATACCATTCTTTTTCAGACTCCTTTCCCATATAGGTTATTACACAGTATTGTGTAGGGTCCCCTGTGCTATACAGAAGATCTGGGTTTCTTATTTATTTTACATATAGTAGTGTGTATATGTTAATCCCAACCTCTTAATTTGTCCCTCCCCCTCCATGGAACTATTTCTAACTAGACACTAATTAGAATGGTGAATTGCTAGGGAGTAAGACAATGTTGTCCCATGTGAGTCCCCAAACACTGAAACCTGGGTCCCTTTATTTCATTCCCAACATTTGCAGTGTCACTCTCCATGTGAAATGCCCTCATTCATTTCTGAGCTGCTGAATCTGCTTCTGCCACTGACTGGCTTTGTGACCAGTATTACGACAGGATAACCCTTTGCAAGCCTCGCTTCCTTCATCTGTAACATGAGCATAACCTAGGATTGTGGAAATGATTAAATGAGATACCACATGTGAGATGCCTCGTACATTTCAAAAGTTCTCAATAAATCTAGACTATTAGTCTACTTCTCTTGGAAAGAACTTACAGGACGCACTGATCTCCTTACCTGCTGGCAAAGGTTGTAATGAAAGGGCAGAATAAAGGTGAAGATAAGGCAGGGTGTGAGAGAGAACCGAACACAATGGCGTATTTTTCAGCCATAAAAAGAACGAAATACTGGGAATCTGGTGTTGAAAAATGCAAACTCTTGCCTCTGGAATGGATAAGCAATGAGATCCTGCTATAGCGCACTGGGAACTATATCTAGTCACTTATGATGGAGCAGGACAATATGAGAAAAAAGAATGTATACATGTATGTGTGACTGGGTCACCTTGCTGTACAGTGGAAAATTGACAGAACACTGTAAACCAGCTATGCTGGGAAAAAAATAAAATCACTATTAAAAAAAAGAATAAAATAATGCCATTTGCAGCAACATGGATGGACCGAGAGATTCTCATACTAAGTGAGGTCAGACACAGAAAGACAAATATTATATGATATCCCTAATATGTGGAATCTAATAAAAATGATACAAAAGACCTTATTTGAAAAACAGAAACAGACTCACAGATTTCAAAACCAAGCTTATGGTTTCCATAGGGGAACCCTTTCATGGGGAGGGAAGAATTGGGAGGGTGGGGGGTAACACATACACACCACTGTATAAAAGAGGTGATTAATGAGAACCTGCTTTGAGCACAGGAAAATCTACTCCACAGTTTGGAATAACCTATACAGGACAAAAGAATGGCTATATTTATACGTGTGACCGATTCACTTTGTTGTACACCTGAAACTACTACAACATTGTAAGTCAGCTCTACTCCAATAAAATTAAGTGTAAAAAAATGAATAAAGAAAGAAAAGAGTGCAGAAGATGCCAGAACAGTGGTCCAGGACATGTCACTCCCACCATCCCCTATGCTGACTGCTGCCTGCCTCAGTGCCACCACCCGCCTCAGCGTGAACGCACCTGCATTACAGGCTCCGGAGGAGCTGCAGGTCCCGTCCCATCGCTGGCAATACCCCAATACCACCGCGAGAAGGGCCACAAGAACTCACTTGGTTTCCGAGCACTGTTCCTGCCTCCTGCCTCTGGTGTTTCAGTGGACAAACCCAGCAGCCCACGTCACAGAGCTCAGCTCATGCCTCCCATAGAAATTAACCCACAGGAAGTGACATCTGAGGGTTACAGACATTCTCCTATTCGCTTGTTCAGACCCCTATGCAGCTTCCTCGTTCTACCTCCCTCCTCCTGCGCTAGATTCATTTTCTATTATTTGGTTAGTTTCACGGCCTTGAAAATGGGATATTGATTATGAGATAAAGCATGGGAAGAAATATTAACTGTTTTGATCTGGAAAAGGGACTTGTGAGGGTTGTCCTCTGATGGATCACACCGTTAACGTGCAACGGCTCGGACCCCACTGGGTCAGCAGGATCGCGGTACCTAGGGACCGCTCTGTTTCCTTCCTCCCCAACATGGACTAGAACTTGAGGTCGCCTTCTCTCGGGTCCCTTGCGTAGCTGCACTCCAGTGTGAAGCCCTGATTACGCTCATCACGCGATAGTTGGAAGGAAAACATTAAAAGAGGTGTGTCCTCAAAGGATCTGAGAAAAAGGATCGTTCTAAGATGGTCTGTGGAACCATCCTGGCAAGTGAGGAATCCAAATCATTTTTTCCATCGAAACCTAAGGGATCCAATTAAACATGTGTCTTTTGTTTTTACTGAGAACAAAAACAGTACATCAGAGAAATCCAGGATGAGATGCGTTTCCTCTCTAGAGGAAATATTAATGCTAAGCTGTAAGGTGGACGGTGAAGCTTTTATAGAGGCTTAAAGGGTTTATAGATTTTAATTGCAACCTGTTGCAAATGAACACAATTAAACATTGTTTGTAATACAAAATACCCGTCAAACATGTAATTAGAGAAATCTACTCTTTAATGGGGGTGTGTGCGAAAAGGCTGGTGATGAGAAAGCGATCGTGATGCTACAACAGCTAGAGAAGCCTAAGCAAGGAGAAAAACAAAACCTTGGACACACAGAAATCCTGATGGCCATTGCTATCATCTGCTGATGGCTTTTGCCTAAAGACCAATGACAGGAACCTATCTCAATACGTTTGTGTCACCCTACCTCTGTAGCCGTCTTTGATTTGAAGGGAAAAGCAGATGCACCCTTTCTCTGGCCTCAGTCTGTGGTCTGTTCCCTGCCTGCCTTCTCTTTTGTTTCACAGACGGAGGGGAGACTATAAACCACTAACACTTTGCTGGGAAAACAAATCTCCACTCCAAAATCAACCTTGCAATTCGAAAAACCCCGCAGACCAGCCATTCCCTCCAGAAGAAGACTTCCTGCTGAACTTCTGGGAAGCTGACTCATCTTTCCAGGGACAGTTGATAACAAGTGAAAACTCACTCTGAGGTTTGAGGTCAAGGAAACAGGGGGGCGCCAGGAATGAACTCTCACCTCTGTCCCACGCACAAAAACACCAAATGTAGCCCTGGTGATGTTTCTCGTCTCAGAGACCCGAGGAAGAGTGACTTCAGATCTGGCTACACAGGGACCCGAGCCTGGTGAGAATGGGCAGAGCAGAGAAGGGGGCGCATGCGCTCTCCTGGGGCTACAGCCATCACGCCATGAGAAGGAAGCCAGGTAAAATGGACTATTTAGAGGAAGCCAGGGCAGACCCATGGCCAGCCCGCCCAGTTTTTAAACCTCACCCACCTCCTCCCCAGCCCCTCGCAGAGCTGATCCGTACTGAAAAGGCCTTTCATTAAGGCCAGGCAGAGGATAAAGCCGAGGACAAGAACAGAGTTTCTAGCTCCTGAACTGTAAACATTCTTATCCTTGCCCTCATGCTTCAGATTGGGGATTATGTTCGTGTATCTCGAGAGATGCGCATTTTGTAAAGCACATGCAATTCAATATCTTCCACGTCTTCAAATATAGTTCCAGTACACAAACACCCATGAAAGGCTGTCATAGGTGAGCAGACTGAATGGACTGAGACTTGTTCATTATACGATATTTTGCCTTCCAACAGGATATTGCATCTCTAGCAGCAGAGCGATGATAATATGAATATCATCCCTGTAGATCTTGAAGGCTCCTTCGAACCTGGATCTTCTCAGAGTTTACATTTCTCTACAGAAATTGCCTTTTTTAGGGCGAACAGGGTGTGCAGGTGAGATGAGGCTTTGCTTCCGTGTGTCACTTTTAGCCTCAACTCCTCAGAACGATGGCACACCTAATAAGAGCCATTCGATCCATTTCACAAAGAGAAGATAATCACCCATTGTCTCCTCCTTGCAGAGAAGGTGCTCATGGAGGAAAGAAAAACACAGGATGTATGCACACTCATCCATTCAGCTAAGCAAGGCTGCCACGATTTTTAAATTCTTCCCAATCCCTCAAGGCACGGAGTGAACCCTTAGCTAAAAAAATGCCACAAAAACCTCATCTCATTTGTCCTCCATGGACTTGTATGATTTCTTCCCTTATAAATCACTCGGCACAATACAGATGCACAAGAGTTTGGGGAAGATGCACACTGAGGTATATGGAATGACTGGCCAACGGGGACCTGGTGTACAGCACAAGGAATGCTACTCAGTATTTTGTAATAATCTCTAAGGAAAAAGAATCTGAAAAGAGAGACATATATTGAAAACAAATTTATGGTTACCAAAGGGGACGGGCTGGGGGGAGGGATGGACTGGGGGTTTGGGCCTGGCATAGGCACCCTGAGGTATATGGAATGATTGGCCAACAGAGACCTGCTGTATGACACAGAGACGTCTACCCAGTATTCTCCGATCATCTGTGTGGGAAAAGAACCTGAGAGAGCATGCATGTGGGTACATGAGCAACCTTGTAAATCAACTCTACATGCAGAAAAAGACTTTGGGGACTTGGTGATGATGATGTGTAAATACTTCCCAAACTATCCATCCCTGTGATCTTGCAGACGGCTACATGTCCTAGAGCAGCGATTGGCAAGGTGGGCACTATTTAAGCTTTCCAGGCCATGTGATCTCTCTTGCAACCACCAGACTCTGCTGGTGTAGAGCAGAAGTCGCCCTAGATGATACGTAAATGAATGAGCAGGGCTGTGTCCCATCACTTTATCTATGGACCCTGAAATATGAACTTCACTTAATTTTCCCCCTACCGCAAACAGCACTCTTCTTTTATTTTTATTTATTTATTTATTTTTTTGGTCTTTTTAGGGCTGCACCCATGGCATATGGAGGTTCCCAGGCTAGGGGTCTCATCGGAGCTATAGCCGCCAGCCTACACCACAGCCACAGCAATGCAGGATCCAAGCCGCGTCTGCGACCTACACCACAGCTCGTGGCAACACCGGATCCTTAATCCACTGAGTGAGGCCAGGGGTCCAACCCACATCCTTATGGATGCTGGTTAGGTTCTTTAACCTCTGAGCCACACCGGGAACTCCTTTTAATTTTTTTTTTTTTTTTTTTTTTTTGGCAACCAACTGAAATTGTGAAAATCAATGTTAACTCAAGGTGAGCTGGATTTGACCTTTGAGGCATGGTTTGCTAACGCCTGTCCTGGAGGACTATTCCTACCTGAGGGGCAAGGAAGTAACAATAATGATGACATCTGAGCCCGTGACAGGTGCCAAGACTTGTGCTAAGCTATTTAAAGGATGCCTCTCGTGTCATCCTCACAGCCAACCTCTGAGGCTGCGACTTGCATTGTCCTCATTTCACAAACAAGGAAACTGAGACATAAGAAACGCAAAGTGGTTTGCCCAAGGCTGTGGTTACTACACTGAAGCGCCAGGATTGGAGGCCCATTGGACTGACTCTAAGACCCACGCTCTTTACAGCTACCTCACTTCTATAGAACAGAACTGCCAGCTCCACTCTAACTGAACTACCCCAGGAGTTCCCATCGTGGCACAGTGGTTAATGCATCCGACTAGGAACCATGAGGTTGCGGGTTCGATCCCTGGCCTCGCTCAGTGGGTTAAGGATCCGGCGTTGCCGTGAGCTGTGGTGTAGGTCACAGACATGGCTGGGATCCCGCATTGCTGTGGCTCTGGTGTAGGCTGGTGGCGGCGGCTCCGCTTGGACCCCTAGCCTGGGGACCTCCATATGCCGCGGGTGTGGCTCTAGACAAGGCAAAAAGACAAAAAAAAAAAAAAAAAAAAAAAAAACACGAAAAACCCAAAACTAGTTGAACTACCCCAATAGTATGGTAGCCTGTCTCAGGAACACGTGAATACAATAGCTGTGAATGAAAATACTATCAGGTCCACGAACTGGTGGGCCTAAGACAGCCACGCTGCAGTTAAATCTAAGGAGTTGAAATCTGGTTACGGTTGAGTTTCCAACAAGCATCTAAAATGTTTGATTTTATATGATATCACTTATATATGGAATCTAAAATATGGCACAGATGAACCTACCTGCAAAACAGAAACAGACTCACAGACATGGAGAGCAGACCTGTGGTGGCCAAGGGGGAGGGGAAAGGGAGCGGGATGGACGGGGAGTCTGGGGTTGGTAGATGCAAACTATTCCATTTAGGATGGATAAGCAAGGAGGTCCTACTGTACAGCACAGAGAACTCTATCCAATCTCCTGGGATAGACCATGATGGAAGAGAATATGAGAAAAAGAATCTATATATTATGACTGAGTCACTTTGCTATATAGCAGAAATTGGCACGACATTGTAAATCAACTATACTTTAATTAAAAAATAAATACAATGCTTGATTTTTTTCATATCTGATTAAGATAAAACAATGAAGTTCACCTAAAAAGAAAAGGGGCCAGATGGGCAGAGCTGGATGGAGAGGAGGGCTGGCGGGGTGGGCAGTGGGGGTGGTGGGAGTGGGCAGTGCCAGGGCTCGTGCTTACAGAGACTGGCTCCTCTCCTTCTTCAGTCTCTGTAGCTCTTTATCGAGCTCACGTCAGAACAAGCAAAACTGCTGAATGTGGCAAAATGGAAAATGTTAACACCTTAAAAAACTCCAAAGGATTCAAGAAACGGCTGATAGATTCTTTGCTGGGAGGAGCAAGCACCCTGGGAATAGAAAAGTCACCAGGCATGATTTTGGCTGAAATACAAGCCAGGCAAAAGGACATTAAGAAAGTGACGGAAGGTAGAAGGTTCTGGGCATCAGGGCAAAACAGGACTCGTGCTCAAAGGCTCAAGGGAAGGTAATGTCTTGACCAAGAGGGCTTTTGTTTGCACTCCCTCAAGAGGGCTGGGCAAACTCAGCATCGGTGTCTGGCCATTTGCTCCCAGTAGGAAAGTTCCTGAATCCTCTTATGCAACGGCACTTGGAGATCCCCAGCCTCCAAGACACTTCAAACTTGGCTGGCTTGGCACATTGACTTGCAGTCTAGAAGTGTCCCCACAGCCTTTTCCTGCCTGTGTGCAAATCTCACCCTGGCGGAGCTGCTCCGAAAATGGCTTTTCTCTAAATCTTTGCTCCCGAAGATCAAGCGGGTGCATTAAAATGATTATCTGAATAAGACACAGGATGAACAAAATAGGAGAGAGACACAAAAAAGGAGAGACGTTCCACTCAAAGCCCCAACAACTCCCCCCCCCCCGAACCTCTTTTCACATTTCCAAATGTCACGCTCCACACTTAAATTAACATACCTTTCTTCCAGACATGGAAAAAAGTATCCAATTTGTTCTGCCATTTTAAAATGCGCCTGTGATAGAAGTGATTCCTGTTAACTGAAGGCTATGGGGCAGAGGAGATTTGATTTTGAAACCGCAGCTCCTCCCGCTCCCGAGGCCCAGGGAACGCGTGGGAGGGCGCCACGCACTCACTCCACCCCCAGGACTCACAGGCTACTTCCTCCTAAATGCCAGCACTGAGCAAGTCTACACTGTCCAAGATCCTGGGAAAGAAAGCCTTTTGGGGAGTTGCCGTTGTCACTCAGTGGATTAAGAACCCAATGTCCATGAGGTTGCGGGTTCAATCCCTGGCCTCCTCACTCAGTGGGTTGAGGATCCAGCGTTGCCATGAGCTGTGGTGTAGGTCGCAGACACAGCTCGGATCCTGCCTTGCTGTGGCTGTGGCGTAGGCTGGCGGCTGTAGCTCTGATTCAACCCCTAGCCTGGGAACTTCCATATGCCGTGGGAGCGGCCCTAAAAAGAAAAAAAAAAATAATAATAAGCCATTCGGAAGCAATTGATACTTTATAGCTCAGAAGGCCAGGACCCCACGATTGCTTTGGAGGTGAAGATGCCACTTGTACACCCTAGAATAGGGAAAACCACTCTGGCTCCCCAGGGGGAAAGGCTCAAAAATGGCAAACAGGAAGAAATTGAGGCTACATAGCTAAGAGATGCTAAATGAGCACACTCAGTTCCTTGTGAGCAAAGCCCTGTGGTGGTTTCAGATCAGCACACTGGACCACAGCCTTCCTTCTGGGGGCTCTCAGCGGTGGGGGGTGGGGGCACGGGGCAGGGGAGGGAGGGAGCCTCACACACAGTCTCCTCCAGAAAAGCCCAGTTAACACTCCAGACAAGTCCAGTTGGCAGCAGCGACATCTATTCAAGGATCCCACATAGGTGTAAAGGAAAGTTTCTCGTGCGCCAAATGCAGGAGGCGGAAGGTGGGACCGAGGTGCCAGATGTTAAACTCTACAGGTGACTCTGATTCAGACGGCCCTGCGACCACACCGTAGGCTACAGTCTGTACCCTACTCAATCCAAATCTCTGAGAGTGGATCCGAGAACTCTGCAGAGTCATGCAACAGAAGATGTGTTCGGCACTGAGTCCGAGGCAAGCACTGTGATTGGGTCAGGGATGCTCCATCAGCACGGATCCTGCCTAACCCAGCTTGCGTGCCCTGCATGAGGGGCAGACATCTTTACGTATGTCTCTAATCCCACATTTTGACTAAAGGTCTTCAAAACAAAACAACGCACACAAGAGGCTAAATAAGTGGAGTTTCTTCCCATTTCTTTTCTTTCCTGTTCATGTTCTCCTTGCGTGGATTATTATTCTAAGAAAGGTCTGGTCCGAGCCACGGTCTCAACTTCATGGTCTTAACACATGCCCCATAAACCACCTTGATGCTTCATTTCCATTACTATGAGCTTCCCTGGGACAGAAATACACATTATAACGAGCAACACAAAACAAAGCAACAATGCCCCCCTGACCTGCACTGAAAAATCATACCTTATCGGCTGACCGCAACTGCATTGCTCTTTGTAAAAAGTAAACGACTTGATGAGATTGTCAGAAACACAGATAACAGCTTTAGTTTAATCCTCTGCCTTCAAGAGGCCAAGTGGCCTGAATTATAAGCTAGAGCTAAACGAAAAGGATATTTGCTCTTTGACTCACAAGTCCCAGTTTTCTGACCAGAACCTTTCGTGACCACAGTTCCAATCTTGGTGCCAAGAGATACCAGACTAATATTTCTGAAACTGTTCATGAATCGCCTGCATCAGAATCACTTTGGGATGCTTGTTAAAGATGCAGATCCTCAGGAGTTCCCGTCGTGGCGCAGTGGTTAACGAATCCGACTAGGAATCATGAGGTTGGGGGTTCGATCCCTGCCCTTGCTCAGTGGGTTAACGATCCGGCGTTGCCATGAGCTGTGTTGTAGGTTGCAGACGTGGCTCGGATCCCGCGTTGCTGTGGCTCTGGCGTAGGCCGGTGGCTACAGCTCCGATTCGACCCCTAGCCTGGGAACCTCCATGTGCCTCGGGAGCGGCCCAAGAAATGGCAAAAAGACCAAAAAAAAAAAAAAAAAAGATGCAGATCCTCAGACTTGACTTAAGCATCCTACAGTAGATGAACTGCACTGGGGCCCCAAGTTAACAGCCTCTCTATAGCCTTGCCCTTTGCTCTTCCCTTTGTAGACCCCCTCCCACTCTGAATGGGAACTCAGTCATGTGACTCGCTTTGGCCAATGGGATACTAGCCAACGAGATACTGCAGAGACTTGAAACGCTTGTGTGCTTTTTGCTTGCTCTCTTATATGAAATGGCAGTGCCACAGTAGGAGGACAAGCCTGGGCTAATTTTCTCAGGGATGAGAGGCCACAGGGAGCAGACGCAAGTCATCCCAGCTGAGGCCATCCTCGAAAAGCCAACCCCTAGCTAGCCCACGAGCCCAGCTCTGACCAGCCAAGCCAGGCCCAGATCCGCAGAATCATCCAACAAACGTTCCCACTGGCAACGTGCACGGTTTCCAATGTCTCCGCATCCTCCCCAACCCTATATAGTTTTTATTTGGGGAGGGCGGTGTTTTTTAGCCATCTGACTGAGTGTATGGTATGGTTTGGATTTGCATTTCCCTAATAATTCCTGATGTTGAGCATCTTTTCATGTGTTTATTGGCCATCTGTATCTCTTTTAGGAGAGAACTATCTATTCCAGTCCTTTGCCCATTTTTAATCAAGTTGTTTATTTTTTGTTATTGTTGTTGTTTCCATAAGGATTTTTCATGGTAGAAGTGGAGCAGGGTTTCTTAGACGAGTACGGAATTCTAAATTAAAGGAGGAACTAATCATGAGTACCCTAGACTCGGTTGCAAAAAAGTCCTGGAGTTCCCGTTGTGGTGCAGCGGAAATGAATCCGACTGGGAACCAGGAGCTTTCAGGTTCGATCCCTGGCCTCGCTCAGTGAGTTAAGGATCCAGCGTTGCCATGAGCTGTGCTGTAGGTCGCAGAGGCGGCTCGGATCTGGCATTGCTGTGGCTGTGGCTGTGGCTGTGGCTGTGGCAGAAGCCGGCAGCTCTAGCTCTGACCGGACCCCTAGCCAGGAACCTCCATAGGTCACGGGTGCAAAAAAAAAAAAAAAAAAAGTCCTTAGTTTATCTGTGCCCTGTGCATCCCTAATGCCATCTTGGGGAAAAAGCTCAAGTCCACAGCTAACCTTCTCTCTGTGGTCTGGCTGCCCTGCTCTCCTATTTCCTTGATAAAGATCTTTCTTTATCAATGATACTCGGATGGCTCCCCATTTATTAACTGCCTCTTTACCGCCTCACTTCTCTCAAAATATGGACTCAAATTTCCCCATTCTAAAGACAATTTCTGTAAGAGCTGTTTTGTCTTCAAGATTCTGCCATTGCTCTTACATTAAGAATGGATGCACAATAAGGGCCTACTGGATGGCGCAGGGAACTCTATCCAATCTCCTGGGATTGATCATGAGGGGAAAGAATGCAGAAAAGGGTGTATATGGACATATGCCTGGGTCACTTTGCTCTACAGCAGACATTGGCACAACATTGCAAATCAACGATACTTTAATAAAAACTAAATTAAAAAAAAAACTCTGCCATCACGCTATACCTTAATAGACAAGTTGCTGGAAAGGGGAATCTAACCTCTATGTCCCCCGACAGCCCCTTCACTTTCATATTTCAAACCATTGCCACATGATTTCCAGCCCTAAGAGAGACTCGATCTGTTTCCCCTTACTCAATACCTTTTTTTTTTTTTTCAAGGAAATGATCTTTAATGTAAAGCTCCTAACAACTCATTATATACAAATATTTTTTTGGCCTCACCCAAGGCATGCCAAAGTTCCCCGGCCAGGGATCGAACCCGCAGCACAGCAGTGAGCATGCTTAGTTCTCAACCTCTAGGCCACCAGAACTCCAATACATTCATTTATTTTATAATTAGAAGTGTTTTCAGTGTTTTTTCCATGTTATACCAGGCAAGAAAATATACCCTTGACCAAAGAAATAGGTGTATTTTCCCTACTAATCTCTAGTATCTACTACATCATTAGGGTCATAACACACATTAATGCTCAACAGCCTCTTTAACTGCTAAATCCAAGGGACTTTTTGCAGTCTATCTGACCCGGCCACTTTGGAGCACCTGCCAATGCTGGCCACGCCTTCTTTATTGACACCCCCTTCTCCCGGGATTTCGGGGATCCCTCTCACTCACCCCTGGTCCTTTTCAGCTGCTTCCTCTTGGTTGTGGTTATTGCGACATTTCTTCTGCGCAGATTCTTTCTTTGATGTGCCTCAAGCCTCACACCAACATATCCATCTGCTTATGGGGCATTTACATTCAAAGACTCAGAGAAAGTCCAAGTGTAAGAAAATGGAACTCACTGTCTTTCCTTCTCTAAATCCACACTTCAGAGAGTTCCTGTCGTGGTGCAGTGGAAACAAATCCAGCTAGGAACCAAGAGGTTTCGAGTTCGATCCCTGGCCTCGCTCAGTGGGTTGAGGATCCGGTGTTGCCGTGAGCTGTGGTGTAGATCACAGATGTGGCTCGGACCCCGTGTGGCTGTGGCTGTGATGTAGACCTGCAGCTACAGCTCGGATTCAACCCCTAGCCTGGGAACCTCCCTATGCTGCAGGTGTGGCCCTAAAAAGACGAAAAGACAAAAGAAAAAATAAATAATCAATCCACACTTCAGCCCATGTTCCACCACATCACAGGAGCTGGAAAACCAGGGTTCATGGCTGATGCTCCTTCACCTCTGCCCTGACCATATTGGACAGGTCACCTGTCCTGTCCGGTCAGCCTCTCGCTTATTTGTCTCTCCTCCTCTCCATGGCCATGGCCTAGTCTACGTCCTCACTGCCTTTTACGTCCTGAATTGTAGATTATTTGGGGCCTCGGATTTCTCCTCCATTTAAACCATCCTCTACCAGAGAGAGCAAATCAAGAAATGAATAAATAAGTAAATAAATAAACCACAACTAATACATGTTTCGTCCGTGTTCAAAAACCTTCAAAGCCCCTATTTTGCAATAATGTCCAAACTGGCGTACACGTCCAGGAGGTGCTGGGGATGGGGAAACAGCACAGGCAGTCAAGTTGGAGAGAGATCTTGGATTGAATCTAGACTCCATCAGGGGCTGGGTGTGATACTGATCAGTTTGCTTCACCTTTCTGCACCTGCTTCCCCAGGACGATGGCGAGAACAGAATGGGTTTCCCTATACACACCCAGTAGTACTTGGTACTTTACAGAATCTGCTGGATAGTCAGTGCCCATAGTTCTCAATTCTCTTCCCTTTTCCTACTGAGTCCGGTCCCGACCTATATTTTCAGGCTCACCTGCTATGCTCTGGACACACGGAACCCTGAGCCTTTCTCCTGCCATGGCAAATGCTTCCTTTCCTTCGCTTTTTTGCTGTTCCCTTAGCCTAGAATGACTCCTCTCACCCCTTTCAGCCTGACGACGTCCGACTCAGCTTTCAAAACTCACATCAAATACCACTGCCTTCATGAAGCCTTTCCCATACCCTCTACGCTTGGCACACGCTTCATTCGGGGCACCTCTTGTTGCTGGCCTTGATTTAAAGCTACATATCTGCTCACATCTGTACATATTCCCTTGACTCTGAACTCCTCAATTCTGCAGACCACCTATTAAACATCTCTTTTATACCCAGCATCTCGCATTCAAAAATATGAGAAAGAGAATGTACATATACTTATGACCGGGTCACTTGGCTGTATGGCAGAAAATGACGCAACATGGTAAATCAACTTTATTTTAATAAAAACATAAAGTTCAAGACCATAAACTAAAAAAAAAAAAAAAAGTTGGAACAAACGAAGTAGAAGCTCTGCATGAGGACAGTCAAGATTTAAAAGCAGAAGAACAAATACTTAAAACCTATTTTAGGATCTAATAAAATATGTGTTTTCATGTTCAATGACTAGGTAATAATTGTCACAACAACGTAGTTCTGTTGCAAACACTGTTCTAAGCACTTGACATACATGAACTCACTTAATCTTCACAACAGACCTGTAAGGTAGATACAGTTATTATTTCCATTCAACAACAGAGGAAACTGAGGCTCAAGATTACGTGATTTGCCTGAGGTTACACAGCCTATAAAACGTGGAGCTGAGGGAGTTCCCGCTGTGGTGCAGTGGGTTAAGAATCTGACTGCCATGGCTTGCGTCGCTGCAGAGGCTCGGGTGCAAGTCCTGACCTGGGAGCTTCCAGATGCCATGCATGCAGCCAGAAAAAAAAAAAAAAAAAGGTGGAGCCGAGAGTCAAATCCAGACTGCCTGGCTCTAGAACCCATGCTCTTAACAGCCACTGCACTCCAAAAGTTTGGATCATAATTAGCACAGCAGCATGCTAAAACGGCAGCAGACAAGAGTCTGCACTTTGGCTCTCCTATCTGTGTACCCCTGGGCAAATCATTTCTCCTCTCCAAGCTTCAGTTTCCCCCCATGTCAAATGAGAAAATTATATCCCACGATCAGCTTGGTCCCTCTCGGCATCAATGTTCTGTGATGCTACGCCAGGTATGCTTTCTCTGCTCGCTATCTCTGTCAATAGCGTGAGAATCCCTCAAAGTCAGATCCTGTGTTTTAATCAAGTCGGAAGCCGCACAGTGGTTGCCTAGGGCTGAGGAAGGTAGGGGGATGGGCAAGTGATGACTAAAGGGTACAAGGGATTCTTTCGGGGGTAAGTAAAACGTTCTACAATGGACGATAGAGATGACTGCGAAACTCTGTGAGGCTACTAAAAACCAAGGAATTGCCCATTTTTAATGGGCAGATTATATGTTCTTTTTATTCTATCACAATAAAGCTGTTACCAAAATAATTGTCTTCCCAGGGTCAACACCTAGCATTGCTCAACAAATGTTTTTGGAGTACTGAAGAGCTGCGCCATAGAGCTTTTAACCTTCAGATTTTAAGAGTCCATTAAAGAAAGGTCTAGTATCTACTTCCCAGTTCTTCCCATGTGAATTGGCACTTTGAAAAGCGTGTTCCACCTGGCAGTTTAAATAACCCCTTCGCGGTGAGTAGATGCAAATCATTCCATTTAGAATGGATATGCAATGAGACCCTACTGTATAGCACAGGGAACTATATCCAGTCTCTTGGGACAGACCATGATGGAAGATCATATAAGAAAAAGAATGTGTATATATATATATATGTATGTATGACTGGGTCACTTTGCTGTACAGGAGAAATTGGTACAACACTGTAAATCAACTACACTTTAACAAAAAAAATTTAGAGTAAAAAAATTAAAAATAAATAAATAAACAACCCCTTTGCCAACTTACTTTCTTCTCACCATACACTTATTAAGTTTGTTCTGTTCACTGCCTGAATTATTACCTTTTGAATTTGTAGGGGCTCAATTAAAGAGGTTAGCTATACTTCTGATCACCGTCAACGCTGTTCATGAACAGACTAAACCAGCCCTCGGGGTCCAATGGTTATACGGTGCTTGGAGTTCTTCGAGTAAGAGACGTAACAGGAAAAGATGGCGTCGCTACCGTAATGAATACTTCAGGTCCAACATTGGTTATTGGAACCAAATGGGTAGGGAGTCCTTGTCAACAACTGTTTTCCACCTCAAAGGAAGTAAAAGAAGCATCTTAATTCCTGGGAAAATAGTCTGCAGGTCATGCAAAAGCCTCTACCAGAGGGCAGTTTTCTTAAAGTATTTGCTGCCTTATCATTAGTTCATGCGTCTGATTAATTTGGGGGCGGCGGTGGGGAGGCGGGGAGGGACGGGAAGACGGGACACCTTCAACTTTGAGAACAAATGTTAAGCTCCACCCTTGAGAAAACCCAACTCCAAGGCCAGCAACTTTGGAGTTCACTGCCAACAAAGAGTAATGAAGCTTCCGGGCCCTAGGAAGTCCAGCCGCCAGCTGGGTTCTGTACAAAGAGGCCCATCAGGCCGGGAGGCAGGCAACAGAAGCAGCGTGGACTCGGGGCTCTAATCGGCGGTGATCAGAGAATAAAATGAAAAGTAAAAGAAGATCGCAGCAGGCAAAATTAGGAGAACAGTGGAGGCCACAAAAGTTAAACCCGGGAACACGTAATCAAGGTGATTAAAAACTCAAGCTGCTCCTTCCCGTTGCTCACCCGCTTGGCCGGTTCACCCCGCGCTCGCCACAATCACAGCCAATTGTTCTGATTTTTCAGAAGGCGCCAACCTAGAATCTCAACGACAGTGGAGCCCGTATGGGGCAGTTCAACAGGATTTGCACCCCCCTCCACCCTCGCCTCAGTGAGGCCCACCTGCCATGCAGAGACCTAGATTTGAGTCACGCCAGCGTGCAAAGGGCTTGGGTGGCTTCTGCTGGTCACTTGGAAAGAAAGAGGCAGGGGAAGGCACGCATGCTAATCAAGACACGAAACACCACAGATTTTATGTCACTGTCAAAGTTCCCTAGCCCATCCGCAAAGGTACCTCATAACCCCCTTTGAACAATCGAGAAAGGGGTTGGGGATCCGTGCAATGAAAGCAAAGCGCCAATGCTCTGCCAAGCCACCCGTCTTAAAAAACTCGGATAAATGATCTTTTGACCATGTTCCCGTTGTGGTGCAAGGGATATGAATCCAACTAGGAACCATGAGGTTTCGGGTTCAAACCCTGGCCTGGATCAGTGGCTTAAGGATCCAGCCTTGACACAAGCTGTGGTGTAGGTCGCAGATGCGGCTCGGATCCCATGCTGCTGTGGCTGGGGTGTAGGCTGGCAGCTGCAGCTCCGATTCGACCCCTAGCCTGGGAACCTCCACATGCCACAGGTGCGGCCCTAAAAAGCAAAAAAATAATAAAAAAAAATTCAGAGTCCCACCATGAGCCTCAGACCTTTGAGAATGACTCTTAAGGCAAAAATCCATATGGAGTTGGCAGTATGCAAACCCATTCAACAAATAGCAATAAAACCCACTCCCCTAGTGTCAGGCACTGTGCTAGGAGATATGCACATGAAGAAAAAGGAACTTGCAGTCAAAAGTGGTTCAAAGCAAAGATCCAGGAGCCAGACTCCTTGACTTCATTCACCTCCTGGTGCTGAGGCTTGCCACCTTTATAGCCTTAGGCAAGCTGCCAGTCTAAGTCTCAGTTTCCCCGTCTGCAAAATGGGCATGGTAATCATACCTACCTCCCATGGCTGTGGTGAGAATGAAATGAGTTCACTTATATTCGTGTACAGAAAGCGCTGTGTATAGAAGGCCTGGCACCCAGCATGCGCCATATGCAATTTCGGTATATATGGAAGCGAATGACCATCCCTGTGTCATGAACTTCTCCAATAAGCTGAGAAAAACTGGCCCATCCCCCCCAGCATACACACATATACATTTGCATCTAATTTTAAGGGCCCTGTGCATTCCCCAAGGCACAGACCTGACTTCACGGAAGAGATCCCCCAAAACTTTATAATCCCAATAGTCTTGTACCCATCGCCACCCAGGAATAACAGCTGTATTGCCATCACAAGTCCTTTTGGCTTCCTAGAGTGCCAAAGGAGAGGAGTAGTTAAGAACATGGGCTAGGAGTTCCCGTCGTGGCAGAGTGGTTAACGAATCCGACTAGGAACCATGAGGTTGCGGGTTCCATCCCTGGCCTTGCTCAGTGGGTTAAGGATCTGGCGTTGCTGTGAGTTGTGATGTAGTCGCAGACGCGGCTCGGATCTGGCATGGCTGTGGCTGTGGCTGTGGCCGGCGGCTACAGCTCCGATTCAACCCCCAGCCTGGGAACCTCCATATGCCGCGGGTGTGGCCCTAAAAGGACAAAAAAAAAAAAAAAAAAAAAAAAGGACATGGGCTATAGGATAGAGGAGCTCGAGGTTCCGAGGCTCTCTCTGTCGCTTACTAGTTGTGTAACTGGAGGCAAGTTACTTAAGTTTTCTGAGCCTCAGTTTCCTCATCTGCAAAATAGCATATTAATAGCATTCCCCCCCCCCGCCCCGGATAAAATAAGGAGGACTAATACATGGACTGCCTTGGCATGTGTCTGGTAAACACTCCACAACTGTCACTAATCCTACCAGATGCCCACAGGGATGGGCAAGACCTCTCCCCCAAACAGACAAGGATGGTCAGGAACGGTTCTGCATCAGGAGGAAAATGAGCACCTGCCTAGCTTTTCTTTTGAAAATTACAAGCTAACGGTTCCCGCCTACGACCCACTCTCTATTCATCTGTAATGGGAATGTGTGCAAAACTCAGCCAGGGCTCCCCGTGGAGGAGCAAAGGCAAGAGGCTGGTGTCCAATGACTTTTGCAATAAATAAAAGACAGTCTCTTTTCTGTATCATCAGAGCGAATGCAACATGCCAAGAGCAATAGGTAGGTGTGACCAATTGGGAGTTTCTTTCCATTCCACCCGACTGTTGACGATTTCACCACATCCTTTGTCATCCAAATCGGCAGTGAAAAGCACTGTCAGCCAACCCCCAGCGCATTCAGCAGATAGGTGGCTTAATTAAATATGCCACTGAATGGGCTATAGAATTCGATTGCTTCTTCTGACAGGTGAAAGACAGAAGGGACAATTTCCTGGGTTTTTATTGAAGATGTATTTTCAATGTAGCCTCCACAAAGGGGGTCCCAGGCTGCATTAATTTTTATAAGATTTTTTTCTTCCTTCAACCCAACTTTACACAGAATGAGCTAGTTTGATGAAAACAAGCCTAAAGTCGGTAATGCTGCCCTTGTCCCCACACTGAGAACCAATGCGTGATGGGTGGATTAGGCCGTTGTGAACAATGGAGACAACGCCGCAAAGCGGTGTTGGGAAAGTCTCTCCTCCTGCCATTCCCGGCATGAATGCCTTTGGACTAGGAGTGGGGAGGCGAGCCTTAATACCAAGTGGGGGGGGGGCATCTGGATACAGTAACGAGTTCTAAACACGTGGGGTTTAGAGATCAACCCAACATGGTTAAATGAAGACTTGCTTAACCGGCGATTCACCCAGCTTTGAAAAAAAAAAAAAAATCTGAAGCCAAAAACAGACTACAAAGCAGTACAACACTCTGGGAGACGGCACGGAAGGTCTGGCTGTGGTCTTTCTTTCCAGAAAGACTGAGCTAGGAGCTCACCAGGGCCAACTGGAGTCCAAGCCCCATCGTAGCATCAAGTGCATGTGATGTGTGCAAAATACAATGCTTAGAGCACTGAGAACGTGACCCGGGCTTCCTTGCGAGCTGACCCGTCTGAAACAAACAGAAAAGAAAGACGAGGCCCCCAAAGAGCATCCTCTTTTGGACCAGTTTGCAAATTGGGAAGTAATCCTCCCTCCTGTTTTCCCACCTGGGAAATCGTGGTTGACATGCCCCAGGTCACCTGCATTCCCAGAGCCAAGCACTTGACCTGACAAGGGAACAGACAAAGGGGCCCTCTCCGCAGGCCCCCCCCCCCTTCTTCAGTTTAAGCTGCTGAATATGGGATAACACGACTCTTCAAAGCTGGGATGGAAACAAAACACACCGATAGGGCCCACCCAATGGCTTAGCAACCGTTTTTATTTCTTTCAGCTTTCTTTTTTCTTTTCTTTTCTTTTTCTTTCCTTTTTTTTCTTTTTTCTTTTCTTTTTTTTTTTTTTTTTTTTGAGAAGTAGAGAAAAGAAAAAAGAGCTTTGTCAAAGTGAATGTCACGCCACCGTGTTTCTTTCCACTTCACAGGGGTAGGGGTGAGGAGGGGGCTTGCCCAAATGGGAATGGGGAGCTGCGAAGCTTTTCATGCCAAGGCCTAAAGGAGAAGGCTGCAAGGCAGCAGGGCTGGTTCCTCCCTTCTTTTAGACGGTGCTGTGCCCACTGGCAGTCCTAGCAGGTATCTTAGTGCCAGGTATGTCAGAGGGCATTTGAGAGAGTCCAACCCTGTTAACCCAAAGGCCCCCCTGCTTCCTTGCTACTGTCTTTCTAAAAACAGACAAATGAGGAGTTCCTGCCGTGGCGCAGCGGAAGCGAATCCGACTAGGAACCATGAGGTTGTAGGTTCGATCCCTGGCCTCGCTTAAAGGGTTAAGGATCCGGTGTGGCCGTGAGCTGCGGTGTAGGTTGCAGACATGGCTCAGATCCCCTGTTGCTGTGGCTGTGGTGTAGGCCGGTGGCTACAGCTCCGGATGGACCCCTAGCCTGGGAACCTCCAGATGCCGTGGGCGCAGCCCTCAAAAGACAAAAAGACAAAAAATTAAAAAATTTAAAAAACGAACCCGACTAGGATCCATAAGGACATGGGTTCAATCCCTCGCCGCGCCCCCCTCCACCCCCCTCAGTGGGTTAAGGATCCCACATGGCTGTGGCTGTGGTGTAGGCTGGCAGCTGCAGCTCCGATTCGACCCCAAGCCTGGGAACTTGCATGTGCCTCGGGTAGGGACCTAACATGAAAGAAGTGAGCAGTGGGGTTTAGGGAGGTGCTGTGATGGCAGAAAGGGTGAGAAGCTTACTCCCCCTGCATCCCGGAGCAGGACGAGAACCACAAGGATGCCCCATTACTGTGCTCCACGTCGCAGGGCACTCAGTGCCACCATGGGTGGGGAGCAGTAGCCTTTCTACTCTGGCATCAGCTCCAATGAACAAATGAAGGTTTGACGGGGAAACTCAGATGTCCACCTTTTCCAAGTGACTTCACTGATCATGGCTTGCCACTTTCTCAAAAACCCCTCGCTGATAAAAATACATAAAATCCTTGAAACTAAAGAACATTTCTCACTTTTCATAACTGAAAGTTAATCAAAAGCAATTTTTTCTGACTCTCACAAAGTCATAGTTCTTGTTTCCCAAACCCAAGAGGAGGGCTCAGAAGGGTCCCTCAGCCAGACCCTCCAAACGCCCCTAGAGCTGAGTTGTCAGCGTCCAACACCGGGGCTGGAGAAAACCAAAATAAAGAGTCTACATCAGCCCTTTTCCAAGGAATGTAATATCCACCAGTTTAAAAAGCACACATGTACACACTACTACATATGGAACAGATGAGTAATGGACCTACGGTATAGCACAGGGAAATCTACTTAATACTCTATAAATGACCTATTTGGGAAAAGAATCTGAAAAGAATGGATAGAGGTATAGGGATAACTGATTCACTTTGCTGTACACCTGAAACGAACATGACATCGTAAGTCAACTAGACTCCAATAAAATACAAACACACACACAGACACACACACAAAATCACACGCTAGCACCTGACAATACAAACTCATTTACCCTTCATAAGAACGGGAGCAAGGAGGTACTATTATTGCCCCAGTTTTACAGATGAAGGAACTGAGCCACGGAGAGTTCAAGGGCCTTGCCCAAGGACACAGAGTTAAGAGGTGATAGAATAAAGATCAAAGTACCGGGAGTTTGGCTCCAGAGCCTGTGTACCTGTGTCAGGGTCCCGCAGAGGAGCTGGCTCTGTCCAGTAGCCCGAGGCGATTTCTGCCTCTCTTCCCTCCGCTGGTCCAGAGCCACCTCAACCTCGATCCCTGCCCAGGGTCTTAAAGGGGACAGCATCTCAGGCTGACACGGAGGAGCTGGGCAAACTGAGACCATGGAGGAAAGAGAAGGGTAAGGGCCAGGACCAGCGCCCCTCAGGCTCTGGCTAAAAGGAAGGGATGCTGGCAGCGCCCCAAGTTCGGCCTGGGCTCCTGATATGAGCTATATCACTTTCAAATATATCCAGGTTATTACCCCAATACTTCACCTGAACCGTCCTCGTGAAATATGACTGGATATTAACTAAGCTGTAAAATCCATAAAAATGCTGCTTTACAAGAGACATCCACCTATGAATCAGCAGTTGGGTTAATTCATTATTTAGTAGGCTTGTTATTTATAGCATATTACAGCTTGGTAAATTATTTATATGTGCTTGTTTCTGTGCATGATTTTCCCTTAAGAGAGGGAAAATGTTTATCAGCCACACACACAGGGAGGTTGTTTCAGTCAGAAGCCTGTTGTGAAAATAGCTTGGGCTAGCTTCTCTCTTACTTCCTGCTCCAGACTTCCACCCGAGGGTCCTGGACCTGACAGGACTGGACGCGAATCAGGCATTTAGCCATTAAAGGGGAAGCCGGCTGTCACTGTAAAGCAGCATTTCCCAATGTGCCCTTTGCTGGAACCACCAGGTCCCATGGGAAGGTTCTGTTGGCAGATCTGTTTGGTTAATACTGGTTCGAGTCCAGGCTTCAAGACCTCTAAAAACCTTTAATATACTAATAGGTCTCTTCAATTTCCGAGAGGAGGTCAAGTAATTAATTATTTGACTACAGAGTCCTTTCTATGCACAAAGCTCATGGGACTAGAACCCACTTTAGGAACAATCTTCTAAAAAGAAGCATTCATCATGCTTGAAGAGAACTTATGTCTGCTAAGTTGGGGAGCCTAAGCTCTGCCATCTTGTCCCTTTACAATTTAGAAATGCAATGGTCAACACGGACTGATCTATCCGTGTAACACGGAAGCAGTCCAGGCCAAATGTACCTAAGATCTGCTCCACAATATTCAACACACTCGTCTCTCTCTTTTTTTCTTTTTTCTTTTTCTTTCTTTTTTTTTTTTTTTTTTTTGTCTTTTTAGGGCTGCACCTACAGCATATGAAGATTCCCAGGTTAGGGATCGAATCAGAGCTTTAGCCACTGGCCTACGACACAGCCACAGCAATGCCAGACCCGAGCCGCATCTGCGACCTACACCACAGCTCACAGCAAGGCCAGATCCTTCACCCACGGAGCAAGGCCAGGGATGGAACCCGCAACCTCAGGGTTCCTAGTCGGATTGGTTTCCGCTGAGCCGTGACGGGAACTCCTCGTCTCATTTTTTGTTTGCTAATTGTTTCGTGGGTTTTGTTGTTGTTGTTGTTGTTGTTCTGGTCTCTAAAATGACTATATAGAAGGAGGTCCTACTATACAGCACAGGGAACCATATTCAATATCCTGTCAATATCCTGAGCTAAACCACAGTGGAAAAGAATATAAAATGAATATGTGTGTATAAAACAATCACTCTGCTCTACAGCAGAAATTAACACAACACTGTAAACCAACTATACCTTACGAATAAATAAATAAAAATAAAATGACTATGCTTCACGGTGGCAGAGATTGCCCTTGCCTCTTTTGGCCCCTCCTTGCCCTGCTCCAGGTCCCAGCAGACCTGAAGAAAAGCAGCAAACACTAAGTAGCAACCAGCCCTTCCAGGCCTTCGATTTCTAGGCTGTTATTTCTTCCAAGGAAAGTAGGAAAACAGACGGT
The DNA here is from genome assembly GCF_054392235.1 of Sus scrofa. Taxonomy (NCBI): domain Eukaryota; kingdom Metazoa; phylum Chordata; class Mammalia; order Artiodactyla; family Suidae; genus Sus; species Sus scrofa. The sequence continues at coordinate 119,167,698 of NC_139401.1, forward strand.
ATATTATTGGGCAGAGGAGCCTATACAGTCAAAACTTGTTAGAGGTCAGAAGAAAAAGGAGAGAAATGAAAAGTGCTGGGACCTTGGAGGTCAGACTTAGACGGCCTCTTAAGTGCTGTGTGGTGAACGGTCTGCCAGAAAAGGAAGGCAGCCTGAACCCCTGCCGGAACGCCCGGCCTCCGCTCCGGGGTCATCCGAGTACGTTCTTTATAACCCTGAATATTGTTTTTTCTATGCTTTGTTCTCCAACCGGAACCTTACTCAGAGTAAGGTTTGAATTGGAAAAGACCATGTTTTTCTGGTGAATGTGAATTTTAAAGATTTCTTGGAGTTCCCATCGTGGCGCAGTGGTTAACAAATCCGACCAGGAACCACGAGGTTGCGGGTTCGATCCCTGGCCTCGCTCAGTGGGTTAAAGATCCGGCGTTGCCACGAGCTGTGGTATAGGTCACAGACATGGCTTGGATCCCGCGTGGCTGTGGCTCTGGCGTATAGGCCAGCCGCTACAGCTCTGATGAGACCCCTAGCCTGGGAACCTCCATGTGCCGTAGGAGTGGCCCTAGAAAAGGCAAAAACGACAAAAAAAAAAATTTGCTCTGCTGACTTTCCAAATGTGTGACCTGCTCTAGAGGTTTGGCTTTCTGGAGTTCCCTCGTGGCTCAGCAGGTTAAGGATCCAGCATTGTCACTGCTACGGCTCCAGTTACTGCTGTGGCGTGGGTTCAGTCCCCGGCCTGGGCACTTCAGTGTGCCGCAGGTGCAGCCAAAATAAGACTCGATGACATAATACATATAGAACACTTAGTAGAGGGACTGACTGCTAATCACGCACATGGCAGCTGCTATTATTATTTTTATCACTATTAGTAACGGAAACATCTTCCCTGTCTCTCTAAACATTTCCCTCTCTGTAATATGGCCAAAAGAAATCCTGCCTCTCTTGATCAAAATTCCCTTTACATGACCTCCCAGTTGCAGTCAAGCTAATTTCCTGTTTTACGAGGCTCCTGTACTTAACCCGTCCCATGCCGTGCACCTGTACCCCCTGCCGGACCTGTCTGTGCTCCCCTTTCGCCATCTCAGACAAATGCCATATTTGTCCAATGTCCCTTGTCCTCCGTGAAACATCGCTTACCACGTCAACTAGCCAGGATTCCCTCTTCCTCTAAAGATACCGTCTTTTACGACCTAAACCACTTGCTCGAGAATTAATCACAAAAACCGCCTCGTGCTTGGCGGCATTATAAATTACCACCAGAGTGCCTTCACATCTCCCGAAAGGCTGCTCTGCTGGCAGAGGCTCTGCTAAACTGCTTCCTCTCCTCCTTCAGCGCCTAGCATGGAATGGGGGTTCAAGAAACGCACTTTTTAAAAAGTTTGCCTGGGAACAAACCTAACTCCAGCCTTAGAGAAAAGGCTCCACTACAGGTTTCTCGGGGCCTGTGCTCTAAGTATTTTTTACACGCCTGGTTTTCCAAGACTTGGTACCGAAACAGAATGTAAAAGCTCTCATATTACATGTTGAAACAGTAGTAATGTGGATATATTAGGTTCAATGAAATAGAGTATTAAAATGAATTTCACACGTTTCTTGGGACATTTTTAACGTGACTACTAGCCAATTTCAAATTCTATATGTGGCACACATTCTATTTCTAGCGCAACTCACTGCTGTGGTCCTTTGAAAATATAAAGCGTGTGAACACACTGATAATTAGATGCACTCATTATTTTATCACTGTTCTGTTCAGAGGACACCTACAACAAGCTGCTGGGGTTTGAATCTCGTGTCTGTTCTGATCAAGCCCTGTAGCTGTGAACCGTTCACTGGTCCTTGGAGAGGACGGGAGCTCCCGATGCACACGCCGGATGGGGACCGGTCGGCAAGGAATGTGCTCCGGTCAGGCCATCTCTTCCCGGCTGAGTATGTTTTTGTTATTAATGAAGAAGTTTGAAAGCTCCCTGGTGAAATACTAAAATGAAATACGGTCAAGTGGTTTGCGCATGCGAGCAGGGAGGGTGGTGAAGGAATAATTTGGATGATCAGTGTTGGATAATGATATTGCTTTTAAGGCAGTAGCTGGGGAACGAAAGCGCTTCCCTTGATCAGAAATCACTCGGGAGCTCTTGGTACATTCAGAGAGGCCATTTGTACCTTTATACCCACAGAGGCTCCAAAACCTGTCTACTTAATTAGAACCTCGTCTTTGTCACCGCGTTCTTCGAGCCCAGGAAGCTCTGTGCATACAAGGTCTATAGGTGCTGTGCCTTCGCAAGGGACTCAAGTGACCCTGCAGAGCAAGGATAAGGGACCGACTATTATGGTACAGTATATCATAGCAAAGGACAAGGAGGATGAAAAGGTGAAGGAAAACAGGAGGAGGAGGGTTCTCGTTGTGGCTCAGCAGGTTAAGAACCCGACACAGTGTCCGTGAGGACGCGGGTTCTATCCCTGGCCTCGCTCAGTGGGTTAAGGATCTCAAGGTGCTGTGAGCTGCAGCATAGGTCCCAGATGGGGCTTGGGCTCTGGTGCTGCGATGGCCATGGTGTAGGCCTCGGCTGCAGCTCCAATTCAACTCCTGGCCTGGGAACTTCCAGATGCTGTAGGCTCGGCTCTAAAAAGCAAACAAACAAACAAAAAACGGGAGGAGGATACACATCTTGACTTGTATCAGCGAGCAAGGAGGGGATAGCAGAGAAGAACTTGAACTGTGAAACTCTGGACATGTTTCAACCTCCTCATTGGCAGAGGGGAATAATATCAGCGAGTGACAGCATATACGAGAGCACCTAACACTGGATACACCGACTGCGAGCACAGCATCCCTGCTCGCTGGCTCCCCCGCCTTTCGTTCTGAGTCGGACGTCTTGCTTTCCGACCCAGACACCTCCACTGTTGTTGAGCCCGAAGTTCTTGCCCACGATGTTCCTCACCTTGACGTTGACCTCTGCCATCTTACGAGAGAGGATTTCAGGGGCTTTTGAACCCATGAAGAGCCAGACCATCTCAGCAAAGATGAAGGCACCTGCATAAAGCTCCCACGGAAAATTAGGAGCCATGATTTTCATCAGCATCAACAGCAAAATGACTAATGAGTCTGAGCAAGTGGAGTATTCACGCTCTGATCTAACCCTTCAAACTGGCCTGCCCAGCACAAACATAGCATATCCTCAGCCCAATCCTATTCGCCCGAGGAGGCTCCATTTGAAATCGACCCCTTAAGGATTTCAGGACAAAAGTGCAATTCTGCCCTGGCGAAGTATTGCAAGATCTGCAAACTAAGCACTTAACACACCCCGTGTTTTAACCTATCTGTAGAAAGAAGACAGCCGGGGGGGGGGGGCAGCGCAGCTGGGGTGGTTGTCTCTTTTAGAGGCAGCATCGCTCCTGCTTTATTTCTGTAACACACCTTCATCACCCCTACCTGCTGCCGCATGTGGATCAGAACAGATGGCAGTTGCTTTTGTTAATTCATGGGGTTAAAAAAAAAAAAAGGTAGTGGAAATGGTGGGCGTGGTCACAAAGTGACCCTAAGACAACCCAGGCACATAATAAGCTAAGCTCAGTACAGGCAGCTGGAAAGAAATGAAATGCAGATGATGCAGATCTGCTCTGACCTGCTCACATGAGGTGGGGGAAGTCTGGGTGGGTCCAGGAACAAGGAGATGAGAGAAGAAACCTGCAGAAATCACTGGAAAATGAGGGCCTTTCAGATAATGGTTACCTCCAAGAGAATGAAGACACCGACTGGGGCAGGAAAGAACCTTCTGGGGATGATGGAAATATAAATATCCAAATGTATATTTTGATCTGGGTAGCATTTGCACAGATGTACATCTGTGAAAATTCACCAAGCTCATGCATTGAAGATCTGTGCTCTTTATTGGGTGCAAACTATATCTCACTTAAAAAGTATGGGAGGGGGAGTTCCCATTGTGGCTCAGTGGGTTAAGACCCTCACTGCAGCAGCTCCAGTCACTGCGGAGGCACGGGTTCCATCCCCCAGCCTGGCACAGTGGGTTAAAGGATCCTGTGTTGCCGTAGCTGCAGCTGGAATTCAACCCCTGGCCCAGGAACTTTGATGTGCATCGGGTGCGGGCATTTAAAAAGAAAGTATTTTTTGAATGATTAACGTACCCATGTGCAGGCCTAAAGGAAGACTCGGGCCTCGCTGCTGCCAGCCATGTCAACTGGCACAGCCCTTTTGGAAAGCCATTTGCCACCATGTATCAAGAGCCTGAAAATAGATTCAGAACCTTTGACTCCGTCATTCCATCTCCGGGCGTCACTCCCAAGGAAGTCATCTGCAATGCGAGTGTCTATATGCAGGACGGAGGCAGATAAACAACTGGGAAGAAGAGATGCTTGTTTGTGGGTGACTAGGTTATGTTCCTTCTGTGATCGTCAGGTTACAAAACCAGGATAGGGAACCTCGTTGGTACATCATGACTTGTCCCGACAAAAGAAACAGAAGAAAAGTGACAGCAACCACACCGTTGTAACAATGTTTATGTCGTGATGATGGAATTTCAGGTGATTTGAGTCTCTGTCCTAAAGTTGTCTTAGAATCACTTTGTGTCTGTGTACAGCATATCCACTGCCTGTGTTTTCAATGAAATATGTGTGTGTGTGTGTGTGTGTGGTGTGTGTGTATTTGTGTGTGTATAATTTCTTTTAATCAGAGGATAGGGACCCTAGAGGGTCATAATGGTTCTGTTCTTAGCAACTGCAACAGGGTCTTTGGTATCAGGCCGTCAAGATAAACACTAGCTGAACGAAACGGTGCTTCTCAAGATAATACCACCCCTTACACAGAGTCTCTTACATTAGTACCACGCTTGAAATATTTCCCAGAGCACTTTTACAGAAATACATCAAATTTAGAGAAAGAGGCAATGATAAAAATACAAATGTAGGGAGTTCCCGTCGTGGCACAGTGGTTAACGAATCCGACTAGGAACCACGAGGTTGTGGGTTCGATCCTTGGCCTTGCTCAGTGGGTTAAGGATCTCGCGTGGCCATGAGCTGTGGTGTGGGTCGCAGACGCGGCTGGGATCCTGTGTTGCTGTGGCTCTGGCGTAGGCCGGTGGCTACAGCTCCGATTAGACCTCTAGCCTGGGACATCCAGATGCCGCGGGAGCGGCCCCAGAAAAGGCAAAAAGACAAAAAAAAAATGCAAATGTAAAGGGGCCCCTGGATCCCCCAGATCATACAGGCCTCACCAGGATGGATATGAGATCAGGAGCTCAGTGCCTAAAAAGGGGAAACTTGGAGTTCCCTGATGGCTTAGCAGGTTAAGGACCTGGCATTGTCACTGCTGTGCCTTGGGTTCGATCTGGGCTCGGGAATTCCCACATGTTGTAGGCATTGTCAAAAAATAACAACAAAATAAAATAAAAGGGGGAAAGGACCACAGAGGTGAAGCTTCAGATGACCCACTTTGTCCTTCATGACCTTGCCATTTCCTACGAACTGTTGATCAGTCCTGATTTTTTTCTGCTAGGTGAGGGATCCATGCAGGGAAGCAAATTGAGACTCATCTTATTTTCACTGCCCATAACAAAAGGACGCATTTTCAAGTGTTTTTCATCAGCTCCTGCTCCTTCTTGCATCTTGAACTGCAATTTTTTCTTTTTAAAGCCACACTTGAGGCAAATGGAAGTTTCCAGGCCAGGGATTGAATCCATGACACAGCTGCGGCAACACCAGATGCTCAACCTGCTGCATCACGGCAGGAACTCCATCAAACTGCAATTTTTATTATTTTTATTGTTATTATTATTTTTTTAGGGCCACACCCAGGGCATATGGAGGTTCCCAGGCTAGGGGTCTCATCAGAGCTGTAGCCACCGGCCTACACCACAGCCACAGCAGTGCAGGATCCCAGCCGTGTCTGTGACCTGCACCACAGCTCATGGCAACACCAGGTCCTTAACCCACTGAGCAAGGCCAGGAATCAAACTGGTGTCCTCATGGATGCTAGTCAGATTCATTTCCGCTGAGCTGCAACGGGAACTCCCAAACAGCAATTTCTAAATTCCTGTCACTTCTCTGAATTTCTAGAGACTTTCTCCTTTTTCACCTGGAAGACGTTTGAGGACAATTGCACTTTCCCCTCCAGGTTTTCCATTAGCTGCAGCCATTAGAAAGAGCCTGAACCTTGTCTTTATGAGGCCTCCTTCAAAGTGGGCTGTCACCGGGGTTGATGGTCCGGTTTACAAGATTGAAGACTTGGGCTCTGTAAAGATCTGCTCTTGAAAAGTCATTAGGGAGGGCCCCGGGCCCAAGCTTTTACACCTGATGCTGAAATTCCCGGGGCATTTTACCCCCGTGAACACACATATTCCACTCACCCACAAGTAATTTGCTTCCGCTGGGCATGGGAGTAGTTACCTATGCAAAATACAACAGGAGGTAGCGGGATGCAGGCGGGGACGGGATGCTGGGGGTTGTTTTGTGTATTTTTCAGACTTCAAAGAAGAACAATTCTCAAGAAACTGTTTCAGGACTTTGCATTTTTGCAGAATTTTTCTTCTTTTGCAATCTCTGAGACCGAACGATCAATCCTGTGACCGGTCTATACCCGGGGACCTGTCAATACCCTGCACGAAGGCCCAAATCAAAAACAGGAGGAGAAAGAGGTGTTCCAGAACCCCGACAAAGAGAGGCCAGGAGCCAACCCGAACCACTGGGACATTATTATTCGTGGCAGACAAAATGCCACTAACTGGCTTTGTCGCATGCAAGACACTTAGCTAACCGGGACATCCGTCTCCTCATCTGTAAAATCAAGGGTTCTAACAAAAGAGCCTTTTCGTTGCCACGTTCTCTGGTACCGAATGAGCACCCAAGAGGGGATTCGCGTGAAAGGCTCTATTTTGGAGACGAGGAGGGCCCATAACAGGCTGGCCTCTCCGCTGGGAGGCCCAGCCACTCAGAGACATTCCGTCACACGCAGGCCTGGTCCAATTACATTCTGGACACTGCCCCTCCGGTCTCAGAAGGGCGATGCTGCGGAAATGGTTCTCCCCTCTCCTAAAATGTACCCAACAGCTGTACTGCAGGAGAGCTGGGACGAGCGCACGTGTTCTGTTCCAGGGCCAAACAAAGGGGTCAGGCCGGTCTGAGGCCGAAGCCACCCAAGGCAACAATGCTTCTCTTCACAGTGCGCTTCCCACCTGTCAACAGATGCTTAAAGCCACAGGATGAATACGAAACAGCTGAGCTGGACACCAAAGTGGAGCGAGGCAGCTGTTCCTCGCCTGTCCGTGTAACAAGCACGGCAGTAATGTGGCCCAGGGGCGGGTGGGGTGTATAAATAAGACCGCGCTCAAAGCTCTCTCCTCTGCAGTTTTTAGGACTGGAGTTATTTAACGGAAGAACCTACAGAACCACCCAAAGTTTTAGGGATGATGAGGCCGAGGAAGACAAAATGATGGGACAGCGGAGGAGGATTTTAGCAGCAAAGATAACGGAGGCTAGAATACAGAAGGAATGAATTACTCGTAAGGGTATTAACCACAACAGATCTCTTAAGTTTTAATAAAGACTCATCGAATTCTCATAAACGGGATTTCAGACCAAGACACGTACATTGGGGGTGTATCATGATGATGGGGGGATCAGAATAGGCCGTCCCAACAGATGCCACGTTGGCATAAGGATTATAGCCAGCCGAAGGCAACTGAGAACCAGCAGACACGGAGGAATTTTCTGCCCTTCTCCTGCCTAGAAGCAGGGTATACGCTTTCCCGTTGCGAAAGCGGCCTCCTCGCCAATCCCCCGTCCCAGGAAAAGGAGGCAGCTATTATCCCTGGAGACAAAAAGTCAGCACGGAGAAGCGACTGCACAACCTTTATCTTCCATTCGCGTTTCCCATAGATTAGCCTCCCCACAATTTATCACTCCTAGAACCCAAGTCCCTTTTTCTCTGCCTTGTCACTTCGCCGCGAATATATCACCCTTTGCTAAAATGGGATATAAGCCCCTGATGTTTAACCACCGCTTTGGGTCTTTATTGATTTTCTTTGAAGGCCTCCGTGCAGCTAAAAAAGTAAAATATTAACAGCACCCAGCACACACACTCACACATAGTATGTGCACACGCAGTCACTCACATCTGCACACCACCTGCACACACATATAATCACATGTGTACAGAAACACTGTGAGAGGAGGATTTTAGCAGTCAAGATAACAGAGGCTAGAATACAGAAGGAATGAATTACTCGTAAGGGTATTAACCACAACAGATCTCTTAAGTTTGAATATTTTTCTCCAGTCAAATCCTGGAATTGGAGTTCCCGCTGTGGCACAGAGAAAACGAATCCAACTAGGAACCATGAGGTTGAGGGTTTGATCCCCGGCCTGGCTCAGTGGGTTCAGGAGCCAGCGCTGCCGTGAGCTGTGGTGTAGGTCGCAGACGCAGCTCGGATCCCATGTGGCCGAGAGTTGTGGTGTAGGCCGGCAGCTGTAGCTGCGACTCAACCCCTAGCCTGGGAACCTCCCTATGCCAAGGGTGCGGCCCTAAAGAGCCAAAAAAAAAAAAAAAAAAAATCCTGGAATTTGTCACTTGACTTTTACAAAGGAAAATATTGAGTCAAGTAGTATGAGTTTTGAGCTTTAAAGCAAAAGATGATTTTAGATACATGTTCAATAACTGGATGGAGATGTATTCAGAAACAAACTACGTAAATCTAATACGGGAAAACCCAGAACATTGATCCTATTCATATTTAGTTAAATCTCATTCAGTTAATAACTGTAGGTAATATGTGTAGTATCATGGGTCAAAATTACAAATCCTAAATAAATGTGAATAATGCACCAAAAGTAAAATATTGATATCAAGTAAAAATTTGGGAGTTCCCATCGTGGCGCAGTGGTTAACGAATCCGACTAGGAACCATGAGGTTGCGGGTTCGGTCCCTGCCCTTGCTCAGTGGGTTAACGATCCGGCGTTGCCGTGAGCTGTGGTGTAGGGTGCAGACGCGGCTCGGATCCCGCGTTGCTGTGGCTCTGGCGTAGGCCGGTGGCTACAGCTCCGATTCGACCCCTAGCCTGGGAACCTCCATATGCCGCGGGAGCGGCCCAAGAAATAGCAACAACAGCAACAACAACAACAAAAGACAAAAAAAAAAAAAAAAAATTTGGATGCCTTTGTTCCTGTTAATCTTTACCAGTTTAATTTGCAGGTCCCAGGAACAGAACCTAAGAGAGTAAAGAAAACCTTTTTTTTCCTTTCCTACAATTACAGTTAGAATTTTTATTTTACATTCTAAAACTTTCTAAAGCTCAAAATCTAATCCACAATGGACACCGGTACTGGGAAATCATTTTCTTAAGATTATTATATTTATCACTGATTTTCCTCATTTACAACATCTATATTTATGTTCTGTATAAGAGTGTATGCCTGACAATCTTATCAAAAGCTAAAATATTCATAAAAAAGCTGAGTATTGACATTTAATCCAGAGTACACAGGGCCATACACCTTAGGCTAAAATTTCATTTCGTGTAAAAGTAATATTTATCCTTTATATTTAAATCATTTACATTTTAAATTCCGTGAGCTAAAAGAATTGATATTAATTCACTTTTATTCCTTTGACTTTGAAATCGTTTTTTCATTATAAAAGTTTAAAGTACATATGTGATCACTATGGAAAATACCGGGATACACCGAAAAATAGAAGAAAAAAAAAAAGCAATCATAATTCAGCACCCAACTATATCCACTCTTAGTTAGCCTTCTGGCAAATTTCTATTTCCCTGGTAGAAGATTTGCTGCTGTTGATTTTTGTGAACAGCTTTATCACGACATAATTCACATCAAGTACATCTCACCTGTTTAAAATGTACCATTCAGTGTTCTTTAGAATATTCACAGATATGTGCAACCTTCGTCTCAATCAATATTAGAATATTTTCATCACTCCCCAAAGAAACCTTGCACCTCTCAGCCATCATCCCCCAATCCTCGGCAACCACTAATCTGCTTTCTGTCTTTGTAGATTTGCCTAGGGTTGTTAAGTTTCTAATTATACTAAATGCATGTAGTATAAAATACATGTATGTGTGTGTAAGGTACGTCTCAGCTAACATTGTAACATAAGCCTTTTCTAACGTTAATTACCAAGTTTTCGTTTAAAAATTATAATCATGCAAGAGTCCATAAGGTAGATTTATGATAATACACTTAACTCCTTGTTACTAGAAATTTAGATACTTTTCACTCCCCTTGATTCTGATCAGTTTAAGTTGCATCGGTCCCTGATCAAAACCAGGCGATGAGAGAGTCATTCATAAGAAAGCAAGTCCAGCCTTCCTGCCAGCCTATATTTTTCCTCTCTGTCAGGGTTTAGGGCTCAGCTAGAAGTCTGCCCATGGAACCCTTGGCATGAGTGGCTAACCTTGTCAGGGGGAAACTAGGGCTCCAAAGTGACCCGTGTGACAAGCTGTCATATGCCGGATGCCTGGTATCCTGTTATCTTCCTGATCTGATCAGCATCACACACAGAATACGCAACCTGATGCCCTTAGGCTGCAGTCAGAAGCACACAGCGACCAGGAAAGCTGCAAGAGCCCAGTCCCCCTCCGGAAGGAAGTGGGCAAGAGGCTTCCAGGGGCATTCGCTGAAGGGCAGTTGCACATTCCACAGTGTCGGAATGTGAAAAGTGATGAGACAAGACCCAGCAACTCTGGAGGGACTAGGTTTTCGGGACACATCGGCAGTAACCCAAAGCTGCTAATGACCATGACTGCTGTTGAGGACATTATAATACCAACTATAGGAAACATCCTTTGAGTGCTTACATGCTTTTGTATGCACTATCTCATTTAATCCTCACAACCGGAGTGCCCACTGTGGCGCAATGGGGTCAGGGGCGTCTTTGCAGTGCCAGGACGTAGGTTTGATCCCCGGCCCGGCACAATGGGTTGGTTAAAGGATCTGGTGCTGCCACAGCTATGGCATAACCACAGCTCGGATCTAATCTCTGGCCTGGGAATTGCATATGCTGCAGGGGGGCCAAAAAACAAAAAAGAACACTACCCCCCCCAAAAAAAAATCCTCCCAACACAAACTTGGAGGTGCATATTTCTATTACCTATCCCTACTGGGCAAATGAAAAAACCCAGGCTGCTCCCATGCTCGGTAATCTGCCTAAGATCACGCAGCCCTCTGTGTCCCTTCCAGTGTCACTAAAAGGGGTAGAAGCAGAAGTCACATCTAGGGCTTCCCCCTGCCCAAGTTTCAAGCCCTCTGATTTATTCAAACGCCATCCACTTGCTGCAAAAGAGGAGGACAAAGGCCTTCACATTTGTTTTTTTGTCTTTTGTCTTTTCTAGGGCCACACCCACGGCACATGGAGGTTCCCAGGCTAGGGGTCCAATTGGAGCTGTAGCCACCGGCCTACCCCACAGCCACAGCCACAGCAACGCGGGATCCGAGCCGCGTCTGCAACCTACACCACAGCTCACGGCAATGCCGGATCCTTAACCCACTGAGCGAGGCCAGGGATCGAACCTGCAACTTCATGGTTCCTAGTCGGATTCGTTAACCACTGTGCCACGACAGGAATTCCTTTCACATATTTATTTATCACACTTATTAAACACCTGCTCTGTAGCGAGACCTGGGTAACATAACTTGCTCACGCAAAACACCCAATAGTCTTGAGTTAAAGATATCTCCCATTTCACAGCTCAACACACCGAGACTTTGGGGGTTAAAGGATTTATCTGATAGTTGCCTTATAGCTCACCCAGGGCCCAGCTGTGAGGAAATCCCTGGTTCCAACAGAAAAAATTCTTATTGTTCAACCAAAGCTTAAAGAAAAATGCCTTTGCTTTAGGTCACTGATAAAGCCAGGGCCCCTGGCCACAAGGTTATCTGAAGCCCTGAGGCTCAGGAAATCGCTCTCTTTGGCCACCTTAAAGGAAAGCCCGTGAAACCTGGCTCAGGGGGCAATAAGCTTTGACTCCCTGGTTTCCACAAATAAGATAAACTCAAGGGAAACAATCGAATTTTCCTCCTGATCTGAGAAGTACACATCACACATAAATGCGCACTCTGGCAAAGCTTTGTAGTTTCACCTTTCCGCTTAACAGACCTCTTGGGAAGCAGAAAAATATGACAATTATGCAAATAGCAGTGTTGGGCCAATTACATAGAAAAGTGGGTGTACTTAAAGGGGAAAAAAAAGGTTGGGCAAAACTTAAGCTTCCCTCCTTAACACCGAGGAGTTTTAAACTCAAAGACATTTTTGGCAAACACAAGGGCATAGGTGGCTCTGGCTTTTTCTCTAGGTGTTATTAGCGCCAGAGGGCTCCTGTCTTTTGTTTTCAGCTTTTAATAACCCAAGTGCTCGCTAATGGTATTTTAAGTGAGTTGCTAAAATGTTCGGGATTCATTTCCCCGTGTTGAGCATTGCAGAGACGATTTTCAGCGAGCAAATAAAAATAAGCATTTAAAAGAGTCCTTCGTTCATCCAGTGGTGAGGAAACCCATTCCTTTTCGGCTGTCCCATGCTTGAAAAGGTTAGTTTGGCCTTTGGAAAATACCAGTCTGTGCATTCCATATACTGTACATCTTAACCTTTTTAAAACGGGGCCTCCGTTGTCTTACCTTAATAAGCAGTTTGCTCACCTCATGTCTTACAAAGGCCACCACGGTGGAAAATCCCGACGAGGTGGAAAGCTGCATGGATGAGCATGTAACAGAAGGAGGGGGACGAAGGGCCAATTCTATCAAACCCAACCTGCAGAGCCCCCCACCCGCGCCTCTGACCGCAACCCAGTAATGACAGCGGCTGGCTTAAACACTACCCGAGGACTACACCTCGTCTCAGCATCTTCCTGGAAGTCCTCCTCCAACTGGAGCTGTATGGACTGAGTTCTCGCACGTTTATATGTCTGCTTGCAGCCACCAAACGCCAGGCTCCCCAAATGGCCCTGGTGGCTTACAGACCCAGACCGGTAAGAAATCTGCTCTGTTCACTTGTCTCTCCTACTTCAATGCCTGGCATATTCTGACAGCAAGGGCCCTGACCTGTCCCAACTACGCCTTCAAATTCTAGATCATATTCATCTCCACACATTCTTCAGCACGGCTCCAGAGTCCCCTACATGGGGTCACCTGTCCCCTCCTCCAGAATGCCATGGCACTCCCTGCCCACCCCTGCCCCCCGCCCTCCAGCAGCCCAAAACATTTATGGAGCATCAGCTATGGGCAACCCCGAATGCTCGGTTCTGGGGGTTCGAACCTCGAGTCCCATGGGTCCCGCCCTCAATGAGCTCAAGACCAAGGTGGGCGCGCTTCTGTGGCGTCCCGGTGACCTGAACGCAGTTAACGCAGGGGTCTTTTTTCATGGGTGATCTGCGATTTGTCGCTTCGCTGACTCTCAAGGGGCCTGGCCACAGGGGGCCTAGAGGTGGCTGGCGGAGGAGACGTGTGTCCACAAGAGGCAGGGTGGGAAGACAGCTTGTGTGGACAGAAAAGCCCATCTGGGAGGCCGTCTGGCCTCGGGCAGAGAAATTCTCCTTTTCAGCCTCCCTCCAGGTCCCTTGCTTCCTGTGAGAGGCAGCAGCCCTCCCCCAGCCCCCGACCCCCACCCCCCCAACAGCACTTTGCCAGCAGGTCAACACACTTGACAAGAAGGACACACTTGCTGTTCTGTTCAGCGGCCAGTGAGGGGAGGAAAGGAAGCAGCCCGGTTCCTTCTTTTCCGTGTCCCTCCACCCTCCCTGTCACCTCCCAGATGAACCGACAGATAAAGGCGAGTGGGTTGGAGGATAAGACCACAGAATTTGAATTCGGCCGCCCCTAGTCTTTTCAGGAGAGAAGTCCGCAGAAATTAAGCCTCCAAGAGGAAGGAAGTGGATATTCATTTGCGTAAATTTCCCGGAGAATTAAAAAATTCGAGCTCCCACAGCCTAAAGTGAAATATTCAAAACACTATTGGACAATCTGTTAGTGCGAAATGAGGAGCCATTTAAGTTTCATCAGAGCAAAGGGGTTTACTGGAGCCTTGAGGTGGCGAGAAATAGTATTATAAATCCATTTTAAAAAGAAAAGCCGAAAACGCCTAGAAAGCATTTTGCAATACAAGAGAAAAGCAATTTACTTGTTACTGCTTCAATTTCTTAAATCATCTGGCTTCATAGATCAACTCTAACTCCCTTTAAATCTACCAAATGAAATTCCATCCAATGACTCATTACCCAGGGCGAGCCGCAAATTGTGATTTGTGATTCCAGGAGATCCTCCAGGAAATGCGGGGAAAACAATTGTCCGGGAAAACACACAAAGCTCCGCCTGTGTGTAAATAGAGGCCATTCCCAAGCCTACCTGGGTCGGCTCCGTTATGTCCGGAATTGGGAAAACGAATCACCAATAACCCCGTGACTTCTTGGACCAGTGCTTCGAACTCATCGCCACTGTGGAGCCGAAGCTGCCCCCCTGGCCACAGACCCGCAGGCAAGTCAACCGAAAGCAGAAAGCTCTTCCCTCATGAATCCAGGCAAACCATCCTTTACGGAGCAGCATTTGGGAAAAGAAAACCTCAAAACATCTATGGTCTCTCATTCCAACGGGCCTATATTTTTCTAGATCTGTGACTGCTGGTGCCCAGTGGACATCCAGAAAGTTCTTGGCTTGACCCTGGTTCCAGAATCATGCTCTCATCTCGCAAACTAGTCTGTACTCTAGGCACTGTTTGATCCAGTCCTATCTTGTAAGAATTGATGGTTCAATTACAAGCCAGACTGTGAGCAATTAACATGAATATGCAAGAAGATGTAATGCCCTTGTTTTTGCTCCTTACAAAAGAACCGCTTTCTTTATGGCTCAGGCACAGGGGCAGTCACCAAGTCGCTATTTGGTCTAAGGCAGCCTATTGTGCAGTAATTATGTTTGTATGGCTGTATTCTTCCTCACTCACACAAAAACATCATTTTTTTGTCTTTTTGCCTTTTCTAGGGCTGCTTCCTCGGCATACGGAGGTTCCCGGGCTAGGGGTCGAGTCGGAGCTGTAGCCACTGGCCTACCCACAGCCACAGCAATGCGGGATCCGAGCCGCATCTGCAACCCACACCACAGCTCACGGCAACACCGGATCCTTAACCCACTGAGCAAGGCCAGGGATCGAACCCTCACCCTCATGGTTCCTAGTCGGATTCGTTAACCACTGTGCCACGACCGGAACTCCAAAAACATCATTTTAATCATCCCGAATCCTTTCACCACCTTACTCCTGTGAACGCTGGCTCCCCCCGTCCCCCCTGCCCCTCCATCCCCCCCCTCCACCCCCCCACCCCCCATCCCCCCACCCCCACTCTTCACCAGATCCTGGCAAGGCTACAGCAAAACTTCAGGACTCCCTTTCCCTCTCTCCCCCAGACCTTCCTCTCCTGCCCGCCCAGCCTCTCCCTGCCAGGGAGCCCCCTCAGTCCTCTTCTCAAAGATGCCCCCCATCCAATGAGATCCTAACAACTAGCCCGTGGTCTGTGTATCCAGAAGCATAGAGGTCACTAGCAATCTTCTCACTTTCATCAGATGGTCTTTACAGACAAGGGAGCTACGAGATCTCTGGATGATAGGCCCGGATGGAAGGGGTGGTCCAGGGACCCAGAACTGTAAATGACCCTAGATGAACTGAAATTGGACTTGGCAGCACTGGATTTAACGTTTTATCAGGTTAAGGTGGGTTTTCTTTTCTCCTTCTAAGAAAGGACTGAACCCAGAAAATCCAGTCACTTTTATTACTTTTAAAAGAATGCAAGAAGGTTTTCGTTTTTTCTGCATCACACTTGAACTAGGAAAAAGTGATTCTGGATTTCTATCCCATTCACTGTAAAACAAACACAGTCGTAGGTGACAAGGCTGACAAGGAGCATCCCACCTCCCATGACCATTAAATGCGTTGCCTATATAGCAAGCAAGAATTGTTCAAAAGGAGAATGTTCTGGAAGCAGAATAGAAGGATAAAAAATAGATCCCCAGAGAACTGGGGTCTCCTTTTTAGAAAAGAGCCTCGGGAGTTCCCGTCCTGGCACAGTGGTTAACGAATCCGACTAGGAACCATGAGGTAGCGGGTTCGGTCCCTGCCCTTGCTCAGTGGATTAACGATCCCGCGTTGCCGTGAGCTGTGGTGTAGGTTGCAGATGCAGCTCGGATCCCATGTTGCTATGGCTCTGGCGTAGGCCGGTGGCTACAGCTCCGATTCGACCCCTAGCCTGGGAACCTCCATATGCCGCGGGAGCAGCCCAAGAAATAGCAAAAAGACAAAAAAAAAAAAAAAAAAAAAAAAAAAAGAAAAGAAAAGAGCCTCTGCCAGGGTTATAAGAGCAGCTGAAGAGCTTCGAACTGGGCCATATCTCTTTCCTCCTGACTGAAATAAATCTCTCTCAGTTCTTATCCACATTATACCCGCAATAATCCAATTAATTTAACAATTGGATGGGGGGGTTGGGCCGAGGGCAGGCACAGAATGATGAGATAAATGATGCAGGTTGCCAAAAGTTCAAAACTTTTTTTGTCTTTTTTTTGTTTGTTTGTCTTTTTAGGGCCAAACCCACAGCATATGGAGGATCCTAGGCTAGGGGTCCAATCGGAGCTGCAGCCACCGGCCTACGCCACAGCCACAGCATCACCAGATACGAGCCAGGTCTGCAGCCTACACCACAGCTCACGGCATCACCAGATCCTTAACCCACTCATTGAGGCCAGGGATCGAACCCACAACCTGGATACTAGTCAGATTTGTTTCTGCTATGCCACAACGGGAACTCCTCAAAACTTTTGAAATGAGGCAGGCTTGGCGTCTCTCTCCTCCCCAGAACCCCTTAACTCCTTCTGTCTTTTCCCCATTTCCTTCCTCCTGCCCCCTCCCTTCTTCCTCCTCTTCCCCTTCCTCCGCCTCCTCTTCTCACCTCTCTCTCTTTAAAAAAGCACCTGACAAATGTATTATTATTATTATTATTATTGGAATTTGCAAAGTATGTACATTGCAAGTATACGCTGAGCATGACACAGAATTGTGTGTGTGCAAAACGCGTAGCCCAGGGCCTGACACATTTGGGGTACCCATGAGATATTGATTTGACTCTCCTTTTCTCGTCCCCCCCCAACTCTTACTACTTTGCTCTTTCTATAACCATTCTGCCTTTATCTGGCCACGACGGGCAACTGACGCCAATTCTAATATGTACATGAAGGTACAAACATGCATAAGTATTAGGACTTATTCTTAAATCCAACTGCAGGCTGCCTATTCTTAATAATAAAAATTGTTACCTCGAACATTTTCTCTCTCTCCCGTATATCATGTAAACCGTGTTTGTTTTTTTATGAACTTCACAGGGATGGTTCATAAAAACTCCAAAGCAATTTGAAAACTGCAGCAGGTCAGTAGAAAGCAGTAGGCTTATGAAGCCTTTTTTTTTTTTTTTAAGTGCAACCAATTTGCTCTTAGCTCTACTTACAAATGGTGAGACAGCTCAAAGGGGAGAAATAAAACCACATGCTCTCACACTCACCAAATTTCATGCCTTGAAAGAAATTCAGTCCCTAAGTTATTTTTACTAGAAATAATGAACTAGTACTTCTAGGTAGAGTCGCAGTAGAAACTGGTGACTTACCAGTTTGGGGAGAGTTCCAGGGAAGTCTGTTAGATTTTTTTTTTTTTTTGTCTTTTGTCTTTTTGTTGTTGTTGTTGTTGCTATTTCTTGGGCCACTCCCGCGGCATATGGAGGTTCCCAGGCTAGGGGTTGAATCGGAGCTGTAGCCACCGGCCTACACCAGAGCCACAGCAACACGGGATCCGAGCCGCGTCTGCAACCTACACCACAGCTCACGGCAACGCCGGATCGTTAACCCACTGAGCAAGGGCAGGGACCGAACCCGCAACCTCATGGTTCCTAGTCGGATTCGTTAACCACTGCGCCACGACGGGAACTCCGAAGCCTGTTAGATTTATTGCTCATTTCTCTGCAAGCCTCCAATGAGAATGCTCTGCTCATCTGGAGTTTGACTTTTTCCCAAATCCACAAAGCATCTATAATCAGCATCACTATTGCTCAGCTGCACCATCCATGAGCCTTCATAGAGTCCACAAATACGTTTCCAGCACCTTCTCTGTGGAAAACCCTTTCCATCATGTGAGTATCCCTAATGGGTGTCAAACTGGGCCACCGACCTTTCCATAGGGGGCAACCACAGGCATGACACTGATTCTGGAGTTCAAGAGCACAGAGAGAACTGCCGGCAATGAACTCATTATCCGAACTGGACAAGTAGCCTTCTTCTTCTTCTTTTTTTTTTTTTTTTTTTTTTTTTTTTTTGTTCTTTTCAGGCACACTCACGGCACATGGAAGTTCCCAGGCTAGGGATCAAATCGGAGCTGCAGCTGCCAACCTATACCATAGCCACAGCAACGAAAGATTCGAGCTGTGACTGCAACCTACACTGCAGCTTGTGGCAACACCGGGTCCTTAACCCACTGAGCGAGGCCAGGGATCAAGCCCCCATCTTCATGGATACTGCTCGGATTCTTAACCCCCTGAGCCACAATGGGAACTCCAGGACAAGAAGCTTTCTTGCTGGCAATGAGGCTCTCGCTAAAATTAAGAGCAAACGGAAGGGATGCTGGTTGTGAGAGTCAACTTACTGATCCGCCATATAAAACGCGAAGCCCTTGCATAGCTGAGTCTCAGAAGCAGACTATGATACCCATAGAGCCAACTGAAAACTAAAAAGGTGGAGTTTGTGCCATGGCGCTATGGGATTGGTGGCATCTTGGGAGCACTGGGACGCAGGTTCAACCCTGGCCAGCACAGTGGGTTAACAATCTGGCATTGCCACAGCTGTGGCTGAGGTCACAACTGCGGCTCAGATATGATCCCTGGCCCAGGAACTCCATAAGCAGCAGAGCAGCCAAAATGGAAGAAAAAAAAAAATCTAAAAAGGCAAGCGACCATGTGTCAGGTTTTATTAAGATAAAGAACCAGCTTTACTGATTTTTTTCCCATAAAGCACAGAGCACAGTTTTTAAAAATCAAACCAGCCTGCTATTTTTTTATAATCCATAGGCCCTGGCATAATAGATTAAACATTTTATCTAGTGTTTCATAGAAACAGGTTGGTGAAACTGATGGACACAGCTGACACACCCACCAGGTGAAGATCAAAGGAAAGATGAAGTAACTGTCTCTCTTAAAGTCTAAGAAGATTGAAGATGAAAGAAACTGAGTAAGTAGGAAACCAGCTATGAAGACGTGATATCAAACACAAGTGATTAAAGGTTAAGAAAATTCAACACAATGAATTTAGAGGTTTTGTCTGTATGAAGGGGGAAAATAAATACACTTGAGAAATTCAGCATGCAGAAGTTCCCCAACCCGGGATGGGACCCCCACCACAGCAGTAAGCAGAGCCACAGCAGTGACGATGCTTGGTCCTTAACCCACTGAGCCACCAGGGAGCTCCTACATCAACCAATTCTGACTGAACAGATCAACTCACCTACTGCTTGCCAATGGTCAGACTCAGCTGCAAGCCATTCCATGGGGAGCCCCAAATGTCAGCTCAGGCTGGCAGATGCTCCTGACAAGGTTGTCCATCTCTGCAGGGACCCTACATGCTCAGTTTGGGTTGTGTAGCAATTATATGCAGTCTAACTTCAGCCTATTCAGTTTTCAAAGAGTGACACTATACATTTGTTTGTTTGTGTGCCATGTTCAGTATATTGTTCTCTAATCACTAAACAGCTGGTGAGCAAGTACCATTAAATATGTTAAGTCCAACTCATCATCCGAATGCACAGAGCTGCTGTGATAACTTTGCATTATCACCTCTAATTAAGTGTTCTGCCAAACTATCAGAAAAATATTTTCCTTTTTAGTCCCAGAAAATCCTGAGAAAAGAGGACAGAGAGAAAACAGTGCTGTGAGGCTGATCTGCTGTCCCCACCCCCAATACCCGCACTGGTAACTACAGCTCTTTCCTGTATCAACACGCATAGAAGTGTCTCATTGGTAATCAGTGCATCCGACGGAACAAAGCCACTGAAGGATTCGAATCCTGGTAAATCTACTCCCCCAGGAGGGTCCTCTCACACCTGAGATGATGACATTTGCCTGGTCCTCACCTGCAATTCATTATAGTCTTGGGACCAGAGGGAGATCTGGATCTATAATTAATGATTTAATAGCAAAGCACTTATAAGAAATGACATTAAGACACTATTCTCTCTCCCTAAGAAGCAGAGCCACTACCCATTGACACGAGGACACTCTGGCCTCTTACATACAGCTCTTCATCTACACATGCCACTCAGGGGGCTCTTCGGCTCAGTTCCACCCCAGATATGGCCCCTAGTGGTAGCCACCATTTTTGGTGCATCTGTAGAGAGGAGGTATTTCCACCTCCTACTTGGCTCACGCTGTCTTCCCCATCAATGAACAAGGGACCATTTCCTACTGGAAATGAATTCTTCATAATTATTACATCCATTAAAAGTCCTACAGGCTATCTGCACTGATGTTTACCACTCTATCCCTAGGCCTTTCAAAGAAAACTGCTAAAAATTCCTCCAAAAACAAATAATGGATCATATGATAAATACATCACTTATGTATTTTCATGTCTGAACATTCTTACCAAATACTGTATCACTCACATAAGTTTTGGTGTTTGCTCTGAAAATGTCAGGACCTCTTTAACGAGAGCAATAAAGGTAAAATGAGGGTTTTCTTTCTTTTTTTTTTAAATTCCTGGAGGAGTTCCCATTGTGGCACAGTGGTTAACGAATCCGACTGGGAACCATGAGGTGGCGGGTTTGATCCCTGGCCTCGCTCAGTGGGTTAAGGATCCAGTGTTGCCATGAGCTGTGGTGTAGGTCACAGATGCAGCTCGGATCTAGCGTTGCTGTGGCTGTGGTGTAGGCCGTCAGCTACAGCTCTGATTCGACCCCTAGCCTGGGAACCTCCATATGTCACAGGAGCCGCCCTAGAAAAGGCAAAAAGACCAAAAAAAAAAAATTTCCTGGAGTTCCCTGATGGTGCAGCAGGTTAAGGATCCAGTGTTGTCAGTGAAGTGGCTGAGGTCACTGCTGTGGCAGGGGTTCAATCCCTGGCCTGGGAAGTTCCTCATGCCACAGGTGAGGCCAAAAGAAAAAAAAAAAATCAGGAAGCAAAATGTGCTCCTCTACATATTTGTAGCCAGCTGCCTCAATTTGGGCACCCATGTCAAGCCTTTTTTATTTATTTATTTTTTAATTTTTATGGCTACACCTGCAGCATATCTAAGTTTCCAGGCTGAACCACAGCAGCAGCAATGCCAGATCCTTTAATCCACTGTGCCCAGCCGGGAATCAAGCCTGCAACTCCAAAGCAACCCAAGCCACTATAGTCAGATTCTTAACCCACTGTGCCACAGTGGGAACTCTTTTTTTTAAATGCCTTTTTTAAAAAGTCTAGGAAAGGAGTTCCCATTGTGGCTCAATGGAAACGAACCTGACTAGTATCCATGAGGATGCGGGTTTGATCTCTAGCCTCGCTCAGTGGGTTAAGGATCTGGCCTTGCCATGAGCTGTGGTGTAGGTCACAGACGTGGCTCAGATCTGGCGATGCTGTGGCTGTGGCGTAGTCCAGTAGCTGTAGCTCCAGTTCGACCCCAGCCTGGAAACTTCCACACGGTGCAGGTGCGGCTGCCAAAAGAAAAAAAAAATCTAGGATAGTGGGTATAAATAGATCCAGGAGCCAAACTACCAACAGGTTGAAGGACATGCTAGCAAATCACAAAAAGTGACTAATCAGGCATTCCTCGAGGTATTTTATCTGGAACCACAGGGTGATAGTAGTTCCTGATTTGTGCTGGTCAGAACAACCCATGGAATGTTCTCTTCAGTTCAAGCTGCCATGACCGTATAAGGGACAAGGACAAACAAGACAAAAACCCCCAACATGAGGAAGAGTCTGGAAGCCACAGGTATGGGAGGTTTGGAAAGGCTCTTTGGCTGGGGGGAGTCACCCTGAGCAAGGCCAAAGAACGGTTCTTCTGTTCAAAGGACTGTAGCATGGAAGAAGAGTAAAACTAATGTTCCATTACTTTCGAGAGCAAAAACCAAGCCAATAAGATGAACTGGGGAAAAGTTACACAGAGATAAATGGCCACTCACCCTTCCAGCTGTGCAGGCTCACCACGTCAGTACTGAAAGGTTTAAATGAGGTGGTTTGACCACTATTAATCAGTGTACCCGTGGAGAGTTCACACAGGTAGAGAGCTGGGTTTTTTTGTTTGTTTGTTTGTTTGTTTTTTGTTTTTTTTGTCTTTTTTTGCTATTTCTTGGGCCGCCCCTGCTGCATATGGAGGTTCCCAGGCTAGGGGTCCAATCGGAGCCATAGCCACCGGCCTACACCAGAACCACAGCAACGCGGGATCCGAGCCACGTCTGCAACCTACACCACAGCTCACGGCAATGCTGGATCCTTAACCCACTGAGCAAGGGCAGGGACCGAACCCGAAACCTCATGGTTCCTAGTCGGATTCGTTAACCACTGCGCCACGACGGGAACTCCAGAGAGCTGGTTTTTAACCTTTTCATTGTTGAGGGGTGGGAGGGTGTCTTAGGCTCCTCCTAGAAAATAAGGAAAGCCCTGAATCCCCTCTCCAGAAAAAAAAAAAAAAAAACATCTAGATGCAAACCTCTTCAGGGAACCCACAGACCAACCAGATGAAGAACCGATACTCTAGGGAGTTCCCTGGTGGTCTAGTGGTTAGGATTCAGTGCTTTCGCTGATGTGGCCTGGACTCAATCCCCGGTCTAGGAACTCAGATCCCACATTAAGCTCCTGCACACCTCATCCTCCTGCCCCCTAAAAAGAAAGGAAAGAAAAGAAAATGAGAACCGCTGCTCTAGAGGCCTGAAAACCCAGGTCTCTTAAGGTCTCGTCCATCTTGGAGAGTCCACAACCCTCCTAGATTCTAGGTGTTGATCCGCAGACACAAATAATGACACTTCACCTCTAACTGAGTATGTAAGGGTTTTTTCCTCCCTTTTTTCAGGGCCGCACACATGCGGCCTATGGAGATTTCCAAGCTAGGAGTCCAATCGGAGCTACAGCTGCCAGCCTACACCACAGCCACAGCAACTCGGGATCCGAGTCGTGTCTGTGACCTACACCACGGCTCACAGCAACACTGGATCCATAACCCACTGAACAGGGTCAGGGCTCAAACCCGCATCCTCATGGATATTGGTCGGGTTTGTTACTGCTGAGCCACAACGGGAACTCCCAAGCATATACATTTTGAACCCACGCACTGGATCTAAATTTTATAAAGGGTCTGCCTTCTTTAGGTAATTATTCCCTTTCTCTTCTCTCATTTTTCTCAGCGCTGCTACTGCCTCTACCTTCCACGCCACCCCCAAATGAGCTTCCCAGACCAGTTAGCAGAATGAGAACAGAAGTCCCAGCCAGCCACTTTTTACTTCCTTGGTCCCTTCCCGGCACCGCAAAAGTAGGATCAACAGCCACTGACCAAATGCAGATCTAGCATAAACAAGCCCTTGACAATATTGGTGAGAGGACAGACTTATTTAGAGCGTGCGTCTCAATCGCTGATAAATCCTAAAGATAAAAATTACATGGATGAAGCCATCTCCAGGCTATTGTCTTAAGGAAAGTCAATTTGGTTTAATGAATTCCTAAAATACAATGCTCTGGGTGCTATAACAGTCTCTGGAGCGTTTAAACCCAAGGCTCTGGGGGAAAAGAAATAAAATTATATAGAAAAATATATACATAATCATAATATTTATAATTTTATACAAAATAGTTACATGTACATACACACACATATATGTATATATAGAGAGAGAAGTTACTTATGAGAGGTTTTATACATATATAAGAGGTTGACTTAGAGAATGAGTCGGAATCACTATTAATTCTAAGGATAAAAACTATACAGATGAAGAAATCTCAAGGATGTTCTTTCCCAATTAAAAGGCAATTTGGTTCAATTCACATATATAAAACAAGCAGCTGAGATTTCAAAGTTAGCTTTCTCACACCTCTATGCATATGAAGGAAACAACTGCCCATAAGCAAAAACAACAACAACAATGTCATTTAACCTCAGGTTAATTGCAGAGAAGCTGCGGCAGAAGTTCCTAAAATTCCCCATCTGGGAAAGTCTCAGGGAAAGGTCTCCACACTTACTGACTGGCACACAGGAAACGCACAAGAATTCTGTGAACGTGACAAATTGAACCACCTTCAGATCTATTCGGAAGAAGGAGGCAATCCTTTAAATTGCCTATGAACTTTAGAAGTCACTGCACAACCCTAGATAGAGAGGCTATTAGAGCGGCGTACAAAGAATCCAGAAACACCCAACCCAGCAACTTCAGGGAGCTTCTTGAAATATTTCTTCAGCTCCCAAGACTGTGATTTTATATATAGAAATAGATGTCTTATTTAGCAGTCCCCAAACTCGCCACAGTTCCTTTCTTGAGTCCACGCTCAGATACCCAACAGATTAGAAGTCACAAAATGCAGACTCCTTTTCCAGAATTAAGCCCTAGACCAGGAGTTGGCAAGCTTTTCCTATAAAAGGCCTGATAGTAAATATTTTAGACTTCATGGGCCACAGAGTCTATTCTAATGACTCAACTCTGTTTTTATTTCAAGAAAGCAGCATAGGCAACATGTACACAAATAAATTTGGCTTGTGTTCTAAGAATCCTTTATATATGGACACTGAAATCTGAATTTTGTATAATTTGCACATGTCACAAGACAGTGTGGCCTGGAATTTTTTTCAACCATAGAAAAAGGTAAAACCCATCCTTAGCTCATGTGACCTAGCAAGACAGGACACAGGACGGGACAGATGTGGCCAGCCAGCTGTAGTTCGCTGACCTCTGCTCTCCAACATAGGACCAAAAATTGCACTTTTGGCTTTTAGAAGCAAAACATTTCCTTTGTCTGCTCATTGCACTCAAGTGGAATATCTCATTCTCTAGCGATGCTCAATAAATAACGCCTCAGGACTGCCCTAGTAGGACTCTTACACCAAGCTCACCTCATCATATGATTCCTTCGTGGGATGTAATGCAATTGAAAGCTCAAATGAGTGTCTGATGATCTTGACCAACAGGGGAGACAATTTGGTCATTAGCAACTGACACGACTGGTGAGAACATTGTCCTTGAAACAGATCACAATAGGAGTTCCCGTCCTGGTTCAGCAGAAACGAATCTGACTAGCATCCATGAGGATGCAGCCTCCATCCCTAGCCTCGCTCAGCGGGTTAAGGATCCGGCGTTGCCATGAGCTGTGGTGCAAGTCGCAGACACGGCTGGGATTCCACGTTGCTGTGGCTGTGGCTGTGGCTGGCAGCTGTAGCTCCGATTCAACCCCTAGCCTGGGAACCTCCATATGCCATGGGTGGGGCTCTAAAAGACAAAAAAAAGAAAAAAAAAAACAGATCATATTGGAGATAGCAGTGATTCTCCATCTCTGTCCAGATATGTGGAAGTAAAAGCACTGGGATAGTGCTTGAAGTGAACAGATTTGGCCAAGCAACCATCTAGTTACCCTTGCTTTCCCCCGCCCCCCAGGCACCACGGAGGTCAATACTCTTCCTTCTGCTGATGCGGCATTTGGAGATTCCATTTGCAGAGCAGCAGCGCTTCGCTAAACTCTCTCTCTCTTGCTAATCTGATTGGATGGGGGGTGGATACAAATGCCATTCTAGATCACACCAGTTCCCTGTTAGGGAAGTCTGAGAGTAGCTCCCCCCCCCAAAAAAAAAAAAGTAAAACAGAAAAGGAGTGAAAACAGAGCCCTTCCTAACAATCACCAGCCCACCTGACACAGAAGCCGGTGGGTCAGTCCAGGAAGACAATCCGCATGGGGTAAGAGGAAAGGTCTCTGGATCTGGTCCTAACTGTCCATCAGAGGCAACGGAGGCTCCTTCGTGAAGCTGGAAGGACCGAAGATGGGCTGGCTGATGGTGTCTGTTAATCTGGCCAGTCCCAAAGATCTCAACAAACCGTAGTGATGTGATTTGTCACCAGATGAAATTAAGCAGCAATAAATGTAAGGTTCTGGTGTGGGTCAACAAATCTATCTTCAAAATACAGGGGAGGAGTTTGGAAGGCATACGAACGCATGTGGCTCAGAGGAATGTCCAGCATGAGAAGGCTATCGGTGGAACTGGCTCACGGCTGCAGTGTTGAATCAAAGCAGCAGAGAGAGAAAGGAGGCCATCGGCGCAGGTGAGGGCCTTTCCGAACGTGGTTCAGAGGAACACACAGAAAGGCAGGAGCCCATTTCCATCAGACGGGCTGAAAGGGAACGGGAAACTCAAAACCGCCTTATCAGAGGAATGGCTGTGCCGCTCTTCCTCGCGACCCCTTCTCTTATTCCCGTGAACTAACCTCTGTGACAGAGAGAAGGGAACAGCCTTCCCCTGGTATTTCAAAGGCATCCTTTTATTCTTCTCTGCTTCACCTCTTCTGCATTAGAGGCCACTTGAAAGAACCCGAACCAGACTAGAAAGGGTAGCAGTGAGACGGCACACAAAGCTCTGAAAGGCTGGCATCGTCGTGCAGAACAATTAGACT
The DNA here is from genome assembly GCF_054392235.1 of Sus scrofa. Taxonomy (NCBI): domain Eukaryota; kingdom Metazoa; phylum Chordata; class Mammalia; order Artiodactyla; family Suidae; genus Sus; species Sus scrofa. The sequence goes on from NC_139401.1 coordinate 119,194,337, forward strand.
GCCGTGTGGTTCCAAGAAGCCCAGCTAGCACCGATGGATGGGAGTGATTGGGAAGAACATTTCAACTGGATATATGGGATGGGTTCCGAGGGCCCTGTGTCTGAAAGCTTCGTGCCCAGGCAAGGATGACAACTTGGTTGTAGAAGCAGCTGGTGCATCAGATGGGGGTGGGTGGGTGGAGTAGATGACTTTTAAGAGCTCTTCCAGCCCTGAGATTCTCACAAGTATGTGAGCGGAATGCTGCCAACACTGTGCTCTTTTCAGAGCAGGCTAAGAAGGCAGTTCTCTAAAGCCTACAAACCGAAGGTGCCTACCTTGCCAGTACCGGGCTTAACATGGGCTCGAGCAGATCACCTGTTCTCGGAGGGAGTGGGATGCATTGGGGGCTTGGGGTTAGTAGATCAAAACTATTCTATTTAGAATGGATAAGCAACGAGGTCCTACTGTACAACACAGGGAACTCTATCCAATCACTTGGGATAGAACATGATGGAAGATAATACTGGAAAGGGAATGTGTACATATATATGACTGGGTCATTTTGCTGTACAGCAGAAACTGGCACAGCATTGTAAATCAACTATACTTTTTTTTTTTTTTTTTTTTTTTTTTTTTTTTTTTTTTTTTTTTTACCTTTTCTAGGGCCGCTCCTGCGGCATACGGAGGTTCCCAGGCCAGGGGTCTAATCGGAGCGGTGGCCGCTGGTCTACACCAGAGCCACAGCAACGCGGGATCCGAGCCACGTCTGCAACCTAAACCACAGCTCATGGCAACGCCGGATCCTTAACCCACGGAGCGAGGCCAGGGATCGAACCCACAACCTCATGGTTCCTAGTCGGATTCGTTAACCACTGTGCCACGACGGGAACTCCAATCAACTATACTTTTAATTTTGTGAAAAAGATCACCTGTTCTCACTACCTCTGGAAGGAATGTGGTTTGTCTGATCACTAAAAATGAAGCATCCATGCGAGGGTCCTCCAAACTACCTTCCTTAAGCACCTGCCTTGATGTGTGCAGAAGTGCCTCTTCCCCAACCCCAGAAAGCTGTGCTGGCGGTAACACCTACCCAAATGGAAACACAGATCCTTTCTGTTCAAAGGAACAGTGCCCTGCAGCACTCCTGGCCCTCTTCCGTGGGTTGGGGACTTCTACTTTCCTGGTACTTGGCCTCGGTGGCATTCAGCATACCTTCATCTGGCAGTCACTGGGCCATTTTCAGAGACGTGTACCCTGGACTCTTGCGACTGGCAAATGGAAGAGCCCCTTCACTCCTGAAACATGATTAAGAGGTCTAGGATACACAGCTTGTAATCACTCAACAGGGACGATCCAGAAAATTCTCGGCAGGCCCAGGAACATCCTTACCGACACCTACCACTGAAAGCCAACAGCATCCAGGCGGGAAACCCTAAAGTGGTGAGAGCACAAAGGTTCCCAAACCTGGAAAACAGCAACATTCTGGGAGTTCCCATCGTGGTGCAGTGGAAACGAATCCGACTAGTATCCATGAGGATGCGGGTTCCATCCCTGGTTTTGCTCAGTGGGTCAGGGATCTGGCGTTGCCGTGAGCTGTAGCAGAGGTCGCAGACGAGGCTTAGATCCTGCATTGCTGTGGCTGTGGTTATGGCCAGCGGCTGCAGCTCTGATCAGACCCCTAGCCTGGGAAGCTCCATATGCCTCAGGTGCAGCTCTAAAAAAAAAAAAAAAAAAAAAAGAAAGAGAAAACAAAAACCCAACATTCCAATAAGTCCAAAGGTCAGTCACAAGCAAACAGATAGAGGGCCAACTGTGATGAGAAAGATGCTTGCTTACAGACTCCTTGGTCCCTTCTAAATAACACGGATGAAAGCCGCTGAAACTCACACTCTCCAATGTGCCCTGGTTCTCATAGCTTATCTTAAAAGCAGAAGAAGAGAAATCTCCTTGCCCTTGAGCTAGCCATGCAAAAAAAAAAAAAAAAAAAAAAAAAAGTGTCCATGGGAGGGGGGGTCTTGGTAATAACTAGATAAAAATCCAAAGGCATTAGTTTCAAGAGGTCTTCTTTTTCCTTCTTCATTAAAGACTGATACAGCTCAGCAAGCCATTGACACAAAAAGCAAACACAGATAAAAATCTCCTTTTAACGTCTGCTTTTCGCTCGGTTATAATTTGTAAGAAATTCCGTCTGGTGACTTTTGATTGCAGGCATCATGTGCGCCTTTATTCCTCCAGGCAACACAGCATATTAACTCTCCAGTCCTCCCACGGTTAATGCAAAGACATGGTCAAAATCCTGGATGCAAAGAGCAGAGGGTAGTCCAGCTACACATACTGTAGTGCATGGTATCCGAGGAGCCAGACAAAGACCTGTCTATTGAAAAAAGTCAAGTGGGGAGGTGGCCAGCCGAACACAACTGCCTTTTCACACCAAAATCATCACGATCATAGACGCCCCCATTCGATGGTAGGGGCCATGCCCACAATATCAGAAGGCAATCCTTTCCTGTGGGAAGCTTACTGTGCTGTAAATATTAGCACTGCAAAAACAACACTTCTCAGCATGCACTCCGAGCCGAACCCGAGAATTCCATAAAATAAAAGATCTAGAAAAGGTGGAACGGTTTCAGGGGGGCGCACTGACTTTATCTCTACCTCCTGTCAATGCAGGATATTTTCTCATCTATCAAATGAGCTTGGTGTCCACACAGCATGTCCATGGAAGAACAAAGTTAGAAGCCAGGTCAACCCCCTCCTAGCAGAAGGCTCTCTCCACAGACCTACAGTGACTCCTCATTTTCCATATCGAGATGGATCGACTTTTGGCATCTCGAAACCCAAAGTCAAATTTCAGTGGGGTTTTGTGTTTGGGGAAAGGCAGGGTGTATGATTTTATAATATTCTCTAAATAGTCTGTTTTCAAAATATTTTTGCAAGGAAGATTTTCATTTTCTTCAAGTCCGTTTTCTGTCTTTTTTTTTTTTTTTGCTCTTTCTTTGGGCCGCTCCTGCGGCACACGGAGATTCCCAGGCTAGGGGTTGAATCGGAGCTGTAGCCACCGGCCTACGCCAGAGCCACAGCAACGCAGGATCCGAGCCGCATCTGCGACCTACACCACAGCTCACGGCAACGCCGGATCCTTAACCCACTGAGCAAGGGCAGGGACCGAACCCGCAACCTCATGGGTCCTAGTCGGATTCGTTAACCACTGCGCCACGACGGGAACTCCCAAGTCTGTTTTCTAACCAAGGTGTTATTATGTTAAAAAATGACAGGCTCTGAGTCGACTTCCCCTCCCCCCCCTTTTTAAATTCTCTTTAAAGTTTACCTCTGGCCCAGAATTGTTCTCTGGCCACCAGATGAAGCTGCCAACATATTTTCTGCCTCCTGTCTTTTTCGACGAAGCAGCGAGTCGAGAACAATGATGGCACACAGACAATGCAGTGTGCCCCGTTCAAGGCAGGCAATCCGTTCCACTTCGTGTGGGTGTGAGAAACTCAGCGTCTCCATCTCTAAAATGAGGGCAGCACCTATCAATCTGTTCCTAACTACCGGGGGACCCAGTATGCCTAATCTGGCTTATTTGCACCACTGCCAAGTGGGGGAAAAGGGTCGGGAGGGAGCCTTAAAGGGAGCGGCATCTATGAAAGCACAGGTGGAAAAGCTGCCCATACATATGTATGGGCATACGATTTACTTTAAATACAAAGGCTAAAAAAGTCCAGATTAGAAACGGCTAAGTTTCTATATTTAAACACACACACACACACACACACACACACACACACACACACACACACACACACACACACTCTTGCGCATCATACACACCAGCATGGAATACAACGTGATGGCTTCTCTCCCCAGAGCTAAGTACCCTGGCTTGGTTTGAGGTGCATAGCTACTGCACAGGCACTGCATGTTAAAAATCAGTTTCTCTGTCCCCTTTCTTCACCAGTTCTGTGCAAATGATCCTTGCCCCGTTCCTTGCCTAACATTCTCTGCCATCTGTATTCCTTTTCCGGCTCCACAATCTGAAGTCAATTTTAGGGGTCAAATTAAGGGCCCTGAGTCTATGTAGAGGTGAGTATCAGATCTATAAAATCTTGATTAGGATATTATGAACCATATGCAATGTATGTATGCAGTTCACTCAAGTCCTAAGATGGCCACACAGATCAAGAAACTGAAGTTGTTTCCATTCTGGTCCCAAAAAGCACATTTCAGACCATGGGGATGAGAGGAGAGGGAGACAAAATTTACTTCTAAGCAAATTTCTCATTTCTACTTCTACACAAGCATACCCAACATGCAATGAGAGAGTCTAAAATCAACCTGAGAAATAAATACCCTCTTTTATATCCTTTCTACACAGACCCACTTTGCAAAGTCCACTTTTTTTGTGTGTGTGTCCTTTCTAGGACTGCACCCGCAGCATATGGAGGTTCCCAGGCCAGGGGTTGAATCGGAGCTGTAGCCACCGGCCTACGCCAGAGCCACAGCAACGCGGGATCCGAGCCGCGTCTGCAACCTGCACCACAGCTCACGGCAACGCCGGATCCTTAACCCACTGAGCGAGGTCAGGGATTGAACCCACAACCTCATGGTTCCTAGTCGGATTCGTTAACCACTGAGCCACAAGGGGAACTCCACAATGTCCACTTTTTAAAAAGCCACCGTTAAGGAGTGCTCTTGTGGCTCAGCGGGTTAAGGATCCGGCATTGTCACTGCAGTGGCTCCGGTCCCTGCTGTGGTGGGGGTTCCATTCCTGGCCTGGGAACACCCACAGGCCACATGGGTGGCCAATAAAAAACAAATGAAAAAAATGAAAAGTCAGTGTTAGAAAGATCATCGTCTCTGATATCAGACGGACCTGAGTTCAAGTCACTGCGGAAGTGTGAGAGCATCACTTAACGTCTCAGCCTCAGGCTTGTTGTGAGAATGAAATGAAACAATGCCTAGCAAATATCTCACACAGAGGAAGAAATTCACTGACAGCACTGCCCTCCTATTGGAGTTTACTAATGTGGACAATGAAAACAATATCCATAACCGGGGACAAATAAATATCACCTCATAAATTGTCTGGTTTCACAGATCTATATCATACATTTTCTACGAGGGCAGTATTGCCCACAAGGGGCAGAAAATTGACTCTTGGGGAGGGTGAATAAATATCTCAGCTATTACAGTGCTGTGTGGTTCCCGGCCAAAATCTTACTCATTGGTATTTAATTTCTATTGTCAGGGATAAGTGAAATTGAACGTGACTTCCTCCTTGCAGGGATGAGCATGAAGAAAAGGTTGAGAAACACTGACCTGTATCTTTTGCATGATTGAAAAGCTATAGATACACTCCTAGAAAGCACCATCCCACTTCCCTCCACCAGCAGCCCCCAAACTGCAGGGGTGTCAGCAGCAAGGGGTAGGAGGAACCAAAGAGAAGCTTTAACAGACGACACTGACAGATTTTCATGTCATCACAGCGCATTCTCTTTCTTAGGATCCACCTTTATAATAACATCTTTGTGTGTCACTCTTCCCAGCTCCCGATTTCCGACCCTGTTTCTGATCTGTGTCAGAAAGACACCATCGATATGTTCATCCCTTCCGTCTTCATTTAGGATTTAGGATAGGCAGAACGACCACGAAACATTCTTGGAGCAGATGCAGATTCAATCTAAAGCTTCATTCTTGCCCATCTGCATTGCCATCCACCCACAGAAATCCGAGAAGTTTCCAAGGGCGACCTGCTTGATATAAATCCATCCAGGTATCTCTAATGAATCTGTAGGTGTCAAAGGCTTCTCCTCTTCTGTTATTAATTAATGAACCCGGGGACCCATCCCCGTATAAGATTCAGATTATGGCCCTGTAGTTACCATTCTATAAAGTGGATAAATGGATGCCACGGCCAGTTAGTCCTTTACGTGTCAGAGTTCTGATTCGAGTGGGAAAAGGGTCCCAGATGGGAAGCCAACACACGGCTGAGAGTCCCAGGCTCTGCCGCCTGTCGGAGATCTTGCCTGCCATCCTGAAGACACTAGGTACCTTCAGGATTTAGTCTTTTATTTAGAGCCAGCTGCCAATAATTTGTAGTCCTGGGGGACAGCATGAGCACGGATAATTGAAATCCGCAATCTACCAACACACCATAGCCAAGAGTGTCAGCCCCTTCCTCGATTAACTATTTCACTTGCAGGAGCTGTGAAATAAAAAGTCAAACTGTTTCCATTCGTCCTCACCTCTCCAATCCTACAGACTTTGAATCTGGAACTGACAAAGGTAAAAAGTCAGCATGGAGACAGCAGGAAGAAAAACGCGGCAGCATATTCCCCAATAAAAATAATCAGGGAGTTCCCTGGTGGATCAGCGGGTTAAGGATCTGGTGTTGTCACTGCTGTGGCGCAGCTTTGATCCCCAGCTTGGGAACTTCTGCATGCTGCGAGCACAGCCAAAAAGAAAAAAAAAAATCCAGAGCGGGACCCACTATCGCCCCGAGTAACCACTTGATGCCCCCACTTGATGCCCCCAAAACACCAAGTCTCTAAAATGTTACATTGTTGATTGTAGGTGAGGTGTATACTGGAGGGTAACGCAATGTGACCCAAGGGCTGGGACTGGGAGGCTTGCAGCAGGAGCTTGAGAGCCACTTCGGGACAAACAAATACCCACAAACCACATAACCACACTCCCTGTGTGGAAAGAGGACCAGCAGCCCGGTTTAACAGCATTTTGGAATCTGTGCAATTCTCACAGCTTTCATTCCATCGCTAGCCACAACACGATTCTCTGCTGAGATTTTTTTTTTAAGGCTGCCATCTTCATGGTCCTGCAACATCCATCTTTTTATAGATGGCTATCTTGTTTGCGGAGGCTCAATGACTTCTCATTTGTCTTAAAGGATTTGGGTACTCACCTATTAATGGCCATGTGAGTGAAAGAGCAAAAAGGAGCTGCTGAGGCCGGATGTTACGGAAAAAGCAAAACGATGCTTCCAGTCCCAGCTTCTGTCTCTATCAAAGAGTGGAACCTCGAATGAGTCTCTGCCCACCTCAACATCTTCACCTACAAAATTGATTCATCCCGCCCCACTAGGCAGGATAAAATGAGATCGGTGCACAAGCATTTTAAAGAGCATAAATCATTGTATGTATGTAACCTAGTTCCAGACCCATGAATCTGGAAGCAAAGCAGCCAGAGACTGACTGTTTTATTCCCACAAGATTGCATGTTGAAATCTACTCCCCGATGTGAGGGTATCTGGAGATGGGCCTTTGGGAGGTGACGCGGTCCTGAGGCTGGAGCCCTGGTGAATGGGATTTGTGCCCTCATCAAAGACACCCGAGGGAGCTCCGTCGCATCTTCCACCGTGGGAGGCATCAACACGAAAATGACCTTCAATTCCCGTATTAAAATAAAACAATTGATTTTAGTAATAATAATAATAATAATCAGCAGCAGCAGCAGCTGTTTCTAGTGCTTTACTGAACAGAAATTTGTGAAGTTGTTGGACAGGCTTCGACTCTCTTCTCCCAGGTGCCTCAAACTGCCACGGCCCAAATCTTGAGACGCATCCCAGCTGCCATATGGAAACAGTTTAAAGTGACTTTTATTGGTCCTCGCTTATGAAATGAAGTGACTTTCTGAAAGAAAGGAGTTCCTTTTCAGGCTAGGCAATTAGAGTGTGGTTCCCTGAGCTGGTCAGCGCTTTGCTTAGCGCTAATGACAATGTTCATAGTCTCTTGGAAACAACAACCAAAGACAGGCCATTATTAGAGTTCTCAGGTAAATTCAAACTTGACATGTGCCAAGTTATGAATCGAAAATAGAACCTTCATCTCCTTAGACCAATCCCACTTCCTAAATAAATCTGAATTAGTATACGTATTCCTAAAAAAACACATTCAGCTGTGGTATAGCCTCACTTAATATGTTTATATTAATCTGGCCTTAGGACCTTGAAACTGAAACTTACATAATATAGAAATGATTGCTGGACTGCAAAAGCTATAAAAAGCATATAGGAATAAATGTATCATATTTCCTTAAGACTTTTAAGAATTACCTTTTTTTTTTTTTTCAATCTTTTGTCTTTTTAGGGCCGCAGCTGTGACATATGGAGGTTCCCAGGCTAAGGGTCGAATCAGAGCTGTTGCTGCCGGCCTACACCAGAGCCACAGCAACGCCAGATCTGAGCTACATCTGCGACCTACACCACAGCTCATGGCAACGCTGGATCCTTAACCCACTGAGAGAGGCCAGGGATCGAACCCGCAACCTCATGGTTCCTAGTCAGATTCGTTTCCGCAGCACCAAAATGGGAACTCAAAGAATTACCTTTTTAAATTGGGTGGGTTTTGTGTGTGTGTGTGTGTGTGTGTGTGGAAACCAAACGCTACTGCCAACAAAGAAGTTTCTTGAGTGCTAATTACTATTAGTAAACTAATAGTACTCCAGGAAAGCTAACCACAATCCTGCTGGTAGCCAGGCACAAGATGTAACAACTTTAAACAAAGCTATTGCGGGAAACTCACTATAAAAGAAAAACGATACCCCCAAAATAAACACTCAAGCTGCATCAAATCAGATACCAAATTATTTAGAAATGAAATTATCTTTGAGAGGATATTTACTATAAGCAGTCAAGATTTAAACAAATGAAGTTATAGGAGAAAAAAAAGACCCAATTTTCTCCTGAGGATTGATCATGGTTAAACAAGCAATCTCCTGCAGCTTGGGAATTCAAGGCTATGACTCTGGGAGCTGAGTTGGACAGAGGACCAAAGGCAATAAACAAAAGAAGGTTGATGCGTAATGGGAGAAAATACAAACTAATACTAGCAAAACTGAATAAAAGCTCATTGTGCACGAGGCATTCAAGGTGGAAATCAAATAGGCACTGTATTTGGGCTAAAAAAAGTCTGTAACAGAAAAAAAAAGAAAAGAATGATCCAGGCATATATATCTATAAAAATACCCAAAGATGAGTTCTTTCTTTTTTTCTTTTTTTGGAAATTCCTGGCCCAGCGGTCCAAAACCCAAGTCACAGCAGTGACCCAAGTGGCTGCAGTGACAACGCTGGATCCTTAACCCACTGCGCCACGAGACAACTCCAGAGGAGTTATTTTTAAAAGGACATCCTGGAGCTCCCTGGTGGCTTCAGCGCGTTAAGGATCTGGCATTGTCACTGCTGTGGCACGGGTTCCATCCCTGGCCTGGAATCTCCTTGAGCTGCTGGTGCAGTCAATATTAATTAATTAATTAAAAGGACATCCTTGTTTTTGTTCTTCCACTACTCAAGGTTTTGAATGGTAGGAACATGTGACGTGACCAAGAAAACAACTAAGGTGGAGAGGATGGCTAAAGAAAAAGCAATAGGAGAAATGGAAACGTTTGTGAAACCCTTAGTGTACCCAGAACGGCACACTCAGTCCCAGAGGGAGGAGCGCTTTGGTTGAGGACACGCACAACTAGAAAAACACAGATCTGGACAAGAATAGAAAGCTCCACGAAGGCAGGAACTTTAGTCTGTTTTGTTGATTAGAACAATGACAGAAACACGGTAGATGCTCAAAAAATATAGCTCGAAAGAAGGAAGGGAAAGAAGTAAAGAGGAAGGATGAATTCAGTTCAACTCACAAAGTACCACATGTATTCTTTGATGTCCTCCTGGTATTTGCGAGAGAGTAGGACACCCAGCGCCAGCAGTTTGCCATCTATTTGGGGAAGACAAAATGTACACACGAGGAGTTCCCGTCGTGGCGCAGTGGTTAGCGAATCCGACTAGGAACCATGAGGTTGCGGGTTCGATCCCTGGCTTCGCTCAGTGGGTTAACGATCCGGCGTTGCCGTGAGCTGTGGTGTAGGTTGCAGACGCGGCTCGGATCCTGCGTTGCTGTGGCTCTGTTGTATGCCGGTGGCTACAGCTCCGATTCAACCCCTAGCCTGGGAACCTCCATATGTTGCAGGAGCGGCCCAAGAAAAGGCAAAAAGACAAAAAATATGTACACACGAAAGGATGACTAAACCACAAAATGCTGTATACACTGACAGCCAGATAATGGTGTGGGTGTCAGCACTGCATGGGGCCTGATGAAAACAAACTCGGCTATGGGAGTTCCCCTGTGGCACAGCAGGCTAAGGATCCAGCATTGTCACTGCAGTGCCTCAGGTCCTGGGAACTTCCACATGCCGGGAGTGTGGCCAAGAAAAAGTAAGTTTTAAAAAAGTTTTTTAAAAAAAGGAGTGCCCATTGTGGCTCAGCGGTAACAAACCCAACTAGTATCCATGAGGATGCAGGTTGGATCCCTGGCCTAACTCAGTGGGTTAAGGATCCAGCATTGCCATCAGCTGTGGTGTAGGCCGCAGATGTGGCTTGGATCCCATGTTGCTGTGGCTGTGGTGTAGGCCAGCAGCTACAGCTCCAATTAGACCCCTAGCCTGGGAACTTCCATATGCCGTGGGTTCGGCCCTAAAAAGACAAAAATAAAAATTAAAAATAAATAAATAGATACATTTTTTTTTAAGTTAAAAAAAAAAAAAAAAAACCTCAGCTATGAACTGCAGTGGTCAGGGAATTCTCGATGGCCAAACAAGCAGCACTTGTCACCCCTGAAGATACTAATATGACTGGAGTTCCAAGCCTGTTGATTACCTAACGTTATAGGATCTCACTTAATCATACCAATAATGACATTTCTTCACAGTTTTCAAAATGCATTTAGTTTGCATCATCTGCAGTGGTCCCATGAAAAAAGAGGAGGCATAGTCTCTGAAATGAGAATTCACCCCAGCACTGTGTGTAAAGGCACCTCTCCATCTCCGGGAAGGTGCGAGTCTTCATGTGCATGTTGTCAGCATAGGTGGGTGATGCAAGAGAGCCCCAGACAAGATAAGCGAAGGAGCTGGTTCGGTAGCGCAGTGGAGGCAAAGCACATCCTGGAAATGCGGAAATGATGGAGAAAAAGCGAGCGCCTCCCCTAGTGCATACGCTGAGCCATTCGCTCCCTTGCTCTCTAACAGCTGACCTGGAGAGAAGGCACGCCCCCTCCTGGGACAACCAGGGCTACCCCTGGCACCCCCAGTGCCTCTACCTAGAAGACTCAAAGATGCCCTTTCCAGGCACCCCTTCCTCGCCATTGACATGGCCCCAACCCCAAACCCAGAGCTTAGGGAGCAAAGCAGACCCCATGTTTTCCTATTAATTCTGCATTCGCCATACTCACGGAAACAGTAGCTCTAAGGCATCTGTGTGTGTGTGTGTGTGTGTGTGCGCGAGCGCGCAAGCACGTTTGGGGGTGGGGAGGGTAGTTTGTTGATTTTTTTCCCCCTAAGTGAAATCCACATAGAATGTGGTCTGCAAAAATCTGGCTTGAATGATATTCTCCTTGGTAATGGGCATATCGGAGCTTATGAGTGGCATATTGTCAGTCTGTAGCTGATTTGTTTTATAGTGCTCAGCTGGGCTTTTTCCAAGTCCACTGCATTTGGATTTTCTTTTGGTATTTCATGTTCATAATATGCAGTTTAATTTGCCACAGCACATGCTACCAGATGGCCTCCTCTTTCATTCCCGCTACCTCTGCTGAATCTGCCCACACAGAGTCTTTGTACATCCTTTCTCCTGCCAGCCATCAGAGAATAAATCTCTGCCCATGAAGCAGTACTTTCTTCTCCTATGTTCCACTGAAGGCCAGATAATTCCAATTGCTTGCGGCTCATCTAAACCAGGAGTCTGAGGGCAAAGGGCAAAGGGCAAAGGGGGAGGGGGCAGCTTTCAACAAGCAACAGTGCTTTATGAATATAACTCATGCGTGCGATTGCCTGTTTTCATTTCTATACTTCCATTCATTGCTAAATAGAACATATGTAAATAAAAATACAACTAGGTCACCCACACTCCAATGATCCTAATATACCAACTATTTTCATTTCCCTGAGCCCCCTCATAGTCTGGGTCCAAGTGCATGTGTATCTTAGGACATGGTTGAAATATTACTTAGTCCAGATACAAATCTGCATCCTATTGTTTTCCATTTACCACTATGACCATTTTCCATGCCACATAGTGGCCATGATGATCATTTTAACAGATGTATAATATTCCATGGAGTCTATGCATCGTAATTTAACCATCCCCACCAATGACTGGATTATTTTCTCTTGCTTCCTTATCTTTCCTTATTAGGACTAATGCTATGCTTTAGTTTGTTTGGTTTTTTGTCTTTTTAGGGCCACACCATGGCATATGAAAGTTCCCAGGCTAGGGGTCGAATCGGAGCTGTTGCCACCAGCCTACAGCACAGCCACAGCAACACAGGATCCGAGCCACATCTGCAACCTACACCACAGCTCACGGAAACACCAGATCCTTAATCCACTGAGTGAGACCAGGGATTGAATCCATGGATGCTAGTCTGGTTCATTAACCACGGAGCCATGATGGGAACTCCTAATACTATACTTTTAAATTTTCACAAATTCACTATGAAGACTTCTCCACTTTAAAGATTTAATGGTGGAAGGAGGTCAATTTTTCCTTTGGATTTTTTTTCCTCAAATGAATTTTTGGGAGATGATTATTAAATCAGAGGGAATAAACATTGTGATGATTCTTGATTATTTTATCAAATTTGCTTTTTAAATCAGAATAACTTCAGCAGCCACAAGCAGCATACAAATACATCCGTTTTACCACTTTCTCCCCAACACAGAGATTTTTTATTTTCTTAAATTTTTGCAAATGCAAAAGGTGTAAGATACTGTCCCATCACTTAATTTGTACCTCTTTGCAAAGCCCCATTTCGACCGTTCTCCATCAGTTTTATTCACTAGCTGGTAGCCCTTGCTGTATCAACTGTCTGTTCAAGTGTTTTTTTCCATGAACTTACATCAGTGTCTTCTGTTGTTTGTTTTTTTTTTTCTTAAAAATCTAATGAGCACCCTTTCCTATCGTATTTGTTGCAGATATTCCCCCAAATCTGTGTTCCTTTTTATTCTAAGTATATTTTTATTGTTCATAAACCTTTACTTCTTGAGTAGTCCAATCTATCATTTTTTTCTTCATGATGTCTTCAAAACCTACCACATAACAGATGGTTTCTTAAATGAATTTTCAGCTGATTTTGTCCCTGCAATTTGATTTCTTAAGTAAGTTTATGCTTTAATAACTGAATCATATGCCATTTGGAATCTATTTTCATATAATATAGCAGGTTAGGAGCTTATGTTTATTCATTCGGTAGCCAGTTTTCCCCAAATCATTAGTTAAGCAGCTACTCCCTTCCTTACTTTTTGTGATGTCTGGGTTACTAGGTATTCAATTTATAGACATACATAAATATACATATAACACACAAACATTTTCAATGTCTTTTTTCCCTTTTAAATGTCTTTCTGCTTTGCTGAGATATAATTGACAAAATTCTAAGATACATAAAGTGTGCGTCGTGACTTTTTTTTTTTTTTTTTTTTTGGCAGCACTCGTGGCACGTGGAAGTTCAGTGCCAGGGACTGAACCCTCACTACAGCAGTAACCAGAGCCACTGCAGCGACAATGCCAGTTCCTTCACCTGCTGAGCCACGAGGAAACTCCTGCATCATGATGATTCAATATATGGCTACATTGGGAAAGGATTCCTCTCTCCTAGTTAATTAACACTTCATCACCTCACATATTTATCTTTTTTTTTTTTTTTGGTGAGAACCCTCACGTTCTACACACTTGGGAAATTTCCATTATACAGCACAGTGTTCTCTGTTTTCCTATCTATATGTTTTCTTCTGTTCCATTGGCCATAATAATATTTGCGGACCAGGTTCATGCCGCTTTAATGACTGTTGTCCTTTATTGTGTATTGATCAGCTTTCTCTCTTTGTCTGGTTAATTGCAAGTGTAGTGGAGGAGTTTCTTCATAAATCTGGACACCACAGGAGGGGCAGAGTCTAAGGGCTGGCCACTTCAGTGGGGTTTTTATTTTTTTTACTTTTTATTTTTTTGTCTTTGGTCTTTTTTTAGGGCCGCACCTGCAGCATATGGAGGTTCCCAGGCTAGGGGTCGAATCAGAGCTTCAGCTGCGACCCACACCACAGCTCATGGCAACGCCAGATCCTTCACCCACTGAGCGAGGCCAGGGATCGAACCTGCATCCTCATGGACACAGTCGGGTTCGTTAACCACTGAGCCCCGACAGGAACTCCTCAATGCATTTTTTAAAATCTTAAAACATTAAAGCGGATGAGGGACTTAGAGAGGAAACTAAGAAACCCTTCATTTTTACAGAACGGGGCACTGAGTGGGAAGACAGGGGAAAGTGATTGAGCCAAGGTCTCGGCTAATTGGTGGCGGAGTCACGAGAACCCATGTGCCCTAATTCCCAGTGGAGTACTTCTGACCAAAAGACCAAGTGCCTCAGTGGTACTATGAAACTTACCAATAGGTCTTGTAATTTAACAGCATCCCTTCACAGAGCTGATCATATGAACTCTGCAGATCGGCTCATTATTGACATTATTTGATGCTCACAACCGCCAAACGTCCACAAGAGGCTGTGACAGTGTGAATGTCTGCGGCTCCCCACCCCAAATTCCTATGTTGAAATTCTAACCCCTAGTGGGATGGTATGTGAAGGCGTGGCCTTTGGGATATGATTAGGTGATGAGGGCGGTGCCCTCATGAATGGGGTTAGTGCCCTTTTATAGAGCCCAGAGAGACCCCTTCGGCCAGGTGAGCACACAGCTGGGAGACGGCAGTCTATGAACCAGGAAGCAAGTTGTCATTACACCCCAAATTTGCTAGTGCCCTGACCTAACACGTCCTGGCTCCCACAACTGTGAGAAATGAATGTCTACAGGATTCTGTTAGAGCAGCCTGAATGGACTAAGACAAAAACTGACTCCCTGTTCCCTTGGGATGCTGAGAAACTACCAAGACTGTCATGTTCTTGAAAAAAAGAAAAACATCGATATGAGATCATTTCAGAATCATTAGCCAAAGATGCTTTACCACACAGATACTTTAAACAGTTTAAAAAGAAAAAAAAAAAAGATAGCCATGAAACCATCAATAAAAACGCTCGCCTTCTGGACAGGCTGATCAAAGCTCTGCAGAGGCCCAGCGCTTCCTTCCGGGAGTCCTCGGGAGTCAAGGCGACACGCTGCTGAGACCCGTGGCTGAGTCATGCGAACGTCAAGCCATTTTCCAACTCAGTGCATCGCCTCCTGCAATTTCCCCAAACTGCATTAAGGCCAATTAAGCATCTCGGGGATCAAAAAAAAAAATTAGAAAGGAAGGGGACGCTTTGGCCCTGGTAAGCATTGAAACGTGAAACAAAGCCATTTTGTGACTGGGTACTCAGAGACAAGTCTACATAAGGTACCCACTCTTCTGTTTGCTGTCTTACTGCTACTGCAACACCGCATGACCAGAGTGGGAAGCTCCAGATCTCTTTCTATGGTATTGGTGACATAAGCTTGCTGCTCTTCCCATCCTCACGCATCCTGTTAAATTTCCCCCAGGGAAGATAGGAAAGCAAGTTATTCTGTGCGTAACAATAAGATGTTCTGGGCCCCCGCTCATGCATTTAAATATTACGTTCAATATTACGTTATTCCAAAGCTCTCATTCCCAGCAGTTTCCCCGTGCCATCAGACCTCTGGTTATGAAAAGATATTAAAATACTTGAGAAACAGAAGCCTCAGTGGCAAACGTCATTAAACGGCATTTGCCTAAAGCACCCATTTCTACTTACAGAAACTATATGCCCAGCACAGACTTAATGTCAAAACGTATTTGTTGACTGAACAAGAGAGGAAGAGAATGAACGAATGGCTTTAGTGACACGAGCAGCCGTCACTGAAACAAACATATGAACTGGTTAAGAATAGAAGTGTCGGCAAATGAACAGATCTACAAAACACAAACAGACCCACAGACACAGAGAACAGACTTGTGGTTGTCAGGGGCGCGGGTAGGAAGGATGAATGGGGAGTTTGGGATTCGCAGATGCAAACTATTACATACAGGATGGATAAACAACAGACCTCACTGCACAGCACTGGGAACTCGATTTAATATCCTGTAATAAACCATAATGGAAAACAATCAAAAATAAAATAAAGTTATTCCAATGGGGAAAAAAAGAATCTCTGCCCAAGCAGCGAGGCTTTGACCACTGCCCTTTGCCAGGTTTATCAATAACCCTGAAGCTGCAGAACGGCCCGAGATCCGAGAAGACACTTGCCTAGAATTCTTGCTCTGGCCTTGGGAATTCTCTGTGTGTACTCATAGACAAACAAGAGATCCATAAAACCTGGCAGGAAGAATTTATCCTAGAGCTGCTCCTGCAAAAAAGGCAGAATCTGAATCGATAAACAGAACCATCAATGCAACTTCAGTTCAATTGTGAAACACTTTGCTTAGGGCACAAGAGAAGTCAAAGAGACGAGTCATGGTGAAAACTTGCACAAGCACAGCCCTGGGAACTCTCTGGCCAGGTTCAGACCACACCTGCCCCCCGGGGCTACTGAAGAGAGACAGCTACTGCTCTCAGGAGCCCTCGGATCCTCTGCCCCGTGCTCCCACCCCCTCCAACCGGCTGTGTGAGAATGGAAAAGCCAAGTCCTAGCTCAGTCTTGGTCCAGCACAATATCCGGGCCAAGGTGACTGCCAAAGGCCTCCCTGGACTTGGCCGGCAGCCCCACCACGGGGGAGAGGCTCTCCCACATCCCCCGCTTCGAGCAGGGAGGCCCATGGCAGGACACGGGTGCCTCTGCCACCTCAGAGAGGGCCATGGATCACAAAGCAGAAGTCCAGGAGGCCAGGAAATGAAATCCACTTCCTGGTGACAAGAAAGCTGTTGGCTACTCTCTAACAAGAAGCATGATTTCGCCAGCAAAGCAATGAAACTTTGGGGAGTGCCAAAGCCTGGGGCAGAGAGCAGGTGTGTGTGTGTGTGTGTGTGTGTGGTGTGGGGTAGTTCACATCCTAGAATCAGGTCCCAGTGAGTGGCACGTATTGCCATCTTGTCACTAATAACAGAACAACAAGGCTGATGCCAGGACTACAAGATGCTAACATGTCGCTATAGCAGAAGTAGAGAGTGGGGCAGAAGTTCAACTGATTTGAAACACAGCATTTATATTTAATGCTCCCTTCAGGTCAAGGTTCAAGTTCAGAATTTAAAGGGTCTGCAGACCCTGAGTTAACAGTTCGTTTCTCTGGAGTTCTGTTGTGGCTCTATGGTGACAAACCCAACTAGCATCCGAGAGGACCCGGGTTCGATTCCTGGCCTTGCTCAGTGGGTTAAGGATCCGGCGTTGCCGTGAGCTGTGGTGTAGGTCGCAGATGCGGCTCGGATCCCATGTTGCTGTGGCTGTGGCATAGGCCAGTGGTTACAGCTCCATATGCCACATGTGCGGCCCTAAAAAGACAAAAAAGAAAAAGAAGTAAGATCTTATTTCTAAAAAAAGAAGAAAAAAAAAAAAGAGTTCATCTCTTTGGAGAGGGAACCCTGGTGTCTACATGGCCAGCCCTGTTTGAGAGGTCAGGAGCAGTCCCAAAGTCCCCATCTGCACAGGCTAGCAGGCTGGCATGTGACAAAAGAAAGGAACCCAGCCAGCTGCTTGCCCTCTCTCTGCATCTGTGTCAGCAGCACCCAAGATGTGCAAGCATTTGCTTATGGGCTAAGTAACTAGTGAGCTTGCAATTTGCACCAATCTTTCTGGAAAGCTCCTCTTGGAGGCCCCTGATGGATGGCAGAAGAGCCCTTGAATGAATTCCTTTTCTTTAGCTGCAAGAAACGGGGGGATGGAATACAGAGGTAGAAAAACACACTTGAGGCCAAAGTCCACAGTCCAAGGCTTAGACGAGAAGTGGATGTTTCATTTTAAAACTCAGCACACTTTTAAGATCACAAAACTTCCTGGGGGTGGGGGTGGGTGCACAGAGCAGGAGCGAGGGGACACTTGTTGGTTTTACATCAACCTTCTGCTCTCTGTTCGTCCACAAAATCCTGCCTCGGGGGCACCAAAGGGATGTGGGGCGAAAAATCCCAAGACAGAGTCATTTCATTTCATTGAAAGAAAAAAATTCAGCTTCTCTGGAAAGCGTGCGGGAACTACAAGTGTTACCAGTGGGTCATTTCAATGCAGGCGATTTCAAAACCACCACAGCCCCACAATGAGGGGCTTCGGTAACGAGAAAAAGCCTGAAATACCTCTTTTCCAGAATGCAGGTCTGTAATCCGGTCCTGGGCTAAATATGGGCTTGCTTAGGTAAGCCTCTGAGCAGCCCTAGGTCCTTTGTGGTGAAAATGTCAAGGGACAAAGGGGACCACAGGCTGGCTGATTTATGTGGGAATGGAAGGCCTGAGCCACTGCCACCTTGGGCAAGCCTCATTAACTTTTGAGTCTCCATTTACTAGAGAACGGAGGCCGGCCCAGACTGCCAGGCTAGGGGCTGGCGGATGGGGGGCTAAGGTCATTGGAATCTGGATCTCCAGATCTTTCTTTCTCCTTCAACACTGCTTTTACGGGTGGAGCTTTACTGAAGCTATTCGCCATCTGGAGACAGAAGCACAGCTGAGGTTCCAGTTATGGGCATGGGGTGCGGTTATAGTCGGGATGGCCTTTCCTGGTGAATTTTATTTTATTTTATTTTATTTTATCTTATTTTATTTATTTATTGTCTTTTTGCTTTTTCTAGGGCCGCTCCCGCGGCATATAGAGGTTCCCAGGCTAGGGGTCGAATTGGAGCTGCAGCTGCCGGCCTACACCACAGCCACAGCAACGCGGGATCCGAGCCGCGTCTGCAACCTACACCACAGCTCCTGGCAATGCCAGATCCTTCACCCACTGAGCGAGGCCAGGGATCGAACCCGCAACGTCATGGTTCCTAGTTGGATTAGTCAACCACTGCGCCAGACGGGAACTCCTCCTGGTGAATTTTAGTCTGCAGGCTCCATTGCCTCTGGTCCCAGGGAAGAACCACCTGCCCTGGGTGATCAGCCCTGGGGGCAGCGGGCGGGGTGGGGGGAGAGGGGGGAAGAGGGGTTCTTAGAAGGCAGTGGGGGTGGGAAAAACACTATAGGAAGGAGGGAGGTGACAAATGTCCTGAGGGCAGACCTACTCCATCACATTGGGAGGGAGGTGAGAGACAGCTCGAGGGGGCAGAGGAGGGAGTGACGCAAGGATTTTAACCCTTGCTTTACCTTGGCCAAGGACAATCATGCTCCTTCGCGGGCAGCTGCCATCCATCGCGGTTTCAATACAAATAACACCTTCAAGAGGGAAGTTCCGTGAGTGGGAGGGGGCACATTTTTCTTCGTTTTCTACTCAATCTGAGGTGGGGCTCTGTGCAAGTCAATAGGATATTTCCTCCCTATCAAGGACATGATGTCTAAAAGGATAATATTTAGCTGTTTTTTTTTTTTTTTTTTTTTTTTCCCGTTGGCCGCCGTTCAAAGACCTGGAAACATTTACTAGCAAATTTAATTACTCTGCATTTTAGAAAATGCATCCTTTCCAAATAAGAAAGGGGAGCTAGGGAGGCTGGGAAAAAAAAAAAAAAAAGAATCATGTCGTCTAATCGAAGATAGAAGCAGCCCGACTTCCAGACACATCCTTCGAGATCTGGGAAAGCCCATCGGGCCGTCCACAGAGGAGAATGCATCTGCAGGCAACACTGATTAAACACCCACTATTTGCTAAGCACTTCCGCATAGGTTATCTTATGTTATCTTACTTAATCCTCACAATAACCCAACAAAGAAGGTGGGTATTAACATCTCTTTTCCAGATGAAGACAAACGAGGCTCTAGAAACGGAAATTTACTATGTGCATGTACGCTCCCCGTTTCTAAAAGGTTTATACCTGTATTTGCTCTTTTCACCCGAGGCAACTGTGCAAATTGTCTACGCCAAGCATCGTTCATGTTGATACCACACACGATGAGGAAACTGGCGCGGAAAAGCGAGGTAAGGTCCCTGAGGGTCACTCTGCTAAGCAGTCGCAGGTCTGGGGCTTAAATGAAGTCCTCCAACTCTAACTCTCGGACTCTGTTCCCTTGTGGTCAGATGCCACTCCCTGCAGTCCACGTGGCTCAAGCAGGGCTCGGCACAAAGATCAGCTCGATAGAATAAGGAAGGCCGCTCATGCCACAAACATGCACACACCAGGCACTGTACCCGGTACCCGTATGAAGGGACAAAGCCATCAGTTTTGCAAATGCAGAGAGAAGGAAGGTTGGAGACACTTCTTAAGAGGGGGCGGCTCTGAAGATCACATAGGAGTTGGAACTGAATGACCTGCCAAGGGAGGGGAGTCACAGGAGTAAGAGTATTTTTTTTTTAAAGATGGGGGTAAAGAGTCATTTGGGGGAGAGGGATAGGATGTTTTGTCTTTTTAGGGCCGCACCCATGGCATATGGATGTTCCCAGGCTAGGGGTCCAATCAGAGCTACAGCTTCCGGCCTACACCCCAGCCACAGCAACGCAGGATCCGAGCCTCACCTGCGACCTACATACACTGCGACATGCGGCTACACCCGCCAGATTCTTAATCCACTGAGTGAGGCCAAGGATCGAACCCTCATCCTCACTGACACTATGTCTGGTTCTTAACCTGCTGAGCCACAATAGGAACTCTGAGGGATAGGGTTTTTTAAAAACCCTCTAGCAAGAAGTATTCCTCCAAGTAATAAGCAATCGTAAAATACAAGGCTTTGGCAATTGGTTTAGCTCATGTTCAATGTGAATTTTAAAAGGAAGAGAGACTCTAGGCTACAAAGAAGCTTGAAGATGCTTGAAGCTTTTTTAATGCTTGAAGATGGTGAATGATAGTAAATGCCAAGGAAATGCATCGAAATGACACTAGAAAGCAAAACAGAATCTCAAAGATTGCACAAAATATTAAAGAAAATAAGATCACTTGGACTATAAATCAAGGATAATAAAGCCATCACATTGCCAAATTTGGGAACATTTTCAATAAGGCACCACATCCTGGATACCACACACAATCAGACAATTTTCTTGGATATTACAACTTTAATACAGAGCACAACAAAAGGCTTCCCTGGCACCCCGAACCAGTCCCAATCCTGAGATAAAACCCAGAAAACCAGTAATGATGCCTGGGAAAGCAATATTGGAAAACCCCCATTTCCGAGATGAAGGATGTCATAAAAAGAAATTAAATAAACTTCACCAAAGCCAGCACTGCCCCAGTTGCCTCAAGTTCCCCAAACAGATTGCTTGACAAAAACCAATACAAACCACAAGAATTACTCACTACAAGCATTTAAGGAATTGACACCTATGTTTAATTAGCAAATGGGAGCGCAAAATCCAGCTTCCAGGGCTTTCCGCCTCTTTCTCCTCAGCAGGAGAACAGCGAGTTCTATGATCCCGTCTTAAACCACATGCAAATCAGCCGATGGCGTAAGGAAGGGCTAACCTCCGGGGCAACTGCACCTTGTAACCGGAGTCCTGCTAAGGCAAGCTGAGCTTTGCAATTCTCCCCGTTCCCCCATCAGTACCTAACAGCCTTCCGGGGAAGAAATCCTGTGTATCCAAAAGAAGAACGCCTATTCGAAAAAGTAACACATTTGGGGGTGTTCCCATTGTGGCTCACCGGAAAGGAATCTGACTAGTATCCACAAGGACGCAGGTTCCACCCCTGGTCTCGCTCAGTGGATTAAGAATCCAGCATTGCCGTGAGCTGCGGTGTAGGTCGCCGACACAGCTCGGATCTGGCGTGGCTGTGGCCGTGGTGTAGGCTGGCAGCTGTAGCTCCAATTCATCCCCTAGCCTGGGAACCTCCATATGCCTTGGGTGTGGCTCTTAAAAAAAAAAAAAGACAAAAAAAAATGTTTTAAATAACATATTTTCAGACCATGGTACATATAGAAAGTGTGGCTATAGCTCAACTCCCAGTTATGTACTGTTCAGGGCTTATTTGAAATCCTATAATATCCTGGTAAGTACAACAGGAAATTGACACCCTCCCAGGACCTGAGTGAAAACTTATACTATTCAACCACAAAGAGATAGTTAAAACAAGAGAAATGCAGGGTTTTCCCTGCCAGAGACTTAGCCAGACCTGTCATGGTTGAAATCAGAGGAATCCAAGCTTTCAGGCTAGAAGGAATCTTAGCTTCAGTTCAATCTCAGTTCAGTTCAATCTTCAATTTATTTTTTATCCGTTACACATCTTTAGTGCAAGCCTCTGTTCTAGGCCCCGGAAATACAGGTCAAAGACTCACACCTACCATGGCGATCATTTTACAACATACACAAATATCGAATCATTATAGTGTGCACTTGAAATTAATAGAAGGGTAAATGGCAATTATACCTCAATTTAAAACGATTTTTTAAAAAAGACTCACTTCCTCTGCTGGAACAGCTCACTGACTAATGGGGAAACAGTCAACAAAGAAGCCCAAGGAAGAGGTTCCCATGTGGTACAGAGAGTTAAGGATCTGGCATTCCTGCAGCTACAGCATAGGTTGCGAGGTTGCAAGTGCAGTGCAGGTTCGATCCCTGGCCCGGGAACTTTCATGTACCACGGGTGCAGCCAAAAGAGAAGAAGAAGAAGCCCCAGGACCTGTGGGGCCATGAAACTCTGTTCCCATCACTACTGCTCTCTTGGTACTTCTCCACTTCTTGTTCTTGCCTTTTAAAGTACTCCAATAAGTACACTGAGCTGCCCTATACGGAACCCTTTTAATGCAACCCTGTGCCTGGCACAGGAGCTCCTCTTCAAAATGAGTGCCAAGTGGTCAGTGCCCTGCTGGGCACTCCAGGTCTCCGGGTGTGAGCCAAAGCTTCCCCAGGACCTGCCACTACATCACAAACACTAACAAAATGTTGGTGCACTGATGTTATTTCTTTCTCTCAAACACACCTTCATGTTCTCCTGGTCCCTTTTGCATCCTTCTACCACCCTCTACCTCAAAATTAAAATAAATGCAGTAAAGAGGTTTAGAGAAGAGAATCTCATCTGAGAAGACGTGTTATGAATTTATTTTGAGTGCTTAGCCCGTGGTGAGGGGGGTCATTTGAAACTGGGGACCACTTCTGTACTGAGTCAAAAAGGAAGGGCATGAAGATCACCAAGTCCCGAGGGTACCAAGAGCGGCTTCAGGAGGGGGGAAAGGAAAGATGGGTGAGTCAGAGATGAATGTGGTCAAAGGTTGAGATCTTTGGAGAAGAGTCACATACAAAGAGTATTTGACCAAGGAGTTTCCCTGGTGGTGCCGTGGGTTAAGGATCTGGCATTGCCACTGCTGTGGCTCAGGTCACAGCTGTGGGGTGGCTTCGATCCTTGGTCCTGAGAACTCCTGCATGCGGTGGCTACAGCCAAAAAAAAAAAAAGTATATGACTACATGTGTGTAAGAAGGGTGACTATAGTGAATATTATGTTGTATACAATTGTCCCTTGAACGAATCAAGGGTCAGGAGCACCAACCTTCCGTGTAGTTGAAAACCTGCATACAACTTTACAGTCAGCTGTATGTATTCACGGCTCTTCCATCGGCATGTGGTGAACCCACAGATTCAACCAATCACAGATGGGGTAGTACCACAATACATACTTAGAGAAAAAAACCCACCTGTAAGTGGACCTTCACAGCTCACACCCGTGTTTTTCAAGGGTCGACTGTTCTTGAAAGTTGCTAAGAGAGACAGTAGAGTTTGAATGTCCTCACCACACACAAAAAAGAAAACTGTGAGGAGATGGGTGTGTCAGCTAACCCTCACTGTGTCATCACCGCGCGAT
This sequence comes from Sus scrofa, assembly GCF_054392235.1. Classification (NCBI taxonomy): domain Eukaryota; kingdom Metazoa; phylum Chordata; class Mammalia; order Artiodactyla; family Suidae; genus Sus; species Sus scrofa. Next base: position 119,218,102 of record NC_139401.1, read on the forward strand.
GTACATGTCTATCAACCCATCACATCATACACCTTAAACTTATGCAGTGTTGCCCCTCAATTATATCTCAATACAGCTGGAAAAAATTAAAAACAGATGGAATGTGTGCCTGTGCCGCTGGGTACGTAAGCGGAGGAAAATGGAGCAGCAGCACATATCATTGAAGCTAGAAGAGTGGAGAAGCCACGAAGTGTTAGACCCGTCATCAGTAGGTAGATGTGGCTGGAAAGATAGACTACGATAGATAACCGATTGCTAATTTCTCCCCAACTAACCTAAAGAGTTCAGGGTTACAGGCGATGTGAACTCCTCATGCCCAACACTCCTGTGAAAAAGGACACGTGATGTTTGGCTCAGGGAATACTGATAACTTACTATGAATACTGACGACGTGCCAAGCACTGGGCTCTGGGCCTTACTGAGATTGTTTCGTGTCATTTTCACAACAACCCTATGAGGTCCGTACTATCGTGTTTACTATCACGATGCTCACGAGGCAGAAAGAAGAAACGGAGAGTTCGAATAATTCAGATCCGAATCCATGCAGTACGATGCCAGGGCCATAGCTCTCAAGCACTCAACTCGATGAAAAATATGGAAATGGATCCATGAAGGGATACTGAATTCAAGCGGAAGCTTTCACGGCCATTCTGGGTTCAGACCTCTTTCCAGGTGAATCATCAGCATGGCTCCGTGTGCCTAGAGCACCAGAAGCCCATATGTATATATTGGTTTGATGTTTAATTCTGTAATTACCGCCTAGGGACGAGTAGTCAAGTTCATTTGTGGTTACAGAGGTTGAAAGTGCAAAAAAACCTGGATACGCACACATGAGCCTTCCACTCTGCTGCTGGTTAAAGGTGTCACCTGGACAGCGCTAATGACAATCACAAGGGCAGCAGAGGGAAGGTGAAGGTCACTCGCTTTCAACTGGAGGGAACTCAAGGAGTACCTCTGCCTGGGCTTTGGCCGACAGTCATTAGGAAAGTTATCTAAAGGGTCTAGTGCATTTATTTTTACCTAATTATAGTTATCAACTGGCATTTTCAAAGGGCTTCAATTATGTAGTCAGCAGCCTGGGAACCCACAGCATCTGATACAAATAAATTGCACACATTACCATGTACCCTTCTTGGTCAAGGCTTTGGTAAAAGGGAAGTTCCAGAACCATTTGAAGGTGTACATATTCCCCCTGGAGTAGTGGTTCGTTGTTTTTTTGTTTGTTTGTTTGGTTGGTTGGTTGGTTGGTTGTGCCCGCAGTATATGAAACGTTCCTGGGCCAGGAATCAAACCCGTGCCACAGAAGCAACCTGGGTCTCTGCAGTGACAACGCCGGAGCCTTAACCCTGTGTGCCACAAGAGATCTCCTGGAGTAGTGGTTCTTAGCCTGCTTTAGTTCTCAGGGTCCAAGGAGAATGTGGTGAACAATCCTAGATTCTGCATTCAGAAAATGCACACATACACGTACGTGAATGCTTCTGTATATAATCCTGGACCAGACAAGTGCAGCAACTCCCGGAAGCGCATTCCAAGACCTCTGCTTAGATGCCGCCAATGTCAGGCTGAAGAGTCAAGTGCAGTAAGAGCGTTATAACCTGGGGCGCGTTCTCTCACCCAAATTTTGACGAAGAAGGAACACGTTTTGTCGATAGAACCAAGCATCCCTGACAGGAGGGTCTTTACAAGCAAAAGAACATTTTATTCTTGAATACCACTTGAACAATGTTTTTGTTTAAAATGCCCCACCACATTACAATATTCTTGACCCCCCCACCCCCCACCCCCGTATTTCCGAGAGGGACACTCTCGTTAATCAAAACGTGGTCCATGGACCAGCAGCCTCGGCATCACCTGGAAATTTGGTAGAAACACAGAATCCCAGGTCTTGTCCCTGATTCCTACTGAGTCAGAGCCTGCATTTTACAAGATTCCCAGAGGATGCACATACAGATGACCTTTGAGAAGCACGGACGGGCAGGGTAAGGACATCGGGGCACAAAGAGGCAGAGGTGTGGGAGAATGAGGACCAGGCTCTACTCTTTGCCAGCGCATGACCGCGGGCAAACGCCTCAAACCCTCTAAGGAGGCTGCCTCGACTCTGCGTCAAAGTGTTTTTGTGCCTGACTCATGGTAATTACTTGACAAATGGGACTTAATGTTCTGACGGTTAAGATTTTTATTACATCTTAACAACTGTCACATGTCAGTGCTCAGTAAACTAAAAAAACCTCTCTGTAGATGCGGACGGAAGGAAAGGAGAGGGAGCAGTGTGCAATCCCTCTACGTGGGAAGAGTGGACCAGATGGCCCGGGAGCTTCCGCGTGCAAAAGGAGGGGTCTGAGGCTGCACGAACCGCTTCTCAGATGTGTGCCTCTGGGCGTAAAGGGGAAGCCTGAAGCCACGGCTCAGGCGCTAAGGCTCCAATGTCCATGAAACCCAACAGAGTTCTTCCCGGGCTGGGAGACACCTGGCAGTGGGGGAGGTCAAGGGGGGATGGCACCAAGATGGCCCAACTGAAGACGAGAACGAAGATGGTGATGGGATCTGTCCAATGCCACCAAAGAGGGTGTCCATTTACTAGAGGCATACAGGTGGCTGTGCTTCCTAACGCCACATCCTGAGGCGAATTTCCAAATGGGAAGGGACAGAGCCAGGTCCAGAAGCCAGGCCTGCAGACTGCACATCCAGTTTTCCCTCCACCTCACGACAAGAGCTTCATCCAGAACTTACCCATGACGCAGGTTCTCTATTCGATGTGCCTGCCGCTTCGCCTAATGTGGGCTGTTCCAGTTCATCTCTGGCACCCGGCAGGTCAGCACTGGGCTGCTGTTGAGGGAATTTACAGGCGCCACTCGCGAAGTCCACTTTGAGGCTATGGCATCACAACACTGTCACCACAGCTTTCAAAGTACAAGGAAAAATAGACCTATTTGTGCAATGGAAACAATTATGAAGAAAGTCACATATTTCCTTTTAAAAGATGATACAGGCTCCAAAGGGATTAACAGCCTGAAGGGCAGGAAGTCCAGTTTCATGTGAGCAGCAGAATATTGCCAAGAAAACTAAGTGAATATATATTTTCAAATTTCACTTCAAGAGCAGCCAACTTTATTTCACCTATAAAACCCAAATCTCTCCCTTCTTCTTGTCACTCAGTTCAAATTCCATCACCGAGCCTTTGAGTGTCACTACTCCAATAAACTAGGAAATTAAAATTTTCCTCCTCTAACCCATGACCTTTGACTGTCATTTAAATTTAGCACGGAGAGCATGCCCCCAAGAAGAAGGCAGCAATTACATTCTTTTATTTTAAAGGGTCTTTACTAATCTGACCGTGGAGAGAGAAGAAAATCTTACTGCATTAAATACCATGCCTCCTCATTTTTCTAGCCTCACTGGAGAAAGCAGTGTTCTGTTGCGATAATTCAAGGTACTTCTCGATGTTCTAAAATAATTTTTAAATTCTAAATACTTCCATGGAAATTATTCTAAAATGTCTCTTATACTTCTCTGGCTTCTTCAAAGTATAATGTATATGATGACATATATATATATATATATACACATATATATATATATAAAGTATAATGATTGAATAGCTTTTTCATTCAAATATGTGTATGTAAAGTATATTTATTCAGTGCATTATATGCAGCAGGCATTTGGTGAGGACTTTATATACATTTTGTCTCAGGGTCTTTAGGAATATCTATGACTGTACTAAGTTATGATAATGTGATGCTCAGGAGTGATATCGGCACGGAAATGACTGTCCAGCAGCCAGTTGTACTTGGTAGATTCACCTGTTTCCTCTTTCTGCTGTCAACTGTCCCTTCTGCCTCTGGACACTGGCCTGTGGTTTCTAATCTGTTTCCTTAGGTCTTATCAATGGACTGAGTGATTCTGCATGCCAGCACGGTAGAGTGCCTGAGCTTGATGAGAACTATTTACATAACTCAGGTGTCTCTTTTGCTTCTGTATTAGCATCATTCTCTTTTGTCACCTGGCAGGTCCTCATACTAAATAACTGGAGAAAACACAAACCTTAAGAGGGGAAAGGCTAATGTTAAATTCATTGTGTGTCCATCTTAAGGTCTCCGTGAATACTTCATGATTGGGAATTTTGAGCAGGGTGTAATATAAATATGGGGGTGATATGTCATAAACAACCAGAGAGTCGGTGCACCACAAGAGAAAGTCAGAAAGCCCATATAATCGAATCCAAAAGAAGTGCAGGATATAGTTCGTTAAGAAAGACCACATGGGAGTTCCTGCTGTGGTGCAGTGGGTTAAGAATCCAACTGCAGTGGCTCAGATTGCTGCAGGGATGCGGGTTCGATCCCTGGCCTGGCGCAGTAGGTTAAGGATCCAGCGTTGCTGGAGCTGTGGTGTAGGTCACAGCTGCAGCTCAGATTCAATCCCCAGCCCAAGAACTTCTATATGTCGCAGGTGCAGCCATTAAAAAAAAAAAAAAAAAGATGACATGAAAGAGCCAAGTCTTGAGCTTTGAAAGAACATGAGATTTAAAGACAGAAATGGGCAAAGTCTAAGCAGGAGATGGTAAGGAAGTCCACCATCTAGAAGTGTAAGACGGAACTCAGTCAGAATGTGGAACATTTTTTTTTTTTTGTCTTTTGTCTTTTGTTGTTGTTGTTGTTGCTATTTCTTGGGCCACTCCCGCAGCATATGGAGGTTCCCAGGCTAGGGGTTGAATCGGAGCTGTAGCCACCGGCCTATGCCAGAGCCACAGCAACGCGGGATCCGAGCCGCGTCTGCAACCTACACCACAGCTCACGGCAATGCCCAATCGTCAACCCACTGAGCAAGGGCAGGGACCGAACCCGCAACCTCATGGTTCCTAGTCGGATTCGTTAACCACTGCGCCACGACGGGAACTCCAGAATGTGGAACATTTTAGAGACTGAGAGACACCTGTTATTAACATCTGGGATCTTCCCGGGCCAAGGGTAGCCTAAAATAGATATTGGGGCAGGGGGTTACAAAGAGTGCCTGATTATGCAGAAATGAATATGGAAACATGGGAAAGCCCTAGCTTTTTAAACAATTCAGATGGAGATATGAAAGCAAAAACACCGATTATGGCATCCAAAAGGGCTGCGTTCTGGTCCTAGCTCAGCCAACTACTAGCTGCATGGTCTTTAAGTACAAAATTAAACCTCTCTGTATCTGGGCTGCCTCACCTCCAAAATGGTAATAGTAATAGCATAATGTGAGGATTCAGTGAAAGAGAATATATAAAGTACTCATCACAGTGCAAGGTGCATGATAAGTACTGGATAAATGGCAGCTCTTATTATGCAGAGATGATTGATATGACCTGAGTCTCTAAACATGCAGAAAGAGAAAGGGAAGGCAGCTCCAGGAGTAGGGCACATACAAGAAAATGGAGATGTGAGAGCTTTTAACCTATGCTCTACCCTCTTCCATTTACAAGCCTAATGACGGAGGAGTTTCAATTCTTACCATTTGGGACCTGGAGTGATTGGATTCATTATACAGTCTCAGATGAGTCACTTCTGCTGCTAAATGTCACCTTAACCATAATGTTGTTAGTTTGAGTGAGTCAGTGCTCTACATGGCTTTACATCTTCCCAGTAGTTCAGAAAACAACATGTTTTATCTTCTAGATACTTCTACCAGGCTCAAAAAAGGGAGGCTTTGAGTGATGGTGGTCTACAGTGAAGGAACGTGTCTGAACTCATCCCTCTGCCCCTGGAAAGAAAAGAGCTTCGACGACTTTTTAAAAAGGCGTCCTTTTATAACACTCTCTTTATTGACTTAAGGAAAATAAATATGAGCCCCCCTGCATTTTAATAAGCTGAAACATCAGCAGGTGGAGGGCCCCTGTAAATTCAATCTGACGTCGCAAATACATATCAACTTCTGTTTCCAACCATGATGGGGTAAAAGGAAGCAAATTCAGTCCCTAGAAAACTTGACCAAATATATGCAAAAACAGTTTCCAGACACTGGACAACAGGCAGTGCAGGACGGTGGTCCCGCAGAGAAGGTAAATGAATCAGGCAAATGCAACAACTGCCCTAGCAGACTGCTTGGAGAGGATTTCTGAGGTGCAGCGCAAGGAAGGGGACTACAAACAGAGCACAGTAAGTTCTCTTTTTTGCTGGAGAGACGGAGATCACGGTGTGGGGAGACCGAAGCAGTTAAACCCTGTGGGGGAAGAAATACCAGAGAGCTGCACGGGAGAGAGTCCCAAGGTCTTCAGAAAGGGTCCTCTCGTATCTTTCGTTGAGTACTGATCTGCTCATGTATGGAAAGGAAACGACTCAAGACCAAGGAGAGAATCACTGAAAAATAAAGTAGGAAGAACAATCCCCAGAAGTGTACGAATGATCAGCAGCCAAGTGAAAAGATCTTGTAATATTTGGGGCATTAATTAGCGCCCTCATAAGTCTATTGCCTCAGTAGTGGGATCAAGTTAGCCCTAGGCTAAAAGCTGCACTGATACTATCCTAACAAAGCATAAAGCAAGCTTCAAAGGGATCAAACCCACTTCAATTGACTACATCCCAGTTCAAAGTTCCATCATATTTAAAGGGCTACAGTGAAGCCCCACACCCAATGATAGAAAATTTATGATATCCCACATCCCGTTAAAAATTGTCAGACATGCAAAGGATCAGTACAATACCACTCTTAAGCAAGGAGAAAAAAAATCAACAGAAACAGATTCAGAAATGATATAAATCATAAAATTAGCATCTAAGGACATTAAAATAGCCATTATAAGTATACCGTATTTGATTATAAAACTAAGGTAAGATTGGACATGCTAAGTAGAAACATGGAAGATAAAGAAAAGACCCAAGTTAAACATCTGGAGATGAAAAATATAATATCTGAAATGAAAAATACAAGAGCTAGAATTACTAGTGCATTAAATAGTACAGAAGAAAAGATGAGTGAACTTGAAGACATAGCAATAGAAACTACCCAAAATAAAACAAACAGAGAAAAAGACTGGAGGAAAAAGGATAAAGCATCCGTGTAGCTGTGGGGACATATCAAGGGGCCTACTGAGGTCCCAGAGGAAATAAGAACCAAAAGCTTTGAAATTTTGGGGAAAACTACAAATGCATAAATCTAAAAACGTCAATGACCCCTACACAGAAAAAAAGAAGAAAACTGCACCATGACACATCATAGTCTAAGTGCTAAAAAAGTGAGAACAAATTAATTCAAAAGAACAAAGATAAGAGTGACAGCAGATCTTTTGCCAGGAGCTATGCAAGCCAAGAAACAAACCAACTTTATTGACTTAAGGGAGAATTCATTGCCAGAAGGCCATCACTGTAAGAAATAATAAACAAAATTCTTTCAACAGAAGGAAAATGATACCAGATGGAATACCGGAGATACATAGAGCAGTGAGGAAGTCTGGAATTGATAAATATGTGAGTAAATATTAAAGATTTGTTTCTAATTTTTAAAAATCTCTTTCAAAGATAACTATTTAAAGCAAACATCATAACACTGTATTGTAGTGTATGCTGGATGACACGTGGAAAAAACAGCACAGAGGCTGGGAGGAGGGAAATTAACATACACTGTTTTAATGTTTTCATAGTACATGTGAAAGGGCATATAGTGTCAAGGTAGAGTGTCCAAAGTTAGGGAAATGTGGTGGCAGGCAGCCTCTGAGGTGGCTTCCATGAGCTGCTCTGTTATCTGCATCTTTGTGGCATTCCCTCCCTTTGAGTGTGGGACTGACCTAGTGACTCACTTCCAACAAACAGAAGAGAAGAAGAGTGCTGGAATGTCACTTCCAAGATTATGGTCCAAAATAGACTCTGTCTTCTCTCTCTTGCTCACTCTGTCTTATCTCACACTCTGATGGAAGGAGCTGCCATGCAGTAAACTTCCCTACATAGAGGTCGGGGCGGGGGCGGGCCAAGAACCAAGGGCCACTTCTGGCCAGTCCTCAGTGAAGAAATGGGGCCCTCTCTCCAACAGACGAAAAAGAACCGCTGGATGCTGCCAGCAACTGTACCCGTGAACTTGGACGTGTATCCTCCGTCAGGCAAGCTTTAAGATGAAATGACTACAGCTTCAGCCAATATCTTGATTATAATTTTGTGCGAGACGTTGAGCCAGAGAACCCGGCTAATTCACGCCTGGATTCCTAACTCACAGAAACTGTGAAAGAATAAGTATTTGTTGTTTTAGTTACAAAATGTGCGGTTAATTTTGTTACGTGACAACACATAAGCAGCAAACTATAAAATGTACCTTCTAGAATCACCACTAGAGGAAAAAAACCACAAAATAAACAGTATAACGAATGGGCCTATAATGGAAACAAAATGAAATCTTTAATCAATTATTCCAAAGTGGTGAAGGAGAGAGGCCAAGTGCTAAGACTATGGAGTCCCCCGCTGGCCTGAAAGAGAGTTTACATTCTCACTTGGGGGTGGAAACTCAGTTAGAAAGTCCTTAAGGAAAACAATCCTGACTGCGGATGCAAACACCCTCTGCCTCGGTGGCTGAAGGGCAGAACAGTGTCTCAGATAAGGAGGGAGCTGCAGGAATAGATTCGAGATGGGCCTTGACACTGGCTGTATCTTCAGCAAGCAGAGATATGAAAGAGGCCAAATACTCCAAGCAGAGGAGACAGGATCCACAGCGCAGTTTAGAAAGCTAGAGGAGGAGTTCCGCCGTGGCTCCGTGGTAAAGAACCCAGGTTAGTATCCATGAGAATGCAGGTTCGATCCCTGGCCTCACTCGGTGGCTTGAGGAATCCAGTGTTGCTGTGGTTGTGGTGTGGGCCGGCAGCTACAGCTCCAGTTCGACCCCTAGCCTGAGAACTTCCATATGCCGCGGATGCAGCCCTAAAAAGACCCCCAAAAAAGGCGGGGGAGGGGGGAGAGTTCATTTCCTCCACCTGACAAAGAGCACCCAGGAAATATCCACGTTATATACATAATGGTGAAAGACTGAAAGCTTTCTCCCTGAGATCAGAAACAAGACAAGGATGTCTGTTTCAGCCACTTTTTATTCAACATCGTACTGGAAGTTTTAGGCACGGCAATTAGGCACGACAATGAAATAAAAGGCATCCTGACTGGAAAGGAAGAAAGAAAACTATCTCTGTTTGCAGGTAACATGATCTTGTATATAGAAAATCCTGTGGAATGCACTAAAAATCTAGTAGCACCAACAATCAAGTTCAGGAAGCTTGCAGGCTACATGGCCAACATTTAAAAATCAGTTATGGGGAGTTCCCGTCGTGGCGCAGTGGTTAACGAATCCGACTAGGAACCATGAGGTTGCGGGTTCGGTCCCTGCCCTTGCTCAGTGGGTTAACGATCCGGCGTTGCCGTGAGCTGTGGTGTAGGTTGCAGACGCGGCTCAGATCCCGCATTGCTGTGGCTCTGGCGTAGGCTGGTGGCTGCATCTCCGATTCGACCCCTAGCCTGGGAACCTCCATATGCCGTGGGAGCGGCCCAAGAAATAGCAAAAAGACAAAAAAAATAAAATAAAATAAAAATCAGTTATAGTTCTATATGTACCAATGAATGAACTGAAAATGAAATTAAGAAAATCATTCCATGTACAGTAGCATCGCTAAAAATAAAGTAGATAACAATAGACGTGATCATAAAAGAAGTGCAAAATAGATACTCTGAAAACTAAAGTACATTGTAGAAGGAAGTTAAAAGGACCAAGAGGAATGAGAAGACATCCCATGTTTATGAATCAAAAGACTTGATACAGTTAGGATTAAAATACCCTCCAAATGGACCTACAGATTCCATGCAATACCTATGAAAATCCCAGCTTTCTCTGCATAAATAGACAAGCTGATCCTAAAAGTGACATGGAAATAGAAGCGAACCAGGATTTCCAAAACCATCACGAAAAAGAGCAAAGTTGGAGGACTTACATTTCCCTATTGCAAAACATTCATCAACTGGCTTAAGAATAGGGCTGTAGATTCAATGGAACAGAACTGAGAGTCCAGAAATAAACCCTCATATTTACGGTCAATTGATTTTTAACAACAGTGCTAAGCCAGTGGCGAAACAATTCAGTGGGGAAACAGTCGCCTATTTGGACACCACAAAATCAATTTTTATTGCATAGGATTTATGACAATTATTTAGCAGTACCAAAAGATGACATTATTTGCATGCTAATATTTCAAAACCTGTGTGTTTCCTCAAAAGATAAACTCAAAACGGCATCTTTTTTAACCACAATTCTGCTTCTCGGCTTCCAAATATTCCGGTGTGTTTGATGTCATAGTAGTTCATGTCATTTTTACAAATGAATCAGAGCATACAATGTTTTCACCCATATGTAAAAATCAAAGATTATGAAGCAAGCGCTGCAGGTGGCCATGACCCAAGTTTAGCTACAGGACACTGGTCCCAGCCTTGAAGCCCTCAGATCCCTCCAGCAAGTTACACCCAGAGGTCTCCACATCCCGACTCTTGGGGTCATTATCTCTCTACTTCTTGCTACAGAGTTACCATCTAGTATCATCTAATTTCTCCTATTAATGAACCATATATAAATGAAATGCTACTTTCAATGGTCTTCTGTGATTGGCCTCTCTCAGTCGATACAGTGGGGGTCAGCCTCCTGCGTAGCTGGGCTGGTTCACTCTCACTGCTGTTCCGCTTTCCATTGTATAAATAGACCACGGTTCTACTGATAAACATTTCCAGTTTTCACTATTACAAACTATGTGGCTATGAAGATTTTGGCTGTGTGTCTCACGGTGCAGTACCTACGGTCTATGGTTATCGGTGTCATTGTTGAGTCGCAGGGATTTGTGTAAAGTACTTTGAATTTTAGCAGATGCTGTTAAATTGTCTTCCAACCTACTTGCATCACCTTACATGCCCACAGATGTGGGTCACACTCCACTGCCATAGTACCAAGGCTTGGTTGCATCAGCCATTTTAATTTTTGCCAATTGTAGGGTATAATGATGTCTCGGTGTGATTTTAATTTCCATTCCTGATTGCTAACAAGGCTGAAAAAAAAGTTTTTTTCCTGGCCATTTCGTTTTCTTCTTTTGTACAGTCCTTGCTGGTCTTTTACTTATCTTTTCTTTTTCTTTTTTTTCCCCCCAGCTGTAGTTCTCTGTGTATTCTGGCTATTTAAGCATGTGTAATGTTTTTGCCAATATCTTCTTCCAATTTGTGACTTGTCTTATTATCCTGATGGTAGCTTTTGATGAAGAAAGTTACTTCACTTCAATGAAGTTGAATATAAAACCTTTCCTTTGCAGTTATCACTTTTGAATGACTTGTTTGATAAGTTTTTTTCTACCCTGAGGTCATAAAGACACTCTCTTATATTACCTTCAAAGAGCATTTTAGCTTTGCTTTTCACATCTAGGTTTTTAATAAATCTAGAATTGATTTTTGTTTGTCTGTATGAAAAGGTAGCAGTCAGGGAAACTTTTTTTCCTATATGGATAGCCAATTCTCCAAGTCAACCTTTATGAAAAGTCTATCCATTCACGACTGCTCTGCCACGCCTTCTCTAAGGCACGTCAAAGTCCGCATGCTCCTGGATCGGCTTCTCAAATTTTGTTCCACTGGCGTCCACAACGACTCCAGCATCAACGCACAGGCTGATTTATTACAGCGTGACACCTGGAGGAGCAAGTGTGCCCCTTTCGTGATTGTTCCAGAACATCTTGTCTCTTTTTGGCTCCTGCCATCCCCTTCCCTCGTGTTTAAAAATCAGCTTAACAAATCCCGCAAAAGTAAATGAGATTTTGATTGCCATTATATTGGATCTGTGGATCAATGTGAGGAGAATTAAGTTGTATAATATCAAATCCTTTAATCCACATGTATAGTTTCTCTCTCTACTTAGGTAGGTCATCTTTATTCTTTCTCAATAAGTTTCTGTAAACTTCAGAGAAGTCCTGCATAGCTTTTGTTATGCTTCCTAAGCATTGCATGGTTTTTGATGCCAATGGCATCTTTTTCTAAACCATACTTATTTATGTATACATAGAAATGCAACTGATTTTTAGACTAACTTTATACTTTGCTTAACTGTTATTAATTCTAAACATGTATTGGAAGATTCTTGTGGATTTTCTATTCGTACCATCATATCTGTGCAAAATAACAGCTTCTTCTCAATTCTCATTATCTATTTTTCTGGCTTTACTGTGCAGTTTAGGATTTCCAGGAAATCACTGAAGAAGACTGTAGACGTCCTTGTCTCGTCCCTATCTGAAATCTCCTGTAATAACTCTATAAATTTAGCAGCCAAAGCAAGGCATCAAAATTCTGGGGCAACACACAGGGCTGTGACATGCCCATACCATTCTTCACTAGATACTGAGTCTCCTGCTTTGTCCATAAGGCGACCCATTAATTCCCTACCACCTGTTTCTACAATGAAATTCCACTCTGGCCAAGGAATCCCCCAAGTTCCTCTGAGTGGATCCACATCAATGTCACTGAGACCGAACAGGAAAATTTGGGAGCGTGGTTATGGTGCCAATGCCACCAGAGACAGCTCACCTTGACCCCAGGTCTCCTCTGCTAGAAGCTGATAATCTGAGGCCATGGCAGGGTGAGGTAAGGAACTGCCGACAGCAAATGGTTTGGGGTCAGGCCAACATCTACATGCACAAGAACAAACTTCGACTCCTACCTCACACCATACACAAAAATTAACTCTAAAAGAATCAAGGACAGAAATGTAAGTGCAAAAGCTATAGAGCTCTTAGAAGAAAAGGTAGCTGTAAGTCTTTGTGAACTTGGAGAGGCAGTGAATTCTGAAATATAATACCAAAATCATAAACAACGAAAGAAAAAATAAACTGAACAGCATCAAAATTTAAAATGCTGCAAAGAACACCATCAAGAAAGGGAAAAGACCATTGACAGAATGGGGGAAATGTTCTGCAAATTCCATAACTGATAAGAGACATATTTAGGATATAGAAAGAATATTACAACCCACTACTAAAAAAAATCATGTAATCCAATTTTTAAATAAGCGCAGATTCTAAATAGACATTTATCCAAGGAAAACACACAAACAGCCAAAGAGTAGAGGGAAAGATGATAATAGAAGTAGTCATTAGGAAATGCAAGTCAAAATGACTACGTAACACCACTTCAAAGCTATGAGAGTGGTTCTGAAAAAAGAGCAATAATGACAAGCGTTGGCAAGGATGTTGAGAAATTGGAACCCTCATACATTTGTGCGAATACAAAATGGTGTGGTGACGTTGAAAAACAACCTACAAAGGATTAAATATAGTTACCATATGACCCAACAATTCCACTCCAAGGTATGCACCCAAGAGAAATGAAGGTATAAGCCCAAAAATAGTTGCACACACATGTTCATGGCAGCATCATTCACCATAGTTTGTTTCCAAAGTGGAAACAAACCAAATGTCCATCAAGTGATGAATAGATAAATAATATGTGGTACATCCATACAACAGAATATTATTCAGCAATAAAATGAAATGAAGGACTGATTGATGCTACCATACAGATGAACCAAGAAGCCAGTCACAAAGAACCACATATCTTATTATCGCCTTCATATTAAATCTATAGACACAGAAAGTAGATTAATTAGTGGTTTTCAGGGCTATAAGGCGTATAGGGTTTCTTTAGGGATAATAAAAATATTCTAGGGAGCTCCCTGGTGGCCCAGAGGTTAAGGACTTGGTGTTGTCACTGCTATAGCTCAGGTTACTGCTGTGGCTCAAGTTCAATCCTTGGCCTGGGAACTTCCACCTGCTGTGGGTGTGGTCAAAAAATCTAAAAGTGATTGTGGTTTTGGATGCATAATTTTGTGAGTACACTTAAAACTACTGAATGGTACCCTCTAAATGGGTGACTTGTATGGCATGTGAATTATGTATTCCAAAAAGGTTTTTTGTCCCTTTTTTGTTTGTTTTGTTTAGGGCCACACCCATGGCATATGGAGGTTCCCAGGCTAAGGGTCTAATCAGAGCTGTAGCCGCTGGCCTACACCACGGCCACAGCAACACCAGGCCACGTCTGCAACCTACACCACAGCTCACGGCAAAGCCAGATCCTTAACCCACTGAACAAGGCCAGGGATCGAACCTGCGTCCTCACAGATACTAATCAGATTCATTTCCGCTGAGCCATGATGGAAACCCTCCAAGAAGTTTTTTAAAAAAAGAAAAAGCGGAGTTCCCGTCGTGGCGCAGTGGTTAACGAATCCGACTAGGAACCATGAGGTTGCGGGTTCGATCCCTGCCCTTGCTCAGTGGGTTAACGATCCGGCGTTGCCGTGAGCTGTGGTGTAGGTTGCAGACGCGGCTCGGATCCCGAGTTGCTGTGGCTCTGGCGTAGGCCGGTGGCTACAGCTCCGATTCAACCCCTAGCCTGGGAACCTCCATATGCCGCGGGAGCAGCCCAAGAAATAGCAACAACAACAACAAAAAAGACAAAAGACAAAAAAAAAAAAAAAGAAAAAGCGAAACTAGGAGCGAGCTCAAGAGTCCCATCAAAGAAGCTGAGTTGTACATGGGTTGTTGGCGCCACTGCTTTCCGAAATTAACAGAATGAAAAAGTTTCAAAGCCAGACCCATAGAGGAACCCCCCTGGAATCGCAGGTTTGGGATTAGCTACTCTCAAAGCCTGCGGTCTACCAAACCCCCAACCCACGTGAAGCTGGTCACCAGGCTGTCTTTGCTAAATAGAAACAATGGACAGCTAAGAAGGGTTCAAGCCAGGTTAACACAGAAATATGATTTTCCGCCTGAGCCAACCTCCTCTAATTAAGTAAACTACTTTTTAAGGAAAATACTTTGAAACGATTATCAAAACAGGGCTACTCCTCAATGGTCTCCAAACATGAAAATGCCAGGATTTTGATGCCTGAGGGTTTTCCGAAGAGAGTTGAACAGGCTTTTGTTTCCTGAGTCCAGGCAGAGCGGGTTTTTCAACTGTCAACTCGGCATTGATTTGATTTACCTCATGGCCCAGTGACTGTGCACTGGTGTATTTCCCACAGCTACAAGGCAATGAGCAATGCAAGACCGCATAGGAAGGCTCCATGTAAAGGGGTCAGTAAACACAGGGCTAAAGGCCTGTGGAGTAAAGCTCAAAACTATTGATTTGAACTTAAAAAAAAAAAAATGCCACAGGTGCAGCCCTAAAAAGCAATCATCATCATCATCATAATAATAATAACCACACAACTGAAGTGAAGGCAAATGTTTTGCTCACTACATTTACAAAAATCAAGCGCTTTCCTGGGGTTAAGGAAGAGGACTACACGGTGTGAGGTCATTCCCCAAACCATAACCAATTGAGAGCTGTGGTTTAATGGATAACCCAGATGGTCGCTTTGGTGATCATTTTAACGTTTACGGGATCTTCTCTTTTATTCC
Source organism: Sus scrofa (assembly GCF_054392235.1). Lineage (NCBI taxonomy): Eukaryota > Metazoa > Chordata > Mammalia > Artiodactyla > Suidae > Sus > Sus scrofa. Next base: position 119,233,511 of record NC_139401.1, read on the forward strand.
TGGGGCATTATGTTTCACTTGGCGCGAGTTCATATCCTGGTTTCCCTCCAACCACGTTTCAAAGGCACAAATGGACATGACCTCATTCTGTGGTTTCGTGTTGGTAAACGGAGCCTCACCGCAGCAGCAAGGATTTCTTGGGACCACCTCTGGCCTGTAGTGAGAGCCTTAGGGAGGCAGTAGTTCACGCGGCATCACTGCACCACCCCTGAGAACGGTGGCTCGAGACTTAACATAGCTACAGAGGTGACAGTAAACGGGGTCATCAGAAACGCCCACCCATCCTGCCGACACGCCACCATTCCCAAGTGGCCAGGAGCCGAGGCGGTGAGCCAGAGTTCCTAGGGTCTCCGCATTGCCTCCACCATTTGCCATCTCGGGATCCAGAAAGCCTTCACATTCGGACCTAAGCCTTGTAATAGAAGGATTCTATTCCTTAGATAAGTGATGAGTCCCTACCGTACAGCACAGGGAACCACATCCAGCAGCTTGGGCTAGACCGTGATGGAAGGTAATATACAAAAGGGAAGATACATACACGTATTAAAAAAAAAGAATTCTATTCTTTTCTTTCTAACTCTTGTGACAACTGGTTGCTATGAATCTCGACTGTCACCAACAGGTCTTGGAATTTCAGTTAGGAATAAGCCGCAATCCAAACACATCTAAGGATCCTATTTTGGGAAAATGCTTTCGGCTTCGGAGCTGGGGCACATAATTTCAGAACCAATTGTTGTTCACCAGGTGAGTGTGGCCAACCCTGACTATCGAAGAATGTAACCTCCAAAAGCATTACAGCCAGGGGAAGAAAAAGGAGGGGAGGAAATGAGGAGCCTAGATTGGGGTGCCATGATCTTTTCTCCAGAGGCAAGGTGCAAGGCAACTTGGCCGCTTCCAAAAAAACATGCATTTCTCTAAATCACAGCCAAAGAACACGCTCACAATCCACACCATGGGGAATGTGGATTTTGTTAACGCCGTCATGAATGCGGTCGATGAAATTACAGTTGTGTTAGAAAGGGAAAGAGTAAGCATTTTATGCGTATCATATATAAAGCAGAAAAGCAAGGCTTGCAGAGTCAAAGGCAAGTCAGTTCCCGAGCAGGAAGTAATATCCTGGCCTTGTATTGCTTTGTTCCAGGGTCTAGCCCACACGGGGATGGTTTCATGTTTCTAGCAGCCGGCAGTCCCTCGCCTTTGATCCGCTTGCCTCTGTAAATATAAGCCTCTGATGGACAGAGGAAAAAATACTTCTAGGAATCCTGTAGCATGACGTATATTCACAGTCTTAGACATGAACTATTTATCAGCATTTTACTGGTAACCTGGTACACACACTTAATAGGCCCTTCCTAACTAGTTTCCTTCCCACTGCTCCTGGCGCCCTATTATACTCCATTCATCCATCCTGCTCTCAGCAAAAACTCAGCAGGTAAACAGACAGGTATTAAGGGGCATTTCATGACATGAGCTTCGGAGGCCAACTTTTTCTTTCTTTCTTTCTTTCTTTCTTTCTTTCTTTCTTTCTTTCTTTCTTTCTTTCTTTCTTTCTTTCTTTTTTAGGCAGCACACCGAAGTTCCTGGACCAGGGATTGAACCCATGACACCGCAGTGTCAACACTGGCTCCTTAACCCTCTGGGCCACCAGGGAATTCCCAGAAGGCCAACTCTTGAGTTATATACACTAGCAAAGTAACACATGCCTAGTGGGTCTGTCAAAGAATAAACTCCAAAAAGGGCTTAAGCCACGATCGCATCAACAGTTCTTAGAGCCAGTCGACCACAAGGTCTTTGCCAATGCAGTTGCCTCAGCCTGGACGTCCTCCGGCTTTTCCATGGCTCATTCCTTCCTGTATTCTCCAGGCTTTCAGCTCAAATGTGAGCTCCTTAGCCCCGCCTTTCCTGAGCATCCCTCGTAAGGAGTTGTAACCCCCTTCCGCCACAAGACCATCTGTCACGTACGGGGACATCTGTAGACTCTGCAATCAGACAGACCTGAGCCTCTCCCAGTCACTACCGTCACCTTGGGCAAGTCACTTAATTTTCGGCGTCTCCTGACCCTCGTCTGCGGGATCTCTACTGCAAAGTCACGGTCAAGTGGAAAGGGGAACGAGTTCTCGATAGAGAATGAGGGGGCCTCCGCTGACGAACTGCGCTGACGAACCTGGCAGGTGACCTGGGACAAGTCCTTTCCCCTCCTGAGGCCTCAGTTTCCCCATCTCTTCGTGGGAGGGATTGGCTCTCAATGAGATGCACAGGTCCTCCCTGCTCCGGGAGTCGCCTGTTCTGCCTCTAGACCGCCTACATTTGCACACGCCTATCCCGAATTCTCAGCTGCCCTGACGTCAGGTCCGGGTTAGGATCCCTAAAGGCACGTGACCCATCCCCTCCTCTCCCAGACACCACTCAGTTCCACTCCATAGAACACGCAGTCTAATCCTTGCAGGCCGTGGCACCCCACCGTGTCCAGGGCTGGAAAGGTTTTTACAACCAACAAAGGGGTTAAAGTCATCTGTGGTTTGTGGCTCAGAATTTTTTTTTTTTTTTTGGTCTTTTGTCCTTTTTAGGGCCACACTTGCGACATATGGAGGTTTCCAGGCTAGGGGTCCAATCGGAGCTACAGCCACCGGCCTACACCAGAGCCACAGCAACACGGGATCCCCAAGCTGCATCTGCGACCTACACCACAGCTCACGGCAACGCCGGATCCTGAACCCACTGAGCAAGGCCAGGGATCGAACCCGCAACCTCATGGTTCCTTGTCAGATTCGTTTCCACTGCGCCACAACGGGAACTCCTGTGGCTCAGAATTTAACCCCCTCATGTTGCACTATCATTTCTCTCGGAACCTTCTTGTCAACTGTTCATCTTTGTGCTCTTCTAGTTGGTGAACTTGGTCCCTTCCATTGACCCACTATGGAAACTTCCAACCTGTCGCTTCTCCTCTTGCCTCTGTGCTCTGCCAGTCCTGGTGAATCACTGTTCCCTACAACCCTTGGGTGGCATCCTCCATAATTCAGTCTTCCACACTTAGTTTACAAGCTCTCACCCTATGCCAGGCCCTGTATGAGGATAGAGCAACTTAAATGACCCAGGGCTGGAGTTCCCACTGTGGCTCAGCGGAAACGAATCAGACTAGCATCCATAAGGATACAGGTTCGATCTCTGGCCTCGCTCAGTGGGTTAAGGATTTGGCGTTGCCGTGAGCTGTGGTGGAGGTTGCGGACAAGACTCCGATCTGGCGTTGCTGCGGCTGTGGTGTAGGCCAGCGGCTACAGCTCCGATTCAACCCCTAGCCTGGCAACCTCCATATGCCATGGGTACAGCCTTAAAGAGACAAAAAAAAAAAAAAAAAAAAAAAAAACAGCATTCCCTGATTTGGGATTGAGAAATATGTTACCCATAAAAAGCCTGTTCCACCAAGTCGAAAATGATTGTATCCTGTCCTGGGAAGTGGTGGCTGGTTCAGAGGAAATGGTGGCCTCTTCCCCTCTTGCAGGCTTCATATCACCTGTTCTGAAATGCTGTCCTATTTTTTTTTTTTTTTTGTCTTTTTTAGAGCCGCAACCCGAAGCATATGGAGGTTCCCAGGCTAGGGATCGAATATGAGCTGCAGCTGCCAGCCTACACCACAGCCACAGCAACACCAGATCCTTTGCCCACTGAGGGAGGCCAAGGACAGAACCCATGTCCTCCTAGATACTAGTCGGTAATGCAAAATGGGGACTCCTGAAATGCTGCCCTCTTTACCCACCCTTTTAAACACCGGCTTACGAAGTCATCATTGAATTACTTCAGTTGCATTCAATAAAACTCATTGACTTCTCTTAGAATGTGAAAATCTGTGCTTCAATAATATAAACAGACCCTTGTGTTTAGCCCATTCCGCTCTCCCAAAGGGAGGAAGAGATAATTAAGGCGCCACCCCAGTGCTACCATCTAAATCCCCGATGCCGTGCTTTCCATGCGATTTCACCCATTTAACAATCTGCACCCCCTGCTTAAACTGACCAGGGAGGTACGGAATCCACCAGCAGTTACTACCCCGATCATCTACCCAAGCGAGGCGAACAGGGACCTTCATCTGACAAGCACCAAGCCATGTAACTCACTCACTTCTGGCTCTGAAGCCTGTCTGTTTTCGAAACTGAGAAAAACCAGAGTCTGCAAAACGTTCAGCCCGACCCCCAAATGCGGTTATCAGGATGGTTCATGTTTGCAGGGTGGTTGACTGATAATTGCAGGTTTGGCCTTTTTGTCCCCGTAAAGTAAGCAAAATTCACAACCTAAAGCTTTCTAGATGGACACTTGCTCTTCAGCCACGCAAGCGAAACCTAAAGGAGTGGCTGGACTCTTTCCAGGCACCCATCTCATCAACACGGGCCCTGAGCTGAAGGGCCCAGAGCCACCTCTGAGATTCGATTGCTTGGTGTGACCCCAAATCTCTTTCTTCTGAACCTCCGTGGACATGCAAAGGCCTGCAGAGGTGGGCCTGCCCTCCTAAATGCAGCACAGGCCCTGACGCTGCTCACAAAGGGATCCAACCAGGGAATGAGGTTTTTCTTTTGCCCATTACATTTTTTTGCTTATTTTTTTTTAAGGGCCAAATCCACGGCATATGGAAGTTTCCAGGCAAGGAGCCAAATCAGAGCTGCAGCTGCCGGCCTACACCACAGCCACACCAACGCCATATCTGAGCCGTGTCTGTGACCTACACCACAGCTCACGGCAATGCCAGATCCTTAACCCACTGAGCGAGGCCAGGGATCGAACGTACATCCTCATGGATGCTGGTCAGGTTCTTAACCCGCTGAGCCACAACAGGAACTCCCAGATTTTTTTGTTGTTGTTGTTCTTTTTTGTCTTTCTTTTAGGGCTGCACCCGCGGCATATGGAGGTTCCCAGGCTAGGGGTCTAATCAGAGCTACAGCTGCTCGCCTACACCACAGCCACAGCAACGCCTGATCTGAGCCACGTCTGCAACCTACACCACAGCTCATGGCAACGCCGGATCCTTAACCCGCTGAGCAAGGCCAGGGATCGAACCCACAACCTCATGGTTCCTAGTGGGATTCGTCTCTGCTGTGCCATGACGGGAAGTCCCCCAGATCTTTTTTGGAAATCTTAATATTTAGAAACATTTCTATGCCAGCTTAAAAATGATCAACTCTCTAAAAATGGCAATGGCTTATTCGATTTATAAAAGGAAAAGTGTGCTGAAAAGGGGAAAATTGCAGCAGACCAAGGAGGAGCCTGTTGAAAGGAGTCCTAGAGGCCCCCCTGCAACCAACCTGAACTGGCGACCGATGAGCCAAAGCAACAGCTAAGCCCCACATTAGCCACCGGACTGTTGCCAGTCTCAGCTCAGATGCCAGTCTCAGCTCCTCCTTGGCCAGGCCCTCTCACTGCTGCTGCGGGAAGCACTGCCATTGGCCATCAGCCCAGGGGTGAACCTTAGCCACCGACGCTCAGAATAACAGAGACCTCGGGGCTCAGGCTAGGACGATGCCTTGTAGGTAAAAAGTACCCAATGACTTGGGGTTTCCGGGGCAATGGTGACTCAGTCTCCCTTGCGAAGAGGAGCGGCGTTCAGCAGTCACGTGATGTTTCCGCGAGCAGCTAGTCCATGTCGCTTTCCTAGAGATGTACCTTTATTTTTTTTTTCTTTTTTCTTTTTTTTTTTTGTCTTTTTGCCTTTTCTAGGGCTGCTCCCGTGGCATATGAAGGTTCCCGGGCTAGGGGTCTAATTGGAGCTGTAGCCACTGGCCTATGTCACAGCCACAGCAACGCGGGATCCGAGCTTTGTCTGCAACCTACACCACAGCTCACGGCAACGCCGGATCGTTAACCCACTGAGCAAGGGCAGGGACCGAACCCGCAACCTCATGGTTCCTAGTCGGATTCGTGAACCACTGCACCACGACGGGAACTCCGAGATGTACCTTTAGATTCGCCTTTTGCTTCGATGTGTAACAACACGGCCTGGAGGACGTCTGCCTCCAAGGAGAGTCGTCTCAGTTCTGTCACCATCTGCATGATCTTGAACCGTTGGTTTATCCTCCCTGCGCCCCCAGCTCCTCATCCACAGAATGAAGAAGACAGTATTGATGCCGATGATGACGGAAACGGCGATGACGACATTCCCCTCGTCCTGCCTCATACGATTTGGTAAAGACGGGCGGGAAGGGTGTGTGCACGGGTTCGGTAAAATGCAAAGGGCTATAGGAACAAAAATGTCCCTATTGCTGCTAACTTTGCATAAGAAGAGTTTACAATTCCTGCGGGCAAGGCAAGTCATAGCAAAGGAAATTTCACTGGCGATGAGCCATGACTGCAGACAAGAGGCACTATAGGAATTCCCTTGGTGGTCAGAGGGTTAAGGATCGGGGGTTGTCCCTGCTGTGGTTCAGGTCACTGCTGTGGCTCGGGTTCAATTCCTACCCCGGGAACTACTGCATGCCCTTGGCCGGAAAAAAAAGGAAGCCCTATGACATGGGGACACGGTGAAGAGCAGCTGATGGGCAGTCGAGAGGGTCAAGTTCTAGTGCTAGACCCCCAGGTAACTAAGGGGGTTATGACCTTAGTTATGACCTTGGTAATGAATGACCATCTCTCTCTTGCTAGAAGAAATAGGCTGGAGTAGGTCCATTTTCAATCTTTGTAGGAGCAGAAATCAACCATCCCATGAAACTGTAGCTGTAAGCCCAACATGTACAACATATGAACAGCCATCATTGTCAAGACAGGAGGCATTCTGCCCACCCCTTCCCTGCCAAGAGGGCCTTCGGAATGGATTCCCATTAAAGCCCAGCGGCCACCTCCTTGGAATGTGGTCAGGTAAGGCATGGGCTCTCTTACTGGGTGGTCTTCAGTGAAGCCCTGCTGGCTGCTCTGTTTACTCTGAAAAAAAGTCCCACCTCCTGCTGGCAGCCAGCCAGTCACCCTCAGCTTAAGAGTCCCATTCTGGAAGCAAATGAAGGCCATACCTCAGAATAAATGACCTGCAGAAGGGAGGAAAGCCTTGTTAACTCTTTTTTTTATTATTATTATTGATGATAACTTTTTTCGCCAAACCTGCGGCACATGGAAGTTCCCAGGCCAGGGATCGAACCCGTGCCACCATTGCAACTTACACCACAGCTACGGCAACACTGGATCCTTAACCCACTGCATCACAAGTGATCACACCTTCAGGTTGACCCTAAGCCCGTTCTGCTTCTTTAGGGAATCAGTCCTGAATTTTCCAACTAACAGAGGGGAACGAGGCCTGTCTAGAAAAGGATATAATGAAGGAATAATTCCTGCTGGATGAGGGGCTATGCTGGGGGATGTTTTACAAAATCTTCTTCCGAATTATGTTTCCTTTAAGGGGTCGTGGAAATAACTTGCTTTTCCTGATCCAGCCCCCAGAGGTCACAGCTGCAAGGACAGAGCACCAAAGGTCACCGTGCAGAAACAGGCTCATCTCCTAATGCAAGGGGCTAGAATATTCATTTCATCCTGTGGGTACAAACATACTTTCATGTCATAACAGAGGACAAAAGACAACGCAGTTTCCAAATTTGCTACACGACAGTCACAAACCCGCTGCATCGGTCAACTTCCACCAGAAACATTTTCATTCGGGATGTCTACACACACACAGGCCTGCGTGCAGTTCTGACTTCGAAAGCCTGAGCAACTATTTCTGCTCTTTTCCTGAAATACAATGCAGGTTTCATGTGAGGTATTTCTTGAGTCTTACGGGCCCTGAAAAACTAAAGGAAACGTGAAATGGTTGGAAAAAGGTATTCTGCGCAGCTTCTCGTCTCCATCCTCCCTCTCGTGACCCTCCCGGGACGCATGAGAAGGTACAGTTTTTACAACTTTGATCTTCCATTAGCAAATTCCTTCAAGTCAAATGCACTTCATCCCCCCCCCCCACCCACCACCACCTTGTGCTCTGAGTTTTAAATGGTCATTTGAAATCTAAGCAGAGCAGGATGCTCCGGCTGCAAAACAGCCATCCGAGGCATGATTGCTCTGCTGCATTTAGGAGGCATTTCACTGGGCAAATTTCTGTCCTTGGAAGCACTTCTTCTCACTGGAGTGAACAGAAGCTGCCTGAACACATTTGAAACCCTGATTTACCCTTTAAGAATCTCATTTGATTGATCTTCCCAGCACTTCTCTCTCGAGAAAGCCAGCTGTAAGCATTAGTCAGGGTACAAAAAAACCCAGGAAAGATGAACAAAGAACAACCCCTGTGATGAGTTGCTAAAACTGAAAGGGGAAGAAAACAAACGCTACCAAACGTCAACAGAGCTCAGCAGCACTCTCCCCTGCATGCGACCACACTCCAGAGGTGGGAGCCTGGGAGCAGAGGGGGCAGGTTCTGGCTGAAGAATAGTGGAGAGCTAAGAATTCCTGAGACAGAGTTCTCCCATTCATCCACCCACCGAAAAAAAAAAACAAAAAAAACAGGTGGGCTCCTTTGTTAAGGTCCAAACCAAAAGCCTAATCAGAACAGTCGGCAGCCACTGGGCACTGTGGCAGGACTAGCCCATGCCCAGGACGGGTTCAGTATCAGCAAAGCTCACACCTCACTGAGAAATGAATCTGCACACACCAACCCCATCTACCAATCCCTGGCTGAAAGCACAGCCAGAGACATCTGAAAGGAAAGGGAAATGACAAGTAATCTTTTCGGTATGGGATGTGTAACAAATTGTCATTCAGGGTCCACTAACATTTGCAGTAATTCAAATGAAAAAAAGAATGTGAGCAAGGGATTTGGGATTGACTGGGCCCAGAACAGCAAATATTTTGACTAGAAAACTTTGAGGCATCTCATCTGCCAGAGAAGCTGAAACAATGGATATCAAGTTATTGCAGTTATACCGTAAATGACATGAAAAGATTTCTTTGACTGTCTGATCCAAGAGCCAACAGTCCTAGCACATTGGGTGCCTGGCCAGCCGGCTAACTGACTGAATGGACAAGTGGATGGAGGGATGGATGGATGAACATATGGATGGATGGATGGATGGTCAGTCAACCGGGTGGCTGGATGATTGGTTGGCTAAATGGATAAATGGATGGTTAAAGGGATGGATGGATGGATGGATGGATGGATGGATGGATGGATGGATGGATAAATGGATAAATGGATGGATAGATGAGTGGATGGATGGATGAATGGATGGAATAGTATCTGCGGGCAGCCCTGTATGCATGAAGTGGCCCCTAATACTGGTCCACCACCACTATAAGCCCTTGGTTCCTCAAGCCTCACATTGTTTTGCCCCTACCTCTGTTCTCATATAATACAAAGACAATCTGGCAATAGAGAGGTCGCTGTTCTACCATACACAGAAGGCTACAAAGGTAAGCAAGATCAGAAATGTATTTGGGACATATCACCTTGGTTGCAGCATAGAGAATGGTGTGCAGGGAAAGAGCCAAGGAGATTAGATGAGAGCTACTACTCTAATCCCTCAGAAAAAGATGAAGGTTTCAGATAAAGCAGTGGCAAGAGAAACCAAGATGAATGACCAGAATTGAGACAGAAAAGAGCATCAATAGACTTGGTGATGGATTAAATTTTGGAGATGATCCTTGACACTCAAAGTGTAATATACAGACCAACAGCATCTGCTTCACCTGGGAGCGTGTTCAAAATGCAACTCTTAGGTCCCACTCAAACCAACTGAATCAGAATCTGTATTTTAACAGGATCCCCAGGTGATTCATGTGCACAGAATAAAGTTGAAAGGGCTGGTTTAGAGAACCCTCAGCTTCCTTTGAGAGCTGGCCATCCACTGAAAGATGAAACTGGGTTTGGTTTTGGCAGATTGGAGATATGGTGTGTGAAAGTTATTTTCTTAGTCAATAAATATTAATTGACTCCTATGGATGAAGGCTCTGGAAGACAGACATGAAAGAAAGTCCCTGGCCTTAGAGAGCTCACATCCGATAATACAAAATAATTTATTATCTTGGGGTTTTTTTGGCCACGCCCACGGCATGTGACAGTTCCCAGGCCAGGGACTGAACCCACACCACAAGAGCAACTTAAACCACTGCAGTGTCTACTCAGGATCCTTAACGTGCTGCTCCCACGGCATATGGAGGTTCCCAGGCTAGGGGTCCAATCGGAGCTGCAGCTGCTGGCTTACACCAGAGCCACAGCAACTCGGGATCCGATCCGCATCTGCGACCTACGCCACAGCTCATGGAAACACCGGATCCTTAACCCACTGAGCAAGGCCCGGGATCGAACCCACAACCTCAAGGTTCCTAGTCGGATTCGTTTCCGCTGTGCCATGACGGGAACTCCCTATAAATTTTTTTAAAAAAACAATTCTACTATAGCATAGTGAATGCCATGTTTGAGATATTCACAGACTACAAGTTCACCTTCCTACTTTCATACTGGGGTCAAGAGCCAACCAACAGGCAGGCTCAAGTTGAACAAGGGAAGAGCTCTCTTCAGGTTGGTCAGCCAATGAAAAGCCCACGGCCTCCTTCAGCTAGACATGACAATGACATAGAACCCTGGGGCTTCTTTCTTTCAAATTGTGTGGTCAGAAGGACAAGGTGGGAGAATATCTGACACGGTAAATAATTGGCTCATAAGATGCTGATGAGCTATCATTTCTATCTGCTGCCTTACAGTTCACACCTTTTTTTTTTTTTAATGGCCACGCTCACAGCATATGGAAGTTCCCAGGCCAGAGATAACATCAACATCATATTTAATGATGAAAGACAATCCCCCCCAAGACCATGGGGATCTAGGCATGAATAAATAAATAACTAAATAAAATGCATCCACACTAGACAGGAAGGTGTAAAGGTATCTATTTGCAGACATAACCTTGTGTATAGAAAACCCTAAGGAGTACAGTAAAAAACGATAAGGATTTTTTTAAATGAGTTTAGCAAGGTTGCAGCATAGAAAATCAATATTTTAAAAAAACCGTTTGTCTATACAGCAGTAATGAAAAATCCAAAAATGAAATTAAGGAGTTCTCGTCATGGCGCAACAGAAACAAATCCGACTAGGAACCATGAGGTTGCATGTTCGATCCCTGGCCTTGCTCAGTGGTTGAGGATCCGGTGTTGCCGTGAGCTGTAGTGTCGGTGGAAGATGTGGCTCGGATCTGGTGTGGCTGTGGTGTAGGCCGCTGGCTACAACTCCCATTCGATCCCTAGCCTGGGAACCTCCATATGCTACGGGTACAGCCCTAAAAAGACAAAAAGAACAAAAAAAATGAAATTAAGAAAACAATTACATTGGAGTTACCTGGTGGCTCAGCAGGTTAAGGATTCAACATTGTCACTGCTGTAGAGAGGGTTCAATCCCTAGCCCAGGAACTTCTACATGCTGTGGGCACAGCCAAAAAAAAAAAAAAAAAAACCAAAGTAGTGTAAAACTTGTAATCTAAAAACTACAAAATATTACTGAAAGAAATTAAAGAACACTCAAATGGAAAGACAGCCCATGTTCATGGATTTTAAAAACTTAATATTGTTCAGATGGTAATATTCACTCAAACTAATCTACAAATTCAAAACAATCCCTAACAAAACCCTAGATGGCTTCTTTGCAGATACTGATAAGCTAATTTTAAAATTCACACTGAAATTCAAGGCCCCCAGCAGCCGAAACATTCCAGAGAAAGAAGAAAAAAACTGGAGGATTCATAATTCCTGATTTCAACACTAACTGCAAGGCAACAGTAGTCAAAGACAACATGGTGTTTCATAAAGATAGATGTATAGATTAATAAAAAGAATTAAGAATCCAGAAATAAACAGACACATTTATGGCCAATTGATTTCCAACAAACTTACCAAAGCAATTCAATAAAGAAAAAGTCTTTTCGACAAATGATTCTGGGACAACGGATATCCCCACAGCAAAGAATAAAGTTGGACGCCTTCCTTATTTAACACACAAAACATAACTCAAAATAAATCATGGACCTTAAAGTAAAAGATAAAGCTTAAAACTCTTCAAAGAAGACAGAGGAGTAAATCTTTGTGATCTTAGGTTAGGCAAATCATTCATGAGAGACAAAAGAAAAAAGTTAAATTGGAGGTCATGAAAATTTAAAACTTTTGTGCTTCAGTAAACATCATCAAAAAAGTGCAGTGGTAACCCACTGAATGGGAGAAACGTATTTGCAAAGCACAAATATAATAAGGGACTTATCTCTAGAATGTATACAGAACACAAGAGTAAAACAAACCAAAAAAAAAGCACAATTAAAAATGGCAAAGGATTTGAATCAAAGAAGACCCTTTGTTTTGTTTTGATTTTTGGCCACCTCCTGGCATATGGAGGTCCCAGGTCAAGGATCAGATCCAAGCCACAGCTGCAACCTATACCATAATGCTGGTTCATTTAACCACTGTGCCAGACCAAGATCAAACTTGCATCCTGGCACTGCAGAGAAGCCACCGATACAGATACCGTTGTGCTACAGCAGGAACTCCAAAGAAGACATTCAAATGGACAATAAGCGTATAAAAAGATGCTCAACACCATTACTCTTCAGGAAAATGCAAAGCAAAACCACAATAGGGTACCACTTCACCCCCATAAGAGGGCTGGGTGCAGGCTGAATGGACAGTGATGGGTAATGGGTACAGAGTTTTTTTCAGAGTAATGAAATTTGGGGGGGGGGGATTTGACAGTGGCAAGGACTGCACAACCTTGTGAATATATTAAAATTCATTGTACTATACACTTTAAAAGGGTGAATATTATAGTGTGGAGTGTATCTAAATAAAAAATAATAAAATTTATCATAGATTTAAAAAAATTAAAACTATAAAATTTTAGGATTATACCCTGTGTCTGTGGCTTTGGCTTCTAACCACTGCTTAGCCTCTTTGGAAGTGTCCACTAAGCTTTCTTTAAAGCCATTCTTTGTCAGGAGTTCCCGTCATGGCACAGCAGAAATGACTCCGACTAGGAACCATGAGGTTGTGGGTTTGATCCCTGGCCTCGCTCAGTGGGTTAAGGAGCTGGTATTGCCGTGAGCTGGGGTGTATGTAGGTCGAAGACATGGCTCGGATATGGCGTTACTGTGGCTCTGGCATAGGCCAGTGGCAACAGCTCTGATTAGACCCCTAGCCTGGGAACCTGCACATGCCATGGGTGCGGCCCTCAAAAGACAAAGAGACAAGAAAGAAAAACTTTAAAATTTTAGATAAAACATAGAATAAAACCTTCAAGGTCCAGGGCTGGGCAATTAATTTTTTTTAATTGAAGTATAGTTGATTTATAGTGTTGTGTTAATTTCTGGTATATAGCAACATGGTTCTGTTATACATAAATACATTTTTTCATATTCTTTCCCATTATTGTTTATAACAGGATACTGAATAACATTTCCCTCTGCTATACAGTAGGACCTTGGTATTTATCTATTTTGTTTTATTTTATTCCCTTTAATATATTCTCTAATATCCCACTATATACATGTACCACATCTTCTTTATCTATTCCTCTGTCAATGAACATTTAGGTTGCTTCCACTTCTTGGCTATTGTAAAATAGGGCTGCTATGAACAAAGGGGTGCATGTATCTTTTCAAATAATAGCTTTGTCTGGGTATGTGCCCAGAAGTGAGATTACTGGATCATATTGCAATTCTGTATTTCAATTTTTTTTTGTCTTTTTGCTATTTCTTGGGCCGCTCCCGTGGCATATGGAGGTTCCCAGGCTAGGGGTCGAATCGGAGCTGTAGCCACAGGCCTATGCCACAGCTACAGCAACGCAGGATCCGAGCCGCGTCTGCAAGCTACACCACAGCTCACGGCAACGCCGGATCGTTAACCCACTGAGCAAGGGCAGGGACCGAACCCGCAACCTCATGGTTCCTAGTCGGATTTGTTAACCACTGCGCCACGATGGGAACTCCCTATATTTCAATTTTTGAGGAACCACCATACTGTTTGCTATAGTGGCTACGCCAATTTACATTACTTCCATCAGTGTAGGAAGGTTCCCTTTTTTCCACACCCTCTCCAGCATTTGTTATTTATAGACTTTTTAATGATGGCCATTCTGACCCGTATGAGGTGATAACTCATTGTAGTTTCGGTTTGCATTTATCTAATAATTAGTTATGTGGAGCATCTTTCATGTTAGGCAACTAATTCTTGACACTAAATCATGATCCATGAAAGAAAAACTGATAGACTGGACCTCATCAAATTAGAGATTTTGCTCTGTCAAAAAAAAGTTGAAAAAGAGAAAACTTTAAAAGCCAGGCAGTGGGCCAAAAGGAAATATTGCAAATGATATACCTGACAAAGAGTAAAATTACAGCACATGGAAGTAACACTTAAAGCTCAACAGTTAAAAAACAAAAAACCCGAAAGAATTCCATCAGAAAACAAGCAAATGATGTTCTATCAAAGAGGACCTACAGATGGTTAATAAACATGTGAAAGGATGTTGAACATCATTAGCCATCAGGGTAAGGGAAATTAAAACCACAGTGAGAGGAGTTCCCATCGTGGCTCAGTGGAAACAAATCTGACTGGCATCCATGAGGACCTAGGATTGATCCCTGGCCTTGCTCAGTGGTTTAACGATCCAGCATTGCCATGAGCTGTGGTTTAGGTTGCAGACGTGGCTCAGATCTGGAATTGCTGTGGCTGTGCTGTTGGACCCCTGGCCTGGGAACCTCCATGTGCCACGGGTGTGGCCCTAAAAAGCAAAAAAAAAAAAAAAAAAAAAAAAAAAAAAACCACAATGAGATATTACTATACATCTATCAGAACAGCTAAAATGTTTAGTGACAATTGGAAGAATCAATATTATCAAAATGACTATACTGCACAAGGCAATCTACAGATTCAGTGAAATCCCTATCAAATTACCAAGGACATTTTTCAGAGAACTCGAAAAAAATATTTTAAAGTTTTTTTTTGAAGTATGAAAGACCCAGAATAGCCAAAGCCATCCTGAGAAAGAAAAATGGAGCTTGAGGAATCAGGCTCCCGGACTTCAGACTATATGACAAAGCTACAGTTATCAAAACCGCATGGTACTGACACAAAGACAGACATATAGATTAGTGGAACAGGATAGAAAGCCCAAAATTAAACCCACATACCTATGATCAACTAATCTGTGACAAAAGAGGCAAGTATATACAATGGACAAAAGACAGCCCCTTCGATAAGTGGTGCTGGGAGAACTGGACAGCCACTTGCAAAAGAACGAAATTAGAACACATCCTAACACCATACACAAAAATAAACTCAAAATGTATTAAGGACCTAGATATAAGACCAGATACTATAAAACTCTTAGAGGAAAACGTAGGCCAAACACACTCTGATGTAAACCACAGCAATATCTTCTCAGATCCACCTCCTAGAGTAATGACAATAAAAACAAAAATAAACAAATGGGACTTAATTAAACTTAAAAGTTTCTGCACAGCAAAAGAAACCCTAAACAAATCAAAAAGACAACCCACAGAATGGGAGAAAATATTTGCAAATGAAGCAACTGACAAGGGATTAATCTCCAAGATTTATAAACAACTTCTACAGCTCAATACCAAAAAAAAACCCAAACACCTCCATCAAAAAATAGGCAGAAGATCTAAACAGACAATTCTCCAAAGACGACATACAGATGGCCAAAAAACACATGAAAAGATGTTCAACATCACTCATTATTAGAGAAATGCAAATCAAAGCCACTATGAAGTACCACCTTACACCAGCCAGAATGGCCATCATCAAAAAGTCTACAAACAATAAATGCTGGAGAGGGTGTGGAGAAAAGGGAACCTTCCTACACTGTTGGTGGGTATGTAAATTGGTGTGACCACTGTGGAAAACAGAGTATGGAGATTCCTCAGAAAACTAAAAATAGAATTACCATTTGAACCAGCAATCCCATTCCTGGGTATCTATCCAGAGAAAACCATGACTCGAAAAGATACATGTACTCCAGTGTTCATTGAAGCACTCTATACAATAGCCAAGACATGGAAACTAGCTAAATGTCCATCGACAGAGGAGTGGATCAAGAAGATGTGGTACATATACACAACGGAATATTACTCAGCCATTAAAAGGAATGAAATAATGGCATTTGCAGCAATATGGATGGACCTAGAATTTGTCATGCTAAGTGAAGTTAGTCAGGCAGTGAGACACCAATATCATATGCTATCACTTACATGTGGAATCTAAAAAAAGGACACAATGAACTTCTTTGCAGAACAGATACTGACTCACAGACTTTGAAAAACTTACGGTTTCCAAATAAGACAGGTTGGGGGGTGGGGGGGCGGGCTGGGGGTTTGGGATGGAAACGCTATAATTGGGTTGTGATGATCACTGTACACTATACATGTAATAAAATTCATTGAGTAATTTTTTTTTTAAATTTGATAAGGAAAAAAATAGTGACAACACCAAATGCTGGAAAGGATGCGGCGAAATTGGACCACTCATACATTGCTGGTGGGAAAGTGAAATGATATATAGTCATTCTGGAAAACACTTTGGCAGTTCCTTATAAAGCTAGACATATAATTACCAAACATCCCAGCAGTTGTAGTCTTGGGCATTTATCCTGGAGAAAAGAACATTTAGCATCCCACAAAAGCCTATACACGAAAGTTCATAGCAGCTTTCTTCGTAACAGCCAAAAACTAGAATCAGCCCAGAAGTCCTTGAACAGGTGAAGGGTTAAGCAAATTGTAGTACATACTTTCCGTGAGATATTATTCCGCAAGAAAAAAGAATGAACTATTTGCTACAAGCAACAGTTTGGATGAATCTTGAGGAGGCGCCCCAAACTAGCTCTCACTCCTAATCCAGCAGAACCTTGATGCCCCAGAATTCCAAACTGAAAGCCTCCAGTGGCCCTAGACCTAAGGTGCTCGCTATTAAAGCAGCCAGTCTGCATGAGACCACTGCCTCCCTCTAGGGCCCTGCAGCAGATGTGGTGGACCTGCTGTGCCCAAAGCTCTACCTAGGAGGGCAAGGTCAAGGTCACTAAGAGGCAATCTGCCATTTAATTACAGCAAGAGTTTACTTTTTCCCAGGGCTATTGCTCTTTCTCAGACCCAACTTTAACTTCTGACATTTCAATCGAAACTCCTACTGTTTCTACCTGGTTAAAGTTCTAGGAGAACAGTTGTTTTGCTAAGCTAAATTCAGAGACCACCAAGGTACGTAACCAAATGCCAAATGATACAGCTGAGCAGACCTCAGGATTTCTGGTACTCAGAAATATCCATCTTAGCAGGCTCCGTGCACGCAAGAGCTCCGCTCCATTAACCAGAAAGAGCTGCATCCTGGATTCAGATTGCAGCAGACCAGAAGAGCTGGATGTCTGTGGTCCCTGGCTTCTTTGCTGCAGGAAGGGAACTCTGACCTCTGTGACATGCTCTAGAGAAGATGCGTCGAGCCAAAGACCACAACCTGAGACCCCACACCCAGTTGCTTGATACTGGAACCATAACCTTCCTACAAGGAATAACGTTCCATCACTATGGTTTAAAAGCCAAACAAACATGACATTCAAAGGCGGGGGGCATCCCAATCTTGCTCATTCCAATCCAACCACATTTTTTCAAAGGGGAGGGACGGTCAATGTCACTGCTAACTCCGTGCATGCAAATCCTGTACGCAGCCTTTAAGTTAGCTTCAGCGTTAGTCAAGATGCCTGCAACACAGGTCCGCTCACTGAGGGCGGACCTGGGCTGACTGGACTGCACTCCACAGTCTGGCCAAACCACATACCTTCAGCTCCCCCTAAGTCAAAGGTATCAACGAGCCCCCTCCTGGACAGGAGAAACCGATGGAAACCAAAAAGTGTGATTTTAGTCTCATCTTAATGGATCTTGTGACATCCAGGTCTCTAAGCCCCTCAATAATAATTTTTCAGGGCCATCTGGAATAAATGGAAGTCTCACTCAAAGCTGCATGCATGCAAATTTCGGCGCTTTAAATGGATTCTGTCCTTAAGTGCATAAACCAAAACGCATGCGAGCAATTGGATTAGAAAAGCAAGAGTGTTTTTTTTTTTAAAAAAAAAACTCTCTAATTGGCATTAAGTCACCAAACATTGTCAAACACATATCACTTGCTTAATTATTTTGTGTGCACATGTGTATATCTTTATATCTTCATAAACATACAAATGAGAGGGAGATGCAGATTTAATGTACACCCATATGGCAATAAATACAAAAGCTGCCAGAAGATTGTAAAATGCTATATGAATGTTAAAATGGTATTTTTTTTTTTTTTTTTGCTTTTGCTTTGCTTCCAAGTCACAAAGAACAAGTTGAGAGTAGTAGATGCTAAGCATGGATCCTTATCTAAAAGGAGAAATACACACAGACCACTTTGTCTGATTATGCAAAATAAATTCTTTTTTGGCAACGCCCATGGCGTGTGAAGTTCCTGGGCCAGGGATCAAACCCATGACACAGCAGTGACACCCGGGCCACTATAAAGACCACATCCGATCCTTAACCCACTATGCCACAAGAGAACTCCAGAAGCAATTTTTGCATTTTTTTTTCTTCTTTTTACAGCCACACCTGTAGGAAGTTCCCTGGCCAGGGGTCGAATTAGAGCTGCAGCTGCCAGCCTACACCACAGCCGCAGCAACACCAGATCCCAGCTGCACCTGCAATCTATACCCTTAACCCACTGAGCAAGGCCAAGGATCAAACCTACATCCTCACAGAAACAGCACTGGGTTCTTAACCCACTGAGCCACAACAAGAACTCCCAAAATATTTTTTAAACACCTTTCTTTGGCTCTGTGTTCTTGCATTAGCTTAATTATTTTCCATTAATTTTATAATGTTTATGCATAAAATCATTTCTACACATCCATTACAATTTTTATGGAAGTAATTTTTTTTGTCCATGCCCACAGCATGTGGAAGTTCCTGGGCCAGGGATCAAACTCGAGCCACAGCAATGTCAACGCCAGATCCCTAACCCACTGAAGCACCAGGGAACTCCTGAAGTAATTTTTCATAAGTAGCCTACTCTGCATCATTCACCCCAATATGCTTCATTTCAATGAGCTTTAGTTGGCCTATTACACTCATAGAACATGCTGTACCACTTTTGGCAAAACCAATCACAAAAATGACAAATATGTTTGCCTCTAGCTTATATGGCAAATAGGCTCAAGCAGTTCTTCAACCTTCAAGATGTTGTGCCAGTGAATCTTCTATGCAGCAAAGTCTCGGTCACGAGGCATCTGCTGAGGTGGCCATCATCCGAAGGCCAAACTCTTCTCCCGTTGTATTGGGCATCTTTTTACCATCCTTCCAAACCTTCAACCTAATTCCTCTGCTGCTCCCACTATGTCTTGCCAGTCTGGTAGGCCTGTGCTCATTTGCAAATTCTTTTAAATGGCTCTTTTCTTTTTTTTTTTTTTTTTTCTCTTTTTAGGGCCACAGGCATGACATATGGAGGTTCCCAGGCTAGGGGTCGATCAGAGCTACAGCTGCCGGCCTAGGCCACAGCCACAGCAACACCAGATCCGAGCCGTGTCTGTGACCCACACCACAGCTCATAGCAACACTGGATCCTTAATCCACTGAGCGAGACCAAGGATCGAACCTGTGTCCTCATGGATGTCTCTCAGATTTCCTTCTACTGAGCCACGACAAAAACTCCTAAATGGCTCTTTTCTAAAGCTGCCTCTTCCAAGGAGAGAGAACGGTCGCTTGTATGGGAAGTTGCTACCTTTACTTGGTTATTTCAGAAATAAACTACACTTTTATTATCTTCATGGTGAACCCTGGGAGAAGAGCAGGCTTCAATATTCACTTTCTCTGGAACTCCTCACTTGAATTTGAGAGAAAGTAGCTTTATTTCACTGGCTTCTAATAATCTAAGATTATATGAGCTGTCCCGGCTGAACTCAGTCACGCTACCCTCCCAAGGCTGTGTCCACACAGACCAAAGGTCATTTATCCAAACAGGCCATGGTCAGAGCAGTGCCATTCAAATTGCTAGTGTGGCAACTGCCAACATTCCAGAAGGAGTACGATGCTTTGGCCTCTTACAAATCTTGTGAAGTATAGGCACCGTATTTTAAATCCACATGGGGCATAAATTAAAATAAAATAAAGGTCTTCATTCTTCTGATCTGGAGAAAAAAAAACCTGCATCTTTCCTCTTACATAACTCCTTTCTTTTTATATTTCCCCTAAAACATAATTCTTTTTGTGTAAATCATTGTCGAAGGCACTGGCAATATCCTGGATATCTAAATCCTTCTTTAAGAGGGAAAAAGAGCTGCAGAATTCACCTTTACAGAGTGACTTTTAAAAAGATGCTTAAATTAAAACTTAAACTTTTTAAAAGATGCTTTAAAAAAAAATCTGTTAACACGTTGGATCCTGGTATCTCCAGACAGTCACTTCAGATCTCCATTCCACTCAGCTCGTACACACACATCGCCAAAAAAGAGGGGAAAGCCTTTTACGATGGAGAACAGAAAGGAGGTTTCTTGAAAAACTGAAACTAGAGCTGCCATATGATCCAGCAATCCCGCACGTGGGCATATAGCCAGAGAAAACTCTAATTCAAAAAGATACATGCACCCCAATGTTCATAGCAGCACTATTTTCAACAGCCAAGACATGGAAGCCACCTAAATGTCCATGGACAGAAGCATGGATAAAGAAGATGTGGCACATGTATGTGCAGTACTACTCAGCCATTAAAAAAAAAAAGAATAAAATGTTGCCATTTGCAGCATCATGGATAAACTTGGAGGGTATTATACTTAGTGAAATACATCAGACAAAACAAAAACTGTATGATATCACTTACACGTGGAATGTAAGAAAAAAAACAAATTAATGAATATAACAAAATGGAAAGGGACTCACAGAGATAGAGAACAAACTATGGTTACCAAAGGGAAAAGGGGGTTGCAGAGGGATAAATTCGGAGTATGACACCAAGGGACACAAGCTAGTAAACCTAAAACAGATATGTGACAAGGACTTACTGTATAGCACAGGGAACTATATTCAATATCTTGTAATAACCTGTAATGGAAAATAATCTGAAAAAGACTAAATATACACATACATATATATAAACACATACACACATACATATATAACTGAATCATTTTGCTGTATACCAGAAATTAATACAACACTGTAAATCAACTATACTTCAATAAAAATAATAACTAAAAAAGAGGGTAAAGGACTTTAGAAATTTGTCTGAGAATTGAGTGGACATTAAAACCTATCAGACAGGCCAGGTGGCCCAGTTGGTTTGAAATGCCAACTCCACCACTGACCAGTTGTGTAAATTTGGGCAGGTTATATATCTCATCCAATTCTCTGTTTTCTCATCTTGAAATGGATTGTATCAAACATCTCCCTCAGAAGGTTGTTTTGAGGATTACATGAGAAAAATATATGTTATGCCCACTGGCATATGGCCTGGCTCAGTAGGTAACCCAAAATACTAATACGTCTTCATGGAAAGTCAGGCCCAGCTACCTGAGTCAAACCATCACTTCACAGCACTTCTCTCTGCCTAAGTCTTAGAGTTCCTCACTTTTTCTTTGGATGTGTTCCAATAAAACTTTATTTACAAAAATCAGTGGAGACAAGATTTGACCCATAGTTTGCAAACCCCAGTAAAGATAATATGTAAAATGTACAAATTATACACATTATCTTGTATAATACCTTGCATGTGTGTGTGTGTGTGCATATATGTAGCTAGATATGATTTTTCTTTCTTCTCTTTTTTTTTTTTTTTTGCTTTTTAGGGCTGCACCTGTGGCATATGGAGGTCCCCAGGCTAGGGGTCCAATCAGAGCTGCAGCTGCCGACTTATACCACAGCCCCAGCAATGCCAGATCCAAGCCACGTCTGCAACCTACATCACAGCTCACAGCAACGATGGATCGCCAACCCAATGAGCAAGGCTAGGGATCAAACTCGCATCCTCATGGTACATTTTTATGAGCTTGTTGGATATCTCTAAGTTTGTGTGAAAGGGCCTTGTGAATGTTTTACCCCAATGAACCTTGGAGAAATGTATCTGAGTGTTTTATATGTAATAGAGTTTTTTCCACAAAGGACCAGTTCTTCCATTAATGCTACATGATCTGCCAAATGCAAATATTTTTATAGTCCTCTGAAGATGCAAAGGTTCTCCGCATGGGTAATGACAACAAAATGTAACCATCACAGCCATCATTTTTTAGCACATATTATATGCTAGGTGCTGAATCTTTGATGTACATTATCTAGACAGTACCATGGAGTTCTTCACCCTTGCATGCGAATTAAGAAGCTTGATGTGGTCACCGAAGGACTGACAATACTTCCAAATATATTAGACTATTCATGTTCCTTCTGGTGCACCCGATCCTTCGTGCCCTCCTAGGCACTGCATGGTCAGATAGAAGGGTTTGTAAGGTATTTATTAACTAAAGTTGTTCCAGACCAATTTCATGGCTTAGTACATGGTCTATTTTCAAAAATGTCCTTGATAAGAATGTGTATTCTTCTAACCGGGTGCGGGTCTCCTCTAGTGAGCTTGTTCACCACAATCCTCAAAACCTCTGTTTCCTTAGTCATTTTTTGTTCATTTCATCTATCAATTTCTGAAAGAAGTTAGTAGATTTTACAATTTCTCCTTATTGCTCTGTCAATCTTGGCTTTACATATTTCAGGACTATGGGATTAAGTGCATACATGTTTAGAATTGTCATCTGAAGAACTGAACGTTTTATCATGATTCTGTGATCCTGTTTACCCCCAAAAGGTTTTCCCTTAGTCGATTTAGCTACTTCAGCTTCCTTCTGGTTAGTATTTGCATCGTATATCTTTTCCACTCCTATCTGTGACCTAATGTTTCAGCTTTGTCTCTCATACACAGCATATAGCTGTTTGGGGGGATTTTGTTTGTTTTTGGTTTGGTTTGTTTGTTTGTTGCTTTTTAGGGCCTCACCTGTGGCATATAGAAGTTTCCAGGCTAGGGGTTAAATTGGAGCTGTAGCTGCCGGCCTACACCACAGCCACAGCAACACTGGATCCCTGACCCACTGAACGAGGCCAGGGATCAAAGCCGCATTCTCATGGATACTAGTCGCATCCATTTCCCCTAAGCTACAACAGCAACTCCTATATCTGGATTTTGTATTTTTATCTATTGTGAAAAAACTATGTCTTTCAATTGGTAAGTTCAGTCAACTCCTATTTATTGTAATAACTGAGGAGCCGGCTGCCAAGATCAGAGGACCTTTCGAAAGGGTCTCTGTGTTTTCTGGCTGTAACCTGGTCCCTCTAGTCAATTTCTTTTCTATTTTTTTTTTTTTTTGTCTTTTTGCCTTTTGAGGGCCACTCCCTCGGCATATGGAGGTTCCCAGACTGGGGGTCGAATCGGAGCTATAGCCGCCAGCCACAGCCACAGCCACAGCCATGCCAGATCCAAGCCGTGTCTGCGACTACATCACAGCTCGCAACACCTGATCCTTAACCCACTGAGCAAGGCCAAGGATCGAACCCGCAACCTCATGGTTCCTAGTCGAATTCGTTAACCACTGCGCCATGACGGGAACACCCCTCTAGTCAATTTCTAAACACTCTTTGCTTGCAGTCACTCTCTTGGAGGAAGTTAGCCAAAGCCCAATGATCTCCATGAGTGAATCTGAGCCGATACTATACTTAAGATTTGTCTTTATTAGAACACTTATGGGAAAAAGTCAATTAATGCAAGGAATAGTGCACCCAAGCCTAATCCACTTGATGTAAATCAATGCCTTGCCCATTTCAATTTCTCTGTATTCCTTCAGAAAAGTGCACGGATGTGATTCATTAGAACTAAACTCTTCGCAAGAAACAGACCGATTGTCTTAGCCTCACTAGGGCATTTCTACTAGTAAAATTCAAAAAGCAGTCAAACTGAAGAAGAAGTCCTTTTTGGAGACATTTACATTGGGAAAGAACATGATTCTTGACAATTCAGAGTAAATGAAGTGCAAATTATTCTCTTATAATATATCCCAAAATTGAAGCTTAAATCGTGACTAAAAAAGAACCTACAGTTTAATCAGAAAAATATACTTATTGGTAATTCCCATGGGCTCATATTTGATACATTTATATCATGGCATAACAAGTTCAAAACTATTGCTAAGTTATAAATATGGAATTTATGCCAAATTTGCATGTATTGAATTTTATTTTGAATGTGCATGTGTGCCTATATTTGAATATTTATAATATTCCAGAAAAAGCACAGTGGAATGTGCAAGACAGATTTATTTAGTGTAATGCTCTGAAATGTGTCAACGTCTTCAACACTGTTCTTAGAGGCAAAATGGCAGAAATAACAAATGGGACGCAATAAGACCAACCGAATAATCTGTGAAGTCCAATAGCTAGCAAAGCTAGGAACGCTCTTTTGCCAATAAATATTTTACTAAGTTCAGACAAAATATCTCTCTAAGCTTACAATGATATTGTATCAGAAGACAAAGACCATTAATTGGATTCTTCATTTACGCTTTCACGGAAGAGGGAATATTCCCATTCATACCTTTTTTTTTTCCCCTACACCCAGTGCCTAAATATCTCATGGCATTTGTCACAGAATGCTGGTATTAGCCTTCCAAGTGTGAGGCACGTTCTTCATGCTGTCAAAATAACCTGCACCTAGGATGTGGCTTCAGAGGAATTTCCACAATGAGATTCTGAACCTCACCATATTCAGTGGCCCCGCAGATAATCCACAGCAATTGAGAAATGGAATGTTGTAGTCAAACTTAATTTACGGTTAACCGGGGGCAATGGTCTTATGAAGTGAAACTGCTCTAAGAGGAGGCTGCTCCAGCAGGTGGATTCCCCTTCGCTCCTGGATGAGGGCAACACACGCACTAACCAATCGAAGCTCTCAGTTCTGGGCGTTTAGACCTATAACCCTTCTCCAACCCCAAGACTTCACTCTTCTAGCCAGACCAGTAGCTCTGATATCGGCTCACTTGCAAAGAGGCTCAGGAAGATTCAAAATCCAGGCTATCTCGGGTGGCTCTGGCTGGGCAGCGCCAAGCTGTCTATCTTCGACTGTGTGCCATTATTAATCTCCTGTTTCATTTAATTGTTAAACAGAGAACAAGCACTAGCCATCCACTCAAATATCTCCAGACTGTACCAGTATAAGAGTCCCGTGGAGTCCATGGAATACGATAACAGCCAATCATCAGAAAACCAACAGCCTGTGCCTGACTTATCACCCCTGCCTTTCAGTCTAAGAGATTATTATTTAACTGAGGCTGCTTTCCTCATTAAGGACTCCCAGAATATCAAGAGGCTAATGAAATAACCAGCCACAGGCTTTAGGAACCAAAAACAGACATGTGTAATTGATCACAGCCATAATAAAGCATCATCTAAAGAACTGTTAATATTCTATTTTATTATAAAAGTAATGCATACTCATAAAGGAAATGAAGGTCCTTTCGAGAAACAGAACAAGAAAATAAATCAACTGATATATTGATATCTTGGTATTTTTCTTCCATTCTTTGTCTTTTTTACTTAGGTTTGAGAGGGATGGAAAGATAATTTCTCCCTCTCTCTCTCTTTCCCTCTCTCTCTCTCTCTCTCTCTCTCTCACACACACACACACACACACACACACACACACACACACACATAAATGTACTCATACTGGGTCCGTAATTGTCAACCTCTTTTTCCTAGCATTAAATCACTACCAATTTTCCATACTCTTTAAAAGGACATTTAAATGGTGTTGAAATAATCTTCAAGTGGCTGTACTGAGATTTCCCAAACCATTCTCCTTATACACGGATGCAGATTTTTCCAATCACCTATGTTTTTTCCCCACGGCCCTTCTTGTAATTTTAAGTAATGAATTATTTGTTTCACATCTATCTTTCCTGCTCCACAAAGGCAGGGACCCACACCTGCCAGGTTCCTCACGGTGCCTCCAGCACACAGCACAGTAATAAGAGATATTCAATATACATTTGTAAATAAATGAATTAAATAAGTGAAAGAAAAACAGGTACAGGATTGTTTTTCAGTAAAATCCCCCAAAAGAAACGGTGGGTTAAAAAAATAAATATTTTCAATGTTCTCTGTTTCTATTATCTCTTTTATTTCCAAAAGAATCATTGGAATGTAGGTTCCTACCAACAATATATGAGGATGGTACTTGCCATACCCTTGTCGGCACTGGCTATTATCTTTTGGTGGCTGTTTGGTGGTAGTGGTGGTGATATATACCGAGTTGCTGCTGTTTTCCTTACTCTGGGTTCATTAGAGAGACGAAAAGGGTTTCCTATATACAATTATTTAAGTCTGCGTTTTCTTAGTACCAGTAAGTCTAAACCAGTTTTCGACATCTGTAAACTAGTTGTGGTTCCCATGTCTCAAACTCTCTGGTCACAGGCTCTGTTTCTCTGATCCATTCGTAGGAGTGTTTTATACAGAAAAGATGTCAGCCTTTTGTCTGTTTTATTTGTTGTGCCTATTTTCATCAGTTTGACATATGCCTTTTCATTTGGGGTATTTTGGAACAGATGAGCCTTTCTCATTTTTATGTAATCATAGCTGTCGATCCTTTCCTCTCTTCAAACAGCCTTTGCCTTGTCTGAGAGTCCCATACAGGAATTGCAGCTGTCATTTAAATAACAACCCCAGAGTTCCCGTCGTGGCGCAGCGGAAACGAATCCGACTAGGAACCATGAGGATGCGGGTTCGATCCCCAGCCTCGCTCAGTGGGTTAAGGATCCAGCGTGGCCATGGGCTGTAGTGTAGGTCACAGACGCAGCTCGGATCTGGCGTTGCTGTGGCTGCGGTGTGGGCCAGCAGATGTAGCTGCGATGAGATCCCTAGCCTGGGAACCCCCATATGCCACGGGTGCAGCCTAAAAAAAATACAAAAGGCAAATAAATAAATAAATAAATAATAACAACGCCAACTGTAAATTCACATTAACTGGCTTCACGGACTCCTACATATACAACTAAGCCCTAAGCTGCCCAGAGCCCCTCTTCTCACTTCCTCACAAGCCTTAGCCACTAGAAGCCCAGGCAACTTAGCGCAGTCACAGCTCTCAGTACTCTCCCAGTCCCAGCCAGATCCCCTTCTCAACCTCTCTGTTTTGTCAACGGTACCACCTAGACTCCAGGCTGGCAATCAGGGAGGTACCATTACCCGGACTCCAGGCTTCGTTGAATTTTGTGGTTTTTAACATGCCTGCCACACAAGAGTTTCTCATACTCACTGGGGTTCAACCTCCTCAGGGGCCATGCCAGGACCTCTACAATAAGGTTCCCCAACCCTTCCCCAAGCAGGAAACTTCTCGGGCCTGTTCACCCCTGGCTAGGCGAGCTGACCTGACCTTAGGACCCTGTAAGGATGCCACGCCCATCCATGATGCCTTCTGTCTTCTCAGTACAACCCACCTATTCTCAGAAGCCTTTCCAAACAGATCTCTTCTTTTCCTGGCCTGTTTCTCCTACGTTAGAAAGGAAAGGGCCTTAGAAAGCATCTTGTTTAAATCTCCTATGTTATGGACTTGCCCTAAATCACAGGGGCCTCCCCACCCCCATCTGTCTATACTGCATAGTTCTGCACTTTTTCATCTCATCTTTTTTTTTTTTTTTTTTTTTTTTGGCTGTCCCTGCGGCATGCAGAAGTTCCTGGGCCAGGGATCAACCTGCAACATAGCAGTGACTCGAGCCACAGCAGTAACAATGCTGGATCCTCAACCGCTAGGCCACCAGGGAACGCCTACCATCTAATCTTAAAGGCCTTGAGGCTGAACCTAACCTTGGCTTTTTTGAATTTGTTCGGGCTCTAATCTCCCCTCACTGCTAGCCCTGGACAGGTCATAATACTTATTCCACAAAGTTTGCTGATTAGACCTAAACTGTTGCATACACAGAGGGACGTTTCTCTATTTTTAAAATATATTCTGGTAAAGGAATGCCATTATAAAGACAATATTAATATTCAAATCATTTGCAAACAAAACTCACATTCTTTATTCAACATCAAAAATGCCAAATTATTCTGTTCTACTGTAAGCTCAGTGAGAACAAAGATGACGTGCCTTTCCCCCACCCCCGAATATAATGGGCAGTTTCACAGTATTTTGTTTAACGAGTGACAGATGGAAGAGGTGACTCTTCTTCAATGTCGTTTCACAATGAAGCTGAGGACAGATATCTACAAAAGACAAGCTCTAACGTTCTTCTGGCCACAGGAGAGCACTAATCCCAAATGCCTATTAAGGGAGTTCCCATCGTGGCACAGCAGAAACGAATCCGACTAGGAACCATGAGGTTGAGGGTTCGATCCCTGGCCTTGCTCAGCGGGTTAAGGATCCGGCGTTGCCGTGAACTGTGCTGTAGGTCACAGACACGGCTTGGATCTGGTATTTGCTGTGGCGTAGGCGTAGGCGGGTAGCTGTAGCTCCTCTCTGATCCCTAGCCTGGGAACCTCCATATGCCACAGGTGCGGCCCTAAAAAGAAAAACATCAAATCAAATCAAAT
This sequence comes from Sus scrofa, assembly GCF_054392235.1. Taxonomy (NCBI): domain Eukaryota; kingdom Metazoa; phylum Chordata; class Mammalia; order Artiodactyla; family Suidae; genus Sus; species Sus scrofa. The sequence goes on from NC_139401.1 coordinate 119,262,088, forward strand.
AACATGACTATTAAGAAAATCCAAGTCTGAATTGCTTTTTAGACTACCTGGAGAACTTCGAGCTTTGTTGGCAAAGTCTGCCATCCACACAAAGACACTAACACCTACGGATGTGATCGTGATGAAATGCGCCCCCTCTCCTATGAAATATGTGCTCGGCTTGAACAGCTCTTAGCATCCTCTTAACATCCTCAGCTGAGTAAAGCTACCCCTGTGAGAACCCAGTGGCCTACAGCCTGAAGGACCAGAAGGACGGCATTGCTGTCTGTGTCAAGTCCATTCACTGGCTGCCTCGCCCTGTACCACAAGCCTGTCGCATCCTCCAGCTTCGCTGCAAGAGGGAAGGAGTGGGAGCGTGGACACGTGAGGCATAAGCAGGTGCATGCACCGTGAGGTTCTTCCTAAGACACGGCTCTTTCCAAGTAGAGCCACCTTTAGAAAAGAAAGGGAAAGAAAAGGAAGCCTCCACCACAATATCGAAAAGGAATGACCAAAAAGAAGAAAAAAGCCAGCAAGCTCTATTCTCCATATAAATGCCTTTTAGTCCTTTCCCGTCGGTGATAACCTAGTGGATTTTAAATGACAATTAATTACTCTTCCATATGATTCTGCTGCAACACGTAGAGATGCTAAAAGTCTAGGATGCAGCGTGAATATAACCATCAGATACTTTGACTTGGTTCCCTTAGAACCTGACCTTCCCCCGACCCCAGCCACACCGGTGTGTGCCAGCAGCACCATACCTGGGGAAGAGGAAGCAGACTGGCTCCGTTTCCTGGCGCCCAATTCTGAATTCCTCCCACAGAGCTGGCTACAAACAGAGGGAATTTGGCCTGAGAAAAGCCTGCGGAATTCGGGAGTTTGAAGAGCTGGTCAGAAACCATGTTTTGATCCATTTTCAAAAATGGTCTTGGAAATTCTAGAATGAGCCAGACCTTTCTCTGACCCCCAACAACATATTGGCACACAGATGTACGAAAGGCAATTTCTAGGTGGTTTTTTTTTTTTGAAAAGAAATAGTACTCCTAATAAACAACTTGTGCCTCTTGCCAGCCAAGCACTCTCGCTCTTTGTCCTCTCCAGGCAACGTGACGGCAGCCGTTTCCACTCAGCAGTTATATATCACCCAAGCACTTCAGCATCCGCTGAGGCAGGGAAGCATCTTGAATGTAGCCCTGGGAGCAGGATTCAGGTCTTGGCTTGCAGCCACGATGGCCTCTCATGCCCCCCCCCCCCGCCCCCGCCAATGTGGATAAAAGGCTGTGAGTCAGAAGGTGGCCCTTGTCACCGCTGAGGGCTCCTACTGATGCTTATTCACCAGGCCCCCAGCGTCCCCCCATCCTGCTCAGCTTTGCAGTGATTTCTGAAGAGGCAGTGAGGGCCCCCTCTGCAACCCAATCATGAGGCCTGCTCCCCGTGAGCAGAAAGCCTGGGGGAGCTAGGAATCTGCTTTGTTCCCAATGGGGGCGGCAACTCTGGTCCAGTCACTTGTTCAAACTCACGTGTGTAAAATTATTGGAAATGGCGACGATGCGGGTGACAGACTGTATCAGTCAACACTCGCTGAGTGTTCACTTTGTGCTGATGACTCACATGAAATACCTGTGTTTTCACCAAAAAAAAAAAAAAAGCCCACAACTCTGTTCACTACGTCTCAGTCAACAGAGCAAGGGCGATGGAATCAGCCAGAACTAGTGCAAGATCCCTGCCGTGCCACTAAGGAGCTCAATGACCTTGAGAAAGTCCTTCAACCCTTTTGGGCTTCCCTCTCATCTGATCAGTGGGGAGACTTGTGCCCACCCTGCCCTCTCCCTACAGACAGCACAAGTTTCCAGAAACACACCAGACGGATACCAAAGCTCGGCTGAAACTGGGACGAACTCTCCACTCACACAAGGCTTGGACAGGAGGCTCTGGTCCAAGGTCACCACAGCTGGTTCATGGCCGGCCTGGAACCAAGGCCCAGGCCTGCTGGACAGAGCACAGAGACCACCAGCAGCTGGCATGGAAGGCTGCTCCCCACAGGAGCTCCCCATGGCTGACTTTCTCACCTCGGGGATCTGCTCCTCGCCCTCACGCATCACTGCCAGCACAGCTGCCTCTGTCTCAAAATTGTCCACACACTCACACACCCTCTCTCCCACTGTCACACACTTGTGCATGGCTCCTCTTGCACAGACGCTCCGAACTCGCAGAGCTGGTCCTGTCAGCAGGGATCTGTCGGCATTCTGGGACTCTCTGGAACCCTCAGGCAGCCACCACGCTGCAAGATGAAGATTTCTGGAGGTGGGTAGGGATGAGTGAAATAAAAAAGGTCCCCTCGGGAGAGCCCTGGGCCTCTCTAACGCATTTTCCGTCATGCTGGCGAATAATGGAAGAGCCGGGAACTCTGACGCTTTAAAAAGTGGTTCGATGACCAAGAACATCTCATCGCAAATAATTCTGCTTCCACTGGGGGCAGTCCGAGAGGCTGAACCCTCCCCTGGAGGGGTCCTGGTTTCCTATGGAAATGTGCCTGTGGAAGATTCCTGAAGGACTGTGGCCCCCAAAGACATAAGCAAGACCACGATAATAATGCGTGTCTACAGACCAGGTCACATGCCGACCTACATGGTCAAAAGGTTTTTAAAAGGCACGCGCGCCCTGGCGGACTCCAGACAGGCCGGGGAGGCCTCGGTAGCCAAGATCTCATTTTTATTCCTTTGCCACAGCCCTGGCTGTGGAATTCTATTTCTGCCCTCAAGGGCTTTTTATAACACCACCTCTCACTACACCTACCGGCTCCCTCAGCAAGAGGGATTGTTTTTAATATTGCCAAATTGTCTGGGAACTTCTTCAACATCAAAATCTCATGGTGACAAGGACTGGCACGGTTCTTACCATGCATTGAGGGGGCACTCCTGTTAGGGCCAAGGTCCTCTCAGGATGGGGGAAAGCAACCTGGTCAGTGCTGGAAGGGAAATGACAGCTCCCAGAATTCCAGCTTTCCCAAAGGACACTGCGGGAAGGGGAAGCAAGGAAGGGGTGAGGTTTCCTCTAAAGCTCAATGGTGACCAGAAAGTCAGGGGGCTGCATTCACTTGGAGCCGGACAGACAGACAGAAGAAACGGCACTGGCCCTGGCATTGGCAGAGGCATCAACAAAACGCGGCCAAGTCCAGGGCACAGAGCACCCCTCACCCTGGGGGGTTGGGGAGGCAGAGGAGGGAGCAGGGACGCCCGTCCAGGTAGGCAACCTCTGTAACAGCAGCAGCCTGGAGAATCCCTAAGGCCACCTAGATGGGGAGGCCGAGAGCAAGGCCAAGTCAACTAGACTTATCCTGACCATTCCCTGGGCTCCATGCCGCAGCCCAGATCTTTTTCAGGGTGAGCGGCAGAAGCGGGGGTGGCGGGGAGGGGGGCTGAATGGAGCCACTGCATCCCCAAAAGTCCTTCCTTCCTCCTTCGTGGACGGCGCTCCATGAGCCCCGGCAAGCCGGCATTGCGGCGGAAGGGGGAAATGCCCCAGCTTCAAAAGCAACTGCCTATGGGCTCTTCACAAAACAGCACTTTCCGCATCAGCCCTGGGTTCCCAGCAAGTGGCCTGGCGACACCCCCTCAGAAAATTCAGAGTTCGTAAATCAGGAGAGGTTTCTCAAGACTGAACCCCGCGCGGGATCCGGGGCAGCGTCCCAACCTGCGCTGCGGCCCGCGGGGTGCCCCCCTGGGCACTGACAAAGCGCGGAGGATGCCCGGCGTGCAGCCAGCAGTGTGAGGCGCAAGCCGGATACCACCGGCTCCCTCCGGGTGTCCACCTGGATCCCCTCTGGGTGTCCCCAAACAGCCGCGGAGGGACACGCGTTCGCCCAGGGAGAGAGAGCCAGCGCAAAGGAGGAGGCGAGGTGACCAAAGTCAGGAAGGAAGAGAGAAAAAAAACAGAAAGGTTGAAGAAAGAACGAGAAGCGAAGTGAGAGAAGTAAACGGAGGGAGAAGGAGAGAGGGAGAGGCCAGGAGCTGACAAGATCTCGAACACAAGAAGGAGAGAAAGGCAAATAGAGGAAGCAAGGGGAAAGGCGCGGGGCGGGGGCGGGGGGGATGCGGGAGCCGGAAAGAAGAGAGCGAGAGGGGGCTTGGGGACCTGGGTGAGGAGGAAAGAAGAGAGAGGGCTGGAGGGGGTCAGGGACGTTACACGCAGAGCGCGGCTCTTTCTTCCCGGCGCTCCGGTGCCGAGTCTGCGCGCGGTACCCTGTCCCGGCGGCGGCGGCCCGGGGGCGCTCGTTCCGGGCCTCCCGGCCGCTTCCCCTGCGCGCACTCCCAGCCGCCAAGCAGGCCAACCCGCAGGTAGACAGACGAGCCGGCCCGGGTCGGAAGGGACAAGCTTCCTGCGGCCGCCACAGCGCCACGAGCGCGCGCTCCAGGGCGCCCGGCGCCCGCCCAGCCAGGGCGCAACCGCAGGGGCGCCGAGGTGCTCCCTGGGTCGCCGGCAGCAGCCGGCTCGGCCTCCCCGCCCTCCGCCCGCCCCGGCCGGGTCTGCTCCCGCACTCCTGGGCCCCACTCCGCCGCGGGCGCGCACTCACCTGGACGGTCTCAGCCGGGCGTCGCGCTTGCCGTCCACTACGGCCGGCACGCAGCTGGTGAGCTCGGTCCAGTCGGCATGCAGTCCGCAGCTCCAGCCCGTGGAGAACCTGGAGAAGAGCCAGGTCTCCCGCTTACCCGGCCGGTGGCAAGTGCATTTCTTCTGACCCACGCGGCATTCGCACGGCTGCTCCAGCTGGATGTTGCGCACCAGGTGGCGGCCGAAAGTGGTGCCTCCGGTCTTCTGGATGTGCAGGAACACGATCAGGTCATCGCCCTTGATGTCGAAGTCTACCTTGCGCAGGAGGTCGCCGCGGCTGAAATTGTAACGGGGCACGAACCTGGCGGAGCTCTCATCCTCCGAGCGGTACGGGTCCGGCATCGGGGAGCTGAACGCCTGCAGGCGGAGGAGCTGGCATTCTGTGCCGGGGCACACGTATTGGAGGACGATCACCGCAAAGAGGAAGAGCATCACCAAAGCCAGCAGCAGCTTGTTGGATTTCTCATCCATGTTCCCGACGCTGGGGGAAACCCAAGCTCCTTACGTCAATCCCGCAGCTCGGCCCGCGCTCGCCATGCGCCCGTACCGCCCCCTCCCTCTGGCGCCGCCGTTGCGCCCCTTTCCCCCTCCCCTCGGCACCGAGTACTCCACCGCGGCAGCGGCCGCGGCGGCGCCCTTCCCCGCTTCCTTCCTTCCCGGCAGGCTCAGCGCTGTGGCTTCTGCCGCACACCCCCCTCCTCCCCCCGACTCCTTCCCGCTGGCTGCCTGCCCTCTCCCCGCGCCGGAGCTCTCTCGAGCCGCTTCGCGGGGATTCGTGCCCATGGGACCCCGCCTGGCCCCGGTTGCCCCACTCCCCAACTCACACCCGGGCCCGAGCCCCCGCGCGCCTCGTTCCACTCCCGGTGGCTCCGTGGCTCCCATCCCCATCCTGCTTCGCCCACCGGACTCTCCCCGGCGCTTCTGCCCCTAGTCCCCTTGGCGCGCACGCCGCCGCCGCCGCCGCCGCCGCCTCGCCTGCCCGACTCTCGGGCTCCTTCCCCCGTGCGCGCCGAAGCCCAGTTCTTGCCCGCCCCGCGTAGCCCACCTTGCGGGCCGCCTCGAGGGAGCTCGGAGCCGAGCGTTCGGAGTTCCCCTGAGGGAAGGGGGTCCTCAGGCAGCCCGGCTTGCTAGCGGAGACGTTGCGCTACGGGTGTCCGCGGAACCGCGGGGAGGGAGCCGCAGCGTGGCCAAAGGCGCGCCGCGCCCCGCCGGAGCCCCCGAGCCTGGCCGCCACGGGCCAGCTGGAACTTTGCGCCCTTCCCTCCCCTCGCGGCTGCCTTCCCTCCCCGCATGGCTCCCGCGCGTCCCGGCCCGGGAGCGCGAGTCCCGCTTTCGCCTAAAACGTACCTGGCTAGGGGGCCGAAAATCTTGGAGAAGATTGCGCCGAGCACGTGCTTCAGCGAGTGGCCCAGGGCGGCCAGGCCCCGGGTGAGCAGGGCCCGGCAGAGGGAGCCCAGGTCCCAGCGTCTCCTGAGGTCGTGCATCCGCCTGCGGCGGCCTCGGGGCAGCAGCGCGAAGAGAGGGGCGCGCGCGGCTCCCGCCAGCGAGGAAGATGCCTTTGGGGGCTCGTCCAGGAGCGCCTGGGAGTTGAATCCGCGAGACACACCCCTAGGAGGGCCCGCGCGGACTGAGGCGGCGGCTGATCCGGGCCGGCTTGCTGCCAATTCGGCCTCTACTCTGGAATGCCGGCGGGGACAGGTGGTGCGGGCGGGCGCTCCTCGCTCCGGTTGCAACGGCGGCCCGAGCGCCCGGGCTGCACACACAGGCAGTGCCATTCCCCCCTTCAGGCAACTCAGGGTACTAAGGATCAGGAGCGAGCCTGAATTTATGTAATAATGCCTCACGCCTAAGCGCTCGAACCACTTCGCAGGCAGAGGACCTGGGTTTTCTTCCTGTCTTGGGGAACGGAGGTCACTCCAGTGAGCGCATCACCACACTTGAGCTCGTAATTTCAACCAACCCTAAAATAGCAAAGGCGCAAATTGGACCTTTCCCTCTCTCCTTGCCAATTTCCATTCTCCAACGGAAGCGGGGGCATTTTCTGAAAAGGTAAGTCAGCATGAAGGAAAAGCATGACCAGGAAACGTTACAGAATGGGAATTTGAGCTTTTTAAGAGCAGAGACCGGCCCCTTTTCCCGTCGTCTTGCTCAATCCTCAGCGTCACAGGAGGGTTTCACTCGTAACGTTGATTAAAGGAAAGGCACAGGACTAAGGACTACATCTAATGCGAGGTGATGTGACCGATGAGGAAAGTGAGGCCCAGAGTGGGAAAGGGACATGCCCAAGGTCACACAGCAGAGCCCCAGGGTTTGAACCCAGGAAGCCATCCATTCCTAACACCACCTCTTTAGGTAATAAATAGATGCAGACCATCCTCAAAGGCTCTTTTCTTTGGCTGCAGGACCAGCCATGTAGGATTAGCAAGGAAAGAAAGAATATGCCTCTAAGACACGGTCCCCAGGACTCAGACTGCTCCTATCCGATTGATCAGGTGGAGCTTGCTTCGGATTGGGAACCAGAATTCCCATCTCTGTCCAGTCCTGCCCCTGCAGAAGCATGCACGGTGGTGGCAGCAGCGTTTCCGTGCTGGTGGGGGGCTGGTGGGGGGCAAGTCCCTCCAGAGACAGGCTCTCCGAGTATTTCTCTCAGAACATGTGGTGCCTTGCTGAGCTCTGCTCATCCCTCTTCTAGTCGCTCTGTGCGGTGAAGGGCCAGCACTGGTCTGAGAATCCTGATATGCTATCATTTCCTTGCTGGGCAGCCCTGGGACAAATGACTTGACTCTCCTGAGCCTCAGTTTCTTCTTCAGTAAAATAGGACTCATTCCTCCTCTTTAACCAACGGGGTCACTGCGAGGGTGGCCTTTGGGCTCTGTTCCCCTGCTCCTCTAAGCTCAGATGTGTCCACTGAGTCACGGGCTGGTGAAGGTGGAGGGCTCTCCTCAGGCGATTTGACAGCTGTGCCCCCTGCCCTAACCTTCCCCCACCAGACTTTCCCAGTCCTGGCTGGACTTCCCTGTGCCCCCCACACCGGGGACAGTGAGAGACCCTTTGTCTGGCTACAGGCATTAGGGATTCTTGAGATTCCTGCATTTCAGGCATTTCACCTGTGTGTGTGTGTGGGGGGGGTGTCCCACAGGGACACTCTGACTGATGAACCTGTACTAAGGAGCCAGATACAGCAACTCACAAGATAGACCTCCTGGCTCCCCCCAGAACTCCCCGGATGCCCTCAGGCTTGTGGGACAGGTATGCAGGTGAGGGTGAGCCAGGGGGGTGGACCGCCATGGGGGTGGCTCAGGAGTTCAGCTTGCCTGATGTCCGCACCTGCTCCTCCTGGGCCACCCAGTCAACCTCTTTAATTCCGTCCAGTAGGTGGCTCTCCTCACAGTGCCTTAAGAGGACACCTCCACCCCACCCCCCACCCCTGCTGCCATTACACCAACGTATGACATTCAGTGGGTCCCCAAGGAATTTTTTCTGGTTGGTGGGTTACACCTTTGTGCCCTCGGTAACTAACTGGAGAGATCTTTCTATTCTGAGAGATCACGGGGACTGGCACACACTGGAGGGTATTTGCATGTACAAGCCTTTCCTCCACCCTTCTCAGGCTGTAAGAAAAAGAAATGAATCTCTCATGGTGGATTTCACATATCAGCCTTCCAAAAAGTGGAAGCTGTCTTTGCGAGGGGAGCAGGGGAGCCCACACGTCTCAGAGGACCCATCTTGGGGCAAAGAAGCTCTCTGCTAAGAAGAGGGACTTCTTGGAGTTCTCTTGTGGTGCAGCAGATTAAGGATCTGGTATTGTCACTAAAGCGGCTTGGGTCACTGCTATGGCATGGGTTCGATCCCTGGCCCTTGCAGGTCATTCCAAGGCCTCCTGCAGTCCGGGGCCGGGCCCACCTCCTGGAACTGGTTCCTCGCAGGAACTGAATAACAGAGAGCCTGCTGCTCTAGAAGTCAGCCCTATTTTGGCGATTGGGATGGAGGGCAAAAGAGGATGCAGTTGCCTGCCTGAATTGCCAGCTCTGTGGCTCTGCATGTCCTTTCTTAGGGCGACCTGGATTGCCGCGTGTGTGTATATTTGGGATTCAGGACTTGGAAGGTGAGGAGGACTCTGCAGTCTGATCAGGGATTCTGGTTGTCTCCACAGCGTGCCGTGCTTTTCATTATTTTTCCAGAACCTTGTCCTTCCATGGTTTCCACAAAAGGTTGACAATTCTAGGAGCGTAAAGGTCAGGCTGGCTTGCGGACCGAGCAGTGCACTTCCAGACCTGCATCCAGCCACGGCAGGCTGGGAGGACAGAGGGCGATGGTTGAAAGAGTGCTGGCCTGAGAGTCCAGAGACCTGGGTTCTTGTCTTGCCTGCCACAAATAAGACCCTCTAGGCCAAGGAGAAAGATACTTGATCGCTGGATTTCCCTTGTGGCACAGCCTGTGGGGAATCTGGCATTCTGACTGCAGCGGCTCAGGTCGCTGCTGCGGCACAGGTTCGATCCCTGGCCCTGGGAACTTCCACATGCCGCGGGCTCATCCAAAAGAGAAGATACTCACCCTTGGGCTGAGCTTCCCTATTTGTCAGAGGTCAAGTCAAGGCTGCGATTCAAAGGGCATCTTCCTGCCCTCACACTGTACGTCACGTGCTCTCTTCTGTTGCTCAAGGGCCAAAGTGCTGCCAATCCCTCAGCGCCTGGTTGCAGGGGACAGCCCGGTCTGCCCTGCTTCCTGTGACACTCACAGGGTGGGGGCCCACCGGGCCATCGGCAGCTGGGCTTGTTCTGAGCCTACGTGACAGGGGTAAGAGCAGGATCCCCTGTTCAAATTGGAGCAGAAACAGTGAAAACCTGATGTCAAAGAAAGTGCTGGCACTCTTTAAACAGAGCATAAAACACTGAGAAAATATGTTTCCCCTTACCCTCCGCGTTCTCCTCTGTGCTGTCTCTCCAGCTGTCACTAATTTTTTAAAAAACCACTCATACTCTCCATTATAGGTGATTTTTGTCACAAAGATTGAAGGCATCGAACTATTGAGTCACTTCGCTGCTGTTTTTATGAGTCTCTCCAAACTGAATGAGCTCAGCGCTTAATGAAAGCACGGCTCTGCAATTCGAGCTTTAATATTCGAAACAGGTTGGGTGTGTTACATACAGCACCCTGAACAGTTGTCTCTCTTTTCCCCACAAAGCACTGAATTGTATTTGTTCAGCTTTTAAAAAGAACACAGGGCGGTGTGTGTGTGGGGGGGTTACTTCCCGTGTTCAGAGGTAACGAACTACAGGATCCATGAGGACCCGGGTTCGGTCCCTGGCCTCGTTCAGGGGATTGAGGATATGGCCTTGCTGTGAGCTTCGCTCTAGGTCGCAGACGTGGCTTGATCTGGCAGCTGTAGCTCCGATTTGACCCCTTAGCCTGGGAACTTCCATATGCACCTGCAGAAGAAGAAGGAGAAGGAGAAGATGGAGCTGAAGGAATTAAAAGAGGAGGGTGATGCTGGGGTGAGGTGTGTACTGAATGAACTCGTGCTGCCAGGAAGCCTGGACTGGGGTTCATGGTTGATTCTAAACATGCAGACCCATGACCACCCTCTCCTGACGGGAGCTGCACACCATTTTCTTGACCGTGACTCCTGACCCCCCCCCCCCCAATTCTCACTGACAAATGGAAGAGTCAGTTCAGGCATGACTTTGAAAACCATGGTGAGCCAAGGCCTGGCAACTGCAGGCAGCAGGCCAGACTCTGCTCCTGTGACAGTCAAGCTACCCCTTTGGGCTTCAGTCTCCATCATTATAAAATAGCCCGACCAGGTAGCCTCAGAAAGCTGGCTTAGGGGTACAGTAAGGAGGAAGTCAATCTCAAACGAGGTCCTTTGTAAAAAGGAGGAGTTCCCCGGTAGGCCAGGGGGTTAAGGATCTGGCATTGTCACTGCTATGGCTCAGGTTACTGCTGTGGCTTCGGTTTCATCCCTGGCCCAGGAATTTCTACAAGATGCAGGTGTGGCCAAAACAATGAAAAATAATAAATAATAAAAAATAATAAAAATGAGAGCGTACCGGTTTGGACAGCCCATTGCCTCTCTGACCTCTCTCAGAGCCTCAGTTTTCTCATCCATGGAAATGGGGCTATACCATCCACAATACCCAGTTGTTATATGTGTTACCCAAAATAACCTATGGGGAGCACTCGGTCTAGTTCCTGGAAAAAGTAGACCTTGAGTAAATGTTCATTTCTCTACCCTTTCGACTCTGAATATCTTTGGTTGGAGCTCTTTGTTGTATTTCCCGCAATGGTTGCATATACACATGTTTCATGAGAGTTTTGCTGCCATCCCGTTTCTCTGCCTGTCTTTTCTCACGCTGCCTCCACGCCGCTCCAGCTCGCTCCCACCTGGGGTCCCCTGCAGAAGGGGACGTCTCTGACCCACTTAGGCACACTCGGGAGTGGGACATGTACGCGGGACCCGGGGCAGGAGACACCTACAGAAAAGGAAGACAAGGTCAGTGCTTTACCTCTGGTGGAAGCTCCAGGAAACACACCTAATGGGAAAAGTGCTTGGGGAGCTGGGATGGAGCAGACTCGAGAGTTATAAGGATGTGGAGAACTTCCAGGACCCCTCTAAACTATTGCCACTAAGTCCCAACCCCATTCACTTCCATAACTGCCAGAGCAGTTTCTTTTTTTTCTTTGTCTTTTTAGGGCCGCACCCCTGGCATTTGGCGGTTCCCAGGCTAGGGGTCCAATCGGCTGTTGCCACAGCCACAGCAACCCGGTATCAAAGCCACGTCTGCAACCTCCACCACAGCTCACGGCAACACTGGATCCTTAACCCGCTGAGTGAGGCCAGGGATCGAACCCGAATCTTCATGGATGCTAGTCGGGTTTGTTAACCACTGAGCCATGACAGGAACTCTGCCAGAGCAGTTTTAACTTGCTCGGCTGGGCCAACCACAGCAGGCAGATTGAAAACAAACAAACAAACGAACAAAAACAGTTTTGTGTTTGCCCTGTAAGAGCCAGAGCTGGGCCAGCGACGCCCGTTCACTGTGGCCGAGAAGAAAGAGCACCAGGTTGGATGCCAAGAAAACAAGGTTTGAGTCTCAGCTCTGCCTCCAGCTCACTATGTGACCCTGGGCTGGTCTCCTGACGTCTCTGGGATCTAGCTGCTGACCCTGCTAAGCTGATGGGCTGCGTTACATGACCCTGTAGGCCCATCCCAGCAGGAGTTTCCTGTGCTCTGAGCTATGCCAGCTCCCAGGAAGAGCTGGGGAGAGACCCCACTTTCTCTAGCCTTTGTGTGGGCGAACATGCATTGCCAAAGATAACCATCCAGCTAGGAGCTAGGTCAGAAAAGCAAAAGAAGGACTTAAATAAGAGAGAAACTGGGAGTTCCCGTCGTAGCTCAGCGATTAATGAGCCCAACGAGCATCCATGAGGACGCAGGTTCGATCCCTGGCCTTGCTCAGTGGGTTAAGGATCCGGCGTTGCCGTGAGCTGTGGTGTCAGTTGCAGACGCGGCTTTGGATCTGGCATTGCTGTGCAGCGGCTCCAGCTCTGATTGGACCCCTAGCCTGGGAAGCTCTATATGCCACAGGTGCCACCCTAAAAAGACAAATCAATAAATAAGAGAGAAACTGGAAAATGAGCCTTCCGGGCTTCTACTGACTTGGAAGGTAAAGTCAAAACTGAAGGACTGTGGAAAAGTGTTGAGAATTGACCTCCAGCTGACGCAGAAGCCCTGGTACATCTTAATACTGACAATAACCAAAACAAGAATGGCCTTGCCAGGCCCGCAGCCTCCCACTTGTCTTCCTTACTCTGGGATCTTTGTGAGAGAGGAGCACGCCCATTGCTGATCTCCTGACTGGTCGCCGTGGGAGTTCTGGTTTTGAATAATAAAATGCGAAAGCTGAAAATTATATCTCAGAGCAACGTGAAGGATTTGGAGGCAGCTGGCCTGGAGGCCGAAGTTGCTCCCAGGAAAGGGATTTCTTTGTCACTCAAATGGGCTTGAAGGGGAATGTTTTATAAGAACAGCCCAGGAAAAGAGAAAATTAGTTTTAGAGAAATCATACATGTCACAGACTAAATGAAAATTAATTTTTAATAAGGGAGAGCCAGACTAGACTTAACTGGGCTTGAGAGCAAAACCTGGAAAAGGACTTATTTGTCTTATGTGCTTACTTTTTTTATTTTCAAAACCTGCATTTCACCAAACTGCTTGAGAACAAAGAAAGCTGCAGCGGGAGTTCCCGCTGTGGCACAACAGGATCAGTGGTGTCTTGGGAGTGCTGGGACAAGGGTTCGACCCACCACCCGGCACAGTGGGTGAAGAATCCAGCATCGCCGCAGCTGCAGCGTCGGTTACAACTGCAGCTTAGATCTGATCCCCAGCCTGGGAGCTCCATCTGCTGCAGGGTGGCCGAAAATGGGGAAAAGAAAGAAAGCGGCAACGTTGGAGCAGCAGAATCCCGTGAACTTGGTAAAAGACACACCGACCATTCGTCTCCACTGAAGAAAGTTGCCTTGGTACAATCTTGTGAACGATTTAGCTGAAGCAGAAGCCAATATTCAAGTCCTTAATGAGAAGAGAGAAAATGAAGTTGGTAGGACGGAAGGAAGGGTGAAGGCCCCCTCTTGCCAAGGATGGCAGCTCCAGTGCTCCGCTCAGCGGTCCTGGAGGGCCAGCCGTGGTGACGCCCCCTGTAGGCTGGCTCCGGAACGCTCAGCAAACCATGCCCCGTAACAGCTCCCAGACTCCACAGCCATCAAGCATTTCGCTGAAGGCGCTACCTGCCCTTTCTCGAGGGACAGGCTCAGCATCCCAACGAGGCGGTTACTTCTGTTGTCCTTATTTCACGGATGAGTAAAACGGGGGTTCAGAATTACAGCGGCCCAGCTCAGAAGCCGTGGAGCTGGGACTTGAACCCAAATCTGTCAAAACTCCACAGCCTGTAAGAATTCCGATGTGCCAGCGTGATCCTCTTCTGGCTCCAGGGTGTCTGGGGGTGCGCTGGAGACTGAGACCTCCGGTCCCCAGGTGGAGTGTCAGGAGACAGATTGTCCACATTCCGGGCAGGCAAGCTGGGCCCAGAGAGGTCATGGGGGAAGGGTGTGTGTGTGTGTGGGGGGGGGGGTGTTTTGCACGTGTGTCCGTGCACAAGCTCTGAAGGCCCCGAAGGCTTGATAAAGGGTAGAGGCCCAGAGCCTGAATCTCAGTAAGGAGGGCCCCGGAGATGGAGATACTGCTAACTGGATGACAACCCACATGCGGCCTTGGGACAAGCCCCGCAGTATCTGATACTGTTATGTTCTGGAAGTGCCCTAAGCATCTCTGTCCACCCTCCGAAGCCATTACCTTCTGGAAGGGTGGGACCTTGGCTCCTGCATTTTTAAACCTCTCCATAGCGCCCAATAACAATCATATTTGGTCTAAAACTTCTCAGTTTACCAAATACTTTCACAGACACTGGCTGGACCTTCACAGCCACTCAGCTAGGCGGCTGGTATTGTCCTCACTTTGTAGATGAGGAGATGGCATCTCTGCGGGCTGGAGAAACTTGCTCCAGGATACCTAGCTTGTACCGAGTTGCCACTGTTGACCAGTCCCTCGACCCGCCCAAGGGCGCATGCCAACACTGGGTAATGCCATGGCACCTCACAAAGGGTCTGGCACAGAGTAAGGTGCTCAGGAGATGGTCACTCTCCCCTTCCTTGACACTTGTGGTTTTTAAAATATTTTCAGGAGTTCCCATTGTGGCACAGCATAAATGAAACCAACTAGTATCCATGAGGATGCAGGTTTGATCCCTGGCCTCGCTCAGTGGGTTAAGGATCCAGCGTTGCTGTGAGCTGTGGTGTAGGTCACAGACGTGGCTTGGATCCCATGTGGCTGTGGCTGTGGTGTAGACCGGCAGCTGCAGCTCCGATTCGACCCCTCGCCTGGGAACTTTCATATGTTGCAGGTGCAGCTCTAAAAAGCAAAAAATAAAATGAAGTAATATAAAATAAAATATAAAATAAAATGTTTTCTTTCCAGTAATTGCATCCTACCAGGTACCCCAGTATCTCCAACCAAGATTGCCCTGTGTTGTCAGAGAGCTTAGCATCGACATAAGAAACCCAGCCACCAGCACACAGGGAGCCAGGATAGTGAACCACTGACTAGTCTGCGGCACGGGCTCCAATGCGCTGGAAACCCCAAGGATGCTCCAAGTGGGCTGGAAAGCTCAGAGGTTTCCTAGCAAACATCAGAGGGGTCAAAAAAAGCCAATCAATCTGGTCTCTCCTCCTTTTTGTCTGCCTCCCAGCAAGAGGAACTTCTGCTGCTAGAAACTCTTTTGATCGCCTTTCCTTGAGCCCAGGGACCCGGTCCCTTGCTTGTCCATGAGGTTGTGTAAAAAATGTCCTGTAGCTCTCCCCAGCTACAAATCCCGCCCTCCATCGGTGGCACCGGGAGTGTGACATTGTGGGCTCTTCCATCAAGAGACAGTGTGAGGCCACACAAGCACAGGCCCCTTGGAGAAAAAATAGTTGATTTTTTTAGACCAAATCAATAAAGCTGCTGCTCACAGGGAGAAGAGCGAGCAGGATAGACACAGTTTAGGCAAAAGAAAAGGCCCTCTGCATTTTATCCCAAATGTTTCCGTAGTTCCAGGTCTCCCCAGCGGTTTGGTAGCAAGTCAAAGTGGAAACTGACATTTGGTTTTCCAGAATCTTCTGGAAGAGAGCCAGATAGTGAATTGCCAAATGAACTGCTTCTGGCTCTGCTATCAAGGACAAATCTTAGGCCAGCTGAGATGCTAAGACGCTGTGGCCGTAGCAAGCTAATGACGACGACGACGACAACAACAACAACAGCAACAATAATTTGCCAGGATGACGCATGCCCAGAATGCAGGAGAAGCTATCGTCTTTGTTGGCTGCAACTGGTTAGTTGCTAGTGCCAGATTTCGTCAAATGAGGGACCATCAGTATGATCCAAACAATTCACCATAAAGATGTTCTTTTATTCTCCAAGGCTTCTTCGTGCTCTATTGTACACCAGACTTTGTAGGCCTGATAGTTAGATAAAAAATAGAGAGTAGGAGATTCAGGCTGAATTGTGCCCCCTACAAATACCCCTGAAACCGATCCGAAATGATAAGGCAGGGGTCCCTCTTAGGAATATTGATAGACCATTCTTCATGTAAGAAGTCCCCCCCAACCAAAGAAATAGTGTGCTCTGAGCAGGTCTTTTCCTGCCCTTCCTTCTCCAAAGTCCACCGAGAAGGCTCTGGTCAGTGCTGCAGGCTGCTCTTTCATCTCAGTAACCCGAGCGCCTTTGCAGAGCGGGCTCCATCTCCGGTATTCAGTGAATTCCGAGTCAAGTCCAGGCTCGAGTCAGCTGCCTCCATTGTAAGTCTTTTGCAATTCGACGGATGGCTTGGCTCTTATGCCTTGAGGATTGGAATCTCCTGGGCAGGGATTGGATTTCACTTTCCATGTCTACAGCGCTTGCACCAAGGTTATTAATATAGTCTATACAGGGGGATCATATTGAGAGCAAGCTGGAATCCACATTATAAAGGCTGCTGCTTGAAGCTAGGCTGAGCTGAGGCCCCAGGAGACTGAGTCACCCTAAGCACTCAGCCACCCTGGGGAATTCTGAGAATTCAAAATCAAGTTCAAGTCCATCCTGCCTAGGACACTGCATCTTTCTTTTTGTAAGAGCGCCATCTTCCCAGGCATCCCACCTGTGCCTGGAGGTTTGCTTTGACACGTAAGGGGGAAGAAAGTCACCTGGGGAGCACCTCCGGTGTCACCTCCATGGAGGTATAAGGAACCCGGAGCTTTAGATGAATGAATGAACCATAATACAGTGATGTGGCCCAGCCTAAGCATCGATAAGACCATTGGAGGAGCTGGCAGCTATAGTGGAAAGACCACACTTTCTGGAGTCAGACCAGGATTTGAATCCTCATCTGGCTCCTTACTAGCTGGGTGGCCTCGGGCAAGCTCTTAGCCTTCCAGAGCCTCCGTTTCTTCCTCTGTACAATGGGCGTGATTCTAATCAGCTGTCTCGTAAAGTATGCATGAGAAACTAGAAGATGTATATAAAGTTCCTTTTACAGGACCTGGCAGAGAATGGGTATCTGGCAAACGGAAGCTATTGTCATTGAACAAGTGTCCTTCCATCCTGGTTGAATGTCTGCATCCACTGTGGACAAGAATTACTCTGCTCCAATAAGTCACTGGATTGATACCTACGCCTTCCTCCTTCTTCTACTTTCCTGTTTGTGAAGAGCCAAGTCATTCCTGACTGAAAACTCTACGGAAGTTCAAATATGGAAAACACAAAAATTCTCTTGACCTGCATACAATTCCCCTCCCTTCCCTCAAGCCAATTGCTGTTTTCAGTTTGTTGTGTAGGTTGGGGGCTGTTTTTGGCAAGCAAGTGCACATAAGAATATACATATGAAAATACTTAGTGTTGTTTTGTGTGGGTTTTTTTTTTTTTTTGGTTTAAAAATGTATGTTTTGGGAGTTCACGTCGTGGCGCAGTGGTTAACGAATCCGACTGGGAACCATGAGGTTTTGGGTTCGATCCCTGACCTTGCTCAGTGGGTTAAACGATCCGGCGTTGCCGTGAGCTGTGGTGTAGGTTGCAGACGCGGCTCGGATCCCGCGTTGCTGTGGCTCTGGCGTAGGCCGGTGGCTACAGCTCCGATTCAACCCCTAGCCTGGGAACCTCCATATGCCGCAGAAAGCAAAAAGACCAAAAAAAAAATGTATGTTTTGTATATATGTTTCAATATTTTGTTCAAGTACGATATGCATATAGAAAAGTGAACACAGAATGAGTGAACTGCTTGAATTTTCACCAAGTGAACACACATGTAATCAGCGCACATATCCAGAAACAACATGACTTTCACCTCCAAAGCCTCCTTTGTGCCCCTTTCCGATCAATAAACTCCCAACACTGGCTACAACTGTAGCTTATATCAGCATCAATTAGTTTTGTCTGCTTTTGAACTTTATACAAACCAAATCATACCGTGTCTTAGTTTTACGGTGCTGTGTAACAAATTACCGCAAACTGCACAGGTTAAAACAACACCACAAATCTATCATCTTGCAATTCTGTAGGTCAACCATCCAGGCACAGGGGGGCTGGATTCTCTGCTCAGGCCTTCCCAGGGTGGAAATCCAGTCGTCCACCAGGGCCCGGGAGTCCTCTGGGGCTGGGTTTCTCTTCAGTTCACTGGTTGTTGACAGCCTTTACCTCCTTGTGGTTGTAGGACTGTGGTCTGCGTTTTCCTGCGGGCTCTCAACCAGGGGCCATTCTCAGCCACTAGAGGCCCCTCACGTTCTTGTCACAAAGCCTCCTCCACCTTCAAGCCAGCAGCAGAGAACCGCTCTCATGGCAATCCCTCTCATGCCTTAACCTGATTTCCTCTTCTGCCCGCAGCCAAAGAGCACACTCTGCTTTTCAAGAACTCATTTCATAGGTCAGGCCTCACCTAGATCATCTCCGCTATCTTGAGAGTCACTGATTGGGGACCATAAATATATAAAATCCCTTTACAGAAGCCCCTAGATGAGTGTCTGAGTACATAACCAGGGGCAGGTGTGTGTGTACCGGGCTCTGGAATCTTGAAGGGCCATTTTAGAGTTCAGGCTGCCCCATACACTAGGTCCTCTTCTATGTCTGGCTTCCCTCACTCAACATTATGTTTGTGAGGGTCCCCATAAGGTGAGGATCAGGTCTTTTGGTGAACGTGTGTGCATACAGAAATAAACATTTTTTTGTTACAAGACACGACACCAACATTTCGGAAATTTTGTGTCTTTGTTAGCACAAAATGACCCAGCCTATCCTGACCGATACAGAAATCTGAAGTGGAATTGCTATGACCAAGGGCACTAGATCCTGCCATGTTGGCCTCCAGTAGGGCGGTGTCATGAATATCATACGCGACTACCCAGCTTGCCACATCCTCGCCAACACATGTTATGATATAAATGAACCACAGCCAATCTGGGCTTCATTTTGTACACGTAAAAAATAAGGATTTTTTGGTCTGTGTCAGGATCCAGGAGACAATGCCTAACGCCCTCTGCCTGCTCCAACCACTGACATTACCGCCAAGGACTCTGCATGTCCCTTACTGTGCTCTATTTTTTCATGGAACTTATTACTCGCAAATATTCCACATATTTACTAATTTATGATGTTTATTGTTTGCTTTCTATTTCCACCCACTAGGACATGAGCTTCTGCATGGCAGGGATCTCTGGTAGGTTATTGATAGATCCCAGGGGACTAAAAGAGTGCCTGACACACAGCAGGTGCTTAAAAAAATTGGTTATGGGAACAAATAAATGTTACCTCAAGATATAAACCTTAGGTTATTTTTATCAACAATTATAATAAAATATTTTTACAGTTCCAGCAATCCTATTTTATAAATCAAACCTTAGGTCATTGCCCCCCAAAAAAGTATTTTCTGACTTTGAACGTGGGAAAAGATTTAATTGTGTATTTACAGCTATTGAACCTACATAGTCCCTCTTCTTCTACCTCATTTTTTATTTTACTTTACATGGCTGGATGAGAAAATTTTTTAGAATACCCTAAATTCTTTCTGGATATGCTTACCAAAGCGGGACTACTGCAGAAACCCAGAGATTTAAAGATGCTCTCTTCATAGAGCATTGTCCCATAACAAAATAAACATTTGCCCCTGCAAATTATGTCCTGAAATATCTTCCCTTTTCACTGCAACTAATCAATATGCTGCTCTTCCTTCAAGATCGGCATCGGTTAGGGTCCAGAGCAGAGCTGTCAAAAAGAATTCTCTGTAATGATGGATGTAGTCTTTATCTGCACTCTCCGATACCATGGCCGCAAGCTACCTGGAGCCACTGACCATTTGAAATGTGGCTGGTGTAACGGAGGAATTCAATTGTTTTTTGACGGCATGTGGAAGTTCCCGGGCCAGGGATCAAACCTGCAGCACGGCAGTCACCCAGGCCGCTGCAGTGACAACGCTGGATCCTTAACCTGCTGAGCCACACAGGAACTCCAAATTGTAATCCAATTAATAATGTCATTTTTATTCACTTTAATTTTGAGTTAAGTTAAATGACCACAAGTGGCTAGGGGCTGCCATATTGGACAGTGCAGCTCAAGAGGGAAGAGATCGAAGATTGAAATTCATTTTTTTTTAATGGCCACACCTGAGGCGTATGGAAGTTCCTGGGCCAAGGATTGAACCCATGGCTCTGTAGTGATCCGAGACGCTGAAGTCAGATTCTTAACCCAATGCACCACAGCAGGAACTCCACGGAATCCATTTTTGATCCTTTGATTGTGGCAGCCAGAGGGATCCTGAGACGCATAGGTGAGAGGAGAAGGTGCCAGGTCCTGCTCTTCACACCCCTTCCCCCAAATGCCGGCGATAGGGGATCTTGGGCTGGAGGATAGAGGGACTCACGTTCTTGCAGTCACTGGACTTCGCCTTGACATGTGCCTTCATGTGGTTATTGGCTTAGTCTACACAGGCCCATTGACCCAAGCTGGAACTCTGGATGTGAAGTGGGAATTTTGGAGACATGGATTTCACAGCTCACACACAGTTCCCCGGCTCATAGCAGCTTCGTGCAGCTCACCCTCAGGGCACTTGCAGAGAGGCACTCAACCCACCTGCTGGAGGATTGGACATTTCAAAGGAGGTAGTAATTACTGAAGCAGGTAATGGATCATAAGGAAGTCAAGTCTAGATAGGTGATCCAATAAAGAAAATAACCCGACCTGGGGTTTCAAAAGAGTAAAGAAAAAGAATATTGCCTACTTTGAGTTACTTCTTAGAGCAGAGAATATCTGACTCTACTGTGCTGTTATGAAATTAATTTGAAGTTGAGAAACTGTAATATATTACAGCTATCAGTCTCTCTGGACGGTTTTACAATCAACATGTAAGATATGAAAAAAGAAAGATGCCAATAACATATTAATGTAGTATTCGGTGTTCAATCTTCTTTATGCAGCAGAATATTACAGCTGAGCAAAAATGATCAAAAAGTTGCTTCTCTTTTATACTAAGAAACAGAAGAAGGAAACTTGAACTTTATATTATCCCATCTGTCACTTTCCATTGATTGAGTCTTGCTCATTAAGATAAATTCCAAGCTAGAATATCATTTTTATCTTTTGAGTTCTCCAGAATGTATGCCTCTCAGCTACCTTGGTTTCTTTCTTTTTCTTTCCTTATTTTTTTTTATTTTGCTTTTTTTTTTTCTATATTGGCAGCTGCCACAGAAGACTGGAACACTCTATCCCATCGTGTTTCCCTTCTGATTTGCATTCTGCTGGAAATACATGTACCTACAGCTTAACACCTGACACCCATCAATAGATATACCTAAGCAAAGGCAGACATCCCCCTTCCTCTCTTTTGCATGTCATGTCGGCACCAGAAGGGTGTGTGGCTTCTTTCAGACAGAAGAGAATGCAAACTCAGCTCTATCACAGACTAGCTGTGGGGTCTTGGGGAGTTATTTACCCTGATTCTCAGCTTCCACATTTGTCAAAAGGGAGATGCTAAGGAAGAGGATGAGATGGCTAAGTGAGCTTGCTCGATGCCTTTTGGCTGCTTCGAGTTAATGCCAGCCTTCTCCAACAACTAAGGCTGAAGTGACTATCACAATAGCCAACACCTGAAAACATGTCCATTGACAGATGAATGGATACAGAAGATGTGGTACATATACATATAATGGAATACTACTCAGCCATAAAAAAGAACGAAATAATGCCACTTGCAGCAACATGAATGCAACCAGAGGTTATCAATGTAAGTGAAGTAAGTCAGAAGAGAAAGACAAATACCATACAATATCACTTGTAAGTGGAATCTAATATTTGGCAAAACGAACCTAGCTACAAAACAGAAACAGACTCACAAACATAGAGAACAGATTTGTGGTTGCTAAGGATGGGCGAGGGAGTGGGATGGATGGAGAGTTTGGGTTTAGTAGGAGCAAACTATTCCATTTAGTATGGATAAGCAATGAGGTCTGACTGTTCAGCACAGGGAACTGTAGCCAATCTCCTGGCATAGACCATGATGGAGGATAGGAGGAAAAAAAGAATAAGTAAGACGTATTCTCACTTAATATGTAAGACTGGGTCACTATGCTGTACAGCAGAAATTGGCAGAATATAATAAATCAACTATAATAAAAAAAAACTAATGCTGATGTGATGCGGACATTCGTGGTAACTGGCTGACAGCAGGTGCTCAATAAGGGTGAATTCATCCCTCCCTCCCCTCTGTTCTCAGCAAAGCTAGAGCTGGGTGTTAATCAGAGGCCCCTTGTTCTTCGTTGCTAGGGATAAACTGAGGGGACAAAGCAGGAACAGTCATGATGACAACAAGCTTCGAAGGACAACACCGTTCCAAATGGACCCTGTGGAAAAGCAGGAAGGCTGAAGGTTTTTTCGTCCCGTTCCCCTTACCAGTACTCCCCACTATTTGACCCCTGTGGATTGATCTACTTCCATATTCTTGGGGGCTCAGCAGCCTTCTCTCGCCCTCCCTAAACCCCCCCTCAGACCCTTCGTTCACCCTACAGTGTCGGTGACTGAGAATCTTCTTGCTCCGGGTACACTTGCGCACAGGTCAGAATCTTCAGTTAAAATGGACTGTTCTCTGAAGGTAAAATCTCGGGCCTCAAGCTGCAGGAGAATATCCTCCATTTCGAAGGCCTTTTCTGGAGTTCTGGAAATAAGGCCTTGTAATTACGTGCCCACAGGGGTGAGCCAACTCCACATGGCCTCCTGGAACCACAGGCAGGGCCAACTCTTCCAAGGGGCCAAGAATGACCCCCAGGAAAGGAAGCCTCCTAGGTCCCTGCCAGTTTGAACAAGAGGGGGCAGCAGAGAGCAGGTGGCCGGCGCCTGGGGAGCAGAACAAGTGTGGCTGGATAGAAGGCTTGCTGTTTGGAGAGAGCTTTGTGAGAAGACAGGTTGGAGATGACAGCAAAGGTGATGCCAAGAGAACGAATAGCCTGGAAGGTGGGGGGTGGCTGGGTCTAGGCTTGAACAGACACCGTTGCGGCTGCAGGTCGAGCATGCCGGAGGTAGAGCTCCAGATAAAGTCTCTCTGGAGGCCGCAAAGGATTCTTCAAGAGATTAGAGCCGTCTTTCTCAACCTTTTGTGCGTTATGAAAGAACTTGGCTTCGAAAATATGATGAACTCCAAAGGGCTTCTCTGGAGAAAGGTGAACACAAACAGGGCGTTGTCTTGTGGCTCCGCTGCTGTGGTGCAGGTTCGATCCCTGCCCCCTGAACTTCCGCATGCTGTGGGTGTAGCCAAATAAATCAGTAAACGAAAGAGGGAATATATTTTAGAGAAAAAAAAAAAAAAAGCAGATCCTCCAGGGGTGCGATGTCTCAAGTGAGGCTGTGAAAAGGTAACAATGAGACCTGAGTTCCATACCTGCTGTGGTGGCGGGCCTGTAAAAACACATCGCTTTCCTTCGATAATTTTTTTTTTTAATGTCACATTTACCTTACTCTTTGAGCAACCACATGGAACATAAAATAGATATGATCGCAGAGTAGGCATTTTGCAGAAGAAGGAAGTCAGACCCCGCATCACATAAATAACAGATTCCCGTGGGTTCATTTAACTTGTCTTTCTACCAAAAATGCAGCTACTTTCCTTACCGTTCCATCTGCTGTCATCTTAGACTTACCACGGGGCTTTTCACCAGCTTTAGAAATACATTGGACCAAAGCTTCCCACAAGACAATGAAAACTAATTTAAAAGGATGTTGTTTTCTCAACTCCCTTGCAAAGGCACCATATCACCCAGCAGGACCCTATGGGCTCTTCCGGGGACAGACCCCCCACCCCCAACATGTGCGGGGGTAGCTCCTCTCTGAAGCAGCCAGAGGAGAGTATCTATAGCATCTCATGTACATTTCCTCAAGTTTCCAGATGCCAAAACCCCCAGCAAATGGAAGAAAGCAATTACTTGATGAGCATGAGTATGTGGCCCCCAGACCTCCTGGCGCCTAAGGATGGATAATGTTCATTGCCCTATTACCTCGCCATCAACCAATCTGAGAACTGTGCATGAGCTGATCACAGGCTTGGAAAACCACCCCCCTCCCACCCCCTTACCCCTCTCCACCTCCCCGCCCCCCACCCCTCACCTTGCCTTTAGAAATGCTTTCCTGAAACCCTTTGGGTCGTTGGATATTGTTTGAGCAGGGACCACCCGATCTTCCTGCCTGGCCCAGCAATAAACCTTTCTCCGCTCCAAGGTGATGCTGCAGAATTGTTCGGTGTCACTGGGCATCGGGCACAGGAAGTTGCGCTCAGTAACAATGACATTATGACTGACAGGCATGAAACATTCTGGGTCTTGCTCCGTCTGCCATATTAAAGCACATTTGGAAAAGAGGTTATTTCTTACAGCTCCCTGGAAGGAGGAGAGTGTCCAGCCAAATACTCGCTGATATTTTTAGCACTAAGTTACTCTTGCCCCGGGAGGAAAAGAAATTTTAATTAACGTGATTTCCCCACGTGCTTCTGAAGGATCCGGCGGTCGCACCGTGGCACACTCGGCTCTGGCACGCAGTATGGTAAAGCACTTACCTGCACAGGGGAGTTGCTTCCTGTGAAAAGTCACAGTCCCCAAGAGAAGTGGAAGATGAGCAAAAGAAAAGGGAATTGGAAGAGAAGGAGGGAAGGGGAGAGGAGGAAGACGTGGAGGAGGAGGAGAGAAGGAGGGAGGAAAAGGAGGAGGGTGAGGAGGGGTGCAGGAGAAGAGTCTTGCGAGTTTTGGACAGCCCTGGAATTGAGCTTTGAATGGACTGAGCTGCAATGCCAGAGCAAATGAGTGATTAATCACCAACGAGAGAAGTTCCCGTTGTGGCTCAGAGGTAACGAACCTGACTAGGATTCATAAGGATGCGGGTTCGATCCCTGGCCTCACTCAGTGGGTTCAGGATCCGGCATCGCCATGAACTATGGTATAGGTCACAGGCACGACTCGGATACTGAATTGCCGTGGCTGCGGTGTAGACCGGCAGCTACAGCTCCGATCTGATCCCTAGCCTGGGAACAGCCATAGGCCGCAGGTGTGGTCCTAAAAAAAAAAAAAATTTGCCAAGAAGTGAGGTCTTAAATCAAAAGATGCTGAGTCATCTTAAAGGGGCAAGGCTTACCTATGTCCTCCATCAGAGGAAATGCGGGCTCACAAGCAGGTCGGCATCAGTTATGGAGAAATAAAGAAAGGTACATTTCTGCACAGATGAGTTACATAAAACCTCAAATCTACTTGAAGGGGCCAATTCCCACAAAACTTGCTTTGGGAAGTTCCTCTTAATCTATAGCTGAACTTCAGGGACTAGGTATTCGCAGTACAGCATCAGCTATTACATGAAAGGAAGTGCTCCACGGTCAGATAAATGTAGGAAAGGCTGAGTTAAATAAAATAAAGAGGGGCTTGTAAGGACAGGGCTTCTTAGAGTCTTTAGTGCTGAGTGATGCTGTCCATCTCCCATGGGGGGATATGGAACATCATAGTTTCCCGAACATACTTGTCAGCTAATGTGTTGTTTACAAATGCCTATTAATATGTCATTGATCTCGTATGCCCTGAAAGAGATTGGAAAATATGGTTTAATAATTTAAAGTGCTTTCCAGGGTATCTGGGACTAGGATACAGAAAAAATGGGGGTCCCTAGAGCATGGGCAGAGGAACCCCAAACCCAAGCTTACCTTTCTTCTTAAGTTTGTCTTGACTGGCCTTGGACTGGTCATGGTAAGAACTCACTTCTTGGTTTCTTTGACGGTGCTGGCCAAACCTCTACATAAGTAGAATCTCCTCCACTGGGCTAGCTATAAACATGGATGATGCTGGCTCTAGTCCAATACTTCTAGAATAAATTCAGAGGGTGAACAGCTGGGTCCTCCAAACAACCAGCAGACCCAAGTCCTTTACCTGATGCCCAAAGACTGAAGCCTGAATTTCTCATAGCTTCTAGACAATTTACCAACAACTGATGCTCAATGGAATGGGGGATGAGGAAAACAAGAGAGTCAATGAAAACAGCAAAGAAAGATTTGGTCAGTTCTGCAGTAAAGCGACGTGATTGTCTGAATATTTTATTTTTACCCGAAGAATGATGACCAGGTTCAAGAAATTCAACAAGATTCTAGATGTTGGCTGAGAGATCAAAAACCACAGGAGTCTTGCTGGTTTACACTTCCAGGGCCTTTAAGTTGGTCACATATTATCTGGAAAGTGACATTGACACCAAAGTGCTTTTATTGTGCCTCTTCATGAATATGGAACATCAAGGTTTCTGTCAAAACACCAAAAGATGAGAAGTTTGGTGATGGAGTGTTAGGTCAGTGAAATGTAATCTTTCCGTCCTACTTCTGGAGCTCTCTGATGTTCCCCGTGTAATTGCCTCTGACATTTAATTGAAAGCACCATGTTTTTTACTAAGCAACTCATTCGAGCCCGTGGTGGTCACTTAAGACCTACTTGCTTGCCATCTGGCAATCATCCGAAGCCAAGGTGATATAGTAAATGCATGCTTCAGCTTTGTCTGCTGCAGTCCCATATTGATCTTGTGGTTCTTGTGGAAGTGGTGTCTTATTCATATTTTCAAGCTCTGTCTTCTAAGGAAGGTCCTTTGGCTTCCCAGGGTTTCATAGCTGTGCAATCAATTATGACTTCGGTAGCCCTGACAATGTTCCATATTTGTGAAAAGAAAATTGAAAAATTATTACCTGATGGATGAGAAATGGTTTTGACATTTAAAAACAAAAAAATGCTTCTCCATCTCTCTTCTAGATGATGCCTGATGTTGACATTAGCATTTATGTAATTCCGCCAATAGTAGGAACCATCATGTACTAATTCTTAAAAGCAGTAAAACGTGTTACAATGGGGAATAATATTCCTTCAAAAGGCTTCATTCCAGCCTTCTTCTTCTAGGCCCATCATATCAACTCCATAATAATTAACTTATTTTGCTGTAATTCAGCCTCAGCAAAGACATAATGATACCGAGGAAGGCATAATGAGAGCTGAAATGCAGGGGCAACAGGCTTTCGTCCAAAGATTTGTACTCACCCAGGAGAGCCTTATGGGCAGGATTAAAGATCGAAAGGCATCAGCTTTTAAAATTTTTTTGTAATGATGGCCAAATTTGCTCTTAATTATCCAAAGGCAATTTTGACCAAGAGAGCCACAGGATGGAGGGCTTAGGTTTGGGATAATCTTCACAGAAAATTATAATCTACCTCCCTGGGATGGAACCAGAGGAAAATGTCATTCTACCTCCGTTCTCCATCCACCCCCCCCCCCCACAGTTGGCATCGAAAGGCCGAAAATAAAGGGGCTCGGCATTTCTGTAGGTAGAAGCAAGGGAATGTTTAGGAGCCAGTTCTCCATGGAAAAGACCTGGGCAGCAGGACCAGGACCCTAATCCACCAGGACAGGGGGAAATAGCGGCAGCTCCGGAGAGAGAGAGCTGTATGGGGTGTTGTTGCCAAGACGTCCTCTTGACTCTGGGAGCTAGATGGACAAGGGTCCCCTTGCCAAGCTGGAAACGGGGAGATGCGCATTCGAGGTGATGAGAGTGGTACCTGGAAAGGAAAGGACCTGTGAGGAAAAAAAAAAAAAGCAGGTTCTGGAAATACTAGAAGTTCTGGGAGACAAAGAGTTGGGACCAAAGGGTCCCCTAGGCAGTCTGGGATCGTATTTTAAAGAGCTTCCGGAGTTCCCGTCGTGGCGCAGTGGTTAACAAATCCGACTTGGAACCATGAGGTTGCGGGTTTGGTCCCTGCCCTTGCTCAGTGGGTTAAGGATCCGGCGTTGCCGTGAGCTGTGGTGTAGGTTGCAGACGCGGCTCGGATCCTGTGTTGCTGTGGCTGTGGTGTAGGCCGGGGGCTACAGCTCCAACTCGACCCCTAGCCCGGGAACCTCCATATGCCGCGGGAGCGGCCCCAGAGAAATAGCAAAAAGACAAAAAAATAAAAATAAAAATAAAGAGCTTCCTATGCCCCCGTGGAGTTTGGACTTGATTTTGGAGAAACATAGGACGGTCTCTACCCGGGGAAAGACTGGCAAGATCTCTCCTCTCCCTAAGGATTCTAATTCCTCGAGGAGCTCAAATGCCAGCAGGACACCGTTTCTGCGAGCCTCTGCGACCAGTCCCACAGCTCTACACACACACGCACGCACGCATGCACTACCCACAATACCTATCTTCGGTGCTCCCATTTCACCTTGTAATTGCTTTTATCCCAGCACAGTCTAGTGAATGAACGCCTATACTGTGTCTGCTTCCTTAACTAAAACATGCCATCTGCTCAAGAGCAGAAAACAGGGTTTTGTGTTTGTTTATTTCATTAAGAACCATCAGCCCTGAGACTGGATGGACCCACTTCTCCTTTAATGCTGCTTCCTCAGGCTGACTTCTGTTCCCCTCAGCAGGAGAAAATCTCCCCGTCTCTGAGCCCCCATCTCTGGCCTGCATCCCCCCTAAAGCAGAGCCTGAGGCAAGGATCTAAATCCTCCTGATGAAATGGGAGGGAGTGGCTGGGAGGGCAGGAAGTCACAGGGGTGGGATCTCAGGGCAGGTCCCCCAAGGAGAGTGGCTCAATCCCATCCCGCGGGGGACTCCTCTCCCCCACGGGGGCCAAGGTGGGAGGGGAACGAGAGAAGGAAAACCCCTTTGGGATCTGTGGGTGCGCCTTTGGAGAGAAGGATGGGGGGGATATAAAAATGGGTGGAACAAAGCTATTGTCTGCTGAAGCTCTCTCTGCAGGTGCTACAGAAAATGTGTTTTATCCACCTCTGTACATTGCCTGGTGCATAGCAGGAATTCCACACGGAAGGAAGAAATGGCTGTTCTGTTTTCTGCGGACAACTCAGCCGACTCAGTCGGATTCTGCTCCTGTAAAGGTGTGGTGTTAAGATTTCCCTCCTTAACACATAGGAAGAATACCGCACAGGCTGCTGACAACCACCGATTTCTAGTCCATGGAGATTCGTGCGAAACCGACCAAGGAGGAGCTACGTCTATTGTTTATTTGCAGTACATTACAGCGAATGCTTTGGTATTCCAAATCCACTGGACTTTTGCCTCATTTGTTTCTAAAAGAGAAGTCGGGAGATATTCTTTTCCCTGGAAGTAGTGGGCATGGTAAGCCACCAGAAATACATTTAAAAACTCATGCATTCACTTTTCGTTTGTCGGAGATCAAAATTAGCTGTTTCTCCTCCATTATCTCATAAAAGCGCCTGATTTATGAAAGAAACTGAAGCGAGTGTCATTAAAACTGATTACCCTGAGTGAAGAGTGAGGTATATGTGGGGGTATGAATGTGGTTATGATGTTGGCCGAAGTAACCTACTGATCAGGGAGCTAATGCGATTTTGTGGTGTTGATAAAAGACTAAAAGCAGAAGCCCTTGGTGAAATCGCACCTCCGATCTGAAATAAGCCCCATTGATGACCCAAAGGACATTTGCTTTCTGATGCTGTGCCCTGGTGGGGGGCTGGGGGGCTGGCGGCTGCTGCGAGTCTGGACCTCAGGACAATTTTGAGCCTCCCCTCCCCTCCCCCCGGGCTTATGCAGAAACCAGAAGAGCGAAGGGAGGGGCCGGCAGGAAGGAGAAGGGATATTCTCTCAGGGAGGAGAGCTCCACAGATGCTCCGGGTCCCGCCTGGGGTCACCGGCGGCGGCAGCTCCTCCTCTGCTCCTGGCGCCCTCATCCCTCCCCGTCCCCCTTGCTCCCAGTCGCCAAGAGTCAATGGTCCTCCTTCTCCTTGCATAGCAGCGCTCTCGCTCAACAGTAGATCCACCACCTCACAGAGCTTCTCAGCCTCCAGCCTCCAGCGGCGCTGTTCTCTCTCCTTCCATCCCCCACCAAAGAGGCAGACTTGCACCCTGTCCTTGCCCCCTGGCTCCTTACACCTCTGGGTCTGGATCTGATCCCACCAGTACCAGCCTGAACTCAAATGGCACAAATTATTAAATGCCACTGCTTCCTTGTTTGTCTTTGCTTTGTGTTTCGCCACTGGGTGCGGCTTGATGTGAGATCTCAGTTCCCAAACCAGGGATTAAACTCTGGCTGCAGCAGCGAAAGCACCAAATCCTAACCACTAGACCACCAGGGAACTCTTGCCACTGCTTCTTACTTCTCCATCACATCTGACCTCTCACCAACCACACTGCCCCTGGCTCCCTACCCCACAGGCACACAGATAAAATTCCCTCATTGCCATTTGCCCTCTGCCCCTGTCGCACAGTTCCCTGTAGTGCTGGGCATTTTCCCGTGAAGATCCAAAGTGAGAGAGTCAGATAAAACCAGGCTCAACATCCAGCTCCTATTTCCTGTGTGACCTTGGAAAAGTTGCTTAAACAGTCTGTGCCCTCGTCCAAAGAATCAAAGATAATAACTTGTGTGGTGGCTGCAAGAATGAAAAGAATTGATGTAAATTTCCTGCCCCATCATAATGATTCTTTATGGTTTAGCTGTTATTATTATTTTTTCTTTTGGGGCTACCCCTCGGTAAGGGAATTCCCAGGGGCCAGGGATCAGATCTGAGCCGAAGTTGTGACCTACACCACAGCTACAGCAATGCCGAACCCTTTTAACCCACTGTGCCTATGCTGGGGATCGAACCTGTGTCCCAGGGCTCCAGAGAGGCTGCGGATCCCATTGATCCACAGCAGGAACTCCTTAGTTGTCATTACTAATGTACTCAGTCAATGTTCATTGAATGAAAACGTAAACTACAGAGGTGCCTCAGGTATGGTCACAGCTCAGTGAAGACGACTACCCTTTACAAAAATATTACTTATTTTTTAAAATATTCACTGCTACACAATGCATATAAATAATATAGTTGTCTTTTCGCTTAAGCCATGTATCCACTTCAGCCTAATGTATAGAAACGCCATTAAGAGGTTATTCCAGTTTAGGGTTTTCTTTTTCTGTTTCTTTTTTTCTTTTGGCCAAGCCCAAGGCATATGGATGTTCCAGGGCCAGGGATCAAACCTGAGCCACAGCAGCAACAATGCCAGATCCTTAACCCACTGAGCCACAAGGGAACTCCCCAGTTTTTCTTGATTACTTAAAAGGAAAACAGTCACCTCAATGAAAATAGCATAAACAGAATGTGCTGTTTTTTGGGGGTTTTTTTTTTTGTCTTTTTGCCATCTTCTTGGGCCACTCCTGCGACATATAGAGGTTCCCAGGCTAGGGGTCTAATCGGAGCTGTAGCCACTGGCCTACACCACGGCCACAGCAGCGTGGGATCCGAGCCTCGTCTGTGACCTACACCACAGCTCATGGCAACACCGGGCCCACTGAGCGAGGTCAGGGATCAAACCCACAACCTCATGGTTCCTAGTGGGATTCGTTACCCACTGAGCCACGACGAGAACTCCAACAGGATGTGCTGTTAAAGAAGGAAATCCGCAATCGAATTCTCCTGAAGTGAAAGCCCACTTGCCTCCCCAGCTCAGCCAGGTTCACTTCTGGGAGTAAACAGGCTTTTTCTCCTCAGTCACCTTCTCACACAAATCAAGCTGTCATGTCCCCAAAGGGTTTTGCCCCAGTGCGAGAGGGAATTTGCTCAGATTGTTGCCGAAATCTCGGTTGCCTCTGTGCACCGATGCCAAACAGAAATGCGGAGACGGAGTTGCAGAAACAGGAAAAGCAGCTTTAATCGCCCGGCGAAGAGGGAACACAGCAGGCTAGTGCCTCGAGGACCGCGCACCGCCTGGGAGGGGGCAGCGAGGCGTCGTGCAGCGTTCGCGGGGCAGGCTGTCCTCCGCCCGTGGACCTCTTCCTGACTGGCGGGTAGTGAGATGCTTGCGAGTCAGCATCCTCGGCCTTCTCGGTCCAGCCCGTCTGGGGCCCGCCTGCTTGTGGGCGGCATCCGGTCTTCTTCCACCTGGTGGGGCTTCAGCACCTGCTCAGCAGCTCCAAGGACATGGCTCCGAGTGAGCAGTGTCCACAGTCTTTGAGGAAGAATTAACGAAAGGTCCTTGGCTGCGTGGCACGGCTGGACCACCATTCATTATTCTGTCCTGCTTGGCTCTTTTCCCTTGTCTCTGTATTGCCTCCTTTCTCTGATTAAATTGATTCTTGGACTAAAGTGTTTGTATAGGTAGAGAGGCAGGGGGAGGACGTGAGTGGGGGCTCTGCTCCGGGAAGACCTTACAGGGTCCTGCTCGGTTATGTGATTAGCAATTTGTCTTTGCTTCATTGACTGCTCTGGTTTGTTCTTAGCTAAGCCTATTTTTTAAAACAAGCTTTTTCTTTTGCAATAATTTTATATCTATAGAGAAGTGGCGGAGTTCCTGTACACCTGTCATGGGGTCTCCCTGGTGTTAGCATCTTACCTAACAATGTCGAAATTCAGAAAGTAACATTGGTAAATGACCATTAAACTGCATGCTTTATTCAGATCTCACTAGTGTTTCCACTAAATGTCTCTTCTCTACTCTAGGATCCAGTTCAGGACACCATATTGCATCCAGTCATCATGTCATTTTAATAAATATTCCATTGATATTGAACAAAACCAGGTAATTACTGTCAAAAGATTCTGTGCCCTTGGGATGTGATGATCATTGTACAGCTATAAATGCAATAAAATTCATTGAGAAAAAAAAGAAAAAGGTTCTGTGTCCCATAGCAGTGTAAAAAAAAAAAAACACACACACACAAAACAAAACAAAACAAAAACGCTGTGAAATGTAATGCGGGATGGGGAGAGCTTTGGGCCAGTCACCCAAATAAGAAAATGAGTTGGAAAAACGTTCTCAGATCGGGCCCGAGGGCAATGTTAAACATTTGGTTTCTTTCGTCTCCTCCCAGCTTAGCACTTTCTCCAGTTTTATCTCTCCTGGAAGGCTGTGCTCTGGTTGCACCTTCACATTCACCATCAAATTGGGAGGAACAAAGGCTTGTGTTCGTCTTCGGAAACTCCACGGTGTGACCCGGAGCAATGCCATTCAGCCTTTCTTGGCCTCATTCTCCCCATCGGCCCAGTTCCTGGTTTGCCAATGGCTGACGTGCTGATCTTGGGTCTCTTGTATCAGAATCAGCTAGAAAGCTTGTTGCAATGCTGATTTTCAGGTCCTACCCTACTTATGAATATCTGGGCAGTGGGACCTGGGGATCTGTATTTTCACAAAGACACACACACACACACACACACACACACACACACACACACACACACACACACAGAGTCATCCCAGGTGATGTGGATGCAGAGCAGGGTCTGGGACACGTGGGGTTAAATATGCCACGTGCTTCCTGAGTTCAGAGAGGGAAGGGCCCCAGGTAGCACCCTCACCCAGGAGGCTAAGAAAAGGGATCAGCCTCTTTGTGGAAGCAGGTCTGAGGCTTCCTGGGGCTCCCAAAGCTGTTTTGTTAAGACACAACTCTGCACGTCCTAAGCTTCTGTTGCATCTACCTAGGCATTCAGCGAGGAATGCATGTTTAGCCTCTATAGTCAAAGTACTGGCTTTCTGTGCATTCTATTTAAATCAATTTTTAAAATCAATTTTGGGCACAGTATCTAAAGGCAAGATAGATGAAAGTTTTACAAAAACATTAAAATTTTAGTAAATGACAACTGAGATAGGTACATTTGAAGTTTCTGCATCGATCACTTTTCTTTCCTTACCTGGGAAGGCAGAAAAAAGAAAATGAAATGATTTTACATGATAGAATAACCTAATCCACTCATTTTACCTGCCCTCCGCCTTTTCACAAATCCTCTCAAACATATTTTGATAGCCAAATATAAGGAAATAGTAGTAAGTTGATTTTGTCTGTGATTGATGCAACTTTCTCCATTTTAATCCATAAAACCTCAGAGCTGAAAAAAAAGCTTAGAGATCAATCAATCAAAACAGATTCTACCTCAAATAACTTTATTAAATGGGTGAGGAAAAGTCCAAATGAAGACTAAGGGTGAAGACATACTTATTTTGTCTGAATTAATAATTAGTTCACATCACAAACTTCATTTATATTTTTGGCCATGCCTGCAACATGTGGAAGTTCCCAGGCCGGGGATCGAATCCTGAGGCACCGACAGCAGTGACCCAAGCCACTGCTGAGACAACACCAGACTTAACCTGCTGTGCCACAGCGGGAAATCCTAGAGTTCATTCTTCATTATTTTCTCTGTGTCCTTTTGAATTTCAAATTCTCTTTAATCAGAAACCATTTTTATAATCAGAAAGAATACAAAGCTATTTTTTAAAATCAATGAAAAATTTAGACTACAAAAGTAAATAAATACCATAGAGAATGCTATGCTACACTGAGTGAAAACACAGAAAAACTGCATACACAGTAGGGTTTTTGAAAGTACATACCTAAATAATTATAACTCTCCAAAAGTAGGGCGGGATGAACATACAAAATAGTAGAAGTTTGGGAGTTTAGATGGCAAAAATACAGTGAATTTCTTTTTTTTTTTTTTTTTTTGTCTTTTTTTGTCTTTTGTTGTTGTTGTTGTTGTTGCTATTTCTTGGGCCGCTCCTGCGGCATATGGAGGTTCCCAGGCTAGGGGTTGAATCGGAGCTGTAGCCACCGGCCTACGCCAGAGCCACAGCAACGCGGGATCCGAGCCGCGTCTGCAACCTGCACCACAGCTCACGGCAACGCCGGATCGTTAACCCACTGAGCAAGGGCAGGGACTGAACCCGCAACCTCATGGTTCCTAGTCGGATTCGTTAACCACTGCGCCACGACGGGAACTCCCAGTGAATTTCTTTTATACCTTTTTATTTTTTACAATCTCATTAACTGACATGATTTTTTTTTTTTTCGATCACACCCGTGGCATGTGGAAGTTCCTGGGCCAGGGATCAAACCTGAGCCACAGCTGCAACTCGAGTCTCTGACGGATCCTTAACTCCTTGAGCCACCAGGGAACTCCCATGATTTTTAAAATAATGTTTGATAATTCCTCTACCCGACCCCCATATGTCCCATGACAACCTGGGGTGCTACATGGCTAACAGCACACAAGCTATATAATCAGATACATGTGTGCTCCAATCTTGGTTCTGAACTCCCTTCGTCTTGTTTGTAAAATCAGCAGAAACTAGTCCCTATGGACTCCAAGTCAGGATGTACATCTTTGGCGTCCCCGCCGTGGCGCAGCAGAAACGAATCTGACTAGTATCCATGAGGACGCAGCTTCAATCCCTGGCCTCACTCCGTGGGTTAAGGATCCGGCGTTGCCGTGAGCTGTGGTGTGGGTCACAGACGCGGCTCGGATCTGGTGTTGCTGTGGCTGTGGTGGAGGCCGGCAGCTGTAGCTCCGATTCGACCCCTGGCCTGGGAACTTCCATATGCCGTGGGTGCGGCTCTAAAAAGACAAAAAAAAAAAAAAAAAAAAAAAAGAATGCACATCTTCGCTGTGCAGCCTCACTGTTCCTGGAGGTGATGATTTATTCTACCACCAGGGGTGCGATGATTCAGGGAGATGCTGCAGATAGTGAACAGAACCTGTCACCCCCAAAACAGCCCTCAACAAATGGGAACAAGGTACTCCAGCCCTCGAGGTCATTCATACTCCCAATGACGCCTCCACTTCCCAAGTCCCTTGCTGTTATGGATAACAAAGGCGCAAACCTCTCCCCGGATCTGTGGGAGTTGACAGCGCATAGAAATGCAACAGCGGCAACGCCTGCCTCGCGTGGCCCGGGCTCTTCTCTGGCCGTGGTGACCTTAACTCACACAAGTCTCGCACACAGAGCCAGGCCAAGGGCAGACGCCTTACACTTGGCCAACCCCCCCTCTCCGCCACCGTCCACTGGGGGCCAGTGGGGACGGGCCGTACAAACTGTATCTGAACTGGGACAAAATTCATTACCAGACTTTTATGACAAGCATGAGAGGGTGTTCTGGAATGGAGTTGGGGTCATAGCAATACCCCAAATGTCACTGGCCATCTGCTCGCTGAACCCCTCAATCCCGTACAGGATCGCCACCACCCAGATCGGCACTGCAGACACTTTCTGGGGAGAGGGGCGCAGACAATGGGGACACTATGCTGGGTGGTACACAGGAGTGTGTGGCTGTGTAGGAGTGGCTCACAGCCTAATGGGTGATCCACCTCTTAATACAGAAGGGGTGGAGTTCCCATCGTGGCTCAGTGGTTAACAAATCCGACTAGGAACCATGAAGTTGCAGGTTCGATCCCTGGCCTCGCTCAGTGGGTTAAGGATCCGGCATTGCCGTGAGCTGTGGTGTAGGCTGCAGACGCGGCTCGGATCCTGCGTTGCCGTGAGCTGTGGTGTAAGCGCAGACGCGGCTCGGATCCCGCGTTGCTGTGGCTCTGGCGTAGGCCGGTGGCTACAGCTCCAATTCAACCCCTAGCCTGAGAGCCTCCATATGCCACGGGAACGGCCCAAGAAATAGCAAAAAGACCAAAAAAAAAAAAAAATCATGGGAGAATCTGATAATTCTTTCTTTTTAACTACTGACACAAGCACCCTGAATTGGCCTCGGGGTGTGGATATCCAGGTGCCCTCCGCTGGCAGCCCAACCACACAGGTGGTCTGACAAAGAAGGAAATCACTTCCACCAAGAGAGAACATCGAGGTAAACAGGGGGCGCTCGCTTGGGCAGCACATGTACTAAACATTGTAACGACACAGAGAAGCCTAGCATGGCCCTGCGCAAGGATGACACGCGAACTCGTGAGGTGTTGCAGATTTTGTGTTCAGGATGTTTGGGAGAAAAATTTACTCTGCAATGGGCCTAGGCGTTCCTTGGCGGCTCAGGGGGTTAAGGATCTGGCATTGTCACTGCTGTGGCATGGGTACGATCCCTGGCCTCGAAACTTCTGCATGCCATGGATGCAGCCAAAAATTAAAAAATTAAAAATTAAAAAAAAGAAACAGAAGACCAACACACATCACCATAACAGTCGCACTGCCTACTTGAGATGCAGGACCTGTGCTAGAACTTAAGAGGCAAAGAGAGCTCCTGTGGCTCCTACCTGACCTCCCCATCTGGGCAGCCTTTGTTCATGGGTCAGAAAGCCAGGGCAAATTTTGACAAATGTTTAATATGCACTCGTTTGTTTCTTTCTAGCATGCTTTAGCTAATATCAATCAACACTAGACTATAACAAATACGAAACATATTTGCAGGAACCTCAAACTTTTCTAAATGTGCTTTGGGTCTTCTATTCCTTGAGAGCCAGATATATGTGAAAAGAACTTTAATCCAGAAAAATGCACAAACAACGGCATATATTGTATAAAACTCCAGAATGAGAGCCCAAGACCTAGAGATTTTTGTATCCCTCCATACCATAAATTCTAGGAACTGTGTGTAATATCCTCTTCCTTGCCAAAAATCTAAATCTAAAAAACGAATGACAATTTTTAACCTCTAGCAAGAAACGTCATTGCAGTTTGTGGGCATGCTGTCCAAATTGTTGGCCTGGATTAAACACTGCATGCCAGCTTCCCAGATTGTACTTACATTCCAAGCTGCTGCAAATTCACCAAGAGAAGATGAAAAAAAACCTCCTCATTGCTGATAAAAAAAAAAAACCAAGCCCTCAAATCTCAATTGAAATCAAAGTGACCAATATAAATTGCTCCACATCTAAGTTGAGATCATCAAAGACATATATTCACAATCTTTAAAATGTATCATGTTTGAACAATTTATGTTTTGCATTCCACATCCCCTCCTGCAACATGATTCTTGACTTAGACCAGATAGTAAAAACTTCAGGTGATGCGTTCAAAAGAAAGAAGTCAAGAACAGGAGCTATTTCACAGCTCCTCTTCGACATTTAAAAAAAAATCTTTTCAACGTTTGGACAATTTCAATATTTTTGAATATTAAGGATCTTCAATATAGCCAAATTGATTTCCATGTATACTAACACAATTTCACAATGGTTATACAAAGTAACATTATTTCAAAATGAAGAAAGTAGAAAGAAAAGGTCTCCCAGAAATGACTACTGTTATTATGTGGCTGTATTCTTTCCAGACTATTTTCTACATATTGACAAGCTTTTTAGTAAAATGGAATCAGACCAGACTAGCTATTTTACAACTTCCTGTTTTCATTCGCTGTCCCTTAAACATTTTTCCAGTAACTTTAGATGTAGATTTGCCTCAATCTTAACTGCAAAGTAGTTTTCCATTTTCTGGCTGTACTGAAAATTTTTAAAGCGTACCTATTAAGGGGTGGCTGCAAGCAGCTCAAGGCTGGTTGAGTAGTGCCAATCTCTGCTCTTCATAACCCAACAAGTTTGTAATTTTAGAAGCCAGGTCATTTCTGATGTTGAGGGCAATCAAAGCATTTTTACCAGTCTTTGAAAATACCTTCCACCTTCTCTTTCTTGCCCTTCAGATATTTTTGAAACCTAAATTGTTATGTTCCTATCCTCTGCGCCTCCACCCCCTTTTCCCATAAATCTCAATTATTCTCTTACTCTAAAGTGCTTTACGGTACATGCCAAACACTCTGAATTGAAAGAGACGTGGCCAATTTACTTTAAAGAACATCAGAAATTTTTTCTTTCCCCTCCTTCGCCATAGTTAAGAGGAAGGCTGTTTCTTACTAAGCCCGCTGCTTCTATGCACATCTCCTAGTCCTCCCATCTCGCCGTGGTAAGCACTCAACAAATGTACCGATGATTGCAAAATGCCGCCACATGCACCACTTTAACACAACCAGACAGAGCACACCATTTCCCTCATTTATTCAAATCAATCTGACCAATATTTTATGATAGATGACCGATCCAGCCCCACCCACAGATCAAACTGATTCCTGCTGCTCTCTTCCGGTTCTCAATCCCGGATCTTAATTATCTGGATTCTATACCTTGGACAGTTCCCTCCATATTTTTCTCAGGAACGCCATGTCTATCTGCCTGGCTTCACATTTGGGTTTCTGGTCCAGGCCGTGCCAATGGGCTTATTCTCACCTCTACACAGAGAGCAGATGAGCCTCAGAGCCTTATCTCAGGTACTGACACCAAGCCCCCAGATACCAACCTAGAGCAGTCTGCACCTGGAGTACTGGCTGTCTTTCAAGGACCGCCAGGATGCCATATACTATGTACAAAAACTTATAGGTTGTAGGCAGGGTTAAGGCTCCAGCCTTGTGTCTGTGGTGGCTTCCATCACTGCTGAGGTGCAGGTTTGATTCCTGGCCCAGCGCAGTGGGTTAAGGATCTGCTGTTGCTGCAGCTGTGGCACAGACTGGATCCCTGGCCCAGGGACTTCTATACACCTTGGGTGCGGCCAAAAAAACAAAACTGCTTTACTACTATCTGATAACCCATCCAGTCTCTGCTTTGCAGAGTTCACAACTGAGTGAATGCCAACTATAAAGTGTATGCACAGCTCTAATCACAGTACAGATAAGGAT
Source organism: Sus scrofa (assembly GCF_054392235.1). NCBI lineage: Eukaryota > Metazoa > Chordata > Mammalia > Artiodactyla > Suidae > Sus > Sus scrofa. The sequence goes on from NC_139401.1 coordinate 119,301,153, forward strand.
GCATCTATTTAGTATTTTCTCTATTCTCATTACTAATGGTTGAAAGACACAATTAAACTCCTCTCTGGACTGGGCTTTTCTAGTCTTATCGATTATCTTTGGGAAACATCGTCCCTATGCTTCATACTTCTAAAGAAGCATCACCTAAGTTCTTGCTGGGAAAGCTCTGCAGGTGGTTTCATTTTCAATGGACACACACCCTTTTCCTTTCTTGCTTCAATAAAGCAGTGCTGCCAACGAAAGAACACTTATGGACAGGTTGCAAGGCCACAGCTCCTGGTGACCCAGGCGTAAGCTCCAGTAGCTGGGAAATAAGGAAGAGATGCAAAACACGAAAAACCTTGATATGACTGGTGTTAAGGCGTTTGGATCTAAGATTGGTGTGTGCATGTCTTGAGCAAAAATCAGGTGCATGAATGGGAACGAGTTGCTGGAGAGAAAGAAAAATAAAAGAGGAAACGAGTTCCAGTGTCATCCTCTGAGATAAGATCCTCTGCCTGCTTTCTGGCAATGAACCTTCTCTAGCACTAGCTGGCCTGTTACTATCCATGCCCTTTCGGCATAAAGCAGAAAGTCCCAATGCTGCCAAGAAGCGGCAGTGTCAGTCTAGCTCAACACCCTGATTCGACTCCTGAGGAAACAAGTCCAGAGGGGTTGGGTGGTTTGGCGAAGGACCCATTTGCAGGCTAGTCAATCAAAGAACTAGATCTGAGGGTCGTTCAATCTCCTGACGTCTAATCCACTGCACTTTCTCTTAAAATTCACCCCTCAAAAAAATCATATGGACTCTATAGCATCATTAGAAAGAAATATCAATTCAAAGATTTTCTTTTTTTGTCTTTTTAGGGCTGCACCTGTGGCATACGGAAGTTCCCAGGCTAGGGGTCAAATTGGAGCCACAGCTGTAACCTGCCCCAACAGCCACGGCAGCGATGGATCCTCAACCCACTGAGGCCAGGGATTGAACCTGCATCCCCATAGAGACAGCGTTGCGCTCTTAACCCACTGAGCCACAACAGGAACTCCTGTTTGTGTTTTTAACTGCTAGCATTCCCTTTTGATATTTCATAGCATTTCAATCTCCGTATTTGCATTATCCATCTGTTCTTGTATGTTGTACATAGGGGTACATATATCTTTTTGTTTTGTTTTGTTTTGTTTTTTGTCTTTTGTTGTTGTTGTTGTTGTTGTTGTTGCTATTTCTTGGGCCGCTCCCGCAGCATATGGAGGTTCCCAGGCTAGGGGTTGAATCGGAGCTGTAGCCACCGGCCTACGCCAGAGCCACAGCAATGCGGGATCCGAGCCGCGTCTGCGACCTACACCACAGCTCACGGCAACGCTGGATCGTTAACCCACTGAGCAAGGGCAGGGACCGAACCCGCAACCTCATGGTTCCTAGTCGGATTCGTTAACCACTGCGCCACAACGGGAACTCCCATATATCTTTTTGAATGAGTGTTTTCACTTTCTTTCTTTTTTTTACTTCCACACCTGCTGTATATGGAACTTCTCAGGCTAGGGGTCGAATTAGAGCTACAGCTGCTGGTCTACACCACAGGCACAGCAACTCAGGATCCGAGCTGCCCTGCAACCTACACTACAGGTCATGGCAACGCCGGATCCTTAACCCACTGGGCAAGGCCAGAGATTGAACTCATGTCCTCATGGATACTAGTCAGGTTCGTTAACCTCTGAGCCAGGATGGGAACTCCAGCAAATCTTGTACTTTCTGAAACTAATTAGCACTAACATATTTAACTGAGACCAAATCACCAGAGAATTCATGTGTGCATATATGTACTGTATTCACAATGTAAACAGATTTCCATCTTCCTGCCCTTGCTCTAGAATGACGGGATGGAGCCACCGCAATTTGAGATGTTGAGATGGCACCTAACCATCTCAGGCACAAAGAGGCTTTCAATAAAATTCTCTTTGCCATTCACGATCACTTAGGCAGCCACGGCAGACAGAAGCCCTCCTCTCTTATTGTGTCACCCCATCAGACCTTCCCTAAAGACTGTTCTATTCTAGAAACTTCGCTGGAGGAGAATGTGATCAAGTATCAGCAGAAGTAGCTTGAGACAAAAAAAAAAGGGGGGGGGGCTAGTCCAAAACAGGATGCAAACCTCCAAAGTGTCGAAGGTCCTTCCCTCAGTGAACCCAGGGTTCCTTTATACTCAAAATCCCAAAAGCCCTGATAGGCCGTCACGGAAGCACAAACGGAAGAGCATCGCAGGTGCGTGGGCATTTGTGAACTTCGCTGGGCACAGAAGCCCCAGTTAAACAATGTGTCTCTGGAGCAGCAATCAGTGTAGAATCGCTCACCCTCACGGCCCTCCTTCGTAACTCCCATCCCTGCCGCCCCCAGACCTCTGTACCCACAGGAGAATGGAGATATTTCCCGCTCTCTGGGGGAGCTGCATCCCCCCTTCCCAAGGGCAAAGCAGGCTGACCATTTTGAACGTCGGGTGTTTGTATGTCGGCAAGGACCTATATTCATTTCAGCTTCCTGAAGCATTTATGAGCATCGGTTAGTCATATTTCAGCCACAATATGGGAGATAAGACAGCCAGGAGATCTCATAGGTAGGTCGTGAGGAATAAATAATGAAAAAGCACTTTGCAAAATATGAAGTATGATCCTAATGCCCAATAGCATCAGATACTTTGCTTGACCATTAGCCCACTTGATCACAGGCTCCGGTTATGGATTGGGTCATAGAGAACAGAGTCACTTAGGTGGGAGCTGTTTCATCTCAAATGAAACCAGGTCATTAAATTTTTCCAGAAGACACCCAGTTCTTGGGCTCCTCTGACCCCCATTTACTGCTCAAAAATAAACTTTGTAATAAGGTAAAAGCTGATTTAATCCATTCATTTCATCTGGAAAAACACCACTAACAAGGTATTGATTTTTTTTCTTCATAAAGAAGGCAACTTATTGCCAGCTACTCGAGCCTAGGATGGTCTAATAAAGAGGCAGAACACAGAGGTAGAATTGTAAATATTGAAGGCCAGGAACCGACACCATTTCAAACAGTGATATATAACAGATCACTAAGACTAAACCATGTCTATGAGGCTGACACCATAGAAAAACTGAATAAACAAAAAACGGCACAGGCCTGGAGTTTCTGGAAGACAGCCAGACCTTGCAAAGCTGACGATTACAACATGAATAAGATAAACAGGCTCTCTCCTTAGCTGCTTTATAATCAAGATGAGATGACAAATATGTATGATATAAAGAAAGGACAAAGCTTTCTATAAAACATCATAGGAAGGACATGTCACCATACTTCTTTTTAAAAAACATTTTATTTATTTATTTTTTTATCTTTTTAGGGCCGCACCTGCGGCACATGGAGGTTCCCGGGCTAGGGGTTGAGTTGGAACTGCAGCTGCCGGTCTCCATACGCCACAGCCGCAGCCACACAGGATCCAAGCCGCGTCTGTGACCCACACCGCAGCTCATGGCAAACCCACCGAGTGAGGCCACAGATCAAACCTGCATCCTCATGGATACTAGTCAGGCTTGTAACCCGCTGAGCCACAATGGGAATTCCCTCACATTTCTTCTTACAAACAAGGAAAACATTTCTGCCTTAGGCAGCTATTCTCTGTAAACTGCATAGTCAATGGCAGTTACTCACAAAGGTTTCTGTTTCTCGTTTTAAAAAGCAAGCTCCTGGAGTTCCCTGGTGGGTCACTGGGTTAGGGATCGAGTGTTGTCACTGCAGCAGCTTGGGTATCTGCTGTAGTGGTGCAGGTTCGATCCCTGGCCCAGGAACTTTCACAGCTGCGAGCAGGGCTAAAAAATAAAAATAAAAAGCAAGCTCCTGAAGATTTTCACATATATTCAAGTGAAATGTTACGGTGTCTGGAATTTTCTTTGAAATAATCCCCAAATAATCCTGCAGACTAAGGATCCCATGAAGGATTCTAAAAGCATCAAGATATGAGTAACAGGCAGCAGTAGTGGCTCTGCGATGACCTTTACAAAGACTCGCAGCCCCAGTCACACACACACACACACAATCACAACATCATCACGTCTAAGTAACACCATACAACGGGGGATGGCATTAGAGGAAATAAAGATATGTCCCATGGACTCAATTTGGAACCACAACTGTTTTAGAAGAAACAAAGCATCTGCCTATTTTATGCTTTAACTCATTCTTTGAAATGAATCTTAACTCTGAATCTTGTTAATATCAGGGGCCCAATAACCAGGGATGGATTTGGGGCTGACGTCTCCCCTCAAATCCAATCCCATCTATCCTTTGTCTTGCTTTTCTCTGCCACAGAGATGGCAAAGCTCACCACACACACTTTCCTGGACAACTCGCAGCTATTGGTGGCCACGTGCAAAATGAATTGTCTGGGGAGGGGGGGTCCAATATCTGGATGGAAAGGAGGAACCACCAGGTCAGTATGTTAAGGAAGACACAGCTGAACAACCTTCAGCAATACCTGCTACCACACAGCTAGACTTACACTATCGTTCAGTTGGGGGCTTTGGTTACAAGCTGCCAAATACACTCTTGCCTGCTTCAGGAAGAGAAGCGGTGTCTCTCTGAGCAATCGAGAACCCAAAAGAGACAGGGGGAGTTCCCTTCGTGGCTCAGTGGTTCACGAATCTGACTAAGAACAATGAGGTTGCAGGTTCGATCCCTGGTCTCTCTCAGTGGTTAAGGATCCGGCGTTGCCGTGAGCTGTGGTGTAGGTCACAGATACGTCTCAGATCTGGCATTGCTGTGGCTGTGGCATAGGCCGGCAGCTACAGCTCCAATTCGACCCCTAGCCTGGGAACCTCCATATGCCACGGGTGCAGCCATAAAAAAAGGACAAAAAGACAAAAACAAAACAAAGCAAAACAAACAAAAGAGATAGGTATGCTGGTAAATGTCTAACAACTAGCTCTCTGAACGGCCAAAAGAAAAGAGCTGATTTGTAGCAGTTGCCAACTGTGGCATGAAAACTCCCACCATGGCCAAGTTCAAGCTACCAATGGATATCATCAACTATGGACTTGGGCAGGAATCACATAAACATCCAGTCCCAGTCCAAACTGCCTCCAACACACCACTGGTTAGGTCCTACCTAGAATTCCCAGGAAGCCAGACTCAAATAAATTGCCTATGAACTGCCTCGAACACCACAGAAAAATGGTATGGGGGGGGTGGTGGCACAGGAAAGAAGGATGGGAAGGTGGGCGTGGACTTTCATTGCTTATTACTTACCAAGCTGGAAAATGCTGCCTTGAACGCCTCGATTTCCTTGGGAGACAAGAGCTTTAGAATTCTAAGATATCCACAGCTTGGAATGGAAATGTTTTGTGCTATTTAGTTATTCCACGTGCGTCTTAAACTTGGCTTTGCAACCATCATCTATCATCCTAAAGGGCAGGGCTCTCCGAGTTTAACACTTGTTTGACCCTTAAGTCTATACACGGTGTTATGGCACACATTATTTATTTTAATCCCGCCACCATCCAGAGATAAATTATTTCAGTGTGCGTTTCACAGATTAGGAAACCGAGGCACAGTCATTAAATAGCTGGTTCAAGGTAAGGCAGCTTCAGAACTTAGCTCTTCCTCATTACACCCCCGGTTTAGGAGCAGCGCTGCAGACACGGGGGAGGGTGCTCTTAGTGACTATTGGACCCCAATTTAAGAGAAGAATGTTCAGCATGGTGGTTTCTAGGTAACACAAGCACCGCAGTTTGTTTTCCTTCTTTACGGAAATTGCGCCTCTAACACAAACAAGAACAAAACCGACGGAGACGGCCTATGAAAGGTATGATCAGTTTTCCCATTTAGTCCTTAGACCGCGTCGTTGTCCGTTTTAATAACAGCTCAGATCCCTGGCACTTCGGTTGCACTTGTGGATAATTGCTTGTAAAATGAAAAGGGCCAAAAGAACATTAGAAGCTTCTCGAAGAGGAAACCGAAAAACCTATAGTGAAGATAATCATTTTCAATAATGGTCATAATTCTTGCTCAAGGAGAGCTTCTGCTCAGCAAACGTTTCATTTTCTCCTTGTATCTCTCTCTGCTGAACGGCAGCTTCTCCCTCGGAACTGCCAACGTGACCCAGACAGTGGAGTTCAATCCATGGGGCCTCCGGAACTAAGCGAACTATGCCTCGCCCCCCACCCCCCGGACTCGGGAGGGGTCCCACAGTCCAGCCCCTGTCGCTTCACCACAGGCGCAGTGAGAGGGGAGTTAAGCTTCAGCAAACAGCGATTCGCCTTGACCATGCAGTTACTGTCGCGGGTCGGGAGGAGGGGGATTGGCCTACGGAGGAAAGGAGAGCGTCCCTGCGCTTTAAGGGAAGGCTGTGGAGCGGGGTGGGGGGGGGGAGGCAGAGAGAAGAAGAGGCTTTCGGGAGCCGTCCTGTGGGGAGAGGCAGTCTCGCGATAACACAGAGCGGAGGTGGAGGTTGCAACAAAGGCAGAGGCTTTGGAGACTGAGGGAGGTCCAAGTAGACCTGAAGGTGGGCTGTGCAAGATGGGCGGAATTGATGCAAAGCAAAAGGGGGCTAAGGTCACAGGCGGTGCCTGCAGAGGGGCTGAGAAACAACGGGCTTGCAGTTTTGCGGAGTGCAAAACTGTCTCCAAATCGCCCAGAGGCTTGTGGGTCCTGGGGACAAGCCTATGGACGTTTTGTTGCCATCCTAGGCCCTCTGGGGAGAGCCCGATACAAGGATACTCATCATACACGAGGATACCCACTATGTGCTAGAGGAGCTCCTGGTGGCCCGAGCCATGTCACAAGAAGCTTCCTCCCATGACGCCTGGAGCCCTGTAGCACCAGTAATGCTAAGGTATAGAAAGTACTTATGGGCGTTCCTATTGTGGCTCGGTGGGTTAAGGGCCTGACGTTGTCTCTGTGAGGATGCGGGTTCCATCCCTGGCCCCACTCAGTGGGTTAAGGAACCAGCACAGGTTAATGATGGGCCTTGGATCCGGCGTTGCCGTGACAGTGGCATAGGGCCCGAGCGCAAATCCTATTTGATTCCTGGCTGGGGAACTTCCATATGGTGCAGGTGCAGTCCTAAATAGAAAAAAAAAAAATTTTTTTAAAGTGATTGTTGCATCAGGCCAGTTGTTAGGGCTTTCATTACCATCAACTCGTCTTTCCTAAGGCAAATCAGTCAACCTCTGCACCGAAAAGACTGGAAGCAAAGCGGTGGGTGGGGGTGGGGGGGGCTTGTTAGTATAAAAACTCCAAACGTCTCCCTTTCTTCAGTAGAACCTTACAGCCAGAGGCCTGCAGCTCAGCTGCTCCGACCGCCTTTCTGGGGAATTCATGAGTGTAGAATGAATGAGTAACTTATTTCAAAAATTTTAAGTGAAGCGAATGTTCTGTGGGGTAGAAAAAAGGAAGACTCAAGGATTTCAGGCAAGATTCTAAAAGGGACAGATTTACTTTCAAGTGTTTGGGAAATCTGTTGCTGAAAAAATATACCAATGTTAAGCCCTGAACATTGAGCTCTGTTCCAAGGGTCAGAAAATGGAGGCTCAGAAATTTACTAGCTCAACAAGCACACAGGAATATAATCCAAATAAAGCACGGGCTTGATGATACTGAAGTGAGGACTCCGTGCCAGTTATCAATGCATTGTCTCTTAGCTCCAAATTCACACATCAATTCACACTCTGGTAAACAGAACACGTTGAAACTGTCCTCCTTCACACGGAGCACAGTGCCGGGATCTGCCAGTAGAGGGCGCTGGAGGGACATTGCAGGAGGAAAGGGTTCTCCGCTGCTTCTGGCAGTTGTGCAGTGGGTCAGGGGTGTGGACGTGAGGAAGTCCCGGGAAGAGGCACGTGGGTAGGTGACTCTGGATAAGCACAGGATGTGAAGATCGCAGGTGGCCAGGATGGTGCCCTCTGTGAAGGTCAATGGGCCTCTTTCTCCAGCCACTTGATGTCTTGCTCAATGAGCTTCTGAACAAAGTAGCCATGGGTGGCAAGGATGGAGGCTGCGCATGGGCAAAACAACATAGACTTCCCCTTGGGAAGGCTGACTGGGCAACAGCTACTGCGGAGTGTGTAACCGGCTGATGACAGAGATCAACACGGAGCCCTGGATCCGGCACCATTCCCCACTAGCTGTGGGCGTGTTGATTACCCTGGACCTCTTCTCCCATACAGGGGGCAAATATCTGTCCCCACTGAAATAGACAGATATTCTGGATATTGGTTTGTCTCCCCTGTGGGGAATGCTTCTGCCAGCACCCCCATCCGTGGACTGAGAATGCCGTATCTGAGCTATGGCAGTGCATGCAGCCTTGCGGCTCATCAGGGAACTCATCTCACAGCAAGGAAGGGCAGCAGTGGCCTTGTACCCATGGAAATAACTGGTCTTCCAACATCCTCCATTACCCATCAGCAGCTGGCCTAATTGAGAGATGCAATGGCTTACAGAAGACTCAGTTACAGCGCCAACTGGGAGAAAACACCTTGCTGGGATGGGATTCAGCCTCCCAGGATGCAGTTTATGTTTTAAATCACAGGTCATCCTGTGTCCCCCCAGACCCAGAGCACATGGGTCCAGGAATTAGAGGGTGGGAGTGGGCGTGGGCACGGCTCCTGTCACTATTACACCCAATTACACACTTCCTGCGTTTTTGCTTTCCAGGCTAGGAGTTTTGAACTCTACTGGTTTGGAGATACTAGTTCCCAAGGGAAGGATGCTTCCACCTGGGACCACACAAATGGTTCCAGGGAACTGGGGGTTGGACATTTTGATCTTGTAGCAAAGTGGCATAAAGAGGGGGTTAGTCTACTAACTGGTGTGGTTGATCTCGATTACCAAGGAGAAATCAGGGAATTCCCATAGTGGCTCAGTGGAAACGAATCCAACTAGTAACCATGAGGTTGCGGGTTCCATCCCTGGCCTCGCTTGGTGGGTTAAGGATCTGGTGTTGTCGTGAGCTGTGGTGTAGGTTGCAGACACAGCTCTGATCTGGCGTTGCTGTGGCTGTGGTGTAGGCCGGCAGATGTAGCTCCGATTCGACCCCTGGCCCAGGAACCTCCATATGCCGCAGGTGCAGCCCTAAAAAGCAAAAAGCAAAAACCCGAACCAAAACAAACAAAAAAACACAGAGAAATCAGTGTGCTGCTACACCATGTGTCAAATTTAAAAAGACATGGTGAAAATTGACAGGACACTGTAAACCAGCTATGATGAAAAAAAATAAATAAAAATCATTTAAAAATAAATACATAAAAATTTTTTAAAAGCCCTGGGAATTCCCTGGTAGCATAGTGGGTTAAGGCATTGTCACTGCAGTGGCTTGGGTGCCATGGGTTCGATCCCTGGCAGGAACTTCCACATATCATGACCATAGTCCATAAATAAATAAATACAATATAATACAATAAAGTAGAATAAAAAGTCCTGACCTAGGGAAGGGGACCGAGGGAAGGAGGGGCTACTGCCATCTAAGGAGGGAGGCTGTGGCCACTGGAGAACCTTCTGACCATCGAAGTCCAAGCAGCTCAAAGGTTGGGGTCGGGGGTTTTCTGTTACAGGAGGGAGTAATTCAGGCCAGAAAGACCCCAACCTGGCATAATCTGGCCATTAATCAAGGAATGTCTTTCTTTGTGGACGCCTGATTTTTCAGGGGGGCCTGTTATGGAGGGGCCACTTCGCTTTCTGAGGCTCAGAGTGAGTCAAAGTTCAGGGATCTGTTGGGAGGGGAGGAGCTGGACTTGAGTCAAACCAGGTCCCCATTGGTTAATGGAAACAAACAGTTCGGTTCAACTGATGAGACCCAGAATGGGCATCTGGAGGGTCGGTGTCAGCCCAAGTCTTACCTAAGTCCTGGGGGAAGATTCTTTACAAGCAGTCATTTCCCGGAGCACAAAAGAGTTGGGGGAGGGGGTTTCTTTCTCCCTTTTCCCAGCTTTATGGGGATATAATTGACGGATAACCTCGTGTGAGTTTAAAGTACACGTGTTGATTCGATCCGCGTATATGTTACAAAACGATGATCACCACAGCCTTAGCCAACACCTCTGTCGTGTCACGTAATTACCATTTTTTCTTGTGGGTAGAACATTTGAGATGGCCTCTCTGAGCACCTTTCAAGTCTGCAGTACCATGCTGTTATTATGCTGATGCAGTATTATTGGCGTGATTAGCTGTAATCACCATGTGGGCATCAGCCCCCCCAGAACTCGTTATTCTTAAAACCGGAAGTACGTCCTTAACGATAGCGTTAGATGCTGTGTGAGGACACCGGGCATGGGGTGAGGAACGTGGTGTTCCAGGAAGAGACAATTCCGAGGGGAAAGGGCTCTTTCTCAGTGTTCATTTCCTACCTGCTGCCGAGGCGCAATGCTGGGGGTGGGTGAGGCAGCATGTCACAGCTGGAAAGAAAAGCTCAGAGTCCTGGGAAGACTGCTTCCAAAAGATATAGCAAAGGAGAGACTTTCCAAGACTTAGCTTGCATATTTGTCCTGAAGAATATTTCAGGCTTTGTGGCAGATAAATTGCTACAGATTTGCTAAACAAACCAGAAACGAACCACCTTCTATTCATTTCTCAGGCATTTCACAAATATCAGCGGACTGTATGTAAAATCTCTTAACATGGTCTCAATGTGGACATGGATGTCACCTTCGCTTCTTCATGTTAGGTTTCACTGGGTGGCCACTTCGCAGGGTGTGTGTATGGAGGGTCGCTTACTACCCTGACACGCACACACATGACTACGTTATCTTTAGCATAAGTAGCAATTTCTCTGGATACAAAAGACCATTTTAACCAGCTTACCCTCTCCTTTTTTTTTTTTTCTTGTTTTTGTGACATTCCCTCGGCATGTGGATGGTCCCGGGTCAGGGATCAAACCCGTGCCACAGCAGTGACCTGAAACACAGCAGTGACAATGCCAGATCCTTAAACCGCTGAGCCACCAGGGAACTCAATAATATTTTAGATCAAGTCCTCTCTTCTCAGCTAGGCTATCCACCTGTAGTTGGCTATTAATAGATGAAGGACTCCGTTAATCCTTGTGGAGGTTAACTGAATTCTCTTCAACTGGAACCTTTTCTCTGTCTTTTTGGTATTTGTTCAAAGTCTCAGTGTAATGTTGTCCATGCCATTCCTCAATGTTTGGGCTTGTCCTCGACAAATGCTGCAAGGAATGGTAAGCATTCAAGTCTGCCACCCAGTGCTCCCTATTTTCTGTGTGTATCCTATATTGGTATATTACATAGGATGTACCTACATACCCATATCTCTCTCTCTATATATGTATACAGATATCTAGGTATATCCCATGAAGGTAAACTGTGTTCATATACATACCCTCCTTTTTACTCTGCCCTATAGAACCTCTTAATGCTCCAGCTTCCTCTCTCCCTCCTCCGATCCCTATTTGTCTCTGCCCTTGGCTAAAATTTGGGAAAGAAAAGCCCCTGACTCGCTGAACACTGGAATACTGTCTCTACCCAGGCTTGTTCCGAGAGCAAGAGGATCATCCCCAAATGCTGTGTCCCCAGTGCGGAATTTCAAGCCCTATCAGAGTGGCAGTCTAAGCAAGGGCTATTTTTTTTTTTCCTTAAAGGGCAAGATAGGAAATATTTTAGGCTTTCCAGGCCTTTTCACAACTACTAGACTGGACTGCTGGAGTTGGAGAGTATGTAAATGAATCAGGAGGGCTATTTTCCCATATTTTATTTTCAAAAACAGATCATAGCGGGGAGTTCCTGTTGTGGCAGAGTGGCAATGCATCTGACTAGTATCCATGTGGATGCGGGTTCAATCCCTGGCCTTGCTTAGTGGGTCGGGGATCTGGCATTGCTGTGGCTGTGGTGTAGGCTGGCAGTTGCAGCTCCCATTCGACCCCTAGCCTAGCAACTTGCACATGCTGCGGGTGCAGCCCTAAAAATAAAAATAAAAACAAAAACATGGAGAAATCAGTGTGCTGCAACATCGTGGAAGATTTTGGGTCAAATTTAAAATGCCCTGGGAATTCCCTGGTGGCACAGCAGGTTAAGGCATTGTCACTAAAGTGGCTTGGGTGGCTGCTGTGGCATGGGTTCCATCCCTGGCCCTGGAACTTTTACATGTGGAAAATCCAAACCTGGGATGAGCACATGATCAAAGGGAGTCAGGGCACATGGTGTCCAGGTGGAGATGGCCGCAGGAAAGTCATCTCCAGGCCGGAAGTGAGGTCTCAGGAACCACACAGTCTGCTTCCACGGCCAGGTGACTGCACCCCAGATTTTCTTGCGATCGCAGCTGGTACTGCTTACCTACGTCAACAACTGGAACTAGCGAGAGAATCCTTTCCACTTGCACCCACCGTACCCCTCACACCCTCTACTAAGAAAGCTCCACTTGTGCTGTCTAGGAAGGAGAAATGCCTCAAGGAATTCTGTCCAAGGTCATAGAGCTTGTATTGAAGGGTGAACTTGGGGAGTTCCCTGGTGGCAGAGCGGGTTAATAAGGATCTGGCGTTATTATCACTGCTGTGGCAGGAGTTCAGTCTCTGACTCTGAAACTTCTGCAGGCCATGAGCGTGACCAAAAATAAGGGGGGGTGGTGGTGGGAGTGAACTTGAAACTGAGAGGCATGGATAAGTGGCCTGGGCCAACTCTTTGGTTATTACTCCACTTCCCTGTGCACAACCACATACATTTAACTCTCCTCCAGCAGCAAAAAAACAAAATCCGTTATTTCTACTGAATAGATACACCAATCCTTTCCTATGTTTTCACCGTTCCCCCAAATTAGATGACTCACACCCAAGTCACTGCATCCATCGTGGGCTCTATTAATTATTCCTCAAATTCAGTCAAGCAGCCATTGAATATTCTGTTGTTACCTTTTCTAAATTATTTTTTTGGCTACACTCACGGCATGTGGAATTTTCTGGGCCAAGGATAGAACCCGCACCATAGCAGTGACCCGAGGCGCTGCAGTGACCATGCTGGATCCTTCACCACCAGACCACCCTCTGTCGCTACCTTTAAAGACCAAGTTGTAAAGTGAACTTCCAATAACTTGTATATAAAATAAAAAATAAGAGGCAGGATAGAGAAAAAGAGAATGGTGAGTATGTGCAAATAGACACAAGCATATAAAAAACACGGAGAAAATATGCAACGCTAATAGAGCCCTTGTTTCTGTAACTGGTCCCCAGGTTTTAGTTCTTCAATTACCAATTACCGTTTTCCTACATCTTTGGTTAAAACCTCAGATGCTTTTGGGTCCTTTGCCTGGTGGGGTGACTAAACCCATTCCCTAAGGGTCTGAGGCCTGAATCATTCTGCTTTTGTTGTGATTATTTTTCATGCCCTTCTACTGTCGTGTGGTAGGGAGAGACGGGCCCCACAAAGGCGTCTACATCCTAGGGCTTGGAACTTGTGAATATACTATTATGACACAAATGGGAAGGAAGGTTGCTGCCATTCAGCTGACCTTAAAATAGGGAGATTATCCTAGATCATCTGGGCCCAGTCTCACTGTGGTTCTTAAACGTGGAAGAGGAGAACGGCAGTGTGAGGACTGGGCCAGCACCGCTGGCCTTGAAGGTGGAAGAAGGAAGCCACGAGCCAAGGAAGGCGGGAAAGACAAGCAAACAGATCATCCCCTCTGAGCATCCGCAAGGACTGTAGCCCAGCGATATCCATCCTGGAGTCCTGAACTCCAGAATTCTAAGATAATAAATTTGTGCTGTTTGCAACCATTAACTCTGTGGTAATTTTTATAGAAGCAAGAGAAAGCCAATACATGGAGCCTCAAAGGACGTCTTTACAGCCACGGGTCACCTGGAAACCTGATTTGTAAATCAGAGGACCGATTAAGATTCATAGCAAATGAGAGCCACTGAATCACTTAAGAATTTTTCATCTTTTATTTGTAATAACAATATAACAGGTAGGTAGTATACAGCTGCTCACCATGCACTAAGAATGTCTTCTCAGGAGGCCCTGGTGGAGCCCACCCGAGCCACCTGCCCAGGAGGACCTCACCACCACCTTCTGGTCTGCCTGCGGGTGGACATGAGACATGCTGCAGAGTAGCCTGTTCCGGATGTACGATACTGTATACTCCAGACCCCAAACTTTTAATCTCTGCAAACTACTGGCATCTTCTTTCTCCTTTCAAAACAAAATAGCATTCCCCTCACTTTCCAAGACACTTGCTTTGATGCCTATGGAACTGGGTTCAGTTTAAACTATTTTAGAGAAGTCAAACATCTGCAATTGGGAAAATGAACTCTCACTCCCTCCTCTAACTTCCCAACTCCAAGCCCATCCTCCACCTGCGGCAGCCACTTGAAGTTCTGCGCAGGCTGCACGGACCTCTCATTACGGTCTGGGTGACACCTTTCCTCTGCGGAAGCGATTAATTCAACCCAGGAAACGTCTCCCGTCTACCTCAGCATCCTTCAGCTCCCGTTCAGACCTCCTTCTAGATACACTGCGTTCTGAACAAACTTTGTTTCTCAAGCTTTGGAATCTGGTTTTCTCCTTGGAGGGCATCTTCCAGCTCCCCTGCCCCAGAGCTCCAGTTCACCTCCTCGGGCGCCTCTAGCGCCAAGAAGCTCTTGGATTACTTCAAGTGTCCTAAGACCATACCCCACACACCAGGGGGTCACACCCAGGCTAGTAAAGGTGGGACCCGACGTTTAACCCCTTTACGTGATAAGAGAAAGCCTCTTAGCACAAGTGATTTGTTAATTACAAAGGTACAAAATGTTACAGGATCACTGCCTCAAAGACAGCAAAAGGTCAGGTTGGAGACGGCACGAGCTTTTTATCGGAATTACTAAATCCCTGAGTTACACGAAGCTCCAACAGAATATGATCACCTCGGGATCCATGAGGCTTTTACCCAGAAGCAGATCATATTCAGGCACACATTTTTTTTGACACTATCAAGTCGGTAACAAGATTTTCAAATCCTACAAGTCTGCTTTAAAGCAGGTATTATTCCCTCGTTGAAGGAATAAGGTCACCATACTATTAGGTACAAGTAAAAGTAAAAGAAATCTGGAATTAGTCTTGTCATGTTGAATTAAGATAGTTCAAAGCTTCAGATGAAGTCCAGGCAATCAGTGTTTCTTTGAGGCACTGCAAGTGCCCCTCTGAAAAGACCACAATGGCACAGCGGGCTTAGACCACAAGGACAGCTCGCTCGCAGACAAACAGGAAAAGGTGTTAAATTTCTTCAGGGCACAGCAACTTCTCCACCTTCAAGGTGTAGCCCTGACACTGCAGAAAAGGAGGGACCTAGCAAAGTCTGGAGACTTGATATGGCATTCAGTCTCATCTAGGTTTGCCCAAGAGGATTCAGAAGTTACAAGCTTCTTGTAGTATGTGTTGCCAGGACCGCAGCAACCGGTCTCCTCCAGCCTGCCTTTTTGTGCCAGGACTTCAGAAACTTTCTTTCCCCATCAAATCGCTGAATATGATCAGCAGAGAGTAAGGCTGTGTGTACATTTTGAGCTTAATAAGTTTACAAAGGAAAGGTATATGTGAATCTAAAAAACAAAAAATGTAATCAAATCCCTTTACAAAATATGAACAATTCAAATAGACAACAGCAAAATACACCAAGACCTCTGCACACTAGAGAAGTGCTTCTTCAACTTCGTCAGGCAGCAGAATCTCCATCGATTGCTGCCTCCCGCCCCAGAGTTTCTGAATCAGTGGGTCCAAGGTGCAATCAAAAAACTCTATTTCTCACAAAGTCCTCTGTGCTCTTTATGCTGCTGGTTTGAGGACTGCACTTAAAATCCACTGCATGAGACTATGAAAAGCACAGTTCTCGTCTAGTAGGAGAGATGAATGTTTATCAGTCTGAACTGGGGGGTTGAGGTGTCTGGATTGGGGTTAGAACAGAGATTTCCAAGTGTTTCTGCTTGAACTTTAGTCCTGGATGCGAATTGCCTCTTCATGTTCGGCTAGAGTTCAGAGTTTTCCTTCCATGGAGAAAGTGACGGAGAGGCAGTCAAGCAGATCTGTGCAACCAGGAGTCTGTCCCTCTTACTACTCCCGAGGGGTCTTCCCTGCCTCTGTGCTATGAGGCTGGGAGTTCTCTTCTCTTTCCAACAGCTCTTCAAAGATCTCATTGTGCATGTAAAAGAAGATGTACCCAGTGCAAAGCCTAGCCTCCTGCATTGGGGCCTCTTGGATACTTGATACCTGCAGATCATTGTAAGTGAACCAGACTTGCCTCTCAAAGTCGTAGGCATCGCTGATATAATGGCCCGAATTGGGGGTCTTCCCAAGATGGCTGACAACACCAATGAGCCGATAGGCATGAGGATCCTCCATCTCGGCATTTCTTTTTGGTTTCTTGGTTTCAGGTTCTGTCTTCCTATCTAAACATTTTTTGTTTCCAGGGTTTTTATCGGAACCCAATGCACCTAGGGAATTCACATCGGCCCCCTGAAAATGTACTTCTGTAGGTCTTCTCGGGTTCTTTGTGTACCGGGCACCTGGCTTTGGAAGGCTTTGAAGCAGTGCCAGCCAAAGGGCTTGTTCATAGAGTCTCAGCCTTTCATACTGCTGCGCCTGTTCAGACTCTTGGTGAAATACTTCTGAAATTCTGGAGGGTTTATCTTTACAAACATGCTTGATAGTCTCAGTGACACCCTCAAGATCTACAAACATGTTGGATCTCTTGCATTTCTTTAGTTTTGGATTTTCAGGCACTTCTTGACATGTGCTGCTGGTGGGTTTACCTTTCGGAGAAAGGAAGTTGTCTTCCAGATCCATCATTAAGCTCACTGCTAATAGCTCTCTTGCAATGGCTGCTCCATCTCCTGAGTTTAACAATGTGGAGTCCATTACATTCGGTGTAGATTTTCCCAGGTCTTTTTGCTGTTCTCCACTTAAACCTTTATCAAGAATCTGGTATTTTTGTGACTCAGCCTCTTTTTCCGATCCAATGTGAGCAGCCAAGGAATCCTTGGATTCCGAGGTCGGTTCTGCTGAAGGCGTTGATAAACCGAAGATTTCGGAATTTATCCTTTGAAAGATTTTTAAGATCTGGAACTCCCTAATATGTGCATTCTTGCTTAAGGGAAGTGGTGGTTTGGTGCTTTCACTGCAATGGGAAGATAACTTTAAATATTTGGAAATAATGACCTCTTGGTCATCCTTTTTTAAAGACCAAAACTCATTAAAGCTATAGCGTTTCAGATGGACAATGAGGACCCTGGGCAGCCTGCCGAACTTGTGCACAGCAACGGAACCCCTGTGCTTACACTTCTCACATTGATACTCAAGCTCTTCTGCTCCAAAGAAATGATCAAAACTAGACTGAATAGACAAGGGAAGTGCTTCCGTTCCTTGGGGAAGGTTGATGGAGAGATAATTACTCACTTCTGTCTTAAGAACAACCTGCCCACAGGCTTTACAAACAATTGAGCACAGCAACTCAAACTCAAAATTAGTGATGACAGGACAGACAAGCATTTCGGTGGCAGTACTGCCGGTGAGAACCTGTTGAGGTGAATCTCCTTGCTCAGACTCAAATGTGGTCTCCCAAATCGAGTTTAATTGTCCCATGTTTTCTTTCATCTGATCTAAACATTGACCTAAAAACTCATGAGCATCATTCTGAATGTTGTCAGAGAATATCTCTGCAACTGCTGAAATGGCTTTCTTAATATTCACAAGTAACCTCTCCTTGATTTTTATGTTATAAATGTCTTTTAAGACAAGCAGCTGTGCCAAGCACATGTTAAGTGCATCGAGGGGAATTTTACCCCATGGGAAACCCTGACTGAGTAAATCATCAGCAAATGATGGAATTGAAAATAGGGACTGTAAAACAGCATTCATGTAACAGGTGTTTCCCAAATTGGGGAAGCCTTGCCATAGTTTCTCTGGATAAAAGTCCAAGGTCATCTTGAGTTTGTCCCAGTCTGGGTCATCCTCACCATACTTGGATTCGGACAGAAATGCCAAATATATATTCTTAGTCAGCATCTGGAGAAGACCAACGCCATCTAGGTAAGGTTTTCCAGTAGAACTGATCTTGAATGAAGGCCCAAATTCCAATTTCTTATTCTGTTTTAACCTTGATTCTTTCCTCTCCTTGTGGCTTGCATGCCTGAAGGGATTTGTCTTAGACCTCTTCTTTCTTACAAAGATGTTCTCTTTCAGGAAATTCCTATTCATCTCTGAGCCAGATGACAGCATCTTTTTTCTCTTCCCATATCCATTTTCTAATAACTCTTCCCAAGTCAATGTTGATGATTTTGAAGCAAACAAAGGCATCTTCTCAAGATCAGGTGTTTCATTTTTTCCCCCTTTCTCAAAAGATGGACTACCTGACTTCTTACATGTTTTGTGAAATGAAGTTTTGTTGACTGGCTTGCGTACTGCTGTGCTGGCAAAGACGCTCCCATCCCTATCAGGTCTTATGGGTGGTTGAAGATTATTTTCATGGACCCTATCCAGGAATGCCTTCAAATTTTCAGCATCTCTGGAGGATAATTTTTCAATGAACAAGAAGCTATTATCTTGGAACGTTAAGTGCACGTGGTTTTGTTTTTTTCCATAGGATCTAAGGACCACGCTTTTAATATTATTACTTAGACGAAAAGTTGTATGCTCTCCAGTACGGAAATAGACCACCAATCTAACTTTGCTCTTTCTTTCTACTGTTTGAATGAATGCTTCTTTCGACTTAGACATACCAGTTTTCCTGCTCCATATTTGGACAAAACCATGTGCCACTAGAGCAGCCATGGTCTCTTTACAAATAAAATACACGTATCCTGAATTATTGACAATCTTAAAGTTCCAATTTGCTTGCAACGAATTGTGTCTGGAGACAACACCAAAGAAGTAATTCTTTAGTTTCTCTGTACAGATTGATCCTGTTTCAAGTGTTAGTTTTATACTAGAATCTCTTCAAATTCTGGATATCCAGCTCTTTAGCGATAAAACCAATACCCTTCAAGAGCTGTCCACGGTTTTATGATGGCAGAGTCTTGATTCTCAAGGCAAGGTCACTACTGGGGAAAAAAAATCAAGAAAAAATCATTTAAACTATCAGGGAAATACTTGGATAGAACTCAAAGTCTACTCCCATACACTAAACCTCCTTTCCTCTGCAATACTAGATTCCATTCTGATAAATTTCCACACTTCAACTGAAATCATTTAACATTTGGAAGACTTTCAGTACACAGCTGAAGAGCATACTGAAGAGTGTCTCAAGTGTATGTATATAATATGCTAATCCTCCTGTCACAGAATGATCCCACAGGGCACCTACAATAAGGGAATAAGAAAGTGAGAGGCCCTACGTAGCCCTCAACCCAGTAACAGGTGGAGAGCTCAAGCTACCTCCTTCCAAGTCCTATGTTTCTTCCTTTCATGTGGCACCAGGGTAAGTGCACACATTCTACCCCATGTGGAGGCCTAACTACTCCTGCTTAAGCAGGTATCAAAGCACCAGCTCCAATGAGCCAAGATGAACTGGTATGTTGTAAGAATCCCCGATTCGAAGTGGGATAAATCAGGGTGATTTAAAATTTAAAGTCATGCTGAGCAAGATCATTCAAAAACTCACTATTCTGGTTAGTTAAAATGGTACTTGAGACTCAGTTCAAGACTGCGTTAAAAAAAAAAAAAAAGGCTGGGTTTACTATGCTCTACTACGGAACAAGCAAACCCATAGTATAAAAGCTTTATAAGCAAGGGGATGTGATGCGTGGAGAGTTTCCCATTGATTCCAATGTTGGCTTTACTGTTTCTATGAAGGCATGCCCAAATTTCAAGGACAGTATAATCCATGGAGAGCGAAGATGGCCCCAGGTGAAAAAAAAGCAAGAAACCAATGGCCTGGAGACCTTTTGGCCATTGTGCCAGAGGTAAAACCAAGTCAGCATTCAAGAGTCTGTTATGAACACATGTGAATTTCTTACTAAGTACCAATTAACATATGTCTAACTTTCTATTTCTCAATGCATCATCATATGACCTCGAGAAAAACTGGATATGGTCAACATAAAAAACACCATCTCCAAGATCTTTAGTCCTGCTTTCCTCATCCCTGCAATTATATTCATATTCAACTGTCTAAAGGAGGATCACCAACAGAATCCCTGGATCAGCGAGCCTGTCAAGAACTGTCCTGAGGCCTCGCAGTATAACTGACCAGCATGAGGAGTAAGAAAATCACATGCAATAACTTCTAATAGTCCTTAGGTCTTATACTCTCTTTTCCAGAAAATACTATCTGAATATCTTTAGGACATACACAGCGCCATCCAAGGACTAGTACAAAGGACTTTCATCCAGGGCTAATTATGGGACCTGGATTGATGACTGTGGGATCTGTTTGTATTCCAGACTACCTGGAATTCAGACTGTAAAATAACTACTTCTGGAGTTCCTGTCGTGGCGCAGTAGAGACAAATCCGAACAGGGACCATGAGGTTGCGAGTTCCATCCCTGGCCTCACTCAGTGGGTTAGGGATCCGGCGTTGCCGTGAGCTGTGGTGTAGGTCACAGATGCAGCTCAGATCCCGAGTTGCTGTGGCTGTGGTGTGAGCTGGTGGCTATAGCTCTGATTGGACCCCAAGCCTGGGGACCTCCATATGCTGCGGGTGTGGCCCTAAAATGACAAAAGACACAAATAAATAAATAAAAGGACTATTTCTATAATCACAGTCTAGCATGATTCTTCTGATGGTCTAGAATTGCTTCTATACCCTCCTCCATCTGATTACATTTGCAACTAACACAAAGTGCCTCATATTTACCTTCCCCAAGCTAAATGAGAGAAATTTCTTGAAATAATCCCAGTTTTCTACTTCTCAGGTACCTTGACTTCCAAACCACCATTGAGACATATATTTCAACAAGTTGGGTGAACCAAATTGGGCTGATTCAGGTCACTTCTGGCTTGAAAACCTCAGTCAGCCACTTTGAACTTCAGTCCAAGAACTCCCCAAACATGTTTTGAGGCTTTGCAAACACACCAGTCATAAAGATACTTTAGTGTCTTTTTATTGCGGGGTGGGGGCGCGCTGCACTTGTGGCATGTGGAAGTTCCCAGGCCAGGGATTGAACCCAAGCCATGGCAGTGACAATGCCAGATCCTTTAACTGCTGGGCCACCAGGGAACTCCCTGGCATCTTTTAATTAATCTCACAAAGTGATAAATCTGTAACCCCAGTTCTTTACATATCAACATTTCTAAGTACACAGCACCCTAGCAGAAAGTAAATAAAAGGAGACAGTTAAGACAACAAAACATGACATGAGGAAGGAGGAGACTCCACCAGGTTATGCAGAGCAGCGCCAGAACACTGCACTAAGATCCCCGTGGCCTACACGTAAGAAGTCAGGGTGGAACTGACAACCCCCCACACTAAGTGCTCCAAAATACAACAGGAAGAGATCATCCCAAAAAGCCCCACCATAAGTAACTGCTTGTCATTCTGTATCAACTACAAAGGGTCAAGACATGCAGAAAACTTTCAGCCAAATGTCCTAGCTGTCCAAAACATCTTGAACATACTATGATAACATGTGAGAACATGTTCAATGCAAGGACCACCTCCTGAGTACCAAGGGGGAGCCATTCCCAAAGCCCTAAGTGCTCTAAGATGACATTAAAATGCACTCCCTAACAGCCAAGACCTCATCCTACTGGTAGTGAATATTTCTCCCTAAAGTAGAATGTCTCCTTCCAATGGCCAACAGTACAAGCCCACTGGTGTTGAGCACTGTACAGTATGTGCAAAATGACAATGTTTAGGAGTTCCTGCTGTGGCACAGCGGGTTAAGGATCCGGTGTTGTCTCTGAGGCGGTCTGAGTTCGATCCTTGACCTGGTGCAGTGGGTTAAGGATCCGATGTTGCCTCAGCTGTGGCATGGGTCACAGCTGCAGCTCAATTTCACTCCCTAACCTGGGAACTTTCATATGCCATGTGTGTGGCGGAAAAATAAAAAAAAAAAAATGACAATGTTTAGTGATCCTCCTGACAAATATTTACCCTTAAGCCAAGCCAAAAGCTCCGTCTGTGAGGTATCAGACATCAATCCCTGCTTCTTTTTTTTTTTTTTTTTTTGTCTTTTTAGGGCCGGATTCGTTTTAGTCAGATTCTTTTTAGTCAGATTTGTTTCTGCTGAGCCATGATGGGAACTCCAATCTCTGTTTCTTTCATGCTTAGCCTTCTGCAGGACACACCAAGGAAGTTATATTATGACTAGCATCCCACTGACACTGTGGTTGACTCGAGTATCTGGCTCCCTGGCAAGAAGACGTACGCAAATAACAACTTCCTGCCCATCATGTACAGGCCACAGGTCCACATAACCTGAGCTAGCTCCCTGTACTCAAAACCAGCAAGGGGGAGTTCCCATCTCGATGCAGCGGAAACGAATCTGACTAGGAACCACGAGGTTGCGGGTTCGATCCCTGAACTCACTCAGTGGGTTGAGGATCCAGCATTGCCGTGAGCTGTGGTGTAGGTTGCAGATGTGGCTCAGATCTGGTGTTGCTATCGATCTGGTGTAGGCTGGGGCTACAGCTCCGATTAGACCCCTAGCCTGGGAACCTCCATATGCCGAGGGTGCAGCCCTAAAAACGCAAAAGGCAAAAAACAAACAAACAAAAATCCAGCAAGGAAAGATCAGATATATTTAATCACTCAAAATTTTAAATTTCTGAACAACTCTGACGTGAACCCATCTGAATTAATCAATAGCTTAGCGCTTAGCACTACAAATGCTTCTATCAGAAAGTATATGTCCAATAACTGATTGGAAATTAGGTTTTTCTCCTACATAGTTAAATATTCTTCCTGAATCTTGTCTATGCTGTTAACTTGCTCAGCAAACCCTGTCTTTTTGAATAATACTAAATGAAACTTCAACTCGATCCCTATTCAAATGATCTAAAACTCAAAATTGGTGAAGCATATATTAATGAGATTTGTTTTATCAAATATTTTATCTATCAACCTATGTTCAGTCAAATACAGATTGCATCCATCCATATATCAAAATGCATATGCATCCAAGTGAGAGAACGGCCATATTTATCATGGTGGAAATGGGGCCATAAAAACGTTCAGGCACAACAACAAATTCAAGGATCCGGATTATTTATAGTTCACTGTCCTACTATAGATGCTAAGTAAGAGTTTAAACTATTTCCTCTCCACAAAAAACTCTTATATGCTCCTATTTCAACCACTTGAGAGATTCTACAACCCCAGAATCACTTTCAATCTCGCACTTAAAAATGCTGTAATTCTAGCTGCTCTGTATTTAGCAAAAATTGGTGTCCATTATTTCTAATGGCAGCTGAAATAATCTAGACCCTCATGGCATTTCCACGTGGCTTTCAGAAACACAGTTAAGAGACACGTGTTTCCAAAATGATGGCTCTATTCATCATACCTTCTTCACAATTCCACCTGCTTACATTTCATTCCAGAATAAAGGAGACCTCTTGAAGCCCACTGAGCATGGGAAGTGAAGATCAAGAATCATCTGGCTGGCGCACAGTTGAGCAGTCTAACTACTGCTTCCTTCCTGGCACATCTTAAGCTTAAATCCCCTCTTGATTCTGCCTCATCCCTCAAGGGCTTTTAGGGCTTCTTGTGATTGCTAGGTTTGGGGCGGGGGGAGATTTGAAACTAAAATGTATCTGTTCTCTAAGATTCTGATGAAAAGAACTGGGTGACTGTTCTGCTGTGTAGCCTAAAGTAAACCTCCACAGTGGTGATTTTTCCCTCTCCCTTGCCACCCCCACAATCAGACTGAAACATCTGGACGACAACTACATTTGAAAGTTTTAAAAGCCAAAGTATGCTTCCCCTTTTACTCACAAACTCAGTCCATTAAATCTCACTGATCACCTATGAGTGCAACCGGCCAGCTGCTGATCTCAAAGGAGAGCCAGGAACTCATAAAGCTGCACTACTCCTGTTAAATCTGGAGGCATGACCTTTGGTGTCAAGAAGTTGGCCATGAGGTAAAAGGACTCCTGGTAGAAATGCCTGCTCCGTTGTTAATTTACTAATTCGCTTTACATGGGTCTTCTTGGGTACTTGCTGAGCCTCTGCTCTATGCAGATTATGATTTCCGCAGTGTCTGCTCCATGTGGGGTACTGTGCTCAGTGCTCTCGGGGACACAGGGATGCGAGCGCCCACTGCACTTAAACAAGTTAGACCCTAAACGCCACTGTATACACATCACAACGGAAGAGGGCCTTGCTTCCAGTGGGGACAAAGAATCTGGGAAAATATCCTTTCACTGCCATTTTCTAGACCTTGACATACATGGTGGGGGTGGGGAAGCAGTGTTTCATGAAAGAGAGGATCTCCTGGACGGAGCTTTTTCAAGCCCTACCCACAACTCTGCAAAATGAGGCTTAACCTCATCCTTTGAAGAGCAAATAAGAAATGGGCCCTGGGGAAGAATGCCGACAAACTCGAGAACCTAGAAACCCAGGTTATTAATTCTGTGGTAAGATAATTTAATGAGGACTTGTGAGGCTTTTGGAGTATTTACCCACTGTATCCTGTTATCCACCATTCATGCTGTCATTGTTTCAAGAATTAGAAAAACTTGAAAACCCAGGAGTTCCCGTCGTGGCGCAGTGGTTAACGAATCCGACTAGGAACCATGAGGTTGCGGGTTCGGTCCCTGCCCTTGCTCAGTGGGTTAACGATCCGGCGTTGCCGTGAGCTGTGGTGTAGGTTGCAGACTCGGCTCGGATCGCGTTGCTGTGGCTCTGGCGTAGGCAGTGGCTACAGCTCTGATTAGACCCCTAGCCTGGGAACCTCCATATGCCCTGGGAGCGGCCCAAAGAAATAGCAACAACAACAGCAACAAAAAAGACAAAAGACAAAAAAAAATTTAAAAAAAAGAAAACCCATGAGAATAGACCTTTCAAATTTGAATATGCATTTCTCACTCCCAAAGCATTCATTACAAAAGGAGAAAATATGGAGGTGGTTATGCCTGGAGGTAGGTGAGTAAACCCAGAAGGCCCTTTAGGCTCAATGACTACGAGAGCGTGGTATCTCTATGTCAGATCTCTTCCACTGACATCTGATTACAACTGTGATCCCCCGTACAAACTCAAGGATGTGTTTATTTTAGCGAAGAGATGGGGGTCAAGGTATAGAAGGTGGTTTGGTACAAGTGAGGAATTTTAATTATTTCATTTTACAGTCGCTTAAGTTTGAAAACATGTGAAATAAGAGAACAAAGACCAACAGCAGGCATATGGTGAGAAATCCTGCTCGGTTCCTCAAGCAAACCTCACTGAATGGAAATGATAAAGGACCCATGAGGTGGTGTGCTAGCCGCTGACTGCACTAAGGAGAACAGACAGGGCCAGATAATCACCACAGGTCTCCAATAATTTCTGGGTATCTCCAACAAGCCCAAGCAATAGTTCTGAAAAACCGAACAATTTCAGCTTGTGCTTATTTTAAACTAAACATAGCTTAGTGACCTTGGTAAGCTAAATCTTCTATCAGGGCGATTCAACTAATTGGAAATGATCTTCTAAGTTTCCTTTGAGGATCCCATGCTATGAGATCTGATTCTAGGTAGAATGTACTTAATAAGCACGTTGGATTTCCCCAGACAATCCAAATAAAAGGTACCCCCCCAATTAGATGACGTGGGTTGAATCTGAGCTCGGAAACTATGGTCTCCATACAAAACATCTAGATGGTGAGTAGGTGAATATGCTGGTTTTGGCAAACAGGAAGAGGAGCTTCTCAAAATCCAAGAGCCATTCATTTATCCATTCATTCCAGAAACAAATACGTACACCATACTAGCAAGCATTGTATTAAGCTCTAAGTAAAGAAGAATGAAAAAAACCCATGTTTTCATAAAACTTCCATTCTAGCAGATGGATAATAATACACAAACACAAAATACAGAGAATACCAGATGGTGGTAGCTGCTAAAGAAAACATGCAGTCAGAGGAACAGGGCGCGCCCGCATGGAGGGGCTGCCTTTGTGGACTTAAGCGGCCTGGGAAGGCCTGACTGGTAATGACACTCTGCAGCAAGGTCTCAAAGGAAGTGGGGAAGCAGACAGATAGATGCAGGGTGCTCCAAGCAGGAGGGAGAACAAATTAAAAGGCTCTCAGATGAGGGAGTGCTTGACACCTTAGAAACAGAAAGCAGACCATCTTGGCTGGAGAAGGTGAAGACGTCTGAAGAGAAAGAAGAAGAGAAAGGAAGAAGAGAAGGGAGGTGTGAACGATTTATTTAAAAAAAAAAAAAAAAAAACAGGAGAGTGAATGGACTGGTAACCTTGCTGATCAGCACAAAAGGTCCACCTAAGGCCATGGTCATGCATTTACAGCGAGACCAAGGAGCCTGCGTGTGGTTTTCTCCAGCTCTACTCAGCTGCCTGGCGGCCAGGGCGCAGATGTGTAATAGGCAGAGCCCTGAATTTAACTCTGCTCAAGATTCTGTCATTCATAAATAACCGAGTAAGAGAGGTTCAGAAGGGAGTGATTATACATATGGACCTGAGAGGCTGAACTGGGGGGTGGAGACCAGAAACATGGGAAGGCCTAAATCTCAGGACATCAGGGGCTGGGGTGGGGTAGAAGCAGCAGGGGACCGAGAGTTGGGCTCTCCTGTCCATAGCTCTAGTACTGCCCCCAGCTCCTAAGCAGCTGTCAACTGCCTGTAGACCTCCTCCTATTCTCCTCCCACCTTCCCCTCCGCTCTGCTAGTTATCCTCGCCCGGCCCCAAAGCTGGAAGTAACTAGTGGAAACAGGAGGTGGGGGGATGACTGTTAGGGGGATGTGCACAGGGTTAGAGGCAGGCCTGAGCGGACGGGGGAGGGGAAAGGCAGAAGGGAGAACCATCCCCTCTCTTTTTTCACCCTCCCAAGTCTGGGTTAAAGGTCAACACATCAAGAGGCGCATTGCCTCTAGGGCATTAGCAATTAAATCCTGTCATTATGTTTGGCCCCAGCTTCAGTGCGCATGGCTTTTCAAAATGATTGGATCAGGGCAGAGTCTGCTTCTTTCTCTGGTTTAAAGGTGCATTTCTGCACTCAGCAAATGTCCGACTCATTGTATAGCATAGAAATGCCATTATTTTGCCTCTTGACATACACTGCACATAAATCTCGCCATGGGAGGCCTGGACCAAAATGGGAAGAAATCTCTAGACTAGCAAATTGTTCCCATGAACTATTCAAGCTTTGAACCTTTTCTCAGAGACAGATTTGGTAGAGCTTTTTCTGTTGTTGTTTTTCATTCTTTAAAACGGTTATGCCAGTGCTATTAATAAAACATAGCTGATCAGGACAACAGAATGCAGATCATTTCCCAGAAGTTAAATATGATTTCATTAAGAACGAGTATTCTTTCATGAGAAAGTGCATACTTGTTACATTGAAATCATGACCAATGCGGCTTTCTGGAAATTACTTCCTTGTCTCCTGTTGCAGCCCTCCTAGTATTTTACAGCCCCTTCTGCTAAGTATCACATTTCTTTGTTTACTTACTAACCAAAATATGTGTCGATACCTAATCAACTATGGACATCGACTATGGGCAAGATCCCAAGATAAAGTGATAAGGTACTCTCGAGTACAACTCACATAGGTTGTAAGACAAATATGCCAAAAAATGGCAGCACCGGGAAAACATATCAAACACAATCTAGTTAGTATTACATAAGAGTCCGTGTGTTTCTGCCATCTCAGGTTCTTGTAGCGTTTCTTCTCTGCCTGAAATTCCTTAATTAGCTCCTTATTTTTGCCTTAGTTCTACTCTTCCTTTTAAGACTTGGTCCTGATTTTCCCTGCCTCAGAATTCAGAGCCTTCATTTTTCTGACATTGTCACTTGACCCATGCTACCTTGTACTACTGCTTCATACGAACCTACCTCAAAGTTACTAGATGTCGGAGAACAATGAGTTGGTTTTCAGTCCTTGCAGAGCGAAACTTCTTTCCTAAGAGAAATCATAAAGTTGGATGAGGAGTCCTTTAAGGGTTGGAACCAAAGAATTCTAACTTCCCTTAAGAAAACAGTGTCCAAAACTTTAAAATGGGGGCTGGCAGGGCAGGAAGGGGTAAAATTAAATGGGCTGGAACGGTTATTGGAGCATCAGGCTATGACATGAAGAGAAGTTCGATGAGACAGGAGACCGAGCACGTGAAGATTACCATCTATCACACTTAAAATGCACACACACACTTTAAGGAAGCAATTGTTTACAGTTCTGTCCTGCATATATAATTGCAAAACTGGGTACATCTTTATAACAATCAGTATCTTCTACTTACACATATATATATATATTTGCTTTAGGGCCATACCCACGGCATGTGGAAGTTCCCAGGCTAGGGGCTGAATCGGAGCTACAGCTACCAGCCTACGCCACAGCTACAGCAACACAGGATCCGAGCCATGTCTGTGAGATACACCACAGCTCACGGCAACACCAGATCCTTAACCCACTGAGCAAGGCCAGGGATCAAATCCGTATCCTCATGGATCCTATTTGGGTTTGTAACTGCTGAGCCACGAAGGGAACTCCCACTCACATAATTTTAAAATGACCTATAAAATGAGACCTTCCCCTCCTCTCTTGCAATATTGGCTAAGATGTAAAATCAGTAAAAAGAATCCTATTATATAAGAATGGCTACATGTGTGAAGAATATCAATAGTTATCAAGTATTATTTGAAGTAAGGAATTCATTAATAGGGACCACTGTGGCATCTCCCCTACTCCTATGTCCAAGTGTGACGCAGGGACTCCGAATGGGGAATTGTCTCCAAAAGAGATGTGTGCCTGCCTCTCACACCCTGGCTGCATCCTCACTAAGCAGCCAAAATGTTTTCAGTTCGAACTCAAGGGCTAGAGGCTGAGAGACTTGGGAAACCTTGACATGTTTACTCTGCAGGTAGAAGGACAAAGAAACGGGTCCCTGATGCCAACGGAGAAGTCAGGATACAGAACCAAGTGGCCCCTGTGACAGGGCAAGAGGGGGCCACAGTGAAAGCAAGTTCCACTTCCTCTACTTGGACAAGAAATTGTACTGACTGAACATAGTACGTGGCAGATAACTGGACTATAACCTCATGAGGAAAATCATCCCAAACTGTGTGCCAAAAAAAGCTGACCCTCCAGGAAAGAGACTACAGGAAAGGACGAAATAAGGGAGAAATGACAAACTAGTAGGCGGATTCTCTGGTCCTTTCCTGCATAGCAACGAGCAAAGCTCATCACCAAAAAACTTTGGAGGAAATACTTTAGGATACTTAGTGGGGTGGCTCTAGCTGATGTGGATCAAGTCAGCATGTACTGGGCCTCACAGGACACGAGGGGGAGCTATAGCATTTTCCTTTCCAAGGGAAGGAGGGCCGCAATTCAAGGAGGCTGTGACACAGGCCCAGTAAGAGCTCCGAGGGAACTGTACGAAGCCGCTTTGAGGGGATATGAACTTCAAAATGTAGTAAATGCCATGAGTGCTGGAATGAAAATCCCTCATAATGCTTTCAGAATACTACTCTGTCATCTGAAGGATCAGTTCCCTGAACAGGAGAAAAGTGAAGCTGCCTTAATTTGTTCATTGTTCTGTTTTATTTTAACTTATCTGGAAATATCCTCAACAATGGATTCCCCAAACCTAAGTCATACCTCTCTAACCTCTAAAAAAAGGGATTCTCAGAGAGTTCCCGTCGTGGCTCAGTGGTTAACGAATCTGACTAGGAACCATGAGGTTGCAGGTTCGATCCCTGCGCTTGCTCAGTGGGTTGGGGATCCGGCGTTGCCGTGAGCTGTGGTGTAGGTTGCAGACGTGGCTCGGATCCCACGTTGCTGTGGCTCTGGCGTAGGCCGGCGGCTACACCTCCGATTAGACCCCTAGCCTGGGAACCTCCATATGCAGTGGGAGCGGCCCAAGAAATGGCAAAAAGACAAAAAAAAAAAAAAGGGATTCTCATTCATCTCCCTACTTAAGTGGTCTCTCTTTCAGCATTCCAAATGTTTTCCCTTTGCCATTAAAAAAAAAAAATGTGTGTGTGTGTGTGTGTATGAGAGATAGAGCACTCTTCAAAAATCAAAGAAAACCAGTGCTCATGCTTTCAGGGTCTATAACCTACTGTTTGACAAAAATAGGGCTCTGCTCTCAGCTCAGTCGTCTTGGAAAGAAAAGGAACTCACAAAGCTTAAATGAGAAAATGAGGCGTTCCGGTCGTGGCTCAGTGGTTAGCAAACCCAACTAGCATCCAAAAGGATGCGGGTTCAATCCCTGGCCTTGCTCAGTGGGTTAAGAATCTAGCATTGCTGTGAGCTGCGGTGTAGATCAAAGATGTGGCTCGGATCTGGCGTTGCTGTGCTATGGCTGTGGTCAGTGGCTACAACTCCGATTCAACCCCTAGCCTGGGAACCTCCATATGCTGCAGGTGTGGCCCTAAAAAAAAAAAAAGAAAGAAAGAAAATGAGTTGCTGCTGTGGACTTGCATCCTTGAACAGTGTCCCTAGAGTCCAACAAAACCACCTCCCCCCCCTTTCCCTGCTGGCACCTGAGTGACGTTTATGTGGTACGAATGGAGGCCATCCTCAAAGTAGATAAGGCAGAGCTAAGAAGCTCTGTCCCACATTCTGAGCCCGTTTATAGACAGGCACAGACAAGGAAACATGTCACTTTGCTTCACAGGGCCCAGAAGGCTGCAGAAAGAAGGCCCCAACCCTCACCCAATGACTCTGCTTTCAATTTCCCTCCACGAGACCAAGGCAAAACTGGGAAAGTCTTTACTTGTCCTGCATGAACCCTTAAAGAAGAAATGAAGACATGACTAAGCCCAGCAGTAGGAGCCTTCAGCCTGAAACACTAGGTTACCACTCTAATGCTCTAAACATAACCAATGATCAGGGCATCCACAGCTCAAACTCACCTCCATCATTCTCCCAACCTCATGCTCTCTCCCTTCCCTCAACTCTGGCTTATCTCTGTGAACTTTCAAATACATAAGCAAGGCACAGGTACTCCCCCAGAACCAAAATCACGTACCCCATATAGCTGACAGTCTGCATCGACACGAGCCTACTATTCCACTACTGTCATCAATATGGCCTTACTATTTGAAAAGACCTTTGCCCAGGAAGATACGAGTTGCCAATAGCTTTACTGGGCATTCCAGCAACGCTTCGATAGAAAATAGCAACTGAGAGTTTAATCCCTAAGATTTTTTGAATCTTTTTGCCTCCAAATCCCTGTTTTGCCATGCCCACCTGTTCTAATCCATTTTGTTATGATCTTCACCCAATTTTAATCACGTTCTCCTCATAATTAGGACAGATTTCGAAGTCTCAATATCCTAGCTTTTCCTTTCCTGTCCTAAAGCGCTAGTATCTGTCACTATGGAGTTCTTGGCCCCTTGCAGTGGCAAGCAATAATCTCAGCTAGTTCTTTTCTCTTGGCAACAGGCTGGTCCAGTGATATTTTGGGGAGCCAGTATTCAACACGCCCAGGTGATAAATACTGAATCGAGTCATTAATTCATAGGGTGAGCGGAGGGGTTGGTTTCGATTTGGCAGGAAGAGGGTAATAGTAAAAAGAGTTCCTACTTGGCGCTTGACTTTGAAACTACTGAAAGGGATTTGGATTTCATAGCTATTATATCCCTGCTTTCATGATTACATGTCTATGGGTTTTACTTCTCCATGCTTTTGACTGGACAAGTCAGAGTACGTGTGACAGAGCCTGTGTACCCTAGAGCAACGCTACAGTGACAAGCTGCTTTCCTTCCACTGCAATTTGTGTACTTCTGCTCGATAAGCAGAACACCTTTGAAATT
This sequence comes from Sus scrofa, assembly GCF_054392235.1. Lineage (NCBI taxonomy): Eukaryota > Metazoa > Chordata > Mammalia > Artiodactyla > Suidae > Sus > Sus scrofa. Next base: position 119,332,973 of record NC_139401.1, read on the forward strand.
TGGGAAAGCACCTATGCTGACTGCTCAGAGGAGCTGCTGGGCTGCTAGCTGTGCAGGCTTTTGCTGGACGTGTTGTTCACCCCAGAGGTATGGAAACTCAGAGAAGGAAAGCCAAATAGATTTATCACAGCAGGTTGATCAAAATTGCATTGATTTACACAGTGCCTCCTGATGAAGGTCAGAATTCATTAGAATTTCCTTGGGAACTTGCAATTTTCTCATGGAAAGAGACCATGTGTTGCACTGGGCATTTGCCACTGCAGTTGTTTTCAGCAGTTACAGTGCATTTTTTTCACTTGTGCTGAGGAGTGACACATGTAATGATTTCCAGAGACTGAGGAGCAGGCATATCTCCCATGCAGAATCATGAGATTTGTGCCACAAAATACTTCTCCAAGCTCTCCATTTCCAAATAAGGAAAATACGGCTATAGATGAATGACTTGCTCAAGAGCACAAATTCCCTTATATTCTTTTTGTCTTCTGTCTTTTTAGGGTGTAGCATATGGAGCTTCCCAGGCCAGGGGTTGAATCGGAGCTGTAGCCGCTGGCCTACACCGCAGCCATGGCAACGTCAGATCCAAGCTGCGTCTGTGACCTACACCACAGCTAACAGCCACGCCGGATCCTTAACCCGCTGAGCGAGGCCTGGGATCGAACCTGCGTCCTCATGGATCCTAGTCGGGTTCGTTAACCACTGAGCCACGACATGAACTCCTTCCCTCATATTCTTTAAGTATCAGTGTGCGGGCTTGTCAGAGCACACATCCTCATAGCTGAGACTCCCACTCAGATTCTCCATAGGTTACTTGTGTGGTATTTCCCCAAGCCACAGTGTGTGTCTTCTGGGTGTGTGAAAACAAGCAAAGCATATATCTAGAAGGACCCAGTATCTTCCCAACCTCTAGGTACTAAGACTGGTTGCTTATTTCCCTATTGAGGGCTTGAAAAACATGCAGAGACTGAATGAACCAGGGAACCGAGTTAGTTGAAAAGGCAGATTTCTTTGGTATGAAAACTATGAGGCTAATGCTCAAGAACACAGGACATGTCCTAACTCATGCGCCTGAGTGGGTTGCCGCCAAGAATTTGATTTTCCGTGTCATGGTTTTTTCATTATTAAAAAGGGGGCTAAGGAGTTCTCTTGTGGCAGCAGGTTAGGATCCGGCATTGTCACTTCAGCAGCCCGGGTCCCTGCTGTGGTGAGGGTTTGATCCCTGGCCGGGGAACTTCCATTTGCTGTGGTTGAGGCCATAAAAAAAAAAAAGAAGAAGAAGAGGGTTAGAAATGAAGGCCTGCTACCATAGGGTGATGCTTACTCTTCTGAGATGCTGACTTTCACCTCTGGCTACAGCCGCAAGGTGATTAATGATGGCTAATTGAGGCAGCACAGACTAGCTTAATTTCTAAGGAGAAACCAAAAATGACAGCAATAAACCAGATAATGTGCTCATATAGTTTTAGATAAACAATAATACTCCCAGTTTTAATAGCTATTTTGGGGGGAATAGCCCCCCAAAAAAATTCAAACACGCAACCATTCTTATTTCTTAATTACTTCTAATATTCCCTATTTTTCTAACTAATGCCTTTTCTTTTGTTTTTTTCTATCACCCAAGGCGATTTACACATGCTTTAAACCAGATGTTTCCATTTCTACCTAGCTATTACACAGAATCTAGCTGATAACAGCCTACCTCCTCTTTATTACTCTTAGAACATCTCAGCTTCTGCACTTTTCTCTTTCATTCTAGCCCTTTTTAAGGCTGAGGATCCAAAAAGCTTTTTAAAGGGTACGCAACATTTTGTGCCTCTGGCTATTCCTCATTCATTTATTTAAGCCTCAGAAGCATATTTTTTTTTTTTTTTTTAAATCTGGTTTCTTAAAGGGGCACTGTCTTTTAGCCATCACAAAAAGTAGAACAAAATTAAAGCTAAAACAGATTTCTTGAATGTTACCGCAATTCTCACCTATCTCAACTGACTTCTTTATAGCCATTCAGTCCCTGGCTATAATGTAATGTTACAATACATTATATGCATACAATGCATGCATGCACTCCATGCACGATGAGTTAAAGCACCAGAATAGCCATGTCAGCATTTTCAGCCATTCACATACACTACAGTACAGAAGAACAACAAAATAAGGTATAATTTCTTGAGAATAAGAGGCAATACAACGCTGCATGACAGAGATCTATAGAAAACCATCCTTTCTACTTGAAAGAACACCATCTGAAAGTTAGGAGGCCAGGTGTCCGGTCTCCGCTTAGCTACTAGCCAACTCTGAGACTGGGAGCTACGCACGCATCCCTTCACAGACCCTATTTCATCTAGTACAGCACTGTGCAACAGAACTTTCTGCAGACATGGAGATGTGCTCTATCTGTGCTGTCTAGTATGGCAGCCACCAGCCACATGGGGTTATTGAACACCTGAATGTGGCTAATGAGACTGAGATGTGGTCCCAGAGATGGAGAATGAAAAAAATGATTTATGACAGTGGGCTCCAAGTTCAAGAGAGACTGAAGCAGACAACTGGTTGTCCACTTAAAGAGCTAAGACAATACACCTGAGTGGGAATGACGGCGACATTCAGATCACTAATGGCATCTGATGCCACACGTGTGACTAGTTGGCCAGTGTGCCCGAATGTTTACAAAGCTTCAGAACCACTTGAAAGAGCTGACATTTAAATGCAGAAAAGGCAGTGAATGTGCCTGTGAATACCAAAAAGGTGGAAAAATGTAAAATTTGATTTTTATTCCTGTTAAAGACTTCACAAAATGAATTTCACAACTGAGGAAAGAAAACCCTCCACAGCTATTGCTGGAAACACTGATGTGACTGTCTTCTGGTTATTTTTAATTGGAAAGAGAGTGTGTTTGTGATTCCAGCCAGGAGGTTGTTTGTGCAAAGATTTCCAGGAAAAGGAGGGGGGTGGTTGTACACAGTTCAGTGAGAGTGTGAGAGTGCTGGGCAGACTAGAAATAGAATGCGGTGAAGTGCTGTTGATTTTGTCAGGCAACAGGCAGACAGACTGCTGCCTGCCCATCATGGTAGCCAGGAACCCTGTCCACCAACGTACCATGAACCCTGTCCACCAAGACAGGCGCAGTGCACCTGAGCCATGCAGAGACAATCAGATCCCCCAGAGTCTAAACATCTCTTCTTACAACGCAGACAAGGGGGAGCACTGGTACGTGTCTCCTCTCACCATATGGATGGGGCCTCTCCGTGTCAGGAAAGAGCCAAGAGTTAGAGAACAAGAGAAAGCAGAGCTGAGAAATAGAATGAAAGTGAATACTATATGTGAAACTAGGTGCCGTCATAGGATTTGTCAGTAACATGCCATTAATTTCCTTTCTTGCTTAAAACCTACTTTGAATTGCTTGGTTTTCTGACACCTGCATTGAGAGTGACTCCCTTCGATATACTCTGTCTACATTCCCTGGTTCAGGATCTGCGGTTACTATAAGGAGCCCATGACACGGATATGGTAAGAAAGGAGGATGGGAATTCCCTGGTGGGTCAGTGGTAAAGATCCGGCATTGTCACTGCTGTGGCTCAGGTTCTGTCACGCCTGGCACGAGAACTTTCCGCAAAAGAAAAGAAGATGTTAATCATGAATATGGTGATGAGCTCGTGTCTTTGCAGAAATACGCCTAGAAAAAATGCAGGCGGTAATATTTTCTACTGCTGATAGAAAACCAGATTCATACTGGAGACAAGCAGAGTAAATTGGATCAATCTTCTAATGTGAAAATTCAAGAGCCAGGTCAATGTTCTTTTCTAGATGGGAGTAAATCCCACCTCCCACTACGTGCCCACGGGCCGCAGAGCAGGGACCTCTCTGACGCTGGTAAATGCTCTACTCAAGAACTCTTGCTGCTGATGAGATGTAAAAGAGCCTCCCCCTCACAGCCGAGTTTGTCAGACAAGGCCGTTCAGGTCAGAGAGGCTTTCTGCGTCTGAGCCAGGACTAGAACTCCTACCACTCCTACCGCAGTACTCGCGTGAGTGCAGTCTCTTCCTTTCCCGCCTACGCATTAAGTGAAGGGAGGGGGCACGTTCTGGGGATGGGGAGCAGCACAAAGACCCTAAGTGCAAGGAGGCATGTGCTAGGTTGGAGGAGAGAGCCGGGGTAATGAGGAGATTCATTATTTCAGTAACTGAACTCTCCTGGATAAACTCCAAGAACTTCTGCCTTCCTCGGGATTTCTAGCTTGTAGTGTGCAGAGTCCATTCCAGGGGCTACGCTTCCTAAATGTGGGCAAGAGGTTAACAGCCTTCCAGCGACTCAAAAAAAGTGACTGAGTCCTCTAGACAGCCTTTTAATTCTATAGATGGGGTTGACCGGGTGGGAGTGTCGCTGGCCTCACAGCTCCAATTAATTTTTTCCACCTTCCTCTTTTGCACGCGCTTTCCATTTTCCCTCTTGGGTTTTAATGATGCAGACGGCACTGAGACACCATCCTCTTCCACACCTAAACTGAAATGGATTCACATAATAGTTTTACAGCACTGAGCATTCAAGTCACAATTGCTGTCTGGTTTGCCCTGCTCTGTCTTAATGGCCAACAGAAAATACTCTCCGAGACCTTTATAGGAAAGCAGAGAACTTCTTAACATAATAATAGCGTCTTAACAATTCACTGGAATGCATTATGGGCTTAGCTGGTTTTAAGATTCTGTTCTTTTCCAAGCTTCTGATGCACTTTTTTCTTCTCACTGCCCATAATGAACCTCTTTCTCTTAATTTATCAGTCACTCAAAATCTGAGTGACTTGAAAATTGAAGACCATCCACTTGAATGAATTATTGGGGGTAATAATGCCTAATGATACAACCTAAATAATCATATCAAATCTTACCCTTGAAATTCTAGTCCCACATTCTATTACCCCATTCAAACCTAGCCCACAGAATAACTTAGTTCTTAGGTATTGGCATTGAACTGCAATGCTGACAATAAAATTACGGGTCTTATTTATCAGCTAAAACATCTGTTCCAGGCCGAGAAGACAGTCACAGTGACGGCTGCTGCTTACATACAGATGGCTGCAACTCCAGTTTCAAAGATCTTCCTCAAGTATAGTCGCTCATTAGGAAGATCAGATACGAAGAACATCCTTAAAAGAATGCATTTGAAATTTGCAACAGAGACATGGTCATGAATATTTGAAACGGGGGAAAAAAAAAAAGCCTGAAGTTTCGATGATTGATTGCCCAACCGTGTTTGCATTTACTGAAAAGGGGGGGTATGGGAAAAATATTGCATTGACTGAGTTTTTAAGAGAAGTGATGTATAGCAGTTAGTGGGGTTGGGGCAAAAGGATGTAATTAATTACACCCAGCTCTAGTTTCTTGATTGAATGGGGGGTTACCCCAGCTCTCAGAATGTTGCCAGTGACAAATTGGAGCTGCACAGATGCAGCAATGGCCCTTGCAGTGGGAGTCATTATGTTAGGTGTCAGGCGATGTAAATCACAAGCAAAGAATGCAAACCCCCACTCACAGACCTAGATTAGAGTGAGCCCCAAGTTGAATTATTATGTGAAATGCCTTTCTGCTATTAAAACATAAAGAGACAAGCCAAATTGCCCTTTAAACAACTGTAAATGCCAAACTTCCACAGAGGGAATTTCTTTATCTGTGCTTTATATGTAGGCAATACTTTAGCTATTACTCCAAACGATCCTCCATGGCCAGAGAAAGAAGAATGGAGGAGGTCTTAGACTGGGCTGCCATAACAAATACCATAAACTGGGTGGCTTCAAGAGCAGAAATCTTACTTTCTCAGTTTTAGAAGCAGGGCTTGGCTTCTGATAAGACCTCCCTTCAGAAGGTTCAGGCAGGAGGGAAAACAGGTCCAAACCAATTGTCACCCACATCTTTCCTATTGGTAGCAAAGGAAGGAAGAGGTAGAAAATAGGAGAGCTCAGATATTTCAGAATGAGAGCCCAAGTGGTCACAGTTAGATGGTCCTTGAATTCTACTATTCATTTGAGTCATAATCTTCTTAAAAATGGCTACCAAGGGAGTTCCCGTTGTGTCTCCATGGAAATGAACCCAACTAGTATCCATAAGTATGCAGGTTGGATCCCTAGCTTCGCTTAGTAGGTTAAAGATCCGGCATCACTGTGAGCTGTGGTGTAGGCCGGCAGCTGCAGCTCTGATTCGACCCCTAACCTGAGAACTTCAATATGCTGCAGGTGCGGCCCTAAAAAGACCCCCCCCCCAAAAAATGGCTACCATATACTACTGAATATTTATCCATTTCTGTTCTGCATGAACACTGCCCTTAATAGATAGCTGCAGAACCCTGATTACTCTCTGCTTGGCTTATCAGATCCTGTGGATTATTGCCATGAAGAGAGAACAGGTTTTATTGGTACAAAATAATCATGTTCCAGCCCCCAAGAGTATCACCTTGCCACAGACTGAACTGTGTCTTCCCAAAATTCATATATTGAATCCTTAGCCCCCAATGTGACTGTATTTGGAGATAAGGCTTTTTAGGAGGTCATTACGTTTAAAGTCATAAGGGTGAACCCCTGATATGCTTCACCTTCTCTCCTTTCTGGCCGGTATGAATTTTATTTTCTGAAAAGAGAGAGCTAGAAATTCCTAGGAACAGTTAATTAAGGGATTTCTCTGTCAGGAGCTACACTCAGGAACTCAGAGGCAGATCTGGGACACATTTGAAATTGCATATAATCATACCCCAAAAATGGAGTTCCCTTGTGGAGCCGAGGGTTAAGGATCTGGTAGTGTCACTGCAGCAGCCTTTGGATTGATGCTGTGGCTCAAGTTTGATCCCTGGCCCTAGAGCTTCTGCATGCCACAGCTGGAGCCAAAAGAAAAAGACAAACAAAGAAAACACCAATTCAAAAGGTAAGTGCACCCCAATATTCACAGCAGCATTCTTTACAATAGGCAAGATATGGAAGCCACCTAAGTGTCCATCAATAGATGAATGAATAAAGAAGATGTGGTACCTATTCATGGAACCAAGTAGAACTCTGCAGCCCCCCTCCCAAGTACAAAACCCCTCCATGTTCCCTGCTTCTTGTCTGTAAAAAAGCTGAAGTCTCTCAAGTTTCTCAGAGTCACAAAGAGCAGGCTCAAGCAGTTAATGACAAGGACAGTAGAGTCCCAGGCTGTGTCCGATGAAAGAATGGGATTAACACTATTCTCATAATGCTCTATATCTTTGTGGGCCTTAGAGTAACTGCAGCTTGCTCGGCCCATATATGTAAGCAGGCAGCTAAAATTGTCAGTGAAGAAATGCCACAGGGCCATGTCGACAGCTCCCACTCGAAGAGCACGGTGTCAGCATGAAGAAGTTACAGAAGATAGACCTTCCCTCCTAATCCCACAGAAATGGAAAGATGTCTGACAAGTGGGGGTCTGTAAGTAGTTCTTTTGCCCCCTTTTATCTTTGTTCATCTCTATTTTCCTCAGACCTTAATCACAAAAATGAGATCCCTAGGTAACGTTTAACCTAAATCCTGACTTCTACTGAATGTACACAATGCCTGGCCTAACCTGTTCTGGATTAAAAGGAGTAAAAATGAAAACTTAAGTTGTTGAAGAATGACTGACTCTGGACCCCCACCTGCTTTCCCCCTTAGCAAATGTGTAGGCGGACCACGCGGGCAGGAGCACATCCGGAGGAAGATCAGGAGAGGCCAGCAAGCAGGCCTGCACGCAATGGAAACGACGAAGGATCTGCCCTCCTACCTCCATGATTAACTGAGATGGTTTCCTGCTTTTCCCTTTAAAAATTGTCATGGCTGAACAGACTCTTTGGAGTTGGCCCCTGGCCACGACAACGCCTTCTCCCCAGATCGCTGGCTGTTTTGACAAACTGTTGTAAGGTTTAAGTGCCGTAAAATTCTTGTTATGTTTTCTAGGAGAGTTTTCTCTTTTTTTATCATTATGATAATGATAAAATCAGATCCCTGATAACTTTCCTTGTTTTGAAGTCTATTTTGTGTGAAAATATCCTAGCTACTCCAGTTTTCTCCTGCCCAGCGATGACGTTTTTCTCCATCCCTTTATTTAGGAACTACCTATTTATATTTAAAACGGGTTTCTCAGAGTTCCCGTCTCGTGGCTCAGTGGTTAACGAATCCGACTAGGAACCATGAGGTTGTGGGTTCAATCCCTGGCTTTGCTCAGTAGGTTAAGGATCTGGTGTTGCTGTGAGCCGTGGTGTAGGTTGCAGATGCGGCCCGGATCCTGCATTGCTGTGGCTCTGGTGTAGGCGGGCGGCTACAGCTCCAATTCAACCCCTAGCCTGGGAACCTCCATATGCCGCGGGAGCAGCCCAAGAAAATGGCAAGACTAAATTAATTAATTAAAATGGGTTTCTCATAAACAACGTACAGTTGAGTCTTACTTTTTCATCACTCTGAAAATCTGGGGGTTTTGTTGTTCTTTTTCCGGCCACACCTGCAGCATGTGTAAGTTCCCAAGCCAAGGATCAACCCTGAGCCACAGCAGTTGACAACGCCGGATGCCCAACCCCCAGAGCCATCAAGGAATTCCCTGTTAGTAACAATTTTTATTCCCTGCTCTTAATTCTTTTTTTTTCTTTCCCTCTACTTCTGCCTTCTCTGGTTTTAACTGAGCATTTTATGAGTCTATTTTATCTCTTCTCTTAGCATATCAACAATACTTTAAGAGAAAATATAGGATTCCCATCATGGCACAGCAGAAACGAATCTGACTAGCACCCATGAAGATGCAAGTTCAATCCCTGGCCTCGCTCAGTGGGTTAAGGATCCGGCATTGCCGTGAGCTGTGGTGTAGGTCACAGAAGTGGCTTGGATCCCGCCTTGCTGTGGCTGTGGCGTGGGCCAGCAGTTACAGCTCCGATTCGACCTCTAGCCTGGGAACCTCCACATGCTTCGGGTGTGGTCCTCATTTTTAAAAAAATGTAATGATTCCCTTAGTGTTTACAATATATATTTTCAACTATAATTTGACTTTCTAATAACACCATACTGCTTCACCAGTAGTCCTGGCATCTATCTTATGACAGAGAATTCCCAATTCCAAACTCTTATCCTTTACGATATCACTCTCAAAAGCCTCATTTATCCAGATCCTGTAATCACCCAATATTTTCTTACTATTATTTGAAACTACCCATTAAATAAATAATTTAAAATTTTATTTTTCTTGCATTTATTCCTTCTCCAACACTCTTTTTTAAAAATGTAGCTTTGATTTTCTACTTAAATCATTTTCATTCTCCCTGAAGAACTTCCTTTTAATATCTCTTGCAGGGCAGGCCAGCTAGCGATCTCGAACTTTTTAAAAAATTAGAAAACTCCTCCACCTTATAAAAGTTGAGTCTCTCAAGCACTGCACGGTGGCAGGAGAGACACCAAGACACACACCTAGCTGTTAAGAGCATCTTCTCTAGAGTCTAACGGCCTGAGTGAGAAAGAACAGAAGGGCTTTAAGGTTTAGCATCCTTATCTCATGTTTACACAGTGTGCATTAGTGCACACCTCACCAGGTAGCTGTTAGAATTTAATGCTGGCTGGCACATACTAAGCACTCAACAATCACTAACCATTCCTGTTTTGGATGCCACTATTAACAGCACTGAAATCTGGGGACAAATCTGACGACCCTCTGTGATCACCAGGAAAGTTACAGTAGAAAAAGTCCACTAATTTAGTTCCTCTAATTTTTCTCCTCCTAAAGCAAAGCTCTGGGACTGCCACTATTTTGGGTGCCTGCCATCAAGCCACAAAAGCCAAGAGTGCTCCACCAATAGGTCCAGGACCTAGCAAAGGACTTCTCTCAACAGAAGCATACAGTAAATCTACTTGCTGGACTTCCACTTTTCCTCTTTTTACTTCTTTCTTTCTTTTTCCTTTTCCTTTTTTTTTTTTTTTTTTTTTTTTTTTTTTTTGCTTTCAGGGGTGGAATCAGACCTGTAGCCACCGGCCTATACACCACAGCCACAGCAATGAGGGATCCGAGCCTTGTCTGGACCTACACCACAGCTCAAGGCAACACCGGATCCTTAACCCACTCATCGAGGCCAGGGATCAAACCCACTTCCTCATGGATCCTAGTTGGGTTCATTAACCGCTGAGCCACAAAGGGAACTCCGACTCTTCCTCTTTATAAACGTGTTGATAATCTCCTCCAAGAGACAGATAAAAAAAGCAATAAATGGTTCAAGATATGAGATACAAGAAAGAGGCCACTGGAAGCGCAAAAGCCCTAATCCTAATGCTATAGTTCTGCTCTGCTGAAATGCATCCTGTTCTGCAGATTAGTGTAAGAGCACAAAAGCCTGACAACAGGCCTTCATCAATTCCCGCCTAGTAACCCAGCACTGCCCAGGTCCAAGCTGTTGAGTGCTGAGTGACAGAAAAGGGCATTAATCAAAGTAGAATTCAATACTGCACTGAAATAGAGATTTAGAGTATGAGAGATTTGGGGTTTTATGCAATCATTTCTCTAAGAGGCTGAAGCACTCTTCTGCTGTGGCAAGAGACGGTGTGACCCACAGAAGTCCTAACAATTCCTAATTGTTTCGACTATTGCTCTGCTCTGCTCTGTCGAAATGCATTCTGTTCAGTAGATTAGTAATAAAAGCACAGAAATCTGACAACAATCTAGATGTTGGTCTTGCCTTGAAATCAGATAAACAATTTTAAAAAACATTTTTCAAAATCAAAAAAAAAAAAAAAGGAAGGGAGGATGTTCCCTTGTGGTGCAGCGGGTTAAGGATCCGGCATTGTCACTGCAGCGGCTCAGGTCGCTGCTGTGGCGTGGGTACAGTCCCTAACCCGGGAAATTCCACGTGTTCCAAGTGCGGCCAAAAAAGAAAATTAACGATGTTTTAAGGATTCTATCAATTCATATAGAGGATTCATTAATTAATGTATTGGGGCAATCTTTGCTGTTTGGGTGTTTTTGTTTTCATTTTTATTTTTTAGGGCCACACCCATGGCACACGGAGGTTCCCAGGCTAGGGGTCCAATCGGAGCTACAAGTGCTGGCCTCCGCCACAGCCACCCAGGATCCAGGCCGCCTCTGCGACCTACACCACAGCTCACGGCAACGCCAGAGCCTTAACCCACATCCTCACCGACACCAGTCAGGTTCATTACCACTGAGCCATAATGAGAACTCCCCATCTCTGCTCCTTAAATACAGATAGAGAGGCACATTCTTTGAGAGTATTTAATGAATGCTCCAATGAGGCAGAATGAACAGCAATGCATGTTCAAGGTCTTATTTCCCTCAGTCACTTCTCAGTATGAAAGACACAGCCCCCATCTGTCCAAAATTACAATCTGTGGATGCTTTCACAGGTTGTGAAGTGAGGAATGGCACGTGAAACTTTTGCCCAAATAAGAGCAGCTCTAGTGAACACTGAATGGGAAAGAAGAGACAGGAAACAGTTCTTCAAAGAAACAGTGTCTTCCAGCTCCAAATTCTAAGATCAGAAGCCTTAACCTCATCTCACAATTTTGCTTTGGATGCTTCTAGACAGTTTAAATGTTTGGGAAAAAGACTTACTTCATTTACTCATTCCATGTACCCACTGACAGTATGGACTCCCCGTTCTAGCTGAAGGATCTGGTTGATTACCGGGCAGGAGAAACTGGCAGGGCTTAGTGTGCCAGGAATCTTGCAGCAAGTGGGAGGCTGGATGAACCCATCACCTGGAAAGTTTCCACTTAGCCCTAAACACAAAATAATTGCAGGAAAATTCTCAAGAATTTCTGTGACAGAAGGGATGCTATATATTTCAAGGAGTTAACTGCCGTGTAGAGCTTAAGTTTAGTGACTTGATACATGTTAAAGCAAAAACTATTTGGATTATCAAGGTGGGATCTTGAAGGCGCCTGCCAATTAAGAATGAGCTAATGAGCAGCTCAAAGGAATAGAGTGGTCATTGTAGATTTTAATTTATAACTATCTGGACAGTGAGACTCCTACACGAGTAACCTCCCCTCTTCCTCAATTTGTTACTTGAGATGTTTTGAAATGGCTCATTTAATGCATGACCTTCTACTATTTTTTTTTCTGGCCACACCAGGAGCTTGCGGAAGTTCCCAGGCCAGGAATCAAACTCCGGACACAGCAGCGACCTGAGCCACTGTAGTGACAACACTGGATACCTAACCTGTTGAGCCACATAGGAACTCCTGACCTTGCACTATTTTTATTTACCCAGATTCAAGAAGAATGGGTATAGAAATCAGCTGTGGAACAAGTTGACAAAATAAATCATATTAAGAAGCCAGGCATGGCATTGTGAAAGGCAACATTCATGATGTTTAGGCAAATAGAGAAGTCTATAATTGGTACCTTACACTGCATAATGACATTCCAAGGGAAGGAGAAGGCACATTTTCATGAGAAATTAAGGGGAAGACAGGGGAGGAAAGAGGTGTATATTTCATTTGTTAGAGAATGCAACTGAAGATTAGAAATAATGACATATGTGTCTACTATCAGCATAGCTGGAGTCACAACTATGAGTGAGAAGCTTAAGAGAGCCTATCAAGAATGGGTCCTAGGAGGAGTTCCCGTTGTGGCTCAGTGGTTAACGAATCTGACTAGGAACCATGAGGTTGTGGGTTCGATCCCTGGCCTTGCTCAGTGGGTTAAGGATCTGGCGTTGCCGTGAGCTATGGTGTAGCTTGTAGACGCGGCTTGGATCCCGAGTTGCTGTGTCTCTGGTGTAGGCCAGTGGCTACAGCTCTGATTCGACCTCCTGGGAACCTCCATATGCCGCAGAAGCGGCCCTAGAAAAGGCAAAAAGACAAAAAAAAAAAAAAAAAAAAAAAGAAAGAAAGAAAGAAAAAAGAATGGGTCCTAGGAAAGACCCAGGTAATAGGGAGTCCACTGTGGCCTAGAACAGGGTGTCCAATGAATCACCAGTTTCCCAAGATTGAGAATGTGTTCCCAGAACATAGAGCAAAATGTACAAGACAGATGTAAGGAGAAACGCCAATGCTACAGGCAACGGGGCAAGGAGACCCAATATCTAATAAAAGAGCCAAAAAGATAGAAGAAAGAAAATAGAAAAAAGAAAACCAACTCTGGGCCCATGGTTTTGAACCTAGAATTCTATACCAAGTATCAATTGTGAGGTCTGAATAAAAATATTTTCAAATAATTAGCAGTTCACAAACTCTGCTTCACACATACCTTTCTTAGGAGTTTACACTTAATGATTTACTCCACAAAAGAAGGTGATTATAAAAAATAAAAGCTAAAGTATATTTGAGTATATTTTGTATATAGAGTACAAAATGCAAAAGGGAAAGAAACGAAGGGAAGGACAGAAAGGGAAAATAAACATGGTTGTCAAGCATGGACTCTTGAAGCAATAAGAGAGGGATGTCGATATGTATGCTCCCACCTTTCACACAGAGAGGGAACAAGGACCTGCTGTAAAGCACAGGGAAATCTACTCCATATGGTGTAATAACTTACATGGGAAAAGAATCTGAAAAGGAATGGATTACTGTATATGCATAACTGATCCACTTTGCTGTACACCTGAAACTAACACAACAATGTAAGTCAACTCTACCACAATAGAATCTATTTTAAAAAAAAGAAATGGATGTGGAAGTACAGTGGCTTAAGTTGTAGGGGTAACTAGTAGAGCAATAGTGATATAAATTTGGGAGAAAGAGACTAAAGAAAAGGGGGTGAGGTAAAAGAGCCATCAGAACAGAATAAAATAGGCAACCTCTTAAAATTGTAAACAATGAGTATTAAGATAGTGTATTTAATATGAGAAAAGGAATGTATATATGTGTACAACTGGATCACTACTGTACAGTAGAAATTGATAGAACACTGTAAATCAACTATAATAAAAATTATTTAAAAAGATAGTATATGTAGACAGCGAACTAGCCGGAACTAAAAACGGATATTGAAGAGGAGGTAGAGAAACATGGGAGAGAAGGCTCTTGGTCTTCATCACAAATGCATCTATGTTTACAAGTATTTCTAGGAGTTCCCTGGTGGCCTAGTGGTTAAGAACTTGGCATTGTCACTGCTGTGGCTCTGGTCGCTGCTCTGGCATAGTTTCAATCCCCTGCCCAGGAATTTCTGCATGCCACAGGCATGGCCCTGCACTCCCCCAAAGTATTTCTATCTTTTCTTACTTCGAAATGTTTGTTTGCTTTTGGTCTTTTTAGGGCTGCACCCGTGGCACATGGAGGTTCCCAAGCTAGGGGTCGAATCGGAGCCGTAGCCGCCAGACACGGAAACAGCCACAGCCACAGCCATGCCAGATCCAAGCCGCATCTGCGACCTACACCCACAGCTCAGGGCAACATCGGATCTTAACCCACTGAGAAAAGCCAGGGATCGAACCTGCAACCTCATGGTTCCCAGTCGGACTCGTTTCTGCTGCGCCAGGATGGGAACTCCTCAGAATGTTTTAAATTTAAATAAAAGAGTAAAGTCAACTTTTATAGCATCTGTCCTCTTCTGTTCTATTTTAGGCCGCCCTATTCTAGGCCTAGCTAGTCACCTGTCAGGCATCTGGATACGCTGGCCCCTCCCTCTTTACTCCTAAGGACACCTGGGAACCTGGTTCCTTCATCACGCCCTCTGGCCTGGCGTATCTGCATTTCCTCATGGCTCTTTAGGATATGGTCTTGCCAGCACCAGTGTCTTTGTTGCTCTTCTAATAAAATTCTTTCCCCTATAATATTTAATTACTCTAATTTTCCAGTTGATCTGATGTGTTTAATGTGAGTTATATAAATTTCTCATATGAATGATAAAACATTGATGATCTGATTTATCTTGCAGACATATTAAAACCAGCTAATTTTCTCTTCTCAGAAAATTGTGAGTGATTGGGTGGCATGTGATTATTATTGGCTGACATACTTAAGCTCCAGGGTGACTATAAAGATATTTTCAATTTAATAGGTTTAATATGTCATTACGATGTTGATGAATTTCTACTTGTTAGGAGAAAGTCTCCCAGAATTAATGAACTTGCTTGGACATCCTGATACAAGCTTGAAGTCTCAGTTACACAAACCCTAAGTATAAAATTAAATCATACTGGACAAAAAAATAAAACAAACACACATCTCAACACGAGCAAATGAATATTTGAAAGCTGAATAAATATAGACACGAGCAGCCTAGGGACAAGTTTACCAAGGGCTTTAGAAACGCTTTCAGTAGAGCCTGTGATGACATAGACATTTAAAATTTAATTCTACTCTTCCTCACACCAGGTACCATCTCCCTGACCTCCTGCAGTCCAATAGCAGTAACTCGACACATTAAGTAGTTGGTTGAAAAGGATTCCATGTTTTACAAAGTTTAAAAGCAACCCAAGAATAAAGTCAAAGAACCACGCAATAATAGCTCCAAAGGATTAATCGCATGAGAATTAATTATTATTCTAACATCCAGTGCCACATACAGAGGCAGACTTGGTGCTGCAGTAGCCTCACGTGAGTGAGACATCATTTCTTTGCCTAGGTTTCAAATGACCAAACAGAAGCCTTTGTTCCCTTTGTTTCTTGTTTTTCCTGGTTCTGGTCATGGTCCTGTGTTATTGGATGCTTAGACCCTGCATTCCTTTCTGCACTCAAAACAAGGCTCAGTAAGTAAAACATTCTAAGGGCTTTAGGGATCATTCCATTCAAACACCCTAATTTTATATTATAGGAAACAGATTTGAGGAGATAAAAGAATGGCCCCGAGGTCACGTGGCTGGTGAGTACAGGGCCCAGAGTACACGGCAGGCAATCAAATGTCTTATGAGCAAATAAAGAAATACTGGCTTAGATAACGTTAAGAGGAATTCTCAGCCTGGATAATACATTGGACTCTTGAGGTTAGTCTCTGAACCCCTAAAGACTGGTAAAAGTCTGTGGATGTGTGCAGAAGCCTATTTTTTCTAAGGAGATGGTATAGAATGTCAACAGGTTATCAAATTCATCTCTGAACAAAAACAAAACAAACAAACAAATAAACAAACAAACAAATTTAAGAGGAAGTCCCCTTGTGGCGCAGCGGGTTAAGGATCCAGCACTGCCACAGCTGTGGTACAGGTTGCAACCTCGGTGTGGGTTTGAGTGCAGGGAAGAAAAATTAAGAACCGATAAAATGCATCCTTACAAACAGAACTCTTGGCCTTACAGATGCTAGAGGCTGCCACACGGTCACCCTGCTGTGTGTGTGCATGTGTGCGACACTCAACATGATGGGGAAAAGCGTTCCCCACAGACAGACACACTATCGCGGTGCTTTTAGCTCTCCACACAGCCCCCTCAAACACATACGTCCATGTAGGCAGGGCCTCTGGGAAAGTCTGCCTCCTTCTGTCCTTCAAGAATGCAAGGGTTAGTACCACAGAGCATTTTGTAAATGGCACATAGGAAAAACATATTACACCTTAAAGCAACAGCATCGTGAAGTTGAACATAATACTCTATTAATTTCAAATAGTGTGACAAATGAATAACGGTTGCCGTAAATAGGAAGCTAAGCTCTGCTCTTCGGCAAGAAGAATTTTGGTCCTTACTAGCTCTAAGGAAAAGAAATTCAAAACCCTTTAAATGTCATTTGCAAATGGTTTCTATCTGATCTACTACCAATTTAGCCTGTCACCGAATCACATACTCATGAGCTGGCAGAGACCTTCTAAGTCATCTGAGCTACCCTCCCAGGTGACCCTTTCATAGCATTCTTGACAGCCTGTGAACGCAGACTGGCCTGAATTAGAAAATCACTCCCAACAACAGACAGCCAACTTGGTCATAGGGGACTGTTTCCACACCACCTTATAAAATGATTCAGAACACAGTTTCATGAAAAAAGTACTACCGGCGTTTGTTATATTGTTGATATGCATAGAATTCTTTCAAAACTAGGATGAATAATTCAAATGTGAAAGAAACTGCAATTAAGGGAGGGTGATATTTTACTTCAAGCAGTATGGTAATCAGCGTATGACAACATTCAAACTAATTGTAGGTTTTAGTGGGAAAGCTGAGATTGGAAACTATTTCTAAATAGCAAATTCGTAGTCCATCCACAGAGCTAACACTGGCTTTGTACTTCACTCTCACTCCTCATTTGAACACACAAGCTAAACAGTGAGTTATTAAAGGTCCCCAATCTATTCTATTAATAAAATGGAACTCAATACTTACTTGCTGAGTTAATCAAAGAATGATGGTTGTCTAAACCTACTTCATGGGATCTAAAAAAAGAAATAACATACTTTCCTCCAAGGATATCTAATGGTTCTAGTCATTTCCTATCTCGCCCAACGATTTCCCCAACTTCACAGAAAACATGGGCTTAACAAAGACACTCCCTGGTGTCTGTGCCTTACAGCAGCACTCCTGAGAGCTGATTTAAAGCATGAGATCCAGATCCAGACCTCGGTCATATAGCACTTACTACTTTCTACCTTCTAATTACATGCCTATAAAGAAATGAGAAATATGTAATTATAAAGCATGTGTGTTAAGGAGCTCCTGGAAGGCTAAACTCCTATGGGATTCACCTATGTATGCTCCATCACTACCCCCTTTACCCCCAGTGCCTCAACGCTAACCCCAATCTAAGTCCATATACAAACTTATAAGAAACCACTCTACAACTTTGGATTCTAGAAAGATGGCAATGACTTTCTAATGGCTGAATGACACATGCAGTACGTATCAGTTGGTCTAAGTGATGAGAAATTAACCACCTAATTACATGACATTTCTTCCTAAACATTGATGCTGATATCAAACGGGAGTGTGACCACAGCATGGTGACAGAGATCCTTGATCAAGCCTGTGGCTGCGGATAAAGCACTTAAGGTCACTGTGGTTCCATTCTTTCATCTGAAAAAGGGACTTTGTTTAACTGTCAACTTCCTAGAAATGTGAGTTTTGAGTTCTCCAGCGGAAAGGCACAATAATACAGTAACAATACAAAGCAGGGGACAAGACTGCAGTGCCAGCTCAGTCACAATCTGTGTGGTCATTATTTCGCTAAATTGGCATTTCTTTACTTATATACGGGACAGTGATGTCCAAGGCATGCCTGTCTATGACAGTTTGAGACTCTAGACTAAGTATTACAGAAGAGTGTTGAGAATGTGGCCCAACTGATCTTATCAATATGAATTGATGCGAATTCAACGTAAAAGACATAAACCAGGAGTTCCCTTCTTGGCACAGCGGAAATGAACCCAACTAGGAACCATGAGGTTGCAGGTTCGGTCCCTGGCCTTGCTCAGTGGGTTAAGGATCCAGCATTGCCGTGAGCTGTGGTGTAGGCTGCAGACACAGCTCAGATCCTGCGTTGCTATGAACTGTGATGTAGGCAGGCAGCTGCAGCTCTGATTCAACCCCTAGCCTGGGAACCTCCACATGCCGCAGGCGCGGCCCTAAAAAGAGACTAAATAAATAAATAAATAAATAAACGGTTCTGTGTGTTCATCTCCTGGTATTAAAACACACACATATGCACAGACCTTCAAGAAAATCTCCTCTGAGAGGCCTGAATGAAGCAGCTGATTTTATTTCTGCACTTAGGAAAATAACTAGTGTGTGACACAAAACAGCCCTTCTTTTTCTGACCTTGCAAATTGATCATTGTTACAACTGTGTGTGCATATCTGTGCAAGCATCCGTTTGCTAGCCTTGAATAACATTAAAATGCTCTGACCAGAGATTTTTCTCACCAGTTTCTCCAGGAAAGAGTGCAAAGCTTTAATGCAAAATTCAGCCCAAACTGTTAACACAAAATGTTTCTAAACAACTCTGGAGATTTATAGCCTGAATGTAGAATTATTCCCTGTTCTTTTACTTCTTGTCCAAATGCAAAAGAAATTAATTTTCTGGCCATAATTTCAGTACTTCTGGGACATTATCAGGACAGAAGTAAAAATAGAACATCATTATATTGTCAGGTCCTATGGCTGAGTGTGACTAATAG
Organism: Sus scrofa; assembly: GCF_054392235.1. Lineage (NCBI taxonomy): Eukaryota > Metazoa > Chordata > Mammalia > Artiodactyla > Suidae > Sus > Sus scrofa. Next base: position 119,351,962 of record NC_139401.1, read on the forward strand.
CTGCAGTGTCACAGACGCAATAATCCAATAAAGCCTCTGCGTACTCAGGGCCAAGTTGCACCAGTGCTGGGAAAGATGTAAAGCTGGTGGCGGCAGCAGAAGATTTCAATCAGCAATTCAGCTTTAAAAATCACAGGACTGGAGTTCCCATTGTGGCTTAGCAGTAACGAACCTGACTAGCATCCATGAGGACACAGTTTGGATCCCTGGCCTCTCTCAGTGGGTTAAGGATCCAGAGTTGCCCTGAGCTGTGGTGTAGGTCACAGACACACGCAGCTCGGATCTGGTGTGGCTGTGGCTGTGGTGTAGGCCGGCAGCTACAGCTGATTCGACCCCTAGCCTGGGAACCTCCATATGCTGCGGTGTGGCCCTAAAAAGGCAAAAAAAAAAAAAAAAAAAAAAAAAGATCACAGGGTTATCTGTGCCCTCCCAGTTCGTCTCCTTACTTCACACCTTTCTCTCCTCTTGAGTCCCCTGCCCTTCCCCTCTGCGCGTTCTCCCTTTTGCTCTATTTGGAAAGCCAAAATAAGCAGCACCCCACCATTAACACTAAGACCCCTCCATCTAAATCACAATGTTTCCTCATTCTCCACCCGTTACCCAGAGTAGGGGAATGTAAGTTAGCTTGGCCTCTCTAACTAGACTGTAAGATCCTTGAGAAAAGGGTCATTTCTTTGCCATGTTTTTTGTTTTGTTTTGTTTTTTTTTTTTCATTTTCTCTTCAATGTCTGGCCTCGTCCTGAGTTTATTTCAAGTGTGTAATGCACTCTGAATCCTGAGCCAATCTACTTTCTTCACTGTTTACCTCCCAAATGAGCTAGGAGAATTACTGGGCGGCCTTTGAGGACTCTTGCAGTTCTCCTCCTTCATGATGGTCCACATTCGTACTCCAGTGACCGAATACCAACCAGTGCTCCTTCCTCGCTGTCCACTATTTTCCACAATAGTGTCAGAAACATGAGGGGGAATTCATACCTGACTATCGAATGAAAAGAGAACTAATCAATAATACAGATTTGATGTTTACGGTACCCAGAGATAATGGACTCTGTAATAACTATCTCGGGAGAACTAAATTTTAACTCTTCAGCCAAAGCTAAATATAACCTTCCTCTGATACTTTATCTATATTAGCCTATAGGTTAAAAGCCCATTCTCCAGTTTATGGCCAATTAGCTTTTAAAAACAGTCTATACACCATGTAGCTAGAGTTAACTAGTGAGCCAGCATTAAGGCCAGATCGGAAGAAGCTAGAAAGGAAAGACTTACCAAGATTTCATTTTCAGATAAGGAGGCAGCAGGCTGCCTCTTGACTGCCCAGCTGACTTTTTGTTCATTCCGCATGTTGGTGTACATCTGTCCCCAAACATTTTATCTCATTTTGAAGGATTAACCTGGACGAAAACCCCCTGAGTTTGCCCTTCATTATCTCTAATGATTAGTCATTTTCTGAGAGGGTTGAGGAAAATCGTGTAGTGGTTACACACTTGACTTTTTCCAGCTAGGTTGGGCCTAGGCATGGAAGAGAACTAAATGCCATTTCAGAAGCTTAGTCATTTTGAATAAAGATTCCCCTTCCTACTGAGTTCAAGCAGAAAAATATGGCATTTAGGTAAAAAGGCATAAGAATCAAAAACAAGTGAAAAAAAAGTGAAACATTTGCCTTATGAATACACCATCACCATTTATACAGTACTTATCATTTACAAAGTGCTTTTATATACTGAGGACTAAAAGCATCTACCCCCTCACAGTTCACTGCCTACATTAACATGATTTTACTCTTCAGCTGTCTTATCAAATATAATTTTACTATTCTACTGTATTCATCAACATGACTTTAATATTCCAGGTAACTTGCTCAGGAAGAAAAACATTGCAAATAACTCTGTTGCTCACTCCAGAAACTTTTGGGTAAAAAAAGACATGAAATGAACAGAAAACACTTTCAGCAGATAGGATTAAGAGCAATACCCTTGTCTCAAGAAACACCTCCTTGTTCTGTCCACCCATGTCAAACTACTACGTCAAGACCCTGACCCCGTCCTGATCAATCTCACATATGCCAATAGCCACCTTTAATCAGATTCCCAAACCGCATAATTACCCCCATTCTTCCTTCAAGCTAGTACTCGTCCTTACCATAGTAAGGATAAATTCAACTTTGCCTTATTATGCTGGTGGTATTTCTGAGGACCCAGCACCCAGCATTTAACAATCCTTTTTTTTTTTTTTTTTTTTTGCTTTTTAGGGCTGCACTGGTGGCATATGGAAGTTCCCAGGCAAGGGGTCAAATTGGAGCTGTAAGCTGCCAGCTGACACCACAGCCACAGAAACACCAAATCTGAGCCATGTCTGCAACCTACACCACAGCTCACAGCAACACCAAATCCTTAACCCACTGAGCGAGGCCAAGGATTGAACCCTCATCCTCATGGATACCAGTCAGGCTCGTAACCTGCTGAGCCACAATGGGAACTCCTAACAATGCTTTTAACTCTGCCTTCATAACAGCCCCTTTAAGAAGCTGGGGTAGATTTTATCATCTCCATGTTACACTTAGAGAAATTAAAGTTCAGAGAAGTTAAGTAATCAGCCAAATCAAAGCACATCAGCAGTAGAAGAATGTAAACTAAGCTCAAAATAAGAGTTCCTAATATTAAGCATGAGATCTTGGATGTCAGCCTGTGCAGACAGGGGAATATGAGATGGTGAAGACCAGGAAATACACAATGAGTCTCCATTCTCTTCAAGAAAGCAACATGTAGAGAAGGATGTTTAGGTTGCTAAAAATCACAAACAGTGGTCAGGATCGTCGAGAACCTAAGAAATGATGAGACATAAGAACTCATCAGGAGTTCCCTAGTGGCCTGGTGGTTAAGGATCTAGTGTTGCCACTGCTGTGGCGCAGGTCACTATGGGTTCAAGCCCTGGCCCGGGAACTTCCACATGCTGTAGGTGTGGCCAAAACAAACAAACAAACACACAAGGTGTATGGTAGTAGCAATTAGAAAAATACCTCTTAAAGATTAAGATAAAAAAAGACAGATTAGAAGAAAAGTCCAGGAATATCAGCATAAAATAGAAACAGATTAACTGGATGATTATCTAGTGATTGCTACCATAGGTGGGTGGGCCTATAGGAATTGCATGTTTCTTAAGGGCACACAGCAGAGAAATGTATGAAATTAGGAAAGGCAAATCAATGATGAAACATGATAAGGTTTAGCCAGGCAGAACAAGGACAGAGAAAACCAAAGCTTGGAGCAGATTTTAGATGGCCTGATGGTGTTTATGGAAAAGAGGCAGAATTTAGTTGAATAGATGTTTTCTGACAGACACAAAGCACATCAATTTTAGAAGTGTCATTGCAGTGTAACCCCACAAACAAGACTATACTAAGAAAACAAAAGTCTGGTCCAGAAAATGAGATATCAGAGGGGAAAAGGCACTGCAACTCAGCGTACGGAATTGGCCCCAAATAAGAAAAAGAAACCGACCAATGTATGGAATTAAAACCGAGCCCTCTTGAAAAATAAATGAGAGATAGCAAGAGGGAAATGAAATATTACAGGCAGCAACTATGACTTCAGGTTAAAGTACAGCAGAAAGACTTGGAATACAGAAAAGCTGCAGGAAAACGGTGTGTTGACAAATATATTGGAACAATCTCACCCTCAAAAGAACAGCTCGTGTGCAAAAGACTGTCCCAGAACTCAAGCCTCTCAACAAATGAGAAGTTGAAAGGCCACCTATCCCCAGAACCATTTTTCAAAGGCCCAATAAAAATCCACGAGAGTCAAGGGCAGCAAAGCCCACACTAACTCAGAAATACAGAAATCAGGCAAAACGGTAGAGTCGTCTCCATCACCAATTTCACAACTTTGCAAAAGGGCACTTCTCTCTCCTAGACTCAAAACAGGCACAGGTATTTGCTTCTTCCTTATACGTATTTGGAGGATTGTATCAAGAACCCTTAATTCTCTGCCATTCTTTAATGACCCCATGTTACTGTAGCTCTGAATAGACAATGCCATCCAATTCCAAACTACTCATTTCCCTTTAGGTTCAAGGGGCTTGGGAAAGAAATGAATCAAATATATAAAGTAATTCTGAGAATTGAAAGGTTCATAGATGACGGTCTCCTTACAAATGGTCTGACTGTGAATCGCCCATTGAATATTCTCCAGTGCACGCACTTTACCTTCACTCCTTTCCACAGTGCCTAACCTGCCCTGTCTCCTGGCCTTGTGTGGACTCATGACATGGGTTTAGATGCCTAAGACTCCAAGCTAGCATTTTTCCAGGTTGAGAAACTGCCACCAAGAAATTAGTATCTAAAACACCTACAATGTGGGAGTTCCCTGGTGGTCTAGTGGTTAGGATTTGGTGCTTCCACCACTGCAGCCTAGGTTCAATTCCTGGTGTGGAAACTGAAATCCCACATCAAGACACACAGTGCCCCCCCCCCCAAATAAAATAAAATAAAAGACCTACAATGGAGCTCAAATATCCTTCTGCATTTTGGCGAGTACAGTATCTTTTCAGGGCTAAAAAGAATCATTCTCAGACCCCAGATGATAAAAAGATGATGATCAACATCACCATCCTTTCCTTACGTATCAAGAGCAATCAGTCTTGCTGCCACTTTAATAACAGACCAATAAAGATGACAGTGTTAAAAGCATGGAGCTAGGAGTTCTCTGCCCACGTGTTTAAAAAATAGACCATAGGTGGAATACATATTTAAATGAAGCATTTAAAGCATCTCAAACTGAGGTTGCCTTCAAGGTCACTAAAATTTAAAGTCTTATCTACACTAGTATATTTGTTCACTAAAACCCATCAAACCATCTTTTTCTCTCTTTTTTTTTTTTTTTTTTGCTTTTTAGGGACGCACCTGTGACACATGGAAGTTCCCGGGCTAAGAGTGGAATCAGAACGGCAGCTGCCAGCCTACACCACAGCCACAGCCACAGCCACGCGGGATATGAGCCACATCTGTGATGTACGCTGCCGCTCACGGCAACACCAGATCCTTAACGCTTTGAGCGAGGTCAAGGATCGAACCCACATCCTCATGGATACTAGTCAGGTTCTTAACCCACTGAACTACTAAGGGAACTCCCTACAAACCATCTTTAGAAATTAGTCATTATTAGTTGAATCAAACCACAAGGCAGAGGGGAGAAGACACATGGAAAAAAATCGAGTGACAACAGTGTTAGACATTTCTTTTGAACGCTTATATTCTGAAGCTAAAGCCTGTAGGGAGAGGTGACGTTGGCAGTAAGCCATGATGTCGCCTCCTGATATATACATCCCTTCCGTATTTGCGGGCTACATCTCAGATCCGTGATGTCCCTTAGGTTACGGAGCCAGTTGGGGAGGTGTCGGAGCACAGGGAGGAGTGGGAAGGGGAATGGGTTGGGAGACACCGCTGAACACAGAGTGCCCATAACACCTTTCACAACCAAAGCCCTGGCGCTTCTAACTGTCTGCTCTCTCCTCAGCCTTGGGAGCTGCCCTACCCAGGGCTGCTGTTCCGAGCCTCTCCCCACCTCTGAGCTATAGGTCCCCGAAGGTGAGAGACTGTTTCGTATTTGTCAGTTCCCCTCTCCTGATCCCCTTTCTGAGGATTTATCCTGGAATTCTCCCTTTACAAAGACAGACAAAGAATGGCTCCCAAACCTCGTCTTAATCCCTTTCAAAGCTCTCGTGATTTTCTGAGCAGTTTTCGGCACCAGTTATTTCTATCACTGCAAAATCACATGATGTCACTTCTGAATACACATGGTGAACAGGAAATGAGGGATGGTGGTGGGCCGGGGGAAGTCCTATTTTATGAGTAAACCGCGTGGAATTATTTTCTTCTCCTCATGTCATACTTGTTTAAGTTTGATACAAATTTTCAAAGAACACAAACTTCTAGTTCCTGACTGGTTTGTGCATGGACAGATTGCAGAGAACGCACGTCAGCCCCACAGCTGGATGGTCAATGACCAAAGGACAGTCTTTTCTGGATCACTTTTGACTTGTTAGACCTCTATGAAAAATACCAATTCCCACAAATGCCTATGTATGATGAGTAGAGTTGATCACGAAATGAGATAGCAGGGGCATTGTACTGTTAAGAGAACCCCTTGTTTTAATAAAATTATCATCTTATCTCTTCATTCTGCTATGAAATTATAAAAACAAAATAGCACGAAGGGAGAAAAAAGCTTTGCGGATAAGGGTAGTGTTTATGTCATTAACATGTGCCAAGTTACCTTCCATTCTGGGTATATATATAACGAACCCAGCCAAACCACCGACAAGCAACATTTGGAAATTAGACAAAATTGATTCCTAGATGCAAGCAAAAGTTCAAGGTGAGGGGAAGGGGGTGGGGAGCAGACTCAGATGGAAAAGAAGTCATTACCAGCTCCTGTAGAATACCAATAAACCTCAGTTTTGTGAAAGCAGATTTTTATGGAATTTCATACCCCCCTCCGTGGTCCCTTGACATTTCCAAGCTAACTACATGCGCAAATGGAGAAAAGGTCTATAGAACAGCCAAAAATGAGAGATGCTGAAATAGGTAGCCGGAAAGCAGGTTTTTCGTTTTTGCTTTTTGCTTGATAGAGGAATCAAAATTTCCACTGAGTCAAAGTACCCAAATGATCAACACTTACACTAACTAGGTGTGTGTAGGGGTGACTGTTTGGGCCAAAAGTCTAAGGGAACAGATGGGTTTGGGAGTTTCAGGATGGCTAGGTGCCAGGCATGGTTTTAACTGATAAGGACCAGTTTCTTTGCATAGATATTTAAATTACACAAGCCCTTCTTACAGCCAAGACTTCTAACTGTTTCTAATTAACACTCATGCAAGCTGTGAAAATCTTCACCTGCAGCCATTTTGCTTACTTGGTGGAGCAAAAGGATGTACTATAAAAAATGCTTCTCTTTTATGACTCTCCTATGTCCTCACCTCCACAAGGATCCTGAGAGAGGCAGGCCGTTATCACCCCCGGGGTAAACGGTGAAACCGGATCTGTTGGGATCAAATATAGACAAGTTACTCCCTGAGCAGCAAAGCCACACACGTACCTTTGTGCTCTATCAACAATCGCTCTTCTCTCTTTACTCTCTTCCCGCCATCCTTCGAAGCTGGCATCTCTTGCCTTGCCTCCTCTAGGGAAGTCTTTCCTTAGGCATTAATCCCTGCTTCATCAGTGAGAAAAAGAGAAAGGAGGGCAGAACCTCCACTCCTGACTCTGGAAGAAGGACTCCAGCAGGGGCTCACAGGTCTGCTCTTTGGGGACCTAGCAGTCACGAGGCTCCCCCGGGCACTCGGGGCTCTCTGGAGTCCTGACGCAGTATTTTACTAGCATTACCTGGGGATTCGGCCTGATCCAGCCATAGTGTGGCAACTTCATCAGCTCTTTTTATGCTGTGGACAGAACTTTTTTTTCACTGTTTTGTTTTGGCCGTGCTCAGGGCGTGTGGGAGTTCCTGGGCCAAGGATCAAACTTGTGTCACAGCAGTGACAATGCTGGATCTTTAACCCACCGAGCCACGAGGGAACTCCTAGAAGTATCTTTGGGTACCAAGGGTTAAAAGTCTCCTTAAGAACATCTTAGGATAGTGCATCTTTATATTTAGCATTTTCTCCCATCTTCCACATTGTCGGCATTTTCACCTCATCTTAAATATGAACTAAGCTCAGAAGTGACTTGCTAAGGACAAGGAAATGGAGAAGAACTTTCTAGGACTGCCAGTTAACAGGCACCCTCCAGCCAGCATAGTTCAACAAATCCTAGAATGTTCCAATGGGTGAGCCTCAGTGTAAGGTGTCCAAGTTATTAGCCAGGACAGAACCTGGGTTCAGAATAATGAAAATTCTGGGTTCCTGGGCCATCTCTTGCTCATATTTCATAGCAAGATCAGAGAGGTGTGGTTGCCAAAGAGAAGCCAGTGTAACCTATAAAGAATTCGCTGTACCTAAGAAAGCAAAGACGACAATCACAGGAAGCGTTGCAGGCAAGGGTCTAAACCAAGCAAATGTGCATTTAGGAAATGGGGAGCTAATTCCTTGAGTATCTCCTGTGTACTGGGTGCATTACAGAGGTTAGTTCTTTTTTTTTTTTTTTAGGGTCCCATATGCACCCGTGGCATATGCAGGTTCCCCGGCTAGGGGTCGGAATCAGAGCTGTAGCCACTGGCCTACACCACAAGCCACAGCAACACAGGATCCAAGCTGCATCTGCGACCTACACCACAGCTCATGCCAACACCAGATCCTTAAACCCACTGAGCGAGGCCAGGGATCGAACCTGCGTCCTCATGGATACTAGTTAGATTCCTTTCTGCTGAGCCACGACAGGAACTCGTACAGAGGTTAAGTCTAATTAATTAATTAACTAACTAACTAATGGGTGCATTACAGAGGTTAATTAACACTTAATTCTCACAACATGCCTGATAGCAATGTATGAGTCCTATTTTGCAGGTCCTTACCTGTAAACGGAGACTCAAAGGGTTAGTTAGGAATAAAGGATAGACAGTTACTGGCGGAATCAGCTTTAAACTGTGATCTGACTGACTCCAAAGCAACCTAAGTGGCAAGTTATGAAGCATCATAGAGCTACATAGTGTAGGCATTTGCTCTACGGATGATTATAACAAGCACAGTTCACAGGGCTCACTGTGGTATAGCTGAAGAAGAAGACTAGATTCCAAAACATACACCAAAATGAGCAATGACTCCAAAAATGTAAACTGTGGCTAGCCTCATCCTGAGATCAGGTATTACCATATTCTGAAAGCTTCAATCCCAAATTAATATGAAATCTCATCACCTACCAGAAAGGAATCCTGACCCAGTTACTACATAGCCTGCCAGAAAACTGACAGTTAGCCAAGGTGAAATCAAAGTTCACACACAGGACCTCTACTTGTTTTTAAGAAACATGTCAGAGAGCAATCTGGGCAAACTAGCACCAAATATGAGGAATCCTTACCAAGCGAGCCTTGTGGCTTGGCCGCTGTACTGACAGTCACCAAAGACCTGGGCAGGGACAAGAGAGAGCATTTAATATGCAGGAGCAGTCAAAGTAATTCAACCACCATTAGCACTTTTCATCATGATCACTGCGCCCAAATCCACTCATCCCACGGTGTAACACAATAGGAGACACAGGGGTCAGGGAGCCTCACATGTGCAAATCTCAAACCTTGTCCCCAGCTGCCAAAATCTGAATTCGTTGAAAGTTGTTAACAGTGGCACAAAGTGCTGAAATAATATGTTAGAAGCCAGCTGAGCTACCAGACTTGCCTTAGAGTGAAAATGAACTAAAGGTCTCTCAAACTCTCTCAGATTGGGGGCTTACTGTGTATTAAACATGGTATGTGGTCCCAGCAATGTCTGCAAAGCAGAAAAATAGGCAACAATGCATGCAATGTAAAGATTTGGAGGAGTACGACCTCCATACGACTTTAATTGTTAGGCTATGCCTTCAGGACCCCGACCACATAAATGGCACAGGAAGGGTAGGCAGGATGGCTGACTACCATTCCCTGCTTCCCACCTGATCTCTGGACCTCATCTCTCCTTTTCTCTACATGGAGTTGAGATCTAAAATTACATTCAAATCCACCTTCTCATACCTGTTGAACAAAGGAATCCAAGCAGCACCTCTCACTCCTTTGACTCTCAAAGTTTGCTTCCTATAATCTAGTCCATTCCATCCTTCTGCCGTCTGCTACTGGCTTTCCGAAAAGAATAAAAAGAAAGATCAAAACTTTGGTGTTAAACAGTCAAAGTGAGGAGTTCCCATCGTGGCTCAGTGGAAAGGAATCTGACTAGGAACCATGAGGTTGTGGGTTCGATCCCTGCTCTCTCACTCAGTGGGCCAAGGACCCGGCGTTGCCATGAGCTGTGGTGTAGGTCGCAGACGTGGCTCAGATCCGAGTTGCTGTGGCTCTGGTGTAGGCTGGTGGCTACAGCTCCGATTCTACCCCTAGCCCAGGAACTTCTAAATGCCGCAGGTGCTGCCCTAAAAGCAAAAAAAAAAAAAAAAAAAAAAAAAAAAGTCAAAGTGAGGTTTCTTTGAAATCAGAAGTCTTACTATGCCAATGTCTCTGTCACAGTGGCAGCCACAGTGCACAGAGGAATACAAATAAGTATAGGGGAAAAGATGCTCTGGCTTAATTGAAGGAACTGGTTGTAGAAACAGGATCTCTACCTTAGGGTTGGTCGACAGTGCCCAGGAGTGACCCTGCCAGGGAGGCGGGACCCAGGGATGGGGTTCAACATGGTGTTATCAAGACAGGAGACAGCAGAGTTGCCCTCTGCCCAACACCCCTTGCCTCACACTACACAGAGATGCACTTATTCATCTGGCTGGTTCTGACTACTGGTTTTGGTTCCTTTTCCTTCATGTTACAAGCCCACAGATTGATCAATACTGGACTTTTCCGCAGCAGGTCCCGAAAAGGGTGGTGATTATACAAATCTGCAAGGAGACTTGCCTGAGAGCAGACATCTTAGCATCACGGTGGGAAAGTTACTTAATTTGGAAACTTATTTAGGTGAGTGGCTGGGACAAACATCTTCCCCCCCACCCCCGCCTTATCCAGAGGAACTTCTGGGGCTGCTTGGTGGGGTAGGGGTACCCAGTCAGGCAGAGTGAAAGATAATGTAAGGCAGGGACTACGCTCATCTTGTGGCTACAAGACCAGATTCAAATTTTTTTTTTTTTTTTGCATTTCAGGTCTTCACCTGTGGCATAGGGCAAGAGGTCAAATCAGAATGGCAACTGCTGGCCTACACCACAGCTCACTGCAATGCTGGATCCTTAACCCATGGAGCAAGGCCAGGGATCGAACCTGCATCCTCATGGGAACTAGTCGGGTTTGTAACCTGCCGAGCCAGAATTAACCTTTTTTAAAAAATTAAATTAAGGAGTTCCCGTCGTGGCTCAGTGGTTAACGAATCAGACTAGGAACCATGAGGTTGTGGGTTCGATCCCTGGCCTTGCTCAGTGGGCTAAGGATCCGGTGTTGCCGTGAGCTGTGGTGTAGGTCAAAGACACGGCTCGGATCCTGAGTTGCTGTGTCTCTGGCGTAGGCCAGCAGCTACAGCTCCGATTTGAGCCCTGGGCTGGGAACCTCCATATGCCACAGGTGTGGCCCCAAAAGGACAAAAGCCAAAAAAAAAAATTAAGTTAAAAAGTTCATCCTGCTTTAATTACAGGGAAGTACGAACTCAGGCTGAAAGGAAATGTCCCTTAATTTCTATAAGGGGGAGTTTTGAACAAATCTGTTTATTCAATACCACAGCAAAAGACTCAGGCAGGATTATGGATAAGAAACCTTTGAAATGGGAAGCTGAGCTGTTCACCAGATTCCACAACAACATTTCATGGTGTATTAGTGTTAAGTAATTGGTAACGCAGTAAGTTAGAAAATTACAAACATCGAAAAGCAGCTAGTATCATTCAGGGTACCTTTTATGAATAATCCCAACCATTAAATAACTTTTCTATCTTCTGAAACTGAGCATAGATCCTTCAAGGCAATAACAATGAAAGAAACTGGACAGCTGCTAATATTGGTTTTACCAATGTGTTCCTTAGAAAATATCCCCTCTAGAAATCCTATGAGCAAAGTGGATGCTATAAAGGTGCCTTCAAACCTGATCCTTGGACCTAACTCCCACAGTAAAAAAAAATCATTCAAGGTCTAGGACTTGAAACGGTAGTATTCCTGAGGCTGGTTAATGTCCCAATGCCTAAGACTTCGGCACCTCCTAGTAACAAACGCAGAGGCAGCTTTCAATCCTACCAACAATCCATCTTTCTGATTTCTAAACATAATCCAGGAAAAGAATACTTGGATATCACTAGTGTGCTACCAATAAAGGTGTCAGGAAGTCCCTGAGATACTAAATCTACATAATTCAAGTAGAAATCAAGTATAAACCAGACAAATTCAACACCAGCACATTTTTACCTCAAAGCGAGAACAGGTTCCTCTCAGTGAGTTTGGTCCTCAGGTTTTTGAGAGAAACAGCGAGGGTTTTCCTTTCGTTTAATTCTACTTTCGAATACACTCTTGATGTCCTTTAACGGAGGCACAAGCGTACACAGGCGGTCGCTACAGATTTCAGAAGGCTGCGTGCGCGCGCAGCATGCTTAACCGCACAAACCTCCGCAGCTCCTGCCCAAGGGGGCGCGGCCAGCAGCGCGTGAGGGGAGGAGCCTGGAATTCCCGCCATTTCCTGTTCTAACTTGGTACCCAACTCTGCTGTCCATCTTGCCTATAAATAGAAACTGTACAAAGAATTCCCCCCCTACGAATAAACACCTGGGAAGGAAACCTAGATCGAAATTCTAAAATTACTATTATTTTAAATGCACAACGATCTTGTAAAATAAAATTCCGACTTCCAATAGCTGCTTAGCTGCTAGGAAACGTAAAGTCCTCAATCTCCGCCGTTACTTTCCTGACTTATACCTTGAAACGTCTCAGACTTTTCAAATAAAATGTATGCCAAAGGCTAGGGACAGAATTTTATTGAATAACCTCATATTCAACATACGATTTTTACAGGAAATGAACTGCTCAGCAGTGGCCAGTGCCGGGCACTTCTGAGCATCCACTGTCCTAAAACAAGTGGCCACTCTGATTGTCCAGGGGTGTATTTTTACATTGAAAATACCACAAACCTACCAATTAGAAAACTTGTTTCCTTATTCGTGAATCGAAGGTAACACGCAGCTTTTTTCACACAAAGCTTATGAAAAGGACCAGGACTTACATTTAATAGATTAAAATGATACCAAACACACAATTCCTCCGTAAAATAAAGTGCCAAATCGCGTTACAAGGCAGCCTACTACAGACACTTTATGGGCATTCACTATCATAAAACATTAGGGACTCCATCCGATGATTAAACTTTGCATTTATTTGTAAATCCTGAGAACCCGAAGCGTTTATTTTTCTAATTTTTATTTTATTTTTTTATTTTTTAATTTTTGCTTTTTAGGAGTCGAATCCGAGCTGCAGCCAACTGCCTACACCACAGCCACAGCAACTCGGAATCCGAGCCGCGTCTGCAACCTACACCACAGCTCATGTCAATGCTGGATCCTTAATCCACTGAGCGAGGTCAGGGATCGAATCCGCATCCTCATGGATACTGGTTGAATTCGCTTCCGCTGTGCCACAACGGGAACTCCTGAAACGTTTATTTGTTAAAAAGAAATTTATAAAATGGGAACAAGAGCAGAATTTAGACAAATAAAGCTACACCAAATACATGATTACCAAATAAAAGGCACGCAATCTGATTGTTAATGTTCTCCACTGGAAATCGAAAATTTCACAAAACCTTTCATAAGGAATCTATGGAATCCCCAACATCAAAACTTAACTGCATGCAATGAGAATGAACAAACAACTGTTTTGTAAAATTAAATGCCAAACTTCATCCAATATTGGCTGAAGAGAGGATTTGGGGAATACATGGTTTTTGCAAAACACCAAGCGCAAAAAAGATCCAGCCTTCAAAGGAAAATGCATGAAAAGCCTCAGGATCATGTCTAGTCAAATGTGACTTTAAATACACAAGTATATTGCATGAAAATGCAAAACGGTGCCGATGGTGACTGAAGGATATTTAAAGTCATCAACGAACAAGTCCCATGCCAATCTGATCGTCGATTTTATCATCTCCAAAGTGAAAATATCAGGAAACATTTTTTTCTTTTTAAATTAAGTCAGTGTATGAGAGGACTCCAAAAATTAACCACACAAATAAGAAAGCACGCACACACCTATGCTCAAGGGCAGCCACTAACTGACTAAACCCGTGCACAATCCCTCAGCTTGTAAAGTTTCTTCTTTTCGGGTTGAAAATAACAGAAACAGAGGGGCTAAGACCAAGAATTAAATACCCAGTGACAATAATCATCCAAAGATCTAAAATAAAAAGGCAAAATCGGCTCCCTGTCAGCCGCAATGCTCTCCGGTACCTGCTCAGCCAAAAAAGCACCTTAACATCACATAAAAAAGGGATCAAGACCAATATTTAAACAAATGAAATATTAAAGGGTCATCATCTTGTAATATAAAGCACAACATTGTGCCCAAGTTTAGCTAAGGGTCCCATATTGCCACAAATCTAAAGCCGTCAAGATATTAATCCAGTATACTATTAATTATAATATTGTTAAAGTATATTACTACATTCCATATACTCTATAAAAACGCACTATAAACTACCACCAATAACAAATAAGAAGGAAATTAACCTTACGCACATGGGAGCAGGCACCATGATCCCTCATCACTGAGGGTACCACTTCTCCACACAGCCTACAGCGAAACGCTCACCGCAGCAAACGGTTGAGCTCCTTTTATAGCCAGTAGATGGCTCCGCCTACAAAGATTCTGATTGGTTTGGTCGAGAATGATTGACAGAGATAGTATCCACTCGCTCTTTCTCTATAAGTGGAAGACCCGCTCGTATCCTAAGCATTGCTCTTATTGGTGGGAAAGATTTGCTCTTGGAGGGTTCGTTCCGGAATTGGGGGTTGCAGGAATTGTGGGAAGCACAGGATGAAACGAACCACAAAGTAATTCAAACCAGCCTCCGTGATTGGTCCAAGCAGTGAATTCAAACCATCCTTCAACTGTCCTTTTTAGATTTGCATAGCGTCGTCTCCTTCTGGAAAGTTCTTTCCCTCCATTTCTGCTTTTGGGGTCAAACTAAGGCCAGAGACCAAATCTATCTCAGCAGGGAATTCAATTCCCCACAGCAACTATGCTTGGGAGTGCCCATTTCAGAAGCACATATACTAAAACTGGGAAAGAGTTGAATGAAGGTGATAGTGCGTCAAGGATCCATCTGAAGGGGAAAGTGAGCCTAAACAGCTGCCCACCTGACAAGTACACATACATATGCACTAGGAGCACGAAGTGGGGAGGGCTCCAACCATTGAAGACCACGTGCACAGAATGGCAAGTACCTCACTACCTCACTGAGAACGGGCAGTGAGGAGCATGCTCCTGCAGCACGAAGAATGGGTGTGAGGTGTGAGCGGACTGAGGGACCGGATCGTGAGGAGGACGAGGAAAGGGCCAGAAGAGTTTGACCCATGGCCCCCTAGCACCCATGTGCGTGTTTAACTGATCATTAGTGTAATCGTGCCTTTTGTGCTGTTGCCTCTCACTGGAATGTCCTTTTCCCGCCAATGCCCATCCCCCAGCACCTAGCTCAAAGGCCGCCTCCTGCGTGAAGTCTTCCTGGTTCTCTTTCCCGCTCCCACAGGTAACGGGCCCTCTCCTACTGCTGTGTGGTGGGAAATAGGGGAAAACCTCAGAGCTGGGGTGCAGGGCAGTGTTGGAAGCTCTGGCATCAGTTAGCACTGGGCTGGACTGGGCGGGAAGGCTATAAGCCTTGTATTTGGGAGTTTGCACTTGTGTGAGATTGCAGATATTCTAGAAGTTCAGTGTAAGCCACAAAGTAACCCATACCTGCCTCCTGATTGGTCAGAGAAGTTTAAATTCAAACAAGTTGACAACGAACTTGGTAACCAAAGTAACGCACAACAATCAACCGGATTGGTCAAAACCAGGAGCTTACATGGTAACCATGGTTCAGAATGGAACATACCATCATGACAGGAAGCTGGAGGGGCGGAGGGAGTGCGCTAAATGGACTGAACCAGACAAGTGCAGTTAAGGGGTGTGGTGGAGATGGTATGGCCCTCTATTTTAGTTCTTTCTACTTGACTCTAGAGACCTTCAAGTGGAAAGAACATAGAATTAAAATCCTCATCCTTCGGAGGCCCAAATTAGCTGATTAAGATTAGCTGACCAAAGTGTGGTCCCCAAATTCCCCAATCCTTATCAGTCACGGAGCTGCGTTTTTTTTGTCGTTGTTATTGAGATGAGATTCACATAACATAACATAATATAAAATTAACATTTCAGGAATTCTCTACTAGCTCTGTGGGTTAAGGATCTGGCGTTGTCACTACTGCGGCTAGGGCCACTGCTGTGGCATAGGTTCGATCCCTAGAGAAAAACTGAGTTACAAACAAAAAAATACCTTTATTTATTTTTATTTATTTATTTATTTTACGCCACACCTGCTGCATATGGAAGTTCCAGACTAGGGGTCAAATGGGAGCTGCAGCCGCCGGCCACAGCCACAGCCACAGCCACGCGGGACCTGAGCTGCATCTGCAACCTACACCGCAGCTCACTGGCAACGCCGGATACTTAACCCACTGAGCAAGGCCAGGGTTCCAACCCACATCCTCATGGATACTAGGTGGGTTCGTTCCCACTGAGCCACAATAAGAACTCAAAAAAAAAAAAAAAAAAGTACCTTTATACTTTCTTTTATATCTCTGTAGTTACCTTTACTGATACTTTCATTTCTCATGTGGATTCAAGCAAGTTATAACTAGTATTCTTTAATTTTACCATAAAGAACTGCCATTAGTATTTGCTGTGCAACAATTAGGTTTGCTATCAACAAATTCTTATTTTTATTTATCTGGGAATGTCTTAATTTATCCTCCTTTTAAATTCTGTTTGGATTTGTTGCCGTAGTAAAATAAACATAACATAAATTTACCACCTCAGCCATTTAAAAGTATACTATTCAATGGCATTAAGCACATTCATAATGTTGTGAAACCAACCCCACTACTGAGTTACAAACATTTAAAAAATATCATCCTCCCAAAAAAACCCTGTACCTATTATTCAGTCACTCACTTATACTATTAAAATTTAGCTGGTATTAATCAGAACTATATTGTTATAAGTTAAGAGGTTAATTGTAATCTCCAGGGCAACCACTAAGAAAATAACTAAAAAATATGTAGTAAAGAAATTAAAGGGACTTAATGATATACTAGAAAATATTTAATACAAAAGGTGGCAGTAGTGGAAGAATATATTTAATACAAAAGGTGGCAGTAGTGGAAGAATAGAGTCAAAAGTCTGTAAAACATAGAAAATAAATATTAAAATGACAAAAAGGAGTTCCCATCGTGGCGTAGCAGAAACGAATCTGACTAGGAACCATGAGGTTGCAGGTTTGAGCCCTGGCCTCACTCAGTGGGTTAAGGATCCGGTGTTGCCTCGAGCTGGGTGTGGGTCGCAGACTTGGCTTGGATCTGGCATTGCTGTGGCTGTGGCGTAGGCCGGCAGCTGCAGCTCCGATTTGACCCCTAGCCTGGGAACCTCCATATGCTGTGGGTGCAGCCCTAAAAAGATAAAAAAAAAAAAAAAATGACAAGCATACACCTTCACTTATTGATTAAATTAATTGTAAGCAGAATACAGTGTAAATGAAAACACTGCAATGAAAAGACAAAGATCAGCAGAATAGATTTTAAAAATGATCTGACCTGGGCGTTCCCATTGTGGCTCAGTGGTAAGGAGCCTGACTAGTATCTGTGAGGATTCAGGTTCGATCCCTGGCCTCGCTCAGTGGGTTGAGGATCTGGCATTGCTCGTGAGCTGCGGTGTAGGTCACAGGCGCTGTTCGGATCCTGCATCGCTATGGCTATGGCTATGGCGTGGGTTCCCTCCCTGGCCTCACTCAGTGGTTTAAGGATCTGGTGTTCTTGTAGTGTAGGCTGGCAGCTGCAGCTCCCATTTGACCCCTAGCCTGGGAACTTCTATATGCTGCACATGCGGCCCTCAAAAATTAGGAAAAAAATAGAGTGCTTTAAAACATGATCTGGGAACCTCTAGTCTGGGAACCTCCACATGCCACAGGTGTGGCCCTAAAAAAAGACAAAAGAAAAACAAACAATTAATTAATTAATTAAAAAATGATCTGACCAGTATTATCTACAATAGATAGACTTTGGATTCAGACAGAAATAAGTTGAAAGTAAAACAAATGAAAAAGATATATCATGCAAACAGTAATCAAAGACTGCTGGAATGGCTATCTCAATATCAGACAAAAGACAAAATTTTTACTACAAAGAATATTTTCTAATGAGAAAAGATGAAATCACTCCAGAAATTGTAATATTTATTAACATGTATACATCTAACAACAGAATCCCAAAATACATGAAGCAAAAAGTGATGGAATTGAAGGGAGAAATAACCGATTTAAAATTAGGAGTTCCCATTGTGGCGCAGTGGAAACAAATCCGACTAGGAACCATGAGGTTGCAGGTTCCACCCCTGGCCTTGCTCAGTGGGTTAAGGAGCTGGCATTGCCGTGAGTTGTGGTGTAGGTCGCAGACACGGCTCAGATCTGGCGTGGCTGTGGCTGTGGTGTAGGCTGGCAGCTACAGCTCCAATTGGACCCCTAGCCTGGGAACCCTCCATATGGCAAGGGTGTGGCCCTAAAAAGGACAAAAAAAATTTCAAAATTAATAGTTGGAGACTTCAGTGCTTTCAGTAATGGACTGAATAACCAGACAAAAGATCAAAGAGCGACAGGGAAGTAGAAGACTTGGGGGACATTATAAACCAAGTAGACACCAAATTACAGAAAACTCTACCTCAAAATAGCAGAAAACATATTATTCTGAAATCCACATGGAACTAACTACATGATAGACCATGTACAGGCCATAAATCAAGTCTTAACCAATGTAAGGGGATTGTAAGTAGACAAACTTCATAAAACAATGGATGAAGTTAGAAGTTCACAAAATAATTTGGTAAATTCACAAGTATGTGAAAACCAAACAATACACCATCTTAATAACCAATGGGTGAAAGGGGAAAAAAAAAATCAAAGGAAATTAGAAAATACTTTGAGATGAATGAAAACTAAAATACAGCATAACAAAACTTATGTGCTGCAACTTTACAAATATAAATGCCTATGTTATAAAAGAAAAATATCTCTGGAGTTCCCTGAGTTATGGATCCTGTGTTGCTACTGCTGTGGTGCACGTTTGATCCCTGGTCCAGGAACTTCCACATGCCTTGGCTATAGACCTCCTCAAAAAAAGAAGAAATAAGTCAATAACCTAAGCTTCCATCTTAAGGAAGTAAAGGAAGAACCAGCTAAACTGGAAGCAAGCAGAAGGAAAGATATAGTAAATATTAAAGCAGAAAACGAGGAAAGAAAATAGAAAAATTATAGAGGTTATCAACAAAATAGAAAGTTGGTTTCTTGAAAGATTAGCAAAACTGACAAGCTTTTAGCTACTGACCAAGAAAAAAAAAAAGAATACTAAATACACAAAAATCAGCAATGAAAGGACTTTGCTACTGACATTATAGAAATAAATGAGATTATAAGGCGATACCACGAAAAATTGTATGCCACCAAATTAGATAATCTACCTTTTTTCCTTTTTTTTTTTTTTTGTCTTTTTAGGGCCACACCGGCTGTATATGGAAGTTCCCAAGCTAGGGGTTGAATCGCAGTTGTAACTGCTGGCCTACACCACAACCACAGCATCTCCAGATCCAAGCTGCATCTGCAACCTACACCACAGCTCTGGGCAACGCCGGATCCTTAACCCACTGAGTGAGGCCAGGGATGGAAACTGCATCCTCATGGATGCTAATCGGATTCAATTCCACTGCACCATGACAGGAACTCCCAAGTTAGATAATCTAGATGACATAGACAAATTCATAGAAGTACAGTGTAAGACATATAGCATATGATGTTATAGAAAGTGCTGATTTTGAATCAGGAAGTTGTGAATTTGTGCATCAGCTTAACCATACACTGAGCATGGGACAATTACTTAACTTCTCTGGATTTTAGTTTGCTCAGCTACTAAAGATGGGTAGTAACAGTTACCTTGTGTATCTTTTTAAGATAATAAAGTAAATTTGCTATACATAATACTACATTATGTATTATATGAAAGGAAGCATTATATATTATATAATATAAATATACCCTGTTTTTGGCCACACCTGTGGCATGTGGAATTCCTGGGCTACGGATGGAACCCAAGCCACTGCAGTGACAATGCTGGTGCTTAACCTTCTGCACCACAAGAGAACTCCCTACATCTATTTATTTATACATCAGCAACTAACTGTTGCTTTTTAGGGCTTCTTGCTTGTTCTCCTTCTCACTTCTAAACATTGGAGTGCTCAGGGTTGAGGCCTTGAAACTCTCTGCTATCTACCTTTATCCATGTATTGATTTCAGAGCTTAAGCACTACATAAAAAATACACCTGCATATACATATATATATATATATATATATATATGCCTATTCATATACATGTTCACAAACATTTAGCAGCCTAGCACAATATCCAAGACATACTAATTGAATGGCGGTATTCATTTTTACCTAAATTGTAATTATGATTATAGATAAATATCTGGCTCAAAGTAGGTGCCAGAAAGTTCCTTCCCTCCGCTCCTGGTCTTAGTTTGGCTCCCATGCCCTTAATACTTTCCTTCCCTGCTTGTGCACCTGAATCGCCCTCATTTCTCTCTGGAACATCCCCCACACCCTCCCAGTCTCATCTAATCCTTGCAGCCTTGGCCTTCCTAAGAAAGACATGGCATCCAGCATGCACCTCTTTCCATCTGCCTCCAGGGCTAATTGTTTGACACTGGACTGGAATCCTGCTCCATGATCAGCCCTTTGCTGCCCTCACCTGGCCTATCGCACCGTTTGTTAGTTGACTAGATGACCACTGGCCCGCAGAGGCTCGGCTCTGACCCAGCTCTGACAAGGAGCTCACAGAAATAATTCCCTGGGGAATCCAGACTAATGCCTCCTTTTCTCTGGGAGACAGGAATGAAGAGGCAATGGCCATCTCAATCTGATAGGGAAACACTGGAGCTGGGCGCTCTGCCTGCCCTCTTTGCACTGAGCCCTGGTGGTACATCTGTGGCAAGTGCTTGTACTCCCATTAACAACAATCGGTTTCCGAATTGTTCATGGCTATGTCCACGTTATAAGGGGAAAAGGCAAAAATCACATGGGAGCCCCAGGCTTTATATGATTGCCTTTCTGAGCTTGGTTTAGCCCTGGACCTCTAAACGCTAGGACCTACCTAAGCCATAACTATTTCTAAACATCAGAGCTCTCTTCCTCTTCTAGCATCTTGTGTGCCTCTAAAGGAGGGGTTGGGCAGGAAGAGTGTTTATTGTGTGTTACATAAGATACCAGCTTGGATTTGCCAAGGGAAACTCATTTTCTTGGAGGCAGATAACACTTGAGCCATCTCCCACGACCACTGTCAAAAGAACGAGCACAAACTGAGCTAGAGATGGGAGACAATGGGCAACGGGGGTGAAAAGGGAAAAAAACCACCAACATCCACCCCCCCCCACCCCCCCCCCCCGCTTTTTGGCTGCACATACAGCATGTGGAATTTCCTGAGCCAGGAATCAAACCCGAGCCACAGCTTCAGCAACACCACAGCCTTAACCTACTGCACCACAAGGGAACTTCCAAACACCAACTTTTAATACTGTAATAAGACTCTCAGCAGCCTAGTCTACAGTTTCTCAAATGGGCAAACATGAAACTTTTTCCCATTCTTATGTTCATTAAACAAATATTTTATAGGGTCAAAAAAAAAAAAAAAAAGGACGGAGGAGTTCCCCTCGTGGCACGGTGGTTAATGAACCAGACCAGGAACCCTGAGGTTTCGGGCTTGAGCCCTGTCCTCACTCAGTGGGTTAAGGATCCAGTGTTGCCATGAGCTGTGGGGTAGGTCGCAGACTCGGCTGGGATGCTGTGTGGCTTCGGCTCTGGCGTAGGCCGGCAGCTTCAGCTCCGATTAGACCCCTAGCTTGGGAACCTCCATATGCCACAGGTGAGACCCTAGAAAAGACAAAAAAATAAAATAAAATAAAATAAAAATAAGGAGGGTGGTTGCTTTGGGGAAAAAAATAGACTATCCATGGTGGGAGGATATTAGCAAATAGAATCCCGCTTCACTGGAGTTCTAATGGCTCAGCAGTAACGCACCTGACTAGTGTCCATGAGGATGTGGGTTCCATCCCTGTCCTCGTTCAGTGGGTTAAGGATCTGGCATTGCCGTGAGCTGTGGTGAAGGTCGCAGACGCAGCTCGGATCTGGCGTTGCTGTGGCTGTGGTGGAGGCCGGCAGCTACAGCTCAGATTCGACCTCAGCCCCGAAATTTCCATATGCTGCACCTGCAGCCCTAAAAAGCAAATAAAAATAAAAGTAAAGATTAATTTCCTAGACATACACTTAACAAGATATGTATAAGGCTTATACGAAAAAAACCCACAATTATAAAACTCTACTGATAACGATAAAAGACTTTGGTACATTAAAAAGACACACATTTTTGTAAAAGGTACAAATAGCTTAAAAATTAATTATATTAATCTAAATATTCAATATAATACCAATAAATATACTAATATAACATTTCACTTTGAAACTTGAACATAGAACTCCAAAATTCATCTAGAAAGTAATCATGAGGAAATTTCCAAAACCATTTTGAACAAGAAGAGAAATGAGAGGTCAATACCACCACCAGACATTAAAGTGCATTACAAGGATATGGTAATAAAAACTATGTGTTTCTGTACTAAGAATAGAGTAACAAATTAATGGGAGATGATAAAAATCCTACAAATAGACCCAAATGTGCATTGAACAAATGGATTATTATAGGGTTTCAACTGAGATGGAGAAAGGTGATTTATTGAATCAATTGCCCGGGACCACAGGCTACAGGCTAGCCATTTGGCATGAGCAGAGAATTGAAAGTTGATGCCTATCTTATTTTAGACACACACACACACACACACACACACACACACACACACACACACACACACACACACACACGGCAAATTGACACTCTTTCACTGATGGACGATTTTTTTTTTTTTTGCCGCACCCTTGGCACATGGAGGTTCCCAGGCTAGGGGTCGAATCGGAGCTGGAGCTGCCAGCCTACACCACAGCCACAGCAACGCGGGATCCGAGCCACGTCTGCAACCCACACCACAGCTCACTGCAACGCCAGATCCTTAACCCACTAAGTGAGGCCAGGGATCGAACCTGCGTGTCCTCATGGATGCTAGTCAGATTCCTTTCTGCTGAGCCACGACAGGAACTCTTTCTTTTTCTTTCTTTCTTTTTTTTTTTTTTTGATGGGCGATTTCTTAGCATACAATGACATTTAACTTGTGACCTAGAAAACACTTAACATCCTAAGATCTGGATGAATAGATGATTATAAAGTGTCTGAGGGAAGCAGCAGCTCACTGTAACACTGAGGTGCAGGCTCTGACCTTTTCTGAACTACAACTAAGCTTGTCTCTACATATTAACATATGGTATCTAGCGAGCAAAACATATATCTTAATTAATTAATTGACTAGAAAGAGACTTACAAAAGGAAATGGAAACACCTACTGGTAATCTTCCTCTCGGATATCATAATCATTCTTCGCTTTACCTCAATTTTTGGCACGGAGAGGAAATCTTTGTTGCCTCTCAAAGTTTGCATCTATTTAGATGTTCCCATCCCTGGTGCTCTGAGGGAAGGACTCCGCACTAAAGAGCGTGTGTCAGGATCCAAGCCACTTCAGCTTGGGTTCTAATTGGACCCCCAACAGCCCTGTGACCTGAATGTCAGTTTCCCCAGGTCCACATTGAAGGACTTGCACCAGATGATCTCTAAGGTCCCTTCAAGTTCAAACCATCTATAATTCTAGTACAAAGAATCATTTCACTTCCTTTCTTTCATGTCCCTTCCATCAGAGGGTCTTTGTTAGAACATCCATTAGATTGACTGAGATTCTAGTCGTAAACGCTTTTGCCCATTCGCAGGTGGCAACGTTCAAACAGCGGCAACTCAGGGAGGATGCGATGATGAAAAGATACAAACTACTACACGTAAAATAGATAAACGACAAGCATTGACTTGTACAGCACAGGGAACGCTATCTTGTAAAACCTATGATGGAAAAGAATCTGAATAAATACGTATATGTAGAAAACGGAATCGCTTTGCTGTACACCTGAAGCTGCCACAATACTATCAATCAATTATATTTCAATTTTTAAAAAGACAAAAAATAAGGAAAGAAAAAGACCCCTTGCCCTGAAGTAACTCTTACCTTTAAAAAGGGACGATGGAGCCAAGCGTCTGGAAGGCTCCAGGCTGGAGGACCTGGGGCTGCAGGGAGCTGTTCAAAGGATCGATGCCAGAGGCCCCCGTCACCCTTGTGAGACCCCAGACCGCTGCTCCTGCAGAGCCGCTTCCTGCCAGGCCTTCTCCCTGGAGCACTTTCTTACCCCCTTTCTACCTTCCTTGCTCTGACCAATCTCTGTTGTGTGCTAATTGGGTGCCACGAACGGACATTTGTGAATTGAATATGGGCTCCGTTTGGTCTATCTCCAATCCCGGGGTTCTCACCTGGCTTGACGGCCAGGCCCTGCCACAACCAACCTCACACGGAACATGTCCAAAAAGAACGTCCTTCCTTTCACCCCTAACCGAGCTCCTCCACCAAGTCTTCCTGTCTTAGTAAACCGCAACCCAATCCTTAACAGTTGCTTAGGCTAAAATCTTGGAATCACCCTTCTCTTTCTCTTGGGCCTTCCATCCAGTCTATTAGCAAATCCTGCAGTTCCTACCTATACGATGTATACAAGAATGCCCTCACTTCTCAGTGCTCATTGCCACCACCTTGGTCAAAGCCACCATCCTATCTTACCTAGAGTCCAGCAGGAGCTTCTTAATTCCTCTTCCTGCGTTGTAGTCAGTTCTCAATACTGCAAACAGTGATTCTGTTAAAGTGTAAGGTCATCATCAGCTGATTTATTCCTCTTCTGGCTCCCCTCACTCATCTAAAGGACAAAGCCCTCCTCTGGCCCATAAGAACCAGAACAATACCCTTCTCCATTCCCTTATCTCCCACCCTTCTTCCTCTCTATCACTCCATTCCACACAAAAGTCTTCTTTATTGGTCCTCTCTCACATGTAAACCTACTCCTGCCTCGGGACCTTTGCATTTGTTATTTTCCCTGCCTGGAAAGCTCTTTTCCAAAGTACCCACAAAGTCCACTGCTTCCCTCACATCCTTCTGGGCTTTGTTTAAACCCTCTTATCAATAAGCATTCCTCCATAATCCTATTGAAAATGACACACATCTGCCAAACTCTCCTTCTCCCCTTTCTCTATTTCTCTCTTGTCTACAGCTCTTTTTAACCCTCCTGTGCACCATGTATTTTACTTCTTTATATTGATTTGCAGCCCGTCTCTCCTCTCTCGAATGTGTGTTCCAAGAGGATAAGGATTCTTGTCCGTTTTTCCGGTGCCTAGCACATAGTAGGTACCCAATAAATACCCATGGGCCAGACGCTTTAGAGATTCCTCTCCTTGTTCGAGGATGATAAAATGACTTCGTAGAGTACATGAGACTGTGAACACTAAGTGTAAAAACACTGTGTAGATGCACAAATGATGATTTCATCATTTGGCCAATGTACAAGGGACACATACAAATTGTTCTAATCACAGAGTGATGAAAGGATAATGAACGATGAGTTCTTGAATAAATGTAGGAAAAAATAATGAATTATAGTTTAGATGAAATCAGGATGCAATGGCCTGCATCACAGGCTTGCTTTATCTTTTATTCTTTGAACACTCTCATTTGGGGAAAATGTCCTTTAGACAAAAAGAAGTAGGTCAGAGAGGCCAAGTGAAGAAAGAGTTGGGCCCAGGGCTTGCACTGAGTCAGGTCCATTTTTAAATGACTTCTCATTGAAGATCCTTTACTCTCTAGTACAATTTTCTAATTATTTATTTGCAACAATGGATCAACTGAACATTTGCTCCTTTGCCTTGAAAGCAAATTTACTCTCATTCAGTTTGTTAACAGCAAAGGCAGTTCTGGCCACCTCTGATCAGTTACTTTCCCCACCCAAATACAATGGACTGAACAATAATAGGTGATTAAGACTGTGTTTTCCAAGAGAAGCTTGGCATTTAGGGTCAGCCTTCAAAATACTGTTTCCATTTCCCTTCATGCATCTGAGTTGCTGGATGTAGAATTAGAGCTTTAGACAGGTAACTGCTGTTGCTAAGGAGAGAGTCTCATCTAGGCTGTCACAGGGTTCAATGCCAGATGATGATTCCTATTTGAGCGCATCGGAGAAGGTCTTAATCGCGCAAGATGTTAGATAACACTTGCACAATCATAGGTTCAAACCAATGAAAGCATGGGCTGAGGCCTCCCGTAAAGGTGAAGCAAGAAAGAAATGTCTAACCGTATTACGGTATATTAAAGTTTTAGAGTTTTCATACCAAAAAAGCACCAGAGCCCTGAGAGAGGGGAAGGACCTGTTTGGCACGTGAAAGCAGTGGCTAGCACCAATTGGAGGCAATGACTTTGAAGTGAGTAAATGAAGAATGACAATTTACACATGTCAGTATATTAGAATCCTTGTGTGTGTGTTTCTTTCATAGGCCTCGTATTCCTGTCCGTCCCCCAGCGAAAACAGGAAGTAACATTTTGATGCAACGAAAAGGGGAATCAATTACAGCATCCAAAGTGATGGCACAAAAAGACGCACAGTGTCCCGCAGGAGGTCTCTGTCCCTCTCTATGAATATCACACATGAAGTCAATCATTTCCACATTTTAGCTCAGGTCTTCTTATCCATGATTAACAATCCAAAACAAAATTAGGAACTAGATACAGCTCTTCACACTGATCACCACACACACCTGTTTAAAAATTAAAATAGTGAAAAAGGTCACTTCCATACATATGAAGAATATGAAGAATAAATTTATGTGCTTCTAATACAGAAGTGCCATTAATTTTTCTAAGAGGATCCCCTCTCAAAGCTGTTACAAGGGTAATATGATGTGTTTCCTTTTGTGTGTGTGTGTGGGTTGCGCCTGAGGCATGTGGAAGTTCCCCAGCCAGGGATCAAACCCATACCACAGGAGCGACCCGAGCCCCAGCAGTGACACAGTGACAATGCCAGATCCTTAACCCACTGCACCACAGGGGAACTCCTCCCTGTGTTTTTATCACTGAAAGACGCCTTCAGGTAAACAGGGTACATGGTCACAACATGATGAGTAAATGTTTCGGTGTCAGTTGCTTTCTTGCTGTATAACAAACAACTCTAAAACTTCATGGTTGAAAACAACATCGATTTGTTATTTCCAAGGTGGATGGATTAGATGCTTCTTCCACTTCACGTGGTGGTGGCTGATTCTCTGGGATGACTGGAAGGTCCAAAACGGCCTTCTTCACAGGGCTGGTACCTGGAGCTGGCTCCTGGCTGGGAGCTCCCTGAGGTTGTTGGTTAAGGGCTCAATTTTCCTTCATGGCAGCCTCTTTACAAGCCTCCTTGGGCTTTCTCTCACTATGACGACTGGACTCCAAGAAGTGTTCCTACAGGAAAGCAGAGACTGAAGGTCTCTCGAGGTTCAACTGTCACTTCTGCCGTGTTCTATTGGCCAAGAGAGGTCACAGGGCCAGTCTAAATTCACCTGTCAATGGGAGGAATGACAAGACCAAGTTGCAGAAGGGCATGTGGGATGGGAGATAAAGTTGCAACAAGCTTTGGAAACACATCTACCTCCGTCAAAAAATGCATTTTTACTTTCCACTTTGCTGCTTTCCTTCTCATTTCCCCAATATATTGAATTTTGCATCAGATCAAAGAGATGTACCAGATTAGAAAATGTCAGGTGCACAAGATATTCTGATCCTAATTTACAAACTATGTTAATAATGTAGATCAATCAAGAGGAACAGGGTCAGGCAATCTCCATCTAAGGATGTTAAGGAAATTGTGGTGATGTTTGTCGAAATGTGTAGACTGGGAGTTCCCACTGTGGCGCAATGGGATCAGTAGCATCTCTGGAGCACTGGGACACAGGTTCGATCCCCCAGACCGGCACAGCTGGTTAAGGGTCCCTGTTGCCGCAGCTGTGGCACAGGTCGCAACTGCAGCTGGGATCTGATCTCTGGCCTGGGAACTCCATCTCAGGACAGCCAAAAACGAAAAAAAAAAAAAAATTGTAGTCTGTGATTCTAGAAAATTACTATGCAGAAGGAGCTCAAGTTTCCTGAAGTGTCTAGGTGCCAGGTACCATTCTGAATATTTTACATTTATCACATCGTTTAATTTTTGCAACAACTTGAGGTTTATTTTATTGTCTCCATTCCCTAGATGAGGAAACTGAGGTCCAGAAAGATTAGCTGAACTTGCCCAACTGTCCATCGCTGTTGAGGAAATGGACTTGGTCTAAAAATTCAAGTATGGCTCAACTCCAGAATCCCTGCTATGTCCACTATGCTCCTGCCACCCAAAGAGTGGCCCCACAGAATCGTCACCCCGTTAGGGAAGGTGGAGGTCCATGCAGGGTTCTCTAAAGGGCAGAGCCCCACTGTAGGGGTCCCAACGGTTGATGTCTAAAGGAAGTACGGATTACTGGGTCTAGAGTGGTAGTCGGGAGTAAGCAGCAGCGGCTAGGACTGTGTAGGTTGCTGAATGCCAAGCTGACTAGCAGAATTTGAAACATCTACAAAGAGCTTGTCACTAAATGCAATCTGCTTGAGGAAGACAACATGGTTTCTCTGAGAAGAAGTCAGACCAGACTCAACCACCCAAGTTCATTTTGGGGCTGAGAGAGGATATGGTCAATTCGTTTGTTCCTACTCTGGGGACTTGCAGCTTTCCAGAAGTATAGTCCTCAAATAAGAAGTGACAAAACCAGAGACTACCTACACTGAACTAGATGGCGGCTGGAGGCTCCTGCAGCCATGGCTCCAGGGGAGATGGAGAGACTGGTGTCAATAGAAGTTTGTTTGAGGTCCTCATCCTTCCTGGAAGTGGAGAGAAAAATCCCAGGGAGCTAGAAAAGGGAAGCTATTGGGGGGTGATGGAAGGGGGTCTCTGCGTTTGAAGGAGACATATTTGATTTTGAAAGTTCATCTGAAACATGCAACCTGTGTGCCCTTGAGCAAGTCCTATAACCTGTCTGAGGATCAATTTCCACATCAATAAATAGGGAATAACTGTTAGCACAAGTTCGTGTGCCCAATGCACAGTGAGGCCAAAATAACTGAAACATTGGAGTTTGGAGCAGAGAAAGGTTTTGTTTTTTGGGCTTTTTTTTATAAACTTTTTTTTTTTTTTTTTTTTTGGCTTTTTGCTATTTCTTTGGACCGCTCCCACGGCATATGGAGGTTCCCAGGCTAGGGGTCCAATCGGAGCTGTAGTCTCCGGCCTACGCCAGAGCCACAGCAACTCGGGATCCGAGCTGCGTCCGCAACCCACACCACAGCTCACGGCAACGCCGGATCCTTAACCCACTGAGCAAGGGCAGGGACCGAACCCGCAACCTCATGGTTCCTAGTCGGATTCGTTAACCACTGCGCCACGACGGGAACTCCAGAGAAAGGTTTTTGTTTGTTTGCTTGCTTGCTTTTTTAGGGCCACATCTTCGGCACATGGAGGTTCCCAGGCTAGGGCTCAAATCAGAGCTGTTGCTGCCGGTCTACCCCACAGCCACAGCAATGCTAGATCCGAACTACGTCTGCGACCTACAGCTCACAGCAACACCAGATCAAACCTACATCCTCAGGGATACTAGTCGTGTTCGTTTCCACTGAGCCAAGATGGGAACTCCAGAGAAAGGTTTACTGCAGGGCCATGCAAGGATACTCGAGCCCCCTAAAAGGCCAGACTCCCTGAACCAAAATTGCAAAGCACTGTTAAAAGCCAGGTGAGGAGTTCCCGTCATGGCGCAGTGGGAAACGAATCCAACCAGGAACCATGAGGTTGCAGGTTCGATCCTTGGCCTTGCTCAGTGGGTTAAGGATCCGGCGTTGCCGTGAGCTGTGGTGTAGGTCGCAGACGTGGCTTGGATCTGGTGTTGCTGTGGTTGTGGTGTAGGCCGGTGGCTGCAGCTCCGACTCGACCCCTAGCCTGGGAACCTCCATATGCTGCGGGTGCAGCCCTGAAAAGACAAAAAATAAAAATAAAAAATAAAAAATAAATAAAAGCCAGGTGAGGGAAGGACAGTTATAGGGCAAACAATCAGCCTGCGCACAAGTCTCCAATTGGCTGATGGTGAGGCAGCAGGGCAGGGTCACAGGGGTTCCCCATCGATCCCTAGGCTCCAGGAGGCCTGGGGGCTGTGTGCCCATGGTCATCAAGTAGCCAACATCTGCCATGGCCGGGGGCACCTCTCACATTTGTAAAACAACTCAGGAAATGTGCATCAGATGCCCTTGTGCAGGCAATTAAGAGAGGAGCTAAAGCTGAGGATGCAGGGAAGGCCTACAGGGTCCTGCCTGGCCACACACCTACATTTCAGAGTGTTTTGTAAAACAAAAGAGAAAATCTACTTCGTAACACCCCGCAGTGAGTGAATGAATATTAGTTCACTCATTTTATTTTTTATTTTTTGGGCCATGCCCACGGCATGTGGAAGTTCCCGAGCCAGGGATCGAACCCACACTACAGCAGGGACCCAAGCCAATTCAGGGACAACACGAGATGCTTAACCCATTGCACCACAAGGGAACTCCTTTTCATTTTATACTTACACAGTGCTCTTTAAGTGTCAGGCATTATTCTAAAGCTTTACAAATTTTAACTCATTTAACCCTCCTAACAAGCCTATGAGTACAGGTACCATTATTACCTTCATAGTACAGACGAAGCAACATAGTACAGAAAACTGAGCGACAGAGAGGTCAAGTGACTAGCTCACAATTGCACAGCTGGCAAATGGGAGCATCCAGACTCGAACCCCGTCTAGCTGGAGAGTCTGCATTCCTAACAGCCATGACGTTACTTAACCATGATGCTAGGTTGGAATTTCTGAAACCTCTATCATTAAAACCTTCTAATGATTCATCCAAACGGAAAGACTTTCCGCCGTATTTTATTTCCCCCCATTAAATGTAAACCTCTGCAAGCCATTCTGATGTGAGAAGAAAAACCAGGCAGCGAGGGTGTTCGGAAACACTGCAGCAAGTTCCCTTGCCTCTCAAGGAGAATTCGCCTGGGCTCGATTGCTGACTCAGTGACGGTGGGGCCCAGAGTCCCAGAGCCCACCCCCTACCCAGGGCCTGGGGTGGATCCACCGTCTGCCCACACATCCCCGTTTGTGTCTGCGGCTGGGTCGAGGAGGTTGACAGAATTTTCATTCTCTCCAAAGTGATCATTAAGGACATAAATTTTTACTTCTCCCCATTAAATTGTTGATTCTGTTCCATAAAAGCTAAAATGTAGTCTCGCAGGATGGAACAAAGTAGGCAGCTCGCCTTGTTTCTGACTTTCCGTTTAATTTAGATGAGAAAGGGGCTGAGAGATTCCAATGCCTGCCCTGGCTCTTCCCCTGCACCAGAAACAACCACTTCACAGGAAAGGAATTAAAAGTCGGAGTACACCTTGCTCTTTGATATCGGATTATACCTAGTAGAGAAATAAAAGAATGACTTAGAGAGCAAAGTGTCAGGACTACGCCCGGCCAGTGCAGGCCTAATAAGGATTTCCTTCGACTCAGTCTGTTCTGTCAGGGAGCTGATCATTTAATGAATAAGAAACTGTCGCTCCGGGGTCTGTTCTGCTTCACTGCCTTTCTCACCCGACTCCCTCCCACCATCCACACCAGCCTGACCCCTACCTTCTTGTCCTTCTCCTTAGAAATTCCACCAGGGAAGGGGGCACTGTCCACCCAGGCAGATCAGGAATGGACAGAGGGAGCCGGCGCCTGCCAGCATTGCCTGGGGCAGGAGAGGGGGAGGGATTCAGCTTTGAGTCGTCGAATTTCCTGTTGGGGCTTTTCAATCTTCTCCCTCCCACTGCTCCTTGCTGGCTGAGCCGAGCTTTGGCTCTCCCCATATGCCTTTCATGCTCAGGGAGATGCCAAGTTTAAGAAAGAGCGGCCACAATTGTCGAGTCTTCCCTTCCCTAGACTCATGGTGCTTAAACCTCAAATTTGACCCTTGAATGAAAAGGAAATCCTAAATACAACCGACCAAGCCTTGACAATTCGTTTCCTCCCCTTTCCTCCCTCTTCCGTCTCTCTCTTCTAGAAAGACGGTACTGCATCTGGGTCACCGCATACGCTCGAGGGCCACACTGATGTCACTTAACTCTCTGAATCTCAGCTGCCTCATCCGTATGATGGGGGACATCAAAGGACCTCAAGTGTTGTTGTGAGAAGCTGGAACCCATCAATCATGTAGAACACTATCTGGGGAGTTCCCTGGTGGTCCAGTGGTTAGGAGTCATCGCTTCCACACTTGCAGCCCAGGTTCAATCCCTGCTCTGGGAACTGAGATCCCACATCAAGCTGCCACATGCTGCCACAGCCAAAAATAAATAAAGAAGGAAAAACTGTTTTACCCTAGGAGTTCCAGTCGTGGCTCAGCAGTAACGAACCTGACTAGGATACATGAGGATGTGGGTTCGAACCCTGGCCTCACTTAGTGGGGTAAGGATCTGGCATTGCCATGAGCTGTGGTTTAGAATGCAGATGCAGCTCAGATCCCATGTTGCCGTGGCTGTGGTGTGGGCCAGTGGCTGTAGCTCCGATTGGACGCCTAGCCTGGGAACCTCCATATGCCGTAGGTGCAGCCCTACAAAGACAATAAAATAAAATAAAATAAAATAAAATAAAATAAAATAAAATAAAATAAAATAAAATAAAATAAACCTAGCTTTAAAACAAAAAAAAGAAGGACTTCTGGCACAAGTAAATACTATATAAGCATTAGCTATTATCATGTCACGAAGAAGCTAGCGATGGATAAAGAGGGAAAGAAACAGATGATCTAGAATTTCAGAATTTTAAAGATGAAAAGCATCTTAGAGATCAGCTGGTTTACGCCGCTCATTTTACAGATCAGGAAACTGAGACTCAGACTGATGAAGTCTCAATTCCCATGTTAAAATTCTTTCTATAATGCTACACCCCAATTAATTTTGCCCCGAAGCTCGTCTGGTTTCTTTCTGCTTTTAGCCAACAAATATTTACTGAGCACTTCGTAAAGGGCTGTCATAACACACAACTCCAGGAAGCTGCATGATATGGTAGCTCTAGGTCTAGATGGTGAGATACCGTGTTGACACCACTGGGTGATGCCCTCCCCCCGCCCAAGTGGTGGGTGGTGGTGGCAGGACCTGGGACGGCTTCTAGCTAATAAAACACCGAAAAGGTGACAGAATGTGTGTGATTACAGATGTGTGATTACGGATTCCATTACTTAGGATCCTAATGCCTGTCTGGCTTGCTGACTCGGAAGAAGAAAGCGGCCATGTGGTGAGCTGCCTTATGGAGAAGGAGCTGAGGAGCATCTCCTGGCTGATAATCAGTAGCAAACTGAGGATATTTTTCCATGAAAAGAAAGGCTACCACCCAAAGGAGCTGTGATAGGAGTGCTGAAGAGTATGTGTTATCGACTGTTCTGCCCCTATTTATGGAGCCCTTATGATGTTCGAGGTTGGTTGTTTAAGTCACAGACCAGCTAGTGCTGGGCTGAGCCACACAGGAGCCGGAGGCAAAAGGCAGAATCTGTGTTAACGTACTGTATACGACTATACACGTGGTTTTATGTATTTTTAAAACTGGTTAATGGCTTTAATGAAAATATTATCAATGAGCTTGCTTCCATTGAATAAAGGACAGGAAAGTGATGGCAAGTTCTGGTTTGGGTATAAAAAAATTCAGATTTAATGTGACCTTTTCTACTTTTCAATTTTTAAATTTTTCTTAACTATTTTCATGTTCTGGGAAAAAATCATATGTATAGAAGGTATCATTGCATAGCCCTGATTGTAATTAAACATTAAAACACAACAATATAGCACAGGGAACTATATTCCATATCCTGAGATAAACCATAACAGAAAAGAATATGAAAAAGAATATATATATATGGATAACAAAGTCACTTTGCTGTACAGCAGAAATCAACACAACACTGTAAAGCAGCTATACTTCAGTAAAATTTTAAGAAAACATTAAAACAGGAGTTCCCGTTGTGGCTCAGTGGGTTATGAACCCCACTAGTATCCATGAGGATGCAAAGATGAAGGATCCATGGGTTAAGGGTCCGGTGTTGCCAGGAGCTGTGGTGTAAGTCAAAGATGTGGCTCAGATCCGGTGTTGCTGTGGCTGTGGTATAGGCCAGCAGCAGCAGCTCCAATTTGACCCGTAGCCTGGGAACTTCCATATGCCACAGGTGTGGTCCTGAAAAACAAAAAAGAAAAGAAACATTAAAACAGACATAAAAACATGTATATCGGGGTACACATTTTTCCTTTTGCCTTAGCTTCCAATATAGCTTGGCATAGCACTCCGAGATCTTGTTTTTATTTAAAACCTTGTTACTTTGTTCATCATGAATTTCTTGGCATTAATACAGATTCTTTAAAATAGTTACATTAAAATATTGTTTATCTTAAAAACAGAAAACGGAGTTCCCTGGTGGCTCAGTGGGTTGGGGATCCGGCCTTATCACTACTGTGGCTCTGGTTATTGCTATGGGAAGGGTTTGATCCCTGACCTGGGAACTTCCACATGCCACAAGTATGGCCAAAAATAAATAATAAACCCAAACAAACAAAAACAAGGCAGTCTGGTGTTGTTAGAGAGTAAGGTGGGGGCAGATATAGCAGGAAGTGAAGCTGGAGAGACAGGAAGTATAGATGTGTGGGTTGTGGTTATGAACTTTGGCATCAGGAAGATCTGGATTCAAATTCCAACTCTACCAAGTGTAAGTGCATAGCTTTGCCCTCCCCCTGAAACTAACACAACATTGTAAATCAACTATATTTCAATTGAAAAAATAAAGATTAAAAAAAAAAAACTCCAGCTCTTCCAGTTCCGGATCTTGTGAACTGGACAATGAGGTAAAGGAGTCTATGGCTCAGTTTCCCCATCTGTAAAAGAGCAGTGCAATCATACTTAGAGCTGTTATAAACCTTAAAATTAAATGATGCTCATAAAGCAGTCAGACTGCTACTGGCCCATAGTATGTGCTCAATGAAAATGTGAGCTGTTGGGAGGGGTCAAAACATGGCGATCCTAGTAAGACACGTCAAGGAATTTCATCTTAGAGACAACTGGGATTTATGGATGGAATCCATGTCAGCAAATTTGCAGTATAGGAATATTTATCTGGGGCACTGGGGAGGAGAGATTCAAAAAGAATGAGACTGAGGACAGGAAGATCAATTAGGAGACTACTGTAGTGGTCCACAAGAAGGCTGAGAAATAGTTGAGCTGGTAGGATGGGCATCTTAAATGCTTAAGTAGATATATTACAGTCTTCTTGTCTCTTTTTTGGGGGGGTCTTTTTAGGGCCACCCTTTGGCATATGGAAGTTCCCAGGCTAAGGGTTGCATCAGAGCTGTAGCTGCTGACCACAGCCACAGCCACAGCCACCCAGGATCTGAGCTGCATCTGTGACCTACACCACTGCTCACGGCAACGCCAGATCCTTAACCCACTAAGCGAGGCCAGGGATTGAACCTGTGTTCTTGTGGATACTAGCCAGGTTCCTTACTGCTGAGCCACAATAGGAACTCCTATTACGTTCTTCTTGATTGGAACAATAACAAATATAAACCATGGGATAAACATATCCTTTCTGCTGCCATCTGGGATCAGACAGTAAGGTCACTGGATCACTTGGTATTAAAATTCATTGTGGTCTTCCAGCCCTTTCTGTAACCTAGTGAGACACTTACCACATTGGCTGTTTTCTTTCTCTCTCTCTTTTTTTTTTTTTTTTTTTTTTTTTTTTTTTTTTTTTTTTTTTTTTTGTGGCTGCACCCATGACATGTGGAAGTTCTTGGATCAAACAGGGATCAAACCTGTGTCACAGTAGTGACAACTCCAGATCCTTAACCTGTTAAGCCACCAGGGAGCTCTGTGGCTGTTTTCTCTCTGCTGCGCAGTTTCTTTTCTTTTCTTTTCTTTTTTTTTTTTTTTTTTTTTTGTCTTTTTGCTATTTCTTGGGCTGCTCCCGCGGCATATGGAGATTCCCAGGCTAGGGGTCCAATCGGAGCTGTAGCCATCGGCCTACACCAGAGCCACAGCAACGCGGGATCCAAGCCGCGTCTGCGACCTACACCACAGCTTACGGCAACGCCGTATCCTTAACCCATTGAACAAGGCCAGGGACCGAACCCGCAACCTCATGGTTCCTAGTCAGATCCGTTAACCACTGCGCCACGACGGGAACTCCTGCTGTGCAGTTTCAAGAAAGTATTCCAAGATACTCACTTGTCCACAAGAGCGCTCAGACTTGCTTTCTTTAGTGTCCTAGAGTAATTATTCATTTATGAAAATGAAAACAAAATGCAGCCCAAGTGAATGACTCATAATGAGGGCCCCAGAGTCAGGGATAACCTACTGTACTTACCCCCCACTCCGATCTTCAGGTCGAGTCCCAGGAGGGAAGGTATGAGTCCCCTTGTACTAGACTGTTCAGTACGCAAGGCTCCATCTCCCACAGGGCCCCTGATGGGGCTGAAGATTGGTGTTTCTTCACCCATCAAGGCTGGAGCTTCGTGACAGCCTAGCTCATTAGCACACAGCTGCGGAGGGAGTCTAACACTGCGACAGAAGAAAAACTTGCCAAGTTTGTAAAGTTTTCCTTCTGTGGACTTTCTGTCCACCAGCCTCTCTGCTGCCCCCTCTGTCTTTATCCCTATCCCTGCTCTGAATATGCCTTCCATCACTCTTCAGTTCAGCCTTCTCACGCTATTCTGAATCCTGGAACAAGAGAGAGAGATGCTATAATTAAATTAACTCACATTGAGCTTAAGAGGAGCAGATCTCTAAAACACGGCACAGATGAACCTATCTATAGAACGGACTCATAGACATAGAGAAGAGACAGACGTGTGGTTGCCAAGGGGGAGGGGGGAGGGAGTGGGATGGACGAGGAGTTTGGGGTTGGTAGATGCAAACTATTCCATTTAGGAGGGATAAGCAGGGAGGTCCTGCTGTACAGCACAGGCAACTCTATCCAATGTCTTGGGATAGACCATGGTGGAAGATAACATAAGATAGGGAACGTATGTGTAGATTTTATATATATGTATGGATGACTGAGTCACTTTGCTGGACAGCAGAAATTGGCACCACATTGTAAACCAACTATACTTTAAGAAATAAGAAAAGGAAAGTAAAGAAAAAAGGAGTCGATCTCCAGAGAAGGTTGAATCCTCATTCCCAACAGATCTGGCGGGTTGAGGGTGGGGCCGTGATTAAGAAGGAGGGGGATCCTAAGACTTGGACTGGTGAATCTGGGGTGATGCACTCAAAACTCTTGGCTCCCCAGATTCCTCTGCACCCTCTGGGCCCTCAAAAGTAGCCCACTCTCCCCTGTGAAAAACTAGTGCCCACCTCTTGCCTGTAGACAAGGAAGACACTTTTGTCTTAGAAGGCAACATGCGTTACTGAAACTGCCTTCTAATCCCCAGAAGTAGGGCGAATTAAAAATGTGTGGGTGAATATTCAGAGATCACCTTGGACACCTAAATGATGCAGGGGTGGTTGCTCCCATCAAATCCCTATTGAATTCACCAGACTGGACACTACAAGATCCAGACAGATTGTGCAGAATGACAGCAGACAACCGCACACTCTACCAAGTAGTACCCCTCCTTGTAGCTGCTGTGCTGGATGTATCTTTTCTAGAGTAACTTAACCCAGCCTCAGGTTCATGGTGTGTGGTCACAGAAACCTGGAAAATAAGGTTTTTTTGTGGGGGTGGGGGGGCATGCACACAGCATGCTGAAGTTCCTGGGCCAGGGATCAAACTCAAGCCACAGCAGTGACCTGAGCTGTAGCAGTAACAATGCCGGATTCTCAACCCCTAGGCCACCAGAGAACTCTCAAGGGGGGGATTTCTATGCACATCTTTTGCCTGTATTTTCTTTTTTCTTTGATTTTATTTTATATTTTTTTGTCTTTTTAGGGGTGCACCCGTGGCATATGGAAGTTCCCAGGCTAGGGGTCGAATGGGAACTGCAGCTGCAGCTGCTGGTCTACACTACAAGAACACCAGATCCTTAAACCACTGAGTAAGGCCAGGCATGGAACCCATGTCCGCATTCATTAGTCGGATTCATTACCACTGAGCCACAAGGAGAACTCCCGCCTGTATTTTCTGAAAGCCAGGTCTTCAGAAGGCACTTGGAGGAACTGTCTGACAGGCCACACTTGACCCGGGGCCGAGGGACAGAGTGCAAATGCCTCAAGGGGCTACTCCCACCAGCCACACAGTCAGCGCATTGGGACGAGCCCTTCTCCTGCTGTTCCTGCCAACACAACTGTAGCACACTGTAGGAGCCTCTGAAACAAAACGACACTAAGACCCACACAAAAACAAACTTCATAGTGCAGCTCTATTTTTATTGGTAATAGTTTTAAAAATAGGGAGCTCCCTGGTGGCTCAGCAGGTTAAGGATCTGGCATTGTCACTGCTGTGGCATGGATTCATTTCCTAGTCCTGGAATTTCTGCATGCCACGGCTGTAGCCAAAAAAAAAAAAAAAAAAAAGAAAAAAGAAAAAAAAAGAAAGAATAGAAAGAAAGAAAAAGAAAAGAATAAAAGTTTTAATTGTGGTAAAAACATAACGTACCATTTAACCATTCGAAGTGTACAGTTGTGCAGTGTTAAATGTATTTACAACGTTGTGCAACAGAGCTCCAGAATTTCTCATCCTTGCAAAACTGAAACTCCATATCCATTACACAACTTCCCATTTCCCCCTCCTTCCAACCCCTGGAAACCACCATTCTACTTTCTGCCTCTGAGTTTGACTACTTTATAAACCTCATAGAAGTGGTATCATACTGTATTTGTTGTTTTGGGGACTGGCTTATTTCACTTAGCATATTGTCCTCAAGTTTCATCTAGAATATGTATAGTATGTGTAGTTATGTAATAGGATTTCCTTCTTTGTTAAGGGTAATATTTCATCTTATGCAAATACCACATTTTGTTTATCTGTGCACCTGCCGATGGACGTTTGAATGGCTTCATCTCTTGGCTATGCTGAATAACGCTGCAATGAACACGGGTGTGCAACTATCACGTTGAGATCCTACTCTCAATTCTTTCGGATATATACCGAAAAGTGGAATTGCTGGGTCATAAGGGAATTCTAATTTTTTTTTTTATGGCCACACCCACAGCATATGGAGGTTCCCCGGCCAGGGAGTGAAT
Organism: Sus scrofa; assembly: GCF_054392235.1. Lineage (NCBI taxonomy): Eukaryota > Metazoa > Chordata > Mammalia > Artiodactyla > Suidae > Sus > Sus scrofa. Next base: position 119,391,170 of record NC_139401.1, read on the forward strand.
CCGAGCTACAGCTGTAACTAGGCCACTTAGACGGGCAACGCTGGATCCTTTAACCCACTGTGCCAGGCCAGGGGTCAAACCAACACTTCCACAGTGACCCAAGCCCCTGCAGCTGGGTTCTTAACCTACTGCGCCATGGTGGGAACTCCTGGGAATTCTAATTCTAATTTTAATTTTTCAAGGAACCTTCTGACTGTTTTCCATAGTGGCTACACCATTTTACCTTCCCACCAACAATCACAGTGCCACTCTATTAAACCAAAACCACCACTGAGCAACACTGCAGAGACAGCTGATAAATACAGCCCCAGGAAGCACGCTGGGGTTCTCCGAAAGGTTTCTTTGTTAACGAGCAAATGTTCCCCTGTTTGTTAGCAGGGGAACATTCATTCATCAAATCAACAACACACAAAATACCAAGGAGGAGATCACCTGGCAGTTATACAACCACTAGTGCTTTTGATCTGTCCCGTTTCTATAGGCGCAGACACTGGGAACGGAAGGAAGCACACAACACACGACATTTGAATAAAAGCCCATTACAGGGGGCTTCTGCTGAATGGAAATTCTCATCTTGGCATGGCCCATGCTTTGGAGAACAAGAAGAAATCAAAATCTGCTTTAAAACCCATTGGCATATTTTATATGCATTTCTCGATTCCTTGCCAGCCAGCGAAGGAAGTGGTTTACAATGGCTCGCTCCTGGTGATGCCAGAGACAAAGTCCAGGCAGAATCTGTACTCCGGCTATGTGGCTGCTGCTGCTTCAGACCCCTTTAATGTTCCGAGGCGTGGATGGGGCCTTGTGTCTTGGTATTTTCTCTAAGCGCTTCCCAAACCCACAGAGACGGGCGAGGGACTCTCTGAAGGCAGCCCTCTGCTCTTCTGCCGGGTGTCACACAATCGAGCCACGTGGACAGCTGGGATGAGCTCCAGATACAATCTCCGTGAGCACGCTCCCGGTCCCCAATCACTCCCGCCTCCCCATGGAAGGAAGAAGTCGGCCTGGGGAACCTCGAATGGCTGCTTGCGAGCTAAGTACACACTGGACGTGTGGGCACAGGCGACAAGGTAGGCCTGCGGGAAGAGAGGGAGGGAAAAAAGGCAGGAAGGAGATCAAGGCAGAGACAGTCAAGGGCAGAGAGAAAGAGAACAGCCTCCGATTCAGACAGTTTTTGAGACGAAAACTATCCTTCAAAGGCTCTTGGAAGTCAAAGAAGGGAATGCTGGTGCTGCCTGGGGACAGCTGTGCAATGCCCCATTGTCCCTCTTTTCTTTGACGTTTGTCGTTATTGCGACTCTTTACCTGGTTTCTATGAATAAATTACTGGACAAATTTGTATCAGGAACATAAAAATACCAAGGAGGAGGTCAGCTGGTGGTAGCATTTGGCTTCCACTACATCTCTCTCTATTCCTTCCCCAGCACAGGTACTCCTCCCCTGAACACAAGGAGTCTTATGAAGGCCCCCTGGGAGCCTGTGGCACCATGGTCCACTGGCACCACACTGGCACACGATCTCTACTAAAAATGAAATAGTGAGTGCCATGACAAATTGGCAGGGTGGGTAATCTCTATATTATCAATTTATTTGTTCCAAGCCTATAAATGTCATGGACTGCTTCCACCAGCTTTGCTTTCCCCTTTTCCCACTGGTGAGTGCCCATGGCTGCAGTGTTTTCCTATCTAGAAACCTTGCTTTGGGAATCCTCACTCAGGGAATCCGAAAAGTCCTTTAAGAAGGTATTTCCCCATGTCGTGTTTTGTATTTTTTTTCTTTTTCGGCCACCCTTGTGGCATATGGAAGTTCACAGACCAGAGATCGAATCCGAACCAAAGCTGCGACCTGTGCCACAGCTGCAGCAACACCTTAACCCACTGTGCCGGGCCAGGGATCGAACCTGTGCCTCTTCAGGGACGCCAGATCCCTAACCCACAGCACCACAGTGGGAACTCCTGTTTTGTATTTTTTTCAGAAGGATATTTAGAAAGGGCAGATAGTTATCATTTCAAATACTTGGCTTCTACTTATCTTCCGTAAATGAGTGAATATCGCTGAACACACACACATAGTTTGTTGACCTCGGAGAGCCTGCGATCTTTCTAGAGAGTGTTTCCAGCCCCACCTTTTACAGTCAAGGAAACCAAAGCCCAAAACGGAATGGGCACCTCCATGCTTAACTTATGCTGAACAACCACCGAGGATGTCTAACTTCCAGGTCAGCATCTATAGTGACCTGGAAGAGAAGAGGGACACAGAGAGAGGGGGACAAAGAGAGAGGGCCCGACTGTCAATGTCTCAGGCCTTAACTCTCAGAGGTAAAGAGAGAAGGGCAAAAATGTCAAGTTCAAGAGTGAAAATCATTTCTCTAAATCGTTTCACAGGGACAAGCTCCAGGCTCTGGCAGGCCCAGTCCCCTCGCGCTGGGAGGGTCTGGGACGCAGAGGCGTGTACACTGGTGGGAGGAAGCGGGTGGGTAAGGACACGAGGAAAGGGAAGGTGAGAGAGAGAAATTGGGAAGAGAAATGTTTTGGTTCTTTTTATTAAAAGAGGCTGTGTAGGAGTTGAAAATGGTTGTGCCAGCCGGGAACAAGATGTGGGAGCTTGGAAGGGGAAGAGCCTGGGGGCGGCAGTTTCAACAAGCCACGGAGCTTTGAGGGGGCTTGAAAAGTGACTTTTGTAGATGATGAAGCGCCATCTCAGCATCAAGGTCCTCTGAATAGCCCCCTGGCTGGCAAAAAGATGTATCCTGGCTCCAAATAGCCCCACGATCGCGATCAACCCAGCTCTCTTATTGAGCTAGTGCTGTGGTTGCAGCACTGTATGTGCAATAAGTCACTTTATCCTCACAACCACCCCATGAGCTAAGTCCTATGACTACCCCACCAAAAAAAACCCCACAGAAATAGAAGCTCAGAGACTTGAGGAAAGCTTTCTGAGGGCACACAGCCAGTAATGGCCAGAGCCAGGAGAGGACTCAGGTCTATCCCATTCCGAGGCCACTGGATCTTGACTAGCTCACTCTACTGCCTCTCAAACATTAAAACTGAACTTTTAAAAAAACTTTATGCCCATACCTGTGTCACATATGGAAATTCCCAGGCCAGGGACTGAATCTGAGCTGCAGGTATAACCAACACCACAGCTGCAGCAACACCAGATCCTTAACCCACTGTGCCGGGCCGGGGATCAAACCCATGCCTCCTCAGTGACCAAAGCCACTACATTCAGATTCTTAACCCACTGCACCAAAGCGGGAACTCCTAAAATGCAATCGTAGTGATGGTTTCCCAAGTGTGTTTTTTTTTTTTTTTCCCATTAAAAAGTGTATAAGGGCAGTTCCCATTGTGGCGCAGTGGGAACGAATCCGACTAGTATCCATGAATACTCAAGTTCATCCCCGGCCTCGCTCAGTGGGTCAGGGATCGGGCATTGCCGTGAGCTGTGGTGTAGGTTGCAGACGTGGCTCGGATCCCACGTTGCTGTGGCTGTGCTGTAGGCCGGCAGCTGTAGATCCGATTTGACCCCTAGCCTGGGAACTTCCATATGCTGCGAATGTGGCCCTAAAAAGACAGAAAAAGAAAAAAAAAAAAAGTGTATGGGGAAGTTCCCGTGTGGCGCAATGGATTAAAGGATCTGGAGTTGCTGCAGCTGAGGCCCAGGTTGTGGCTGTGGCTCAGATTCAAACTCTGGCCAGGGAACGTCCACACGCTGGGGGCATGGCCAAATAAAAAGCGTATCAGTAGGTTTCAGAGCGATGTTGAACAAAACAGAAGCCATTCAGTATAGAGGCGGACCTGGAAATGTGAAGGCTTGCGCTGTTGCTTCCGCTTGCGGTAAGGAAATAAGTGCCCTTTGCTTTGCTTTTCTGTAAAATGAGGGCCTGAAGACAATCCCTAGGAAGACATCTAGCTCTCTGAGCTACACAAGTTACAATTATTTTAATGGTGGGAGAACAGAAACAACTAAAAAGAAAAAAACCCAGTGAATGCTAGTCTTAACCCACTGACAAGATTCATTGCGATGATGTGAAGTTTTTCACCATCTTTCAAGCCGTCACGTGCTATAATTTTCCTGTCTCCGACTGTCTGCACTTCTGACACGGAACTTTTTGTTGCTGACTATACAAAAACATTTTTGTTCCTCTGAGATACATCTCCCCACTTTGGTTTTTTCCACTCCACAGTCCGCTAGAATTTGGATCCAAACTCTCCCTGGCTAATTTTCTGCAGCAATGTTGTAATTTATGTGAAATGTCTTCCATAGAAAGTGAGAATGCAACAATATCAGCTCCAGATCCTGAATTGTACTTTTTCTAGTTAAAAAGAAAAACCAATATTGTTTCTCACTGCTTTATAACAGCTTTGTTGGGATTTAGTGACTATTTCACAAAATTCTCCCATTAAAAGCGCACATTTCAGTGGGGTTTTTAGCATACTACCAAATTATGAAGCAATCATCACTAATTTTAAGACATTTTCATCACCCCCAAAACAAACCCGTTCCCTACTGGTAGTCACTCCCATTTCCCTTTCTATCCAGGACCTGGCAACCACTAGTCCGCTTTTGTGAGTCTAATATTTGTCTATACTGGAAATTTCATATAATGGAATCATACAAAATACGGCCTTTTCTGACTGGCTGTTTTCCCTTTGCAATAGTCATCCATACTAATGCCATTCCTTTCTATGGCCAAAAAATAATCCACTGTGGCACATACCACATTTTGATTATCCATTCATCAGCTGATGGGCATTTAGGGTGCTTCCATTTTTCTGGCTATTAAGAATAATGCCGTTGTGGAGTTCCCGTCGTGGCGCAGTGGTTAACGAATCTGACTAGGAACCATGAGGTTGCAGGTTCGGTCCCTGCGCTTGCTCAGTGGGTTAACGATCTGGCGTTGCCGTGAGCTGTGGTGTAGGTTGCAGACTCGGCTCGGATCCCGCGTTGCTGTGGCTCTGGCGTAGGCCGGTGGCTACAGCTCCGATTAGACCCCTAGCCTGGGAACCTCCATATGCTGCGGAAGCGGCCCAAAGAAATAGCAAAAAAAAAAAAAGACAAAAAAAAAAAAAAAAGAATAATGCCGTTGTAAAACTTGTGTATACAAGTTGTGTGGATATGTATTTTCAGATCTTTGGTGTATATACCAAGGAGTGAAATGGATAGGTCCTATGATAGCTCTAAGTTTAACTTTGTGAGGAACTGCCAGGCTATTTTTCGAAGCGACTGTACAACAATCCCAGCAGCAAGGTATGAGGGTTCCACTTTCTCCACATCCTTCCTGATTTGTTTTTATCCAGTTTTATGGAGATATGATTGTCATAACAGCACTGTGTGAGTGTAAGGTGCACAGCATCATGGTCTGACTTACATACAGCATGAAATGATGATCACAATAAGGACACCTGTCATCTCATATGCTGGGAGCCACAAAGTGGCTAAGAAGAATAATCCTGCGTGAGGCCTAACTATAAGCAAAGCTACAGCAGAGGCTGAAGAAACTGAAGCTGCAAAGCAGTTTCGAAGAATCCCCCAGCTGATCCTGTTTAGTAAAAATTCCTGAAATATGATTTCCTCTTCTATTCTTGCGCTTCTGTCCCGTCTGACGTTTATGTGTGTTGTGAGTCATTCTTGGCTCATAATATGGGAACCTTCTCAAACTCCTGAGCTTCCACCCAAGTATGGGCCATTACCTACTTATAAACCTAAGCCCTTGTCAAATAGGTTGAAAACAATTGAACTATTCATAAAGAACTTTCCTAAGAATGGGAAGTTTCCCTTCAGAGGAGTAATAGTAAATATTACGCAGAACTGCCACGTAAGCCTGGAGATCTTTGTTGGACTCTGGTCCGTCCCCATGGAGACAGATTAGGGGGTGGTTTGGGTGTTGCCCATGGCCCAACAATTGTGGATACTATAAGACAAGATATATTTTTTTCTGCAATAAACGCTACCTGTTGGGACCCAGCAGGTGGAAATTATTATTATAATTGGCAAGATTCTTTTGATATATAGATTTTATAATTAATAAAGATTTCTATAATAGATAAGGTTTATTTAAAAGTTTATGTTCCCACAACCTGCTAATGGTCTGAGGTCAGCCTGACCTCGAAAGCAAGCCACGTGTGAATACCCCACTCCCCATTAATGGCTGTTCATGCCTGCTAGAGGAGCACAATAGGTAGCTTGAGGCAAGAATATCTATCACCTTATGCCAAATCATTGTTAAAGTAAAAAATTAGATACCTATTATTCTGCTTGCTATTTACTTATTTTCTAAGAATAAAAGTATGTAATCTTTGTACGTAATCTTTATTTAAAATCTAAAACTAAAAGAATAGTTTGGAATAATAAATTAACATATATTGTTGTTTGCATAATCATGCATAAGCGTAAAATGTATAAAAGCTGATGCTCTCCTTTCAATAAGCGGGTCATCTGCAGCACTTGCTAAGGGAGTTGGCTCCAATTCTTCCCGCGCCTGTTTGTAGCCCCTCCTCCTGTTCGTCATCTCCTGGCTGCTGGGGCTGGACCCCGGCACTCATACAGATACATCATTAAAGAAATAGAAAAAAATGTTTTCCTTGTGATAAGACCTCTTAGGAATTCCTCTCTTAACAATTTTCATCTATGACATACAGCGGTGTTAATTTTATTAATCACGGTATACATTCCATCCCTAGTACTTATGTATCTTATAACTGGAAGTTTGTGTTTTGGCCAGTTTCTGATTTTAGCCATCCTACTGGGTGTGAAGCGGTATCTCATTCTGGCTTTGATTTGCATTTCCCTAATGACTAATCACGTTGAGTGCCTTTTCATGCGTTTATTGGTCATTTGTATATCTTCCTTGGATCAATGTCTATTCTGATGTTTTGCTCATTTAAAAAACAAACAAACATTTTTTTTGGCTGCACCTGTCACCAAAAGTGATATTATGACCAGGATGCTAGTCATAATACAACTTCCTTGGAGTCGCTGGTGTGTCCTCCAGAAGGCTAGGCATGAAAGAAGCAGGGAGGGAGAGGAGGGATTGATGTCTGATACCTCACAGACGAAGCTTTTGGCTTGGCTTAAGGGTAAATATTTGTCAGGAGGATCACTAAACATTGTCATTTTTTTTTTTTTCTTTTTCAGCTGCACCTTCAGCATATGGCAGTTCCTGAGCCAGGGGTCGAATCCAAGCCCCAGGTGTGACCTCCGCCACAGCTGTGGCAACACTGGGTCCTTAACCCGCTGTGCCACAGCAGGAACTCCTATAAAAAAACTTTTTTTTTTTTTTTTGTCTTTTTGCTATTTCTTAGGCCGCTCCCGCGGCATATGGAGGTTCCCAGGCTAGGGGTTGAATCGGAGCTGTAGCCACCGGCCTACGCCAGAGCCACAGCAACATGGGATCCGAGCCGCGTCTGCGACCTACACCACAGCTCACGGCAACGCCGGATCGTTAACCCACTGAGCAAGGGCAGGGACCGAACCCGCAAACTCATGGTTCCTAGTCGGACTCGTCAACCACTGCGCCACGACGGGAACTCCTAAAAAAACATTTTTAAGGGTACAATTCAGTGGCATTAAGTATCTTCACATTGGTGTGTGTTTATCACTGCCATCCATCCATCTCCAGAATTTTTTTATCTTCCCAAACTGAAAGTCTGTACCCATTAAATAATACTTCCCCAGTCTCTCCCCCTCCCACCGCCCCGGCCCTTGGCAACCAGCATTCTCATTTCCATCTCTATGAATCTGACTGTACTAGGTACCGCATATAAGTGGACTCATACGGTATCTGTCCTTTGGTGTCTGGCTTATTTCACTGGGCATCATGTCCTCAGGGTTCATCCATGCCACAGCATGTGGCAGAACTCCTTCTCCATACCCACCGGGTCTTTCCCTCAACAGCAAGGTTTCTTAACTTTGGCGCCACTGACCTTTGCAATGGGCTAACTTTCCTTATTGTTCGTTGTTTGTTGTTGTTGTTGTTGTTGTTGTTGTGTTACCCAGTTTTGTTGGGATACAACTGACACATAACCCTGTACTTGTTGAAAGCATACACCATAATAACTTGATATGTATTGTGATACAATCACAAGAAGTTTAGTTAAAATCCGTCGGCTCATATAGTTCCAGAATCTTTTTCCTTGTGATGAGAACTTTTAAGATCTACTCTCTTAGCAACTTTTTTTTTAGCTTGTATGTTTTTTTATTATATAGTTGATTTACAATGTTGTGGCAACTTTTTTTTTTTTTTGTCTTTTGTCTTTTTGTCTTTTGTTGTTGTTGTTGTTGTTGCTATTTCTTGGGCCGCTCCCGCGGCATATGGAGGTTCCCAGGCTAGGGATTGAATCGGAGCTGTAGCCACCAGCCTACGCCAGAGGCACAGCAACGCAGGATCCGAGCCGCGTCTGCAACCTACACCACAGCTCACGGCAACGCCGGATCGTTAACCCACTGAGCAAGGGCAGGGACCGAACCCGCAACCTCATGGTTCCTAGTCGGATTCGTTAACCACTGCGCCACGACGGGAACTCCTGTTGTGGCAACTTTTAAACAGACGATTTGGTATCGTTAACTACAGTCACCATGCTGTACATGGCATCGCCTGGATGTGTCATTCATCTTATAACTGGAAGCTTGAACCTTTTTACCACCTTTACCCAATTTCCCCACTTCCCTCTCCTACCCTAACCCCCCCTCTGGAAATCACACATCTGATCTCTGGTTCTATGAGTCTGGTTTTCTTAGATTCCACATGTAAATGAGATCATATAGTATTTGTCACTCTGTGTTTGACTTATTTCACTGAGCATAAGTCCATCCGTATCGATGCAACTGGCAGGATTTTCTTCTTTTTGATGGCTGAATAATATCCATATATATATATATATATGATATACATATATATCACATTCTCTTTATCTATTCATCTAGTGATGGGTACCTAGGTTGTTTCCAAGGCTTGGCTCTTTGTAAATAATGCTGCAATAAAAGGGCTGACAATTCTTTCTCTTTTTTAAAAATTTTTTTTTTTAATTTAAAACTTTTTTGAGTTTGTGTGTGTGTGTGTGTGTGTGTGTGTGTGTCTTTTTCTTTTTTTAAGGGCTGCACCTGAGGCATGTGAGGCTAGGGGTCAAATCGGAGCTGCGGCTGCTGTCCTACGCCACAGCCACAGCCACAGCCACAGCCACACTGAACAAGTTGCATCTACAACTTGTGGCAATGCCGGATTTTTAACTCAATGAGCAAGGCCAGGGATTGAACCCTCATAGACACTAGTTAGGTTAGTAACCGGCTAAGCCACAACAGGAACTCCTGGCAATTCTTGTTGGAGGTGCTGTCCTGGGCATTGTAGGATGTCTAGCTGTACCTCTGGCCTCTGCCAGTTGTATGCTAAGAGCATTCTCCCCCAGAATGTGTGTAGATATTGTTGAAATCCTTGGGGAGCAAAACCAGCTTAGGTAAGAATCATTCCCCTAGAGTCTAGCAAATTGGGGCTGGGAACAGGACTGGTCCTCAGGAAAATTGTAGATGTACAGTGTCTTGAGGGTCAACAGCCTCAAAACGTAAAGCACTGATAATCTGATGCTGGCCTTGAAGCACAGCAAGCATATATGCAACCCCCCCACACACAAAAGTTCGCATTTCTCATCATTTTACTCCTCTGGTGATGGTGATTTATTAAGCAAATAAACTCTTTTTATGTCCATTATATGTCTAGTGCTCTTATTTTAACACAGTCATGAATCAGAAAAATGATCCTTTGGCAATCCGCATGCCCTGATTCTTGGTTGGAAATAAGTCATCTTGGGTTTCAAGGTCCTTCCAAGTGCCAGCATGCTTTAACCTCAGGTACGAAGGACCATCTTAGGGCGAGAACACTTTACCTGGACCCCTTTAAGGACGTCGTGCAGGTCATCAGAGCTCACTGGGCCTTTTTATTCATCTCCTTTGATTCTTTCTATGTTCTACTTATCACAACGACCAGGCTAACCCTTCTACCCTCTTCTGGAATGCTCAGTCTTTTCCTCAATTAGATAAATTACATTGCCTTCCTCTTTCATTCAATTCGTTCATTGGACAAATATTTATTGAGGGCCTACTACTAGGCTAAATACTGTTAATACAATGGTAAAAAAAAAGACAAACTTATTTCCTGATTTTATGGAACTCTTGTTCTAGTGGTGTAATCGAAAGAAATCAATAAACATATAAATAATACAATTACAAAGTGAGATAAGTATTTGAAAGAAGAAAAAATAAAGATTTTAGATAGAGAATAGCAGGACAGGCTGACAGGAAGACCTCTCTAAAAAGGTGATAGTTAAGCTGTGAAAGATGAGAAAAACCAGTCATGGATAAAGTAAAGAAAACAGAATTCCAGGAAAAGAGACCAGCAGATTCTAGGTCCCTGAGGTGGCTCTTTGCAGTTGGTGACAAAAATGGCCAAAGTTCTTTTCTCCATCAGACCCTTTACAGTATGGTTTTAGTTCCTCCCACTAAGAGGTGGAGTCTACTTTAAAATTTTTATTTTAGTTTATTTACTTTTTGGCCCTGTCTGTGGCATGCACGAGTTCCCGGGCCAGGGACTGAATGCAAGCCACATCAGTAACCCCAGCCACGGCAGTGACAATGCCAAGTCCTTAACTGCTAGGCCACCAGGGAACTCGTAAAAATTTTATTTTGTTAAAGTATAGTTGATTTATAGTGTTGTGTTAATTTCTACTGTATAGCAAAATGTCCTCAATCATACACACACACACACACACACACACACACACACACACATATATATATACACTCTTTATTATATTATCTCCCATTATAGTGTATCACAGGATATTGACTACAGTTCCCTGTGCTATACAGTAGGACATTGTTGTTTATGTATTCAGTATACTAACATTTGCATCTGCTAACCCCAAACTCCCAATCCATTCCTCCCCAGCCCTCCCTTGGCAATCACAGGTCTTTTTTCTATGTCTATCAGTCCCTGTTTCTATTTCATAGAAAAGTTCATTTGTGTCATATTTTAGATTCCAGATATGTGATATCATATGGATATCAACTGTATTTCTCTTTTTGACTTCCTTTACTTAGTATGATAATCTCTAGTTGCATCCATGTTGCTGCAAATGGCATTATTTCATTCTTTTTCATGGCTGAGTAGTATTCCATTGTGTATAGATACATAGATATATACACACCATGTCTTCCTTATCCCTTCAGCTGTCAATGGATATTTAGGTTGCTTCCATGTCTCAGCTATTGTAAATAGTGCTTCAATAAACATTGGGATGCATATGTATTTTTGAATTATAGTTTTCCCCAGATATATGCCCAAGAGTGGGATTATAGGATCATATGGTAGTTTTGTTTTCAGTTTAGGTTTGTTTTTTTTTTGGCTGCACTCAAGGTATGTGGAAGTTCTTGGGCCAGGAATCAAACCCACACCACAGCATCAACCCAAGCCATTGCAGTGACAACTCTGGATACTTAAGCCTCTGCATCCCAAGGGAAGTCTAATTTTTGGTTTTTTAAGGAAACTCCATACTGGTTTCCATAGTGGTTATACCAATTTAACATTCCCACCAACTGTGGGTTCTCTTTTCTAGATAGAATCTATTTTTATCCCGCCTGAATCCAGGTTAGACTTGTGCCTTGCTTTGCCCAGTAGAATATGGCCAAAGTGAGAGTGTATCAGTTCAGAGCCTAGGCCTTAAGAGATCCTGTACACTTCTTCTCTCAGAGCCTGGCCAGTGGCCATGAGATCAAGCCTGGGCTGGTTTATTGGAGAATAAGAGACTGTTAAACAGAGACATGTCATTCCAGCTGAGACAAATCATCTTAGACCAGCCAGCCTGCAGCCGACCCAGCAGCTGGCCACTACTGTGAGAGAAAATGGTGCCAAGTGCAGGTAAACCACTAGCTGAGTTCTGCCCAAATTGCCAACCCAGGGAATTTTGAGCTAAATTGTTTTAAGTCATTATTTTAGAATAGTTTCTAACATAGCCAGAAATAATTGGTATGCCCTTTAATGAAAACAGGGTCCTTACCAGAGTAACCTCCTTCCCTTATCCTGTTTCAACCTCAACAAAAACCTCTGTGCTTTCAGAATCATTGGATGATCAACTTTCTGGTTGTTCTACCTACTCCTGAAAGTAGGATATTGGGATATTAAGGCCTCTAAGTGTTATGTAGAGCTGCCTGTTTCTCCATTCAATTCTGTCATTATTTGCTTCATACATTTTGAAGCTCTGATGTTTGGTGCATACATGTTTTTAAATGTTATACCTTCTTCATGAATTGACCCTTTTATCAATGTATAATATCCTTCTTTGTCTCTCGTAACAGTTTTTGACTTAAAGTCTACATTGTTTGATGTTAGTATAGCCACCTCTTCTCTCTGATTATGATTTGCATGGAATATTGCTTTCCATCATTTCATTTGCAATGTGTTTGTGTCTTTAGATCTATCATGGGTCTCTTATAGACAGCAAATAGTTGGATCATTTTTTTTTAAAACACGTTCTACCAATCTGACTTTTGATTGAGGAGCTTAATCTATTTACATTTAAAGTATTTACTATTAGGGAAGCACCTACTTTTGCCATTTTGTTATTTGTTTTCTGCACGTCTCATAGGTTTTTTGGTCCCTCGTCTCCTCCATTTTGCACTTAGTGGATTTTTTTTGTGGTGACATATATCAATTTCCTTTTTATTTCCTTTTCTGTATATTCTGTAGATATTGTCTCTATGGTTACCATGAAGATTGCAAATAATATTCTAAAGTTAGAACAATCTTCTTTAATTGATACCAACTTAACCAAAATCACATATAAAAACTCTACTCCCGTACACCTCTGTCCCCCGTGTGCTTTATGTTACTGACGTTACAAAGTACATCTTTGATATTTATTTATTTATTTATTTATCTTTAGGGCTGCACCCGTGGCACATGGAGGTTCCTGGCTAAGAGTCTAATCAGAGCTACAATTTGACCTCAAATCGGAGGTCAAATTCCAGCCTACGCCACAGCCACACAGGGTCCAAGTCGCGTCTGCAGCCTACACCACAGCTCACAGCAATGCTGGATCCCTAACCCACTGAGCGAGGCCAGGGATTGAACTCACAACCTCCCGGTTCCTAGTCAGATTCGTTTCCACGGCACCACGATGGGAACTCCCAAAGTACAGCTTTGTACATTGTATATCCATTAGCAAAGATTTCTAATTATTTTCATGTATTTGTCTTTCACATTCTGTAGAAAATATAAAGTGGAGTTACAAACCCAAATTATAATACTACTGATTTTTAAATTTGCCCATGTATTTATTTACCTTTACCAGAGATCTTTCTATCTTCATATGGCTACAAGTTACTGTCTAACTTCCTTTCATGTCAAGCTGATGAACTCCCTTTAGCATTTCTTATAGGGTAGGTATAGTGGTGATGAACTCCCTTAACTTTTGTTTGTCTGGAAATGTCTTAAATGCTCCCTGATTTTTGAAGGCAGTTTTGCCAGGTACAGAACTCTCAGTTGACAACTTTTTCTTTTCAGCACATTAAATATACCATCCCAGTCGCTGCCTTCTCACCTCTGAGGTTGCTGCTGAAAAATCAGTTGATATACTTTTTGAGGCTCTTTGTACATGACAAACCATTTCTCTATTGCTGCTTTCAAGATTTTCTTTTTGTCTTTGCTTTTTCTACAGTTTGATTATGTCTCTCAGTGTGGATCTCTTTAGAGATTTATCCTCCTTAGGGTTTATTGAGCCTCTTGGATTTGTAGATGTATGTCTTCATCAAATTTATAAGATTTTGATCATTTATTCAAATAATGTTTCTGCTCCTTTCTTTCTTCCCCTTCTGGGACTCCCATAATGTATATATTGGGTTTCTTGATGGTGCCCCATCAACAGAGTCCCTTGGTTCTATTTACTTTTCTTCACTCTTTTTTCTTCCTGTGCCTCAGATTTGAAAATTCAAGTGCATTGATTCCTTCTTCTATCTGCTCAAATCCACTGCTGAAAGACTTTAGTGAATTTTTCAATTTAGTTATTGCATTTTTCAGCTCCAGAATTTGTTTTGTTTTAATAAGTCCTATCACTTTGTTGATACTTTGTTCATGTATCATTTTCCTGATTTACATTAGTTCTCTGCCCATGGTTTCCTCTAGCTCTTTGAGCATATTTAAGACAATTGTCTTAAAGTCTTTTTAGTACATCTGCTGCCTATTTTTTCAGTGAAATTTTCTGCCACTTTACGGTCCTCCTTTGGATGAGGCATGTTTCCGTGTTTCTTTGTTTGTTCTATGATTCTGAGGGATGGGAATGGGCATTTAAAAAAAAAGAAAAGCCACTTCCCCATCTTCGCAGACTGGCTTTGTACCGAAGTCCTTTGCTAAATATCTGGTGTGCTCTGGGCCTTGGGGTCAGCTTGAGGAGAAAGCTTAAGGTCTTCTCAGGTCTTTACTGAGGATGCATTTTATGTGAGCCTGTGTCTAGCTTTTTCAATTCCTCTGCATACACAGCTGCTTTTTAAGTCTTAATTTCTTAAAGAGTCTCAACTCTGCTTCTTTCTGGAGCCCTAGCTGGTCTAGTGTATGTCTGTACCCATAATCGCTTGTCACAGGCATCTATGGATTTTATTCCTCCTGCAGCTTCCTCTCACAGCATCCACTCCTTCCCCTCACCTGAGATCTGAATTAGGTGAAACACATTTGTAGTCCATTAAGCAATACCCAGACAAGTTAGAATGTTGTAAATAAGATCTGCTCTTCTCCCTCTGGTTCTAGGGAGGGAACTGGAAACTGGGCTGCCACCTTCTCCAGACCAAGATCATGCTGCACTGGGGAAGAGGGAGGGAGCAAGGGTGTGCAAAAATGCCGAAAGTTTTCCTACTGTTTTGAACATGTTTTTTTCGTGATTGGGCATTCACTTGATTGCTATAGACCTTTGACTGTTTTCCAGAGCTCCTAAAAGATTATTTAGCCACTTTTTTTGTTTTCAATATTTCTTTAGGTGGACAAAGGTTTGGAATTTCCTATTCCACCATTTTGTTGATGTCAATCAAAGCCGAGATTTTTACTACACAGTGTTGCACTCGTTTCTTACCAGAACTCATCAAGGTCAAGATCATTTGTCACTACCTATTCAACAGATACTCACTGAATACTTACTATCTGGGGACTTCCCTTTGTGGCTCAGTGGTTAACGAACCCCACTAGGATGCATGAGGTTTCAGGTTTGATCCCTGGCCTCACTCAGTGGGTTAAGGATCTGGCGTTGCTGTGAGCTGTGGTGTAGGTCACAGATACAGCTCAGATCTGGCATTGCTGTGGCTGTGGTGTAGGCCGGCAGCTGCAGCTCGGATTCAACTCCTAGCCTGGGAACTTCCATGGGTGTGGCCCTAAAAAGCAAAAAAAGAAAAAAATACTTACTATCTGTATTAATTCACATTTTTGGAGAAAGAGAACCAATAGGATGGATGGATATATGTATGGATGGATGGATGGATAGATAGATAGATAGATAGATAGATAGATAATTATAGGAATTGGCTCATGTGGTTATGGAGGCTGAGAATTCCCATGATCTACTATTTTCAAGTTAGAGAACCAGAAAAGCTGATGGTATAATTCAGTCTGAGTTTGAAGGACTTAGGAGAAATGGGGAGCCAATGGTTTAAGGCCCTGCCTGGGTCCAAGAGCCCAAGAACCAAGAGTACCAATGTGTGAAGACAAGAGAAGATGGATGCCTCAGCTCAAGTAAAGGGTGAATTTACCCTTCCTTTGCCTTTTTGGTCTATTCAGACCCTGAGTGAATTGGATAAGACCTACCCACATTGGTGAGGGTGGTCTTTTTTTCACACAGTCTACTGATACAAGTGCTAATCTCTTCTAGAGACACCTGCACAGATATATCCAGAAATAATATTTTACCAGCTATCTGGGCATCTCTTAGCCCAGTCAAGTTGACACATAAAGTTAACCATCACATTATCTGCCAAGCATTGTACTAAGTGCTGGCAATATAGTAGTGATCTAACAGGCAATATCCCTACCCTCACAGAACTCTCATATCCTTCAGTACTGGCTTTGGACTTTTCACATGGTTTGGAAAGGCCATTAAAACTCTAAATTCTAGGCCAAATATCCCATGGAATTTAGATTTATTCTTCCTTTTTGCTAAATGAAATAAAGATAGGCGTGAATGGAAATGTTTCAGTTCAGATAAGGTAGTGATGAACAAATGATCACAGATATAGGATCTGACTAAGAACCAAAGTAACTCAGGAAAAGCCATAAATTATAGGCGAGTCAAGGACTCCAGCACTGATTTAATGTGTACCCTTGGCCAAGGCCTTTTCCCTCTCTAGTCTTGGTTGCTTGATCTCTTGAATGAGAGTGTTGGACCAGCCCAGTGTTTTTGTAAAACTGTGTTCTGGGAGTTTCTCTGGTGGCTGAGTGGGTTGAGGATCTGGCATCATTACTACTGTGGCTCAGTTTCCATCCCTGGCCTGGAAATTTCTGCATGCTGTGGGCGTGGCCAAAAAGACATGTCCTGCAGAGGTCTAGGATCCCTATCCCTACGGCCAACTAATACATTCTCGTTGGAGAAACGTTTGCACGGCTTTAAAAACTGAAAACATGGATTTCATGATCCCAATGGTCTCATCAAGCTCTGAAGAACTATGATTCTGTAATTCATCATTATGATGACTCTCACAAAAAATAATGCAGTACCCTCCCCAATTTCATTATTCGTAAAGTAATCTGTCAACGAGAGGATGTCTTGGATAAAATTCTATAGGTCTAAGTTCCCATTAGACCTTGCGGTGGATACCAAAGTAATTCAAGATGTGGTCTTACACTTACAAGGCCGATCCATTGATCATTAAAAATCCCCCCAAGGTAGCTCATCTGTAGTTATTCCTTCGATGAGTCCTTTAAAATAGTTTCACCAGTCCTAAAATCACAGAATCTTAGGGCTGGAGGGGACCTTGGGGACTTCCACAGAGATATCATTAAAATAAAGCTAAGTATTATTTGCCCTCCTTTTAAAAATGTTGTCTCAAGAGAACCCTGAACCTTAAATGTACACTGAAGCATCTTTCCTCATTTGAGGGTTTACAACATACTCTAAATATACGGGGTTCTTGGCTTTGTGCCGAGGATCTTGTCTTTTAGGACAGAAGTTTAGGATAAATGACACTTCCAATTATAACTTCTCCCTGGAGAGATCATCTCCAACTCAATTCAGTAATAGAGTGGTTACCTGGGGCAGGCAACCTGGGGTTTCACAAAAGGCTTTAAGATCTGAAAACACGCACAGCTGATAATTAAAGCCCTCGTCCATCTGACCTAAATCTTTCTACGGCCTTTGTGAGATTTGCCTATGCAGGTAGAATTCTATTTTAACAAGTTTGACGAGACACCGAAATTGCTAGTTTTAGCCTAATCTCCATAAACGAGAAACCTACTGTTACAAGGTGTAGAGAAGAGCCAGCTATTTATGGTTTGAATTTTTCTCACACGAAGTGAATGTTCCTTATTGTACTTTATTTACAAAGAGCATTAAGTTGGGGATGATATGGGGTGTGGACGTGAGGACACGTCTTGGTATTCCAGAGCAGAAGTGTCTGAAAAAGAATATGCAGACTGCCTTTTCTTCTGTACAGCTGTACAGGAAGTCCTTAAAATTCCCAAATATCACTGTAGTATCTGATTTCCCTCATAAATCCTCTGTGTTCTGCAAAAAAGGAATCATGGCTTCCTTAGAAGCCCTTAGTTTCTGCTCACCTTCTTTGCTAGCTTTCTTTTCAGGGCCTGTTTGTTTATCGGCAACCCCTGTAGCAGGCAGAAGTTCCAGGGCCAGAGATCGAACCTATACCACAGCAATGACCTGAGCCACAGCAGTGACAACACTGAGTTCCCAACTGATGAGCTACCAGGGAACTCCTCGGGGCCTTTTTTTAAATGGTTGGTGGTAGAAGCAAAACTATAAAGTTTGGACGTTATAGGAGTTCTTATTCCTAGCTATGGAGGCTGAGTGATTATCTAGGCTCAATGAGGGTTGGTCACAGTTCCCTGGTCGCCTAGTGGTTAGGGATTCAGCACTGTCGCTTCTGTGGCTCAGGACTGATCCCTAGCCTGGGAGCTTCTGCATGCCACGGGGACGCCAAAAACCAAAAATCCAAAGCTTGGTCAACCGCCGTGTCACTTTGAACTTCTACCTGGTAGAGAATGAAGTTCAAGTTTATGCCTCACCCAAACTGCAAATGACTACATGGTGTTGACATCCTAGAGGTAGAGACCTCAAAGTTAAGTCTGTGAGTTCCCAGGGCACATTATATTTGAAAACATTTCAATGTTTTCAGAAAGCTGGATTGATACCTTGGGAAATACGAGAAGACAAAAATCTGTTCTAGTGAAGGTCTTTACTTCGGAAATTAGAGACGTGTTAGCTAAACCTATAGGTCTCAGAGCAGTAAAGCACATAGGTCTTCACTTGAGTCAAGAGGTGGTGAGGATGGGGAATGTGACAGACTCTGAAGGTGACGTCAAACACTATTTAAAATGGCTTTGTTTGGTGTTGGTTGAGTCCTGTCTTTTCCAAGGGTCCAAACTGCATATTTCTTTTTCTTTCTTTTCTTTTCTTTTTTTTTTTTTTTTTGCTTTTTAGGGCCGCACCTGAGGCATATGGAGATTCCCCGGCTAGGGGGTCTAATGGGAGCTACAGCTGCCGGCCTACACCACAGCCACAGCAACGCAGGATCCGAGCTGTGTCTGCGACCTGCACCACAGCTCACGGCAACACCGGATCCTTAACCCACTGAGTGAGGCCAGGGATCAAACCCGCAACCTCATGGTTCCTAGTTGGATTCGTTTCTGCTGCACCACAATGGAAACTCCCAAACTGCATATTTCTGATTTCAATTTTAGGTCTAGGATCACAATCTCTCCCAAACTCTATGACCTGTCATCATTCTTAGTAGTTTCAATATCCTTCCTACACTCTGGCCTCTCAATTCCTTCAACTCCTTTCCCCCAAGGATCTTGTCCTTCATGCTGCCTTGGCTTCTCAACCCAGAATCTCATTTTCAAGCCTCCCACTCTGGGCACCATCTCCTAACTCTCTAGTTCACCTGCCTTAGAACCACAGAGCCAACAATCCCTCAACCTCACAGGCCGTAAAGTCTACTGATCGTACCACTTTTTCACTGATGCTCAGCCCCTCAAATCTTCGGTTCCTTCCTGGCATGAAATCCTGTGGCCCATTATTCTGGTAATTCTCTTATATACACACACCCTCGACTCTCCTGTCTCCACCTTCCTCTGTTATTCTCACCTGTCAAACCAGCGACCTGGTTAAATCACCTCTCGACCAGCACTGGACCTGCATCTGTGCAGCCCGTTAGAGCTAGAGATAACGTCGAGCTCTGCTGACTGCTCTCGCTTTACCCCCAGGGGGCTCTGAGTGCCCTCAGCATCATGCCCTCTCTCCCTGCCAGGCTGATGATTTCAGCCCTTCTCTGCTCTTCTCAAACCTACTACTACTCATCTTTACTCTTCTCATTCTGGGGTGACTGACTGCTGATCTTGCTTCCCCTTCCATTGAGAAGGTAACAGCAGCCAAAAGAGCGTTTCTACAGCACCACCACCAAATCTACAAACGAGCTACACTGGAACCATATTCTCTCCTTGTTTTCCTGTTACTCTAGATGAGCTTTCTGGATTCTGGTTTAAGCCATGCCTGTGTGCTGGCACATGTGGGTACTAGATTCCCTCCCATCTCACCTATGCCAGGTTGTAACACCAGAAATTCTGCCACTTCTCTCCTGCCTCATCATCTTTCCCTCTCTACTGCATTATTCCCATTGGGACACATCAGGCTAACATTTCCCCCTCACAAAAGTGCCAACTGGAGAGTTCCCGTTGTGGCTCAGTGGGTTAAAGACCCAATTAGTATCCATTAGGATGGGGGTTTGATCCCCGGCCTCGCTCAGTGGGTAAGGACCCACTCAAGCTGCGGTGCAGGTCACAGATGAGGCTCGGATCTGGTGCTGCTGTGGCTGTGGCATAAGCCTGCAGCCCTAGCTCCAATTCAACCCCTAGCCGAGGACCTTCCATATGCCGCAGGTGTGGCCCTAAAAAATAAATAAATAAAGTGCCACCTGATGGTAAAGTGAAGGGAGATGATGTGGGTTGAACGAAGACAACAGAAGTGAGCACTGAACGGAGAAGATGGATTCTGGAGACATTTCAGCAACACGATAGATAGAGCTTGGGGTCCCATCACACGGGGAATGCAAGAGAGTCGGAAGGAAAAGAGAAAAAGAGGGAAGGCACTGAGTGGTTTTGCCTGGGTGACGTGCAAATAGCAATGTCATCAACTACGAAATAGGGAAAGTGAGTTGCGTTTGGGGCTTGTATTCATTTTCTAGGGCTGCCATGACATAGGGCCACAGACCAGGTAGCTTAAATAACAGAAATTTATTTTTTCACAACTTTGGAAGCTCAGTGTCTGATCGCAAGGTGTCCCCAGGGTGGTTCCATCTGAGGCCCCCTCCTTGCTTTGCTGATGTCATCTTCTTCCTCTATCTTCACATGGTTTTCCCTCTATACGTGTCCGTGTCCTAATCTTTTCTCATGACACCAGTCATATGGGATTAGGGCCCATGGTAATGACCTCAAGTTAACTTGATTACTTCTATAAAAACCCTCTGCAGTTCCTTACAAAACTAATAATATTGTTGCCATATGATTCAGCAATCCCTGTCCTGGACATATATCTGGAGAAGCTGAAAACTCTAATTCGCAAAGACATACACACCCGTATGTTCACTGCAGCACTATTTACAATAGCCAAGAATGGAAACAACCTACATGTCCATCAAGAGATGAATGGATACAGAAGATGTGGTACATACATGCAATGGAATACTACTAAACCATAAAAAAGAATGAAACAGCAACATTTGCAGCAACATGGATGGACGTAAAGTTTATCATACTAAGTGAAGTCAGACAGAGAAAGACAAAAATCATATGATACCCCTTATATGTGGAATCTTTTAAAATGACACAAACAGACTTACGTACAAAACAGAAACAGAGTCATAGAGATAGAAAGCAAACTTACGGTCACCAAAGGGGAAAGGAAGGGGAGGGATAAATTAGGAGTTTGGGATTAACATATGCAAATGACTCTAGGAAAAATAGATAAGCAACAAGGATTTATTATATGGCACAGGGAAACATAGTCAATATCTTGTAATAACCTATAATGGAAAATAATCTGGAAAAACACTATATATATATATATATATATAGAATATATATATAGAATCACTTTGCTGTATACCTGAAACTAACGAATTATAAATCAACTATACTTCAATGAAAATTAAACAAAAGGCCAGACCCTCTGTAAATACAGTCATATTTTGAGGTACTAGGAGTTAGGCCTTCAAAGGAAGGAATTCATCTGAACTTTGGGGACCACAAATCAACACATACCATGACTATATTGGCTGAGGTGTTTGTGAGACGCCCAGGTGAGCCGTCTTCTAGTGGTGGGCCAAGACTGGACAGGGGAGTCCTCTTTGTAATAGTGAACAATAGCTCCCAAGGAGAGACTCTAGGAGAAGAAAAAAGGGGCAAAGATTGAACCTCTTGGAAGGCTTGCATGTGAGTGGCATTCCAAGATAGAGCGCTAGGACAGAGCGATTTTAATAGGATACCAAGGAGCAGCTGATGGAAAGGAAGTAGGACTACATTTCAGTAGTTTGTATTTCGGCCCCTTCACTGCCATCTCTCAGCCCCTGCTACTTTCATCTCGACTGTTCAATCAATGCTGGCAGCCCTATTTCTTCCCCACTCTCTGTCACCCCACCAGATTGCTGAATAGGGCTGCAGCCACAGATTGGTTTCGTTCTATTTAAAAAACATATTATGCAGCTAAAGGAGAAACACTCTAAGTGTCACCTGAACAGCACTGGCAGATTAATGTTCATGACCTACACATATATACATAAACACACACCTGCTTAAAACACCCGCACACTTGCCCCAGAGGGGCTATGAAAGATGTGTGGCCTTTAGTCGTGGCGGGCCACTGACAAACGACCCGGCCTTTGTCTGCAGTGGGTCAGGGGCAGGACTGAGAGAGCTGCAGCGTCCAGAGGTAGAAAAACTTTCCCCCCTCAGCATTGTGTTAGTTCTACTTAACAACTGTATTCAGCGAGGTTCTTGCTTTTATTTTACCTGGACTGCCACTCAGTGGCCGCTTGGAGAAATACCCAGAGGAGAGCTGCCAGTTCTATAAACTCTCCAGTGTTGCTAGAGAAGGCCAAATGTGACGGCTCGAGCTACAGGTTCTTGTCCAGTTTGTTTGTTTGTTTAAAAGCATGCTGAACAGGGAACTGTGTCCAGTCTCTTGGGTTAGAACATGATGGAAGATAGTATGAAAAAAAAAGAATGGAGATATATATATATCTCCATATATATATATATATATATATATATATATATATATATATAGCCGGGGCACTTTGCTGTGCAACAGAGATGGACGGAACATGGTAGGTCAACTATACTTTACTTTAACAAAGTTTTTTTTTTAATTTCATAGCAACATAATAACTAATGAAATAGCTATTATTAATCTCCATTTTAGAGATGAGATATTTAATGTGTAGAGAGGCTAGAGAGCTTAAGAGCTCTCACATTTATAGAAAACAGACACGGTTGCGGGTGGGGGGGAGTGGGATGGACAGGGAGTTTGGGGTTAATAGATGCAAACTATTCCACTTAGGATGGATAAGCATTGAGGTCCTACTGTACAGCACAGGGAACTCTATCCAGTCTCTTGGGATAGAACATGATGAAGATAGTATGAGAAAGGAAATATATATATATATATATATATATATATATATATATATACATACATATATACATGTGTGTGTGTGTGTGTGTGTGTGTGTGTGTGTGCGCGACCGGGTCACCTTGCTGAATAGCAGAAATTGATACAGCATTGTAAATCAACTATACTTTAATAACAAATATTAAAAATTAAAATAGCCTGCTGAAATTCCTGTTAATGAGTGTTCACTAATTTTAAGCAGTAACAGTCTTCAAGGCAAGAATCTTCTAATTGTTCTATTATTAATGTATTTATTTTAAAGGTCTCATCACGAGTATTTTCCAGAGATTCAGCAGGTGCTACAAGGATTCTTCTGCAAGTGTTTTCTCTCTCCAAGATCTCCCAAACGCCCACTCCCTGTGAAGTCATGCCACGTCCCTCCCTGCCCCTTCCTCGGGGACAATTCTCTGGAATACACTTCACACTCTTACCAGCTCACCTGCAATTTCACACACAGCTTGTTCGAAATTTGGAGTGGATGAGGCACACAGAGAGTGTTAAAAGCAGGAGCAAGGCATAATAAGGAGAAAACACTGAGTTATGGAACAAAATATTCTACAATAATGACTTTCACAAAAGCCTCTTAATTTTGTAACTTCATGAAAGTTTTTTTTAAAGTTTATAAACTCACTGATTGCACAGAAAGCTTTTAAAACTTGGTTTATTGTTTACATTGGAAAATATTAAAGCTTGTTTCAGTGCAGGAGTTTCCCCGAGTCTGAGAGCCAGATTTACAACCAGCATCTATGATTTTATTGCTTCCAGTGGCTTCTTGTCTCAGTGTAAAAGCCAGATACCCGACTAGATTTTACAAGGCTCTACACGGCCTGACCTCCTGTTACCTCTCTGATCTCATTTCCTGCTACCATCCCTCCCAGTCTGCTCCAGCCACACTGACCGGCCTACCTGGAAAACTCTTCCCCCAGAGCTTCATGACTTGCCCCTTTCCTCAAATGTTACCTTCTCCACAAGGCCTCTCCCTACCACCTGAAATTCGAGCGCTCCAACCCCTATATCCCTTTCCTACTTTTTCTCCAAAGAACATATTCTCCTCTGCTATGCCTTAGCTCATTTCCTTACTGTAGGTCTGCTTACTTATCAAAAGCTAAGCTCTAGGAGGGCAGGAACTTTTGTCTATTATTTTAGAACTAATTCAGTGCCTAGAATAGCGCATAGCACATATAATACCTACTCAGTAAATAGTATGCGGGCCCCCTGTTTATCGTAGCATGATTTACAATAGCCGAGGCATAGAGACAACCTAAGGGTTTACCAACAGATGAGTGGGTACAGAAAATCTGGTATGTGCACACAGGTACGCACTCCCCCCCTACACACAGGTGTACTATTCAGCCATGAAAAAGGAAATCCTGCCGGTTGCAAAACCATGGATGGAACTTGAGACATTACACTACCTGAAATAAGTCACACAGAAGTTCCCACTGTCGTGCAATGGGATTGGCAGTGTCTCTGCAGCGCCAGGACGCAGGTCCCATCCCTGGCCCAGCACAGTGGATTAAAGGATCTGGCATTACCAGCTGCGGCACAGGTCACAACCATGGCTCGGAGCTGATCCCTGGCCCAGGAACCCTATATGCTGCGGGGTGGCAAAGAAAGAAAAAAGGAAAGAAAGCAAGAAGGCATGCAGAGAAAGACAAATACTGTTTTTCTCACTTATATAGGAACCTAAAAACAAAAACCAAAACCAAACCAATAATAGAAACAGATCAGAGTGGTGGCTGCCAGAGGCAGGCGGATGGGGAAGGGGATGAAGGTGGCCAAAAGGTACAACCTTCCAGTTACAGGATGAAGACGTTCTGAGGAGCTATGGCACAGTTTGGGGACTACAGTTAACAATCCTGCTTTGCATATGTGAAAGTTGCGAAGAGAGTAGATCATAACAATTCTTATTATAAGGAAACAATTTGTAACTGTATGAGGTGACGGATGTTAACTAAACATACCGCGGCCATCGTTTTGCCGTATACACACACAGAGCAAATCATTATGTTGTACACCTTACGCTAACACAATGTTACAGTCAACCCTCTCTCCATAAAACTGGAAAAAGTAAATATATTGAATGAATGAATGAGTAAAGGAAGGTAGGTTCGAATGAAATTAGGACAAATATAAACCTCTTTTCTTTGCACAAGGGAAATTTTCTTCTCTTGTTGCATTAACATGAAACAGTGCCTGATCTCAATAACCTGATGACTCCTTGCCATTGCTTATTGCGTGAACTTCTACACAACCTTCAACGTCAAGTCGGTGACCTCCGCCCTGACCACCTCCTGCCCCAAGACTAAAGTGGCCACGTCACCTGTGACCCCCACATAAGTGTATATGCTTTGGTTTCTGCATCATTCACGTTTTAATAATTGTAATACAATTATATTATAGTCATTAGTAAAGGCAGTATGAATTTACACGTCAGGCCCTCCAGAATAGAAACTGCCTTATTTATCTCTGTAGCCTCTCAGCCTAGTGTAATGCCTAGCACGTATAAAGTATTTCATAAGTATCTGGTAAATGAATCACAAATCACTGAAAAAATGAATTCATGAATCAGTAAGCAAACAAAAGATGAAAGCTTGTTAGTGCAAGGGTCCTATGCAGGCCAAACACAGCTTCCTAAATAACCAAAGGACTACCATGCTAGTTACTGCCTCTTCAGACTTGCAAAGACCAATTTCCTGGACCACCCACCGTATTGGTTTATTACATCCTGTTATCAGTAGGCAGCGTGCACGAATTGTTTTTCCAGTAGCAGAGATGGCTTGTGAGCAGCAACTGGTAAGGTCAGCTGCTTAGACCATAGGTTCAAAGGGGGCCAAGTTCATGGCTTGGTTTCCCTGTCGGCTAGGTGGATTAATTCTGTAGCCCGCCCATAGAATGCACCCCTAACTCTAGGCAGGTAACTTGAACAGGTGAGCCGGCTGTTTCGAGGGGCCGTCATGTCTGAGCCCGGAGAACTTGGTGAAGCTTGTCCAGGAACTTGTCTGTCCTGCTGAGAGTGTGTCCAGAGTTTTCACCTTGGGACAGGACACCAGGCCCTCCTTGTTAGGTTTCTGGCTCCCTGTGGATACCAAGTACAAAGAAAGCCGCTTAGATTGACTGTGGGTTGAGCATCTCTCCTGTCTCCATTGTTCTGGAATGAAGCGCTCAGGCAGGCACCTTGGATATGGTGCAGCCCCTGGCCACTGAGCAGTTTCTTTTTCTTTTTCTTTTTTGGCCGTGCCTGGTGGCATGTGGAAGTTCCCCAGGCCAGGGATCAAACCCACGCCACAGCATTGACCCAAGCTGCTGCAGTGACAATGCCGGAGCTTTAACCCACTGCATCACCAGGGAACTCCGTGAGCAGTTTCTTTTGAACAAACCTGTCAGTGTGTTCTCTCATCCACCTAACCTGCCTTGCAAATAATAAAGTCTTTCCTCTGGCTATTTTAAGATGGTAGAGATGTTACTGCCGCACTAGAATCTGTCACAGTGTAATAGCCCAAGGTTGAATTTGGCTCAAACAGGTAGATACATCAAAAGGCTCTGAATAGCCTTAAACGATCACATCGAGAGGACTCGTCCAGCCTCGGCAGGAGACTCTATCCTTACCCCTCACTGGGAGGAAAATGAACCCGGTTACTAACTCCAACTCACAAGGGATACAAAACACATCGATTCTGAAAATGAAAATCTCTCCCTGAAAATAAAAAGTACCGTGATGCCAGGTGCAGGCTTTTCCTGACAATCCTTAGACGCACCAGCGGCAACATGAAGAAAAGAAACGCTGTGGTATCTTGGCAGCGTGTACCGCTTCTGTCTCCCAGCGCTTCAGGTCAGCGCTTAAGCTCTGTCAGACCACAACGGCTAGGAAATTAAAAAGACGTGAACGCTTGGAGGAAGACAACATAGGTCCAGTTCCCTGCGGTGTAAACGTAAAGGATCCAAGCAGAGGAGCCTAACAGAATGTGGGCATCTCGAAGATGAGAGCCAAGCTCACTTAGAATCTCAGTCCCAAACAGCTCAGGTTTATTTCAAATTGCATCTTCTATCCTGAGCTGAGTGAATAGCTAGAACCCGAAACATCAGGGGCTCAGGCCAAGAGAGGCTAGATTACCCTGAAACAATATATACTAATTAAGTTCAACTTGGTGAGGTTTCATTCCAATGTGACTTAATTCGTATTGTGTCTGGTTATTGATTTGTGGCCAATAAAGAGAGTGGCAGGGCTCTCTTTACAGCCAGCACATTTTGAAATACCAGCCACAAATAGGAAAACATGCAAATACGATGTCTTTTAAAGTGCTGTGGTTCCATGGTGGGCTTCTCTATGGCCATTAAAGATGACAAGTGTGCGGGCTTTGTTGAGCTATGGAGATATGTGTACACAATAACCCGGTCTTTACATCAGCCAGGATCATAAATGAACTTGGAGTGACACAAATAGAATTAAATGTGCATGAGCTTCTGAGTCTTTTTTTTTCCAGTAGAGTTGTTTAAGCTCACAATAAAAATAAATGAAAAGGGTAAAAAAAATATATATACCACTGTGGTTCCAAACCTGTGCAGTAGAAATCCAAATCCATCAACTCCAGAAAGGGAGCAAACAGTGGAAGGATGACACAGTGACAGAGCAAACAAAGGGACTTGCCTAGAAACACAATACTGAGACAGTGATGGGCTCAAGCGGAATTTTAATGATACTGTAGATTAGCTGGACACTTTCACGCTTCATGCATTCTGTTTGAACAGTATTCCCCTCCCTAGAGTTAAGGGGGACTGTTTACTTGTCATATGCCTGCATCTCAAATCACGAGTGTAGATACCTGGTTTTTGTTTTTTTTTCCCCAAATAAATCTAAGGAGGAATTGTGATTCTTAGAGAAATGTCAGGCCAAAATCCCAAGGCCTTGGCTTTGTCCCTGGAGATGGGACTGGAGGCCCTACTGGAAGGTGAGGACACGAGGGTGACCTGCAGGGCCAAATACCACCACCAGCGTGTGAGCACTGCCCACCTAGACCCCCTCACAGACAGGCAGGGGCGATGACAAGGAAGCTGTGGTTTCACTACTCACACTGCTGGGCCCAGTCTATCCTCTGTCTGAAGAGCCTGGTCAGACATAGGGCTGCGTCTGTGCAGAAGCCATGCAGCACCAGCTCATCCTTTTTGCTACTGGCTTTTCCCACCTTCGGGCCTTTGTTCTCTTCTGCACCTTTAGCAGAAAAGAAGAGGAAGGGGAGGCCGTGTGGTTCCCATGCCTGGACCGCAGCTGCCCCTTCCACAGTTTCGCATCACAGGCAGCACCCCAAACACTGGACCCATTTGCCTAAGTGGATACAGCAACAGTAAAGTTTGCGTGGTTTCTCCAGAGCAAGACTCGCCACATTCTCTATGCATTTTATCTGAAGGT
Organism: Sus scrofa; assembly: GCF_054392235.1. Taxonomy (NCBI): domain Eukaryota; kingdom Metazoa; phylum Chordata; class Mammalia; order Artiodactyla; family Suidae; genus Sus; species Sus scrofa. Next base: position 119,419,499 of record NC_139401.1, read on the forward strand.
TGGATTTCCCTGTTAAAAACAGTTTAGTGCTATGCGGGTGAGTTCAAGGGCACTTTGCATCCCGTTTCCCTCCTTCGTGGTTTAGATCACCTGTGCCACTGTGTTCTTCCCCCTTTTCTAATCGGCCAAGGTTGCTGTGCTCTGCTTTAATGAGAAGGGACTGAAACAGACACACCAGTAATAAACAAGGCGTCTCTCCGAATTCACTGCAGTAGGTGTGAGGTGCACACTTCACAGGTAACTGTAAGATCACTCGGAAGAATGGATGTGCGTCCAGTCAGGACAGTGTTTGCAGCCTTCGTAAACATCGCAGGATAAATCAGAGGCTCCATTCCTGGAACGGCATCTTCAGTGATGACACCAACAGTGAAGGGAGAGGGGACAGAATTGGGATTTCTGGCAACTTTAGGGGGAATAAGGAAGCCAGTGTAATATCTCTGCCAAGGCCAGGAATTAGAGCTTTCGGTCCTCAGAAATACAACTCCTCTCCACGGACTGGTCAGCACCACAGGAAAATCCATCCAGGAAGGTCCCTGATAAAATGCCCAATGGTGCCGCCTCAGGGAACCTGAAAGTGCTACCCTCCAGCCTCCCACACGCGAATGGGAGGGAGCAGGAGGGAGCCTCGGCCAAGGTCTTTATTTTAGAGACTGAGTTCAGTGGGGAGTTGACCTGCATGAATCCAAAGACAGAAACAAAGACTGCAACAGAAACACAGCCACTTGTAATGAATGTTGATACACTGCTCACTGAAGCCTCTGAACCAGGTGACAAAATGATGGACCCAGTCCAAGGGGACAATGGCAGGAGAAATTGCCTGGAATAATGATCTGGCTGGCATCACAGAGCCAGTCTGTTGGGGAAGCCGGTCCTGGCATTTACCCTGGCACAGCTGCTGGCTCTGAATTGAGAATCCTTTGTTCTATTTTGCTGACAAGTAAGCTAAGGCAGGGCCCCCGGCAGGCCTCTGCAGAGGATGGAGCCTTCCAGCAGGAGCCGTCACCCCGAAGAGTTCATCTAGACAAGCATGTGGGAAAAGGCGGATGTTTCTTGAGCACTTGCTCTGTGCCAACAACCAGCAGAAAACATAAGGCACATTCAAAACAGGTAACTAAGGAGAATTTAATGAAGACTGTTTACTAAAGTATGGGTGACGCTGGAGTAACCAACAAAGGATGACAAGGCGTTCCCATCGTGGCACAGCAGAAATGAACCCAACTAGTATCCATGAGGAAGAGGGTTCCATCCATTCCATCTCAGTGGGTTAAGGATCTGGCATGCCTGTGGCTCTGGCATAGGGGGGCCACTGTAGCTCCGATTCGACCTCCAGCCTGGGAACTTCCATATGCCACACCTGCAGCTCTAAAAAAAAAAAAAAAAAAAAACATAAATAAATACGTAAACAAACAAAGGATGGCACGCTTACATCAGCAGGGGACACTTACCTTAGGCTGAGGGGACAAAAGGTCATCTGTGCCTGAAAAGAAACTGTGGGTGGCTCTGGGGAGAGGGATGCAAGGAGGAAGCCTGGGGAACAAATCTGCGGCCTCTCACTCTCCTCTTGACCTCTGGTCTCCTGTCACTGCCTCCTATGGGCGCAATCCAAACAGAAGCCAGATGGCATGGGGGCCCACAGATGCCGCCCATGAAGACCCCTCTCCTGGGAACCAAGCAGGATGGAGAAGGACCTGGAGGAGCGTGCAGGTAACACCCAGCCCACCCTCAGGTTGCAAGTTAGCGAAACGAGGCAAAACAACTTGGTCAGCAAGGGACGGGTGGAGCTGAGTCTTGAACCCAGAGCAATCAGTCTCCAGAGCCCATCCTCAACCTCTCCATCAGATTCTCCCTTTCCGGGCTCGCCTACCTTCCCCATCTCACCCCTTCCTGTTCCCTCACATGCACGCTGTGCTGTGGCCAGTGGATCGCCTCTTCCAGACCGTAGGCTTTTGCACATTGTTTCCAACTAAACTGCCATTGTTTCCAGAAGTCTCCTTGCTCGGACCAACCTCCTGCAGCGCCTCCGTCTTCTGAAGCCCAGCAGTGCCTTGTCTGACCTCTGCCGGCCTGCTCTGAGCTCCTTCCAGGCAACCCGGTGATCCCACCACGTTTGTATCACCTCCAGCATCCAGTCCAGTGCTGCAGAAACAGTAATTAAGTCATGTCTGCTGGTTGATTTTGTCAAGCCAGCCAAGGGATACAGGAGAGTTATTTTACAAAATCGAAACTAAGAGAGTTGCAAAAAAAAAAAAAAAAAAAAAAAAACACAAAACACTGAAACATTGAAAAAGTAGGTATATCAAAGCTCCCATTATTTTAGGCTTCAGGAGGTTACTTATACCCCAAACAGAATTTATTATAATTTTACTTTTCTGGATTTAATGGAAACAAACACATCAGTGATATTTTCAAAATCTATTTCTGGAAAAAAAAAAAGTCCTTAAAAACACATGAAAACTGGAGTTCCTACTGTGGTGCAGTGGTATATGGAAGTTCCCGGGCCAGAGGCTGAACCTGAGCCACAGCAGCAACCTACACGACAGCGGCAGCAATACTGGATCCTTTAAACCACTGTGCCAGGCCGGGGATAGAACCCACACCTCCGCAGTGACCCAAGCTGCTCTAGTCAGATTCTTAACCCACTGTGCCACAGTAGGACCTCCAAGAAATCTCATTTTAAAATTCTCAAAAGGAAAAACAACAATAAAATCACCTTCAGAAGCATCTTAATAAGTTCCAGCTCGGAGTTTGACAAACATTTTGTATAAAGGGCCACTACCAGCTTTGTGGGCCATACAGACTCTTCCACAATTAAGAAGCTCCACCCTTGAGTGCAAAAGTAGTTGTAGACAATATATAAATGGATGAGTGTGGCTGTGTTCCAATAAAACTTTATTTGTGGATATTGACATTTTGATTTTACAAAATTATCGTGTGTCAGGAACTAGTCTTTTTTTTTTTTTTTTTGCTTTTTTAGAGCCACACCCACAGCATATAGAAGTTCCCAAGGTAGGGGTCAAATCTTAGCTGGAGCTGCAGGCCTACACCATGGCCATAGCAACGCAGGATCCGAGCCACATCCGTAACCCATACCACAGCTCATGGCAACACCAGATCCTTAACCCACTGAGCAAGGCCAGGCCAGGGATCAAACCTGTGTCTTCATGGATCCTAGTTGGGTTTGTTACCGCTGAGCCACAATGGGAACTCCCACAAACTAGTCTTCTTTTGATTTTTTCAACCATTTGGAAATGTACAAACTGTTCTTAGCTTGCAAAACAGTTGTATGTGAAGTTCCCATTGTGGCTCAGCAGTAATGAACCTGACTAGTATCCATGAGGATTTGGGTTCAATCCCTGGCCTCCCTCAGTGGGTTAGGGATCTGGCGTTGCCATGAGCTGTGGTGTAGTTTGCAGACGCGGCTCAGATCTGGCGTTGCTATGGCTGTGGCATAGAAAGGCAGCTGCAGCTCCGATTCAACCCCCAGCCTGGGAATTTCCAATATGCTGTGGATATGGCCCTAAAAAGCAAAAAACAAAAAATAAAATCCAAAAACCCCATAGGTGTACAAACACAGGCAGTGGGTCAGATTTGACCCATGGGCCATGATTTGCTGATCTCTGGTCCACCTACATGATTGAGAACCCAGGTTAACCAGTGAAGAGTGATGCACCCGAGATCCCAGAGCCCACTCGTGCGTGAGGAAGCTTCTCCCTCAGAGCCGTTTCACTGCAGAAAGAGGAATCCTCAACCCTCACCAGATAACCTGATTTCTCATTGCCTGACTAGCTTAGATAACTGACAGGCTAACAAACTGCTATCAAAGAAACATCACCCTTGCCTTCAAACTCCAATTCCTGACTATTTTGGGGGGGGGGGATTAATGAATGTGGAGAATGAATGAGGTAAGGTCCATCATCAGATAAATGAGAGACATTTACACTGTGGAACACTGGACAGAAGTGATGAAATCTGAACCAATTTCAAGAACTAACCAACGGGAAAATTCCCAGGCTGCAACAACTAACATGTTTAAGATGCACACAACTTTCCAGAAAGACATGTGCAGTGTCTCAGCACAGATATTAGACATTTGTGAAATCCAGTGCAAGCAGATGTGCACAGAGGTCCCACAGCCTCCAGGTACCCCACAATTATGAGCATGAACAAGTATAGGGGGAAACTAAAGACCATGAAAGGGAAAGGACTTGTATAAGGTCATACACTTTACCATGTGCAGGAGGCAGGGACATCTGGATTAAGCGCCCCAACAAAGGGGCTTATGCAGGTGGAGAAGGGGATGCCCAAGACGGGCAAGGAGTTCTCATCAGGGACCAAAAGGTCCACGAGGCCTTGGGAGTCGGGGTGGTGTCAGCACCGTCAGAGGCTAGGGTGCGCCAGCATAAACACCGAAAGGTCTAGGCCATCCGTTTGGCAGCTTCTTAAGAGCTCCCACTGTGTGCCGTATACAGCATTAAGTGTGCTTTATACTCCCCCACTGTGTGCCGTATACAGCATTAAGTGTGCTTTATACTCCCTATCTTAAGTCCACACAGTTATTCTCCCCTACAGTTCCCATTTGAGGGACGAGGAAACGGAGTGGTGCAGGTGACCTAGTGAAAGAGCTGTTAACCCTGGTGGGAAGAGAACCCTTAGCTACTTCAGCAAGACCTGCTTCAGCAGCAACAGGAAGGGCAAAGTCGATTCAGGGCGGGGCAGGAAAGGTGGCCCTGGAAGTGGAGCTTCCTCGTGATGCAAGCAAGCTCCTGGGGTCTGCTCAGGGATGCAGCCTAGGGAAGGTTTGGACTGCAGGGCTCCCTTCATTCTCACCAAGACCATTACTGACACCCGCCGTACTCCACCACTCGACCTTGCCCCCATTCCTTTCCTGCTGTTGTTGTTTTTTTTTAAAAAAAAACAAAAACAAACAAACAAATTTTGGCCATGCCTACAGCATGTAAAAGTTCCTGGGCCAAGAATCGAACCTGTGCCACAGCAGTGACCTGAGCTACTGCAGTGACAAGACCAGATCCTTAACCCACTGCACCACAAGGGAACTCCCCTTCCTGCTGTTATGCCATAGAGAAGTAAAGGTTCAACTCGTGGCACATGTCAGCCTCCGAAAGGACAGACACTCAAACTCTCTTTAATTATCAATAAGTGCATTGTTCACTGTTTGGATTATCTGTGGAGACACTGGAGTCGCCCATCTCTTTGCTTCATGGAGGCAGTGTCCTGTATTGCCTAAGAGCACAGATCCTGGAACCCAGGTCCCAGAGCCAAACTCTCAGAGCCTAAATCCCATTTCCACCACTAATCGTCCTGTGACCATGAACAGGTCATGGCATCTCTCTGTATTTCATGCTTTCGTCTTTGAAGCAGAGATTTTAAATTGTAGCTGCCTCTCAGCCTTGGGACGATGAGTTGATTTATTATGTGTAAAGCACACAGTGTGGGCTGTGTGAGTGAAGGGCTATTGTTCCGAACGTCAAGGGCACATCCCGAGTGAGTTAGACTGAACCAGGAAAGCAGCCAAGGCAGGTACAAAGGATGCTTGTGTGCGAGTTGGGTGTATGAGAAGTAGGGACGTGGGGGGAGAGAAAGGGGGGAGGGGGGAGGGAGGAAAACGTAAAGGTCAGGGAGGAGGGAGGAAGAGGAAGATAAGATGGGAGAGGAATGGACAGGGCCGGTCGGGGGAGAAGGGGCAGGAAAGAGGCAGAGAATCCAGCAGCGAACACTCGAAACCGTGAAAGCAGGCCCTTCCAACCAAATACGGCGGCAAACACAGAGGCGGTGGTTTGGCATTAGCCCGGTGAAATCACAAGAACAACAATGGCTACCTTGCTGGAATGCTCTGTCCCAGGCACTGGACAGGTGGGTCCACGTGTTTAATTCTCACCACAACCCTTTTGCCAAATGAGGAAGGTTATGCTTAAGGAGATCGGGTTGCATGTCTTAAGGTCACCTAGCTGGTAAGAGGTACAGAGAGTCCTGGATTCAAGCTCAGCTCTGCCTAAAAAGTCCAAAGCCCATGCCCCAGATGCGCTTGTATCAGCTTCCCAACCAGAAGTCTGGTGTGTTTGAAACCGATTAGTACCAAATTACAAGTCCCCCAAGAGATGGACTTGTAATTCATGTAGAAGAGTAGTCTTACAAAAATGGTCAATGTTCATAAAATGACTGGCCAATCACACTAGACCAATCCAAGATGCTAGTGGGTCTAGAATACAAATAGGTTCAAGTTCTTGGTGTCTTCACAAAGAGCTCACTGCCAAGGAGAACCGACTGGATGACGGGAATAAATGCAAGACTAGAACATGGCCCCTCTAAACTGCTGTGAGCATGACCTTTGAAAGGTGGTAATGAACTTGAGTAGAACACACAGGGCCTGAGATGACAGCTCTTATCCTCAGAGCTGACAGATTCCTAGAAGGAGAAGGCAATTTTAAAGATGATTCATCTCTTCATTTTAGGAGTTCCCGTCATGGCTCATTGGAAACGAATCTGACTAGCATCCATGAGCACGCAGGTTCGATCCCTGGCCCTAATCAGTGGGTTAAGGATTTGGCATTGCCCTGAGCTATGGTGTAGGTTGCAGACGCAGCTCGGATCTGGCGTTGCTGTGGCTGTGGCGTAGGCCGGTGGCTACAGCTGTGATCTGACTCCTAACCTGGGAACCTCCATATGTTGCAGGTGCGGCCCTAAAAAAAAGACCAAAAAAAAAAAAAAAAGATTCATCTCTTCATTTTATTTTTTTTATTTTTAATTTTTGTCTTTTTGCCTTTTCTAGGGCTGCTCCCACGGCATACGGAGGTTCCCAGGCTAGGGGGTCTAAATCGGAGCTGTAGCCACCTGCCTACGCCAGAGCCACAGCAACGTGGGATCCGAGCCGCTCTGTGAGCTACACCACAGCTCAGAGCAATGCCAGATCCTTAACTCACTGAGCGAGGGCAGGGATCGAACCTGCAACCTCATGGTTCCTAGTTGGATTCGTTAACCACAGAGCCACGATGGGAACTCCCATCTCTTCATTTTAAAGATGAGAAAACTAAAGCCCCCAGAAGGGAAGCAACTGACTCAAGGTCATAAACCTGAAGGAGGGGGAAGGCTGAGACTAGAAGGAAAGTTTTCTGGAGGTCAGACAAGCACTCTCTCCTCTTCTGCCCCGGTGACCTCTCCTCCACAGAGTCAGTTGGGTTGAGAGGAATTCCTTTCCTGATTTGCTCAAATAAGAGCCAAATATTTTGATGGAAAGCAATGCGCTCGCCCCGCCCTCATGCAGGTGCGCTTTCTAGCTGCTGAGCCTGAGTCCTCAGTCCACAGCAAGGGGATCTGCCCTGAGTGTTCAATTGAGAAATTAGCAAATACGGAGTGAAGCAAGTCCGACAAAGACAAATATCATATGGTATCACTTATATGTGGAATCTAATAAAAATGATACAAAAAAACTTATTTAAAAAACAGAAACAGACTCACAGATTTCAAAACCAATTTTATGGTTACCATAGGGGAAACCTTTCATGGGGAAGGAAGAATTGGGAGGGTGGGAGTAACACATACACACTACTGTATAAAGTACATGACTAAAGAGAACCTATTTTATAGCACAGGGAGATCTAGTCAATAGTTTGGAATAACCTACATAGGAAAAAAGAATAGATATATCTGTTTTAAAAAAAAGAAAAAATAGGAGTTCCCATCGTGGCGCAGTGGTTCACGAATCCGACTAGGAACCACGAGGTTGCGGGTTCGGTCCCTGCCCTTGCTCAGTGGGTTAACGATCCGGCGTGGCCGTGAGCTGTGGTGTAGGTTGCAGACGAGGCTCGGATCCCACGTTGCTGTGGCTCTGGCGTAGGCCGGGGGCTACAGCTCCAATTGGACCCCTAGCCTGGGAACCTCCATATACCGCGGGAGTGGCCCAAGAAATAGCAAAAAGACAAAAAGAAAAAAAAAGAAAGAAAGAAAAAATAAATTAGCGAAAGAAAAAAAAACAAAAAACAAAAACAATGCGCATACACTTAAATTTCAAGTAGCACATGTAGGGAAAAGCAGGAGTTCTCTGGAGGTGTCCTTCACGCCTTTTGTAATGTTTATTCTCCTCTTTTTCCCATGCCCTCTCCCCTCTCCCGGTGTCCCTCTCATGAGGGCCCCCCAGGATTTTTGTTGGCTGCAGAGGCCTGGGGGGCCCCTCCATTCCTGGAGCCACAGAACTTGCTCTAAAACTTGGTTCCTCCCAGATGCAAGTCAGGCCCATAATTCACAGGGCTCAGGCTGCCCCTGACCCCAGCCGGCTGCGGCGACACCAAATCCGAAGGCCCAGCACGCTTCACCCGTGCCTTTCCAGGATGGCCTTGAAGCTTTGTCCTTTGGCTGGAAGGTCTCGAGTGAGCTTTTCCAATTTAAATACCCATAGGAACGAAGTACTTCCTCACTTTGCGGCTCTGCCCTTGCTGCAGGGCAAGGCTTACACACAATTGAATCACACTGCTGGGAACTACCATGATTTTGCATCTCCCAGAGGCTCCTGAGAGACAACTGTAAATAACGGCTTACTCTCTTCATCAAACAAGAAGGCAACAGATTCGCACAATTGCCTGAAGACTGGACCTGGGAGCCCCTGCTTGGTTCCACAGGGATGCACTTACAGGGCTGGCATGGAGGATGGAAAACTCCCTGACAGAGGCTGGAATGTCATTCTCAAGCCATGTGTTTTTGAGGCTGACTCCTGATTTTCATTCCTCTTTGAATGCACTCAGCTCTCGCTGTAAAATTTCTCTTCTCATGATTCTTCCTTTTTTTTCCCCTCATCAATAGGAGGATGTTTCCAGCCGCCCGGGATCTCTGAGGGACAGGTTTCAGGTGCAAGACCCAACAAATTAAAAACGATCCTGGGAGGCCTGCTTGCAGGCAGTTTACAAAGCAGATTTCAAAAGCATGATCTTGGGTGACTTTTCTAAACACATTAATGTTAAACCTGACGTGTGTTTAGGAGTTTCCCGGACTCCATTAAAAGCCGTCGTCTCTGCTCGGCTCTCTCTGGTTCTGGAACTGGGGAAGGGGGATTAGGAGATCGCCCCTCTGCTTGGATACTCTGATTCTCAGTAACTGCATTTAGAGAGCAGGGCCCTGATTGGTGGCGATTAACCACAAACAGGTGAGGCTTTGAGAGTTTTCCTGCTTGTCTGAATTCTGATCTAAGGCAGGGAAGACTGTTTGGATTTCATTCAAACACAGCCTCAGCCTAAACCATCACCATATAGGCTGACAGGAATCGACAGCCAGCAAGGCTGGCTGCTGTTGCCAAAATGTTCGAGGTGCGTTCTGGGGGGTGGGCAGGAGCCCAGGACACTGAGTTGTGGGCTGGAAAATGGCTCCAAATTCCCTCTGCTGGGGATGGCAGTTCTCGGGCGGCTCTTCACACTCCCTGATACCAGGCTCCACCCTTCCAGGGACACTGAGCTTCATCTCTGCTCCTGTCCTGATTCCTCCACTAGAGATTCAGGCCTGGGGGTGAGCCAATGTCCCCTCCCTCCACAGACCCTTTACAAAAAGCAGTTCTCTTGGCATTCCCGTTGTGGCTCAGTGGGTTAAGGACCCGACATTGTCTCTTGTGAGGATGCGAGCTGGATCCCTGGCCTGGCTCTGCAGGTTGAGGATCCAGTGCTGCTGCAAGCTGCAGTGTCGGTCGCAGATGTGCTTGGATCTGGTGTCGCTATGGCTGTGGCGTAGGTCGCAGCTGCAGCTCCAATTTGACCCCTGGCCCAGGAACTTTTGCTGCAGTGGAAAAACAAACAAACCAACCCTCAACCAACCAACCAACCAAACCAAACCAAACCAGCAACAACAAAAGCGGAAGTTCTCCTAGGTAGGCTGCCACGTGAAAAATGTCACCCCCTAAATTTTAAATGAGGCCTTAGGTTCATTCTCCTAAGGCACTAGAGAGAAAGTACTAAACTCAGAGTGCTGAGAGGAGACGGGATGGGAAGGGGCGAACGGGTCTGGGAGGGGAGCTGAAGGCAGAGGTGGAGAGACAGCCAGCCAAGCGCAACTCTGCCCGCTTCAGGATCTGGCCAGGCCCTCCCAGGAACCAAGAGGGAAGACACACAAGGCAGCTGCCTTTGCTCCTCAGGAGCCAGGACAGGGAAGTGTCCCTCCCTCTCCGCCAGCGCCACCGCCACTTCCTCTCTTCCCTCCACCAGCTGTGTGTCAGCTAACATGTTTCTTACACACACGAGGGCACACACCTAAGTCCGTGGTGATTCCCTTCTGAGCCCTTTGCAACCTGGACATCTGTCTTCCGCTGCCTGGCCCTTCCCCGCCTCGGTGGCCAGCGCCTTCGAGGAAGGCCCAAAGAGTCTCTTCCTACCAAGAGCCGGGGCGCCTTCTGGGCGTGAGTCGCAGAGGCCCCGAAAGGCAGCCCTGGTCCACGAAGTGTCTTGACCCAACCCTGCCACAAACACCAACGCCTGCAAAGGCCTCCGGGGCTCCTGCTGAGGAACTGGCAGCCTCTGTGGTGTGGATGGTGTGCGGAGGAGCTTTGCAATAACGCCAAGGGAACCAGGTCCAAGGGGGCTGGGGCCCTCTTCCAACTCACCTTTCCTTTGTTTCTGTGGTCAGATAGGAAAGGAAAGGGGCTGAGAAACTCATTCACATGGAGGAGCCAGCAGCCTGAGGAGTACTGGCACCGGGGTGATTTGTGTGGATTTTTTTTGTTGTTGTTGTTGTTTTTCTGTTTGCCAATTCTCGGGCCGCTCCGGCGGCATATGGAGGTTCCCAGGCTAGGGGTCTAATCGGAGCTGTAGCCGCCAGCCTACACCACAGCCACAGCAACGTAGGATCTGAGCTGCGTCTGCAAGCTACACCACAGCTCACAGCAACGCCGGATCCTTAACCCACTGAGCAAGGCCAGGGATCAAACCCACAACCTCATGGTTCCTAGTCGGATTCATGAACCACTGAGCCACGACGGGAACGCCTTGCGTGGTTTTTTTTAAGATGGCCAGTACTCAACACGAGTACACTCAGATGAAGTTTCTGGAATCACTGCAGGGAGAGGAGAGGCAGGGGAACAGTACAGGGAGCAAGGGGAGGCTTTTCTGATGCCTCTCAAAATACACCATGCAACCGGCTATCTTCCTGGAAGCTCAGGCCTGGCTCCGCCCTTTTCATACATCTACTTTTAGGCTTCCATGGTCATACTCGAGCCACAGAGGAGGGGCTGAAATTTCCCTCTGAGATGCCCATCTTGGTCTTGAACCTCTTCCCTTGGGAACACACAATTATGGATCTCACTGCAAAACCACAACCCTGGATACTCATTCTCCGTCCCCAGAAAATATTCTCCCTAAACCCGCAATTGGATCGCTCATTGAAAGCTCTATTTTCTCTGGGAAGTGGAAAGATGTTATGCCAGAACTGCTGTTTCAGAATCTCAGAGGACAACAAAGCAGGGTTTGGTACCACCAGCATTCAGGCTTAGGACAATTATATAACGAATCAGCAGCAACACAAGGTTGTCTCTCAGGCGACTTACCCGCATCGTTCTTTCCAAACCTCTTAATCATCCAGAAAGCTATCACATCTAGAGATTACCAAGTTAACTAAAGGGGAAAAAACTTCTGAAATTCAATAAAACCTCAACGGCCTTAAACCACCTACCACACCTTTCACGATTTTTGGAATCGTGTAAAGGGCCACTGATTTCTGTGGCTTTGTCTTTAATGGTGGTGGTGGTCGTGGGAGATGAGGGAAGTTCTTGGCTCATCTGCCAGCAACCCTAAGGCACAGGAAAGAGCTCTGGATTCGAGGGTCAGAAAATCTGGGTTCAAAGCTGCCTACCTACATAGCAAACATTTCCACTTTAACATGAAGGACGTTACTGACCTGCCAAAGGAAAATAAAATCTTTAAAGAATGCCTCCAAATCTTGCCCATCATGCTCTGGAGAAGATTAAAAAAAAAAAAATCAGGAAGGAAAATCTATACAAAACTAAGTGAACTGAAGCTAGTCTCACAAGGAGCCAACCAAATTGAGGTTTCTTTTGGAAAGCTATATATTTTAGGTTCTATAAAGGCTAAAGCAAATTGTCAGCAGAGTCCAACATCTTAATTTCATTTAATTCTCACAGCCATCCTGTAAAATTTGCTTCAGATTTTTTTTTCTTTTTCGGCCGCCCCATGGCATATGGAAGTTCCCAGGCTAGGGGTTGAATCCGAGCTATAGCTGCCGGCCTACACCAAAGCCACAGCAACACCGAATCTGAGCCACGTCTTCGACCTACACCACAGTTCATGGCAATGCCAGATCCTTAACCCACTGATCGAGGCCAGGGATAGATCCCGCATCCTCATGGATACTGGTCGGATTTGTTTCCACTGCACCACAACAGGAACTCCCAAGGATTTACTTTTTTTTTTTTACTTTTTTTGGGGTGGGGTGGGGCATGTCTGCAGTTTGCAGATGTTCCTGGGCCAGGGATCAAACCTGCAACATAGCAGTGATCTGAGCCACAGCAGGGACAATGCCAGATCCTTTACCAACTTTGCCACCTGGGGAAGTCCCCTCAAGGATTTACTTTTTTAGTGGATGGGAATGAAGCTGGGTTCCTTTTAGTTTTGCATATAAGGTGATAAACAGCTGCTAAATTAAGGAAATAAAGCCTTTAGTAGATACACAACATAAGCAAACCATTATATAATACAACACAGAAAAGTCATTCCTAGATTATTTCAAGAATACATCAAGAATATTTGCAATTAATTGATCTCAATAACAGTTACATAATCTCCCTACAAAAACAAAAAAAAAAACCTAAACTGACAGAAATGTCAGAAGACTCACATTTCATTTAATTAAAGATCTTAATATTTGAGATAGGACCGTTCAAAGAGTATATTAATTAGGGTGATGCTAACTTCTACAAGCAAAATAAATCCCAATACTTCAATAGCTTAATGCATTAGAAGTTTCTCACTGACTGAACAGCTGAATAGGGATGTTCCGGATTGTTGGGCAGCTTTCTTGCCTGTAATAATTAAGAGGCCAAGTTGCTTCCATTCTGTATTTCTACCACTCTCCTAGGACCCCGGAGTCCTCTGCACCTGGCCATTAGAAGAGGAAAGAGAGGGTGGAAACACCCCACCACTTCTCGGAGGCCCCAGCCTGGAGCTGATGAAGACCCCTCGGCTCACATTCCTTTGGGGAGAACATGACCCCGCCCCCATGCAGGGGGAGCGGGGAAATTTAGGGCCTGGTTTTGCAGCTACTTCCCAGGGAGCAGTGTTAGTTTGGATGGGCCAGCCAGCCACCTCTGCGACAGAGGGTCAGAGACCAAACAATGAAATAGTCAAACATAGAAAATAAGGTAGCATTTGTCCATGGCAGATGCAACTAGGAGACTCGCGGCCTAAAGTTGAAGTAGAGTCATTAGAGCAGCTGGAGTTGTCCGAGGGAAGAAAGAGGCATTCATTCATTAGTTCCAAAGGTCCAAATGCATAACAGAAAAGGAACAACAAAGTCAGCGGTTAGAAGAGTACAGACAAACAAGCAACCTCCCCCTGCCAGAAGAAAAAAATCAAGACAAGGTTTGAGGTTTCTGTGCAATTAGTTGTTTAGATCTTGGTTTTAAAACAGGAAACTCCGTTCAAGTGGTGGCACCTGGTGAGGGACTGGAGTGACTTTTTTTTAGCTGTGTCCACGCTGCAGTTCCTGGCCCAGGGATCGAACTCAAGCCACAGCTGCGACCGGAGCCACAGCAGTGACAACTGCTGGATCACTAGACCCGCTGTGCCAGCAGGGAATTCCCTGAATGACTTGTTAAAGGACCCTCACTGGGCTGGACAGCATTACCGCATGGAGACAAGTTCATGATCAGACAATAGAAGACACAATTTTGGGTTAAGACAGACATGTCACAAAGATCAGTCACATACAGAAAATGCAAAACTTCATTTTGTAAATATAAAAAAAGATTCTACATAGCACAGTCTCAGACTACAATGAAATAACATTAAAAATATATATATCAAGAATGAAACTAAATAATTAACAACGATATAGAATTTTAAACACTCTCTTAGATTACTCCCAGGTCAAGGGAGGAAACACAATACAAAAGGACAGAATATTTTTTAATGAAAATATAAATAAAGAATTTCATAATATGTGGAATGCTGCCAACGCAGTACTTAAAGGAGAGCGTAACACTGTAAATGCCAACATTAATAAGAAAGAGGGAGAGAAACAATGAACTCAATCTCTAAATCCCCTTTAAAAAGACTAAAGCAACCCCCCAAAATATAAAAACAGAAGCACCCCCCCAAAAAAATCAGGAAAATGGAAAAGATAAAAAGAACCATTTGATCAACAAATCTAGAGCTGTTTCTTTGAAAATTTAGCAGAATTTTTGGACAAATGAGTTACAAAAAAGAAAAAAAACACACAACATAATCAAAGATGAAAAAGGAGATTTAGCAATGATTAGCCGTGAAAATCAAAACACTGGGGTTTATGTGCCCCTCTTCGTTTCTATTGCACCCTGTGCACATCTCTATTAAAACATTTACTGTGTGATATTTTAATTATATATTTATTTGCCTGGCTCCTTGTATTAGCCAGGCTCCTGGCAGGAAACAGATGGCACACTCCAAAAGGTTTTACTGAAGAGACTAATAAAGGGCCTATTTGCAATAATAGGCTCAGGGTTAGGGGAGCCAACAAGGGGTGTCGCAGCACCCTGGGGCTACCAACATCAACAGGTCAAGAGTGCCCCAGCCCTAGGGGCCAAGGAGCAGGAAGACTGTTAAGGGGACTTGGCAAGAACTGGAGCTGTGACAGAGGGCGCTGCCCAACAGGAGCTGTGGCCACAGGGAGAAGAGGGAAGCCGCCGCCAAATCACAGCCTGGAAGCAGGAAGCCGGCGGAAGAAATACGCCAGCCTCTCCCACCTTGTGACCTCTCACTTCCTGCCATTCCTCCAAAAGATGGATTCCTACCTGCAACCAGAAGGCCGGAAAGCCTTGAGATTGCGTCCACAGGGGTCAGCCGCCCAGGGCACAGAGCAAGGCAGAGAAGGGCAGAGAATGGATTAGGGTGGGGGTAAGGGAGCCACAAAGATGAACCGGCACGCTTCACCAAATACGAATCAGCAAAATGGAAAAGACATCATGAGAACAGAGACTGCCTTATCACTTGTGCCACCAGCACCTAGGGGCAGTAGTTCAAAAAGGGTTTGTCAAATGAGTGTGTGATTAGATTGAGTGAATTATTCTCAGCTACATGCTAATGAAAGTGAAAACCGAGTCGCTATGGATGAGGACCTACATAAATAGACAATACTGACTATGACACAGGAAATTAGCAGGAGTACACTATTCATAGAGGAAACAAAAGGAAAGGGAATATTTTTAAATATTGTCAATTACACCCCAGTAAAGCCGAAATACAAATAAATAAGAATAAAATAATATAAAATCAGGCTCTGATTGATTCACTGGAGAATTTTTCCAAGAAGCAATCCTTCTGTTAAACAATCTGTCCAAAAATACAGAAAAGAGTATACTACCAAATGTATTTTGTGAAGCAGATATGATTTTTATTTAGTTTTCATTGATGTGATGTTGGTTTATAACATCATGTAAGTTGCATGTGCACAACATTATACTCCCAGTTCTTTTTTTTTTTTTTTTTTTTTTGTCTTTTTACTATTTCTTTGGGCCGCACCCGCGGCATATGGAGGTTCCCAGGCTAGGGGTCTAATCGGAGCTGTAGCCGCCGGCCTACGCCAAAGCCACAGCAACGCAGGATCCGAGCCGCGTCTGCAACCTACACCACAGCTCACGGCAACGCCGGATCCTTAACCCACTGAGCAAGGGCAGGGATCGAACCTGCAACCTCATGGTTCCTAGTCGGATTCGTTAACCACTGCGCCACGACGAGAACTCCATACTCCCAGTTCTGTATACATTAGAGCATACTCACCACCAAGAGTTTAGTTCCCATCTGTCACCACACAGTTGACTCCCTTTACCCATTTCACCCTCCCCCACCCCCTTTCCCTTCTGGTAACTGCTATTTTATTCTCTATATCTATGTGTTTGTTTTTCTTTTGTTTGCTAGTTTTATTTCTTTAGTTTTTAAATATTCTATATGAGTGATAAAGCAGGTGTGGTAACATATACACAATGGAATATTAGCCATTAAAAGGAAAGAAATAATGGCATTTGCAGCAACATGGATGGACCTAGAAATTATCATGCTAAGTGAAGTCAGTCAGTGAGACACCAACTCAAATGTTATCACTTACATGTGCAATCTAAAAAAAAGGTCACAGTAAACTTCTTTGCAGAACAGATACTGACTCACAGACTTTGAAAAACTTATGGTTTCCAAAGGAGACAGGTTGGGGGGTGGGGGGGATGCACTGACCGTTTGGAATGGAAATGCTATAAAATTTGGTTGTGATGATTGTTGTACAACTATAAATGCAATAAAATTCATTCAGTAATTAAAAAATTTCTCTACGAGTGAAATTATACAGTATTTGTATTTTCCTGTCTAACTTATTCCACCAAGGGGATTATGCTCAAGGACCATACATTTTTTCACAAATGGCATTATTTCATTCTTTTTTATGGCTGAGTAGTATTCCACAGTGTATATATGTATATACACACACCATATTTACATCTCCTTTTTCCACTCATCTGTTGATGGGCACTTAGGTTGTTTTCATATCCTGCCTATTGAAAATAATGTTGTGAAGTTTCCGTTATGGTGCAGGGGAAACAAATCTGACTAGTATCCATGAGAATGCAGGTTTGACCCTTGGCCTCGATCAGTGGGTTAAGGATATGGCATTGCCATGAGCTGTGGTGCAGGTTGCAGATGCGGCTTGGATCCCACATTGCTGTAGCTGTGGCGTAGGCCAGCAGCTGTAGCTCCGATTCGACCCCTAGTCTGGGAACTTCCAAAAGCCACACCTGCAGCCCTAAAAAGCAAAAAAAAAAAAAAGACAAAAAAAGAGAAAATAATGCTGCAATGAACACAGAGGTGCATACATCTTTTCTAGTTAGTGTTTTTGTTTTCTTCAAATAAATACCCAGAAGTGGAATAGCTGGATCATATGGCATTTCTATTCTGAATTTTTAGAGGACACTCTATACTGTTTTCCATAATGGCTGCACCAATTTACATTCTCAGTATGTTTTTTATTTAAATGCTCAAAACTGACAATATCAAGAAAGAAAATTATAGGTTGGTTTTATGAATATAGACACAAACATTCTAGGTAATACAACAAAAAGAACGCAATACACAAAACAGCTGTGAGCTTCGTACAATGATGTTATAAACTTAGAAACACTTTAAGCATATCACATTAATGGATAAGGTTCAAAAATGATATTCATTTATGCCTTCAAACATGTGTTGCATGCCTAGTATGTATCAGGCATTGTTCTAGGCACTGGGGATGCAACAGTGAACAGTCAAAAAGCCCTATTCTCAGAGATCCCTGGTAGTCTCTTGCTTGAGGATCTAGCATTATCACTGCTGTGGCGCAGGTTTGATCCCTGGCCCAGGAACTTCCACAAGACGAAGGTGTGGCAAGAAAACAAAAAAACCTCAAACCCTGTTCTCTTGGAGCTTCCATTCTGGGTGGGGGGAGGAGACCTGTAAGGCAATAACTAAGTAAAACAGTTTCACAGGGCGACAAGAGTTCTGCCAAAAATGAGAGAGACTGATATGACAGACTGTGACCAGAGGCGAGTGGTCAGATTAGATAAGGTTATCAAGAAAGGCCTCTCTGGGATGGTTTGAGCTGAGACCTGGTATTTCCAAAAGATGGTGAGAAGACATTCCTTAAAATTCATAACTTCCACTGATTAAACAAAATAAAGTGGTATGGAAGATTTTCTTTCTTAACAGGATCATTATCTACACATCAAAAATCAAGAGTCAGAGCCACTGGAGACACTCCATAAATACATAAATATGACAAGGATGTCTCTCTCATCAGTCTTAATTAACTTTGTAATAAAATGTGACTGAAGAAGAAAAAGAAATGAGTTATAAATATATGGAATGAAGAGATAAAAATATCACTTCTCTCAAATGACAGGATTATATAAAGAAGTCTAAGACATCAACGTAAAATTAATTAAAAATAATAAGAGACGATCAGCAACATAGTATAACTGACAAAAGTCAGTTGCATTGCTAGTAAGAGTGACACAAAGTTAGATAATATAATGAAAAAGGAGAGTCACAATAAGACAAAATAGTAAATACCTGGTTGTTTACCTAATTTGAGAGAATAAAGCTATTTACGAAGAAGTAATACTTGAGAGACCAAATATAAAGAAAGGTATGTCTACATATAAATTGAATGCAGTACAAATGAAACCCACTGAGACCCAAGTTGTTAAAATATTCTTCTTTTGGAAGAGTAGTTACTGTAGATTAATTCTTTAAGATTTTTAAACAAATTATTAAAACTATATGATGATGTATGATTTTTAAATGCTGAAGGAAATATTAACATTCCAGAATAGAACTGATTAATAACTGAACATACATCGAGCCAGAAATAACAGAGTAGTTGAAACAGAAATCACTACTTAATTAATGGATCTCAATGTGGGTAAGTGTGAAATGATGTTACAGTGGCCCCTCCTTAACCCGTTTTGCTTTCTGTGCTGACCACAGTGAACCATGGTCAGAACACATTAAATGGAAAAACCAGAAATCAGCAACTTCTAAGCTTTAAAGGCAGCTGGTCTGAGTAGTGTGACAAAATCTCACATCATCCTGCTCCATCCCAGCCGGGGATCTCCAGCCATGATATCACCTGCTCCCGACAACCAGCCATCCCTGGAGGCAGAGGATCTTTCTGAGGTTTTGCCTAATGTTGCAATGTCTGCATCATTCACCTCACTCCATCTCATTACGTAGGCATTTTATCACTTCACATCATCACCAGAAGAAAGGTAAATACGGTACAATGAGATATTTTGAGACAGAAACCACATTCACATAATGTGTATTACAGTAGACTGTGGTGATTGTTCTATTTTGTGATTAGTTATTGTTGTTAATCTCTTATTGTGCCTAATTTATAAATTAAATTTTTATCATAGGTACATATGTATAGGAAAAAACAGTATATGTAGAGTTTGGTACTATCCACTGTTTCAGGGGTCTTGGGACATGTCCCCTGCAGATAAGAGAAGACGACCGTAAATGAAAAATGTAACAAAATATTGGACGCTCACTGATTACAAATATAAAAATAAATATCTATGTAAGCACGGAGGGGTACTGGAAGTGAATTGGGGTGATGAGATATTTACGTTCATTTCCTTTGAAATTAAAAAAAAATGTTTTGGCTACACTTAAGGCTTGCACAAATTGCTTGGCCACGGATTGAACCCACATCACAGCAGTGACAATGCCAAGTCTTTAACCTCTAGGCTTCCAGGGAACTCCTCATTTCCTTAAAATAACAGCTTTATTGAGAGAAAATGCACACACCATAAAGTGCACCCTTCTGCAGGATACAATTCGGTGGCTTTTGGTACCTTCACAGCACAGTACAACCACTGTCCCCGTCTACAGGACCACGTCCTCATCAGGCACTCGCTCCTCATTTCTGCTTCCACCCAGACCCCGACAATCACTAATCTACTTTCTGTACCTGTGGATATGCCTGTTCTGGGCACTTTGCACAAATGGAATAATACCTTATATGGGGTTGTTTCTTTTTCTTTTTTTTTTCTTTTTTGGCCGTGCCTGCAGCATGTGGAAGTTTCTGGGCCAAGGATCGAACATGCCACAGCAGCAACCCAAGCCACTGCAGTGACAATGCTGGATCCTTAACCCACTGCACCACAAGAGAACTCCAGTACTTCATTTCTTATGGCTGAATAATATTCCATTGTGAAGATATACCACATTGTTTTGTTTCATATCATAGAAACTTTAATACAATACATTAAACAACTTAGATGAAATGGAAAGATTTCTTGACAGATAACAATCAAAGCTTACTAAAGAAGTTATTAACCTCAATCCCCCTATAGCTATATATATATATATATACATATACAATAAATTGAATTTTTTATTAGAAACCTTCCTACCAAAAAACCCACCAAGCCCCCAGATGGCTTCATTGGTAAATTGTATTAAACATTTCTATTTAATTTTAATTTCTATTAAACATTTAAAATTCTCATAGGCACTTTAAGAAGAAATGATATCTTGTTTATCTATTGACCAGTTGATGGACATTTAGATCGTTTCCACTGTTTTTGTAGTTTAATTCATGTGCATACATATATGTATATATATACATAAACAGATATATCTTGAAATTTTTTCCAACTTTATTGTTATAGTTGACAATTTAAATCATATGAATTTGGACTTCCCCTGTGGCTCAGAAAATTATATGCGCCTAATATGTACAACATGATTTGACATAGTATACATCATAAACGAACATATACATCACTTCGCATGGTTATCATCTTTGTGCGCATGGTGAGAACACTTCAGGTCTCCTCTCTTAAATTTCAAGTATACAATACATTATTGCTAACTATGGTCACAGGGCTGGACATGATCTTCGGAACCTAACTCATCTTGCATAACTGAAACTACGCCCCTTGACTAAGATCTCCTTGTATCCCCTGATAACCCACCATTCTACTCTGTTTCTGTTCTGTGTTTCTGTTTTTGTTTTTTGTCTTTTTTCTAGGGCCGCACCCACGGCATATGGAGGTTCCCAGGCTAGGGGTCTAATTGGAGCTGTAGCCGCTGGCCTAGGCCACAGCCACAGCCACAGCAACACGGGATCCGAGCCACGTCTGTGACCTACACCACAGCTCACGGCAACACCAGATCCTTAACCCATTGAGTGGGGCCAGGGATCGAACCCGCAACCTCATGGGTCCTAGTTGGATTCGGTAACCACTGAGCCACGATGGGAACGCCTCTACTCTATTTCTATGAATGTGACATTTTAGATTTAGACATCATCCAGCATTTGTCTTTCTGCATTTGGCTTTTTTCATGTAGCATAGTGTCCCCCAGGTTCATCCATACCGTCACAAATGGCAGGACTTCCTTCTGCTTTAAGACTGAATAATGCTACAATGAAAGTGAGAGTGCAGCTATCTCTTCAAGATAGTGATTTCGTTTCCCTTGGGATGTATACCCAGAAGCAGAATTACTGGATCATAAGGTGGATCTATTTTACATCTTTTGGGGAACCTCCATACTGTTTTCCACAGTGGCTGCATTAATTTACATTCCCACCAACAGTGCGCAAAGGCTCCTTTTTTTCCCCTGATAACACAATTCTAACAGCTGTGAGGTGATAGCCCATTGTGGTTTTGATTTGCATTTCCCTGATGACTAGTGATGTTGAGCATCTTTTCATGTATCTGTTGGCAATTCGTATGTCTTCTGAGAAATGTCTATTCGGGTCTTTGCACAGGTTTTAACTGGGCGAATTTACTTATTTATTTATTTCTTGCTATTGAGTTCCTTATATATTTTATTTTCACTTTTGAGCTATTATAAATAATGTTTCTATGGACATTCATATATGAGTTTTTGCGTTGAATATTTGTTTTCATTGCTCTCAGGAGCATACCCAGGAACGGAATTGTTGGGTCAAGTGATAACTCTGTTCAATTGTTAGAGCAACTGTTTTCCAAAATGGCTGCATTTTACATTCCTATCAGCAGTGTAGGAGGCTTCCAACTGCTTCACATACTCATTAACATTTATTATCTTCACTATTATTATTCTCATTATTTTCTTTTTAGGGCTGCACCTGTGGCATATGGAAATTCCCAGGCTAGGGGTTGAATCAGAGCTACAGCTGCCAGCCTGCACCACAGCCACAGCAACGTGGGATCCAAGCCACATCTTTGACCTATGCTGTACCTCGTGGCAATGCCGGATCCTTAATCCACTGAGGGAGGCCAGGGATCGAACCTGCATCCTCATGGATACCAGTCTGGCTCTTAACCCACTGAGCCACAATGGGAACTCCATTATTATTATTATTATTATCATTATTAATATTACAGTCATCCTTATAGGTATAGAGTGGTATCTCACTGTGTTTTCGTTTGTTTGTTTTTTGGGTTTTATTTTTGCTTTTTAAGGCAACACCTATGGCATGTGGAAGTTAACAGGCTAGGGGTTGAATTGAAGCTACAGCTACCAGCTTACATCACACGGTGTGGTGGAGGGGATAGAAACGCGAATGGACAATTGTGATAACAGTGCGGCAGGGAAAGTCAGGGTGTGTGTGTGAACTTGGGGTTGGTTTAGGATACTGAAGAATGCGAAGTCCAACCTAGGGCCTGAAAAATGAATAGGAGTTATCCCATGAAAGGCATGAGCTGCCAGGACGAAAAATCTACGCAGAAAGAAAAGTATGGACCAAAGAGAGAACATAAGGTCTTTGAAGAATGGAAAGAGGAGGCAGCCCGGGGGTAAGAAGAGGGGGTGGGCAAGGAGGGAGAAAAGCTGGAGTAGATGCAGATGATGAAGGCACGGCAATGGCACAGGATGGGAACAATTTTCTTGTAGATGACCTGGCAGCTGTGAGGAGAAGAGCTGGGAAGGGGACAAGACAGGAGGCTGAGAAACTTCCCATTGCATTTCTAGGGAATCCCAAGCAAGCTGACAATGCCTCGGGGTGGGGCAGCATTGGAAACAGAAGTGAGAAGTAGATGAGAGAAGTTATGTAGGAGGCAGAATCAACAAGACAGTGTGATTCATTGGATACGGTGGGGGAGAAAGTGTATTCGCAGCCTCCAGAGACACAGAACCAACAGGATATACAGAGACACAGACGACGGGATTATTACAAGAGCTGGCTCACGTGACTACGGCGGCCGAGAAGTGCCGCAACACGCTCTCTCATCTGCAAGCTGCAGAGCCAGGGCAACAGGTGGTAGCATTTCGTCCAAGTTTGAAGGCTCGAGAACCAAGCGCTCCAGTGACTGAGGGTAGGAGAAGCTGGCTGGCCCAGTTCCAGGAGACAGAGGATTTGCCTTCCTCTGCCGTTTTGTTCTATTGGAGCCCTCAGCAGACTGGGTGATGTCTATCCGCACTGATAAAGGCAGATCTTTACTCAGTCTACGGTCTTGAATGCTAATCTCTTCTGGAAACAATCTCACAGATACACCGAGACATAAGGTTTTACCAGGTACCTGGGCATCCCTTAGCCCAGTCAGGTTGACATGTTAAAATTAACCCTCGGGGGGGGGGGGGGGGGAGGAGGAGTTGCTTTCGATACCTGCAAGGAGCGTCCAGCGAGCACTGGCCAATGTGCTGGGGGAAGCCCAAAGATGTTCACGCCCTAGTCTCTGCCCACAAGGAGCTCTTCGTCTAACAGACAGAGCTGAAAGCACCCACTGTGGATCTGTGTAAATTACAAAAAGTGCTTCTGCCAAGCCTGGCTTGGCAGGTGGATTTCAGCCCCAATTTGCCCCCTCGGCCAGGCACCTTTCTTCAGGGCACAACCCAAACAACTCTATGTGACAACCCCGCTCTCAGGGAAGAAACACGAAACACTAAAATACAGGGTTAGAAGAGATGAACACTGCACATACGGTACATAAAGATGTGGAGTTCCCGTTGTGGCTCAGTGGATGAAGAACACAACATTGTATGCATGAGGATGCAGGTCTGATCCCTGGCCTTGCTCAGTGGGTTAAGGATCCGGCGTTACCACAAGCTTCGATGTAGGTCCCAGACGTGGCTCGAATATGGCATTTTTGTGGCTGCGGCCTAGGCCGGCAGCTGCAGCTCTGATTCCACCCCTAGCCCCTAGCCTGGGAAGGTCCATATGCTGCAGGTGTGGCCCTAAAAAGAAAAACAAAAGAGAAAAGAGAAAAAAGAATTCAGAAGAGAGGGAAGGAACAGAAAGTGGAGTGGAAATTGAACCTGACCTTGATGAATGAGTAGGATTTTCATAGGCGGGGATGGGGAGGGGTGTGTGTGTGTGGGGAGGGGGGGGGGAATGGAACACCCCAGACAGAGAAGATAATGTGAGCCAAAGGGTGGAGGCAAGACAGACTGAAGCAAGTTGAAGGAATAGTGGCAGTTCCATAAGCAGGGGCACAGACTACAGAAGTGGTTCTTTCCAGCTATCTTTTCACAGGAGAAGTCCTTCTAGAGTGTGAGAAAAGTTGGCTGGATTACACACACATGCACACACATTGAAGGCCCTGTGGTAATTCCCCATTTTTTCTTTCCTATCTTCTTCTCTTCCAAAGCACTTTCCAGGAAAGCACGTTACATACAGGAAATATTTAAAATTAATAAACAGAAACCTCAGTTAAACAGAGTCGGGAGCCCAAAAGGGGGAGTTCTCATGCCCTGTCGACAATAGCACAGCCCAACAGGAAGAACAAAGTTTCCTCTTCTTTCCCAGCAAGGACTCAGCCAGTGAAAAGCCATGGACTCTCTCTGTTCACTCCAGCTCCCTCCCCCGAACTTCCTTTTCCCATCTATAAAAGTGGTCACTTTCTCTTGCCATGCAAGGACTTGCATGTGACTCACTGTGGCTGCAGACCCCAAAGTGCAACTCTCTGCTAATCCTGAATAAACCCATCTTTGCTGGAGAAATATTCGGCAGTCTGTTTGTTGCAGGTCAACAAATCGACTGTTAGCCATTTACTGATCTCTTAGTTTAGAGCAACATACAATAAAACTGTAAGGGTCCTAGATGTGACCTTGACCGCCAAGCTGGGAAGCAGGCAGGGGGGAGCCACCGGACTCTATTGAGTAGGGAAATACTACTCTCAACTCGGTGTTTCAGGACAATTAATCTGCTGATGTTGTTTAGAATGGATTGAAGAACCAACCTGGGCAGAAGGGGAGAACAGAATGATGTTATTAAATTATAAAAAAAAAAAAAACCTACAAAACAGAAACAGACCCACAGACTTAGAGAACAGACTTGTGGTTGCCAAGAGGGAGAGAGGAGGGAGTGGGATGGACGGGGAGTTTGGGGTTGGTAGATGCAAACTATTCCATTTAGGATGGATAAGCAGGGAGGTCCTGCTGTACAGCACGGGGAACTCTATCCAGTCTCCTGGGACAGACAATGATGGAAGAGAATATAAGAAAGGGAATGTAGGGAGTTCCTGTTGTGGCTCATCAGTAACAAATCTGACTAGTGTCCATGAGGATGCAGGTTCGATCCCTAGCCTTGCTCAGTGGGTTAAGGATCTGGTGTTGCCATGAGCTGCCATGTAGGTCTCAGACACAGCTCAGATCCTATGTGGATGTGGTTGTGGCGTAGAATAGCAGCTGTAGCTCCCATTTGACTCCTAGCCTGGGAACTTTCATTTTCTGCCGCCGGTTTGGCCCTAAAAAGACAAAGAATAAAAGGGAATGTACATATATACACACACAGACACACACACATATATATGTATGAATGAGTCACTTTGCTGCGCAGCATCAATTGGCACAACACTGTAAATCAACTACTCTAAGGAAAACATTTTAAAAAATTATATAAAAACAAGTATTTCCCCCCAAAAAAATCTGAGTTAGCTTATAATGTGGAGAGAAAGAACTGGGATAAAGATCCCCAATCAGACCCGTGAAAATACTTGTACTCTCCTCAGTGTAAATGTGTCTGTTGATCAGCATAGATGAGAAACACTGCCATCAAAGACTTAACAAAGGCACGTGAGTTAATGCTGTAGGAGCCAGAGACCACCCCTCGCTCCAGTGATGTTTTCTTTCTTTTGAAGAGACAACCAAAGCATACTTTTTCTTTCCTTGCCTGCTATTGCTGGAGCATTTATTTGGAGTCAGTTGCTTTATATACAGTATCACATTAAATCCTCACAAAACTTTTATTTTTCAAATGGAAACTACAACAGTAAGGACCTTCCCCAGCATTGCCCAGCTAACAAGGGGCAGAGCTGGGATTCAAACCCCAAACTGTCTGACCCCAAAGTCTGTGTTTGCCCGACTTACAGCACAGTGGCCTCCCAGCCCAATTAATCAAAGGAAGAAAGAAAATGAAAGTAATCACACTGAAGGGGAGGATAACTTGACCTCCCAAAATATGTATCTGGGATAAAGATTATTTTTTTAATTGTTATTTCCCCAATACAATTTTTTTCCACTGTACAGCACAGTAACCCAGTTACACATACATGTATACATTCTTTTTTCTCCCATTATCATGCTCCGTCCTAAGTGATTAGAGGTTATTTTGAACTGATTTTTCTTTTCTTTTTTTCGACTGCCCCCCGAAAAAGATCCTTAACCCACTTCACTAGAGCAGGAACTCCTTGAACTGATTATTTTTAAGAAACAGGGGACACAGGAAAAGCTCTGAAAACCAAGTGGAAACTAACCTTTTGTAAGACATGTTTACATTCATGAGAGAAATCTCCATTTGTAAGGGTAGTTTTCTTTCTGCACCAGGAAGAGAAAAATGACTCTGAACCTCTAGAAACTCTTATCAGTGGAGAAAGCAACGCTTGTATCTGCATAATAATCTTATCCTGTTTACTGTGCTTCCCCCCCACCACCACCGCCTATAACTGGCCTCCTCTACCCCCAATGTCTTCCTTTGTCTTTAGCTGGAGGTGATTTTTAAGGTGATAGCTTGGGCCTTGGAGGGGAGTTATTCCAGTTTCCTGGCTCTCTCCTATGTGGACAGGGTATCCATGTTATTAAACTTCCGTTTGTTTTTCTCCTGATAGTCTGTCTTTTATTATAGAAGTCCCACCCAAAAAGCTGGAAGGGTCAAGGGGAAAATTATTTCTCCTTCCCCACAGAATCAAGCATTTTTTTTTCTTTTTTTGTCTTTTTGCTATTTCTTTGGGCCGCTCCAGCGGCATATGGAGGTTCCCAGGCTAGGGGTCTAATCGGAGCTGTAGCCACCGGCCTACACCACAGCCACAGCAACACAGGATCCGAGCCGTGTCTGCGACCTACGCCACAGCTCACGGCCACACCGGATCCTTAACCCACTGAGCAAGGGCAGGGATCAAATCTGTAACCTCATGGTTCCTAGTCGGATTTGTTAACCACTGCGCCACGACGGGAACTCCAGAATCAAGCATTTTTATTTTTATTTATTTATTTACTTTTTTGCTTTTTAGGGCCACACCACAGCATACAGAAGTTGGAGGGCTAGGGGTTGAATTGGAGCTGTAGCCGCCGGCCTACACCACAGCCACAGCAATACAACATCCGAACTGAGTCTACGACCTACACCACAGCCCACGGCAATGCCGGATCCTTAACCCACCGGGCGAGGCCAGGGATCGAACCTGCAACCTCATGGTTCCTAGTCTGATTCCTTTCCCCTGAGCCACAATGGGAACTCCGAATCAAGCATTTTATATTGTTACGCTCAAAGCAGAGACTGATCTGTATATTGCAATTATATTTTCTTCTTTTCTGAACAGATCAGAAAAATGGTTTCTGCACCTGCTCAGGATTCTGCGGTGCCATGCGCTGGGGACCTGTTACACGCACTCCCCTTGGGGCCAAACCCAAGGTGCCAACCTAGTGATTCCAACAGCAATGGTAGATCACTAAGTGGGTTCAAAGATCTGAAGCTTCTACTTAAGGAAGAATCTCTCTCTCTCTCTCTCTCTCTCTCTCTCACACACACACACACACACACACACACACACACACACACAGCTTTGTGCTTTTCCTTTGCCCATTAATCAAGTCAACATTAGAACTAATGCTTTTGTGCCTTTTATGCATCTGCTTGCTCCTCTCATCCTCCAGGTAGATCGGTTTGGTATTTCTACCACAGCTCTGGGGCTGAAACAACTTGAAAAAGCATCTGGGAGGGTGAGGACAGAGGGAGGACTTGAAAGTGGAGATAATAGGACACTCCAAACTTTAATTTCTCTACCACACTTGCAAATTGGTTTTGATATCATCCATTATCGTAGCAGAAGGGAAATCTGGCCATCTCAAGAGTTTCCAATCAATTGCCTCAATCTTAGAAACAATTTAAGTAAAGATTGGACATGATGAAATGCAGATCATTTCCTAGCCCTTATCCTCTTTCTCTAAAGGGTGAAGAATAATGAATATAATTTTTAACTGACAAGCCAGTATAATAATAGTAATTGAAGGGGAGCGAAATGTGTCACCTCGAAATACGCTGCTTTGGCATATTGATTATTTTGAATTCAAGTTGCTTGAGAAACACAGAGGGCTGCAATAAGTACGCTCTGGCCCTCCTTTATCCCCCTGAAAGCAAGAAATAAACCTCCCAGGTAAAAAGTACCCTCCCTGGAGTACCTGTTGTGGTTCAGAGAGTTAAGGACCCGATGTTGTCTCTGTGAGGGTGTGGGTTTGATCCCTGGCCTGGCTCAGTGGTTGCTGCAGGGTGTGGCACGGGCTGCAGATGTGGCTCAGATCTGGTGTTGCCGTGGCAGTGGTGTAAGTGGCAGCGGCGTAGATGGCAGCAGTGTAGGTGGCAGCTGCAGCTCTGATTCAGTCTCTGGCCCGGGAACTTCCATATGCTGTAGGTACAGTCATAAAAATAAAAATTTTTTAATTAAAAAAAAAAAAGTAACTTCCCTGGGCCAGGAGATAGAGAGACATCCTTGTCACCAAGGATAGGGAATTCAAGGTCAACAAAGTTAAATAAACAAACATGTAAAACTTCTCTAATTTGCTACCCCAAGCCCCAACTCCTTTGTTTTGGCCAATTCCTCACAAATGTATTGTTTCTTTGTCTAAAAAGTATAAAAGCTGCCTGCTTTATATCTTCGGCGCTCCTATACATATGAAATTAAATGTATTTTTCTCCTGTTAATCTGTCTTATATCAATTTAATGATTAGACAAGCCAAAGACCCTAGAAGGGAAGAAGGGAAAAGTTTCCTCCCCTGCATCATCTAAATAACACTTATTCTGGAGTCTTCCTTTCTCTTTTGAGAGTTTCTGTAGCTTTTATAGAGAATAAGGTCCCCACAGCTGAGACTTGTCATTTCCAGAACAGTATATACTTAGAGTAACTATACCTCTTTAGTTCCGTAGGCTGTTTTCCAGTTCACCAAACACATTCACATACATTTATCATGTAAATTCATATCATATATAAATTTACTTTGAGCAGTTTATTATTATCATTATTATCCCCATTTTAAGGTCGAGGAAACTGAGGCTCAGAAAGGTTCACTGACATTCTGAAGGCCACAGAGCTAGTAAGCAGAACTAGTATTGGAAACCTGTTTTTCTGACTTTTAAGCACCTGTTCCCTCGAAGGCCCAGGTGCTGGCCATGCCTCCCCACACCCTCTGCCCCCACCTGCAATGTCCGTAAACTGCCGAAGAGCAGAGGTGGGGGTGTACAGTTCGTGCTTCCTGGTGTTTCCAAAAATCACTGGTCGGTCATTCAGGTCACTCCACTGTATTGTAAATATTTTAACTTTTTTGTTCCTTGTGATGTTCTGACATCTGGCAAGACCTTTCTGGCTGGGGAGAGACAGCCCCTCCAGCAGCGAGCCAATTCTTAGAGATGGGAAGAACCCAGCCGGCAGTATGCCCTTGATCTGTCAGCGAACAGATTCAGAACCGCGTCTCCTCTGCCTGGCCCTTACACCCAGGGGACCATACTCCTCTGCCTTCATCACCCCGGGGCCAGGGGCCAGACAGGTAGAGACCACACTATAGCCCAAAACCCAGGGAAGGTATTCAAACTAGCCAATCTGAACCAGGTTCCTCTGCCCTGTCTTGCCTTTCCCAGGAAACCTCAATAAAGACGGGAAACCCCAGTAAGGGCTGAGGCCTAAACCCTCCCCTCCCGCCTGCCTTCTGCCTCCTGAGCACCCTGGTGTCTTCCCCAGTCTCTTGCACCTGTGAGTATAATACACTTTGCTCCCCTGAGTCTCTCCTCTGCATCCTTTTTTCTTTTTCTTTTTTTCTTTTTTTTTTTTTTTTGCCACACCCGCAGCATGTGGAAGTTCCTGGGCCAGGGATCAAACCTGCGCCACAGAAGCAACCCAAGCCATGGCAGTGACAACACCAGGTACTTTACCCACTGCACCACCAGGGAACTCCCTCCTCTGACTCCTCTTATGGCTACATCTGACTGACCATCTCATAAGAGAATATGAAACATCCACAAATATTTGTTGAGCAACTACTGCATGCCAAAGCCTGTGCTAGGGACTGGGGCTACAATGGTGAGCAAGTCACACATAGCCCCTGCCCTCAAGTAGTTTATAACGTAACAAGGGACAAGACAAGTGAACAAGCTGTCACTTAGCATGAACACCAATAACAGCAGTTGCCATTTATTAAGCAACTGTGTGTCAGATTCTAGGCTCCGCTGTAGGTAGGGTCTCAGATAAAACTCAAAACAACATGATGAGGTAGGCTCTATTACTGTTCTCTTCTACAGATGAGAAGACTGAGGCACAGGTCACACAACTCCCATATGGAGGTGCCAAGGTTTGCGTCTTGGTCTGTGTTAACTCTTAGCCACTGGGTCATGCTGGATCTAATAGCTGACCTTGTTTGTTGGAAGAGAAATAAACTCTGAACAGAAACACTTCTTCTGGGAGTTCCTTGGTGGCACAGCAGGTTAAGGATCTGGCATTGTCAGCGCTGTGGCTGAGGTCACTGCTGTGGCTCGGGTTCAGTCCCTGGCCGGAGAACTTCTGTTTCCGTGGGAGTGGCCAAAAATTTTTAAAAAGAATTTAAAAAATTGTATGTCTGTGTTGCTTATCTCCGACAGTCCCATCAGTAAATGGGGATTGCGCCTCAAGGGCTTATCCTGCAGGGCACCAAGGCCACAGCATCACCGAGCTTATATTGGTAGCGCTCTCTCAGCCCAACAACTTAAGGACCAGCAATACTTCCTTTTCTCTTCCTCTCTTGTCTATCAGCAGCAGCCCATTACCAAACTGAGACCTGGATTTATATTAATGTCTTCACATCAAATAAAAAGAAACACACTTACGATCCCACTTCATTTCTCAAAGAGAGGCACTTTGAAAATGGAAGGACTGTCGCTCATTAGCTCACGCATTCCAAGTCCGTGGCCCCACAGACATTAGCAGATATTTGACAGCAACGTGATTTCTGTTGCACAAAACGACGAAATCAAGGCCATGAAAACATGTGCAGAGAAAACAATTCTCAACTTACTTTCATGGCCCAGAGACTCATTCTGAGTTGACTAAGACAGAATGGACCACACAATATTTTCCATATTTGATCTATTTTAAAAGGAATCTCAAATTTTCCAGTGAAAATGACTATTTGGAACAAGTAAAAGTCACATTAAAACAGGCTTGATGTCTCTTTTAAAGCAATGAGGTCCTACCGTGCAGCACAGGGAACTATATCCAATCTCTTGGGTATATGAGAAAAAGCATATATATGTGTGTGTGTGACTGGGTCACTTTGCTGTACAGCAGAAATTGGCACAACACTGTAAATCAACTGTACTTTAATAAAAGCAAAAAATAAATTTAAAAAATTACGATTAAAAATTTTCCCGGGAGTTCTCTGATGGCCTAGCGGGTTGAGGCTCCTGCGTTCTCACCGCTGT
This sequence comes from Sus scrofa, assembly GCF_054392235.1. Classification (NCBI taxonomy): domain Eukaryota; kingdom Metazoa; phylum Chordata; class Mammalia; order Artiodactyla; family Suidae; genus Sus; species Sus scrofa. The sequence continues at coordinate 119,451,087 of NC_139401.1, forward strand.
GGCTCTGGTTGCTGCTGTGCGGCGTAGGTTCAATCCCTGGCCCAGGAATTCCCACATACTGCCTGTGTGGCAAAAAAGAAAAAAAAATACAAAAAAAAAAAAAACAAGAGAGAACCTGAAATAAACGTTGCAACTCTCATTAAAAAAAAAAAAAAATTCCCCTTATAGTAAAAGATAAAATAGCATTAAAATTTTTTTTGAAAAAAGACAAATAAACTCTCAGCCCTGATCCTATAGCCAGATGGCAACTTCGTGTGTGTGTGTGTGTGTGTGTGTGTGTGTGTGTGTGTGTATCCATCCTTTGTAGCCCTGTCCATATGTAATCATGGGCTCCATAATTGCATTCAAAGCGCATATACGTGTAGTATTTTACTTTTATCTCTTGACATCATACTATATGTACTTTTGATATTGCTACATAATTTTCTTAATTATCATTAAAATTTGTGCATTGATGGCATCGATAGAGTAGAGGGACTGGAATTGATTTACGCACTCCCCTACTGTTAAGCATGTAGCTGGTTTCCGATTGTTTACTCATAAATAATAGAGAAATGAACACCCTCATTCATGGAGGATTTTTTCCCTTACCTTTGGGTACTTCCTTGAGATAAACTCCCTTAAACAGAGTTACTTGTCAAATCATGGGAAAACTTTTTAAAGCCATAGAACAGAATGGACTGTTGTCAGACATATCTCTGCTCATCTTTCAAAATCCAGCTCAAATTTCCCTCCTTCCACTCCTATCTGTACTCCAAGCATAGGGAATCACTCGCTCATTTGCACAAGAACTGTTCACTGTACAGACCTCGATTACAGCGTTCCCTGTGCCGCATTGGTCAGTTCATTTAACTTCTTGAAGCCACAGCTTCCTTGTCCGTAAAATGGGGAGAATGACACTTAACTCACTATCAGGGCTAGGGGAGGGACTAAATGAAATCATGTATACAAAGCCCTTCATCACATCGTGTTGCAATCTTGTCTTACCAGGCTGCTTGACTGGGAGAGATCATGTCTTGGTCATCTCTGTGTCCCCAGCACAGAGCACAGTGCCTGGCACACAATAAGCATCCAGTCAAAACATTTATTGGAGAATATGGCTAAATGAATGAATGTACAAATGAATGAATTTTATTTTATTTCTTTTTCTTTCTCCACCACACCTGCGGCGTATGGAAGTTCCCGGGATCAGGGATCAAATTCGAGCTGCAGCTGCAACCTGCAACACAGCTGTGGCAACACTGGATCCTTAACGTACTGTGCCACAGTGGGAGCTGCTGAATGAAATTCAGTTGAACAAAAGTTACACTAGCACCAGCGCTGCATGAAAATACCATTTTTGGGGAGTTTCCACCGTGGCTCAGTGGAAATAAACCCGACTAGTATCCATAAGGACGCAGGTTCAATCCCTGGCCTTGCTCAGTGGGTGAAGGATCTGTGTTGCCCTGAGCTGTGGTGTAGGTTGCAGTCGCAGCTCGGATCCTATGTTGCTGTGGCTGTGGTGTAGGCTGGCAGCTACAGCTTGGATTGGACCCCTAGCCTGGGAATCTCCATGTGCCATGGGTGTGGCCCTAAAAAAAGGCAAAAAAAAAAAAAATACCATTTTTGTATTAACCTTACCAGCAGTGAGTATTTATGCCTGATATCTATAAAGAAAACTCAATTTATTTTACAGCATATCCAAGGCCATCTCCCTCCACTAATGTGTAAAATAAATACTACTTGGGGGTAAGTTTCAGATTTTGCTCTCCTAGAAAAGCTTGGGGATGCAGCTTTATAACCACAGGAACCACAAGGCACATGTGGCTATTTAAATGTTAATGTTTTTTCTGCTTTTTGGAGGGGCCAGACCCGCGGCACATGGAATTTCTTGGACTAGGGGTCGAATCAGAGCTGCACCCATCAGACTACACCACAGTCACAGCAACTGGGGATCCAAGCCTTGTCTGTGACACCGCAGCTCACAGCAATGCCAGATCCTTAACCCACTGAGCAAGGCCAGAGATTGAACCTTCATCCTCATGGATACTAGTCAGGTTTGTTACTGCTGAGCCACAATGGGAACTCCTTTAAATTTTATTTTTAATAAAATTTTAAAAAATAAAATAGAATTAGGGAGTTTTTTGTTGTAGCTCAGTGGAAACGAATCTGACTAGTATCCATGAGGATTTGGGTTTGATCCCTGGCCTCACTTAGTGGGTCAGGGATCTGGCATTGCCGTGAGCTGTGGTGTAGGTTGCAGACGTGGCTTGGATCCCAAATTTGCTGCGGCTGTGGTGTAGGTTGGCAGCTAAAGCTCTGATTCAACCCCTAGCCTGCTAACTTCCATATGCCACGGGTGTGGCCCTAAAAAAAAAAAAAAGCAAAAAAAAAATTAAAATACACTTCCTCAGGCTCACTAGTCACATGTCAAGTGCTCAATAGTCACATGTACCTAATGGCTACCATCCTGGACAGTGAAGGAAAGTTCTGGGAGATAATGCTGGTTTATAATCCAAAAGTCGTTTCCTATTCGATTTTTTTTTTACTTATGATTTTGTCTTTTTAGGGTCACACCCGCAGCACATGGAGGTTCCCAGGCTAGGGGTCTAATCCGAGCTGTAGCCGCCGGCCTACACCAGAGCCACAGCAACTCAGGATCTGAGCCACGTCTGCGACCTACACCACAGCTCACGGCAACGCCGGATCTTTAACCCACTGAGCGAGGCCAGGGATCGAACCCGCAACCTCATGGTTCCTAGTTGGATTCATTTCCACTGCGCCACGAGGGGGACTCCCTCCTATTTGATTTTGAAAGCATTTCACGATGAATTTATAGTAAAATGTACTTGAAAAGCTACATATGGTTAGTTTCTGACTAAAGAGATTAATTTGAAAACAAATTAATATCCCCTGACATCTACCAGCTGTGGAGAGGGCAAATATGGCCACAGAGCCTGGGAAATGGTCAGAAAAGCCCAGGGATATTAACAATTTGCCATACGGTACCTCAAAAAGTTAAACACAGAATTACCAAATGACCAAGCAATTCTACTTAGATACAGCTCCCCCAAATTAAAAACAGCTACTTAAACAAACACATGTACACACATATACTCATAAGTAGCACTATTTACAATAGCCCCAAAGTACAAATAACCCAAAGTCCAATCCCTGGATGACCAGATACGCAAACTGTGGTATACCCAGACAATGAACTATTACTCAGCCATAAAAAAGAATCAAATATTGACACACGCTACAACTTTGATGACTTTTGAAGATGTTAAGCGAAAGAAGCCAGACAGCAAAGGTCACAGATTGTGTGATGCTCTTTATATGAAAGCTCCATAAGAGGTAAATCAATAGAGGAGGAACTGAAGACTGGTGTTTGCCAGGGGCTGAGGAAGACGGGAGTGAGGAGTTATTGCTTAACGGGTGCGGAGTTTTCTTTCGGGGGTGATGGAAATGTTTTGTAACTAGACAGAGGTGGTGGGTCCACAGTGTCACGAATGTACTAACTGCCACTGAATTGTTCACTGTAAGATGGTTCATCTTATGTGAGTTTCACCAAAAGAAAGCTGCCGTAGATGTTCCACGAAGTGAATCTCTGACACAGAGATAAACTGTATAAAAAGGGCTGTGGTTTCTTGAGCTGGGTTTCTGCAGGGCAAGAATGTGGCAGACTAGAGGACACGGTCCTTGGAGGGTGTCTGGTCCACAGCAAGTCTCTCTAGATAGTCTGTTGCAGAGGAGCAGCCCCCAGGACACAGCGCCCACGGCACTGCATGTGGCTGAGCTGAACTTGGCCCACGGACCCCAAGAAGTCCATCCTCTCCGTCTTCCCCTCTCCTTTTCTTCCACCACCCAGTTCACTCCAGACACAACTTCTGCGAATTTTGTGGAACAAACACAATGTCTGGTATAAGTTTAGCAGAGTGGAAACAGTAATTGGGAGAGAAAGTAATAGGAATTTTCCACCAGGGATTAGCTTTTAGCTACAACCAGGGAGACCCAGGTGACGAGACTCAACCTGGTAGCAAAGAGACCTCTTCTTGCTCGGGGCACCCGTACCAACTGGGGCCCTTTATAAACTTGGATCAGAAAGCAATACTAGGGAGTTCCCGTCGTGGCGCAGCGGTTCACGAATCCAACTAGGAACCATGAGGTTTCGGATTCGATCCCTGGCCTTGCTCAGTGGGTTAAGGATCCGGCGTGGCCGTGAGCTGTGGTGTAGGTCACAGACGCGGCTCAGATCCCGAGGTGCTGCGGCTCTGGTGTAGGCCAGCGGCTACAGCTCAGATTAGACCTCTAGCCTGAGAACCTCCATATGCCATGGGAAGCGGCCCTAGAAAAGGCAAAAAAGACGAAAAAAAAAAAAAGAAAGAAAGCAATACTAACTCCTATAGAGCACAGGGAACTATAGTCAATATCCTGTGATAAACCATAATGGTAAAGAATGTGAAAAATTATATATATACATATATATATTATATATATAACTGAGCCACTTTGCTGTACAGCAGAAATTAACACAATGTTGTAAATCAACTATACTTCAAAAACATTTTTTAAAAGAAAGCAATATTGAGACATCTTTGGTCCTGGTTGGATCTCTCTGTGAGCAAGGTGGCTTAAATCTGTTGCCTTAATTTGGTTCCCCAAAGTTCTTCACCTGGCAGTGCACCGCCCTGGCATTCAGGTGGCCTACAGGCTAGTCCTCGCTCTGTCTGTGATCCATGGAGTGACTCTGATAAGTTCCTTCGCCTGTACTGGCCTAAGTTTCCGCATCTGCAAGAACACTGGTCTAAAGGCCTTGTTTTCAAGATGAGCTGAAAGTGCACCATGTTCTTCATGAATATTCAGAAGCTGAAACAATATTTTGCACCAAGTCACCAGCTAAACAAATTTAAAAGACTGAATAGCATATACGGTCATCCAAGACTCCTTCACGAAAGAAAGTTTTTTATATGAATGAAATAATTCCTTGCTGCTGCCCCAGTGTCCTCCCTACAGGACATGAATAAAGTCCTAAAGAGTAGTTCTGCCTGTCCTTTGAAACCTACATGTGCTGCTTCATCACCAGGTGTAGGGCCTCATCGCTCAATCTGCACAGAGCCGTCCAGACTTTGCTACCAGCCTCCCCTGGGGCCAGCACTGCACTCCCAGATAAAAGACACCCCTCATCCTGCCAGTAAACAAGCGCTTCCTTCAGCCTGAAGACCAGAAACAATGACTTGAGGGAGAAAAAGAAGTCACTTTGTGACTAGAACAGAAAAGATGACTGGATGAGCACACTTCCCAGGTGGAGAATAAAATGGCCACCGCCATGTGGGGACGAACAGGGAAAGAGCAGGTCTCCGAAGCAGCTAAGACTCTGCTAAAACCCAACCAGTTGTCTGGAACTGCAAGTAAGTGATGGCAGCATCAGGAAAGTATCTACTCAGGAAGCTTGGTTTTGTTTTATTTTGTTTTTTGGCTACACCCGCAGCATGAAGAAGTTCCTGGGCCAGGGATTGAACCTGCGCCACAGCAGTGACAATACCGGATCCCTTAACTGCTAGGCCACCAGGGAGCTCCAAGAAGCCTCTTTTGAGGGCTGCTTGTATTCTCTGTAAAGCATTTCCTTTTGGTTCTCTCCCTTATGTAGAGAAGAATAATCCTCAAAGGTAGCTGCCTGATTGGACCATAAGAAGTCCCCTGAAGGAGTCTTCGGTCCGCAAGTGCCAAACCATTAAAGGAGGAACAGGCCGGGGTGGTGAGGCTCACAGCAGTAACAGCTCAAGTGAGAGGCCCTCAAGGGAAAGAACCCAAAGGGACTGAGTCCACCCACGACCCACAGGGGCAGCCCTCCTTTCCCTCCTAAGGGATCTGCCTGGAGCTTGTTCTGCTAGCCCACAACCCTGGAGGGGCCTGCACTTTGTTTTAATAAAAGCTCCCCACTCCCTTCCAGTGCCTTCCGACCTCCTTTCACTACAAAGTTCTTTTTGAAGCCAAGGGAGGTGTTACCTTCCTGGATGGAGTCAGGCTTCCATAAGTAAGTTCTGTAAGTGACATCTCTCTCTTTCTCTGGGTGCAATCTCTATTTATGAACAGGGTTGTCTCTCTTTTAAAGATATATCATTCTTTGCCTTCAAATAATTCTGCCCTACGAATTCAAGCATTTCAGCCTTGTCCCCAGTGGAAGTTCTCTCTCCCTGCCTGCCAACACCCCCCACATCCCCCAGAACATATTCCCAGGACTCGCCACCATGTAAACCTGTAATCTTTTTATGCCACTATCCATATTGGTTTATAAAACAGAGGTATGCAACACATTGGAAAGAAAAATGGCACCTGTCAAATACCAAAGCCTATGAAATGCCTGTGCAATTTCACTTTTCACCTAGTAAATATCCAATTATTTTCCAGAATAGCTCTTTCCAGAATTCAAATCTGTTTCCATTAATATTAAAACTTTAGAGGTCTGAGAGAACAGGAAGGGGCTGATTAGAAGCAGACGGGGTTCATTATCTGGTTAATCACGATCCAGCATTTCCCACCCCCACTTACCACTCTCCCCCCCTCAACCCCAACACAACGCTGTGCCTCAGGAAAGGTCACACTGAGATTCTGCAAAGAAAACCTTCTCCTACAACACATCTAAGGGTGTCACTCCATTTTGGAGGGTGCGAGACTGGTATCATTATGAAAGAAATTTATTTCATAGCATTTCACCCCGGGAAAGAAAATAACTTCCAAAGTACTGCCCACCATTCCACTGCACAGAGTGGATGGCTGGCGCGTTCATCAGAAGCCAGGCTCTGTCTGAATATTAACCACAGATATTTAGCCTTGGAAGCGCTCCTTGGAGATTCCCCCCTCGTTGAGTCCATAGGGAAAAGGCCCCAGAGAGGGGAAGGCCCTTGCTGAAATTGCGCCTCCAGTTAGTGGCAGAGCTGGAACCAGAACACAACAATCACCGCAGGCAATACTGGTGGTGGGGGGGAGGGCCTGAATTGAATGAACTGTAGTCACTTCTCAATCCCTACATCCCCATGGGCCACATGTTAATGGCTCATCTTTTATTGCTCCCCTAGCAAGGACTCAAAGGCAAAACCAAAATGGGGCTTTGAATGCAGAGCATATTAGGAGGCCAGAAGGCCGGAGGAGGTGTTGTCTCGGGCTGCCTGGCTGCACTTGGCTGGCAAGGCTTTGCTCCAGGCTCACTCAGATACGCCTGGTGCCAGGCATGGCCTTTCCTCAAAGCCAAGTCTGCCAAGCAAGGCAAGTGGAGGTATGTGACCTGGCCCTGGGAGGCACAGGGTCTCTTTCTCAGCACCACGAGCTCCTCGGGAGTCTTTCAGGGGTTGCAAGACTTCTAAGGTGGGGCCACCATGGTAAGACTCGTTCAAAAGGTCGGGGGGCGGGGTTTGTCTTTTAGCAAGATTCGACAAGAGCACAGGACAAAAGGGGAGCTGGCTCAAAAAAACCGGCCAGTATCTCTTCTATACATAGGTGACGTTGCGAGTGTCGCCCCTGCTTCCAGGACTCGTCAAAGCCAAATCCCAGAGCCCTGGTGAGAACGTAAAACGGTGCAACATCTGCAGGGAAACAGCATGGTGGGTTTCCAAAATGTGGACTAGCCGCACAATGGACTCGTCTACCATAAAAAGGAATGAAGTACTGGCCTCTGCTGCAGGATGGATGAACCTTGAAAACACTGTGCTCTACGGGGTTCTCTCTCAGGGCCCCGAGCTGGCTGCAGACAGGTGGCCTTGGCTGTACTCCTGAGGCACGGGCAGAACCTCTCAGAGATTTTGATCAGAGCGCCAGGCTCCAAAAGCCTAAAAGATGGCTCCTGACACCTACTGACATGCTTACCAAGCCTCCCCCTAACACTCGGGAGACCTACAAGCAAGAATACAGAGGCCCACATAACCTATGTCTAATGATTAAAAACTGTAAGTCAAGGCAATGAACTATTAAAATATGTTCTAACTCTGACAACTATAATTTATAACAACAAAAGCAATGAATATGTCTAAATTTTTTTTTTTTACTTTGGAAAGTCAGCCCAATATCAAAAAAGACTGAATGTAATTGTACATTGTGCATATCTGGATGTTCTCTCATTTTTTTTTTTTAACGGCCACACCGGCAGCAAATAGTGGAAGTTCCTGGGCCAAGGGTCAAATCAAAGTTGCAGCTGCCACCTATGCCACAACTATGGCAATTCCAGATCTGAACCGCATCTGCTACCTATGCCGCAGCTGGAGGCAACACCAGATCCTTAACCTACTGAGCAAGGCCAGGGATTGAACCTGCTTCCTCACGGATACTAGTTGGATCCTTAACCTGCTGAGCCACAATGGGAATTCCTGGATGTTCTTTTGATAGGCCAACAATATTTGGATGAGTATTAACTTAAGGACATACATAGCTGGAGAACTGCATTTATTCCATAAAATTTTTTTCTTGCCTTCATTTTGGCAAAATCACTGTTTGTAGTATATGATGTTATTATGATCAAGATTTTTCACATAACTTGTGGAATTGTCACTTATGATCTAAAGCAGAGGGCAGCAAAGATTTTCCATGAAGGGCCAGATAGTAACAATTTGAGGCTTTGCAGACCATAAGGTCTCTGTCTTTTCTTTTTTTATTTTTTGCCATTTCTTGGGCGGCTCCCGTGGCATATGGAGGTTCCCAGGCTAGGGGTCCAATCGGAGATGCAGCCGCCGGCCTACACCACAGCCACAGCCACGCGGGATCCGAGCCACGTCTGCGACTTACACGACAGCTCAAGGCAACGCTGGATCCTTAACCCACTGAGCAAGGCCAGGGATGGAACCCTCAACCTCATGGTTCCTAGTCGGATTCATTAACCACTGAGCCACGATGGGAACTCCAAGGTCTCTGTCTTAACTACTCAACTGCCATTGCAGCCTAAAGCTCTGATAGACAATATGTAAAAAAAAAATGGGCATGGCTGTGTAACAGTAAAACTTTACAAAAACAAGCAGCTCCCAGGTGAGCCATATTTTGTCAAAACTGACAAAGGATTACAAAATAAAATGTAATTGTAGGAGTTTTGCTGTGTCGCAGTGGGTTAAGAATCCAAATGTAGCTGCTTGGATCTCTGCTGAGGCACAGGTTTGATACCTGGCACAGAGCAGTGGGTTAAAGGATCTGGTGTTACTGCATGCAGCTACAGCTCCGATTCAATCCGTGCCTGGGATCTTCCATATGCCGTGGATGCAGACAAAAAAATAAATTAAAATTATATTACTAGAGCTGAGCTGTCATTTGATTCAATCTCATCACATATGTTTATAAAAATAAAACTATTTGCAATTATAACATTCAATGTCCATTAGAATCATGCTATACTCTTAGCACCTAGACCCACAGCTACACATTTAAGAGTGCTATGAGTTATTTAATGTCACAAAACGTTCCTCAGACACCAAGTAGAACAGTTGTGAACTGAATGCTAATTTGCAAAGACTTTCAGCACCGTAAATTGAAAGCCAGGAAATGAACTATTGGGAAACTATTTGTTGTGCAGAAATCTGTTGTCTTTATGTTATCAGAAAATAAGGATTTGATAAATAAATTTGTTTTTTTTTTAAACCTTAGCACTCTAATCCTTTCTGGACTCCAAAATGGTGTCCATCTTTGGCCTCTGCAGCCCCACCCAGAAACCTTCACACTCTGCAGACATGCTGTGCTCTTATCATTGTTGTTGGAGCAGGAAACAGGCCAAGAGATATTTAGAAGCGTTTCCCTGGAATATGATTAGAGTTATTCATATGCACAGATGTTTAGAATTATTGTCCCAAGTTACAGAGGCACCCATGTGCTCTGGTGTTTGAGCATTCACTCACTCACTCGTTTGACATTTGAGAAGGGTCGCAGTGGTGCATTAGAACTGGCTCACACAGGTTTGTGAGAACCAACTCGGGCATCTCTTCCCAACTGTGGGTTTGGTGACATTATACGGGTAGCTTAAAATTAGCAGTGGTGGGACCCCTTACGCCATGGAAATCAATAAACGCTACAAACCAAGGCTTTCCATTATTCACACCCACCCCACTCCCCAAGACGGCCATTTGGGAAACATTTACCAGCATAACACTGGCAAGGTGGGGCCTTTTAAACCATAAGGCACAGGGCAGAGGCCCTTCATGCCCAGTTGTAAGTGTAGCACCGGACTAGCTGCAGAATTTGTGGGGCTTATGCAAAATTAAACTGCGGATTCCGTTATTCAAAAAATTTTAAGGAATTTTAAAATATGAGAGTGGAGCATTAAAACAAGTGCTGGGCCCTTGGGAGTGCCCTGGGCCTCATCGATGGCTTTTAAAGTTCTGTTTGCTATCCATGCCCTCCCAGAAGATTCTGGTCCCTGCAAGTCTGTTTGCTTTGGTCAAGATGGAAGTGGAGCTTTCCAGCCCTTGCTGACATCTCCTAGCTCATCGTGGTGGGGGGAGGTGGGTGCAGGTTATGGGGGGATCCAGGAGTTTGCCCCGGGGCTCAGGAAATGGACAGTGGATCCAGTGCTTCTACAAGGCAAAGCAGCCTCGGATCCCAGAGAGGAAAGAGGAGGGCAGATTTAGGAAGAGCTTTCCTGCATTCTCACAGAAGAGAAGTCATGCATATTTTAGTCACATAAAGGGGGAGGCAGCTTGGCCTTGTGGAACAGATGAGGGTCTGGCAAGCAGACAGATTCCGAGCTCTTGCTGTGTGACTTGGGGAAAGTCACTTAGCCTCTCTGTGCCTCTGTGTCTTCATGTACAAAATGGTGAGCTTTGTAGGTGCTCAATAAATATCTACCCCGTCATTTGTGTAAAAGAGATTGGCCATCAATCGCTTTACCAGTTTACCTGGTGTTTTGTTTAATATCAGCCATTATCAAGTTCTCTTCAGCTGAATTTCAGGACCTCTCAAGAATCCACAGGGAAGTTCCACTTGTGGCTCAGTGGGTTAAGAACCTGACATTAGTCTCTGTGAGGATGCAAGTTCGATCCCTGGCCTTGTTTGGTCGGTAAAGGATCTGGCGTTGCTGACATTGCTCTGGCTGTGGTGTAGGACAGCAGCTGTAGCTCTGATTCAGTCCCTAGTCTGGGAACTTCCATGTGCTGCAGGTGAGGCTATAAAAAGAAAACAAGAGCAAAGAATCCACAGTGTTCAAACGGACTGCAAGTTGTCAAAACAAAATCCTCCAGGCCCTTTAGTGTACTTGAGGGTGCGCTGAAGGAGGATCTGCTGGGCGTGTCACCTGCTGGTCCCCTTGGCTCAGGACTGTACATGTGGGCTTATTTGGATGAGATTCAATAGCTCCTCTTGGGGGACATAGGGACTGTGGCCACAGTCCCTGGAGCCTTACCATGATCATCTCAGCAAGAGGTCCTGGCACGGGGGTCGAATTTGATATTAAGGAAAATAACTTTTGTCTGGCGAAGGAGACATGATGAAAGCTGTCTGCGAATGTCTGAAGAGCAACCTTGTGGAAGAAAGCAAAGACTTCATCTTTGTGACTCCAGAGGAAACAATTCAGAGCGGCAGGCACAAGTTACACAGGCATGGATTCCAGCTTAATGTAAGAAAGACATTGCTGATGACAACAGTGGTTAAACAAAGGAAAGGGCTTGGTCAGACAGCAGTAACCCCTTGGGCCAACAGTGTTGGAGCCCAGGCCTTGTGTCAATCTGTTAGGATGCTACTCAGTGGTTCACTGGCCACACGGACAGTTGGGATAGAGGGTCTCTCTAAAGGTCCTTCTAGTACCGCAGGAGTCTGTATGAACATAAGGGATACAAGCAGACTGAAGGCTCGATCTCAGAGGGCCGAACTCATTTGATGGTATTAAAAAAATCTAATGATGGTGATGGCAGGCCACTTTGGGAGTATGTGATTACCCTTCCCCGAGCCAGCTCAGAACGCTCTGCGCCATCTCTTTTCTATTATCTGATGTTGCAGTCAAGGTGTGATTCTCTACTGGTGGTGAAACAAAGCACCTCCCCCCCAGAAAAGGTGTGACTCCCCAGAGATCATCCTGAATGTGCAGGGGAATCTGAAGCAGAAGACAGATTTCCTGACTCAAAGCCCAACTCCACTGACAGCCTGCACAGTGCAAACCACGCTCCATTGCTCTGGGATCCAAGAGGCTCACTTGACCAATATGAAAATCCTCTCACTGTGTGGAGGTGAGGAGAAAACAGAATGTGAACTTTCCAAGTTCAAAGTCTATTTCCTACTGGGAAAATGAGACATCTGGTTCATAATTTTAAAAGATGGCTCCTAAGGGATCTTGGACAATGAGTTACTTTTCTAAATCCGCCTTTTAGTAATTTATAAACATCCATGCATCAGGAACATAGGGATTAAATGTACAAAAAGCTGGGGGTGCTGTTGGATCGGGAAACAGTGAGGGAATCTTTGAATAATGGGGCAGAAGAGATTTCCAAAGGACCGACCGTCTATTCCGCCTTCTTGTTTGCCTCGAAGAGTTTGTCTCCATTAAGCAAGAAGTGTGTAGTGAAGGCCTGCGGTGTTTTCAGCACCTGTTGTGTTGAGTGCCAGTTCACGAAGAAGAGGACAGAAATGAGTAGGTTTTCAGTCAAATGGTCACTTGATTCTGAAGAAAATATCCTATGGCCTAACCTCATTCTAGTAACAGCCATAAGGAGTGTCAATGGGCCAGAGTATGAACTGTGAGCCCCTTTGTCTTCTGGGAAATGGAGCCAACCTCCATGGTGCTCACTGGGTAACACAAATATAGGGTTGGGGTGGGAAGGGTGAGTGTGGGAAGAAGGCAAAACATATAGATGGAAACCCCTCAGTTAAATGGCTTGCCATTAATTGAATTTTCTAATTAAGCTTTTGTGGATAATCCTTTTTAGTTAGTTTGTTTTTGGCCATGCCCACAGCATGTGGAAGGATCCAGGTTAGGGATCAAACTCAAGCCACAGCAGTGACAACACCGGGTCCTTAACCAACTGAGCCACCAGGGAACTCATGGATAATGTATTTTTGCATTAAAGCTACCTGAAGCAAAGATGTGCCTGCCTTGGAGGCCTCATAAGCTCAGGTTCAGTCTCTCTGAGTGAGTGAGTGAGTGAGTGAGTGTGTGTGTGTGTGTGTGTGTGTGTGTGTGTGTGTGTGTGTTGGTGGATCACTCATCAGTGGATGTTTATAAACACAGCCCTTTACCAACCACAGGTGGTAGGTCTTGGAGCCAGACTGTCAGTCTTGGACAGAGGCTCATGAAATCGTAAATCCAGGCTGCCTCCGATGGTCTCAGCTGAGCAGAAGCAGGATTGAGAGAAATCAGATATTTTTTCCTACATCAAGAAAGGGCAGAAAGCAGACTGGCTTTGGGAATCTGGGAGGAATGAGAGGAATTTCAATAAGAAAATTCAACTAGAAATGTGAAGAGCTAGAGCTGTTTCTGAAAAACAAACAATTGGAAATTATGGGCCACAAATTGAAAAAGGCACTGATAAAATGTAAATCTGAAGTACAACTATCTCTTTTAATTCAAAGAATAAATGTAGATCACAAAGTATATATTTTGCTTTAATTTCTTTAACAGAAAACAGAAAAGAAATGAAAAAGCTTTAAGTGTTTTGGGGAAATGAGAGGTAAATGTTTTAAAAAGTATTTATAATGGAATACTATATAGCTATTTTTTAAAAGAATGAAACCTGAATGAAGAATATACAGGAATTCTCTGAAATATTTTTGCATTTAAGCCTGAACATATTTCAAAATTTGAAGTATTTTTAAGGAATTATGTAAATGTTCACCAAAAAATATGAACAAGAAAGTTCATAACGGCCCTAATTCATAATAGCCTGAAACTGAAAATAACCCAAATGTCCATCAATGGTAAAATGGATAAATAAAATATCTTAATTTTTTTGGCTGTGCCCACAGTATGGAGAAGTTCCTAGGCCAAAAATCGAACCTATACCACAGCAGTGACCCAAGCCACAGCAGTGACAACAATGCTGAATCCTTAATCTACTGAGCCACCAGGGAACTCCCCCCCAAATGTCATATTTTAATAACATGAAATGCTATACAGCAGTGAAAAAGAACAAACTACAGCTCCACCAAACAACATGGCTGGATTTCAGAGACATACTGCGAATGAAAGAAACCAAATCAGTTACATGTTTGTTTGTCTGTAAATGTTTGGCATTTATATGAGGTAGAAAAAGAAACCAAAGTAATTTACAGCAATGGATGGCAGAGGGGCAGTTACCTTTGGGCAGGGATGTTGACTGGCAAGGGGTGGGGCACGAGAGGGCCTGTGATCTGCTGGAATTATAATAATTCATTACGCTATAAGGTGGAATTGGAGCACTCGGCTGAATGTTTTTTTTTCTTCTTTAGGGCTGCGCCCATGGCATGTGGATAGTCCCAGGCTAGGGTTCTAATCGGAGCCATAGCCGCTGGCCTATGCCACAGCCACAGCCACGCCAGATCCAAGCCACATCTGCAACTTACACCACAGCTCACGGCAATGCCGGATCTTTAACCCACTGAGCAAGGCCAGGTATTGAACCACAACCTCATGGTTCCTAGTCGGATTCATTTCCACTGCGCCATGACGGGAACGCCATTGGCTGAATGTTAATTGCACTTAATGAACGAAAAGTTAAACTTCAAAAAACCAGAAGGAACAAAAGGTATGGTATTTGCTGTCTGGCTCTTCTTCTATTTGCCATTCCTCACACCCATCGTCTCCTTCTACTGTATCTTTCTCTGTGTTCTGGGTTTCAGCAAAGAGAAAACTGATTTACCCCAGCACATTAGACTGGGCTGTGGACCTGTATGTGTATTTCACCAGGTTGTAAGTTCCTGGAGGAGAGCGAGCAGATTTTGATCACCTAATCCCCAGGACGTGGCAGATACCTGGCCCCAGGCCTTAGAGACCTCACTCTGGCCCTCCTTTGGCTGTACCTCCGCCGGGAACAGGAATCCACTAGACCAAAGAAATGTGCCTAACCAGAGTCCATGCCCTCCCCTTCCAGTTCATACTCTGGATACACAGGCCCCAGGAATTTCCTGTCTAAACAGCCTTGTGCCTGTTTGCCAGGCCGGTGCAGCCCCCTGTTACCTGTCCGTCCTCCTAGGAGTAGAACACACCACCGGTGTGCAACACCCTTGGACAGGAGGGCCGGAGGGCAAGGCCCCTCGTGGTACAGGATGAAGATGCAGAGCAAGAAAGGCGATCAGGAGGTCAGGCTGGGTACTGGGCACTTGCAACTGATCCATCTGTGCTGTCATGTTTGGCAGGAAACGCTGAAGAATCCAAGAATTTTAAACCTGTGGAGTTCCTATTGTGGCTCAGCAAGTTAGGAACCTGACTAGCATCCATGAGGATGTGGGTTCAATCCCTGGCCTTGCTCAGTGGGTTAAGGAGCTGGTGTTGCCATGAGGTGTAGTGTAGGTTGCAGACGCAGTTTGGATCTGGTGTTGCATCTGGAAGGCCAGCAGCTGTGGTAGGCCGGCAGCTGCAGCTTCAATTTGACCCCTAGCCTGGGACCTTCCACATGCTGCACCTGTGGCCATAAAAAAGACAAAATAACAAAAATTTAAACTTGAACCTGAGCTTCCAGATTGTTATGAAGGTGTGCTTTGCTTGTCAAGGTAGGAGTATAGAATACATTTTATTCAACTGTTAGCTTAATTTATAACTTGGAAATCTTCAGCCATGTGGTATGTGGGGCTCCCTTTGTACATTTGCCCTGGGCCCCACATAGGATAGGGACAGGCTTGCCTTAAGCAAAGTAGCTACGCAGCACGTAATTGGCTGAGTGACTATCATGGGCTGTTTTCATTTCAGATTTACGTTTCTATCACCGAGCCTAAATGTGAGCATATTAATAAGTCCTACCTACTTACTCCAAAGCAATTCGTGTCACTAATAGAGCATACCAAAGACGGACAAAGCTTTGGTTAATCAACCTCACCCACACATCCCCACCCCCACCCCCAAGACACCCACAAAATCCATGATAACCCAAGCTTTGCTGTATTTTCTGTCTATCACCTTCAGGGATTGTTCTAGCCTGGAACTGGGTTTCTCATCCCTACTGTATGACCCTTGAGAAACAGCACATATAAAGTCTTTGGAAGTTTCTTCCTTTGCTTGCAGGCAGAAGTTCTAGACAGATGGCGTCTGGCTACAGCTCTTCTAGTCTTCTGGACAAGACAGCCCCTCCTGTGCGCCTGCTAGCTACTTCTACAGGTGGGGCATGTTGGGCAAGTTTACTTTTTTTTTCCTTTTTTTTTTTTTTTTAACGGCCGCACCTGCAGCATATGGAAATTCAAGGGCTAGGAGTCCAATCTCAGCCGCATCTGCGACCTATGCCACAGCTTGTGGCAACGTCGGATCCTTAACCCACTGAGCGAGGCCACTTATCAAGCCCACATCATCACAGACACTGTGTTGGGTTCTTAACCCGCTGAGCCACAACCGCAACTCCCAAGCTTGCATTTTAATAGAGGTTTTAGAGGTGGTGAGAAGCATACGTTGGCAGAAAGGAGGAAACATTTCCAACAGAGGAGCGGGAGTGTGCACGCGGCAGAATGAACGAAGGACAGGAGGCAGGAGAGCTTAAAGCAGCTGGTCTGTGAGGGCATCTGGATGGTTCAGAGGCCTGTCCTCAGCACATTACCCAGTGCGAACACACAGGGCTAGGTGCACAGTAAAGATATACTGGATGGGGGGGGTTCCCTGGTGGCTGAGGGGTTAAGGACTTGGTTGCTGTGGCTCCAGTCACTGTTGTGGCACGGGTTCAGTCCCTGGCCTGGGAACTTCCACCTGCCATGGGTACAGTCTAAAAAAAAAAAAAAAAAAAAAAAAAAAGATGTACTGGATGAAAAAATTAATGAATTACAATTGCAGTTGGTTGGGAAGGTGGGGAGTACAACCGTGACACAGAGACAGGCTGAAGTGTTTGAACTTGGCGCTAGAAGCTACAGGGAGCCACTGAAAGTTCTTGAACAAAAGAGTGACTTGGTAAACGAAGGGTTTTAGGAAGATATACGTGAAATAAGAAGACCCTAGGAAAGGGGGGTTAGTAATTGAAGGTTTCAGTGATTCCGTCTGCTGTGCTCAGGGTCAGGTATCATTCCCATGGTTTTTGTCACGTGAAATTTCAATGCTGGAGGAAAATAAAATGTGATTGTGAGTCTTCATTCCACTTTCCAGGCACTAGATTTTGCAGGACGCTCTGCCGTAATGCTTGGATCTGGAGACCAGAGCCTTCTAGTTCTCCCCAAAGGCCGCACTTCCCAAGACCAGCGCACTGGGGTTAGGGCTTCAGCACAGGGATTTCAGAGGACACAGACATTCAGTCCGTGACACCCCAAGACTTTACCTGCCATTACATGATGGACCAGAACAGCCTTTTTTTTAACCCTTAATCAAAGTCATTCTCTGGACACTTTGCATAATTGCCCTCATAATAGAGATGGAACTTCATTTTCTCTTTTTGCTTTTCTTCATTCTTCTTTTTATGGCCATACCAGCAGCATATGGAAGTTCCAAGGCTAGGGATCGAGTTGGAGCTCCAGCTCTGGTCTACGTCACAGACACAGCAACACAGGATCTGAGCCTCATCAGTGACTTTACGCCTCGGCTTGCAGCAACGCCAGATCCTTAACCCACTGAGCAAAGCCAGGGATTGAACCCGCATCCTCACAGACACTGTGTCGGGTTCTTAACCCTCCAAGCCATGACGGGAACTCCTGGAACTTCACTTTGGGTCCCACATCCTATTCTTCACAGACCAGGCACACACACGCCCCCTTCACACCAGGCCAACGTGCCACAGAACACGTTTTTCAGGATGGAGTGAGACAGAGGCCTTAATCCTCTGGGGGCCAGGAGCTGCCCATCAAAGTAATGAAACTCATCACACAGAAAGGCCTTTACGTCTGTCTCACGGCAGGAGACATTTGCTTGCCTGCAGTCTGCATCACCAGATGCGTTTTAGAGCTCAGGGTCTTTAGTACTGACCACTGGATTTCTGAAGAAATGACACTCCTGTAGGTCTGATGTGCAAACACACGATGAATTCCAAAAGGAATATTACCTGAATGCTTTACATTGTCTAGAGCTTCCTGCCCAACTTACCCGAGCCAACAAATCGGGCCCACGTTCTGACCTTAGCACTGGAGCACGCCCCTGCTAGATGAGATGGAGGGGATATAAACAGCTGGGCGTCCTGGCAGCTCAGTGGAACCCACACGTGATTTGGCCTTGAGGTGCTTGTAGAGCTCAGGTTCCAAGCCTGGGGATCAGGTTCCTCATAAGAGCAGCTCCAATTGCCTGAGCACCTACTATCTGCCAGGCCCCATGGGCACTCGGTCGCCATTCTCTACTTCCATCCTCACAGCCACTTGGTGAGGTAGGGGCTCTGTCATACGACTTTGCAGAAAAGGGGATGAAGCTACTGTACAAATCAGAAAGACCAAGCTGGGCATCAGACGTCAAACCCAACCAACCTCCAGAAGGGACTCCTTTGCTCTAAGAACTTGAGCAAGTCAGAGTTACCATTGAGGCTCAGTGGGTTAGGAACCCGATGTAGTCTCTGCGAGGATGTGGGTTTGATCCCTGGCCTTGCTCAGTGGGTTAAGGATCTGGCGTTGCCACAAGCTGCAGTGTAGGTAGGTTGCAGATATGAATGACTCAGCTCTGGCGTAGCTGTGGCTGTGGTGTAGGTTGGCAGCTGCAGTTCCGATTCGACCCCTGGCACGGGAACTTCCATATGCTCCAGGTGTGGCTGTAAAACGGGGGGAAAGGGAAAAAAGAATTTAGGCAAGTCCCCTAGCCTCTCTGACCTTCAGTTTCCCCATCTATAAAAAGACGATAATCATGGTATCTACTTCTCAGAGTGGTTGGAAAGATCAGATTAGCAGACAGCCTGGCCCCGTGTAAGCATGCAGTAAATAGTAGCCATTGCTAGTGTTATTAACGTGACCAAACTCTCCACCACTGGGCCTTAGGGCTTTGACCTGAGGAGTCATCGATTGATCGTGGCTTCCTCGCCCAGATTGGATAGTTCAAAACCAAAGGGCACAAACAGCAGCAGTACTAATACAGATGGGCTACCACCCCTCTCTGGACTTCACGACCATGCCGAGCGTGTGGAGTTCCAAAAGTCCCTTCTAGGGAAAAGAATGAGACGGGAACTTGGGAGGCATGGGATGAGTTAACATAAGAACAAAAGTAAGACTCCTATCCATGCTCAGTTTGCTGTTGTAATTGAAAGCAAAGCTCCAGCCTAGTCCAAGAGACTGCAGTGCTGGCAAAGCAGCCAGAGCTGAGCTCACGGGATACAGCCACCGCACCCACCCAGCTTGGAAGTCCACGAGAGAAACAACTGCATCAAGCCAACAAAAGCCATTTGGCCTGGGTGTCTGGGCCTCTGTAGATATTTTCCTGCTCAAACTTAACAATGATGCCCTAGTCACCTTCGCCTTCACAGCCTATCCAAGTTGGAAGAGGCCATCCATCTTCCTGTGGCAAGTTGGAATGGTTTGCATAAACTTGAAGCAAACTAAGACTGAGACCAGTTGTTACCTTAGGCCCGGGCTCTCAGGCAATTGCAGATACTATTATTTTGAGGATTAGGCATTCACTTAGTACATGGGATGCAAAAGCACTTAAGGTTTTAGAGAATGGAAGTATTACAAAAGTTATGACAGCTCTAGACCATGGATTCGAATGGCAGAGCGGGTGGGGCTAACTAGCATGACTGACTTAGCATACATTTTTCCAGGAGGGATCATTTCAAAACGGGTGGCATTTTTGCTCTTGTGTTCCCTCCTTCTTGCTCTCTGCCCTAGCAGACGTTTCAAGGCTCAATCTGAGCCTTTCTACCTCCAGCAAGCATCCCCTGACCAGCTGCTATAGCCTTCATCATTTGAACGACATTATCTAACATATCGTCACACACTGCACTGTGCTGTTTCTACTACAGTTGTCTCGGGCTGATGTTAACTCTGATCATCATCATTATTATTATCTATTTATTTATTTTTGCTTTTTAGGGCTGCACCTGCAGCATATGGATGTTCCCAGGCTAGGGGTCGAATCCGAGCCACAGCCACCAGTCAATGCCACAGCCACAGCCACGACAGATCCGAGTTGCATCTGTGACCTACACCACCTCACGGCAACGCCAGATCCTTAACCCACTGAGCAAGGCCAGGGATCGAACCCACATCCTCATGGGTACTAGTCAGATTTGTTACCGCTGAGCCACAAGGGGCACTCCCTTCATTAGCTCTTCATACATGTATGTCTCCTCACTCCATTTAGTCCCTAAAGACTGGGATCGGGAGTTCCCTTCAAGGCTCAGCGGTTAACGAACCCAACTAGGATCCATGAGGATTCGGGTTTGATCCTTGGCCTTGCTTAGCGGGTTAAGGATCCGAAATTGCTGTGAGCTGTGGTGTAAGTCGAAGATGCGGCTTGGATCCCGCATTGCTGTGGCTGTGGCTGTGGTATAGGCTGGCGGCTGTAGCTCCGATTCGACCCCTAGCTTGGGAACGTCCATAAGCTGCAGGTGTAGCCCTAAAAAGCAAAAAAAAAAAAAAAAAAAAAAAAAGCCAAAAAGACTGGGATTGCATAGTTCTAAAAAATTATGATTTATCCCAAATGTTTCCAAAGAGGCTTCAAGATGGATAGGCTATTGTCTTAGAATTATTCATATTTTTCATAAAATTTAGTACAGTTATATGTAAAGAAAGTGAGTCATAAATGCTTATTGAGTTGGAGGGATGAGTAAGGGAAGGCCATTGATCCATAAAAATCCAGTACCTTCACCTGGGTCCTTAGCCTTATAGTGGGAGCTCCTTTAAGGGCGCCTCCCAGCACCCTTCCCCGGGCACTCCAGACCAAACTCATACAGCAAAGGCAGACATGACCTAAAGGCTCACGACTAAGACAGGAGCAGGATGACAGGGACTGGGGAATCCGCAATCATCAGACTTCCCAATTAGCTTTCTTTTCCAGGACCTCCGGTCTTCTGCACATTCATATAAACACACAGGTGTTGAGAATCATGTGTCCCTTTAAGCAGACCCCTGGATTCACAAAATAAGGCCTCCTTGCTGGGCCTCTAACACACTAGGCCCTCTCCAGCCTCAGGGCCTTTGCACTTGCCCTTCTCTTTGCCATGACTTCTTCTCTCTGGCTTTCAGGCCTCTGCTCAGAGGACACTTCCTACGTCAGGCCTCCCCGGACTACCTGATGTCCCAGCCCCCAAATTTCCCATCCACCCACACGGCTTGAGTTTCTTCTTAGAACTTGTTCCAACTGACTTAATGTGTATTCACTTGGTCTAATGATGCTCTTTCTCTGCTAGAACGTAAGCCCCATGTGAGAGGAGGGTTTACTCTGTCTTGTTCCCCATGTTCCCAGCAGTTAGCATGACCCTTAGCTTGTTATAGGGGCTCAATAAATACACGTAGAATGAATGAATGAGGTGAGAACTTAGTTATAAAAAGAGTTGACCCTTGGAGCCCACAAAAGGACTCCCTAACTGCTTTTAAAGGATTTGAAATTCTTTTTTCTGATTCTTTTTCACAGTCCTGCCAACTTTTATTCATGCGCTCATCTCATACTATACAAGTTTAATACCCTAAGTGATAATATAGTGAGATAATTTGTTAAAATTTTACTATATTCTAGGAAGGACGCTAAGAATTTTATATACGGCCTTTTAATTACTACGACAACCCTCTGTAAGGGTATAGTTTCGACATTTCCATTTTACAAATAAGGAAACTAAGGGTCATAGAAGCTAAGCACCTCACCCGAGACCTCAGAGCCAGTAAGTCATGGTCTGGCTGTTTTCACCTCGCACCCTAAGTGCCACCAGTGAAAGCGGTTGTGCAGCCATTGCAAGCACCTCACTGAGCACGGGCAGTGAGGAGCATGCTCCTGCAGCACGAAGAATGGGTGTGAGGTGTGAGGGGACTGAGGGACCGGATCGTGAGGAGGACGAGGAAAGGGCCAGAAGAGTTTGACCCATGGCCCCCTAGCACCCATGTGCGTGTTTAACTGATCATTAGTGTAATCGTGCCTTTTGTGCTGTTGCCTCTCACTGGAATGTCCTTTCCCCGCCAATGCCCATCCCCCAGCACCTAGCTCAAAGGCCGCCTCCTGCGTGAAGCCTTCCTGGTTCTCTTTCCCGCTCCCACAGGTAACGGGCCCTCTCCTGCCGCTGTGTGGTGGGAAATAGGGGAAAACCTCAGAGCTGGGGTGCAGGGCAGTGTTGGAAGCTCTGGCATCAGTTAGCACTGGGCTGGACTGGGCGGGAAGGACTCAAGGTGTGTACTGGTTTTTCATTTGGTGGAGGTTGAAGGTATTTTGGAAAGTCCAGGGTAAACAAACAACAAAGTAACCCATAGCTGTCTCCTGATTGGTCAGAGGAGGCTAAATGCCCACTGCAATTTAAAAACAAACTTGGTAAAAACAACAAAGTAACTCACAGCAGCCACCAGGACTGGTTCCAGCAGCAAATTCGAACAATACGGTAATCACCTTTTCTAGCATTTTGTACCTTCTAGAAAGTTACTTTCTTCCATCTCTGCCTACAGAAATCCTCTCCCGTCCGTCCTGCAAGGCCCAGCTATAGGCGACCTCCTCTTTGAAGCCTTCCCTAAGTTCATGCACTCTCACCCCCAACAGAGGTGACCAACAGGGACTTTGCTATAGGACAGGGGCTAAGGGGAGGCCAAGCCACTCTTAAGTGGCAGAGGTAGGATTGGAGCGCTAGTTTCACTGCAAAATCCATGCTCTTTTCCATGTAACAGTTTGCTTCACACCGGACATCAAAGGCTCTGCACTCCAATCCCACATCCGCTGAGTCTGCGGAATGAGCAGTAAGGTACCCAGAACAGACAACTACCTAACAGAGCGCAGGCAACTAGGAGACTCACTTGGGATGGCTTCCCTGTGGCTCTGCTTCTCCCCACCACCCATCCTTTCCCCTTATCTTATTTCTATAAGATAAGCAGCAGCAATCATCAGACTTTTCTGCAGGAGGTGGGTGAGGGAAACATGGGCTGGGCTGGGCAGCAGTGCTGCCCTGGTGGGGGCTGCGGGGAGGAGGGGCTTGCGGCAGAGCTGGCTACGGCTTGGACAAGCTCTGAAGGCATGTTCAGAGCTCCAGCTCTGGATGTCTTTGTGGAGGCCCAGGTTTAGTAGATCCTTCCTTTTTTGGGGGGGGAAGGGGGGTGCTTCAGGGCTGAGCTTTCCAACTGTGGCCGATGAAGCCTGACTTCTCCACTCTAGATCTGGATTCCCTCTCCAGCACCTCCTGGACTAAAGCCAGTCTTTCCCCCTCTCTTTGTGCTCTCCGCACCTCCACCCTCCACCCCAAGCACCCCTTTGATCTATTGACTTGATACTTCTGGAAGTGACAAGGTGAAGTGTCTGAATTTATAGCCTGATTACCCTTCAGGACCATAACCTCTCCCATATGCCCAGGCAAAGGGGGAATCTGTATAAGAAGAGAGGACCACTGTGAAATAAAACAAGAGGCATGAGAAAGGGAGTTCCCATCATGGCTCAGCAGAAACAAATCTGACTAGGAACCATGAGGTTTCGGGTTCGATCCCTGCCCTTGCTCAGTGGGTTAAGGATCTGGCATTGCCGTGAGCTGTGGTGTAGGTCGCAGACACGGCTCGGATCCTCCGTTGCTGTGGCTCTGGCGTAGGCTGGCAGCTACAGCTCCGATTCGACCCCTAGCCTGGGAGGAGCGGCCCAAGAAATGGCAAAAAGACAAAAAAAATAAAATAAAATAAAAACACAGACCCTCAGGCCCTAAACCCAGTCCCATGAATTTGCATTGTAACAATTTCCCCAGGGAGTTCCTGTCATGGCTCAGTGGTTAACGAACCTGACTAGGAACCATGAGGTTGTGGGTTCGATCCCTGGCCTTGCTCCATGGGTTAAGGATCCCGCGTTGCTGTGGCTGCGGTGTAAGCCGGCAGCTGCATCTCCAATTGGACCCCTAGCCTGGGAACCTCCATATGCCGCGGGAGCAGCCCTAGAAAAGGCAAAAAGACAAAAAAAAAAAAAAAAAAAAAAAACAATTTCCCCAGATGATTCCAGTATGCCCTAAAATTAAGAGACCCATTGTTTTAGTCAGCCTTAACTGCTTAGAGCATTGATTCTCAACCTTGGCTGCACATCTGGGGAGCTCAGAAAAAATACCGACTTCTGGGTCCCACCTCTAGCAATTGTGAGTCAGTTTGGGTGGGCCCGGGCATCTGGGAATTTGATAAGCATCTCAGGTGATTCTAAGGGGCAGCTGGGGTTGTAGACCAACGGCTTAGAACAGACCCACCTGGCGAAGAGCTCCTCCTCCATCCACGGACGTGTGTGTATTCGTTTATATTCTCCATAAGCCTCAAGCACAGAGCAATGTTTTCTGAGCGGATCTGGAATTCTGTTGGGAATGACCACAGCCTCCCTCAGGAGAGGTAAGGGGTGGGCTGACTTGTCCCATGGGGAAAATAGTCATGTCCCATCACTCCGTCTCCTCATTACCCTCAAAGATCAGGACCACAGCTACGTCCCTGAGACGGATGACCTGGCAGTGCCCACCTCTAGCTCTGTGGCATCTGACATTTGTACCACTCAAGCTTTACCCTCTCTGTTGGGCTCCTTGTCTCCTCTGTGTTTCCCTTAGGCTGTGGTGATCCGTGTAAAGGTGACGATCCAAAGAGCTGACTTGTTTTTCCATTCCCTGCCTCGCCACAAGGAAACCAGATTTGCCTGAAGTAGCCCCTAGGTTCACTGCCTCAAGCCTCGTAAAAGGCGCCAGGTCCATTTATGTGTCTCCACTGTGACTGATGAATAGCCATCCATCGTCCTGTGACTGGAGTTGCTGCCTGTTGTCATAGTAGGTAAGCAATTGTATAAATTACCTCTCTTCCGAGTCAAAGAATATGTTGGCCAAAATGATTTCTTCTAAAATTGTAGAAGTGGAAATAGCGCGCACCAAGAGAAATTGAGTTTGCTCCAAGGGGCTGTGAATGCACCATTAAGGAAGCCTCGAAAAGAGATTAGCAATCCATCTGGCGTGTTTGCACGTCATTTAGTGCCATTTTGGGGGCATTTCTGAAGCACCGACAGTCACGGTGGGGAGGAAGAGGAGGATGCTCCTCTGGCCATTAAGACCACATATGTACTCAGAGGCTGCGCTTATGAGGGCGCACAGGCTCTGCCGGCTCTGACCTCAGCTCAGCGAGAACTGCAAACGCTCCAAAGCTTAATGAAAATCAATGCTTGGATTCTAGTGCCAGGAGATTTGTTAAGGCACTGTAATAAGCTTCGGGCCATGTTCTCCAAACAAAACGACTCTCCATATCCTTAGATATATTCTCTCTCTCTCTCTCTCTCCACACACACACACACACACACACACACACACACACACACGCACGCACGCACACACGCACGCACACGCCTATAGGAGGAAAGAGATCCACGGATGGACCTATCCCTTCTGATCCATCATTTTGCAAGCCCCACTGTGAAAGATCCGGGTTAAAAACGGGACACCTTAAGTTTTCCCCCCAAACTCCCCTACTCTTCGGCAGTCTGAAAGTCAAGAGAGAAACACAATCACAACACCGTGTTCGAATCACATGAGAACAGAGTCACTCAGATCTGACATCGCTTAGCTCTCCTTCAGTCGGCCGTGTGTCTCCCACAGCATGTCCTGTTATCGTCCTTAGGAAACCGGGCTCTCTGCAGTGTGCCCGGCCACCGAGAGCAAGGGGGACCACCGCCCTCTCATCCGTCTCATCAGGAAAGTGAGGACGGCTGTCCGCCCCGATAGCTCACCCTTGTCCCAGAAGCTAAAATTTTGGTCCCTGGAGTTATTTTCTGAAATGATCATAAAGAGCAGATTAAAGCAAGTGTTCGCAAGGAAGACGTGGTTTTTCTGGCAGAATCACAACCTCATGAAACAAGGAGATAAAGTCCCGAAGAGCTGCCCCGCCACTGAGAAGAGTGGAATGTTGCCGGTCAGTTCTTAACCCAGCGTTCATCTGTAGTAACTGTGTTATTTTCTTTTTTGATTGGAATTGAAGGTGTCATGGGGTTGGACAGTCTCCGGGAGTGTATGAAGTACACGAGGGGAGGAGTTGGGTCTGTTTTTCTCACTGGTTAGCTCCACTGTATACAGTGTCTGATGCATCCTAAGCACTCAGTAAATACTTTCTGTTCTTACTGTTGTCAACTGGAAAACAATGTAACTTTATTTTTCTTTCTTTTTCAGCCTCACCTGCAGCATATGGAAGCTCCCAGGCCAAGGACTGAATCTGAGCCACAGCTGTGGCAATGCCAGATCCTTAAGCCACTGCACTGGGCCGGGGATCGAATCCACACTGCCAGAGACAACGCTGGATCCTTAACCTGTTGCACCATAGCGGGAACTCCACAATATGACTTTAAAATCCAGGTGATGGCAGGAAGCATACGCTTAGCTGGTCCTAAAGCCAACAGGGAAAGGAATAAGACTCCTTCAACCCTACCCTGTGTCTCCTGGTCTTGACCCCGCTTACTTCTCTACCTCGGCTACAAACCTAGCTTGTGTGACCACAAGAGATAGGAGTCTGAGCTCCAAATCCTAGTCCTGAGCTGGCCACCATGCTGAGGTCATGGGAGAGGGAGGCACCGCCTAGGATAGGAGATCACATGACGGAGGAGAAGGACAGTCTGCATCCCAGGGGTGCTCACTGGTGACACTGTTTCCAGCCTCACAAAAAGGCGACCCCAAATGGGTGGATACACACAAGTCATCCCGCCCTGGCCACCAGGACAAAAGCTTCTCGATTCAAAAAGCTGCAGAACAATTCAGAAACGTCTCGGCAGGCTCCACATGACACAGGGCATCAGAGTCAAAATAACTGGGGTCCACCAGAAAGAAACTAATTAATGGATGGGTCAAGACCCAGGTTGCCCATTTTATAGATGGAGACAATTCTTAGGAGCTGAAGAAGAGCCCCCTCTCAGAACACTGCTGACTGGGAACCGCCAACTGTGTACTGACTAGAAATGAATTTGATCGGAATAAAAGTATAGGAATGATTTAGAAAATGATTTCTATAACAAAAAACTTTATATAGAAGTTCCCATTGTGGCCCAGTGGTTAACGAATCTGACTAGGAACCATGAGGTTGCAGGTTCGGTCCCTGCCCTTGCTCAGTGGATTAAGGATCCGGCATCGCCGTGAGCTGTGGTGTAGGTTGCAGACGCGGCTCAGATCCCACGTTGCTGCGGCTCTGGTGTAGGCCGGTGGCTACAGCTCCCATTCGACCCCTAGCCTGGGAATCTCCATATGCCGCAGGAGCAGCCCAAGAAATGGCAAAAAGGCAAAAACAAAAAACAAAAAACAAAAAAAAAACTTTATATAAAGATAGTGAAATGATAACAATAAAAAATAACAGATTTATGGAGTTCCCGCTGAGGCTCAGTGGTAACAAACTCGACTAGTATCCATGAGGCAGTGGGTTAAGGATCCGGCATTGCTGTGGCTGTGGTGTAGGCCGGCAGCTGTGGCTCTGATTCGACCCCTAGCCTGGGAACCTCCATATGCTGCGGGTGTGGCCCAAAAAAGACAAAAAAAAAAAAAAAAAAAAGGATTTTGGGGGAAGAAAAAAACCCATATTCCACATACCCCCCCTTTTTTTTCCATTTTCTCTAACTCCTAGCCTTGATCTATACTTACTTATAATTATATACACATGTGATACTTAAAAAAAATCATGTATCAGGTCTTAATTAAACAAGTAGTATATATTCATAATACAAAAATTGACAGATAAGCAAAAAGAAAATTAAAACTGTCTCCAATCCTACCGATCAGAGATAAACCACTGTGAGCATTCTGGGGCATACTTTTCCAATTTAAAAACCACACACACACACACACACACACGACACACATACATGTATGTGCACACACACACATTCACACACAAATACATACAGACCCCAAACATCCTATTTAAGAAACTGCCTTTTTGGCTTAATAATAGTGAACATATTTCCATATAATAAATACATCACAGTAAGATGACGTCTGACCTTTCCCAGGCTCATAACTCTAGAATTATTATTATCTTACGATCTAATTCTCAGGGATACTGCATTACAATGTATGATGTAATCCAATCATGATCCATTGCCCACATGTGCCTCACCCGGGTGGATACTGTGAAGTACACACATTTCTACCGTTTATTACCCGATTACTATGTGCCAGGCACTGTGCTACTGGCACACTGCAAACGTTCTCTCCCAACCTTTGGAAACAGACACCATGCTTCCTGTGGGAGAAGAAAGGGAGGGAGGCTGGGAGAGGTGATTAAGCTGTGCTTGCAGTGAGAAAGTGGAGGG
The DNA here is from genome assembly GCF_054392235.1 of Sus scrofa. Classification (NCBI taxonomy): domain Eukaryota; kingdom Metazoa; phylum Chordata; class Mammalia; order Artiodactyla; family Suidae; genus Sus; species Sus scrofa. Next base: position 119,479,495 of record NC_139401.1, read on the forward strand.
GCCCCAAATTGAAGATGCATCCATTTGACTTTCAAGCCTACCTTTTTTTCAGCCATGGCGTGCAGTGGCTTGATGTGGGATCTCAATTCCCAGACCAGGGATTGAACCTGGGCCACGGCAGTGAAAGCGCCAAATCCTAACCACGAGACCACCAGGGAACCCCCCAGCCTACTCCTGTCCTCTGAGAGGCTAGTTCGGAAGTTGAGCCGTGGCAGCGTGGTGTGATGGGAGAATGGACAGGAGCAGAGCGGGTGGGGACAGCGAGACCGACAGAGTCTCAACGTGCGTGATGTAGGTAATACCTCCCGTGAGCTGGGAGGAACTGGAGGCATCTCTCTTGGCTGGAGTCCTCAAAGAAAATTTCATGGGGAGGTGGCACCTGAGATGGATCTGGAAAGATGAGGAGGGAAGAAGGCACTCTTTCTGGGGTGGGGTGGGGGTCGGGTGGGGGGAACTGCAAGGACAAAATCTTGGTGATAGAAGTTTCGCAGTCAATGCGTTTGGCCTAGGAAGGGCACTAGCCGTGTGAGAGAAAAGGATGTGCCCTGGCAAAGAGCGCAGCTGAAGAGGGATGACTGGCTGTGCCTACGGTCCTGCCCAGTGTCAATGAGAGTCACTCATACTCTGACAATATTTGGGAAGCCAAACTATGTAGACCATTCTGTCTCCATATGGTTAGTTATGAATTCCAGAACTTGGAAATCTTGCAACCTTTGGAAAGCACCAGACTACATATTAAGGGATTAAAGTTTGAAATGTCATTTTCCATTTCGGTCCAAATGAGGTTGAGACATTTTTGGATTAAAAAAAAAATGCAGCTTTCCATGACTGGTGTCTCACACAGTATCCGAATGAGCTGGGTCACCAGTTGACTCGACGGTTGTCACTTAGTGCTGAGACACAGATCAGCTCTGATCATGTGGACTTTCCGCATCAAAGACAGATCCTGATACTGAGTGGGAGGAGCCGGGTTTCAGAGTTGGGCAGGATGCTTAAATCTCTTCTTTTAATTACCTTTGATAACTCCATCTCTTTAAAAGCAGTCTGCCTCTCCAGTGTGATCTATTATTTGGCTGACCCACCCCTAAAGAAGTAACTTTCCTTTAAACATCCAATTTGATAGACTATACACATTCTAAAATGAGGCTGCATCTTTGGACATAAACCAGATTCCTGATTCTGTGTGAAGGTACTTGACTGTTTCAGTGAGTTTTGGGCTAGGTGACACACCAATTATTCTGATGACAAGTAGATCCAGCCAGAAGATAAGCACTGACTCCTGTATTTGATTCCACTTCGCCTCCCCAACGGGAGAATGGTTCAAAGGTCATCAGGAGGAGACTGGGTTTGGTTCTAAAGTTCTCTCTGAAACCACAGCAAAGGCGGTGCTGCTCTAGACCCCATATGAATGTTTGGCTTGGAGGGAGGTGAGAGGCTCTTGGGACGGCAGGACGCAATGGAGTCTTCAGGGAAGACTCTGGAAATTGGCCTTTCCCCATTTTGTTCTTAGCATCCAAATTTCATCACGGATCAGAGCTGGCACTGCTTTGTAGAGAAGGTAGAAAGAAAGAACGTGAACCCTCAGGCCTGCTCCAAAGGGCAGAGGGATTGTTCTGAGATTCACAAGGTGACCCAAGTTGAGGATGACTCGGGCCAAGCTTATTAATCCTTGCTGTCTTCAGATGTGCGGCACTGAGTCATCTGCTGGAACATGATTCATCCTGTTTTGTGGGTGTGGACAGCACAGAGATTCCACCCGGCTCTCATATAACATGCTGGCCCTGGAGCTCAACACGCTCTCTCTTTCTGTAATAATTCTTAGCCACGGAGCAGTCTAATGAGTTTGAAAATATTAAGCTCTGGGAGTTCCTGCTGTGGGTTAAAGACTCAGAGCTGCCGCAGCTGTGGTATAGGCCGGCAGCTGCAGCTCAGATTCGATCCCTGGTCCCAGGAACTTCTATATGCTGTGGGTGTGACCGAAAAAAAAAATTATGAAGCTCTGTTCTTGAGGAAGAAAGGAAGTACCAGCACCTAAAGCTCAATCTTAGAGACCATATACCAACAGCCCCCAAACCAAATCTTTCCATTGCATACAGGCAAGACTCTCAGAAGCTAGCTTTCCCCATCAATTCAATCCGTAGGGTCCTATAATCTAGGGGTTAGAAAATCTGAAATCAAGTTCTGACCCCCATTAGCTATGTGACCCTAAGCAAGTCATTTGGAGTCTCTGAGCCTCCATTTTCTCATCTATAAAGTGGGTATCTATCTGCCCTGCCTATCCATCAGTGCTGCTCTGAGTATCAACTAAGATCACAGACACAAGAGTACTTCAAAACCCACCTATTGTAACAAGGACAAGAGCTTATTATCATTACTTTGGTTTTGTAGCATATGTTGTGGTTCTGTTGTCAATGAAACCTGAATACAAATGTCTAATGTGGAAATGGTATGTTTCAAAAACAAACACTTGGTGCACTGTGAAGATCTGGAAATTTGGGCAGAAACTTTGAGCACTATATGGGCATCTATGTTCCCAAAAGTTCATTTGAGATAAACTGATAAAAAAGAGACTTTCCTGCATTAGGAGCCTCCGAATGCCCACCCTGGCAGATGGGCCCCAGCTGTCAGTGACAATGGGACCCTTGAAGCATGGCCAAGAGCCTACCACCCAGATGTTCTGTGCATCTGTTCCACGTTCAGAAAACTCCTAAATTTTCCCGGAACTACCTAAGATAGTTTAAGATGTTCTTTACTCAGGAGATGGCAGAGGAAAACAAGCTCAAATCAAAGGGAAAAGTATACCTTTTTAGCTGAAGGTCTGGAGCAAGGGTTACCAACCTCTCTGAAAAGAGTCCAGATATAACAAATTCTTGTTCTGTGTACCAAAGGGTAAAGGGGGGAGTTCGCTTGTGGCCCAGCAGGTTAAGGATCCAGTGTTGTCACTGCAGCGGCTCAGGTCGCTGCTGTTGTGCAGGTTGGATCCCTGGCCCAAGACACAGGAATGGCCAAAAAAAAAAAAAAAAAAAGGTAAGGGAACCAGGGGAGCACAGGTCTAGAGGTAGACAAGGGTCACTACGACAGGCCACGTGATCATATCCCACATACACTACCATCCCAATATCCATTTGCCCTAATAAGTACCTCATTCTTTTAAAAGGCAGTTAATCTCTGAGATGATAAGAGTCTATTAGCCACTCACACTTTAGTATAAATGTTTTTAGTTTGTACTCAGTAATATTCTCTTATCTGAGATCTATTACAATGTGACAATGAAAATTTTTATTGAGCAGTACTTTCAGAGCTTAGAATATCTGGGGAAGGGTAGCTCTGAGGAGACAGTCAGGGTGGGGGGCGGAAATCACACATTTTCTGTAGGTAAGATAAAGAAGGGCCACCAGTAAGCAAGACCAAAGTATAAAAATGGAGGAGGAAGGGCACTCAGATACCCAGAATAGGTTATCAGCTATCCTTACAGGCTAGTGAAAATAATCAAAGCCTGACACTTTTGGTGTGCAAGCTGTGGGTTGCTCACGCCTAACCTAGAGAAACGGTGGTGGGACTGAAGGTTAATTTGACTTCAAGGGGAACGGAGCAGAAGCACAGGAAGTATGTTCATGATGATACCCAGTCATTCATGATAATTCGAGCTGCTGGGGCCCCAGAAACCCCTTCATTTAGTCTGAGCCACAGGCACAGCCCAGAACTGGGGCCATTTGACCTTGAGGTCCCTGAGCCATGGCTAACAGTCCATCAGCAGAGCTGTGCTGCACCCTCTGACTGGAGCAGCACAAGGGGACCATGTTTGTATCTATGCAGAGTGAGCTCACAAGGGAAAATAAGTCTTCAGGTGAACGATGATTTTTCTCTCTTAGTAGGTGGGGAAAGAGAGCAAGTTTTGCAAGAGTGCCAACAGTGGATATCACTTTGAGCACATTCAAATTTTGGATTAGGCCAAAATCCACACTTGTGCTGTGAGAAAACAAACAAGACGATTAGTGGATGGTAGAGGGAATGGGTCCAAAGATAGGTGATAAAACAAATCTACTCAAACATCGGTGGCAAAATCTAGGCGATAGGTATATGGATCCTCCCTGTAAAAACTGTTCAAGTCTGCTGTATGTTGAAGATTTTTCATAACAGACTGCCAGGGGAAAAAAAGGATAATTTTCCTCAGGAAAAAAAAATCCACATTTGCAAAACTGATAATTCAGGGCATGGTCATTTTTATGGAAAAAGATTTATCTGATTAATTTTTAAACAAGTCCTTCTCTTCTGAGCAGTGCAGCAGAGTAACGAAGTGGATGTGATCCTTGGTGAAACCATATTAGCAGGTTCTTCATTCCCAGGGAGAGAGAGAATATGAAATACAGAGATGTCCAGATTTCAGAGAAAACGCAACCAGGTTGTACTGGTTTTTAATACAGTGTCCCCAAAGCCCTCGAGAAAGAAAATATTCCTTCTGCTTTAAATGCTTGTTAAATTCTGTGGGCGGGGGGCAGTTCCCGTCATGGCTCAATGGTTAACAAATCTGACTAGGAACCATGAGGTTGCGGGTTCGATCCCTGGCTTTGCTCAGTGGGTTAAGGATCCGGCATTGCCGTGAGCTGTGGTGTAGGTGGCAGACATGGCTCAGATCCCGATTGCTGCGGCTGTGGTATAGGCCGGTGGCTACAGCTCCAACTCGACCCTTAGCGTGGGAACTTCCAAAGGCTGCAGGTACGGCCCTAAAAAGCAAAAAACAAACCCCAAAAATGTAGCTTCACACTGCTCAGATCCATCCACAAAACTGGACTGCCCTGTTGTTGCTGCTTCTGCTCAAAGTCAGAAGCGAGCAGCACGATCTGGTGTCTCCCTCTCTCCTGCTTGGAGTAACAATGCTGCAGTTGACATGGGTCCCCCCACAGGCCTCCCCATTGGATGTGCTCCTCTATACAACCCTGCTATCAGCCCATTTCACAGATGAGGACACAGGGGCCAGGAGTCAGAGAGGTCACACAGCTGTCAAGGGGAGAGCGGAGGCACAAACTCGTATTGCCTGGCACCTGACCACGGTCTCTATGGAGCCTGGACAGGACTGTCTTTTTTTTTTTTTTTTTTCTTTTTACAGTCACAACTGTGGCATGTGGAAGTTCCCGGGCTAGGGGTCAAGTTGGAGCTGCAGCTGCCACCCTTCGCCACAGCAATGCCAGATCTGGGCCACATCTGCTACCCATGCTGCAGTTTGTGGCAACACCAGATCCTTAACCCACTAAGCGAGGCCAGGGATCGAACCCACATCCTCACAGAGACACCGTCAGGTCCTTAACCTGCGGAGCCACAATGGGAACTCCTGGATGGGAGGGTCTTCTCACTAAGCAGATGGCAAGCTACTGCAGCATAGGTGTCAGCTATGACAAGACAGCTCTCCTTCACAGGGCCGAAGCCTTTTGGAGTAGTCAGTTAGTGCCTCTTACTCTTGGACTAAATCCAACCTGCAGATGACCGTGCTCCACTGGTCTAAGCAGCAAGGATTTTTACCTCTGTCTTTATGAACCTCTTGTCTGGCGGGGGGCAAGACCACGGTATCGCTAAACAGCTGAGGACTGTGTCTTTTAGGACTTTCAACTACCAGAAGGCCAGAAAAGGCCCTTTTTAAAGAGGCCAGGCTCTGACAATCAGTCCCTGGTGGGCAGAGAATGTCTTTGAGTGATGGAGCTTTGCTTTCTTGATAGGATTTGCTAAGAAAAGGACAGGATGCTATATCGTCAGAAGTGATCTAGTTCTTCTTTTGTCTTTCTAGGGCCGCACCCTCGGCATATGGAGGTTCCCAGGCTAGGGGTCCAATCCGAGCTGTAGCTGCCGGCCTACGCCACAGCCACAGCAACGCCAGATCCAGAACTCGCTGAGTGAAGCCAGGGAGCAAACTCACATCCTCATGGATACTAGTCGGGTTCCTTACTGCTGAGTCACGACGGGAACTCCTGAAGTGATCTAATTCTTGAACTAGGACGCCTGTTCCCTATGCTGCCATACCTGGCATTACGGGAAAGACACTCCTCTTTCTAGCCCTGAAGGCAGGGAAACGAACATACTGTGGCTATCCAAAATGGCAGGGAAAATCCTGCCTTCTTATCCAAAGGGATGTTTGGAAAAGAGTGACGTGAGCCTGCTTTGTTCCCCAGGCCCAGCCCCCTTGGCTGATTTTCACAAAGGAAAAGGGGGAGGAGAAAAGTCAGTCAGGATTTCTCAAATGAAAAACACGTCCACACTGACAGAAATAGGCTGTTTTCCATTAAGGAATCTGGTCATGGTAACAATTATATTTTTGAATTTATCGTCATGTTTATAAAACGATACTCAAGAAAAGATGGTAAGAGGAGATCTGGGGAAGGCATTCCTTCAGCACAGTGTTCTCTGGGAATGGCTCCATGGGCCACGCGAGCCGTCCTGCTGCTGTGTTTCTGCTGAACTTCGACGGGGAGATTTTGTAATTGCTGCAAAATGAAGGAGAGGGTCACCTCCTATTTTTCAATTTCTGATATTAGTGTTTTCTATTTATTAAGTTCTCCATGCCACCTAGTGTTTATCTGAAGAAATACCAGATTCTTAGGAAAATACCCCCAATCCCATGCAGGACTTCAAGTTCAGGTTATAACTCAGTACACCAGAACTCCCTGGTGGCCTAATGGTTAGGGATCTGGCGTTGTCACTGCTGTGGCTCTGGTTCAATCCCTGGCCTCGGGAACTTCACATGCCATGGGCCTGGCCAAAAAAACCAAACCAAACCAAACCAAACAATAACTCAGTGCACCTATATACATAGACATTCTATGTGTGACATCCCAACTGGACGGAAAGTTTGCAATAATCTTTTTTTTTTTTTTTTTTTTTTTGCCTTTTTCTAGGGCCGCTCCCGCGACATATGGAGGTTCCCAGGCTAGGGGTCAAATGGGAGCTGTAGCCACCGGCCTACACCACAACCACAGTAACACTAGATCTGAGCCGTGTCTGCAACCTACACCACAGCTCACGGCAACACCGGATCCTAAACCCACTGAGCAAGGCCAGGGATGGAACCCGCAACCTCATGGTTCCTAGTTGGATTCGTTAACCACTGCGCCAAGACGGGAAGTCCGCAATACTCTTTATCACTTCACAAATAAACATCAATACAAATGTTTTCCTCTTCTCCATGAGGAAAGCATCAGCTTTTTGCGTCTACAGGATATACTGATGTCAAAAAATCCCAGAATAGCCATAGTGGAAGACTCTCTAGACCTTTCGTCTACACCTGACACGCTGTTGTAACAGAAAACCCTTGCCTATGATGCAGTGTCTCACAAGAACTTCTCTGGAACTTCAACTTTGCTCTTTTTTTTTTTTCTTTTAAAGCATGTATGTAAACTCTGTGGCAAGAACGCCAGGAGGGCACCGAAAACCATTCCGAACCTCAGTGTTTGCCCTGCGTGGCAGCAGCGTGCAGCCTAACAGTGGGCAGAGAGGGCCCAGCCACAGCCCCAGGGCTTGCGGCTCTCAGAGTTCTAGGTGCAAGGGCTCCATCAAGTCCCTCCTCCTCCTTCCACTCCTCATCCGAAACCAACAAAGGCGAACAAACAATGCCCATGATGTTGGCAACAGCAAAGCTATCCCTTCCCAAATCTGTCTTCTGTCACCTGCCCTCGGTGATTAGCAAGGCCTTCTGATGCCACCAAAAGCGGAGTGAGGGCAGGAAGGGGTGGGAGTGGGAAACAGAGCCATAGAAACTCAGACCAGGTTTCCAAAGGGACCCTGCCAACCCTACTCTGGGTTTACGGTAAGTAGTGGTTGTCATGATTCTGGCAAGCACGTGTCCTGTGTTTCATACAACAGTCCCAATTTCAAATACTTCTCCCGGTCGTTGATGTAAGCACACTTGGCCTGGTCACACTGTGGGTCCTGATTTTTTTTTTTTTTTTTTGAGAGGAGTACTGGAAATATGCTCATCTTATCTTTAAGGCTGAGGTCTCATAAACGGTCCTACTCCTGCCACCCTTTGGCAAATTTCCTCATGGCTGTCACTGCCCACCGGGACCTGGACGGCCACAGGTTGCCACGAGGGTTGGGGCTTGGGAAGGGAGCTGGAGGCACAAAGAGTTGGCGACCTTGAACTACACACTGGCAGTCCATACAGCACACTCGCTTTGGGCTAGTAAACACGAAGTGGATGTTAATTTGTTGGGGGGAAGGGATCCCCCCTTCGTTTGCCCATCTGGGCAGGTCACAAATCTTACTGCGACCGATGAAACTCCATTAGCACGACCTTACTAAAGCCCATGTGCAAGGAGCCAGGGAGTCAACGGTCAGAAGCGTCTCCACTGAGGCCCAGGGGATCTCACCAGGAGGTGAGAGTGACCTCTGACAAACTCCACAGGCCCTCGAGGGTTTGTCAGTGGTGCAGAGAAAGGCCAACATTCCTGCTGACCGTGCAACACAGTCCGTGTCCCTCTACGGGAACCTTGTCACCACAACGCAGCACCCTCAGGTCCTGCCTCATCCTCAGTTTGGTTCTGGGTACTGCAAATAGGGGACCAAAGGCCAGCTCCAGGAGAGGTGGTGCTGGCAGAGTGGGGCGGGGGCAGGGGGAGTCAAAGCGAGAGGAGGAGGAGGAGGAAGAGGGCAGAGGAAGGGCGCCAGGGCGAGGGCCCAAAACCTAGAGGACCCGCCGACCGCAGCCTCAGGGTCAGGATGGGTGCAGGCCAGGGGGGGCGCGAGGCCAGGGTCAGCCAGGCCTCTCGGGCTTGGAAGCCACACCCGCACGTCTCTGCAGCGCAAAGGAAGGAGAGCGGCAAAGGAGGCTGCCCCTGCCTGAACTGTTTCCATCTCTCTGAGGTCCATCGCCACCCCCTTCCGCCTCACGTTGTCTCCTTCCTGGGACCCTCTTGCCTGCCTGCCTCCTGTGCGTCCATGGCATCGGCGTCCGCCCCCCCGCCCCCCTGCATCTCTTCCTTTCTTCTTTCCCCATCTGGCAGTTCCCCAAAGTACTTTCTGTGCCATGGAGTCTCCAGTCACCACTTCTTGTTGCCCTGAGGGCAGGTGTGCCAGGGCGCCTGCCTTCACAGCTGCTCCCGGAGGTGACGCACGTCCTGCCTCTTGGCCTCACCTTTGCTGTGGCCGCCATGCCCTGGGCAGCAGGGCCTCCCCAGAGGAGAGCTTGTTCTGGGGATTACAGGTGGCTCTGGCAGAACTCCATCTTCTGAGTCGCACTGTTCTCTGGCGCGGGGCGGCGGGGGGGGTCAGGCCTTCCCCTTGGGTAGGAGTAAGGTTTGAAGCTCCACAGCCCAGGGCCTCCAGCCACCCCCTCCTCAATTTCACAGTGTAGACGCCATGGCCTACGTGGGATGTGGGTCCTGCTGAGGGCCCACGCCTTTGGCTGCCTGGCCTAAGTGACATCATAACAAAAAGCAGAACATTCCCTACTGTTGTTCTTTTTTTTGAAAAATATATTGCAGGAGTTCCCTTGTGGCTCAGTGGGTTAAGGATCTGGCATTGTTACAGCTGCAGAGCATGTTCGATTTCTGGCCTGGAAACTTGTGCATGCTGCGGGTATGGCCAAGAAAAAAGATACCTATCTATGCCTATATCTATAGAGCAAAGGTGAAAAGCCTCTAAAAAAACGATTTCTGAAATTTCTCCTCCCTGCACTTGACCTCTGTGGTAAGGGGTGGGAGATACAGATCCGTCTAGTTTTGCTGCTCCATTACATTGACAGAATAGTTTCATTAAATGTTACTTTAGATGCATTTAGAGTAAAGAGAACCAGCTCTAACTCTGTAGCCTTCTCTTATTACTAGAGAAAGAACATTCGAGGGAAAGATTCCTTGAAAGCAGATTTTCATACCAATGGGAGCACATGAGTCCAAAATGGAAGAACTTGATATATCCCAAACTTTGACCACCAGAGTCACTGACCTGTTTTGTGGGACTATGGAGTGGAGCCTGGTCCTACAGCATTAGGAACAAAGGCAGGGAGGGCAATTAGACGGGGGGTTCACTTGGGTCCAAGGATCCAGCTGGCTGTTCTAGCACCGCCCCCAAAGGGTAGGGAAGTGCCACTAGATGGGCCCAACTCTAGGGCTCTTATTCAGCAGCCCCATTGAGGCCCTGTCTCCATCTGAGGGGGGATAGGAAGTGGGGGGTGAGGAGGGAGGGGGGAAGTCCCCGACAGCCGCACTTTGCAACTGGAGAATAAAGCGCCAAGGCTTTGATCTTTTCTTCCTGTCCCTTCACGTTTAATCTTGCTTTTCTAATTTCCTTCTTCATTGCATATTTGACAAACCCAGCTACTTCAGAATCTAGGGAATCTTGTAAATAATGTGTTATCTTTCCTCCTCCAAACCCAAGAGGCTTGGGCTCACCTGACCTCTGTGGTTTGCATAAAACCATCGGGGGCTCCAGAGGAATATCTACCTTTGCAAAAGTTGTATCATCGCTGAACCCCATGCTGCAAGGAGCAGCTGAAATCATCTAGTCCAGCCTCATCATTTTCTAGATGAGGAAACTGCTGTCCAGGGAGGTTGGGAGGCCCATGAAATAGCACAGGCTGAGACCCAGGACTTGCAACTCTCAATCCAGGTTTTTTAGTAGCATCATCCTTCAAGCGGTTTTGAATCCATGCCTGATTATTGGGAAATAATGTAAAGGGCCACAGTCACGCAATCAACTTTCAGAGAATATATAGTCTATCTCTGTGGACCTGCTCCTTCCACGTAGGATCCAAAGAGAAATATAGGAATACACTAAAGTCAGGTTAGTGATTCATGAAAACCCAGCCAAATCCCCATGGCTGCTTTTACACAAAACCTCAACAAGTGAGAAGTTTCATCTCTGGCCAAAAGTTCCTACTGTCACCCTTCTAGAGGTAAAGCCACAGCAGACTGTCCAGCCACCCAAAGTCCACGGTCACTCTTAACTGCACAACCACCAGCAAGGCAATGGTGCCACCGAGGAAGGTATCCCTGGCTCTGACATCAGCTCTGCTGCCACTGGCTCCCCCAGCTCCCCCACCTTCCCTGCATAGCTGTTCCCATCTGACTCTCTGCCCCAGAGGGAGGAAACGGAGGCTTGCTCACTCTCTGTGGGCCTGCGACAAAGAGGGAGCTGAGACCACGCTCTGCAGGGATGACCTTGTTCTGGGAAGGTCTGGTGCCACCCCAGGTCTTCCTCCCTTTTCCCTGGGTCTGTCGACTCTCCCCTTTCTCAGGTCCACCTTCCCTGCAGGTATACATCCTGTAATTGCCCGTGCCAGGTAGTGGTGGGCAGGTGACTTTATCCACACTAAACTCCTGGCACCTCATCTCTCAAACCCTCCCCTAAGGAGAAGGGCATCAGCCTATGAGCTTCAAAGACTCAAGTTACCCAAGAGCAAATATCCTGGTCTTCACAGCTAACTCACCTAGGCCCCTTCTTGAGTTAGAGCAGCATCGAAACTTGGGACTTCTGGTCTTAACCACCCCATGTCTAGCCTTAGGAGACAGTTGACTCTCTATAGGCAGCTGTAACTATATAGAGCCACATACATTATGGGCTGATAGACATATATTCATACTAGAAACCAAATTACTTCTATTTATTCATCCTGTCAGTACTTTATTTACTTATTCATTCCGTCATTCAACAAACATTTACAGGCCACATGAATGTCTCCTTAAAGCCTTCCATGAGCAACCCAAGAACCCTCCAACCTCCAGGTCATGTCATCACATCACCCTTTTATTTCCTTCACAGCATTTACTGTAATCTTTTGATTTTTATCACCTTACTGCTCAGGTTATTGTCTCTCTCTCCCAACTAGTAAACTCCCTGAGGGTAAAGGTTCTTGCCTGCCTTGTACACAGCTGTATCCTGGCACCTATGTTTCCCCCTCTGATACCTAAAGCTTAGCACAGTGCCTAGATATAGGAGACAATCAAACATCACTTGAAGACTATGCAGCAGCTTAAAGAATGGGGAAAGCTCAGCATGTACCACCATGAGAGCTTTCCAAGTCAGGCTGCAGCTTCACAAAAGCAGAGACATCTGCCTCATCTGATTTCATTTCAGTTTTACATAAATATTCTGAACAAGACTATAGATTTTCATAGAAACAGATACTTATGTAAATGCATGAACAGGATCTGGAAGAGGAGGGAACATTTGTAAACTCATTCTATGCAGTCATAGATACCAAAGCCAGCCAAAGGTAATATAAAAAACTAGAGACCAATATCCCCGATGAATTTTGATGCAAAAATCCTCAACAAAACACACAAAGCAAATTCAACAGCACATTAACAGGATGACATGCTATGGTCAAGTTGGATTGATACCTGGAATGCACGGATAGTTCAACATGTGAAACTCAACCAATGTGGTAGAAAATTGGCAGAAGGCTGTAAACCAGCTATAATGGAAAAAAATAAAACTCACTTACAAAAAAAGAAAATCAACCAATGTAATACACCACATTAACAGAACGAAGGACAAAAATCACATGATCATCTCAGTTGATACAGAAAGAGCATGCGACAAAACTCCATACCCTTTCATAGTAAAAACAATCAACAATCTAGGAACCGAAGGAAACTACCTCAATATGATAAAGGCTATAGCTAACATCACACTCAACAGTAAAAAAAAAAAAAAAAAAAAACCCTGCTCTTTCTCTACGATCAGGAGAAAGGAAGGATGCCCACTCTCAACACTTCTATTTAATATAGTACTGGAAGTCCTAGCGATAGCAATTAGGCAAGAAACAGAAATAAAAAGCATCCAAATTGGAAAGGAAGAAGTAAAAGTATTTCTGTTCACAAATGACATGATCTTAGTGTAGAAAGTCCTTAAAGATTCCACATAAACAACTGTTAAAACTAAATTTAACAAAGTTGCAGGAAACAGAATTAACACATAAAAGTCAATTGCATTCCAATGCTCGAAAAATGACCAATCTGAAAAGGAACTTAAAAAAAAAAATCCCATTTACATTAGCATCCAAAAAAAATAAAATACTTAGGAATAAACTTAACCAGGGAGGCAAAGGACTTGTACATTAAAAACTAAAAAACATGAAGTTTCCATTGTGGCTCAGTGGGTTAAGAACCTGACATAGTGTGTCTGTGAGGATGCAGGTTGGATCTCCAGCCTCATTCAGTGGGTTAAGAATCCAACATTGTTGCAAGCTGTCACAAAGGTCACAGATGCAGCCTGGATCTGGCATTGCTGTGGCTGTGGCATAGGTCTACAGCTGCAGCTCTGATTTGACCCCTAGCCTGGGAATCTCCATATGCCTCAGGTGGGGCCCTAAAGAAACCAACCAAAAAAAAAAAAGTAACTAAAAAACATGGTTAAAAGAAATCACAGAAGATACAAATAAATGGAAGACGTCCTGTGTATGTAGATTGGGAGACAATGTTAAAACGTCCATACTATCTAAAGGGATCTACAGAGTCAATGCAGTCCTCACCAAAATCCTAACAATATTTGTAGAAATAGAAAAAAAAAAATCTAGGAGTTCCCATCGTGGCTCAGGGGAAACAAATCTGACTAGCATCCATGAAGATGTGGGTTCATTCAGTGGCTTAATGATCTCAAATTCATATGGAGGAGTTCCCGTCATGGCGCAGTGGTTAACGAATCCGACTAGGAACCATGAGGTTGCGGGTTCGGTCCCTGCCCTTGCTCACTGGGTTAACGATCCGGCGTTGCCCTGAGCTGTGGTGTAGGTTGCAGACGCGGCTCGGATCCCGCGTTGCTGTGGCTCTGGCGTAGGCCGGTGGCTACAGCTCCGATTCAACCCCTAGCCTGGGAACCTCCATATGCCGCGGGAGCGGCCCAAGAAATAGCAACAACAACAACAACAACAACAACAACAACAAAAAAGACAAAAAAAAAAATTCATATGGAATCTCAAGGGATCTAGAATAACCAAAATGATCTTGAGAAAAAAGAAAAAAGAAAAAGCTGGAAGCCCCACACTTTTTGATTTCAAAACCTAAAACAAAGCAACAGTAATCATTATGGCGTGGTACTAGCATAAAGACAGACATATAGACCAATGGCACAAAACTGAGAGCCCAGAAAATAGCCCTTATGTATACTGGTCAAATGATCTTCCACAAGGGTGCCAAGACCACACAAAGGGGAACGAATAGTTCCTTCAACAAATGCTGCAGGGAAAATTGGATATCCACAGGCAAAAGAATGAAGCTGACCTTAAACTTACACCATATACAAACGATTAATTCCAAATGGATTAAAGACCTAAACTTAGGACCTAAAACTACGAAACACGGTGGGAGGGGGGGAACTTCAGCACATTGGATTTGGCAATGCTTTCCTAGTTATAACATCAAAAGCAGAGGTAACCAAAGTACAAATAGACAAATGGAACTACATCGAACTTAAAAACGTTTGTGCATCAAAGGAAACAATCAACAGATTCAAACAGCAACCCGTGCAATGGGATAAAATACTTGAAAATCACATATCTATTACAACTGAACCACAAAAATTAAGCTGATTAAAAATGGGCAACGTACTTCAGCAGATAATTCTCTGAAGATGTACAAATGGCCAACATCAAAAAGATGCTCAGGAGTTCCCGTCGTGGCGCAGTGGTTAACGAATCCGACTAGGAACCATGAGGTTGCGGGTTCGGTCCCTGCCCTTGCTCACTGGGTTAATGATCCGGCGTTGCTGTGAGCTGTGGTGTAGGTTGCAGACGCGGCTCGGATCCCGCGTTGCTGTGGCTCTGGCGTAGGCCGGTGGCTACAGCTCCGATTCAACCCCTAGCCTGGGAACCTCCATATGCCGCGGGAGCGGCCCAAGAAATAGCAACAGCAACAAAAAACAACAACAACAAAAAAAGACAAAAAAGACAAAAAAAAAAAAAAAAAAAAAAGATGCTCAAACCAACTATGATGGAAAAAATAAAAAATAAATAAAAAAAAATTTAAAAAAAGTTCAGTCTCCGCAGGGGCGGGGGAGAGTGCTCAACATCAGCAATCAACAGAGACTCTTCCTTCCTCTAAACCATCGAGAGGACCTCCCTCGTGGCCTGCAGCCTAAAATGGTGTCACTGCTAAAACCCTTATGAAATAGCACCTCACACCTATTAGAATGGCCACCACCAAGAGAGCAGAAACCAGGTGCTGGTGAGGACACAGAGAAAACGGAACAATGGTGTGCTATGGGTGGGAATGTAAAACGGTGCCGCCACTATGGAAAACAGT
This sequence comes from Sus scrofa, assembly GCF_054392235.1. Lineage (NCBI taxonomy): Eukaryota > Metazoa > Chordata > Mammalia > Artiodactyla > Suidae > Sus > Sus scrofa. The sequence goes on from NC_139401.1 coordinate 119,494,719, forward strand.
ATGATGCGTCCTTAAAAAATTAAAAATATGATCCAGTAATCCACTGATCCCACTTCTGGGTAGATATACAAAAGAATTCAATGCAGGATCTTAAAGATATATTTGCACACTCACGTTCATTGCCTTATTATTCCTGACAGCCAAGAAGGAGAAGCAACTCAGATGTCCTTTGATGAATGGATAAACAAAATGTACAGCCATATATCACGGAGTTTTATTCAGTCTTTAAAAAGAAGATTCTGACACATGCTGTAACATATGCGAAACGTGAAGTCATGATGCTAAGCGAAATAAGCCAGTCACAAGTGGGCATATATTGTATGATTCTATTTATATGAAGTACCTTGAGCAATGATATTCACAGAGACAGAAAGTAGAAAGGTGGCTGCCCAGGGCTGGGGCGAGTTGGGGGGAAATAGTGTTTAACGGGCACAGCATTTCAGTTTGGCAAGAATAAAACGCTCTAGAGATCTATTGTGTAACAAACTGAATATACTTAACACTACTGAACTATAGTCTTAAAAATGATTAAGATGGTAAATTTAATGTCAGGTGCTCGTAAGCACAATTAAAGACAAAATTAAAATTAAAAACAAAACAGAAGCACTTGGACAGATGTGGGCGGAATGGGAATAGGGGAAAGAAAAGTCGTTTTATCTCTGGTTTTTTTTTTTTACAATGAAACTGTTTCGAGGTATTACTTGTGTGACTGTGTGACTGAAATAGCTGTTCAAAGCTTTAGAAAAAACTTAGAAAGGGCCCCTGCCCTGGAGGCATTAAAGAGCCTCTGAAGGAGACAGACGTGTACACAAAGCATGTGCTGGGCCGTGTGGTGTGGGCTGTGAAAGAAGTCACACGGGAGGGGCAGAGGGGTGGCCTGTTCCTCCTGGGCAGTCACAGGGGGCGTGGCACGGGGCGGCCGATTATAAAGCCCAGGAGGTGTTTGTCTGGGGGAAGGTTAGTCCAGGCCTCGGACGTGATGCCGTTCAAAATCTTCCACTTTACTTGCAGAGGCCGGGCTACAACCCCTTCAGCACACACTTAGCTCAAATAACGCCATGAAATATGATGGGGCTGGGGGAGGGTGGTGAGGGGAAGACGCCTTTTACTACAAGTCCTTTGAAAACAGTTGATAAAATAACTAAACTAAATGTCAAGGAATGCTAAAGCCCTAAAGCTTATTACATGCGTACACAAAGTGATCCAAAGCAGAGGTGGGGTGTGCCAGACCCCACAGGCTGGTTCCAAGATTATTTTCATAGAGTCATTAGGTTGAGCCTAACCAAACAATTACATGGAACTCCTTGGAGGATTCGCTGAATGAGTAAGAATGATTTTTAATCAGCATATTATTTTTTGACATCGGTGTACACGTCTGCAGCATTTGAGGGGGGCTGAGACGTTTGTTCTCTTTAATTCATCCAGGCATTTGAGTTTACACTCTGAATTTGCTCAGCAAACCTTTTATTCAGAGCCAGAGCAAAAGAAGCGTTCACTCAATCCTTGTCTGCAATTCAAATGGATGCGCTTTAAATCAGGGGGTCCAGCATCCAGCCAAGACACAGATCTAGTCAACTCTCAGTGAGGCTCTCCGAGAGGAGCAGTGTTCACACAGCGGGCTAAAAGCACGCTGCCCTTTTTCAAGATAGAATCACTAGATTTTCCTTTTCACCATCTCATTTACCACTTCTTTTGGTCCTCCTTCGGTGAAACAAGAAAACTTGGAGTTCACTGTAGCCTAGCGGGTTAGGGACCCGGCGTTGTCATTGCAGGGCCTTGGGTTGCAGCTGTGGCACGGGTTCGATTCCTGGCCTGGGAACTTTCCCATGCCCATGAGCATGGTCAGAAAAAAAACAGTCTGCGGTCCCAGAGTTCCGGAGGGGCTGGATAACAGAGGTAGCCTAGTTCCGAGGCCTAATGTTCTCAGTGCGCTACGAGGCCGCCGAACCGCTCACAGGAACCCTGAGAACTCCCCGCTGCCGCCGACACCTCCGGGGCTGCCCGGGGAACACCAGCTCCCGGTCTACAATGCAAGGTCCTTTGGAGAACAAATCTGCCAGGGACTCGGGGCAGAGGCAGCTCTGCTTCGGTGTGGAGACTCACCTCAGTAACCCCAGCTTCCGGGAGCCAAGCCAAGCACGGCATCTTCATTTAGGAACTCTTACCACAGTGTGGTTAAAAGCAGGGTCTTTGAAGCCAGTCTGCCTGGATCCCAGGTCTGCCCCTGGCCAGTGGTGTGACCTTGGACAAGTCACTTAACTTCCCTGGGCCTCAGTTTGCTCATCTGTAACACGGGCATAATGATAAGGATGAGGAGGAAGTGAGTTCACACACGTCAAGTGCTCAGGTGAACTGGAAAGGTCTCCATGTATATAAGCTCTTTGTTGGTTCCTCCTCCCACTGGGTCAGCTTAGCGCCTCCAGGCCTCCCGAAGGGTTTCACAGAGGCTTCGGCCCTCTGGAGGCTGTGCAGCCACGGGGACACTTGTCATAGGACACTACATTGTTTTGTTTTGTTTTCTTTCTAGGGCCGCACCTGCATGTGGCACATGGAAGGTCCCAGGCTAGGGATCCAACTGAAGCTGCAGCCACCGGCCTACACCACAGCCATGGCAATGCCAGATCCTTAACCTGCTGAGCGAGGTCAGAGATTGAACTCGCGTCCTCATGGATCCTAGTCAGGATCATTAACTGCTGAGCCACGAAGGGAACTTCCAACATTGAATTATTCATCTGTCTGCCTTCCCCACTAGATTGGGACAATCCTGAGGGCAGGGCTGTTATTTTATTAATGGTAACATTCCTATAACCTTAGCGGAGTCCCTGGGGGGAAAAAAAAAAGTAGCCCAGGGAAAGTCTTTGAATTAAGATCCTTTGAGGTTCCCTTAATTCTTAAATTCATAATTCTGAGCTCAAGGGTCCCAGGTGGCTCATTTCTGAGGTCACTAATGGTGTCTCATCCTCAGGGTTAGGGGAGGGCCCTGGAGAGCACCACGACCTGCCCGTACAGTATCTCTACTGGCAGTACTTCCCTTCGAGTACCAAGAGGAGAGCCAAGATAGTCGTGCCTACGCCACAGCCACAGCAACGTCAGATCCGAGCCGCATCTGTGACCTACAGCAGAGCTCATGGCAATGCCAGATCCTTAACCCACTGAGCAAGGCCAGGGATCAAACCTGCGTCCTCATGGATGCTAGTCAGATGGGTTTCCGCTGAGCCACGACAGGAACTCCGCCATAAGTTTTTGTTTGTTTGTTTGGCCATTCCCACGTCATGTGGAAGTTCCCAGGCCAGGGATCGAACCCATGGCAGAGCATCAACACAAAACCCAGCAGTGACAATGCCAGACCCTTAATCCACTGAGCCACTAGGGAACTTCCTAAATTGTCTTTCTGGACTCACCTTTCACTGTTTCAAGCCTCCCCACACCTTAGTTCCAAAAGCAGGGAGCTTCCTACTCCCCCCGGCCTTGCTCTGGTGACAGGGTCCCATGACCCCACCTTGTTGCTCAGGCTATTTTCAGGGGGAAGCTCATTTCTTCTCTCCCCTTCTCGAATTAAGCCGAGGCACTCGGCCCCCAGCAGATTACCAATACCTTCTAGATGCTTACCCATCTGCCTACCACTCTGGAGCATAAACACAACGAGGACAGGAACAACGACTAGATAAATGAATAGTAAATAAATTTCTTGAAGATCTGATCTCTCTCGCCTCTCCCCACCATCACCTCTCCTACACACACACACAGAATCATGCATGCTGTAGTCACGCAATAAATGCTAACAGAAGAAATCTGTATTGGGGTCAAACATGACAGATCTGCAATGGACCAACCCATGTTTCTCAAATGCTCCTTCGAGTCTGCTAAGGAGAAAAGGTGATGGGAGCCAGGGTAGCGGATGGAGAGGTCTGGGTTCAAACACAGGCTCTCTGATGACACCTATTAGCTGTGTGACTCTAGGCAAGGTACTGAACGTCTCTGTGCTGCAGTTTCCTCATTTATAAAACGGGAAGAATCATAACACATACCTTCTCCTATTGGACTGTGAGTGGTGAAATGAGGAAATACCTTCCAAGCCCTCAGAATGGGCAACCGGCATGAAGCGAGCACCGTGTCCGCTAGGATACCTCGCATCGGGAGGATGATGACGGCGATTGTATTACTAACGCTATTTTTAATGGATAAACCTTGTCAGCACAGGCTACTCCCTTCACCTCCTGGTGGCCTGCCTCAGTTTCCTCATCTCACCAAAATAACAGCCCATACCCTTTGGTTGTCTCCAGGGTTACATATGATTTAATTATGTGGAAAAATGACTTTAAAAAAAAAAAAGTGTGCCCACTGGAAAGTATTAGGCAAATGTTAGGCAGCCTTAGCCTGATTCTGATATAACTTTTGCACCTGCTTCTTCCCAGCACCCACCCTCTCCCGCCACCAAAATGAAATCCCCTCAAGTTAACGAAAATTCCTCACGATGATCATTTTTAAATAAAAATAATCAATTTCTAAATACTCGTAATTTCTAAATCTTTTCCTTACACTGTAGGTCACAGCAGGATTAGCCTTCTAAGAATACCCATTTTGTGAACGGCCCAAGGGCTTTTTTTTTCTTTTCCTTTCTTTTCTTTTTTTTTTTTTTTAACATGAGATCTGACATCAGTCTCAAAATTGAGACAGGGTGGGAACTTTGTCAAGTTCAAGTCATCTCTGCGGCACCGCTGCTTTGCTCTGTTTTTAATGAGCTGGCGTCCTCCTTTTGAGACCGACTGAAGTGAACTTGGATCAGCCCCTTAGTCCTGAAACAATGCGACCTACCTTTTTTGAAGCCCAAAGAGCTTTTCTGTGCAAAGGCCAGTGTGTCTGAACAAATGGCATTCCGCACATTTTCTCGGGCCGTGGCTCCAGCCTCAGCGGGATTCCACTGCATTCTTGGCAGTCGGGCTCCTCTCCTCTGGCAGGGGGTCAGCCCGGGGCCACCGGGGTCAAGGAACCTCCACAGGCTGCCCCTGCCTGGGAGGAGGCGGACAATGCCAGCCCCGCCGCCTCGCTTCCTGCTCCAGCAGCTTCGGCTCCTTGTGTGCACGACTGACAGCTTCAGGCTGCGCTGGAGACAGAGGGGGACAGTCTCAATGGCAGTTGACGTCTGTAAGGAGGGGATGCCTGTGGGAAGGGGCTGGGAGGGTTCCCCTGCCCTAGGGAGCCCTTGCCGGCCGCCCTTCCTGAGGGAAAGTCACTGAGGGAGGTTACAGCCGCCGGGGTCCCAGTCCCATCAAAGGCCCCTGTGCAGGAGTTTGCGGAGAGGGGCTGTGAGTTTTCTTTTATCCCTCCTAGTCACTGGATTTCTCATTTATTGAAACAATGACTATACTGGCTTTTTTTTTTTTTTTTTAGGCCTGCACCTGCAGCATATGGAAGTTCCCAGGCTAGGGGTCCAATCGGAGCGGTAGCAATGCCAGATCCGAGCCGTGTCTGCGACCAACACCACAGCTCACGGCAACGCCAGATCCTTAACCCACTGAGCAGGACCGGGGATCGAACCTGAGTCTTCATGATACTAGCCGGGTTCTTAACCCGTTGAGCCACAACAGGAACTCCTGTATGCCGGCTCTTTCAATAGCGTTGACCCACCCCACCCCAAAAGGCTGCGGCCCTGCTGTGTAAACTTTCCCACAGAGCAGAGTCAGGATAAGGCCCTGATTTCCAGAAGGCCTCTTCGAAAACGCAGGACTGTATGAGGAGCGAGCTGGGGTGGGGGTGGAGGAGGGCTTCTCACGTGAACCCATTAGCACCCATGAACTTCGGACCTGGGGTTGGAGCGTCTGCTTTGTCAGCCTGGGAGGCTGGACCTGGGGGGGTCAACAGGCCACAGGAAGGAGCATTTCCATTTGTGCCGGGCCAGGAAGTTGGTGCTGAGGAAGCGTATAAAGCAAAGCGCAAAGCCTACGGGCGAACACTGTGTGCGTGCGCGCGCACGTACGTTTGCTGCGTGCGCATGTGCGTGCGTGCGTCCGGCTGCCTGCGTCTCTACTTAAAAGAACAGCCATACCCTAAAGGAAGAGTAAAGACCTGGGAGGAGAACCCAAGTTTTGTGGGGAAGGTTTAGGAAGGCGGACCAGAAACTGTAACTTCCGGGCCTGGCCTTGTTTCTTCATTTGTGCAATAAGCAGGGAGACTCGCACCATCCAGTATAGTTGCCACCGGTGACGTGTGGCTACTGAGCCCTGGAAATGAGGCTGGTCTGGAGGGAGACTCCGATTTCAGAGACTTAGTATGGAAAAAAAAAAAAAAAAGAATGTTAAAAAATAAAAATAAAATTGCAAAGAACGTAAACCATCCCATTACTAGTTTTTTACACATGTGTTATATGTTGAGATGATAACATTTTGGGGTATGTCAGGGTAAACGAAATCTATTACCAGAATCGAGTTCCCCTGTTCCTTTCTTTTTTTAAACATGAAATGTGAAATTACCCGTGTGGTACACATTGTGTTTCTCTTGGGCAACACTGGGCTGCAACAGTCATCTTAAAACCGCTTAAATTCTCCCACAGAAATATCGCTCAAAGCCTATACAAGTACCACCGAAGGGGGTTGGGGGAGGCTGGTTCAGAGCATCATCTGAAGCATTCTGCTTAAGCAAGGCGGGGTGGGGGGGGGAGTCTTTGAAATCTCATTTTTCTGGTTTTCAAATGCGTGTGTGCTTGTTTTGATAGAAAAACATCAGGTCTAAAGGAAAGCAAAAAAAAAAAAAAAAAAAAAAGATCTCTCTCCCTGCCTCCACTTTCTAATCAATATCTTTAAGATGACATAATGCTTCTCTGGTGGTTTCAAGTCCCACCCCATGGCCCACTGTCTTGGAACCCTAGGGGTCTGCGGCCCTCAGTTGGGGAAGCACAGGTGGTGATGTCTAAAAGGGCCCCCACCATCTTTCAGTTTCTATAAGAGGCTCCTAAGTTCCTAATTGCCACATGTCCCCTTTTGTTCTGAGGTTCTCACCTTTGCTCCCCACCCCTTAAAGTTCCCAAGGCCCGAGGGAGTGGAATGGACCAAGTAGAAAGGACAGAAACAGCCTTTCTTTCTCTTTTGTAGCCCCGCAGCACTATGCACACAGGTGCCCCATAAATACTCCACGTATTGAATAGTTCAGCAGCCAGAACTGGGGGCCCAGCCCTCCTCCAGCAGCCAGGCCGGCTCCTGCTGCCGCTGGCAGTATGAAAAGGTCTTTCAAAATGGTCCAGCTTTGAAAATTTCACCAGGGAAGAAAGCCGCCTCCAAGTCTCTGGGGGGAAGCAGATGGGGGGGGGGGTAGAAACCAAAGGATAAATAAGCAAATGAGGTAAGAAATCAATTTGAAAGCTGCACAATTCCAAAAATCATGTTATGCTCCATCACCAACCTAGAAGGTAACCCTTCTCTAAATTACATCTCCATCAGCGGAGTGAGTCCAGACAAATTTCACATTTTCTCTCTCCTCACCCTGAATGAGCTCTCCGGTGAGCTTGACTGCATCATATTGACAACCTTTCTCCCACTTTAATATTCCATTTTAGACCAACAGGGATTTTTTTTTTTTTTTAGGGCTGCACCTGCGGCATGTGGAAGTTTCCAGGCCTGGGGTTGAATCAGAGCTACAGCTGCCGGCCTACGCCACCACAGCAATGCTGGATCCACACCGCCTCTGCGACCTACACCACAGCTCACGGCAACGCCAGATCCTTAACCCACAGAGCGAGGCCCAGGATCAAACCCACATCCTCTTGGATCCTAGTCAGGTTCGTTAACCACTGAGCCACAAAGGGAACTCCCTAGACTCTCAAAGATGCCGACAGTACCCAGCATTCAGCCACTCACCAGTCCGCAGCCTCCCAAGCCTCAGTGCAGAGGGACCCCACAATACAACACATCCTCCAACAGAACCCTTGGAAGTGAAGAATACTTTAATCTGGTTGATTTGATAACTGGCCTTGAACGAGCCTCCTCGTGGGGTGCAGGTCAACCACCATCACCAAAGGGCATCCTTATTCCCTGGAGGAGTCTGCTCAGGTCGCTGGGCCCTCCCCCAGCTCCCAGGCTGGGAGGTGCGACCTGGCCTGGGGGTGGGGGTAGAACTTGGAAGTGTCTCCAAACCTCTGCTCAGGCTTTTGCGGTCCTCACTCTTCCTTGGAGAGTTCCTTTGATTGGAGACCCAGGGAGCTGATTCTGGATCCAGAGTCAGACTTGTCTTAAGGCTCTGGAAAGGATACTCCTGTGAGCATGCTCCCTGGGTCAGGAAGAACCTGCTCTGCTGTTGAGCAGTTCTGGAAACTCTGAAGGCCCACCCCTTGGTCTAATGAGCTCCAGGCAGCTCCCACCACCCTGGCAGAGGAGTATTCCATCATTCACTCGGCTGGCTCCCAGGAGGGAAACAAACTGAAATGCCTCCGGGTCAGTTTGGCCCCTTTCCTGTTACCAGAAAGCCAACTGGAAATTCACAAAGAAAACTCAAGTTCCGTCAGTGCACAGCGAGTGCACAAAGGCAGTGGTCCTTCTCCTGTGGTCAAGGAGGCTGTTTGATGGTGTAAGGCAGCAAGTGTCATGGTGTTCACGGCACTGAAACAATTCTCACGGATTGATGTGGGGTTAAGCTTGGCCACATTTCTGGGAAATAAAGTGCTTCTTCTTTAATCACAGACTATGTGAACCGGAAGGAGTTTTCCTAGCAATAGGCCCAGTTCCTTCTTTGCACATGTGGAGAAACAGAAGGCCAAAGAAGGAGCAATCATTTGCCTAGGTCATAGCAAGTTAGCGGCGCAGTCTAGGTCTCCCCACTTAGCAGATCCTTCAGAGCACTTGCTATGGGCCTCACACCTTCCTAGGCACTGGCAGACAGAAGCGAATAAGGTACACTTGGTCTTGGCTCCCTCGGAGCTTTCCAACTGTTTTTTACCGCTTTGAAATGGAGCATATACTGATTCCCATCAAGCCTGGCAGAATCTTCGCAGTTTCCACCAGCAGGTGGGAACTAAAATTAGCCCCCACTGCCCTGTGGCTTGGGCTGGACCCTGAGCACAGCCGTGCTCAGCAAACTGCAGCCTTCGCCTTCAACCTGCCACCATCCATCCATCAACAAATATTTCTCTCTTTTTTGAAACATTTTATTTTTTTTATTTTTTATTTATTTATTTTTTGGTCTTTTTGCTATTTCTTGGGCCACTCCTGCGGCATATGGAATTCCCAGGCTAGGGGTCAAATCGGAGCTGCAGCCACCGGCCTACGCCAGAGCCACAGCAACGCGGGATCCGAGCCGCGTCTGCAACCTACACCACAGCTCACGGCAACGCCGGATCCTTAACCCGCTGAGCAAGGGCAGGGACCGAACCCGCGACCTCATGGTTCCTAGTCGGATTCGTTAACAACTGCGCCACGACGGGAACTCCTGAAACGTTTTAAAACAATTTATTTGTTCACATCAGGATCAAACTCAAATTCATTCATTGCAATTAATCAATAAATTAAGCCTTTAAAAATCTCTAAGCTCCCCCTTTGCTCTCTCTCTTTTCTCCTCCTGTTTGTCTTGTCCAGTTTCCCACAGTCCGGACTTGACTCGTGGCAACATTCTCCTTTGTTCCCTAGATTTCCCGTCAATTGGAAGTTAGAATTTGAAGCTTGATCAGGTTCAGGTTCGAGTCTTTTGGCCGACTCCTTCACAGGTGGTGGTGTGTGGGTCATCAGGAATCACACATTGTCTGTCATTCTTTTTTTTTTTTTTTTTTTTTTGTCTTTTTGTCTTTTAGGGCTGCACCCACGGCATATGGAGGTTCCCAGGCTAGGGGTCTAATCGGAGCTGTAGCCCCCGGCCTACACCACAGCCACAGCTGCGCCAGATCCGAGACTTGCCTGCGACCTATACCACAGCTCACAGCAACGCCACATCCTTAACTCACTGAGCGAGGCCAGGGATCGAACCCACAACCTCATGGTTCCTCGTCGGGTCTGTTTCCGCTTCGCCACGACAGGAACTTCTGGTTGTCATTCTTATGATGCTAATGTAACTGATGATCAAGCCCTGGTCCATTGATCTTTGAGTGGATGCAGACTCTTGACACTCCAATCCTGTCAGTCCCTCTTCATTTATTAGCTGCAATGCTTTCAGTAACATGAATTTTTGCCTCATAATATATTTGGTTCCCCTAGAGTATGGTTTATGTAGAAAAGGAAGATAAATGCTTGATCTTTTATTTTTATTCAACACCTTTCAGCGGGTTTAGTTACCTACCATCTTCAAAGGGGACCAATGAGTTTAACTTTTTTTCTTGTTTTGTTCTTTTTTTTTTTTTTTTTTTTGGCTGCACCTGCTGCATATGGAAGTTCCCGGGCACCAGGGACTGAATCTGAGCCACAGCTGTGACCTGTGCCACAGCTGCAGCAACACTGAATCCGGATGCTTAACCCACTGCGCCACAGCGAGAACTCCTTTTATTTTGTTCTTTAAACAGAATTATGACACTATTTTTCATCATGGATTTAAACGAATAATCATTGATCTCCTTCCTACTCCATGTCAGGCATTGTTCTAGGCACTGGGGCTACAGTCGTGAGTAAGACAGATCTGGGCCCCTCCCTCCTGAGATGTCAATCCAGGGCTTGCCCTACCACTCCCTTCCCCACTCTGCTGCTTAAACAGGGGATATTGCATCAGATATCAACAGACAGGTCCATATGCAGAGCTCCGGAAATAAGCTGAGAATTGCTCTGTCACACGGTTTTCCTCAGGCCCTTCTCACCAACCCCCCCTGCCTGCCCCTGAAGGCTCACCGTTTGTAGCACCCCCTCTCCCTGCTGATCTGCCCTGGGGGTTCATTTAAAGAAGCTTTTACAGAGGAAATTACTAAACAAGAGCAGTCTATGCCGTGTCATTCCCTTCCCCTTCAGGGTCTCCCAGAAGTAGCCACTGTCACCAATCTCTGTCCCATTCAAGCAGGTAGAGGATTCGGCTTTTTCTAGTATTCCTTGTCCAGGCATCTGTGACCAGTCCCTATCCCATAGCCCGCACCCCTCTCAGAGTGTATGGGGCCCTGCTGTGTATCTGTAAGGGAATATTTTTTTCTTTTTTTAGCAGCCCCATGGCATATGGAGTTCCCAGGCCAGGGATCAGATCTCAGCTGCAGCTGTGACCTACGCCCACAGCTGTGGCCATGCCAGATCCTTAACTGTGTTGGTCTGGAGATCGAACCTGCATCCCAGGGCTCCAGAGACACCACTGATCTGGTTGTACAACAGCAGAAACGCTGGGGAACATTTCTATTGCGGGGCAAAACCCCAAGCTGCAGGTATAAGACCCTCAGCTGTCCAAAGCCATTGAGATGAGCCGTTCATCCGTCTAGTATGCCTGGCTTGGGTACCAACCATAGCTGAAATGAGATAGGTTGAAGAGGCTGCTGACTGCCGTGAACAGATGATCTTTTCATTATTTATTTTGGGTCTCATACATGCTTAGAACTTCACTGCAAGGTCAAAGCAACAGCCCACACAAAAGTTGGCTAAACATGTAAGAGATGGAAAATGTTGATGGTGGCAACTAAATATAGACACACATATGGGTGGATTCCGGAAACTGCAAAGCAGTGAACCTGACACTGAGCCTCAGCAATATTCTGGACCGTGTTATCAAACAGGTGGCTTTTGCATATTTAGAAAAGAATGTGGAGCCCACACACGCTTGGGCTTGAAAAGGTTAAAGAGGAAACCTCTGAGCGGCTCCAGTCAAAGAGTGATGTTTGATGAGGGGAAGCAGGAAAGGCCATAGTGTTCTTGTTTCTATAACAACACCTGGAGGAGGTGTTAAATACAGGACACCATGAAGATAATGGAAAGTACTGAGAATGACGGAACCTACACCATGGATTATATTTTGCAACAGAGTGCTGCAACAAAAATAAAAACATCAACCTCAAGTAGCTTAGGTTTCTGATACTTTTTTGGGCAGTACCCACAGCATGCAGAAGTTCCCGGGTCAGGGCTTGAACTCAGGCACCACAGCAGTGACAATGCCAGATCCTTAACCCACTGAGCCACCAGGGAGCTCCTCTAATACTGAATTTTAATTCCTTCCTCGCTGACAAAAAAGTGTGAAGCCCCTTCTCCAGATTTTCTGGTCTAATTAGTACTCTTCTTTACCAGCATATTCAAAGTTCTGCTGATCTTCTGTGTGTTCTAAACTGTTATTGTCTTCCATGATAGTCTCATCCATAAAACTGTGAAATGTGGGCTAGACAATACACTGAAGGAGGTTTGCAGCCGGCTGCAGTCGGCTAGGGGGAAGATCGGGACCCTCCAGCCCTGTGCGGATGAACATTCTCTGTCAAGAAAAGATGCAAGTAAAGAGAGTTCCTTGGAAGTTCCCACTGGAGCACGGTGGATTAAGGATCTGGCATTGCTGCAGCTGTGGCACAGGTCGCAGCTGTGGCCTGGGTTCAGTTCCCTAGTCTGGGAACTTCCACATGCCGCAGGTGCAGCCAAAAAACAGAGAGAGAGAGAGAGAGAGTTCCTTGATCAAATTTATTTATGAGCCCAAGCTGAGAGGGCTAGCTTGCCCAATTTTACACACGTAAATACACACAAACTCCTAACCCAAACCCATCAGGGGCTGGAAGAATTGACCTGCTCGCATTCCTGCTCTGAAGGAGAGTCTGCTGGTGCAAGATCCCTGGCGCTTATCTGCTTGATCTCTCCCCCAAAGAAAGAGAGGAGCGCACACTTCTATAGCCCCTCTGTTCTCCCTCCAGGTAAGCCCTGGGAGAAGACAATAGCGGATCGGTATCCAGTTCATCCAAAGATCCTGGGAAAATGAAATTCTTCGTAGAGATCATTTCACGTTAAAGCTCTACATACCAGACTCACTTTCGGTCTGAAGGAAGTCAGTGTAACAAAATACAACTGGAGCACAAATCTCAACATTCTTACTATAATTGTTTGCTTGATAACAAGCCATTGCTCTCAGGAAATTCTTTAGGTCAATCCTGTCATTGACAAATCCATGACTGAGGAGGTAGGCAAAGGAGGACAAAGGAACTGTGAGTGGAAAATGCTGCCTCCTCTAAAACAGCCTTACCTTCCACTGCCTTCCAGCCCCCATGGCCTGGGCTTACACGATTTGGATATTACAGCCCTCCTTTGTTCTAGAAGCTACTTGGAAGACTTTGATACATCTCCTTGAAGCTTTGGCCCACATGGCACTTTTCAAAGAAGATTCAAGCAACTCCCTTGCTTTGCTTTTGCAAACTAGCCCGTGAACATTGCCCAAGGGGTTGTGCTGTTTTTCTAAGAAAAGTAACAAACTTTAGGAGTATATTGAATGAGACTCACCCCCTATTCTTTTGTAACTTGGGTCATTTGGACTAGCCAAGTCCTCGGCTTGAGACACAGGATCACACACATTCTCCTCCCCTCCTTACTGAACAGGTGGTTATATTTTTATTCCTGTATCTTATCAGCACCTTGTTTGTCATGTAATGAAGAAAGCACTTGTTCAAACATTTCTGTATATACTGATCAGTTACGAGGAAAGTTGTGCCTTAAAATACTCTGCCCGGAAAACACTCTCTCAGTCCAAGAAGGCAAGGTTGCCCTCGATTTAGATTCTAGCTTACACTTGGGAAAGAAAAAAACCAGCTTATCCTGTGATGAAATCAGAAAAGCTCATCAACTTGGTAAAAAATGCAAAACATTTCTCTTCTCAGAATCTCGGGGGGAAGAAAAAAAAAAAAGACACATGTGTACTGTGCCTATACCTGAACTTTTTAGACCCTTTCTCTTTACTCTTTATTTCTCAACATTTTCACCTACAAATATGACTAATTTCTCGTAGATTAGGGGAATGAATGGCTTATTATATTGGGATTTCGACAGCACAAAGAAACCAGAAAAAGAGTTCAAATGGCCTCTAAGTATATTACTAGGTTAACGCTGGTGAGTTGATGCTAGAGAAGGTGAATTCACAGTGGTTTTTTTCTTTTTTCTTTTCTTTTCTTTTTTTTTTTTTGGTCTTTTTAGGGCTTCATCCACAGCATATGGAGGTTCCCAGGCTAGGGTCAGATTGGAGCCGTAGCCGCCAGCCTACACCACAGCTCACGGCAATGCCAGATCCTTGACCCACTGAGCGAGGCCAGGGATCGAACCTGCGTCCTCATGGATGCTAGTCAGATGCGTATCGGCTGAGCCACAGCAGGAACGCCACACAATGTTTATTTTTACACAGACACATATGCAAAGAGAAATCTTCCCCGAAGGTATATGAAGCACCTCCCGCCTCATCTTCCCTCGCTCTGGTCACATCCAACGCAGACTCCCTTCAGAGCTGGGTCTTCCCTAAGCAAGGAAGCCATTTGGGTGATCAGCGCGGGAGAGGCCACCGAAATGTCCACGACCTGGATCAACTTTCCCCACTCCCCCTGCACCCAGTCACCGATGAGGAGCAGGACTTTTGAGTTGTTTATCAGCTGTCAGAGAACATGGCCAAAGAGAGGTCCCCTAAGGGACACTGTGGATGGCACCGTTATAAGATTCAAGAGACAGAAATCAGGGAGAGTCCTCAAGAAACAAAAACAAGAGCATGAGGCCCCAGCCAAAAACCAATGGAATTTGAAGCAATTACCCAGCTAAGCAACAAAATTAAAAAGACCCTTTCTGTGAGGGTTTAAGACCCCAGAATGGTCATAAACTAAATGGCCTCCAACCTCAGATCCCCCTTGGCTACACAGCCAGGCTGTCCAACTGCAGGCTCAGACCCACAGAGGGCAGAGAGGCGGAAAGGCTCCGAGGCATTTTGATGAGAACCAGAAAGCCACCCCACATCGGCCCATATTTTTTGTCTTTTTTTTTGCCTTTTTGCCATTTCTAGGGCCGCTCCCCCAGCATACGGAGGTTCCCAGGCTAGGCGTCCAACCGGAGCTGAAGCTGCTGGCCAACACCAGGGCCACTGCAACACAGGATCCGAGCCGCGTCTGCGACCTACACCACAGCTCACGGCAACGCTGGATCCTTAACCCACTGAGCAAGGGCAGGGATCGAACCCGCAACCTCATGGTTCCTAGTCAGATTCGTTAACCACTGGGCCACGACGGGAACTCCCGGCCCATATTTTTGACATGAAACAAAGTGCTAAGGTTGAACTTCCCCGTTTAGGAACTGAATTCAGAGAATCGCCTGGGTCCCTGCTATCTCCCCAGCAGATAGCCACCTGCCAATTCCTCAGGGTTTGACTATGTCAATGCTTCTGTATTCGTCGCATTCTCGTGAGTAGCTGAGACCAATAACTGGGGAAAATCTTGCAGGTAATTTTCCCAGTAATTCCAGAGACAGCCAAAGGGGCCCAACATATTGGAAAATCTCACAGTAGATTTATCTCCTTCATTGTAGCCAAAGTCTTTTAATATAAGGCAAAATCAAAAGGGATGATAGGGAGTTCCCTTCGGGGCTCAGTGGTTAATGAGCTTGACTAGGATCCATGAGGATGCGGGTTCGATCCCTGGCCTCACTCAGTGGGTTAAGGATCCGGTGTTGCCGTGAGCTGTGGTGTAGGCTGGCAGCGGTAGCTCCCATTCGACCCCTAGCCTAGGAATCTCCACATGCTGCAGCTGCAGCCCTAAAAAGCAAAAAAAAAAAAAAAAAAAATACAATGATGATAATAATAGGGGCCACACTTAAGCCCTTGGCTGCCCTCCCAACGTTGAGTGGTCTTCAAATCACTGACAGGTAAAGCAGGTACAAACTTTAGACATCACAAACACCCAAGTATTACCCAAACAGAATGGTCCTTTTGATCCAAATGAGGCTTCCGGCGTGGGCTGCTGGTGGTGGGAATCTCGCCACGCCCTCCTTTCAATCTGCCCAAGCTCTGCCTCCACATCCACGGAACCAGCACATTAAATGCACCAACCCACAAAAACTCCAGGTCAGCCCTACATCAACCAGTTATTACCAATATACAATGGTGAGCGTTTTCTCTTTTATGTATCCATTTACTTTACTGTTGACTTAATTTTTTTATTAAAGCATAGCTGATTTACAATGTTGTACCCGTTTCTGCTGTTCAGCAAAGTCACTCAGTTATACATATATATATACACACATTCTTTTTTTTCCCCCACACCTGCAGCATATGGACATTCCCAGGCCGGGGACAGAATCCATCCTGCAGCACTGCAGCAACGCTGGATCCTTTAACCCACTGCACTGGGCCATGGAGCGAACCTGTGTCTCCTCAGCAACCTGCGCCACTGCATTCAGGTTCTTAACCCATTGTACCATAGCGGGAACTCCTATCTCTTATACATTCTTTTTTATATTCTTTTCCATCCTGGTCTCTCCCAGGAGATTGAATGTATTTCCCTGTGCTGTATGGTAGGCCCTTGTTATTTATCCAGGTTCTCTTTTTAAAAGGGTAAAATATTTGAAATGAGATCACTTATATAGCAGGGGTATTATGGATGGCTGGGCATACAAACGGAATACACTTTCTATTTCTAGGAACCAGCACTTGGTCAGATCGCTT
Organism: Sus scrofa; assembly: GCF_054392235.1. NCBI lineage: Eukaryota > Metazoa > Chordata > Mammalia > Artiodactyla > Suidae > Sus > Sus scrofa. The sequence goes on from NC_139401.1 coordinate 119,511,249, forward strand.
CCTGACTTATTCTTGACTGCACTTGAAAATAAACACACTACAGGGTGAACATGAGAGTATGGTTTGCAGAGAGAAAAGAAAGGAAATGCATTATTTAAATAGCAACCAGCAGCTCTTACTCTACACACACACACACAATCATGTGACGGACCTGTCTCTCCAGGGAAGAAGAGTTTATGGAGTGAATAAATAAATGCATCAGGGAATATGCAACTCTACTTAAAACACACCCCCAAGTTTTCAATAGTCGCTTTGAGAGAACAGTCTGGAAGACCCTAGTCCGTACTGCTTCGTTGGCAGTCGTGTTACCTTCTACTGTTATCATTTTCTTATTTTTATGCCTTGTATTACCATGTACGCCCCAGCTTTGTCTCTCCCACCTGCTTACACAGTGCCTAGCACACAGGAGGGGCTCCAAGTAATTTTTGCAGCTACTTAGTCCCTTGTCCCAAGCAAGCACAGGCGCACAGGTGACTGACGGGACAGAAGTTGGACTTCCTACTGCTAATCGGGGCAGCCCCAATGTTTTGTTTCTTGGGGGTTTTTTTGTTTGTTTTTTTTTTGTTTGTTTGTTTGCTTGCTTTTTTTTAGGGCTGCACGCGTGCCATTTGGAGATTCCCAGGCTAGGGGTCAAATAGGAACTATAGCTGCCAGGCTACACTACAGCCACAGCCACAGCAATACGGAATCTGAGCCGCATCTGCGACCTACACCACAGCTCACGACAACGCCGGATCCTTAACCCACTGAGCAAGGGCAGGGACCGAACCCGCAACCTCATGGTTCCTAGTGGGATTCGTTTCCACTGCGCCACGACGGGAACTTCAGCCCCAATGATTTTCTCCTGCTCTTCACCATGAGGCAAGACGTGCAGCTCAACAACAACCCCATATCTCTGGTGACCTTCAAGGAACCCCCTTCAGAACAGACGCTCCGACAGGCCTTGTCCTTAGCAGAGCTGCAAACTGCCAACAGACTGAGAGTTTGGAGCCAGAAAAGCACTGCGGGCCTCAGACGATCCATTTTTGCGAGAAGGCAAAAGCCCAAACACCACCTGTTTTCAATATCAGGGTCTCCATTACCAAACACATTTTTCCTGAGGCCTCAGATGAGGTCGATGGCTGAACCAGGCTCTAATTCCCCACCAGCCCAGTCCTCCTCAGAGCGGGGGTCCACCTGTCCCATCAGCTCACCTGGGCCACGGAGGTCTGGCTGGCATCCACTCCGGTGCCCTCAACCCTGAGTCCGCACTCAGCTTCTCTGCGATCCACGCAGCCACCCGAAAAGTCCGGCCATGTCACCAGCCAGGCTCCTGCCTGGCATTAAAGCACTGAATGGGACGAGCCAAGCCTTCCGTCAGGGGAGCAGATGGAGGTATAGATGGTACAAAAACCGTCTTCCCCTTGACCAGTCATGCCAAGCTTCTGGAGACCATCTTGGTGGCACATTCTCTGGAGGATGTGAAACGATCGGTTGGCTGGGGGTTTCCAGAGCTAATGAGTGATTGGGGCAACGTGGAAGCCTGATCCCACGCCCCGCCCTTCCTCTCTGCCTTTACCTCCAAGCTCTACATGACCGTGACTTTGCTCCCCATCAAAATCAGATGCTCCAGGAGGGAAAGCCAACTATCACCATGGGAGCCTCTGGGGCTTTGCGGTGGGAAGTAGGAAGACCCTGATACCTGACAGGCTGTGGGGGCCTGGAACAAGCCTGGTTTTCCTCAAGTTTTATTTTTCAGGTTCAGAATTTGTCACAGAGATCACACAGATTGAGGTTCCAATGGGTCTGAGTAAAGAACACGCCAGAAGTGACTGCCAGAGAAGCAGGTGTCAGGATGACAGGGCCCGATGAGAGCGAGGGATGAGATGTACCCCCAAGCTGATGCGACTTCCTGATGCAGCCTCACGCCACCACCATGCGTCCATACAGTCGTGAAATCTGTGACTTTCAACAAAAGAGCAGGACTTGCCCTTCTGAGCACGCTGGCTCCTTCCAAGTACAGGTGGGAGGCCATCACCAGCTCCAGCCATATTGTGAGACTCACATGACTTAAGGCGCTGTTCACGTGACCTGCCTCTGGCACCCATTCTGAGTCACATGAGAAAGTCTCTCTCCTTCCTTCACAACCACATCTTATTTCTAAACGAAATTCCTTACCTTGTGACTGAGGGAACCCCATGAGAACTCGGCTTCCTTGGTACCTAATATAATATGACCTGGTTGGTGACAGAAGCCTTTGGCCAGTGCATCAGACTTGGCCTTAACTTATTTTTTTTTTTAATTTTTTTTATTACTCAATGAATTTATTACATTTATAGTTGCACAATGATCATCACAATCCAATTTTATAAGCTTTCCATCCCACAAGCCCAGTGCATCCCCCCACCCCCCGAACTGTCTCCTTTGGAAACCATAAGTTTTTCAAAGTCTGTGAGTCAATATCTGTTCTGCAAAGTTCATTCTGTCCTTTGACTATAAAAAAAAAAAAGGGGAGTTCCCGTCGTGGCGCAGTGGTTAACGAATCCGACTAGGAACCATGAGGTTGCGGGTTCGGTCCCTGCCCTTGCTCAGTGGGTTAACGATCCGGCGTTGCCGTGAGCTGTGGTGTAGGTTGCAGACGCGGCTCGGATCCCGCGTTGCTGTGGCTCTGGCGTAGGCCGGTGGCTCCAGCTCCGATTCAACCCCTAGCCTGGGAACCTCCATATGCTGCCAGAGCGGCCCAAGAAATAGCAAAAAGACAAAAAAAAAAAAAAGTATACCCATCATCAGAGTTAGGAGATGTGCCCCAAAGTAGGGGTGATGCCACGTGTGCCACATGCTGGGAAGGCACTCCCCACTGAGTCACAGGAGCAGTGAGTGCCTAACCTCTGGAGGGTACAGCCTACACAGACACCACTGGAAAAATGAGGGCACATCTGTTAAAGGAGAAAAGCCTGGAGTTCCCATCGTGGCTCAGTGGTTAACGAATCCGACTAGGAACCATGAGGTTGCGGGTTCGGTCTCTGGCCTCGCTCAGTGGGTTAAGGATCTGGCATTGCCGTGAGCTGTGGTGTAGGTTGCAGACGCGGCTTGGATCCCGCATTGCTGTGACTCTGATGTAGGCCGGTGGCTACAGCTCCGATGAGACCCCTAGCCTGGGAACCTCCATATGCCGCGGAAGCGGCCCAAGAAATGGCAAAAAGACCAAAAAAAAAAAGAAAGAAAAGAAAAAGAAGAGCCAAGTGTGACTGCTGGGAGGTGGGAGCAATTTTCTGATGGTTGATTCCATAGGTTATATCAAGCTCTTGGCCACTGTTAGAGAAGTTTGACTCTGCTTTACCCATATTTTGACAAAGCCAAAACCAAATCCAAAGCCCATGTCTGAACACGGGGTGGCCAGGCCCAAGGAAGGGAAGGGGAAGGGAGAAGGAGAGGTGCTGCAATGTAGTGGCTTCAGAGTTGGTGGTGGAGTGGATCATGAATCACGAGGGTGGTGAAAAGAGGTGGAAACATTGTAGATAGAATCAACCTTGAAATATAAAGTAATATCATAATGATGGAGTTCCCGTCGTGGCGCAGTGGTTAACGAATCCGACTAGGAACCATGAGGTTGCGGGTTCGGTCCCTGCCCTTGCTCAGTGGGTTAACGATCCGGCGTTGCCGTGAGCTGTGGTGTAGGTTGCAGACGCGGCTCGGATCCTGCGTTGCTGTGGCTCTGGCGTAGGCTGGTGGCTATAGCTCCGATTCAACCCCTAGCCTGGGAACCTCCATATGCCGCGGGAGCGGCCCAAGAAATAGCAACAACAACAACAACAACAACAAAAAGACAAAAAAGACAAAAAATAAAAAATAAAAAAATAATAAAGTAATATCATAATGAAAACTCAAATTTGAAAAAAATGCACCCCAATGTTCATAGTAGCATTAATTTCAATACCCAAGTCATGGAAGGGAATGGATAAAGAAGAAGGGATACACACACACACACACACACACACACACACACACACACACACACAATGGAATATTACTTGGCCATGAAAAAGAATGAAATACTGACATTTGTAACAACATGGATGAACTGGGAGGGTATTATACTCAGAGAAATAAGTCAGACAGAGAAAGACAAATACTGTATGGGATCATTTACATGTGGGGTCTGAAAAATACTACAAACTAGTGAATATAACAAAATAGAAGGAGCCTCCCAGATAAAGAGAATAAACTAGTAGTGACCAGTGAGGTGAGGGAAGGGGAAGAGGGGAAATGAAGGGGTAGAGGAGTAAGAAGTACAAACTATGAGGTATAAAATAAGAAAATAAGCTATAAGAATTTATCATACAGGAGTTTCCTTGTGGCTCAGCAGGTTAAAGATCCAGCATTGGCACTGCAGCATCTCTGGTTGCCACTCTGGTGCAAGTTCCATCCCTGAGCTGGGATCTTCTACATGCTGTGGGTGTGGCCAAAAAAAGAAAAAAAAAAAAAAAGGAGTTCCATTCATGGCGCAGCGGAAACAAATCCGACTAGGAACCATGAGGTGGCAGGTTTGATCCCTGGCCTCACTCAGTGGGTTAAGGATCCGGCGTTGCCGTGAGCTGTGGTGTAGGTCACAGATGTGGCTTGGATCTGGCGTTGCTGTGGCTGCGGCACAGGCGGGCAGCTACAGCTCCAATTAGATTCCTAGCCTGGAAACCTCCATGTGCTGCGGGCGCAGCCCTAAAAGGACAAAAGACACCCCCCCAAAAAAGAATACATTGTACAACATGGGGAATATAGACAATACTTTATGATAACTATATTTATTTTTTTATTTGTTTTTTATTTATTTATTTTTCCCACTGTACAGCAAGGGCGTCAAGTTATCCTTACATGTATACATTACAATTACATTTTTTCCCCCACCCTTTGTTCTGTTGCAACATGAGTATCTAGACAAAGTTCTCAATGCTACTCAGCAGGATCTCCTTGTAAATCTGTTCTAAGTTGTGTCTGATAAACCCAAGCTCCCGATCCCTCCCACTCCCTCCCCCTCCCATCAGGCAGCCACAAGTCTCTTCTCCAAGTCCATGATTTTCTTTTCTGAGGAGATGTTCATTTGTGCTGGATATTAGATTCCAGTTATAAGTGATATCATATGGTATTTGCCTTTGTCTTTCTGGCTCATTTCACTCAGGATGAGATTCTCTAGTTCCATCCATGTTGCTGCAAATGGCATTATGTCATTCTTTTTTATGGCTGAGTAGTATTCCATTGTGTATATATACCACATCTTCTGAATCCAATCATCTGTGGATGGACATTTGGGTGATTTCTACGTCCTGGCTATTGGGAATAGTGCTGCAATGAACATGCGGGAGCACGTGTCTCTTTTAAGTAGAGTTTTGTCCGGATAGATGCCCAAGAGTGGGATTGCGGGGTCATATGGAAGTTCTATGTATAGATTTCTAAGGTATATGATAACTATAAATGGTATATAACCCTTAAAAATTGTAAATCACTGTATTGTACACCCATAACTTATATAATATTATTGCATATCAGCTATACTTCATGAAAACAAGTAATATCATGTCTCTGACTATGCAGACATACGTATGCGCAGTCTTCCCAGCTGGACAGCGAGAAATCTTCCCATAGCAGCATATTGAGATTTACAAACAATTGACTAGAATCCATGAGGCTGGTGAGCCTGGGCAACTCCCTTTGGTCTGGTCAGGCAGTGGTGATCCATGTACTCAGAGAAGAACAGTCACCGGGGGACAAAGTGTCCCTTAATCTCTGCCCTCCCTGGGACACAGTCCCCAACCCCACCCACCACAGCACAGCAGTCGGTGCTACCATGTTCAAGCTGTCTTGGCTGAGGCAGGAGCCAGTATTATTCTCCATTCACCTGGATGCACGTGCACACACCAAACACACACGCTACTCTCATTGTGTGAGGTGGCGCCAAGGAAAAATGACCCCCTCCTCCACAGGGACGACCAGGAGTTCAGCTTGGCTTCTCCGGTCTGACTGGGGAAGGAGCAATAAGGAACTCACCGCCAATGACTGCTTGCAAAGCTAATACTGCAAGGCATTGCCTTACAGCAGTGCCTTCCAAAATGTTAGTTATGAGGTTTAGCTATGGTCTAAGCTCTTGCTAAAATTTAAACCAGTCAATCCAAAAATGGGTTTGAATTATGAAAAATATCTAAAGATCTTACTGCAGACAAGCCCAAATGTTCCCAGAGTTATTTGGTGGTTTATATCTTGAAGTATCTTGTGGCAACGCAGCATATGAATCTGCAAGGAAATTTTAGTTGGAAACATCTGAAAACTTCATTTCCAGTAAACACTGACGGCAACTTCAAAGGCTCCGCCACCTAATCACGTGTGTGCACACTTTGGCATCGGCAGAAAACCCTGTGTAACATTCAGAGCTGCTTAGAGTCACACAATTGTAAGTGGTGAGATCCTTGTCACTGGAGGTTCAAGATTGACCCGGATGTCCTTTAAGAGACCTTGGGAGTTGCGTTGAGCTGGTATTACGTCTGGAAGGTGATGCATTTCTTCCTGGGTAGCTCTACATTCTGGAATCCCTGAAGCTCGACGGAGTTTTCTCTTCCTGCTAAAGTTGTGGGTGCTTAACTCACTTCTCCACCCCAGATGCCGCAAGAGTGCCCTATACGCCTACTGGGGTTGCCCTCTGGTAGTTCACAGGTGCAGCCAATCCAGTTCTTCGCCTACCCAATAGCTATCACTCCCTTCTTCCTTGGCCATCATCCCCTCATTCGTTTAGTGTTCATCCTCCTTCCTGCAGCCATGTCTTTCAGCTAAGCCTGGCCTCCGCCCAGGGCATGCGTCTTGGTTCGCCCTTATATTCACCAGCTCAGGGCATGTGAGCTGATCCTTGGCAATGAGTGGTGAGGGGCTGTCTGGGGGAAGAGGGTGTGCATTCTTCAAAACAGGCTTAAGGAAGAAAAGAGTCTCCTTGCGACCAGCACAAAGTTAGGTGTGAAGGTGTCTTGTTCCTCCCACTGTGGCAGCCACGGTTTTTCCTCTTTTCAGCTTTATTGAAGTTTTCTAACCCTCTTTCAACCACGAGGGAAGCTATCCAACAAGCTGAAGTTGGCAAAGTTGAAGGATGGAAAGATGATCTGGATCCTTGATAATAACATCGAGAAACAACCATCCCTGCAGCTGCCCTGCATCGTGGCCTCCTGTTATGTGAGATGCTAAGTCCCATATTGTTTAAATCATTTGGAGTTGGATGTATCCTTACGTGTGGCCACAAAGGTCTTAACTAATACCACAGCCTTTGATGGCATCTTGTCCTCTCAGGATGTTATGGAGATGTGGATTTCAATCTATGTGGTCAAGGCCAGAGATTTTAGGCAAGACAGACCAGGGGATTGCTCAAAATTGCCCATGCCCTTCAGTACAGGTCTAGAAACAGCCCCGTACTTGTGTCAAGCGTCCCAGGGGCGTGATCATGTTTAGGTAACTCCTTGATCCCTTATAAAATGCCACCTCTTTGGGGTTCCCAATGCGGCACAATGGGATCGGCAGCATCTCTGGAGCACTGGGACGCAGGTTCAATCCCCGGCCTGGCATGGTGAGTCAAGGATCCGGCATTGCCACAGCTGCAATGTAGGTAGCAACTGCAGCTCGGATTTGATCCCCAGCCCAGGAACTCCACAGGCTGCAGGTGCGGCCAAAAAAAGAAAAAGAAAAAAAAAAAGCCACCTCTCATACATCTACTTCACAGACTCTCCACGCTCGCCTGGCCTTTTCTGGAGTCTGGGATGTATGGTGGACAGAGCTTGGGCTCCACTTGGGAACACAAAAGCTGAACCTGCTGGCGTGGTGATTTTCTGGATTCCTTTCTTCCCCGTATCTCCCTGGAGTTGCCTCTGGCTGAATGCCCCCAGAGGGCTGCGTGTCCCGAATCAAAGGGCAGGCTCCGCACGGCTTTGCAGGTCTCCAGACCAGCGGCACCAGCATCAGCTGGGATCACTGTAGAAATGCACATTCTTGGGCACAGTCTACTGAATCAGAACCTCTGGGGTGGGTGGAGCCTGGTCATCTGCAGCTTATCAGTTCCTCCAGGAGATGCTGATACATGCTCAAGTTGGAGAGCCGCTGCCCTAGACCTTGGCTACGGCCATGACGCGTAACTGGGGATGGAGGGGCTTCCCAAGGCTCTAACTTGAACTATTTTCGACTGTGAGGTGTCATCTCACTCTGTAATCACACTTCCCTTGCTGTGACTACTGGATTGTCTGTCTCCCTCACTAGGGGTGGGCTCCCCCAGATGGCCACCAAGTCGATTTTGCTTTGTTATTTATCCCCAGCGCCTAGAACACATAGCACAGACCCCGTCACCATCTGCGGAAGATGGGTGAGGAAGGGGGCCCTCTTGTGCCACACAAATTGCGGCATGGCACCTTTTGCTCCACACGAAATTCAGCAAGTTCCTAAGATAATTATCTAGTTAAGATGTTTCGGACTTCCTGTCGTGGCGCAGCGGAAATGAATCTGACTAGGAACCATGACGTTGTGGGTTCGATCCCTGGCCTTGCTCAGTGGGTTAAGGATCCAGCGCTGCCGTGAGCTGTGGTGTAGTTCGCAGATGTGGCTCAGATCCTGCGTTGCTGTGGCCGTGGTGTAGGCCGGTGGCTACAGCTCCCATTTGACCCCTAGCCTGGGAACCTCCATATGCTGTAGGAGTGGCCCTAAAATGACAAAAAGACCAAAAAAAAAAAAATGTTCAAAATGTACAATGCTGGGTACAACTGATAGTCACCTTTTCCCAACTTGAAGTCGGCAGTGAAGACACCTTTACATCACTCCAGAAGGTGACTGCCACTCAGCAAGCTGTCATGTAAACAGCCATGGGTACTGGCTACTGCTCATTACACGATGTGTCTTTTCTTCCTTTTTTTTTTTTTCTTTTTTCGCTGCCCGGAGGAATGTGGAGTTCCGGGGCCAGGGATCAGATCTGAGCTGCTTCTTGCGACCTATGTCACAGCAATGCTGCATCCTTAGCCGACTGTGCTGGGCTAGGGATTGAACCTGTGTACCAGTGCTCCAGAGATGCTGCCAAGCCCATTGCACCCCCATGGGAACCTTTTTTTTTTTTTTTTTTTAACCACCCCACAGGATGCGTCTTGAAGTGTAGTTTCCTTTATTCGTTTTTGCCCAAGCTTTGACTCTGTGGAACTCTGAAGACCACAGGGCCAGTCTAAGAAACATGCAAAATGCCTAAAAGGCCCAAGACAGCTTTTTGTTGGCACCAGGCTATCCCTTTATCCCCGCCCCTTCCAAGACCACTTTGGATTCTTTGGGGAAATACAGCTGGGAATTTGATGGTGGGAGACACTTCTACGTAGCTTTCTGCTTCCCCTCTGTCTACCCTGGAGCCAGAGGAGCTGGTGCAGCTTCATTATGTGACCAGGAGAGAAAACCTCTTCTTTTCTTTCTTTTTCCCTTTCCTTTTTAGGGCCGCACCTGCAGCAGGCTAGAGGTAGAATCGGAGCTGTAGCTGCCAGCCTACACCACAGCCACAGCAACGCCAAATCCAAGCTGAGTCTGCAACCTACACCACAGCTCACGGCAACGTGGGATCCTTAACCCACTGAGCGAGGCCAGGGATCGAACCCGAGTCCTCATGGATACTATGAGGGTTCATTACCCCTAAGCCACAACAAGAGGTCCCGAGAAGAGCTTTTCTTTGCAAGGGAGACAGCAACGCCCCAGGACCTCAGTCTGATGGAAACTGGGGAGAAAGGTGGAGACAGGTGGGGTGCGGATGGGCAATCAGGAGGCTGGAGAGGTGCCGCCTGAGTGTCATGCTTGGCTGCCTCCTGGGTACCAGGCTTAGTGTGTGGAACTCTCCTCTAGCTGCCTTGGTTGAGGAGTAAGAGGTGGGTTTTAGGGATGAAGAACAGTGAAAGACGGCAGCTAAAGGGGCCCTTTGGAACGTCTCCTGTTTTGAACCCTCAAATCAGGATATGTCATTATTAGGCGTTCCCTGGTGGCTCAGCAGGTTAAGGACCTGGAATCCTCACTGCTGTGGCTCTGGTTTGATCCTGGTTGGGGAACTTCTGAATGCTGTGGGAGCAGCCAAAAAATAAAGAAAAAGAGTATGTTATTATTAGAGAGTTAGGATCCTTTTTGATTAGCAAGAACCAGGCTTCACACTCCCACGTGCTCATTTTCTAGAAAAACTCGGCTGGAGGCTATTTTTTTGTTTGCTTTTTAGGGCCACACCTGCAGCATATGGAAGTTCCCAGGCTAGGGGTCCGATCTGAGTTGCTGCTGCCAGCCTACACCACAGCCACAGCTCACGGCAACGCTGGATCCTTAACCCACTGAGCGGAGGCCAGGGACCAAACCCACATCTTCATGGATGCTAATCGGGTTAGTTTCCGCTAAGCCACAAAGAGAACTCCTGGAGGCTTTGATCTAAATGCAGCTTTCCTGCCATCACTGGGCAATGGGAGGGGTACAGGCCAGCTCCGTTCTGAACGCGGAGAGGGAGCCGAGAGGGCACACGGGGCCAGGATCTGAGTCCCCGCAGCTGGGCTGGCTCCTTGCTGTCCAGATCAGGCCTCGGGGATGGTCAGCGCAGCTCCAGAGCCCTTAGAGGCCATGGAGCCTGGTGAGCAAGGCTTTGTAAAGCAAGGCTTCGTCTGGGCGAAGGCCTGTGATGGGCGAAGCCGCTCCAGATGCCCGCATCCCCTAGAAGGGCCTTCCTTACCTTGGAAGGCCATCGCCTTTCCCAGACTCCTGGTTTGTGCAGCTTCCCAGCACTTCCTCCTAACCGGCCTGCCTGTGCAGCAGGCCAGGCAGGGATTAACTTCGTTTACCAGAGAAAGGCCCAGAAAGAAGTCCAGCTGAGCTCTGGAGTTTCCAAACTGTGATCACCCAAGTGACAGAAGCCACCTGGGACAGCAGGAGGCCAGCAGGAGCGGCTCCTCCTTCCCCTTTGGCTCTGGCTTTCATCCTGCTAGCTGGCTGGAGAACAGCTGAAGAGGTCTCCCCACCCCCTTGTAATCCCAGATCCCTACAAGAGAGTGTTTAGGGAACCACAGTCCAGGGATCCTTCTCTGAGCTTCTTTCCAGAGCCAGGAGGCCAAAGCAGAAGGGCGTGCCCCTGGGAGCGCCCGGAGGGCCAGTGGGGGCTGAAAGCATTGCTTCAAGAAATGGAGGGAGTTCCTGTCGTGGCTCAGTGGCTAATGAATCCGACGAGGAACCATAGGGTTGCGGGTTCGGTCTTTGGCCTCACTCAGTGGGTTAAGGATCTGGCGTTGCCATGAGCTGTGGTGTAGGCCGGTGGCTACGGCTCTGATTAGACCCCTAGCCTAGGAACCTCCATATGCCACGGGAGCGGCCCTAGAAAAGGCAAAAAGACCAAAAAAAAAAAAAAAAAAAAAAAAAGAAAGAAAAAGAAAAGAAATAGAGAGGATGCACGCAGATGGCTGGCCACAGCGTAAGGATGTGACGGACGGGGAGGCTTCGAGGACCACTTTTAATGTGTCTGACTGAATTCTAAGCCTGGACGTTCAAAAGGTACCCTTGGGTAGAATAGGCTTGACTTGCCCATAAAGCTCCAAATCAAGATCGTTTGGGGGCTGGAGTCCCCGTCATGGCTAAGTGGTTAACGAATCCGACTGGGAACCACGAGGTTGCGGGTTCGATCTCTGGACTTGCTCAGTGGTTAAGGACCCGGCGTGGCAGTGAGCTGTGGTGTAGGTCGCAGACGTGGCTCGGATACTGTGTTGCTGTGGCTGTGGTGTAGGCCAGCGGCTGAAGCTCCGATTCGACCCCTAGCCTGGGAACCTCCATATGCCACGAGAGCGGCCCTAGAAATGGCAAAAAGCCAAAAAGGAAAAAAAAAAAAAAAAAAGATCATGTGGGGGAGGCTTGAGCAGATGGGGTATAAAGGGAGCTGAACCCAAGGCCTTGAGCTTCTTATTAGTTCATCTTCTTTCTATACCCTGGGCATCAGGTCAGGTCCTATTCAATAATTTGCATTAGAGTGTGCCCACTTAAATTTGAAATCTCCTCGCCTGGCATTTGAAGGCTTCACACTATAATCCCACCCTTCCCTAGTCCTATACTATAAACCCACGGTCTTTGGTTTTTTTTGTCTTTTTGCCATTTCTTGGGCTGCTTCCACGACATATGGAGGTCCCCAGGCTAGGGGTCTAATCGGAGCTGTAGCCACCAGCCTACGCCAGAGCCACAGCAACGCGGGATCCAAGCCGCGTCTGCAACCTACACCACAGCTCACGGCAACGCCGGATCTTTAACCCACTGAGCAAGGGCAGGGATCGAACCCGAAACCTCATGGTTCCTAGTCGGATTAGTTAACCACTGCACCACCACGGGAACTCCTTGTTTTGTTTTTTGTTTTTTAGGGCCACACCTGAGGCATATGGAGGTTCCCAGGCTAGGGGTCCAATCAGAGCTGTAGCTACCAGCCCTCGCCAGAGCCACAGCAACGCGGGATCCGAGCCACGTCTGCAACCTACACCACAGCTCACGGCAACGCCAGATCCTTAACCCACTGAGCAAGGGCAGGGACCGAACCCGAAACCTCATGGTTCCTAGTTGGATTCGTTAACCACTGCACCACGACGGGAACTCCTCAGGATAATATTTTCAAATGGAGAATATATATATATATATATATTTTTTTAAAGAAAGCCAACTATAATCAAAATACAGATATCGAGATATTTATAAAGCAAATGCGTGACCTAATAATCAGTGTGCTTCTTTACTAACGCGTTCAATTCAAAATCTAGCATTAGTCCAATAATTGCAGTCTTGAAGTAGTGACGGTATGAAAGATGCTGTGAGATCTAACAACAGTGATAATGGGATATGAAGTTAGCTGTGATTTCCATTGGCTGCAGAGTCAAAGCTATTGCTTTTCCCACACATTTCCTTTCTGCCCCCTCACTGCCCACACCTATCCCAGACCCGTTCATCCCACATCCCGGCCTTCACTCCTCCACGTCCAGGACAGCAGGTGCTTTACTGGGTGTGTGAGGCAATCTGTAGCATCCAGGGTGCGAAGAACCAGTGATGGGTGCTGCCCACAAAGAACTCATGGGAGAATGCCCTCTTGCCTCTGATCAAACCCAACTAGAGCTTGGGCTCCCACAGAAAGTCACCCTGACCGTGGCCGTGTGCACCGCCCCCCCCCCCCCGCCCCGCTGCACTACAGCTGAGAGCCGATGTTTCCACTGGCCTGGTTCCTGGGTGACCCACTTCTCTGCAGGGGCCTCCTGAGGATGAGCGCTCTTGTCCAACTTATAACCTCCCTCTTGGCCTCCCAGGCAGACACCAAAGCCAGATGTGTCCTAAATCGTGTCCCATGTGGCTTTGGAGATTGACATATCCAGAGCCCTTAAAGACCCCTGCTCACCAAGAGCTGGCCCCTGTACGTACCTCGTCTTTGGAGTCTGTTTCAACATGACAAGGACATTCCAAGTCTTTGGTTGGACATAAATCACAGTTCTCCAAAAGGGCACTCAGACAAACCACATCACATAAGGACCCACCCTGCCCCGAGTCGTGTAGGGCCCAATGGCCCAACGGCCAGGCTGAAGAACACTAATCCCGGACAGATGCTGCCACCTCCTCCCCACCACTCACTCTCATCCACCTCCCGAATCCAGGGATTTGGTTCACCATCAACCTACAGCATCTTTGGTTTAAGCACGACTCGAGTAAAGGAAGAACTTTGCTTTGTTCAAAATGGACCATCTACACATTCTAGGAATTCACCCTTCCCACCACCCAGGATTCTATAGGTGGGATTGCTTCTCGGGTTTTCTCTCTGCAGACTAGTTGAGACCATCACTTGCCTTTCATTTGAAGGCAGAGCACTCAGTCCCTGCTGGTCTTAAAATGTTTCTCTGGACCTTGGGTCAAGGGCGAGATCAAATACCAGAGTCTGAATACCTCCAAGCCAGGATCTTTCCAAATTTGTACAGCACACACTGCCCTATGGGCATGCTAGAACATGTGCTCAGGATGCAACCCACCAAAACTCCCAGGTTCTTCCCCTCGCCTCCCGCCTGAGGTAGGAAATAGCAAGTCAAAATCTCTTGACCCTAAGACACAGACCAGTCCAGCAGGAGAGACTGATTATTTCCCAGGCTACAGCAGTGCCTATTATCTCGGTTCTTTGTGTCCAATCTCCCCAGGCAGGTGTAACTTTTAAGGTGTGGAGGCCTCTTCTGAGTTGGGGGAGAACAAACCTGACTCCATATTGGATGTTTCTTTTCCATTAACTTTTGTATTCTATTGCTTTTGTTACAAGAATGTTGCCTGTAGCCTGAAATACACAGAATAGCCCATTCTCAAGGCTCTGCAGACTTTTCTGTTCATAAAGAGACACAAAGTTGCAGAACAGTGAATAACATTTGTTTTGTTGGAGGTTTACAGAAACATCATGACCTGACCTACAGGGGCAGTTGCAAGAACAAAAGATTCCAGAACCAAGAAGTCTGCACCACCAACCACTCCTCCCTCCCTTTAGAAGTAAAGAAACCTGAACTCTCATTCAGGAAAGATGGCTCTTTTGGGACCCCAATCCACCATCTTCTCAGTTTGCTGACTTTCTGCATAAAGTCACTGTGTCCTGCCCCAACAACTCATCTCTTGATTTATTGGCCTGTTGGGTGGCAAGCAGTATGAGCTTGGACTTGGTTAACACTTTAAGAAGCCCAGGTATCATAGTTCCCACTGAGGCACAGTGGGTTAAGAATCTGACTGCAGCAGCTCAGGTCGCTGCAGAGGTGTGGATTCGATCCCCGGCCCAGCTCAGTGGGTTAAGGATCTGGCATTGCTGCAGCTGCAGCTTGGAGTCAATCTCTGGCCCAGGAACTTCCATATGCCACGGGTGCAGTCATTTTAAAAACAGCAAAAAAGGAGTTACCGATGTGGCTCAGCAGTAATGAACCTGACCAGGAACCAGGAGGATGCGGGTTTCATCCCTGGCCTTGCTCATGGGTTACAGATCCGGCGTTGCCCCGAGCTGTGGTGTAGGTCGCAGACTCGGCTCGGACCCTGCGCTGCCGTGGCTGTGGTATAGGCCCTCAGCTGTAGCTCCGATTAGACCCCTGGCCTGGGAACTCCCATGTGCCGCGGGTGCAGCTCTAAAAAGCAAAAGTATTCACTGGGCTTCATTCATCCCAAGGTGTATTTACTGCCTCATGAAGCTCTGGCTGATTAAGCAGGTATGAATGTTCCCTACATAAACATGGTCTTTCTCTCAACAGACTGTGTTCCGTTGACCCTTCCTAGCGAGGCCGCCCACAGGGTCATGTGAGGCTGTCCTGGATCGACGGGTTCATGAGACTTCATGTTGCTTCTGCAAGGAGCCCGCAAAGAGAGACCCTATGGTCCTCCTTACACGACCATCTGAGCCCTCGCTGCTCTGAAGGTGGCTGAGCAAGGACCCACTGGGGGTGGTTAGAAAACCTTCGCATCATCACGGTTTGTCTCCAGCTGGTCCTTGACGCCTTCGTCTCTACTCAGCCAAGTCCACTGGTATCTGCCATTACCCTGCCCTTTCCCAGGACAGGACAGCTCTGTGTCCAACAAGCCCGACAAGCCCCGTCCCCTCCTATGGATTCAAACAACATGGAATAAGGGGGAAAGGGCAACAGGAAGAACAGTTGCACTTGAGATAAACGGGTTCGTGTGGCAGACCAATCATTCCAGAGCTGGTCCTTGCATTTCTTCCCCGTCACCCCTTGGATAAGTTACCACCGAACTCCTTCCGGTCCCTTGACACACCTGCACAGGGGAAGGATTTCTATTCTATAGCACCCTGCGAGACCATCGCCATGGCTGAGCTTCAGTGCCAGGCACACGGGGTCACCCTGTCTTGCGGCTCAGTCGAGAGGTGACAGGTGCATCAACGGCAAGGAACCCCTTTCTTTTTGACTGTAAATACGTGCTAGTAACCACTGCTTGCTGCTGCTGCCACCGCGAGAGCTTGCTGCAAAGAATCCAGAGCACCAAAAGCAGAGCACCAGCAATTTGTCCTCACGTTTAAAAGAGAACTGAGAGCAGGGCACCGCGGATCTTTAAAGGCGAATGGAGTGAAAGAGGGCTGAGATCCTAGTGCGTGTTCAAACAAACCACCCGCTGACCACAGTTATGTCTTTGTGGCCCACCTGGCACCAACTGCCCCTGGTCGTGCGTCTCCAGCAACAGGGGGTTATGGTCAGCTTGAGGTTGCTGGTGGTGATGCAGAAAAGCAAATCCCAGGCAGGGATAAATCTCAGAAGTTCGATCTGGAATGCATTTTATATGTGCGTGTGTGTATATATTTTTTTTTTTCTTGGCAGGAAACTTACCTTCCTCAAGATGTTTCCCTTAGGCCATTATGAAAATTAGTCTGCATTCCCCGGGCACACACCATTGCCAAGGGTGGGAATGTCACCCGTAAGGGACAGGGTTTAAGTGTCTGAAAACACACGAATACACCTCTGTGTGTAGACAGGGTTATGTCTACATCATCTACATAGGACTTCCAACTCTGTCTTCTAAGAAACACAGTAACATATAGAAGGGCAAGAAAGTTGTTGCAAAACTTTCCCAAAGCCCAGAGAATGTGTTTTCAATAGTGGCACTCGTGGCGTATGGAAGTTCCCCGGCCAGGGATTGAAATCTGGGCCACAGCTGTGGCCCAAACCACAGCTGGTGGCAACGCCAGATACTTTTAACCCGCTGAGGCAGGCCGGGGATCGAACCCATGCCTGCACAGCGAGCGGACTCTCGGCAGTGGCATTCTTAACCCACGGCGCCACCGCAGGAACTCCAGAGAAATTTGATCAAAGTCCCTAAGACCATACACCCTTTAGATAAGCTGACTTTTCAATTCTTTAACCACACCTGTCACCTTTTATCAGCTTTAACCTGGTAGGATAGATGCATGAAAACCTTTTTCTTTCCAAGGACCCCGTACTATTTTTCAGAATTCCTAACATTTAAGAAATGCCAAAAGAAGAGTACAATGTGCATTTAACTCCACATCTGGACACTCATGCTAAGAAATGGATTTCTGTAGTTTTTACCCATTAATTCTGAATGTAGAAGTTGCTTCAAACAAGGATGAGTTAAAATTCAATCATACAGGAAACCTGGACTCGGCCATGGACATATCCTAACAATTTCTCGACCACCGGACAGATAATTCACGCAGTAACCAAGACGACCTAGTCACACATTTTCCTACAGCGCTCTCGTCTCCATCCTGTGTTGCAACTGCTGCTGCTTCAAGGCATTTGAAATTGAGGACATTAAGAGTACTTTCTTCCAGAGTGCCCTGGCAGCCTAGCAGTTAAGGACACAGCATCATTGTCACTGCTGTGGCACAGGTTCAATCCCTGGTCTGGGAACTTCCACATGCCATGGGCATGCTCCCCCCCCACACACACACAAAGAGTAGTACTTTATTCTAAGACATATGAGCCGATTCTAGAGTGCAACATTTCCTTTATTTTTTTTTTTATTTTTATTTTTTTTGGTCTTTTTGCTATTTCTTTGGGCCGCTCCCGTGGCACATGGAGGTTCCCAGGCTAGGGGTCAAATCGGAGCTGTAGTCACTGGCCTACGCCAGAGCCACAGCAACGCGGGATCCGAGCCGCATCTGCAACCTACACCACAGCTCACGGCAACGCCGGATCGTTAACCCACTGAGCAAGGGCAGGGACCGAACCCGCAACCTCATGGTTCCTAGTCGGATTCGTTAACCACTGCGCCACGACGGGAACTCCCAACATTTCCTTTAAACCCTTTCCAAGCAATCACAGTGGAATTAATGTGCTATTTTCTGAGAGGATTTTCCCAATGGATCTGACCAATGCCTTCTTTACTGGGGATGAAATGGGGACAAAGTACCAAAAATGAAACTTAACACCCACAGAGAGCATCCGAATGGTGCACTCTGGGATGACAGCACCATATGCCAAACAACTCATCAATTTCATGCTTGCTTCTTGAAAAATGACCTCGATTCATCTGGGCCAAAATGCAGTAAAAATCCAAATTGTGGTAGCCTGTAGAAGTTATGCCTAGGGAATAGGAATCTCATACCTTTAGGGACGCCTCCTCTCAATACGTTTTTGTTGTTTGGCTGTGGTGTGCAGTGGCTTGCTGTGGGATCTCAATCCTCAGACCAGGGATCAAGCCCAGCCTGCAGCGGTGAAAGCACCAAATCCTAACCACTTGGCCAACAGGGAACTCCCTTCCTCTCAATACTTTTTAAAGTTTACCTAAAAACATGTAAGACATTACTTATGCTACCTTTCATGTAAAGAGACAAAAAAGAAAAATCTCTATTCGTATTTGATTGTATATGGAGATGTACACATAAAAACAACTAATATGTGTACCTAGGGTATGGGGAGTAACTGGGCAGATGGGTGCAGGAACTTCTACTCTGTACCTTTATAGTACGTATTTTGGACTAGAAATCCTGTCGATACACTATCTACTTAAACACTAAATTAGACAAGCCAATATTATATGGCATTTGCCTTTTGATGGACTCCAATTGCTATGACCGTGTTATTTAGCTTTTCTTCTCACATGCACACTGATTTTTTCAAAGAAAAAAAAAAGAGTTCCAAAGTAGAAACGGAATTTGTTTTGGCTGTGCCCGCAACATGAGGAAGTTCCTGGGCCAGGGATGGCACCTGTACCACAGCAGCGACAATGCTGGGTCCTTAACCGCTAGGCCACCAGGGAAACCCTTGAATGTCTAAAGTGTATCATGAAATGCTGAATTGTAGTTTCCCCACTAAGTTCTAAGTTGAAAGAACCTTCTCAGTGCTTTTATTCTTGGTAGTTCGGTGTTTGCTTGAGAGCGAGCATGCACCCCCCACCTCCCCAAGAGGCTGCCTGCAGGAGACGCTGTTCTTAACATCCTACCTTTCGGCTATGCAAACAGATGCAGTCTGCCAGCACAAGAGGGGAAGGAGAATTTTGTTACACCTTCACCTATTTTTCCTGTGCTTCTGTAATCTCATATGATAAATTTGACGTTTAAAATTTAACTTACTTTTTTACAAAAGTTAGCTCTAAACTGTTTAGGTCCTGAGTGTTAAAAACTTCACTTCAAAAACCTAAGTCACCCTAGCCTGGGAACCTCCATATGCTGAGGGTGCGGCCCTAAAGAGACCAAAAAAAAAAAAAAAAAAGTGTAAGTCAATTCTTTGTACTGCTCGATCTAAATGCTAGGTGTCAATTACTATTCTTGAAACAAAATAGAAATCTAAGAGTTGTAAAATGTCTTAAGATACAGAGCGGGTGACGTGTTTGAACGAAAAATCATTGATAAATGACTTTGCAAAGCACAAACCTCTCACGTGCTTTTGACATGGTGAGACTTTGGAAAAGCAGTCTCCTAAGAAAGCTTTTTTTCTACCTCATATTCTGAACTCTTAAGGTTTTAAAATAGTCAACGTGCTTTTATTCTTGTTTAGGGGAGGGGGGGTGGTGAGCCTGCCAGCTGGTTAGAAGCCAAGAGTTATCCAGTCAGACCTGAGTGGAAAAATCTATGATTTGTTTATTTCATAGTTTGAGTTCAAAAGCAAGAGACAATTTAAATAATAAAAGGGGAACAGGGGAAAAAAATGCAAAGAAAGAAAACAAATCAGTTAGACTCCAGAAGAACCTTCAAGAATATTTAATTCGGAAAATGTTATTGGTTTCAAGAACTTGACTGAAAGAAAACAGCTGGGCAGAGTTCAAGGTTTTAAATTAAAACACTCTAACAAGGTCTATGGGGATAACTCTTTGAGCCACATTTTGGAAACCAGATTCATTTCTACCAAGTAAAAGTAATGGCAGTCTAAGCTAAAAAGGAAATGCCTCACAACTGAGGTAGTTACTAAGCATCAGCACATTTTCCAAGTTCTCACAAGGCAGCTTAGCTATTTACAATCAATCTTTCCTCATACATAAATGGAGCGCCTTTTCAATGTGATTTGTTTAAAAAACAAACAAAAAAAACCACACCAACACACTGATACACACCAGCCAGGATATGCCTATTTTATTAACACCATGCTTTAATAAATAACTGGCTACTTCTAATAAAATTAAGCCTCTGTTTACAACAGCCCCCGATATTCCATTTTGTCCATTCTGCAGAATTTGGTGTCAAAAGTTGAGTGAAGTGTAGACCCTGAGCTATCAAGTAATCATGTTTCAATATAAAAATAGAGGATTACTCTTACACCCGAAGATTGAACACTAACACAAACAACCGCTCTGTGGCTTTCAGCCTCCTGTGGAACTGGCTGGGACCGTGATGGCCATCTCAAGCTCGAAGAGACTTGCAGCATTTGATGCTTTCTGCAGACTGCTGGGAACTCCTTTTACAGGGATGGGCCACACTCTCCTAGTTTTATGAGCTGGCATTTGGTAGGAAGGATACAGGGAATGGGCTAGTCCTAAGGGGGGGACCGAGGCAGTGGCTGCTCTTTGGCCTGGGACAAGAGACAATGCCTTTGTCAGTTCACCCACGTGGCTAAGGCTCCCCACTAAGATGCTGTCTTCTCAGCGCTACCTACTCCCCCGTCTCGCCCATCCCCCACCCCCCAAAATAAAAGCAACAACACATGAAAAAACCTGGACACTCAGATCTCCCCCAGTGGGCTGCCTGACTGCTGGAGTGGTACCCAGCTGGGAACCACCACAAGTCCTTTGCTGTTCTGATGAGAGGAGGCCGGGCAAGAAAAAGACGCAAGTAAGACACCTTAGAATGGCCGTTTTAAAAAAACCAACCCAGCTGGGATCCAAACCAAATGCAAATCCGTATGCACGGACAAAGAGTTTGCTTGAGTGTTGACAGCGACTCCCTGAGCCCAGGCAGTACCCCAATTCTAGCAGGGCCCCCAGACAGCTCCCTCTCTAGGACCCGACTTGAAAACTGGAACATGTGGTACCCAATGAGATCGTTGGTCACTTAACTTCTGCCATCGGGATATCAGTTCCAAGAGGGCCAAGTGTGGAAACAAAGACCAGCACACAGCGGCTTGCTAATTTGCCTGGATTTAAAACCAAAACCAAAAGCACAACAACAACCCCCACCCCCAAACTACGTGTGAACATGTGGCGACTGGGAGATTCTGAATGCCTTCTTTCTTTCTAGGAAGAATGCATCAAGAATCTCCTGGATGGGTTACACTTTGAGTACAAGTGGCTTTCAGAACTGGACCGCTCTGTGATCTTAGTTCATGCAATTCGACTCAACCAAAACGGGTAGTCTGCAGTCTCTTCCGGTCACCAGCGTTCAATGAAGCAAAGCCTTTGTTTTGTATGGATGCTCGAGTGCAACCCGACAAGTGGGTCCACAGCCTCCTTGTGCCTTCACATTCTGTCCTAGCTTCATAAAAATAACAAAAAAACCCAAAACCGCCTCCTCTTCTCTCCAGAGAAGGCAGCTAAAGCAACAGGGATAGATGGCAATGTTACTGCTTGTTGGGCTTTTTCTTTTAATGAGATAACGTGATAAATAAAGCCTGCTTCTGTACAGCTATTTAATATTCCAGAAATACGTACATGTTACATGCCAAGAAAGGACCCTGGTTTTCTTGTAAGAAACAAGGTGAGATCGTATCGAAGGGAAAAAACCCACAAACAAAAAGAGAAAAAACAAACAAACAAACAGAGTGATAAAAATCACAAATGCACAACTAACTAGAGTTCTGTACCTACACCGTTAGCCACTTTTAACATGATTCGGAGGGGGGCAGGACTGACCTTAAGTTCCAAGTCCCCTTTGCCCGCAAAACTGAATGGAAAAAAAACAACAACAACAACAACAAAGTCAGCATCTTTTAAACCAGTGGCCATGTAGTAAAAACTGTACATCGTTGTCCATTCATTTAAAAAGCAAAGTCACTAGGATGGTATAAAAGTGATAACCGGCGCCTTGTTAGCTTTTTGATGATGAACACTTTTTCTCTAAGGTTGCGAATTATCTCCACTCTCTCGGCATGACCAGGGACAAGATGCCAAAGGCAGTGAGGAGGTAGGGCTGGGCCCTGGCAGGGGCCCCAGCGCTGCTGGCTTTATCATGGGCATTCTTCCCAGAGTGCTCAGTTGCATTATACTCAAACTCCGAAGGGCACTGCTGATACTCACAGCCACTCCCACTTCCTTCTCCACTGCTTTCATCACCTATTTGCGGGGGAGGGATAAAAAAAAGGATTTTGTTGCCTCGTGCTCATCACAAAGGGGGCAGCAAGTGGTACCTGAGAAGGACGGACACTTACTGATATCAAAGAAGTCCACGTCGTTCCCATTGTAAGCATTCTTCATTTTGCTGGTCATAACTCGAAGAGCCATGATTTGACGAAGGATCAGTATGTCTGGTTTG
This sequence comes from Sus scrofa, assembly GCF_054392235.1. NCBI lineage: Eukaryota > Metazoa > Chordata > Mammalia > Artiodactyla > Suidae > Sus > Sus scrofa. The sequence goes on from NC_139401.1 coordinate 119,533,630, forward strand.
CTGGTGTCGACCTGGACCTCTGGATTGTTGCCCTGGTTGGCTAATCCATTTCCTGTCACTGCAAACAGGTACCTGCAATGAGAAATGATTCCATTAAGATGACCGGGGAAAACTAAAAGTTACAGGTCAAAGATGCCTGCCTCGGGAGTTCCTGTTGTGGCTCAGGAGTTAACAAACCCGACTAGCATCCATGAGGATTCGGGTTCGATCCCTGGCCTCGCTCAGCGGGTTAAGGATCCGGCGTTGCCGTGAGCTGTGGTGAAGGTCAGAGATGCGGCTCGGGTCTGGCGTGGCTTGGCGCAGGCAGGTGACTGCAGTTCCGACTGGACCCCTCGCCTGGGAACGTCCGTATCCCGAGAGTGTGGCCCTAAACCAAACCAAACCAAACCAAACCAAACCAAGAGCCTGCCTAGTTTCTAGTATTTCTGCTGCGTGCAAGTGCTTTCCTTTTGAATAACTCGAATCTCTCCTCTTCCTGGGTGTACATCTTGTTTCTCCAATCTCACTGTAACCTTTTGCAAAAGCAGCCACGTTGCAGAGGGCAGTGGGGTCAGAGTTACTGAGTATGCAGGGGAGGGGCACAGCGCATCCTCAAGTAAGAGAATGAGACCTTTTGAGAAGTGGTACTTCATGAGTCCGGGCCACGGGCAAAGGACCACAGGTATGAAACATTAAAAAATAATGGCACTACTCGAACAGCTCGACCCCTGGGTGCAGCAGAAACGCCAGCATGTAACTGCTGTCACAAACCTGTACCCCAGGACTCTTTGCAAGTAGCTGGGGGCCTTCCCGACACTTCTATGGTGAAGCCAATTCCTAAGAAGGTCTAGAAGCCTTCCGTGTTGCTGCTACTGACTTGTGAAGCGCTTCCTGATGCTTCGACTCACAACCGAGAAAACCTCTGAATCGTCCCCAGGCATCTGGGAGGGGAGGCCAACCTGCTTTTGCCTTTTCCATTCCAGCAGTCGTCCTCATTGCCATTGCCTGCAGCCATCCTCTCGTCATTGCAGACGTTGCTGGGAAGAGAGGACCAGAACTTCTTGGCCTGTTTCAGCTTCTCCTTGACATCAGTAACCTCATTAGGAGAGAGAGGAAGGATGACAACAGATGAAATGAGACATTTAGGGAGAAACAAAGTATAATCACGGAAAGAGAAGGGAATTAATGAAAATAAAAGCAGGAAAAAAAAAGAGACCCCTGTAAAAAAAAAAAAAAAAAACCACCACTACCTACAGAAGTGCTTTCTGATCACTTCGAGGTTATCTCTTTAGTCAATAGAGAAAAATGCAGACCACATTTATGGATAAACATAAAATTACTTAAGCAGTTCCTGCCGTGGCACAGCAGAAATGAATCTTCGATCCCTGACCTCGTTCAGTGGGTTAAGGATCCGGCATTGCCATGAGCCGTGGTGTAGGTTGCAGACGCAGCTCGGATCTGGTGTTGCTGTGATTGTGGTGTAGGCCATCGGGGATGGCTCCAATTTGATCCCTAGCCTGGGAACCTCCATATGCTGCGGGAGCGGCCCTAACAAGCAAAAGAAGAAGAAGAAGAGGAAGAAAATGATTCAAATGATTAGCTGAAACACGAGTGCTGAGGAAGTTGCCTAGATCCACTGGCCACTCTACGTCTTGATTAGAACTACCACCCGGGGCCCACCAGTTTCCACGCCTGTAGACACACGGATAAGACACTGTCTGTCCTTGCAGGGCTTTTCTCACTCAGGATCTAGCCTGTGGGGTACCCGCCCCTGGAAACAGAGAAGCCTGGGCGCACCCCGTTTCCTAGCTGGCGGATGAACTTGATGAACTTTCTGCGCTAGGAAACCAGAGGGGCAGGTTCACGGAGATCCCCAGGCAACACGTTGGCAAAGGTTCACCTCGAAAGAGCCGCCCTTGGAAGCCTCCCAGATAAAGACACATTTTGAGCAAATGTTTTCAGGTCTCTGTCACTAAACACGGCCGGTCCTGCCAACGTGCTCACCAGTCGGTCCAAACTGGTGCCGGCTGCCGTGGTCGGGCGCTCCTCGGGGTGAAATGGCCTGAAGCGGGCGCTGAAGGCACCTTCGGAGATGGAGCGGGAGAGGCGGCCAGCCGGCAGGGGTTTGGGGGGGCCACAGCCCTGGAACACCTGCGTCGGAATAAGCGCGGTCACCCGTGGGAAGGGACAGGGCAGGCTGGAGGGCCCCCCCGCCCCGCCACACCTCTCCGGTACCCGGCCTCACGTACCTTTTGAGACACCTGTACGCTGTTCTCCTGCATGTTCATGATGGCATCAGAAATCTTCACGTCGATGGGATCCATGACAGACTCAATGTTGAAAGGACCCTCCAGCCTCTCGGCCACCATCAGCATAGCATCTAACACGCGGGTGGTGGAAGGGCAACACAGCATTAAGAAGGAAACTGCTCTGATTATTGTGCTGTCTTACTTCCCCATGGCTGGTGGCGGGGGGGGGGGGGGATGCCCATCATTAAGTCATGTTTTTATATCTATTTCCATGACACAAACCCCACATTCCCTTACGATGTACCACTAGCTCTCTAAAACCGTGAAGTGGCCAGATGAAGGCTCTATTCCACAAGAGAAACCCAATGGGGAACCTTCTGTTACACTGATGATTCATCCCTCTGTGTGTCCCTGGCTGTCACCGTCCAGCTCTGAGCTAGCTCCCAGGTGACCAACGGAAAGCTGGAAGCAGAATTAACGCGCCAGCTCTCCCAGAGACCGCCACGGATCTTTTCCTTTCATGTTCCCTTTATAAGAGTCAAAAACATGAATCAGTTCAAATCCTGGCATACCAATGCTGCTCTTTCATTTTTTTAATGAAACCCTTTCAGATCCCTGAGCACGCAGTTAGCAAATACAAATGAAAGTGTGGCTCGGAATTCTAATGACTTTTCGCATAATGCAATTTGGAGAAAGGCAAATTTTATAGGAATACAAACGTCCCATCTCAAATACAAGGTCCTTGAGCTCAAGCAAAACATGTACCTCTTTTGATTCAAATGAAAAGACGACACCAGACACAAAATCCATGTGTTCACAATGTGTGTGCTCACGAATTACTCTGCAAATCACGTTAACGTTTCGGAGGAGTCTAGAATTTCGCAGAACACGTAATTGCTTAAATAAAATGGCTGTGCTGGTTTTCTTGTCATCCATGTTCTTGGGATTAGGAGATTTCACATTTTTTTTTTTTTTGCCTGATACACGTGGTGTAAAGTTAGAAGGTAGTCTCCATGTGAGAAAAAAGGATGCCTCACTCATGACGCACAGTGAACTTTTCAACTTGTTCTTTCCCCTTCAAGGAGAGGTAGGTCCAAGGACAACTTCCAGGAAGGGCTCCCTTCTCGAAGATGGGGTGTCCCTCGGAAAGAACTCAAGTTCTGGAAGCCAAGGCTGAACTTCTACCTAAGCTCCCTGGTGGAGAGAGCTTCCAGCATCAGCACATCAATAAACCCAAATCTTTCACCTTTCCCCTTCAAGCCAGAACAAATGCAAACCGGACATTTTCAAGCATGGGGTCATTTCTCTCAAGTACAAGTCCAATGTCACAAACCACAAATAGACTTCCGTGCAATGCAATTTTTTTTCAAGTAATAACAAATCAAGTTTCAGATTGCATGGTGGTGAGTGCCAATAAAGTGACGCTTCCAAGCTCTAAGGCCGGCATGAATATACCATTGTGCTCGAGCAGAGAAAAAATGCTTTTGATGTGCAAAAGCAGACTTTTGTAAACAAGTGGAGCACAACTTAAATGTGTTCATCATTGTCAAAGCATCAGGGCCGCCACATCCAGGAAGCACATTTCTTCAGAAGACGTCGCTGGGTCCAAAGAAAATTATTACGAACATGCAGAACATAGAAACAGCTCAAATGCAGAGATTTACACACACACAAAGTTGCATTTTTGTCACTTCTGATTCCCCTAGTGGCGAGGAAAGGCCAGATCACTAATGTATCTGTGAAAGGGAACAGAAACCCTGATTCTTCTGGCTGTTTGGCGTCTTTGTAAACTCTGAGCCTGGGAAGGGATCGAGGCAGGCCTTTGTGGGGCCTGTGCCAGGGGGGTGCGGGCCTCGCCACTGAAGAATGCGAGGAGCCTGTGGCCCAGGGGCTGGAGTCGCCACTCTGGCTGTGGACTGGGCTCCTCCCTGGCAGGAGGCAGGACCCGGTCACACATCCCGCAAAGAGAGACTGCAGCTGAGATCCAGCCGTGGCTGAGCTGGTGTTTTTGCTTCTGCTGGATCTCAGCTGCAGTCTCTCCTTGCGGGCTATGTGACCGGGTCCTGCCTCCTGCCAGGAACTGGCTGCCGGCCCGGCCGGCAATCCCCATCCCCTCACACTAAACTCCTGCTGGCAGCGACATGTGACATTCATAAGGCTGGGGAGGAGTCAGATGAATGTTAACACAGTGACAGTATGTGACGAAGGGCAAGTTGTGCCTCCTCGTCGTCTCTGATTCTCCCGAAAGTGACTTTCGTGGTAGAAGCGGTATCTGGTTTATTTTTCAAAACACAGGTTGCATATAACCAACCTCTTACCAGTCCAAGGTATTGGGACGCTTTGGGCTTGACCATGGTAAAGCCTGACGACAGCTTTAATAGGGCAGGGCTGGCAAGAAGGCAGATTTGGAAACACCCACCCTTAGTCTCTTTCTCTCTTTTTTTTTTTTTTTTTTTTTTTTTGTCTTTTTGCTATTTCTTGGGCCGCTCCCGCAGCATCTGGAGGTTCCCAGGCTACGGGTTGAACCGGAGCTCCAGCCACCAGCCTACGCCAGAGCCACAGCAACGCAGGATCCGAGCCGCGTCTGCGACCTACACCACAGCTCACGGCAACGCCGGATCCTTAATCCACTGAGCAAGGCCAGGGACCGAACCCACAATCTCATGGTTCCTAGTCGGATTCGTTAACCACCGCACCACGACGGGAACTCCCCACCCTTAGTCTCTTAAAGGGTCTAGTCCAACTGCAGGATTTCAGGGCTCAGGACACACCCCTACCTCCCACCCCCCAGCAAGAAAACAGCCCCTTCTCATTGGAAGAACAAAAGGCAGTTTCCTAACTTAACCCCAAGATCTGATTTAAAGAAGCAGGTGAGGAAAAAAAGCCCCTGACCATTCATTAACTGCAGTCATTTAAAGGGGAAAGAAAAAAATCCTTGCAAAGAGAAAAAAAAGAACTTATAGCAGAGGCATGTGAATTGGGAATGAATTCTATAACCTCAGAGCAAATTAATTAAACCCTTGTGAAAATCCATGAAAAAGCACTGGAGATTAACCATGTCTATTACTCCTGGCCTTTTATATCAGCTTATTAGAAATAAAGAATAAAATGCCCATTAAAAATGCAGTTTAGATGTAATTATATTCCTCATCCCTCCAAAACGTATCATTTAAAATAACTGAGGAGAATTGATTCAGAAGTCCTACCCATTTCCACTTGGGTTTAATTTTGTTTCTTAAAAGATAACAAATGTAATTTGTAAAACACCCAGCAAGAACCACAGCGACAGAAGGCCTTCTTATTTTCAGAGTACCTGGTTGAAGACATTAATTAAGCCAGTCAGAGTATGGATTTGATATGGACCTGCAAACTCTTGGGAAAAAGTTGCAGAAGAATTTGTATTTGAAGACAAGGATATGAGTTGTTTTTTTTTGCCAGATACGTCAGAATCACAGACTAGTGGTCTTTATTCCTGGTGTGCCTGTAGAAAAGTCAGCAAAACTACATCACTGTCACCAGACCTTTTTGGTATTACATGGCACATGCTTGGCCCAGAGAACTGGTGCCTTAGATGTTTCAGGAGAACATGAAGAGGCAGAGCCAACCCGTTTTTTAAAAATGAATTTAGCAAAAGTGAATCGCCAACGAGACATTTGGGTGTGGAAATGAGAGTGGGATTAAAAAAGAAGAAGGGAGTTCCTGTCGTGGCGCCATGGAAACGGATCCTACTACGAACCATGAGGGTGTGAGTTCGAACCCTGGCCTTGCTCAGTGGGTTGAGGATCCAGTGTTGCCACGAGCTGTGGTGTAGGTCGCAGACACGGCTTGGATGTGATGTTGCTGTGGCTGTGGTGTAGGCCGGCAGCTGTAGCTCTGATTCGACCCCTAGCCTGGGAACCTCCATATGCCGTGGGTGCGACCCTAAAAGCTTAAAAAAAAAAAAAAGGAAGGAAAAACGATCAACTTTAGATCTGGAAATGCCATGGGCTTTGATTTCCATGGGAAATATCTTCATGCAACCATTTCAACCACGGCTTCTTTCTGGGCAAGATGTGCTAGTGTGCCTGAGTGTCTTGGCCGGTCTTATGCCTTCCCTTTCATGGGATTCTGCTTGTGTACGTGTGGAAGATTTTTTTCAGGTCTTCTAGCTTTGAGCTCTTCAGGCTACAATTGTGTTGAAGTGCTTAATATTCACATCTTTTTTTTTTTCCTTGTGTCAGTGTTTTCAAGAATCTGTTGGAGCCAATTTATTGATGCACGTTCAAACAGAGTTAATATGGTAATTAGCTCTCATGCAGACTAAAAAGCATTCCCCAACTGCAATCTCCCCATTTCCTCTCACCCCCCACACACCCACAGCAAACTGCATAAATGTTCCCATGATGTGGACAGATAAGTGAAAAATAGGTGCTTACAAAGACACTCAAATTTTGCAATTACGCACATGTGATGGGAGGATGGGCAAAAAAAATCTGCATTTGCTTTGGGGCTCTGTTAGTATGTGTGCACAGCTCCACTAGCACTCAGCACTAAAAGCTTCAACCCCGGACATGAACGTTCCAGAATTCCCACGGGCACGAAGCAGGCACCCAGGGAGCTGGTGACTGGCTATTTCAATTACCCTTAATTTGTCCTTTCCCACAAATCATAATTAACCCTCTCAAAAACCAGCCACTTCACTGCCATTGCTGTCCGGGTTCCAGTAATGGGTTTCTAGGTTTTAGGGGTAGGTGAGAACATGCACCTAAAATCCTCAGGGGAGAAGCCCATGCACTCTCGCCAGAAGTCTGCTATTGTTAAATCCTCCATAGAAACATAACCCCTAAAATCTCCACAATCAGATCCGACCTGATCCACATATCCAAGGGGTATCTGGCCAGTTTGCAGAAGATCTGGCTGCAGTGTAACAGAGAGAACAGCTAAAAAGCCGCTTTCGCAGCACCGTGATGGCTGTTCTCCAGCTTTTACATGGATACAAGCCTATGATGCATAACTGAACCTGACCTTTTGGGGGAAAAATGTCAAAAAAGCCACTTTCTCGTTCTTCAAACTTGGTGTTCGCTGTGTCTAACGGCATCAGAAATGCCACCATCAGTGCAAGGGGACACCGACTTGTAGAGTGCTACGAACTCTGAGCAGAGTCAAAACTCCGGCAAATAAATACTACACCACGAACAGACATTTCGTAGCTGACCATTAAAATCTTCCTTGCGGCCGGAGGCTGAGCTACCTCTAGCGACGCAAGGACATTAATCGCCTGCTCACCTATGAAATTGTTCCACTCGAAATCCAGATCCCCTTGGTTGGCCAGACAGCCTCTCATGATGTTGGAGCAGTAGTTGTAACACGGTTTCACGGTCACGAGACCTTGGCAATGGGAGCAGTAGATCATCTTCAGCAGGGCGTGGGTACACTGGGCTGTGGGATTGACCTAATTTGGGAGAAGACAAAGAAAAAGACAACTGTGGGGCAAAGACAGACACAGAAATCGCCAGCCTACCAAGTTGACGTTGAAGGCTTGGCCATGAATTAAACTGAAGACTGAGGTGTGAAGTTCCCGTCCTGCTCAGCGGTAACGAATCTGACTAGTATTCATGAGGACACAGGTTCGATCCCTGGCCTCGCTCAGTGGGTTAAGGATCCGGCATTGCCATGAGCTGTGGTGCAGGCTGCAGGCAAGGCTTGGATTTGGTGTTGCTGTGGCTGGCAGCTTTAGCTCCAATTCGACCCTTAGCCTGGGAACTTCCATATGCTGCGAGTGCGGCCCAAAAAAGACCCCCCCCCCCAAAAAAAAAAGGCTGGGTTTCAATGAACTACAATTAAGGCAGCCTGGCTTGCTTCCTGACAGGAACTAGAGCAAGATTAGATAAAGAAGAGAGGCACACTGGGAAGAGGCAGAGACGTGTGGATGCACTGCCTTAAATGACCAAGCATCATATCACACATACACACACATACCCACAACGCGCACTTATTTCAAATGGCTCAATGATTTCAAAGTCCTTTTAAGACCTAATTTCAGAGTTCCCACTGTGGTGCAACGGGATTGGCAGTGTGTCTGCAGAGCCAGGACCCAGGTTCTATCCCCGGCCCAGCACAGTGGGTTAAAGAATCCAGAGTTTGGAGTTCCTGTTGTGGCGCAGTGGAAACGAACCTGATTAGTATCCGTGAGGTTGAGGGTTCGATCCCTGGCCTCTCTCAGTGGATTAAGGATCTGGCATTGCCTGAGCTGTGATGTAGGTCACAGACTCGGCTCGGATCTAGCGTTGCTGTGGCTGTGGCATAGGCTGGCAGCTTTAGCTCCGATTCGACCCCTGGCCCAAGAACTTCCATGTGCCTTGGGTGCGGCCCTAAAAAGAAAAGTAAAAATTAAAAAAAATGTATTATAGTTGATTTACAATGTTCCATCAATTTGTGCTGTACAGCAAAGTGACCCAGTCATACATATTTATACATTCATCTTCTCATATTATCTTCCATCATGTTCTATTGCAAGTGATTGGATAACATTCCCTGTACTCGACAGCAGAAGGGGTTGGATTGAAACGATCAATGAAGGGAGAACATCCCTGATGGGAAGGATGCAATGAACAAAACCACGCACACTCAAGAGCAGAGTGTGGCATCTTAGAATGGGGTCGAGGAGTTAGGGGAAATAAGGCTGGGTGTGCAGAGGAGGGGCTGTGAACGAGGCCAGAATGTAAAGAGGCTTAAACACCAGGCAGAAACCAAGACACTCCATAGCAGGACACCGAAGCCACTGCAAGTTCACGAAGAAGGGGAACGGCGAGGATGAAAGGGCCACTGAACTCTGTAGGGATTGGGCTCGCCATTCTCTGTAGGGATTTGAGACTCAGTTTCCTCTTCCTGCTTCTATAGGGTGCATCTCTCTTGGGCCCGTTCCTCCTGTCACCTCTTCCCATCAATGCTGAGATAGGCTCGCGGCCGGGATCCCGGGCTGGCAGCTAACCAAGCGCTCCTGTCTTCTCCTTCTCTCTGCCCCACCCTCCTCTGCTGGAGTCAATATCAGAGGATTAGTGCATTCCGCTTTATCAGTACCAACCAGTTCTGCACACAGAGACTCCTGAAAGCAGATACCACCGCAGGGAACAGATGCTGCGATGCCGGGCAGTCCAGCAGTGCGCTTCACCTGCTCCACAGTGTAACTCTGGATACCACTTATCAACAGTAGCCTTAGGAAGAGGAATGCGGGATTAACACTGTCAGGAGAAAAACTTAACACTGTTAGGCTCCTATCTGATGCACACCCCCCACCCCCCCGCCTCTTCCCGCAAACACAACTCGCACCTAAAAGGGGAAGGGACGTGCAATAGGACAGTAACTGTATCCACTCAAGGCAACACACGCTACGACGAACCAGGACTTTCCCCCAATGTTTTCTAGGCACTCAAGTACTCCTTTTAACTATGTCTTAATGTACAGTAAAACCTTGCGAATTTCTGGACAAAGGGTGTGCCTTTCAAGTCACAGTTAGGATTTTGATGTTTTCCTACCCCCTCATTTTACAGAGGAGCAAACAGGCCTGGAGAGAGGAGGGGGCCAGAGGACCCCAGCAGTCTGAGAACTGGAGGGGGCCCTCGAGACCACTGAATACAGAGACGAGAAAACCAAAGCCAAAGCGATAATGGGCCTGTGGACAGTCACCTTGCTGCATCTGCTTCTAGCACTGCACTTAGCCCACGCTGAAAAGATTGCCCAGATGTAGCATGTATCTCTGCCTCCTTAAACAGAGTATGTGAAATTCCAATCTCAAGCGCTGGATGTTTTCTTCTGTATCTTGAGTTAGGTTCCACGTGGCTGAGATGGCTACAATGGTTGGATTTGGGAGAGGTAAAAGAGTTAGGTAAATGCCTGTGAAAACCAGGCTAACACATGGCATTTTTTGATGCTCTTTTTTGTTTGTTTTTGGTTTTTTTTTTTTGTTTTTTGCTTTTTAGGGCTACACCTGCGGCATATGGAGGTTCCCAGGCTAGGGGTCCAGTCGGAGCTACAGCTGCCGGCCTATGCCACAGCCACACGGGATCCAAGCCACGTCTGCAACCTACACTACAGCCCACGACAACGCCAGGTCCTTAACCCGCTGAGCGAGGCCAGGGATCAAACCCGCAACCTCATGGTTCCTAGTCAGGTAATCGTTTCTGCTGGGCCACGATGGGAACTCCAACAATGCTCTTATAAGAAAAAAAAATGAAGAAAGCTACGGTGTCAGCAGTTATTGAGCACCTACTATGTGCCAGGGATTATTCTGGAATGTATCTGTGATGAGGTAGCAAGGCAAGCAAGAATTTCTATGTTAGAATATAGAACCTGTTCTAGAAAACACCAAGAACCATCAAAATGGTATAGATCTTTAGGAAAGAGCCAAAACTTGTAAACTCTATTAACTGTGTTGGAGAAACATTTTCGGCCCAAGAAGTCCTTCCCCCCTTTATCCACCATATTCTTGGTTCAATTCTAAGTCAAAATTATTTATGCAATAGACCTTGTGGTAGGACCTTGTCCTAAAATAGGTTGATGGAGGCTCAAGGTTTCAAAAGAGAGACCAAACCAAATGACACAGTAGAGTTTTATTAAAGGAAGATTATGAAGCTGGGTTTGGCAGAGTTTTTCCATTTCATTCTTTGGCTAAGTACTGGCTCGTGCTCTGCACGTGATTTGTTGTGTAACGACTGAAACTGATCACAAGGAACTCAGCTGTAACATGCTATGGAAAACATTAAATAATACCAGAACTGAGACGGGAGGTGGGGAAGCTCTAAGAAAACTGGGACGAGAAGGGACATGTGAAATAGCAAAGTTAGAGAAAAATGTGTCTTTGGTCTCACAACCACGAATCAGACCACCAGGCGGCATTTGACACGAAGGGAATTCAAGACCTGGGAAATAAACCCCTTGCGTGGCATGAGGCCTTAGTTATAAAGACAAAGGGTGGTAAAACAGTCATGAGACCTAAAGAAATCATTGCCCAGCAAGAAGTGCCAACGAATAATGAGACCATCTCCCAGGTCCCGGGTCACCACGGTCGCTGACCTGAGCAAGCTCAGGACGGTGAACCCAGGGTGCCAAGGACCAGCTCTATTTTCTGACTCTACAGCTATCCCAGGGGACAACGAAAATGGCTGCCTCTCTTTTGGAATCTTCGAGGGCTTCTCGGTAAAAAGCAAGGTACACTGGTCAACGAGCCAAAGGAATACTATCACCAGAGGGAAGAAAAAGCTGAACAGTATATATTCAATTTAAATTCTCTTGTGCAGCAGAAATTGAAGAAACACTGTACAGCAATCACCCTTTAGATAAAGTTATTTTCTTGCAGAATTTCTAGCAAACTCTAGCATCTTCCTGATGACTCTTACTCCCATGTCATCACGATAAACCAGGCCCGGTGGGGGCTTCTTTACAAGCTTTCAATGGTCTCTCCACCATACGAGGGGCACACCTCTCACCCCCAAGCAAGTACAATAGTGGACTAAGTCATACTTTGTTCTGGAGATGTATTAACTGTGAATATAAATTCAACCTCATTCCCATTCTACCCCCTTGGATCACTGAAAAATCAGTTACTTCTCTCGAGTCCCCAAAATAACTTACTTAATAGAGTAATTTACACTCCAGAAGACCAAGGACTGCGTGGGAGATCACGCCACGTGGGGATTAACCGAAGGAGGAACCAAACTCTGAGAGCTTCCTTTAATCCTCACTTACGTATTGATTCTCGATGATTCTCACTTACAATGATCCATCTGATCATTCAAGCGCTTCGCTAATGTTTGTTGTGTTTTCCTTTTATCGAGAAGCGTCTGTTGAGCCCAGATGTGACTTCCAGAATCCTTTGGGGTGGGGTAGGATTCGGGCCCCCGCATAGCGGGTTAAAGGATATGATTGCTCTTATGAAAGTCAGACTTTCCAGACCTCTCGTAGAGATTAAGTTATTTCTCAAGATGATACTTAGAAAGAACAGGGAGAGGAAAATTGTACACTGCTCCCTTCCCCCCATGAAGCACCAATACCAAGAAGGGGTCATGGTCTCAGAGAGAAACTGCTTATTTCGTTTCTATGGTTTCATGATCAGGAAGGTCTGAATGGCAACATTCCAAAGAAAAATAGTTTCTCCTGATGGCTTCTATTGAACTATACTGATTTCTATGATACAGTTACAGAGCAAATGCTATGTGCCAGGCTCGGTTTTAAGTACTCTCTCTATATTAACTCATTGAAGCTGCAAAATAATCCTAGGCCATAAGGCTTATCGTGTCATTCAACCAGCGAGGAAGCAGAGGCCCAAAAAAACGAAGGGACACACACGAGACCTTCTGGTAAATGGCCGAGGTGTGAACTCAGGCTCTTTCATCCTAGACCAGACGTTTATCTGAATGGTTTCTTTTGAGTAACAGACTATAGGAACCTAGAGGGCAGCACATGGGGCTGGACCTTCTCTGTAATTCCCAAATCTAGGATACAGGATACACACACACAGTGAACATGCAGCCATGGGGCTGGATTTTGTAGTGAGAATTTGCAAGTCTCTATTCATTCATATATTTTTATGGCTGCACCCATGGCACATGGGCAAGTTCCAGCCCAGGGACTGAAACCAATCTGGGCCACAGGTGCAACCTACACCGTAACTGTGGCAATGCCACATCCTTTTACCCACTCTGGGGGGCCAGAAATCAAACCCACACCCGCACAGGGATCTGAGCCGCTGCAGACAGATGGTTAACCCACTGCACCAAGGCAGAAACCCCAGGTTTCAAACTTAATGATCAAAGGAATCTATTTTTTCATTGTTGGAGGGCATATTAGGATGCAACTGTTCTACATGGAACAATATTTGTCTTGACAATTACGGATGAAAGGACAGATTTTTGACCAAACAATAATGACGTAGGCAGCCAATGCCGTGTCCTAAGGATGGTCCCAAAGAACTCAAGACCTCAAGTAAACACTGCTGGACATGGAGGGGAAAAAAAAAGAGTTTACTTGAACAAAGCAGAAAACAATATATACTTTGCCAAGGTTTTAACATTTAGAGAATCAGTGTCTACTAGAATGTGGTATGTTATTCATATAAGAGAAAGTTTTGGACATTATTTCTATAAGAATGAGATGGCTTGATTTGGATACTTGGGGGGCCAATATGACAGAAAGGGAACATCGTCTGGCCTCAGTATTTCTTTACTACCTCAAATCAGATTCAATGTGGGTGGGTTATTGAGCATCATGACAGTACATTAACAGCCAACTTCCGAGCCTTATGAAACCCTTCCACGCTAGGGTGTTTCTAAATGTTAAGGTAACTCTAGCAGGTGCTTTAGAATTTGGATTTTATGTCTCATGGTCAAAGTCAGTGGGGACAAGGGGTGGGGGCGAATCCTCGTTTCCTTTTCAACAGTCTAAGTTGAACATACTTAAAATTTTCTTATTTCTTAAAATTTTTAAAAATTTCTTACAATTTTCTTATTTCTAAAAATACCCATGCCTGCCTTGCTTGGGATATACATTTACGGTGGCATCTGCATGCCATTGCTGCTGTCACAAGCCTTTGCAGAGAAGTCCTTTTCTCTGTAAAGGCTCTCTTAGTATAGATGAGGACTTTCTAAATAACCTGCATTTTCCAAACACCGCATTAAAAATGACTGCAAGCAGCCCGAAAAAGGAGAAATGCTAAAGCAGTACTCTTCACACAGCCTGGATTTCATTTCAGTAATTCAGAACGAGCCTTAAGCCACATTACACAGACATGGCAGCCAGCATGCGGTGCTGAAGTTAAAAACACATTTCCTTTCAAGTTCTTCCAGTGCCTAGCAGACATTCACTGCAAGCTTTTTTTTTTTTTTTTTTTTTCCCCCTGCGCTGCCCATAGTACCAAACAAACAGGAAGAGTCTAGATTTTTATCTGTTGCTTGGTAACATAAGCACCCAATAAAAATAACAGGAAATTGTTCCCAAAATTATGGGAGAAGAAAGATAGGGAACCCAAACATGCTGTGAGATGTGAAGCGTTTATTCAACAACTTCCGAACTACTTTTGAATTCAATACACACATGCACAAAGAAAGAAGGCGGAGATTCTCCTACTTCCCTGATGAGAGAATTCTGAAGACATAACCAGGAAATACAAAATAGGTAGTTCCCGTTGTGGCGCAGTGGCAACAAATCTGACCAGCATCCATGAGGACACAGGTTCGATCCTCAGCCTCGCTCAGTGGGTTAAGGATCTGGCATTGCCGTGAGCTGTGGTGTAGGTCACAGACGCGGCTCGGATCCCGTGTTGCTGTGGCTGTGGTGTAGGCTTGGCAGCTACAGCTCCAACCTGACCCCTAGACTGGGAAGCTCCATATGCCACAGGTACGGCCCTAAAAGGCAAAAAAGACAAAAAAGAAAATAAAATAAGCTAGGACTCATTCAGGAATTATCTGGCACTACACTGGAGATAAGACTGAAGCTGCATAAATACCCGGAAATAAGTCTTATGTTTTATTTTTTGTCTTTTTGCCTTTTTCTAGGGCTGCACCCACGGCATCTGGAGGTTCCCACGCTAGGGGTGCAATCGGAGCTGTAGCCGCCGGCCTACGCCAGAGCCACAGCAACGCGGGATCCGAGCTGTGTCTGCGACCTACACCACAGCTCACAGCCATGCCAGATCCTTAACCCACTGAACAAGGCCAGGGATCGAACCCGCAACCTCATGGTTCCTAGTCAGATTCGTTAACCACTGCACCACGACAGGAACTCCAAGTCTAATGTTTTAAATTAGTCTCAGTTATGATAACGTGAAGCATCACTGTATCAGCTCCTGTGGAAAGGGATCTCGTATTGTTTGGAGAGTATGTATGTCATCTCAAGGTCAGTACTTGACATTCCCCGCGCTCCTACCACCATGCCCATATCTCCACCCCGCCTCCGTAGTGTACGTACCATATGGTGTATATATGTAGTATATGTAATACACACCCCCCCCACCCTCCTCCTTGCAATTCTCGTCTTTAAGGTGGTAAGTGAAAAAAAAAATATTAAGGGTTGAATAGATATCTACCCTTTCTTTTCTTTTTAGGGCCGCACCTGCGGCATATGGAGGTTCCCAGGCTAGGGGTCGAATCAGAGCTGTAGCCGCTGGCCTATACCACAACCACAGCAATGTGGGATCTGAGCCTCGTCTGCAACCCACACCACAGCTCACGGCAACATCGGATCCTTAACCCACTGAGCAAGGCCAGGGATCGAACCCGCAACCTCATGGTTTCCAGTCGGATTCGTTAACCACTGCGCCACAACGGGAACTCCTAGATATCTACCCTTTAAAGCTTTTCGTATTGACCATTTTAAAACAGACGTTTATAACGATTTAGGGACCTGGCCGAACAACTTGCTTAGTAGTCTTGTAGGTGTTGGGGCACTGTTGAGTGGACAGAAATGAAAGGGGGAGCAGTGGAAATCCTTTCAGGCAGGACAGTCGTTTAGACATCACATTGCCAAGGCACCAAGTTCTCATTACAGCCCCTGTAGTTTGGGGTGGGGGTGAAGACATAGCCCCATTATGTCAGCGTTAATTGAAACCATGAGGATGCAAGTGTCTTTGGCATAGGACCTATTCATTTTCACGGTGCATATAACCGCTTGTGCATTTTTGAGAGACCACAACAGACTTCCCCCTTCCAGGCAAAACTGCTGCTACAAGCAGGTAAATAAGAAATGTATCATGAACCACGTACAAGTAACGATGGAATGAGGAATACGAAGATGTGGAGCATGCACCAGGGTATTCTCAGCCATCTGTTCCTAAGTAAAGGGACTTTTCTGAAGTTTGGCTTGCAAAGCTCAAGGGGCACGCTGAAATCACGGGATGGTTGGGCCCAGAACAATACTGAAGCAGGTCAAGTACACTTCCAGCAAGAAGTGACTTTCTCTTGAAGTCAAGCCTGCTGGTGCTAATGGCCTTTAAAAGGCTTAGTGATGATCAAATCATTGCTCAACACATAACCGCAACCCCTTTCTTGCAGAAGTAGACTGGAAAGGCAGGGCATCCACTCCTGAAGAGAAAGTGGGAAGGCCTCCGAGTTAACTATGCAATAACTAGCCCCAAGACCACAGGAGTTTTTGTATTTCATTTTAAAGACCTCTTGGTAGATGAAGTGGGCGAGGTGGTTCCTTTTCATTACAATACACATTCTCAACACTCAAAGATCTTTTGCAGGCCCAAGGTTAATTCATTCTCCTGGACACCAAAAGAAGCAGTGCTTGCTTCTTGGATTCTCTAGTTCCACCTGCAAACTACAGCTGGACAACAGCTGGCAGGGGTGGGAAGCTATATAAAAAAACCATGGCTTGGGTCCCCAAACTGCTAGAGCTTACCCATATTATTAGTCAAGTGTAGATTTTTCAACATGTTCAGTTGGATATATGGTTTTTATTAGCCAGAACATTTACTGTTTCTCCATATCACTCTAACTTAAAATGTCTGTTGAGGAGTTCCTTGGTGGTCTAGCAGCTAAGGACTAGGCACTGTCACTGCTGTGGCATGGGTTTGATCCCCGGCCCAGGTACTTCTGTGTGCCACGAGTGCAGCTCCCCCCCCCAAAAAAAATCTGTTGATCTGGTAGTCATACTCAAAAAATGAATGCAATGGATATTTTTTAAAAATGTGCAAGTATTCTTTTACATGCTTCTAAAAAGAAACATTACATAGATCAAGAGTGAAAATGTAAGAATGAAATAATGCCATTTGCAGCATTACAGGTTTTTTACATAATTTGTGTTTTGGCATCTTCGGAAACTGATTTGCTGCCTGAGTGTTTTGTTATTATGTAATTTAGATATAACTCAACCTTGTTGAAGGCTTGATTTCAAATCAGACCTTAAGTCAAAAAGATGCTCAGTAGTGAGGCAAAAAAACACTATTTTAAAAGTTTCCCATTACAAACACAACATTTAAAACAAGCATATTTGGAGTTCCCGCTGTGGCACAGTGGATCAAGGATCCTGTGTTGCTGCAGCGGCATGGGTTCAATCCCCAGCCCAGCACAGCAGGTTAAGGATATGGCGTTGCCGCAGCTGTGGCATAGGTTACAGCTGCAGCTCGGATTTCCTCCCTGATCCAGGAACGTCCATAAAAGGGAACCCTCCTACACTGTTGGTGGGAATACAAATTGGAAAAACCACTATGGAAGACAGCATGAAGGTTCCTCAGAAAACTAAAGATAGAACTACCATATGATCCAGCAATCCTACTCCTAGGCATATGTCTGGACAAAACTAACTGAAAAGACATATGGACCCCAATGTTCAAAGCAGTACCGTTTACAATGGCTAAGTCTTGGGTACAAAGTAAATGTCCATTGACAGATGAATGACTAAAGATGCATGTGCCCCCCACAGACCATGGAATATTACTCAGCCATAAAAAAGAATGAAATGCTGCCATTTGCAGCAACATGGATGGACTCACACAAAGTGGAGTAAGTCAGAGAGAGACAGCGATCACATGCTATCACTTATTATGCAGAAACTAAATTATGACACAAATGAACAAAACTGAAACAGGCTCCCAGATACACAGAACAGACTTGTGGCTGCCATGGAGGAGGGGCGTGGGAAGAGGGAAGGTCTGGAAGTTTGGGCTTAGTAGATACACACCACCATATATAAAATGAACAACAGGCTCCTACTGTATAGCACAGGCAACTATACTCAATATCCTGTAATAAATCATAATAGGAAAGAATATGAAAAAAGTATAGCTGAATCACTTTGCTGTATACCAAAAAGTACTACGACACTGTAAATCAAATATACTTCAATTAAAAAAAAAAACCAACTAAACAACTGGCAAGTAATGGTTACTCAAAATTAAACCCTATAGCGTGTGTTCATCGTATTCTCATACACTGAAGCAAATGCCTCTTAGGCAGACATGAGAATACAGTGAATACAGAATAAGGATCGAGTCTCAAAAAATTCTGCGTCATATTTAGAAAAGAACTTTCTCAAACAACTTAACAAAACTAAAGGACACAGACATTGCTTTCTTGCTCTAAACAAGTTCATAGCAAAAACATCAGAAATTGGAACTGTTTCATTTGGGGTCACATACTCCTTGGTTTTTTTCCGGCTGTGCCCACAGCACATGAAAGTTCCCAGGCCAGGGATTGAACTTGTGCCACAGCAGTGACCCAAGCCACAGCAGTGACCACGCCAGATCCTTAAACCCCTGAGCCACCAGGGAACTCTGACACACTCTGTTGCATAGGTGATTAAGGGTGAATGGTCGATCTTACTGACTTCCCACAGTTAATTCTGAGAACAATCCAGAGAAGCCACAACTGCCTTTTTCTCCCTCCCCAGGGAGCTGGGGTGATGTGGACCAAGGCAAGCCCTCTAGCCCTCAATCTTCTCACCTGCTTCCTTGTTCTGACCACTACTTTCCCCTTTACGTTAGGGGGTCTGGATCCTCTAAAGGGGCCCCAACCTTGCAAAGTGAGGCTAACCTCAAGGCAGGCTTGGGTCAGCCTGGTCCTTCTTCCTAGGAATCGACTCAAAGGAAGAGGGGGAAAGGAGTTCCCAGGGGGTGCAGCAGGTCAAGGACCTGGCTTTGTCACTGCTGTGCGGAGCGCTGGATCCCTGGCCTGGGAACTTCCACATGCCATGAGCATGCCCGCCCCCCATTTTTTTTTTTTAATTTTAAAAAAGGAAGGGGGAGGGGGAGGCTGGTTAATATAAAGAAACCACTTCCACTTTCAAACACTCGCAAAGGCCTTTCTCTTTGGCCTGAGCATGCACACACGCACACAGACTTGCAAACCACACAGCAGCGCCTTTCTGCCTATTCAGCTCAGGATAAATGCGAGGAATTGTTGAAGGCAGGCAGACCAGTTCGGGGAACTACAATGTAATTAACTTTGAGCGTGATTAACGGTGCACTGTTTAGGGACCTCACGTGAGCATCTTCGTGATGAGCAATGGCAGCGGAGGCTGGCGGAAGCTCAGGGATCAGACGATGCCTTTAACTACAAGCATCACCTCCCCACTTGGTCCCAACCACCCCTCGTATGTCCCAACAACTTTTTGTACTTTATGACGAAAATATCGGGAGGGGAAGGACTGAACAAAAATGTGCTGTAAAGAATTGTTTCCTGATGCCTTGTGGCTGGGAGATGAGAGCGAGAACACACAAAAGGGTAATAATGACTGCAACCAGTCGACTACTATTTAAACCGCCCAATTCTAACATGAAACATCTGATGAGCACCTAATGTTTACAACACACAATTCTTTTTTTTTCTTTTTGCCTTTTCAAGGGCCGCTCCCTCGGCATATGGAGGTTCCCAGGCTAGGGGTCCAATCGGAGCTCTAGCCACCGGCCTACACCAGAGCCACAGCAACGCGGGATCCGAGCCGCGTCTGCAACCTACACCACAGCTCACGGCAACGTCGGATCCTTTAACCCACTGAGCAAGGGCAGGGACCGAACCCGCAACCTCATGGTTCCTAGTCGGATTCGTCAACCACTGCGCCACGACGGGAACTCCAACACACAATTCTTTAGAATCTTTATCTTCGCTCTGGTCAAGGATTCCACCTCTAATTAGGGTAACCATGAATCCTGGGCTGCCCAAGACAGTCCTGGTTGCTTATGAAAAATACCAAATATTCTGTGATCATCTCTATGGGAAAGGAATCTGGAAAAGAATATGCGTGTATGGATACCTGAATCACTTTGTTGTACAGCAGAAATGATCACATTATAAATTAACTGCGCTTCAAAAAAACTTGAAAGAATGAAAAAAAAAATTAACCATGGAAGCAATTGGAAAAAGAAGAGAATTAGGACATGTTTGTCTTCATTTTACTAAAACTGGAAAACATTAAATAAAAGACTTAGGTATTTATCCATAAAAAAAAAAGTCCGTGGCACATATTGTCTGGATAGGATTGTTATTAGGCATCTCCTGGTGTGGACAATAAATTATACGGTTATCCTAACTTTAAATGAACTCTTGGATATGTAATCAGACTGACTGATTATTTTAGTGTTTGGATCACTGTCCAGTTTGCATTTTAACTACTCCTCCAGTCCTTAAGGAACAACCAAACAGGAGTTCCCTGGTGGTGCAGCAGGTTAAGGATCTGGTGCTGTCACTGCTGTGGCACAGGTTTGATCTCTGGCCTGGGCACTTCCACATGTCATGGGCTTGGCCAAATGAAAAAACAATACAAACCCCCAAAACCCCAAAACCAAATGGACCAAAAATTTGCCTCTTCCTTTGAGGGCCTAATGATAAAAGCACTAAGATCAGTCTTGCAAAGATAACTTTGCTCCAGAATATTCCATTTCTTCAGTGGTATTCAGTCACAGGATAGAGGGGGAAAGGCCTTCAAGAAGCTTTTAAGTTCCATCTTTCTGGGGGGTGAAGGAGCCAAAGATCCATTCCCCCCTTGAAATCCTGCTCAAGACTTTGCCACCTAAAACTGAGGAAAGCAAAGCTTCCCTAGTGCGGTCAGGCGATAAAGGCACAGAGGCAGAGTCTCACCCGCCTCTCAAGGAGGCCCCGAAGGTACCTCCTGAGCTGGCTCCGTCTGAAATACACTGGTCTAATCCAACTCCTTCCCGTACAAATGCAGGAAAATGTGGTTATTTCTTCTGTTCTTTCCCACATATTATAATTTCATTCTCTCTCCCGCTAATTCTATAAATAAGGCCAGAAGTCAAGAGCAGGTGGCCCACATTAATTGTCACAGGAAGTTGTGTCTTCTCAAGGGCTCTGAGTACATACACCTTGTAACAAGGAAACACAGAATAACGGGTGTTAAATTCTTTTCTAAACTCTAACTAGATGGCTCAAATGTAGTCACTCAAAACAACCAAATGGGGAGCCTATCCTGTATGTTTCTTTCTCTGGAGCTGAAAAGAATACAGAGGTATTAAACCCATTTATTTATTGATTTTTGTCTTTTTAGGGCCGCCCCCAAGGCCAACGGAGGTCCCCGGGCTAGGGGTCCAATTGGAGCTACAGCTGCCGGCCTATGCCACAGCCACAGCCACGCAGGATCCGAGCCACATCTGTGACCTACACCACAGCTCCTGGCAACGCCAGATCCTTAACCCACCGAGCGAGGCTAGGGATCGAACCCGTGTCCTCATGGATGCTAGTCAGATTTGTTTCCACTGAACCATGACAGGAGCTGCTTAAACCCATTTTAAAAATTAAGGTTCCAACGTACTTTGAAGAATAGCTACCAAGGAACGCACAGAAAAGAATGATGATGCACGAAGATGTTCATCCTCGTGTTGTTTATGACGATACACAGTCCACGTTCCAGGACCAAGCGTAGGAGAGAAAGCACAGCACAGAAGAGAAAGATGACGGCTGCGGCTGAGCCGATGGAATTCTAGGGATTTACTTTCCCACACCTCCCAAACTTTCTTTTTTCTTTTTCTTTTTTTTTTTTTTTTTTGTCTTTTTGCCATTTCTTGGGCCGCTCCCACGGCATACGGAGGTTCCTAGGTTAGGGGTCGAATCGGAGCTGTAGTCACCGGCCTACGCCAGAGCCACAGCAATGCGGGGATCCGAGCCGCGTCTGCGACCTACCCCACAGCTCACGGCCACGCCGGATCCTGAACCCACTGAGCGAGGCCCGGGATCGAACCCGCACCCTCATGGTTCCTAGACGGATTCGTGAACCACTGTGCCACGACGGGGACCTCCCCAAACGTTCTTTTTGCAAATGAAACGCAGCAAAACCCCCGGAAGGCCCAACGGCACTTACCACGGAGACTTTGCTCACTACATCTCTTGCGACGGCTAAGCCCTGAGCAAAGGTCCGGGCTGCTACAAACGCACGAGTGACCTGGAGCTTCAGTTTTCGAGGGACATCTCCAAAGGGCTTCAGCTGCTCCGTGTACTTGCTCACGCATTCCAGATACTCGTCGGTGAAGTGGTACTGGGAGTTCACCAGGCGGAACATGCGCTCCAGGAGGCGGGCCCAGAAGTCCTGGAGCATCTCCTCCAGGTTGACGTTGCCCGCCACGTAGTAGCGCTTCAACTCCTCGAAGAGATCCTTGAACAGCTCGGAGTTTTGCATGTATAAGTGGCCGTAGGTCTTCACGAACATGTCATTCAGGGACTTCTCCGCATTTTCAAGCAGTTCTTTAAAGAATTCTAAGAACGAAACCACAAAAAAAGACAAGACAAAGAGGAAGAGGTCTCAGTGATTAAACGGAGTGCTTTTCAGGTAAATTTGAATACAGAAAAAAAAAAAAAAAAAAAAAACAACCCAAAAAATCCTGGAATCAAATTGGAAAACATGCTTATATAGACGGCACATTTCTTGGAGGGAACTGGGCCTCTCTGGTCCTTTGTCAATGAAAGGACACCTGTGTCGCAACAGCACCCTACATACGTGTCTACGTCGAAGCGGGGGAAAAAATGACATTTTAAGCCAACAGCTTCTCAGGAGTCTAAATAAAACTGTCTCCCTCCTTTTCTCACTCACTCACAAGGTAAAGAACTGGGTAAAAACGGATACATAAAATCTACAACACATGGTTTCCCAGAATCCAAGCCAAAGTGAAAAACGCCTCCTAATTGGAACCTGGCCCCAGGACAGGTGTTTTCGAAAGGTGCTGTTTACTTAGACTTGATTTTTTTTCTTTTTCTCCTCCTTACATGACACATAAGAAAACTGCCTGGGACATGCTTGAGGCCAAGAAACATAATGAAACACCCTACATAAGCACGAAAATCAGGTCTCAGGTGTTCCCCGTGACATGAGCACAAATTGGGGGTATGCAGGGTGACCTCGGGGTCCTGAAGGCTTCATATACCAGGAGATCCTTGCCAGTTGGGACGGGGGGGGGGGTGATGAGAGGGAGAGAGATGGGGGAGAGGGAGAGGAGAGGGCGAGAGAAATACAATGGGAACAGGTTCAACCACAGATTTAGTCTATTTATAAGATAACATGGAAAAACAACTGGGGGAAAAAAATACCTGGTTTTCCCCCCCTCCCAGATTTACGTTTTGGCCACCACATACCCATGGTCTAAAGGTTCAGGACTTGAATCTCCTAAATGCAAATGGGAAATGAGTTTCTCCTGCGGCTTTTCGCAGGCAGTTCACAGGAGACAGGAGGTAACAGTGTATCTGTGACATTCATCGTTCTTCAAGAATCGATGCCTGGTATAAAGATAAACACTCCACGATATCAAGTTTATAAGCAGGAAATGGAAGAAATAACCAAAGCAAAAGACGAGGATGGCATCCAGAAAGGCCTCCGAGCGCACGTGGGGCAGCAAGACAAGTTAAGACAACCCCTTCAAAGCCAGAAGAACACGAGTGAGCTCATCAAGATGTAATAGCCCCCCAAATCATTCTCGTCTCGTGTCAGGTGGAGAGACCAGAGGTTCGCAAGTGGTTCCAGCGTTTCTCGATGCCTTTTGGAGGAAACCTACTTCCAAGACATTCCCTTGATTGCTTGAGGCTCGGGGCTAAAGGCCAGGCAGAGTCCTCTGGGTTCCAGCTTGTTAAACTGTGCATTTTGTTTGCAGGGTTGAGGTGGGGCGGGGGGAAGAGGAGTTGTTTTGTTTTTAAGGGAAGCAGCTCTCTCTTTTTCCTTTGGTCTAGTTTTTCTTCCTACTACTGTTGGCCTTTTATTTTCTGGGCTTTTTTCAATGGGAGGAAAGGGAAATCTCCATTCCGACGGCACAGCCTGGCATTTTCACCCAAGCTCTCTCCCTGGCAGACGGCCACACAGTACATATGGAGCTAGGAGAACCGTATGAAAAGAGTTACTCAAATCAGGTCCCTGGGAAGGTCTCTGATTTTCTCAGGTGTGGGCCCACGTGACAGACACGCATCCACAGCACGGGGACCCAAGTTCTTGGACCCCACTTTATACTTACAGGATCAGAAACCAGGGAGGGACTCTGCTATACCCTAAAGTTTTCGTCAGTGAAGCTTCTCCTGTTTTTACCTCTCACTAGCAGTTACCACCAGCTCCCGAGCTGTGCTGAATGGGAAGCATTCAGGGTAAGGTTCATATTTTAATTAAAGGAAAATATATTTTCAATAAACTGTGTTTTTGAAAAAAAAATTCTGTGGCAGTCTTGGGTACCATGTCTTGAAGAAATTTGGAGGATGAATATTCTTTTTTTTTTTTTTTTTTTTTTTTTGCATTTTAGGGCCACATCTGTAGCATATGTATGGAGGTTCCCAGGCTAAGGGTTGAATTGGAGCTGTTGCTACTGGCCTACGCCACAGCCACAGCCACATGGGATCCGAGACGAATCTGCAACCTACACCTTAGCTCGTGGCAAGGCGGGATCCTTAACCCACTGAGCGAGGCCAGGGATTGAACCCGAGCTCTCATGGATACCAGTCAGGTTGTTATCACTGAGCCACCACGGGAACTCCCCGGGGCATGAATATTCTTGTGTGGAAGTTTCTCTCAACGAAGGGTCAAGATGCAGGCAGTGTTTGTCTAGACTTCAACGCTGAGGCACCTCAGGGTGAGAAAAGACCTTAAATGTCACCTGGTTCACTTCCCATACTGTCCTTGGATCACTACCATTCTTGCCAAGTGCTGCTGGCTCTCATGTACTGGAAGAATAGAGCTTGGCCACTGAGATCAATATGTAAGCCTTGTGCCAATCCGGCATCACTCACACGTCCCCATCCAAAAGCCCAGATTCCAAAGGCCACCAGAGTTCCTTCCCTATACTGGATTTGCATGGTTTTGCTCATAAAATTGGCACACATCATTTAGCTGTAGAAACAGGATGCTGAGAATCATTTGACTTGTGCTTTCATGACTCATTAAGTATCCCGAAGACTCACTTGCATGTCTCCTGAATGGCATGTACGGTTGTGCTGTTTTTTTTAAAAAAATATATATTTATTTATTTATTTTTGGCTACAGCATGCAGCATCTGATGGGGGAAATCTCAGTTCCCAGACCAGGGATTGAACCCAAGCCACAGCGGTGAAAGCACCAAATCCTAACTACTAGACTACCAGGGAACTCCCCCGGTTGTGTTTTGAAGGGTGGGGGCAGAGTGGCATGTCAAGCTTAGTTTTAAATGATAAACTACTATTTATGTTTTTAGGCTTCAAAGTGTTTCAGGTCAAAGAAATGCTAAGACGCTGAAGGTTCTATGGAAAAAAATAAAACATTCTTAAGAGGAGTTCCTCACTCAGGTCGAGAGCCTCTGGGTCAGTGCAGCTGTATGTAAAACAGCTACTCTGGACCACAGGGGGCCAATGACCCAGCGAAGGACAGGCATGGTTGTCCCCCTCTGGTCAGGACCGCCGTGACCCTTAGTTATTTCCCAGGACTCAAACTCTGTCGAGGAAGCTGGGTGTGGGGGTGATGTTAGCTTATGTTTTCAGAGTTTAGCTTGGTCGATGTACATATTAAACTCATTTAATATTAATGTTAATTCATTTAATCATTCAGAACATGGACCTTCTATCCTTCACTTTTTTTTTTTTTTGGTCTTTTTAGGGCCGCACCCGTGGCATATGGTGGTTCCCAGGCTAGGGGTCCAATCGGAGCTGCAACTGCCGGCCTACGCCACAGCCACAGCAACACGGGGTCCAAGCTGCATCTGTGACCTGCACCACAACTCATGGCAACACAGGATCCTTAGACCACTGAGCGAGACGAGGGATCGAACCTGTGTCCTCATGGATACTCGTCAGATTCGTTTCCGCTGCGCCACGACAGAAACTCCTAAAAGATTCTTTAGTGTGGCCATATATATATTGCAAATACAAAGACTGTTTGAGTGGATTATACATAGAAATCCTCTAAAACTGATACAGTGGGAGTTCCCTGATGGCTTAGTGGGTTAAGGATCTGGCCAACGTTGTCACTGCTGTGGTGTTTGACCCCTGGACCATGGACTTCTGCATGCCACGAGTGTGGCCCAAAGCAACAACAGAAACAAAACACCTGATATAATGCGTTCAAATCTGATCATTTAACCTCTCCAAACGGCTCTGCCATTTGACAAGTGCGCACTGAGTGGTTGTTATGGGCTCAAATCAAAGCTCACCGTTTTAGCATGCATCTTAACCTTCCCACCCAATCAGACAGTCATGAAAAATTCTAGAAAGACCAATCTTCTCCACCCAATTCACCTCCACTAGAACGCTACTTTCCACACGTGGTTTTATGAGGGCACCAGAGTTTTTTTTTTTTTTTTGGGAGCATCTATCAAATCCTTATCCTTTCTTTCATATACAGCAAGGCTTTTCTTTGAATGTTCGTCTATTTTACCTACACAAGTGAACTGAACAAAAATGACGGGATCCAAAAGACTCCTTTCTCCTCAGACTTGTTCTTACTGGTTCTGGGAAAGGGGACAATTTCTACCTATGTTTTTTTTTTTTTGCCTCAGAGAGACCTTTCAAAGATGGCAGACCTAATGCACATTCTGAAATCCATACCAGTTAGGTACAGCATCAATCAAAGCCTAAGAATGTGCTGGAAGGAAAAAAAGGGAGAAAAACCTTTTGCATCCGTGCCTCCCACCGAACCAGCAGCTCCCTCGTGGAATTCCCACACGTCCCACCCCCCTTCCTTCCCACGGGAATGTCCTTCTCCCCTGAGGGGAAGAACACAAATCGACCCTGAAAACCTGGTCCCCAGCCATTAAGGAGCAACTACATCAGCCGCTGCAATGCTCGCCTCGACTTCCCCCCCATGATAAAGAACTAAGAATTGGATCCTAAGCGCTAAAGAAACGCTGTGCAGTCCCGAGACACGCAGCAATCATCCCTTCCTAAACACGATGCCTGAAGCCAATTATGAGACACTTGGTAGCTGGGAGAGAAGCAGCCAGGGGCAGCGGAAACCCGAGCAGAAGCCGAGTTAACTGGAAATCACATCTCCCTTGCAGCAAGGGCTTGTATTCAAGAAAAATGCTGCTCGGGGTGTCCGTTTCCAATGATGCTACTGGTGTCTGAAAGGAGAGTCAGAGAGGAGAGAGTTTATAAGCATCTGAAATATGGTGTCGGTGATCTGGGTTTATTTCTCTGCCAATCTTCAGTTTGGGGGCTTAAGGATTTATGTCCTAAAGCTCAAGCAACTGGTGCTCCTAGGGCCCATGAATGACCTCTTAACAGAGGCATGGGGGGAAAAAAAAAACCCACTGTAACGTGCTAGGATCTGACGCAGCAAGACACAGCGGGGAAAGCATGGGACCGCTCATTTATATGCTGTGTGACCTTGACAGAAGATCTAACCTCTCTGGGCCTGCTGCTTCTTCATTCATCAAATGGGGCTATTACTGCTCACCTCATATGGGCAATGCCTGGCACATAGTAGCTGCTCAATAAATGGATACTTCTCATATGTGAAATGATGCGACTGTCACCTTTGAGTTTGTTCAGATCTACAATCAATGAAAAAATAATTTCAAGCCTTGGTTTTTAATCTCTCCTGGCAGAGTCCAATATTATCCATCTGGGGCAACATAAAGTTAAGCCAAAGCTGCTGGAGACTGGTTGAGAAGACTCAAGGCTTTGTAAAACCAGGAGCAGTTTAGCCCAAGGAAATGCTTAATGGCTCTAGGTTCTAATGCTGTGAAAGGTGGCGGACATGCACGAGGCTGAGGCCACTCCTGAGAAACAAAAACAGGAAATGGGGAACCGCAAAGCCAGGGAAGAGATTTACGTGATATTGAAAGACAGAATGTATCATACACAGCACACGTATATTAAAAAAAAAAAAAATCAGAGTTCCCATCATGGCTCAGTGGTTAAAAAATCTGACTAGTGTCCATGAGGTTTCGGGTTCGATCCCTGGCCTCACTCAGTGGGTTAAGAATCCGGCGTTGCCGTGAGTTGTGGCGTAGGTCGAAGATGCAGCTTGGACCCCGTGTGGCTGTGACTGTGGCTATGGCTGTGGGGTAGGCCAGCAGCTGTAGCTCCGATTAGACCCCTAGCCTGGGAACCTCCATATGCCAAGGGTGCGACCCTAGAAAAAGACCAAAAAAAAAAAAAAAAAAAATCAAGGCCAAGAATCAGGAAAAGGAAAATTAAGAATTAAGCGGCGGGTCAATGCCCCACGTTCCCCATGTATTTCATGTGCATTCTAACTTCTCTGCCAGAAGCTTCTCAATGCAAGGGTTGAGTTGGGAGATTGGAAGGATTTTCCAACTCGAAAATGTGATTCAATGTCAGTAGTACCGATTTAACGTGGGAAAAACTGGAGTGAAAAGGCGAAACTTTTCCATATAAAAGTTTTCTATGTAAATATCCTGTCTTTTAAAAAAAGAGGAACATGATGTGCTTCTGGAACTTCTTACCCCCCCCACACACCGCGCCACTTGTCTTGCATCAAATAAACATTCCAAATTCTTAAAACAGGTCAAAAGGCCCTCAGTTCTGCTATTAAATGCCATTAGTTACTACTTTATAAACAATCGACCAGCTATTGATTAATGAGCTAGAATGCTTTCTAGAAGTAACCCATGCCCTGAAGAGATTGGGCGGCCTTTCTATTCGAGCCATTTGCTTGGTGCTATAAATCACCACCTGGTATTTATATTATTAGGAAGCTGCCTTTTCCATAGAAGGATTAATTTCCTCTTTACTGTAAAGGCTGTATTTCACGGCCCCAATGCGGCGTGGACACCGTAAGTTACCACGTCAACCAAATTCCTGACAAAGCAGCATCCTGGTCCATGCTACAAATCATACTTCTCACACTGTTAGGAAAACTCCAAGGGTTACAGGCATCCGTTCCTTCCCCGGGATCAAGTGTTTGATGAAGAACAGCGATCAGAGGCGGCCACAAATGGAAGAACAAAAGGAAAGAAAGGAGGTGTTTTACGGACGGAAACTTTGGTTTCCGACTAGCATCTCTCATCATCCTCGATCTTGCTTTTTTGGGCCGAGTCCGTGTCAGTGTTTACCAGGCGCCTTCCTCTCGCCTGGCATAAAATCATCTCACTCCCTGGAGTGCCTGCTAGCGAAGTACTTGCCTGGAAGTTCCTCAACCCCAGCCCAACAATGGACTTCTCCCAGGCTGACAAGTCAATTGCCAGCTGCGGCCCTTATTAGGGGCTGTTACCATATGAAAGGGGACTCGGGATCCTGCCAAAGTAGGAGCTGCCCTTACTTCCCAAGCCTGCTTTTTCAGTCGTGCATCCACGTTGAAGGCTCAAGTGCCTTCTGTTTCTCCCTCCCCAGGCTAACTTGGCCCAGGAGCCCGGGACCGCATTCCACTTCTAGAAATGGTACTCCCCCAGCAAGTCACTTGAGCGCAGCCGTATTCCTTCTCCCAGAGAAGGACCCAGGAGGCATGCCCAAGTGAGCTGGGGCGCTGTTCCCAGCGCTGCCTGCATACACCAACCTCCACGTGGATCTGTGGTATGGCCTCGCGCCCAAACCTCATACTACAGTCTATCTGCTCACGGTCTAATAACAAGAGAAAAATAGCATCATTAGTTCCGATGCTGATGTGCAGGAATGTATGTATGTACATTATATACATGGCCAAAGAAAGAGGAGGTGGTTGGTGGGTGTCGGGGACCTGGGGTGATTTTTCTTCCCAGTGTTTCTCAATTTTTGTTCACCCCAATTTTTCAGTGACATTTTATAATCGGAAAAATAACCTACCTGGTGCTTTCAAAAATGACTTATTTCCCTTTATTCTGTGCATTCACCTTAAACGCTAGAGGCTTTGATGCATTTTTCCATTTTTTTTTTAACAAATTGTCTAGAGTGAGCATTGGGATACTAAAAACAAAACAAAACAAAACACTGCAAAACATCACCAAAGCAGTTCTTACACTTTTCATTAAAAAAATACCATTTTTTGCTATAAAGTATTCCTTTGAGATTGTACCAATTTGAAAAACACAAGGCATGAATACCCATGATCCCACCATTAAGACAGAGCAGCAATAGTTTTACTGAATCTCCTGTCTTTTTCTATGAAGGTCACATAGTTGAGGTCACACTGTATTTATACCCTGTTCTCACTTAACACTGTATCGTTAGTATTTCTTTCTTTCTTTCGTTTTTGTCTTTTTGCCTTTTCTAGGGCCGCTCATGCGGCATATGGAGGTTTCCAGGCTAGGGGTCCAATCGGAGCCATAGCTGCCAGCCTACACCACAGCCACAGCAAGGCCAGATCTGAGCCACGTCTGCAACCTACACCACAGCTCGTGGCAATGCCGGATCCTTAACCCACTGAGCAAGGCCAGGGATCGAACCGGCAACCTCATGGTTCCCAGTCAGATTCGTTAGCCACAACAGGAATTCCTGTATCGTTAGTATTTCTGATGTGATTTTTAAAAGTCTTCAGAAACATTTGGCGGTGGGGGGAGCCTGCCCACGGCATGTGGAAGTTCCCAGGCCAGGGATCCAACTCAAGCTGCAGCAGTGACCCACTGAGCAAGGATGCTAGTCGGGTTCGCTAACCACTGAGCCACGACGGGAACTCCAGAAACATCATTTTAAACAAGTGCATACCATGACACCAAATGGATAAATCGTAATGTAATCGTTATGGGACATTTAGGCTGATCTCCTATTTTTCACTATTAAAAATAATGCTGGGATGAACACTTTTGTACATACGTCTGTATGCAGCTCTTTCCTCGAGATCAATACCTAGAAGCCAAAGTGCTAAATCCAAGGACTTCTTCGAAACTTCGGACACATGGCCAAAGCGACCTCCAGAAAAGGTATGGCCGTGTCGCACCCTCGCTGCTTGAGTCATATTGATTCCAAGAGCTCCGATTGTTCCATTAATTCTCTCAAGAGAGAGGGTGATGGAGATGGGCCGGGACAATGAACAAGAAAGGCCCGACTGGCTGGGGAATTCTCTCCGTCAATCAGTTGGAGTCACTGCTCGATCAAATAAGTCCTTTTCTTTGCCCGGACAGACAGTCGCGGGGAAAAAGGGGCGAGCAGAGATGATCAACAAGGCTCTGAACTCTCAGGCTCAAAGCACAAGAACCAACAAAGTAGATAAAAGCAGCTCAGCTGAAGCTCTTCCGTGTATTTACTCACGCCTCCAAACAGATCGGCTGCTTCTGGCGGAGGCCCGGCCTTCTTAAGAAGTCAAAGCTAATAGCAGAGGCCCCAAATGAAAGTGCGCAGGGCCCCCTGGAAGCGGCACAAGCATTTTCAATGAGATAGCCACTGCTCGAGTCACAATTGGTCACACTTGAGATAACAACTCGGCAGAAAACCTTTGTCAATACAGAAATGTGTGTTGTGCCTGAGCTCTTGATTTGATTACAGTAAGCTGGCAGTGGCTCCTTCTCAGTGAGTTTCACAGAGAGATTAACCAAGAATTAGCAAAAATACCCAGCATTTGAGTGTCTTTTGCATGCAGGGGGAGGAAAAAAAAAAAAAAAAGAAAAGAAAATAGAATCGTAAAGCATAGAGTGGCAGCGCTTTCCAACCAAATCAGAGATCTGGAAAGACCACTGCATCTGCAGGAAGGCCAGAGGCCTCGTGTCTTGTTCTGTACTTTTCGCGACTACTCGGGCTGCCTGCTGCGCCGTGGCAGAGGTTTGAAAAAGCAGATTCTAAAACGATGTCTTCACGAATGAAATCCGAGGTAAGGATTAAAAAACAATCCTGTGGTGTATGTATGTCACACATTTCTGCGACATTTATTTTGAGGATGTTTAAGACTTCAAGACCCGCGAGGTCTTCAGTTATGTCAGTGTGACTCTGCAAGGGCCAGTAACAAAACCATGTCGTTGAACAAATATTTACAGTCAGGGGTCAGGAAAATTCTGGACATTTCAGCTTAGCGAACAGCCACGCGGCTTAGTTGGCTCTCTCTGTCATTCACGGGCATGTGAGTTCTAACACCTTCAACTCACCGAGCCTCCACAACTGGTTTCCTACTGGCCTAGTGAAGCAATGACCAGGAGAAGCCACGGAAAAGTTGCAGTGGGTGATTAAAACCCAGATTTGGCTAAATCCGCAGAGTGGCTGCCCTTGTTTTCTATCATGTCACAAAGGACTCTTCGGATAGATGGGACGGACAATTATTTCTTTTATGTGCGTTTTAAGCTAATTCAGAACATTTCTACTATTATTCCAGTTAACAAGCTTCAGGCTCAGGGGAGGGTTTTCAAAGACCCGGTGAAAGTAGTGGAGAGTTAAGAAACGAGAGGAAAATAGAGGGTACCATGCAGCCGGCTAATTAACAGCTTGTAAGACCTTTCACTGAAGCAGCTGGTCTGCTCACATGTTTAGAAGATTCACAGAATTTGTCGAACTGAAAGGGTCTTTAGAGAGCATGGAGCTCAACCCCTTCATTTTACGGATGGGAAAACTGAGACCAGTTAATTGCCCCAGGTCACAGTCGCTTCACAGCAGAACCGGGCTCACACTTCGGGGGGCCCTGCCTCCAGCCCAGAGGTGCTGCTGCATTTGCTCCTAAGATGGCCAAGGGACTAGCATCATACATCTCGAATTGCCCTAAACATTTCTTTCAGCATGCCAAATCTCTCTCAACCAATTTCATTTGGGGAGTCTGTACGCAATGATATATCTTTGTAGTTGTTACTATCGTTTTTACTAAGTAATTCACAAACCTATTTGCCATGGCAGCTCTAATCTTCTTAATCTATTTGTGTGGTTTGATTTAGCTATGCCTCTCTCAAAAACAACCAGTCTCACACAATAATTCGGCATTTCGGGGTGGGTCTTTATGTTGTGGTCCCCAAACACGGATTATGCCCCGCTTCTATCATTTCTATGCCTTTTGCCAAGCAAGTCTTTCAAAGCCCCCTGAACGGAGTATCTGATTAGCATATTCATGAGACAACTGATTCAGCTATGTTAATTAGGAGGAGTTCAACTTCAAAAAAAAAAAAAAAAAAGAAAGAAAAAAGAAAAGAAATTCCCAGAAGTGGCCGAGAGGGGGAGCAGTTAGCTCTGTCACTG
This sequence comes from Sus scrofa, assembly GCF_054392235.1. Classification (NCBI taxonomy): domain Eukaryota; kingdom Metazoa; phylum Chordata; class Mammalia; order Artiodactyla; family Suidae; genus Sus; species Sus scrofa. The sequence continues at coordinate 119,566,799 of NC_139401.1, forward strand.
CCAATTTTCAGGCTCTATGTCTCTAAGCCTAGGAGAGTGGATTTCTGGTATTGAACACTCTTAAAGAGCAGATTAAAAAAAAAAAAAGGATTACAGTGTAGGAAAGTAAAGAAGTGGGTCCTTCAAGAAGTGGGTCCTTCAACTCAGAGGTACAGCTTTAAAATATGGGAAATCGGAGGGGTGGGGGTTGCTGCTTCCGGAAGTTTTGTACTTCAGCCAGATCTGAAACCACACACATGTGCCCGCAGTTTACAAGTTACCTGGTTTAGACGCTGTCTCGTCTCTTTAGATGTGCCAACGGTAGAAAATTAAACATATAAAACAACAAAAATCGTAGAGATAAGGGGACTGGCTGACTCCAAAATGCCAGAGCTGGCATTCCCGCTCGGAGCCCACGGAAGCAGCATGATAATGGGATACCTTCTGATTAAAGAAGGCTCATCCCCTAAAAGCCTCTAAAACCGTATTTTTATTTGAAAGTTTCTTTTAAAAAATAATACTTGTTCCTGCCTTAGAAAGAAGTGGTGACTTAAGTGTGACATAAATGTGACTGAAGTTTTGATGGCAGAGAAGTTGCCTGAGCTTGGGATCGCCACTGAATTTATACTGTAACATGGCAAAGATGCTCCTTTGAAGTTGTTTGACCTCGTCTGTTGCCACGGGTCCCTTGTGATTTGCTCAGAGCTTATCCCCAAGCCTTCTTTGTGCTACCTTTGCTGCCCCATTTTGGTTCTGCGGTCTCCATCCTGTTTCTCTGCATAGCGTCCTCTCTCCCATTCATATCAATAACCCAGCGTTTGGCTTTTACAAAGGCTTGGACAGTGTTTTGACCAAAGCGCCCGCCTTTGGATTTCTGAGAGCCACCACAAGCCCTATACAATTTCATTCAACGCCATCTTCAGGCTTTGCACAGTACTGGCAGGTCATAATTGCCAGCCTTAAACATCACACAATACATGCAGCACCCACTCGAGGATTATGGTTTGCTGGATACCAATCAACTGAGGTTTTTAGCAAGTAAAAGCGGTGGATTATGTCAGAAAGCCTAACTTGGAGGAAATACACAGAGTACCCAGGCTATGTTCTGATCTCCAGATGAAACACATTTCAGCTACTATGCCTTCAAATAAAATTTACATGGGGAGTTCTCATTGAGGCTCAGCAGTAATGAACCTGACTAGGATCCACGAGGACACGGGTTCAAATCCTGGCCTCACTCAGTGGGTTAAGGATCTGGCGTTGCTGTGAGCTGTGGTGTAGGTCGCAGACGCAGCTCAGATTTGGTGTGGCTGTGGCGTAGGCTGGCAGCTACAGCTCTGATTTGACTCTTAGCCTGGGAAATGCCATGTGCCTTGGGTGTGGCCCTAAAAAGACCAAAACAAAAAAATTTTTTTTCTTAAATCTATGCTATGTTTTTGGTATTTTTGGAAGGTATAGTTGATTGACAATGTTGTGATGCATGCCATATTTAAGCCTCAAGTCCAAAGAAACAAGCTGGAGTTTCATAATCATCTTTCTTGGCCCGTTTTGAAACTGATAAAGAAACCACATTAAACACATGTACTGAACGTGAAGCCTGGTCAGGAAGGGCATGAGAAATTGTTCTTCTGTCCTTCTTTAAAAAAACAAAACAAAACATATGTTAACACTTACTGATAAAGTTTCTCTGTATGGCTTTTTATAAACTACATACTGCAATTGTACGAGCAATGCTATAAAGCCATGGCAAGTGAGGAGGGAAAAGAGCTAAACCAGCAGGCCCACAGGCAAGAGAAATCACTAAAGTCTGTGGGCCCCATGCCAGGAGGACACATGTCTAAGAGGAATTGGGGTGACCTGAAGGTGGTGACCTTGGAACTTGGAAAGAGCCTTATCTCCTCTCTCCCAAATGCTACCAAGAGGCTAGCCATTTCTTTAATAAAAAAAAAAATTTTTTTTTATAGTTGATTTACAGTGTTCTGCCAATTTCTGTTATACGGCAAAGGGACCTAGTTATACAATTAGATGCATTCTTTTTTTTCACATTATCCTCCATCACGTTCCATCACAAGTGACTGGATAGAGTTCCCTGTGTTATACAGCAGGACCTCATTGCTTATCTACTCCAAATGCAATCGTTTGCATCTACTAATCCTGAGCTCCCAGTCCCACCCACTTTCCTCCACTTCTTGGCAATCACAAGTCTGTTCTCCAGGCCCATGAGTTTGTTTCTTTTCTCTAGATAGGTTCATTTGTGAGGCTAGCCATTTCTAAAGAGCAGGAATTTTTCCTTCCAAATTCCCTCTAAATTACTAAACCTCCAAGTGGTAATTTTTACACATCAGCATCTCAAGTTTTCAAAGATAAAGTCACCTGACTATTTAAGATTTCTCGTCAAGGTAAAAGCAATTGTTTCGGTTACAGTCTTGAATGAGACATGCCATAGTCAAGAGAATACCACTCTTTTCAATAATCATGCTGATAATTTAGTGACTGAGAAACAGAGGTGGTTGAATGACATCTTTTGCCAACAACACTCATCTTGATGTGATGTTAACCCTTTCTTTTTGCCTATACTCGCGGCACGTGGAAGTTCACGGGCCAGGGATCGAACCCTCACCATAGCAGTGACAAAGGCGAATTTGTGACCACCAGGCCACCACATTGTTGTTTTGCCCTGTTTTGGGGCCTTGCCTGTGGCATGCAGAAGTTCCCCGGGTCAAGGATCAAACCCATGCCACAGCAGTGACAACACTGGTTCCTTAACCCACTGAGCCACAAGGGAACTCCTAACAGCCTGTTAAATACTCTTCACAGTTACAGCCTGTGTGTTGAATAGAGGCTCACTAGAGGATAGTAAGACAGGATATATAAATTATTTCCAGCCACCCAGGGAAAGGAGATAAAGACTAAATGCAATCTTGCATACAAAGTGTTGGAAAAACTGGGCACAGTAAATGGTACCCTACATAGAAAAAATTCAGTTCAACTACATTACAAGTTCAATATGCTTTCGTGGTCTAGCCTGGGAAACTACTAACACTTCTTAAGTCAGATATAACTTTCAAATAATGAATCCCCAAGCCAACGTTTGAAATACAAGCCGTTCTTTAGCTGGGGGCTGCCTTATCAGCTATCTCAAATCTAATTTAGTCCAACTTCTCACCATGGTAATGAGCCCTTTGCAGAAATACTCAAAGACATTTCACATCTCAAAAGTTGCCTTGTACTTCTCCACCACACAGAATGTCAAGAAAAGCATGCTTCAAAGGTACGATGTAATTAGAGTGGCCTTTAAAACAGACACAAAGGAAATCATTCCTATTAAAATTAAATCTACTGCATAACAATCTTCAAACTGAGGAAACAGCACCAGAGAAAAGAATCCCGAGGTGTTCTGGACCCCAGACTCTAGTTTTGCAAGTATGTGATCTAGTGCATGGCTTCAGATACGACTGGGGCACCTCTCGTGTGGCCCATGTTGGCCACTTCGTCCCTATGAAAAGAAGAGTGTGCATGTGAGAATCCGTGTGTGGCACAGGGGAAGGGAACGGGTTTGCCCATGGCTTTACATGGATGGACCAAAGCTCCAGCTAAAATGGAGCCAGAGATGGAGCCCGGCTTCATGAAACCCAGAATCCAGCAGCCACTTCTGGGCCACCGGTGCAAGGACATGCAAGAACGGGGTTTTAATCCTATCTGCGTTCTACAGGGCTTCTGGGGATTCTCATTGGCTTTGGGGGATCCATTTTGAAATTTCACTGGAAGTCCAGCATCTGCAGAACCCCTCTGGTTATTTTGACTAAGTTTTCAGATGCCTGCTTTTTCTTAGAAGGACTTTTTTTTTTTTTTAAGTGGCTTGCGTCAACAACACTCTTCTGTGTCCAGCCGAGAAAATACCTGAAAGAATTTAAATTAAACTACTTTCATCTATTATTTGGTTCCATAACGACTGCCATACCATTCCGAAGGATCCCGAAGGATAAAGCTGCAAGGCTAACTTGCCCCTGGGATCCAGTGAGGAGAGCATCTGGTAAATGGGACTGGATTAAAAGGTAGAAAACAAATTCAAGAACAGAGCAAATACACATCTATACCTCCTTAGACCAAAGATGCAACACATACCATCAAACTTCTTGTAACGGGAAGCAAAGACGGCTTGCAAATGGTTGCACTGTTCGCTGACCACACTTTTGAAATCATCCTTACTTTGCAGGCTGTATTTCTCCTCCATCTCTTGAGAGCAGCAGGTGTAACCCTGGGGACAGATCTTCAAATGATCCCCTGGAAGAGAAAATGTAGGACAATCAATCTCCATCTTTCTTCATCAAGTCCAAGAGGGAAGAGTCTGATCTTAGGTACCCTGTTCGGCTTCGCTTCTGTCTCTGATGTTCCTGCAATGGCCCAGGCATAGTGGGTATCTAAAAAGTTTCATTAAGACTACAAATATTGATTTCCTTCTTGGCAAAAGAAGATAGGAGCTCCTGCTGTGGTGCAGTGGGTTACTGATCCGGCCTCTCACCGTGGAGGCGCAGGTTCGATACCCAGCCTGGCTCAGTGGGTTAAGGATCTGGCATTGCTGCAACTACAGCATAGGTTGTGGCTGCAGCTTGGACTTGATCCTTGGCCTGAGAACTTCTGTATGCCGCAGGTGTGGCCAAAAAAAAAAAAAAAAAAAAAACAAAGACACCTGCAAAAAACAAACCAAAAAGAGCTTTCCAACCAGGAAATTCAGTGTGGCCAGTTAAAGGGCATAGCATTCAACAGCAACAGAAGTCTTGGGTAAATTCCTCGAGAAGAGATGCTAACTACTGTGCAAGGTATACAAAGGAGGCAAGGTTTTTTGAGAGGCGGCTGTTTACGCTCCAAGAGGGGATACCTGTTAATGCAGAAGGATGTGTAAAATATGTGACAACAAGACCCAAAACGGAGCAAGTGGATAAGGGTTAAGGGCACTTCAAGGAGTTGGCAGTGAAGAGGCAACCGCAGCGTTCGCGCTGGGGTCTGAGTCTACGGGAAGTCACAAGGGGTGAGGAGGCTGAGGGATGCTCGGGAGCAAGCCGTCCTCGGCCAGCGCCTTCGGTACCGCTGTCAGCCACCGTCCCATCGACCTTACGCTGGTCTTCATGCAGTCATTCAGCCACACACAGACTGGGAGCTTCCAATAAATGCAATCTCTATGTCGCCCTAAGGGTCAACAGAAAGGTCAAAGGCACAAACCATCTCCCTCCCCACCCAACTGCACTTGTGTCTGTGGTTTGGAACTTCTCATGACACACCTCACACTCCACCCTGACGCTGTTCCTCCTCTGCCACAGAACAAAAGATGTGCTTTGAACAGACCACACCTCTCCCTCCCAAAGACCAAGAGATAGGACGCCACTCGAAAATAAACCCCACTAGGATAGGAGTTCCCCCGTCGTGGCGCAGTGGTTAACGAATCCGACTAGGAACCATGAGGTTGCGCGTTCGATCCCTGGCCTCGCTCAGTGGGTTCAGGATCCGGCGTTGCCGTGAGCTGTGGTGTAGGTCGCAGATGCAGCTCAGATCCCGCGTTGCTGTGGCTGTGGTGTAGGCCGGTGGCTACAGCTCGGATGAGACCCCTAGCCTGGGAACCTCCATATGCAGAGGGAGCGGCCCTAGAAAAGGCAAAAAGACAAAAAAAAAAAAAAAAAAAAAACCCACAAAAAAACCCACTCGGGTACTGGCACCTTGATTACTCCACGATTTACTGGTGGGGGACAGGTAGCCTCGTGCAGTTTTCTGCAGATGTTTATGAGGATTCGCCTTCCATGAAAAGACCCAAGACCACGAGAGAGAATACTGAAGATGTGTGAGCCTCTCAAGGGCAAGCGTGTTCAACAAATCGAGGGATGAGGAATGAAGAGCCCATCTTTTTAACAGCGCTAACCGTGGACGGAAAGGGGGCCAGGAGCCGGCCGTTGCTGCTTGGCCTCATGGATGCAAATAATTACACAATCAGATAGATTCCTGATCTCTCTTCCTTCCCGGCAACTGAAAAGTGGGGAGAGTGTTACTGAAACACAAAAACAAGTACACAGCTTTAAAGGACTATTTAAAGAAGTGGTGAAGGCCAACCATCTTCAAGTAGCTTCCTAATCCAGAAACTGCTAAAAAGCTGCTTTTGCCATTTCGGAAACCCTTGGGCAACAGATAATCCTAACAAAAAGCTTTGGGGGAGGAGGTGAAAGAGTTTAGAGCTGTGAGGTTGTGGAGTATCTTAGATCTCATTAGTGGAAGGGCTGCTTATGAAGGCTCCGTTTTCTGAAAGCATCTTTGTTACAACCCAAACCAGAAGTGCCTCTTCCCTGGCTTAACAAGTTCACAGGAGGCCTTTGGTACTGGGGCGTGTAACTAACAAAGAGATATCCAGTTGTCTCCTGGCTTCAGGGCTGAGGATCTCAGCCAGCATAATCTTCACACCTTCTTTTTTTTTTTTTTTAATTTTTTTTTTGTGTGTGTGTGTCTTTTTTTTTTTGGCATTTCTTGGGCTGCTCCCGAGGCATATGGAGGTTCCCAGGCTAGGGGTCAAATCGGAGTTGTAGCTACCAGCTTATGCCAGAGGCATAGCAACGCAGGATCCGAGCCGCATCTGCAACCTACATCACAGCTCACGGCAACGCTGGATCGTTAACCCACGGAGCAAGGGCAGGGATCGAACCCGCAACCTCATGGTTCCTAGTTGGATTCGTTAACCACTGCGCCATGACGGGAACGCCAATCTTCACACCTTCTAACAGCATACAAAGGCCCCCAACTAGTAGAGTGCAGCTGTATGAAGTAATCCACACGACACTCGCACCCCACACTGAAAATGAAATGAAATGCTCAGAAGGAGGGCTTGGGATGTACAGAACTATGCCCATGACTAATACGAAGGGAGCAGCTACTTTTGAAGGTTGTCACCGGCTGAAATCCACCACTGGCCGGTTTGCAAGCCCCTCTTCCCAAAACTGAACTTTTGGAAAAGAATCTACTTCCAAAAATCTGCGTTTCCGGTCTGGAAAAGTATCTCTGGTCACCTAATCTTAACAAGGTTCGTGTGTACAATCAACTAGAGGGTCAGGTATTGGATCGTATCAAGATAGGCGTCTACGAACTTTTCCGCACCTTCAACGCACCTGTGTGTACCTGCGTGTGCGTGCCTACACGCACGCACGCACAGACACACACACACACACACACAACCTAAAGCCAGAAAATTCAGAGACAGCAGCAGGAAAGAATAACATAGAAAGGTTTAAGAAGTTGATAGATGTTGAGGGGTTGAAGCGCACCCAGAATTCTGCACTGAAGAGAAACCCTTCGAAAATGGGTCCCAGCCATCAAAGTTTTACTGGCGATCCAGTGAAGCCGCCAGCACCCACAGCCCAGCATGGCCCCTGCTCCTACCCACCTCCTGCCCACTGGGGGCCCTCGGCAGGACCTACCAGAGACCTGCTCCTATCTGAACACTAGAGCACATCTTGGTTTTGGCAAAACCTAAGAGTCCACGTTCAATTTTTAGTTTGTTTTTTTTTTGGGGGGGGTGTCTTTTTACGGCCGCATTGCAGCATATGGAGTTCCCAGGTTAGGGGTGGAATCGGAGCTGCAGGTGCCAGCCTACACCACAGCCACAGCAACAGCAGATCTGAGCCGCATCTTTGACCTATACCACAGCTCAGGGCAACGCCAGATCCCTAACCCACTGAGCAAGGCCAGGGATGGAACCTGTGTCCTCATGGATACTAGTCGGGTTCGTTACTAGTATCATGCGGAGCCACGACAGAAATTGCTACTTTATCATTTGAGAGAGATCTTTCCCAGAAGACTTTGTCGAATGGTAAAGGGCTTGGCTGTGTGAAGGACAACAGTGGGTTAAACGCTTGGCTAACCTCTCTGCTGACAAGGCCGTCGTCGGTGCAGACCAGCCCGCTCCCATGGGCCACTTTTGCCCACTTAAGCCTTGACTGCACCTCGTATTGTGCCTGCATTTCTAAAAAGGGCTACTGGAAAATGTAATTTGACATTCATGCCAAAAGCCCGGCCTGCGACACATGCCATCCAAGACACGCTTGTGAATTAAATCCCAAACCATACTTCTTAGGCTACTGGCGATTCAGCGCCATAACCAGCTTCCACTGGCATAGGAAGAAGGAGAAAAGGGGACAAGTCTTGGTGCATCTGAAAATGAAATTCCAGCTCCACATTCTGGTAAGAACTTGAACAGCTCATTCGATTTTTAAATCCTGAATATTTCTACTGTACCACTGGAAAGGGTTTCAGTGTGCATGTGAATGGGAAGACATTCTGTTTCTTTCTGCTGGCGACTGCTGCTAAAATGCTGTGTCTGAAGGAGAAAGGCTTTCTCTTTGGAGAGATTTCCTTTCTACGCCCGGTGATCCTATCCACTTGTCACTTCAGAAGGACGTCACGGTTTGTTGTGAGGCTGCCAGAGTTGAGATCGGGGCAACAGGATCCAATATGGGATAGGGGCGGGGGAGGAGGGGGCGCCTGCATTTTTATAAAAGAAGGTGCTAGGGGCTTATGCTACATATCCCTGTGCAAACATCAGAGCCACAGAAGAGCTGGAATCTGGAGTTCCTGCTGAGACGTCTCGAGAGCACAAGGATTGAAGGTTCGGTCCCTGGCCCGGCACGGGGGGTTAAGGAGCCAGTGTTGCCTCGGCTGCAGTGTAGGTCACAGCTAAAGCTCAGATCCAATCCCTGGCCCAGGAACTCCACATGCCACGGAGCAGCCCCCCACGCCAAAAAAAAAAAAAAAAAAAAAAAAGCTGGAAATTATAGTTACTTCACAAGCTCAGGTCGACAGTGGATTAGGATCCACAATGATCAGCTGTGTCCCCCTCTGCGCCCTGCTTTGTGACTTTCTTTCTTTCTTTTTTGTCTTTTTGCCTTTTCTAGGGCCGCACCCACAGCATATGGAGGTTCCCAAGCTAGGGGTCCATTCGGAGCTGTAGCCACCGGCCTACACCACAGCCACAGCAATGCGGGATCTGAGCCACATCTGCGACCTACACCACAGCTCACAGCAACACTGGATCCTTAACCTACTGAGACAGGCCAGGGATTGAACCCGCAACCTCATGGTTCCTAGTCAGATTCGTTAACCACTGAGCCACGATGGGAACTCTGTGACGTTCTTCTCCACGTGCCTCCTCTAGCTCCTTACCTGTCCCGTCTGCATCCTACTCTTTTTACTCCACTCATCCTGTTCTCTCTTTCCCTGCCCCACCTCTTGTAAAAACTGCTCCTAATATGAAACCGAAGGATTTTTTTTTGTTTGTTTGTTATATTCAGTGAGAGATCTCTGTTCGTAATTTTAAAAGCAGGTGAATGGAAGGCTTTATGGATTTCTAAGCAAGCACCTAAATTGAGTTGCTTTTTGTACATGGCCCTTGATTAGGTTTTTTCTTTGTGGGTCAGTGGCCCTCAAAAGAGAAAAGGTGCCTTAGCCTTGTCCTCGGAGGCTTGGATGAGATTCAACGAAGCGTGCTTTTAAAGCTTAACTCTGTGGCATTAAACACACACACACACACACACACATCACTTCAAAGAGCCAAACCTTTTTCAATCACACCACCTCTGTGTAATTTCTCTTTAGTCTTTTTTTTTTTTTTTTGTCTTTCTGTCTTTTTGCTATTTCTTTGGGCCCCTCCCGCGGCATACGGAGGTTCCCAGGCTAGGGGTCCAATCGGAGCTGTAGCCACCGGCCTACACCACAGCCACAGCAACACGGGATCCAAGCCACATCTGCGACCTACACCACAGCTCACGGCAACGCCGGATCCTTAACCCACTGAGCAAGGGCAGGGACCGAACCCGCAACCTCATGGTTCCTAGTCGGATTCGTTAACCACTGCGCCACGACGGGAACTCCTAGTCTTAATACCAATGCCTGAGTTTTCAAAGGTGAACAAAGACAATCACTATAAAGGACTACTTCCTCGAAGCCCTTCACATCAATGATTCAAGAAGCTGGCCTCGGATGGGAAGAACATAGTCTGTCCTTTAAGAGGGCCCGCAAACTGTAGAGCCAGGCTTTCTCATTTTATTTCATTTACTCTTCCCACCAAAGGCTGGCTCGGATGTACAGACGGGATGCAGCTCTTGTCTACTTCTTTCCAGTTATTCACAACCCACCTGCCCGGAGAAAATGGCATAAATGGTGAACAGGTTCTCAGGCCAGCTCGCAGGCTACTTACTATTGACCTGACTGCGTCTAACTGTGTCTTACAATCATTTGCTCTGTCTCTCTTGGAAAATTCGTTTGAAGTCCAACCAGAAACCAAGAAATGTCTCTGGGGTTCGCTCTGCTTTGGGGGGGAGATGGGGATATCTGTAGTTAGCACCAGGGTCGTCAGCGTTGTCCACCTGTAGGAGAGAAAGTAAATCTCGAGGGAGTTCTCAACCCAAGTCCTAAATGGGACACGATGAACAGAACCCAGGCTCTCCGGACTGGCTCATCGGGAAGGCAGACATCCCCTGAACCCCAAACTGAGTTTACCAAAAAGGCAACCACATGCCTTTGGTTAATAACAGACACACAACCTGGACCCTATGGGTGAGGGCTGCAGCAAGGGGCCTTTAAGAACAGACTGGGAGTTCCCGTCGTGGCTCAGTGGAAATGAATCTGGCTAGCATCCATGAGGACACAGGTTCAATCCCTGGCCATGCTCAGTGGGTTAAGGATCCAGCATTGCCGTGAGCTGCAGTGTAGGTCGCAGATGCAGCTCGGATTTGGCGATGCTGTGGCTGTGGCATAGGCCGGCAGCTACAGCTCTGATTCCAGCCCTAGCCTGGGAACCTCCAGATGCCATGGGTGTGGCCCTAAAAAGACACCCCCCCCCAAAAAAAAAAAGTTTCTGGATACTTGATACTAGGTAGGTCTTCCATTCTGCAGACCTAATGTAGCCCAGGGCTAAGAAGACTCAGCTGGCTGATTCGCTGTAAGCTCTTGAGAAAGTCCCTTACCCACTGCAGCCTAAAGAAGCGCTTTGGAAAGAAGGAGGCATCGTGAACTCAGTGCAATTACAAAACCAAGACAAAAATGAAGAGCCTCTGTTCTAACCGCTAAGCGACTGAGGTTGTCTAGGACAAGACTTATCTGATGACTTGCAGCAGGTGAGAGAGAGGGGCCAGGAGAGCAGCATCTTCTTTCTCCCAGAGAAATGTTCAGGACATTTTCTTATTGGAGGTGGAATTCGAGGGAGTAAAGATAGCCAGAAAAAAGAGCATTATCAATTAGGAGTTGAGTGGCGAGCATAAGTGGTGGGGAATGATGACAAGTAAGCACAGGCATTGTCGAAAGGGACTTCAAAAGCAAAGCCTTGGGAGCCTAAGGGAGACATGATGCTGGTGCCCAGGCCAAGCTCCTGGAACAGAAAGAGACACTGGGGAAAGCTAAGAAAGTCACACACAGCAGCATAGTTGCAATAGCCCAACGCCCACTAGTGTGTTGGTAAAATGAAAGGTCACCGAACCGTAGGAGGGAATGGAGTTCGGAACCAAGTTCCAACATGGCAAAATCTTGCAAATACCATGTTGGGTGAACAAGCGACTCCCCGAGGTCCACATAGTATATGATGCCATTCAAACGAAATGTCTAGCCTAGGGAGGGGGAGGCCGTGGTTGGCAGAACGAAGTAAGGGAGGGGTTACAACTACAAGGTAGGAGATTTCCTTCTGGGAGAAGGAAAATGTTCTACATTTGATTTTGGTGATAAATGCACAACTCTTTGGCTATATTAAGAGCCACTGTACAGTTCAAATGGGTGAAGCCTTTGGGATTTGAATCCTATTTCACTGATACGGTTAAAAAAAAAAAAAAGGAAATCGTAATATGAAATGGACTTTAGTTAATAATAATGCATCAATATTGGTTTATCAATTGTGACAATGTCCCACAAAAATGTAAGGTGTTAATCATAAGGAAACCTGGGTATGAGGTATATAGGAAAACTCTGCGCTATCTCCCCAAATTCTGTAAATCTAACTCTTCCAGGATACAGTTTATTTTCTTCTATTTTTTAAAAAAGCAAGCTTTGGGTTTTCAAAGTAAAAAGGATACATGTGGGTGGGGGGTGGGTCCTTTCCTCCGCATGATAGCAAATACTTGATGTACTTCTAATATTGGGGAGCAGCATTAAGCTATTATTTGCTGGGGTAATTTTCCTAATCCCTCAATTGCTACTTTACTCTCTGCCTAATTTTTATTTGTTCTGAAAGTAAGAGTTCCTTGCCACTTGGTCTAAAGAGTTACCAAAATTGTTTCTGTTCACTTTCTAGATCGAAATGCATGCAGCCTCAAAGGGAGCTAACAGGCTGCTGTTAACTCCAGCCCCTCTGAGCTACCTAAGGCCCTCAGGAGAAATTACAAAGCTCTCCTTTGTGGGAACAAAGACAATCTCTTAAGGGTTTTAATAATTCCACTGGGTGGGGATGGGAGAACGTATACATTCGTCCATCCTCCCTCCCGTTGCAAAAAAGGAGTGAAATTACTGCATGTCATGTACTCCGTACATCCAAAGCCTCAAGTCGTTTGACCTAAACCATAATAATAAAGCCCAAAAAATTACAGTCATCATGCAGATGTATGATTTGCCATCACCCACCAATCAGTAGGAAGACATGCAGCTAGTTAGCGTTTTGCAAAACCTTGCCAAAATATAGCTCTGGAGGGCTTAACTGCCAATTATTTTTAGGTCCACTAATCCTGCAAGGTAGGCTAGCAAAGGCCAATCAGAAACACATTTCAAAAAGCAGTTTTCGTATATTTTTCTAAGAATACTTCGTGTAAGTGTAGTTGGAAGTGTTAGGGTTGCTACTTTAATAAAACGCCACACTGGGTTTCAGTGAGCTTGCAACAGTTTTAAAATCCACTCCAGATCAAAATCAAGCAGGGCTCTTTATTGCTTTACACTGATAAGCAAATTATGAAGCAAAGTTTTTATCAGATCATCTTCAAACCTTATTTTAATGACCAAAGATTTATGAAAGTAAGGTACATCAGCCAATGGCCTAAAATGCATGCTTTGACCTTCGGTTACCATCGCGTTCGAGCAGCTAGAGCCACCGCATCTATTTTGCACATTTACAACCACTTCGTCCGGGTCCAAGACTCCACAGGCATGATAATACTGGCAATTCACCCAAGTTGCTTCAACCAATCTGAGGATGCCATAAGTACTACCTAAACACTCAGAGCTAATAAAAGGCTCTGAGCCCTTTGAGGGGGGGCAGGGGAGGGAGTGGCAGGGGCGGTGGCGGTGGTGACCTAGGGGCAGGCAGGAAAAGACGGCGCTCTCTTACTTACAACGAACAAAGAAGATCTTTCCAGACAAGGATTCAGGAGCGCCTTTCTGTGCAAATGACTCATCTCCACTGGGCTTGTGATGGAGCAGCGTGCCTGAGTCCAAAGGACTGTGTGTGACACGGTCAGCTACAAATAAAAAGGAGCCTGGAGAGCCAAGACCGTTAGCTCCATCATTTTCCTCTCGGTCCTCAATAGCGCCTCTGGAACCTAGGGACCTAAGCCATGTGTCCTAATTCCTGGGAGACCGGGGCCTCAGAAGGGCCATCTCTAAGACAGCGAATAGACCAGGCTCAGAGGGTCGCAGGGATTCTTGGGCTGGGCGGATGCTGGCCACCAGCTTCTTGTTCTTTCTCTGCACCCCTTAGCCTACAGTCTCCTGCGGGCAATCAGAAAACAATCAGACCTCAGAGAAAACAAGGGAGGGAGGGACCCTCAGAAAAACCCTGGCAACACCGCGTTCCTCCTCCTTCCAGATGTCCAACTGGGAGCCATTTTCCTTATTATTGCTTCCTAATAATCTCGAAGGAGCCCCATTCGAAGATAACCTGCCCCAGCCATTTAGGTTTCACAGCAAGGTTGGAACGGGTCCAGGTCCACAGCTGGGTACCAAGTTTACAGGACTGCAGTCGGACGGGGAGGCTTGCCAAGCTCACACATTTGCTCTAATGCAATTCCTAGGAGTTCCCGTCGTGGCTCAGTGGTTAAAGAACCCCACTAGCACCCATGAGGATGCAGTTCGATCCCTGGCCTCGCTCAGTGGGTTCAGGATCCGGCATTGCTGTGAGCTGTGCTGTAGGTCCCAGATGCAACTCGGATCCTGCTTTGCTATGGCTGTGGTGTAGGCCGGCGGCTTCAGCTCCGATTGGACCCCTAGCCTGGGAACCTCCATATGCCGTGGGTGCAGCCCTAAAAAGACAAAAAGCAAATGAAAAAAGAAAGAAAAAAAAAAACCCCAATATTAATACGTTTTGGGATTTACACGTCACGGGTGGTGTGGGTCATGAACATTTGGAACATTCTTTTCCTCTTTTCATTCTGCTTTTCAGCTTGAGAGACTAGAAAAATAAACCCCTCCTTACCTTCTCTTTACTCCCCCTTTCATGACATTCCTAAAATTCCTCCCTCCAAAATACAGCGTGAGAAGAGGTTTTCAGTAAATCGACCTTCTAGGAAAATATACCTAAAGAAGAACAAAGTCCATTCATCAGGAATTCTCCTAAAGACAATTTCTCCAAATGGCTACGGAGAAAGCTTTGACACGAGATGACAGCAAAGTTCACTGGCTCAGATAAAGACAAACGATCGTCTAACATCAGACTTCAAGCTGCAGGAACCATTCTTTAAAATCCTAGCCAAGCATCGAAGAAATGGCGAAGGGGAAAGAAACACTTAGCTTCTTGTTGGTTTTTTTTTTTTTTTCCTTTTTAGGGCCGCACCTGCAGCATATGGAGGTTCCCAGGCAAGGGGTTGAATCCGAGCTGTAGCCGCCGGCCTGCATCACAGCCACAGCAACCAAGGATCCGAGCCGCATCTGCGACCTACACCGCAGCTTACGGCAACGCCAGATCCTTAACCCACTGAGCGAGGCCAGGGATCGAACCTGCAATCTCATGGTTCCTGGTCGGAGTCGTTTCCACTGCGCCATGACAGGAACTCCACCACTTACCTTCTTGTTCAAGGTAGGTCCCAATAAGTTATGGCTTCCTTTAACACAGATCTACACTGAAGGACTGTGTCTCCACTGCCATGGAGAGGGACACGGGCCACGGTTGAACAGGGGTTAATTTTTATAACAGGAGAAAAGAAGGCTTCTTAGCCTTAGGCCGGGGCAAGCAGGCCCAGAGAGGGAGCCCTCACTTTGCAAGGCTGAGTTTCCCCAACCCTCCAACAAAGCTCCTCTCCAGCAGATACCCGAAAATTCATTCCCATTTCGAAAACTTGTTGACAAAAGTTTTCAATGGACCTTTCCTCTTCTAGACCATTTATTGGAGTTTCAAACAAAATGCGTCTCCATCCTAACGTTGGAAAGAATGCCACAGTTCTCGTGGCTAGACAGACCTATTTACCCCCTTCCCTATGCTCACGGCCGCAAGATCACTCATGATATTTGATGGGAATAGTCCCACAATCCTGCGGTGATGCCAGTTATTTTAAGGTTCCTTGGCTTGCTGTACAATCCCACGAAGAGCTTTTTGGAAGCCCAAAGAAATCACATTCACTGTAGTCCCTTGAAAAACACAAGGCGATCAGCCAAGCACAGATTCCCTTTATAGAAATGATGTTGCCCTTCCTAGAAGATTGAGTTTGCTGAAGTTTTCAGTGTTTTTTTTGCTTTTTAGGGCCACACCTGTGGCATGTGGAGGTTCCCAGGCTAGGGGTCAAATTGGAGCTACAGCTGCCAGCCTACATCAGAACCACAGCAACTCGGGATCCCAGCCACATCTGCGACCTACACCAGAGCTCACGGCAACACCGGATCCTTAACCCGCTGAGCGAGGCCAGGGATCGAACCTGCGTCCTCATGGATCCTAATTGAGTTTCTTTCCACTGAGCGACAACGGGAGGGTTCCCATTCTTTACTACAGATTCTACCGGCTTGCCTCTCTAAGTGAGGCATACAGGTCGCACTGGGATTTATTCTCATGGCCATCTCCCTGGTGCTATTCAATTCCCCCATCTCACCTTTCAGAATCTCCCCTTTGGGATTAAAAACTGTTGATTAATTACATTTGCTTTGCTCTCCAGGCTTAGAAAATTCAGTATATTTACTTACTGCTTCGACCAGCAGGAAATCAAGAGATTATCTGGAAACAGAATCTT
Organism: Sus scrofa; assembly: GCF_054392235.1. Lineage (NCBI taxonomy): Eukaryota > Metazoa > Chordata > Mammalia > Artiodactyla > Suidae > Sus > Sus scrofa. Next base: position 119,582,932 of record NC_139401.1, read on the forward strand.
GTTCCTAAAATTTTCCCTAAGTCTGTATCAAAGAAGTAATTCACTTCTTCCAAACTAACCTTTGACCCAGTTTGGCACTACACAAAAATGGCTGATGCTTAATATGGCATTTATCTAGTGCCTCTGACATGCTAGATGTGATCCCTCAGTACAGAAAATGCAAAAGGCTCCGTCTCTGCCCTCTTGAAAATTACAAGATGAACAGACATGGATTTTATGATCCTTCTACAGGCTTTTTCTCGCTCCCTCTCACTATGTATTTTCTGAATTCCTCCACCACCGCCACCCTACAACACTAGAGATCTCTGCGGTCCTCTGACCGTATCTTTTTTTTTTTTTTTTGTCTTTTTTGTCTTTTTTGTCTTTTTTTTTGTTGTTGTTGCTATTTCTTGGGCCGCTCCCGCGGCATATGGAGGTTCCCAGGCTAGGGGTCGAATCGGAGCTGTAGCCACCAGCCTACGCCAGAGCCACAGCAACGCAGGATCCGAGCCGAGTCTGCAACCTACACCACAGCTCACGGCAATGCCGGATCGTTAACCCACTGAGCAAGGGCAGGGACCAAACCCGCAACCTCATGGTTCCTAGTCGGATTCGTTAACCACTGCGCCACGACGGGAACTCCTCTGACCGTATCTTAAAACAACTCAAAAAAGTTCAAAAGACAGGAGAAGAGGTGATACTATCCCAGTCAAATCCACCCAACCCATGCTTCTTACAACTGGGCTGCCTTAGGAGGTGCCTTTGGGCAAAGGGCAGAGATGCACATGCTCAAATACAATCTATACATTGCCAGATACACCATGGCCATTCCTTCTGAAGTCCTTCAAAATTAACAGGAGATATTAGCCTGGACTCAAAGCAGAATCTTGCAACGAGCAAATTCCTTGGGGATCGAGCTCTGCTGCCTTTCTTGGTCAACAAAGCAAAACCCACAAAGCAGAAACTTCTCACACAAACGCTTTAGTTGCTGGGCTTGACAAATCAGGTCACTCAACACTCTAATTTAAAAAACCCTGAAGTTTCCGTCATGACTCGGTGGTTAATGAATGCGACTCGTATCCACAAGGATGTGGGTTCAATCCCTGGCCTCACTCAGTGGGTTAAGGATCTGGCGTGGCCGTGAGCTATGGTACAGGTTGCAGATGTGGCTTGGATCCCATGTTGCTGTGGCTGTGGCGTAGGCCAGCAGCCACAGCACCAACCTGACCCCTAGCCTGGGAACCTCCATATGCCTCGGGTGCAGCCCTAAAAAGACTGCCCCCCCCAAAAAAAAGAAAAGAGAAAAAAAAAAAAACCCATCTCTCAGACCATGTTCATGCTTTGATTTTTTTCCCTCCAGTCTCTAAATCTAAGTCCGGCCGCTTGATGAGTTTCCTTAACCTCATATTCCAAAAGTCAAGACATCATGGTGCGACCCCATTCAATCTCCACGTCCCCAAGTGACTTGACACTCCAAGCAGTGAAGGAATTGAGATACTACCCATTCCTCTCCACCTCCCTCGCAATAATCCCTGTTTGTTCTGGGCTCTGAAACTCCGATTTAATTTGAGGGGAAATGCAAGGTATCAATTAGGAAATTCTTCAGCTGGGCTGCCATTGCCGGCCACCTACCATTTTCCTCTGGCTTCTTTGAAGTACCCCAGAGAAGGGGCAACATAGCAGGGCAGACCTTGGGCAGTAAAGTAACAGATTAACGTGATCACTTATTCATGACGCACACCAAAATTTACACAGAAAAGAGAAAGGTGATTGTCCTTGCCAGCAAGTGACAAGGAAGACAGAAACCCGTCATTGGCTCTGCATTCAAGTCCCTACAGGCCTATTCGGTTCCTGACCATCCTCGCACACAGCCCTGCCAGATCCGAGTCCCCTTAAGTCACCCCAGGGCCACAGAGGTAGATCTGAATGTTCCAGGAAGCAACTAGCACATTGGAGGGCAGATAACCAAGAATAAAGGGGTTGCTCTGGGTGGGGATGAAAGGAGAGGAGCCATTCGGATTTGCGCCCCTAAGAAGCAAGGAAGACTGCTGCCAGAGGGCCAACTGTGGAGTCACTATGGAATGGTGTTACCTGGTCCAGGACCTCAGAGAGACAGCAGCGCATCAGCATCTGGCGGGCTGAGAAGCCGGAGACCTGATGCGCACACATTCAAAGCATCAGACCGCCTTCCATAGCCTGGAGCAATGGGGAAGTAGGTACCTGTTTCACGATTTCCATATCCAACTGGCCTTCCATCAATCTTTCGGGTCAGGGGCCAACTACTCGCTCATAAAGCAACTGAACGGGGCAGAGAGCGGACCCCAAAGAAGGGCCAGCTACTCCTCCAGTCCCAGAATGCGACCCTGCAGCTACTTCAGGAGGAAGCAAGAACCACCAGAGACAGTGAGGTTCAATCTGTCTCGGAGACACATGACGAGCTGAACAGAAATGGGCCTGAGGAGAGAGAAAGGAAGGAAGCCGGGATACGACCCAGGGCTGAGGAGTGGGAGGGCCACCTAAAGCTGAGGCTAGTGGCCATCTGGCACCAGGGCCCCAAGGTCACGGTGCCTCCCCTCAAACAGTGGGACGTATTTTTCTCTCGAGTTTCACTACCCGGCGCCTACAGAAGGCACACAGCCTTACGACTGCAATTATTGCCTATAATTATTGTGAAAAGTCTTTGATGTGATAGCAAAAATTATTAAAACGGCCCTTCTTAGAAAAGGAAGGCCATAAATACACAGCCTGCTTTGGAAAATGCAGGGACCCAATTTCGCCCCAGGACTGTGTGCCAGAAAAGAGTCCCTCAGGTTCATAGGCTTGTCTTCGGTTTCTCCCCTTGAAGATGTTTTATCCCATGTGAAAGATGAATAATGGTATGCGGTGCAGGATCTATTTTAAGAATATACTCAGAGATACTTCAAAGGGGAAAAACAAAAAAAACAAAAAACGAGAGTAATCTTCTCTTTGCCAACACACATATGTTGGCACAAGCTCCTAGTTCTTCCGGACCCCACAGGAACCCACTAAAACTGTCTCTGAGAATGAGAACAAGGGACGTGACACGTCCATCGTGTGTGTTAAAGATGACGAGTGGGTGGTGCCCTATGAATCTTGTTCCATTAGTAAACATTTCAGGGTCCTTAAAGGAATAAAGAATAGCTCACATTGTCCTCGTTGGCCTTGATAATATAGTTACCGGGCAAGGTCACATGTTAAAAACAAATCGACCTCATCTTCTGTTGTAACGGGCATAATCCCAAATTATAGCCCGTATCACAGGAGCACATGCATTATTACCACAGGGCAAGACTGTAAATCATATTCTGGAATCAGTTTCAAGGGAAAGGAGAAAGGCCATCTCCAAACGGAAGCAAAACTCAGTGTCTGTGGAGTTCCTGTCGTGGCTCAGTGGTTAATGAATCCGACTAGGAACCATGAGGTTGTGGGTTCGATCCCTGCCCTTGCTCAGTGGGTTAACGATCCAGCCTTGCCGTGAGCTGTGGTGTAGGTCGCAGACACGGCTCGGATCCCGAGTTGCTGTGGCTGTGCTGTAGGCTGGCGGCTACAGCTCCGATTCGACCCCTAGCCTGGGAACCTCCATATGCTGCGGGAGCGGCCCTAGAAAAGGCAAAAAGACCAAAAAAAAAAAAAAAAACACAAAACAAAATCCTGCATCCGCATGGATGCTACTTGGGTTTGTAACCCCTCTGAGCCACAACAGGAACTCCCCATTTAACTTTATTTAGCCAAGAAACACAAACTGTCCCTTGGTAAAAATTCAGGCTACAGCAATTATCACTTTGGGGTCACAGGCTAGAGAAATGGCTTTCATTGGCAGATTAATGAAAAACACAATAATAAAGGCTGACTCACAGGAAGTTGCCATGATTTCAGGTCAAAAGGTGAAATATCAGCCACAGCACCTGGTCCAGCCTAATATTTTGAGGAATCAACTTTGCATCAACATCTGAGTATTTCTATATATAAACTGCGTGTTTCTATATATAAACTGAGTATTTCTATGTATAATAAAATCATCTGCATTCTAGAACTCCTGCACTTGGAAGATTGAAATAAGACACTCCTATTTACTTACTTAAACATGCATCTCATTTTTTAAAAAATAGGCATGCTGAGAGTACAGACTCGGTCAATGGCACTATCCAGACAAATGATCAGTTCTTTCCTAAGAGCCAATCATTTTGTTGAAAGTAGTCTCTGCTCTATAAAATAAAGGTGGATGATTCAGAAATTTAGAGTATCTAAGGATAAATGTGTGTAAAAAAAAAAAAAAGAAAGAAAAGAAAACCCACCCTGAGATGAAGGGAGTTTGTTCCCTATCACATCAAAGGAACGGAGAACAAAGATGGAAATGACAGCTCCCTGCACAATTGTGATGCATTTAAGTGCTGACTTTTTGATGTTGCTGATGAGAGTATATCGACCTCAGAGCGTCTGTCAATTTATCACCTGATCACCTCCTTCTACTCTCTTTATTTCTTGAATACTTCTGTCAAATAGGTCTTTCCTCTGCTAGGTTTTCAACGGGGGCTGTAGATTTCCCTGTCTCGCCCCCTTACAACTTTGTGGAAGATTTAGGGACAGGAGTGAGAAAAGGAAAACCCATCATCGTCCTTCTGACCTGCCGAGATGTGCAGCCAAGGTTTGGAGAGATGAAAAATGCTTCCCGAACAAACGTTTCTCCGGGGTGGGGCGGGGGAGAGCAGGGGTCTCAGAGCCCCTGGCCTTGGTCCTGAGGAGGATATAGAAAGAACTGAGGCGCCAAGGAAGTGGAGAGCGGGCTGGTAACGGGGATCACAGCTCTCGGAGATTCAACGACAGGCTGGAGAGGGACCGGAAAGTTCAAAGCGCAGTGCATGGAGTTTTCCCACTTTATTTTATTTTTTGTCTTTTTTAGGGCTGTACTCGCCACATAGGGAGGTTCCCAGGCTATGTGGGTCGAATTGGAGCTGCAGTCCCGGCCACCACCACAGCCACAGCCACGCCAGATCTGAGCCACATCGTCGACCTACACCACAGCTCACGGCCACGCCGGATCCTGAACCCACTGAGCGAGGCCAGGGATCGAACCCGCACCCTCATGGTTCCTAGTCAGATGCGTTTCCACTGCGCCACGACGGGAACTCCCGAGTTGGCCCATTTTAGAGTAAGAAGCTATGCCCAAACCAAGCATTACCGAGAGAGGAAAAAAAAGGTTCAAAAAGTAAACACCATGCAAGATGCCTGGAGACTGGCTTGAAAGCAGGGGGTGGGAGACCTCTGCCGAGTGTTATTTTGGTTTTGAAGAGAAGACTGGGGAGAGCGAAGAGAACCACCAGCATGGCTAAAAGGCCAGAGGAAAAACAAGTGGAGGTATCTTTGATGAATAAAAAACTAGTCCCAGCCCGGGTATAGAGGAAAACCCCACGGTCACAGCAGGTCAGACCCAAAATAACAATCAGGCAGGAGCAACTTGCAAGAGATTGCAAAGGCAACAGAGGAAGAGGCTCTTTCTATCAAAAGGGGAAAGCCACTCAGGGCATCGCAGGAGCCTCGCACACCTGAACCAGAACACTGAACTCGGCAGGTCAGAGGTACTAGATCAAATAGTGCTAAACACGATGCTCGGCATCGAATCACAAACCAGGAGTAAGTAGATCAATCACTGGGACCAGATGGCCTCCACCAGCCAGCTTGGAAGCAACTCAAGGGTGAAATTGTTCTGGCCAACATGTGTAGGCCGGTCTTTACAAACAGCCACTGTGCCCGAGAGCCTGGTGCTTGTCCGCGAGATTCCTATTCAGAGCGAGGGTTCCAGAAGGGACGCTGAGAAGTTAAGACCCAGTGGGACTTATGTCCGTATCAAGCAGGCTGGGCAGCTCTACACTAAAGGGGACATCACTGCAGATTGTCAAAAATAAAGGTGCGGGAGGAGAGAAAACACCCAGGATTTTAGCCAAGGAGAAAATTCCCGTTCGTCTAATAAGCCCGAGCTGGTGGGCTGCTGATGCAAAGAGAACATGCATGTGAGTAAACAGGACCCTGAATATATACTTTACGGAGGGTGCTAGAAACCTAAGCGTGATCACGTCCCCCTGCTACTGTGTACTGGCAGGGAATCCTAAAAGATACCAAAGAGATAAGCAAAACTCCAAAGTGAGATAAAAAGAAGTGAAGAGAGGCGGAGGAGACAAAGGAGAATAAATTGAGGTTCCGGGTGGAAAGATGGGAATCTTATGTCTTTCAAGCGCGCACATGGGGAGGCTTTAAAAGTCGTCTTTTTATGGACTCCTGACATATTGAACTTATTCAAAAAAACAACCCGAGAGGCATAGCAATCGCTCACTTACACATTGCTTCAACTTTTGAGACAACCCAATGAGCAAGGGAAGCCTTGGTTTAATAGGAAAAAAGAGAGAGAGAAAGAAAGAAAAAAGAGACCTTCAAAGACTGTGAAATTTACTGTAAAATACTGGAGCCCCCCCTCTGGGACACAGCCTTTATTTTGCACACAAATACTCCAGTTGCATATTTAACCACCTCTGCTGTCTGATTTCTAGCCATGCGGTTCTGCCCTGGGTTAAAAGGGACAAAGCGTGAACCCAAATCAATGACAGCTCAAGTGACAGCTGAAAAGGGAGGCAGAAGCAACAGAGGCAGAACAGTCTGGGGCCATTTCGCTCGGGGGCAGAGAGTTCTTCATACTTCACAAAGCCCTAAGGGCATCACTGCGGCAGAGGGGCACTTAGGAAATGATTTTCGTAATGATCCTGGGTCTTCCTTAACTAATTAACTATGGTTTCTAGTATCCTGTTTAATTAGGAGAATAAATATTTCAGAAATATTTTCAGAGCTGTTTGGAACACTTTGCAACGTTTGCTACGCACAAGAACAATGATCTCGAAACAACTGTTACTCAAAATTTTGCCTTTTCAGATGAAGCAGGACACCGGACACATAACAGGTTAATGCCACAGGTTTAAGGCCAACAGTGGTTAGAGGTTGCGACTCAAGAGCTTCACGAAAGTTCTAGATGTATTCAGAGAGAGTAAGCCAGTGGGGTGATTTATTAAGGAAAACGGGCTTGTTTTGTATATATTCAGATCCTTAGATTTTCTGTGCCCCCAAAGGATATCTCTTTTCCTTCCACCTGGGCATGGTGTCCTTGCCACCTCCACAGCTGACCAGAGAGCTGGCACAGGTGCTAATGTTGTTTTTGCTCTCAAAGACCATCAAACAGGCGTTCCCGTCATGGCAAAGCAGAAACCAATCCGACTAAGAACTGTGAGGTTGCAGGTTCAATCCCTGGCCTCGCTCCGTGGGTTAAGGATCCGGCGTTGCCAGGATCTGTGGTGTAGGTCGCAGACACGGCTTGGATCTAGCGTTGCTGTGGCTGTGGTGTAGGTCAGCGGCTACAGCTCCGACTCAACCCCTAGCCTGGGAACCTCCGAATGCCACGAATGCCGCCCTAGAAAAACCGCCCCCCCCCCAAAAAAAAGGACCATCAAACAGCTGATTCATACCAAAGATATTAATCCCAGAAGATTTAGAAGAAGAAAGTTAAGGAAGCATGAACAGAAGGTTTATTTCTCAGAACGGGCTTGTTTACCCCTTCAAACACATTCTTTTCCATTTGGGAAGAAAGACTCTGCAAACTGTACTTCATTTTTTATTTCTCTCAAGACGACTTGGTCCTGGTGAAGAAAACACATTTGAAATGTCCAAGGAGAAAGCAAAAATAAGATGCTTTAAGTAAAGCCAATTTTCAAACCATATGCCTTAGAACAAGCCACTGTACACACCAGAAAAGTACCACTGCTGTTCCAACATGCTGCAGGAAAATGAAAGAAAATCTGAGTACTATCAAAGACCAAAAATAACCAAGGCTTCTGGAAAACAAAATGGCATAAATTCTATCATTCATTCATTCATTCATTCATTCACGTTAGTGGTTCCCCAAAGCCAAAGTTGCTCATCTCTCACAAAAGAGAACAAGTGACAAGGCAGGACTCTGAGTAAGGAAAAGACCCGCCCCCTCAACAAATTAAATACAATCATGGAAACAAAAACATGCAATTAAAAAAAGACCCCCGCATCTATTTACCCCAAGCTCCCAGTCCCTCCCCCTCCCCCCTGGCAACCACACGTCTATTCTCCAAGCCCATGACTTTTTTTTCTGTGGAAAGGTTCATTTGTGCTGTATATTAGATTCCAGATACGAGTAATATCATATGGTATTTGTCTCTCTCTCTCTGACTTATTTCACTCAGGATGAGAGTATCCAGGAGGAAAAAAAAAATGTATTGGGGAAATTAAAAAAAAATTATTGGAGGAGAAAGGATTTTTTTTTGCTGAAAAATAAAAGTCAGGAAAACCAAAACCAAATCAAATCAAACCAAAACAACAACAAAACCTGCAAGAGAACGGACAGAGAAGGAAGCAGCAGGAGAAAAGAGTAGCTCACCAGTCCTCATTCTAAAAGTGCCAGGCTACCAAATGTCACCTGCCACATTTGTACCCCACACGTAACACAAACACAATACAAATGTTCTACATTTTTAAGGACAAGTTAAGAACCATTTAAAATGGCCCTGATTTGGAGACTGACCTTTAATATAAACCCATCACCGCTCCTAGGCTCCTAGGGCATTTTATAAATGGACACGTGTGTGGGTCATAGATGGCACTTAGCACTGATATTCAGAGATCATTTCCTTAGAACAATGCCCTCTTAACACTTCCTACTTCTTTAGCAGGATCAGACACTAAAAGCGCCCGAGTTAATGCCTTGCTAAAGAAGGGATAAAAAGCTTACTTGCTGCCAGAATTTCTGAGAGGAACAAACACCCTCTGTGAGGGATGTCCTGAAAACAGCCCTCTGTGATGGCTCACACCATCTTTATTCCATGAAAACCTGCACAATGATGAGTTTTCAGTAAAAAGCTTGTAAACGCCTTGCTTCCTCTCGGAGCGATGAATGGGTGTGGCTGTGGGTCTCGTCCCCCTCCAGCTCCCATCTCCCACCACGAACACCAGGTAAGCCAAGTCAGGCTCAGGGCAGGAGGGGAGGGGGCAGGGACTACGGTTCCTTTTGGTAAAACAAATGGGGGTGATGGGAGTTCCTGCTGTGGCACAGTAGGTTAAGAATCTGACTGCAGGAGCTCTGGCCAAGACAGAGGTGCGGGTTCGATCCCCGGCTGGAAGTTCCCCATGTCACAGGTGTGGCCATAAAAACAAACAAATGGGGGTGATGGATTGCTGTTCGGACGGAAGGCTGAGGCATAGCTGAGGGCTGGGAATGCCGTTAAAGAGAGGCCAAGGGGGGCCGGGGTAAATCATTGTCGGTACCCGGCCTGGATCAGTAACAGGAATTAAACCCACATGCACGTCCCAGGCCAAGGGTCTGAGAAATAATGTTTGGTTTTGAAACATACGGCTCTGCTATAGGCTGCCTCCACACACCCCCGCTCACCTGTTGAAACCTGATCCCCAAAGCGATGGTACCTGGAGGCAGGGCCTCTTTGGGAAGTCATTAGGTCATGAGGGTGCTGCTCTCTTAAGTGGGATTAGTGCCCCAATTAAAAAAGAAAAATCCGGAGTTCCCGTCGTCGTGGCGCAGTGGTTAACAAATCCGACTAGGAACCATGAGGTTGTGGGTTCGATCCCTGGTCTTGCTCAGTGGGTTAACGATCCAGTGTTGCCGTGAGCTGTGGTGTAGGTCGCAGATGCGGCTCGGATCCTGCGTTGCTGTGGCTGTGGTGTAGGCCGGCGGCTACAGCTCCGATTAGACCCCTAGCCTGGGAACCTTCATATGCCATGGGAGGGCCCAAGAAATAGCAAAAAGACAAAAAAAAAAGAAAAAGAAAAAGAAAAATCCCAGAGCTCTCATCACACATTGACTCAGCTGGCACCTTGACCTTGGACTAAGACAAGCTCCTTTTTCTTTCATCCTTCCCCAGACTCGCTCCATCCTTTTTTATGGAAACGATATGCTATTTTCTCCACTGCTCACCTCACAACATCAGCCTGCATTCTCTGAGGATGCAAAACAGTGAAATAAGGTTGCAGGTTAAGTAAATACTATCAAAGTTTCCAATCACTACGAACCGGAAGGGCGTTATGACGTTGGGGTCTCATTTCCTCAGTCTATACAAGAGAAAACGGAGTTCCCGGAAAATGTGGATGAACTTGGCCAAGGTGGCACGACTTACTTGGTTAGGGCTAGAACTCTGGACTCCTGTTGTCCAGCTGGTAATTCTCCTACCCCATCAGTCGGGCGAACCCTGACATTAACCACAGGAGAGCTGGACATCAGAAATGACACCAACTGGGAGTGCCCGTCGTGGCTCAGTGGTTAACGAATCCAAATACATGAGGTTGCAGGTTCGATCCCTGGCCTTGCTCAGTGGGTTATGGATCTGATGTTGCCGTGAGCTATGGTGTAGGTCGCAGACACGGCTCGGATCCCAGCCGTTGCTGTGGCTGTGGCTGTGGCCGGCGGCTATAGCTCCAATTAGACCCCTAGTAGCCTGGGAACCTCCATATGCCGCGAGAGCAGCCCTAGAAATGGCAAAAAGACAAAAAGACAAAAAAGACAAAAAAGAAATGACATTAACTGCTTTCCTCTCCCACCCCCAACTTCTGGACATCCAAATATAATTCACACACCATACACTTCACCTGCTTAAAGTGTCCGAGTAGGAATTCCCTGGTGGCCTAGCAGTTAAGGATTTGCTACTGTCACCCACGTGGCTCAGATTCAATCCTTGGCCCAGGAACTTCCGCAAGCTGAGAACGTGGCAAAAAGATAAAAAAAAATGAATGAATAAATAAAGTGTACAATTCAGTGGGTTTGGGAATGTTCAGAGTTTTGCAACCATCAGCACTAATTCCGAAACATTTCCCTCACCTCAAAAAAATTTCTTTTTTTTTTTTCTTTTTTGCCCACACCCACAGCATATGGAAGTTCCCGGGCCATGGATCGAATCCAACACCACATCCTTGACCCACCGCACCAGGCTGGGGTTTGAACCAGCAACGCCACAGAGACAAGCTGGATCATTAACTAACTACACCACAGCAGGAGCTCCATATTTCATCTATTTTTATTTTTATTTCGTGGCCACATCTGTGGCAGGCTGAAGTTCCCAGGTCGGGGATGGAACTCATGCTACGGCGGGGACAATGCCGGATCCTTAACCTGCTGAATCACCAAGGGAACTTCCACTAGAAATTCCATATTTAATATCAGATTTTTATTTTGATACTGGAGAGAAACATTTATAGGAACCTGTGTTTACAACACTAAAATCTCAATTTGGCTTTTCTTTTTTTTTCTGCCCAAAGGGTTTCAATTCTCTTAGGAAACTGCTGGGTCAGACAGGACAAAATGTTTGTCAAATGCCACCCACGGACGTCTTGGACCGAAGAATTCCATCTGAAATGGCCTCACATACAAGCTTAACACAAGTTATTGGTCTGGCCACCAGAAACAACAATGACATTTAAATTGGGAGTGATGACCAAAACAAAACAAACTCCAAAACACGGGTTTTAATCCCTCAAATAAGAAAACACTTAAATATAGTCACTGCTTCCTGTTTTCATCCTAAAATGCAGCCAAGGCGTTCCGAACTCCAACACACACACACAATTGTAAAAGTGGAATGGAATAGTAAATACGATTCGGACACCCCCTCCTTTCTGTAGCAACTCTCCTATGAATTACAGCTTTCAGAAAGGGGAGAATGAATACATCAGCCAACTTTCCGGATCAGAACACAACACATTAGCCCAAAGATAGCCAGATATGAATGCTGTTGAAACATCTAAGAATATCCACGGTTTCTACCACAGCTCCAAAATGAGTAACCGAGAAATTTAAGACAAGTCGCATTCTCCAACAAGATCCCCCGATGCAAACATTATCACCTCATTTTAGGAGAATGGCTTGGCTGGGTACAACGTCATTCGTGTCAAAGAGGGTTGGTTGGGGGCAGCAACTGGCCTTTCAGTAGAGAGTCACAGAGTTTGTTGATTTATCTGCATTCTGAAAATTCTTTTTGTTCATTACCCAGGCTGCTGGGCAGAGCATTTTCCCTGATCTCCGCTGCAGAATTTTAGCCCCAAAGCCAAATCAGGTACTTTTTTTTTTTTTTAACAACCTCCCCAATTTCTTTTCCTTTAAGGTTGCATTCCATTTCAACTATAGTTTTGGGGGCCAGCCGTGGACTCACCCTATAGTTTCCACCGAGTTTGTAGAATTTCACCTTTGTATCCCCATGTCATCAGTCTTTCACCGCTACCATGCTGGCTCTACCTGTATCCCTACCAGCTACCTTTTCTTTCTTTTGTCACTCAATGAGCATTTAGTGGCTATCTAGTATATGCCAGGCATGGTGACAGAGCCTGAGGATAAAAAAGGAGCTCGAAGTCTACCATGAATTACTGCACAACTCACCCCCACCCCCCGCCACTGCCATGGGCATCCCCGTCACTACCATAACCTACCCACCTTCCATGTCAAAACGGTCTGTTTGAGAGGCTGCTGAATCTGAGATCTGGCTGTCTTGACGCCCCCAGTTCCCAGAAGACCCTCTGACGACCACACTCAAATTACTCAATTCTTTATTTTGATGCGGAATATGAACATTAATAGGGATCTCTTCAGAACTTCTGTCCTCACGTCATACACCAAAGTTAGAATGATTTTATTTTCAAAGGTCTTCCAAACGTACAGACTGCGATTTTCTTTTCTTGTCAGAAAAGGAAACAAGCCTGTTAAAACCTGCAAATATGCACTATTTTCTGCATTACTCATCTTTCCTAAATAGTTGCAGCTGTTTTGCATGCTGTTCTCTGCAAAAAGATGGAGCAACATCCTGTACTGAGTGTTAGGTTAGAGGGCATCCTTTCTAGACAGCAAGATCAGAAAAGGCAAACGATTGGCTGATGAGATGGTAATAGGCGATCCCTCAAGAGATGGACAGAAAGGATATAATAGGATAGCCGGACATCCACGAGCCCGCCAAGTGTTCACGTGCTATCAGAGCAGCCTTCTCAAGTCCTTATCAGCTGCATGCATTTCAGGTCAGAAGTATGTCATGAAGGCACGAATCAGCTATGCACGCAGATGATTCACGTTTAAAAGCATTTCAGATCATAATATCAAGTTCCAAGCCCAAAGCTCCAAATGCCATCAGTCCTTTAAAGCACACGCACACATGTTTTCAATGGTTCAGTTCAGCGGTTCCCAAGCTCTCGGTCTGAGAGGTATTTCCAAACATCTATGGATTTCTAGGGCTGCCACGTGCTTTCTGCCCACTGAATACTGTCCCACTTAAGAGAACTCACGATGGCCTTCTCTAGCCTGAGCACGGCTGCGCATGACGCGGCAGGGGATAAAACGTTCCTTGCCAGTTCACGAGACTGTGTGGGCAGGAAACGTGGCAGGCCAACCTCCGTGAGCTCCTGCACGAGACAAATGATCAACATGATTTATTTAGGCGAGGATGGTGAGCCCTTCTCACTGGGAACTCAAACGGTCACCATGGATGACACCAAACCAATATTCCATTGAGGCCAAAAACAGAGAGGGGGAGTTCCCGTCGTGGCGCAGTGGTTAACGAATCCGACTAGGAACCAAGAGGTTGCGGGTTCGGTCCCTGCCCTTGCTTGGTGGGTTAACAATCCGGCGTTGCCGTGAGCTGCGGTGTAGGTTGCAGACGCGGCTCGGATCCCGTGTTGCTGTGGCTCTGGCGTAGGCTGGTGGCTACAGCTCCGATTCGACCCCCAGCCTGGGAACCTCCATATGCCGTGGGAGCGGCCCAAGAAATGGCAAAAAGACAAAAACAGAGAGGGAGTGACGGAGAAGAGGCAGAGGAGCCCTGGTCCTCGAGCAGACTCTGCCGCAGGGCCGCTGGGTGATGTGGGTCTCAATGACTCATCTGTGAAATGATCTCTCACCGTCCCCTCTGGCTCCAGCATTCATAGGAGCTCTTAAGATCTTATGCTCCCATGATTCTGTTTCTCAGCGACACCCAGGGACCTCTGGTGGAGGGCAGAGCTGACAAGCATCAGCCCCCAAATGAGCTCCTCCATCAGGTGTTCGTTCCTCCAGCAGCCAATGGTTTATTTCACTCACCTGAGTGTTGCAAGAGCCACAAGCCCTGGCGGAACTGTTCTCCGTAAATCCTTGGGTGAATAGGAGGGCTGCAAAGGGCCTTCAGAGCAACAGGTGTGGACAAAAGCGCTCATCTCGTAGTCAATGGAGGTTGACTAAAGAGCCTCCTGAGCATTTCGGATTCCTTCTGCAGGCTACCTCCTCCTCTTCCTAAATCCGCCTCTTTGGGCTCAATGGCAACTACTACATTCTGCATTTAGGAGCAGGTAACACGGAGTAGGCTGCATTCTTATAAATTCTGAGACTAAAGTTCTGTCTACCTCTGTGCAGTGGTTCCGTCTGTACATCCCAGTGTATGAATGCCAAAAGCTGGGAACCAGCAGACTTTTCAGTCCATTACGACTGCAAGGCTGGAAGCCTGCCAAGGCTAATGGGGAGAGGGGGGTATGTCTAAAGGTAATCAGCGGGGTCCCTTTGCAGACTTTGGCTTTGGGAGCCAATTTTTAACTTCTACCACCGACAAACAGAGTATGATTCCCCTTCTATCAAAGGGTAAAGGACGGAGAAGCAGTAACAAATTGAATATCAATCGAGTGAAGCAAAACATTCTTCCCAGGGCCACTTCCAGACTATGCTACTCTCAGTGCCAGCCTAGCAGGACAGAGGTAAGTGGCTGGGACCAACTCCATGAACTGTATGCAGGCAAAGTACTTAACCTTTGCGGGGCGGAGGGGGAAAGGGACGGGACGACGACTCAGATTCCCCTGTAGGCTACCTTCAGCTCTAATGTACTATGGTCTATCTCTATGTAATTTTTCATTTAAAAGAGTCCAGGGAAAACCACTTGCAATTGAGTTTGGTAATAAAATGATGAGAAATCGGTACTCTCATCACCACGGAAACCAAGCCTCAGCATGATGAACATCACCTGTTCCCATCACCATCGAGGTCCGCACGTGAAGCTCCATTTATACCCTGTGGGGTGCCCCGTTGAGATGGTCTGATTCTGGACTTTATGGAGCTTTCAAACCGTGGGGATCCATGGTTCTATCCTAGCTACTTGCCCTGGTTTCTCTGGCATGGCGCTCTCTGAACCAGACTGCGTAAGCGGCACGCACCCACTGCTGCAAGGCGATGGAGTTCTCCCAACCCAGATATTCTACTGGTAGGTAGCTTTGAACTCTCCGAGCCACTTCTGCCCAAATAACTAAAGCGTTCCTGGGGCCCCATCCGGGCCCGACTTAAAGCTTCCCCAGAGGGGCCTGCCACTCAAGGCTCCAGTTTAAAACACTGCCCTGGAAAAGGAGTTGACCCACCCCGGTGCCCCAGAACTAAAAATAGTCCTGCAGGCCTGTGGGCTGCCCAGTCCCCGGCCTCCCTACCTCCCACTACACTTAGGTTGCACATTCTTGTCCGGGAACTCTCCGCATTCTCAACCTCATCCTGCTCAGGGTAACGGCTGGAGCTGAAGGCACTTAGAAAGCCCTCCATGACCTGTCCTGTCTTAGCAAGTGAGACACACGGCCGAGGCAGTGGCTGCATCTCCTGGAAGCAAGCAGTTCTCCCCTTTCCCCCCAGAAGAGGATTTCTGTGGCCTTGTTAAGCCTCAGAAAGTAGAAAAGGGACCTAACGCACAGAGGGATTAAGTGACTTATCCAAGGTGGTCCAACAGAGCCGGGAATCAGTCTCCCAGCTCCAAGTCCACTAAACCACCATGTCATCATAATAAACACATAAATCGGATGGCAAATCACCTATTCTACACTATTTGGATGTTTCTGTGCAATTTGGGTATTATGGTGTTGCTTAGGCTGGTAAGATTTGATCACTGGGCACAAAACCGTAAGTCATAGTTTGCCCTATAGCCCTGTAACCAGTTTTTTTTTTTTTTTTTTTTAAGAAAGAAAAGGCACAAATAAAACAGAAGAGAGTGCTCCTTTGCTGCTCTTTGTTGTTCCCGGGAAAGAGGTTCACAAAGAATAAAAGATTCGCTTTATCGGTCATTTCAAAAACAAAAACACTGGCGTGCCCTGGAGGAATGCAGTTGTGTAGTTTGCATCCCACACTCAGGCAGGAGCTACAAGGAAGCAGGGAGGCGGATGCTGAGGGTCTCCTAAACTCCTGGGGGAGGGGGGGTGAGCCCTCACTCCTACTGCGCCTGCGTGCCCAGCCAGGGCCAGGGGAGGTGCTGCTGAGGGTGGTGGCCCTGAAGTGCCATCAGAATGGGACTCAATGCCATTCTGATTCTTTTTAGACATTGTCTGTAGGGCTTTCTGGCCTCTTCCTGCCTTTAGCCACGACATGGACCTGCTGTGGCCTCATTCATCCACCTCAGCCCAAGTCCCATCCAGGAAAGCATTACAAGGTCACTTACCCATTTGGGGGAGCAAAACTACTTTAAACCATTTTTAATTACTGAGTTCTTTGCGTGCCTATACCATTTCCTGTCCTTAGGGTGACCATAAATTACACTCCACACCAGGACACTTTTGAGAGTGAAGGGAGGCGCTATTAACATTCACGCCGGGACAACAGGTGTGAGCCCGGATTGTGCTGAGCAGACCGGAACAATGAGCCCTTCCCTTACCTCTAATATGTCAAGCAAAGTATCTATTTGCTGAGACACTTTCAAATAAAAGTGTAAAAAAAAAATGTTAAACTCCATGCCATGTGAATCATCATGAAACAGCATTGGAGATGAAATGGATATGCTATGATTTTTCCTGGCAGCATATGAAATCTCAATTTTTTTTTTTTTTGGTTTTTTTGCCTTTTCCAAGGCTGCACCCGCGGCATATGGAGGTTCCCAGGCTAGGGGTCGAATCGGAGCTGTAGTCACTGGCCTATGCCACAGCCACAGCAACACCAGATCCTTAACCCACTGAGCAAGGCCAGGGATCGAACCCTCAACCTCATGGTTCCTACTCAGATTCGTTAACCACTGTGCCACAACGGGAACTCCTGAAGTCTCAAATTTTTTTTAATGATTTTAATTTTTTCCATCATAGCTGGTGTACAGAGGTCTGTCAGTTTTCTTTCTTTCTTTTTTTTTTTTTTTGTCTTTTTGCCATTTCTTGGGGCCACTCCTGCGGCATATGGAGGTTCCCAGGCTAGGGGTCGAATTGGAGCTGTAGCTGCCAGCCTACGCCAGAGCCACAGCAATGCAGGATCTGAGCCGAGTCTGCAACCTACACCACAGCTCACGGCAACGCCGGAACCTTGACCCACTGAGCAAGGGCAGGGACCGAACCCGAAACCTCATGGTTCCTAGTCGGATTTGTTAACCACTGCGCCACGATGGGAACTCCATGTCAGTTTTCTACTGTACAGCAAGGTGACCCAGTCACACATACATTCTTTTTTTTTTTTGCTATTTCTTGGGCCGCTCCCGGGGCACATGGAGGTTCCCAGGCTAGGGGTCTAATCGGAGCCGTAGCCACCAACCTACACCACAACCACAGCAACGCGGGATCCGAGCCACGTCTGCAACCTACACCACAGCTCACGGCAACGCCAGATCGTCAACCCACTGAGCAAGGGCAGGGACCGAACCCGCAACCTCATGGTTCCTAGTCGGATTCGTTAACCACTGCGCCACGACGGGAACTCCCAGTCACACATACATTCTTTTTCTCACATTTGAGGTCTTAATTTAATCTCAGTGATCTGGGTGGCCAATCTAGGCCCTTCCATAAGGATGCTGGCCCCCCCTGAAAAGGAGACCCTGGGGCTGGTGATGCCGTACTCCCAACACAGCTCATTCTTTCCAGCCTCCACACCGAGGTCTAAGGGGATGTTTTCAATTCGCAAAAGCTCTGTCGATAAAATGAATCACCCTTCAATGTGTTTTGTACTCTACGCTCATGACTTATCAGTTCAAAGATCTCGTTGACTCATTTGGAACTTCACTTTCAAAATCTAAATTTAGTCTAAATTCTAATTTATCTTAAGATAAAGTGGGGATTTGCTCATCTGAGATAATATGGAGAACACTTAACCCTGGAAGATACTGTTTTATACTGTGACCTGACTTCTTGATTTTGTTCACACGCCCAAGCATAAAACCTACTCATACATCGATGGATACATTGCAATGTGTCAGAAAATACAGAACAGAAGGTCCCTGAACTACAAACGTTCAATGAAGGTGTCAAAGTGCTTCATATTCAACAGAAACCGAACTTCAAAATTTGGGGTGGGGGACAGTTTGTCTGGGGTTTTTTTGGCTGTGCTGATGGCTGGAGCCCAAGCCGCAGCAGTAACAATGCCAGCTCCTTAATTGCTAGGCTACCAGGGAACTCCCGCATTTCAAATTTTGAATGTCGATCTTTCCCTGAGCCAGGGAAATGCAGTAAGATACTCCCCTGGTGATGCTGGGCAGCGGCAGCCACTCGAGGCAAAACCACTGATAGACGTACGACCATTGTGGACCCAAACAACGGTTCTGTTTTTCACCTTCACATTCAGTAAATTACAGGAGCTATTCCACACTTTATCATAAAACAGGCTTTGTGTCAGATGATTTTCCCCAGCTCTGGGCTAATGCAAGTGTGTTGAGCACATTGAAGGGAGGCTAGGCTAAAGCCATGATGCTCTGTAGGTTATGTGTATTAAAAACGTTTTTTACCTCTTCAGTTGAGGAAGATCTGTACCTTTTGATATGCCAAAAACAAGGACATTTCATCCTACTTATAATTAAATAATTTTATGTAAGGCCACAGCCTTTAATCCCCCCAAACGCAGCGCATACAATTAATTTCATCTTTATCAGTGTTTTCCGTCTGTTTTTAGTCGGTTACTACCTTTCTCCATGACATAAAGGACTCTTTTTCTTTTTTACTGACGCCCCGGCAGCATGTGGAAGTTCCCAGGCCAGAGACTGAATCTGAGCTGCAGCAACTCCGGATCCATAACCCCCTGCACAGGCCCAGGGAT
Source organism: Sus scrofa (assembly GCF_054392235.1). Classification (NCBI taxonomy): domain Eukaryota; kingdom Metazoa; phylum Chordata; class Mammalia; order Artiodactyla; family Suidae; genus Sus; species Sus scrofa. Next base: position 119,601,971 of record NC_139401.1, read on the forward strand.
CGAACCTGTGCCTCCTCAGCAACCTGAGCTGATGCAGTGGGATTCTTAACCCACTGCACCACAGGGGGAACGCCAATAAAGTGCTCTTTAAAAACTAGCGTATCCCTTAAGTTTGCCTCTCGAGAAAGGTTATGGCGTTTTTATACCCTATGGGGGCTTGGGACCCTACTTCCCCTTTTTCTTATATTTCTATTTAAGTTCTAGTTCTCACAGAACCATTGCGGCTTGAGATAACCAGAGTCTGTCTTCAATGCGATTCAACTTGTGCAGAATAGACAGTGCGAGCTAAGCAAAGAAACCGAACCTACTACTATGATGCACCTGATAAAGAGTGTCCTGAAACCTAGTCAAGAATGTCAAAATACGGAGTTCCCGTCATGGCTCAGTGGTTAACGAATCCGACCAGGAACCATGAGGTTGCGGGTTCGATCCCTGCCCTTGCTCAGTGGGTTAAGGATCCGGCATTGCCGTGAGCTGTGGTGTAGGTCACAGACGCGGCCCGGATCCCGAGTTGCTGTGGCTCTGGTGTAGGCCGGTGGCTACAGCTCTGATTCGACCCCTAGCCTGGGAACCTCCATATGCCATGGGAGCGGCCCAAGAAAGGGCAAAAAGACAAAAACAAACAAAAGAGAATGTCAAAATACTTTTCGAGCGTTTCGTGTGCACAGTGATTTAGGAGACTGTCATTTGATCCATGGTCCTAGTCTCTTCAAGATGAAATTAAATTGAATTAAACACCCCGATATTTACAAAGCTTTCCTTCCAGGATCAGTAATTCTTTCTACATATGATACGAACACTGAAACGAGGCATTCTGAAAGAGCAAGAAACCAGAGGTACAGTACTGAGCATTTAATTATGCTAAGGCACTGGGGGAAGACAGAGGTCAAGAATTAGGGCTTAAATAAATCATTTTCATCAGAAAATTGTTTAGTGACCTATGAAACAGTCAACCAAGGAATCTGGAGTCGAGCACTCACGGCCCAGCTGTGACTAATATTACTATTAACAACCCACCATTCAAGAGGCAGATCAAAGTAATTAACACTCAACTTGATAAAAAAAAAAAAAAGGCCAAATTACTCCCATATGATTGCTTTTAAAATAAGACCAAGTTATGTCAACTCGTTGATTATTTAGTTAAAAATGAAAGCTGACAAGGTGGAGTGAGTGGAGGTGGGAGGTCACGGCGCTCCAGCCAGGACACACGAAAATAAAAGCTCCAAGTCAAGTGTCTTCTTACGAAATGCTTTAAAACAAAAACAGAAGCGCGCCTCAAAACCCACCCACATCGCTCCAAGTAAGGGTTTTTGCCTCGAGAACACAGGACATGCAATCTGAGGTTTGTGTTCACCTCAGCAGCCAGAGCAGCCAACATGCGCCCCCCCCAAATTTTCTGGAAAAGTCAACAGTGTGTTTTGTCTGTTCCTGTTTGGTTGGAAAGGAGGGAGGGAGAGGCTATTTTGCAAGAGTTGGTTAAGAGTTCCGGGTTGGTTTATTTGATGGAGAAAAGCAATTTTCTAGAGAACCACTTAAAATAAAGGAGCAAACAAGCAGACATGGAACGCTGGGAAAGTTCATCCTTTGGACTGATTGGCGTCAGTGAGCAGTTCCTATACCTGAGTTCTTCAGATTTTTGGTAGATTGCAGATTCTCTCTGCACACCTTCATTGTTCCAGGGCAACAGTTCCATCATCTCTACTTTTCAACCTGGATCACATTTCCAGGCTTACCTGAGAGATGCTGGAAATGCTCCGCTTGCAGTAAGCTTTGTTTCACCCCCTCCTTGGATGTTCTTCAGCCTCGCTTAGAGATTTAACTCATTTCCCTTCTAAGGATTGAATGACCACTAGCTCAATAACTATTTGAGGACCTACTACTACATTTAGAAAAATCCCATCAAATCGCTAACCAAAGAGATGTTCTTTTAAGACTGTAGCTCTTGGGAGGGGGGAGAGAGCTTGAAGCAAAAAGGAAGTTTCAATTACTTTGTGAAGTGAAGCAGAAAAATTAAGTGAGATCCAAGCAAACGTTATTAGCTATGACAAGCAATCCTTAATGCTTTTGTTTCATGAGTGTTCTGAAACCTTTGCTAAAATATTTGAAAAATTCATCAAGCTGTGGCATCCCAATTTAGCTGCTCTGTGTGCTTGTGTGTGTGTACACACATATATGAAATTAGTCTTTAAGCAAGTTCCTCTTCAGTGTGTTTTATAAGCATCATTTTTCTTGAAGTCCTAATAAGCCTTCTTACTGTTCAAATATAAACATAATTGGAAACTATGGCAAGTTTTAACACTGTTAATTAAAAGCCTACTTTACTCTTGACTTCTAGGCCTAAACCAGCCTCAATATCTCTTCTCTCAGAGTCTGTCATGACCTCTGGAACAAACAAGACAGGGCATAACTACAAGTTGCTAAGAAGCAACTCACACTCACTGATATTCTTAAGGTGAATATGCAGTCCCTTTTTGTTATATTAGGTAATGTGTATGTTTTATTATTATTTTATTGAAGTAAGGTTGATTACAATGTCATATACATATGATATTGAGTATAGCTCCCTATGCTATAAAGTAGGACCTTGGGAGTTGCCGTTGTGGCACAGTGATAACGAATCCAACTAGCATCCACGAGGATGCAGGTTTGATCCCTGGCCTCGCTCAGTGGGTTAAGGATCCAGTGTTGCTGTGGCATAGGCCCATAGCTGTAGCTCCGATTCAACCCTTAGCCTGGAAACTTCCACATGCCATGGGTATGGCCCTTTAAAAAAAAAAAAAAAGTAGGACTTTGTTAAATGCATAGTCCTTTGAATCCTGGTGTTCGTTACTTTGCTGTATAGTAGAAAAAAATGTATTGGGGAAATAAAAATTGATTACCATTAAGACTAAAAAAAAAATTGAAAAAATAAATTGAAAAAAAATAAGTTACTTACAGTTTTAGGACTAAAAACTCATATGTGCATATTTACTTCAAACTCTTTCGCTTTACTCAAATCACTTATTGTCTTTGGGGGGAAATCAGTAGCCTCCCTGCCCCAATGAAACATGCTGTCGATTTGTCAGCTAAACAAACTCATCAAAGAAAAGGCTGCAGCCATCATTTCTAAATATAAATCAAGCCATCTTTACACACGAAGCTTGTCCTTAATGGGCACACCATTTCTTTAGCAGAAAAAAATAGGCTTGAGTTGATTTCTCTTTTGCAAATTGGTTAAATATAAGAAACCTCAGGCCATTATGAGTTGTAAAGTTTCCCACAGGGAGAGGCAATTAGTTTACCCGACTGACACTAAGGCCTCAAGACAAGTTACTTTCCAGGACATTCTAGAAGAAGTTCTAAAATTGAGCCAATGGAGTTCCCTTGTGGCACAGTGGGTTAAGGACCTAGCATTTGCCACTGCAGTGCCTCTGGTCACTGCTGTGGCACGGGTTCCAGTCCTCATCCGGGAACTTCCACGTGCCACGGATGTGGCCAAAAAAATAAAAACGATAAAAATAAAATTGAGCCAAGAGTTCCAGGTGACCTCGCAGACATGAGTGTGGCCACTACCCTAAATGAGACATTCATTCCTTCAACACCCAGCTCAACCCCCAGCTGCTCCACCCAGACCCTGGCTCAAAAGCTCCAAAGAGATTACCTGAAGCCCAAATTCTGCTTTTCAGAAAGCCCTTTTGTTTTGTGAGGAGGCCCCAAGGGTATAAATGAAGGGTAAGCGTAACGTGCAGGTGTTCATTTTCTAGAAAGAAATCTCCTGACCCACTCTCAAGCTAAACACCTAGAGCCCTCTCTCCAGAGGCATCTACCCCTGCTTGTGACCAAGGACCCTCCACAGACAATCAGCCTCAGGACCGCTCCTGACAAGTCCGGCGCCGCAAATGCAGCAAAAACACCACGAGACGGTTCACCCAAACCATCAACTTACTAGTTCCTTCAGAATTTTTCTCTTTTCTTACATTTTCTGGAAGTGATTAAACCTTGAGACACATGGAATGTGTCGCCCTCCTGACTCACATAAAAAAAGCAAATTATAGGAGTTCCCGTCGTGGCTCAGTGAAAATTAATCTGACCTGCATCCATGAGGACGCAGGTTCGATCCCTGGCCTTGCTCAGTGGGTTAAGGATTGTCATTGGCATTCCCCTTGTGGCGCAGTGGTTAACGAATCCGACTAGGAACCATGAGGTTGCGGGTTCGGTCCCTGCCCTTGCTCAGTGGGTTAACGATCCGGCGTTGCCGTGAGCTGTGGTGTAGGTTGCAGACGCGGCTCGGATCCCGCGTTGCTGTGGCTCTGGCGTAGGCTGGTGGCTACAGCTCCAATTCGACCCCTAGCCTGGGAATCTCCATATGCCGTGGGAGCGGCCCAAGAAATAGCAACAACAACAAAAGACAAAAAAAAAAAAAAAAAAAAAAAAAAAAAGGATTGGCATTGCCTTGAGCTGTGTGATGTAGGTCGCAGAGCAGCTCGGATCTAGCGTTGCTGCGGCTGTGGTGTAGGCCAGTGGCTACAGCTCCGATTCGACCCCGAGCCTGGGAATCTCCATATGCCATGAGTGAGGCCCTGAAAAGACCAAAAAAAAAAAAAAAAAAAAAAAAAAAAGGCAAATTATAGCATTTTTCTAAATGCCAAAACATAATAAGATTTCTATTCCATTGCCACATGTTTGAGAAAAACAGCTGTAGTCTCCCTTTACTGATCAACACTATCCCTTCATCTTTCCTGAGGACGATGGCATTATTGTAAAAGTCTGGTTGCTGACAATTATATTCACAAAGTTAGATACTTTGCATCTTGGTAAACAAAATACCCTCTGACCCAGTGTTTGACAATCTGCTTAAAAGCATCTCAAGAAATACAGATTCTGGAGTGCCCTTGTGGCTCAATGGGCTAAGGATCCAGCACTGTCACCGCAGCGGGCTCAGGTTCGATCCCTGACCCGGGAACTTTCACATGCCATGGGTGTGGGGTGAAAGAGAGAGACAGAGAGATAGAGATCCTAATTTTAGGAAAACAGGTCATTACTTCAAGGTCAGACACCCAGATACATGTTGTTTATTTATTGACCTAACACAATTTGTCTTCTAGATTGTTAAAAATCCTTTAATAAGAATTAACCACAAAAGCAATTTCTTTCAAAAGGCTTAATTCTGGGGGGGGGGATAGATAACAAATGTGGGACTAACATAAACACACTACTATGTGTAAAAAAGATAACCAACAAGCACCTACTGTATATGTCGGGAACCTCTACTCAATATTCTGTAATAACCTCTGTAGGAAAAGAATCTGAAAAAAATGGATACATATGTATGTAAAACTGAATCATTTTGTTGTACACCTGGAACGCAACATTGCAAACCAACTAGACCTCAGTAACAAAATTTTTTTAATGTTTTAAAAAAGAAAGGAGTTCCCTCGGGGCTCAAGGAGGGAAGGATCCAGCATTGCGGTGGCTGGGGTTCGATCCCTGGCCCAGCAACTTCTGCATGCCACGGGCATGGCCGAAACAACAAAAAAGGGAAAAAAATAAAAATACGAAGGCTTGGTGCCTAGTGGTTATCACAGCTAAATGGGGGCGAAAATCCAAAGCTTAATATGAAACCAAGTTTTCACCGATGGGGTTGGGATTCTGATGCTCTATGCGCTCTCACGGTCTACAGTGCCCAGTAGGGACAGGGCTCTCGGGAGGAAAGCTGTGCCAGGATCCTGTCAAATTCTCCCCCCCCCCCCCGCCCGCCCCCTTTGCTAACCAATTCCTTTTCCACCCGTCCATTGTTGGCTTCAAAAGGTCCACCTGCCTTGACAGCTAGAGAGCAGAATGGAATGATCGTTTCCCGCCCCACGACTCCGAGGTTAAGCTCAACTCATACTCATAATTGCCAAACTGGAAGTTTTGCCAAGCCCTTTGATAAGGTCTCTGGTACAAATTAGGAGCGTTTGAGGCGTGTGCTTAAGAGCAAGCACATGTCTCTCAAACTGCTGCACTTCCTGCTTATCACGTTTTGAAAGTTGCCGGGATAGTTGAGATAGCAGGCTTTAAAAGTTCAAAGCCATTTTCAATATTCTGCTCCTTAGTGTGTGGCTTTTAATATCCTCTTGCTGGACAACATTAAAACCAAATGACCCTACAAGGTTTCACTTTGGAATCTTCGCCAGATTCAGATACCAGAGGGATGTGAACATATGCTGAGCTTCAAAATGCCCTGAACTCCTCAAGCCTCCCCATTAATGTTTTATTGACACTTTCTTAACGTCTACGCCAGACCCGCTGTGATGGCAATCGGAAGGATTTGAGATAGAATCTCTCACTCCCACGTGTTTTCTGACTGCCCAACAGACACGAACTCGATTGCAAGTAAAAGCATTCCTTTCCAGATGCTCATCCTCAGATAAAGAAGAAAAGAGCTTAAAAAGAACCAAAGCAGGGGTTTCCACTGTGGTGCCGTGGGCTAAGGATCCGGCGTTGTGTCTGTCACAGCAAGGGTTGATTCCCGGCCTGGTGCAGCAAGTTAAAGCATCTGGCATTGCTACAGCGGTGGCGGAGGTCGCAGCTGTGGCTCAGATTCGATCCCTGGCCCGGGAGCCTCCATATGCTGTGAGTATGGCCATTAAAAAAAAATTAAAAATTTAAAAATAAATAAGTAGAAAAAATAAACTCCTGCAGAACCCAAGCAGACACCTGGGGTACTGATTTTTATAACACTAATCATACCGACAGTGTTCCATCTTTTTTTTTTTAACCTTAAAACCAACAGCATCATACTGTTTTCTTGATAGGAACCAGACCCACAAGCCAAGAAACAAAAGGTAGAGAGAACAGCATATATATCTCCTTGGCAAACAAACCCCAAAATTTGTTCTGACATCAGTTTTACATGCTCTTTTTTAAATGATTCCATCGCTGGGTTATTAAAAACACACACGCACAAAAACAGCATAAATGAGCTCTATTCGTTAACAGTGACAGGAATGTGTCCAAAAGCTAGGATAATTTAATCCTTATTAATACCAGTGCGTAAATTCACTCATTCAATAAACAGAGCACCTCCTATGCGGCAGGCAGCCACGGGGCGCAGAGCTGGGGTTAAAAAGTCCCTGCCCTGAGGAAGCTTCCAGTCTTGGGCTTTTCCGTCTCCAGGGCTCAGGAGCAAAAGGCAGGCTGTCATCTGACAAAAAACAAGGTTGCAGGAAGTGAGACATCAGAAAGGGAGCTCAACAAAGAAGATCTCCAAGGTCCCACTCCGGAGCACACGCAAGTCCAAGTTTATTGGACTCTAAAGTGGCGACGTGTCAGGCTAATGAGAAAAAATGGGCAAAAATTAGGAAGGTCACTGTCAAGGTGGGCAGGGGAGCAGCCGCATGACCCCTCATCACAGGAAAGTGACTGGGAGACTGGGCCCTGGTCACTCGGCACAGAAAGCAGATGCATAGCTGCCTGGGGCTAAGGGGGAGCAGGAAAAGGGTTTCTTTGGGTGACAAAAATGTTCCAAAACAGACCGTCTGTAATGGTTGCACAACTCTGTGAACATACCACCCACTGAGCCACCAGGGAACTCCGCAAGTCCAACTCAATCCACACAAAAGCGGTGATTCACATGTGCCGAGACTATCACATACTATCTGAAACCTCCTGGATACAGCTCAGAATGAAAGGGAAAGCCCAGTGGAAGGAACAAAGGGACAACGAGGCGAAGGTGGGAAGAGGAAAGAAGAGAGAAACACACCAAGTCACAAAGAGCACGGCCAGGTGAACCAAGACCATCTTGGATTGTGGAAAAACCTTCCAAGAACCCAACTGGGAGAGTCGGGGGGAGGGGGGCGTGCAAAGCATCCTCCATGGAGTCGGTTATATACGCTCGGAGGATGCAAGGCCCAGAGAGTCAATCTGAGTCTCTGACCTTGAGAACACATCAGTGACCCTTCTCGAGCTTCCACTTCCAGTCTTCAAACGCAATGTGATTCCTAATTATGCTCAAATCCTCTCTCATTAATCAAACGGCACGCTTAACGAACCAGGAGCTCCTTGTAGCAGGACTATCGTATTCCATCTGAGCTCGCGATACAGAAATGTACCACGCAAGTCATTCAGCGGGTATGCGGATGACATATAAACAGACTAACTTTTCACAGCAGATACCAAAAACCCATCCATAGGGTTTTAAGACCTTGGCAAAACCTCTGACAAAAACGTGTTGGTTTAGGCTGTAAAAACTCCCCAGGAACCATCAGGTTTGTTATGAAATTGTTGCAGCCTATTGAGAGACTGTATATTTTTTGCTGCCTGGTTGGCCGATGTAGTCTAAAACGAGTAATATAAACACTTCCACATACTGCATAATAAAGCATCTTCAAAGCTTCTGACCATTTCAGACCTCAATTTGTAAATATCAGCTAGCATGCATGACGAAGTAGCTCTCAGGATTAATACAATCATTGAAATTCTGCCAACATTTGTGTATTGTGGGATTACAGAAACCGAACTATGCGCCCCTGGTATGTATATATGTAGTCATCTACAGCGTTTAGATTTGTTAATGTGTCCTCAAGGAAATAATTCTAATGGAAGCAGTTCACAGTCAAGTTCTCCCCAAGATACCAAAAAGAAACGTGGTAACAAGACAGAGAGAGGCTTTTATTGTAGATTTACACCAAAGGGCAGTTTGCGGAAAATGGAAAAATCAATCCACCTCATTTACTAATCAGATTCTCGAAAAAACCAATTTATTCATAGTCATGGAATAAACAGCGTTTTTGCAAAGCTAAAAGCTACCGACACCAATAAAAGAAAGCTTAATACGAAACCACTTTACAACTGAGGCAATTTCCATTTCTTAAGAATATTAAACTTGAGAAAGTACAAGTAGTTACACATTCTTGAAAATGGCCCACTTGTACTTGGGAACCCATAGCCTTTGGCCATTTAGCGATCCGATTCTCAAGCTCTGTTCAGGAGAGCAAAGCCTCCCTTCTTTCTTTTCCTCTCCAAGGCAGTGAAAAGCAGACTTTCTTTAAAAAAAAAAAAAAAATAGAATGAGAACTGCTACCCCAGGAAAGCCAGCAGTGGCTCTAACTGGTCCAACCATGAAACACAAGCGCCCAGATGTGAACTTGCCTGCACACTGTCCATTTCAACGGTCCTGACCATATTGCATTGGTCCAGATACTGGCCTAATCCCCTCCAGAGCTGCAGAATCACCAAAGTACACGGGGGGATTACGCCGTAGGGTTTGCAACAGTAAAAACTCGTTTAGGAAGGCAGAGAAGAATGTCACTTGAAATAAGACAGAGAGAAATGGCCCCTCTTCAAATTTCCCAGCACAGCTCTGAGGGCTGTCCTCGAGCCAAGTCTCCCCGGGGTTCTCCTAATCCCGGGCAGCCACTGCGGAGAGCCAGGATGAAACTTTTTTCTGAACAAAGAGAACTGAAAAGGGCCAAGTCTCAAAGTCACAGGCTCCCAGCTCGCCCCTGGCTCAAAGCCAAGGAGCAGAGCAGCCCGCGTGCTCGGGTCCCGCAGCTGATGGACAGACAGCCGGCTGGGGAGGGGAGGAGAGGCGGGGAGGGCCAGCAGGGAGAAGCTGCACCTCGGACCCCAGGGCACATCTGACCCCAGGGCCCTCTCCTGCTGCCCACAACCACCTCCCCAGGGCAACACGGCTGCCCACGCTGGCCCCCAGTCTTTGCCAAAGGCATTTCACACTCGCGGCCTCCTGGCAACGAAATCCCCATATCTGCCCCATATCTGGCACCGGCTTGGGCGCGGCGGGCACGACTTCAGCTGGCAGAGGCACTGCTACCCCCGTGATAGAATCCCACACAAATACCCCCGCAGAAGCAGACATCAATCAATGCTGAGCGGCCTCCCGGTGACAAATCGCTCCAAGACGGGCCAGGGGTGTTCCCTCCCAGCTGTAAAATGCCATCAAGTCCCGGTCGAGGCCAGCGGTGGAGAGGAGGCGCAGGGAGGGCAGAAAAGCACTAACCCATTTACCATGTTGACTGGCTCGGCACTTTTTACACGCTGGGTTTCCAGCCTGATCATTGCACTCACGACCTTGTTCTCTGGATGCAACTGTCACTCCCTTCATGTGCTGGCTCTGGGTCTGTCTCCTCAAGTACAAGGGGAGGGAGGCTCTCTTTGCTCTTGTGTGCCCCATCCGGGATTCTAGAGGGATCTTCAGCCTGAGACCAGCAGAGCAGCTGGGCCGTTTTCTTCTGCTCTCTTTGCACTCACAGATCCCTGTCTTTTTTTGACTCCTGCCTTCCAGCCAATCCCAGATTTTTCCTCTGCTGCCCTTGAAAAGCTGCTGGCGCCTTTACGAGCATGAGCACCTACCTCCAGATTTCTGGGGATGGGAGGCATTAGGCAACACATCCAAGGGGGCTAATCTACACCAGGACTCCTCCACCTGTGGGATCATGACCTCCAAAGGAACCGGAGAGAGTTTCAAGGGGGTCAGAGGCCCTGGAGCCCGGAGCCCAGGACCTCCCAACATCTGTTGTCAGTGAGGGCAGAGCAGCCTTTTTAATACAATTTCCTCTCCCACATCAGCACCAAGACCCTTTTTCTAGCCCTCAGGTCGACCCAACACCCCCCTGCCACATGACCTCCTCTCCCATCATGATCCGAATTATTGCCTCATTACGCGATCCTGTATCACGCGCCGTATCGCTCGTTGCCCTCAGCAGCAGGGTTGAGCTCAGAATTTAAATGTCGAGAGGAATTCCACCTCTTTCCTGTCTTCCCCGTGTCCCATCATGAACACCATCTATCAGTTGGCTCTTCAAAAACTATTTTATGATGCTAATATTCACAGTTACCAGCCAGCACCGAGCACTTGTTACGTGTCAGGCATCACGCCAAGCGCCCTCTTATCTACACGAGCCCCTTGGATCTTCACCACTCGGCGAGGTGGGTACACAAGCTCTTATGTTACCCCCTTGCACATTTGTGAACCCTGGAGCTGAGTCACTAAGGAACCCGACCAAGGTCAGAGCTAAGGCTCCAGAGCCGACACTAGTTTTGAATGTTTTAGTGAGACATGATTCACATCCCATAATACAATCCACCCACTGAAAGGGCACCACGCAATGGTTTTTAATCTATTTAGTGCAACATTACCACAGTCGACAATGGAACATTTTCATTATCCCTAAAAAGAAAGCCTGTACCTTAGTTATCACTCCCTAAGCCCTAGGCAGCCCCTGCTCCCACTCTCTATGGATTTGCCCATTCTGGACATTTCTTACATCTGGAATCATACACTATGTGGTGCCCAGAGCCTACGCTCTGGGGGTCTGGAGGTTTTGTGTGTTGTTTTGGAGCAGGGAAAGGTTTATTGCAGGGCCAAGCAAGGAGAACGGGTGGCTCCAAAGACCCGAACTCCCCAATGGTTATGGGGGAGAAGTTTTTATAGGGAAACTGTGGCGGGGGGAAGGGGACTGTTCCCAGGCCAGGGATCGAATATGAGCTGCAGCTGCAACCTATGCCACAGCTGCGGCAATGCCCCGGATCCTTAACCCACGGTGCTGGGCCAGGGATTGAACTGGTGCCCCCCCCCCCCCGAGACAAGGTAGATCATTAACCCACTGTGCCACAGTGGGAACTCCCAAAATAGATTCAATAAGAAGTAGATTCATTGAGAGATACACACTCTATAAACAGAGTGTGGGCTATCTCAGAAGGCAAAACAGCAGCTCAGAGCTTACACTCTTTTTTTTTTTTTTGTCTTTTTGCCATTTCTTGGGCCGCTCCCACGGCATTTGGAGGTTCCCAGGCTAGGGGTCTAATCCGAGCTGTAGCCACCGGCCTACGCCACATCCACAGCAATGCGAGATCTGAGCCGTGTCTGCAACCTACACCACAGCTCACGGCAACACCAGATCCTGAACCCACTGAGCAAAGCCAGGGATCGAACCCAAAACCTCATGGTTCCTAGTCGGATTAGTTAACCACTGAGCCACAAGGGGAACTCCCCAGAGCTTACACTCTTAACAACTACCTGACACTAAGGAAGAGGAGACTGTCCACTGACATAGTGCAAACACTTGCTCTTTCCCAAGCCAAAGTCACATGACCAACAACTTCCTCTTGCGACATGACAGACCCTGAAAGGTACCTTTGTTGTTGGCTGGAGGTGAGATTGGCAGGGGGGCTGCTGGAGCTTTGGGGGAGTTATTAGGAGACAGTGTGGCCTAAGAAAACGAGCACACCCTTTGGTGTCAGAAAGACCTGTGTTCACCACACTGGCTGATGGGAACATCGAACAGTGCAGCCGCCGTGGAAAAGTCTGGCAGCTCCGCCTAAAGTTAAACATACAATCACCATATGACCCAGCACCCCCACTTCACTCAAGAAAACCGAAACCGTGTTCAGGCCAAAACTTGCACACGAATGTGTTAGCTTTGCCGAGGGAGGAACACGCAAGGCCTAGCTGGTAAAGCAAGAGAGATTTATGGAGGCATCAGAGGGGCCCGGCCTGAGCCCAAGGTGGCACCGCCCGGACGGTGAGGAGGGGCTGAGCGCATGAAGGCGCTGTGGCAGGAATCTGTGGCTGGAGCAATGGGGGGGGGGAAGGTCCAGGGAGGGGTAGAGGGTCCCAGGACAGAGGGCAGTGAATGCTTGTACGTGGTTAATCTCCGCCCCACGTTCCGGGGAAGGGTGTAGATCATGTGCTGGACCGCACCCATGTCTGCAGCTGGCCTCCAAGGTCAACAGTCACAGGCGGGAGGGGGGGCGGGGAGGGTCTGTCTCCATCCTCCTGGGAGCCTATCAGAGTGTCCACGGCAGAACCATTTAAAGAGCCAAAAGGCAGAAACTACCCACAGGTCATGCGTCCAATGAACAATGGATAGAAAATGTGGTACATTCACATGATGGGGTATTTTCCAGCCACTAAGCAGACAGAAAGCAGCTTAGTGACTGCTGGGTTGGCGGGGGAAGGGGGGGGGTGCAGATGAAGATTGGTGGCTTAAGAGGTACAAGGTTTTACTTTTGACATGAAAGTATTCTAGGAGTTGCTGTGGTGGCTCAGCAGATTAAGAACCCAACATAGTGTCTATGAAGAGGCAGGTTCAATCCCCGGCCTCCCTCAGTGGGTTAAGGATCCGGCGTTGCCGCGAGCTGTGGTGTAGGTTGCAGACGCGGCTCGGATCCCGCGTTGCTGTGGCTGTGGTGTAGGCTTGGCAGCTACAGCTCCGATTGGAGTCCTAGCCTGGGAACCTCCATGTGCCGCAGATGCGGCCCTAGAAAAGACAAAAACACCAAAAAAAAAAAAAAGAATGTCTTGGATTCAAATCACATGCTGCTTGGTCCATTCCCATAAGAGAAAAATGGGGGAGGGAGAGTAATCTTACAGTGTTTTACAAGGACTAAAGGAGGTACATGAAAATCAGCTGAAACAGTAGAGTTTCTGTAGATAAGAGAGCTGTCCCAAACAGCAAATAAAAACAAAGAAATATGAGGCTCCAGGAAAACTAGACTCATTTGACCCAGAGATGGGAGAGTTCTGAAATTACTTCCAAAAACCTTTTAAAAACAATGGGTCCTAATTTCAAGGACCCATTCCCCATCAAGCCCAGCAGCCCCATAAATTTGATGTAACTCCCAGATAGCAAGGTTAGGCATCTATCTCAGCCAAGCTACAGAAAAACCCAAAGCTTCCCAAGACTAACAGAGCCACTCTGAGTCCAAAGCATCTTTAGAGAGAGGGATTATAGGAAATAACACACATGCAGCGACCAAGCATTTGTATTTGGTGCAGAACCCCTCCCTCCAAACTGGAAACAATGTGTTTATTCCCTGGAACAGAAGGGTGGCATCTTGTTGTTGTTATCAGAGCTCTTGTCTGTATATTTCTATGCAAAGTGAATGTCTATTTTTGAAAACAGACTCCTCTCTAAGGTGTTGTTTTCCCTTCCAGAACCAGTTTTTGACATGATACAAAGTTTCCCTAGCAAGAGAGGACTGCTGTAAATCCAGAAGGGGAGAGGGGGGGAAGGAGCACACAGCTGCCAACACAACTGAATCCAGTCCTGTTCCAATCCACGCCAGAGACTGGCAAGAAGACCAGCTTGCAATAAATATGCTTTTAATTACTCTAGAGGACAGTCCGTTTGAGGGCTCAAGTATGCAGCCAGCCTTAGTTAGACCGGCTCCAGGGAAGCCTGTTTGCCACTCAACACGGGCCAACGCCTCACCCACACCAGCAATTTTGAGCAAGCCGTCTCCCATCAATATAAAACCAGAAGTCACTCTGAATGCTAACCGGTCCTTCCATGCAGCACAAGAGGCCCCTTGTGGGGGAACAGATTGGTGATAAGAGCCTTGGTCAGCGAGCCCTGGAGAGCAGCACGTCTGGGCAGCACATACAAAGGAGGGCATGTGTGAGCAGCTACTCTGAGCATGAAAGGAGCCCAGCCCAGGAAATCAACCAAGGATATTAACTATGTAGCCTGCTGTGCTATAATGCTGATTTTGAAAACATGAGTTTCTTCCCCTACGGTTCATATATTAGGAAGCAATTTGGGCAGCATGTGAATTTCACAGCTCACAGTGGTTTCAGCTTCAAGAAACACCAGGTGAAAGCAGAAGACTGCTGCCAGCTGAAATAGACCATGTAGGATGCTACAAAACATGCACGCGTGCGCACGCACGCAACCCTCCAGCAGCTCCCCAGGCCACTGTGTTAGGTCGCACCCATTCACATTTAGTGTTAATTTTCTCCTCTGAAACCAGACAACCTTCTTTCCACCACTTCTCAACTCGGAGGCTGCCACCCTCCTGACCCCTGTGTCCACATGCAAACTTCAGGGGTTCTTTAAGGTAAAGAGTTGATTGTATTGATGTTGTAGTTTTTATATCCTTCCTAACCATCTAGCATGGCCCAAACTATGCTACTGATTTTATTAGGTTTCCTGCTCTTCAAATGTGCCACTGGCGACTTTTAGCGTTGAACCCTAACTCCAACATTCCCATAAGGCCTATGATTTTACTGCACGATTTTTGCATAGCCCAGTGATTTTTTGGAATATGTTGTTATAGCAGAACTGATTAGATTTTCCTACCCGGTTTATACATCGAGTAGGTTAATTGGCAGCTGCACATTTGGCTGATCACTAACTTTTTACTGGCCCTTTCACCAGAATCAGGTTAATAAAAGTGACTCCTTCGGCAAGCCCAGGGGAACATATACCGGCCATGCTCTGCCTTAAACCCTATATATATATATATTTTTTTTTTTTTTTTTGCTTTTTCTTAGGGCCCCACCCGCGACATATGGAGGTTCCCAGGCTAGGGATCTCATTGGAGCTGTAGCTGCCGGCCTACACCACAGCCACGCCAGATCCGAGCCGTGTCTGCGACCTACACCACAGCTCACAGCAACACTGGATCCTCAACCCACTGAGTGAGGCCAGGCATCAAACCTGCAACCTCATGGTTCCTAGTTGGGCTCGTTTCCGCTGCGCCACAATAGGAACTCCAAACCCTACATGTTTTAGGTCATCTAGGGAACTGAAATCACAATGTCCAGATGCCAGTTAGAAGAGAAGAAATGAACATCTGCCATAGGAGGAAAAAATATTAATAAGAAAAGGAACCTAATTTAAAAATGAAGCAAAGACCTAAGCAGACATCTCGCCAAAGATAAACAGATTGCAAAAAAAAAAAAAAAAAAAAAAAGCATTTGAAAAAAGTACCCCACATCATCACGGGAGAACTGCAGATTAAAACAATGAGATACCACTACACACCTGTCAGAAGGGCTAAAATCCACAACACTGACAACACCAAATGCTGGTAAGGATGTAGAAGAAAAGTAACTCTCATTCAGTGCTGGTGGAAATGGAAAAAGGCACAGTCACTCTGGAAGACAGTTTGGAAGTTTCTTACAAAACTACACATACTCAATACTCCTTGGTATTTAGCCAAATGAGCTGGAAACTTAGGTCCCTTCAAAAACCGGCACGCAGACGTTTATAGGTGTATTTATAACTACCAAAATCTGGAAGCAGCCAGTACATCCTTCAGCACACGAATGGCCAAGTGTTAGCGCACGTCCATGTGCTCGACGAGGCCTAACAAACCATGTGGAGCAGAGAAAGGTTTATAGCAGGGCCTTGCAAGGAGATGGGTGGCTCCTGCTCAAAATAAAGCATTTTGAAAGGCAAGCTGAGGGAGAGGTGAGATTGGTTGTTGCAAACTTCTTGGTGCAGAAATCCTTGCTTTGTTCTTGTAGCTGCCCACCGAGGTCAGGATGTTCCTGTAAACCTCCAACAATATACATGTTACATTTCAGAGGAGCCACAACAGGGGATATGGGGGATGCACCCAGGAAGGGCCCCCCCGCCCCCGGTCCTGCTCCCTTAGATAAGTCAACTGGGGTACATTCAGACAATGAAACAGTATTCTGTGCAAAAAACAAATGAGCTATCAAGTCATGAAAAGACTCGAAGGAAGCTTAAATGCATATGATATGACTCACTGCAAGAAGCCAACCTGAAAAGGCTGCATACTCTATGGTTCCAACTATATGACATTCTGGAAGAGGCAAAACTATGGAGACAGCGAAGAGATCAGTGGTTGCCAGGGGGTTGGGGAGGGGGAGGGGGAGGTGGGGCAGAAGGATGAAGAGGCAGAGCGCAGAGGATTTTGAGGGCAGTGACACTATTTGGTGTGATACTGAAGGGGTGGGTCCAGGTCACTGTATGTTTGCCAAAGCCCACCGAACGTACCAAGGCAAGAGGGAACCTAATGCAAAGGAGGAGCAGGGGGTGATACCGACAGATACCACGTAGGCTCACTGACTGTAACCAATGGCCCACTTTGGTGCAGGACGGTGATGGTGGGGGAGGCTGTGCATGCAGGGAGGCAGGAGGAGGGACATGGGAACTCTTTGTACTTTCTGCTCAAAATTGCTGTGAACCTAAAATTGCTCTAAAAAAGAAACTCCATTAAAAAATATTAAGAGCTGCTCTTAGGAGTTCCCTGGTGGCCTAGTGGTTAAGGACTCAGCATTGTCACTGCTGTGGCGCAGGTTCCATCCTTGGCCCAGGGAACTTAGGGGCCCCCAAAAAAAAAAGTTGCTCTTAAATCAAAGTTAAAAAGCCCTTTCAAAAACATTTATGCTTATTATTGTGACAATGCGACATGAGAATTTCCTTCAGAGAACTAAAAATGCACAGAGAATTGCACTTGAATGTGTCCATATGAACCCACTACCCAGAGCAAATGGCCATGCACAAACTAAAAAAGGCCTAACTAATCGTGACAATTTTGACTCCTTTCTGAAAAGGAGCCGTACAATCTTTCTTTTTCTTTTTTTTCCTGGAAGGAATCGTGCTATCAGTTTTTTTTTTTTTTTAAAGTTAGTAAGTCTCAAGGATCTCTGTCAAACAAAGCCGTGTCCTCCAGCTGAAGCTGGGAGCAGGGCCATACACGGTTGTTAAATCTGCAGTGAATTAGTCATTTCTTTAAAAAAAAAAAAAAAAAAAAAAGTTTTTTTCTCTCCCATCCCCCACCCCCCAGGATCTCAAAGTTCAAACTTTGAAAAAGGAGCTATAAACGTCTCGGTCTTGGGTTTGAAAGGTTACATAAGGATGCACAATTACCTGACTAGGAGTGAGAGCCCAAACCAAGATCAGGCTCTGGGCCTTCTCTCTGGCACAAGGAAAAGCATTTCCGGAAGGCTTCAGAAGGCCCTGGGCCACGGGTACAAGCAGGAACCTTGAAAGGTCCCAGGTCAGACAATGCTCCCCAAGGGTGTCCCCAAAGACCTCAGGAGCCCTGAGAAGCTACTGGCCACAGATGTCACGTCTCAGGCACGTCCATACGACCCTGGCCCCAGCAAAGCCCTTTCTAGCCAAGCATTCTCCTTTTGGACCTGCCACTCACCTGCCACCCAACAGGAAAAATATCTGGACCCAGCTTGAAAACCAAGGTCCTCTCTCTCTCGTGTCTCTAACACTCGGCTGGGGAAGCACCTGCCTTCGGGAATCAGGGCCAGAGGCCCCTAAGGCGGGGCTCAGAAGCCGTGCACATCTGTGGGCGAAAAATATCAGCATGTATCTGAATACAGGTACCTGATGCCTCCAAGAGCCTAGGATGACTCCCTTACCCACACCTGCACCCTTCTGACTCCTGAGGGAATAAAGAAAATGTATTTAGGGGTAACACACAGCCTCTGCCTCACAGGAACAGGTCCTTTTTGACTTTGCTGTAGAGCATATGGTTCAAAGAGTCAAGGTCGCCCGCCAACAGGGGGACGGGCAGTGATGTCCACCAACACATTTTTATGGGGCGGCAGGTTAGGGAAAAGGAATAGAAACATGGTCTTAGGAGAAATACCAGACACAAGCAAGAGTTCCGTTGTTACACATCAGCAACAGCCAAAAGGTTGGGCTCGTTTGGGTTTGATGTTTACCTGAACGTATACAGGGATCATCAGAACAGAAGTAGCTGGCATTATTTTTTCACCCCCCCACCCCCCCCCCCAGCATATGGAGTTCCTGAGCCAGGGAGCAGATCTGAGCTGCAAGTGCAACCTAGAGCTGCCAAGTGCCACCTAAGCCGCAGCTGTGGCAATGTCAGATCCTTAACCCACTGTGTTGTGTCGGGGATCGAACTTGCATGCCAGGGCTCCCAACGGATCCCGAGGCGCCACAGCGGGAACTCCCAAGAAGCTATCCCTATAATGGACCTTCGCATTCATGATTTTCTTTCATCCTCACCCTAAGCCCTGAAGGTAGTATTGCATTTTACACTTAGGAAAACTGAGGCTCAGTTTTCTGGTCAGAAAAAGGAAGGAAAAAAAAATCCTCTTCTAAGACGCTTGTGAAGTGGCTGCTAAGATTCACTAAAGCTTGTCTCAGAACAGGCCCTCGGTGCAGTAAAACGCAGGTCACCTGATAACATCCCCCAAAGCGAGGGGGCCCAAACTAATGTTTGGTTTGTGGATGGGTTATGTATGTGTATGCAGTATTAAGCTAATGCTACAATTAAAGGACATTCCTAAAATAATACCAGTTTGGCGGAGGGCTAGGCCTGGGAGTTCAGCTTTGTTAAGGGCCTGATGCTTGTTCTTTTGTGCAGCGGCTTTTTTATGTGAGGGCCGCGTGGGGAGGGAGTGGGCTGTTACAAAAACGCAGGAAGGGCACTGGGGTCCCTTTTACTCGGTTTGGGTGGTTCTTTTTTTTCTTTCTTTCTTTCTTTTTTTTTTTTTTTTAAATCGAAGCAGTTCTTTCAGAAGATTCTACCAGGGACACACATGGAATTGGGAAATGTTTAAACGAAGATGACGTATTGGCTTGTTTAAATTAAAATTACGGCCAGGCACATTTATCAAGAAACTTTATCTGCAAAGTAATTGGGCAAAGCCCAAGGGCTCTTCATTTTAACACGTCACGTTTCTGGGAGAATGAAAGGGACATGATTTTATTCCTTTTCAAAGAACAGCAATAAAGCCCCTGATGGTCCCGTATTACACCCGATACGCGGCTCTTAATGACAGTAATGGAAATGGGAGGCAGGTGCATATGCTCAGAGACTAAAGAACAACCTGAGAAGTGGCTATTAAGTCAGAGATCTGTCTATTCACATCTCCCCTCGCCTCCCTTGTTTTAAGGACCCGCTCAATAGCGAGCAGAGTTGTCAAAGCATTAATAGTCCTAATTCGCTCTGACATACTTGAAGGAAAAGCACCTATTCTCCAAGTACAAAGGACTTGCGCCCCCCCCCCCCCGTTTCTAGTCCGGTTTGGTGTATGTTTTTGAGACAAGGGCTCGTTTTATGCAGAAATCGATTTTATAAAAAATAACTTGCACATTCATCTACCCAGGGCTTCTGGACCCCCAAGCTAATTCTTACGGCCTTCAGATTCTGTTGTGAGGCTTGAGGGGGACCGCAGCAGCCAAGAGTCTCGGGTCCCTCCCTTGGCAGATTCAATCAGGAAATTCCATGCAGCCCGGCCTGTTGGTGGTGGCAGAAGCTGGGGTCTGCAGTCCCGAAGGGAGGAGACTTGTGCTGCTGTGTCCGGACAGGGGCCTCTTTTCGCACAGGTCCCCTCACTCTCCCCCTTGGCTGTAACACACCGGCCTCTGCTCATAAGAGCAAAGTGGCTTTCTGGGAGGGGGCTGGTGGTGATCCTTGGGGTGCGTTCAAAGTCTCTCCTTTGGTCTCCCAGCATTTCCTGTCATTGTAGTAACGCGGCATGAAAACAGCCGCCGTGGGTTTCAATGAGAGGCTGCAAATGATTGTCCTGCAGCACTTTGCACCGATATCAATTCCGGGTTATTTATAGTTGTCGGCCCAAGTGGAAACAGCAGAGAAGGAGAAGCACGTCTAGCGAGTAAAGGTTAATTTGTGAAGATCAAATGACTGAATAAATACATACACACATAAGCAAGCGAGCGAGCACCAAAGACTACATGAGATTTCCACCTTGTTCGTGAATTATAGCTTAAACGGCTTTAAAATATTCTTACTCGAATTCTTTCCTGAAAGGTTTAGGAATAATTACATAGCACTTAAAGGACAGGCATTGCCAGATAAACGCAATAAGTCTATAATTTGTACTAGAGGCAGGGTTTCCTGTAGATGAGAGCTGGATTTAATTTTATCATCATACTTCGAAAAGTTTCTTGATTATTCATCACATGATACGGAAGACTTGTGAGGTCGCAGCCCTTCATCTTCCTCACGCTTGTGTGCAGCACAGGTGCAAAGGGCTCAAATGCTGGAGCCGAAGCCCCCCAGAAAATGCTTCAGTGTCTAACTCTGGACATCCATTTACACAAGCTATGTTCTTTTCACACTAGACTTAAGCTCAAGAACTAGCCCACTGGAAACTCTCTTCTCCTATACGGCCAGGGGATGCGGGGTGGGTGGGTCTTAAAAGCCTCATTCTGCCTGGGACAATTCTTCTGCTGGGCTCTGCTACAGCGGAGTAGATGGCATGGAATCTTTTCAACAGAGGTACCTGTTGGAAGCTAAAGCACTTTACCAACTCTGGGCCTAACAAGAGAGGGGGCGGATTGGAATGTGCACTTATCCAGGAGTATCAATGGGCAGAAGTCCTTCCATTGGAGGTTTCACAGGAAAAAGGAGACCCTTCCTGTACCTGGCAGTGACGGGTCTTGATGTCGAGAGAAGTATGGGGCTTCAAAGTCTAACACGCCTGCTCTTGTTAAATCAAAGCGCCATGCCAAAGGTGACACTTTGGAAAGGGCTTCTGGGAATGTATGCCCTTTTGTTTCTTTCCTGGAGAAAAAGTTGGGTGGTTTTCAGATCTAGCTAATAAACGCTTGTTGAGCCCCTGAACTGTGTGCAAGGCATGATGGGGGATTATAAAGCTGAGCAAGACGGGATGCTGGACCTCAGGGAGCTTCCAAACCTGGACAGGTAATAAAACCCAGAGCCCATTTTGACAGAAGGTGAGGATTATTTCTTTGAGGACTGAGAGGGGATCCATCTTATTCATTTTTGTATCCCTAGGAACTGACACTTTGCTGGGCACATAGAAGATGTTTCATAAATGCTTAAAGAATACGTCTAGGAGTTCCCGCCGTGGCACAGGGGTTAACGAATCCGACTAGGAACCATGAGGGTGCAGGTTCGATCCCGGGCCTCGCTCCGTGGGTTAAGGATCCGGCGTTGCCCTGAGCTGTGGTGTAGGTCGCAGACATGGCTCGGATCCCCGCGTTGCTGTAGCTCTGGCGTAGGCCGGTGGCTACAGCTCTGATGAGACCCCCTAGCCTGGGAACCTCCATATGCTGCGGGAGCAACCCAAGAAATGACAAAAAGACAAACAATAGCAACAACAATAATAAAAATAAATAAATAAAAGAATAAGTCTAATGTCTATCTATTCTAAGGTCTATTCATTCGCCCATCTATTCCTTCCTAGCAAAAGGCTATTGGAGCAGGAAGCAGTACATTCAGGCAGAAGGAAGAACCCATGTACCAAGGTGGCGGGGGGGGGGGAACACAACAATCTCAGCTGTTCTTGGGGGCTGAGGAGTCTGGGTTGGCTCCATGGCAGGTGTGAGAAGGGGGAACAGAAAAGGTAGAAAGATGGGGGTGGGGGTAGAGGGCCTCCGGACTGTGGGTTATGCACCACTACTGGCCTGATGGCCAGAGAGACTGCACTGAAGGTACGTCATGTGAGAACAACTGAAAGAAAATTCGGAATAAGGAAGCCTATCTGGATGCGAATGCTTTACCCTAGAGCTTTCTGATGGAAGACCAGTTTGGTTCAAATTCCCACTCCGGGACTACACACTGAGACACGGAGAACAGTGTCTGTGGCCTTCCGGAAGCCTACGTGCAGATTCCAGCCACCAGCCAGGCAAGCAAACCCTAAACATACACACGCCGGCCCAGGCAGCCTGTCCTGGCCAGCATCCTACTGCAAGCAGAGAGACACACCCAGGACATGCTGGTCTTTCTTTCTTTTTCTTTTTAGGGCTGCACCTTTGGCATTTGGACGCTCCCGGGCCAGGGCTCCAACTGGAGCTGGAGCTGCTGGCCTACACCACAGCCTGCCCCCTCCCCAGGCTAAATGCTTCCATGCCTCCTCTCAGCCACCTACTCGTCTTGGTTAGCACACAGAAGACGTGTGCTTGTTCACTACACTCACGTCTAGCCTGAGACGACCGGGGTTAGAGGAACACATCGCCTATCTGGAACCTAAAAATCAGCCCCCAAAGGCTCTGATCAGCCAACGTCCAGGGGCTGGGGGCCACAGGCGAGGCCCTCCCCTCATTCCTTCTGTACACTTACTTGGCACAGAGTTCTGGTGAGTGTAATGCTACAGTTTCTAAGACCACAAGGGAAGCCAAAAGCGCACGCTGACAGCGGTACAGAATGACAGCTGACGGCAGAGGGGGAGACAAAAACCATTCAGAAAGCTCAGTTACCCAGAACTGCTCATTTCAAGGTTTTATTGTATTCAAGAATACATATGCAATGAGCAATGGGCTTCCCTCAGGGTCCTCGTATCTTTCCAGACCATCTCATCAGCTCTCAACACATTGGCCGGGAAACACGGAATATCGGGGCAAGTTCATCGCCCTCCTTTCCTGAACACCAAGAACAAGGGCCCGATGGGATGACGGACTGGGTGCCCCTCAGCCCCTGGTCAGGGGCCTGGCCGGGAGCAGAACCCAAGCTTCTCGACGCGCCGTCTAAGGGAGGCTCTCCCCTGCCTGGCAGTGCTGCGTTCCTGGGTTTACGTTGTCGCTTGTGTCCGCTTGCTTGCTTGGGGGGCGGGGGGGGGGGGGACGACCCGACCCAAACAAAACCAAACAAATCGGCCTAAAGTCCAATGTAAATATTGAAATCCGATAGCATCAAGAAGTAGCTTAGAACTTTTGCAAAGGTCAGCAGAGGGAATGAAAAGCTACGGATACTGTCAGGTTTCTCCAAACCCCTCCCTAATCAAATTTTAATTGCTGTTTCGTGCGGTTATTGCTAGCATCTGCCTTCACTTAGGAGCCTGAGCCATCTTCTTTAATATCAAGGCTCTGTCATTTACAGTCGATTCCTCAAACACCAGGCGACAAGCATCCCCCTTCACGACAGAAAAGCTTTCTCTGCCTCAGCAGATGGCCCCCTTGCCAAGCAGCCTTTGTTCCAAACGTGTTCTAGCACAAAAAGGCAAGGCTCCCGCTTTCACTCTTCCCCTTCCCTCCGTCTCCTCCCGAGAGGCCACTTGAAAGCCAGGATTGGGGCAGAGCAAGAAAAGGGAGTCTGGAAAAGAACCTCCTGGGTCCCAAATCCTTTCGGCTGTGTATGGGTCTTAGCTTCAGCCGTTTTACGGGTTAGTTCTTTCAACCCATTGAAACCTTCCATCTCCTTCTCAATTATTAACAGGTTTTAATCTGTTAAATGTACTCTAGTCAACACCACCAAAAAAAAAAAAAAAATTGTTCCAGTACCCAGGAAGGGGGCATGGCACTCCGAAAACACTCTCCGACTTGTCTTCAAACCACCGGGAATATTATCGTGTAATTCTGGGCTGTGCAAATGAAACAAGCCATAAACTGAATTGAAGGCTCGGGGGTGAGAGAGAGAGAGTGGGAGACGCTGAAATCACGAAAGAGTCAGGGCCAGAAAGAGTCAGGGGAGACAGAGAGAGGGCAGGTCTGGTCCAGAAGATTTACAGGGACACACACATAGTTGCAACTCTGAGGACACCATCAAGGCCCATTCACCCTGGAAGGGACAATCTCAGGAAGCTCCAGGCCTCCTAGCAGCCATCCCCTGAACACCAGGGGTGCCGAGACCGTCTGAGATACCATGTGGCTTGGCCTCTGGGGCTGAGCTCCGCCCGGATAAGGGCCCCCCGCTTTTGAATGATGTATCACTCCTGTTCAACATCACAGAAGATGATCGACACAGCGGCATCGTCTCGAGATCCTGATTCCGTTCCCAGGAAAAAGACCCAGAAATGGCCCTAACAAGGGCACAGCTGGCTTCCAACTGCGGGCCTCGGCAAACTCCTCTTTCCAGACCCCATGGAGGAGAAAGGGCGTCGTGAGGACTCGCCATGTGTCAGAAAGTCCCCAAAGCAGCAGCCGACCTCTCCCTTCTCCCTGCACCCCCTCCTCCCTTACACCCCACCCTGCAAGCAAGCACCTCGTTCACCCGCCACCTGTCAAAATAAAGCAAGCCGCGGATCTTTCAAAAACGGACACTGGCCAAGAAGCCGGTGGACGGTTTCATCCCAGGACCTGTTGAAAGATCAAAGATGAAGCGGACAGTTTAAAAGGCGAGACTGTACCCTCCCGACCACAAAGCTGAAAGCAGATAAACCGTGGAAGCCAACGACGCAGGGACCGCCCTTTGACTAGAGACAGACACCAGGCATAGCAAAGTTAGTTTCCATAAAGAATAAGAAGCTGAATCAAGCCATTTCACAACTAACAGTCATAAAATCTTTTCATTGTCAAAAAACTGGGAGAGGAGGGAGAATGGGGGTTATTACGAGCCCCTCCTTTGAGAAACAAGGACACTGCTTTCTAGGAAGTTCTGTATAGATGACAAATGTCTTACGAAGGGCTTTGTTTGGGTGTTTTCCCCTTTGTTTTGTCTTTTAAGTGAGACACACAGTAGAAGTGTCTCCTCCAATCAAAAGGCAGAAGAACCACAGAAAAAGGCACTGCCCTTCAAGCGGCTAATTTGTACTTGCCTTCAGGCAGAACCCCCGTCCCAGCAGCCAACATTTTGGCTGTGTCTGGGAATATTGCTGAACTAGGTTTTTAGAAACCAACATACATGCAGGTTCCTGGCAAGAGCTGAGAGAGGGTGCTTCTGGGACCCGCTGGGGGCCAAAAACCCTGATCTTTTAGAGCTGACTAACTCCCTGGGCTAAACCTAGAACAGAGGAGCCTGGTGTGTGCTGCGAGATCAGGCTATAGAAAGGAGGAGGTTTTTTCTTTTTCTTTTTCTTTTTTTTTTTTTTTTTTTTTTTTGTCTTTTTGCCTTTTCCAGGGCTGCTCCCGCAGCATATGGAGGTTCCCAGGCTAGGGGTCTCATCAGAGCTGTAGCCACCAGCCTACACCAGAGCCATAGCAACGCGGGCGGGATCGGAGCTGCGTCTGCAACCCACACCACAGCTCACGGCAACGCCGGATCCTTAACCCACGGAGCGAGGCCAGGGACCGAACCCGCAACCTCATGGTTCCTAGTCGGATTCATTAACCACGGAGCCACGATGGGAACGCCTGTTTTTTCTTTCTTAAAACAAAACAAAAAAATTTGAAACTTAAAAAAAAAAAAAAACCACCAGAAACCTACATAAAATTTAACTTCGGAAAGCTGTTGAGCAGAAGTCAAACATACAGGAGGATGAAGACAATCATTTCTGCGCTCAATGTAAACCCCAACACACCCAAAAAACCAGAAATAGAAAAGATAAACATCCACATGCGGTACGTAAAAAGATTACGGTACATCAACTCCAGGGAATAGCACACGGCCATCAGAAAATGTGAATTGGAAGAACGAGAGAAGCATTTTTCATGTGATGCTAAAAGTAGCAGACACGCCAGGTAGTATGCACCCCAATTTAAACCCCATCAGAACACGTACATGTGAATCTGGACTGGACTGGGATGTGCAAAGGATATAGAAGTCACTCTTTCTTATTGTTATATCACCTTTTCAACTGGCAAAGAAACTTAACCGACCATAAACAGTCATCTCTGGAGGCCAAGTGACACAGTGACAATTCTAAGTGCCAGGTACAAAGTCCGGAGAGCAGAGTTAATCAGGACAGGGAGAAAAGTGGCTGAAGAGTCAAGCAAAGATGCTGTCCAGCTCCTCCAAACGGTTCCAATTCCCAGATCTAAGGTGGCTTCAGCCCACAGGCTCACACTTCCCTTGGTGTGTATGTAACTCTGGCTGGTTTTCTGGACGTTGCAGGCGTTGTGAGCTACTTACCAGGAGAGCTCTGACTCACACACCAAGAGATAGGAGTTCATACACGAAAAGGAAGCAGTTACCCATAAAGATAGAAAGAGCTGAATTCTTCAGGCTGAAGAGACTGCCAGGAACCTGAAAGCCGGACTGAATTTCTCAACTGGTGTGGCTTGGGTTTCACGGGAGATCAGCACAAGAAACCACATTTACGACATGTTTGTTATTACGATCACACTGCTTAATGTCTTTTACGGAAGAACCTATATAATAAATTCTTTCTAGTTTTAGTCGCAAGAAAATGTCTGGTCCGAAGAACGGTCAGGTTTCTTATCAGATACACGCTCCCTGGAAAGCCTAATGGTCAAGGGCCCACTCACTGGCAGAGCCTCGCCGTTCCAATCCGTCATTCCAGTCTCCTTCCACCATGTCTTTTTATCCCCTGTTTATATAAAATGGGTTCGGAGTTCCCGTCGTGGCTCAGCGGTTAACGAATCCACGAGGTTGCGGGTTCGATCCCTGGCCTCGCTCCGTGGGTTCAGGATCCGGCGTTGCCGTGAGCTGTGGTGTAGGTCGCAGACGCGGCTTGGATCCCGTGTGGCTGTGGCTCTGGCATAGACTGGCGGCTACAGCTCCGATGAGCCCCCCAGCCTGGGAACCTCCATATGCCGTGGGAGCGGCCCTAGAAAAGGCGAAAAGACAAAAATAAATAAATAAATAAATAAATACATAAAATGGGTTAATCCTCAACAAGGTCCTGCTGTATAGCACGGGGAACCGTGTTCAACATCCCGTGATAAGCCACAGTGGAAAAGAGTATGAAAAAATACATCTGTGTAGAACTGAGCCACTTGGCTGTACAGCAGAAGTTAACAGTGTACATCAAGTAGACATCAATGAAATTTTTTTTAAACGGGCTAATCCTCATGATGTTTTCTAAAAAGACCCCCAGTCAGTGCTCAGTGAATGCTATCGATTGTAACTAAAATAATAATTATCACTATGATTGTAGGACTCATTGAATGTGGAGTAAATAATCTTAAGTAGGTAGGGTTTATATTACAGTTGGATTTTTTTAAACCTTGGAAGAAAAAGACATGTTTCAGGCCCTGCCAGATTCTTAAAAATTAAAGACATATGGTTGGAGAATCGCTAACTCCTTCCTTTTAAAACTGCACCCTTGATGTTGGAGAGACCAACAGATTTCCATTAGTCAAGCAATCAGAGGGCTGATGAAATCATGGTAGGCTCTTCTTGGTTGTTTTTGTAAAATGGAAAAAAAAATGTATCAATATTGACCGATTAAGCAAAACAAATATTAGGAAAGGAAGAGAAGAGAAAGGAGATGAAAAAGGCCCAGTCAAGGTTACAAGCAATTGTTTAAAAAGGAACAAGAGCACAAAGTCACCTGCCCCGGTGCACAGAATTCAATACAACTAAAAAACATACTGAAGTTAATGTGAGATTTGAAGAAATTGCTAACATTTTACACTACCTGGAGTACAATGCCCTGCTATTCTTCCATTTCCAAACTGATGATCAAAATCTTCCTTCATTTCAAAGAATGACTATCACAGGTAAACTACTCTAAGTACATTGTAATGGTCCCCTGAAGCTGTCTGCCGTGGGGGTTATACGCTGTCTTCCCCAAGAGCGAACCCTACTAAACATACACTATTACCAAAATTTAAGGCTTGATCACACACCAAGGAACTTGAGCACGGTGAAAAATTCCTTTACAACCGATTTTTGTTAGGAAAAATACTTAATAATTGAGGCCATTTCTATTTGGCAAAACAGAGGATCTAAATCTTACATTTCTTAAACGTCACCCCAGGAAGTCACAAAGCACTGACATAACACTCCAGCATATAGTACAGATTCAAAGACATTTCTGAAATTAATAACTGCGCCAATGCAATCATTTCCCTTTATTCTTAGGGATCAGCTTGCATTCCTCTCACATGAAAAACACATCTCAATTTTGGGGGTTGTTTCTCCTTTTTTTGCAAAATAGGAGGCTACAACAGCTGCTGGGACTTCAAGAAGGAAAACAAATATCCTGCCCTAACAGCAGAACTGCCATTAGTCTCTCATGTTGCTATGGTCAATTATAGAAATGCCTTCTATAAATTTCACTAATTGGAGGGAATATGGGTTGAATTATGCATTATTTTCAAGAAACGCAGACTTATCACTTTTAAACACAAAGTGACCTCTCTCCCCACCTCCCCCCCCCACCCCCGGCAAAATTTTAACACAACTTAGAGACTTACACTTCAATAAACAGAGATATATTTGTAATTAACACAACGGTTTCGATTAAAACGGCTGTTCCTGGCAATACTCGCCTCCCCTATGCAGGTGTTAAACATTTCCCAATTTCGTACTTCCATCCTTCACTTGCTTAGCAAACCCTTTTATTACAGACCCAGCAGAGATAAACAAGCTTAGCCTCAGGCTCCATTATCCCAGAATCTCACTGTCTTTTAACTTCATTCTCGAGCTCAGAAGCAACCAAGACAGATCTCAGGGCTCCCAGAGAAACACTAAGAGGTTACTGGTGAAAATGGTCCATGCTGTCTCCGTTTTAAAAATAAAAGCTGAGACAATTAATCACTTCTCCCCAAACTTAAAAGCTATGTTTAGAGAGCAAACCACTGCTCTGCCCTGGCATCGATGCACACATCTTGGTCTTCATAGAAGCACACAGGCCAACCGCTTGAAACAGCAAGTAACGAAAAGCTTATTTCTATATTTAATCAGGCAACTCTTCCTTATATAATGGCAGGACAAAGCCGGTTACTTTTCAAATAAGACATCTGCAGAGTTCCCGTCATGGCGCAACGGAAATGAATCCGACTAGGAACCATGAGGTGGTGGGTTCGATCCCTGGCCTCGCTCTGTGGGTTAAGGACCTGGCGTTGTCGTGGGCTGTGGTGTAGGCTGGAGATGCGGCTCGGATTTGGCGCGGCTGTGGCTGTGGTATAGGCCGGCAGCTGTAGCTTCAATTAGATCCCGAGCCCGGGAACCTCCATATGCTATGGGTGCAGCCCTAAAAGGCAAAAATAAAAATAAATAAATGTATTTTTAAAATAAATAAATAAAAGACATGGCGAAATGTTCATATTTCAAGTCACATATAAAATAGGCCACACCTTAGTCTGCCTATCTAAGCAAGACTTGGCCCTTGCATGCAAACACATGCACCCAATGTACTACAGATGCGGTCAGTTCACTGCTTTAAATCGGGAGCTTGAGGCTTCAGCCTGCAATAGTCTGCCCTTGCTCTAACAGGAGGTGGTTTAGATTAGAAGATGGCAAAAACCACTGGGAATACTGGGATCTCATAGGTAGAAGTGCCAACATCCAAGGTGATACTTGTACATAATTCAGCCTCAGGGTTCCATTAGAGCTGGAAATTTCTGAACGTACTAACAAAAATAAGGCCCCATTTCTATCCACAGTCCTCACCTAAAATTCTGATAAACCATCAACTCTATTTCAATTTTTTTTCATTTTCGGCCACAACCACTGCATATGCAAGTTCCCAAGCCAGGGACTGCATCTGAGCCCAGCTTCGACCTATGCCATAGCTGTGGCAACACTAGATCCTTAACCCCCTGCACCGGGCTGGGGATTGAACCCGCATCGCACCAGAGACAACACCGGAACCTTAACCCACTGTGCCAGAGCGGGAACTCTTTTTTTTTTTTTTTAATATCCAAACTTAAAAAAAAAAATCTCTTTCAATTTTTAAAACATAAAATTCTGCAAAGCAAGTTTTCCTGAAATGGGGACAACCCTGTTCTGAGGGGTGCCGTGTACAGCAGGAACGCTGGCCCCTTCCCTGCGCCACGATAACCGCTAGGAGACTTATCACTCGGGCTGCATCTGCTTGCAATCCTATCTCCCCGGCCAGCCTCTGCGCTCGCCCCCCACAGCCGGGGTCGTCCTCTTGCAGACGGGCACGCCTGGTTTGGGGAGAGAAAGGCCAAGTGGCCAGAGGTTCTGGTCCATCACTGCTGACCTTGAATTGTACCGTCACTGTGGGGCCACTCATTGTTCAAAACACTCAGATTTCTTTTTTTTTAATGATTTTTATTTTTTCCATTATAGCTGGTTTACAGTGTTCTGTCAATTCTCTACTGTACAGCAAAGTGACCCAGTCACACATACATATATCCATTCTTCTTCTCACATTATCCTCCATCATGCTCCATCACAAGTGACTAGATAAGAGTTCCCTGTGCTGTGCAGCAGGATCTCATTGCTTATCCACTCCAAATGCAATAGTTTGTATCTATGAACCCCAGATTCCCAGTCCATCCCACTCCCTCCCCACCCTCTGGCAACCACAAGTCTGTTCTCCAGGTCCATGAGTTTCTTTTCTGTGGAAAGCTTCATTTGTGCCATATATAAGTGGTATCATACGGTATTTGTCTTTCTCTTTCTGACTTACTTCAAACGCAGTATGAGAGTCTCTAGTTCCATCCATGTTGCTGCAAATGGCATGATTTTGTTCTTTTTTATGGCTGAGTAGTATTCCATCGAAAACACTCATATTTCTGTGGTCTCTACGGGACTAAAAGTGGACGCGGAGCTTTCAAAGAAACCTGGGGGCTTGCATCCGCACAGCAGCGGCTGGTTTCCCCTGCAGACCCGTCAGAGAACAGAAAACAACAGTGCCAAGTGACACAAGAGGTCCGTCCCTGGGCCTTTCCTGGTGCCCGTGGAAGCCCCGCCCCCGTGATGACAGCCGAGGTATAAAAGCGGGGAAGAGCGTTCCACGTGCAAGTGCTGCGCTGCGGCACCACCGACAGCAACGGACCCTGCTCTTCAAATTCCGGGGGGGTGGTGGTGGTTTGCTGGTGATGGTGCCCAACGCCATCTCCTAGGAAATGAGAAGAGCCCCAGGGGCCTAAACGCGAGGTCTCGATATTCCAGAACACCGGGCTTCACTCTGATCACCGTCCACCAAGAGACCCTCTTCGAGAGACTTCGCACAAGGGTCACTGAGGAAATGGCGATTTGGAGGATGCCCACCTCGGCCTCGGCCTCACCACTGCCAGGGTGAGAGCCCCATGCCGTTTATGCCCCGTGCTCAGTGCCTGTCGCCTCAGAGGCCCCAGTGAAGAGACGCTGGGTGAACCGTCAGCCTCGGCGCCCTCTTTCTACAGACGGAGGGTCCCATGTGTAGCCTCCCCTCCCACACGCAGGATGCTCCCCGCCAGGAAAACGCTTTCGGAGGGTGTACCCACTCCCGCATGCATTCAACTAGCGGTCTGGAGTGTCTGGAGGGCCCGGGCAAAGTCCCCGGCCTCAGGTCAGCTCGTGAGAACTGCAGGGAACAGAGCAGGGGGAGAAGGACAACGCGGATGCGGGGGGTGCTGTTTTACACCGACGTCGGACAAGGCTTCTCTGGGAAGGCGACAGGCAAGCCCTCCGACCATCCGCCGCTCCCTGGGAGCAGGGGTCCAGGCTCTGAGAATGAGCACAAAGGCCCCTGCATGTCCCTGGAGAGGGTGGGCGGGCGTGGGAGGCGCAGGACACAGACCCTGCGAGGCCTCCCCAGCGTTGGCTTTCGGTCTGGGGGGCGAGGGTTGTCACTGGAGCACTGTGAGCTCAGAAGTGGTGTGATCTGGGTGGGGTTTAACACAACAGGGTCGCCCTGGTGGATGTGCCAATGTAGACGGGTCGGTGGGAGGGTGGGGAGGAGGGAGCGAGAGCCAGAGCGGAGACTAGTCAGCGGCCACGGCTCTAAGCCAGGTACGAGGTGAGAGAGAGACAGAGATGAGGCTGGTGGTGACCAAGGTGCTAAGAGGGGGACAGATCCTTGGATCCACCTTGAAAGCAGAGTCCAAAGGTAGAGAATGGACAAAGCTAAATATAGGAACATTTCACACCCAGTTGCTTGCGCTCCAATCACAAGAAAACGGACAGTCTCTGAGTTTCTGCAGTGGCTCAGTGGGTTATAAACCCGACTAGCGTCCGTGAGACTGCAGGTTCGATCCCTGGCCTTGCTCAGTGGGTTAAGGATCCGGCGTTGCTCTGAGCTGTGGTGAAGGCCAGGAGCTGCAGCTCTAATTCGACCCCTGGCCTGGAAACGTCCATATGCCCAGCCCCCCCCCCCCACTTCCCCCCCCCCCCCGCCGGCAAAAGGACACTCTCCTATTCTGGAAAGTTCTGATTTTTTCGTGTGCCCTTCAACCTGAAAGATACATCTTCTACCAAGCATCGCCACCCTGCTAATGATCAATCGATCGACCTCCCACCAGTAGAGCTTTCTTCCCAGTAGGTATGCAGGCCCGTGGGACCTGGAGGGGCAGGGGAAAAACTAGTTCCAAACTGGGGATAAACACGGCAGAATATTAACCAACCAGCCGGCTGGGAGCGCAGAGTTCAAATTCAGTTTTAAAGTGAACTCACTGCACTTCTCCCCCTTAAAAACAAAACAAACTTCATCCCATACACACAAAAACTAGTCACCAACACGGCCTCCCATACCCCAGTCAGAGAGTCATTTTTAAGGCCCATTTCTGAAGTCCACCAGGGAAAAGGTGCCTTGCATTGCTTTTTAAAATCTTAGCATGGGGAAATATTCTATAATTAAGGCAATTTTAACAATAGTAGATAATAATTTGACTATAAATTGTAAGGAATGTAATGACTGCTTATTCTGGCACCAAAGAAACAGGACTTTCTGTGAAGTGACTGCCAAGAAAAATGATACTCCCACTCAGGCTGGACCATTGCAAGTGGTAACTGCTAACCACATGCTTCACACTGCAGTTTGCAAGGACACAGTGCTTTGTTTTCAGCTCCAACCAAACACCAGACTGAAAACTCAACAGAGACAAACCCGGGTGGTAGAACCGAAACAATAACTGCAGGGAAAAAATGTGTCTGTGGCTTAATGCTTGCTGAGATGCCGACGTCAAGGGTCTGGAGAACTAAGGAAACCTCTGCTCTCTCAAAGAAACCACTTCCCAGGCTGCTCCTGCAGACAGAAGCCCAATGAGAAGAAAGAGGCCAGGCTTCAAGAGGTTTGCCAAGGCCAATGGGCAATGTTGCTGGGAGAAGAAAGGCCTAGCACTTAAAGAATGGTTGGGATGGGGGGGGGGGGACCAGGTGACCTTGAGCTAGACTAGACAAAGCCAGTAACCCCGCAGGGGGAGGGGGCGGGAGAGGGAGAGGGGGGATGTGAGCTGCCTGGGAAAGAAGCAGAGGGAAGGTTACAGCAAGGAACGGGAGCAAAGGCCCTTTCTCCTCAAGGCACCTCCGCAGGTACAGCTGAGGTCCTGCTAATGCCTGGAACAGACAGCGCTGAGAAGCAGCAAGCAACCACGTGTCTACACAAAGCACATGAAATACCTATAGCTCCCCCGCCTCCAAGGAAGCCAAGCAGTAGTAACACTACATTCTAGGTTGGAAAAAAAAAAAAAGAGAGAGAGATGCTTTCTTGCTTTTCTCTTTCTCAGGCATCTGGGATCGAATGTATTCGAAACTTTAAAGAGCAAAAGATAACTTGAATTAAAGGAGGATGAATCGAAATACCCATTCCGAGAACGAATACCAGAGTCACAAATCATGCTTAACTCATTTGTGAACCACAAACATTTCTCAAACGCCTCCCACGTGCCGAGCAGTGTGATAGAAACTGGAGCTACACGGCCTCGCGGATCCGGCAGGGAGGCTGCTTTTCCTTCCAAGGTTCAAAGAGCCACCGGGACTACGGTGGGGGACAAGGAGCTTCGAATGTGTCCTTGGTCTTAATACAACACTCCTGTCCTTAACCTCTAGTGTTTCTTTGAATATGATTATACATTTACTTAGTTTGGTAAATGTTTAAAAGGGAAATCAACATTCCCATATTGAAACCTGGCACCTCTCGCTAAAAACCAATCCTTGCCTTTCGTGAATGTCCGTTTCCCAAGCTGAGCACAGCAGTTAACAATAGTGGGAACAAAACTCCACCTGGGATGTTCTCGAAGGCTTAGGAGAAAAGGTGCAGAGGAACAAAATCACCAACCAAAAGCTCTGCATCCAGTAAACCAGTGAAGTTATTACACTGCCTTTAACCTATTCTCTTTTTTTTTTTTTTAAAGAAAAGGACAAAGTGACACAGAAAATTGACTCCTTATTGAGCTGGCACTGTTGGGGAACTAGGTGCTCTCCAAAGATGATGCGCTTTCAAGAGCAATTTTTTCTTCTTCGTCTGTCTTTTAGGGCCACACCGGTGGCACAGGGAGGTCCCCAGGCTAGGGGTCCAGTCGGAGCTGTAGCCGCCGGCCTACACCACAGCCACAGCCACGCCGGATCCAAGCAGCGTCTGCGACCTACACCACAGCTCAGGGCAATGCTGGATCCTTAACCCGCTGAGCGAGGCCAGGGATCGAACCCTCGTCCTCACGGATGCTAGTCGGGTTCGTCAACCACGGAGCCACGACGGGAACTCCCCAAGAGCAATTTTTGTATTCTGAAGATGTCCACTCTTTCTAAAACACACTCTCTAAACTTTTAAATCCGAATCTAAGCCAACACGATTATTTAATGCTGCTCCCATTAGACTAGTGCCCTCAAGGGTTAGAGAGGCCCTGCTGTTCAGCTTCTGGCCCCCCAACCTGTTTCATCTCTCGCTCCTCTCCCATGTGCAGTCCTGCCATCCCTTCCCCTGACCCAACCAGCACTGCTTGCCACACTTCTAATCGGCCTTGGCCTGGGAGGCCAGGTAACCTAAGCTTTTTTTTTTTTTTACTAACCTAAGCTTTTTATCTTCACACATTTAAACCCTATCTACCTCATTTGATCTGAAGTGCCTCAAAACAGCTGGATTCTCTGGTTTTAAAGTAGCTCTTAGAATCCCCAGCACCTAGCATTCTGTTCCTGGGTAGGAGAGCTCTTCCATCAATGGATGCGGATGATAAACTTTCTGCAGCGCCTTTTCTTCAAGTAGAATGCATATGGGCTTTATGACAGCTGTTTCCATCCATTTAGCTTTTCTGCTTACTTCCACATTCCCAGCTGTGTTCTGGATGGCTGGGCCGGCCAGAAGCCTAGGGATTTACTGTACTTCTATTTCTTGATAAGATACTTGAAGAGAATAAACACATGGCAAAGAGGACATTAAAGTAAGGGATAAAGAGATTTTTTTAAATTTTACCAATAAAGAGAGAGGGAAGAAATAGCACCGAGCACGCTGACACTTAATCAATAAACAACAGCAAGGCTGGATTCCTTTCTAATTCTCTCCAAAGTACTCTCAGTGTCCTAGGCTTATATCTCTACCCTCGGCAAAGCATCCCTGGTTATGGCACAGACTTGCACCTTGATTCAAAAATAGTTTTCCCCAAGTTGCACAGACCTTCCTCTTAAATCCAAGTCGGCCAAAATGAAAACAAGCACACACTGAGTCTAAAGGAAGGCGCTCTCCGGAGATAACACTGGCGCGAAGTTCATCGGAAAATTGAGAAATCCCAGACTCTCGGGGATGGAAAGGGTTTCAGAGACCATCCTCTAGGGTGGTGGTTCTCAGCCACGGCTGCTCGTGAGAACCACTGAGGGGCTTTGAAAAAAAGGACCATTAACCTGGCCCCACTGCCAGGCATTAGTGGACTTTTAAGAGCTGTCCAGGTGGTTCTAAAGCGTAGCCGGGATTGAGAATCCAGTATTCCAACAACCCCACTCCCACGGTTCAAATGAAGGACCAAGAGCCTCACCAAAGATATCAGACAACTCACGGGTCATGGAGCTAGGCTAGAGCTGCTCTTACCAAGAAACCATGGCCTCTCCAGGTAACCTCCTCCATCTGGGACAGTGGCGTTTCCTGTTTCTCCCCCGTGTCCCATCATTTCCTCTTTTCAGTACAACAGTATCCGCACTCATCCGGAGTAAATGCATCTTCTGCATACACTGTGCTGCGGAAGGCCACTGCATCATTCTTGAAAATCTCACCTAGCTCTGACTGTTTGCCTGGAGCCCCCTGGCTTCTTTTCTAGTTCCCCTCCATGAACTCTGGAGGGTTAATGGGACATGGCTTCCCCTTCAAGAAGCCCCACTGCTCTTCCTCCGAGAAGCTGGACTCAGCTCACACTCTGCGCCGTTATCATCACATGGGCCCTCTTACAAATCCCTGGCAAGGTTCACCTCCAATTCCCTTTCAGGGCACTTAACTTCTAGTTTGTACCTGCCCTGCCCTACACCTTGTGGACTTCCCTCTTTTCCTGGCTTCAACTCTTTCCATTTAGTGAAAGATGCCTTTTTCCCTGAGCAGCCTCTTTCACTCTGCCAGTTAGTCATGCCCGGTTCTTTTTTGCTTCCCTCAAGCAGCTGGTCTTTTTGATGTCTGGCACACATTGATCTGGGCTTCCAATAAGATGTTTTTACATAGTTTGCAGGTTTCCTGGAGGTCACTGACTTTTGTAACTCTCCCATTCAAATTTTTCCCCCTAATTTCTAACATTTGTTAAGAGTTTCTTTTTCAAGAGTTGAATACCTGGCTGATGGATCGCTTTGATTTTTCACTCCCACCAGATTGCTGAATGAAATGCATCAGAACTTAAATATAATATTTCCAATTACCTCCAGAACGGAATCGCTTTGTTACACTTTCATGTTCTGTATGGTAAGCAACAGATGTTTAAGCGCATGGAGTTGAAAATGCTACCTTTAACCTGCTCATATTTTTAGTGTGTCTCCCTACAGAAAGTATCCTGCTATCCTTATGAAGCCTGTGTTCTTCCCTTGGGAAAGACGGGCAAGGTACGACTTTTAAAAAGGTCACTCGTGTGCACTGAACAGTGCTGTCTGCTGAATCTCAGGTGTTAAATTACTCTTCTACATTGGCCCTAAATTGCCGAATCACAAACGTCTCAGCTGTTTGTTTCTTAAAGAAGTGTATCTCAAAGCAGGAAGAAAGCAGAATTGAGAATCCTTCTGGAAAATTCCTGTAGCACTCGGTTATTAATGAAGTGGTAAAGACAAGTTCTCCCCCAAAGAATAAAAACATTCTCCAAGTTATAACAACATTTCTAGGAGATTTACTTGAAATTTATTTCACTTCAGAATGTTTAGACCCAAAAGCCTCCCAGGAGAGCAAGGCCGGGGAATGACAATCTATCAGCAAGGCAGTCTAATCCCATTCCTCCTGCCAGAGGATGCGATAGAATTGTCTATGTCATCCCCCCACTTGTTGAACAAATACTGCACTGCGCCAGGGCACTTGGTACTACTGGGCACACAAAACGCCAGGAGCTGCCATCTGCCCTCAGCCTGCCCACAGCCAAGGCGAGAAGACACCCAAGGGCCTGCTCATGCGATTCACCATGAGACAACGATCATGGATCCGAATCAAGCTGGGTGGGAGGTGGCGGGTGGGGGGGTAGATTTGGAGGAAGAGGGCACATTCCCCTGGGGCGTTCAGAAGTGACTCCCAGAAACCACCTTCCCTGCCTTACCGTCCCTGTGCCTCACCAGCCCTTCATTCGCAGCACCCCTTGTTAATCTTCCTGAAAGAGCGATGGCATCCCGTCCTCAGAAACTATCCTTGGCTCCCTATGACCCAGGAAAGACCATTTCATTCCTCCTCCTGTTAACATGGGATGGACTGGGAGGCGGGTTAATAGATGCAAACTGCGCTGCTGGGACCGTGGTGGAGGCCGGCGGCTACAGCTCCGCTTGAACCCCGAGCCTGAGAACCTCCATATGCCGCAGGTGCAGCCCTAAAAAGCAAAAAATAAAATAAAATAGATGCAAACTCTTGCATTTAGAGTAGAAAAGCAATGAGATCCTGCTGTATAGCACAGGGAACTATATCCAGTCATTTATGATGGAACATGGTGGAGAATAATGTGAGAAAGAGAATATATGTGAGCGTGTGTGTGACTAGGTCACTTGCGCTAGACAGTAGAAATTGACAGAACACTGTAAATCAACTATAACGGAAAAAATAAAAATCATAAAATAAAAAAATTTTTAAAAGGTTGTCTACTACACTATACAGATTGTCTACACTCTGCCTGCAAAGGACAGGATTGGATCCTGCTTACTACAGTCATCAGAACAGCGCCACGGGAGTTGCCCGGTGGTGCAGTGGGTTAGGGATCCGGTGCTGTCACCACAGAGGCTCAGGTTACTGCTGTGGCACAGGTTCCGACCCTGGCTGGGAACTTCCATATGCAATGGGCACGGACAAAAAAAAAAAAAAATCAATCAATCAATCAATTAATTAAAAGAATACATCCCTTTCAATCTCAGTTTCCTAATCTGTAAAGTGGGGGTGACGATGTATACTCATTCTGATTTCATATGGTTTTGCTGTGGACTTTAAATATCAATTTTAGGACCAGGCCCAGGGAAAGCACTTAAATAATTACTCGCTCTTTTCATGAGGAAAAATGCTTTTTAGGGGAACCACCTAAGTGCTAAACCAGTTAATGTTGTTGGGGAGCCAGAGACTCACTTCCAGCTGAGGTGAACCCTGAAGTTGTTTCCCTTGATGAGATAAAAAAAAAAAAACTCCGTTCACCTCACACCAGTCAGAATGGCCATCATCAAAAAGTCTACAATCAATAAATGCTGGAGAAAGGGGAACCCTCCTACACTGTTGGTGGGAATGGTACAACCGCAATGGAGAACACTATGGAAATTCCTTAAACACTAAAAATAGAACTACCATATGATCCAGCCATCGCACTCCCGGGCATCTAGCCCAGAGAAAACCGTATTTCAAAAAGATACATGCACCTCAATGTTCACTGCAGCACTATTTACAATAGCCAAGACTTGGCAACGACCTAAATGTCCATCAACAGAGCAATGGATAAAGACGACGTGGTACATGCATACAATGGAATATTACTCGGCCAGAAGAAAGGAGGGAATGCCATTTGCAGCAATATGGATGGACCCAGAAATGATTATACAGAGTGCGGTCAGAGAAAGACAAATCACGACATCACTAATATGAGGAATTTAATTTTTAAAAGTTATTATTACAAAATAATTTACAGGACAGAAATTGACTCAAAGATTTAGAAACCAAACTTAGGGCTACCAAAGGGTGAACACGGCAGGGGGGATAAATTGGGAGGTTGGGATTAACCTATACACACTACTACATATGATAAAATAGATAAGTAACAAGGACCTACGGCACAGCACAGGGGAATCTACCCAATATTCTATTATTACCTATATGGGAAACGAATCTGAAAAAGAGTGGATATATAGATTATGTGTAACTATTCACTTTGCTGTACACCTGAGACACTGTAAGCCAAGTATATGCCAATAAGTTTTTTAAAAATAAACTTTTTTAAATTTCCTTTTTCATTCCTCAGTCTAGTCTCCCAACTAATCCTGAAATTGCATGCAACCCGGTATGAGTCAAATAAAAAAAGGAAAAGAGTAATTACACCGAATCAAACATTTTATAGTTGTATGTTCTAACTAGAGCTTGAACTGCAGATGCCAGGACGTTTATCAAGTTCTTTCTGGAGACTACCTAGGCGATGGTTCCTATATTCCTTGAGGTAATTTCTATACTGGCAGGCCCTGTGGCTCAATTAGAGCCTCTTCTCAAGGGAAACAGAGAGCCAAACCAACCCGTGCTTCCAACAGAAGAGAAAAACCACAAGTTCTCTGCAAAATCCAACCCACCTACTTCAAGTAGGGAAGAGGGAATACGACTCGTGAAGACATCGGCCAGGTCTTAACAATGAACAATTGACGCAGTATCACAAAATATTCCCACTTTTCCAACACACGAAATCCTAACACAGCTTATGTGATCCCCAGAATCCTTTCAGGTGTGCATGCGAGCCTGCCTACGCTCACAGGTGCACTGCTCGTGAACGTGAATGGGAACAGGGAAAAAACAAAAACAAAACGAAAAACAAAAACAACTCCAAAATCACAACTGCGATGCAAAGTTCTCCCTAGTATCATTCAATGTCACTGTGGTAGGGCCCTTTGGCAAGCTCTAAGAAGGTTTCTAACTAATGGCTTCGCTCTTCACGACAATGTCAAACCAAGATTAGATTAAGAATAAAATGCCAATTGTGTCATATCCTTTATCCTGCCCTTATGGAGCGAGGCACAATGAGGGTAGGATTTTACCACTTCCAGTTATCACTGGTATTAATTTTACTATTGAACCCCCACTAGCGGGTTAGGACCCTATTCCAAATCCCCTCTCCCTTGAACTCCTGGTGCACGACCTTCTCTTCTGCATCACTGGTGTGCTACTTAGCACACAGCATGCTCTGTTCCAATTGTGTGCGTGCGTGCGTGTGTGTGTGTGTGTGTGTGTGTGTGTGTACTCGCGGCTTATCTCCCTACTACCCGGAAAAGTCCTGGCGGCCGAGGAGGCCCTCCCGTCCTTGCTGCCTCTCCCGGTGCTGAGCATAGAATGGTGCACACAGTAGGCGCTCCAAAAGATCTGCCCATTGAAAGCTGAACCAAAAAAACCTACGTTTTGTGTTCCAGATCCCTCTTCATCATGGCATCTGAGCCACCCGTTGTCATTTGGTGAAGTACCAGGGTCCAGCGGAGAGGCAAGGCAGGACCTCAGCTGGAGGCCCTGTCAACAGGCGGTACTCCCTGACACCCTTGAGAGCACATCAACTTATCTTAATTATGATCTGAAAAGACTTCGAGTCCTTAAGAACCTGGAGTGTGCTTAACGCCCATTCAAGCTTCTGGAAGGCAAGTGCAAGGCCACGGGGAATCAAACCTTCACCTTGGGGCTAAGCCTGGAGCTGGGCACCCAGACGCTGTGACCCTGGTGCCTGGAAAACAATCTGGGACCTTATACCCCCTCCGACCAAGGAAAGCGCCTGGCAATTCACTCAGTCAAGTTGCTACAATGACTCTGCTCTCCAAAATGACCGAAATTATCTGAGTGGAGCCCAGGGAAGCCAAGGACAATGTCGGCATCTGGAGAGGCCAGGGTGATGGTAAAGGATTACCGCTGTTTCTATACGGGCCGCCGAAAGGTATTTACTTGGGTCTGTCTGTGTTGTGACAGTGTCCTAGACTCAAATGAATGCCTCTAACACTCCACATTTTTGAGCCATTCAGTCATGCATTTTTGTTATTGTTGAAAGTGGTGCGAAATCGCACTGCATGAGCTAAAGTCCTTGGTGGTCTTCCAAGGATTCCAGCTAAAAAGGCACTTCCTTTGTTCCTCGGGAGAATGCAGTCCAGTAGGTCATTCAAAAGGGGAAATAAAAGCAGCAGCCCTGGGAGGGAGATGAAGGACAAGACAAAAAGAATAAAATGTTTTGGGTGTGAGCACATGAGCTTCCATTTCCTGCTGCTGGTCACTCATAACTCTCCCATCTGTCTGGGGGATGTGTCCAGAGAGACGTGTATGCGAAAATATTCCTCAGGTGTTTTCTGGAGACCGTGACAATCATATAGGGAACACCTTGCACTGTCCTTGAGCACCCTTCCAACTTCCTGCAGAAGATGGCCTGCCTTTGCCAGGCTGCACAGAGCAAAGCTGGACAAAGTGGGGAGGGCCATTTCACAAGCCACTCCCCAACACCGCGGTCCACCTCAAAGGCACATCTTGTGAAAACCTGTCACATTCCCATTAAGTGCATCGCTGCATCTATGCCCTCTAAATGCGGGAATGACAACTGTAGCCTTCACGCCAATCATCTCGGCTGGGCTGCGGCCCAAGCCTTGCAGGGCACAAAGACCCCAGGTCTGACCTGTGGAGCCCCCAAGCTTCAGTGGCTGCTGGTTCAACTTTACTTTTTAGGGCGGGGCGGGAGAGGGGGGAGAAAGAGGGCTGCTTCGGGCTCTACAACCAATAAAATCATGCCACTGTGAAGACAGACTGGAGCTCCCAGAAAGACAGGCTGAATTCAAGGGCAGACAGTCTCTAATCAGTAATGTGCCAGTTACTTGATAACTGCCAAGGTGCCGTGGGCTCCTGGGCTGTTCCAACGATTTCCTAGGTTCTATTTCGAGATAGATGCTGCTCACACTCGGAAAGTGCCCGGCGACTTCCCTCAATTACCTTTGTAATTTATATGCAATTGATGACTGCACTTAATCTCCAAGGTTATTAATAGCCCTTCCCAAAAAAATGACCCCCAAGTCTTCCTAAGCCTTTGGAAGCTCCTGGTTGAAATTACAGTATTTCCTTTGCTGGCTGCCGGCCCCCTGCCCGCCGCACCGGGGTGACCAACTCCTCGAGGCAAAGGCGCGCTGTGCTCACTTCCATGAAAGGTTCGGAATGGAGGCTTGGCCCCCGGGGCTCCAATCGCTCACTTCTCCGTTAGGTTACACTGGCCATCGGCCAGCTAGATTCGCGGTTCTTGCCCAACCCTCGGGGCGAACAGGCTACCTGCGCCGCCGCTGCCCCAGCGCGGCCCGCGGGGCTGCGCGCAACAGTTGGCCTCTGCGAATGAGTGCGACCCAAAGGGGACCGGCCCGGCCACCGCCACCGCCGCCTGCCTGGCGAGGAGGGGCGAAGGGCACCGGCCGGAAAGCCGCCTCCCCAGCGCTCCCAGAAGGGCTTTCACAAACACCCCACGCACCCCGAGCGCCGAAATCCGGAGAACTTTTTCACAGGCTCAGCCGTCTCCATTTGCATAACCATCTCCAAACTGAGATTCAGGTTTCCTGTAATCAGTCCTTTCAAATGTTTACAATTTAAAGTGCAATTAACCCTTAAAATGAGGTGAGAAAAAAAAAAAAAAAGAAAAGAAAGGAGGGGAAAAATACTCTTCCCGTCCGCCACCTTCCGGAAAGCAGGAGAGTTCCCAAAAGTCAGGGTCTGAAGGGGTAGGGGAGTCGTTTGCTTTTTAAAGGCGACTTCTAAAGCCGCTGGAGCTACTGCAACTCCCAATCCATGTCAGCGGTAGGAGAGAGGCGGGGAGTGGGTTTTTAAAGAACATCAATGAAACATCAAGCCGAGTTCCACGTTTTGCGCCCCCCGGCATCCGGCAAGCTCTAGGAGGCCCCCCACTGGCGCCCCCACCCCACCCCACCCGGCCTCCCGTCACCCCCACAACAAAGCGGGGAGCCCAGTAAGGAGTTCAACCCGGAAAAGGCTAGGGAGCCGGTGACACACACTTTGCGGGCCAGAGTCCTCTGGGGCTTCCTGGGAGCCGGGAGACCGCGG
The DNA here is from genome assembly GCF_054392235.1 of Sus scrofa. NCBI lineage: Eukaryota > Metazoa > Chordata > Mammalia > Artiodactyla > Suidae > Sus > Sus scrofa. The sequence goes on from NC_139401.1 coordinate 119,645,523, forward strand.
GAGGGGCACCGGGCCACTCGCGGGCGCCCCTCCGCCAGCGGCGTACCGGGGGCCGCCTCGTCCCCCGGGAACGCTCTGCGCCGCGGCTCGCTCCGGCGCGCCTGCCCATTTCTCCCTCTCGGCTACCTGCGACTGGCGCGGGGCGGGGGGCGGCGGGTCGAGGGGGGTGCCGCAGCCCCTGCTCCCGGGTGCCCGTCTCTGCGCTCGCCTCCCGGGGGCTCCCACCTACCGTTGATCTCGTGCGTGGGGGCATCGTTCTTGTCGAAGCCTTTGGACACGTAGAGACGTCTCACTTCCGAGCAACTTTTCGACTTGGGCTCGGCAGCCAGCAGCGCGGCGCTGAGCGCGGCCAGGGTGCAGAGCAGCGCGGGCAAGCCGAACCGTGCCATGGGGCGGGCCGGGGCGTACGCGCTCCCACCTTTGGGACGGGATGGAAAGGGGCGGGCGGGCGGGCGCGGAGTCGGGGGCTCCCGAGCGGAGGACGAGGGAGTTGGAGGAGTTGGAGAACAGCAGGAGAAGGAGACGCGGGGCGAAAAGTGAAGCTGGGCCTCGCGCGTCAGGCAACGGTCCCCGGTGCCAGGCGCCCGGCCGGGGGAGAAGAAGGAGGAAGACGTGGAGGCGGTGCGCGGCCCAGGGGAGCGGAGGCGCGGGCCGGTGACCTCGGGGCTCCGCGGCGGCAGCGATCGGGGCGAGCTGGCGGGCGGCGGGACTGGGGCGCGAGGAAGGAGGGGAAGGTGGCAGGCGCCGCGGGGGCCGAGGAGGGCGTGGGCGACGGCGGGCGCTCGCGGCGCGCGGCTCGGGCTGCCCGGCGCTGGTCCGCTCCGCTGGCTCGACTCGGCTCGGCTCGCTCTGTCCTCGGCCGCACGGCTGTGCCCTCTTCAGCTCCGCCGCTGATTGACTGGCCGGCGTGCGCGGCGACGCTCGACAAACTTGGCCCAGCGGGCGGCACTCAGGGGGAGGGGGCGGGCGGCGGGGGGGCCGGAGGCAGGCGGGAGCACGCAGGGCCGGGACGGGAGAAAACCTGGAAGCAGGGTTGGATCCGGAGCGGCCAAATCCACTTCCTAGGGGGCCGCACCGGGCGCGCGGCGCTCCCTCGCGCAACACGCCCCGCCGGGCTCCTCCCTCCTCCCTGCCTCCCGGGAGGCGGGGAGCCCGCCCGCCGCCCCCACCGGCGAGAACAGGCTAACTTCTCCGGGGTGCAGAGCCCAAGTCCCCGGGGACCTAGAGGCTGGGGACTTGTCCCGAAGCCCACGTTCGAGAGTCCTAGGCCTTCCGTGCGCGGCCACCTGACCCGCTGCCCGCGGGCTAAAGCCGGATGGCGCCCTCCCGCCTAGATACCTACCCCCACCTCCACCCCCCGCCGCTGCCGCCCCGCAGCCGGGAGGACGCTCCTAACCGCCCGGCTCCTGGGTAGGAGGGGACAAGCTGACATTACGCTCATTGTTCCTGCGGGCACCAGAGGGACTCAAAACTCCGTGCTGGCCCTAGAGCCTCACCTGGCCTCCTCAGACCTGCTCTCCATCAGAAGGGGCTCACGGAGCACCTGCCTGTTCGCTCGGGAGCCTGGCCCGCAAGCTCAGCACTCCCCGCACCCCCCGGCCCCACCCCCCCGCAGCCTGGTTCTGCGGCTGCAAGTCTGATCGAACCGTCAAGTGGGAGAAACCCCACCCCCACTCCAACCACAAGGTGGTGGACAAAGTCACGGTTGACCTTGGAAACCTTCTGGCCCAAACCCTCCTGTTCTCAGGGAAACTGAGGCTAACAGCGTGCGGCGGGCGGGTCTAGAATCCGGGACTTGACTCCCAGGTCCCTTGGAATGAAGGTAGCTCAGACCCTCCATTCCCCTCCGCCCTTAAGCCTCTTGACAGAGATTCACATCTCTCTGGGACCCCGTCTCCACTTAGCCACCCGAAAACTGGAACTGGGTGAGTCTTTCCAACCTTCTAAGCTTTGTCAGAGTCCATTAATGAGTGTTTTTGAAGCTCCCAGGGCTCCTTTAATGAAGGGAACTGTGCAGATTGGGAACTTGTCATTACCGTTGTTATTGTTACAATCTTGCTGTAAGAGGTTAGGGTGAGAAGTGCCTCAGACACCTCGGGAGTGTGCTGGGAACTGGGCAGATAAAAGGGGCTGGAACTTATTATTTGGCTAGACACTCAATTCCCATAAAATTACATAGGGTGAAGATATGAACCATCATTACAATTATCGCCCTCATAGGGTTTGTTGAGACTTCTTCCACTGTTGTTTGTAAACCGCGTTGACATGGTTGGCTGTGAGGAGCTGTAGAAACTAGTAGCTGTTGTTTGGAAAGCCCACTGCAGACTCTTCTACATTTTATTAACTCTTGGAGATCGTCAGCGTAAACAGACAGATTGTGACCCGTCTAGAAGTGGGACTTAGAATTTCCAATTTCTCTGGGTTGGCAGAACATTGAACTCTGCAGCTAGGAGAGGAGTCTTTCTAAATATGCAGACTCAACTACAGATGAGTTTCCTGCCATTTTCGAGGTGCTTTCAAATGGCCCAGGTTTTCCTCAAACTGATAACCATCAGGTCCTCAAGGCATTGCTAGGGCTTAGCCCAGCACTTTTAACTTTCATTGATTGATGCATTTACTTAAAGATGTTCTTTACCAAAGAGATTACGATCTGAGATACAACCAGCATTAATAATAAAATGAAACTCAGCCACCTTAAGGGAGAAAACTGCGAAGCCCAAATCAGAGAAAGCTTCCTTTCATGCCAAGTCCAGGAGGAGCCCATTCCTTGTCTCCCCCCCACCCCCGCCCCATTTACTCTGGCTCTTCCTGTTCATGTATTATTAACCAAAACTTGAGTCTTTTCCACCAAAAACAGTAACCTCTGGCTAGAAACGGATCTGGACAAGTCTGAACTTTACCGCACCAGGCAGGAACCCCAAGCCCTGCTCAGAGGCGGCTCCCACTTCAAAGCCTCCTTTCATTTAAATACAAAACAGGGTGAACAACTGGCAATCTACGAAACAAATACCATCCCGCTTCCCTTTGCCAGGGCTCCTCCGTCCCTCCCCCACTCCCACTCCAGCTTTTCTGTGCTCCTGGGGTGGGGGGGGAGGCACTTACTCTGTAAGTACTCTGAATGCCAGAAAAATGGGTTGGGAGCTGCATGTAGGATGCAAGAATCAGTAACTTCTCAGGATGATTAACCCTCACTCTCATATAGCCCTTGGGGAGGGGGCTTTTCAAAGTTGTGATAAAATACACAAATTTTTCTATTTTAAAGTGTATGATTTAGAGTTCCCACTGTGGTGCAATGGGCTCGGCAGCGTCTCTGGGGCCCTGAAACAGGTTCAGATCCCTGGCCCGGTACGGTGAGGGGAACTCCACATGCCGCGGGGCAGCCAAAAAAGAAAAGAAAACAAATGTTTAAAATATTTAAAAAAATAATGTGCACGATTTGGTGGCACTTAGTAGATTCACAAGGGTGTACAACCATCACCACTATCTAGTTCCAGAATATCTGCCTCATCTCAAAAGGAAGCACATTAAGCAAAGTCCAATCCCTGCTCCCCCCAGCCCTTGGCAACCGCTAATCTGCTTTCTGCCTCTAGAGATTTGCCAATTCTGAACATTTCATATAAAAGGAGTCATGTCATAGGTGGCCTTTTGTGCCTAGCTTCTTTCACTTAGCATCATGGTTTTTTTTTTTTTTTTAAGATCCATCCATGTGGTAGCACATAACAGCGCCTCCTTTCTCTGGCTGAATAGGATTCCATTTTATGGATATACCACTTTGGGCCATACAGTACTTTAGAGTTGGCAACATGCTTCCAAGTACACTCTCATACTCTTAGAAAATGTTAGTGATTTTTAAAATAGCTATGGAGGAGTTCCCACTGTGGCTCAGCAGGTTAAGAACCCAACATAGTGTTCATGAGGATGCGGGTTCGATCCCTGGCCCCACTCAGTGGGTTAAGGCCCCGGTGTTGCCATGAGCTGTGATGTGGGTCACAGATGCGGCTCGGATCTGGCGTTGCTCTGACTGTGGTGTAGGCCGGCTGCTGCAGCTCCTATTCGACCTGTAGCCTGGGAACCTCCATATGCTGCAGGTGTGGCCCCCCCCAACAAGAAAAAATAAATCAAATAGATAAGCAAACTGAGTCTCCCCAAAGTTTTGTGGCTTGTCCACATTGCCACAGAGCTTGAGTGGCTCAACCAAGACTGAAAAAGATCAGGCCTCTGACTGAATCCCATAGGAGTGTCCCTATTTCAGATTAATAAGTGTTCATTGAGCACCTACTATGTGCCAGATGCTGCTCAGCGCTAGAGGGAGGGGAGATATACAAGCCAAGAGGAGTTTGCAGTTTCATGTACTGGGTAAGGCCTATGGGCAAAGGCTTACCTAGATTGCCCATGGTATAGTTGGTTTTCCCAGGTGAGGCATGTCACCTGATGCTGGGGTACACGCGCTGGTGGATGCAGAGGGAACGCAGTGTGTACTCGCTGCTGCTGTCCTCCAAGCCAAGACCTAGTTGAGTCAGGTCTCCTCTCTCAGACCCTTCTCTCAGCTTGCTGGGGACCTACTTCGTTTGCCGAATATGCAGATGAGAAAGAAGCTGTGCCTTCCTCCCTAGGGTACCTGGTTGACTTGCAGCCCTGTCCTCTCTCCCACTCCCCAGACCAGCCCTCCCACAGCCAGCAGAGTGAGCCTCTGACCTCACCTGAACCACAGCCCTCTCCTGCTCAAGCTTGCCCTTCTCTCCCCATGGTACCCATTGCTTTCCAGATCAATTCCCAGGTCATTCAGGAGCTCTGGATCTTTGCTGCCAGGCCATAGTCTCTGTTGCTATCTTTTTTTTTTTTTTTTTTTTTTTTTTTTAGGGCCGCACCCGCAGCATATGGAGATGCCCAGGCTAGGGGTCCAATCGGAGCTGTAGCTGCCGGCCTACACCACAGCCACAGCAACGCCAGATCCAAGCCGTGCCTGCAAACTACAGCACAGCTTACGGCAATGCCGGATCCTTAACCCACTGAGTGAGGCCAGGGATTGAACCCTCAACCTCATGGTTCCTCGTTGGATTCGTTTCCGCTGCGCCAGGACCCACAGCGGGAACTCCTATGTTGCTGTCTTTCTTACTGGCCCTTCCCAACCCTGTATCTTGTGCTTTGCCCACCGGAACGCCTCATCGTTCTCCATCCTGTCCACACCCTTACTCTGCCCCCACTAGGACTATCTTCCCATTCCCCTCTGTTCCTTGGACAAGTGCTTCACGTTCATCCATCAAAACTCAGCTGACCTATCACCTCTTCTGGAAAACCTTCCTGGACTCCCCCGAGCAGAGCCAACCGCTCCTGCTTCTAGGCCTCCAGAGCAGAATGACCACCACACTTAGCAGAGACCATGATTTCTCTGAGGATTCCTCATCCCCCAGCCTCCAAACGCTCTTTTTAGCTTTATTTTTATTTGAATGCCTCTTGCCTGCGAGGATACAGGTTCACCGGATGGGCAGTTTCCCGGAGGTGGGGGGGGGGAGACATTCAATATTATCTGAAATCTGATGTGTATATCTTAGTGACGGCTTCAGAGCTCTGAAAAGGTTATAGGATGAACTCAGCCTGTCTTCAGCCTACATATCACAAAGTGACTTCCCCCCCTGGCCCCACACCTCTCCTTTTCAAGCAACCAAGCAAGTAGGGTCTTCTGACAACTTACGATATACAAAAGTTGCTTCTGCGAAGGCTCTGGAACCTGAAAGGCCAGAGGCCTTTGAGGAGCTGGCACCGTGCTTGAGGGAGGAAGGATCCATATCTCCCTAGAGAAAGACATGGGCAAAGATAACCCAAGGGGCATGCATGGCAATGAGCTCTTTGTTTCACAGCTGCCACTCTCCTCTTGGTCCCTCTGGAAATTTCCAGAAGTACCAGTAATCGAAGGATCAGCCCCTTTGAAGCGGTTGATGTGCGTGGTCTGTTCCTATCTCCTTATCCCTTATCTCCCTTAGGAATTCTTTTTCTCAGAGTTCCCGTCGTGGTGCAGTGGTTAATGACTCCGACTAGGAACCATGAGGTTGCAGGTTCGATCCCTGGCTTCGCTCAGTGGGTTGAGGATCCGGTGTTGCCTTGAGCTGTGGTGTAGGTGGCAGACGCGGCTCGGATCCCGTGTTGCTGTGGCTGAGGTGTAGGCCGGCGGCTACAGCTCCGCTGCGACCCCTAGCCTGGGAACCTCCATGTGCCGCAGGTGCGGCCCTAGAAGAGGCAAAGAAAAAAAAAAAGTAATTCTTTTTCTGGTGCCTAAAGTTTGCGTTGCTTTTCCCTCTCTTTCTCAGAGAGCTCACCTGTGTTACGGCTTTAATCACCGACTCCGGGTGTTTGGCCACCACACTCTCCAGTCTGTGCCAGTTATTGTCCACTTTTACCCAGGGCCGTAGTTGCCATACTTCCTGTCTCTTCATTAACAGCCTGGACAGAGGCTTCCTTTCTATTCAGTGGCCATCAGCCCTTGTCCCAGTTCCATCACCTCTGGCCTGGACTGGAGAGCCAACGCCTAAGAGATCTTCAGGCCTCCAACTTCTCTCTCTCTATCCAGCCCCTCAGGGACTGTCACCAAATCAGTCTTCCAAAAGCATGATTTCTAAGTGTCACACCCTTTGGTAAAAAAAAAGTCTTGCACGGGAAGACAAGCTCACACTAATAACACATTCGTTTGGTGCTGCAGAGTTTAGGAGTTGCTTCCACATGTATTATCTGTGAAGGATGTATTATTTTCCATAATTTATGGGTAAGGAAACTGGTTCACAGTCTTAAATTGAGGCCCTCTGAGTCCAAGGTCAATGACACAGCCACTTCTCACCATGGCCCAAGCCCAAAATAGGTCCAGGAGAACTTCGAAGACAGGGCAAGGCTGATGGGGAGAGACGTGGAGAAGGTAGGACTGCCTTGGGCCATGAAGGATGGGGCAGAACCACCAGGCAGAGAGGAGTGGGGGTGAATGAGGCCAGTGGAAGCCAGTGAAGACACCATCTTGACCCAGTACAGGTTCATCTGGGAGACTGTCATGAAACAGGGTGCTGGAGAATGAGGGCACGTTACCCTGAGAGCGCAGTGCCATCCTAAGCCTATCAACACTGAAGCTCATGAGCAGAGAGAGAAAAGATGCCAGTACCACATTCGAATGAATGAAGTGAGGAAATGAGGCACGATATGGAAAAAGGCAAGTTAGGGAGTTCCCGTCATGCCTCAGGGGAAACAAACCGACTAGGATCCATGAGGACACAGGTTCGATCCCTGGCCTCACTCAGTGGGTTAAGGATCTGGTGTTGCCGTGAGCTGTGGTGTAGGTCGTAGACGCAGCTCGGATCCTGTGTGGCTGTGGCTGTGGTGTAGGCCGGCAGCTGCAGCTCTGATTCGACGCCTAGCCTGGGAACCTCCATATGCTGCGGATGTGGCTCTAAAAAGACAAAAAAAGAAAGTTAGGCCACTGGCATCTTCTCACTCAAAGGATGAAGTCCTAACGTTTCCTTATCCGGGGATTCTGCATGAAGAGCAGCAAATAAATAAAAGACAGAAGAAAGGCAGTGTTTCCCAGGAAAAGAGGCTAGGCTCTAGGGTCAGGCAGACCTTGAGTTGAATCCTGGCTCTATTTCCTGTCTGTGTGTCCTTAGATAAGTAACTTACCCTCTCTGAGCCTTGCTTTTCCCTATACCATGCCTATACCATGAAGATTCCAAGAGGGGAAAAAAATACGAAAAGCATTCCTCTTAGCCTGGAGCACGTCGAATTCCTTTTTGTGCCGCCAGCCCCAGGCACGGAGGAGAAAAAATACACTTACACTGAAGTAAGCAGAAAGCACTTACCATAGTGCCTGGCACAAAGCCTTCATCCGCTCATTCCTTCATTCGACAAGTATTGCTTGAAGGTCAGCACTCTTTTAGGCTTTGGAAATCTATTTATGAATTAAACTGGAGCCTAAACATTGGGGCTCAATCAATAGTAGCTAATACTAATGTTACTGTGATTCTCATCAATTCCATCTCCTTCACAATTTGCTCAGACCCAGCCCTGCCAGGGTCGAATGCTATTTAGCATGCTAATAAATTGGTCTAATAATGTTGTATGGGGATACATGAATTACATCCGTCTTGGTCCATAAGTAGCATAGATTCATGCAAGTTGTAGAACAGAGAAGGCTCGGAGTTACTTTCGTACCGAATGGCTCCCGCACACGGGGAAGGTGTTTTTCATTATCTGCATGGTCTTGATGAGATAACTGAGACCCAAAGAGGAACATGGGCCTTTGTATGCAATGATCACATACTGGGTATTGATATTTTCTCATACTTTATTACTGGGGCAAAAGGCTCCATGATGTATGTAGCGTTTGTAAAAATCACGACTCATGTCTCCTCCTTACAAGGAGAATAAAAACCAAAGGAAGAGATCTGATTAGTCTTCTGCACACCTAAGCTCTTTTGTATGGTCTGGTTTATAAGGAGGATCTCTAATTATTGAAACAAACGCCCACTTCCATGTGATGGCAAAACGGTTGCCATAGATATTCATTATTCTAGCTTGTTGCCCATGGTTTGACCTACAGCTTTAGATAGAAAATGTGTATTTCAATGTAATTGGGAGAGCGTTCCTTCTCTAATTTACCCACTGGACATAAATGGTTCGTTCACGGAAGGAAAATTACTTCTTCATATCGTTTTGAGTACATACAATACTTTGTGGCTGGCATTTAGATTGTGGAGGCGCTTCCGGAACATTTATTTTTCCAAATTGTTCATGTTACCTTTCCACATCCCACCTAGCTGATAAGAGAATCGAACAGGCAAAAAGATGGTGTGGAGGCAGGAGAGCCAGCATTGTCTGAGCAGAGGCTGCTAGAGTGTGAGATCTGGAAGGGACCTTGGCATGTGTCGAGTCCATCCACCTCAAACTTGACCTTTCCTTTTCTGTTTGAAATTTCAAGCCGGTGAAAGACCGTCACAGGCAGAACATGGGTTCTGACTAGAACAGCAGCCCTGGTCATGGTGTTTTTCCAACCTTGCGGCTTCCACTTGGGATGTCACCAGAGACCACCCCAGGTATCAGGTACACCGTGGCTCCAGACCGTGAAGGACACCCAGGGACACGTGGTACTGCCTAGTGCACTTTCCGTTCATTCTCTACCTTGTTTGGAGAAACAGACAAGTTGTCAGGTAGCAGCTTCACTTTCATGGGGTTCCAAGATGCTGAAGGCCACCCTCCTTGGTGCTGGCCCCAGACATTCTGAAAACTGTTAGTCTTCCCTGAAGATCAGAACACGGAACCACAAAACCAGGGTCCAGTTAGAAAGGGACAGGAGTTCCCGTGTGGCTCAGCGGGTTAAGGATTCAGTGTTCTCACTGAAGTGCCTCAGGTTGCTGCTTTTTTTTTTTTTTTTTTTTTTTGTCTTTTGTCTTTCGTCTTTTTAGGGCTGCACCCTCGGCATATGGAGGTTTCCAGGCTAGGGGTTGAATCGGAGCTGTAGCTGCCAGCCTACGCCACAGCCACAGCAATGTAGGATCCGAGCCGCGTCTGCGACCTACACCACAGCTCATGGCGATGCCGGATCCTTAACCTGCTGAGGGAGGCCAGGGACCAAACCCGCATCCTCATGGATCCTAGTTGGGTTCGTTAACCGCTGAGCCACGAAGAGAACTCCTCAGGTTGCTGCTTTGTTGGGTGTTCAGTCCCTGGCCCCACAGTGGTTTAAGGATTTGGATCTTGGAGTTCCCCCTCTGGTGCATTGGGTTAAGAATCCGGTGTTGTCTCTACAGCAGCTTGGGTCACTATGGGAGATATGGGTTCAATCCCCAGGCCAGTGCAGTGGGTTAAAGATGTGGTGTTGCTGCAGCTGTGTCTTAGGTTGCAGCTGCAGATGGGATTCAGTCCCTCATCTGGGAACTTCCACTTGCCTTGGCTGTGGCCAAAAAGAAAAAAAAAATAGGACAGAATGTTTTATTTTATTTTATTTGACCTCAGCTGCGGTGCATGGAAGTTCCTGGGCCAGGGATTAAACCTGTGCCACAGCAGTGACCCAAGCCGCTGCAGTGACAACACCAGGTCCTTAAACCACTGGGCCACAAGGGAACTCTGGGACCGAATGTTTTAAAGGGATATAAGGAAGTTCTTAATGAAGGGCCAGTTTGGCCCAACAGGTTTCTGGACTTGCACATCAAACCTGAGAAGTCTGAGTGAATTCCTTTTCTTTTCTTTTCTCTTCTTTTCTTTTCTTGTCTTTTCTTTCCTTTTCTTGTCTTTTCTTTCCTTTTCTTCTCCATCTCCTCCTCCTCTTTTTTTTCTTCTACTTTTTCCCTAGCATCGCCATCCCTGCTTTTATGTGATGAGACAATGTGCATTTTTAAGAAGACCCAGCGGGGAGTAGGCATTTTTATTCCAAAGAGATACCACAGATAAAAAGAGCTCAAGAGCGTCAGGGTCAGACATAGTTTGACATTTGTCATTTTCTAACCAGTGATGGGTCATGTCTGGAAACGGCTGCTCTGGCTGCTGCTAGAACAATAACGCATTCAAATGAGCAAGGAAACCATTAAACCTGGACAGACACTGAATCCAGGCTCTACCCACGGCACGGGGGCTCGGCCTTTCCCTTGTCCCTCTCTGCTGACAGGTGCAAGCTTCCCTTACCCGGACTGACTTGCGAGAATTCTAACCACCGTTTTCTTAATCTCTGAGTGCACACTGCCGGGTCCAGCATGCATGGGGCTTGGTGAGAGAGAGAGAGAGAGATGCACACAAGTTAGAAGAGATGAGAAAGAGGCTTTTCCCTGCTTCTCCACTTCCACCGCCTCCAAGAGAACCCTGCCTTCCTTCCTTCAGCTTCACAGGGTCAAGGTAAGGAGGCAGCTAAAAATGGGGAGTTCCCTGGTGGCCTAGCGGTTAAGGATCTGCCATTGTCACTGCTGTGGCTTGGGTCAGTGCTGTGGCACAGGTTTGATCCTCGGCCCAGGAACTTCCACATGCCATGGGTGTACCCCCCCCCCAAAAAAAGTATCAAAAATTTATTTTCATAAGTCGTCTCAAATTCTAACTCGTAACTTTATATCCTTTGAAGTGTAGAGTCCTGTCAGGTTGTCTACCTTTTTTTTTTTTTTTTTTGTCTTTTTGTCTTTTTTTTTTAGGGCCGCACCTGTGGCATATGGAGGGTCCCAGGCTAGGGGTCCAATCAGAGCTGTAGCCGTTGGCCTACACCACAGCCTCAGCAACACCAGATCTGAGCTGTGTCTGCGACCTACACCACAGCTCACGGCAATGCTGGATCCTTAACCCACTGAGTGAGGCCAGGGATCGAACCTTCGAACCCGCAACCTCATGGTTCCTAGTCGGATTCGCTAACCACTGAGCCATGACAGGAACTCCAGGTTGTCTACCTTTAAGAGATGCGTACAAATGATATGCTTTTTAAAATTTGCTGGGGTTATGCAATATTTTAGTTAATATGAATGAAGGAATTCACGAAAAACTTCTGGGGCAGCTAGAATGTTCTATATCTTGATCCACGTGGGAGTCACATGAATGTGTACATATGTAAAAACTCATCAGGCTATACATTTCAAATCTATGCACTTTATGTGTCATACAAAAGGGGGGATACTACAAACCACAACTATAATTTTTTTCAATGTAAAGGTCAGGGTGTGTGTGTGTATGTGTGTGTGTGTGTATAAAATTTGGAGGCTTTAGGAGTTCCCATTGTGGCTCAGTGGTTAACGAATCCGAGTAGGAACCATGAGGTTGCGGGTTCAATCCTTGGCCTCGCTCAGTGGGTTAAGGATCCAGGCATTGCCATGAGCTGTGGTGTAGCTTGCAGATGTGGCTCAGATCCCAAGTTGCTGTGGCTCTGGTATATGCCACTGACTACAGCTCTGATTCGACCCCTAGCCTGGGAACCTCCATATGCCGCGGGAGCAGCCCAAGAAATGGCAAAAAGACAAAAAAAAAAAAAAAAAGAATAAATAAATAAATAAAATTTGGAGGCTTTACAGTAAATATGTGTGAATTTTATAGTCTCAACAATAATAAACATATTTTTATTGATGTGTAATTAATTTACAATGTTGCGTTAGCTTCTGGTGTACAGCAAAGTGATTTAGTTATATATATTCTTTTTCATATTGTTTTCCATTATGCTTTCTTACAAGATATTGAATATAGTTCCCTATGCTATAAGTAGGTCCTTGTTGGTTATCTATTTTATATATAATAGTGTGTATCTGCTAATCCCAAACTCCTAATTTACTCCACCCCTCCTTCCCTTTTTTTTTTTTGTTTTTGGTTCTGGCGTGCAGCAGCTTGATATGGGATCTCAATTCCCAGACCAGGGGTTGAACCTGGGCTGCAGTGGTGAAAGTTCCGAATCCTAACCTCTAGACCACCAGGGAGCTCCCTTATAAACATATTTTTAAAATGAGCATCACTATCCTGGCGAAGAGAATCTCTCGTTTTCCTTTTTTTTCTTTCTTTCTTTTTTTTTTTTTTTTTTTTTTTTGCTTTTTAGGGCCACACCTGCGGCATATGGAGGTTCCCAGGCTAAGGGTCCCATTGGAGCCACAGCTGCCGGCCTACACCACAGCCACAGCAACATGGGACCCAAGCCACATCTGCAACCTACAGCACAGCTCACAGCAACGCCGGATCCTTAACCCACCGAGCAAGGCCAGGGGTTGAAGCCACAACCTCATGGTTCTTAGTCGGATTCGTTTCCCCTGAGCCATGATGGGAACTCCTCTCATTTTTCTTATTTGCTTTTTTCTTTCCTCCCTAATGCTCCCTGGCTGTTAGTTCATTATATCTCAGCTCACTGAAACGAAAGTCTTCTTTCTTCTTGCATTATTCTTAAGCATTTACCCAGCAGCCACTCTTGACATCTAACACCTCGGGGTTCTCAGGTAGGCAAGGATGTGGCCGATGGATGATTAGAATATGGTGACAGATTATCCAGGCAAGGCCTGCCCAGGATGCTCAGAAGCTAGACAAGCTGGAAGAGTAAATGAACCAAGTCCTGGAGGGAGATGAGAGCCTGCAGAATAAGGAGTTCTCTGGTGGCTCAGCAAGTCAAATCACTGCTGCGGCTTGGGTCACTGCTGTGACATGACATAGGTTCGATCCCTGGCCCCAGGGACTTCTGCCTGTGATGGGTGCAGCCCAAAAAAGAGAAAAAGATGAGGAAGTGACTGCTGTATAGACACCCGCATCCCAGGGCTGCACTGGTGGTATTCCCAGCTACTGAGGACTGAGCTGAAAATGGAAAACAAGGTAGAAACTACCTAAGTGCAGAACTTGGTTGGAAACGAAGGAGGAAAGTCGAGAGTACAAGTTCCGAGTTGTGTTGAGCAGGGCCCATCCTTCACAAGCGGGAGGACCCGGGTACCTGGCTGTCAAACTACTTAAAGATACTCGAGTGCGCCAGTCACATCCTCTGAGCTGAACACTGTTAGGGGTTGCATTGAAGGCCCAGAACTCGTCTGGCTCCTTTGCTGCTTCTTTCGGGCTGATGTGGGCGGTCGCCGCCCTAGCCCAGCTAACAGCTACTGCCTATTGAGTTCTCATCTATACACCTTCCCTAAAAATACTATTTACCACCTGTTGAGCACCTGCTATGTGTTATTTAATCTTTGTGGCAACTCCATGAGGTAGGTTCTGAATCCCATTTCACAGATGAGAAAACTGAGGCTCAGGGAGATTAACTCATTTGCCCAAGGGCACCTAGTTGTTCCATGGCAGAGCTGAGAATCAGGCCAAATTTTTTTTTTTTTTCTTTTTTGGCCACCCCACAGATATGGAGGTCCTGGGCCAGGGATCAGATCTGAGCCGCAGTTTTGACCTATGCTGCAGCTGCGGCAACATAGGGTCCTTAACCCACTGTGCCGGGCCAGGGCTCAGACCTGCATCCCAGCTCTCCAGACATGCTGCTGATCCCGTTGTGCCACAGCGGGAACTCCTACGCCCGATTCTGATAGTCAAGCCCTGCTTTTCACCAGCAGCCTTGCCATTCGACACTATGAGCATCTTAGCAAGACCCTGCGGGCTGCTGAGGCAGCCGATGGTCAGCCCCTGCCGAGACCTCTGAGCTAAGATCCTGACATCCTTCTTTTTTTTAATTGACTTGGAACTCACATAACATGAAATTACCCATTCTGAAATGAGCAATGGAATAGCATTTGATGCATTCACAATATTGTATACAACTACCACATCCGATTAAGTCCAACCCTTTTCATCACCCCAAATAGAAACTCTTTACCCAGTAAGCAGTAACTCTTCATTTTCCCCTCCTTCCAGCTCCTGGTAACCTCTAATCTACTTCCTCTTTATCAATTTGCCTAGGCTGGACACTTTGTATAAGTGGGATCATACAATATTTGTTCTTTTGTGCCTGGCTCACTTCATTTAGCATAATGTTTTTGAGGTTCAAGCATATCGTGGCATGCATCAGTCCGTTTTTCCTTTTATGGCTGGATAATATATAATATTCCATTGTATGATTATACCCATTTTAAGTATCCATTTATTAGTTGATGGACACTTGGGTTATTTCCATTTTTTTTTACATGCCCAGGAATTTATCCTAAGGAAATAGCCAAGGAGATGTGTAAAGAAACTGTTATAAAGATATCCATTGTGTGTATGTGCTGCAGATTTGTTCGTTCATTCATTCTCTGCTGTGAACATGGGTGCCCATGTATTTAAGTACCGGTTTCCAATTCTTTGGGTGTTAACAGACGTTCTTTATCATGGATCGTGTCCGGGTATTAGAAGCGAAAGTTCTAGTTTGTTGCCCTCTGGGTCTATATTTGGCAGATCATGGAGAATGGCGTAGCAAGAAGCTGCTGGGCTAGGAATCTGAAGGCCTCTGGTGCGTCCTAACTTTGCCACTTACCACTTTCTTTGGCTCCCATTTTCTTTTTCTTTTTTTTTTTTTTTTGTCTTTTTGTCTTGTTGTTGTTGTTGTTGTTGTTGCTATTTCTTGGGCCGCTCCTGCGGCATATGGAGGTTCCCAGGCTAGGGGTTGAATCGGAGCTGTAGCCACCGGCCTACGCCAGAGCCACAGCAACACGGGATCCGAGCCGCGTCTGCAACCTACACCACAGCTCACCGCAACGCCGGATCGTTAACCCACTGAGCAAGGGCAGGGACCGAACCCGCAACCTCATGGTTCCTAGTCGGATTCGTTAACCACTGCGCCACGACGGGAACTCCCTGGCTCCCATTTTCTCATCTCCGAGAGTTGGGCTCTGGACTTCCTTCCAGCCCTGACACTCACGCGGGCCCTAGACAAGATCCTGGCCCTCAAAAAATGTACAGTTTTACTGGGCAAACAGGACATGTCCCCTAAGTGACAATTGATGACCCACAATGGCATGTGTGAAAGAGCTGTAATGAGTCTTCCAGGTGTTCAGAGAAAGGAGTACTTCTTTCTACCTACCTTCTCCACTCAACGTAAAGAAGCCTTTTTGATGGTTTTCTTTTTTTTTTTTTTTTTTCGTGTGTGTCTTTTTGCCTTTTCTAGGGCCACTTCCCACAGCATATGGAGGCTCCTAGGCTAGGGGTCCAATCAGAGCTACAGCCGCCGACCTTCGCCACAGCCACGGCAACGTGGGATCCGAGCCGCATCTACGACCTACACCACAGCTCCCAGCAACCCCAGACCCTTAACCCACTGAGCAAGGGCAGGGACCGAACCCGCAACCTCATGGTTCCTAGTCAGATTTGTTAACCACTGAGCCACAATGGGAACTCTGGTTTTCAATTTTTTGCTGCCACACCTGCTTTTGCTGCCAGTAGTTTAGACATCTTAGGCACGGTTAAGTTGGGATGTTACCCCTAGGGACCAGGGCAGCAGTGAAAAGAGAAATGTTATGAAGGTTGAAGTGCTGCGCTGTCAGCAGGCCCAAAGCTGGCGGCCCAAAGCTGGCGGCCCAAAGCTAGCCCCTTACTAGGAACTGAGGAGCAGCTGGCCCTGGTCCTCCCCCGGCCCGGGGAAGGCTGCTTCCCTAAAGGGAAAGAAAAAAACAGCAAAAATTCCAATTTTACACCAGATCCCTGAAGAAACGAGGCTCTCCCACCTGCATTGCCGCCGCCTCTCCCCTCATTCCACAGCCCCCCCCATTCATTGCTGTGTCCCTTCTTTGAATTCCATTTTAAATGTTACTTGACAATTGGATAAAATCACATTTCAAAGAATGCTCTGGACGACGTGCAGCAGGGGCCCATTAAAACACTGCTTTGGTATATACCAAAATATACTCATTTTCACAGATTTAAATACTTCTCAGCTCTCTCCAAAGGACTGCATGACAGATGGTTTCAAAGCGAGTCACATTTACAAACAGCAGACAAAAATATTATTTAGCAGATTCTCTAAGAGTTCTTCTGAGCCTTCCAGAACCAGTCTTTTCCCATGGGCTCTTTTATTTCTCATTTGTGGCGGCCCAACAAAAAAAGAGTCGCTCCTTCCTAGCAATCTCCATGTGTGTATTTCCTGGGCTTGTAGAATCTAAGAGCTAAAAGAAATTCTAGAGGTGTGGAGCTGACTCTTGAGTGATTTTCTTTTTTCTTTTCTTTTCTTTTCTTTTTTTTCTTTCTTTTTTTTTTTTGGTCTACCCCACACCGTATGGAGTTCCCAGGGCAGGGATCAGATCTGAGCCACAGTTGTGATCTGTGCCACAGCTGTGGCAATGCCAGATCCTTTAACCCACTGTGCCGGGCCAGGGATTGATCCTGCATCCTGGTGCTGCAGAGATGCTACCCATCCCGCAGTGCCACAGCGGGAATTCCTCTTGAGTTGTTTTAAAAAATACTACCTTGGCCTGAAAAATATGAATTGTTGGCCTATCACAAACACGAAGCCAAAGGCCAGGGGTGGGGGAGGGGGGATTGTGTGAATAAGAGAAGAATAAGCTGATAGAGGAATTATCACAAGAGTTATGAATTGTGGAGTTCCCATCATGGCTCAGTGGTTAACAAATCCGACTAGGAACCATGAGGTTTCGGGTTCGATCCCTGGCCTCGCTCAGTGGGTGAAGGATTCGGCTTTGCTGTGAGCTGTGGTGTAGGTCACATACCCGGCTTGGATCTCACGTTGCTGTGGCTGTGGCATAGGCCGGTGGCTGCAGTTTCAATTCGATCCCTAGCCTGGGAACCTCCATATGTGGGTGCGGCCCTAAAAAGACAAAAAAAAAAAAAAAGAGTTATGAATGGCATATGCAGCTATGAGTTAAGTGTGTTGTGCTTTGATTAAAGCCATCAAAACTGGGACCACGTGGACTTCCTGCTGTGGTGCAGCACGTTAAGGATCTGGCATTGTCTCTGTGGCTAAGTGAGTTCCATCCCTAGCTGGGCACAGTGGGTTAAGGATCCGGCCTTGCTGCAGCTGTGGCATAGGTCACAGTGACTCAGATTCCTGGCCCAGGAACTTCCATGTAACCTGGGTATGGCCTAACACACACACACACTTAACACAAAAAGAAGGACCTTGAGAGTTCGGGTTGTGCCTCAGTGGGTTAAGAATCAGACTAGTATCCATGAGGATGTGATTTTGATCCCTGACCTCGCTCAGTGGGTTAAGGATCCGGTGTTGCTGTGAGCTGTGGTGTAGGTCACAGACGCGGCTCGGATCCTGTGTTGTTGTGACTGTGGTGGAGGCCGGCAGCTGCAGCTCCAATTCCACCCCTGGCCTGGGAACCTCCATATGCTGCAGGTGCAGCCCTGAAAAAAAAGAAAAGAAAAGAAAAACAAAACAAAAAAAAAGACCATGTCCTGGACAATGCCTCTGCTTTTCAAGTTGTGAAAAAAGTTACATGTCAATCACGTATTATGAAGCGGGAATGAGCCACAGCCCTGGCCAGTCCTCTGGGCGCATCCGCTGTTGGTGGGGACAGCGGAGGCTGTGTTTGATCCCGACAGCCAGCAGTGGTCCTCAAGGTCAAAGGAGGGGTCAGGTGGCTGGGCCTTCTGGAGCTGGGTCCAGGCAGGGGGGTGTTATCCACACCCGAGAGGCCCCAAAGGCGTAGGAGGGGGGCCGCGTCAGAGAAACACCCACGATGCCTTGAACTAAGGCCTAGACGATGAGGAGCAGAGAGAGGAGCGTGGGGGACATTTCAACCTGTGGGGAGTGTGGAAACCAGTCGAGAGGAGCAGGTGAGCTGAACCTCTGGCCTTGGTAGTGTGGAGCCCAGACTGGCTGGGAGGAAAGGATGCTTGGCAGTGTAAGTGCCCCATATCGGGTTATGTTCTTTTTTTTTTGTTTTGTTTTTGTTTTTTTTTGGTTAATTCAGTGAATTTTATTATATTTATAGCTGTACAACCATTCTCACAACCCAGTTTTATACCATTTCCATCTCAAACCCCCCAGCCCATCCCTCCCCTGCCAACCTGTCCCCCTTGGTAACTATACGTTTCTTCAAAGGCTGTGAATCAGTTTCTGTTCTGCAAAGAAGTTCGTTGCATCCTTTTTGTAGATTCCACCTATAAGTGATAACGTGTGACATCTGTGTTTCACTGTTTGACCGACTTCACTTAGCATGATAATCTCTGGGTCCATCCATGTTGCTGCAAATGCCTTTATTTCATTCCTTTTTGTGGCTGAGTAATATTCCATTGTGTATATGTACCATCTCTTCTTTATCCACTCCTCTGTGGATGGACATTTAGGTTGCTTCCATGTTTTAGAGTGCTGCAGTGAACATTTTGGGGTACGTGTATCTTTTCCAGTCATGGTTTTCTCTGGATAGGTAGATGCCCAGGAGTGGGATTGCTGGATCAAATGATAATTCTATTTTTAGGTTTTTTTTGAGCAATCTCCGTACTGTTTTCCATAGCGCTCATCAGGTTATGTTCTGTCCCTGGACCAATGAAGATTATCTCCTTTCTCTTACTGTTAGCTTTACCCTGAAAACCAACAGGATTTATACTTTATTTAACGTGCATTGACACGGAGAAGGAGAAAAAGCCGAGCTAAGCAGCCATAGAGATCTCACCGGCTTTCTGATTAACGGCACAACTGTGGGCTGTCAGAGCAAAGCCATCCTACAAGGAGTTGGTGCATTTTCATCTCTTACAGTGAAATTTTCCTGTTTATTCCTCCCACTCATGTTCTAGAGTTTTATTTATAACACTTTGGCCTGCTCTTTACAGTGTGCGTGTGTGCCTCTGTGTGTGAGACTGACTGGGAAACTAAAGTACTCTATTGGGCTTTGAGCTTCTGGAAAGCAGGCCTCGCAGCCATTCCAAGTATTATAATTATGATCCATTATGCACAAGGAGAAGCAACGGAGACGGTGCCCCCCTGTTCTGGCTGCGCCATCCTGCAGAGCTCCCTGCTGGGCCCGTGTCCATCCAGTCCCTCCCAGGAAGCCTGCCTCTTCCCCAGGGCCTGCTGCCAGGCAGCTCCGGGACCAGACCACCCAGACAGGTGGCTACAGGTGTCAAGAGACAGGCCACCGACCCAGCTGGGCGCCTGGCACAGACTCCAACCAGCGGCCTGATGGGCAGGAAGTGCCGCCCAGGGCCAACCGGGAGGAGGGGGCCTCGTGGCCCTTGTCTGTGGCCCCATACTCGTGGCTGCCGGGTGTGGAAGGGCCTGGAGAAGGGCAGGCTTGGCCCACGTGGAGGCCACAGGGAGCCCGGGCGTCTTTCCTGGGACAGGGCCACCTTGTCAGCCCGACCCAGGCCTGGCCAATCAATCACTTGCCTTGCAGTGCGTGAGGCTGTTTGCTGGGCAGTGGCTTCTGCTGCAGTTGAGGGCTGGGGGCTCCTCCTGGGGTGCTTGGAGAGGCAGAGAGCAGCTCAGCACTCTGCTGAGGCTGGATGGATGCTACTGAGTTTTCTCCTCTGTTGTCTCTTTGTGTGGGTTAACTCATTCATTGCCAGAGGGCAACATGACATAGAGAGAAGAATCCTAGATTTGGAATTAGTTCAAATTGTGTTTGAATCCTATGCTTTTGTTCATATGTGATCTCTGGAAAGATGTTTAATCTTTCTAGGCTTCAGTTTCCTCATCTGAAAAATGGGAATAAAAATAAGGCATTCCTCAAAGAGGGCGGATGAAGCTTGACAGTGTCTTCAACATCATAGATGGATGACAAATATTAGCTCCCTTCATTTTTTAATCTCAATGTGTCTTACTGATTTTTTTTTTAATCTGTTTCGAAAAACATGAAGGATCTATGTCATTTTCTGTTGATCTAAATATTGCTTTCATAAATGTACTACTGCCGAGACTATTAGGCAGTGTTTTGCTGGGGGGAGATGGGGCTGCAATGGCTTGTATTAGAGGAGGAGCTCATCTGTGTAGTTAGAACTTTTTATTCCTTTGGTGTTTTTTCTTTCTGCATTCTCTTCAGATTTATTTTTCATCATCCTGCAATAGCTCTCCAGGTTGGACTCAGGCCTTCTGGTTTTTTCAGATTAATGTTTCTGAACAAGTAAAATACTGATAGTACCGTCTTCATTTAACTTAATAATCATCCTTTCTATTGTACCAAATGAAATAACATATGTAAAGAGGCTGGCCTAGAGTAGGTGTTCAATAATTAGCGGCTCCTATTATTATGATAAAGCAGGAGACTTAGGGAAAGGCGCTCAGGAGGAAAGCTTTATCATTCCTGTCCTTGATGGAATGCAGAGATCCAAAAGGATGCCCAGGACATCAAAGGCCTATCCAGCCACCTTGGCAAGATATTGAAATACCCCCATGGGAAGTCAATGAAGTTCTCAGAGTTGTCAACTTGATCGTGGAGCCTGAGACCAGAGAGAGAGAGAGAGGAGGCTGGTCCCCAGGGTCTTTTTAATTGTTCCAAACAAAAGGTCAGTGAGGAAGTGGAGAGTCCCTTCCTAGCGGGACACAAAGGCAGAGCCCTTCCCTCAAGGGACTTAGAATCTCCCCTTGGCTTGTTCCCCTCCCTCGCATACCTACTTGTCTGTGGTTTTGTAAGTGTCCTTAAGTCTTTTCTCAAGAGAGTCGCTAATTAGGCCCTTGAACCCATTGGAGACAAGGGCCCTAGCTTTTATTTCTTTTGTTTCCCTCTCCCTCTCCAGGCTGCTGGAAGAGTGCTCAGCACACGGCAGAGGCTCAATAGGGGTTGCTGACTGTCTGACCTTGGGGATTTGGTCAACAGGCTAGTGAGAATCCCCAGCTGAAATTGTGTCAAGGGGCTTTCACTGGTGACCATGGCTGGCTGGCTGGCTGGCTGAAACAGTGCAAAAGGAGCCACCAAGGGCAAATGTGCCCAGGGTCCTTCAGGCCGGAAAGCCAGCTGTGAACAGATGGGGGCGGGGAAGTGGCAAAGAGCAGTGGTTCATTCATCTCCTCCAGTAGGCTGGGTATAATTACCTCTACCACATGTGCCCAGATTACCTTCTGTGGAATGGAGTCTTGGACAGCAAACTGTCTATTAAAACTGATAGATGCCAAAAAGAGTGGGGGAAGGGGAGGTAAGGGGGGGGTGGAAGTGGGGGGGGACCGCTGTCTATTTTGTAAAGCCTCTTTTTTTTGTTTGTTTGTTTATTTAGGGCCGCACCCATGGCATATAGAGGTTCCCAGGCTGGGGGTCAAATTGGAGCTGTAGCCACTGGCTTACACCACAGCCACAGCCATACCAGATCCGAGCCGCATCTGCAACCTACACCACAGCTCACGGCAACCCCGGATCCTTAACCCACTGAGCGAGGCCAGGGATTGAACCTGCGTCCTCATGGATGCTAGTCGGATTCATTTCCACTGAGCCATGATGGGAACTCCAAGCCTAACCCTTTCAGGGATGTTTAAACTGTAGACATCAGATATCTTTCGGTTGCCGCTGCTCCCAATGCAGTAAAGGGTTTTGTGTGCTACTTGCTTCTGTTGGCTGAGGAGTCATTGGTCATATTTGCCGAAGCAGAACATTGTGGTTGATAATGGAAATTCAGGGAAGCTTTTCGTCTTGAGGGGTTAGAGGAAAAGAGCATAAGGGGAGTCAGGAAGGATTCTTAGTGAAGCCATTGAGGTACTTGGTGACTTCGGGACTGTCATGTCTCCTTTTAGGATCAATTTCCTTCCCACATAGACGCATAAGGATGAAAAGGCATCTATCTAACCAACTGAAGATCACTCTAGCTAATGCCCAGCCAAATCAGAGAGCCAAGGAACAATGTTCCTAAGGCCTCTTGGGGGAAGAGAGCAGATTGAATCCATGTGGTTTCTGAAGGAGAAACTGGAAACAAAGGGTGGAAGTTAGCAGGATGCAAATTTCAAGGCTATATAAGGAAGAGCTCTCTAACCCACTAGAGCTGTTACAATCTAAATGGGCCGCCTGCTTAGGTAATGAGTTCTCCATGTGGATAAGTGTTTAAGTTTCTGATTTAGTCCTCCTAACCACATATCCTGCTTCTCCGCCCAAATTTGCAAAACCAAAGTCCTAAGCACCCAATGACTCAAACTGACTAAACACTAATACTAATAGAAGAGGGCATTCTAACTTCGGTGGCTATTGGGTCCAAGGCCAACGCCAGTTCCAGCTGGTGCAAGGGGGATTTCTTTCCTGAGAAATCAAAGTAGGGTCCCCCATGCCTGTCTCCTGGAGGGGGCGTGGCTCCAGACCAAGTACTTCCTGACGATGCTCCTGCTTTGACCCTCAGGGAGCGGGGCACTCCAGGTGTTGGGCTCTCCCTCTGTTTTTGGGCTTTCCGGGTGCCAGGCAGGCCCTCCGGCTGTAGCATGTCACCTGTTCAGTTGCTCTCCAAGGCAAGTCCATTCTTCTGCCCCAAGGAGCAAGCCTGGCAAGTAAATACAAGATGTTGACAAACCCCAAACCATTTTTCACTAGTTTGTTGGTCCCCTAAAGGTACCAAAGAGTAAAAGACATGAAATTAGCATTCTTGATCTTTGACCCTACACAAATCATCATTCTCTGAAAAGAGTGGCTATTCACAAAGCAGAATCCAGCCAATCCGGTCCCAGAGTCTCAACCTAGGGATGTGTGCTTGCACAGGCAGATTTACATCCTATTTCTGGAGTTCCCTCTAAGTTTTAAGTGTATTTAGCCCTTAGATGAATATTCATTTTAAAGAAAGCATTCAAGACTCTTGCGGGCTACTTTCCATAATAATACTTTCCCTTTAGGGGAGTGGGTATGCTTTTATAACAAAGGATTTTCAAGAACCTGGACTTAAAGGCGTAAAGACTCAGCACACCCCACTGTCCCTTGGGGGTGTCACCCACCCACGGTTTACAGATGAGGGGGACACTGAGGTTGCCAGATGTTGAGTGAGTTTTTCTCTCTCCTCATCTGCCAGGCTTGAGCTGAGCAGGGAAAGCAGACGCCACGACCATGAACTGGCCCCATGCTGCCCTGGGGAAGACAAATCTGTGGCAGGGCAAGCAGCCTTGGGCTCCAGTCCCTTCGAATTGCTTTGCACCCTGCCTCGTCGCTCTGCTGCAGTGTTGAGGCTGTCCAGCAGCTTTGGAGTCTGAAGCATCCGCGGCTCTCTTCAAATCTTACCCTAGAGGTAAAGGAGAAGCCTTTCATTATTTCAGTAACTCAACTACCCAGATACTTTCCTGAGTTCCGTGGTTGTTTTTGTTAGATTTGAGAAAGACTGTGTTATGGTCAGGTTCTTTTTGATTATTTAAAAGTCTTGAAGTTTGGGGTTCTTTTTAGTTTCTCTCTCTCTCTCTCTCTTTTTTTTTTTTCATCTAATAGAGAAGAGTTGAAAACTAGTCATGTCTTAACTTCTCTCTCTTTTTTTGGGGGGGGGGCTGCTTACAGCTTGTGGAAGTTCCCAGACCAGAGTTCGAACCAGCACTACAGACAGTAGTGACCCCGAGCCACAGCAGCGACCCCGAGCCATAGCAGTGACAACACCAGATCCTTAATCTGCCGTGCCACCAGGGAACTCCTCTGGCTCTCTTTTAAATAATTGTCACCTAGGTCCCTTGATTGTTGACTTCGTCTCTTGCTGGCTCAGAGCCTACTTCAGTGCACTTTCATGCATGGGTACAAAGACCCAGTGGGTCCCCTCCCAGCCACCATCACCTCCCTGTGACCCGTGAGGACATCAAGAGCTTTTCCAGAGTTCCCTTGTGGAGCAGCAGGTTAAGGATCCAGTGTTGTTACTGCAGCAGCCCGGTCACTGCTGTGGCGTGGGTTCGATAACTGGCCTGGGAATTTCCGCATGCCTCAGGTGCAGGAAAAAGAAAAAAAAGAACTTTTCCATGAGTTTCTGTGAAGAGTAGCAGCAAAATGGAGCTGATCGGGAGTTCCCATTGTGGTGCAGGGGGAAAAAAATCTGACTAGTAACCACTCACTCAGTGGGTTAAGGATCCAGCGTTGCCATGAGCTGTGGTGTGGGTCGCAAACGCAGCTCGGATCCGGCATGGCTGTGGGGTAGGCCGGCGGCTGTAGCTCCAATTCGACCTCTAGCCTGGAAACCTCCATATGTCAAGGGTGTGGCCCTAAAAAGCAAAAAAAAAAAAAAAAAAATGGAGCTGATCACCAACTTGGGCCAACTGCATTAGCTGGGAAAGTGGCCCCAACCACCTCTACTTTGCCTGCTCTACTAATGGGCCAGGGCAGGGACATTAATGGGACAACTGTCCTGGGACATAGCTGGAAACAGAGGCAAAGGCCAGAATCAGTGGGGAATCTGCGGAAGAAATTCTTGCCAACGTGGGTGGCAGAGAGGATGTTGGAGAGAGAGGCATTTCCATTTGTTGAGGGCCTGCTAGGTGTTACTTATTCATTTCTGGGTGCTTTCTTATGTTATCTCATTTAATCTTCCTAACAACCTGGCGAGAGGAATGTTAATTCCCCTAGCTTAGGGATGAAGAAATAGAGGCTTGGAGAGGTGCAGGCACCTGCCCAAGGCCACACAGCTAGCTCTCCAGGCACTCCTGTGCATCCAGCTTCAGAGCTCCCATGTTTTCTGGGCTTTGCTGCAGGATGCCAGCTGCCCCAATGCTACCTGGCAGCGAAGAAGAAAGAGGCGATGACAGGAGATGCTTTTCCTTCCTGGATGTCTGCAGTTTAAGGCCCAGCTCTGAACCGGGGAGGGTCTGGAGCTGCTCGGCGGCTCGGCTCGGGGCCTCTCGGCCTCTCCCCAGGTACCCCGGGAACACAGAGTCTCTAGTGTGCTGGCTTCCCCTCCCCCCTGCACCTCTACGAGCTGGAGCTCTTATCCTAGAATGCAACCCTCCCCGGAAGCAGGAATCTATGTGCTAATGTGTTAATCCTCCTATTCAAAAGGTCGCTCCTTCCCTACTGTGGGGACCAGCAGTTGTTTAAATTTACTGGGAGCAAAGGGGGCTCTGAGAGAAGCTCCGAGGGCGGGAGAGCAGTGACTGCGCATCCTCGCTGGAGGGATTTCCCCCCAAGAGGCAAGAGAGGGCGGGCACCCTGCCCTGTCCGGGCGGGACTGGCCTCCGGCGGGGGTGGGGTGGGGTGGGGGGAAGGCGGCCCTCCCTCTGGGGTGCGGGGAGCCTTTTCACAAGATGCCCTCCACCGTGGGAACCTTGCTGGCCCGTGTGGGAAAGAGCTGGGCTCAGGTTTCAGCCAGGCCACTCTGAGAAGGCCCAGGGAGAAGGGGATGGTGGGAACCGGCCAGGAGGAGGGGCAGTGGCGGCCTCGCTCTCTGGCTCGGGCTTCCCAAAGGACCGAGGCCAGGTGTAGCTATGGGCACTTGCTCCTACTTGGCGGAGACAGTGCCAGGGGGAGGAGGTGGCGGCAGCCCTGGTCCCTGGATGCGGGAGGCTGCTGAATGGGGAAGGAGCACTGGGCTGGGAGTCAGGAGCCCGAGAGCCAGCTCCTCCAGTCTCTGGCCCCATGTCTTTCTTCACTGACACTCTAAGTAGGCTGGACTAACTAGCTCATTGCTAGGGACCTTTCTGGTTCCTGTATTCCAGAATTTACCTCCTGAGGAGAGTTTCTAGAAGTTACAAGATAGGATAGCACCTGAGACTGGAACACGGAAGACCTTTCTCCCAGTGAATCAAACCCGGGGTGCCGTGATGGTTGCGGCCTCATCGGCCCCGCTGCTTGCCCTTCTGGAAGCACTCATATGAGGATACAGATAAGCAGCCACCGCTGCCCCCGAGGGTCCCTGGGCTCCACTGAAGAGCACAAGTCTGCTGTTGCCCCACAAAGACCTTCCGACTAACAAAAGGCCCATGATCCTCATAAGCAAGCTGAGCAAAGTGGGGAAAATATGTCCCCAAATAAATCAGTGGTTGTCACAATCCTGAGATTAGGGGAAAAGACTTTTCTCCCTTTTCCTTATTTTCCAACTTTTCAGGAAGGTGTTTATATTACTTTTTCTACAAGCAATTACAAATTGCTTTGCTAAGAGAAAATTGGCCAGGGGCAAACGGATCCGGATCGGTAGGTGTCAAGTGGATTGGGGACTTCACTGGGCTTTGCTTTGGAATTGTACTGTCCACTATGCTAACCACTACTAAGAATAGCTGTGAAGTCAACCAGACTCTAATAAAATTAAATTAAAAAGATAGGAGTTCCCATTGTGGCTCAGTGGGTGAAGGAACGGATGTTGTCTCCATGAGGATGTGTGTTCCATTCCTGGCCTCGCTCAGTGGGTTGAGAATCTGGCATTGCCACAAGCTGTGGTGTAGGTCACAGATGCAGCTTGGATCCCGTCTTGCCGTGTGATGTATAGGCCTCAGCTACAGCTCTGATCCAGCCCTTAGCCTGGGAACTTCCGTATGCTGCAGGTGCGGCTATAAAAAGAAAAAGATGGGGTCTCATTAAAAAAAATTAATTGGAATTTTTAAAAATTTAAGTTTCACTTCCTCAGTTGCACCAGCCACATTTTAAGTGCCTATCAACCAATTGTGCGTATAGCTACTATATAGAACAGTGCAAATATAGAACATTTCAGGAGTTCCCATCATGGCTCAGTGGTTAATGAACTCGACTAGTATCCATAAGGACGTGGGTTTGATCTCTGGCCTTGCTCAGTGGGTTAAGGATCCAGCGTTGCCGTGAGCTGTGGTGTAGGTCACAGATGCAGCTCAGGTCCCGCATTGCTGTGGCTCTGGCCCAGGCCAGCAGCTAAAGCTCTGATTCAACCCCTAGCCTGGGAACTTCCATATGCCGCAGGTACGGCCCTAAAAAGACAAAAGACAAAAAAAAAAAAAATTCCATCATTTCAGAAAGCTCTACTGGACATTCCTGCTTTAGAATATCTATGATAATAGGTTTGGAAGTCAAAGTTATATCAAGTGTATGCTAATGGTGAACTGGCCCTACTAAAGAGACCAAATGTCTTTCTTTTTTTCTTTTTTTTTTTCTCTTTTCTTTTTCTTTTTTTTTTTTTTTGGGCCACACCTGCGGCTATGGAAGTTCCTGGTCTAGGGGTGGAATCGGAGCTGTAGCTGCCGGCCTATGCCAGAGCCACAGCAATGCAGGATCCAAGCCGTGTCTGTGACCCACACCACGGCTCACGGCAACACTGGATCCCCAACCCACTGAGTGAGGCCAGGGATCCAACCCACATCATCATGGACACTAATTGGATTCATTGCCACTGAGCCACAAGGGGAACTCCAAGAGACCAAATGCCTTTAATATGATTGAAAGTCATAAAACCCTATTTCCTAAAAGTATGGTCTTACCACTTTGAAGATAGTAAGTGACCTTGGCTCATCTTTCTGGATCCTGGCTTCCCCCATCATTCTATAAGCCAACTAGTCCCTCTGAGAGGCTGCTATTTTGCAGGATGGGTGAGGACTCCTGGCAGATCTTGAAATGTCTGATAGGATTTTTTTTTTTTTTTTGTCTTTTTGCCTTTTCTAGGGCCGTTCCCATGGCATATGGAGGTTCCCAGGCTAGGGGTCTGATCGGAGCTGTAGCCGCCGGCCTACGCCACAGCCACAGCCACATGGAATCCGAGTCGCGTCTGCAACCTACACCACAGCTCACGGCAACGCTGGATTCTTAACCCACTGAGTGAAACCAGGGATCGAACCCGTGTCCTCATGGATACTAGTCAGGTTTGTTACTGCTGAGCCACAACGGGAACTCCATGGATTCTATCTTCATCACAGTGGGGACACACCAAAAGGCATACTGGTGAGAAGAAACTAGAGAGGAGTAAGTCTGCGTGGAAAAAAAAAAAATCAGTGGAGTGTCCGGGAGCCTGCTTGTACTCCCGGGATATTTATGGGAGTCACTCATTCAAGGTCACTCAGCTTCCTACCAAGGTTGATCTCTACAGTCCTTTCCGTTGTCTCTGAGAATGCATCACAGGTAACAGCCCAGGAATGGGCCAAGAGGCTAATTTCCATTCGTTTAACTGGTTTATAGGAATGACACTTGGTGCAAGGCACAGGGAAATACAGAGAAGAATAAGGCTTGGCTACAGCCCTCAACTCTTTTGTTATTTGAATAATCTACAAATAGATCAGAGGGTTTGGCTGTATTTTCCACAGTAGTAAATGCAACACTACTCCAGGACATGTATAGAATTATAACAACTTCTAATAATGACTTTGGTAATATAAAAGCTTTTACCAGGAAATAATAGTTTAGACAGAGGTTTGTTCTGCCAAGGTGAAAATACCTTGGTATTTAGCTCTTCTGATCAGCACAAAGAAGTGAGAACATGGAGTTCCCGTGGTGGCGCAGTGGTTAACGAATCCGACTAGGAACCATGAGGTTGCGGGTTCGGTCCCTGCCCTTGCTCAGTGGGTTAACGATCCGGCGTTGCCGTGAGCTGTGGTGTAGGTTGCAGACGCGGCTCGGATCCCGCGTTGCTGTGGCTCTGGCGTAGGCCGGTGGCTACAGCTCCGATTCAACCCCTAGCCTGGGAAAGTCCATATGCCGCGGGAGCGGCCCAAGAAATAGCTAAAAAAGAGACCAAAAAATAATAATAATAATAATAATAAATAAATAAATAAATAAATAAAAAGAAGTGAGAACATGACCAGAAGTGAAAGTTAGCCACTTCTGTCTATGGCTTTAGGCGTATCCTCTCTCTGCACCAGCTGGTTCTTCTGGAAAAAGAGGATAGATCTAACAGTGCTTCTCTACCCAACAAAAGCTATGCTAGAAAACGTCTGATCAAGTCCCATGAAATGCTTCAATATACGCTTATATATGCAAGACATTTCCTTTTATGCTCTTTCTTTAACAAAAAGTTTTCGGAGTTCCCGTCATGGCTCAGTAGTAACGAACCTGACTAGGATCCATGAGGATGCAGCTTCGATCCCTGGCCTCGCTCAGTGGGTCAAGATCCAGCATTGCCGTGAGCCGCTACGGTGCTGTGGCTGTGGTGTAGGCCGGCAGCTATAGCTCCGATCAGATCCCTAGCCTGGGAACCTCCATATACCGTGCGGGTGAGGTCCTAAAAAGACAAAAAAAAAAAAAAAAATTTTCCCCTTACTCTATTTCTCAGGAGGATTTGGTTCTCTCCCCCCTATGATTTCCAGAATGTTTCAAAATGCTTCAAGTGAAAATATGCGAGTCTGGACTTGTGGGTAGCAAGTTAGGACTTGTGGGGACACTCGGGGAGGGCCAAAGCCTGAGATCTGCCAGCAATTGTGTTCCCCCTTGATTCGAACCACGGAAAAGATCACGTTATTTATACAGCCTAAGGGTCCAGATTTTCAGGAATGAAATCTGAGCCCAGCATGTCAACATCTTGGTCTGGTCTGTCTTGGAATCTACAGTAGATGGATTTCTTTGTGCTGGGAAACATTAGGAAGGTCAATATTCTTTTCTGATTTTTTTTTTCTTTTAAGAAAAGGGTTCATTCTCACACGCTAAAGTGGTCGTATTAGATATCATCCTGATAAATACACTCAATGGTCGTGCTGACTTCAGTTTCAAACATAAACCCCCGGGGCAAACAGCTTTTATATATTCAGTTACATGTTCTCTACTTCACAGATAATGCTTTTCCACAAATACTCCCAGCCTGGGAGGAAATACAGAAGTGAACAATCAAATGAAATAAAAACAATCGTGATTTCCCAAGTCCCCAATTGCCAAGAACCCACAGAGCTGTCAGCCTGGACTTGGCAATCCAGTTAGGACCTAGATAGAAGCAGCAGGCGGGGCAGAAGCCTCCTGGCAAAGGCGGGGGGCGGGCGGGGAGCGGGGCGGGCGGGCCGCCCTGGCACGTAGTGGAAAGAGCACTGGGCTGGGGACAAGGGCTTTGGCAGGTCCTGCCCACGTCGTGAAGAGCTCTGCCACAAGGTATAGTCACTTCCCTCCCGGACTTGCAGGTTCTTCATCGTCAAAAGAAAGGGGTTGGCCTGGCCCTGGAGGAAAGGGCACACAGCTCTGGAGTCGGGCAGCTGGAGGTCTGCCCCTGGGCTCTGCCATTGGCCGGCGGGTGACCTTGGACAGTTATTCTCTGAGCCTCAGTTCCCTCCCCAGTAAAATCAAGGACAAGAATACCTTCCTGTCTGCGCCATCCCGAGGATTAAAGGGACACTGTTTATAAAGTGTCTGCCACATAGTAGCCCGCGCTCAGGAAACCTGAGTTCCTTTTTGGCATCCTCTTGAAGTCTTTCCAGCCCGAAAACACTCTGGCTCCAATCCAGTTCCTTTGTGTCCAGGATCCAGTCCAGGGCTTGGAAAAAGCCCTAATTCCCAATCGCTGCGGGAGCACACACACCTGAATTGCTTCTTTCAGTTTTCCAAAGGGCCACTAAAACTTTCTTCCCGGGAAGTGTTTGCCCCATTTCAGCGTCTCTTAAGTGTGTGTAGTCACAGGTTTTTCTTCCCGGACTCCACGTCGAAGTCTCTTCCCCCAGGGGCTGGGGGAGGGCCCGGCCCGGCCGAGCTCCTCTCGGCCTCCTGGCCCCAAGCCCCAGGTGTTGCGTTGCAAGCCCAAAATTTAGCAAGTGCTGCCCGTGGAGGAAGGGCGCAGACCTGGCTCATCTTCCAGGCACTTCTGGCTTTGGGATTAGTGGGTCCCAAAATAGGGGTCCCTTGGGGGCTTGGCTTTTTGGGGTTGGCCCAGCGTGGCTTGGGTAGAGGGCTGTGCGTGCGTGGTGGTCCTTCTTTGGGTTCTTGTTCTAAATTCTTTAATTCCAGGGAGGCTTCAGACATATACTTATAAAAGTAACATATATAATTTATATATATTTATAACAGTAATATAACCACATTACAGAACCTTTGAAAATTAAAGAAGAAAATCCCTCTCTATTCCTAATTACAGCTCCTTAAGATAGACACTGGTAGTACTTTGTTTAAAAAAATTGTTTTACAAAAGCAATTAAGTCTCTCCCTATTTCGTTCTACACACACACACACACACACACACTTGTTGTACCTTGCTTTTCACACTGTAAACTCTTCTAGGTCGTTACTTCATAGTTATTATTTTAAAACTGTGGACTCCACCTAGGGGATTCAGTGTCACTTCTTTTACAATTTTCTTGTTG
This sequence comes from Sus scrofa, assembly GCF_054392235.1. Classification (NCBI taxonomy): domain Eukaryota; kingdom Metazoa; phylum Chordata; class Mammalia; order Artiodactyla; family Suidae; genus Sus; species Sus scrofa. Next base: position 119,676,931 of record NC_139401.1, read on the forward strand.
TTTCTGATTTTACAATTTTCTTGTTGTTGGCCCTTTAGGTGGTTTCCAGTATTTCTCAATCATAACTAACACCACAATGAACATACATTAGCATAACGCCTTTCACCCAAATTTCTTACTATTCCCCTAAAGTCATGTCCTAGAGATTGAAATATGGGGTTAACAAGCATGAACATGTTTTTGACCCCATAAATCTTGCCCAAATGTTTTCCAAAGGGTTGAACCAATACCCACTCTGACCTACAGCACACGAGGCTGTTCTTTCATCACACCCTTCCCAGCACAGGCTAGCAGCTTTTTAAAAATGTTGATTGTCTTTTGCAGGGTGAATATGCTTTGATTGACAGTGAGAGGAACAAACACTGCCCACCCCCCTGCCACCCTTGGAGTTTGATTACTAGTTTTTTTCTGGTTTTGTTTTTTAAGCAAGCCCTTTGAAGTGGGATTTGAAAGAAGATGGCTTAGTGAATAAAAACTGGCAGGTTGTCCCAGGATTGATGTTAAAGGAGACGTGGCGGGAGTTCCCTTGTGGTGCAGTGGGTTAAGGATCTGGCTGTCACTGCAGTGGTCTGGGTCCCTGGAGTGGTGCGGGTTCGATCCCTGGCCTGGGAACTTCCACATGCCTCAGGCATAGCCCCCAAAATAAAAGGAGAAATGAGAGTTCCTGTCGTGGCGCAGGGGTTAACGAATCCGACTAGGAACCATGAGGTTGCGGGTTCGGTCCCTGCCCTTGCTCAGTGGGTTAACGATCCGGTGTTGCCGTGAGCTGTGGTGTAGGTTGCAGGCGTGGCTCGGATCCCGCGTGGCTGTGGCTCTGGCGTAGGCCGGTGGCTACAGCTCCGATTAGACCCCTAGCCTGGGAACCTCCATATGCCACGGGAGCGGCCAAAAAAATGGAAAAAAGACAAAAAAAAAAGGAGAAATGGTGAAGGGGAGGATGTGAAGGTAAGTTGTCCATGGACAGGACGGGGGAGTCGGGCATGAGCTTGGGAGGGGCACGGTCGTGGAGCCAAGCCCCCTTGTTGAGGTCCTAGCCTTGGGTATGAGGAAAAGGTATCAAGTTTAGGAGTTCCCATTGTGGCTCAGCTGGTTAAGAACCCAGCTAGTATCCATGAGGATGTGAGTTTGATCCCTGGCCTCGCTCAGTGGGTTGAGGATGCGGTGTTGCCATGAGCTGCAGTGTAGGTCACAGACGCCGTTCGGATCCCGTGTTGCTGTGGCTGTGGGCTAGGCCAGCAGCTGCAGCTCTGATTTGACCTCTAGCTTGGGAACGTCCATAGGCCACAGGTGTGGCCTTAAAAAGAAAAAAAAAAAAAAAAAAAAAAAAAAACCACAAAGGTACCGTAGTGTTTAGAAGCAGCAGTTTCTACCAGTTGAAAACAAAAGAGGCTGGACTCCAGATAAGAAATCAGCATCAAGGATTTGGCAAGAAGATGAAAGAGAAGTGAAGTCTGGATTAAAGAAAGGACAGAGTCCCCCAGGTACAAGGGGGAGGGAAAGCCCCTCTCTGCCTCTCGTTGATTGAACAGGGTCCCTGAGCCCAGGCACTTTTTAGAGGCTGTCACTGTGAATCCCCACAGTAACCCAGGGGCCTAGTAATATCATGAGCTTCCTTGCACAGATGTGGAAGCCGGGATTTGAGGGCTTCAGTGCAGCAGCCCAGGCCTCATGTATATTACAAGTGATAGAAGTCAGGATTTGAAACCGCGCCTTTCTACTTCAAACCTAACACCTTTAGGATCAGGAGTAAGATTTGGACCAAGGAGGGAAGAGGGACAGCGTTTCTCCAATCGTGAAAGCCCCAGGGGTCAGGCCCGCATCCTCAAATGCTTTGGGGAACAGGGGCACAGGGCTGCGGGAATCCCAGCCTGAAGCTGAGTAGGTTATTCCTGCTGACTGCGGAGCAAGGCCTAGCAAGGATGCTGATTTCCAAACCCTCAGCTATTTGAAGGCCGGGTGCCTTAGAACTTGGCCGCTGTCTGATTCAGGATGGCAACCCCGCTAAGGGCAGCATAGGGAATGAGAGATTGCAAGGATTTTTGCCTAACAGGCTTTCCTCTTCCCCAGATCAATGACAGAATGTGTCTCCTGCTCAGTTTCCAGCACCACCTCCCTCTCTCCCAATTAAAGTGGAAACTCTGCCGGGCTGAGACGGTTTGTCGTGGACAAAGCCCGTTAAAGTTTCAAAGGCACTGTCTCCTGGCCCCTTGTTTCCACTCCTCCTTATTTCACTAAAAAAATGGCCTTGGGTTGAAAACATAGATTATGTTGGACTGGTCACCAATGCAGATGTGTTCTTATTTCATGCCTTTCTATTCTGCACAGGGTCTTCGAAAGTATGGTTGTGCTGCACATGTCATTTGGTGATCTGGGTGACAGAGGTGAGCCACGGAACCAGGGAAAGGTCTCAGTTGGGCTGGTTGCAAGGCCTGGGTTTCCAGAACCCCTACACTCGGCGCTCAGTATGGAAGGAAATCCAGCTGGTCCATTGTCGTCAGAGGCCAACACACTTCCGTATAGAACAACAGTGAGAAGTGTTCCCATGGTAACTCAATGATAACTGAACCCAACTAGTATCCATGAGGATGTGGGTTCGATCCTTGGCCTTGCTTAGTGCATTAAGGATCCCGTGTTGCTGTGGCTGTGGTGTAGGCCGGCAGCTGTAGCTCCAGTTTGACCCCTAAGCCTGGGAACCTCCATATGCCACACGTGCGGCCCTAAAAAAAAGAACAAAAAAAAAAAACACAAAAAAAACACCCAAACAACAATAATAATTATTATGACCTTCATATTCACTCTGTCTCTGTATCTGAAAGGCACTACTCCAAAATGTTAGCATCAACATGTTATGTTGCTGGGCGGTGGTATTATAGCAACATTTTGCAGATTTTTTTTTTTTAAGAAACAAAAGCCAAGTTTTTCATTTGTTCCTTTTTGCATTTGAAGTACTCCCCCTGGACGACATCCTTGGCCTAAGACTCCTTGCCATGGTCCTTAACTACCTCACAGCTGCACCCAACCACTCCAAGGGGGTGCCTCTGTCTGTTTTACGGAGAGACCCACACATGCCTCTAATTTCTTGCAGTCACCAGGTTCGATTAAGTGGCTTCGGTGTTCAGCACAAAGGGCCTCCACCAACTCAACATACACAGGCTCATCACAGTTGGATGCAAGCTTCCAAAGATGGGCTTTGGCAGCTGCGTGAAGTCCCCGTGCCAGCCATCCTGCACGGACGGTGTCAGCGCCTCTCGTTGTAAAGCGGTATTAAGGTCCATTACTCCACCAGCACCCGTGCCTCCCTGGGCCCCGGCGCTGGGTTACCAGTGGAGCCAAATCTTGAGCTCGCCGGAGCTTCTGCCTCGTTGTGACGGGGGGCGGGGTGATAGGGAAAGGGCTAGACTTCTCCTTAAGACCTGCCTGTGTTTTCCCCACATTTCCATAACAAGCATGGTTTGCTTTGATATTTGGCGAAACAGTAAGAAAGCAGCAAGAGTTATTTATTTTAAAAGCATTTTATTCCGGCCCATCAAGGTGATCAATCACCGAGCATATTTTTATTTAGCATTTAAAACGCGCTGGCCTGGAGCTAGGCGCTGGGGGGTCGGAGACTCAAAGGGGAAGGCGTGACTGTTGCCGCGCGAGAGCCTGTTATTTACCAGGTACAATTTTGATGTTTACTCATCTCGTCCTCCAACAATACTGGTACTACGGGTGAGGAGACGGGGTCCTGCAAAGTCTCTAAAAGACCTTAAGGCCCGGCTGAGACCACACCCTCAGGTGGTGGACGTGCGGAGCCCACGAGGCAGGTCTGCCTACTGAAGAGCTGGTGCTTATTCATTACATAGCCTCGTCCATCTGCAATATGATTCCTGACCTTTTAACCCTTTAGTCTAGTTGAGAAGAGAAAAACCAATGCATTCTAAACACAGGCAGTCCCCAGTTTACGGACAGGCCTCACAATCCCTTATTTAGCTCAGCTGAAGCACCACCCGGGGAGTTTGGGAAGGCTGGGCTGGGCTCTAGGGAATTGGGCTTTAATCCACACCAGCCTGGCTGCTCCAGTGTTTCTGCTTTGACCGTGGCTGGAACCCACCACCACTGTCCCAAATCCTCAAGTTGCAAATCTAGGTTTCCTTTGGGTTCATTCCATTCTGCCTTGAACAATTAAGGCGGTGCGTCTCAAACTTGAAGGCGCATACGAATCACCTGGGGATCTTAGTACAATGCAGATTTTGAATTAGTAGGGGTGGGGGTGGGGGCTGGGAGGCTGCAGGTCACACACACTCCCAGGTGATGCTAGTAAAGCTAGTTTCAGGATCGGGTAGATAAAGGAGCTAACGCAGGCCCAAACCCCAGTCTCGCCCATCCAGCCTCACGCAGAGTGCTGCTCTCTGCCTTCCTGCACGCCCGCGCCCCAGGAGGAGCCCCCAGCCCTCAACTGCAGCAGAAGCCACTGCCCAGCAAACAGCCTCACGCACTGCAAGGCAAGTGATTGATTGGCCAGGCCTGGGTCGGGCTGACAAGGTGGCCCTGTCCCAGGAAAGACGCCCGGGCTCCCTGTGGCCTCCACGTGGGCCAAGCCTGCCCTTCTCCAGGCCCTTCCACACCCGGCAGCCACGAGTATGGGGCCACAGACAAGGGCCACGAGGCCCCCTCCTCCCGGTTGGCCCTGGGCGGCACTTCCTGCCCATCAGGCCGCTGGTTGGAGTCTGTGCCAGGCGCCCAGCTGGGTCGGTGGCCTGTCTCTTGACACCTGTAGCCACCTGTCTGGGTGGTCTGGTCCCGGGGCTGCCTGGCAGCAGGCCCTGGGGAAGAGGCAGGCTTCCTGGGAGGGACTGGATGGACACGGGCCCAGCAGGGAGCTCTGCAGGATGGCGCAGCCAGAACAGGGGGGCACCGTCTCCGTTGCTTCTCCTTGTGCATAATGGATCATAATTATAATACTTGGAATGGCTGCGAGGCCTGCTTTCCAGAAGCTCAAAGCCCAATAGAGTATTGAGCATACGTTTTGCTAGCCTGACTGCAATCCCTAAGGCTGTTTCTATGGGAAGGGCTCTCCAATTCCCAAGCAGTGCGCGGTGGCATGCTGGCACCGGCTGCAGGGAGAGGAGGGCAGGCAGTGGGAGGTGGCCCCTCACCAAGTCCGAGGGGCCGCGCCGAGAACGTGCGTCGCAGCAGTTCGGAGAACAGAGGGTGGCCCCTGGGCCAGGTGTTGACAGAAAACTTACTGGAGCAGGGGAGCCCGAGGATTTGGCTAGGTGGGGCCAAGGGGTTCGACGACGACGCACTGAGGCTGGAATAGGGGGTCACCGCACGTGCTGGGAAAATCGGATTGAGGCCTTCTGGTTGGAGTCGAGGGGCGTCCGGCCCAAGGGGATTGGAAGAAGCATTGTCTGCAGGGTTTTCTTTTGGAGGTGAGGCGGGGAGGAGAGACAGTTTGCTGCTGCTGGCCGGTTGGTTCATGTAGGCTCTGTTGGTCACAGGAGCCCGCGAAGATAGGAGGCGGCCTCATTGCTTGGCTGAGGACACAGCTTCCTAGAGGTTAAGCGGTGAGGTTCTCAGTCCATTCAGATGGCAAGCGCTCGAATCCTGGTCTGTGTGGGTGTTTCTAGGACACTGCGCTTTCTTACTTCAGCATAGGCCCCTCACACCTGTGTTGGGCGAAAAGATACCCAGGGGAGTCCATGTTTCTAAAAATGTTCCAAAGGTCCCCTGGCCCAGGTGCTTCAAAAGCCACACGCCATGGTGACTGGCTTGGTTTCCTGGGGCTGCTTAAAAAAAAAAAAAAAAAAGCCACAAACTGCATGGCTTAACACCATGGCATTCCCGGGAGTCTGGAATCCAGGTGTCAGCAAGGCCATGCTCCTTCTGAAACTTCTAGGGGGCAGATCCTTCTGTGTTAGTTGGGTTTCTCCAGAGAAACGGAACCCATAGGATCTCTGAATATCAATGAATCCATTAATGAGGAGTACGGAGGCTGCCAAGGGAGCAACGCGGGCCAGCAAGCTGGAGGTTCGTGGGAGTGTGTGCGTGTTCCAGGGTGAGTGGGCAGGCAGTCTGCTCTAGGAGAGCCAGGTTCTCCGATCCGGTCTGAAGGCTGTCTCCTAGAGAATTCTCTCTTGCTCAGAGGAGTCTGGTTGTTGGGTTCTGTATTTGAGCCTTCAGCTGATTCTTTTGGAAGAAGCCTACCTCCTCTACGAAGGGCAATCTGCTCTCCTCTGAATCTGCTGATTTCAATGTTAATCTCATCCAAAACACTCACAGAAACGCCCAGAAGACTATTTAACCAAATGTCTGAGTACCCTGTGGCCCAGCTAAGGTGACATGTAAAATGAACTAGCATATACCTTCTTTGCCTGCCTGTCCAGCTTCTGGTGGCTTCAGGCATTCCTTGTCTTGGGGCTGCGTGGTTCCAATCTCTGCCTCTGTCTTCACAGGGCCTTCTCACTTCTGTGTCCCAAATCTCTGCCTTTCTCTTATCAGGCCACCTGTCATTGGACTTAGGTCTCATCCTAAACATAGGATGAACTCATCTCAAGATCCTTAGCCTAGGGCGTCCCCATTGTGGCTCAGCTAGTATCCATGAGGATGCAGGTTTGATCCTTGGCCTTGCCCAGTGGGTTAAGGATCCCGTGTTGCCATGAGCTGTGATGTAGGTTGCAGACGTGGCTTGGATCCCACGTTGCTGTGGCTGTGGTGCAGCCCCACAGCCATGGCTCCGATTCAACCCCTAGCCTGGGAACCTCCATATACTGCAGGTGCATGTGGGGAAAAAAAAAATGCTTAGCCTAATTCCGTTGGCCAAGACCCTCCTTCCAAATAAGGCCACCATCTCAGTTTCTAGATGTTAGGACGTGGACGTATATTGGGGGGAGAGCACATTTGACCCACTGTGGTGGAATTCTGCCATGGGAATCAGAGGCGTTCTGGCATGGCTACTTCCTAACTTCAGGTTTAAAAAAAAAAAAAAGAAAAACAAAGTCCCACAAAGACTCTAGACTATTAATAATAATTCCAGTGCAAGGAGGTAAGCCAGCGGCCATCTGGGGCGACTATTTTAAGTGTCGTGTCATAGTGGGGGGGGTGCCCAGGAGATGTTAGTGCTGACCCCTCCCTGAGGGAAGTGAGACGGGAGGGAGAAGGTCCAAGGAGTCTCTTTTGATTTTCTTTAAAAATGTAATTTCTTTATTTTTACCACATATTTATTTCACATCAACCTTTCCCACAGCGGCCAAATATAGAAGGTTTCATTTTTACATCCTCGATTTTTTTTTTCTTAGAAAAACATTTAAACGTCAAACATTATATGAAAATTGAAAAGTACAAAGATAAAATGACTCTTCATCTCTCTGCCCTAAGACGACTGATGCTTTTTTTGCCGTTCGCTTGCATTATTGTCCACATGTCTCAACCCCTTTTGGGAAGTATCCCTTACCTGTTCAGAGGCTTGAATGTCCCCCCCCCCCCCCGCAAAAAAAAAGCATTCTGTGAATCATGGCACCTTTCCGTTGGCTTGTGTAATTGTCACTTGGACTGAAGATCCTTGAAAGCAGGGGACCATGTCTCTTCACGTTTGTGTTCCCTGTACATAGCACCACACCTGGTACACAGGGTTCAGTTTTCTCGAATTAATACATGTATGTGAACAGTTATGATCATGATAAATACACAATTTTAGAATTTGCTCTCACTGAGCATCAGTATACAGTTTTACATGTTATTTTTCACATAATCTATTTCAAAAGTTTTCTAATATTCTCTCCCATTAATGGACAGTCATTTGCTAATCATTTCCCTCTTACTGGGAATGATTGCTTTCAGCCTCGCACTATTCACGATTATGCTGGAATGAATACCTTAGTTTAGTTTTTGCAATGAGTGAAATTTCCAGGAGAGAGAGATGAACATTTTTTTAGTCCTCGATAACATTTTGCATCTCCACGATGTTAAATCAATTTGTATACACATAGTATACCGGTGAAATTTTAACCACAATTCTGTCAGTATTGTGTTTTAACATTTTTTTTTTTTTGTTCTTGCAAATGTTCTCTTTATTTCGTCAATTCCATTTCAGTAAAACTTAACAGACACGTTTGAGTTCTATATGTGATGCAGACTTTAAAGCCTAGATGAGGGAGTTCCCGTCGTGGCGCAGTGGTTAGCGAATCCGACTAGGAACCATGAGGTTGCGGGTTCGGTCCCTGCCCTTGCTCAGTGGGTTAAGGATCCGGCGTGGCCGTGAGCTGTGGTGTAGGTTGCAGACACGGCTCGGATCCTGCATTGCTGTGGCTCTGGCGTAGGCCAGTGGCTACAGCTCTGATTCGACCCCTGGCCTGGGAACCTCTATATGCCGTGGGAGCGTCCCAAAGAAATAGCAAAAAGACAAAAAAAAAAAAAACTAGATGAGGAAACTAGTCAGCCATAAAGAATAAAATCATGCCATTTGCAGCAACACGGATGGAACTAGAGATTCTCAATCCTAAAGTGAAGTCAGAGAAAAGACAAATACCACATGATGTCACTTACATCTGGAATCTAACATTGCATAAATGAACCTTTCTGCAGAAAAGAAACTCATGGACATGAAGAACAGACTTGAGGTTGCCGAGGGGGAGGGAGTGGGATGGACTGAGAGTCTGGGGTTCATAGATGCAGACTGTTGCTTTGGGTGTGGGTAAGCAGTGAGATCCTGCTGAGTAGCACAGGGAACTGTATCTAGTCACTTGTGATGGAACATGATGGAGGATAGTGTGAGAAAATTGTAAATCAACTATAAAGGAAAAAAATAAAAATCTTAAAAACCATAGATGATAAATCTAGAAGTTTACAGGTGTCCAGGCGTGCATATGTACCTCCTATGGACAAGGGCAAAAAGCGGTATTTAACAATTAGTAAAAAATGGCCCTGAAGAGAGAAGTTGCTATCCTGGACCCGATCAGTCATCACGAGACAAGACCTCCTTGAGGCACATAGGAAGTGATCCTTTCTGGACCAGCTCAGGGACATCCTCCTCAATGGCTAAAGCCTCCAAAAATTTATAGTGAGGAAGAAGGGAGACAAAAATGGCTTCAAGAGTAGGATGCTGGAGTTCCCATCGTGGCGCAGTGGTTAACGAATCCGACTGGGAACCATGAGGTTGCGGGTTCGGTCCCTGCCCTTGCTCAGTGGGTTAACGATCCGGCGTTGCCGTGAGCTCTGGTGTAGGTTGCAGACACGGCTCGGATCCCGCGTTGCTGTGGCTCTGGCGTAGGCCGGTGGCTACAGCTCCGATTGGACCCCTAGCCTGGGAACCTCCATATGCCGCAGGAGCGGCCCAAGAAATAGCAACAACAACAACAAAAAGACAAAAGACACACACACACAAAAAAGAGTAGGATGCTGCTTATGGCCTTAGTGATCTTGTGGAAGCTGGTTTTTTTTTTTTTTTTTTTTCTTCCAGTAACTTCTTTTGCTAACTTAAGCCTTTTAAACCATTTTCAGTATTTTATGCCTAGATATTTGACTAAATAAAGACTTTCTGATGGGAACTTTTTTTTTCTTTTTTGTCTTTTTTGCCATTTCTTGGGCCGTTCCCGTGGCATATGGAGGTTCCCAGGCTAGGTGTCTCATTGGACCTGTAGCCGCCGGCCTACACCAGAACCACAGCCACGCAGGATCCGAGCCGTGTCCGCAAACTTCATCACAGGTCACAGCAACGCCGGATCCTTAACCCACTGAGCAAGGCCAGGGATTGAACCCGCAACCTCATGCTTCCTAGTGAGATTTGTTAACCACTGGCCATTTTTAAAAACAATAATTTTTTTTCACCTAAAAGCATATTTTTTTAATTTTTATTTTTTTAATAATTTTTTTTTATTTTCCAACTGTACAGCAAGGGGGTCAGGTTATCCTTACATGTATACATTACAATTACATTTTTTCCCCACCCTTTGTGCTGTTGCAACATGAGTATCTAGACAAAGTTCTCAATGCTATTCAGCAGGATCTCCTTGTAAATCTATTCTAAGTTGTGTCTGATAAGCCCAAGCTCCCGATCCCTCCCAGTCCCTCCCCCTCCCATCAGGCAGCCACAAGTCTCTTCTCCAAGTCCATGATTTTCTTTTCTGAGGAGATGTTCGTTTGTGCTGGCTATTAGATTCCAGTTATAAGTGATATCATATGGTATTTGTCTTTGTCTTTCTGGCTCACTTCACTCAGGATGAGATTCTCTCGTTCCATCCATGTTGCTACAAATGGCATTATGTCATTCTTTTTTATGGCTGAGTAGTATTCCATTGTGTATATATACCACATCTTCCGAATCCAATCATCTGTGGATGGACATTTGGGTGATTTCCACGTCCTGGCTATTGGGAATAGTGCTGCAATGAACATGCGGGTGCACGTGTCTCTTTTAAGTAGAGTTTTGTCCGGATAGATGCCCAAGAGTGGGATTGCAGGGTCATATGGAAGTTCTATGTATAGATTTCTAAGGTATCTCCAAACTGTTCTCCATAGTGGCTGTACCAGTTGACATTCCCACCAGCAGTGCATGAGGGTTCCCTTTTCTCCACAGCCCCTCCAGCACTTGTTCTTTGTGGATTTATTAATGATGGCCATTCTGACTGGTGTGAGGTGATATCTCATGGTAGTTTTGATTTGCATTTCTCTTATAATCAGCGATGTTGAGCATTTTTTCATGTGTTTGTTGGCCATCTGTTTATCTTCTTTGGAGAAATGTCTATTCAGGTCTTTTGCCCATTTTTCCATTGATTGATTGGTTTTTTTTTTGCTGTTGCGTTGTATAAGTTGTTTGTATATTCTAGAGATTAAGCCCCTGTCAGTTGCATCATTTGAAACTGTTTTCTCCCATTCTGTAAGCTGCCTTTTTGTTTTCTTTTGGGTTTCCTTTGCTGTGCAAAAGCTTTTCAGTTTGATGAGGTCCCATGGGTTTATTTTCGCTCTAATTTCTATTGCTTTGGGAGACTGACCTGAGAAAATATTCATGAGGTTGATGTCAGAGAGTGTTTTGCCTATGTTTTCTTCTAGGAGTTTGATGGTGTCCTGTCGTATATTTAAGTCTTTCAGCCATTTGGAATTTATTTTTGTGCATGGTGTGAGGGTGTGTTCTAGTTTCATTGCTTTGCATGCAGCTGTCCAGGTTTCCCAGCAATGCTTGCTGAATAGACTTTCTTTTTCCCATTTTATGTTCTTGCCTCCCTTGTCAAAGATTAATTGACCATAGGTGTCAGGGTTTATTTCCGGATTGTCTATTCTGTTCCATTGGTCTGTCTGTCTGTTTTGATACCAGTACCACACTGTTTTGATGACTGTGGCTTTGTAGTATTTCTTGAAGTCTGGGAGAGTTATGCCTCCTGCTTGGTTTTTGTTTCTCAGGATTGCTTTGGTGATTCTGGGTCTTTTGTTGTTCCATATAAATGTTTGGATTGTTTGTTCTAGTTCTGTGAAACATGTCATGGGTAATTTGATAGGGATTGCATTGAATCTGTAGATTGCTTTGGGTAGTATGGCCATTTTTACAATATTGATTTTCCCAATCCAGGAACATGGAATAGCTTTCCATTTCTTTACATCTTCTTTGATTTCTTTGATTAAAGTTTTATAGTTCTCGGCATATAGATCCTTTACCTCCTTGGTCAGGTGTATTCCGAGGTATTTGATTTTGTGAGGTGCAATTTTAAAAGGTATTATATTTTTGTATTCTTTTTCTAATGTTTCATTGCTGGTATACAGAAATGCGACTGACTTCTGAATGTTAATCTTATATCCTGCTACTTTGCTGAATTTATGAATCAGTTCAAGTAGTTTTGGGGTTGAGTCCTTAGGGTTTTCTATGCATAGTATCATGTCATCTGCATACAGTGACAGTTTTATCTCTTCTCTTCCTATACGGATGCCTTTTATTTCTTTTGTTTGTCTAATTGCTGTGGCTAGGACTTCCAGTACTATGTTGAAGAGCAGTGGTGAGAGTGGGCATCCCTGTCTTGTTCCAGATTTGAGTGAGAAGTAAAACAATAATTTTTTAATGGCAGTTCCCACCGTGGTGAGCAGGTTAATGATCCAGCTTGTCTCTGTGGAGGTGCCAGTTCAAGTCTGGCCCTACCCATGGGGTTAAGAATCCAGTGTTGGGAGTTCCTGTCGTTGCTCAGTGGTAGGGAATCCGACTATTATCCATGAGGAGGCAGGTTCGATCCCTGGCCCCTCTCAGTGGGTTAAGGATCTGGTGTTGCCGTGAGCTGTGGTGTAGGCTGAAGACATGGCTCGGATCTGGCGTGGCTGGGGCTGTGGTGTAGGCTGGTGGCTGCAGCTCCCATTCAACTGTTAGCCTGGGAACCTCCATAGGCTGCGGGTGTAGCACTAAAAAGACAAAAAAGGGGGGGGGGGAAATCCAGTGTTGCTGCAAGTATGGCATAGATCACAGCTCTGGCTCAGATTTAATCCCAGACTGAGGAATTTCCATATGCTGCAGTGTGTGACTGAAAAAAGAAAAACATTTTTTTCTTTTTTTCTTTTTTTGGGCCACAGCATAGAGCAGCTTGATGTGGGATCTCAGTTACCAGACCAGGGATTGAACCTGAGCTGCAGTTGTGATGTGCTGAGTCCTAAGCACTAGACTGTCAAGGAATTCCCTTGGTCCTTATTAAAAAAGTTTTTTTCTTCTCTCCTGTTCCAGTTACTTACAAGTTAAATCTTTCGATATTTCCCTGAAGATCCTTGAGTCTACGCTTATTTTATTTTCTAATTTTTTTCTTTTTTTTTCTTTTTTTTTTGCCGCACCCATGGTATGTGGAAGTTCCCAGGCCAGGGATTGAACCTGTGCCAGAGCAGTGGCCTGAGCTGCTGCAGGGACAACACCAGATGCTTAGTGCCACAAGGGAACTTTTCTTCTTGAGATTGGAAAACACCTATCGATCGTTCTTGCTGTTTGTTCTGTGTCGATTGTTCTGATTGTTTTCCATTCTGCTCTTGAGTCCGTTGAGGTTTTTATTTATTTTTTCCAATTAGTGTATTTTTCAGTTTTAGAATTTCATTGATTTTTTTTTTTAAAGTTTCTATTTCCTTTCTTGAGATTTCCTTCTTTACCTTGTTGACTATAGTTAAAATAGCTCCTTTAAAACCCTTGTCTGATCATTTCAACATCTGGGTCATCTCTGGGTTGAACTCAGCTGATTTATTTATTTATTTGCTTTTTAGGGCCACACCTGCGGCATGTGGCGGTTCCTAGGCTAGGGGTCGAATCGGAACCATAGCTGCCAGCCTACACCACGGCCACAGCAATGCCAGATCCAAGCCACATCTTCAACCTACACCACAGCTCATGGCAACACCGGATCCTTAACCCACTGAGCAAGGCCAGGGATCGAACCCACCACCTCATGATTCCTAGTTGGATTCGTGTTTTCACTGAGCCATGACGGGAACTCCTGAGCTCAACTGATTGTCTTTTCTTTGAGAATCAGTGGGTCCCATTTTCCTGGTAGATTTTTCTTTCCTTTTTTTTGGGGGGGGGGAGGGCCGTGTTGGGTACTTTTGCATCATATACTGGGCATTGTAATTGTTAGGTCATGAAGGTTCTGGATTCTAGTATATTTCTCTAAAAAGTGTTGATGTCTTGTGGTTTAGTAGGCAGCTCGCTTGGTTAGCCTCAGGCTGTTGACTCTGTTTCACCTACAGAGGTCATCAATTCACTTATCAGTTCAAATCTTTTAGCCCTGGCTGTAATATGACTTGAGTCTGCCCCAGGCTTGCACGGTTCCAGGGCCCAGGGATCAGCCAGGGACCTTGGCTGAGTTTATGCAGAGAATATGGGGCTGTCCTGTTCTGCTTGTCTCATTTCCAGGCTTCCCCTGGCCTTTTCAAGTGGCTGTCGTTAGCCTGGCTCTTCAAGCTAGAAAGATGGCACATCTTCTACTGGAGTTTTAGCTGTCTTGTGCCATGCTGCCACCGTAGTCTGTGCTCAGGCCAAAGCTGTGAAAATGGAAACCCCACATTCCAGTCCTTTCTCCCAGTTTCGGCTCCCATCCAAAATATGCCCCCTCCTTTTTTGAAACTCTTCAGAATCTCTAGGTTTCTTTTCTTTCTTTTTTTTTTTTTTTTTTTGTCTTTTTAGGACCACACCCACCGCATATGGAGGTTGCCAGGCTAGGGGGTCTCATTGGAGCTATAGCTGCCAGGCTACACCACAGCTCACGGCAACGCTGGATCCTTAACCCACTGAGCGAGGCCAGGGATCATGCTAGTCTGATTCATTTCCCCTGAGCCACGATGGGAACTCCTTATTTTTTTAAATTCTATTTTTTTTTTTTTTTTTTTTTAGTATTTTCCTCAGAATTTACCTTTGCTCTCTTGAGGAAGGTTGTTCTTCTATCACCTTATTCCACCATCCTGAAAGTGGAAACTCTTTTCAATTTTTGGATACAAAGGACATAGGATTATTTACCCTTAGGTAAAAAAAATTAATATATATGTTTTAAAATGATGGGACACAGAAGAACACAAAGAAAATAAAACTACCCATAATCTCATTTCTAAAATAATCCTTACTGTTAACATTTTGGTCTATTTCCTTCCAGTTTTTGATGTGTGTGTGTATATATATATCCAAATCTGCTTATATAAGCATAGCAGTATGTATATTTCTTATAACGAAAATAGGAACATACTATAGATATATTATAACCTGCTTCTCCCCCCAACCCAATTTAGCAATATATAATAAAACACTGAAAAGAGCTATTCTGGGTTTAGGAATAAAGGGTTGGTGAGCTTGCTGAAGACTGGCTGAAAAATGAGAACTCTGATCTAAGGGGGGTGGTGGTGGTGAGAGGTGGTACCTTTGAGGGTGGGGTCCACACAAGGGCCTCAAGACCCTCTCCTTGTTGGCATAAGAACGTAGAGGGAACAGTGTTTTTTCTCAGCCCGAAATACCTGGGGAGGAGCTGAGGATTCGGGATTGGGCTGTGGTTTCTGCTGCTGACTCCTGGCTATTAGAGACTCTGTTGGGAGGAAGTCCCAGCCCTGGAGTTTGCGGTGGATTAGGCGGGCCACACAGAGAGACCTGCAGGACACTGGGAGTCACAGCGGCTCCTGGGTGGCCCCTCCAGCTGCAGGTCCTGACGGCGGAGGTGAGGAGTGGGGCAGAGCTAATGTTGGGGCGTTGAGGTGTTATCCGCTATAGCTTCCTTTCGGAGTCCAATTATCTGCTGAGAATTTGCTCCTTATTCTTTAAGATGGGTCCCCCTTTGTAGAGCTTTGGCCTGAGGTCTTCACGCCTCTTCCCACCTCACCCATCTTGGATGAGATCGTTAGATCAAACAATCTAAAAATGGAGCCATCTCTCCGCTCCATTTTGTTAGCCACTGGCTTCCAACTCGGGATGCTCTAATCTGAGCTCATCGTTTCCCTCCAGGGTTGACCCACCTTCTTGCCTTTCCTGTTTTTGCTTAGAACACCACCCCTAGGTCGCCCAGTTGGACAGAATCCGTGCTGACTCCTGTTTCTGTCAGGCCTCCCTCTTCCAATCAGTTGCCGCATCTTAATGACGTTTGTTCTGTGAAGTGGAGTCCCTAAAGAATTTTGAGGGAGTTCCCATTGTGGCACAGTGGAAATGAACCCAACTAGTATCCAGGAGGACGTGGGTTCGATCCCTGGCCTTGCTCAGTGGGTCAAGGATCTGGCGTTGCCGTGAGCTGTGGTGTAGGTCGCAGATGTGGCTTGGATCCACCGTGGTCGTGGCTGTGGTGTAGCTCCAATTTGACCCCCAGCCTGGCAACTTCCACATGCCTCACCTGCAGCCCTAAAAAAGACCAAAAAAAAAAAAAAAAGGATTTTGAGTAGAGTGGTAGGTTATGATGAGCTGCAGGCTTGAGTTCGTAGGCATGAAATATGCATGTGTGGCAGTAAAGAGACTGAGGCAGACGGTCCAGTTTGGAGAGCAGGGTAGATTGAGTAAGAGGTGAGAACAGGAAATATGAAATGGAGAAGAGGATTTCAGGAGGCAGCTCATGAAGGGAATATGTAAAGATTTTCAAAAACAGAAGAACTTTTTTTTTTTTGGGGTCTTTTTGCTTTTTCTAGGGCTGTTCCCGTGGCATATGGAGGTTCCCAGGCTACGGGTCGAATTGGAATCGGAGCTGTAGCCACTGGCCTACACCACAGCCACAGCAACACGGGAACTGAGCCGTGTCTGCAACCTACACCACAGTTCACGGCAATGCCGGATCCTTAACCCACTGAGTGAGGCCAGGGATCGAACCTGCACCCTCATGGTTCCTAGTCGGATTTGTTAACCACTGTGCCATGACGGGAACTCCAGAAGAACTCTTTTAAGAATTGAAAAGATCAGGAGTTGGAGCTATGGAACGGTGGGGTAAGAATCTGACTTCGGTGGCTTGGGTCACGGTGGAGATGCAGGTTCCATCCCCGGCCTGGAGCAGTGAGTTAAAGGATCCAGTATTGCTGCAGCTGTGGCTCGGATTTAATCCCTGGCCTGGCAACTTCCATATGTCACAGGTAGAGCTATAAAAAAGTTGAAAAGATCAGAGTTCACTGGTGGCTCAGTGGGTTAAGGATCTGGAATTGTCTCTGCTGTGGCTCAGGTCACTTCTGTGGCACAGGTTTGCTCCCTGATCTGGGAACTTCTGCATGCTGTGGGTGTGGCCAAAGGGGAAAAAAGTTGAAAAGACGTCTAATATTGTTCAAGATACACTTTTTTAAAGTAAACTTTTAGGAGTTCCCGTCGAGGCGCAGTGGTTAACGAATCCGACTAGGAACCATGAGGTTGCGGGTTCGGTCCCTGCCCTTGCTCAGTGGGATAACGATCCGGTGTTGCCGTGAGCTGTGGTGTAGGTTGCAGATGCGGCTCGGATCCCACGATGCTGTGGCTCTGGTGTAGGCCGGCAGCTACAGCTCCCATTAGACTCCTAGCCTGGGAACCTCCATATGCTACAGGAGTGGCCCTAGAAAAAAGGCAGAAAGACAAAAAATAAAAAAATAAAAAAAAAAGGAAGTATAGTGTACATGTGAAAAGTACACAATAATAAGTATCAGTTTGATGAGTTTTCACAATCTGAACACTCGGTAGCAATTACCCAGATCAAGAAACAGCATTACCAGCATCCGAGAAGCCCCCTAGTGTCCCCTCCCAGTCACTTGCTCCCTTCCAAGTTTAGTTGTTAACCTGACAACTAATGCTGCAGATTAATTGTGCCTGCCCCTGCACCTTTTTTTGTCTTTTTAGGGCTGCACCCAAGGCATACGGAGGTTCCCAGACTAGGGGTCCAATCAGAGCAACAGCTGCTGGCCTATGCCACAGCAATGTGGAATCCCAGCTGCTTCTGTGACCTGCACTACAGCTCTTGGCAATGCCGGATCCTTAACCCACTGAGCAAGGCCAGGGATCGAACCTGCGTCCTCATGGATACTAGTCAGATTTCGTTTCTGCTGAGCCACAATGGTGACTCTGATTTTACCTGTCTTTTGACTTCATATGAATGGAATTCTATAATGTGTATTATTTTTGTCCAGCTTCTTTCCTTCAACAGTATCTGAGATTTACTCATGTGTGGGTTTTTTAAAATAGAAATCGGTTTTTCCTTTTTCATGGCTGTATAGTATTCTATTGTTTATAGATATTCGTGTTGTTATCAGTTGAACTATTATGAATAGTGCTGTTTGAGCATTCTTATATATGTCTTTTCAGTACTCATGTGTATACATTTATGTGGGGAATATATTTAGGAGTGAATTTTGCTCATTTCATAAGACCTATCTCTACTTATGATACTGCTAAATAGTTATCCACTGGGTTTGTACAGTTTACACTCTGCCCAGCAATGTAAATTCTAGTTGTTTCAACAGTTGGTATTATCTGCCTTTTAAAATTTCAGCCGTTCTGGCAGTTATGGCAACATGGTCTTTTGCTGCCCTCCTGTTTTTTGGGGGTTTTTTGTTTTTTGTTTTTTGAGGGCCGCACCTGTGGCATACGGAGGTTCCCAGGCTAGGGGTTGAATCGGAGCTGTTGCCTCCGGCCTATGCCACAGTCATAGCAACACGGGATCTGAGCTGCGTCTGTGACCTACACCACACAGCTCACGGCAACGCTGGATCCTTCACTCACTAAGCAAGGCCAGGGATCGAACCCGAAACCTCATGCTTCTTAGTCGGGTTCGTTTCTGCTCTGCCATGCCGGGAACTCCTGCCCTCCTATTTGACACAGCCAAAGAGCATCACGTGCATTCATTTACTCTGAATTAAAGGTGAGTCAAACTAAAGAGTGAGGCAGCTCTAAATCCAATGGGAAACCCACTGATCTATAAACAGACGATTACAACATATAATATGTGCCATTATAAATCGTGACTTATCGTCGAGCAAAGATAATGTGCTTCATGAGTCAAGAGGAAGGAGTAGTTAGCTCTGACCACAGTTTGGGGCACAGACTGGAGGGACCTAGAGGAAGCAAAGAGACCGCTTAGGTCACTGTTAAAAGAGCAAAATAGCATTGACATGACGTGACTAAATAACTCCTAAAAGGTGGCGAGAGGGAATGGAATTACAGTGATACTAAGGGAGTGGGAGGCATCCCACGGAACGTGGAAAATCTGAGAGTTATCAGTGGTGACACCAGGTTTTGGATCCAGGTGTCTGAGTAGATGCTCTGGTTGGCAACTAAGAGCGGGACCATGGGTAAAGAAAGAGGTTGAGAGTGGGAGGTGGGAAAAGATGTCTCCAATTTGGACGTGCTGAGTTTGCAAGGCCTATGGGCTGTCCAGGTGGGCTATCATCCCTAGGCCTTTAGAAATATGGGCCTGGAGCTCCTAAGAAAATGAGGGGAGGGAGCTGTGGACATCATTTGAGGGATATTTGGTGTTTTGGAACCATCTGAACAGCGGGAGTGCATGAGATCAATAGGGAGATTGTGTGCAAGCTCAGGACAGAACCCTGTGGAATCCCATATTTAACAGGCAAATGGGGGAGTTCCCATTGTGGCTCAGTGGGTTAAGAACCTGGCATAGTCTCCACGAGGTTGCAGGTTCAATCCCTGGCCTCGCTCAGTGGGTTAAGGATCCAGCGTTGCCGCAAGCTGTGGTGTAGATTGCAGAGGTGGCTCAGGTCTGGTGTTGCTGTGGCATAAGCTGGCAGCTGCAGCTCTGATTTGACTCCTAGCCTGGGAACTTTCATATGCCACAGGTGTGGGCCTAAAAAGACCAAAAAAAAAAAAAAAAAGTAAATGGAAGAAGACAACCTTCCCTTAATTGAGACCTAAGCATGCTTATAGGTTGGGGGCGGGCAGCAGGCAGAAAGGAAAAGGTCGAAGGCATAGGAAGTAGACATGACGAGCCAGGAAGCAAGGATGCAGAAGTGGGGAAGGATTGACAGCAAGATAACTGGAGATGAGGTAGGACAGCCCTTGCTGACACTGGAGCAAAATGAAGAAAGCAGAGGTTTGGAAACATGTACATATAGATAAATTTGAAGACAGGAGAAGGAATAAACTGTTCATCCTTGACGGCATGTCTCGGTGAGCAAGGCATCCTACTAAGTAAGAGTGATGGAGGCAGAGGTGGGGTGGGAATTTGAAGAGTGGTAAGGCTTGGGAGTTCCCTGGTGGCTCAGCAGGTGAAGGATGTGGCCTTGTCACTGCTGTGGCTTGGGTTGCTGTTATGGGCACAGTTTTGATCCCTGGCCCCGCCCCGGAAGTTCTGCATGCTGTGGGTGTGCCCCCCCCCAAAAAAAAGTGGTAAGGCCTGGCTTAGTCATGGTGGCAAATACGAGACACAGAGGACTCTGGGCAACGGTAAGATGGCAGAGTAACCTTGAAGGCTTTCCAGGCTTAGCTACCAAGTAAGTCAAGATTCCCCGAGGATGGAGGGAGAGCCTTGGTAAAAACAAACCCATGAGCAAATCCAGCCACTGCCCTGGGGCCAACATCCTTGGCTTCCCCTTCCTACGGAGCTCCCCCAGCCCTGCCGTTTTGCTGAAGGAGTACCAGGGAAAGTGGCTTCAGGTGGGGAGGTAGGCAGGCTGGGGGAAGTCTCAGTGTGCTGTTGAGTGATGGGAAGAGGAAACGAGGCCCCGCTGGGTGTGACGTCCTGCAGCTCCGTGTCTCCTCTGTCCCTGCTCTGGTCACCTCTCTCTTCCTATCCCTGTGGCTGGATTCTCTTACCTTGCCATAGGTCTTGGGGGAGCCCGCCACATCCTTTTTTGCCCAGGTGAGTGCCAGCAGCGGTGTAGCAGAGCTCCCAGGTTTCGTGACATCAGGGGACTTGTGGGCAGTCGAGTCAGAACGCCTTCAGGCAGCCTGTGCCTCCACCTCCCAGTGGCTTTTCGTGCTGGCTTGGATCCTCACCCAGCCATCTGCACATCCTGTGCTTGAATTTGAAACCAGCTGGTGCAAAAGTGAAGGCAACGTGCAGACCATAGGTTACCCTTGAGAAACACAGGCCTAGAAGCATCATCTTTCTGATTCGATGGGAGGGGGGGAAAAACAGAGCTCTTGACCCAGGGGGACCTCCAGCAAAGATCCTGTTACAGTGTTAGCAACGTTTTGGATGTTACCCAAAGACTGTCCATCAACTTGCAACTCCAGCAATTATCGCTTCCGCCTGGGAATTGTACCCTAGCTGGGACTACATTTCTTCCAGGGAGAGCTCGCTGGATGGTGCTTGTGCAGGATGCAGGTGTGTGAGATGACTTAAGTAGTTCGCATTTGGGAAGCACGCTGCGCTCGTTCAGTGAAAGGGGGTTTGGGAAGCGTCGGCCGTTGTTAATGTCACCCTCTTTTTGAGACACTCCAGAAGCCGAAGTGTCTATTTTCCCACTGGTGTTGGGAAAGGAAGGTGTTGGACTCTACCAGGGTAGTGCATTTTGGCAAAACGCCCAAGGAGCCAGCGTGCCTCGGAACGTGAGGGACAAAAGGGACCAAGTGGAGATGCAAAGACCTCTCGGCCCCAGTCATGCCAACAAATGCTAAGCAAGTTAGCGCGTTGGCTCATTAATGAATAAATACTTGAGGTGGTCAGTGTGAAAATGGCCCATCACCTTGCTAAAGAGTCCATCTGTTGGAGTAGCATTTTCAGGGTTAGTTGAGGTCTAGGTGACTCCGTGCCCTGGTGGCCAAAAGTCGGTTTGGGGCTGGGGGAATAGAAGGCACTCAGAGGCCAGGCCCCAGGGCCCATGGCTTCTCACATCTGCATGCAGCTCCCAGGCCAGCCCTTTAGAAGCCAGATGTTTACGCTCCACGTCCGGATCTCCCTTCCAAATGGCAGTTCTTGGAGCCCCACGGAAGGGCTTTGCAGGCTGTTTGTTATTTGTGTGGAGTGCTGTGGATTTGATTTTTGCCTGAAATGACTTCCGGACGGCCTTGTTTCCCAAAATGACGATATTTCACTAGGAAATGGCTTGAAAACAAGGGCCAATGTGTGGATGCGGGCTCCGATGTTCTCTACAGGCCTGAGCCCCCAACAGGGGCCTGGGCCCGTGCCCGGGGTAGGGCTCGAGATGGCTATGAACCAGAGAAGATGTTAAGTTCAAGGCCAGGTATTTCTTTTGAAGAGTCCCTCGGGAGATGTGAGCCTGGGAGAGCGCTGCCTTCCCCAGTGCGGAAAGGCTGCCAAGGGTAACAAGAGGAGTAAATGAAAATGTTGAGCCTGGCAGCGTGAAAGATTGAGTAAACCCATAATTCAGGCATTCGCAAAGTGGCTGGAGAAGTCGCCCTCTTGTTGGCAGAGCCGTCCCCTGTAGGCGATGACATGTCAGTAATAAAGTGCCTGTCACTCCCACTTGCGTCAGGCCCTTGGCTCTGGATGCCATGAGGAAGGAGGGACTGCTCAACCCAAGGGCACAAGTGGCCCGAGTCACCCATTGAAAGGCCTGATCCAGTGCTTTCCGCTCTCAGAACAGCCAGCTCTGACTGCTGTCGAGATGCTGCTGGCGTTGCTGTGGACAAAAAGGTGGCTTTCATCTGAGTCACATCCCTTCCCATGAGGCCCCCCTCTTTAGGGAAACCCCATTAGTGTGGCGCTTGAGAGACTCCGGTCAGGAGAGGCCTCTTGTTCGGAACCAAAATGACGCCGGACACCAGGGGAGAAGGGAGACCACAATACAATTGGAAAACGTTAGGCCAGGCATAGACGTAAAGCGGTGGGCTTTACAGCGGGAGAGGGCTCGCCTCCTCGTGGAGCCGTCGGTGAAGGTTGGGGAAGGAGATGAGGAGGCTGGAAGGTGGTGGGTCCCGTTGGAGGACTGCCGTCTGAGCAAAGACGGGGAGGCAGGAACGAGCATGGCCAGTATGGGGTCGCTGGGGATGAGGCGAGGGAGGGGAACGGTTGGAGGAACGTTGGAGGTGAAGCTGGGCTCTGGGGCGGAGGGGTCAGTGCCACGGCGAGGACTTGGGAATGTGATCCCCAGGCAGCAGAGGAGACCCCGGAGAGACAGGGGCTTCCTAGAGGAAGACGCGTTTGCTGCAGGGGCCTGTGGCTCCGTGTGCAGGACTTGGAGGCGGGAGGGGGGGGTGCCGCAGCAGCGATGCAGACACATTAGCCCTCAGCCTGGGCGGGGGGGCTGGGACTATGGGGCGACAACGCAGCTCCGGCACAGGCAACGGCTTTGGAGCCACCTGCCTGGGTTCCAATCCCCACCCCTGCCTTCACCCCTTGCAATCTGTGTAACCTTGAGCCGGAAACCTCTCCTCACTGAGTCTCAGGCTCCTTCTCTGTAAAGTGAGGCGACCTCTCTCGTTTGCTTCCTGCTCCTTGGAGGTGACATTTGGAGAAAGAACCCACGGGATGTCGTACAAGGTCGGACCAAGGCTGCGGGGAGGTGTCACCCGCGAGCTTCACCGTGAGTGCCAGGCGGGAAGAACAGTGGCCCCAGTGCCTGAGCCTGGGGAGCGAGCCGGTCCTGGCTGGGGACAGGGCCGAGCCAAGCTCTATTTCAGAGGGTGTCGTCTGCGAGGGCGAGGGGACCCGCCTTCTAGTCATTTGTTCCGCGTGTATATTCATCTTCGCCTGTGCTCAGGCTCCAAGAGGGCCTTGTTTAGAGAAACAGGGCAGCAGCGAAGCAGGAGAAGGTATATTTTAAAGTGACAGGTCTAAAAATACTGCTGTCTCCTTGCCCTTTCACAGCTGCGGATTCCCAATCCCGATCCGCACTGGGAGACATAATAAAATGCATATGTTTATAATAAAAATCATATTTCCCTCTTCCTGTGATGTCTCCCCGTTGTAGGTTCCCACCCGTTCGCTGTTTTACCTATCACTTAACAAATGTATTTTAAGAAAAGTAATCTTTTCCACTGACATGTCCTATAAACGTCACATCCTCCGCTTTGGTTCTCATCGAGGAACAGAGACGCATGTTTCGAATATTTCCAAAAATGCTTTGCACTCCATTCCCAGGCAAGGATTTTTAAGTCTTTGGTTAAGGACCAGCTGTACAGGGATGTGGGTCCCTCGGGTGGGATTGTTCGAGAGCAGGATGAGCGTCTGGGTTCTGGGAACATTGGCTACAATTGTCGGCTCAAACCCAGGCCTTGCGGGGGTCGTCTCTGAGGTGTCTTCAGTGCACGGCACCCTGGGAGTCAGAACTGGGGCCTTGCAGTGAGCGGAGCGAGTTGGATGCTGGCGCTGGGCGGGGGGATGTCTCGTGAAGGCCCTTGAGTTGGGACCGTGGAAGGCAAGGCCAGGATGGGGCAGTGAGGCCGCTCGACATTCAGTGTGCGGAGGGCAGAAAAATGCCCTTCGCCTGGTCGGAGGGAGAAGGCGCCATGCGAGGGTGGCTGGCTTTGCTTGGAGATCTCCGTCCACGCGGCATCCTATGGAGCTGATGAAGTGTGTGTGTGTGATGCACAGAGTATGGCGCCTGGCACACAGTAGGCCCTCCAGCAAGCAGGAGATGGGGGCTGTTGTCAAGGCCTCTGCCAACTGTGCTGCAGGTCCAGGTGGGGCTGGGGCTGGGGACTGGCCGAGCTGCGGGATGACATGTGAAGAGTCGGGGTATGAGGCGGCATGCAGGGTAGAGCGGAGGAGGCAGGCGGGGAGCAGGGAAACTTGATCATTTCAGTGCTTCCGTCATTCTTTCGATTAGCTAACACATACTTAGTGAGCATCCACTACGTACTAAGCCCTGATCTAGGTGCTGGTGATACAGCAGCAAACAAAACAGCGAGGGACCCTTCTCCGGAAGAATTTACAGCCTCAGGACAAGAGGGGACATAGGAAATGTGGGGCGGGTCCGGGGTGTCTGGGGCCAGAGCTGGCCTGCCCAACCTGCGGAACTCGCCGATCCGAAGCCTGGAAGTTGTTCGGCTCAGTCCTTCCCAGTTGGGATCTGCCCTGGCTAATGGGGCCTACCCCACCCCAAACTGCGAGGAGACGCAGCAGACACCTGAGACTGACGACTATTTCTGGGGGAAAAGGTTGGTTTCCTGCCCCTCTTGCCCTGTTTACTGCAGCCGGAAATGCCTTCTGCAGAGAAGGCAGCCTAACTTTTCGCATCTCGGGATCCAAATGCACTGGCGGAAATAAAAGCTCAATGAACTATAAGATGATGGGGTTCCCCATGTGGCACAGCGGAAATGAATCTGACTAGGAACTATGAGGTGGCGGGTTCGATCCCTGGCCTCGCTCAGGTGGGTTAAGGATCCGGCGTTGCCGTGAGCTGTGGTGTAGGTCACAGACACGGCTCGGATCCCGCGTGGCGGTGGCTATGGGGTAGGCTGGCAGCTGTAGCTCCGATTGGACCCCTAGCCCGGGAACCTCCATATGCCTCGGGTGCAGCCCTAAGAACAAACAAAAAGGAGATGAATGATAACCACTGTGGGGAAAAGTCAAGCAGGGGAGTTCTCTTGTGGTGCAGCCAGCTAAGAATCCAGCGCTGGACCTCCCATTGTGGCTCAGCAGAAACAAATCCGACTGGTATCCATGAGGACTCGGGTTCGATCCCTGGCCTTCAGCAGATTAAGGATCTGGTGTTGCCGTGAGTTGTGGTGTAAGTCGCAGATTTGGCTCGGATCTAACGTGGCTGTGGCCGGCAGCTATAGCTCCAATTTGATCCCTAGCCTGGGAACTTCCGAATGCCATGCAGGTGACCCTAAAAAGACAAAAAGAATTTGGTGTTGCCGCTGCTGTGATGCAGGTTCGATTCCTGGCTCGGGAACTTCCATGTACGGCGGCGGTGGCCAAAAAATAAAAAAAAATAAAAAAATCAAGCAGGGGAAAGGGAAGGGGAGTGATGTGGAAAGGGCCCTAAATTTACACAGAGGGTCAGGGAGTCATTTTGATAAGGTATCATTTCAGTGCAGAGCTGAAGGAGAACAGGAGGCAAGCTTGGTAGATCTGGGGTCGGGGGGGAGAGTTCCAGAAAGAGGGCACAGTCTGAGCAAAAGCTCTAAAGTAAAAGTGTGCCTGGCATTTTCGAGGCACAATCTGGAAGTTGTCGTGGCTGGAGTAGCACATGCAGCGGGAAGAAGTAGTACTTATTGGTACCATTGCGTGGGGACCTGTGGCCCACGCTTTGGCCTTGGGCTTTGCTTCCGAGTGAGCTGGAGTGCCACCACGGGAGGGACGTGATGTGATCTGACCTGCAAATCAAAGAACATCAGGCTGGCTGCTGTTTCAGAAGAGAGCATGGGAAAATAAAGGTAGAAGCCTGGAGGGTGCTATTGACACGTTCCTGACCAGAGATGATGGTGGCTGAGGCCAGGATGCTGGAGGTGGAGGAGATGAGAGGTGGTCAGATCCTGGATAGAGTTTGAAGGTGGAGCCAACAGGATTTGCTGAGGGGTTGGATTGGAGGTGGAAGAGAAAAGAAGGCAAAAAAGATGCCCAGGCCTTTGATCTCTGCCCCTGGAGAAAGAGGGTTGCATTTAGAGAGATCGAGAAGGTCGTGGGTGGGTTTGGGGAAGGAGGTAGACCCAGAGCAAGAGCTGGGGTGTCGCATGGTAAATTCGAGGAACTGATTGGACGTCTTAAGTGGAAAAGTAGACGAGCCAGTTGGCTCCATGAAGTCAGAATTGATTGAGTTGATCTTTGATTGGCCAAGGGTCGGGGCCCACGCAGCTCTGTGGAGCAGGGCCCCAGTCACTCGCTTGGGCCTCTCCTCCTTCCCTCTGTTCTCTGGGCTAGAGCTGAACGTAGGCACGGGATCCATCTTTCAGTCTTGAGGAAGCCAAGATTCCTCTTCCCTCTCCTGTCTCCTTGGCCTGTCTTGGTTTGTCTTCCTCAGATCCAAGGCTCCCTGTGCTGCTTTGGCTGCTCTAGAGTTCCCCACCTCTAGGCCCCGCTGACATGTCTTTTACCTTCAGGAAGGCCTGGGAGCGAAGGCACAGGCTAAACGCCAAAGCTGGGTGGAGGGCGGTTGGTGGCAGTCAGCCTAGAGCTCCCTCAGGGTCACTGGCTCTTGGCATCACTTTCAGAAACAACTTGTAGGGATAAAGCGCTGGGAATACTGCAATTAGGATGCTCTTTGAACCTATGCATTCAATTAATATTGTCTTTGGAGGTGACATGTCTCATATTTGCAGAAGGGATTTTTCCCCCCTGTGATGCTGTAGCAACATGTAGAAGTCAAGTAAAATGATGTGTAAATATTGGAGTCTTTCTTGGATATTTGCTGGAATCTTCCTTTCTGATGCTCCATTTTCTATCCTGGAGCCGCGAGGTCCCCAGAGGGCATTATCTGCTGTCCTCTCTTCCTCATGCCGAGGGTCTCAGAAATCTTCAGATGACTTCACCTTGGAAATTACTCAGCAGCCCAACTTGGTACCTACGGGTTGGAGAATGAGCAACATTGGAGATGCTCTTGCCATGTGGCTAGCAGCCAATTGCAGACACAATCAAGTTTGGGTGCCCTGGTGCACATGGAGATGCTCTAGTTATTTTAACCAGAACGAACCCCCCTTCTTTCCTTGGTTCTTAATCCTGTTCTCACGACTGCATGTTTTGGACATGGACACACTTGCAGGAAGCATGGAATTACTTTCTCATCAAGTCCTTCTGACATAATTGCCTAGAAACCTTATGGAGCTTTGGAGATCTTCTGCTTATGAGTCACAGAAATTAACTTTCTTTTCATAAGAGCTTTTTATTAAAAAGAAAAAAAAAGATGGAGCCAAATGCCTATTCTTTGAACTTCAGTTGCCTTTCTGTGACTCGCTGAAACCTGAATCTGGATGTCTGTTGGTCTTAGCCTTGCTTGAGCTTTGAATTTCAGTTATTCAGCTTCTGCACCCAAGAGAAGGCCTGAAGCAAAGGTCTCAACCTGGACCTCACCCATCTTTGAACTCCATCACTTTTCTCCCCTGTCCCCATGGCCCAGGTAGACCCCAAAGGGACTATGGGGAATCCACAGAACTCTTGTAACAAAGTGGCCATCCGGGGTTTTAAAAAAAAACCTTTGGCGGAGTTCCCGTCATGGTTCAGCGAAAACCAATCTGACTAGTATCCATGAGGGATACAGGTTCGATCCCTGGCCTTGCTCAGTGGGTTAAGGATCCGGCTTGCTGGGAGCTATGATGTAAGTCACAGGCACGGCTCAGATCCGCTGTGGCTGTGGCATAGGCTGGCGGCTACAGCTCTGATTCGACCCCTAGCCTGAGAACCTCCATATGCTGTGGGTGCAGCCCTAAAAAGACAAAAAAAAAAAAAACCCAAAACAAAAAACCCTTAGGAGACCCTAAATATGGAGGAGAATATGATGTCTCCTTGATATTATATATAAATCAACTAAAACCTAATATTAAACTGAAAATAAGTGTAAGGAAGCCCAACAAAAGTTCTGGTTTTCCCATAGTGACTATAGAATTCTATTTTTGAAATACCGAAATCTCAAATGCTTTCATCTACTTTTTTGGGGTGCATCGCTTCACAGGCGTCCCAAGCATGGGTTGAATTAGTCTGTTGGGTAAACCGTTGCTGTTGCCAGTGATTGTTTGGTGACCATGTGTGTCTCTAGAAGTAACTGGGGGTAAAATGTGTTCTTGGGATTTTCATCATCCCTGGATCATTTTTGGCTTCCTGGAACAACCTTTAAGAGACCTGTTTTCTTTTTTGGCCACTCCACGATTCAGCAGAGTTTCCCAGGGCCAGGAATCAGATCCGAGCTGCAGTTGTGACCTACGCCACTGCTGCAGCTGTGGCAATGTCGGATCCTTTAACTTACTGTGCTGGGCTGGGGATGGAACCTACGTCCTGGCATTGCAGAGACACCACCAATCCCATTCCACCACAGCGGGAACTTTTTCTCTTTTAAAAAGACTGGCGCTTACAGCTTGGTTTTGTCACCATTGAGAATAAGAAGGTACCTTCTATCAGAGCTAGGACCATAGGCAAGTGCTGATCACTGAAGGGGTTGGATTAGATTCACCTCGTATGAGAATCTCAGTCCATCCATGCTGCAAATGGCATTATTTCA
Organism: Sus scrofa; assembly: GCF_054392235.1. Taxonomy (NCBI): domain Eukaryota; kingdom Metazoa; phylum Chordata; class Mammalia; order Artiodactyla; family Suidae; genus Sus; species Sus scrofa. Next base: position 119,705,344 of record NC_139401.1, read on the forward strand.
TTCTTTTCTATGGCTGAGTAGTATTCCATTGTATATATGTACCACACTCTTTTTTTTTTTTTTTTTTTTTTTTTTTTTGTCTTTTGTCTTTTTTTTTTTTTGTTGTTGTTGTTGTTGCTATTTCTTGGGCCGCTCCCGCGGCATATGGAGGTTCCCAGGCTAGGGGTTGAATCGGAGCTGTAGCCACCGGCCTACGCCAGAGCCACAGCAACGCGGGATCCGAGCCGCATCTGCAACCTACACCACAGCTCACGGCAACGCCGGATCGTTAACCCACCGAGCAAGGGCAGGGACCGAACCCGCAACCTCATGGTTCCTAGTCGGATTCGTTAACCACTGCGCCACGACGGGAACTCCATGTACCACACTTTCTTAATTCACTCCTCTGTTGATGGACATTTAGTTGTTTCCATGTCTTGGCTATTGTGACTAGTGCTGCAGTGAACATCGGGGTGCATGTATCCCTTTGAATCATGGTTTTTTCCAGGTATATGCCTAGGAGTGGGGTGGTTTTTAGCCATTTTAAGTGTACAATTCAGTAGCATGAATTAAATTCACAATGTTGTGCAACTCTCACCACTATCATTTCCAAAATATTTCATCACTGCAAACAGAAACTCTGTACCCATTAAACAGTACTGCTTCCCCTAGTCCTTGGTAACCTCTAGTATCTAATCTCTCTGAATTTATCTATTCTAGATATTTCATGTAAGTGGAATCATACAAGCTTTTTATGTCTGACTTCTATAATTTATAATAATGTTTTCAAAGTTCATCCAAAGTTGCTGCGTATGCTAGAACGGCATTTCTTTTTAAGGCTGAACAATGTTCCATTGTATGCATTTTGTTTATTCATTTACCTGTTGATGGACACTGTGGGCTATTGTGAATAATGCTATGAATGTGGGTGTACAAATACCTGTTTGAGTCTCTGTTTTCAGTTCTTTGGGGTACATACCTGGCAGTAGAATTATTGGATCATGTGGTAATATTATGTTTAGCATTAGAAGAACCACCCAACTGCTTTCCAAAGAGGCTGCACCATTTTACATTCCTGCCAGCACTGTGTGAGGGTTCCAATTTCTCTATATCTGTGCCAACACGTATTTTCCATTTTTAAAATTGTAGCCATCCTATTAGGTTCTGTGAAGTGTAGTGATGACTCTTCATGTACTTATAAGCCATTTGTATATCTTCTTTGGAGAAATGTCTGTTCCAGTCCTTTGCCTATTTTAATGGGGATGTTTGTCTTTTTGTTGTTGAGTTGCAGGAGTTTCCTTATATTCTTCTGGATATCAAACCTTTATTAAATATGTGGTTTACAAATATTTTGTCCCACTTGTGGGTTATTATTATTATTTTTGCTCTCTTGATAGTGTACGATGTGTAAAAGTTTTAAATTTCGATGAAGTTGAACTTATCTGTTTTCCTTTTTTGCCTATGATTTTGGTGACATTTAAGAATCCATTACCAGATCCAAGGTTATGCAGATTTTGTTTTCTTCTAAGATTTTTGCAGTTTAGCTCTTAAATTGAGGTATTTGCTCTGTTGAAGTTAACTTTTTGTATATGATATAAGGTAAGGGTCCAATATTCTTTTGCGTGTAGATACCCAGTTTTCCCAGCACCATTTGTTGGATAGACTATTCTTTATTGAATGGTACCTTCATCAAAAATCAAAAAATCAACTGACTATAGAAGTGAGGGTTTATTTCTGGGTAAAGATGATATTGCTATAGAACAATCATTAAGTAGAAAGCTAAATTTAAAGTATAGTTTGGTAGCTCCCCCCCCCGCCCCAATTAACAAGGACTGACTTCTTTGGATTGCATATCTTTTTCCTTTATTCCCCTATCAAGAAAAACCCTCGGAGTTCCCATCGTGGTGCAGTGGTTAACGAATCCAACTAGGAACCATGAGGTTGCGGGTTCGATCCCCGGCCTTGCTCAGTGGGTTAAGGATCTGGCGTTGCTGTGAGCTGTGGTGTAGGTTGCAGATGCAGCTCGGATCCTACGATGCTGTGGCTGGTAGCTACAGCTCCGGTTATACCCCTAGCCTGGGAACCTCCACATGCCGAGGGAGCGGCCCTAGAAAAGGCAAAAAAAGAAGAAAAAAAGAAAAACCCTTTAGCTCACACTCTTACCTACTTTAAAAAAAAAAAAAATTTAGGCGTTCTTGCTCTGGCGCAGTGGGTTAATAGTCCCAGCTTGACTCTGTGGCAATGCTGGTGTGATCCCTGGCCTGGTGCAGTGGGTTAAGGATCCGTTGCTGCAGCTGTGGTGTAGGTTGCAGCTGCAGCTCGGATTTGATCCCTGGCCTGGGAACTTCCATGTGCTGCAGGTGCAGCCAAAAAAGGGGGAGGTGGTTGTACCACACAGTGAATACCCAGACAGACCTCTAGGTTTCATTATTTTAGATGAGTGAACTGTATGATATACGTATTCTACCTCAACAAAGCTGTTAAACATATGAAAAGAATACGCTAGGGTCCATATGTGGCCCACATGTCTTAAGTTACTTACTATCTGGTCCGTCCCAGAAAAAGTTTGCCTATTCTGGCTCTAGTCCAACCCTCTTGACTTACATCTAAGGAGGCCGGGACCCGGGAGGGAGCAGTGGGGTGACCCGCCCGTGCTCTCGCTCTGCTTCCAAGTCTGCTGCTCATGCTCCACCGCTCCCCTTGTTACCACATAGCAGAACCCCAAAGAGAGAGACCTGTTCCCTAGAGTACTTCGAGAAGAGGCCGTAAAGCCCTGTTGCTCATGGCCTCCTCCCAGTCTGAAGTCATCCAGTCCTGATGAGACCCGGGGAAGTGAGAGTCGTTCCCTTCCTGTTAGATGTTTCCACTGATACCTGCTAGCCCTGTGCTACCTGGGATTTCAAAACCCAATTTATTTTCGTCGCTAAAGCCTATGCTTCTGACCCCCGGCCATATTTACAAATTGCTTCAGTGGAAGAAATCCCTAGAAAGTGCGCTAAGTAAGACTCTGTATCCCTTATCATAAAACATTGAAAGTAAAATTCAAGCATGGATTTGGAACTGAGATGGAAGCGCCTTTCGTCACGCTCCTGCAGATTAAAAGTGCCCCTGAGCCTCTCGGTGGGAAATTCGCCCCGCGGTCAAGCTCTGCTCTAGGGAGTATCGGTGAGTGGGCCTTTGCACCTGCCCCTCCAGGTCCAGGCTTGTGTCGGGTGCGTCCAGGGCTTTTGCGAGCATTGTGCTCCTGCCGATGAAACCGTGATCTCTTTCTGGGGGTGGGAGTGGCCACCTCCGTGGGTACAACGTGTGAGATACCTTGTTGGCGATGTTCCTGTCCTAACAGGAGTGCATCCCTCTCGGCACCCTTGACCCCCAGACAGGAGGGGCCGGCATCTGTGGACTCTCTCCAGCTTTGCTTCTCATGCACCTGCTGGCTTGTGGCGGGCGGCAGAGCGGGGCTCATTCCTGAGCCTACTTCTTGGTGCCCCTCTCTGTCGCAGCTCCGGTCCATCCTGTGTATCCTCCTCTGCCTTGGACCCCAGGACTGATGGCCTGGGTCCCTGGGGACTGGAGGAGAGTGCCCACAGCTGTCTTGACCCCTTGCTCCCGCGGGCACCAGCTTTCCTCTCATGAAGCAAAACAGAGGCCCCCAAATAGGACATTTGCTCTTGATGCTTCTTCTAACGCTGGGGTCAGGTCGATCTAACAGGACACACTGCCTGTATTCACCCCTCTTGTCTCCACTCCCCTCTTTTCTTCGTGACGTTTCTGTGGGAAAATCAGTCCAGCCCTAGTTGAAGTATTTTGGGTGGGTTAGGTTTTTCCTTTTTCAGGCCGCACCCACGGCATAGGGAAGTTTCCAGGCCAGGGGTTGAAATTGAGCCCCAGCTGTGGCAACGCTGGATCCTTTCACCCACTGTGCCGGGCCAGGGATCGAACCCACACTTCTGCAGTGACCCGAGCTGCTGCAGTAGGGTTCTGAACCCACTGCGCCACAGAAGGAACTCCCAGGTTTGGTTTTTCCTTGTTTTGTTGTTTTCGAGGCAAAGGAGATCATTGGCTCAAATCCCTTCCTACACAACGGTGGAGGCCGAGAGAATGTAGTTCCAGGCAGGGCTGAGAAAAGCTGTCCTCCTGGGGACACCAAGTGGCCTTCCGGTAACCTTGAAGGTCAGGGCAAACGGTGAAGCTCCCCCGAAGCGCAGGAGAAAGTCCCAGACACCAGACCCGAAACAAGCCCTTCACAGCTTTTGGTTGCGTTTCCCAGCCCATCTCGGAGGCTGGGAAACACGGAGACAGTTGAGCTATTTGTTTGGAGATTCTTCAGTGAGGTTGATGAGCTGCTCTCTTTCCAGGAGTGCTGGAAAATGCCAAGAAACTTCATGGATCGTTTGACTGCTCTCGATTCCCTCCCGGGTCATTGTTGGCCTTCATCCCAGGCCTCCTCTGGTAGCCAACTCCCTCATTCCAGCAATCATTTCTTTGCAGGAGTTTGCTTCTAACCTTTCAGCGTGTGTCCCAAATATTTAGCGATGGACTCCATCCAGTAGAATGATTGCTTTTCTTGAACTCATTGAAATGACTTCGGAAAGAATGAAAGCCGTGAGCTAAATAAACATGGCTGTTGTCTCGGCCCAGTCACTGCTGGCCGGAGCCTCCCCGACGGAGCAGTCCCCAGGGCCCCTTCTGGTCTGCCCCTCGCCGTCGTGCCCGTCCATCCATGGGCACCTGGGATTTAAGGATCCAGTCCCCGACCCGGGGCTGCTTTGGGACGTGCCGGCCAACACTGCTCCTTGAGCAGTCAAGCCTGGAATGTTCTGTGTGCTCCCCTTTGTTTCCTTCAGGTTTGTTACAGGGCGTGACACCTGCCAATGTCTCTATCGGACCCTGCAGCCTGGCGTAGCTGTCTGAGGAGGGCTGGCACAGGGCAGAGCCCTGTCAGGCTCCCTGGCTCGGTTTACTACTTGCTATTTTGAGACTTTCTTCGCATGGAAACGTTGCATGGCTCCAGTGCTAGAAAGACGTGCGAGATGGGAGCCATATGAGGCAAACATTTTGGATGTGTTGACACATGCTGCTTATCTTCCAAGACTCTCTTTGGTGGCGGCCGTCCTGGCAAACTGAGGGGAGAGGGAGGGTCTGTGGAGACTGGATTATCGGACTCCTTCAAGGCCAAAAACCAAACAAAACACCAAAAGGGAAAGACAGACCGAAGAGAGGGAGAAAAAACCCTCTTGGGTCCCCATTTATTCTTCCCGGTCCCCGTGAACTGGGCCTAAATTGCATCTCTGACTGCTCTCATTCTCCTCAGCACTTGATCCGTGGGTGTGGAAACAGCCCCGGTGAAGCCCTTTCTGCTTAGTGGTGATTTACAGTCGAGGTTCTGTGCAAGGCAGGCCCAGAGGCCCCTTTGGCCTGGGCGAGCCCCGCATGGCTTCGAAGAGAGCTGCGTTTCCCTCCCACAGCCCCGACTGCTTGTGAAAGGGGCAACCCACGCCCAGGATTTGCAGGCAAAAGGATCTCTCCAGCGCTGGAGGAAGGACAGGGAGCTGCGGGCACGAAGCACATCACCCCGGGTGCCCGTGTCCACCTGCAGGAAAATGCGAGCGCATATTAAGAACAGGAAGAAGCCGTTTAGCCCAGCGTGTTCCCATCTTTGGAGGATTTACTTTAATCACATCTTTCAGCCCCCTCACCATCCCGGGCACGTCCCAACCTTAATCCTTGAGCAGACCTAGGTGTCTCTGGAGCCTGGGCTCCATGTCCCGGCCTCTGATAAGCTCTTCCATATGCTGGGCCCTGTGTTCTCGCAGTGCTAGTATTTACATTTCTCCCAGCGACTTGGAGTTCCTTATTTTTGCAATGGGCTCTCTGGGGATTTGCACCTCCTGCTCATGTACAAATTATTTTCTCTGTTGCATCATTGCATCGCATCGTGTCTCTTCCTAACCTCGCAAGCCTTAAGGAGCTCTTCCATATAAGGACCTGCCAGGGGACTACAGGAAGGGACCCACATGGAACCCCGATTCCTCAGGCAAACCTCTCACACTCCATCTTGTACAGCCTGCTCAGGAGGAAAAAAACAACCTGAGACTTTTGTTCTGACACATCAGCGACACCCAGAGATGCCCCCCCCCCCACTAAGGATGTTTAGGGACCTACGTGTCGTTTGTTCGCCTGGTAGATAGGCCAGGCCTGTCTTTTAAAAACTTATCAGCGAAGAGTTCCCACTGTGGTTCATCAGGTTAAGAACCCTACTAGGATCCATGAGGACGCGGGTTCTTGGATCCCTGGCCTTGCCCAGTGGGTTAAGGATCCGGCATTGCTGTGAGCTGTGGTCTAGGTCGCAGATGTGGCTCGGATCCTGCATTGCTGTGGCTGTGGCATAGGCCAGCGGCTACAGCTCCGATTGCACCCCTAGCCTGGGAACCTCCATAGGCTGTGGGTGCAGCCCAAAAAAAAAGAAAAAAACCCCAGCAAATCTTATCAGCAAGAAAGCATGTGGTTCGGAGAAATGAATTGCAGAAGCTTCAAGGGGTCAAAGTTAGAAGGGAGTCTAGGTGGCTGCCTATCCCTCCCACGTCAGAACAGGGAGCTGTGCGGTTAGTCTCCCATCACCACTTGTTTGATGTTAGGGCCTTGACTTCAGTCTTGCTTTTTGAAGCAACCAGTGCTAAAAATAGAGCGCCTCATCGCTGCATTCACCTCTCCGCCAGCCTAATCTACCTAGGAAACAGCTTGGTATAGAGCAGAGGTTTTACTGCTAAATATTTGAGTCACCTGGGGCTCCTTAAAACCTACCCATGCCCAGACCCCCACCTCCAGGGACTCCGCTTTAATTGGCCTGGGGTGAGGCCCGGGTATCTGGAGGCTTTAGAGCACCCAGCTGACTCTAGTGTGCAGCCAAGGTTAAGAGCCACTAGTGTAAGTGAAAGGACATGGCCTTCGGAATGAGTCAGAACTAGGTCCAAATCCTGCCTCTTCCCCTGACCAAGAGGGGAATCTCTTGAGCCTCAGTTTCCTAGTCTATGAACCCGGGACGACAACCCCGCGTCTGTCAGAGGGAATGAGCAGATGCGCATAAAGCCTCTAACAATGCCTGGTGCACAATCGTCACTTAAGAAACACCCCTCGCTGCAACCCAATATATGCTGTCTTTAAACCATTACCCTCCCGCCGTTTGTAGTAAATGATCCCTGTTTAAGTTTCCTGTAGCTCAAAGGGTGTGAGATGGGACGAAAGCTACTGTTACGGAAGAACGCTTTGCTCCATGTGCAGCACTCAGACCTAGGTTTTCTGGCCTTAGAACATCTTGATGGCATCTTCCTTCCGTGATCAGAACTTTGACAAGTGGGGACACAGAAAGTGCCTTCGAGTTTACCACCTCTCAGTTGTGCGAAGACCAACATGGTTTGATGAGTGAGACATGGTTTGCTAAGTGATCATATGAGAAAGACTTTGAGTCTAAGCCATGAGATCCTGCTGCAGAGCCCTGGGAACTACATCTAGTCACTGATGATGGAGCATGATCACGTGAGAAGAAGAATGTATATATGTATGTGTGACTGGGTCACTTTGCTGTACGGTAGAAAAGTCCCAGAACACTGTAAACCAGCTTTACTGGAAAAAAGAAAAAAAAAAAAAAAAAAGACTTTGGGGATCTGAGCTACCCAGAGATGAGGGCCCGCAGTGGCCTGTGATTGCTAAACGATGCAACACCATCTAGTAACATCCAGAGGAAGGCGCAAAGCAGCCCACTACACCCCTGTGTTGGGGGTCCCCTTCGGAGGGCGGCCCCCCATTTCCAGGCATTAGTGTCAGAAGGGTTTTGATGAATCCCCAGGAGGGTCATGAAGATGGTGAGTGGAAGGGGTGTCACGTGGGGAAAGGTTCAAGGAATGATGGATCCGGGGAGGCTATACTAACAGTCATCAAATCCTTATCAAGTGGGAAGATTTGGCTGCTTCTGTGTGGTACCAGGAGGCGGTACTAAAACCACTGGGCAGTAGGGGAGTTCCCGTCGTGGCGCAGTGGTTAACGAATCTGACTAGGAACCATGAGGCTGGGGGTTCGATCCCTGGCCTCGCTCACTGGGTTAAGGATCCCGCGTTGCTGTGGCTGGGCTGTGGTGTAGGTTGCAGACGCGGCTCGGATCCTGCGTGGCTGTGGCTGTGGTGCAGGCCGGTGGCTACAGCTCCGATTCAACCCCTAGCCATGGGGGTGGCCCTAAAAAGACAAAAAGACATAAATAATAAAAGCACTGGGTGGTAAACCTGAGCGCTTTCAGCTTAACATGGTGCTGGGTCCAGGGATGGCACACTGGTGGTTCTAAGAGACTGTGATTCTAGAAGGTTCCTACATTTAAAAAAACTCCTCTCCCCTGTGACTCTCCCACGACGGAGTAGCGGCTCTGTCCCTTACCAGCTGTATGATCCTGGACAAGTCACTTCACCTCTCTGGGCTTGAGCAAAGTGACGTGGGGCCGATAGCCAAGGCCTCTGGCAGCAGTGTTTATTGAGCGCACCTACTATGTGTTAATCGCTGTATTCAGCTATTTCTGCCGCCAAGGACATTTCTGTTCTGACTCACAGCATTTCCTCTTTGGCACACTCATCACCGCCTCCCCAGATCATTGCACTCTAAGCCCAGGGGCCAGGGCGGAACTAAAGAAAGACCCAGAACACCAGAAGACTGAGGAAACTTGCCCATACGGTCTGATGAGGCTGAGTGGGAATTAAATCCAGATTGACCCCTGTGGAAGATAAATGCTCCCAAGAAGAGGGCTTTTTAAGAAAGTTTACTATGAGCAGCTTTTCTACAGAAAATGTGTGGCTCAAAAGCCTTTTCTACACACGCATGTGGGTAGATATGCAGGCAGATGGCAAACTTCGGGAACCTCTGGTGCCATGCTTAATTACATTCAGCTCTGGCCAAGTTCACTGCGAAGTGTGCACGTCCACGGGCGCAGGCCAGGTCACATTTGGTTTGCTAGTGACTCGCCAAGTACTCTGGGGCAACCATGAAGTACTTTCTGGAGCAATCAGGCTTGAGGGGCTGTAACAGGAAGACAGACCCGATGTTGGCCTGGATCTCTGTGCTGAAGTTGGCAGAGTGGATTGAGCCAGCCTGGCACAGGGTGAGCCAAGGGTCAGCAGGCGGTCGGGGAGACCCCTCTTGCTTCTGATTTCCCAGGAACCAGAGGTCCAGCCTGTGGTTTCTCCTGGTAGCGAAGGGAATCCACGACAGGCAACGTCAGGGAGCTGTGGCCACGTGCCTCAGCCAAGCTGCTGACTCCAGGAAGCCCCTTCTAGGCACCTTGTCACTTTTAGTCCCTCGTGGGCCCGAGACTTCAGGTTCTGCTGTTGACGTGTCTCTGCGTTGCCTGGACTCGGGCAGGTGGGGTCTGAGGCTTTCTGTTTGCCTCATAGATTGACTGCATCCTGTAACTTGTTGCCTGAAGAAATGATGTCCCAGCTGTCCCAGAAAGTCTGGTGTGTCACCTGCCAGGCTTCGGATCTGGGAGCCTAGAGGCTGGAGTTCAGGAGTCAGGCAGCAGCAGAACTTTGGCCAAATCACGTCCCTTCTCCGGGCCTCAGTTTCCCCCTCAGTGAGGTTAAGGAGTTGGCTTGGCTGATAGTATCTTTTGTCCTGTGTTATTTCCTCTCCCTTTTGGTGTCTTTCTATCTGCCTTTTTTTTTTTTTTTTTTTTGTCTTAGCACACCCCACCCTGCTCCACTGCCACCTGGACTCTTCCTCTTTTATCTTTTTTTTTTTTCTATCTTCCATTTCCCTCCCACCTTCCACACCCCTTTTCCCACTCTCTCAGGTGCCCTCCCTCTTGTTCGTAAATCGCCACCAGAAGGAATGAAGCCTATCTGGGAAATGGAACATTTTTTAAATTTTTTGCCTTTTCTAGGGCCGCACCCACGGCACATGGAAGTTCCCAGGCTAGGGGTCCAATCGCAGCTACAGCTGCCGGCCTACACCACAGCAGCACCAGATCCGAGCCGCGTCTGTGACCTACCCCACAGCTCACGGCAATGCCAGATCCTTAACCCACTGAGCGAGGCCAGGGATCAAACCCGCAACCTCATGGTTCCTAGTTGGGTTCGTTAACCACTGAGCCACCGGAACTCCTGGAACACATGGCCGAATTGAGTGTTACAGTCCATTCTCTTCCGTCTCTGGTGGGGGGGGGGCTCGACTGAAGGTAAAAAAGAGCCCCCATCCCTTCCTTAAGCAGCAGTCACTGCCAACAGAAGGGATAATTGTACGTGAGCGACAATCAACATTTGTTTTAGTGGCCGCCGTGGAGGAGAGCTTCCCTGTGGCATCTGACCCACTTGGTTAGCTCAGGCCGTCAGCAGGGCGTTGCTAAAGATAGTTGGCCTGGGTGGGGGCCGCTTATGTGTCGCCTGGGACTTGATGAGCCTGTGAGAAGAGGAGGGAGCGCCTTGCTTGCTATATAAAGCACTGACCTTAAAACATGGCTCAGCCTTGAGTTTTCTCTAGGACAGAACTTCTGTAACGCCCAAGGCATCAGGCCTTCCTGAATCACTGAAATGGGGAGGGGAAAGGTACGTGGACTTGCTGAAAGATCCAGATTGCAGATATTTTTAATAAGCGCCTCATCAGTAAGAGCATTACGTTGGTAAGTGGTTAGACTGAGAGCGGGAAGCGCATCCCAGGTAAGCCGTGGTGGTGGTGGGTGGCTACCAAGGGCTTCACAAAGTCCTGGGTGTCCCCAGCCTGGGGTCCTGCCTTCTGGCGACCACCCACCATGTCTAGGCAGTCTCTTTCTGGCCCATCCCTGCTTTTCCCATAAAGAGTCCCAAGGTCAACCTTCACCACGCAGCCGATCGAAAGTATTGTAATTCTAGATTTAGTGGAGTGGGAACGAAGCTTGACTCTGTATCCTGATTATTCCCAGACCCTTTTCTGTACTCCCATTCCCCCACCTCTGAGGTTTCCTGCAGCTGTGCGTTCCTTCTACCCTAAAGGAAATTGTGCACTCTTTAGCATTTAGACTTCCAGTGTACTCAATAAAGCTCACCAGCTCTTTCCCCGCCAGTGTCTGCTGCATTTACAAATGGTCACCTTTGCATCCGCCAAAAACGTATTCGCTGCTCAATCAGATGACCTGAGGATGCAGTCCGCAGAGAGGTCTTGCCAAGGGGAGCAGAAGGAACTTGAGTTTTCCATTATGATAGGAGCTTGTGATATACAGCTGTGTACTCAGCAAAATAAAACCCACCAGAGAGGGCTTTTTTTAATTGAAAGATAGTTGATTTACAATGTTTTAATTTCTGCTGTACAGCAAAATGACTCAGTTATGCTATGTATATACATATTTTAAAATATTCTTTTATGGTTTATCATAGAATAGTGAATGTAGTTCTCTGCATGCTATGCCTTGTTTGTTTATTCTGTATATGATGGTTTGCGTCTGCTAATGTCAAACTCTCAGTCCACTCCTCTCGCACCACCTCTCTCCCCCTTGGAGACCACATGTCTCTTCTCTATGTCTGTGAGTCTGTTTTGTAGCATATTTTAGATTCCACGTGTAAGTTATATTATATGGCATTTGTCTTTTTCTTTCTTTTTATCTTTTTTGCTATTTCTTGGGCCGCTCCCGTGGCATACAGAGGTTCCCAGGCTAGGAGTCGAATCGGAGCTGTAGCCACCAGCCTCCACCAGAGACACAGCAACGTGGGATCCGAGCCGTGTCTGCAACCTACACTACAGCTCAGGGCCACACCAAATCAGTAACCCACCGAGCGAGGACAGGGATCGAACCCGCAACCTCATGGTTCTTAGTCGGATTCATTAACCACTGTGCCACGACTGGAACTCCTTTTTCTTTCTGACTTACTTTACTTGATACAATAGTTTCTAGGTCCATCCACATTGCTGCAGGTGACGTTATTTCCTTTTTTTTTTTAATGGCTGAGTAGTATTCCAGTGTGTGTGTGTGTGTGTATCACATCTTCTTGATCCTCTGTCAATGAACATTTAGGTTGCTTCCATGTCTTGGCTGTTGTGAATGGTGCTGCTGTGAACATACGGGTGCATGTATTCCGTTTTTATGGCCACGCCTGAGGCATATGGAAGTTTCCAGAACAGGGATTGAATCCAAGCTGCAGCTGTGGCCATGCCAGATCCTTTAACCCACTGTGCCACCCCTCTGCAGTGACCCAAGCCTCTGCTGTCAGATTCATAACCCACTGCAACACGGCAGAAACTCCAGTTTGGGTTTTTCTTCTTATTGTCGTTGTTGTTGAGCTGCAGGAGCTGTTTGTATATTTTGAAAATTAAGCCCTTGTCGGTGGCGTTGTCTGCAGATATTTTCTCCCATTCCATAGGTTGTCTTTTCACTTTTGTTGGTTTCCTTTGCTGTGCTAAAGCTTGTAAGTACATTCAAGATTTGTGCATTTCCTGTGTGTAAATTTTACCTTAAGAACCGGGAGTTCCCGTCGTGGCGCAGTGGTTAGCAAATCTGACTAGGAACCATGAGGTTGCGGGTTCGGTCCCTGCCCTTGCTCAGTGGGTTAACGATCTGGCGTTGCCGTGAGCTGTGGTGTAGGTCGAAGACGCGGCTCGGAACCCTCGTTGCTGTGGCTCTGGCGTAGGCCGGTGGCTACAGCTCCGATTCGACCCCTAGCCTGGGAACCTCCATATGCCACAGGAGCGGCCCAAAGAAATAGCAAAAAGACAAACAAACAAACAAAAAACCATTAAACACATCTTACACTGTAGTTAATGATATGAATACTGAGAGTTTAGGAGGAAGGTGTACTTGGGTCCGCAGCTTATTTTGAAATGAATCCCAAAGATAACATGAATTGATGGCTGGATTAAGGTGTGGCTAAGTGGACAAAACGTGAGAGAAAGCAAATACAGCAAAAGGCTGACTGAAAGGAAAGCTGTCACGTGCATGGGTTTAAGGCTTGCATCTGAGGCACTGGTCTGTCTTCTCATTACGGTTGCACTCGGGCACTGAGCGATGCGTTCCCCAAACCAAATGAGAAGACGTTTGGTCCTCGTTAGCTCTCGCCCAGCTGCCAGAGCACCGCTCTGCTTCTCAGAGTCTGCCTTTGTCAAAGCCAGTGGACCATCGGATAGACGTTGAGGGACTCTTGGGCAAGGTCACGTACATTTTCCCCTGAGTCTTCTCCTGACCCAGTAGCCCAGGGTCAACCACAGAAGCACTGTAAGCCTGGCTCTCGTGTCCCTCCCCGCCACCTGCCGCTGTGCCTGACCTTAGCACGCTAGTGGCAAGGAGTGAAATACACATGCTATTTACCAAATCCAATTGTGTCATGCTTTGCTAGAAAATGCTCCACTGTGGCCTTGATCTGATTGTGCCAGAACTGATTCCGATATGAGGCTGGTGACAAAGTGACAGTGTTGACCATAACTGTTGGCAAGCTTTTTGAGGGGAACTTCTTTTTGAAAAAATTTTATTATAGTTGATTTACAATGTTCTGTCAATTTCTGCTGTACAGCAAAGTGACCCAGTTATACATGTACATACACACACACATTGTTTTTCTCATATTACCTTCTATCACAAGTGACTGGATCTAGTTCCCTGTGCTGTACAGCAGGACCTCATTGCTTATCCATTCTGAATGGCATCGTTTGGGAACCTCTGCTTCTTAATGTTGCCTTCGCTCTGCTGCCCTTTCCCTCATACCTATTCTGTGTCCCATCACAAAGGCTCCGAGATCCTTAATAGCATCACTGAAAACGACCACAGATGTGGATGCCATGGTCTCATCAGTGCCTTGTCAATCCTCTCTCAGGGCTGTAATCACTTGACACCCTGGCAGAGCACAGGTGCCCAATACCTGTTTGTGGAATGCTTGCCCTTTGTACAAACCCCTAATAGTCCTTTCAGTGACTATTAATCAAGTATTCAACAAACAGGTATTGGAGTTCCCGTCGTGGCGCAGTGGTTAACGAATCCGACTAGGAACCATGAGGTTGCAGGTTCGGTCCCTGCCCTTGCTCAGTGAGTTAACGATCCGGCATTGCCGTGAGCTGTGGTGTAGGTTGCAGACGCGGCTCGGATCCCGCGTTGCTGTGGCTCTGGCGTAGGCCGGCGGCTACAGCTCCGATTGGACCCCTAGCCTGGGAACCTCCATATGCCGCAGGAGCAGCCCAAGAAATAGCAAAAAGACAAAAAACAAAAAACAAAAAACAGGTATTGGGCACCTGTGCTCTGCCAGGCGGGCAATACGGTGTGGGGGAGATGGAGAAATGCTGACATGAGTAAAAGCATCAATAGCTGCCCCTGAGTTGCACTCAGCCTAGCAGTTGAGCTACACAAAGAGTGGGTGAGAGCTGAGACTGCAGAGCCCGTGGCGACGGGGCCATTCATGCCATCAGCCTCCTTTGCAGCCTTGCCTCCCACCCGCTCCCATGGCTTCCACTACCATTAAGTGCTGATGGCACCCGGACCCCCATCACCGCGTTACAACTCTTTCCCCAACTCCAGACCTTTCGTGTTACTGACAGCCCACTCACTATCTCCTGCTGGCTGTCCCACAGGTCCCTCAAACTCAAAAGGTCTGAATCAAACTCGGCATTTCTCTCACTCCTTGCTCTGCATCTTCTCCCTCACGTCATAACCTCTTTGGCGACGCAGCTCCCATTTCATCGCCTCCTGACAGACAGGTGTATTGACCGCCTCTTAGGTGCTTCCACTGCCCTTTGTACAAACCCCTGCCCACAGCATTGCTCAAACTGTCCTGTAATTTTTTTTTCTTAGAAGGTATGGTAAGCTCCTTTAGGGCAGGACCCGTAGACCTTAGCATTTTTGTATGCTTGTGCGTAGCCTCATTGCCTGACACATCACAGGAGCTGAGTGCGTGCTAGCTGAACGAAATGGAATTGACTAAGTCTCTCCTGGAAAATTCAATAAGCCTCCCAGAGGAGATCATATTTATATTGGATCTTGGAGAATCAGTTTGTCCGTTGTCGGGGGAGTGGAGCAGGAAGGGAAGACGGGAGGGCTGGCTCATCTTAGAACAAGAACATGAGCAAAGGGTCAGAGGCCAATAGAGTGTGTTCTTGGCATGGCAGGTAGTTGAGTGCAGCTGGAGGGACAATAAATGAGTCTGAAAGACTCAGTATGAGCCAAATCCTGAAGCATCTTCCTGGCTTGCCTCTGAGTTTAGATTTTTGCCTGTATGTGTGGTCAAAGGGGAAGAGTTTTTGAAATGGGTGCAACATAAAGCATTGCTTCTGGAAAGTTACCCTGTTGTCAGTATGGAGAATAGCTTTCAGGACTAGGGGACACTGGAGGTAGGGAGACCCTTGCCATAGTCTAGATGAAGGCAATAATAAGGCATAGACCAGGGGAGGGGTTGCAGGCATGGAGAGAATTGAAACTGAACCCAGATATAGGGTTCCCACCTCTCATACCTGATCTAGGAGGTAAATTTCAGGCAAGTCAAGTACTAAGTCGTGTTGAAAATTATAAGGTGGGCGTTCCCGTTGTGATGCAGCAGAATCGAATCTAACTAGTATCCATGAGGATGCAGGTTAGATCCCTGACCTCACTCAGTGGGTCAAGTATCTGGCATTGCTATGAGCTGTGGTGTAGGTCGCAGATGCAGCTCGGATCGGCTGTGACTGTGGTGTAGGCCGGCAGCTGCAGCTCTGATTCGACCCCTAGCTGGGAATTTCCATATGCTGCAGATGTGGCCCTAAAAAACAACAAAAAAAAGCATGATCTATTATTTTATTACCTAGAGCGTTAGGCCAGAGAATAAGGCAACGTCTTTGTTGGGCTTGTGGTCTTTTGGGAGACATCTACAAAGCAGAAACTGTAGGCTATTGTGACAGATTAGAAATTTGGAATGAGGAGCCAGGGAAGACTCTGGGACTTGGGGCCTGGGTGACTAAGTGGAGGAGTAGGTCTGGAATGGTGGGAGTGGGTGGGTGGTGTCTGGGCAGGCCGAGTGTGTGAGGTGCTGTGAGATGCCCAAGTCAAGCTATCGGGGAGGCAGCTGGATGAGCCCAGGAAAGAGACCTCAGCTGTAGAGGAAGAGCTGGGAGGTGCCAACTTGGAGACAGAGGTGAAGCCATGGGGCAGATGAGATCACCCAAACACAGCGTGTGGAGGGAGGGGGAAAAGTACTCAGGGAAGAAGCCTAGGGAAGATCCGATTGCATAGGAGGAACCCATGAAGGGAGACTAAGAAGAAGGGGAGGAAGGGGAGCAGGAGCGTGGAAGGAGAAAAAAAAATGAAAACAAGGGAAGAAGAGGTTCAGGTAGAAATAGGTCTACTCCACAGAAGAGCCACAAATGCCCAACGAACACATGAAAAGATGCTTGGCATCACTAGTCATCAGGAAAACCCGAATCAAAATCACAGTGGGGTGCACCACTTACACCCATGGATGGCTGTGGTTTAAGAGAAGGAGAATAAACAAGTGTTGGTGAAGATGGGGAGAAATTGGAACCTTCATACTTTGCTGGTGGGCTGTAAAATGGTGCCGCCATTATGGAAAACAGTTTGATGGCTCCTCAGTAAGTTAAACATAGAATTATACACCCAGGAAAATTGAAAGCGGGTAGTCAGAAAAAAAACTTGTGAACATTGCTACTGTGAATGTTCATTTATAATTGCCAACAGGTAGAAATAATCCAAATGCCTATCCACTGATGAGTGGATACAGCAAATTTTATATCCAGACAATAGAATATTATTCAGCCCTCAACAGGGATGAAATACTGATACATATTACTACATGGATGAACTTTGAAAACACTATGGCTGTATTAAAGAAGCCAGACGTAGAAGCCCACATGTACCAACTCCATTTACATGAAATATCCAGAAGAGGCAAATCCGTAGAGACAGAAAGCAGATCAATGTTTGCCAAGGATGGAAGCAGGGGCCAATGAAGAGAAACTACTAACAGGTACCTACTTTCTTTTTGGACTGATGCATGTATTCTGGAATTAGATAATGATAACTATCACGCAACTTGGGCAATATACTAAAAACCACTCAAGTGTAAACTTTACAATGTGTAATTGTGTAGTTTACGAGTTATACCTCCATGAAGCTGTTACTAAAAAAAAAAGAATGATGCCTTGGTTAGCTTGTGTGAGTAAGTGGATGGAGTGCCATTTACTGGGGTGAACGGATAGTAGAGAACGTGGAAATAAATACATCCATTCACCAGGTCAAGTTTGAGGTGCCTGTTAGACCCAAGGAAACACGTCTACATGGGGACAAAAAAGAAACAAGTCCAAGATGTTTTTTCTGAGATGCTAGGGAGAACCTGGCAGGAAGCCTGGCTGGGAGAAGAGTTGATTAGTTCAGTTGGAGCAGTTGGAATTCAGAAATGGTGAGGGAGGGGCCTGAAGTTATGTAGAAGGTGCTGAACAGTCATGAAATGGGGGGGTGGGAGCGTGGGACAGGTGGGCCTCTTAGACTAGAGTCCATTGTCACGTGGGTCTACATACAGATTTGGTTCTCTGGTCCTTCCCCAGGCATTCAAAACAGTCTCGGGCTCTTTGTAGAGCACAGGATGGGTCAGATAACAAGGGCTGCGACTAGCACCTGTTGGTTTTCTCCTTCCCTGTTGCTGGTAAGCCATGGCATTGCTCAGTAGTAGATGTAGACGCTTCCTTAACACAAGCACTCTTAGTCTTCCCGAGTGACCATCTTGGAGTTGGTGTCTGTAGACAGGATGTCCTCCCCACGGCAGCCGTCTCTCTTCCTTCTGCATCACCTGGACTAGAGCCTGTGACTATGGCGGCCAGATGCAGAGTGCTAAGAGGAGGTCAGGGCATTGAAGAGTGTCCCCTGTCACCTTTTCTGGGAGGACAGCAGTGGCTGCCCATCTCAGAGGGCCTCAGGAAGAGCACCTTCCCGGGTGCCCTCCCAGTCACAGGGCTGGGGCAGATAGGAAAAGAGCCCCATGCATATGAGTCAGTGTGAAAACCTGGCTTGCATGGGACCAGTGAGGCATCTGGTGTAACAGGGAACAGGGCTCACTTGAGGAAATTCAGGGGCTGGTACTGGAACAGCAACCTTGAACTCTACAGGGTGAGTGAGTGGTCTGAGTTGGGATGAGAGACAGGAGTTCAGGAAGGTGGGGACCATTTAGGAATTGGGGTAGGGACAGGATGAAGTGGTTGAGATCTAGGTCAGGGCCAAGCGTGGTAGTGGAGGGCCCAGGGCTCACTCGCATGGGTACTGGCCATGTGGACCAAGACCGGCTGGGTAGGCGTGAAAGTTCATGGCCAAGGGAGGCGGGGAGCGCCTTAGGCGGGGGACTAAAGGACTAAAAAGTGTGAGGACATGGTTAGGCCTGTGTGCCTCTGAACATCTGGTGGTGATGGTCAAACTGAGTGGTCAGTGATAGAGTCTGAGGCCTAAGCAATTGACCAGAACTGGGGGAGGTAGAGGGCCAGAAGCACCAGCGTAGAGTTGGTGATCAAAGTCGTGCTGTGGGTGAGCTCACCGGGGGGGGGGGTGGGGGTGTGCAGAGGACGTAAGAGGCCTGGGTCCAAACCCTGGGAAGCACTGATGTGTGAGAGGCTAAGAAGGAGTGGTTTGAGCAGCAGGAGGAGTGAGGACGGAGGAGTCAGCCGTCATACTGTTGAAAAGGATGAGCGGAAAGAGGCCTTTCCTTGGATGAGACCAGAAGTGGTCTGTTTGTTTGTTTTTTTTTGTCTTTTTGCTATTTCTTTGGGCCGCTCCTGCGGCATATGGAGGTTCCCAGGCTAGGAGTCGAATCGGAGCTGTAGCCACTGGCCTACGCCAGAGCCACAGCAACGCGGGATCTGAGCCGCGTCTGCAACCTACACCACAGCTCACGGCAACGCCAGATCCTTAACCCACTGAGCAAGGGCAGGGACCGAACCCGCAACCTCATGGTTCCTAGTCGGATTCGTTAACCACTGCGCCATGACGGGAACTCCCAGAAGTGGTCTGAGTTCTTGAGGCCGAGGGCAGACAGGAGTCAGCCAGGTTCCCTGCCTTCTCTTCTCATTCTAGGGACAGTTGAAGATGACTCAGGGCTCCTCCTTGCTAGGGCTTTACTCACCTGGTGCTCATTCTCATGACCCTCTCTCCTGCTCACTCCAGACTCTAAGCACTGCTTCCCTACCACCTTGGCCTTTAGCCTGTGGCTTACTGGGAGGGGGGCATGTCTCTGCATGCTGCTGGCTCCCGGGCATCTGGGTGCCACGTTTGTGCACAGCTGGCTGGACCACTCTGCTACTGGCTACCTGCCTGTGTCCATCTCCCTTTGACCTCAGGGACACTGGACGTCACAGGACTCCTTTCCATCCCTGTATTTTTTTCTCCCCTTATCTCCCCCTCCTCAGATCTGCTGGTTTTCTTCCTTCCTCCCTCCTTCCCTTCCTTCCTAAACAAATATTTGTTCCTCTTTATAAATCATAATCTTTTTATTTTAAAATAAACCTCAGAAAATCACACAAAACAAATATACGGCTTTGTGAGTCACTACAATATCAGTAGCCTTGTAACCACCACCTAGGACACAAAGTACAACTTTGCCAGCCACCTCAGAAGTCCTTCCACTTGCCCCATGTCAATCACAGCCCCTCCCTCGCCCAAAATGCAACCACTAGAATCTTCCCCTGTATATAGAGACAGAGTTCCCATTTATTGAGGAGTAACTTCCTGCCAGGACTATACTAAGCATACTCTGTGTGTGGTATAACAATCTGACGAATTAGGTGCCATTGTTCCCATTTCAGAGAGGCAGAAATCGAACTTCAGAAATGTGTGGAAATGTATCCAAGGTCACATGATGCTGGAACCGGGACTGTTACCCTGGTGTATCTAACTTCCAATCCTGTGTTTTCTTCCTCTGCCTGCCTTTGTGCTGAACCTTCCAGCTGAGCTCTGAATAGTGCCCTCTGCAGGAGGCAGACTGACTTTGTGAACTTAGCAGTTGTCGCAGACCTAAATCCAGTGGCCATGCCGATAGAGTAGTAATGCTGCAACAGCTGATCCTCGCTAGCTCTGTGATGTTGATTCTTGCCCTGTGGCCTGAGGCAAGCGTTTCCTGAAACCTTTGGAAAGAAGGAAAACCACTCAGCTGAGAGAGGGAGAGGGAGGCAGAGAGAGAGAGAGTGTGTGTCAACACATTTGCAACTGTCTGTATTCTCTCCTTGTCATCTGATGCTAACATCCTTCCATTACCCAATGGGAAAATAAACAGTGAATGGCCACACCAGTTAAACTGTTTAATTACGTAGGTTGGGAAGAATGACATTTGTGTACATTCCCCAAAGACATGGATTAAAGCAGTGACCTTTCCCTTGGTGTGAAACTAATTTGTTGTGTTTTGGAACTCTGATCGTTTCAGTCAGGCCAGGCATTTTGTTGCTCTGATGTTTATGTCTAAAAGATTGGAGATGAGGCCGAACGGAGCTCCATGTTAGGCTGGACTGATTTGTATATTAGCATTTGCTAAAACATCCCCAGCTGAAATGTATTTCCAAAGAAGTGTGTCTTCCTATAGCCGTCCCTGGCATTTTGTGGATTTGTTTGAATGTAAATGTATCCGAAGACATCAAAGGAATAAGAAAAATGACACTTACTATGAGTCACCGAGTGGGAAAAATTGCCCATGGATCAACAATGACTATTAAACAGACATAGCATCATTTATGGGGCGAGTGTTCTTTTTTATAATTAAACATCTGGAACCAGAAAAAAGAAATCGTGGAACTAAATGTCAGGTGTCACATTGTGAGAGCTTTATTAATTGCTCATTAGTAAACTTCATTAATTCTTAATTAACTTCATTATACTGTTTCTCTCCAGTGAGGTTAGGGCTCTGTTAGTCAAAACACAGACATATTCGGATTATATTCTTCTCCTTCAGTGGCTATTTTGAAATGTATTGTTGATATTTCCATAGTTATTGAAATGTTTGAAAAATTTAAAAATGCACGTACCAACTCAACTTCTATTTATTTAGGCTCTAGGAACTTCGGGCTGATTTTTCTTTCACGAGTACAGAAAAAGTCAGTTAAAATTGGTAGGACTGTGAGAAAAGATGCATCGTTAATGTGAAACCCTTGAATTTCAAAGGAGACATGGTACGACAAGCTCCCCACACCTCGTTTCAAGAGGAGAAATAATGGTGCTCAAACATATTGTGCCTCTGAAGCTTCGGTGAGCCCCACCAGCCCCCACCAAAGACATGAAACTCATGATTTTCATTCAGTGTGATGGGTTTGGGGCTGCAGTTTGGATTTTTTTTTTTTTTTTTTTGGGAAAAGGATAAAAATCACCAGATAAAGTCTATTTGATGTGGCATTTAAAGAGAGAAAACATCCAGTAGATTCCCCATAGGCAGCAACAGTGGATTTCTAGTGAAATAAGATCAGATGTTTATTTTCAAAAGGATCCAAACCCTAACCAAAATATACTCTATTTGATGAACAGAAACTTTCTTAGACAACAAAATCACTAGCTGTATAAACATGCCAGGAGCTGTTCATCTGCTTCTAACAGGAACCCCTTTACCTCAGCTGAGGGGAATGCTATTAAGTTGTAACCAACAGAGCTTCTTAGGCTCTGCTTACTTGCCTGCTGCCACCACCCCAGCTTCCTGCTGTCCCTGATACTCAATCCCCTTCCCCCATCCATCTCTCCCAGGACACAGTGGTGGCCCAAGGTGGCTCCACTTGCTCTATCATGTCAGGAGCTGGGCCAGATCTTATTACTTCTCTCCATCTCCAAAGCCCCGATATTCCCCTTTGGACAAGGACTTCAATGCAGATCTGTTGGCTTGCAATGAGCTCCCTGGGAGAGTCTTGAAACTCCTCTTTCCTCGCACACTCTCTTCTCTCAAGTTGGGCTGAAAAGACAGAGTAGTTTCATTTTCCCACACATTCCAGGCTGAGCCTCCTTGGAGAGAACTGCTGCAGCTCCATTATTCTTGGCTGGCTACCGAAAACTCAAATCTACCTTTTCATTATATGGGCTCCCAGCCGCTCTACTGCATTTATATTTTCCATGATCAACTAGCACCATTGGTACTGTAAATTAGGTAGCTATAAAAACACACAAGGGAGGTAACATATTTGGTCATGTTTTTATTCAGATCTGTTTGCTTGAGGAGTTCCCGTCGTGGCACAGCAGAAAAGAATCTGATGAGGGGAGTTCCCGTCGTGGCGCAGTGGTTAACGAATCCGACTAGGAACCATGAGGTTGCGGGTTCGGTCCCTGCCCTTGCTCAGTGGGTTAATGATCCGGCATTGCCGTGAGCTGTGGTGTAGGTTGCAGACGCGGCTCGGATCCCGCGTTGCTGTGGCTCTGGCGTAGGCCAGTGGCTACAGCTCCGATTGGACCCCTAGCCTGGGAATCTCCATATGCCACGGGAGCGGCCCAAGAAACAGCAACAATAACAAAAGACAAAAAAGACAAAAAGACAGAAAAAAAAAATCTGATGAGGAACCATGAGGTTGCAGGTTCAATCCCTGGCCTTGCTCAGTGGGTTAAGGATCTGGCGTTGCTGAGAGCTGTGGTGTAGGTCGCACACGTGGCTTGGATCCTGCATTGCTGTGGCTGTGGTGTAGCCTGGAAGCTGTAGCTCTGATTGGACCCCCTACCCTGGTAACCTCCATATGCTGTGGGTACAGCCCTCAAAAGCAAGAAAAAAAAAATGTCTGCTTAAAGACACATTTTCCTCACCTCTGAAGCCTGACTGGTGTTTTTCAAGGTCACAGATTTGTCAGGCACAAATTTGCTTTGAGTGTCAGGTGCTTAATGGACAGCATCCATTACCCAAGAAAGCCAAAAACCAGGAAAAAAATTTTCCCTCTAACATTTGAAGATTGTGGACTGATGACACGACTATGAGAGTGAACAGCAATGGAAGGCTGCTAACCAGTCATGTGACACTTTTTACACTTGGTTCTAGAGGGCAGGATAACTAAGCTTAAATGATAGATAGCTCATGGAAATGGCAGTAACTGATGAGATTTCTATACAGTCGGCAGAGTTATTCCAGGAAGAAAATTCTGGAAACAAGGAAAGAGGGAGAATTTGTTGTCCCTAGTCTTTTTCTGCTGAAGGAGGTCTGCCATTGCTCTGACAACACCCTACACCAGCTTTCTCTGAGGTTGATGCATCCAAGGATGTCCCTGTCTGCTCTAGGGTTTGTGTCCTTTTAAACCAAGCAGTTCCAGGACCCTGGGGTCACTTTCAATCCCAGGGAGCTAGGAGTGTCATACGTGCTTCTGAGAGGCTCTCCAGTCTACAGGTTGGATATTCTCACGAGGAGGTCTATGGAGGAGCTTCCGAAGAGCTTTTTGTTTCACTTAGTTTTTGCCTCTCTTTTCCTCTTTCTGGCTGGGTTGGAGGTGAGATCTTGAAAGAGCCTTTTCCTTTCTCTTCCTCCATCCTGACCTCCCAGGGCTGCCTTATACAAGCAGGTGGAACAGGCTGAGGGGTATGGCTTAAGCAGCAGTCCTCAGCCTTGGCAGCATGTTGGTACCATCTGGAGAGCTTTCAAAATACTGATGCCTGGGTCCCACCCCCAGAGGTTCTGATCTAGTTGTCCTAGGTGGTGGCTTGTGTGTTGGGATTTTTAAAAGTTCCCCAGGTGACACCCAGATGCAGGCTGAGAGAGCGAGCGTTTTGTATTTTAATAAATAATAATTTATTTATTTTAATAAGTTCTTGCAGAACACTTTCAGGTTGACACTTTGTAACCCAACCGCCCGGAAGATTTTGGAAGCATCGGAACCGTGGGTCAAGCCTGCCAGTGAGTCTGCTTGGAGTTCAGTCCTGTCACAAAGCACTTCACTGTGCTTATGTTCCTGTAAATTCTGTATTTCTGTGACTTGAGATAAGGCAGTCTCCTTTCCTCCCTGAGCTTCCCCAGGGTTCCTGGGCCCCAAAATGTCGCCCTAAGGATCCCAGGCCTGTGTTGGCCCTGCTGGTCTCCTTTCTGTGGTTTGTCACAAAGGGAAGAGACTTTGCCTTAGAGGCTAAGTGAAGTCCTCAACCAGAAAAGAGTCTTGCCTGAAGCTGGGGAGTACTTCGCCTGTATTCGTTTCCTCTACATGCTGCAACAAATTTCATAAACTTGGTGGCTTGAAAGCCGCAGAAATGTCTCCTTTCACAGTTCTGGAGGCCAGAAGTCCAAAATCAGGGGCTAGCAGGCCTGCACTACCTCTGCAGCCTCTAGGGAAGGGTGCCTTCCTAGCCTCTCTGTGCTTCTGGTGGCTGCCAGCATTTTTTGGCTTGTGGCCATATTACTCCACTCCCTTCCTTGGTAGCAGGTCCTGTTGCCTCCTCTTCTGCTTGTCAAATCTCATTTATTTCTCTCTCCCTGTTGTTGTTTGTTTGTTTGTTTTTGGCCACACTGTTGCATGTGGGAAGTTCCTGGGCCAGGGATCAAACCTGTGCCACAGCAGTGACCTGAGCCGCTGCAGTGATGATGCTGGATCCCCAGCCTAGTGTGCCACGAGTGAACTCTTTATCTCGCTCTTTTAAGGACACTTATAATTGCATTTAGAGTCCACTCAGATAATCCAGGATAATTTCCCTATTTAAAAACTATTATTTTATTGTTTTTAATTGAAGAATGGTTAATTTACAATATTGTGTTAGTTTCAGGTGTACAGCAAAGGGGTTCAATTATATATGTGTGTATATATATATATATGTATTTTTCAGATTGTTTTCTGTCATAGGTTATTGTAAGCTATTGAATATAATTCCCTGTGCTATACAGTAAATCCTCATTGCTTATCTATAAAACCCCTACTTTAATCATACTTGCAAAGCTCCGTGTCCATATAAGGTAATAGTCATAGGTTCTGGGGATTAGGATGTGAACATCTTTCTTTTTCTTTACTTTGAGAGTTATGTTTTATTTGGTAGACATTCTGAGGACTCAAGCCTCTGATAGAGCATTTCAGATAATACGGAGAAACTGTTACGAAGAGGAAAGGGGAGGAGCCAGGATATAAGGAAATTTTTGCAAAAGAGTACATGTAGTCAGAATATCAACATCACTGTTTTTTGTTTTTCAGCCTCTTGGTCTATTTTGTTTTCATGGCCTACATTGTTGTTGTTGGTTTTTTAAAAATTATTTCCCCAATCCAATGTTTTTCTTTCTACCGTACAGCATGGTGACCCAGTTACACATACATGTACACCTTCTATTTTCTCACATGATCAGGCTCCAGCATAAGTGACTAGACATCGTTCCCAGGGCTACACAGCAGGCTCTCATTGCTAATTCATTCTAAAGGCAATATCTTTCTTTTATTTTAAAGTATAGCTGACTTACAGCATTGTGCCAATTTCTGCTCTACAGTCAAGTGACCCAGTCATACAAACACATACATTCCCTTTCTTATATTCTCTTCCATCATGGTCTGTCCCAAGAGACTGGATAGAGTTCCCTGTGCTGTACAGTAGGACCTCCTTGCTTATCCATCCTAAATGGAATAGTTTGCATCTATTACCCCCAAACTCCCCGTCTATCCCACTCCTTCCCCCTTCCTCCTTGGCACCCACAAGTCTGTTCTCTCTGTCTGTGAGTCTGTTTCTGTTCTGTAGATATGTTCATTTGTGCTATATCTTAGATTCCACATATAAGTGATCTCATATGGTATCTAAATTTCTCTGACTTCACTTAGTATGATAATCTCTAGTTGCATCCATGTTGCTGCAAATGGCATGATTTCATTCTTTTTAAATGGCTGAGTAGTATTCCATTGTATGCATGTAGGATGTGGATATCTTTCAAGGGGCCCTCTTTCATTCTATCATACCTCCTCAAGCCAAGAAAGGGTGGCATTGAGAGGGTGAGC
This sequence comes from Sus scrofa, assembly GCF_054392235.1. Lineage (NCBI taxonomy): Eukaryota > Metazoa > Chordata > Mammalia > Artiodactyla > Suidae > Sus > Sus scrofa. Next base: position 119,731,165 of record NC_139401.1, read on the forward strand.
TGGTGCTGTCATGGGAGCATATTCCAAAGAGATGGTCAAAGCCTGGCTGAGGAGCTAGGGCACAGAGCTAAATGGAGCTCTGAGGGACAGAAGTGAAGGTCTGGACAGTTCTGCAAATAGTTGGGGATGGGGCTGTGTGAGGGGGAGAGGGGGAAGCAATGCCCATGGCTGGGTTGGTGCCTGTTTCTAGGGGAGGAGGGTCTTAAGAAGAATCAGCCTCTCAGGAGCCGGCTTGATGCTGCCTCTCTGTGAACGCACAGAGCCAGTAGGAAGACTCTATGTACCTGCATAGATATAAGGGCTCACCCCACATCTCTGTCTTGCCTTTATCCATTCATGCCATCGAAAGGCCTACTCACGTGTTCCTTTCACCCCATGAGAATTCCCACTACCTGTTCCTTCTAAGGTGCCCGTGGCCCTGTCCCCAAGTGTGCCCAGATCTCTAACTTAGCCTTTCCAAGGTTAGTCAATTGCAGTAAGGTAGGAAAGGAAAGGTTGATTGGGGGTGGGGGGATGAAAATTCAGAGTTCTCTTGGACTTGACTTCAACCCTTTACTTTCTACTGGAAGGTTGTTCTCTTTGTAGCAAAGACGACGGAATCAGTAGCAAACATGGTGTGGAAACTTCTTACGGTGTTTGACTTTATAATGCTTTCAGTGACTGAACTGGGGACGTGGTTGGCCAAAACAATGTTTTCTTGGATTTTGCCTTCCTTGTAGCCTTGAATGTATGTTTTTAAAAGCCAAACATTAATACCATATTTAAGCTGTTATCATTTCAAAGTCACTGGAAGGACAAAAGAGCACCTAATCCTTGGCTAAATCTCGTAACTCATGGTACCATCCAAGACAGAGACCTTAACAATTCGAGGAGCTACTTTTACACCTTTCTGGCTTTAGCTTACTCTCTGGAGAAAATGAAAAAAGGGTTTTCAGAATGCCACCGTCTTTCAAATTAAAAAAAAAAATCAGTATGGTTGATTTACAATATTAGTTTCAAGTGCATGGCATAGTGATTCAGTATTTTCATAGGTTATGCTCCATTAAATGTTACTACAAACTAATGGCTATATTTCCCTTTGCTGTACAACGTAGTCTTCTTGCTTGTTTATTTTATACATGGTAGTTTGTATCTCTTAATGCCATACTACTATCTTGCCCCTCCCTCCTCCCCTCTCCCCACTGGTAACCACTAGTTTTGTTTTCTCTATTGTGAGTCCCTTTCTATTTTGCTGTATACATATTTGTTTTATTTTTTAGGTTCCACAAATAAGGGACATCATATAGTATTTGTCTTTCTCTGACTTATTTCACTAAGCATATTACTCTCTAGGTCTATCCATGTTTCTGCAAATATGTATTCATTTTTTATGACTGAGTAATATTCCGGTGTGTGTATGTATGTGAGTACCGCTTCTTTATCCAAGTGTTGATGAACACTTGGGTTGCTTCCATACCTTGCTATTGTGCATAGTGCTGCAGTGATGGTTGGTTGCCATGTGTCTGTTCAAATTAGTGTTTTTGTTTTTTTCTGGATATATACCTGGGAGTGGAATTGCTGGATCATACAGTCACTCTGTTTTTTGGGGCTTTTTCAGGGGTGTACCTGTGGCATGTGGAAGTTCCTGGGCCAGGGATTGAACCTGAGCCGCTGCAGTGACAACGGCGGATCCTTAACCAGCTGCGCCATAAGAGAACTCCTATTTTTAGTGTTTTGAGGAACCGCCATACTGTTTTCCACAGTGGCTGCACCAATATTACATTTCCATTAACAGTGTAAAAAGGGTCCCTTTTCTTCATATCATCAGCATTTGTTACTGGTGGACTTCCGATGATGGCCATTCTGACAGTTGTGAGGTGATAGCTTATTGTGGTTTTGATTTGCATTTCTTTGATGATGAGCCATGTTGAGCCTTTTGTCATGTGCCTATTGGCTAGCTGTTTATCCTTCTTTGGAAAACTGTCTATTCAGGCCTTCTGCCTATTTTGTAATTGAGTTGTTGGTTTTCTTGACATCGCGTTGTATGAGCTGTTTGTGTATTTTGAATATTAAGCCCTGTGGGTCACCTCATTTGCAAATATTTTCCTCCCATTCCATAGGTTGTCTTTCCATTTCGTACATGGTTTTTGTTTGTTTGTTTGTTTTTGCTGTGGAAAAGCTTTTAAGATTAATTAGGCCCCATTTGTTTATTTTTCTGATCTTTCTTTTGCCTTAGACAGATCCAAAGATATATTGCTGTGATTTATGTCACAGAATGTTCTATGTTCTCTTTTAGGAGTTTTCTGGTTTCAGGTCTTACAGTTAGGTCTTTTATATCTATTGGGTGTGTTATTTTAAACGGTGCAAGGAAATGTTCTAATCTCATTCTTTCACATGTGGCTGTCCAGTTTTCCCACCATCTCCTTGCACTGGGTGGGGCTTCTTCGGAAAAGGCCTTCAACCAGGGTCTCTTTTTTTCAAAACCTGGAATCACAGACATCAGTTGCCATACACGTAGCTCACAGCTCACTCACATAGTTATCCAACTGCCCACTTTGCCCAGGAAGAGCAGGAGGAAAGGTAACACCCCTTTTAGGAAGGAAAAGTGCATTCCATATTTGGAAGGTGCCTTTGTAGACTAAGAGCTAGAGTCTCCAGGGGCTGCTCTCTGCAGTCTGATTTCCCACAGAGATAGCGCCAAGGGCATCTAGAAAACCAGCCTCTAAACCCTGCACTCACTGAGGCAGACAGACCCAGGTCCGCAGCAGAGAGATTCAGAACATGTGAAAGCCAGGATGAAAATATGAACAACCAGAGAGGATCCAGTTCAAATTAGTCCCACAGAGAAAGACAACTACCATTTGATATCACTTATATATGTGGAAGCTAAAATATGATACAAATGATAGAGTTGCTGCTGTAGTGCAGCGGGTTAAGGGTCCAGCATTGTCTCTGCTGCCGCTTGGATCTCTGCTGAGGCATGGGTTCAATCCCCAGTGGGTTAAGGATCTGGCATTGCTGCAGCTGTGGTCACAGCTGCAGCTCAAATTCAGCCCCTAGCCTAGCACCTGATACAACTTCCATGTGTCAGGGGTGCAGCAAAAAAAACCCAAAAAACAAAAGACCTTTCTTTACAAAACAGAAAGAGACTCATAGACGTAGAAAACAAATTTATGGTTACCAAAGGGGAAAGGGAGGGGGGAGGGTTAAGTTAGGAGGTGGGGAACAATAGACACATACTAGTATATAGAAAATGAATAAACAAAGAGGATTTTTTTTTAATTTATTTTCTGTCTTTTGTCCTTTTAGGGCTGCACCCACGGCATACGGAGGTTCCCAGGCAAGGGGTCCAGTCGGAGCTGTAGCTGCCGGCCTACGCCACAGCCACAGCATTGCAGATCTGAGCAGCGTCTGCGACCTACACCACAGCTCAGGGCAGCCCCGGATCCTTAACCCACTGAGTGAGGCCAGGGATCAAACCCGCAACCTCACGGTTCCTAATTGGATTCATTTCTGCTGCGCCACGACAGGAACTCCAACAACAAGGATTTACTGTATACCGTATGGACCTATATTCAATATCTTATAATAACCTGTAATGGAAAAGAATCTATACCTGTATACCTGAAAGTAAGATAATATAAATCAACTATAGTTTAATAAATTTTTTTAAATTAAAAAGTGTACTTTCATCTCTATTGATTTCCCTTGTTGTGGGCATTTTATTAAAATGGAATCATATACGACTTTTTGCGACTGGCTTCTTTTATTCAGCATAAGGTTTTCAAAGTTTATCCAAGCTTGGGAGTTCCACTGTGGCACAGGGGACACGAACCTGACTAATATCCAGGAGGACGTGGGTTTGATCCCTGTCCTCGCTTAGCAAGTCAAGGATCTGGTGTTGCTGTGAGCTGTGGTGTAGGTCACAGATGCTGCTTGGATCTGCTGTGGCTGTGACTATGGTGTAGGCTGGTAGCTGTAGTGCCATTTCAACCCCTAGCCTGGGAACTTCACATGCCACAGGTGTGGGCCTAAAAAGCAAAAAAAAAAAAAAAAAAAAAAAAAACTCATCCAAGTTATAACATATATATATATTTATTTATTTATTCCTTTTTATGACTGAATAGTATTCTATTGTATGGACATAACACCTTTGTTTAGCTATTTATCCATTGATGGGCATTTGGGTTGTTTCCTCCTTTTGACTAGTGTACAAGTACCTGTTTGTGTCCCTGCTTTTTTTTTTTTTTTTTTTGTGGCCTTTTAGGGCCACACCTGCAGCATATGGAGGTTCCCAGGCTAGGGGTCGAATCGGAGCTGTAGCTGCTGGCCTACACCACAGCCACAGCAACACAGGATCCCAACTGCATCTGTGACCTACACCACAGCTCACGGCAATGCACGATCCTTAACCCACTGAATGAGGTCAGGGATTGAACCCGAAACCTCATGGTTCCTAGCCAGATTCGTTTCCACTGTGCCATGATGGGAACTCCTGTGTCCCTACTTTGAATCCTTTTGAATATATACCCAGGCATGGAATTGTTGGGCTATATGGTAATTCTGTTTGGCTTTTTGAGATATTGCCAAACCATGTACAAGTTTGTATGTGGATGTGTGTTTTCAATTCTCGTAGGTATATTTGACCTAACACTCAAATTGTTGGGTCATATGATACCTCTGTGTTTGACATTTTGAGGAACGGCCAGATGAGTTTCCAAAATAGCTGCACAAGTTTACATCGGCATCAGCAGTGTAGGGAGCTCCAATTTCTCTACATCCCTGCCATCACTTATTCTTTTCCTTCTTTTTTTTTTTTTAAATATTTATCCTAACGGGTATGAAGTGGTATCTCATTATGGTTTTGATTTGCATTTCCCTAGTGGCTAATGGCAGTGTTGAGCATCTTTTCAAGAATTTTTTGGCCATTTGTAAATCTTTGAATAAATGTCTATTCAGATCCTTTGCACATTTAAAAAATTGAGTTTTTAGCCTTTTTATTGAGTTGTAAAAATTCTATGTTTTTGATATATATCCCTTATGAGACATGGTTTGAAAATACATTTTCCCATCCTGTGAATTGTCTTTTCATTTTCTTGATGGTTTCCTTTGAAGAACAGACTTGTTTTTTCTTTTTTATTTATTTATTTTTTGGCCACATCTGTGGAATGTGGAAGTTCCTGGACCAGGGATTGAATATGTGCCATAGCAACAACTCAAGCCACTGCAGTGATACTGCTGGATTCTTTGTTTTACTTGTTTGTTTGCTTTTTAGGGCCGCACCCTCGGCATATGGAGGTTCCCAGGCTAGGGGTCAAATCAGCGCTACAGCTGCCAGCCTATGCCACAGCCACAGCAACATCAGATCTGAGTCACATCTTCGACCTACACCACAGGCAGTGCTGGATTCTTAACCCACTGAGCCACTGGGGGACTCCAAAGTGCACACTTTTAAATTTCAACAATGTCCAGTGCACGTATTTGTTGTTATTTGTGCTTTTGATGTTATATCTGAGTAACCACTGCCAAATCAAATGTCATATGGATTTACTCTTGCGTTTTTTTTCCCAATAAAGTTTATTGTTTTAGCTCTCCTGTTTAAGTCTTTGATGTATTTTGAGTTAATTTTTACATATGGTGTGAGGTAGGGGTCCAATTCATTCTTGTGCATGTGGATATCCACTCGTCCCGACATCATTTGTTTTTTGTTTTTGTCTTTTTAAGTTTTATTGGAATATAATTGACTCAGTTGTATTAATCTCAGGCATATAGTACAGTAAATCAGCTATACACATATATACATATCCATTCTTTTTCAGATCCTTTTCCCAAACAAGCTACCACATAGTAAATCTCCCTGTGCTATACAGTAGGTGTAGTTATCCATTGATTCCATATATAATAGTATGTATCAATCCCAACCCTGTAATTTATCCCTCCCCACCCCCCATGTTTCCCCAAGTTTGGTTTTGAAATCTTTTGAGTCTGTTTCTGTTTTGTAAGTTCTATTGTATCATTTCTATATTAGATTCAACATTTTAATGATCTCATATGATAATTTGTCTTTCTCTGACTTACTTAGTATGTTAATTTCTAGGTCCATCCATGTTCCAGCACCATTTGTTGAAATAGACTATTCTTTTTCCATTGACTGGTCTTGGCACCTTTGTCAAAAATCAATGTATAGGAGTTTCCACGGTGGCACAGTGGGTTAAGAATCTAACTACAGTGGCTCTGGTTGCTGTAGGGGTGTGGGCTCAATCCTCAGCCTGACTCAGTGGGTTAAAGAATCTGGTGTTGCCTGCAGCTGCAGCTCAGGTCACAGCTGTGGCTTGGATTCAATCTCTGGCACAAGAACTTTGTATGCTGCAGGTGTGCCCATAAACGGAAAGAAAATCAATGTATACGTTTATTTCTGGACTCTCAGATCTATTCCATCGATTTATATGTTCAGTACTATAGTGTCTTGGTTTCGTTGCTTTATAGTAGTAAGTTTTGAAATGGGGAAGTGTAATTCATCCAACTTTGTTCTTCTTTTTCAATACTGTTTTATGAGTCCTCTGCATTTCCATATGAATTTTAGGATCAGCTTGTTAATTTCTGTCCAAGAAAAGACTGGCTGGGATCTTGATAGGAATGGTGATGCATCTATAGAGCAATTTGGAGAGTATTTACCATCTTTGCCTCTTTGGATTTTTTCAATAGCACCAGGCCCTGCTAGCTTCCCTATCAGTGCCAGGCATTTAGGGTGGCAGGTGTTGGAATAGCCAGAGAAGCCAATATTTTCCCATGATTTGAATTTCATATTAGTCCTAGGCTGTACTGTCCATTTTCAGAAGCCACTGGCCACCTGTAGCTATTGAGCATTTGAAATGTTGCAAGTCCAAAGTGAGATGTGCTATATGTACATTGTAAAGACATATCTGATTTCAAAGATTTGTACCCCAAAGGAAAATATTTCATAAATATTGATTATATATTGAAATGATATTTTATGTATTACTTTAAAATATGCTATTGAAATGATTTTCACCTGTTTCATTTTACTTTTTTAATGTGTCCTAGAAAATTAAAAATAGCTGCATGGCTTGTGTTATATGTCTGTCGGTCATCATTCGTCTAGGGGTTCTTAACATGGAGTTAACTTAGGCCATGGCGTGAGATTTAGGATATCCTGGAATGCTCTGAACATCTGTGCAAAATCTTGTATGCATGGGTCTGTGTTATTTATTGCTGTGTTACAAAGTATCCCATAATTTAGCAGCTTAAAAAACCAAGTATTTATTATCACATGATTCTGTGTGACAGGAACCCAGGTGTGGCTTAGCTGGTGCCTCAGGCTTAGAGTCTTTCATAGGCTGCAGTTGAAACCGAAGCACCTCTGACTCAAACCCAGCCTAAACTCAGATTGGGACTTCAACCCATGTTTTTTTAATTAGAATCACTTACCTGGTGATCCGGACTTATTGAGGCTCAGGTTCTTTGTATCTCAGCACAGAAGGAATTCAGCGAGAGGCAGAGTGATGGGCAAGAAATAATTTATTAAGATAGGATGCTTGTGAGGGATACAAGCAGGCAGGCAAGGAGGCTCTGCCCCAAGGGTTAGGCGGGCTACATTTTTGTAATCCAAGGAAAGTGGGGAGGGGGAAGAGACCTCCTTTTCTCATTCTTTGAGTGGATGTCAGGCGTACATCAATAGCTCCTCCTTTGTATTGGCTACGAGTATTTGACCCTATGAAGTCAAACTAGGACCGTCGTGCTTATTCACATTGGCAGAAGGGTGGGAACAGATGCTAACATATGTTAAATCATCTCAGGTTTCCATATCATGAGGGTCTCCTACTTTGGAATGTCTCTTTCCCTTAAATTCACGTCCTTGGTGTCCCCATCATGGCGCAGCAGACACAAATCCAACTAGTAGCCTGAGGATGAGGGTTTGATCCCTGGCCTTGCTCAGTGGGTTAAGGATCCGGTGTTGCTGTGAGCTGTGGTGTAGGTCGCAGACATGGCTTGGATCCTGCATGGCTGTGGCTGTGGCGTAGGCCGGCAGCTGTAGCTTGGGTTCAACCCCTAGCCTGGGACTTCCATATGCTGCGGGTGTGGCCCTAAAAAGCAAACAAAAATAATAAAATAAAATTCATGTCCTTGGTTCTAAGGCTCATTATCTTGCTGAACTTGAATGCAGGCCTCATTTTATGCAGGCTTCACTTAATGACCTGAGGCATAGCTCATGCTTTTATTTATGGTTTTATAGTTGAGCAAGTCTGCTTCCTTCCACAGTGTTCAGAGGGCTTACTTGAGCGATTATTAACTTACGGTGGTCTCCCCAAAATTCTCTCTCTGTCTTTGTTCCCCTACTGGGACTTCTACAACTACCTGGGTAATTATCCTACTCTATCACAACCAAGTATCGGCCCGTGCTGCTTTCATCTCAGGGCTTGTCTGAAACTGAGTCTGCTTCTATACTCACTTGCATGGCTGTTGGCAAGACTCAGTTCCTTGCTAGCTATTGTCCAGAGACATTCGTTTTTTTGCCGTGTGAGTCTCTTCGCTGTGTACCTTACAACATGGTAGCTGGCTTCTTCAGTAAGAGCAAGCAAGCAAGATGCAAGTTATGGTCTTTTGTTGTTATTGTTGCTATGGGAAAATATACATAAGGAAGCCATAGTCTTTTTATAACTTAACCTCATCTCTTTTTGCCACATACTATTCGTTAGAAATAAGTCACTAAGTCCAGCTTCTACTCAACAGGAAAGAATTACTCAGGGGTGTGAATATCAAGGGAATATTGGGAGCCTTCATAGAGGTTGCCTGTCACAGGGTATCTGTGCTATTTTTTTCTAGAGAGACCTAAGCTGTCATATGATTCTCAAGGACTTCTTGTACCATCCTCAGTGCTCCCCCTCACCCCCAGGTTAAGAGCTAGTTCGGAATGCTATGGTGCGATGGGATCAGCAGCATCTTGTGAGCACGGGGACGTGGGTTTGATCCCTGGCCTGGCACAGTGGGTTAGGGGTCTGGCCTTGCTGCAGCTGTGGCTCAAATCTGATCCCTGGCCTGGGAACTCCATGTGCGTGGGGCAGCCAAAAAAAGAGGAAAACCGAAAAAACCCAAAGTTATACTTCAGTGAAATGAGATGACAAGGTCTGTTTTCCCGCAATTTATGTAGTTTTCCCCCAGGCTCATTCCATTTTCTCAGCTGCTGATATCCTGGGTTCCCACCGTGGGGATTCACCTCTCAGAAAGGCCTGATGGATAGTCCCATGCTTTTCTGTGACAACAGATTTGAGATGCAAATGTAGGTTGCTCTGGTCCAGATGGTTTTCCAGGGTCTGGAGCCTTCTCTGGAAGAGCCCAGTTTCTCCCCACGGTCTCTCGGGCAGGGTCCTCAGTACTCCAGAGCCAGCCAGGGCCTCTGGAGATGGTTTACTGCGGCCCTGGGGGAGCCACATCCTTGTGGCCCCAACACTTAGCGTCGCTAGCGTTATGTTTCCAACCCACTTAGCTCCTGCTGCAGATGAGGGTCGCTTTCTCCCCACTTCCCAGCCTCTGTCAACCTCTCCTTTTGGTTCTAAGAACCAAGTGCATGAACCCCTCCTACAGCTGTGATTTCCAAAGGCCTTGGCCAAGCCTCAGTGACAGGGGGGGGGGGGGTGTATAAAAGGGAATGCCCAGCCTCCTTATTCTGCCAGCAAGTGGAAGTGAAACAGTATGTTGGGCCAGATATGCTGTTATTCTTGGAAAATAGTTGCTGGAATCAGCGGTTGAATTCTCCCTCCCTCTAATGAAGGGCTGAGCACACATGAGGGAGGCCGCTCTCCAGATAAGTGCGTTACTAAGCTTCCAGGGCAAGAGGCCGGAGCCTGGACTTGAGTCATCGCAGAAGAAAAAGGCGGCGCCATGGGTGCAAATGTGTTTTTTCTTCTTCTGGGCCCTGGAGATGAATCTCCATCTGTTTCTCCAAGGAGAGTTCATGGCTTTTAGGGCTCGTAGGAAATACTTATTAGAATAAGCTCTCTATCGACTGCTCCAGCCCATCTTCCAGTTTCCAGGCAATTTAAGGATGCCGCAAGGTATTTATTGGTCCGATTCTCGTCGCCGGCACTGATGACAGGAGGGGTTAGAGGTAAGACGCCAGCGACTCTAAGATGATAGAGAAAGCTCTAGTTTCTGGCTTGGCCCATGCTGTTCTGTTTGTGATCCTCCCCACATGCTTAGGACCAAGAGAGCCCTGGGACTGGGAGCCAGGAGGCCAGGCTCTAGAACCATCCTCCATGTCCCCCATTTACCCTGTGGCCTGAATTTCCCCCTCTACTGGCTGAGGGGACTGGACTTGACCTCAAGGGCCTGCCTGCCCTGCCCCTGCATGACTTCTCTCTGTCCGTCCCTGGACGCAGCGGCCAGAGGGGGACATGCTGAGAATGAGGAAACCCAGCCTCCGGGCTGGCCGTGGAAGGGAGCTCTGCCAGTGCCCTTGTTTGAGAGGCAGAAGCTCAGCCACTCCCAGGCCCTGGCCAGACTCTCACTGGATCGCAGCCCCCTGGCAACCCCGGCTCCCACACCTCCAGCTACCATTCACAGCGGCCGCCCGGATCAGCACCGGGAAAACTGTGTTGGGGGCTCAAGGCAGGAGAACCATGCTCCCCAAGAGCTCAGACAGGGCTGAGATGCTCATTTCCCCGTGAAAACCAGCCCCTGAGAGTGAGGGGGCCCTCATCATCTAACTGATCCTTTTTTTTTTTTCCCCCAAATCTCACGTGTTTTATAAGAATGGTTAGTGGGTTTGGAATTATTACACGTGAAAAATGCCAGAAGATTTTTGGATAAGAAGCACTAGGCTCTGCATCTTCCAGAGAAGTCTTTGAGAGGAAGAATGTGGAAGGGGCCGGGCCTGGCTGGCTGCCCGCTCTGAAGCCTACGGTTTCATCTGGACTCGCAGGAACATTCTGGATGGCACCTTCTGAGGAGCGTGGCAGCCGAGGCCCATGGCATTTAGCTGCTGCGCTGCGCCTTTTAGATCTTGAGGCCAAACGCTAAGGGGCACCCTCAGAGGACCTTTGCTCTGAGCCCCATCTGCTGACTGGCTTCACCCCACCTGCCAAGTGGCCTTCTGGAAGGGGCCTGGGCCAGGTGGCGTGCGAAGGCCTTCTGAGTCACTCCTTCGGAGCTCAGACCAGGCCGAGAGGTGTGTTGTGAAGCCAGAGGAGCAGGGCCTGTGGCTTGCAGAGCGGGAGCGGGGAGCCGTGGATCAGCTCAGCCAAGCCCAGGAGCAGGACTCCCCGCAGGCCCCGTCCGGAGAGGGGGCGTCCTGTGTGGGCATGGGAGCGGGTGGACTGCCTGCCTGCCTGCCTGCCAGGAAAGCCACTCTGTAACTGAAGCTCTGGTCAGGGTTGACGGGGTGTGCAGGCCTGGCAGGCCCTTGGAGAACGCGCCTGCCTTTTCCCTTGGGTCTGTGGCTGGCTCAAGCACAGGCCTCAGCTGTTCTGGTCAGCTCTCGGGAAGCTTAAGTTTCCTCACAGTTTGGCTCTACATAACCTGATCTTTGTGTATTTTTTTGGTCTTTGTAGGGCCACACCCTCGGCATATGGAGGTTCCCAGGCCTAGGGGTCGAATTGGAGCTACAGCTCCCGGCCTGCACCACAGCCATGCAGCATCTGAGCTGCATCTGCGACCTACACCACAGCTCACGGCGACACCGGATCCTTAACCCACGGAGCGAGGCCAGGGGTCGAACCCACATCCTCATGGATACTAGTCTGGTTTGTTACTGCTGAGCCACAACGGGAACCCCCGAACCTAATCTTTAGATACACAGCCCTTATTCACAAGGTCCTGCTGGGCCGTAACCTAGACACACCTCTAAGTCGTAGATGGCTTTATAATGAACACAAGCCTTCTGGAAAACCTAGATTATGCGCAAGAGTGGGTTGGTGACTTCAGTTGGCTTTGACTGTGCCCTGCGGGTGACTATGGTGAATGAGCATCCCTTTGGGCCTTCCCTCCTGCCCCAGCTGAGGGACAAAGCAACAGGGACCAATAAGAGAGATGTTGGAAGATTCCTGAAGAGGATTCTTGAGCCCCTAAGTGCAAAAGATGGAGGGACTGGATTTCTGTTGCATTGTCTGGCAGAATCAGACCACTGGTAAGGCTTTAAAAAAGCTATTTCAGGAGAGACAAAACAAGAGAATGAAGCAAAAGAGATGAACAGTTTTTTTTTTTTTTTCAGCAGCAGCAGTCATGTGGGCTCTTGGCCTTGGCCCTTTGTGAGTTTTCAATAATACTCCCTTCAAAAGGAACATGGATTCTTGGCATCCAGTGAAGCCAGAGCGTTCAGTTCTCAGTATCCATCTTATTCTCCCCCTTCTGAGGTTGACCTCCGGCTTCAAGTGCGAAATGCTTGCAGGAGGGGGAGGAGGGCGGGGGTCTGGAAGCCGTAAACCTTTTCCTGTGCTGTCTCTGAGACATTCTTTTGATATGAGGCCCAGAGCCTGTGGTGACAGGAAGGGGTCTGAGTATGGCAGGTGCTGCTAAGCAGTTACATGCTCCTCACGTTGAAAATTTGGTACCTTTTTTTTTTTTTCCCCAAAGCCTCTAATGGACGTATCAAGCTATCGAAAAACGCTTTGCTGTCCATTCCCTCCCGTGAGCTTTAGGACAAACAGTGCAAGGCTTAATGGGATCGATAATGTGCTTTTCCCCCCCGCTTTTATTGAGCTGTAGTTGACATTTACCATCGCGTAGGTCTGAGGTGCTCCAGGTGAGGAATACGTGTACATCCAAGTTGATGATCATAAGAGGTTTAGTGAACACCCATCACCCCCACATAGTTAACAAAACTTTTCCCCTTAAGATGCAAACTTTGAAAATCTACCAAAACGGCGAGTTCCCACTGTGGCTCAATGGGTTAAGGGTCTGACATAGTGTCTGGGAGGATGAAGGTTCGAGCCCTGGCCTTGCTCAGTGGGTTAAGGATCTGGCCTTTCTGTGAGCTGGGGTGTAGGCCACAGATGTGGCTTGGATCCCGCTTTACGGTGGCTGTGGTGTAGGCCGGCAGCTAGAGCTCCCATTCGACCCCTAGCCTGGGAGCTTCCCTATGCCCTGTGGGTGTGGCCCTAAAAAGACCAAAAAAAAAAATTTTTTTTTTTTTTCCAAAAATCTACCAAAATGTTCTTGTTGAGAGTTTCGCTGATCCAACGATAGGCAGTGAGAGATTGCTGACTAAAACGTCTCCAATTTTCTAAGATTTTCTCAAAACTCACATGAGGGACCCATGCTGGGGAAATCATAGATTTTATATTTTCAGGTGCCAAAGGACCAAATGAGTATCAGAAATCACAGGGAAATAGACCATCAACGCTGGAAATAACCATTAACATTTTTTAAAATTACAGTTGATCTACAATGTTCTGTCAATTTCTGCTGTACAGCAAAGTGACCCAATCATACACATGTATACATTCTTTTTCTCACTTTATCCTCCATCACGTTCCATCACAAGTGACTGGATAGAGTTCCCTGTGCTCTACAGCAGGACCTCGTTGCTTATCTACTCCAAATGCAATAGTCTATACCTACTCACCCCAAACTCCCAGTCCATCCCACTCCCTCCCCCTCGGCAACCACATGTCTATTCTCCATGTCCATGGGTTTGTTTCTTTTCTGCAGATAGATTCATTTGTGCTGTGTATTAGATTCCAGATATAACTGATATCTGGTATTTGTCTTTCTGACTGACTGCACTTAGTATGAGAGGCTCTACAAATGGCATGTTGCTACAAATGGCATTACTTTGTTCCTTTTTTATGGCTGAGTAGTATTCTATTGTGTATATACACCAACACCCCTGTTTTTACTTGTGCTCCGAGACAATACTTTTGCCCTGTGGTGGTTTTGCAACCGTAACCATGAACAAGTTCCAGAAAATTGTGAGAGTACCCAACTTTCTTGTTGGTGAAACGGCAGAACACAATATGATACTATTCCAAGGTTAGCCTGCCCTCAGTTACTGCCGAATGCTCCCTGGGTAGGAGGTCAGATTTCACATCTGGCTGGTGCTGGGTGGCCTCGCTATACAGATGTAAGGATTTAAGGTACTGTTATTGGTGGGAAAGTGTGTAGTTTCCACCCTATCTGCCAGGGCTGTGGCCACTCAAATCGCTGTTCGTTCCGCAAACGTCTTCTGTGGCGCTGCCGTGTGTAAGGGGTAGACCTCAGTGCCGTGGGCGACCCCGGGCTGAATGGTTTCATTGACAGCAAGCCTAAGACGCATTCTTATTTGTAGTTCTCTGCGCTCCAGAAGCTTCTCCCGTCACCAGTATGGTGTCGGGGGAGGCTGGGGGGGGGGAAGGATGCCCATTTTAAGAATTTCCAGAAGGGTAAAACATTGTCACTACCTACCGACAGTACATCGCAATGGCAACAGCCATCAGCCCTGTGAACCGTGAAGGGTAAATCATGCCTCTCTTTGTCCTATAAGAGTATAAAAATTCGGAACAGTTGATATCAAGAGAGCAAATGAAACCCTGTGAAATCTGAATAATCTGTGCCCTCCCCCATGTTTTTGTCTTGCTTATACATATTTTGGCTATTTAGGGTAAAGTCAAATCTGCAGATCTGCCTTTGTGACCTTACTCCAGAGCGTAAGCCGTCTCTGTGATCCAGGCAAAGAGAGACTTTCCATTTCCAGGGAGACAGCATTCTGTGCTTTGGCGAAGACAAAAACATGGGCAGCCAATTCATCCCAAGTGCAGAATGAGGATCACTGGGGGGCTGGGGGTATTTTCAGAGACAGAACGCTGCCTCCATCTGCCATTGGTGAATTTGATGTGTTCGTTTTCCAGAACATTCTGCCTCCGCGGCTGAGTGACGGGGTGGGGGCAGGGGGGCTGCCTCCCTCCTTCGCTGAGAGACCAGCATCAAGAGGGTTACCCAGTTCCACTGTGGGAGTTGTTGCTGCCTCCTGGATGGTTCCGTGGAGGCCCATGTCTAGACTGATTACAAAAGCACCAACAAAACAAAATAAATACCTAACATCTTACGGGAAAGGCACGAAACCAAACAGGGTGAGTGAGGAGAACAAAGCCCCTGTTGTGACATGGAGTCTTCCTGGGGAAGATGGAATTCTCGCACCCTGGGTTCCGATTTGTAAGGGCAACATTCGGCGTCTCGAAGCAGGCCCTGGCTTGAACACATTAATTTGGGAAGGCAATGTGTTCTGTTAGATAAGGGAATTTATTTTTTTAACTGCCGCTAGGATCAAAACGAAGATCAGTGTAGCTAACTCTGGATGCACACAGATTTCAGAGAACAGCCTTGACTGTCGCTCACCAGTGTAACCAACCATCTGTTAATTCTGTCCTTTCAAGGTGATGAGGTGTATACCATGCGATGCGAGAGGCTCTGGTTGAGTCCGTCTTGATTTTGCACTTACCTTGCTGTGTGACCTTATGCGTGTCTCTTAGCCTCTCTGGGCCTCCCTTTCTACATGTGCAAAATGAGTGGGTGGGAGCTGATCGTCTATCTCCGTGAGCTCAAGACTCTAATAAAGCAGAATAAGTATTACAGTTCTTGCTTAAGCGTACTGGGAACCGGGGGTTTTCACCGCAAAAGAAAGCGCTAATGGTCACCTGTCTTAAGGAGCTCTTACGTGTGTTGTCTCAAACCAAAGCTTCTGGGAAGTGATGGGTCGTTTTTTATTTTTTGTCTTTTTAGGGCTGCAACCACGGCAGCATAGGGAGGTTCCCAGGCTAGGGATCGAAGTGGAGCTGTAGCTGCAGGCCTACACCAGAGCCACAGCAAGGCCAGATCCTTAACCCAGGAATCGAACCTGCGTCCTCGTGGGTCCTCGTCAGATTCGCTTCCCCTGAGCCACGGCAGGAACTCCTATGGGTCACGTTAGCATCCCCTCCGCAACTGCCGAGCTCAATGTGTAACTGGGTGGCAAATAGCCACATCTTGAAAGCATGTTTCATGAGCCGATAGGTTCAAGTGGCCCGAGGTGGACCGTGCCGTCTGCTCATTTGTTTATTCTCTCCGTATGCGTTTCCTGAGCACCTACTCTATGCCAGGCAGCCCAAGCCCCCTCCTTTCCTTCTCCACATCTGGTTTCGTTTGTTGCCTCAGGTTCAAAGGGTCAAGTTAAAGATCGCCCTCCGTTCATCATGTATCATCTGAGTTGGTGCAGAGAAGGCCCCTCTCTTGCTTTGTTAGATTTACTCATTTATTCCTTTTTATCCCCAAAGCCCACTCCCCTTCCCCTCCATGCAAAGGCAACCCCTCTCATGTGCTCAGTGCATGTCTTTTGGTGCGCAGGTGTTTTTTGGTAAAATGTATATTATCTTCTGTGAATATATCTTCATTCATTTCAAAGGTGAGTTGCGATATAGCCCATCTGGTTTCTTGCTTTTTCACTCCATTATGATTTTAAGATACACCAATGCTGCTGGGTGTAGATATTGCTCATTGCTTCGAACCACTCCCTGGTGCTCTGTGCGCCCTCCACGTGACACCTCTCCCCTGTCCCATGGATAGGCGCCCTGCTATCCTGCAATTGCCCCATGATGGCAAATACCAGGACAGCCTTGCGCATGGTCCACTGTGGACCTGTCATACTGTTCTGCCCAAGACTCTGCCCCTTTGTAATCTGGAGAATTTCTATGCTTTCCTCAAAAACTGACAATATCTCTCCTTTCTTCTACATTTTCTACAAGGGCTATATCCCTGATCTGTTGAACCTAAGATGTTCTCCATTCTAGGCCGTCTGCACATCCCACGTACACCCTTATTGCAGTGTTTATATGGTATTGTAATTTCTTGTCAGTCTCCCCCAATAGATGCAAAATCCCATGAGAGCTTGGACTGTGTCTGTCTTATATGCTGTATCTCTAGGACATGACCCAGGGTCTGACAAAGCATTGCTCAATATTGGATTCATCAGACATGTCGTTTTTTTCAAGCTTATATTTCTCCCTTTTTATTTCCTAATTTTATTTTTAAAATTAAAAAAATTAATACAATTTTTAACGATTACTTTCCGTTTACAGTTATTATAAGTACTGGCCGTGTTCCCCATGTTGTACGATATATCCTCGAGCCTATCTGACCCCCAGTAATTTGTATCTTTCACTCTCCCACCTCTATATTGCCCCTCCCCCCCCACTTCCCACTGGTAGTTCATCACTTATTAGAAAATGACTGCGTGCCAGCCCTGTACTCCATGTTTGTTTTTGTGAATTGAAGTATAGGTTGTTTACAGTATTAGTTTCAGGTGTACAAAAGTGCGATTCAATATTTTTATAGACTCTACTCCATTTAAAATCATTACAAAATAATGGCTGTATTCCTCAGTGTGGTGCAATATACCTTGTAGCTTACTTATTTTATCCACAGTAGTTCGTACCTGTTAATTTCCTACCCCTATCTTGACCTTCCCCATTTTCTTCTCCCCGCTGGTAACCATTAGTTTGTTCTCTGTGAGTCTGTTTCTCTTTTGTCATAGTCATTTGTCTATTTTTATTTTCTAGATTCCACATATTTGTCATAACTAGTACAGTATTTGTCATTCTCTGTCTGACTTATTCACTAAGCATAATATCCTCTAGCTCAATCCACATTGTAGCAAATGGTGGGATTTCATTTTTATGGCTGAGTGGTATTCCATTGTGTATGTATAGGTATATGCATTTTCTTCATGTGTTGATGGACCCTTAGGTTGCTTCTGTGTCTTGGGTATGGTGGATAGTGCTGCAGTGAATATCAGGGTGCATGTGTCTTTTCAAATTAGTGTCTTCGTTTTCTTTGGGTATATATTCCCAGGAGTGGAATTGCTGGATCCTATTTTTATTCTAGTTCTATTTTTATTTTTTTGTGGAACACGTATACCATTTTCCATAGTGGCTGCACCAATTTACATTCCTACCAACAGTGTACAAGTGTTTGCTTTTCTCTGCATGCTCTTCAGCATTTGTTATTTGTAGCCTTTTTTTTTTTTGGTCTTTTTGCTATTTCTTTGGGCCGCTCCCGCGGCATCTGGAGGTGCCCAGGCTAGGGGTCGAATTGGAGCTGCAGCCACCGGCCTATGCCAGAGCCACAGCAACGCGGGATCCGAGCCACGTCTGCAACCTACACCACAGATCATGGCAATGCCGGATCGATAACCCACTGAGCAGGGGCAGGGACCGAACCCGCAACCTCATGGTTACTAGTCGGATTCATTAACCACTGTGCCATGACAGGAACTCCTATTTGTAGCCTTTTGATGATAGCCATTCTAACAGGTGCGAGGTGATACCTTGTTGTTTGAATCACATTTCTCTGATGATTAGTAATGTTGAACATCTTTTCTTGTGCCTGTTGGCCATCTGTGTCTTTGCAAAAATGTGTATTCAGGTCTTCTGTGCCCGCAGCATTCAAAAGTTCCCAGACCAGGGATCAAACCTGCACCACAGCAGCAACCCAAGCCCCAGCAGTACCAATCCTGGACCCTTAACTCACTGAGCCACCAGGGAACTCCTTTCTGCCCATTTTTTGATTGGGTTGCTTTTTTTTTCAAATTTGGGTTGTATTTGCATATTTTAGATATGAACCTTGCTGGTCACATTATTTGCAAATACTCTCTCTCATTCCATAGGTTGTCTTTTCATATTGTTGATAGTTTCCTTTGCTGTGCAAAACCTTTTATGTTTAACTAGGCCTCATTTATTTTTGCTTTTATTTATTTTGCCTTAGGACTGATCCTTGGATCCTTGGAATATTGCTCTGATTTATGTCAATGAGTAGTCTGCCTATGTTCTCTTCTTGGAGTTTTATGGTTTCCTTCTTACACTTAGGTCTTTAAACCATTTTGAGTTTATTCTTGTATATGGCACGAGAGGATGTTCTAATCTCATTCTTTTACATGTGGCTGTCCAGTTTTCCCAGTACCACTTGTTGAAGAAATTTTCATTTCCGCATTGTATATTCTTGCCTCCTTTGTCATAGATTAATTCACCATAGGTGAGTAGATTTATTTCTGGGCGCTCTGTTCCGTTCCATTGAACTATTTGTCCATTGTGTTCCAGTACCATGCTGTTTTGATTATTGTAGCTTTGTTGGATAGTCTGGAGTCATGGAGCATACTTCCACTTTTGTTCTCTTTTTCTCAAGATTGCTTTGGAAATTTGGGGTCTTTTGTGGTTCCATGTAAATTTTAGGGTAATTTGTTGTAACTCTGATAAATGTCATGAGATTTTTGAAAGAGATTGCACTAAATCTTTAGATTGCTTTGGATATATGGATGTTTTAACAGTATTCTTCCAATCCATGAACATGGAATATCTTTCTATTTCTTTATATGGTCCTCAATTTCCTTCATCAGTGTTTTATACTTTTCAGAGTAGAGGTCTTTCACCTCTTTGGTTAAATTTATTCCTAGGTAGTTTATTCTTTTTGATGTGATTTTAAATAGGATATTTTTTTTTTCTCTGCTTTCTGTTTCTGTTGGAGACTTTAGGGTTTTCTTTATATAGTATGAGTTCATCTGAAAATAATCAGTTTTATTTCATCCCTTCTAATTTAGATGCCTTTTATTTCTTTTTCTTGTCTGATTGCTATGGCTAGGACTTCCAATACTGTGTTAAACAGAAGTGTGAGAGTGGGCATCTTTGTCTTGTTCCTGATTTTCACCATTGAGTATGATGTGGGTTTATCATAAATGGTGTTTATTAAGTTGAGCTATGTTGCCTCTACCAACTTTGAGGAGTTTTTATCATGAATGGATATTAAATTTTGTCAAATGCTTTTCTGTCTATTGATAGAGCATGGAATTTTTATATTTCCTTTTGTTACTGTAGTGTATTGCATTGATTTTGTGTATAGTGAACTATCCTTGCATCCTTGGAATGAATCTCATTTGATCATAGTGTATGATCCTTTTTATATGTTATCGAATTCAGTTCGCCAATATTTTGTTGAAGATTTTTGCATTTATTTATATTCATCAAAGCTATTGGACTATAATTTTCTTTTTTGTGATATCTTTGTCTGGTTTTGGTGTCAGGGTAATGGTGGCCTTGTAGAATGACTATCAGAGTGTTTCCTCCTCTTCAATTTTTTGGAATAGTTTGAGGATGGTAGGTATTAGCTCTTTTTTATTTGTTTGGTAGAATTCCCCTGTGAAGCTGTCTGATCCTGGACTTTTGTTTGCTGGGAGTTTTTTTTTTTCTCTTTTAGTAGCTTCATTGAGATGTAATTCATATACCATATAATTTACTCATTTAAACTGTAAAATTGCATGTTTGTTTTTTTTCATAACCACAGAGAGGTACAATCATCATCATGGCCAATTCGGGATCATTTTCACCACCTCAATGAGAAATCCCAGACCTTTGGCAGTCACCCCCATTTCTTCTCAGCACCTCCATTCCCTGCCAGGCCTGGGAAAATACTGATCTACTTTCTGTCTCTATAGATTTGTCTGTTCTGGACATACCTTATTAGAATCATATAATGCATAGCATATTTTTAACTTAGCATATTTTCAAGGTTCATTCATGTTACAGCATGTGTCAGTAATTCATATGTTTTTATTGCTGAATAATATCCATTGTATAGATAATCCATATTTTATGCTTTTATCTATTTTTAATGTCTGTTAATATTGCTTTATGTATTTAAGTGTTCTTATATTAGGTGCATGTATATTAATTTGTTATAATCTCTTTGTATTGATCCCTTTCTTATTATATCATGTTCTTGTCTTTTGTTATAGACTTTGTTTTATTGTGTCTGATATGAATATTGCTACCCCCACTTTCTTGTTTCCATTTGCAGGAAATATCTTTTTCTATTTTCTTTCTTTCAGTGTGTAACGTGTTCTTTACCTCTAAAGTGATTCTCTTATAAGTAGCATATGGATGGGTCTTGGTTTTTTTAATGCCTTCAGCCATCCTATATCTTTTCATTGGAGCATTAGTTGAAAATGCTTACTGATAGTTGTTTACCTATTGCCATTTTGTTACTTGTTTTCTCATTGTTTTCATTGTTCCCTTCATTTCTTCCTTTGTGGTTTGATGATTTTCTTTAATGGTATGCATTTATTCCATTGTAGTTTTTGTGTATCATAAGTTTTTGAGTTGTAATTACCATGGGGTTTCTGTATGTTGACCTGTAACTGTATCTACATGTTTTAAAATGATAGGCATTTAAGTTCAAACACATTCTAAAAGATCTACTTTTTTGGGGGGCTGCACCCATGGCATGTTCCTGGGCCAGGGCTCAAACCTGCACCACAGCAGTGACCCAAGCCACTGCAGTGACAACTCCAGATCTTTAGCCTGCTGCACCATAAGGGAACTCCAAAGATCTACATTTTTGGAGTTTCTGTCCTGGCTCAGTGGAAACGAATCTGACTAGCATCCATGAGGATGCAGGTTTGATTCCCTGGCCTTACTCAGTGGGTTATGGATCTGGCATTGCTGTGAGCTGTGGCAAAGGTCACGGACGCAGCTTGGATCCCACATTGCTGTGGCTGTGGTGTAGGCCGGCAGCTACAGCTTGGAGTTGACTCCTAGCCTGGGAACCTCCATATGCTGTGGGTGTGGCCCTAAAAAGACAAAATAAAGATCTACATTTTTTATTCCCTTCCTCCACATTTGGTTTTTGATGTCTTATTTTATATCTTCTTAGTTTATCTTACAAATTTTTGTCTTTTTGCTATTTCTCGGGCCACTCCCGCGGCATATGGAGGTTCCCAGGCTAGGGGTCCAATCGGAGCTGTAGCCACCGGCCTACGCCAGAGCCACAGCAACGCGGGATCCGAGCCGCGTCTGCAACCTACACCACAGCTCATGGCAACGCTGGATCGTTAACCTGCTGAGCAAGGGCAGGGACTGAACCTGCAACCTCATGGTTCCTAGTCAGATTCGTCAACCACTGTGCCACGACGGGAACTCCTATCTTTTGATCTTTGTAGTAGCTTAATTTTTTTTGTCTTTTTGCCTTTTTTTTTTTTTTAACCTGTGGCATATGGAGGTCCCAGGGGCTAGGGGTCTAGTTGGAGCTGTCGCTGCCGGCCTACGCCACAGCAACACCAGATCCAAGCTGCGTCTGCAGCCTACACCACAGCTCACGGCAACACTGGATCCTTTACCCGCTGAGCGAGGCCAGGGATCAAACCCGCAACCTTCATGGTTCCTAGTTGGATTCGTTTCCACTGCGCCATGACAGGAACTCCTTTGTACGAGCTTAATTAAGTGATGGATCCTTAGCTTTTACTGTCTATTTGCCTTTACTACTTGGATTGTTCTTTTCCTATAGATACTTCTTATTGTAGCTTTTTCTTTTCCCTTAAAGAAGACCCTTTAATATTTCTTTTAGGGTAGATTAGTATTGATGAACTTAGTTTTTGCTTGTCTGTTTTCTTTATCTGTCCTTTAATTCTAAATGGTGATTTTGTTGGGTAGACTGTCCTAGGTTACATATTTTCCCCTTTCAGCACTTTAAATATATAATGCCACTCCCTTACAGCCTTCAAAGTTTCTGCAGAAAACTCAGCTGATAGCCTTATAGGGGTTCCCCTGTGTGTGACTCTGTTTATCTCTTGCTGCCTTTAGAATTCTGTCTTAAGCTCCAATTTTTGCCATTTTAATTATGATTTGTCATGATACAGGCCTGTTTGGTTTCATTTGGTTTGGGACCCTCTGTGCGTCTATTACCTGGATATCCATTTCCCTCTTCATGTTTGTGAAGTTTTCAGCCATAATTTTATCAAGTACATTTTTTTGGGGGGGGGAGGTCTTTTTGCTATTTCTTTGGGCTGCTTCCGCAGCATATGGAGGTTCCCAGGCTAGGGGTCCAATCGGAGCTGTAGCCCCCGGCCTACGCCAGAGCCACAACAACGCAGGATCCGAGCCACGTCTGCAACCTACACCACAGCTCACGGCCACGCCGGATCGTTAACCCACTGAGCAAGGGCAGGGACCGAACCCGCAACCTCATGGTTCCTAGTCGGATTCATTAACCACTGCGCCACAACGGGAACTCCCTATCAAGTACATTTTTGACTCTCTTCTCTCTCTCTTCTTCTGGGACCCCTATAATGCAAATGTTGGTGTATTTTATGTTGCTTCAGAGATCTCTTAAAATTTTCTCATTTTTCAAATTTGCTTTTCTTTTAGCTGTTCTTATTGGGTGATTTCCATTATTCTATTTTCCAGATCACGGTGTGTGTCCTTCTGTATCACCTAGTCTGCTATTAATTGCTTCTAGTGTGTTTTTCATTTCATTCATTGTATTTTTCAGTTATGACTAGTTGTTTTTTATGTAGTCTAGTTCCTTGTAAAATTCTCATTGTGTTCATCTATTCTGTCCCCTTAATTTCAGTTTGCGTTCTTGTTACTTACCAATGCTTTGAGCTCTCTATCTGATAAATCATTTTCGTTTCTTGAATTGTTTTGGCTACACCCACAGCATGTGGAAGTTCCTGGGCCAGGGATCAAACCTGCACTGCAGATGCAAGCTGCGCCCCAGCTCTGGCAATGCTGGATCCTCAACCAGCTATGCCACAAGGGCACTTCCTCCTTAGCTCTTTTTTCAAGGGTTTTCTCTTGTTCTTTAAATTGGAAAAAAAAATTCTCTGCTTCTCAACTTGCTTATCTTTGTCTCTATGAAACTAGGCATAATGAGTTCCCTATTGTGGCCATGGAGGGGTATCCTTGTGTGGGAGTGTCCCTATGCCGTCTGCATGTGCTCAGTGGCTTGGGTGGGATAGCTGGATCTGACATGAACACAAGTTACATCTTTACCTGGGATGTGGGGGCACTATTACCTTTGGTGGGGAGTGGAGCTGGAGAAGAAGGGGCTAAGGACATGGCCAGGTGTGATCTGGAACTTCTCCTTTGCTCAGGGGCCAGCAACACCCTATTGGAGGTGGGGGTTGGGTCTCGAGTTGCTGGAGCAGAAGCCCTGAGTTTGGGACTGAGCTGCCTCTGTTCCCTCTAAATGTGTCCTCTCCCTACTCCCAGCCCCCGAACTCTCCCTCCAGAAGGGAGCAGTGCTGGAGGAAGAGGGGCAGCTGGGGGTGCTTGATGTGGGCCTGAGTGTGGGCTATGGCTACCTGGCCAGTCAGAGTCTGGGACCACTTCTGATGCACTGCCTCTGTAAACTCCAGTAATGGCTGTTCAGATGCTGTTCCAGGTCAGGTTGGCCCAGTCCCTCCTTCATAATGGAGCATTCATCTCGGGTGCAGCAGCCCCTGCCCTAGTGTGGAGGTGCACCGTGAAGCAAGCAGGCATAAGAGATGCTTGGTTCAGGCTGGAGAGCTTGTTGGAGTGGTCCTGGGAAACCAGCCAGAACCCCGTACAGATTCGCTTTTTTTTTTTCCCTGCCTTGTTTCAGAAGTAAGCAAGCGTGTGTGTGCACTTTACTAGCGGAGCCTAGGCTCCTTAGAGCCTCCTTGTTAGTCTCTCTGGTTTTCTAACCAACGAAGAGGATGCCTCTTTCTGATGAGGAACCCCCGAGCTGGGGTACCCAATATGTGGCTGGAGCTGCCCCCTCCCCAGGGAGGACCTCTACCCTTGTAACCACCCCCGCCCCCGATTCTGTGTCCCTTCTGAAGGACACAGGTCCAGACCTGATCGCTTCCCTTCCCTTCCTGCCCGATTGTGTATGGCTCTTTCTCACAGCTTGGGTTGTACAGAAATCTTTCTGCCAGGCTCCAGCTAGTGTTTGCTGAGGACGCGTTAGTTGTATTTGTGATGTGTTTGGGGGGGGAGGGGAGGGATGCTCCCCATCCCCCTGCTGCGCCGTCTCTCTCTTATCCCTCTATTTTTTATTGTGAAACTTTCAAAGTCAGTATATATATATATATATTTTTTTTTTTTTTGTCTTTTTGTTGTTGTTGTTGTTGTTGCTATTTCTTGGGCCGCTCAAGCGGCATATGGAGGTTCCCAGGCTAGGGGTCCAATCGGAGCTGTAGCCACCGGCCTACGCCAGAGCCACAGCAACGCAGGATCCGAGCCGCGTCTGCAACCTACACCACAGCTCACGGCAACGCCAGATCCTTAACCCACTGAGCGAGGGCAGGGACCGAACCCGCAACCTCATGGTTCCTAGTCGGATTCATTAACCATTGCGCCATGACGGGAACTCCTCAGTATATTTTTTAATATATAAAAGTGAATAAAATGGAAAGAGCTTATTTTTTGGTTCCTTGGCAAACCGAGCAGACCTTCTATATCCGAACTAGTGCTGTGTCCTTCTAAGATGTACATTGTCCTCAAATATCGTAGAACTTTTCTTTGGGGGTTAAAGAAAAACAGGCCCTCCATATCCCATAGCATGTTCTTTGGAATCTTCTCAGGGAGGCCTTTGTTTCTTGAAGGCAAATTTGGTTTTTTAGAAACAGCTGAAAGTTACTTGGCAGCAAATCCGGTGACTGAGGTGGGTGATCAAGCCGAAGAACATGATTTTTGCTTCCAAACAAGGTGTAACTATAAAGAAATGAGGCTGATTTTCTTGTACGGTACGTAAACTAGCTCAACAGCCATTCCAAAAGAGGACTTCCAAAAACGTGTGGCCTTGGCAAGAAAAAAAAATTCCCTACTCCAGTATGCACACACACAGCGTATAGCGTCTGGCCCAAATAGATAGACAAGTAAATTAAAAAGCCCTTGAAATTTAGTTTCAAACCATCGATTACACAAGTATGGGATGGAAGAGACCCGACTTGGAGGCCACTGTTGCAAAAGCATCTGGGAATTTCAGTTGGCTACAAGCTCATGAAGAGAGTGACGTGGCTTCTGGGTAAATGTCTGCATTCTAGAAGGGCTCTCTGGTGGGGGTCTTGGGCTCTATGAGAACAAAACCTGTGCTCCATTCTGCATGGCTTCCCACTGTACCATGAGCTCAGCTCTGGGCATAACAGCGTAAAAGGACCACTGACCACACTAGAGCATGGACCGGGACTGAAGGGGCTGAAAAAACCAAGCCGGAAGAGGCAAGAATCAGTGATTGCAAATTATTGTTGAATTGACAGCAGTGTTGAAAAGTGGTATCATCTTAATCTCATGTTGGTCTTTACGGAAGAGCCAAGACCAATGGGTGGGAATTATAGGAAGGCAGATTTAGGCGCAACCTACCAGAGGTTGAGTCATATTATAGAATTACACATTAATTTTAATCTCGTGTGTGAATATACATATACAGAGAGATAAAAGTGATTGAAAGGGTATAAGCCAAGTATTTAATAGTAAATACGGGGCAAGGGATTATGGCATAAATATCATTTTTAAATGTTATGTTGTTAGATTTTTATTACCTGTATGTATTTCTTTTGAGAAAAGCTGACTTTCTAAAAACTGAAGGGGAGTTCCTGTCATGGCTCAGCGGTAACAAATCTGACTAGCATCCATGAGGACGCAGGTTCAGTCCTCGGCTTTGCCCGGTGGGTTAAAGATCCAGTGTTGCCGTGAGCTATGGTGTAGATCACAGACGTGGCTCAGATCTGGCTTTGCTAAGGCTGTGGTATAGGCCAGCAACGACAGTCCCCATTTGACCCCCCAGGCCTGGGAACGTCCATATGCTATGGGCGCAACCCTAAAAAGACAAAGAAAAGTTGAAGGTGTCCAGCAACCAAATTAGATGGCTTTGTGATCCAATGAGAGCCCAGCCTGAGATGCTAATCAAACACTGATTGTGGGATTGAACTAGTGGGTCCTTTTCAACCTATGGACTTGGTATATTGTTCTATGATTTAACCTTGTTCAAATACCAGAGTTGAGCTGGTGGCAGTTCCCGCGTGTATCCAATGAGAAGGGGGCTGGAAACTTCCCAGCAAGATGGGGCAACTTCCCAGCTGCCAGGCTTGTTCTAAGGACAAAACAGTCATCTTAACAAAACTCAGGGAGGAAGTTTAAATCAAAAGGGGTAGAATAAACACTTCAAAGATGACAAACCACCACCAACTGGCTGTGAACCTAGATTGTGAACTAGAAGAAGAATAAATACAGAGGGATAGGAAAAGGCACGAATAAAATGCTAAGAGCCAGGCTACTGGGGAGAAGTAGCATGTCAATAGGAGATGGTGGACTTGGCGTGTTTTGTCAATGTCAGTGGCGATCCATTTTAATTGCACCAGGCCAGCAGGCCTTGGACATGAACGACTCTTCTGGCTCTCAGCACTCAGCGTGCTTGGACCATAGCTGGCAGACACTGTACCAAGATCGCAAGAAACTGGCTGGTTTAGGTCATATTTTGAGACCTGAAGTATATCAAATATGACCCGAAGTGGGCAAAGTCTTGAGAGGCACATGGGAATAGCACATGCACGACACCAGCGCTGGGCACAGAGACGGGCACTTCCTTCCTTTCTGGACCAATGGTGCCACGAAATCAGAGCAACAAAGAAGCTAGACCTTTTGACCCGATTCTCCACTTTTCAAGAGGGAAACTGAGGTCCAAAGAGGGGAAGTGAATGACAAGCGTGTGTATTTATTTAGCTTTTTTTTTTTTTTTTTTTTTTAGGGCCACACTCCCAGCCTTTGGAAGTTCTCAGGCTAGGGGTCGAATTAGAACTGTCTTTGCCAGTGTGTGCCACAGCCACAGCAACATGGGGTCCAAGCCGTGTCTGCAACCTATACCACAGCTCGCGGCAACGCTGGATCCTGAATCCACTGAGCGAGGCCAGGGATCGATCCTGCATCCTCATGGTTACTAGTCGGAGTCATTACCACTGAGCCACAATAGGAACACTTGAGGAGGGTGTGTATAAACTGACATCCCCCTTTGTCTCCCAGAGAGGAGAAATGGACTTTAAAACACTTTCCTTCTGGAGTTCTCTTGTGGTGCAGCAGGTTAAGGATCCGGTGTTGTCACTGCTGTGGTGCGGGTTCAATCCCTGGCCTGGGAGCTTCCACATGCCCTAGGTGTGGCCAAATGAAAACAGTCCCTTTCTGTGTGCAGGCAGAAAACCTGACTTTAGAGTCACACATTAAATAAAAGCCTTCGGGTGGAATAACAGGGACAGTGATTAAGCAATAACTGGGATCTAGAGCCTTCTTCTGGTCTGGTGGTGGTAGCGTGTCACACTCTTGAGTCCAAGGACCAAGGCTTTGCAGTATTTAGGTGTCCTGAATCAGAGTGAAGATTTTCATAAATCACTTGCAAATACCAAAATAATGATGGTTTAAAAGACAAAGATAGTGGAGTTCCCGTCGTGGCGCAGTGATTAACGAATCCGACTAGGAACCATGAGGTTGCGGGTTCGATCCCTGCCCTTGCTCAGTGGGTTAAGGATCCGTCGTTGCCCTGAGCTGTGGTGTAGGTTGCAGACGTGGCTCGGATCCCGAGTTGCTGTGGCTCTGGCGTAGGCCGGTGGCTACAGCTCCGATTCGACCCCTAGCCTGGGAACCTCCACATGCCGCGGGAGCGGCCCAAGAAAAGGCAAAAAGACCAAAAAAAAAAAAAAAAAAAGACAAGACAAAGGTAGTGCCCTGTCAGGTCTTACCAGCCGCGGCAAATCACTGGCATCATATTAACAAACACGACCGATTGTCGTCCTGCTTCAACAAAACCAACCAACCAGAGGAAGCGCTAAACCAAATGCTTCCAGTTTGTGCTCAAAACTTTCTGCAAAAGGTGAAGATGGATGTGGGAAACGCGGGCTCCGCAGGAGAGCTGGACAGAAGTGTCTGGTGACAGCGGGAGGGGGACCGTGTGAGCAACCCACCTCCTGCTTCCTGTGAGCTGATCTCCTGCCACCAGGCAGAAACCGGAGCTCTGGGCTGGGACCACGTCCTAGAATCAAAGGGGCTTGGGGACATCTCAGGCCGCCCCTGACCTCCGCTCCCACTCTGTCCCTGCTCTTCCTTGCCCTGCCCTCAGATGCCAGCTGCGCCCCCTTCTTCGAGTGGAGGACGTTTCTGCTGACCTGACCAGGCCAACGGGCGGGAAGCCAGGCTTCAGAAACAATGGCCAGTTGGTTATTCCCGAGCTTCTTTGGCAGCAGAACGTCCAAGTATCAGCATCACCCCCGCTTCTATTTGAGACGTTGTCTGCGTGCAAAGCAGACTTAAGTAATAATCCCGGGCCTATACCCCTGACAGGAAGCTGCCTCGGAGTGAGTGCTGGTGCCAGACCTTCAGCTCCGTGAGAGTGGGGATCAAATCTGTTTTGTTTTCTATTGTCGCCTGCAGCTGGGATGGCGCCTGACAGCCAACAGGCCCGAGGACTGTCGAAGGAGCCCAGGTGAGGCTGCGAGCCAGAGTGGCTCCAATCAACCGTGAGTGTCCCACTGACCATGTCTGTGACCTGACCCTGGGGGACAGAGAGCAAAGGAGCGGGGGGGGGGGGCGGGGGAGAGGGGCGCAACTGCTTCTTTGCGCTCTTTGGGGGGGAGGAAGAATATCAATTCTGTGTATGATCCACACAGGATTGCTTTCTAGGTGGGCAGAGCGTTTTCAGCAAAGTGACATTTGTAAAGAGAAACGGGGCCATTTTTCTGAGCTTCCCAGGGAAGCTACTCTAACCTGTTTCTAAGTGGAAACTGCGGACTGGGTGTGTGTTGGGGGTGGGGGGGAGTGGCTTTGACTGGGGCTTGGGACCAAGACGGATGCTCACCCAGGAGATGGGCAGAGAGGGAGGCGGGTTTCTTGGACGGAATAGGAGGCTAGGCGAACAGCAGGAAAAGCATTGCACGGTCCACATGTGAGGGCTTACCAAAAAAAGACCCAAGGCATTTTTATTTGAGCATTTATTATTTTTTTTCCAAAGAAATCCATGCAAAGGGAAAGAGAGACAGAAAAACATGGTAACCATGTGCTAGCAGCCAAACATAGGAAAATAATTTGGCACAATTTGATTTTTTTTTTTCTTTGCAAAAGGACAATCTATGCTACCACTAAAATTTACCTTCCTCGCAAAGATCCATTTGATTTTCGAAAACGTCACGCAGGGTTAGTCTTCTACTTAATGGCTGGAGGAAGTAAATAAGGTAAAAAAAAAATAGAAAAGAAGAAGAAAGGTGGTGCCCTTCAGAGAGGGAGAACCACGGGGCACTGAGGAGCAGTCAGTGCACCAGCAAGAAGAAGCACAGCACAGAGACCGCCAAGCTGGGGAGGACCTTGGGCGCCGAGTGGCCGTTCCCCAGGTTGTGGGAGGCGGCCAGCTCATTGTCCTTCTCATTCGCCTGCTGCTTGCTTCCGGGAGCATCGTCCATGTCCAGGTCATAGGCCAGTTCTGCCGAAAGAAAAGAAAGACTTCAAATACCGCCTTACCCGCAGCGACAAGCCTGGACCGCGGCCAGGCAGGCCGGGGCTTCCATGGAGATGGGAAGACGGGGTGTGTGTGCGTTGCGGGGGGGGCACCTGAGGAAGATGGGAGTGCTGCTCCCTCTGCAGAGCACACCAGCAGGGAGCCAGCCGGCTGCTCTCCTCCCCGCCTCAGGCTCCGCCCGCACCCCAGGGTGCACGTCTGTCTTGCGCCTGGCAAGGCTTCACGCTGAGGTTATTTTCAGTGATTTCACAGGTGTCAAAACACAGGTGTGCCGTTCCCGTTGTGGCGCAGTGGAAAGGAACCCGACTAGCATCCATGAGGATGGGGGTTCGATCCCTGGCCTTGCTCAGTGGGTCAAGGATCCGGCGTTGCTGTGAGCTGTGGTGTAGGTCACAGACACGGCTCGGATCTGGCGTTGCTGTGGCTGTGGCGTAGGCCGGCAGCAAGAGCTCCGATTCGACCCCTAGCCTGGGAACCTCTATATGCCGAGGGTGTGGCCCTAAAAAACAAAAAAACAAACAAAAATCCATATAAGCTGCCATGTGTGTGACAACGTGTATGTCCTTGCGCATGTGTGTTGCAGGGAGGGGATGTGGCGGCCCCCGACCCTGGTGTACCTTTCCTGGGCCCTGCCTCCCATACAGATTTCCCCCTGGGAGCCCTGCTCCAGAGTTGAGGGCAGGGTCCTTTGCCACTGAAAGTTTTGTTTTTCCCCAATAATTCTTCTTTATGGTCTTTTCACTACCCCTCCCCCCCAACACACACACTTGATATAATGCATAGGATTTAAACTGATTATCAAGTCAATTAAGACCCTAACCTCCTCCTTTGTCTGCCTACCGTTTGAGACATGCTCATGATTCTGAAAAGAAATTGGGGATATTGGGGGGTTGGCCTGATGTGCAAGTCTCCCAGCAAGCAAATCTAAGTAGATTTGCCTTCCCAGATTTAGAGGTCAAGTCTCCTCCCTTGACTTTTCTAGATCTGGTCACCAGCGTTTCTATTTCAACAGCCTGTGAAGGTGATGTGATGCGAGCGACCTCGGCAGCCAACTGTCCCGTGGCCGATGGAGCCAGAAAGATCCCTTGAGGACACTGAGATGCTTAGCAACAGGCACAGGGGAAGTGACTCGGATTCGGCAGAAGGAAGGAAGGAAGAGCTCCTCTTACAGAGGATGAAACACGCAGTAAGTCACAGGAAGACGGTGTGGAGGACTCAGCTGGCCCAGGACGTGTGCAGAGCAGGGCCCGGGACCAGGGCTGCTGGCATTGCTTAGGGCAGGCAGCAAGGTCAAAGCAATCCAAGCTGGGGGGGGGGGGTCTAATTACCGAGCCCGAAACACTGCTCGCCAAAGGGCTACTGCAGTTTATAGGCCACCGGCAATGAGGAGGGACCCACATTGACTGTGCCGCAATCAGGAAAAGATACTGTACTCAGTATAAGACGAGAGCTATTTCAAAGTTTCTTTAATTGGCATACATTTGATTACTAGTATCAACGAACTTTTTCTACGTTTGCGTTTACATATTCTATTTTTCAGTGACTAAGAGTTCACATCCTTGGCCTTCTCATCTAATGGGTAGTAATGTGTTTCCTATTCATCTGAATATATATCTCACTGGGTCCTTTGCCTATCATCTTCCATACAAATAATTTTGCTATTTTGTTATTAACTACAATTAGTTTTCACTGCTCTACAAACGATGACCTAACTTTTAACATATGTGAAATCTGGCCACATTTGGCCCTTCTGAAGCTGAGAAAGTTTTTCTGGGGAGCTGATGATAATTCAACATTTCCAGGGAGCCCTTTTATGGAGGGAAAGGCAAATCAGCAGACTAATCTCCATTCTCTCTCCCCTCCAAATAAATAGATACAAAGAAAATAAAAAGAGGAAAGGAACAAAGGGCAACGCTCTACTTAGAAATCAGACCTCTTTGTCTGAAAGGTGAACTATGCCCAGCGCACAGAGAAGGCGGAGGTCAGCTGTCAGGCCGCAGGGACAGCACAGGCTTAGGTCCTGATCAGATTTCACCAGAGTTGAGAACACATATGGCTGGAACTGTTGAAAGGCCAGCCTTGAGTCTCAGGGCAGCTTCTCAACTTGAATGAGGAGGCGTATTTTTAGGGCCGACCTGTACGAACGCGCTCTCAGCAGCGCTTTTCAGATTCCTTGTCTGGATGTTCCCCTTTTACCCAAATTAGGATGAAGCAACATCTTTAAATGTGGCTCCACGGCTCTGCTGCTATTTATCTTGCTCTTCAAGTAACCCACGACCATGACACAATTTTGTCTACTATAGTCTGTGTGGTCAACTCAATGGTTACATTAAATCCAGTAGTTTCTCATCTTTTTGCCACCAAACACTTTTTTTTTTTTTTTGGTCTTTTTGCTATTTCTTTGGGCTGCTCCCGCGGCATGTGGAGGTTCCCGGGCTAGGGGTCCAATCAGAGCTGTAGCCGCCGGCCTACGCCAGAGCCACAGCAACGCGGGATCCGAGCTGCGTCTGCAACCCACACCACAGCTCAGGGCAATGCCGGATCCTTAACCCACTGAGCAAGGGCAGGGACCGAACCTGCAACCTCATGGTTCTAGTCAGATTCGTTAACCACTGCGCCATGACGGGAACTCCCCACCAAACACTTCTTCTGTGATGTTTCTCTTGCTCGGACCCTACATTTTGAAATGATCCATTATTGAGTCCTTGTTGTGTGCTAAGTGCTTTATGTATATCATCTCATTGAATTGAACCTTCTCAGCAATGTTAGGGAGTAGGTATTATAATTCAAATATACATATACAAGTATGCATATGTGTATGTGCATATATATGTATGTATATATATACAAATTGAAAAATTTTGTACACCAAATAGACTTCAATGATTAAGCAGTAATAGATTCCTTCTCAAAAAAAAAAAAAAAAACCAAACCCAAAACCTTGATTAGTGTAATATATCCAGTGTTTCCACATACAACTGATCACATACTTGATTAAGGAGCCTTATTAAACTTTATGAAATACTAAAAAGAGCTCTAGGTGTGGGGACCCAGAATGGGAATTATATTAGTTCTCTACCTGAAGAAATTGGCAATCATGGCTGAAGCCATCAGACACATCTGGCACAAAGCTGGGCCAAGTGTTCTACCTCCAAGGGGGCCCAAGAATATTCAGAATAATACCTCCCTGTGCTGCCTAAGCTGCGGCTGCAGGTTTCCTGAGGCTTCCAGCTCAGCAGCAGCCAAGCTCTTCCACCCAACCCTACAGCTGGGCTCCTGGGGCTGATACTGATGGGCCACCATCCTGGAGATTAGAGATGAAGGGGACAGCTTAGCATGACAAGGAAGCACTATGGGAGACAGAAAAAACAAGAGTTTTGAGAAAGAGAAATGTGGATATTCCTGAACAGAGGCACTATACGCCAATTTAATTCAACAAACCTAATGGTAGCCTGTTCTGTCCCAAGCACTGAACTGGAAGACTGGCGAACGATCGAGTGTGTGCCTTCAGGAATCCCCCACCCTGGCAAGGAAAACAGACCACCAGAGACCCCAACACGACCCTCAGCAGAAAGTGGAAAGGGTTCCAAGAAAGGCACTAGCAGAGCGCCAGGAGGATGGACGGGGGACAGAAACATTCCAAATAAATGGCTCTGGGAAGGCTTCTTGGAGCCACTGGGGAGGTCATTTAACGCAGGAAGGATGGGCGGCCCCAGGGCAGGGCCAAATGAAACAGTGATGCATTTCAGGCAGAGGGTCCAGCGCCAGCAAAAGCAGCTCTGTCGGAGAAGGCAGACAGGGCCTGTACTCACAAGAGCAAGGAGCCTCTCCGCAGGAAAGGAGCGCAGCATGCACACTGTTGGGGGCATGTTCCATGGCGGGTGACAAAAGCTAAGGCGGGAAGGACAAGTGAGGGCCCAATCATGGCGGGCTGGGATGCCAAGACTTGATGCTGGGGGCCCTAGGGAGCCAACACGGGTTTTTTTTTTGTTTTTGTTGTTTGCCTTTTCTAGGGCCGCACCCGCAGTGTATGGAGGTTCCCAGGCTAGGAGTCTAATCAGAGCTATAGCCGCCGGCCTACACCACAGCCACAGCAACGCGGGATCCCTAACCCACTAAGCAGGGCCAGGGATCAAACCCGCAACCTCATGGTTCCTAGTCAGATTCGTTAACCACTGCGCCACGACGGGAACTCCCCAGCGAAGGGTTTTAAGTAAGACATCCGTACAATGTGTTTTGTGTTTTTCAGAAAGAGGACTGGTAACAGTTTGGAGGACAGCCCCAGGTGGCTCCGGGGAAACTTGTCAGACTTCTTGTCGTGGGAAAAACAAGAAGCCTTGTGGGAACAGTGTCTGGGGCTCAGCCAGGAGCAAATATTAAAAAGAAAAAAAAAATTGTAGAAACCAACAAAGAAGCTAAATCAACACCAAACCAAAAACCATCATTTTGCTATAAACCAGATGCATTCTGGGAATCACCACAAACCATACTCTTAAATCCTTCATATTTTTGTTTATCAGTGATTTTTTTTCCAGAATGTATCTTCGTTGTATTAGGCACACATCATAGAAGGCAGACAAACTGTTTCTGTCTTGCAGTTAAATGTCCGTGAGAACCATTTGGGCCAGCAAGGAGACTTTCAGGCTAAATCCAAAAATCTGTTTCTATTTGTAATCAGTTTAAAGATACCCAGAGGGTAGACCCAACAGTCTGTACTAATTACACACTCAGCCCTGACTCTCATGTCCCTTGTGTTGCAGATTAGATAATCCCTTGAAATTATCCTCCATCCTTAAAATCTGCACTTTGGGTTGAAAAGTTTCTCTGCACTGGGCGAGGCCCTCGGTGAGAAGCCCCCCCCCACCGAGCTGTTCCGTCTCCCAGTGGAGTTCCTAAGACAGGCAGTACCATCCTGGGAGCTGGGCTGGCTCAGTTACTGGCCGACGGTTTCCCCTTTGACAAGTTATGTCCCCTTGCTCTGGGTTTTGGTCTGGGCAAACTGGATTTCCCTTGAGTTTTATGTCTGATTCTGAAGCTCTTGAGGCCCAGCGAAGGGCACAGTCGACTGGAGGCTGTGATCTTTCCCCTACGCACAGCAGCCGAGGTGGCTGTTCCCACCAGAGCATCTGTGTGCGCACAGAGTCAACCAGTTGCTTCTCCCGGGGTGTGAGTCTTCCGTGAGGTTCACCAGCTCCTGAATTCTGAATCCTCTCTCTCCTCGAGGTGGTCTGTGGTCTAATCTTGGATGAGAGACCCTGGCAATAAATAAACCCATGCTGGACTGTGTGTTTTCTTTAAACCTCGCATAATACCTTCTCCTAAAGGCAGTACACACACAGCTCTGGGGGAGAAGTTGCTGGACCTGGGGTGCATCCAGCAGGCCTGCACCGGCAGCCGAGAGAAATCTGTCAGCCAGTGAAAGAAAGAAAAGCCTTCGGGTCCTTACAAAGCAACCTGGGTCTGGAGCATATGAGAGGATGCCAGGGCTGGCCCTCTGGGGGCATGGGTGTCAAGGAGGGCCTATGGGGGCCTTACCCACTCCAGCAGGCAGACGTCACAGTGCAGGGGAAAGAGGAGCTGCTGTCAAAAGTGCCAGGGGAGTGACTGCTGCTGTTGAGCCAAGCACAGGGGTGTCTCTCTTGCCAAGCTTACACCAGCAGCTGACTAATCCAGCCCTCACCGAGCACCAGAGAAATACTGCTCTCCCCGCATTGTGTGTTCGCTGTATACAGCTGGCCTCCAGGACGTGAATATGCAAAACCTTCCCTGCATTGCTGGTGGAGCCCAGGGGCTGGAATTTGAGAAATGGCCAGAAATCCCGTTCATGGCATTACTACGCACTCTTGCTCCCCTTCCCGCAGAAGCCTGCTGGCCCTGCCGTGGGCTTCTGAGTCCCAAATAGAGCTCGGTTCCCTTGTCCTCTCCTCAACACAATGTCCTTCCCTGCCACATCCACCCCCCTCCCCAACCTTTGTGAACTTTCAGGTGTGAAATGACTACGTGGGCTTGAAAGCAGAGGAACGTGACTTTGCTAATGACCCGCAGGTCCCTGGGAGTCTAGATTTTCTTCTTCATGGATCAGATGCCGGGGAAACGGCACACTTGAGGCCTCTGGTTTTACTGCCTCTGCTGGGACTCCCTTTAGGGCCCATTTCACAATATGTCTTCTTGACAAATAACTGAGCTGCCCATTTCACCCACTAAATGACTAAATTCTGGGAAGACTCCAATGGCCTCTTCTGGATTCCCATTGCCCCAGCCCTCTGGGGCAATGAGCTGCCCACTTCATTTCTTACAGCTGATTCCAACCTGCGAACACCCTCAATCCCACTGCTGGGATGTTCAAAGAATACCATGGATTTTGCCATATAGACGTAGCCTAACTTCCCTGTTGGCCTCTTTCTCAATCTGGGGTATCTGTAGCTTTAGGTTCCACTGCAG
This sequence comes from Sus scrofa, assembly GCF_054392235.1. Classification (NCBI taxonomy): domain Eukaryota; kingdom Metazoa; phylum Chordata; class Mammalia; order Artiodactyla; family Suidae; genus Sus; species Sus scrofa. Next base: position 119,767,831 of record NC_139401.1, read on the forward strand.
TGGGCTATGGGTATATGAAGCCGCAGCGTGTTCTTCCTGAGGATTTGGGGGAAACAGCCTATTTTATACTGAAACATACAAGGCTGGCTGTCAGAAGAAATACACTATTTGTCAAGACTACAATCAGGTACTCACCTCACACCCATCAGAATAGCCATCATCAAAAAGTCTACGCATATATACACTAACAATGAAAAGATCAGCAAGAGAAATTAATAATCCCACTTAGCATTGCATCAATAAAATAGAATACCTAGGAATAAATCTACCTAAGGAGGCGAAAGACCTGTACTCTGAAAACTATAAGATGCTGATGATGGAAAGATATACCATGTTCTTGGGTCAGAAGAATCAATATTGTTAAAATAACTATACTACCCAAGGCAACCTACAGATGCAATGCAATCCCTATCAAATTACCAATGGTATTTTTCACAGACCTAGATAAAATGTGTATGGAAACACAAAAGATCCCAAATAGCCGAAGCAATACTGAGAAAAATGGAGCTGGAGGAACCTGGCTTCCTGACTTCAGACTATACTACAGAACTACAGTCATCAAAACAGTACGGTACTGACACAAAAACAGACATCTAGATCACTAGACCAGAACAGAAAGCCCAGAAATAAACCCACTTATGGTCAACTAATCTATGACAAGTGAGGCAATGATATACAATGGCGAAAAAAAGTCTCTTCAATAAGTGGTGCTAGGAAAACTGGACAACTACATGTAAAAGAATAAAATTAAAACAGTCTAACACCATACACAAAGATAAACTCAAAATGGATTAAAAACCTAATAAGACTGGATACTTTAAAACTCTTAGAGGACAACACAGAACACTGACATAAACCACAGCAATATCTTTTTGGATCCATCTCCTAGAGTAATAACAAAAACAAATGAGACCTAATTAAATGTAAAAGCTTTTTGCACAGCAAAGGGAACCATAAGCGAAATGAAAATACAACCCACAGAACGGGAGAAAAATCTTTGCAAATTATGTGACCAACAAGGGATTAATCTCCAAAATATATAAACATCTCATGCAGTTCTCTATATTAGAAAAAAAAAAAACCTGATCAAGACATGGGCAGAAGATCTAAATAGACATTTCTCCAAAGAAGACAGCTAGGTGGCCAAAAAGCACATGAAAAGATTCTTAACATTTCTAATTATCAGAGAAATGCAAATCAAAATGAGGTTATCACCTCACACTGGTCAGAATGGCCATCATCAAAATGTCTACAAACAAGTGCTGGACACGGTGTGGAAAAAGAGACCCCTCCCATACTGTTGGTGGGAATGTAAATTTGTACAACCACTAGGGTGAACAGTATGGAGGCTCCTTGCAAAACCAAATATAAAACTACCATATGATCCAGTAATCCCACTCCTGGGCATATATCTGGATAAAACCATAATTTGAAAAGATAACATGCACCAGTATTTACATTGTTCATTGCAGCAGTATTTATAATAGCCAAGACATGGAAGCCACCTAAATGTCCATCAACGGATTGGATAAAGAAGACGTGGTACACATATGCAATGGAATATTAGCCATAAAAAATGAAATAATGCTATTTGCAGCAACATGGATCTAGAGATTCTCATACTAAGTGAAGTAAATTATAGACAAATACCATATGATAGAAGTGGAATCTAAAATATGATACAAATGAACTTACCTATGAAACACAAACAGACTCACAGACTTAGAAAACAGACTTGTGGTTGCCAAGGGGGTGGGGGGTAGGAGAGGGAAGGATTGGGAGTTTGGGATTAGCAGAAGCTAATGAGTATATATAGGATGGATATACAAGCAGGTCTTACTGTAGAGCACAGGGAACTATATTCAGTATCCTGAGATAAACCATAATGGAGAGAAAGATGAAAAGACACATCTATTACCGAGTCACTTTGCCATACAGTAGAAATTAACATTGTAAATCAACTACACTTCATTAAATTTTTTAAAAAGTGCACTATTTGCATACTCATTTAAAACTTGATAAAATATTTCATGTTTTCTAGGACCTTCAGGTCATGTTCCGGGTGCTTAGGAACAGGTGTCACTCTGTCTTCACTGCTGGAACACTTGGGTCACCTCGGCTTTCTAAACTACCAAAACTGGGCATTCTGACTCACATGTTCCTGATTAATGACTTAACAGCTTTTTTCTATGACAACTTGCTTGTCAAGAAAGAACGCGCCAGGAATTGCCCTTAGCTGGGGCTCAGACTGTTCAGCATCTGACACAAAATGGTTTCCAGGGGATTCAGCCACTAAATATGCTTCAGTATTGCATCCAGCCTTTGAGAAAGGAACAAATCAAAATGTCACATAAACCCTTTGGAAATCAGATCCTCTTACTGTAGAATCTTACTCTGACATGGGCCAAGACTACACTCGTTTGGGTACATCGTGAGTCAAATCCTATTCCCAGAAACAGAACCACTCCCTCCTGGTAAAGTCTGATAATATGAGTTTGGCTTGTGGGCGCTGGCCTTCCCCACCAGCCCTGGAATTGTCACCATCTTCCACAGAAGTGTCACGCCTGGTATGCGCCTGTCTACACATCCTTCTCACCTGAGGCTGCCTCACAGTTCCACTGGAGTCACAGCCCATCAAAGCCTTTCCTTCCCACAGGAGAGGTTACCGCATCCCCAAGAGCCAGTGGAATATTCGAGAAGCTGGTGACAGAGACACTGTTCAGCCAGGACCAGGGAAGAAGATAAAGAGAAGAGGCTTCGGGAAAGGCAGAAGGGAAGAGAAGGCTTTAAAGTAAGGACTGCGAAGAAGCTACGGGAGATGTTTGAGAGATGTTTCGGTCAGGTGGGTGGGTCAAACACCAGACGGTACTGAGTTGAGAAGAGAGTGGGAGCGGATGTGGATTCACTGGATACTCATTAGCCTTGTGGAGAAGTTCGAGAGCGAGTGCAGTGAAGCACCGTCACCCTGAGCGTGCTGAGGTGTCGTGGCAGCACCTTGAGCGTCACGACACCTGTGCAACCAAGCTTCTTGGAAGATGCCTCCAGAGTTCCAACTCAAGGTGGCCTTTGGCAATGCTATATTCTTGTTATGTCTCATGCATTAACAGCCTGTAGACACCACATACTTGTATGCCAGTGTTTGCGCAGATTATTCACAGCAGCCAAAAGGTGGGAGCAACCCAAGAGTCCGTCAGTGGATGAATGGATAAACAAAATGCGGTACATTCACACGATGGGATGTTCTCAGCCATAAAAGGAATGAGATACTGATATGTGCTACGAGGTATATAAGCTCAGAAACTTGATGCTGAGAGAAAGAAGCCAGTCCCAAAATAGCACATAGTAGATGATGCCATTGACATAAACTGCAACTGGACAGAAGAGGCAAATGTTAGCAACAGTGGTAACGGTTGTACAACACTGTGAATGCAATCAGCGCCACTGAATTGTATACATAATGGTTAGAATGACATGTTTTGCAGTTGCCTGGTGGCTCAGTGGGTTAAGGACCCGGCATCGTCACTGCTGTGGCACAGGTTTGATCCCTGGCTTGGGAACTTCTGCATGTCTTGGACTTGGCCAAACAACATTGACAAATGTCTTGTTATATATATTTTACCATCAAAAACTATAGAGAGGGAGTTCCCGTCGTGGCGCGGTGGTTAACGAATCCGACTAGGAACCATGAGGTGGCGGGTTCGATCCCTGGCCTCGCTCAGTGGGTTGGGGATCCAGTGTTGCCGTGAGCTGTGGTGTAGGTCGCAGGCGTGGCTCGGATCCCGAGTTGCTGTGGCTGTGGTGTAGGCCGGTGGCTATAGCTCTGATTAGACCCCTAGCCTGGGAACCTCCATATGCCACGGGAGCGGCCCTAGAAAAGGCAAAAGGACCAAAAAAAAACAACCAAAAAAACCCCCAAAACAACTATAGAGACCAAAAGATAATGGCATCTGGGGCGCATCCTACTTCCTAAGGGGAAGGGAGGGCGAGGGCCCTGTTCCTCTGGCATTTTACTCGGTAGAGGGGCGAGTGTGCCTGTTTGTACCCGATGCCAGGGCAACTGGCCCTAAATGGCACTCCTTCAGCGCTTTGAAAGTCAAGTTGTCCGAAAGAGTTAAAATGGATATTTAAGCACTACCTCAGCTCTGCAACCGTGGCTCCTCGATGAGGAATGAAGGAAGGGGGCAGTTTTTGTCAGGGATTTTTAATCCGAGGCTCACTATTTTAAGGGAACTTACATTTACTTTCCTGAGTCACACAAATGATGCTGAGTTGAAAATGCCTTTTTAAAAAGTCAATGAAGGAATGAATACACGCTGTCCTCATTACTTTAAAAATGTAATGGCTTAGATTCACAGAGCTCTGCTTATAATATAAATTGTAAGCATGACACAGCTACAGAGGTATGCCTCTTTGGGTTCTGAGGCTGTCGAAGGAAAACACAAAATGTCACTTTTTGAAGCCAAATCAGATGGCTGGGCGGGCGTGGTGGTCAGGAGAGTGAGGGAGTGGCCTTACAGTCTCCTGGAGCCCAGAATCCAAGATGCTCAAAAAAAGCAGGGCTTTACATATCCGTTGATGGGGAGACCCGAGGGCTTCCTTTTCTCTTTTTTCTGGCCACGCCCGAGGTGTGCCAGGAAGTTCCCAGGCCAGGGATGGAAGCCGCGCCCCAGCAGTGACAAGGCTGAATCCTTCACTGCTACGCCACCAGGGAATTCTGGTAGTCTTCCATTTTTAATCAGCCGTGGTGGACCTTACAATGTATCCGAGAACTAAAATGCATGTGATATCCTGCCACTGTCCAACAGCAAAGGCAAGTTGATAGTACAAGAGCCATTGGGTCAACATGACTCAAGTCCCTGAAAACATTTAGCCTGAGTGTGGGAACATCATGGGCCAAAAAGCAACAGCAGGCAGATGTCCTCATAGAGGAAAGATGAAAAGCCTCGCTAAGTTGTGCCATCTGAATCTGTCCCCTAAAAACTCTCTCATCATCAGTGGGAAGCTGTTTTCCCCTTAATTTCCTTGGAAGAACACAGCGTCATTCCGGCTCCATCCTCTTACAGTTGGGATCCTCTGTTTTCGGATCCGGACTGTCTGTGAGTCGCCATTCCCACGTTCCCACAGGTACCATCGCCTCTGTCTTTGGACAGGGACCACGTCTCCTCTTTCCTCCAGCCTCTCTCTCCCCACTTACTCCCCTCCCCACAGGGTCCTCAATGCCCCAGCTAGATAAGGTACCCCTGCCTCTCCACTGGCCACGGCTATCCTGTGACAGCAGCAATCAGACCATACTCTTTTCCTAAGTCACATGTTGAGAATCACATTTCTCTTTCTCGGAATCCCATGACGGCTCCCTCCTGCATGGGGGATAAAGTCCTAATTCCTCAGCGTGGCATTCACACGCTTCTCCATCTCACCTTGTCTTGCTTTCCAGTTGCAACTGCCCACATATTTCCCCAAGCACCGTACCATCCCACGTATCATTTGCTGAAAATGGCAAGTACTTTGAGGTTCCCATGTCTTTCTTCATGCTGTTCCCTCAGCCTGGGATGCTCTCTCTCTCAGGCTTCAACATACATGCCACTTCTTAGAGGAACCCTTCCATCCTCCCCCTAGCCCAGAGGAATTACTTCCCTCTCTGACTATGAGTCAGATTGTACGCCTTTTTGGGCCATACCCATGGCATGAGGAAGGTCCCAGGCCAGGGATCAAACCCAAGTCACAGCAATGACAATGCCAGATCCTTAACCCACTGAGCCACCAGGGAACTCCCACTGGGACTGTACTTCTACCAGTGGACTAGTTTCATTCTGCAACACAGTAGTCATTCAGCTAGACTAGGAGCCCCATCAAAGGAAGACACGAGTCTACACACAGCACATGACTGGCATAGACACTGAAAAACTGAATGAATGCATGCATGAATCAAGGGCTACACAGATGAACCTATATTCCCAGTTTACTGAGAATACGAAGGTGAAGGGCTTCGTCCTTGGCAGAGACCCTTCCCATGCAGACTGTCCTCATCAACTGATGAGTTCCTTGGGGGAAAGAGTCCCACTGAACTAAGATGAAGAAAAGACAAAAGCAGAGCCAGTGGTGGGCGTGGTGCAGGAAGCCAATGGCAGGACTCAAACCCCGACCTCTAGATGCTAAAGCCCTTCTGACAGCAGCCAGTTCTCATTACCTGTAGCATCAGTTCACTCCATGTAGATGGATGCAATCAACAAGATCATTTTCATACTATCTTTTGCTGCCTAGAACTTGATGCTCTGCCCGGGGAGCAGGGGACATATGCCAGCATTCTGTGTGCCATGCTGGCAAGGAATCCGGATTTCCGGTGAGCGGGTTTCATTTCTTTATCACTTCAAACCTTGTGAGTTGGTTCCCATACCTCTGACCCTTGCTTTTGCCTCATAATCTACCCACTGCTGGGCCACACCCTGCCCCCTCCATCCCCATGGATCCCCAAGTGCAGGGGTTGCTGGCGATGGACATGACAGTGCCTGTCTCTGTCACATGAAAATATAGCTTCATTAGTGAAGTCGGTCCCTCGCTTGGCTGTGACAGCGCGAAGCACTGAGACTTCCATCCGCGCAGTCCCCTCCCCTTGCAGAGTCTGCGGGATGACTGCCAGGAAAATACAATTACGGGCTGGCAGGGGAATAAATACAAGTCCTTAACCTAAAAGTTCTGTGTTTTCATTTTCCCCCCTTTCCATGTCTCTATACACATCTTTTTCTCTTTCCATTGCTCCTTAAATTCATTTCCTGTGTCCAATTATTCCCTTCTCTGCTGTCTAGTTGGTGCTTTCCTAAACATTCTCTGCTGTCTCCAGAGTGATCTGTTCCATATCCCGAGGCCAGGGGCAAGGTTGGACTCCTTTAATGGATTCGGAATGTTACAGATGCCTGTCTGCTCCTCTGCCCTTTGAGGTAAATCTCTAACCCGGGTTCCCATTGCTTTAGAAGAGGTTCTAGTATCTCCTTCCTCCGTCTTCCCTCAGCGTTTCCATTGCCTTCCTGTTTACTCTGCAGCGCCATTCCTGCTTCTCAGCTCAGATTCCCTTATTATGGCCCTGGCTTCACCACCCTCCTCCTCTGGCACTGCCAGGCCCTGCGCCCGCGCATGCTCCCTTTGGTACTTCCCATCTCAGATGCTTCTGGCCCAGAGCCATGCCATTTGAGTACTGCTGTTTCACGGCCTCGTCTTTCTTCTAAGGGGAAAATGATTTGGACTTAAAAGAAATAAACTTTCTAGTAATCAGTGTAATCTGACAGTTGTGCCGGCTGCCCGAGGCAGCGAGACCCGCCTCTCGAGGGGGGTCCATGAGCGTTTGGACAGCCATTGGGCAGAGAGATTGGTGAAGGGATTCAAACATAGAGTGAGGGGGTGAAGGTAAATAGCTCCTGATGACCCTTCCAACCCCGAGATTCTAGGATTTCACTCAGGCCTTTAGAGGGCTCATGGCAGGGATGAAGGGGGAAGGGACAGGGTTCAAGTGACCTCTGCATTCCTCCCTTTGACACAGACGCTGTCTGGAGAGGCATCTAAGGCGAGCGTTGTGGAGTCTCTCTCAAAGAAAGGGAGCAGTGTTTTGGGGAGACGAGGACCAGCTTAGAGAGGAGGGCGTTAAATTCGCCAAGGAGTTCTCAACCAAGACATAACTTTAAGGGCGTAGCTACTGACCTGCCCATCCTGGGGAGAAAGAATTACGCAATCTGCCCTGCGTACCAAGGTAGCGGCTGTTTATCAGGCAACGTGAAATGTACATGTATAGTATGGGACAGTATAGAAGACAGAGCAGCCAACTCAGGAATTGTTTCCATGGATTTTTTGTTTGTTTGTTTCCTACCAATGGGAAACGATGCTGGACACCTTGCTCAGTGCGGCCATGACGGTACCGCTCAGGAGCCAGACAAAGAAAAGAAGAGGCATCAGATGGAGAAGATTCTTTTGGGAAACATGATGAAGACAGGAAGCCGGAAGGACTCAAGGGGAAGGCAATTGAGGAGCCAATGCTGGATCATCCCCACACAAATAGCTCTGTGGCATTAGAAACAGGTAGGCAAGCACAAAGGGAGTCTGGGAAAGGCGAAAAGATGCCCAGTGGCTCAAGCCCCCAGCTACAAAGAGGTAAAGGGGAAAAGGAAAATTCCGACTACAAAGAGTGGCAGCCGGGGTCCCTGAGAAAGAGCAGCAAGGAGATACTGAGCCCAAATAAAAAGAAGATGCAATTGGCAAGAGATCAACTTTAATTTAAAAAGGTCAAGGGTGGCCTCAGTTCTGCATAACTAAGACGGGGCCAAAGTTTTCCATGTCGTTGTCACCTGTCTACAGAATGTGACAGATGAGCCTGTTAACTAGGACAGGAACATCTTGTTGACCAAGTCCGTTGAAGTAGGGGGATGGCTGAGAAGAGCAAGGCATCGGGCTATAAGCATATCAGAAAACGATGCGATTTCAGAGTCAAAAGGCCTTGCAGGGCCAAGAAAGAAGCCACATTTAAACACACAAAGATGCAGTCAACAACAGTAAAAACAGACCAAAACTAGGGCCTTAGAGCCTGGCTCCCTAAACTTCTGGAAAGACATGCTAAAAGAAGAACAAATACAGCAACTATAGTTGCAATTCTCCAAAGAAAGAGAGGGAATATGGTGGCAATATTTATAGCTCAGGGGAGAAGCAAATCCAACACAAAGTCGTCTTTTGCTCTTGCAAGGGAGTGGGGGAGGCCAGGCTGCGGCGGGAGGAAGGCGCCCTCCTGCCAGTTCCCAGTTAATCCCCCGATGGCCTGGCTTCCGTTTTCCACGTCCAGCTCTCAGTCTTGGAACTTAGCGTCCTCCTACCTTTTCAACGCCACCTCTGCCCTCCTCCGTCCTTCCTCTAACTGTTCTCAGACTGCCCCGCGGGCTGTTTTTCTTTTAAAGGGTCCTCTCCTTCTTTGGCCCTCCACGCTTCTCACTGGACGAGCGTTCTCGAATGCTCTCCTCGGGGGCCCTGGTTTTATTGCTCACCCAGGACTCCCACATCCACCTCTCGCTCACACGTCTCAGGAGATGGAACCGTTCCTGGCCACTGCTGCCCGGATGTCCCTTAGGCAACTCAGACGCAACACAATCCCCGCAGCATTTCTATTCCTTCCCTCAGCGGCTCCCTTCCTGCGGGTCCCTGCCACCCGGCCCCCTCCCCGGTGCACGGAGCGGTCTCCTAGCCGTCCAGCTGCCTGCAAGTCACCCTAGATTCCCCCCTCCTTTTTCGTTCTCCAGGTCTAATTAATTAACACATCCCATAAACTCTGTTCCCTTAATATTCCGCCAATCCTTTCCCTTCCGGGGGCCAGGGCTCGCTAGGGCTGCTGCTTAGACAGAAGGTCATTCAACTGCTTCCCTACCTGGTCCTCAGGCAAACCATCCTCCCCGAGTTGACAGAATCCTTTTATTTTGTTAATTTTTAAGCTACTCAACACATGAATACATCCTTGAAGCTAAAGAGTCAAACAATACCTGCGTCTGTAGAGTTAAAAAATAAGCAAGCTAGCCCCCTCTTCCCCTTGCCCCCTTCCACAACCCCCCAGGGGTAATTGCTGGGAAACTGTACTGTCTATGCATATGCATATGCTAGGAGGTCTTGGCAATCCTTGCATATTAATACAGGTAGGACTGCTTCATTCCTTTTAATCAGAGCGAGAAATGCCATGGTGGGAATGAATACAATCACACTGATAGGCCTTTCATTTGCTTTTCATTTGTCCCTGGCACCAACAATGCGGCAGCGAGCATCCTCTGACTTACACCTTTGACTACCTGGTGTATTTCTGTCAGGTATATTCCTAGAATAACCCCGGCATGTAGGCATGGAGCTTGCTTGGGAGACAAGTGGCAGAACAGTAGGACAGCAGTTGGGAAGGCTTGGCTGGAGAAGATTTTGAGAGTAAGCAGATTAATGTATTTTTTTTCTTAGAAAGATGATATAGAGGATATCAATGAAATCAGATGATATTAAGGCATCTTTGGGAGAAAAAATCATCAGGTTATCACCCTCCTGCAAGAGCTATTTTTAAAACAAACATTAATTTAAAGCAAACCATGCACTTTCAACTTAGGACAAATACGGATGGGCACCACTGCCCTAGAAGACAACGTGGGAGTGACAGTGGCCCGCCGCTGAACATGATTTGGCAATAGAGTTTCTTTTCATCCAGGTCGTGAATATTATACGCTAAACTACATGGTCTGGATTGTGGAGCGAACCCTAGCCCATAAGCGCTCAGTATGGTCCTTGCGTACACCCGTTTTACTATCGTATATTCCATTTTTATTTTCGCAACTTTGGGAGGGTCGTGCAAATACTTGTCCGGGAAGAGAATTGAAATCATGAAGAGGGTGGAGAACAGATCTTTTCGAGGAAATACCAAAGAAATAGGATTGGCTCGTGACCTCTGATTCACTTCTAAAAGTGGTGACATTTTGGTCCCGAGAGCCACTTGGCTGAGTTTTTAAATTTTTTAATTTTTTATTTTTCCCTGCTGTACAGCATGGGGATCAAGTTATTCTTACCTGTATACATTCCCCCCCCCCACCCTCTGTTCTGTTGCAATATGAGTATCTAGACATAGTTCTCAATGCTACTCAGCAGTGGCTGAGTTTTTAATGCCCGGAATAAGTTCACTGCCCTGCCTGCAAATCCACAACGGCATTAGCAGCAAGCATCGCGTCAGGGGAAAATCAAAGTGAGCAAAGCATCATTAGGTGCGCCGCCCCGTGTCACCAGAGAAAGCAATGTACTCAAGGGATTACCCTGATTAAAGATGCCTTCTCCTTAAACAGAGATTGTTTCCTTCCACCGATTTGTCCCCCATCAATTCTCCCCATGTCACGCAGCATTCCCGTCCAACAGCAATTGCTGGTGTCTTTTTAGTTTCTCTGCCAAGAGATTAGAGGCAGCAAGTGGAGCCTGGGCAGTCACCGTCATTTCCTCCCCGATGGAAGACGTATGAACGGAGGGCTGTGGAGACGGATTACAGTTTAGGTCACCCAGGGGAGAAATCTGAAGCCCCCTTTTGATGAACAACGAGGTAAGTAATCCTCAGACCTTCTTTTTTTCCCCTGAGTATTAAGCCTAAGACCAAGTTTAGGAGGCCTCCTTTTCAATTTGATTTTTTTTTTTTTTTGCCTTCACCTTTCTCATGCCCCAGGCAGGCTGGCCGGCAGCAAGGAGAGGGTGCGGGGGGTGCCCTGAACACGAGCTCCCGCAGCCTTCTTCAGGGACCAGACTCCCAGCCTCTCTGGTTTACCGCGCTATTTTTTTCTCTTTCCCTAAAACCTCTTCTAACCCTTGCCACTTCCAGAGTATTCTTTTAGGGGAAGAGAGGGTTAAAAATGTATCAAGAGTCTGGGTCCTTGTCTCTGTTACCACTACCCGAGTCTTTCTAAGACATTTCAGTTTACTGTGTTATCACGGGAGTTCCTGTTGTGGCGCAGCAGAAACAAATCTGACGAGTAGCCATGAGGATGCAGGTTCGATCCCTGGCCCCCCCCTCAGGGGGTTAAGGAGCCAGTGTTGCCATGAGCTGTGGTGCAGGTTGCAGACACATGGCTGGGATCCATCATTGCTGTGGCTGTGGTGTAGGCGGGCAGCCGTAGCTTCGATTCAACCCCTAGCCTGGGAACCTCCATATGCCGTAAGTGCGGCCCTCAAAAGCAAATAAAATAAAAGAAAAATGCAAGTGTTATCACGAATAACTGCTTGAAGTGGAGGAGTGGTGGCTGTGGAAGGGTGTGTGTTGCGTCTGTTTAGAACAACAAGGTAATTAATTGATTATCTGTTGAGGACAAGGAACATTAGTGATAACACCCAGAACTGTGCAGACCAGGCCCCGCAGATACAGGAGATCCGGAGCCTGACCGCAAGGCCTCGCCATCTAGCGGGAGATGCATACGTGCTGTAGGTATCAGGAGGGGCGGCAATGAATTGGGCACCTGCTCTTTGCCAGACACGGTGGCAGGTGCTGCGGTGCATACAGAGATGGAGAAAACTCAGTTGTTGGCTTCAAGGAGCTCTCTATCCATCAGGAAGACGAGATGGCTACAAAAATAACTGCGTGCAAGTGGGAATGTGGTAAATGCCACCAGAGAGCCAGGGACCAAGGGCTGCGGGGACTCTGAGCCTGATCTCCTCCTTTGTGCCCTGCCTGCAGGCAGGGCACCCTTGGTTATTTAGTCACAAAGTCGTACTCCTTCTCCAGTGAGATAAGATCGATCGGTAAATGGGACTCCACAAACCTCCACAAGCATGGTATTTCTGGTTATTTGAAGAAACCATACTTAGTAGATCTTTCTCTGGAGAAACACTGCCTTGTGCGCTGGTCGTAGTCACAGACTAACAGGAAAGCCAGGTCAGTAGCTCAGGGCTGGCTGTGCAGAGGCTCAGAGGTTCCCCAGGACCGCCCTCGATTTGCAACGCGCCGCCCCACTGGTGTTCGGTGTATCTGAGCCCAGGCGTGGTGGGGCGCAGCTGCTCTTCAAGTGAAACCCTAAACCCTTTCAAACACTCGGCAATCTTTCTACTTTCTCCGCTTGCGAGGCTCTGAAGATTTCCCTCCGTGCATTTTTCCAGCATGATGTGAGATGCCTGTGCGTCCAGAGAGATTTACGAGACGGCCTTTTAAATGTAGCCTCTTTTTCAAACGGAGGTCCCTTTCCCCTGGAGTTTTGGCCATTAACTCTCTGTCTGTTTATTTGCACATTTTATGAACCGAGGGGCAAGTGCGTTCTCACGTACAAACAAACAAGACACCCCTGGATGGGTTATTCTGCCAGTCCTGACTCCTGAAAGGAAGACAATGAAAAGCCAGACAGAGATAATCAAAGAGGTGGGATGCAAGGAGATAAGGGAGTGACAAATCCCGAATCTCATGTTCCCATTCCTGCCTAGACAAAGAAAAGTACATTTACTTCAACAATGCAGGGCAGGTCTTACTGAGGAATTAAAGACCTAAGCCTCTTGCCAAAGAGTTTCTGGCCGACAGGCTGCGGCTACCCTTGATCCCCCTCCCAACTCCCCCCGCCCAGTCGTCTATCTAAAAATACCAACTCACCTTGGGTGAGAAGCTGTAGTTATGGGAAGGTTTCATCCAGCAGATTGGTAAACAGACTATCAGCTTGAATTACTGAAATTAGCAAGGCTAATGCAATGTCACTATTCAAAACTGGGCCAATTTGGAATTTCTTAATGGCCTTAGGAGAGGGAGTCTTTATACATCCTACAATCTCTCTTCATTCTTACCTAAATTCCTTCTCAGATGTTATGAATGGCCTGTTTTGTAGCCAACACAAACTTTGTCCGGTAAAATAATGTAAGGAACTCAGAATGAAAAGAGATTAGCTGTTCCTGGCTCCTGTTATTTTACAGCAGAAATAACTTTGGCTTCTACTGATTCATAGACAAAGCTTGAAATGCAAAGCATGCTCAACTCTAGATTCAGCATGAAAAGGACCTTAAAATATGCCCAAGTGCAAGTAATGGACTTATTAAAGGGAAGAAAAGAGGCACTTTTCACACACTCCCGAGCTCTTTAGTCCTGTCATATCAGTAATCTTGCTTAAGAATTTCATTCTATTTACATTTCTCCTCCCTTTAAATATCCTCAGGACTCACATGGCATCAAGTACTGAAGCTTGTGAGACATTAATTTCTTTATGTTAATTACAGGGAAGGCATGTAAAGTGCACAAGTGATAGAACTTGGGGGCACTTGCAACCATTTCAATAGGAATTAAAAATCAGTTCTGTAGTTTTAATTGAACACCTGATAATTTAGCCAACAGCTATTTTGGGAGGCAAACTTCAGGTATCTTCTTTGGACTATTTCCAGACCAAGTGCATTTTCCATTAGGAAATCTAGTTTATATTTGATGACAAAAGCATGAACTGCCACATTTGGGTGATTATGAAACATTTTATAAAATCATAATAAACATGGGAGGCTTTCAAGCCACAGTACATAAAGCACATGGTTCTCAAATACGCACATGAACGCACGTCTAGGCTTCCTGTTTTAATTTTAAGAGAACTCGGAAGAATAAAAATAGTGCCTGAAAAATTTTGCCCATCTTGGAATATTTGTGTGCAATTACAAAACAAACAAACAAACAGGAGTTCCTGTTGCAGGGCAGTAGAAACGAGTCCGACTAGGATCCATGAGGATGCAGGTTCGATCCCTGGCCTCGCTTAGCGGGTTAAGGAGCTGGTGTTGGCACAGCTGCGGCATAGGTGGCGGCTGTGGCTCAGATTTGATCCCCGGCCCAGGAACTTCCATATGCCATGTGGCGCACCCGCCCCCCGCCCCAAAAAAGAAGAAATTACTTGATGTCTGTGCCTTAGTCTCCATCTGTAATATGGGGAATGTGGTACAATAGGACTTGGAATCTGCAAGGGCAGATGCATTCTGAAGAGGTGCCAGTCTGCTTCCACAGGATTCTTACAGTGAGGACACTACCCTGGACCCGCCAAGGGACCGTTAGGATCTGGAAGAGCAGTGTGAGGGATGGAGTAATCCAGGTTCCTAACCCCCGTCCTCCCAGGTCCCTCACCTACTAGCTATGTGACCACAGTCCTTTGAATATTGTTTTCTGTTTAGGGCCACACCTGCGCCATATGCAAGTTCCTAGGCGAGGGGTCGAATCGGAGCGGCAGCTGCCAGCCTATGCCCCAGCTCATGGTAACACAGGATCCTTAACCCGCTGAGTGAGGCCAGGGATCGAACCTGCATCCTCACGGATACCAGTCGGGTTTGTAACCCGCTGAGCCACAACAGGAACGTCCATGAGCTTTTGATTACGAGCCTGCAAAATGGACATAATACCAGTGGTTTCTGTCTCTGAATAGGACGGGGGGGAGGAGTACGCAAGGGCTGAGTTTGGGTGTATTTAAATTTTAAGAACCAGTAAGCGCAGCTGTGCTAGATTCCAAAACACTTGGGGGGAAAAAAGGCAACCGGCTATCTAACGCTATGCACACAAAAGAGTTACTGTGATGAATTCCAATTTCTCTTCTAGAAAGTTAATCCAACTGCTTGGGTCTAGCTAGGTAGATTGAGTTTGAATACAAACTTAGTGGTGCTTAGCGTTACACACATTAGAAAGACTCTGATGTACAAATTCTGTTCAAAAGCAAAGATGAAGAGGTCATTACAGGTAATGATTAAAACTAAAGCTATGGGGTGTTTTCTTAAATGAAGTTCCAGCAACTAGTTTGAAATGCCAGATACTAGACGTTCAGATATAAATCAAGCTGTCGTCTTCAGAGTTTTCTGACTGGTAAAAAACCACAAGCCAGAACATCAAGCATTTTGGCAATGACAAAGTTCAAATACTTGCTTTTTCCTTTCCAGGCAGGTCAGTCTCCTTAACCCTTCATTCTCTGACAAGGCTTCCCTAAATGTTCTTCCACCACAGCCAGGACCCTGGGCCCAGGCCTCTGGGAGTATTTGACTTAGCCAGGCTCAATCCTAGTTCCCATTCCTTCTAGACGTGCCAAGATGGGGTGTTCTCTGCCCTGGCCCCTCTAAAAGCAGAAACGGGGATCTGCAAGGCACCAGACTTCATTTCCCACTCTTCTAGAAGGGCTTTGGAAGAGAGTGTGCTGGAAAGGTGAGGACAATACCAAAGTAGGAATTTTCCATAACTTAGAAGAGGAATTAAGGAAGGTTAAAGGCTCCTGGAATGGAGTCTGGGATTTTGCCCGCCCCCGAGTGACCTGCCACTGTTAGCTTGGCTTGGGGTCATTTATCAACCTGGAGCTCCCTGACTTCCCATCCACCAGCTGCTTGGGAGAGGCGGATGCACAGAAGTGATAGGTCGCTGTCCCCACCAAGAAATCTGACGTTGTTATACTTCTACCTGGGACAAAACTGAGAAGATGACAAGCGTATCTTTGTTCCCCTCTCCATCACATCGGCCTGGTGGTCCTTCCTTATCCTCGCAAGAGATTTGTTGACTCCACGCGTCCTGTAGCAGATCAGAGCAACCTTCCGAGCATCTCATTCTGTTCCAGGGATTCATACTGTGTATCCGCCAGGAGGGCAAAACAGACCAGGGAGGGAGGTGCTCTAGGACAGTGGTCCAAGTCCTGGACTGGGAGCCAGAAAACGTGGCTGCCAATATCGGCTCTAGTACCTCCCAACTCTGATTGAGGGCAAGTTCCAGAACTTCTCTGCACCACAGTTTCCTCACCTACAAAACAGGGTGGCTGAGAGTTTATGGCAGAC
This sequence comes from Sus scrofa, assembly GCF_054392235.1. Lineage (NCBI taxonomy): Eukaryota > Metazoa > Chordata > Mammalia > Artiodactyla > Suidae > Sus > Sus scrofa. Next base: position 119,784,100 of record NC_139401.1, read on the forward strand.
CATCTAGTCTGGTGTCTGACACAGAGTAGGTGCTTCCAAAATATAAACATTCTTTTTCTTTTTTTTTGTCTTTTTTTTTAGGGTTGCACCTGCAGCACATGGAGGTTCCCAGGCTAGGGGTCCAATCAGAGCTGTAGTTGCCAGCCTCCACCACAGCCACAGCCACACTGAATCTGAACCGTGTCTTCCACCTACACCACAGCTCACGGCAACACCAGATCCTTAACCCTCTGAGCGGGGCCGGGGATTGAACCTGCGTCCTCATGAATGCTAGTCAGATTTGTTTCCGCTGAGCCACGACGGGAATTCCTAACATGTAAATGTTCCATGTGGAGGGCAACAGAGAGAGGAGATTACTGCCCCCCCCCCCCCCCCGCCCAAGCCCTGAAGATGTAAAGGCCATTGCAAATCTTATATCCTTCATCTGTGCCTGCCAGGGCACCAAAGCTGCAGGGAACTTTAAGTCTTGTATAGATTTAAACCTGAATCACTTTGTTGTACAGTGGAAATTAACACAACATCACAAGTCAACTCTACTTCAATAAAACTCTAAAAACTGAACAGAAAAATAAAGTAACAACTTACACCTTCTTTTTCTCTCTCAAGGATTCTTTTGGCGGAACCAATACAAATATGCTAGGAACACAAACCAGAAGAAGAATGGCAGATGAACAATCGCTATAACCACTACGAAAATATCAGGCAGCTGCTCTTCGCTCAACTGGTTCAAAGTCGCTAAGTCTTCGTGCTGGTGTCTCCTTTTTAAACAAATATGTTGCCGCAGATGGTTTGTATCCTCTCCCTTCCACTGTGGGATTTCACATGCATGGGAGGTGCTAGGCAAAGATGCAGACACTGCTGCATCCCAAAAACCCCAGCAGAGCCCAGTCAGGCTTTTCCAACACCCACCGCCCCCTGCTCTTTCAGGGCCCCGTGCTCCACCCCTACCCTCTGCAGTAGCCTTGCGGGCAATGGATAAAGCATACCCTGGGAGCAGGGGTCACATCTCTGCTCCAAAGTCACCAGTGCCTCACCGCTGTCCACAGAATTAAGCACAAAGCCTTTAGTGTTTCTGTACCCGCCTTCCTCCTCGAGAGCAGGTGCGGCCTCTTTATCCGCATCGAGCCGCACACTGTATGAGGCACAAGGAAAGGTGTGAGTTTGAGCTGAAACAATGGGTTGAATTGAATCCTCTCTCTGAGCACCTTCTCTTCATTCCTGGCACCTGCCCATGTGAAGGGAGATAAGGGGAGTTTCCTATGCCATCAGGAAACTTCTACTATCCACAGACAATTAACAGAGAGGAGGAGTTCCCACTGTGGCCCAGCGGGTTAAGACTCTGACTCCAGCGGCTCAGGTCACTGTGGAGGCACGGGTTCAATCCCTGGCCCAGCAGAGTGGGTTAAAGCATCCGCAGCTGAGACGTAGGTTGCAGCTGTGGCTCGGATTCAATCCCTGGCCCAGGAGGATGGTATGAGAAAAAGATGCTGTGGGCGTGGCCATTCAAACCAACCAACCAGCCAACCAACCAACCAACCAACCAGAGAGGGACTTGGGACACTTTGATGGTTGCCACTAAAAATCATGAAACAGCCTGTCCTCAAGGGACTTTTGTAAGGATGGAGCCCTTAACAGACGTAGGCTTTTTGGTAGAACTGAGATATGAAATAATTTGACATAAGGAGAAAGAATTCCTGATTTGCCCCAGAGCAGAATAGGGAGCAACAGAGGAGACAGACCTGAGAGCAAACCCCAGCTCCACCCTGAGCAAGTCCCTTCACTTCCTTCTTTTCGCCTCACTCTTGTCATCTCTAAAGTGCGCCTAATTCCCTCCCCGCAAGGCTGCTCTCATTCAATGAGAGCACGTAGGCCAAGTTCCTCACAGAAGCCTTGGTATTTAGTGGGATCTCAATAAACGCTTGTCGATGGAAAGTAGAGGAACGACTCATCTTTCCAAATAAAGCAGTCAGGTGTGGGGCTGGGCTGGCCATAGTGCTTCCTTTTTAAATTCAGTCATTATTTTTTGCCTTTCATTTCCTTTTATTATAGTTGGTTTACAGTGTTGTGTCAATTTCTGCTGTACAGCAATAGCGACCTAGTCATATATATATATATAAAAAGATTGTGTGTGTGTGTGTGTGTGTGTGTGTGTGTATATATATATATATATATATAGTCTTTTTCTCATATTATCTTCCATCCTGGTCTATCCCAAGAAACTGGACAGAGTTCCCTGTGCTATGCAGCGGGACCTCATGGCTTATCCATGCTAAATGGAATAGTTTGTGTCTGTGAACCCCAGACTCCCCATCCATCCCACTCCCCCCGCATCGTGGGGCTTGCCAGGCTCTACCATGATACCCACCCCCAAAGTGCACACTGCTGGCCCAGTGGCATCTTCTGAAGATGGCCATCTGTTGGGACGATGCTGTGTCTCCTAGGACAATGAGGGACCATTTCTCTGGGGCGCAGGTGTGGAGGAGGGAGGGAGCGAGTCAGATGGGTAGCCCAAGAACTATCATCCATCTCCAGACTCCTGCAGGGTGGCCCTCCCCTTGAGAGGACACACGAGGCCTGACCTAGACGCACTTCTCTTCCTAACACGGGGCACTAGGGCTTCTTTTGCTTTTTATATTTTTAATGAAAAACACCCCCAACCCCACCCACATGGTGAATGGAAGTCAAAGGGGCAATGGTACCACTTGTTGTCCCCGCTTCTTCCAAAATCTCCAGCTGTCCTGCAGCTAAGCCTGGGAAACCCACTAAGGCCACAGGGAGAATCGAGCTGAGCCTAATGGGCATGCACAGCCGCAGGGGTCTTATGCAAATCAAATACTCCCCGCGGGCTTCAAGCTGGAAAAGGCGAGCAGACTGTAGACCAAAACATGGGCTCAGGCCTCTGCCTCCTACAGAGCCGGCCTCGGCCCCCTCAGCTTCACCTCACCCCTCACCATGCACAGAACCCTGTGACCTCGCTGCAGCCTGACTTCCAGGCCAGAGAAAGAGGTTGGTTCAAAGTGATGAACAATGAACAAAACCCCAAGCCTTCAAGTCTGTCCAGATGTCAGTTGCTCCCAAGTAGAGACAGGGAAGATAGAAAAACATCAAAAGGGGAGTCTTTTCTTTTCCTTCTACCTTTCTTTTTTTGTCATTTCTTGGGCCACTCCTGTGGCATATGGAGGTTCCCAGGCTAGGGGTCGAATCGGAGCTGCAGCCGCTGGTCTACACCACAGCCACAGCAACGTGGGATCCTTAACCCACTGAGCGAGGCCAGGGATCGAGCCTGCAACCTCATGGTTCCTAGTTGGATTCGTTTCCGCTGCGCCACGATGGGAACTCCTCCTTCTGCCTTCTTCCTAACTTCAGTGATGCCCAAGCAGGACTCATCAGTGTTTTCCCAATGGTTCTCCTACACTGACGCTAGCAGGAATCAGTAAGGGAGGCATTCTCATCAGGCAAGGGCTCTCCTGTCTGTTCCAGTGCTGGGGAGTGCCTACAGCGCCCCACATGATGGACTGAATGCTGAGTCTCCCAGGTGGGCCCTGTCTCCCCGCTTCCTAGAGCGCTCGGAAGCCAGCAGAAGTATGTGTCTGTGGCACAGGATTGCACATCGTCTGTCTCGCCACTGGACCCTCACCTTGGCTCTGAGAAAAGAGAAACAACTACACAGACTAAATGCCCTGAAGACTTACAAATGATGGCCAAATGTCTGGATGTGGTCCAATCACCCCCCCCACCCCCGCCGAGCATCCTCCTCCAATTCGGACAGCACCGTTAAGAGGTGCACATCTGGCCTGCGAAGGACCAAACGCACATTCTCCTTGGCGGACAAACCACTGGTCCACAGCAGAGCCCTGTCAGCGGGGTACTTTTCCTCCATTTGGGTTCCCTGACTCATGTTTGGATTTATCTTTGCCTTTGTCTCCTGAAAATGTGGTCAAAAGCTATTGATCAGTGTCTCTGGCACTGCAGATTTGTCTTCCCTTTCCCCTAGGGGTACTTTTCTGAAGGAAAAAGAGAAACGCAATTGAATGGAAAGTGAACTTGGAATTCAGCACACCCCATGCATCTGCCAAAAAGGGATGGCAGAGAGTCCCAGATCCAACAAAGAAAAACTAGTGCGCATTTACTACACCGCGTTTTCCTCTTGACCTGACCATTGGGGCACTTTAGGAGAAACCAAAGCATTTCATGACTTTTGAAGGTGTCACAAACTTTACAGAACCTTTCAAAGAGATATTGAGAGAAAAGGAAGTCATGGTGGCCAATGATAAACAAACTACCAGACCCGTTGAAATTGGTTTAAGACCCAACAAGGCAACATAATGAATGCAGCCCTTGGTAAAGGAACGGTTCCCGACGCTACATAGGAGAACAAAGCCACTGAGAGGAGCCAGGTGGCTACAATGAAGCACCAAACAGCCCATTGGCATTGCTCAACCTGATCACCCGCTAAAGAAGAGAGAGCTCACAAGGAAGACACTGGAAGGCAGGTGACAGACACTGCAGATCATCTTCTAGAAAGCTCGGCCTCCGTCTCCACCACGTTCCTTGGTTAAAGGCTGCCTCCACGCTCCACGTTCACACAGTACCGCTCCAGGCCAGGTACAAGGGCAAGCGCCCTGAGGCCAGAGCTGAACGAGACATGATCCCGGACCTCAGGGTGAGCCTTATAAGGATTCGATGATGGCCTTCGCTCGTGACACAGTGAGTGGGTTAAGGATCTGGCATTTTCACTGCAGCGGCTAGGTTGTTGCGGTGGCACGGGTTTGATCCCTGGCTTGGGAACTTCCACATGCTGCAGGTGTGCCCCCCCCCCCAAAAAAAAGAATCCTCTGAGGCAGGCGTGTGTGTGTGTGTGTGTGTGTGTGTCTGTCTGTCTGTCTGTCTGTCTGTCTATCTTTTTGCCTTTTCTAGGGCCGCATTCACGGCATATGGAGGTTCCCAGGCTAGGGGTCGAATCAGACCTGCAGCTGCCGGCCTACACCAGAGCCACAGCCACGCCAGATCCAAGCCATGTCTGCGACCTACACCACAGCTCATGGCAACATCAGATCCTTAACCCACTGAGCAAGGCCAGGGATGGAACCCACAACCTCATGGTTCCTAGTTGGATTCGGTAACCACTGCGCCACGACAGGAACTCCTGAGGCAGGTGTTATTATCTCCATTTGATGAATTTATGGCCTGAGATTCAGAGAAGTATCTTCTCCAAAGCTGCCCAACTTCCAAGTGGCTGCACTCTTATCCACCGTGTTACAGGGTCTCAGCCGGGTACAGAGAACCGAGGAAGTTTAGAGGCGGGATGGACCCCTTATGGATTGGGTATGTGAGTATTTTAAGATCAGGGAAGACTCTATGGAGGAAGACGCATTTAAGTGGGGGCTGGAAAGTGTGGGTAGGTTTGGGTATGTGGAGGCAAAGGGGAAGGAGGCAGTGGGAGGACAGACGTAACTATTTCAGATGGAGAAAGGATGGTATAGAGAGAAGCACAGAGGCATGCGAAACTGAAAACGACTTGGGAAACAGTCTGGCTGTGTTGTGTGAGAAGAAGCAAGGGATTCGATGGAAGAGGCTGCGTAGGACGGAGGTGCAGAGGGCCCTGAAAAAAAGGAGTAGCAGATGAAGAAATGAATGAACAAATCTAAAGCAGTTGTCCAAGGAAGATGCGTGTTTAACCCTGGAGCTACAATCCTTTAAAAGCAGCTATGTTCCTGCTTTCCTTCTGTCTACAGGCAAACACTAGAGATATTTTAGGACCAACTCTGGGTTGCTAGTGTGTGTGTGTGTCTGTGTGTGTGTGTGTGTGTGAGAGAGAGAGAGAGAGAGAGAGAGAGAGAGAGGGAGAGTGAGAGTGAGAGAGAAATTCAGGAACTATGATCCCAATTCTCAGAAATTGGGGACAGAAGTTGCCTTTGCTCATAGGGGAGTCCACTGCCATGGACCTGGTTCATCCGCAGCACTGGAAACTTTAACTGAAGGTACAACTTTAATTAGAATAGCCTCGAAGCATCATTCCATAAATTCCTCTCCAAGCAGAGGTTTTATATTTTTCTGAGCAAAACTAGCATTTGGGAATTAAAACGTTGCATTTCAAACTACTCTGTGCTGAATGGATGTTAGTATCCATTTTACGGTTAAATGTGAGACACATGTGGCCATAAACACCTATCTGTGTAGTGTCCCTATAGATATAAACAGTGAGCTCTTAAGAGCCATTTCCATATTGCCTAATGAATATTAGCAGATGGAAGTTATTTCTAGATTACAAAACTTTTGGTTACGCTAGAAACTTCAGCTTTAACACATTTGTATGAAAAAATTTTCTGAGACAGAGGGATTAATGAATGTAATATGCAATGGGCACATGTGTGGCTGACTCATTCTAGATGAACAAAAGCATTCTCTTAAAGGCATCCATTCTCCAGGCTCCCCACAGCATTAGGCCCTGTTGAGTTTGGGCTTCTGTCTTTTCTCAGCATGAAATTCACTGCCTTTACTAGCCTGATTTACCAAAAGAGAAGTAGATACATGGTCTAGAGCTGAGAACCTGGTCTTTGGTCCCGCGACCAAATGCCAAAAGTGATTCACCATTCCAAGATGGTCTTTGGCCATCTTTATATTGCAGTAGCCAGTGTGTACCCAATTTGATTACTTAGAGACAGGATATTTTGTGGTTGATTTTAAGACTATTCATGTAAGAACTCCAAAAATCTCATAAGGAAAGGTTCTCCTGTGTTTCGATTAAACTTACCTACTGTGACAGTCTGTAATTTTTACTATTGCATACTTTTAGAAACTTATACACATTTGCATGGCAGAAGTATCATGAGAATTTAGAATCATGAAAAGAGATTGGATTTGTTTTCTTTTTTCTTTTTGTCTGGAAACCCACATCTTAATTGATTTCTTTGATGTTTATTTGCAATACCTTATAAATCTACGAGTGAGAACATTTCCCTGATAAAAAGCAATATTGAACACCATTTAAAATGGGAAATTGGTTCCAGAAGGTTTTTTTTTTTTTTTGAGGTATAGCCAGCTTTTTAAAATGGCATAAATGATGCCAATAGATAATTTAGGCATCACATTTGCCGTCATCCAACCACTCATACTCAGCCATTGTGCTCTATGCATTTAGTTGGCTACTTTGCTCAGGTGTCTTGGCAGCCATTTTGTACAGCTGATCCATCTGGTCACCAAGGCGACTGAGAACGCTCGTCAAATGGAGGTTTCTTACTGGCTGAGGCCTTATGGCTTCAGCAACAGACTAACAAACCACCATGTTCAGAAACTCAAAATCCCCTCTTTTCTCTGCTGGCTTACATCAGCGGCCTCAGCCTGGGAAGAGTGGTTCTAAATGGCAGAATTGAAATGGAAAGGAAAAGACTTCCTGTAGGTCTGCTTTTCACTCCTAAAATCAAATGGTAATTGTGAATCACATGCCCTCTTCTGAAGGACATCAAAGAAGGATTATTGATTGAATCTTGTTTTGAAATATGAAGCTGAAACTGAGAAAATACTTGACACATCTTCATATCAACTTTGTAGATAAGTGGATCAGTTCCCAGCAGAATATACATTCTTTTCAAGTTTACATGGAACATCCTCCAGTATAGATGATGTATGAGGCCATAAAATAAGACTTGGGGAATTTGAAAAGATGGAACTCATGCAAAGTGTGTTCTCCATGCACAATTTAGTGAACTTAGACATCAACAGCAGAAAGTTGTTGGGGAAACTCACCAATATGTAGAAAGTATACAACATAATTCTAAGTAAGCTGAATCAAAGAAGAAATCACAAAGGAAATTTGAAAATACTTTCATTGAGGTAAATGAAAATGAAGATACAACATATCAAAATTTATGAGATTCAGGGAAAGTAGTGCTTAGAGGGAAATTTATCTATATTATAATCACCTACATTAAACAAGAAGAAAGGCTTTGAGTAAATAACCCAATCTTCCATGTTGAAACATGGGAAAAAGAAGAGCAAGTTAAACCCAAAGCAACCCGAAGGAAGGAATAATAAATATCAGAGGCAAAATTAAAGAAATAGAGGGCAGAAAAACAATAGATAAGATCAATAAAACCAAAAGTTGGTTCTTTGAAAGATCAAAAAATTGACCAACATTTAGCTAAACTGAACAAGGAAAAGAGAGAGAGGAACCAAATTACTGAAATCAGGAGTAAAAAAAGGGACATGACAACTGACCTTACAGAAAAGAAAATTATAAGGAAATGTTATGAACAACTGTATACCAACACATTAGATACCCCAGATGAAATGAATAAATGCATAGAAATATATAAACTGCGAAAACTGTCTTAAGAAAAAAGAAAATCTGAATAAACAAAGCCCAGGCCCAGAGGGCTTCATTCTATCAAATACTGAAGGAAGAATTAACAATAATCTTTCATAACTCTTCTGAAAACCAGAAAAGGAAACAATTCTAACTTATTCTATGAGGCCATGATGCCAAAGCTGTTAAAAACCCTACAGACCAATATCCATGATAAATATAAGCACAAAACTTATCAACAAAATATAAGCAAAGCAAATCTAGCAACATGTAGAAAGAAATATATACTGTGACCAAATGAGATTTATCTCAGGAATGCAAGGCTGGTTTAGCACACAGAATATAAAAAATATAATACACCAGGATATCCTCTTGAGGTATAGTGGGTTAAGGATCTGGCATTGCCACATCTGTGGTGGAGGTTTGATCCTTGGCCCAGGAACTTCCACATGCTATGGATGTAGCAAAAAAAAAAAGTAATGGTAAAAAATCATACTGCTAGAATAAAGGAAAAACCCCACATGATTATTTCAATAAATTCAGAGAAAGTATTTAACAAAATTCAATATTCTTTCATGATGAAAACACTTGACAATCAAAGAAGAGCGGGGAACTTTCTCAAATTGATAAAGGGCATCCACAAAAAACCCAGTGCTAACATCCTATTTAAGGGTGAATGTATAAAAGCTTTCCACATAAGATCAGGAACAAGAAGGCTATTGGCTCTTGCCTCTTCTACTCAATATTATATTAAAAGATATTGTGAATGCAGTCAGGCCAGAAAAAGAAATAAAAGATATCAAGACTAGAAAGGAAGCAGTGAAATCTTTATCTGCAAATAACATAATCCTGCATGTATAAAATTCTGAGGAAATCACTAAAAAATATTAGAACCAATAAATGAGTTCAGCAAGGAAGCAGAATGTAAGACCAATATACAAAAATGAAACGTATTTCTATACACTTGCAAAAAGTGACCTGAAAATTAAGTTATGAAAATGACTCCATTTCCAATAATAGCAAAAATAATAAAATATATAGGAATGTATTTAATAAGAGAAGTGCCAAGTCTATACTCTGAATACTACAAAACATTGTTGAAAAAAATTAAAGACCTAGATAAATGAAAAGTCACCCCATGCTCACAGACTGGAAGGCTTTAATATTGTTAAGGTGTCAACACCTTCAAATTGATCTACAATTTGCAGAAATTAACAAGCTGATCCTAAAATTCATAGGGCAATTCAAAAGACCCACAACAGCAAAAACAATCTTGAAAAAGAAGAACAAAATTGGAGGCCCCACATTTCCCTGTATAAAAACTTACTACACATAAAGAAATCAAGAGCATGAGGAACTGGTTTAGGTATATTTTGGTACAACTGAGAATCTAGAAATAAACTCTCACATTTATAATAAATTGACTTTTTTTTTTGTCTTTTTTTTTTTTGTTGTTGTTGTTGCTATTTCTTGGGCCGCTCCCGCGGCATATGGAGGTTCCCAGGCTAGGGGTTGAATCGGAGCTGTAGCCACCGGCCTACGCCAGAGCCACAGCAACGCGGGATCCGAGCCGCGTCTGCAACCTACACCACAGCTCACGGCAACGCCGGATCATTAACCCATTGAGCAAGGGCAGGGACCGAACCCGCAACCTCATGGTTCCTAGTCGGATTCGTTAACCACTGCGCCACGATGGGAACTCCAATATAATAAATTGACTTTTGACAAAGGTATGAAGGTCATTCAATGGAGAATACACAATGGTGGGATAACTGGATATCCACACGCAGAAGAATAAATTTGAATCCCTACCTCAAACTATGTGCAAAAATTAAAATGGATCAGAGACCTAAATATAAGAACTAAAACTAGTACTGCAGGAATTGGCACATTATAAATCAACTAGACTTTATTATTATTATTATTATTTTTTGTCTTTCTGCCATTTCTCAGGCCGCTCCCGCAGCATATGGAGGTTCCCAGGCTAGGGGTCGAATCGGAGCTGTAGCCACCGGCCTACGCCAGAGCCACAGCAACGCAGGATCCGAGCCACATCTGAGACCTACACCACAGCTCACGGCAACGCCGGATCGTTAACCCACTGAGCAAGGCCAGGGGCCGAACCCGCAACCTCATGGTTCCTAGTCGGGTTCGTTAACCACTGCGCCACCACGGGAACTCCTACTAGACTTTAATTTTTAAAAAAGAACTAAAACTATAAAAATCCTAGAAGTGTAAATCTTCCTGACCTTGAATCAGACAATTATTCTTTAGATATAGCATGAAAAGTACAAGTGACAAAAGAGGAAAATAGATAAATTGGACACCAGCAAAATTATAAACTTTTATGCCTCAAAGGATACCATCGAGAAAGTGAAAAGACAACTCAAGAATGGGAGAACACATTTGCAAATCATATATCTGATAGGGGTCTTGTATCCAGAATGTATAAAGGCCACTTACAATTCAACAGTGAAGAGAAAATAACAATTAAAAATGGTCAAAGGATCTGAATAGACATTTTTCTAAAGGAGATATACAAATGGCCAATAAGAACATGAAACGATGTGTAACGTCATTAGTTACCAGGGAAATGCAAATCCAAACCACAGGGAGGCACCACATCACACCTACTAAGATATATTCAAAAAGACAGGGAGAACCTTTGTTGGGAGAACCAAGGGTAAGGAGGCTTAAGGGTTGGCCAGTGGAGCCCAGCATAGTTAGAATGACCCGTTTCAGGCCCTTAGTGCTGAATCCTGGGCCTTACATTTCTGTGGACCTCAACACTGGCTGAAGCAGTGCCTGTGTGTCTCATGGGCTGCCAGCTGAAGGCTTACATGGCATAGACAAGTGTATTATGAAGCAGAAAGTGGGGTGTCAGGGCAGAGGTTAGTATTAATAATTTCATGACCTTTGATACCAAAAAGGGATGGGTTTGAATCTCAGTTCGACCACTTGTTAGTTGTATGACCTTAAGACATTTACATATTTTCTCTGAGCTTCATTTTCCTCATCTGTAAAATGGGGATTACAGTATTACCAACCTCTCATAGCATGTTGTGGAGATTAAATACGGTAATACTGAGGCCAAGGTCAGCATAGAGAGAATGATCAGTGTTAAGTGGTATTGTGTTTCTGTTATTCTGGTTCTTGTTGTTATTGCTAGAATGAGATTCACTTCCATAATCATGAATGTCTAGAACATGCAATCCTCTAATGCACAAAAGGCCTACAAAAAGCCAGGCCCACGCACGAGTATGCAATTTGTTTTTTCCCCCACTGTATTGTGATTCCCCTTATTTAAAAAAATTTTTTTATTCAAGTATAGTTGATTTACAATGTTGTGTCAATTTCACGAATGCAATTTAAAATTTAGAGTTGCCAAAAAAATAAATAAATAAATAAAACTTAGAGTTGCACTAAAGTGATGATGAATAATTCTAAATGTATTATTTTGGCTCGTCTTTGGCACTGGGCCCAAGACGAGCACACGTGGCCTTTAGCCTGGCTGCTCAGTATCCCAGAACTAAGATTATACAGGTATCCATAGTACTACCATATGACCCAGCAACCCTACTCTTGGGCATATATCCGGACAAAACTTTCCTTGAAAAAGACACATACCCCCGCATGTTCATTGCAGCATTATTCACAATAGCCAAGACATGGAAACAACCCAAATGTCCATCGACAGATGATTGGATTAGGAAGATGTGGTATATATACACAATGGAATACTACTCAGCCATACAAAAGAATGACATCATGCCATTTGCAGCAACATGGATGGAACTAGAGAATCTCATCCTGAGTGAAATGAGCCAGAAAGAGAAAGACAAATACCATATGATATCACTTATATCTGGAATCTAATATAGGGCACAAATGAACCTTTCCACAGAAAAGAAAATCATGGACTTGGAGAAAAGACTTGTGGTTGCCAAGGGGGGAGGGAGAGGGAGTGGGGTGGATTGGGAGCTTGGGGTTAGTAGATGCAAACTATTGCTTTTGGAATGGATTAGCAATGAGATCCTGCTGTGTAGCACTGAGAACTATGTCTAGTCACGTATGATGGAGCATGATCACGGGAGAAAAAAGAATGTATACATGTATGTGTAACTGGGTCACCATGCTGTACAGTAGAAAAAACATTGTATTGGGGAAATAACAATAAAAAAATAAAAAATATATGAGTAACAAATAAATAGATAAATAAAATTTGACTCTAAAAAAAAAAGATTATACAGGTTTCCAAAGCTACCTTCAGGATAAGCTGTTTCAACCACCTGCTGCCCCAGCAAACAAGAGCCTAGGAAGTACTTGGGCAAGATGGTCACGGAGCACAAGAATGTGCCGTGGCTCCATAATTATAGCTCTCAAGTGGAGCAGAGAGGAGTGAAGTACTTGAACAGCGTGTGCTCTTCAGTCCCTCCTTTCTGGGGCCAGGCTCAGGCACCCAGAGGGACTGTGATTCACGCAAAGATACTGCAATATGGAGAGAGAGAGACAAAGGAGTTCCCTGGTGGCATGGTGGGTTTAGGACCTGGTGGTGTCACTTCAGCAGCTTCGGTTACTGTTACTGTTACTGCTGTGGTGCGGGTTTGATTCCTGGCCCGGGGAAGAGAGAGAAAGAAGAAAATTCTTCTGGGAATCCATATGAGCCCAACAAAATTGGGCAGAGCCCTGTGCTTTCCTAATACCACTTAACCCCTACACAGCCTGGAGGGGCCCCAAACTACTCCTGTGAAGGCTGGATTCTGATTCTGAGAATCACCTCCATGGGAAAAGTCAAGGACTATTTACTGGCCCAAGAGGACTGTTATCATCGCCGTCAACAAATATTTATCGGCTCCATGTGAAATGCGTTTTGTCATCAGAAAGAGCTGGGCTCCAAATCTTACTATCCATGTGACCTCAGGCGGGTCATCTAACTCTCTCCGCCTTGGTTTTCTCCTGTTAGAGGTTGAACATTAAAGCCCATCTCACAGGACTGTCGGGAGGATTTAATTAGATGCTACATGTGAAAGGCGTCTGTAAATCACAGTCTGCTCCCCGATTGTTGTTACGTGCAGAAGGGTGGATATAAGGCCTTTGGAAAAGAAAGCGATGTCATGGGCAGCCGAGGCCCTCGAGTATGAGTTTTGTGGAACAAGAGGGTCTTGAAACACTGGCAGGTGTGAGGACGGAGAATGGAGAGCATCGCAAGCAGCTGTATGAATGACCTGAGCAAAGGTAAAAGGGGTAATGAGACCAGCATGTTCAGGCAAAAGACGCACATTTACAGCTCTAAAAAGCTCCAGAGAACACTGTGGAATCATTAGCAAACCCACGGTCTCATGGTCTAAGTTCAGGGTTCACAGGCCACCTGATCTGAGGATCCGGAAATCCAGGCAGCACAGTCCTCCTTGTCCCTTGACCCCAATGCTGAGCTGCATGCTCGGGTCACAGGGCAGGGACATTTTTCCCTCCTGGCCAAGGCACCTGTCTCCTAGGAGTGACTGCCACTCTGCCGCTGACACAGCCCATATAGCCAGACATGAAGCTAAGATGAAAATAACAATATGTATATTAGCCACTGAAATAGCCTAGTCCTTAAAGCAACTGGATTCCTGATTGGAACACTTAAGTGGGGAAGGAGAAAGTCCTTTAGAAAAAAGCAGGAATCTACGAAACAAGTGGATCAAATATATACGTTTACATACATACCTATGCGCATTGTGTCGTTATGGAAAATAAGAAAAGGTTAATCATTGGGAAAAAAAAAGCACAATTTTTTTTTTGGTCTTTTGTCTTTTTAGGGCCACTCCCACAGCATATGGAGGTTCCCAGGCTAGGGGTCTAATCGGAGCTGTAGCCGCCGGCCTATGCCAGAGCCATAGCAACCTCAGATCTGAGCTGCACCTGCGACCTATACCACAGCTCATGGCAACGCCGGATCCTTAACCCACTGGGCGAGGCCAGGGATTGAACCCGCAACCTCATGGTTCCTAGTTGGATTCGTTTCCACTGCACCAAGATGGAACTCCAGGAAGAAAACAGCACAATTTAATGTGATTATTCTCTTAAAAGTCCAATACCCTTCTAACCTTGCTCTTTTAATTTTACGAATGCTAGAGGTATTTTATGTTTGAAGATACATTTGGAAATCATTTAGGTTGTCAGTTGGCTAGGCTTGTTTTAATTCACTTTCCTACTGATGTCTGCCCCTGTGAGCAGAACAGATGTGGTGAAGGCAGGATGGATCTATACCCACATCACAGAGCTCTTCTTCTAAGAACCATAAGTGCTTTGGTTTCCAAACATTAAAGATGAACTGATAAACCCTAGCACGGGTGCCTGGTGACCTCGTTGGCTCTATCCATTTTCATCCAAGTGACTCAGTGACATGTTTTCAGCTCTTCTTGCTCTAACCTTCTCCCTCGATGCCATAGATTTTGCTAGCTCTTCAATATTTTACACCTTTCTGTGCAGTTGCTTTATCTGCGAAACAGAAATGATAATATGACCCACCCCATAGGGTTGTTGGGAGGATAAAATCAATTGCTTCACATAAAATGCTTATTAAAACAGTGCCCAGCATGTAGTAAGCACTCCAAAAAAGTGAGCTATTATTATCACACCAAACCTATCATTACCTCCTTCACTCTCTCTGAATGGCACTGGCATCTGCCCATTTGCCTAAGGTGGGAACGATGACCTGGTCCTTGACTGTTCTTTCTTCCTCAACCTGCCACATCTGAAGAATCGGGTTCTTAAGTGTGCATGGAGCTTTCCGAAATGCAAGTCTGCCCACGCCATGATTTGCCCATAACCTGCACTAGCTCATACTCCCAAGCGCCACATACACACGTGTAAAGTCTTACAACCAGCAAACCGGAGTGCCACCTCCAGTCTCTTGGTGGTGTTCCCCAAAGCACTCTGTCGAGCAGGATTATGAGGTCACATATGGGTCCAGTGGAATGGGGTGCTGTGATTGATTACCAATGTCTTCTATGAGAAGGGTGGGGGTTGGGGAGGCTGATGACCCATATGTTGTGAATTTGTAGACCCTACTATAGGATCATGGGCAAGCTCCTTACTTAACAAGGCATAGAAGGCTTTCATGCTCTGACCTCTAACTAATCTAGCTTCGCCTCTCTCCTCTCTGCTGCAGTCACGCCAAGCTGCACATTGTTCCCAGAACCACCATGCTCTTTCTCACTGCCCTGTCTTTTTTGCACACTATCCTCCCAGCTTGCAATGCTCACCCCCTTTCACCTGACCCCTACAGTGTTCTGAGACTCAGCTCAGCTTCTGACCACCCCAGTCTGGGTTTGAAGCTTTTCCTTCGTATTTCCACAACCCCATGTGCATATTGCAACTAGCACTTGAACCACATTACATTATAATTACCTAGTTATATGTCTGTCCCCCCATCCCGCACGGCTCCCAACTAGACTAGCAGCTTACTGTGCTCATGGCCGCGGCCATGCAACAAAAACTTACTGAGACCCAGTTAAATGCCAGGCACTAGGGATTACCTGACTTCGAATTGATAGCTGCTCGAATGGGTACTCACACAGCACTCTGCCTAGGACAAGGATTCACTGAGGAGGAAAGCACATCTAAGCTGGGTTTTAGAGGCCGAGGAGGGGAGACTTTCATGGGCTTACGAGCCAGCATGTGCACAGTATGATCGGCCGGCATTTACTAGAACCTACCAAGGTGCAGGCACTGAGCTAAGTGCTTTAGGTATATTGCAAATACAAGCATCTGTAAAGGCCCAGGCAGGCCTTAAAGAGCAGAACAGCCAGTTCAGGAACAGTGAGAAGTTCAAGGTAGTTGGAGCAGAGGGCAGGGTAGGGATTAGTGGGAGATGAGACTGGCGAAATAGGCTGGGCCTGACTGAGGAATGGCTGGGCCGAGAGACTTGGCCGCATCCTTCCTCATTCCTGCTGGAACTGGGACGGGTCAGGTGGGGTGGGGTGGGGTGGGTGCAACAAGGAGAAGGCCCTTCTGCCTTCAGGTCGGCAGAGGAGGAAGACTCTTCCCAAAGGAAGGCAGGCTCCTTTCTTTTCATTCCTTAAGCAGAACCTCATTCTAAATTCCTTTGAGATGCTAAAAATCCTCTTTTAGGCTGAAGAATGACCTGCGGATGCAGAAAGCCCCAGAACTGAAATGTGCAGGATGTCCACAGATCCCGCCCAAATCCTGATCACTGCCCAAACCAAATCCATCTGCCCCGCTCCAATGACCATTTTGTAGGGAGTGGTGTGTGGGGAGAAGGAAAGCTAGAACAGAAAAAAAAAAAAAAAGAAAGAAAAAGCAAGAAAAGAAACGGAGAGAGAAATGCATGGCTCCATGCTCCAACAAGCCTGAGTCCAAAAGATACTAGTGCAGAAAAGTGCTCTCTCTCTCGGGTTGTTGACTAAAAATGATAAAGAACTTATGAGCCCACAGCACGAAATTCCTAGGTTCCTTTTTTGGTTTAGACTTCTAGTGCTGTGTGCACACACCGGGGGCAGGCGCTCTAGAGCACCGCTGCACACTCTCCAACCAGAAAATCTCCAATTCCCCAATCCAACCACATTTGGGGACAGTGTCATCCCTCAGTCCTCTAAGCAACTGCTGCTGTTATGTGAGTGTGAGTAATATGTCGCCTCCCTACACAAACAAGAAAGAAGTGTTACCAAGGAGAGTGGGGGTGTGTTCCAAATTTAGCTTTCAACCTCTGCCCATATGGTTGGTGGGTAAAAAAATTATTACCAAGCCAACACAATGTAACCTGATATTAAGAGTTCCATTCTAGCTCTGTGAAACCAGGGCTAGGACCAGTCCAGGGTATTCATTTGTCTTAAGGCCCGCTGTCTGGTACAGGGAGACCCAACTCTGAAGGTGGGTCTTGCTTTGGTGCCCCATGAGTTGGCCGATGAGACTCCCATCCAAGTTTGGGATAGGGGCTGAAGACATTTTCATTGGTTAGCACAGAGATTTCAGTGGGAGTCTGTCAAGTTCAACAGGAAATAATGGGTTCTGAGAAAAAAAAATGTATCTGAATCTGGTTAATTCCAAATTCAGTTTCCAATTCCAGGATTCCTACTGCTAGATTGCAGAGGAACTGAAAATGCGGGGCTCTTTCATTGGCCGGCAGAACTTTGGAAGAGAGACATTTTCTCCCACTTGTGGTAGAAAGAGCTAGCGATTTAATCCTAGAAGCTTTAAGGATGAAGGAAGGAAAACAATCGTTTAAAGTACCCCCTTTACCCCATGGTGTGCTAGTAAAATGTTTAACAACTGGCTCTCAAAAAAAAAAAAAAAAGCATACATGTTGGTTTATTTTTAAAGTTTGCTGGAATAAAGGATGTGGAACATACAATTTACAAATAATAAAAACTATATGATGTTCTTTGTTGTAAATTCCATATAGCCAGTTGGTTCTCAGAGAGCTTTCACTGATTTTTTGCCAGATTCTGGCATCTATGGCCAAACCAGGGATGCGATTAACAAGCAAGTTCCTGCAAGAACACACTTGATGTGTGGGTTTACATTAAGGAGCAAGACAAAAATGAAATAACAAAGGTGTATGCGGGAACGTCACTCCTTCATCAGTGATGGGAGTGACTTTTCTTGCTGAATCGAGCAACAATTTTCCAATACTGGAAGAATAGTTTCTCAATGTATTGTGCTATTCACAATGTAACAGCTATAGAGACAACACGATATCAAGTTTAATCTGCACTATTAAAATTTTTTCCCATCACTTTCTTAAGTCTAGATTCTAGACAATCAACAAAACAATAAGTCAAGCCCTGATGTGCAGTTTTTGGTGACTTCTGGGGTGTAAATTTTCCATCATGGTCTATTTCTTTGTTGTTGTTTTGGTTTTTTTTTTGTTTGTTTTTGCCTTTTAGGGCCACACCTGCAGCATATAGAGGTTCCCAGGCTAGGGGCTGAATAGGAGCTACTGCTGCCGGCCTACACCACAGCCACAGCAACGCCAGATCTGAGCCAAGTCTGCGACTTATACCCCAGCTCAGGGCAATGCCGGATTCTTAACCCACTGAGTGAGGCCAGGGATCGAACACACAACCTCATGGTTACTAGTTGGATTTGTTTACGCTGCACCACAATGGGAACTCCTATCATGGTCTATTTCAACCTACCCATGTGAAGGTACTACCCACAGGGTTGGGAAGAGTATATAGTACTTCCACCGGCCAGGCACAATTAGACACAAATAACCCTGAGAACATAGATAATAGTACTTCTTATAAAATAATGATGATGTGATGAGTTTTGAGTATTTTTTTTTGTCTTTTTTGCTATTTCTTGGGCCACTCCCACGGCATATGGAGGTTCCCAGGCTAGGGGTCCAATCGGAGCTGTAGCCACCGGCCTATGCCAGAACCACAGCAACGCAGGATCCGAGCCGCGTCTGCAACCTACACCACAGCTCAGGGCAATGCTGGATCGTTAACCCGCTGAGCAAGGGCAGGGACCAAACCTGCAACTTCATGGTTCCTAGTCGGATTCGTTAACCACTGCACCACAACAGGAACTCCTGTTTTGTTTTTAATAGCATATATCTAATTATAAATCCATAGACTTTAATTTTTAATAACAGCTAGGTTTGGAGTTCCCTGGTGGCCTAGTGATTGAGGATCCAGTGTTGTCGCTGCTGTGGCTTTGGTTATTGCTGTGGTGTGGGTTCGATCCCTGGTCCAAGAACTTCTGTATGCCGCAGGTGCAGCCAAAAAAATAAAAATGGCTGATGAAAATTCTGAAAGGAACAATTGGCTCTTGTGAGCCAGTGAAAGCCAGGGCCCAAACACCACGGCCCAGGCCCCGTTCATGAGTCTATTCCACCACGGGGTCCAAGGGGTAAGGAGAGGCACAAGGCAGAGACACTGAGAACAGGCTAGTCCTCCCCATGCAGCCTGGGGCCTGCTGCTCTGCTCTTTACTGTCAAGCTCCAAGGAGGAAAGTTCAGAAGGTAAAGTAAGCACTTAGACATTTTTAAAAATTTTTTTGTCTTTTTGCCTTTTCTAGGGCCGCTCCTGTGGCATATGGAGGTTCCCAGGCTAGGGGTCCAATCGGAGCTGTAGCCGCCGGCCTACACCACAGCCACAGCAACACGGGATCCAAGCCGCGTCTGCGACCTACACCACAGCTCACAGCAACGCCGGGTCCCCAACCCACTGAGCAAGGCCAGGGATCGAACCTGCAACCTCATGGTTCCTAGTCGGATTCGTTAACCACTGCACCACGACAGGAACTCCACTTAGACATTTTTATAGCAATTTGTAAGTGATTTTTAGGTCTGCTGAGTCTCAGAATTAAAAATTGTGGCTTGGAGTTCCCATCGTGGCGCAGTGGAAATGAACCTGACTAGGAACCATGAGGTTGTGGGTTCAATCCCTGGCCTTGCTCACCCAGCGCTGCCGTGAGCTGTGGTGTAGGTCACAGACCTGGCTCGGATTCGACCCCTAGCCTGGGAGCCTCCATATGCCACAGGTACGGCCCTAAAAAGACAACAACAACAACAACAACAAAAGCAAAATAAATAAATAAATAAAAATGGTGGCTTGTATTCTGTAGGCCTTTTTGTCATTTTATTTTTGTAGCAATTCATTTTTATTTTATTTCATTTTACACACGTATTGGTCCCCGACAGATGTGGGAGGAACCACAACAAAACAACAAACAAAATAATCCAGTCTTTATCGGAGACGCACTCACTGGTCTATGCTGTGAGGCCGGAGTCGGAAGGAAGATAGGTGTGAATGGGGACAATGGCCAATGGACATTGGCCATTCAGCCCTCGGGGCTGACCATTTGTAGCCAGAGGAGGCGCTGTATCCCAGTTTGCTTTTCTAACATGGGGGCAGGAAGGCCACGAGCCTGGAAAGAACTGGGAACTCATGGTAGGGAAACAAATTTAGAGGCTGTGAGTGACAGACTGGGATGTGTTGAAAAGAACTGCTCTGTGGAAAAGTCTGCCTGCCCATCTTTCTCATATATGGTTACTTAAGCTTTAGTCAAATACCTCCAGAGTCAGGAAGCTGACTGCCTCCTGGAGCAATGCATTCCACCCAGGAAGAGCTCGAAGGGTTGGAGGCGTCATCCTTTTGTCAGTCAAAATAGATCTCCTCCTAAATTCCATCTAATGGGTCCAGATCTACCCTCATCTTCCATATGCTAGACCCATAAATAGGAGAAGACAACACGCACGTCTCCCGAATTCTGCCCTGGTGTAGACCCAACATCACGCCTTCTTCTCACGGTCCTGCCACCGACCCCATTTGCAGAGTCTTCACCCTCCTGCTGACTCTCTAAGATGCACCCGAGGCTGCGGACACACAATGTCTCACGCAGCGTGTCCTCCCCCTCACAGGAGCCCCTACCCTTGTGTCGACTGGAATAGGGAGCTCCTATCTCTTTGCTCACAATGTCACTTCGGCTGCCTGAGGATGAAGGATGCTTTGAGGAAGCTAATTAAAGAAGCACTGAGGGTGAGGGCCACCAAATAGGAGGCAAAAAGAAGCAAATGCTGACAAGTAAACATAGCACATGGATAACCAAGTATTTCTCAAACATCTGCTAAGTGACAGTTACGGGGCACGGCAGGTGACTGAGCGCTGATAGGTGTACACATAGGATGACGAAGCCTTTTTTTGCTGCCCTGAGGAGCTCGTTGTGAATCAAGGAAACCCCTTTCCCCAGAACGCCATCCTGAAGCTGCCAATGAGATTGGCCCCTGCTCCGACACAGACTCTTCTTAGATACTAGCAGCCTCTACTCCATTTTTCTGTACTTGGTAATTATATTACTGTTGAAATCCACCAATGAGCTACAAATTAAGAGATTCTGTCTGCACTGGTGTTTCTCTTCTCACCTTGAAAGGTTTATTTACCATCAGCCATACCATTAGGCTTGTAAAACAAAATCCAAAGGCACTTTTTAAAAATCAGTAGGGGGTGTTCCCCTTGTGGCTCAGTGGTAACAAACCCACCTAGAATCCACGAGGACGAAGGCTGGATCCTTGGCCTCGCTCAGTGGGTTAAAGGATCCGGCGTTGCTGAGAGCTGTGGTGTAGGTCGCAGACCCGGCTTGGATCCTATGTTGGTGGCTGTGGCGTAGGCCGGAAGCTGTAGCTCTGATTCGATCCCTAGCCTGGGAACTTCCATATGTCGCGGGTTTGGCCGCCAAAAGATAAAAAAGTAAATAAAAATAAAAGTCAGTAGGTATATTTAGAGATGTTAAGAACCATCCCTGCTATGGATCATTTTGCTGAATCACTAAACATCTCTTAGCTCGGTGTGTATGTAGGCAGGCTCTATGACAACAGTTCCTTTCAGGGAGTTCCCACCGTGGCACAGTGGGTAAGAATCTGACTGCAGCTCGGGTTGCTGCTGAGGCGCAGGTTTGATCCCTGGCCCAATGACATGGGTTAAAGGATCTGGCATTGCTGCAGCTGCAACTCAAATTCAATCCCTGGCCCAGGAACTTCCATATGCCATGGGTGTGGCCGTAAAGAAAAAGATTTCCTTTCCAGAAGACTTACCAAAAAAAAAAAAAAAAAATCGCCTGTAATTTCATTCCTACGAAAGCAAACGAGAAACCTCCTTGTGCCTGGCACAGGCAGATAAGGGGGAGAAAGAGGTGATGGCTGTACCTCTATTCTTTTCACCGTATTAAGAAAAGCTCAAGGACAGCAGTGTCTGAATCAGAAAGAGAGACTCGATAACATGTGCGTGCACGGGTGGCGTTTCAGGGGCCGTGCGGAAGGTCACTGACTGCAAGGCGTTCGATGGCTCTGAGCCCCTCCTCCTCCCAGAGCAGGACCTCAGCCTGGCTTCAGATCTGACCTCCACCTGCAGCCACGAGGATGCTGCTGCTCTCACCCTGCAGGCTCCTCTGATTCGGCTCCCTCGGGACCACTGTTCCTCAGAGGAACTTCGGACCACCACCCACGTTTAATTAGACATCACATCTTTTCTCTTTCGGATGAGATATTTCTTTTTGGAGGGAGCACTTCCCATCAGAAGGCACCCAAGCTGGATCTCCCAGATCCCGTGGGGACATTGTTCTACTGGGACGGCTTCACTTCTACCTGGCAGCCCAGCTAGAGGTTTGCGGCTTGCCACCTTCCTGCTGGCGCTGCCTCCCCTTCCCCAGCAGTGAGGGGAGACCCTTGCCCTTCTCTTCCTTCTCTCTGCACCAGACGACGACTGTTCAGCGGAGGCTGTCACTCAACTGGCCACCATGGCATCATTCAGAGAAAAGCAATTGCACCCTTCAGCTACACTCATAGTCACTGGTCACCTTTTAATTTGAAAATTCATTATAAAATATAACACAGTGGTCACTGATGGCTGACACTATCCCCAACACTCTCCCAATTCTTAGAGTTACGTGCAAGGCCAAGCAACAAGTCCAAGTTTTACAGCACGGCTCAGACGGGAAGTGTCGCAGGTTCGCCCACCAGCGTGAACCCCAGAAGATGTCCTCTCAAAGAACAAGAAACCAACTCCCTAGAGCATCTCAAGGGATGGCAACTTTAGAGGAAGATTTTCCCTTGCCTCACTCTCAGCCATCACCCACCCACCTGCAGTAATTCTCTAGTTGACATGGCGTGGGGATGGCCCCTTTGGGGGTACACTTACTCAACTGGCAAGTACTATCACCGTGAGCACATGCATCTAAACCCCTTCGCGAGTCAGGGGGACTGCACAAAGCTCTGGGGTGAGGTGGGACTGGCTGTCTTGTCAGTCCATTAGCAAGAACCTCCTGGGTGGATCTGGGAGCCAAGCGCTGTTGGAGTGAGCTCTGCTTGTGGCATTTGATCTCTAAAAGAAACGACCAAGGCAGGAAAGCAGACTGCTTGGAGCTAAGAGCAAGAGAGAATGGAAAGAATCAGGGCCCCTCTCTTGACCCCTCCCCAACTCGTTGTCCGCCCCTGCCCTCCCTGCCCCGCTAATACCAAAGAAAACAAAGCAGAACTAGCCTAGATGCTTTCAAGATGTAGGTGCCTTCCACTTGTGTGACTGGCTATTTACACAACTCAGCAGACATATTTGTCATTGTTTAAATACCTTCTCACTGGGCTGAAAACAAGTTAATGAGTAACTGAAAATGCCACCTTGGGGATGAAAAAGAGGGAGCACATTATAGAGAAATCTGTTGGCCAGAACATCGGGGATGTGATTTATACTTTTAGCTGCGGGCTCTTGGCAACGACAATTAATGTATGACCCAATGGTACGAAATAATATTAATAATAGTACCTAAGTGGGCAACGGCTTTACAGTTTATAAAGGACTTTCATATCCATTATCACGTGTGTTTCATTCAACAACTTATGAAGCGGGCAGGTCAGGAAAGATTTCTGCATTATTTTTGCATATGAGGAATATGAAGCTTGGAGGAGGTGAGTGACTTTGTTCACGGTCAACCCTGGGAAGTGACAGAGGCGGAACCGAGACTCAGCTTGTCTGACGATGTGGATGCAATGCCCTTCTTTCCCTCTATGCCTCAAGCTTCAGCAACCCAAGGGTAGGAGGGTATCCTGTTCACCCACCAGATGGGATCTACTTTCCAGTGTGCAGGACATGGGGTCCCCCTTCCACTGAGGTCACATGTTTGAGGGACCAATATCCCAAGAAAGAAGGCTGGAGGGAGTCACCACAAGATCTCGCCTGAGAATCCCAGAGGTGGGATCCTGAGTGGGAAGAAACCTGCTACGTACGTGCCAACGATCTCGACTGGTGCGTTTCCAAGGAGTGCAAGGGAAGCAGGACTGGGGTGTTCACACCAGAAGACATCGCGGGACAGCTGTCATGATCGAGCCCTGGACTTGTTACCAGCAGAACAGTAGAAATGGATATATTACTATATCCACATGCATTTGGAGCTCTGAACAGGACCCAACAACTTTTTCCATTAAAAAAAAAAAAAAAAAAAAAAAGCCAGGACAGGAATTCCCATCATGGCTCAGCGGAAACGAATCCGACTAGCATCCATGAGGATGCAGGTTTGATGCCTGATCCCACTCAGTGGGTTAAGGATCTGGCATTGCTGTGAGCTGTGGTATAGGTAGAAGATGCGGCTTGGATCCGGCGTTGCTGTGGCTGTGGTGTAGGCCAGTGGCTATAGTTCCGATTCGACCTCTAGCCTGGGAACCTCCATATGCCATGGGCGTGGCCCTAAAAAGACAATAAAACCAAAAACCAAAAAAAAAAAAAAAACCCCCACCAACAGGACATTTCATTCTCCTATGAACCTTGTACTCATTCTCCAGCAGGCAATATGCTTTGTTCTAAAGCCTGAAAATGTTGCCGAGGTCACCCATGATAGAAGGCCCATCAGAGGGTTCCTCCTTCACTAGTCTTACCCTTTTCACCAAACCAACCCATTACGAGTTTATTAAAACCTGTGACTGCCAGCCCACACGTGTGAGGGTCTGATTTCACAATTTAGAAGAAGAGTTAAGCCACTGAAGAGCCCTCTACCTCCTCTGTGGGCACAAGCCTGGTAGGAGCAGGAATATGAGGTTACATTTGATCCCCTAAAAAAAAAATAATCGAAATCATTGACTTAAAAGATGTTTCCTAAGCTCATCTGCCTCGAGATTGTAGAGGCACGACTGGAGGGAGGGGATTTTGGGTGCAGGGCCTCAGGTGGCCACAGCTGTGAAGTCTTAATGGCTTCGTTTCAGTGCAGCTGGGAAGGGGTGACCGGGGGCGGAAGCCTGGAGGTGACAGAGAAGAATGTGGCAAGAGGGACACACCTAGGCCTGGATCTCACTTTCCTCCTCACTCCCAGACCAGGAACAAGCCACAAGTTTTCTCTTTTCAGTTCTCCCATGAAAAGGGAGAGACTGAAAGTTTCTTGAGGGCAAATGTTTCCACGAGAAACATCTGTTTCAGATGGCAATAAATGGCCATTTGTTTTTGTCTTTTCTTGGCTGCACGCAGGGCATATGGATGTTCCCGGGCCAGGGATCGAACCTGAGCCACAGGTGGGATCTATGCCACAGCTGTGGCAACGCCAGATCCTTTAACCCACTGCACCAGGCTGGGGATCAAACCCACACTGCCACAGAGACAAGGCCAGATCTTTAACCTGCTGTGCTGCAGCAGGAACTCCCCATTTAATTTTTTGCATTATTAATTATTTTTTTTTTGCTTTTCAGGGCCACATCTGCAGTATATGGAAGTTCCCAGGCTAGGGGTCAAATCAGAGTTATAGCTCCAGCCTACACCACAGCCACGGCCACAGCCACAGCCGTGCGGGGTCCGAGCTGCATCTGCGACCTACATCACAGCTCACGGCCACGCGGGATCCTTAACCCACTGAGCAAGGCCAAGGATCGAACCCATGTCCTCATGGATACTAGTTGGATTCATTTCTGCTGTGCCATAAATAGGAACGCCTTCTGCTAGGTTTCATTCCACAAATTAAAAGAAAATGACACTCTATTTTCAGAGCTTAGGTATTTTTAAAGGGCCACAAAAGGAGAAAGGACCTGTTCTTGCTCCAGCCCACACTACTCTGGGTACAGCCAGAGCTCACTGATGAGCCTCCTGTCTTCCTAACAAGGAGTCAACAGCATCTTTGCTACCTGGGAGTTGACCCTGCCCTGCGTGAGCCACGGGAGAGAAATTCTAAAAGGCTTTTCAAACCTACGGTCTGTTTCCGCTTTCCTCATCCAGAGAACTAGGTTTCTGCAGTGTCCATTCCTCGGCCCAGCTTGAGACAAGAGTGTCTTTGTTTTCTGACTCACTGTTAGGAAGGCAGTAGGCTCATCAGGTCCAGGGAGGACAGCAGTGAGGGAGTGGTGAGACAGATGTCCTTGAGATAGGTATTTCTTGCTGGGAGGTATTCTGTAAGTGTATATTTCGATTGTGTTTCCAACAGCAGGTATGCACGTGTGCGCACACGGCTGTGTGCGTGTGTTTCTGTGTGGGTGAGACTTGATGGAGACGGGGCAGATGTTTCAGAGGCTTAGTCATCAGGTCTTGGCCAGGGACACATGGCCGGAGCTTGCAGAGCTTCTCAGGGATCAGCCCCCGCCAAAGCACTGGGAGTAGTTAGCTTCCCAAACAGCTTACAATGAGAGCTCTGACAAGGCCAAAAACCAGGAACAATGCTGATGGCAACCTGGCAACAAGACGGTCAGCTTATTGCACCAGGTCCATCACGGATTATCTAGCTTTGGAAGGGAGTCTGAGCATGGGGGTTCAGTTCGAGTGTTTTTTAACTCATGGGCTCAATTCAACCTTTGGAGAAAAGACATGGCTAACTAGGGCTGCTGAGAAAGCCAAAGAGATTCCAGAGAGTTTGGAATAAGAATACTGGTCTTTTGGTTGTTGGAAATATTTTTAGTGCTTCAGGGGTTACAAATACTTTCATAGCCATTATTGCATTTGATTTCACAACTCATGGAGGTAGGCAAGGATTATTATCCCATTTTACAGCTGGAGAAACAGAGGCTCAGAGCTGCTACACAACTTGCTAGAGGTCCCACTGCTAGCAACTATGCTGGGACTAGAGCCCAAGCGTCCTCATCGGTCACAAGGATGACGGGCCTCAGACCTCTCTTCTACTTTCTAGAATACTTTGCTCACTGCGGCACAGGTTAGTGGCTTCTTGGATGCCTCCAGCATTCAGCCTAAATGCCGCAATGCCGCGAGAGCTCAATTAGAAGGTGCTAATGGCTGTAAACCAATCAAGTAGCGATCTGGTTAATATGACCTTATGAGTTGCTAGGTCTCGAGGTGGGCCAGGGATTCTGCATTTCTAACAAGCTCTCAAATGATCCAGATGTCACCGCGCTATGGACCCCACTGGGAGTAGCAAGGGGTAAGGGATATGGCTGAATGTTGGCTATCTGGTTTGAATTGCCTTTTATGGGTCTTAAACAAACAAACAAATAAACAAGGCAATTACTTCTAATTTGCGTCTGCAGGCTCCTGGAGCTCTCGTAGGTCAGCAGCAATGGCAACAGACCGGTTGCTTTAATGGCAGGTGACACTTCACTTTTTGAGTGCTTGCTAGGTGCCAGGCACTGTTCCAACTGCTTTGCATGGATTATTTTATGTCATTGCCACAAGCCGATGAAACAGGCTGCGAGACACAAAGTAACCCACCCAAAGGGAAGCACGTTAGCCTTGTTCTGAGACGTGAAAAGGACGAGGTCAGGCTGTAACTGTGGGTTTGAGGACATTGTGTGATGGCCACCTCAGCAGCAATTAAATTCACTGGTCAGAGAGAAGCGTCAGACGCTAAGAGTTCTGTGTTACATTTAGAAATAAAAATTATAGAAAGAGAGGGCATTTGGGGAACTTTAGGATGAAGAGTTTAAAAGTGAATGTAGCCCAGAAGCCCTGGAAACTACTCAGAACGTCTTAGCATCCTGGCATAGAGGTGTGCCTCGGGCCGGGTGTGGGCAGCTCTTGGTAAGAAGTCTGGCTTGTCTGATTGGGAAAGTCAAAGGAGCTGGGAGTGGGGAAAGGGAAATCTTTTTAAAAAAAAACATGTAAATAGCTTAGGAGAAGAAAAGAGTGGACCTGCAAGGTCAGAAGGTGTCCCCAAAAGGCCAATAAGCACCTGGCCAGGGACCAAAGCCAAATAAATGAACATCATCGGCTGGCACTAGAATGGTCTGAAAAACGTCTGGCATTCTCTTCATTTTACAAGGGGAGAAACTGACTGCTAAAAAGAGGAAGGGGCTTTGCCCTGGGACACGTGGGGGTTAGAAGTAAAGCCAAGAAGCAAAGCGAGGTGTCCTGCACTTCATCCAGGGCATCCCAAGAAGGGAACGAGTGGGCCAGGGAAGCCAGCCAGTAGGACCACTCACCGGTTATGGTGCGAAAGAACTGTTCAGGGACAAAGGGAGATGGAAGAGAGTCTGGACATACTCTGAGCCTTGTTTTTGTATTTGCAACTTGGCTCAGGGGGAAGGAATTTGGAAGTTCTAAATGAGATGGCGGTAAAGGCACGCAGTGTTCCAAGTCTCGTTGACTAAGTGGATGTTGATGAATCACCGGGACCAGATGGCATCTACCCAGATTTGGGGTAAGATTGTGTAACAGCTGACCCAAGTGTATAGCTTGTTATTCCAAATAGCGATTGTGCCACGAGCCTGGCAGATGGCCAGCGAGGCTCCTCTCCACGAGAAGCATTTCAAAGGGGCCCAAGGACGTCCCGGCTGGTAGGATCACTGAACATGTTAGGCAAGTGTAACCTATTGGGAGCAAGGCATCATTTTTCCTGTAAATTAAATTACCCACCATTCGGG
Organism: Sus scrofa; assembly: GCF_054392235.1. NCBI lineage: Eukaryota > Metazoa > Chordata > Mammalia > Artiodactyla > Suidae > Sus > Sus scrofa. The sequence goes on from NC_139401.1 coordinate 119,812,689, forward strand.
TAGCGTTTTACAGTTTACAAAGCACTTAGGGTTAATCATGCCTAACTAATTGACTAGAATTCTTTGAGAGAATCAATGCGCACGTGGACAAAGGGAACCCAGTGGATGTAATCTATTCAGATTTTGAAAAGGCCCTTGACAAGGTTCCACACCAAACGCCAAGTTAAGAAAGTTAAGCCACCATGGAATTGTGGCATCGTGTTTTGAAATGGATAGGGAAGTGGCTTATGGGCAGGGAAGCAAGACGAGGGATGAGTGGGGACTTCTGGAGAAACACCAACAGTAGCGTTTACTACGGGTCAGTGTGGGGACAAGCCACCCGTTTGCTGAATCATCTGAGCAACCTTTAGATGGCCAAAAGCTTTGGGGTGGGGGGTAGCAAAATGCAAAGGAGATTTGTCCAAAGAGAGGCCTCTGAAAACTGACTGCTTGGCCCTGAATCCTGACTCTGACCTTAGTGATGGCATGACCTGAAGCCAATTCCTCTACCTCTTCCAGCATCAGTTTTCTCATCTGTGAAGTGGGAAGGAGAACCGTGGTGTTGTGAAAATGATACAGGCAGTGCAGGTAAAGCTCTGCCACAGTGCTCAGAGCATGGTAAGTGTCCAATGAACATGAGTGCCTATTATTTTTACCTACATTTATTCAACATCTTTTTTGGTAATTATTCTTCCCCCCCGCCCTTTTCAGCTGCACCCACGGCCTATCGAAGTTCCTGGGCCAGGGATGGAACCTGAGCTGCAGCTGTGACCCACGCCACAGCTGCAGCGATGTCGGATCCGTAACCCCCTGTGCCACAGTGGTAACCCCTCCACATTCTTTGTATAAGATGCCAGGTTTTGAGTGATCATGTTATGCCCTAGGAATGGCACTTGGGAGCCACTGCAGACTATCTCTTGAACACATTGGCAGAATTTGTCTTAGTAGCTCAGAGCAAAGAGATAACTATAGACGGAGATGGTTGTGAAATAGCTCATTGCTGGAAACTAACAATTACGGAGCACTTAGGATGTTCTAGCTACTGGGCTAGATGCTTTACACATTTCTCCCTTGATTTGCTGCTGAAATAGTCCTGGGAAGTTGGGATCGTGATTCCCATTTGATGGGTGGGGGAACAGAGACTTGGATAGGAGGTTAAGAACCCTCCCCCCAAGGTCGTGCTAGCTCATAAGGAGTAGAACCAGAGTTCAAATACAAGTTCGCTCTACCCCACACCCTCTCCTTTTCACTGCATCGTACCTGAGATGCCCTTTCAGGGGTGGGCGTAACTTAAGAAAAAATAAAAGAGGGATGGATATCAACATAGAAGTACATGTGAGCAATGGTATGAAGACAGAAATAAGAACAGTACGTCTCCTCACGCTCACGGGGCAGGAGTCTGATTGTTCTTGCCAAAGGGCAGGGTTCCTGTGGGGCTAGTGGGGGGAAATGAAGCTGCCGGAAGGGCACTCGAGGCTAGACCAGAAGGCCCCCAGAACTCTGCAAAGGAGTCTGAGCATTGTCCTCTAGGCAGTGGGGATAGGATGAGGGCAGCTGAGCTAGGGAGAGGTAGGAGATGCTTCAGAAAGACTAACCTGGCAGCTGTACAAGATGAATTTGGTAGAATCTTCTGCCTGGGTCTCTGATTCTTTGTTTTCTAATCTGCTAGCCTAAGGCTCTCAATACTCTTGTCTTAGCCTAGAAGCCAGGGGACCTCTTAAGATGTGACTGAAATAGCATATGCAGGAGGTGAAAGGGGGGACAGAAATGAAGCAGAGAGAGAAGCAGAAAAAATTACAAGTAATCTAGAGTGATTTGGTGCCCAGCTCTATATGAAGGGCAGGGAGACGAGTCCAAGATGACTTTAGTTTTAAGCCTCAGGGACCGGGAAGATGGTAGTGGTATTAGAAAAATAAGGATATTAAGGGAGGAACCAGTTTGGGATGGTCTGTTGATAAATTTGATTTATGACACATAGAGTTGGGAGTAATAGTGGAAAAGCCAGGAAGAAATGCCTCGTCAGCAGCTGGAGATGTAGGATGGGAGCTGAGAAGAGCAGTTAAGATTGGAGGTAATGGAGTTCCCGTCGTGGCTCAGTGGAAACCAATCTGCCTAGCATCCATGAGGATGCGGGTTCGATCCCTGGCCCTGCTCAGTGGGTTAAGGACCTGGCGTCACGTGAGCTATGCCGTAGGTCGCAGATGCAGCTCGGATCTGGCGTGGCTGTGGTTGTGGCATAGGCTGGCAGCTACAACTCCGATTCGACTCCTAGCCTGGGAACCTCCATAGGCCGTGGGTGCGGCCCTAAAAAGACAAAAAAAAAAAAGGTAGTGATTTTATGAATTATCCTCCCAGCGGTACAATAGTTAAAGAATGTTCACTGCAGCCTTATCCAAATAGGCAAGAGGTAGGTAAACAACCTGTGTCCGTCGATGGATAAATGGATAAATGAATCGGGGTCCGTACACATTCAGTGGAACCTAATCCTGTCCTCATACGGAGAGCAGACGCGACCGGCCTTTAGTTCCCAGTCATCGGCGCTTCAGCTCAGCTTTGAGCCAGCGCTCATCAATTACCTGCCAGGAAGCGGAGCTGATTCTTCACCTTCATCATTCCATCCCCAGAGCCCCCGATACACTCATCTTCATCGTCGCCGCAGTCGCCGCTTTCGAGCCCCTCCTCGTCGAGGTTTTTGTCCGGCACTCTGCCTTTTGGCACAGACATGGTTCTCAGGAGCTGCAAGAAAATAAGCAGGAATGCTGCAGCTCTTCAGATTTCACAAGTGGGTCTCACAGTGTGATGAAAGGGATGATGTCTTCAAACGTTAAAAGAATTACACAAACGGTCTTAACAACCATTTCCCATTTTACGCAGATGTACTCTGCTTATACTCTCTAGAGGCTCATCCTTCTGGACCTTTCCCTAGCCTCGGACAGGATTCGCCGCTCTTCTACTCTGCTTCCACCATCCAGTAGCCAGAGCACACATTGCATCAGACCTTCACTAAATTAACACAACACATGGGAGTTCCCTGGTGGCCTAGTGGATGAAGGATCTGGTGTCATTGCAGCGGCTCGGGTTGCTGCTGTGGCACGGGTTTGATCCCTGGCCTGGGGACTTTCACATGCCGTGGGCATGGTCAACTCCCCCCACCCCCAGAAAACAAACAAAGAAAACCCCCCAAAATGCATCCCGCCAAATGAAGAGAAGAGCAGTGACATTTTATACACATTTAAATGAATACTTATCATTAATTGCCTTGTCCTATGCCCTGACTACTGGAAACATTTAAAAAATATTTCTTTCTTCCACAGTTTCCACAAGATGCTTTGAAATTCATCTTGCTTTACTGTAGATACTATGCCTAACGAGAGGCATGTCTGTTTTGTTCTTGTGTCTGGTTTTCGGGTCCCCCAGTCAATGCTTTTCTAATCTCAGGGTTTCTCTCACCTCCCCAAAGTCTCTCCACTGACTCGGACGCCCAGCTCGCAGCATGCGTGGGCTCTGAGGGCAAGTCTCGACTCCGTGTTACCTTTCCTCGCCATCTCTCTCCAGGGCTGTATTCCCACATTCCATCCTGCTGCTCTGGCTCTTGCCCTGCCACACACGTCTAGTCCTAATTCTCAGCCCCACCTATTTTTAAAGCGTGGACAACGGATGGTGCCGGATATGCAGAAAGCAAGATTTTTGCGACTGTAGAAGAGGTATCCGGAAAAAAATGCCACACACACACACACACACACACACACACACACACACACACACAGGCACATTTTGGCTTCTGTGGCTTTCACTGTCTGTGTTCATTATAACTGCAAAATACACCTGTATCTTCTGCACCTGCCATCTAGCTGGGACACCAGTCATCGGAACCAGCTATGTACCATAGTGAAATGTGACTCCAGGTTTGTTTCTCTTTAAGAAAAAGTCCACCACAAAATTTGGGTTCTTTTCTGCCCAACCATCTCTCATGGTATCCGAGCAGCCAGCCCACCTACCACCTCGCACTCCAGCACCATGTCCACACTGCCGCTCCAACACAGTCCCTTCTCTACGCCTCGCCCCCGCCTCACCTGACCCATCTAAACATATAAGAGAGACCCACAGGCTAGGATAAGCGAGGCCAGCGGTTCTCTTTTATTTACTTATTTATTTTTATAATGATTTCTATTTTGTCCATTATAGTTGTTTTACAGTGTTCTGTCAATTTTCTACTGCACAGCAAGGTGACCCAGTCACACATACATGTATACATTTTTTTTCTCACATCATCAGGCTCCATCACAAGTGACCAGACATAGTTCCCAGTGCTATACAGCAGGATCCCATTGCTTATCCATTCCAAAGGCTATAGTTTGCATCTGTTAATCTCAAATTCCCAATCTATCCCACTCCCTCCCCCTTCCCCTTGGCAACCACAAGTCTGTTCTCCATGTCCGTGATTTTCTTTTCTGTGGAAAGGTTCATGTGTGCCGTTTATTAGATTCCAGATATAAGTGATATCATATGGTATTTGTTTTTCTCTTTCTAACTTACTTCACTTAGGATGAGAGTCTCTAGTTCCATCCATTTGCTGCAAATGGCATTATTTTGTTCTTTTTTATGGCTGAGTAGTATTCCATTGCATATATGTACTACATCTTCCTAATCCATTCATCTCTCAATGGACATTTAGGTTGTTTCCATGTCTTGGCTGTTGTGAATAGTGCTGTAGTGAACCTATGGGTGCTTATACCTTTTTGGATGAAAGTTTTGTCCGGATATATGCCCAGGAATGGGATTGCTGGATCATATGGTAGTTCTATGTATAGTTTTCTAAGGTACCTCTATACTGTTTTCCATAGTGGTTGTGCCAATTTACATTCCCACCAACCAGTGCAGGAGGGTTCCCCTTTTCTCCACACCCTCTCCAGCATTTGTTATTTGTGGATGTATTAATGATGGCCATTCTGACTGGTGTGAGGTAGTTCTCTAACTTTTAGATTTCAAGACCCCTTTATACTCTTGCTGGGAATCCTGGGGAACTTTTGACTATTTAGGTATCAATGTTTACCATCTTAGAAATTATAACAGACATTAAAAATTATTTAATCACTAATTTAAAAACAACAGTAAGAAACCCATGATATATTAACATAAATAGCATTTTAGTGAAGAAATAAATATATTTTCCCCTGACATTAAACTGTTAGAAGGAAGGGTGGCATTGTTTTACATTTTTGCACATCTCTTTAATGTCTATTTTAATATGATAGCTGGATTGTCATATCTGCTTCTCCCTTCAATCTGTTGTTATAGAGAATTCCCATCATGGTTCAGTGGAAACGAATCTGACTAGCATCCACGGGGATGCAGGTTCCACACCTGGCCTTGCTCAGTGGGTTAAGGATCCGGCATTGCTGTGAGCTGTGGTGTAGGTCACAAACGCAGCTTGGATCCCGCGTTGCTGTGGCTGTGGTGTAGGCTGGCAGCTACAGCTCCCGTTCAACCCGTAGCCTGGGAACCTCCATGTGCCTCGAGTGTGGCCCTAAAAAGACAAAAAAAAAAAAAAAAAAAAAAAAGAAACCTGTTGTTATATGTTGTTTTGGTTGAAACATCTGCAGAAAATCCAGACTCTCACAGATATGTAATGGGAAAAGAGAGAAGTATTTTAGTAGTCTTTGAGATAATTGCGGATATTTTTCATTGGTACTACATAAAAATTAACCAGTGGGAAAGATTCGTTGAAATACTGAAAATGAAACCCTGTCAATAAACTTTTTATGTTCTGTTACATTAAAAATCCATTGGCATGTTTTGAACTTTGCATGGGCCTTTTAGCCACTTTGTCTCATCACGCATGGACCATCTGGAAAATACTGCTTCACTGAGCTCTGCACATCTTCCAAATGTTGACACCTTTCATTATAGGATATCAAAACAATCACTTTCATTAACATCACCTCCAATCTCATTAAAAAAGTCTTTTAAGTATTGGGACGCTCTCAAGGATATTTGTTCCTTTTGAAGATAATGTCTAGCAAATACTCAAGTCTGTATAACCATGGCTTGTCAGCCTTTATCTCCAGTAAAATGGCTTTGCATGAAAAAAGAGGCTAGTTGAGCTCATAGCTAAAATAATCTCGCAAGTGCCTTTCCTTAAGGAGCATATCAACATCGCTTGCAGCAGAAGTACCTTAAACATACTGCAAATTTCATAACGCAGAGTATTCTTTAAAGGTATACACAAGGGTTAAGGCTTAATCATATTTATGGCCAAGGATAAAATTCAAACTTTCAAGATAAAATTATAATTTTGGAATTCTTAGATGTGCTACCATGACCTTGAGTTTGACTTTTATCCTTGGCAACACATACTGTCAGTTTTTCCTTTAACTGTCAGGCTCGGTTTGTTCCTTTGGAAGAAAATGTCTAGCAAATACTGAAGTCTGTAGAACCATGGCTTGTCCGTCATTATCTCAAGTAAAAATGATGATGCATGAAAATATCAGCACCATGAAAGTGGCAAATAACATTTTAGTATTGTCGTGCATGTGATTTTGACCTTGGGACTCTGTGGATTTCATGGACTGCCGGGGTCCCTAAATTATTCTTCAAGTACTGCGAGAATGGACTTTATAGGATTTCAGCTGGACCCAAACACCCTGATTTCCTCTGTTACCATTATTTCTTACAGGAAAATTGCTCTTGACATACACGTTTTTAGGTTAATTTTGAAAAATACCTCCTTCATGTCTGTCATGGATTACCTGAATTGGAATCATTCACGTACCGGGAGTCGGTGGTTGCATGCAGCTCTGTGAACTTGCTATTTCTTGAGCACGGCTCACATCCGTGCCTTTCATGAATCCCTTCAGCAAACATTAAGTGAGCACCTAATGGGAGCTGTTTTCCTTTCTGACTATTGAAAGCACGCCATCCTTTCACGCCAAGTTCAAATGTCACTTCCGAAAGCAAGCCTTCCTGGCTACCACAGATGGTCTTTTTCGTTCTCCTTTTCCCTCTTCCACCACTGCTGCCTTTATCTGTGCCTCTGAAATAGCGCTTTCCGTATGTATCCTGGTTTTATGTATCTGCACACGTGACTTTGCCCCACTACCAGACTGTGAGCTGCTAGGGCTTGCATCTTATTTACCTTTGAACCCCACAGCATTTAATGCAGTGTCTGTCACATAGTAGGAACTCAATAAGTGTGCCACTGACCTGAAGCAAAATGAAATGGCATGCATCTTTAGTTCTTTAACAGCTGCTTCCACAGGCTTGTGAAAAAGGAGAAAGTCAAAGCACAGATTCATCATAGGAAAACCTGGGAATGAATAGCTAAGCCCATTTGGACAACCCTGGCTAAGATCTGTAGCTAATCTCTGAGAGGCTGTTTTCCAGCCTGGTATCCTCAATGCCCCCAGTATCCTCTGGCATTTCAGTTTTCTAAAGTGAAATTAAAAAATAAACTTTAGGAGTTCCCTGGTAGCTCAGTGGTTTAAGGATCCGACGTTGTCACTGCTGTGGTGTGGGTTTGATCTCTGGCCTGGGAACTTCCACATGCAGTGGGTTCCGGAAAAAAAAAAAATAACAAAAACAACAACAACAAACCCCCAAACAAACCAAAAAACCCTTTAAAACTTTGCAGAGAAATGACTTCTTTAGTTCTTACTCCCATGTGGGAGACAACGTCAGCTTTGAAGGATTAAAGCACACTTTCAAACTCTATTCCACAGACTCTGCTGACAAGTCTAACCCTCATGCATTATCGAAACAAATCCAAACCTAGAAAGCTATTGTTCATTCAAATGTCTTAAAGAAAGAGTCTGAAGCTCCAGAAGGTGGAAAGAAGGGTAATAGGTCAGAGCTGAGGACCTGCCAGTGAGGATGGTGGATCTAGCACAGCCTGGTATTTGGCCCAGAATTCAAATCAGCCAAGTACAATTCACAATACCGCCCTTTTCGTTCCTTCTCTCACTCTCGACCGCGTCTTCCAGACCGAATGCTCACTTCACAAAGTGAGGAGGGCCTTGCACACACATCCGTGAACTCGAAGGGCCTAACCCTTTACGTAGAAGTTCCCAGGCCAGGGATGGAACCCGTGCCACAGCAGTAACCTGAACCACAGCAGTGACGATGCTGATCCTTAACATGCTGTGCCACAAGGGAACTCCAGGGTACCTAGCGTTTTGATGAACTGTTTGCCATTTTCACAGGACACTATCCTGTTAGCTTTTAAAAGCCAGGGCTCAGAATAATGATTATCGAAGTAAACTACTGTATGAAAATCCAGGTCTGATGATTTCAGTCCACGACCCAGAGCCATTGTCTATCCCTGACATTTCTGCCAGGCGTGGCTGGCCGCCTAGGTGGGAGGGACACGAGGCCTCTCCACTGGCCAGCTCTGTCCATTGCTTCCACCCTCCCTGCTTCTCTGTTTGACTCACACCCAACCATCACAGTTGCTTGCATATACAAGAATATTTTCATTATATAAGTATTGATATAGAAAGATGAAAGGAAAGAGAAATAAGTGAAAAAAAACAGTTTTCAAACTTGAAGAACTAATATTTGTATTTTCAGGGTCGGGTTTGTTTTTCATGTCTATTTTTGTATGGTTGAACTTGTATTTCAGCATCAGACTAACTGGGGTTAGAATCCTGGCTTTTCCCCCCTTACTCACGTCTTTCTTTTTCCACTTATTAACGTCACTGCACAATTTCCCTAAACCTCAATGTCATCTGTAAAATGAGGAAGCTAATGCCTGCCACATAGAATCGTCGTAAGGCGTAGCTGTGATACGTGTAAGGCTTTAGATGCGATCACAGCACCTACACAGCGCCCTTCAGAGATCGACGGGCACTTACGTAACTATTCTCTTAATCCTGGATGTTGACATTGCTTCTTCTGCTCTTATAAATTGAGATGGAGCATCAGGAGCATTCGGCAACTCTTGCCAGATTTGGGATTATTTCCTTCGTTTCCTATGAGCAGGATTACTGGGTCCAGGGTCTGTGCATTTTTCTCCACGTGGGAGTGAGTCTTCAATTTCCATAAGAATCACCCAGGGTGTTGGTCCAAACCTCTGGCTCCCAGGCCCCACCCACTGAGCTTGGACTTCTAGGTCTGGGGTGGAGCGCAGGTCCCCACTGCGAACTAGATCTGCCCCCAGGTCCCGGCCCCCACCTTACTGTGAGGGAACCACAGACCACACTTTAAGAAAGGCTGTTTCAGGGTCCCTCCGCTTCCCAGAAACCCAATGAAACCATCTCTGGATGAGAGTCACCTCTGCCCCACGTGTGTTTGCATCCTAATGCATATGCTCTTCAAACCATTTGATAAAAAAGTAAATGCCATCTGCCGCTTTCTTTTCAGTCAGGTATGGACTGCATGACCTTTTGTCTTTGTAGTTGATGAAAATACCCTTGCGTAAAGTGAGTGACTTCATTTGATTAGAAAGGGAAATATTTAAAGGTAGCCTTGGAACAGGAACTCAGGGTTGTGTGATAAAAGGAAACAAAAAGCCTGCAATAATTCCTTAAGAAAATTAGAGCCACCGTGTAAGAGAAGGGAAGGCTTTCTAGAATATAGCAATTTCATGTTCTTAAAGCCATAACCAAGATAACAAAAGAACACTGCAGCAGGGGACAATGAGAGTTGGCCCAAGCTCTTTTCATGCTTGGTTGACAGGAGAACAAAGATCAAATGACATACTTGTTCTGAGGGGGATCAAATATGCTGAAATGAGACCGGTGAGAGCAGCAACTCGTGATCTGTCTATATGGTATAAATAATGCGCCTTTTGGAATTATCTTGATTGCAAAGATAGGAACCTTATCAGCCACATACTGTGCTAGAGCTGAACATAAGTTCTCTCACGTGATCCTCGAATCCACACCATCCATTTGTGTCAACGAGGAAGATGGCCAACCCCGTCTCCCACGTCAAGGGAGGCGCCGCCGAGAGGGGATAAAACTTGACCGAGTCGCTAAGTAAGTGAGAGAGACCTCATTACAGATAAAGTCTTCTCCCAGAAGAGTTTTACTATATTCCGATAAAGTAAAAAAAAAAAAAAAAAAAAAGCGAACATGTAAAAAATAAATAGTTTTCTGCTCCCCAGTCCAGAGGTCTTCAAGAAAAACATGGCCTTCTGCAAACCCCAGTTCAATCTCACTTTCTCAGCTGCTATCCAGGAACTATCTACCTTGATGGGAAAGTCTTTTGTTGCTGGGAGGGGGACATGGTGATTGGATGCCTCTTGTGTCTTCTTCCCAGCCTTGCCATCTCCTGTGTTCAAATAACCCAATCATCTCATCATAACACAGGTTCGTTTCGGAAAACTTCAGACAGCTGGTTAGAATAGAATGAAAAATTCCATTACTGCTGCTACATGGCTAAGCGTTTTCTTGACTTCAAGCTCTTTAGCATTTGAAAAATAAAGGATAAGCAGCAAACCAGATACTACAAATACAGGGCTTGGTACATATTTTGAGGATTTGGCTGGTTTTGTCTCTTTTGGCTACTCACATACCTCTCTCTAGGCATGAAAAAAAAAATATCTGGAATCCAGGTTACATTTTAAAGCTCTTAAGCTGGGCTTACAAAACTGATTTGGAACTATCTGGATGCTCAGCTTTATACAACCTGGGAGGAATGCTTTGGGGGCTCGGCTTTCCATGTCCACAGCAATGTAAATACATGCTTTACTGTTTGTATTTGAACAGCATAAGCTAATGGGAAACAAATGTGGTACCTCCAATGAATTCCAGCTTGTTTCGAATGCCATTATTATTTATACGTCGTGCACATCCACAAGACCTAGGGCACATGACCTCTGCTTTGCGTGTACACTTTCTTTGAACGAATGCACCAAACCACAGCCACAACTAATTGGAAACAATTGCAACGCCACACATTTGAGAGGAAGCCAGACCCAAAGTGCACAGGGCTGGAATGAATGGCTATATAGGCACTTCTCACATTGAAGAGGCAATAAAGTAGAGCCGTTAAAAGTGTGAGCTCTGGAATCTGACCAGCATAGATTTGAATTTTGACTCAGCCTAGCTGCTAGCTGTGTTACTTTGGGCAAGTCACTTAACCTCTCGGAGCTCCAGTGTCCTTGCCTGTAAAATAGAGGATAATGCTATGCATTAACACCGAAGGGTTGCTGAAGAATTAAATTCAATCGCGCCTTTCACTTTTCATATCCCATGCATCCTTCCTTCATGGAACTTTCCAGAGTTTGTAATTACATATTCTCCTGTTGCACCCCACTAGACAATCAGAAGAAATAACGGTCTGATTCGATTACCAGTGTGCAGCACAAGGTTTGGTACAAAATAAATGTGCAATAAATATTCACCCAATGGGTGACTGAACAAATAAATAGAATAATGCGTGTAAAGTGCTTAGCACATTGTCTGGGCAGGGTAATTGCTTCTCAGTCATGGCTACTCTGCTGCTCAGGGTAACGATGGGGATCTCGAAGAGGAAGACAGGGAGGAGGAGGAGGAGCAGCGACAGCCACAGTAGCAGACACGGAGAGCTTCTTACAGAGGCCTGGTAAAGCAAAACAAGTTACACGCCTTTGGCCGAACACGGAAGCATCAGAAAGAAGATCGGGTGAAAGGTTTCTAAGAGTCTGAGGAAACCCTTCTGGATGCTCCCGGTACAAAGAAGGGTCTCTGCATTAAGGATGCATGCAGAGATGTGCAGTACGAAAGAGCAGAGGGACCAGCTAGAGGCTGTGCTCCCACGTGGTGACAGTCAGAAGGCCAGCCACACCCAGATTAACTCTTGTCTGAGCGTAGCTCCCATATCTGCCTCTTACCCACAGCATGCGCTGCCTCTGCCACTTCCCCGGTTGTCTCTGGATGTTGGTGAAGGCAGCGTGGAAATTTGTGAAAAGAAATCCTCCCAATTAAAGAAATACGCAGATGGTAAAACCAACCAGGATGTGAAAGAAGCCAACTCTGGATGAAATAAAAACTATTTCGGTGGGGCTCCCTCCCAGTGGTAGAAATGGTTCATTGCAGTTTCTGGAAGCTGTCCACTGCCTTCAAATGTAAAAAGTTTATAATAATGTTACCAATAGCTCAGAACTGTGTAGAGTTTTATGCTTTTCCAAGAGGTGGCAAAACATGGTGTTTAAAAGCTCACATTCTAGGAGTTCCCATCGTGGCTCAGTGGTTAACAAACCAGACTAGCATCCACGAGGACACGGGCTTGATCCCTGGCCTTGCTCAGCGGGTTAAGGATCCGGCATGGCTGTGAGCTGTGGCGTAGGTTGGAGATGCGGCTTGGATCCTGCATTGCTGTGGCTGTGGTGTAGGCTGGCGGCTACAGCTCCGATTGGACCCCAAGCCCGGGGACTTCCATATGGCGAGGGTGTGGCCCCAAAAGGACAAAAGACAAAAGACAAAAAAAAAAAAAAAAGCTCACACTCTAGAGACAGAAAACGTGTGTTCAAATCTAGACTTTATTATTTCCTAGCTTTGTTGTTATAACTAAGTTATTCTTTAACCGCTCTGAACCTTGTATTTTTTTTATCTATTAAATGGGTACAATAATGCCTCTATCTATCTTCTGCTTTGCATTATCGTAGGGATTAAATGAGATAATCCATGTAAAATGCTAAGCTTGCTATCTGGCACACAGTAAGTACTCATATAGTAATGTATTAAAAATATGTAAGATCTGAACCTCGGAGTTCCCGTTGTGGCTCAGTGGTTAGTGAACCTGACTCGTATCCATGAGGACATGGGTTCGGTCCCTGCCTTTGCTCAGTGGGTTAATGATCTGGTGTTGCCATGAGCTGCGGTGTAGGTTGCAGACATGGCTCGGATTCCGAGTTACTGTGGCTGTGGTGTAGACCGGCAGCTATAGCTCTGATTGGACCCCTAGCCTGGGAACCTCCATACACCGAGGGTGTGGCCCTACAAAGACAAAAAAAAAAAAAAGATCTGAATCTCTGAAGAGGATGAATTCAGAGTTTTTGGTTTCAGTTAACATTCAGTTATGGCCTGGGTAGGATTCATTCTCTGGGACATTGTAGGCTCTCAATAAATCTTAGTTATTATGTCATTACAATCAGCATTTCATTTTAAAAAATAATTTTAAAATAATTATATATATATATATATATATATGTTTGTTTTTGCCTTTTTTTTTTTTTTAGGGCCGCGCCCACAGCATATGGAGGTTCCCAGGCTAGGGGTCAAATCGGAGCTGCAGCCACTGGCCTACACCACAGCCACAGGAACACGGGATCTGAGCCTCATCTGCAACCTACACCATAGCTCCCTGGCCATGCTGGATCCTTAACCCACTGAGGGAGGCCAGGGATTGAACCTGCGTCCTCATGGACGCTCGTCAGATTCGTTAATCACTGAGCCATGATGGGAACTCCTAAGTAATTTTATTTTTTATCATTTATTCTTACAACCTCCATATCTGTTTTCTTGGTCAATCCATCCCAGACCCCTGTGAGGCAGCAGGGAAGGTATTACTAGCTTCATTTGACAAATAAGGAAATTGGAGCTGAGAGCAATGTGAGGCAATGTGCCCATTTTTAGCTTGAAAAAAGTTTGTGTAGCTACTGTACGGCAGCTGGGATTTGGCACGGGGCTGGGACGAGGGCTTCTGCACTCCAGGATTAATTGGAAAGGACGTGGCCCTGGGACCAGCACGGTGCCTACCACATTGTAGGTGCTTAGGAAATGCTTGGTAATTGAAAGAATGAAGGAACCAATGGGCTAATAAAAGAAACGAGCCATTTATTCGCCAACTCTTGATTCTCTCAATCACTCTCTCTTCAGCCCTGGTCTGATCTGCCGTTGCTGCTGCTCCGGTATGGTCATCGCTGACCTGCCAGGGGTCCCTGGATATGCTGAGGCTAGACAGCTAGACAGATGTACAGACAGACTGAGTGACTGACTGCCTGTCGGTCCCACAGTCCCCTCCAGCTGAGGGAGCGTCCTCCTTTGAGAAAGCGGACGTGACGTCAAAGAGGATCTTTTAAAGCAAATGAACCAACTAATTCGAAGAGATGTGGCCAAGCAAAGTGCTAGGTGGCTGAACGAGGTTCCCAAGGCCACCTGGTGAGCCTCCTCCAATCCCCAGATGAGCACTCCGTTTGCTATAGCACTTGGCCTAATGTGGTTAATTCTGACCTCTTTCAGGATCTCTAGCATTATTAGAATAAATCTCAGTTTCAGGGTCCCAAAGCCTCACAAAATACAAAACATAAGGCTGGCCTCGCCTCCAGAAGCCGGCCAGATCTAGCTGTTTGCCAGGTGGGGCAGCAAAATGCAAGCATAGCAGGGTAACCTTGCAAGCCACCAAGTCCAATATCCCGCTGAAGGCACGGCATCCTGGCTACCACCACTGCTGAAGGTTAGCAACTTTTGTGGCCCCAGGTCCGTTTCGAACTGTGAAACGCCTCAAGGATAAAATCTATCTTTTTCTGGCAGGAAAACTGACTTCGAAGACATCTGTGAAACCTCACAGCACTGCTTGGTTAGATGAGGGCCACTGACAGAGGGCAGGGGTCCCGGAGTGAGAGCACACCAAGGTATCACAGGTTACACAGACTTGATCTGCGCATTTACTATTGTCGTAGTGGATAAATCTGATTCATTCCAAATACGCATTCTGTGGTTATACTTTTGGGAAATGAGAATTCTTGCCTCTAAAAATAACCTTTGTGTTTGAACCACAGCAGCTATGTCATCAAGCACAGGGCTTTAAGAGTCAACCTCAATGGTTGGAGGAAAGGGTTCACTGTCTTCCAGAAGGCATCTGGCCCACCAAGGATTAGTGAGATGCCTCTAGTTTCCCTGTCAAAGCTTCCTGCCTTTAAAGGCTAGGTCTAGATCAGGATTTATAAATAGGATTTCAGGGCTTTTCTTCTCTGGTATACTATTTGAAAAATATGAATTTAAAAATATGTTTCAGATAATTAAGGCTGCATTGGATTATTCTTAAGTGTAATAAATGGCCTGGTACATCTGGCCCAAATAAATTAGCTGGGACTTGATGAAAAAGCAGATTCTGAGTTTCTAGTTATCATTTCCTCGGAGGTCAGAGAGCTTCAAATCTTGCCCTAAGTCTTTGGGTATAGATTCCTAAGGAGGAAATGGGTTCCCACAGAAAACAGGAAACATGAGTAAAATTATTTTAATATTCATGTCTAATCACATAGTTTTAAAGGTTGAAAGAGAAGAAGCAAAAGAATGGCACTCTTCATCAATGTTCATAGCAGCACTATTTATAATAGCCAAGATATGGAAGCAACCTAAATGCCCATCAACAGATGAATGGATAAAGAAGATGCAGTAGGAGTTCCAGTTGTGGTGCAGTGGTTAACGAATCCGACTAGGAACCATGAGGTTGCGGGTTCGATCCCTGGCCTCGCTCAGTGGGTTAAAGGATCCGACGTTGCCGTGAGCTGTGGTGTAGGTTGCAGACTCGTCTCGGATCTGGTGTTGCTGCGGCTCTGGCACAGACCGGCGGCTACAGCTCCGATTAGACCCTTAGCCTGGGAATCTCCATATGCCGCAAGAGTGGCCCTAGAAAAGGCAAAAAAAAAAAAAAAAGACAAAAAAAAGAAGAAGATGCAGTACATATATACACAGTAGAATACTACTCAGCCATAAAAAAGAATGAAATAATGCCCTTGTGGCAATATGGATGCAACTAGAGACTATCATACTAAGTGAAGTCAGTCAGACAGAGGATAAATATCATATGATATCACTTATATGTGTAACCTAAAATATGACACGAATGAATTTATTTATAACAGAAACGGACTGACAGACATAGAAAACAAACTTATGGTCACCAAAGTAGAAAGGGGAGCGAGAGAGAGAGATAGATTAGGAGTATGGGATTAACAGACACCACCACAAATAAAATAAACAACAAGGACTTACTGTATAGCATGTGGAACTATATTATCTCGTAATAAACTATAACAGAGAAGAGTATGAGAAAGAATATATATATATATATATATATATATAACGGAATCACTTTGCTGTACACCAGAAACTAACACAACATTATAAATCAACTATACTTCAATAACAAAGAATCAATGGCTTCGCCTTAATCTCGGAGATTTTATTCTATGTTTTATCTAAAAGTTTTACAGTTTTAACTTTTATTAAGTCTATGATTACATTTTAAGTTATTTTCTTATTTAGATATACTTCACTATAATGTTTGCCCTTTTAAAGTGTACAGTACAGTGGCTTTTTTTGTTTTTGCCTTTTCTAGGGCTGCACCCGCGGCATACGGAGGTTCCCAGGCTAGGGGTCGAATCGGAGCTGTAGCCACCAGCCTACACCACAGCCACAACAACGCAGGATCCGAGCCTCGTCTGCGACCTACACCACAGCTCTCAGCAACACCAGCTCCTGAACCCACTGAGCAAGGCCAGGAATCGAACCCAAAACCTCATGGTTCCTAGTCGGATGCGTTAACCACTGCGCCATGACGGGTACTCCTACAGTGGCTTTTAATATATTCACAAAGTTGCACAATCATCACCACTGTCAAATTCCAAAAATATTTTCATCACTCTAAAAAGAAATCTGTACCCATTACACGTCACTTTCCATTCAGCCTTTACCCAGCTGTCTTATGAGTGGGAAGTGGTACCTTATTGTGGTTTTGCTTTGCATTTTCCAGAAGAGTAATGCTGTTGAGCATTTTTCACATGCTTATTGTCCATTTGGATGTCTTCTTGGATCCAGATCCTCTGCCACTGTTAGTTATTTTTTTCTTTTTAATATTGTGTTCTGTGTACATTCTAGATACAAGTCCCTCGTTGTACGTATTCTTTGCAAATACACCTCTCCCATTCAGCCGGTTGCCTCTTCACTTTCTTCATGATGTTTTGAAGCCCAAACGTTATACATTTTCATGACGTTCAATTTAAATGTTTTTTCTTTTGTCTCTCACGAATGCTTTGCCTAACTTGAGATCACGAAGATTTGCTTCTTTATCCTCTAAGAGTTTTTAGTTTTATCTTTTACATTAAGGTCCATGATCTATTTTGAATTATTTTTTGTGCATATGTTAAAAAGGGGGTCCAACTTCATTCTTTTCTGTGTGGATATCCGTTGTCCCAGAATCATTTGTAGAAAAGACTTTTTCTTTATTGAATTGCTTTGGTATCTTTTGAAAATCAGTTGACCATAAATACATGCATTTATTTCTGGATTCTTTTTTCTATTTTATTAATCTATGTGGCTATCATTATGAAACACCACATAGTCTTTGACTACTGCTGCTTTGGGTTAGTTTTGAAATTAGGAAGTGTGAATCCTCCAGTTTTTACTTCTTCCTGTAGAATTTTTTGGCTACTCTGGGTATTTTGAATTTCAGTCATGAATTTTAAAATTAGCTTATCAGAGTTCCCATTGTGGCTCAGTGGTTAACGAATCCGACTAGGAACCATGAGGTTGCGGGTTCGATCCCTGGCCTTGCTCAGTGGGTTCAGGATCCGGCGTTGCCATGAGCTGTGGGGTAGGTCCCAGACGCGGCTCAGATCCTGTGTTGCTGTGGCTGTGGTGTAGGCCAGCGGCTACAGCTCCGATTAGAGCCCTAGCCTGGGAACCTCCATATGCCATGGGTGCGGCCCTAAAAAGACAAAAAAAAAAAAAAAGAGTTTTACGTGCAATGATATTGTAAATGTAATTGTTTTCTTTTTTGATATTAAAGAATTATTATTTTCTTTTTAATTGAAATATACTTGATTTACAATGCTGTGTTTGTAATTGTTCTCTTTTCTTTTTTTCCTTTTTTTGGCCACCCCACGGCACATGGAGTTCTTGGGCCAGCAATCAGATCTGAGCCACAGTTGTGACCTAAGCTGTGGCAACGCCAGATCCTTTACCCACTGTGCCAGGCCAGGGAATGAACAGTACTCCAGGGATGCTGTTGATCCTTTGGCACCACAGCAGGAATGCATGTAATTGTTTTCTTCCTTTTTTTTTTTTTTTCTATTTTTATGGCTGCACCTGCCACATATGGAAGTTCTCCGGCTAGGGGCTGAATTGGAGCTGCAGCTGCCGGCCTCTGCTGAGCTGCTTCTGCGACCTATACCCCAGCTCACGGCAACGCCAGATCCTGAACCAGGCCAGGGACCAAACCTGCATCCTCATGGATACTAGTTGGGTTTGTTACTGCTGAGCCATGACGGGAGCTCCATGTAACTGTTTTTCTTAATTTCATTTTTGGATTGTTTCATTGCTACTGTATAGAAATACAGTTGATTTTTTAAAAATATTGATCTTTTATGCTGCAAAGTTGCTGAAGTCATTTAAAAAAATTCGAATAGTTTTTTAGTGTATGCTTTAAGATTCTCTATATGCAAGATTATGTCATCTGCATGATACTCTCTATAGAAAACCCTAAAGATTTCACCCAAAACTAATAGAACTAAGAAATGAAGTCAGCAAGGTCACAGGATACAAGATTAATGTACAGAAATCTTTGCATTTCGTTACACTAGCTGAAGCTAAAGAACTGGGGAAGAGGGCTAAGACAAACTTACGGTTACCATAGGGGAAGGCGGGGGATAAATTAGGAGTTTTGGGTTAACAGATACACACTACACTACTATACAGAAAACAGATTAAAAAACAAGGACCTACTGTACAGCACAGGGAATTATATTCAATATCTTGTAATAACCTATAATGGAAAACCATCGGAAGCTGTACACCTGGAACATAATATTGTAAATAAACTATAGTTAATGAAAAAATGACATCCTCCCAGCGTTTTCTTCACTTAAGATGATGCTGAATATGAGGAGTGTTGTTTAGTGTCATTTTACAACAGTCTACCAGTTTGTTTCTGCAAGTTTGGAAATCAATAATAAACACTCAGGAAACTCTCCCAAAAAAAGAGAGAGAGAGAGAATGGTGTTCTTATCTTTTTTTTTTTTTTTTTTTTTTTTTTTTTTTTAGCATCACTCCTTAGGTGAAGATTAACTTCAAAAATGCTTGGGTAATTTTTTTAAGTATGAAAAGCTGGGATGTGCACTGAAGCAGTGCTTTGTGTGGAAAGCCCAGCATTAAAGATGGCAGAACAACTGGCTCTTTCTGAATCCACTATGTGTAGGTTTGCAACACTGTGGTCACAGAAGACAACTAGAGAGAGGTTGCAATTTTATGAGGGCCATTGACAACCCACCACTGCGGCCTCCAAATGATTAAGTCCTTCCTTATATTGATGGAGTTTTCCTTTCTGTACCTTGAATGGTTTGAATGGAGTGCTCCAACTGGATGGAGGAATATGAAATGGAACTGGTGGTAATTCTCGAATAGCAAAGGAATTTGAGCCCTACTTTTGGTAACTGCTTAGGATACTGTTTTAGAGGAAATCACTGAATACTGCAGTAGAAATCAATCTTGGCCATTGATACTTTCAATACATTCAGTCCCATGTTGGAATCACATTATTTGGTCAAATAGTCTTTTAACCAAAGTCACAGCCAATATCTCCTTATTATTTTTTAAAAAATGTTGTATCTTTTGTTTACTATGTTGTGTTAGTTTCAGGTGTATGGCAAAGTGATTCAGTTGGACATACATATACACAAAGAGGATTTTAACATTTTAATTGGTTTATTTATTTTTCTTTTTAGGGCTGTACCTATGGCATATGGAAGGTCCCAGGCCAGGGGTCAAATCAGAGCCGCAGCTGCCGGCCTACATCACGGCCACAGCAACACTGGGGCCTGGATCCGAGCTGTCTCTGTGGCCTACACTGCAGTTTGAGGCAACATCGGATCCTTAACCTCCTGTGCGAGGCCAGGGATGGAATCCACATTCTTATGGATCCCAGTTGGGGGGTTTGTAACCTGCTGAGCCACGAGGGGAGCTGCTACCTCTACTTCTTATTGATACTGGTGATCATTCTTCCAATTCTAGCTTAGTCAGTGCTAGTTTCAAAACGTTCAGTTGCAGAATGTTCTGCTGGGTTGATTTAGGTACTTACACCATCATTTCGACTTAGCATTTGACTACACTATCCTTCAGAGTCATCTTTTATCCCTTAAATAAAATGCTCACTAGTATATCTAAACACTTGCCATTGGGTAGCATATGTTAGATTAACTTCACTTCTCTGAAGTAAGCATCGAGTTGGAGTCTAGTACAGATACAGTCATTTCGTTCCCGTCTGGACCTCTCTCATCATTGCTGGTTATTCTCAAATTCCAAACCTCGTCCAGCGTTTCTCCTATGGGCCCTGCCTAGGAATGCAGTCCTCAGACAGGCCCCTTGTTTTTCCTAAGCAGCTCATTAGAATTTAACCACAAGGTCTGGGAAGAGCACCATGTAGCTACGTCCAGTTAATTTGTACTCAGTGTCGGGCAGGACTTGACTCTGAGTTTGGCAGGGTACCCGTCCTGGAAAGTACGGTGAACTGCTTCCCCTGCTGGCTCTCTTTGGCAGATGGGGTGTGCACATTGCGCTTGCTCCTAGGACCAAGGGCATGGCTGGCTGTCTTAGCTGGATTCCTTCCCCGCTCCACAAAACCATGTGGTGATGATGACAGTGATAGAAGGGCAGGAAGAGGAGCTTGTAAGTGTGGGAGGGAAGAGGGACAGCTTAAAACAGGCTGCAGCCAACACGTTTATCATTTCACCCTTCTTTGTTTTTCTTCACTGAGCTCAGCAGGCGAGAATGTCTTGTCCAGTTCTAACACGCGCTTTTCCACCACCCTCTGAAACTCCTTTTAGTCAGATTCAATTAACATTTTGTTAAATAAACATGTTTCCCTCCCCCACAAAGCTTAAACCCTCCCTGTGTTTTGGTCATACCCATGCTTGTGGAAGTTCCCAGGCCAGGCATAGGACCCAAACCACGGCAGGAACCTAAACCACAGCAGCAACAATGCCAGATCCTTTACCGACTGAGCTACTAGGGAGCTCCCTAACCCCCCCTCCCTTTTTTTGGTCTTTTTGCCTTTCCTAGGGCTGATCTCGTGGCATATGGAGGTTCCCAGGCTGGGGGGCTCATCGGAGCTGTAGCCACGGGTCTTAGCCACAGCCACAGCAACATGGGATCCGAGCCGCGTCTGCAACCCACTCCACAGCTCACGGCAACGCCAGATCCTTAACCCACTGAGCAAGGCCAGGGATGGAACCTGCATCCCCATGGATGCTAGTCAGATTCATTAACCGCTGAGTCACGACGGGAATTCCGCTAACCCCTTTTGAGATAGCAGATAATATGCATACATTCTGAACATCATGTTTGTTCAGCATACTTTATCCATACAATCAGGGTCATTTTAATCTCTGAAGAGATTAACTCGCATGCCCTAGCTTGATGCAACAGGTCAGGAGGTGGTGGGGAAGCAGAGAACTTACCTCCTAAAGGATGGTGTCTAGTATGAGAAATGGAGATATCGGATGTCCTGAGCACCCAGAAGTATTCGGCATGACATTCAACATGCTACTAAGGGAATCAGGTCATAGACTTGGAATGGTAAGTGAGTTAGAAAAGACCTGAGAGATCATATGGTCCAATCCACCCATTTTACAGATGAGCACAGCAAGCCCACACGCATATTTATTAGTAGAACTTTTTTTTTGTCTTTTTTGTTATTTCTTTGGGCCGCTCCCACGGCATATGGAGGTTCCCAGGCTAGGGGTCGAATCGGAGCCATAGCCACCAGCCTACGCCAGAGCCACAGCAACGCGGGATCCGAGCCACGTCTGCAACCTACACCACAGCTCACGGCAACACCGGATCGTTAACCCACTGAGCAAGGGTGGGGACCGAACCCGCAACCTCATGGTTCCTAGTCGGATTCATTAACCACTGCGCTACGACGGGAACTCCTATTAGTAGAACTTTTGAACACACCAGTGCTATAGGTAATGCTAGCGTTCTGTCTAATCCTTGGGGGTTAGCACAGGAGAATCAGTGGAGAGCAGGTAAGAGACTTGAGAATTGCAAAATGCCTTTAGGTCCAGGAAGGAAGGCAATGAAGTTGATCTTTCTGGGTCCTCAGCCAACCTGGTCAAATCATGGGCTAGCAAGAGGACAGCATGGCCTCTGGGAACAAGTAGCAGCCAATTTCCATGTTGCCATGGGTAGGAGTTAGCAATAGAACATGGAGCCTGCCATCAAGAAAAATATAGTTGGGGAGTCCCCGTCGTGGCTCAGCAGTTAACTGTCTGACTAGCATCCATGAGGACGCAGGTTTGATCCCCAGCCTTGCTCAGTGGGTCAAGGATCTGGCATTGCTGTGAGCTGTGGTGTAGGTCACAAATGTGGCTCGGATCTGGCGTTGCTGTGGCTGTGGCATAGGCCAGCAACTACAGCTCCGATTTGACCCCTAACCTGGAAACTTCCATATGCTGTGGGTGCAGCCCTAAAAAGCCAAAAAAAAAAAAAAAAAGAAAGAAAAAGAAATATATAGTTTACAAGGAGTGTTTCCCTAGAAGGTGTGAAAAGCAGTGGAATAAGACCTTCCAAAGTCCTCATCTTATCTGCTTCTGATTAGGTGGATAAATCTACTTGCCAAGGTATAGGTACTTCCTTATTTTCTCCCATTCATCTCTTTCTATCTATTCCCAATTAATTCCAGTTGAAAACAACCTAGAGGCTTAATCATACTGAAATCTTTGCATTTTCGTTCAATTAAACATCATTCCAGTTTGTTTGCTACTGTCTTTATTTATATACATTTAAGCAGTTGATCAATTTTGTTAAAACAAATGGTGAATTCCTAAGTTATGGTGGCTTTTAGCTAAACTAAAACTTCAAATATGTTGCTGTCTCAAAGATTAGATTTGGTGGGCTGGTTATAATTTATACGTCTTTAAATAGCAACTATATTTAAGGACTACCCTGACATTTCAGATGGTGGACATCTTGTGTTTTCATGTTTCCAGAAAGAGACGGGAACATATACACAGGGTAACCATCAGTGAAGTTGTATGTAGCGATTCCGCAAGTTTGAACTAAATGCCAGCATCCTCCTCTATGAGTTAATAGTGCAGAGACCTTCCGCTATAAATGCACCACCCACAATATCAGGGACACATTGTCCAACAAATTCACACTCGCAGGTACTCACACTTATGCAGAAACCTTAATTAAGGAAAAACAAATGCATAACTGCTTTAATTAGTAGTATAAACCTAGAGGGCCACAGGGGTTTGCAGAAGGCTCCTATTACTGCTGACCAAGCTCTGCTCTTTCCCAAAACATGTCCCTATGAGACATCACCTTAGCTTGACTTCTGTTTCTCATTCTAGTTATACCAACCAGAAAGGTGATCTATTTTCCATCAACTTAACTGGGAAAATAGTTCCTTCACTTTTGTCATTAACATAACACCTCCTTTATACAGGCCAAATCTGCACACTTAAAAACACTACTTTGCTTTTAGAGGCGCATACTCATTCACTATATTGCTTTGTGAAATTCCACTTTCCAGTTCTAGGAAGTTCCAGATCATTATCCAAACCTACTATTTCTCACAGTTCTGTGTTTAAAATCAAAGCCATGGGGGAAAAAATGTAATTGTAATGTATACATGTAAGGATAACCTGACCCCCTCGCTGTACAGTGGGAAAATTAAAAAAAATTATTAAAAAAATAAAATAAAACAAAACAAAATAAAATAAAATAAAATAAAATAAAATAAAATTAAAGCCAAAGAGAGAATTATGAGAGCAGGGAGAGAAGCAAGTCATCGTATACAAGTAATGATCAACAGGATTTACAGCCAATTTCTCATTAAAAACCAAGGAGCCCAGAAGACAGTGGGATAAGAGATGCAAAACACAGAAAGAAAAAAAACCAACAACCTGTAAACCAGGAATTCTATATTTAGTAAAACGGTCCTTCAAAAAAATGAAGGCGAAAATAAGACGGTCCCCGATAAACAAAAGCTGAGGGAACACTTTTAGCTGAAATGAAAGGATACTAGACAGTAACTCCAAAGTTGTAGGAAGAAATGAAGAAAACCAGTAAAGGTATCTCCATAGGTAATTATTATTATCATTATTATTATATTTTGGCTTAGTAAATATTTTTATACTTAGTACTGTTAAGTTGGCATCATTCCAAGCTAGATTGTTCTAAATTAAGATGTTCATTGTAAGCCACTGGGCAACGACTAATAAAACAGATATTTAAAATATAATAAAATAAATGACAAGGTAATTAAATGATAAAATAGAAAATATCTAGTGCAAAAAGCAGTACTGGAGGAACAGAGAGAAAAAAAGAGACTTAGGATATGCAGAAAACCAGGAGCGCAATGATAGGTGTCAATCTTGTTGCATCAGTAATGACATTAACAGTAAATGGATTAAACTCTCTCAAGGCAGAGATCTAATTATATGCTATGCATCATATTCTAGGACAAAAATAGGTTGAAAGCAAAAAGATACTGGTATCAAGAAAAATATACCAGGCAAACAGTATCTAAAAAAGAGCTAGAGTGGCTATGCTAATATTAGACAAATATATTTTGACAAAAATTGGCACTATAGACAAAGCCTTTTTTATTTTAAGTTTATTTTTGGTGGTGCCCATGGCATGTGCAAGTTCTGGGGCCAGTGACTGAATCCATGCTACAGCAGTGACCTGTACCACTGTAGTAACAATGCCAGATTCTTAACCCACTGCGCCACAAGAGAACTCTAATTTTTTTTTTTTGACAAAGGCCTTTTTTAAAATGACTGAGGGTCAGGGAGTTCCCGTGGTGGCTCAGTGGTTAACGATCCCGACTAGCATCGATGAGGACAGGGGTTTGATCCCCGGCCTTGCTCAGTGGGTTAAGGATCGGGTGTTGCTGTGAGCTGTGGTGTAGGTCGCAGACGTGGCTCGGATCCCGCATTGCTGTGGCCCTGGTGAAGGCCGGTGGCTACAGCTCCGATTCGACCCCTAGCCTGGGAACCTCCATGTGCTGCCGGTGCGGTCCTAAAAGACAAAAATAAAAAATAATAAAATAAAATAAAATAAAATAAAATGACTGAGGGTCAATACCAATAATTTACAATTTTATATATATATATATATATATATATATATATATATGCACATAACAACAGAACTTGAAAAGACATTAAAAGGCGACAGAAGTTGAAAGGAAAATAGGTAATTTAAAAATAATAACTGCAGAATCAATACCCCATTTTAAATGATGGAGAGAGCAACTAGACAGAAGATCAACAGGACATAAAAGACCTAAACAACATAAACTAATTAGTGCTGAGGAAACTGGATATCCATATGCAAAATAATAATTTTTGATTCCTACTTCATACCATATACAAAAATTAACTCAGAGTGGAATGAAGGCCTGAATGTAACAGCTAAAACTATGAAGCTCTTAGAAAACACAGGGGTAAATCTCTGTGAACCTGAGTGAGGCAAAAGCATATGTGCAAAAGAAAAAAAACAGATAAATTGGATTTAATTAAAATAAAAAAATTTTGTGTATCAAAAAATGCCATCAACAAGTTCCCACCGTGGCTCAGTTAACGAACCTGACTAGTATCCATGAGGACACGAGTTTGATCCCTGGCCTTGCTCAGTGGGTTAAGGATCTGGCTCTGCTGTGAGCTCTGGTGTAGGTCACAGATGCGGCTCGGATCCCGTGTTGCTGCGGCTGTGGTGTAGGCCTGCAGCTACAGCTCCAATTGGACCCCTGGCCTAGGGACCTCCATATGCCGTGGGTGCGGCCTGAAAAAAAAAAAAAAAAAAAAAGCCATCCAAAAAGTGAAAAGATCACTCACAAACTGGGCAAAATTTTTTGCAAACCACATATCCGATAAGGGTCTTGTTATGTAGAATATCTAAAGAACTCATGAGGCAAAAATGAAAAGACAACCCAATTTAAAAACACAAAAAGGATCCGAGTAAACATTTATCTAAAGAAGATATAGAAATGGCCAATGAAAAGATATTCAACATCATGAGTCATTAGCGAAATGCAAACAAAGCCACAATGAGACAGGATTTCACAACCATTAACATGGCAATAATAATGGTGGGAATGTAAAATGCTACAGCCATTGTTGCAGTGCTTTAGTTGTTCTTCAATAAGTTACACTGTTACATATAAGTTGATAAAATTATATATATAATTTATATATTATATGTCCACACATGTTCACAGCCATATTATTCACAAGAGCCAAAAGAGTAGAAACAACCCAAATGCCCAGCAATGGATGAATGTATACATAAAATGTGGTGTATCCACAAAACAGAATATTATTCAGCCATGCAAAGGAAAGGTGCTGGTGTACACTACAACACGGATGAACCTTAAAAACATCAGGCTAAGTGAAAGAAGCCAGTTGAAAGGGCTATACATTATATGATGCCATTTAAATAAAATGTTCAGAATAGGAAAATTCATAGAAATGGAAAGTAGATTAGCGGTTGCCAAGGGCTGGAGGAGGGGAGAATGAGAATCGACTGCTAATGGCATGGGGTTTCTTTTTGTGGTGATGAAAATGTTCTGGAATTATGTAATAGTGATGGTTGCACAACTTGGTCTATATACTAATAACCAGTGGATCATACTTTTTTTTTTTTTTTTGCTTTTTATTAGGGCCGCACCCACGGCATATGAAAGTGCCCAGGCCAGGGGTCTAATCGGAGCTACAGCTGCCAGCCTACGCCACAGCCTACGCCACAGCCACAAGGGATCCAAGCTGCGTCTGCAACCTACACCACAGCTCATGGCAACACCGTATCCTTAACCCACTGAGCGAGGCCAGGGATCGAACTCACAACCTCATGGTTACTAGTCAGATTCACTTCCGCTGAGCCGCAATGGGAACTCCTGGATCATACATTTTCATAGGGTAAATTTTAAGGTATGTGTATTTTATGTCAATAAAAAGAAGAAAGGGGATCCAATGAATTGGGGGAGAATTTGCAACCCCGAATTTAGAACTAAACTTCCTATTATTGGCATTAAAGAGGTCATTGAGAAATTCTACTCTTTGTAGATAAGGACTTGGTGTCCCCTCCTGTGAAAAGATATTTTCTTGGAATAATCTTAAGGGAAGACCTTTGTTTTATTTTTCTATTTGTACTTGTTTGAAAACTATTATACCAGCACATCAATTATCTTATCACAGCAAAGTCTCTGTGGCCCGAATCTTCCACACAAATCTTCCATGGATTTGCTTCCACTCATCCAGACCATGGTAAGCAGCTCATGCAAGGAGATGGGCCTTCAAAGAGAAGCCACATAGCTAGTTCTGATGCGACAAGGGCCCGCAGAATTTTAGCACGTGGGGAAACACGGGGGAGAAAAGAGTTCCATCAATAGGTGTCATTTCGTGAAATTCTTGAGGTAGAAAATAAAATGATTCCTAAAGCATGAATAATAGATTGAAAGGTTATGGTTTCCTGGGGGAGTTGAATTCACTCCTACTGTTAATAGTCATAGGTCTGTGGAAACAACTTTCTGGATACCAAGTGAGAAACTTGGCGTATGAGGTTGTTATATTTCTGAAATTTCCATCATATGTCCGGCTTCATCTTACCATCTGATGCTTTGGGAACATGGCTACACTCCTTTAAGCTAATGGTGCTGGCTTTCTGTCTGAGAAGTACAAATGCATCAAAGGCCTCGTTCTCAATTTGGTTGGATGAGTCAAAGGTTTATCTGTTTCAGTCTGCAGGTATCTCGGGACACCACATGTAATATGTGGGAGACTATTTTTACAAACACAGGAAAATGGCAAATTCTAAGTACATTCCAAATGTATAAGGAAAACAAATGAGCCTGTGGGCAGTCTCTCTACAGGGAAATGGAGACCACCTCCCCAGGCTCCGAGTTAACACAGTGCCCTGTGGGCAGTGCCTACTGCAAGGCTTATATTCACCAAGCCCTTAATTCTCTTCATGAAAGAGTGGCCCATTAGGCTTCCTGTTTGTATCACTGCACCTTTTTGACATGTGTTGATCACACCAGGAGCCTGGAGTCTAGGACAGAGGGAAAATATGGCTTAACCAGTTTGACTCTTACTTGTTGTCGCTGGCTTTTTCCCCCCACTTTTTCAGTGCACCTGCGGCATATGGAAGTTCCTGGGCCAGGGATTGAATCTAAGTTGCAGTAGCGACCTACGCCACAGTGGTAGCAACGTGGATCCTTAACCCACTGCCCTGGGCCAGGGATTGAATGGGTGCTGCCACAGAGACAAACCGGATCATTAACCCACTGCACCACAGTGGGAACTCCTGTTGTTGCTGTTGTTTCCATTTGAGGTTGTTTTATAAATAAAGTTAAGCTATCTTAAAATACCCAGACTGAACCTATTTCAACATCGTTTATGCAGTTGATGCCTTCTCCCAAGAAACTATTGAAACCAGCATGCTCCAATTCTAATTCTTCTAATGGACTAAGAATTCCTGAAGAGAACAATGAAATAAACCATCAGAACTGTCATCCCAGTAATTGGTTGATTGCTGATAGCTCCTAAACCGGTTAATGCCATATGGCCTTAAATACATACAAACCAGTTTGTTAATTAGCAAGTGAATATGAATACTACCAAAATGGAGCCCCCTCCATTTTTTAAGTAACATACATTTCTTCTGTTAGCCAAATTTCTGATAGCCAAATTTTCCTATCAAGTCAACAATTTCCTGCTTTTTATTTAGCTACATAGACTGTGTATCACTTACAAATAGGATCTATCATACGGAGTTCCTATAAAACCTGATAATTCACAGTAACAGTTCCCTCCAGAATCTGAATAAATCTGCTCTGGGCATCTGCACAAATCAAAGCCACCAAGTAATTCCAGCGGATATATTTGACCTAATTGCTATATGTTTACACATAAAACAAAATGTCACATTCTAGTTGACTGTACATCCATCCATACATGCTGTGAACACTGCTTTATTTTAGGTTTTAAGTTTCATGCTCAGCCTACAAATTGTATTACCTAAGAGAAATTGCATTCTGGGGTTCAAATAAAAACCCGTGTTATTTGCTTGTCTCATAAATTATGAACAAGTTTGATCTGGAGTCACAGCTATACTGGGCACCCGCAGAGCATCGTCTGATGGCACAGTGTATTGCAAAGAACTGTCGGTGTCCTCGGCTCTGTCATTCTTTGGGGCTTGGAGGAAATCTCTTCCCTTCTCTGGGCTTTGCTTTCCCCACAGACCCAAGGAGGGAGTTGGACTTGATGACTATAGGTCTTTCCTAGCTCTGACAGTCTATGATTTTTTTTTTTTTTTGAGAATGCTGAGGCGACGTAAAGAGAAGAAAAGGGGAAATTATTTTGGAATGATTCTTTATGAAAGAGAGTTGAGTTTTGGAGGCTGGGGATTTTTTTTTTTTTTGGTAGCTATGCAAGGAAACTTGATCTAATTTCAGCTTCAACACAGTAAGGAATAATTGCTAATCAAACGTTAATAAAATGCTTACAGGCTTTAGGTCTGGAAAAGTCATTTTAGAGGCTTAGAAAAACAATTGGGAATGTCAGCTGTTTTTTCACCTGCTCCTAGAGGAAATTCTTGGCTTTTAACCATGACATCCTCCTTTAACTCAACGACAGTACATTGAAACTACTAGCAACCTCTCGTTTTGAATTACACACAAAGATATTCAACCCAGAGAAGTAGCTTTCCCTTGACCTGAATCCTGTTCATCCAAAGTTTCTAGCAGCGCATTAAAGTTCCTGCTTAGAAGTGCCTGCTGTCTGCACTAGAATGACTGATGCCTTAATGAAACCATGAAACGTTATAATGAGATACTAAACATTGCTCTCCGCCCTAAGAATACTTTGAAAATGGGATGGTCTCCGCTCACAATGGCCAAAACGCGGGGCTGACCTTGCAGGCAGGCAGGTGACAAGCAGAGATCAGAAAGGCACTGGTAGCTCTGTACCCCAAATCTTTTCCTTCTTAGGCCCTTGCAGGGCTTGACATTCTATTTCTAGAGACACATTCCTTTGGGATAAACACTGATCATCTCAGGTGCTGTAATAAAATGTCTAGTAGGGAGGTAAGATTTTAAATCACCAACCCTTTATAGCAGTATTTCCTCAGGCGAATTCCTTAACACACTTTCCCCAGTTCCTTAACCCTCTGGAAAAAGAGCCCCATGGTCAGATCAGCTGGGAAAATACATAACACTACATCTCTCCTTAGAGTTGTAATGCACATTAGCATAGCAAAGGTTCTAAGTCCTGCTGCAAACAAACTAAATTAATTTTGTTCAATCCACCATTTCCTTATTTGAACATCTGGAATGCTTTTGAAAAAAAAATTTTTTTTTGTCTTTTTAGGGCCATACCCACAGCCTATGGAGGTTCCCAGTCTAGGGGTTGAATCCAAGCTGTAGCCACCAGTCTACGCCATAGCCACAGCAACACCAGATCCAAGCCACGTCTGCAACCTACACCACAGCTCACGGCCATGCTGAATCCTTAACCCACTGAGCGAGGCCAGGGATCGAACCTGCATCCTCACGGATCCTAGTCGGGTTCATTAACTTCCGAGCCACAATGGGAACTCCAAGTTGACCATCTTAACCACTTAAAAATATATAGGTCAGTAGTGTTATGTATGCTCGCCTTGCTGGGCAACCAATTTCCAGAACATTTTCACTTTGCAAAATTGAAACTCTGAACCTATTGAACAACAACTTCCCATTTCCCGCCCTCCCCCGTCCCAAGCAACCACCATTCTCCTCTCTGTCTCTATGAATTTGACTATTCTAGGTACTCCATGTAAATGTAATCATACAGTATTTGTCCCTTTGTGACTGGCTTATTTCACCTAGCATTATGTCTTCAAGGTTCGTCTATGTTGTGACAAGTGAGAAGATTTCCTTCTAGGCTGAATCATATGTCATCACCTGTACATCCCACATTCTATTTATATATTTATCTGTCGATGGTCACTTGGGGTGCTTCTACCTCTTGGCTTTTTAAAATAATGCTATGAACATGGGTGTGGAAAGAGCTCTTTGAGATTCTGCTTTCAATTCTTTTGGATATGTACTCAGAAATGGAATTGCTCTATCATATGGTAATTTGATACACCCGCGGCCTATGGAACCTTAGCCCAGGCTACGCCACAACCATGGCAACGCCAGATCTGAACCACATCTGCGACCTACATCACAGCTCATGGCAATGCCAGATCCTTAGCCCACTGAGCAAGGTCAGAGATTGACCCTGCGTCCTCCTGGGTATTAGTCGGGTTCATTACTGCTGAGCCACAGTGGGAACTCCACGTTTAATATTCTTGATGCTAATAAAGAGGCAATGTGCCAGCTGATTTGGCCACTGCACTCAGCTTCTGCTGCTCCTTTCCTTCTCACAACCCTTCGGTTCGTGTGCTCAATTTAGCAGTTTTTTAGGTTCTGCCTTATATTATTTTGTAATTGTTCTCTATGTGGGAATATTGACTGCTTCATAATTTGTAAGTTCTTTAGGGGAAGGGACTGTGTTTTATATTTCTTTGGCATACCCCAGTAATAATAATCATATTCTCCAACTCCACCCAAGGAATATCAGCTAACAAAGGATGTGTCTGGGTGTGTGTGTATGCTATATGTGAGGCGGCTTGGGAGTCTTCACACGGATGTCAAAATACTGAAATTCCGGTGCATCCTCCATAATTTACGAGTCCAAAAAGACAAAATGCTTACAAACGTGCCCTTGAATGATGCAGAACACTTCCCCAAACCCCTACAATAAGACATTCTTAAAGCCTTAGGGCCGCTGAATCTGGTAAATTAAAAAAGAAATTCTCCAATAAGACAGACCTGAGTATTCTCATTTCTCCATTTATTTTTTTTTTACAATATTTTGACCCTCCAATTTAGCATTTTGTCAATTAAACCTTGTTTAGTTGGTTTATGTAAACTGATTTGTTCCCAAAATAATCTCCAATCAGAATATGCCATCTCATCCATTAGATTTCCTCCTTTCAACAGATGTTCTGAATCCTCATTGTTTCCAGATTATAATCAGGTTGTCCGTCATACAGAGACCCAGACATCTGGGCCCAGGGAAAACGGGCAAAGCCATTCAATCAGGTGATGGAGGAAATGCTTCCTGAAAGTTGGTCCAGCAGCATTCCCACAAGTAATATCCTGAAAGGCGCTTGGTCTGGGCTTGCCGCACTGCAGTTCTGATACATAAAACCAGAGCAGACCTAAAAGTGTGGTTGCCTGATACAGTAGAAAGAGGAGAGGATTGGGAGCCAGACCTCGGGTCAAAACTCAGATCTACCAACCTACCAACTGATTACATGTACGCAAGTCACCTCCCTCATCAGTCTCGCCATAAGAAGCAGGTGATAGGAGCTCCCGTCGTGGCGCAGTGGTTAATGAATGCGACTAGGAACCATGAGGTTGCGGGTTCGGTCCCTGCCCTTGCTCAGTGGGTTAAGGATCCGGCGTTGCTGTGAGCTGTGGTGTAGGTCGCAGACGCGGCTCAGATCCCGCATTGCTGTGGCTCTGGTGTAGGCTGGTGGCTACAGCTCCGATTAGACCCCTAGCCTGGGAACCTCCATATGCCGCAGGAGCGGCCCAAAGAAATAGCAAAAAGACAAAAAAAAAAAAAAAAGAAGCAGATGATAGAAGTGCAGTCGTCCCTCCATATCCATAGATATTGGTTCTGGGTCCCCACATGGATACGAAGATCCTCGGATGCTCACGTCCCTTATATAAAATGGTGAAGTATTTGCATACAACCTAAGCACATCTCCTGTATAGCTTAAATTATCTACAGATTACCTATAATATCTAATACCATGTAAACAGTTGCGAATGCAATGTAAATGCTCTATAAGGAGTTGCCCATGCACAGCAAATTCAAGTTTTGCTTTTTGGAACTTTCTGGAATTTTGGTTTTGGCTGCGCACGCAGCATATGAAAATTCCTGGGCCAGGGATCAAACGCACGGCAGAGCAGTGACCCAAGCTGCTGCAGTGACAACGCGAGATCCTTAACTCTCTGAGCTACCAGGGAACTCCTGGAACTTTTTTTTTCCTGAATATTTTCTATTTGAGGTTGGTTGAACCCACCGATGTGGAACCTGCAGATAGAGAAGGGCAACTGCAGTACTTTGTAGGGCAACTGTGAGGAATCAGTGAGAGGAGACATGTGAAAGAAAGCATTTTGTAACATGTCACCCAAAGTAATTGAAAGTAACTTTATCTCTGCTCTGGAACAGAGAAACTCCAGTCTTGCAATACTTAGAAGATTATCAATATCCTCACAAGTGCTGCTTAGCCCAGTGAATGACAATGGACCATTTCAGTCCTTTACTTATCTAAAACAAAACAAATAAATCAAATCCCCCAAAATACTACAAAAAGAGACAAGGGCTAATTCACACATGGGAGGCAGGAGTGCAACCCCCTCCAAGCACCGTCACATTCTTTCCACTTCTCCCCCCTTATTTAAACTATAAAATATCCGTGCAAAATGATCTGAGCAGACACTTCATCCAAGAGGATATTCGGGTTGCCAAGAAACACATGAAAAGATGCTGCCTACCAGCAGGACTCCCGAGGGAAAGGCAAATTAAAAGCACAATGAGGTACCACTGCGCACCGGCTAGAAAGTGGATACTCGAAGAATGGAAAGTGTTGATAGGATGTAGACAAGTTAGAACCTTCATACATTGCTTGTGGGAATATAAAATGGTACAACCACTTTGGAAAACAGTTTAGCAGTTTCTTAAAAAAGTTAAACGTACATTTATCATACGACCCGCCTGGCAATCCACCCAAACGAAAATAAAATATATGTCCACACAAAGGCGTCTATGTGTATGTTCATCTCGGCGTTATTTAGAGCAGTCCAAATCTGGAAGCATCTAGGTGTCCATCAGCTGGAGAATGGATAAACAAAATGTGCCCTATATCCAGACATTGAAAGACCACCGGGCAATAAAAAGGAACAAAGTATCAGTACGTATGTGAACCCCGAAAATATTAGGCTAAGTGAGAAAAGGCAGACACAGGAGACCCTATCTTGTATAACTCTGTTTATATGAAACATTCAGAAAGGGCAAATCTATAAGGACGGAAAGTAGATCAGCGGTTGCTTGGGGCTGGGGGTAGGAATGGGAAGCAGTGGCAAACAGGTGTGGAGAAACCTGTGGGGCCCATGGAAATGCTCCAAACTGTATTGAGGTGATAGATGCACAACTCTTTAAATGGAGTACAATTCTTCACACTGCATGTACGTTTATAGCGGATGAATTGTATGAAATGTAAACTGTATCTCAAAAAAGTGGTTACAAATATCTTGGCAAAAAAGGGAGAAATGCTAGTCAAGGAAACAAGGGAGGAGCTCACGCTTGGATGGATGTGCCGGCTCTCGGAGGCAAAACCCAATAGGAAGCCAGCAGCGTCTCACCGGACTCCTTCCTTATGCTCGTTTTTAGCCACTGTCGTCCTGCTACTAGCCCGAGACATATTAACTGCACAAAGCTCAAGATGACCCTTTAAAAAATGCAATTAACGTCTCTTCTGAAATCTCTTTCCCATGCCTGTGTCTCTCACTTTTCTCCATATTTATTTTATTTTATGTTGGCCCCCAGGAAATGGGTTTCTTTCATCAGTTTATACATACTTCTTTCTTCTCTAGTATGCGTGAGCTCTTTTCTCTACCTCTCACCTAATTCCCTGGCTCTTACAGCCAATACTTCATAGCAATGACTTTATGTTGGAACAGACAGATCCCATCCGATAAGGGAACCACTTACTTGTAGAGCCAGTCATTTCCAATGTATACGCACACTTTTATGGAGGCAAAATATCATTATTTATCCAACAATGCAGGCGTGACCAGAAAATGAAAATAGGACAGCTAGACAGTCCTTATTTGAGTTATTCTGGGAGAACTGGAGGCCTCTGAGACAGAGCCAAAGGCAAAAGTAGCCAGAAAGAGTCTTTGACATTGAAGTGACAACTTAAAGCATCTCCAGCTGCAGTACAATGCAGTGAGGTAAGGAAGTCTGTTTTAGAAAGGTTTCTTTAAAAAAAAAAGAGTCAACATTTTGAAATTGCGGTCTTAACGTTCAGGTGTCAAAAATACCTGGGCTTTCCAGAATCCCCAAGAATTCTAGTAACTCAGGGTTTAAAACGTACCTAAGAAGGTACGCCAGACCGCTGATCCATTCACCAAACCACAAGCAACAGATTCATTAAGCTACGGTATGCTGCAAAGAGGAAAGAATTTGGAGTCAGAAGACCTGGATTCCTATCTTCTTTGTTTCCTCCACTTGCTAGAAGTGAAACTTTAGGCAGTTCTCTGAACCTCAGTAATCCCTAGTTTCCTATGCTATAAAATTAGGAGAACAGCAATACCTCCCTCACAGGGTTATGGGAATTAAATGTGTTTGTGTATGTTAGACGCTATATCTACTTTCCAGAAAACGCCAAAGGTTTTCATATGTTATTCTGAACTTACAGGGCATCCCCTCACATGACTTTGAAAAAAACATGGCTTTCACTTCCCTACCTTTAAGGGGGCTTGTTGACCTGGTCTCTAAATCTGGCTTGACCTATGGCAGGTTCTTACTCTCTGCTGTACGTGTTAATGGTTGGTCTGCCCAGTGTTTGGATCTGTTTCTTCCACTTCCACTTCCTGGCTCACAAAAGAAAAAAAACGCTGCCAATCCACCCTTTCTACTGCATCACTTCTCCCAAAGGATTTCCACATATATTCCCCATGGGGTGAAATGTAATCATTGTTTAATAGACCTAGCAGCACTGTACAAGAGCCTAAGACAGGATGCGAGAGAGGCAATATTATATGCAGCTGAAAGGACCGGGGAAGCCAGTGTCAATGGATGTGATTACCAGATGTGAACTGCAGCCAAGGAGGTCAGGGCAAACTCTCCTTGAAGAAGTGCCACGGGATCTTTAATGCCCTTGCAACCTTGGCATCCCATCTTATTCAAAATGGAATCTTCTGGAGCCCTGACGCCTTGCTGTTGCAGCAATCCAGTTCTGAGTAGGTGTCGGGGTGATTTCCGTGGTCTTGTGAGCAGATCTCCCCTTGCTATTCAGAAGGAAATCTCTCTGGAAAATTCACTTCTAAATAAGTACTTGGCATTATTTGGAGGGATTTAAAGGGGGGATAGCTGGAGTGGATCTGGACACAAGCCACGATTTCACACTCCTTCCCCATGTGGCTGCCTTGCCCTGCTCCAACACAGTGGGAAGAGCAATAGTACTCCAGCCCCACACAAACTTGGAATGAGCCAACTGTCCTTATTTTGTTCTCCCTTTGACACGTACTTCCTTTCCAATACAAGACAGGTGCACTGGTCCTTGCAGTGTAGGGCAATGGAAAAGTACTGGGATGAATGATGCTCTGAAAGGCAGCAGATGCCTTAGCCAATAAGACCCAAGGGGAGAGTAAGGAAGTTCACGCTTGGTAAACCACACTGGCTCCGGGGCAGCCCCTCTAAGGCCAGCCCCTGGGACTTGCATGATGGTGTCCAGAAAGGAACTCTCCTCGGGGCAACATTAATTCATCCAAACTTTAAAGCTATGAAATTCCTAGAGGCGAAATAACAAGGACGCGTAAACACCTGGTCCTCAAAATGAGTCATTACTAAACAGTTGAATTGAATCTATTTTCAATACAGCAGGAAGTGTCAAGTCCTTATGTGTTCATACATGATGAGACGGCCTTTTGTTCCCTAGGGAGTCCACATGTGGGTCAGACAAACTTCCTATTCTCACACCTTTACAAAAACAAAGAAGGAATCTGGCTGCCTGCTGATTCTATTCTGTGCTAGGAGGTGTTACTTCAAAAATGTGAACAGGTCCTTTATTCATGATGAAAGGGGAGAAAAACCAATCATCTTGAATTTGTGATCAGTTCATTTTCTCATGCTCCAATCCCAAAATGAACTGCTTGTTCTTCCACCTGCCAACCTCTCTCCTCTGTCCCCTTCCTTCCCAACCACTAGTGTCGATGAATGAGGTCCATTCGTGGTTTCTGAGCATGTTACCCTAGGAAGGGTGTGATATTTAAAGGCCAGGGGATGGACTGAGGCTCCGAGTTGGCCTCAAAAACAGTAAATCACCGGACTTCCCTTCATGGCTCAGGGGAAATGAACCTGACTAGTATCCATGAGGACGCGGGTTCGATCCCTTGCCTCCTCGCTCAGTGAGTGCGGCCTCCTCCTCCATATGCCGTGGGTGCGGCCTTAAAAAGACAAAAAAAAAAAATCTTCACAGTATCATTCCCTTGGAGCCAGATCCCTTGAGGACACTGTTAGCACTCAGCTTCTGCACTTTGAAGGTCCGCCGTTGAATTAAGAGGCAAGGCATTCATATCCACCTGTGCTAGAAAACAGAATGACCTACAGATCCTGTGACGCAATATGCACGGGCGCTGGCTGAGGACTGAAAGTGGGAAAGCGCCAGATAAATTATTGGTGATTTATTGGGTTTTCTTCTGTCTTTTTAGGGCCTCACCCATGACATATGGAGGTTCCCAGGCTAGGGGTGGAATCGGAGCTGCAGCCGCCAGCCTACACCACAGCCACAGCCACACGGGATCGGAGCCACGTCTGCCACCTACACCACAGCTCACGGCAACGCCGGATCCTGAACCCACTGAGCGAGGCCAGGGATCAAACCTGCATCCTCCTGGTTACTAGTTGGGTTCTTGCTGCTGGGAAGATTTTTTTTTTTAAATCTGTTGTTAGACTTTTCTCTCAGGCTCCTAACCCAGTTCCAACCCTTGCAGTACCTTCACTCATCGCCCTTCTCCAAAGACGCCCTACCAGGCTCACACCTCCACGCTTTGCGCATGCTGTTCTCCTAGCCTTGAGTAACCTCCTCTGTTAAAACGCTATTTATCCTCTAGGAATCATCTCCTGTGTCATTTCCTTCCCAATTGCTTCCCCTATTTCTGCAGCTGAATCGAACCGTTTCATCTAGGCTCCCACAACCCTTTGGATCTGTCTTAAAATCCCCATCACATTCGGCCTTGTATTGTAATTATTTGTGTCTGCGTCTGTCTCCTTTAGGAGACCAACGGCTTTTTGAGGGTGGAACTGTGTCTGATTCATCCTGATGCCTCTACAGAGTCCCAGGGCCCAGCCAAGTGCCTGGCACTCAGTGGCTGAATAAACAATAAACATTTAGAATATGAGCTCAAGTCCTATGCGTTGATTTATGGAACCGTCTGCCTGTCTTGTAGTTAATAAGGGAGCCTGGCATAGACCATAAACCCAATACAGAACACAGAACATCTGTGTCGGAATAACTCCCCCAATTTTTAAATGTCAAATTTTTGGAAATTTGTTTAAATTCTTCTGCTTGCACGAAACCTTTGTAGGCCTGGCAGTTGATAGGGGGAAAAAAAAAATCACTGACTTACCTCCAAGAGTTTTAGCCACAGAACATTTTGCAGACCATTAAGAATGAGGGCTTCTGTTTCAGCCGTACTGGTTAATTTCGAACAGAGAAAGTTATTTCTGGTCACGGCACGAGGGCAGAGATGATTTTTCGCTTTTCTCAACACCGTCACGCCCTGAACAAACACTCCTTTTTGGAACGCCCGCCTTTCTGAGGGGCCCAGATAATAGGAACCTCTACTGGGGTGCCGTCTGGTAATGCACGCCTCCCCGGCAGCTGATGGCAAGCTGGGTTGGGGGCGGCCTCCCTGTAGGCCCTTCTGGTGACCCTTCTCGCATTGGTCACCAGGCATTCCACATCAATGACCTAAAATCCTTCTCTAGAAAAAATGGGGAGAGAGTCCTTCGGAACAGGCTCTAGGGATCCGATCTAACACTGGCCAGTGTCTCCAGCGTCAGGACCCGTTAAGTCCGAGGGACGCTAGGTGTCAAGGTGTGCTGGCCTTTTTTCCCCTTTTTCAATATCCATGGATATTCCAACAGGCAAGTTCTCATCGTGACTAACCCAGACAGAATTACCTGCTGCTACATTCCAGGTATGTTTTTGTATTTCCCTGTCTAACCTGCTTCCTCCATCCAGCTGTCTTGGTGTTGGGGCAGCGGGGGGGAATGGGGATTCCCCCCCCCCCGCATCTTCTCCAACAACTGTGATGTCCAATGCAATTATTTGCGGAGGAATCTGCTGTAGGCATGGATGAAAGGGACCCATGCAAATCCTCAACAAGAAAGGGAAATACCAGCCATGGGGAAATACGTCCTGAAAGCATGCCGCTCTGGCTGGCTCTGCCCAAGGCCCCCTGCGCAGATACTAACAAGCTGAACACAATATGACTTTAGGAATGCAAAGAAAAAAACTGTTTAACAGTTGAAAAATCTCCTCCTCAATCTGAGGTCAACCCAGCTAATAAAAAAAAAAAAACAAAAAAAAAAACACAACTTCAAAAACTTCTGAAAAACCATGAATAAGCCCCAGATGTTCCCGTTCTCAGCTGAACTTTCCACACATTATTTCATACCCTCTGTTTTTCACAAGGAAAAACGATTGCAACCTCTTGGACTAGCCTATATCTCTTTCCAAAGAAAATTGCCGCCAGTCGAATTCCTTCTCCCACCCACAATAACTAATTGTCCATAGTATTATTCATCTCCTTTGCCAAAGAAGAATTAAATTGGCAAGACCCCTTAATGCAAGGGTGGGGACCTTTTTTTCTATCAAGGGCCACTGACCCACAGAGGAAAAAAAAAATCAGTGGGGGCCACACACAAGTAAGAAGCCCCTCACTGGATTGAGTTGATTTTGTTTGTTTGTGTGAAAGAAAGAGAAAATACTCACCTCAATGAACTTAAAAAAAAAAAAAAAGAATGGGAGATAAAAAAGCTGCATTCAAAAGATAGAATAAAGAGGTAAAAAAAAAAAAAAAATACTCCAGGTCTAGGCTGGAGCAAGTTCGTGCAATGAGGTGGTTTAAAAAAAAATGTGGAAGCAGAGATAAGAGAGATTGGGGGAAAACAAGGTAAAAAAGAGAAAGAAAGAGGCTAGGAGATGGTAAGAGGGAAGGAGAAAAACAGACACGGCGAGAAGGAAAAGAGGGGGAATAGAGAAAGGTTTGGCAAGCTCGCGAGTTAATGTGCTAGTTGCAGTAAACAGCTTGTCCCACCCCCGGTGCTCCCTGTACTCTGGGCATCACAGTAAGTTATCACCGCCCTTTGAAATCCTTATTAGCTTTCTAGCAGTTTAGGAAAAGTCCTTTCTGTGCTGAGAAACAGCTGGTCTGCTTTGATTTTCAAACTTCAAAGCTATTTTGCGAAATAAAGGTTATTTTCTCAAGAAAGCCCGAAGGTTTTACATGTGATTTGAGAGAGGAGGGCTGTCCCAGTTCATAGAGTCTGAATGTTATATTTGGAATCAGCATTGATTTCGTTGATTTGAAAGGTCCCCCCCGCCGCCGGCCCTCCCCACCAAATCAAACTTAGTTTGGGGGATAACTGGATGCTGGTGTCGGAGAGAACACAAAGTGGGGACCACATACACACGTCTCGAAGTTAGGACAAAACAGATGAGCGTTAGCAGCGTTTTGATTCCTCCTCTTCTCCCACTGAAAGCTGAGCTTGGGAAGGTCGGCACCTGGCAACCCACTAAGAAGTGGCTTTTAAGCTGCAATATTGATTTGAGAGCTACTATATATGTGCTACTGTACCTTATTCCCAGAATAGTGGGGATTACCTTCTGCTGATGGCATCTGAAAGAAGACGAAGTGGAACGGGAAAATGTCCAGACAAGAGCAAATAAAATAACGAAAGGTGGACACCAAGGCAAAGCCATATGGGGACAGACTAAAATCACGGGCCTCACGAGTCAGAAAAGATGGAAGCTCAGGGGGAAAATGAGAGGAATGCCTACGATTGTGATGAGGAGGCTAAGTACAATCTTACTGTCTCAGAACACTGGGAGGAGGGGGTTAAGCCCTTGAAGTTGAATGAGACGATTTTAGGTGGATGAAGGGAGGCCCTGCTTTGACTATCAAACACTAAACTTAAGGAATTCATTTCCCTAAGGCGTAGGGCAGGCAAAAAAATAGAAGAACTAGATTCTAAAATGTCTGGGCTAATTTGTGAATGCTGGACGAATATTGCGTTATTCTGGGAAGCTCAGAAGATTAGGAGGCCACCTCTGAGAACGTGTTTCTCTTCCTGCCTGTCAACAAGGAGTCCTGGGGGATCATGAGGCTGCCCCCGGGGCCATTTCTCAAAAGGTCCTCTAGAATTAAGGTGTTGATGCTGGGCTATGAGGCGGAAACACTGGGTCAGGTTGCTCTGGTCAGGAGGCCACCAGACCACACGATTCCCGCCCCCGCCCCCAGCCGCTGCCTCCTTTCAAGGCCTAGTTTAGGTCCAAGACGGCCAAACGGGGATGGGACAGAGGCATCGTGGATGCGGACGGAGGAGGTGGGAGAAATGTGGCTTGGTCCAGGGTGCTTTCAATCTTACACCTGTCCTCATCTATTTCAAAGTTTTTGTTTGTCTGAAATGAAAATAGATGTATTGCTTTTTCTGATTTAAAGAAGATTTTAAAAAAGTATTTGGGCAGAGTACAGAGAGATTAAAAAAAATGAAAATGACCCTGATATTGCTAATGTTTTGATATATGTTTTTATAGACTTTTCCCCCATAAATACATGTATACATGTGCTAGTTTTTTGTTGAAATTAGATTGTACTTTACTACTGTCTCTTCACCTGCTTTTTGACTTAACAATATATCATGGACATCTTTCTAGTCACAACAGTAATTTTATGTATTGACTTATTTTTAATGATATTTAGTTTTTCCATTATAGTTGGTTTATAGGGTTCTGTCAATTTCTACTGTACTATATATATATATATATATATACACACACATATATATTTTTGCTTCATCAGATCTTTACTTGTGAGGTTTCATTCCTTGAAGTCATTTTTTTTTCCTTTCCCACAACAGTATTTTACAACTATTTTTCACAGCTACAGATTAACCCCTTGTATAGAAATGGCATGGTTTGCATAATACATCTCCTATTGATAGATATCTGGTTGCTTTGAATTTTGTTCTATGCCAACTCCACCACCAACATATTCTTGCACAGTGTTGCGGAGTGCCACACTCCAGCCTTGGGAGAAATGGCTAGAGGCAGAGCTGCTGGTTCCAGGCCACTGGCCGGAGCCTCCTGGAGAATGAGACTGTCTTTATGGTTCTTCTTCCCTCACAGAGTAGAAGGAGAAACAGGGAACTTAGAGTCGACCTTTCAGTTCCTTACCGTCTGCGAGTCCACTTCTTCACCTGTAAGAGAATATTACCGATGGCTGGCTCACAGGACATCTAGGGGCCTCATAAACTTTAAACCAA
Organism: Sus scrofa; assembly: GCF_054392235.1. Taxonomy (NCBI): domain Eukaryota; kingdom Metazoa; phylum Chordata; class Mammalia; order Artiodactyla; family Suidae; genus Sus; species Sus scrofa. Next base: position 119,854,972 of record NC_139401.1, read on the forward strand.
AGACTCTGGAGGCACCTGTAGTGAGTGCAGTCTCTAGATGTCCCCTACCCCAAGAGGGCCCCATCATCTGGAATGACACTTCTGAGGCTCCAGACCCAAACACACTGTCTACAGGGACTGGGGGGACCTTTCAACTTAGTCTGGCTGCCACATCCCAGGATGGCATTTGGCTCCCCAAGTTTTGTGCTAGAAGGCATTCACCTGGTGGTTGCTAACCATTGTCTGCTGTACTGGGGAGGAAAGTTTATCGTGTTCTCTTCCTCGTTCGGCCCTCTATAAATATACCCGGTTTGTGTGGGCCTGAATTGAGCGCTCTGGCAAGAAACCAACGTTCTCAGGAAGAAAGAGATCAGTTGCATTACAACACAACTTGCAAATTCCTTTCCAAACTTCTGGTGTTTTTGCTTTGAAAAAAAAAAAAAAAAGTGCTGCTGTTCATCATCACCAGCCAAAAGCATTTATAGATTATGGATTTTTTCTTTAAAATCTAGAGAGGGGCACACAGCAAGCCTGGTGCTCTAGCCAAAATCATTTATAGATTATAGATTCTTTTGATCTAGAAGGGAGCATATAGCAAGCATGGTACTTTTTATTGGATGTTTTGAAACACCCAGCAGTACCAACACCCAGCTAGCGCTTGATAAATGCCACTTGGTCTTGATCACTGTCTTTCTCCAGGAGTCATTTTTAAATTACTTTCCATTAAAGACAGAATCACTAAGGGCATAGAGAAAAAAAAATCAACTTATAAGAGAAATTCTTTTTTTTGGTGGGGGGGGGACTGTGCCATGGTATGCAGAAGTTCCTGGGCTAGGAGTGGAACCTGTGTCACAGCAGTAACCCAAGCCACAGCAGTGACAGTGCCAGATCCTTAACCCACTGAGCCATCAGGGAACTCCAAGAAATTCTTAAATTATGTGGAAGATGAGAGTGGCTGGCTAGGAAGAACAGGACTGAGGAGTTATAGGGAAAGGTGGGAAATCCATGAGCATTTTTACGGGAGAGACAGAATTTATACAAACGAATCAATGAAAGAAAAATATACAGTGAAATATAAATACAAGTCATGATGGAGACTACAGAGCTATAGGAAAATCAAGATGTATAAAAGATTATGGGTCCCTAGACGCCAAGGGCAGTTGGCATCTCATTGATTTTTCTAGCCCTTGTGCCCACTGGGGGACTGATGGTGAAGGAGATAGGCCTGGACTAGGGTGTTGGCACATGGATGGAAAAGGATCTCAGACAAAGAATGACCTCAAAGCCCTTGGTGACTGAGGGCTCCGGGGAAGAGAGTTCAGGACTAGTGATGGCAGCAGAGAAGTGATAACTTAGAGGGAGTGGCGCATAGTAGGTTCAAAGAATGGGCAGAAAGTAGACAAGATCACAGATGCATCCGGCCTTCCTCACACAGTTTTCTATGGCTACTTATAACTGAGGCGTGAATCACCACAGACTTCAGGATCCAGGAAGATGAGTCTAGAAATAAAATAGGCACATGAACTACTATTTCATCTCAGCTTTTCAGGCCTCAACAAGCTGAGCTTGGACTTGAAAGGAGACAGCCAGAAAATGAAAGTTCCTATTGCTCAGGCTCTGACACTTAAAGTAGGTTTCCTGTCTTCGCTCAATACCGTATTTTATGGTGACACAACAGGCACAGTAGGAGGGAGGAGGCCATCGCCCCGGGTCGCCATCAAAAATCATTGCACAAGGTGGGAACCCCGGCCTGGCTGCCAAGAAGGTCCGAAAAGGGAGATGGAACAGCAAGTTCACGGATTTTCCAGCTTCTGTCAGGTGAAGGAACTCTTGAAAGAATGGAATGGGGGGAGTTCCCGTTGTGGCTCAGTGGTAACAAACCCGAGTAGCATCCATGAGGACTGGGGTTCAATCCCTGGCCTCGCTCAATGGGTTAAGGATCTGGCATTGCCGTGTAGGTTGCAGACGCGGCTCAGATCCTGTGTTGCTGTGGCTGTGGTGTAGGCCGGCAGCTGCAGGTCCGATTTGACTCCTAGCCTGGGAACCTCCATATGCTGCAGGTGTGGCCCTAGAAAGACAAAAAAAAAAAAAAAAAAAAAAGAAAAAGAAGAAGAAGAAGAATGGAATGAGGACTCACGGGGAGAACATGGTACAATGCCACCACGTTTCTCAAAAAAGTGAAGAACGGAGATCTTAAATGTTCTCACCGAAAAAAGCAATGGTAATTATGTGATGTGACGGAGGTGTTAGCTGATGGTCATTTTACAAGCTCTAAGCGTATCAGATCCACACACTGTACACCTTAAACTTTCACAATATTACAGGTCAGTTAGAGCTCAATAAAGCTGGAAAAAATAAAAATAAAATACAATTTTCAAGTGAAGGAGGGACTATTCTAGATGACTTTTGGCAGATTGAGAATATTTTGTATATACCTTAAAGGTAAAACTGCAGGAATTCTCTGGTGGCTCAGTGGATTAAGGATCTAGCACCATCACTGCAGTGGCTCAGGTTGCTGCTGTGGCATGGGTTCGATCCCTGGCCTGAGAACTTCTGCATGCTGCGGGTACAGCCCCAAAAAAAAGGAAAAGAAAGAAAAGGTAAAACTGCAGTGTCACATATGTGATTTTTTTTTTTTTTTTTTTTTGCTACACCAGTGGCATATGGAAGTTCCTGGGCTAGGGGTTGAATCGGAGTTGCAGCTGCCAGCCTACGCCACAGTCACAGCAACACCAGATCTGAGCCACGTCTGTGACCTACACCACAGTCAACAGCCATGCCGGATCCTTAACCCACTGAGCAAGGCCAGGGATGGAACCAGTATCCTCATGGACACTAGTTAGGTTCGTAACCTGCTGAGCCATGATGGGAACGCCTCCAAAATTGTTTTTAATGGTGGAAAGAATACCCCTAAGTCTCCTGCTCTCTCTCTGAACATGCACATACATTTTCTGGCTTATTCACATCCGCCCCATGTGCAAGATACATCCACCATAAACCAGTAGCCCTTAATGTCTCAGCCCCTGACAGCATCAACTCTAAGTCCAAAATCTCTTTAAACCTTCTTAGCTCAAAAGTCCCAAATCTCATCATCTCAACCAAGTACTGGTGAGATGTCACATATGGTCCCTTCTGGGTCAAAACTCCCTTCCACCTGTCTACCAGTGAAACTAAAAAACAAGTTATCCGCTTCCAAAATACGATGGTGGGACAGGCCTAGGATAAAAGTGACATTCTTCCTAAACTGGAGCTACACGGCCAATTCAACAGTTGGAACCGAATCCTTCCCTCATTCATGCAATACATAGTTATTTGTTGCCTACTCTGTGCCAGGCAGGCATGGTTCTAGACGCAGAGGACAGCGTGGCAAGTGGGGCAGATGAGACCCTAGCCTTGTGGAAGTACTGTAAGCAGGCGTTTCCACTGCCAAAAGAAAACACTTTATCCGCTGCCTTCTGGGCACCTGCCCTGACTGGCACGGGCAGAGGAGGGCCAAGGTGGAGGGAAAAAGTGGTATCGAGTGCCTGCCGGCCCACCAGTCTTGGTGAAGGGTCAGCTCAGCTCACTGTCAGCACATGGCCGAGTGACATGAACAGGCAGGGCCCTGTGCAGCGTGCACCCAGTTCTTGGAGCCCATACTAGGGAAAGAGCATGACCTCTCTATGAACCATATAGAGCTGCCACAATTAGAGAAACCGGGCGCTGATAAAAAACGGGGAATGTGTTTTGAGGAGGGTGCAGAAGGCGAACAGTCACTGCATCGCTCGGGCCCCGCCACGCCTCTTTGTGAGGCTGTCACGGAGCACAGCAGTCTTTCCAACACATCTAAGCGCCCTCAGTGGCAGCTGAAGAAAAACCACTATAATCTCTCTCCATCTTTCTCACAGTTTTGGTCATTTTTGAGGCTTGAGTGAATGGATGGCGCTCAACATTCAACAGCCAAGGAGCCACTTTTAATTGGAATCCCGGCTAAAAAAAGTGTGTAACCAATTGATTACGAAGTAATAGTTAACACATTCATCAGGGACTCTAAATATTCCATTGTGAGACCTTCTACTGAAGGTTCAAAGAGGTGCTAGGATGAAACACTTTTTTTTTTTTTTTTCCACCGTGAGACCTGGCGAAGGTGCTGGTCTGCTGTGAGATCTCACCCTGCTGCCTTTGCTCCTGAGATCCGACCCCACGCCTGCTCCAGCCTCCCGGTGTCCTCGCTAACCGACTTTGGGGACAGAGCAGTTCCCATCTCCTAGAATGTTCCATCAGGAAGTGGCAAGGATGGTTAATGAATTTTAATAACGAGCTTCGCTTCCCTGCCTCGTAAACCCTACCAAGCCTGGCTGGATTCCTTGCTTCCAATTTCTGATCTCCAAGCCACCCTTTATGCTCCTGGCAAGAGTTCGCATCATAAAACACGGATCTGACCGTGTCACTCTTGCTCCAAGGCCCTGGCTGGCTCTCCCCCAGGTAACAGAATAAAATTCAGATTCCCTTTGCTATTCCTGGCCTCCCAAATTGTGTGCTGCCTTTTCAATCTCAACTTTCACTGCCTACACCCTCGTCCACTCTGGCCCGTGGCCTCAGTCTCTGGCCACTTAAGGCTACTGGTGTACTTTCGGTGTCTTTGTGCCACTGTTCACACCATGCTCCTCTGCCAGGAAGATCCTTCTCGCCAACCTCTATCTGTCAAAACTCTCCTCATCCTTCAAAGCCTTAAAGGCTACCTATTTTTGAAGTTTTGTCTAATTCCCTTAGTAGAAATGAATCCTTCCCTTCTCTGGGCGAGCACAGTACTGCCTTTATATTTCTCTTGTGACACTTATACGACGCCCTGGATTAGAGTTCCAGAGGTATATTTTCATCACCCTCCTGGAAAGCAAGAAGCGTGCCTAAGTTATCTCTGTGCCCTTGTCCACAGCCCGTACCCCCAGGACCTAGAGCTGCTCGACCCAGAGCAAAGGAATTCACATGATAATGACATATGTGGACAGGAAGGAGGGGTTCTCTACGTCTTTCTCAATAGAGGCTGCCAAACTCAGCCCTACACACACCATGAGCATTCAATAAATAACTGCTAAATACACAGGGAGGAGGTATATACCGACATATAAAATATATGTTCTACAGTATACAAATGACGTGCATAAATGTGACTTTACGTCATGTTTTTCCTCATGAGTTTCCCTTTTGAAAAGGAGTCAGAGAAGCAGTCATGGCTTAAATGATCTCCAAGAACAGCAGATTAAGAACAAAGGCTATTCACCCACGTAGAAGCTCATCTTATAATGAAACCTGCAGCTTTAACAATAATGTGTGCCGTGGGTTATCAGATTGCAATTATTGATCAACCAATTTGCCACACCATGGCTCGGGGAATGGCATGCTCCAAAAGGAAATCAGCAAGAAGAAACGTGCTCCCCACAGGCAAACCCTTATCTTCCACTTGGGCCTGGGGAACAAAGGCAAGAGCGCCACTGGATTCTGGTCTGGAGATGCATCCGCTCTCAACTGCCTTCACGAATCCATATGCAGCTATAAGAAATGCCTCTAGCGTGGCTTGATCTTTTGTATTAGCTCATTAATGAGTCTGGATTCCTTCCCCATTTTCCATGGTATCCCAGGCAGGGACAAAGGCTCAGGCAGCAGGGGGCAGCTTTCCTTTCGCCTGACAACAAGTGGTGGCTGGTCCCAGCCTGTAGCTAATGAATTCCATCGTTCTTTGATGGTAGAGCCAATGGAATAGGTCTTGTCTGCCTGAGGCTGTGCAATGCAAAATCAAGCTTTGGGAATTCGGGCCTAGGCAGTGTTCCTGGCATTTGTGACATCGCCGCAACAGCTGAAAGTGATGGTGTCTCAAGAAAGCTCAGTAGCCCCAAGCCCTGTGAATTCTTTCTGCCCTGTCGGCATGTGAAACGCACACACTCACGAACATATTATATGCCGCTCAGAATCATTCTAAATACCTCCTGTGAGACATCTGCCAATAAGGATACCATGTCAGCCGGGTTTTAAATATAGGAACCTCTCACCATCTTCAACTGGAGAGCAAGATGCAAAAGGAATGCAGATTAACTTGCCCTGAACTTTATAGCTCTGCAGTCTCTTCACTTGATACCATCCTTCCATGAAAGGTCCCGGTGGGGCTGAAGATTAAAATGGGACTTGTGCATCATGTGGCGAGATCTCTAAGCTGTAGGGCAGCCTGCCTATTTATAGATCCTCCACTTTAGGGCAGAGTTCAGACTTGGGAAAATCTGAGGAACTCGATTTAAACACACACTCCTTCATATATATATAAAATTTTTTAAATTTATCATCTTCATTTTCCATTCAGTTACCTTGAGCCAAACCCAACTTTAAATAGTTTAAAAATCTGTCGAAGGTTGGCTAGATCTATTTTTCCAAGAATCTTTACGGTTGAGATAATTAGATGTAGACTTTTAAAATCATTTAAACAACAATCCAAACCAGAAAAGCTGTAGTCTCTATGTTCCAGAAACTGATAAACTGAGGCGCGGTGAAGCAAGCTACTCAAAAGATTACTTCTGACTGCCCTTTACGCTAACTCTTCCTATTGTCATAACATGAAGACAAAGAGTAGCTGTAACTTCTTGTGCTTGTACAGGTACTATCGCTCACACTGCTACCAACCCTTCAAGTCAGATTGTATGTAGTACACCCATTTCACAGATGAGGACACTTGAATACGGGGTGTTTAAATGCTTTGCCCATCAGCGAGGCAACTTCCAAGTGACATATCTGGGACTTAAACATAGAGCTCTGTTTGGTTCTAAAGCCTTTGTACTTCTCCCCAAACTAGATTACACGGCGCTGTGGCTCTCACGTTTCTCATTATGACTCCAAACCACATACCAGTAAGACTTTAGAACTTGAAGAGGTACTACTTGGTTTATTAAAAACTCACGTGGAACAGCGAACTTGACAATCCACAAAGAGTCCTTTTGAACCTTCAAACGGGATAGATAATATTTCTCTAGCTACTCACTTCCATGCCCCCTCCCTCCTCCAGCCCAACCCAGGTACATGCACAGCCCCGTCCCCGCCCCATCAAAAGAGCCACCAAGTCATGTTTGTGAATCTACGCGTACACTTTCCAGGTATCCCTGCAACACTGCACTTTTGTTAGTTTTCTTTGCCATTCCATCCTACTGAGATATTTCTAGATCCTGACTGTGTTATCTACCACTAAGCTAACCCCATCCAGCGTCGTGCCATCACTAAATAGTAGAATATGGCTTCTCTGTCTTCAGTTAAGTCGATGGTCAAAACTTAGGCAGTAATCAGGCTCAAAGCAAAGAGCTAAAGGCCTCTCTCCAGGCTGACACTGATATGGTAAGAAAATACTCTTTAGGAATGATGGCTAATTAGCTACACATTTACCAAACCATATGATTACTTAGCCCATATTTTGTGTCCCTTACGAAAAAATGCGAGTTCCTGTTGTGGCTCAGCGGGTTAAGAACCTGACTAGCATCCATGAGGATGTGAGTTCGATCCCTGGCCTCGTTCTGTGGGTTAAGGATCCGGCGTTGCCATGAGCTGCAGCATAGGTTACAGACACGGCTCAGATCTCACGTGGCAGCTCCAATTCGACCCCTAGCCTGGGAACCTCCATATGCTATTAAAAATAATAATAATTAAAACATAAAAACGATCACGGGAATCTCTGTCAAGCACCTTGCTGAAATCTAGATATACCACGTCTGTGTGCTAGATACACCTCACGCGTGCACATGTAAGGGAAATGGCCTGACTTGTTCCGAGTGAGCCCACCGTGGCTCCTGGCAGTTTTCGCCGTGGCTTCCGACAGCTCATGCTCTCCCAGATTCCAGTCCGATTTCCACTTCTTCTTAAAGGGGAGGGTGAAAATGTGTGCCTGCCTGTCACCCGTCTTTGGGCTCTCCTACTTGCTGTCATGACTCACAATTTGCTAATGATAATGACCAGAAGATTCTTCAGCGCCCTGGCATATAACGGACCTGAACTTAATTATGACATGCCATCATGGTAATTCTCTTAGCCGGTTGGGTCTTGTCAACTGCTTGCTCATAGCCCAGAATAGATATTACCTTGAAAAGGGAGGACTGAGCAAAATGTGGGCTGTGAAGACAATAATATCTAGATCAACTTGTTAAACAAATTAAGATCATACTTTAACCATATTCGGACATTATCCAATAAAATGAACTACCTATGCATAACAATGCAATTTTCACTTTGGACATTAATTAGAACTCTGCTGGAAATAATCCACGTAATAGCTGCTATGCCAAAGCACTGTGGTCGCTGTCTAAGGAAAGCATAGAGTTAGGAATACAGAATTGACCCCATTATTATTAGTTTGCATTCACTGAGTACTGACTGAGCCCAAACAGAATATGGAACCATCCCTGGTCCTGCATCAAGTACGTTTATAGTCGAAGGTTAGATCTCAAATAACCACGGACGTAAAGGAGGGAGGCCAAGCATGTGGTGGAGCCAATTAAGACAGGGCTGCCATCCAAGGGCCAAAGAAGCTGCTCTCCACAGAGAAGCTAGTTTTATTCCCATTGAATTTCGTCAGACTCCTCATGGCAGGGGCAGGGAAAACTTGGTTGCGTTGGTCTTCCGCTTCCTGGGGCCAGAATCATCAGCCTCCCGATAGGAACATCACTTCCAATTCGAATAATGTCTCCGCAAAGCCATTCACAGTCTCCCATGCTGTCTGCATTTCAACTCACGGTTCCCCCTAGGAGGTGGCTGATGGGGACTGGAAGGCATTCTGTGAGTGCCTCGTGTACTGTAGATACTTAGTACATTCATCGAGTGACTGCTCAGATGAAGAAATGGGCTCATGTGGGATATAAACCTTTAATATTAGCCTCAAGGGCACCCCGAGATTTTTTTTTTTTATTGTTTTAGCAGTTGAAACCCTTCGCTTAAGTGAAATCTTTCTTAGAAGGCCCATGTGGAAAGTTGATTTTAGACCTGCTCTGGTTAAAATAGGAACAGGGGACTCAGACTAACCCCCATGGCACCTCTCCCACATCTCTGCTCCCTGTGGAAACGCCATCTGAATACACTGCCTGATCAACTGAGCTAACTGGCACAGAAGCCCACTGACTAATAGGATGCTAATTTTGCCATTCTGGAAGGCGGGAGAAGGCACTGGATGCATTATTATAGGGTGCCCAGGAGGGTGGAGGAGTTGTGATAGAGGATGAGAGTGAAAGGATGACTCATCCTGAGTGTGGACAGGAGCCCAAGTCCGATTCTGTGAGTGGGTGTAAGGCCACAAACAACGCGGTCCTGCTGACTCGGTCTAGTGTTGGTTCAGTGATCCCAGCAGAGAGACCTCCCCCCCCCCCGGCCCGCACCCCCTGCCCGTGTGCAGTAACTGCTCACTGGGTTTAACGAGGCAGGGGCACGGAGGTGTACTTGTTATGAACAAACACTAGTTAATAGACACGATGAGGGATAAATGATTGTCAAGTTCCTTCCCCGAGCTATACCACTTTTTGTTCCAAAGATGAACTGCTTGCACGTATGTTTTACACGATACACGAGCCTTTTCAGCAGAGCAAAGGCACTACAGAATATTGATCTGGTCATTCCCCAGTCCCAGCTTTGTCACTGACTAGCGGTGTGCCTTTGCCCAAGTCATTTCCCTCCCTCGGCTTTCATTTCCTCATCTGTAAAATCAGAGGCTTGGACCCTATGACCTAAAGGCCCCTGCAAATGATAACCCTGCACTTGCGTAACCTTGCCCTTTAGTACAGAAACTGGTTAATACTGAGTGTGAAAAGTAGCTTAAATTGAATCTAAATGTAGAAATAAATCGAGGGCAGCAAGGGTTGAGTTCTTTGAGTGAATCGATGAATAACATATCATATACGAGCGCATATTCTGTATATGACACCACATTAGGTACTATAGGAAACAGAGAACTGTATACAGGATCCCAGACATAAGGGGCTGACAGTCCAGAATATCTATTTATGAATAGATATTCATAAATATATCTGGGTAAAACGTTGTCTCTGAATTTCCAAATAGTATTTGAATATGCATATACCAAAATACTGCTTATGATCAAGGTTTATGGGAGTAGAGAGCAATCATTTGCAACCATTTATTTTTAAAATGTTGTGTGTCGTATTTGGCCAGTAGGTAAATATAAATAGAATACGAGACCCTATGGATTTCATAGATATTTGGTAGTCTTTAGAGCTTGAGAGTGTTCCCTTTTCACATGCAGAACTTGTCTTTCTATAGCTAACACTTCCAATACGTCCAACAATGACAAAAAAGCTTATGAAAGAGGATGACACAGCAATGATGAAGGCTCCTGTAGTTCCCTTCATGGCTAGGTCAAGATCGCCAAGACACGGCTCTCAACAACATTTTGGCTTACCACTCTGGACTCATCTTCCATTTTTGGATTAATTTAATTTAATATACAAAGACTTAAATACATGACCCAATCTGAGTACCTTTAATCCTATATATTCTAAGTAAAGCAAATAGTTCATTTTTAAGAAACTGAATATGAACTCCTTGGGAATTCATCTTGCTGCAGCGTTATTAAACTGTACGTAGTAATTAAGATATTAGAAACACACGCTCTCTGAAGCCACCAGACACTGTAATTATTTTTCAGGCTATTAGGCAAAGTGGCAGAAGATTTTTTTAATGATAAATGTGTTTTGGAATGCACCAGCTAATTCCTTCTTATTTCATGAAATCATGTTCAGCTCCACAGAGTCCGAATCTGACATTTAAAGACCAACTCACATTGTCCCTTTGTAACTCAGCAGTCATTCATTGGCTCTTGTTAATATGCCACTATAGATACTCTGTCATACACACACACACACACACACACACACACACACACACACACACACACACACACTGACTCCATATGGAAACGGCAATTACTAGAGTTCTATCACGCTATTTGTTTGTTTGGTCTTTTTGTCTTTTGGGGCCACACTTGCAGCATATGGAGGTTCCCAGGCTAGGGGTCTAATCGGAGCTGTAGCCACCAGTCTACACCACAGCCATGGCAACACAGGATCCGAACCGCATCTGCGACCTACACCACAGCTCACGGCAACACCGGATCCTTAACCCGCTGAGTGAGGCCAGGGATCGAACCCACATCCTCATGGATGCTGGTCGGGTTCCCTAACCACTGAACCACAACGGGAACTCCCTGTCCTGCTATTTGTATGTGAAGAAGTGTGACAAATGCTGGAACATAATTCCATGTGGAGAGGCCTTTTATTTAAATTTGACCCTCAAAAGGTTTCTTGTTTTGTTTAGAAACTTGAGATCAGTGTTGCCTTTTCTAGCAACCATTGGAGGAGGCCAGCATTCTATGAGTCTCACTGCTTTCATCGTGAGAAGACTATGAAAGAAGTTACTCAAAGGATTTTCAATCCTGTTGGAGACTCATTTAAAGATTTTTAAAATTACATGCTAAGGAGTGCCCGGGGTACTTTCTGACACATAACAACTTTACTAATTAACTTACTAAAATGTTAACTTTCCATTTCAAAAGTTAGTGTCTTTTCAAGACGGTAATCTGCCAGGCATCCTAAAATATACTTTTCAGGTGTTTATGCAGGGGGTGGGAGGCGGAGGCGTTCCACTGGCTGCTCTGTATTTGATTTTTTTCTTGGACCGTTCCAGACCACTTCATGAATTAGTGATAGCTCAGAGCAAGCCTGTCTGCCGTCTGTCACTCAAACCCATATCACACAGGGCCTCAGTTTCCACAGCATACAGTGTGGTGGATAGTTTTCGAAGAATCTTTCCAATTGAGACTTGGTAAACAACGAGCTTATTCTTCCTTTGCTGCTGATTTTAGAGCTTTGGACCGCAGCCATCACTATATTAGGGTCCTGGAAATCATTAGACAAACTGAGGTGTCTCCGCTATTTGTATCTCTGCACATCTTTTGTGTATGGAAGCGAAGAGCAGAGACTGAACTCGGTAGCCCTGGAGTCTAGGTCTGATTGCAACGCTTAGCACGCGTACGTCTCTTAGCCATCTCGTGCTCATGGTCTCTTCATCTGCTAAGTCGAGGCCACAGCGTCTGCTTCTAGGGGCCAGTGTGATGATGGATTTCTATAACGTGTGTGAACGGGCTTTACAAACGGATTTGCGCTGGGCAGGTTTACAGCCAAATTGTGATCGTTCAGAGGGAGTCACATGGCTAACGTCCCCGAGCTGGTTCTGGAGGAGGGTGATAAATGCAAGAGTGTTTTTCTGGTGTAACGTTTTCACAGCCTAATGAGAACAGGGTGGTTGACGAGAACGGGGTGGGAGGAAGGGCAAGGTGAAGTTCCATCTGCCCAGGCTGGAGGGCGGGTGGGAGGGGAAGACTCTGAACGGATGAGAGCTTCCAAAGGGCAAAGGGGTGGCCTGCGCACAGGGTGTTTTCAAAAGAGTGGCAGAGCAGAGGAGAAAGTCACAAGACCTGTTCACAAGAGGGTGCTGGGTTAAAGCCTGACCTCGAGCCGCACATCACGGGATCACATGGCTGGAAGGACTCTGAAGCGGCCCCCTCGTTCACGTCCCCAGCGTTCAGCAGGACACATGAACCATCCCAAGCAGCTGAGACTTTATCCAACTTGGAATGAAAAGCTCTGACAGCAAATGGGCAGGTATTGACTGCTCTGGCTTCCCCTGTTTACAACAGGCAGGAAAACAATTTCTGGAATTTCATCCGAACCTGAACTGAAACCGGGGAAAACCAAGAAACAGCCAGATTTTCCTTGGGAACCATGCCTCCTACAGCAGTTTAGGCACTGCCGAATTAGCGCGAACTACACAGCTACCCTTAGAGAGAGAAAATGGTACCAGCGAACTGGGGTAGAGGACAAACGGCCCACAGTGTCATATGGGTAAGAATGGATTGCGACCATTCTTGGTATTTGTGGGGGTCTTCTCTCCACGCAGGAGCCTGGAAGCAGGAGACAAAGAAAACCAAAATTGGCGTTTTTCAAAAAAGCAATATGGCCCTGCAATTCCAGGACTGACCCTGAGGACTTAAAACAGTTCAATTCCTCTCCTAACTCTGGGCAATAAATCCTCACACAAATTAGCAACTGAAAAGGAAAGCAAAGCTCCTCATTTTCAATCCTGGGAATGTTACACAAGAACTCCGGCTTGGGAGGAGGAGGGGAGGATATTCCACACCTGCAGGGCTTCCCCGGAAAGGGGCTCAGGGCTGACCTTGACCCCATCCCCTCAAGGTTACACCATGGGACCGACGGGAGGGAAATAATGTCACTTGATTCCCTTAGTGAGTAGATCGTTTCCAGGGCTGTCAACAGCAGCCACAACGTGCAAGGAGGCAGCTGAGAATTTCCATGGAAGAAAGTAAAGAGTCATATAGGGATAGGCTCATAAATGGCCGAGCCGCAGTCCCTCTGGGTGGACATACGTCGGCACAGACGCGCAGAGAGGTACCTCTGTATTTACAGTCGTGTGCACTGGAGCATCCTGCTGGCAGTTTCGTGGATACAACACCAAGCAAGGGGCTTAGGAAAATAACATCATACTCCTGGATTCCCACTCACTTACACGTGAACTTGGGCAAGTCAACCCGATTCTACCTCCTCATCGCTAAAACTTGAGGTCAGGTTAGCCAGGCATTCAGTGAATCCAGATGTTTGGCAGTATATAGGAAACAACATCTGGAGGATTGATCGAATTTTTCTTTTCTTTCTTTTTTTTTTTTTTTTTTTTTTTGTCTTTTTGCTATTTCTTGGGCCGCTCCCGCGGCATATGGAGGTTCCCAGGCTAGGGGTCGAATCGGAGCTGTACCCGCCAGCCTACGCCAGAGCCACAGCAACGCAGGATCCGAGCTGCATCTGCAACCTACACCACAGCTCACGGCAACGCCGGATCCTTGACCCACTGAGCAAGGGCAGGGATTGAACCCGCAACCTCATGGTTCCTAGTTGGATTCGTTAACCACTGTGCCACGACGGGAACTCTGATCGAATTTTTCAACCGAACTTGCTGGATGTTTGGGCAGCATGCCCACCCAAGCCTTTAAGACTTTCTGCCTTGGTTTCCCTAGCTATAAAAAAGGGCAAACATTATCACCTACTTCCCAGGAGGCAGTGGGGATGAAATTATATCCAAGAGTAACAATCGGTTCTTGAAAAGATGATTCTGTGACAGTGCTATACCTTCTACCGTTCCAGGGTGGATATTTTTTTCAATAGAAGCAGTGGGGCTTCCAGGCATAAAAGCACTTTGAAATATGGTTAAATGCTATATAAATATAACACGTGGTCATTATCCCATCAACATCATCATCACGATAACATCCTTGTTTATGACTTCCCTAAAGTGTCTCAGTTTCAGATTGAATCATGGCCAAAATATGAATTTTATTGAAGATCAGAAAGAAGATATGTTTTGGCCATGTAAAGCAACACAGCTGAGAAAAAAAAAAAATCAATGTGGATGTTTGCAGCCCAACCAATTTTAACAGCTCATCTTAAACAGGTAAAACTGGTCTATCAATGAGAATAAACTAGTTGGTCAATGGTATGTGTAAGGGAACCAAAAATATTCACACATATGTCCATGGCAGAGGCAGGAAAAAGGAATTGTAATGGCCACAGACGACATACGCCTCCCTACCTATGAAGTGGCTTCAGCTTTGGTGGCTGGAAGTTAATGCAAAGAGAAAGGAGGAAACAATATGGGAGAGAAAAGACTAGATGCCTCTTTGATCCACTCAAGATTTGGGGGGCAGAATTAGATCAGCAAAAGGTATTGGAATACTGCTCTCTCTCTCTCTCTCTCTTTTTTTTTTTTTTTTTTGGTCTTTTTGTTGGGTTGCACCCAAGGCATATGGAGGTTCCCAGGCTAGGGGTCGAATCAGAGTTGTAGCCACCGGCCTACACCACAGCCACAGCAACGCCAGATCTGAGCCGCGTCTGTGTCTGCGATGTACACCACAGCTCATGGCAATGCCGGATCCTTAACCCACAGAGCAAGGCCAGGGAGCGAACCTGCAACCTCATGGTTCCTAGTCAGATTCGTTAACCACTGAGCCACGACGGGAACTCCAGGAATACTGCTCTCTTTCAAACTCACTCAAGTCCTACCTATAGAGAAAGTCCTAAATATAATAATTATCTTAACTGTGTCATGCAATGCCAGTATGTACGCTGGTGTACATATGTAAAACATATAATGATGTATACACATCTCATATAATGGGACCATATATAGAGACACACAGATAGAATTCCCCATTCTCACCATAACCTTGCAAGGGAGTTTTTGATAACTCTCTATACTAGAGACCAGAAAACTAAAGCTCAGAGAGGTTGAATGATCTGCCCAAGGTTACACATCTACTAAGACCTGCAGCTGAAGTTAGAGTCATCTGGATCCAAAGTCCACATTCTTTTCACTGTACTAACGGCCTCCCTTACAATGAATATCAGGCATCCGAAGTCTTCACCAAAGGGCCGTGCTATAAATCCTTTGAGTGACTGCTGGATCATATGGAAGCCCCCGTCTGATGCAGCTTTCCCCCCTTTCCGGGGTGGGGATCCATCCTCAGGTCTCTCTCTGATCTCTCACGAAACCCTTCTCATGCTAGCCTAGCCCACCTTAGGCCTAAGCAAAGCACCCAGAGCTGACAGCAGCATCACTCCCAGGCTCTTCATGATAGGCTGCCTTGTATTTGCAATTAAGCACTTTCCCTGCTGTGCTTCCCCTCCAAGGAAGCTGTGAAAACAGAAGGTTAGTCTTCTTTTGAATCCTCAAACTCCCTGGCCCCTGGCTGTGCACACAGTGTGTCTTTCTTAACGTCTGTTGACCAAAGAGATGGGTTGACAATATTCTTCTATTATTCAACACTTACGGGCACAGTGATGGCCCCGGAGATTTTGGCCTCACCAGTGCTTGGGTCTAACTGGCTGAGTGGAGCCACCCAGCCCAGACACATGTGGTTTGAGATAATTTGGAAGTAATTCAGAGGTCATATACTGCCACTGTCCCCAGCTCAAGCACACCACTTCAGTAGGGAGTGGTTTACACTGGGCTCTGAACTCTTCAGAGATATGTTTTGAAATAATCCTATGATATCTAACCAGGCTTTATTATTTTTAAAAATTTTTGTTTTTAGGGCCGCACCCGCAGCATATGGAAGTTTCCAGGCTAGGGGTCCAATCAGAGCTACAGCTGCCGGCCTACACCACAGCCACAGCCACAGCCACGCAGGATCTGAGCCATGTCTGCAACCTGCACCACAGCCCACGGCAACGCCAGATCCTTTAACCCACGGAGCGGGGTCAGGGATCGAACCTGCGTCCTCATGGATCCTTGTTGGGTTCTTTTCCTTTGAGCCACGACGGGAACTCCTAACCAAGCTTTATAAACTTAGTGAGGTTGTGCGTTCACCAGAAGGAGGCTGCGTTATGCAAATGCTGCCTCTATCATGTGCTCTGCAGCGGCAGTGACTCCTTAAGTGCTGCAGAGGGCAGAGCGCTTTATGAGGCACTGGAGGGCTCACGTGCAAATGTGTAGTAAATACTTTCACGACACCACCGGCAGTGAAATACATCACTATTTGAAAGCCCTTCCAAACATTTGCTACGAACCACAAAAATTTCACTGCTAAACTTCAAATTAAAAAACAAAATCGTGCCTGTCATCATACAGAAACCTCTGTCCTTGCATAAGGACTTGAGTTTCATCAAGTTCTTCCTAGGCTACAAATAGAAGTCAGGGGTGCCAGGGCCCTCCCACCCATGGATCATGGGGTAGGAACACTGTCACTCTGGTATATGGTAGCATTTTTGATGGCATTTTTTTTTTATTGTGGCCACAAAGCAATCACAAGCAGATGGTACCACTAACTTCTATTTGCGTCTTAGTTACTAAACTCCTTCTGAGAAGAAAAACTCTGTGTACAGGTCAAGGGAATCTGTGGGTGTTTCTGTGCATGGCAGTGAGTCAGAAGTTGGCAAGGGTGCAGTGAGGCTGGTCCTCTGTGTCCTGCTGGTGGCAGTGAAAGCTGATATATCCCCATCAGAAAGCAGTTGGGAAACCTGCATTCAAATGTGCCTATCTTTTAACCCGATAATGCCAGTATTTTAAGACAATGATCTAAGATCAAGAGGTAGCGCTATGCACGAGAGGTAGCTTTCTTTATAATGCTAAAAACTTGAAACAGGCGTTTCCTCTGTGGTGCAACGGGACTGGCGGTGTCTCTGGAGCACCAGGACACAGGTTTGATCCCCGGCCCAGCACAGTGGGTTAAAGGAGCCGGCATTGCCTTACCTGTGGTGTGGGTCACAACTGCAGCTTAGATCTGATCCCTGGCCCAGGAACTCCATATGCCGTGGGCCAAAAAAAAGCTCTATGCAGAAGTTCCCGGGTCAGAACAAGTACCACAGCAGTGAAAATGCTCGCTCCTTAACCCACTGAGCCACCAGGGAACTCCAATAGCAGACTGATTAATAATAACTAATACTTAAAGGAATCTTATGTGGCCACAAAAATGATTAATACGAAGATTTGTGACAAGAAGAAAACTGTCTCCAATGTAGTATTCATTGTAACAACCAGAAATCAATTGTATGCTTCCAATTATGTAAACAGTTTGTGTAAATATGGTTTTTCAGAACAAATATTAAAAAAGAACATCTAAAAATGAAACCAGGGGAAACCAGCGGGATTGGGAGAAAGACCTTTCCTTCTGTTTTCCAAGCTTTCTCTGATGTTACAATAGTTTCTTTACCATTTCAAAGTAGGGTAAAAAACAAAGGTCAGACGTCCTCTTTAGCAGAGAGAATCGCGGAGGAAAATGAACAGTGGCGATCTCTCAAAAAGCACGAATGCAGCTGGAACACTAGGCACCATCCATCTCACTTCTTCGCCATTTCCATTTTTGCAGGATATACACATACCTGGTTAATGTGCTTCAGTTTGTCAATAATTTGACTGACCACTGGCTCAGGGCCCTTCATTTTCAGCTCATGGAGGTTGAACTGGTTTTTCATTCCATTCCTGGCTGCCTTTTGGCTGTACCTGCAAACACGAAAGTAAAGAAAAGGTTTGTCACAAGAGAGTTGCCAGCAAAGTGCGACTTGACTGTATATAGCACCAGCCCGCAAGGTGCAAAGAGGGACCACTCCAGATTGAGTCTAGAGCAGTGGAGCACATGCCGTCTACAGGTCAATGAGTATTAATTCAACTCCTTTTTTCCCCTTGGCGTTGGGGACACGACAATGAACAAGACAGACGAGGTCTGTGCCCTCCTTGTGCTCTCTGGCTAGTGTGGGTCCCCGGGAGCATGCGGAGTGAGAAGGGCGATGGCTCTTGGCCAGGGAAGCCCACAGGAAGGATCTGGGTGCGCTTTCCACTCCTTCCAAGGAGAACGTCTCTTGCACGGTCTTTCTCTCTTCCTCCTTCTCCACTTCCTCCTCCCACCATTCCTTGCAGGGCTGGGAGCTGGGCTGCTTTTCAGGACGCCTTCCCAAGCCATTTGCAGCATCAGGTATGCCTGGAGCTTCCATCTGTGTTCTTCACCAGAAGACAGAACCCCAGCTCAAGGGAAGGTTTGAATGTGCTCCCCCAGGATAAGCCATAGGCTTTCGTTTCAAGATTGAAGTTTCAGGCATCTACGGCCAACCTCACCAGCGCAGGAATGGGGAATATTTACAATCCTGGGCAATTCTGCCTTTCAGTGTGGGGCTCTCCACCGGGACCGGGACAGTAATTCACTAAGGAAGTGGTGTCTTTTCATTTCTTCCTTCATCTTTCATCATGTAGAAAGATCAGAACACTGTTACCGAACTGGGAAAACCTTTTTGATCTCGTTTTGACTTTTTCCTCATCCTGAGAATAGACTATTTTCTTAAAGGAATGGGAAAACGCACAGGTCTTTCGCCCTCACTTTGTACATGTAAAAATTACAGTAGGGTAGTTGGATTTGGGGGCAAACTCATATTTACTTTACTCCTTTTTAATTACAAAAATAATAGTGCTCATTGTAAACAAACAAAAACACAGAAATTAAAAAAGTATAAAGCCAAAGTTCTTAAATCACCCTATCCTTCCAAAAGAGAACCATGGTTAACAATTTGTTATATCTATTCTTCTAGGGGTTTTTCTATGCAAATGCTAACTTGTAATTTTAACTGAAATTGGAATAATACTAGTCATACCGATTTGCATTCTCGTTCACTTAATGTCTATCTTGGGTATATTTCCATGTCAGAACATAAATAACTGCCTTTTTCTTATTTCCCTGTATGGCTATATCGTAATTTATATATCTAAATGAATTTACTGATAAACCATTGGGATAGTTCTAATATTTTGCTAATATAAACAATGCTACAAAGAACACCCTTATATACCCATCTTTGTACATCTGCATGAATATCTATAAAGGATACATTCCTAGAATTTAATCAATTTGTATTTCAAATCCCAAATTATGACATGCAATGAATAATCAACACGACTGTATTTTTGCCCAGAGTTTTACAAAGCAGTTTCCTATCACTCGACTCATTTGAACTTCTCAGCGACACTGTGAGGTCAGAGGGCAGATTTCATTATCTCTTCATTACTGAAAAATTCGCAACTTCAGACGCTATCGATCTGATTCTGTTAGATGTTCCCTTGCAGGAGATGATGCATCTGCCAATACTAAGGACACGCTTTGATGCTACCATGCAAGGTAACAGAGGGGCGTCAGGAAATCAAGGTCTGACTTTTCGAATTAAAAGTCATCCTTGGAGAAGGAAAATTTTTTGGAGGAACGGTGAAGAGAACATTTGATTGCATGTCTTCTCAAATGGTCACCGAACATTTTCAGCTTACCTAACTTTATTTATTCATTTGTTTGTATGGCCACACCCACGGCACATGGAATTTTCCGGGCCAGGGATTGAATCCAAGCCACAGCTGCGACCTACGCGGCAGCTGCTGCAACACCAGATCCTTTAACCCACCGTACGGGGCAGAGGATGGAACCCACACCTCTGCAGTGACCGGAGCCACTGAAGTTGGATTCTTAGCTCACTTGGCCACAGCAGGGATGCCTCAGCTTACTTAACTTTAAAAGTTAGTGAATGCAGAGTTCCCGTCGTGGCACAGTGGTTAAGGAATCTGACTAGGAACCATGAGGTTGCGGGTTCGATCCCTGCCCTTGCTCAGTGGGTTAACGATCTGGTGTTGCTGTGAGCTGTGGTGTGGGTCACAGACACGGCTCGGATCCCGCGTTGCTGTGGCTGTGCGGGATAAAAAAAAAAAAAAAAAAAAAGTTAGTGAATGCACAGATCACCAACTGCCAAATACAACTGCCCTTGGGGGCTGTCTTAAAGAAATCTAAGCAACAGTCTTAGTTTCTTTCTTTCTTTTTTTTTTTTTTTTTTTTTTTGTCTTTTTTTTGGCTATTTCTTGGGCCACTCCCACGGCATATGGAGGTTCCCAGGCTAGGGGTCCAATCGGAGCTGTAGCCACTGGCCTACGCCAGAGCCACAACAATGTGGGATCCGAGCCGCATCTGCAACCTACACCACAGCTCACGGCAACGCCGGATCCTTAACCCACTGAGCAAGGGCAGGGACCGAACCCGCAACCTCATGGTTCCTAGTCGGATTCGTTAACCACTGCGCCACGACGGGAACTCCCCGCCATCATCTCCCTCTCGATGAAACCACCGACTCCATCTTCTTTTTCGTTACACCTACTGATGCCTGAAGCAGAGCCCCTAGCACAGGTAAAGCAGTAAGACTCATTCTAAATCTTCTGAAATGAACATGAGGCATATGTCCCTAGAGACGGATTCATCTCGAAGCCTGCTGGCCACTTTTATGCCCACTCCTACACAACAAGTATCTTCCTAAAGTTTACTATCCTCATTGGAATAGTGTAAAGATATCTGCCAACTTAGTGATTTTGCCCTGTACTCCCTCTTCCAAATCATTTATAATATTAAATCAAATTTGTCCTGTAGCTGATCTCTTTTAGCCCTGCTGTCTTATTTTCTGCCATTCAGAAAAGTGCCCCTTTAGCTCTATTTTATTTTTGTTTCTTATCTCCAAGCCATGGATGAGCAGCCAGAACTAAACACTGTTCCCCAATCCCAACGTGACTCCAATTTTTAAAAACAGCCTTCAGTTGAAAAACTTGCCAAAGGTTTTGAAAGTCGAAATAGCATCCACTGTTCTGCTCTATCCATGAGCTATTTAAATCCTCAAAAGACGCTAGTAAATTAAGCATGGTTTCTGGTTACAGGGGTGTTGGGAAGAGCTGGTCAATGGCTTAGACCTAAAACATGATTTTATTTACTCCACAAAACAGTAACCAAAAGTACTGGTTTGACTGATGTCTATAGCTGCCAAAAAATGGTGGCACTATTTTAAATCTCTGTGTTCTTGTCATATCCCTTTAGGTGTCTCGATACCTCTACCCCCAACCCCCAAGATCATGTTCTGTTTCTCACCTCTATCCGCTTCTCCTCAACCAGACAAAACGTAGACCAGTACCTTAAAAGCCATGAGTGTTAGAATGGAGTACTATGCAGACATGAAAAGGACAAAGTCGATCTATATGTGGTGGGGCTTTTTCTTTTTTCTTTTTTTTTTGTCTTTTCAGATGCCCCCATGGCACATGGAGGTTCCCAGGCTAGGGGTCGAATCAGAGCTGTAGCCACCAGCCTATGCCACAGCCACAGCAACACCAGATCTAAGCCACGTCTATGACCTACACCACAGCTCATGGCAATGCTGGATCCTTAGCCCACTGAGCAAGGCCAGGGATTGAACCTGTGTCCTCATGGATACTAGCCAGATTCGTTTCCACTGAGCCACGATGGGAACTCCTTGTTTGCTTGACTTTTTGGCTGCACTTGTGGCATGTGGAAATTCCTGGGCCAGGGACTGAACCCACGCCATGGCAGTGACCCAAACCACCACACTGACAACCCCAGATCCTTAACCCAGTGAGCCACCAGGGAACTTATATGTGTTGATATGGAGCCGACTTCAAGATATATTGTAACAAATACAAGCAGTGGTTAAGAATGTGCAGTGCGATTCTATCGCTGTGAAAGTGGGTCTGCAGGTGTTTTACTTCCATATGTGTTCAAATACACACAGACAATTTTTAGGGGGATCCATAAAAGAATGGTAAAAGCAGTTACTTTCAGTGAATGAGATATTGGGGAAGTTTGACTTTTTTCTTTTATGTCCTTCTATACCTTTTGCATGTAAAAATCTTTAAAATCATGTAACTTTTAAGGAGTGCAACTTGAGGTAGTAGTTGCTTTTTAAGGCAGATGAGAAAACAAAATGGAACAACAACAACAACAACAAAACAAAAGGAAAAGTAGAAGTGGGGCCTCTGGGAGATTCTTCTTGTCAATAAGAGTGATGCCAGCCATCACTAGAGCCTCTGCTTAAAGGTGACTTCTTAGGAGCACACATATTTGGGGCAATACATACAACGCCGCCCCGGAATTCCTGCACACCTCAGCTGGTCATCGTCAAGTCACAGCTCTACATTGTCAGGTTACACACAGCCTGTGTTTTCGACTCGTTCAATGAGGTGACACTACCCTGCTTCCTTCAGAGTCAGAATTTTGGTAAGGATGCGACTATGAATGTGCAGGATTATAAGTAGCCTCTCTGACAACAGAGGCACAAAAGCCATCCAAATTCTGGCCCACTTTCCCTGCAGATGCCTCTCCTGATGGGAATCGAGGGCCTCCCCAGACCGCTCTGATCCAGCCTGACCTGCTGCCCTTGCATCTGAATGTATCGCGGGTACCACCCAGAGTGGCTGGTGCTCCTTTTCTGTGCGTTCCATTTGCCAGCCCATAGAGTCTGAGCTCTCTGAAGGCAGAGGCCTGGATAGGTCTCTTTGGTACCATCTACAGCACCTCACGGTGCTTATAACAGTCCTAGGCTGTCCGTCCTGAGCGCTTTCTCTGTGCCAGGTGCTGTTCCAGGCACTGAGGAAAACCAAAACATGCATCACCCCACTTCATCCTCCTAACAACCCTAGACAATACTATTAACAGCCCCTTTTGCAGATGAGACCACTGAGGCACAGGGGAGTGAAGCCACCGTTTCCAAGGTCACACAGCAGCTAGTCGATAACAAAGCTGGAATTTGAACCTCAGAGCCCACGTCCGGCTGCCTCTGTTCTTAACTGCTCTGCTACCATCGCTTCCATAAAAATAATCCATGCTGATGAAATATCTGACGTTTCCATACCACACTGCCCCATTGTAGGGGATGAGGAGCAAGTTACTTGCAATGGCCCATAAGGCTGGCAACAGTGGCGGCAGCAACCGCTCTGTTTATCTACTCAGCAGATTCCCGGGCTCGCCCCTTAAAAGGCCTTGGGGAGGAGTTCCTGTGGTGGCACAGCGGAAACGAACCTGACTAGGAACCATGAGGTTTCGGGTTCGATCCCTGGCCTCACTCAGTGGGTTAAGGATCCAGCGTTGCTGGGAGCTGTGGTGTAGGTCACAGATGTGGCTCAGATCTGGCGTTGCTGTGGCTGTGGTGTAGGCCAGTGGCTATAGCTCCAATTGGACCCCTGGCCTGGGAACCTCCATATGCTGAAGGTATGGCCCTCAAAAAAGACAAAAAAAAAAAAAAAAAGCCCTTGGGGAGAGCCCTGTGTGTGGAGCTTCTTCTCCCAGAGAGCAGTGCTATTCTGTGAAATATCTGCATTCCTAAAGATAAGATGTTGCATTTAGAGAAATAAATAATTTTCCTCCCCCACCATCACCACGGCACTAGACAAACACCAAAGGTGATTTGAAATCTCTAAGGACAACAGCAAAATGAATGCTGTCTTGAAGCAATACAGTATATGTGAGGGGCCCCCAGGGAATTTCACAAAAACGTGCAAGCTCCGAGCTTCACGCCCAGAGGGACTCAGCTGGGGATATCTCTGCAGAGTTGCATGAGTGAATGAATGAATCCAGCATTTCGTTTCTGCTCAGTCCCTCTGGGCCACTGGTGTACCATGGTTCATGACAGGCTTCGAATGAGGATGCGCCACTGCAGCCACAATTCTCCGCATCCAGACTGCCCCAGTGTTCAGAATGGGGATTTTAAGGATGGGAACACTCATTTCTAATTAGATTAATTGTCTTCTCTCCAGAACCCTGCTTTTTCCTACAGCTTTGGCGTGGTTCTGGCAGCGGATACTGGCCAGGAGAGGCAGAAGAATAGAGAGAAATCTAAACTCGCTTTAACTGGACGTGTTATGTGCCATGTTAGAAGTGTCACCTTTAAGCCTTACACATGGTGTCTCCTTCCCCCATCCAGCTTGGGGCCTGCTCAGCCTGAAAATCCCTGCCCTGATACCAAGCAAGCCTGGTCTGTGAAGTGAACCTGCTTCTGTTCAGGCAGATCGGTCAGGGATGGGGGCGGGAAACGAGGGGAAAACTGTGCAAAAGGAACCCAATTAAAACAGGACATCTGGACATGCTGGTCTTGGGACAGTTGAAGCAAAGAGAGCACTTGTAGAAGAGGAATAGAGTCAAACAAGCGTAAAATGGGCAATCTTTTCTTCCCGCTTCTGTCCTGGCTGAGGCGGCATGGGTGTAGTGGAAGGAAATCAACGGATTCAAATGTAGACCATTCGAAATGGAAGCACCCTTAAGAGAGCATCTTGACCAAGCCACTCATTGTGGAGCTGAAGACACAGACCCAGAGAGGGGCTTTTCTAAGAGCTCATTATTATCATAACTCCCACAAGAAATTCCTTCTTTAAAAGGTTCCTTAAATGCACATTGCTAGTACTGACTTAGGAGAGAGACGTTGCTAGAAAATTCACTTTCCTTCTTCTCCTAGGCATTACATTGGTGGCAAGAGCATGAAAACAAGTCTTAGAAGGACCAACCGCCCTCTCCTCCAACCAGACCGAATATTCGTTTTCACCAAAGTTTCATTTGCTGCCGCGATTATAGCGGCTGCAGATGTTACAGATCTCACATTCTCAGAGCGCCATCTTATGGATAGATGTCAGTATTGCAAGTAGCCCTCAACCCGAACCGAGCGATTTATCGGGCTGTTTCCTTGGAAAGTAGTCCAGCTGCAACAATCACTGTGGAAAAATGGGATAATTGGAAGAGTATAAATAGCCTTAAAAGCAAACTAGAACCCAGGGCATAAAACCCAGCTTATTAAGAGGCCCAAGAAAATGTTCGCCTTTTCCAAGGTGCAGCCTTAATTTACATAAATGAACAGACACATAAAAGCAAAGGTGGTAATAGCCGGTTTCTGTAAATATGGTTCATAAAGATAGCAACAATTTGTTTCTCATTTATTTATCCACAGAGAGAAAAATGCTGTTTATAATTGTTGGCACAGCAGTGCCCCTTCAGAGCAAATTCCAGGCAGGACAGTGCTAGAAACATATGACTACCATACGCTAAGAAGTACCTCTATTGTCACACAACAGCCTTTCAGAAATTCCAAATCAATTTCAACAGAAAGGAAGCAAAAGCTGGAGAAGAAACCAGAGACTCAGAGGCCCGTTTGTATCTCATTTGGTGGACATTAGCTAGATAAGGGAATCACTGTATTAGAATCTGTTTTTAGCCTAGTTTCAAACCTCAGTGTGAGGAGAGATTGGTCTTGGAACATAATCAAGAAGTCATTTAAACCTAGAGAGGCGAAGAATACTTTCCAGATGGTGAGAGAAGCTTGAGAAGAGTCTGTGGCTCTGGGGAGCAGCCCCCTGCAGAGAAGGGGCAGCGGAGAGAAAGGGCCTGAGATGGGGGTCACTTGTCTGAAGCAGCCAACTCCGCAGAGGAGCCTGGAGGTGAGGAGAGGAAAGTAAATGAGGAAGCAACAGCGATTCTTGGGAGAACAGCAGCGCACGCAGAGCCTGACGTGTGGCAACGCTGGCGAGAATTCTGCCTCCCCGGCTGCCAGCCCTGACCATGGGCAGCCGGGGTACTAACCCAGGGCGGGCGCGGCCAATGACGGGTTCTCTGAGGGGTGTCCTGGAGGGGTCCACACCGAGGAAGAAGGGGGCCCGATCCAGTTTAACCCTTGCAAAAACAGGAGGCAACATGCAATTCAAAGCTCAATAATTGGACGGGAGTTCCCACTGTGGCTCTGTGTTAATGAATTCAGCTAGTACTCATGAGGAGGCAGGTTCGATCCCTGGCCTTGTTCAGTGGGTTGAGGATCCGGTGTTGCCGTGAGTTGCGGTGTAGGCGGCAGACATGGCTCGGATCCCACGTGGCTGTGGCTGTGGCGTAGGCTGCCAGCTACAGCTCCGATTCAGCCCCTAGCCTGGGAATTTCTATATGCTGCAGGTGTGGCCCTAAAAAGACCAAAAAAAAAAAAAAAGGCTCAGTAATTGGAAGTGGAGGTGTCATAGAGAACAATGTGTGATGACGAGTTATTATTACACCACCCCCCACTCCTTTACTGAGTCCTTCTGGCTGTTTTCTTGTCCCCCTGGAGTTAAACCCAAAAGGAAATGATCTTTACCTGTTTTTAAGCGAGGTTTTTTGTTTGTTTTTTTTTTTAAAGTTGGATTTTAACTCACAAATATCTGAGTTGGAGAGGATGCTTGAAACCATTTAGTCCCATGCTCTCCCCTTCCCGATGGGCCGGCTGAGCCCCAGAGAGACCCGGCCGCAGCCGCCCCCCCTTATTCCTGGCATCGCTGCAGATGGACATGACTGGCGCTGCAACGTCCCCCACAGAGAAGAGCCAAGAGGAGGGGGTCGAAGAACGGGTCCCACACCTCAACACGTGAGGATGTTGTGGGAAAGTAACTGATGGGTCAGCTAGTGATCCGTGATTCCTCGTGCGAGGTAAACGTCTAGGACGCAGCTGGCGGAGACAGCGGAGACACACGGCCTTTTAGAAAGGCTGAGTCGTGCGGTGGAGAGAGCGCTGGCCTCGGAGTCAAGACAGGTTCAAAAGCTGCTACCGTGCGACTTTTGACACGTAGCTAACCCCTGCTGAGCTTGGGCTTCCTCACCTGTGAAACGGGGCTATTGCCACCCGTGCTGGCTGTGAGGCTCAGCTGACAGAACGAAGGTTGGGAAGTTGAGATGCCACAGGGTCTGTGTGAGGCCTGGTGTTATCATTGTGTGAAAGCACCGGACACACAGTAGGTGTTTAAGAAATGTTGCTTGGAAAAGGGTTTGCAGAGGGAGGATGACTAAACCTTGCAATGGATAGTTAGGACAAGTTTCAAAGCACCGAGGGAACTTCAGAAATGGAAGCATGGGAGTTCCCTTCTTGGCACAGCGGTAATGCACCAGACTCGTATCCATGAAGATGTGGGTTCAATCTCTGGCCTCGCTCAGTGGGTTAAGGATCCGGCGTTGCTGTGGTGTAGGTCGCAGACGTAGCTCAGATCCTGCGTGGCTGTGGCTGTGGTGTAGGCCGGCGGCTGCAGGTCTGATTCGACCCCTTGCCTGGGAACCTCCATATGCCATGGGTGTGGCCTGAAAAAGACAAATAAAGAAAAAAAAAAAAAGAAATGGAAGCATCTCTGCAGTCTAAGCATGTCCTAAAGTACCAGTTGAAGCAGGGGTAGAAATGGTTTAGGATTAGGGCACATGAACAAGGCCAAAAGCTCCAGAGCTTTCTGTGGTGTATGACTGAGCAATGACATGTGAGCAGCCTGTAGGTCGGGCTGAAAAGAACTCTCTGTGATGTTCCCACAAAGCTTCCAGGGGACTGGGCATCGGAGGCGGAGGACTTCCCAGTTAGGACTTCGAAGGCTTCCAAATTCATTTTAGTTCATGGAGGAACCCGGTCATTGACCCGTGGCCCAGGGCAGACAGCCGAGCTTCCCAAGGGATCCACTTGGGGTGGCAGCAGCTTGTTCGGCTCCCTTCTCCCCCATTTCATAGTCCTCCTCTCTGCGACAGAAAATACGCTGCCTCCACTCTGTGTAACTGTCCCAAGCAATGCATGAGATGGCTCTTGAAAACACCCACGCTCCCTCCCCAGTCTTTCTCTTGGGGACACCGCTTTGTTGGCCCCGGGTCCTTGCAGGGTCCCTCACGAACATCATCCCCTAAGGCAGGGAGTTTCACAATGAAGGCTCCACCCACAGCCACCTGTCACCATCACCGACTCAAGTCTGGTTTGAGGGAGAGGTGAGTCGGAGTCAGGGAAGAGTGTGACCTGTGAATTTTCTTTCTCGCCTTGCGTGTCACAGAGGAAAGCCTCCTACACGTGGCTTTGGACAGCCTACTGAACCTTATTTAATGAACGGCCAAAGAGTACGAATAAAGGAGAAACTGCACGTGCATGGGTGCCACCGAAATTCTTTAACAGAGAGCTCAGCCATCCTGCCACTGTTGGGGCGTCTTGTCTTAGCCGCAGGCATGTGTAGGTCCCAAACCTTCGATGTGCAGGAGAAGGCCTGCCTAGACCCTGAGCCAATGGTGACAAAGGTAGGAAGGGGATGGCTTAGGTGCCTGGCCTATCAGGGCCCAGACTCTGCAAGGGGCCTTGCTCCTCAAAGCCAGCATTTCGTGCTTTGGGAGTGAACCGCCGATGTTCAGGCGCGACTTTCTCTTGCCCCCAGCACTGTCGCAGGTGGTATGGCCTGAGCTCCGCCCTGGCACACAGGAGGCAGCCAATAAGGGTCTATTGAATGGAACAAAGACTGAGGGCCTCACCCACAGTTCAGCTTTGGTGGCAGAGACTCGGACCTATTCGGCCCAGCTCTGGTCAGCCTGTTCCCCTGGGGTCTTCCCCTGAATCTTGGGTCAGTGATGGAGCACCTGCCCCTTGTCTGGGCCCTGCCAGGAAAACATGCCCCTGTGTCCCACCCACTAGATGGCACCACTCTGGAAAGGCACGCCTCATTCGGGATGGCAGGATGCCTGCCCTGTGCCCCAGTGAACGTCATTACTCAGGGAGTGGGGCACGTCCCACTTGGACCAGCCAGACAGGAGAGAGGCCACAGCCCAAGCGCCGCTCCTTCCAGCCCCTGCTCCATCCCCATGGACCAATCACTGGGCTCCCACCCAAGATGCACACTTGCTGGTAATGTCAATTTGCATCACAAACCCTTTTCTGAGAGTGGACCCACTTCTGGGTCCGATTTAATGAGATTTTGCTATAGTGAAAACACCTGTTATACTTACTGTGGTCAAGGCAATAACTTCGAGAGTCTTCCCTCCTTCCTTCCTTCCTTCCTTCCCTCACTCTCTTTCTTTTTTGCTTTTTAGGGCTTCACCCAGGCTAGGGGTCGAATCAGAGCTACAGCTGCCAGCCTACACCACAGCCACAGCAGAGTGGGATCTGAGCTGTGTCTGTGAGCTACACTGCAGCTCATGGCAACGCTGGATCCGTAACCCACTAAGCGAGGCCAAGGATCGAACCCGTGTCCTCATGGATACATCAGGCACATTACCACTGAACCATGACAGGAGCTCTGGAGAGTGTTTCAATTCTGATGGTGAAGTTTCCAGGTTCTCAGTCTTGGGGGCAGAGGAAGGCTCTGCCATCTACAATGCAGATACCCTCTACTCAGCACTTAGCTATTAAGCATCTAGGTAGCCCTGTGCTCAGCCAGAGAACCCCGGTCACGGAACATACTGAATTTTCCAGTGTTTTAGGCCACTCTCTCCAATTGGGACCTCCCGGACCCCATCCTGGTTTTGGCAACTCTGCTCCAAACGAAGTCTTCACTGAGGGACTGTGTTGGCTTCCCTTGCAAACTTGTGCTTGAGAGCTCCACTGACGTAGGACCCAGGGACACACAGTGTCCTACCTCGTGACACCCAGCGTGCTGGCAAAGAGCACCACTGTGGCTGATGGGAGGGACAAGGAACTAGCAAGAATAAGGTGACTCCGGGTTAGGTCTGGCCTGAAGAACATGGAACTGTGACTTCTGCCTTCTCCCAAAGGCGTCCGCAGAGCCCCAGAATCTAGGCTGCGGTCAGAGCCCGGAGGTGGCAAGCGCTGGCCTGCTGAAGACCTTGGCCATGGGGGTCATGGCCAGAGGAGCCAGAACAGAGCTGAGTGCACAGGGGAACAAGCCTACCGTTGCCAATACCTATCAGCCCGGCGCTGCTGCTCTCTAGCCGCCAGCAATAAAAGAACACCAAAGAATAACAGAGGGAAGGAAAGGTGAAGCGCAGTGTCACCCGCCCCCCCTCGGTGCGCCCCAGCGGCCGCAGGTGCCTTCAGCTCCTTGACTCTTTGCACCTGCCGTCCTGCCAGAACAAGGGGCCCATTGTGTGAGGTGGCATGCTGGGAGGTGCTCAGCAAACAAGAAGTGACCCTCTTGATTATAAGGTAGATGGGCATCCAGGAAAACTTGGCTAAGGCAAATAAAAGCGATTGTAAAGCACTTGGTGAAATATAAACTGCTACACAAATACTTAATAAAAGCTTGCTGCAATGCGCATAAGGACAACTGGCTCAAAAATCAGCCGAGCCCTCTAGCCCGGAGGGAAAGTGCAAACAGTCGCCCTAGCTCGGGTTTTCTCAGCCATGCTGTACCCTGGCTCTCCTCTAGATGCGTCTCTCTGTTTCACTGATGTATCTCCGTGGTTAAAGGGTTCCTCCTTTTCATTCTGAGTGCTCGTGGCAAACTGTATTTAGAGCAACACAACCTGAATTCCATTTCTTTTGCTCAGAGGCCCCATTGGGGCTGTGTGGTGCTGGGGCGGGGAGACACTTTCCTTAAGGTTTAATTCAGCGAATGTCACCCCCCCCCCAAACTCTCCAATGTCAGAAACTGAGAACTCTGACAACCTCTCAAACCCCAGCCTCCCGACTCCCCTGTAGGCCCCAGATACCTGGGCGGATCTGTCCTAATGAGAACGGTGCTTCCCTGCGGCTCCTGTGGAATCACTTTCACCTTGGCCTGTCTGGGAAGCCATCAGGGAAAAAACTGGAAGTTCAAAGTCATCAAGGTGGCTTTGGGGCATCCCCTCCTTCCAGACTCGCCCCTCCTCAAATATCCTTTGCCATCTCATGGCCTCTTCATGCTGCAAAGAGCTTTCAAGGTCCTCTTGTCTAAGGGCTTCATTTTATAGATCAAAGGCTGAAGGGCAGTGCCTCAGCCAAGGTCACACAGACCAGTTCGTGGGAGAGCTAGGACCCAGGCTGGACTCCCAGACTCGGGCTCATGGGGTCTCTTCTTGCACGGGCTCCATAGCTCCACAGGGGACACACAGGCAATGGCTTTATTATAGGCACCACTGCAAGAAGGGGTGAATTGGAGGGCTAGCCTCAGAGGTAGGGGAAGGTCACGGACTCTCTCTCCCAGGGGATGCCACCTTCCAGCCTTAAGATCTGGAGCAGGGAAGCCTGGTGCACCAGGCAGGAAAGGCACTGCTCCTTTACTTGTCCTGGACCCAGAAAAGACCAATGAAAGGACAGGGTTTAGCAGCCCCATCTCGGGCAAAGCCAGACAGGACGCCCATCCCGGATCTGCTGGATTAGAGAGGAGAGCAAGCTCAGGCCAGTGCTTCGGTCAAGATCAGGAAGAAGGTAGGAGGGTTTTAAACCCATGATGGGAGAAGCCAAGCATCTGACAGGCAGGGCAGTGTAGGGGGGAAGGGAGCACAGACTGCCTGACTTTGGAGCCCCGCTCTGCTACTAGTTCCATGGCTTTTGTTAGGTGAATTAACCTCATCAGTGAAAGGAGAGCAATTGCGTGCAGATCAAAATAAGAATTCACTTCATGCGCACATGGGAGGCGCCAGAGAAATGTTAGTCATTATTATTATTATTAATTTTTTTAGGGCCACACCCGTGGCTTATGGAGGTTCCCAGGCTAGGGGTCGAATCGGAGCGGCAGCTGCCAGCCTACACCACAGCCACAGCCACATGGGATCTGAGCCACATCTGTGACCTACACCACAGCTCACGGGCAACGCTGGATCCTTAACCCACTGAGCAAGGCCAGGGAACGAACCCACATCCTCATGGTTCCTAGTCGCTAACCACTGAGCCATGATGGGAACTCCACGTTAGCTGTTAGTATCATTAACCCCCTTTGCTGTTTCAGTCCTACTTTCTGAAGCTTCACTTAGAAGGATCTGGGGTGGAGCAGCGGGGAGGCAAAAGGAAGAAAGAAGTTCTCAGAGTGCCTCTGGGAGGAAAAGGTAAGAGAAGGTAAAAAGGGAAGGCAGAAAACCCAGCAGAGCTGCAGTTCCCCGCTCCCGCAAGGGAAACCTCCCACGACTGTACCTTTCCCCAGATTTAGTAGCTCCTAGGGGCATAGGTGCCAGGAGGTCCCTCTTTGCCTGGGACTGAGGGATGCCAGGACGTGGGGCTCTCTGTGCCCAAATTTCAAAGTCTCAGGCAAACTGAAACAAGCAGACAACCATCCAGAGGGTGTTCGCTGTTCAGAATTCGTTTTCGCTATAACCAGAGCTCAGAGCACTGCTGCTAAATGCCATATCCACTGGGGTTTGGCAAAGCTGGGTTATCCAGAAGCCATGTGGAGGGGGTTTTAATACGACTTTTTTCGAGTCTATGGGGCGGGGGGAAGTTTCTTAAATAAATGGCTTTTGCCAGGGGAACACTAGCCAATTTGAGGAGGATGGTCTTTCCAGAACATTCACCAGCAAAAGCCTCATTATCAAGGACTCTTATTTGTTTGCTTCAATTCTTTGACGCAGGCTGTCTTTCTCAGCCCTATTATTGTATGTGGTTGAAAGTAATAAAGCTGCGTTGATTTTAAAATAGTCTGTCACTCAGACTTTTCATTAATTTAAACTGATGCTCTGAGTTCCCTGGGGGCTCAGTGGGTTAAGGATCTGGCATTGTCATGGCTGAGGCATGGGTTTGATTCCTGGCCCATAACTTCCACATGCTGCATGTGTGACCCAAATAAATAAATAAAATAAACCGCTGCTACCAATGCCTCAACGTATTTCCTTATGCAGGGCCGATTGGTTTATTCACCACTACAGACTGACTTGTTTGAAAATAGAACTCATAGGGAGTTCCCTGATGGCTTTGCAGGTTAAGGATCTGGCATTGTCACTGCTGTGGCACAGGTTGGATCTCTGGCCTGGAAACGTGTGCATGCCATGCATACGGTCAAAAAAAAAATCATAGAATTTGTGGGAACAGGTAGATTTGCTGAAGGAAAAAAAATGCTTGAAGTACTATTTCTGGAGAGGTGTAGAGAGTGAGATACTCGGGAAGCTGCTAAAAGCTCTGTGCTTATAAAGAGAGCCTAGTCATGCTGCGGGAAGCAGCTAACATACAGTTCCATCTGTTTAGGGGAGAACTTCCCTCCATATCTGGTCCACTTTTCTTTTTCTTTCTTTCTTTCTTTCTTTTTTTTTTTTTTGTCTTTTTGCCTTTTCTAGGGCTGCACCCGAGGCATATGGAGGTTCCCAGGCTAGGGGTCGAATCGGAGCTGTAGCCGCCGGCTTACAGCACAGCTCATGGCAACACTGGATCCTTAACCCACTGAGCAAGGCCAGGGATCGAACCTGCACCCTCATGGTTCCGAGTCGGATGCGTTAACCACTGCGCCACGACGGGAACTCCCTGATCTACTTTTGGACATTAACACCTGGCAAATGGAGGGTGCCTCGCAATTTTCAAAGATATTTCATATGCCTTTGTTCTTGGAGGCTCACAACCACCCTCAGGGAGGCAGGGGAGGCGCTGACTTTGCCATTTTGTGGAAGGAGAAAGCAAAACACAGAGGATGCCAGTAACTGTCCAGAGGCACAGAGACAGACCACGGGGAAGCCAGATCTGGTACTCGGGTTTGTTACCTGCGAGCATGTTTGTGGGTTCATTTACTGAATTCGATAAACATGCATGGCGAGTCTGCTCTGTGGCAGGAACCATGAAGCAATGAAGACGCAGAGAGAAGACACAGCACTGTCTTCCGGCGGAAGATGAGAGAGGACACGTCAGAGCTCCCAGGACAGGACATCTGTTCGAGGGCCACCTACGTGTCGAGGAGCTTAACCCAGACTTAAAGAGAAGGCATAAGCTAGTCCAACAGCTCTCGTTCTGGCCCCTCTAGGATGGCTCTGGTCATTAGCTTTTCAGCCTGAGTTCTTGGGTAACAGGACCACCCACCGCCCTCCGACCCCAAGCTGGTGTACCCTGAGCTTAGGGGTGGGGAGGGCAGCTCACTCCGGCGTTCATGAAACAGGGACTCGCTGGGCCCGAAGGAGTGCCCAGAAGCAAGCAAGTGGACGAAATGGGCAAATGAGTGGCTCAAACCAAGGTGGATTAGGATCTGTGTGACACATCAAAGTACGAGGGGGCAAATAGTAGGAAGCCCCTGTAACACTGGAGCTGCAAAAGCCAGCACATGTTCTTTCACTGGAAATGAAACTTCCTTACAGAAGTGACAAACCCAAGGATCAAAGCCACACTCACGTAGAGGAGTAAAATTCACTGGCTTGAGAAATTGGCAAATCACGACTGATTTTAATGGCCTCTCTCTTTTTCCACAAGGGTTAACCCCAGGGCCACAGAAAGAACTTTCGAGTATTGGGCAGCTAGATTTGACCTGCAAAGAGACCCATCTGGTTTCTAATGGAAGTAAAATAGAAAGATTGCCTGACAGCTGCGAACTATGGGAAGTATGTGTGGTCCCTTATGATGGAGCATGATAGTGTGAGAAAAAAGAGTGTCTACTACATGTATGTGTAACTGGGTCACAGTAGAAAATTGACAGAACACTGAAAACCAGCTCTAATGGAAAAAAAAAATCATTATGTATATAAAAAAAAGAAAGATTACCTGGGTCAATCACTGTTAGGAAGTTGGAGGAGGAACTGTTGAACCAGCTCTTGCTATAAAACAAGATACTGAAGGCAGGAAGGCCAGTCCAGTATGAACCCATAGATGCAAATACCTCTCGCTTGATCGCCAGTGGATCCAAAGGTTCCCCACTGGTGCCAAGCAAGACCAGGGATGAGGATTTTGATGGATTTGCAAAAGGGTGAAGAAAAAAAAGATAAACACGAGAGGGAATGGGTGCAGCTGTCTCCCTGAAGAGTTAAAAACTGCATCATTGAAGGGAGGTCATGTCAGGCCTCTCCATCTATCTTCCAGTAAAGAACTGGAGCCACCATTTTTACGGGCTTATTTTACTGAACCACGGCAATCATAGCTACCATTGCTTGAGGGCTTCCTGTGTTCTGAGTCCTCTACTCTCTACTCCACGCTCTCTCTGAGGGCTCTCAGCCATCCATTAAGGTGGAAAGTATTAACTCCATCATGCAGACGCGGCAACTGGGGCTCAGAGAAGAGCAAGAGCTACCACGTACTGGAGGGGAGATCCAAACCCAGGCTGGCTGACCCCAGAGTTGGGCACGAAAACACTCTATGGCTTTTTACGGTTGCCATGTAGCTTTGAAATTAGCCTCCCTGTGCTTTTTGCTAACTCCCAACTGTTTGGCCGGATATCTACCCATAAAAACCATCAGAGAAACTCAAGCAATACTCTGTACTTGCTTACCTATAGAAGGAAAGGGCCAAACCGCAGAGCTGAGGTTCCTTCAAGGGAGCCCCACACCCTGGAGGAAGAACGGGGGCTGGTGGCAGCAAAGAAGTGGCACCTGCCGACTGGTTCCTGCAGCCTGCAGGGGAGAAAATTATCACCCCAACCACAACAGTCTCAACAACAAGGGGCCAGAGGAGTCAGAGAGCAGGACTACCGGCAGGAGGCGCCCAAGAAAGAGGCTTTCCCCACAAACCTGTCCCTGTCCAAACTCTGATGCTCAAGAGTCCTTTTTTTTTTTTTTTTTTTTTTTTTTGCCTTTTCTTTTTAGGGCCACACCCGCAGCATAGGGAGGTTCCCAGGCTAGGGGTCGAATCAGAGCTATAGCTGCCAGCCTACACCACAGCCACAGCAATGCCAGATCTGAGCCACCTCTGCCACCTATCCTGTAACTCACGGTAATGCCGGATCCTGAACCCATGGAGCAAGGCCAGGGATCGAACCCGCAACCTCATGGTTCCTAGTCAGATTCGTTTCCGCTGCACCACGACGGGAACTCCTGGAGTCCATTTTCTTGATGCCCAGTCACTGACTACCAGGAAGAACTCTCCTGGGTCAGAGAACCTGGATGAAAATGTTTCAGGGACGTTCTACCTGTGTCGGTCAGAGGTGTTCTAATGATGTGACCCTGGTGTCGCTACAGGACCGACCATCCACCTCATTAGGAAAAGGCCAGGGCCCTTGTCCTGCCCAGCAGCCTTATTTCAGTCAATTCTCCACTGACCTTACCTGCTCTCCTAGGGGTGACTAGAAAGGAACAGCAGATTTCAAAGTCACCAATAAATATCAACCAGCATGTACACAGCCCAAACCATGTTGTGTCCCATCAGTGACTCTTCCCCCCCGCCCTTTGGCTGCACCCTCAGCATGTGGAGATTCCTGGGCCAGGGATTGAACTTGCCACCACAGCAGTGGCAAGAAATAAATGGCCTCACTGTTTCATCCGGTCACCCCACATGGACCGCAAATGGTATGACCTTGCTTGGGCAGCCTCCTCAGCCAATAGTTTGGTTCCAAAAGATGTATAGATATTTTCCCCCAAATCCAGTTTCCCTTTAGGGGAAGAAGGGCCTACAAATCTTCACCTTTACTGAGGACGTTGACCCAGCCCGCTGGACCACACTGTCACGACGTGGTAGCATCAACCCCCGCCGGCAGTTATTCAGTGCCTGTGCGCCAACACATGGCTTTGCAACAACCCTGTAGAATAGGTACCACTCTCCCAGCTTACAAATAAGGCAACAGAATATGATGTTAAATGACCTGCCAGAAACACACGCTCAATGTCTAGACCAGAATGAACGTCTCCCTCTGTGTCTTTCCAAAGACTGCACTCACTCTTCCCAATAAGCACCCATCACCCGGCTCATGTTTCCTGACCTCTCCGGCTCTTCCCCCTGTAATTCTCAGTCTGTACCACTGATGATCAACGGGCTGAGCCCCAGGAGCTTGCAGACTGCGGGAATGGCCATGCACCCTTGAGGTTTTTCCCCAAGAAGATGCAGAAAAATACTCTGAGACCCAGCAGTGGAATCAGTCTGCGACCCACCAAAGTGCCTACTCTGAAGGAAGCAATCATCCTTCAAGGACATAGAAGCTCTGCTGTGTTGAATTAATAACTTCTTAAAAGCAGTTATAGGCTTTCAGGGACCCATCTCCTAAGCCCTCAGCAGACAGAGAGCTCTGGTGCATGCAGCAGTGATCATAAGAGGAGCGAGGCTTTCCTCTACCTTCAGAATCACATTGCAAACAGGACA
The DNA here is from genome assembly GCF_054392235.1 of Sus scrofa. Taxonomy (NCBI): domain Eukaryota; kingdom Metazoa; phylum Chordata; class Mammalia; order Artiodactyla; family Suidae; genus Sus; species Sus scrofa. The sequence continues at coordinate 119,892,225 of NC_139401.1, forward strand.
TGGCACGGTGCTATTTATTTGTGGAGGGTACGGATATGCCGGGACTGGCCTGGGAGGCCCCAAGTGCTCGCTGTATAATGAAATGAGCCCACTGAGCACAGGTGGGGCGGGCACAGGTACTGAGAGGATACCATCTGCTTAAAGAATGAGCCAGCCTGGGAGTTCCCATTGTGGCTCAGCAGTAACGAACCCAAGAACCATGAGGATGTGGGTTCGACCCCTGGCCTCACTCAGTGGGTTAAGGATCCAGCGCTACCATGAGCTGCAGTGTAGGTCACAGACGTGGCTCAGATCCTGCGTTGCTGTGGCTGCGGTGTAAGCCGGCAGCTGCAGCTCTGATTGGACCCCTAGTCTGGGAACTTCCTTCCATATGCCGCAGATGTGACCCTAAAAGACAAAAAAAAAAAAAAAAAAAAAAAAGCCAGCCTTCAACCAGTGGTTAGAGACATCGATGTTGGGCCATGGGGATGTCTCCCCCTGCTGTGACAGACAGGACAGTTGTCAAGTGTGATCCATCCTGAGGGGGGCTGACCCTTGTTAAGCTGTCCGTCGGTAGGATAAGCTGGGGTTTTCTCAGTTCTCCAGGTGGAGCTACTGTATGTGACACTACAATCTTAAGGGATAAATGTCACCGTAGTGCCAGAGAGTAGGTCCTGAAGAATAGCTGTCACTAGAGACGACTTTTGAGATAAATCTATGATGGAAGATATGTCAATCTAAGCCCTTAGAGGAATTATTACATGGGGATGCACCCTAAATTTATCTGTCTTACCCTAAATTTCTTTGTCTTACCTTACCGGGATTATAACAAATCTTTAGCGGACACAAATATTTCATGCTACACCAAGTTAAATCATTTTCCATGTAATCTATTTTTCCTTTAAAATCTGTCCAGGAATAATCTTGACCTACCTATGTAAAGCAAGTTAGAATTTTTAAGCTGCCTTACTAGCAGCTCAGTACTTTCATTCTGGAACATACACTCAGGCTAACAGAGCCATCTCACAAATCAGAAAGAATGACGTATCATGTTCCGGCTTCCAGGAGAACGAAATAAAATGAAATCCAAAAATATCCTAAGGGGACCAAGAACATGGAGATAGTCAATGAATAAAACAAACACCAAAGCCCTCCTTGTCCCTTACTCCTCCAGAAGCAGAGCTTCCTGCAGGATAGGGACAAAGGAAGAACCAGCAACGAGAAGAAAGAGCTGGGATATTGAACGCTGCGCCTCCATGTCTAACCCTCCAACCATCACGCCAGAGGCTGCTCAGAAGAGCTATAAGCCTTGGCTTCAACATGAGTTTAGTCTGGCTTGTGCCTAAACAAGCTCAGCATCAAATGACTTTAGGACGTGACTCAATACCATTGGCTATGATTTCTAATATCCACTGTTTGTTTTCTTTCCTGTGCCCCCTTCCTATTGGCTGCGTTTCCCTATCTCACGTATTTGTTTCCCCGAGGGTGCCTTCATTAGCTACCCCATACTTAAAGTTGTATCAACACTGCCTTGAGCCCTTTAGAGAAAGGCTACAACTGAAACCTAAACAAACAAATTACAAACAATAAATAATAACCTATTTTAGCATGAGGACATGGCTGTATATATATAACGAGTGCTGTGGATCGCTGGCCTGTTCTGATGTGTGATTGAAATGAGCTCTGCGAGTGTGTACGTGTGTCTGAATATGCACACACTTCACACATAGGTCTTTTCTTCGATTAGGTCCTTCGCCAGACTGAAGATTCTAAGGTCTGTCCAGGTTGCTCTGTAAGCCAGTGAAAAACTCGGTAATGTCAGAAATTGGTTCCTTTTCTGTCTCAAGTGCTCAAAACCCTGTTCTTAAAATAGCTGCATTATAAACACAGAATCAACTCTTCTTCCTCATCTTTCTTAGATTATAGGGAAAAACCAGCCATTTTGTTCATCTCATTTTTGTTGGTCTTTTTATGGCTACAGGTGCGGCATATGGAGGATCTGGTGTTGCCGTGAGCTGTGGTGTAGGTCGTAGAGGGAGCTCGGATCCCGCATTGCTGTGGCTGTGGTGTAGGCCAGCAGCTACAGCTCCGATTAGACCCCTAGCCTGGGAACCTCCATATGCCGTGAGTGCGGCCCTAAAAAGCAACAACAACAACAACAACAACAACAAAAAAGGTTGAGAGATCTGTACACCCATAGAAGGAGGGTATAAACAGCTCTGATAACCCAGCAGACACGGCCATGGATCACTATTCTCTTCAGCATCAACATTCTCTATTCTGTCCATCAGCTGCCTCTATGGACCAGTCTTGTTCTCTTTCGTGACCCTTGATGTTCATACATTTTCTAGACTAAAAGTAAAGTATTTTGCAAAGGAGCACAAAGCCAGCCAATAAAGATAACAAAGTTACAGCCCATTTGACAATATGAAGCAGCAGCTGTCACTTAAGACTAAATGAAATGAGAAATTTATGGAAAACTCCAGAAAGAGGATTGAACTATGGATGAGACACTCACTGCAAAGCCGGTCTTTATAAATGCTGCTCATAGAGGGCACACATGTCCTCAGGCTACAGAACTTCGTACTATTTAATGTATATTCCTGAGTAATTTTTTAAAATCTGGTTTGACACTATTCTAATCAGTCAGGTCAGTAATTAAAGTACAGGTTAATTTATAACCCAAGGTTACCAGCCATAGAAGGGTCACTTCCTGGATGACATTACTCTTAGTCTGTCTACAAATAAGTTTGATTTCCTTTCTTCCTCTTCCTTCCCTCCTTTAGTTCCTGGATTGTACATATCAGCAATAAAAGTTGTTTTGAAAACATAGGTTTTTGGAGTTCCCGTCGTGGCGCAGTGGTTAACGAATCCGACTAGGAACCATGAGGTTGCGGGTTCGGTCCCTGCCCTTGCTCAGTGGGTTAACGATCCGGCGTTGCCGTGAGCTGTGATGTAGGTTGCAGATGCGGCTCGGATCCCGCGTTGCTGTGGTTCTGGTGTAGGCCAGTGGCTACAGCTCCGATTAGACCCCTAGCCTGGGAACCTCCATATGCTGCGGGAGCGGCCCAAGAAATAGCAAAAAAAAAAAAAAAAAAAAAGAACTTGCGTCCAGGTCTCTTCTGTATTCTCCTCTACAACACGCTACCCCCCACACAAACATGTTTTTTGGCTGCACCTGCAACATGCAGAAGTTCCTCGCACCCACACCACAGCAATAACCAGAGCCACAGCAGTGACGACACCAGGTCCTTACCCTGCTGAGCCACATGGGAACTCCCCACGCAAACATTTTTGAAAGCATGTTCACCAAGCCCATGTGGTTTCCTTAGCATTCTTCCGTCCTGATTTAATTCTTTAATTGCAAGCTATTCCTTACACACACAGAGCAATGGAAGCACAAGGAATCGCATTCGCCCACTAGAATTTAAAGCTCCATGAGGACAGGAAAATGCGCCTGTTCTACTTACTCCTTTCACCATGACTGGCACTTAGGAAATGCTCAGTAAATATCTGCTGAATAAATGAGTATCTATTATTTCCTTTCAAGCAATGAGCAAAGATGACAAATGTTCGCACAGTTTATACTAAGAAACACTCAAATGATCAAACATTCCAGTAAAACTGCTCTGAATGCAATGGCATGCCTCTTTCCCTCCCCTCTCTTCTCTCCCCCATCCTCACCCCTAACAGAGGCGGGGAATAATGCTATTTCATGGGATTGGTGTAAGGGTATAAGGGGTTAATATAGACAAGCGCTTAGCACAGTTCTTAATACATAGGTAACGCCCAATAAATGATAGCTACTAGTACAAACTGATTTCTACAAATCCATCAATCAAGCAGGGCCCACATATGAGGAAATGAGAGAAGCCAAACACTGAAAAAACAAAAACAAAAACAAACCCCAAACAAAAAGAGTTGTTTTTTGCTTTGTAGAATGTTCCTGAATCCATGGTTCTCCATGTGCTTCAAATTTTCTAAGTTCTATGAAGGTTGGAAGTGGTATGCAGCTGCCATGGCATAGATGTTCAGGTGTGTTTTTTCTAGAATTTTTCTCATGAAATGAATGGAGAGGAGACATAACTAACCTTGAGATAAACATATGATGATGACTCCTCGAATATTGCTATATTTAACATTCAAAAAGATTACCTCTCCACGAGTTCTTGTCCATTCCAGCAGAGAGTGTCATTTTCGGCCACAGGGCTGTGGCTGCAGATGTAGCCAGGCAAAGCACTGTAGAAGCTGATGAAAGATTTCAACTTCTGAATTAGTTCCCTGAAAGAAAAACAAAACATCTGTGCATAAGACGCAAGAAAACCCAGTGTGAGAAAAGTTTAATTTCCTTATCAGCATGACAGAAAGACTCTACCAGGCTGATTAGACCAATAAATGATTTTTAAAGTCATTCTTGGCTACAAGGCCACACTTTAGTTTTTTTGTTTTTTTTTTTTAAATCAATAAAATGATATTAGGGGGAAAAAAGTTGCCTGCCATATAAGGTGCTGTTCCTATGAGAAGGATGATTTAATTCCAACATCCATTTTCTAATATATTCAGCTTCCATTTTTTGTTCGGATGCCGTCACCTCCATTGTCAAAGGTGCTGATTGCAAAGGCGCACCACAGCACCACGTATCTCTTGGTTTCTGAATGTAATTGAGTGCATTGATTGTAATTTACAATGCGATTACCCTAGAGATGGCCCCTTTCCATATAGACTCTGGCTAATAGTGGCAGATGAGAATCACAGGGTGCTCAGAGCACTATAAGCCCCATGAAATTCTCCTGACAATATAGTCAGAGAAACTCACATCTGCTAGAGGAGGAAGGTTTCTTTGTTCTTTGTTTATTGTGGTTCCTATAGAGGGTGGGCAAGAAGGGTCCTAGTACATTTTATTATATATTTGCTTTGGCTTTTATGTTATGAGAGAGAGAGAGAGAGAGAGAGAGAGAGAGAGTATGCGTGTGTGTGTGAGAGAGAGAGAGCGCGCATGCAACCAAGTGAGCATATTATGTATGAAAAGATGTATAAACACAGACATATAAATACCCAGCAAAATTTTTGGCCTATTATCTTGATTCAGATATTCATGGACACAGAAAATAAGGCATTATAGACTGGAACAAAGTGGGTATGCTTATAAAGGAAATATTAAAATATCTATGCAATAGATGTCCAGCAATAAACAAACACAAATAAAATGCTCTCGTTTTCTTTTCTTTTCTTTTATTTATTTATTTTTTTTTGTCTTTTTGCCATTTATTGGGCCGCTCTCGCGGCATATGGAGGTTCCCAGGCTAGGGGTCGAATCGGAGCCATAGCCACCAGCCTACGCCAGAGCCACAGCAACGCGGGATCCGAGCCGCGTCTGCAACCTACACCACAGCTCACGGCAACGCCAGATCGTTAACCCACTGAGCAAGGGCAGGGACCGAAACCACAACCTCATGGTTACTAGTCGGATTCGTTAACCACTGCGCTACGATGGGAACTCCTGCTCTCATTTTCTAAAGCAATGTTCCTGGAAGAAAGGAAGTTAAGGGGTACTTCATATATATCCAAGTCTATCTTAAGTTTCTCCTAAGTTTTTAGAGACTCTCACCAGGGACTGTGCTGACAGTGGAGTAATTACTCAATACTGTCTCCAGGCTAAGAATGGACTGACCTGATATATAGGCCTTTGGAGGAACCAGAGGCCTGAAATTCATTTGGACACTGGTGGGAACCCAGAAATGCCTTCTGAGGGTTGTTCTCAGGTCTGGCCAAAAGAGGAAGACTGGTGGAAATTATTTTCTTGCATTTAAGGCCATTTTCCATTTTATTCAGAAAAACGATTCATTTCAACTAATGATTTAGAGAAAGCACGAGAAAGAGAGAGAGATGGAGAGAGAGCTTGCCATATTCAGTACATCTTCCCAAAGACTTGGGTCATAGGAAAGCCAGGGTGATGGACAGAACAACTCAAGAAGGGTTATTGAGACATATATAACTCCTGATGCCCCAGCAGTTACTTCCTGCTACGCACCCACTCACTCCCTCATAGCCTACCCCGGCTGAGCTCCGTCCATCTCCAAAATGAAGAGGCTGACTATAGGGCTCTGAAAATAAAAGTCAACATTATAGGTTCTCACAGAGGAAAAAGATGGGTTCAATTAACACTAAGAGGGGAGATGCTCTGTTTTACAAGGTAATAATACAGTTTCCAAGGGTGGAAACGGAAAGACTAAAGGCTGAGGCTGAGTAATTCCCCCAATTCCATGAGGAAATGGAACATGGCCATTAGTCTATGCAAAGCAATGATCCTCCTTTTAATGAAAGAGCTTCCTTTAGGCTTCCTCCTACCTCCAAACCCTCTCTCGCTAACATAGCACATGGCAGGAAAAAATGAACTCATGGCAAAGCCTTCTGATTCGACTTCCCCAGAAGTTAAAAAAACATGACACTCTGAATGCCTTCTCGCCTCCTGACTCTTTTTTTTTTTTTTTTTTTTTGTCTTTTTGCTATTTCTTTGGGCCACTCCCGCGGCATATGGAGGTTCCCAGGCTAGGGGTCGAATCGGTGCTGTGGCCACCGGCCTACACCAGAGCCACAGCAACGCTGGATCCGAGCCGCGTCTGCAACCTACACCACAGCTCACGGCAACGCCGGATCGTTAACCCACTGAGCAAGGGCAGGGATCGAACCCGCAACCTCATGGTTCCTAGTCGTATTCATTAACCACTACGCCACGACGGGAACTCCCCTGACTCTTGAAGTTGTGTTCCTTGGCTGACCGTAAGGATCACGGACAGACTGGCGAAGATTCAGAGAGGGTCTCTCCATGGAGGGCTGTGCTAAACACAAGGCCTCCCACTTGAGCAAGGAAGGAGAGCGCCCGGTGGGGTCAAGCTGAAAGTCTAAGGAAACCACAAAGTCTGAGACTCATGTCTCGGTCATCAAGTTCTAGAACTCAGGGGAATCGCTTTGAAACCTGAACAAGGTAACCTGGAGCAAATGAAACACCGTCCTCCTTACACCCAGTGGACATAGAGAAGGGACCTATGAAGAGACAGTGATCGTGTTTTAAAAACGTGCTTCTGGAGTTCCCGCTGTGGCTCAGTGGGTTATGAACCCAACTAGTATCCAGGAGGTGGTTGATTCGGTCCCTGGCCTCACTCGGTGGGTTAAGGCTCTGGCGTTGCCGTGAGCTGTGGTGTAGGCCGGCAACAGCAGCTCCGATTGGACCCCTAGCCTGGGAACCTCTCCATAGGCTGCAGGGGGGGCCCTAAAAAAGCAATAAATAAATAAATAAATCAATAGATAAATATGCTTCTGCATTGGTTATTTTGAATTTAGAACACAGTTTCCTTCAGTAACTATGATATGATGATGGCTGGATTTTCAGAACTGCCTCTTAAAACCTGTTGGGAGTAGCAGCTAAGAGCACTGATTTTGGAGTCTGACCTACATGAGTTTCAAATGCCAGTTATTCCCTCACTTATTTGGCAGAAAAACTTGGTTTTTTATATTATTCAACAAATTTATTCCATTTATCAATGTACAATGACCATCACACCCCAATTTTATAGCATTTCCATCCCAAACCTCCAGCGCATCCCCCCACCCCCCAACCCATCTCATTTGGAAACCCTAAGTTTTTCAAAGTCTGTGAGTCAGTATCTGTTCTGCAAAGAAGTTCACTGTGTCCTTTTTTCAGATGCCACATGTAAGTGATAGCATGTGCTATTGGTTTCTCATTGTCTGACTGACTGACTTCACTTAGCATGACAATTTCTAGGTCCATCCATGTTGCTGCAAACGCCATTATTTCGTTCCTTTTAATGGCTGAGTCATATTCCATCGTGTGCATGTACCACATCGTCTTGATCCACTCCTCTGTCGATGGACATTTAGGTTGTTTCCATGTCTTGGCTATTGCAAATAGTGCTGCAATGAACACTGGAGTACATGTGTCTTTTCAAGTCATGGTTTTCTCTGGATAGATGCCCAGGCCCAAAAACACATGAAAAGATGTTCAACATCACTCATCATTAGAGAGATGCACATCAAAACCACTCTGAGGTATCACCCTACACCAGCCAGAATGGCCATCATCCAAAAGTCTACAAACAATAAGCGCTGGAGAGGGTGTGGAGAAAAAGGAATCTTAGTACACTATTGGTGGGATTGTAAATTGGTGCAACCACTATGGAAAACAGTATGGAGATGCCTCAGAAAACTAAACATAGAACTAGTATTTAGCAGTAAAACTTATTAGGCAGATTCTAAACTTCTCTGAGCCTTAGTTTCTTTACCTGTAAAATGAAGCAAATGATAGGTTGTCGTGATGATTAAATGAGACAATGCATGTAAAGTGTTTAGCATAGTACCTGGCACAGAGTAATACTTCCACAGTGTTAGCCATTTGGCAATTTATTTCATTATGAGCCTGTAGAATATAAATATATATATGTGAAATATATTTTATATTCCAGATAAATTCATATATGTAAGATACTTAGTTTTTTCCCCAAGTTCCAGATAACTTTATATGTACAAGATACATAATCCTTCATCTTTTGAGGTGGTTATTCAAAAGTACAACCACGTTCCTGCCCCAAATATTTTTCCTGTGTTTCTTTTTTCAAAGACTAGCTAGCTAGGGGGCTGGGTAAATCCCTGGACTCATCTGGTGTAGCGATTTGGAGGGTCTTGCCTGGTAAGGAAGTGGTGGTAGCTTTCACAGGGATTTGTGTCTAAGAATCTGATGTGGAGCATTTAATGTGAAAGGCCAAGCCAGGGTAAGTTGAGTTTTAAAAGGCAGGTTAATCATCAGGGAAATGCAAATGAAAACCACAGTAAGATGCCACTTCACTAGGATGACTAGAGTAAAAAAAAGACAACGAGGAGTTCCCATTGTGGTGCAGCGAAAACGAATCTGACTAGTATCCATGAGGATGCAGGTTCCATTCCTGGCTTCGTTCAGTGGGGTAAGGATCTGGCGTTGCAGTGGTGTAGGTGGCAGACGTGGCTCGGATGTGGCGTTGCTGTGGCTGTGGTGCAGGCCGGCAGCTGCAGCTCCAATTGACCCCTAGCCTGGGAACCTCCATATGCTGCATAGAGTTACCACGTGACCCAGCAATTCCGCTACTAGATATATACCCAAAAGAATTAAAAGCAAGTATTCAAACGAGTACATGTACAGGCATGCTCAGAGCAGTGCTATTAACAAGAGTCAGAAGGTGGAACAAGACAGATGTTCATTAACTGATGAGCGGAAAAACAAATACATATTCTATACAATAGAATATTCTTTAGTTTTAAAAAGAAAAACATGTATTCCTGCATGCTTCAATGTGGGTGAACCTTGAAAACATTCTAGTAAGTGAACAAAACCAATCACAAAAGATTTTATATGACTCCATGTATGTGAAATGTCCCCAATGGGCAAATTTAGAGAGACATAAAGTAGATTAGTGGTTGCTTTGGGCTGGGGGGATGGAGGTTGGGGAGTGGTAGCTAAAGGGTATGGGATTTCTTCTTGAGGTGAAAAAAATGTTCTAAAATTGATTGTGGTGATGGTTGCACAATCTGTGAATACAGTAAAAACAGCTGAATTATATACTTTAAATGGATGAGTTGCATGGTGTGTTATTTTGAGATATAACTCCAACAGAGGGCAGAGAAGAGGTGAGATATGTCTCAGAGAAAGAGGCTTTGCCTCTAAGAGAGAGGTACTCCTTGGAACAGTAGAAAGAGACAGGCAGGAAAGCTAAGAAAGAGCCAGGTTTTGCAGGGACATGAAATAAAGGCATGAGTGATGGGTGAGACCAGAAATTTGTAAGAGCCGAAACTTCAGCACTGCAAGAGCTATAAACAGTGGCTCAAAATATATTTATTCCCTCATCTTGTAAAATGAAGTCTGTTGGTTTGTTTTTTTTCTCATTGTAAAAGAAATATATATTCACTATAGAGAATTTATCAGACATAGAAATGTAGAAGGGAAAAAAAAATCTCATTTATAGTCCTAAGAGCCAGAGGTAACCACTGTTAATAACTGGCTATATTTCCTTTCTAGTCCTTCTTCTCCAGTAAAGTTTTATGTTTATTTCTCTAAAACCTATTCTTTTTAATAGGCTTGTTCACCGAGTTCTTTTCGGTTCTCGGTGTATATTATTCCCATTAGACCCCACCTAGAATCCAAGGTGGATTTGATGAGAAAAGAAGTCAGAATAATGAAATAAATGCTCGTTCTCAAATAATTCCTAGGGCCTGTGGGATGAGGCAGTAGCCGCTTTCATGAGAAAAAAGGAGCAGGGCTCCAGCACATTCAGCAAACTGGCCAAGACTCGGAGTCCCCAGATACAGCGTTACGGTCCAGGCCATTCCTTGAGGCTACACCCACTAAATACCGTGAGAAAATAAACCCTGGTTTCCAAAGAAACTTTGATTTTTGAAAAGAAACCCAGACATGCTCTTTTTCAGGGTTGAAGACTTTCTAAAGTAATGGGGAGTTAACGAGCTTTTCAAAGCAGAGCGACAACAGGTGATAAGGTCCTTGGACACCACAGCCCGGGAAGCAGCAGCGTGTGAAGGGGCCGTTTCCTGCCTTTGGAGGTGGCGGACCTCTCTGTCCCCTCTTCTTTGTCAGTCCTTCCTAAACTCTTTCTGGCATGGGAATTAGGTGTATTTTATTTTTCTCTTAAAGTTTTCTATCAGCCTGTTCGTAACTTTAAAAGGAGGTGCGTTGAATGTTTCTCTTTCTCTCCTTAAATAAAGATACCTGAGATGAAATTAAGCGACATGTTAATTACCCCTGTATGACTCAGTCCAGATTGCTCTCCTTTGTCCTAGTGGCCCATGACGAACCACAAAAGAATCTCCACCCATGACCCAAGGCACTCTGCTCAACTGAATTATCTCTGGGGGGAAGAAAAGGGATAGAAAGTTTGGACAATGAGTTGCCTGGGATGGGCACGACAACTGGATGAAAGGGAATGTCCTTTGATTCCGATGCCACTTTATTCGAATCATACATGCCAGACCTGCCATCTGACATATCCACAGTGGAGCCTACGGCTCTCACTTAGGACAAACCCAACACCTTGCTGACAACAGTCCACTCAGGAGAAAAAAAGAGTCTCTTCCTAGGGGTTTCCATTCCATGTATTAAACGTGAAACCAAAGGACAGGGCCCCTTTGCGTGGATGAGCCATTTTGAAATATTGCGGCTCGGCACCGGGATCTCCCCTGGGGGCCCCTCCTCGGGGATGAGCGGCCCCTTCTGGGGCTGGGGGAGGGGGATTCCCTTTGCTTTCTTGCAATGAACTGCTTGGGCAGGCATCAAAGCAGCACTAATTGGAACCCACTGCAAGTAAAAGCCGCCTTTCATCCCCAGCTGCAGATCCGGAACGTTCCTCCTTTATCATTAAGGATGTTTTTTTTTTTTTAATATAAAATAATACTAGCTCATTCCTTAAAAAAAATGAAAGCACAGAAAGGGACATACACTAAAATCGTTGTAATTAGAATGAGGCAGGAGCATGCTTAATGCTGTGGCAGAAAACCTTTCAGAGTCTGACCCCAAGCTATAATTTTCTACCATTCCAGAGACTAGCTCACACTTTTTCTCAGCCTGTTCCCTTTGCCTGGAACACCCTCTTTTCCCTCCTCAATCTGGTGAATTTCTACCAGGTAACAAGTTACCTTTTCGGAGAAGTCTTTCTTGACCCTTGCAGGAGAACCACGAACTTCCATGACACTGCCATTCTTTTATACATGGCTCTGTTTCAGCATTCACCCCTTAATGTACCAAAATTATTTGTGTGGGAGTTCCCATTGTGGCTCCGAGGGTGAAGAACCCAACTAGGATCCATGAGGGCACGGGTTCAATCCCTGGCCTTGCTCAGTGGGTTAAGAATCTGGTGTTGCCATGAGCTGTGGTGTAGGTCGCAGATGTGGCTCAGATACTGAGTGGCTGTGGCTGTGGCTGTGGTGTAGGCCAGCAGCTTCAGCTCCGATTCGACCCCTAGCGTGGGAACCTCCATATGCCATGGGTGTGGCCCCAAAAAGACAAAAAAAAAAAAAAATTTGTGTGTCTCTGTTCAGAGGGTGGAAGGTGCCACTCAGCAGACAAAGCTGCCTAGCCCAAGGAGAGGGAGTGGGAATAAGCACTGATTTTGGATCAGGGAGCTGAGATCAGCTTTTGTTTTTTTCTTTCATTCACTAGGTCATTTACTAGTGTCACCTAATCCATTGCCCCTTTAGACCAAGTCAGAGGGGCAGGGAGGAGCGGGGTGCGGGACAGGGAAGGCTGGGATACACAGACGTAATTTCACAAGGCTGGAGGGACTCTGTGACTTTCTCACAGGTTAGCAGTCGGGCCAGAAGCTTGGTATTTAGATGCTGAATGGACTCTATTCAACTACAGATTCTGGGTTTGGAAAAGGGAAAGATACTGTTCATGTCACAAAATACCACACTTTATGGGGGGATACGCAAATGACAAGTTAAACAGTACGGGGGGGCCTGGTGATGAAAGAGACAGACATTCAGTAGAGTAAAGGACTGACATCCGTGACGTGCTGAAAAGATCAGAGTTGGAAAGGGCCGTGAAAATATCATTTCTTCTCTTCTGCTTGTACTACTCGTACATCGTAGCCTACCTGCACTGTTTTAAATCTGATGATAGATATTTTCAATATGCGTATCTTAAAGGAATGCTGAGTTCCATTCTTAGGCCACCAGTTGAGGATCAAATCGCCTTTAAATTGAACTAAGCTATTTCTAAGATTAGTTGTGTGTTGCAAACTACCCAGTTGGGGGCAGACAAAACAAACAGATGACTTCTGAAGGCTTTGGAAGGAATCCTGCATTTCTTTGTGCGTTGTTATTTTAATGAGGCAACGGGCTTTTCTACTCATATAATCAGATTCAGACAGCTTGCTCACCACCTCCACAGACTGAAGGCTACAATCGGGTTCCTTTCCAATGATCATATTTTTAATCACAGAGGATGGAACTTCGGCATGGGTGGGGGGCGGTACTGGAAGGCACATCTATTTTTCTGGACAGTGTGAGATGCTGGGTAGGACATATTGAGAAATGTATAGAGGCACTGAGACTTTGCCAAAACAAGCCTGCTTAATAACGTCAGATGGCGGGCTGCGGCGCATTTAGCAAGAGACCCTCTTAATCCCCAATTCTCCACTGGCCCTAAGAGGGTTTACAATGCCTATTTGAGGGAGTTAAGTGAAATCAGACACTCTCCTGTTGTTTTGTTTTCTTATTCTGCCAGAGATTTCAGAAAGAAGGGCTCCTTCTGAGACTCTTAGGCTTCAGTTGCATAAAAGAAACCTGCTGGGGTGGCTTCATGCTGCCCACACCCAAAGGAGCCCTGTCTGACCACCACTTATGCAAGTCTATAGGCTTTGTAATTTTTCTTAACTAGCCTTTCTTTTCTTTAGGGGCTAGCAACCCATTCAAAAGTGAATCTAAACAAAGTGCCAAATCTGGGTGCTTAGCCAAGAACTCATTTATGGATTTCTTTTCCTGGAAGAATCAACCCCCATAGCGCCCTCCCTGGTAAGGCCAAAGGGAATAGGTCCCACAGAACCCAAGATAGAAGCCAGGGCTGCAGGGACTTAATAAACCTATTTACTTACCCATGTGTCTAGGAGGGCAGGGTGATCTCAGAATGGGACTGGAATCGTGTCTTATTTTGGAAAAAAGCTTTGCATGTGATGCTGGTATAAACTCATACACCATATCCTCCATGAAACCTCCACTACAGCTCCCTGGGCACAGGCTCCCTCTGCCACAGAAGGCTGGACCTACATTCACACTTCTAAAATTGTTCTGAAATTATTTGTATTTAAGTCTATTTTCACTTTAGACTGATTGGAGAGCAGAGACTGTGCCTTGATTTTCACTGGCCAGTATACAATCTGGCACCTAAGAGTTTCCCAAATTTCTGCTGAGTTGTGCAAAGCAATATGTATTATATATATTGTTTATAATACGATAGAGACATAACATTTTATTTATATTCTGCTATAAACTCAAAATAATATAAATAGAATAATATATAAAACAAACATTCTATATTATAATGTATATTTCCTTTTATATATTGTTTATAATCCAATAATATATAATATTATATAAAATCCTCATTTCAGGGCAGTATGCAAGGGGTTTCTACTAGTTAAAGATCAAGAAGAAGGGGGAGTTCCCACCATGGCACAGTGGGTTAAGAATCTGGCTGCACACTATTCACAATAGCCAAGACATGGAAACAACCTGAATGTCCATTGACAAATGAATGGATTAAGAAGATGTGGTATGAATACACAATGGAATACTACTCAGCCATAAAAAGAACGAAATAATGCCATTTGCAGCAGCATGGACGGAACTAGAGACTCTCATACCAAGTGAAGTAAGTCAGAAAGAGAAAGACAAATACCATATGATGCTTATATCTGGAATCTAATACATGGCACGAATGAACCTATCAACAGGAAAGAAACTCATGGACTTGGAGAACAGACTTGTGGTTGCTGGGGGCAGGGGGAGGGAGTGGGATGGACTGGGAATCTGGGGTTAATACAAACTATTGCATTTGGATGGATGAGCAATGAGATCCTGCTGTAGAGCACAGGGAACTCTATCTAGTCACTTGTGATGGAGCATGATGGAGGATAATGTGACAAAAACAATATATACATATATATGACTGGGTCACTTTGCTGTACAGTAGAAATTGACAGAACACTGTAAATCAACTATAGTAGAAAAAATAAAAATCATATAAACTTAAAAGAAAAAGAATCTGATGGCAACAGATCGAGTCATTGTGGAGGCACGGGTTTGATATCCCGCCCCATGCAGTGGGTTAAAGGATCCAGCACTGCTGCAGCTGTGGCGTAGATCGCAGCTGTGGCCCCGATTCAATCCCTGGCCTGGGAACTTCCATATGTCACAGGTGCGGCCATAAAATTTTTTAAAAAATTAAAGAAAGATCAAGAAGAGAGGTTAACTCCTCAGGCGGTTTGGGCAAAGAGCGAAAGCGAAAGAAAGCGATGGACAAATGACCATCAGGGGCTAAAAAGGGCCTGAAGAATGACCTAGTTTTGTTTTCCTAGAAAGACATTAATTTCCCCAAGAACTCCTATGGAAGCAGTCTGCAGAGTGTTTGGGTGTGGTGGTTTTTAAATATTTCCACACAGTTTTTGATAGTCCTCCTTTCAAGAGCTGGAGCTTCATTCCCCTCCCCGTGAATGTGGGCTAGAACTGGAGACTGGCTTCTAACCCATCGAATGTGTCAGAACTGACAGCACGTCACTTCCGAGAGTGGGTCACAGAGGCCATCGCAGCTTCCTCTCTGCTCACTTCCACGCATCACTTATCCCGGGGCGGCCCGCAGTCGTGTCGTGAGGATGCTCTCGAGGCCCATGTGCTGAGACCCTGAGGCTCCCCCAGCAACCAGCACCGCCTTGCGGAGCCTGGACGGGAGCCGCCTTGGAGGGGCGCCTCCGGCAGCGCTCAGGGCACCACGGCTCCAAGCAACACCTGGACTGAAAGTTTTTGAGACTGAGGACCACCCGGCTAAGCTGCTCTCAAATTCCTGATGGAAACTGTGAGATAATAAATGATTGTTTTAAATGACTATGTTTTAGAGTAACTTTTTTTTTTCTTTGCCTTTTCTAGGGCTGCTCCCGTGGCATATGGAGGTTCCCAGGCTAGGGGTCGAGTCGGAGCTGTAGCCGCCGGCCTACACCACAGCCATAGCAAAGCAGGATCCGAGTTGCATCTGGGACCTACAGCACAGCTCACAGCAATGCCGGATCCTGAACCCACTGAGTGAGGCCAGGGATTGAACCTGCGTCCTCATGGTTCCTAGTCAGATTCGTTAACCACTGTGCCACAACGGGAACTCCTGGCGTAACTTGTTATACAGCACCAGATAACTAATACAGCTCCTTTATGTTCTCGAAATTATGGAGGAGCCCAGAGAGCTTTTGTTTACATGATATGTATCTATTGATATTTCCTGTTTTAGAGATTAACACAGTTTTAAAAATTTATTATTAACTTTAAACTAAGAATAATGATTCTTTTTTGGGGGGGGGGGTCTTTTTGTCCTTTTAGGGCCGCATCCGTGGCATATGGAGGTTTCCAGGCTAGAGGTCAAATTGGAGCTGTAGCCACTGGCCTACACCACAGCCACAGCCACACCAGATCCGAGCCATGTCTGCGACCTACACCACAGTTCATGGCAACGCCGGATCTTTAACCCACTGAGCAAGGCCAGGGATCGAACCCGCAACCTCATGGTTCCTAGTTGGATTCATTTCCGATGTGCCACGAAGGGAACTCCAAGAATAATGATTCTTTATATGTTAACATAGATAATAACATTTTTATGAAAAAAGGGGAGAAAAGTGATATTGCTCTTGCATTTTTGCAAAATATCTTTACTGCCTGGATTAATAGGAGACAACTAAATTCCCCCATTGCTTTCTGCATTTCATGTGTTGCCATATATTATTTTGGTGAAAGTGCATGAATAAAACCCAGCTTCACATGGACATGTAGTAGTAAACGGAGGACCTCACAGTCCCTGTGAAAGGCTCTCTGGGACTCCCTGAGTTCTCAAATCAGAGTTCACAACCACTGCTATAGGGAAGTCAGAAACTTATGAGGTTGGAAGTCACAAAAGAGAAGAAAATGTCACTTCCTGAAATGCTTCTTGGAAGGACCACCTCTCAAGTTGTCCTGCTGCCCTCTTTCACTCTAAACTGTATCATCTATGACTGAGTTACCATTTCAAAATCTCCTGTAGTAAGTGGGTATGAATGGAGGAATTGAGGCCAAACCAGAGATGTTACTTATTTCATCCCTTAATTTTCCATCTCTGGGCCAGCATCTCCCAATCCTCACAGTCATCATGAGCCAGACCTCGTGTCGGGCTGTTCTTGCACCAGCGGCAGGGTTGGCTGCCTGTGCGGTCCTTTGGGGGGGAAGGCAATTCTCCTAAATTTGTGTTAAGCTTCCCATCCTCCCTCCATCCTTTATTCATAACCATGACACAGAATAAGGAAGGAGAGAATCTGGATAGAGGGAGGAGGAATGAAGAGAATAAGAAACAGACTTAAATTTAGTCCCTTGATTGCTGTCTGAAGGAAGAGAAACACCAAATTCTTCATTTAGTCATGTTTAAGCGTGTGTAGAGTGTACTCCGTGTGTGTGTGTGTGTGTGTGGCGTGTATACCTGAGAGTATCTTGCCAGGTTTTCTTTGGTGAACTCACCCCTGATTCACTGTTAATAAAGGGAAGAGCCACAAACCAAGCCATGGAATTGTGAGACCAGATCATAAGCAGAAAAGGTTTTGTTTCATCAATAGATTTTGAATAGAGAAGTCTATCCTACTCTGTGTTGCTGTACTAAATACTTACATATGGCAAATTTACATTTAAATATAGCTTGATATAATACAGTATCTTTTTTTCTTTAACATTGACAGATGATAGAATTTAATTAATCAAACACTCTACTCAGAAGAACTCAATATAACATGTATTTAAGAAGCTTCACTCCAATGGTTTTTGACCTTAAAACACAATTGCTAATTGTATGCTGAAATAGAGGGGGGAAAAAAAACCCTCTCACCTTCTCCGGCTGGATAAGGTTTCTTCATGTTCTACATGAGCAACTTTTAATACCTTCTTGTCAATAAACAGATCTTCAGGATAATAAGCAGATCTATACTGACGTTGCTGAGAATGGGCGCATAACTTGCCAATCTGAAAAAAAGAAATGCAATATAATGATACGATACTTTCACAGATATGAGAGTAGAAACAAATGCGGAAATGCACTTCAATTTCTTCCCCAATTTCTTTTTAAAGAGCAGAACGAAGCTATTACTGGAGTCAAAAAAGGTGATACGCTTTTAAAGCAAAGACCCATCTGGGGAAAAGCAGGCTGAAGACTGTGGTGAGGGCACTGGGCGCGCAGTCTATCCAGAGATTTCCTGAGATGAAAGTGCTTTTTTTCTATAGTGAAGCACACGTTTGAGAGGTGCCGCTACACAGGACTTAGGAAACAGATACCTTCCGATGGCACTTGACAGTTATCCCCGTCAAGTTCACCAACGGAAACTGCCAAGTTTAGGAAAGACTAATGCAGGAAGGGAGGGGTGTGTGAGAGGTGTGCAGAGCCGTCTGTTAATAGCAGAGCCACCTCCTGATTCTTCTAAGCTTTTTGTGAGCTCTTTTTAAAAATTATATACATTTCAGGTACATAGCATTACAGTTGAAAGCTTAGTTCTTTTACACTCATGGAGCAATGATTAAAAAAATGGTGCCATCTTTCTTATCTCAATTCTAAATAATTTCCTTGGTTAAATGACTTAGAGGGTTGCTGCTTTTTTCACTTTCAATCAAAAGCCTGCATGGACTTCTACATAAATAAACATGAATATTAACATATGTCTCCCCTGTGCCGGAGACCACGCTGCCTTGATTTGTGTGTTATTTTAATACGGCAAAGGGCTTTTCAATTCAAGTTAGATTCAGCCCCATTTTATAGCTGAGAAAACTGAGGCCCAGAGAGGTTAAGTGGCTTGCCTAAGACAAATAGGCAATGGATTTACTGTCTGACTTTGAAGCCACTGATCCAACTTCAAAGCTTATGCAATATCACCTCCCCAAAAATGATGCTTGATTTCCTTAGTTGCTTCCATTCTATGTTTTGAAAAAAAAAATAAAAAAAAGAATTCCTAGCTCTCAGAAACATAGCCACCATAGCCAAGGTGAAAATATAGATTGTATACTTCAGGAAAAATACTAGAAATATTTTGTGAAGACAAGGGTTCTATCTTTGTCACCTTTATACCTCCATGGAATTCAGACTGGATTTTGTGCACTGTTGGGCACTTAATAAAGACAAGTTAATTGAAGTGAATTGGAGGAAAATTCTAGTATCTGATCTGGCACACCATCCACTGGTGGGCCATGGACTCTGTGATCATCCAGCTTTTAAATTTCTGGAGATGGCCCCGGTAGTATTTATTAAGTTATCTATCTCTTTTTAAAGGTATAAATGGCATTGAGTTTGTATGGCTTTGAGAAGTTTTCCATATACAAATAAAGTTCGGAATTAGAAAAAAAATCTGTTAGCAGTAGCATCACCACCATTTACGAACGACAGCAGCTATAGTAGGATATTCAATATTTCATCTTAATGGGAATAAAAAACTGCAGACATTTTTAAATATTCCGTTTGGCTTTCGAACGTACGATACTGAATATTTGACTTGGGATAATATTAACTTCAAATGAAGAATCTGCATTCTCGGAATTTGCCCTACTTGGTAGCCATCTGGTGGGTACTTTAGGTAGGGGGCTGCCTGGCGGGACCAGGAAGTTAGGTTCTAATCGCTTCCAAAGCACGTAATGCACCTACAAACAACTGAGGGCTGACTGTACGTCACAAAATTATGCCCATAGACACTTACATGTTTGTAAAATTGCAGGTGCACATTCGTGGAACAAAATCTTGATTTGCCTTCCGCAAATACCTATTTAGGGGAGTTCCCGCATGGCTCAGGGGAAACAAATCTGACTAGCATCCATGAGGATTCAGGTTCCATCCCTAGCCTTGCTCAGTGAGTTAAGGACCCGGTGTGGCTGCGAGCTGTGGTCAAGGTCGCAGATGCGGCTTGGATCTGGCATTAGTTTGGCTGTGGTGTAGGCTGGTGGTTGTAGCTCTGATTCGACCCCTAGCCTGGGAACCTCCATATGCCATGGGTGTGGTCCTAAAAAGACAAACAAACAAAAAATCTATTTATGACTCTGTGACCATACACCAATGTAAGAGTCTAGTTCACCAGGATCGAAGTATTCTTGGCACATTCAGGAGCACAGGACACACGCTCTCAAGTGACACCTGTTCCAGACCCAGCACCAAAGTCAAAATCTTTCACTCATCTTTCCCAGTAACTTGCCTACTTGCAACCCACAGCTGTGAAATCGCCCTCCCCATTGAAAGCCGGTTCTTTGTATCTGTGAATACTAATTGGACCCCAGCAATACTCTAAAGTTTTCGGCCCCTCCCAACTTACTGGAAAGGGGTGCAGCCAAGGCGAACGTAGGAAGGTTAAGAACAAACGCGAATGTAGCCAGCCTACAGTCTGACCTTTCTTCCCAAGCCACCCAATGTGGCATTATCGAGCTGACTTCCCAAGGCTCTGTGTGGGGTAAGGGGCAAACAATGGCATCCTGCCAACACCCCCGCTCCCCCATCTGAAATCTGCCACATCTTATCAGACAGCCTGTACTTTCTTTCACCAATCTACCATGAAGCAAATTCTTCTCACATACAAAGCATTTGTCAAATGCAGACCCCCTTTGGGGCCTTTCTCTCCACATCTTTCACCTCCATACTGTGTGAGCTGTAGGCGAATATTATGAGCTTATTTTGAGGAGAAGTGGACACAAAAAGAAAACATAGTTTACAAAGAGATGCCGCAGGCGCATGAAAGAGGTCCTTTCAGCTTCATACTTGGGAAACATCAGGCGAGGCTCGGAGACCTGGGTCTCGTTCTACAGCTGCACTTGCTCAAGAAGCCAGCCTCCCGAGTGGCATTTTAGAAATCAGTATCCTGCCCAGGAGGTTTCGGCTCTTAAATAAGAAGGGCAAATCCAATTTCCTTTCGTTGACTCATGCACCTCGTCAAGGATGCTGCCACCTTTAAATTTAGTCACTTGGAGTGAATTTATTGGATAGGTGAGTGTCTCTATCAATAGACCTGGAATATAAAACCTTTTTGTTTCCCATGAAATGTGATTCCTAATGTTGCTTTTATTTATGCGCCAGAACCTGTGGCAGAGAAAGCAATGGTGCTATAAGACTTGAAACATAAGAAGGTAGGGCATCTGACCATATCCGGGCCAGCAGGTCATTCTAGCAACCTTAGCACCGTTCTTCTTAGCCAGGGTCCGGAAGCACTGGCTTTGTACACACATGACGAAAATACACTGCTGGGCCCAGCAAGGTGTAGAAATAGCCCGGCAGACTGGACATCGGGGAATGTGGCCGACGACCCCACTTCTACCTCTTGTGCTCACTAGAGGGACTTCCTTTTGACCTGATCCCACAGTTTCCCTCCACCTGTAACTTTTGTCTCAAACAAAAGAGGAAGATATGGTATTTGAAGTGTTTATTCTGGGCTCCTTTGAAAAACAGGGGGAAATTACTTTCCAAATGGAGTATGTCATCAAAGATTTTGAAAGCATACCAGCCAGCGGGGTCTGATGCAATTCATGCATGCACCCCATAATTGACACATCAGGAAATGCAGACACTGCACTGGTTAAATGCATTTTTTTTTTGTCTTTTTATCATTTCTTGGGCTGCTCCCATGGCATATGGAGGTTCCCAGGCTAGGGGTCGAATGGGAGCTATAGCCGCTGGCCTACACCACAGCCACAGCAACACGGGATCCAAGCCACGTCTGCGGCCTACACCACAGCTAACAGAAACACCGGATCCTTCACCCACCGGAGCAAGCCCAGGGATCGAACCTGAAACCTCACGGTTCCTAGTCGGATTCGTTAGCCACTGCGCCATGACGGGAACTCCTGGTTAAATGTATTCTTAAGCCCCACTGACTATTGGTTCTAGGAACTCTCAGATGACAAAAAAATTCAAATTTGCTCTTTCCCTCCTAATGGCTGAGCAGAGAAAGAGAGCCTACATTGTAAGCTTCTCATCAATGCCAACACGTCAGCAATACCAATACCAATACTGCATTTGTAACAAAATATACCTTTTTTGTCTTTATTTGTATTTATTTTTAAAATAATTTTTATTTTTCCATTATAGTTGGTTTACAGTGTTCTATCAGTTTTCTACTGTACAGCAAAGTGACCCAGTCTCACACACACACACACACACACACACACGCATATATATTCTTTTTCCCACATTATCCTCCATCGTGCTCCATCATAAGTGACTAGATACAGTTCCCTGTGCTACACAGCAGGATCTCACTGCTTATCCACTCCAAAGGCAAGAGTTTGCATCTATGAACCCCAGATTCCCAGTGCACCCCACTCCTCCCCCTCTCCCTAATAGAGCTCGCTTCAGCCTAGTGTTTCACAGGTAACTTCTCCAGGGAGTCCTCCAACCACCCTCTGAGGCATTCGGTCCAGGTATTAATGACTCCATTTTAGAGATAGGGAAACAGAGGCTCACTGGGACGGGAGCACAGACCAGACTTTAAAAGCGATGTTTTTTTGTATTTGATTTTTCCCCCCATGCCATGGATTTCTGTCAGGAGGATAGACTCCGGGGCTTCCCAGTACAGCGGGTGGCCCAGTTCTGCAGTCCTGTGGACCACCCACCCAGAACTGGAGAAAGAGAATGATTTTGAAGATTCTCAAAATGTACTTCAAAGAAGGACTCATTTTGAAAGATAAACAGAACACCGACATGCAACTGTAACCTAAGTTTCTGACAGTACTGCTAGTGGAATGGTTTAAACTCCCTGACTAAAGCATTGGATGTCAAGTTCTGTGGGACGTGGGAAAGGGGGTCCTCCAGTGAGTCCGGCCTGCTGCTTGCTGCCTGCAGGATGTCCCTGGACCCTGGCTCCTGAAGTCAGATTCTTGGATTGACTACAAAATCTTCTGTAATGCCTGCAATTTAACCCCGGTCGAGGCTGATGTCTGGCCCGAGTATATTCTATATAGTTTCCCACCCAAATGGAGATTGCACTTGATCCTATGGCTACAAATATACAACAGGTTTAAACTTTTAGCTATAACAGCCTAAAAGATTAGATGGAGTTCCTGTCGTGGCGCAGTGGTTAACGAATCCGACTAGGAACCATGAGGTTGCGGGTTCGATCCCTGGCCTCGCTCAGTGGGTTAAGGATCCGGCGTTGCCCTGAGCTGTGATGTAGGTTGCAGATGCGGCTCAGATCTGGCGTTGCTGTGGCTCTGGCATAGGCCTGTGGCTACAGCTCTCATTCGACCCTTAGCCTGGGAACCTCCATATGCCGCGGGATTGGCTCAAGAAAAGGCAAAAAGACAAAACAAACAAACAAACAACCTAAAAGATTAGAAAACGGGGAGCGCAACTACATTAGAGGATCTTTGACTCTCTCCTACTCTCAGCTAGCTCTAACACATCTATTTTGCTCTTGCTTTAAACATCAGATAAATTCTCTTTCTCAAAAAATAGCT
This sequence comes from Sus scrofa, assembly GCF_054392235.1. Classification (NCBI taxonomy): domain Eukaryota; kingdom Metazoa; phylum Chordata; class Mammalia; order Artiodactyla; family Suidae; genus Sus; species Sus scrofa. The sequence continues at coordinate 119,915,448 of NC_139401.1, forward strand.
AGGTTGTGTGTGTGTGTTTGAGTCTGTGTATTTTATTTTATTTTATTTGTTTATTTTTAGGGCTGTACCACCCATGACATATGGAGGTTCCCAGGCTAGGAGTCAAATCAGAGCTGTAGCCACCAGCCTACACCACAGCCACAGCCACGCGGCATCCGAGCGCATCTGCGACCTACACCACAGCTCATGGCAATACCAGATCCTTAATCCACTGAGAGAGACCTGGGATTGAACTTGCGTCCTCATGTTTACTAGTCAGGTTCATTAACCGCTGAGCCATGATGGGAACTCGTGTGTATTTTAACTTATATGGCTCATAAAAGAAGGAAGAGGAGGAGGGAGTGGGGAGAAGGGGAGGAAGGAAAGGGAGAAGCAGAAGCAGAAAGGAAAAGTTCCCATCACCAAGTCCGTGGCAGGAGAAAGGCCAGGGACACTTCACACTCCCCTGGCAATCTGACAGCCTTTTTTTTTTTTTTTTTTTTTTTGGGTCTTTTTGCCTTTTCTCGGGCCGCTTCCCGCGGCATATGGAGGTTCCCAGGCTAGGGGTTGAATTGGAGCTGTAGCCGCCGGCCTACACCACAGCCACAGCAATTCAGGATCCGAACCGCGTCTGCAACCTACACCACAGCTCACGGCAACGCCGGATCCTAAACCCACTGAGCAAGGCCAGGGATCGAACCCACGACTTCATGGTTCCTAGTCGGATTCGTTAACCACTGCGCCATGACGGGAACTTCACAATCTGCCAGCTTTTGATGGCGAAGATGGGTGTCCCACTGGATCACACCCAACTCCTCTCTCAAGAGCTGTACCTGAGGCCACCAAGACTTGAGGAGCTCGAGGACCTTTTGTTTTATTTAATTATAGAACAACAATGCTGCTAGAATCCAGCTGATGTCTGTGGTCCCAAGGAGTGCTTTTCTGAGAAATGTTGCCAAACAATTGGTATAAACTTGGTCTTTGATCGTCAAAGAATTCATCAGAAGCCTGAAGATTTAAAAACAAAGCTTCCTCTATGGTTATGCAATTGAAATATCAATTCTGACCCGTGGTGCACTCTGGAGGAATATTAGCTGTGGCATCTGTTTTAGGGCACCTTGGGGCTGGGGGTAGGGTAGAGTGGAAATGCTTCACGTTTCCAGTTAAAATAAAATACTGAACTTCAGTCCATTCTGTTGAATTAACTTTTGTATCGTTGTTCAATTTCATTTAATTAAATCTTAAAAGTTTAAAAACAAAATATACATTGAAATTAAGTGATATACAACATAAACTTTTAAACAGTAGCAACCATGCCCATTTAACAATTCTACAGGTATAATAAAAATGCTAATATATGTTAATGTTTAGCCTGTGGTTAATGTTTTGTCTTGTTAATTTCCCCAGGGCTTTTATTACTGATTTAAATCTGCCACACTACTCAACTGATTGCACTGCTTCCACAAACTGCATGGAAGTAGCTCAAATGAATACTGATTAACAGAAATGAACAAACATTTGGCTGGGCAAACCATTCTTATTATATGCTCGTAATCATTACATACATTTTCTTACAATGAGATGGGCATGGCAGGCATTTTCCACTCATTTTTCCTACAGAAAATATGCATATGAGCATTACATTAATTTATAACCTTGTACTTCAGGAAGCACATCAGTATTAATTAACTATTGATTCGATATAGAGCAGAGGATAATGAACAGACCTGGTGACAATGTGAGCACTATCCCCCCCCCCAGATTGGCTGCGACTCATCATTAATTGCTTGACCATTAAAATAAAAGTTGACGAATAATCTGTAATGTATTCTGAATCAAGCTATCTTAAGAAGTCAGGTGCCATTGTTAGAACATTGCGTTCAGGTCAGCTCTTTAAATGAACTGGAATCCAAAAAAGGGAACGAATGTCCTACAGATCAGTCTGTGGTTAAGCTGAACGAGATCGAGCACGATATTGGAGTGAAAAAAAAGAGCATACAATTCGGAGTCAGGAGACCTGAGCTCCAGGCACAGCTCAGCCTCTTGCCACGTCAATAACTCTCAAGTCTTTTCATTTCCTTCAAACTCGGCTTCCTCATCTGAAAAACGGAGGCAATGCTGCCCGCCAAACGCGGCAGTAGTCTGAGGGTCCAAAAAAATTACAGAGGAACGTGCGTGTCTCCCACATCCACACGGAAATCTGACTCACTCAATCCATAGGAGGGAACTGCTCGCTTTCTGCAGCCCGCTCTGTGTATTAGCATCCTGGCTCTGTTCTTTAAAGGGGGGACTCGGGCAGCCAGTGAAAAGGTGGGAGGAGTCTGGGTCCTCACCATGAAAGGGAACCATACCAGTCTGACCTGTTCTGCTCTGGGATACCCGGAGTAGCCCCTGCTCTTCTTCAGGGCCCCCGTGGTTCTGCTGATGACCCTGGTTCTAACCTGTTGGATGTGTCCATAGCAATGCAGGCTGTGGGGATCAGAGACAGGTCTTAAAACACCTTTTGTGGAAGAGACTTGCATTTTACACATTTCTAGCTGCCACAAATGGATTCGGAGCTGAAAACAGAAGCCTGCATGTATACCTAACACTTTTTATGCAGCACCAATCCCCTCGCAGCACCGGAAGCCTGTGACATTATTGCTTAATCACGTAAGCAATAGTGTGGGGTTAAAAGAGAACTTCATGCACTCAGTAAACTCAACACTGAATTCAAATACCACTCCTCCAAATGTCTGCACCTGCTGGTGTTCCCTGGCCCAGGGAAAAGGATCAGCATCTACTCAGCTGCATAAGCTGGAAGAAATGAAAGGACTTCTGGTGACTTCACTAAGTCTTATTTTTTTCCTCCCTCCTGAACAACTTTTTTTTGCTTTTTAGGGTCACACCTGTGGCTTATGGAGGTTCCCAGGGTGTCTAATCAGAGCCGCAGCAACTCGGGATCTGAGCCATGTCTGTGACCTGCACCACAGCTCATGACAATGCCAGATCCTTAACCCACTGAGCGAGGCCAGGGATCGAACCCGCAACCTCATGGTTCCTAGTCAGATTCATTTCCACTGTGCCACAATGGGAACTCCCAAGAACAACTTTTAAACTTGTGTGTTTTTCTCCATACGCGGGCTTAGGATACCACTGACTGTCTCATGGAGCAGGGCTTCTCAAACTTGAATGTGTATACAAATCACCTGGGAACCTTCTCCATTTAGAGTTGGACACAGGAGATCAGGGGTGAGGGGTGAGATGAGCAGCGGGGCTCTAGTGCAGTGGTGCTCAAAGCGTGGCCTGGGAACAAGCAGCATCAGTGTCATCTGGGAACTCGTTACAAATGCAAATTTGAAGGCCCAACCTTAAACCTACCAAAGCAAAAACCCTGGGAGTGGGGACCGGCCAACTGTTTTAATAAGCCCTCCAGGGGCTTCTGCTGCACAGTCAAGCTGGAAAACCACCACTTCAGAGACCATTCCAATATCCTCTTAATTGGTCTCCCAAGCTCCAGTTTTGACCTCTTCTGATTCATACCTACTAACTGCAATTCTTTGAGAACCTCTCAAGAGGTCTAGAGGTCAAACCTATTATCCTAATCATGCTAATACTTTATTTGCCCTTTTCACTCATTTTTTAAAATTTTTATTTTGGTCTTTTTAGGGCTACACCTGCGGCATATGGAGGTTCCCAGGCTAGGGGTCAAATCAGAGCTGGAGCCTCCAGCCTACACTAGAGCTCACAGTAACACCGGATCCTAAACCCGCTGAGCAAGGCCGGGGATCGAACCTGCATCCTCATGGATGCTAATCAGATTTGTTTCTGCTGAGCCACAATGCAAACTTCTGCCCTTTTCACTCTTAATCCCTCACAAGTAATTTTCCAAAGGCTTCATGTTGTGTAATGACATCGTTGCTCTGGAATGCGTGTTTGTTTATTCTAGAATTCTCTAAGATAGCAGGTTTAGGGTAGAAATATATATTTTTTTCAGAGGCCAAGTTAATCTAAACCTTTTCTTTTGTCAGCACCCGTGGCATATGGAAGTTCCTAGGCTAGGGGTTGAAGTGGAGCTACAGCTGCTGGCCTGCGCCACAGCAACTCAGGGTCCGAGCGAGCCGTGTCTGAGACCTACACTGCAGCTCACGGCAACGCCCGATCCCCAACCCACTAAGTGAGGCCAGGGATCCTCATGGATACTAGTTGGATTTGTTTCCACTGCGCCACAATGGGAACTCCCTAAAATCTTGAACTTTTATGTCTATGTGAAAACATAAGAAGTAAATAATACACTTTGTAATCTTATTTGCAATATTTATACATTTTTTTGAAAAAGCAAAGTTTAAATATTAACTATAACTGTTATCATTATAGACTCTGTTCAAAGAAACAAAAATATGACCAAAGCTATCATTCTTTTGGCCTTATGGACACTAATAATTCATTTTATTGTGTCTGATTCAACAGACCACTTCAGGATACTATTGCAGCGTGAGCTACGTTGCAGAGTCATCTTGAAATCAATCATTCAGAGTTGAAAGAAAAAGGAATTAAATATTTAAAAGTAGACGTTATGAGCTCTTTAAAAGTCAAAATTATTTGTCACAGAAATGGAAAAGCAACCGAAACCTGCATGATGGCAGCTGGAGAGGTACACACAGCAGTGGAGAAACTAACACACACTGTACGGTTGACACCTGCTCATCAGGTACTGGATAGAGTCAGTAGCGGAAATCACACCACCTTCCAATGAAAGAAACTAACTCATCAGAGTCAAGATTTAGCTGCAGACATTAGAATGGAATTACTATCTCCTGAGCAGAATTGCGTTTTTGCCTTTCGGATGGACAAATCTACAGACATGAGCTGGACTTGCTGTTGTGCGTCAGTACCAACGAACCACTGAAGAAAATCCATAATAGGAGAGCTTGGGGGGCAGGGGGGAAACATGAGCAGTGCTGAAATATTCAAAGCATTGAATAATGTTGAAATTCATGACTTACCCTCAACAAATGTGAGGACATTTACACTGATAGGGCAGAAGATATGGCAGGTTAAACTGCTGGCCTCTTAGCCTGAGTCAGGGTCGAGGTATCAAGGTCTCTAACAGCAGTCATTGTATTTTCCACTGTTAAGTACTCCCAGCGAAAAAAAAGAAGCCGGTTTCACTTAAGAATGTACTTGAGGGAGTTCCCGTCGTGGCGCAGTGGTTAACGAATCCGACTAGGAACCATGAGGTTGCGGGTTCGATCCCTGCCCTTGCTCAGTGGGTTAACGATCCGGCGTTGCTGTGAGCTGTGGTGTAGGTTGCAGACGCGGCTCGGATCCCGCGTTGCTGTGGCTCTGGCATAGGCCAGCAGCTACAGCTCTGAGTAGACCCCTAGCCTGGGAACCTCCATATGCCACGGGAGCGGCCCAAAGAAATAGCAAAAAGACAAAAAAAAAAAAAAAAAAGAATGTACTTGAAGAAATAACAATAATTTTAGAAAATATTGACTCCGGACATGTCTTTTTAATATTATGTGTGCAACAGGGGAAGTAGGCCGACAGTGCTTCTATTATTATACTGCACTATGATTACCGAGAAGAAATGCCCACGTGTGATTGAGTTATGAGATGAAGTAGACATTTTTCCTCCTTTAAAAAAAAGTTTGGAGTGCCCGTCATGGCTCAGCAGTTAACAAATCTGACTAGCATCCATGAGGATGCAGGTTCGATCCCTGGCCTCCTCGCTCAGTGGGTGAAGGCTCCGGCGTTGCTGTGAGCTGTGGTATAGGTTGCAGATGCGGCTTGGATCCTGCGTTGCTGTGGCTGTGGTGTAGGCTGGCAGCTACAGCTCTGATTCGACCCCTAGCCTGGGAGCCTCCATATATGCCATGGGTGCGACCCTAAAAAGCAAAAAAACAAATAATAAATTTTTTTAAAGTGAAAAAAAGTTTGTATATGTTGTTTCCTTTTTTAAAAAATTGAAGTTGATTTACAGTGTGGTATTAAGTTTCAGGCATACAGCACAGTGATTCAGTTTTATATACATATATACTCTTTTTCAGACTCCTGTCCTTTATAGGTTATTACAAAATATTGAGTATAGTTCCATGGTTGTCTGTTTTATATATAGTGGTTGGTTGTCTGTTTTATATTTGTAGTATAGTCTGAAGTCAGGGAGCCTGATTCCCCCAGTTCTGCTTTTTTTTTTTTTTTCCCCCAAATTGCTTTGGCTATTCAGGGTCTTCTGTGCTCCCACACAAATTTAAAAAAAAAATTTGTTCCAGTTCTGTGAAAAATGCCATTTGGTAACTTGATAGGGATTGCATTGAATTGTAGATTTCCTTTAGTAGCACAGTCATTTTAACAATATTGATTCTTCCAATCCACAGACATTGTATATCTTCCTGTGTCATCTTCAATTTGATTCTTCAGTGTCTTATAGTTTTCAGAGTACAGTTCTTTTGCCTCCGTAGGTAGATTTATTCCTAGATATTTTATTCTTTTTGATGTGATGGTAAATGGGATTGTTTTCTTTTTCTTTTCTTTTTTTTTTTTTTTTTGTCTTTTTAGGGCCATACCCATGGTATATGGAGGTTCCCAGGCTAGGGGTCAAATTGGAGCTGTAGCCACTGGCCTACATCACAGCCATAGCAATGTCAGATCCTATCCACGTCTGTGACCTACACCACAGCTCATGGCAATGCTGGATCCTTAACCCACTGAGCAAGGCCAGGTATTGAACTTGTGTCCTCATGGTTCCTAGTGGGAATTGGTTTCTGCTGAGCCATGATGGGAACTCCTGGAATTGTTTTCTTAATTTCCCTTTCTCATCTTTCATTTTTAGTATACAGAAATGCAACAGACTTCTGTGTATTAATTCTGTAGCATGCAACTTTACTGAACTCACTGATGAACTCTACAAGTTTTCTGGTAGAATCCTTACAATTTTCTATGTATAGTATCATGTCATCTGCAAACAGTGACAGTTTTTAACTTCTTTTCCAATTTGGATTCCTTTTATTTCTTTTTCTTCTCTGATTGATGATGCTAGGACTTCAGAAACTATGTTGAATAACAGTGGTAAGAGTGGACATCCTTGTCTTGTTCCTGGTCTTAGTGGAAATACTTAGAATATTCTGGTTGCAGGTTTTCCCCTTTCATCACTTTAAATATGTTGTACCACCCTCTTCTGGCATGCAGAATTTCAGCTGATAGTCCTATGAGGATTCCCTTGTGTGTTATTTGTGGCTTTTCCCTCACGGAAATTTAATATTTAATCTTTGTCTTTAATTTTTCTAGACACTTTTTCATAATTTTTTTTTTTTTACTTGAAAGACTGACAAACTAGTGTTAATCAAACTTAGTATACGGAAGGTGTTTTCTTTCTTCCTTTTCCTTTTTAGTGCCACAACTGTGGCATATGGTAGTTCAGGTTAGGGATTGATCTGAGCCATGTCTGAAATGTACACCACAGCTCACAGCAATACTGGATCCTTTAACCCAGTGAATGAGGCTAGGGACTGAACCCACATCCTCATGGATACTAGTTGGATTCTTAACCCACTGAGCCACAATAGGAACTCCATGGAAGGTGTTTTCTGAGAAAGGAACACATTGAGCCTGCTACTTTAAGGAAAACAATCCACAGTTTGCAACCAATGATAAAATTTGCACTATCAGGGTTTTCCAGTTCTACATGTAAGGAGCTTAGAAGTTACCACTTGTTACTAAAAATAAGTAATAAGCTAAACAGACAGAAAAATCAACAACCACTATGGAAAAGAGCATGGAGGTTCCCCAGAAAACTAAATATAGAACTACCATATGATTCAGTATTCCCACTCCTGGGCATATATCTGGGCAAAACTTTCATTCAAAAAGATACACACACCCCTATGTTCACTGCAGCACTATTCACAATAGCCAAGACATGGAAACAACATAAATGTCCATGGACAGATGAATGGATTAAGAAGATGTGGTACATATACACAATGGAATGCTACTCAGCCATAAAAAGAATGAAATAATGCCATTTGTAGCAACATGGATGCAACTAGAGATGCTCATACTAAGTGAAGCAAGTCAGAAAGAAAAAGACAAATACCATACAATATCACTTATATGTGGAATCTAAAATATGGCACAAATAAACCTAGCTACAAAACAGAAACAAACAGACATAGAGATCAGACTCGTGGTTGCCAAGGGGGAAGGGGGAGGGAGTGGGATGGACGGGGAGTTTGGGGTTGGTAGATGCAAACTACATTTAGAATGAATAAGCAGTGAGGTCCTACTATATAGCACAGGGAACTATATCCAATCTCTTGGGATAGATGATGATGGAAGATAATATGAGAAAAAGAAGGTATATATGTGTATGACTGGGTCACTATGCTATATACCAGCAATTGACATAACACTGTAATTCAACTATACTCTAACAAAAATAAAATTAAAAAAGAAAAATCAACTCTTGCTGGATCCATAAGAGAAGAGGGGACAGAGGGAAAAGCACTGCCAACCAGACTGGAGAAACAAAAAGACAAATACACAAAGTCAGGGCTTACCAGAGCAGAGACTCAGGAGCAGAAACTGCCTTGGGACCCAGAGCTGGGGTACGAAGACGGAAACTGTAATTGACAAGTTGCTGGAGGCTCAGGGCACACAACTATGAAAGTTAAAACCTCCAGGAAGACCTAGTCATAAGGGCACTCCCACAACACTGTGAATTTTAGCTTTAGGAGCATGACCAGATTCCCACAGTAAATATGTGAGAAAATTTCCCCCATGCTGGAAGCATGGGGAGGGGGAAAGGAACCATTTTGAATACATCAGAGCACTCTATTCTTCTCAACAAGGCCTGCCCTCAGGAGAAACTAATTAGCCAAAGCCTAATCTGCTAGGGTATTTTCAGAGCCTTACTCACCTGAAGATGGTAAATAACCATTCTAGCCTTCCTGCCACACATAATGGTGGGGGAGAATTAAAAACACCTGAGAAACAGTGGAGATGGTCATGGTTCAGAGGCAAAGGCTCATTAAAACACTGAGACAGGTGTTCCCATCATGGCACAGTGGAAACAAATCCGACTAGTGAACCATGAGGTTGTGGGTTCAACTCCTGGCCTCGCTCAGTGGGTTAAGGGTCTGGCATTGCCATGAGCTGTGGTGTAGGTTGCAGATGTGACTCGGATCTGGAATGGCTGTGGCGTAGGCTGGCAGCTGTAGCTCTGATTAGACCCCTAGCCTGGGAACTTCCATATGCCGTGGGTGTGGCCCTAAAAAGCAAAACAAAACAATGAGATCATCATAGAACTATAGCCTGCTTCCCTTTCCCCTGCACTTTATCACCATATTATTAGTGGCTTATTTACAGCAGTTCCTTTTAACAGTACATCATGTCTAGCAATCAAGAAGAAAATTACAAGGCATACTAAAAGGCAAAAACCACAATTTTGAAGAGACAGCAAGCATTGAATTCAGACATGGCAGGGATGTTGGAATTATCAGACTGGAAATTTAAAACAACTATAATTTACTAATAATGGATATAGTAAACAACATGCAGGAACAGATTGGCAATGTAAGCAGAGAGACGTAAACCCTGAGAAAGAACCAAAAGAAATGCTAAAGAGAAAAAAAACAAAAAACCACTAACAGAAAGGAAGAATGCCATTGATGGGCTTATTAGCAGACTGGACATAGATGTGGAAAGAATCTGTAAACTAAATTTATGTCAGTAGAATGCTCAAAAACTGAAATCAAAGAGAACAAAGACGGAAAAAACCAATGCAATATCCAAGGACTATGAGACAACGATAAACAGCGTGACATATGCATAATGGGAATATCAGAAGGAGAAGAAAGGAACAGAAGAATTATTTGAAATAATAATGACTGACGGGGTGGCAGCAAAAGGCAGGCTACGGGACTTCCACTTTTGAGTGTTTATTCAAAGGAAATGAAAACAGTATCTTGAGAGACAGCTTCATCCCCAGGTTTACAGCAGCATCATTCACAACAACCAAGACAGTGATACGACCTAAGGGTCCATCACTGGATGAGTGGGTAAAGGACTGTAGTGTGGAGATATGGAGAATGGAACATTATTCAGCAGTGAGAAAGATGGAAATCCTACCATTTGAGACAACATGGATGGACCTTGAAATAAAGGTAAGTGAATAATGCTAAGTGAAATAAGCCAGACAAGGACATTAAATACCTTCTGTTCTCACATATATACAGAACTTAAAAAACCCAAACTTATAGAAACAGAGTGTAGAATGGTAGTTTCCAGGGGCTAGGATGGGGGGAAATGGGGAGATGTCACCCAAAGGATACACACTCCTAGCTAGAAGATGAATAAATTCTGGGGAATCTAATACACAGCATGGTGCCTATAACTGAAATTACTGTGTTCTTTTCTCCCAAGAGACTAGATATTCAATGTTATAACCATACACAAGAAAAATGGTAATTTTGGAGGGGATAGAGGTGTTAGCTAATCTTATTGAGGAAATCATCTTGCAATATGTAGGTATATTAAGTCATCATTATATGCCTTAACCATTGAAAAAATGAATAATGACCAAGAATTTCTCTGAATTAATGTCAGACACCAAACCACAGATCCAGGAAGCTTGGAGAACACCCAGCAGAATAAAAGCCCTTCCCGAAAAAAACCCTACACCTAGGTATCAGATTTTCAAATGATACAAAGTCAAAGATAAAGAAAAATTCCTTAAAGAAGCCAGGGGAGGCTTCTTTACCTATATAGAGAAACAAAGATAAGAATTACATCTGACTTCTCTTTAGGAACCATGCAAGCAAAAAGAGACTGGAAGGAAATAATTGAAGTGTTGAGACGCAGAAGAAAAATCACCAACCTAGAATTCTGAGGGTAACCTGAAAAATTACCATTCAAAAGTGAAGGAGAAATAAAGACTTTCTCAGATAAACAAAAAATGAAGGGAACTTGTTGATGGTAGACTTCCCTTGCAAGAAATGTTAAAAGAAGTTGTTTAGAGAGATGGGAAATAATACAGGTTGAAATCCGATCTACATGAAGAAAGACGAGCATTGAAGAAGGAATAAGTGGAGTTCCCGTCGTGGCTCAGTGGTTAACGAATCCGACTAGGAACCATGAGGTTTCGGGTTCGATCCCTGGCCTTGCTCAGCGGGTTAAGGATCTGGCATTGCCCTGAGCTGTGATGTAGGTTGCAGACCAGCTTGGATCCCGAGTTGCTGTGGCTCTGGCGTAGGCTGGTGGCTACAGCTCCAATTCGACCCCGGGCCTGGGAACCTCTATATGCCGCGGGAGCAGCCCTCAAAAGGCAAAAAGACCAAAAAAAGAAAAAAGAAGGAATAAGTAAGGGTGAAATAAAAATGGAAACTTTTTTCTTACCCTCAACTGATCTAACAGATAACAGGTTGTTCAAAATACTTATAATAGTAGTGTGTTTGATTATGTATGCTTATGTATATACCTTGCACACATATCAATATATATAGTTAAATGAAATGAATGACAGCAATGATACAAGAAATGGGAGGAATTGGGAATATTTTGTTATTGTAAGATATTAACACTACCTATGAAGTAGTATAGTGTTATTGGAAAGTGAACTTGAATTAGTTGTGAATGTATATTGCAAACTCCAGGGTAACCAATTAAAAAAAGTTTAAAAGAAGTATAACTGATTTACTAAAAAAGGAAAACATGGAATTACATAAAAAGCTCAGTTAAAAACCACAAAGGGGGAGTTCCGGTCGTGGCACAGTGGTTAACGAACCCGACTAGGAACCATGAGGTTGCGGGTTCGGTCCCTGCCCTTGCTCAGTGGGTTAACGATCCGGCGTTGCCGTGAGCTGTGGTGTAGGTCGCAGACGCGGCTCGGATCCTGCGTTGCTGTGGCTCTGGCTTAGGCTGGTGGCTACAGCTCCAATTCGACCCCTAGCCTGGGAACCTCCAAATGCCGCGGGAGCGGCCCAAGAAATAGCAACAACAACAACAACAAAAAGACAAAAAAAAAAAAAAAAAAAAAAACCCACAAAGGGCAGATGAGTGGAAGATAAAACCAAGAAAAACGTACAAGGACAACAAATAGAAGAGAAAACACAGCAACCAATATGGTAAATATTAATCCAACTATAGAAATAACGACTTGGGATGTCAGAAGTATACTTGCATCAATTAACAGACAGAGATTATCAAGCTGGATCAAAGAACATGACCTAACTATACATTGTTAAAAAAAAATTAAAGACACATAGATTAAAAGTAAATGCGTGGAAAAAATACACCATGCTAACATGAATCGAAGGGTAGCAGGAGTAGCTATATTGCCTTCACACAAAGCAGGAAAGTAAGGAAACTTTTCAAAGTAAGGAAAGTTGTCAGGGACAAAGAAGGGCACTACACAATGATAAAATGGTCACTTCTGCAAGAAGACATTAACAATTTTTATCACATATGTGTATAACAATAGAGCATTAAACGACTTGAGGCAAAAACTGATAGAATTGCCAGGAAAAATAGATGAATCCACTATCATACTTGGGAGTCTTCAGCACTCCTCTCTCAGAAATAAACTGATTTCGGCAGGCACAAAAGCAGTTAAGGACACAGCAGAATGTAACGACGCCATCAGTCAACTGGATGTAATTGACATCTATAGACTATAGCAGAAGACGCATTCTTCTCAGATGCACGTGGGACATTCACCAAGATGGACCACGTTCCGGGCTATAAACACATCTTAACACGTTTAAAAGAAAGAACTCATATAACATCTACTCTGTGACCACAACAGGATAGAAATAACAGAAATCAGGAGTGCCTCCTGTGGCGCGGTAGAAAGGCATCCGACTAGGAATCATGAGGTTGCAGGTTGGATCCCTGGTCCTGAGCAGTGGGTTAAGGATCTGCCATTGCCATGAGCAGGTCAGACTGGGCTCGGATCTGATGTGGCTGTGGCTGTGGTGTAGGCTGGCAGCTGTGGCTCTGATTTGACCCCTAGCCTGGGAACCTCCACATGACTCAGATGTGGACCTGAAAAGCAAAAAAAAAAAAAAAAAAAAGACAGATAGAAAAAGAAATCAATAACAAAGATAAATGGAAAATTCTAAAGTACTTGGAGATCAGTTAACACGTTTCTGAATATCACCTGGGTCAAAGGAGACTAAAAGAAAATGAAAGCACAACTTACCAAAATTTGTGGGATGCAGTGAAAGTAGTGATTATAGTGAAATATACAGCCTTAAATGTATATATTTAAAAATCAGAGCGTTCCGAGGAGCAAGACCCCATGGCTGTGTCCAGCATTGTGACTCAGATTTGGAAACATGCTTAAAACAACCACACTGGACACTTTTCTACACTGGTGCAAAATGGAATATTTTGTTCGTTTCTAAAATGTGGTTTTTGTATATACTTGTATATGTATGCCAATTTGGTACTTTTTGTAAGGGAATTTTTGTATGATAATGCCTGGTCATTGTGTGACTGGCGATTGTTATAAAGAAGCAAAGGGGGAGTTCCCGTCGTGGCGCAGTGGTTAATGAATCCGACTAGGAACCATGAGGTTGCGGGTTCGGTCCCTGCCCTTGCTCAGTGGGTTAACGATCCGGCGTTGCCGTGAGCTGTGGTGTAGGTTGCAGACGCGGCTCGGATCCCGCGTTGCTGTGGCTCTGGCGTAGGCCGGTGGCTACAGCTCCGATTCAACCCCTAGCTTGGGAACCTCCAAATGCCGCGAGAGCGGCCCAAGAAATAGCAACAACAACAACAACAACAAAAGACAAAAAAAAAAAAAAGAAGAAGCAAAGGAAGCCACCAGGTTGATGCAGCTGCCCACTTTGTTTCCTCGGTGGGAGGGAGGGCTGGGTACCACTCACAGGCCTGGGAAGGGATAATGTACTTACTGTATTCCAATGTCTATTCCTGACATAAGGGACGGTAACTAAGTTTGTGTTATATGCTGTTTTAATACATGCGCAGCTTTCTTCCAGTAAAAATAAATAAATAAATAAATAGAAAATAAAATCAGAAAGTTCTAAAATCACCACCTCCGGAAACTAGAAAAAGAAAAGCAAATTAAATCCCAAGGAAAGAGAAGAAAAGAAATAATACAAATTAGAGTAGAAATCAATAAAATTGCAAACAGGAACTCAACAGAGAAAACCAATGAATCCAAAAGCTGGTTCTTTGGAAAGATCAATATAATTGATAATCCTCCACTCGGGCTAAGGAAAAAGGAGAGGACACAAATTTTACTAATGTCAGAAATGAAAAAAAATTCAAAGGATAATAAAGGAATACTGTGAACAATTCTATGCTTACGAATTGGATAACCTACACGAAATGGACCAATTCCATCAAAGACATGATGTGCTGAAAATTATACAAGAAGTAGATGATCTGAGTAGGCCTTTATCTAGTAAAGAAATTGAATCAATAATAAATATCCATCCAAAATAGAAAACACTAGGCCCAGATGGGTTCACTGGTGAATTCTATCAAATATTTAGGAAAGAAACTCTGCCAATTCTCTACAATCTCTTTCATAGGCTAGGAGAGGCGATACATCTTAACTCCCTATGTGAAGCCACTCATTACCCTATTACCAAAACCAAAGACATACGAAAAGACCCTTCACATTATATGTCCTAAGAGAAATGCAAATGAAAACGAGATACCACTACATACCCGTGAATTAGAATGGCTGCAGAATTATTCTGGCTGTTAGAAGGCCCCACATCTGGAACACTAACACCACCAAAGGCTGATGAGGCTGTGGAGCAAGAGAAACTCTCACGCGCTGCGGGTGGGAATGCAAAATGGTACAGCCACTTGGGAAGACAGGTTGATGATTTCTTTTTTTTTGTCTTTTTGCCATTTCTTGGGCCGCTCCCACGGCATATGGAGGTTCCCAGGCTAGGGGTCGAATCGGAGCTGTAGCTGTGGGTCTATGCCACAGCCACAGCAACGCAGGATCCGAGCCGCGTCTGCGACCTACACCACAGCTCACGGCAACGCCAGATCGTTAACCCACTGAGCAAGGCCAGGGATCGAACCCGAAACCGCATGGTTCTTAGTCGGATTCGTTAACCACTGTGCCACGATAGCAACTCCCTGATGATTTCTTATAAAACTAAACACACTCTTACTTTTATGATTCAGCAACTGCACTCCGTGGTATTTTTCCAAAGGAGTCAAAACTTACGTTCACACAAAAACCTACACAAGGATGTTTACAGAAGCTTTATTCATAACTGCCAAACCTTGGAAGCCATCAAGATGTCCCTTAATAGGTGAATGGATAAATAACTTGTCGTACATCCAGATAATGGGATATTACTCAGCACTAAAAAGAAATGAGCTCTCAAGCCATGAAAGACATGGAGGAACTTTCCATGCCTATTAGTAAGTGAAAGAAGCCAGTATGAGAAAGGCTACGTACTACGTGATTCTAATTATATGCTATCGTGGAAAAGGAAAAAATGTGGAGACAATAAAAAGATCAGTGGTTGCTCTGGTTGGGGGAAGGGGCAGACATGAATAGGCAGAGGATGGAGCATTTTTAGATCAGTGAAAATACTCTTTATGGTATTATATGAATGGAGATATGTCACTATTCTTTTGACTAAATCCATAAAATACAGAACATTAAGAGTGAACCCTAAGATAAACTATGGACTTTGGGTGATTATGGGTGTCAATGTACATGCATCCTTGGTTAAAAAAGAATAAGAAAGGCATTCCTATCGTGGTGCAGCAGAAACGAATCCAATTAGGAACCATGAGGTTGCGGGTTTGATCCCTGCCTCGCTCCATGGGTTAAGGATCCAGCATTGTCGTGGGCTGTGGTGTAGGTTGCAGACGTGGCTTGGATCTGGCGTCGCTGTGGCTGTGGTGTAGGCCAGTAGCTGTAGCTCCAATGAGCCCCTAGCCTGGGAACCTCCATATGCCACAGGTGTGGCCCTAAAAAGACCAAAAAAAAAAAAAAAAGAATAAGAAAAAGAAATAAAGGCCCACTCTGGTGAGGAATGTTCATTACGGGGAAAGCTCTGCATGTGTGCACGTGGGGGGACAGGTGGAATATAGGAAATGTCGGTACCTTCCTTTCAGTTTTGTTGTAAACCTAAAACTGCTCGAAAAAATAAGGTCTTTAAAAATACATGTACAAAAATTTCGGTATCTAGCAAAAACTAGAATTTGGAAAAATCTGTATCTTCCACCATGAGCTCGATAGCTTCACAGTACTTCAAGGCTTTTGGTGAAGATGTGGCGATGTTAAAGTATATGATATTTTGATATTGTACAGTCAAGTGTGCTAACCTTTGGCGGGTCTGCATAACTCAGTGAACCAACATTTTTCAAATGACCCATACAGTAGGATAAAAGAAATCGCAAAATGGCTAAAGATCCATTCAAACTGCAATAAAGATGTTTAACAGAAAATGAAAAATTAATTGATATGGTTTCAGATTCCATATTACAGCTAACCTTTATGAACCTATCACTTGTCAAATTTTTGTATAATATCCGAGAAATATAGCCTTAATTACCCGAAAAGTGTATTAAAACACCGTTCTTTTTCCAAGTGTGTATCTGTGTGAGGTCGAATTTTCATCAATTTAACCAGATCGAGTGCAGAAGCAGATATGAGAACCCAGCTGTCTACTATTAAGTCAGAAGAAATTAAAGAGATTTATAAAATGTGAAACAAGTCCACTCACCCCACTGAAGTATTTTGTTTTGGAAAACATCTATTTTCCCAGAAAAAAAAAAATACAGGTGAACAAGTGATGACTGAATTATTTTTGCTTTGAAATAAAACAGTAAAGAAATATTTTTAAAATCCTGTCTTCATTTCCAATACAACAAATAACAACAGGTACAATTCACGTAAACAAGTCTCTTTGGGGGCTTCTATAGTTTTTAAGAGTGAAAAAGAGTCCTGATACCAAAAGTCGGCTCCACACTAACACCCAGAATCATTTGAAAATACTAACGTATAAGTAAATTATCAAGTATTTATAGCAAATAAAATATTATTTATGAATAGTTTATTAATGTATTTCCTACTATGTGTCCTAAGTGCTGGACTTACAGCAGAGATGGCGTCATTGCTTGGCTTACAAGTGCTCAATGGCTTCCCATAGCCCTTAGGATGAAGTATGTATTTTAACTTCACTTCAAGATCCTGGATCTTGTTGCTGCAAAACTCCTAGCTTCATGTCACCCTCCCCCCATCGCATTCTGTGCTGAGTCCCTTCATAGCATGATGAGACCTTACACATGCTCTGCCTTCTGCCTGGAAACCATCTCCTCGTTCTACACTTGACTTCCTTCCAGAAACTTTTCCTGCCCCCCAGAGTCTGAATCTGATGCCATCCTAGAATCTACAGCCCTCTATACTTCCCTGGTCTTGTGCTTTATCACACTACATTGCAAGGATTTCCAGTGCTTAGCAAAATGCTCTACAATAAGCATAAGGTGATATAGAATGCTATATAACATAATAGGATATCTGCAAAAAAAATTCAGACTAAGGATATGGGAGAGTTCCCTCCTTCACAAAAGCTGTGAAAAAAACTGGCAAAAAAATGTCAGAATAAATTCTTTTTTTTTTTTTTTCTTTTCTTTTCAGGGCCACACCCATGGCATATGGAGGTTCCCAGGTGAGGGGTCGAGTTGGAGCTATAGCGGCCGGCCTACACCACAGCCACAGCGACACCAGATTCAAGCCCCATCTGTGACCTGCACCACAGCTGATGGCAACACCAGATCCTTAACCCACGGAGCAAGGCCAGGGATCCACCCCACAGCCTCATGGATCCTAGTCAGGTTCGTTAACTGCTGAGCCATGGAGGGAACTCCCCAGAATCAATTTTTTTTTATAGCTCAGGAAATTAACAAAAGAACTGCAGCAATCCAAGAAGCATTTGTTCAAGGAGATGGTGGGACCTCACTAAGAACAGGGAGCACTCTATGAGGCCAATATTAGCGTGATATCAAAATTAGACAAAGATATCACGAGAAAAGAAAACTACAGACAGATGTCACTTACAAGCACAGACTGAAAAATCCTCCACAAAATTCTAACGAGGCAGATCCTGCAACATATCCCTGAATTTGTACCCCTCCCTCATGCCAAATACAAAAATCCATGGAAAATGGGTAAAGACCTCAATTTGAGTGCTAAAACTATGGAACTTTTAGAAAAAACAGTCATGGAGTTCCCGTCGTGGCGCAGTGGTTAATGAATCCGACTAGGAACCATGAGGCTGCAATGTATACATCTAAGGATAACCTGACCCCCTTGCTGTACAGTGGGAAAATTAAAAAAAAAAAAAAAAAAGAAGTATGTAAATGGCCTCACACCAGTCAGAATGGCCATTATCAAAAAGTCTGCAAACAGGAGTTCCCGTCGTGGTGCAGTGGTTAACGAATCCGACTAGGAACCATGAGGTTTCGGGTTCGGTCCCTGCCCTTGCTCAGTGGGTTAACGATCTGGCGTTGCCGTGAGCTGTGGTGTGGGTTGCGGACGCAGCTCGGATCCCGCGTTGCTGTGGCTCTGGCGTAGGCAGGTGGCTACAGCTCCAATTAGACCCCTAGCCTGGGAACCTCCATATGCCGTGGGAGCGGCCCAAGAAATGGCAAAAAGACAAAAAAAGACAAAAAAGAAAAAACAGTCATAAAGTTTTGTGACATTGGATTTATTTGGCTTTGGCTTCTTAGATATGACACTAAAAACCCAAGGGACAAAAGAAAAAAATAGATAAATTGGACTTCATATTAATTAAGCACTTTCATGGTTTAAACGACACTATTAAGAAAGTAAAAAGACAACATACAGAATAGACCAGGAGATAATATTTTCAAATCATATATCTGATAAAGGTCTAGTATTCTGAATAGCTTAAAAAAGTCTTGTGACTCAACAATAAAATAATAATACTATTATTCTCAAATGGATACAATCTGATTAGCCCCTTTATAGTTTGTCACTTATCTGATACTCACTAAATGCATGTTTCTCATAGCTGCTTGCAACTCACATGTCTCTCTTCCTATCCACTATGCCCAGTTAAAGCTTGAGTCTGGTTTAAGATGGAGTTTTGGGGAATGCTTGGTATATAAAACCGAGACTATCATGTAATATTACACACCATCCTGTCACAGAATCCCAAGTCATATACAACAGTGTCCCTGCCATCCCCCAGAGAGCAGTATGTCAAGAAAGCCAAATTTTGGATGTGATTTTACCCACTGTCACTATCACCGATGTTGAATTCTGAAAGGCTGAAGGGGTACAAGATGGGTTAAAAGGAAAAAAATACTAGAGGGCAAATACATTATTTTCATACTCCGTTTTTCATGCAAACATTACAAAACCACGGTATTTAGCCAGATTCCATTCCTCCAATTGCATGGGAAGCACTGTTCCAAGATCGTTCCCACTGTGACTTCAGTCAAGCCCAGTACCCACAGTCCGTCTAAAGAAAGCCTTAGTCTCTGACCAACACCCCAAGTCTCTGCTGATTGCCCTACATGGTAGATAGACCTCTGCTGATTGGTTTTAGCAAAAGTTATAATCAGAATGGCTCAGAGACACTTCCGAGATGAATTTTGAAAAGGACATGATTGAACGAAGAGAAAAAAATCAGGTGAACTGAGAAGAATTGTGGCCCCTGGACAGAAAATAGCACAAAGAGACTTGTCTTGCAGATTTCCGCTGTGTGACAGCAGCACTGAACACTGCGATCATTCCAAACCCCTCTGTTGAGAGATGTTATTTTCACTTTCTCTTCCAATCTCTTCTTACACCCTGGATTGGCGTCTCTCTTGCCCTATCCTATTCATGAGGGAATACTGTTTCGGCAGCTTTTGATTCTTTTTTATCCCCTGGTATTTGTACACCCCCAGCCATGCCACAAAACCTTTGGGCATCATCTAAAACTGGCTTTCCCCTGCCACCTTCCATCTGTATAGACTCACAGAGGGATGAGCGACACTCACCTGGATGTCAGAACTGGCAGGCACCTTGGGATCAGTTAGGGTAATTCTCCCTTTTAAACATGGGAAACCAGGAACCTAAATGTCCATCGACAGTTGAATGGATTAAGAAGATGTGGCACATATATACAATGGAATATTACTCAGCCATAAAAAGGACAGAATAATGCCACTTGCAGCTGTAGCTCTGATTCGACCCCTAACTTGGGAACCTCCATACACTGTGGGTGCGGCCCTTAAAAAAAAAAAAAGATGAAAGGGATTGTATTAACTTAGGACTCCCAACTCTGGCATCTTAAAATTCTATGACTCTAAGCGCAGGACTGGTGCAAGGAATAAGAAGAAATTTATCTTTGAAAATAGAGGATGTCTCCTTCTTTTTCCCATCATTCTCACACTTTTCCCCAGTGGTTTTGCAGCAGCCGTAACAAAGTTAAGACCTGGACAAGAATTATGTTCCTTTTTTTTTTTTTGGCCACACCCCTGGCAAAACTTGTTTCTTGTACCATGATCTTTGAACAGCTTTCATAATTTAGCATAATGGTGTGACAAATAACAATGAAAAATAAAGAAGTAGCACTTTGGGGGCCATACCTAGGGCTCCTGGCAGGCACCATCCGTGAGACAGGCTGCAACCTGTCAGGAGAGCGCGTTACCCTGGGCAACTGGGGCTCAGAGCAGATTGGAAGGTCAGGCCACAGAGAGTCTCCCACTGATTTCAAATGCCCTTTGATGGTGCCCCAAATACTCTAAATAGAAAAATCTCTGCTCTGCTACCGACTCACCTTAGACAAATCATTTAAACTGTATGCAACACAGAGGAATTGCAAAAGATGTTTGTTCCAAGGAGGAAAGGCGATGTTGACCAAAAAAAAAAAAAAAATCCCTGTTGTGACATGGGATTCATCCCATGTGGGGATTGTTTGCTCAAAATTAGCAATTTCTATGACAGAACACTGGTAGACACAATTGCGCTGGTTCCACAGCTTGCATGGCAGCTGGAGAAACCCATTTGGATTGGGAACATCTGAAACATCCTGTGCCACTTGAAGAAAAATCAAATCACTTCATTTTGGAGATGATTTACAGGGAGTGAGAGCGGGACCTCTAGGACCTAAGGCTAGAGGAGGGCAAGTGTGATAAAAAAATGAGTTACCGTGACTATGACCGAAAGAAAGAGAGGAAAAGCAGCACTTGGGTACACGTAGCTGGTGACAGTAATTCTTCCAGATCTTCCAAGCATGCGCGCTTTCCCCCGCCCCAGGCTTTTTTTTTTTTTTTGTCTTTTTGCCATTTCTTGGGCCGCTTTCGCGGCATATGGAGGTTCCCAGGCTCGGGGTCCAACCGGAGCTGCAGCTGCTGGCCTACGCCAGAGCCACAGCAACGCCAGATCCGAGCCACGTCTGTGATCTACACTACAGCTCGCGGCAACGCCGGATCCTTAACCCACTGAGCAAGGCCAGGGATTGAACCCGCAACCTCACGGTTTCTAGTCGGATTCGTTAACCACTGCGCCACGACGGGAACTCCCCGCCCCAGGCTTTACAAAGAGGAAGAGAAAGAAAAGGAGATTCGCTTTACAACCAGGGCACAGGTGCAAGTGTTGGTGATGCTGCCGAGGTGACCAGGCAGCTCCGACACTGAAGTCCAATAGAGCCACTGGGGAAAGTCAAGATGATAATTAGCTTCTTTTGTATTAACGTTCCTTTAGCAACTTTTGATTAACTGACAAATCGGCAGACTTGCTGCTAGTGTCATGAAATCATACATATCTGCAGCCAAAGAGAGGGAGCGAAGCTGGACATAGGAGTGCCCTATCTGCTCAGTTTTATTACAAACTCATTGCTTGGTGCTAAGATCCATCACAAAAAATTGCTTTTCTAATAAAGGCAATCTCTTCATTCTCTGTTTGCTTATCTAGGGTTTCTCTAATATACAAAACAGCATCTGCCTCATGTCTTGCTATCCTGCTAGAGCTAATAACAGACATAAATCAGAAATGGATTGTTTTGATCCAAATGTTGGCAGCTCGGCAACAAAAGAACACACTGGTATCGAGGTTCCTTCCCATTCCTCTGCAAAAAGCTGCTGGGTAGGTCTCCCTTAGGACATTGCCTCAAATATCAACTGAGACCGGGACTCTGGATTAATGAATCAAAATAAATGTTTACAAAGCAGTAATTAAATAATCATAATAAAACACACATGAAGTAGAGTGGCTACATAAAGTTAGCATTCAGTTTTATGGATCACTCCATAAAAATATTCCTTACACAAATGTCCAAAGATCAAGCCAAGTAAAGAGGAATTCTCTGGAGTCTTTTTTTTTTTTTTTTTTTTCTTTTTAGGGCCATACCTGTGGCATATGGAAGTTCCCAGGCCAGGGGATGAATCAGAGCTGTAGCTGGCGGCCTACACCACAGTCACAGCAAGGTGGGATCCGAGCCGCCTCTGCGACCTACACCACTGCTGATGGCAACATCGGGATCCTTAACCCACTGAGCGAGGTCAGGGATCGAACCCACATCCTCATGGATCTTAGTTGGGTTCATTACCACTGAGCCACGACGGGAACTCCTCACTCCCCTTCTCTTAATACAGCATCTACATTTCCTTGCTTAGACTATTAGGCAGAAACCCCACCTCAGCCATCCATCCCGGACCTGGCCTTAGATTTCAAAGTGACAGCAGCAGCAGAAGAAAGAAACACTCATTGAATGCAGCTTTCAAGGCAATGCACAACTTTCAAGCAGAGCAGCAAGACATCTGTATGGGGTGCTTTACTTTGCAAAATTAGAGAGGCTCCTGGAGATAAAAAGAAAGAAATACATTAGCCCGGCAGCTAGAAAGACTTAACACAGGGGAGACATTTCCTTGCTTTCTTTCAAGCCAGAATGGGGAGATTTAGCTGATGTCATGAGGCAGACAAACCAAGAAGGCGGCAAAGTGAGACTCAGAAGCAGAACAACATGAGCAAATGCGATATGACTGCCTGTTGTAAAGACAGCAAAACCAAATACTAAGTGGGTAATGGAGCAGCATCTGTAAGTTTGGGGATCAAAGGAAAAATCCATAAGTACTTCAAGATGTTTGCTTTGTACTGTTTGGCTAATTGGCCAAATGTGATATCAACTTATAGGGGCAAGTGAAACACTTGAGTGTGGAAATGTGGACAAGTAGTTCAGCTTAGCACAAGCATACATGTCCAGGAAAGAAGACCCTAAGAACCAGAAACGTTGTTCTTGGGACTGGCCTCGTGGCATTTTTGAAAGCTGGGATTCTGCTCCATGAGGGGCGCCCCAGGAAGTATCCTCCCAAACCACAAGCTTCCCTTAAGGGTCTGTTCTTAAAAACATCCTCAGGGAACCCTGACCTTGCCCTCAAGGACTCTTGTTTCTATGAGTGAAACCTCTTCTTTTCTGATCCTGGAAAATGTTCTCACTTCTCTTGGTCTCTCCCTCTTCTTACCTTTGTCTGGTAGGTGTAAAAAGTTGTTTTTCTTTTTCTTTTCTTTTCTTTCTTTTTTTTAGGGCATATGGAGGTTCTCAGGCTAGGGGTCGAATCATAGCTGCACCTGCCGGCCCACACCACAGCCACAGCAACGCTGGATCTGAGCCTCGTCTGCAACCTACACTGCAGCTGGAGGCAACACCAGATCCTTAACCCACTGAACCCTCATTTCCATGGACACTACGTCATGGGTTCTTAACCCGCTGGGCCACAATGGGAACTCCTGTTTGTTTGTTTGTTTAAATCAATTTTTCACTTTACATTTAGAGTCAGAGAATGCTACATTCGGAATGACCCTTGACGATCTAGTCTAGTCTTATTTGAAGATGAGAATACTGAGGCATCCGATTTGAGACAAAGGATTTGCCAAAGATGAACTAGTTAACATCAAAGCAGGGTAAAATCTGTGGCTTCTGACAAACAGGCCACTATTCTTTCTGCTATACTATCCATCTCTTTGATATGGCATAGTGAGTATGCGTCTATGGTTTGCTTTTAGAATTATTCTATCTGCTTCTACCTAAAAATATTCAAACTAGCATCCAAGATGCTTCTTGATTTCTTTGCTTTTTGATTGTAGGATTCCTAGAAATCACAATAGGCACATCATTAGTATGGATTTCAACGCATGGACTATTATGAGCATTTTTATGTGAAGAAGAGAAATAAAATAGGCAGAGGATGAAATTCCTTGCCAAGATATTTTTGGATCTTTGTTTTTACAAGGTACCTGAGAACTTCTTTATGCAGAAGGAATCAAATATAAATATGCAATCGAGGCTTGGAGAACATCTGAAATATGGCTTTTTATAGAAATAGGAAATGGAAACTGCCAGTCTCGTTTCTCCCTGCTTAGATCCTTGCACAGGTCCAAGCAAATCAATGCGAAAGTGTTGCTCAGAATGTTATAGCCAATTAAAGGTCAGCATATGTAATTTACACGAAATGGATGGGCAGGAACAAAAGGTATCTGTTGGGCCAGGAGAAATGATCCTATTTCATTTGCTGGAGAGTACCACAGAGGTCATTGAAAAATGCACGATGCAAATCAGTGTTGTTTTTTTTTATAAAGCATTTTTTTCAGGTTTGGTCTTTCAGTCAGTTTTATTCTCTCGTTTGCATGCATGCCATAGTCATTAGTACAATTGAATTATAGAATGACCTACAATGTTAGACCGTTAGGCTGCTCGATTGAAATTATCTTTATAATGGAAATCAGAGAACACTTTTAACCTTGTTAGAGCTCCACTGTACCGTTGATTAATATAGAAAGCAAGTCATAAATTGCACAGTGAGCTATTTATTTCCCTACAATCTTGTGAAAGCAGTTTGGGCTATATTACAGAAACTTTCTTCATACCTTTGTCAGGCTGACACTAATGATCCTGATTCTTTCGAGGACTTTCAAAGCGTCAGGGTTAATTAAACTAATGCTTTAAAATATGGGTAGGAAAGAACATTTGAATATTACATCTTAGATGTTTGACAATGTGTATGGCGCTTCTTTTGTTACCTGGTTAATTTCAGAAAACAGACTTCATTTGATAAGGGTTCCCTCTCCTGCAGCAAAAGCTTGCCTGACTCAGTGGTAATAACTAATGTTGCCAAGGTCGCAGCTTCATCTGTATAGTCAATGTGTATTTGTTGAGTCCTTTAGATATAGTCTGTGCTAGATTATATGATCTGAATAAAAGAATTTTTTAAAACCAGGCCCCTTCCTCAAAAGAATTCCTGGTCTAGTGAGGGAAACAGTCACAGAAATAGAGATTGTCCTGTGTGATTGTCCTAAGGACACAGGTTTAGGGGAGATCAGGGAAGGGTCTTAAGAGGATTTCTGTCTGATCGAAGGCTCTTCCATCCAGCGAAGAGGCGAGGGCAGCGTTTCTGGGGAATACGTGACTGTTGGCAAGGAGCCACAGAAGGAAGCATGGGGCAGAGACGGGGGGATCGTGGCGGGAAGAGGACCTTTCTTACTTCCAGAACGCATCCTATGGCTCAGGCTTCTGTCCTGAGCTGTACCAGGCCACCCAGATCCCAAGACCTTCTATCCACCCTGGCAGAAAGGAGTCTGATATATTGCCTTTCCCCAAGCCCCTCCGTAGCTGGGTCCCGCAGCAAGAGGGCAGCTGGAGAGGTCAGGCCTCCCACACTGGACCAGCCACCCGCATATATGGGAGGTTTGGAAACAGGAGCTTGTAAGTCTGGGAAGGCCTGGATTGTTTCCAGAAAAGGAAAAAAAAAAAAAAAATAGGTTGGGGGTGGGGAAGGGAACTGGTCCTGTTTCTAAAGAAACCACTCTCTCTAAAATTATACCCTTGCTTTTAGACTCCTATTAGGGGAATGTAGAACTAATTAAGAGACCCGAAGATCATCAATAATTTTTCTACTTGAGTTTTATGAGTAGTAATTTTTTTAAAAGCCTTCGTGAAGTCACTGGTAGAAAAGCTAATGCACAGCTTTTCAGTATATTGCCCTTCGAGACTCGGGTTTTATTCAATCATAAATTGCATACAAATAGCTAATTGCTAGCTTCCAGAGAAAAATGTACTTCTTGTCTCAAATTGGATAAATAGCTTTAAAAGTCAAACTATAGCCAATCTTTGTTTTTAGAGAACATTGCTGAAGGAAACGCCAAGCCAAATGGCATTGGCAATATGATGCCGAGGGCACTAGGCTGGACTGGTGTGCTTGCAGTTCGTGGGAATAGAATTGGGTAAGCTCACTGAGTCCAGGATGGCTTTAACTACATTTTGCAACAGCAGAGATGCATAGAATGAATCCTGGCTCTTACTTGAGAATATATCTCCTAAAAAGTGACTTTGCTTCCTATACAAATGCTCCTTCAGCTTCTCATTTTTCTTCAAGAAAAAATGTACTAGTGAGAACAGACTGCAATTTCCTTTTAAGGGATGGATGACCTGCTCCGTAGTTTTTTATCTGCAGAGGCTGATCTTTAACTGAAGAAGTGAAGCCAGAGGGTGGCCATTGCCAAGCAGGCCACTGGCCTCAGAGTGTGGCTTCTCACTTGTGGGGAGAACCACAGGTAGCCTTGTGCCTTTTCATTGCCCATAGGGAAGTTTGCAGGACTCCAAGTGGAAACTCAATAAAAATTGCAGAAGCAAATAAACAGAACCTAGAAGGCTTGTTTCCCTGGGGATGGAGAGGTACCATGTGGTAGTTTCATGTTTTCAATCAAAAGGCCAAGGCCTCATCTAAATTGTAGCAGTCAGTATTTGCTTTCCAGAGGTTTGCATTGAAATGACGAATGTCTTTATTTCTCATGCATGTTTCCCCGATCAGAGAAAAATCCAGCACAAAAGAAAACGCCCTTGAGAATTTCCTATAAGACAATTTCCTATATGGTGTGCTATTGATAGCTAACCCATTTATGTGGGAGTAGTTATAACACTTGGTTGCCTGGGACCAGATTACAGAATCTGGGCAAGAAGAAAGCAGCATCTAGGCAAAGAGTCTGAATGGCTGGCTAATGGAATCAGCAAAAAGGAAACTTGAATCCCAAGCCACTTATTGTCAAAGCCAGAGAATAGCAGGTGGATACCAAAATCGAGGGAGTGCAGGAGAGTGCAGAGTACACACACACATAACCTTACAAAAAGTCAGAGGCCTGCATTAGTTCATCCGACTGTCCCCAAACCTTAAGCAAACAGGGCAGACGTGGAATTGAGTGAGAAAGAAAATTTAACAGTTAATGGGAGAGTAAATGGCAAGTTTTCCTTAAGAAGCAAAGGGAAGTTGAGAATGAACAAAGTTCAAGTGCCAAGAAACCTTTAACTGCCCTAATCAGACAAAATGGTAGAGGGAGAGTTCGGGGCGGCTGTACAGATGGGCCCACTCACCGCACTACCTCCCAATCTCCAACCAAGAAAAGAAAAACTACACCGTTCAGGAGCGAGAGGTCTCTGGAGGGCCTGGATCACCCCAAATGGCACCTGAAATGGCTCAAATATGTCCAGTCCCCGGGTAGCTTTCCCCTTGCTCGGGTGTGGTTCAGTCTCTTGGAAGTGATGCACCCCAGAATGTTGGTATTAAGAGTTCGCATAGAAAATCTGAAAAAGCTTTTTAATATCTACCCTTTATTTTCTATAGAAATAAAAAAAGCCCTGCTCTCATTGACTGAAATATTAACTAGTCCCCATAAATTAATTTTTGAATGCTGGAAAGTGTGCTCCCGATGAGCAGTTGTGTGTCAGTGAGACCACACACTTTGTTCTGAGTCACTTCCTTTTGCTCGTGGGCACTTCTCAGCAGGGCAGCTAGAAGGGCAGTTAGTTATATTTGGAGAAAGTGGCCTTCCTGGGGTGGGATTGGAGTTGTCACTACATTCCTTCCCAGAGGGGAAGGTGGAACTACATTGTCCCACTGTATCGTGTGACCACTGAACACATGAAATGTGACTAGTCCAAGTCGAGATAAAAAGTGAATATAAACTATCTCATTAGCAATTTATAAAATGCTGATTACATGCCAGAATGCTAAATTGGGGACATAATTCGGCTAAATAAAAGTATTAATTTCACCTAGCTGTTCTTTCTATTGTGGCTTCTAGAAAATTTAAAATTACATATGTGGCTTCTTTATTTCTATTGAGCAGTACTAACCAGGACACCACACTGAGATACAACACGGCCAAAAGAAAGTACAAAGTATGTTGAACTGAAAGGAGAGAGGAAAATTAGAATTCTATGAAGACCGAGCACAAAAGAAGTGCATAGCTGCAAAATAAGACTCCAAATTAGTTGGCAGAACGGACAGTAGAAAAGAACCACGAGAGGGACTTTTCCAGAATAACAGATCATTTTCAAACTCTAGGAAAACAAGTAGACTGCTGTCTGGCACTAGAGTGGATAGGACATTGAGGAAAGCAGAGGCGTAGTGTATCTACACCTCGCTGCAATTGAGTTAGTATAAATGTGAAGTAGATTTTGACAAGTTCAGTTGCAACTCCTAAGAAAATGACCAAAAAGTAGTGAAAAAAAATAGGTAAAGGAACTAAAATGTTACACTAGAAAATACTCACTTGATGGCAAAGAAAGTAGCAAAGGAGCGAGAGAGGCCCAAAAATACATGAGACATACAGACAAGAAAGAGTAAAATGGCAGCTACAATCCTACCATTATCGGTAATGACATTCAATATAAATGCATTAGACATACCAGTCAAAAGAGAGATTGCCAGATTGCATAAAATATATACATAGGAGTTCCCGTCGTGGCTCAGTGGTTAACGAATCCGACTAGGAACCATGAGGTTGCAGTTCGACCCATATGCCGTGGGAGTGACCCAAGAAATGGCAAAAAGACCAAAAAAAAAAAATATATATATATACAACTATGTGCTATCCATAGGAGACAGACTTTAGATTCAAAGACACAAAGAGATTAAAAGTAAAAGAATGGGAAAAGATATATTATGCATGCAGTAAGCAAAAGGAAACTAGAATGGCTACACCAACATCAGAAAACAAATAAACATATATTATTAGGGATAAAGAGGAATATTTTATACTGATCAAGGAGTAAATCCATCAGAAAGATACATTTATAGACATATATAACAAAAAAAGAGCAAGCCAAATACATGAAAAAAAAAACCTTGAAAAAATTTAAGGGAAAAAGAAACAAGAAATAATATCTAGAGATTTCAATATACCAATTTCAATAATGAATAGAAAAATAGGCAGAATGTCAACAAGGAAATAGAAAACTTAAACAACACTATAAACCAAGTAGACCTAACAAACATCTATAGAACACTGCACCCAGTGACAGCAGAATACACGTTCTTCTCAACTGTGCATGTAATATGCTCTAGGACAGATGACATGCTAGGCCATAAAAAAAAGCCTCAATGAGAGAATAAGGATTGAACTCATACCAAGTATGTTTTCCAACCACGATGGAATGAAACAAGAAACCAATAAAAGATGGAGTTCCCGTTGTGGCACAGCGGAAATGAATCCGACTAGTATCCATGAGGTTGTGGGTTCAATCCCTGGCCCCTCGCTCAGTGAGTTGAGGATCCAGTGTGGCCGTGAGCTGTGGAGTAGGTCGCAGACACGGCTCGGATCCGGTGTTGCTGAGCCTGAGCTGTAGGCTGGCAGCTGTAGCTCCGATTAGACCCCTAGCCTGGGAACCTCCATATGTTGCCGGTGCGGCCCTAAAAAGCAAAAAAAAAAAAAAAAAAAAAGAAACCAATAAAAGAAAGAAATTTAGGAAATCAACATATATAAGGGAATTAAACCACATACTCCTAAGTAAACGTGTGGAAATTAATCAAGAGACTGGTATATTGCCTGTAAGACCCTAAGCATAAAAGGGTAAAACAGAAAGTCATAAGGAATATGATACAACATGGATAAATCTTGACAACATTATGTTAAGTGAAAGAAACCAGACATAAAAGGCCATATATTATACGAGTCGATATATATGAACTATCCAGAACAAGTAAATCCATAGAGACAGAAAGATTAGTGGTTCCTGGAGGGCTGAGTAGGGGGTGGGGGAAGGGAGACTGGGAATTACAGCTAATTGGTATAGTGTGTCTTTTGGAAAGATAAAACTGTTCTAATGTTGATTTTGGTGATGATTACACAACTCCATGAACATACTAAAAACCTCTTCAAATGGGTAAATTGGTAAATATATTACATATAAATTATATATCTCGATAAAGTTTTTTAAAAAAGAAGGTAATGACATGGAATTTACTGCTAACCCAGTGGGAAGAGGAATGTGGCGTGGAAATCAAATTGACTTAAAAGTAAAAGATGCTCCAGATGGTGGAATATTATTTAGCACTAAAAAGAAATGAGCTAGCAAGCCATGAAAAGACATGGAGGAAGCTGAAATGCAGATTACTAAGTGAAAGAAGACAATCTGAAAAGGCTACATACTGGATGATTCCAACTATATGACCTTCTGGAAAAGGCAGAACCACGGAGACAGTAAAAATAGCAGCAGTAGGGGTGGGGCGACGGCGGGATGAATGGCGATGCACAGAGGATTTTTAGGGTAGTGATACTGTATGATGCTATAATGATAGATACATGTCATTATATACATTTACCAAAATCAATAGAATGTATAACACCAAGCATGACCCCTAACGTAAAGGATAGGCTTTGGGTGATAATGATATATATCAATACAGGCTCATTGATTCTAACAAATGACCCACTCCGGTGCAGGATGTTGATAGTGGGGGGCCTGTAGATGTTGAGGGAGCAGGAAGTACATGGGAAATCTCGGTACTTTCTGTTCAACTTTGCTGTGAACCTGAAAGTGCTCTAAAAATAGTCCTTTTTTTTTGAAAAAAAAAAAGCAAAAAAATAAAATAATAAAATAAAATGCACTCTTTCTTACACTTCTGATTTTGCGGGTAGAGATTCCTGCTCTCTATACTTTAGGTTGCCCCTCACTATGTCAAGGATAAACTTCATTCCCCTTTAGCTTTATTGAAGGGAAAACTTGGACCCCTGACCTATGTAAGACGTATATGAAAGGATGAGGGGAGAAGGGTAGTCTCACACATTAAAACCGAGGCTTGATTTAAGAAAATGCCAGGTAAGTCACAGTTAATACATGTTGGGTTTTTTTGTTGTTGTTGTTGTTGTTGTTTTTTTTTTTTTTTGCCTTTTAAGGGCCTCACCTGAAGCATATGGAAATTCCCAGGCTAGGGGTCGAATTGGATCTGCAGCCTCCGGCTTAGGCGACAGCCACAGCAACATGAGATCGGAGTCACGTCTGCAACCTACACCACAGCTCACAGCAACACCGGATCCTTAACCCGCTGAGCAAGGCCAGGATTGGAACCCACGTCCTGATGGATACTAGTCGAGTTCGGTATCGCTGAGCCTCAATGGGAACTCCATATTGTATATTTTTAAATCTAGAAATTTGTGCCTGACTTGTATGGTGCTCGCATAAGTGGGGCAAGGATTATATTAAGTAAATACGCAGAGGACATGGGCCAAGAAAAAAAAAATCATTTCAAATGGTCTGATTCACTTCTCATGTTTCTTTTACTCTCCTAAAAGTCCTTTCACTTCCTCCCCCATTTCCTTCCTTTCCCTGCATGAAAAGACATAGCATGATAAGCCAAATTCCCTACATTAGAAAGGTAGTTGCCATTCATTATAAAGGGGGGGGAGAGACTCTGAATAGGCAGGACGGATAAGAACACACGAGAAAATTTAGGGATTTAATAAAAGGACAATATCTAAAACCAGGGGCTATCATTAAATTATTCCAAAGACATGTAAGAGATATCTATCCATTTTTACACCAACCTAAATTTAATCACCATTTAATAGTGGAACCCAGCAAAAGCAATTTAGCATTAGACTACACGACACATATAACTTCCAAACAAAGGAGCCATAAACACAGCTTGAGTCCTCCTCTTCTTAAGGATTTCAGCACTAAACCCGAGCAAAGGAAGATGAATGCTAAAAATCCCCATTGGGAATCTAGATATAGTGCACTGCCCTTTATTCGTGAGGCTTCTGTGAAGCCCACTCTGAGTAGCTAGAGAACTTGTGTGTTCCACTGGGTCTGCCTGGCTGGGAATCAACTTGTCTGAACATCTGGGGGAACAAGATTGGTCCTCCTGGTGATTAGTGGCCAGAGCTGGGCAAATGGAAGCAGATTTGAACAGCCGTACAGGCTGGATAAACTTGTTCGAAGACACACCAAGCTCTGGCTGGAAAGACTAGTAGGAGAAACGTGGAGTACCTCACCTGAAAAAGCCATCCTAACTAACCATCCTAATGGTAGGAAAAGCATCCAGAAATTCTGCTGCAACCCAACTGATCTCGTCTCTTCAAACAGTTGCCTGGTATCTGCGCGGACAGCTTTAGTCATAGGGTCTCTGTCACAGGAGCTCAGTAAATATCCCAGCGAGGGCGCTGCTAATAGGAAGGCAAGGCCACTGTGTCCCATGTGACATGAAATCAATCACATTACCCACAAGATTTTATAGTGTGACTATGTGCTAGGCATTACTGCTAATGTACATAGTGGTTCTATGAGGTTGGCGTTTTCATTCCCATTTTATAGATGACGCAGCTGAGGTTCAGGGAGGTTATGCACTAGGCCCAGGGTCACTAAGATCAGGAACGGCTGAGCAGAGATTCACATCGTAACTCCCGAAGCCCGGCTTCCTTCAACCACAGCACACAACCTTTTCTTACTCTGCTCCATGCAACACCAAATTGACCCATTCCTGTATAGGGTATCGACGCCGCTTTCCATCTCAAAAGCTTTGCTCTTAAAAATCTCTACGGTGCTATTAAAAAATGAATGTCTGTTGCAATTTATTATTCCTTGCATCTTGAAGAGTCTGGTCAATGATACCTAGAGCCAAGACAATTCTGAATGGAGCTTTTCAGAGCAGAGCAGTTGAAGTCATGCATTAATTTTTTCTAAATCAATGGATTACAGATTCAGAAGAAACGGTGGGGGAGGAAACAGACTTTTAAACTTGATAAACACAGATGTGTGAGGGAAATGTTTCCACCACGTATATTCTTTTACCCTCTGTGACCTGGGGCTGTTAGTTAGCATCCTTTTCATACTGGAAGGAAATATAACATGCATTCGATAGCTTCTATCTGCCAAGTTTGATTATGCCCATGTATCACAATTACTGTTTTATTTTTAATCAGAGTAAAGGCACTAATTTAGTTTCCTGTTCTTTTGTCCAGGGTACTTTGTGTCTAGAAAACTTGACAGTTCAAGGGTAATTTAAAGTGTTCACAATTAAAAAAAAAATTCTGGAAGATTGCTATAGTTAAGAAACATTAAGAATTTCTTAAGTGGAATGGGACAACTGAGTAAAGCAGAAACTCAGTTACTATGGAACGCTTCCCATGTTTGGGAAGAGATCATTACAGGGTTTAATGCACAATAAGAAAGCCACAGAGCTGGATATTTTAGCATTCTTTGGAATTCTGGTCTGAAAGGGAGAAAATTTAGTTACCATATATCTTCTAAAATATCTTTTTCACCTAAGCTTATCATAAATGGATTTTTTTTAAAAAAAAAGGGTAAATGGAATAGACCCCGATCCTTGGGGAAGTCTGAGTTCTAAACAGATTTAGAAAAATCTAATTAGGATTACCACAAGCATGAGGAAAAGCGGAGAATCAAAGCTAAGCCCACTGGAAGTTTCCACGCTGTTCTCAAGGCCACAAATAGGCAAGAGGATGAATGATGACTGGGAGAGCAGGCAAGAATGAAAGAGCCTTGGCAACTGCCCGACTCCACATTCTAAGTCATTTCCACCAAGTTAGCTTGTGTCCACCTGCAGAGGGAGTCAGGCTCTAGCCACACATCCTAAGATGGGGAATGGCCCTGGGCAAGAGAGGATCCCCAGAAGCTCCTGCAGCAGAGAGCAGCGGAAGCAGCCTTGCAGAGGGCACCTACTTTCAAGTCTCTCTGCCTCAGTTCTTTAACCTGGAAAATGGTACCAATGGTAATTTTTCCTTCCTTGTCAGGATTGTCATAAACATTTTTTTTTTGGTTCTTTTTAGGGCCACACCTGTGGCATATGGAGGTTCCCAGGCTAGGGGTCCAATCAGAGCTACAGCTGCCAGCCTACCCCACAGCCACAGCAACACAGGATCCGAGCCGCATCTGCGACCTACACCACAGCTCATGGCAACACCAGATCCTTAACCCACTGAGCGAGGCCAGGGATTGAACTCGCAACCTCATGGTTCCTAGTTGGATTCGATCCCACTGCACCACGACGGGAACTCCCATAAACATTTTTGACAAGTTATTTAATCCACATAAAAGGCTTGGAACTGTGTGTGGCACACAGCAAGTGCTTAATAAGTAATCACTCTCATCATCATTTTCGTCATCATGGTACAGATCAAGTTGCTTTTCCAAGGCCCCTATCCTGTGGGAGCACAAGGCAGAGACCCTATGTCAATATTCTGATTCCTGGACTGATACGATTTCTACCGTATCATGCACAGCAGGTGATTTCAGCAGCACCAGAAGGTCCCTTGTACACCTAGATATTTTCCCCTCCAACTGTGTCCCAGTGACTGAGCGCTCCATCCTTGATAACCCGCCCCCATTTTTTTCTTTCTTTGGCCACACCCACACCCATGGAAGTTCTCAGGCCCGGGATGGAATCCGAGCCACAGCTGCGACCTGTACCCCTCAGCTGCAGCAACACCCGATCTTTAACCCACTGCCCTGGGCTAGGGCTCGAACCTGTGCTGCTATAGAGAAAATGCCAGATCCTTAACTCCCTACACCACAAACTCCCTTGATAACCCTTTGGAAGAATTTTCTGGTGATGGAAAAATCTGGCTAAGTAAAGTGAGTTTGTGTCTCAGGAGAAGGAACATAAGAGAAGCTGCAGAAGCAGAAATGGACTTCCGGTGATGACTGAATCATGATCAAATGGCATCATTTTGAACCAAATGCAAGGCCTAAATGAACAAGACATTGAGCAGGGTATAATTTTGAAGGCGAGGGCGAAGGGATCGGCTTGGAGTAGAGGCTGGTCAAAGGTGGGGGCCAGGCAGCTGGGAAGAAAGGGCAAAGGCTCCCAAGAGTTTCTTCCCATGAACTTGAACCTTGAACTGAGACCTGATTATTCATAATTTTCTAGACGCATAAGAGAATCCTATACCCAAGAACCCAGAGATACGCATATGTTGCCAAGTTGATTTCTGTGCCAAGTCCAAGTCTCCTTCGGCGCTACTGCATGAGATTTCATGATAAAAATAACTCAGAGCGTAGGCTTGAGTTAGAAAAAGAGGGGCTCATCTATTAACAACACAAGAATACCAAGAATGATGTTTAAAAAAATCATACAAAGAATTTTTTTTCTGTGGGCAAAAAAAAAGATACCACATTAACTTCAAGCAGGGCTTGGGCTGCATATTTGATGAGGTTTATTTGTACTGCCTATCTTTGATGGGCTCTATTTGTGGCTGAAAGTACAAACATGCTGATTACAATCACTCCTTCCTACATTTAGGAGCAAAATTAATTATCTGCAAAAAGCAGAAAGACTCAGATAGACTCCGAGTCAGTAAATGATAATAGGCAGCACCCAAATATAATGACTCCATTTCCTACTTTATCTGTTTTAGGCATTCTGAGCGGAATGAAAAAAGGAGAAATTAATTCACTTTCTGAATATTCTTCAAAAAGGACTTGAATTGGGTAATAAGACGGCACTGTCTACCCTCCGTCACCTCTACCCCCCTCATTTCAAATATGAAAGCAGCCTTGCTGGATTATGCACTTCCCAGATGGGCGTGTTTCCAGCACTGCTCTCCTTTGTTTCTGTTTTACTTTATATAGTCATTTATTGGAATGATGTGGTTAAAATTTACACACGTATTGTTTCACTAGCTGTTTTATAATATGTGCATGCGTCGTCGCATTGGAAATGCTTTATATATTTTTTAAGTCCATAGGTTTTTATTTTATGAAGTCCTTTCCCCACAATGTTACGAGGTATGTTCTGGGATCTGTACAATTCGGCCATTTCAAGTGATTCTTAATAAGTGTACCACGTTGTGCGACCATCATGACAAACCAGTTCAGCAACGTTGTCATCGCCTCAATAAGATCCCTCATGCCCATGTTAGCATTGCTTTTGAGAAGTCTGATGCATGCGGAACCCTAATCCCCAAGGCGACATTTTAAAAGGACATTAAGCAGTCTATACTGTCACCAAAGCAAAGTTTATTTGTCTCACCCTATTAACAGTCCCTCCAATAAGGAAAGAAACGGCAGACAGTGAGACCTAGGATGGGTGCCCGGGACCAGGACTCACAAAGTTGTAGCTGCTGGTGATAACGACCGTTTGTATTTTCTCTTACGCAGGCTGTCACATGCGGGAGGAAATCTCTTCTTGGTCCTTAGCGAAATTCGTTATTACAGCAAAAAGTACAACTACTCCCTTCCTGGAGGAAATTACTGTGCTACGGTGGAACTTCATTTATGTACTGATTGACTTTGTCTTTTGTCTGTTTCGGGTCACACCTGTGGCATATGGCGGTTCCCAGGCTAGGGGTCGAATCGGAGCTGTAGCCGCCAGCCTCCACCACAGCCACAGCCACTTGGGATCCGAGCTGCGTCTGTGACCTACACCGCAGCTCACGGCCACGCCGGATCCTTAACCCATGGAGCGAGGCCAGGGATCGGACCTGTGACCTCACGGATGCTGGTCAGATGCGTTTCCGCTGCGCCACGAGGGGAACTCCCTGGAACTTCATTTAAAAATGCTTCTGTGATGTTCAAAATATGTGTTCGATTTTTAAGGTGGGGTGAGGGGGCTGCTTTTTAAGAAGCAGTCTCAGTAGCAGGCACTTTCTGCCAGAGACCTGAGCAATAGAGCAAAGTGCAGAGGCATAAGTGGGTAGTGAGCCAAGGCCACCCGTGGTGCTACTACCAGGGAATGATGTGGCTCCACAGTTGCCAAGAGTAACCTTATCCCAAGGGGGTAAAAAGGAATCCAAGGACTCACGCGGTATACATGACACCATGCTTTCTGAGGCGTTTTAGGTTTTGCAATAAAAAAGTAAGTAGCTGGGGGCTTTTCTGTGCCCACCAGATGGAAGCTCCTTTCCCTGTGCTCTCATTCCCTGGCCATGCAATACTAAGAAGGCATTTCTGGACTCCCTCACTCTTATCCTAGGAACACATGGATGGATATTCAGAATACCAGGCCGTGAGGGAGGGCTTCCTGGACTTCTGCCCACTTGGACAAACATGCCTGACGTTCTAACTTTGCAGAATATACTCTGAGCACAAATCAGTCCTCCACGTCCCTCCAACAAACACGGATAAGTGTTTGCTCGCTACTCTGTGGTCCGCACATGCTTCATCTCAGATGTACAGTAAAAGGAAAACTCCTGGCCAAGCTACTCAGCAATACAAAACTTCCAACCCCAGAGCCTCAACAAGCAAAAAAGGAAACAATAGCTTGGAGACCCAAAGAGAGAGCAAGGCTAGTAGCTGCAGGCCCAAGGGAGCAGAGTTTACTCTTCACCAGAGGCAACTAGTCAGGTGTCCCTTCTATACTTTTCAAAGCATTCGCCGAAGAGCTGAGAAAGTTGCCACTCTTCTGTTGTTAGATGTGACTTCTGCTACCCTCCAACAGGTGGCATGTGGCCCAGCCTTTTGATCAAGCAGTCAGGGCTGAGCTAAGCATTCTTCCATTAACTTCTTACTTCTTTGCCTGCTCCTCCAAAAGCAGTGAACAAGAGAGGTTTTTGCAGCCGTCCAGGGTTGGGGTATCACGCACTGACCTTTTCCATAGGTCTCTTGTGTTTCTGCATGTCTTATAAACAGAGACGC
Source organism: Sus scrofa (assembly GCF_054392235.1). NCBI lineage: Eukaryota > Metazoa > Chordata > Mammalia > Artiodactyla > Suidae > Sus > Sus scrofa. The sequence continues at coordinate 119,953,289 of NC_139401.1, forward strand.
TTTTCCCTCAGACTATCTTTATCAAGTACCTTTGTATAGTGAATAGTCTTGGAAGACAGTGATAGTGTCTCCCTTCAGAGAAAAGAACGGGCAGTCTTACTACCTATTATAAAAGATCTGAGTCCCTTAAACTCAAGGCTCCTGTCCTGTAATGCAATGCACCTTGTGTGCAGCCGTCATCTGGTTCTTCTGGCCTTTCCCCGTGGGAACTGTGTTTGGGGAAGAGGCGCAAATGTACACATGCTCTGGCTACTGCTATCGCTGTGAGAAGTAAACTGTCCTGCATCTCTGAGCCGGGAGTCTTGCATCTTTAACCAGCATCCATGAAACTGTGGCCAGTTAACTTGTCATCCTGCAATTAGGGTAAAAATCTCAGACCTTTCATAGCTCTAGAGGACATTTTCCTGCCACATCAGTCCAGAGGCCACAGAAAGGAGGAATAACTCCTTTCTAAAGATTCAAAACATATAATCATGCTGCCAGTCTTGCCAGGGCAAAGGCAAGTAATTCTAGATTTGTGAGGAGTCCATCTAATTTCTTAATATGACCCATAATATTCATAATTTCAGGATGAAGCATCATAAAAAGCTTCTCACGTGTGACCACTGTATGAAACTTGCCCTGAAATTAATACTGAGTGCTTAAATGTGATGCCAGTTTTTTCATGTGTATTCTCCCCTTCAATAAATAGGTAATCTATGCATTAAAATTACATATTTTCCCCATGAGAATCACTAAATCTACTTTTATTGTGAATGAAAAGACGGCAGAGCGTAAACAGTTTTCTTTCCAGAAATGGACCTCATGCAAATAAAGTTGCCTACCACAGTTCTAGATGCTGACCTACAGATATTAATCAGGTAGTAAGCCATTTGCTTGTTTTCATCAGTTCGAAATGACTTGGTACTGAAAATAGCTTGGATGAATTCAGACAAGGCGTCTCTATCTGAGACCAAAAAATGGAAGTTCAAAGCGATAGCATGAGGAGAAAAACACTGACATTCTGACACCTGAGAAATAACCTCAGCCTTCACAAGGGGAGAGGAAGGTAGGGCTAATCTTGGAAATTTTGATGAGTTGCCGTCACTCACACAGATAGCAAAATACAAGAATCTGAAAGAGTGAATTATTATTGAGCATCAACAGAGACTCTTCCCCAGAGCTTCCTAGCACGCATAAATAAACACGGACTTCACTGAAGGTTTCTTCAAAAATTCTAACAATGGAAATGGATGTACTTGGATACCAGAATGTGTTAGGTCCTCAGTAGGCAATGTCACTACTAAAGCAACTCCATGATGGAGACCTGGATGTACTAAGGTCCAGAATCAAAGACAAATGCATTAAAAACTACCTGTTGGTCCAACAGGCAGATTCCAAACATTGCATCTGGAAGATAAGCTGTACCTCACCACAGGCACTGTGCACAGAGATTCTAGGTAAAGCCAATTGGCTGTATGACTGGCTCTTCCATCACCTATACAAATATTCCTTCTTCCCCTAGAAACTACTCCATGCCTTCAGGTTATGAAGACTAAAAATCACATGCTTTTTAGCACTTTATTGGGAAACAGTAGAGCAAAAGTCTCCAAGGAAGGAGCATGAATTCAAAAACTGATTATGCAGGTGGAAAAATAGTAGAGGATAATATAGGATATTAAATAAAATAACATAAAGGCCTACTTAGCCTCTGTTCAAGGAATGAAGACACTAGTGAAAAGAGAGTGGAACTATCTGAAAGAGCAATACAGAGTAATTGTGAAAAACATAAGCTCTGGAGTCAGCCAGAGGCCGCTTTGAATCCCAGCTCAGCTACCTGCTGGCCAAGTAACCACGGAGAACAGCAGCTGTCATGGTCATGCCATTTCCTGTGCCCTCTGTGCCTACCAGTGGTTCCACAATTAGAGGCTCAATAAGTGTTCCCTGAAATGAATCCTATTTCAGATAATGCTAAAATGAATATCACAATGAGGAAAGAAAGGGAGAAATGGTGAGGGTAGAAAAGGTTGCAATTTTGCACAACATTCAATGAAGCATATGCCAAGTCAAGGTAATGAAATTAGGGGAGAGTGAGCACTAATGCTGAGAGATTGTGAGATGCATCAATAAAGAAAATACATGAGAACAAATGGGAAAATAAAAGTGTAAACAGCCATGCGAGGATATGTGAGCAATTACTCTGGGGGAGATGAAGAAAGTAAATGAAGTCACAGAAAGTTTGGAGAACTTTCTGAAAGAGCAATAAACATCCAACATGCAGATTATTATTCATTTAATCAATGGATCTGAAATGTACAATGGCTATTCAGAAAATAGATACATAGATATATGACAATCAAAAGGGTTTTAGAAGAAGAACAACTGAATTTTTAAAAGAGGGTTTGGGCATTCGACAGCTTGTGTGTAGTGTAACAACAATGTTGAAAGTATATGTATTGAAAACTGCCCATACTGGAGGTTTCTTTGGCCACACCCATGGCATACAGAAGTTCCTGGGGCAGGGAGCGAACACTCGCCACAGCAGAGACCCAAGCCACGGCAGTAACAACACCAGATCCTCAACCTGCTGAGCAACCAGGGAACTCCAAAACCATACATATTTGCATTTGCCTCAAGGAATAAGATGTGGCATTCAATAAAAAGCAGATACAATTCACAAAAGCCAAGACACAGAAGCAACCTAAAGGCCCACTGACAGAGGAATGGATAAAGAAGATGCGGTACATATATATACAATGGAATATTACTTAGCCATTAAAAACAATGAACTAATGCCATTTGCAGCAACACCGATGGACCTGGAAATTATCATACTAAGTGCCGTTAGTCAGATAAAGACAAATATCATGAGACCAAAGAAAAATGATACAAAAGAACATACAGAGCAGAAACAGACTCAAAGATTTTGAAACCAAACCAAAGGGGAAGTGTGGTGGTGGGGAGGCATCAATTAGGAAGTTGGAATTAATATATATGCACTACTATATATATAAAATAGATAATCAACAAGGACCTGTTGTATAGCCCAGGGGAACTCTACTCAATATTCTGTAATAACCAATATGGGAAAAGAATCTGAAAAAAGAATGGAGATATGTATATGTATAACTGACTCACTTTGCTGTACCCCTGAAACTAACACAACTTTGTAAATTAACCATACTTCAAGAAAATTTTTAAAAATGTGCTGATAAATTTAAAAATGCTACTCTCACTCAAACACTATTAAAGACCTACTCAGTACTCACTCGGGGCCGTGATGCTTAACCTAGTCGACAAACGTGGATGAAGAGTCAAGATGGATCTACTTACAGTCCCATCATTAATACCTTCTTCAACTCAGTAAAAATGTCCTCTCTTTTCTTCCTTTTCTCCTCTCTCTCCCTTTTCTCCTCCTCTCCCACACATATACTCTCACACACTTTCTATTTTTAATGACATTAAATATCTCACCCATCACAAATAAGTGTAAGAAAAATTCATCGTCCATTTGGCACCTAGAAAAATGTTATAGAAAGAGCACCACACTGAGGCTGAGTGAGTACCTACAATGTGCCTTCGAACCTATCATTTCGATGCTTCCCCATATTTCGACACCAAAGGGTAGATGAGGCCTCTAACATCATAGCTTTGCCATTACTTGTCATTCACTTCCAACATCTGGGCCTTATTTTATCTTCTAAACAAGGTGGCTAGATTTGCTCCCAAGGAATTATAAGATTCAAATGGAGTACTTTCATATTCTTTATTTTATTTTTTATTTTGGCTGTGCCCACAGCATGGGGAAATTCCTGGGCCAGGAATCAAATGTGCACCACAGCCGTGACCTGAGGTGCTGCAGTGACAATGTCAGATCCTTAACCTGCTGCACCACAAGGGAACTCCTGGAGTCCTTTTTAAAAGACAAATTCTCTGGCCTCTCCACAGACCTATGGTATCAGAATACTTGGGGGGGGGGGGCTCCAGGAATCCGTTTAACGAATTCTCCAGAGGATCACGGTGATGAGCTAAGTTTGGGAACCACACGCCACCCCCAAGAGTGCTGCCAGCAACAACACAATACATTTGCCCACATGCCTGTATGTGGTAGTCTGAAGAGCTAAAAACTACCTTAGGGAAAACTAAAACACTAAGAGATCATACTTATTAAAAAACCAACAGTGTCCTATCCACTTAAAGTGATAAGACCAAAGTGTACTTCATGATCTGGGAGAGATGGTAGCCACCAAAAGGTGTGAACCAAGTCCCCTGTATGGCAGACCTCATGGCATGGTTAATAGCTAAAAAGGCTGTTCACGGGGGTCCCATAAGGAGAAGAGAGAGAAAGGGCCTGTGAAAATATCTGAAGAGATGGTAGCCTAAAATATTCCTAAGAAAACACTCACTCAAGTCTGGGAAGAATGGAGAGTCCTACACAGCATAGACAAGAGGAGGAAAAAGCCAAGGCATATATTAATCAAACTGACAAAAATTATTAAAAGCAATGAAGGAAAAGCAACGAATAACATACAAGGGAATCCCCATAAGGTTATCAGCTGATTTTTCAGCAGAAACGCGGCAGGCCGGAAGGGAGTGGCATGATAATATTCAAAGTGATGAAAAGGAATAAACGACAACCAAGAGTACTCAACCTAGCAAGGCTCTCATTCAGATTTGATGGAGAAATCAAAAGTTTACAGACAAGAAAAAAGCTAAGAAAATTCAGCACCACCAATCCAGCTTTACAATAAATGCTAAAGGGACTTGCCTAGACAGAAAAGAAAAGGTCACAACTAGACACAAGACAGTTATTAAATGGGAAAGCTCATTGCTAAAGGCAAACATACAGTTAAGGGATGAAATCATCCACACACAAATATGACATCAAAACCAGCAATCATGGGGAGTTCCTGCTGTGGATTAATGATCTGGATAGTCTCTGTGGCAGTGCCAGTTCGATCCCTGATCCAGCACAGTGGGTGAAGGATCCAGCATTGCCACAGCTGTGACGTAGGTTGCAGCTGCAGCTCAGACTTGGTCCCTGGCTTAAGAGCTTCCACATTGTGTGGGTGCAGCCGAAAAACAAAAAAACAAATGAAAAAAAACAGCAATCATGAGAAGAGAAGAGTACAAATGCAGGGTATTGGAAATACAATTGAAATTAAGAGACCAGCAACTCAAAAAAATTGTACATATAATCAATCAATAAATATTGAGGTATATATATCTACACACACACACACACACACACACACACACACACTGTTATATCAAAACTTCATGGGAACTAAAAACCAAAAAAATATATTAGATACACACACAAAAAAGAAAAAGCAACCCAAATACAACTCCAAAGATCAAATCACAAGAGAAGAGACCAAAAGAGAAAAAGAAGAAAAAAGACCTACAAAAACAAATGCTAAACAAGTAACAAAATAGCAATAAGAACATACATATCAATAATTACCTTAAATGTATATGGATTAAATGTTCCAATCAAAAGACATATACTAGCTGAATGGATACAAAAACAAGACTTGTATAGATGCTATCTACCAGAGACCCGCTTCAGATCTATGAACACATACAGACTCAAAGGGAGTGGATGGAAAATGGTATTTCACGCAAATGGAAATCAAGAAAGCTGGAGTAGCAATATTCGCATCAGACAAAATAGACTTTAAAATAAAGACAGTCACAAGAGCAAAGGACACTACAAAATGATCAAGGGATCAATTCAGAAAGAAGATATAACAATTATAAATAAATATGCACCCAACATAGAAGCATCTCAATATATAAAACAAATACTAATAGCCATAAAAGGAGAAATTGACAGTAACACAATAATAGTGGGGGATTTGACACCCATCATACATCAATAGACAGATAGTCCAGACAGAAAACAAATAAGGAAACACAGGTATAAAATGACACATTAGACCAGATGGACCTAATTGATATTTATAGAACATTTCCATCTGAAACCAGCAGAATACATCTTCTTTTCAAGTGCACTTGGAGCATTCTCCAAGATAGATCACATTTCAGGGCACAAATCAAGCCTTGGTGAATTTAAGGAAATTGAAATGATATCAAGTATCTCTCTGACCACAATACTATAGATTAGAAATACAATACTATAATATTAAATTAGAAATCAATAACAAGAAAAAAACAGTAAAATACACAAACACATGGAAGCTAAACAATATGCTACTAAACAACCAATGGGTCACTCAAGGAATCAAAGAGGAAATATAAAATACCTAGAGACAAATGACAATGAAAACACGATGGTCAAAAACCTATAGGGTGCAGCAAAAGCAGTTCTAAGAGGGACGTTTATAGCAATACACTCTTACCTCAGGAAACAAGAAAAATCTCAAATAAACAACCTACCCTTACACCTAAAGCAACTAGAGAAAGAAGAACAAACAAAACCCAAAGTTAGTAGAAGGAAAGAAATCATAAAGATCAGAGCAGAAATAGAGATGAAGAAAACTATAGAAGAGGTCAGTGAAACTAAAAGCTGGTTCTTTGAGAAGCTAAACAAAACTGATAAACCTTAGCCAGACTCATCAAGAAAAAAAGGGAGAGGGCACAAATCAATAAAATTAGAAGTGGAAAAGGGAAAGTTACAACTGACACTACAGAAATACAAAGGATCACAAGAGACTATTGTAAGAAATTATATGCCAATAAAATGAACAATCTAGAAGAAATGGACAGATTGTTACAAAGGTATGACCTTTCAAGACTGAACCAGGAAGAAAGAGAAAATACTAACAGACCAATCATAAGCACTAAAATTGAAACTGTCATTTAAAAATTTCCAACAAAAAGTCCAGGACCTGATGGCTTCACTGGTGAATTCCATCAAACATTTAGAGAAGAATGAATACCTATTCTTCTGAAACTATTCCACCAAACTGTAGAGAAAGGAACACTCTCAAGCTCATTCTATGGGGCCACCATCACCCTGATACCAAAAACAGACAAAGATATCACAAAAAAGAAAATTACAAGCCAATGTCACTTGTGAACATAGATGCAAAAATCCGCAACAAAATACTAGCAAACTGAATCCAACAGTACACTAAAAGGATTATACACCATGATCAAGTAGGATTTATCCCAAAGATGCAAAGATTCTTCAACATTCACAAACCAGTGTGATATACCACATTAACAAGCTGAAGAATAAAAGCCAGAGGATTATCTCAATAGATGCAGAAAAGGCTTTTGACAAAATAGCCACTTACGATAAAAACTCTCCAGAAAGTGGGCATAGAGTGAACCCAACTCAATATAATAAAGGACATATATGACAAACCCACAGCTAACAAACATTATTCTTAATGAAAAGCTGAAAGCATTTCTGCTATGATCAGGAGCAAGACAAGGATATCCACTCTCACCACTTTTATTCAATATAGTTTTGGAACTCCTACCTTCAGCAATCAAAGAAGAAAAAAAAATAAAAAGAATTCAAATTGGAAAAGAAGAAGCTAAACTGTCATTGTTTGTAGAAGACATGATACTATACAGAGAAAACCCTAAAGATGCTACCATAAAACTACTAGAGGCCATCGATGGATTCAATAAAGTTGTAGGATACAAAATTAATACACAGAAATCACTTGCATTTCTATGCACTAAAATGAAAGATCAGAAAGAGAAACTAACAATTCCAATTACCACTGCATGAAAAAGGATAAAATATCTAGAAATAAACCTACCTATGGAGATAAAAGACCTGCACTCTGAAAACTGTAAGATGCTAGTGAAAGGAATTGAAGATGACAAAAATAGATGGAAAGATACACCATATTCTTGGATTGGAAGAATCAATATTGTCAAGATGACTATACTACCAAAGGCAATCTACAGATTCAGTGTAATCCCTGTCCAATAACCAATGGCATTTTCCACAGAACGAGAACAAAAAATTTTTAATTTTTATGGAAACATAAAAGACCTGGAATGGACAAGGCAAGCTGGGGAAAGAAATACAGAGCTGGAGGAATCAGGATCCCTGACTTCAGACTATGCTACAAAGCTATAGTCACCAAAACAGTATGGTACTAGCACAAAAACAGAAATATGGATCAGTGGAACAGGATAGAAAGCCCAGAAATAAACCTACCTCCTATGGTTAATTAATCTCTAACAAAGGATTCAAGAATATACAATGGAGGAGTTCCCGTCGCAACTCAGTGGTTAATGAATCTGAACAGCATCCATGAGGACTTGGGTTTGATCCCTGGCCTCACTCAGTGGGTTAAGGATCTGGCATTGCTGTGATCTGTGTTATAGATCCAAGATGTGGCTCAGATCCCACATTGCTGTGGCTGTGGCATAGGCTGGTGGCTACAGCTCTGATTTGACCCCTAGCCTGGGAACATCCATATGCCACCAGTGTGGCCCTAAAAGACAAAAAAGACAAAAAAAAAAAAAAAAAAAAGAATATACAATGGAGAAAAGACACTCTCTTCCTAAGTAATGGTGGGAAACCTGAACAGCTACATGTAAAAGAATGAAATTAGAACATTCTCTAACACCACACACAAAAATCAACTCAAAATGGATTAAGTCTAAATGTAAGACCAGATACTATAAAACTCTTAGAGGAAAACATAGGCCAAACACTCTCTGACATAAACCACAGCAATATCTTCTCAGATCCACCTCCCAGAGTAATGAAAATAAAACCAAAAATAAGCAAATGGGACCTAATTAAACTTAAAAGTTTTTGCATGGCAAAGGAAACCCTAAACAAAATGAAAAGACAGCCCAGAGAATGGGAGAAAATATTTTCAAATGAAGTGACTGACAAGGGATTAATCTCCAAAACATCTAAACACATCCTGCAGCTCAATATCAAAAACCAAACAACCTCACCAAAAAATGGGCAGAAGATCTAAAAAGACATTTTTCCAAAGACGACATACAGACAGGCAAAAAACAAACAAAAAGATGTTCGTCACTAATTATTAGAGAAATGCAAATCGAAATTAAATGAGGTCTCACACAGGTCAGAATGGCCATCAACAAAGAGTCTACAAGCAGGAGTTCCCTTGGCGGCTCAGAAGGTTGAGAACCTAATGTAGTTGGGTTCTCCAATCCCCGGCCGCGCTCAGTGGGTTAAGGATTGGTGTTGCCACAAGCTGCAGTGTAGGATGCAGATGCAGCTCGGACCCATTGTTGTTGTGGCTGTGGTGTAGCTCTGATTCAGAGCTCCGGGCATAGCTTGGAGCCTCAGGTGCAGCTCCAATTCGACCCCTAGCCTGGGAACTGTCACGTGCCACAGATGCAGCTGTAAAAAGGAAAAAAAGCCTACAAACAATAAATGCTGGAGAGGGTGTGGAGAAAAGGGTATCCATCTACACTGCTGGTGGGAATGTAAATTGGTACAGCCACTATGGAGAACTAAAAAAACTAAATATAAAACTACTATATGATCCTGCAATTCCACTCCTGGGCATATATCTGGAGAAAACCATAATTCAAAAAGATACATCCACCCCAATATTCAATGCAGCACTATTTATAATAGCCAAGGCATGGAAGCAACCTAAACGTCCATTGACAGAGGAATGGATAAAAATGATATGGTACACATATTCAATGGAATACTACTCAGCCATAAAAAAGAATGAAATAATGCCATTTGCAGCAACAACCCAGGATGGAGCTAGAGATTATCCTACTAAGTAGGTGAGACAGAGAAAGACAAATGCCATGTGATATCACTTCTATGTGGAATCTAATAAAAATGATACAAATGAACTAATTTACAAAATAGAAACAAACTCACAGATGTCCAAAAACAAACCTACCCTTACCAAAAGGGAAATGTGGCGGGGGTGGGGGGGATAAACTAGGAGGATGGGGATAACGGATACACGCACATCTGTATATAAAACAGACAATTAACAACTACCCACTGTAGAGCAGAGGGAAATCTACTCGATATTCTGTAATAACCTATAAGGGAAAAGAATCTGAAGAAGAATGGGTATACATAGATGTATGACTGAATCCCTTCTGCTGTACACCTGAAACGAACGCAACATTGTAAATCAAGCATATGCCAAGAAAACTTAAAAAAAATAAAAATAAAAAGACTGTCCCGATAGAGCTCTGGAAGAGCTTATTTTCAAAGAGGTCTCTTGCCACAGCTTAACCTCAAGCAGGACTGAATGGCAAGGTCTTAACATTTTATCTCTACAGGAAGGTGAAGGTGCTACAGCAGAAGCTCATTAATGCTTTAGTTTTCAATCCGCTTCGGCTCTGGGGCATGCTGTGGTTTTGTTAACAGAGTCCTGCCGTCTACTCAGCCCTCCCTTGCCCTCACCCCCTATAAACGGCCCAGCCCCTTTCTGGCCCGGACAGAGTGTAGCTGGATCACACCTGGCCAATGATTCTCCCACCCCCACCTCCGGGTACATGGTACTTGGAGTCGGCAATCCGAAAACAGCAACAAGGCAGAGTCTACATATGCTTCCTGCTCTCGTTCAAGCGGTCCCCAGGGAAAGCAGGCTGCACGCTTTCATAACCAGCTGGGAGCTGGGAGCAATCAGGCCCTTAATAGCCAAAACAGAAAGGGACTGCATCACTGAGCACCCCCTGACAGCCGAGGCCTTTCTTCCTGAATGATAATGACACCAAATGTACTCCGCCTATGGGTGCAGGCGCGCGCACACAGGCACCTAAAATAGAGCAGGTTTAGCGCCCCCAAACACCTGTTAATTTTAAGTTCATGATGTATTTGCAAAATCCTACTGGAGGTTTCAGGGCGGAAGTCTGGGAGGGTCTCGTGGGAGACAGATCGGCGCGGTGGAAAGAGAGCTGTTTGGAGCAGCAGGAGACCCTGGAGTCTACTGGCTCTTCCGTGAATTATAGCACGTTGGGCAAGCCTCCCCGATCTTATTTCTTCATCTGCAAATCAATGGGCCTGGACCAGCTAATCTCCCCCAGCCCTTCCAACATTCACATCAGAGTGAGATGTTTCCTACGGTGAAATTCATTCAGTTACATGCCTGGCGGTCAGGGAGACTGTCCTTTTGAAGACCTAAGAACTCTGCCTTGGGTACCTGAGTACCCAGCACCTGGCCAAGTGCCATGAACAGAGCCAATGCTTAATAAATGTTTACTAAATAAACTTTCATGTCTAGAGCCTGATCAAAACAGTGCGCTTAATCCTTTACCAGCTACCCATCCTATTTTTGTGTGTTTAAAAGCACTAGCGAATACATGCTTTCAAGAGGTCGCTGTCAACTGACCAATATCAGAGGCACAGTTGAAACACTCCCAAACCCGGCCTTTCATGTTGCTGTCTCTCTTTTTTTTTTTTTTGCTTTTTGGGGCCTCACCCACAGCATATGGAGGTTTCCAGGTTAGGGGGTCGAATCGGAGCTGTAGCTGCCGGCCTACACCACAGCCATAGCAACGCAGGATCCGAGCCGCGTCTGCAGCCTACCCCACAGCCCATGGCAACACTGGATCCTTAACCCACTGAGCGAGGCCAGGGATCGCACCTGCAACCTCATGGTTCCTAGTCAGATTCGTTTCTGCTGCGCCACAACAGGAACTCGAATAGTGTCTCTTTCTTCTTCCTCTCATATATGACACTCCTCACCCCCCTGGCTCTCTTGCCTTGTTCCTGACACACAGTAGGCCCTCAACCAGTATCAGGTGAATGAACATATGAATGCATGGACTTCTCATTTTTCCAGTTCTGTGAGATTTACTTTTGTAGGAGGCCCTAGAATCTGGCCTTGAATTATAAAGCAATCAAAGGAATAATTAGCCACAGAAGAATACTCTCGTTAGGACATCGCTGTTCATTTTACTATAAAATATTTTCTTGGCAAATGTGTTTTAAATGGCTAACACTGTGAACGGGGCAATTAAAGCAGCTCCATAAGTAGCCATCCTGTCAGTTGTATCATTTTTGTCCTTCTTTCTAGTTTAATTCACCAAAGAAACCAATTAGCTCCATCACTTTGTACTTCCAGAGTTTAAAGACAGGACTAAATTGCCCAATCTGCCCTCCACATTCCGGGGGAGCAATGGTTTGGAGTCGCAGCAATTGTACTACATAGAAGATAAGAGCATGAATCAAACAAGGCAACAAAGCCAGGGCTAGAATCCCAGTTCCACCCACCTCCACTAAACTGGCCTTGACATTTGGGCAAGGTAGCTAGGCCCTCGGTGCTTTGTTTAGTCCTGTGTAGAGTGGGGATAAATTTGAGGACCTATCCCATTGATTACTGAGAAAAAAAAAATTATACAAACTGGGCAGCAGAGCACCTAAAATGCAATAGGAGCTCAACCAGGGTAGGGTATTTTATGATTCTGCCACCTCCTTCTACAAAGCTGCCAGCATTCAGGAACCACCACCTTAGTGAGAGCTGGCTGGTAGCTCTTGGCTGTATGTCCTGCTCTGCCTCGAAAACTGGTGCCCCCCTGACTCTGGCCTTGAAAACCAGTGCCCCCCTGACTCTGGCCTTGAAAACTAGTGCCCCCCTGGCTCTGAATGTGTGTGCGCTCTACCTTGGCAGGTACAATGTAACCACCAGTGTCTGATGGAGACCAAGCAAACTGTGGCTGGTGGAGCTGTCCCACCCCCATCACAAACTCCATCAGGCTAACCCTGGTATAAATCTGCTGGAGAACATGAACCGCAGAAACAAGTGTTGGAAACATGAACGTTTTCATTTGCTTTTGTTCATGTGTAGGTCTAGCTAGTGGGTCCCTAGCTGGGTCTCCTGTGTTTCAAGTCACGACTCAAAACCGTCATGTGAGATACATGATGAAGAGCACAGGCGGGAAATCAGCGTCAGAAAAATAGGGTGATGACCTAATTCAGGGGAGACCTGTTCCACTTCAAAATCATGGCTCTTCCACCGATGACAGCCGGGTGCCCGTGGTCAAGTGAGAGTCACTGAGCTTCCGTTTCTTCATTTACGAAACGGAGATAATTGCTCCTACCTCACAGCGTTACCAGGAGGGTTGGGATACCTATCAACAGCGGTCATGACAGCTAATGATCACTGAGCAACTGCTGCATCCCCCCGGACCTATGCTCAGTGCTTTAATGCGTTATTCCCTATGAAGAAGACATTCTTTTTCTCCCCCATTTATGAATCAGAAATATGAGCCTCCTACAGACAAAATGATTGATCCAAGGTCCCCAAAGCAAGCACGTGGGTGGAGCTAAGCTCAAAGCCAAGCATTATGACTCCACAGCCCGCGGACCTCCTGCGCTGGCTGGCTTTGGGAGGCCATTCAGTCCATCTATCATCCTCGCCCACTATTTTTCTCACTTCTCTCTCTCAGCACCTGCTACTGGCCAGGCCGTCCCGACCCCCATAGAATCCAGTTCCTCTGAAAACTGTAGAACGGTACTCACAGTGGTGGCCAGCTTTCCTCCATTCTTCTGGACGTACTGGATGGAGTCGTGGATGGTTGAAAAGAGCCCAAGCAGTACATTCTCCATGTCATAGATTCTGTACATGCCATTCACCAGTTCTTCCAGAGACAGAATGTATTCTCTCCAGTACTTGTCAATCTCCACCACGCCCGCCATACAGCCTTGCATGACCACGTTGCAGTAGCCACCACAAGGCTTAACCATCATCAGCCCCTGGCAGTACGAGCAATACCACATTCGGGTAAGCATTCGGCCGCAGTCCTTACTGAACTTCAGGTGATCTGTTGTGTTGATCACTTCAATTCCGAGATTCAGGGCCTGAAGGAAGATTCTCGTGACTTGGAGTGACTTGGAAACCTGGGTCATAATAAGCTTGGGGAAATTCCCAAACACTTTCAGGTCACGCCTCGCCCCTCGGAGGCACTCATTGATGTCCAAGGCCGACTCGGGCAGGCCTGGGTTCATCAGCTGGGTATAGATGACTGGGAACAGGCTGTCAAACAGTTCATTGACCATGTCATCCACGTTGATGTCCGAACCCAGGATGTAGAGAGACACATCGGTGAAAAATTCACCCACGAACTCAAAAGCTTGTGGGGTCAGGCTCGGATAGTTGTTCTTGAACATGGCGTTGGTGTAGTTCTTGGCATGGCGAACAACGATTTCAAAGGCCTCTGTAAAAGAAGAGACACAGAAAGGCCCACAGATTAAAGCATGGAAATCTGCTGTGTAATTGAATTGGATGTTTCTCTTTCGCTGTGGTGATCAAGGTCCCACTTGCCTTAAATAATTGACTCGTATTTACATCAGGCACTTGTTTGTTCCTATAAGTCGATTTTCCTTTCTGAACATGAGGTCCAAACCCTGATGTGCACATAAATTCTTAAACACACAAATTATATTTCAAATGACAAAAGCCAGAATTCAGTTAACATTCTGGCTTCTCATAAAAATATTGATTAAAAATTGCCTAAATGAGAAGTTACTTCTCTTTCTCTCATTGATTTATTCCGTTGAAAAGAAACTGTATTTCGAGATATTTTATTTGTAGACAGAGATAAATATTTGACAACAAACCATATACTATATAAACTCACATAACAATTTAAGCCTGTTCAGCCCTGGAGGAGAAGCAAGTTCTCAGCCAAGAATAAAAGCTATCACAAATTTAATCATTTTGGTAGATTTTCTCTAGATAACGTTAAAGGGAGCTATCTGACAGATTGCCAGCCCTGGAAATGGAATTTATCCCCTAAACGTGTATCTGGATGGAAAAAAACAACCCATGCATTTATCTATATGTTTGATACTGAAAATAACACCTCTGCTATTTGCAAGCTGAACATCTGGAAAGATAACCGCTAAGCTTCCTTGGTAAGTTTGGCTTCCACATGGCTTGGAAGCCTTATCTACCCTACAGGGACCACAGATTCAGGATTACATCTGCTGCCCCTACCCCTTGGCATAAGGCCCAATGAGTGTCACTGGTTTAAGAGAGACAGTAATAATGGCACCATCTCATTTTTTCGAAACCCAAGCACTCCACACACACATTATCCCAAATAATCGGAGTTCCATATTCACATGCGAGAAAGGAAAACAAGCACGATACGGGATTTTTCAAGAAATAAGACATAGGTTAGAAAGAAACAAAAATAACCACGTTTCCCAAGACATTTCAAATTGACTGAGTACTTTCTTTCATTTCCTTCCAAAGTGCAAAGGTCCATGACAGATGTACCCCAAATGATGCTACTCCATGAGCCTTGAAAAATCAAATTATTACCACTTTCAGACTACTAGAGAGACTGCATTCCAACAGCTCCCTGAGATCATTTAGGCAAACATCTCAGTCATCTGTGGCAGAAGTGATCGCTAGGATGTACCACCACCATCTGCCCCAGAGCCCTCACAAGGGAGACACGCTTGCTAGAGTCTTCCCTTGGGTTGACGACATACCCAGCAATATTCAGAAGATGCCAGAGCAATGCTCTTGGGCCTCCAAGCCCACTTGAGAAAGTTAATCTTCATTTTCATCCATTGCTAAATCTTCATTTGTTACCTTTGTTTTGTTTAGAACATTAAGCAGGTCTTGGAAAGCTTCTCCATCTTAAAACAACCTCTTCCTAACTCCACACACCACTTTCTTTGCAATCCTTGAATCCAAAGACTGAATGAGGCAGAGACCATCTAGCCCAATACAAGGGACGAGTCAATTAATACTTTAAAATCATCAGAAATGTGGACATTTGTAACGATCCATTCACTTCCATTTCAGCTAGCAACCATTTATTACATCCTAGGTTCTGTGCAGCATACGAGGTATATCCGTGCTAGGTAGGTGGAGATAAATAATGCACCATCCTTGTCTTAGAAGTACTCACAAGCTATGTGGTTTGTCATTTACAAAGCATTTCCAAGTATATTATGATTGCTACCTTTTACAACAATCTTCTGAATTTGATACTGCAATCCCCATTTGACAGATGATGAAACTGAGGCTCAGCAGAGTTTAAGCACGTTCCCGGGGTCATGCAACTGCAAAGTAGTAGTCCACTGAGGCTAGTGTCTGCCAGCCATGACTTCACGCCAGCTGCCCTCAGCTCTATAGTCAACACACAGTCTCCAAAAGCTTTGTCAAAAGTTAAGTTCCTTTTTTAAGCTCATTATGTTCCCGCTGGCTTCTGCTCTCAGAATGGAAATGTACTGGAAGAAATCGTAGCCCCAAGACCAATACAGCAGAGTCATACTTTCAGCTTTGCCTTGGGGCAGCATGAGGTCAGAGAAGGAAGATTGCTGCTGCCATGCTACCCTGTGGGTCTCAAGCATCTAAGCGACCCCCAAACAAATCCTCCACAAGGCAAACTTCATCTCTAGCGCAGAGCAATTGTTCTCTCATGTACAAGATATATGAGAGTGAAATTTCATAGACTGTACTGCCATAACTTTTTTTTTTAAGTTTCTGTTACTAGCACGGCTGGATCAATAGAAAAAGAAAATTACAAAAGATCATGGACTCTTCTGCAGAAAGAGTAACAACAACACATATTGCAGGGGGAAAGGGCTCGAAGTTCATATCTAACCTCAAGCTCACGTGTGCTCCCTGCTCTAACTTTCACAGCTCAGAATCCACTTAACACATCTCTGGGTTTTGCCCCCCCCCTTACTTCTATATCACAGGACAACAGACCAAACCATAACCTCTCAGGCAAAGGCTCCTTGGGGACTTACAGGAACCAACACTAGGTGAAAAGTGATGCTCAGCTTGAGGTTGGCAGCTTGAAGTTTCATGAAATGAAGCCAAGAGCTAGAATTATTGCAAGAAAGTGAAGCCCATTGTTTGTTTTTTTTTGTTTTTTTTGGTCCTATAATAATGGACACTCAAGCTAGGGGAGGGTTTTCCTCTGTTTCCTTCCTGAGGAGAAGTCAAGCATTATATTCAGGAAAATTTGGAACAATGTAAAATCAGAGATGTAAAGAAAAATCTGGCACCAAACAGAAATTATTCAAATTTTTAAACAATATATGGAAAGATTCATGATAAAAATAAATCTAACAAATTAACATATGCCAATCTAGCAAGGTTTCTGGATTTGTTGATGGCTCCAGCATCATCCCAGTCACACACTCTAGTGTTTGGACACACTCTAGTGTTGTCAAGTCCTTAAATTATGGTGCTTAAAAAGGAACACAATTCTTCAGTTATGCTTTGATATGCAAAGTGTGCAATTCAGCTATTACCGCGCTCGTTGCCTGGTTCAGAAACTTCTTCTCCCCCATCCCAAACCAGAACATACAGCCTGTCGCTGTAGCAAAGTAATTCTCCTTAGCACTTGGTGCCAATGTTTTTTGTATACAGACCTACACAGAAAGAAATGTGTTTTCGGAGTTCCCATTGCGGCTCAGTGGCAACAAACCCAACTAGTATTCCTGAGGACGCGGGTTCAATCCCTGGAGCCACTCAGTGGGTTAAGGATCTGGTGTTGCTATGGCTGTGGTGTAGGCCGGCAGCTGTAGCTCCAACTTGACCCCTATCCCCAGAACCTCCATATGCCGTGGGGGCGGCCCTAAAAAGAGAGAGAAAGAGATGTGTTTTCACAGGCCTTTTCAGTAGAGGATGCTTCTTTTTAAAGGAGAGCAAACTTGCAGTTGGAAGAGAGGAACAAATGAAAGACTGAGTTCCCTTCAAGCCTTTCCGAGTAAAGTAGTCCTTATAGAGGTACATTACTTTTTTCAAGGTAGTTCTTGCCACATTATAAGAATGGCAAATACTTTTTTTTTTTTTTTTTTTTTTTGCCTTTTCTAGGACCGCTTCCTGCGGCATATGGAGATTCCCAGGCTAGGGGTCTAATCGGAGCTGTAGCCACCGGTCTACACCACAGCCACAGCAACGCGGGCTCCGAGCCTCGTCTGCAACCTACATCTCAGCTCTCGGCAACGCCAGATCCTTAACCCACTGAGCAAGGCCAGGGATCGAACCCACAACCTTATGGTTCCTAGTCGGATTCGTTAACCACTGAGCCACATCGGGAACTCCAGAATGGCAAATACTTTATGAGAACTTTTTAAATTCCTAGGATAAATGCCACACAATGGATTGAACTCCAAACAATCTCTGTTTTCAAGCACAGGTACCTTCATGGAAAAAGAAAACTGACATTTATGATGTACCTGAAATGCACAAGCCAAGATCTGTGATGAACTTGTTCACATACGTCCTTCAGCTTAACATAACCATATGCATTTGTAACGATTTTTACTCAACTGGGAATGAAACTGAGGCTCAGACAGGCTGAGTGACTCATACAAGATAATATCTCTAGTTAAATGCCATAGCCTGAATTTGAATGTAGGTCAGTCTAAAAGCAAGACCCTTGCTAATTCCACAACATGCTCCAGCCTTGAAAACTGGACATTGGGAGACGTCCGGTCTCGCCGACAACATGCAAAAAACTTGGAAATTATCATTCCTAGTCTCAACAATAAGACAACCGCTGAACGAACTGCACATCAAGGATTCTTCTTAAACGCATCAGGGAATTGAAGACACAGGGCAAACTGCTACCCTGAAATCTGGAAAGAGAGGCAAATACAGAGAATCACAGCTGAGATATGCTTACTTGGAACAGAAGCCACTGAAGCCATAAACTAGTAGGCACACTTAAATGGCAATTTTGACAAATTGATAGAAGCTGAATGGGAACTAGCTTGAAAGTTAAAAACTCCTGGGTCCCCAGTTTCGTCCATCCCCCCACACTCCCACAGGATTTCCTCAAGAAAATGCACAAAGTCCTCATGGTTAAGAGCTGAGAAAAATCTCCTTGTTTTTTTTTGGTTCAGGTAGAGGAAAGCAATAATTTAGAAATATACCATGAGCTTCTCCATAACAAATGGCGGCTCTCCAAGGGACACAACTTTACCAAAGCCTAATATTCCTGGAGGAAGGGCAACTAGACAATTCCACTCCCCTCTAGCCTTCCTAGAGCTAACCCCTAAAGGGAGAGAAAAAAGGCTGCGAAAAATTTATGAGGGTCACAGCCCATGGACTTAAGAGTAGTCGTAACATTATAGACCACTTCCACTCCACTCATACCTGACCACCAGAAAGACATGGATCCCACTTAAAAGAGTTCTTAGAGAAATCCAAAAACAACAGGTGAGAGAGAAAAAAAAAAAGACACAAGTATCTATAGCTACAGCAAACACTAAATATCCCAGTTCCTAGGCGATCCTGTTGTGGCACAGTGGTTAACGAATCCGACTAGGAACCATGAGGTTGCAGGTTCGATCCCTGGCCTTGCTCAGCAGGTTAAGGATCCGGCATTGCCATGAGCTGTGGTGTAGGCTGCAGACGTGGCTCAGATTAGACCCCTAGCCTGGGAACCTCCATATGCCGCAGGTGCAGCCCTAGAAAAGACAAAAAAAAGAAAAAAATCCCAGTTCCTAGCCACATTAACAAAACTTCACACTAAAAGTCTGATTACTTCAGGTCCCATTACTCAATATATCACACCCTGCTTTCAACAAACAATTACACGCCATGCAAAAAGAAAAAAAAAAGTCTGAAGGGACGAAGCAATTAGCATAACCATACTCAGATATGGCATAGACTTTGGAAATATCAGGCAGAGAATTTAAAATAACTATTCTTAATATGTTCAGGGATCTAATGAATGGACAACATATAAGAATAGATGGAAACTGTAAATATGGAGCTGGAAATGTTAAGAAATATTGAATGGCAATGCTAGCAATCAAAAACAGAAACAGAAATGAAGTCTGCCCTTCATGGGCTAATCCGTGTACTAGAAACAACCAAGGAAAGAAACATCAATAGAAACTTCCCAAACCAAAACAGCAAGAGAAAAAAGAATGGAAAAAAAAAAACAGAAAAGAATATTCAAGAGCTGTGGGAGAAATTCAAAAGGTGTAAAATATGTGTAATTGCAATTCGAAAAAGAGAAGAGAGCAAAAGAAATATTTGAGGTAATAATGGCCAAAATTTCACAAAATTCATGATAGACACCATCCACAGATCCAGGAAGTTTAGAGAATAACAAGGAGGTTGAATACCAAAATGCCTGCTCTTAGGTGTATCATATTCAAACTATAGAAAATGAAAGAGAAAGAGAAAATCTAAGAAGCTGGAGGAATTAAAAAATCTTAATCTTACCTATAGAGGTACAAAGATAAGAATTACATTAAACATCTCATCAGAAATCATGCAAGAAAGAAGAGCGAAATGCAATATTTAATGTTGAAAGAAAAAAAAATCAACCTAGAATTCTGTTTCCAGCAAAATTATCATCAAAAATGGAAAGAGAAATAAAAGACTTTCTTGGACAAACAAAAATGGAAGAAATTTGTCACCAGTAGACCTGGCTTGCAAAAAAATATTAAAATATGTTTTTCAGGAAGACAATGGTAGAACAGACCTACATATAGAAAGGAAGGGCTTCAGAGAAGGAATAAATAAAGGTATTATAAATCTTTTCTTTTTAAAAAATTGATTTAATAAATAAATTTGTTCAAAGTAGTAATAGCAATAATGCAGTAATATATTAGTGATTATAGCATATGAGTAAGTAAAGTGAATATTATAAGGTACCTGAACTACCAGTGCAGCAATATAGTGTAATTTGAAAGTGAATTTAGAATAGTTAAAAGCATATATTTCAAACTTTAGGGGAACCACTAAAAAGTTTCATAGAAAGTATAACTGATAAGCTAAGAGGGGAGAAAAAAATAGAATCAAACATAAATGTTCAGTTAAAACCAGAGAAGGCAGGAAAAGAGAAGAAAATTAAAAGTAAAACAAAGAACATGTTCAATAAATACAAAGCAGTTATAAACAGGAGTTCCCATCGTGGTGTAGCGGAAACAAATCCGACTAGGAACCATGAGGTTGTGGGTTTGATCCCTGGCCTCGCTCAGTGGGTTAAGGATCTGGCATTGCTGCAAGCTGTGGTGTAGGTCACAGATGCAGCTTGGATCCTGCATTGCTGTGGCTGTGGTGTAGGCCAGCAGCTACAGCTCCAATTTGACCCCTAGCCTGGGAACCTCCATATCCTGGGGGTGTGGCCTTTAAAAAAAAAAAGGAAGGAACTCCAGGAAACACATCTTAAATACAGAGATACAGCTAAATGGATAAAGAAAGACATATCACGCTAATATGAGGTAACAAAAACTGGAATAGCCAAATTAATTTCAGACTAAGCAAACTTTGGAAGAAGGAATATTATCAGGGATAAAAAAAAAGAGAGTAACATAATTATGAAGGGGTCAATCCTCCAAGAAGACATAATATTTATACATACAAATCCACAATTACAGTTGGAGACATCAATACCCCTCTATTAGTATATAATAAATCCATCAGGTGGAAAATTAGTAAGGCTATAGTTGAACTGAATAACATCCTCAATCAACCAGATCTAACTGACATTCATCCATCAACAGCAGAATATACATTTTTCTCAAGCTCACTTGGAACACTGACCAAGATAGACCATATTGTTGGCCATAAAACATGTTAACAAATTTAAAAGAAATCATACAAAGGATGTTCTCAGAACACAATGAATTTAAAATACAAGTCAATAACAGAAAGATAACAAGACAATATCGAATCATTTGCAAATTAGACAACACATTTCTACACAGCATATGGGACAAAGAAGAAATGTTAAGAGAAATTTAAAAATATTTTTAACTAAATGAAAATGACCATACAATTTACTGAAATTGGTGGGATGAAGCAAAAGCAGCACTTAGAGGGAAATTTATAGCATTGAATGCATATATTAGAAAAGGAAAAAAGATCTCAAGTCAATAATTTAAGATTCCACTAGAGGAAACTAGAGAAATAAGAACAATATAAATTTAAAGCAAGCAAAAGAAAAGAAATAATAAAAAATTAGAGCAGAATTCAATGAAGTTGAAAACAAAAAATCAGTGGGGACATCTAGTAAAACTAAAAGCTAGTTATTTGAAAAGATCAACAAAGTTTAAAAATATCTAGCTAGGCTAATGGAGAAAACAATAAAAGATACAATTTACTAATAAAAAATGAAAGAGGGGTCATTACTACTGATCGTATGGATATTAAAAGGATAATACGTGAATATTATGAACAACTCTATGCCCAAAAGCTTCATTAAATTAATGAAATGCACCACCAATTTCTTAAAAGACAAAAACTACCAAAACTTATATAAGGATAAATAGATAATTTGAACTGCCTCATGTTCATCAAAGAAGTTGATTAATTAATAACCTTCCAAAAGTAATGTACCAGGCCCAGATGGATTCACAGGTGAATTCTATCAAACATTTAAGGAAGAAGGAATACCAAATCTCTACAATCTCTTCCAGAAAACAGAAACAGAGAGAATATTTCCTAACTCATTCCATGAGGCCACCATTACCCTAGCACCAAAACCAAATAAAGACATTACAAGAAAGGAAAGCTACAGATCGATACTTCTCATGAACTTACTCTCATGAACATTATTTATTATTTATAAATAAAATAATCCACAATGACAACAAAAATTTTTTTTCTTTTTAGAGCTGCACCCACAGCATATGGAAGTTCCTGGGCTAGGGGTTGGATCAGAGCTGCAGCTGCTAGCCTACACCACAGCCTCAGCAAAGCCAGGTCCGAGCCACATCTGCGACCGGCAATGCCAGATCCTTAACCCTCTGAGTGGGTCTAGGGCTCAAACCTGCATCCTCATGGATACTGGTTGGGTTCATTACTGCTGAGCCACAATGGGAACGCCAAAATTTTAGTGAATCAAATCCAACAATGTATAAGAAGAATCATACACCATGACCCAGTGGTATTTATTCCAGATATGCAAGTCTGGTTCAAACTTCAAAAATCAGTTAATCTATCATCAGGCTATAAAGGAGAAAAATCACATGATTGTATCAATAGGTGTAGAAAAAGCATTTGCCAAAATGCAACACGATTCATGCTTTCAAACTCCCAGCAAACTAGGACTAGAGGGGAACTTTATCCATTTGATAAAGTTTATCTACAAGAAATGTATAGCTTATACCATATTTAATGGTGAGGAACTGGAAGCTTTCTCCCTAAGATTAGGAACAAGGCAAGGATGTCCCTCTCAGCACTTCTATTTAACACTGTATTTAAAGTTCTACTTGGAATTTTCTTGTAGCTCAATGGATAAAGGATCCAGCAGTGTTACTGTAGCAGCTTGGGTCGCTGCTGTGCTGCAGGTTAGATCTTTGGCCTGGGAATTTCCACGTTCCACAGGTGCAACCAGAAAAAAAAAATTCTACTTAATGCAATAAGACAAGATAAGGAAATGAAAGGTATACAGACTGGGAAGGAAAAAATAACCTGTCTTTGTTCACAAATGACATAATTGTCTTTATAGATTGTGTATACAGACGATGAGAAAGAATTGAAAAAAAATTCTCCATGAACTAAAAAGTGATTACACCAAGGTTGCAGGATGCAAAGCTAATATACAAAAGTCAATTGCTTTTCTATATACCAACAATGATTAACTGGTATTTCAAACTGAAAACACAATACCATTTACATTAGCATCCCTAGAATGGAATGCTTAGGTATAATTCTAATGAAATATATACAGGAATGAATGGAATATTACTCAATCGTAAAAAAAGAGTGAAATAATGCCAGTTGCAGCAACATGGATGGACCTAGACATTATCATACTAAGTGAAGTCAGAGAAAGACAAATATCATATGATATCACTTATATGTGGAATCTAATGAAATGATACAAATGAACTTATTTACAAAACAGAGACAGACTCAGAGACATAGAAAGCGAACTTATGGTTACCAAAGGAGAAAGGCAGAGAGGGGGGATATATTAGGAATTTGGTAGTAACATATACACACTACTATATATAAAATAGACAAACAACAAGGACTTACTATATAGCACAAGGAACTATACTCATTATTTGTAATCATCTATATAGGAAAACAGTCTGAAACTGAATCACTTTGCTGTACACTTGAAATTAATACATTGTAAATCAAATGTACTTCAATTTTAAAACGATGCACATCTCACTTTAAAAAGGATAAATGAGGAATTCCCATCATGGCTCAGCAGAAACGAACCCGACTAGGAACCATGAAGTTGCATGTTCGATCCCTGGCCTCCCTCAGTGGGTTAAGGATCCAGCGTTGCTGTGAGCTGTGGTGTAGGTTGCAGACGTGGCTCGGATCCCACATTGCTGTGGCTGTGATGTAGGCTGGCAGCTGTACCTCCGATTAGACCCCTAGCCTGGGAACCTCCATATGCCTTGGGTATGGCCCTAAAAAGACAAAAGACAAAAGACAAAAAAAAAAAAAAAGGATAAATGGAGAGATATTCCATGTTCATGAATGGAAAGACTCAATATCGTTAAGAAGCAAATTCTTCCCAATATGATCTATACAGTCAATGGAATCCCAATCGAAACCCCTGCAAGTTATTTGTGGATAACAATACTAAAGTTTCTATGGAAAGGCAAAAGACCCAGAATAGATATCACACCATTAATGAATAACAAAATCAGAGGACTGGGACACCCAACTTCAAGAATTCCTACAAGTTATTACAAGAAAATGGCTATAATTCCCTGTGTGATATCCTTGTTGCTTATCTATGTGATACACAGTAGTTTGTACCTGTTAATCTCATACCCTTAATTTATATCTCACCCTTTCCCTCTCCTCTTTGGTAATACCTTATAATGGAGTATAATCTGCAAAAAATACTAAATCACTATGTGCTACATCTGAAACTAATAAAATCTTGTAAATTAAAAAAAAAAAAAGAAGCATTGGGAGCTCCCGTCGTGGCTCAGTGGTTAACGAATCCAACTAGGAACCATGAGGTTGCGGGTTCAATCCCTGGCCTTGTTCAGGGTGTTAAGGATCCGGCATTGCAGTGAGCTGTGGTGTAGGTTGCAGACGTGGCTCAGATCTGGTGTTGCTGTGGCTCTGGTGTAGGCTGGTGGCTATAGCTCTGATTAGACCCCTAGCCTGGGAACCTCCATATGTCGTGGGTGTGGCCCTAGAAAAGGCAAAAAGAAAAAAAAAAAGATGTACTAGTGGGAATCAATAGATTGTTAACTATTATTATTTTCTTGATGTGACTATTTACATACAGCCACATGTATCTACAATCAGATGAGAAAAACACTGAGGCCAAAATAAACTTCTGAAAAGGAATAAAATTCGTACAAATTACAGTAATCAAGACAGCATAATATTAGCAAAAGAAGAAATAGATCAATGGGACAGAATACTGAATCTAGAAGTAGATTCACAGGAAAGGGAAAGGAAACTGAATGGAAAAAGGATAGTCTTTTCAACAAATAGATCTGAATCATTGGACGTATGCAAAGAAATAAATCTTGATATAGACCTTATACTTTTCATAAAATTAAAATGGATTATAGACCTAAATATAAAATGCAAAACCATAAAACTTCTAGATGATAACATAGAAGATCTTGATTACTTTGAGTTTTGCAGGAAGGTTTTTTTGTTTTGTTTTGGTTTTTTTTTTTTGTCTTTTTGCTATTTCTTTGGGCTGCTCCCGCGGCATATGGAGGTTCCCAGGCTAGGGGTCGAATCGGAGCTGTAGCCACCCGTCTACACCAAAGCCACAGCAATGCGGGATCCGAGCCACGTCTGCAACCTACACCACAGCTCACGGCAACGCCAGATCATTAACCCACTGAGCAAGGGCAGGGACCGAACCCGCAACCTCATGGTTCCTAGTCGGATTCGTTAACCACTGCGCCACGACGGGAACTCCCTGCAGGAAGGTTTTAGATACAACATCAAAAGTATAATTCATGAAATAAACAATTGGTAGTTGGACTTCACTAAAATTTAAAACATCTGTTTTGTAAAAAGAATAAGAGACAAACATCCGTTCAGAGACTGAAAAGGACAAGCCACAGGCTGTGAGAAAATATTTGTAAAGCATCTGATAAAGGACTTGTATCCAATCTATACAAAGAATTCTTAAAAATCAAAAGACAGGAGTTCCCGTCGTAGCGCAGTGGTTAACGAATCCGACTAGGAACCATGAGGTTGCGGGTTCGGTCCCTGCCCTTGCTCAGTGGGTTAACGATCCGGCGTTGCCGTGAGCTGTGGTGTAGGTTGCAGACGCGGCTCGGATCCCGCATTGCTGTGGCTCTGGCGTAGGCCGGTGGCTACAGCTCCGATTCGACCCCTAGCCTGGGAACCTCCATATGCCTCGGGAGCGGCCCAAGAAATAGCAACAACAACAACAAAAAAGACAAAAAAAAAAAAAAAAAAATCAAAAGACAACAAACAATTCAATTAAAATTGGACAAAAGATCTGAACAGAATTCTCACCAAAGAAGATATGTAGATGGCAAATAAGCATAAGAAAATGTGCTCAGTATCTTATGTCATTAGGGAATGGCAAATTCAAACAACAATGAATAACTACTACCCAGCCGGGAGAATGGCTAAGATTCATAATTCTAACAATACCAAAGGCTGACAAAGATGCAGTACTATATTACTGGTGGGAATGCAAAGTGGTACAGCCACTTTGGAAGATAGTTTGGCAGTTTCTTACAAATATAATTGTGATCCAGTATTTGTGCTCTGAGATATTTACCCAATTGAGATGAAAATGTATGTTCATACAAAACGCTATACCTGAATGTTTACAGCACTTTTGTTTATAATAATAAAAAACCAGAAGCAAGCAAGTGGTCCTTCAAAGGATAACTGTCGTATATCCATACAACGGAGTACTATTTATCAGTAAAAATCAATGAGCTATCCAAGCCACAGAGAGACATGGAGGAATCTTAGATGTCTATTGCTAAGTAAGGGAAGCTGGTCTTAAAAGGCTGTATACTGTATGATTCCAACCATTCGACATTCTGGAAAAGGCAAAACTTTTGAGACACTAAGATCAGTGGTGTCCAGGGGTTTGGGGGGTGGGGGAAGACGGGCGGGGGGTGGGGGGAAGGGTGAATAGGAGAAGCATGGATATTTTTAGGGTGGTGAAATAGTTCAGTATGATATTCTAATGGAGGATACAAGACAATGCATTGGTTAAAACTCAAAAGAACTGTGCAACACAGAGCAAATTTTAATGTAAACTACGGACTTCGGTTAATAATAATGTATCAATACTGGTACATTAATTGTACGAAACGTCCCACACTAATGCAGATAATGTTAATAATAGAGGAAGCTGTATGCAGAAGAAAGCAAGCAAAGAGGACCTCTGTACTGTTTGAATTTTGTTTAAATGTAAAACTGTTCTAAAAAACTAAAGTGTATTAATTTTTTTAAATGAGAAAAACTGGACCTTGGAAATTCGTTCTTGATGGAACTGGTGACTAGAACCACTGGAAAGTGTTAAATCTCCCTCTGCTCAATCTGCTTTGACATTTTACATTTCTTTCAAGAGTTAGGAAGTTTTAGCATACAAATACACACCATATGGCATCAATGTAATTTTAATTGGAAAAACCACTGGAAAAAGTTAATGGACCAAAACACCCAAATAGGTAACACATTTCAATGTTATTTTTGAATAATGAATGATGTTTTTTAAAAAATTAGCCACATAAAAATACAAGTTTAGGTGGTAAGGAAAGCTCCCACATTTCCCACAATAGTTCACAGAGAAGATACGAGAAGTGTTGCTCCAAGTTCTATTGGATTTTTCTGGAATTTTATGTTCCACATTAATTTAGATAGAATTGGCCAAGCATAGAGGTAAGTTACTATTAAATATAAAACCACTGATTTGTGCAGGTCCATGACTAGACTGTAAATGTATATAGTCTTGCTTTTTAAGTTTCATATGCTAAACTTCTAAATACAAGGCTGGAATTAAAGAAATGAGTGAAAGACAAAAATGAAGGAAACATTTTTCAAGGGCTATTACAGATGTCGTTTCATAAATAGATAGATAGATAGGCGATGGATTTTCTCCCCAAGGCTATTACAGAACAGAAAAGAAAATTAAAACGATTCGCTCCAAGAATCCTCAGAAATAGAAATAAATATCCATAACTACTAAAAAATGTATGACTCTGCAATAGCTGACCACCCTCTGCCCCATTATCCCAATTAGTTCTTATCCTTTACCCTCCATTAGCTTTTCCGAAAAACTAGTTTGTTTTAACCTTCCGGACATTCTGATTCATGCATCCGATCATTTTTCCCTTTTCACATTTATTGCTGGAAAGCACAGACCAAAGGTGTGGTCTACTTCTATAGAGCATAATAAACTTCATGTCATGCATTTTCCATCATGGCCCGAGTCCTGGCACCATCTTACTTTCCTACCTGTATTTTTCCCTTTGCCTAATTGTTCCTATGTACTTTAGTTGCATTGTATCTTGCTTGTATTGTGTGCACTTTTGTAGAGCACTTTACAGTCTTTTCAGGAGAAGGTAGGATACAAATAAATAGGCAGGTAAATAAATGAGGAGAAAAAGAGGAGCTGTCCCTACCACTTTAAAACAAAACATCATTTCAACAATGTATTCTCACGAGTTTTAGTAGCAATGATAGAAACACTTAGGTTCACAAGTGGCCAGACCCTTGTCAAGGACTCACTGGCCACCCAACACTGTCTTCCCTAGCAGTTGTTAGGGCCCTTAACTGAATCTGCACACATGATCCTTCCAAAGTCTTTTATCTTTATACCTTTTTATCATACCTTAAAATTTGGGTCAAGTGTACAGATCATTAAAATTAGGCAGAGACAAATAAGGCTGGCTTCATCATGGCTCAGAATATGTCTGTTTCCATATTGGATTCAGGAAAAGGGCACCCTTGAGAAATCAGGAAAGTAGCTCAACAGTAGAACATACAGAAACTCCAGATGATGACTTGTTTCTAAAACTGATAAAACTTTGAGAACAATTTGTCTTGGAACTCATTTTACTGTGAACACACCAAGAATAATTCTGATTCTTCTAAGATAATCTTGTGGCCCAACATTTTTCATACTAGACCCTACTTTGATCCATCATCTTGATAAGTTAGTTCTAAGACTTGAATTTTAGCCCTTTTTTTTCATTCTTCTGTCTCCCAGGCCTTCACTTGAAGGAGCCCATTCTTGGTTGGTTAGGAAATATTCTTACATATTCGAGGGTTCCTGCGGCTAAGAAATGACACCTACTAAAAGAGACATCAGGGTCACATTCTTTTTCTTTTAGGGTCACATTCTTAGGGTTGTTTTTTTTTAGATTTTTTTTTTTTTTTTTTTTGTCTTTGTAGGGCCGCACTTGTGGCGCATGGAGGTTCCCAGGCTAGGGGTCCAATCGGAGCTGTAGCTGCCGGCCTACACCACAGCCACAGCAATGTGGGATCTGAGCCACGTCTACGACCTACACCATGGCTCACTAACCCACTGAGCGAGGCCAGGGATCAAACCCACGTCCTCATGGATGCTAGTCAGGTTTGTTAACTGCTGAGCCACGATGGGAACTCCCACATTCTTGGATCCTATAGTTTGCTCTTTACCAAAGAAAGCCTGACAGTATCCAAGGAAGTAAAGTTTTGAAGTTCCTCCCAGAAACCACAATTAAATAATTTTTAAAAGCCCCCAGAGTCCACCAAATCATTGCACCTCACTAAAATATTTTTGTAAAAAAATATTCTTCTCCAAAGAGCCTATAGGGAGGAGACATCGATTGCTCCAAACAAACAGTTTCGAGAAGAATGGCTTGTGTCTTAGCGAGACCAAAAATCACTAAGACAGTCTAGGTCTGGTTACTGTCTTCTCAGCTTGTGGAATTTTCTTTTTGTGGTGCATGACCATTAATTCCACAAACCAGGGCTAAAGACTTTCTTCTCTGAACTCCCTGCTATTACTAACCATAGCTTAGGAAAATAAAAATAGTCTATTGAAGATATACTGAACAAACGATCCTGCTCCAGAAAGAGATGAAGGGCTTCATTTGAAGGTTAAAATGCAAACGTTCTGGGAGGGCTTTTATCTTAAAAAAAGCCCCCTGTATTCCTTTTCAATATCCCTTTAGATTTTTGCGAAGAAAGAACACAACCAGGGGGGGGTTTGTGGTGGTGGTGGTGTTGTTAGGACACTTAATGTGTTCGTTTGACACCGTCTTGCTCTTGTCTGCTGGTCTTTCCTTCTTTGACACTTAACGAATATCCCAAGAAAAGTCAATTGTCAGTAGTTTATTCAGCCATTGTAATTGCAGAGAATTCTGTCTGTAACATGTTATTAGGGATTCCCATAGCACTTTATATTTCTGCGAGTGCTTCACAGCCAAAGCTTTCGTGCTGATAAGAGCAACCTGGTTGCGGGAAGATGCAATCCCAGGCTCCTTCCTCTCGCTAATGAGAAGTACCAGCTCTGAGTTGGCTTAAAATGTATATACACACCCTGCGGAGGTTTTTTCACTCCTATACTCTACAAGTACTCACTGAGCACTCTTTATAACAAAGTTTTTCGGTTTTCATACACAGAGAGCCGTGAGACCACTGTCTGCTCTCTCGTGAAGGATAAGGTGGACCTGGGATAAGAGTTTCCAAGCCCCAAAGGTTTGGGCCATTGCTTCTCCTGCTGAGCCACAACGAAGTCTCTCCAGATAATGTGTTCAAACCAAATCTCAACCTGTTTGGGACCTAAATTAGCAAGGCCCCTGATATTATGTTAAGTCAACAACTTGAACCACTTGTTAGAAAACCTATTTAAAGACCACTCTTGAGGCATCTTGGCCATCTCATTAGATCAGTTGCACTTGTATAAAACATTTTTTCCATTTAGCACTTACTGAATGCACACCCTCTGCTAGATTGTGAATGAAACATGCAAATGACATGGTCCTTTTGCCCCAGAGGCTTGCAATAGCCAGCTGGGAGAAAATACTGGACAGTCCATTATCTTTGAAAAGCATAAAATACCTTGCAGATATGAGAGTACCTTCTAGTCTGAGAAGGCTATAGCTGAAATATACATAGGAAACATGACAACACAATCCCCGTAGCTGAAGTGTTTCACGTCCTTTCAGAGTTTTAACATTCGCGTTCTCATTTAATCCTCCCCCTTTTCTATCATGGAAAGTGAGTGTGCATGCGTGTGTGCGCACGCCCACATGCACGTATGCAAACAATAGTTAAGGGAACTATTTCTATCCTAATATCACAGATAACTGAAACTAAGCTTGGCTCTAAATCATGTAGCTACATGGCAGTTGGTACCAGCAAAAAAACCTGGGATTCCTGACTCTCTGTGCAACGTTTACCCCGTTATGTCTATCTCCTTCCAAGTAAAATATTGCATGGCACCTAAAAATTAGCTTTAGGTCAAGCAGAACTATCATCTATGTCTGGGGCATTTACCTCTGCCAGACAGTGTTTCAAGCGCTCTATGTGAATTAATTCCTGTATTATCAGAAGTCCCCTAAGAGGCAGGTGTACTGTGTCTCTATTTTAAAAACAAGAAAACTGACGCATAAAAAGGTTAAAGAAACTTGCCACAGGTTATATGGTCAGTAAATAGAAGAGCTGAGATCTGAATTCAAGCAATCGGACTCCAGAGCTTATCCACTAAAACACTGTGCAATAATGCCTTGAGGTATGAGTAGCTTGTTTTTCTTTTTTTCTTTTTTTCCTCTTTTTATTGGGTTCACCTCTAAAAGAAACACCATTTCAGCTCTTTGGCTATCCTGGGTTTACAGGACATCTCAGGAAAATACTTTCATAACTTGGGTAGGATATGAAGAACAAGGTAAAAGCCTGAATGCTTTCAATGACTTACTAACAATAATTCCGTAGAAATACACTGCCTGCAGTGCCTTAAAGCCATGATGAAAGGGAAATTATAAGAAAATAAGAGAAAAGGGTCAATACTGTGCATTTCCTCGGGATTATGGATACGGGTATGAAATCTCAGAGCTCTCAGCTCTAACCATAAAACTAGGGTATGTAATTGAAAAGATAGCCTTTGCAAAAAGGCCAGGCCCTCCCTTGAGCCATAGTTCCTTCCAAGTGCTACTGGCAGAGACAGGACTCAAGGGCCAGGATCGTGACAATTTCTTGGGCCTCAGCCTCTTGCAGGCTACTCTGGCTCGGGAAACACAGCAAAGGCGAGGGCTGGGGGACTTGGGAAGGCTGGCCTGATGCACTCAGGGGGACAGGGCGGCTCAGGTGCACTCAGGGGGCTCTGGCAGCAGGCAAAGACTTGGCAAGAGGGTCAGCATCCGCACAGAGACTCCAGCTGCGTTCAAGGGCAAGTCGAGGGCATGGAACATCGGCGAGGGTCAACCAGGGGGCTTTCCCCTGAGCTTGTCCAGAGGACGGGATGTTTCACTTTTAGCAAATGGATCTGAAATTCTAGAAACCTCATCAAATGATGTTTGCCTCCACAGGAGAACTGAATCACGTTGCGTGTGCGTCTGGCACGTGTCTGTGGATGAAAGGGGTGGGGGAGGAGTGAATGGCTAGGGTCAAGGTTAGAATCTGACCATAGACATCAGCAGGTAGGAAAAATTGCAGCATTAGGCTTGATGACGTCCCTGGTGAAGCTGGGCCTGGTGGCTTCTGCTTCCTTCCAGGAGGAACATCAAGGCGTCGAAGCAACCACGACGATTGCAATTATGGCCTCCCTGCCGGAGGCTTTGATAAACGCTGGATGCTTCTCAAAAGGTCCAAAAATGTTTATGTGCAGAAAGGGAGGTGTTTCACAATTTCCTGAGCCTCAAGCACCTCAAGTAAAGTGTGCTTTCTCCCGGAAGAACTTGACAGTAAGGAAAGGGGACCCCGTAGACTTCTCATGAGTCACGCTGTTGTTGCTAGATATTTGATCATCTCTTTGTGACATTGCCTTTGTTTTGTTTAGGAAGAAAATTGTTGTCGTGTATCCCAAACACAGTGTGTACATACCTGAGGGCCACCCATGATTTCTCTCCTCCTCCACAGCCTTTGTTATCTCATTCCCCTCCACCTTAACTTTTGGATGAAGAACCAATTCTACTGACATCTAGAATGGTGAGATGCAGCAGGAAAAAAGACTACGGTACCAATATGATCTCTGAGGCGGGTCATCTAGTCTCCGTAGGTCTGAATAAATTATTCATTGGTACCTACTGACACCAAAGCAGCTAAATTCTGAGGCTTGACGGCTACCTGAATTCTGGTCTGTAGCAGGCACTGGGGGCTTCAGGAAGTCTCTGAAGAGCCCAAAACCTTCGTGCAACTTCAAAAAGAAATGCATGAGAGCAAAGTCTCCTTGATGAAAACCTCAATTGTATTGTTGACTATTTCAGGGAAACATGGAAATGGGTTTAGCGGGAAGTTATCAAACTGGAGAGCCAGCAACTGACATAATCCTAGAAATACAACCTGGCAGAAGAGAGGGTAAGAAAGACAAGCAGCCACTGTCCCAAACGTAAATGCTGGAGCTTGATCCAGCCTCCCGTTTTGCTTTGTCTGAGTACCTCCGGCGACCGTCATAGGCAATGTATCAAACAAAAGTCAGCGTGAGAACCCCAGGTCCTGAGTAGCAAAAAGGAAGAAAGCCCCTCAGTGCTACCTCGATTACTTGCAGCATCAGAGACGTGGACAACTTTGGCTGCCACTCGTCCTCGAGCTTCTGATGAACTGCAGGTCCTTATCTGAAGAAGGCCCCAGCTAAGGGGGCACACGCAGCACAGGATCCTTCTCATAGCAGGATGCTCTTATCTTCTAGGGGTTTCTCCCTCAACAGCTCACAATGATCTCCGTCCTTTTAACTCTTCATTCCTAGACCTCCACCAACTCAACTCAATATTGAAATCTGGGGAGTACCTGTCGTGGCGCAGCGGAAACGACTCCGACTAGGAACCATGAGGTTACAGGTTCGGCCCCTGGCCTCGCTCAGTGGGTTAAGGATCTGGCATTGCCGTGAGCTGTGGTGTAGGTCAAATATGCAACTCGGATCTGGCTTTTCAGTGGCTGTGGCGTAGGCCGGCGGCTGTAGCTCCAATTCGACCCCTAGCCTGGGAGCCTCCATATGGCGCAGGTGTGGCCCTAAAAATACAAAAGACCAAAAAAAAAAAAAAAAAAAATCGAAATCTGGGAGGGAATGTGGGCCAAGAACTGAATCAATGGAATATAGTTCCGTGGGGCACAGGGACAAGGGACACTATATCGACAACTTTCAAGGCTCAATCCCTGTGAAGGGAACATCTGCGGGAAAAGAAATCCAGCTGTTGGCTGGGAAGCCCCCTTTGTGTCTGCTTCTGGTACACTGACATTTTCTGAGTTCAAAGAAAACAGCGCCGAAATTACAAAAAGGCCTGGGCACTATTGAAAAATAATGCTTGGAGTGATCCGATGTCTAAAGTGGCTTCCTGCCAGAAGGACCTTTGCCACAGTGCTACATGCAAGAGAGCTTATTTTAAATGGGCATTTTAAAACTGGTCCATTTCTGTAATTTGGCAATGTGCCTGGAAAAAGCTGATTTTGAGACTGGGCCTTTTAAAGAAAATCTCTAAAATATAAGGCACAGTGGCTTTCCCTAATGAGGCTTTCTGATCCTGTCGCTGAGCGCTTTCCTTAAACATGCCTGGGGGCCTCTGTGCAGGCCTGGGGGCAGCCCCGGGTCCAGGGCGAAGGAAGACAGGGCACAATTGCTGCAAGAGCTCCTCCGCCGACCTAACTGGCCTCAACTGAGCTATAAATTCCAGCTCGTGGGGTCTAGAACAGTGGAGCTGACAGCGCTGAAAATTCCATCTGTTTAAAGAAAGAAAGATGAGGGGGAACCCCTCAAATATTATTGTTCCAGTTTGAGATATGTGCCACAAAAAGACAAATTAAAATTCGATTTTTGTCTCTTTCCCAGATCTGCCTGTGAAGTCACTGAGGTCAATTCTCTGGCCCAGAATGACTGAAACCAAAGTAGAGAAGTGAATTGTTTTCTATTCTTTTTTGGCACTAAATTCTTTGGGCAGGGGAGGGGGAAGGAAATATTAGAGCCCTATGGTCTCCCTGGCCTATGAGGACATCAGTGGTTCACTGGCATATTAACACGAATCATGTTCACGCTGCCCCTGGGAATAGACCCACAGTGAGGCTGCCTGATTTCTGGGCTGTATCTTTTTTCTTTTGGTCTTTTTAGGGGTGCACCTGCGGCATACGGAAATTCCCAGGCTGAACTGGAGCTACAGCTGCAACAGCAACACAGGATCCAAGCTGTGTCTGCGACCTACACCACAGCTCAGGGCAACGCCAGATCCTGAACCCACCAAGCGAGGCCAGGATCGAACCTGCATCCTAGTGGATCCTAGTCAGGTTCATTAACCACTGAGCCATGAAGGGAACGCCCCTGTGCTATATCTTTAAGCTTTTCAGAATGGTTTGGATCTGAGCTTTGACCACAGAACAAGTTACCGGTACTCATATGCTGCCAAATTATAGCACATTGCTTCTCCCGGGCCCCTTTCCTCCTCCTCCTCTATTGCATTTTCAGTCCTTCCATGTGCCTCTCAAAAATGCCAAGTGAAAGACAAAACAGAAACAAAAACAGAGTCCTGCCGTGGCTCAGTGGCTAATGAATCCAACTAGGAACCATGAGGTTGGGGGTTCGATCCCTGGCCTTGCTCAGTGGGTTAAGAATCCGGCATTGCCGTGAGCTGTGGTGTAGGTTGCAGACGTGGCTCGGATCCCGCGTTGCTGTGGCTCTGGCATAGGTCGGCGGCTACAGCTCCAATTCGACCCCTAGCCTGGGAACCTCCATATGCCATGGGAGCGGCCCTAGAAAAGACAAAAAGACAAAAAACAAAACAAAAAAACCAACCAAACAAAACCAACCAACCAAACGAACAAATGCCAAGTGGAGGTCAGCAAACGTGGCCACAAAAGGGAAAAACCGAAGTTTACCTGCCATTTCTCGATGCTTGTTAGACCACGAGTATAATGCTATACAGTATTTTTGGTTTGTTTGTTTCAGCTGAGGGGTTTTTGTGGGTCAGCTCATACACTGCTAGCCAACTTGTTTCCACAAAGTGAGTCAGGCCAGAGGAGAAGGCTCATTTATCTGAGCAGACACTTGTCAGAACTGACCAGAAGGAAAGGTGCTGGTGGTTGGCACCTCCCAACAGCGAGAAAGGTCTGCGGCTGACAGCAACCGGGGAAAAGATTGGCCACGATGGGTCCCAACTTAGCTGGAATTGTGTCCCTTTCATCAGCTCCTTTGGGCTGATGTTATCATCATACCCCACCCCACCCCATAAATGCCAGGTGTCCTTTTTTTCCTTAAAATTAAAATGAAGGTAGAAAAAAATCGGGGACATAACAGTTGATTACAATCGAAAAAAAAGGGAAGGTTCAAGAACGCCATGACTCCTCTGGAGCCAGTGTGGATGCTGACAGCCCAGGTTGAGAATTGCTGGTTAACATGACATCGGCAGACTGGTTCTATGGTGATGACTACATTTCAACAACAACCCCAATAATAATGGTGACAAGAGGGACAGCTAATATCTGCATAGCACATTCATTTGAACCAGGCACTATTCTAAGCCTGTATTAATTCATTTCATTCACGTATTAATTCATTTCATCCCTACAACTGCCTCATGAAATAGGTATCACTATGATTCCCAGTTGATAAGATGAGGAAACGGAGGCTCAGAGAGCAGAGGTAACTTGCCCAAGGCCCAACAGCCAATAAGCGGTGCAGAGCCGGAGTTCTGGAGCGAGGTCTCTACGGTTCCGAAGCTCTTAAGCACCTCTCTCTAACGCCCAGCGAGGGAGACTATAGAGTCTCCCAGAGACCAGGAGCAGGAGAGGGAAAGGTAGTGTGCCATGGTACATTCATGATTATTGACATTTCAAACAACAGAAAAAGAAGGCATGAGATTTTCATTTTTTATCCTGTGGAATTTTGGATAGAAACAGAGGAGGTTCATTGGCGGGAGGAGGCTGGGAGACGGGCTAACGAGGAAACCTCATCAGGTCCAGAGTTGAGCGCATCCTTCTCTCAGGAGAGAATTCACATCAACCAAGCTCACAAAAGGCTATGTTTAAAAATTTTTTTAATGTCCAGGGTTTGGAGACCCACAACTCAATTTTGACAACCTCCCAGATTCATTGAACACATGATCTCCAAGCAAAGTCCAAACACTGCTGAATCAAAGTATCAATTTATAATGATACATCTAATTTACAAAGTGACAGATCCTCATGTCAT
Organism: Sus scrofa; assembly: GCF_054392235.1. Classification (NCBI taxonomy): domain Eukaryota; kingdom Metazoa; phylum Chordata; class Mammalia; order Artiodactyla; family Suidae; genus Sus; species Sus scrofa. The sequence goes on from NC_139401.1 coordinate 119,990,426, forward strand.
CTCCCCACTGGTAAATAACACGGAAAGCCCAACTATCATCTAAGACCTGTTTACAAACATGGAATCAGTACCAACTCCAATGCCAAGATGTGACTGTCTAATAAGCGTCACGTTAAGCTGTATCTCTAGGAATAAGATTTTCTAACACTATAACAATAACATTTATCGAGGGATTACCATGTGCCAGGCAATGTACTAAATAGATACATTATCTTCTTTTTTTTTATGGCCACACCCACAGCATATGAAGTTCTTGGGCCAGGGATTGAATCTGAGCCACACGGTGATGAGCTGTGATTTGTGCTGCAGCTGCAGCCATGCCAGATCCTTTAACCCACTGCGCCCGCATCTCTGCAGTGACCCGAGCCACTGTAGTTGGATTCTTAACCTACTGTGGAAACTCTTAAATTATCTTCTTTCGCTCTTACAAAGGCCCGATGTGGTAGGTAATGTCATTAAAATTCCCGTGTTAAAGGCAGAAACTGAGGCTGGGAATGGCATAGCCACCTGCCCAAAGTCATAAAGCTGCAGAGTGCTAGGCCTGAGACCCGAACCCTCATCAGTCGGGTTATGGGATGGCTCCCATAACCACGTTGCTTTGTTGCCTCCGTGCCTCGTCCGGAGCTGGACAAGGCAAGTCTCTCTCCCGGGGAGAGTGGGCTGATCAGTGCTGCAAGCTTTCGCTGTGACTTTCTCCTCTTTCTCTGCTTTCATGACCGACAGCCCCTGACCCCCACTCCCTGACGGACACACACTTTCTTCAGCTGTGTTAACACGGTCACTCTGGCTCCTGTCTGGTCTTTCTTCCCCAGGAGCCATTAAATCTGTCTGTCTCTGGCTCCGTCTCGCCCCTCTCTCTTTCTGAAACTTAAAAAATAAAGTTTAAAGAAGGAAAATAATCATCACCCATATTCCTGCCAACTCTCATCAGCAATAGGTAACGTTTAGCAATGCGCTTCCAATCCTTCGTCTACACTGATGCTTTACAAAACTCTACAAGGAACACGGGATGACTTGTTCTCTTGTAACTCAGTCCCTTCAAAGGGAATTTCCATAACTCTGTTCTCATTCATAACTTGTTGGTTTCCTAGCTGAACTCTTAGGGGATAATTTCACTTCCAGTATTTTCAGGTCCTTGGAGAGGCCCCTCGAAGCTGCCGTCATGCCCCAACTACGTATTACCAGAAATGATGAGATGGACACACAACCAACCAGGTAGGCAAGGCTGACCGTCTTATTAACGTTAGAGCTCAAGACCATACACTCTGTCTAGCCTGCCGAACTCTCTAAATTGTCAAAAAATCCAGATCAGCAGGAAAGATTGTAAACATGGGTATTGTGCAGCAGTCAAGGACTACACAATCTTTCCCCAACAAAGCCAAAGTATTTATACACTGACAAGGAACTTACAAGAGCGGACATCAACAATGAACTATATGGGTGATTTTGGCAAAATGGAGAGCATCGTTTTGAAAAAAGGATACCTTGGACACAGAAAAGGAAGCTATTAAGAAACACTTCTGAATATTTCTGAAACTCCCAGACATCATTCATGATCTCTGATAACTATGACATTTGGCATATATTTATTTCAAAACAAAAAATTCAAAGGGGCATTGGTTTATGGGTTTAAAGAAAGCTGTATGCCCAGAACTATTTTTAAGGGTTATCTGAGGAAAGGAGAAGACCACAAAGTTAATGGAAATTAAAAAGGCTTCCCAAAGGGGAAAAATGTGGTGTGCAAGGCAAATATCAACAAGTGAGCACAGCGAACAATGGTCAAAGACATCTTTTCTAGCAAATCAAAGAAGTCTTTTTCGGTCTGTAATGCATTAAACTTCTAGGGTTCTCATTATGGAGTTATTTTTATAGTTGACCTACTCTAAATATATCTTTCTAATAATTTATATAGCAGAAAACTGAGGAGATATTATAAACTAAATTCAGTGCTGGAGTTCCCGTCGTGGCGCAGTGGTTAACGAATCCAACTAGGAACCATGAGGTTACGGGTTCGGTCCCTGGCCTTGCTCAGTGGGTTAAGAATCCGGCATTGCCGTGAGCTGTGGTGTAGGTTGCAGACGTGGCTCGGATCCCGCGTTGCTGTGGCTCTGGCGTAGGCGGGGGGCTACAGCTCCGATTCGACCCCTAGCCTGGGAACCTCCATATGCTGCGGGAGCAGCCCAACAAATGGCAAAAGACAAAAAAATAAAATAAAATAAAATAAATAAATAAAAATAAATAAACTCAGTGCTATTTCAGATCAAAACACTTGTCTCAAAGAATTTCATCACAGATTATAGGTATCAACCAAATGACTGGCTCCCCCTCCTGGCCATCCCGGGGATGACATAAAACAATCCTCATGCCTCAGCCCTTCACAGAACCTTTCTCAGGCACCATTTGTCGGAAACCCTACTATACAGAGGGCCACAGAGGGTTCTACTGCAAGCATCAAGACAAGCAGATGGCTAATGCCCTTATTCTGCTAGGCTTTTAACTAGAATCGCAAAACATACCTATTTGCATATCGAATATCTTATGACTCAAGAGACATTTGTGTTCCAATCACAGCCCATGCACTTGTTTGCTCTCATCCTCTTACAGCATGGTCCAAAATTAGTGCAGAAAGTAGACAGTCACGTCCTCTTTTTACTAACATCTTAGTCAAGAACTCTTCTAGGAACTGGGCTCTCCTTCTCCTGGCCTCAACTCTTCTTTCTCCGCTCCTCTGTTGGTCTCTGCCCCTCTTTATCCACTTCTTACTTACATTCCAAATATCAACCAAGTCCTGTAAAAGGCAGGCTTCTGCTCTTTTCTAGGCCTTCCTGTCTGCCCCAGACCTTTGGATGCCAATTGCTTGACCTGAAATTGTGGCCTCACAGTGCTCGTCCCCCCCTTCTAGGTTGGAATGCCGAACCCTCACTCCAGCCCGTCTGCTAGACACACACAACCTCACCAACATCTTCCAGCTGGGCCTGATATACTGAAAATGCTAGTTCCAGAACACAAAAGCACTGCATGAAAATATTTGTCAATAAATTTTATTGGAGTATAGTTGACTTTGAAGGTTGTGTTAGTTTCAGGTGTACAGCAAAGTAAATCAGTTACACATATACATATATCTGTTCCTTTTCAGATTCTTTTCCCAATTAGGTTAATACACAGTATTGAGTAGATTACCTTGTGCGAGACAGTAGGTCCTGGTTACCTCTCTATTTCATACACAGTGGTATGTATAAGCCAATGCCAACCTCCTAATTTACCCTTCCTACCTCACATTTCTCCTTTGGCAAACATGATTTTTTTTTTTTTTTTTTTTTTGGCTTTTCGCCATTACTTGGGCCGCTCCGGCGGCATACGGAGGTTCCCAGGCTAGGGGTTGAATCGGAGCTGTAGCTGCCAGCCTACACCAGAGCCACAGCAACGCAGGATCCAAGCCGCGTTTGCGACCTACACCACAGCTCACGGCAACGCCGGATCGTTAACCCACTGAGCAAGGCCAGGGATCGAACCCGCAACCTCATGGTTCCTAGTCGGATTCGTTAACCACTGCACCACGACGGGAACTCCGGCAAACATGATTTTTGTTTTTGTTTTTGTCTTTTTAGGGACGCACCCATGGCATATGGGGGTTCCCAGGCTAGGGGTCCAATCGGAGCTGCAGCTGCCAGCCTATGCCATAGCCACAACAAGGCCAGATCCGAGCTGCATCTTCGACCTACACCACAGCTCACAGCAATGCCAGATCCTTAACCCACTGAGCAGGACCAGGGATTGAACCTGCGTCCTCATGGATGCTGGTCAGATTCGCTTCCACTGCACTACAATGGGAACTCCTGGTAACCATGATTTTGGTTTCAAAATCTTTGCGTCTGTTTCTGTTTTGTAAGTTCTTTTGTATCATTTTTTGGGGGGTTAGATTCCACATAATAGTGATCTCATATGCCAACTGTCTTTCTCTGTTTTTTAATGAAAATAGTAATACAAGGCTCCTCTTAATCAAACCTGCTTATTTTCATCTATCATTTAGATTAGAAATCATTGATACTAGAAATATACATGTTTAAACCTGAAAGTGGCCTTATAAATCATCAAATTCGGTGACTCTTAGGCATTTTTGGTTTGCAAGTCTACGAAGTCAGCATCTCCTGGGGTGCCTGTTAAACATATAGATTCCTAGGCCTTACTATAACCCTCTAAATTCAGAGTTTTAAGGCATTGGTCCCAAGGATCTACATTTTAACAAGTGCCCAAGGCAAGCCTGGTGCAGAAGTAAGTCTGGGCATACTGATTATCAAAGCCTATCGTGTCTCAGATGAGGAAACGGATAGAGAAGGAGGCCCATGGGGCCCAGTCTTCTGTTCTCCCTCTCTTTCCACTTTCTCTCCTGCTGGGAGAAGACCTTAGAACCATCTTGCATGAGAGCTAGTTATAAAGGCCATCCCCATAAACAGCTTGTTTGTAAAGAACACAGTGGCCTGTCTGCTAAACCTTCTCAAGACCCTTCATATTAACTGCTGTATATTTGTGATTTCTCCCTCCCGCCCCCAAACTCACGCGGGTCAAAACCAGGAGAGACCGTTGTGTTGGAGCATCGTGCTGGAGCATGAGAGAATCACATGACGATGATCACTTGAGCTGCATAAACTACGTGTTACCCCTTCTTTATAAAGACTATAGGATGAGAACCAAACAGGGAAAAGCAAAATGGAAAAGAGGCACTAACAAAGAAAGCATTAATAGGTCCTAGTCCCTTAGATGGCCCTCCCGTTGGCTGCTTATACTTTAGCTATACCTTACATTCAACCGTCGGAAGAGAGTCACACAAATAGTTTTTTTCCATTACAGATAAATATTTCAGAAACAAAATTTGTCATGGACCTTTCCCAAGTGACATGAACTGAAACAGGAGTGTGATTATTAGATAATATAACAATGGAGTTCCCGTTGTGCCTCAGTGGTTAACGAATACAACTAGGAACCATGAGGTTGCGGGTTCGATCCCTGGCCTTGCTCAGTGGGTTAAGGACCCGCCGTGGTGTAGGTCGCAGACACGGCTTGGATCCTGTGTTGCTGTGGCTGTGGTGTAGGCCGGTGGCTACAGCTCCGATTTGACCCCTAGCCTGGGAACCTCCATATGCCGTGGGAGAGGCCCTAGAAAAGGCAAAAAGACAAATAGACCAAAAATAAATAAATAAATAATATAACAACTGAGACTTTAAGATAATAATCAAGTATGTTTGGGCCTGGACGAGATGACCATAAAGGCTATTAGAACATTATCACGAACTCCCACTTGGTAAATATGTAAAAAAAGGTCAGTTCAGATTTAGTTAAATATAGTAGCCAAAGACATGCAAGACACACTCCTATCCTTCTGAAGCTACTCCAAAACATCGCAGAGGAAGGGACACTCCCAAACGCACTCTGAGGCCACCATCACCCTCATACCAAAACCAGATGAAGACACCACAAAAAAAGAAAATTACAGGCCAATTTCACTGATGAACATAGATCCAAAAATCCTCATCAAAATACTAGCAAACCGCATCCAACAATACAGTAAAAGGATTGGACATTGTGACACACTCACTTGGAAATACCAGGTAGTCCTCTTGACCTGGGACTGCTTGAATGCCTCTGAGAGCTTGGTTTGCGAATAATAACAGAATAGGGGCCATGGGTGATTCAAGAAATAGCAGGTGGAACTGTGAAGAGTTATATTTAAAGATGTGCCAAAGGCACTGGGTTTCTATAAGTGATCAGAGTCGACACCAGAAGTATTTGGCTATGAGTGTAACAAGATCCAAATGTAATGCAGGTTGGGAAACCCTTGTCTGGCAATTGCCTACAAAGGCACAGGGCCTTAAAGCCTATATGTCCGCACACGCGCGTGTGTGTGTGTGTGTGTGTGTGTGTGTGTGTGTGGTTGCTAGGATTGAGAAAATTCATTAGAAGAGAATGTATATATGTATGTGTGGCTGGCTCACTTTGCTGTACAGTAGAAAATTGACAGAACACTGTAAACCAGCTATAATGCAAAAAATAAAAATCATTTATAAAAAAAAGAAAGAAAGACATTTCCTTAGAATGGATAGACAACAAGATCCTGCTGTATAGCACAGGGAGCTATATCCAACCTCCTGGCATAGACTATGACAGAAAAGAACATAAAAAGGAATGTATAGATACGTATAACTGAGTCACTTTGCTGTATCGCAGACATTAGCACAACATTGCAAATCAACTACAATTTTTAAAAATTGTTTCAAAAAAATAAATTTTGGATTAGTATTTTGGTTACTGGAAAGAAAGAAAAATTACATAAGCTTCCAATTTAATGAAAAAGAATCAACATCCTCCCTATCTTGGCCTGCTCCCCCCCAACCCCCGTCTCTCTTCTGTGCTCAACAGAGTACGCTGTGTGTACATCTTCATACTAAAGTGTAAAGACTCTCTGCTCTTACAAACATCTCCCAGCACAAGTGCTCTGAGGACAAGGACTGTGTGCCTCATTCATCTGAACTCTAGCACCTGGTTCTGGTTACATAGGAGACTCTCCACGTGCACTTGCGAAATGGACAGATGAATGAGAAATTGCAGGACGCTGGCCAGATAGACACCGGGGGTAGCCCACCCTGTGCCACAATGCGTGCTGGAAAAATTAAAAATTAGTCAATCCATCCATTGGTTGGTCTACAGGATCTCAAACCAGCAATCTGCTCTTTTTTTTCCCTCCCTCCAAATATCAAGACATTTCAGGCTATGTGGTCACTCAACTAGAACTGAAGGACAGGAAACACCTTAGCCTATTGCACAAGACTTGGAAAATTCACATATATTCTGCCTTTAGTTTTATCCCTTAGGACGTGGTCTGCAATAGTGTGGGGGTATTTTGAAAAACATCTTTACTATTAAAGGAAACCACAAAGACTTTATTAACATTATCTCATTAATCTTCCAAACAAAGCTGTAAGGCAAGAACAAATTTTACCGATGAGGAAACAATTACGAAGGAGGCTAAGTGACTTATTTACTTAAAGTTATTAAGTTAATTACTGACTCCGTTGACATTTGACACTCTTGATATCCTCCTTCCTAAAGTGCTTTCCCTTGACCTCCCTGACACAAAACCATTCTCACTTCTTCCCTTTTCTTATGAGTTTAAGCTTCTTTATCAAAGAATGAATCTAATGTTAGATCCATTCATCTGTATTACTGCCAACTGTCTTCATCAATGTATCTGTATGTGCTCAGCTATGTTTACATATTTTTTGATGTTCTTTTCCAGGTACAGAGCCAGCTGTAGTGTGGTAATGAAAAGTATAACCTCTTGTATGATCCAGCAATTCCCACTCCTGGGGATATACCCAGAGAAAACCAGAATTCAAAAAGATACTTGCACCCCCATGTTCACTGCAGCACTATTTGCAATAGCCAAGACTTGGAAGCAACCTAAATGTCCATCGACAGAGGAATGGATGAAGAAGATGTGGTACATATACACAATGGAATATTACTCAGCCATAAAAAGAATGAAATAATGCCATTTGCAGCAGCATGGATGCAACTAGAGATTCTCATACTAAGTGAAGTCAGACAGAGGAAGACAAATATCATATGATAGAACTTATATGTGGAATATAATAAAAATGATACAAAAGAACTTATGAAACAGAAACAAACAGATTTCAAAACCAATCTTTTGGTTATAACAGGGGAAACCATGCAGGAAGGGGATAAATTAGGAGGATGGGGATAACATATACACAATTCTGTATATGAAACAGATAGTTGGAGTTCCCGTCGTGGCGCAGTGGTTAGCAAATCCGACTAGGAACCATGAGGTTGCAGGTTCAATCCCTGGCCTCGCTCAGTGGGTTAAGGATCCAGTGTTGCCAGAGCTGTGGTGTAGGCCAGCGGCTATAGCTCCGACTGGACCCCTAGCCTGGAAACCTTCACATGCTGCGGGTGCGGCTCTAAAAAGGCCAAAACCATCCCCCCGCCAAAACCAGATAATTAACAAGGACCTACTATATAGCACAGGGAGATCTACTCAATAGTCTGTAACAACCTATATGGGAAAAGAATCTGAAAAAAGAATGAATATACGTATATGTATAATTGATTCACTTTGTTGTACACCTGAGACATACAACATTGTAGGTCAGCTACACTCCAATAAAATCTTAAAAATAAAAATTAAAAAAATCATACTGCAAAATAAAACTAAATAAAACAAACAAACAAAAAGCATGGGCTCTGGAGCCAGAATACATACTTTCAAATCTTGGCTCTACTGCATGCTAGATGTGTGACCTTGGGTCAGTCACTTAAACTCTCAGTATCTTGGATTATTTACCTGTAAGATTGGGAAAATAATAGTATCTACCCTCAGAAGGTTGTTACGGGGATTACACGATAAAATGTTTATGAAAATGCTTAGAACAGTGCCTGTCATATAATAAGCACTCAATGTGAACTATCCTTAATGACATTATTTCACTCTGCAGTGTTCCATTGTGTTCCTATGTCACAGGTCGCTTAGCCAATTTCACGTTGTTTAATTTCAACAGTTCATAGGAGTTTGGAAAATCACTGAACATCAAAAAAAAAAAAAAAAAACAAAACAAAAAACATCATCTTTGGGATTCAATGGTATTTCTTCGAACTCCTTCACTGATTCAACCCCGCCCTCTCCCATCACATCCAAGCCCCCTTTTTCTCCAGGTTGTGGCCACAACCCCAGCCCAGGCACTCAGCACCTGGTAATCTTTTCATGGAGCCCATGTAGGATGCATGGCAAACTAATAAAGCCACCACCAAAGTGAAGTGATATGGCATTAGATCACACCACACCTAGCAATGTCCTACACATGGCACCTTTCTATAAATGCCATGGGGTGGTTGGAATGAGATGGTTAGGTGGGCCATATGGCAGAGGAGGCTGGAAGCAGGCCGGGGTCAGGCGGGCCAGGGACCTAAACGCCATGCTAGAGAGTTTAGGTTGGATCTTATAAGCTATGGAGAGCCTCTACATCTGTCCAAATTATAAAAGTGGGAAAGAAAAGAAAAAGCCTGATTTGTAGGCTTAAAGAGTAGTTTAGAGTGAAGTCGGTTGCTCTTTAGCCCTGCTGCAACTGTCCCCCTTTTCTGACTTGGCCTTCCACGGGGAGGCTTTAAGACATATGGTATTTGCTTTTGTACTTTGTTTTAATAAAGGATTCTTTTGTTGCTAGAGGACTCAGCCGTACCTCATTTTACATGCCTTTCTGTCTTACAATATTTAAGAGAAACAATCTGAGTCCAAGATTACCCTGCCTGAAAGACAGGTAGTTGCTGGTGGCCTGCGAAGTCCAGACCTGAGCTAATTGTGAGTTCCAGCTGGTAAGTTGCACAATAATTACCCAGCTCGGAAAGCAATCTATGTAAGAACACATAATTACCCAGCAACTTGCTTCGGCAGCGCTGAAACTACAGTCTCAGTGATAGGCACCCTTCAGAAATGTGGTCCTTAGCCTAGAAACAGAGCAGGTGCTACTGCTAGCGGTTTAGGGAGAGATCGATGGGCCACATCCCACCTGGATCAAACCTCTCGCCGTCTACTTGGGGTGTTGTTACCCCAAAGGAAAGCGAACAATGAACTTGAGTATGTCGTTAAAGACTTCCAAAAAGGAGGCTCCAAAGAATCTGTGTTTTAGCATCGTTATAGTGCAGTCGTAGTGAAGAGCAGCTCATCAGAGACGTCTCTCCATGACGGCTTATTCCAAATATTTACTTAATGTTTCTCATATCCCAAGTCCCTCTGGAATGACCATGTTCTCGCTGACGTATTGAAAATTACTGCAGAAACGATGCTCTCGGTAAGAAAGGTATTGTATTTCCTCCCCCAATTACAGCCTCGCATTTTGTTTCTTTTTAATTCGGTATTTTTCTTCTCACGCTCCGAATCGATTCTCAGCACCTACGAAGGCAGCTCTGTATTTTCTTTCCCAGCTGCCTCGCTGATGTCCTCTGGCAACACAGGCCAGAAGGAACTCTCTCGCTCAGTCTCATTTCCATCACTTCCAGAGTAAATCCGCTGGTCTGCCTCGTCCACAAAAGGTAACGGGAACGTTTTCCTGCCGCACGAGTCAATCCTGACGCAGGAAGTGTGAAAGGCCAGGCCAGATGGCATGTGTCACAGCTGGCTGGGTACACTGCCAGGATCACAGAGGCTAGAGCTGGGCCAGGTGTCACGGCTCCAAATGAGGCAACTGGGGACACCATGAAGTGACTTCAACGCCAGGATGACAGGAGACCAATAAGATACTTTTCTGACAAACTGAGAAAATGACCTGCACCCCCATCTTGACTCCTGGACTTCTTCTCTTTGCAAAGGTGAACCCCAGACTGTTTGGCAGAAGAGCTAAACTGGGAGTTCCCGTCATGGCGCAGTGGTTAACGAATCCGACTAGGAACCATGAGGTTGCTGGTTCGGTCCCTGCCCTTGCTCAGTGGGTTAATGATCCGGCGTTGCTGTGAGCTGTGGTGTAGGTTGCAGACGCGGCTCGGATCCCGCGTTGCTGTGGCTCTGGCGTAGGCCGGTGGCTACAGCTCCGATTCAACCCCTAGCCTGGGAACCTCCATATGCCGCGGGAGCGGCCCAAGAAATAGCAACAACAACAACAATAACAACAACAACAAAAGACAAAAAAAAAAAAAAGAAGAGCTAAACTGGAGTAGACGTCTCTGCTACAAGCCTTGGACAAGGCTGATGAAGCAGAAACGGGGTGGAAGCTGGCAAGGGCAAGTGGGGGAGAGGCAAGCTGGAGGTACGGGAACTGGACAGGGGGAATGCGATGGCGAGAAGGGACCCTTGGCCATCGAGCCTCCACCCCCATGGACAGTGAGTGTCTACACTGTACTATGGGTGCCAGGAGCCCCAAAGAGTCAGGCACAACTCTTATCCTAAAGGAATTTCCTACCTGGTCTGAAATCCAACCTCTACCAGGCCCTCAACAGCTTATTTAGGGTCCCTGGGGGCTTTAACCTTTCCAGCACTTCCAGGGACCAAAATTCTTAACTCTTTTGGGGTCACAAGCACTGTCATTTGCAAAGACCTCTGCGAATCATGCAAACTAGCGATTCATCAGAGAGCCCATTCCCCAAATAGCAATTGCCCTAAATGCCACCATAGGGCTCCTACTTATTGAGAACCCCAGCCATTCCCTTCCAATTCCTCTGTGGGAGACAGCATTATCCTAAGCCCCTGGCCCATCAGCCCTCAGCCAAAGCAACACTGTGGCTAACACTCTGCTAGAGGCTGGGACCTTTACCGTCATTACCACCACGTGCTAAATTTCATCTCGGTGGAAAGTAGAATAAAAAGGTGGCTATCCATCTGAGCAGCACGTGTTGGAGTAATCAAGCTTGAAACCAAGATAGAAATGCAAATCTGAGGTTCCTGGTTAGTGAACAGAAGGCAAAGGACAGCAAGTCAGTTACGGGGGGGGGGGGCGGGGGGTGCGCTCAGAACTCCCACCTGTTTTAACTCACAGAAACACTCTCCGCAGCCTCCTAGTCACATTTCCTATTTCACACGCCCCCCTCCCTCCTCCATACCCCTCCGTCTGGTTCTTTCCCTTTTTCCCGTATCTCCTCTTCTCTGCCCTCTCCTAGATCCTTGCTCTATCGCGACCAGACTCAGCACAGTCCCTCTTTATCAATGGCTGCCTGATGGACTTGTGCTGGTCCATTCCAACAGCAAACGCAAAGGAACTGGGGACCCTCCAGCCGATCCGATTGCCTGCTTCCTCCCCATTAGCACTAACAACCAAGAAATGACCATAGAGATCAGACTGGATGCCTGGCATGTGGACTTCCCATGCCTCGTTGCCATGGGAACAGATAGAGATGGGTCACAAGGATAGGTGTTACATCCATGCAAACAGGCTGCCAAAGCTTTCATCTCAAGGCAGCAAGAAGACAGGGGGGCAGAGGCCAGCCCTGAGAGTTTGTTAGGCCTGCAGAGTCTGGCAGATGCCAAGGAGTCAGCAGGCAGGGAGTGGGAAAAGAAGACCGAGCAACCAGAGCAGACATCAGGCCAAAAAAGACGTCAAGGTATTCAGCTCAGTCAGGAGAGCCCGAGCAGAAGGAAGCCAAACAGAGGCAGGGACCGTAGATCTGGAGATGCTGGGGCCAGGGGAGCCAAGGCACAAACCGCCCCTTCCTGACCGGAACTGCTGGGCAGCATTTCGAGGCATTTCTTTAATAGCAGCGATGGTGCACAACAGCAGAGGCTGCATTTGAGGAGGGGTGAGGCAATGCCAGACCACAGCGTAGATGTGCAAAGCTTTTGGGGGTCCTTTAAGATGAGATGAAAAGCTGTGTTTTATGGGGCCCGGGAAGATAAGCCCGCATATCTCAGGTATCTTGAGGGCGGATTACCTCGCTTTCATGTTCTTATTAACAAAGTTTGGCAGAGCAGGTAGATGAATGCCTGATGCAGCCTCGCTTTTCTTTTCACTTCTCTACACCGGCCTGCGACTGAGCAGGAGGCCTTCTAAACGCAAAACACTTCATTATTTTCATCTAGCTGGTAGAAGGCCCCTCTGGGCGAAGGGAATGCTAGGATTCTTCAGCAGAGCCTAGAGCAGACGGATGTGTGAAGAGGGCTTTGAGGGGAGATGCTGACCAGCGGGACTTCCTTATTTTCCCCCCTCTTCTGTTCTGATGCATCCAATGAGTCAAATGGGTACCAATACACATCCCAAAAGCAGGGAGACTTGCAGATGAGCCACACCACTGCTTTTCCCCATTCGCCTGGAGAATTTAGAGCTGACCATAAGCATGTGGATCCTTGGGAAACAAAACTAAGCTTTATAAACACCTTCTGGGTCTTGTTTTAAGGAGAAAAAAAGAAAAAAAAACAAAAACAAAAACAAACCCTGATACTGGTTTGTACGACGCTTATCAACATTAGGGTTTTCAGGACACATTAAACAGCATCACAAGTCGGAGCAGACTGGATTCATTAATGGAATTAGACCGCCTCTCTAAACATCAGAGCAACTTTTTAGTAATAAGAAACCTTACTTCCTCCACTTAGTTGAGCTGGAAAATTAATGTAGTGTGCTTCTGAAGAAACACATAATGAACATGATGAATTTTCATCATCTTGCTGGAAAGTGATTCTTTATGTTCTTATTCCAAATTTACAGCAAGTAAATTTAATGTTCCAAAGCTGCTGAGCCTTTTTAAGACCTCACTATCAATTTGTGGGGTGCTTTAACTGATTCTGACCTGGAATTGATTAGTGCTCTCTGCACTTCAAGATAAATCAAGTTATTTGGGGGAAGTTACACTTTAACTATTCACATTTCTTCTAATTAAAAAAAAAAACAGCCTTTACCTGGGCATTCTGCAGAGTGTCAGGGACCCAAACTTTCTCTGACTTTCATAGGAACGCTGTAATCAGGGAGTTAAAAACTCTCCATTGATAACGTGGAGCCCAGGCTGACAGGCTCCTGGGCAGAGCTGGTTTTAAAGTCGCCCACTGTTCTTTGGTCAAATGTCAGAGGCCACAAAGGGCCTCCCAGAGCACTATGAACCCCGAGGATACGGATGCTCTAAGCAGATGTTCCATTTAAAAAAATACTGAGATATAATCCACATGCCAGAAAATGTACCCCTTTAAAGTGTACCATTCAGTGGGTTTGGGTATTTTCACAGAGTTGTGCACCCATCACCAGTTTCCAATTCCAGAACATTTTCACCACCCCAAAAAGAGACCCTGAGCCCACGAGCAGTCACGCCTCATTTCCCCTCCGCTCTCCCAGCCCGGCCAGCACTATCCCACTTCCTGTCTGTACGGATTTGCATCTTCTAGACAAGCCTTCCTTTTTGCATAAGGGGTTTGATTTTTTTTTAAGTAACCACTAGATTTTCTCCCTTCAGGAAACAATAAATCAGTAGGAAATGTTGAGGGGGGGGTCCCATTTAAAATTTAGGTCTTTGCATAAACCAGTAAGGGAACTTCCTAGGGGGGAACTTCCCTCAGGGGGATTTACTGGGGGATGGATGGCGGCTGACAGAGTGCTGCTTGAGCCCAGACCACACCAGGTAGAATTCTTTCTTCCCCATTTGGTTGAGGAAGTGGGGGGGGGGTCTCATGTTGCTATTTGTCAGAGACAGGGTACGTATTTGAATATCTCAAAGCCAGTGCCAGTCTGTTTGTGAGAAGCAGAGTCGCCAAGCAGACTCCAAAGTCAGGTAAACTAGATCCGAACCATAGCTCTTGCACTTTTTATGCATTCCAGGCTGTGTGATGACGGGCATGTTACGAGACCTCTCTGAGCCTGTTTCTCACCTATAAAAGGTTAGGATCGACCTCGCAGGATTTATTGTGAGGACTAAATGAAATATAGAGAAACAGATGCAAATGTAGATGTAGACAGCTAGCTTGGTAGCTCAGCAGGCATTAGTAATACCTCAATAAGTGATATCTAAAATTAAATGCCTATGATGTGCCAGGAACTGGTTTTTGCATTTACTGTTTGCTTACTTACCGGTGCTAAGAGCACACCATTATAGGAGATGTGGGATTCTTTTTTTTTTCTTTTTCTTTTTTTTTTTTTGCCTTTTTAGGACTGCACCTGTGGTATATCTGTTTGTGGCATTCCCAAGCTAGAGGTCGAATCGGAGCTGTAGCCACTGGCCTACACTACAGCCACAGCAATGTGGGATCTGAGCCGCGTCTGCAACCTACACCACAGCTCATGGCAATGCCAGATCCCTGACCCACTAAGCGAGGCCAGGGATCGAACCCGCAACCTCATGGATACTAGTCGGGTTCTTTAACCCCTGAGCCACAATGGGAACTCTGAAAGATGGGACTCTGAATACAAGGATCGGCAATGCCTATGAAAGATATCAACGTAATAAGATGACATGCTGTCTGATCAAGTACGAGACTGCTATCACACCAGTCAACACTGGCCCCAGATTAATTTCTTGGCAGGTGAGGCAAGTTGACACTCTCAGGAAATTAAAATTCAACATGTTCTCCCTGCAAAGAATACTACAGTCCATGAAAATCAATATGTTTCACCCTGACTATACAGCAGTCAGTTTCTCTGGTAATATAGCAATAGCTATTCATGCACAGTATAATATAAAATCTATAGATCAATAAGCCCTTTGATTTATAAAAAGTTACAGCAAATCGCTAGGGACAAAAGATCTAGCAAAGATAAACGTCTCTCATCAAAAGGCTCCTTTAAACGTAATCCTGTCAAAATAAAAAATACATATTTTATAAAGTACATGTGAAAACCTAATAGGGTTTTTAAACACAATCAAGCATATATCTTCATTAATAAAAAGTTCAGAGTCAAATATTTTATAACTGCATACATGGTCCATCAAAAACAAAGGGATTACCAGAGGTCTCTACCTGTAGTGATTATTTAACTCCTTTTGCAGGTTCGATGGCCATTAACTTGATGCTTGATACTGTTCACAGCAATAGAAAGTGATTCAGAGCAGCGGGTTCCTAAGAGAATTCCATTTCTATAGGGTCTCCTCTAGTCTTTAAGAACTGGGGCCATTTGAATCCCTGGTCTGTGACATTACCTCAGCCTCATAAAATAACATCCAGAAAGAACATACTGGAGCCACTAACGTTCATCTGTGTCAAAGGAATGAGGAGTCAGATTCAACTATGGATCCCCGCCACGGCAGTGGCAATGCCGGATCCTTAACCCAGTGTGCCAACAGGGAACTCCCATGGCAAATTACTTTCTTTTAATTTTGTCTTTTTTTTTTTTTTTTTTTTTTAGGGCCACATCCAAAGCATATGGAGGTTCCCAGGCTAGGGGTCGAATCAGAGCTATAGCTGCTGGTCTACACCACAGCCACAGAAACACGGGATCTGAGCTGCATCTGCCACCTACACCCCAGCTCACGGCAACACCGGATCCTTATAACCCACAGAGCGAGGCCAGGGATCGAACCCACAACCTCATGGTTCCTAGTCAGATTTGTTTCCATTGTGCCACGACGGGAACTCCTGGCAAATTACTTTTGATGCCAAATTGCAAATCTGCTTTTTCTTCCTCTTCATCAGACTACTTCTACCTTCCATTTGTTCATTTTCCAAAGCACTCTAAAGATGAAGACACGGAGGCTCAGAGAGGAAAAATGACCTGCCCAAGGGGCACAGCCGATAAATACAAAAAAGTCCTCAGATGGTGGAAATGAACACGTGCCTGATCATTTTTCCCCAGGGAAAGCCGATGGGCCAGGCAGCCACTACGAGGCTTCATTTGGACAAATTTACTATGGTCCAAAGTGTAGTCCTCAGCCTCACCCAGCCAAAAATTGCATTTTGTCCCTGTCCTAGGCGTGCATCTGACTTAGGCTAAGAAAGCTCCCAAGAAACTGACATACGCAACCAAAAGGCCTAAGTATTCCTTTGCAATATGTATTATTATTCCTAAGGAGACTAGGTTGTCATATTCTCTGGCCATACTCTGTGTAGATGAGTTACATGAAAAGATGAATCATAATCAGAAGAGTGGGTGGTGGGTCCGGAATCATTACCAGGTGACTTAGCGAAACCGTGCACCTGTTCAGTGACTTCAGGTCCTTGTGATCTAAGGAACCATCTCCACAATGAAGACGAACCTGCCACAGGAAGTGGCCCTTAGACCGAACCAGAAGGCTCTGCAGAATGGCTCCAGTTACTCCCTCCAGCCTCTCTTCTCATTGACATAGCGCTTCTTTAACCATGTTAATACCTTCCGGTGACAGCTCTTGGCATGGATCTATTACATTTACATCTTGTTTAAAGTTTATCAGAGAACAACCCACTTCCAGAGTCTTCAGGGGACACCTGTCCCCTCTATGGACTGCCAACCGAGACCGGGTCCTCCGATTCTGAGCCAATGCTCTGATTCTTTTTTTTTTTTTTTTTTTTTTTGTCTTTTTGCCATTTTTTGGGCCGCTCCCGCGGCATACGGAGGTTCCCAGGCTAGGGGTCGAATCGGAGCTGTAGCCACCGGCCTACACCACAGCCACAGCAACGCGGGATCCGAGCCACGTCTGCGACCTACACCACAGCTCACAGCCACGCTGGATCCTTAACCCACTGAGCAAGGCCAGGGATCGAACCCTCAACCTCATGGTTCCTAGTCAGAGTCGTTCACCACTGCGCCATGATGGGAACTCCAATGCTCCGGTTCTGAGCAATGCTTTCGACCACATCATACTGTCTCACCCTTAAACAGGATGAGCCTGTGTCCTTCACAGGGTTGTTAGGGGAGAAAAAGGAAACAAACACAAAAACGCTTTTCAAGGACCGTGCACATATAAGCTCTTATCATTTAAAAAAAAAAGTAACAAATGGATCATTTTGCTATCCCTCACCTGCAGCAAAGAAAGTGGCCCACAAAAGCAGAGAGTACTTAGCAGAAGAATTTCCAAAAGGGCACAAATGCTCCGTCAGCTAAACACTTGGGGGAACTCCTGCTTAACTACTGTTTTCATTTAAGCTCTCCAAGGCTATCACCAATTTCCAAAACAGTGCTGATGCCAGACGAGAGGATGAAATGAGGTCAGTGAGGGCAGGGAGAAGCCTAGGATACCCAGGGCAGAATTAGTTATGAACTGATAGATGAGGAGGCAATTGGCTGGATGACACAGAAGTGGAGATCGGCCCCCCAAAAACAAAACCCCCCAAACACAGGCTGATTTAGGAGAGAGAAAGAGAAAGAGGGGGAGAGAGAAGGAGAATGATGACTCATAAAGTCGCAGGAAAGAAGTACAGGGAGCAAAGCAGCCCTGGATATCGGCGCGCACCGGAGACCAAGAAGGCATCTCTCCCCGCCCACCAACCACAAGAAGCCCCCTCTCCCTTGAAGAGGAGGCGATTACTTCCTCAGGAGGCTGATTCTTCTCACACAGGCCAGCCTGAAAGCTGACCTCAGATCGTACTCGTCACATTTCATTTCACACGCTCATGTTTGGACACTGCGTCCCTCTCGGAGTTGGAGGTGGGCACAGAAAAGGGTGTGTTGTGTTAGGAGACGAAACATCTTTTTCTTTCAAAAGGACAGGTTTTCTGCTAGAAATGTCTTTACTCCGAACATGCTCATTTAAAAAAAAAAAAATTCCCTGACATTCCTGCTGTGGCCCAGCAGGTTATGGACGTGGCGCTATATCTCTGTGGCAGCACAGGTTCAATCCCCAGCCCAGCGCAGGGGGTTGAGGAGCCGGCATTGTGGCAGCTGTAGCGTAGGTTGCAGCTCTGGCTCGGATTCGATCCCTGACCCAGGAACTTCCATATGCTGTGGGGGACCCCCCCTCCCCAAATTCCCTTTGGTAGTAGGAAAACCAAAGCTAAAGAAAGGCTACACCAGTCCCTACTCCACGCTCATTACCGGCCTATGGGCGTGTTCAAAGGTATGTCTACAATTAGGCTGTCAGGTAGGACACCGTATCTATATGTGATAATGGATTTTTTTTTTTTTGGTCTTTTTTTTTGTCTCATCCGTGGCATATGGAGGTTCCCAGGCTAGGGGTCCAATCCAAGCTGCAGCCACCGGCCTACACCACAGCCACAGCAACACCAGATCTGAGCTGTGTCTGCGACCTACACCACAGCTCACGGC
This sequence comes from Sus scrofa, assembly GCF_054392235.1. Lineage (NCBI taxonomy): Eukaryota > Metazoa > Chordata > Mammalia > Artiodactyla > Suidae > Sus > Sus scrofa. Next base: position 120,009,079 of record NC_139401.1, read on the forward strand.
AATGCCAGATCCTTAACCCACTGACTGAGGCCAGGGATCGAACCCTCAACCTCATGGTTCCTCGTCAGATTCGTTCACCACTGTGCCACGGCGGGAACTCCAACATGTGATAATGGATTTTAAAGAGATGAAAACCAGGCCTCAAAGGTCAACTAGAAAAATCCTCCCTTCCAATCTTTCCCAATCTTTGAAACATTATGTAAAAAGAAATGAGAACAGGAGGCTATTTCTTCTGAAGAAAGATCTCAAGCCAAACACACAGCTCGGAGAGCCCCATAAAAGGAATGGGAGTTGGGAGGTAAAAGCAGGGAGGGCCTAGGGCCTGACAAAGAGTGTGCGGGGGCGTGGGGGGGGGCGTGCTCTCAAAGGCGGGGGCTCCTCTGTCTATCTTTAGTGACTGGACTGCCCTGCGGAGGAAGGTTCCAGGTCATTAGTGTTCTGACCCTGTCTCTGAGTCTGATGACCTTTGAGCATCACCCCCGCCATGTTTGGAATAATAGAGCCTTTCCCTCCATGGAGGCCTCCTGACTTGGCGCCTTTCAAAGCAGGCTGAGACAGCCCCTCCCGCCCAACACAGAGTCCAGGAAAATATAAGAAGCAGCCATTCTGCTGGGGCGGGGGTTGGGGAGGGGACAGCAAGTGACCCAATGTTGCAGCTACCCTAGAAACCCATCTTCCAAGGCACACAGGCCACACAGCTCTCACCTGGCCCAGCCACCAGAGGATTACGGTGTCATATTTGAGCAAGAGGATTGCCATTCATACGGAGTTCCCACTGGGACTCAGTGGGTTAAGGGCCCGATGTTGCCTCCATGAGGACACAGGTTCGATCCCTGGCCTTGCTCAGTGGATTCAGGATCCAGTGTTGCCACAAGCTGTGGCACAGGCCACAGCTGCAGCTCCTATTAGAACCCTGGCAGGTATGGCCATAAAAAGAAAAACACATTGCCATTCATGCAGGTGACAGCTGACTTTTCTATGCAAAAGATACCTGTCAGACACAAACATTTAGACATTCAGCCTCTCTCTTAACTTCAACTCATGTTTGTGTGTCTCCCCCCAACCCAGGGTCCAGGTGTCTATCTGATATGTAGAAGCAGCTCAATAATGATTTTTTTTTCCTGTTATTTTACCTGGATGCAGCACAGAGATAAGAACATTGGCTTTGAAGTCAGGGAACACAGGTATTCTAGTCATACTCGTGCTGTGAACAAGCGGTGTGTCTTTAGGCCTGTCTCTCCCTCTCGCTGGCCTCACTCCCCTGGGGGTGCTGCCAACGCTGTGTTCTCTCATTTCACCCAACGCTCCTCCCACACACGCCGTCCTTGGAAAGGCTTTTGTCCACACCCTATCTAGACTATCATCACCGCCCGCATCCCTCTGTGACGCTAGTCTGTCTACCTTTTGCTTCACAGCACTTACTACGCATGTTTAATTGCCTTATGTTTGTATTTCCTTGTTTGCTGTCTCCTTGCCCTCCACCTGCTGCCCCGCCAAGAGAACGTGAGTCCTATTAGGGCAGAGATTTTGCTTCGTCACGGCATCCTTTCCACTGCTGGACCCCTAGCTTCAGAACACAGTGCCTATCACACAGAAGGTGCTAATCGCTCTCTGTTGAATGAAAAATTAAAAGCGTAATTAGATGCTCAATGCAGGTGTGTAGACAGAGACAATGAAGGCAGTGAAATGGATGAGCTCAAGGTCCATCCTAGAGGAGAAAGTCTGAAGACCACGGCATTGGGACCTTCTGATGAGAGTATGGCGCTCAAGCAGGCACCTCCAGAGCTGCTCCCAAGGGCCAGTGAGAGAGCTCGGGTGTTTGTCTCCCCGGGTTCCCAAAGTGCAGAGCTGGGCTCTTCTGCACCTCTCCAGGCTGGACAGCAGAGGGCAGTAGACCCACACTTACTGCCTCCATCCAGTAGAGGGCCAGAGGTCGGGGGAACTCCCAGTTCTGGATTAATGGAGGTACTGGGAGGTCAAACTGGCCGGTCGGGAAGGGGTGCCTGACTGCCCCCCGATGTGAGGAGCTGCGGACGGCAGGACAAAGGGTTCGGTACAGACTTCGTTCAAAATTTGTAACATGGAAATCAAAGGTGAACAACAGACCCCAAAACCATCTGTTCTTGCCAAAGGCAGGACGGACTCCATGGCCAGCTGCCAGAGGTGTCCTGGGTTGTTCTATACACACCAGGGGAGGGAGCCACGTTTCCTTGCAACAAAAGGCCATTATATAAAGGGCCGCCAAACACAATCTTCCTTTTTTTTTTTTTTTTTTTTTTTGTCTTTTTTTTGCTATTTCTTGGGCCGCTCCCGCGGCATATGGAGGTTCCCAGGCTAGGGGTCGAATCGGAGCTGTAGCCACCGGCCCACGCCAGAGCCACAGCAACGCGGGATCCGAGCCGCGTCTGCAACCTACACCACAGCTCACGGTAACGCCGGATCCTTAACCCACTGAGCAAGGGCAGGGATCGAACCCGCAACCTCATGGTTCCTAGTCGGATTCGTTAACCACTGCGCCACGACGGGAACTCCCACAATCTTCCTTTTGATGTATCCTCTTTGACTAGAGTAATGTAATAAAATGATAATGATAATCTTTCGGTTTATGATTATCCCGTTAGCACCCTCCCCCCCCAAAAAAAAATCCAACTTCTGGCCTCAAAGTAAGCTGACATTACAAGCTGATCATTTCCCTCTCCAGGAAATTTATCATTGTGACTTGCTGAAAGTGCATTTTAATTAAAACACTGTACCCATTATAAATTGGGGCGTTTTTAAAAGAGTATGATTAAATCCAAAAATTGAACACCCTGCTATAATATGAAGGGATGTATGAAAATATATATAAAGAAAACCTTCTTAGAGTTAACATGTATGGGCCTATGCCCATAATTTCCATTAAGAAACTTAAGGGCTTGATGAAAATCCCAAACCATTCAATATGTGAATTTCTCTTGTGGGTGACACGTTCCACTGGTGTTGGGTTTGGAGCCACTATGATGTATATATTTCACTTTAACCACAGCTTCTTGCGAAGGCAAAGGTTGGTGCTCTTACACCTAAACAGATTTTCCTCATATTTTTTCCTAAGTCACCAAACCCAGAATATCCTAATTCTGCTCCCCGGCTACATCCTTTTATGGACTCCAATCTTACAGACAACCTTGCAGGCCACAGAGTGCGGTCTGCTCAAAATACGAACAGCCTATACATATCTATGTGGCCAACCCCAAATCGCAAGCATCCAATGCCTGGACCTCGGAGAGGCTCCTGTCTGGTGTTTCGTCTATAAACCTACAGGGCACCCTGGAGGCTTCTGATGAATGCACGTGTTCATTTGCAACTAGATAAGCTTAGCAGGCTTGTCCCTTCAAGTTCCTGCTAATAAAGTCGAGCGCATTTCAACCCTCAGGAGGTAAAAAGAAAGAGCTGGTCCATCTTGTGCCGTCGGAGGTGATTATTTTCAGCTGGCCCCCTGATAGGCCAGCACATGCATCCCGTTTAGCATCATTTAAACCAAGCTAGGACAGGAGGCCTCTCCTCCATCTGCACACGAGACAGCAGAAAGGAAGGGAAAACACCCACAGCTGAAACTTATGTCAAGAACGCCGCAGATGCTCCTCAGGCACGTCTTTTTCCTTTGAACAAGACGAGCAGAGAGCTGGTTCCATTTAGCGCTTTCATCCGCGCTGCCGCAGATCCACGTCACCTGCTCAGGGCATGGACCCCAGCAAGCAAGGCTTGGTGCCTGCTCCATTTTGAACTTCTTATCATTTCTACAGAGGCTTTCGCTTGGAAGCCAGAGAACAGGAAATAAGCTGAAAGCAATAAAACGCAGCACCGAGCAGGGCCTGTGAATTCCAGGGAAAAAACGTAAGTGCTTGAGAATGTCCCTGAGCACCAAGGAGGCCTCTCGTTTGTGTGAAAGCTGCTAGGAAGGAACCGAAGGAGGAGACGGCTAACTGGAGCTGACTGAAGATACACGCGGTCTACGCCAGGGTCAGTCGCCTTCTGAGCCTTGAAGGCGCAGAGATGCGAGCCAGGGTTGGGGTGGGGAGAGGAGGCACCCGCAGGTGCCTCTTCCTCTATTCTTCCCTTCCGTGCTTCTCTAGCTTCCTCCCGTTCTCTTTCCTCCTGCCTCCCCTCACTGTCTGTTCCTTCTCAACCCTGTCCAAGAGAAAGACCAAAAGCAACGACCTTGAATTGGGGTTGCAAATGGGCTGCCGCCCCGGCCTCAGGCATCCCGAGGCCGAAATGGATCCGCTTTCCATCTCCACAGCAGTGCCACAGCAAAAGCCCTTGCCCACGACAGCAGGTTGGCTGCTACGGAGCTGAAGATGCTCGTAGCTTCCCAGCGCAGTTGAAGGAAGAGTTTAAAATCTATTTGGTGAGTAGCAAGTAAGAGGCCAGAGTCTAAGAGGCAGAAAGACCATCTCTGCTCCGGCTCCAAGAGCACAATGCAACACATTGAACATACCCCTTTACCCCTCTGCCCTCCCCACCACCTGGGAACCCTTAGAGGGTGGGGACTCGGTGGCTCTCCTCTTTGTGTCTCAGTCTTGACCTCAGAGTCTGACACACAAGGGCGCATTTGCTAAGTACTTGTTTCACTGCACCAAGCTGTATATTAACAGGAAAACAGTGTCTTCAGCCTAAAACGTGCCAGCTGAAAAGAATCTGATGCGTGGATGGTAGAATGTTTGCAAAAACACAGTAGTTAAGACACATAGGGCTATTCCAACCAGCCCACAACGGACAGAATCAAAAGAAGCCAGGAAAAACGGGAGCAACATCCTTTGGAAAGGCTATCCTTTATCTGCCTGTCAGGAACCATGTCCCTCCCTTGCGGTAATTCACATAAAGTGGCCATAGCCACGAAAACTACAAAGGCAGAGGGACTGCTTATGCTTTGCTAGGATTAGATAGTCAATAAATGGCTAAGGGTCACACATGGTCCCAATTCCAAATTCACATTGCAATGCCTGGTCAAGGTGGGGTGAGACAAGAGAAAATGTCCAGCTTCTATTCTGAACAACCTGGCTTAGGTCCGATTAAGATAGATGGTCAGGAAACCCATCCAGTGAAACATAATTTTTCATTCAAATCTTCAAAAAGAGAAAACCAGTAAAACAAGTTTACTATCTTGTGTATGTATCTACATACTTATGGACTTCAAATCTGTCTTTAAAAGGTTCTATTACAAGCCATATAAATTATCTTGACGCTTCTGAAAAGCACATTATGTGCTAGAATCCTCTTCTCCTTCCCTGAGCTGCTACGGTATGAAAAATGGTGGATCAAGCCTCTCATAAGCATCTCGAATAAACAACCGTCATCCATATATTACACGGCGTCAAGTACATTCCGTGGAGCAAAAGCCCTCGTGGGCAGTGCCTAGAGCCATTTTTTATAGTTTAATATTTCAGTAATTTATATTTTCTCCTTTCAACTTAGAAGGCAGTAAGAGCCATTTTCGACGCCATCCACAAAGTTTCGTTTCTATATGCTGAAGTCTAAGTGCAAAATCAACCCGAAGCTGATACAGTTTTGAAAGTACCACAGTTTAAAAGCCACGTACGACAAATCCTTAGATGTGCCTGAAGACAAAGGTACCGACGAGTTAGACATGAGCCATAGTGATGCCGAGAAAGGGGCGCCCTGGGGAAAAACAAGTGGGTTTAAGGGAAAGCAGGGTAATTAGAGCTGGCTATGCCTCCGCTGACACTCAAAACACAAACTACATAAAAGGCAGCCTTCCAAAAGTCTGGACCATTCTCTCTTCCCATAGCTCAGGTCTGGTGCTTACTCAGAGGAGGTTTCTCTCGCATGCACTGCTTCAATCACCTGGGTAGTTACCAGGCAAGTTGGGATTTCTGAGGACACATCTTTTTCAAACTCTCCAACAGCTTAAGTAGTCCAATTTATAGACTGTCAGAGATGCCTCCTTCTTTCTTCTTCAAGAAATCATAACACTTTAAGCTGTGCCTTCAGAGTTGACCCAACCCAATTTCATCACCACTATTTTCTGAGTGACCACAGACGAGGCCTCCTTACAGCAGCCCGGGGTCATCTCTAAAGCCAGGGGCATTCTTAGGAAGCACGGCCATCGCTTGGCATCAGGTCTCCCTGGGCTTCTAGTCCTGCTCTGACATTTTACTCTGCTTGCAATAGCCACGCCTTTGGTAACTCCTGGAGATTTCTATACCTCGGTCAGTTCCAGCCATTTTGGGCTTGTCCTTGACACTGACTGAGTTCTTGTCTTGGTTTTCTGGCCAGAAGTCTCGTTCTTCTGGATTACCTTGCTGCTCACTCCTTAGGGTCCTGCCGCTAGAGCCTCGGATTAAAATCCACGTTCTTCACCATAGTCCGAAGGGCTCCGCTATAATCAGATGTCCTGATGGGCCCCTGGCTATCTGCCCTCCCGGAGTGTGAGCTCGGGGCCAAAAACTTTATTCCACGCACAAAGCACAACGCCCAGAATACAGGAAGCCTGGAGAGGACTGAATGGGGAGACCTCCGCCGTATTTATCACCTGCTGCCAGGCCTCCTCCAACCTGCTGTTGTGTTCATGAAGCTAAACTTCTCCCGCTTACCTGCTCCTGGAATTTTCTCTGATCGCCAGCCCCATTGCCCTGAGTCTCTTTAAAGGCGAGGGGCCAAGCGTCTTAGTTTTTGTACGTAAAGTACATTAAACGATTGTTAAAACTCTCAATCCCCCCAACACGTCTAAGAAAAAAAAAATCCTCTTTCTGAAAAAACATTATGTTTCCTGATATCTCACATGAACAAATCTTTCCTCAATAGAGTAAGTCTGCCAAAAGGTCAAGATCCCCTTTTACAATGCTTCTTTAGCACGAGTGAAGAAAGGTCCGTTTCAAAGGCAACTGGAGCGCAGTAACACGTTGAGATTGTACACCTTGCGGTACGTGTATCGTGTATCGGGCTAAAATAACGGAGCCAACCAGCTCTCTCTGAAAGTTGAGGCTGTAAATAATGAAAACTATTGCTGCTCAGGTGGATGGTACAATGACGGTGTTCCCGAGAGAGGGGACCCTGGTCTACACGTCTTCGGGTCACTTGGCTTCGACGGCCCACGTGGCAGGTGCCCACGTGGCTGAGATGCCGAAAGGGCCCCTCAGCGTGACATGATCTCCCTCCGCAACGTTGGACGGTTTGGTTTACAAAACCTCCGCCTTCCCTGATGCTCGCGAGGGAGGGAGGAGTGGGGCTCCGTCTTCCTGCAGCCACCACCGAGGCTGCTGGGTACTGAGCACCCCATGTGACCCCCGTGGGACACAGGAGGAAGGGGCTTCTTTTAAAGGGCTTAGCTGATCCATCTAGCTGGCTTATTTACCTTTTGAGAAAAAAACACAGACACCATCAGACTGCCTGTGCCTTGTGTGTGAGAAAATACGCCCTGACGAGTTGTGTACACAGCACAGTTCAAACGCTGTGGTTGGCGCTGCTTTTGCTATAACTATGATACACACCTGGTTTCTTTTTGTTTAGGGGCTGCACGCACGGCTTGGGTTAAGTTCCCGGGCAGGAATCAAACCCGAGCTGCTGCAGTAACAACGCCAGATCTTTTACCCACTTCGCCATGAGAACTTCCAAAACCTTGTTTCTTAAAAAAAAAAAAAAAAAAAAAAAGGCAACAAACAAAAGATCCACCTGAAATTCCTTTGAAAATTACCCTTTGCTAACTTTTTTAGAAGGCAAATCGTCCTCCGAAGGGAAAACCATTAAGTCCTCTAAACCTAGGTAGAATTGAGTTTATTCTGGCATCTCCTTCACCAGACAGGGCTAGGGTGGCACACAGGAGATGAAAGTGTGCAAAAAAGGGTGGTGGATATTTTTGTTTCACTTCAGGCTGACACTTGTTAAAGTAATATGGGGTACCAGCAGAATTTGTGCAGCTCAGTGCAAAATAAAAAGGCGGCATATCCTTTTGTTAAAAAAAAAATTAAGAATTGCAGAGCTCTCTGGTAGCTCAGCAGGTTAAGGATCTGGCATTGTCACTGCTATGGCTTGGATTCAATCTCTGGCCTGGGAACTTCCATATTCTGCCACGGGCACAGCCAAAAAAATTAAGAATTCCAAGTGGGAGGAGTTCCTGTTATGGCTCAGTGGGTTAAGAACCTGTCTAGTATTCATGAGGATGTGGGTTTGACTCCTGGCCTCACTCTGTGGCTTATGGACACAGCATTGCTGCAAGCTGTGGTGTAGGTCACAGATGGGGCTCAGATTCCTTGCTGCTGTGGCTGTGGTGCAGGCTCTGATTTGACCCCTAGCTCAGGAACTTCCATTTGAATTGCAAGTGGGCAACAGATCTTTTAAACCCACTGCACCAGGCCAGGGATCAAGCCCACACCTCTACAGTGACCCAAGCAGCTGCAGTCGGATTCTTAACCCACTGCCTCACAGCAGGAACCCCTAGATTGTTATTTTTTTAATGAAAGTGTAGTTGATTTACAATGTTTCATTCAGTTCTGTTGTAAAACAAAGTGACTCAATCACACACGTTTCCCTGTGCTGTACACTAGGGTCCATTTGCCCATCCATTCCAGCTATCATAGATTGCATCCAAGAAAACCCCCAAAATGCTCATCCATCCCACTCCCTCCCCTTTCCCCCTTGGGAGCCCTAAATCTGCGCTCCTTGGCCATGATCTGTTCCTGTTTTGTTTTGTTTTAAGACAGGATCATCTGTTCCATATTTTAGATTCCATGAATAAGTGATATCATATGGTATTTTTGTCTTTTTCTTTCTGACTTACTTCACTTAGTATGAGAGTCTCTAGATCCATCCATGTTGCTGCAAATAGCTTTAGTTTGTCTTTTTTTATGGCTGAGTAATATTCCATTGTATATATGTACCACATCATCCTTAATCCATTCATCTGTCCATGGACAATTAGGTTGTCTCCATGTCTTGGCTATTGTGAAGAGTGCTGCAATGAACATACAGGTGCATGTATCTTTTTCAATGAAAGTTTTGTCTGGTTATATGCCCAGCAGGGGAATTGCTGGATCATATGAGGTACCTCCATCCTGTTCTCCATAGTGGTTGTGCCCATTTACATTCCCACTGGCAGTGGAGGAGGGTACCTTTTTCTTCACACCCTCTCCAGCACTTGTTATTTGTTGACTTGTTACTGATGGCCATTCTGACTGGTGTGAAGTGGTACCTCGTTATAGTTTTGATGTGCATTTCTCTAATAATTAGCAATACTGAGCATTTTTCATATGCCTGTTGGCCATCCATATGTCTTCTTTGGAGAACTGTCTATTTAGGTCTTCTGCCCATTTTTCAATTGGGTGGTTTGTTTTTTTGTTGTTGGGTTGCATGAGTTGTTTGTATGTTTTGGAGATTAGGCCCTTGTCTGTCACATTGTTGGCAAAGATTTTCTCCCATTCTGTGGGACCTAGATGGCTATTTTGTCTTTAGCTAACCTCCTCTGCCATCAGAGCATTCCCCAGAGCCAAAGAACTTTTTATTGAATGTACCACAGAAATGTTCATCTTCTTGACACAGAGAAGAGACCATATTTTATAAACGCCAGACTGGCCGGATATTACAGATTACAAATCAGGGCATTCAGATTTCTGTGGACTCGAGCAAAGAACTCCAAGTCCCACTCTCAATCTGATTTCATCCACTGCATGCAGGACTCTGAGATACAGTTATAATGGTGTCCAGAGACAGGCACTAAGTTGATGAGCCCTGGCAATCTAGCCCTTGGGGGTTCCTTTTGTTCTGAAATCTCGTTTGGTGGTCATTTATTCTAAAAAAGAAATGAAAGAAAAACACCCATGCCCATGGCCTTGAAAATAATAGAGAGGGCTGTATATGCGCAAAGTAAAAGCAAAAAATTTCCCAAGAACATTCTGGAAAGACTGTCCAGAGAGCACTATTAGAGCTGCATACAGCAGGAAGGTCCAGTTGGATAACAAAACAGGGCCAGCAGTCTGATTGGAATGGAACTAAATTTCAAAGACATCATCGAAGAAAACCACCAATGTCTGAGAGAAAAACTCCCAAAGTGAATTGAAGTCCACCTCTTTCCCTAGGGGGAGGATTCAATGGCCATTTGATGGGAGAGGTAAGCCTTCGTTTAAGCACGTCTGTGGGTCCATTCCAACTAGTCTAAGCTGCAGTGATGCCATCACTGCTTTCATTTGAAGTCTACTCATGTGTGACGTGTTCCCTTGCGCCACTAACCGAATTAACAAGCATCTTCCCAGTAAATGAACTAGGAGATCTGAGCACTAGTAATCCAGGTTAGTAGGGGCTGATCAGTGACTTCTGAAACCTTCTTGTAAGGAATACCTCACAAGAAAAAAAAAATGTGGCAACACAGCTCACCAAAGGGGTTCCTTTTTATTCAAAGAGAAATATCTACCCCCAAGAGCTTTGCATCTGAAGCAGCCACAGAAATTAGATAGCTGGTCCTGGTCTTTAACCAGCCCACGCAGAGATGCTCTTTGAAATACATTTTCTACTTTTCGACAGGTTCATTTGAAAGCACGCTAAGCAATGGAGTTACTGCTTGCTTCCTTTCCTTCTTTGGCAAATGGAAGTTCACGGGTCTAATTTTTTATCCAAATAGGCCTATTACTGTGCATCTTTCTGCTTGGGAATCAGGTGAGTCCACACAAAGTCTAGGGCAATTGTATAAAATGATGCAGGAAAAAAACACTTCTTTCTCTCTCTCTAGGGAACGAGACAGCAAGTGTGTGTATAAAAATCTGACAGCAAAACTGGTATCATCTCAGCAAATACTAATCTTTGGCGCTTCAGCTAAATCGAAGTCATCTCTTTAGGCCTTCATTTCAAGGGATTTTAATTAAAAGGTCAAGAACACTAAAATACAACACAACATGTATTAGCACATCTTGGTTAAACAAAGAACACTTAGAGATACATTTTGTCAAGGCTGTAAAGATTCTTTATACCTCAGGCACTCAGATGAACTTCACTAATAGGTCTCTTAAGCTTTGGTTTTTTTATGTGTTGTCTCCACGAAGTCTGCATTCTAAGTTTAATTGCACATGAATGAATGAACCATGGGGGGGGTGTGCTTAAAGATAATAAGAGAATGCAACTAAGAAACAGAAAATGGGCCTAGAGGAAAAAAAAAACCCTTGCTGACATCTCCATTCCTGTTGACCATTTCCCAACACACTTCATTATAAACGTGAACACTCTTAATCATAAATCTCAAGCCTTAGCACCCCTTCCCCGCTGTGAGAGTCAATACAAATGAAACAATTAGATGAATAATTAACTTGCTGACGTTCTGGACACAAGCAGCATTTCACAGTATTCTACATCTTAAATATAGTATACAAATTGGGCACGCTGCTAAGTGTAAAAGCCCTCTGGCACTGGGGGAAAAGTCAGGGAGCACTAGTTTGTACACACTCTCTCTCTCTAGCTCATTCACACACACACACACACACACACACACACACACACACACACGCACACATGCTCATCAATTCATGAAAAGTTGATAGCATTGTAGAAGGAGGCATTATATTCAAAACACTGTACCATATTAAGAGCCAAATCTGTGACTCAGACCAGCTTTGTAAACAGTCTTGTGTGAACTGTGTGCTTCTTACGAGGGTGCTTAATCATTTTCCTTGTATGTGCAAACTCATAAAAATGAGGATCCCCTGCCTGCATATTTGCAAAGCTGTTTCAAAGGCCATGTATCCTCTTAGCCCTCACTCCCCCTCTTCCTGATGCTACCAGATGGCTGCATGGCAAGGACCCTGGGCTGAGATGATTCTGAAACCTTGGTTTCTAGTCTGGAAAATGGTGATATTAAACCTCCCCTCCCCTCTCTATCTCACAAGACAAGTGTGAGAAGCAGATACCACGCATAAAACTGTTCTAAAAACTTCCCCCCAAATATGCACTAATACTTTATCAAAATAAACCATCTATGCATTACACGCTAGTGCCTGAGCAAGCACTCGGAAATCTCTCCAAGTTGCCTATCTAATGAAAATTCCTGCCAGAGACCAGAGAACGTGTCCAGCTGCACTGGGAAACACCTGTCTAGCTCAGCAGAGGGAGAGAATGAGCAGAAGATTTGGGGAGGCGTACAAGGTGCAAGGTCACAACAGAAGAAATTCACAGAGCGAAGTATGATGACTCGAGCGGGGCTTAGCCAAAACAAAAGAGTGGACTAAGGTGATTTAACCAAAGCAGATGGAATTGTTTTAATTCCATAGACCACCTGAAATTTCCGGGTTCCCTATGGGAGTCCAAAAGATCCCATTCTGGGCTTCCAGGTCATCTGAGAAGTCAAGCCTAGTTCACAGACCCTTTCTAGCCCCTGGGGGCTTAAAATAGCCACTGTTCCCGCCACCCTTCCCTTTGAGTAGACTGGCCTTAAATGTACTCAGAAGGAGTGGCGTCCTCTCCTCCCAAGGCAAAGGCGAAAGGGAAAAATCCCTCACGGTTCCATCTGTCTCAAATGAGAAACAGATCTGAGTCAGGAAGCCTGGAGTGCCCTGGGCTTAAACTTAGATCTGGAGATAACCCTTAGAGGAAAATATCTAATATTCCACCTCAAATACGGCCCAGCATCTATATCTGATTCAGGCTAATTTGTACCAGAATTATCATTTACCCTAAATTACTATCCAAAGACAAATTATTCCCAAAGTCCAGACATGATTTTCCCATCTACAGGGCTCGATTTAAGAAAAAAAATAAAATGGTATTTTTAGTGTAGAAGCCACTCAGAGTTGCAAAGCATATTCAATTTGTTTAACATAATAGTGCCCTGGTTTTTTTCTTTATGACATTATTACTGTCTATGTGACTTTGGAAAATATGCAAAAATTGCCCATGCAATATCTGAGTGAAGTCCACAAAAATGATTTTCTTTCTTTTAAACAGATAAACAAATTAAACCCAGGACTGCAGTAGAAATGGCTCCACTGTCTCTAGAGTTTTCATAACTATTTCCTTAAAATATCTTTCTCAAACTTGCTTTGCTTTGGAAACTACCCTCTTTTGAAGAGACAGGAGAGGAATCTTTCACATTTTATAATCCCCCTTGGAGGCAACAAAGCCACAGCCAAGTCCTGAGTTGATGGAGGAGCCAATGAACTGACCTGGCTGCAAATCAGAATGGCCTGGGGAGCTTGTTAAAAAAAAAGGGGGGGGGGAACCAGCGACGAGATGACAACAACAAAACAGGCCCCACCCAAGAACCTCCAAGAGCAGGAGCAAGGAATCTGTAGTTTTAACTAGTTGCAAAACATCTGTACCAACTCATCCCATTCTCAAGAATCAACTCTGCTCTCTTCTGAGGAGTCTGCTCTCTCTCCAGCCCTGGCCTTTCTCCTGCCTCTGGGTGTCTCGGGGGCACCCAAGTGCACTAAGGCCAAAATACTGAATCCATTTCTCTTCCTTAACAACTTGTTCTTTCTTTAAGTCTGATTGCCAGTTCTTGTTTTTTGGGGTTTTTTTTTTAACATATGCTAAAAAGGCTTTGATAAAATTCGTATGACTTGAACATCTCTCATTTAGTATGTTCGCTTTGTTTTATTTGCTTTTTACGTATTTTTATATTTTTCTTCTCCTGTTGTATACAGGAGTTTTAAAATTACATTTTCTTTTTCACATTGTAGTTTATTACAATGTTCTGTCAATTTCTGCTCTACAGTAAAGTGACCCAGTCATACATATATATATTCTTTTTCTCACATTATCCTCCATCATGTTCCATCACAAGTGACTAGATAGATGTATTTCTCTGTGCTCTACAGCAGGATCTCATTGCTAATCCATTCCAAAGGCAATATAGTCCGCATCTATTAATCCCAAACTCCCAATCCACCCCACTCCCTCCCCCTCCCCCTTGGCAACCACGAGTCTCTTCTCCAAGTCCATGAGTTTCTTTTCTGTAGATAGGTTCATTTGTGCCATACATTAGATTCCAGGTATAAGTGATATCATACGGTATTTGTCTTTTTCTGACTTACTTCACTTTGTATGAGAATCCCAAGTTCCATCTACGTACGTCGCTGCAAATGGCATTACTTTGTTTTTTTTTATGGCTGAGTACCAGTTCTTGGGTTTGTTTTTTTTTTTAACATGAAAAACAGACATGCGCCAAGATCCCTCACATTCCTATGAACTAGAATTCTAGCTGGCTCCCAATATTATACCTTAATCTATCTTTAAAATTATTATTATTTTTTTTTGTCTTTTTGCCATTTCTTGGGCCGCTCCTGTGGCCTACGGAGGTTCCCAGGCTAGGGGTCGAATCGGAGCTGTAGCCACCGGCCTACGCCAGAGCCACAGCAACGCGGGATCCAAGCTGCGTCTGCAACCTACACCACAGCTCACGGCCACGCCGGATCATTAACCCACTGAGCAAGGGCAGGCATTGAACCCGCAACCTCATGGTTCCTAGTCAGATTCGTTCACCACTGCGCCACGACGGGAACTCCTCTTTAAAATTATCTTTTAAAACTGACAATGAAAAAAACTTATGATAAACCTTTACCATCCCATATTTGCCATTTTACTTCAGACCATATACATTTTTTTTAAAGCAAGGGACTCTAGGAAGCACTCTGCTTTATTTGCAAAAATCTAATAGCCATAATATATTATCCATATGCGGAGACGGAATATTCCCATTAGATACCAAATGGTGTCCCTTTAAAATAGGTCTTGATTAAAGTATCAGGAGCGGCAAATTTCATCAACTGTTTTTCAGAGAGATTGTTTATTTACCAGATTACACAGAAGCAAGCACATCTGGGTCAGAACTGGCCCTGGAGTTGTGCCGCGTATATGAAACTAGAATTGAAGCTGTAGCCTTTGTTTGAATTATCCGGTCTATCATTTAGTCTTGCAATCAGAGGGAAACACAAAGAAGACAAATATCAGGCCTGGAGAGCTGTGGTCCTGGGTCCTCTAGAGAGCTTCATCTTCATCCTCTCCCTACCTCTCCAACTGTTCCTTCACCCTCATCTAACACTAGGAAGAAAATAGAAGTGGGTGGCATGTCCTGGAACTCCCTCTCCCAGAATGCCTCGGGAAGGGAACTGAACCAGCGAAAGGGAGGAGAGGTGATCGAGCACTTGGAGATAGTGAAATAGAAGGTCAGGTTCTAAGTCAAAGTTAGAACTGGATGCAAAACCGCTTATCTTTGAATGTGGTCAGCAGTGAACTCTGTCATTCCTCTGCCTCCCCAAACACAATTCTCTACACTCAATTACAAGACAAGGATGATGGTAGCTTGGGAAAAGCCCAAGCTTTGGAGTCAGCCAGACCAAGGTTGGGATCCCAGCTGTTCTAACTAATAACTTTAAGCAAATCCCTTAACCTCTCTGAGACTCAGTTTCTTCCTTCATAAAGAAAGGACACTGGAGTTCCCGTAGTGGCCCAATGGTTAGCGAACCCAACTAGCATCCATGAGGACGCAGGTGCAGCCCTGGCCACACTCAGTGGTTTAAGGATCTGGCGTTGCCGTGAGCTGTGGTGTAGGTCAAAGATGAGACTCAGATCCTGCGTTGCTGTGGCTGTGGTGTTGGCTGGCAGCTGTAGCTCTGATTCAACCCCTAGCCTGGGAACCTCCATATGCCACAGGTGCAACCCTAAAAAGACAAAAGACAAAAAGAAAAAGAAAGGACGCTAAGAATATTAATAATACCTTCTAAGTTTGTTGAGAGGAGTTAATGACAAATCACATATAAAGTACAAGGCATACAGCAGGCCCTGTATAAATGCCCGTTTTTATCCTTATCATCATCAAGTACCTTGAAGAATCACTATATTTCTATTTTATTTTTTTATTACTATTATTTTTTTTGTCTTTTTGCCATTTCTTGGGCCGCTCCCGCGGCATATGGAGGTTCCCAGGCTAGGGGTTGAATCGGAGCTGTAGCTGCCAGCCTACACCAGAGCCACAGCAATGCAGGATCCAAGCCACGTCTGCGACCCACACCACAGCTCACAGCAACACCGGATCGTTAACCCACTGAGCAAGGCCAGGGACCGAACCCGCAACCTCATGGTTCCTAGTCGGATTCGTTAACCACTGCGCCACGACAGGAACTCCTATATTTCTATTTTAAAATTGTATTGTCTGTAAGCATTAGGTTGAATCATACCAAATTGCCAATTTTTTTTCTGATTAAAAAAGGTCATGTATCAGCAATTTTATGTGGTACAACCTAAAATTTTAGGAAGTGTGTCCAGGGAAAAGGGTATGCTGTGTTTAATACCTAGTTACATGTGGCAAATGCACAAGCTGATCCTTTGGCGTTATGGAAAGTGAATGACTATGCCGTCAAAGGATGACTATCCAGTGCTTGGTGCAGAATGGAAAGAAAGCAACTCTGTTAACAATACTGGCCAAGTGCTGAAGGCCCAAGCAGTACAATGCCATTGGCACAATTTGGCTACACCTACTGTGAAGCAATTGAGAAAGGACGCTGAGAATAGGGACGAGACCGAGTCTGCATCAAACAAAATGAAGCGTAAGCCCAGCCGCATAGGGTTGTTCCCTACAAGAAAGGCCGAGAGCTTAATCAAAAACACGCCTTCAAGATGGGGAGAAATTTAACACACTCTGCCTTTCCTTCTTAGTCTCCAACGACAGTTTGATTTTTCAGAGTAATCCATATGTGTTGCGGAATGAAAATGGGGGAAGGGTTATCCAATCCCCAAATACACATCAAAGCTTAGAATGCTTTGGAAATTAAAACAAAAAAAGTTACTCTGCAGACTTTGGGATATAAGGAAATCAAATACAAGAACACCGAGACCAGTGGGGAAAGAGGTCTGGTCCTTAGAGGCTATAATATCAGGAAGTAGAAAGACCCAACCATTTCTGTTTGGAAGCAGTATAATATCATGGGAAGAGACTGGGGCTTTGGAGCCAAACGCATTTGCATTTCAGTTCCAGTTCTACCACTTACTAGCTGTGAGACTATGCGAAAGAGTCCATACATTAACAGGATTGCTGTGAGAATTAAATGAGATGATGTATTTAAAGCACTTGTCACACAACAAATATTATAAAACCAGAAGACAACCAAATATCTCTTCTAACTTTGAATATTTATAATGCCACTACCTATAGTTTTGACTGTATTCCTATATACCCTCGCCCACACAAAGAAGCATAACATACAAAATGAAACCTCATACGCATTAAAAAAAAAAAAAAAGAATTCTTGGCTTCTGGTATTTCCAAATACAAATAAAGGAGATGCATTTAGATGGAGATATGTTTTGAATGCATTAGAAAAGTTAGTTTTTAACTCTGTCTTTCAGCTTATTCTCTTTTTCCTATTCAAATCCTTGTCCTCTTAATTGAAACAAGGTTCATCACACGCAGAAGAGAAAGAAGATGGAGCCGAACTGCAAGCATATAAGAGTCAGATTAGAAAGCAAACCGAAATGAAGGCCAAGAAGAGAAATGTCCATTCTGGAAATGTTGGAGACGCGTGTGAGGAGACCCAACATGGTGGCCGGAAGGATCAAGAGGTGCACAGACAAATGGCTGGAGGAAATAATTGGCCAGCCCACAGCTACGCTTACACAACTGTATAGACCTCCACCATGGAACTTTCCAGGAAGTTCACTTACAATGAAGTTAGTTATACTGGAGCTCCTTTTTACTCATTTGTTAACCTTTGTAACTTGCGAAGCCAAAAGGCTGACCTGCTTGGAGAGCCAAAGGTTTCTTTGGAGGAGAGAGGAGAAGGGCCCAAGGAAGGAAAAACAGAGGGGACAGAGGGAGGAGGAACCAGAGACACCTTCATATGCCATCCAGGGCCAGTCCTGGTGTGGGCAGGTACCGCTTCCCAGCTTCTTAGCCTAGGTTGGTCCTCGTCCTCCAAATATACAATCCCTCATAAAACAAATGCCAGGGTTATCACTGCTGCCCACGGAACATCCTCCTCCTCAGAGTCATTAGACAAATGAAAGCAGGAACTCCAACCGGCTTGGAGAATCAGTGGTGGCATTGGGCAATGCTATTGGGTCAACGAATGATGACCCCATAAAAGGGGAGTGAGAGATTGACGTCACCATTGAGGGCTTGTTACCAGTCACATCCCTATTTCCATTACGATCTGATGCTATTTCATTCTATGTCTTTATTTTCCATGTATTCTTGAACGTATCTGTGTATCTTCTCTGTCATCTCTCCCCCTGGTAATGAAAGTTTCTGACAGCGAGCTGTATTTTGGAGCCCATTCTCTTCATGACTGAGGTTATCACCACACTGCCTGAGTGTCATCAGAGAAAATGGCTCTAGTGTGTGAACAGGGATGAAAGGATACACACAGGATAACAGCAAGAGGAGACAATGAGAATTACATTTATAACCTTCATCCCAGTTTCTGGCCCATTTCCTTCTGTTACATTTTGTTCAGTTGCAGACATGTCAGCCACAGCTGAGAGTCTTACTCATTCTCACCTCTCACCCCAATGCAAAAGTTCAAGTTCATTATCTCTGGCAAAACTGTACTCCGTTGCCCAACCTTGGCTAGTCTGAAGAGCATGCCCCCGAAATCAATTATGGATTCACTTGGTTCCATTTTTAAAAGAAAAATATTTTGGAATTGAAACACTCTGATTGTTTCTATAATATCTAATTGGCTTGGGTTTGATGAACTTATCATCCGAACTAAATTATAAGAAAATGAGAGAAAGACCACAGTGAATTTGCAGCGGCACCAACCAGAATCAGTGCACTAGGTTAGCTGTGAAGCGCTGATCTGCAGGAAGAAGGGCTAGTGGTTCTCGTGTCTGAGAAGTTTCACATCTAAAAGCTCTCTATTGGGGAGTTCCCCTGTGGCACAGTGGAAACGAATCTGACTGGTATCCATGAGGATGCAGGTTCGATCCCTGGCCTCACTCAATGGGTTAAGCACCCGGTGTTGCCGTGAGCTGTGGCGTAGGTCGCAGACGTGGCTCGGATCTGGCG
This sequence comes from Sus scrofa, assembly GCF_054392235.1. Taxonomy (NCBI): domain Eukaryota; kingdom Metazoa; phylum Chordata; class Mammalia; order Artiodactyla; family Suidae; genus Sus; species Sus scrofa. Next base: position 120,028,058 of record NC_139401.1, read on the forward strand.
TTGCTGTGGCTCTGGCATAGGCCAGCAGCTGTAGCTCCAGTTCGGCCCCTCGCCTGGGAACCTCCATATGCAGCAGGTGCAGCCCTAAAATGCTGAAAAAATAAAATAAAATACAATGTCTCTATTAGACAGGAAAGGACAACCATGAGAATGAGATGGCTCTGTGCTGTCTGTCCTTCCACCTTGCTAGAGTGGCGAGGCAGGTGGAGCAGGTGAAAGAAGCCTGGGCTGGGAGCAAGAAGATCTGGATTAGAGCCAGCCCTGGTGGGTTCCGAGTCTCCGTTTCCTCTGCTAACAGGTGTAGGCTAGATGCTTTCCAAAGCCTCTTACCCCTTAACACTCCCGTCTTCTCTGTGAATAAGGTGACCACACATCCTGAGTAACCTGCTACAGTCGCAGTTTATACCTTTGAGATCAACGAGCCTGTTGAGTGGTTTTAGCACTTCTTTCATGCTCAAAAATGTCCCATTTTGGCCAATAACTGACCTTGTCACGCTGTCTCTGAGTCATTTTTTAAATGTAAGCTCTGTGCTTTGGTACAGAGCCCTAGCTAATTACATATCTCTAGCTAACAAACTTTAAATTACAGAGCTTCACTGCTGAAGGAAGGAAGGAAGAGAAAGAGGAAGAAAGGAGGGACAGGAAGGAGGGAGAGGGGATAAATCCAGTGACGTAAAATGAAGTACGATTGAGTGAGGGGAGTACGAAGTTGAATTTCACTTATTTGGCTAAAGAGATTTAAGGGCTCGCCTAACTGAAATGAGTGAGGGGTTTTTTGTTGTTGTTGTTGCAGAATAATTACACAGGAAATTCTCCTATATAATCCAGCTCCCATGGGACCATTTTAAATCGCTAGTTCGCATCTAGAAACGGTTATTTATATTCTGCTTAATGCGCACTGATGCTGCTGCTTACGTGTGACTCACCCCCCCCCTTTACCATCAGACCTCATTTACATACAGAGTTGGTTAAGGCAGATGAGTTACATTAAAACCGAGCCATCCCAAAGTCACAAAAATCAACACAGCTGCTCTCAGAGGCTGAAATCTGCCTTCAGGTATCCACAAATAATTCTCACCCAAATAATCACAGAGTGTAGGTGGCGAGTTTAAACTTGTCTTGAGTATTTCAGGCTTAACCAACTTCTTTAGTATGGAAACTACTTACAAGAAATCTCTCAAGAACTACCCAGACCTAAAACGTATATCTTACATAAAAGTTTTAGGTTAAAAAGCAAAGGTGGAAATGAGATTTGATTGGAAATAGTGGTGAAAGACCCCAAGTCCCCCTTTTCTGGGATGAAAAAAGCCTATAGCAGGCTATTGTAAAAGCCCAAAGCCCTAGCTAAACTAAGGAAATAGATCAAAATTTCAACAAATATTCATGCGATTTGGATAAAACCTTATTGAGCTTCCATTGTAATCTAAATACTTCAATTGTGGTATCAAGCTAGAAACAGATACGCATGAGTGTCTAATGGACTTCATCATGTAAGAAATATTTAGAGACTTCTGGTGAAGAGTTACCTGGCAGACAGGTCTAATCTCAAAAACTATTTACCATTCTAGCCAGAAGGTTCTACTTATTATTATTATTATTATTATCATTACAAAACCATCTGAAAAACAATGTGCCATTAATAGTTAAAGTCGAACAAATTTGGATCTTGAAACAGTTGACTCAAGCTACGTATTCAGATACACAGATGTGTCTGAAAAGCGAGAGCCTTAATTTCCATCAGCCCTAGGGGAAACTGGGGGTGGAGGGTGGGCATGGGGGGTCAAGGAGATATAAAGGGACCTTTGTCCAGATCTTCCAAGCTTGACTTTGAATTACTCTTGCTGCCTGGGACCTGACTCAGGTTTAGGGAGACCATTTGCTCTTATAACTGGACTCTTGCATATTTGCTATGTGCCCGGCTGCCCTGGCTGGTAGTTCAGAGTCTCTCCATCCTCCGCACTCCCCCCACGCCGCCCCTTCTCCCACCAGCCCCATAACTCAAGCTACTACCTCTGAGCATCTAAGCTTCCATTTTCTTAAAACAATCCCTTCTTGGGAAACCAAAGAGAAAACAGTTCAGAGTGGCTTCTACAAGCAATGGACACAAGGTGTCCTGGCTCCCTGTGAGCCGCTCTGGCTCAGCGAGCTCATGCTCATCGACCCTAAGAACGACACACTAGACAACAAAGGAAATAATCTGGCCCAGTGCCCAGACTTTCTGGGTCTCTGGGTAGATGTTTATCTACCCCTCTAAGTTCCGATACCACTGTCAAAGCCACCTGCTTAAGACTTACCTCCGGCTATGAGCTAAACTACCACCTGCCCCACTCGGAAGTCCAGTGATGGCAGAGTCTCTGAGAAGGTTCACTGCTGAACACTTTACCTGAGAAACTCTCTTTCAGAGAATTCACTTGTCAACTTAAAGGGCGGGGTAGGAGCTCCCTAACAGACCTTCTGACTGTACGAAACTCGCCCCACAGACCAAACCTATTAGGTTTAAGGTTTGCCCCATTCTTGGCACAGCCAGCACCTACTCATTTGGGGCCCTGATACCAGCCTTATAAAAGCGAGATTTCAGCTCTGCAGGATCTCCTCATGGGTGCTTAGCCATGCCTCTGTTAGGGAAAAGGATGTTTAAGAAGCAAGAGCTGTTGTAGCTCCTTAACTAAAATGAATATCCACATCTTACTTATAAAGTTGATCGCCATTCCGATAACACTGGCTGTAGCAAAGATCAATGGACCTAATTACCCTGTCCTATGTACTCTGAGGACTAACCCCTGGGGAAAGCGTGATTGGTACAAACACCATAGGCAGCATTAAGTATTAATGACACTCTCGGGTTATCTGAAAAGATAGGTAAAGTCAGGAAATTAAAAAAAAAAAACGGTGATTCTTTGACCAGCATTAGAAAACCAGCCCGCCCATGCGTGTCAATATCACATCAAAACTTGTGAGGCAGAATGAAAGAAGTGTGGTTCACAGCCACACATTCAATGGAAGACCATCGGGTGACACTGCTGATGAGTTGTCTAATTGGTGAGGGTTTGGAGTTACTGGGGCACCGAGCACCCATCAGCAGATAGCCCTCTGGTTAGCTAAAATTCTGGACGTCATGCCACTGTTTCTTCTTTCCCTCTGCTCAGGAGGATATCCTGAAAGAGCAAGTGGCAGCTCGCAACTTCTTTCTTGTCCACGCAGGTCTGGGCACTGGGTGGAAATGGACGAGCAACAGTAAGATGCCGCGAGGACAGCGCCCAGGCTTCCCCAGCACAGAGGACCTGCACCGTACAAAAGCCACTGCCTGTCTCCAGGTGGGGATTCAACTGCACAAATGTCAGAAACGCAAGGGAGCAAACTATGTGCCCGTGTCAAGGAATGCAGAGGAAACATCTGCCCGATGGCATCTCACAGGCTGTCAGGGCAAACAGCGAGGCGTGGAGCATGGAGAACCGACAGCTGTGCTTTTAGGGGACATTTTCGGATGCAGAGGTCACTGGAGAAATATGTCAGTTGGCGCGGTGAGTTACCCCATGCTAAGAGAAACCAGATCAAGTTTTTGGCTGGTTACCCAGGACACTCCGGGATACCTCCTCTATAATACGATTTTCAACCCACAACCTCCTTCAGCAAAGGGAGTATTTGTTTACTCAGTTTTCCCTTTTCTCTGAAGCACACATACTTTGTGGGGCTCCTTGTCAGAAACGGTTCCCCACCCTGGAATGAAATCTGCTGATGTGGTTTCCTCAACTGAGGCTTGTCTGCTCACTAGGAGAGACAAACAGTTTCAATTAAGGACAGCACGGAAGCCTTGTTTGAGATGCTACATTCTGTCCAAACCAGAGCAAGCCAGGGCAAAGGCTGAGCGGAAAGCCGACTGAGGTCTTTGGAGCAGATTCTTAGTTTATCAGAATCCCAGAGTCCTAGGAGATCAGAGGACTTAGAGTTCACCCAGCCTGATGTTCTTGCTTAACCAAATAGTTCCAGAAATGAGGAAAAACAGGCGCCCAGCTTTCCCTAAGCCACCCACTTTGGCTTTAGATTCCAAGTTTCCAAATACCCGAGTTCACAAAAAGTAAGTTATGGTAGCAAGCTTTTCACAACACATCTGCCGCCTCCAAACTTAGAGTTTGATAAAACAACCCGATCATCCAACAAATACACCAAGTAATTACATAGAAACTGCGACAAGTCATGAACCGGAGAATAATGGCAAAGCTGATCCCTGTCCACAAGGTGTTTTGACTGAATAATCCCCCCCCCAAAAAAAAGACATGAAAAAAGCAGTGAACAGTCAGGAAGCAGGTGGACAGCTTCCTATTTTGCAACACTGCAAACTCGCGAGTAAAGCACAAACCTGGCAGAACAGTGCATCACAAGGTACTAATGGAGCCATACAGACAATTGGAAAGCACAAGACAAATTTGAAAATGGCAAGAACTGGAGTTCCCGTCGTGGCGCAGTGGTTAACGAATCCGACTAGGAACCATGAGGTTGCGGGTTCGGTCCCTGCACTTGCTCAGTGGGTTAACGATCTGGCGTTGCCGTGAGCTGTGGTGTAGGTTGCAGACGCGGCTCGGATCCCGCGTTGCTATGGCTCTGGCGTAGGCGGGAGACTACAGCTCCGATTTGACCCCTAGCCTGGGAACCTCCATATGCCGCGGGAGCGGCCCAAGAAATAGCAAAAAGACAAAAAAAAAAAAAAAAAAAAAAAAAAAAAAGAAAATGGCAAGAACTGCGGGGACGGCAACCAGGGAAAAACACAGGAGCTGGGGGCTGGAAGGAAGGCTGGATGGATGAGGCCAGGCATGCAACGAGGATGCGTGAGCAGCATGAGCAGAAATTCAGAGGCGGGAGTGAGGTCTGCCTTGTGAGAGCACATTTAGGGGAGAGAGCCTTGATGGCCATGCCTTCTGGGAGTCGGGTAGGGTTGGACAGGTAACCGTGGAGACCAGTGTCTGTGGGTCTGAAAAATCAGACGGAAGATTTTATGTGCTGGGAGGTAATAAGCATTGAGGAGACATTTTATGTTCTTTGGTAGAAAATGACAGCTCTCTCCCGAAAGCTGACAATGTGCGAGTACTCTCTGCTCAGCTCCTAACGTGGATTCTCTCATTGAGTCGTCACAATAAGCCTACGAGGTGGTAGAAAGCATGACCCCTGTTTTCTAAAGGGGAAAAGGAAGATCAGGAGTATTAAGCACCTTGACTGGGGTTACACAGCAAATAGAAGGAAACGTCAGAATTGCAACCCAGACATGTCTAACCGCACTGCCCATAAACACTGTTCTTAAGTAGCATGCTCTTTGCGATGAGGGGCTTTCTCGAAAAATAAATCGGGCATCACTGTAAAAAAGAGAGGGTTAGGAAGCAACGATGCTGGATAAGAGTAGCCTCAAGAATCCAGTCACTAGGGGAAAGGGTCCCAAGAGACACTAGTGAAAGTTAGAACAGAGAAAGGATAAATCCTGGAGGCAGGGCTCATGTACCAGACGTAGGTGAAAGCAAATGACCCCTTGAAGGAGGAGTTCCCATTGTGGCTCAGTGGTTAACGAAGCCGACTAGGAACCAAAAGGTTGCGGGTTCGATACCTGGCCTCGCTCAGTGGGCTACAGAAACGGCGTTGCCGTGAGCTGCGGTGTAGGTCACAGACGCGGCTCAGATCCTGCTTGGCTGTGGCTGTGGCGTAGGCCGGCGGCTACAGCTCGGATTCAACCCCTAGCCTGGGAACCTCCATATGCTGCAGGTGCGGCCCAAGAAATAGCAAAAAAAAAAAAAAAAAAAAAAAGATGCCTTGAAGAAAAGTAATGGCACGAACACAAGGTGGGGGAGGGGTGAGATGAGCGATTAGTTTGCAGGGAGGTGGTACAAAGGTTACATTAAATTTTAGACGTGTCGACTTGAAGAGGACAATGGAAAACCTCCCACGGAAAAGCTAATGGTGTGAGCTGGACGATGTACCTTTGTTTTCTTTAGGAGTCCCTAAGAAAATCTGGGGATCCATTCCCCAGAAAATGGACACATGAGCATACTTGAAATTTGGCTTCATATTTCAGAGAACCAGTGCCTCTTCAAAACGCATCCCACAGTACCATGGGTATGAACCATGAGCAATAAATTGAGGATGAAGATATACAGACTGGGGAGTCTTATTCCCAGTGGGTCTCCCGGGACCTTCTCCTGAATTCCAGGATCCTGTCCTTCCCGGTTCCCACCTTCCTTTCTGATCACTCCTTTTTCATTTCTTTGTTTGGCTCCTACTCTTTTCCCTGCCCAGTAAAGTTAGGTGTTAACCAAGACACTAGACTATTCTTGACCCTCCTTTAGCCTCTCTACAGGTTCAGCTGGTTGATTCTTGCAGAGATTTTGTGAGTATTAAAGGAAATAATACATGTAATTTGAAGAGGACAGTCCCTAGCTTGTAAAAACACTCTTAGCAAATGGTAGCCACGAGAGCCACAGAAGAAAGAAGTTGGTTGAATGCGACAAAGAACAAGCTGCCAACGCGGTTTTGAGAAGCTTCCAAAAAGAGCAACATGACAGAAGCGCAAGGAGAAGAGCTTGCCGCGGAAGGTGCAGGAGGATGGTTAGTCGCGTGATGTGCCTCAACTAGAGGAAGAGAATAATGTTCAGTGCTGTTTGAATTGTCTCAAGTTAAAATCAGGCAAGAAGACTCTTCTTACTCCAGGTCAAAAGAATAATTCCCAAGATGCACCGCGGTGACCGATCTCCTTTCCAATAAGGTGCCCCATATTGACACAAGAATACCAGTGTGCTGCAGTGATAGCGATGGTTGCTCTGGTTTATAAGATAATTTAACCCTGTCATCGTTAGAAAGTTTGGAAAAATAAGCCCTCCAAAAAAATCTTCCAACCCACTCGGAATATAGTTTTCAAGCTGAAAACTCAGAAGGCAAGCATGTCTCAGAAGCCAATTTTCCCCTAATCAGGTTCCATGCATTTAGAACAACCACTGAGGCAAGAACGTCATGCAGACATGCCTCTGGCAGCACTGAAATGAAACAGCATCCTCTTATCAGTTCCCAGCCTGGTCTCTCCCAGCATATGCTTCTCAACATACAAATAAGTGCCAAGCTCTTACATTTGCAAATAGATTCATCAGGTCTCTTGGGAAATTGGCAGGATTTCTTCAAGTTTCAAGGGGTAAGATCGTGGTTTCCTCAACTGTTTAATGGGCCACATGTCAAGAGAGGTGCCTCTCTGAGAAAGTTCTACAGCTTATTTATAGTTTTTCCTTAAAAAAAAAAAAAACCCACAAATCTGACAACTTCTAGGCATCTATTAAGTGAAACTAGAGCTCCATGGTTGACTTTGAGAATGCAGGATTAAGTTCTAGCAGGTCTGCTCCTGAGTCACGTATTAGAAGACAGCAGGACTCCTGGGGAAGGAAATGCTTATTTTTCCCAGCAACTGGGTATTATCACGAGAAAATATGTGCATGGAGGAGGGAGGAGGTGGAGAGTATTTGAACCATTTCTGTAAATAAACAAGTCAGTGAGTAGTGTGCATAATTCCTAAAATTTGCATCTGCAAATTTGCATTTCAGATTTCTCCAAAATTATAATTCAAGTTAGCTGGCTTTTCATTCCTGCCTCCCCTCTCCTGTGATCATCCCCAATTTCAGCTCTGATTCACTAAATATTTTTTTCCCCATTGGAAATTATAAAATGATATCCTAGCTCATTGTTTCATTTTATATTGAGCTTCATTGGGTTTTCAGACATTTACACTGTCAGCTCTCCTTCCCTTACTGTAAAATCTTTTTTATTGACAATTCAATCATGTCAAGTTTGGAACAGGAGAGGCACTGATTTGATCAGCTATCATTGGATTTACAATATATAAATGACAGCACCATATCTGGCCCTCGTCTAAAGCAGCTGCCTTTTATCGATTTATATTCCACTAGCAAGGAAGAAAAATTGCAGCACAATGTAGTGGTATGGTCCAAGATCAATACCAATTTTTTTCTTAATGACACAAAGGCCAAGATAAGGACAGCATAAGTCAAAGCGAGACAGATCAAATTTGTCCGATATCCCTTTCAATTACTGGAGAACATGCACAGGGATGTATAACATTAAAGCAAAGGAGCATATTATTCCAAGTGGTTTAAAATTACGACATCAAGCAAGACTGGAGTAGCATCCTCCCCAGAGTTAGGCTTGCTCCTGGAATGCAGAGCACTGGTTCAGCCGTGCAATCCAAACAATGAGAATTGAAACCAGGACTCCAGCACCAAACATCCCGAAGGCCTCGGATGTTGGTACTGAACGATAGGTAATGAAGAGTGAAATAGACCGGTTGCCCCCCCCAGAATTTAAGACATGTTCCGCGAAGCTAAGAAGCAAATTAACCCAAACAACTTAACAAGCTCAACGGAGTGGTTAGGCCACATCTACTCTTGGGTAAGTTGTAAAGTTATAGGCATCTCCACCGAGGCAACAAACGGCTGCCCGATCCCCGTGGGAATTTGGGAAGATTCTAATTACCGCAAAAATGGAGCTGGGTCCAGGTCAAAGCAGTTCTTTCTAAAACAGGTGCGCCACAACCCCAACCCTACATCATGACACATGGTAATAAAATCAGGAAATGGGAGTGCTGGGGGGGAGACTACCTTGGTGATTTTCTCTACTGATGGTTTTTTTGTGAAAACTTAGCACCAAGACTGAAGGAGGCAGGGGCTTCTCCTCGTTAAATTCTGTCCCTGTTCTGCTTGCATGTCTTTCTGATGGACCCTTCCCTTCTGCATCCTCTCCAGCATAAAACAGACATGGTGAGGCACTTTAAATGACAACAGTTTTTGTTTTTGTTTTTTTACCGTCGTTGGGTGTAAGCTCAACACAGATTAGGTAAAGTACAGATAAACTGGAGGTGTGCAAAGGAAACATGATGAAATCTTGGGAGGGCATTGGTGAGATCTGCTGTGAAGGGCATTCAAATATCTGATCAGTGGTATAACAGCTGACGGCCGAATTCCTTCCAGTCCTCTGCTTCTTTGTTTCTAAGGAATAATAGCTCACAAGCGCTATTGCTAGTAAAAAACAAAAAACAACAACAGCAAAAAAAAAAAAAAAAGGAGTTCCCGTCGTGGCGCAGTGGTTAACGAATCCGACTAGGAACCATGAGGTTGCGGGTTCGATCCCTGCCCTTGCTCAGTGGGTTAATGATCCGGCGTTGCCGTGAGCTGTGGTGTAGGTTGCAGACGCGGCTCGGATCCCGCGTTGCTGTGGCTCTGGCGTAGGCTGGTGACTACAGCTCCGATTCAACCCCTAGCCTGGGAGCCTCCATGTGCCACGGGAGCGGCCCAAGAAATAGCAACAATAACAATAACAACAACAACAACAAAGACAAAAGACCAAAAAAAAACAAAAAAAAAAACAAACCCAGAGTAAAAAGGGCATACGGAGTTGGAGAATCTGTATGAAAACCATGACCCATATGGTTCCAAAATCTCCTCTTAGCACTGTAGGCCTTCCAGTCCCATCTAAGCCTGAGCTATTCTCTTCGCTGTCTCTCTAATCACTAAGAAATCAGGCTTGGGCCACATAACCTCACCAGAGCTGCATAATCCCATCGACACGTGGAGCAGCCAATGACAACTTAGACGCCTGCTCAGGAAATGCTGAGAAATAAAACATGAAAACCTCACTTCTTCAAGCCATGTCTGTTGCCAATGTCACCATAATAATATATCTAACTAAAGAGAAATAAATGCCACAACTCTAAGGACAAAAATGGAAGTTGTAACAAGAACACAAAGGGCAGCAGAAGACGTATCTTATGAGCCTATTTTGATTTGAGTTTCCAGCACTGCTGCTAATGTATTTTTTTCTCACAAATTAGTACAATATTTACAGATCATGACATCTAATGATGCACTTTAGCTGCGGGTAAGAGAAGCAGGCAGTTCAACCTGGTAGGAAGTAATCAGAGATGGGATGCCTTGTTTTTCATAAAATGTCATGCTAGGACTTTGAGTGACAGTCAAACTGGGGTCACCAGATGAGTTCTGGGACTGGGAGGGTTGCTGAGACACAATGACAAGGTCAGGAAGCCAAAGAGGTAGGACAGAGATCAAGGAACACACGGACATGAGAAGTCAGAAGGGGCCGTGGGGGCATGTGTTTCGGGAGAATACATGGGGGAGAAGTGCATACACGAATCACTAACTGAGGCACGTAGCTTGAGCCAGATAGTCTTACGTACTTCCTCTCACACAAAGAACATACCAGCTGTCCTCAGCCAGCAGCAGAGAGGGAATGATATCCGGCTGAGTGAAGGCGACGGAGGAACCACTAGCTGGTAGATGGGAGACAGTACGGGAATGTGACTAGAGTTATAATTGAGAAATATACCAGGAAGTGAGTCCAAAAGCCAGCCCACAGTAAGATCTCGATGCGTTTCGGAAGCCTTGCAAAGGCATCATGCCTAAAAGCCAAAGGACGCAAGTTTCCAACTGTATACAAAGTGATCTCTCTAGCCACACACCACTACAGCAACATTTATGATAAAATCATATTTTTCAACACATAATAATGGACAGTGAAGGTTAATGACCAAGTATGACCTCAATAGAGTGTATTTTGGAAATAAAAACGAACACTAATTACTGCCAGCTAGCAATATGTGTACTACAATGACTAACCAGCTTTCTTGCTTTGTAAGAAGGAAAAAAGGATTTCCGTAAAATCTATAGTCATATTTTGAATTTTGGTCTAATTCTGGCACATTCTTAAGTGGCCCAAGTGAATGAAAATAGTCAGCAGTATCTATTATTTGCGAACATTAGCATGTGGTTCTGTTCAAATTGTAACAGAATGGGAGTTCCCGTCGTGGTGCAGCAGAAACGAATAGGACTAGTATCCATGAGGATGTGGGTTCAATCCCTAGCCTCACTCAGTGGGTCGGGAATCCGCCGCTGCCGTGAGCTGTGGTGTAGGCCAGAGACGTGGCTTGGATCTCATGTTGCTGTGGCTGTAGTGTAGGCTGGCAGCTGTAGCTCTGATTCGACCCCTAGCCTGGGAACTTCCATGTGCTGCGGGTGTGGCCCTAAAAAGCAAAAAAAAAAAAAAAAATGGTAATAGAGTGGATAGTTAACTTATCTCTGCTGAAGGGTTTCCTTCCTTTGCTCTCAGATTATGTACCTAATAGAGACAACTTGGGGCTATCAAGACGCAAATTATTTAGAGTCAGAAGACCTGAGACCAAGGCTTAGTTCTGTCACTTACTGGATGAGCAAACTCTCTGTGCCTCAGATCCCCAAGCTACATAGCAAAGGTAACAACATCTACCCTTCTCAGTGAAGAATTATTTATCTTTATAGCCATCATGAACCTGAAAATTGTGCCAGACAAATAGTGAGCAGATGCCCAAGAAACATTTGTTGCTTGCTGATGAAAATTCCAAGAAAAAGTAATATTTTTTGACCCTGGAATTTTGAATTTGCCAGAAAGACACTCAGATTAAAACGCAAATAATTCTACACATCATGCCAGTCAAAAACATTTTGCTGAAATATATTGCTTTGACTTGATTTAAATCTCATCTTTGAACTGGCATCACTTGATCCAGTAAGCAGATAACTATATATAGCAGAGAATATGCACTTTTACCATCCTAAAGGACATGCATAACTAACACATGCCAAACATTCAAACATATTTAAAATATAAAGATTAACTTCATTACCATAGGATATAAATAAGATCCAGAGTCTCACAGTATAATATACAAAATGTCCAGGATACAATCCAAAATTACTTGGCATACAAAGCACTAAAATAAAACAAAAAATAAATCTCAACTCACACGGGCAAAGACAATCGATAGTTGCCAACAAATAATAGAGTTATCAGACAAAGATGGGAAAGCAGCTATTATAAAAAGGCTGCAACAAATAAGGGTAAACACTCTTGAAAGAAATGGAAAGACAGTATGTTTTTGCAAAGAAAGAGACGATTATAAATAACACCAAAAGGAAATTTTAGGGCTAGGCGACACAATAATCAAATTTTAAAAACTTACCAGATGCATTTCATGGCAGAATCAAGACAATAGAGGAGGATTCAATAAATTAAAAGCAATAGAAATTCTGCATTCTGAGTAGCAGGAAAAAGACTGAAAAAATAAAATGAGCAGAGGCTTAGGGATCTGAGAGATGACAACATCAAGTCTAATATTTGTACTATCAGAGTCCAAAACAAGAAGGAAAATTATGGTACAGAAAAACATATTTTAAAAAATAGAGGCTGAGAAATTCCCAAATTTTGCAAAATATAAAAATCTACACATTCAAGAAGCTCAGCAAACGTCAAACTGGATAAACACAAAGAAATCTACACCCAGAAACACAATTATCAAACCGCTGATAACTAAAGAAAAAGAAAAAATCCTTAAAGTGCCCAGAAAAAATAACATAGTACTGAAAATGGAATGGAATTACAATTTGAGTGACTATGATTTTCTCATGAGTTTAAAGCATGGAGGTAAGAAAAAAAGCAGCATATTTTTAAATGGCTTAAAAGAACTATAGACCCAGAATTCTGGACCCAGTGAAAAGATCTTTCAGAAATGATGACGAAATAAAAAAACATTCCCAGGTGATGGAAAACTATGAGAATTCAAAGCCATTAAACTGCTATCAAGGAGTTCTTTGTATAAGAGGGAAATGATACCAGAAGGAAAACTGGAAAATCAAGACTAAAGTCAGAGAGGCACGGGTTTGATCCCTGGCCTCGCTCAGTGGGTTAAGGATCCCGCGTTGCCATGAGCTGTGGTGTAGGTCGAAGACACAGCTCGGATCCCGTGTGGCTGTGGCTGTGGTGTAGGCCGGCGGCTACAGCTCCTGAATCGACCCCTAGCCTGGGAACCTCCGTAGGCCGTGGGTTCGGCCCTAAAAAGACAAAAGACAAAGACAAAACAAAACAAACAACAAAAAAGACTAAAGGAAGAGAAACAGAAATAAAGAACATTTGGGTAAATAAAATAGACTATTTTTCTCCTCTTTAGTTCTTTAAAATATGCTTCAAAGTTAAAAGCAATCATTATAACAATATCTGAATATCTGGAAGGATTTTCAATGTATTTGGATAAGAGAAGATACAAGTGAAGGGAAAAGAGACCTGTGCAGTGGGAGATGTGTGCAGTCACCTTGGGGTAGGAAACTATGGATTTGTAACAAGACTATGCAGAGTGAAGGATACACATTGCCATTTGTAACCCCCCAGAGCAACCACCAAAGAAAAAAAAATTATACAAAGAGATACGGTAAAAAATAAACTAAAATGGAATAATAAAAAATGTTCAGATAAGCCAAAGGAAAACAGAAAAGGAGAAAAAGAATGGGAAACAGAATAGGGAAAAAAAAAAAGAAAAAAGAAAACAATAGATTTATGCGCAGGAGTGGGATTGGAGCATCATATAGTAGTTACATTAATAGTTTTTTCAGAAACCCCCGCACTGTTCTCCACAAAGGTTGTGACCATTTACATTCCCACCAAGATGTAGGTTTTTCTCCATACTCTCCGGCCTTTATTATGAATTTGTGATGACAGCAATTCTGACTGGTGTGAGATGATACCTCACTGCAGTTGTGAGATACATTTCTCTAATAGTGAGCAATGTTGAGTATCTTTTCATGTGGCTTTTGGCAATCTGTTTTTCTTCTTCGGAGAAACGTCTGTTTAGGTTTTCTGCCCATTTCTTGATTGGGCTTTTTGGTTTTGTGTTATTGAGCTGTATGAGCTATTTGCATATTTTGGAAATTAATCCCCCGTCAGTAGGATAATTTGCAAATGTGTTCTCCCATTCCATAGGCTGTCTTTTTATTTTGTTTATGGTTTTCTTTGCTGTGCAAAACTTTTATGTCTCATTTGTTTATTTTTGTTTTTATTTCCATTACTCTAGCAGAGGGATCCAAAAAGACAGTGCTGTGATTGATGTCAAAGAGTGTGCGCCTATGTTTTCCTCTAGGAGTTTTCAAGTGTCCAGTCCACATGGAGGTCTTCGATTCATTTTGAGTTTATTTTTTGGTGGCAGATTAGAGAATGTTCTACAATATAATCCTGCAATGCCGCTCCTGGTATGTGTCCAGAGAAAGCCATAATTTGAAAAGATATGTGCAACCTAATGTTCATTGCAGCATTATTTACAATAGCCGAGACATGCAGACAACCTAAATGTCCATCGACAGATGGATAAAGAAGATGTGGTGTATTTATATAATGTAATATTACTCAGCCATAACAAAGAATGAAATAACACCATCTGTAGCAACATGGGTGGACCTAGATAATCATACTAACAAAAGTAAGCTAAAAGGAGAAAGATAACGATCATATGATACTGCTTTATGGGGACTCTAAAAAAAAAGATACAAATGAACTTAGATACAAAATGGAAATAGACTCACAGATCTAGAAAACAAACTTACAGCTGCCAAAGGGAAAATGTGGGAGGAGGGATAAATTAGGAGTTTGGGATCAGCATTTATACACTACCATATATAAAATAGAACTATACTCAATATTTTATAATAATCTATAAGGGAAAAGAATCTGAAAAATTATATATGTATTATATACAACTGAATCACTTTGCTGTACTCCTGTAACTAACACCACATTGTAAATGAACCATACTTCAATAATAAAATAATAGATTTAGATCTGAATGTATCAATAATGACATTAAGTGTAAATGTCCAACAATCCAATTAAAAGATAGAGACTGTAAACTAAGCTGTCTATGAAAGATCCACTTCAGATATAGCTACATTAAAAAATAAAGGAATGGAGAGTAACATTAGCAAAAATGGCAGAGTAAGGACTTCTGAAGATTTGCTTCTCCATAAAAGCAATGAAAAAAACTGGTAAAAGTGTGAGAATCAAAATTATGGAAATTAACCAAAAACTTGGAACTATCCAGGGAGCATTTTTTTTTAATGGCTGAATTGCAGAGAGAGAACTGAAATTTAGGAAATTTTTAATTGTCTAGATCTATCTCCTGCTCTCCAGTTCTACAGGAGCCTTGAAAAATAAAAGCTTGAATTCCTGAAGGAGCAACACAGAACATAAGATCTCTCACAGCCTCATTCCTGAAGAACTACCATGAATTGAACTTTCTGGAGGTTGTCTGGAAGACCAAATTAAAGGCTCTCTGTATTTGACCTAAGTTGGAGTATGCCTACTATGAAAAACATGTGCACTGTGTTGGGTGGGAAATGGTATCACTCAAAGGAAATTACTGGTAAGTGTTTTAACTTGGTGACTGTCTGAAGTAGTAGACAACAGTTATAGCAAAGAACAGACTAAATGAAAAGCTTAGTAAAAAAAAAAAAAAAAACCTGGGGACAACGTATGAAGAGGGGATTTGAAAATACTGGAAAATATTGGACATATTCCCAAGAATATAGATGGTTATGCACATATGTTGGGCTATGCTCATGCTCAAGAAAGACCTGGCAAGGCACTACAATCTCACAGTTGATTTTCAGGTTCTGTGCTTGTAAAAAGTGATGGTTAAGGCAGAATTGTCAACTGCCTCACGGAGTGTTGAAGGTATGGTCCAACACATGCCCAAATCCATAGCAAAGACTGGAAAATTTTATTGTTCCAAGCATTCAAAGAAATCTCTGTCCAATGGTTAGCTCATCACTAAGCTAATCAAACAGAAATTTTAGTGGCCACACACAGCAAAGAATACAGACTTGAGAAAATTAATTCAGAAAACTCACTAAACAAATACAAAGAAGACAGGTAGCAAAAACAACGAACATTGGGAAAGGGGTAGAATCTGATTTCCAGAATTCCCATATGGCATTATTTAAAATGTCCAGTTTTTAAGAAAAATAATCACAAGACATGTAAAAAAATAAGAAATTGTGGCCTATATACAAAGGAAAGAAAGCAATCAATGAAACACCCTGGGGAAGAAGTCACTGGACTTACTGGACAAAGACTTTGAATGAGTTATTGTAAATATATTCATAGAGCTAAAAGAAACTATCTAAAGAACTAAATGAAAGCACCATGAAGAAAATATGAATAAAGAGACGGAAGGTATTTAAAAATCTAAATAGAAATTCTGGAGTTAAAAATTAAAATACTTAAAAATAAAAAATTCACTAGAGGGGCTCAAGAGCAGACTTGAGTAGACAAAAGAATCAGTAAACTTGAAAATGTATCAATTGAGATTATTCATCTGGAGAACAGAAAGAAAAAAAGAATGAAAAAATTAAGAAGAACAGAGCCTTGGTGACCTGTGGAACAACATCAAATAACAACTTAAAATAATATAGAAAACCTTTGGTCTGCTCCACCCTCTTCTTTATGCTACTATTTTCATAAATTATATATTCATATATTTCATTTCCATAAACACAAATTTACAAGAGTTCCCATCATGGCACAGTGGAAATGAATCCAACTAGGAACCATGAGGTTGCGGGCTCAATCCTTGGCCTTGCTCAGTGGGTTAAGGATCTGGCATTGCTGTGAGCTGCGGTGTAGGTCGCAGACGTGGCTTGGATCTGGTGTTGCTGTGGCTGTGGTGTAGGCCAGCAGCTACAGCTCCGATTAGACCCTTAGCCTGGGAACCTGCATATGTTGCAGGTGTGGCCCTTAAAAAAAAAGAAAAAAAAACAGATTTACGATGTTTACTTTACACTATTGTCTTTTAAACCAGGTAGGAGGAAAAAAGGATTATAAATGAAGAACACATTTATACTCTTTTGTATATTTACCTATATAGTTACCTTTACTGGCGTTCTTTGTTTCTTCATATAGTTTGGAGTCACTGTCTAGGGTCCTTTCATTTTAGCCCGAAAGATTTCCTTTAGTTTTTCTTATAATGCAGGTCTGCTAGTGTCAGATTCTTTTAGATTTTGGTTATCTAGGAATGTTTTAAATTTCTCTTTCAGGAGTTTCCATTGTGGCGCAGCAGAAACAAATCCAACTAGGAACCATGAGGTTGCGGGTTTGATCCCTGGCCTCACTCAGTGGGTTAAGGATCTGGCGTTGCCGTGATCAGTGGTGTAGGTCAAAGACACAGCTTGGATCTGGCATTGCTGTGGCTGTGGTGTAGGCTGGCAGCTGTAGCTCCAATTAGACCCCTAGCCTGGAACCTCCATATGCTGCAAGTGTGTCCCTAAAAAGCAAAAAAAAAAAAAAAAAATTCTCCTTCATTTCAAATATTGAGGTGAGATTTACATACCATAAAATCAATCATTAAACGTGAACCATTCAGTGACAATTAGTACATTAACTACGTTGTACAACTACAATCTCTATCTACTCTCAAAACATTCTCACTTCCCCAAAAGAAAATCCTGTAGCCATTTCTCCTCTGAAAGATAATTTTGCTGGATATAGAATTCTTGGTTTTTTGGGTTTTTTTCTTTTAGTACTTAGACTATGTTAATCCACTACCTTCTAGTTTCCATGGTTACTACCTTATTAGTAATGCTAGTAAGTGGGAATTTATTATACTCTCTAATTAAAAGGCAGAGATTGGGAGTTATCCTATGGTTCAGCAGATTAAGGATCTTGTGCATTCACTGCAGCAGCTTGGGTTGCTGCTGTGATGCAGGTTTGATCCCTCACCTGGGAACTTCGGCATGCAGCGGGAATATAAATGATGTATAACTCAATTTCTTTTCACATTAAAAAAGGCAGAAATTAGCAGAATAGATATAAAAACATAATCTAACTATATATTGTCTACAAGAGACATACTTTAGATTCGAAAATACAAATATTTTGAAAATAAACAGACATAAAAGATTTAGATATACCATGAAAACAGTAATCAAAAGAAAGCTGGAGTGGCTATACTACTATTACTTATATACTAATATCAAAAAAAGTTAGTAGACCCAAAGGACATTTTATAAAGGTAAAGGATTAACCATAAAAAATATAACAATCATAAATAGATGAATCTAATAACAGAGTCCCGAAATACATAGAGCAAAAACTGACAGAATTAAAGAAAGAAAGAGACAATTCAACAATAATAGTTGAAGACTTCAATGCTCTAGTTTCAATAATGCAGAGCACAACTAGACAGCTCAGCAGAGAAACAGAAGACACAAACAACACTATAAACTAACTAGATCTAACAAATACTTAATAGAATGCTCTCGCCAAAAACAATAGAATACACATTCTTCTCAAGTGCCCATGGAACATTCTTCAGGACAGACCTCAAATCGAAAACAAATTCAAATAACTTTAAAGGATTGAAATGATACAAAGGATGTTCTGACCATAACAGAATGAAATTAGAAATCATAACAAGAGAAAATTTGAGAAATTCACAAATATGTGGAAATTAAAAGCAAAAAGATATGAAATAAATTACCATGCAAAAACTAATCAAAAGAAAACTGGAGTAGCTATATTAGAAGTCCAATTGGCTTGCCATTGTGCAACAGAGCCCTGGAGTAGCTATACTAAAATCAAAAAATGTAAATTATAGAGTAAAAAGAATTATCAGGGATATCAAATTACATAACGATAAAATAGTCAATATACCAAGAAAGCATACCAATTATAAGTGTGTGTGCACCTAACAAAAGGGCTTCAAAATACATGAAGACTCAATATGGTAAAGATGTCAATTCTTCCCAAATTGATCTCTAGATTTAACATCATTGCAACCAAAACTCGTGCAAGATTTTCTTTGTACATACAGACAAGTTGATCCTAAAATTACTATGAAAATCCAAAAGATCCAGAACAACTAAAACAATTTTGAAACATAAAAATAAAATTGAAGGAATCATAGCACACAATTTTATGTCTCACTATAAAGCGCCAAGACTGCAAAGAATAGATGGTATAGTACTTACATAGATCTATGGGCAAGAGCTGAGAGTCCAGAAATAGATCCACACAAACATGGCCAATTGAGTTTTGACAAAGGTTCAAAGACAATTTAGAGGAACAAAGACAGTCTTTCCAACAGTGGTGTCGGATTAAACACATGTGTGGAAACATAATGAAATTTTCCCTAAAGTCATGTTTTATACAGAGACTAAATCAAAACTGATTACAGATCTAAATATAAATTATCAAACCATAAAACTTTGAGAAGAGACCATGGGAGAAAATTTTTTGCCCTTGCGTTAGGCCAAGAGCTCTTTTACATGACACCAAAAGCACAATCTATTACAGAAAAAAATTGATAATCTGGATTAACTCATCACAGTGAAAACTTCTGCTTTGAGAAAGAGACTTTTAAAGAGAACAAAAAGACAAGCTACAAACTGAAGAATATTTGCAAATCATATATTCCACAAGGCACATGCATTCACAATATATAAAGAGGTCTCATGTAATAGATCCCCAAGGGCATTAGCCAGAGGGGGGAAAAAAATCCCAAAATGTTAGTTTGTTTCCACTTGTATACTTTTCTTGAGGTGACAAAATGAAAGTGAGAGAAAACAGATCTGTGGTTACTATAGGTTAGAGTTGAGGGGAAAGTATGACTATCAAAGGGTAACACAAAGGAGTCTGCTTATGGTGATGGAACATTCTGCATCTTGATTTTTATGATGTGCATTTGAATCTATATATGTAATAAAATTTCAGCAAACAATACATGAAAAAGTACATGTAAAGCATAGTTAAATCGTAATTAAGTCTATACCCACGTGAACAGTATCATGCAAAGTCAGTCTCCTGATTTTGACAATGTACTGTGGTTACGTAAAATATTATCATCACGGCAATCTAGGTGAAGGGTACATAGAAATTCTCTGTACTGTTTTTTAATTTCGTAGAATTCTTAAACTATTTCAAAACGAAAAGCTGTATTAAAAGAATGCAACAATATGAAAACAAACAATCCAATTTAAAAAGAAACAAAAGGAGTTCCCGTCGTGGCTCAGTGGAAACAAATCTGACTAGTATCCATGAGGACGCAGGTTTGACCCCTGGCCTCGCTCAGTGGGTTAAGGATCCGGGATTGCCAGGAGCTGTGGTGTAGGTCGCAGTCTCGGCTCAGACCCCACATTGCTGTGGCTGTGGTGTAGGCTGGTGGCTACAGCTCCAATTCAACCCCTAGCCTGGGAACATCTATATGCCATGGGTGAGACCCTAAAAAGATAAAAAAATAAATAAAATAAAAATGGACAAAAGACTTGAACACTTCGCTAAAGAGAATACATATATGGCAAGTAAATACATGAAAAGATGCTCAAAATCATTAGCTACTGAGGAAATTCAAATTAAAGTCACTTTGACATATACATATACACACCTATACAAATGGCTAAAATAAATAATTTTTGGGGGGGGGTCTTTTTAGGGCTGTACTCAAGGCATATGGAGGTTCCCAGGCTAGGGGCCAAATCAGAGCTGTAGCCACCGGCGTACGCCACAGCCACAGCAACGCCGGATCCGAATTGCCTCTGCAACCTACACCACAGCTCACCACAATGCCAGATCCTTAACCCGCTGAGCGAGGCCAGGGATGGAACCTGTGTCCTCATGGATTTGTGCAAGATTTGTTTTCGCTGAGCCACAACGGGAACTCCAAATAAATACTTCTGACTATACCAGGTGCCAATCAGGATCTGACAGACAGCAACCCTCATTCATTGCTGGCGGGAATGGAAAATGGTACAGGCCCTCTGGACAACCATTTGGGATGTCTGATAAAGTTAAACATACACTTATTATGTGACCCAGAGTTCCTACATCTAGGCATTTATCCCAGAGACATGAAAACTTACAGAACTTACATGAACACAAAACCCTGTACTCAACTGTGTATAATAGCATCCTTATTTGTAATTCCCCCCAGACTCGAAACAACCCAAATATCCTTCACCTTGAAAATGGAAGAACAGGAGTTCCTGTTATGGCTCAGCAGGTTAAGGACCCAATGTTTTCTCTGTGAGGATGCA
Organism: Sus scrofa; assembly: GCF_054392235.1. NCBI lineage: Eukaryota > Metazoa > Chordata > Mammalia > Artiodactyla > Suidae > Sus > Sus scrofa. Next base: position 120,048,991 of record NC_139401.1, read on the forward strand.
GGTTCGATCCCTGGCCTCACTCAGTGGGTTAAGGATCCGGCATTGCCATAAACTGCAGCATAGGTCATGGATGCGGCTCCAATCTGGTGTTGCCATGGCTGCGGCGTAGGCCCCAGCTGCAGCCCCAATTTGACTCCTAGCCTTGGAACTTCCATGCGGCTATAAAAAGGAAAAAAAAAAAGAAAAGAAAAGAAAAGGGAAGAACAAATTATAGTACATCCAAACCATGGAATACTACTCAGCAATAACAAGGAATACACTCGTCATGCATTCAACGACTTGAATGAGTCCCAAAGGCATTACGCTGAGTGAAAGAAGTCAGTCTCAAAAGGATGCAACACTGTAAGATCCCATTTATACAACAGCCTGTAAAAAGCAAAACAATAGCGATAGAGACTAGATCATTGTGGTCATGAGTTAGGACTGGGGCGTTTCAAAGGAGTAGCAAGAGCAAGGTTTTGGGGGGTGATGTCTATTCGGTATCCTCCTTCCGGTGGTGTTCACATGAATTCACGCTTGTGTTAATAATCAAAAACCTGCACGCCAACAGAGTCAATGTTATGGAATGCTCATTTATAAAATATTTTATAAAGTTAACCTAATTACGCCAGTCATACTATCATTTCACAATCTAGAGATTTAAAAATAAGGGCACAGGAGTTCCCTTCGTGGCTCAGCGGTTCACAAAGCCGACTAGGATCCATGAGGACGTGGGTTCAATGTCTGGCTTCGCTCTGTGGGTTAAGGATCTGACATTGCCGGAACTGCGGTGTAGGTCGCAGACACGGCTCGGATCCCGTGTGGCTGTGGCTGCGGTGTAGGCCAGCGGCTACAGCTTGGATTTGACCCCTAGCCTGGGAACCTCCATATGCTGTGGGTGTGGCCCTAAAAAGACAGGAAAAAATAAAAATAAGGGCACACATCTACATAGTGCTTACATAGTATAGGCATGTTCCTAAGCATTTTACAAATATTAGCTCATTTATTTTCACAATAACCCTAGCAGGAAAGTCCTAGAACTCCCCCCATTTTACATACAAACAAAGTGCCACACATTGAGGTTAAACGATTGGTCTAAAATGACGGAGCAGTGAGGCTGGGATTAAAGCCGAGCTTCAGTTTAAGTCTGCGGGCTCTGCTGTTCACCAGGCAGCTTTACCATGTTCTATGCTCTGTGCTATGAGCTCCCTACAAACTACTCTCTCCTCATTAATAAACCTCTTTCAGATACTTATTAACGGATACTTTCTGGAAAAAAGCTCTTAAGATTTAAATTCATACAACCAATTATTCAGAAGGGGACAAAAAGAGGAAGCAAAAACCTACCTGTCATAATTTACGCCTTACTTTCCCACATGCTGTACTGATTAACACAGGAGGCTGGTTTCTTGCCATGAATTTTTTTTGTTCTCCTTGCATAAATCCATATGACACTCATTTTTAAAAGAGAGACAAAAATGAACCTTTATCATTCACCCAATTGCCAAAGGAAGTTTGGGTTTCCTACCGTAGCTGGACACGTGGAGAGGAGGAGTTTTTGAACTTGCTTGCTGGTATTAAAATTAATTTCTAAAGGCATGCAGGACAACAGCACTCAAAAGATTATTAATTTATGCAGTCTAGATTTGTGTTTGTTCCCGCCACATTGCCTCTGTCTACATTCAGAATAGTTAATGAAAACTCACACATGCCAAAGTGCTGAGCAAAGACAAAACAGAAGTAACACAGAATCTCTCCTTGGGGAAAAGAACGAAGAGAGGCTAGAGAGGACCATGCTTAATGATGGTTTTTGAAATAAAACTGACCCGAAAAATTAATTGAGTGCTGCTGTTTAAATCATCCTGTCTCTTCAAGGTCTGATTTTACTTTGAGGGCAAATCAAAGCCAGATTTGCTGCTTGGGGAGGGAGCTGGACCCCTGCTGGGTTTCAGAGTTAGGGTGACTCTGGATCGTTTCCTTCTTTTATGTGGTCAAACTGAGTCCTAAAATGAAGGGAGAAGTTCACCAAGGAGACCAGGAATAAGCCTGATTAGAGGTTAGGTAATGTATAAGAGCAAGGATGTATCTAAATTCATTGCTCAACAACCCTGGACACATTCAACGACTGTTCCCAAACCCACACTAACATACCACAGCCAGCTGCATGCTGTAAGGGCCACCATTGGAGAACCAAACTGCCTGTTGCTATTTCAAATGCATGACTCTGCCAGTGATTGGAAAGTGTGAGGGCAGAAGTATACCAGTGGCCAAGAAGGAAGAAGCGGGGTCTGATGAAAACTGCGAGAAGAGCATGATACACTTGCTATTCATTCAACAAACAGGCACTGAGTACCTGCTAAGTGCTGGGCACTGCACGGAGGGCAGGAGATACAGATATGGCTAAGACTCAGCCACCACCTGCTGCTGGGAGCTCACAATCTGGTTGGGGAGATCCTAGCGCATTTGGGAAAATTCTAGTGGGGCCATGTGCTGGAATTTACAGGGCATATGAGAAAGGATACGAGATGGTCAAGACAGGCGCTGAAGGAATATGCAGTGAATACATGCTGAAGGGCTTTGTTTCCCATGCCAAGGAGTTTTACATTTTATGTCTGTTGTTGAAACACAAATAATCTATGTTCACTGTAGACTATTTTAGGAATACAGGACACAAAGTATTTCTTTAAAGACACCTGTAATTCTACCGCCCAAAGCTGCACACTCCGGGTCGGTCTTTCCCCTTTTCTAGATAGACAGATATGTGTACCTCTACATCTATGGAGAGAAATACACACACGTGCGTGCACACACACACATACACACCCAACACCGCTTTTCCCACTTAAAATACATCGAATGACTATGTGTTCATATCATTACAGCTTCTCCAACATCTTTTTGAATAGCTGCAAAGGCTTCTATCATATTGCTATTTCAAAATTTAACCAGTCCTTCATGGCTTGTTGTTGCCGAGTTTGGCAATTAGAGTAGGAGTTCCCTTTGAAATGCGATGGTGTTTGCATTCTCTGACAGCAGTTGTCCAGAAACACGGTAGTTGCAGGCTGCTCCAGGGTAGAACTGCTAAAGAGAAAAGGCAGAGGAGAGCAGCGGCTGATAAACAGGAGAGAAGGTGCGCAGTTTGAGAAAAAATTGATTCATGTACAGTGGCTCGTAGGAGAGAGAGACTAGTAAGAGGCAGGAAGAATCTGTCCAGACTGTGGGCCCTTGTAAGTTTTTCATTCCAAAACAAAAAACAAAAAACAAAAAACTTTATTAAACTCCTACTCAAAACACAGGAATCAACCCAGCCCCTGGGTCCTAGAGTTACCTGAGCGAGGTTTCCAATGTGATTTGCTATGAAAGCTATCACCAGTCAATGGTTCACTTGAGGCCCCTGACCCTTGAGAAAGAAGGGACTGGGCAGGGTGGCTGGATGCTCACCTGCATTCCCCAAGTTCCATTTCCGAATTAAAGTCAACCATCAGAAAACCAGGTACCTGGACCGGACTACCTCAGCCTCCAAAGAAATGTCGAAACTGAATTACGATTTAATATCACACTCGCACCCTTGACATAGAAGGTTAATCCAGGAATTATCCATTTCAACAGGGTGGTTGTTCCTTCGCAAAACTGTCACCGAAGATGTCCACTCTAATCTATTATCTCTCAGAGAAGCATCCATAGAATGAATTTCATGATAAAATTTGTCTGGGGAAAAGAAGTATACATAGTTTTCGGCAGTAACAATAAGAACTATACAAGCCAATGTATTTTCCTGTTTACTTGCTGCTGCTAGGATACCGACGATTGGATTGGCCCGTCCAAATACCTCAGGGCATCCACTCTTTCTGGTTCCTTCGGTTTGTCTCCATTCTTATATTGTCAAGGTCCTCTATTTATGGGGTTTAATTTGATATGCTACCTCAGATCCTTTTGAAGGTATATGGAATGCAAGGAATCTTGAGTACATTTAGTCATTAAAAGCTTTTTGGTAATAATTGGGCCACAGGCTCCCCAAAAGTGGCTCAAGGCTTATCCATACCTGATTCGGGGCTGAGAGACGATATTTATAGTGGATAGTTTTGATTGTGGTATAATTAAAGAGTCTCCATATGATTAATGCCTTGAAATATGCCATTCTAATTTGTTTTCATAATGTAAATGTACCCGTGCAAGTGCTAATACTATGGCAGCTCGAGAGGACTAAACTTCTAGAGAAATCTCCAACTCGCATCTTTAATGACTACAACCCGGAGCCATCCCTTTTCTGTGGAGAAAGCAGTAAAGAATGGAATGAATCCAACTCCAAACTGTATGAATGTGCTCTTCTCTCTACCTCTGATCTGAAGACAGATGACTTATAGTGAAACCGACTTAAAACTCTCCGACGGCTCTCCACTTACAAGAGTTTTTCTCTCCTTCAGGATAAAGTCCAACTGCTATGGTAAGACGTTCATGCCATCTTAAGGAAAAAAGGCAAATTACCAAAGAGCATGATCTCAATTTTATCACATACATTCAAATAGACCAAAAATGGCCACTGACCTTGGTAAGAGGGTTAAAAATGATGTTTTCTTAAATTCGTGTTCTTATTTTTCTAATATAAGCATGTGTTAGTTCTGTCATCATGAAAAAAAAATCATCTTTTTGAAACGTTCAAATATGCACATATCTCAAAACTTAGAGCCCACTGGAGGCATGTTGGAGCTGGTGGGACACTCTAAACCTCTCTGTCTTTAGACTGAGTCCACCTGGGTTGTGAGAGGACACGTGATATCCACAAAGTGTCACAGCCAATCAATGAGAGTCTAGAATCGATCCCAGGCTCTATCCAGTCCAGAGTTCTGATGCCCCAGCTACCTGTTTGAGTAGACTGGTCCTCTGTTAAGAGGCTCTAGCAAGGACTTAGCCTTTGGGGCCAGGCTAGGCTACAGGAATTGAAGATTCCTTCCAACTTTGTTTAAGTGTCTATAGGAGTAACCACCTTGGCTCAGTGGTAATGAACCCGACTAGCATCCATGAGGACGCGGGTCTGATCCCTGGCCTTGCTCAGTGGGTTAAGGATCCAGCATTGCCGTGAGCTGTGGGGTAGGTCACAGATTCAGCTCAGATCTGGTATTGCCTGTGCCTGTGGTGCAGGCCGGCAGCTGCAGCTCCGATTCGACCTGGGAACTTCCATATGCTGCAGGTGCAGCCCTAAAAAGACCAAAAAAAAAAAAAAAAAAAAAGACTCTATGGAATATAATCTGGCAATACAGCCTTTTCTCTGGTTGGAAGTCCTAGAATCAGACAAAAGGAAAAGAAATTAAAAATTATTCGAAGGCAAAAGTTTTTAAAGAAACAGAATCATTTTTGGACCTCTGGGACCGACATAGCTCTAGAATTCAATATATTTTGTTGTTGATTGCAAATTGTACAGCTTGCTTGTTTAAAAATAACATTTCTACCTAAGTGAAGAAAATATGGCCGATACAGAGAGATCCTTTGGCTGGCCTTCTGACCTCTTGGTCCAGAGGCTCATTAAAGGCTCTGTCGGGAGACGGATTTTTATTCAGGGACTGGGAGTTGGCCTGAGCTTCCAAATTCCACCTCCTCCTTCCAATAGAATGGTCTTGCCTTTTACGTGGGCCTCTGAGCTGGGGCTCCACAAAGCCTCAGGCAGACGGGTGTGTTGCTTTTTGAAGTGCGGGGATGATGGTAAATCGAAGCAGCAGGTTAACTTTTGGACCCCTGGCTCTCCATCTCTGGTCACAAGGCAAATTACGGTGACCAAGAGACACCCTCCCTAATTTCCTGGCTGAACCTGGAATCCGGTTTGGAGGACAGACGTTTTGTTTGGGGAGATAACGTCGCTTCAGACTCTCCTCTTCCAGAAACAGTACGAACAGTGAGGGCGGCGGTGCGTTGTCCTCTCAGCAGCAACTCCCAAGGCCGGGCCAACAGTGCTTCAGAGGCCGTCTTGGCCCTCGTCTGTGCTGACAGACAGTTCTCCACGGAGCTCTTGTGTTTCTACACATCTTGTGAACAGAAACACTGAGGGCCGTTGTTCTGGAAGGTCTTTCCAAGGAGGTGTGTGTAGCACACGGCCTTGGAAGACAGAGATAGTGTCTCACTCTGAAGGAAAAGAGTAGATGTGCTTAGAAGATACAGATGACCATGGTCCAGGATGATAAAATCATGTCCTTCTCTGGAGCGAAGGGCTGGTGTGCTTCCTGCCCATTATAAAAGATGGGAGCTCCCTCAACTCGGGGTGCCTCCCCTGTAATTCAATCCACTGAGGGTGCAGATATGACCTGGCTGTTTTCACATCTTCTGGGTACTGGGGTGCAGAGAGTCAGGGCAAAAATGCTGATACCATGGCTACTGCTGTGAGTCATGAGCTGTTCATCGTCTCTGATCCAGGCATCTTGGGTCTCCTGCCAGCATCCAGGAAACCGTCTGAGGCTAACTTGCTGGCTTGCAAATCAGGTAAAAGTTCCAGACCCATCATAGTTCTTCACAATCTGTACTCCCTGCCTGGACTGTGATAACAGCCATGGAAGGAATTAGGAAGAAAGTAAGGAACCTACAGCCAAAAGGTTCAAGGATTGCCTGTGGCTCGAGAGTCAAGGTCAGGTAACGACTGCAAATGTCTTTGACAATTAACTACTTTAGTTCCAACTGGGGCCACCGGGTCCCAAAACCTCATCGGTGCTTGATTTGGGGCCACGGTGAGAAAAGACCAAACCCAACATGTCTTCAAGGGCAGGTTTAGACAGAAGCGGAACTGACTTCTAAAGAACCTCCTTGGAAGGATCAAAAAGTCCCGTCATTCATCAATTCTGTACCTGGGAGAACTTTGGTTTAACTCTCAGACTAAATACCAACAAGTCTTTTTTGACATTTTGTTGAATTTACATAGTATCACTGTTAGAAAAATAAAATATTCAGAATAACTAATTCATTGTCGAGGGTTTCTGGAGGAGGGTTTTTTTTTTTCATTTTATTTCCAGCTCATTATAAACCGTACAATATGCCAATGTATTCTTTCAGTGCAATTATACAGAAGAACTATAATGCACGACTGGACCCCTTGATTCAGCAGTGGCCATGTTCCAAAAGCTAACTGAGAAAGATGTTACTTCCACTCCAAAAAAACAAACAGTAATTCATAAATGCCTACAGAAAGCCGAATGGCTTTTTAGAATTACTAGATTATTGCTTTACTACTGAAAAAAATTCAGTAATTACATCTTAGCTGGGGGGTTACATTATTCAAAATACATCACCGGAATAGCCTGCTTCTCTCCATTCTAAAAAATAAGCCCCCTTTTCCATTATGAATATTGTTATCTCTGCAACTAAAATGACTCATCATTTGCTTTTTCCTGAAATAATAGGTAATACTCAGAAATCCTCATTTCTAGCTACGAAAAGGAAGGGAGTATGCCGCGGGGCGGCCAAAGCCAAACAGAAAACCAAAAACCAAAAACCAAAAAAAAAGGAAGAGAGATGAGAGGGATATTCCCATCTTCACCTCCACGTCTAGCAAATAAGTCAAGGCTCCCCACTGTCTTTGCCTCAAAGGGTCCCCAAAGTACTTGGGGAAGCAGATGTTATATGAGACTCACACTGAGAACTTGAGTCTTTTTGCTCCCTGAACACATTAACTTGACATTTGGAAATATTGTATTTGAAAGTTCTCATCACACGTGAAGTTCTTAAATATTTCTCAAAGAAGAGAGATGCACATGGTGTCAATGAAAACATCAGTTTAATTAATTTTTAGGTACCGAAAAAGCTTCATTTCCCCGCTCCCTATACTCCTGGTTGTGGTCCAAATTTATTCTTCAAATGCAAATTCAGATGTTTGCTGTATCTGTCAAAGCTGCAACAACTCTTCTTGCTCCTGGCCTAACGGAGGTACTAAAGCTAAAGCAATGCTAAGGGGCATAACCCCGAGGAGTTTGTGCCCCCACATCCACCTGCCTTCTGCAAAAAAAAGCAGTGGAAGCCTTTCTACCAGGGCCTCTTGGTGGGAGGTGGCAGAAGCAGCTCCAATGGGATGATGGGGAAAGAGTATTGATCTGGGCTAAGGGAGCTGACTTCAGCAGGCAGCTATCGGATTCACATACACAGAGGCCAAAGAGCGGCTTTGAAGGACAAAGTTCCAGCCAGAGAAGCAGGTAAGGAAAGCATAGCACTGGCTGGTTGCTCAGAATCGCTTTATTTGTGAGAGCAGAGTTTCTTCAGCTGGAAGTCCAAATACAAACACACTACCATCAGTATCAGCCCCATCTGCTTTTCCTTTTTGGAGATTGTGCTGGGAGATCGTTACTGGGAAAACACACAAAAGAGGAAGCTGGATTTTCAGAACCTGGTACTCCAGGGAGTTCCTCGCCTAGTCCCCAAAGCATTTTTGGCTCCCCCTTGTGGGCAGAAGCTGTATTAAAGGACCCCTTGGGCCAGGACGCGGGACCCGAACTTTATCAGAAGGTCAGAATCCTGGGACAGTATACTTATTTTAATAAGTTGAGGGAATCAAGAGGGCACTTTGGTGAAGGCAAATGAGTTATCAAAAACTTTGGGGTGATTCTCAAGTTCACAACTAATATTGGTCCTTTATTCCCCAATTTAAAAAAAAATACATCATTTGAGATATCTTAGTACACAAAGCACTCATGTATATCTACTGGCTAATGAAGATTAGAAATATGGCTACAAACATTAAAATAGAAGGGAAAAAACAATGAACTAGTGTTTTTTTTGGGGGGGAGGGGGGGTTTGTCTTTTTAGGGCTGCTCCTGCGGCATATGGAGGCTCCTGGCCTAGCGGTTGAATCAGAGCTGTAGCTGCCGGCCTTCACCACAGCCACAGCAATGCCGGATCCGAGCCACATCTGCAACCTACACCACAGCTCATGGCAACGTCGGTTCCTTAACCCACTGAGCGAGGCCAGGGATTGAACCTGTCTCCTCAGGGATCCTAGTTAAGTTCATTAACTGCTGAGCCACATTTGGGAACTCCAAAAAAAAAAAAAAAACAAACAATGAACTAGGTTTTAGAAGACTTAGGTTCTAGGCCCTGCTGTGTCCTAAACTTACTGGATGACCTTTTTTTTTTTCTTCTATAAATGGGGGTAATAGCTTTCATAGATATGCCATGGAACTGTTTTGAGAGTTTCAAATCAGAGATACTAAGTTATTAACAGACGTTACAGTGTCCCGTATCCAGCATCCGTATTTATTTATGTTTTTGGTCTTTTGTCCCTTTTAGGGCCACGCCGGTGGCATATGGAGGTTCCCAGGCTAGGGGTCCAATCGGAGCTGTAGCCGCCGGCCTACACCACAGCCACAGCAACACCAGATCTGAGCCACATCTGCAACTTACACCACAGCTTATGGCAAGGCCGGATCCTTAACCCCCTGAGTGAGGCCAGGGATCAAACCTACAACCTCATGGTTCCTAGTCAGATTCGTCTCTGCTGCACCACGATGGGAACTCCCGGCACCCGTATATTTATAGGTAACATGTATGACTTAAGAGTTCCCTCTAACTCAACGATTCTAGGCAAAATCATCTCCTCTATGAAAGTAGGCAGCTACAACAATTAACGTGAGGCTGAGGGTTGTTTAGGGGCCACAGAGAGTCTTGAGTAAGACAGACATCAATCTTCAAGTGAATCCATCTATCTTTCACTGCGTGATGGGAGCGTCAGTTTGCTCATCTCTAAAATGGGGTTCAAGAAGCTCCCATCGTGGCTCAGCAGTAATGAACCCGATTGGTATCCATGGGTTCGATCCCCGGCCTTGCTCTGTGGGTTAAGGATCCGGCATTGCCGTGAGCTGTGGTGTCGGTCGCAGATGCGACTCAGATCCTGCGCTGCTGTGGCTGCGGCGAGAGCCAGCCGCTAAAGTTCCGACCGGAGTCCTAGGCTGGGACCGTCCATATGCCTCGGGTTCAGCCCTAAAAAGACAAAAAAAGGAATAAATACATAAAATGGAGCTCGAGATAGTAGTATCTACTCCACTGAACTATTGTGGGGGTTAAATGAGGTAATGCAGAGCGATCACTCAGCACAGTATCCGGACTATTAGAAACCATTCAGAATGTGTGAACTATCGTCATTGTCACCACCACTCCCCCTTTCCTTCCCTTTTGAGAGAGGTTTCAGTCTGAGCATCTCAGAACCAGTGCCTTAAATGGGCAAAACACAGGTCAAAGGAGAAAGCTGGAGTTCTGCCGAGGTTGGAGCACGGAGTGGCTGCCAAGGGCCCAATCAAGGGATTTTTTTGGATAGGCACGTCTTTGTTGCCATCTTGATGACGCCTGTAATTGTGGCTCCGTTTTGGTAGAACAGGACATTGAGATGTCAGAGAACAGTTGACAATGACGCTCTGACCTCTCTTCTGGTTCATAAAGAAGTACTAGAAACAACCCAGAAATATTGTAACTATATATATATATTTATTTTGCCCACTTGACCCTTAATGCATTACCTATACTTTAAAAAGTTTGTTTAACAAGGTTTTCTTATAATTTTTTTTTACAGTATGACATTCCATTATTCTTAAAAGCATAAAGAGATCTATAGAGAGAGATTTTTTTTTTTCAATTTTTAGGGCTGCACCTGCAGCCTATGGAGGTTCCCAGGTTAGGTGGCGAATCAGAGCTTCAGCTGCTGGCCTACACCACAGCCACGGGGACACCAGAGGCCAGCTGCGTCTGTGACCTACACCACAGCTTGCGGCAATGCCAGATCCTTAACCTACTGAGCAAGGCCAAGGTTGGAACCCACAGCCACATGGATACTACCTGGGTTCTTAACCCACTGAGCTGCAACAGGACGTCCTGCAGAGAGATTTTATAATGCATGTATTTGTTCACCAAACACTCCAATGTCCACGTCATGCCAGACAGCAGCTTAGTCATGGGAATGAGAAGACAAAAAAAAAAAGCTGGCCCTACTCTCAAGGAGTTCACAGTCTGGGGATGAGGCAGGTCTTTTATCCCGAAAGGGGGTGCAGGAAGGGCAAGTTTACACAGGAAGGTGGTCAGTTATGTTTTGAACGTGTTCCGTTTGCGATGCCTTTAGAGCTGGGTGCTTGTAATGACAGACATTTAGGCTGCAACTATGTCCTTGAGTCCTCAGCACTAAGTACCTGTGAGGTCACCCAGGTAAAGTGTAGATATACCATGAGACCAGAAACACAAAGGGGAGCGCCTTAGGAAACAAGCTGAGAGGCTAAACCGAAAAGGGATCCATGAAAGACACAGACGAAATAGAGGCAAAAGTAAAAAAGCTAATCCAGAGAGAAGGCCAGGCCAGAAATTCCATAAGGAGCTTTTACACAGAAATCACTAAGACAGAAGAGTAGTCCGTGCTATTACAGTTACCACTATTCCTATTTTCACGCGTCAGAAGGTTCTTCCTTGTTCACATGGATGAAGTGTAGCCAGCCTCCCAGGGGGCTCCCAAGGATGCCTATCTCTTGTGCCCTTGTAGAGTCCCCTTCCAAAATGAACCAGACCTGGCCCCCCTTGGCCAGTAGAACACAGCAGGAGTGATGATGGATGGCTTCCAAATCCAGATCCCCAAAGGCATTGTGGCTTCCACTCTGGTCTCTTGGATCCCTTGTTCTAGGAAAAGCCAGCTACCATGCTATGAGGACATTCAAGCCAACCTATGGAGAAGCCCATGTAGACAGGAACAGAGACGCCCCCACCCCACCACAGTCAGGACCAATTTGCCGGCCAAGTGAGTGATCTACCTCGAAATATACCCTCCAACCCCAGTCAAGCCTTCAGATGAATGTCTGACTGCAATCGCATCAGAGAACCCCACTCGCAACCACTCAACCAAGCCATTCCCCTATTCCTTGTCCACAGAAACCCTGCGAGATAAACTCTGAGTCATTTTGGGTGCATTTCATTGTCTCCCCCCACCCCACCGCCATCCTTTATATCAGTTAATATTTTAACACTATATGAACTGCATGGCTGTGGCCGGGAGGCCTTCTTTGGTATATCCATCCTCAATTTGAGCAAGATGTCACAGAAGACAAATCATAAGAAAGCTAAAGACCAACCCAGGTGTCTCCCAAAGGAGGGACTATGACTGGCAAAATATATCTGCGAAGAAAGACATTTGCATAAATGACATCTAAGGCCAGCAGATCCTTAAAAATGGGACCGGACACTCCCTGGTGAGGTCAGCTGTCCTTGTTCTCCGTAAGAAAGTGTACGAAGAGGCCACACTAACCACACAAACCCCGTGCTGATCGTACAAGAGCCCTGGATCAATAGAAGACGGAGCAGAGCTATTTGTGACACCTTGTTTGGTAAATATGTTTTGTTTGGAAGGAAGGAAGGAAGAAAGATCAGAACTTATTTTTCACATTCTAAGGCAGATAAGACTTATTTCACAAAACCTCTCTCACTCTTCCTGCCTCCCTTCACCCTCACGCTTATGGAAGGTGGGGGAAAGATGGCCAGATATGTGGCTGACTTACAAGAGTCATAATCCTCTATATATGCTCAGTATATAAGGAACAGTTTTAATTTTTAAATACTTGGGCCCATGTGAGATCACAGGCTCCCATCAGGTTCAGTGCAGAAAGGAACAGTCACTGCAGACAAAGGGAAGAAGCAGAAACGCCACGTCCCTTTTTTGCACTCCCCTCCCGTGCCTCCTGGGTGGAGCTAGGATGCAACCTTCCAAGTTGAGACCACTGACTCCTCTGGCATATATGCTAATTGGGAAGAGAGAAGGTGCTGGTCAGGAGAAACAAAAGGCAAGCTGAGACTTCAGAGCAGCTCAGATGACGCGAAAGGGGAAGTCAGGCCCCAAGGAGCTGAAAGCTGTGAGCAAAAAGGGCAAAAGTCTGAAATAAAGTATGGGAAATGCATAGCTACTAACTAGCAGAGGCCTGCGGTGCCAATGCGCCTGGCTGAGGAGAGAAGGTGGGTTTGGTTGGGTTTTTCCCTTTTTGCTTTTTAGGGCCACACCCACAGCATATGGAGGTTCCCAGGCTAGGGGTCCAATCGGAGCTACAGCTGCTGGCCTACCCCACAGCCACAGCAACGCCGGATCTGAGCCACACCATAGCTCACGGCAACACCGGATCCTCAACCCACGGAGTGAGGCCAGGGATCGAACCCGCAACCTCGTGGATACTAGTCGGGTGTGTTAACCACTGCGCCACGATGGGAACTCCAAGAAGGTGGGGTTCTGAATGAAAGCTTTTCTTTCTTCAAAGATGAGGGGAGCCTAGGAGAAGTTCGACCTTTGGCAAGAATTATAGACTAAAACTAGAAAAGAGAGAGCGTGCTTCTGAGATGCGCAGAAAAAGAAGGTCCAAGTCTGAGATTCGTGTAGGTCCCAGGAGCTGACCATAAATACCTAGGACCTTGGGCTCCCTCAGAAGCGTCTCTTTAGTTGAATACCTCACTCCCTAGAGGTCAGAAGACTGTGGTCGAAGTGACCCTAGGAGAACTCCTAAAAACATCTGTTAATTTCTATCAAAATGACACAAGCCACACAGCATGGCAAGTGAAAACAGTATCAATGGCATTTGGTCAAGGAGCACCAAGAGATGCCATGCAATTAACTTTCATTTAGCCTTCTCTGCCCACTACCACCTTGCCAGGCTCTTCCACCCTCACAGCTTGAGTGAGATCCCTGTAAATTCATTGTCTTTTACGGTACCAATAAAATGTTAAGAGCCCTTTTTTTGCCTTCCTCCATGCCAATGTTTAGATTTTGACTCCCAAGATAACACTCCCTAACTCACAACTGAGAGCGAGTAGAGATTTCTCTCATCTCGATCCAAAATTCTGAGATGGTGGGGGAAATATATGGGGATTCAGACTTGGGGGTGGGGGTACTGTTTGCAGTCTACTGAGAGTGGCCCAGCAAGGATTTTTGCCTCCCGTGCAAATAACCCTTTGAAATTAGTATACCAGGCGCTACTTCTAAGTATTTGAAAAGTTTACTCTCTTAAGCAGTTTAAAAGCTCCCTCAGGCACTCTTGTTTACAAATTAACAGAATTTTGAATTAATGAGGTTCAACTGGCCGTTCTTTTTTAAGTAACTTCAAACACAGGCTAACTTGCATACATGTGGAAATAATCCCCCCTCCCCTGCCACCCCAATGATACATGGGACCTCAAAGACTTTTCTTCGGGGTGCTACTGAAGAATTCTTGGAAAGAGAGTCACTTTCCAACGGCGCTGTTCTGAAGTGAAGGACAATTACTCTAATATTTACCTCCTTATTCGCGACATGACTAATGAAAGTACGTATTTGTTTTCTGTGCTACTCTTTCCATATTTCTCTCCAAAGACCTGAAGGGCTGGTTTGGTTTTGCAGACATCATAAATTTCTTATACTGAACTTCTGACCCAGTCTGGATGAGAACCAGAATGATATCCAACAAGAAAAGGGAGAATTCTTTCCTCTCTCAGTGCCACCAACATGTTTAATTTTTTGAGTTTAACCAGCCCTAATAAACACACACCATAATGTTTTTGTGCCTATGAGTTACAGATAAATAAGTCTAAGATTTGCTATCACACGAGTCCATCTCATTTTATCAAACAAAACTTCATCACCTAAACTAGTGTTGCCTAAGAACTCATTCTGAAGCTTCCATTCCTCAAGCTGCTCCTCATGAGAACTAATAGATGAGACTTCTTGTTTTGAAATCTCTGGTATGTGACCCTTCCGGTCACAAAGCAAAGAAAAAACCAAGCGTACCTAATTTCAGTGGATTTATGGAATCAAATTATATGTATATGTAGGTATACACTGAAGATATGCATATGAGTTAAGATAAAGACAACAGATATCCGGCAAGGCAAAAACCCATAAAATGTTTCGAGATGAAAGGATATAATTACACATGATACCACATACAGGGCATTTCTCTACAGTTTGCCATCTGTAGTAAGGAGTATTTTTATTTCTCTCACCGAAGGGGATATTTTATCCTTTCTTACTTCAGAAGGGGCATAGATACCTTCCAAAAAAAAATTTTTTTTTTAAAGCTGATTCCTGTTTGAAGATGTATTTCCATGCCGTAATTTTCATTATTCAGGAAGGATATTTTAAATGAATTGTAGATGTCATATGCTCTCAATTTCAGATACCACCATATATGCACTCACTGAAAGTAGAAATCCAACTGCCTATATAATGGTTTTATAGATGGAACGAGTTGGCTTAAATTGGAACAATTTTAGGAGACTTTTCCAGGGCCTATTTTCCATGACAGTTCTCCAGCTCGGGGCTTTCGAATCTGAAATAAAGATCTTTTACGGTAACTGTTGGCATAGACACATACTTACCAACAGGACATTTTTCATAAGTCATGCTCGAAAATAAGAATGACCTATTTCCCAAACTAGGATGAGTTAATACCGAGGACTGTGCTCACTGACCAAGAGAAAAGCACAATGCAGAGGTCCTGCCTTGCTGGATGGGAGTCAGAATCAGGATGAACGTTTTGTGCTTGCTTATTTCTCTGATGCCTGCTTCTATTAATGAACAAAAGAAGGTGACCATGAGAAAGGAAATTTGTATTAAAAAAAAAAAAAAAGCCAGTCGGAAGAGACAAAAGAAACAGCTACTCACAGAGACAATGTGTGTCAGATTGTTTTTTCTGAAAATGGCAGCGTAATTAACAGATGAAAATCAACGCTGCCACTTCAAGGAAGGAAGAGGGAGGGGTGTCATTTCCAATACATGAAATGATAGAAAAAGGCAAAAGAAATAGTTCCTGTATTTCTTATACAAGGTCCGTCAATATTAATAAAAACAAAGGTGGAAAGTGATGCTGCCAATAGTTATTACAGAAACATTCCCGACAACCAAGCATGCAGAATTTGCTCGAGCTAACCTACATCAGAGGCCACTGACACTTGATGGCTACAGCTTCTACACTATTTCGAGGGGAAAAGAGATAAGCAGTGGGGGTGAGAAAAGAGGTTGGAATGGGGGGGGCGCTTCAAGGAACAAAGAAGGAAGAATTTGTTACCTTAAAAAAAAAAATCCATCGGAGCCGTGCTTCCTGAAAGAGTCTATGGTATTCATTCCTCCCGTAGCGCCCACAGATGGAGAAGGTAATGGGCTGAAAGATGAACTAGGAGATACCCAATCTTCGCAAAAACCAGTGGAAGTCGTCACACCAAATGCAAAGCAGCCCTGAAGCATGCAGGCTGAGAGACCGCGCGCATCACGAGCATTCCCAGAGCAAACTGAAATCCTGGAGACCCAGGTAGGACACCCAGCCTTGCCAACGACGCTGATGAATTTGCGGGGGAAGGCATTAAAATTGCAAGGTTCAAAGGCACACCCTGCCTATAAGGGCCAGGCGATCACACAACTGGCAAAGTACACACGGGTATGGTGGGGGAGGCGGGGCTGCTGTGCTGCAGCACTGGGCACAGTGACCCGCACCCTCTCTAAATATCTGTGGCAAGGAGGAAAGAGGTAGAGAATAAAGAGACAAAGACGACCCTCAAAAAGTCGGGGAGTGGGAGTTCCCATCGGGGTGCAGTGGTTAACGAACCCGACTAGAGTCCCTGAGGATGCAAGTTCAATCCCTGACCTCGCCCAGGGGGTTAAGGATCCAGTGTTGCCGTGAGCTGTGGTGTAGGTCTCGCAGACGTGGCTCGGATATCGAGTTGCCGTGGCTGTGTAGCTCCGATTCGACCCCAAGTCTGAGTACATCCATGTGCCGCGGGTGTAATCCTAAGAAGCAAAAAAAAAAAAAAAAAGTCGTGGAGTAAGGTTATGACATTGGAAAGGTAATGACATTGGAATTATTTAAGCTTAGATAAAATGGGGGAACCATGTAACAAGTCTTCCAGGATATATCATACACGTGGCTGATCTCCATCTCTGCAGTTAGGTTAAATATAAAGAAGACTTCTTGTCAAATAGTTGAACAGATGCCTAAAGGAAACTGAAGGTATTTTAAAAATAAAATGTATTCTCACCCGACCCAGATAAACTAGGCTGGACAACAGACTAAATAAGTTCCCTGATGTTCCATATGCCTATGATCAGTTTCTAATCAATTCTGGCAAGAACTCGAAAATTCAAATACAAACTCTATAGAGACTCTGGAGGTACACGTTTTTTCCAATCACTGTATTTAACATCCATCCTGATCTGTCAACATTGAACAATAATATGCCCATAACTCACCATAACGTTCCAATAAAGTTTAATATCAGCATTCAGCTCGAGAGGTAACCATTTCCATTTCATCAGCCTCCCTTCCTCTTTTTTTGCAAACTCCCCTCAACCACTTTCAAATCTTTTCCATCTGGCAAAAAAATTAACAGAAAAATCTCATTTCCTGTGCCCAGCCCGCCTGATCCTTGCTGGAGACAGGACCCACTTAACTGTCACCTGATCCTGTGGTTCCGTCCTTACCTGATCTCCCGACCCCCACTCAACTGTAACCTCATCCGCTCAAAAACCTGAAGAACCTTGTGTTTATACCTTACTTGCCACACGGGACGAATTCTACCCTGGATTAATATTCGGCTGTGTCATCTCTTTCTGCCCAGACTAGAAGTCCCTTGAGGGCAGAGATTATGGCAGGCTCATCGCAGGATCCCTATGACTCCAAGGCAAGTGCCTGGATACTGAAATTTATCGAGTTCAACTACAGCCATCTCCTGGGTTTAAAGACATGGTTACCTAATCAATAGTTCACTGACAGGAATTCTCTTAACTCTCTATGTCTTTTGTTTCAGGTCTGGATTATTGTGCAAAATATTATCATGGATAAAATCAATAATCTTTATTTACTTCGAGGCCTGAGATTAAACCCTAAGATACCAAAATTCTATTCACTAGCTAGGTTCTTCTTTATGGGCTGACTTTTTTTTTTTTTTTTAATAAACCTAGCTGTGTTCCTCCTTACAGCTTAAGATGAAAAAAAAGAAAAGTTCAAACTTTACTGTTCAAACCCAGCAAATTCGCAGGATACTCATTAGCTTCTCCACAGTTGCCTGTAAGAGGGTTTGAAAAGCGGAGGTTCAGAACTTCACACAATTATCAGAACCTCCAAACTTGGGAAGTCCTCTGAAGAATGAGAAAAGATCACGACTGGCCAATTTCTGAGGGGGCTGGAGATCAATAGCAAATATCACTCGAGCCAAGGAGAGACACAGTGTTCACCCAGTCATCCTTCCAATAGCTGCCGGCCTCAGTCAAAACTTCCAACTTTAAGTACAGAGACCCGCTAGCTGAGCTGAGCAGAATCACGCAAACTCCGTTTAATTGCAAGAACAATGCTCAGGCAACATCAAGTATTTCAGACACGTGTGCTGGGTGAGTTGATCCTTCTCACCAGTGGCAACTCCTCCTCTGCTTCGGGGCCCCCGCAATGAACTTTGGATGAGAACAATCTTCCCTTTGTCCACCTTCTTTCCCGAAGCAGAATCTCCTCCGATTAGGAGTGAAACGGAGAGAATATGCAGGATTAAAAGTGAGCTTTCATTTGTTTAAAGAAGGAGCTCTTCCAAATTTCATCCCTCAAAGATCCTACTCGTCATTTATATTCAGCTCTCGTCTAGAGAGGCCTTTGCCCTGGCCCACATAAACACCTGTTCAATAGGGATACTTCTCAAATGTGACTTCTGCTTTTGCCAAGGCCTTACATAAATCCTTGCTAAAGAAAACCCCATAATGCACATCACTCCAAAATATAGCATTAAAGAGTTTTTCTTTACTTGTGCTTCCAAATCGGTGGATGACTCAGCTCTTTAGAGACCGCACGCACCGCCATCCCACCCTCCCGGGAAACCAGTGCATAGTTCCATTTATCTGCTTTCCTTTCCAGCTTTTCAGTACACCGGGTAGAGGGAAGACTGCAAGGGTTTGGTACGATCAATCTTGTTCTCCCCATCAAAGAGCTATCCCCTCCAATCTCGCTAGTCTCTCTGAAGTGGGCTTTAGCTCTTCCAATTATTTCACACTATGACTCTAAAATCTCTCTCTCCTCCTGAGTCATTGACAATGACATTAACATAGGCTCTACTTCCCCATCCCGTTGCTTTCCTCCTCCCATATAGCACTTCTTGCTTTTGTTGCATGCAAATCTATGCTAACATCAGCTATATATTTTCCTTTTCTGCTTACATCCCCGCGGATGGGCACGATTCTTCACTGCTTCCACTGTACTCCAACTCTGAGTACTCTGCAGCAAATTTCATTGTCATGCATCTCCCCAAGATTTCGAAACTGCTCGTATCATTTGGGCTTAAAAGCAGAGCTAGAAGAGAATTCAAACAGTACGGGTAACTTCTTGACCATGAGAGAGACTTAGACTTAAACCCCCCCTTCCCAAAAAAAAAGACCGAAAGAAAATTAAAAG
Source organism: Sus scrofa (assembly GCF_054392235.1). NCBI lineage: Eukaryota > Metazoa > Chordata > Mammalia > Artiodactyla > Suidae > Sus > Sus scrofa. The sequence goes on from NC_139401.1 coordinate 120,068,343, forward strand.
ATACACAATGTCTCTTTAGAAATTTTTTCAGATAAGATGAAAAAATCACAACTCATCTTCGGTGGAGCGATACCCAGGCAGAGGGATGAACCAAACACATTATTTACGTCCTTTTGAGGTCTCAGATCCTACCAAAATTCTCATCTAACTACATGTCTCAAATTTTGCTAAGAATATTTTAGATTCTAGTAGAATGATGATAAAGTTCATAAAGACAAAGCCAAGTCAAGCTATTCTACCCGATGACCCAATATTTTATTCAGTTTGAATTCCTCCTGGGAACAGATGGAATTTGTAATGTAATAAGGCCTTTGAGGGGTGGAAGGGTGAGACAGACCCATCTTCCTGGCTCCCCTTAAAGCTGGTGCCAGGCTGCCTCTAGAAAGGAGGAAGGGAATAATTAGACAATGTACTGAGTCTGGAGCCTTGTGCATCCAACTAGGTGCAATCAGCAGGTATGGATATTAGTTTTGTTTTTGAGAACACATAGCTAAAATGGAATTCTTTGAAGATCCAGGCAAGACTTCCTCATTGTTGGGGAACTAAATACATCTTAAACTTTTAGAATCCTGGCAAGCAACGAATCACTTCTAATTAACTGCCAATTGGTGGTGAGAGACTAATAGATAGGAACCTTGCCAGTCGAGAGATAAACACCATGCCGAGATGGGGATCACAGAGCCAAGAGAGAGGCAAAAATGTGGGAACTGGCCCAAGGTGGGCAGGTTTCCAGCAACAGCACACAGGCTCCCTTCAATCATGAGGCGAGAAAACATATGGGTAACTTTGATGCTTCTAATACTGCCATTGCCTTTCATTCATATCATTGTCGCCTATAACTTTTCCTTGTAGAGCATGTCACAGGTAACATTATATACATAAGCAAATCCAAAAGGCTAGGAATTATCAGGGAAATTTAGGGAACGTCTAAAGAGAAGGTTTGCCCCATCATGAATATTTGATGAATGCGACATGCAATTTTTTTCATTCTTAAAAAAAGCATTCTTATATTTTGTTCCATTTAATGCTAGTAACCTGAACTCCATCATGAGAGGCCACATAGAGTCTCAGAAAAACCCAAGGGAAAGAGAGGTTTGGAAATCAGAGTTTGGATTCCAGCTCTGTCACTTCATACCTGTGTGACCCCGAGCAAGTCCATTAGCATCTCTCATTTCTTTCATCTGTAAAATGGACGTGATGCTACAGTAAGAATCACTGCGAGGAACGCGTACAGGTCAACACACAGCACAGCAGCCTTTGGTTCACGATAACTCTTCGTTCCTCCTAGGGTCTCCTACCCACTATCTCCCTCCTCCAGGCTCCTCTGTTTCCTTCTGATTCTCCTTCCCCAGGCAGTTTTCATTTCTCTGCAATAGTTCATCTCCTTTCCAACTGAAGGCTTCATGGTGGCAAAACCCTAGCAATTAGCAGAAATTATTGGGAGGGATTGGATGCCTGGCAGAAATGTATACGACTAGAAAGACTTCTAGCCATTGAGGGCTTAAATGCCAAAAATCTAACGGCACAGCTTTGGTTTTCAAGGTGAGTATCGAGATACATCGAGCTAGATGTTGGAGTTACGGAGATAAGAACTCAGACTCTATCCTTAAAGGGCTCAGCGTCTACTGGGGGAGACAGACATAGAAACAAGGAATTGTAGTAGAGTGTGAAAAAGTACAAGAAGACAGATATGTGGGAACCCTAGTGCACTGTTGGTGGGAATGCAATTTGGTGTGGCCACTATGGAAAATAGTATGGAGGTTCCTCAAAAAATTAGAAATAGAATTACCATACAATCAAGCAAATCTACTCCTGGGTATATATCCAAAAAAACTCCAAAACACTAATTCAAAAAGATACATGCAGCCCCATGTTCACAGCAGCAGTATTTACAATAGCCAAGACATGCAAACAATCCAAATGTCCATTGACAGAGGAATGGATAAAGATGTGGTACATTTTTTTTTTGGGGTCTTTTTCTTAGCGCCGCACCTGTGGCATATGGAGGTTCCCAATTGGAGCTGTAGCTGCCGTCCTACACCACAGCCACAGCAACGGGGGATCCGAGCCGTGTCTGAGACCTACACCAAAGCTCACAGCAATGCCAGACCCTTAACTCACTGAGCGAGGCCAGGGATGGAACCCACATCTTCATGGATACTAGTCGGGTTCGTTAACTGCTGAGCCATGATAGGAACTCCAAGATGTGGTACAATGGAATAGTACACAACCATAAAAAGAATGAAATAATGCCATTTGCAGCAATGAGGATGCATGTAGAGAATATTATCCTTAGTGAAATGTCAGACAAAGACAAAAACTGTACTGGAGTTTCCGTCGTGGCGCAGTGGTTAACGAATTCGACTAGGAACCATGAGGTTGCAGGTTCGATCCCTGCCCTTGCTCAGTGGGTTAAGGATCCGGTGTGGCTGTGAGCTGTGGTGTAGGTTGCAGACGCGGCTCGGATCTGGCATTGCTGTGGCTCTGGCGTAGGCCGGTGGCTATAGCTCCGATTCGACCCCTAGCCTGGGAACCTCCACATGCCGCGGGAGCGGCCCAAGAAATAGCAAAAAAGATAAAAAAAAAAAAAAGACAAATACTGTATAATATCACTTATATGTGGAATCTGAGAAAACCCCAACAAGCTCATAGATACAGAGAACAGACTGGTGGTTGCCAGAGGCAGGAGGGGTGTGGTGGTGAAGGGCTGAAGGTCATCAAAAGGTAAAAACTGGAGTCCCCCTCTGTGGCTCAGCAGTTAACAAATCTTAACCAGCATCCATGAGGATGCGAGTTCGATTCCTGGCCTCGCTCAGTGGGTTAAGGATCCAGTGTTGCTGGGAGCTATGGTATAGATGGCAGACACCGCTTGGATCCTGCATTGCTGTGGTTGTGGCTGTGGCCGGTGGCTACAGCTCCTATTGGACCTCTAGGCTGGGAACCTCCATATGCCACAAATGCGGCCCTAAAAAAAAAAAAAAAAAGAAAAGGTAAAAGCTTCCAGTTATAAAATAAATAAGGAGCGAAGGAGTGGGGATATGATGTACAGCATGGCAACTATAGCTAATAATATTCTGTTGCATATTTTAAAAGTCGCTAGGAGAGATCTTAAAAGTTCCGATCACAGGTGGAAGAATTCTGTAACCATGTACAGTGACAGATGTTAGCTAGACTTATTGTGGTGACAATATATACAAATATCAGATGTTTTTTTACACCTGAAACTACTGTCGTTCAACAAAGGGGCAGGGGGAGAGAGCATGCAAAGCTGGCCAGGGGGATGCAGAAAGCCCAGATGCTGTGTTGTACTGATGGGGGCGCTGGGGACAGGAGTCAAGGAAGATGTCTTAGAAAAAGACACTCGTTCCAGTCCTCGCTGTGCTCTTCCACAAGCTACATCATCCCCTTGGCCCATTTCAGCTCAACCCTTTGAGCCCCACTTTCCTCACTAGAAAAATGAAGGAGTAGGACTCAACCCTCTCCATCAGTCCTTGTGGCTTTAATATTCTGCGACTTCTTACCAAGTAGGAAAGTGAAGGGAAAATAGCTCCAGATTCCGTAGTTCTTCTCTCCCCCCTATTTCTTCGTGCCCATTCATTTTCCCTCACGGTCCTCTGGTCATTCCTAGTAGCTTTGCTTTCGACTCCTTTCTGTCAGGATGGTGCTGTGTTTATAGATTTGATATCATGGCTGCAAAAGGGCTCTTTTGGCAAAAAGAGGGTCCCTTGTATGAAAAGATCAGTTGCTTCCTTATTCCTTGTAAAATACGATGATATGCCGAGTCCTGAGCAAGGACTTTAAATTTTAACTCCATGGATTCTTTTTTTAACTTGTCAAGACTTCAAAAACTATTTTAGTAACTTAACATTGACCCTCACAAAAGCTCCACCTCCATATCCATTTAACAAGCATTTATTAAGGCTTTTCCTGTGTCAGGCATTAGGCTGGGGGCTATGGGAGATGCAGAAATGATTAAGATATGGGTCTGGTTGTCAGGGAGCTTATGATTTATTTAGCGGCTGTGGCACTGAGCCCAGTGCTATATAAAACATATTAGCAAGGCAATCTTTGTTCTGTCACAACTGGAGCCATGAGTCCTCAACATGTTTATGTGGTTTTGCCTAGAACTTGTGCATTCAGTAGGCGTTGAAAGCCACATGTCGAAAATTGAGCTGCTTTTTTTAAAAGTTCAACCTTATTAGGAATCAAAGAAAGTTTAGTTAATACAATGAGATTCCATCATTCTCCTAGCAAACTGACAAAGATGTAAAAACATAAAATGCAATGACAATGACGAGGTACTGGGAGAGGTCCTCATACACTGCTAGTGGACATGATAATGGTAAATAAACTATTATTTGGTGCCTCCATAATAAATCACGGTACAGCCACATGAGTGAATTCCATACAACCATTAAAGATAAATTTTAAAATATATAATGATATGGTAAAATATTCATGATGCAAGATTAAGGGAAAATAGAAAATCTCAAACTGTATGTGAGCATAATCACATTTTGTTAAAACGATGTATTTTTCTTTGTGAATGCGTAGAGAAAAACAACCGAAGGAAAACATACCAGAATGTTCACAGTAATTATTACTGAGTAGTGGGATTGCAGGTGATTTTACTGTTCTTTGTGATGTTTCTCTGATTTTTCCAAACTTGCTGCAACAGTGCTTTGCTTTCTAGCAATAGAAAGGCATTACAATGCCTGTAAACAGAAGAACCTACACCAACATGTTACTAGCCATTTTCTTCAGATAGCAGGATGATGGCATGCATTCTATGTTCTTTGTGTTTTCTATATTTTAAACATTTTCTAGAGTGAACACATGCTAACTTTATAGGGCTAAAACTCCGTTTGAAGAAACCGACGAGTTAGCAAAGACAGATATGAATACACATATATGGCCCTTATTCCATGAGTTTGTTCCACTGCCATAGAACGCAATACTTTGGGGGTCCATCCCAAACGATTCGGGTTTGGGGCAGGTCACTTAATTCCTGTGTGTTTTAAGGAATCGATTATTGCTGCGTGCTTCCAAGGGATACTGGGGTGGTGAGTGTGATCGTGCTGGGGAAATGCTTTGAACTCAGGAAAGAAAAGACCTACAGCAAACAGTAATGGATAGTCTAATGCTCTGTGTACCGTCTGTGTTCAGATTATCCTCAGCAATTCCACCCACTCTCAGTCCTTCAACTGCCATTTGCGAAGATGACTCCCAAATCTCTGTCTCCAACGCTCCACCCCACACAAAACACTTCTCTTCCCTAAAGCCCCCTTCTCCTGTCCTCTTCTTCTTGTTCTCTGGCTCATCTTTCTGCCATCTCTTGCTTGTGCCCACAAATATTTTCATATGAAGTTAAATTGATTATGAATGAATCATGCACTTGATTAACCAGTTTCTCTTAAATCAATAAAAGTTGGTTTAATTAACTTGGATGTGAAGTTTATAGAACTGTTTTAAAACGACTGTTCTTTGGCTCCTGTTAGGTATAGCTATCTATAGAAGTTTTATATGCTAGAAAACATTCAAATATGCATGGAACCACCCCTCCCACCCTGCAAGTTCAGCCTCAAAAGCTACACGTCCAAGAGTCCTTGCATGAGGGTCAGAGGAGCTAGGTTCTCTTGGGCCTTAGGTAAGTCACACCTCCCTTCTGGGCCTGTTTCCTCACCTTTGAGGTGACAGGAGCAGCCTGGATGACCTAAAAGGCCCAGATGTAAGATAGGAAACTGGGAAGGACCGCTGCACAAACGCTCTGCCTCCACTGTTCACTCTGTCCCAGCCTCGCGCAATACCAGGCACGCCCCGGGAGCTCCACGTGCGACACATAATTGCAATGACTCACGAGAGCACAGAAGCCCATATCCCAAGCCAGCAAATAACCTTTTACTGGCAAGTACAGTCCACTAAGCCTTTTGGCAATTATTCCTGAACAATAAAGCTGTCAGCCCTTGCTTTAAAAAGTGCTTACAGATAAAGGGATGGAAAAGGGGAAAGGCAGCTCATCTTGTTCTAAGGGCGGGTGAGCAGAGCGGAGGACGTATTTTCATCCACCTCACCATACTCGGAGATGCTACGGTAGGTAGATGGGCGATCAGACTGGTATCCAGATGAATGCATATCTGGTACAGAGAGCACGCCATATGTATAGAGGCGAACAAGTGAAAGGGGACAGTTCAGGAAAGTGGGCTGCTGATGGAGTTACCCTGCCGTGGTCCAGAGAAAATTCCCAACCACCACTAATCTTCCCTCCATTCATCCCAAAGAGACATTCTCGCCTTCAGACCATCACTGGTCATTATCCTTAGGACCGCTGCTAGTACACTGGGCACCTTTGCGCAAAGTAGGAAAAGGCTCCCCTCCTCTGGCACTAAAAGGCACCCCCTCTGGCCATCCATCTGGAAAAAGGATGGAAGGGATTGCAAATGGTGCCCTCTGGGAGCAAACCAAAAAAAAAAAAAAAAAAGCATTGGTTGGTAAGCAGTACCCAGGCTGGATCTTGGCTCCAGCCTGGCATCTACCATACTCCAGGGCCCTGAGGGTGCATGCTCCCACTCCCCACCCCCAGCTCCCCAGCCCACTCCAGCATTAGTCCAGGCCAGGTCCATGTGTGATTGACTGTTGCCCATCCTGCATTTGCCCGCCCCACCTCCATCACTGCTCCAAGTATGCTGGGCACTATCGTCATTTCTTATTGTGCTTTGGATTGGGACCAGATTCATCCCTGAGTGAAGGAAAACTAAAGGTTTCAGTCAGTATCTTTTTTTTTTTTCTTGTCTTTTTAGGGCCACACCTGCAGCTGCGGCAAATGGAAGTACCCAGGCTAGAGGCTGAATCGGAGCTGCAGGCCTAGGCCACAACCACAGCAATGCGGGATCTGAGCCGCCTCTGTGACTTACACCGCAGCTTAGCTACACCAGAACCTTAATCCACTGAGTGAGGCCAGGGATGGAACTTGCATCCTCATGGATACTGGTCAGGTCCATTACCACTGAGCCACAACAGGAAATCCAGTCGGTATCTTGATCAAAAGAATATCATTTTGGAAGATGGAAACCCGAATGAGTCTAATGAGTAGTGGCGATAATACTTCCAAAAGTGGGTTCCACCTAACAGGCTGTCCATGAGTTACTCCTTGGAAAAGACGTCTTTTGGTCTAATAATTTTAGGAAATTCTATGGACTCTATCTCTTGGAGCTTAAAATCACACATTAGTGAATATGCCTCTGTTTCTCTCACCATTTCCCAAACTTATTAACCATGAAACCTTACTCAGAAGCCCCTCTCTTCCTTCCACTCCAGGCTTCATCCCCCGGACACTTCCAAGGACACGGAGCTCTGCTCTGCCCGGCCAGCCCTCCTGCCCAGGAGAGAAGGCTGAAGGCGGAGCTGGTGGGTCCTGGGGGCGGGGGCGCCTGGAGAGCAACAACTCCAGACGGAGAGCCCCTGGCTCAGCGGGTCTCCAGGAATCCCCTCGGGACTCCCAGGTGCGCATCCAGGTGAGAGACGCTGTCGTCAAGGAAGTTTGCTCTGCCAGGACCCCAGGGCCCGGTGTGGGTGGGGAGGGCAGGAGAGCGCCCCCTGCCTCGGAGTGCAACAAGTGACATCAGCAAACAAGGTCTGGGGCACAGGACAGAGACGGTGCGGGTCTGTGCCGGTGTCAGGCTCCCAACAAAATGAGAATTTCAACAGACACCCCACCCCTCCTTCATACATAGCTGTGTCCTGATTCTGAGTTTGCAAAGCACTACTGGCATTCTCTCGCTGGACCCTGAATTACGAAAGGGAGGTAAATTCCTAGTATCTATGTAAATCATTGAGACTTTCATCCATATGTTAGTGTAGCGAACAATTCAAATCTTCATAACAACCCAGTAAGTGCCGTGAGGATCCCCCTTTTATTCCAGACTTGGCAACTGAGGCTCAGAGTGCTGATTTTACAACAGTCACTGGACTAGGTGCTGGGAATAAAAAGGTGAATCAGGCAGACATATAGCCCTTTGCAGCAAGTATTCACAGCCTAATGGGGGAGACTGACCAATAAGCAGCGCTCAGAGAACACTGCGAAAACTACCATGAGAAATAAAAAGCTAAATGAGTGTTTACTATGTGCTAGGCTCCATGCTAAGTGCTTTGCATGTATTATCTTATTTATCCTAACAACATGCCTAGGAAGAAGGTTCTGCGTCATTCTAAAAATGAGGAAACTAAGCCCGAGAAAGATGAACTGACTATTCTAGAGTTAACCGGCTAGAAAAGAGGAAGTCCAGAATTCTAACTCAAACTGGTTTCACCATAGACGTGCTGTTAATTACGAAGTTCATTTTTGAGGGTCCAGTGGACTCACCATTGAGAGCCTATTAAGCTGCATATTCCAGCACCCATCATAAATCTTCTTTTTAAAAAGTTAACTGGATATTTCAATACTTTTCAAAATGATTGCCATGATAAGTCTAGTTACCATCTGTCACCATAGAAAGCTATTACATAGTTATGGACTATATTACCCACCCTGTACACTTCATACCCGTGACTCATTTAATTTGCAACTGCAAGTCTGTACCTCTTAATCTCCCTCATGTATTTCTTTACCCGCCTCCCACCTCCCTCCCCTCTGGCAACCACCTGCTTGGTCTTTGTATCTACAACTCTGTGTGCATTTTGTTATGTTTGTTCATGTGTTTTGGTTTTTGGATTCCACGTACAAGTGAAGTCATACAGTATTCAGCTTTATTTTTGTCTGACTTCTTTCTTTTTTTATTATAAATATGGATAGTGTTATATGATTCTAGTTAGGATTGTGCTATCTATGTAGTAATTCTATTGTTGTTTTTTGTCGTCTATAATGATGTTCATTTTTTTCCATTATAGCTGGTTTACAGTGGTCTGTCAACTTTCTACTGTACAGCGTGGTGACCCAGTCACACAGACATGTATACATTCTTTTTTCTCACATGATCATGCTCCATCACAAGTGACTAGACATAGTTCCCAGTGGATCGCATTGCTTATCCTTTCCAAAGGCAATAGTTTGCATCTATGAACCCCAAATTCCCAGGCCATCCCACTCCCTCCCCCTCCCCCTTGGCAACCACAAGTCTGTTCTCCAAGTCCATGCGTTTCTGTCTGACTTATTTCACGTAGCATACTACCGTCTAGGTCTATCCGGCTTGTCACAAATAGCAAGATTTCATTTTTCTGGTGGCTGAGTGATACTGCATTGCATCTGTATGCCACATCTTCTTTATCCATTCATCTACTGATGGGCACTTAGCTCGCTTCCATGCCTTAACGATTGTACAGAATGCTGCGGTAAACATAGCATCACCAGGTTCCATAACAGGAGCTACCATGGCATTTGGGGCAGGTCCCTTCTACTTCAAAAACAAACTCAGAAAAAAAAAAAAAAGAGGTGAGATTTGTGGTGAGCAGAGGTAGGGAGTGGGGGTAGGGAGAACTGGATACATGTGCTCAATACATGTGCACACATTTCCAGCGACGAGATTAATGAGCACGAGGGATGGAAGGTACAACATGATAAATAGAATGAACACTGCTGTACGTTACATGTGAAAGTTATGAAGCGGGTGAATCCTAACAGTTCACAAGAAAAAATCAATAGCTGACGTAAAGCGACAAGTATCAGCGGCAAATAATAAGCAAAGGAGGGAGCAAACAGCTTGCACGGACGGTACGCTTCCAAAAGCTAAATTCCGAGAGGGTGCTTATAGCCATCGTATTTCCACAGGAGAGAAAAACATAGAGGACCTTGTCGGTCACGTGACTCTGTATGTGACTGTTACGAGAAATTTTTTTTCTATTTCTTTAATTTTGGATCTATGCGAGATGAAGGTCACTAAATTTATTGTGGTCATCATTTCATGATATACATCAAATCACTCTGCTGTACATCTTAAACACAGACAGTGTGAGATGTCAATTATTTCTTTTTCATGGCTTGAACAGATTTTATTTTTTATTTTTATTTTTTTTTGGTTTATCTGAGATGGCATTTTTTTAATTTTTATTTTTTTATGTGTGTGTGTGTGTCCATTTTTCAAATTTTTTAATAGTTATTTCCCCAATCCAATGTTTTTCTTTCTACCGTACAGCATGGTGACCCAGTTACACATACATGTACACCTTCTATTTTCTCACATGATCAGGCTCCAGCATAAGTGACTAGACATTGTTTCCAGGGCTGCACAGCAGGCTCTCATTGCTAATCTATTCCAAAGGCAACAGTCTGCATCTATTAACCCCCAGCTCCCAATCCACCCCACTCCCTCCCCCTCCCCCTTGGCAACCACAAGTCTGGTCTCCAAGTCCATGAGTTTCTTTGAGCTGTCAATTATATCTCAATAAAGTTGGAAGGAAAAAAATTGATTGAAATACTCATTTTCACCCAGGTGAGAAGAGGTCGAATTTATATAGGCACAAAACTGCAAGGGCTTTAAACTTGTATTTATAGACAGTCTCATCAGAGTGAATGACTCATCTGCATCTAGTCTGGTTACCCTTAACTTGGGATAATCTGGAGCTGCTAGGCTCTCAAAAACAGAGAGGAGTTCCCGTTGTGGCTCAGCAGTTAACGAATCCGACTAGGAGCCATGAGGTTGCAGTTCAATCCCTGCCCTTGCTCAGTGGGTTAAGGATCCGGCGTTGCCGTGAGCTGTGGTGTAGGTTGCAGACGCGGCTCGGATCCCGCGTTGCTGTGGCTCTGGCGTAGGCCGGCGGCTCCAGCTCCGATTCAACCCCTAGCCTGGGAACCTCCATATGCCGCGGGAGCGGCCCAAGAAATAGCAACAACAACAACAAAAAGACAAAAGAAAAAAAAAAATTTGTTCCGGAGTTCCCGGAATCAATGGCGCAGTGGTTAACGAATCCAACTAGGAACCATGAGGTTGCGGGTTCGGTCCCTGCCCTTGCTCAGTGGGTTAAGGATCCGGCGTTGCCATGAGCTGTGGTGTAGGTTGCAGACGCGGCTCGGATCCTGCGTTGCTGTGCCTCTGGCGTAGGCCGGTGGCTATAGCTCCGATTCAACCCCTAGCCTGGGAACCTCCATATGCCGCGGGAGCGGCCCAAGAAATAGCAACAACAACAACAACAAAAGACAAAAAGACAAAAGACAAAAAAAAAAAAAAAAAGAGAGAAGGAAGAAACTATATCTGAAGAAAGAGAAGGAAGAAAGCCCAAATTTATATAAGAATGGTTTTTTCAGCTCCTTAAATCAAACTCATAAATTAGTTTTAAATGTGAATATAAACTTACATTTCCTCATTACTGGCTATAATCTTAGTATTTGGGGGAAAGGGGGATTTCTTTTTTTCTGCCACTCAGTGACTGAGAGGTTTTACTCTCCACTCTTTTTTTTTTTTTTTTTTTTCCTAGCGCCGCACCTGTCGCATATATAAAAGTTCCCAGGCTAGGGGTTAAATCAGAGCTGTAGCTGCCGGCCTCGCCATAGCAACGCAGGATCTGAGCTGCTCACAGCAACACTGGATCCTTAACCCACTGAGCGAGGCCAGGGATTGAACCTGTGTCCTCATGGATACTAGTCGGATTCGTTACCACTGAGCCACAACAGGAACTCCCTACTCTAACTTTGAAAGAATGGAACACTTTATTTATTAAGACAAATGCCTGTTCTAATTTTTTAAAATTTATTTTATTGAAGTGTAGTTGAGTTACGATGTTGTGTTAGTTTCTGCAGTACAGCAAAGTGATCCAGTTGTACACATATATGATAGTTTGTGTCTGTTAAGCCCAAGCTCCCAATCCCTCCCCGGCCCCGGGCCCTCCCTAAGCAATCGCTAGTCTGTTCTCTATGTGTGTGAGTCTGCTTCTGTGTTGTAGGTGGGTTCATGTGCGGAACACTTCTCTAATAGGTCATATCAATCTTCCTGTCTAAGCAGCAGACGCTAAAAAAATGGTTGCCCCCTCCCACGGTGGAAATGCAATCGTTCCTAGATGACCGCACAAGGATGTACCAACATGTGTTAATGTCCAACCAAGAGACCATGTAACAAAAGTAAAACAGGGAGTTCCTGTCGTGGCTCAGCGGAAAGGAGTCCGACCAGGAACCATGAGGTTGCAGGTTCGATCCCTGGCCTCACTCAGTGGGTTAAGGATCCAGGCATGTCCGTGAGCTGTGGTGTAGGTCACAGACACAGCTCGGATCCTGTGTTGCTGTGGCTGTGGTGTAGGCTGGCAGCTGCTGCTCCAATTCGACCCCTAGCCTGGGAACCTCCGTATGCCACAGGTGCGGCCCTAAAAGGACAAAAGACAAAAAAGTAAATAAATAAATAATAAAAACAAACAAAAAACAGAAACGAAAGTAAAACAGGCACCCTCGCCTTTCTAAGGGGCCAAGCCATAAATTAGAGCCTCACGTCCAGATGACATTAGTCACAGAAGAGGCCGAAGCCATCCTCCTGCCTCCCAGGCTTCCACATACGGTTGTGCCTTTCACAGCTCTAGACAGTGCCCTTCACGCGGACCACAATGTTTATGAGCAGAGCGTAATATGCACAACTGCACACAGCAGCCACTATCTTTCCCCACCTCTACCCCTAATTACCCCAAAACATCTCTTGCCTGGTTTTTACTGCTTTTTTTTTTTTCTTGCTTTTTAGGGCCATACTCATGGCACACAGATGTTCCCAGGCTAGGGGTCTAATCGGAGCTACAGCTGCCGGCGACACCAGATCCAAGCCACGTCTGCACCACAGCTTACAGCAATGCCAGATCCTTAACCCACTGAGCGAAGCCAGGGATCAAACCCGCACCCTCATGGTTCCTAGTCAGATTCATTTCCGCTGCGCCACGACGGGAACTCCATCTTGGGCGGTTTAGATTTTCGCATACCTCCTCTGCTCACTTCTTACACTGCTCATCTCATGTCAAGTCTCAGAACATTGAACATTTTCATTCTTTATTAGACATTAATGAAAACAATAAGCAAAGTTGGGTCAATAGTCATTGGTCTCATGTAGAAAATGACAGCCAATCAATTATTTTTGATAAGCCCCCAGAAACAGCAAATAAAACATCTGTGCAATAATCTCTTGTCAATAGAATAGCCATAAATCTGGATCTCAATACTCTGACCAATGCTCTAAGAAAAAAAAAATTTTTTCTTTAAGCATAGGAAAAGAATTTTGAAGAATGACGTCACTGCTAAAAAAAAAAAAAAAAGAATGACATCTGCTCCCTCTCTAAGAGTGACTATTTTGATCACCTTGAAAATTTCTTCTTGGTTCCACTGGGCAATAGGAACAGTTTCAAACTGTTTTCCTGGCTGGCAGTAAATAAATGGATGCAAACGCCTCTATATTCTGGGGTAGCCTTAGCAGGCAGAGAAGGGGGTCACCCAAGTGATGGGATTTGAAGAGTGATGAGAATTCCACCCAACTAATAAATGCTACCATTTATGTTTCATGACTTTTTATTAAGGGCAGTGTACAACCACCAACCAGTATCAACTCCTGCATGCATGCACACACACACACACACACACACACACACACACACACACACACACACACACACCCTAGTTGACATGGAAACATTCCTAAGAGAAATAGCACACTACGCCTCTTTGATTCCTGGCACATTTGCCTTCCCACAGACAGTGTCTGAAAGAAAAGGAAAGCCCAGTAATTTAGGTAGAAAGAGAAGAGCATAGGGCAATAGATTCAGAACCTTGACCACAGAGTATTTTCCAGAAGGAGTGCAGCACGGTGCTGGTTTGGGCTGGAGGAGTAAGGACAGGGGCGGAGTATTGTAAAGGCACCTTAGAAGGGGAAAGGAGAAGAAGGGATGAAAGTTGAAGGTTAAAGGGCATGAAACCCAAATTGTATTCACGTCACGGTTTTGACTAAAACCTTTCCTGATCCCATTTCACAGGGATTGACTCTGAAGAAATTTCCCATAATAGAATTAGGAACGTAGGCTATGATTTGGTATGTGTTCCTGGAAGGCTCGCATTAACCGACGGTAGCTCCTGGGAATTTATACCAAATTTGTTCTCCAGCTGTTGGCCTCTCGTGACGGTGGGTAGATACAAACAGCTGCAACTCCCATGGCCTCTCATTTCCATCCCTAATCTCTGGGAACAGGCAACGCTCACATCTCCGGCAGCCTGGTCTATCCTGGACCCAAGTGTAACTGACAGATGGGCTACGTTGCCCAATTTAAAAATATTTTTTCTTGGGAGCATGCTTCTGAAGGTTTGGTGAAAATTTATGGGGGAAATGTGTTACAATTCCCCAACATTTGATCTGACTTTTTTTGTTGTTGAACATTTTTATTCAGGAAGCCAGAAAGTTTCTTATTCAAATATGAGTGTGAAACACCCCTCTCAAACTGTGAATGAAATGAAGCTAAAATAACTCGTGTTGATTTGGGGTCTGCTTTCATTCTGAATGTCCCCGCATTTCAATAGCCTATGGAAACATACCTGGTGTTTTACACAGATGACAACTCACCAATGGCAAAAGGGATGCCCTTGATCTTCTTGAATTGAAACTGTGCTGTGGGCCCAATAAGCTTCCTCTTAGACACCAGTACCTTAAGTGTGCTGTTGTTTTCTGTTTTTTTGATTTAACGTGTCCAGCTGTTGCCCTATTTACAAGTTCTCTTCCTTAATAAAATTCAATTACAGTTATCTGTGGGATGTCTTTTTATTTATATCCCCCACAAAATGGGAAGATATTTTAATATTAATGCTTTCTCCCGCTACACGTTAAAAATTCCAATCTATCATGGAAACCATAAACTCTAAAGGGGGATAACATTATACTGTGTGATTTTGGTACTTTTTTTTTTTTTTTGACATGTAAGCCAACAAAACAATGTAATGAAGGCTACACTATCGCAGGGGATATTTTGCAAAATAAATTACTCTCGCAACTTTTCACAAAATGGATGTCTATAAATATTGCCAGTGCGTGCTGGAAAGTCACAAGCCATCCTCTCCGGGGAGCACCTACTCTATAAGGATTCTTATTGAATCAAGCAGGAGAGAGAAAGGACAAGAAACAGTTCGCACAGGAAAATGCACTCACAGAAGCGAGCATCGGTTTGGGTTTCGGGAGCTGCACCACAAACCTACATCAAGTTCACTTCCTTTGCAATGCGTAGGCAGATTAAATCCGTGGATTCTGCTGCCTCAGTGAACTGGGCTGCCCTCTTCCTATTTCCTTCCACGTGGTAACAGGTAAGCAAACAAGATGAGCATCGTTACAAAACCGTGAAGCCCGCATCTAATTAAGCCCTGGCACCATTTTGACATGGAATCTTTAGCACAATTAGGAGGGCCAGGCCTTTCACTGAGCTGTACCCCGACAAGCTCAACCAAGCCACTTCGAGGGGGTGGGGGATGCTGGGCCTCACAGGTTTTAGCAGACGGTGCTATGTGGATGTCTGCAGGCATTCTAGAACCCCTTATGCAGCTCTGTAAAGTAAGTATTACTTGTCATGCAAATTTCTGGTTTTAAGAAGTAGCCAGCTACTGCGATTACTCGGGTATACAAACAATTTAAATGTGAAAAATCGAAATGAAAACGGACCAACAGATGTAGTATTTCCAGACACAATCATCTGAAGCTATTTTTCTGCCTTCTATGTGAGCAATCGGAAGAGAAAGAAAATGATACTTAAATTGAAAGAAACTAGAGAGAAATGACCTCATGTTCCATTAACCAAAATCAATACCTTATATATGCAAATGCAAGTTTCAACAGGGTATCCATATGCAAATTGTAAATATGAAGCAGCATTCCTTTTAGTGCACAATCGAGCATTAGGTCGCTATTTATTTAGGAGATTTTCAGTAAATTGCACGCTTTAATCTCTATGTTATGGGAAATGGTCCCTTCACCTCCTTCAGAAGTTACCTATGGCAGCTATTAATGCCTACAAGCAATGCAGTGACCTTGGCAGTGCATAATTCCACAGGACATATTTAATTTTGAAGGTGAAAAACGAGACATGCTCCCCTCATAACACTTATTTTTATGACTCTCCTAATTCTTTGAAATTTATTATTTTCACTAAAAGCACCCAGAAGGTAATTGAAATAGATTTTCCAGATACATTTCTAGATTATCTTAACCTATAGTAACATGTTAACTCATTTATAATATTCTCAGCACATACAGGACATGGAATTTCCCCACTCAAAAAATCAATCACTCAATCAATTCCGACTAATCTGCGACTTCAATGCTCTTCAAACAAACCCACAAGTCATTTTCAAAGAACTTCTGTGTTTTTTTTAGAGATCAAGCTATGGCCCCCACACCTCTCATCAGTCAATCATCAGAACTAGAAAAGGGAACTGGTGAATAAGAGATGAGAGTGGCTCTCTGGGGTCGAAACTACTAAGGAAAGAACCAATCCTTTCTCAGACTCCTGGGCTAAGCATTTAGTGCCTGAATAAGGTCATTTACTCGAAGATGCTCTTGCTGCTGGCTCAAGATGTCCAAGTAACTCCCAGGAAGGAGTCTGTTACCATCGCTGCCAGGTCTGGCAATGACTCTTTGCTGAATCAGATATTGAATTATTGGGTTACTGGATCCAGAAAATAAATAGCTGAAAGAGAACTGGTAACAGTTTGCAGAGCCAAGGAAATATTAGCTAAAACTGCAACCGGGAAAATGAGAAAAACCCATGAACAAGTCACCGGCGGCACAGAACTGAATGAATCCCGTGGAATCACAGGCAGACTCGTCTTGGGTGTCCAGTCTTCTCACCCAAGCAGGTGACTCCTGGAGGGCAGGCCTCCATCTCCAAAAGCCCCTCTATCCCTCCAGTGGTGGTGCTCAAAGAATACTTGCAGAATCCGTGGGAGAAATGGCAGAGGGTAGCCTACATTCACTTGTTCAATCAGCCAAAATTATGCACAAGACCCTGGAGCAGAAGCTGCGGGAGAGACCAAGAGAAAGTCATCACACCTGCCCCTGCTCAGAGTCTAACTGTGGATATGTCTATAATTAGCTGCTACAAGACAATAGAAAGGGAGTGCCCGCCGTGGCTCAGCGGAAATGAAACGGACTAGCATCCATGGGGACGCAGGTTCCATCCCTGGTCTCGCTCAGAGGGTTAAGGATCCGGCCTTGCGGTGGGCTGTGGTGTGGGTGGCAGATGAGGCTTGGATCCCTCGTTGCTGTGGCTGTGGTGGAGGCTGGCAGCTGCAGCTCCGATTCGACCCCTCGCCTGGGAACCTCCACCTGAGTTCCAGCTAGAGGAAAAAGAGAAGCCCTCATAAGAAGGGACCATTTGAAAAGGGACTTCTTGGAGTCCCCCTCAGTGACCTTCACTCTCTTCTCAATAGGCTCTGGGTGCCGGCCCTCCCTCCCCTCCTCTGCTGCCAACACTCACTCTTGGGCCCGCTGCCAAGCAGAACACAGCTCCACAGTTACCCCATCTGTATCTACTTAAGCCCAGAATCCCTTCTGAGGTTTTGTAAAGGGTTTTACAGCTAATAAGTATAGGGGAGCAGACAAGGCTTAATCACACACACCGAGAAGTTCTAAGAAACCAAAAAAGCCTCCAGAAACAACCATCAGAAATCCTAAGTGGAGTGGAGATGAGATTAGGCCTGAGGCCCCCAGTTCCTTTCACTGAGCTCAAGGCTCAGTACAGCCCACCTTTCTCCGCCCCTGTTCCCATCCTTTTCTTTCACGCACTCAAAACTTGAAGAGGAAATGTAACGGCGGGAAACCAGGTATCTCTACATCTCAGAAAACGGGAGCTCAGTTTAAGACCTCGTGCTGCCCACAAGCATAGCCATCTTAGATCAGGTGCGTGGTGCGTAGCAAGAACGGATGCGCTTTGGAAGAAAGGTCTTGCAAAAATCCGCCCTCCTAGAAGTTCCCGTTGTGGCTCAGTGGTTAATGAACCCGACTAGTATCCATGAGGACGCGGGTTCGATCCCTGGCCTCGCTGAGTGGGTTAAGGATCCCGCGTTGCCATGAGCTGTGGTGTAGGTTGCAGACGTGGCTCAGATCTGGCGTTGCTGTGGCTCTGGTGTAGGCCGGCAGCTACAGCTCCAATTGAACCCCTAGCCTGGGAACCTCCATGTGCCACAGGTGTGGCCCTAGAAAAGACAGAAAGACCAAAAAAAAAAAAAAAAAAGAAAATCAACCTGCCTGGGTAATAGTCAATGTCGTGAGGGTAACTTCATTCAAAGTGCGCCCAGAGTCCAGCACTAAGATGTTTTCACGCATCTTTCTTTAGGTTCTATGTTAAGTCACACCTGTTGGGGTTCAGGGACCACAAGCAACCGTAAGCAGGATGGGGAATAATATTGACACAAACCATGTCAACACAAACACATTTCAAGCTTGAATGGCCCAGCCTGCTTTAATAAAGGGCTCAGAATAGGAACATGACCTTTCCAGGGGGAGGGGAAGGAGAGTAACTTTTCTTTTCTTTTTTTTCTTGGTTCCTAGAGTCCTGGGCAGTCACAGAAATCACCACTTTATATTTCATATGGCTTCAATGAATTCTCACACATGGAAATTCAACTTTTTGTTTGTTTTGTTTTGTGTTTTAGTGATGCCCATCACTCTAACAGCACTAAGTTGGGGGGCGGAGGAATCCTTTTTCTTGTCTAAGCCACATTGGGAAGGACAATTAACTGCACTTATTTCAGAGGGAAGGCGTGGTTGGAAAGTGGGTGATTTAAGGCATCACTTTTCCCACATAGCCAAAGCTCTTGGTAGTGCCCCCTGAAAGCCCCCGTCTGTGGGACCCTTCCCTAGCCTCAATTGGCCCACTCCCAAATCATTTCCTTTCTCTGCTCCCATTCCTCATTTCATGACTTTCTCCACGAAAACTTGACATCTTGCCATTTGGATGGCATAGCTTCACCTTAGCCAAGTCCCTGCTGATGTTCAGAAAGCCTTTTCCTTGCACCGCGCTGACGGCCTGTCACGTTCCAGCACAGCCAAGCTAAACCTTTCCCATTTTCCACTCTTCCCCTCTTCCCAGGTCCCACACCCAACCACGTCCTCTCCACTCGGGGCAAATGACACTCCTCTTTGCTTCACCTGATAAAACTGCAGATCCCAGACGTGCGTTCCTGTGATGTCCTGCCTCTGTCTGAGGACTTCTGCCTCCTGGATCTTTTCTCTTTTCCTCCCGTCTAAAGCCACCGCCCTCTCCTCCCCTCCACTCCCAACTATACTAAAAGAGGAATCAGCACTGGCATCCGCAACTCCAATTCAGGTGGCTTCATGCCCAGCAGTCAAATGCAACGCGGCTGTCCCACAGCGCCTCTGCCCTTGGAGCTCCGAGTGGCAGCGGCCACTTCTAACCTCCCTCCTACCTTCTACCTCTCGATCCTGTTGGACGCCACTCCTTCTTCAGCCGCGCCGCCTTCCCTGCTAAACATACCCTCAAGGTTTTCATTCGGATTCTTTGGCCGTTCCTTTGCTGGACCTTGTTCTAAAACCGCTTCTTTGGCGAACGTTCCAACTCTCCCGATTTCAGTGTTGATGCCTTACGTAGGTCGCTCCTGGACGTCTCTGTAAGTCTCAACCTCTCTCCAGAGCTCTCGGTCTATATTTCTGACTCTTTCTTGGACGTTTCCCCACGGGGGCATCACCCAGATAGCAAACCCAACATAACTCAAGGCATCATCTTCCCTCCTGCCGTGACTGCCCCAATATTTATGGTTTCAACATGCCATCCTCTCCCGACAGATGCAGCCAAGCAAACATTAACCACCATCAGTGCAAACTGGCACTCCCAGAAGAATTTTGTTTGCAACCCATAAAGGCCTGGAATAAAAAAAAAAAAAATCCAGGCAAAAGATCGTACACTTTTAACCATATATACAGTAGGATGAAAGAAGTGGAATCTGTACAATACACACTATAAGTGGAATCCTATTACCTCACATTAAGAAAGGTAATGAGGAGTTCCCGTCGTGGCGCAGTGGTTAACGAATCCGACTAGGAACCATGAGGTTGCGGGTTCGGTCCCTGCCCTTGCTCAGCGGGTTAACGATCCGGCGTTGCCGTGAGCTGTGGTGTAGGTTGCAGACGCGGCTCGGATCCCGCGTTGCTGTGGCTCTGGCGTAGGCTGGTGGCTACAGCTCCGATTAGACCCCTAGCCCTGGGAACCTCCATATGCCACGGGAGCGGCCCAGGAAATAGCAACAACAACAACAACAACAAAGACAAAAAAGAAAAAAAAAAGTAAGGTAACGATACAAGAGCGAAAATGGTACTGATATATTTACTCCCTCCCAAAGGGAGCAACGAGGATGCCAAACAGGACATTGTCCCTTAAATTGGTTTCCGCCCTGCTTAATACCCAAAGAACTTGAAGATGAGACCAGGTTCCCTTTTACATGAACTCTCTCCAGGCACATCACACCACCTTTTCCTTAAAGACTTTTAAGGAACATGACAGGAAGAAAAAGAACAGTTTTCTATTCCGAGTACCTACAAACCCCGTGTATTTTTTTCTCTGCGTTTCAGACATTCTCCTTGGTATATAAATGTCAAGGGGATGTTATGCCAACATAACCTCTTGCAGAAAAAAGCTCCGTGTCTATGGCTACCTAACTGCCTCGGTGTGCATCTTGGTGTTACTGAAACATTTCATATCATCAGTTAAAGACACATTCCTTGTTAGCATCATTCACGGTCCTTTGGAGCTTAAAACGATGCATGCAACAAATAGTGCTGGAGCAGAGGTGGAGAGAAAGCAACTAAAATACTAAAATGATTTCGGCTTCCACTCAGCTGTCTTTTCCTTGTTCCTGTATTGCCTTGGGCTTTTGATGGGACCTAGAGAAGGATGGGGATGAAGGGAAGCAGAGATGAGAAGAGAGGAAGAAAGGAAGATACAGATGGTGTTTCTAAGTTGTCACCACTTAAGGGAGCCTGCTTATTTGAACTGATCATTTGCCTACTGGCTTTCACGTCGGCCTCTTTTTTTCCTTCAGTTCTCTTTTGCTGTATGGGTTGAACTACAGTGGCTTCAAGAGGCTCCTGGTGCCACGGAATCCTGCAATCTTGGGTAGGAATAGCATCACTGCCAGAAGAACATGCCTGACCTAAACCCTCTGGGGCTAGAGGGTTTCGTATTCTGCCTCACTTTGTGTCCCCAAAACACACGTGTTGAAAACCATCATTTCTGAATGACCACTGCTTCCCTCACCTAGTGCCAAATGCCATGATGGCAAGCATGTTTAAAAGGTACCCACCGAGAGAACTTTAACGTCGTTCCTTTCCCTTCTATTTCCTGGTACAGACAGTCTTCCTGAAATAGGAACTGTGCAGTACCTAAGAAAAATCTGAATTTGCTAAGAAGTTTTTATACCCTCAAAAAGTAGCCCTGGTGAAAGATGTTATCTACCTGGCAGGAACTGCACATGGAACAGACGCCTAGACCCTCCATCATGTCATCTTCTTAACTTTGCTTAATGGACCCTGGCTTGCTGCCATCCCAGAAATATACTACAAAAGCAAAACGCACGGCTCGTGAATTTTTAAATGATGCCTGGCATAAACACTACCCTTTGGCAGTCCTTTGTCATTGAACACATGTCACAGGCAACTCTGCAGGTTCCCAGGTATACCGGCCAACACAAAGTACAGAAAATACTATGCCGGACCCAATGTGTATCCCCCCCCCCCACCCATCAAATCCAAACAATGCTGATGAGACATAAATCATCCACAAAGTATTACAAGGAACGATATGGTGCCAGGGGTATCAGCAAGATGCTTTTTCATCTGGGTTGCAACATACCATTCTGGGCTCCCTGGATGACGAGAGAGAATAAAGCTTGAGAAAGTTAGCTGCTATCTTCAGGGGGTGCTATATGAAGGCAAATTATAGACCTCAAGCACTTCAGTCAAAATAGATGAAGGTTGAGAAGGGATATAATCAGTCTGTCAAATAATAATGGATATTGACCAGGGGAAATGAACTCATTTGCCAAATTCTAATACAGTAGAGATAAAGAAGACTTCTGAAACTAAACAAAGAGAAGCTTAAAACAGATTTAAAAAGGGTGATGTTGTGGGAAGCAGCTGGTTTAAATAGATGGAATGCATTTCCTTATTCAAACAAATACGTGCTGATGGCTGAAAATAGATGCTTTCCAAAAAATGGAGGTAGACACGCTCATAAGGTTGAAATCCACAATGGCTTCTTGAATGAGCATAATTTCAAAACAGACCCTGATCTTCAGAAGCAGATTCTTGGAAAACATAGAAATGATCCACTCTAATTATGATATCTAAGAAGACATCCCAAGGCTTACTTGGGATTCAATTTGTAACCCCCCAAAATCACTAAATCATAATGAAATATTTATGGACAAGTCCTTCTTGTTAAGGAACAAGATTATTCTCAATTATTTTTTCCTGGAATAATTGTATAATACTCCCATCCCATATTCCATAGTCATCTGCCCCAACCATCCAATCTTTTGCAATTGCATTTTGGGAGTGTATAAACCATCCCTTTTTTCTTTTTTTAATCTCAGAGAAACTTTTTCATTTTCTGCTTGGTTTGATCAATAACTGCTTGAGCATTAAATGTCATGTTATCTTAGTCTTTAACTTTTTAAATTCAAACAATCTTTTTTTCTTTTTCTTTTTAGGGCCGCACCTGCAATATATGAAAGTTCTCAGGCTAGGGGTCAAATTGGAGCTATAGCCTCTGGCCTATGCCAGAGCCACAGAAACGCCAGATCCAAGCCACCTCTGTGACCTATGCGACAGCTCACAGCAACATTGGATCCTTAACCCACTGAGTGAGGCAGGGATTGAACCTGCATCCCCATGGATACTAGTCAGATTCTTAACCAGCTGAGCCACAACAGGAATGCCCATATTTCAAACAATTTGTTTTTGTCTCTTTTTTTTTTTTTTTGTCCATTTTAGGGCCGCGCCTGCGCATATGGAGGTTCCCAGGCTAGGGGTCAAATCAGAGCTGCAGCTGCTGGCCTACACCACGGCCACAGCAACGCAGGACCCGAGCCGCGTCTGCGACCTACACCACAGCTCACAGCAATGCCGGATCCTTAACCCACTGAGCAAGGCCAGAGATAGAACCCGCAACCTCATGGTTCCCAGTCGGATTCATTTCCACTGCACCATGATGGGAACTCCCAAACAATCTTTTAAAGATTGGTTTATGTCACTGAACCCTAATCCTTCCATTCCGTGCTTATATTTCTTTCCTATAGACAACTATCCGACTTTTTCAAGTCTTCTGATTGTGTTCTCTTCCATATTTGTTGAGGACAAACTAAGAGGAAATAGTGGTAAGCCAGAGAACAAAATATTTCAGTTAGACTTAGAATGATACTGTGTAAATACTATGGTATACAATAGGTGAATTTTTTTTTTTTCTGGTGGTGCCCATGTCATGAAGAAGTTCCGGGGCCAAGGATCGAACCCACGCCACTGCAGTGATCAGAGCCACAGCAGGGACAACACCTGATCCTTAACCCTCTGAGCCGCCAAGAACTCCCACAGGTGCTATTTTTGTTCTTTACCCAGCATGGAGCAGGTTATAGGAAATTAAGCCAGCCTCTCAGCAGCTCAAGTCAGACCTTTATAGTAAGACTTCATTATTCAGTTTGAAAACGAATTTCAAAAACAGATTCACTCATCGTCAAATGTAAGTATAAACAGACTTTGCAAGTTCCATACAAATGAGTTATTCACCATCTGCCATTTGTAATTGCCCATACCTCTGGTTCCCTGCCATTGATTAAATGCATCAGAAAATTCACCTTAGAAGGTGGATTTGAAAAGTAAAGTTTTAGGGTCTTGATGTGAAAAGAACATGACGGATGAAGGCAGGAGCCAAGACAGAACAAGAAAAAAACAGGTCATGTGTCAAGGACAGCTTCTGAGCCCTTTGGCTCGTGGAGTGTCTCCTATGAAGGGCCTGATGACTTTCACTTCCAAACATCCAGAAATATACACTATATCATTTAACTAGAAAAGTAGCGAGTTTGAAATCACACAGCTGCTCCGCTTGATCCAACGAGATGTTAACCACTTGGGCAAATTTTCTAACCCAAGTCTCTCATTTCCAACTGATCTCATTGGGTGGCCCATATGATAGACGCAGAGACTAAAAAGAGGGCTATTTAAAGGAGGACACCCCGAAGGAGTAGTTTACAGTGCCACATGGTGTACAGATTAACGCAAGATATTGGTCGCTGGATGTTGCCTTAAATTAGACAAGTTTTTTAAAAATTTATTCATATTTCTTGAGTTCTAGGCATATAGCCTTAGAAAACAGCTGGGAAATGGAAAAAAAGGGTATTCTGTCCCCTGCCTGCCTTTTCAACTTTCTCTTCCACGGCACTGTTCCCTTTAAGGAACCTTGTATTCCAGCCCAAATAGTTACTTTGGCATCCACAAAGCTCATTTTTCCTGGCTCACAGATTTTGTTCAGGGCATTACATATATAATACATGTCACCGTCTCTCATGCTCTTTCATCAAGAGCCTCTCCAGCATTTGGGCTTAGCTGGGAAAAGGATGGCACGTGCATGGCCTCCTGGTCAACTGGACTATAAGCTCCCTTGAGAGCAGACATTGCATCTCACGTACCACCCCCGCGGTCCCCAGCGCAGTGCTCGGCACTTCGCAGCTATCAACAAATACTTGTAGGAGTTCCCACTGTGGCTGAGCGGTCATGATCCCAACTAGTATCCATGAGGATATGGGTTTGATCCCTGACCCTGCTCAGTGAGTTAAGGATCTGGGGTTGCCGTGAGCTGTGCTGTAGGTCACAGATGCAGCTTGGATCCCTCGCTGCTGTGGCTGTGGTGTAGGCCGGCAGCTACAGCTCCGATTCGACCCCTAGCCTGGGAACCTCCATATGCTGTGGGAGCAGCCCTAAAAAGACCAAAAAATCAATTTTAAAAATTTAAAAACATAAACAGGAGCTCCCGTCGTGGCGCAGTGGTTAACGAATCCGACTAGGAACCACGAGGTTGCGGGTTTGATCCCTGCCCTTGCTCAGTGGGTTAACGATCCGGCGTTGCCGTGAGCTGTGGTGTAGGTTGCAGACACGGCTCGGATCCCGTGTTGCTGTGGCTCTGGTGTAGGCCGGTGGCTACCGCTCCGATTGGACCCCTAGCCTGGGAACCTCCATGTGCCACGGGAGTGGCCCAAGAAATGGCAAAAAGACAAAAAATAAATAAATAAATAAAAACATAAACACGTGTCAATTGAATCAACTCATCGATCAATATCTGTCTCAAGATGCTTACAGTAATATGGACATTCTTGAGACTCTAACTTTAGCAGATGCACATATTCCAAATATAGTTCTTGTTGTTTGAAAACAGTTAAGCAACAGGGACCTACACTATTACCACTCTCTGAATTCCGTGTAAACACCTTGATAAGAAATTTGTCATTTCCTTGGGTGAAGGTGGTCAAAGGGTAAAAAGCTGTGTACGTTCTGGGGATACATGGACTACGTGGTGACCACAGTTGACGGTGCTATACTGTGTGTTTGAAAGTTGCCGAAGAGTTAAGTCTTTTTTAAAAGTTCTCTCCACGTGCATGCACGCATGCACACATATGTATACCTACACACACACACACAGACACAGACACACACACACACTATATATATATGTATATAACTATGTGAGGTGATGGATGGATGTGATGGATGTGTTAGCTAACCTTATTGCGGTATTCACTACATGATCTATACATGTATCAAAGTCATTACCTGGTACATCTTCAACTCAGACACCATGTCAATTCCATCTCAATAAAACTGGAAAAAAAAATAGTCATTTCCTGAAACACTGAAGAACTGCTACATTCAGAAGCATTATTAGGCTATTAGATCATTATTACTAAAGCCACTGAGATTTGCCATCTACCCCAAAGTGGTTCAACCAACACAAAACAACTAAAGTAAGGAACATTTACACCGCATTTTAGGCAACTGGTATAACATGACCCCGATTCCTGGGCATCTTTAATTTTTTGTCAAACAGAACAAAATTCATATCCCATAGACGCATTAATGATTGGAAATAATAATTACAAGGGCCTAAAACAGAACGCAGGTCCCGTGGGAAAGTTTTTCTCTTCCAATGGTATAGCAGGATACAAAAAACTTCTAGTCAATGTACTCCTAACCCCAGAAGCAATGGTACCTCTTCACCACTGAGAGGGGCCTCCCAGGCTAAGGCGATACTAAAGAAAACACAGCCTCAAATAAGACAAAACCTTATGCCAGCTTTCAGAATCGGAATGTTTGAGTTCCAGTTTATGTCCTATCTACCTGGGAATCCAGAAGCAAAACACTGTTATCCCATTGATTCTCTAAGACAAAGAGCAAAAGGCCTTCAGCGGAGCCCAGATACGGCTCTCCGGAGACCTAGAAATTGTGAATGGGCCATCCCCAGAGACGGGCCATGGTGCCTAGCTGTTCTAGGAATTGCGTGCATGCTGTGGGAAAGAAATGAAGACTCCTGATGTGGGTTTTCCTTTTGGCAGTATTGTTTTGTTGTGTTTTGGTGGTAATGGGGTAGATGTTTGTTTTACTTGCCACATTTGGTTTGGTTGTATTCCTTAACTGGGACATCCCATCTCACTCTGAAGTCTTGATAGAAAAATGGTGGGTTTTTTTTTTTTTTCTTCTTGTTCCAAAAAGGAGAGTCAACAAAAGTCTCCGTTCCTTTTGCAGATGTTAAGGGTTACTTCTTACGGTTTGAGAGAAGATTTAATCCTGACAGAAGCAATCTTTTCAATGTCTTGAAGTGGAACTGGAAAGGCTATTACTTAATAAAGAAGAATACTGTAAACCCTGTTTGTGTGTCCGGAAAAGAACAACAAAATCACTGTAGGCTATTATTTCTCACTTAAGCCTAACCTCTGTAGTGGCTATTTTAGGTGCAAGTCAGAAAACATATTGCAAATATAAAAGAATGCCTTTGGGAAGTCAGCCATGCATTCGTGTTTAGTCCTCACTATATATCAAATTCCCAACACATTAGAGTGTGTAAATAATAATAGAACTAAATTTATTTTAAGGCCATGGCTGCATGAAGTTTTCCTTCACAAATTGCACAGCTATATCGCTATAGATCTGTCACCAAGTTTACTCCGGCAGCGGTGGAGTGCAAAGAATATAGAACTGTCAGAAAACCAAAGGACAAGTGATATTAGTCATATGACCCTGGGCAAGTCTCGAATCTCTCTAGACCTGGTAAAGTAGGAATAATATCGACTTTTCTCTACTCATACACTGCTGGTGGGACTAAACAGAAACAACTTTTCCAGGTGGAATTTGGAAAACACATCAAAGAATTTTCCATCCTTATACATGTTTTTGGACCCAGTAATCCTGAAATTTTAAGAATTTATCCTGAGAAAGGAATCAGAAATGCACCCAAATACTTAGGCGCCAGAATGTTCATCACGGCATCAGCTCCAATTGAAAAAGTCCAAAAAAATCTAAAAAGACGATGGAGTCCAAATAAATTATGCTCTAGCCATACAATAGAAACTATGCAGCATTTAGAAAAATACTTAATGAACTAGAAGGTGCCCAATAAATAAATGGCGGGAAAAGGAGGTTTCAAACCAGTACATATACAAAACACAGTACATACAATAAGATGCAAACGGTGATACAAACATACGTTTGTCACGGAAAAAGATTGGAGGGAAATAAACCAAGATATCAACCACTGAGCCACTCTTCTCTTTGGGTGGAATTATGGCTGATTTTGAATGTCTTTTCATATACGGCATTTTCAAATTTTCTTTCAAAAACATGCACTGCGTTTGTAATCAGAAAAAAGGAAGCTTAAGCAACATCGCCTCTCTACCTCCCTTTTAGACATGACATGAGATATTTGTGAAAGCAAATATTACAGAATAGGATCACGTTATTGTTCGAGAGGCTCAAGGCCTCCCTGTTCACAGACGACAAAGAAATAATTCAACTTTGGAGCAAATACCATCAAAATGGATTTCTGAAAAGAACTGAGCTGCGAAAGTGTCTCTGTTGTTCTTGATTGACTTTTCCTCACCCAAGATGTGCTTCTGGTGTTTTCTTCTCTTTCTCCACACAGTACCTGATAATACAGGTCAAAACCTGTTGAAAACTGGAGTTATTTTAGCTGCACGATGTGTTGGTTTTCAAAGGTGAGAAATGAGGTGCTGCTACTCTGCCCAGTGTCCACGTGGCTCCTGGAGTCCAGTCAAGATGTGTTCTGATCAGCAAGTATGAGAAATAGGATGCAGTGCATTTATCTGGCAAGGCTCCGGGTCCATGGGACGGACTTAGAACCTATAAACTGCTAGAGAAGAGAGCAGTTCTAGAAAAAGACACAGGGCAAATGTCTCCTTGGGAAAATACAGGAAAATGGGACTAATACCAGCAAAGAGAAGTAAAAATGACAGAATTTTTAAGTCCAGTGTTCACCCGATTACTGCGGCTCTGTTGCATTGAGTCAGCTTCAAAGAGAAAGGGTCAGAGTACATTCCAGAAGACATTGAAACTGAGATAGAAGGAAATTATCTGCATAGGATTAAGTGCTTTGCCTCTCCATCCCCTCCCCCATCCGGAGTGATAAGAAAATGTCCCAAATTTCCATCTATGGCTTTTTAAAGGTTTAGTCCATCTATGTATAGAATGCAAACTTCTCCAGAGCACTGGTGGAGTGCTGGGTGATGCCTAGCAGGCTTCACATGCAAAATCAAACAAGTCAGTGATTATCTCTGTAACATCTAAATGAAAATTCAAAAGGTAGTGAAAAAGTTGATGAATGGAAACAATAAGGATAATTCAATGAATAGATGTGATTAAAAAAAAAAACCCACAAATGCGATCCTTATTAGAATTCATATATTTTTGAACCAACGTTCACTACCTTGCTTCGCTCAAAGACTCTTCCTTTTTTTCATAGTTTAAACGCTTTAAAAAGATTTAAAGAAAAAACCATCACCCATTTCCTTTTATGAAGATTTTACTATACAATCCCATAAAACTGAATATAAAGGTAAGAGAGAAAACAGGCCAAGTGCACTAAGAAAAAACACCATAAAAGGAAGACAAAACCCCAATGATGCTTCTAACCCAATGTTTATGGCCCCACATCCGAGCGAGAGAAAATAAACACAACTTTTATGAGCACAGTAGCTGACTTTGAGGTAAATGGTCATCGGACCCTCATGTGACAGAAAAGCGGGTCAGGTCCTCAAGGAGAAAGGAGATATCCTGACGGAAGGTAGCAGCAAAGGATCTCGTCTTAGATTTAACGGATGCTATGAAATAATTTTTCACTCAGATTCAACAATGTTCAACGTGAACTTTCAACAACCTATTAATATGAGTTGAAAGCAAGACCCTGATGTTGACCAGACAACCACAGCCAGTTTCTCAGAAATGTGAACCCACCCTGGCAAGTCACCAACCCCACTGGGCCACATAATCTTTCCCACTGGTCCACAGTGACTATCAAAGGCTTACAGGCAGCATCTTACTGCTTCCAGCTACACACACTGAAGACACTGCAACAGTCACAACCTTCTCCCATCTGAACACTGATTTTTAAAAATGAAAAGACCAATTGACATTGACAGTTGCCTTGCCTACTTTTTTTTTTTTTTTTGGTCTTTTTAGGGCCGCACCTGTGGCATATGGAGGTTCCCAGGCTAGGGGTCCAATCGGAGCTACAGCAGCTGGCCTACACCACAGCCACAGCCACGCCAGATCCGAGCCATATCTGTGACCTACACCCGAGCTCACAGCAACGCTGGATCCTTAACCCACTGGGCGAGGCCAGGGATCAAACCCACAACGTTGTGGTTCCTAGTCAGACTCGTTTCCACTGCGCCACAACGGGAACTCCGTGCCTATCTGTTTAGATTTGCTAATTCGATCTTCTATTTGATAAGAAGTCAACATGACGTGTGATTTCCCCCGTGGGAAAAGACTGGTTGCTCTTTTCCAGAAAACTGTAAATGAGATCTCTCCAAAGATCGGGGGGAAAAAAGCCAGAAAGACCATGAAAACAACCCAAAATGTTGCAATAGGAATGTGTGGTAACTTTTATGATCCCTGATAGAAATGCTGAAATAAAAGTTATTTAAAATAAATTGAGGGACTAGGCTTCAAAGTACCACCCTGAACTGTAGCGCTTTTGCTGAGATTTGACCCCGCCCGCCCAAAAAAGTAACCTAAGCCTTGGAGTTGGGCGTATCTTGACTTGATCTACACGGCTACCTTCGAAACAGACCCAACTGTTTAGGAAAACCCAGCAAAGTTACTTGTTTACAACCAGAAACATGCTTTTTAAAATCATTAACCAATTTGCAAACATTTGAGAACCTCTCGGCCCTGAGATATTTCAAGAAAGACAAGTTTGCTAATCCTTTGGTCATGCTGCAATTCGATAGCAGCAGCGGAATCAAGCCTTAAGCCCCTTCAAATTCTAAAATACCTTCCAGAATCCCTCACAGTATTGCCAAGGGCTTTTCCTGTTCTCACTGGGCACCAACAATCCCCCTCGGGATTATGTGCACATGCCCCATTTGTCGCTGACACTCAACCCAAGACACAGATGGACGTGCTCCACTGGAGGACCCATTTCCAGAGCAAGAGATACTTTCAACGAGACAAACAACCTCCCCCCCCACCCCCGCCCCGCCCCGCGTGCTCTAATTGCCTGTGTGCTGTGAACGATTTGAGAGGCACGAAGGGGGCTGGGGGGTGGGAGGGGGAAGATAGTAGATGGATTTTAATCTACAAAGTGAAAATTAATATGTACGGCATTTTATTTTCAAATTTGAATCATTTCCATTACGTTTAATTTACCTAATTGTTAATGAATTAGCAAACGCATCTAGCAACCAAATCACCTACTAATTGGATACTAATGAACACTACTTAGCGGCTTGTCTTCATGGCAATCACCAAGTACAATTCACCAGGGGTGAACTCCACCCCAGGCCTCCGGCTAGTAACACTGTACTTTGTGTTTTTCCCTCCGTTACCTGGATCCTCAAAGGGTAACGTGGAGAATTAACTTCTTCTTTTTCTCCCTCTAGGGTCAAGGACCGTGTGGGCTGCAAACTATAAAAAGCACTACAAAACATTGAGGTCTAAGGGCAAAAGGAGATGGCCCAGCTCCAAAAAACCCGGACTGTAGAATCTGTCTGTGTCACCGCTCACTGATGCGGCAGCTAAAGCAACGTCCCCCACGTTGGTGGCCCGGGCTTCTACGCATCTTCCAGTTTTCAATATAAAGCCTGAAACGAGGCTGGAAAATCTGGAGATGCTTTAGAAACATCTTCACAGGATGCCAGAGGGCCCTCCCCTTCCCCCTCCCCTGCTTTTCCCCTTCTTCAAGGCGCAGGGATGGAGCCCGAGGCAGGGCTTCTTCCGGTGGAATGTAGGGCCAATTACGTGTGAGTCCTTAAAGCCTTCTGGGCTCCTTTGGTCTGGGGGCCAAGGCTTCAAATGAGGGTCTCCCCCTCCCTCACCTCGATTCCAGAGATAACAATCTTACAATCCATTCTCTTTCCTCTATAAACACAACCCAATGACCTGCTTCCTTTTGTAACTGGTGCCAGACCCTGAGTTGATTTCATCTCACCTTTCCTAATCTCTAGCTTGACCCGGCTAACAACCATTTAAAGCTGGACCTTGACTAAAATTGTTTCTGGAGGCGACTGAGCAAAATGGCCTTTAAATCCTACTTGGATTTGTCTGTTTTTGTTCCTAAAAGACACTGGACCTTGGACCTGCTCTTTAGAAACGTGCTTTGTATACCCTTGGATGTGTAGGGACGCATCGTCCTTTTTTTTTTTTTCCACCCAGAATGAAAGACAAATCATTTTGTCTGATTTCCATTTAAATGGCCAGCAAATATTTGAAACAACTCATTGTGGCTTAGGTGCCAATTGAATTAACAAGGAGTTGCCCTTGGGGTACCAGTCGGCATCCTTTACCAAAAACCTCAATTGCGCCTGCCAACTTTAGCCCTAAACATAAGCAAAGTTACACACCAACAGAATTCACTGTTGCGCACCATTCACTCATGGTGTGACTTTGGGCAAAGTGTGCAAAAAGGAAGGGAACAATGCAGAGGACAGGGTCAAAGGGGATGCTGTCCTCCTGAGAGGCAGGAGGCGTGGTGGAGGATGGCCTATCGAATCCCTTGAGAGCTTCAGTCCCCATCTGACCCTCAGTGGGTCAGGGAACTCAGATTTTCCCACAGCTGCTCCCTGGCTCCGTTCTCCAGATGGCCCAAGATCATGCCCATCTTCTGCTAAAAGAGCTCTCTAGGTCCAGCAGAATGTCTCAAACTGAGCCATCATTGCCTAAAGAAAGGTTCCGAACGTTGTTCTAAATGCCTTCACAGTCTGTTAGTCTAAATGTAGAAATATATATGTGTAAAAAAAGTGTATATGTGGGCATACACTAGGGTTAGGGTTAGGGTTAGGGTTAGCAAATAAACCCTGCAAGCAACCTTTTAAGCAAATAACGCCTGCAAAAGGTAAAGAGTACCTTTATTCTGAGCCTTTCAATACATATAGATCCCACTTGTATTGCTTTCCAATACAATTACCGCAGAAGGGGAGAGAGATACTTAGAAATACCACCGCTCTCGAATCAGCAAAATAGCCCCTTTGGTACCATCTGCTCTACCCCTTCATTTGTATGAGCATTGACAGTGCCCAGCTTAGCAGGGCCAAAGCAAAACTTTCTTGTGTGGTAGGCATTTGTTTCGGTCAGGTTCTATCACAATGAGGCCATGATTGCCGTCCTGCCCCTAAATAGACTTTTACATGCCGTCTACACCGAAGGCATATGTGCTGAAAGGACACAGAATGAGAGAAGGGACTTTAAAGTCAGGATTTATGGACCGCGAGGAATTTAAGTTGAAAGACAAGAGCATGAACGAGAAGCCAATGAAGGCGAAGAAATTTTTTAGGCAACCCTATTCGGGTAGACACTAAAAATGGGTTGAGATATGTCCTAGAATCTAGACTCAAACTCTTCCCCCAGGAGCCCTCCGTATTCGCATCCTCTCTGAAGGTTGTCTTCCACATTCTGGCTCTATGTCAAAGATATGTTAAATGGTCTTTTAAATTTTTTAATTATTTAGTTCCTGAGTTCTACAACCCTACTGCGATAATTAACCTGTGGCTTTCAAGAGTGATTAGTGAGCCTTTATTATGGTAATGACGGCTCCTTCAGACGTGGAGTTTCTTAAGCCTCTGGCCCAGAGCTCACTGAGTTCCCAGAGTCAGGAGAAGTTCCCACGGGCCCTCATCTAAAAGACTATATCCTGAGGACGAGAGAGACTCCAGGCACCCGACAGCACGGTTTCACCAGCAGAAGAAACAGACAGCTTCTAACTGCATTTACCCACTGCCTTAAGAAGTTTTCACTTTGGTGAGTCAGGAATACTCCACTGAGATCGCCTAACAGTTTTCTGCAAGCACGCTGTCTTCACTTCCCAGAGAGTCTCATGCTTCTGGACGGCAACAAGCCCCAGGGCCTTCAAGAGATTTGACAAACTGCAAGAAAAAGACACAGCTAGCTCACTGGCTGGAGGTGTCCTCAGCCAGTCATTAAAGCCAAGCCTAGCTTCGGGGGGTAATATTAAGGTACGGATTTCTAGGGCGTGCAGGTACCGTACCAGGTGCTCGGCACATGCTCTCTCATTGAGGCTTTACGGCAGCCCTTTGCGTTGGTTGCCCCGCATTCCATTACACGCACGTATCAGGAAACTGGGACACTGAGATCAAGCAATGAGCCCCAGATCACAGAGCTCAAAGGTGCTGAGTGCAAGGCCCAAGCTACAATGTTGCCATTGCGTATCTATAGAGAGAGCCTCAGGCACATTAATAGACAGGAATCTTCCTGAATGAAAATCATCGTGAGTCATTTGTATGTAAATACACAACTGCCCAAGCTAGCGGCCGGCGTTCACTTGAAAGCCCAAGGATGTTCAACAGAAAGCATACTCCAGGAAAGTTCGCCTGAAGGAATATCAGATATGAACTGTTCCCCGATCTTGTCAGATTAGGAAAGGCACGAATGGCAAAGTCAAAATTTTAATCACCCCTAAAGCGGGTCCTTTCTGGTACTTTTTTACTCTCAAAACCTCAGCCCGCCACTCTGTTGCACACTCTGACTACTGCCTGTTGGCAAATACTAACCAGCTACTGGGGATACGAGTATTTCCCCTGTGTCTATCAGGGGGACGTTATCACAGCACGAAATATTGTACTCTGTCTGGTAAACACGTCATTTGACTCAATCTCAGAGAATTCCTCCTCCCCAAGACACTGGACTCCCTATCACCTATTGCTTTTGCAAAGCTTGTTTCTGGTGATTCTGGCCATACCTGACCCAAGGTGAAGAACGATTGACCGCAGCGCTGGGTCATGTGTTACAGAGTCATTACAGGTAGTTTCCTGAATAGTTCCTTTGAGTGAGTGAAAGAACATTCCTGTCATCAAAAACAGGCATACATTTTACTGAGAAATATTATTTGGATTTCCCTGATAGACCACCCTCAGTGGCCAGAGGTAGAGAGGAAATCAAAACATGATCAGAGGAGTTCCCGTCGTCGTGGTGCAGCGGAAATGAATCCTATCAAGAACCATGAGGTTGTGGGTTCGATCCCTGGCCTCGCTCAGTGCGTTGAGGATCCGGCATTGCCGTGAGCTGTGGTGTAGGCTGCAGACGTGGCTCGGAGCCGGCGTTGCTGTGGCTGTGGTGTAGGCCAGTGGCTACAGCTCTGATTGGACCCCTAGCCTGGGAATCGCCATATGCCGCAGGTGCGGCCGTAAAAGGCAAAAAAAAAAAAAAAAAAAAAAATATATATATATATATATATATATATATAAAATCAGAGAAAAGGTATCTTAGCTGCAAAAACGTGGATTCCCTACCCCCTCAACCAAGCCCTCATTCAGCACTGCCTACTTTTGATTTACCCTGAGTCCCAGTAAGTCTTATAACCTAGTTTTTAATCCCCGAATGGATTAAAAGCAGCAAGCTGTGTGCGTGTGTGTGTGGCAGGGTGTACTGGTATTCTGGTGAGAATTGTAGAAAATGCCACAAAAGCCTTATATTTTAAGAGGCCAAATCTATTAAGATCTAGATAGATGTCTATCATTATGAAAGGCCAGTGGCTGAGAAGAAAAAAGTAAAAATTAAATGACTCTCAATAGATATGATTTCATGATTGTTGAACACAAATTTTGCTGGGTATGAGTGCCATGTGTCTTTGTGCATTTCAGT
Source organism: Sus scrofa (assembly GCF_054392235.1). Lineage (NCBI taxonomy): Eukaryota > Metazoa > Chordata > Mammalia > Artiodactyla > Suidae > Sus > Sus scrofa. Next base: position 120,103,652 of record NC_139401.1, read on the forward strand.
TTTTTATATGCCATGTCAGTAGTTCATCATTGTGCTATAAATCACCCTTAAAGACCACATTTAAAATTTGGGGTTTTAGAAATTGTGACAATCCATTTTAGGCACAAATTAAGGAACAGGGAAGTTGAAAGTCTACTGAAATGGGAAAATAACAGGATTTCTCTCAATTTTCCTCTTTAAATTCCCTTACATACTCATTAAAAGTATAAAAGTTTATGGAGTTCTCACGACGTACCAGGCGATATGCTGAGTGAACTGCAAGGATGACTTCATTTCATCTGTGCATCCACCCTGTGAGACAGATATTATCACCCCATTCTATGGATGAGAAAACTGAGGCTCCGAGAGCCTCCATCTGATCAGCAATTAGAACGCAGGTTGATCTGACTGCAGACACAGAAATCTTAACCTCCACCCTACGCTACCTCCTGCCCACAAAAGTCACTCAAGAATACATCTTCCTGTAGGACCAAATGTCTTCATCTCCAAATAGGCTGTCAGAATGGTTGTATGCCAACACACAAACGAACTGGCTTGATGTGACAAGCCCGTCAGAGCAACTGAACAAGTTTGTGTGTACTGATGCAGCGGAAGGCAAGACGAGCCTATTATTAGCATACACAAATCTCATTTATGATGTAAATGGAACACAGATTTGAATTTCCTCCGCCCAACAGTGGCATGGAATGTAGTAACAGTTTCTGAACGCGTTTACACCATGCTGATAATCAATGCTTAATGAGGTCCTTTTCTCCAGACTCCAGCCCTTTCTGTTACTGCCATCCTGTTAACCACCTCCTTTGCCCCCACGTGAATAGCTTTGTCCTCTTACAAAGGCCCCTCGCTATATGAAAGTGGCAGTATACTTAATTTTTTCAGCAAAAGCCAAATTGTTTGGGCTCAAACATCCTGCAGTTCAGGACATGTCAAAATGTCAGACCGCGGAGGTGGAAATCAACTCTGCATTCCACTTCCAACCACTTCCTGGAGGGAGAGAATCGCTCGACATTCCGTTTCGAAAACAGAAATACTCAGAACCGCTTCACAAAAGGGACTCAGTGTGGTTCTGATCTGATAAATATGCCAATATCAGTACACCTTAATCGGTTTGGAGTTAAACCTAACACCCCAGTGCTGCTGGAAGAGCCTGTTACCTCTCTAGAAAGCTGCTGCTCTCTAGAAAGCATTTGCATGTGAACATGATACATAAGCCCCCACACTCCCTTCTGGATTGTTTTTAGTAATAACATGGATTTTTAATTTCCTTATTACAGAATACATGTGCGCCATAAAGTGTCTAGCACATACTAGCTACTGAATACATAATTATCAGATAATTTTGGAAAAATCAGATGAAACAAGACGAAAATAACCCCCCATAATCCCATCCTCTAGAGAAAACCACTGTTTTTGGTTATCTATGATTCCACCATTATTTCCATGAACATTAAATACATGCTTTATAAAAATTGGATCACAATTATAAGTTGTCAGCCTTTTCCTATGTCATTATCAATTCTTTGAAAGCACCATTTTCAGAGCTGTACAGTATTCCATCACATAGCTATTCCATAATTGAGCCAACTTCTTAATATTGGAGATTCAGGTCATTCCCAGTTTTTCACTGTCATAATGTCACCATGAATGTCCTTGTAACACTTTTTCTAAATTTCATTTTTTATGGAAGTATAGTTGATTTACAATGTTGCATTAGTTTCCTGTGTACAACGCAGTGATTCAGATGTGTGTGTGTGTGTGCATATATATATACACACACATACCTATATATTCTTTCTGAGATTCTTTTCCCTTGTAGGTTATTATAAAATATTGACTAGAGTTCTCTGTGCTATACAGTAGGTCCTTGTTGGTTATGTATTTTACATATACTAGTGTGTATAGGTTAATCCCAATTCTTTATCCACCCACTTGGTTATTCCCTGAGGATAAATTCCTGGGCATGCAAAAAAGGGAAACAATGCCCATAAATGAATAAATAAAATGTATATATCCACACAGTGACATATTACTCAGCTATCAAAAGGAATGAAGTTCCGATACATGCTGATACGTGGATGAACCTTGAAAACATGATGCTAAGTGAAAGAAGTCAGATAGGAAAGGACAAATATTGTATGATTTCACTTACACAAAACGCCCAGAATAGGCAAATCCATAAAGACAGAAAGCCAAACAATTGTTGCAGCAGCTGGGGGAGACAGGGAACGGGGAAGGGCTGCTAATGGAGACAGGGCTTCTTTTGGGGGTAATGAAAATATTCTGAAAGATAGACAGTAGTGATGGCTGCACCACCATGTGAATACACTAAAAACCACTGAACTGTATGCTTTGAAAGGATGAATTTTATCTCAGCAAAGCTGCTATTTTAAAAATTCTGGGGCATGTTATTGTTTGACCAAAGGTTGGGCAAAAATTTTATGTTTCGATAATTAAAAAATTAGAACTTAAAATGAACCAGAATTATTTCTGTCTTGAGAATGTTCTGAATGTTCTGTAACAACCAGCGAGATGGCCTAGTTTCGTTGGAATCATCTAGACTGAGAATTAACTTTGGCATAAAAATATTAAGATCATGAATAGCAATAGCTTTATTATTTATATATGACAAAATCCAAAAAGGACAGAGTGCTTTTTTTGGATCACACACACACACACACACACACATATGTTTTCAACATGAAAATATACAATAGTTTTCAAGCATCAATAAGGTTACCTGAGGTGTTATCCCTCAAAATGCGAGATTCTAGGTCAAGGCAGAAATGGCCGAAGGGACATCAGTCCCTGCCTCTAAGCGTCTTCTCATCTGAGATACACTGCATTGCTCTCTCAGGGTCCCTCTACTCTCTCTGAACAAAATGCCCTGAAACACCGTTTTACTTCCTGAGCAGAACTTTTTAAAACGACCACAGACAAAGGCCTCAGTGTCCATTCGATCTCCGTCTTGGTGCCCCTTCCCATCTCCTATCTGGGAGGCTGCTCCCATGGGCACCTCCTAAGTGGTTCAAGCAAAAAGACCCAGCAGAGCCTTTTTTGCTCAGTGAGGGCAAGTTTGAGCCACAAGTCACATACCTTCCTGAGACCTTTAACCTTGGTGAATTGGGTGGGAGAGGGATGAAAGCCAGTCTGCATACCAGGAAGGTCTAATGTCACAGCTTACAATCTGTCCAAACAGGATGCTTGGATTTGTTTTCTCAGTGGTGACCAGGGTGGCTCAAAAGCAGTATTCCTATGGCGACACCCTCAAGCCACCCCACACCAAACGAGGGGGAAGGTCAAGCTGGAAAAAGGGAGCTACCTGGCCTGACAAACTACCTGCAAAGCCTGCCCAGAGGAAGGCCTGGGTAGCCCCTGCAAAGAACTTCACATGCCCCAGGGAGGAAAAAAAACCACTGTCCACACCAGTGGCCAATCAGGAAAACCCTCGCCAGCAGGGCACAGGTTAGGTTAAGTAAAAGCTGCAGTCATAAGATGCCAGCCAAATAGAACCAAAGATGTAGATGCATCTTTAATCCCTTTACAAGGGGCTGGCTCAAGGATTTCTCGGGGCTCATTCTTTCAGAGAGCCTTCGGTAGCTTCTTAAGCTTCTAATCAAATTTCAGTTTTGAAGTTTCTGTCATTTCTCAACGGTTCCTGAAGCCACTGTGGTAGCTGTGAGGCATCTGAGGAGAAGATGGCACTTTCCCGGCAGGTTTAGCCTCTTCAGTCCTCAGCATAATCTTTATTTCATGAGGCCTGTTCAAAGCGCTTCATTTAAAAAACTAGAAATCATGAAATCAATCAATAAAGTAATGAGAGGCAGGTTTCGAGCCCCAAAGCAATGGCATCTTGCAGGGAAGATTTATTTTCTTTTGGCTTTTTGTCTTGTTCAGGCTACACCCGCAGCATATGGAGGTTCCCAGGCCAGGGGTCGAATCGGAGCTACAGCTGCCGGCCTACACCACAGCCACAACCACACAGGATCTGAGCCGCATCTGCGACCTACAGCACAGCTCACGGCAACGCCGGATCCTTCACCCACGGAGCGAGGCCAGGGATCGAACCTGCGTCCTCGCAGCTGCTAGTCGGGTTTGTTAACCGCTGAGCCACGACGGGAACTCCAGGGAAGATGTTTTTTACACTGCAAAGGACTTGACCCTCAGGAAGCGTGCCAGTACCAAAAAGAACACCCACTGCCAATTACGCCAGGTGAAATCAGACTACTGAAATGATGAAACTTTTGTTGATGAGGGAAATCCCTTCCTACTCAGCCTCCTTGCTGTGGGGTATCTCCTCGGGACCCCAGCAGGTCTGAGAAACAGTCTTGGACTTCTGGTTTTGCAAGGCTTGCTCAGAGGGCTCTGTCCCTTGGAACGGCAAAAACATACCATCAGAATTCGTCCCGATGTCTCAGTCTCCACAAGATAATCACAGGTACAGCCTCTTGTCTCTCAAGGAATCAAGAGAAGATTTAAATTGTTCTCTCTCCTCCTTTTGTATAATAAACATGATCTTCACCAACGCGTGTGAAATTCGCCCAGACCTTTGTAGTCGTTTTTTGTGCTGCGTTTTACATGCAGGGAGCTCTGCCAGTGCCTCCCCAGTAGGAAAGCCAGGTTGCTTCTCTCTTCCATGTTGGAATGGAAGGGCTTTTGTTGATGGAACTGTTTCAGTTCTCGAACAACGACCAGCTGTTGATGGGTGGATTTCTGTGCGTGAAATGCATAGAAATGGCCAAAGAAATCAAGGACACTGTGGTCACACAGAAACCAATTTAACACACTTGATCTAGGGACCCAAAGCATCCACTGGTTACTTGCAAGTGCAATTTCAATCAATCGACAAGTCTTTTTCGGAGCTCCTTCAACGACCTGGCCCTATGCTAGGTGTGGGGGACACGAATGAGACATGGTCTGGGCCCTGGAAGTATTCGCAGTGCAGGGGAGACATCACCAGACCACGGAATCCCTACAGGGCTACTCCCAGAACAGGCTCCAACTTCCATTCAAAAAGATTATTTCTTCTTTCTACTCCAGCCAGGACTATAAATGGAAAACTGGTGGTGGGAATTTTGCTACCTCCTTGGAGTAGCCAGTTCCCTCTTTGGGAAGCTTAGGTGGCTGGAGAGTTATTGCCAAGCTTGAGAAAGCTATACCTCCCTCTAGCTCTCCTCCATGGATCCTAGCTTGCCTCCTCCCACACCACAAAAAAAAAACAAAAACAAAAACAAAAAAAACCCTACCTTTTTAAAAAAGAATTTTATGGCCACACTTCTGGCATATGGAAGTTTCCAGGCTAGGGGTCGAATCAGAGCTGCAGGCCTACGCTACACGGGACTGCTCACCTGCAAGAGAAGTTTCTGTCCTTGCTAAGCTTCTGCACCCTTGGACTTAGTGTCTCTCCTGTAACTTTCACTCTACGCTAAAATGTCCAGGAGTTCCTGTTGTGGCGCAGTGGAAATGAATGCGACTAGGAACCATGAGGTTGCAGGTTCGATCCCTGGCCTCGCTCAGTGGGTTAAGGATCCAGCATTGCCATGAGCTGTGGTATAGTTCGCAGACGCAGCTCGGATCCTGCGATGTTGTGGCTGTGGTGTAAGCTGGCAGCTGTAACTCTGATTCGACCCCTAGCCTGGGAACCTCCATATGCCGCGGGTGCGGCCCCCCAAAAAAGTCCAGTTCCAATTAATAAAGATGCAGAAGCCAATTGTCCCCATGAATTTTAGGTGTGAACAAAGAATCCCAGTGCTTCTTTAGTCCGGTATGTTTTTAGATAGAAGAAAGTGAGCCCTAGAAAGGAAAGTGACTTGTAAGTGGCAGAGCCCTGACTAGAACTCAAGTTTTATTGGTTTTCTCTGCTTTCTATGAAAATGCCTCTAGGTTAAAAAAAAAAAAAAAAAAGCCTGCACAAAAGATCAAGAGAAACGTAATTCACTAATAGCGGTATCTTGAGAAAAAAGGTCCCTGTGGGCTCAAAGCTGTACTGAGTTCGGGTCTCCCCGCCACTTCGTCCCTCTTTCCAGCTCCCTGTAAATGTGGGCTTCCTGTATCCACTTAAGGCCGCAGAGGACATTAAGTCTGTAAACAAAAGCAGACTCTATAAATAATATTTACTGGACAACCACCAAGGACCGGCATTTTCACACACAGGATCTCGTTTCCTCTTCATAGTAACTCCACGAAGCCTGTGCTCTCAATGCCCCTTTTCCAGATGAGCCGCCGGAGCTCACGCAGCTCGGACACCGCAGTCTACGGTCAGGAGTCCGAGCTTCACCTCTCAACTCCAAGTCCAATACTCTTTCTGCTACTCTCCATGCGCCCCCTTTCATGACCCATGATTAGGGTAGTATGGATGGTACCTTCATCCAAGGTTTTGCTTGCTTGCTTCACAAACTGAATTTTTTTTTTTTTTTTGGTCTTTTTGCCTTTTCTAGGACCACACTGGGGCCATATGGAGGTTCCCAGGGTAGGGGTCGAATCGAAGCTGTAGCCACCGGCCTACACCACAGCCACAGCCACGCAGGATCCGAGCCGAATCTGCGACCTACACCGCAGCTCATGGCAACGCCGGATCCTTAACCCACGGAGCGAGGCCGGGGATCGAACCTGCACCCTCATGGTTCCTAGTCGGATTCGTTAACCACTGCGCCACGATGGGAACTCCACAAACTGATTTTTTTAAAGGATTATCAGGTTAAAATTCTCAAAGATCCCACCTCTGGCACTCTTCTTTGCCTACGAGGCTGCAGCGGTATCCTGCCTACAGCCGGCGGTCCGGGAGGACAGGAGCGCTTTCCATCACAACTGGCGGACTGTAAGACACCTCAACGGCGGCACAAGCAGAGACGAGGCAGTTTATTGAAACATGCTTTTCTGGGTGGTGCCCGGAAGCCCTGGGGCCAGTAAAATAACTGGGTTCCCCTTTCGAAGGCTCACAGCGCTTAGCCTCAAATAAACCGTGACACCCACGTCGGGGGAATCAGGCAGCCTCACAGGCCACGGATACCTCCAGGTTCCAGCGCAAAGGAAGGAGCACGTTTCCTGATCCCCACATTGAAACGCTCGGTGTAGCCTCCCGTTTGTAACCAAGGAGCATTCCCAAGGACAGGCGGGTCATGGAGGATGAGCATTCCCTCCCAGCATTTCTAATTAACTGCTGGTTGGATTTATTGGTCAGCTCAGCGGGGAATCAGAACCTACTACTTGGGGGCTATTTTTATAGCCTTCTGGAGTTGGGTTGCCTTAGTACAGACACCTGGCGCGATTCCTAGACGTAGTTCGATCTAGATTTTTCCCTTTTAAACAGCAACCAGTGAGTAAGTTTGAGCATCCCAGGCATCTGGCTAGTAATCCAAAGCAATAAAGGTACCCCTTTCCCTTCGCACTGTGGTAACGCAGCATATGCACCACCCGTTTATCCCTTCATATCCAGCAGCAGGTCAGAGGCAAAGAGAGTGCGGTTAAAACACAAAATGAGTTCTGCAAAACCTGGGAAGCAAGGGGCCATATCCATCATAAATACATTTATAAGCCATAAAACCAGAAGAAGGAGTCTCTGAATAAACAACAGTTGATCTTATCAACTCTGAATTTCTCGCATCCGAGTTTCAGCTCATTTCCTTTTTGCCTTCCTTCAGATGAAACACCGTTTAGCCAAAAAGAGTGACTTTGGCCATAGGATATCTTTTTACAGCCTGCGTTAACAATCCCTGTGCAGATATTTGGGTGCAATTGTAACCCAATATCTATTTTGCAATAAAACCATCACAGCATTAAATTGACATAATAGAGACAGAAATTCTATTCAGTCAAGTTTTGGTCATGCAGGCACTCGCTTTAATGTGGGAGATGAATTAAGCTCATCCTTGGGAAATCCAAGGGTAATGACCGAAACACAATGTGATTGAGCTAATTATCAACCAGGTGTGCTTTAAGGAGTTGATGGTTCAATCTATTACTGCTAAGTGCACAAGCCTTTTGGGGGGAGGAGTTTATGAGAGCAGCCCAGACACTGCAACTTCTCAGAGGGCGAACAATGTTTCTGCAGATCTTGCATTATGCCGGGCCAACCCAAATCTTGCCTAACCACCAAGGCCAGCCCAAGAACCTGGAACCTTTTCCTGACTATCCAAGGCCCCAGGGACCTGGCCATCCCCTGGAGTCCCCTGGCAGGTGCTGTCTATAAGCAACTGGCCTATAGTGCGTTGTAACAAGAGTCAACTTTTCGTGTGTATATGTCTGGTCTCTTCAGCTAAATAAACTGCTCAAAGGCACACACGTGTTTTTTTGGTCTCCCTACCCCCGGCCCCGCATTGGCTGACCTTGTTAAGTATTTGCAGATTGAGGTCCTCTGGATAAAAGGTAACTTTTTAAATACTTACACATTGCCGTATGGCTATTTCTTACAGTTGTTTGTCTCTACATGGAGTTCTGCACATGAAACGTAAACTATGCAATGGCTCTGGTTCCGTATAATGAACATACAGTCTCACACAGGGCGGGACACGGAGCTGGATGTGCCCTGACCTCATGAGAGACCCAACCAACCTCGGCACATGTCCCTCCACGGAGCCCTGCTTCTCTGAGGCCACATGCACCTTCTCACAGCCCTCCGGCGTGCCTTCCTCCACTGTTTCTTATCACTCTCTCCACTCATGCATCTCCTTTGCTCCTCCTTGTTCTAGTTCCTCGAGGAGCCTGGCACTTCCAGATGCCACCAACCAACTCCAGGCCTCCTTTCTTCTGGCTGTCAATGTGTGTCTTCCTCAACTGGACCCTAAGCAATCTTCTGCAATAAACCCGAATACGCTAGAGTCTAAGATCCGAGAGAACAGGGACTAAGTGGACACACAGGAGTGGGTGTAGAATCCACCACCACCCAACCCAGAAACCTCATTCGGTGAATGGTCAATAAACAGATTAACTGAACTTCGGGGTTCTAGGCTGCCCCCCAGCTACTGGAAGATCCTGATCCGCTGGCTGGCTGTTCAGAGATGTGACTAACAGTGTGGTGGTTATTCAACTCCTCAGAAAGCAAAGCGTAGAAGCAGAACACACACGCCAACTGACCCATGGGAACGAGTTCCAAGCATTCAGGCAGGCGTTCTCCCAGCAGAAACTTCTTTGGTGTTCTGGCCCAGGGAAATGTCAATATTTGAATGCTAACGGGTGGATCTGCATTGAGATGATAACGATCAATCAACTATTTATTGATGGCCCAGCACCTACAGGACCCGGTGCAAAAAAGTCTGTGAGGAAAAACATGGGTGTATTTTCAAGAGAGTAGTGCAATCAAGGGTCAGGAGCAAGAACACAGCGTCAACTCCATACGCTTTTTCTTAAGAGTCAGAGGCCATCCGGACAGACTAGCTGTGGCCATCTCACTCTCTGTGGAAGGTCTGGGGATTAAACAAAACAGAGATACAAGGCTTCATCTTCTTTCAACTTTTCACCGATCTATACTGAAAATCAATTTCCTTCTGGAATGCCCTTCCGACAAAATGACCAGGAGGAAGAGGGAATCTGATGCTGGAATGTGAGATCCTACCTAGGACCCCTTTTAAGGTCATCTAAGGGTTCCCCATTTGCTGAAACCTTCTCGGATGGAGCTCCCACTGCTCAGTGACTGCCAATGTTCTCCTGGCTACTTGGTGGTGCCAGAGCCACTGCCACGGAGCCAAGCAGGCTTGCACACAAGCTCCAGCTGGGCCGGGGCTATCAAAGAACAAACTACGAATACCAAAAGGCCCAACAAGCACCACCCCAAAGGAATCTGGGAACTTTTACACCAAGTAGGATTCATTTTGTAAGGTAAATTATGTTTGGTATTCTCTCTCTCTCTCTCTCTCTCTCTCTCTCTCTCTCCTTGGAAGAATATACAGTTCAATCGCTCATAAAGACCATCGCAGGGGTTTTTCAGGAACTTCTGTTTGAATCGAACCAATCCCTTCTGTTTCTGATGCAGAATCAATAAAAGAGTGAGTGGGAGTTCCCATCGTGACTCAGTGGTTAACAAATCCAACTAGGAACCATGAGGTTGCGGGTTCGATCCCTGGCCTTGCTCAGTGGGTTAAGGATCTGGTGTTGCCGTGAGCTGTGGTATAGGTCGCAGACGCGGCTCGGATCCCCCATTGCTGTGGCTGTGGCATAGCCCAGTGGCTACAGCTCCGATTAGACCCCTAGCCTGGGAAGAACCTCCATATGCTGAGGGAGCGGCCCAAGAAATAGCAAAAAGACAAAAAAAATAAAAAATAAATAAAATAAGTAAAATGAGTGCATTTCTGGTTAATGCGATAACATACCACAATAAAAATCCACCCAAAGAATCACTTCTATGATAGATGTATTTAGAGGTATGTGAAATGCTACCTTTCATTCAGAAATTAATTAGAAGTCAAATAATTCTGATTTTTTAAAGAGGGCATAGCAAAAAAAGCTTAGAAGATATTTACCTCAGTGAATTTTTACACCAAATATTTGTTTAGTATGAGCGTCTTTTTGGTTTAATTTTGAAACATTCTCAAATACAAGCACCAATTTTTTATTTCACCCAAGCAAATAACTGTGTGTGTGTGTGTGTATATACGCACACAGACACATATATTTTTACTTCGTGTCTAGATATTTTTGAGTTAAAGTTATACATCTGAAAGGAAAACAAGAGGTAACTGCTTTTTTAGAAAAGAAATCTAAAGTATATGTTTTTTAAAAAGCTACCACACTTAGAATGTCAAAAGTGTCTTTCATCATTGGAAACACAACTGATAGATCTAAGGACTCGGAGTTTCAGGTAGGTTAAAACTGTGCCTAGCAAAGAACACTGTCAAAACCTATTGTTGAGCTTTACCCAGTGTTGGGCCAGAAGATATATTAAATCCTTTCCATCTCTAAAAACCATGCTTGAAGGTTCCATCTAAATATAAGGACCTATTTGTAAATATCTTGTATTTGAGCCCTCACTATTTGATTTAGGTAACGGAAACTGCGATGATCCTTCAAAGTAAGCCCTTCTGAAAAGGAAGAGAGTTTTATTTAAAGAAGGACTTCAGGAGTTCCCATCGTGGCTCAGCAGAAATGAACCTGACTAGTATCCATGAGGACACAGGTTCAATCCCTGGCCTGGCTCACTGGGTTAAGGATCTGGCGTTGCCATGAGCTGTGGTATAGGTTGCAGATGCAGCTCGGATCCTGGGTTGCTGTGGCTGTGGCGTAGACCAGTGGCTACAGCTCCGTTTCAACCCCTAGCCTGGGAACCTCCATATGCCACAGGCGCAGCCCTAAAAAGACAAAGAAAGAAAGAAAGAAAGAAAGACTTCATTGCTATTATTTTTATTTTTTTCTATATTTAAAAAACTTCCCATCATGCAAATATATCTTTTGTTCTCAGAAAAAAATAATTTCCTCCATACTTGCATGTAGATTTGGAGATTAAAGGTAGTGGTAAGGAATGTTTTTAGATTTCTGATTATAAAAGTTATAAATTTGCATTATAGAAATTTTAGAATATATAATACAAAGGAGAATGATCCATAATCCTACCAAAATAATCTTCTTTAATATTTTAGAATTTTTTTTGTCTTTTTGCCTTTTCTAGGGCCACTCCCGTGACATATGGAGGTTCCCAGACTAGGGGTCTAATTGGAGCTGTAGCCGCTGGCCTACACCACAGCCCAGCCACAGCAACGCCGGATCCTTAACCCACTGAGCGAGGCCAGGGACCGAACCCGAAACTTCATAGTTCCTAGTCGGATTCGTTAACCACTGTGCCACGATGGGAACTCAAGCATATTTTCTTATAGTATTTTCTCTACGTATATTATAGATAGTCAACTGGAATCAGAAATATTTTGCTTTTTCACATTATTATTTTGTGACTATTTTCACTGTTATTAAGAATCTTTGAAAAATACCATTTTTAATGGCTTTATCATAGTGTACTGTATACAACCATTCCCAACTGTTCATTATTAATAAACAATGCAGCAATGCACTCCCATCTAATAGGTTTTTGTGTACGTCTCGGATAGCTCTGAACTTGTATCTCCTCTGCAGCAATTCAATGGCCAAGACAGAAAGGGCAACACTGTGGGGAGCCCGTAGGGGGCTGACTCGTCCCATTGCCACCCCTCCCCGTTGGACTTGCCTTTCTAGCACTCAGTCTTCCTCTTCCTGGCTCTAGATTCTGACGGACTCTGACCCTGACGCACTGAGCAGCAGTGGCTAAGGAAACAGACACACACGGGGTTGCAGGTAGAGGAGCAGGGAAGGTCCCAGTGACCTGGCCCTCGGGGCTACCTGCTCTCTGGCCAGTGGACCAAACGGCATGGGCACCAGACAAGCAGTATCTGGTTTTCCTAGGCTGGCTCAAGATCTCCATCCACACAGACCCCGAGCCTTTGGCAATAGCCATGCCAAGGCACTGCTATTCTGCCAAGGCAATCAGAGGGCAGAATAGCAGTGCAGATGAAGTGCTTCGAAAAGCTCCATGTACTGTAATCATAAAATAAACATTCAGACTCTCATCAATGTCCACTGTGTTTTTTCTGATAGATCTGCCATTATTTTTTCCTTGGCTTCCTGGAGCCCTGTGTTTCTCATCATGTTTCTTCCTTTGGTCAAAAATTGTGGGACAACAAAGTATATCACTGGATTACACACATCACATCAATAAAGGAATTATTTGGTAAAACATAGTCTCTCCTTTCAGAGCCCTGCAAACGAACTGGGAAGCAAAAGGGAAAATACAAGGAAGAACGAGAAAATAATAACGGTAAGAGCTGAGACTACGGCCAGACTGGCAGGAGGTGCTCTGAGAGGTCAGGCAAGGGAAAGAGGAGGTAAGTTTTAGCAGCAAAAACAGATGGTTTCGGCGTTCCCGTCCTGGCGCAGCAGAATCGAATCCGACTGGGAACCATGAGGTTGTGGGTTCGAGCCCTGGCCTCACTCAGTGGGTTAAGGATCTGGCGTTGCTGTGGCTGTGGTGTAGACCGGTGGCTGTAGCTCCCATTAGACCCTTAGCCTGGGAACCTCCATATGTTGTGGGTGTGGCCCTAAAAAACAAAACAAAACAAAAACAAAAACCAAACAAACAAAAAACCAGATAGTTTCTGGCTACCCAGACAGAGACAGGGAAGATTTCCTAGTTCCTAAGATTAACAAAGCCACTGAAGAGGGACTGTGCCCCCAAGAGTACTCACTCGAGCATATTGACCCCCACCGGCTCAAATGGTGCCGGAAAGGCAGGAGGCAGTCAGGCAAGATACGCTGGCTAGGTGACTGGCTCAAACCTGGTTAATCACTAGAGGCTTTAAGAGAGTGCGTTATAGAGGTAGGACCCAGATACTTCAAAGAGCAACCGAAGCCCTTGATGAAGCAGCACTAAAGAAGCAGCCATAAAAAAGGGAAACTAACAACCGACATTGGGGCCTAGCTCTGTATAAAAACAAAAATAAAGAAAAATAGCCTTTCCTGAAAGAAAGTTGACATCCAAGTGCAAATGGCCTCCGGGGTACCTTTCATTTGCTTTCCTGGCCATTTGTACATGACCTTACACACATGGTAAAGGAAGCAAATTTACCACATCATCTTTACCCCATGGGGTACCATCTGCTCCTTTCGAAATAAATGTTTCCCCTGTCTTCACCAAGCACCAATATTTCACATAGTTAACTATCAGCAGACACTTACTTATTCTTAAAACCATTTTAAACAAAGAACTGACAAATCATTTCATCAGGGAGCCCATTGCATAGGGAAGTTGGGGCCTGGGAAAGACTGCATCTTCTCCTTAGATTTACCAAAGTGTTTTGGATGTACTGGGGGAAAACATTCATAAACTTGTGCTGTCCCTGCCATAAATCACTCCAGCAGAATTCTTTCTGAATTATTCTCTCTCTATCTATATGGAGATCAAAGACCCACTGGCTATTGCCCACTGAAATAATCCACAGAGTTCCAATGGAGTTATCTGGAAGCAAATGATGGAGCTATGAACACTTGCCAGACCAGGCAGAGTGTGAAGTTAACTGCAGCGGAGGTGAGAGGAGCTTTGAATTACAGACCTTTCTTTCAAGTTTTCCAGATCCCCATTTAAGAATACCCATCCCCGCCATCACACCCTTCAGGTCATCAAATGGAAAAATCTCTTGTCAGTAACAACCAACCTAGGACATCTTGAAAGAAAATGCACATCAAACCCATTCTCAAAGGCTCTCTGTTCTTTGGCTCTGCAGGAATGTCAATGCAATGCTGTATGAACATTTTCATGTAGCAGAGATTTGGGCTAAAAAACAAGGGAATTGACCAGTTCTGAAGAACAGTTTGCTTCCCACTGAGACAGAAGACAAGGTGATACAAGAAAAGATGATGGGAGTTTTTTATTTTTTAATAAGAGAGGAAGAAAACATGAGAGGGGGAGAATAAAAGGCCAAAAGATAGGCAAGGAACAGAAATAGTTGTTATGGAATCCATCCGCTTAACAGTGTCTCACTACCCTCAACATGCAATATATAAGAAAACAAAAGAAGACAATTCCACAGAAATAGACATGCTATGCATAACCCTAAGTCACTTCAAGAAACCCTGTAAGTGAACTACTCTTTAATGAAAAAATATAATAAACAATAAGAGCTCAAAAAAAAAAAAAAAAAAGATCACCAAATGTGACCATGTATAAAAACTCCATTTTCTTCAAACCTAGAGTGTCTTCAAACATTGTGAACATTCTCAATGAAACTGGATCTCTTATTTGCCTCTGGTAGAATGCTGGTCCCTGCCACCCCCACGCCCCAACACGACAAACAAAATTTAGAACCATTTAGTTTCTTGAGGTCTGCAGGGTCTTTTTTTAAGTGGGAACATAGGGAAAAAAAGATGATGCAAATGACTCGGGGACCAAGAATCTCATCAGAGAAAGAGGAGGGGAGAGGCTGTATCAACATGGAGCCCACAGGGAAGTTTGCATCAAATGTGCCTGTGAACACGTCTTCTTTGTGGAAGGTAAACCGGGTGCTAAATGAAACAATGGCTATTGGGAGAGCTACTAGCAATTCTGATGGAAGACGAAATTGGACTGAACTGAATGTCTAGAGTCATGGGTTAGTGCAAATTACTTGTAATGGATGCGTTTTTATAGTAGACAGAGGTCTGACAGCTTGAACTTTGATACATCTGAGCAACATCTAAATATCCATTAGCACAGACTTTGATTTAACAAGATAATACCTGATGTCCAGGTTCTTCCAGCACACATCAAGCCTCTCGCAATCTTACCCATTCGCAATCAATTTCTCATTCTTCCCTTCTCACCTCCAGGAGCCAGTCATTCAAGACTTTGTTAAGTGCCTGTCACCTGCAAGGCACATGTTCACGTCCATTTGCAAAAGGTACCTGGCTCTTTAGAATCTGGGATCCTGACCTTTTTTCTTTGTAAGAGTTGTATCATCTTTTATGTGTAAAGTTCATTAACATAACCCTTGATCCAAGTGTTCATAATATACATTTACACAAATGGGCTCTGAATTAAAGTGAATTAAGATTGTCTTCATGAAATTTAGAATTAAAATCACTTTTGCTCTGAAGATGTTTGGGTTTGTTTTTCCCTCACAATTCATGAAAGCCCCCGATATCACTGGTGATATAACCCCAGACCTGGACTCGATGGTTTCTTACTATGGACTCTAGGGTTTCTTACTAGACATAATAGCACACGCTAGAAATTGTCCTCAATGTAAAAACTGCTTTTAAAGGACAACTTTAGAAAATGCGAAAAAGAAAACCGAAGCAAAAACAGTATCAGTGTGATCATCTCACACGGAAAAAATAGCCCCTGTTGACATCTTAGTATAAGACTTTCCAGGATTTTTCTACATATAGGTTTCGGTTTATTTATTTCCATGCAGTTGTATCATATACACAGCTTTATATCCTGTGGAAACTATAAACTTTAATGGCTTGATAACATTCTATGAAATGGACACATCACAGTTTATATAACCACTCACTCCTCTATTATTAAATGTTTTGCTGCTTCCAATTTTTTGTTATCAGAAAACACCTCTGTTCATAAGGGTTTTTTTTTTTTTTCTGTATTTAGGATGGTTTTCATAGGAGAAAGTCCCAGAAGTGGAATGCTTGGATCAAACCACAAATATTTTCAGGCCCTTGATAATACATGCTGCCAAACTGCTGTTCCGAAAGGGTTGTACCAGAAAATGCATGAGTGTGTCCACTTGACTAAAGCCTCACTGGCAGTAGATATTATTTTTATCCACTCTTTTCCTCATCTGCAAGTAAAAAAAATGTTCTCCCGTTGTTTTCATTCCGCATCTCCTTGATACTAGTGCCTGAACGTTAACTCAGTTTTTAAAACGCTCCTTTTGGGGAGAATTTTTTTTTTTAAGATTTCTGTTACAGCAGACATGCAAATCCAGTATCAGGTGCTAGCAGACGCCAAAAGCAAATGAGAAAAGAAGAACCATTCAAAAACGTATAGGACCTTTTACATTCTTGTTGCATTTACCTAATGACTACAGATGACAGGCGCTGCAGTTCTTTCTCAGTTTCCCCTGGCTGTACGTGGGGCTCTCACACTTGGCAATTTCCCTCCATCATTCCCTAGGAATTGCTGGGGACCCAACCCGTATCAAGCGCAGTGCAGGGCCCATGGATGTCCCAACGAGCAGAGCCCTGATCCTGCTCCAACAAAGCCCTAGTCTAGTGTGTCCATGAGACTCTCCAGGGGAGTGTGGAAGTTCCTGGCCAGGAACCTAACCAAGACTCGAAGGGTCTAAGCTGAAGCCTCAATCGCAAGCCGAAGCCCCCAGTTGGTTCCTTCAATCATTTCTCATGTGACATGATTTTCAGACCCATCTTGGTCACTATCTTCTGGATATCCTCAACTTTGTGTCAATGTTCGTAAAATGTGGTGACTATATTTGAACATAATACTCCAGATGTGGTCTGATCAGCACACATGCTTCTAATACAGCCTAAAATTGTTTGGCTTTAAAAAAAAAATAAGCTACACCACATTGTTGGCTCATATTAAACTTGTGATCAACTAAATCCCCAAGAACTTTTTACATAAACTGCTGCCAAGTCACATCTCTCATATCCTGTACATATGCAATTTTTTAAACCTAAATTCAAGACTTTACATCTATCACTGTTAAATTTCATCTTGTAGGTTTTGACCTACAGTTCCTACAAGTTGAAGTCATTTTAAATCTGGATTCTGTCCTCCTCTCATTAAACGATGCCACCCAGCTTTGGGTTATCTGCAAAGTGGAAAGCCTGTCTTTGTGATCAATGACGATCAAGAATTTGCACCTTCCAGGCAGAGACTATGTTAGGGACACTTCTGTGTCCCTGCCAATGCTCAGGATTTAGTACATGAATGAATGGCCAAGTACAGCCAAGTGTCCCGTGGCTCTTCACTAAAACATCTTCTTCCAGCTTGATGCCGAATCAGTTGCTCAACCAGCTGCGAATTTGCCTAATTACTAGTTATGCAGTCAAATTTCACAATCTTATGCACAAGGATATTACAGAAGACTCTCAAATCTTTTGCTAAAAACCAGACATCCTATATGTCTATTTGACATTCTGGCAGGGTTATTCAGATGCAGGCATTATGACACAGCCAGGAAAAAAACAGACTAAGAGAGGCTGTTTATCATTTACCTCCCTGACACTTTTTCCTTAATCCTTACCCAGATTATGGGGGCCTTGCATGTTCTTCTTTTTTTTTTTTGGTCTTTTTGCCTTTTCTAGAGCCGCTCCCACAGCACATGGAGGTTCCCAGGCTAGGGGTCGAATAGGAGCTGTAGCCACCGGCCTACACCACAGTCACAGCAACGCAGGATCCGAGCTGCATCTGTGATCTACACCACAGCTCACAACAACGCCGGATCCTTAACCCACTGAGCAAGGCCAGGGATCAAACCCGAAACTTCATGGTTCCTAGTCGGATTTGTTAACCACTGTGCCATGACGGGAACTCTGGGACTTGCATGTTCTACTTTCTTCACCATGAATATTTTTGAATATTCCATCCTTTGATGCCTTGAGGTTCCTTACATTAGAGAGGCAAATTTTTGAAACTAATTTTACATTAAAAACTGCACTGGAGGAGTTCCCCATGGCTCAGTGGAAATGAACCTGACTAGGAACCATGAGGTTGCAGGTTCGATCTGTGGCCTCGCTCAGTGGATTAAGGATCCAGCATGGCCGTGAGCTGTGGTGTAGGTCACAGACATGGCTCGGATCCTGAGTTGCTATGGCTGTGGTGTAGGCCAGCAGCTCTAGCTCTGATTCAACCCCTAGCCTGGGAACCTCCATATGCCACGAGGGCAGCCCTAAAAAGACCAAAAAACAACAACAAAAAACTATACTGAGAGTGTGAAAAACTCATACATTCATCATCAGAAAAAAGATGAATTTTTAGATTTGTTAGCTTTTCAAAGAGGATAAACCTCAAAAGAACCTACCAGTGCCATTCCCTCAAAACAACATAACAAAATTTTTACAGTTTTTAAAACAGCAGAAGCATGTTGCTTTTCCAGAGTATTTTACATGGAATATTAATGAGAGAACCGGTAGACACTGACTCCAAGATTGCCGGTGAAGCCTGGGTCTGAGACTATAGAAGCACATGGTCAACCAAATATCCTTCCCCACTCCACTCCTGCCCCTTGAAAGTGTGGAATCAGAGATTTTAAGAAATGTACTTGGAGTTCCCGTCGTGGCGCAGGGGAAACAAATCCGACTAGGAACCATGAGGTTGTGGGTTCGATCCGTGGCCTCGCTCAGTGGGTAAAGGATCCGGTGTTGCCGTGAGCTGTGGTGTAGGCTGCAGATGCGGCTGGGATCTGGCATGGCTGCAGCGGTGGTGTAGGCCGGCGGCTACAGCTCTGATTCGACCCCTAGCCTGGGAACCTCCATGTGCCGTGGGTGAGGCCCTAAAAAGACAAAAAGACAAAAAAGAAATGTACGAGTCAAGAAAGAAAAGAATTCTCAAGGAATGAGCAGATAGTGTGCCCAGAATGATTAATGGCCTTTCAAGGATGAGCAAGTGTGGGAAACACATGACTCCTGGCGATGTGTGCTTTGCCTGCCAGATGGTGCCTGCCCGGCCACTCCGGCCGGCATCCCTTCTCGGAGCTTCACCCCCCATGATGCCCACTCCATCCTTGACCTCCTCTCCCACCTCATCCCTGATCTCCACCGTCAAGGCTGAGGGATGAGGTGAGGCTGCCGGTTTTGCACATGACTTGGTAACAACCAAAAAAAGTAGCTGAGTGTTTTATTAGTCTGTTTTGCAGGCTTTTGTAGGTTTCCCCCGTGGTAAAATGGATTTGTCTGAAGAAGTTCCCCGCATCAAAATAGCTGATCAAAGCAAGCATGTCAAATTGTCATATAACTACCGATATGATAGAATGAAAAAAAAAAAAAAACGTTACCTAGGAATTGGAAGACTTGAGTACAAGTTGCAACTTCTGCCACTCGTCCGGCAGACCTTGGGAAATTTCTGCTCCTAATCTGAGCCTGTCTTCCTTGTAACTGGCAAGTTTGGGCTAAATGACCTTCACGGGTCCTTCTCAAGCTATGATTCGCAGATTCCCTAACACCGTTACATAATGATTTCATGTGTAATTACCTTGCCTTTAAGCATCTCTAGTCAAGGACCATGGCTCGTACTCCCACAGAAGGCATCACACAATCTGAGCCCATAGTAGGCACTTACCATTTTGTAAGCGAACTGCCTTCCCATTAGTGAACTGGCTAGAATGAGGCTGCCAGGCAATAACTTAACTCTAAACCACACAGGATATCACAGGTAACCTTGGCTGCTGGTCAGACTCTAACTACCGAAGGCCAAATTCTTTGTTCGTAGAACATAAAAATGATAGGAACGGCCTGAGAAAATATTGAAACCTGCCCCCCTAACAAATGAATCTGATGCAGGGTCCCCCACGATACACTGTGGCCAGATGGACTGATGCTTCCAAATGACCCTTTCTTCAGCTTTCCCTCCTTTCTACTGCCCTTGGCCGAACTGGCGTGTGCTAAGCCAAAGGTGAAAAATAATCTCCATAGTCCAAGAAGGAAAAAAGTGGCCTGGTGAAATAGTGCTGATATTTTACATTTTCAAAGCAAGTTTTTCTGGAGTTCCCACAGGGGCACAATGAGATCGGTGGTGTCTCTGCAGTGCTGGGACAAAGGTTCGATTCCCAACCTGGCACAGTGGGTTAAGGATCCAGTGTTGCCGCAGCTGTGGCATAGGTTACAACGGCAGCTCGGATCTGATCCCTGGCCCAGGAACTCTGTATGCTGCAGGGAGGCCAAAAAAGGGGAGGTGGAGAGACAGAAAATTAAAAAAAAGAATCAACCAGCTATAACAAAAAATAAATAAAAATAAAAAAAGAATCAAGCTTTTCTTGGAACATAAGCATTTCAGTGATCATTTTTCAAGTTAGATTTTACCCCATCCAACTTTTATTTATGAAATTCCCACTGTGGCACAGTGGAAGTGAACCTGACTAGTATCCATGAGGATGCAGGTTCGATCCCTGGTCTCGCTCAGTGGGTTAACGATCTGGTGTTGTTGTGAGCTGTGGTGTAGGTCACAGAGGCAGCTCAGATCCTGAGTTGCTGTAGCTGTGCTGTAGGCTGGCAGCCGTAGCTCTGATTTGACCCCAAGCCTGGGAACTTCCATATGCCACGGGTGCAGCCCTAAAAGGACAAAAAAAAAAAAAAAAACCAAAAACAACTTTTATTTATGCTAATCACCATAGGGAACCTGTCCTAATAATTCAGAATTTTTCAATCTTCATTTTGCTAACGTAACAAAATCATATTACAAATGTACATCGAACTCCAAGTACATGCTAGGCCCTCTGCTAGCTATGGATAACATACGGGTCTATACCGTACATATAGGATAAAATTACACATTCGCTCAACTAGATACAGGTTAAAATGCTGGAAAACACATCAGCTTTTTATTTTCTTTTCATGACAGTGATTAAACACCCAGGTCCTCAGATTTTTTTTTTTAAGTATGTTCTAATTTCCTTATGAAGAAGACAACTCACCAAGAGGCTAATCGGAGTATGTTTCTCTTTTGATACCATGCTCCTACCATCCTGGTCAAGTCTGATTAAAGCCTGGTGTCACTGTCATTCCAGGCTCCCATTGCTTTACTAATAGAAGAAATTGAAGTGCTGAAAAGACAACCGAAATTTCTCAATGGTTCTACGCTTTCCTTTAGCCTGGCTTGACAAGAACAAAATACGATTGAACTTTTGACCTTCTGAACTACTTCCATAAAAAAATGATGGCAGCGATTTCTGCTTTGAAATGAAATGGTCACAGAGATGCTAGCCGTACTAGTAAACACAGCCCAAGTAAAGCCTTGGGTTTGGCACGTACAGACCTCGCAAGGAGATGCTGTTGCCTGGTGATCCTGTCATTGGACTTCAAAGAGCGGTGGAGTTTCTCACTTCTCTGACTCTTAAGAAGCATCAAGTTTAAAATTTTGTAGCATGAGGCAAACATACCACCCAGAAAAGAAAGCTGACCCCCGCCAAGGACTATCTGCGCCTTCCCTAATAAGCGGTGGAAGTGGTTTTCAAACTCATTGTGTCAGCACATTGCTATGTCCCGATCAGCTGTGTGTCCGTTCTGCATCAGCTGTTCCTACTACTCAACTACCAAGGTTTGTGAGTTTCTTTTTTAAAAAACAGTGAATTGAAAGTTGCTCCGATACTACAGAAACACCATCACGAAATAAATCATCCGCATTCCAACAGGCTTTCTAGTCCAAGAGAGGAGAGAGGGGCGGCCTTCCCGCCGGTGCACTTGGAACTGTCCAGAACCTGGGAGAGCCCCGCCCCTGGGAGGGACCTGCTTGGAAAGGGTATCTTGAGGATCCATCACCAAGGAACAGCCCGGGCTGAGAAGTATGCTTAACTCCGGGCAGCCGGAACACGCAGTATGGGCAAGTTAGCAGACTTAGCTCTCCTAATGGTTGGGAACTGCTCATCGGTAGGAGAGCTTGAATGTTCATGTTTAAGATACGAGGTTGTAATGAGTCGGGCTTGGGGGATTTTGAGGAAGTTGGGTTTATTGGAAAGGGAGGGCATTCTTCCAAAGCAAATACCTGTCTGATTTTCAACTCTCTCAGCCTGCAAGTGATATAACAGAAAGTGGGAGAGGGACACGGCCTTAAAGTGAGACGTGTGGAGCCAGAGAAGAAGGAATTCTCTTTTGGACCTGCTGAGTTTCAGTTGATGGTAGGAGATCGGAATGGAAAAATACAACCGTATGTAACTTATTTGAGCTGGTTTCCTCTTATGTAAAATGGGCTTAAGACTATGTGCCTTGAAGAGCGCTGCTGCGAGCATTAGAGGTGACATAGAAAAAGTATAGAGGACAGTCCCTGACTCTGAAAGGCAACGTTAATTATCATTAGTCCCCGAGATATATAGGACGAGGGCGTGGGTTAGAAGTCAGAACTGGAGCGTTAATGACATTGAGAAGGCATTTGATACCATGCCTATGAGCAACGAGTAGAAGGGGACGACAGCCCTAAAGGCATCCCTTCCGAGAACAGTGGCATTGGCATGGAAGAGGATGCTGTGTCCTCAAAAAGGAGAGAAGGCGTGCTCAAGAGGGGGGGAAACGGATACACGTAGTGCCACAAGCCGAGCGCAGGGAAACATTCCGGGGGCGGGGGGGGGGGAGAAAAGCCCCACTGAATTGGGTAAAACCTCAGTCGCCGGGAACCTGCAGGGGAGCCATCTGAGGCCAGAGGCAGTGGCAGAAGCCAGATGACAAGGGGTTTCAGCAGGAGCGGTCAAGAAATGGAGCCAGCAGATGTAAACCACTCACTCGAGAAGAGAAAGTCAATATCTCAGTCTGACAGCTGGACCTGGTCCAGACACGCAACAACAGAGACTTAGCCGTAACGACTTAAATGTGGGATTTTAATATGGAATTTCTGATGGCTCCAGGTACAGAGGGGCCTTCCCCGGGAAAAGCACATGGCTCCTCAAATTAAATGTGGCTTTCATAAGCTCCACAAAGAGAGGCCAACCGTGGTTGTTTCCTCAATCTCCACAGCTTCAAGATAATGCCACTCAATGCCAGACTGAAGAGAGGAGAAAAATAGAATGAAAAATTCAAGAATGTACCAAGATGGGTGAAGAGCCTTCTCTCTTAGGTGGCCCCTCTGCAGAGCTTTTGTTCGCAAAATTCCTAGGCTCTCCAAGAGTCTTAAGGGAGCCTTACGCAATCAAGCCTCCTCAGGGTAAAGGGGTGGGTGGGGGGCTTGCCTACTAACTCCAAACCAATCACCTCCTGCTTCCCCTGCATCACACAAAGTCCCTGCTTTCAGTGAGTAAATACATAACCGCCCTGCTTTCCTCCCCGGCCCCCCGCAAGCAGAGGATTTTTCTGGAAAAGCTGGTAGGGTCCACAAAGCTGATTAGGGCTTGTTTATTTGAAAGGTTCAAATAAAAGGCATTTCAACTGGCCAGGAATGTTTGAGGACTATTAAGATGTGACAGGATTTGCTAGGTAAACATGTCCTGCCTCAGGCTTCTTGGAGCCCCTAATCCCTATAACAAGCAAGGTCCTAAATAAGAGAAATAATAATACGAGCGACCTTGGTGGCGCAAGCGTCTCATTTAATCCTCACAATAGCTCTCCGAGGTTAGATATTATTAACCCCAGGGATGCAGGGCCCCTAGGCTGACCCCCGGCAACAAGGACCTCCCAGGCTTCCCAGCAGGAATGCCCGAGGCCTATACCCGGACCCGCTGCTTCTCTTTTCTTATCCCAGGGCGGCTTTGGCTGCATGGTTTTCAACCAGTCCAGAAAAACCTTAAAATGGTGTCTTTTTCCTGTCTCTCTTATATCAGACGGGCTTTGGAAAGAAATAGACCCAAGTTCATATCCTCCTCACTCTGCCCCATCCAAACTGTGTGATTTTAGCCAAAGAGACACTCGGAATACCTTCCAGTGTTCTGAAGACTGAGACACTAGTACAGTGCCTAGCACATAGGGAATAATAAACATAAAATGTTATTTTTTTTTAAAATTTAGCATGAAGTAATGATTTGATACTTTCCTCACTCAGCTAAGATTATTTTTAATAGTTCCTTTATATATATGGCTATAAATTCTTTGAAAAATTCAAAAAAAAATAGAGGAAAAAAATGAGCTCTCATTCCCATCATCCAAATAAAAGAAATACCACTAGATATTTCAACATAGATATACATGTGTTTTTCCCATCAAATTGGAATTTAATATATATGTGTGTATATATATATATATATATATATACACATCCTATTCCTTATAAAGTTTTAATATATTATGAAATATTCTGTGCAACTGTCTTTGTTAACAGCTTCATAATATTCTACTGTATACATGTACCGTTACTGATTTAATAGACACAACACTGATTAAACAAAACAACTGACTTTTAACCAAAGTTTTCAGTAGCTCAGCCAAGAAGATTCTTCCAAAGAGAATTCCAGGGAAAAGGGATTTTCTGTTTCCCTTAAATTACACCTCACATTCAGCCACCGTGCTTCCAGCTGTCTCTGCCAGGGGTTACTAGCTTTAGGGCTGCCTATAGATGTCTAAACAGAAACTTCACAAGTTAGACTTTGGGGCCATGGCCAAGGCAACCACTTGCTTGAAAAAAATGTAACATTATGTATATTCAACCACAGCTAACAAATAATAAAATACACATTTTGAACATTAGAACAAGCCACATAACCATGCATTTGGGACATCAAGGAACATTATCGAAACAGAGAGGACTGGTTCTCATGAAGGTATCCAAGATGTGAGTTCCCATAGTGGCGCAGCGGAAACAAATCCTCAGGAACCATGAGGTTGCAGGTTCGATCCCTGGCCTTGCTCAGTGGGTTAAGGATCTGGCGTTGCCATGAGCTGTGGTGTAGGTCATAGTCTTGGCTCAGATCTGGCATTGCTGTGGCTCTAGCACAGGCCAGCGGCTACAGCTCCGAAATGACCCTAGCCTGGGAACCTCCATATGCCACAGGGGTGGTCCTAAAAAGCAAAAAAAAAAAAAAAAAGGTATCCAAGATGGATTGGTTAAATATATTACAGTATACCCAGACAATAGAATATTGCATAGCCATTACAATAATGTTGACATCTGTGTAATAATTTGGGAAAGTGTTCGGAAAATATCATTAGGCTGTTTAAAAACCAGGGCATAAAATGGTATGTATATTACAAGCCTTGTAATGTATACATATAATTTAAAAGTCTATTAACCAAGCTGTTAAGAGTGGTTATCTATGGGTTTTGTTATCATGAGTGCATGATTTTCTTCACTATCTTATCTGTATTTTTGAATTTTCTAAAGTTAATAGGTATCATACCAACAAATTATTCTCCCTTTTAAACAACAGCCAAAGTTGGAGTTGTCACTACAGGTTGCTGCTGTGGTGTGGGTTCGAGCCCTGGCTCAAGGAACATCCACATGTCACAGGTGCAGCACCCCCCCCAAAAAAACAGCCAAAATTGTACATTTGCCCACATTCTAAACCCCTACTATGGTGGTTGCTACCATTCTCTAGGTATTCTGGCTTATCAAGACTTAATTATACCAACAACAATAAATAACCCTGATGGAGCCAGTAGAATCCTGGAGTTAGGCATCACTTTTTTTTTTTATTTATTTGTTTTTTCAGGGCTGCACCCACAACATATGGAATTTCCCAGGCGAGGGGTTAAATTGGAGCTGCAGCTGCCAGCCTATGCCATGGCCTATGCCATGCCAGATCCAAGCTGCATCTGTGACCTAAACTGCAACTCACAGCAACATCAGACCCTTAACCCACTGAGTGAGGCCAGGGAACGAACCCACAACCTTACGGATATTAGTCGGGTTCTTAACCCACGGAGCCATGAGAGGAACTCCAGAAATACTGGAGTTAGAGTTCAAGTCCAGAATTGGAAACTAAGCTCTACCCACTCCTAATATTATGCCCTTGGCAAATTACTTAATCTCCCTGAGCCACCACTGTCATCAACGGAGAATATATTATCACCTTACAGGGTTGTTTTGAGTTTAAATGAGGCCGGGCAGGTGCAAGCACCTGTTCCTATACCGGGCGCACAGAAAGTCAGTTAAACCTACTTCTAACACCTTTCTCAGCAAGAGAGAGAGGGCAAAGTGACTCTCGTTTTCATTATTCAATTCCGACTCTGTATTTCTCTCTTCATTCATTGCGTCTTCCTGTGTTCAGACTGGAGTCTGAGAAAGAATACACAACTAGGAGAGAGGCCAGTGAGAGTGGAATACCTGAGACAATGGGGCAGGCAGATATCGGAGGAGCACAGTCCTTGTAGCCCAGGCACACTATATAGATGTCTGATCACAAGCTGAATCGAAAGCGATATAGTGGATGGCGCTTACCTACTCTGGGACCATAACTTAAACCAAAAAAAAGAACACCACAGAACCTCAGGTTTAAACCTTATGTTTAAATGGTCCCGCGTGAATGCAGCCATGGCTGCCAGGGGGACACATCTGGTTTAAGCCTTGTGGGGGGTGGGGAGAGATGTATTTACAAGCGTGGTTCATCGTCCTAAGGGAAGGTTAAAGGAAACCCTCGTTGAGTTCCTAACAGAAGAGAAGGGCTACACGGGCAATGTGACGTATGCTCTTGTTTGCCATAGGATCTTATGGGAACAGTTCTGCCCGCTCCTGTGCTAATGAGCGCCTAAAACGAAGGATCTGTCATGTGCGTTTTATTCCTGCCATTGGTTTTTCCAAAAGCAATGTCATCTTTGTCCTAGAGAGAAAAAAGGATGGTATTTCCAGACAAAAGTTCTCATCATCATAAGCCTCCAGCCCTTCCTCTTCCTCTTTCTCCACCTCTGTCTCAAATAAGGTGGTTGATCATTCCATAACTCACAGTTTCCCCAAATTAAACTGAAAAATGTGATGGCATTAAATGTGAATAACCACCTGCTCCATCTCCTGGAGGAGACCTGGAGCTCCAAACTTCAAATACAGGACATCAAAAAAGCCCACCCTCTGGCACACCTAAGCAAAAGGGTTCTTTCAGCCCATACACTCAAAAACTTAAAAAGGTAGGTGAAAGAGTGAGCTCTTAGTCCAAAATCTCACTTTTTACTTTCATTTTTAATTTTTTTTTTTTCTTTTTCAGTGCCACAGGTGTGGCCTACTGAAGTTCCCAGGCTAGGGGTCCAGTCAGAGCTGCAGCTGCCGGCCTACACCACAGCCACAGCAATGCCCGATCCGAGCTGTGTCTACAACCTACATACACCACAGCTCCCAGCAACGCCAGATCCGTAACCTACTGAGCGAGGCCAGGGATCGAACTCGCATCCTCAAGGATGCTCGTCGGATGCGTTACCACTGAGCCACAACAGGAACTCCGAAATTCTCACTTTTTAACGTCTGCAATGTAATGGAACATTCAGAATTGTATCCGGGGTTAGAATTGTATACTTGGCGTGTCTTCTTTAACAATCATATTAATCAAAAACTACCAGAAATCTCAAAACATCAGATAATATGATTGATTTTATTCTTTTATGACTCTACCTGAACAGGAGAGAAACGAATGGGCTTCAGAACCCTCTTGTTTTTTTCCAGCAGCTTTCTTACAGAATAATATACTTTCATAATGAAATGTAAGATTATAAATTGTCAAATTGATTTTGCATCAGTGGCAAAAAGTCCTAAGTGACTAAGTGTCCTAAGGTGACCTAGTATGTTACAGAAAATGTGAAACCATAGTATACTGACAGTTTAATTGGTTTAGCAAGAGTTCATATCACTTGGCTGAAATGCATCATTGGCCTTTTTATCGTTACATCTTATTGCAGCTTTAAAAATAAAGCAGATGACAATCTTGTGAAATGTTTCCTTTACTGAATCAGGTTCCTGTCCTTGACTTTATTGCTATGCCTAGCTTCCCAAAGCAATGTTTACAAACTGCCTCTGCCTTTTAATATATTTTGAATAGTGAAATTTATCTCCCAACTTGATCCTTTCGAGCCTGGAGCTGGGAACACACTAGTGTACAGTCGGTGGGAGAAACACCGCAACGGATATAGCCTCAAGGAGTTAAACACCAGAGCGGATGGCACCTTGACATTTATTGCTGTCTAGTGCAAACCAGAATATATAATTTGACTCTTTTACAGCATTAGGAGGGTAATTTAAATGCGTTAGGACTTGAACTATCAAAAGATGCTGTCTCCTGTCTCGAGATGTAATTACAAGACAAGACTATTAAAGCAGTCTTAGAAATACAAGAGGATCTAAGCCTGTGAAGGGCGACACAAGTGGAAAGAACTACCTCCCCAGGGGTGACACTTTTCGGACGGAGCGGTCCCCGAGGCAGCACAGGAGGCCTGCTCACAGGCTAGGGCGCCCCCGCCCCCCCCAGAACCACTGGTGTCAAGGGAAGGCCCTGAGTTCGAGGGCAACCCAACATGGTGAGACGGGAGCAGGAGTGACATTGCCATCACCAAGAACATTCTAGGCCGCCTTTTGCCTCCATAGCGCCACTGCAGGTTAAGTAAGGCAGATTCCAGTCATTAGTCCTGCTGATGGAGAAGCTCCTTACTATCTCTAGGGAGCGTCCAGTGCCAGGTAACGGCGCATTTAGTAAATCCAGGCCGTGCCTTATTGTTATTCTCCAAACCCCGGGGTGTAGTGACTCCCTAGAGGGCACCTTTCATTTGTTTTCCCAACTCCCTCCCTTCAGCGATATTAACGTGTAGGGGTGTAGGCACGTGCGCGCACGTGGAACTATCAAAAAAAAAAAAAAGAATCAAGATATTTGTGAAGTTTACAACATTCCTGGAACTAAAGTGAAACAGCATCTCCAGCTGCTTGTCAATATGATATTTTCTTCTAAGAGATCATGTCCCAGGTCATTACCACGTTAAGGAATTATATACAAAAATGGGTAAAAAGGATGAGGCGGGGGGCTAAGCCTGGCCCTTATAAAATCACAGGTTGAAATGCAGATTCTCAGCAGGGAACCAAGTTCGAGCAGGTGCAGGCAGAACAAAGACGCTGGTTCTCTTTTTTTTTTTTTTTTTGTCTTTTGTCCTTTTAGGGCAGTACCTGCAGCATATGGAGGTTCCCAGGCTAGGGGTCTCATTGGAGCTGTAGTTGCCAGCCTGCGCCAGAGCCACAGCAATGCCAGATCCGAGCCGTGTCTGCGACCTACACCACAGCTCACGGCAACACTGGATCCTCAACCCACTGAGCGAGGCCAGGGATCGAACCCGAAACCTCATGGTTCTTAGATTCGTTTCCACTGAGCCACGACAAGAACTCCAAGATACTTGTTCTTAATAGGAAGCCTCAATGTTGATGAGGATGGAGTGACACAGGCACTTGCACACTGCTCCTGGGTGTATAAATAGGTTAAAAAAAAAAGAAACCTCCTCTGGAAGGCAATGTGGCATTAATTATCCAGATAGTTTATAGGCTTTGATGCAGTATTTTACCTTTAGGTCTCTACGCCCAAGGAAACATCAGAAATAAGTGCAAAGATATGCGTACACAATTGTTCACTGCAACATTGCTTATACTAGAATAAAATGGAAACAACCTATATGCACATCAATAAGGTTAGGTATACTATGCATGTTAATGATCACACTTACGTGAACTTTTAATGGCACGTGAAAATGCATGCATGTATGGCTATGGAAAAGGGCGGAGTTCAAAACTGTATATAGAAGTAGCAAGCATCCTAGTCTCCTCACCCTAATCCTGTCATCTTCAAACACAGTGCAGTGAAATTAAAAAAAAAAAAGTAGGAGTTCCCGTGGTGGCGCAGTGGTTAACGAATCCGACTAGGAACCATGAGGTTGCGGGTTCGATCCCTGCCCTTGCTCAGTGGGTGAACGATCCGGCGTTGCCGTGAGCTGTGGTGTAGGTTGCAGACGCGGCTCGGATCCCACGTTGCTGTGGCTCTGGCGTAGGCTGGTGGCTACAGCTCCAATTAGACCCCTAGCCTGGGAACCTCCATATGCCGCGGGAGCGGCCCAAGAAATAGCAACAACAACAACAAAAGACAAAAAGACAAAAAAAAAATAAAAAAATAAAAAATTTTTTTAAAAATTTAAAAAAAAAGTAGAAAGCGTGGATTGACCTAGAGAATATTATGCTTACCGAAATAAGTCAGAGAAAGACAAATACTGTATGATATCGCTTATATGTAGAATTTTTTTTTTTTTTTTTTTTTTTTTTTTTTTTTTTTTTTTGTCTATTTGCCATTTCTTGGACCACTCCTGCGGCATATGGAGGTTCCCAGGCTAGGGGTTGAATCGGAGCTGAAGCCGCTGGCCTACACCAGGGCCACAGCAACGCTGGATCCGAGCCGCGTCTGCAACCTACACCACAGCTCACGGCAACGCCGGATCGTTCACCCACTGAGCAAGGGCAGGGACCGAACCCGCGACCTCATGGTTCCTAGTCGGATTCGTTAACCACTGCGCCACGACGGGAACTCCTAGAATTTAAAATATAATACAAATGAACGTAGCGGCAAAACAGAAACAGACTCACAGATACAGACAACAAACTACTGGTTACCACCAGGGAGATGGAAGGGGGAAGGGCAAATGAGAAGTATAGGACGAAGAGATACAAACTATTCTGTGTAAAAGAGATAAGCAATAAGCACATATTACCAGCACAGGGAATTATAGCCATTACCTTGTAAATAACTCGATGGAGTGTAATCTGTAAAAATACGAAATCATTATGCTGTACACCTGAAATTAATGTATTAGAAATGAACGACTCTTCAATTTAAAAAAAAAAAAAGTAGAGCTTGGTATTGTTGAAAGTAAGAGTTTGGTCACTCAATTAAAAAAAACCTTTTTATTTTGCAATGATTTTAGATTGACAGAAGAGTTGCAAAGCTAGTTTCCCCCAGGTTCCCCCAACATTACCACCTTACGTAACCACAGACCATCTGTCAAAATGAAAACACTGACACTGGTACGATGCTGTTAACCAGACCGCAGCCTTTATTCAGATCTCCCCAGGTTTTCCATTACTGTCTGTTCCAGGCTCTCATTCAAGATACCACATTGCATTTACGTGGTCACTTAATTTTAACAAGATAATTCAACCACGTGCCTTACTCAAGATTCATAAAATGTCAATTCATTTCATCAGGTTTTCTGTTAGCTTAATTTCTATCAGAAGAGCCATGAAAGCATAAAGAAGACACCATTTTAGAATAAGTCAAAATACTCTCTTTCCCTGACTTGCACATGGATTTCAGAATTCTTCCCCGAGGACTTGGTATTTCCCTCGCCTGTGGCCCCCAGATCCCCTTTAGCTGGGTTCACATGCCCCCTGACAATCAGGCCCCTGACGGTTGGGCACGAGGACTGCACCACCTCAGACAAGGAACAAGAGCAGGTCCTAAACTGAACAGAACAGAACTTTAAGGTGGGGAGCTACTATCAATGCCCCCAATCTTGCCAGAATCAACCTCTGGAGAAAAATGATTCACTTAACAAACATTCCTTTCGCACCTACACGTAAGAACTTTTTCAGCGTGATGTCCATGATTTCAATTTCAGACTGGTGCAGAGAAGCTTAAGGAACTCAACAAAAGGTCACTGAGCTAACAGGTGGCAGAGCAAGGACTCAAACCCTAGTTCCCAGGCGACTCTAAATCTGTGACCTTTTTTGCGGGGAGGGGGTGCATCCGCGGCATATGGAGGTTCCCAGGCTAGGGCTCAAATCGGAGCTGCAGCTGCCGGCCTCCACCACGGCCACAGCAACGCAGGACCCGAGCCGCGTCTGTGACCTACACCACAGCTCATGGCAACGCCAGATCCTCCACCCACTGAGCAAGGCCAGGGATTGAACCCACAACCTCATGGTTCCTAGTCGGATTTGCTAACCACTGCGCCATGATGGGAACTCCCTAAATCCATGATCTTAAGGGTTCTACTATTGTGCCTCCTTGAGAGACTCTCAATAAAAGATGGAGCTGTATCATTCCAGCTCCGGCTCTTGAACCCTGGCTGTTCCAACCTCGAATTGAACTCTGACCCAGCACTGGTTCTGATTTGATCTTTGTGGCTATGTGTCTTCCTTCCCCTTGGCCTTACCTCCTCTGGGATACTGTACATGTACCCACCCAGGTGACCCCTCTATAATGAGTCTTGGTCATGTCCTATTAAAACTTGCTGGATGTGCCTGCCTCTTCTGGTTGGGGACCATCCTGCCTCTCCTTGACAATGAGGGGCCTCTGCTGTCCTTTGCTCGGTCAGCCAGTCTGGTTGCCAGCTGGCCAGTAAGCAGTTCTAGACCTGCTCCTGGCCCTCTGCTGCCCTCTAGCAGTCACTGGCCCCTCTGCCCCATCTGGACCACAGAACTCGCTTGACCTTTGGGTCCTGTCCACTACCAGTGGGCTCGGTGACCTCAGAGCCAGGAAAAGAGAAGTCTAGCTGAAACAGTCTGGACCCCCTAGGAAAGGGACACTTGGCAGAAAGTAGCACAAGGGAAGTGACTTTATTGTCTTCCCTTTTTAAAGAAGGCTGGAGGGAAAGAAGGAAGAAAGCCTCATCCTACTCCTTTTCTTCACACCGAGAATCCCTCAAGGGATGCTGTTCCCAAAATGGCACTTGGGAAGACCCAGGGGGAACCTCAGACACGTTAGCGTGTCCCAGCTTACACGGGAGCTTCCCCACTCTAGGAATGAAGGACACAGGCGGCAGCAAGTCCT
The DNA here is from genome assembly GCF_054392235.1 of Sus scrofa. Taxonomy (NCBI): domain Eukaryota; kingdom Metazoa; phylum Chordata; class Mammalia; order Artiodactyla; family Suidae; genus Sus; species Sus scrofa. Next base: position 120,136,459 of record NC_139401.1, read on the forward strand.
TGAGCCTGCGGCAAATGGATCCATCAGTGACTTGGCCCAATGGGTACTTTCTAAACTCCTCTAGTCCCTACAGGAGTGACCTCAGGAACGACCAGCTGTGCACAGGTGGCAGAAGCCTTTGAGGCCTGGTTTCCTCTCCCCTAGAGCCATTGAGCAGCAGGAGGGGCTGCTGGGTGGAGGCAGCAGCTGTTTGTTTACTCTCATGACACTTCCCACTGCCAAAGACAGCTCTTTGATGGGTCCCCCCTCAGAAAATCTAGCTTGTTCTCCAGGGACAGAAGCAGTTTGGGGATCCACGGGTTGTGCAGTTTCCTCTGGGTCAAACACTGGAGCCTCAGCAGAAAACAACGTTCCCTGGTGCTGTCTCTACAAAAGGACCACCGCCACCCTCTTCCCACCTCTTTCTCTGGCCCTTTTAGAAACCGTCCATACAAATGCTATAAACTTTGGTTGTGATCATCATTGTACACCTATAAATGTAATAAAATTCATCGAGTAATTTTTAAAAAACGCTCACACGGGTTTATTCACTTGGTCCACATGACAACTGCATGCGGTAGATACTTCTGCCATCCATTTTAAAGATGGGGAAACTGAAGCTCTAAGAATAGAAGTCTCTTGCCCAAGATCACACAGAGGCAGAACCAAGATTTGAACTTTAACAGTCTTCGAACTAAGAGAGTCCCTGAGGATTAAAAACAAGCTTTGGAAAAGAAGCCTTACACTCCCCGCCCAAGCAGCCTTGCCAACATACACGTATACATACCCACCGCCACCACTACCGTCATGCCAGTGATTGTCTTTTCCAGCAAAGAGCAATTTAATCTCCCTTTAGGAAACAAAATCTGACCCATTTCCTCATGGAGAGGAAAGTAAAAATCAAACTTGCTGAAAATAGGAAGTAGAAAAAAGCAGGCTGACCAGCTATAATGGAAAAAAAATAACAAATAACAAATAAGAATCATTACTTAAAAAAAAAAAGCAGGCTGGAAATTTTGATCAGAGAGATGGGATACAGCAGATGTCAGGTACCGCTGTCCCACTTGTGACAGGCTCTGCAGCAAGAACTTAGAAGAGAAGCATTGAAATCATGTCCTCTCTAGAACCTCACCCTGAAATCCAGGCTAGGGCTTGTCTAATGACCAGGAGGACAGAGGAAAGGAATTATTGCCTTTCCCCTCTAGCCTTCCCTGAATTCCAGCATGAGTCAAGGCTGGGAATCCAAGACACGAAGAAGGAAAATTGGAAGAATCCCTAGGAGGAGGGCTGGACACTGCCACCAGCAGGTCAAAGGACCAGGGGATCACCCCGGACAGCCTGGGAATATCTGGGACACAACACCTGGTTGAGCCAAGGCTTCCTGCCTCTAGCTTGGCAGCGACCCAAACCCACTGTTTATTTGCATTGCAAAAGCATATCACCCTCAAGCTGGAGCTTCCCAAGATGAGAACATCAGTTCCCATTTAATTATGACAAAGGAACAATCACAATAAGCAGATGGCTTTGGGTTTTCCTCTACTGCCACAGGTAGAATCTCAGGGCTGATGGAAACTGACAAATGCCAGGTTTTGGGGGGAAATGGCAGAATCCTGAGCTGCCCTGCTTGGGCAGTCTCTGTCCTTACTGGCTGCCCAGGAGCCTTGTTTTTATTTATTTTATTTTTTATTTTTTTGCATTTTCTAGGGCTGCTTCCCGCGGCATACGGAGGTTCCCAGGCTAGGGGTCTAATCAGAGCTGTAGCTGCTGGCCTATGCCACAGCCACAGCAATGCCAGATGTGACAGCCACAGCAATGCCAGATCTGAGACGTATCTGTGACCTACACCACAGCTCATGGCAACGCCGGATCCTTCACCCCCTGAGCGAGGCCAGGGATCAAACCCGCATCCTCATGGTTCCTAGTCAGATTCGTTAACCACTGCACCATGACAGGAACTCCAGGAGCCTTGCTTTTAAAAGAGAGCAATCACCTTGAAGTCCTGAGGATTCTATATTTGGGGATCACAGTCAGATTCCAGTGGTTTTTACATGACATTTACATATGAAGACATTCTTAATGAAAAATATATTCTATGCTGTTTAGCATAACACTGGCTGACAAATATTCCACTATGTGTGCTGGTACAAGGCTGCAATTGAAATTCCAGTTGCTTTTAGAAAATGCTCAACATTTTTGAAGCTATTTCCTACCCATGAGTTTATCACACAATATATAGAACCCAACTGGCCACTTTAAACAACTCTAGGAGGCAACTGTATATTAAATTCTGCCATAATGGATTTTTAAAAATTGTTAAAGAAACTCATCAACCCTCAGTAATCATTTTAAAGTAAAAATGATTCAAGTCATAACTAAGCCAGTGCAGCCCCGGCTCCCACTCCAGAAGCCACGACCATGAGTAACTCCGATTCACCCCCAATTTTGGAAGCACTAATTACCTCCAGGGATGCTGCAGAGGCAGCTGAAAAGCCGGATGACCACAAGCAATTAGCCGATCAATTTGGCTTGAAATCACCCCCAACACAATTGGCAGAAAGCCATACATGGCGTTTAAATGGCAGTCACCTATTTGAGAGGAAACAATAGGTTTTAGGCTCCCACGCTACACTGACAACCACCCTGATGGCCAAAATTACCACCATCCTAATCACATGTTGGGATTTCGGCCCTACTCAAAAAGCAAATAGGTTACAGCATTGTCCAAAACATTTTAGCCCATTAGCGCCCATTGGCATACTAAGTAGGTCTCACCTAGGAAAACTGAGGGCAGTGTTCTGGCGGAACGGGAAGGAGGAGAGTCAACCCAAGAGGAGAGTCAACCCAGCGTGGGAAAGGGGGACACACAGAAAGGAGTATTTGGGAAACACACGTGTGGGGGAGACGGGGACGGTGGGTGAAAACAAAGCCCCTCCAGTTGCCATATTCCTTAAAGGACAAAAGAAGGTGGCTGTCACCAATAATAATCCCACCAGCCTAACATCAATCCCAAGCCAGATTTCAGAACACAGCATCACGCAGATTTGTGAGCATTTCCAAGAGGAAGACACCATCACAAGAAGCTGGCAGAGTTTTCTAAGAACAAGTCATGCCAGACGAACCGCCTTTCCTTTTATGATGGGACTACTGGGCTGAAAACCAAAGGAAAGCAGTGGCCATACTGCTTCTGGATTTCAAGAGGATTTAGGACGAAGCGAACAGGCATGTCCAAGACAGACTGCTACAGACTGAAAAGAACGCCACGAGCTGGTTCCTTCACCGCTTTAATGGCTGTGCCCAACGGTGCTAGTTCATAGATTAATGGCCATCAAAAAGGAAGCTTCTGATGAGGAACCTACGTCATCTGCCCCGCTCAGCATTTTCATGGATGACTAGAGTGACGGCATAAATGGTACCTGAATAGAATTTATAAATTCTATGAAGCTGGAAGGCACAAGTGAATCCCTTTGGAAACCCTCGTGATCTTAACAGGCTAGAGTTCTGGCTCAAGTTTAATAAGATGTTATTATCATATAAGACCAACACCTCAAACATAGAATGAAGGATGATGACATCAATCCGGAGGATTTCGCTGGACTTTAAGCTCAACGCCCACTGACTCGTGAGTCTCTTGGGCTGGCTGCCTCCAGGAAAGTATAGTATGTGGACTATAGGAGGTGACAGCTACCTAACCCTAACCCTAACCGGGTAATTTTCGGCACAGCAATCTGGGGGACAATAACCAAGTAGAAGCCTTTCCACAGGAGAGCAGCATGGTGAAAGAGTCATAAGAAGATGGATTTTGGCCCAACAAACATAAAAACTAGCCGTCAGAGCTAACCAGAAATGAAATGAAATGGGCTCTTTCCTCTTCCTCAGGGTGGGGGGTGGATTCCTTCATCGGAGGAGGTTTTTCACTCCAAGACCAAAGGATCACTGGCTCACACTACGTCGTACAGAGGAGTCACACAGAGGCAGAGGGGTTGCCTTCAATGACCTCTGAAGCTCCCTGTCAACTCTAAGAGAGTGTGACATTATGAGTCACCTTCCTTAATTTCTGAAAAAGGACGCAGACCTAAAACCAAAACCTCTCGGTAGTAAATTAACACTTGAAACGAAATATTGTGAACCCAGTAGCGAGACTAGGGAAGTAGCAGGCAATCCTAGTCCTCTCCTTAGCTGTAGGGGTCTTGTTTGCATGGAGAGCTTGGGAGTTTAAATAAACTTCACTTGGGTGGCTGAGATGTTTGTAATGAGGATGGGGGCGAGGGGGGGCAAATGGTGATGTATAAACAACTTAGTACCCTGCCTTCTGTGCAAACAGAATTTGATGTTTTTCTCTAGAGAAAGGGATTTCTATGAATAGGGAACCCTCCCCCCCCCAAAAAAAAAACCAAACAAACAATGAACTAACCCACTTTAAGAGGATTATTTGTGACATACGATTGAAACTCCAACTAAAGCAAAGCATTTCTTCCATAAGCCCTTCATTAAGACATAAAAATAACACACACAGCATGTCCATAGGCAGACAAAACCACATTTGGGAGGAACACAGCTGCATACCACCATGTGTGGGTCAGAAAGTGCCCCGCAGTGCCCGGCATACCGTAGGTGCTCGCTAAATAGCTGCGGCTGCCGGAAACAGAGAAATAAAGTTTTTGAGGCATCTGACCAAAAATGCCCCCCACATTCCAGCCTGTAGGATGACATCAGGCTTCGGGTCTTCTGCTTGAGACAAGTCCCCAGGGCTGAGCCAGGCGCTTGGTGCTCTCTGGCTGCCAGCACACTGCCGTAAACTCTGTTTCCTAGGTAGACTGCTTGGGGGCAGTCCTCGGGTGCAGTCAATTGGGTGCTTCCCCAGTGAGCTACGGAAAATGCTGGCTCTCTCTGCACACTGGGAAGCAGGAAAGAGTGCAATACTGGCCTGTTACCCCTGGAAACCTTGTCCCACACCCAACATTCCTCTTTCGAGCAGGTTCCGTCCGCTCCAGGGTTAGCCTTCCCAGTGCATGAAAAGGTATGACCAGGATATTCTCTGCAGTGCTGTGTGCCAGAGCAAGAAAAAATAAAGAACACACCTAAACGGTTGCCAATAAGGGAGGGGGTGGATGGGAATATCATGCAACTGTTTTTTCAAAGGACACACTAAGTGTTCCCGCTGTGGCACAACAGGATCGGTGGCATCTCTGCAGCGCTGGGACGCAGGTTCCATCCCCAGTCCCGCACGGAGGCTTAGGGATCCGGGGTTGCTGCAGCTGGGGCGTAGGTCACAATTGCGACACAGATCTGATCCCCGGCCCAGGAGCTCCACATGCCTCGTGGGGTGGCCAAAAAAGAAAAAAAAAATTAAAAGGACACATTACTCTCTTCATTGGCGTGTCCTTGTAGCACAGCGGGTTAAGGATCCGGCCCTGTCACTGCAGCGGCTCGGATCAATGCTGTGGCGCAAGCATGATCTCTGGCCCAGGAACTTCCATGTGTCACAGACAGAGCCAAAAAAAAGACCAAGTCTTTAAGTTACTTGTTTTGAAACATGCCAAAAATATATCAAGTGAAAAAGAAAGTATGCGGCAAAACCGTACACATGGGCGGTATGGTCCGGTTCACGCAGGGGAGGCAACTGTGCGGCGTGAGTGTGCATGTGTACACACGCGCATGGGGAAAGGTTTGGAAGGATACACACGTCAAGCTTGACGGTGATGGCAGGCGACAAGGCCAGTTAGTCGGGAGGGGACAAAAGGAGGACTCGCACATTTTTTACATGTACTTTTTACTCTAAGTATTTCTTTACAGCTTTTTTTTTTTTTTACATTAAGAATATCTAAATACTACACACGTTTTTCCACCTCAGAAAATTACCTTTATAATTTGAAAAAATATTAAAAAATGAAGAAGGGGGGCCTTGGTGAAGGCCTCCAGCCAGGTCTGCTCGCTCTCAGGGGTGGGGGCTGGCAGGGGAGACGGGTTCTCTTTGGTGGCATGTGGCCCCACGTGGAGGGACAGTTTAGAAATAAGTGATTTTCTCAGGTGCTCAAAACCCTGGCAGAAGCAACAAGCCTTCCTCCTAAGAACCCTTTCTCAAAGCCTTCTCCTAAGAAACAGCAGCCGGGCCCACCACGACAATTACGTAATGCCCCTACCAAAATCCTTGACATTGTCAAAGAAATACTTCCGATGGAGAAAATCTGGCCCTTGAGGCGAAAAGCAGCTCAGTAAAATGAAGGCGCTGATTCACCCAAGCCTCCAGGCAATAAAACCTTGATATGCATGTCCTTTTCTATCCAATCCTCCCAGACACGCTCACGCACAAGTTGTTTAGGAAAAGAAAATGAGGCAGCAGCGAAGAGCTAGATTCAATCAACACAGCCCCCCTGTGAATCATTCGCGAGCATCGCTTTGGTTAGTCACCAAACAATTTCTACGCTGCATGAAAGAAAGGTTAATGCTCAGAAGCATCGCATGGAATGAGGTCTCCCTTATCAGAATGTCAACGGGAGGCAACTCGGTCCTCAGTTTTGATACATGAAAATAGGAACCATGTGTCTCATGGAAGTGAAAAATGTTTTCGAGTGTTTAGATGTATGTAAATGCAGAATTATCTGATCCTGGGGTCACTTTAGTACTCCAAGTCGATCAAAAATGCCTGAGAGTGGTTCGCTTTCAGCTTCGAACTTGAATTTGGACTGTGGGAAAATGCAAATTATTTTTCAAAATAAATGAAGAAAGAGCCATAGAAGGCTTCCGGATGACGGCAGTACTTGAGGCAAAAGACAGAATAAGCAGAGGCCGAGAGACTAGGTTCTCAAGTGGGTTTGTATTTGAAATTCCTGCTCTGGCAGGTAACAGCTTTGTGACCAGTGCCGAGTTAGTGAACATCCGTAAAACAGAGTATTACTAGTACCTACTTCATCTGGTTACTGTGAGGATTCAATGACCTGATGCATACAATGAGCTTAGAGGAGTAATTGATAGATAGTATACAGCTACGAAGCATCAGCTAGTATCACATTGTTAATGAAGCAGACCAGAGATAACCAAGTTATTATGGGACACAGAGGAAGGTAACCTAATCCAGGGGAGGGGGGTGGTCAGGGAAGGTTTCCTGGAAGAACAAGTACCTGAGTTACACCTTAAAAACGGATAGACACTATTGACAGAGGAATGGATAAAGAAGACATGGTACATATATACAATGGAATACTATTCAGCCTTAAAAAAGAATGAAATAATGCCACTTGCAGCAACATGCATGGACCTAGAGATTATCATACTACGTGAAGTCAGACAGAAAAAGATAAATATCACATGAGATCCCTTAAATGTGGAATCTAAAAATATGATACAAATGAACTTATTTACGAAACTGAAACAGACTCACAGACATAGAAAGCAAACCTCTGGTTGCCAAAGGGGAAAGATGGGAGAGGGAAGGACTGGGAGCTTCGGATGGCATGTGCACACTCTGGTATATGGAAGAGATGGTCAATGGGGTCCTGCTGTCTAGCACAGGGAACTCTGCTCGATATTCTGCGATCACCGCTATGGGAATGGATGTGCAGATAGGTATGGCGTAATCATTTTGCGGTACACCAGAAATTAACACAACATTGTAAATCAACCGTACTTCAAGAAATTTTTTTAGAAAAACTGACGGACCCTAGAGGAAGGGTATAAAACTGGAGGCAGGGGCGTTCCCATCTAGGCACGGCAGAAACGAATCCGACCAGGAACCATGAGGTTGCGGGTTCGATCCCTGGCCTCACTCAGTGGGTTAAGGATCCAGCGTTGCCACGAACTGTGGTGTAGGTCGCAGAGGCAGCTCGGATCCCACATTGCTGTGGCTGTGGTGCAGGCTGGTAGCTGCAGCTCTGATTCGACCCCCAACCTGGGAACGTCCACATGCTGTGGGTGCAACCCCAAAAAGAAAAAAAGAAAAAAAGAAAACTGGAGGCAGGGAGATTAGTTAGGAAGTGGTTTAAAAGACCAGGCTTGGGCTGAGGGTCGAAACCGGGGCAGTAGTTGTAGGGATAGAGAAGTACATCCAGCAGGACCTGGTGATGACTGGCGGTGGGCGCAGGGAAATTGGGAAGGAGCGGGCAGACGGTAGTACTTGAACGAGCTGCTGAGCCTCTCTGACCTTCAGTCTTCCTCATCCATAAAATGGAGATAATACCACCTACCTAACAGGATTACTGTAAGGGGTACATCAATTTTATTTAAAAACCCATCACACTGTGGTACATGGTAGACAATAAATGGAAAGTCTATTATTATAATTATTATTAAAAATAACTAGAGGAGGGAGTTCCTGTCATGGCTCAGTGGTTAACGAATCCGACTAGGAACCATGACGTTGTGGGTTCGATCCCTGGCCCTGCTCAGTGGGTTAAGGATCCGGCATTGCCGTGAGCTGTGGTGTAGGTCGCAGACACGGCTCGGATCTAGTGTGGCTGTGGCTGTGGCATAGGCTGGTGGCTACAGCTCTGATGAGACACCTAGCCTGGGAACCTCCATATGCCACGGGTGTGGGCCTAGAAAAGACAAAAAGACAAAAAAAATAAGAATAATAATTAGAGCAGCCTTGAACTGGTCCCTAGATGATAACTAGGCCAAGAGGCTCAGCATCAGGAAGAGACTTGAGCAATGACACCCTATCTGCTTAGGGGCAAAGCCGTGAATAAAAGCTCGGTCTTCCGCTTCCTGCTCTGTGGTTGGTCCTTCCCCCACTATACCGGTTCTAATGACTGGTTGGAGGATTCTCCTCCCAGAGATATGGTGAGGTCACCCAAACCGTCAGCCGTCTCCTTCCAGTGTCAGTAGTGAAGCGGATTCTAAAACAGACTGGAAGACCGCCTCCTTCTACCCGCTGTAAACACCGCCCATGCTTTTATTTAAAAAAAATGTATTATAGTTGATGGCCCATACTTCTTTATCTGATAGTTTTCGCCCACCTCTCTTTATTAAAACAGAAAGCTCAGTGACCATAACTAAGTTGACTGCACCTTGCTATTTCTGCAGACGTTGGGATTTTCACAGTGTCATTTCCCAAAAGAACTGAATGGGGTACAGTAGCCTCATTAGGATCAGAACAAACACAGCGGGGTCCTTAAATGGTGCCACCCCTCTAACACCTCTCCTGGGCTTGAACTTGGCTATTGCTCTTTGATTTCTTTAAGGGATACTCACTGCACTCAGTTGACAAACATGAGTAAAGCGTCTAATTCTGCAGACCAAAACCCAGCCCCTCTTAGAAGCAACACAGGTGAGGACAAAATAACGACATTTGAGAAAGGAGATGGGAGGCAACACTCGAAAGAATAGTTCTCTCCTCAAGCCACGTTGGCATCTGGGTGGTAGCAGAATAAGCCAATAACTGGTACCCAAATGGGTATTATTAAATCTGGGAATCCTGACTTTAGTGCTGTTAGAATAACTGAGACTACTTATTTGAGTCCATTAAATATTCTTACATTTGAATCTATTTGTTCAGAGCAGGAGTCTTCATAGAATCAGATTAGAGCTGAATGGAATCCTGGAGATTAGCTAGCCTCTCTGGTTCTTAGCTGTTGGGAGGTCCACAGACCCTCCCCAAATCTGATTTAAAACATGTGCTCGCTCTCTCCAGAAAAAAAAAAAAAAAACAGTTATGTATACAAAACATTTTATATATAATCTCAGGGGCTTTGAGGACCCACTGCAACCCATGCAGATAAGGACCAGTGTGCCCGTCTACGTACCTCTTTAGACAGACAAACTGCACTTCAGAAAGGTTAATTTGCCCAAATTCCATTAAGAAGATGGACCTAAATTTTTAAATGTGAATCACATATAACAACCCTAGTTTGTAATAGCCCCTCACATGAGTGAGTGTATAGTGCTCTTTGGTTTAATATGCAATTTGATGTAGGCATGTTCATAGCGTCGTAGCTAATACAGATGGACATGTTGTAGCTCCCTTTTATAGAGGAGAAACCCAAGGTTTCCAGAAATTAAATAACGTTCCATCCACACGTGCTGAACATCTACTGCATGTATCTCCCCAGCAACACCCAGCTAGGAGGTGGACAGAGAGAGAGAGGAGCTCAAAGCAGACCCTCGCGGAGCTTCAGTTCAGCAAAGGGGACGGACATCCGCCTCCCCCGTGCCCAGAAATCACGAGAAAGCCCGTCATTTCTAGTTTGGTTAAGTGCTAGGACAAAAGAAAGGTGCGTGGAGCAGGGGCAGGGGGGCTGCGCAAGACAGCAGAGGAACCCAGCCCAAGGTGCAGGTTTGCGAAAAGATCCCTGCTTGTCACAGGTGCCACGGCTGGAAGAGTGGCCAAGCGGGAACGTTCTGGAACCCATGTGCTCTGATTCTAAGGCCGGGGGCTTCTGCATGGGCTGAGCTTCCCAAGGGCCGTGCAACCAAAGGGGGGTGAAACAAGTCTTCGTGGGAGCGCCGCTTCCGTCACTTCAGGAATAAAACCGCCTAGCTCTTCAATTTCCATTCCAATAAACGTCACTCTCGGTTAGTACCTGCTCGATACATGCACATTGGCTTTAGCACATGAAAATGAATTAGCCACGACTCAAACATGCGCTCATTGAGGATGTAAACCTGAAACCATTTCTTCCTACCAGGGACCAACTCTCAAGCCTCAAACGTTCTCCCTCTGAACCCCGCAATTTTCTCATCTCGCTTCCTTTGTGTTTTGCTTTGGCCTTAAGTATTTCTCTCTTTTCTTTCGCCTATGCGGGGAATCAGGCCCTCCGAATGGCTGGGGAGGGAAAAAGAAAACAAAAGCGCGTCTTAGAGAAGCCATAGAACTTTATTCTAAGTACAAAGGCACATTTCTGCCGTGGTTTCACCGTCCTGGAGGAAAGGCGGCTGGCAAATGAAGAATCAGTGTGGCCTGGGGGCTGGGCAGCGCGCCGCCGAGGGCCCGGCTCAGGATAGCTCTGTTTTAAGTGTTTTGCTTCTTGTCTTCTCCTCTCCCTGACCTCCCCGCTGTCCACTCCCCCCGCCACCATCCCATCCCGTCGCAGGTGAGGAGCACTTCTGACTCGAGATGAAGTATTTCCCTTTTCAGAGTCGCTGGAGCTCTGTTTGTAGCCCTGTTTCGTATGATCTGCAGTGCGCGTGTTTCATTTGACCATTGCGCATTTTCTCAGTCCTGAATATATGTTAAGTTTGTTGAATCCTTTAACTTTTTAATGACCTCTGGAGTACAACATTTTCTGCGGTAATATATCAGGATACAATGCAAGGCTTAGAAGAGCTCTGATTCATAAAACTGACTTCCATATAATTTTTCAGCATGGTCCCGGTTAGGCCAAGTCAGACCTGCCTACTGAGGGCCTAAAGAATAGCGCTACACGTAATAATAAAACCTTATTATGACAACTAAAGCATTATCTCATTTGGGTCTCGTAACAATTTGAGCCTTAGGAAAGACGAAGATTATCCCCATTTTACAGACAAAGAAAATGAGGCTCAGATAGGTTAAGGGGTTAGTTCAAGGTCACACAGTTTCCACATGACAGAAATGGGGCAAGAAATCAAAGGTAAAAGTTTGTCACACTTGCTCAGACTCCTCGGATGAAAAATATCACAGCTCTCTCCCCTTGACTTAAAAGTGCTAACAACGGCTTGTGAAAAATGAAAAGCCTTGAAGGAAGGCAGAATAAAAATCTGGGAGACAATCACTGATCTTTTATCTTCTCGACTTCAAGCCGAATCAAGTTCTTCAAAAAAAACCCAATAAAGCCCAGACATTTTCATCATAACAAAATAAATAATTCAGTCGGGCTGTAGAGGACTCCTGCACCGTGATTGGCTCTTTGCTGTATTTGTGACTTAGCCGCCACTAAACTGATTAAAGCTAACCTCATTGACGCGGCTCTGTCGACCGAGCCTTTGACACTGACAGTTATTAATGGAAAGTGTAAATAACAATAAATAACCTGGAGCGTCCGCAGTTATTCCTAATGGAGGATTTAGCACTTTCAAAAGTCAAACGCCTGATAGGCTAAAAATTACAGCCTTTGGTCTCTCTGGCGCCGCAGACGGCGTTAAGATTCATCACCATCCTCTGTTTAGGAAGATAGCCACAGAGCCTCGGGTTCTTCCAGGCAGGCAGGCAACTTGGATTTTAAAAAACTCAGACTCTTTGCGCTGCGAGCGGCGGGAGAAATTATCTGGTCTAACCCCACATTTTATATACGAGAAAAGGAAAGCCCAAGAGAAATGAAATTAATTGCCCAAGGCCATCCAGTGAGTCACAATGGAGTCAGAGCTGCAAGCCTTATCTTCTCACTCCCTGTCCAATGCTCTTGTCACTAGACCACACAACGGGGAAAAAATCCCCACCCAGCCTTCACAGGCATCCTCTCCCTCGGCCTCTCCCTCCCCACCCTCTCTCCCTCTCTCTCATACACACACACACACACACACACACACACATCAATTCTAAATTATAATAGACCTATAAAGATAATTGAATCCATATTCTCTGTGCTGAATTTCTATTGGTCTCAACAGAAACAGATCTGAGGAGGACTCTCAGAGGTAAAATTATATGTAATTTTTCAAGTCCAAGTCCATCTCATGATTACAAATTAATGCCCTATTTTAAGGCACACCTGAAAATAACTGAAAAGAGCATGCTCCCTCTCCGGTTGATCACTAATGTGTGCAGTAAAATTCCATTTTTGTAAGAAAATACACATCATGTGTATTTGACTATATGCAGGGAGAAAGTCAGAAAGCCTACCGTCCTCTCTAGGAGTCAGGATTCTGGATGGTATCTATATTCTATTTTATATTTACCAGTATGTGCCAATTTTTCTTTCAAAACTAACACCTATAATTTATGTGATAAAGTATCAATAGGACAGCAGAAAAGGAATACTATGAGATGTGTGATAAAATATTCAGACATACTAAACTCTCGGTGTTTTTCAGGCTCCAAAATAATGTCACAATCGTAACTCACGGTCAGCTAAGCTTATAACATAATACCTGCTCAATGAGAACATCCCTCCTGAGAAACTGAAAAGACTTTGAACCTGATAATTATCCCTTTCCATGTGGATATTTGGTCTATTGAATAGGTCGGCCAATTAATTAAGTTTCTGTCCCAAGATGGCCTCTCGCCCCAATCCGGGAATGGCCAGCTCCACAAACAGGATGCTGTCCCGGACCGTGTTCACTAATCGGATTTGATGAAGCAAAGAACCCGCTAAGTCAGTGGGGTGTGACTGACTACTTTCTTTCTTTTCTTTTTCAGCTGCACCTGCAGCATATGGAAGTTCCCGGGGTCGGGGATCAAATGCGAGCCACAGCTGTCACAGCTGCTGCAATGCCAGATCCTGAACATCCTGCCCCGGCTGGGTATCGAACCGGCGCCGCCACAGAGACAAGCTGGATCATTCATCCACTGCACTACAGTGGGAACTCCCGACCGCCACTTTCTAAGCATAACAAAACACCAGCTAACCTTTATGGAGCACTTGCTGTATACTAGGCACTAATCTAAGTTAGGTTTTATATACATCATGTTTATTTCTCACAACAAACGTGTATGGTCAGGTTCTGTTATCTACTGTCTCTGTTTTAGTGATGAGGAAATGGAGCTTTAGAGAGGTTACGTGGGCTCCTCTAAGTAACAAGGTTCAAGCTCAAGCCCACTTATTCCAGAATCTATTTTCTTAATATACATGATCTTTTTATTATTTTTCCAGACCTAGAGTAACTCAAACTCATTGCTAATAAAGTACTTCCAAGTAGAAGTTCTATGAGGTTTGTTTTAATAAGCAAAGCTCATTGTAATTAGCAGCCCCATTAATGGGCTTGCTCAAGTCCTTCCAGCCAGTTAAACAGGCCTTCCTGCAAATCTTATATATGCTATAATTTGTTTAGCAGATTCTGTCTTCATAAATGGGAGGAAAGTAAACCTCAGTCCAAGCCAAATTATGACAATATTCAAATTAACAGAGCGAGTTAATGAGAGTTCACTCTAGATTATCCATTTTTACAAAATATTTACCTCCTGCCTTGTGTTCACTTCTGCCTTTTCAGGTTTATTGCTTGTATGTTTAATGTACAAACATATGTTTGCATTATTACAGTTTTCATATAAAAGGTTCTGACTGCCTTCGAAATAAGAAGAAAGAGCCCCACCGTGGTCCCGCTTTATTGCAAGACATTTCTAACATAGTCTCTAAAGAACTGGGCTTTAATAATTGTTAAAAGCCTAGTGTAAAGCCAAGTAAATATACAATCGAAGCAAATGCTTGAGCTGCATGTGTAATTAACCCTTGCATTCAGTGTTCTTAAAGAGTCCCCCCTCGTGTGCCAAATTTGATGTTCCCAAATTTCGGTGCCTGAATTTAGTACCAGTGCACCCCGCTCCCCAAAGCCAAGAAGCATCATCAGACCGCTCCTGCCCAGCTACTCTCTCCCATGTACATCACATGGCACAAGTTTTGGATCAGATACTAGCTCCTTATTTTGATCGCTTCAGGTAGGCGACTCAACCCTCTGAGGTCTACACTCACCCAAGAGAAAACAGCAAGTGCACCGCCAACTCGCAACTCGGAAATGCTTGAAAACAGAATCACTGCCTGTAAAGCACATGGAACTCCCTTGAGGAAAACTACGGTGGGTACAAAGCATCATTTATTATCCCGTGAAAGCACTGGCTACTTCTCCCGTGGTCTTCATATGCTTAGCAGATATGAGCAAAGAATTCGAGTTCAAGGAGTCCAGTTCAGTGTTTCCTGTAAGGAGGTTTCGTGAGCAAGGAAATGACAGACCCACATGTTCCTGTAACACTGCAGTGCCCAGATTTTAACCAGGCCAAGAAAGAGAGGCCCTGTGTGGTATGGCTAACGACTTATGGGAGTCATTTCACCAGCCAACTCTAGCAAATTTATTTCAGTTCCAGATATCACTTTCCCCATTAACTCAGGAGACCAAAGGAGCACAACCGCCTTCCTTTCATCCCTGTCAAACTCGGCAAGTTTCTCAGGAAGCAAATACTATTTAAATCATTTTCATAATTCTAAAATGCCTGTAAGACAAGTCCAGGGTCTAATTATGCCACTTAAATTTGTTGAAGATGTTTGGGTTTTTCTTTTTTTAATTTCAATAACGAAAGAGCCCAAGGGTTTAAAGCCCTAATAATCTAATAAACTTTGCTAAGTGAACATTGTAACAGATACGCCTGGATGGGATTTTGTAAATACCAGACAATTTCCCCTGATCTTTATCAGGGAAAAGAAGTCTAAATCTTTGGCAGGAAGAAATTAAATGTAGTGCAAAATAATAACATCTGGCCAGATTGTGTTCATCAGAGTAGCAGCCCCTTTAGATGTCAGGCTGAAAAGTACTAAAATGAACTCGGAAGGGGTGTGTGCGATTCTTTATGAGGCAATAGGAAAGGCTGCCGAACTGCCAGCGAATACTCAGGGTACAATGAACTTGCCCTAGGATGTCCCTGCAGAGGATGGTTTCACATGAATGGAATTCGAAGCCGTGTGCCAAATAAACTCGGGAGGTGGGGGGGCATTCTTGGGGCATTTTGTCTCTTTCTCCATTGCTGTACAGATCCTTAACGGCACTTGCTAGTTCTCACAACACGCTGTGATCATTTTTAATCACTTGACAAAGCTTATTTTTATGTTCTACCCCTAAGGGAGACAGCGTGGCTCAAGGAAAAAAAAAGGCAATGACTTTGAAATGAGAAACTTCATGCTGCCGTCACTTCCTGGTTATGCGGCCTCGGGCGGACTGCTTAACGGCTCCTAACTCAGTTTCCAAATCTGTGAAATGGGGATAATAATACTTAACGCTATCACTACAGCAGGACGATTAACCAAACCCGAGCACAGAGGAGCCTTTCAGTAAACTTACTTCGTTAACCTTGCTTCTCCTTCGTGGAAGTGACCCGGATGAGGCCAAATGTCTAACCTCGCCGGCTTTCCAAAGGCCTCTGACCTTCAAGAAGGCTTGAGTTTTGCAAGTATACACTATCTTTCCCTCCCATCAAAACAGAGACAAAACCCCTCAAGGTTACATTCGAAATAATACGTGCCTCATTTAAGCCTCTTCTTCCACTACCAGCCATCTCAACCATCTGGCAGAAACTGCCAGAAAGAACATACTTTGTTTTTCCACTAAATGATTTCTTTGATGCATGAGATACTTAAATTGTTTTTCCTGCCTCTGATTTTTTTTTTTTTTTAATCTGGCATTTAGCGCGGAAGAATTCTGGTCATCTCACAGCTTTTTTTTTTTTTTTAAAGGTTTTCCCAGTAAACAACTCTTTCCAGACTGTGTAGCACAAAACAATGCTAAACCAATGATTTATCGGATCGGTCAGTGTATCTGCTTCAAGAGCTAATTGCTAGAAAGAGTACCGGTTTTCCAGTCCCCAGGGAACAGGAGTGTGGCCAGAAGGCCTCAGGGTTTTCCCCCACCTACTCCTCTGCTGGACAGGAACAGGCCCTTTGGCCTCATTGAGTGAGCTTCTTTCGCTAACCTTCAAGGGCTGGGGCGTGGGGGAGTCAACACGCATGCTACATCAAAGAATAGTTCCAGGGCCCATTTTCCCAGCTGGGAAGGTGGGAAGGATGCCCAGAATCCATGCTTCAGGCAAAGAGACTGGTGGCAGGCACCGTCTCACCATCCTCCCAGCACCTTTCCAACTCCCAGCAGCTCCAGACCGAGATGACGACCTAGGAAGTGGTCGGAAGGGGCTCACGTCCAGGGGGTGGGGGTGGGGGTGGCGGCAACGCGGTTATCCGTACAGTAAACAGGAACTCATTCAGACGAATGGTCAGTGTCAAAGACAACTGAATAACAACCGCAATAATCCTTGAAACGTTTCAAAGCATTTTCATATACATTACCTCTTTTGATCTTCAAAAGCGCTGGCAGATCGGCGGATCAGGTGTTATCTTACACAGAGGAAAACAAACTCTGACTCTTTATGTTACTTACCGATTTCCACACCGCTACTGTCAGAACAGGAAATAGAACACATCTAAAGCGAACATCAATTAGTAACGAGTCAGAGACTATATTGGAAGCCAAAGGAAGATATGGATACATTTGTCTGAAGCTGTTTTCAAACCACCATAAAAAGCGAAACACTGGCTTAACAGATCAGTAAAGGCGACTAATAACATAAAAATGGGTTTGCATCCTGAATATACAAAGAGCTCTTCAAAATCAATAAGCAAAGGGCAGCTCACTAAGAACAAGGACTGGCTACATTTTAAGTGATAAAAGAATATTAATGAGAAAAATCACAGAATAAAAAGTACAAATGACCAAAAAAATCTTCCTAGTAACAAAAGAGTTCTGTTTCTTCACCCAAACAGGGGTTACTGTGAAAACGCAAAAGGCAAATGATCAGGAAAATGGACATTCATACATTGCTAGCAAGAGGGAAAAGAGATACAATTTTATGGAAGTCAAATAGGCAATAAATGTGAAAAACCATAAAAGCTGCAGAGCCTCTGACCCAGCGATTCCAGTTCCAGGAATTTATCCTGAGGAAATAATGAAAGACAGGCACCAATATCTATTTACACAGACATTGTATATGTCATTAGGGGCTACCGAAAGTAGCCTAAATTTCTAACAATAAAGAGGCCTGGATTAATAACATAGAGACAACATGATTAAGCACTAGATGGCCTCTAAACACTCTATTGCTATTGTATCATAGAACTACTTACATGGTAAGATGGCGATCATATATTACATGAAAGCATAATGTAATCCATTTTAAATATATACACACACACCTATATATGTACAATACTGAACAACAGTATGTAAGATTACATACTAAAATGTTAATAGTAGCTGTCCTCCAGGGGCTAGAACGTGGGTCATTTTATTTTCCACGTTTCCATTTTCTGTAATAAACATGTATACTCATTGGTATAATAAAAACTTATTTAGGAGTTCCCTGGTGGTGCAGCAGGTTAAGGATCTGTCATTGTGACTGTGCTGACAGTCCCAAACCCTGGCCCAGGAACTTCTGCATGCCACAGGTACAGTCAAAAAAAGCCTTAATTTTTTTTTTAAATGTCCTGAAACAAAGTTTGCTCTATTAACTCGCCCACAGTCATCCGCAATGACATATAAGAGTGTATTTGGAAAAGCTGAGATGCCACCAGTCTCATGATTCTTGGTCACAAGGTGTTCGTCCATGGCACTGAAAAGCCTAGGCTGGAAGAAAAGACCAGCCAAGGAGGGCAGAAGCAGAGGCGGGAAGGCTCAGATGAACATAAGATGTGCCATTTCAGTGAGCAAGCGTCAACCCATTACCAAGACTTTTAAGATCTTACATCTGAGTCGATGTCAATACCTGGCAATAAATGCTGTCAGCAACCGTTGATAACTTTTCTGTCCTTCTGGTCATAGTGGTGGTTGTTGCAGAGGAAATGGAAGAGATGGTAAATCTATTTCCATTCAGATATTTCTTTTAATGGTGTGTGTGTGTTCCCTAAAACATTTTCTGAGTGCCTACTATCTCATGGCGGGGGGGAGATACAGGGTTGAGGTGGAATACACATGAGCCCTCCCCTCAGAGAGCTCATTCGCTAGTAAAGAGACTCATGTTAATCAAATAACCATCATGTTCTCCCTGCCAACTTGATAAGTACTAGAAAGGAAAAAAACCACAGGACCCCAGGAGAGGAAATTACGGTAGAACCCGGTATGACCTGACGATTCCATTTCAGTTAAGCAGGTCCAGTACTAAAGCTAAAGAACTTCCGCCAAAGGAGGGGAGCAAGAGAGACATCCTGATTTCATCTTTTTCTTCTCCCGCCTCTCCTAATGCAAGCCAAGGATATCAGAGTCTGCCCCTGCCAGTTAAAGCTAGAGGCTACGTTAACGCATTCAGACCTCAGACTGCTAGAGGACTATTTAGAAACCAAATAGAAATTCGGTCTTACATATACACACACACACACACACACACACACACACACACACACAGAGCAAGAATGAAAATGCCCAAAAATGTTCTAAGCCGTTTTCTCTGAATGATAGGGTCATGAGTGGGTATATCCGAGCATTTCGATTTTAATTAAGTCATGGTAAAGCATGAAAAGCATTTTAAAAATGTCTATGTGCCAGATATGTGACACTCACTACTGCGAAGCAGATATTATATTTCCTAGGCAATTCTGCTTGTACACGTACAAGGCGGACTAACAGAAACAACATGGTGGCTACACATTTGCTTCCTACAGACCAGCATGGGGCTGGGCTCTTCACGGTCCTCACTGGATTTCACCCTCTTGGACGAATGGCTCAGAGAGAAGACACTGGCCCTCGGTCACAGAGGAAGGAGGTGCCAGAGCTGGGCCTTGGCCTCCAGGCAGCCTGACGTCGGGGCGCACGCCTGGCTCTCTGTGCCGCTCTGCTTCCCTCCTAGGGGTTTGGCCCTTTCCAAAGGGCCGACGACAGGCTGGCTCGGGAGGCCGGGAAGCCTGGAATCTAGCAGGCACTTCATACTGTTTCACTTGAGAGGAAGATGTGCGCTCACTGACCTGACTCCCGCACCGGAGTCCCTCCCTCTTCTCTTTGATCTAGAGCCACATCTGTCTGGAGAGCTCGGAAAGGCCTTCTCCTCCGAGAACCTCTACCCTCTCGTTGGAAGCAATCTTTCCAGCCCCACAGTCCCACACAGAGGCGAGTGTCCTGTGAAGCTAATGAAACTTAAGCTACAGGGACCTGCGCTTGTCCACTTCCTCCGAGAGGAGCCACAGGCATTTCGCATTTATTTCCCTTTTGTCTCCTCTTTCTCAGAGGGCCTCCAGAGGGTGTAAGCTTTGGGCCCTGCAAAACCTGGATCCACTCCGACTCCCCAGAGACCACTGCTCACCTTCTTCCTACAGCATTTCCCTTAGGATGCCTCGTTCTCAAGTTAGTCACGTGCAAAAGTCTTGGTTTCTGGAATGTGAGCTACTTTGAAGGGAGGCATGAGGTACTTTTTATCTTTGAATCCCCTGCAATACCTGCCTTCAGCCATGCGAGGTGCTTGCTCAGCAAACGTTTTTCAGGTAAATAGAATTGAAAGCGAGCTAGAGTTGGGGAGCTGGTCCAGGCCACAGAACACGTGGTGATTCGGGGCACAGGCTCTGCAGCTGAAGTCCTGGGTTCAATTCCCATCTCCACCATTTATTGGTCATGTGACTTCAGACACATTACTTCCTCTCTCTCCACCTCCACTTCCTCGGCAATAAAATATGAGGCTAGTCACAGTACCAATTTCATAGGGTTGTTCTGAGGGTTAAATGAGCTACTACAAGGAAAAGACTTTAGAACAGATAACTTTTTTGGGTTTTTTTTGCCTTTTAGGGCCCCACCCGTGGCATATGGAGGTTCCCAGGCTAGGGGTGGAATCGGAGCTGTAGCCGCCAGTCTACACCACAGCCACAGCAACGCTGGATCCGAGCCGTGTCTGTGACCTACACCACAGCTCACAGCAACGCCTGATCCTTAACCGCCCGAGCGAGGCCAGGGATCGAACCCGCATCCTCATGATTCCTAGTCAGATTCACTAACCACTGAGCCACGACAGGAACTCCCAGAACAGGAAACTTTTCATTCATCTCTCACTGACGGAAATCCGTGTCCAGAGAGGATGATTCTGACCCTCACCTCAAGCCCTGGACGTGCTGTCCCGCACCCGCGTCCACACGTCCTCGCCATCCTCCTCTAGACGCATTCACACCCAGCCCGAGGGACCCCAGAGCCTGCCCCCGAAACCTTGCACCCCACCGCTGACCTGGGAAGCAGCGGAGGCGGCTAAAGGCATCAAACCCAGCTCGGCCTCTGCAGGGAGTCTAGATCTGAGCTGCTGGAGCCTGGAACTAAAATCAGAGAGAAAGAGCCAGAAGGCAATGGCGCGTGATAAGACAACGGAGACCCAGGGGCACGGGATGGAGGAAAAGGATGCGAGGAAAATGACCCAGGAAACAGGACTGGTGACTGACTGCAAGATGAGACAGGGAAGAGGGGTTGGTGCGGGGCCACCGCAGCCCCGGGAAGCATGTCCCAGCGGATAGAGGGAAAGGTGTTTTTAATCTCTAGTTACCACTTCCAGCTCCGAAGAAAATCGCTTCTCCCTCCACTGACTGACAGGAGAATTCAAATCTCTCAAACATATGCTTCATTGCCCCGTATCAGGTACTTCAACTCAGTGAGACAGAAAGAGGAGGAGGAACAGATGTTTTCAGAAAGTAAACAAATCCCAGTGGGGGAGGGTGGAGAGTAACGCTCTGGGCACAAGTGGTATTTTTCCTGGAAGCTTCTAGAGGGCAGGGACAATGTCCTTTAATTTGCACGTTGGGCCCTGATGCCTTGGCAGCTATAGGGGGTGAGTTCAGAGCCCGATTGAATCAAGGGCCATGGGCGGAGGTAAGGAGTTAATCTGCATAATCTCCTCACCTCAGTGTAGGCCCAGAACATTCCCCACCCACCCACTGAGTCAGGTTTCCAAGCTCTTTTTATTAAACAGTGTTCAGTCTAATTACTGACTTTTGAATCAATAGAGGGCACAGGAAAGGTTTACACCCCACCCCCGCCCCCGCCCCCGGCTCTGCGAAAGCCACAGAATTTTGAAACTGAATTAAATCCAAAAGGTCTTAGTTTTAAAACCGAAATAACTTTAAACACCCAGTTTCCCATTGTTTTTCCAATAGCACGAATAAGTAAAGAATCACATTTTTTTTTGAACTCTGCAACCAAAATATCTCTTTGAGTCAGCACCATAAAAGTACAGTAATTAAAGCCAGCATCTTCTGGGCCCTGATGAGAAATTCACCCTTTTATAATGGGATTACTAGAGCTTTGCCATACAGATGAGTGGTTTGATTAATAATTTACATTTTTGAGGATATATAATCGCACTCACGTCATGGTTTACTGTTCCTAAAATTCTCCTATTCAGTTCAGGGTTATTCGAGTTAGCCCTGGCAAATGAATTGAGTTCTGATTAGACATCAAGGTAATTATTCTCTCCCATACACTATTTTCCAACAAGAAAGGGTTGTGACGAAATAGCCGACAGTTTGAGCGGGGGACTCAGTGGGGCTCAGACTAGCCAAGGGGAAAAAAGTGTGAAATGGAGGGAAAAAATTGCTCAGTACTCGCTTAAAGCCCCCACTACCTTATAAAACCTAAATTAACAAATGATTGAATCTCAAAAACATGTTTATCAACATCCAAGCAATTACTTAGTCACATATTAACTGTGAAGGAAAAAAGCTTTACTTGAATAACGTCCCTAAACAGTTATTTCAAGCAGAAAGGACTGGAGAAATTGCTCTGAACGGGTGGAAAAGGGTATTCTAGGCAAGGGCGACTGTATTTAGAGGGAGTGGGAGAGACGGGAACCTGACAGAAAAAAAGCCAAGAGCAGGTGGAAAATAAGGGCTAGAAAAACAGAAGCAGCGCAGGACCACTGCCCCCCCGTATCCATCTCCTCCACAGGGAGCAGGTAGGAGAGAGCCTTCCTCCTCTGCCACGATGGCACCGACCCGGAGATGCCCTGAACACAACTAAGCCTTCCTCGTCTAGCCTCTCGTGTGTGGGTACAATGCACCAGACAGGAGCCAGAAGAGAAGCTTCAGGAAGCGGGGGAAAAGGACTGCTCCTGGCAGTACTGACGTGTCAAGCGGGACAGCTTCACATGTAGGAATGCGTAAAATGAACCCCCTTTTCAAAGGGTCCTTTGTCTAAGTGTGCTCGCACCTACCTGTGCGCTGGCGCTGCTTCGCTATCCTCTACACGGGCCGAAAGTTGTTGCATGCCATCGCAAATGCCAGCTGTGTCGAGCCGAATGTCGGCCATGGTCCTGCGTGGTTTATCTGGCCTCGCCTGGGGTCCAGTGATTCCCCCCAAAGGAGCTATCGAGATAACTCTGCATGTAGACAGCGCTTTACAGCTGTCCAGACACTCCCACATGCATTACTCTCGGAAGTAAGCACGACTATAATTTTTGGCCCCATTTTGCAGATAAGAAAACTGAGGCTATTGAGGCTATCGGCGTCTAACCCATCACCCAAAGTTCTGAAGCTCATCAACACAGAACTGGAGTGAGAAGGTAGATTTTTCTGACTCCAAGTCCACTGTTTCTTCCATTGTTGTCTTTAAGCACCAAGAATATTTTTAGCCATTTACAATGGAAATGTCACGAGAAAACCAGTGATGTGTAACTTGATCTTTCCGCATCAACGCACAACCATCACTAGCAACATTGGCTGTTGGATCTACCATAATCCAGGGGCCACAGAGGCATGTCGGGATGTACCCTGTACGAATGCCCCCAAGTGCCACACTCAGTGAGCCCCTGAGTCACTTTTAGGTCCTCCACTGTACTGTCACTCATAACTTCTTGCTGCTCATATGTACCTCCCTCCGGCAGTCTCGCAAAACCTTTCTACTCACCTGCTGATCTACTCCTGGCTAAAACAATGAGAAACTCCAGCTGGTAAAGACTGTGCATAAATTCAGAACAGCAGTGGTCTATTCACCAGGACCCAAGAGCTCTCAGGTGAGTCAACGACATAAGGACACAGAGATGTTTTCTGCTTAATCACCGTTTCTCCTCTCTGATAAAGACAGTTCAAGTTGTGAGATAGGCCCCTTCCAGAAAAGCCAAGTGCCGCTGCACTCTGCCGAGTCTGTTCTCACTCAAAGTCAGTGGTACCCTGGAGAAGACTGGAAAAGAACCTGGACAAATATTTCCTGATGGTACAGGGTGGAAAGTGACAGCGAAGTTCTGCAAGGAAAACAGAACTCAAGGCTTGAAGGGGTAGAGGTGATGGAGATAGGATCAGAAATTCAGAAGTCTAGCATATTCTTCTTTTCAGGGACCATACGTCCTACAATTACTGAATTTCGTTGCACCTCAAGCTCCCTGAGAACAAGGAAAACCGTGTCACGGGACAGCTTGGAAAAAGCGGGGGCATCAATGTGTTTGCTCATCTGTAAAAGGGAGCTAATTACAGTATGAAGCTCAGAGGCTGCTGGGAAAATTTAATGAGATCATTATGTAAAAGTGAGCATCATACAGTAGGCGCTTAATAAATTATCACTATCACCACCACCACCAGCAGCAGCATCATTATTAGGTAGGGGAGAAGAAAAAGAAGAGAAAATCTCCTTTGAGTGGAGTTTTTCGAAAAGAATTAATTAAGCAGAAACAAAAACCAATTGCGTTGCCCCATTTTACTAAGCACATCTAAGTAAATTAAATTTAGGAAACGAGGCAATGCAAAGATGGAAAATAAAGAACAACTTTTTAAAATGCTTCAATCATGATCAAAACAACATTAGCACGAGCGCTCTCCAACCACTGGCGCAAAGGGCCCCAGGCTCATTTGCGAGGGCAGAGGGCTTCCCGCAAGCGAAGACAAAAACTCTACATCGAGGCGGTAAGGATTGCTCGTGGAACTGCGCACATATTTGCAGAAAGCACTCACTGCTTAATACCCCCGTTCAATGGGGACCAGCGAAGGAATCCGAAAGAGACAGTGGATCTCGGCCAAGATCAGGATGAGCTTTCTTCAACTTCATGCGGTGAAAATAGCTCACAGCCAATTTCATAGGAGTGAAGTACTGGAGCAATTTTCTCCAGAATTTGCTCTACCAGAATCTTGGAGAGGGGTGTATTTTAGGGAAAAAGCAACAGGCCCCTCCCCCAAATTAAATTCATTGGAATAAGAAGTAGTTCTAAGAAAAAAGTAGATAACTCCTCTTTATTTTTCCCCTCAGCAATTAATAAGACAGGGTCTGGGAGTTCCCGTTGTGGCTCAGGAGAAAAGAATCTGACTAGCATCCATGAGGATGCAGGTTTGATTCCTGGCCTCGCTCAGTGGGTTAAGGATCCGGCGTTACCGTGAGCTGTGGTGTAGGTGGCAGATGCGGCTCGGGTCCGGCGTTGCTATGGCTGTGGTGTAGGCCGGCAGCTGCAGCTCCGATTCGACCCCTAGCCTGGGAACCTCTATATGCTGCAGGTGCAGCGCTAAAAAGCAATGCCAAATGGACAGCTGCGTCAGCCTCTCTGCCTGCTAGCATTACCTGTGCGTCCACTCCAGCATCTTCTTCCAGCCAGGCCAAGGTAGTCAGGCCAACGACACCTGTGCATGTGCTTATTCCAGGAAGGAAACGAATCACAAATGCTCCGTTCTCGAAAAGCACCTTGACACCCCACAGAGTAAGATTCAGCCTCCGCTTCAACTTGAGTCTGTCACATCACGCCTCATCACCCTACTTTCAACCAATGGATGAGCTTCCAAACCAATCTAAGAAGTGCACGAATGGTACATGTATTTTTAAAATCGGCTTAAATTATTCATTCTGTGGCCAAATTGTTAGTCTCGACAAACTCTTCACAAGAGTCTGACTGCATAAATAGGTTAACAAATACTCCGAGCGTATGTATTGTACTTCGTATAATCAACCCAACATCCCCTGAGGCTTTGACCCAAGAAACTGTGGTGAATGTACGTTTTATTAGCTAATCGGAATAATTTTCTTAGGTAATTCTAAGTATTTCATTATAATACACAACATAAGCTATAATCAACCCACCTTGTAATCCAAAGAGGTTCATTCTTACAAAGGTGCCATAAATCTAAAGATTTAGCATGTCAGGTAGTCAGGCTGCTATCTTTCTATCTGACCCCAATTCTCTCCTTGGGGAGCAAGAAAAAGGCAGCTGAGTCCAACTACTTCAGGAAGCATAGAAGAAAGCCCCCAGGTCCGTAATCGAGGCTCCTTCACAGGAAGCCTGCATCATGGGGTAGTTAAAAGCAGAGCTTCTGAGGGCCAGGCCGCCTGGGTTCAAATCCTGCTTTCCCCATTTATTCCTTGTGTGACCTTGGGCAAGTTACTTAACCCTCTGTGCCTTGAGTTGTCAACCGTGAAATGGGGAAACTAAGACCACCTCCTCCTTCATAGGGGTTATAGTGAGGATTGAATGGATTCGTGTAAGTAAAACGCTTACAACAGCACCTGGCACAGGAGTTCCCGTCGTGGCTCAGTGGGTGATGAACCCGACACGTATCCCTGAGGACGCGACGCGAGCGCCATCCCTGGCCTCGCTCAGTGGGTTAAGAAGGATCCGGCGTTGCCGTGAGCTGTGGTGTAGGTCGAAGATGCGGCTTGGATCCCCTGTTGCTGTGGCTGTGGTGTAGGCCGGCAGCTGTAGTTCGGATTTGACCCCTAGCCTGGCAACTTCCATATGCCGCAAGTGTGGCCCTAAAAAGCAAAAAAAAAAAAAAAAAAAAAAAACCAGCTCTTGTTTACAGTCGTGCACAGGTGTAGTAAGAACTGAGACGCACAAAGAGAGAAAAGGTAACCACGCACACCAATGAGAGAGCATCGGGCCATCAAGTCACTTTCTCGCCCTCAAAGGGACACGGTCTAGGTGGTCAGAAAGAGTCCCCGCGAGTTCCACGCCCAGCCAACTCACTCCGGGAGCCAACTGGGGTTTACGTAAACTTTTGTGTGTGTTAAGCACGTCTTACGAATTAGCAGAGAGGACGTACTGTTTAAAGGTCTCTGCGCAGAGATTCACAGTGTTCACAGATGGGTACACGCAACGTCCCTGGTCCCTGATTTTGGCCACTACCCACCTTTGCAACGATTGCAACGCGGCTTCTCTAAAAAGCGTGGTGTTCCTGAACCAGAATGGCTCACTGGGAGGTTTTTCTACCAAGCATTAATGCTGGAATGGTAATGGATGCATGAGACTCAGCATTTGAAAGCCCAGTGCCCCAAGAATGATGCCATCGAGCGGCACTTCTCAAAGGAACCCCAGAACTCACCTTGGAAAACCGCAGCATTCTGAATAATTAAGAACTTGAGCTCCATACTTGCAGACTGAAGCAGTTGTTCCATGTTCAATCGCGCTGTTAGTTGGTATTTTTCTTCCATCTTTCTTGAGCAGCATGTCGGGCCCTTGGGGAGACATACTTGTAAATCTGATCCTGAAACAAACAAGTTTTTCATGTTTCAGTAAGCGAAATGTCACACACGCATAAAAGAAGCCAACAGGGCAAAACAATGCATTTCTTTTAACATACAGTACAATCTTGATGATTCAAAATCAGTGTTTATCTTAACTAATCCCTGCTTTCTCCCAATTGTCCTTACGACTGATTCTTTTTGAATAAACCTAAGAATTAACTGCCTAGGTTTGACTCCTAAATTCTGTATAAACTAATTTATTGCACAAAGTATATGTCACTAAGCCCCGATAGCTCATTTGTCTGTTAAAAGATCAATCTCCACTCCTACAATTTCTTTTTCTTGATTATAATCTATGAATGAGAATGCAAGCAGGAAGCAATTTTCAGACTTCCAGTTATGATTTCCTAATGAAATGGATTGTCTGGCCAATCCAATGTTGCTTTGGGGGAAAAACGATTAAAGCACCAATACCATAGCAAAGCGACGTTGTTGTTGTTGCCCTTGTTGGTGTTGTTTTAACGAAAGGTCTGGGGCAAGAGTCACAAGGGAAACATCCGCAAGATACTATTGACATTCCGGCAATCACCCAAATCCCTTACAGCCCCAACAATTCGAGCTCTGTCACACAGGTTGAGCCCTTGTTCCTCGCAGCTGCTGAGCCCACCCATCACCCCCTCCCTTATGATGCAGAAGGCTTTTTTATTTTTGCACCTCCATAAAGATTTGCCAAATGAATAATCTTCTCGATTCTTCCCAAATCGGGGAATCAGAACCTCTTCCCAGTCCTCAACCAACGTGATCCTTTGCAGTCCTCAGAGTTGACCAATCCCCCCTTAAAAACTACCCTCCCCCGGAGTTCCCATCGTGGCACAGCGGAAACAAATCCGACTAGGAACCGTGAGGTGGCGGGTTCAATCCCTGGCCTCGCTCAGTGGATTAAGGATCCATTGCTGTGGCTGTGGTGTAGGCCAGCAGCTACAACTCCGATTCAACCCCTAGCCTGGGAACCTCCCTATGCTGCGGGGGCGGCCCTAAAAGGACAGAAAATACACACACATACCAAAAAACTACTCTCCCCTCTTGTTTTAGCAAAGCTGCCCACCCCGCCCACACCCCCATACACCCCCCTAGTGCTATGGCCTTTCTTCTCGGTCTTTTCCTGCTTCCTCGCGCTCTGCCTATCACATAAACGTTGTTGCCCCTCTTTCTCATTCTGTATCTCCCCCAACCACCGAAAAAACCCACATGATTGCTGACCTCTCTAATCCTGCCCTCACTTCTGTCCTGAGCTCCGCAATGCTCTGGATTTTCAACTGCTCTCTGGGAATCTCAAATTCAGCACACCCCAAACAGAACCCAACAGATCCCACGTGCAACACACGCCAGTGGCGCCTCCCGTGTTCCGCCTCTCAGTTCATGATCAACATCTACCAAGCGTCCCAATGACAGAACCTTTGTTGTTTTCAGCTCTTCGCCAGTGACACACTTGTGCATCCATGGAGGCCATCAGCACACGAAAGAGAACCGAAGCCATGGAAGCAGGTGAGAGTCATTCCACAAACATTTCATTGGGTACCTCCTATGTGCCAAGCACTGTGGCCACAGCAGTATATAAAGTCCCTGTCCTTAGGGACCTTATATTCTGGGAGACAACAAACTACACATATATTTATAATTTCAAGCAGTGATAAGTCCTTTGGGGAAAATAAAACTAAGGAGGAAAAACAAAGTGTGGTATATACATACAATGGACACGCAGCCATAAAAAGAAATAAGCCATTGATATCTACCACCACATGGATAGAGCCCTGGAACATTACGCTAGGTGAAAGAAAACAAATTAAAAAATTACACGCTATATGGTTCCATCTAGAAAGTGAAAATTATAGAGCCAGCAAGCAGTTCGGCAGTTGCTGGAGGAGATGGAGGGCAGGGAGGGGGTGAGAGGGAGGAGACTGGGGGGAGTCGGATAGATATGTTCATTATTTTGATTGAGATGACTGTTTCATGGCTGTAAACATATGTCAAAATTTTCAAATTGTACCTTTAAAATATGTGTGGTTATGATACGTCAATTATACTTCAATAAAGCTTTGGCACTTTTTTTTTAACGTTTTAAAAACAAAGTAAGCGAGATAGGGAGTGTGGTGGCAGCAGGGACGATCCTATGTATACAGGGCAATCGGGGATGGCCTCTTTCATAAGGTGCCATTTGAGAAGGGTCCATGATTTTATACCCTCTACCAACACTAGCAAATGTTAGGGCTCAATCAATACTTAAGTCCAACCTCCTTCCTCTGCTGCAACTCCTGTTTTACTCAGACTTTCCCTTCAATAAGCGTTTGTTGAGCTCCTTCTTTGGTGGCCGGGAAAATGGGCATCGCAGACCTCCGACTGCAGGGAGTGTGCGTGGCTGATGGTTGCAGCTGCTGGGCTCTGAATTCACTGCCATGTTGTGTCCCGGCCACCCTCTCTAAGGGCTGCTCCCTGCCCGAGGCTGAGCATGGCCAAGATGCCAAGCCCCAGGAGACACAGGACTGTGGCTCGAGGACTCCCCGCTGACCTGGATGAGACTTACTTCGAACTACGCTGCAGTCTACATTCTTCCTACCCCAGCTTCCCTCCCTCCCTCCCTCCCTCCTCCGCAGAGGTCAGACCCACCCCGCAGTCAGACGGCTCTTCCAGCCTCCTTCAGCCCCGTTCATTTCCTTCCCAAGGCTTTTCCCCAACGCATTTCTTGCATATCGAGTGCCCTCTCGGCATCTGCCTCTCAGAGGACCCAGTCTAACAGATCTTCTATGTGCCAAGCTCTGCGCTGCATGGGGGCGGTGTGACTTTGAACGAGACGGTCCCGACACCAAGGGGCTCACTGTCTAAGGGAGTCATCAGAGAGGAAAACCTAGTGCATATAAATGAATGCAATAAACCAACATAACTAGGATGACAAAACATGTATATGGGATAACCCCAAGGGGGGGACTCCCCCAAAGTCCCATAAAGTCCTTCCTTGGCAAAGTAAGCCTTCATGATAAACATCAAATCTTATTGAAATGAGGCTAGAAAACATGTTCAGAAATATCAGACAGCTTTTCAACGACTGAGGGGTTTTTTTTTAGAACGGTGTATGGGAGAGTTCCCTGGTGGCTCAGCAGGTTAAGGACCTGGCATGGTAACTGCTGTGGCTCTGGTTACTGCTGTGGCATGGATTCAATCTCTGGCCCAGGAACTTCCGCCTGCCATGGGTGTGGCCAAAAAAAAAAAAAAAAGAAGGTGGGGGGCGTTAGTGAGCCCTGAGTTACCAGAAAATGTATTTGTATTACCATGTCTCATTTCCCTAGGAATATTCCAGTTAACCGTAACCTTACTGTATGTGTCCGAGTTTTCTTTTCTTAGTTCAGGAATGAAATTCGTCACGTTTTACCTCACATGACATCCCTGCTGGCATCCACAGGACTGACTGCAAGCGCACCCCTTCCCCCTCCTCAAGGGAGCGGCTGACAAAAGCAGTAGAGGAGAACACAGATAATAATACACAGCGCCAGACCTAATCCAGCGCTGCGATTTACAGTCCTGGATGGGAAGGTGATATTTAATGTGTCCAAATACAATTTGGGGTCTGGAGGCCTAAGCGTTCAGATTTATCTCCTATAAATGTCAGTCTCATGTATAAGCCTTAAACCAATTTTAAATAGGGTCTAAGCTTCAAGGCTTTATGATTATCTTCAGAAAAAAAAAAAAAGAGAGAGCTAGTTCTAAGCTCACTGGGTTCTTTCTACATGAGGTGACAAAATGTACTGCTTTCCTAGCAGTCGAAAGTGATGCCATTTACTGGACCAAGAAGGCAAGGAGTCCCCTGGGCGATGAGTGGCTAATCTAGATTTAAACAAGATCGGCTGGGAGACGCCTCGATAGGACAAATCCTCGATAGCAGGTACTTTCCATATAGCAAGTTCCTGTCCAAATGGTTTTCTTTCTTTCCTTGGTAAACCGATGCCTCAGTAGTGTGTTTCAAAGGCAAACACTCGCATACATTCATAGAGGTGAATGCTATAGATAAAGTTCTCTGCGTTTCTAAATTTCCATTGGTGATGACTTCCGGTCTTCAAGAATGGCAGGGGTTCGTGGGCAGAGCAGTGGTTAGTACTGTTCTTACTCCCACCAGCTCTGGCTAGTGGGAGTTATAAAATAATGGGGCTCGGAGCTTTTCTTTGTCAAGTGCTCAGAGTTGCTCTCATCTTGGAAGGTAACAAACTGCCACTCAATGTTCCAGCGGAAGCCCAGGGATGACTCTTTAAATGACCATGACACCGGCTGGTTTGCCTTAGTATGATAACTCATAAAGACACTTAGAGCATGCATGGGGTACCCCTCCCCAGAGCTGCTCAAATCTCACCATCGTATAAACTAAACTCCCACTACCTCAAGAATCCAGCCAGCCAAAATCTTTAAAGGACTAAAACCTCCAACGAGGACTTAGGGGACAATACATCAGACGTCATGCAGAATGGTTACGTGTTACATCCAAATGGCAGACATGTTTATATCGCAATATTTCTTCTCTCTCCCACTTAGCATGGCCTGGTTAATCAATCAACTGGTACAATTCATTGACTGGGGGGCCCATAGTTAGCTACAGATTTGAGGCAATACAGCATCTGTCAACTAATAAGAACTCAGGATTTCCAAACCAGGAAAGAGAAGAACATAGGCCAAAGGAAAAACACATTTGGTTGTTTAAGTAAATTTCATATGATTCACAGGCCAGCCTAAAATAAGCCTCCACACATGATGGCATAAGGAACAAAGTGGGCCAGGAGAGCTAGACCCGCCGGAATGAAATGACAACGTTGAAATATAACCATTTCATTGCCTGAACGAGCACATGAAAGAAACAAGACAGAAAGAACACTCCAAACAGAAAGAAACAGAGAAAGAATTTAGAGGGGAATCCTCATCAACAAAACAAAGAATTACTCTGGGAACCAAATCCCAAGTGGGATGAAAAAAAAGTAAAACCCAGGGCAAAGGACTAAGGAGGTACCCTGAGAACCGGTACAGACTTGTGGGAATAAAAGCAGAAAGGCCAATTCAAGAAATAAGATGCAACCTACAAAAGACATAGTCAATGGCAAAGCTTTCTTTAAGTATGTCAGGAACAAAAGAAGGTTAGGGGAGAATAGCTCCTTTATTCGATGGGAAGGAAAAGTAACTATGGACCACACTCGTCAAAGAGGTGCTTACATTTTGTGTGTGCGTAAAAATGAAAATCACTGGGAGATGGGAATGGAGGCAAGCAGGATAGCCTGGGACAGAGATAAGAAGAAGACAGCAGTTGACTATTCAAATGAGTCAAAAAGCTTCAACTCTTTAGAGCTTAATAACCTGCATTCCCAGATGCTAAAAAAAAAAAAAAAAAAAACAAAAAAAAAAAAACAAATTAACCGAAGTCATTACAGAGCTGCCAGCTCCCATGTATTCAGAAGGATTAAAAAGTAGCTTCATCCTAGAATCTCCTCTCCTAGATCCTACTTCCCGAAGCCCGGAGGACGACGCCCATGCCTTTAGGATGCCCCGTCCACCCCAGGGAGCCCTGCGTGTGCAGCGCTCCCTTAATCGGGGCTGCAGACTGAGCACACCAGTAAGGAACTTTCTGTCTGATCTCAAAAGAGGGAGTGGAGACAGACGACCCTGAAAATGTGACATCTCTATGCTTAACTTTGATCTTGGAAGAATATTTTAAAATACCACAGAAATCAATTTCTCAACATCTTGAAGATGCACAAATAGATGTTTCACTTGAAGGCAATATGAAGTCATTGATTTCTAGTTATTTTGAGACAATGTCTTGCTTGGACTTTGGGTCCAGTTCCGAGTCCCACAACTGAAGCAGGATATGTGAGTTGTGGAGGCTTTTTTCTGGGGGATTGTTCTCGTGTGTATCCAAGCTGGGTGCCCTGACCAGTCCCCTGCCCTTCCAGAGGCTGAACCACGGGTCGGTTCTCAGAAAGCCCCCTCCTGATGTGTTCTCTGGTGTAAGGGGCTCTCTTAGGTCCGGCTCCCTGCGGCCTTGCCTTCTTGGCCTCCAGAGCAGACTCCTTCCTTTAGGCCTCGTTCTAGCTCTGTTTTGGCTCCATTCAAGGACTTGACATCTTAGACGGCTCCTGGTTTCCCTTCGCCCCCTCCTCCAGGACTGGGTCTTTAGTTGCTCTTGGCCATGCAGTCAGGTGCAGCAGGCTCGCTTGGAGACCCCCTTCCAGGCCTGAGCCCTGTCGCTAGTTGGAAGAGGACATGGTGGATAAGGTTGTCTAAATGTGTCTGTGCTACTGGATTTCATGCCAAGTCAGTAAGTACTAATGGCCTGGAGGTTATTAGCATCATAGCCAACACTAGTGGGCAGGAAAGAGCAAAGGCACTTACCTATAGCCTGTCTCATCAGGTCGCTTCCAATTTAGTCCCAGCCCCAGCACTTACCAGCTGTGCAAGCAAGGCTGGGCTATTTCACCTCCACATGCCTTTTTATCCTTTTTATTTTATTTTATTGTTGCTTTGGGGGGCCATACCCACAGCATATGGAGGTTCCCAGGCTAGGGGTCCAATCAGAGCTACGGCCGCCAGCCACAGCCACAGCCACAGCAACGCAGGATCCGAGCTGCGTCTGTAACCTACACCGCAGCTCATGGCACTGCCAGATCCTTAACCCACTGAGCGAGGCCAGGGCTCGAACTCACAACCTCATGGTTCCTAGTCGGATTCGTTTCCGCTTTCCCACAAAGGGAACTCCACATTTGTGTCCGTATTATCAATACCACCCACCCTGCAGAGCCGCTGCAAGGACCGTGTGAGATTATGCATGTAAGACTCTTGGCCTACTTGGTACAAGGTAATTATTCAATACATGCTAAGTAAAATTAAAAGAAACAAAAAATAAATTCACGCCAAGAGACCAGACTTTCACACACAAAAATAGCTAGAGAACGGTAAAAGTCAATATATGGTTAGGTGACAAAATATGCAGCATATTTTCTGAGGTGATGGAAATAGTTCATATTTTAACTGGAGTAGGAGTTACACGAGTATGTAAATTTGTCAATACCCAGTAACTTCTTCACTCAAAATGGGGGCACTTTATTATTTGTAAATTATATTTCAATCACGCTGATTTTGAACATATGTAATAGAGACAACATTTGCTAGATAAGCGAATGCTCCCCAGAGGCTCTAGGGGTCAAAGAAGACTTCCAGGAAGAGGTGGGGCTTGAGCTAGACAGTCAAAGATGAGAAGGCCAGTGGGTAAAATCTATTTGGCACTAGAAGAATCGTGAGGCAAGACCAACCTGCCTGGAGAGAAGCTGGAACCGGGGGTAGAGCCAGCTTTTCAGGCAAGATGGGCCAGAGTCTGAAGGGACTTCAATGCAGACGGAAGACTATGGGCTTGACGCCAGGGGCCAGAAAGAAGCCCTGCTGAGTTGCAAGCAGAGGTCTAATACGATGAAGGGCGCTGTTTAGGAAGATTAGTCTTATAGCTTGAAATTGGGAAATGGGCTTTAGGGAAAAAAACCTCTCAAGGTCACTTCCAGCCCTCCTACTCTCTAATTACCTTTATTATGCTCTATATGTTGGTTATTTTACTAGACTGCAATTTTAGCTAATGACTATAAATTGTCAAAATCACATTAAAAAACACATTAAAGAACAGAAGAAATATTAATGTAGACCTTGATCCTTATACTTTTCTAAAAGCAGATAGAACATATTCAAACAGCAACAGAAGAGACTAAATCGTCAGGGCTGAGTAACAATGAAAATTGAAATCTTTTCCATATATATATATATATATGATAATTTGACACATTTCATTGCCAAGGTCTGCTTTATGAACAGATATTTTTTTGCTAACAAAGGTACATTGTGCTAAAAATAATAATGCGCTATTATAATTAAAATAATATGAAGCAAAGCAATGACTGATATCCAAAACTCGTTGCTTCATGACGTGTAGGGAAAATAATAGATGCCTATTAAAATTATCCAAAGGATTAAGTGTCGGTTGCTCCACTAGCGAACCAAAAAAAATATACCAAAGCATTTTTAAAAGGTATTTTTTTTTCAACAGAGGACAAGTCAATTTGCCATCCAAAAATATTAAGTCATTTCCTTGGCATATAATAGTGACTTGCTATTAGAACGGTGCCTTTTCCCCTAATTAATCATTATCTAAATCAAATCTTACACGCTCGTTAATTTCTTACTAATCAAGATAGGAATACAGATGAAAGAAATGGCTGCGTTCGAAGCCAGTGAGGAAGGTGGTGATTGCTGGTGAACCCAGATGAAGGTTCCCTTCTGTTATTTAGCCTGGAAGGACATGACCTTGCAGAGGGCACACCTGGGTGTCTCGAGCTCCGACTTTAAATCAAAGATTTAAAAGTAAAAGGCAGGCCACAGTGTCGCTCCCACGCTGGAGTACTGGGAATTTAAAGCGACCCTGGAGATAAGCCATTCTCTAAGCCTGAGAATGGAAGAAAGAATTACCTTTCTCTCTCCTGCCAACTGGCAATGAACTGCGTATCATTTCATGCCCCGAAAAGGCTGAATCCCTAGATCGCGACACCCTCCCACAAAGAGCTTCTTTCTGGACCACGTTCCCACCCCGCAGTCCACGCGGGCTCGGGGAGTACAAAGTCACGGACCACGTGCAGCCTGCCAAAGCGGTGAATGCGTCACTCATGCAACATTTGCCTACCGCATGCCTACTGTGGGCCAGGACTCTGCCCAACCCAAGGAATACGACAATGAGCCAGACGCAGTCCCTGTCCCGGAGTTCACAGACTGCTCCAGGAAACGGACACCCGAACTAACTCGAAACCTCGAGGTCCTTCTGGACGCCTCATGCGCCCTCATCCCCCAGAGCTCGACGGCCCTAAATCCTCCGGGCTCCGCTTTTTCAACGTCCCTCCTCATTGCCCTCCTTCCCATCTCGGCCTCACCCCCTCACCTCGTTGCACTTGGACAGTTAACAGAGCCTCCAAACTGGCCTTCCCGACTGGACACTCTCCTCCAGCCGAACCCGAGAGACATTGCAAAAGTACGTCTCTGATCACATCCTCCTCCTTCTTGAAAACGGAGCACGGGCACAGGGGTGCAAAAGGGGGTGGCAAGTCCAGGCACTGCCAAAGAACCTGGTAAGGCTAGAGGGAAGGGGAGCGGGTGGAAAGGGGCGGGGGCCGGGAGACGGGGAGCTGGGGGAGCCCTACCGCACGACGATGCCTCGTTATCCTTGGCTATGTTTTGTTTGTTGTCTTTTCAGATTTGTGTCCCAGCATTTCGGAGGTGCACCTGGCTCTGAGTTACCTCCGGATGGCATCCTCGCAGGAGAGAGTGTTGGTGGAGCAGAGAGAGACTGCGCAAGCTTTCTGTCCTCGGAATTCCCAGAGCCCTCCGCGGCCGCTATAAAGGCACTTCTCACACTCTCCAGCTTGCATCCGAGTTCTACTTGCATGCCTTATCTTTGCTAGATTTAAGTTCCTTGAGGGAAAAGCCCCTTGACTGACTCATCTTTGATGAGTCTCCAGGGGCCTCAGAGGTTTGGGCTTGAGGCCCCGTCCTTTCACTTGGAACCAGTGCCGGAACTGCAAGAGAGTTCTGGTTTAAAGGAATGAGGTCAGATGCATTGATGCTACTAGAACAACTCGTGGAAGTTTCCAGAGAAGATGAAGAATCATCAGAGCCCAGCAGAGAGAAAGAACTCTCTCTTCCTCGTCTCTCTACCCCACCCCCATACACACATGTGATTGAGATGGGAAAAAAACCCTTATAAAAACAAAACTAGGTTGGAGAGTATGCCAGTTGGGATAAAGAATCTTTTAGAATTCTGCCAGAGGGACTAAACCAAGGCAATTTTCCTGTCTCCCATAGTCACTCTTTCAGTAATTGTTATTCTACTCAGATAAGTAGCTGAGATTCCATCTTTTAGGAGATGTATAATTTTTATTTTTCAGATACCATCTTCAAATATGCAGACCTGAAGCACAGCTGAGAATTTCAACACCCTGGGCCCAATCTAAGCACCAGGCCATTTGGCTTGTGTATGAAATCATGTCAGGGAGAAAAAGAGCCTAAGACTAAAGTGTTATTATCTGCTCTGCTACCAAATCAGCTGTGTGACTCAACCAAATACCTTTTCAAATCTGGGCCTGACCGTACAGCCCTGTACGTAATTTCAGGACTGAGAGTCTAAGTTTGCCAACTATACGTCAATTGACAGTCACTGAGCCCATTCTGACTGGGCATTGGGAGGACACAAAAGAAGCAAAGGAGGGACTTCCTATTGGGGTACAGCGGAAACGAGTCCAACTAAGAACCATGAGGTTGTGGGTTCGATCCCTGGCCTCGCTCAGTGGGGGAAGGATCCGGTGTTGCCATGATGTAGGGTGTGGGTTGCAGATGCGGCTCCGATCTGGCGTTGCTCAAGGCCAGATCGGAGCCACATCTCTGACCCCTAGCCTGGAAACCTCCATATGCCTCCGGTACAGCCCTAAAAAACAAACAAACAAACAAAGGTCTTGCCTCTGCCCTTCTAAGAAGGTTTTGTCAATAGCACTTGACAAGAGCTGTACATGACCACGGACATGGGGCCAAGGCAAAGACCAACCACTCTGCCTTCGCGGTGTTTCACCCTGTGTAATAATCCCACTGCCTTTTATACACCCCTTCGTCTCCAGACAGACACCAACTAACGTCAGGGAGCTTCCTGATGGATGGTGGGCAACAGCACATCAGACCGACCAGGGTGTGAACCCCAACTTCACCACATAACAGCTGTGTAAGCTCAGGCAACTTACTTAATCTCTGAGCCTCAGCTTCCTTATCTATAAACTGGGAACAGTAACTCCCGCCCCTAAAGGTGGTCGTGAGAATTAAACTCCTAGTTAATGGTTCCCAAACACACGCCTTCGTTTCTTGCTTCCCTATTTCGTTCAGGCTTTTTCTGTCCCTGGAATGCTCTTCCCTTCGCTTGGGCTATGAAAACTGTCCCATCCACAAGGTTTTTCTCAAGTGTCCCTTTCATAAGGTCTGTGTGCCCGCCCCAGCCACCCTCTCCACGCAATAAAGCCCACGAGCTGTCAATTCGCAGAACTTCCAGCACACTTCGTACCTCTAATACTGCATTTCGCAGTCTAAATTTTATAGTATTGGCATATTTTTCTTATCCCTACCGTTAAACTTTTTAAGTTTCAATCGGCAGGAGCTGTATTTTGGGAATCTTCGTATCCCTGACATGGCATCGTCCCCGGTATATGGTAGACAATCAAGCAATGTTTGTTGACTGAATGAACAAACACCCCACAACGAGATCCTGCTTCCTATACCTGGTAAGCTCCTTATGTCTCGAAGCATTCAAGCATAATTTGGGGAGCCACACAAAAGAGACCCCACCACAGGGACTCCTTCACTATGCAGGAGGCTGGACCTGGTAGCCGCCAACATTCGTTTCTCCCTTCATTCCATGAAGACCCTCCTAACTCACTCATCACTGTACGTGCCAAGGTTGCCACAAATGTTACAACTGGTCCTTTGGTTGTAGGCAAGCGCGATGGCATTTCTTCGGAGCCTGTCTCACCCGTGACTATATATTTACCATTCTGCATGCAAGCTGTACCCAAAACTCAATATGGTTGAACCTAACATGGCAGAGTCTTTTGTTGCACGGATGTCTCTGGTTTCTAAAACTCGCTGTACCTGCTGTCTCAGCAAACCATCAAGACTAGGTGGAAGGCTGTGCCAGACTGGAAGCACACCAGCACCTTGGTCCTACCTACGGAGCCTGTGAAAAGGCTTTTCAGATGGCTAATAAGCAACAATTGCCTTCCCCTGGCTAAAGGGCTTAGGAAAAAAATATATTTCCGCGGGAAAAAAAAATCCAAGAGGAGCTGCGAGTTAAGACACAAAAAGTCCACGCGAAGTAATGTGGTTGCCTGTTATGTTCAGAACTCCTCTTCGGATCCAGAGTGACTTGGGGCAGTCCATGCACTCCCTGGGCCTCAATTTAGCTATTTGGAAAGTGGGTGAACGGCCAGTTGCTACCCACATTCCTCCTCTCAGGAAACACATTGAACTCTTACAACTGACTTTAAGCTTCCCTAGAACTAGTTCCCCTTGGAGTTCAGAGCTCTGGTCACTGGCACGACTCAAGAGGCCCAGAAAGTTCTCTTCTGCAGTGGATTGAATGGCGACCCCCCCCCAAAAAAAAGATATGTCCACGTCCCAACCCCTGGAACCAGTGATTGTGAGCTTATTGGGGGGGGAGTCATTAAGGCTCTCAAGATGAGGTCTGCCTGGATTATCCAGGTGGGCCCGGAATCCGGTGACATGTGTCCTAATAAGAGACAGACAGAGGAGAGATACGGAGAAGGCCCTGCGAAGACAGAGGCTGGAGTGATGCCCCAGCCACAAGCCAAGGAAGGCCTGGAGCAACCGCGGCTGGAAGAGGCGAAGGCAAGGAAGGACGCTGTCCGCGAGCCCTGGGATAGAGCACGGCCCTGCCCACACCTGGATCTGGGACTTCTGGCCTCCAGAACTGGCAGAGGATAAATTCAGTTGTTTGATGCCACCAAATTTGAGGGGAGTTGTTATGGCAGCCCTAGGAAGCTAGCATATCATCTCCCCCGCGGCAAGGAGCTGCCTAGTCATGTCTGAAGGTTCCATCATGGGGGAGTGAGGGCTTTGGTCAAAAGCAATTTGATCGGGTGTTGCCTTAAAGCGCAGCAGTCGCTGATGGGCTTACCTGGGAGCCTCTGTCAGCACGGGAAAGAGGGGGTAGGGGGCGTTAACCCAGAACACCTGGAGAGGGACAAGGGGTGACCTCAAAGGAAAGATTACAAAAAGGTTAGAGAGACCCAAACCAGGTTTCATCTATGCTCAGCCTTGAGAAAATCACACTGACACAGCCCAAACGTTCTTTTAAGAGCTGTCCTAGGCCGAAAGACAGAGGAAGCCCTGCTTGGCTCTAATTGCAGGAAGTCTGTGGGGAGGGTGCTGAGACGAATCCAAATGCCTCACTCTCACTGCTCAAATGTGTTTGCTTTCTTACACCTAACAAATTAGATGTATTTGGTACGCACGGGGAAAAAAAAAAAAAAAAAAAAAAAAAAACGGTTTCAAGTTGTTAGCAATTAAATAATCACAAAGAGAGCCGGGCAGCAGTGGAATATGCCCATCGGTCTGGGCCTCCTGCCGGACCCTGAATTTGGTAGGCGTCTCCGTTCACATGACACCTGCCCTCAGCACTTCTGGAGATGCTGTTTAACCAGCTCTCAGGCAAATCTTTCCGATGCCCAATTGCCCTGACTGTTAAGATGCTTCTCCCAGCTCTAATGGCTAACCTAAATTTCAGTCTCAAGCCATTGCACCTTGTAATTACTTTCTCAGCCACTGTAAATAATCTGTGCCTCTATTTATCTTTCCTCTTTCCCTAGGAGAGGAACCTGCGGCCAAAGGAGTCGGTTGCCTTGTTAGTACAACAGACACACTGCGCCTGAGCAAAATGCAACCCAAAGAAAATCACTCACTCACTCTTGAGCCCTGAGTGAGAAGCAACGTTATTGATCTCTTCCTTTTTCCCATCCTTCA
The DNA here is from genome assembly GCF_054392235.1 of Sus scrofa. Classification (NCBI taxonomy): domain Eukaryota; kingdom Metazoa; phylum Chordata; class Mammalia; order Artiodactyla; family Suidae; genus Sus; species Sus scrofa. The sequence goes on from NC_139401.1 coordinate 120,177,058, forward strand.
GCTGATCTGAGTGTCTACACTGCCATGCTCCAGCGCTGTGGCATTTATGCCATCTTGGGGAATCGCTGTGTAAATGCTCCAGTAATTTTGTTCATCCTCGACTTACTGTTGTGTTAGAACTTGAGTAGCCGAAGGACTGGGAAGGACAGATTTTCCTGCTCCTGCTCCTCTTCCTCCTCCTCGTCCCACGGTCATGGAATATGAATCAGAATCCTCACTCATTGGCCCTCCCCCTGCATGTTCCCAAAGTCTGGACTTGGTGGCACCCCCTTCCGTGGAAGAGATTTAGTGAAGGAGGAAGGGCATGGGCGGGGAGTTGGCAAGCAAACCACTGCAAGGCAACTATAAAAAACTTGGGGGCACATGGATTTGGGGATGAGCTGAGGCTGGAAACTAAAGATACTGTTTCAAACACACACACACCCACACTCTCTCTCTCTCTCACACACACACACACACACACATTGGTGAATGCACTTTACCCTGAGCCAAAGGCTGCCTACGATTGAGGAAAATTTATTAATGTAACGCATAAAAGAGTTTTTTCAATGATGCTGAGTAGTGACTTTCTTTCTTCTTGTTTTCTTCAGGAGCTATGAAAAAGGAAAATAAATTACCCAAACAGGTGATTTGGGGATCTGTCTTCCATTCCCATGATTTCGCTGAAAACCTCAAAAAATTGCTACTAGGGACTTCATTCTCGTGTCAAGCTGGGGGGGATCCAGATACAGAACTCTCCAGAGTCCAGTGTGGGCTCCAAGAGGCAGCCAGGGGAGCTCCCGATCAAGCTGAATGAACAAGCCTGGATCCAGGGGTTTCCCTGGGGGCTGCTAGTCTTCACGTGCCTTCAGAAAGCCACCACCAGCTCTTGAGACCACAGCAATTTGGTTTGGGAGTATCTGCCTCATTTACTTTTTACTTTTTTTTTTTTTTTTTCAGAGACGAACTGTAATAAAGTAGAAATAGGGACCCAGGAACTACGGAGCCAATTCTCCCAAACCGTGCTGGCCAGGCATGTTTCAGGCGTGCTGGGTTCAAGGCGGCTGAGGTGTGGAAACAGGCCGATGCAATTACCAGCGCGGTTAAAGTCAGCGCGAGCCGATAACTTTCAATGAACAGGAAAGTCAAATACCCGTGACCCCAGGCTGCTGAGCCGCATCCCCACAGGTTCGAGCCATGGCCCTGCCCTCCTCCTTCCCTTCAATAGAGACCCCTCTGAGCCGGCCTTCCTCTGTCTCCACGGCTGCCTTTCCCACCAAGAGCAGAGAGCGCGGAGCACTTGACCTCGCATCCCCAGCATCTCACACCTACTGGGTTTCAGGAGGCATTCCCAGACATGCGGAGCCCACCACAAAAGGAGGCCTTAGGAACGGGACTCTGAAAGCGGGCTAAGCGGGTTGAATTCATATTTCTTTGACCTTGGACACGTCACTACAGCTCTGCAAGCCTCAGTTTCCTCATCTGTAAAATGGGAGAAATAATGATCCCCACCTGGTGGCTCTGTTGTGCGGATTAAATGGGATGTGGCCCATAAAGGGCTTAGCACAGCGCCTGGCTCAGTAAATGCTAACGATTATTAGCACCGCCCCCCCCCCACAGGTGCTCAATAAAAACTTGCTGCATTGAAGTCACACCAGTGGCAAAATGACTAGCAGATGTGATAGCAGCCTGAGCTTGCTTTTTTTTTTCTTTGAGGTTTTTTCCCCACCTCACTTGGTACCAGATGACCTCTGAGAATTTTTTTTCTTTTTTTTCCTTGTCTTTCTTTTTTTTGAGAAAAAGGAAGAACAGGGGATAGATAGGCTCCATTTTTGCTGAGAAATATGGCAAGGCTATTAGAAACCCTACATGAAAGTTGTGTAATGAGCATGAATCTGAATACACTTAAATTTCCTCTAGATCCAGTAATTCCAGCAACATCCACATATGTATACATATACATTATTTGCTTTAAGTGTGCTTTTCTGCAAATGTGGGGAGCGCAAAGTCCTAAAAGATAGCAGAATTTCTTCAAGGGTGGGGGTGGGGTGGCGTGGGGGAGGGGACACCATTGTCATGAAAATTAACCCCTGAAAATGCACAGGATTTTATTACCAAACGGATGCTTAAGGAGATTACTAGATTTTTAGGGTCTTTACTATCAAGAGAGCAACCTGCATGCCAGAAAGAATTAAGAAGAAGAAACTCAATTATCTAAGAAACTGAAATTTCAAACCACCCTACTTACCTAAATGGGAAAAGCTGCTTAGACTAAAGCATCATTACTCCTATTTAAACAAGCCTCAGCAAAGATATACAAGGAGCTACGGAATGGGACCCCACATTCTTCCCTAAGCCACAACAATGCCTGTTTATGTAAATAGGATTTTCAATAACAGAACGGAATCTGAAAAAAATGTTTTCATTATTGTCTCTGGAAAAAAATGCAAATGCCGAAGATGAAAGTCAAGGGGCTTTCACTATGATGGGCACCGAATACCCTAAAATATTCATTCTCTGCGCGTCTGAGCCTGGATTCCAAGTGGATCTAAGAAACAAGCAATGACTCTTTCTCCTTAAAAAGGTCTGAGTACAATATGATGAAGCACCAAGGTTCCTCGGACTCCGTGGTAAGTTGAGCACGAGTGTCCTCAAACACTGAGTTCAAAAAAGACAGAAAAGTAGCCGTAGGTATCTATTTACCTTTATTTGGCAGCCCTTTCCAAAACCTAGGCCGAAAAATAAATATCCTTGCCTCCCTCATCATCACCATCTGCCAATCAAACCCTCCCGCATGACCATAATAACAGCGGCCGGCGCAAGCGAAAAGCTCATTAAAGACCATAGGAAGGCTATTTATGGAAGAACTAAACAAAGGAGGAGAGAACGGAAAGCGACATCAATTAGCTGGTCATACTTGTGACCACGATTACTATTCGTTTGAACTCAAGTGTCCAGCTCCTCTACTGACAGGTATTGATGACGGCCGAGATGCCAGATAGCCAGAGTTTTAAACTGACCCTGTAGTTTTTTGGTTCAAGGACTCCGGTTTTGACCTATACTCTGTATATCAGCCTTCCTGTTGCTGTTTCGGCAGCTGATAAGAGGCAGAAATCCTTCGTGCTCATTAGGCCATTAGCTGCTATTAAGCAAAGGGCTCAGGGAGGGGGGGTGTCCAGTGGCCCAGAGGAATGTGCAGAGCTCCACATAGAAAGCCAGCCCCAATGTGGGGTTAAGAATTTAACCTTAAAAGGCTGACAAGTCATAAATTTGCCTGAGGTTCATATATATGTGTGACTTTCACAGTTTATATTTCCTAGCCAGGACTCAAAGTCCAAACAGGCCCCTGATTAATGAATGGTACTAATTGTTATTCCCGACCGGAGAACATTCGTCTTTATCCAAAATATTTTCTTAAAAAACACACCATCTCTTACTTAAAACTCTCTGGCTTCGGGGGCTTTGGCCAACTGGTGGGGAAAAAAAATAGGAAGAGGAGCCTATCTGCTCCTTGGTGCTACCATTTTGGTAGCCAACAGTGACTGAAAAACTTCCATTTCACTGTGTCCATCAAGCAAAGTGCAAAGGAATGTCCTCTAAATCTAAACATCTGAGATAAAGCAACCATCTGTGAATCCGCACAAAAACTGAGCGGGGGCCGGGGCTCTGGGGAGGTGGGGGGGGGGCTGAAGTATCTTCAGGCACATTTTGTCTAACTTATCTTGTTAAATATTTATACATAACTGCATAACCTAACAACTTTGGCTAGGCTTGGAAGAGATAATAGATACAGGACAAACCAAAGATCCCCGGAAGGGGAAAGCAAAGGAAAGAAAATACCAGGAATAGTCCAGTGGGAATCCACTCTCTAAACACGCCATCAGATTGGAAACTAGGACAATACACATCCTACAAATGAAACAAGGTCCTGCAACGTGATAACTTCGTCAGGGAAAAGCAGCTACAGTTCGGCTAAGTGCCAAAAAGGTAGGTGGTCAGTTCTACTTATGCTACCGGTGTTTCAAAGGGGCTCCCTTAGGTGCGGAAAAAGGAAAGGCATTCGGTCTAAGAAAAGCAATTCCTAAGAACAAAGATGCAATTTGCATCCATTGAGAATTATGACAAAATGAGAGCCAATGTCAACAACAGTGCAGTGACCCGAGGTGTATCTGCGTCAGATCTATTTAGCCTTGTCCTATCTGTACACAGTCTTTTATATACTCAGAGGTCCCAGAAAGCGGAATGGAAATTCATCAGCGCAGTTTAGACCTTGTCACTTCCAAACGAAAGACCTGAATCTCGCGATATCCCCAAAGACGGAACCAGATGCCCAAACGAAACACGTGGGCAGAAACGGAACCTGTCTTCTCTCCAGAACCACTGAGGACAAGCGGAGGAGGATGGGGAAGAGTCGGGACCAAAGGGAATCGGGAGCTACGGGAAAAGGAAACCCAACTTTAAAAGAGAGAGGAAAATATAAAACATTCCACGCATCTATTTCTTTTGGAGGGGGGGTTAAGAAACACAAAACCATTCCATAAATATAACAAACCGTAAAACACCTCCTGTTCTGAATTATAAACACTTGAGAGAGGGTGACGGTGGAGGTGGAAGCCAGGAAGGCAAAAAGGGAAAGATGTGACAGCCGAGGGGCTCTGGGCGTAGCCTGACCCCAAAAGGGCTGGGATGGGTGTGCACAGAACAGCTACTCTTCGCCTCGCCACGGCTGGCAGAGGAACTGGAGATTTTTGCCCCAAATTGTTCGTTGGTAATAATGTCTGATGGACCCTGGGACAGAACTTGAAAATCAAAAGGGGTATTGGGGAGGGCTGGGGGAAGACTCTGAATGACTGAATAAATACATGGTGGTTCCAACACCACCTTCAGGCGTTGTGAACCAGGCAACCTGACTCTCCCAAAGAACAAAAAGGCAATCTGACAGCTTTTGAAGGCCAAAAGAACCTTCAGGCAACATTATTAAATGGACCCACAGCACCGACGTTTCAAAGGCAAAAAATGACTTGGGCTTTAGAAATTAACACTTGGATAAAACCTTCAGAATGCCGGGGAGGCAAATAAACCTTGATTTCAGAACTAAACTTTGAAGTCTGAAAACAAAGCAGAAAGTCAGTTTCTGAAAACAGAAGGGACTATCGGAAACAGCGGGCAGCACAGTTCTTCCCTGGCTCTTTGAAACGCTTGTAAGCGCCACTCTGATGACCCGAGGAGAAGACACACCTCAGGATGCCATCGAAAGCTCTAGCACTCGCTCCGAGGGTAAGAGCCAACTCATCTCAGGAGATGTTTGCCTCTGGCCACCTTAAATTAAGCCAAGGCCTAGTCAGAGAGGTTCTACCATCGAGGGAAGCAAAGGCTGTTTTCCAAACTAGTCACAAAGTTATCTGCAAAGCAGCAAAGATCCTGAAGGCTGGAGAATCTCCAGCCCACCCATTCTCACTTTCTTAGGCTCATTCATTCCCTCCCTGTCCCTCTCCCCACAAACCCTCAGAATCTCTCTTTCTTTCCCACCCCCTGGCCCCCCCACTACACCCATCTGCATCAATGAATAAAGAGGTGAAGCACAGCTCAAACTTGAGAAATCCGAAACACAGAGATTATATGCAAAACCATCTCTTAAATACTGCAAGGTTTTACCCTCAAGGAGTTTATACATGCATACAAATCACCTGGGGAACCTGTTAGAAAATACAAATTCAATGCTGCAGACCTGGGATGGGGCCTGAGATCCTGCCTCCCTGCCTTTCTCGCTCTCTTTCCTTCTTTTTGGCTTTTTAGGGCCACACCTGCAGCACAGGTAGGTTCCCAGGCTAGGGGTCGAATCAGAGCTATAGCTGCCGGCCTACACCACAGCAGTGCGGAATCCGAGCTTCATCTGTGAGCTTACACCACAGCTCAGGGCCGTGCTGGATCCTTAACCCAGGCAGTGAGGCCAGGGATCGAACCTGCATCCTCATGGCTACTAGTCAGATTCATTTCTGCTGTGCCACAACGGGAACTCCCAGATCCCACATTTCTTACAAGCTCCCGGGTGCTGCTGGTCCATGGGCCACACTTTAAGGAGCAAGACTCCAGCAAGAAGACAAAAGTCAAGTACAGACACAATGACAAGAGCAATGGAGAAGCAAGGCATAGGAGAAGAACAGCGGGCACCAATGAGAGGAAGCCAGGCAGGTGGTCTAGAAGCGAAGGCTTGGAGGCAGATAACCACAGGGTCCTTTCAGTATTGCGTTAGCAACCTGTCACACTTAAATAGAGGGGGCACGCGAGTCAAGAGGACAAGAGTGAGAGGCATGATACAGGCAGACTTGCAGGACTCAGCCATTTCGTTTGGATGGGAGATGTGGAAAAAGAGAAGGCAGAGATGCTTTCAAGAGTTCAAACTGGGTACCACGCAGAGATGCTATCGCCAGAAATGGACAGGGAGAGAAAATGCTAGACGAAGTTTTTACTGCATTGAAAGTAAAGCAGTGGCAGGACTTCTGGATGGAGATCTCCCACGGGCAACGGGGCAGCCCGGGACTGGGCGGTAAGGAAGAGGTCAGGTTGGGGAGAGATAGGGGAGTCTCTGAAGCAGCAGAGATAATGATATCATGGGAATGGTTGTGGGAATGAACCGAGGGAGGAGGGAAAGGGCAAAGGACAAATGCCACTGGAACCCTTGAATCTAATAAGGGTGGGAGGAAGAGGGTAAACAAGCCAAGACAGGATCAGCTTTACAAGTGGGAGGGGAACCCAGAGGGCACAGTATCACAGAAGGCAAAGGAGTGTGGGAACTCAGACGCTTTCCATCCTGGCCCTCGTGATTCAGGGGCTGTACTGGCAAGAGCAGGCGCTAGGAAGTGAGACAGATCCAGCTGCGCATGCTGGCTCCGCTCCTCACGCCACCCTTGGGAGAGCGAACCTTTCTGGGCCTCAGTTTCTTCCTCGTTTCCGTGCTCTTCTCTTGGGGCCCTTCCAAACGATTTCAGCCACCTAAAGGCAGCCTCAAAACAAGCTCCCGAAGACCTAGGAGTTTCAACTGCACGTTGAATGAAAGGAGAAACCTCAGGAACAACAGGGAAATCAAAGAAACCACTTACGCCAGAAAAACAGAAAAGTATCCAACCTTCTTCCCCCACCGAACCCCCCCCCAAAAAAAATCACATCTCCATAGACGCTTCAGATCAGCCCAGTTACAGAAGTGCTCCTAAGATCTGCTTGGAACAACATGTTTTCAAAGATTAGTCAGCAGGGCCCCATCTGAAATGGCCTAGAGACCAGAACTCCAAAGCTCCCCACTATTACAGCTTTCACCCTCCGAGGGGGGAGAGCCAGAGGGGCCTCCGTGTTGGAACCAGGCGGGTCCGTGGAACTGAGAGCCCACAGATGCTTTATGAGTGGCTGCACTGTTTGTGCATCAGATGGACGGAAACAAGGCTTTCCCAACCAAAGGTACAGAACGGTTGTGAAAGATCCGCCACTGCTAAGAGTAACGACAACTTGCAGACTCTTTAAATGACAGAATTATTCATTATTGCTATCAAAAATAATAGAAATATGGTCCCTTGATTCCAGTGAATTTTTCTACATAGAAGTCTCTGTGTGTGTGTGTGTGTGTGTGTGCACACGCGCGCGCGCACACGCTATGGTGTAGTTACATTATCTTATTTGCAAAGTCTTGGACTATTACAACATATACTCATACTTTTAATCAAGAGAGTCTTAAAGTCTCTGGCAATTTTTTTTTTCAAATCACCAGATGTTGGCAAATCACATTTTAAGACATGTCATATGCAAAAGCCTGGAAAACATCACCCACACCCATGACTTCCAACTTGAGCCTATATGCTCATGAGTCCCAACTACGCGTCTCCTGAACTCCAGCAGACAACATCCACGCTTTCCCAGGGATCTCATCTATTCCCGGTTTTCTGTTACCATCCAAATGCTGAGAATGTCCAAGCATATATCTCCAGCCCGGGCGGCTCTCTCTTCTACAATCCAAAACACAACCTGAACGACCTGCCAGCCATGTCTGCCTCCATGATCGAAGGACCCCTCAAACTCAACCTCTTCCAAACCAGACTCGTTTCACCCCTCCAAAATATGTTCCTCCTATGTTTCACTCGTTTATTCAACAAATATTTCCCGAGCACCTATCACCTGCCATAGCCACACCATCCCACAAAACTAGAAGTTCCAGATTCTTCCTCCAGTCCTCATAGCCAGCAAAAGCTCTATGACATCGGTGACAATTAGCTCTGAAAATGGCTTATGGAGCTCTGAAAAGCTGTGCCCCCTAGGTCTTCCCACTGTAGGTTAGGCTTATTCTCTAGATTACTAAGGGTGTACAGCTGTAGAGGCATCATATGTGTGTATATATGGGTGTACGAATGTGTGTGCGTGTACTGGAAACAAGCAGATCTGTGGAACTCAGAACCTGCAGACGCTTTATAAGTGGTTGCATTGTTTGTATATAAGATAAACAAAAGCACAGCTCTCATGGTACAAATGCAAGGTATGATGGTGCAAGACCACCCACTGCTAAGAGCAGCAATTCCCAACTTTCAAACAGTTTAAATAACACATAATTATTAACTGTTGCTGTCAAAATAATAGAAATACATATTTATATATAATCTATAAATATATCTATATATATAAAAAACATATGCAAACACCACATTTAGATAAAGCTGCAGCTAAAAATCTCTCTCTACTTGTCACTTCCTCCTCAAACTGCAGTTTTGAAAGAGGGGCAGCAAGGCTCCCAGGGCCCCAGAGAATAGAAAAATATGTTTCAACTTCACCAGGCACCTTCCTCAGTCTCTACTGCAGATCAGCTTAGACAATGATGCGTTCAGAGGATTAGTCCTTCTCTAGGGAGGCCATCCTGGGACCTCCCTGGCCAGTGATCAAGCCCTCTGGACTATGTCTTTAGGTCTTTAGTCTTAAAATCATTCCAGCATTTCTTAAGAACTCTGTACGGGCCCTCTACCCACCACTCTAGCGGGTACCACGACAATCGGCTCCTACGCTCAACGCGCATAGCGTCTGGCGGAGGCTATGAATAAACTGTGTACTTGAAAAAAACAGGGATACTGGGGGATGGATTGGGAACTGGGGATTAGCAGATGCAAACCAGTCAAGATCTTGTGCTAAACTATAATGGCAAAGAATATGAAAAAGAACATATACATAGGCATCGCTTTGCTATACAGCAGAAATAAAAAGTAGAGACAGGAGTTCCCGTCGTGGCGCAGTGGTTAACGAATCCAACTAGGAACCATGAGGTTGCAGGTTCGATCCCTGGCCTTGCTCAGTGGGTTGAGGATCCGGCATTGCCTTGAGCTGTGGTGTAGCCTGGCAGCTACAGCTCTGATTCGACCCCTAGCCTGGGAACCTCCATGTGCCGAGGGTGCGGCCCTAAAAAGACAGAAAAAAAAAAAAGCAAGCAGGAAACTATACAAAGGGAATTCTAACATTATTTTCAAGCGATCATCATCCCTGTCTCCTTGCCCTTCTTTCCTCCTCGGGTCTCTCTCTGAAAGAACTCCCGATGGGTCATCCCCAGCCACCTCATTGAGTCTTCGCAGCTGACTTTCAAAGTATGCCCCGATGCAAACAGAAAGGAAGAGGACTCTGGAGGTTCCCCTGTGGCACAGCAGGTTAAGGGTCCGGAGTTGCCACAGCTGCGGTGCAGGTCGCTACTGTGGCACGGGTTCCATCCATGGCCTGGGAACGGGCACATGCCACCGGTGCGGCCAAAAAAAAAAAAAAAAAAAAGAGAAGAGTCTCCTGAGGCCCTTGATACCGCTCCAGCAAAATTTCCACGGCTGAATATCCGCTCTGGATTATGTCCTCTTAAAGGTACATGCATGAAGCTTGATGGTACAGGTCACACCAAACCCTGAGGAAAAACTTATATACATTCACTGTATGTGTCTGTAACTGACACCAGTGGCATTACTGTCACACTAAATACCACACATCTGTAAAGTGAAGATAAATATATGCATTTACGTATATGCAGATATATAACATTTAGTTTGAAACTACTGAGAATAACCTTGCAAACAAGCACAAACTACTTACCTCTTGTAAGCTCTGGCTAGTCTACTTTTTCCAGGGAGTTATAATACAACCAAATGAATGAAACCAATGTCCTTTATCACTTACCTGTAGACAACAAACGGATTTGTGACCTGAAAAAGTAGTTACTTTCTTAGAAACCTTAGTATAGCAGTAAAAAGGAATCAACTACCTAAATATGTTTTATGGAAACTTTATAGTACATTTAATTCCATTAACTTAGCCCACAAATATTTATTGAGTACCTACTATTTGTACTCTGCGCTACATTACACTGAGAGCACGAAAATAAAGAAGATACAGCCCCTATAACCTTGAAGATCTCTAGGAAGAGAGAGATAAGTCTAGTAGGGAGATACAGATAAATAGGGCCATGTACCTTAAAGATACCATAATCAGGAGTTCTGATTTTCCAGTAGTACATGTATACTCAAAAGGCAGACTCAAAAAGGCCAATTAAAATTCTAATCTAAAGGAGTTCCGGTCGTGGCTCAGTGGTTAACAAATCTGACTAGGAACCATGAGGTTTCGGGTTCGATCCCTGGCCTCGCTCCGTGGGTTAAGGATCCAGCGTTGCCGTGAGCTGTGGGGTAGGTCACAGATGCAGCTCGGAGCCTGTGTTGCTGTGGCTCTGGCGTAGGCCGGCGGCTGCAGCTCCGATTCGACCCCTAGCCTGGGAACCTCCATATGCCACGGGTGCGGCCCTAAAAAAGGCAAAAAGACAAAAAAAAAAAATCTAGTCTAACATTCCACTGGATTTGTAAGAAATAAGTGCACACGTCATTGTGGAAATTTGGAAAATGGAGCATACTCTCCAAATCATCACTTCTGAGACATGTAGGTCTTTCACCTTTCAGGTGGATGGATGGAATACAGCGGTGGGTGGAGGGTTCATTTATAACGGCTTTAACTTCCCTGTCCCATTTTACTGCCACTTTCACTGGTATTTTATCTCTCTTCCTATCAATTATTTATCAATATAAGCCTATTAAGAATACTTCAAAGAGCCTAGTAGATTTACTAATCTAGCATATAAATACAATTTCAGCCACTAGGCATAATCAACTGTTAATTTTGGTCCTAACATTGACTCCTTTTTACTTATGAGGAAAAATACAGACTCTCAAATAAGGCTTTATCCAGCTACACCCAAAGAGAGGCAAAAGTGAAAATGCCTTCCTTGTTCCTCAACCTTGGTTCATTTTTGTTTAAAAATGGCAGAGAGTTCCCACTGTGGCACGGTAGGTTAAGAATCTGACTGTGGCATTCCCATCGTGGCACAGTGGTTAACGAATCCGACTAGGAACCGTGGAATTGCAGGTTCGATCCCTGGCCTTGCTCCGTGGGTTAAGGATCCGGCGTTGCCGTGAGCTGGGGTGTAGGTCGCAGATGCGGCTTGGATCTGACGTTGCTGCGACTGCGGTGTAGGCCGCAGCTGTAGCTCCGACTGGACTCCTAGCTTGGGAACCTCCATATGCCGCGGGTGCTGCCCTAAAAAGCAAAAAAAGAAAGACAAAAAAGCCATCTGACCCCAGCAGCCCGGGGGGGCTGCGGAGACTCGGTTAGATCCCCGGCCAGCGGGTTGCGGATCTAACTGGTGTTGCGCAGCTGTGGCTGGGATTCCATCCCTGGTCTGGGAACTTGCATGTGCCAAGAGTGAAGCCATTAAAAAAAGAACGGCAAACAAGTGTTTCTAATCATTAGCACTGGGATAATTGATATTTAATTGGCCTCATTTGACGAAGAGAACTAAATTTTTTTTTTTTTTTTGTCTTGTTGCCATTTCTTGGGCTGCTCCCTCGGCATACGGAGGTTCCCAGGCTAGGGGTCGAATAGGAGCTGTAGCCACCGGCCTACACCACAGCCACAGCAACACCGGATCCAAGCCGCGTCTGCGACCTACACCTCTGCTCACGGCAACGCCGGACCCTTACTTAACCCACTGAGCAAGGCCAGGGATCGAACCCGCACCCTCATGGTTCCTAGTCAGATTTGTTAACCACTGTGCCACAAGGACGGGAACTCCTAAATCTTTACTTTGTATATTCAACAAAGTATTCAAGCGAGACTAACCTGCCGGGGTGCGGGTTTGCCCCCCACACAGCAGTTCAACACGCACGTTCTCCCTGCCGATGTGGCCACCTTCACAGAGCTTTCTGAGTGGCATTCTTCCTGTCGTGTCATCTCAGAAGGTAAATTCCTGTTTCTTCATGCTGTCTCTAACGCTGGTCTGGGGCCCATGATTTGGACTCTATTTTCTGATGCTCATTTCTTAATGGAGTGCTGGGGATCCTGTTTCAAGCCGGACAATTTGCTAAATATGGGCAGATGAGTGGGGGCCTTTTCTGCCCACACTTTCCATTAGACCCTGGGTCACCGAAAACATCGAAGCCGCTGGCGAGCTCCGCAAGGGCTGAATAGATGCTGGCTCCCAGGATGGTCTCTGGTATTGAGCCTGTGCGCCAATTCTGATCCCAGGTTCCAGAAACCTGTGAGGTCCTTCAGCAGGTCGGTGCATGTGTTATAGCTCAACTCCCAAATATGGTAATGTCAACATGAGTGAGAAAGGTCTGGCTGACATCAAATCAAAGAGGGTTTGATTTAAGAGATGTCTTACAATTTATGCGCTATAATAATTGTTGCTCTTTAATGATACTAAGCCAGTCACAACAATGTTGCTAATTTCAATTTGTTCCCCGGGTACTCAGCATTGTAAGCCCTGCCTGATGGTAAGAGGCACCAGCTGAGGTAAGTCTGAATCAGCCTCCAGTCAAAATATATGCCGCTTGAAAAAGTTTGTCACGTAGCCCAATCACGTCCCATAAAAAATCTGGACTTAGACTTAGGAAATAAGTAAGATGGGGTGCTCCGCTGTGGCTCGGCAGGTTAAGGACCTGGCATTATCATCGCTGCGGCTCGGATCGCTGCTGTGGCGAGGGTTCGTTCCCGGGCCCGGGAAATCCCATACGCCGCGGGTACAGCCGAAGAAAAGAAAATAAAGAAGAAAAGAAAAGAAGTAAAATGACATATGGCTTAAGAAAGTATTGGAGAGTTTCACAGAAGAATGCGTAATGATCTAGAAATTCGATCATCAATTATTTACTACATGCTCTGTGGTACTCTTAGCATGATGCTCAGCATTGCATCAAATGCAGTGCTTTCCCTTTAAGGCGCTTATAATCTAAAACATACAAATAACCATATGCAGAAAAAAGCTAGAGATCAGAGTAAAAGGAAGCATTCACAAAAATGTACAAATTCAGCATGCCAGAACTTTTCAGTTGAGCAATATGATCCCCAGTGAAATTCTTTCCAAATGATGTATCGTGTGCACAAGTTATAAGTGATTATCTTCAATTTTCTTCGAAATGAGTAATAAGATACCTCTTAAGGCCCACGCTTTTGTATATGCATCAAACACTAAAGTTGGCGTGGTCCTATTGATAGCTGCCATTTAAGAAGAAAACATATTTTCTGTCTTGTCTCAGAGCAGACAGATCCAGACCTCTCTTCTCCCAGGTTGGTAATAAGCAGCCTTTCTCTAGGCTCCGGGGAACAGCAAACATTGCAACTCTAAAGACGGAAGCAGCAGAATGCTCAAAAATATTGCATCAAAATATTGGATACAATCTACCAGCCCGTAAGAAAAAAAGCCACATTGCAAAACGGACACCATCTGTGTCACTGAGTCTCCATCACAATCTTCTTATGCCTGTATTTCCTAATGCTTCCCAACAGAGTTTACGCCAAGAATTAAGAAAACTCTTTTTAAGATGGCGGCCCTATTAAGCCACTTCTGTCTCCCACTTCATCTCTTCAGTTCTTTTCCCTCGCCCAGGCTGGCTATTGTGACCACTGCAGCCAATTTCCTGGAGGTATTTTCTAGCCCCTTTCACCCTATTTAATCCTACACGTTTCCTGAGAAGCCTGTTGATTCGTCGGCTCCCCCGCTAGACTCTGAGTGCCTGGACAAAGGGGACCATGTCTGGTCCTCCAGGCGCCCCCAACAGCCAACACAGAGCCTGCCAAGGAGCACCGCCTTCCGCTCCTTTCAGGCCGAGGTGCTCCACGGAGGAGCAGCCATCTCCTGGGTCAGACGGCTGCTTCCCTCCAAGGGCATCTCGGCCCCAGCCATCAGGATTAGCGCAATACGTCGATTCAGACCACAGGTGAGAGAGCTCTCCCCTCGGTTCCAAGAGAGCCCACGACAAGACACCTTTTTCAGAGTCCTAACAGATCACCCGCTCCCCCGGATGTCGAGGGCCAACTCAGAGACAGCCCCCCCCCCACCTCCCTTAGCCTCTCTCACCACGGCCGCTAGGACCGCTGGTGGCCTCAAGCTCGCTGGGGAGCCACAGCTGGCAGCCCAGCCGAGGTTGCCAGTTCTCATCCTTGACAAACAGCAACAGCAACAACAAATTCCAAACTCCCGCTTTTTTTTTTTTTTTTTTTTTTTTCCGGAACGGTGATTTTTATTTGTATGTCGGTTCATCTATTTTGAGAAACTCCAAGTCGCTTTTGGCTCTTCAAGGCTGCCTTTTACCCATCCGGGTGGTTGGCCTTCTGGATTGGTTCTTGCACTTTCCAAGGCCCTCTAAGGCAAGATTCCTCAATCTTTGGGGAGTTGCAACACTACCACGGTTTGTTTGATTTTCTCATTCCCATCCGTCCCCTTCACCACCACCCCCACAAAAGCGGTGTATGGCATTCATAAAGTGAATTACACTTGATTTTTGTTTGGAGGAATTTTTTTTTTCAGACTTCTGTAACATTCCCTTGAGACAATTGGAAACATCATTGTCTGATTACTAGCTCACTTTCCTTGCCTAAAATTGTATCCATTCTTGATTGCGCCTGTGGGTAGGTTAAGCAAAACAAAATAAACATCTAGACTTATGAGCTCATTGGCTTTTTTTTTTCTGAATTTTTCTAAATTAAATAAGGGCAAAAGAGCTGTGCTGAAAGTCAGTTATATGGATTTTTCTGCCAAATGCTAACTCTGTGTGCCTGGTTTCCATCTGTGGTGCTTTCCAAGTTACAAATACTTAGAAAAAAAACAAAAGAGTGGGGTATGAAAAGATCTATGGGTGTGGGGGACATGCTATATGGGACTGCTCTCCTGTGCCTTTGAACACTGAAAGAAAAGGGAACCTGAGATTGTATGGCTCTAGATCAGCTTTGTGGACGTCTAGTGTCGTCCTTCAGCACCAGTGATTTATTTTTTAGGCTGGCTGATTTCGAATGCCATTGAGTCTCATCCATATTAGCATAAGAAATGTACCTTATCCACGCTAACCCAATTCCCCTAATGGCCCAAGTTAGCAGTCAATCCCAAATGCTCCCCCTAAGGGAGACAGGACATTCTTGAGGATTTCTCCTTAGTGCGACCAAACCTCATTTTAGCCGGGACAAAGAAAGCTTTAATGCAGTTCATACAGTGGAGCGGGCCAACTGAACATGGCTTAAAATATAGATGGGGCGGGCGGGGAGGCAGGGGGGGGGAGTCAAGCGGTCATCACGATGATTCCTAACTATCAAATAATTTGCAGCTCTCTTTCAATTTCCAACCACTGAATGACAGCAGCAAATTACACATTTATTCATTTTAAAATTATGCACTTGCCATTGTATTTAGTCGGCCATTATCATCTCTTCTCTGAAATACTGATGAGCTCTTTCCACACATGGACATTAGGATTTTCGCCCTGTTTTCCATATCGACAGTGACCATATTTGCCCAACTAAAATTCAGGACACATGGTTTCGTGCCAGGACAGAGTCCTGGAAAGCTGCACCGCCCCAGAAAATCTAGCCTATATGATGGTAGCTGTGTGGGGAGCACCATGCTGGACGTTTGGCTGAGCTCCAGGGCGAGCCAGAGCAGTGCCTGCCATGCTGAAGATGCTCGACCCCGCATCCGCTACACAGCCGTGAAGTAGGGGTGCTGGCTTTACATGGGCGAGACCCTTGGACCGTGATTTTCCTTACAGCGTTTGGACTCTCTGAGGAAAATGAAACATCTCCATTACCAGCCTCTGTTCTCTGTGTGTAGCATGGCCTTCCTTAGGCCGGGAGTAAGGGAGCTTGCAAGGAAGGAGCCCAGGCCAAATGGCACACACGCAGTGTGTGGGCCCTCCCAGGACTTTTATACAGATGCTGCAAAGAGGCAGGCAGCCAGAGAGCTGGGGGAGGGCGAGGGAGGGTGCGCCGGCAGGAGTCTGTGTAGAGGGGGTTGCTAAATGCCTATCTGTGCATTCCCTCTGCTCTTTTTCCTCTTTTAAGCACAATCTTTACTCCTTGGCTTCAAATCCGCCCAGTGTAGCCCCAGCCCCAGCCCCAACCCGGGACCCATTCATCTTGTGAGGGCTCATCCTGTGAGGACCAATTTTTACATTATCCACAAAAGCATGTTCTCTGGCCTTAGCAATCTAATTACCAGGGCACTTCGAAGGGAGAGATTCGCCTGTTGTTTCAGCTCTGTGGAACTGATTCATAGGTTGCCCCTTACGGCTCCCGCACACGCCCACGTGGGATGTTATTAACACTCAGCAGTGGAAGAGGTAGTTCTACCCTCCCTTAGAGCGAAATCCTGCAAAGCAATATTTAACATAAGCGCACATGCGTTTCAGTCCCCCAAAAGGGTGACCAATTACCTTTGCAACTAAACAGCAGGCTCGCTCGGCTCTTTTCATCCACCTAAGAAAAGGCTGAGGGCGCGCTGGCTGCCTAGGTAACCTCCCGCCAGTGAACGCTCGCTGGCAGTGCCCACAGGGCGCGCATCGCATTCACAACTTGGTCCAACCATCAGGCCCGCCTCCCTGACTTGTTGAGAGCCCAGAGCCAAGTTCTGGCGAGGGCTGCTCCCCCAGATCCCTCGGAAGCGCGGGGCGCACGCCTGGCTGGATGCCTGGGTCGCGAAGCGACCCTGGAGGCCGCAAACGTCTTACGGTTTGTGGACTACAACCCGCCCTTTCTCAGAGCGCACCTCGGATCAATTAACCTGTTTGAAGCCGACTCTCCTTGCCGGCATTGTCAGTGTAGCAACTTGTCCTAATTGGAGTCTCAGGCAGGCTTTTGGAGTCCAACCGCGGGACAGTCAATCACACAAGGCCATTAAAATTCATCTGTTGACAGCGGCAGCCCTCAGCGAAGGCTAAAATATGCCCTTACAACACGATCCGATTGTGCAGAACAAAAGGCAAGCGTTCAGAAACTTTCCTCCACCTAAAATCATCTCCCCTTCTGGGTCTAGCCTGTCAAGAAGGCAGATGAATGTGAGGAGGGGAGGAGTTAAATCATCTTTGGACTCCTGTTCCCTGGGCCAGCAGCACGATTTTGGAAGCGATTTCGCCAGCCCAGAAAAGGGACGCTGTTTTGAAGGAACAGGCTCAGTCCTGCTCATTTGGGGGGACCCTCCTACTCAAAAGTTTCCCTCCGCCTATCTTAACCTGCCACTGCGGATTCGGAGATTTGTCCTCAACTTTGCCTGCACTTGGGCCCGCGAGCCTCGGGAAGCCAGGCTGCGGAAAGGAGGGCGTGAGGGCAGGTTGGGGAAAGAATGGCCGGAGCCGCGGTCCAGCTGCGGCTGATAGTCTAGCACGTACGTGTGAGCGAGGGTGGCCAATTCCCGAGGCACCAGATCGGATGTAGGGCGCCAGTTCGCCGAGGCGGGGACAAACAGCTCCAACCTTCCCGCTCTCCCCCCAAAAATGGGCGCTTGCGGGAAGGCCAAGCCCGCGCGGTTCCTCCCACTCGCACCTTCGCTGACAGCCAAGCGAGCCTGCGAGATGCGGACACCGTCCGCACACACCCTTTCTTCCCTCCCTAGGGAGACCCAGCCGGGCCTGGGCACGGCGACCACTCCCAGGTGCCCAGCGGCAGGGCGCACGATCGCGGCCCCGAGGGGCTAGCGCTCTCGGGGTACGGCCACCACGCGCCCCTTGGCTCTCCGCGGAGCGCTTGGAACGCGCGAGGGACGACTCCTCACCTGGCACCGGGGTTTCAGGCACCCACTTGAGTCCGGGCTGCAGTCTCTGGAAGAAGGAGCGGACCTGATGACAGGTGGCGTCCGGCGGCGGCGGGGGCTGCGCCTGTCCGGGGCAGTCCAAGCTAAGCAGCATCGCCACCACCAAGCACGCGGTGCGCACGGTCCCTGCCATCCTGCTTCGCGGGGAGCGAGGAGAGCGCGGGAGAGTAGCGGCGGGGGCGAGAGCCGTCCCAGGACTCGGCAAGCCTGGCAGTGGCCCCGAGGAGCAGGAGACCTGCCGCTACCCAGCCGCTGCAAAAGTTTCCTCGCAGCTACCTGGGCGCTGGGCGAGGGCGGGAACTGATCGGCGGCTCAGGGCGGGGCGGGGCTGCCTGGGTTGGGGCGGGGCGAGGAGGGACCGGGCGGGGCGGGGCGGGGCCAGGGGAGGCTGTCGGCGCGGCCGGGGGGCGGGGGCCGCGCGGCGAGCCGCCTGCGGGCGTGGGGCTGCGAGGACGGCTGGGCCACCGCGGCACCGGGACCCGGCGGGCGCGGCGCGAGAGGAGGACGCGGAGCGCGTGCAGTGGCTCCCAGCCGCCCAGCCCAGCTGCCCGCTCGCCGCCGCTCTACACAGGGCGCTCTGGCATAACTACTGCAGAGGGGCTGCAGGCTCGGGCGCGCTGATTGGCTTCCCAGCAGCCGTCCCCTCTGACTGGCTCTGGGAGAAGTTCCCCAGCCTCACTCCTCCTTCCCGCTGCTCATTGGCCTGCAGCCGGGAGGGCTTTTCCCTTTAGGATTTTTGCGACCTCCCTATCCTCCCTTGGGGTGCGTGGGGGTTCCTGGCTCAGGTGCCCCTCCTCCCAGCCCAGTCCAGCTCGTCTCTGGCCACCAGAGCCGCTCACGTCCTCCTCCTCGCCACAAAATCCACCTCCTCTTCCTGCTCTCCGATGGGGCTTCCTTCGAACCGTTTTCCCCAACGCAGCTCCGGCGGGGTTCGCAAACCCAACCCACGGATGGTCTCACTCAGGGGCAGCTGGGGACCACAGTTGGCAGCCTGCATCATCTTCGAATACCGTACCTCAAACGTCTGACAGCCGTGGGGTTTCCTAGGGTTAATTTAATAGAGCCACACAAAGGGTAGGCACCTGATCCCAGGTTGTTAAAAGAATCGTCTCCTTTAAGCTCGCCCCCGGTGACCCTTCATGAAGCCAAGCATAACTGGGGACAAGATAACCTGGGGCTTAAAGTCAGCCTGACCCATGAGAAAATCGCTTCACACAGCACATTCACTGAGCCAGAGCTAGCCTGTTTGAGAGGTCTCCTAGCCCCAAATCCCCACCTCTTCCCGCTTCAATTTCACCATCTGAAATTCCGTGCTTTGCCAGTCAAATGCTTCTCAGCGGAGGATGGCATTTAGTCATGACCCCATGCGCCTCAGTAGGGATCTTTAACTCCCACATTCCTTCTGATGACTTCCACACACACCTCAGCACAATGTCGGGCACATAGTAGGCCCTCAAAAGTACTTGTATAATGAAATGATTAGCACCTCCGTGTGAGTGTGTGTTGTCTTGATCTAGGTCAAAATAGGTTTGGCTAAGGCAGGGAAAGGGAGAGCCTCTGCCCAGGAATCCTGCGGGGAGAGCCAGGCCACGGGCGAGGAGGTCCTGGGCCAGAACTGGCGGGCTGAGGAGGGAGGCGAAGGGAGGGTAGGTGGCCAAGGACCTCATTCATTCATTCATTCATTCACTGACAAATATTTGAAGTGCTGCTACGTGCCAGACTCTGCGAGAGCCTAACAAACAATGGGGATACAAAGATTAACCTGTGGTACCTGACCTCAAAGAGCTACAGGTCTTGTGGGAAAGGCAGCCAAACAGAAAATGTTAACCCAGTATGTGGGAAGTGCTAACATCGAGGCAAATGCAGAGTTCTAAGGGGTGAGAAAGGCAGGTCACAGAAAGCTTCCCAGAAGAGGCGGTGCCCTAAACTCGGGCTTGAAAGACCAGTAGGAGTCGAGGTGAGAAAAGAAGACGTGTGGGGGGGGGGGGTCAAGGGAAAAGAAGCAAGATGAACAAAGACTCTGACAGGAGAGAGCCTGGCATAGCCCAGTGGGATGGTGGAAGGTGCCAGTAATGGCTTCAGGCTGGGGACTCAGAAGAGCTAGAGCAGCGGAGGCAAGCGAGTGTCGGATTATGCAGAGTCCCGAAACCACGCAAAGGAGGCTGGGGAACCGCTTAAGGAATCTTTAAGCGGAGGGGTGACCTGATCATATTTGCCTTATGAAAAGTTCTCTCCAGCAACAATTGTGGAGAATGGCTTGGAGAAGGAAGAGGATTGAAAGCAAGTTAAGAGGCTGTGAAAAGCATCCAGGCAAGAAATGATAAAGTCCTGTGGCAGAGGAGACTTGGAAAGGGGGAAAAAAAAAAAAAAAAAAAAAAAAAAACCTCCTGGATACATTTAGGCAATAGAATTTAAAAGGCACCTAGTGGCTGTGGGGGTTGGGAGAGGAGTCAAGGACGGAGGGCTCATTCATTCTTTTTTCAACAAACAGTTGAGTGCCGCCTATGTATCTGGCATTCTTCTCCTACTTCATAATTTTGCCTGGGGCTAGGCCTGCGCCTGCATTGAACATTTGACAAATGACATATCCACTTTAAAAGAAACACCAATTAAGAGTCATAATTTGGCTGGTGAGTTTGATATGTTCCACCTGTGGAGCCCTGTGACCAAAGGGCAGATTGGAAGGCAAGCATTGATTGAATTTCATGACCTCGCAGAGGAAGACATGACCTCCCATAAATTCATGATCTTCCAGAGCTCATGCAACTAACTACAAAGGCAACAGTTGTTTTCAACTACTGGGTTTGGGGTGCCTTGAAAAGAGGGACTGTGACTTGTTTTCAGTATATACTTTCATATCGAATACACTCTGTATGAGCCAGGCCAGTGCTTCCCCAAGTGAAGTGTGTGACTCCCTGCTGGCATGTGGGCCAGTGACTTTTTTGGATTTTATTTGAATAAATATTTGCTGTGATATGGCTCAGAAAGGGATGCATCCAACCCATGATTTCATGAGGACAAAGCTCAGAAGACCGTAGGGTGGTAAATTTATTCCAGTCCAATTGCGAGCTACCTTAAAGAAAACTACTAAATCTTCCGGGGAAGACGAGGATATAGCAAAGCTTGCGGGGTGGTATATACATGACTAGGATTTGGACCCGGTCATAAGCAAACCGACCCTGAGGTTTCGGCAAATATGTCTTTGCCAAATATTTCTGCTCCCCCTCCAAGCAGCTACGTGAAGGCTTTAAGCTGACCTGACGCAGGAGTTAATAAAACTTGGTAGGCATAAGGAGTGGCTGCATTCTTTTTCTGGCCCCACTCGCGGCATGCGGAAGTTCCCAGGCCGTGGATCGAACCCAAGCCACAGCAGGGACAACGTGAGAGCCTTAACCCACTGAAGCACACAGGAACTCTTGAGTGGTTGCGGTTTTATAAGTGACTCTCAAAGCCTTTCTAGCCTTCCAGTCCACGAGCTATGACTCTAATAGTGGAATTTCAGACACTGGAATGGGCCCTGAGGAAGAGGCTTTGGTCGGGAAAGCCTGCAGGAACCCTATGGCCAGCTGTCCATTCCGCCTATCCAGGGCGTGGGATTTCACGGACGATGTGCAGCTCCTTTACCGACTCTGCTACTTTATATGCTCGGTACTGCCGAGATGGGTGACCGTGAATTAAGGCTGCGTTTCCTTTTTCCTCTCTTACAGAAACAACCGTCCTACTTTTCAAGGCTCCCTTCCTCATGTTAGACGTCAGGCCCTCAACTCAGCCCTCCTCTTCCACCAGACGAGACAAAGAGAAGCAATCAGTCCAGAAACACAAAAGGATGTGCTGATTGAGCCAGGGTTCACGTTCTACAATTCAGGGCTCCGTGCTGCCAGGCCCAATTGGAAGCATTTAGAGAACCCCGCCGGGCCCCATCTTCCCCTTTGGGCCTCAGAGGAAGGCTACCTAGCACAGCAGGCCCAGAAGAACTTTTCTTCACCTTTCGTTCCTGGTCTCCAGTTTGCAAGAATTCGAGAATTCCCAGCTGTAGCCAGCAGCTATTATCTTGCTGTAGCTGGGAGGAGAGTCTGGGTCCATGGCTCCAAAAGCAGCATAAATCAAGGTTTCTGGGAGAGGCTTACGAAACGGTGTTCAACAGCTGCCGCCTTGGGAGGGGCTCACACAGAGCCATGCACGCGGCCACACACACACAGGGTTTGTCTTGGGCCCAGTTCCCTTGCCCCCCCCCCCCCCCGCAGGTGATGCTCTCCCCTCCCCGTCCCCCTCGCGCGCACAGTACCTTCTCCCCTTCGCGCCTCCCTCAAGACCTGCTTTCAGCGGAGAAATTTCCAAGCTCATCTGCTTACAGTGTATATGGTCGATAGGATATGATGGGGCCGCCCACCCAGGGGCAGGGGTCCTTTAACAGGGATCAAAGCTCGAAACCAAAGCAACAGGGCTCTAAAACCTGCGGAATTCTAGGCATCTGCCAGTGGGAAGGGAGTGTTTAAACTGAGGGGCAATGAGGCCTTTTTTGGTACACCTGAAATCACATCATGTAGACAGTTGCTTATATGTCAGGCCGGTGCTGCTCACAGCCAGCACCTCCCTGGCCACACCTCTGCACGCTATGGCACACAGCCACTTTGTCTCCCTTCTCCCGCAGTGTATGACTCCTTTGTGGGGCGGAGGGGAGGGGAGGCGCCAGGCACACTGATCCCAATTCTCCCAAATGTATAAGCTATGATCAGAGAATGAATTATGGTCCTTTGGGAAAGAGTGTTCATTCATTCATCCCAGCCAGCAGGCCAGTGCCATGTAAATGGTAACTTTGTAAGTTGAAAGACTTAGAGCCATTTTGAAAATTGCATAATAATCCCAGGCAGAATTTGGCTCCATGTGTATGGAAAATTAATAGGCCCAGCTGAGATGCTTGCATTATGAGTTGTGGATGGAGAGCGTCTCCTCAGACCAGGGCTAGGCTTTGCCTCACTAAATCCACAAAATATACTGAGGTTCTTGTGAGGTAGATGCAAGACTTGGGAAAAAAACCTTTTGGGATTTTTATTTGTGGCATCATGTTGGGATGACTTCCAATAAAAAGTTATTCTGTGCTGTCTGCATGTGTCGAAAGGATATTGATCTAGATGGCCAACGTATTTCTTCATACCCCTAGTCCACTTTTTTTTTCCATTGGCCAGATATACTGTATTTTGTCTCTCTTGCAGAGGCTATTTGGTTTCATGTTAAAACTTAAGAGGTGTGTAGTTTGGTGAGTGAGAGGATGGTAGCTTGAAACCTAAAGGCTGGTGATGCTGCCTGAGGCGTGGCTTTATGTGCCACGTGGCAATTCATGAATACTTCGTATTGCTTTGAATTATTGTGGCCCCCAAAACCCAGCAGTTCAGGTAACGTAATATATTTATTTTATGTACGATGTGTGGAATCTATAAGTAAGTTGACTGTGCTTTTTCCTGGGACGTTATGCTCTGGAACCTGGGGCCCTGGAGGTCCCCAGTGGATCTCCAACGGCTGACCGCTCGCAGGCCTGCTTCCCTCGGGATCCTCTCCCATCTCCAGAGCTCCCTTAATTCCCAGCAACGCATGGGAGGACGTCAGCAGCCACCAGCACAGACAGCCGCTCGTACTTTCAGCGACCTCCTGCACCCCGCTTCCCAGGCCTCATCTGCAGTCTCAAGGCTGGGCGATTTCACAGGTAGCATCTCTCTCATAAGAAGAGGCCCTTCCCCAGCAGCACCCCGACCTCTGTAGTCATCGTAAAGGCTATCCATTAGGAACCGTGTTCTCGAGAGGCAGTATAGGGTTGAGACCTACAGCCAAAGAAAAGGAACAGCCGTAGCAGACCGTTCCACACCCCACCGCCCTGCCAGCCCGGAGCCTCCCATCCTTGCTCCACCACCACCTGGGGTGACCACTGCCTTTCCCGCCTTGCATAGCGAATGCTATGTGTACCATTCTGTCTCCATCACGACTTGCAAGCTTTAGATGCCCAGGGCTTCATAGTCATGTCAGAAAATGAAAATAATAGAAAGTAAACTTGATCCTTCACTACAGACGGTGTGAGAAGCCTTACCCTAAGCAGGCATACGGTGCCTTGGCCCATGGTAGTCGCTGAGTAACTGTTTCTAAATAAAGCCCCGAAAACACTTTTCCTTCTTCTTTTTTGTTGTGTGTGTGTGTGTGTGTTTGCTTTTGTTTTTTTTTCAGCCACACCTGTGGCATATGGAAGTTCCCGGGCTAGGGGTTGACTCGGAGCTGCAGCTGCTGGCCTGCACCACAGCCATGGCAACACTGGATCCGAGCTGCATCTGGGAACTATGCCACAACTTGTGGCAACACTGGATCCTTAACCCATTGAACAAGGCCAGGGATCGAACCTGCATCCTCACGGAAAGTACATTGGGTTCTTAACCCACGGAGCCACAGCAAGAACTCCTAAAATGCTTTTCTTTACAAAAATAAAACTACCACATTCTCTAATGAGAGTTCCTATTTTTTATTTTGGTCATGCCCACAGGACGAAGAAGTTCCCAGGCCAGGGATCGAGCCCAAGCCGCAGCAGTGAGCAGAGCCACAGCAGGGACGTTGCCGAGTCCTTAACCTGCTGAGCCACCAGGGAACTCTAGAGGGTTCCTATTAAAATCACAACACATAAAAACTTTCCAATAATACGTAGCCCATTTGAAGATAGATTTCTTTTTTTTTTTTTTTGTCTTTTGGTCCTTTGTTGTTGTTGTTGTTGTTGTTGTTGTTGTTATTGTTGCTATTTCTTGGGCCGCTCCCACGGCATATGGAGGTTCCCAGGCTAGGGGTTGAATCGGAGCTGCAGCCACCGGCCTACGCCAGAGCCACAGCAACGCGGGATCCGAGCCGTGTCTGCAACCTACACCACAGCTCACGGCAACGCCGGATCGTTAACCCACTGAGCAAGGGCAGGGATCGAACCCGCAACCTCATGGTTCCTAGTCGGATTCGTTAACCACTGCGCCAC
Source organism: Sus scrofa (assembly GCF_054392235.1). Lineage (NCBI taxonomy): Eukaryota > Metazoa > Chordata > Mammalia > Artiodactyla > Suidae > Sus > Sus scrofa. The sequence continues at coordinate 120,202,152 of NC_139401.1, forward strand.
GACGGGAACTCCTGAAGATAGATTTCTAACGAAAAGATTTCTCCTACAAAAATAATCCCACAGGAACACTCTTCTTCTTTGGCTCACTCTTCTCCAAGCAATACTCAGAAGACAGTGAATATGACTTGCAGGAGATTTTGATTCTCAGTTAATCTTGGTGTAAATTACAGAACAGAGGTTGAACTCCACAGCCTCTGTGTTTTACCAATTATTTCCCCCCTTAATTGACATCATGTTCTTTGTCATAAAGGAAAGAGATGCTAGCCTGTGCACCAAAACTTAGCAAAGGTACCAAAACAAAGCAAGATGTTAAGATCCAGAGAGAAGTACTGCTTTCGTGGAATGCCTTCATCTCATTCATTCTTATAAGATGTCAGAAGTACAGCAAGTCTCCTTGCCCTAAATAAATTGCATGTCATTACTCAGAAGTTTGGAGCTCTGTTGGATGGCGCCAGTCCTTCTCTTAACTCCTGTGAAACTCACGGTTAATGCCACATGGGTTGACAGCAGCTTTTTGTCTGGTATTGTTCTGAAGGTGTTTCGTGCAGGACTGCCCTGTCTTCCCAAATGGGATGGAATGAGCGAAAGAAGAGAGGACCAGCCGTCACAAGAGCTGGTTTCTAGATCTGGTTCTGCCACGCTGAGCACTGTGACCCTGACCAGGAACTGCCCATCTCTGGGCCACAGCCTCCTTAGCTGGAAAGTAAGGATGGCAGAACATAAGCTCGCTGAGGCTCCTTCCACCTCTAACAGCCTGTGTTTCTGCCGTTGTGAACTCCTTGAGGAAGGATTCTTAGACTTCTGTACCCAGAATTGAGCAGGGCCGAGAACGGAGTAGGCCCCCAATACATGTTTATTAAATGAAGGGTGGAGTGCACCCCTCACCACACAGACCCCAGAGACGGCTCTACAGGAGATTCTCAAGAAAGAGTTGTTGAGTCATCAGTGCACTTCTTAATCAAACTACTGGGTACAGCATTTAAAAATCTACTTTTTCTCCTAACAGGCTGCACACTAATGCTTGTTGTAAGCAACGTGGCAAGAGTGGAGAAATAAAGACATACTTCTTTTGTATTTTCTGTATCTCCAGAAATCTAAATCAGAGCTGGGTTTAGTAATTAAGTCACTAAAATTTTTAAATAACTGAGGCTTTGATATGGACTCTTGAAGGCTGTGAAGTACTAAAGGTAAGAGAGTATGTTTATGGAAATCTCACTGCGGGGGAGGGGGTCTAGCAGATTATTGCATTGTTTGGAAATGATGGTGACAGACTTTTAGGAGGTTTTAGTATTTATTCCTTTTTCTGTGTTGAAAACCTGCGTCAATCCTTTCTATGAAAATCTTTCTGAAATGGATTGCATATTTCCCTGCCTCAGTAAACAAAGTATATGAAATCTCCCCTAATCTATTCTTGATGTTCTATCATGGTCAACTTTTGATCTATGGTATGCATACACAGAAATGGTGAGACAGTGAGCTGAGTCTACACTGGAGCCACTACACGCCATGAAACTTGCTTTCTTAAATACCACAACAAAAATCCCCTGTAAGGACTGTCCCTACCTCTCTGCCACATGATCTGGAACATATAAATCCACACCCTCCTTCATTAGTCTGCTTTTTACAAACTGTAATTCTGCGAACTAAAGGCTAAAGCAGCCCTCGCTCGGATGTTCCTTTGGTCTCGCCCCAGTACCTTCACCCTAGGAGTGGATTTCAACCCACTCTTCAGTTTACTTGCTTGAACTTAGGTTGCAACACAGGGATCACCAGAGTCCACCCAGCGTGGTGGAACGGACACAGTTTGCAGAGTTCGATAGTCCCAAGTCCAGTCTCCTGTCCTATTACTTACTGGCTGGGCGACCTTGGACGCGCTGCCTTACGTGGCTGAGACTTCACTTACAAAATGAGGATTAAAAACTTAACCTTGGTCGATGAAAGGGTAAACAGATAGATCCACGTGACAATGCAAGTCTGGTACAAGGCTAACTGTCGAATTTAGGTGTCGGAAAACTAGGATTCTCTCAACTTCTCCGGATGCTAGGAAAAATATAATCTTGAATAGATGAAGCTTCTGGCAAGTCGTAGGCTGTCACGTTATCCTACTAACCTTACGGCTATTTCTTTTCAAGGCCATCAAAGCCAGGTTTTTTTGTTTGCTTATTTATTTGTGAGAGGCATTGACGAATGTTTTATGACCAATATTTATGAAGCAGTCACTATGCTCTAAGCACTGGTGATACGGTAATGAAGGCAGAATTCTTGCCCTCACCGCCCTCATCCAGTTTGTTTTTAACCACCAGGGAGGTCCGGCCCTTTGGGTTGGGATTTCACTGCCGGGTTTATCACGATGGCGGCTTTGGGAATGCCAGAATAGCAAGATTTGTACATGATTTGTAAGGTTGAAGGAAGCCCTGCTCTTAGAGGGTCCCCTTGAACTTCACGATCTTGGCTCCAGCTCAGTCTTCCTTCAGCCTCCCTTAAAACAGGTCCATGTGGAGGGTATGGGAGCTGAGCAGTGTTCACTCATGGCCAGGGTCCAGCCAGAGACCTGCCACAGGCCCAGGAATTCTCAAACACTGATTTGCCTTTCCATTTCCCAGGGCTTAACCTCTGTCGGTTGGCCTCCCCAATTACAATTACATTTCCAGACTTTTTTTTTTTTTTTTTTTTTTTTTGGCCTTACCCTCAATTCCCAGCCTTAGTAATGGCTCGTATTTCCTGGATGTAACTACAGGAGCTCAAATTCACTTCTGAAAAAAAAAGTTTTCCAACTTGAGCTTGCAGGCACATATACCCCAGTTTTCAACTTCACAGTCATACTCACATATACTCATACCATTTCTAACTTACCGCTGTATGGAAATATCATGCCATATGTCCTTCTCCTTTTTTTTTCCTGCTTGATACTAGGCAATGAATTGACTCTTCTGCAGAGGAAAAAGGCCAGTGCGATCCTGACAACGGGAAACTATGCCAGTCTCTTCAGCTGTTAGTCTATATGTGGAGGGGACAGCATCTCCCCCAGAGATGGAAGGGAAAGTTCATCTTCCTTGGCATAACTGCTGCCATGGCAAAGAGGTCATTTAATCACATACGATCAGCTAGACAAGATGCTAATATAAAGCGGGATTTTGCAGGCTGCTAAACCTTTGTTTATCAGATGGCCCTACACCACCCAAGGATGGGAAATCCTGACAGAGTTAAAGAGGAAAAGCATCAAGGAATGAAGGATGGATTTGCCTCGTTTCCTCTGGTATACTTTCAGAGACATGGTAGAGTTCTTGTCTCTAAAACGAGAAGCTCAGCAGATTGTCCTTCTAGGAGCAGTTGTGCTCACCACTGAAGCAGCCATGATTCTGAGATCCAGGGAAAAGTTCTTTCTTTCTCACTTTAATTTTGCTGCGGACAGAACTTGTAAGATTATTGATGGGCTTTCACACACTGATAAGTGTCATCAATATTAAAAAAAAAAAAAAAGAAAATTGTAAGCCTGCCCCACTTCCTTATCTCTGCGCGAACATTATTTTGGATTCTCCAAACCGAGGCAGTGTATTCATTCATACCATTCTTTCCTTAGAATTTGATCTCTGAGGGTGCTTAAATTCAACAAACAGGGATTAAAGTAGTGGTAACACACAGTGCAAGTCCGTGACCTGACAACCAACCTCTTAATCTGAGAAGAGGCCAAGTTTCCAGGACTACGTAATAATCCCAGTTAAACTGTCTCCTTCCAGAATCTCTTCCATTTGTTTAAGACTTCATCTTCTTACAAAGGGCTTCCCCATATCTTATCTGGAGTGTTCTTCACGACAGCCCTCTGAGATAGACCAGGCATCCCCATATTGTTACCCCAGTAATACTGATGAGAAAACCTCTGAGATTTAGAGGGTAAAGTGATGCTCCCAAGGTCACGGAGCAGGTCAGCAATGAAGACAGGACCATGACCCAGGTCATATACCTCCAATACCTTCCAAAAATAAAAACTCCCAACCAGCCATGTGGCAGTGGTTTAAAACCTAAATGTCATAGGCAAAAACTTTTGAATGTTATCCAGATGTCTTTGAAAGGTTCAGGGGAATCAATATTCACCTTAAAGAGCCAGGCAAGAAAAATGACATGTTATGAAAAACATGCCAATTTGGGATTTACTACATGAGAGAGAAAAGCTGGGGACAACAGAGACAGGGCCAAGTTTCAAACAAACTATTTCTTGTGCTCTCCGACTCACTGCAGACAATGACCTTTGCACAAGATAGAAAAGGTACAGTGTTGGCAGTAGGAAAGTGAGTTTGTATCATGTGATTCACTCACAATTTGTGGGGGAAAAGCGGAAGATGTGTTGAAAATCACCCCTGCAGTTTGATTTTAAATGTTTGGAGAACCTTTTCTTCCTTGTAAGTGAAAAAAGCCAAGGTGGTTCGGGGGAAGTCTGTCTCCCTTCTTCTTTCAGCCTGTTATCAGGAGGGTCAATGAAGAAATCCAAAGAAGCCCCAGTGAAGCGGCCTTTGAAAGCATCCGAAGTTCACTTCCTCGCGCCAGCCGAATTTGACAGCTCATTGTGGAGACCATAGACGACTGAAAACTCGGAATTTCTCAAAATGCAGTCGTAACGCCTGGGTAGGAAGCACGGGGTGCATTCGTGACAGGAAATGCACAGCTTCCCTCGGGGCAAGTGGTTCCATGGGTCAGAGTCAGGCCTCGTGCCTGCAACGGCGGGGGGGGGGGGGGGTTCAGGTCTCCCCGAAGCCCTCTTCTTCCTTCCTTGCCCTTATAGTCTGAGAGGGGCACTAAGCCCGTCACAGGAGAGCTCCCCACAGGAAGGAAAAGTTCGCCTAAGAGGGAGCTAAACCGACAAAGCTGAGTTGCCAGAATCCCTCCACAGGCCACCCAAGCAGTGAAGAAATTCATGGAGAGAAAGAAAGAAAGAAAAGACCCACAGCCGTGAGCAGAGCCAGCTGGGAGGGATGTTATTACTTTATTTCTATTTTCTTAACTGTGTGTGTGTGTGCATGTGTGCGTGCATGTGTGTGTGTGTGCGCGTATGCGTGCGCGCGTGCGCGTGCATGTGTGTTGAGGGGGAGAGAGGATTGATTGCAGAAAATGTCTGGGTCCACAGCACTCAAGATGGAAACTTTTGTTGATATAATTTCTCCTAACGTTCCTCCACCTTCCTTCCCTTCTCCCCCATTTCCCCAGTGGCTATCAAGAGCTGTATATATCTGACCACAAAACAGCCAGTCAGTTCAAGTCAAAAATGCAGCCAGCCATCTGGATTGACTCAAACTCTGTCTACACACACCAATTGGCTTGGGGGTAAAAAAATGTAATTCAGTGGAACAACTGGTTATTTTTAAAACAACGAGTTGAATTCAGACAACCATCCAATTAGTTGATTTCAAAATGCCTGTTTGGCGACATGAAAAGGGTTATTTTCAAAGGGCCTTGTGTGCGCATAAACAACCTGAATGCTATTAAATTGACGAGCTATTTTGGAATCAAGTAGATAAGGCCCAAGCGGCTGGACTCTGTTTACAGAGGGGAAACCTGTTAGGGTAGGCACTCCAGAGGGTGACACCTTCTGTTGGAAGGATGAAGTCTGTCCCCTGACAGCGGCACGACCATACCCTGCTCTGTAGAGCCAAGCACCTCATTCTTCCCGCCGACGTGCCCTGGCCCTGGACGGGCCCCGCCGGCCAGAAGGCCCAAGATGCGCAAAAGGCTCCTCAAAGGCACAGGCGCTTGCTTGGCTTAGCTAGTGCCACGTACGTAACACGTCTCCTAACGCGCGCAGGGATGTTAACTCGTTTCTCTCTGCCCTGTAACCGGCTTCGGTCTCACTCCATCCAGCAAGAAAGCCTCCTCCGAGCCATCTGACCCAAGTCATCCTGAGGTGGGTCCCTTTAAACTGCACGGCTCTCTCTCTCCTCGAGCTTCTCTCCCCGTGTGGCATGGCTAAGAAATGATGGAAGAAAAAAAGGGGGGACGAAGGTCTCCTCCCCAAGAGAATTTTATTTGCACTCCCCATGCTTTGTCATAAAGGCCATTCAACCGTGTTAATCATATAATAAGTTTTAGAGAAGCTCTCTTTTTTCACATTAGGCTTAAGACATCACCCCCGAGGTGGCGCCGATGGCTCCCTTAGAAAAGATTTCTTTGACGTCTAAGACACAAAGGACCTCAGCAAACGCTCTCTCGGAGTTAAATGAGTGGCGCTTAAGTGCTGACTCTCCATCCCCGGTGACAAGCATTTACTAAGTGAAACTTTTGTTACTGCACATGTCTTACTTGGGTGTGTCTTAATCCCGAAATGTTGTGGAGGTTTTGTTTTAGTGTGTGTGTGTGTGTGTGTGTGTGTGTGTGTGTGTGTGTGTGTGTGTTTAAAAAACATTTATTTTATCAGAAAGGATTCTCACAATGGAAGCATTCATTGCCATGGCTGTGGCTGGGTCTTTAGGTTTAAGACTGGTTAAGCTGCCCCAGGTAGAAGTGTTTGCACAGCTACAGAAGGATAGAATCACAGCCCCCGCGTTGGAAGGGGCCCCATTAAGCCAGTCCTTGCCTTTAGGCATCCAAGCCAGAGGAATAGCCACCCTTTGAGATCTCCAAAGACAAAAACTCCATATATAGTTCTTTTTATTAGAAAAAGTGAACTGTGAAACATATTTACAAGGGAATAATATTATAATCCACCTTTAAACATTTGCTTTCCCAAGCTTTAAAAAATTAATACAGTATAGTTTCCTTTTTCCTTTGAAAAAAATCCTTTCAGTAGAAACATTTCTCCTCTTGTTGAGGACCCGCATGGGACTTTTCTCTCAGGAAATTCTACCAGAAATCATTATATTTCTCCTTAAAAGCGGGTTTGCTTTTATCTTATGGATGCTCTGAATCAAGAAGTGTTTCCTTTTTCCCTTGGACTGTTGGAAAGCTCAGATCCAAATGTGTAACCAATGAACGCCTGCGCCCCCTTCATCCGTTTTCCTTCCCTTCTTTTCCCTTCATCCCAATTTTTTTTTTTTTTTTTTGTCTTTTTGCCTTTTCTAGGGCCATACCCACAGCATATGGAGGTTCCTAGGGTCGAATCGGAGCTGTAGCCGCCGGCGGCCTACGCCAGAGCCACAGCAACACGGGATCCAAGCCGTGTCTGCAACCTACACCACAGCTCACGGCAACACCAGATCCTTAACCCACCGATTGAGGCCAGGGATCGAACCCGAAACCTCATGGTTCCTAGTCGGCTTCGTTAACCACTGCGCCACGACGGGAACTTCCTTCATCCCAGTTTCTTCACCTAGTTGTGTTTTGGGTTGTTGTTTCTGGGCTTTTTGGATTGGTCTGTTTTGATGTCTGTAAGCAGTTTCACGAAACAATTAAGAGCAGCAGAGGCTCTGGACCCCAGCTCCACCCTTCTGTAGCTGAAGCTCTTTGAGTCTCAGTTTCCTCATCTGTAAAATGGAGATAACAATAGTAGTTCCTACCTCATGCGGATGTTTGTGGGTGTTAAATAATAAAACCCACATATAGTGCCAAGCCAATAGTAAGCACTTTCATTATTAATATTATAATTGTGCAACCTTAAATCATTTGGGGAGCAAGAGGGCAAAAACTAATTATTTACTCCCCGAATCAAATTTTCAATCTTTTATCCCACTTCTCCTTCTGTCTTTTGTATAAACTACCTTTCAAGTGAGACCATTTGATGTTTCACACTTTGATGAAACCCCTTCTACTACTTTATAGGATAGAGCTTCCCAAACTTGTGTGATCTTAAGAACCAGCAGAAACACCTATTAAAAATGCACATTCTGGAGTTCCCGATGTGGCACAGGGGGTTAAGAATCCGACTGCAGTCATTCAGGTCGCTGCAGAGGTGTGGATTCGATCCCTGGCTTGGTGCAGTGGGTTAAAGGATCCATCATTGCTGCAGCTACCGCATAGGTCGCAGCTGCGGCTCAGATTCGATCCCTGGCCTATGGGACTTGCTTATGCCATGGGTGCAGCCATAAAAAATGCATATTTCTACTCTTGGACACCTAAAATTGTTGTTTGATCGTCAGCTTTTTGTGCAGTATATGCCACATTGTCTATACTTTCCTATAAGAATCTAATCACAAACTTCCAAACTTGGCTTTCTATGGAGTGAGTGTCCCACTAACACTTTAAGTTTTGTTTCCTTGCCTTTCCTTCAGTGACTTTTTCTACCACTGCTTTTTATTATTTTACTTGCTGCCCTGCCACTAGTATGAGCCTAACTTTTTCCAACTCCCGATGCCCCTTCTTCCTTCCCTACCCCTCACCCCCCAACGCTCCTTTGGGTGAAGTCTATCAGAGCTAAAGTTGTAAGCCTGTTTGTATCTTTTTGTGACTGAAGGTATATGGACACTAAGAGAAAAAGAGTTACTCAGTAACCATTCCAACCCCTTCTTTGGGGAGAAAAACATCTGCAGCCTTTTTTATTTTATTGGCCTGCTTGATGGCTCTACAACCCAGTGAAAAAGGAGCCCCACCCACCACAAGGCTCTTCATCCTGCTGGGGAAGCCATACATAGTTGAGAGACCAAAAAGTGCAAAAAAAAAAAAAAAAAAAAGGGGGGGGCTTGTATCCGCCTTCCTCTGTTTTCCATGGATAAATGCCAAATCCCTCATACTTAAACTTTTCCCCCTTCCTTTACGTTGCCTCCCAGTTTTCTTTTGAATGAATGAATAAATTGTCCACCTCTCCAAATTTTCTCAATAACCTACCTCTATAGCTCATTCCAGTGTTTAATTACCTTGACAAAAGAAAGAGAGAGAGAAAGAGAGAAAGAAAAAGAAAGAAAGAAAGAAAGAAAGAAAGAAAGAAAGAAAGAAAGAAAGAAGGAAAGAAAGAAGGAAAGAAAGAAAGTCTTGCCTACTAACATCCTAAAATCTCTCCTGCTTTATCTTAAGACTGTTTGGGCTGTTTCCCCTTGTTACATGTGTGTTGCTAGGATAGTACAAGTATTTTCAAGATGAATTCTCTGCCAAAAGATCTTGCTACTGAGTCATCACCATCCCCATCTTTTTAAAAACATGAACAAGTCTCAGCAGCACTTCATTCACACTAGTAAACATTACCTAGGGAAAGAAAGAACAGGCTTCGAGAACAAGACATCGTCATTAAAAATAAATGTTTACTGAGTACCTACTCAGTGCATGGCACTGTTAGCCCTAGAGATATAATAAGCACCTGCCTTTAGGCACACATGCATACACATGTACCACCGTGTGCTAAATCCAGAGAAGTGGCTCACACTAGCAGGATTATTGGAATTCCAAGGAGGGAGCAATTCTGCCCGAAGGGCCTGGGTGGTCACAAAAGGTAAGGCTCCAAGCGCTGAAGAAAGGGTAGCAGAGAGCCTGAGAGAATTAATGGGAACAAAGACCAGGAAACAGGAATGAAAATAGTTCGAGGGGAAACAATTAGGAGACCATTTGACGGGGGCAGACAGTTTGTGTGGACGGGAAGACGAGTGGGAGACCATAATGGAGCGGCAGGCCTTAGTCTGCTTACAGAGGGCCTTGAATGCCAGGCTAATTAGTGTAGCCTTATCCTATAAGCAATAAGGAGCGCCACCCTCACAGATAAAAGAAACAGGAGACCACTGGGGCTTCTGGGTACCTTCAAGGAAAGGAGGCAGGGACACTGATTACAAGAACTTTGTGCAATGGCTTGAGGTTGTATAACCGGTCTCCGTATTTGCGACTCTGTTCTTCCCTTAAGGTATCGCCACTGTTTGGGAGGACACAAGAAGACAGGAGTGGGAGCGATTACATCCTACCCTAAAGGAAGGGGGAAGGACCCCGAGCAGTGCAGTAAGTGGTGATGGTGGTTTTAAGCGTAGAAAAACAGACCAGGAAAACCCCTGAGGCTCCCAGAAGGGCCAAGACATGCTGTATGTTGTTTGGTGCCAGCCTGGGACTGCGAAAGGCCTTCCAGGGCTTTGTAAGGAACCCTAGGTATTTCCCCACCAGCCGCATTTTTCAAAGGTGTGTCTCATGCTAGTTTAGAGAAGGAAACTTAAAGGGGCATTGTTAACTGAATGTACCATTTTGGGAACCCCAGAGAACTCGCAGAACATTCTGTAAATACTGCCTTGTTGAACTGTGGGATTGACTAGGTACCAGGGAACATCTTAAGTCCCCTAATTTGAAAGCACTACTGGGGCCACAGCGGCTCCCCACGTCCTCTCTCAGATGTGATGCAAAAGGGAAAAACAATTCTTTTCAGCCAAGTGTTGATCGGGCCCGGCTAAGACAAGCAGTGGATTTGGATAATCAAGTGCTGCTCTCTGCTGCTCTCTTCCTAATTCAATATGGCCTCAGTATTGCGGACGGGCAGCTGTCTGTCCAGGACCACTTGGGAAAGGCTTCTGTCCCCCGTGATCTTCATTTCTAGCTGAGCTGCTCTCCGTTCAAAATTCACCCTTTTCCCCTTCGCAAGTAGAGAAGCCGCAGTGTTTAGCTGATAGGGCACAAAATGACTGGGAAAAACCCTGTTTCCGCTTTTCATCCACTCTGCCCATTAGTCAAGGAAACATCCCTGACTTGCACGATCATTTGGCACCTGGTGCCTAATAGATATTTAATAGTATTTGCTGAATGAATGAATGAATGAATGCCCGGCACAAGGTGAGGTTCTGGGCATTCTGCAGTAAAGAAGAAAATAGACCCAAATCCCCACATTGTAGTGAGAGAAAAGAAGAAACCCAAGTTATATCAGACACAGCACTAAGCACATGCTAAGTACCCAATAGATATGTGGTGAAATGGGAGACTTTAATATAATAAGGCATCTGCCTCCTCAGCCTCCTCAAAAAACTTATTATCTTCAAAAATTAAAAACAGAATTACCACATGATCCAGCAATTCCATTCCTCGGTATATGTCTGAGAGAACTGAAAGCAGACGCTTTAACAGGTATTTGTTACCAGTGTCCATAGCAGCATTTTTCACGACAGCCAAACGCTGGAAACAAAATGTGGCATGTGCATACGAACGGAATCTTATTCAGCCTTTCAAAGAAAGGACATTTTGATACATGCTACACCACACACAGACCTTAAGGACATTATGCTAAGTGAAATAAGCCCGTCACAAAAAGACAAACACTGTATAATCTCACCTCAATAAGGGGTCTAGAGTAGTGAGATTCATAGAGACAGAAAGCAGAAGGGTTGCTTGCCGGGGGCTGGGAAGAGGGAGGAATGGAGGGTTTACTGCCTGGCAGATGTAGAGTTTCAGTTGCGAAAGATGAAAAAGTTCTGGAGATCTGTTGCAGGCCAATACGAATATACTTAATGCTATTGAGCTGTGCACTTAAAATGAGTAGCATGGTAAATTTTATGATAAGTGTACTTTACCACAATTAAAAGAAAATTAAACACGTATGCACCCTCTTTTGGTCAGAATTGTTCAAAGATTAACACACACAAACCCTTTGCTAGAGTTTACATTGTCATACAGACCCTTCATGATGTGGCCAGGCGTGTCAAGGCCATACAGACAAGAGAACACAAACATCAGCCCAGATATGGAGAGGCGGCTGGGTATTTACATTACCTAACAGAGCAAAGGTGAGTACATTTGGGGATGAAAGGAGGGCATGCTGTCCACACAGGGTGATGTGGCTAGATGCTGCTCCCGATGCTGCTCTCAAAAATGTATCCATACCACTGTTGCCACATACAGTCCAAAGCTGTGGTTCCCTCTTTTTGAATCTTGAAGGATTAAGATCTTCCACAATTCCTAGTGAGCCGGCAAATGACCCAAGAAGGGGCAAGACTGGTTTTGAGCTGGCAGTTCGCTGCCTGATTTTTATGACAGGGCTCCAGGATGAGAGATGAAGCACTGGGGGAGGAAAGGAGACGGGCGGGCGGGCGGGCGGGCAACCAAGATCCACTTCCCACTTGCACGCCCTGGTGGAGGAGGCTGGCAGGCAGAGACACTGAAGTGGCAAGTCCACACTCACACAGGCGTAGAGGGGTCATCCCCCTCTCAAATCCTGGCGAGGAAAGGAAAGTCACTGCTGAAGCTTAGCCCTCCAGAGGCAGTGAGCTCCGTTCCTGCCACCCAAGGACTCCGACAGAGGCCAGGATGGGGAAGGGGTATTTCTCCCAACTCTACATTCGGTGCCTCTCTTAACGGAGACAGCTGGCTGAAGCGCCTTCACTTCACCCACCAGCACCGTCACATCTCAGTCCCTCCGGGGACACCAGCCGTGTGTGTGTGCGAGGGTCCTAGAAAGAGGTCTCCTTGCATTTTCCATGAAGAAAGAGTTGGCTGGGCAGTATTCTTGAAGCCACATCACAAATGCATTTTTATCTCCTTAAAGGGACAAACTGTTTTTAAGGACCTCAGCACATTGTTTATGAGTCAATGGAAACTGCTAATAACGAATGGGTCTTATCTATTCATGAAAGCAAGCCCCGGAGGATCTCTCTTGGGAACCACTGTGAGCAGTTAGTTTGAGTTATTGTACACATAGACTTCAACTAATAAAAGGGCATGTTTTAAAACATTCCAGAATTCCAACCTGTCACTAGTTCAGATGGGTCTTCCTGCCCCCGCCCCCATTAGTCCAAATAGATGAGATTTTGCTGAAGCAGATTTTCGAGGAGTTTGCAAGTAGTAACGAAAAAGAGGGGGTTTCTCTCACTCTCTCTCTCTTAATTTGAGACACATTGTCTGACATCTCACTATGAGGATCAATGGGTGACAATTTCTCCCAACTTGTTATTTACCTCGGTTCTCGCTAGAAAGTTGCATTACAACAAGAATGGGCAATGACGCTCTTGCCTGGTGCCAAACAACTTTCTTTTTCGTAGACTGACTCTTCTGATTTCATGAAAGTCATCATTAAGCTAATGTCAAATTTAACTTTCATTCATTTGTGAACACGAAGCCCAAATGCTCATCAATAGGATAAAGTATCCTAGAAGCTACTCTGGCCAGTCACTCTCTTTGAAACATCTCTTTGGATTGCAATGATAGCGGTGATGTGCTATATTTGTATAATTATTTTCTAAGATTATCAAGCTAGAAAATGCATGCTCAAAAAAAAAAAATCCAGAAGCCATCTAAGTGACATGTGGAAAGAGAAATTTAAATGAGCATGTTTCATTTTTCTAATCAGATAAAGAGCACTTCATCCCTAAAGCCTGTGGGAGCCCGTCATGCCAAGGGTTCTAGTCCGCATGCAGGAGTGGAGTTTCCCAGGAAGACACTGAGCCAAGTTCAGAAGCTTTAAATAGGCCTTTGGTTTTATGTACATACATACACACACAGGTCAAGTGACAGTTGCATTTGCTTCCTCTATCACAGGAACTGTGACTTGAGAAAGCATTTTCAGATCCACAGGAATAAGAAAGGAAAAAAGAGGTCGCTCTGGTTCTGATTCTCATCAGTAGAAAGGGAGTGCCAAGACTTGGCGATAGGCACTTACCTGGCTCGCCGCAGGTGTGAAGTGTGAAGGAGGTCTGAGGCAATTTGGTGCTGAGAGGAAAGTATGCTGAACTGGGCTCCGTAGCTCAAATACTTTGTCATCCCTCGCCACCCAGCATGCACCTCATGAAATAAGCTTTAAAAGCTTACGAGGCAGGCAGCTTATAACAACAAAGGGATTCCCCTTCCAAGAAGTTTCCGGTCTGAGATGACACACGTAGTACAGAAATGTTCCATTGTTAAGCAACCTAATATATGCATTAACTGAGGGATAGAAGAGCATAAGCGTTTTAGCTTCAAAGGCAAAGTCAACGAATTTGAGATGCACAATCTTACAATTAAGACTTCAAAACCAATTTTCAAAGCACAAGTAGATACAAGCCAATAGAAGAGGGCGAAAGTAAATGCAGGATCAACGATGCTGTGGCTAAAGCAGGTGGAAGTGAATCGTAGAGAGGCACTTTTCTTATTTAACAGGTGCCTTGGGCTCAGGCAATTGAAATATGCATGAAATCTCCTCCCTGCAGTCTTTCCTCTCCGTCGCTCCTTCTCTGGCTACACTGCCTTTTGGTCTCACTGTGCCTGGTGCACACGCCATCACATCAACCATAACAACTTACTGCATTCCGGCGTCCTCGCTGGATTTTTAAGTACTTTGAGAACAAGGTCTTATTCTTTGGTGTGTCTCCATCACTCTAGCTCAACGCCTGGTACATAGTAGGTGCTCAATGCATTGTGTTTGGTTTGGTTTGGTTTTGTTTTTTGAATGGATGATATCCCATGATTCCCTGTGGTGAAAAGAGCCACAGCTAAATAAACGTTCCTGTTAAACTTATGTCAAGCCAATTTAGGGCCTCGAGGAAGAAAGAGAACTGTAAATTCCCAGCTCCTAAATCAAAGGTTGAAAGCTTGCTCCTCCCTAGCCATAGCTCCTTGATATGGCTCCTGATTAATAATCTGTTACATCCTCAAAAGGGGTCATTTTAAGGTAACCCAGAGGAGCTCCCATGACCTATTGACCTTTTATATCACCAAAAAGGAGCTAACTTTGGGTCAAAGGACGGCAGAATACTACGCCGTGATTCACATATTACCCAGAAAACTTTGGCTTCCTGGAATTCATAATAAAAATTCCAAATCCCCAGCAATAACTTTCAAATCCCACAATTTTTGCTAACACAGCAGAGTAACACTTGGATTCTATGCCAGGCCTTCTGACCTTTTGTTAATTGCAAAATAAACAGATCTCCAGTTTAGAGGGGCCTTCTCCTTTTATGGGCTCCCTGCAGTGTAGGCACTGCTTGAATGGTATTTATTTCAGCCATATTTGCTTTCCAACACTTGTTCAGAGCAGGAGGCAGGTGTCTGGGAGTGGAAGGAATAGGAATTGGAACAAGAGGAGAAAAGCAGGTGCCCTAATGTGCTGAAAGAAGCACCCGACTTATTCTTCAGAAAAGGCTGAGGTCCTAGAAGGATGCATGCAAGTGAAATTTTATTCGATTTACAATTTTTCAACAAGTATTTCTGAGTCCCTACTCTTGCGCTTCACCCCGTCCTCACATAGCTCACTATGACAGAAGCACAAACCAAACGCTGGGCGAGCCCAGGGTTGAGAGGGGACTGTTCTCCTCTGGCCAGTGCTAGAGATTGGCACAGAAACGTGCTAAGGAATGGCTGTGGTGGCATCATGAAGATGTGGCCACAGGTCGTGGATCCCCTCAGTTTTGCAGATTCAGAAACTTAAGTGTTGCTCTAGGGCTAGTCAAACTCCAAGAGCTTGATCCATGATACATCAGAAAGACAAATACTAATACAAACAATAAACTCAAATTGATTTACTATGTATTTACTGTACGCCAAATGTTCTAAGTGCTTTATATGAATTATCTCATTCAGCACTCATGGGACCACTATGAGAAAAGTACTATCACCACCTTAATTTTTTTTCACCTGGGCCGTAGCGGTGAAAGCACCGAGGTCTAATCACTAGACTCTACCAAGGAACTCCCCATCTTCATTTTTTTGTGGCCACACCCACAGCATGTTGAAGTTCGAGGACCAGGGATTGAACCTGGGCCACAGCAGTGACCCAAGCTGCTGCAGTGACAACACCAGATACTTAACCCACTGCACCCCAAGGGAATTTTCCCACCTTCATTTTTTTTTTTTTTTTGTCTTTTTGTCTTTTTGCCATTTCTTGGGCCGCTCCTGCGGCATATGGAGGTTCCCAGGCTAGGGGTCGAATCGGAGCTGTAGCCACCAGCCTATGCCAGAGCCACAGCAACGCAGGATGTGAGCCGCGTCTGTGACCTACACCACAGCTCACGGTAACGCCAGACCCTTAACCCACTGAGCAAGGCCAGGGATCGAACCCCCAACCTCATGGTTCCTAGTCGGATTCGTTAAACCACTGCGCCACGACGGGAACGCCTTCCCACCTTCATTTTTAAAGTAAATGGCTAGGAAAGGTTAAGACTTGCCCGAGCTGGTCAAGTCAGGATTCTTATAAAAGTCTGTCTGATTCTCATGCCCATGTTCTTACCCCTTCCAGACACAGTCACTCCTTATTTTATACTGAAAAACAGTAATTTTTGGCTCGTTTGTGCATTCCCGCTTAAACAAGGAAGATAATGAAAACTGAATTAAGTCCTGAAGATTGTTTGGTAAGTATCAAAATCAGAACAAGGAGCTCAATAAATACCTTACGTGGATGAATAGTGAAGAGTCCTCAAACTACGCCAGCCTAGTGAATTAGACTCCCTCACTCCTGCGCAACAGATCCCAGACCTTAAATCGATGAGTCAAGGCGCTCTCTCCCTTAAAGCCCCCATGATTGAGTATGATTATGCGTGGCTGCCTTTGCTGCCCTTGAATACCCTTAGTTGGGCCCTACTTTAAACCTCAGTCAGGGACTAGGGTCTTCGATATCATCCTTGCTCACGTTCTGCCAGCCTTCTTCTGAGATCTAGATCCTTTTCTCCTTAGATCTCAGGCCCCTGTCATAAGGCTGCTCCTTTTATCGGGTGGGTCCTCCTAAAACGCCTGATGACCAGAATTATACCTGAGTTAGCTGCTTCCTTTGGACCACCCAGCTAGCCTCAGCAAAGTTCATCCATATACGCATTTAACTAATCGTTACTGTGTGCCTGCCGTTTACCAAGCTCTGTGCCAGGAGCTTGAGGGACATGGCATGTCTTACACTCCGGGTGATCCTGTGACTCTGGGCTTGGGATATGGTACAAGAATCACCCAGGTTTATCAGTGAAGGCCAGGGCAGGACACGGATGGGGCATTCAAACTGAGTAATCTAGGGAGAATTTCATAAAGGGGATATTTATCAAGGTGTGAGTAGAGGGTTGGCACCTCACAAGAGACGAGGTGGTACCCAGGAGTAAGTAACAGCCAGCAGCCAAGGAGAGGGAAGAGCCTGGAGAGCGTGGCTTTATGGGAACTGTGGCCTTCCGCAGAGGGAAGCAGCTGCTGCCAGTTCTCAGGCCATCAAGAGCGAGCCTGGGGAATAAATACTCCAACTTCACTCTCCTCCCACCCTCCAATCTCCAACTGGTGCCAAACACAACCAGAAGTCAGGAGGCAAGGGAGCCCATTAATGCAATCCAGATGGGTCAGCCGCCCGTGGCACAGAACAGGGTGAAGGGCGGATCTGGGTATCTTGTAACACCATGCAACCTGATTATTTCCTCCCTAGCCCCAATCTGCTGCTCTACTTATGATTTCTTCCACTTCCGCCTTCTTCTTTATTCCATATGGCCAGACTGCCCTTCTTACCACGAGACTTCCAGTCTTTGTACACTGAGCATCTCACAGACCCATGACTATTTAGTGACAACATCAGACTGCCGACCTGAGCCCCTCTCCAGCCAATGCGTTTTCTTCTGCAGCACCTCACTCTCATCTGACACGAGCGTCATGATCATGATGATGATGGCTGTCATTTCTGAGCTCTTACGAAATGCCAGGAGTTCTAGTATTTTACATGGAAGGCCTTGCTCTGAAAATAGTATGCCTTCCACAGATACCTAATCGCGGGCAGGAAAAAAACCTGACTTCCAGCGGACAGTGAGAAGAAAGACCAACTTCTTACCTTTACAGAGAGTGGAACATTTTTATGGGTACCATTTCCATTCTCCCTCTGTCACCCTCCAATTGCTGTGTACCAGATGCAAAGAGGATGTAGTTAGCACATTCTAATTATGGGCTCTAGGAAGAGAGCTGCTTTTATGGAATGCACTCCCGCTGCCACTTTGGCTTCTGTTGCAGAGGCTGCTGAGTGTGCTAAATGCTCTCCAAATGCCCAAGGGGCAACCTCAAGATTTGAACATGCAAACAGAGGAGCTTAATTATGGATACTGAGAACCGGAATGATTCTATTTATAGCTTTAAAGTCCTGAAAAGCAAGGTAAGTGTTTAGGGAAAATCTCCAGTTGCACCTAAGGGCCAACACAGTTTCACCAATGATTTGACATATCCATCTAGTTCAGTTCCCCCCAAAGTTACAGAATCTATAAAGGAACTCAGTCTCTACTTACTGGACTTTCCTGGGGGAGGGGTGCAGGGGAGGGAGGCTGAACAGAAGCCCAGGAGGCATTCCCCCCAACACGCAGAGCAGCTTATCTTTGTTTACCAAATGTTTACCCAATAGTATGTAAACTCCATCAGGCCAGGGATTTTTGTCTGCCACCCCCTCTACTGCAGTATCTCTAACACCCAGCATGGTGCCTGATGTATAGTAGGCACTCAATAAATATTTGCTAAATGAATGAAATCGGGGGTTTCCTGGGCTGCTCAAAGACTCCATAACAACTCCCAAGGTTATGCCAGTTGGAAATTGCCCTGGGCATCTGGAGGATACTGTCTCTCCCACTCCCTCATACTTTGGAGTTTAACACTTTACCTTTCACATAGCATTTTTCCAATCATGGTCAAAATAAGGCTTTTCGTAGCATTTGTTCAGCCCAAGCCCACTCAAATAAGTCAAATGAGCATCATTAGACCCACCTGAAAAAAAATGTAGCCATTTACTCCTTTGCTTGTGGATAGCTTAGTGCTGGAGCTGAGTTTGAGAGATTCTCAGAAAAGAGATAACAGGCCCAAACTTCGCTTGACACGCAGTGCCATACTTAAGGTTAACTGTTTCTGCACTAGTGAGCTTTTCATTATTCAGCTGCTGCCCCAGCTCCTGAGATGTGGGACAACTGACAAGATGGGTAATGAGCTTTCATTTTCTTTATACAAAGTTAATTAAGGAAGTGGGTGGTCTCCACTTATTTTGCAGCTTATTCAGATCAGTAACCTTCTTTCTTCCTTTCTGATAGAGCCTTTCCTATGGCTGGAGACTCAGTGCCAGAAATAGAGCAAGTTTAGCTGCATTTATACTCTGTGTATTTGCTCAGGGGAAGGACATGCCTGTTACTCCAAGGATTTGCAAGATGGTCAATTTACTGCAAGCAAATCAAACCAGACTGGGAAGCACTCTAACTTTCTAATAGATTTTATTTCCAGATCCTTAGCTGAGATCCCCAAGGTGGTCCATTTAGACTAACTAGATTTCAGTCAAACATGTATAAACTGCTAGATTTGTCAGTTCCCGAGGCAACTGACAAAAGTCTGTCTCACTCAGTACTGGGTCCTCTGTGTCTAGCTCACTCTCTGGCACCTAGCAGGTAACCAATGAAGTACTGATGAATAAATGAAGGAGTCCTTTATAGAACAACTTCTAAGTCTGCTGGCCAAATACCCCAGTAAATACTTTAGGCATCTCCCAAAGAAAGAGCGGTGGTGAGAAGGATGACCAGCAACGGTATCTACTCTCTTTTGGATCTGAGCAGTCCTGTGTTTGGGCATGTGGTCATTCATTCATGTAATAAACATTTATTGAAACATGTTCCACGCGCCAAGTATAGGGAATACAAAGGTAAATAAACTGTGGTTCTGACTGTCAAGGAGTTCAGTTTTTCTAGGGAATAGACAATAAAAATCATTGCGATGCCATCTAATGAGTGCTTGAGGGGATAGGCGCTGAGGGCCATGGGAGCACAAAAGAGGGACATCCAGTTTGAGCTGAGAGGTCAGGAAAGGCTTCCCAGAAGAGAGGAGAGTTAACTCAAGTTCTGTAGGGCAAAGGAGAAGTTAGCCAAGATGAAAAAGAGAGAGAGAAAGGCATTCCAGGTATATTTTAGGCACAGAGAGGTGAAACCAGCATGATGCTTCCAAGGAACTATAGGTAGTTGATACAGTCACTATTGGCATTTTGGGCTGGATAATTCATGGTTGTGGGAGGCTGTCCTGTGCACAGTAGGATGTTTAGCAGCAGTAGCTCTAGATCCTACCCACTACATTCCAGTAGCACCTCACTCCCCTGAATTGCGTCAACCAGAAATGTCTCCCGTTATTGCCAGATGTTCTCCAGGGGGCAAAACCACCCCTAGTTGAGAAACACTTAGAGCCAAAGGTATGTGTGAGGAAGTGATGGGAAACAAGATTGGAAAGCCAGGCAGGGGTCCAGGTCATGAAAGCCATGTGCTCTGTGATAAGAAGTTTGGACTTTATCCTGAAGATCACAAGAAGCCCTTGAAGTATTTCAAACTAGAAGATAATACGGTCAGATGTGTGTTTTAAGACTATCACTCTGGCAGCAGAGCGGAGTGTACATGTGAAGGGGGTGTGTGGCAAGAGTGGAAGCAGGGCAATGAGTTAGGAGACTCTTGCAATCATCCAGAAGGGAAGTGATGAGAGCCAGTGATGAGAGTGAAGGCAATGGCAGTGGGAATGGAGCAAAAAGGGAAGATTTGAGAGAGATGAGAAAAACAACATTCTTAGGACTTAGGGATTTAAGGATGTTGGGGGGGTGCTGAGGAAAAAGATGTGATTCCAAGTTCCTAGTTTCAATAAGTGGATAAATTATGGGGCCATTCACAGACACAGGGACCATAGGAAGAAAATCAGGTTTGAGGAGGACCATACATTTTATTACTGACATGTTGAGTTTGAGCTACTACGGGACATTCCAGTGAAAATGGTCAGAAGGGAATTTGCCATACGGGTGCGCATTAAGCCCAGAGTTATGGGAGCGACTAGGGTAGATGGGTCCTGAAAAGGACCTATGTGACAGCCTGTCATATACCACTACATTTGCTACTAAACAGCTCGGAGCCTTCTCTCGCCTTCATTTGTTTAATAAACATTTCCGAGGTGCCAGACTCTAGGCTGAGTGCAAGGGATATAAAGAAAAGGAAGACAGGGCTCCTGCCTTCAAGGTTCTCACAATCCACAGAGGGAGACAGATAAGTAAACATACAATAGTGATGTGGTGCGAGAAGCGCTGTGATGCATGCACGCAGAGGGCTATAAGAGCGGGAGAGCAAGGGCATCTAATGGGGTGCGTCTAAGGGGGAAAGGCAGAGACAGCTTCCCGGGAGAGGCAATAGGATGGAGAGGTGAAGAATCGCAGAGGCCACGAGAATGCACCTTGCAGGCCTCCAGCCAAGGCAGCACTTCTCAGCCTCAGCACGATTCATATTTTAGACTAGATCATTCTTTGTCGTGGTGGCTGTGGGATGTTGAGCAGCATCCCTGGCCTCCAATCACTAGATATCAGGAGCACTCTCCTCCAACTTGTGACAATCAAAAATGTCTCCAGATGGTGCCAAATGTCCCCCCCTGCCACACCTTCGTGGAGGGACAAAATTAGCCCTGGGGATACTGAACTATGAGCAGCATCATTTGATCAGGGCCAAAGGTGCCATATTCTGAAATGCATCACCAAGTGTGCACAAGGCTGCACTTCCCACGGGCTGTTTCTGACCAAGACACTAAGCATCAGGGACACTCACGTAAACCCGTCGCGGGGAGATGAAGGACTCCACTGACACCATCCTTTGGCTCAAGGATTCCGTGAAGCCCTCTCTGAACCCTTCTTTAACTACCTGGCTATCTCGGATGTTCCTACCCAAGCTTCCCCCCGCCCCTTTTCACCAGCGGTCAGATTTATGTCTTACTCTGATGGCTCTCTCAGCCTTCTCCAGCAACCTCCCCAGTTTCTCTCATACTGGTGTTTCTTTTAGTGAAACCCTTGCATGTTTAATCCCATGTTGGCTTCTGCTTCTCAGAAGACCCAGACTAACATAGGCAGTCAGACTCTGGAATCAGAAACATCGGGAGCTCCCATCGTGGCTCGGTGGGAGATGAATCAGACTAGGAACGATGAGGTTGGGGGTTTGATCCCTGGCCTCGCTCAGAGGGTGGAGGACCCGGCATTGCCGTGAGCGGTGGTGTGGGTCACAGACGCGGCTCGGATCTGGCATGGCTGTGGCTGTGGTGTAGGCCGGTGGCTACAGCTCCGATTCGACCCCTAGCCTGGGAACCTCCATGTGCCGTGAGTGCGGCCCTAAAAAGACAAAAGGCAAAAAGAAAAGAAAGAAATATCTGGGTTCAGGAGTTCTCTTGTGGCGGCGGCAGGTTAAGGATCCAGTGTTGTCACTGCAGTGGCTTGAAACCTTCACATGCGGTGAGTGTGGCCAAAAACAGAGAGAAATATCTGGGTTCAACTCCTGGTTCCTCTTACTAGCTGTGTGTCCTGGAGCAAGTTTCCATACTTCTCTGAACGTCGTTCACTTGTGGGTAAAATGGAGGTACCAGTAGCCACTTCAGAAGGTTTCTATGAGGATGAGATGAACCAGTGCACCTAAAATATTTAGCTAGACACCAACTAAGAACCCATTAAGTGCTGATTCTTGGTAAAGGACGGACATGTGGAGAAGGGCATTCTGAGCAGACTGGACAGCGTGATGCACAGACGTGGCGGGAGGGATGCGAAACGGTGTAAGCAATCCAGTACCACCGAGGAGACACAGCGTGCAAGCTGCAAGGGACGAGAGCTCATGTGAGAGGCGGGCAGGTCTCGAGCAGAACAATTCCGATCCCTTCAA
The DNA here is from genome assembly GCF_054392235.1 of Sus scrofa. Lineage (NCBI taxonomy): Eukaryota > Metazoa > Chordata > Mammalia > Artiodactyla > Suidae > Sus > Sus scrofa. Next base: position 120,224,561 of record NC_139401.1, read on the forward strand.
TCTTTGTGATTCAAGTTATATGTGCCAATCCTTTCATCAGCTCTTCTGAGCTTTCTTCGAGTTCACTACATCTGTCTTTAAGCTAAGAACCTAAACCTTCACACAAACTTCTTCCACATTCTCTCATTCCAAGGTTCTGACTAGTTGGGGGAGAGACTAAAGGGTTTGTTGCTTCCCAGTCCCCCCCTCAGGATTCCAATTTATGCAGCCTTGAATGGGGATTACTTGGAGGGAAAAAGCTCTAATCGCTACTTGGCCCTTGCCCTGAAAACTCTTTCATTCGATCCAAAAACATTAACAGGGACCATTTTTCCCCTAAGGAGAGTTAATCATTACCCCAGCCTCCTCCTCTCTGCCCTCTCTTCCCCCTACCCGCCCCCAAGAATAATCCAGCCATGTTCATGAGCATGAGAATTTAAAAACCTGCAATAATATAACCAATGCATGGATGTTCTGCCAAGTAGACTTGAATTCAAGTCCCAACCCCAACAATGAACAGCTTTACAATCTTTAGCAAGTCAGCCTCTGAGCCTCAACTTCCCTTTCTATATAATAGGGTAATAAATCATACCCTGGATGAAAAAAGCATTTTGAAAACTGCAAAGCACAGGACAACTTGTGTCAAGTTAGGGTGCCCTTCAAAATGTTCTGTGCTTCCCGTGACATGTTTACCCAGGCAATAGATGTGAAAAAATCCAACTGATCTTCTCAGTAAGCACAGAAACAGCTGCCCAACACTTCTCCGATGGAGAAAAGTATAAGCCCCAAAGGACTGGCAATACCAAGCTCTGGACTGGGTTTCATTCATTCAGCTTCGCAAAATTGAAATTTCTCTCCCTAGTCCCTCAACCCACTCCTGTGGCTTAGCGAATCCACTCTTATCTTCTCTAACTTACTTGGTTTAGGAGCTCCCTTCTTTACACCTAACATTACTCTATATGTCTGTCTACTTGTTTACCATCTGTCATCCTCTACTATGAATGTAAGCTTCATGAGAGCAGTTTTGTGGGTTTTTTTTTTTTTTGCTGTTAAACCTGTTGCTTTATCTGCAGGACCATGCACAGCGTCTGGCACATGGTAGGTATTTACTTCACCTCTGCATGAATGGATGGATGAATACATCACTGAAGTGCAAGACACCTGCAACAGTGTCCTGGCTGGGCTTCCATCCTCCAATCTCTCTAGTCCTGTAGGCGCTCCAGGTGAGCCTTTACCTGAGTAGAGCTAAGAATAAGAATGTAGATTTTGACGAGCTGGTGAAGGAGCACAGGCTCCATTCTCAGGAGTGGAAGAATAATAGGAAGAAGGCTTTAACACTTCCAGAACCATCAGAAGAAGGGTATTTGGAATTATAAGCATGGGTAGACTTGCCCAAAGTGTCTTCTGTAGAAAACTAATCTCATGAATGCTTCTCAACAAAAGGGTTCCACAATCAAGTAAGTTTGAGAAACACGGCATCATTCATTCCACACTAAGTGCACCCAAAGATTTCCAGGGTGTATTAGCATATTAAAAGCTTTCAAACATCAGATGGTAAAGAAATGTGCTTAATTACAGGGCTCATCATTAGAATCTGCAGAAAATATTTTAGAAAAAACTTGTCTAGGAAACAACCATTAGAAGAAATTTATCGCATTTCTAGAAGTCTTATGCTTCCCCAGATCTTTAAAATCTGCAGCCTGTTTCCATTTCGTTATCACCAGCAAAATGGAGCTTTAAAGGGAAAGGAAGCTGAGTGTTCAAGAGGAGTTACCAAAATTAGGGTGCAGTAAAGGACTGGTGAGACTGGCCAAGGCAGAGAGGAGCTCAAGTATAAAACTCAGCTGGTGGGATCTGTGGAAAAAGGCAAAAAGCAAGCTTCTTATGATTCACTCTCTCAATGACTATAATCCGCCTTTCCCTCCCCACACGCCCCTGAAATCGCCCTCACCAATGGATGGACCCCTGTTACAAATCCCAGTGGGCACTTTTCTGTCATTAGCTCTCAGACGTATCTGACACAGTCGACCCTCCCTCCCTTTTGAAACATTCTGCTCCTTTGCCTTCTACAAAACCAGGTTCTCCTGGTTTGGGTCCTGCCTCTTTGGTTCCTCCACCTCCGTCTCCTTGTATCTGTCAATCCTTCAACAGTGGCATACACTGAGGCCGTGTCCTCGGCCCGCTTCTCTCCTCATCCGACACATGACCCGAAGCACTCACTACTCCCATGACTTCAAATACTATCTATAGGCTGGTAACTCCCCAAATCTGTATTTCTGGCGTGGTCCAGCCCCTTGATTTGGGGATTTTTATTTTTATTTATTTATTTACGTTGCTTTTTAGGGCTGCGCCTGCAGCCTATGGAAGTTCCCAGGCTAGGGGTCTAATCAGAGACGTAGCTGCCGGCCTACACCACAGTCACAGCAACGCTGAATCTGAGCCAGGTCTTTGACCTACACCACAGCTCACGGCAACGCCGGATCCTTAACCCACTGAGCGAGGCCAGGGATCAAACCCACATCCTCATGGTTACCAGTTGGATTCATTTCCACTGAGCCACAAGGGGAACTCCTCATTTTTGAATCTTAATATCCAATTTTCTACTCAACGTTTAAACTTGAACGTGTACTCAACTTGCCCAAATCTGAATACATCCTCTTTTCATGATATCAGAAAAACAGCACTGCCATCAACCCAGCTGCCCGAGTGAAAATCCTAGGAGTCAACCTTGACTCTCTCTCTCTCCATTCAATCAACTCCTGTCAATTCATTCTCCTAAATATTTCTGAAATAGTCTATTCACTTCTTTTTATCCTCATTGCTACTGCTTATTCTTATTTCAGGCCCCTAATTTCAGACCACCTCCTTACAGAACTCACTGCCTCTGATCTTGCCACTGCCCCACCCCCATCCCGCCCCAATCCATTTGGTCATGTCCTAACAACAATGCAATACAAGTCTGATCTTATCACCTCTGCTTAAAACACTTCCGAAGGACCTCAATATAATTTCTAAAGCCCTTCGTGATCAGCTCTTGCTCTCGCAGTCAAGTGTAATGGTTAGACTAGGGAGCAAGTCTGGCTGGGTTCAAAGCCCAGCTTTACCATTTTTAGTAATCGTGTAACTTGGAGCAAGTTAACTTTCCTGTGTCTATAGTTTTCTCATCTGTAAAGTGAGGTAATTACAGTACCTACATTCTAGGGTCGTTTTAAATATTTTGCTAATGTATGCATAGTATTCAAACAGTGCTCTATAAATATGAGCTTTTTCAAAAAATTTGTTGAAGTATAGTTGATTTACAATGTTGTATTAATTTCTGCTGTACCACAAAGTGACTCAGTTATACATATGTATACATTCTTTTTTATATTATCTTCCATCATGGCTTATCCCAGGAAATTGGATAGAGTTCCCTGTGCCATACCACAGGACCTCATTGCTTATCCACTCTAAATGTACTAGTTTGCATCTACTAACCTCAAACTCCCAGTCCATCCCACCCCTTCCTCCCTCCCCCTTGGCAACCGTAAGTCTGTTCTCCATGTCTGTGGGTCTGTTTCTGTCTGGTAGATGGGTTAATTTGTGCCATTTTATTTTATTTTATCTTTTTAGGGCCACACCTGCAGCATAGGAAGTTCCCAGACTAGGGGTCAAATCGTAGCTGCAGCTGCCGGCCTACACCACAGCTACAGCGACACAGGATCCGAGCCACGTCTACAACTTATATCACAGTTCTCAGCAACTCCAGATCCTTGACCCACTGAGCAAGGCCAGGGATGGAACTGGCATCCTCACGGATACTAGTCGGGTTTGTTACCGCTGAGCCACGACGGGAATTCCCACTTATGCCGTATTTTCGATTCCACATATAAGTGATAGCATATGGTATTTGTCTTGCTCTTTTTGACTTACTTCACTTAGTGTGAGATCTCTAGTTGCATCTATGTTGCTGCAAAGGCCATTATTTCATTCTTTTTAGTGCTGAGTAGCAGTCCATTGTATATACGCACCACATCTTCTGTATCCATTCACCTGTCGATGGACACTTAGGTTGCTTCCATGTCTTGGCTATTGTGATTAGTGCTGCAGTGAACAGAGGGGTGCATCTATCTTTTCGAATTATAGTTTTGTCCAGGTAGATTCGCAGGAGTGGCATCGGGATCCTACGGTAACTCTATCTTTAGTTTTCTCAGGAACATCCTTACTGTTCTCCATAGTGGTTGCACCAATTTACATTCCCACCAAGAGTGTAAGAGGGTTCCCCTTTCTCCACACCCCCTCCAGCAGTTGTAATCTGTAGACTTTTTGATGATGGCCATTCTGACCAGTGTGAGATGGTACCTCATTGCAGTTTTGATTTGCATTTCACTAATGATTAGCAATGGTGAGCATCGTTTCATGTGTTATTGGCCATCTGTAGGTCTTCTTCGAAGAAATGTCTATTTTGGTCCCTAAATGTTAGCTTTTAGTAGTAATATCTCTTCAGCCTTATCTCATGCCACTCCTTCCCTCACTCTCCAACCTCTGGCCATATCGTATATTTTTAGTTTCTATAGCACAACACATTCTCCTTTTTTTTTTTTTTAAGTGCACAATTCAGTCGCTTCTAGTATATTCAAAGAATTGTGCACCCATCATAACAATCAATTTTAGAATATTTTCATCACCTCAAAAAGAAGCCCCATAGCCCTTAGCCATAACCCCCGACCTCCTCCACACCTGCCCTAGCTCTAGGCAACCACGAATCAATCCACTTTCCATCTCCATGGATTTATCTGTTCTGGACGTTTCATACACATGGAATCCTACAACATGGGGCCTTTCTATCTGACATCTTTCACTTAGCATATCTTCAATGTTCCTCCGCGTGGAAGCGTGCCTGGTTATGGACATGCCATGTTCTCTTTCGGCCTTTGTACTTGGCGTCCCCTCTGGTAGTAACACATCTCTGCCCCGGATTCACATGGCTAACTCCCATTTAAACTTCAGTTGTCCAGCTAGATGGAATGATAAGATTTCTTCCTAGAAGCCTTTGATGACAACCCTCTCCCATCTCCTCTCCCGCTCCAGTCTGAATTAGGTAAGCTTCCCAGGTGCTCCCCCAATAGCCTGCACATTCTCTCTTGCTTGTCTCTCTCTTGGATTGCCGGTGAAGAACAGCTGCTCATACCCAGCACCAGCAGAGTGTGTGACACACGGTAGGCACTCAGTTACTTTGCTGAATTAGTGAAATGGGGAACACGACAGGCTGGCCCAGAACAAAAAAGTGGGAGGTTTTCTGCTGTGGGACTAGACTAAACTTTCAAAAACACTGCTTTTTTCAAGCCTAATGTTCTCAAGCAAGATGCTGGGCCTCAGTTTTTCCTTCACGAAATAAGACTTCACCTGAAAAATCCCTACAATTCCTTTCAGCTCTGACACTGATTGCTTATAAGTATGGGTTTAATTAGTCTTCTAATTATGAAGGAGAGCCAAAAGGATACCAAATGCATTAAAAATACATTTCTCTCAAATTAGTGGGAAAATGGCACTGTACAAAATATTGCTTTTTTTCCCTTAAAGCATTAGCAATGTGACATTTACTGGGTTCAAATAAACAAAAAAATTAAAATAATGTCTTACATCGGAATGGTTAAGGAATACAGCCTCCATCAACTAGAAGCTTCCGAATTCTCTTTTAATCAGTTCTATCTTGACACTTGATTGAAATATTAGCAGTAAGTGCCTCTGCATTTATCAGCATTTAAAGACCTGAATTAATTTCCCTCCACTGGCCTGGCTTTTTAAGATGGAATGGAAAGTACGAGGTACCATTTCCTCTCCAAGAAGCACTTGCCAGCTCTATCAGCCAGGCCCAAGCTATTGTGAGTGGACTTGTATTAATGAACAACCCTGTGGCTCCTTCTGGGTCTGGACTGCTCTCCATTAGAGCAACCAGAGCTAAAGATGGCAGAAGCAGCAAAAAAAAAAAAAAAAAAAAAAAAAAAAAAAAAAAAAAAACCCTTTGGAATCACAGCACATTCTCTTTCTGTATACCACTCTGAGGTTTCAATATAATAACTCCCATTTATCAAACCCTGTATTAACCCTTTATAGTATAATGTTGATACTAATCCCATGGAATAAGTATTATTATTGTTATTTCAGTAGTATTATTACCTTCATTTTTACAAATGAGGAAACAGAGAGCTTGAACAACTGCCCAACGTCATGCATCCAGTAAACGGTAGGGCCAAGGTTTAAAATGAGGCCTTTCTGGAAGCCCCCTGGTGCTCCTAATGGTTAGGATTTGGCTCTTTTACCACTGCGGCCCAGGTTCAATCCCTGGTCTGGGAACTGAGATCCCACTTCAAGCCACCATATGTCGCAGCCCCCCCAAAACACACACACACACACACACACACACACAAATAAAACCAGGCCTTTCTGAACACAGAGGCAGGGCCTAGGATGGCATGGTACACACGCCTCTCATTATTTAATAAGGAGTCATTTACATATATTCCTCTCCCACTGTGCTACGAGCTCCCTGCGTTTGTGGCACCAGCATGTAGCATAATGCTTGACACGTTGGCTCATTCATTCCTTCAAACAGACCTATTGAGTGTGTGCTGTATGCTAAACACTGGTTCCAGGACTGGACCACAGGGCAGTGAACAAGGCAGTAAGATCCCTGGCCTAGTGGAGCTTACATGCAGGTGAAGGAGACAGACAAGTAAACAAACAAGATTTTCTGTGAAGAAAATAAAGCAAGAAAATGCAATTAAGAGTAGCCTGGGGGTGGGGGTGGGCAGTGCTTTGCGAGACTTAGGTGATCAGGGAAGGCTTCTCTAAGCGGGTGACAAGCGGGTGACAATTCATCTGAGCTGAGATTCAAATGATGAGAAGGGCCAGAGGAAGCACAGTCCAGGCAGAGGGACCAGGATGCATAAAGGCCAGGAGCTGAGGAAGTGCTGGGCACATTTAAGGGCAGAAAAGAGGGCAAGTGTGGGTGGAGCACCGGGCTGCGTGGTAGATGTCAGATCTTACAGGGCTGTGGAGGCATCGGGCACCTCCCGTTGTACCTACATTTAGGATTGGGACTGCTGCCCCCTACTGATTCATAACAAGAGCCGGGCTGGAAGCAACAAGTTTATGAAGGGGGGATATTCAGGGGCAAGATCGCCGGACTCTGGGAAGGAAAGCATGGCCTTCCTTGCACCTGCTTCCTCTGCTCCCTGGGAATGCCCTTCTTTTGTAGCCTACTCCATTTTTTACGCTCCCTCTTCCTCCTCCTTCACACACATCTCTAAAACAATATAACCATGCAAGCCATATCGTTCCACTCCTCCTGGCATCATGAGCCAGCTCGTCTGTGCCTTGAGCCTCTAATGCTAGAAACACGGAGTAGGATAAGACGGGGCAGTGGTGGTGACAGTGGCAGCAGCCACGTCCTGGCTTGAGCTCTGAGCTCCAATTCTTCCTCCGCCTGACCCCTGGAGAGAGTCAGACAGAGGTAGCTTGGCTAAAACATCAGTCTGGAGGGCCGAGCTTCCTAACTACTATGGTGAGCAGGAAGGAAAGTAAGACTCAGAAAAAGCAAACACCAGGGAACAAGAATTACAATCACAGCCTCCGCACCTACACCAGACCGGCTGGGAGGAGGGCTCCTGGCATAAATACGCGTGGGTTTCAGCGCAGAGAAATGCCTTTTCCTCTCCTGAAAGCCGGGTCCACCGCTTCTTACTCCCTACCGCCCCACTGTGGAGAAACGGTTTTGGAAAACGCTGACGCGCAGGGCTTATTGGGGGGAAAAGATTCACTGCCACATCCTTCTTCCCGGCTTTGAGCGGCTAGCAATCCCCACTTCCCATTTCCCCCAACACGCATCTCGCTCAGAGAAAGCGGGTTTTAACAGATGTACGACGGCATCGTCCTCACCTCTCACGGCTAAAATTTAAGGCCAGTAAAATAAACATTGAGCTTAACATCTTTGACAAAAAGAGCAAAACATGGCATGAGAAAATAGGAGGAAGGAAATAATAAAGATAAAAGCGAAAATAAATAAATTAGAGGCTGTAAAAACAGTGGAATGAATAAATACATTCAAGAGCCAGTTGCTTGAAAGGGCTAATAAAGTAGATGAACCTCTGGCAAAGCTATGTAAGAAAAACATACACATAAAATTAGAGATGAGAAAGGGACTGTAACAAAGAGTATAAACAATATTTTTTGATCGTAAGGAACTGCTGTGCACAATTGTATGTTAATAAATTTTTGAAATATAATGCAATGGATGCTTTTTGCTATAAAAACATAAAACATTAAAATTCATACTCTGAGTAGGAAATTTGAATGAATTAATAACTGAGGAATAAACTGAAAAAGTGTCACCACACAAAGTCCTTAAATCTAATAACAAATATGCTCAAATCTTAAAGGAAGAAAACACTTTTAAAAAGTTAGGATATACCTAATTTATTCTATGAAACAAATATGGTCCTGGTCCCCAAACCTAACGAAGACAAAATAAAGCACAAAAATCAGAGACCAATATAATCTCTGAATATAGGAACAAAAACTTTAAGCTATTAGCAAACATGATTTAACAAAGCTTGAAAGGAGTGAAACATCACAGTCACAAAGGGTTGACTCTAGGAAAGGAAAAATGGTTCAGACGAAAGGAGTCTATTAGCATAAGACTATAGGTTAAATCAGAGCTTGCCAGCTTTTGCAGGGCATACAGAGAAAATGAATGCCTGTATGTGTGGGCCATTGGGGTATGCAAATGCGGCTGCTCGCAGCTGGAGGAGGGGAGAAGGGGTTTCTGGCTGAGGGGCTGGATATACTGGTACATGCACAACCAAGGGTGCTCTTCATGGTATTTGCCAAGTCTTTAGGCACAGGAGTCGACCAATCACCATGTACTTGGATTCTGGGCAGCAGCATTAGATCAGGGGCCTGGCAGTCCCAGGCTGTAAGAGATGTGACTCCCGTAGTCGGTGGATTCTGGAGAAGCCTGGAGGAGGCAAGTCCCAGAAAATGGCTGGTTCTGTAAGGGAGAATTCAGGGTGCTCGGGGCAGCAGTGATTTACTTCAGAAGTATTTCAGTATTTTAAATGATCTGATTGTTTTACGGTGGACCGCCTGAATAGCAACTCTGCCTGCAACCCGGACCCAGCAGGTGCATCATTTGGGAAGATCCGGGTTAAACTATTTTAGGACTTACCACCCTGTATTGTAATGGTTGGCATCTTGTCCTCCTGACTAGTCTGTGACACTATTCATCTTTGTCTCTCCAGCACCTTTGCATGGTACCTAAAACATAGCAGAAGCTTAATACATGTCTGCCAGATGGATCAAGATTTATTTCCGAGAGATAACCAAAAGAGAAACTAACAGGTAACACACATTCTGTAAAATGAGGAATTTATGGATAAATAAAGTATATATATGAAAGTGATGAGGATAACATGACCAAAACATCTTTTTTTTTTTTTTTTTTTTTTTTTTTGTCTTTTTGCTATTTCTTGGGCCGCTCCCGCGGCATATGGAGGTTCCCAGGCTAGGGGTCCAATCGGAGCTGTAGCCACAGGCCTATGCCAGAGCCACAGCAACGCGGGATCCGAGCCGCGTCTGCGACCTACACCACAGCTCACGGCAACGCCGGATCGTTAACCCACTGAGCAAGGGCAGGGACCGAACCCGCAACCTCATGGTTCCTAGTCGGATTCGTTAACCACTGCGCCACGACGGGAACTCCAAAACATCTTTTTAAACATGAAGCAAAATAATATTTACTGAAGATTATTAACAGTATTTATTTTTATAAAACAAGAAAAACAAGGATAACTTCTATCATTTTAAATATTGTTTTAGAAGTGATCAACTCAATAAGATATAAAAAAAGATATGGATATTAAATAAATTATGATGGAAAACACAACATAAAGAACTTTGGAATAAGCAAGACAATTTATATAACCCATATAAAGAAAACTACAAAACTATTGGAAGATAGTAACAAAAAGCTCTCATCCTAAACCAACAAAAACGTGCTTTTAGTATGAACAAATGATACTATTGTGTTATTTTCTAAAATTGTTGTCAAGTTATGGCTGTAGGGAAAGTCCATACTCTTGTGGGCAAAGCATGAGTGGAGTCTCCCTGGAAAACAGTGGTTATTCCAGATTATGAGTCATCTGAGTGAAAAGGTAAGAATATGCAACTAATAAGGCAAGTCTTAGATATGAAAAGAAATGAATCACTTGTCTTTAAGTCTAGTGCTCTTGGATTCAGGCATCCAAGGATTCAGAAGTTCTCTCCTTATGCTCCTGGATGGGGGCTTGCTAAGATGGTACCCACCCTGTGGAAATACTTAGGGAGCAAGGATAAGACGGGTTTCTGAAAGGCAAGTCTTATATTCTAAAGTACAAAGATCTGGAGTTCCCATCGTGGCGCAGTGGTTAACGAATCTGACTAGGAACCATGAGGTTGCGGGTTCGGTCCCTGCCCTTGCTCAGTGGGTTAACGATCCGGCGTTGCCGTGAGCTGTGGTGTAGGTCGCAGACGCGGCTCGGATCCCGCGTTGCTGTGGCTCTGGCGCAGGCTGGCGGCTACAGCTCCGATTGGACCCCTAGCCTGGGAACCTCCATATGCCGCGGGAGTGGCCCAAGAAATAGCAACAACAACAACAAGACAAAAAAAATAAATAAATAAAAATAAAGTACAAGGATCTGGTTTGATATTATTCTCTGTATTTATTTATCTGCTGTTATTCCTTAGTCTTTAGAGCAATCTTGTTAAATGTTCCATCCTTACCTCAACTATGCTAGAAAGTACTCAGGAAAAATTAACGTGTCCACATTTAAACCAAAGTGGGGAAGATGGGGAAACAGAACCTCTTCTTTCACAGGCAGGGGGCTGTGGGTAATTATGTGGGTAAATGACTGCTTGAGCCAGGCACTGCTTTACACACCTTATCTCTTTTAAACAAACCAGTGAAGTAGGTGCTTTTATTTATTTATTTACACTACACCTAAGGAAGTTCCTGGGCCAGGGATCAAATCCACACCACAAGAGCGACCCGAGCCACAGTGGTGACAATGCCAGATCCTTAACCTGCTGAACCACCAGGGAACTCCAAGCAGAAGTTTTTATTAACCTTCATTTACAGATGAGAAAACTGAAGCTTAGGAAAACGTATTAATGTACCTGAAATTACACAGCAAGGGAAATGGCAGCGGTAAAAGCTCTGTCAAATGCCATGCTCCCACTGCTACTTACTCCAAAAGACCTCAGGGAAGAGGACTGTCAAGGACAAGAGTTAAGAGTTCTAGGTCTAATTTAATTAACTCAGGTAAACATTTTCCTTTTCTGAGATATAAAAGATGAATTCAATACACAGAACACATGCTATGTTCATAGCTGGGAACCCTAATATTGTAAGGATGTAAATTCTCCTTGAATTGGTTTGTTACTTTTTAGCATCACATTCTAAAATAACTCCAGAGACACACAGAATCTAGGTAGCATATGACAGGACAGTCTGGGTATTTTTATGAAGGTATTTTACTTGACACACTTAAGACAGACACCTCAAAGTCCACTAAGGGTGTTGTCTTCAACCTTGTCCAAAATATGGAGTTCTATAGCTCTAGTTTCTCCCCTGGTAACTTCATGCCAAAGGTCCTTAGAACACAGGAAGACACGCGTACTTGGCTGCTAAGTCCCTCACCCACAGTCAGCTCCCTATTCTCTAAGCAGGAACCAAAGGCCCTTCTGTGTTTTGATTCTGCTTTCTCCATCTTTTCTCAAGACTTTTCTTCTCGAGAATAATTTATCCCGTTTTATAATCACTTCTAACACTCTTACTTTTTTTTTTTTTTTTTGCTTTACAAGCTTGCTGCTTTTATACTGATGGATAGAAGCTCATTAAATCATCAAAGAGAGCATTTTTCTCTGCACACTGTGGGCATGTGCAAGTATGGAAGGGATTCACAAATAAAACACTTAAAGCATTAAAAGCATTGACCAGGGAGTTCCTGTCAAGGCTCAACAGTAATGAACTCAACTAGTATCCATGAGGATGTGGGTTTGATTCTTGGCCTTGCTCAGTGGGTTAAGGATCCAGTGCTGCCATGAGCTGTGATGTAGGTCGCAGATGCAGCTTGGACCCTGTATTGCTGTGGCTGCGTGCGGCATAGGCTGGCAGCTGCTGCTCCAATTCGACCCCTAGACTGGGAATTTCCATATGCCATGCATGTGGCCCTAAAAGGAAAATAAAATAAAATAAAATAAAAGTATGGACCAGCCCAGTGATCATGGATTTAATTCTGGAATTAGCTCAGAAATATAGAAATCTAATTGTTCTCCACTAGGCAGTCTGAAGAAAGAAAAAAAAAAAAAAGGAAAAGTAGCCTTCACTCAAGGAGGAATCCCAAGGGGTTCAAAGCACCCTATATCACAAAAGAAATCCACGTACACTAAACACAGAATAATAATAACTACAGCAAAATAAAAAATTGGCCTTGGGTTATTGTCAAAATCTTGTTCTGATTCCAGAGAATATAGACTCAGAGTTCTTGTGTGCTGCAATGGCTTTGGGATCCAGTGTTGTCACTGCAGCAGCTTGGTTTGTCACTGTGGCATGGGTTTAATCACTAGCCTAGGAACTTCCATATGTCATGGGCATGGCCAAAAAAAAATAGACTAAAGGGAAGAGGAGACAAGAAGGCAAATCAGATGGGCTTGAGCTCACCCCCTCTCACGAAACCACCAAAATCACAACTAACTGCTGAACAAAAAAGACTGAAACCTACCACAAAAGGCATTTTAAAAGCCCAAACAAAGAAAAAGCCACAATGAGCTCACAGGAGGAGCACTTTTGTGATATAATCCAATCCCATCCCCTACAGGTGGGTGACCCACAAGCTGGAAAATAACTCTCACAGAGGTTCCCCCACGGGAGTGAAACTTCTGAACCTCGCCTAGGGGTCTGGCATCAGGACGAGGAGCCCCCACAGCATTTGGCTGTGAAGGCTGGCAGGGCTTGAGTGCAGGAGCCCCTCAGGACTGGGGGAAACAGCCACTCCACTCTTGGAGGGAACACACACGCTTCCACATGCACAGGGACTGAGCACAAAGCACTGGCTCCAGAGTACCCTGGGCCAGACCTACCTGTGGGTCTCTGGGGAGGTGGGGGTCGGCTGGGGCTCACTGTGGGGGCAAGGACACGGGTGGCAGATGCCCCAGGGGATACGGATTGGCACGAGCTCTCCCTGAGGTTGTCATTTTGGCATCAAGACCTGGCCCCACCCAGCAGCCTGCAGGCTCCAGTGCTGGGACACCTCAGGCCAAATAACCAGCAGGGTGGGAACGCAGCACCACTCATCAGCAGATAGGCTGCCTAAAGTCACCCTGAGCCCACAGCTGCTTCAGCTCTAAACAAACCCCTTGACGTGGCCCTGCCCACCAGAGGGACAAGACCCAGCTGCACCTACCAGTGGGCAGGCACCAGTCCCTTCCACCAGGAAGCCTGTGCAAGCCCTTGGACCAACCTCACCCACCAGGCGGACAGACACCAGAAGCAAGAGGGACTATAATCTTGCAGCCTATGGAATGGAGACCACAAACACAGAAATTTAGACAAAAATGAGATGGCAGAGAAATATGTTCCATACAAAGGAACAAGATTAACCCAAGAAGAACAATTAAGTGAAGTGGAGATAGGCCATCTACCTGAAAAACAATTCAGAGTAATAAGAGTAAAGATGATCCAAGGTCTTGGAAAAAGAATGGAGGCACAGAGCAAGAAGATACAAGAAATGTTTAAGAAAGAACTAAAAGATTTAAAGAACAAACGGAGATGAACAATACATTTTACCTCAATTGAAAAAATTCATAATATGGGGAGTTCCCATCGTAGGTCAGCAGAAACGAATCTGACTAGCATCCATGAGGATACAGGCTCTATCCCTGGCCTTGCTCAGCGAGTGAAGGATCCAGCATTGCCATGAGCTGTGGCGTAGGTTGCAGATACAGCTCAGATCTGGTGTTGCTGTGGCTGTGGTGTAGACCAGCAGCTGTAGCTCTGATTCAACCCCTAGCCTGGGAACCTCCATATGCTGCAGGTGTGGCCCTAAAACGACAAAAATAAATAAATAAATAAATTCATAATATAAGAGTTCCCATTGTGGCTCAGCAGTAACAAACCCAACTAGTATCCATGAGGATGCTGGTTCCATCCCTGGCCTCGCTTAGTGGGTTAAGGATCCGGCATTGCTGTGAGCTGTGGTATAGGTCACAGACACAGCTCAGATCTAGCACTTGTGTGGTTGTGGCGTAGGCCAGCAGTTGTAGCTCCGATTAGACCCCTAGCCTGGGAACTTCCATATGCCATGGGTGCAGCCCTAAAAAGCAAAAAAAAAAAAAAAAAAAAAAAAAAATCATAATGTGATATACCAAAACCATTGAATTGTACACTTAAAAGGATGAACTGAATGGTTTTTGAGTTATAATATATCTCAATTAAGCTGTTCAAAACAAGAGAATGGACTATTGATACCTGCAGGTTGGATGAATCTCAAAATAATTATACTGAGTGAAAGAAGCCAGATAAAACAGAGTATATAGCATGTAATTCTATTTATATAAAACCGAGAAAATGCTTACTCATCCATAGTGACAGAAAGCAGAACAGTGGTTGCTTGGCAGGGGGGCTGGGAAAGGTCAGGAAGGAGGTATTACCAAGGGGAATGAGAAAATGTTTAGAGATGACAGATCTGTTAATTATCTTAATTGCGGTGATGGTTTCACAAGGTGTCTAAGCTCCTCAAATATACAAATATGTGTTTCTTTTATGTCATTTACACCTTTACAGAACTGTTTAAAAAATATACTTTTTCAGAGTTTCCACTGTGGTGCAATGGGATTGGTGGTGTCTTGGGAGCAGTGGGACACAGATTCGATCCCTGACCCAGCACAAGTGGGTTAAGGATCCAGTGTTGCCATAGCTGCAGCTTTGGTCGCAACTATGGCTCAAATCTGATGCCTGGCCCGGGAACTTCATATGCCACGGGGCAACCAAAAAAGAAAAAGATATAGGTATATTTTTTCAAATGGCTGGTGTGAATGAAAATGGCCTGACACATGGTAAATGCTTTATAGATTATAACAGAAAAATCAGATATATAGAACAGAGTAGCAGTTATCAGAGGGGAAGGGACAGAGGGAGGGCAAAGTGGGTAAAGGGGATTGACTGTATGGTAATGGATGGAAACTAAGTTTTTCGTGGTGAGCACACTGTAAGGCATATAGAAATATAAATATAATGTACACATGAAACATATAATAATGTTATAAACCAGTGTTATTTCAATAAAAAATTTTCTTTAAAAGGTAAAAAGCCCAATCATATACAAATGGTCAATAAGCACATGAAAAAATGCTCAACATCCTTAGCCATCAGGGAAGTGTATATCAAAACCACATCACACTCACCAGGGTAGTTATAATAATAATTCAAAAAAAGATAATAACAAGTGTTGGCCAGGATGTAGAGAAATTGGAACACTTGTATATCGCTGATTAGAATGTAAAATGTACTTTGGAAAACAGTTCAGCAGTTCCTCAAAAAGTGAAACGTAGAGTTAACATACGGCCCACTCTTAGGTGTATATCCCAGGGAATTGAAAACACACGTCCACCAAAAAAAAAATCCATACATAAATATGTACGGTAGGATTATTCACAGTGGCCAAAACATGGAAACAATTCTAATGTCCATCAGCTGATGAACTGATAAATAAATGTGGTATATCCATACAATGGAATATAATTAGCATTGAAAAGGAATGAAATACTGCTACACGCTACAACATTGATGAATCTTGAAAGCATTATGCCAAATGAAAGACGCCACTCACAAAAAATCAGATATCTAGAATAGGCTTGGAGTTCCCGTCGTGGCGCAGTGGAAATGAATCCGACTAGGAACCATGAGGTTGCGGGTTCGGTCCCCGGCCTTGCTCAGCAGGTTAAGGATCCGGCGTTGCCATGGGCTGTGGTGTAGGTCGCAGACTCGGCTTGGAGCCTGCAGTGCTGTGCCTGTAACGTTGGCCGGCAGCTGTAGCTCCGATTCAACCCCTAGCCTGGGAACCTCCACATGCCACGAGTGCGGCCCCAAGAAAAAGACAAAAGACGAAAAAATAAAATAAATAAAAAAATAGAATAGGCTAATCTGTAGAGACAGAAAATAAATTGGCAGTTGCCTATAGGTGGGGTGGTTAGGGCGAAATGAAGAGTGATTGGTAATGGGTACCGGATTTCTTTTTGGAGTTATGATTATTTTATAAAATTAGAGAGCGATGATGATTACATAACTCCAAGAATATATTAAAAATCACTGGATTATACTCTATAAATGGCTGATTTTATGGTAAGTGAATTATGTCTCAATAAAGCTGTTCTTTAAAAAAGTCAGTGGGTCAATAAGTATTATTTTCTTTGTGTTTGATATGGGGCTAATGTCCCTTATGCCAGCATCAACTATGTAGTAATGTGAGTAGAGAACATTTCTCATTTCTTTGTTTCTTTTTTTTTTTTTTTTTTTTTGCTTTTTTTTTGCTTTTTAGGGCTGCACCTGCAGCATTTGGAAGTTCTCAGACTAGGGGTTGAATCGGAGCTATAGCTACAGGCCTACACCACAGCCACAGCAACATGGCATCCAGGCCTCATCTGTGACATACACCACAGCTCACAGCAACACTGGGTCCTTAACTCACTCAGCGAGGCCAGGGATCAAACCTGCGTCCTCATGGATACTGGTCAGATTCATTACCGCTGAGCCATAATGTGAACTCCCTGAATAGAGAATATTTCTATCCAGAGGAAATATTTTAAATTGTTGTGGAACATGTTGGAAATATGAATGAAGGAAGTGGGCTCTAAAAACGTATTTGTTATACAGTTTATTGCAGAATATAAAGTGTCTTGTAGCCTAAAGCCTTGCTACTCAAATTGTGGTCCAGCAGCATGAGCACCACCTGGGAACTTGTTAGAAATGCAGAATCACGGGTCCCATGGAGACTTAGTGATTCAGAATCTGCATTTTAACAAGATCTGCAGGTGTTTGGCATGCACGGTACAGTCTGAGAACACTAGCCTGAAGGTTAGCAGGATGACTTCATGACACTTTAATTTGCCTTGTAATCAGTCTGTAAGTGAGATGGTGGCAGCATATTTAATATTGTATTATGTTGAATATTCTCTATGTAGATTAATCATAGATGTAATCATAATCCTAAAAATTGAAGGTGAGTCCATTTTAGTACAATTTCTCTCTCTACTTTTAATCTATTACTTTCCATAGCCCTCTGTAAAATTCTAGGATACATTTCTTTTCAATGATAGTATTTCAGTGGTAATTTGTCATTATTATGATTAATATTTGCACATTTCAGGAAGACACACCTGGTTAGTGTACTTTTTAAAATTCCTGGAATTTTTAAATAAAAAGTGTGCATACATAGATAATTTGCAGTTTTGGGTTTTTTTGTTTTTTGTTTTTTGCTTTTTAGGGCCGCATTCACGGCATATGGAGGATCCCAGGCTGGGGGTGGAATCGGAGCTACAGCTGCCTGCCTACACCACAGCCACAGCAACGCAGGATCGGAGCCGCATCTGTGACCTACACCACAGCTCATGGCAATGCCAGATCCTTAACCCACTGAGTGAGGCCAGGAATGGAACCAACAACCTCATGGTTCCTAGTTCGTTTCCACTGCATGATGACGGGAACTCTAATTGTAGGGTTTTGTTTTTTGTCTTTTTAGGGCTGTAGCCACGGCATATGGAGGTTCCCAGACTAAGGGTCCAATTGGAGCTGTAGCCACCGGCCTACACCACAGCCACAGCAACTGGGTATCCAAGCCACATCTGCAACCTACACCACAGCTCACAGCAACACCGGATCCTTAACCCACTGAGTGAGGCCAGGGATCGAACCCGAATCCTCATGGTTCCTAGTCAGATTTGTTAACCACTGCACCAAGACGGGAACTCCCAATTTTCAGTTTTTAAGTGAAACTTCCTAGTAGTGAAGAAAACTATTTGATATTTAACGCATTATTTGCCTAGTGTGCCAAGTAGGTAAACTATTCTATTCAGTTAAAAGCTGTTCATTTTCAAAGCATTGCTGTGTCCTTGTTAAATTGCTAAACTACATTTTCAATTTATAAGACTGCTCTTTCATTCATGTAGAAATTAAAATAAATTAACAGACTAGTTTCGTAAAATAAAACCGTCAGGTACATTAATTTGAGCAATATTTGATAACTATATATTGCACATACTTTGGAGGAGGGACCATATGATAAACTTGGAAAGCATTTTTGAGGTATCAGTCATATAAAGGCATTTTGCAAAATTCAAATAATTCTTTTCTTGCCTTCCTATAGCAATATTATGCCTTTTAGTATCCATTTGTATGATAAAATGGTTTTCTTGATCTTCCTATATTGCTGGGACTTTATTTTGCAATCCAACTGCAAAATCTCTCAAGTATGATCATTATTAATCATCACCTAAGACAGAATCTGTGTTCATTTCCTTCCTAAGTGGTTATAACATACATAGAATGTAGTTTATATGTGGTTTAGTTTAGGCATCCTTCATGAATATGATTTGATAGTATAAATGGCCTCATTTCTTCTTGACTTGCTCTCTTCTGGCCCATCATTTTACAGAAGAAAAGGGACAACTTTCTCTTTAAGAATTACTCTGTTGTGATACTCCATGGAGATTGTAAGGCAAGAGTTTGGGTGTAAAAGAGAACAGTCATCCCAGCAGGAGCAAGGTCAGAGCTGTCTACTAGTATTTTATAAATGAAAATATTTTTGACCCAAGAAATAGCAACAACAACAACAACAGAAAAAAAAAAAAAAAGACAAAAGACAAAAAAAAAAAAAAAAAAAAAAAAAGGGAGTTCCCGTCGTGGCGCAGTGGTTAACGAATCCGACTAGGAACCATGAGGTTGCGGGTTCGGTCCCTGCCCTTGCTCAGTGGGTTAACGATCCGGCGTTGCCGTGAGCTGTGATGTAGGTTGCAGACGCGGCTCGGATCCTGCGTTGCTGTGGCTCTGGCGTAGGCCGGTGGCTACAGCTCCGATTAGACCCCTAGCCTGGGAACCTCCATATGCCGCGGGAGCGGCCCAGGAAATAGCAACAACAACAACAACAGAAAAAAAAAAAAAAGACAAAAGAAAATATTTTTGAGTATTAATTGTATTGTAAAGGCCAAAATTCTTAACATGAATCTACAAAGCCCTGTATCATCTGGCCCCTTCCTCCCTCACTGTAAAGAAACTTTAGGATTGACTGTTTTATTTCGCTTTGTCTGTGTCTAAAATCTGAAAGAGATCTTTCAGTAAATACAGAATAAAAATTCCAAATGAAAGGAAAGCATCAAGTTCTTGTTTGATTGGCAGTGTTTATCTTTTCCTAGTATTGCATAAAATAACAATGTGTCTAACGATGTGACTGGTGGCTTAGATTCACTGAAGTTTAGTACTGCATTTTCCTATTCAATTACCCCAGCCTGGAATCTTATTCCCCTTTCTACACATGCTAAAACCTTTCCTATCTTTCAAGTCCCAGAAGCTCCATCACCTCCTCTATAAAGACTCTCCTAATATCACCAGCTAGAACCAATCTGCCTTTGAATTTACATATCATTTAATCTCACGTACTTCTTTTAAAAAATTTTTATGTTGTATTATTTTCAGGTATACAGCAAAATGATTCAGTTACACATATACTATATCCATTTTTTTCCCATAGCGGTTATTACAGAATATTGGATATTTTTCCTTGTGCTGTATGGTAGGTCCTTATTACTTATCAATTTTATATAGAGTAGTGTGTAAATGTTACTCCTGTCCTCCTAATTTATCCCTCCCCCCGGTTTCCCCTATGATAACAATAAGTTTGATTTTGAAATCCGTGTTTGCTTCTGTTTTATAAATATGTTGTTTTGTATTATTTTTATTAGATTCCACATATAAATGATCTCATATAATATTTGTCTTTCTCTGTCTGACTTACTTCACTGGGTATAATAATCTCTAGGTCCATCCATGTTGCTGCAAATGGCATTATTTTGTTCTTCTTTATGGCTGAGTAGTATTCCATTCCATTTCATATCTTCTTTACCCATTCCTCTGTTGATGAGCATTTAGGTTGCTTCTGTGTCTCAGATATAGTGAATAGTGCTGCTATGAACATTGGGGTGCATGTATCTTTTTGAATTATGGTCTTCTCCAGATAGATGCCAGATGTAGGATTGCTGGAACAAATGGTAGTTCTATTTTTAGTTTTTTAAGTAACCTCCATACTGTTCTCCATAGTGGTTGTACCAACTTACATTCCCACTAACAGTGTAGGAGGGTTCCCTTTTCTCCACACTCGCTCCAGCATTTATTGTTTGCAGACTTTTTTTTTTTTTTTTTGTCTTTTTGCCATTTCTTGGGCCGCTCCCACGGCATATGGAGGTTCCCAGGCTAGGGGTTGAATCGGAGCAGTAGCCGCCAGCCTACGCCAGAGCCACAGCAACGCGGGATCCGAGCCGCGTCTGCAACCTACACCACAGCTCACGGCAATGCCGGATCGTTAACCCACTGAGCAAGGACAGGGACCGAACCCGCAACCTCATGGTTCCTAGTCGGATTCGTTAACCACTGCACCACGACGGGAACTCCTGTTTGCAGACTTTTTGATAATGGCCATTCTGACTGGTGTGAGGCCATTTACATACTTCTTCTTTTTTTTTTTTTTTTTTCCCACTGTACAGCAAGGGGGTCAGGTTATCCTTAGATGTATACATTGCAGTTACAGTTTTTTCCCCCACCCTTTCTTCTGTTGCAACATGAGTATCTAGACATAGTTCTCAATGCTATTCAGCAGGATCTCCTTGTAAATCTATTCTAGGTTATGTCTGATAGTATTTACATACTTCTTATTTTCATCATTATATTATAGTTATTTGTGTACAGGCCTATCTGTTTTTATAGTATGTAATTTTTATTCATATTTTTATCTCTCACAATGTCCTGAATTTAGTAATTAAATATTTAGATAATAATAATATTTGGATAATAAATAAATATTTGGATAATCAATACATGACAGGTACTGGAAGGCCTCTTCTTTTCCATCTTCAAAACGGACTCTTCTTTTCCATCTCCAAAATTTAACTGAACCAAAACATCAGTTCTCATCTCTTTCTTTGGACTGAGCATTGCCACCCCTACTCTGTAAGGCCTCCCACCAGGGAACCTCTGGGGAAATAATTTCTAAGATCTTTCCGACAGTGACTGGAGATTCCAAGAAACATAGAGATCACTGGAGGAAGGAATATAAAAATGGGAAAAGGAAACCAAAAAATGGAAGGGAGGCTTTGGTGATGATGACAGGCCAGCATGTTTAAGACCAGCTCTGTCCAGGGTTTGATGGAGCCACTGGCTTAAGCTGTAATCTGATTTTCTTGTTAGAGCACTCATGCTTCTCAGGAATATCTCAGTTGTTATTGAATTGTCTCTTTTTGATTTTAAAATTTACTGTTAGGACAAAAATAAAGGCAATTTTAGAAGGGGAAAAAATAAGTCTTAATTTGCCTACCTAAACATGGCTGTTTTCTTATTTTCATGATCCATTCCAATATAAGTATATGCAGAATTTTGTATTCAGTTTTTTTTTTTCTTTTTGTCTTTTTAGGGCTGCACCTGCAGCACATGGAGGTTCCCAGGCTAGGGGTCAAATCAGAGCTGTAGTCGCCGGCCTACACCACAGCCACAGCAATGCCAGATCCAAGCCACATCTGAGACCTACACCACAGCTCACGGCAATGCCAATCCTTAACCCACTGAGCGAGGACAAGGATGGACCCTGCGTCCTCATGGATTCTAATCATACTGGTTTCCTCTGAGCCACGATGGAAACTCCCTCAGTTTTTTATATTATAGCATATATATGCATATAATGTAAGAGTGTTTATATATATATCTTAGTGTCATTACATAATCTTTGTATTTAGTACCCTTAATAGTTACATACTATTCCATTGATTATTGATTTATATAGCATACTTTCTTTAAATATTTCTCAGTAGTTGTTTGAGTTCTTACAATGTTTGTTCCTATGGGTTAATACAATTATTCATGTAATGCAGAGATAAAGTAAGTACTGATGCAGATAGCTTTAATTCATTTGAACGTGTTCCTTGGGATCCATTCCCAGGAATGTGACTAGGTTAAAGGTTCTCGATAGGTATGTCCAAACTGCTTTCTGCAGTGCACATTGTGGTTGTCTTCCTAGCAACCACTTGATATGTGTGGAACTGATTCCACCATCACCTCCAAATGTGAATCCTCATTACTCTTAACCAATCTGAGTAGCCCATCATTTTTGCCATAACATTTGGCTGAGAGAATCCAGGCCTAAACTATTCAGCACATGGTATTCCTCTGGTCACAGAAATTGATTCAGTAGTAGCTGAGACAATATGAAGCTCAGGACTTCTTTCCATGCTTATAAAAAGCAGCAAACTCTCTTTCCCAAGATATTCAAGAGGAAACATACAGCCTCATTGCTTTGGCAGCCATTTTGCAGCAGTGAGGAGCAGCAGACCCAGGATGAAGCCAACACAAAGAGGCAGGCAGAGGTGAAAGAATTACAAAGAACAAGATCTAGAACCATAATTAAACTGTGCCTTTAAAGCTCCTTACCCTTGAACTCTTAGTCATATGATTCAATGAATTCCCTTTAAGTCAATTTGAATTGGGTATCCCATTAAAAGCAGAAGCATACTGACATGTTTTTAAAAGATGTCTATTAATTTATATTGCTACTATTTGTGTGGGGGTTTTTTTGGTTGTTGTTTTTTGGGGGTTTTTTTTTGTTTTGTTTTTTCTTTTCAGGGCCATATCTGCAGCATATAGAAGTTACCAGGCTAGGGGTCAGATTGGGGCTACAGCTGCCAGCCTACACCACAGCCACAGTAACACCAGATCTGAGCCATGTCTGTGACCTACACCACAGCTCACGGCAACATCGGATTGTCAACCCACTGAGCGAGGCCAGAGATCAAACCCGCATCCTCATGGATACTAGTTGGGTTCGTTTCTGATGAGCCACAAGGGGAACTCCTATATTGTTACTATTTGAACTGAAATGTCTTCATTAAGCATTTTTAATTGCTAATTTAATTGTCTTAATCCCTTTTTATTTTAATGTTTTTCCATGTTTGCTTCCTGTTTTTATCTCGTGTGAATTCGTTCATGTCCCTTATTCATTTATATACGCATTCATTTCTTCATTCATTCAACACATTTCTCTTGAATCCCTACTACGAGTCTAATCAATGTCATTTTCATAAATTCAGATAAATCTTTATATAGAAGAGTCATTAAGCCTTTGCCTATCATGATTTTTTTTTTTGTCTTTTGTCTTTTTAGAGCCACACCCGCGGCACATGGAGGTTCCCAGGCTAGGGGTCGAATCGGAGCTTTAGCTGCCGGCCTACACCACAGCTCAGGGCAAAACTAGATCCTTAACTCACTGAGCGAGGCCAGGGATCAAACCGGTGTCCTCATGGATACTAGTTGGGTTCGTTAACCACTGAGCCATGATGGGAGCTCCTGCCTATCATGCTTGATGCAATTTTTTTCTATGGTAGGTTTTTCCTCTTATTTTACTTTTTGTTCATTCAGCAAAAAAAAATTTTTTTTTTTTTTTTTTTTGCTTTTTAGGGCTGCACCCAGGGCACATGGAGGTTCCTAGGCTAGGGGTCGAATCAGAGCTACAGCTGCCAGCCTATGCCACAGCCACAGCAACGCAGGATCCGAGCCACGTCTGTGACCTACACCACAGCTCACGGCAATGCCAGATCCTTAACCCACTGAGTGAGGCCAGGGATCGAACCTGCAACCTCATGGTTCCTAGTCAGGTTTGTTTCTGCTTTGCCTCGGGAAGTCCTCATTCAGCAAATATTTATTGAGCTCTACTATATGCCAGGTTCAGTTTCAGGCCCTGAGTGTTTATCAATGAAGAAATTTTTTTTGCCTTCACAGTCCTTAAATTCTAGTAGAGTCAACAATTAAGAAATAAACAAATTATGTTAAAGGATGATAAATGCCATAGTTGAAGAAAAATAATGGACAGTAATGATGATAAGGAGTGCTGGGTGGAGGTGTTGCTATTACATTTAGGGTGTTAAAGGACATTTGAGCATGTGTGTATTTGGATGGACAGCATTCCAGGCAAAAGAAAATAGCAAGTGCAAAGGCCCAGAAGTATCCTGCATGGTATGCTCAAGGAGGCCAGCATGGCTGGAGCAAAGATAGATAAGTTCAGAGAGAAACTAGCAATTCAGATGATATAGATCTTTGCAGAGTATCATAAGAATTTTTTTATTTTATTGTGCAGAAATGTACTTGCTTAAACAGTGCAATCATAAAACTTTTATCATATCCTTTTAAATTTCTTTCCTGGAAAATATCTTTCCAAAGATATAATACATGTTATTTTTTAGTTTCTGTTTGTTTTTAATTAATTTGATTTTGAATATTTAATATTTTATCCACCCAGAATTTATGTTGCATAATGTCTGTAATTAAACCAAAATTTCCCCCAAAGTGGCTATCGTTATCCGAGCAATATTACATAAATATTTCTTTTCTGTGTTTGATGGTGCCTATCTCATTTCCATAGTAAATTCTTATGTATAAATGATTTGTTTCTGGATTGCTTTCTTTTCTGTTGCTTCTCTTTATCTTCCTACTTTCCAACAGTAAGATTTTATTATTATTATTATTTTATAATGTGTTTCAGTATTTGGCAACGTTGGTCCCTTCTTTTTCTTCCTCTGCAAAATATTCTTTTGATATTATTCACTTGTTTATTTTTTCCAAATGAAATTTAGAATCGTTTTGTTGATTATCATAGCAATCATATTAGGATTTAGATTATGAATTTATCAAATATGATCATCATTGAGGAATGATCTACAATGGGGAATATCAATTTAGCTGGAATTCTAATATATGAGGAATATAATATATGATTAACCGAATTCTTCTGTGGTCTGGGGATTTATTCGAATGGTGATTTTACTTTGTGTGGATTAGTATCAGTTAACTTGGTTAATATTTTGAGATTTAAAATTTTTGAATAAATAATAAGTATTTTACACAATTCTGGACCTCGATAATTTTAGCGTAGATGAGATCTGGTCAAATCACCATGCTATTCTGATTATTTACAAGTGTTTTGTATACTCCTGGAAGTTTTCTCTAAAGTTCTTCTGAAGATTTTTACGACACTTGATTCAGTGACGGTGACAATAGGGAATCCAGCTATTCCTCTTGAGGAGAGTGACAACTGCACAACTCCACTGTTGGAGACTGGCGGTAGGTAGCCTCCCTTCTCTGAGAGGAGGGCTGAGAGGAAGAGGGCTCCCTAGTGGTCTCCAGGCGCCCCCATGCACCCCCTGCCCTAAGCGCCCTGGTGAGACTGGGAGGAACCCCAAAATGGTAGCATTTTGTGAATTTGGGAGATTATATAAAAGCGTAACCGAACATACACTGTTTGTGCTTTGGTAACTGCTTTTAATATCCTGTTGGTTGGCTGAAACGCCTTCTATGACAGTGACGCCTTTTGTCTTTATTTTTCAGTTGGGAAATCTTTCCCCCCACCTGAAAAGACTGAATCTGGGCTATAAGCCATACTGCAACCCTTGACCTTCTTGCCTTCCCAAACCTCCAAAGAAAGCTGGGTAGCCAGTAATCCCCGACTTCTGATTGTGCTTATGTAACCTCTCTTGATATTTAGGACTTTCAGTGGGTTTTAAATTTGTGACAATAACTTTTGATTTTAGTCTCATTTATTTCTCCTTTATCTGTTTCAAAAAAAATAATAAGTATTTTATCCTAATTTCTGTGGGGATTAGCAGCAGAGGAGGTTACGGAGCTCCATAATATAAAATTGAAAATGTAATCATTTATTCATTCAAAAAATATTTGTTGAATGCCTCCTACATACTTTAGGTTCTGGGAGCACAATTGTGGATAAAACAAACCCAAATCCCTGCCCTCATGGAGTTCACAGTCTAATCATTCAGTGTTTAACGATCCATGGTAAAAATCACAATACTTGTTCCCAGGCTGCAGTAGATTTTACTGAGAAATGCTAGAAGATACTTTGTCCATAATTTAATGTGCTTTATGTTTGTTTTATTTGGAACTGACTCTGAGGTTTTGCTAAGACTGCCTGGGAATGACTTGTAATGATATTGGGTAACATCCAGAATGTAGTATGAACGTAGAACCATTGTCAAAATATGCTGCCCCCGCACCTGGATTGCAGCTGTATCCATGAGTCTTTACTCTGAGAGGAATGGGTTTCTTATTTGGCTGTAGATGTGTTTTGTGATCTCATGCTCAGTGACCCAGGCACTGTGTTGTCCTGGGCTTATGGAACTTGTTTAGCTTGAACCGATTGGTATATTTTCCCTGTTTTTAATATTTGATTTGGTTCTTTAGCCCGATATTCTTGATTGGCTATTTTTATCTGCTTAGGGGCTGGGAGGTGGAGTTGAAAACAAAGGACCAAACGTAAATATTCAAAGGCTTTATGGGAGGGATTTGAAGAACAGATGGCATCAGTATATATGGTAGCAGGTAGCGTGGGGACATGGGAAGGTTGGGAGAGGATGGCTAAGCTGTCCACAGTAAGGTCAACGAAGGTTTGCAGACAGCTCCAAGCCACTGATGAAGTTCCACTCTGCCTAGAAATTAATTAGGGCATGCTCAGTGGTCTGAAAGAATTTCTTTCGGCATGGGTGTAATCTGAGCAGTTTGGATTTCTCAAAAACAGCAGTTGTAGTAGAACAGCTGTTATTTTAAATCTGCGAATCTCCACAGAACATACCCTGTGCCCTGTATTTGGCTGCTTTTCATTAATAGGGCTAGAGACCCTGGAAGAGAAAGCAGTCTTGGGTCTTGGGGTTGGGAAGAGTACTGAGCCTTGACACCGGCGCTTTACTAGCAGCCTGCAAAAGGGCATCTGACGCGGGGGAGGGGATGTTGGAAGAGGCAATAAGAAAAGTCGAAGGGAAGAGGAGGGGGAATCAATAGCAAAACTGCCTGCGACAAAAGGACAAGCAAGTGGATCAGTGCAGAAAAATATGAGGGAAGTAATGTTGGGGTTCTGTCAGAGGAGGCTGTTTATTAACATATCATAATTGCCAACAGTGTATCAGCTATCTTAGACATATTATCTGATTTAATCCTCATAACAATTCTCTGAGGTAGTTATCAGCTCATTTTATAAATAAAACAACTAAGGAACAGAGAGGTGAAGAAACTTCTCCAAAGTTACGCAGGTAACAAGTAGCAGAGTCGAATTCTTGTTTCAACAGTCTGGTTTTGAGTTTGTGTCCTTCTTTGAAAATTTTAATTTTTATTTTATACTGGAGTATAGTTGATTCACAATGTTGTGTTAGTTTCAGATTGAACAGCAAAGTGATTCAATTATATATATATGCATGTATCCATTATTTTTCAGATTCTTTTCCCACATAGGTTATTACAAAATATTGAGTAGAGTTTCCTGTGCTGTACTGTAGGTCCTTGTTACTTACCTATCTTATATATATAGTGGTGTGTATATGTTAATCAAAACCTTCTAATTTCTGCCTCCTCCCCACGTTTCCCCTTTGATAACCTTAAATTTGATTTTGAAATCTTTGAGTCTGCTTGTGTTTTATGAGTAAGTTCTTTTGTATCATTTTTATTAGATTCCACTTTTTTTGGTTTTGTTTTTGCTTTTTAGGGCTGAACCCACAGCATATGGAAGTTCCTAGGCTAGGGCATGAATTAGAGCTACAGCTTCCGGCCTGTGCCTCAGCCACAGCAATGTGGGATCCAAGCCATGTCTGCAACCTACACCACAGTTCACGACAATGCCAGATACTTAAGCCACTGAGTGAGGCCAGGGATCGAACCTGCATCCTCATGGATATTAGTCAGGTTCGTTTCCACTGTACCACAATGGGAACTCCAAATTCCACATGCTATTGATCTCAAATATATGTCTTTGTTTTACTTACTTCACTTAGTATGATAATTTCTAGATCTATCTATGTTGCTGCAAATGGCAATATTTCACTCCTTTTTATGGCTGCGTAATATTCCACTGTATATATATGTACCAATCTTCTTTATCCATTCCTCTGTCAATGAACATTTAGGTCGCATCCACATCTTGGCTATTGTGAATAGTTCCGCTATGAATACTGGGATTCATCTATCTTTTCAAATTATGGTTTTCTCCAGATATATGGCCAGGAGTGAGATTGCTGGATCATATGTAGTTCTATTTTTAGTTTTTTAAAGAACTTCCATACTGTTCTGCATAGTAGTCATATCAATTTAAATTACCATCAACAGCATAGGAGGGTTCCCTTTTCTCCACACTCTCTGCAGCACTTATTGATTGTAGACTTTTTGATGATGGCCATTCTCACCAGTGTGAGGTAGTACCTCATTGTAGTTTTGATTTGCATTTCTCTAATAATTAGTGATGTTGAGCATCTTTTCATGTGCTTTTTGGCCATCTGTCTCTTTTCTTCTTAGAAATGTCTACTTAGATCTGCCCATTTTTTGACTGGGTTGTTTGTTTTCTTGATATTGATCTGCATGAGCTGTTTGTATATTTTTGGAGATTAATCCCTTGTTGGTTATATAGCTTGCAAATATTTTATCTCCTTCTATGGGTTGGATTTTCATTTTGTTTATGGTTTCCTTTGCTGTGCAAAAGGTTTTAAGTTTAATTAGGTCCCATTTGTTTATTTTTGTTTTCAATTTCATTACTCTAGGAGATGGATCCAAAGAGATACTGCTACAATTTATGTAAAAGAGTGTTCTGCCTATGTTTTCCTCTAAGAGTTTTGTAGTTTCCGACCTTATATTTATGCCTGTAATCCATTTTGAGTTTAGAGTTGTGTATGGTGTTAGAGAATATTCTAATTTCATTCTTTTGTATGCAGCTGTCCAGTTTTCCCAGTACCATTTATTGGAGAGACTGTCTTTCTCCATTGCTTCCTTTGTTGTAGATTAATTGACTGCAGGTGTATGAGTTTATTTCTGGGCTTTCTATACTTTTCCAGTGATCTATATGTTTTTTTGGTGCCAGTACCATACTGTTTTGATGTCTGTAGCTTTTTAATATAGTCCAAAGTCAGCAAGCCTGATTCCTACTCTCCATTTTTCTTTCCCAGGATTGCTTTGGCTATTCAAAGTTATTTGTGCTTCCATATAAATTAAAAAATTTTTTTTCTTCTGGTTCTATGGAAAACGTATTGGTAATTTGATAGGGATTGCATTGAATCTGTAGATTGTCATGGGTAATATAGTAATTTTGACAATATTTATTCTTCCAATGCAAGACCACGGTATATCTTTCCACCTGTTTGTGTCATCTTTGATTTCTTTCCTCAGTCTTACAGCTTTGCCTCCTTAGTTTTATTCCTAGGTATTTTATTCTTTTTGGTATTAGGATAAATGTGATTGTTTCCTTAATTTCTCTTTCTGATATTTTGTTGTTAGTGTATAGACATGAAGGTGATTTCTGTGTATTGGGAGTTCCCATTGTGACTTAGCAGTAATGAACCCTACTACTATCCATGAGGATGTGGGTTCAATCTCTGGCCTTGCTTAGTGGGTTAAGGAATCTGGCATTGTTGTGAGCTGTGGTGTAGGTCACAGAGGTGGCTCGAATCTTGTGTTGCTGTGGCTGTAGATGTGGCTGGCAACTGGAGCTCCAGTTCAGCCCCTAGCTTGGGAACTTCCATATGCTGCAGGTGTGGCCGCAAAGAGACAGAGGGAGAGGGAGGGAGATTTCTTTGAATTAATTTTGTATCCTTCAACTTTACTGATTGTTGAGCTATTGATTATTAGCTCTAGTAGTTTTCTGGTGGCATCTCTAGGGTTTTTTATGTTTACTTTCATTTCATCTGCAGACAGTGACAGTTTTACTTCTTTTCCAATTTGGATTCCTTTTATTTCTTTTTCTTCTCTGATTGCTGCAGCTAGGACTTTCAAACCTATGTTGAATAAAAGTGGTGAGAGTGGACATCCTTGTCTTATTCCTGATCTTAGAGGAAATACTTTCAGCTTTTCACCGTTGAGAATGATGTTAGCTGTGAGTTTATCATATATAGTCTTTATTAATTTGAGGTAGGTTCCCTCCATGCCCACCTTCTGGAGAGTTCTTATCATAAATGAGTGTTGAATTTTGTCAAAAGCTTTTTCTGAATCTATTGAGATGATCATATGATTTTTATTCTTCAATTTGTTAATGTGGCATATCACACTGATTGATTTGTGGATATTGAAAAAATCTTTGCATCCCTGGGATAAATCCCACTTGATCAAGGTGTATGGTCCTTTTAATGTACTGTTGTGTTAAGTTTGCTAGTATTTTGTTGAGGATTTTTGTGTCTTTTTCATCAATGATATTGGCCTATAATGTCCTTTTTTTAGTGTCTTTTTCTGGTTTTGGTATCAGGGTAATTGGTAGCCTCATAAAATGAACTTGGGAGTGTTCCTTCTTCTGCAATTTTTTGGGACCAGTTTCAGAAAAAATAGGTATTAACTCTTCTCTAAATTTTTGGTAGAATTCCTCTGTGAAGCCATCCAGTCCTGAACTTCAGTTTTTTGGAAATTTTTATTTTTTATTATTTAAAAAAATTTGGGAGGCCATGCCCACAGCATGTGGAAGTTCTTGGGGCCAGTGATCGAATCTGCACCAAAACAGCAACTTAAGCCACTGCAGTGACAATGCCAGATCCTTAACACACTGCAACACAAGGGAACTCCTTTTTGGAAGTTTTTAAATTAGTTTCAATTTCAGTACTTGGGATTGGTCTATTCAAATGTTCTATTTCTTCCTGGTTCAGTCTTGGAAGGTTGTGCTTTCGTTAGAATTTGCCCATTTATTCTAGGTTGTCTTTTTTTTTTTTTTTTTTTGGCATATAATTGCTTGTAGTAGTCTCTTGTGATACATTGTATTTCTGTGGTGTCAGTTGTAATTTCTCCTTTTTCATTTCTAATTTTATTGATTTGATTCTTCTTTTTTCTTGAGAAGTCTGGTTAAGGGTTTATCAATTGTGTTGATCTATTCAAAGAACCAAAATTTTCATTATCTTTTCTATTATTTTCTTCATCTCTATTTTGTTTATTTCTGCTCTGATCTTAGTGATCTCTTTCCTTCTACTAACTTTGGATTTTGTTTGTTTTTCTTTCACTAGCTGCTTCAGATGTAAGTTAAGGCCATTATTTGAGATTTTTCTTGGTCCCTGTGGTTAGACTGTATTGCTCTAAATGTCTGTCTTAAAACTGTTTTTGCTGAATCCCATAGGCTTTGGATCATCAAGTGTTCATTGTCATTTGTTTCTAGGTATTTTTAATTTTATCTTTGATTTCTTCAGTGATCCATTCATTGTTTGGTAACATATTGTTTAGCCTCCATGTGTTTAAGTTTATGTTTTTACCCTTGTAGTTGGTTTTTAATCTCATAGTGTTCTGATTGGAAAAAGTACTTGTTATGATTTCAATTTCCTTAAATTTACCGAGGCTTGCTTTGTGACCCAGTACATGATCTATCCTGGAGAGTCTTCTGTGTGCACTTGAGAAAAATATGTATTCTGCTGCTTTCAGATGGAATGTTCTATAAATATCTATTAAGTCCCATCTGGTCTGATGCATCATTTAAGGCTTGTGTTTCCTTATTGATTTTCTGCCTGGATGATCCATCCATAAAAGTGTGGTGTCATAAAGTCCCCTACTATTATTGTGTTACTGTCAATTTCTCCTTTTATGGCTCTTAGCATTTTCCTTATATACTGAGATACTCCTATGTTGGGTGCATATATATTTATGATTGTTATATATTCTTCTTGAATTGATCCCTTAATCATTATGTAGCATCCTTCTTTGTCTTTTATGAATGTCTTTATTTTAAAGTCTATTTTGTCTGATAGTATAGCTATTCCAGCTTTCTTGGTTTCCTTTTTCTATCCCCACACCTTCTTTCTGTATGTGTCCCTAGATCTGAAGTGGGTCTCTTATGGACAGCATATATACAGGTCTTGTGGTTTTTTTTTTTTTTAATCCATTCAGCTAATCTGTGTCTTTTGGTTGGAAAATTTAATCCATTTACATTTACAATATGTATATTTAATCCATTTACATTTACAATATGTATATTTAATCCATTTACAGTTATCAATATGTATATTATTATTGCCATTGTGTTAATTGTTTTGGATTTGTTTTTGTAGGTATTTTCCCCTTCCTCTTTTGTTCTTTTCTCTTATAATTTGATGACTATCTTTAGTGTTTTGTTTGGATTTCTTTTTCTTTTTCATGTGTGTTTCTGTTGTAGTTTTTTCATTTCTGGTTCTGATGAAGTTTTGATACATCAATCAAACAAACAAGACTTAAATAAGACTGTTACGTTGCTGGTATCTCAATTTCAAACGCCTTTTCAGTATGCTGCATTTGTACTCTCCTCTTCTCATGATTGCTGGATTTGATATCATATTTGTGTGTGGATGATTTCCAACATTCACTGTATGTTTGCCTTTACTGGTGGGATTTCCCATTCTTAATTTTCTTGTTTCTAGTTATGGCTTTTATCTTCTCTTCCTAGTTCCTTTAGCATTTGTTGTGATGCTGGCTTGGTGGTGTTGAATTCTTTTAGCTTTTGCTTGACTGAAAAGCTTTTGATTTCCCCACTGAGTATGAACAAGAGCCTTGCTGGGTAGAATATTCTTGGTTATAGAAACCTGCCTTTCATCACTTCAAATATATTGTGCCACTCTTTCTGTCCTGCAGAGTTTCTGCTGAAAAACCAGCTGATATCCTTATGGGAAGCCCCTTATATGTTATTTGTTTTTGCTTTTTGCTTTTAATATTTTCTCTTTTTGCTTTTAATATTTTCTCTTTGTATTTAATTTTTGAAAAGTTGATTAATATGTATCTTGTCATGTTCCTTCCTTGGTTTATCTTATATGGGACTCTCTGTGCTTACTGGACTTAAGTGAACGTTTCCTTTCTCATATTGTGGAAGTTTTTGGCTATTATCTCTTTAAATATTTTCTCAGGACCTTTCTCTCTTTTCCTTCTAAGACCCCTATAATATGAATGTTGGTGCATTAGTATTGTCCCAGAGGTCTCTTAGGCTGTCTTCATTTCTTTTCATTCTTTTTTCTTTATTCTATTCTGTGGAAATGATTTTAAACAATCAGTCTTCCAGCTCACTTATTTGTTCTGCCTCATTTATCCTGCCATTGATTCCTTCTAGTGTATTTTTCATTTCCGTTATTGTGTTGTTCATCTATGTTTGTTTGTTCTTTAAATCTTCTAGCTCTTTCTTAAACATTTCTTGTGTCTTTTTGGTTTATGCCTCCATTCTTTTTTGAGATCTTAAATCATCTTTACTGTCATTACTCTGCATTCTTTTTCAGGCACATTGCCTATTTCCATTTCACTTCCTCTTATTCAGTCTTGTTCCTTCATCTGGAATGTATTTAAAATGCTTTTGAAGAATTCCTACTGTGGTACAGTGGATTAAGAATCTGACTGCAGTGGCTTGGGTCACTGTGGAGGCATGGGTTTGACCCCCAGCCCAGCACAGCAAATTAGGATCTGGTGTTGTCACAGCTGTGGCATAAGTAGCAGTTGTGGCTCATATCCAATCCCTAGCCCACGAATTTTCATATGCCACAGGTGAGGCCATAAAAAATATAAAACACATTTCAACTTAAGAGAGCAACAACTTAAAGCAATCACAC
Source organism: Sus scrofa (assembly GCF_054392235.1). Classification (NCBI taxonomy): domain Eukaryota; kingdom Metazoa; phylum Chordata; class Mammalia; order Artiodactyla; family Suidae; genus Sus; species Sus scrofa. Next base: position 120,258,428 of record NC_139401.1, read on the forward strand.
ACACACGTGTGCGTGCGCGCGCACACACACACACACACACACAGACTGCTATATCAAAACCTCATGGTAACTGCAAACAAAAAATCTATGATAGATATACATACAAAAAAGAAAAAGAGATCCAAACAAAACACTAAAAATAGTCACTAAATCACAAGGCAAGAGAACAAAAGAGGAAAGTGGAAAAAGAAGCTACCAAAAAAAGGTTGTTAAACTTTGAGTTTGTGGTCTCCATTCCATAGGCTGCAAGATTATAGTCCCTCTTGCTTCTGGTGTCTGTCCGCCTGGTGGGTGAGGTTGGTCCAAGGGCTTGCACAGGCTTCCTGGTGGAAGGGACTGGTGCCTGCCCACTGGTAGGTGCAGCTGGGTCTTGTCCCTCTGGTGGGCAGGGCCACGTCAAGGGGTTTGTTTAGAGCTGAAGCAGCTGTGGGCTCAGGGTGACTTTAGGCAGCCTATCTGCTGATGAGTGGTGCTGCGTTCCCACCCTGCTGGTTATTTGGCCTGAGGTGTCCCAGCACTGGAGCCTGCAGGCTGCTGGGTGGGGCCAGGTCTTGATGCCAAAATGACAACCTCAGGGAGAGCTCGTGCCAATCCGTATCCCCTGGGGCATCTGCCACCCGTGTCCTTGCCCCCACAGTGAGCCCCAGCCGACCCCCACCTCCCCAGAGACCCACAGGTAGGTCTGGCCCAGGGTACTCTGGAGCCAGTGCTTTGTGCTCAGTCCCTGTGCATGTGGAAGCGTGTGTGTTCCCTCCAAGAGTGGAGTGGCTGTTTCCCCCAGTCCTGAGGGGCTCCTGCACTCAAGCCCTGCCAGCCTTCACAGCCAAATGCTGTGGGGGCTCCTCGTCCTGATGCCAGACCCCTAGGCGAGGTTCAGAAGTTTCACTCCCGTGGGGGAACCTCTGTGAGAGTTATTTTCCAGCTTGTGGGTCACCCACCTGTAGGGGATGGGATTGGATTATATCACAAAAGTGCTCCTCCTGTGAGCTCATTGTGGCTTTTTCTTTGTTTGGGCTTTTAAAATGCCTTTTGTGGTAGGTTTCAGTCTTTTTTGTTCAGCAGTTAGTTGTGATTTTGGTGGTTTCGTGAGAGGGGGTGAGCTCACAAGATGATTCTACCATCTTGTCTGGAATCCTAAATTGTGGTAATATATCGACAACATAAAATTTGCCATTTTAGTCCATTCCTTTTTATGTTGTTGAATAGTATTCCATTATATATATGAATCTATCACAACTTATTTATCTATTCAGACAAGTAATATTATATTCATGCCCATTTTACAAATGTGGTAAATTACAGTCAGGTATGTAATAGACCTGGTATTCAAACCCAGGTCTGTCCAATGCCAGATTCAATGATTTTTTTTTTTTTTTTTGCCACATCCACAGTATGTGGAAGTTTCAGGGCCAGGGATTGAACCCACACCACAGCAGTGACTTGAGCCACTGCAGTGACAATCCTGGATCTTTAACCCACTGTGCTACAAGGGAACTCCTAGAGTCAATGCCTTTAACGACTCTGCTACACTGTCTTTCCTGACTGAAAAGACCTAGCTGTACTTTAAATGAAATATGTGCTGCCTCCATGGCCAACAACATATCAGTGCCTGTCATCATCTAGCCCTGGAGGCTGATCAAGGTCACCCTCACCTAATAAGCTGAAAGAGCCCTTCATACACACAAAAGGTAAAGTAGAAGCCATCGTCAATATAAGCCATAGACCTTGAAGTGACCATACTGCAAACAGGAGGCAAGGTTCCAGAACTGAGGATCAGACATGGGTTCAAAGAGCTGGATATTAAGCAGACAGGTTAGTGTCAGAACAATGAGCTTTGCCCAATCATCAGGAAAATAAACTGTCAGCCCTCCTCAGGCTTATGTGAAAGTATTAAATGAATGCCAACTAGGAAAAGAAACAAGTCTTTGTGAGATAACAGCTCAGCTGGAACAAGTACCCAAAAGAATCACTTCAACTCTCAAGAGAGTTGATTCATTCACATTTAATAGTGCCTCAGATTGGGAACATACAAAGATATATTCCCCTACACTTTCCAGAAAGAAACTTGAGGGCTAACGCACTAAACTACCTTCACAGGATCATAGGACACAAGGGCTACCAGGAGAGAAGACAGCGGTGGTCTCATCTCTATTTTCACTCATTTAGAAAAAGAGGAAATGAGTTGTAGTAGAAATAGGCATTTCTTGACAGTATTATAAAGCACTATAATATAAGCTGTCAGAGGAGGCTGTGGAATCTTCCGTCCTGGAACTCATTAAGAACAAGAGAGATACTTGGACTAAATCCAAGAGTAGAGTCAGAGGATTACCAGAGAGATGAACTGAACACGGACTTCAGCGAGGGCGGGCTGTAGCCAAATTGGATCCTAGCCAGCTGCATAGGCGAGCCATTTCAATAATCTGCAGGGATGACAACTCCAGGGTGGCCAGAGATTACCAGGAGGTGCTTCCTAGAGAACTGGACTCCAATTCTGCTGAATTCATCTGCTTCTTTCCTCTGTGAAAACACGGCCACAACAAGGCCACTAATATGACATCTGGAAACCAGAATATGATTTATTTTAAGCCTCTAGGATCTTTGGACACAGAACGAAACAGCAACCGATGTTTTAAAAAACCCTGAAACACATGGACCCTAGTCACTATAGGGTTTTTTTTAATTGGGGTATAGTTGACTTACAGTGTTGTATTAGCATCATATTTACAGCATAGTGGCTCAGATATACATATACATATATCCATTCTTGCCACCCACAGGTTATTAAAAAACATTAAGTAAACCTTCCTGCACTATACAGTAGGTCCTTGTTAGTTATCTATTTTCTATATAGTAGTGTGTGTGTGTGAATCCCATCCTCCCAATTTATCCCCCCATCCCACGGTTTCACCTTTGGTAACCCTAAATTCAATTTTGAAATCTTTGTGTTTGTTTCTGTTTCATAAATAAGTTCTTTTTTCTTTTCTTTTCTTTTTTTTTTTTTTTTTTTTTTTTGTCTTTTTGCTATTTCTTGGGCCGCTCCCGCGGCATATGGAGGTTCCCAGGCTAGGGGTCGAATCGGAGCCGTAGCCACCGGCCTACGCCAGAGCCACAGCAACACGGGATCCGAGCCGCGCCTGTGACCTATACCACAGCTCACAGCAACGCCGGATCCTTAACCCACTGAGCAAGGCCAGGGACCGGACCCGCAACCTCATAGTTCCTAGTTGGATTCGTTAACTACTGCGCCACAACGGGAACTCCATAAATAAGTTCTTTTGTGTCATTTTAATAAATTGCACATATAAGTGATATCATATGATATTTATCTTTCTCTGTCTGGCTTACTTCACTTAATATGATAAGCTCTATTTTGCTGCTAATGGCATTATTTCGTTCACTACACATTTTATCCATAAAAATTAGGAAACAGGCTGAAGAAATATGCACAGCTCAAGACAAATGAATCTTAATTCCTGAACCTGGCTCTGAGGTCATTTACAAGGGTCTGAATCCAGTCTACAAGACCCCTTTTACCCATAGCTGAGACATCAATTTGATCCTAACTAGAGGCTCAGTGCTAGCCCCAGACACAGCTCTGTCTGCAGAGTTTTAGGATACTCCACCCCAACACTCCGACTCAACATAAACTTGCTGCAAGTCTTCTCCCTGTGGCCCAGTCAGTTAAAATAGAATTCCTTCCCCTTCTTTCCTTCTTCCTTTTCTCCCTCTACTCCTTCCTTCGTCCCCATCATCCAGCAATTCCACTCCTATGTTTTTACCCAAAAGAAATAAAAGCATATATCTACAAAAGATCTGAATATCAATATTTATAGCAGCTTTATTTTTATAGCTAAAAAAACCAAAAACAACTTAAGTGTCCATCAACAAAAGAATGGATAAATTGCAATATGTCCATGCAATGGACTACTACTCAGTAATAAAAAGAAAATACAAACTGATACTTACAACCAGATGGATGAATTACAAGAACATCCTGAGTGAGAGAAGCTAGACACAAAACAATGTATATTACATGATTCCATTTATGTGAAATTCTAAAACAGGCAAAATCAGTGGTGGGAAAAAATCAGAATAACAGTTGCATCTGGGATGTGTTAGAGTTGAATTATGTTCTCCCCAAAGATATGCTGAAGTCCTAACCCTCAGTACCTATGATGTGACCTTATTTGGAAATAGGGTCTTTGGAGATATAATAAAGTTTAAATAATGTCAATATGGTGAGTCCTAATCCAGTATGACTGGTGTCCTTATAAGAAGAGGAGAGACAAAGACAGAAACATGCAAGGAGAATGCCATGTGATGACAGAGACAGAGATTGCCGTGGTGCATCTGTAAACCAAGGAATGCTAAGGGTTGCCAGCAACACTAGGAAGTGAAAAGAAAGGAACTGAACGGATTCTTCCCTGGAACCCTCAGAGAGAGCATGGCTCTGCTGACACCCTGAATTTGGACGTCTGCACTCCAGAACTGTGGGAGAATAAGTTTCTGTTGTTTTAAGCCCCCCAGTGTGTAATAATTTATTACAGTAGTCCTAGGAAACTAATACAGAGTGGGTGGAGTGGGACTGGCTGGAAAGAAACATTAGGGAACTTTCTGGGGTGAAGAAAACGTTCTATATTTTGATAGGGGTTTGGGTTGCATGAATGTATGCATTTGTCACAGCTAATCTAATACTACACTTGAGATTTATACATGCTGCTGTCTGTGAGTTTTACCTCAAAAATAAAAAGTACCATAAAATAACTATTGGATTCTAGTGAATGACATGCATGCTGAAACATTTAGGGGTAACGTGTACCCATGTCTGCAACTTACTCTGATTGATGGATGGAGGATATGCGATAAAGCAAATAACGCAAAATGTTAATAATCACTGTAGAATCTAGGTGGTGGGTGTCTGGTGTCTATACTTCTTTCAACTTTTGAACATGTTTGAAAGTTTTCATAGTAAAATACTGGAGAAGAAACAAATTCTGCTTGCTGTGTGAAAGCATCTTCAAAACAGGTCTGTAGCCTGCCACATCTCTGCTCCTTTCAACCAAACTGGAAATTCTGGAGCTTCCATAGTCTCAAAACATTTTACAGTTAAGAAAATTGAGTGACAAGCTAGTTCAGTGACTTTCCCCAGGTCATACTGCTGTCCAAGAGTCATTGGATAGAGACTGGGTACAGACATTTTCATTTTCCATCTTTACAAGACTGCACTTGGCACAGGGTGGAAGCTCAAGAAGAATGAAAGCCTACAAAGTTGTGCTCTTTACTGCTCTGCGCACACCGTGTCCTAAGGTCCAGGCCCTCCTTGTGCCCCAGTTCTGATCACTGGACCTATGCCTCCTCCCTGAGCCAAAGCCCTCACTCTGATGTCCTACCAAATACCTTGATCCCACAACACCAGCCTTGCTGGCTCCCCTTCTAGGGACCAAAATCCTATTCCTCTCCAGACTTTGATACATGTTCACAGTTTCCTACTGTCAGCCTACCTGGATTTCTTTCTTTCTTTTCTTTCTTTCTTTCTTTTTTTTTTTTTTTTCATCTTTTTAGGGCTGCACCTGCAGCATATGGAAGTTCCCAGGCTAGGGATCGAATCGGAGCTGCAGCTGCCGGTCTACCCCACAGCCACAGCAACTCGGAATCTGAGCCGCATCTGCGACCTACCCCACAGCTCATGGCAACACTGGATCTCTAACCCACGGAGCGAGGCCAGGGATAGAATGTCCTCATGGATGCTAGTCGGGTTCGTTACCAATGAGCCACCACGGGGACTCCTGATTTCTAACCTAACCCAATTCCTCATTGCAACAGTAATCCACCTGTCTGGTGGTGCTTCCCACTTCCCTGGGCACAGATATTGACCACCACCCCTCCCCTCGCCACTGATTGCCACTAACTGCCTAAAGTGCTCACCCTCTGCCTGCTGGTTTGGCCTTTGCACCAGAACCATAGTAAAGAAAAACAAGTCTTTACACGGACCACTTCCAAACGCTACCTGCTTCCTGGCTGTCTCGGGTCCTATCTCCCCCTGTATGATTCCCTCGTGGGTCTCCTCAGGTCCCCACAGGCAAAATCGGAGCCACAGCCTATTGTCCTAGAGACTGAGATAACCCCCCAAGCCTGGAGCGAAGGGAAGGCAGGCAGAGAAGGAAGAAGGAGAGGGAATACAACGAACAACTTTCCTTTCTCTGCAAAACGCAGGGCGGCATGTGACAGGCTTGGGGTCAAAAGTGCCTTTTTTTTGGTCTTTTGTCCTTTTAGGGCCGCACCCCAGGTATATGGAGGATCCCAGGCTGGGGGTCGAATCAGAGCTGTTGGCACCGGCCTACACCACAGCCACGCCAGATCCAAGCCACGTCTGCGACCTACACCAGAGCTCATGGCAACGGCGGATCCTTAACCCACTGAGCAAGGCCAGGGACCGAACCCGAAACCTCATGGTTCCTAGTCGGATGCGTTAACCACTGCGCCACGACGGGAACTCCCAAAAGTGCTTTTATTTTAGAAGGACTAAAACACCAAACCACAAACCCAGCACTTGGGGAAGGGGGCAAAGGAAAATAAAGTTTAAAAAGGGACCTAAATGGGGAGAGATTGACAAATGTTGTTGGCATAAAGCAGCTAAGGCCTGTGAGGAAGAAGCCAGTGTGAAATGTCCAGACTTCCAACTTTTCATCAACCCATTTGATCCTTCTAAGCTGCCCTCTGACTCAGTGGCTATATAGACACTGTCTCTGAAAAAATCCCTTGTTGGTTCCCAGGCTCCTCCAAGTGAATGCCTACATTCATGGACATGCTATACATTATATATATATATATATAAAATATAAAATATATATAAATATATATATATATAAAATATATATATAAAAACAATAGACACATCATTTGCATGCGGCCTGCACACAGCCAACCTGACTGAGATGGAGAGAGGGCCCAGGGAGGCAACCCTTCCAGCCAGAACTGTTTCACTGATGAAAGATAATTCCACAAAAGAATTCTTTTCGCTTCAATTCACTTCAGGTGAAAATAGCCTGTGACTAATAGAGAATTGGGCATAATGAGTTCCTCGACGTTAGATATGCATAAAGCAGAATAAACAATGTCTCCCTCGCTTCACACCCCCAGCTCTATAATGGTTCTAACTTAGTAGCACTGGAGAAAAAACACAGGGAACTGAGTAAGGGAGAGCGAGCCATGCTATAGGCAGAGAGCAAATGTAAAGAGAGTAACCTAGGAGTTCCCGTCGTGGCTCAGCAGTAATGAACCCAACTAGGATCCATGAGGATGCAGGTTCAATCCCTGGCCTCACTCAGTGGGTTAAGGATCCAGCGTTGCCATGAGCTGTGGTATAGTGGTGTAGGTCGCAGATGTGGCTCGGATCTCATGTTGTTGTGGCTGTGGCGTAGACCAGCAGCTGCAGCCCTGATTTGACCCCTAGCCTGGGAACCTCCATATGCTGCAGGTACCGCCCTAAAAAAGCAAAAAGAAAAAAAGAGAGAGAGGAGGGAGTGAATAAAGGGAAGGAAAAACAGGCAGGTTATTTAGATTCAGGCAACACTGATAACCATCTAGTTTGTTACTAATATCGACTTAATTTTAACAGTATACAAAAAGTTTGTTCTCCTAAAACTCCATTCCTTCTCCCTTCCTTTTTGCTTTACATCTTTATACACTGTATGCCCACGAACACAGACTTATAATTATCACTTTACGGAGTTGTCTTTTAAAAACAGATAGGAGAAAAAAACAAGTAACAAACTGTTTGTGTGTCTCTGTGTGTGTATTCATACAGTTTTTTATGTTTGTCTACGTAGCTAACTTTACTGGTCCTCTCTTTCTTCATGTGGATTCAAGTTACTGTCTAATGTCCTTTCACTGCACCCTGAAGAACTTCCTTTAGTACGTTGTGGAGGCCAGGTCCTCCAAGAAAAGAAAAGAACTCTTTGCTTTTATTCATCTGGGAATGTCTTAATTGCTCTTTTTCTTATGCACTTTTTTGGGATTTTTTTTTTTTTTGGTCTTTTTAGGCCATACCTGCAGCATATGGAGGTTCCCCAGCTAGGGGTCAAATTGGAGCTGCAACCATAACCACAGCAGCACAGGATCCAAGCCCGATCTGCAACCTACACCACAGCTCACGGCAACGCCGGATCGTTACCCCACTGAATGGGGCCAGGGATCAAACCTGCATCCTCATGGATGCTAGTCAGATTCGATTCCGCCGAGCCATGATGGGAACTCCAAAGCATAGTTTTAATATATTAAGAATTCTTGGAGTTCCCATCGTGGCGCAGTGGTTAACGAATCCGACTAGGAACCATGAGGTTGCGGGTTCGGTCCCTGCCCTTGCTCAGTGGGTTAACGATCCGGCGTTGCCGTGAGCTGTGGTGTAGGTTGCAGACGTGGCTCGGATCCTACATTGCTGTGGCTGTGGTGTAGGCCGGTGGCTACAGCTCCAATTCGACCCCTAGCCTGGGAACCTCCATATGCCGCGGGAGCGGCCCAAGAAATGGCAAAAAGAAAAGACAAAAAAAAAAAAAAAAAAAAAAAAAAAGAATTCTTGGTTGACAGACTTTTTCTTTCAACACTTTGAATATGTCATGACACTGCCTTCAGACAGGTGATATGGCCTCCGTGGTTTCTGATAAGTTAATTGCTCACCTCTTCAAGGATCCCTGTATGTTTGGGGTCTCTTTTCTCATTGTTTTCAAGACTTTCACACTGTCATTATATTTCAATAGTTTGGCTCTTTTGTGTCTAGGTGTGGACCTCTTTAATCAAATTAATGTGTGAAGCTTCTCGGGTGTACGGATTAATGTTTTTCATGAAATTTTGCAAGTTTTGACCATTGTCTCTTCTAATATTCTTTCTGCCTTTTGCTCTTTCCTAATTTTCTAGGCTTCCCATTATGCATATGTTGGTACACTTGATGTTGTCCCCTAAATCTCTGAGGCTCTGTTTATTTTTCATTCTTTCTTCTTTCTCTTTCTCAGACTAGATAAGTCCAATTGATCTATCTCTAGGTTCTCTGCTCAAATATGCTATTGAGTTCCTCTAGTAAATTTTTCATTTCAGCTACTGTTTTTCCACAGTGGAATCTGTATTTGTCACTTTTTTATAATTTCCATCTTATCATTAATGTTCAATATTTCGTGACATATCATTCTTATACTTTCTTTTAGTTCCTCTAATATACTTTAGTTCTTCGAGCACATTTTAAATGATTTATTTAAAGTCTTTGCCTAGTAAGTCTAATGTCTGAGCTTCTTCAGTGACAGTTTTTGTTTATTGATTTTTATCCTGTGTATGGACCATAGTTTCTTGTTTCTTTGCATATCTTGCAACAGTTTGCTGAAAACTGGAAATTTTAAGTAGTATAATGTGAAAACTTATAGAAACCAAATTATCTCCCCTCCCCTGAATATGTTTTGTTGCTGTCTGTTGTAAATGTTGTTATTTGCTTATTTAATGGTCTTCCTGAATTCTGTTAAAGTCCGTATTCTTTGTCATGTGTGACCACAAAAATCTCTGCTCAGTTAGCTTAATTGTCAGTTAACTATTGTACAGGAGTTTCTTTAAATTAGTGAAACCAATAAATCTACCAATCTTTGTTGAGGAACTCTATGTGTGTCTGTGTGAAGGCCCACTGTCAATGCTCCAGCGGGCAATTTACAACTCTGCCTTAGCTTTTGCTTTGTGCTTTTGCAGAGCCTCGAGGTCTGTGAAAGGTGACAGTATGGAGTCTTCTCAGGTCTTTTCTGAACACATAGAAAACTTGGGCATGTACACGACCTTCTACATTCCCAGGAATGTGACAGAGCTTTTCAAAACCTCTATAGACATCTAACTCCCCAGCTTTATTTCTAGATTTTGGTTAGCTTTTTGTTCTCCACCACTGTTCCTACCTTCTCAAACAGCCAGGGAGTTAAACAATTGCCCCACAACTTTCTTTAGACAAATGCCTTATGGGGAAAAGCTTTTCATGCTGAGCAAGCACTGAGTCAGGTTAAATACAGACACCCTTGGAAGTGAGGTCTTCCAGGGAGCCAACGGATACATCAAATAATGACAATTTTGGGGGAATGAATATTTGAAAGACCTCCACACTTGTTCTGCTCCCTCTGCTGGTTGCCAAGATGAGAAGGTGGGCTGTAGTTTTTCAAGGCTACCATCTGGAGAGTAGGGGGTGGGACTGAGGCAAGTTAAAATGCCACAAAGCTCACTGTTCTTACTTATCCATTTTTCTTGAATAAATGCTCCTTGATTACTACAAACCTTCAGTTGATTCTCAGAGTTCTGAAAAAGTTACTTCTGATACTTTTTGACAGTTTTCTCATTACTTGATGCAGGAGAAACCTTTTAGAAGCCCTCACTCTGCCATTTTCACTCTCTCAAGGATTATTTTTCAACCTTTTCCCTGCACATTCTTTTCTTTGGGCATAAATTGGATAACAGAAAGTATCATGGCCCTTGCGAATTTGAGGCCTCTAGTTCTAAAAAGGGACTACCAGCAATGTTCTTAAAACTGTAGAGCCATGAGAGACCTGAAAGGTAAGGTCTACAGAACCAGAGACAGAGAGCAGCAAAGGTCAGTGAAGAAAGAACTAGTATGAACAGGCAGCTTGTTTTTCACCAGCTTTTCAAATACTGTGGACTGGTAACAGAGATGCCTGTCTGAATGTATCCTCCAAATTTATATCTAAACAAACAGTTTTCAAGTACCAAAAAAGGGGAAGGATCTGTCATGATCCATTCATCTTAAAACGATCACCGCGTTTTTTTCTCCTTATGCTGTAGAAAAACTTCTGAGAAAATGACCCACAGCCAATATGGTACTCAATGGTAAAAAGCTGAAAGACTTCCAGCTAAAATCTGGAACAAAACAAGAATGCTCACTCTCACCGCTTCTGTTCAACATAGTATTGGAAGTCCTAGCCAAGGCAATCAGAAAAGGAAATGTAAGAAATGTATCCAAATTGGAAGGGAAGAGCTAAAATTGTCATTGTATGCAGAAGACACGATACTCTATATAGAAAACCCTAAAGACGCTACACAAAAACTATTATAGCTAATAAATTAATTCAGCAGGTAGCAGGATACAGGATCAATACACAGAAATGTGTTCCATTTCTTTACACTAACAATGAAATATCAGAAAGAGAAAGTAAAAAAAAATCCCATTTAATTTTTATTTATTTTTGTCTTTTTTTTTTTTTTCAGGGCTGCACCCACAGCATGTGGAAGTTCCCAGACTAAGGGTCGAATCCGAGCTATAGCTGCCAGCCTACACCACAGCCACAGCAATGCAGGATCCTTAAGCCACTGAATGAGGCCAGGGATCGAACCCACAACCTCATGCTACCTAGTCAGGTTCATTAACCACAGAGCCACAACGGGAACTCCAAAAAAAAGTATCCCATTTTAAATTGCATCAAAAAAAAAAAAAATACCTAGGGACTTCCCCTGTGGCTCACATCATAATTACTTGGCATTGTCTCTGCGGTTGCTCTGGTTCTATCCCTGGCCTGGGAACTTCCATGTACCATGGGTGTGGCCAAAAAACAAAACAAAACAAGATGAAACAAAAACTTAGGAATAAACCTGACCAAAAAGAAAGACCTATACACTGAGAACTATAAAACACTGATAAAGAAAATTGAAGGTGTTAGAAAGAAATGGAAAGACATACCCTGCTCTTGGATTGGAAGAATTAATATTGTTAAAATGGCCATACTACCCAAAGCAATCTACAGCTTTAGTGTGATCCCTATCAAATTATCCATGACAGTTTTTTCATAGAGCTAGAACAAATAATCCTAACATTTATATGGAACCACAAAAGACCCAAAATTGCACAAGCAATTCTGAGGAAAAAGTACAAAACTGAAGGGATAACTCTCTCAGATTTTATACAATACTATAAAGCTACAGTAATAAAAACAGTGTGGTATTGGCACAAAAGCAGACAGATAGATCAATGGAATGGAATAAGAAGCATGGAAATAAACCCACACATCTGTAATCAATTAATCTTTGACAAAGGAGGCAAGAATATACAGTAGAGAATAGACAATCTCTTCAGCAAGTAGTGTTGGGAAAGCTGGATAGCCTCATGTAAATCAGTGAAATTAGAACTCTCTTACACCATACACAAAAATCAACTCAAAATGGTGTAAAGACTTAAATATAAGACATGACACCAAAAAACTCCTAGAAGAGAAATCTAGGCAAAACATTCTCTGACATCAACCATACAAATGTTTTCTTAGGTCAGTCTCCCAAGGCAATAGAAATAAAAACAAAAATAAACAAAAGGGACCTAATCAAACTGACAGGCTTTTGCATAGCAAAAGAAACCATTCTACAAAATGGGAGAAAATAGTTGCAAATGATGCAAACTACAACGGCTTAATCTCCAAAATATACAAACAACTCTTACAACTCAACAGAAAAAACAAAACACCCACTCAAAAAATGGGTACAAGACTTAAATAGACATTTCTCCAAAGGAGATATACGAATGGCCAGTAGGCACACGAAAAAATGCTCAACATCAGAATGGCCATCATTAATAAGTCTACAAATAACAACTGTTGGAGAGGGTGTTGAAAAAAGGGAATCATCCTACACTTTTGATGGGAATGTAAATTGGTACAATCACTATGGAAAACAGATGGAGTTTCCTCAGAAAACTATAGAACCACCATATATGATCCAGCAATCCCACCCCTGGGCATATATCTGGATAAAACTTTCATTCAAAAAGATAAATGTACCCCTATATTCACTGAAGCACTATTCACAATAGCCAAGACATGGAAGCAACCTAAACATCTGTTGACAGATGAATGGGTAAAGAAGATGTGGTACATATACACAATGGAATACTACTCAGACATAAAAAAAAAACAACAGAATAATGGCATTTGCGGCAACACAGATGCAACTAGAGATTCTCACACTAAGTGAAGCAAATCTGAAAGAGAAAGACAAATTCCATATGATACCACTTATATGTGGAATCTAAAATATGGCACAAATGAACTTATCTGCAAAACAGAAACAGACTCAGAGACACAGAGAACAGAATTGTAGTTCCCAATGGGGAGATGGGAAGGAGTGGGATGGACTGGGAGTTTGGGTTTAGTAGATGCAAACTATTACATTTAGAATGGATAAGCGATGCAGTCCTACTGCATAGCACAGGAAACTATATCCAGTCTCTTGGGATAGACCATAATGGAAGAAAATATAAAAAAGACAATGTGTATATATGTATGACTGGATCACTTTGCTGTACAGCAGAAATTGGCAAAACATTCCAAATCAACTATACTTTTTTTTTTAGGTCTGCACTTGTGGCATATGGAGGTGCCCAGGCTAGGGGTCTAATTAGAGCTATAGCTGCCAGCTGACACCACAGCCACAGCAGTGGGGAAACCAAGCCACGTCTGTAACCTATACCACAGCTCAAGGCAATGCTGGATCCTTAACCCACTGAGTGAGGCCAGGGATTAAACCCAAATCCTCATGGATACAAGTCAGGTTTGTTTCCGCTGAGCCACAAGGGGAACTCCAAATATACTTTAATAAAAATAAGTAAATAAATAAGCAAATGGGACCTAATCTAACTAATAAACTTTTGCACAACAAAGAAAACCATAAACAAACAAACAAAAAAAACAACCTTCAGACTGGGAGAAAATATTTGCAAATGATGCAACTGACAAGGGCTTAATTTCCAAAAATATACAGACAGTTCATACAACTCAATTAAAAAAAATTAAACAACTCAATCAAAAAATGGGCAGAAGATTTAAATACACATTTCTCTGAAGAATACAGACAGATGGCCAAAAAGCACATGGCAAAATGCTCAATATTGCTAATTATTAGAGAAATGTAAATCGAAACTACAATGAGCTATTACCTCGCCCTGGTCAGAAAGGCCATCATCAAAGTCTGCAAACAATACATGCTAGAGAGGGTGTGGAGAAAACAGAACTCTTCTACACTGTTGGTGGGCATGTAAATTGGTGTGGCCACCATAGAAACAATCTGGAGTTTCCTTAAAAAACTAAAAATAGAGTTACCATATGACCCAGCAATCATTCCTGTGCATATAACCAGAAAAGACAAAAACTCAAATTCAAAAAGATACATGCACACCAATGTTCATAGCAGCATTGTTCACAATGGCCAAGACATGGAAGCAACCTAAATATCCACCAACAGACTATTCATTTCGGAAGATGTGAGAAACACACACACACACACACACACACACACACACACACACAGAGAGAGAAAGAGACAGAAAGCAAACAATGGAATATTACCTAGCCATAAAAAGAATGAAATATTGCCATTTGCAGCAGCATGGATGGACCTAGAGATTATTATACTAGGTGAAGTAAGTTGGACAGAGAAAGACAAATATTATATGATATATCACTTATATGTGGAATCTAAAAAATTAATACAAATCAACTTATTTACAAAATGCAAATAGACACAGTCATAGAAAGTAAACTTATGGTTACCACAGAGGAAAGAGGAGAGGGAGGGATCAATTAGGAGTTTGGGATTAACATACACATACTACTATATGTAAAATAGGTAAGCAACCAGGATTTACTGTATAGCACAGAGAACCATATTCAATATCTTGTAATAATGTATAATGCGTAATCTGAAGCTGTACACCTGAAACGAATAAAATATTGCGTATCAACTATAGTTGAATAAAAGAAAACTTCTAGGGAAATGGAAAATCTAATGGTAGTTTCAATCTCTAACCTCTATAAAGGCAGATAGCCAGTTGCTCTGTCTCAACCTATCAAAAAACAGAGGAAAGATGGTATTATGGACTGAATTGTACCCACAAAATTCACGGTGAATCCTTAACCCCCAATGTGATTGTATTTGGATACAGGGCCTTTAAAGGGGCTATTAGGGTTAAATGAGGTCATTAGGGTGGGGCCACAATTCAATAGCACTAGGGTCCTCAGAAGAAGAGGAAGAGACACCAGGAGCACCTGCACACAGAGGAAAGGGCACGTGTGGACTCAGAAGGCAGCTGTCTGCAAGCCAAAGAGAGAGGCCTCAGGAGAAACCAGATCTGTCCACACTTTAATCTTAGATTTGTAGCCTGGGGAACTGTGAGAAAATCAATTTCCAGTTTTTAAGCCACTCTGTTTGAGCAATGTTGTTAAAGCAACCTGAGCAGACTAATACAGGTGGTATCCTGGATGAGATCCTACAACAGAAAGAGGATATTAGGGGGAAAGCAATGAAATGTGACTAAAGTGTATTTAGTTCATTGTAATGTACCAGTTTGAGTTCATTTGTTATGGCAAACAGACCGTAATCACATAAGAGGTTTTTAATAGTGTAAATTGGATGTGGGCTACACAAGAGTTCTCTGTACTCTCTTTGCAACTTTTTATACATCGAAAACTTCTCTAAAATTAAAAGTTTATTTTAACAAAAATAGAGAGAGGAGAAGTATCCAAAACCCACAGGTTCAGGGCAGCAGAGGCCTGTAATGGAGGCTCTAGACTTTCCAGGGCAACATTTCTTCCACCACTACTTCCTCTCTGTGGACATATACCAGAGCTCCCCCTAATGCTCCTTTTGGGCTGCTTTCCAGCACACGAAGCAAGGTGGGGATCACTCCTGGTCCAGTTCCCTTGCAGTCACTGCACAGTTGTTTCTATTGGAAATAGATTATGCCGTAGGAAAATGGAAACTCTGATTGTATTTCCAGTCCCCAATCTCTGTCAAAGCACTGGTACAGCTGCTCTTTTTCAGTCTCTCAAAAGGAGAGGAAACCAGGTCTCTAAAGCTCACAGGCTCAGGGCAACAGAGGCTTATGAAGGAGACGCTGGTGTTAAGAGAGAAACCCAACAGACCAGCTTCTATCTTGCTCCCACATCAACAGAGAGAGCAACACTCTTTGGGGGTCTGTCCCCCCCAAATCCTTATCTGAACCCTTCATTCTACCGATTAAGGCAAGATTCGGTCACCCTCAATTCCCCCTTTTACAGATTTCCCTTGCAGATAACAATAGAAAATAAAGGGAAAAGGAAGCCATCAGGATTTCCAGGCCTCTGGCTCTATGATTAAGTGATAGGATGGGATCCACTGGATGGCAGGCCCATGACGAAGGAGCCTGTGTGAGTAGGGCAGCTCAGCTTTCACCCCTCATCTGCCAGTCGTGGACTCACCCCAGAAGCCCTCATCAGGGTCTCCCAGTCGTTCTCCCTTTAGACTAACTTCTATCCCAACCAGCAAGTCTGGTGTCTTTGCTGATCTATGCCTTTTAAGAACCACCACCTACTTTCCCCCTGAACGCAAGACAGGGAGAAGACACGAGGCACCATGAGCTCCTTGCGTCCATAGAGGCACCAACACAGCAGTACTGGGAAGGGACTCTACACAAGCCTGAGGCAGCGAGCAGCACTGACCTGTGAAGCAGAGGCTGCTGTGACCTGCTCCTTTGTCCCTGCTGTTTTTACTGTGGAGAAAGCTGTTAACTTGTGTCTCAATTAGGTGCTACCAGACAACCCCCCGCTGGCTGGTCCCCTTCTATTCCTCCAAGGGAAGCAAAGGTCACTCTTGACCTATTCCCCGTCTATTATTTTCCTTGAGTGTAGACAAAACTGGAAGAGGGAGAACACCAAGTAACTACAGTCCTTCAGCTTGATAACGTTCCCCTAGCCCAATAGGACACAACGAAGAAGACTTTAGGCGTGGCCAGAGAGAAGCATGTGGAACTTGTAGCCTTTACAGCAAAGGGTATTGGGAGTAACATTTAGACTGGCATCTAAGTCCCTGCAGCCACCCTGGTAAGTAGCCTGGGACACAGAACTTTCTCCCCAGGCGCACACCGCCTGAAGGAGCAGGCCTGTCCAAGGCCTCTGAGGGTGGGTCCCGTGTACTTGAATCCCAAACAGGAGGGAAGAACCAGCGTTCGGTTTGCCTGACCAACTGCGCTGGGGAGCCACCTCCTGGGTGAGGTCCGCTTTGGAGGGCAAGGCCAGCTGTGCCGGGAGCTCCCAGCCGAGTCCTAACTGCCCCCTGCTGGTGCCGGGGCCACCGGCTTCCCTCGCCCCCCAGCCCCCACCCCTCGCCCGCCCCCACGGAAGAGGCTGGCCAGGTGAGGCAGGGAGCTACTTTCCACAACATCCTGCTGGAAAGAAAAGGGATGGTGTGAAATTGAGGTAACAGCATCTCAGAAGGAACAAAAGGGAAAAAATGTGAATTGAAGCCCACTCACGCATTCACAATGCCTTAGCGGTTTCTATACGCTATATTTAGCAGAAGCCCACAGTCCCCTCTTTGCAATTATTTGTATGCTTCATCCAGACCTTCACACTATCTGTATTAGCCACAATTATTATCTCAGCTCATCTACATGCTCGGTTTCCCAGGAAAGGAAAAACCTCTCCTGATACTTAGTTTCTGAATTCTGGGGAATCTGACTGGGGGAGATGTAGAAAAGCAAACAATTGGTAGGGCATATAATTATCTCTTTCAAAGGAAACTTCACCTCCAGCTGGCCTACTTGTATAGGTTCTAATGCCTGAAAAGAGAATTAATTAACCCAGGCAGGTCTCCAGCGCTTGCATGTCCTCCTTCAAATCTATTTACAAACCTGCTTAGAAATGCCAGGCTTTTTACAAGCAGAGAGTTCTCTTATAAATACAGCTGCAGATGGAATTTTTTGAAAATGGAAAATTCTGAATAGGAATAACGACATTAGATTCTGGAACAATGGTAAAATGTCAACATCTGCCATGGAAATACAGAACTATAAAACAATGATTAAGTGTCCTTTCAGTTTTTTTAAATATATAACATTGTTCGGGTTTGGTTGTTTTACAAAGCTTCTGTGCAGTATCACTTTGCTTTAACAAACTTAAAAAAAAAAACTTAAAGTAATACTACTTAAGCAATTGAATAATTAACTAGGCACACTTAGAATTTAAATTTTATTGGAACATAATAATAGTCTCACTCTATCAGAACTGTGGCCCATATAGGCCAGAAGGCTCTCTTTTCCATATACTAAAAGCTAGGTTGTTTGATAGCCTAATAATCCCCTATTTAGTAATGCTTTTAAATAATCCCCTATTTAGTGATCTGGGTATCACCAAAACATCCCAAATCCTGTTAAAAATCCATTTTAATGCTATCACTTATAATTGTTCTTAAATTTTTCTTAAACTTCTTTACGATATGAACTAATACCAGTAGCTTCAATGACTACTTAAGTCCTTGAGTTTGCTGCCTGTGGGGTAAAGTAGCACCTCCAACTTTTTCTTAAAAAAAAATTTACTGTGGTTTAAAAAAAACCACACTTAATGTAAGATTTACCATCTCCAGGAATTTTTTTGTGTTGCAAAACTGAAACTCTATAGCCATTAACAACATCTCCCCGTTTCCCGCTCCATCAGCCTCTGGCAATCACCATTCAACTTCTATTTCTATATATACTTTATACAGATTAAATCACAACATATTTGTCTTTTGTGACTGGCTTATTTCACTTAGCATAATGACTTCAAAGTTCATCCATGGCATATCATGTGATAGGATTTCCTTTTTTTTTTTTTTTTTTTAACTATGGCCACACCCACAGCATATGGAAGTTCTCAGGCCAGGGATCAAATCCAAGCCACAGTTCTGGCAATGCTGGATCCTTCAATCCACTGCACTGGGCTGGGGATTGAACCCACTCCTTTTCAGTGACCTGAACCACTCCAGTTGGATTCTTAACCCACCATGCCATGGTGGGAACTCGAGGATTTCCTTCTTTTGTAAGGTTGAAAAATATTCCATTGTATGCATGTACTACATTTTTAAAATCTATTCATCCATCAATGGACACTAGGCTTGCTTCTGCCTCCCAGCTATTGTAAATAATGCTGCTATGAACATGGGTGTGCAAATATCTCGGAAAGATTCTGATTTCAATTCTTTTGGATCTACATCCAGACATGGGATTGCTAGTAATTCTATTTTAATTTTATTTTTTGAGAAACCACCACGCCATTTTCCATAGCAGCTAAACCATTTTACATTTCTACCAACGGTGCACAAAGGTTCCAGTTTCTCCACATCTTATTTTCTGGAGGGTTTTGATAGTGGCCATCCTAAAGGATGTGAGATGATATTTCCTTGTGGTTTTGATTTGCATTTCCCTGATGATTAGTGATGTTGAGCACCTTTTCATATTTGTATGTCTTCTTTGGAAAAATGTCTATTCAGGTCTTTGGCTCATTTTTTAAACCAGGTTATCTGGATTTTCTTGCTATTGAGTTGTAGGAGTTCCTTATACATTTTAGATATTAATCCTTTATCAGCTATAATGGTCTGAAAATATTTTTCTCCTAATCCATAGCTTGCCTTTTACTTTGTTAATTGGTTCCTTTGCTGTACAGAGCTTTTTAGTTTTACATAGTACCACTTGTCTATTTATGCTTTTGTTGGCTGTGCTTTTAGTGTCGCATCTAAGGAATCATTGCCAAGACCAAAGTCAAGAAGGTTTTCCTCTATTTTTTCTTCCAAAAGTTCTATGGATTTGGGTCTCATTTAAGTTTTTCATCCATTTTTAGTTGATTTTTGTGTACTGTGTAAGATGAGGGTCCAATTTCATTCTTTCACATGTGGACATTCAGTTTTCCCAGCACTATTTATTGAAGAGAATGTCCTTTCCCCTTTCAATAGTCTTGGAAGACTTGTTGAAGATCAGTTGACTGTATGTGTGTGGGTTCATTTCTGGGCTCTCTATTCTGTGCCATTCGTCTATACCATACTGTTTTGGTTACTGTAGTTTTGAAATAAGTTAAATAAGTTTTGAAGTCAGGATGTGTGATGCTTCCAGCTTTGTTCTTCTTGCTCAAAAATTGCTTTGGTTATTTGGGATTTTCTGACTCCATATGAATTTTAG
Organism: Sus scrofa; assembly: GCF_054392235.1. NCBI lineage: Eukaryota > Metazoa > Chordata > Mammalia > Artiodactyla > Suidae > Sus > Sus scrofa. The sequence continues at coordinate 120,278,400 of NC_139401.1, forward strand.
GATTGTTTTTCTACTTTTGTAAGAAATGCGATTGGATTTTGATAGAGATTGTATTGAATATGTAGATAACTTTGGGGAGTACATTTTAACAATATAATACTTCTGATCCACGCACATGGGATATTTTTCCATTTATTTGTGTCTGCTTTAATTTCTTTCATTTAGAGTTTTATAGTTTTATTACTGAATAATATGTTATTATATGAATATATCACATTTTTTATGCATTCATTAGTCGACAGACATTTGAGTTGTTTTCACTTTTGTCTATTACGAATAATGCTGCTATGAAAATCAGTGTACAAGTTTTTGTTTGGATGTATGCTGTCAATTCAGTGTCTTTTAGTACATTTACAGGGCTATGCAACAATCCCCATTCCCTAATTCCGGAACATTTTCATCTCCCTAAAGAAGAACCTTGGAGTTCCCGTCGTGGCGCAGTGGTTAACGAATCCAACTAGGAACCATGAGGTTGCGGGTTCGGTCCCTGCCCTTGCTCAGTGGGTTGACGATCCGGCGTTGCCATGAGCTGTGGTATAGGTTGCAGACGCGGCTCGGATCCTGCGTTGCTGTGCCTCTGGTGTAGGCCGGGGGCTACAGCTCCGATTCAACCCCTAGCCTGGGAACCTCCATATGCCGCGGGAGCGGCCCAGAAATAGCAGCAACAACAACAACAACAAGAAAAGACAAAAAGACAAAAGACAAAAAAAAAAAAAAAGAAGAACCTTATACCATGTAGTCACTCCTCACTGTCTACTTTCCCCCAGCTGTAGCAACCACTGTTCTACTTTCTTTTTTTTTTTTTCTCTCTTTTTTTTTTTTTTTTGCTATTTCTTTGGGCCGCTCCCGTGGCATATGGAGGTTCCCAGGCTAGGGGTCGAATCGGAGCTGTAGCCCCTGGCCTACGCCAGAGCCACAGCAACGCAGGATCCAAGCCGCATCTGCAACCTACACCACAGCTCATGGCAACACTGGATCCCCAACCCACTGAGCGAGGCCAGGGATCGAACCCGCAACCTCATGGTTCCTAGTCGGATTCGTTAACCACTGCGCCACGACAGGAACTCCTGTTCTATTTTCTGTTTCTGTAGATTTGCTTACTCTAGACATTTCACATAAGTGGAATCATATGATATTTGTCCTCTTGTGTCTGATTTCTTTTACTTAGCATAATATTCTCAAGGTTCCTCCAAGTTTCCCCTCCTTTTTATGGCTGAATAATATTCCATTGTATGAATATACAACATTTTGTTTATACATGGGTATTCGAGTTGTTTCCACTTTTTAGCTTTTAGGAATAATGTTGCTGTGAACATTTGTATACAAGTATTTGTGTGGACAAATGTTTTCAATTCATTTTGGTATTTTCAATATCTTTAGTAGGGACATTGCTGGGTCATATGGTTACTGTTTAATTTCTCCAGAATCTACCAAACTGTTTTCTACTGAAGCTAAACCTTTTCTATTCCAACCATCAATGTATTAAGATTCCAATTTCTTCATCTCTTTACCAACATTTGTTATTGTCTTTTTAAATTATAGTCATACGAATGGGTTGAAGTGGTATCTCGTTGTGGTTTTCACTTGCATTTCTCTAGTGACTAATGATGTTGAGCATGTTTTCATGTGCTTAATGGTCATCTGAATGTCTTCTTTGAGGAAATTTCTATTCACATCCTTTGCTTACTTTTTAACTGGGTCATTTTTCTTTTTATTGTTGAATTGTAATTTTTAATCTATATATTCTGGGTACTATGACCTTATCAGACATAAGTTTTGCAAATATTTTCCCATTCTGTAAGTTGTCTTGTAGTTTTCTTAACAATATTGCTTGTAGTACAAAACTTTTTAATTTTGATGTAGTCCACTTTATCTCCTTTTCTATTAAGTCTAATTTTTTCAAAATTACAAATTTGGACCAAAAGTAAGGTGAAAGGTAAGGGACACAGCCTTGTTGTGTTTATAATCTAAGTATATGTAAAATAGTAACTCAGCAAAAAAGACCACGGGGAAAGAGATGAGGTTGTGAACAGTGGGACACAGGTTAGGGAAACTAAATCAGCTGCTGTATTCTCTCCTACAGGTGATAGTTAACAATTAAAGCCACTGGCCAAAAGGTCAAGATAGTCTGGGTCTTGATTTATACTAGCACCGGCATCTAAGGGAGTCAGTCTGGAGAGTGAGGTATAGCAGCAGGAGTCTCCAAACTGGAATGAACAAACCTGTGAATGAAGCAAGAGTTAGCCATGTGGTTTGCAGTAATCCATCCAGCTTAGAGTAGAACTCCAATCAGAAACTCAGAATATAGAGAATGGAGGAAGGAGCTGGTGAGTAGAAGGGAAGTCCAGCAAGCCAAAGCAGAATTCAAGATGTGCAGATTAGCTACAATTTTATAGGAAAGAGGAAAAATGTGAGGAATTGAGGGAATGAATTGTTTAGGGTGTTGGTTAATTTTATGTATCGACTTAACTGAGCCATGGGGTGGCAAGATATTTGATCAAACATTAGTCTGGATGTTTCCATGAAGGTGCTTTTGGATGAGATCAATATTTAAATCAGTAGATCAAGTAAAGCAGATTGCTCTCCATAATGTGAGTGGGCCTTATCCAAACAGTTGAAGGCCTGAATAGAATTAAAAGGTTGACCCTCTCCCAAGTAAGAGAACTAGTCTCTGAGCTGAAAAACAGTCTTTTTTCCGCCTTTGGCCTTGAAAGAAAACATTAGCTCTTCCTGGATCTCAAGCCTGTTGGCCTTTGGACTGGAACTACACCATCAGCTCTCCCGAGTCTCCAGCTTACCAACTCACCCTGAAGATCTTGGGGCTTGTCAGCCTCCATAATCATATGAACCAATTCTCTATAATAAATCTCTTTATATACATACATATAAAATACATCTTATGTATTATATACATTATATATCTTTATTTGTAGCCCTCATATTATGTATTATTTATATTAATAAATTATATACACAGATTTATTATAAAGAATTGGTTCCCATGATTATGGAGACTAACAAATCCATATGTATTATATACATATAGAGAGAGATACATATACATGGATATGGATATAGATATAGATACTACCGGTTCTGTTTCTCTGGAGGATTCTGACTAATACACCCAATTTAGGGAAGCCAAACTCCACCGGTTATTGGGAGCTCCTAAATATCCTGTCTGCTTTCAGAGTAGCTCACATGTTAGATGGGACTGAGCTCTCAAGTTTGGAAACATCAGTACATGCTGCAACATGGCTGGAGAGGTAAGGAATGAAAATTTCTAGTACCTGACGATGACAAACAAATCTATGAACACCATACTGACTTCACACTATATAATAATATCACTTCTTGGCTTGCATTTTCTAGCCTGAAAAATATATGATGTAATTCATCTAGCCGGGCCTCACATAGCAATTTCCTCTATTTTCTTGATTTTTAAAAATGCCAAACCAACTATACTTGGATTTTTTAAAAACGCTTACAAATAAAATAAAAGAAGATGCAAATTTAAAAATGTTTTTCTCTGGATGGTCCGTAGCTCCACCCAGTCCTTTTTAAGGTGAAGAATCAAAACTTGCCACAGTGTTCTAGGTTCAGAAATATCTTGGTTTCATGTAAGAAGAAAATATTTGGGTTTTCTTACCAACAGTCTTCTCTGTTTCTCAGCACTTTGTTGGCCTTTCCTCACTGTGGTTTTCTTAGATGGGGGTGTTCTCAAAGTCTTCCTGCTGAGCCTCTGTAGTGGGGTTAATTTAAACAATAGGCAAGAGCAAGATGATCTGATTAAAGTGCTTGGCTTAGATTTCCTGCTTTCTCTGTGATGACTCATCATATAGATGCTCCCAAGGGCGTGGTCTTCCTGAATCCTTTCATTACCACCCACCATATCCTAATGCTTAAAAGTGCAAGTGCACTTTTCACCACAGGGATGTGTGTATTACTCCATAACTTCAATCTGCTTCCACCCACTTCTTGGTCCACACTAATCAAAACTTGAACAAAGAAAGATGGATAATGTATCATGCTGCCCTTCTCTCACCCCAAAAGCCTAAGATCCTGTTAACGGCTTTTGTAAAATCAGAATATGGTTACCTGGGTAACCATGACTCTATATTAGAAGCTCCTGTTCTCTTTCCTTTCTACACTATTCACTCTTCGGTTTCCATTTTCTGTCATATGAATCAACCCTTAACATGCAAAGAAAATTCTGAAATATGTGAGCACTGACAGTTTTTAAGAAATCACAGCTGTGTAAAGAGGCTTTCCATTAAAAAAGATTTTTTTGTTGTTGCTTTTTAGGGGTGCACCTGCGGCATGTGGAGGTTCCCAGGCTAGGGGTCTAATCGGAGTTGTTGCTGCCGGCTGAAGCCACAGCCACAGCAATGCAGGATCTAAGCTGCAACTGTGACCTACACCACAGCTCAGGGCAACATCAGATCCTTAACCCACTGAGCAAGGCCAGGAATTGAACCCACATCTTCATGGACCCCAGTCAAGTTTGTTACTGCTGAGCCACAACAGGGACTCCTGCTTTCCATTTTTTAAATTTGCTATTTTTGGAGTTCCCGTCATGGCTCAGCAGAAACGAATCTGACTAGTATCCACGAGGACGAGAGTTCGATCCCTGGCCTTGCTCAGTGGGCTAAGGATCCAACGTTGCTGTGAGCTGTGGTGCAGGTCACAGATGAGGCTAGGATCCCCCATTGCTGTGGCTCTGGCGTAGGCTGGCCTGGGAACCTCCATATGATTTGACCCGTAGCCTGGGAACCTCCATATGCTGTGGATCTGGCTCTAAAAAGACAAAAATAAATAAATAAATAAATTTGCTACTTTTAAACACATCTTAAACACAAAATTGTTTTGAAGAGCATTACACAGTTTTCTTACATGGTAAGAGGAGCGGAAAATTTGTTAACAATATTTAACCATGTTCTCAAAAAATATCATCCACTATCCCATTCGAATTTCATGTGTAGAAAAGAGTATACTCTTAAGGCACAACAGGACACAGCCTCTCTGCCTCATACTGGGAATCCAAAGAAGTAAGGTGGGTTTACATCTCCCCCCTAAACTTGCTAAGTGGAAACCTAGATCATATAACATCTGCTTATACATTTTTTCTTTTTTTAAAGGTTTATTGAAGTAGAGCTAATTTACAAGGCTGTGATAATCTCTGCTGTACAACAGAGTGATCCAGTTATACACATATCCATTCTCTCTCAGATTCTTTGCCCACATAGGTTATCACAGAATACTGGGTAGAGTTCTCTGTGCTGTACAGCAGGTCCCCATTGGCTGACCATTCCATATACCTCAGTGTGCATTTGTCAGTCCCAAACCCCCAGTCCATCCCTCCCGCGCCCCCCATCTGTCCCCTTTGGTAACCGTAAGTTTTTCAAAGTCTATGAGTCTGTTTCTGTTCTGAACATCTGCTTATATTTGTTTACAAAGAAGTACCAAGCAATTTTATAGGTCTGATATCTTTATTTGAGATATAATTCATATACAAAAAAAAAACAATTCAGTGTGGTATATTTACAAGTTATGCAACCATCACCACCTCCTACTTCCAGAAATTTTTCATCACCCCAAAAAGAAACCCCACACCCAGTAGCAGTCACTCCCTTTTCCTCCTTCCCACCAGCCAATGGCAGCCAATGTACTTTCTGCGTTTATGGATTTGCCCATTCTGGATGTTTCACATGAAAGGAATCATACAATATGTGGTCTTTCTGACTGGCTCCTTTCATGAAACATAGTGTTTTCAAGTTACATTGACATTGTAGCAGGTACCAATGCTCCATTATTTTTATTACCAAATACTACTCTATTGTCTGTATATATTACATTTTATTTATTCATTCATCGGTTGGTGGACATTTAAGTTCTTTTCACTTTGGGGCTATTATAAATGATGCTGCTATGAACATTTGAGTACAAGTAAGTTTTTTTGTGGATATCAGTTTTCATTTCTCTTGGATATATTCCTAGGAGTGGAATTCTTTGACTATGTGATAACTCTATATGTTCAATCACTTCAGGAATGGCCATTCTATATTCCAGAGTGGCTGCATCATCTTACATTACCATTAGAATGGATAAGTGTTCTCATTTCACCAACATTTATTATTGTTTGCATATTAATATATATTATATATCCTTATCTATTGTAGCCATCCTAGTGGGGATGAAGTGGTATCCAATTTTTTTTTCTTTTGTCCTATTTAGGGCCACACCCGCGGCACATGGAGGTTCCCAGGCTAGAGGTCTAATCGGAGCTATTACTGCTGGCCTACCCCAGAGCCACAGCAACACCAAATCTGAGCCGCATCTGTGACCTACACCACAGCTCACGGCAACTCCAGATCCTTAACCCACTGAGCAAGGCCAGGGATCAAACCCGCAACCTCAGGGTTTCTAGTCAGATTTGTTTTGCTGCACCATGATGGGGACTCCCCATTGTCTTTTGATTTGCATTTCCCTAATGATTAATGATTTTGAGCATCTTTTCATGTGCTTATTAATTATTTATGTGTCATCTTTGGGGAAAAGTATATTCAAATCCATTGCCCTTTTTTGAATTGGGGTATCTTTTTATTGTTAAGTTGTAAGAATTCTTTATATATTCTGTATGCAAGACATGTCATATACGTGATTTGCAAATATTTTCTCCCATTCTGTGGGTTGTCTCATCACTTTTTTGATGGTACTCTTTGAAACCTAAAAGTTTCAACTTTGATGAATTTATCTTTTTTTCCTTTAGTTGTTGTGCTTTAGGTGTCATATCTAAAAAGTGTCTAGATTCCCTAATCTAGACCATATTTATTTCTACCTACTTTCCTTCTAAGAGTTTGATACTGTTAGCTCTTTGATCCATTTAAAATTAATTTTTGGTTTATGGTGTGGGGTAAGGGTTCAACTTCATTCTTTTGCATGTAGATATAGATTTGTCTCAGCACGTTTTGTTGAAAAGACTATTCTTTCTCCACTGAGTGGTCCTGTCACCCTTGTTGAAGATCAATTGACCATAAAAGTGAGGGTTTATTTATGGACTTTCTGTCCTACTCCATTGATCTATAGGTCTTTAGGCCAGTATCATACTGTCTTGATTAATGTAGTTTAATAGTAAGCTTTGAAATCAGAAAGTGTAGAGTCTACATTCTTTGTCATTCTGCTCCCTCCAGTTGATGTTTAGTTGCTATTTTCACTAGAGTTGTGGGCTGTTGGTTTTCAAGGATACCGCAGAGCTAGAGAGGGAGCATGGGAATAGGGGATGTTCTAATGACACAAAGCTTACTCTTCTTAGCAAGATTAAGCCAATTTTCTTGGAAAAAAAAAAAGCTCTCTGGATTTTTGTAAAATCTGTGTTCAGCATTTTTCTAGAATACTGAAAAAGTTACTTTTGACATTTTTTGGTTAGTGTTTTCATTGCTTTTATGGAGGGGAGGGTTTTCAGAGTTCCTCTTTCACCATACTTGAATTCATCTAGATCTGAGTTTTTAACTTCCACCACTTTCTCCTCCTTTTTATCAAATGCTGTTAGACCAACTTGTACATTTCTCTAGGAACTGAATAGATAACAACCTCACAAATTACCCCATGCATTATAAGCCAGCATAAAACTGTTGGGATTTCCAGATTAGGTTATGTGAGATTAGATCCTTGTCTTTTTTTATATGAATGTGTCTATTTCTTACCCATGAAACAGAGTATTAAAATGGGAATCATATATAGATATATGATCTAACTTCCACAGTACAATTTTGTCAGTTGACTAGTAATATCCTTTTCCAGCACTTTATTACCCTTTAGCGCAGGATACAGTCTAGGATCAGGTATTGCATTTGGCTGTCACATCTCTTTAGTCTGGAAGATTCGCACAGTATTTCTTTTACGACATTGAGATTTTTGAAGTATACAGCCCTCCTTCCTTTTAATAGAATGTTCCATATTTGGAGTTTGTCTAAAATTTCCTTATATTTAGACCCATATTATGCATTCCTAGCTAGAAAAGTACATAATTGATGCTGTGTCCTTCATAGGGTATAATATTGGGAGGCACAGATGTCTATCTGACCTCCATGGGTGATGTAAATTTTGATTACCCAATCAAGTTGTTTTCTGATTTTTCCACTTTAAATTTACTATTTTTTCTCCAACGACTAATAAGCAGTCTGCAGAGAAACACTTTAAGAGTAATGTAAATATTGTGATTCTTATAAAAAATTTGTTTTAGCATAAATTGGTAATTTCTGCTTAAACCAATCTTTACTATGATGGCTGGAAAATGATTTTCCAATTCTAGAACTCCCTCCAGATTCACCATTTTGATACTCAAGGCCCCTGATCTTTTAAAACAGCTTTACTGGCTGTTCTCTCTAGATGCGGATGCTAGTATGACATGCTGCAGTCAAAACGGGCTTGTTGGTGTCAGTGGAGATAATATGGGGATGGGAGAAGCTACTAGAATAGGTAGCAGGGCTGTATGTAATCAGAACTTGTAGTTCACAGGTCCTTTGGCATTATCTAACTGAGCAGGTACCCAAGGGACATATAGATGGGCAGCCCACCCACTGAGGTCCTTCTACAACTGACAAAACTGGTTCAGTGAAGGAAAACATGGTTTGATCTATTACAAAAGAGAGTCATGACCTTTCACCCAATTACCAGATCTGAGTTGGTTTATAGCTTAAGGATCCCATAAATTAAGAGGAGGCCGGGTACCCTTAAAGAATACACAAGGATGTATACATTTTCCTCCTAACTTTCCCCCAGTGACTCTGCAGCCATTTTCCCTAGGGAAAGGGAAATACCTCAATTTTTGGAGAAGAGTAGCTCCTACTTTTGAGTTCACACCAATTTCTGGGCAGCCAAAACACCATGGCCACCCATCACAAACTTTAAGGCTAAGGATTGACAAGGTGTAAGTGCAATGTTGACCCTAGTTGGTCTCGTCATAGGCCCAACGAAACCACCAGACCCAAACTAGTGAAACTATCTTTAGTTCCTGAGGGTATCAATGAAATGCATATCTTCAGTAAATGACAATTCCCCTCTGGGCTCCTTGAGCCGCAGAGACAGGGCTTTTAAGACTATCATGGAAGGCCAAAAAAAAGAAAAGGAGTTCCCGTCGTGGCGCAGGGGTTAACGAATCCAACTAGGAACCATGAGGTTGCGGGTTCGATCCCTGGCCTTGCTCAGTGGGTTAAGGATCCGGTGTTGCCATGAGCTGTGGTGTAGGTGGCAGACACGGCTCAGATCTGGTGTGGCTATGGTGTAGGCTGGTGGCTATAGCTCTGATTCGACCCCTAGCCTGGGAACCTCCATATGCCGCGAGTATGGCCCTGGAAAAGACAAAAATAAATAAATTAATTAATTAAAAGGCTATCATGGAAGAAGGGGCTAAGTAGAGACTCCTGGAGATCCACTCCCTAACAAGAAAGCAATATTGCCTTCCTGGTGGAATGGCAGAGATAAATATTACCATCCATGTAGAAATGTTTATTTAACTCCTATTTGGCCACTTTAAAAGTCAGGTGGGTCTCCTACTGTATAGCACAGGGATCTCTACTCAGTAGTCTGTGAAAATCTATATGGGAAAAGAATCTGAAAAAGAATGGATGTGTGTATATGCATAACTGAATCACTTTGTTGTACAGCAGAAATGATCACAGCATTGAAAATCAACTATACTTCAACAAAACTTTAAAAATGTAATCTCAGGGGTTCCCTTGTGGCTCAGTGGAAACAAATCGGACTAGTATCCACGAGAATGTGGGTTCGATTCCTGGCCTCGCTTAATGGGTTGGGGATCCAGCATTGCTGTGAGTTGGGGTGTAGATCGCAGACCTTTCTTGGATCCTACACTGCTGTGGCTGTGGTGTAGGCCAGCAGCTGTAGCTCCAATTCCACCCCTAGCCTGAGGACTTCCATATGCCACAGGTATGGCCCTAAAAAGGCAAAAAAAAAAAAAATGAAATCATAAAAAAAGTCAGGTGGATCTCAAAGTGACCTTAGATTATTGTATGTCAACTCCAATTCTGGCTACTGTTCCAGATATGATCTTGTAAACACTTGACAAGTAGCTATTGATCTAATGAAAGCATTTTCTCTATATATCAATCAAAACTGGGACCAGGATAAGGTGAATGAAGCAGTTGCCTTGGCACAAAATTTAAGATGGTGACAAAAATAAATAATATTTAATGCAATATTTTGTAAAAACTACAATTAATGTGAAAATCTATAACATATAAAATAGCAAAATTTTAAATAGAGACAGGATTAGCAACAGAACACCTTCACTTTCTTGTCACAGAATCTGTCAATTCCTCAACCATGTGCCACTACTTTGCAGGGAATATTGATCATCTCACTAACCCATAGGTCGTCACTATGCTAGGCTGCCACTGGTAACATCATGTTCGCTCAACACGGAGAGAAAAAATTATTTACCTCAGATGCAAGAAAATGGGTGATAGTTCTCCAGAAAGACAGGGTTCTCTTTACACATCAGCGAAATTGGGGGGCGGGGGTTGCAGGTACACCCAGGATCTGAGACATACTGAATATCCCTTCCAAAGTAAATGAAAGTTGTTGCATCCTGGACTCCCTACCATTTAAAGAATTTCAATGGATGTTGGAGATAACATGATTCACATTTGACTGGTTGCTTCTTTCCATTTACTGGCCTACGAAGCTGTAATTTTTCATCTTTGAGAAAACCCAGAGCAAGAGATGTGCTCCATCTGGTCCAAGCTACAGTGGGAGCGTTTCTACCACCTGACTTCTATCACCCAATAAATTCAATGGTACCAAAAACATTTGTGGCAGATTAGAATGTTACATATAACAGCTTATGGAAAGTCCATACCAATGAATCACAGCAAGAAGACCCTGGCACAAATCTATGTTCACTTAAGGAAGTTATTTTCTCCTTTAAAGCCAGTTCACATCTTGTTTCTAGCTTCTGGTTGAGACTGAATTTCTAACATAGATCTTCAAGTGATGCTGTAACCCAAACTGTCCATCATAAATTGAATGCTAAGAGCTAGTTGCCTAGCTATAAACTTAGATGTGCCCTGAAGCATTTCATCTTCAATGGAAATTATATATTTGCAATATGGCCTGAGTAGATATTGTAGGTACAAGTCCCAGCCTATCAACTCCTACTACATAGCTATTTTTGCAATACCTACAACCTCATGGGAAGTTCAAGGCTTGCTTACAGTGGGCTCTGCGTAATATGCCTGCAACAGCCAGAAGTGAACTATTCCAGCAGAGCAGCACTGAGGGCTATTCCTGAAGAACAGTGGAGAAGTAAAATTCTCCCAGTGGGTAGAACTTCAAGGATTACAGCTTCTGGTCCACTACACCTGCCTGGCCTTTAGCCCAGGATCTACACTAAGGCTTGGCAAACTTTTTCTCTAAAGGGCCAGATAGTATTTTAAGCTCTGTAGACCACATATAATCTTTGTTGCGACTGCTTATCTCTACCCCCATAATGCAAAAATGACCATAGATAATACATAAATAGAAGAGTGTGGTTGTGTTTCAGTAAAACTTTATTTACAAAAGCAAGTAACAAACTGGAGTTTGCCAACTTCTTATCTATACCAATTCACTGGCAGAATCTAATGGTTTGATTAGAGGGTTATGAATTTGGAAGAAGTCAAAGTAGAAAATTGGTAACAAGATTAACCTCTTAATTTAGGGTCCACAGAATCCTAAGTGACTGGAAAAAAGAATGATATAATATTATATAATACTGGTTTCTTTAATAATCTTACATGTCTTGTATGTTGCACTTAAAAACACTACTTGGAGAATGGATTCATGAGCTATGCAAGACTACCAAAGTTTTTGAAAGAAGAAAATGTCAAGAACTCTTCAGAATGAATCTCAAGAATGAGAATTTTCATGTCTCAAGTAGAATGCATCCTAAAAGGCCCTAGTCTCCATTGCAAAGGGGTGGTACTAGCAGAGTCGGAGAGAGCAAGTCCAGACACAGTTTCTGTTCTAGCAAGGGAAATTGCTACCCCATCCATAACAAAAGGGGTCCAGTGCAATCAACCTGCCATAAGGCTACGGCTAGTCACCTTAAAGTCTGGTACCTCGCCAGGGGTTCAGAGTTCATTGCTGCTGCTGATAAACTGGGTTGAAGTCCATGAGATTCACTGGTCTTGTGTACGTCATCACAGAAGCAGCGGGTCTTGTACACTGTTGGGAAGGCTTACTGAAAACAGTACCACCTGGGAGACTAACACCTTGCAAGGTTAGGATGCTGTGCTATAGGATGTGGAATCACTCTGAGCCAGCCAGCAGTACCTGTATAATGCTGTTTCTCTCACTGGAAGAATACATGGAAGAGGTTACTGGCACCTCTCATGACTCATTACACCTAATAGTCCACTGACAAAGCCTCTGTTTTCCAAACCTGAAAATTAGACGTTGAGTACAGGAGTAACTCTGGCAGACTCTGGCAGGAAAGAAAACTTCATTACATCAAAAGCCTGGGCAGCAGGTCACCAGATGATGCAAAAGTATGGACAAGGCCACTTGAAAGCTGTGAGTATGAAATGAGACTATATTCTTGGGGACTCCAAGGAATAATGGGGTGGGGGCTTGGAATAGAGGGGAACTGGAGATTCCATAAGACTCAATGGAAGCAAATCTACAGAAATGATGTGTGTGACATTCTGACTACATTGCGATTACTTAAATACAATGATAGCAGTTTTCTCCATGAAATCTGTGAATTTTACAGTCATGCAGCTGAAAGAACCATGACTTATGTTTTACAATTTATACAGCTGTTTTCATATATTTTTGAACATTTTACTTCTTTTAACTTTAACATTTTTTATGTGTCTAAACCATAGACATGTGCTCCCCTATCTATGTTGCAGCCACCTTTACCCTTAAGATGAGAAGGTAAAACCTCAGTCTTCCTCTTGCGTATGTATCTCTTTTATTTTTTATTTTTTAATTTTTTTTTATCTTTTGTCTTTTTAGGGCCATACCCGCGGCATATGGAGATTCCCAGGCTAGGGGTCTAGTCGGAGCTATAGCTGCCAGCCTACACCACAGCTCACGGCAACGCTGGATCCTTAACCCACTGAGCGAGGCCAGGGATCGAACTGGCAACCTCATGGTTCCCGGACGGATTCATTTCCACTGCGCCACAACGGGAACTCCTGTATGTATCTCTTTTACTCTCCCTACTACCACGCTCACACTTCTGGTACCAGATGTCTGCGGGTCCTCCCCCGACAACCAATTCTCTGCACTACCAGCTGGTGTCCTATGCTTTAACTCAATTCTGATACTATCTACCTGGAGATAATGTCAGATCCCACAGGTTAAGGGCTCAGTCCCACAAAACTCCCCTCTGCAGCCCCCCAACACACACCTCAGACACCAACTGCAAGCCAGGCTGTCACCTGTGCTTCTGACCAACTGGCTATAGATCAGAAGTTCCCACAGCCCCCTCTTTGGGTTTGATTAATTTTCTAGAGTGGCTCACGGGACTCTGGAAGACATTTCCTTACATTTACCAGTTTATGAAAGGATATAGTAAAAGACACAGATGAAAAGACACACAGGGCGAGCACAGGTGCTTCTGTCCTCGTGGAGGTGCTGTACGTCACCGTTCCAGTATGGATATGCTCACAAGCTGAAAGCTCTCCAAACGCCACACTATTGGTTTTATGGAGGCTTCATCATGTAGGCATCACTGACCATGAACTCCATTTCCGGCCCTTCTCCCTTCTCAGGAGAACAGCGGCCGGGGGAGGGGGGGTATTGAAAATTCCAAGCTACTAATCATCGCTTGGACTTTCTGATGACCAGCCTTCACCAGGGAGCCATCCACGAACCCACTCAGAGGTGCCTCATTAGGACAAAAGACACTCCTATCACCTAGGAAATTACATAGATTTTTAGGAGCCCTGTGCCAGATAATATTTTCTATTATCTCAGAGTGAGCATGTCTTTTTTTTTTTTAAGCTAGGGGTTGAATCAGAGTCACAGCTGCATGCAGGCCTACACTACAGCCACAGCAACGTCAGATCAGAGCCAAATCTGTGACCTATGCCACAGTTTGTGACAATGCTGGGTCCTTAACCCACCGAGCAAGGCCAGGGATCAAGCCCACATCCTCACAGAGACAATGCTGGGTCCTTAAACTGCTGAGCCACAAGGGGAACTCCATGAGCATGTTTCTTATGTTACCCCGGGCTGCTATATGGTCTGCGGTAGTATAGATTATAATACAATTTTGTACTTAGTTTATAATTTTGTATTCTATACAGATTATAAAACAATATAATTACAGGTTATAAAACAATTTTGTACTCTTACGTGTTCACCTTAACAAGATTCTTAACTCCCTGAGGACAGGGTCTTTGTCTTATTTCAATGCTACTCAAAGTGTAATCTTTGAATTGCTTGTTACCAGTCCATGCCTAGACAGGTGCAGGAATTAAAATTAAACATTTTAAATCTTATAGAAATTTGACAAGGTAATTTTCACGTCTATAGAATATTTAAAAATTTTGGATTTTTATTTTCTATGACTTGCTGATTTTTAAAATTCTTATAACAGTTCATTTTTGCTGTATTTTATAAAAGTAGTAGTTCACTACAGATTGGAAATTTTTAGAAAAGTCCTTTACTATATATTTTGATAAGCACTATTTTTTTTCTTTTTTTCCCTGCCCAAGGCATGTGGAAATTCCAGGGCCACAGATCAAACCTGAGCCACAGTTGTAGTCTAGGCCACAGCTGCAGCAATGCTGAACCCTTAACCCACTGTGCCACAAGGAAACTTCCAAAAGAAGCATTATTTTTCATACCACTTTTTTTTTTTTTCAGATTTGAAGCTTTTGAGTTTCTGAGGCCAGTCTTTAAAGTTTAACTAGAAAGACGGAAACACAATGGACAACCTGTGCAGAATATTTCCAATGAAACAAGAGGAAAGATAAGAAAGAAAAAAATAAATCATTGTTATGTATTACCAATATACATCCAGTAGTATTACAGATACCATCAGATATTTACTTAATTATCTCAGATAATAGACAAATGATAATTTGTAACATCTCTTGATTCTTTTTTTTTTTTTCCTGTCTTTTTAGAGCCGCACCCGTGGCATATGGAAATTCCCAGGTAATGGGTCAAATTGGAGCTGCAACTGCCGGCCTGCGCCACAGCCACAGCAACACCTGATCCATGCTGTATCTGCGACCTACACCACAGCTCAGAGCAACACCAGATCCTTAACCCACTGAACGAGGCTAGGGATGGAGCTCATGTCCTCATGGACACTAGTCGGGTTTGTTACCACTGAACCCATCTCTTGGTTCTAATATGAAGTTTTTTTTATTACAAAAAAGAAAAGGGGATTCCACTTTTGGATTTTGTCCACAGAATAAATTTGTTTTTGTGAAACCATAGTTTGATACACACAAGTTTACTCTGAAAGACACTTTGTAAAAATCTTCTCTTTTTTTGTCTTTTTTTTTCTTTTCAGGGCTGCACCCGCAGCATATGGAGGTTCCCAGGCTAGGGGTCTAATCGGAGCTGCAGCTGCTAGACTACACCACAGCCTGAACAATGCGGGATCTGAGCCGCATCTACGACCTACACCACAGTTCACGGCAACACCGAATTCTTAACCCACTGAGTGAGGCCAGGGATTGAACCTACGTCCTCATGGATGCTAGTTAGATTCGATTCTGCTGAGCCATGACCAGAACTCCAAGTTCTCTTTTCACTAAATGACTTTTTAAAAATATTTTTTAGGGAATTCCCTTTGTGGCTCAGCAGTTAACAAACCTGACTAGGATCCATGGGGATGCGGGTTCAATCTCTGGTCTTGCTTGGTGGGTTAAGGATCTGGTTTTGCTCTGAGCTGTGGTGTAGGTCGAAGATGCAGTTCGGATCCCATGTTGCTATGGCTGTGGCGTAGGCTGGCAGCTGTAGCTCTGATTTGACCTGTAGCCTGGAAACTTCCATATGCCATGGGTGTTGCCCTAAAAAGCAAAAGAAAAAAAAAATTTAAATCATGGATCTTATACTAGTTCAACTTCTGTTTTATCCAGTATGATGCTGGTTCTTAAATGTAGGACTGATATGCATTAGATAGTTTTAATGCTGTATTTCATGCATGAACCTAGAATGAAAAAATTCTGAAAACTGAGTTATCTCACAAAAAAATGAGTAAAAGTGATGTCTAATAACTAGACTATTAATCCATTCAACATATACTGGACACCTGTGTGCCAGACACCCAAAGCTAGGCTTGGAAAAGTAATTTTAACTTTCTTGCAACCAGGACTCCTTTCATTTCGTACCCCATTAATGGCCAGGTAGTATATTCTTGAAAAAGCTTTTATTTGTCTAATACCAGAAGCCTAGTTCTGAATTCGTAATTCGTAATTGTTAAAGAATGAGCTATTCTGGTACACTGAGGATTAACCCATTTGCATATTATAATATATTGTAAGGTGAAAAAAAGCAGAACATAAGATCACGTGTACACTACAATTACAAAAGGGTAAAACATGCATATGAAAATAGCCCAGAAGGCAATAAAAATGATAATAGCTGTGTCAGAATAGTGGCATTGTGGGTGGTTTTTATTTTCTCTGTTTTTCAAATCTTTTGTAGTATATTATTTTCATAATTTAAAAAATAGAGGCAGTAGAGAGGAACAAACATTTCACAAAAGAAGAAATTCAACTAGTAACCAAACATTAAAAAAAAAACCATTCACACTCACTAGTAAAAGAATATATATATTAAAACACCACTATGGTGCAATTTTTCCCCTAATTAGCAATAGAATTTCTTCTTCTTCTTCTTCTTCTTCTTTTTTTTTTTTTTTGCCTTTTTAGGGCCACACCCGTGGCATATGGAGATTCCCAGGCTAGGGGTCAAATTGGAGCTGCAGCTGCAGGCCTACACCACAGCCACAGCAATGCGGGATCCGAGCCATGTCTTCAACCTACACCACAGCTCACAGCTCACGGCAACGCCAGATCCTTAACCCACTGAGTGAGGCCAGGGATCAAACCCACAACCTAATGGTTCCTAGTCGGATTCATTTCTGCTGCACCACAAAGGAACTCCAGAATTTCTTCTAAAAATAAAATTTTATGTCATCGAGAAGAACAGTACTCTTATACATTATAGACGACGCTGTAAATTGTTTTGACCCTTGTTATGAGTTAAATTGTTTGCTCCCAAAATTTATATGCTGAAATCCTCACCCTTGGTACCTCAGAATGCAACCTTTTATATGGAAATAAGATTATTGCAGATATAGGAGTTCCCGTCGTGGCGCAGTGGTTAACGAATCCGACTAGGAACCATGAGGTTGCGGGTTCGATCCCTGCCCTTGCTCATTGGGTTGACGATCTGGCGCTGCCGTGAGCTGTGGTGTAGGTTGCAGACACGGCTTGGATCCCGCGTTGCTGTGGCTCTGGCGTAGGCTGGCAGCTACAGCTCCGATTTGACCCCTAGCCTGGGAACCTCCATATGCTGAGGGAGTGGCCCTAGAAAAGACAAAAAAACAAAAAAATTTAAAAAATTTTAAAAAAAAAAGATTATTGCAGATATAATTAGTCAGGTTAGGATGAGATGATGCTGGAGTATGGTGGGCCCCTAATCCAATATGACTAGTGTCCTTATGAAGAGGGGAAATTAAATTTCTGTTGTTTAAGCCACTCAGTTTGTGGTATTTTGTTATCACGCATCCCTAGTACACTAATACAACACTTATAGAATTAAAATAGCAAAAAAAATGTGTTATATTCAATATATTTATATTATAGGTGTATATATAAATGAAAGTTATATTTGAAAAACTAGGCATAAAAATAATGTGGTGGAGGAATTCCCGCTGCAGTGTAGTGGGTTAAGGATCCAGCTATAGCAGCTCAGGTTACTGCAGAGGCATGGATTCAATCCCTGGCCTGGCACAGTGGGTTAAGGATCTGGTGTTGCTGCACCTGTGGTGTAGGTTGCAGCTGTGGCTCGGATTCAATTCCTGGCCCCGGGAACTTCCATATGCTGTGGGTGTGGCCATAAAAAAGTGTGGTGGGGAGTTCCCGTTGTGGCTCAGTGGTTAAAAACGAATCCGACTAGGAACCATGAGGTTTTGCATTCGATCCCTGGCCTTGCTCAGTGGGTTAAGGATCTGGCGTTGCTGTGAGCTGTGGTGTAGGCTGCAGACACAGATTGGATCCCGCGTTGCTGTGGCTCTGGCGTAGGCAGGTGGCTCCAGCTCCAATTTGACCCTGGCCTGGGAACCTCCATATGCCGCGGGAGCGGCCCGAGAAAAGGCAAAAAAAGACAAAAAAAAATGTGGTGGAATTGATTTTTCTTTCGTTCTCTTCTACTGTTTTATTTAACTTTTCCATTATTCCTATAATGAAAGAAATATTAATAAAATTTAAAACTAAGAATTTTTAAAAATTCCCTTACCAATTCATAGGCCATTAATTGAGAAATATATCTGCTTGGCTTCTGAAAGACATTTCAGTTCTGAAATTTTTGATCCGACAAAATAGTTTCCTTCTTGGTGTGTTAATATTCCTTGTAGGTTAAAATACCATCCAAGGATATATGGATGAAAATTCAATAAGAACCTTATTGCTAAAAGGACTCAAGTCAAATATACAACTGTAGGAATTGTAGGACTCACTGAATTCCCTGTATTGTCCCTGACAGATGTGCTCCTGGCCTCTGCCCAAGTACTTGCAATGATAGAGAGGTTACTGCTTTTCCAATTAGGCCATGCAATTGTAGCACAGCAATTATAACTAAAAGTCTTCAGTATATTAAGCTGAATTCTGCTTATCCTCATGGTGCCCAGGGTCTCCTTTGGAACAACAGAAAATATATTTATTATCTGATTCACATGGCTCCATTTTAAATATAGGAAGTCTTTTCAGGTCAAACTTTTAATTCCTGAAATTATTCCTTATCTGATACTGTTTCCAGAGATCTTCTTTTCATGCTTATCTCATTGTTCTCTAGTCCCTCAGTATCTTCAAAATATGGTACGAAAATAAAGTTCTTCAGGTATACACTGAACAAAGCAGATTACTATGGGTCAATTACCACAACTGATTTAAAACAAGGCTAAACATTAAAAATTATTATTGCTTCTAAATACTTTTCCAGGTCCTTTGCATATATTATCTTATTTTAGTTCTCTCAATCATCATACATTATTATTAGTCATATTTTACAAATAAGAAAACTGAGGCACCAAGAAATAAAGTAACTTGCCTAAGATCACACTGGCCCAGCTGAGATCTGGAGAAGTCCAAAGCCCTTTCTCTTAAGCAGCTCTTAATATGCACTTGTTGAATACATGTTTAATAAATTTTTGTTGCATGAAGGAAATATTTATATATTCATGACTTTAGTAATTTTTTGGCCCTGTCCAAATCCTAGTGCTTAAGGAATTAACAGCAAACTAAAATCCCCAGATACTTTTCACAGAAACAGCCATTAACTCTCATCCTAAACAGCCTTAGGCCTCGTCTCCTTCACCTAAATGCAAAAACATATATATTTCTCTATATTACATTTCACCTTGTTGATCTGCGCTCAGCATTACAGCCTGTTGAAATATTTCTGAATCTTGACTGTCATTTGCTGGTCTCCTACCATGACAAATTTAATAAACACACCTTCTCCAATAATTCTTTGGTTTTAAAAAGAAAATGTTTTTTCCTAATTTTCTATGACATCGACTGTCGCTTTCATGGATATGCATTTTCCTCAATAAAATAAAAACAATGACAATAGAAAAGCATACTCTATAATTCAGTTTTAATTATTTCATGTTGACATTCAGCCCTAATGGGGCTGAATCTATGAAATTTTAGTGTAATTTAGAAAACCAAGAGAGTGATGTCACCTAATGCAATATAGGAACCATCAGTTTTATGTAGGCTGTCACTTAAGATGCCTGCCTGCAAGTAATAAAAACTCAACCCAAAGTGGCTTCAACAATTGTCAGCTTATTAAATCATATGAGAAGGAGAACAGAGATAAGGCAGTTTCAGTAACTCACTGGTTCAATAATATTATCAAGGATTCCCATTCTTTCCATTTTTCTACTCTGAGGTTCTGCTTGTCTGCTACTCTCCTCAGAGCTGCAGAATGATTACAATACCTCCAGTCATCATATCCATGAACAATAATTTCCAAAGGCCAAAAGAGAGGATACCCTTATTTGGTACTCCATTCTACAACTGAGAAAAACCTTCCCAAAGATCCCTAGACTTCTCCACATGTGTCATCACCAGAATTATATTACATGTCCATGCCTAAGCCTGTCATTAACAAGGATAATGAAATTCTCGTGGCTGCAAACTAAGAGAAGATATTTGCAAAAGACACATTTGATAAAGGACTATTATCCTAAACATACAAAGAACACTTAAAACTCAATAGGAAAACAAGAACCTGGTTAAAAAATGGACTAAAGACCCTAACAAATACCTTAACCGAAGAAGATATATAGAAAAGTAAGCATATGAAAAGATGCTCCACATCATATGTCTTCAGGGAAATGCAAATCAAAACAAAAATGAGATACCACTACACTCCCATTAGAATGGCCAAGATGTAAAACACATAACACCACCAAATGTGCCAAGGATGTGGAGCAAGAGGAACACTCTTTTACTGCTGACGGAAATGCAAAATGGTATAGCCATTTTAGTGGTTTCTTACAAAACTAACCATATTCTTTCCTGCCATACGATCCAGCTATTGATCGATCTCATCGGTATTTACCCAAAGAAGTTGCAAACTTACGTCCAGAGAAAAGCCTGCAAGTGATATTTACAGCAGCTTTACTCATAATTGCCAAAACGTGGGAGCAACCAGTAGGTGAATGGATAAATAAACTGCAGTACCCCCAGACAATGGACTGGTATGTGGCACTAAAAAGAAATGCGTTATCAGGCCATGAGAAGACATGGAGGAACCTCAAATGCAGACGTCTAAGTGAAAGAAGCCAATCTGAAAAGGTTACATACTGTATGATGCCAACTATATGACCTTCGGGAAAGGGCAACGCTATGAAGATATTACAAAGATCAGTCAGTGGTTGCCAGGAGTTGAGGGTCGGGGGATAAAAAGGCAGAACACAGAGAATTGGGGGGGGGGCAGTGAAAATACTCTGTATGATACTATAATGATGGATACGCATCTTTATGCATTTGTCCAAACGCACAGAAGGTCCAAGATCAAGAGTGAATAGTAACGTCGTAAACTGGGCTTTGGGTGATAATGATGTGACCAGCTAGGTTCACCAACTGTAACAAACTGTACAACTCTGGAGGGGGATGTGGGTCACGGGAGAGGCTATGCATGTGGGGGGGCAAGAGGTATGTAGAAAATCTGTGCCTTCTCCTCAATTTTACGTGAATCTGTCAATAGCAAAGCCCATTAACAATTCCCGGGAAATAAAAATAGAGTAATTGAGTCTAACCTTTTTTTTCCTTCTCTTCTCCTTTGTGCTCAGTCTAGTTTCACTTGCTCCTAGGGGGCCGAGTGCAGAGGCCTCCCACCCGGCACTTCAAAGCAGCGTCCCTGGTAGGAAACATACACGGCTGCGCCTGACACCTCAGCTCGGCGGGCGGGCCGTGTGCAGAGACGAGGACGGCACGACACGGCCGTCCAAGATGGCGGCAGCGGGCATGCGCAGAAGAGCTGCGCCGAGCCCCTGGATCTGGAGGGCTGTGAGCAGCACAACTGCGCCCCACCAGGGAGAACTCCCTCCCCCTCCCTGCTGGCCCTGGCTCAATAAAGCACTGCCCACAGGCACGTGCTCTAGAGTGCAAGCCCACACCTCTCCGTTCTTCCATCAGAGAATAAAGCTGTCTCCTATTGGCTCCAATGACACCTGGTGGGTGGACCCTTGTTGGAGCTGAGCTTGGCAGGGTCAAGCTCGGAGCAGTTTTTTTAGATTTGTTACTACAAATCTAAAACTGCACTAAAAAATAAAACAAGTTTTAATTTGAACAAAATGTACCAAGGCTGGTACCTCACATCAGTACACATTGGGGTTCTGTTATCATGGAAAAGGTGGTGGCAGGAGGCAGTCAATGGTGTCCGCAACCCATATCAGGATACGTGCAGACATTTTAAAGTGCGGAATGAATAGGTAACATCCACCAAATACACTTGCACTACTATATAAAAAAATAGACACTAGTTAGCAGTGGAATAAAACTTAAAATCCAAACCCAGCGGAAAACCTAAAAGTACTTTACTTGGTGGGTATTATGGAAGAAAAGTGGAGCCGATCTAAAAATGTTAGAAACAAATTACCATATATTTCCTCCATTCTGCAAGGATTGGATCAAAAAGGGATGGGAAATCTTCTTTCAGAAAATCCAAGTAGAATTCAGTAAATGCACAATGAAGTATCATGATTTTGCATTTATTCCACAGAAAAATAAACAATGTACTTCAGGCTTCCTTATGTTTATACAAGTATACTCCATAGTTTCTTTGATGTCTTCAGTATAAAGGCACGCTAATACCAGTTTTTAATAAGGAGTAAGAGTGATACAGTGAATATTTCATTTTGAAGAGTTGGCAAAAAGATTATTTTTAAGTTTACTTCAAAGGAAAAGGATGAAATAATAAAAGATGAAAGACTGATTCATGTTCTCAGTGCTAGTTAATTCAGAAGACTCCACAGTCCCATTTTTATCTGCTGACTGCAATCTTTCTAAGATAATTGATCTAGGTTTCTGTTTTATTGCATTTGCTGTCACTCACTGTATTGTTTGCCAGATTAGAAGTGTTTGATATAAATTTATGTACTAGGTATAATTTCAATATGTCATCTAGTCTTTGTTCATCTTTCACTGTCAGTTGATGGCTTAAAATTGGCTCGCCAGGAAATCTTAATTCACTATTATCTAACTGCTGCATTAAAAAAATGATGAGGGAGGGACTTCATCAACTACCATTTCTAACATCATTCCATAAATCCTACCTACTCAGAGCTAGAGGAAGATTCATTTGGTTGCATTTTAAATGGTTAAGTCCAATTCATAACAATTTTACAAAAATAATATTGCAAGTCCCATGAACAAGATTCATTTCCTGGAATTAGGAAAACAGGAAGTATTTCTAAAATAATCCTAAGGACATCAGTGGTATTCAGGGGATTAAATGGATAAGGAGTCCGATGTTGTGAACTCCGATAGCATATAGGGAAGTGTTCTCATGTGGTGGGCTTGGTACCTTGAGTGTTTGTGACAAAGTCAAAGAGACAATAAATGCAACTCCAAGTACCTGCTACAGAGCTAACAGAAGGGGTGTTTAGTCAGGTACCCTGCAGAGTACATATGCCTCAGCTGTAAATCTGGAGGAAATACTAGAGTAAGTACATCGAAGGAAGTGTTTTTTCCAGCTTTCTCAGTGACGTTTTTCACAGACTGAAGTCGGAAAATCTACCAGCGGGGATGACCCATGAAATTCAAGGAACAGAACAATGATATCTCAGAAAGTAACAATTTGCCTCAGAAGTTTCTAAGAAGCTGTGGTGAGTAATGCATTACTCAGAAACCGTTAACCCACAATTCCCCCTGAGGGCACGTCTGCTGGGAGCCCCCCCACCCCCATCAAGTTACAGAGCAGGGACTTTTGTGTTTAAAATTCAAACAAGCTTATCAAGACCACAGTGGTTCAGGAAATAGGCAACAAAGGAAAGTACAATAAATAAAGTGCTCTTCACAATGAAATTTGTCAAACTTTTCTAGAAAAGTAACTATCAAAAGGATTTTGTATAATACCTTACCCCAGGGGGTTGAAATCAAAGTTTCACAAATTCTTTATCGTCCTACAAATTTGGAAAAGAAGGTGTAGCACATGAGCAGTATAAGAGAGCAACATCACTCACTCATTCATTCATTCAGTAAACATTTAACACCTACTATGTATAAAATCCTATGTAACATATAGAGGATCCAAAATCAAAGAAGACACAGTGTCAGCCCCCAAGAGATGTGTCGGAGGGAGACAGGCAAATAAAACCATGCTTCCCGTCAAGTCTAGGGAGTCCTAGGGTATATCTGCACAGGGGTTACCTGCATCTTCATTCTGTTCCTTCCTGGCATTCTTACTCACTTACTCCCCCAAAATTTATAGATGGAAATGGGAAATGGTAGAAAAAAGGAAGGTAGAGAGGTTTAGGAAATGACCAGAGGATAGGTAAATCAGCCAGAAATCCAGAATGTAGGAAACTGACCAGGAAAAAAAAGAGGGAGGGGAAACCTTAGACTCAAAGAGATATTAAAAATACAACAATGAAATGTAACTGGGAAATCTGTCTAGATTCTGATGCAAACAAATCAAAAGCTACATATAGGCTGCAGGGCAATTGAACACTATCTGGTATTTGATATTAAGGAGCCATTGTCAAAATTTTTAAGTGGATAATGGTATTGGAGTTGTGCCCTTTTTTTAAGTCCTTATCTCTTAGAGACTCCTACCAAATGGTTTAGAGATGTAGTGAGAGGATGGCAGAGATTTGCTTTCAAATGATCCAATAGGGAGAGGGGGGTGTGGCAGGGTATAGAATAAACAGGATGGACCATATGTTAGTAACTGTCGAAGCTAGGACACAGTGACATGATGGTGCGTCAAATTATTCTCTCTTCTTCCGTGTATGTTTGAAACGTTCTGTATTAAGTAAGTCAAGCTGGGAAGTCCGAGGAGGCTTCCGAAAGGAGATTTGAAGGTGGACAAGAGCTATCTAGCTAAAAAAAGAGGGGGCATCCTCTCATCGAAGCACTTGGAAGTAATAATATCTTTTTTAAAATGACTTTGAAAAGCTGCTGAAGTATATTCTACATATGATAGTGTATTTAAGGTAAATACACAGTTTAACAAATAAAAGTAAAATGCAAATCTGTGATCTACCACCCAGCTTAGGAAAGAATTCAGAGTTCCCATCGTGACTCAGTGGTAACAAACCCGACTCGTATCCATGAGGACTCAGGTTTGATCTCTGGCCTCAGTGGGCTAAGGCTCTGCTGTTGCCATGAGCTGTGGTGTAGGTCACAGATGTGGCCTGGATCTGGTGTTTCTGTAGCTGTGGTGTAGGGTGATGACTACAGTTCCAATTGGACCCCTAGTCTGGGAATTACCATATGCCACCGGTGCGGCCCTAAAAAGACAAAAAAGAAAAAAAAAAGAATGCCTTCAAAGCCTTCCAAGCCTTCCAAGCCTTCCCTCCTCTCTTCACCTCCAAGAGCTAGCCACTCTCCTGAACTCCCTGCTCATTAATTATTCCTTATCTTTAGAGTTTTTATCACGTACGCATTTATCTCCAACCAATAAGATATTACTAGTTTTACCTGCTTTTGAACTCCGCATCAACGGAATTATACTGCATGTGTTTGTTCAACGTTATTTTTGAGATTCATCTGTGATTTTGCATGTACTGGTAGATGATTCTTTTTGCGGCTGGCATTTCATTTACAAATATGCCATAGTTTATTCAGCCACGCTACTACTGATGGACATTTGGGTGGTTTTCAGTTTGGGGCAGCTTGCTACTATGAGTAATCAGTTACATGTTTTTGGAGCATAGACACAAGAGTTTTCCTAGGGGGTAAGGGCCTAAGAGTGGGGTCGGATTACGGGTAGGATTAGGATTGCTTTCTTGAGCTGTCAGCTGATTACACCAACTCCTGACGGAAGGAGACTGTCAACTCCACTATCACTCAGCCAGCGTTAACAACACTCCATGTTTCTTCACAGAACTCAGCACTGAAAAGAGATGTTCTATGGGCATGGTTTCGCAACGTATATCTTACACCACGTGCGGGAAAGAAAAGTTGAATTCAGGCACCATTTGCTACAGAGCTTCATTGTAGCTGGAATAAAATACCCCTCAAGACAATTGCACTCCCTTTGTTCGGAATCCTTGCTCGCCAAGCAAATTTCTGAATTATACTTCTCAGCAATCCTGGTATCAGGAAAAGGGAGTCCTGTGGATAAGATAGTATTCAAACAACCTGCTTATGGAAAAGGGGTTGCCTCTACTGGAGGACAAGATGCTGAAGGATGAAACTGGCTGACAACAGTGAGAGCCAAAATACAAAAATTGTGTGGCAATTCCTTAGAACTCTAAAAGACTGAGAGTTTAAATTGGGTCTGAGAATATGGTGATGCCATTAACAGACATAAAACAGTCTGAAGGTCAGGTTTGAAATGGGGGTGAGAAGCAGAATTGGAAGTGATGATATGAGCATATACTAGATGCGCAGGGCCCCTGGGACCTCCAGGTGAAGAAGGCCAGTTGGGAAGCCTGGAAGTCAGGCCTGGAGCTCAAGCGAAAAGTTGGAACCAGAGATACACATTTATCATCTTTTTTTATTGTCTTTTTAGGGTCACACCTGGAAGTTCCCAGGCTAGGGGCCCACTGGCAGCTGTAGCCGCTGGCCTATGCCGCAGCCATGGAAACATCAGATCCAGGCCACCTTTGCAACCTACACCACAGCTCATGGCAATGCCAGATCTTTACCCCACTGAGCGAGGCCAGGGATCAAACCTGCATCCTCATGGATACTAGTTGGGTATGAGCCACAACGAGAAGGCCACACATTTAGAAGTCATTCACATAAGCCCAAAATGGGATTGCTAAAACAGGTACTCCAGAGCCAGAAGAATGTTGAGCCCGGGACCTTGAGGGCATCCCTTCATTCAGGCCATAAGAAAAGGAAGGCGAGCCGGTAAGGGCAACACAGAGACAGTCAAGGAAGTAGGAGGAGAACCAAGAACCTAGACAGCAAGGGAAGAAAGTGAGACAGGAAGGCAGCAAAGTGACAAGGCTGGGAGCAGGTCCTCCAAACAATACGGAGATTCCCCTAGTGATAAGCGAAAAACGAGGTCGAAGGTCAAGGAAGCCACCAACTACTCGGCACCTATCATGCGGCAGGCACTATGCCAAGAACTTTGCCTATGTGATTTTCTTTATCACGGTAGAATCTACACACCAGAAAAGCAGCCATCCTAACCATTTTTAAGTGTACAGGTCAGTGGTATTAAAATACATTCGCATCGTTGTGTAACCATCACCGCCATGCGTGGCCATAATGCTTTTCATCTTGTGAAACTGAAACTCTAGACGTATTGATTACACCCCAGTCTCCCCCCTCCACGGCCTCAGCTCCCAGCAACCATTATTATACTTTCTGTCCTTATGGTTTTGACTATTCTAAGTACCTCATATTCGTGGAATCAGGCTACAATATTTGTCTTTGGGGAACTGGTTTATTTCACTTTGCAGAGTGTCCTCAAGAATCATCCATGTTGTCGCAGACTGCAGAATGTCCTTCCCTTTAAAGATTAAATAATATTCTACTGGATGCCTATACCACCATGACAGAAGAGAAAATGTATATTGGTCTCTGCCCTTGGTTCCTGGCCCAAAGCTCCTGAAACCCTTGTCACTTCCTAAGTGATAAGAGCACAAGGAGCATCTTTTGTTCTAATGTTTGGTCTGTGACCCCAGTTCCTGACACCAGGCTCCTAAATCCCCTGGAATTTCCTGGGTGGTAGGAGTGTCATTGGTTCTTATGAGGCAACTCTGGGAGGGCTCCCGGATAAAGGCTGCTCACCTGAAAGACCACACCATGATTAGAAGCTCGGAATTTTCAGCCCCAACCTCACTTCTCTAGAGAGGGTGGGGGGCCCGGAGATGTCGTTAATAATTGAGCATGCCTACGTGAGGAAGCCTGCATGAAAATCCCAGCAGTAGGGGGTAGAGAGAGCTTCCAGGTTGGTGAACATGTCCACCTACTGGGAGGGTGCTGCGACTGAATTCCACAGGGACAGAGGATGATGCACCTGAATTCCACAGGGACAGAAGCTCCTGTACTTGGGACCCTCCCAGATCTCACCCTACGTACCTCTTCACCTGGCTGCTTTATCTTTCATCATATCCCTTCATAAACTAGTAAACCTAAGTGTTTCCCTGAGTACTGTGAGCTGTTCTAGCAAAGTAATCAAACCCCAGGAGGGGGTCATGGGACCCTCCAACTTGGAGCCATGTTGGATAGAAGCTGCGAGGAACCTGGGGACCGACTACTCGGCAAAGGGCATCTGAAGTCGGGGGAGGGGCGTCTCCTGGGACAAAGCACCTAGCCTGTGGGATCTGACTCTATCTCCAGGTAGATGGTGTCAGAATTGAGTTAAATTCTAAGAAACCTAGCCTGTGTCAGAGAGTTGCTTGGCGGGGGACCGCCCCCTCCCCATCCTGCCGATCTGGTGTTGTGAAATTCGAGGATAAAGGTGAGACACAAGAGAAAATACTAAGTTTCTTCCCTTTACAACCACATTTTGCTTGTCCAGTCATCCACTGATGGACACGTGGTTTGCTTCCACGATTTAACTACTGTGGATAATGTTGCTATGAGCACCAGTGTACAAATATCTCTTTAAGACACTGCTTTCACTTCTTTATAGAGTAAAGTGGTTGTTTTTTTTTTGGTTGTTTTTCTTTTCTTTTTTTTTTTTTTTTGACTGCACCCACAACATGTGGAAGTTCCCAGAGCCAGAGATCAAATTCGTACCAAAGCAGGGACCAGAGCCACAGCAGTGACAGTGCTGGATCCTTAACCTGCTGAGTCACCAGGGAACTCCTCAAAAGCAGAATTGCTGGATCACATGTTAATTCTAATGTTTTTTATTATTTGAGGAATAATAAAAAACACAGCAGCTGTACCATTTTATCTTCGTACCAGCAGCACACAAGGGTCTCAATTTCTCCACATCCTCTCCAACACTTGTTATCTTCTGGATGGTTGGTTTGGTTGGTAGTAGCCATCCTAATGGGTGAGAGGTGGTCATCTCACTGTAATTCTGATTTGCATTTCCCTAATGATTAAAAAACGTGAGCATCTTTTTATGTATCTATTAGCCATTTGTATTTTTCCTTGGAGAAATGTCTCATCGAATCCTTTGCTCATTTTCAAATCAGGTTGCTTGTTTTCTTTGTTGTTGAGTCTTAGAAGTTCTCTATATATTCTGGATACCAGGTGTATGATTTTCAAACATTTTCTCCCATTCTGTGGATGGGGTCTTTGGATGCACTAAAATTTTAAATTTTCATTGAAGTCCAATCTCTATTTTTTCTTTTGTTACCTGTGCCTTTGATGTCATATCCAAGATTTTGTTCTATGTCTTCTAAGAATTTTATTGTTTTAGGTCTTACATTTAGGTCTTTGATCCATTTCGAGTCAATTTTTGGATGCCTATATTATTTTGAATCTCCCTGACAACTCTTAGAGGCAGAGAGTCTTGATATTCCTATTTTACAGAAGAGGAAAAAAAATTTAAATGGTGAGAACCTTGTCCAAGGCCACCAGGATAGTAAGTGGAGGCATTAGGATTCGAACCCATATTTATATGAATCTAAAGCTCAGGTCATTATATATCATCTAGTCAAGGCTTGGCCAAGATAAACAGGAAATTATAACAAAATTAACCAGTGCCTGACTTTTACTTGAGAGTAGGAGGTAGAGGGTTTTCCCATGGCCTGGGATTGGCCAGAGGACTTCGGAGTTCAGCTCTGGTGTAACTGAACCTAAGCTCAGTTGGACGTCAGCATAGCCAAGAGAGTGGGATGATATGGGGCGGGCGGGTGTGGGGGGGAGAGCCTCAAACCAGAGAAAGAACGGAAAGGCCTCGATGAGGTCAGATCAAGTGTAGAAGCTTGTGCTAAAGATGGGAGTTTCAGAGTTTGCGGTGAACTCTTGGAAGATGTAGCCAATCTCTAAAGCTGGCCATACTCAACCTCTGCTCTCTAGATCTTTGGACATCTCGAATGTTCTCTTCTACTACTGTGTGCAACCCCCACACCTACCCTGGTCACATACACGCCCTAACTTTGCCTAAGTCCTACTCACCCTTCAGGCCTCAGCTTAGCTGTCAGAATCAGATGCTCTCTATGCCTCTACGACCCTCCAAGCTACCCTTTACCATAGCTGAGAGCTTGCTGCCCTCCCTGTGACAGACTGGGAGCTTCTTACTCATCTCCCTGCCCCCAACACGCAGCATCAGGTCTGACCCAGAATAGTTGCTCCAGGGGTATTAAGAAGCAGTATGGCTTAAATGTGACATGGTATCTTGGATTGGATTTTGGAACCAAAAAAAGATATTAGTGGGCAAACTGGTGCTATCCAAATAAAGCCTAGAGTCAAAAGTTACTAAGAGTTAATAATCTGCAGTTTAGTTAATAACAGTAACACAGTACCAAATTGATTTCTTACTTGTGACAAATGTAGATTAAGATGTTAACATTAAGGGAAGCTGGGTATGAAGTATATGATAACTCAGTGACCCAGCTATGCAACTCTTCTCTAAGTCTACGATTGTTTTAAAGTGAAAAGTTTGGGAGTTCCTGTTGTGGCACTGCAGAAGCGAATCCAACTAGCATCCATGGGGATGTGGATTCGATCCCTGGCCTTGATCATTGGGTTGGGGATCTGGCATTGCTGTGGCTGTGGTGTAGGCCAGCAGCTGTAGCTCCGATTCGCCCCCTACCCTGGGAACTTCCATATGCTGCAGGTGTGGCCCTAAAAAGCAAAAAAAAAAAAAAAGTGAAAAGTTTATTTGAAACCAACCAAAGAAAAACAGAAGCAGCACTGTGCAGTGGTTAGGAACTACAGTTGACCCTTGAACAACAGGGGTTCGAACTGTGTGGGTCCACTTACACATGGATTTTTTTCAATAGTAAATACTGTAGCATTGCACAATCTAAGGCTGGTTGAATCCATGGATCTGGAACCACAGATACAGCAGAACCGCAAATATGGCAGAACTGTGCATACATGGAGTTGACTATAAGTTATTTGGATTTTTGACTGCACTGGGCGGTCAACACCCTAACCTCCTTCTTGAATCTCTGTTTCCTTAACTGTAAGATGAGTATCTTCTTGACAGAGTTGCAAGTGTATACATGCACATAGATTTTATGATCTATATGTGTCTATTACAAATCTACGTGTATACATGTATATCATATTTACTGGATGTCAGCCACTGTTCTAAGTGTTTTACATACATTAACTTATTTTAATCCTCTTATGACTCCATAAGGTGGAATTGAGCAGCAGCATCATTCTCATCCCCCCTTTTACAGACGGAGAAGTTGAGGCACAGAGAAGTTAACCAACCTGTCCAAGGTCAACAGGTAGGAGATGGTACAGCTGACTCGTGAACTCCTGCAGTCTGGCTCCAGAGCTGATGTGTTACCTCCTTTTAAGCTTAACTGAGTTAAGGAGTTCCTGTCGTGGCACAGTGGTTACCAAATCTGACTAGGAACCATGAGGTTGCGGGTTCGATCCCTGCCCTTGCTCAGCGGGTTAACAATCTGGCGTGGCCGTGACCTGTGGTGTAGGTTGCAGACGCGGCTCGGATCCTGCGTTGCTGTGGCTCTGGTGTAGGCTGGTGGCTACAGCTCCGATTTGACCCCTGGCCTGGGAACCTCCATGTGCCGCGGGAGTGGCCCAAAGAAATAGCAAAAAGACAAAAAAAAAAAAAAAAAAAAAAAAAAAGGTTAACTGAGTTAATACACACAAAGCACTTAGAACAGTGCCCGGGACAGTGTCAGCACCCCCAACTTTTGAGCCATTACTTAGTTAACACTGAAGGGCAAGGCTAAAGGGTGATTCAAGCAGTGAGCTCCAGGATGGAATGGAGGTAAAGAGCATAGAGGTTTATAAAAATAAAAGTTCAAGCCAGGGAGTTCTGAGGTTAGAAGGGAATCACGAAGTAAAGAGTTTTTTGTTTTGTTTTGTCGTTTTTTTCCCATTCACAGCAACTCCTATCCACTCAACCCAGTATAAATAGAGCTAGAGGTCTTTTCTAGTGCTAAGTATTCGATTGCATTTCTGAGGATTATTGTTATTTATTTATTTTTGTCTTTTTAGGGCTGCACCCTCAGCATATGGAGGTTCCCGAAGGGGTCCAATCAGCGCTACAGCTGGCGGCCTACACCACAGCCACAGCAACGTCAGATCTGAGCCTGGTCTGCGACCTACAGCACAGCTCACGGCAACACCGGATCCTTAACCCACTGAGCGAGGCTGGGGATCAAACCTGTGTCCTCCTGGATGCTCGTCAGATTCATTTTTGCTGAGCCACGACGGAACTCTGAGGATTGTTTTTATAATCTAAACTTGCAGTAATTTTAAAGCCATTGATACTATAAAAAGTCCATTTTAATGAAGCATGTTTCCAGCTGATTTTAAGTCACATGCAAAACTTGAAGCGCTTTGTAACCAGTGTCCCTCCAACCTGGCCTCTAGAAGCTAAAAGCTCTAAAGAGCAGTTTGCTGCTGCTGGCGATAGAGCTGGGGTCACTGTGTGTGCTCTACAGGTCTCGGGCTGAAGCTGGGGCTCCTTCGAGATCTGTAAGGGACATGAGAGGTCACCTAACCAGAGCCCTTTCGTGTGTCCGTCAGCCAAACCACAGCAAAGAAAAGCAGTTGAGTCTTTTAAGAACTAGAGCTAAAATCACTCATTTTTCAAATCATACACATGTTGGGTGCTTTTTCTGGGCCAAGCCCAGTGTTAAGCAACTGGGAAACACAGAGGCCAACAACAACAACCAAAACACCTCTGACTTCTAGTTCCCTATAGTCTGGTGGATCAGAGAGAACTGTAAATCATGGAGTGTGATAAGTGTTAGGAGAGGTGTGGCTACAGGATGCTGAGGTGACAGGTGTCCCTGGTGAGACCAGGAAAGGCTTCCCAGAGGAGAAGACCCTGGAGTTGGGTGTTGCAGACTAAAAGAGGCAAGAAGCGGCCCTGAAGGTGAGGCTGCTGAAGGCATCTTCCTGGACGGTCCCTGCGGGGTGGGCGGCGGCTGGCCCTGTGGCTCTCGCCTCGCGCTGCTCTCTCTCTGAGGCGCGCCTCCTCCTGGAAACCCAGACCACTAGACCCAGCCCCATCCTGCTGGTTTCCAGCCCTGCTCTTGGCCCAGCGTTAGGGCAGCCCGATTTAGCAAATGAAAATACGGGCCACCCAATTAACTGTGTGTTTCACCCACAACTACTATTTTGGCGTATGAGGACTCCCCAAGTATAGGCACAGGACAGCCTTATGCGACGAAATATACTGTTCACCTGCAGTTCAACTCTAGCTGGGGCACCTGCCTTTTATCTGGCCGCCCTACCGAAAGGAAATGTCCAGTAAATACTTGTGGGAGTAAGGGAGTCGGAGAGGCCGGGAGGAAAGAAGACAGGCCAGGAAGAAAGCGGTGTGCACAGGAAGAGGTGCAGGCTTGAGGAGGTCGGCAGATTTGTCAGGGCCTAGAAACCGCACCAAACCTGGCCTTAACAAAACGCCTCGCTATTGTCTTTCTGTTTTCTTGTTTCCCAGTCTTACTGAGATAAAACTGACATGTGCCACTGTGCAAGTGTGAGGTGTGCCACCCAGTGATTTGATACCTGCATCGATTGTGACATGATGGCCACAATAAGTTTCGTGACCCTCCCTCACCCGAAGTGGTTACAAGCCTTTGTTCTTGTGGCGGGAACTCTTAGGGTCTAGCCTCTGGGCAACTTTCAAATGCCCACAGCAGTGTCGCATCCTTAGCTCTCGTCATCGCGCTGTATGACACGGCCCCGGCACTATCTTGAGTTCTATACACTGCAAGGAAAACAGCCGTTTCCCCCTTTTTTGTTAAGAAGTCTGCCCTCATGTGGTAGGAAAAAAGTATTAGGCCAGAAGTCTTCATTCTGGTCTTTCAGCTCCTGGGGGCCAAAGGCTCCTAAGAGGCTGAAGGAGGATGTGCCTGCTGTCAGAGTGTGTGTGTTCATTCGTCCGCCCGTCTGTTGGGGGAGGGGAAGAGAGGAGTGAACGAACAACCAATAGGCTTTATGTCTCAGATACCAGGGGAGTACTGTTAACACAGCTTTTAACAATTGGTTAAGGAGTTCCCCTTGTGGCGCAGCAGAAACGAACTCCATTAGTATCCATGAGGTTGCGGGTTCGATCCCTGGCCTTGCTCAGTGGGTTAAGGATCCGGCATTGCCATGAGCTGTGGTGTAGGTTGCAGACACGGCTCGGATCCGGTGTTGCTGTGCCTGAGCTGTAGGCTGGCAGCTGCAGCTCTGATTGGACCCCTAGCCTGGGAACCTCCATGTGCTGTGGGTGCGGCCCAAAAAAGCAAAAAAAAAAAAAAAAATGTTTAAAACACATTTGTAACTCTGTGCAAGCCAGCATAATCTGTTTCTAAGCTATTTTGGTGAGAACATATTTTAGGAGACTGCCTAAAAATGCATGCAGTAGAATATTTAAATTGAGACACTTTCTAAATGGTAAAGTACTATTTAAAAGTTGTCGAGGAGTTCCCGTCGTAGCTCAGTGGTTTACGAATCCGACTACGAACCATGAGGTTGCGGGTTCAGTCCCTGCCCTTGCTCCGTGGGTTTAGGGTCCGGCGTTGCCGTGAGCTGTGGTGTAGGTTGCAGGCGCGGCTCGGATCCCGCGTTGCTGTGGCTCTGGTGTAGGCCAGTGGCTACAGCTCCGATTCGACCCCTAGCCTGGGAACCTCCATATGCCGTGGGAGTGGCCCTAGAAAAGGCAAAAAGACAACAACAAAAAAAAGTTGTTGATTAAAAAGCCACCATGGTGGGAGTTCCCCTTGTGGCTCAGCGGTAATGAAGCCAACTGGTAATGAAGCCAACTAGTATCCACAAGGACTCAGGTTTGATCCCTGGCCTCACTTATCAGGTTAAGGATCAGTGGGTTTAGGGTGTGGCTCTAAAACAAACAAACAAAAAAGCCACCATGGTGACCTTGGGTGTGAAGAAAGCCATGGTTTGCATGTCTCTTCTGGTCATTAATCTTAGCAGGTAGCCCAGTCCCCATGGGGGGGGGTCCCCCACTCATTCTCCCTGCTCTTTGCCTCAGCTCCAAACCTTACACGCTGCCTTCATCCCAGGTGACGCCAGTGCCTAAGAGGACACCCCTCCAAACACCAGGCCTTGTGGTTCCTTTATCTCCTCACCTCCACAGCTTCACTCTCACCCTCACACATGTGCCCAGGGACAAGACTTTGGCTTTGCCATCTCTGGATGGCACCCGATGACACCTCTTCTTCTGCCATCTCCAACTCCAAAATGTCCCTCTCACACGAGACCATGACTTTCTATTCTTCCCACTTTCTCCATGCACCCAATTTTTTGGGGTCTGTGCCCAGGGTATGCACACGTTCCCAGGCCAGGGACTGAACCCACGCCCCAGTGGTGACAGTGCCAGATCCTTAACTGCTAGGCCACCAGGGGACTCCTGAACCTATCCTTGAAGCTCCCGCAGACGCGCAGCCCTGGGAGCCAGCCCCGTTTTCCCAGGCTCTGCGCCCTGCTCTGGCTTCCCTCGGTCTGACACCACCAACCCCAATGCTTTCTCACCGGCGCCCGGACGCCTCAGCCTCTGTCCACCAGCCGGGCCCTGGACTCTGCCTCCATCGGACCCTCCGTCTGCTCCCCGCCCCGCCCCGAGGCTGATCGCGGCTGAAGCGAGCGGCACAGTGGGGCAGACAGGGGCCCATCCTCGGAGAGCCCGGCTCAGCCCAGCCCTCAGCGCCCTGGGACCTGTCCTGCATTAGCTACCTCTCCTTGTCATCCCTCGGCCCTTCCAGACCCTCTATGCCCCTGAGGACCGCAGCCTCCTCGTCCACGAGCCAAGGTGCGCACACGGAGGAGGCATGAGGCACAGGGAAGACGGGCAGCTGTGCCCTCCCGAACCTACAAACTTGACCGACACCCAGCCGGCCACCTGGACTCATTTGCCACTCGTCGCAGAGAATGAGGGGCCGCTCGCTCAATCCAGCCCTTTCTTAGCTGTCCCTTCATCCTTCCCCACCTCCTCAGCTCATAGGCACGCCCAGATCGCCCATCTTAAAAAAAGTTCTCTCTTGGAGTTCCCACTGTGGCTCAGTGGGAACGATCCCGACCGGTATCCGCAAGGACACGGGTTCGATCCCTGGCCTCGCTCAGTGGGTTGAGGATCTGGCATTGCTGTGAGCTGTGACGCAGCTTGGATCTTGCACGGCTGTGGCTGTGCTGGAGGCCGGCAGCTGCAGCTTCGATTAGACCCCTAGCCTGGGAACCGCCTTATGCCGCGGGAGCAGCTCTTAAAAGAAAAAAAAAAAAAAAAGTTCTCCCTTGGCTCTAAATCGTATCTCTCATTCTTTTCACGGTCAAGCTTCTTCAGAGAGTTGTCTGTACCCACTTCCTCGCCTCCCACTGACTTCTCCCCCCAGTGCGAAGAGCTCTCTGCCCTCACACCTCCAGCCTCGTCCTCTGCTGTGGGCTATAATGCCCTTCGCACCACTGGGGTGAAGGGCCCTTTAAGAGGAAACCTACGCGCGTACAAGAAACATCCACTTCTTTTTACGTCTATCTACAGGACCAGGACTTCATCAGGCACTGGTACTAGCTCCCTGGCTCCTATCCCCTCTACTCAATTTAAAAGTGCCCCCCATCACTTCAGGGTTTTGTTTTTTCTTTTTGGCTGCACCCACAACATGTGGAAGTTCCCAGGCCAGGGACTGAACCCACGCCACAGCAGCGATGCAAGCCACAGCAGTGACAACGCTGGATCCTTAACTTGTTGCACCACCAGGGAACTCCCCACTGTCACTTCTTAGCTATTTGATCTGGATTGAGTTACTTGACCTCATTAGTAAAATGAGATTAATAATGGTGTCAACTTCATAGGTCAAAGTGAGGATGAAATGAGCTAATCCACGTAAAGTGCTTAGTGCCTGGCCTGACACATGCATGGCAAACACTCGCTATGTTTTCTCCACTGTTGATCAGTCTGCCTGGGGCTGGATTCTGGCTCTACTGCTTCCTGCCGGTGCGCCCATGAGCAAGTTCTTTCACCTCTCTGAGCCTCACTTCTCTGCTCGATCAAATTGAAGCAACAGTCGTACCTACCACTGAGGGCTCTGCCAGACATCCAGTAAGTGGACGCGCATAACGCTTAGAACCGTGCTCAAAAAAGCTGCAATATTAGTGTGACACCAATCCTCAGAAAGGCACGGAATGCACTTGTGAGCCCGTCAAGAGCACAGCCATCTGGATCTCAGTCCTGATTCCCCTCACAGTATACCAGACACATGTACACATGCTCCTTGAGGCCGGCCAGGCAATGGGGAGCCACAGCAGGACAACAAATGTCACCTGGTGCGGCCCAGTGTCCAAGTGCTTCAGGGGCAGCTCTTTGTGCAGGGATGCAGCTCTTCTCGCCATCTCTGGCTCTGTGATTTCTTACAGCTGTACACTGCTACGGGACACCCCCGGAGGGCCAAGTGGCCTCTCCTGGACTGTCAGCATCCTGTTCTTTCTTATCTTGAAACTGTCTTTGAGGCCCTGAGCAAGGATCTGCTGTTCTCGGTTTAAAATCTATGGGGGGAAAAACGTGATTAACCCTTACCAGCCTTGTCCCCTACTGTAGCTGTACCTTTGGAAACATCTAGCAGGCCCTCCGCGCTGCCCCCACCCCACGCCTTCTCTCGGCTCCACCTGCGCTTCCATTGTCCCCACGGATGGTCTCAAAATCCCCTCCCTCTGGAGGCTCGAAGTCCAAGAGCAAGGAGCTGTCAGGCTTGGTGTCTGCTGAGACCTCTTCCTGGCTTGTACACGGGTCCTACTTGCTGTGTCCTCACAGGACTTTTCCCCGCTGGTATCTCCTTCCCTTTTTAGAAAGATACCCATTCTATGGGATTAGGGCCCCACCCTTTTGACTTCATTTAGCCTTAATTACCTCCCTAAAGAGCCTATATTCAAATACTATCACACTGGGGATTGGGGGTTTAATATCTGATTGGGGGGGTACACAGTGCAGTCCATAACAAATGCCTCATAAAAATCTCAACCTTGATGTGTCCAAAATGGAGCTTCTGATCAGGGACAGATCCAAGAGTTTGGTTCCTGAAACTGATACAAATTAGGGTTCCTTCCTTCAAAAAAAGAACTTAAAAATACCCTATGAGGAGTTCCCGTCGTGGCACAGCGGAAACGAATCCGACTAGGAACCATGAGGTTGCAGGTTTGATCCCTGGCCTTGCTCTGTGGGTTAAGGATCTGGTGTTGCTGTGAGCTGTGGTGTAGGTCGCAGATGCGGCTCAGATCTGGCATTGCTATGGCTCTGGTGAAGGCCGGCGGCTGCAGCTCCGATTCTACCCCTAGCCCGGGAACCTCCATAGGCAACAGGTGCGGCCCTAAAAAGCAAAACAAAACAAAACAGCCTTACAAATGTCTTGCTAGAGCCAGGGCAAATGAGAGACCTAAGCGTCACCAGCTATACAGTACATCTGCCTCTGCTCCCCATCTTCATTCCAGCCCGGCCCCATCTCTCCCATAGTCCTTCCTCTCCTAGGCAACCACAACTCCAGCCCTCCAGCTCCAGGCCCAGGAGTTCCCGCTGTGGCACAGGTGATTAGTAATCCAGCCTGTCTCTGTGGAGGGGTCGGTTTGATCCTCGGCCTGGCGCAGTGGGTTAAGGATCCAGCGTTGCCACAGCTATGGTGTAGGTCATGGCTCCAGCTTAGATTTGCAGCTCTGGCTGCGGCTGTGGAGTAGGTGGCAGGTGAGGTTTGGATTTGATCCCTGGTCCGGGAACTTCTATGTACTGCAGGGGTAGCCGAAAAAGAAAAAGCAAAGCTTCTTAGGCCTAAACCCTTCCAGTCATCACTGACTCTCCTCTTTCTCCCATCCTCCATCCAGTATGTCAGAAAACCCTGCTGCTTCTACTTTCAAAATATATTGAGAATCTGACCACTTTTTACCGTCTCTACTACCAGCACCATGTACTGAGCTATGATCGACTCTTGCTTGGAATACTTAAGTGGTGTCACTGCGTCTACTGTGGACCTCATTGTCTATTCTTTTTCTTTCTTTTTTTTTTTTTTCATGGCTGCACCTGTGCCACATGAGGTTCCCAGGTCAGGGTTTGAACCCGAGCCGCAGCTGTGACTTCCCCTGCAGCTGCAGAAATGCCAGATCCTTAACCCACTGTGCCGGGCTGGGGATCAAACCTGTGCCTCCGCAGCAACCCAAGCCTCTGCAATCAGATTCTTAACCCACTGTGCCACAGCAGGAACTCCTCAAATGTCTATTCTTAACATAGTGAGACTTTAAAAACTGTCAAGCAAATCATGACCGCTTAAAACCCTCCAATGTTTTCAATCGACAAACATAATCAAGGTACCATTCTAGGCCATGGGGACACAGCAGTGAAGAAAAGAGATAACAATTCCTGCCTTTATGGAACTTACACCCTAGGAATAACTTTCCTGCTCACTCAGAATAAGATCCGAGGTCCTTATTATGATAGATTTCTTTAGCTATTAGGTTATTGAGACTCCTGCTACTAGAATATAAATTGCACGAGGTCAGGAATTTGTCAGTCTGTATCCTTAGTGCCTGGCACGTGTTAGGTACCTAATAAATATTTGTTGAAATGAATAAGTAAACCTCCCTGTGACAAACAGATGCATTTATCCGCATCTCTACTTTTCTGATTCTTTCTCTCCTGTTACTCTTTTCTGGCCACACCCAGAGCATGCAGAGGTTCCCAGGCCAGGGATCAAACCTGAGCCACAGCAGTGACAATGCTGAATCCCTGACCCCTAGCCCCCCAGGGTACTCTGAGATATCCTCCCTAGTATCTATGTAAGTGACCCTCAAACTTGAGTGCACATCAGATCCCCTGGGAGACTTGTTAAAATACAGCACTCTAGGCCCCACCCCAAGTTTCTGATGCAGTCAGTCTGAAAAGAGGCCCAAGAATATGCTTTTCCAACCAGTTCCAAGTGACACGGATACTACTGGTCCAGGGACCACACTTGAGAACCACAGCTTTCACCCCTCCTGCTTTCTCAGGAACCTTACACCATCAACTATATTTTCCTTCTAAATATGTTTATTGGCTACCTTTCAACTGAGTCCTTCCACTCCCTTCCTACTCCTTTTTTTTTTCTTTTTTTAGGACCACACCTGTGGCATATAGAGGTTTGCAGGCTAGGGGTTGAATTGGAGCTGTAGTTGCTGGCCTACACCACAGCCACAGCAATGTGGGATCTGAGCTACGTCTGTGACCTACACCACAGCTCATGGCAATGCCGGATCCCCGACCCGCTGAGCGAGGCCAGGGATCGAACCTGCGTTCTCATGGATACTAGTCAGATTCATTTCTGCTGCACCACGACGGGAACTCCTCCCTTCCTACTCCTACTGGGGCTCTGTCTTCCTGATCAGAAGCCAAATTTCTGAACAATGTCCTCATATTGGACGTGTCCAGTTTCCACCCTCTACTCACTCCAACGAAACTTCTTTCCCCACGACGCCACTAAAACCTCTCTCATTGGAGTCACAGACAATCTACACGTTCTCCAGTTAGCGGACATGTTTTTGGTATCATCTTCCACACACTCAGCACTGAAAACTCTTCTTCTTCTAACTGTCGCTTCACTTGGGTTAAGAATCCAACTGTTCCTGTCGTGGAGCAGCAGAAACGAATCCGACTAGGCACCATCAGGTTGTGGGTTCGATACCTGGCCTCACTCAGCAGGTTAAGGATCTGGCATTGCCAGGAGCTGTGGTGTAGGTCGCAGACATGGCTCGGGTCCTGCGTTGCTGTGGCTCTGGTGAAGGCTGGCAGCTGCAGCTCCAATTCGACTCCTAGCCTGGGAACTTCCATATGCTGCAGGTGCGGCCCTAAAAAGAAAAAAAAAAAAAAAGATCTACCTCATTCTTTTTTTTTTTTTCCCCAATAGTCACACATATGGCATATGGAAGTTCCTGGGCCAGGAATTGAATCTGAGCTGCAGGATGCAGCAATGCCAGATCCTTAAGCTGCCAGCCTACACCACAGTCACAGCGACATCAGATCCGAGGCACATCTGCAGCAGCTTGCAGTGACATCAGATCCTTAACCCACGGGGTGAGGCTAGGGATTGAACCCACATCCTCATGGATACTAGTTGGGCTTTTAACCCAATGAGCCTTGATGGGAACTCCTGAAGTCGCTCTCTTTGGATTGACATGGAATGAACTCCAAAACACACCGCAAAATTTTTTTAAAAAGTGACGAACATTGGATCTAGCATGCTGTAAATATGTGTAAAAAAAGGAGAAGCAAAACGAAAGAATATACATGCTCGTATGTGTATATGTATCTGTGTCGGAAAGAATACACAAGAAACTAGTACCAAGTGGATATATTTTGGGAAAGAATGGGGGAGAAAGAGGGAGACCTGTTTCTGTGTATCCTTTGGTGTCTACTGAATTGAAGCTGGCCTCCAATCTACATATAGAACAAATAAAGAACACATCCCTTAAATAAATAAACTCTTGTCAAAGCAGGATTTTCCCATCGTCCTCCTCCTTCCTGCGGTGCAGTCCCGACAAGCTTACACAGCAGCAATTCAAGCTGGTCACACTAGATCAGGGGTGGGTCCAAATTTGATGGGACCCAATTTACAGCGTTTGGAGAGCCCTCCAAAGAAAAATAATACACAATTATGAAGAAAAAGTTAAGTACAGGGCCTTGGAATTCATCTGTGCAAGTGACGGGCCCTGAAGCTGAAAATTCAGGAGCTTCAGGGCCCATCGGCCTCTGATGCCGAGTGAATCCACTGGCTCTCAGCCTCGTCCCTGGTCCCCATGGCTCCGCTGACCTGGCGCCCTTCTCACCTTATTTCCAGCCTTCCAGCCGCGCCCTGAACGCACTCAGTCAGGATGGGCCGACCTCCCCCGATCTGCCGGCTTCCTCTCTTCTCTCAGACAGCTTCCATGCCCTTCTTAGAGGTTGCAGGAACATTCAGCTGTCCTCGCGAGCCGCCGCTGGGAGCCAGGGGGGGGAATCAGGACAGAGGCAGTTAAAGAGCCGCACCGTGAACGCGTCCTCTGAGATCACGGAGACATCAATCCTCACTTGGCAGCGTCCAGCCACGCGGGTGTAGGCGCCGAGAAAATAGGGCTGTCGTGTGGACCCACGGTTGGGATCTTGTACGATGGGCACTGCA
The DNA here is from genome assembly GCF_054392235.1 of Sus scrofa. NCBI lineage: Eukaryota > Metazoa > Chordata > Mammalia > Artiodactyla > Suidae > Sus > Sus scrofa. The sequence continues at coordinate 120,320,509 of NC_139401.1, forward strand.
TCAGGACAAGGACGAGGGAGGCAGGGACCTGGTGTGCTAGATACTGCGTGGACGGACCGTGACACCAGGCTCAGTGGGGAAGGTCAGGATTCGGCGGGTGGGAGTTTGAAGTCGGCAGAATTAAAGCCAATTTACCGTGAAATTCAGCGGCGATTTCCACGACCTCTCCATCTCCCAGTCCTCTTTCTATCTGTGTGGTCACTCATTTCGTCTCTTCTGCTGGACCTTCTTTCTTCGACGGCCCTTTAAAATAACCTTGTCTCCAGGGCTCTGCCTTGATGCTGCAACATCCCATGGGCACCTCGGATCCAAGACGACTGATGTGTCCTACTCATTTTCTTCTTCATCTCCCTACCTGGTCTCTTCCCAACGTACTGAGACCTGTTTCACAAACTGAATTTCCATGAGAACGCTCAGTTTTACAGATGAGGAAAACAGAGGCTCCGGGTAAACAACCTTCCAAATTTCTGGTTCTGGTACAACTGTTGGGGCTGGGATTTGAACCTAAGTCTGGCTGACTGAAAATCCCATCCTCCATTCATCAGGGCCCTCTGCGGGGTTTATCATTTTATAGATCTTACTTACAAGGCCCTGTCTTACTCAGCGGAACCACCACTGACCACGTTACCGAGACCAGAAAGCCGAGTGATCCTGTCTTGCCTTCCTTGCTATCTTTCCCCATGTGATGCATCTGCCCCAGCGCCAAGTCCTGCTGATTTGACCTCGTACACATCTCTGAATCCATCCACCTCCCTCCATTTCCACCACCACCATCTGTCCAGTCCAAACTACCTGGACAGCTACCAGAGCCTTTTAACTCACCTCCACACGCCTGCTCTAACCCTCCACCCTTTCTCCCCGTCCAGCCAGAGATGCTGCCAGCAAAGCACAAATCTGCTCATTCTCCATAGTGCCTATAGGGTACAGTCCCTTTCTTTGTGTGACATAAAAAAAAATTCTCCGTTATCCTCAACAACTTCATCTCCCACTATTTTTTCTTTTTTTGGCCAGGGTGTGCAGTGGCTTGATGTGGGATCTCAGTTCCCAGACCAGGGACGGAACCCAGGCTGCAGCGGTGAAAGTGCCAAATCCTAACCACTAGACCACCAGGGAACTCCCATGTTCTTTCTTTTTTTTTCCTTTTGGCCACATTCGCGGTATGGAGAAGTTCCTGGGCCAGGGAGCAAACTGGCACCAAGGCAGTGACAATGTCGGATCCTTAACTGCTAGGCCACCGGGGAACTCCCCACGTTCTTTCCTAAACAGGGCACCCAGGAGTTGAGTTCATTTGGCATCTGAAGTTTATACCATTCGGTGGGGCCTCTTTAAGAAAAAGAAAACAAAATTACAAACGCAAAATTAAGTAAAAGACTCTCTGGGGGAAGAGGCCCCCCAAGTGAGGAGCCCTGAAGCTTAAAATTCATTGGCATCAGAGACAATCGATTTCTAAGAACACTCACCAAATCAGGTGCAATTTCGTAAACACACCTTGCTGGTTCATATGCTTGCTGCCTTGACACGTGACTCCCTCTACCTGAAACGTCCTTCCCTTCTTACTCAGCTACCAACTCATCCTCTCCCAGTGGCTGCTGGAATCAGATCACAGGCTCACGAGAGTTGACTGGTAAACACAGCCATTACTCAAAATTAAGTAAACTTCAAATTAAGCAAACCATGGAGTTCCCATCATGGCTCAGCAGAAACGAATCTGACTAGCATCCATGAGGACGCAGGTTTGATCCCTGGCCTCGCTCCGTGGGTTAAGGATCCGGCGTTGCCGTGAGCTGTGGTGTAGGTTGCAGACGCGGCTCAGACCTGGCATTGCTGTGGCCGTGGTGGAGGCCGGCAGCCACCGCTCCCATTCGACCCCCAGTCTGGGAATCTCCATATGTCGCGGGTGGGGCCCTAAAAAGACAAAAAAAAAAAAATTAAGCAAACTATATTAAAACTAAAGGTAATAAATGCTCAAAAGTCTTTCCTTCCTAATTACTTCACCACGTTTTATTGTTATCTCTGTTGGTGGCGCTATTTCTGTCCATTGTGTCTGTGTGGTAGAAATACTCTGTAAGTATGTGCCGCCGAACATCTGCATCCAGTGACTTCGCATTGGCAGCTTGAAGTTGGTGGGAGTATTTCCACCAAAGAAATCAGTAAATGCCACAAGTCAGGGCTTCATTTATCCCTAGAGGGCCCACTGTTAAGTATTCACCAGCACACCACTGTTTATAACGCCACCCAAGGAGCACTTCCCTGCAGCCTGCCCCGAGTCCCTCCCCCTCACACACACACACACACACACACACACACAGAGTTGATCACCAGGCCCCTCCTATTCCCCATGATAGCATTTAACCACATTCTATTTCGAGAGCATATTCAATTAGAGGCAAGTACTATGTTTTATTCATCTTTGTATCACAATTGTCTCATACATTGTAAGGGCTCCATAAATATTGGCTGAAGAGTTCCCTGGCAGTCTAGCAGTTAAGGAGCTGGCGTTGTCACTGCTGTGGCTCGGGTCACGGCTGTAGCACAGGTTCTTTCACTCCTAGCCCTGGGAAACATTTATATGTCACAGGTGCAGCCAAAAAATTTTTTCTTAGTAATAAAGGAATGTTGGTTGACTAGATTGAACCCCTCTGGGTTCAGTTTCTTCTCCTGTCAAGTGAGAATGCCGGCTCTCCCTACCACACACGGATCTCACGAGAACAAATGAAATATTAGACATGAAAGTACTTTGAAGGAAAAAGTGAAACGTATCATACGAGTGCAGGGTATTATTTTCACATGTTCGTATAGTTCAATGAGCTTCCATGTTAAAACACCTGTCGAAACATATAATTCCAGCTTTTTCCCCTGTTCTCTTGCAAGATGTTCTGATACTTAACCCCTGGCCTCCCTGGGGCTCTGCGAACCTTCCCAGTGTGAGGGTCAGGAGAAACTGCTTTAATAAAGCTGACGGTGAAGTCTGTTCCTGTAGAGTGGATCTGGGGACCCACAGAGAAAACGGTAACATCGGAGGTACATTCCCATTGAGGGAAAAATCCCACTTGACAGCCGGGCACCCAAATGATGAAGACATTAAGACAGGTTAAGCCACACTACCTAACACTCTTTCTTTGTACCTTTTTTTTTTTGTCTTTTTTTGGGCTGCTCCCGCAGCACATGCAGGCTCTCAGGCTAGGGGTCGAATTGGAGCTGTAGCCACCAGCCTACGCCACAGCCACAGCAACACAGGGTCCGAGCCGCGTCTGCGACCTACACCACAGCTCATGGCAACACCGGATCCTTAGCCCACTGAGGGAGGCCAGGGATCGAACCTGCAACCTCATGGTTCCTAGTCGGATTCGTTCACCACTGCGCCGTGACGGGAAATCCTTCCTGCATTTTTATTTTTATTTATCTTTTTGAACAAGCCAAATATGCTTACTACGTGTCAGACACTATTCTAAATAGTTTACGGATATTAACTAATTTCCATCGGTCACTGCTTTTTATTTTTCCAGTATTAATAATAACAACTAACATTTATTGGGTGCTTGCTATGGACCAAGACTTTTACTACATTTTCGTTTTATTACTTTACTGAAACCTCACACTCTTCCTAATCATCTCCACTCAATGGAGAAATGGGCTGAAACTAAGGGTGTTTAAAAACTTTCCCATATTCTCGTGGTATAGACAAGGGCACTGAGTCACAGAGAGGTTAAGTAAACTGCCCAAGGCCACGCCCTTTCCTCCCTTGTGGGCCATTTCTGGACCATAAGCTCCAGATTCTGACTCCCCCCTTCTTCTCCTATATGGATATTTCCCCTATAATCATCACATCGGAGCCTCCTGCGCTGGGCAGTAGTAGCAAACTACACCAGTGTGCAATGCGACATGAACCTGGCTTTCAGCCGAGAGGGCCAAATCTGCCCTGCCACTAACCAGGGGTGACATCTGAGAAGCCCAAAGACCCAGTAAGGCAGAGAAGGCTTCAGCATGGCACCGGAGTGCAGCAAAGACCTGCCTGCTGGGGTGGCAGCCCCCGGAGGAAGGACATGGCTATTCCAGCGTCAGAGCATGGAAGGTTGTAAGCCTGGCTCCTGAGCTCTGCCCACCTGGCCAGTTTCTCGGCCCTGGAGGACCGCGTCGACCCCCAGGCCTCCGCAAGGGGCCAAGTCACTAGGAACTGCATCCACTCCCTCATTTGCATCCTTGACCCCAGATCCTCCGTGCAGCCTGTTTGATGGTTCTGTAGCAAACCAAAAACCAAACAAAAACAAAAACAAAACACAAGCAACTTGAGGCCAGTGTGAGTTGACATAACCACAGGTCTTTGGACCACGAGCAGCCTTCTTGGTCTGACCTGCATCAGGCGTCCTGGGCAAGTTAGTTAACATCTCTGAGCCTCAAATTCTCCATCTCCTCAACACGTGAGTCAATGCTATGTTGTGGAAAGAAAAAAGTTTTGTGCCAGGCAAGCCTTTTCTCCATTCATTCATCCACTGGGTCACTAAAGAAATCTTTATGGAGTGTCCCCTTTGCGTCAGTCACCGAGTCAGGTAGTGGAGACAGATGAACGAGGCTGACAATGGGGTGGTCCCCACCCTTACAAAACTTACATTCTAGTTGGGAAAACAGGCAAGAGACAAGCAAATGAACAAATGACTATAAATTTGGATAAGCGTCAGACAGCAGGCACTATGATAGAAATAGTGTGTGGGGGAAGTCCTCCTTGAGGCCCAGCGGGTTAAGAACCCGACTAGTATTCATGAGGATGTGGGTTTAATCCCTGGCCTTGCTCAGTGGGTCGGGGATCTGGCGTTGCGGTGGCTGAGGCGTAGACCAGCAGTTATAGGTCCGATTCGACCCCTAGCCTGGGAATCTCCATATGCTGCAGGTGGGAGGGAGGGAGTGTGGGGATGGGGGGGGAACCTACTCTCCGCAGAGTGATCACGTAAGATTTCTCTTAAAAAGTGGCATTTAAGCCAATGTTCTATTTTACTGGATTTGTGAACTTGGCCAGTTAAAAATAATAATAAAATAGGTAACTGCTCTGAGCCTTAAGGAGTATATCTCCTACTTCCCAGGATCCCTGTGATAATCCAATGAGACAATATATAGGAGAATTCTGTGCGTGTTCATTCCTTTATCCTTCTAGCTTGAGCCGTCTGTGTTCTCCAGGCTGAAAATTGCTGACGTTCGAACAATCTGTTTTGGTAGCTCTTTAAGTACTTAGGTCAATAAGTCAGGAAGTTCATGGACAAATCGAGTCACCCTCCCCCCCCCCAAAAAATTTGCCAAAATACATGCCCTTAGACCTTAGGATGGAACCTAGATGGCTTCCAGTAGGGTCTCCCCATCATGAACTCTGGATAAGCTTTCCTCTGCAAAATCAGCTGGCAAAGCAGCAAATTAATGTCCTGTAATTTTCCAACTTGGCTCCAGCAAGAGTTTTCCATCTCTGACCTAACTTCCAGCAAGAAGTTATGGGAGATACCCACTACTGGATCCTTGCACCGCCCGAGGATCTGGCACCTTGACTTCTCTGCAGGGTGAAATAAAACCTTTAATAGGGAAAGGACGTTGCGGTTCTCTCCACTTACAGGTGAGGGACTAGCAGAGTTTAATTTTCACCCCCAAGGTCACATAGCAAAGTTGTTAGCAAGCTCAGACCAGAATTCAACAGCGGCTTTGCCACTATTTTCTTGCTTAGGCCAGTCGTTGCCTGGGGTGATGATTAAAAAATCAGTTCAAGAGAACTAAAACTCCTACTGACTGGTTATTCCATCACAAGACACACACACACACACACACACACACACACACACACACACACACAAGCGCGCACGCGCTAACTGGTAGAATGATGCTGATTTTGTCAAGAATAATGGGATTGGCATTTGACATTCACTGTCTTAAAGAATCTGCACTAAAAGCCAAGCTAGAGATCATCACATGGTAGTCCAGTCCCCGCAAGATCACTTGGTGGAATCTTCTCTGACCACACTTTTCAAACACAGTGCTTGAGTTCCCTGGTGGCGCAGTCAGTTAAGGACCCAGTGTTGCCACTGCAGTGGCTCGGGTCACTGCTGTGGTGTGGGTCCCATCCCTGACCCAGGAATGCCCACATGCTGAGGGGCAAGGAAAAAACAAACCAACACCTCCAAAAAAAGCAGTGCTAAACACACAGCCAAGGCAGTCAAACTTTCTTTAGTGCTTATTGTTAATAATGTACCTACAAGTAAAAGTTTAAGCCATGTTTCTATTACAGTCTGAAATGTGGAAAAGATCACACTATGGGGCCAGGAAGAAAGGAAGTGAAAGCTGCTCGAATTGATGAAGCAAAAACAGTATTCTCAGTTTCTGATTTACGGTATTTTTCATGTTCAAGAAAGAATCGCTATTTATTCAAATACTGTTTCCAATGATTGATATGAAAGATGATAAATCTCTAACCTGAAATTTGTTTGAATCGACCAGGGTATAACATCATCAGCACCTGGAGATCCCGTCGTGGCGCAGCAGAAATGAACCCGTGAGGATGCAGGTTCCATCCCTGGCCTCACTCAGGGTGTTAAGGATCCGGCATGGCTGTGGCTCTGGCAGCAGCTGTAGCTCTGATTTGAGCCCTGGCCTGGAACATCCATATGCCACACCTGTGACCCTGAAAAAACAAACAAACAAAACCATAATCCGCGCCTAAAACTGGGAGGGCATTATGAAGTTTTTGTCTTTAGAAAAATTCCTGAAGATATATGCTATCACCTGCAAACAGATATTCCTATTTCCAATTGTATTCAATACAGTCAGTCCGCATTCTAAAATTTAAGAGCTCTGTCAAAATTAAAATAACATAGTTATACATTATGCTAAATTATGGCTGTTTTCAAATTCTTCAATGCAGAAAACCATGGGGCATGCTTGAAATAAATCAGAAGCCATAGCTATAACAGTGTTTCCCAAGTCGATGCTTTTGAGCAGCTCCTTGAATTAGATCTACTAATATCCCTGGTTTGGTGGTCAAAGCAATTTAAACAAATCAGCAATGCTTAAGCCTTTGTCAAATGACTATACTAAAATCACGTTTGATATACTTTACAAAGCAATATTACAGATAGCAATTATAATTGCTTCCGACAAGTCAGGTGAAAAACCATCCCAGACTTCCCACCTAGAGGGTTTAAAAAGGATTGTCCTCTAAGCACAATTCCACATAAATCACTCAAAGCCACAAAAGAATAGGAGTCATTGTAAAACAGACGCAGTCTGGCACTCTGGTTCTCCGAAAGCATTCAAAGTGCTCTGGGTATAGTCAAAGTAATCTAGGGCTGCAAACATTCTTGGAGAATAAGAGGAATTAATGGAATAATATGGAAGAACCTCCACTTCCCCATGAACAGAAACAATAGTATGGTTCCTAAAGTGCACCTGCTTTTCCTCTGTCTGGTTAAAAATATGATGAATGTGGCGCTTCCTGGTGGCTCAGAGGATTAAAGGTTATCATTGCTATGGCGGGGGTTCGATCCCTGGCCTGGGAATGCCTCATGCCACAAGCATGGCCCAAAAAAATGGTAACTGTAACACAGAAGGAATTTTTCCTCATATTTTCCTATAGAAGACAGACTACATAAAGCTACTTAGGTATGGAGATGTTCAGGCATCTTCCAACACAAGACCCGATGTTCTTAAGCGAAAGTGCTATGAAATTGGAGTACACGACAAATATTCATCTCTGTGACACCACTTTCTCCTGCTTTTTCTTCAACTCTCAGCTTGGCTACACACTTTTTTGGTCAACCCTTTAAATGAGATTCCGCCCTCGGCACGCTACTTGTCTCACTGCCCAGGCGCTCCTGAACCCACAGAATCAGATCTACGGTCTCAGCTCTGGGAGGCTGTCCCCATCTTTGCCTGGATGTCCCAGAGCCTTCTCACACCTGTGCACACAAAAGCGACCTCATCCTCTTTCTCCATCACCTCCACCAGCCCGCGGCACTTCCCACAACCTACTGTCACCACCTGCTCTTCCTCCGTATTTCAGCTCTGCTTCCCAGAAATTCAGGAGCCACTCCGGGAAGACTGCAAGGAGTAGGGAGGGATACAGTGTGTGGACTTTGGAGTTAAGCTACGCCAGGTGCTACCACATTCCTTTTTCTTTTTTTTTTAAATTTTGTATTAGGGTAGAGGTGCTTCACAGTATTGAGTCAATTTCTGCTGTACAGCATAGTGACCTAGTCTCTTCCTCTCTCTCTCTCTCTCTCTCTCTCTCTCTCTCTCACACACACACACACACACACACACACACACACACACTCTTTTTCTTACATTATCCCCCAATATCCTAAAAGACTGGATATAGTTGCCACTCTTGGGCATACATCCAGACAAATTTTTCCTTAAAAAAGACACATGCACCTGCATGTCCGCTGCAGCACTATTCATAACAGCCAAGACATGGAAACAACCCAAATGTCCACTGACCGACGATTGGATTAGGAAGATGTGGTATATGTACATAATGGAATACTACTCAGCCATACGAAGAACAATAATACCGCATTCTAATTAGATGAACTCTCAGCAAGATTCTCCCATTTACTACCTAATTCCACATACAGCCCTGGGCACTAGAATCAGGCTGGATTCACAGCCTGGCTCACCTACTTGCACGCTGTGTCACCTTGGAAAGGTGACTTAGGCTTTACGGGCCTCGTTTTCTTCATCTGTAAGATACAGATAATAGAATTTCCTTCTTCATAGGCTACTGTGAGAATTAAAAGATATATTGCATGCAAAGCACTAGCACAGGGCCTGGCACATAGTAGTAAGCACTCAGTAAATTATTAGTCATTATTCTAATTGTCTATATTCCTCCCCCTTGCAATCATGTTTTTCTCCCGACATTTCATTATAAAAACTCTAGAACATAAAGAAAAGCTAAAAGAAATTGTACAATAAACACACACCCCATCACCTGGCTTCTACTATTGCTAACAGCTTGCTATATGGACTTTAGTTCATATATATTTGTCTATCCATTAATCTGTCAATCCATCAGCCCACCTTAATTTTTTATGCATTTCAAAGTAAGTTGCTGCATCAGTTCACTTTGTCCCTAAATGCTTTATCATGCTTTTCATTAACTAGAGTTCAATATTTGTCTTTGAGATAAAATGAACATATAGCAAAACGCACAAATCGTAAGAGAAGGCCCTTTGATGAGTTTCGACAAATGCATACACCCCATGTAATCCAAATCCTATCAAGATACAGAACATCTGCATCACTCTAGAAAGTTCTCCTATGGCCCTTCACAATAGGGACACCCCTTGCCCTTGCACAAGGCAATCACTGCTCCAATTTTTTTTTCTGCCAGAGATTAATTTAATCTATTCCAGGACATCGTCTAAATGGAGTTACACAATATGGACTCTTATCCCTAATCTTTTTAACCACGGCAAAGCTGATATCTGGGAAAAAATCACTGTTGTTTTAATTTACACTGATGGCTACTGAGGATAAATTTTAAAAGTTATCACTTAGGAAATGCTATTAAAATTTGGATGTGATGATTGCTGTACAACGGTAAATGTAATAACATTCATTGAGTAATTAAAAAAAATAAAGCATATCATATGCTCAAAAAAAAAGTTATCACTTAGGAATTTTTTTTCTTTTGTATCCATTATTCTATCGGCTCAGACGCTGCAGACAGAAGGATATGGACTTGGTTCTTGGCTTACTAGATGTGCAAACTTGAGCAAATTACTTGGCCTTTCTGAGCTTCGGTTTCTTCATCTCTAATATGGACATAAAAATAGATTTATCTCATAGACTATAACTACCTTATAGGATTGTGAAAATTATGAGATAATGCATTAAAGCATTTATTACTGTGCTGTCTAGAACACAGACAGGGCTCGAAGAGTGTCAGCTATTATGATTATGTGGTTCTCTGCAGGTTAAGAAGAGTTACTGGGCTCCTCCTTCCGTATCCACGTAGCTCACTCCCTCATGAGAAATCACCGTATTTTAAGAGAGCAATCAACCCCAGCCCTATTTCCCTATCTTGCTATGCTGGGTTGAATTGTGTTCCTTCGAAAGATATGTTCCGGTCCCAAGCCCTATAACTGTGAATGTTTACAGAATACCTGTGATCCCATTTGGAAATGGAACCTTCGCAGACGTAGCCAAGTGGAGATGAGGTCATAGCAGATCAAGATAGACCCTAAATCCAAAGACTGGTGTCCTTACAAGAGACAGAGACAGCCATACAAACACACAGGAAGAGTATCATGTTAATGACAGAGGCAGAGATTAGAGAGATACATCTAGAAACCAAGGCATATCAAGGACCAAGGGCAAGCACCTGAAGCCAGGAAGCGACAAGAATCACCCCCTAGAGCTGACACCTTGATTTTGGACTTCTGGCCTCCCAAACTAGGACAGAATAAATGTCTGTGGCTTTCAGCCACCCAGTTTGTTAGGGCAGCCCTAGCAAATGAATACACTTGATCCATTTTTCAGCAGAGCACTTGCCCTGTGACATAATAAATATTTATTTGGCTTATGTCTCCCCTAGCACAAGTAAAAGATCCATGAGGGCAGGGACTTTGTTTTGTTCACACTGGTTGCCTGGCACTAAGAGGGTGTCTGGCACATAACAGAGCCTCCATAAACATTCCTAGAAGAAGGGAGAGAGGGAGGAAGTAAAGAAGGAATTTACTATTCATATAGTCTACATTGAACACTAGGATTTGAGCTTTTTGCTTTTTAACTGTAGTATGGTTTTTGACATGAAGTTTTCATGTGTTCAAATTCATCTTTTTTTAGTGGTTTCTGTCATCAAGATTTCACTTAAAACAGCTTTTCCCAATCTCATGGTCACGTGGTCACCATATCCTTACATTTTATATGTTTTTGTAGTTATATAAGTTTACTTTTTTAAAGTACAGTATTTTTTAGTTTAATTGTTTTGTTACGAAAAACTTACAAATATAAAGAAAAGTAGAGAGAAAATATAATGTGCAGTTTCATTTCTTATATTCAGCCCTTCATCCATCTCGAGTTCATTCTGACGTGTGGGGTGAGAGCTTTAGCTGTTGTTTTTGCTTCAGGTTTTTTTCAAGAGTTAACCAATTATCCCAGCACCTTTAACTGACTTTATCTTTTCTTTCTTTACCAACTTGAAATGACACCTCAATGATCATCTAAATACTTGCACTCTGATCGGAACAGTATAGAAATCTCAGCAACAGGCATCTGTTTTTGTCCTAGCATCACTTCATTTTTTTTTTTTTTTGGCTGCGCCCATGGCATACAGAAGTTCCTAGGGCAGGGATCAAACCTGTGCCACAGCTGTAACCAGAGCCATGGCAGTGATACAAGGTCCTTAACCCACTGAGCCACCAGGGAACTCCTAGCATCACTTCTAATAAGTTTTGATATCTGTTAATGCAAACCCTACTTCTCAACTCCTTATTTTACTCACCACTTTTCTGTTTTCTCTGTTTATTCTTACAGATGAGCTTTAGAATCATCATGAAGTCTGGAAACCATCCCTTTAAGATATTGGTTGGAACCGTATGTATTAAATCTATCCGCCTTTGGAGGAGAAGGCTGACGCTACCTCTCTCCTTGGACCACTGTCCCAATTTGAGTCCTCATCTCCCATCTGTAAAATAGCCTCCTGGATGGCTTCAGGGCCAGGGCTCTCCAAACCAGCCTGTTATGAGAGGTCTTATGAAACAGGCAAATTTGGGTTATGTCACCTCTCTGCATAAGCCTCTTAAGTGACTTCCCTTTCTGTCGCGTACAAGGTTCTGTCACCCAGCTCTAACCTTCTCTCCTCCCTTGGTTGGCCTTCTTGCCTGCCTCCCCTCAGTCCCCCTTCGTGACACTAGCCCTGGGAAGTACTGTTCCCAGCCTGAGTTACGAGCCCTCCTCCCTGCCTGAGCATCTAACAGGACACGCTCCATATTGGTCCCTAATCCTTTGTTTATCAAGACTTTGAGCAAGTCACTTCTTCCCGGACTTCCGTCTCCAAAGTTACTTAAGAATAAAGGTGGACTATGATCAATAAGTAAGGATCCTTACCGTTGAAAGTTTATACACTCCCTTATTTCAAAGCTAATATAACAGGATTGCCAAAAGGGCAACTGCTAAGTCCACATGTGTTTGGGCTAATTAAACCGATGCCAGGAGGACTCTTCTGTCCGGGTAAAATTAACGCCCACAGTGATGACCTTGAAAAGCCATGGAATATTAAAACTACCCTCTGACCCACGGCAAATAACATACCTGGTAGTGCTTCTCCTAAACTTACCGTAAATCTTCAGACATGAGCACGTGACTACTTTTGCCCGTAATTCCTAAATGACCCCCCCATCCCCCCCAATTCCAAACAAATGACCTAAACGCAAGGCACTTGGAGAAATTACTGAAGATATCTAACCTTAACAAAGACAGACTGGATTGTCTGAAGCCAGAAGAGACCCTAGGATCAGCCAGGTCAGCCCTGCTTCCCCTCAGGAACGCCGCCCCTCCACACAGACCCATTAAAAGTGGGAACTGCAGTAACTGTTTGCCTGCTGGCCACCGTTAGTAAAGCACCAGTGGACCACTAGAGACAATAAACTCGTCTTATTAAAGCGGAGGTTTGGTGGTGTTAAGGATTATAACAAATAAGCTTTAATCCCCTCTTTTACTGAGCTACTTTATTAGAGAGGAGGGAGACCTCTGCTTTGCTGCCACATCAAACTTAACTCCGATTAGGCACCAACAAAGTAGTGAGCATGAGACAGCCCAGGAAATATCTGCAGAGTTCTTTATGCCTGTATAATTGCCTCGAGCATTAGTCACTTTAAAAAAGCACACACACTTACTTAATACTGGAAGACAGAATTTACTACCGTCAGTCTCTTTTCATTAAGCTCTCACTTCATCACTGAGAATTAAAAGCCATCCCCCAAACCACTACCACCAAAGAGAACAAACTTAACCCGCATATTCTTGAGGTAGACCCACGTTATCACTGCGCTTCCCCTAATTAGCAAACGGAAGCCTTAGGCAACTAGCTCAAGGCTCAGCGCGATTCAGTGAGAGCTCCTCGAACTGATTCAATTGGACCGGTGTTCGAAGGGAAAATGAAAAGGGTTTGAAAATTCGAAAATCTCCTGGCAACAGGAAATAAGAATGACACACATGTACAACATCTTTCGCGTGTCCACATGGCTTTTGGATGAGAAATCAAGATTAAAGACGAGGTTTAAAACAGACACCTTCCTTTGCTGGCTTTGTCCTAGAAGCTGGGGTCCTTCATTCTTTTTGAGCAGTGATTCTCCAGAGTGTGGTCACTGGACCAGCAGCAGCATCGGGACTAGGTTAGAAACGCAAATCCTCAGGCCTCACCCCAGACCTGCTGGATCCAGCTGCGGAGGGAGGGTTGGGTATCTGCGTTTTAACAAGTGCTAAAGCTTAAGAACCACTGCAGGATCCAGCGAGCCTTATCTGGGTGGCAACTGGCTGAATAAACTTAACACTTTTATAGTGTTATTAGTCAATATTCACTTTTTCGACCTTGTGATCTGTCTCGAACAGCTAATATGAGTAATTTCTGCTCAGGGTTAGTCACCCTACAGAGCCCCTGAACCCCAAATTCTAATAAGGCCACCTCCAGCCTTCCAACATTTCTTAGCCTCCAAAGCAAGGCAGTGTTTCTCCATCTCAGTGGCCCTTCCGCCTCATGCTTTCATCACAGAATCCCAAGCCCAGTGGACTGACAACTTCCTTCTTCCCTCATGTTAGATCTCAAGTGGGCCCAGTTCCTCAAGGGCAGGCATCCCACTGGTTTACAGCTTTGCATTCCCCTCGTATGGAGACACATGTGTACTTAAAGCCAAATGAGCACATTTTGTCTAAATATTTGTCAGCGTAATAAATTCCCTGAGGTAGGTGTCTTGGTGCTTTGTGTAGATGCAAACTTGAAAAGCAGATAGGCCCGGGCCCGAACCCCCCCCTCCCCCACCACCATGAGATTTAAAAAAAAAAAAAGAAAATCTTCCAGCATCGTTAATCTTTTTTTCAAAGGGTGGGGCTATACGTTTCATTTATTTTGCAAATGTAGATCCACTGACACGCAGGAACAATCCCGTCCGATCCTTCGCCGAACTGCCAAAACACACTTTCGTGATTTCAAATTTTTTATTTTAAAAATCGTTATCGTCATTTAAAAAAACTCCAGATGCATTTCAAAACATTTTTAATAGCAGCAACTAGAGAAAGGATTTTACCATCTCACCTAAGTACTGACACAGCCGGTCGTCAGCAAGGGTCCTGCGGTTTACAGATGGATACCGTGCAATTTTTCTCCTATGATACTAATCAAAATTGCATCGTGATCCACCCGACAACAGCAAAACAGGTCACTTCGCAATTACCAAATAGAAATATCAGAACTTACAGCCTTTAAAACTGAAATAAGAAGACGATAAAATCCTCCTTTCTTCCACAGGCCGGGACAAGTGCAATACTTTATACACACCACAAGTAATGCAACAAATCCCCACCCACGGATGAAAGGGTGCGAAGGCTGGAGGTGCATGAGAAGGGCGTCAGAGAGCCGGAGACAGCACACATCATCACAATCAGTTTTGCATGGATTTGCACAGCCATATACACATACATACGCTGAAATGCAAACCTGCAAAACTAACTGTAAGTAGCAGTGTCTGAATATCCTCACCATCAACAAGAGATGCGTTATCCAAGAGTACTGGAAGTGCCCACACTACAGTAGAGTAATGCAAAACCTACCTGCACTGTGAGCACTTTGGTACTGCCGGGACCTGATCTTCTCCTGGAAACAACAACAAAAAAAACTGTATGCTGCGCACAACCCCCCGCTGTATGCTCCCAACGAACAATGAGAAAAACCAAAGACAAACCTTTGAGACGTGTCCTATGCAAGCGACTAATCAAGGCATATTTTTCCATGCTGTGTATTAGGCAGCCTGTGCCAGAAGGGGCATTTAGGGCAGTAGATTCTAAGCTGCTTCACTAACTGCACTAGATGCACCTTAACACAAGAGACACATTATGAGGAAGAGCTCAAAAGCACCAACAGCTTAATTATGCACAAACTACAGTTCTCAGTAGCCATTGATTAAATCACCATGGTAATGTAAGAAGTGCTTGCATTGCAGTAGATCTCAAAAAGCTACCTGCACTGTAAGCACTTTTACACGGCCAAGGCCTATTCCCGTAGCAAAACTGCCTTCCACCACCTCTTCTGCTCCGTCCTCACACATCTATTCAGACTCACCTGGTTAAAAATGAAAAGAAAACAAGACAAAAAATTAGACACTGAACAAGTAAACTACTAGTTAATATTCCTGAAACAAGCTTTTCTTGGGCTTAGAGAGTCCAAGCTAGGTGTTGGGAGTTTCAGCCAAATCCTGAGAAATATTAATACTCTGAATTATTTACACAGTGTTGAACACAAATAACACTGGCAATTTCAAAAGTCCAATTCTTTGGTATAAGCGGCTTTTCGACTTCCCCTCTCCATCTATGAAAACTTGATATCTGTATCCCAGAAAAATGTGCGGGTCCATTATCTCCCCCGCCCTGTTTGAGAAGAGGCTTATCCAGAGAAGATGCGTGTAATAATCAGGGTGCGTATTCGCTTCTGGAAGGAGGGCTCTGTACAAAAAGTGACTGTTAGATTAAATGAATGTTCCCTGCCCCCACCCCATTAATAGAAAATGAGAGAAATCTTAGAGCTGGTTTAAGAAACACAGGCTTCCGCGCTCTTCACATAATGCACAGATGGCCTAGAGATGTCACATTTTGATCTATTTCAAAGGGCTCTTGTTCTGTTTAAACATTTATGGACCCATTTTCTCCATTAAACCTAAAGAAGGCAGATTAGCTCCCTCTTCTCTTCATGTCATTATCGTCCATAAGAAAACCCTCTCCCATTCCCCAGTGCTTATCTTACCTAAGAACATGCAGCCAGGAAATGAGCCCCAATCAGAAAAGGGCTCGCCAAGGTTACCCCACCTCTTCCATGATGGGTCAAGTTTGGTCAAAAAAAGAAAAATTCAGAGACACAGAGTCTGTAGTACATTTAACTAAGTGAGGGAATTTTAAATGCTGGGCTTCCTTCATGGCACCCCACACCACCAATCTAGTCTTTATGAGAAAATTTCTTAAGCTGATTCATAAAAATCACACTGAAACCTAAAATCTAAGTTCTAGGGGAAAAGACGGCTAAAACTAGTACAGAAAAGAAAAAAGTACTATTTTTCCTCTTAAATTGGGTTTCTCGCGCCTGTATTTTTTTTCCTCCGTTAAGAAAAATACTCCAAACTGGACTCAAAAATGCACAGCATCTGCCGACTCAACTTGGCAACACTGATCCCCACTCGAGTCCGAGAGAGCGCCTTCCACAGTTAAAAATCTTTCTTTGATGAACCGTTCATCTGGTATACCTCGCGCGCGCTGGGCAGCCACTCTCCCACCTCTTTAAAATGCAAAAAGAAAACAACACCCCCCCAACCCTCCACATCCGCCTTTGTGAGTCCCTCGGCCTCTTCTCGCGCCTCTCACACCCTTACCTAGTGCTCCCGTTGAAGTCCGGGAGCCGCCCGCGCGCCCAGGGTGTGCTCCAGCTGCTCACACCACGCGCTCCCGTCCTCGTGCTGCAGCCGCCGCGGCCGAGATTAAAGAGAAAGAAACAAAGCATCATGGGAAACGGAGTTCTCCATTCAAAGCACCAAAAACGCGCCAAGCCCACGCCTCCCTCCCCCTCCATTCCCGGGTTGGTGGGAGAGCAGCCAAGGGGGAGGGGAGTCCTTTTTTCCCCTCCACGTGCACCCCCTCATTCCGCAGCGCCCCCCCCAAGTTCTCCTGGAGCCTAAAGGTCAGCGATGGAGGAGAAAAGAGGACTCGTTTCCCGCGCGCTCCCCGCTACCCCTCAACTGCACTCTGGCACTTTGCTTTTCTCAAGTCCCGCCCGCTCCGTCCCCTCCCACCCAGCCAGTCAACTCTCCCGGATCAGAGCTGCCCCAACGAAGGTCCCCGCTTCTGCCCCGGCCGCCCGCCTGGGCCACCCCGCGCGGGACCGGCCCCGCGCCCGCCCCTAGCAGGTGGCGCGCGCGGCGATCCCGCACCGGCCACCCCTCTCCTGGTCCCCGCGCCCCACACACACCCCGGGCCGCGTGCGCCACCCGAGCGCTCCGGGGACCAGACGCGAGTGCAGCCTCCCGCGGAGCCCGAGGAGGAAGAGAAGCGAGAAACAGCGTTCAGGAAATTCATCGGGGCCGCGAGAGCACGCCTCACCCAAAGCACCCCCGGCCAGAACGACGCGGGGCCACTAGCTTTTCTGCCACCACTCGAGGAGCGCTCCGTCCCCTCGGCCCTCTGTCCGAAGCTATATCCCTGGGAAAAGCCCGCCCCTCTGCCTTTAATAGCCCAGGGAAAAAAGCCCGCCCCCGCCCACCCGGCCCGCACAGGAATTAGGAAACGGAACCCCCACCCCGCCAAAGCGAAAACCCCACCGAGTCTCAGTTACCCACGGGCCGAGCGCAGTCGGCATTTTCCCCTCTTTCCCCCAAGCTGGAGTCTTGAAGGGCGCGCCTGAGACGGCGGCCCGCGCGGCGTTCGGTGCTGGAGCCGGTGCCGCTGGCGCCGAGCCCAGGATGGCGCACTCGCTACCACCCGGTCCGGTCCCGCTCCCGCGGCGCTCGTCCCATCCCCCCACCGGAGATAGACGACGAGGCCCACGAGCCGTGGGACCGGGGTGTCCCCAACCCGGCGCGCGCATGCGCGCCACCTCGCCGCTAGATTGAAAGTGTTCCTAAGGCCCCAGGAGGAAAGAAATACAGACACAGCATATTCACTCTCTGCACATGTGAAAGTTTTAACCTCTGCCACCTTGTGCTACTGTTAGCGGGCTTTCGCCTTTGCCAGGAGTTCCCCCCCCCCTCACTAAATCAGGGCTTCTTGGCAGGCATCGTTAACCGTAGCAGCCACCGAGTACACGCACAAATGCAAGGAAGATACGGTGCAATTATCTTGCTTTCCCGTCTCATTCCACAGCTAATGAGAACCAATTGAGGGCGGACTCCTGAAAGGCCAAAGCCCATGTACACTTGTGTGAAAAGTAAGACGACGTCTTAGTTTAAGAAGCACAATAAAAATAGAATTAAGCAGACCGGACCTCAAACACTGGGCAAAATCCGGTCATCAAACTGTACCCACTCCCCGTCCCCAGCGGACACGGGCGTGGGGAGGGAGTTTGGGGGCCAGGGGGTAGTGCGGGAGGCAATCACAAATCAGAGAGGGCAATAAGTGCGCAGGGATCTGGGGAGGAAAGCGCTGGAAGGCAAGCGGGCTTGGGGGGGGTGCCACATGAAGCCGACCCCTCCCTCCCCACTATTGTTACCGCAGGAGATTGTGGCAACCCAAAGCCCAGAGGGGACAAGGGCGCCATGTGATTCGCAACCTGGCGCACAGGAGTAGCTCAGGCTAGCCGCCTACAAAAGACCGGCCTCTCCCGCCCCTGGCCCGCGATGGAGTCCAACCTGAACGACCAGCGCCCCTCAGGAGTCAGCGGTGGATGCAACGAAAGCCACACTCACTTCTCCAACGGGAGTCACTCCTACAGGTGGGCTTTCTCCCTTTTTCCATAAAACGCGCAGACTTTGCAGCCCACCCTGGCGCGTCTGCCTGATACTTTCTGGAAACTACGCAGCCCTAAGTTTACTACCCAACCAGATCCGTCCTGTGAGATTGCACCGACTGCAATGCAACTTTCGACCTTTAATGGTAACGACTAGCAGTGGAAAGAAGAGGAGGGGGAGGGAAGAGATCTTAAACCCGACTTTAAGAAACAAGGCATTAAAGCAAGATAAGAACAGTACCTTTAAGCTCGAGCAAAACCTGGAGTAAAAAAAGGGTTTTGGCGAAAGTGGCGCGAAGATAATATCATGTGATCCGACCCCAGGGCGTCTCCTTCCCCTTTTGCCAAACTCCCCTCCCCCCGAAAAAAGGGGGGTAGGGGAGTTACATCCGCTCCTCACAAACTATTAGCATAATTAATTGTGTCCTGCAGCTGCAGCCAGAGCTCCCCGTCAATGAGTAAACATATCCCCATCCTCCTCGCCACTAGAACAAAAAGACCCATTACCCTGATTTTGGAAAATGTTCCCAAATACATCTCATTATCATCAAAAGTCTTAATTTGGCATTCCGGCTCTATATGTCTTGGTTTGCGAGAGTTGGAAAAGATGAAATTCTCCTGTTAAAAGGGAGCAAGCAGAAGTGGCTCCCCAAAAGTGAAATTTTTGAGTAGAGGCTTTCAAGTGGAAATGCCATGCTGAGGGACTTCACCAGCTTAAAATTTTCTAAAAGTTTTAAAGAGTTCATTAAACAAGACATCCTCCCAGAGTCTTCCTACTCGCCCCCCCACCAACTCCCACCCCTCCTCCCACCCCTCCTTCCCTTTAAAGCCAGAACAATACCCGGAATAAGGTATTTTGAGATTGCTTTACCAGGATATTTTCTTGTTCTTAATTTTTTTAAAGGCGTGCAACATATAGAATGTCTGGATCAAGTTCCCAACTGGCGAAAATAATTTCTTCCATCTCAGTACCTGTGTGGTGCAAGGTAAAATTAAGTACAAAATACAGGTTATTAAAAAAAAAGAAAAAGAAACTGGGACTTTTGGATACATAAGTCATTTATTTTTGTCTTTTTCTTTTGGAAGAAAAATATAATCATCAGCCAAAATACCTAGAGAATCAAAAAACGCTAAAGAACAAAGCGTTTCACACACACACACACACACACACACCCAAAAAGTCAGAATAACTAACAGCTCAAAGAAAAGCACGTGATCCCTTCATGCTTTAAAACTTGTGGTCATGCTGAGGCTAAAAGCTAAGAGCTTGTGACCCCGCAACCCCATCCCCTCCCCCAGACCACAGCCCAGGGCTTAAGGCTCCGGGCTCCCACCAGGCTCCTGCTCGCTCCCAGTATTGTGAGACAAACAATACTTAGGCATTCTGCAAAATAAAGGAGCCACAACTCCTAGCCCCAGTCAAATCATTTACGCCCAAACAGATTGGCCTGTGTGTGCCTAGCTATGTATGTGTGTGTGTATATGTGTATCTCATTTGGAACATATGCTTACACAGGAGCCCAGATGTTCTCTCAGGATGTGTAGGAAGATATGGAAACTGGCCAGAGGGAGGGAGGAAGAAGCTACCTAAGAATTCTCATCGCAATTTAAAAGTCTTGCCACTGTTTTGAGTTTCTAATGAATCATAAAAACAGATATCCAGCCAAGAGCTCCCCCCCAAAATTGAGATACATGGAGCTTTAATCCGCCTGAAAAGGAGAGGGGCAATCCCTCTACCATTGACCTCCAATGGTTTGGATTTTACCACTTTTAAAAATACTGGTAATTGACATTTTACCCAGTTGAGAAATCACTTCACTTGATTTAGAAATAATATTAAGTGTCTCTGTTAAACCTAATGATTGGTATCTTAGAACAAAAAGGTCCCCATGGAAACCAGAAAGTAATTTAAGAGTATTATGTTCCTCACACAACTAGAATAGAGCTTTTGTTCTGTGTGTATTTACTACTTTAATTTTTTGGACTACACTTGCAGTTAAGGTCTCTTGCGCTCTAGTTTTTCCTGGAATCAGGAATTCAGCATCCTCCTGCAGTATGTGTTTTGCTACATTTGTGTGGTTTTGTGTTCACGTGAGTGTGGGCCCATGAGGCCTAAAACAAAGCCAGCAGATCCGAACACTCATTGAACCATATTGGGGGGGGGGGGGCGGCTCATGGAGGTTCCAAGGAGAAAATATTTCAAATGTTACTTTGCTATTTGATCCTAGAACAAGAACTGTGATTTTGTGAGACTCAGATAAAACTGGTCTTCAGTAACTTTGTTTTCTTTTTTTAAAGTATTCATTCATTTACAAACATTTCGTATTTGAAAAATGAGTCTAGTCTTGTTTTGAATGGCAAGAATATTAAGATCAAGCAGCCCGAATAAAGGAAATTTGAGTTTTTTGGTTACCAAGCCTTAATTTGTTTATGAAAGGTTATGTCAGCAAGACGAAGGAAAAAAACCAGAGTTAATAATAAGCTTCTGGATGTTATTTCTTTTCAATAGCATATACCAACATACATCAGGTAAGGAAAATAAACATCTCCAACTAAATAGTGTCCATGTGAATTAAATATCATTTTCAAAAGATTTACCCCTTGTTAGGTAAGAAGCAGAAAATTTCACTAATTGAACATGCACAGTTATATCATTTGGTTTTAAAATGTCGAAAGTACAATATATTTATCCCGCTCTCAAGGG
Source organism: Sus scrofa (assembly GCF_054392235.1). Classification (NCBI taxonomy): domain Eukaryota; kingdom Metazoa; phylum Chordata; class Mammalia; order Artiodactyla; family Suidae; genus Sus; species Sus scrofa. The sequence goes on from NC_139401.1 coordinate 120,341,886, forward strand.
GGTTTATGATGATCAAATGGCAGCAAGAGGCGGATCAACTTTCTGAAACGTGCATAAGTTGAAAACACACATTTTATTAAATTTGTTAGTAAAGTTTACTTTTACAAACTGGCTGTCGCTAATGTTGTTTTTTAAAATAATAAGCATTTCATTATTTACAGACATTTCTTATCTTCATTACTGAGTTAATCTTGTTTTGAATGGCAAGTTACTGTAGAATGAAATTACATCTTGCATAAATCGGGATGAAGTGTGTGGGTACTAGCCCTTACAACATGGACCTAATTTTGTTAATACATGGTGCTGGAAGATGACTATTCTGTCAATCTTTGCTTCTCTCAGTAGTATGATAAAACAGTTTCCTCTCACTGATAGGATGTTTTACAGGTTGAACACTTTAAGTCAAAATACTTATGCAAATAGTGAAAAGACATCAAAGTAACATGGCTTCCATCAGTAGAAAAATTGTTTCTTAAATTAATTCTCCTGCCTTGAGAATAGACTCAATAGTGATTAAAGTGATTCACTATTCACTATTAAGATTAAATAGTGTTAAGGGTATTTTTACACTCTGTTTGAAACACTTTGATTTTCCTGTTTATGTGAACTCAGAAGTGGAACTTCTGGTATTACAAACCATAAAATTGCTAGCAGACTGTAATACTATAATCAAAGAAAAACCTATAAAACCGAAATGTTTTACACACATCGCTTTTTTTCAATCACTTTTCTGATTAAGTCTGTTCCCTCTCTGCACCATTGCAAGTTTTCTAAGTGAAAATAGTCATGGCATGGAAGCTGATGGAAGAGCCAGTGTTACATTCAAAACACAATCTCCAACAGCTTATCACCATCACATTTTCTTCCAAGGCAAGCAAATCACACAGTTGAGGATTATCCAATGATATCATAATTTTACGCTAGTAAGTGTCTTCCTTGAAGATGTCGTCATCAAGAAGTAAAGACTCGCGATCCAAATATTCTTGTGAGGTTAGGAAAATTGCAGGCATTCCGGCGAAATCAAGCAGGATCCTGGTGTCCTACTCCCTAAGTTGAGAGAGAGCAAGGGTAGTTTTTAGAGCTTCTCTCTCTCTCTCTCTCTTTTTTTCTCTCCTCAAAGATAGCGCTTATCCTCAGCTTGGTAGTTCTCTGCTCAGCCTAGAGAGTCTCTTTAACCGTCTCCTGACTTGTGATTGCTGAAGGAAGTACAACCATTGTCTGGCCTTTTTCATGCTGAGGAGGAAGGCGCAGTGAAATGTGTTGAATTATCCAGATGCCTGAAAGGACGGCAATGAAAGCTTGGAACAACCTAAATAACAGGGAATCTTTCAACAGATCCAGCCTGCAGAGGACACCTCCTTTAAAAATGAGAGAGAGATTTTATTTTCTCAAAACAAATGCAAGCTAGCTTACTCTGGAAATTTTTGAAAGTCCACAGGAAGACTAATGATTTAAAAATCCAACATGGGAGGACATGATTTTCTGTTTTAAAATCCTAGAATTTATGCTCCTACCTGGAGCGCTGCGTATATTTTTTCTTCTTTCAGAAAAGAGGGATCTGTCCCTAGCATCCCACACTTTTTCGAGTCCTAATGAATTTAACTACTTGAAGCTTTACTCCCTGGATTTAAAATTTGATTCACATCACTGAGACAAACGGCTCCTTTATAGCTCTTCGTGATCCCATTTCCATAGCTGCTACTTATTAAAACATTTCTAAGAATTAACAACGGTTTATGTGCTGCTAGAAGATTAAAGCAGGGAGAAAATGTGGACGTTATGATTTAAGCATGGGTTGCCTATTTGTGAAAATGTTTAGATATCGAATTGATAAACTTGTTGAACTAAATGACATTATTATAGGTTGGGTTTTAAGTATTCGAGAACTCTAGGTTAAAAGAGGCAAACATGAGGTGTTGGTCTGTACTAAAGCAAGTTAAACCTTTTTATGTTTTTTTATAATTAATTAACTAGATCAAAGTTCAGTGTTTCCTTGGAGGATATCAAGGCTACTAAACAAAGCCATTTTAAATATAGAGTCTGCTTGTTGATTTTGGAGAAACAGCAAGACAAATAATCCTGGTGAATATCGAGGGTTAAATTATATTTTTAGAATGTAATACTTGACTAATCTGTAAATCCTTTCATATTTATTTCATTGGCAATTTAACTTTAAAGTCTGTTTAGACAGAAGCATGGAAACCACTAGATCTTGATGAACAACAGTAGGATGTACCTTTGGGGTACGATTACCACCTTGCCTTCAGACTGAATTATGCTCTTTGAGGCTTTCTTGAATTTGATGGGAAACAATACTGTGTTTTCTTTTTCTGCCTGTTTTAGTCATTTTTTCAGTTGTTGGAAATATTCTTCTGACACTATTTACTAGTGTATCTGGATGTTATACCTTCTATTTGTTACTGGCTAGAGGTATAACCTTACATGTTTACCTCGACCCAAATTATTTTCAGAGATTTAAGGTGTCTAAGGATAATCAACAAACTAGAAATGGAGTAGATCTCATCAGTTTGGTTAATCACCTGACAAAAGGAGACCAATTTTCATTTGCTGTATTTGTCCCACTCAACGAATTACCCCCTTCTTCATTAAGCTTCAAAAGGCTCTTCTTCAAATAGCAGTTTATAACATCTTTAAAAACCACTGAGGGAGGGGAGTGAAGTCAATACATTTACTCGATTTTGACTTCTGTGTCAGAAATTTCAATTTAAAAGTTAAGGGAATTCCTTTTACATTTGGGTTCCTAAACAAAGTGTCCTATTTATGCTTGTTTGGATCTACAATTCCTTGGTTTTCTGCAATTTCAACTATTTCATTTACAATTCAAACCCACCATTCTTAAACTAATCTCTATACTTAATTAATCCCTGCATGCATACTGCATCTTTTTTTTTTTTGTCTCCAGTAACAAAGTTCTAAGAATACACAAAAGTCTTGATATTTAAGATCTAAAGCTCCTAACAAATTAATCCTAAAATGGATTTTGCTGGCTTTTAACACTATCATATATGTGCGGCTACAGAAATTAACCCTAGCGTTTGACAGGTTAGCACAATTTTTGAAAAAAAAAAAATCCCAAATTGCAAATTTGCCTTTCCTTTTGCCTGACTCCTGGTCAGGTTCGTAAGTTCTTTCTACACTAAGTTGATGATGAAACACTGTACATTACAGCATTAAACCTTGAAAGAACATAGCAGGGTATCTCTTAAAGGATAATTGGAGCCCATATTTTAGTTGGGCAAGGTCCTTACTGGGCATCTGACCTAATGACTTCAGTTTACAGACAGAGAAACAGATCTCGCAAAGTAACTTGCCTAAGATGACACCACTAATTGTCATAGACCCAGAATAAAAACCACTATTTGGGTCAATTTGGAAGGAAATTTAGGTCGTTTCTGGCTTATTTTCAAGCTCCATTTTCCTGTAGGGCTGTCGTGAAGATTAAATGAGATAATGTGTGAGAGCAGCAGAAAGATCACAACAGGCAGCATTTATTGAGCAGAGTACTCAAAATGGTCTTTGTCCTTCTTCTCTCTTTCCTGCGGATGCCCTATGCCTCTTTCTCAGACTCCTTGCCAAGATCCCAATTTCTCACTGTCAAGATTTGGGGCACCGGAGGCGCAAGCAAGGCACTGAGAGTTTTGGGAGACTCGTGCTATCAGAAATGTAACAATCTAATCATCCTCAGACTTGAACCACCATCCAGTTATACCAGCAGAAAAGACACGCAAACTGCTCTCCCACTCAAGTATCCAGAGGAACCTGGCTGTCACGCAGGGAAGTGGGTACCTTTCTCACCCCTTGCACCCCCGCTTCGGATCGGGATCCTGATAACAAATCATAATGAACACTGGGCCATCAGAATGCAACTTTCCGTTCAAATTCATAAGCCTGCCAACTGCAGTTTGCCTCACATGTAGCTTCTTAGATTTTTCTTCAACTGGATAGTTAAAAAGGACAAACACAGCTCACTCTCGGATGCCTTTATAGGTGCTAGCTTGACATTAAAAGAGCTGTTAATACTGTATAAACTGTTATACCATCTGCGTTATAATTCTGCCTCATCGGGTTTTATGGAATGCCCCCCCCCTCCGTTTCCTTCATTCCACCAGGCATGTCATCAAAGGAGAATAAATTAAGTATTGTGCCAGAAAATGTGGTCTACTTTCTAAAAGGCATCTATCTCTAGCTTTCCGAAATGCCTTTTGGAATGAGCAATGTGGAAACAGTGTCCCCATTGTTGTGTAGGAATGTCATGAATTGGATCCCCACCCCAGCCTTTTATAGAGAAAAAGAATAAAAAGCGTTCATCTGAGTTTAAAATTATCATATTTTATAGCATATGCTAACATGCTAATGAGATGAGCTATTATCACGTCTTTACTGAGGCCATTATAGATAATTGAGCTTTGTCCATCCGCCCAACTAGATTGTAAACTCTGTGATGGTGGAGACAACTTCAACTTTGTAGTTTTATGAGACCCTTTCAGAGTGTGTTGACACTTCCATTGTTGGTCTAGTGACTAGGTTGAATATTTGTATTGGGGGATATCAGAAATGCCAGCTCTTTTGCCCTTTGTAAATTCTCTTTCAACACGGAGTGTTTGCTAACGACCAAAAACCATATGTAACGTACTAGGTAACGTGAGCAATTCTTTCACTCTGTCTAAAACTATATAACTGAGCGATCAGGCAATGTTGCCCTAGTAAATAAAGATAACTCCAGGGAATTTCTCTGTAAAAATGTAGACAGCTCCCAGAGACGTTCCTTTTGGTGGTTTGGAATAGAAAGGGGGAGATTAAGAGAAAAGCCAGTTCAAAGTGGAAGAGGGAGGGTGCTTTTTTTTTTTTTTTTTAGGTTTTTTGCATCTCAAAGAGGGGGAGGGGTTGGGACCCTAAGAAGACAGAGGCTAGGAATTTGGGCCTTTCCCTTCCCACTGACTGCTCTAACCCACCCTCTGCTCAAACCCAAAGGTAGTCCCGACCGTTCCAGAACTGAGAATCAGATCTCAGCTCGCGTCTGCTCTCTGTCTCTAACTAGCTGAACGACATTTAAGCAAATCACTTACTGGATTACCTCTGAGGTCTCTTCCCACTCCATAAATCTTTGCTCTTTATCTCATTCTCTCCTCCTCTTTGTTGTCCCCCCGCCCCTTCTTCCTGGTCGTCCTTTTCACTGCAATAATAGTAATAATGAATCAGTTACCTCTGGAGAGAGAGGTGAGATGCTGTGTAGAGAATTCATGGAGACTTTGGCTTTTTATCTCTGTCATGAACTTTTTTCTTTCTTTCCATCCGTTTTCTTTATTGATTACGTCACCATTGCTTGTAAAGGTAAGGTGCTTATTAACATTTAAGCATTCGAGCATCTGCCCCGAATGTTCCTCTTTTGTGGATATAAATGTTAACACAAAACATTTGGTCACAAAGAGTACAGGAAATGAGGAATTCGTGTGGCATTATTCCACATAGGCCCACCCTATAGAAAAATACTCCACAAAGCGAGCCCTGGAAGCCAAGGCTATAAATAAGGGTTTCCATTCATGGGGGGAACCTCTTTGACTATGATTGTGTCCAAAGTGGATTATTACTTCGCCTCATGACATGGACCTGGGATTGATAGAGATTTGGGCAGATCAATGATTTCCAGGTCTCTCTCCTCCCACTTCTCTTCTTCCTTTTTTATTTTATTTTATTTTATTTTGACTTTTTAGGGCCACACCCTCGGCATATAGAGGTTCCCAGGCTAGGGGTCTAATCGGAGTTTCAGCTGCCGGCCTACACCACAGCCACAGCCACAGTGACACGGGATGCAAGCCGCATCTGCAATCTACACCCCAGCTCATGGCAACGCCAGATCCTTAACCCGCGGAGCAAGGCCAGGGATCGAACCTGCAACCTCATGGTTCCTAGTCAAATTCGTCTCCACTGCGCCACGATGGGAATGCCTCTCCTCCCATTCTTTAAGGGCCATTTCAAGTTACACCTCCTGCGGGAAACCTTCCTTATTAAATCCAGGACGCAGGGACTTCCACCTTCTCCAAACTACCATGGCCCTGGAGTCTCATTTTGTTTCAATTGTGTACTGAGGTGTTTCGAAAGAGAATCACGGTCTGCTTACAGAAAACAGGGCCTACGGAGGTTGACCGAGCAACTCAGGTCTCCACACAGCATGCCCAATCACCGCTTCTCCGCAGTCCCGAATGCCACAGTTCCAGAAGTCTCTGCCTCTCATTGGCTTCACATTCACAAAGTCTGCCCTTTGCTCCCACTTGGCCACTAAACAATGGTCTTAGCTGCCATCTCTACTCCATCAGTTCCCTTAAATGAGGGATACCAGGACCTCAAATGCTAAATCTTAGGTGTTCCAATCGTCTTATTCATTCATGAGCAGAAGAGCCTGGGTATATATATTTTTTCACCTAAATTCAAAACAGATTTACTAATTCAGACGCCTCCCCCTGAAAAACACACCAGGCAAGGATGGGATTAATCGTCTGTAACACTGATGGAGGGTTTACTCTGTGCCAGGCACTGCTCTAAATACTTTGTATAAATATCTCTCCCACCGGGACCCTATCAGATGGGTAATTGTTAGTGTTACGCTTCTGGTCTAGATGCTGAACGGAGGCTCTGAGAGGATAAGCATGATGTGATGGGGCACCATGTCAGAAATCTTTATTCTCACCACCAAGGAAACATAGCAAAGCCAGGATGGGAGCGTTTGGAGTAGGGAATCAGAGTGGAGCCCAGCGCGGGTATCAGTGATGGAATGTGACTGTTCTTCAGAGCTTCTGGGAGGAAGGGAAATGGAAGTTTTTGGGACAGAGTCACGTGGTGGTCCAGCCTCCAGTGAGAGACGTATTGGGGGAGAAAATGTAAGGACAGGGACAGTTTAGAGAGGCACTGTCCAATGGAAAGGTAATACAAGCTGCATGTGTAATCTAAAATTTTCTCGTAGCCACATTAAAAAACTAAAAAGAAGAGTTCCCATCGTGGCTCAGCGGAAACAAATCCGACTAGGAACCATGAGGTTGCAGGTTCAATCCCTGGCCTCGCTCAGTGGGTTAAGGATCCAGGTCTCTGGCGTAGGCTGGCAGCTGTAGCTCCGATTAGACCCCCCCAGCCTGGAAACCTCCATGTGCCACAAGTGCGGCAAGACAAAAGACAAAAAAAAAAAAAAAAAAACTAAAAAGAAACAGGCGAAAATAAGTTCACTAGTATATTTTGTTTAACCCAATATAGGCAAGATATACTTACTTGAGCATGTAGTCCATCGAAAATTATTAATGAGATATTTTACCTTTTATACCAAACGCAGGGTGTATTTTTTATTTACAGCACATGTCATTTCAGACTAAACATATTTCAAGTGCTCAGTGTGTGGCAGAGCATGTGTGGCTGGTGACAACCCACTTGGGCAGCCGAAGTGTAGGGGATTTTCGCTCCCCTCTAGCACGGACCACTCTTGCCTCTTTCTTATTCATTATGCGCAGTGGTTAATATTGCTTTCCCAATGTTTCCAGACCATCAAGCCATCGCTCTTAATAACAGGCCCACTCTATGTCCATCTTGTAATAACAGCTAACGTTTATTGAATATGTATTATGTGCCAGGCATGCTTCTAAGTGCTTTAGCTTTATATATATTGCCATAAAATTCCTCCCAGCAGCCCTCTCAGCTAATCTCTTTACCATCTCCCCATTTTACACTTGAGGAAACTGAAGGTATTTAACTGCCCAAAGCCACAAAACTAGCAAGTGGAGGCGTCACGAGTCCAGCTCCACAAGCTTGACCACCTCTCCACCCTGCTTGCACCAGGCCATGTTCTAGAACCAGACTGACAGACAGCTGGCTAAGGAGCCCTTCATCCGACTCAGTGACTCAGTCTGGACCATGTGGACCTGGAAATTGCCCATAGCAACTAGAACATAGTACAATATACGTAGGTTTTGTATCTATTTGCATGAGTCTGTACCCACACAACATACGCACACACACACGAACAAGATCAAACACAAAATATAGAGAGTGTTCATAAAAGCCAGAGGATTGGAGTTCCTGTTGTAGCTCAGTGGGTCAAGAACCTGACTAGTATCCATGAGGGTTCGGGTTCCATCCCTGGCCTCAGTCATCGGGTTGGTTAAGGAGCCTGTGTTGCCAAGAGCTGTGGTGTATCACAGGCGCGGCTCGGATCTGTCATTGCTGTGACTGTGGCGTAGGCTGTAGCTGCAGCTCCCATTTGACCCCTAACCCGGGAACTTCTATATGCCACAGGTTCGACCCTAAAACAAACAGAGAATTGTAAAGCTGGAAGAGCGCCGAAAGACCAGTCTCATCAAGACAATGCAGTGCAGCCAGCAAGTTAAAGATACATTCTCAAAGTTGCACAGCTGAACTAGAACCCGGATAATCTGACTTCAAGTAATTTAATATCCACTAAATACCTCTTACAAATAGCACTTCCTGCCTGAAATGTAGGAGTTGCAACAGTATAGCCAATCTATTGATATACCTTTATCAAATTTTTATCTGCCCTGCCCAAATAGCAGGTTTTTACTGTGCCAGCATTTATAAAAAAGCATTTATACCTTTTAGACACTTTAAATTGGATGGAGTTCCTGCTGTGGCAGAACGGGGGAATCGGTGGTGTGTCTGTAGCGCTGGGATGCAGGTTTGATCCTCTGCCTGGTACAGTGGGTTCAAGATCCAGCATTGCTGGAGCTATGGCATAGGTCACAACTGCAGCTCAGATCTGATCCCTAACCCAGGTACTCCATATGCTGCACGGAGGCCAGGAAAAGAAAAATTAAAATTGGAGAACCTGGAGTTAAAGTGGATTCCTCTTGCCTTACTTTGCTGGTGCTGCCAGTTAAGCATTTACATTGTTTCCTAAATGTTTCACCAGGCCAACCCCATGTTAAGTTTTTTAAGGATTAAGACACCATCATACATTTATTTTAATTCACATATTTAAGTTTTTTAAGGGTTAAGATACTATCATACATTTATTTAAATTCCCAACCACCCTAATTATAAGCCCATAATAAATGTGTAATTAACAAAATTGAAACTGCAATCTTCAATATGAAGAAGTTCGATTTAGCCCTCTCTTTTTATAGACTTTTTTTTTAAATGATGTTAAAACCTACTGCTCAGAAAGCATTGTCACCAGCTTGACCTTTAGATTAGTGCTGGTCGCCATTTCAGCCAAAGGGACAGCAGTAACATCTCACAAAGATGCTTTCTTTCAGCAACAAACTAGCCATCGCTCTTTCCTCGGATCCTTCTATTTCAAAGTGGAGAGCTTGACCATCGTTTAAATGTTGAAATGTTTCCCACTTAAGCACAAAACACACTTGATTTCGTATAAAAAACCTCAGCTTTTATAGATTATGTTTCAAAGTGGAGATGGCTGTGAAACCTGAGCCCTGACACAACCTCAACCTGACTTTTTAAAAGTGCTCAGAAAACCCTTCTTCTAATAAGCATGATGAGAGCCTGTTCTTTAATGATTTTTTTTTTTTTTTGGCCTGCCTTACATCATTTATTCCAAAACTTAAAAAAAAAAAAAAAAAGCAAAGCAGTTTACATTAAATAAATCCTCAAAGGTACAAAAGAGGATGGGCTCACTCATGGTTGGATAAAGACTGAAAAGCCTCCAGAGCTAGTTCCAGGGTAGAATAGGGACTCAGTAGTGACAGCTTAATTCTCAGGAGCTGTTCCTTAACAGAACTTTACAAAGAAAAATGACATATTCTTGAACTATTTATAAAATCCTGCAAAAACCACCTTAGGGACCATGAGAAATTAGTTCTGTTCTTACCTTTAACATTTTTCAGAGCCCATCTCAGTGAACAAAATGCTCAGGAGAAAAACAAATGAATTAACATTTAGGTGGTTGAGCAAGACTTCTGTTTTTTGTTTATTGCTCTTTGATTTTTTTTTTTTTAGTAGCCCATTGTGAAAGCCCTGGGGTACACCTTCAGAATACATGAATAATGTCAATAATAACTAATAGAGTCTGCTGTGGAAAATACTCTGTTTTCAAAACCACAGGTTAGTTCCTGGAAGTCAGCCGGTCCGAGAAAGGATGTGGTATAGCAGCAAGTTTAAATAGCTTGTACAACAAAGGGAAGCGAGATCTGTTGACTTCTGCCTCCTAGAGGGTTGAAATCACAAAGAATTGTACTTAAATAAGCTTGTTCAGAAAGCATCAAAGATGAAGAATCCATCACCTTTTGAAAAGCTTCACGAATCACTTTTGGGAATTCAGGTGAGAGAGGAACTAACGGATCAGGGTAGTGATGAAAATAGGAGTTACCTTTGGATTAAACTTGCTGCTATAACAAATCAGCCTGGTTCATTTGGGTGGTTATAGGAAAGGCACTGACAGCCCCCCGCCCCGATCCCTGTGTCTTACTGCTGGGAACTGAAGGACTCATTGTGATTTACCTGGCTTTCAAACGTCTCGCAGTTGTAGCCAAGTAAGTTCCACAAAATAAACTCCTCGCAGGCGCAGGAAAAGCAGCTCTTTTGAAAATACCTTGTGATCAGGCTCTAGGTCACGACCTGGGTCTTGAGAAACTTGAGTTAGTAGATGTTAGTTTTTCTTAGCTCTTTGTTTATCCTGGACTTAGACATTTTGTATTATTAAAAACCTGTGGCTTTTAAGGACATTCTATTTATCTTTCCAGGCTTTTTTGATGGAAATGCCTGGATTTTCTTGGAAACAGGGATTTTATTGTGGATTCCTGGTGCCCCTTGGAGAGGCTTATTTTTCTGGACAATAGTTTTCCTTAGTGTCACTACGCTTTTCATCTCCCAATGATCACAAGCTCCCAAGGTCGAGAAAAGTGCATCCTTTTGTTCTAATGAGGCTGAAATTCCATTTTAAAACGTCTGCAAAAGGGACTCTTGGTTGAGAACGGAAGGCATCGTTCCACGGCCCGCCGTGTCCAGCGGGGTGAGCCTTCCAGACATGTGAAGAGAAAAGAAAATCCAGCCCAACGTCAAAGAATCGAACAGCAGTGTTCAGAGGTTGCTTATTGCCGCTCAAGGATCTTTCATCATCTGTGCTTGAAAGTGTGTCATACAACATAGGCCTGCTTGCCTTTGTTCGAAGAATGGGACTCCGTAAACGGGCATAAAGAAGTAACTCACCACTGCCTGCGGCTCTAAGAGGAATGCTCATGGTGTGAAATGTTTCTCTTGCTCCGGACAGACCCTCTCGTCCTCATTAGAGCCTGGGCATTAAAGGGTCCTGGGAGTGCTTCTCGTAGGGGGCTGTGTGATTTCCACTGGGAACGCAATCTCTCGGGCAAAGGGGAATAACCATTTTCAGTTAAAAGCTGCACCACTAGCCAATAGCTACGTGCGGCTGGTTTATGCTGACAACTTCATTAATGAAATGTAAACACCCCCCGGAAAATGCAGTTCCTCGGGCTCACTAGCCACATTTCACTGACTCCAGAGCTCTTAATACCTGGCAGCTGAAAACACTGATGGTGTAGCTTGCCGTCCACAGAAGCCCTTCTCCCCCGTCACAACGTGGAGAAATTCACTGGGCCTAAATGTGGTGTGATTATTACAATTCTGAACATTTCCCTCAAGGGTTGTCACTCGAAGCTATAATTAAGGAGTTCCTGTTGTGGTGCCGTGGAAATGAATCCGACCAGTATCCATGACAATGTGGGTTCGATCCCTGGCCTTGCTCAGTGGGTTAAGGATCTGGTGTTGCCATGATCTGTGGTGTAGGTCAAAGACCAGGCACAGATCCTGCATTCCTGTGGCTGTGATGTAGGCTGGCAGCTGCAGTTCCAATTCGACCCCCAGCCTGAGAACCTCCATATGCCACGGGTGCAGCCCTAAAAAGCAAACGAACAAACCAAAAAAAAAAAACCCTGTAATTAAACAACAAACAAAAGCCCTCAGTGCCACCAAGGTTTGATTAAGCAAGGAAGAAATGTAGCTGCTGCTATTATTTTTTTTCTAACCGGGCTATGTAGAACACTATAGAAACTGCCTTAGGTCTGCACATATTAAATGCATGCAAAACTATCGTTGACGATTGTTAAAAAGAAGATACAATGGTAACGTGTTGTAAGGGGACTGCTATTCACATGTGGTATTGTTTGTTTTTTTCTTTTAATCAGCTATGTGGCCTTTTACTTTTTACAGTAACAATTATTTCCTTTTAATTTTTCAAAACATTGTGTCTCATAAAGTAACTCTGCTAATTGGTTGGTTTTCTATGCTTCCCAGGTTTGTGGTCGGTTCAGTTTTTCACAGGTCCTTTATCTATTCTACAGCCCAACTGGCCTGCTCAGGACTCCTTGAATGTATCCTGTGCCTTCTTCATCTCTAGCTTGTGCTCATGCCCTTCTTGTCACCTGCCAAGCTCCTTCTCTCTTTCTGAGACTTCCCACTCTTCAAGGCCCATTTCAAATGCCACCTCTTCTCCAGGCCACCCTCCTACCTCTAGAAGGTGAAGTGACACCCCCCCGCCCCGCGCCCCCGTCTTCTGAGTTCGAACTGCTTTTTAAGTAAGTGTCTTACCTCCCTTACTGGACTGTGAGCTCTTTGGTGCAAAAGTCTTGGTCTTTGGTAACCACTGGATCCCTCCACGTGTTTGGCATAGGGCTGGTGCTCCAGACTTGGAAAATTCTACCAATTTTCCAAATATACATACAAGATTTCTTTTCCTTTTTTTTTTTTTTTTTTGCCACCCTGCTGCATATGGAGTTCCCAGGCCAGAGATCAGATCCGAGGCACAGTCGAGACCCAAGCTGCAGCTGCAACAAGGCCAGACCCTTAACCCACTGTGCTGGGCTAGAGATCTCAAGACACTGCCGATCGCGTTGCGACACAGCAGGAACTCCATACACACAAGACTTTGACCTGCATCTGCACTGACAAACCAAAGGCAGTAGCATTGTACACGTGGTTCTACATTAAGTTTTAACAAATACTTCACCCAGGTCAATTTATTTTGGTTTATATAGATCATTTGTGATGTTACTGCAGTTGTAGTATCACCCTGCAATATTGTACTCATGCGAGCCAATGAAGAAAGAAATTGGGCTGAAGCAAGATGAATTCTGGTTCTAGTCAAATCTCAGCGTTCCCGTTGTGGTTCAGCAGTAACAAACCGGACTAGTATCCATGAGGTTGTGGGTTCCATCCCTGGCCTCGCTCAGTGGGTTAAGGATCCAGTGTTGTCGTGAGCTGTGGTGTAGGTCACAGATGCAGCTCGGATCTGGCATTGCTGTGGCTGTGGCGTAGGCTGGCAGCTGTAGCTCCGATTCGATCCATAGCCTGGGAACCTCCATATGCCTCAGGTGTGGCCCCCAAAAGAAAAAAAAATCTAGACTGTATTAACTTTTGACAAGATAACATTCTTTGTGTATCAGGTTGGCAAAGACTAAGAAGAGCTTGATAAAATAGGGTTGGTATGGGAAAACAGATGCTTATTTATTTCAGATGGGAATGTAAATTGGCAAAATTTCTGTGGAAGGCGTACGGTAATTTGATAATAGCTATCAAAATTTTATTTTATTCTATTGCTTTTTTTTTTAGAGCCACGCCTGCAGCATACAGAGATTCCCAGGCTAGGGGTCAAATCGGAGCTATAGCTGCCGCAGCCACAGCAACACAAGATCCAAGCCACGTCTGCGACCTACACCACAGCTCACGGCAACGCCAGGTCCTCAACCCACGGAGTGAGGCCAGGGATCAAACCCGCAACTTCATGGTTCCTAGTCAGATTCATTTCTGCTGTGCCACGACGGGAACGCCTCACATTTTTAAAATAGAACAAGCAGTTTTACTTAAAAAAATGTATCCAGCAGACACCCTCCTACCCCTAGGCCAGAATGCTGATGGTCCCCTGAGGGAAGCTCACAACCCCAACTAGGGAGTGTTCTTGCCAAAGCATTAAGCCAGTGAAGCCTGCTTACCAAATGGCCAGTTTGGAGGAAGCCTGAGGACGAGAGAACACCTTAGACAAAGCCATGCAATGCAGTCAGCCAAACCCAGAGTGTGGGGAAGTGCAGGACAAACCGCCCAGTTTTGCCAACAAATAAACTGCAAGAGGTTGGGGGGGGGGAAGAGAGAGAATTTCTAAATGCAAAGTGATTAAGAGGCAGGTCGATCAAAAGCAAGATGTGGACCTTGTTTGAATTCTGACTTTTAGTCGGTTAGCTGTAAATGACTGTCCTTAGGGGAAATTTGAACACGGACAGCATGTTTTTTAATATCAGGAAATTATTCTTTTTTAATAATAATTTTAAAAATAATTTTAAATAATTTTTAATAATAATAATTTATTTTTTAATAATAATTTTAAAATAATTTTTAAATAATAATTATTATTTATTTATTTTTTTAGAGTCCTTATCTCTATAGGTACATAATGAACTATTTATGGAAGGAATCTGCCTCACAATAATTTGGTGGGGAAAGTGGAAGAGTATAGATGAAACAATTTCGCCCATGAGTTAGGTGATGGTTGTTAAGGTTGGGTGTTCAGTCTATGGGAGTTCATTGTGCTATTTCTCTACTTTTGTAGATCTTTGACTTCGCTTTTTCGAAAGAGCAAGGTGTAATGTTTTATAGCAGTATTGCTTGTACTGGGAAAGAAACCTATAAACAACCTGGAACAAGGGCTGGTTAAATCAATTAATGGAGAGTCACACAGTGGAATACTGCAATATTGTTGAAAATAAAGGTAGGCGTTCCCTGGTGACTCAGAGGGCTAAGGATGCCGAGTTGTCACTGCTGTGGCTTGGGTCACCGCTGTGGCATGGGTTTGATCCTTGGTCCGGGATCTTCCATGTGCCATGCGCACAGCCAAAAAAACCATTTTTTTAATAAGTAAACAAAAACAAAGATAGATGGAGCCACAGATAGGTCTTCTGCTATGGAGCAATCTCTCAGAGCAAGTGAAAAATAAGGTAGGACAATATGAATAATATGTTTCCATTTATGTGAGAAGGAGGGGATAAATATACACATATGTATGTGTATTTGTGTGGGTTATTTCTAAAGGAATACTTTTTTTTTTTTTTTTTTGGCCATGTCTAAGGCATGTAGAAATTCCCGGGCCCAGGAATCAAACCCATGGTGCAGTTGCAGCCTCCACTACAGCTGCACAACACCAGACCCTTAACCCACGAGGCCACAAGGGAACTTCCTCTATGTGTATTCTTAAGAAATTGCTAACAGCGGTGGCCCGCACATAAGAGTCTGGGTGTTACAGGAGAATGGGGTGAGAGCGAGTGACTACTTCTGACAACGTTTCTAATTTAAAGAATACTTTACATTTTTTTTTAACACTTTGAAATGTGGCCCAGTTATAGGAGTTAAGAACTAAACTTCTTGCATTGACTCATGCTCATTGCCAGATAGATGCCAGAACAAAATTTGCTGACTGGTAAAATGTTTGAGGGTTAGAACACATTTTGAAATTATCTGCAAATTGGCAAGCATTACTGCGCTCCTTTGTGTCGAAGGAAATGCATGCATTTCTCACTCACAAACGAGAGAAACATTCCCATTTGGAGATTCCCCAGAGGGACCTATGTTTATAACTAAACACATGTTTTCAAGGGCTAGAAGCTGCGGAGGAAATTCGACCCTTTAGGGCAGTGGCAGAGATAATCCGAAACAGCAGATAATCCAAACTTCATAATATTGTGTTTTGAAGTGCATAATATTATTTTTAGAAGCAGGCCATTTGTGTTCTTAATTATGTTTTGCTGAAGATCATAGACATATGAAAGGGAATTCGTAGCCTTTGCGTGCCCACCAACAGAAGGTGGTGGAAGACAGGGGCCAGAAATCTGCTTTGTGTGGAGGAGATACTGATAACCTATAACTGGGGCAGGAGGTGGTGTCTGCACATTTTTATTTCACGTCCCATCATCGCGTAGACATTCTGCCTTTGCCTTCCGATGACCTCCCCTCCAAAATCCTTCTGAGAGCATTCCATCTAACTTTCCTCCCAAACCAAAGTTTAAAATAACAATACTGGCCTGTAAGAAGAGAAGAAATCATTAGCATCCTTTCTGGTTATAAAGGAAAAAAGATTAGACTATTTTTCAATTAACATGTTCCACATGGGCAACTCCATTCTTCCTGCCTGGTGGAAGGTGAGTGTCCGGCACACCTATTCCTCCAGGTATACAGTTAAACACGTAAGGCAGAAACCTTACGGAGACAATGCGGGAAGCCCGAGATCACTGGTAAGAGGGCGTTGGTGGCTTTTTGTTTGGGGGGTTTGGGGGTTTTTTGTTTGTTTGTTTGTTTTTGGCTTCCCCCACAGCACATGGAAGTTCCCAGGCCAAGGGTCACTGTAGTGACCTGAGCTGCTGCAATGACAACACCGGACCCTTAACCCACTGCACCACCAGGGAACTCTCGCATTGTTGTTTTGGGGGCATGGAGCTGACGGATAAAGGAAACGCTGCCAAAGGTGAAAGAACGAAATCCCTTTCCCTGACCACCGCATGTCTTACTGCCCTTCTAGACCTGGGACCGTGTTTCAGCTCCCTAGATTTCTAGCTCAGCCCACGGGGGAGATGTGATGCCTTTAACAGAGATGGGGAGCACAGCAGGAGCTGTGGGTTTGGGCAAAAGTGGGGAAGAGTTAGTGAGTTCCATTTTCCACAGGATAATTGGTGGGTCACTAGGTCCTGACGGGTCACGTGGTGCGCGGTAGGTCATAACCTTTAAGCCAGTGAAAGAAACAAGCCATCCTTTCTATCCCTCTGAAAATCTTAATTCCCACCATATGTTTTACTGCCCATGGCACACTACAGATCATTGGTCTATTTTTTAAGTGCCAGAAAACTGTATTTCTATTGTTCTTGTCTTTACACGTTTAACACTTATATTAGCAATAGAAAAATTTGATGTTTTTAAGTGCAAGTAGTATAGAAGTATGTTTCATTTACCATAATAGCTGTGTTCCCCTAAAGCGTATACGTGCATTCATTTTCAACTCTCTAGCAAAGTGCTTCTTGAAGGAAATGCAAATATCCAGGAAAACATAAGAAAACACTCAACCTCACTCACAGTTCAAGAATGCACATTAAAACAGCATTATTCACCTCCCCATGTTGGCAGGGGTGCTGGGGAGACAATAAGAGAATACAAATCTTGGCAACCCCTTTGGGGCCAGCTTTCATGCACTTAATCACTCTGTACCACCCTGCAGTCCAAGTTTTGTGACTTTCTCCTACTAATATATGCGCACGAGTACAGCAAACATGGCCTAAGAAAAGTTCATGACAGTGCTGAAAGAGCAAACAGCTAGAGTTTAAATATCCATGAACGAGTGACAAGGTAAGCTACATTGGGCAATGGAATAGCATGCCGCTATTAAATATAATAAGGGAGGGAGTTCCCGTTGTGGAACGGGAAACCTCAGTGGGTTAAGAACCTGACATAATGTCCATGAGGATTCGGGTTCAATCCCTGGCCTCGCCCAGTGGGTTAAGGATCCAGCGTTGCTCTGAGCTGTGGGGTAGGTCGCAGACGCGGCTCAGATCTGGCGTTGCTGTGGCTGTGGTGGAGGCCGGCAGCTGCAGCTCCGATTCAACCCCTAGCCTGGGAACCTCCATATGCCGCAGGTGTGGCCCTAAAAAGAGTAAGGATAACCTGACCCCCTTGCTGTACAGTGGGAAAATAAAAAAAAAATAAAATAAAAAGAAAATAATAATAATAATGGAGATCAATTTGTATTGGATGCCATTGGCTCGTTTCCTGTGATCCCACAAAACAAAAATAAACAAAAACCTTTCTTTCTCTGCTTGTATATTGTAGACAAATTGTGGACGACATCAAAAGAAACCATGAGGGATGGTAATGCCCCAGGGGCAAGATTATGGTGGGACAAGGACAGAGGAAGACTTTTCCTTTTTTATCTTACTCTACTGTTTGACTTTTTTAAAACCTATGTGTATCTAAAACAATAGAAAAGGAGACGCCGAAAATGTTCTTTGAAAGTAAGATACGATAATTTTGTAACTTTAAAAAAACCTTTCTTTTGATAACATGATACATTTTTAAAATGCCCTGCCCTCCCTTAGCATTATTTGAAATTTAAAAATAAATTAGGCATTGTAACTGCCAACAAATCATGGCAATGCAACAAAATGTCTTATTTTTTAAATTCACACACGTCTCTGACTAGAGATTTTAATACTGTCTTATCCTACCATCTCCCTTAATTCTCTCCAGAATGCTCAACATCCTTATTCCTCTTTTTGGTGTTTATTTAATTGACTGATTGATTGATTGATGGCTGCACGCGTGGCATATGGGAGTTGCCAGGGCAGGTAGCGAATCTGAGCTGCAGCTGCAACCTACAACACTGTTGTGGCAATGCCAGATTCTTTATTTCTTTTTCTTTTCTTTTTTTTTATGGCTCCTCCCTCGGCATATGGACGTTCCTGGGCTAGGGGTCGAATCAGAGCTAGAGCTGCTGGCCTGTGCCACAGCCACAGCAACGCTAGATCTATTGCCACAGCTTGCAGCAATGCCGGATCCTTAACCCACTGAGCAAGGCCAGGGATCAAACCTGCATCCTCCTGGATGCTAGTCAGATTCGTTGCCTCTGAGCCACAATGGGAATTCCGTGGTGATACCATTTAAGAGCTCGTTAGTTAGCAACTTGGAAATAAATAAATAACACAGTGTCGTTGACTCTAATCACTGTGCAGTTCATTAGGTCTCTGGAACAGAACATATTCATCTCCTCGTTCCAAGTTTGTAAAATACTTACTAAACAGCTTTATTGAGATATAATGGACATAAAACAAGCTGTATATATTACAAGTGTATCATTTGATAACTGTTGCCATCTGTGTATACCCGTGAAACCATCACTATCAAGAATAATGAACACAGCCGTCACCCCCCAGCATTTTCTGGTGCCCCTTTGTAGTCCCTCCCTCTTCTACCCCATCCCTTGAAAAGCTCTGGCCTGCATTATGTCACTGTAGATGAGCTTGCATTTTCCAGAACTTTTATATAAATGGAATCATGTAGAGTATATTCATTTTGGCTGACTTTTTTCTTTTCTTTTCTTTCTTAATTTTTTTTTTTTTTTGTCTTTTCTAGGGCCGCACCTGCGGCATATGGAGGTTCCCAGGCTAGGGGTCGAATCGGAGCTGTAGCCACCGGCCTACGCCACAGCCACAGCAACGTGGGATCCGAGCTGCGTCTGCCACCTACACCACAACTCATGGCAACGCTGGATCCTTAACCCACTGAGCGAGGCCAGAGATCGAACCCACAACCTCATGGTTCCTAGTCGGATTCATTCACCACTGAGCCACGACGGGAACTCCTTGGCTGACTTTTTTCATTCAGGATACTTATTTTGAAATTATCCATGTTGTTGTATGTAACAAGAGTACATTCCTTTTTACTGCTGAATAGTGTCACATTGTGTGACTAAACTAATTTTTTTTATCCACTCAGCTATGAATGACATTTGAGTTGCTTTCCGTTTTTGGCTATTACAAAGAAAGCTGGATTATACAGTAGGTGTGTATTAAGCTTTTTAAGAAATTTCCATAATTTCTCCTCCCAAGAAAAAAAGTCTCCATGTGCGGTGACAGATGTTAACTAGACTAGTTGGGGTGATCATTTCACAACATACACAAGTATGGAATCATCATACGCACACCCGAAACTTGTATAGTGGGGTTTGTCAACGGTCCTTCAGTAAAAACAAGAATAAAGTAAAAAAGAAATGATCAGATTGTTGTCCAAAGTGCTTGTGCCATTTTTGCATTCCCACCAGCAGGGTATAGCACTTCCAGGTCTTCCACATCCTCACCAACATTTTGTATAATTGCTCTAATTTTAGTCATTCTAATAGGTGTGCAGTGGTAGCTCCTTGTGGTTGTAATTTGCATTTCGTGAATGACTAATGACATTGAGCATCTGAGTGTCATGTGCTTATTTGCCATCTGTATATCTTCTTTGGTAGTGTCTATTCAAATTTTTGGCCTTTCCCCCCCCATAATTTGGTTACTTCTCTTTTTATTATCGAGTCGTGGGAGGTCTATATATCCCGTATACATCTTTTATCAGATACAAGATTAGCAATTATTTTCTCCCAGTCAGTGCCTTGCCTTTATGTTTCTTAAACTGGGTCCCACGAAGAGCAGAAGTTTTAGATTTATTGATTTATTGATTTATTTTTGGCCACACCTGTGGCATGCAGAAGTTCCTCGGCCAGCGATGGAACCCAAGCCACCGCAGTGACCCACGCCACAGCAGTGACAATGCCGGATCCTTAACCTATTGAGCCACTAGGGAACTCCAGAAGTTTTAGATTTTGATGAAGCCCAATTTATAAATTTGCTCTTTCATGGATATACTTTTAGCGTTATATGTAAAAAAATCTTTGCCTCATTTATGGTCAAAAAAGATTTTCTCCAAGGTTTTCTTTTGTAAGTTATATAGTTTTTTTTTTAAAAATGTATTAGACTACAGTTGGTTTACAATGTTGTGCCAATTTCTGTTGTACAGCAAAGTGACCCAGTCATACATACATATATACATTCCCTTCCTTGTATTATCTTCCATCATGTTCTATCCCAAGAAACTGGGTTGAGTTCCCTGTGCTATACAGTGGGACCTCATTGCTTATCCATTCTGAATGTGCTAGTTTGCATCTACTAACCCCAAAGACCCAATTATAGTTTTAAAACTATAGTTTAGACTAGGTCTGTGACACATTTGGAGTGAATGTATTTGATATGAGATATGGATAAAAAGTAATGTCTTTGCATGTGGATATTAAAATATTCCAATACCACTTGTTGAAAATACAATTCTTTCTCCACTGAGTTGCAGAGGTGCACTTTGTCAAAAATCGGATACACACACAAACATATTCTAAAATATATGTATTTTAGAAGCAGCTTATTGATTTTTACCAAAAAAACCTTCTGGGATTGTATTGAGCCCTATAGATCAATTTTGGGGATAATTGCTAGCTCAAGAGTTTTAAGTCTTTCAGTTCATGAACACAGTGTATCTCTCCATCTATTTAGTTCTTCTTTGATTTCTGTCAACAATTAAAAAAAATTTTTTTAATTGTTTGGCTGTGCCTGAGGTATGTGGAAGCCCCCAGGCCAGGGATTGAACCCACACCACAGTGAGAATGCCAGATCCTTAACCCACTGCAGCACGGGAGAACTCCATCGTAGGATTCTTATAAGAACTCCATGATTTCGGGAGTTCCCGTCGTGACGCAGTGGTTAACGAATCCGACTAGGAACCATGAGGTTGCGGGTTCGATCCCTGCTCTTGCTCAGTGGGTTAAGGTTCCGGCGTTGCCGTGAGCTGTGGTGTAGGTTGCAGACGCGGCTCAGATCCCGCGTTGCTGTGGCTCTGGCGTAGGCCAGTGGCTACAGCTCCGATTCGACCCCTAGCCTGGGAACCTCCATATGCCAAGGGAGCGGCCCAAAGAAATAGCAAAAAGACAAAAAAAAAAAAAAAAAAAAAAAAAGAATTCCATGATTTCGGCCAACAATTTTGATAGTTTCCAGTGCATAGGTCTTTCACATCTTTTGCCAGATTTATCCCTAAGTATTTTTTATATTTTCATCCTATTATGAAAGATATTGTTTATTTCCATTTCCCATTGTTTGTTGCTAATATATAGAAATAAAATTGATTTTTTACATGGACCTTGTATCCTACAACCTTGCTAAACATACTTATTAGTTGCAATAATTTTTTGTAACTTCCACAGGACTTTGTACAAAGATGATCATGTCTTGGAGAATAAAAACAGTTTTGCTTCTTTCTTTTCAATCTGGAAAATTTTTATTTCTTTTTCTCGCCTTGTTGCACCGCTTAGAAACTCCAGTAAAATACTGAATATGAATGGAGAGGACAGACATCCTTACTTTGCTCCCAGTCTTAGTGGGAAAGCATTCAACCTTTCATCACTGAATGATATCAGATATAGGTTTTAGTAGATGCCCTTTATCAGGTGGAGGAAGTTTCCTTCTGTTCCTGGTTTGCTGAGAATTTTTACCAGAAATGAATGTTGATTTTTGTCAAATACTTGTTCTATGTATATCGTGATGATCATACTTTAAAAATTTTTTTGGTTTAATATACTGAATTGCATTGGTTGATTTATAAATATTAACACAACCTTTCATTCCCAGGAAAATTCCCACTTGGTGAATTATCCTTTCTATAGTTTAATTTGTCTTTTGTCCTTTTTTTAAGGGCCGCACCCGTGGCACATGGAGGTTCCCAGGGTAGGAGTCTAATTGGAGCTACAGCTGCTGGTCTACACCACAGCCACAGCAACACGGGATCCGAGCCACGTCTGTGACCTACACCACAGCTCACGGTAACGCTGGATCCTTCACCCACTGAGCGAGGCCAGGGATCGAACCCGCAACCTCATGGTTCCTAGTCGGATTTGTTTCCACTGCGCCATGATGGGAACTCCGTCTATAGTTTAATTTGACTTGTTAATATTTTATTAAGAGTTTTTTGGAGTTCCTGCTGTGGTGTAATGGGACCTCTGTAGAGCCAGGTCACAGGTTCAATCCTCAGCCCAGCATAATGGATTAAAAGGATCTGGTGTTGGAGTTCCCATCGTGGCTCAGCGGTAACTAACCTGACTAGTATCCACAATGGCACAGATTCGATCCCTGGCCCTGCTCAGTGGGTTAAGGATCCAGTGGTGCCATGAGCTGTGGTGTAGGTTGCATATGAGTCTCGGAGTTGCTGTGGTTGTCGTGTAGGCCGGCGGCCACAGCTCTTCTTTGACCCCTAGCCTGGGAACCTCCATATGCTGCAGGTATGACCCTAAAAAGACAAAAAAAAAAAAAAAAAAAAAAGGATTTCGAGTTGCTACAGCTGTGGCATAACTCACAACTGTGGTGTGGATCTGATCCCTGGCCTGGGAACTCCATACGCCGTGGGGCAGAAAAAAGGAAAAGAATTTGTGTTTCTAAGTTCATGAGGGATTGTGGTCTGTAGCTTTCATTTCTTACGATTCCTTTGTATAGTTTTGGTATCAGATTAACACTGGCTTCATTGAATGAATTAAGTGGTATCCCAACTTCTTCATTTCTGCTGTACAACAAAGTGACCCAGTCCAACGTCTTCATTCTCTAAAAAGAGTTTATGTAGAATTAATATTTCTTTCCTAGATGCTGAGTAGAATGCATGAATAATGTCATCTGGGATTGGAGTTTCTTTAGGGAAAGCTTTTTCGTAAATTCAACTTCTTTAATAGAGACTTACTCAAGTTGTATATTTCTTTTTGAGTGAGTTTTAGTAGTTTCAAAGAATGTGTCCATTTCATCTAAGTCACTGAATTTTTTTTTTGTCTTTTTGCTATTTCTTGGGCCGCTCCTGCGGCATATGGAGGTTCCCAGGCTAGGGGTCCAATCGGAGCTGTAGCCACCGGCCTACGCCAGGGCCAAAGCAACATGGGATCCGAGCCGCATCTGCAACCTACACCACAGCTCACGGCAACGCCGGATCATTAACCCACTGAGCAAGGGCAGGGACCGAACCCGCAACCTCACGGTTCCTAGTCGGATTCGTTAATCACTGCGCCATGATGGGAACTCCTAAGTCATTGAATTTATAGATGCAAGATTGTTGATAACATTCCCTTTCTGTCTTTTTAATATTTATAAGATGATGTAAATATTTGCAGTGACGTCATCTCATTCCATATTCATAATTTGTGTCTTCTCTCTCTTTTCCTGATCAATCTGTTATTATTTGTCTTCACAAAAAGATGAATAAATTTCATTAATTTTCCTCTGTTGTTTTTATGTTTTTCTTTCTTTTTTTCTTGTTTTTGTTGTTGTCTTTTTAGGGCCACACTCATGGCACATGGAAGTTCCCAGGCTAGGGGTCGAATCAGAGCTGCAGCTGCCGGCCTACACCACAGCTACAATAGCACAGGATCCGAGCGGTGTCTGCGACCTACACCACAGCTCACGGTAAGGCTGGATCCTTAAACCCAGTGAGCGAGGCCAGGGATCAAACTTGCGTCCTCATGGATATTAGTTGGGTTCGTTTTGGCTGAGCCGCAAAGGGAACTCTCATTTTTCTATTTTTCTGTTTTACTGAATTTTACTTTGATTTTCATTGGTTCTTTCTCTAAGATTTTTAAAGCAGAAGTTGAAGTCATTGATTTGAAAACTTAGAACCGGCCTCTTTTCTAACCTAAGTATTTAGTGCTTTAATTTTTTCTCTAAGCACTGCTTTAGCTGCCTATAATAAAATTTTACATATTGTGTTTTCACTTTAATTCAGTTCAAAATACTTTTAAGATTCTTTTGAGCTCCTTTTTGACCCACATGTCATTTAGAAGTGTCATTTACTTTCCAAATATTTGAGGATATCCCAGATGTCCTTCTGTTATTGATTTCTAATTTAATTCCCTGTGATCAGAGAACATGCTTTGTTTGAATCCTTTTATTTTTATTTTATTTTATTTTATTTTTTTGTCTTTTTGCCATTTCTTGGGCCGCTCCCGAGGCATATGGAGGTTCCCAGTCTAGGGGTCCAATCGGAGTTGTTGCTGCCAGCCTACACCACAGCCACAGCCACACAGGATCTGAGCCACATCTTCAACCTACACCACAGCTCACGCAACGCCAGATCGTTAACCCACTGAGCAAGGCCAGGGATCAAACCTGCAACCTCATGGTTCCTAGTCAGATTCGTTAACCACTGCGCCACAACGGAAACTCCTGAATCCTTTTAAATTTATTGAGACTTATTTTATGGCCCAGAATATGGTTTATCTTGGTCAATGTGTTTAATTAAAAACAATACATATTCTGCTGCTAGTGGTGGAATGTTATGTAAATATCAATTAGGTCAAATTAGCCAATCACGTTGTTCAGGTCTTCTATATTGTAATGATTTTCTGTCTACTTGTCCTATCAATTATTGAGGGAGGGATGTTCAAGTCTCCTGCTATCATTGTGCATTTATCTGTTTCTCTTTGCAATTATATAAGTTTTTGCTTCATGTAACTTTGTCCTTGTTGTTGTTTGTTTGTTTTAGTTTTGGCTGCACCCATGGCATATGGAAGTTCCTGGGCCAGGGATTGAATCCAAGCTGTAGCTTCGACCTATGGGACAGCTGCGGCAATGCTGGATCCTTAACCCACTGCACTGGGGTGGGGACTGAACCTGTACTGCCACAGAGACAACACCAGATCCTTAACCAGCTGTGCCATAGCAAGAACTCTGTATCTTTTTTTCTTTTTAGATTCTACATATTAGTAATCTCATATGATATTTATCTTTTTCTGTTTGACTTACTTCACTCAATATGATAACCTCGAGGTCCATCCACCTTGCTACAAAAGACATTATTTCATTCTTTTTTATTGCTGAGTAACATTTCACTGAATATGTGCACCGCATCTTTGTCCATTCCTCTGTTGATGGACATTTAGGTTGCTTCCATGTCTTAGCTATTGCAAATAGTGCTGCAATGAACATTGGGGGGTGCGCCGGGTCTTGGTACGACGGACCCAAGAAAGACGTCTGCTTCCAGCCAGAGCTTCTGTAGAGCAGCACTCCCTGATATGTCCGCCACCAGCTTTTATGACACCCAGAGAGAGCCACAGCCACTCCCCGCCTCCCCAGAAGACCCTCCAAGACTAGCAGGTAGGTCTGGCCCAGGCTGCTATGGAGTCACTGCTTTGCTCTGGGTCCCAGTGCACATGAGATATTGGGTGCTCCCTCCAAGAGCGGAGTCTCTTTTTTCCCCCCAGTCCTATGGAGCTCCCGCACTCAAGCTCAGCTGGACTTCAAAGCCAAATGCTCAGGGGCTCCTCCTCCTGATGCCGGACCCCTTGGCTGCGGAGCCTAACATGAGACTCAGGGTTCTCACTCCTGTGGCAGAGCTCCTAAGATCTAATTTTTTACCAAGCTGTGGATCACCCACCCAGGTTTGTGGGATTTGATTCTATCACAGGTGTGCTCCCTCCTACCATCTTGTTGCGGTTTCCTCTTTATATCATTGGATGTAGAATATCTTTTTTGGTAGTTCCAGTCTTTTCTTATCAATGGCTTTTCAGCAGTCAGTTGTGATTTGGGTGGGCTCATGAGAGGAGGTGAGCTCAAGTCCTTCTACTCTGCTATCTCGTCCCCTGGCAGTCAGACTTGCTTCATGTAATTTGAAGCTCTGATATGAGGCACAAAAAATATTTAGGCTTCCCATCATGGCTGAGCGATAATGAACCCAACTAGTATCCACGAGGATGTGAGTTCCACCCTTGGCCTCACTCAGTGGGTTAAGGATCTGGCGTTGCTGTGAGCTGCGGTGTAGGTTGCAGACACAGCTCAGACCCTGAGTTGCTGTGGCTTGTGGGTGTAGGCCGGCAGCTGCAGCTCTGATTTGACCTCTAGCCTGGGAACCTCCATATGCCTTGGGTGAGGCCCTAAAACGCAAAAAAATAAAAATGAAAAATAAAACATCGAGAATTGAAGCGTTATGTTTCTTTGTTTAAAAAACAGCTTATCAAGAAGACTTATTCTTCCAAGAATATTGTGTAGACCTATTTTTTCCTATTCCTCCTTCCAAGTACAACTAAAAAAATCCTGTACACTATATATAAAACAAACAGAAGAAGACTCTGAAAGTGGGATTGAAACAGAAGAACTGTGCTGTTTAGGGACCTTGGGCCCCAAGGAACAACATGGTGTTGCCTTATTTTTCCCAGACATAGAGATGAAGAAGTTGGCAACCCAGAAATGCCAATAGGAACAGACCCAAAAAAGTCCCAGCAAAAATCTTCACTCTTTAGCCAAAGGGCCAGGAATGGGGCAGCCTGGTAAGAAAGAAAACATTTTGCAGTAACTGCTCTCCTCCAGCCAAACACCACAAAAAAAATCAGTGGTCCCATCCCCAGCTCCAGCAGCAAATGCCGAGATACTGGCTTAGAATTCCACACTCAGCGGACAGTAACAAGTGTGCTGCAACCCCCACTAGGGTGGGATCAGCGAAAGCCAAGTCAGGGCCCAGGACTTCTGCTCTGCTGACCCATAATAATCTTCCCCTGTTCTCCCTCTCCCAGTGAGGTGTCAATAGAAACCACATAGAGAGCTTGGCCCTGCCACCTCTGGCAGCAATGAAATACTCCTTCCCCTGCCACTGGCATGGTAGCAGAGGTAACACGAGTTTCACAAAATGAATCGGGAAGTGTTCGTGCCCCTTCTCTTCTCTGGATGGGATTGTGCAAAACTGGAGCTAAATCTTTAAATGTTTGATAAAATTCTCCAGTAAAACTAGCTGAGTCTGGAGAGTTCTTTGGGGCGAATTTTTATTTATTTATTTATTTTGTCTTTTTGCTATTTCTTTGGGCCGCTCCCGCGGCATATGGAGGTTCCCAGGCTAGGGGTTGAATCGGAGCTGTAGCTACTGGCCTATGCCAGAGCCACAGCAACACGGGATCCGAACCGCATCTGCAGCCTACACCACAGCTCACGGCAACGCCGGATCCTTAACCCACTGAGCAAGGGCAGGGACCGAACCCGCAACCTCATGGTTCCTAGTCGGATTTGTTAACCACTGCGCCACGACGGGAACTCCTGGGGCGAATTTTTAAATGATGAATTTATCAGAGTTCCTATCGTGGCTCAGTGGTTAATGAACCCAACTAATATCCATAAGGACATGGAATCTCTCCCTGGCCTTGCTCAGTGTTCTGAGCAAGGATCTGGCCTTGCCGTGAGCTGTGGTCTAGGTTGCAGATGCGGCTCGGATCTGGTGTTGCTGTGGCTGTGGCTGGTGGTTACAGCTCCGATCAGACCCCTACCCTGGGAACCTCCACATGCTGTGGGTGCAGCCCTAAAAAGACAAAAGACACACAAAAAATTATGAATTTATCTTATATGTAGAAAATCCTAAATAATTCACACAGACACACACACACACAACCTCTTAGACCTAATAAACCAGTACAGCAAAGTAGCAGGATAGAAGAGTAATATACAAATCACCTATATTTCTCTACAGTAGTGAAGAACTCTCCAGATATGAAGTTATGAAAATAATCCTATTTACAATAGCATTAAAAAGAATAAAACACTTATGAATAAATTTAACTTGAGAGAAGAGCAAGACTGGAAACTACCAAGTATTATTGAAAGAAATGAAAGACCCAAATAAATGAAAAGACGTCCATGTGCATAAACTGGAGGACTTAATAGTAAGATGGCAATAGTCTCTGAACGTGAGGCTTTCTTCTTTGCAAGTTTGAATAAAATAAATCATGCTAAATTTGGACAATTCCTTCAAATATTCCCTCTGATAGTCATAGCCTGAGCCTGATAAGTTATTTTATTTAAATGACAGCATAATGAACACTTCAATTACAAAACTATTGTTAGCACTCGATGACTAAAAACCCTTGCTTTTTTGGGGGGAGGGGGTGAAATCTTACAAATGCTTCAAAATAAAGAGGCCCTTTCCCATCAGGAGGAATAAAAACTTCTCATAAGAAGAAATTTCTTATGGACTGGCTGAGTTCATCTGTCTGTCTGTCTGTCTGTCTGTCTTTCTTTCAGCATGCCCAAGGCATGAGGAAGTTCCCAGGCGAGGAATCAAACCCATGCCACACTTTGATAATGCTGGATCCTTAACCGCTAGGCCAATAGGGAACTCCACGGGTCCTGTTTTTATCCTACTTATTAAGATAAAATATAAGAGGGCACTAAAGTAGTGTACTGGTTACCTGCATTTCTTTTTTTCTTTTTCTTTTTTTTGTCTATTTGTCTTTTTGTCTTTTTAGGGCCACTCCCATGGCATATGGAGGTTCCTAGGCTAGGGGTCGAATTGGAGCTGTAGCCTCTGGCCCACGCCACAGCCACAGCAACGCCAGATCTGAGCTGTGACTGCGACCTACACCACAGCTCAGGGCAACTCCGGATCCTTAACCCACCGAGCAAGGCCGGGAATCAAACCCACAACCTCGTGGTTCCTAGTCGGATTCCTTAACCACTGAGCCACAACGGGAACTCCCTGCATTTCTTTAATATAAATGTTAATAGCACAGGTGGGGATGAAAAGGGATCTTTTTCTGTCATTTCCTTATGTTGCTGACAATTACATTTATCAGAAAAGCTCCCCAAATTAAATATTTATTCGGAGACTAGAACAACATGGGAAAAGTGATACAACTCTAACATGCCAAATAAGAAAGAGGCTGTGGTCAGAAATAGTTACAGCTGTAGAAAGGAAAGACAGCCAAGGGGCAATTGAATAGTGGGGACTGCCTGTCTGCAGGCGTTCATCTCATCAGAAGTGTGCTTTCCTTCTTGGCTCCTCATTTCCTTCTTCCTGGAATTTCCATCGTTGCTTTCCCCCGCTTTTCCTCTCTAGTCACTGCCCTTTTGGAGACCCTGTTCCAGGCTGTGAGCGCTCATCAGTGACTTAAATCCTGAGCAGTTCTCTGCCTGTCCTACTGCCATGGGGAAGAAAGTATATCTTTATCAAGTTTCTCGGTTGAAAGCCTTTCCTTTTAGGAATGTTATTATTTTATTTGTGAATATTAGATTTTATAAATAATGAACACCCTAAATCCTTGTTGAGCACTATAGGATAAAAGCTCTGCTAATAAGAGGCTAAGATTGCACCCTCCGGTCCCCATCCCTGGGCTCTGCTTTGTGCTTCACTGTAGCTTAGAGCATCACCTACCATTCTGCATAGTTCACTTGCTTCTTTCTATGCTGTTTGGATACAAGATTCATGAGGATAAGGATTTTTTGGCTGGCTTATTTATTATTATATCCTCTGTGCTAGAACAGTTCTTTTTTTTTTTGTCTTTTTTTTTTTTTTTTTTTTGCCATTTCTTTGGGCCGCTCCCGCGGCACATGGAGGTTCCTAGGCTAGGGGTCCAATCGGAGCTGTAGCCCCCGGCCTATGCCAGAGCCACAGCAACGCGGGATC
Organism: Sus scrofa; assembly: GCF_054392235.1. NCBI lineage: Eukaryota > Metazoa > Chordata > Mammalia > Artiodactyla > Suidae > Sus > Sus scrofa. Next base: position 120,371,886 of record NC_139401.1, read on the forward strand.
CGAGCCGTGTCTGCAACCTACACCATAGCTCATGGCAACGCTGGATCCTTAACCCACTGAGCAAGGGCAGGGACCAAACCTGCAACCTCATGGTTCCTAGTCGGATTCGTTAACCACTGCGCCACGACAGGAACTCCTAAAACAGTTCTTGATACACATTAGTGCTCAATTCATATTTTTAAATGGATAAAGGAATTATGGGTTAAACATTACAACCGAACTAAAAGAACCCAGCTCCTATGTATAATATTGGACCTGGAAGAAAATGTTTTCAGCATTGCCAACAATGAACTTCCAAGCCAACGTGAAAAACGTGAGTTATTAATAGATGAATATTTATTTGCTTTGACTAAAGTGTAGATAACAATAATAAAAAGCCATGTATTAAGTTATTGAGGAAGGGGCTGGTCTCATCCATTAAATATTAAACAGGCGAAGTAATCTAGGCTGCATGGCTTTAAGCATTATGGGTCTAGTCACAGATATATCTTATTTTAGCCTGATTTCTAGGCATGTGATTGCCATCTAACTCATACCTCTTGGTTTTAATTCTGTGCTCAATGAGTACATTTTTTTAAACTTCTTTGGTTGCACACGTGGTATATGGAAGTTCCTGGGATTGAATCTGAGCTGCAGCTGCAACCTTTGCCACAGCTGTGGCAACACTGGACCCTTAACTTGCTGCACCACAGTGGAAACGCCCCAGTTTTTAACTATAAGTATACTATTCCTATAGGTCTGCTTAAAGGGAACGAAATCAATCATTTAACATATGCTTCTTGAACTACTATGTGCTAAACGCTGTGCTACATCCTGGGCCCAGAGTGGGAAGGTAGGAAGTGGGACTTCCACTTTCTCGACCTTTAAAGATAATTGGGGGGACAGACCCTAAATAAATAAATGTACAGTACATATTTAACCACAGATTATGATACATGTTTGAAAGGAAAAGAACAGGATGCCATCGGATTAGGTGGTCAGGAAAAGTCTCTGAAAAAGTAACAGTTAGGATGAGATATGAAGTTGGAATAAGAGGCAGCCATGTAAAAAGCATGGAAACGATATTCCAAGAAGAGGGAACAGCAAGCGTCAAGAATCTGAGGTGAGAGTTTGACATGCTTGAGGAACCGAAGAAACATACTTTTGCCTATAGCGTCATATAGGGGGACGGTTGGGGGTACACAGCAGGAGTTAGATCATACAAAGTTTGTGGTGGTGGCTAATGGTAAATAGTTTGGAATTTATCTAAAGTTGAAATGCAGGGAGTTCCCATCGTGGCTTAGTGGTTAGCGCATCCGACTAGGAACCATGAGGTTGCGGGTTCGATCCCTGGCCTTGCTCAGTGGCTTAAGGATCCAGCGTGGCCGTGAGCTGTGGTGTAGGTCACAGACGCGGCTCGAATCTGGAATCTGGCATGGCTGTGGCTGTGGTGTAGGCCGGCAGCAACACCCCGATTTGACCCCTAGCCTGGGAACCTCCACATGCTGCAGGTGCGGCCCACAAAAGACAAAATAAATAAATAAATAAATAAATAAATAATGAAGTTGAAATGTGGTACTTTGAAGGGTTGACCCAGTCAAAATGATCTAATTTTCATTTTTGAAGGGTCCCTCTGATGGCTCTGGGGAGAATGGACTGGTTGGAGAGAAGAGGGGGCGAAGGATGTCACGAAGAGGCTGCTGAAGTCATCTCAGAGACAGATGCCAGTGGCTTCAGGCAGGCTGGTGGCAGAGGAAATGCAGAAATGAGAAGAGCCAGATGTGACCCCTGAGGAGTGGTCACTGAGGAGTTGGCTAGGAAAGTGAGGTGCTGTGAAAGCCGGAACCTGGTTCCAACAGGGAAGGAATACCATCCGGTGTGTCAGAAACCGTGGAGAGGCTGGATTCCATGGGAATGAAAAATATGTCCAAGCGGCAGGGCAGCTCAGCCATCTCTTCTGACCTCTGTAAACGGGGTTTTAGCAGGTCCAGAAGCCATGCTGAAGTGGGCCCAAGAGGGAGGATAGGCTTTGTTTCTGGCATGTCATCACTGCCGAAAACAAACAAAAAGTACTGGTTCATAGATGAGAAAACATCTACAGAAAAGCCTTGAAGATCTGCAGGGTAAGCAATTATCAGGATAAAACCTAGAGGCTGTGAGAACACGGAGAAGTGAAGTGATGACATCAGCTCTGTGCAGAAAACAGTTGAGGAATCTGGGTGTTTGAGGGTTTCAACTTGGCGAAAGCCACCCAAAACACAGGGGTAGAAGACAGAAGCCCAGGGGCCAGTTAAAGATGAACAGGCTAGGAGTTCCTGCTGTGGCGCATTGGGATTGGCGGTGTGTTGGGGGTGCTGGGACACAGGTTCGATCCCCAGCCCAGTGCAGTGGGTTAAGGATCCCACATTGCCACGGCTAAGGTTTAGGTCACAACTACAACTCGGATCTGAGCCCTGGCCCAGGAACTCCACATGCTGCAGGGCAGCCAAAAAAGAAAAAAAAAATGTTATAAAAGGTGAACAGTCTAATAGAAGTCTTTTCCTATTAAATTGGTGCCCAAAAGAAATAAACCATCAGTGAGGGAGAACTTAATTTGCTTTCCTACCTACTTTCCTCGGGACTATAAAGGAATATTTTCCTGGTGGTGCTAAGCAGGACAAGGCAGGAAGAAATTGGCCTAAAAGCTGTCATCATGCAACCCAAATCACGCTGCGAGGCTGACTCAAGCTATCGCTAGTCATAAATTTAAAATGATTCAGGGAGTTCCCGTCGTGGTGCAGTGGTTGACGAATCTGACTAGGAACCATGAGGTTGCAGGTTCGGTCCCTGCCCTTGCTCAGTGGGTTAACAATCCGGCGTTGCCGTGAGCTGTGGTGTAGGTTGCAGACGCTCGGATCCGGAGTTGCTGTGGCTCTGGCGTAGGCCGGTGGCTACAGCTCCAATTAGACCCCTAGCCTGGGAACCTCCATATGCCGCGGGAGCGGCCCAAGAAATAGCTAAAAAGACAAAAAAATTTAAAAAATAAAATAAAAAAATGATTCAGGCCTGTCAATATTCCCAGACACTTAGCAAAAGCAAACATAGATCCTTTGTGAAGAAATTCACCTTCGTCCTAGCTTTCAAAGAATTTATTTAAATTATTTTATGGAGTTCCTGTCGTGGCACAGTGGTTAATGAATCCGACTAGGAACCATGAGGTTGCAGGTTTGATCCCTGGCCTTGCTCAGTGGCTTAAGGATCCAGCGTGGCTGTGAGCTGTGGTGTAGGTCAAAGACGCGGCTCGGATCTGTGATCTGGCGTTGCTGTGGCTGTGGTGTAGGCCGGCAGCTACAGCTCCGATTCAACCCCTAGCCTGGGAACCTCCATATGCCGCGGGAGCAGCCCTAGAAAAGGCAAATAAATAAATAAATAAATAAATAAATAATTTTATAAAGAATGTGAGTGGCTCAAAAAAGTTAATCATCAGACAAGGTATTGAATTACCACAAATGAGAATTAGTGAAAGTAACAGACAGCAGAGCCGTATGCTGAAATAATTTAGATTTGGGAATTATTAAACACAGAATATGAAGAACTAGATTTACTATGTTTAAAGAAATAAAAAATGGGTATGGGAAACAGGAAATTCTAAAGAATAATCGTATCTGACAAATTACTTTGGGAGTTCCCTGGCAGCCTAGCAATCAAGGATTTGATGTTTTCACTGTCGTGGCTTGGTCACTGCTGTGGCACACGTTCTGTCTCTGGCCTGGGAACTTCCATATGCTTTGGATATGGCAAAAATAAATATTTCAGTGAATTTTAGAGAGTAAAGGAAAAATCATGATTGAAATTAGGAACTCAATAAATCGAAGAGATTAACAGGAAATTAGACATCATTAATTAGAGCATTAGTGGATTGGAAGAGATTTCAGAAGAAACTATTTATAAGGCAATAGATCTTAGCAGTTTTCACCACAAGAAAAAAATTGTAACTGTGTGGTAATGACAGATGTTAACCAGAGGTATCGTGGTGGTCATTTCACAATATATACAAATATTTAATTACCTTGTTGCACATCTGAAATTAATATAATGTCATATGTCAATAATATCTCAATTTTTAAAAAGAAGAAATTCTTCAGAAATCATTAGAGAGGCAAATAGATAGAATATATGAAAGAGGCTACAGGGAGTTCCTGTCGTGGCTCAGTGGAAACGAATCTGACTAGCATCCAGGAGGATGCAGGTTTGATCCCTGGCCTTGCTCAGTGGGTTAAGGATCCGGCATTGCTGCAAGCTGCAGCGTAGGTCACAGATGCAGCTTAGACCTTGTGTTGCTGTGACTGTGGTGTAGGTTGGCAGCTGCAGCTCTGATTCCACCCCTAGCCTGGCAAATTCTGTACACTGGGGGCGGGGTGGCCCTAAAAAGACAGAAAAATAAAAAAAGAAAGAAGGTACAAAAAAAGAGTTCATAGACAGGCTTTGCTATTGTTTGAGAAATTTCAAACCAAGTCATATTACATCTAGTAGATGTTATAATAAAGCCTTTATTTTCCAATAAAAAAGAGATAAAATAAAGCAAACGAGAAAGAAACTTGGAATTTTGAGTGATAGACTCAGGTCTGAAATATACACTTAATCAGAATTCTAGAAGGAAAGTAGAGAGAGGCAACGGCTGAGAGCTTTTCAGAACTGAGCAAGGACACCAGAGTAGAGCAGGCAGAGAAAACAGCACGGATTACTTGCAAAGAAAGGAGAGACACTAGACAGCTAAGTGACAGCTGATTCCCAAGAGCAGCAGCGGAGCCAAGAGGCAATTGAATTATAGCTTTAAAGTGCCAATGGAGAACGAACAACCTAAAAAAAAAGGACAAAAGAAAAAAGAATTTGGGGTTTTCGCCACACCCACAATAGGTGGAAGTTCCTGGGCAAGAGATTGAACTCAAGCCTAAAAATTTGCTTTTTAATACAAGTTAAATCAAGAGCCTTTGTAGGCTTTTGAGCAGAGTGGTAATATGGTCTGACTTAATTTTTTTTTTTTTTTTGTCTTTTTAGGGCCGCACCCACAGCCTACAAATATGGAAGTTCCCAGGCTAGGGATTGAATCTGAGCTGTAGCTGCTGGCCTACGCCACAGCCACAGTAATGTAGGATCCAAGCCGCATCTGTGACCTATACCACAGCTCAGGGCAATGCTGGATCCTTAACCCACTGAGTGAGGCCAAGGATGGAACCTGTGTCCTCACGGATTCTAGTCAGGTTCATTACCACTGAGCCAGGATGGGAACTCCCTGACTTAATGTTTTATAATGTTCTCTCTGAATCTGCGTTGAGAATAGATGGTGGCTGGGTGTCGTGGGTTGAGTCGTGTCCCCCTAAAAGATATGCTCAAGTCCTTACCCACTCAGTACCTATGAATGTGCTTTTGTTAGAAATAGGATTTTGGAGTTTCCCAGTTGTTAAGAATCTAGCATTGTCACTGCTGTGGTGTGGGTTCAGTCCCTGACCTGGAAAATTCCACATGCTTCAGGTGAAGAAAAAGAAAGAGAGAGAGAGAGAGAGAGAGAGAGAAAGAGAGAAAGAGAGAAAGAAAGAAAGAAAGAAAGAAAGAAAGAAAGAAAGAAAGAAAGAAAGAAAGGAAGGAAGAAAGAAAGGAAGAAAGAAAGAAAGAAAGGAAGGAAGAAAGAAAGGAAGAAAGAAAGAAAGAAATGGAATGACTGGCCAACGGGAACCTGCTGTATAGCACAGAGAACTCTACCCAATATTCTGTGATAATCTATATGGGAAAAGAATCTGAAAGAGAGGAGTTCCCGTCATGTCGCAGTTGTTAATGAATCCGACTAGGAACCATGAGGTTGCGGGTTCGATCCCTGGCCTTGCTCAGTGGATTAAGGATCCAGCGTGGCTGTGAGCTGTGGTGTAGGTTGCACACGGGGCTCGGATCACACGTTGCTGTGGCTCTGGTGTAGGCTGGCGGCTGCAGCTCTGATTCGACCCCTAGCCTGGGAACCTCCATATGCCACGGGAGCGGCCCTAGAAAAAAAGACAAAAAAAAAAAAAAAAAAAAAAGAATCTGAAAGAGAATGGATGTGTGTACATGTATAACTGAATCACTTTGCTGTACAGCAGAAATGATTACAACATTGTAAATCAACTATACTTCAATAAAACTTTTAAAAAATTAATGAAAGTTTAAAAAAAAAAGACAAGACATAGGGCTTTTGCTGATGTAATCAAGTTAGGATGAGGTCATATCGGATTCAAGTGGGCCCTAATCCAGTAATGACTATACTTGTAGGAGTAGGGGATCTGGGCACAGGGACACACACAGAGGGAAGAGAGCCATGTGACACACACAGACACGCAGGGAGAACACTGGGAGATAGTAGCCAAGGCTGGAGTGGTGTGTCTCCAAGCCAGGGAAGTCTCTAGATTGCTGGCAGCCACTGGAAGTTAGGACAGACATGCTGCTCCTCAGAGTCTCCAGAAGCAATCAACCCTGTCGACACCTCGATTTCAGACTTCTAGCCTCTGGAACTGTAAGAGAATAAGCGTCTGTTGTTTTAAGCCCCCCAGTTTGTGATGCTTTGATTCATGCCCCCGGAAACAAATCCAGTGGGCAAGCGCAGAAGCGGTCAGGAGGCTTTGACCTGAGTACAGTCAAGAGATGATGAGGGAGTTCCTGCTGTGGCTCAGCAGGAACAAACCCACCTAGTATCCATGAGGATGCAGGTTCGATCCCTGGCCTCGCTCAGGGGGTTAAGGGCCAGCGTTGCTATGTGTAGGTCTCAGACACTGCTCGGATCCTGCGTTGCTGTGGCTGTGGTGTAGGCTGGCGGCTGCAGCTCGGATTTGACCCCTAGCCTGGGAACCTCCGTATGTTGTGGGTGCGGCCCTAAAAAGACAAAAAAGAAAAAATAAATAAATAAAAATTAAAAAGCGACGATGGGGCCAGAATCAGGATGGGCGAGAAGCCACTAGATTCTGAATAGCTTATGAAGGTACAGCCAGCAGAATCTGCTGATGTGTAGGATGTGAGGTGTGAGAAATGTTACCTCTCATTATTATCTGCTTGAGTAACTGAAATAGTCATCAACATGCAACATATACCTCTAAATGTATATTTTTTCAATGCCCCAAATATCTCAGGTTGGAGCCTACTTAAGGAAGGACCGTCTGCCAGAGACATTAAAAAGGAGCTTATTTTGCTGTGTGATCAAAGGGTAAATCACATTCCTTGTCTGGGTCTCAGTATTGCACTTGCTAAAACAAGGAGGTTGGGTTCCCCTTGTATGAGGCTAAGATTCTGTTGCTATCAAGTGCCTTGTCGCTTTGGTATTGATAAAGTTGCCACAGAAGTAAACGGTTTTCCATCTTCCATCTTTGAAAGCCTATGTCCAAGTCTGCGGTGGCTTCAAATAGCAAAACTCTCTGTCCTCACTCTTGTTTACTCTCTGCCATTTGATACTTGAGTACATGAAGGAGTGACCCGCCATATTTAAAAATAGAATTACGGCAAGACCAAAGTAACCCTTCGTGCATTTTCTCAGGAATATGGAAGTAGAGTTGCCCAATGGGAGTCAGGGACTCTACTGAAAATAAAGGTTTGGAATTCCAAATTGCAAGACTTTCAACTCCACTTCCCAGAGCACACCCTGAGTTATCACCATCAGTGGGTTTATATTTATATTTTAGGAGGGTAATGAATTTATAAGACAAGATAAGACTGGGGTTCCCATTGTGGCTCAGCCGTAACAAACCCGACTAGTATCCATGAGGATGCAGGTTCAATCCCTGGCCTCGCTCAGTGGGTTAAGGATCCGGCGTTGCCGTGAGCTGTGGGGTAAGTTGCAGACGTGCCCTGGATCCCACATTGCTGTGGCTGTGGTGTAGACCTGCGGCTATAGCTCTGATTTGACCCCTAGCCTGGGAACCTCCATATGCTGTGGGTGTGGCCCTGAAAAGACAAAAGACAAATATATATATATGTATATGACTCATACTAACATTTATAATAATAGCAAATAGGGTTTGCTATGTCAGGCATTGCCCTAAGAGTTTTAAAAATATTAACTCACTCAATCCTCACAGCACCCCATGAGGTAGGTACAATGATTACTCCTATTGTACAAACGTGGAGACTGAGGCCCAGAGCAGATAGGAAAGGTTCACTTATTATATTAATAAGGGATCTTATATCAAGCAAAAATAAATGGAATCCCTTTAAAATCATTAAAGCAGACATGATAAATGCAAGGCAATTTGGAGATTTAATGTTAAGGAAAGACGCTTTGTCAGACTCCCACAAACTAATTTCCAGGGGGTCCACCACAAAATACACTTTGACATTAGGCCTTTTCCTGCCTCCAACCCTGTTGACATTGACTCAGAACTATGCCTCTGAGCACCTGAATGCGACCTTGCCAACCACCAGACACCTGTTAGATCCAGTTCCCAAGAAGTGCTGAAGTTTTGCAATGTATTCTGGTCTTGTTGCTAGGACTTGAAAAATCAGACAGTCACTTTTTAAATGTACATAAACCTCCTTTCACTTGAGATTCCAGAGCCAATGTTTCCTTTCACCCTCATGCTTCCTAGAAAATACCAGCTTTCCTAAAAGTCACTGATAACTGTTTGGGACACTCCAGTCCCTCTCTGTTTCAGGCCCCATAACCTTTGTCAGATCCATCCTTTGGTCAGGTCCAGGTTAGGTCCCAATCAGACTATAGTCAAGGTGTGTTGTCAGTGTGTGAGGCCAATTCGATGATGGAAGCATCAGGATTGGGCCACCAGGCTAATCAAAGTCTGCGAAGGTCGTTCATTTATTTAACAAAATGCTAGGACTGAAATGTGTAACAGATGAAGAACATGGGCTTGTTCCCTCAGCCAGATCCTGGAGGTTGTGAGCAACCCGTGAAGTTGGAAGAGAGTAGTTTGGGGACGGATCAAAGGAAAGCCCTTTACACTGCCAGTAGTGTAGGACTAGTTGCCTGCAATCGGTTTTAAAGTTCAAGAGTGGGTTAGAGAAATTCCTGGGTGATGAATGAAAAAACCATAGGCTCCTGGGGATACAAGTCCAGTCCCCCACTGGGCACCACCAGGGGACAGGCTCGCCTGACACAGGCCCTTAGAACAGTGCTCAAAGGCAGAAAGAAATTCTGGCCAGACCTTGTGCTAACCGGCTGGGGTGTGCTTGTGGTGGGGGCGGGATGCAATTCCCACCTGGTCAGGGCCCCCGACCAAATCCAGGCGACCTTCCTGAGCCAGCCGTCCTCAACGTCACATTACCAAACTGCAGGCCTAGCCATTAGCCCTGGGCCACTCCCTCCTCCCCCACAATCGCAGCGTCCGGGTGGCTTTGTGAGTCACCCAGACCCTCCGTAATAAGCCCGCCGCGGGTGGGGCTGCCTCGCAGTCTGTCGCCCCTTCCCACCCTGACTCAGCTCTCCCGTTCTTCGAGCCCGGCGTTCGTGCAGGCAGAAGCCGCCGCGGCGCCCCCCGCACCGGGCATGCTCAGTGCTCTGGCGGGCTGTGACCGTCGCCAGGCGGCCGCGGCGCCCAGGCCCCTTTAAATCGGGTCGGCCGGTTGCCAGGCAACGGCGCGGCCCGCGCTGCCGCTGCACTGCGGACGCTCTGCCCCCGGCCGGCCCGGCCGGGTCGCGGTGGCCAGCGCCAAAGCCAAGGCAGCCGCTCGCCGCGGGTGGCCAGCTTCGGGGAAGAGGGGCCAGGGCCCACCGGAGCCCACCCGCGCCGCCAGGTACGTCCGCGCCCGCGCGGGCCCTGACTGCCCGGCCCGCCCCTCGCCCGCCCTGGGTGACCCAGGGCGGAGGCACCGCGCTCCCCGCCTCGCCGCCCGCTGCGGGTTTCTTCGCCCCCTGGGGCCCCGGCCAGGGGCTGGCGGGCGGGCGTTTGGGAGGGAAGGGAACAGGGCGTGGGAGTCGGGGGTGTGGAGGGAGGAGCGGGCTCAGGCCTCACCCCTGCCCTCTCCCCGCCGCCCTGCCAGCCAGAGGGTAGGGACTGGGCGGGTGGGAGGTGTCACCTGTGGGGCAGCCCAGGCAGCACCCCGACCAGAGCCACCTTCTCTCCACTGGAAGCCGCGGTGGCAGGAGTTTCGGTAAACCATTTACAGAGAAAACCCCCAAACTGTGCATGCTTAGGTATGGCTTTATAGCAAGGCTGTTTCTGCCATACTAATAAAGTAGTCTGCCTTTCGGAGTTAAGGTAACTCCGTGTCTTTTCTTCTAGAAGGAATAAGTCCACACTAATAACAAAGAATTGGGGGTAAGAGCCATTCCCAGGACCCCGTTTCCAATGATACTTTGCTTCACTCTCAGTATCTGCCAAACAATAGAGAAGACGGTCTGTCCCATGAAGTAGACCCTTGCCGGAGAGATTAAGGCAAAAATTGGGATCACTTCCCTTTTTAATGAATTTTTCAAATGTACTGGGCTCCGGGGGAGGGAGGCAAGGCCTGGGCTCCTGCCTCTGCTAATGTGGCTCTTGGCATGCTCCCTACTAACAAGCAGGCTGCTGCCGCCGCCGCCGCCAGTGGTGGCTTGTTTGGTCAGTAGGTGCTCAAGACAAGGAGGTACTGTGTTGATTAAGATGCCACCATGATTCTTGTCCCATCTGATATGTACATTGCTTGGCGAAGGAAGACTTCGTGGCCTAATGGTGGAAGAAATTGGGCTGACAAGTTAGAAAGAAAATTTGCTTCAAAGTGTCTGACCTCCCACTGAAGATAGGCCAAACACCATTAAGTCTATCGTTTGTCATTTTAAGCTGCATCTCTGGTATGAATACAGATTTGGGCATTCTGGTTCATTCTGGTTTCTAATTAAGCTGTGGCATTTTATTTTTCAGTTCAATCTGGAGAAGAACAGCGGCATCTGATAGAAGACCTTGGACGTCAGGAACTGTAAGTACCCTTGTGCTGGCTGATAGCTTGTTATGGGTGTTTAGAAGCACCTCGCTTCACCCATCGTAAATCTTCAACTTTTAACTTGATCATTAGTCTGCGCTGTCCGTATACCATCTACAAAAGCCTCATAAACATACAAGAGAGGAGTTTCCATTGTGGCTCAACAGTAACAAACCTGACTCGTATCCAGGAGGATGTGGTTTTGATCTCTGGCCTCGCTCAGTGAGTTAAGGAGCTGGCGTTGCCATGAGCTGTAGTGTAGGTTGAAGACGCAGCCCGGATCCCACGTTGCTGTGGCTGTGGCTGGCAGCTGCAGCTCTGATTTCACCCCTAGCCTGGGAACTTCCATATGCCACAGGTTTGGCCCTAAAAAGCCAAAAAACAAAAAACAAAACAAACAAACCCAAACCAAACCAAAACAAAAAGACAAACCCCGAAACAAAACAAAAACCAAGAGAAAAGTTTCCTGAAGACTAGCTGAGCCAAATAAACTTTCAGGGCAAAATAAAAGTCCTTTCCATAAAATGTCACCACCTTCCCCCCACCAAAACCTCATAGGCCAAAGGAAAAATTCTAGGTGTTTACAGAAACTCAATTAGAATCACAGCACTATAGAGCTTTCAGGAAGAATATTAAGGATGACTCATTCAACAAATATTTATTGAGGGCTACTATGTGTCAGATAATAGCAAGGGATACAGTGACGAATGAGAGGCCAGGAGATCACAGGGAATTGGTAACATAAAACCATGTAGGAAACGATGCCGAAGCACAGGAAGAACTCAGAGGGCAGAGTCATCATTGCTAATCCTCAAACTGATGCCCCAATTGTAATTTTTTTTTGTCTTTTTGTCTTTTTCGGGCCACGCCTGCAGCATATGGAGGTTTCCAGGCTAGGGGTAGAATTGGAGCTGTAGCCGCCGGGCTATGCCAGAGGCACAGCAACACAGGATCTGAGCTGTGTCTGTGACCTACAGCACACCTCATGGCAACACTGGATCCTTAACCCACCGAGCAAGGCCAGGGATTGAGCCCGCAACCTCATGGTTCCTAGTCGGATTCGTTTCCGCTGTGCCATGACGGGAACTCCCAATTATAATATTTCTAAGAGGTTATTGGTGACTCGGAAAAACATTGGGACGTTTGGAAAGCTCACAGTTAAGCAATTGGTGGTAAAAGTGCAAATGTCTTCAGCTGTAGAAAAGACTATTGCTTTTCTGCTTAGAATCAGTTGAGCTTTGGAAATTTGGGGGCATCAACAACCTAAGGGCTAATTCTTCGGTGATGATGCAGGTTAAATTAATGTAAGATTCGAGTTTAGGTTCCCCTCTATTTATCTTAATACCACTTACTTTTTGTTTTTCCAAACTGACTTTTTCTGACATCTGATGACTTCAGGCTGGCAACTTTGGAGCACAGATCTTTTGGAGAAGGTTGGGTTGTTTGACTGGTTTATGTTCCAAGGAAGAATAAGGAAAATCTAAGAAAGAACAAAACCCATTGTTTATAGTATCCCTTAAAATTGTGGGAATTCTCGTTGTGGCTCAGCAGGTTACGAACCCAACTAGTATCTATGAGAATGGGGGTTCGATCCCTGGCCTCACTAAGTGAGTTGGGGATCCCGTACTGCTGTGAGCTACGGTGTGGGTCACAGACGTGGCTTGGATCTGGCGTTGCTGTGGCTGTGGTGTAAGCCAGCAGTTGTAGCTCCAGTTCGACCCCTAGCCTGGGAACTTCCATATGCCGCAAGTGCAGGCCTGAAAAAAAAATTGCCTTCATTTTCATTAATTTCTCTTAAACACCTGGAAAGGGGTATGTTGGCCCTATATTATACCTGAAGAAACCAAGATTCACAAAAGGTAAGTTTTCAGAGTTCTTAAGTGTGGGAGCCAAGACATCTGACTCTTTCTTTTTTTCACCATAGTTCACACTTAATTCCTTTCTCGAGAACTCTCTTTTCCTTCTTCCCCACAGTTTGCACAGTAAAACATGTTTACCCACCTTCCTTCGGACAGTTTTGGGGGTCCTCATTTTTGTATTTAATAGTTTTCTGAAAGCCACTGATTTTCAGAAGGATGGGGAATGGAGAAGCTCCCCTAGAAGGCGCAGGTCAGAATCTTCTGGAGCCAAAAGAGAGGGTAATGATGGTAGTATTTTGTGCCTAGCCACAGTGGAAGCAGAAAAAAAGGTTGAGAACTACTGCTTTCAAGTGAGAACAGACTGACAGTTGAGCAAAGAAGCAAGACTAGCGACTTTTTCTTTGTAGCAAACTTTTTTTTCCTATCTTGCCCAAGCAGTTTTTCTGAGGGTTGGAAGAATCGAAACCATCCAAGAATAATGGGGAAAAGTTCCCTGGCCTAAGAAGGGCCTTTTGTCTTCCCCTTATTGCCTCTGAGCTGTGACTTTGAGCCACCCCTCTAGTTGAGGGTGGCTGAGAGGCTGCGGGTAGTGACAGAAGGTTGCCCATCACAGGCTGGAGATGACCTTTTCTGAACACGACTCCCGATTTCAACAGTTTGGCATGAAGCGCTCTCGAGATGAGAAGAAGCCTCTGGAAAAAGCCCAGGCTCTGCCTGCCTCTGCCTGGAAGAAGAATAGCCTTTTGCAGACAGCTCAAGATTTATGTAAAAGAGATGGTCCTGAAATTTTGAAATCAGATTCGAATGTGAATGAGATAAGGCATCGGACAAAAAAGGTCTTTGATTTTTGTGTCATCAGCTTTCCCTAAAGCATATGCTTTAACGTATGAATATTTTAGAAAACGAATAATGGGATTTCACAGATATAATCACTTATCCATCTTAATATGAGCATAGTCCTCAGGGCCCCCTACCTTGAACATGAAAACGAGATGGTTTTGTGGGTTTCTTCTTTCTCAACAAACAGTGTGTTACTTTCTGGAGCTATTCGAAGACAGATGTACATTCGCCTAAGACTTTTATGGAACAGTTTACCTGAAGACCCATATTAAGGGATCACTCTTGGCTTAGCTCTCAACAGTTTTGTTGTATCGTATTACATGACAAATCCATTTTCAGTTTTATTTTAGCAGTGGTTCCCAAGTTCTTTAGGTGAATAGAAACCATTTCCAAGAGTCAAGAAATTCCTCACTTCCCCAAGACACCCTGCTTCTTTGCTCTTGCAAACAAGAAGAGTCACCAGAGGATGGACGGTGATGTTTTCTGGGAGACACCATCTAGACCCGCCGGGAGGCCGTTATTAATTCATGTCAGACACAAATGGATACATGTAGCCGTGTTACGGACAGCCATGCCTTCATAGTGCGGTCGGTCGCTGGCTTCGAGGACCACTAATGTTATTTTGTCATATGATTTTATACCGTTTTCTTGTGCTCTCTGCGTTTCTTTAAATGTTTCATTTCGCTTGGACCTCCTTCCCCTACTCTTCAGTCCTTTAAACACCCAATATATGGTTGGGTAGGCACTTGTAATAAATGCTGGCAGTGGACCTACCAAGAAGGCATGCTTATACTTTGGATAATGGCTCTGGTTTGATTTGCCTTACGCTGCAACGCATGACCTCATCAAGTTTATTGAAAACGAAATAGCTGCCACGCCAGGGTAGAGGAAGGCGGGTCATTGCCTCAAGCATATTTTTTGTATTTATCCAAGGACACTCATATCATACTTGTTCTGCATAAACAACAGTGTAATTTGGGAAGAGGAAAGGAGCCTGGCACCTTTTACCCCCCCGTCTGGGCTTTGCCATTCTCTGTGACTAGATTTGGGAACAAGCCCTTAAAGGATGTCTTGCCGATGAAAAAGAGGGGAAAAAAAGGCACGGAGGAGCTGAGCGACCCCTTGACCCTGCCCTGTGTGAGCCCTGGGAGGGAAATGCCAAAAGGCTTCACAAACCTTTCTCTTTCCCGCCTTTGCTTTGTGACATGCAATTCTCCGTATCCTCCTTTCCTTTTTCCTTTCATGGCCCTTTAAAAAGGCCTAAGCTCTGAAAAGAGTGGGTCGTTTTCCTTTAATTTGTATAATAAAACCTAGCAGAAGGAGTTCCTCTCATGGCTCAGGGGAAACGAATCTGACTAGTATCCATGAGGATGCAGGTTCGATCCCTGGCCTTGCTCAGTGGGTTAAGGATCCCACGTTGCCCTGAGCCGTGGTGTAGGTCGAAGACGTGGCTCGGATCCCTCGTAGCTGTGGCTGTGGTGTAGGCCGGTGGCTACAGCTCCTATTCAACCCCTAGCCTGGGAACCTCCATATGCCACAGGTGCTGCCCTGAAAAAACAAAACAAACAAACAAAAAACAGAAGAATAAGGAGGAATTTTAGAATAAGCACTGACTTGGGGAGACAGGGTCTCAGTTTATCACTATAGGCTGTGTGGACTTGGACAAGTCACTTAACTTCTCTGAGCCTCAGTTATAAAATAAGTGGGCTATTCCCAGTTCTGTGAAAAGCATTGGCTACAGCAGGAAATTGTACAGAGGCTCAGGAAAGAAAGGTAGTGACATTGAAAAAACAAATACAGGCATATTTATTTATTTCCTTTTGGGCCGCAACCCCAGCATCTGGAATGCCAGGGATCAAACCCACGCCACAGCAGTGACCCAAGCCACAGCAGTGACAATGCCAGATCCTTTACCCGCTTAGCCACAACGGAACCGTGTGTGTGTGTGTGTGTGTGTGTGTGTGTGTGTAGCCAGAGATTTTCGGGAGGGTTGGAGACAAGTCACTTTTTCAAGGTACAAAATTATTAATGAAAAGAGCTTTCTCTTTTAACCTTTACCTATACACAGACCTCTCTCTGAGATTTGTCACTATTGCTATCTCCAGGCATAAAGTGACCTCACCTTATTTGTCCCTCTGCACACCTCCTTCCTGATTAATCTCACCAGTGCCTTTCATCCAGAATTAGGCAGGATGAATCAAAATCGCTCTCCCATCACTACCTGATTAGAAGCATTGTTAAACTTTTACAGAGCTGTCTGGTAAAAATTTGACTACTAAAAAATGCGACTGACAATTAGCATCGCTGTCTTTTCTTTCTCTTTTTGCTTTTTAAGGCCCCACGTGCAGCATGTGGAGGTTCCCAAGCTAGGGGTCGAATCAGAGCCACAGCTGCCAGCCTACACCACAGCCACATCAATGCGGGATTGGAGCCGCGTCTGCGACCTACACCACAGCTCATGGCAACACTGGATCCTTAACCCACTGAGCAAGGCCAGGGATCGAACCTGCGTCCTCATGGATATTAGGTGGGTTTGTTACTGCTGAGCCACAACGTGAACTCAGCATCACTCTGTTTTCTCATTCCTCTGTTCCTTTCCTACATGATCACTGTCTAAATTCCCAGGCATTTGCATCTGTATTTCTAGAGAGGAGAGAAAGGGGGTAAGTGTCATCTTCCCCTTTAAGGACAGAGAGCTTATCGATGCTTCTGGATAATGACTGATGGAATAATAAAGTCAGAAGGGACTATTTCAAGAGAAAGGAGAGGCTGCTCCAATGGCAAATACATACCATGAATTTCAAGTTGTGGCTCATTACTCGTGGTCTGAATGACTAAACGTAAAGCTTGGATTACGGCTTTTGAACAAATCGTTTTAACACCTTCACTGAATATTTCTACCTTCCCCTTTCCTCAAAGCCAAGCAGTTGTCAGTGGAGATGTACCCTTGGGTGTAGTGAGTCCCTTCCATCTTTTTTTTTTTTTTCTTTTGGATGCACCTGCAGCATATAGAGGCTCCTCAGCCAGGGATCAAACCCGCACCAGGCTTGTGGCCTGTGCCGCAGCTGCTGCAATGCAGGATCCTTAACCCACACGCCACACAGGAACTTCCCCTTCCTTCTTCCTTGGGGGGAGGGGTCAGGCATGTTCAGTCCATGTAGGTGTTGAGTTTATTCTCTCATTGTCTGTAGAAAGAAAAAGTTTTTCGAATTTTTTTTGTTTTACTGAAGCAGAGTTTATTTACCATATTATGATCGTTTCTGCTGTACGGCGAAGTAATTCAGTTATATGTGGACACACAGGCATTCTCTTTCAGAGTCTTTCCCCACATAGATGATCACACAGTATTTTTTTTTCATCTTTTTTTTTTTTTTTTTTTTTTGTCTTTTCTAGGGCTGCACCCATGGCATATGGAGGTTCCCAGGCTAGGGGTCTAATCAGAGCTGTAGCCGCCGGCCTACGCCAGAGCCACAGCAACACCAGATCTGAGCCGTGTCTGTGGCCTACAACACAGCTCATGGCAACACCGGATCCTTAACCCACTGAGCGAGGCCAGGAATCGAACCCACAACCCCATGGTTCCTAGTTGGATTCGTTAACCACTGAGCCACGACAGGAACTCCCTGATCACAGAGTATTGGGTAGAGTTCCCTGTGCTCTACAGCAGGTCCCCATTGGCTAATCATTCCATACACCTCAGGGTGCATATGCCAGTCCCAAACCCCCAATTAAACTATAGTTGTTAAAAAGAAAATAATTGAGAGTAATATACCAAAAAGTGCCTACTATTTCAGGGCTGTGGGATTATGAGGGAAATTTCTTTTTGTTTGTTTCCTTTTTTTTTTCTTTTTTGTCTTTTTAGGGCTGCACCCTCGGCATATGGAGGTTCCCAGGCTAGGGGGCAAATCAGAGCTGTAGCCACCGGCCTACACCACAGCCATAGCAACGTGGGATCCGAGCCTCGTCTGTGACCTACACCATAGCTCATGGCAAGGCCGGATCCTTAAGCCACTGAGCAAGGCCAGGGATCAAACCTGCATCCTCATGGATACTAGTCGGATTTGTTTCTGCTGTGCCACGACGGGAATTCCATAAATTTCTTTTTTCTTGTGCTATTCTGTATTTTCCAAAATTCTTCAGAGTTATATAAAGATCTGTAGAATCAACATAAAGATTAGCAGATTTGCATAATATGACATTATAATTATTAAATATTATAATATATTGAGTAGTATATTACATTACATTTATAATATTTAATAATATTAAAGAAAATATTAATTAAAACATAAACACAACAGTTGCCATTTTTTTATTACCAAGGTAAAATTACCTTTGTGCGCATGGGAACAACAGATGCAGGCCTACTTTGATTTTTCTCAGTGGTGATGCTACCAATATATTAGAGCAAATTAATGTATAAAATGGATAAAGTGACCCCCTCCTTCTTCCCACCCTTTGGTGATAACTGCAGTTGCCAGTTTGGTGGCTTCAGATGCCAGTGGTCCTGCAGTGTGTTGCTTGGATCCTTCTTTCTCATTCCTCTCAGAAGGAGTTGGTGATCAAATCTTTCCGTGTTTTGGACTCTCTTTGAATAGGGAAGACTCCTCTTGACCCAAACTAAATATCCTCTAATTTTTGTAAATTTACCAAGTCGGTCCTGATTTGGTTATGCCAAATTTTCACCTAAGAACTACCCTCGGAGTTAGTGGCTCAAGAAGACCCCATTTGGTGGCATTCATATTTTCAGTTGTTGACATTCGGTTCTCATCATGAAATTGCTGTCAAAACGGGATAGACTTCTGTACACTTGGCAGTCTTGCCTAAAAGCAAAGCCCAAGACTGGAAGAGCAGGAATTTACAGGTCAAGACCGAAGGGCATTTGGCAGAGCTCATCACGAGGAAGCCTGACGGTTCACTTTACCACACACAGCTCACAGCGCAGTAAGCCCTGGTGTCTTCGTCACTTTAAAGAATGAATAAGCAGTAGTCCAGCCAAAAAGGACTAAGAAAAATCAGGCGCATTGGAAGCCCAGGTTTAACGTAGGAACGTATTCATTTAAAATCACGTCTCCTGTTTTGAAGCGATCTGTTTTCATGTTGCCTTCTCAGAGAATTCTTTTCTCTCTCTACAGTAAATAGCCCCATGTGTCCATTTATTGGTTATATTTCATAGGATCCGAGAGCTGTAAGGCTGGAAGGGTCTCTAGAACTGAGCTAGTTTAGCCTTTTCCATTTATAAATGAGGGACCCGAGGCCCAGGTCACTCAGTGCATTAGAGGGAGAGCCAGCCCCCAGATATTTAGGTTCCTTCCCCCATGAGCCGGGATTCTTAGTTCTTTCCACTAGACCAGCTGCCACTATAAATATGTGCCTTGATTTTAAATTTTGTTTTTCAGGAATCGGAAGAGGTACCTGAAGAAATGGATGCTAGGAGTAAACACTGGAAGGAGAATATGTTTGCTCCTTTTTTTAGTGCACAGGATATTCTAGATGAGGCTTCTCAGCTCGAATCTTCTGCTGAACAACTGACTTTAGATAAGCTCAAGAGAATGGAAAGAATTTTTAATTTGTCTAGTAGAAAGTTTCAAGATGCAAATAAATCTAAAAGGAAAGAATTGATTTCTCAACTAAATGAAAACGAACAAGAACCAAATTTAAGAGAGAGAAAGATAAACATTTCAAAGAATAAGGCAATCACAAATTCTGCCTCCTGTGAATCATCTAATGTGGAGGTTCCAACCAAAGAAAGCTTTAATAGCGCGAAAGAGACTCCTACCTGGGGTACGAAAGAGGTAGTAACTCCATGGCGAAAGGACAAGAAGAAGAAACTCACCAAAGGAATGTCTCCAAAACTGCGCCTGAATCTTCTGAATGACGAGCTAGAAGTGCTGAATATGAAATGCAGAAAAATAGAAGAAGAATTCGAAAATGCGGAAAAAGAACTTTTGAACTCCAAAAAAGGAGTCTCCGCAAAACCCCTAAATTTTCAAGAAGCAGGGGTGGAAACTTCCAAGAAAGACTGGGAACTTCAAGCTTTAAGAAATGACCTCTCTGAAAAAACAACCAATGTCAAAAACTTAACGGAAGAGCTTGAACAAGCCAAAGAGGTCATCCGCAAGTTGAGCCTCGAGAACAAAGATTTAAAAGAAGCTGTCAGAAAGTTAAAGCGGCAGACTGAGGTTGGCCATGCCCTCCTAAAGGAAGAAATGAAATTGTATTACGAGTTAGAAATGGAAAAGGTCCGCGGAGAGCTCAATGCCATCAAGAATGAACTGAGAGCAGAGAAGACCCTACAAGCAAGAAACAACAGAGCCCTGGAGTTGCTTAGAAAACACTTTGCTTCTGTAACATCAAATACCCCTGACAGCTTTATGGAGGATTTTTTTAAAACCTAAAAAAATTAAAAATAAAAAAGCCTTTTATTAGGCAAATCATTGAGCCAAATCAGTGTTTCTTGTGCTTTCTTTGTGTACGGCTTCAAATGTGTGTGATGGGATGGAATTTTCACGTTTGGTGAGTCAGGATATCCATGACAGTTGTAGATGTTACCTTCAAAGCTTCTGCTTTTCTCTTTCTAATGAATTTATTGCCAGAGTCCAAATGGAAAAGAAGCTTCAGAACTCTCGTGTGTGTGTGTGTGTGTGTGTGTGTGTGTGTGTATGTAACTCAAAGACATGTAGTGATTTTACCAAAGCAGTGATGAATACAAATCAACAGCCATTTTTTGATCTTGTGAGCAATATGTCCTTGGCACGAATATTCTTCCATTTATGTTTGTTGATCTTAACAAGAAAAATCTCATTTATGTGTATAAGCATAATGTGTGTATGGGTCTTAAAGCTGCCTGTTCAGTCTCGATGGGATACTGAAAATGTATCTGCTTTCTTTGAGATCTAGCCTTAATTAGGCTCAGATAAACATCCCACCCAATGCAGTTTTTTCCTCCCTCCTGCTGTTTTCCCCATGCTTTCTCGCTTGACCTGGCCACGGTTGCCATAGACTTAGCTTTCAAGGCTGTGACCCTGGCCAGAGCTCTGATTTTGTTAGCAGTGGCTTTTGCCTTTTCTTATGCTGACCAGCAAGGGGCGCTGTGGATACAGTTCTTCCAAAATTCTGCCAGGAGGAAAGAACTGCTTCCTGCCCAGTTTTTGTCACCAGCTGGGAGACTGGGGGAAAGGTGCTGGATGTTACCTAGGTAAGCTGTTAGTGAGCTGGCTTGATTTTATAGAAATCCAGCCCTGTAAAGAGCCCAGGCAAAGACAATTTCTTTTATAGTTATAAAGAATAAAAATGCACTGCCTCAGGCCTTTGGCGGCAACTATGGACCAGTTGATTCTGTGCATTTGTTTATATCAATCAGTAAGATTTTTTGTAATTGGAGTTCCAGTCGTGGCTCAGCGGAAACAAATCTGATTCGCATCCTTGAGGACACGGGTTCAATCCCTGGCCTCACTCAGTGGGTTAAGGATCCTGCCTTGCTGTGAGCTGTGGTGTAGGATTGCGGACTTGGCTCCGATCTGGCGTTGCTATGGCTGTGGTGTAGGCAGGAGGCTACAGCTCAGATTCGACCCCTAGCCTAGGAACTTCCACGTGCCATGGGTGCGGCCCTAAAAAGACAAACAAAAGATTTTTTTGTAATTGGAGCCCTATTTGCATGGTATTTTCAAGTCCAATGAACCAAATGTAATTATAGGCTGTGAAGCGGGGGTTACAATTGTAAGGGTCCAGGTATTTTCCCTGATGGAAAATTCCCAGGCTAGGCGTTTGGACACTTGGGTTCTAGGGTCTGCCTTGTTATTTAGCTAATTAACCTTCAAGACCTCAAAGTTGTTCTCATCTATAAAATGGGGGAGTAGGTCCATGCTCCAGACTCTCTGCAGTGATTTTCCTCACAAGTGTTAAGTGGCTCCCTGTGAGGACGGCAAATTCCTGTGGCATTGGGGGCATTCAGTTCTAATACTTTGGGGGACCTACTTTCCAGAGCGTCTCCTTTCAGAGGAAATATACAAAGGCTCTTTTTTGTGGTTTGAACATCTCCAAATACCGTGTCAATGATAAATCAGGAGAGGGACTAAGTGAGATTGTTCCTTCTCCTTTCTCTTGTTTCCTTCTTTTCCTTAACGTCGGGGAAGGGCCTGAATGGAGGCAAAGTAGGCTGACCTGGAGCTGAGAAGGGCTTGCCCGGCCTGGGAAGGTTGGGCTCAATTGGAAGAACATAGTCTTTCTGAATTACTCCTGATAACTTTGTCCAGGAGCTGGCAGCCGGCTCAAAGAGGAAGTCGACTTTCAGATTTTGGGTGGTCACTGCTTCCCACCAAGGATCTAGGCACAAAAGCAGACCGGGAAGTCTTTGCCCCGTTGACTCTCTTCCTCACCACCCCCTGAAAAATGATCCTTTGTCCCTGCCCCAGAAGGAACCTCAGCCCCTGACCACTAGTGTGCAGAGCCACTTACATGTTGAGAATATTTCACAGATCATATTAAGCTACTGGGTTCATTCTCTTAGTACCTTTCAATTTTTATTGTATTTTATTTTGCCTTTTTTTTTTAATTTTTTTTTAGGGCCGCACTCGTGGCATGTGGAAGTTCCCAGGCTAGAGGCTTTCAATTTTTAGAGAGGAGCTCTTACTCCAGGAGAATTTCTGTCAATTAACCACACATCTAAAGTCTTCAGTGGCATCCTGGTTTATCTTGCATGAGTGTGTGTGTGTGCTTGGCAGTGGGGGAGTAGTATGGTGGAAGGAGGTGCAGAAAAGATAAGTGCACATCTTAGCCCAGTGTTTGAATTTCTAAGATGGAACTGAAACCCAGTTTCCTGATGAGACAGCCTGGGATGCTGAGCCCCAGCAAGGCCCACCCTGTGGAAAGGCCTATAGAAAGCCTAGATGCGGACACTATCTAGGGAGACAGTACACAGTCACCAAGTCCAGAGGGCCAAGGAGAGCCAACAGTTTGGAGTGCGGAAGGAGCACATCTTTTGATGCTTGAATTTTTAAAAGCAGGGCTGCAATAAGCAGGGAGAAAGCTGAGCAGTTACTGTTCGTCTTCACGGGCAGATGGGAAGAGCAGTGGGTTGAATGGGCTTAAAGAACCAGAAAACCGGCAGATGCGAATACTCTGTCCCATTGTCTCTGTAATCACAGTCACTTGTGTAATTGTGTGACCCCCAGTTTAGAGCAGAACGTACTGTCGCTGTACCTTCTAGTCTACCGAATGGGTGACGTGGAGGTGTTTTTCTTTAAACAGGAATGCCGCACCAGGCCACTCATCTCTTTAATCTGCTGGGTGAAATATCTGAAATCAGCAACGCAACTGCACGCCATTCCCTTCAACCCCCAATTCTGTATTTGTTGAAAAGCTTGGGCTCCAGGAATAGCCATCCTACTTTGAGTTTATAATCCAGTTCTAGAAACTTTTGCTGAGCACTTATTACTATAGTTAATCACTTCTGAGACACACTTTAGGGAGTTCCCTGGTGGCCTAGTGGTTAAGGATTTGGCATTTGTCACTGCTGAAGATCCCTGGCCCGGGAACTTCTTCATGCTGTGGATATCTATTATACTATGGCATGCCATCAATTATATTATACATATATACACATCCCTGAACTGCAGACACATCTTTAAATTGATGGCATGCCATAGTATAATTTCCAGTGTTTTGTTGTGAAAATCTTTCTTAGTGGCTCATAAAATTATGGTGTATCTCACAATCAATGAGGTTTTACGTTTGATGAAATGTGGTATATGCTAGGCAAGGGATATGAGGATAAAAAGATTTATGAATAAGACAGGTCTCTGACCTCAAGGACCTTAGTTACGCAACTAACTAAAACAATGTGGCAAGTGCCCTGCTAGCGGTACTAATACAAAGTGTGCTGGGAGCGCAGAGGAGGATCGATTCATTCTGCCCGTGGCGCTGGGAATTACTTCATAAAGGTGACATTTGAGCTGGGCCTTGAAGGATAAGAAGGATTTTTCCAGGCAAAGCATGGGGCCAGGGGCATTTCTGGAATGTGAACGTGGAAGGTCTAGCTGGTTTCAAAGAAAAGTCTTCACAGCAATGCATGAGGATGTTACGTTTCGCTGACCACATTTTAAAGTCCCCTGTGCCACTCTACCTTTGGCTGCCATTTTTGTTTTGGAAACAAAAGACCTAAGAGATTCTGGTCATCATCTCCGGCTAAGTCCTCTGCGAGGGGTCTGGTTCCAAGCGGGGTGTGGAAGAGAACCTGCACAGCTGCTCCTCTCCAGGAAGCAGGAGGTGTGGCATGGAGAGGACGTGCCCCACCTTTGGTTATCCCCTTACCAGCCACGGGACCTTGGTCAATTTGCATGACTCCCTGTAGCTCAGTTTTCTCATTTTGCAGAATGGCGTTAATAACTAGTGTTGTCAGGAGGATAAAATGAGATCACATATGGTCAATAAGTGTCACCCTTACTGTTATTGCTATTATTTCATAACTGACAAGGGGAAATTGACCAAGTCCATCTGTCTCCTCCCAGCCATTCTGCTCCCTGAGCTTTATACTCTTATTGACCCTGGACTTGTGTTCTCTGGAGAGGATGTGATAAACTCATTCACAACATGTGCATCAATGATGTGTGATGTGTTTGGGAAGATGGAAGAAGTTGCAGGGAGGAAATTTTGATTTTATTAGGATTTGAAGCCTTAAGCCAGAGCAGTGAATCTGTCATGATGGACTTTCTGGCCTCAAGACAGAGCCTATAACGTGAACTTTCTTGGGTCAGAGCCCACCCAGCTCCCCTCCAATCAGGTCGAGGTAGGGCTGGCCCCTGGCCCTGGCAGGCAGAAGACCAGAAGGAGGAAGAAAGCCCTGATCTAGTGCTCCAGTGGGAAAAAGCTCATCTAGGAAGAGGGAATGGAGACAAGAGAGGCTATTATAGTATTTTTCATTTCCCCTTGGCACAGGGAGCCATGCAGCTGGGGACCCACTACTACAGCTGCTCAGATAAGAATAAGTCACGGTCTTGTTCTTTGCACTCTTAAGACACTGAAGCTCTGGTAGCCCGTGTATTGTAGGTGTGCCCTCCTTTCCACACTGACTATCAACCTGGTTCTCCCCTGTTCAGTGGCCAGAGCCCTCCCCCGCATCATACCCCACCTTTGATGACTGCAGAGTTTCCCAGGGCTCAACATGCACTTCCCAGGACACTGGGGTTACACCTGGTTCTCTGAGATTGTGTTCTGGAGTATCCCCGACGCTTTTCCTTGGCCTTTCAGTCCATGCCTGTTGACTCCAAAATAGGTGTTGTCATGCAGGTTCCAGACCACGGTAAGAGGCATAACCCGAAAAATTCTTATGTCACGGCACCGTTAGCCTGCACTTGCACTATTGGTTAGAGCCTGGGTACAAAGCGTTATTATGTTTCACACCCTCCCATGCACATCATCTTATGTAATCTGCACAAAAATCTTGGATCATCGGATGAGGAAACCGAGGCTCAGAGATATTAAATGACTTATTCAATATTGCACTGTAAATAGTGGATCTGGATTTGAACCCAGATTGTCCAAGTCCACATATAATGTTTATTCCATTATATAAGGCTAACTTTCATACTAAAATTAGGGAGCCAAAGGTTCGGTCACCATAGAGGTTATTTAACTTTCTCAAAGATAGACTGGCTTATTACTGCAATCTGGAATCAACTTGAGTCACTCATCTCTTTTTTTTTTTCATTCATTTAAAAAAACTTATTGTAGTTGATTCACAATGTTGTATTAATTTCTGCTGTATAGCAAAGGGACTCAGCTTTATTTTTTCCAAGTTTTATTGAAGTATAGTTGATTTCAGCTATTATATATAATATATATACATATGTTTTTATTACATATTAATATTAATATATATTCTTTTTCATAGTCTTTTCCATTATTGTAGAATATTGAATATAGTTCCCTGTGCTATACAGTAGAAACTTGTTGTTTATACATTCTATATATAAAAGTTTGCATCTACTAATCCCAAACTCCCAGTGCTTCCTTCCCCTACCCCATTCCCCCTGGCAACCACGAGTATGTTCTATGTCTATGATTCTGTTTCTGTTTTGTAGATAAGTTCATTTGTGTCATATTTTAGATTCCACACATAAATGCTTGTCATATGACTTTTGTCTTTCTCTGACTTACTTCACTTAGTATGATAATCTCTAGTTACATCCATGTTCCTGCAAATGGCATTATTTCATTCTTTTTCATGGCTGAGTAGTATTCCATTGTATGTGTGTACCACATCTTTTTATCCATTCATCTGGGTTTTTTTTTTTTTTTTTTTGTCTTTTCAGGGCCACACCCATGGCATATGGAGGTTCCCAGGCTAGGGGTCAAATTAGAGCTACAGCTGCTGATCTACACCACAGCCACAGCAATGTGGGATCCAAGCCACATCTGTGACCTACACCACAACTCACAGCAACACCGGATCCTTAACCCACTGAGCGAGGCCAGGGATCGAACCCACATCCTTATGGATACTAGTTGGATTCTTTTCCACTGCGCCATTGTGGGAACTCCAATCCATTCATCTGTTGATGGACATTTAGGTTGCTTCCATGTCTTGGCTATTGTAAATAGTGCTGCAATGAACACTGGGTGCATGTATCTTTTCCAATTATGATTTTCTCCGGACTGATGCCCAGGAGTGGGATTGCTGGATCATATGGAGTCAGCCATCTCTTAAATGGTGAGGCAGAATAGTGAGGATGCATCTCGTTATTGGAAAGGCCATAAAGTGTACATCTTCTGATGGTGAGTTATTACATCTGCATGAAGGACACAGCATCCAGTAACATAAACAAGAATGGTCAAGATATGAAGCCCAATTGACAGCTCTCTAAAACAAGCTTCAGCACCGATGGAGCCAAAATAACAAACGACAAAGTCTTTGACACTCATTGTAGCTTTGGGGTCTGATTTTTTTTTTTTTTTAAATTCAAAGCTATCAAGTTTCACCAAATTTTTTCCCTTGGATCTTTGCCTCCTAGAGTGTTTTCATTGAGAGCCGACCGCTTTTTAAGAAAAGAAAAATTATCTAAGCCCTCTTACTGCTGAGAAAATGTTAACTATGTTTGATGGTTTATCTATTTTCCTCTTATTCTTCCCTTGATGCCCTAGTAAGTTTCTCAAAATTACAGCGAAAGAATCATATTCTGTTCGCTCATAACTGAAACTGTTCTTGGAAAAACCAGTTCAAGATGTCTTTATTAAAATATCTTCAATAACAAGACAAAATGTTTTCTTTAAATTTACAAATGTATTCAAGATTTTACAAAACAACATCTCCCCTTCATATAATGAAGTAGAAGAAATCGGGAGCGCTGCTTTTGGCTTTCCTAAATGTGGGTTATGTCAGCCAAGAGCCTGGAGGGCATTTCTGAGTTTGAGGTAATCAACATTTCAAAATGCAGAATATACTTTGATGTGGTTTTAATGAGTGCAAAAAAATATATTTGCATGTAGCATCAGGATTTCTCCCCCATAAAACAGGAGTTATCTGAAAGCTTTTCCTTTGGGTATATATTAAGGCATGTTTATAAATAAAGGGCTGAGAGCGAAGGCTCCAGCTCATGCGTTTGTGCCAGGGCAGGGCAGGGCACTCGAAAAAGCTTAAGAGGTAGAGCTTGCCCTGTTCGCTTCACTGGTAGAAGATGGAGTTCGAGGTGCCAGAAGTTTCTGAGGGTGGACACCTATGAAGCAGGAAGCAGGACTGAGCAGAGAGAGAAGTCTAATTGCCAGGCAAATGGTCAAGTCTCCCTCATTGGGTAGACGTGGCTGGGCCTGGGTCCCCTGCCTCATTCCGTCACCAGGCGCGGGCTGCCTCTGGGAGACAGAGTGGCTGTCTGTGGATGAGGCAGCCCCTGCATGAAAGAGCTGGCGGCTGGGGCTGGTCTGCTGTCCTTTCTCCCCTCTGCGGGGCAGTCCTTCCTTGAGGGGACCTGGGCAGCGAGCGCATCTTCAACCCCACCGTGGGCCATCCCTGGCACCTCTCCTTCTGGCTTCCTTCAGGCCCCCCTTCCAGGGGGAAACTTCAAAGACGGATGTTCACAGACTAACTACAGCCCTGCCTCTGCAGTCACACAGCTACGGATTTTCACCTGGCCCCGTCTTCCAAGTCCCCCAACCCCAAATGAGGCATATTGCAGCCACTGTCTATTTTTATTTTGGGTTTTGTTTTGGGTTGGGTTTTTTTTTTTTTCTTGGTCTTTTTGTCTTTTTAGGGCCTCACCCGCGGCATATGAAGGTTCCCAGGCTAGGGGTCTAATCGGAGCCGTAGCCACCAGCCTACACCAGAGCCAGATCCGAGCCAAGACTATGACCTACACCACAGCTTATGGCAACACCAGATCCTTAACCCACTGAGTGAGGCCAGGGATCGAACCTGCATCCTCATGGATACTAGTCAGGTTTGTTAACCGTTGAGCCACGATGGGAACTCCCACTGTCCATTTTTGACTTGTACCCACATACTGACCCAACCCATCCGTAAACCAAGCTTTTTCCTCCGCCTTCAGTTGATCCAATGGGGTCCCCGCAGAGCTGTACACACGAACTGGGGGAGGTGCTCTGAACTTGCAGGTTGCTTGTGCCCTTCAGTGCTGTTCGTGGTCACCCCTGGAGACCCCCTTTCATCTTGGGATGGATCATTGCTGGGGCTGCCCGACCTTATGATTTAATGGATCTGGCAAGACCCAGTTCATGAGAGACAATTCTAGTTGCACGGTTACTTGCTGTCCCATGGCAGGTGTTTCATCTTTACCAGGGCCCAGCAGCACACCCGAAGCTGTTTTTGGTGTGGTGGCTGGTGGCTCAGCGAGTTAAGGATCCCACACTGTCTCTGCCGTGGTGCGGGTTTGATCCCCAGCCCCGGAACTTCCGCATGCCTTGGGCGCCGCCAAAAAAAAAAAAAAAAAAAAAAAAAAAGGCATCTGCCGATTCTCTTCTGCAGATGGCATGGCCTCGTTCCAGAACCCTATGGGCTTGCATCGTGATTCTCCCAGGGGGGTTTGCCAGATTCCCAGTGCTGATACCTCTAGTACCATATGATCTGCCAAGATTATGTGGCCAAGTGGCCGGGCAGCTTGCCTGAGCCTGGACCTGCTGCAGAGCCCTTTCCTGCTCTGGGCCCCAGTGGGAGCTGGCAGGCTGCCTTGTCACTTGGTACAAGGGGTGGAGTAGAATCCACAGATGTGGGACATGCTGCCTCTGGAACCCAAAGACGCCCACTGGGTGTCATGAGTCCTTCTTTGTAGCAAGAGGTACAGTGTGCCCTGGCACACTGTGACCTCTAAAACTGATATGGATCTGGTAAGCCCTTTGTGGGGTTTAGGGCTCATCCTCAGGAGTACATGTGTCTTACCAAGAGGTGGCACAATTGCTCCCTCTTGCTCTTCCAGTCTGATCTACAAAACATCCTCCATGCAATAGGCTGCTAAGATGTTCTGCACGACGCCTGCACGCTGCTGAGCTCTTCAGACTAAGTTATGACGGAGGATGGGGAGCTGATACAGCCCTGGGACAAAACTCTACATGTATATGCTATTTCCCACTCCACTGGAATGCCAACTCTTATTGATTCGCTCTCTTTTTTTTGGCCCTGCCCACAGCACGTGGACGTTCCCAGGCCAGGGATGGGGCCCGTGCTACAGCTGTGGCCCAAGCAGCTGGAGTGACAACACTGGATCCCTAACCCGCTGAGCCACCAGGAAACTCCTGATTCTGTTTTCTGATTCAGACAGAAAATAAAGTGTTTGCCACACCGATGGCCATGAAGATGTATTTGAGATTTTTAGTCTGCTCCCACAGAGATACCCCACCTAACACAGCGGCGATGAGGGGACCTACTATTTGGTTGAGCTTGTAGTCATCTACCGTCAGCTCCCAGCTACTTTCTGCAGATACAAGACTGGTAAATTAAGCAGAGATATGATGAGAATCACCACCCTGCATCCTAGAGACCCTTAAGGGTGGCGCTGATCTCCACCCCCCCCCAACCCAACTGCCATGTGATGGTTTACTGTCACCACCAGGGGTGGTGGAAGTGGTGGTGCTGGTTTAACGTCCGAGGCTTCCATGTGGCCTTCCCCACTGTGAGAGCTCTTATCTCACTGGCCAAGGACACACAGTGGTGGTCGTGCCAAGCACCCAATCGTGCCCTTGGAGACGGGAGTGTTGGCCGCTGAGTTCTTGCACCCAGTGGACTGCCCATGAGCTGGGTCTTGGCCAGGACTCCATTTATTACCTGGTCCTCTTGTGTTCACACTCTCGCAGGAGGCCATGGTGATATTTTGCGTCTCCAGGTATCCTGTCACCTCAGACTCTGCGTCCGATGGTCCTCCAAGTGCCAAAGGATCCTCTTTCTCTGATACGCGTTTACCCAAGTAAAGGACCAGTGGGCCCTTTGCAGAAGGAAACAGAGGAATCACAACAGTGCATACTTGCTGTGGTATTGCAGGGTCTTTTCTCCGAGGGATCCAGCCACCTCTTCTATCAGTGAGTTGGAAACTGGCTCAGGTCTGGAGACTGGCTAGGGGATCATGAATTTTTATTGAAACAACTGCCCAGATTTTTTCTGTCATTATAAGCTGAGTAGTGCCCTTTGCAGCTGCCCACAAATCCCGCTGCTAAGGATGCCATGTTCTGTTGGCCAGCCCCACATCTCTCTGTGGGTCGGACCCCTTGGCTGCCATGTGAACTTCGCCTTTGTCCAGTAATTACAATCTCTTGGCACCTGGCGATCAAGCACCACCACCTGGCCTCTGTTCTGAGTCTTGTCATGGACAAGGCTCTCAACAGGCTAAGTTTATGACAGCTTTTTCTACCATCAGTCCCGGATTGCAGAGGAGGCCAACACCGAACTTTTGAGTGACGCTAGTGTCCCTCTCAGCAGTGCCTTCCTGATGGCTTTCTTACAGAGGGTGCCCTCTGGAGCTTCCTACGGAATCCCATCTCCTGCTGGCTCTTGTGGCTGTACGTGGGGATATCCATTCCAGCAGGCCCACTTCCTTGAGCCTTCTAATCCCATTGTCGACTATGTGCCACCACAGCAAGTGACGTTTCAACTCCACTGAGCACAGGTTATCACATGTTCCTTCTAGGAGCCGGCATAGTCCCTTTCCTCTCTTAACAGACCCAGTGCCTCCTCAGCTGCGTGATGCTTAAACTCAGCCAAACTCGAAGACTAGTATCCAGAAAGGGAGGTGGGGGTGGGTCATGAGAGGGAACACAGGCTACTGTGTGTGGGGAGAGGCCTCTGCGTGGTCTTCTAGCATGAGACCTGGAGGGTGTTAGCTCTCAACAGGGATGGGGTGTCCCGTGTCTGCTGGCTCAGGTGGTTCAGGGAAGTCTGGGGAGTCCAGATCTTTGTGAGCACTCACCTAGAAGATCCCAGCCAGGGGCTCGGATCCCAGGTTTTCCCATCCAAGGGTGTTGTCTTGGTTGGGTGTTTAACATTTGTTGACTTTCAGCCACTCTTATCATTAGGTCTTGGGTTTGGTTCTCAGAGTTCTCTGCCCTCCCCATATGGGAGATGGGAGCTCTTGTATTTTAACCAAAGAGGCCTTCTTGGCTTTCACACCTGGCTTTCAATAGCCAGTTACCCTCAGCAGCTCACCAGATCTGTAGTCACCTGATCTTCTTAGACATGTAGTTACCATTCCCTCCCTATTTGTTCTTTATTATTTGAATAGAATGTAGGAATTATTTTACATTTCTTTTTCATTTTTATGGTATACAACATGATTTAATATACATATACAGTGTGAAATAATTACAGCAATTAAGTTAATTAACACGTTACCTCGAATAGTTACCTTTGTGTGTGTGTGTGTGTGGTGAGAATGCTTATTTAAGATTTACTGTCTTAAAGAATGTATATATGGGGAGTTCCCTTCGTGGTGCAACGGAAACGAATCCAACTGGGAACCATGAGGTTGTAGGTTTGATCCCTGACCTTGCTCAGTGGGTTAAGGATTTGGCATTGCCGTGAGCTGTGGTGTAGGTCACAGATGTGGCTTGGATCCCGCATTGCTGTGGCTGTGGTGTAGGTCGGCAGCTGTAGCTCCGATTCAACCCCTAGCCTGGGAACCTTCATATGCCATGGGTGCAACCCTAAAAAGCAAAAAAAAAATCTACATCTATATCTATATGTGTGTGTGTGTGTATGTATATGTATATGTGTGTATATATAAATGTATGTATATGTGTGTGTGTATGTATATATATATATATATATATGACTGGGTTACTTTGTTGTACAGCAGAAACTGGCACAGCATTATAAATTAGCTATACTTTAGTAAAAAAAAATCTAAAAAAAAGATTTACTTTTTTAACAAATTTCAAGTATGTAATACAGTATTTTCTTAAATTATTTTTTAGAGCTGTACCTGCAGCGCCTGGAAGTTCCCAGGCCAGGGGTCGAATTGGAGCTGTAGCTGCCTGCCTACACCATAGCCACAGCAGCATGGGAGGGGAGCCACGTCTTCAACCTACAGCACAGCTCACGGCAATGCCGGATCCTTAACCCACTGAGCAAGGCTAGGGATTGAACCCGCATCCTCAGGGATACTAGTTGGGTTCATTTCCACTGAGCCACAACGGGAACTCCTATAACACAGTATTATTAACTACACTCACCATGGTCTAAAACTTAACTCATCTTATAACTGAAAATCTGTGCCCTTCGACCAGCATCTCCTCATTTCCTCGCCCCCAGCTGCCGGCAACCACCATTCTACTCTCTGTTTCCATGAACTTGGCTTTTTTTAGATTCCATATCTAAGTGAGGTCATACAGTATTTGCCTTTCTGTGACTTTCATGTTGGCACAAATCAGAGGATTTTCTTCTTTTATGGCTAAGTAATATTCAATATATATGTGTATACACATTCATACGTGACTATATCACATACTCATTATCCACTCTTCAGTCGATGGACGTCGTTTGTGTTGTTTCCATATTGCAGCCGTCATAAACAATGCTGCATTGCATATGGGAGTGTAGGTATATCAAGACACGGATTTTATTTCGTCTGGATAAAGATCTAGAAGTGGGATTTCTGGATCATGTAGCAGTTCTACGTTTTCGTTTTTGAGGAACCTCCGTACTGTTTTCCATGGCGGCCACACCAATTTACATTCCCACCAACAGTGTACAAAGGTATCCTTTTTCTGCACAGCCTCACCAACACGTGCCATCTTTTTGGTAATAGTCATCCTAACAGGGCTGAGGTGATATCCTCCTGTGGTTTGGACTTGCATTTCTCTAAAATGAGCAATATTGAGCATCTTTTGGGAGTTCCCGTCGTGGCTCAGTGGTAATGGACCTGACTGGTGTCCATGAGGACATGTGTTCAATCCCTGGCCTCGCTCAGTGGGTTAAGGATCTGGCGTTGTCTTGAGCTGTGATGTAGGTTGCAGACACGGCTCAGATCTGGCCAGCAGCTACAGCTCCAATTCCACCCCTAGCCTGGGAACCTCCATATGCCATGAGTGCAGTCCTTAAAAAAATATTCAGCATCTTTTCATTTGTGTATCTTCTTTGGAAAAATGTCTGTTCAGGTCCTTTGTGCATTTTCTAATTGGGTTTTTTTTTTTTTTTTTTGCTATGGACTTATATAAGTTCCTTATACATTTCAGATATAGTCTCCTTATCAGATATATGGTTTGCAAATTTCTCCCCTTCTATTGGGTTGCCTGTCTGTTTTGTTTATTCTTTCCTTTGCTGTACTGAAGCTTTTGAGATTAATATAGTACCACTTGATTATTTTTTGGTAGTTACCTGTGTTTTTGGTGTCATGTGTAAAAAATTATTGCCAAGACCAATATCAAGGGGCTTTTCCCCTGTGTTTTCTTCTAGGAATTTTGTGGCTTCAGGTTTTACATTTAAGCCTTTAATTCATTTCAAGTTAGTTTTTTTTTTTTTTCTTTTGTCTTTTTGTCTTTTTTGTTGTTGTTGTTGTTGTTGTTGTTGCTATTTCTTGGGCCGCTCCCGTGGCATATGGAGGTTCCCAGGCTAGGGGTTGAATCGGAGCTGTAGCCACCGGCCTACGCCAGAGCCACAGCAACGCGGGATCCGAGCTGCGTCTGCAACCTACACCACAGCTCACGGCAACGCCGGATCGTTAACCCACTGAGCATAGGGCAGGGATCGAACCCGCAACCTCATGGTTCCTAGTCGGATTCGTTAACCACTGCGCCATGACGGGAACTCCTCAAGTTAGTTTTTGTATGTGGTGTAAGGTGCATATCTGGTGTTATTCTCTGGCATGTAGCTGTCCAGTTTTCACAGCCCCACTTATTGAAGAGACCACCCTTTTCCCATTGGGTATTCTTGGCACCCTTGTCAAAGACTAGCTTAACGTACATGCATAGGTTTATTTCTGGGTTCTTGATTCTGTCCCATTGGTCTATGTGGTCTTTTTTGTGCCGATACCATACTCTTTTGATTACCATAGCTTTGTTTTATAGCTTGAAACCAGGACATGTGATGCCTCCAGACTCGCTCTTCTTTCTCATGATTGCCTTGGCCATTTGGGGTCTTTTGTGGTTCCGTGTGAATTTTAGGACTCGTTTTTCCTCTATTTTTGTGGGATTCTGGAGCAAACAGTGCTCACCTAAGTGCTCTGTATCAAGCCAAAATGGCTACACCATTTTGCAGGACTGTCCCAAAAATGTGTGACCTGGCTGTAAGGTGACTCTGCAGCCGTGGAAGGAACTGAGAACTGGAGGCTGTTTGCTGACTGAACTCCCTACAGCTGAGCTGCACGGCCTTCCTTGTGTCCACTGCTCTGTGTCTGCCACAGAGTTAACAGACGAGGGGTTCTGAGTCCTGACTCACCTTGTGACACGCGACAAAGTGCTCCAGAATGTTCAATCGCCATGGGAATACTGCCTTCGTGGGGTAGTTATGGGAAGATTAAATGAAGCAATGCACATATGATACCGTTCTCTAAAATCTAAGGTGTGTTAGCAATGTCCACCAAAAAAAAAAGGCCACATTAACTGGGATTCATAGGGTTTTTTTCTTTTCTCTGACCTACTTCCACCTCTTTTAGCCACCTGAATGAAAACATGTGATGTAATGGATAAAGTCTATACATTTTTTTCTATATCAGAGTATTTATTTATTTGTTTTTCATTTTAAATTATTTTTGTTTTTTCCATTATAGCAGGTTTACAGTGTTCTGTCAATTTCCACAGTGCAGCAAAGAGACCCAGTCACACATACATATATTCATTCTTTTTCGTCACATTATCATGCTCTCTCATATGTGACTAGGTGTAGGTCCCAGTGCCATACAGCAGGATCTCAGAGCTTATCCATTCCAAAGGCAATAGTTTGCATCTATTCACCCCAGATTCCCAGTCCGTCCCACTCCCTCCCCCTTGGCAACCACAAGTCTGCTCTCCAAGTTACATTGGAGTATTTAATATCCTCTCATGTGAAGATCCATGTTTGACTTAATTTGGATATCCAGGAGTGCCTAATACAGAACTTGGCACTCAGCAGATAATTTGTTCAATGAATGAATGAATGGGAAGGGTTGTACCTACTTCTAGAGGAGAGAGAAAATATTATCAGAAAGGAGTAATTATCTGGAAAATTATGTTAATAAATCCATAATATTTGATTGTCATGATATGGCTACATTAGTAGACCAGGGGCTAGGAAATCCTTTTGTTTGAATATGCCATTACCAATGGGCTGAGAATTTTCCATCAAATGAGTCCCGCACAGTCCAAGACAATAGTCATGGGCTTCCTTGTAACAGGAACAAGTTATTGGCAGGATTTATCTGGTGGCTCTACAATCAGTTTCATGCAAGTCAGCTCCTGTTTAGATACGGAATGCTTCTTGCTATCCTATGAGGATTATATGTCACCACATACAGAAGAAGCTTTGTAAAGGACTGTGTATATGCTTTCATTTCCATTAATATTATTTTTTTGTCCAATCAGTCCCTGCTTGAGAAAGTGATTTCAAGCCACTTTAAAGAAGTCTTATACTTTAAAAAAGAAAAAAAAAGAAGTCTTATTCTTAAGGCCTTGCTCAAAAATATCACTTCCTCACTGAAGGCTTGACTTTAAGTAATTTTCACTTTCTTTCCTACCAAAAAATAAGCTCCTTAGAATCACAGTACAGATATTCCATAATATTTGTTGAATGATTGAGTGACTGAATGAAATACTTTTAAGGCAATTTTTAAAAAAGGTGTTTATTGCTAAATGGAAGGTCTCATTTTTCTCTGATCTATTAAATGTGCTGGTTCCAATAGAAAAACTGAGCTACTGTATTTTCACACTAGGCTTTCCCCAAATTTGGTAGTATTTTACGTAGAATTTTTTTATAGTAGATTTTCAGTTTTATTTATGCTATTATATATATGTATATGAAAAGATAGATACATCTAGAGGGAGAGTCAATCTATGTTATAGTTAATATATTTGTAACTTTCTGCTTAACTTTTTCTACTTGAATTTTCTATATAAAGCCATTGTCAAGGAGTTCCCTGGTGGCCTAGCAGTACAGCTGTGGCTTGGGTCGCTACTGTGATGTGGGTTCAATTCCTGGCCCTAGAACTTCCACCTGGCCTGGGTGAGGCCAAAAAAAAAAGTCATTGCCAATTAATATGGTCATTGATGCATTGATGACATAGAGCTTAAAATAACCAAAGTATGTTTAGAATGCTAGTCATGAACCCCGCTTCCTCTCCAAAACTGAATAATTAATGTCATAACTTCCATGTATAAATAATATTTGAAAAAACAAGATTTCAAATCAAGTACAAAATATCCATATCACCTACCTCCTTTTTTTCTTTTTTTTTTTTTTTTTTTTTTTTTTGTCTTTTGTCTTTTTAGGGCTGCACCCGCGGCATTTGGAGGATCCCAGACTAGGAGTCTAATTGGAGCTGTAGCCACCGGCCTATGGCACAGTCATAGCAATGCCAGATCCGAGCCACATCTGAGACCTACACCACAGCTCAAGGCAGTGCCAGATCCTTAACCCACTGAGCGAGGCCAGGGATGGAACCCGCAACCTCATGGTTCCTAGTCAGATTCATTTCCGCTGTGCCAGGAAGGGAACTCCTGTATCACCTACTTTGAATTGCAATAAATCCATTACTCTGCACAGTGTTTATAATAGCTTCTGAAACACTCGTTGTTTAGTTTAATTATTGTTACCTTTGTAGAACAGTGTGACATTATACAAATTGTTTTGGTTTTATTATGGAAAATTTCAAACATACACAAAAGTATACAAAACAATATAATGAACCCTGTGTACATAACTCAGCTTCAATAACTACCAACATGTGGCCAGACTTGTTTCAAATATATTCCCTCCATATTTCCTCACTCAACTCCTACTAGACAATTTTAAAGCAAATCCCAGACAGCATATAATTTCACCTATAAATACTTCAATTTATAGAAATTATTTAACATTTATTTTTGGTCATGCCCTTGGCACACAGAAGTTCCCGGGCCAGGGATCAAACCTGCACCACAGCAGTGACCAGAGCCACAGCAATGACAAAGCCGGATCCTTGACCTGCTGAGCCATCAGGGAACTCCTAAAAGGAAAGTTGCTTTTAATCAGAATGCCAGCAACCTGGGGAGACAGTGGGCTCAATGTCCCCCCCCCCAAAAAAAAAATCTGCAAGGATTCTGCTCGGTCAAGAAGGTTTTTAAAGAGAAAGAGGGAAGGGATCTCAGTTACTCATTGAGATGGGGGTCAGAGCGGCCGCCCTCCCCACTGCGTGCAGGCTTGTTGATTCCTTGTGCTCTTTCCTCACAGTTTGTTCGCGAGATAACTGCAGGGGATGCTGGGGAAGAGAGCTGGTCATCTGTAAGGACTTTTCCTTTCTTTCTACTCTTTGATCCACGGAAAGAACCATCAACTTAGGCCAGGTATTGCGTGATCAAAAGATCTGAACAGTGTGCCAGGGCTGGAGACAAGTAGAGCTCAGGGCTGCCAGGTTGAAGGGTAGTGACAAGACAAAAGGGGGCCTCCTACTGAGAGCTCTTTCCTGTAAAGAGCTCTTTCCTGCCAAAAGCTGCTTACAAATTCCCACTTGTCAGAACATCTTTCCATTTCGATGTGCTAATGGGCGAACGTCTATCTTCTGCAACTTCATGCTGACACAGGGCACCATATTCTCAGAGCGGAAGACAGGGGGCTGCGGC
The DNA here is from genome assembly GCF_054392235.1 of Sus scrofa. Classification (NCBI taxonomy): domain Eukaryota; kingdom Metazoa; phylum Chordata; class Mammalia; order Artiodactyla; family Suidae; genus Sus; species Sus scrofa. The sequence goes on from NC_139401.1 coordinate 120,409,682, forward strand.
ATCTCTTTGCCGACAATTTTAGTTATCTGCTTACATATACGGGCAGAACAAGCTACAATTATTTTGATGCCCACAAAGATATAGATTGTTATGAGTCCCATTCTCTTAAGGCCAGCGCTTGGAATTGTGCTAGCCATGGATTCAGCATTGCTCAAAATAGAGCAGCTACTGTCAGGGCTTCAGTGTGGTCTCCGCACAGTTAGCTTTTTCCCTCTGGTGGCAGGTGCTTTTTTTTTTATTACTCAAATGAATTTATCACATCTGTAGTTGTATAATGATCACAACAATCTGATTTCACAGGATTTCTATCCCACAGCCCAAGCACATCCCACCACCCCCCAAACTGTCTCCTCCAGAGACCATAAGTTTTTCAATGTCTGTGAGTCAGCATCTGTTCTGCAAAAAAGTTCCATCTGTCCTTTCTTCAGATTCCACATGTCAGTGAAAGCATTGGATGTTGGTGTCTCATTGTCTGGCTGACTTCACTTGGCATGATAGTTTCTAGGTCCATCCATGTTGCTACAAATTCCGGTATTTCATTCCTTTTAATGGCTGGGTAATGTTCCACTGCGTATATGTACCACCTCTTCTTGATCCACTCCTCTGTCGATGGACATTTAGGTTGTTTCCACGTTTTGGCTATTGTAAATAGTGCTGCAATAAACATTGGAGTACATGTGTCTTTGCGAGTTGTGGTTTTCTCTGGGTAGATGCCCAGGAGTGGGCTTGCTGGATCCAATGGTAGTTCTATGTTTGGTTTTCTGAGGCATCTCCATACTGCTTTCCACAGTGGTTGCACCAATATCCCATCCCACCAACAGTGTGCTAGGGTTCCTTTTTCTCCACACCCTCTCCAGCACTTGTTGTTTGTAGACTTTTGGATGATGGCCATTCTGGCTGGTGTAAGGTGGTACCTCAGAGTGGTTTTGATGTGCATTTCTCTAATCATGAGTGAGGCTGAACATCTTTTCATGTGTTTCTCGGCCATCTGTATGTCTTCTTTGGAGAACGGTCTGTTTAGATCTTCCGCCCATTTTTTGCTTGCCCATTTTGGTTGTTTGTTTTTTTGGTATGGAGCTGCAGAAGGTGTTTATAAATTTTGGAGATTTATAAATTTTGGAGATGAATCCCTTGCCCATCAATTCACTTGCAAAGATTTTCTCCCATTCTGTGGGTTGTCTTTTTGTGTCGTTTAGGGTTTCCTTTGCTGTGCAGAAACGTTCAAGTTTGATTAGGTCCCATTTGTTTATTTTTGTTTTTACTGTCAGTACTCTAAGAGGTGGATCTGAGAAGATGTTGCTGTCGTTTATGTCAGAGAGGGTCTGGCCTATGTTTTCCTCTAAGAGTTTTATAGGGTCTGGTCTTATATCTAGGTCTTTAATCCATTTCGAGTTGATTTTTGCATATGGTGTTAGGGAGTGTTCTCATTTCATTCTTTTCCATGTGGCTGTCCAGTTTTCCCAGCACCACTACTGAACAAGCTGTCCTTTCTCCATTGTATCTTCTTGCCTCCTTTGTCATAGATGAGTTGGCTGTAGGTGCGTGGGTTGAATTCTGGGCTTTCTATCCTGTTCCACTGATCTATATGTCTGTCTTTGTGCTGGTACCATACGGTTTTGATGATTGTTGCTTTGTAGTATAGTCTGAAGTCCGGGAGCCTGATTCTGCCAGCTCCATTTTTCTTTTTCAGGATGTCTTTGGCTATTCTGGGTCTTTTGTGCTTGCAAACAAACTTTAAAATATTTTGTTTGAGTTCTGTGAAAAATGTCCTTGGTAATTTGATAGGGATTGCATTGAATCTGTAGATTGCCTTAGGTAGTATAGTCATTTTGATAATATTAACTCTTCCAATCCAAGAGCATGGTATATCTTTCCATCTATTTGTGTCATCTTTGATTTCGTTCATCAGTGCCTTATAGTTTTCAGAGTACAGGTCTTTTGTCTCTTTAGGTAGGTTTACTCCTAGGTATTTTATTCTTTTGGATGCGATGGTAAACGGGATTGCTTCCCTAATTTCTTTTTCTGCTCTTTTATTGTTAGTGTATATAAATGCCATCAATTTCTGTGTATTAATTTTGTATCCTGCAACTTTGCCAAATTCGCGGATAAGCTCTAACAGTTTTCTGGTAGAGTCTTTAGGATTCTCTAAGTATAGTATCATGTCATCTGCAAATAGTGATAGTTTTACTTCTTCCTTTCCAGTTTGGATTCCTTTTATTTCTTTTACTTCTCTGATTGCCAAGGCTAGAACTTCCAGAACTATGTTGTAGAGTAGTGGCGAGAGTGGACATCCTTGTCTTGTTCCTGATCTCAGTGGGAATTCTTTCATCTTTTCACCATTGAGAATGATGTTTGCTGTTGGTTTGTTATATACGGCCTTTATGATGTTGAGGTAGGTTCCCGCTATGCCCACTTTCTGAAGGGTTTTTATCAGAAATGGGTGTTAGATTTTGTCAAAGGCTTTTTCCGCATCTATTGAGAGGATCATATGGTTTTTATTCTTCAGTTTGTTAATGTGGTGTATCACACTGATGGATTTGTGGATATTGAAGAACACTTGCAGCCCTGGGATAAATCCCACTTGATCATGATGTACAATCCTTTTAATGTATTGTTGGATGCGGTTTGCTAGAATTTTGTTGAGGATTTTTGCATTGATGTTCATCAGTGAAATTGGCCTGTAGTTTTCTTTTTTTGGGGTATCTTTGTCTGGTTTTGGTATCAGGGTGATGGTGGCCTCATAGAATGAGTTTGGGAGTATCCCTTCCTCTGTGATTTTTTGAATAGTTTCAGAAGGATAGGCATTAGCTCTTCTGTAAATGTTTGATAGAATTCACCTGTGAAGCCATCTAGTCCTGGACTTTTGTTTGTTGAAAGTTCTTTAATCACAGTTTCAATTTCAGTTCTTGTGATTGGTCCATTCGTCTTTTCTATTTCATCTTGGTTTAGTCTTGGAAGATTGTACTTTTCTAAGAATTTGTCCATATCTTCTAGGTTTTCCATTTTATTGGCATATAGTTGCATATAGTAGTCTCTTATGATCCTTTGTATTTCTGTGATGTCCGTTGTTACTTTTCCTTTTTCATTTCTAATTTTATTGATTTGAGTCCTCTCTCTTTGTTGCTTGAAAAGTCTGGCTAGGGGTTTATCAATTTTGTTTATCTTTTCAAAGAACCAGCTTTTCATTTCATTGATCTTTTCTATGATTTTCTTTGTTTCTATTTCATTGATTTCTGCTCTGATCTTTATGATTTCTTTCCTTCTACTAACTTGAGGTCTTGTCTTTTCTTCTCTCTCGAGCTGCTTTAGCTGTAAGTTAGCTTGTTTATCTGGGCTTTTTCTTGTTTCCTGAGGTGGGCTTGTATTGCTATAAATTTTCCTCTTAGAACGGCTTTTGCTGCATCCCATAGGTTTTGGAGTGTTGTATCTTTGTTGTCATTTGCTGCTAGGTATTTTTTAATTTCCTCTTTGATTTCTTCAGTGGTCTATTGGTTGTTTAGTAGCATGTTGTTTAGTCTCCACGTGTTTGTGTTTTTTGCAGTTTTTTTCTCGTTGTTGATTTCCAGTCGTATAGCGTTGTGATTGGAAAAGATGCTTGATATAATTTCAATTTTCTTAAAGTTACCAAGGTTCCATATGCACTTGAGAAGAATGTGTATGCTGTTGCTTTTGGATGAAATGTCCTATAAATATCTATTAAGTCCATCTGGTTTAATGCATCATTCAGGGCCTGTGTTTCCTTATTGATTTTCTGTCTGGTTGATCTGTCCATTGCTGTAAGTGGGGTGTTAAAATCCCCCACTATGATTGTGTTATTGTCAATTTCTCCTTTTAAGGTTGTTAGCAGTTGCCTTATATATTGTAGTGAACCTGTGTTGGGTGGGTAGATATTTAAAATTGTTATATCATCTTCTTGGATTGATCCTTTGATCATTATGTACTGTCCTCCTTTGTCCCTTAAAATAGTCTTCATTTTAAAGTCTATTTTGTCTGATATGAGTATTGCTACTCCAGCTTTCTTTTGATCCCCGTTTGCATGAAATATTTTCTTCCATCCTCTCACTTTCAATTTGTATGTGTCCCTAGAAGTGAAGTGGGTCTCTTGAAGACAGCATATATATAGGTCTTGTTTTTGTATCCATTCAGCCAGTCTATGTCTTTTGGTTGGGGCGTTTAGTCCATTAACATTTAAGGTAATTATTGATATGTATGTTCTTATTGCCATTTTATTAATTGCTTTGGATTTGCTTTTGCTCCTCTTTTTTCTTTCCTCCTTCTCTTGTTCTTTTCTGCCTAGAGAAGTTCCTTTAGTATTTGTTGTAAGGCTGGTTTAGTGTTGCTGAATTCTCTCAGCTTTTGCTTGTCTGTGAAGGTTTTGATTTCTCCTTCAAATCTGAATGAGAGCCTTGCTGGGGAGAGTAATCTTGGTTGGAGGTTTTTTCCTTTCATCATGTTAAGTATATCATGCCACTCCCTTCTGGCCTGCAGAGTTTCTGCTGAAAAATCTGCCGATAACCTTATTGGGGTTCCCTTGTATGTTATTTGTTTCTTTTCCCTAGCTGCTTTCAAGATTTTCTCTTTGTCTTTAATTTTGGTCAGTTTGATTAATATGTGTCTTGGGGTATTCCTCCTTGGGTTTATTTTATATGGTACTCATTGTGCTTCCTGGATTTGAGTGAGTGATTCCTTCCCCATGTTAGGGAAGTTTTTGGCTATTATCTCTTGGAATATTTTTTCTGTCTCCTTCTCTCTCTCTTCTCCTTCTGGCACCCCTATAATATGGATGTTGGTGTATTTCACATTGTCCTAGAGTTCTCTGAGACTCTCTTCATTTGTTTTCAATCCTTTTTCTCTTTTCTGTTCTACATCCATAATTTCCACTAATCTGTCCTCCACCTCGCTTATTCGTTCTTCTGCCTCCTGTATTCTGCTGTTGGCTGCTTCTAGCGATTTTTTATTTCAGTTATTGTATTTTGCATCTCTTCCTGTTTAAGTTTTATATCTTGGATCTCTTTGGTCAGTATTTCCTGTAAGTTATCCATTTTTGCCTCCAGTTTATTCCCAATGTCTTGCATCATCTTCAGCACCAACAGTCTAAAGTCTTTTTCCTGGAGGCTAAGAATCTCCTCCTTGCTTAGCTGATTTTCTTTCTTAGCTGGTTTTTTCCTTTCTCCCTCATCTGAGTTATAGTCCTCTGTCTTTTCATTTTTATAGGTTTTCGGTGTGGTGACCTTTTTACAGATAATAGAGTTGTAGCCTCTCTACTTCTGATGTCAGCCCCCCTGTGGCAGAAGTCTGTATGGGGGCTTGCTGTAGGCTTCCTGATGGGAGGGACTGATGCCTGCCCATAGGTAGGTGAAGCTGATTCTATTCCCTCTGGTGGGTGGGGCTTAGTCTCTAGATGGGATTAGAGGCAGCTGTGTGCCTGAGGGGTCTTGAGGTAGCCTGTTTCCTGAAGGGCAGGGCTGTGATCCCACCTGGATTGTTGTTTGCCCTGGGGCTTCTCAGCAGCTGACTGACGGGTGCGGCCAGATTTTCCCGAAATGACCACCTCCAGAGAAAGGCATGGCTGCTGAATATTCCCGAGAGCTTTGCTTTCAATACCCTTCCCTCACAACAAGACACGTTCACCCCTGTTTTCCCAGGATGTCCTCCAAGAACTGCGGTCAGGTTTGACCCAGAGTCCCATGGAAACTTTGCTTTGCTCTGGGACCCACTGCACGTGAAAGTCTGTGTGCACTTTTTAAGAATGGGGTCTCTGTTTCCCCCAGTCCCGTGGAGCTCCTGTGCACACAAGCCCCACTGGCCTTCAATGCCAGATGCTCTGGGGGCTCTTGCTCCCCGTGCCAGGTCCCTGCACGTGAGAGTTTGATGTGAGGCGCAGAACTCTCACTCCTGTAGGTGAGTCTCTGTGAACCAGTTAGTTTCCAGTCTGTGGAGCTTCCCACCCAGGAGGTATGGGGTTGTTTATATCGCAAAATCACCCCTCCTACCTCTTGATGTGGCCTCCTCTTTTTCTTCTGGAGTAGGATATCTTTTTTAAGGTTTCCAGTCCATTTGGGTGAAGAGTGCTCAGTCTTTAGTTGTGAATTTTGTTGTTTTTAGGAGAGAAGTTGAGCTCCAGTCCTTCTATTCCGCCATCTTCCTGAAAGCTGGTGGCAGTTACTGTATCTGTAAACCGACTCAGGAATGTACATCACTGAATCTGTGACTCTCTTGTCCTTATCGTTAACTGCTCGAGCCTGCTCTTTTGTGCCCCTGGGAGGCCTGGGAGACTTCAGCTTTTCTACAAACAGGAAGCAAGGGGACATGGAGGGTCTTTTGTGTTTGGGGCGGGGGAGGGGACCTGGTTCTGCTTGGTTCCATGTAAAAATGAGAAAACTATGAAAATCTAGAAATATCCTGCTCTCAGAGTTCTCTAACATGTCTCTAAGTCCTGTGTTCACTTTAAATAAACAGAAACTGCAGATCAGATGAAGCATATGTGTTGTTTAAACAAGAAGGACAAGAAGAAAACTCCATCTGCATAGTCACTCTTGGGAAAAGAAGCCTTGTCCTTGAAGCAATAGATTGGTGAGCAAGCGTACAGATTTTAAGGCAGAATAAAATGCTCATGTATCTTTTCTCCTTTTTGGATGATTTTGTAGTTAGCATGTATAGCTCTCCCTTATCAAGACTGGCTGTTGACAATCTCCCTGTGTGTTCCATGGGCATCCTGGGTAAGGGCTGGCTTCCCACCACCCCGCCTAAGCCTGTGACTTCCATTTCCCAGCTCCCAGTGGCTGGTGTTCCCTGCCCAGTGGCTGACTTCTTTCCCCCATGGGCTTTGGTGGCTGAAGATCCAGCTGATTGCCACACAGGCCCAGCACCCCGCTTCTCTCGGCACATGATGTTTCTCTAGGCCTGTGACAGGTTGAAAGTGCTGGACGCATTCAAGTGCTTGGCAAGCCATGGCTGGGACTCCTTCAAAAACCCAACGGCCTGAGAATAGAAGCCTGAGGGGCTTCACATCTTAGCTGTGTTCACAGGCTCACCTGAATTAGATGGCTGGGCTCCAGAAAAGTCCTAGCTGTCAGGGCTCCCAGGGAGATAGTTATCCGTGACCTGCTCCCCTTCCCTTATCTGCCTAATTGCTCCTTTCCTTTTTGTTATGAGTTTTTAGGGCTGCAACTGAAGCATGTGGAAGTTCCTGGGCTAGGAGTGGAGTTGGAGCTGCAGCTGCCGGCCTGTGCCACTGCCACAGCAACGCCGGATCCTTAACCCCCTGAGCAAGGCCAGGGATCGAACCCACATCCTCATGGATACTAGTTGGGTTCTTAACCTGCTGAGCCACAATGGGAGCTCCTCCTTTTTATTGATAGTTTTATCGACATAACCTACATGTAATCACCCATTTAACATGTACAATGCAGGGGTTTTTATTATATTCACAGACTTGTGCAACCATTACCACAATCAAATTTGAGAACATTTTCCTGATCCTCAAAGGAAAGCTTGTGCGCATTAAGCAGTAGCTTCCCGTTTCCCCATCCCCCACCCCCAGGCAACTACCAATCTGCTTTCTCTCTCGCTGGATTTGCCTATTCTGGGTAGTTCAAGTAAATGGAAACCTAAGATAGGTGGTCTGTTTTCTTCCACTGCACGTAATGTGCTGAGATTCATCCATATGCTAGTGTGGATCAGTGCTCCATTCCTTTTTCCTTTTTCAACGGCTGGCCCTGTGGCCGATGGCATTTCCTGGGCCAGCAATCAAATTTGAGCCACAGCTGCAACCTACACCACAGCTGTAGCAACACGGGATCCTTCACCCACTATGCCAGGCCAGGGATAGAACTGGCTCCTCTGCAGCGACCTGAGCTGCTGAAGTGGGGTTCTTAACCCACTGCACCACAGCAGGAACTCCAGTACTTCATTCCTTTTTATGGCTGAATAATGTTTCCATTGTACGCCCCCCTTTTCTTTTCTTTTTCTTTTTTTTTAGGGCTGCACTCACGGCATATGGAGGGTCCCAGGCTAGGGGTCGAATTGGACCTGTAGCTGCCAGCCTACACCAGAGCCACAGCAATGCGGATCCGAGCCGCATCTGGGACCCACACCACAGCTCACGGCAATGCCAGATCCTTAACCCACTGAGTGAGGCCAAGGATCAAACCCACAACCTCATGGTTCCTCGATGGATTCGTTAACCACTGAGCCACGACGGGAACTCTCTGGATATGCCACTTTTTGTTGGTCTCTTCATCTGGTGTGGACCTCTGGGTAGTTTCTACTTTTTTAGCTATTATGAATAATGCTGCTATGAACACTGATTTACAAGTTTCTATGAGGACACGTGTTTTCATTTCTCCAGGAGTAGAATTGCAGGGTCATAAACATAACTCTATGTTTAACCTATCGAGGAATGCTGGATGCTTTAATAGAAAATTGATTTTTTAATTCTCAGAATGTAAATTTTTTTACTTCATAGATTATTCACCAGCCAATTTAAGCTCACACTTGCATCCCTGTTATTCATATTTCGTATGATCATTTGGTGTCTGTTCAGGGAATAAAAGTAAGTGTAATTATTGACCTAATCACAAATAGAATTAGCAACTGAAAATAACAAAAATACACACACTTTGGATAATTAGGAACTCACCATGACTAAGTAATTTATCCATTGTCCTTTTGTGTTTAGGTCAAACATTCTTACTCTAATCAATCTGAAAAAGAATGAAAAGTCAAGTATATTACTTATATCTCAGTAGTTGTATTTCTTTTCTTTTTTTCTTTTTTTTGTCTTTCTGCCTTTTCTAGGGCCGCTCCCGTGGCACGTGGAGATTCCCAGGCTAGGGGTCTAATCGGAGCTGTAGCCACAGGCCTACACCAGAGCCACAGCAACACGGGATCTGAGCTGTGTCTGCGACCTACACCACAGCTCACAGCAACACCGGATCCTTAACCCACTGAGCAAGGCCAGGGATTGAACCCGCAACCTCATGGTTCATAGTCAGATTCATTGACCGCTGCGCCACGACAGGAACTGCAGTAGTTGTATTTCTGTTGTATGAGAAAGATGGTCAAAGGAAGTAGTTGAACTTGAAATTTAATATTTTTATTCTTAAATTTTTAATTGAGATGTCATTGTAGTGTTAATTTCTAATGTACAGCAAAGTAATTCAGTTTTGCATGTACATACATTCTTTTTTATAGTCTTCTCTGTCATGGTTTATTTTATCTCAGGATATTGAATGAAATATAACATTTTTAAAAACCTTTCTTTCTACTGCAGTCTAGACCACCAGCTGCTTTAACTTCCTGAGTTGGCCTCACAAAGATGTGTTTGTCTTCTTTGCTCAAGACGGTGCTTTAAATACAAATATATGAGTTCCTGTCGTGGCACAGCAGAAACAAATACGAGTAGGAACCATGAGGTTGCGTGTTGGATCCCTGGCTTCACTCAGTGGGCTAAGGATCTGGTGTTGCCGTGAGCTGTGGTGTAGGTGGCAGATGCGGCTCGGATCCCACGTTGCTGTGGCTGTGGTGTAAGCCGGTGGCTATAGCTCAGATTCAATCCCTAGCCTGGGAACCCCCATATGCTGCGGGTGCGGCCCTAAAAAGGACAAAGGACAAAAATAAATAAGTAAATAAGCACGAATATAAAAGGAACTGGCTGGATTATGGAATTCCCACTGTGGCACAGCGGGTTAAGGACCTGGCGTCTCTGCAGCAGCTCAGGCTGCTGCTGAGGTTCAGGTTCAATCCACAACCTGTATGGTGGAGTCAGGATCCAGCATTGCTGTAGCTGTGGCGTAGGTTGTAGCTGTGGCTGGGCTTCGATCCCTGGCCTGGGAACTTCCATATGTGGCAGGTACAGCCATTAAAAAAAAGGGACTGGCTGGATTAGCCAACAACTGCCCCTTCCATCCTCTTCCTGTCTCGACTTGAGCACTAACCCTTATCCTCACCCCAATTCTAAACTACCCTGTTCTCCCACTATGATACCACTCTTGAGAAAAGGGCAAGAAGGAATGCATCAATGAGCCATTCTGGGATAGGTGAGCACGGTAGAAAAATTGTGAGTAGCTTCCTGCCTCAGCTCCCCATCACTTAGCTCCAATCTCTTGATAAAACTATCTGGGTTGTCCCTGTTTCCAGGTTCAGAGGAGAATTTCTGTTTGGGGATCTATAATCTCCCTCAAGTTTTATTTTAGAAGTTTTCTTACACTCTGTCTACATAAGCAAAAGGAAAACTGGATTTGAGAGCTACTCTGATTGTCCTGCTAATCCAGGCAAAATACTCGGCTCTTGGGTAAAATGATGATGTTTGTGTTAAGTGTTTCTAATTGTCTATACTCCCTAAATGCAAGTGATTATCGTGATAAATTGATCCTTAGAGTACACACGGGGATGCTATAATGTGGGCCTTTGGGTCTTTTAGTAATTAGAGCCCAGCTGATCAGACTTTTACCAAATCTCACTCAATGTTAAACAAAGCCAAGTTTCCTAACCATAGGAGATGATTTGTGCCAAAAATGTGAATAATGCAAAATAGTCTCCTGACACATCACTTCTATTTCTGCTCCTCTGGAAGTAATCAACTTCTTGTCCTTTTTCCTATTTGATTTAATAAGGTAATATATTTACATAGTTCAAAAATCAGAAGTACCAAAAAGAGGTATACATGGACAAGTCCCACACCCTCGCCCCTTGCATCCTATTTTTGTCTGGTTCTTGTATGCTCTTCCAGTATTTATGAAATATATAGTCTCTTATCCTTCCTTACACAAAAGTATCACACTCTAAACACATCCTGTACCTGGTTTCTTAATATTTAACAATGTATCTGATATCGGTACATAGAGAGCATCCTTACTTTTTAACACTGCTTTGGATAGATGCAATGTAATTAAACCAGGCCCTTCCTGATAGATACTTGCATTGTTTTCAGTCTTTTAATTGATTTAGAATGTTTTGAATACAAGACCATAACAAATGGAAACATTGGGAATACGAATCTGGCCATTTCCTGGGCGGGGGGGAAATTGCTTTCAGAAAGAGATAAGGGGGGTAGGGAACTCCCAGACAGATGTTAACCAGATAGCTTTTATACGTGAGCACAACCTAAGATTTCTCCCATAAACTTTTAGGAGTGGTTTTGCGATCTATGGGAAAGGCTGACTTTTGCCCTTGAAAGTAAATTCATTTCAAAAGTTTGATTATATGTATTTCAAAAGTTGCATACTTTTTGAAAACAGGAGGAGAAAGAGAAACTGGGTAAAATATACTTTAAGCAAGACTCAAAAATATTTTTTAAAACAAGAGCAGTCCGAAGAACCAAGGAGAGTGTAGTAGTGAATGTGTTAAAAAGTTTATAAATTTCAGGAGTTCCCGTTGTGGCTCAGTGGTTACCGAACCCGACTAGCATCCATGAGGATGCAGGTTCAATTCCTGCCCTCGCTCGGTGGGTTAAGGATCTGGCGTTTCTGTGAGCTATGGTGTAGGTCGCAGACACGGCTCGGATCCTGAGTTGCTGTGGCTGTGGTGGAGGCCGGCCGGTGGCTACAGCTCTGATTCGACTGCTGGCCTGGGAACCTCCATATGCCGCGGGTACGGCTCTAAAGAAACTAAAGAAAAAAAGAGGAGTTCCCGTCGTGGCGCAGTGGTTAACGAATCCGACTAGGAACCATGGGGTTGCGGGTTCGGTCCCTGCCCTTGCTCAGTGGGTTAACGATCTGGCGTTGCCGTGAGCTGTGGTGTAGGTCGCAGACGCGGCTCGGATCCCGCGTTGCTGTGGCTCTGGCGTAGGCCGGTGGCTACAGCGCCGATTCAACCCCTAGCCAGGGAACCTCCATATGCCGCGGGAGCGGCCCAAGAAATAGCAACAACAACAACAACAAAAGACCAAAGACAAAAAAAAAAAAAAAAAGAAAAAAAGACAAAAAAAAAGTTTATAAATTTCATTCAAAATATGGTGTCTTTCGTTTGTCAGATTTTTAAATTAAACATGATTGCGGGAGGGCTGCTTTCATTTAAAAAAGATAACCAGTTCCAAAATGGTTAAACCAATCTTTACTGTATTTACCATGATATTTCCAGATAATATTATGCATGTTATCATTTCTTGATTTCTCCATTTCAGACATTATCCATTCACTTTTCTTTTTCTTGGTAAAAGTATATGCTGAAAGTTTATCATGTTCATTGTGTTGGAACTTTAACATAAAAGGTAAACCATGATTTATCAAAGTCTTTTAAAATTAGTTTTAAGATCTTTATAATTTAGGAGCTGAGTCAAGAACACAAAAGTTAATACATTAAAATTATAATTATTAGGGAGTTCCTGTTTTGGCTCAGTGCGTTACGAACCCGACTAGCATCCATGAGGATGCAGGTTCGATCCCTGGTCTCCCTCAATGGGTTAAGGATCCCACGTTGCTGTGGCTGTGATGTAGGCCAACAGCTGCAGCTCCAATTCGACCCCTAGCCTGGGAACTTCCATATGTTCAGGTGTGGCCCTAAAAAAAATATATATATATATATTTATAGAGAGAGAGAAATAAAATAATATATATAGTATATTATTTTATTTATTTTTATAATTATTTTATTTCTGTATTTTAAGGTAAGGCATACACATGTTCTTTAGCACTATTCCCTAAATGCCTCTCGCATTATCCTGATTTCTTTGTTTTGATAGACTTTATATTTTAGAGCAGTTTTATGTTTACAGCAAAGCTGAGCAGTAGGTACAGAAATTTCTTGTATACCTCCTACCCCCACATATGCACATCCTCTCCCATTTTCACTTCCCCCACCAGCGTGGTACACTTGTAACAATTGAACCTGCACTGATATCTAATCATCCGAATCCATAGTTACATTACCATTCACTCTTGGTATTGTACCTTCTAGGGGTTTAAATAAATATATAATGATATGTATCCACCATTATAGTTTGATACAGAATGTTTTCACTGCTCTAAAAGTCCCCTGTGCTCTGCCTCTTTATCCACCTTCCTCTCACCCCCGCCCCAACCCCTGGCAACCACTGATGTTTTTACTGTTACCATAGTTTCACCTTTTCCAGAATGTCATATAGTTGGAATCATGCAGTATGCAGCCTTACTAGATTGGCTTTTTGGGGGGCGGCGGCATAACACCTGTGGTGTATGGAAGTGACCTACTCCACAGCTGCGGCAATGCCAGATCCTTAACCCACGGCACCAGACCAGGGATTGAACCCTTGCCCCAAGCCACTGCAGTCGAATCCTTAACCCGCTGCGCCACAGTGCAAACTCTCACTTGGCTTCTTTCACTTAGTACTATGCATTTCAGCTTCCTCCAAATCTTTTCATGACTTGATAGCTCATTTCTTTTTAACATTGTTAAAAATAATTTTACTATATTAATAATATGTCATTTCTCTGATAATACATGATGTGGAGCATCTTTTCATATGCTTATTTGCGATCTTTATATTCTCTTCAGTGAAGTGTCTGTTAAGGTCCTTGACCCATTTTTTAATTGGTTTTTTTCCCGTTACTGTTGAGTTTTGAGTGTTCTTTGTATATTTTGGATAACAATCCTTTATCTGATATGTCTTTTCCAAATATTTTCTCCTGTTCCACGAGTTGCCTTTTAACTGTTGTTATTGTCTTTTGATGCACAAAATTTTAAAATTTTCCTTGAAGTCCAACTTGTCTGTTTTTTCTCTTGTTGCCTGTATCTTTGGCATCATATCCAAGAAATCACAGTCAAATTCAATGTTGTAAAGTCTTCACCCTATGCTTTCTTCTAAGAATTTTATAGTTTTAGGTCTTACATTCATGTCTTTGATTCATTTTGACTGAATTTTTGTATATAGCGTAGCTAAAGATCCAACTTCATTCTTCTCTATGTGGATAGCCATTTTTCCCAGCACCAAATGTTCAAAGACTGCCCCCTTCCCCAGTAAGTGATTTTAGCACTCTTATCAAAAACCATTTGACTGTATATGCAAGGGTTTATTTCTGGGTTTTCTATTTGATCCCGTTGGTCTAAATCTCTCTTTAAGCCAGTGTAATATAGCTTTAAATAGCTTTCTAGTAAATTTTGAAACCAGGAAGTGTGAGCCCTCCAATTTTGTTCTTGTCTTTCAAGTTTGTTTTTGTTATTCAGGGGTCCCTTGAGACTCCATATAAATTTTAGTATAGGTTATTCTAAGCCCGGAAAAATACCGTTGGATGTTGGTAAGGATTGCACTGAATCTGTAGATTGCTTTGGCTAATATTAAAATCTTAACAAACTAAGTCTTCCAGTTCATAAACATGTTTCCATTTATTTAGGTCTTCTTTAATTTCTTTCAGCAATGCTTTGTAGTTTTCACAAGCCACTGATGAAAGAAATCAAAGATGACACACAGATGGAAAGATATACCATGCTCGTGGATTGGAAGAGTTAATATTATCAAAATGACTATACTACCTAAGGCAATCTACAGATTCAATGCAATCCCTATCAAATTACCAAGGACATTTTTCACAGAACTCAAACAAGATATTTTAAAGTTTGTTTGGAAGCACAAAAGACCCAGAATAGCCAAAGACATCCTGAAAAAGAAAAATGGAGCTGGCAGAATCAGGCTCCCGGACTTCAGACTATACTACAAAGCAACAATCATCAAAACCGTATGGTACCGGCACAAAGACAGACATATAGATCAGTGGAACAGGATAGAAAGCCCAGAATTCAACCCACGCACCTACAGCCAACTCATCTATGACAATGGAGGCAAGAAGATACAATGGAGAAAGGACAGCTTGTTCGGTAGTGGTGCTGGGAAAACTGGACAGCCACATGGAAAAGAATGAAATGAGAACACTCCCTAACACCATATGCAAAAATCAACTCGAAATGGATTAAAGACCTAGATATAAGACCAGACCCTATAAAACTCTTAGAGGAAAACATAGGCCAGACCCTCTCTGACATAAACGACAGCAACATCTTCTCAGATCCACCTCTTAGAGTACTGACAGTAAAAACAAAAATAAACAAATGGGACCTAATCAAACTTGAACGTTTCTGCACAGCAAAGGAAACCCTAAACGACACAAAAAGACAACCCACAGAATGGGAGAAAATCTTTGCAAGTGAATTGATGGGCAAGGGATTCATCTCCAAAATTTATAAATCTCCAAAATTTATAAACACCTTCTGCAGCTCCATACCAAAAAAACAAACAACCAAAATGGGCAAGCAAAAAATGGGCGGAAGATCTAAACAGACCGTTCTCCAAAGAAGACATACAGATGGCCGAGAAACACATGAAAAGATGTTCAGCCTCACTCATGATTAGAGAAATGCACATCAAAACCACTCTGAGGTACCACCTTACACCAACCAGAATGGCCATCATCCAAAAGTCTACAAACAATAAGTGCTGGAGAAGGTGTGGAGAAAAAGGAACCCTAGCACACTGTTGGTGGGATGGGATATTGGTGCAACCACTGTGGAAAGCAGTATGGAGATGCCTCAGAAAACCAAACATAGAACTACCATTGGATCCAGCAATCCCACTCCTGGGCATCTACCCAGAGAAAACCACAACTCGCAAAGACACATGTACTCCAATGTTTATTGCAGCACTATTTACAATAGCCAAAACGTGGAAACAACCTAAGTGTCCATCGACAGAGGAGTGGATCAAGAAGAGGTGGTACATATACGCAGTGGAATATTACCCAGCCATTAAAAGGAATGAAATACCGGAATTTGTAGCAACATGGATGGACCTAGAAACTATCATGCTAAGTGAAGTCAGCCAGACAATGAGACACCAACATCCAATGCTTTCACTGACATGTGGAATCTGAAGAAAGGACAGATGGAACTTTTTTGCAGAACAGATGCTGACTTACAGACATTGAAAAACTTATGGTCTCTGAAGGAGACAGTTTGGGGGGTGGGGGGATGTGCTTGGGCTGTGGGATGGAAATCCTGTGAAATCAGATTGTTATGATCATTATACAACTACAGATGTGATAAATTCATTTGAGTAATAAAAAAAAGCAATGCTTTGTAGTTTTCATAATACAATTTTTCACCTCCTTGGGTAAGTTGATGACTAAATATTTTATTCTTTTTGATGTTATTGTAAATGGAAGTGTTTTCATAATTTTCTTTTCAGATCGTTAATATTAGTGTACAATTTTACTTCTTCCTTTCCAATTTAAAGCCTTTTATTTCTTTTTCTTGTCTAATTGCTCTGGCTGAAACAAACAATACTACACTGAATGGAAGTGGTGAAAGTGGCCAGTCTTATTTTGTTCCTGTCTTAGAGGAAAACTTTTCAATCCTTTACTATTGAGTCTGATGTTTACTGTGGGTTTTTACATATGGCTTTTATTATGCCAAGGTAGTTTCTTTCTAGTATTAGTTTGTTGCATGTTTTTATGATGAAAGGGTGTTAAATTTTAGGAACAACATCACAGGCGCAAATCTTCATGACCTGGTATTGGCAGTGAATTCTTAAATATGACACCAAAACCACATAAAAGAGAAGAAAAAAAAATACATTGGACTTCATCAAAATTACAAACGTTTGTGCATCAAAGGACCCTATCAAGAATGTTAAAAGACGATTCACAGAGTAGGAGAAATTTTTTGCACATCACATGTCTGATAAAGTTGCAGTATCCAGAACATACAAAGAACTCTTTCAACTCAGCGACAGAAAGACAAACAGCCCAATTAAAAACAGGCAAAGGACTTGAATTGACCTTTCTCCAAAGACGATATATAAATGGCCCAAAAGTACATGAAAAGATGCTCAGTGTCCTTATTCATTAGGGAAATGCAAATCAAAACCACAATGAGTTGGAGTTCCCGTCGTGGCTCAGTGGTTAACGAATCTGACTAGGAACCATGAGGTTGCAGATTCGGTCCCTGGCCTTGCTCAGTGGGTTAAGGATCTGGCGTGGCCGTGAGCTGTGGTGTAGGTCACAGACATGGCTCAGATCCCACGTTGCTGTGGCTCTGGCGTAGGCAGGTGGCTACAGCTCCGATTCAACCCCTAGCCTGGGAACCTCCATATGCCGTGGGAGTAGCCCAAGAAAATGGCAAAAAGAGAAAAAGAAAAAAACCACAATGAGTTATAACTTCATACCCACTAAGATGGCTATAATCAAAAAGATGAGCAATAGCAAATGTTGTGCAGGATATGGAGAAAATGTGAACCCTCATACACTGCTGGTATAAAGCAAAACTATGCAGCTGATTTGGAAAGCACTTTGACAGTTCCTGTGTTTAAAAAGTTAAACATAGTTACCGTATGACCACTTCTAGGTATACACTCAAAAGAACTGAAAACATATCATCTGGCAAAACTTGTCTGTGACTGTTCATAGCAACATTATGTATAATAGTCAAAATATGGAAACAATCCAAGAGTCCACTGATATCTTGACAAACAAAATGTGGTCTATCAATACAGTGGAGTATTAACCAGCCATAAAAGGAATGCAGTACTGACACATGCCAAAGCATAGATGGACCTTGAACACCTGATGTGAAGTCAAAGATGCCAGACACAACAGGCCATATTGATAATTTTACTAATTTGAAACGTCTGAGATAGGCAAATCCACGGAGGCAGAAAGTTAGAGATCGGGGCTATACAACTTCGTAAATATACTAAAAAGCACTAAACTGTACACTTTAAAGTGGCATGTGACATGTGAATTACATCTTTGAGGAAAAAAAGAGGAAGAAAAGGAGAGAAAAAATACCACCCCTGAGCAAGTGAAATTGCTGATGTTGTCATAGATTCTCCTAAGGTGCCAATTATTTTCTCTGTGAAGGGAAGGGGCAGGCTCCTGATAAAGCCAGTAGCTAATTGGGAATGGCTGTGCTCCAGGACCCTGCAGGACAAATTTTAATAACACTCCTCTAATAGTTGCTCTGGTAATTTCTCCAGAAATGTGTCCCGTACATTTTGCTCTCCCCAACAATTTCTGCTAAAAGCACAATGATGTTTTCTGTTCCCTGTTTTATCTAAAAGTTAGATTCATAGGTTGTTCTAGAAAGAAATTTTCCTCTCCATCTGGGCTAAAGACATGCCAGTGAGCTGATCATGTCTGATGAGAAGCTGAGTCTCGCTTATACATGTTACTGGCCTATGAAAGAGGATTGATGTTGTGTCAGTTAAGTGACATGCTCCGGTTTGTAATTTAAATCCCATAAATGGCATTTGTTTTTACACCGAAATGGGAGAATATAAATACCTAGGTTTGTGTGTAATGATTTTGCCACCTAGTTTGCCAGTGAAAAGTTCTTCCTTCACTTGTTTGTTGTTAATGCTGCTGGGCTTCCTGCCAATTCAGTAACAATTACCCCACATTGCCGTCTTGTCATCTGAAAAAATTCTGCAAAAGTAGATTCTGAGCAAATGTTGAATGAACGAATGACCGATGTGTTTTTCTTGTTTATTTTTCATGGGGCGTCTGGAATCATAAATAAATGCTTTATGTTGTGAGTCAGTCGCTAGGAAATTAGGCCCGACATCGTTTAAATGAGAAAGATGCCCGGAAGCATGATGGGATCTTTTATGAATATGGATCGTCTTTGTCCCCAACCAAAAACACAGTACCTAAAAGTCCAGAAGAGAAGCCAGGCAAAAGTGAGGGTTAAGCCATAAGAGAAGGTGGATCTTCCTGGGCTCAATTTCTTTACTTTCTCCCCCAAGAAATTGACCTCCCCTTAACTCCAGTTACTAAATGAAAGCTTTATACTGGCATGGAGGGAAGTTTCTTAAAGGGTCCCCAAAGACCGGGTTTGTTGAGTCTAAGCTAACGTTTTTTTTTTTTTTTTTTTAATTGCACGTGGAAGTTCTTGGGACAGGGATCAAACCGAGCCACAGCAGTGACAATACCAAATTCCTAACTGCTAGGTCGCCAGGGAACTCCCCGGCTAACATTTATTGCTCTCTGTTGCCCCTTGTGGATGCTCGGGAGGAATACAACCGGATAAACCGATGGAAGAACAGACCGCTTCAGCCTGGGAGTTGAGATAATCAGAAGTTGAAGAGTCTTAGCAACTGCTGTCAGTGAATAAGGACAAGCTCTGTGTTAAGGCTGGAATTTGCTTGGAGTGCTTGGATAGCGCTCAGCTCCCAGGGGTCCTTGCCCTGGTTGTTTTGTCAGCCCTCTTTTTTCTCCCCTTATTTGACAGTGTGTTGAAAGGTCTGTAAACTACAACCTGAACACCACCCACACTTAGACAAGAGTGCTGGCTCCTGTTAATTACTCAGGGAATTACTGAGCTAACCAAATGATCTTTGCGGCAGCTTCAAATCCTTTCTTGCTGCAGAGTCTTCCTGCTGTCTCAATGTCTCATCTGATTTTAGAAGCCTGAATAGATTTTTTTTTAATTGTCAACGCCACAGTACAATTGAGTACCAGACCCCCACCCCTAGCAAGATTGGATATAACTTTTATCCTTATCTTTCAGGCCTAGTCCATTTCTGGGCCCACTTCCCATCAAAACATTGTGTGTATGTCTTGATTCTGCCAGAAGGTGGATTCTAAATATGGGGGTCACATCATTTCCATGCTGGCTGGCATACAACTATGAAAATAGGAATTATTCGAGGAATTTATCTGAAGAAAATGAAAACACTAATTCAAAAAGATATATGCACCTCCACGTTCTTTCACAATAACCAAGATACAGAAACAATCTAAGTGTCCATCGATGAATGAATAGATAAAGAAATTGTGGTATACATGTGCAATGAAATATTATTCAGCCATGAAAAGAATGAACTCTTATCATTTTTGACATTATGGATGGAGCTCGAGGGCATTATGCTAAGTGAAATAAGTCAGACAGAGAAAGAAAAATACCATATGATCTCTCTTTAGGTGGAATCTAAAGAAAAAAAGCCAAGCTTGCAATAAGTGAACAGATTGGTGGTTGCAAGAGGCAGGAGGTATGGGGTGGGAGAAATGGGTGAACTGTTTGGGGGAATTTTTTCAGTTGAATAAATTGAATAAAAATATTTTTAATTTAAGAAAGAAGGGATTAAGGGATGGTAGACACAATCCTAGCACCTTTCCTCTGCCTGTCTCTGCAAGACAGCTATCCCCATACTTCCAACCAATGAAGCCTGTACACCTAACGGTAATCATGAAAATAACAGTGGCTACCATTTCTCGAACAGGCACTAGAAGCCAGGCACTTGGCATACAGCCCTATGAGGGAGGTATTATTAGTCTGATTTTTTTTTTTTTTTTTGATCAGGTCCACTGCATGCGGAAGTTCCTGGGTCAGGGATAGAACCTCAGCCACAGCAGTGACAACGCCAGATCCTTAACCCGCTAAGCCACCAGGGAACTCCATGGTCTGATTTTAATGTTGAAGGACACAAAGCTCAAAGAGGATATAATACCCGGGCAAGATCACATAGCGAGCTAGCTAGCTTGAGGCAGAGCAGGGATTCAAAACTAGGTCTACCTGTCTCAAGAGCCTATGTCCCTTTAACATAGCACACTGCCTCATTTTTGGTGCTATAATAAGAAAGAAGTGAACTGGGTAGGGGGAAAGGGATGTAATTTGGCCCTTAGAATATACATTTCATTTGATTTTATTATCCTTCCTGTGACTATGATCAACTCTCAACCCCAACTATAAAGATGGGAAATATGTCCCACCTAAAGCTGTATTTGTATTGTACTTCTGTGGAAAAGGATTTTATACTAATTCAAATCACAGAAAGGAATATAACATGCTTTTCTTTTTCTCCTTGTTCTGTCTTTGATTCCACCTACTTCTATTAGAATCTTCAAAGGCAATGTTTTGGTAAATTTTCTTTTGAAGTAAAACCTACATACTACATAAAGTGCACAAATCGGAGTTCGCATTGTGGCTTAGTGGGTTAAGAACCCAGCTAGTATCCATGAGGATGCGGGTTTGATCCCTGGCCTCGCTCGGCGGGTTAAGGATCCAGGGGTGTCACAAACTGCAGCGTAGGTCACAGACGGGGCTCAGATCTGGCATTGCTGTGGCTGTGGATTAGGCCAGCAGCTGCAGCTCCAATTCAGCCCCTAGCCCAGGAACATCCATAGGTTGCATGTGGGGCCCTCAAAAGACAAAAAAAAATAAAGTGCAAGAATCTTAAGTGCACAGCTCAGTGAACTGCCACAAAGTGAATATACCTATGTCATCACCACCCAGATCAAAAAAAGAGCATGACTAACATCCCAGAAGCCTGCCTCATGTACCATTTCAAGCCACTAACTGGCTTCCAATAATTAAGACTCTCACATCTATTCTTATTGGTTGCTTTTTTTTTTTTCTTTTTGTAGCCACACCCGCAGCATATGGAGGTTCCCAGGCTAGGGGTCGAATCGGAGCCATAGCCACCGGCCTACGCCAGAGCCACAGCAACGCGGGATCCGAGCCTCATCTGCAACCTACACCACAGCTCACGGCAACCCCGAATCCCTGACCCACTGAGAGAGGCCAGCGATCAAACCAGAATCCTCATGGATACTGGTCACCGCTCCACAACAGGAACTCCTATTGGTTGCTTTTTTAAATAATTTTTTTTTATTAAAGTGTGGTTGATTTACAAGGGTGTGCCAATTTTTGCTGTGCAGCAAAGTGAGTCAGTTATACACACATATATTCCTTTTCATATTCTTTTCCATCATGGTCTGTCCCAGTAGATTGGATAGAGTTTCCTGTGCTGTACAGTAGGACCTCATTGCTTATCCCTTCTAAATGTAATCGTTTGCATCTACCAACCCCAAACTCCCCATCCATCCAATTTTCTTCCCCCTCCCCCATGGCAACCACAAATTTGTTCTGTCTGTAAGTCTGTTTCTGTTTTGTAGATGGGTTCATTTGTGCCATATCTCAGACTCCACATATAAGTGATATCACATGGTATTTGTCTTTCTCTTTCTGACTTCACTTAGTAAGAGAATCTCTAGCTGCATGTAAATTATTGATTGCTTTTGACTGTTTTTGAACTTTATGTAAATGGAGTCATGAAATATACTATTTTGTGTTACTTATTTGTTTCAACATTATATCTGTGAAACCAATCCACGTTATTGCTTGTTGCATAACTTTAAAAATACATCAATGTGTGTATATATATACATACATGTATTATGTATATGTATGTGTGTATATATATATACATACAATTCTTTTCTATAAGTATACAATATATTTATGCATTCTCCAGTTGCTGGACAGTTGGGTGATTTCCAATTTGGGGCTATTCTGAAGAGTGCTGCTGTGAACATTCTTGCAGGTGTCTTTTGGTGGATGTGTTTCCTTACTTATCTTGGGCATCTGTTTAGCACTGGGATTGCTAGGACATAGGATACACATGTTCAGCTTGGTAGAACTGCCAAACAGTTTTCCAAAATGGTTACACCAATTTTTACTATAATGAGTAGAGTATAATAATTACTCCACATACTTGCCAAACTTGCCATTATCAGTCTTTTAAATTTTAAGATTTTTCAGATAGTTGTGTTATCCCGTTATGGCTTTAATTTGATAATATGTTAAGCACTTTTGCATGTGGTAATTGGTTGGCCATCTGTAGATCTGATTTTTTGAAGTGTCATTTTAGTCTTATTCATTAAAAAAAAATAAATGATAGAGTTCCTGTCGTGGCTCAGCGATAACAAATCTGACTAGTATCCATGAGAATGTGTGTTCAATCCCTGGCCTCACTCAGTGCATTAAGGATTCAGTGTTGCCATGAGCTGTGGTGTAGGTGTTGCCGACACAGCTTAGATCCCCCATTGCTGTGGCTGTGGCTGTGGCATGGGCCGGCAGCTGCAGCTCCGATTAGACCCCCAGCCTGGGAACCTCCATATGCCACACGTGCGGCCCTAAAAAGCAAAAATAAATAAATAAACAGGAGTGAAGTCCTGATACATTATACAATGTGGATGAAACTCAAAACCATTATGCTAAGTGAAAAACAGCTAGACCTAAAAGGTCACATATTGCACAATTACATTCATATGAAGTACCCAGAACAGACAAATCCACAGAAACGGGAAGTAGAGTAGTGGTTACCAGGGTCTGCGGGGAGGAGGGAACGGGAATGACTGCTTATAGGGTAAGGGGTTTCTTTTTGCAGCGATGAAGCTATTTTGGAACTAGATAAAGTTGATGATTGCACAGCACTGTGAATATGCCACTAAACTGCACAATTTAAAATTGTTAAAGTTATATGAGTTTTACTTCAATAAAAAGAGAAAATGAACAAGAAGAAAAATACATAACAAATGGAAAACTCAAGCCTTAGTATATCAATATTTCCTTAAAAGTAAATGTAAAGACATCTGCTGAAAAACAGAGACCAGAAAAGTGGATAAATGAACACAGCTTAATTAGCTGCTGTTTACACAAACTCCCTTCAAATATGATATAGGGAGGTTGAAAGTAAAAGGATGGAAAAAGATGTATCTTGCAAACATTAATCAAAAGAAAACAGGAGTGGCTTTATTAATACCATATAAAGTAGACTTCAGAGACACTATAACCAAGGATAAAGAGGAACATGGCATTATGATAAAAAATAAAATCTACCAAGAAGACACAGTGACCCCAAATGTGTTCACCAAAGAACAGAGCTTCAGATACATGAAGCAGGGAGTTCCTGCTGTGGTTCATCAGGTTAAGAGCCTGGGACAAGTATCCATGAAGATATGTGTCCAATCCCTGGCCCCCCTCAGTGGGTTAAAGATCCAGTGTTGCCATGAGCTGGATCAGATGCAGCTCGGATCCTGCGTTGCTGTGGCTGTGGTGTAGGCCAGCAGCTGCAGCTCCCATTCAACCCCTAGCCTGGGAACCTCCATATGCCATGGGTATGGCCCTAAAAAGACAAAACAAAAAAAAAGAAAAAAAGAAAAAAGAAAACTACTGGATACAGAAGAACTGAAAACCACTGCAGTAGGCAGAATAATAGCCCCCTAAAGCTATTCATGTTTCTCTCCCCAGAACCTCTGAAGATGTTAAAACATTCCACGGCAAAGTGGTAGGCAAAATAACAACACCCCCCCACCCCGGTTATTCATGTTTTAATCCTCAGAACCTGGGAATATGATCTAAGGGAATATGGAAATATTACATGGCAAAGGGAAATTAAGGTAACAGATGGAATTAAGTTTGCTTGCAGCTGACCTTAAAATATGGAGATAATTCTAGATATTCTGAAAGGTTAAATGCATTACAATGGTCCTTAACATGGAAGAGGGAGGAAGAAAAGTTTCTCTCCTAGAGCCTCCAGAAAGGAATGCAGCCCTGATGACCAAATGTTTTTTTTTTTTTTTTAGCCCAGTGAGACCCATTACAGACTTCCAAACAGCAGAACTATAAGATAATACATTTGTGTTGTTATAAGCCACTAAATCCATGGTAATTTGTTCAGCAGCCACAGAAAACTAATTATAACCATTAACTAACTGGATCTAACACTCTGCCCAACAAGAGCAGAACATACATCCTTTCTAAAAGCACATGGCACACTGACAAAAATAGACCATATCCTGAGTCATAAAAGAAACCTCAAAAGGAGCTCCCATTGTGCCTCAGTGGGTTAAGAGCCTGACATTGTTTTGGATCCCACATTGCTGTGGCTATGGCGTAGGCCAGCAGCTGCAGCTCCAATTTGACCCCTAGTCAGGAAACTTCCATATGGAAGGAAATTAGAACATTAGAGTGTTTTAATTTCATTCTTTCACAAGAAGCTGTCCAGTTTTCCTAGCACCACTTATTGAAGAGCTTCTCTTTTCTCCATTGTATAGTCTTGCTTCCTTTGTCATAGATTAATTGACCGTAAGTGTGTGGGTTTATTCCTGGGCCCTATATTCTGTTCCATTGATCTATGTGTTTGTTTTTGTGTCTGTGTCATGCTGTTTTGATGACTGTAGCTTTGTAGTATAGTTTGAAGTCGAGTGTGATACTTTCAGCTCCATTCTTCTTTCTCAAGTTTGTTATGGCTATTTGGAGCCTTTTGTGTTCCCATAAAGATTAAAACATTTTTCATCTAGTTCTGTGAAAAATACCAGTAGTAATTGAATAAGGAATGCACTGGGTCTATAGATTGCCTAGGGTAGTATAGTCATTTTTGCAATATTGAGTCTTCCAATCCAAGAACATGGTATATCTTTCAAAGCATCTGTTTGTATCATCCTTAATTTCTTTCATCAGTGTCATATAGTTTTCCAAGTGCAGGTCCTTTACCTGCTCAGGTAGGTTTATTCCTAGGCAGTTTATCCTTTTTGCTGTGATAGTAGATGCAAATCAAAACCAGAATGGCTATCGTAAAAAAAAAAAAAATTAAATTTTGGCAAGGATGTGGAGAAAAGGAAACCCTCATACACTGTTGGTGGGAATGTAAATTGGTGCAGCCACTGTGTAAAACAGTATGGGGATTTCTCAAAAAATTTAAAATAGAACTAACATATGACTTAGCAATTCCTGAGTGTGTACCTGAAAAAACAAAAACACTAATTTAAAAAGATATATACACCCCAATGTTCATAGCAGCATTATTTACAATTGCCAAGCTATGGGTGCATCCTAAGTGTCCATGAACAGATGAATGGATAAAGATGATGTGGTATATATATGTACACTGGAATACTACTGAGGCATAAAAAAGAATGAAATTTTGCCATTTGCAGCCACATGGATGGACCTTGAGGGCATTATGCTAAGTGTAAACGTCGGACAAAGCGAGACAAATACTACATGATGTCACTTATATGTGGAATCTAAAAAATATAACAAACTACTAAATATGACAAAAAAAAGCAGACTCAGAGATATAGAGAACAAACTAGTAGTTACCGTTGGGGAGTGGGGGGAGGGGCAACATAGTGGCAGAGAATTAAAGTGCACAAACTATTAGCTATTTTAAAAAGGAAGAAGGCAGTTCCTGTTGTGGCCCAGCAGAAACAAATAGGACTAGTATCTAAGAGGATATGGGTTCGATCCCTCACCTCGCTCAGTGGGTCGGGATCTGGCATTGCTGTAACCTGTGGTGTAGGTTGCAGATGTGGCTCAGATCCCTCCCATGTTGCCGTGGCTGTGGTGTAGGTCAGCACCTGTAGCTCCAATTCGACCCCTAGCCTGGGAACTTCCATACGCCGTGGGGGCAGCCCTAAAAAGCAAAAAAAAAAAAAAAAAAAAAAAAAAAAAGAAGAAGAAGAAAAGAAAACAAAAGATGGAGTTCCCTGGTGTCTCAGCAGGTTAAGAATCTGGTGTTGTTCACTTACTGTGGCTCTAGTTACTGCTGTGGTGCTGGTTTGATCCCTGGCCTGGGAACTTCTGTATGCCATGAGTGCAGCCAAAAAGAAAGAAAAGAAATCTCCAGCCCCAGAGAGAGAATTCTACCAAGCATTTAAATAAGAATTAACATCAGTTTTTTACAATATCTTCCCAGAAAATAGAAGAGGGAACATTTTATGAGGCCAGTATTACTTTTCTATCTTTAGGCAAAGACAGTACAAAAAAAGAAACCTAAAGATCGGTATCTTACATGAACTTAGACCCAAAAATTCTCAACTAAATATTAGCAAATCAAATCCAGTAATATGTAAAAAGAATTACATACCACATCCAAGTGGTGTTCATTCAGGGAATTCAAGACTGGTTCAATAGTCAAAATGTAATCTACCATGTTAATGGTGTTTTTTAAAAAAAGGATTACAGAAAACAATTTAGGTAATAGAATCCATCTTTATTTGAAACTTCACGAAGTGGACAATCTCCTTTCAGAGAACTACAAAATGAGGTGGAAGGCAAATTCATAGGCTGAAAAATAAAGAACAAGAAAGCGACAATTAGAAAATGTCTGATTGGCTGGAGCCACACGGCCAATATTGTGTGGGGTGAGAAAGCCAGGAGTTTGCTTGGCGTTTGGGGATTGGCAGACTGAACATGCTGTGTTCTGGTTAAGTGGAGCATTTACAGGGACACGAAGTCTAAACAGTACAAACAGGCAAGGAAAAGAAAGACATACAGGAGTCCCCGCTGTGGTACAGTGGGTTAAGATCTGGTGTTCTCTGTGGCATCATGCATTTGTCTCCAGGCCTGGAACAGTGGGTTAAGGTCTGGCGTTCTCTGTGGCATCACGCATTTGACCCCAGGCCTGGAACAGTGGGTTAAGGATCCAGCATTACTGCAGCTGTGGTGTGGGCCACAGCTGCAGCTCGGATTCGATCACTGGCCTGGGAACATCCATATGTCGCGGGTGTAGCCAAAAAGAGAGAGAGAGAGAAAGACGTACAAATCAGGAAGGAGGAAATACAACTGTCCCTATGTGCAGATGTCATCTTTTTGAAGTATAAAGTCACACGGAATATACCAGAAAGTACTAAGTGAATTCAGCAAGACCAAAGGTCACTGGGCACAGATACGCAAATATTAATTGTATTTTTATATGCTAGCAATGAACACGTGGAAACCGGCATTAAAAACACAATAATATTGGGAGTTCCTGTTGTGGCTCAGTGGTAATGAACCTAACTAGTATCTATGAGGACTCGGGTTTGATCCCTGGCCTCGCTCAGTGGGTCAGGGATCCGGAGTTACCATGAACTGCAGTGTAGGTCAAAGATGAGGTTCAGATCCTGCATTGCTGTGGCTGTGGCGTAGGCCAGCAGCTGTAGCTACAATTCAACCCCTGGCCTGGGAACTTCCATATTCTGCGATGTGGCCCTAAAAAAAAAAAAAAAAAAAAAAAAAAAAAACCCTAAAAACACAGTACTGTTTTCAATCATCAAATAAAATATTTCACTTTTTTATTTCAAATAAAATTCTAACAAAACATATATAAGACCTGTGTGCTGAAAACTACAAATAAGCATATGAAAAGATGTTCAACATCATTAGCCAATAAGAAATGCAAATTGAGGGAGTTCCCATTGTGGCCCAGCAGAAACGAATCCAACTAGGAACCATGGTTGTGGGTTCGATCCCTGGCCTCGCTCAGTGGGTTAAGGATCCTGCGCTGCCGTGAGCTGGGGTGTAGGTTGCAGACGAGGCTCGGATCTGATGTTGCTGTGGCTGTGGTGTAGGCTGGCAGCTGTGGCTCCAATGGGACCCCTACTGGGAACCTCCATGTACTGTGGATGTGGCCCTAAAATACAAAAAGAAAAAGAAAAAAAAGAAATGCAAATTGAAACCACAATGACATATCACAACCTATCAAAATGGCTGAAGTTAAAACTATTGATGCTAAAATCAACTATACTCCAATATAAAATGAAAATTAACTTTAAAAAATATTGATGCTAGCAAATGCTTGTGAAGATGTGGAGAAACTAGACCTCTCATACCTTTCTGGTGGGAATCTACAATGGTACAGACATCCTGGAAATAGCTTGTCAATTTCTTATAAAATGAAGCATACACTTGCCGTATAACCCAGCAACTGTACTCCTGGCGTTTATCCCAAAGAAATGAAAATTTATGTCCACACAAAAACCTGCATGTAAATGTTTATAGAGGCTTTATTCATTATCTATAAAACATGGAAACTACGCAGGAGACCTTCAGTGGGTGAATGGTTTAGCAAACTGATGTATTTATGCCATGGAACACTACCCAGCAACATAAAGGAAAGAATTTTAATATACACAACAACTTAGATGGAACTGAAAGACAATCCAACCGAATCTCAAGAGGCTCATACAGTATGATTCAATTTATCTGACATTATAAAAATGGCAAAATTATAAAATGGAGAATAGATCAGTATTGTTTGTTTGTTTGTTTTTGCCACTCCATGGCTTATGGAGTTCCAGGCCAGGGATCAGATCTGAGCTGCCGTCTTGATCTAAGCCACAGCCGCTGTGGTCACGCAGGATCCCTAACCCACTGTGCAGGGCTGGGGATTGAACCTGAGTCCCAGCGTTCCCAAGATGCTGCTGGTCCCCATTGCGCCACAGCATAAACTTCCAAACGTTTCTGAACTATTTGTTCATTTTGGCCCCCCTAAGAAGAGTTTTTAGATTTTTTTTTTCTAATTACTCCCCCCAAATGGAATACTGAGAAGTAAGATTTGGCCAAGTAGGGTTGAGTTTGGGAAAGCTACAAATCTTTGTATTGGCTAAGATTCTTTTTCAGGGAAGAGGGGACAGTGGGAAAGGAGGGAGTCACGCTTCTCTGAGATACATGTTTGTAGAGTTTTGACTTTCGATATCATGCCAATGTTCTACATTTTCAAAGATAAAATTGAATCAACAGGATAAGGGGAGCAATCTGAAGCTGAATGCAAACAGAAGCAAATGAACCCAATTGTATTTCAAATAACATAACCACATTGAAAATAACCAATCCAGGAGTTCCCATTTGTCGTGGAAAGGAAACGAATCCGACTGGTATCCATGAGGTTTCAGGTTCGATCCCTGGTCTTGCTCAGTGGGTTAACACTTGGGTGTTGCCGTGACCTGTGGTGTAGGTTGCAGAGGCAGCTCGGATCTGACGTTGCCGTGGCTGTGGCGCAGGCTGGCAACTGTAGCTCCAATTTGACTCCTAGCCTAGGAATCTCCATATGCCACGGGAGTGGCCCTAAAAAAAGAAAAGAAAGAAAAGAACCAATCCAAATAACTCTCGAACAAAGAACTTGGTCTGTACAACCTTGGACTAGGGATAAAAAAAAAAGAACTGCAGGGAGTTCCCGTCGTGGCGCAGTGGTTAACGAATCCGACTAGGAACCATGAGGTTGCGGGTTCGGTTCCTGCCCTTGCTCAGTGGGTTAAGGATCTGGCATTGCCGTGAGCTGTGGTGTAGGTTGCAGACGCGGCTCGGATCCCGTGTTGCTGTGGCTCTGGGGGCTGGGGGCTACAGCTCTGATTGGGCCCCTAGCCTGGGAACCTCCATATGCCGAGGGAGCGGCCCAAAGAAATAGCAAAAAGACACACACACACAAAAAAAGAACTGCACATAAATCTTCATTTAAGTAGGTTTGTTTAGTACAGTGGTATGAGTGCAGCAATTCTGAAACTATGTGTGTTGGAGAAAATGAGTTAAAATTGTTGGAAATCAGATTTCTTGCTGGAAGAAGGGAAATAAAAATTATAAAATGGATGTAAGCAGGAAATATCTTGTAGAGTTGGAATGAAAGTGGAAGATCAGTATGCACTCACAATTTCTCCAAAATTAAGGAAAAAATTGCAATGTGGACTAGAAAGTATTAAATATATCTGTATATATATATATATAAATGCATACACAGATATATTTTACTCTACTAGTGAGTATTATTTAATTAGAGAAAATGAGAGAGAGATACCTACACAGCTCCCGATTAAGAAAAAAATCCCTAGGGGTTCCCTGGTGGCAGAGCGGGTTAAGGATCTGGTGTTGTCACTGCAGTGGCCTGGGTTGCTGTTGTGGCCTGGGTTTGATCCCTGGCCTGGGAACTTCCACATGCTGTGGGTGAGGCCAGAAAAGAAAAAAAAAAAAAAAAAAAAAAAAGAAGTAGTCCCAAAAAGTTTTCGGAGTAACCAGGGATGTGACCAAATGTTCCTTCGTTTATTGTTTTTTCTTTTTTTTTTAATTTTCAAAAAATTTTTGTTTTTGCAACAGTATATGATTTTATACTTCTTTTATGTTAGAAGTAGTATAGTTTGGGAGTTCCCGTCGTGGCACAGTGGTTAACGAATCCGACTAGGAACCATGAGGTTGCGGGTTCGGTCCCTGCCCTTGCTCAGTGGGTTAACGATCCGGCGTTGCCGTGAGCTGTGGTGTAGGTTGCAGACGTGGCTCGGATCCCGCGTTGCTGTGGCTCTGGTGTAGGCCTGTGGCTACAGCTCCGATTCAACCCCTAGCCTGGGAACCTCCATATGCCGCGGGAGCGGCCCAAGAAAAAGCAAAAAAAAAAAAAAAAAAAGAAGTAGTATAGTTTGTTTGTTAATAGAATGCGTTTTGTAGTCATATAGTCTGACTTTTCCGTTTATCAGCTATGTGGTCTCAATCAAGTTATTTAACCTCTGTGAACCTGGGATACCTGATCGATCAAATGAGAGTAATAGTTATGTTACTCATGGGACTGTGTAACAGCGTGCCCAACAGAGTGCCTAGTATACTGTAGATGCTCAATACCTAACAGGTATTAGTGTTATTGAATGCAATTATTATTACTGAGTGGCACAAGCAATCATATAGTTATGGTATATTACTTCTTCCACAGTAAGGAAAATAAACAGGGCTTTGTGCCCAATTCATGCAACCGGATGAAACAATCACATACTGTATCTATTCCTGTGTTCAGTATTGATACACATCCTGAGAAGTCTTAACTAAAATCTCAAAACTTTTAAAGAAATTGTAACACTTGCTATGACGCTTTCCATAGGAGAGGAAGTCAAGGTAAGAAATGCTTTGTATTTTGGACTTTTAATCAGAACAGTTTAGTTACTAATGGAGAACTGGGTTGTCACTTCTAGGCTGACTGTATCCTTCTGGAGTGAAAGGATGACCACTCTGGGGCAGTAAATAAGCCATCTTGGGTTCGAGTCCTAGACCTGTCTTTTCTTATTGTAAGACCTTGGGAAAACCACTTACATTCTTTAAATATCAGTTTCCGCATCGGCAAGATCTGGATAATATTGTTTATTCATAGGACTGTCATTAGGATCAAAGGAGAAGGGGTGTGAACACGGTTTTGTACACGGTGAGGTGCTACACAAGTATATCAGATGGTATTATCTATTTTGTGGCACGAATCTCAAAGACAACAGGGGAACATGGTTCTAGTGTACTTTGACTTGGCTTTACGAGCCATGATTTTGTTACTTACTGAATACCAAGAGTATTCTCTGTAGCCACTCAAAAATAGATTTATGAGATATGAATGCAGTTCATGAACTACGGAGCGCTTTTGCCATCCACGCTGGTATGTTTCCTTTCTTTAACCTTCCTTGAGCAGCCTGTTGGGAATGAATTATCTTTCAGTAAAAAAAAAAAAAAAAAAAAAAGTAATTACTGTGAGGAAAAAAAAATATTCCACAAACAGAATCTACTAAGATTTTTGTTGATCACTTGGAAAGCAACTTACTTACAAATAAAAACGAGTGTAGCCAAATCAGCATACACTTTTCTGGGCTCCAGAATTCTTGAAACTATTCATTAGCATCTAATCCCAAGAGGGAATTAAAGTCTATATTGTTGACTTGCATTTCAAATTTTTCTCTCTTTTTTAAGACACTATCTCAAAGTGGCCAAAAAAAACCACAAAAAACTGTTTGTGACATTTTAAAATGTCCTTATCAAGCTCTTTTTTTTTTTTTTTTTGCTTTTTTTTAGTGTCACACTCTTAGCATATGGAGGTTCCCAGGCTAGAGGTCGAATCAGAGCTGTAGCAGCCTGTCTACACCACAATCGAAGCAACACCATATCCAAGGTGCGTCTGCGACCTACACCGCAGCTCATGGCAACGCCGGATCCTTAACCCCCTGAGCAAGGCCAGGGAGCGAACCCGCAACCTCATAGATCCTAGTCGGGTATGTTACTGCTGAGCCACAATGGGAACTCCTTAACCTCTTTTTTGATTCATTTAAATTGCCTGGTTATTTATGAATTTGTGGATAAAGGCTAGCTGTCCCCTCTAAATGACAAAGTCTCATTACAGTTTATTCATTTATTTAGTAGATTTACTTAGTGCCTTTGTTCTGACTCATCCATTTAGGAAGTAATGAAAAATAAAGGATGATACATTTTTCTGTGGAACTTTTTGTTTTGGTTCATCCTGTTTCATATTTTAATTTAGATGACAAATAAAGAGCATGTTTGAGCCACTTTCTAAGTCAAACTTCCCCGATTGAAGTTTTCTCATGACAACTGTTACCGTTTATGAATTCCTAAACACTAGTCTGTAAAAATAGCAAGCTTTATTTTTCATTCTCAACTCTCCAGAAACCCCTACCAAAACTTAGTTGTTTTCAGATGCCATTCCTGAATCTATGGTTGAAATTTTAAATTTACATCTTTCCCCTCCCCACAAATGACACTTATTTTAAGAAGCACTTAGGAACATTTCAAAAATTTCTTTAAAAATTCATCAGACTTCCCTCAGCCTCTGTATCCCAAGAAGTCTAGGCCCCCATTTTGCTCCGTCATTATATATAGGAGTTGAGGTAGCAGCGGTTGGGGACTCTGAGTGTTGTGGTTACAAAAGAGTCACTTGTAAAGTAAATAGCTAAAAAAAAAAAAAAAATAAACGACTAAGATTTCCCAGGCTGATTTGCTTTGGACTTCAAGTCATTCGGCTTAGGTCTAAATGTGGTTTGAGGAAGAAATTGGAAGCAGGTAAAAGGATCGTATAGTCCTTATACAATCCCACGGGTAAGAAAGAACAACAGCATTTTCATATCATCATAGAGTCTTCAGGTCGGGAAGCATTAATGAACATTAATGGTCATCTACTCAAATCACGCATGAAACTCTAGAATCACCTTTACAACACCTGGCCAAATCTTTGTCTAGCTTCTGCCTGGACACGGGCAGTGACAGTTAACCCACTATCTCAGAGGGCAGAGGTTTCCATTTTTCTTACATCGATCCAAAATCTGTAGCCTCCACACACTGGTTTTAGTTCTACGCCACGAGGACATTCAGAAAAAAGTCTAATGCCTCTTCCACTCGACACTCCCGCAGGTATTTGAAGACCTTCCCCCCCCACATCCCGCCCCCACGTTATGTCTTCTCCAGGCTGAGTCTCCCTAGTGTTCCTCCAGTGACAGTGGCGGTGCTTAATCCGTATTTGTGGGATGACTAAATCAGTGGTTCCTCTTCTTTAAATATATTCAGTTTGACTATACCATTTTAAAAATTAATGTTTATGGAGCACTTACTCTGTGTTACTTCATTTAATTTTCACAACAACCTTATTATTATCTCTAGTTCATAGCTGAGGAAACTGAGCCATAAAGAGGTTGAGTAACTTGCCC
Source organism: Sus scrofa (assembly GCF_054392235.1). NCBI lineage: Eukaryota > Metazoa > Chordata > Mammalia > Artiodactyla > Suidae > Sus > Sus scrofa. The sequence continues at coordinate 120,443,641 of NC_139401.1, forward strand.
AAGGCCACAGCATTTAAAGTGACAAAACTGGAATTGTGAAGTAGGGCAAAGTGACAGTAGAGCCCACATGGCACTATTCTGCATTCTTTTATTTTTTTTTTCCGTTTTCCTCCAGGCTGCGCCTACAGCAACCAGAAGTTCCCGAGCCAGGGATGAAACCTGCCTCACAGTAACCACCTGAGCCACAGCAGTGACAAAACCGGATCTTTAACCCACAGCACCATTGCTCAGAAATTAACACCAGTACCTTAGATGTGGCACAAAGTAAGTATGGCTATGATCTCTTTTCAATGTTTTCTTTCATTTTTTAAAGTTTTATTGAAGTCGAGTTGATTTACAAGGTTGGGAACATTTCTGCTGTACGACAAAGTGATTCAGTGACACATACACGCATATTCATTCTTTTTCAGATTCTTTCCCCATACAGGTCATCATAGAATATTGAGCAGGGTCCCCTGGGCTGTACAACAGGTCCCCATTGGCCATCCATTCCATACGCAATAGTGTGAATGTGCTAAACCCAAACTCCCAATATAATCTCCTTTTTAGATATTATATTTTCATTAACGTAGCCTAGCATCAGTTACATGTTTGGAGGAGACGATTGATATTATGGGCACACAATAAGCTTACCCTTTCAGACAGACAGCATTCTCAGTCTGTACTCATGCAGTTGGTTTTTTGAACTCAAAGAGATGACCTTATTATATTTTTGCCCCTGTGAAGTTTCGTCTTTCTCGATTCAGTCAGTCTCTGTAACTTATCAATATCTCTCTGAGTTCTAACCTTGCTATCTAATATAGGTATCATTCCCCCATGTTTGCATTTACTGAGATGCAATGAGCCCATCATGCTCTCTATTATCTTCTTAAGAAGACTGATGAACAGGGGAAGACTTCAGAAAGAACTCTGTAGTAAGCTACTAGAAACTTCTTTCAAGGGTACTATCCTTTCACTCATCAGCACTCTTTGAACACAGTCGCTAATTCATCAGATTGTTTAAACAGTCAGCCCATTCATAGCAGCAGTATTCACAAGAGCCAAAAGTTGGAAACAGTATGAATGTTCATCAACAGATGAATGGATAAGCAAAATGTGACATATACATACAATGGAATATTATTCAGCCTTAAAAAGGAATGAAATTTTGACACTGTCCACATGGAATCTCGAAAACGTTATGCTAAGTAAAATAAGCCAGACACATAAGGACAAATTATATTTCACTTATATGAGCTATCTAGAAGAGTCCACTTCATTGAGACAGAGAAAGAATAGAGGTTACCAGGGGCTAAGGGGAGGGAAGAATGTGAGTTATTATTTAATGGATATGTGGTTTCTGTTTGGGATGCTGAAGAAGTTTTGGAAAAGGAAAGAGGTAATGGTTTCCCAACATTGTGAATGTAGTTAACTGTACACCTAAAAGCGATTAAAATGGTAAATTTTATGTCATATATTTAATTGGATTCCTGGACCCAATTTCCAACATGTGAAGTGGGGACTTCCACAGACATCCACCAAACAACTCTCAGACACCAGCAGGTGAATTTTCTAGGTTGAATTGTCCTATGATTCCCTCAAGCTTGATACTGTCTACTCAGAGCATCAGATTCCACAGGATAAGGGTTCAGTTCTACAAGGCTGCCCAGGTTATCACCTGTGCTTCCGACAACAGACCAGCTATAGACCAGAGGTTCCTACACCCTCTCCTGATTAATTTGCTGGAGTGACCCATGAACTCAGAGAAACATTTTACTTGCTAGATCACCAGTTTATTATCAAAGGGTATAATTCAGGAACAGCCAGATGGAGCTTCCATGCCCTCGCCCAGCACTCCACCTGTCCATCAACCTGGAAGTGCCCTGAACTCCATCCTTTTGGGGTTTTCTGGAGGCTTTATTACCTATGATGGATGATTAAATCATTGAACATTGCTGAATGATTCAAGCTTCATGCCCTCCCCTCTCCCCAGAAATCCGGGGTGGGACTTTTGAAAGTTCCAACCCTCTAATCCTGGCTAGTTCCCCTGGCAACCCACTCCATCCTAAGGAGAGTTCCAAATTCACTCATTAACATACAAAAGACACCTTATGGCTCTCATCACTTAGGAAATTCCAAGGGTTGTAGGAGCTCTGTGCCAGAGATGAGGATGAAGACCAAATATATATTTCTTATTATAAATGACAGTATCATAATTAACGACAGTTAAAATGGTCTGCCCATATCTCTCCACTCTTGTCAAATGCCTTGCTGAAGTCTAAAGAGGCTCTATGTCTACATTTTATGATCAACCAATTTGGTAATCCAATTCAACCTGCCTAAATTACCCTGTCAAAGAAAGAAATGAAGTTAGTTTGATAGCTGTATCTATATCTATAAATATATAGATATAGCCTCCTCTCCTTGCCTATATATAAATATAGATAATTAGATTGTATATAAACATATCATGTCAGTAGGTCCCTTCTTTTAAAAAATTTTTTCATTTTTTAAAGTTTTATTGAAGTCTAGGTGATTTACAATGTTGTGATAATTTCTGCTGTACAACAAAGTGATTCAGTTTTGCACATGCACATATCCATTTGAGTTGGTCCGTCTATCCAAATACTCAAAAACACTTTCCTTTAATAATCCTTGCTAGAATTAATCACTGCATTAATATTTTTGGGGTTGATATAATTTTTTTTCTTTATCGAAGTATAGTTGACTTATAATGTGTTAATTTCTGCTGTACAGCAGTGATTCAGTTATACATATGTATATACATATTCTTTTTTATACTCTTTTCCATTATGATTTATCACCAGGATATTGAATATCGTCCCTTGTGCTATAAAATAAGACCTTGTTGTTTATCCATTCTATATGTATACATTTGTATCTGCTAATCCCAAATTCGAATCCATCCCTCCCAGACTGGGGGTGGGGCTTGGTGGGGGGGACTGGTCAACCTTGCAAGCCCTGAAGGGCTATGCCCTAGGAACAAGGGAGAACCAAAACATCACCAAACTGCAAACCACCCTTAATCAGCTCAGGCTCAGTCTCTGGTTCGGTTAAAATGACTGATTACCCATTCTATTTGCTTAGCAGAGAAAAGGATCAACACTTAGTAAAGGAAAATAACCTCAGCAGGAGTCTGACTGTCCATAAGGTTTATATACAATGGCCAGCATTTAACTAAAAATTACTAAGTGTGCCATGAGACAAAAACAGACGGTAGAAACAGACCCACAGAGGCTCAACAAATCTGAGTTAACAGACAAGGACTTTAAAGTAATGGTGATTAATATGTGAGAGAAAATGGATGATAAGATGGAGAATTTCACCAGCCATTTGGAAGCTGTAATAAAGAATCCAAGATGGTGGAGTAAGAGACCCCAGGCTCCAACCTCTCACATAGATCAACAGTTAGACAGCTAACCATAAACAAAAACTGCTCTGGGAATGCTCAGGAGTCCACTTAAGAAGCTTCAGCAACACAGTGGAACCAAAACAATAATCACACAAAAAAGGAAGGAAGAAGAGCGTCATTTTGCCTGCATCGTCCCATCCTCCAGGCTGACACTGCTCAGTGCCAAGAGGGAAACCCCAGCTAGAAAGTGTCCCCTCACAGTGAAAGCGAGAACGTGGTGCATGACCCACTTTCCCAGCCTCTCGGGGTGCTATATGAAGAACTCGCTTTGGTTTCACCCCATCCAGAGACCCGCAAAACTAAGATGGCTGGGAACAAGGGAGAAGGGCAGGGCTACCAGCATCAGCCACGCTGTGAGAACAACAAGAGTTCCTTGTGACCTGCGTTGCCAAGAACCCCAGTAGCTTTTGCCACTGGGCAGCATAGCACAGCCACAGAGGACCCTCTGCAGATGTCACCGGCCTTCACTCCAGATGTTTTCATGCTAGGAGACACCAGCCACTGGAGTCCCTCCCCACAAGCTCCCAACCCAGACCCCCTGCAGCAGATCCGCACCACAGTGGGCACAGTCCAGGCTAACCCTCCAGCTGTGCAACTGCCGCCCCCAGCCCAACTTCCAACAGCAGCCCCCATGGCCACGCACAGCCCCATGGTGGGATCCTGCAGCACTGGTGCAGCCACCATGGAAAACAGTGTGGAGGTTCCTCAAAAACCTAAAAGGAGAACTACCATATGATCCAAAGGAAACAAATTTACTATCTCAAAGAGATATCTGCACTCCCACGTTCCTTGCAGCATTATTTACAATAACCAAGACCCGGAAGCAAACTAAGTGTGCGTCAGTGGGTGAATGGATAAAGAAAAATGTGACGTACATCCAGGAAAATGGGGTATATATCCAAATACATGTGTGTAATGGACTATTATTCCGCCATAAGCAGAGGAAAATGCTACCATTTGTGACATGGATGGATCTTGAGGGCATTATGCTAAGTGAAATAAGTCAGACAGAGAAAGGCAGATACTGTAAATCTCATATAAGGAATCTAAAAATAGCAAAGTCATAGAAACAGAGCAGATTGATGGTTACCAGGGCCGAGGTGGTGGAGAAACGGGGAGATGTTGGCGAAAGGATACAAACTTCCAGTTATAAGATGAATGAGTTTGGGGATGTAAGGTACAACACGGTGACTGTAATTAACAATACTGTGGTGGGAGTTCCTGTTGTGGTTCAGCAGTTAACGAACCTGACTAGGATCCATAAGGATGCAGGTTCGACCCTGGCCTCGCTCAGTGGGTTGAGGATCCAGCACTGCTGTGAGCTGTGGTGTAAGTCGCAGACACGGCTCAGATCCGGCGTTGCTGTGGCTGTGGTGTAGACCGGCAGCTGTAGCTGTGATTGGACCCCTAGCCTGGGAACCTCCATATGCCATGGGTTCGGCCCTAAAAAGCAAAAAAAAAAAAAAAAAAAAAAACCCAAAAACTGTATCCTATGAGCCCATCTTATATATTCTTACCATAACAATAACTACAAAATAGTAAATGTGGGAGGTGATAATATGTGAAGCTTATTATAGCAAACATTTTATAATATATACATGTATCGAATCATCACATTGTACACCTTAAATCAGCACACTATTTGATGTCAATTATATCTCTATAAAGCTGGAAAAAAGAATTAAATGGAAATTCTAGAACTGAAAGCTAATATCTGAAATTAAGAACTAACTATAAACATTTCACAATAATATAGGCCTGGCAGAAGACAGGATCAGTGAACTGACAGACAGTTAAATACATAGCACCTAAGTTGTAGTACCAAGAGAAAAAAAAAAGAATAAAAGATGGAGAAAAGAACCAACAGACATGTGGGACACATTGAAAATGTCTAATATATATGAATTTTTTTTAAAATGATTTTTATTTTTTCCATTACAGCTGGTTTACAGTGTGCTGTCCATTTTCTACTGTACAGCAAGGTGACCCAGTCACACATACACAGATACACCCTTTTTTCTCACATTATCATGCTCCATCATAATGACTATAGTTCTCAGTGCTATACATGTCATTTTTAATGATTACATTTCTTTTAAAAAAATTTTACTATACTGATTTACAGTGTTCTGTTAATTTCTGCTGCGCAGCAAATTGACCCAGCTATACATATATATACATTCTTTTTCTCATATTTATATATGTAATTTAAGTCCCAGAAGAAGAGAGAGAATAAGTGGGGCAGAATAATATTTGAAGAAATTATGGACGAGCATTTTCCAAATTTGAGTAAAGACATTAACACAGAGATGGAACCACATACAGTCTAAATACACACACAAAAACACCTCACATATAGGCATGTCAGAGTAAAATTGCAGAAGATCAGAGACAAAGTCTTAAAAGCAACTAAAGGGAAAAGACAAATTACCTTCAAAAAAGCAAAAGAAGTCTTAAAATGCCTTCCCCACCCCAACCTGGAACATTTTGAAACTGACTCCCCTCAGATCAAGGATGCATTTCTTTTTCTGACAATTGCAACTTACTGTCAAGCCAGTCACTTTCTTTCTGTGTTACTGACATTTCCAATATTATCAGCAGGTTCTCCAGATGGAGGTGCATCCTCAGCGGGAGAGAGTATGGTGAGGTGGAAAGAGTGGGTCTCTGCCTCTAACGAGCCGTAGGACCTTGGGCGAGTTGGTTAATGCAGCTCTTTAAACCCTGGTGATGCTTCTCGTCTGTAAAATGCAGACAGTATCCATCTTGCCGGGCTGGTGTGGCAGTCATGGAAGAAATGCTTTTAGCACAGTGTCTGTTATAATACGGGAGCTCTGTGAGAAGCAGCCAGTATTTTCTTTCAAGATGGAATATTTTTAGCAGAGCAAGTGAGGGATTTACCAAATGGTTCACTTTTGGCAGAGAGAGAAGCAACCACAACGGTCTGATGATAAAGAGAATGGTGAGGACCCCAACTACCATTTATTGGAGCTCTTACGATGGGCCAGTTTACTTTTATTTATCCCTATAAATACAATACTCTCATCATTCCCATTTTACAGTTGGGGATATTGAGGCTTAAGGAGGATAAGCAACTTGCTTAATGTGGAAATGGAAGAGCCCAGATCCAAACCAATATGTCCCCGACTTTGAAGTTGTGCTTGGGATGTCAGATGACGCCCCACCTCTCATCTATGCAAGGCTGGCCGTGGCTCTTGGCAAGACTGTCCACGTGATCCATCTGGAAGGCCTGTGTTACACAGAGATCCTGCTTCCATGCCTCCTTCCATTAGCCCGGCCCTATTTTCTCCATAGTTTGGTCACTCTCTGCCCTTTGTACCTGCACACAACTGGATGCCTCTGAAGTCTCAAAATATGACTTTTTTTTAGGGTGTGTGTGTGTGTGTGTGTGTGTGTGTGTGTGGTGACCATTTTCCTCGGTTGAGCTTCCCTTGCTCACTTTTGTCCCAATGATATCTTGGGCCAAACCCAGGAGCCCAACGCCTTCCGTGAGTAGCAGAGTTTCATTTTAATAATTAAGATTCAGTCATGCTGATTTCTAAGCTTCAGCCTCTGATTTCATTCAAAGCTCTCTTTTCGCAGCGAGGCCAAGAGTTCCCGGCATGGGTCTAGAGCAGGGTAGGGGATTTCCTTCTCGCGTGCACTGAGACCTTCAGGGTTGAGACAGGCCGGAGGAAGAAGCATGCGGGCTGTCATTTGCCTGTCTGTGGTGAGGTTCCTCTCCACTATTTATGGGCCATCATTACAGGACAGTAGATGATACTTATGGTCCCCAAAGGGGTGTATATCCCCGGGGGAAGTGCAAGATGCTCCACTGGGTACCATGAGAAAATATTAAAAGGATACACAACAAGGTCCTACTGTAAAGCACAGGGAACTGTATTCAATACTTTGTGATAAACCATAATGGAAAGGAATATGAGAAAGAATATACATATGCATATGACTGAGTCATTTTACCGTATAGCAGACATTAACACAATATTGGAAATCAACCACACTTCAATAAAATTTAAAAAATAAAAAAATAAAATACATTTTTTAAAGTTCAAAAAAGAAAATATTAGAACTTCTATCAGCAGCTTTTTTGGGGTGTTTTTCTGTGTTGCTTTGTTTTGTTTTTTTGGCCACACCCATGGCACATGGAAGTTCCTAGGCCAAGGATTGGACCTGTGCCTGAGCAGTGACTCAAGCCGCTGCAGTTGGATCCTTAACCCACTGCCATAGCAGGAACTCCTATCAACAGTTTTTTTGATCCAAAAAAAATTTTTTAAGCCAGCCATACTAATGTTTAGTATGTAAATTGACTTCAGCACCTTCCCTAGATCCATGTATCAGAGGGTCATGAACAAGGCCTGGGGGATTCGTGGGTAGGAGGGGAGTTTCACAAGGCAAATGGAAGGCCAGTGCTACTCTCTCACATTCCTTGGCCTTCTAGTTTTGCAGTTTACCTGTGGAGGGTTAACTATGTTTATGCGTAATGTTACCTAATTTCAGGGAAACCACGTCTAATATAACAGACAAAATGTTTCAGAAGATCTTTTCAAAGAAACCATGGTTGAAGTGATGCTAATAATGCAGGCACAAACCAACAAAGAGGATGACTGCGCAGAGGTACCTTCCAGTATCAGTACGTCTTCATCTCCAATTCAAGGTGAAAACTGAGACACTCTACTCAGAGATGACAAAGTCGGACAAAAGTTTTTCTAATTATCAAGAAGATAATGCAAAATATGGATTTACCTTCACACCTTATGTCGTTTGCTTTGTTATATCGTCCCATTCTCTACATTTCAAGACAGAGTTAAAACATAAGCATCTCTCTCGATGCGTTTCTGTTGCCTGCTTCCTTTATGCTTCGATATGATATAACTAGAAGGAGGAAGGGAAGGATTCCAAGGTGATTTCAAAGTTTCAGTCCTGGGTGATTTGAGGAGTTGTGATGTGGAAAGTTGACAATGAAATGGTAAAAGATGATGCTTTTCAGCAAGTGAAATCTGAGGTCAGAAGAAGACATTCAAGAAAAAACTGGAGTTCCCGTCGTGGCACAGTGGTTAACGAATCCGACTAAGAACCATGAGGTTGCGGGTTCGGTCCCTGCCCTTGCTCAGTGTGTTAACGATCCGGCGTTGCCGTGAGCTGTGGTGTAGGTTGCAGATGCGGCTCGGATCCCGCGTTGCTGTGGCTCTGGTGTAGGCCGGTGGCTACAGCTCCGATTGGACCCCTAGCCTGGGAACCTCCATATGCCGCGGGAGCGGCCCAAGAAATAGCAACAACAACAACAAAAAGACAAAAGACAAAAAAGACAAAAAAAAAAAAAAGAAAGATAAAACTGAATAAGACAAACACACAGAGACACACACAGTGCATTTAGAGATATATATGCAGAGTTTCATTTTGAAGAACTTGAAAAATTGGATTTATAAATTCAAATCTCTATAAATGGAAGTATATTGCCACAATATACCAGAGCATATAACATACCAAAGCAATGTCCTATATTACATTTAAAAATACAGATATTCAATCTTGAGTGTATTTATAAACAATAACACTTTTGAGGGAAAAGTATCAGTTCTGAATTGGTGGTGCGTGAAAAAGTGTAAACACCATGCCATTTTAATTATACATTTTGCAAACAAAATATTGCATGAAAAACACTTGACTTCTCAACAGAAACCCTAGAAGCCAAAACACAATGGAACGGCATTATTATAGTGTGAAAGAAAATGACTTGCAAAAGTAAAAATCCACAACCAGTGAAAATATTCTTAAAAAATAAAGGTGCCATACTTAGATAAACAAAATCTGAGTGAATTTATAGTCAGCAAGCCTACACTAAAGAGAATTCTTTAAGGAGTTCCTTGGTGGCTCAGTAGGTTAAGGATCTGGCATTGTTACTGCAGTGACACAGGTTCTATCCATGGCCCAGAAATTTTTGCATGCTGCAGGTGCAGCCAAAAAAAAAAAAAAAATTCAAGTCTCATTTATAGCCATTCCTCCTTACATGCAGATCCTCTGTCTCCATGGTTCTGCATTGGCAGATTCAACCAATCAGGGGTTGTGTAGTACTGAAGTAGGCATTCATTGAAGAGAATCCATTATTAAGAGGACCCAGGCAGTTCAAACTTGTGTTGATCAAAGGTCAACTGTATATAGTAAGCAAAATGGAAAATATAAATGTAAATTCACCTATATCAACAAGAAAATAAAAATGAATGGATTAAACAATCCAATCAAAATGCAGAGAATGTTAAACTGGATAAAAGAAAACAACGCCCAACTGCATGCTGTCTACTGGAGAAGTCACACTTCAGATTCAAAGATACAAGCAGTGTAAAAGTCAGAGGATGGAAAAAAGATGGATCATGCAAATAGCAACCATAAGAAAGCTGGAGGGACTGCACTGATATCAGACAAAGTAGATACCAAGACAAAAATCATTACTAGACACAAAGAAGGACATTATATATTGATAAAGGAGTCATTTCACCAAAGCCGCATATGAAGTATAAACCTATACACCTACAACAGAGCCCCAAAATACATGAAGCAAAAACTGATGTAAATGAAACAGGAAGTTAAACAATTCAACAATAATTGAAGATTTCAATACCTCACTTTTTTATCCACCCGTATATTCAAAAAAATTTTTTTATTCGAGTACAGTTGATTTACGATCAATACCTCACTTTTGACAGTGGATAGGAAAACTATGCAGAAGATAAAAAGGAAAGAGAAGTCTTTTTTTTCTTCCAATTTTATTGAGATATAATTGAAATTTCACACTGTATAAGTTTAAGGTGTACAGCATAATGATTTGACTTACATATATCATGAAATGATTATCACAGTAAATTTAGTGACCATCCATCATCTCATATAGATACTAAATGTAAAAAAAATGGAAAAACAATGTTTTTTCCTTGTGATGAGAACTCAGGATTTACTCTCTTAACAACTTTCATATATAACATATAACAGTGTTAATTATATTTATCATTTTGTACATTATATCCTTACTCCTTGTTTATCTTATATCTAGAAGTTTGTGCCTTTTTTCTTCTTTTTAAGGCCACACTTGTGGCATATAGAAGTTCCCAGGCTAGGGGTCAAATTGGAGCTGCAGCTGCCAGCCACAGCCACAGCAACACCGCATCCCAGCCACATCTGCAATCTACACCACAGCTCAAGGCAATGCCAGATCCTTAATCCACTGAGCGAGGCCAGGGATCGAACCCGCATCCTCATGAATACTAGTTGGGTTCTTAACTCGCTGAACCACAGTGGGAACTCCTAGATGTCTGTACCTTTTGATGGCCTTCATCCACTTTCCCCACCCTGTCCCTGCCTCTGATAACCACAAATCTGATCTCTTTTTCTGTGAGTTTGTTTGTTTTTGAAGTATAATTGACTTGCAACACTGTGTTAGTGCCAGTTACACAGCATAGTGATTTTATATTTCTATATGCTTCAAAAGTATAATTGACTTGCAACACTGTGTTAGTGCCAGTTACACAGCATAGTGATTTTATATTTCTATACGCTTCAAAACGATCACCAGAGGTAAGTCTAGTTACCATCTACCACCATACATTGATATAACATAGTTATTGACTATACTCCCACACTATACATTTCATCCCTGTGACTCATTTATTTTGTAACTTAAAGTTTGTACCTCTTAATCTCACTCACCTATTTCTCTCCTTCCTCTACCCCTAGCTCCTCTGGCAACCATCTGTTCTCTGCATCTATGACTCTATTTCTGTTTTGTTACATTTGTTCCTTTATTTTGCTTTTTAGATTCCACATATAAGTGAAATCATATGGTATTTGTCTTCATCTGACATTTCACTCAGCATAATTTCTAGGTCCATTCGTGTCACAAATGGCAAGATTTCATTCTTTTTTATGGCTAATATTAGCCATAAAAAATGGATATCTTATTTATCCATTCCATAAATAAATGGATATCTTATTTATCCATTCGTCTATCGATGGACACTTAGCCTGCTTCTATATCTTGGCTATTGTAAATAATGCTGCAATAAACATAGGGGTCCATATAAGAAGTCTTAAATAACACTATAAACCAACTAGAGCTAATAGATATATATGTATCAGTGTAGACATATATATACATATATATATTATATATATATCTCCACAAAACCAAAGCAGCATATGCGTTCTTCTCAAGTGCACATGGAACATTTTTTTCGGGATAGACTAGATATTAGATAATATAATAAGCTCAATACATTTAAAAGATGTGATAAGCAATGAGGTCCTACTGCACAGCACAGGGAACTATATCCAATCTCTTTGATGGAAGATAGTATGAGAAAATGTATATATATGTATGACTGGATCACTATGCTGTATAGCAGAAATTGACACAACACTGTAAATCAACTATACTCTAACGAAAAAGATTTAAAGCCATACAATACCTGATCATAATGATTGAAATTAAAAATTAATACCATAAAGATACTGGTAAATTCACAAATATGTGGAAATTAAACAGCATATTCCCAAGTAAACAATGGGCTGAAGAAGAATCACAAGAATAATTGAAGAATACTTTGCGATAAATGAAAATGTAGACACAACATACCACAATTTATGGGATGCAACTAAAGCAGTGTTTAGAAGGAAATGTATAGCTGTAAACACCTAAAAAAAGAATAAAGATTCAAATCAATAACCTAACAGCAATTAAAAGGAAATGATAAAGATTCGAGTGGAATTATATATTTTTTTGCCACTGTGTGCAGTGGCTAGATGTGGGATCTGAGTTCCTATACCATGGATTGAACCCATGCTGTAGTGATGAAAGCACCAAGTCCTAATCACTAGACCACCAAGGAACTCCCTAGAATGGAAATTAATGAAGTAAAGAGTAGGAAAAGAATAGAGAAAAATCAGTGAAACCCAAATTTGATTCTTTGTAAAGGTCAAGAAAATTGAAAAACATTTAGGTAGACTAACCAACAAAAAGAGAAGATTCAATTTACTAAAAACAGGAATGAAACAGAGAATATTACTACTAGCCTTCCAGAAATAAAAAGGATTATAAGTGTATACTATGAGCAACTGTATGCCAACAAATTAGATAACTTAGATAAAATGAACAAATTGCTAGAAAGACACAAACTACCATACTGGACCAAAAAGGAAATAGAAAAATCTAAATAAAATAATAAGAAAAGAGCCTGAATTAGAAGTTTTTTAACTACCCACACACAAAAAAAAGCTAAGGATTTAAAGCCTTCACTGGTAAATTCTACCAGATATTTAAAGGAGAATTAATAGCACTTTTTCATAAACTCTTTCAAAAAAAAAAAAAGAGAGAGAGAGAGAGAGAAGGAATTACTCCTAACTCATTTCATGAAGCCAGTATTACTCTGACAACAAAATCAGACAGAAAACTAGCAAGAAAGCTAAAGACCAATATCTCTTATGAAAACAGAGACAAAAATTCCTCAACAAAATACCGGCAAACTGAATCCAGCAGCATATAAAAAGAAATATACACCATGACCAAGTGGCATTCGTCCCAGGATTCCAAGGTTGTTTTATCATCCAGAAATCAATTAATTTAATACACCATATATAAATAGCATAAACGACGAACTTCATATGATCATCTCAATAGATGCAGAAAAGTATTTGATGAACTTTTACCAAATGATAAAAATGCTCAACAAACTAAGAATTGAAGGAAGCTTTCTCAGTCTGATGAAGGACATCTTTGAAAAATCCACAACTAACATCATACTTAATGATGAAAGTTTGGAGGTTTTCCTCTAAGATCAAGAATGAAATATGGATGTCTGCTCTAGTCGCTTCTATTGAACATCTTTTTATTGAAATATATTTAACATACAACATTGTGTACATTTAGGGTGTACAACACTTTTCGGATTTTTTTTTTTTTTTGGCTGCACCCACAGTGACAATGCTGGATCTTTAACCACTAGGCCACCAGGGAACTCCCTACAATATTTTGTTTTGAGGCATTGATGTATTGTAACATGATTGTCATTGTAGTAATAGTGAACAACTCTATCACCTCACATAATTATCATTTCTTTTTTCGTGGTGGAAATAATTAAGATCTAGACACATTGCAAGTTTGATGATCATAATACAATATTGTTGCTTATATTCATTATACTGTGTATTGGATTTATTTACTGACTAGTTTCAAGCTCATATCCTTAAACAACATCTCTTCTATTCAATATTGTACTGGTGATTTCAACCAGGACTTTGGCAAGAAAGAAAAAGGCATCCAGATTGGAAATGAAAGAGTAAATAATGTTATCTCTCTTTGCAGCTGACATGATTTTGTATATCACAAATTCTAAGGAATACGCTAAAAATCTACTAGAACTAATAAATGGGTTCAGCAAGATTGTGAACATAGGGACTAATATACAAAAATCATTTTGTTTCTATATACTAGTAATGAACAAATTGAAAATGAAATTAAGAAAATGATTCCAGGAGCTCCCGTCGTGGCGCAGTGGGGCAGTGGTTAACGAATCCGACTAGGAACCATGAGGTTGCGGGTTCGGTCCCTGCCCTTGCTCAGTGGATTAACGATCCGGCGTTGCCGTGAGCTGTGGTGTAGGTTGCAGACGCAGCTCGGATCCCGTGTTGCTGTGGCTCTGGCGTAGGCTGGTGGCTACAGCTCCAATTCAACCCCTAGCCTGGGAACTTCCATATGCCGTGGGAGCGGCCCAAGAAATAGCAAAAAAAAAAGACAAAAAAAATAATAATAATAGTAATAATAAAGTAAAATTAAAAAAAAAGAAAAGAAAATGATTCCAGTCTAGGTACTCATGTTGCAACAGAACAAAGGGTGGGGGGAAAAATGTAATGTATACATGTAAGGATAACTTGATCCCCTTGCTGTACAGTGGGAAAATAAAATAAAAAAAGAAAATGATTCCATTTACAACAGCATCAAGAAGAATAAAATACTTAGGAATAAATTTAATGAAAGATATGCTGACTTGTACACTGAAAACTACAAAATACTGATGAAAGAAATTAAAAACCTAAAGTATTAAAGATAAGCCCATGTTCATAGATCAGAAGACTTAATATTGTGAAGATGACAATACTTCTCAAATTGATCTACAGATTCAACACATCCTTTATCAAGATCCCAGCTGGTTTTGTTGCAGAATTTGATAGGCTAATCCCAAATTCATTTGTAAATGCAAAGGACCCAGAATAGCCAAAACGACCTTGCAAAGGAAGAACAAAGTTGAAAGAATCACATTTCCTAATCTGAAAAGTTTTCTGCAAAGCTGTAATAATCAAGACAATGTGATACTGGCAAAAGAATAAACACATTGATCAATGGAAGAGCATTGAGAGTCCAGAAGTAAATGCTCATGTTTAAGGTCAATTAATTTTCAACCAGGGTGCCAAGATCATTCAGTGGGGAAAGAATGGTGTTTTCAACAAATATCATTGGGACAGCTGGATATTCACATGTACAAGAATGAAGGTGGACCCCTACCTCACACCATATACAATTAAGCAAGAATGGGTCAAAGACTTAAATGTAAGAGCTGAAATATCTTCTCAACAAAAAATGTTGAGCTTGGAATATATGGGTTTTTAAGCAGAAACATCAGGTGTTTAGACCTGCAGGAATTAGTATCCAGCTCTCCAAAAAATGTACATTCATTCACTTGATATCCTCAAGCTACTTCCGGTAGGCTAGCTATTTGCCAATCAGGTCCTTTGCATCTATAAATTCATTATATAGCCTTATCCTTGTTTAAAATGTCCATAATGATTACTCATCATGAAGCGTTTCAGATGTTATCATAAGTTAACCCTCTTTTTCTCAGGAAAAAATGTTCTTGGAGGGAAAAAAAAGCACAGAGGTAATTTGAAATCATAAAATCAAAATTAGATTCCAAATAAATTAGAGTTTTCATAAGAAATTGACAATGTCCTGTTTAATTCGACTGCCCTGTACTGGGGGACGTTTTATTTTGAGTTCTAAAGCCATCTGTTTTCCAAAACTTACATGGGCACTGTCTACTGTACATGCAGAACAATGAGAAATGTTAGATATCAACAATCTTTTGCTTTGCTTTGTATTTTTTTTTGCAGTTTCATTATGATCTACAAAGAAATGATCGTAATGATTTGAAATTCTCTTTTTCAAATCGAAGTACCTAAAAGCTTGGAGGAATGTTTTTCAGCTGCCGTGATCTGACACATCATTTGATTTAGTGTAGAAAGCATGATGCTTGATGAGAGGTGACAAAATCAACTCCAGTCTGCTAAGGGCCAACTCATCTTGTACCAGAATTTCCCCTTTTGTTCACCCATAGGACATTTTCGTTGCTATCTTGGAATCAGGAAATGTCACTTTATTCAAAGACCAGTGAAGAGAATGATCGGATAATGCATGTTGGTTTATGTGGTGTGCCAAGGGTAAATCAGCTGGCACCGATTTCAACTGGACATTAGTGTCTTTTTGGAGAATCAAAACCTTGTATTGGATTTCTAAGCACTTACATGTCTTATCCTTCACTTGTGAGCCTCAGTCTCCCTATGTGTTTACCCATCCTCTTTTCTGCCATGCACAGTCCCAAATTCTTTTCAGTTTATTGTCCAGTCTGTTCTGTTTTGGTTGTTTACCTCCCTAATCCAGTCGTATGTGTCCTTCCATCTGTCATCGAAATAACATGGTCATTTATTTCGTTTTCTTCGGGGGTTGATTTCTGGGTCAAGCTGGAGTTGGTATTGTAATTGTTCTCATTTTCTTTATCTGAACCCTTAGAACACAATATTCATAATGTCAAAAAAATTAAAGTACCACTGTCTCCGTACAAATCGCAACAGTTAATCTGCCCACAAAGTCAAAGACAGAATGTTACAAATCGTGAGTGCCGCGTGCTTAAGTTGCAAACTTAAAGTTGCAGCCCTCTGAGTGATGCAACCATGAATGATGGGTTATTGTGAAAAGCAAATCAGGGCTGCCAACCTCAGCAGTCAGGTTCAAAACAGTGACAGTGACTATGGAGTCAATGCCGTATTCGTTGGACTCTGAAAGCTGCATTGCTTTCAGCCCCTGTTTTTGGAGCCACAATATGGCTTTGGTACTGTCCCTTCAAATATGAGCAACCGTTGCTGAAGACTGATCTTTTGCGAATCGGGGAAGGGTTTCCTGTGATGCAGGACTTTCAGTGCTAAAACTGGGACAGTATCAAGGAAATCAGGGTAATTGGTCACCCTGTTAGGCCTTTGGTAGCTTTCCAGAGCACTGAAAGGGTTGTTTTTGACATTTTGTTCAGCCTTACAGTTGCTTTTGGGGAGACTATTCATTAACTTCCTTGATTTATCATGCTGGAAGTAAATCTCCCACGTGTCTCTCTCCTACTAAAATGTAAACCTCATAATAGGGATTTTTGTCTGTTTTTTAAAATTTATTTATTTTTTGTCTTTTTAAGGCACCACTCATGGCATAAGGAGGTTCCTAGTCTAGGGGTCAAATTGGAACTGTAGCTGCCGGCCTACACCACAGCCACGACAATGCCAGATCTGAGCCATGTCTGCAACCTACACCATAGCTCATGGCAACGCCAGATCCCTAACCCACTGAGTGAGGCTAGGGATTGAACCCGCATCCTCATGGATACTAATCAGATTCATTTCCACTGAGCCACAATGGTAACCCCTGCCTGTTTTTTTCACTGCTGTATCCCCTGTGCTTGGCATATCATAGGTACTCAATAAATTTTTTTTAATTTTAATTTTTTTTGTTTTCTGGCCGTGAGTGGGGCATGTGGAAGTTCCCCAGGCCAGGGATCAAACCCACACCACAGTTGTGTCCTACACCACAGCTGTGGCAATGCCAGATCCTTAACCCTCTGCATCAGGTCCTTAACCCACTGCACTGGGCTGGGGATCAAACTGGCGCTTCCACAGAGACAAGGTGGATCATTAACCCACTGTAGCACAGTGGGAACTCTACAATAAATGGTTTTGTGTGTGTGTGTGTTTGTCCTTTTTAGGGCTGCACCCGCGGCCTATGGAGGTTCCCAGGCCAGGGGTCGAATTGGAGCTGTAGCTGATGGCCGATGCCGGAGCCACAGCAACGCCAGATCCGAGCCGCGTCTGTGACCTACACCACAGCTCACGGCAACGCCGGATCCTTAACCCACTGAGTGAGGCCAGGGATCGAACCCGCAACCTCATGGTTCCTAGTCGGATTCGTTAACCACTGTGCCACGACGGGAACTCCGTACAATAAATGTTTTTTGATGAGTAAATGACTCAATGACACTGGGAGGAGTGTGGGGATTAGATGGAAAGAGGCAAAATGAAATCAGACAAGCAAGTCAGTAAACTGGAGGAGCAGTCCAGGTTAAAGATGCTAGAGCCAGTGGAAATTAAGAAAAGTAGACTGATTTTAGAGCTGGTTAGGAGTCAAAATTGCCATGACTAACGACAGAGGAGAGATGAGAGAGGGGAGCAAACTAGAGGGTGCTGTCAAGGATGACTCTTTGATGTCGGGCCTACAGAACTGAGGGGCTAGAGCTGCCAGTCATCGATTTAGGAAACAGTGGACCAATAGCAGGTTGAGAGGGAGAAGATCATGACTTCTGTTTCAGACACGCTCAGGACTGAGTTTGAGATGCTTTGGACGTGACTAACCCATTTCGAACACGCAGCTGGATATACAGCCCTAGAATTCAGAGCAGAGATGTTGCCTGGAGAGATAAAATGAGTGTGTTGTCAATCCCAGTGGGTGGTAAATAAAGTGATGGGTGTGGATGATTTTACCAAGGAAGAGAGAGAACGGGCGAAGATCAAGCCGCAAGTGTACGCTAAATGCACTCAAGTTTTCACTTGGATTAAGGCAATCAGTTGATTGTCAACTGAAGCCTAAATGAGGATTTCAAATCATAGCTGCTTTAGTGATTTTGAAATGCAACAATTAGAAAAAATGTCGAAGTTTTCTCCTACGTTTCTTTCAGGCAGGTCCCATCTTTAGAGATGAGTCATGTTTGATGGCATACTCGGGGTCCATTGTTTGTGCCTTTTTTTTTCTTTTCAATTTTGCTTACAGGTGGCTATGGAGGTTGAAGGCTCTGACTTTAAGCATTTATCTCCTCTTGTGTGCTCGGCACTGTGCTAGATGCTATGGCGATGATGAGAGATAACTACTGTGTTTACTCTGGAGGAGTTTTCTAACTATCTGGAGGAAGAATTACACATGAAAATTGGGAGAGACTTTAAAGATAATCTAGTCTGATTTCGCCTTGCTTTTTAGAACATGAAAGTGTGTCCCAGAAAGATGAAATGACTTTTGTTTTTTTTTTGTTTTTTTTTTGGTCTTTTTAGGGCCACACCTGCGGCATATGAAGGTTCCCAGGCTAGGAGCCAAATTGGAGCTGTAGCCACCCACGCCACAGCCACAGCAACACCAGATCCGAGCGGTGTCTGCGACCTACACCACAGCTCACAGCAATGCCGGATCCTTAACCCACCGAGCAAGGCCAGGGATCGAACCCACAACCTCATGGTTCCTAGTTGGATTCATTTCTGCTGCACCGCGACAGGAACTCCTGACTTTTCAAGTTCAAAATGAAGTGATAGAAATCATGGCTCCTGATTTCTAGCCTGACCAAATACACTATTGTTTTTCTCTAAATCATTCATTCATTCGATAAATACTGAATGCCTAACGAACACTTGTGGGAAATGATGCTACTTTTTCATTTGCATTCCCCTCTGGTGATTAATAGCAGCATGCGTGCACCTGCGATACCCTGAGCATTCAATAAACTGAGTTGACTGACAAGTGGGTGTGGCTTATAGCTAGATCATCCACTTTCCATTTATAGTCATTTCTTCTCTTAATGCCTGAGGGAAGAGGAAAGAAGCGGCAGATTAACATATGAAGCAATTAGAGAACAACACAGTGTACACAGTATATAATTAATTGCTAAATTGCATTGCATGACTCTAAGCGCAGCAGCCAGGGCCCAGGGAACAAGACAGTAGTAACCATCGGCTCCGGGGCATGTTCCTTCGAGAAAGTGCAGCGAACACTGCTGGGGCAAGCACTGTGCTAGGGGCCAAAGGGTAGAAAAAAGATTAGGATATGGTCTCTTTTCCCAAAGAGCTCGCTGTCTAGTGGGCCTGACAAAAGCACGTACAATTTCTTTTTTTAAATTTGGGAGTTCCCATTGTGGCGCAGCGGAAGGGAATCTGACTAGGATCCATGAGGATGCAAGTTTGATCCCTGGCCTTGCTCAGTGGGTGGGGGATCCAGTGTTGCCGTGAGCTGTGGTGTAGGTCGCAGACACTGCTTGGATCCTGCTTTGTTGTGGCTGTGGTGTAGGCCGGCAGCGGTAGCTCTGATTCAATCCCTAGCCTGGGAACCTCCATATGCTGCAGGTGTGGCCCTAAAAAAGCCAAAAAAAAAAAATTGTGTTAGATTATAGTTGATTTACAATGTTGTGTCAATTTCTGCTGTACGTCATAGTCATCCAGTCATACATATATATATATAGTCTTTTTCTCATACGATCTTCCATCACAGTCTAGCCCAAGAGATTGGATATAGTTCCCTGCACTGTACGGTAGGACCTCATTGCTCATCCATTCTAAATGTAATAGTTTGGAGTTCCTGTCGTGGCTCAGTGGTTAACGAATCCAACTAGGAACCATGAGGTTGCGGGTTCGTTAGATCCCTGGCCTTGCTCAGTGGGTTAAGGATCTGGCATTTGCCGTGAGCTGTGGTGTAGGTTGCAGATGCGGCTCAGACCTGGTGTTGCTGTGGCTGTGGTGTAGGCCATTGGCTACAGCTCCGATTCAACCCCTAGCCTGGGAACCTCCATATGCCGCGGCAGTGGCCCAAGAAAAGGCAAAAAGACAAAAAAAAAACAAAAATGTAATAGTCTGTGTCTACCAACCCCAAAGTCCCCATCCATCCCACTCCCTCCACCCTCCCCCTTGGCAACCAGAAGTCTGTTCTCAATATCTGTGAGTCCATTTCTATTTTGTAGATAAGTTCATTTGTGCCATATTTTACATTTCCACATATAAGTGATATCATATGGTATTTGTCTCTCTCTTTCTGTCCCACTTCACTCAGTGTGAGAATTTCTAGTTGCATCTATGTTGCCACAAATGGCATTGTTTTGTTCTTTTGATGGCTGAGTAGTATTCCATAGTATGTATGTACCACATCTTCTTCATCCCTTCATCCTTCGATGGACCATGTAACTTCAATATAATGTGGTAAGTGATGAGATAGAGGTCTGGCCAGGATGCTAGAGAAGCAGAGGAAGGGAGCTTCCGCAATCAAAGGGTAATTAAAGCTAAGAGCTGACACCTGCCTGGGATTTTGATGGCTACTAGGTCATAGTTAGTCCAAGAAAGCCATCATGGGAGTTTTAGGAAGCAAGAACAGCCAGAAGAAACCAAGGCCTTTTTGTCTCTCTATTCCACTTATCAGAAAAACTGGAGACAACTATGGCTACTCCTAAGTGGAACACTCCATATGGCTGCCTATAAAGCTAGTTCTTATAGCTAATATTTATTGAGCTCTGTGGGCCAGAAACTGTGCTAGGTGCTAGATGTGCATTATCTCATGCCATCCCCCCCCAAAATCCTTAAGAAAGGTACTTCCATAATTGTCAGTTTGCAGATGAGGAAATGAAGGCCCTGAGAAGTTAAACCGAAACCAGAATTCGTGTCCACACCATTTGGTTTCGGCCTCCCAGTAGAGATTATTCCTCATTCCCATAAATCTTCTCCCTATGCAATTCCTCTAGTTTTTAGACTTGTTATTATAATATGTGAGATTAGTGTAGACGTGTCCAATCATGTTATTTAACCAATTAAAAAACAGGGCCAGGGAGTTCCCGTCGTGATGCAGTGGTTAACGAATCCAACTAGGAACCATGAGGTTGCGGGTTCGATCCCTGGCCTTGCTCAGTGGGTTAAGGATCCGGCGTGGCTGTGAGCTGTGGTGTAGGTTGCACACGCCGCTCGGATCCTGCGTTGCTGTGGCTCTGGTGTAGGCCGGTGGCTGCAGATCCGATTAGACCCCTAGCTTGGGAACCTCCATATGCCGCGGGAACGGACCAAGAAATAGCTAAAAAAAAAAAAAAAAGGGCCAAGGGACAAAGATGCTCAAAATCACCCAGGACCCAATGGCAAAGCCATTTATATGCATGTGTCCTCACTAACATCTATGTTAAGAATGATATTTATCAGAATGGAGTCTCTGGGGCACTCAGATGAAACTGATCAAATGCCCAACTGATAAGGTTTTTTCCTCTTGTTTCCAGCTTGATGGCTGTAGGTCAGTGGTTCTCAAACTTTTATGACTATGACAGTTTTAGCTGGCGAGCTTGCTAAAAGTACAGTTGCTGGGCCCCATTGCATATCTATGCCAGAATCACGGGGGTGGGGCTTGGGCTGCATATTATTAACAAATTCTTGAGATGATGTCAGTCCATTCCAATTCCATTTCTCCCCATTCTTCGTTACATTCTCTTCCTCATTCTCCATTCTTTTCCATCCCCTGTTCTCCACATACAGGTTCAAATTGCTAAACAAGGGAAAGATGTCAACACAAAGTCCACCAAGGCTCCCAGCTCCTCAGTTAGGCAATAGTTCCATAGGGTGGAAAGAGTTAAGAATGTTATAAAAGTGCATCAACATACTAAGTTGAAGTTAAAAAAACAAACAACGACAACAAAAACTAAGTAGAAGAGCTTAAGGGCCAAATGCTGGGAGCCTACATTTTAGCAAGCAGATCAATCAGATGATATGGCAGCTAAGGGATACATTAAAAAAATCCTTCAGGAGCTCCCATTGTGGCTCAGTGGAAACGAATCTGACTAGCATCCATGAGGATGCAGGTTCGATCCCTGGCCTTGCTTAGTGGGTTAAGGATATGGTGTTGCCGTGAGCTATAGTGAAGGTTGCAGATGCAAGTCGGATCCCGCATTGCTGTGGCTGTGGTGTAGGCCAATTGCTACAGCTCTGATTCGACCCCTAGCCTGGGAACCTCCATATGCCGTGGGTGCGGCCCTAAAAAAAAAAAAAAATCCTTCATATTTACTGGGGCAAGAACACTCATGCACATCATTATCTGTCCTTGTGCCACAAGTAATAGTAATCTCATTTGACTGATGTGTAAACAAAGGCTCAGAGGCGTCAAATGAATAACCCAAGGTAATTCTGCTAGTTAGTGGACAGCCAGCAATTCAAAATTCAAACCCAGGTCTTCTAGCTCTTGTGCAGCATTTTGCACAAATAAATAGCACTCTAATTTTTTTCGCAGAACATTTAAGATGCTTAATCCATACACTTTAAAAATAAAGAATAGAAGAGTTCCCACTGAGGCTCAGTGGTACAGAACCTAACTAGTATCCATGAGGTTGCAGGTTCGATCCCTGGCCCCACTGAGTGGGTTAAGGATCCACCATAGCTGTGAGCTGTGGTGTAGGTTGTAGACATGGCTCGGATCCTGCATTGCTGTGACTGTGGCATAAGCCAGCATCTGCAGCTCTGATCTGACCCCTAGCCTGGGAACTTCCATATGTTGTGGGTTCGGCCCTAAATTAAAAAGGAAGAAAGAAAGAAAGAAAGAAGGAAAGAAAGAAAGAAGTAAGGAAGGAAGGAAGGAAAGGAAAGGAAAGGAAGAAAGGAGTTCCCTGGTGGTCTATCAGTTAAGGATCTGGCATCGTCACTGCTGTGGCATGGGTTCGATCCCTGTCCCTGGAACCTCCACATGCTGTGAGCATGGCCAAAAAAAATAATAATAATAAATTTAAAATATATTCAATATGCAAAATACAAATAGACTTCAGTTCCATGTAAGTGACATTTGCTCCTTTTTGAACCAGCTGTGCAAAATTTGTCATAATTGTAGTGTTACATTGCTTTATGTGATTACTTGATTAAGGTCTGTCTCCCCCACTACACCAAAATGGACCAGGTTCACATTTGTCTAACACTTAATAGGTGATCAATATAATATGTACTTAAGAATGAATGAGTAATTACAGGGGTTGATTACAAGTAGAAGGGAGGGCACAGGCACCAGGTGAATTTACGTTTGGTTTAGGCAGGAGCAGAAATGCTAGTGGTATCTTACAGGAAAACACTGAAGATGGGGAAAAATTACTTTGTAGTTGCTGGAGAGGATGAATTTGCTTGTATTGGACTTAGTGATTTGAGCTCAAGGACAGGATGATCTCAGCAGAGCAGATGCAGTTACTAAATGGTTGTTTACAGGGTAGTGAAAGTCAAGAGATTGTACCAATTCTACAAAAAAAAAAAAAAAAAAGAATGGAGGGGAGTTACTTAATGTGTGGTCCTCAGCAGATCTGCATCAGAATATCTGGGCAGTATAAGGCAGATTCCTGGACCCAAATCTTCAGAATCCTCTAGGGGTGGTGCAAAAAAAAAAAAAAAAAAATCTGCATTTTTAACAAGCTCCCAGGTAACTCTCACTTCCAAAGTTTAAGACCGGCTGGGCTGGAATAGCAATAGACCAATGGAGGGTCTAGGACTCAGTCTAGGGAAAAGTCTGCATTGAAAATGAGAAGAAGGGAAACCTACGAAAGAGACTGAACTAGCAGTGCAAGAGCCAGAGTCAGAGTCCATGTTATGAGACAAAGGAAGGTGAAAGTTTAAGAACAAGTAAATGGCCTAAAGTGTCTAACGTAACAGAGACATCAAGAATGAAGATGGAGAAGAGTCGTGAAGCTGGGATCCAAATTTTTCTGAACCTGGACCTGTCTTTTAAGATCCAGCTCAAAACATTTCCTTCCCAGGGATATATTTCCTGCTCTGCTGGACAGAGTCCATCAATCTTTGTGGTACGTAATTCCACTATAGCATTTCACCTATTGTACGGAAATTCTGTTTTTCTTTCATTGGAAATACCTATGTTTCTTCCTCATTAGACAGAGAATTCCTTGAAGGTAGAAGCTGTGTCTTACCCCTTTTCAAATGTCCAATGTCTGGCATAATACTTAGCATACAGAAAATATCTGCAAATGCCTGCTGAATGAATGACTGGAGAGTAATTGGAGGGAAAGGACACAGTCTGGCAGCGAAAGTAGAGGAATCCTATGTGTTTGAAGGTAAATGAGAGCAGGCGATTGATGCTGCTAGAGCAGAAAATAAGTAAGGAATCAGTTTCTCCAGAGTACGGGAAAGATATGATTAAAACCACAGTTCTGGCTTTAAAAAGCAGGAAGGACAATTCTTTCTCTGAATCTTGAAGGAAACCAGAAAGGATGGATGTATAAGATAAAGAAGCTTAGCTCAGAGGGTCCTGAAGTTAAAGGAAGTTAAAGCCTTTGCCGAGAATGAGGTACAAAAAGCAGGATCTAGAGCCTGAAGAAAAAGTGAAAGGAAAAGGGAGATTTGGTAGGAATGTGCTGGCGAATCAATAGATTAAGATCTGATGCTATATCCTCAGGCATCGTCAAGAATACGTCGTCACAATCTGACTTCTTTCCCTAGCCCTTGAAATAACCGGCTGCGTCTATCAGTCTTGCTAACTGAAACTGGCTACCAGACCTGGGGCCTGAAACTAACTGGAGCCACTGATCTCTTCCTCTCCTGAACTCTTCCTGCACTTCCTTTCCACCTTAAAGGCACTTACTTCAGTCTTTCAAAGATATTTGTCTTTTCCTTGTTAGACTGTAAATAGTTGAGGGCAAAGGCTATGTCTTATTCACTGTTGTGATGTACCTTAGCATAGTGAGTTGTACCTAATAGGCAGAGGATGTCTGTACCAGGCACACACCTAATACAGCATTTATCACATCATACTTTGTTTGTTTGCTTGTCTGTCTCCCTTTCTAGACTGTGAGCTCAAGGTCAGGGATTGAGTTGATCTATGTCTCTCTTGTGTTTGGAACTTAGTAGCTGTGCAGATGGTTATTGAATCAAATTTTGTTAGAATGAATACATGGATGAGAGAATGAATAAAAGCAAAATGTGGGGATTTGCAGGGACATCTA
This sequence comes from Sus scrofa, assembly GCF_054392235.1. Lineage (NCBI taxonomy): Eukaryota > Metazoa > Chordata > Mammalia > Artiodactyla > Suidae > Sus > Sus scrofa. The sequence goes on from NC_139401.1 coordinate 120,469,123, forward strand.
AAGAGGTGACATACTGCACAGGCACTGCATTTTGTCACTGACACAATCATCAGTCTCATCCTGACATCAGTAAGTGTGCAAAACTGGTAGAAAATGATGTGCTAAATATTTGGACTACATATTGTAGATCTTATGCAAATCTCTAACCACTCCCTTTCAAAGGTACAGGGCCTGAGTGAAAGGGCTAAGGGTCCCTCGCAGCTAAATGACTGCTTTGTCGGCGCTTATTAGGTACCTGTTTGTATGGTTTACAGTGTTACATCAAACATGGTTATTGTTTTCTTGAGGATTTACAATTTAATGTTGACATTGCAGTGAAAAATAAAAAGAATAATGAAACACGATAGAAACAGCAGTGGCTTTCCAAAACAATGGAAAGCCACTGCCCCCCCCCCCAAACAGGAAACATAGCTACTTGAAGGGCATCTTTAAATATTCATTGGTTTGTTAGGGGATTTTTTTTTTTTTATTTAACCACTGGCTTGCAGTCTGTGAGCCCAGCAGAAAAATAACAAAAGCTGGCCCTCACTTAGAGCATACTATGTGCCCAAACATTTTTCTGTGATTTACATATATCAACGCATTTCTGGAAACATCCATTTTGGATGTGTTGAAACTGAGGGACAGAGAGGTAATGCAACGTGCTCAAGGTCATAGACCGAGAAGTGGAGGAGCTGAGATTCAAACCCAAGCAGTCCGGCTTCATACATCAAAGAGGAAAGCACTCAGTTTAGGTGTCGAGTTTACCTGTACGAATTATGAAGAAAATCACTTATCTCTTCTGATTACGAAAATCTCATAATTTATAGAAGGCCTGTTACACGCCAGGGACGCTAATACACGGTTTACTTGCACTGTCTCATTTCTTCCTCACAATAAACCCGTGAGGTACTGTTTTTTCTCCTTATTTCAAAGACACACACGACTTTAAGGCACAGAGATGAAAACCGATTCGCCCAAAGATTGAAACCCAGGCAGACTGACTCCACTACAAGCTTCTCAGTGTTTCCTGGCAGTAAAATGAGAGAACGGAGGACCTCAAAGGAATGCCACGAGAGTACAATGAAATAATGGATGTGAAAAGGCCTCGGTGAACAAGTGCAGGGGATCAGGCCTACCCACTTGAATCACTGTCGAAAACTGGCTACCCAGGGCCCCCGGCCAACGGTTTCGAGCCCCAACCCAGCCCCTTCTCCGCCCAACCCACGGCGATATCTTTGAATCTCTTTCTCTATCTCCTCGGCTCCTGCCCCCAAACACTGGGTTGAGGGGCGGACCGGAGAATAGAAGGTACGCGCGCGAGCAGGAGGCGGGGCCTGCCGCCCCGAGCCGTACCGGGGGTGGCTTCTGCACATGCGTCGTGGCTCTGCGGCTTCAGCTGCCCCCTCGCTGCAGCCAATCAGAGCCCGCGGCGCGCTCGAGACGTATTAACGCTGTGTGAGTCGCTGCGTGCGAGGGGGGCGACGTAAGGGCGCTCCGCGAGCCCGTCTCTCCTCGAATGAAAGGAAACAACCTCCGGCGACAGAGCCCCGCTCCCAGACGCTGCTGGAGAACCGAGACCGACTTCTTTCTCTTTCCCCTCATTGGCGCTTCTCGCCTGCCGTTCGCCTCTGGGCCCCGCCGGTGAGTCCCCACGGTACCCTGGGGCCCCCTATTCTCTGCCCGGCGGGAGAAGACAAGGAGGATGGCGGTGGCCAGGCCGCCGCCCCTGCCCGTTGTTAAGGGGGACTCTTGGTGGTCTCGCTTTATTGTCAGGGACCCCAGAAGCGCCGCTCATTGAAGGCGCTTGGCAGAGAGGCTGCGGAGAAAAGTGCTGCGGAGCCACCAAGGGAGAGGTTAGGCTTTAGGCTAGACTTCGGGGGAGGGGGCGCAACATTTAAGGAGGAAAAAAAATACTGGGAATTTTTAGTCTTGGCCATCGCTTAGGACATATTTGGGAAGGAGGGAGACTCCCAGTTTGGGAAGAGTGAGAAGAATTGTTAGGGTGGCAGGAAGGTTAGCCTTACGGAATAAGGAAAAACTCCGGGGTGGGGGGAATTAGGGGTGAAACTGAGATAGGAAGCGAAGACTGTTAGAGGGCGAACTCCTGGGGGGGAGGAGGATTAAGGAAAGTGTAGGGTGATATTTCCCTGGATCCAGGAGGATTGGCAAAGGACAATTAGGGGACCCTGACTTTACGACCGAAAGGAACCTGCTAAAGTGTTTTAGAGGAAGATAGTTTTTGCGAGTTTACCTAGCTCTTGATTAGAGGGAGATCTTGGAGTCTAGTGTATATTGAGGAGTAAATAACGGAGAGGATCTGGTACGTTATGTGTACCATCCTTTATTATATGGACGAACAGCACGGCATTCTTTTGAAATTTCTTCGTTTCGATATTCTGCGTGGAAGTTGAAAAATCCTTTATTTTCGAAAAACCTTCCCTCTTCGTCGGCTTACTACGTAATATCAGGTCTTATACACTTCAAATCCTTTCTCTACGCTTGGGTTTGAAACAACTGGAAAATTCCTTCAGTTTCCTTTTGAATAACCGCAAAAAGCAGTGCGAAGCATGTAATAATATCGTGCAGCCAAATTCAGGTGCCCTTCCGGTTCATCTCTTATTCGTTTATTTCTCTCCAGTGTAACTTTCCTGACAGAAATACTGCCTCTTGGATCGTGTTTATATGTTTTGGTCTGTATATTTATTTCAGCTTGCTTGCGTGGGGAATTGTTTGATCTTCCGAAACTGCAATTTTTGTTTTGTTTTGTTTTTCTGTAAAAATGGTCTTTCAGATACCAGCCATTGAATGAGCTCTCGAGTTGGCTCTTGAATGCTCTCCTTGATGTTTCAGGTTATTTCCACCGTGGTGCTTTACAGCATCTTGGAAAATCGGAAATGCACTGATTGCTTCAGCCTGACTAATCGGGCTTTTATTTATGCATTTTTTTCAAATGTTTGAATGATGTTTCTGACGCTGTTATCTTTGCCTCTTCATTTCTGTTTTGTAATATTATCCATAATGCTGCGTTTCTTTTAAGGAAAAGCTTTCATTGTTGGGTGAAAGCATCAAAGTTTGATCTCTGCCTGCCCTGAAAAACCTTTTAGACCAAAATTAAAATGCCTTATACTGTATGGATCATTATGAACCTCTTAATACTGGTCCTTGGAATGCCCTTATTCCACTAAAGTAGAGACCACAAATGTGACAGCAATAGATAAAAATCTGTATTTTTATGATAAAGACATTTTTGCTAGGAGTCATTGTTTCCATGATGTTCGCCACTTCATGTTTTACAAGGAGACTGTAAAAAAAAATTAGCAAGATATGCACAGATGCATTATTTGAATTTTAGTGGAAAAATCCATTTAGTCATTGCACGTTGGGGAAAGTTTTTAATTGGTTTGATGCACTTTGTGTGCATTTTGTTCACCTTACAAATTACATTTAAACTGGTAACAGAAAAAAATACACTAGGATATTTTTGAATGCAAAATAAAGTGTACCTTTTTTTTCTCTTTTAGATTTTGGCGTCTTTGATATCTAGAAAAGTAGGTTCTAAAAATTAGGATGAGAAATTTACCTGTGTATAAAATGGAAAGAGGCAGGATTCAGTGTAGGTAGGATTTGGGGTGGGGGGGCACCATTTTCAGAATTAATTTCAAGAATGAAAAGCGATTTTCTAATCTAGGAATTTACTTTATCTTAAGCTGGTTTTATAGCTTATGCTAGGGTTGTACAGAAATTACACATTAAGATGTCTGTATAGATCGGATTCATAATGTGCCATCCTTTCAACTAGCCAAGTATGACCGGGAGAAATGCTGTGTACACTACAGTGCTTTTAGAGTGCTTACTGTTCATTGCGTAGTAGTGAAGAAAGCTAATTTAGAACTCAAATAGCAAATTTTGCTGCTATTTATGAATTTTGGTGTTTTGCATATTTAATTCTAAAGGTTTTGGCAGCTATATTCTTGATAAAGCAACTGAACACATATTTGCTTGAGCAAATGCAAACACACTTCCCCTTTTGTTTCTTTTGTTTCTCTGTTATGTTCTTTTTTTTTTTTCTTTAATCCTAAAAGTATTTGCTGCCTGTTTTCAATCAGTTTCACGGTTTATAGCCAGTGCTATGAATACAGTATTGTTGTAAAGTATCTGATGCCATTTGGAAGAGTGAGGTATTTAAAATTGTAGATACATTAAGAGTTTGTTAAACCCATCAATGCAGAGACTGTCAGAACATTTGAAGTTCCATTAAAGAGAAAAACCGAGATATAAGTTGATGGAGAAGACCTGTTTCTTTGTGGCTTCCTGTGAAATTTTAAGTATCTGCATTTTTACATTGGAAAGCACTGAATGGTTTGCATCTACCACCTTGCTAGTGTCCAGCTGCTGCTGCTGCCGTTGGTGAACAAGTGCTTCTCAGAAAGCAACAGTATGGTAGTAGTGAATCCATTTTTTCAACACAGTGTTATGAAAATGTTCAAATATAGAGAAGAGTGGAAAGAATTTAGTAAATTTTAAGACAGAAATTTGAGATTTTATTGATTATCATGTGTGTTGTGGTAACCTGGATCCCAGGCTGCTTAATTAGTTATGTTGATTTGAGAAAATTGCACAATTTAAATAACTGATTTTACATCTGTTTAGATTCTTCTGAAGAATCCATGTTGAGATTGATGATCTAAATCTGAAACCTTCCATGTTAGAGCTTTTCTTCCCTTTTTTTGTTTGACTATACTAAGATAATTATAATTTGAGTAAATTTAAGGCTCATTCAGAAAAATTTTCCTTTCTTTATACAGTATTACTAATTTAAGTAGGAAAGTAACTACATTTAGAACACCACTGTCAGTTTGTAACTTTAATAAGCAAGCAGACTTTTGGAGTGAATCTCAGAGTCAGATAATATAGTTGTTTTTTTATAAATAATTGGTTCCTAAAGTCTATTTTTTTTATAGAGTGGTATAAAGCTTAATTTTTCTTTTCTTGCAAAAGGAGTACAACAGCAAAATTAATAAAGATGTATACATGATTTTTTAAACTTGAAAATAATTCAAGTTTTAAAAATAAGTATTCCAAAGTCATGGTTATATAAATACATGTCTTATTCATTGTATCATCAATATGTGTACTTTAAGGAACTTTGCAATTATAGGATTCTGTTCACTCTGGATATTGTGTAGTTCTCTTAGTAGTTTTTGGTCTGCTCTTAGATGCATAATTCTTTGTCTCCTTGAAGGGGCACCTAGCTATACATGAAAAATATTTTTCGTTAATTATGCTAGCAGATGATTATTTTAAAATCACATATTGTTCATGTTTTATTTATCCATGTAGGAATAGTTCTAATTATTTCACGTCCCTTAATTTGAGAGCAGTTTGTTTCTCAGTTACTTCATTAACTTATCTTTATGCATACACAGTACATATATTTTAAATTATAGAAGCATCTTATGTTTCAAAACTAATTTGTCTATACTAAATAGCTATTTTAAAATGCATATATTAAAATCTAGGTCAAATATATGAAAAAATAAATTTATATGACCACATGTAAACTGATTTTAAAACAAAATTAACCATTTTGTTGTGCTTCTTATTCTCTGTAGCATTTCTTGAGGCATAAAGTGGCATTCTAAAGGCAATTTAAAAATCATGTCAAGCTCAGTTGAACAGAAAAAAGGGCCTACAAGACAGCGCAAATGTGGCTTTTGTAAGTCAAATAGAGACAAGGAATGTGGACAGTTACTAATATCTGAAAACCAGAAGGTGGCAGCACATCACAAGTGCATGGTAAGTACTGCTGGCAGCTGCCAAGAGGCTGAAACCTTGAGAATCTTGACAATGGCTCTTCCTAAATACTAAAAGCAAAAAACAAACCAACAGCAGCAAAACCCAGTTAAATGTCCAAGAAGTGGTTGCTCACTAATGCTATGCCATTTTTTACTTGATTATTTCTTTTAAATTTAACATCTTACGTTTCACTGTAATTTGTTCATATGTGAACCTTAATTTTTTTAATGTAATTTATAGCTCTTTTCATCTGCTCTGGTGTCATCACACTCTGATAACGAAAGTCTTGGTGGATTTTCTATTGAAGATGTCCAAAAGGAAATTAAAAGAGGCACGAAGCTGGTAAGTTAGTATTTCTGCCTCTTGAGAATAAAACTTACTTTAAGCTCATTAAGGAAGAAATTGCTTATTTTAGAGTGTATTGCATTATTAACTGAGTATATGCTTTTTTAATTGCAGTCTTATTTTTTTCATCAAATCAACAAATTCTAAGGCTGGGTTTAACTTATTTGCCAATCAACAAAAAAGGAGTGAATCAATATTTATATTATCTAATTTTTTTTCTTTTCAAAGAGAATTCAGAATCTTCTTGGAGGCTTTGTTGACGTAGAAAACAGGCAGCTTGCTTTATTTGAATGTTTTATGTGTTAAAGTCGTCATTCAAGTATATTTTCATAATTAAAATTCTGATATGTTTTCATTTTCCATGATAAAGTAATTGTGATCCTTACAAATGAAGATGGCAGAACCCTTTCAACAGGAAAATGTTAGCAGTTGCTAAACAACGTAATTAACTATACCACACAGCTATACAACACAGCATTTATGATTTTGGATAACTTTTAGTGAATTTTACAGTTTTTTTCGGAAGCTAAGCTAGTGTAACAACCCTGCAGTTTTCTCCTCTACCAGGTCACCAGTTTGGCAAGATGCTATATTGCTCTGTTGGAAAAGTCCTCAGTTGATATTTGATACACTATGGTTTACACTGAAACAATTTTTTTTTCTTTTCTTGGTTATTTTTCTCCTCTGAGTTCTTTATTGAAATTACATCTGTAGCATCACTGTCAAGTGTTCATCGTTTTAAAACAGGTTTGGGAGAATATATATGTGTCTTCTTAGGCACGAACTTATATTTCACAAAGAACCTGATGGGAAGGGGGCTATCATTGTGATATCAGGAATAACCTATTTTGAAAAGTAGTCAGTTTTCTAGTATTACATTAAGAAAAAAATACGAAGAAGTTCAAAGAGAGCAGTTGAGATTTGTTTTCGGATCGTCTCAAGCTCTAGAATCAGTATTGGCACAAATGGGAATGCAGAGGTCAACCCATTTTTGTTGTAGTGAGACCTTAACTGGGAAGATGTTTATCTTCCTCACCCCCCAAACCGTGGATAGCAAAAGAATGCTCCATTTTTTAAATGTGATTTAAAAAAATGGGGGTTTTAGATTTCTTCATGTTACTGTGGCATGCTGATTTTTGAGAACCAGAGCAGTATGTTTTTATTTCCTAATCGTTAAAAACAAATTTGGATACAAAGGAAGAATTTCTGTTTACTTGAAACTAGTCATACTGTAACCCTTAGCACCTCATTATTTATTCCTTTGCATTATGAATATTCTTGGAAAATTCTTCTACATCTGACTTGTTAGCATTGCTATTTGACATGGCTGCTCCAGTCAGAACAGGAGCAGTTTTGATCCTTAATGTTACTGTGTTATTAACAAATGCAGTGCCTAGTTTTACACAAAGCAGCAGCATACATCTGGCAGTATGGCTAAATTTAATGGAGATTTAATTTATTTAGACCTGTTTGTGCAGAAAGCATCAGCACTTTGTACAGATTTCACTATTATAACTTTTTTTGGATTCATTTTTAATGGTATGGTGTAGGGACTTGATATTTGTTTCCCAAGTGTAGTGAGTTATAAATAACTAAACTTGTTTCTTGATCTAGGGAGTAGAACAAGATTAGAGGTTAAAACCACAAGCTATAGTCACGGCCGTGGATTTGAATCCCAGCTCTCTCACTGACTAGCTGGGTGACCCGAGGCAAGTTATTTACTTCTCTACGCCATATTTTCTTCACCTGCCAGAAGGAGATAATGACAGCCCTTGCCTCCCAGGGATATGGTGAGAATTAGAGACTATGCAGGACTTAACATGGTGCCTGGCACGTGGTTAAGACTTGATAAATGGTAGCCCCCATTGTAGTTACTGTTCATAAGTAATAATAAGGTCCTGCTAATATTGTTGTAAGCTAATGAAAAGCATCCTGGGTGGGGAAGTCGTAAAGCCTGTTTTTTAAATAACTCTGCCACTTTAGACAAGTCATTAACTTACTTGTATTTTCACCAACAGTAAACGGATAATGCTATATCACTGCTTCCTAAACAGTGATGTTGCATAACTAAAAAGTGCTATAAAAGATATAAAGAGTTACTTAGGAAAGGTGTTTTGAAGCCATTTTGAGGCTGTGGGCATCCAGCATTGAGGAATAGTGGCAGAAGGAACTTGTGAGCTTCGGTATATAATTTTGCCTCTTTTCCTTCTTTTAAAATGTCAGAATTTAAATAATTTACATAGGGGCTAGGACTAGAGTAGCATTTATATATTCTTTAAAAATTTTTTTTTTCGGTCTCTTTGCCTTTTCTAGGGCTGCTTCCGCGGCATATGGAGGCTCCCAGGCTACAGGTTGAATCAGAGCTGTAACCACTGGCCTATGCCAGAGCCACAGCAACGCGGGATCCGAGCTGCGTCTGCAACCTACACCACAGCTCACGGCAACGCCAGATCATCAACCCACGGAGCAAGGCCAGGGATCAAACCCACAACCTCATGGTTCCTAGTCGGATTCGTTAACCACTGAGCCACGGCAGGAACTCCATATGTTTAATTTTGAAATAATTTTTAAGTTTCCATTTAGCCTTTAGTTTTGCTCTATGTTGTTTTTACATGAAGTACTATTAAGTAATCAAAACTCCAGATTTCAGTTTTCCTCTTTACTTTTCCCTGTGTAGATTTGTCTAAGCAATAAAAGGGCCATAAATCAAATAGAAAGGGAGGGGAAAAGTGCAGAGCTTCATGTAAATGGGTAGACTACATGTAAACTAGGTAAATCAACTTCCCTCATTGACTTTTAAAGACATTTTCTCCTGCGAGTCTGTTCACTCTGGCTCCTGTCCATCTCGATTTCTAGGTGAATACTCATTGAAAGTCATCGAAAACAGGAGTGCTGGTCCGTGGGTGCTTTTAAGACAGGTTCCAGTCTGTATCTCATGCTGGCTCCAGAGGTTCTCATTTGCCCCCAAAGAAAAGTAGAAGAGGCTGGGGTTTGAGGTGAAAATATATAGGCGGCCAAATGGGTCAGAGTCTTAAGAGGATGGGCAGTCACAGAGGAGCAGGCGCTCCAGGTGGCAGGTTTCTGTGTTCTTGCTGCTGTAGGCCATTTTCCAAGGTTTTCATGTCACCCATAAAGATCGGGGGAGGAAAGCACGAACACATTCATCCCCTTTACGCACCAAGATGGACCAGAAGACCTTTGCCACCTTACTAAGGTTTTTATAATTCGAGACGCTGCTTTTGCAGTTCAGGAAGAGCTATGTTTTTCCAGGATGATTTCTGGTTCCTGTTGAATCCATATGTGGAGACACCACATCTGTACCATCTACTCTTATTCTCCAGCCATCTAGCCAAGAAAGGCACATTTCAAGGTAAAATTATCGTCGCCGTTTTCATTTGGTTTAAGGAGACACCTGCGAGGAGACTGTGAAGAATGTACTCTTGCCAGCTGCAGCTAGGTGGTGAGATTGTTAAGAGTATCCACAGCAGATAGTCACTGTTGTCATTGGTACCTGTGTCAGATGTATCACAGACTCAGAACAGAAGGCTTTGAGAAGGCTGTTTAATCTGTTTTCCTTCCCCTGCGGCAGGATGACTGACAAGCCATGCGACATAGTTTTTTTGTCTGCCTTATTTTTAAGTATATCAAGAAATTGTGATTCTACCCAAGCAACCTGAAACAGGACCGGTATTATATAACACTCTTCACAGTTGAGAAATTCATCCTTGTATATAACTCCTCAAGTATCTCAATTTAAAGTCATTTATTCCAGGTCTATCTCCTTCCGTTAAAGGAAGTATTTGATTTTTTTATACTAAAAATGAGAAGTCCTTCACATACTTGATGACTGTTCCTCAGGTCATTCCTAAACTTTCCCTTTTTCAAATTTTACTCACATGTCTTAAAAAATCCTCGGGACATGTTCCTACTTTTTCCAGCAGCAGAAATAGCTAACATTTATTGAACACCAAATATGTGCTAGGACTACGTACCTTAAATACAGGATCCTTTTTAATTCTCACGGTCATACTTTGAGATAGGAAGTATGTCATTCATTCTCACTTTGCAGATTAGGAAACTGAGGCTCAGAGAAGTTAGGTAACCAGACTGTGGTCATATAGCTTAGTAAGTGGAAGAACTGAACTTTGAATCCAGGGACAGTAAACTCCAAAGCCAGCATTCTGAACCACTGGGTTATACTTGACTGCCTTTTAAGCTACCCAGCCAAAAATCACATTTTAAAAGATGTAATGATCAGGAGTTCCCGTCGTGGCACAGTGGTTAACGAATCCAACTAGGAACCATGAGCCTGCAGATTCGATCCCTGCCCTTGCTCAGTGGGTTGAGGATCCGGCGTTGCCGTGAGCTGTGGTGTAAGTTGCAGACGCGGCTTGGATCCAGCATTGCTGTGGGTCTGGTGTAGGCTGGTGGCTACAGCTCCAGTTAGACCCCTAGCCTGGGAACCTCCATATGCCCTGGGAAGCGGCCCTAGAAAAGGCAAAAAGATGAAAAAAAAAGATGTAATGATTAGAGCTTAGTAGTTTTCTAATAAAGATGGAAATAGTACTGAATTTAGGACATAGTAGATTCCTATTAAGATATTCTGTTACTAGCATTGTTAGTTTTTAGGACAACAATCTTATATCCATGCTATGTAGGAATATGCCAAGTCTCTATTACCCTCAAAATATTATTTTTTTGTAACTTCTGAAAATAAAAAGACCAATTCTGCATAGTCTTTACTTTGTTGTTTACCCAGTACCGGTACCAGTGGAGTGCTTGACACCCTAGAGAACAGCATGTCTGGTTTTGAGAATACCTCATCTAGGTATTGGGCATGTCATCCATCTGCATATACGACCGTTTGTAGATACACCTTTTTCTGCTCTGTGGGAGAAGTCTTGTCAGTTTAGGTAACTAAGACTGCTTCCTAGAGATGGTAAGTTTAAAAAAAGATGATGAGTCCACAAAACAGGTTAATTGTACCAGAATGGGTCACTGAGACTGGCAGTCATGGATTAGAATTGAGAAAGGTGGGATGCCTGCAGAGTCTTTAAGCATTAGACGGGGATTTTGACTCAAATGGGAGGGGAGGGGCAAAGCAGGATTTTTTCAGGAGACAAGTGATGCACAGTAGTCACTGGGGAGAATGAAATGTAACAGTGGCAGCGTATTTGTCTGCTGTGCATAGATGTCCTGCAGGCATCTTAAAGTCAGCCTGTCTGCACCAGCAGTCATCATCTCCCTGGCCTGAAACCTGATTCTTCTTCTGAATACTTTACCTTCAGTTCTTCCTTCTTCTGCATCCGTCCCATAGATTCTGTTTCTGGGGTGTCTTGGCCTTCTTTTCTTTCTTACTGTGACCCTGTATCCATTTGCTCTTCCCATCCTTCCACCATACTGCTGGCAATGACTCGATCTCTACCTTTCAAACCTAATCTCACTCCCAACTCCAGTGCTTTACTGATTCCTTACTGCCTACAAAATAATATCCAGAGGCCTCAGGCTGCCTTTCAGAAGCCGTACCTTAACCTGCCTTTTCCTTATCTCATCCCGTCTCCTCTTGGTTTCCCACACATCCTCTGCTTGTCTCCATTGCCATGCATTATTGATGTTGTTTATCTACCAGCTGCCTCTTAAAAGTTGTGTTTTTGAGTCCAACTCAATTGACTTCACCTCTGTTGTAGAGTTTATGCATTGTTTTTGCCGCATTTGCGGAGGCCATTCTTCTCCACTGTGTTGTGAACTCCGGGAGAGCGCAGACTATTCTCTTTGCCTCGCACAGGACTAAAGTGGGGGAAACTCATGGAAAACACTTAGCACGGTGCTTGACATCTCATTTGTGCTCAATAGTACTCTAGTAAGTGGACGCTTGTTAATTGTTGGCTGAGTTTGAAGGAGAGAAGAGCTTCAATTGGATAATAGTGTGAAGTTTTAATAATGGGCTAGGCGTAAATTGACCAGGGAAGTAATGGTATAGCATAAAATTCCTCTGTTTTGGTTAATCAGTGTTTTAGTGTTATTTGCAGCTCTAGCGGTTTGAAGATGAGAGAAATCTAAAGGGAAAAATCAGGTTGGTTATTTGTTCGGGATGGTGGAGAGCTGTGTTTGCCTCACACGAGAAGGTTTTCGTGTTTCTTCAATCTTCTCTCTCCCAGTAGGGTATGATTTTTGTAGTTTTCCTTAGGCGTTATATTTGTCAAGGCCTCCATCTAGACTCTGAAGATCATCTCTTTGCCCTTTTATCAGATACTTAATTGAATGCCTTCTTTGTACCAAGCACAGTGCTGGACACTTTGAACAGTCATGAATGCATGTAGTTTAGCCGTAGAAATATATTGTGAATGCCACAGGGCACCTGGGAAAGAGGACTATAACCAGTTCTACCTGAGAAGTCCAAAGACTTCATAGAAAGGGACATTTGAAATGTGTTGCATTGGGAAAACGATGCTGTAGAAGTGAAAGGGGGAAGAGTGTCAAGGAGGAGACATACTTTTTTTTTTTTTTAATCTTTTTAGGGCTGCACCCGAAGCACATGGAGGTTCCCAGGCTAGGGGTCGAATCAGAGCTGCAGCTGCCGGCCTACGCCACAGCCACAGCAACGCCAGATTCAAGCCATGTCTGCAACCTACACCACAGCTCATGGCAGCGGTGGATCCTTAACCCACTGAGCAAGGCCAGGGATCGAACCCACATCTTCATGGATACTAGGCAGGTTAGGTACCACTGAGCCACAGCGGGAACTCCAGGAGGAAGTACTTTTGACAAGTATTAATATTTGATGCCTGTGCTATTTAAAGTAGTGTGTGTGTGGCTCATTAAGCATTCAGTAAGAGTAAAATGGACCACCCAAAGTGTATAGAATGCTACTACTGCTTACTACATACAAAGAAGCAGAGGATGCCAGGTGATTAATGGCCCTACTAAATCCTTAGAGCAGTTGGTACTTAACCAACTATTAAATCAGAAAGCAGGGGGCAGTTACAGAGAGGTATCTTTTGAAAAAGGTTTCCAAGCGATTTTTGATGAACACTCTCGATTCCGGACCGTTGGCTTAGGACAGGGTTGGCACAGTTTGTGTAGAGGATCAGATAATAAGCATTTAAGGTTTTGCCGGCCAAACTTTTTCAGTTACAGTCACAGACGGTACACAACAAAGTGAGTATGTGTGTGTTCCAATAAAACTTTATGAAAACAGGTGATGGGCTGAATTGGCCTTGTAGGACCTTTGCCTTAGAGTATTTTTGGGGGAAAACGGGTAAATTTTTTCCTGAAGATTTGTTAACTGGCCTCATTGTCATCTGTGTAACTTTTACAAGTGTACATACATCACGAATGTATTTGTATAAATGTGAATTTTTTTGAAAGTTTGGATTATGGCATGCAGATTAGTTTTAATGTGTGCAGATATTTTACGTGTCATTTATATAAAATGAACTTTGTTTTACTTTGGAGGTGATAAAGAAGGAATGTAAGACCGAAAAGAAACTAAGGCTAATGATGGAGAAAATCAGGTCTTTCGACTATTACTGAAAGTTCACGGCTTTTTCCCTTTGCCTTCATTCAGTACTTCTTTGTAATTGAGAATGCTGCAAATGTATGCCATTATATAATTACTAATGACTTATTTGTGCTAATGGAAGAGAACCCAAACCAATAATATAAAAGAATCTATGGTTTGTGGGGGGCAGTCTTGTTACTTATTTGACCATGGATGTATATTTGGTGTTCGTCACAGATGAAGTATAGCAAGCAAGCAGCACGGCAGTTTAAGGGTACCCTCAGCATGAAAGACCTGCATCTCAGAAGAGCTTAAACATAAAGAGCTGAGCTTGGAAAATCTGTCTGAATCTTTCAGATGGATAAAGAACTTTAAAAGCGCCAGTAAGAGAATTATATTCCTCATCAATGTTGATTCATAAATTTGGATGGAGCTGAAATCTGTGATATTGAGAACAAGGTCAGGAGATGGTTAAGGAAGAGCTTGGTAGGCTTACTTATTTAGCTCCTTGGCCTCTGATTTCCAAAAGAGCTCTGAAATGATTTACCCAGTAACTGCTTAGATTTAGTCTGTTACTCTAGTTAAAAAAACACAAATACTTTTCAGTGGCCCTGTTTTTTAAGAAGCACTTGGAATTTAAGGTTCTAATATATCAAGTCACTTTTCTTTTTTTAATCAAAAACATTATCTTTTACTTGTCTTAATTTTCAAGTCCCTTGTCAAAGACTTTGACAACTTTCAGATTTCATTTTTGCTTCCTAGCTTTCCATTTAAACCTAATTATTTTATTATATAACCCTTATTATTATTTTGTTTTTATGAGACCTTCTTCAAAATGCTATAAATACATTTTTTAAATTATAGCTTTCAGATAAACCAGAAACAGTTATCAGTTATGTTCTACCCTTCTAGGCAGTGGTAATTTTTTTAGGGGTTTTTAAGAAATAGGGTGGAAAACATCAGCTGAACATAGTTCAGAGGTTACTGTGTTTTCTAACTATGTTGGAGACATGAGATATTAGTATATATAAAGTAATGAATCTGGAGTTAGGAGCATTTTTTAGGGAACTCTGAAAATTTGTCCCAGCCGCACTGTCCTGCTTTCTAGTTTATACTGGAGGTAGCGTTTTCTGTGATTAAAAACAACACACACAAAAAAACAAACACTAGCATAAGGTAAACTGCTCTCACTTTTTGTCTCATGTCTCCTGCGTAAAGACCCTATTGCCAACTCCAAATGCTTTTGGCATTTTTTCTCTGCCTAGAGACTCTTTGTGAAACCTCTCGCATTCTCTGTGTATTTGGAGTTTTCTTGGAGCAGGGGCCTTGAAAGTAGTAACTACTTGGCCATGAGAATTTCTGTCTGTACACCGTGGTCCGTTACTGACATGCATGGTAGATACTCAGCAGTTAAGCTGGGCAAAGCTACGTCTTAGAGAGCTCTTCCTCCTCTGGTTCCGTATGGCTGTCTGGCCTTCTGAGCCCAGCCTTCTCTGTCTGTCTGTCCTGGGACTTGGCAGTCTCATTTGTTTTGCGTGATGTCTGCCTGTGGTCTTAGTTGAGTTTTCCCCACGCTTTCCCCACTGCTACTAAGAAAGCAGTATTTTTTCCTTTTATGACTTAAGACTTCTTCCTTTTGCAAGGTGAATTTCAGTCCTAGCCTAGTTCAGTTGACTGAGGAGCAGGTATGTGCCAGCCTCTGGCTCCTGTGGGACTTGAGTTAAGTCATAGTCCTTTCAGTTCCTTTTGTCTCCTCTCATGTGTGACTTAGTTCCTCTTTCTCCTGAGGATCAGCTCCTTGAGACTCTGCTTCTGTGGCACAACTTAATCTCAACGTAGTAGAGCTTCCCAGACAGTAGAACCCTGGTTACCAGGGGCAGGAGGGGTGGGGAAAGTGGGCGATGATCAGAAGGGACAAAGTTGCGGTTCTGAAGGATGAGTAAGTCTAGAGATCTGCCCTAGAGCATGATGAATATCATTAATAACACTCTCTGGTAGCCTGGCAATTTGCTGAGAGTAGATTTCTAGTTGCTTGTACTACATGCACCAAAAGATGGTAACTGTGTGAAGAGATGTGTATGTTAATCAGCTCAACTGTAGCTGTCATTTCACTATATGAATATTAAAATAGCATGCTGCACACCTTAAATGTATGTAATTTTTATTAAAAAATTTTAAGAGCGTGATATGTAGACATCTGTAAGAGGATGAGGTCTCTTTTTCTAATCTCCCTGTTTTGGAAGAAGTAATTGATTATTGAAATTTATTAGGTCTACTGGGTAGCAAACTGAATAGAGGAGTAAAAGTAAAAAAAAGAAATCGCTAACAAAGAAATTTTCACCTGTGTCTTTTTTTTTTTTTTTTTTTTTTTTTTTTTTTTGGCTGTACTTGCGGCATGAAAAAGTTCCCAGGCCAGGGATGGAACCCATGCCACAGCAGTGCCCTGGGCTGCTTCAGTGACCACACTGGTCCTTAACCCACTGAGCCACATAGAAACTCCCTCACCCTTATTTTAAAAACTTGGAATCTGGGTATAGTCAGGATAAGCTGAGAATTGACGTTTATACCTATATTTGAAGATAGGAAATTAGCCCTCCACAGAATATTTGACATGTGGGACAGACCTTTTTTCAAGGGGGAAGGAGTCCGCCACTGTCCTTAACAAACATGTTCCTGTCAGGTTAACTTTCATCTCCCTACGTTTGAGAGAGCCCTGGCTATGGTGCAGGGGGGCGTTAAGTGGCAGCTGACAGTCATTCTGCTGAGGGCCCAGTACGGACTGTGACAGAGTGGAGGGCACATAAATGTTTTGTGTAAAGAGGATAAGGTCACTCAGGTCTAACCAACTGGCGCCTTGCTCTATTCTACTTTTTTTTTTTTTTTTTTAAATAGAAGTCCTCTTTGTTCTATTTTATTTTCCATAAAAGAAAGTTTTTAAAAGAAACCATCTATCTAGTTTCCCAACTTTAATTTTCTTTTTATTTCTGTTTCTCAACTTTGTTCCTAAACAGGGCTAATCTTTTCCCCCAAGTATTCCTGCCTATGCTCATTCTGTGCCCCTTCAACTGGTTTGTTCTCCATTTCACCTTTGCAAATCAGACTTGTAAAATATTTTTAGATGTACTTGAAGATAACTGTGTCAAAACTGCGGCTATTAGAAACATGAACGAGAAAGAATATGCCATATGCTATTGGCATCTTCAATAACAGCGTAAGCTTAAAATCAGCTTAATTGAGGACTTCGTGGTAAGACACAGTGTTAATTTCCCCAAAACTTAATCTAGAAACAATTGATGGATAAGATCTATACATTTATAAAGATAATTAGCCATACAAGGAAATAAAATGGTAAAAGCCAAAATGAATACTCTAAGTCCCATGGAAGTTCAAGGAAAAGATAGAATTTCAGGGGTTGGAATATAGCAGTGATACCTTGAAGATAACAGTAGTGCTCCTGCTCTGTATTCATAGGTACACAAGCAGGTATATTCATTTTTTATCATGGAGAATTTTTTGCTACTTTCTTAGTACCTTGCCAGAATTTCCTGCTAGTGTATGCGTGCTGCATCAAATAGATCTTATAAATTCTAATTAAGAGAAATTCCTGGAGTTCTTACCGTGGTGCAGAGGGTTAAGGATCCAGCATTGTCTCTGTGGCAGCTCAGGTCACTGCTATGGCTCAGATACAATCCCTGACCCAGGAACTTCTGTATGTAGAGGGTGTGGCCAAGAGGGGGAGAGAGAGAGAGAGACCTACTTCTAACCTTGGGGAGAATCTTCCACTCTCTGAAAATATTTTTAGTATATCTTCCTCTTTCTTTTCTTCCTTGAACAAAACTGAAAATAAAGGTGTGAAAATAAGCATTTTTTTAAAAGCTCATTTAAAAAATTTTTTATTTGTCCTGTGTTGCTGTAGTTAGTTACTTATACTTTGAACTGGCTTGACTTTATAACCAGCCAAAACAGGTTTTTATATATATATATATATATATATATATATATATATATATATATATGTATATGTATTTTGTCTTTTTTGTCTTTCCAGGGTCGCACCCTTGGCATATGGAGGTTCCCAGGCTAAGGGTCGAATTGGAGCTGTAGCCGCCGGCCGACCCCACAGCCACAGCAACGCGGGATCCAAGCCGCGTCTGTGACCTACACCACAGCTCACGGCCACGCTGGATCCTTAACCTACTGAGCAAGGCCAGGGATTGAACCCGCACCCTTATGGTTCCTAATCGGATTCGTTAACCACTGAGCCATGACGGGAACTCCAGGTTTTGATATATTTTTGACATCTGGTTTTCTTCTCATTCTCAGTAAACTGAGAGATGGGCTTGTGAGAGAGAGATGCAAGCAGGCAGGCATGGGAGCTCTGGCCCCAGTGGTTTTTAAAGAATTGTTTGTATATCACAGTCATTTGCACATTGTAGAAAAATCAGAAAATATAGGAAATTAAGAAAAAGAAAACCAGCCACACAGAGATAGCCACTCAGCATTTTGCTGTGTTTACTTCCACCTCTTTTCAGAGAACGTATGTTATAAACATAATTGGGGTCATTGAAGGCTTGTCACTTGTTTTCCACAGGTGATTTTACATTTTGGGCTGTTCTCAGTACTTCTGCAGTGAACATGATTGCATATGAATCATTTAAGTCTGATTTATTTTGTAGATTACTAGAAGGAAAATTACTGGATCGGAGAACAGAAACTTTTCAAAAGCTCTTTGATAAATAAAGCAAGTGGCTGTCCAGAGAGCACACTGATTTCCAGCAGAATCTGAGAGTGCCCATCTCACTGTATCTAGGCGAGTGCTGAGCCGGCCCAGGATTTTTACAGCACCTCTCCTTTCATTTTTGCTTTTGCTCATTGAGTTCAGTATTCTTTTTCAAAATGTGCCTATGCAAACCAATTTTAGATGTAATTTCGAAATGAGCTACCTGTGCTAGAGGTCTTACTGAAGGAATGGCAGTGTTCATTAAGTTAAAAAAAAAAAACAGGTAGCAAAATAATACATACAGAATTACATAGAAAAATACTTTCACATAAGCATGGCAACACTGTAATGGTGTCTGCACTTGGTGAGTATGAGTGATTTTTAAATTTTCTTTATACTCTTGTGTTTGCCACAATTTCAAGTATTTTTTTAATTAGAAGTATAATTTACTAAAATAATAGAACCTCATAAATAAAGCTGTAGTACAAATGCTCCACCTCCTCAAGAATTTATAAGCCACCCAAAGTATTTAATAGCTTTCCCTGCTTGATAATTTGGCAGAGTTTCTTTTTACAGTAGTACTTTGAAGTTTCCGTGTTTATTTAAGGAAGTGGCATGTTTCTTTAGCATTAATAATGGGCACTGGCCCTCATGTTTTCTGGGAAGTACCTGTATTGAAAATGTTTCTGTTTCTTACGTAGGAGTCTTTTTTGAAATGATAGCTCGAATGAGAGGTTGAGTGTTTGACTTGCTTAGAGAAATATAAAGCATCTTATTCAAATAGCTGTTAGCCTCTTGCTCAACCAGAATTGCTTAGGGGCCAAGTAATCCAAAAGTTCAGATGTTCTCTATGTTAAAATTAATAAAGAGGAATGAGAACAGTTCAAATGAGGCATCTAGCAACCAAGAAACAAATGAGCAGTTTTGAATATTTACCTTATTGTGAATTTATTCAGGCATGGCATTTATTGCTTAGGAGACAGCCTCATTAAAAGTCCACCCAGTACAGTATGCTGTGATATACTGATATGTTCATCAAAACCACTAACAATCATTGTTATGTAGTTAAAGAATTTTTTTTCTGAGTTTAGAGCATGAGCTAGTTAAACAATGTGAATTATCCAGTAAAGTCTGAAGATAAGGTATATTAAAACATGTGGAAAGAATCTTGTAGTTTTTTTATCTTTTTGCCTGGATTCATAATGAGAGGTAAGTAACATAGGTGAAATTAAAATAGATGAGCATATTTTCGCAATCAGTTGATATCACAGTGTTCTTAGAGATCGAGGCATTTAAAAATCTACCTAATCCTTTTATTTTCTCTCCCTCCCTCACGTGAAGTTGATTTTACCAAGTTCCGAAATACTATGTGAGATTTTTTCTAAAAATTCTCATTGATTAAATGCAAATGTGAAGGAGTATTTTTCTAGTATGAGCCATTTCCCCCAGTTACTCATTTCCAGGAAGATCTGGGTAGTGAAAAGGTCTGCAGCTTACATTCCTGATTCGCAGCATTTCAGATTTTCTCTTGACCACAGTGAAACAATAGACATTAATAATATTCCATTCATTTTGTCAGTGTTTAACATGGGAAAAAATACTCCCCGTAGAATTTTATTTGAATTATTGCTAGGTGAGAAAACAAGAAAAATAGCATCATTCGTTACAAAACTTTTCAATAACCAGTTTGTTTTCTTTGACAGAGATTTGATATGCCTCTAACCTGGTATCATAACCATAGCGAAATCACACACTAATAATATTATTTTCTTGTTTTGCTGTAGATGTGTTCTCTGTGCCATTGTCCAGGAGCAACAATTGGCTGTGATGTGAAGACATGTCACAGGACCTACCACTACCACTGTGCGTTGCATGATAAAGCTCAGATACGAGAGAAACCTTCCCAAGGAATTTACATGTAATTATGTAACTTCTCTTTTAGTGGGGTTTTTGTGTTTTTTTGTTTTTTTTGTTTTTTTTTGTAACAGTCATTCTTTCTTTAGGCTCTTGTGAAAGATTTTCCCATTTCAAATCATTTTTATCTTTATGAGCGTACAATGGTTTTCACAGGGAGTTTAATGCTTAGACAAATGGCATAGGGAGTTTAATGATAGGGTTTTGGGAATCCAGCTTGTGAATTCCCAAAGGGATGAAGGGTAGTGCTCATTCTTAATTTGAAAAATGAATTTTCTTTGTGTACTTGGTAATTTTTAGTTTCTTCATTTTTTTATAGGGTTTATTGCCGAAAACACAAGAAAACTGCACATAACTCTGAAGGTATGTCATTCAGCCACTTTTCAATTTCAAGAGGAAATTTTAGTAAAATATGAGTGAATTATATGAATTTTTACCATGAGATATATCTCAATATTGAATGCATTTCAAAGAATTAATAAAAACATTGGAATAAACTGATGTACATAGTGAAAAAGATCTGATTTTTTAAGAAAACTTTTATCCCAAAGTTCTCATAAAGAGTACATTGAGAAAATACTTATCTTTAGGAGGAAATGATGCCAGTAGTTATGATTTCTGTGTTCAGGTAAAATATGTTCGTAGATTGTAAAGGTGATCATTAGAGTCCTTGCTAGTGTCAGGTAAAGAAAATGTGAACTGGGGATGCGGGCCATTTTGTGATAACTAGGCTTTCTCTTAAATTTTTATTCGCATTGTAGTACTTTTTTTTCTTATACAGACATATTCATAAGAAGTAGTCAATTTTGGAGTTCCCATCGTGGCGCAGTGGTTAACGAATCCAACTAGGAACCATGAGGTTGCGGGTTCGGTCCCTGCCCTTGCTCAGTGGGTTAACGATCCGGCGTTGCCGTGAGCTGTGGTGTAGGTTGCAGACGCGGCTCGGATCCTGCGTTGCTGTGGCTCTGGCGTAGGCCGGTGGCTACAGCTCCGATTCAACCCCTAGCCTGGGAACCTCCATATGCCGTGGGAGCGGCCCAAGAAATAGCAACAACAACAACAACAACAAAAAGACAAAAAAAAAAAAAAGAAGTAGTCAATTTTAAAATACAAACTTTTAAAATTATTTTATAGTTTGCTTCCACTTAAATTGACACAAAACCAGGATAGTCATATTTATATATAGTTAGCCAAGCTGTAGTTGGTCTTGAAAAGGTATGGGAAAGTCTCAAATTGAATTCTGTCTTGTTTCAAACCTTTTCAAACAGATGGTTTTGATACACTTACTAGCAGTATAAAAGGCTTAGATTTAATCTGAGATTGTTCTGTCCTTCCATATTAGATTAGAGATCTTTAAAGTTTTTGTTAGCTTCTGAAAGCATGTTGCTTAGAATTAAGAATGGTTTGAGCCTGTTGTTTCAGGAAGTTGTTTCTTTTATAAAGACTTAGCTAATTATCAGTGTTAGCATATTAAAATTTGTAGCCCTTTTTGATCTCTTAGATCTTGTTTTTATAATACAAAATAGTATTGTTTCCACTTGAGGACCGGATTAGTCTAAGTACTTTAGAAGTGCTGGTTAAAAATTCAGTCTTTAGCAAAAACTTGTCATTAAGGTAAACAAATTGGACAGATAATAAGAGAAGAATGTTTTTGAGGTGATAAAGTGCAACTGATAAACATTTTTAGTGTTTTCCTTCTGTTTTTTTTCCTGACTTAATTCCAAAATTGAATTGAAAAACCTTTCCTGAAAAGTTAAGAATATGCTTTCCTACCTTTCATTATTTCAGATTTTAACAATGTATTTATTGGACTCTCTTCAAGAGTCCAATAAATATGTAGTGAGCATATATGATAAGCCGAGAATTGAGACTTAAGATCTGGAAAATACGAATGTATCCGCATACTGGGGCAGATGTTTGAGGGTGGCAACCATGATTAATGTAGACATCTTCCCTTTTATTCTCTTGGTTTCTGCAGCTGATAGTGCCATCTAGTGGTAGAGCTAAATCACTGCAGGCCACCTCTTTTTTTCTTTCTTTTTTTGGAGGACGTGGGGGCTGCCTGTGGCACATGCAAGTTCTCCAGGCCAGGGATTGAACCCACCACAGCAGTGACCTGAACCGCTGCAATGACAACAGCGGATGCTCAACCTGCTGCACCACAAGAGAACTCCTGAAGTAGAATAATTTTGACTACCTTTTTGCTTAGAGAAACTTTAATGAGGAAGATCTAAATTCATACTTTTCAAGATGACTTTTCTTTTAACATGACTGGCAGGAATACTAAAATTCAAATTTGTGCTACAGTTGATTTGAATTTTGGGTTCAGTGTATACTTTGTAGCACATTGGGGTCACTTCTATTATTTACATGTGTGTGTATTTATACTCATAGAGCTTGAAAGCATAATTTTGCAATTTAAACCTATTACAGAGTTTGTATTTATTGAATTTTGACTTTCATCACATTCATCTAGCTTGAATTTATTAGATATTGAGTGCTTTGTCAGTAACAGAACTTTCAATTATTTCATTATTTTAATGGGGAGCATATGTTCTACTTTATGATTGTAATTTATGGTGGGGGTTGTAGGGTTGTACTTCAGGGCCTGTCTTTGAGAACTGTACTGCCCTAGTCTCTACAGCAAAGAGGAAAGAGGAACCTGTGACAGGTTCTTGATCATTTGCCATCTGTAGTTTAATACTTGCTTTGCTAATACTTGAAATGATACATACTCTTTAATTCAGTCTGTCATGTTAGTTTGATATAAGGTGAACTGTGTTTTGAAATATTATATTTGAGACTCTCTTTACAGTCTCTGTAGTTTTGTCTTTTCCAGAATGTCATATAGTTGGACTCATACAGTACGTAGCCTTCTCAGGTTGGTTTCTTTCACTTAGTTGGCCTTTTCTTGTGGGGGGGGGAATTAGTCGATATAACAGTACTTACAAGAAAGGATCCATTGGGCAGGAGAAGAGTGCAGATACAAAAAGGAGGATTCAGTGCCCAAGTGGAACAATTGCCCTGTGATAAGGAGGACATTTCCACTGTGACAGGAAAGGAGCAAGAGGAAAGGTGGTTCCTATCAGGTCTCTTTCCTCAGTGAGCCAGGGAGAGCAGCAAGGGTTGGAGGTTGAAGGAGAAGAGTTTTGAAAGAATAGTCGTGAAGACTGAGGGAAGAAGCTCGCTTAGAGAAATGCAAAGTTTCTGGACTGGGTTGGACCAGTTGCAGTTGGTAACCGTGAATTTATAAAGGGATGCCGTCAGTCAGGCTGTGTAACATTTCCTCCAGCAATTCCGGATCCTGGGTGTGGCAGAGAAAGTGGCTAGTTGGTTCATTCAGAATCGGGGTTTTGCCATGTGGGTTCAACAAAGAAATAAAGGGATAAGGGAGTTTAGAATATTTGCAAGAGAGAAATAAGAAACTGAAAGGAATGAATAGGCTGGAGGTCCTGATAAGACTGAAGAACAGTGGGAATGAAAGCACGTGGGAAAGCAGTCATTTGTAGTCCCCAAGTATGATGTAGAGAATTTCAGGGGTAGAAGCATTTTAGGTTATCTTGAGATAGCTGGGTGTGATTATAGGGATTAGGTGGTTGCCGGAGGACATCAGCGAAGATAAGAAACTGAATGGCTAGGTTGTTGCTTGGATTGTCCCTGTGGACTGTAAAGTCACCCACGATGATGGCAGGGTTCGGGATGGAGGAAAGGGCTGTGAGCTGAGTGCTGAAGAAAGTCGGATGTGGAAGGTCGAATGAGTGGGAATTGGCAATTGTTAGCAAGGAGGAGGGGAAGAAGATAGCATAGTCTGTAGACCAGAAGAAGTGGCGTCAGCTAGGAGTTTGTTAGAGATGCCTAACCTGAAGCCCCGCCGCGACCTGCTAAATAGGAATTTAAACAAGATCCTAGGTGGTTTGTATGCAGATTAAAATTTGGGAAGCAGTGGTTTAGCTGAATGACATGAATGAGCTCAAAGGTGCAGGGCTGTTTACAAGGGAATGGAGGATTCATGGCCCAGCAGTGCTGTCTGGCAGAACTTCTGTGATGATGGAAATGTTCTATGTTTGCCCTGTCCCATGTGGTAGCCACAGGCCACATGTGGTTTGTGGAGTGCTTAAAATGGTTTAGTGCCCTCCTATTATTATTATTATTATTTATTTATTTATTTATTTATTTTTTTGCTTTTTAGGGCCGCCCCCGCGGCATATGGAGGCTCCCAGGCTAGAGGTCAAATTGGGGCTGTAGCCACTGGCCTGCACCACAGCCACAGCAATGCCAGATCCAAGCCACATCTGCGACCTACACCACAGCTCACGGCAACGCCGGATCCTTAACCCCCTGAGTGAGGCCAGGGATCGAACCCGCAACCTCATGGTTCCTGGTTGGATTTGTTTCTGCTATGCCATGATGGGAACTCCTCCTATTCTTTTTTTTTTTTTTTTTTTTTGTCTTTTTGTCTTTTTTGTTGTTGTTGTTGTTGTTGTTGTTGCTATTTCTTGGGCCGCTCCCACGGCATATGGAGGTTCCCAGGCTAGGGGTTGAATCGGAGCTGTAGCCACCGGCCTACGCCAGAGCCACAGCAACGCGGGATCCGAGCCGCGTCTGCAACCTACACCCCAGCTCACGGCAACGCCGGATCGTTAACCCACTGAGCAAGGGCAGGGACCGAACCCGCAACCTCATGGTTCCTAGTCGGATTCGTTAACCACTGCGCCACGACGGGAACTCCCTCCTCCTATTCTTAATAGAAACTTCCATGTTAAAAATGGCCAGGAATGGTCAGAATTAAATCCTACATCTTAAATGTTTCCCCCCCACTGGCCTGTTTTAATAATAGGTACATCCTTTACCTTTTTTAAAAAGCGATATTTCAAAAATGTCAAACGTTGGGAATAACTCTAGCTGCAACTGATGCTAGTCTCCCTTTTGTAGCAGTACTTTAATATGATAATTTGGCATCACTAACATTTGAGTACTTACAAGGAACTGTTAATTACAAATGAATGGTGGTTCTTTTAAAATCATTTTCATTAGGAGTGTTAAGATCTTTGTGTTTAATAATTTATATAGAGCAAAGATCTGTGATGAGCTGAAAACAGTATCTAGGGTAGATGCTGCGTGTTAGCTATTCACAGCAAGAATGTGTAGAATGTAAGTCATCATCACAGAGATAACCGCAGCTTAGCTTAAGTTCTTAGCTGTAGAAGAGCCAAACTTGTGGTTTATTATATTACTTAACTTACCCAATATAGAATGGTTTGCGTAGGATGGGTACTCAAGAAATGTTTGTAACTTCGTCAGTTTCTTTGGCTTGGAACTAAGCATGGTATTTGATGTGTCACTTGTTTGCGGGCGACGCTTATATATGCTCACTACAATCCTTAGCTTCTCTTGTGTGAGGAGTGAGTAGAGCAAGACGAATGAATAAAACAGGGTTTCAGTTGTGGGGGGGGGTAACACAATTTAGTGTGTGACCAACTGAGTAAAATACAGCGGTGATACATGGAAGTGCTTAGAGATAAAGGGCATCATGTTTGTATCTTACTCTTTAAACCTTTCAGAAAAATTATGTGGACAGAGAGAATGAATGATAAAGCATATGTAGTAAGATATTAACATTTGCATGAAGTGTATATAGTAACTTTTTTTTTTTTTTTACAAATTAAGTCTGAAATTACTTTTAAAAATATCCTAGTAGAGTTCCCCTTGTGGCTCAGCGGAAGTGAACCCAATTAGTATCCTTGAGGACATGGGTTCAGTCCCTGGCCTCGGTCAGTGGGTTAAGGATCCGGTGTTGCCGTGAGCTGTGGTGTGGGTCACAGACGCGGCTCGAATCTGGCATTACTGTGGCTGTGGCGTAGACCGGCAGCTACAGCTCCAATTTGACCCCTAGCCTGGGAACTTCTCTATGACGCAGGTGCGGCCCTAAAAAGACAAAAAAAAAGAAAAAAAAATATATATCATAGTGATAAGTGCCACAATTACAGTGACCATAAAATCCCAGGTATTCTGAGACAGACAGTGTAAAAGAATCTTTGGTACCTATAGCCTTGGAGGCTCTCATCTTGAGTTTGTTCAGGGACTTGGTGGGTCCTCCAGTGGACAGTTTAGCAACTTTCTCTTAGAGATGCTTGTCTAATGATATAACTCAATTTATGTTTTAGGAAGTATGTGGAAGTATGAAGTTATATTGGAAGTATTTTGGGGGGAAAAAGTGTGTTACCATTTAGATTCAAAGCCTTTGCCTGGTTTAATAGTCCCTTAGTATTTTCTTTTCCTTGTTTTTTTCCCTCTAGATTTTGCTGCAATTTTCAGTCTTCATTACTTTTATTAACTGAAAGCTTAGAGAGATTTTAATGTGGCATCAAAGTCTTTTCAAACCTTTTAAGTTGGGGTGCATTGAATAGATTAAATACTGGAAAAGCAGTTTTGTACACTGGTTGAAAATGGGCTTTGAGTTCAGATCTGTATTTGAATCTTAGCTCTGCCGTTTACTAGTCACATGATCTTGGGCAAGTTATTTAGCACCTCTTAGAACCTTAGATACTGCATCTGTAAAACGGGGATTAAAAAAAATCTCACCTTGTCGGATTATTGTAAGAATTGAATGAGGAGCTCTCTCTGTGGCGCAACGGGATCTGCAGTGTCTTGGGAACGCTGGGACGAGGCACAGAGGGTTAAAGATCTGGCGTTGCCACAGGGGGCTTAGGTCGCAAATGTGGCTTGAATCTGGTCTGGGAGTTCCATATGCTGCAGGTGGCCAAAATGGGGTGGGGGGGAAAGAATTGAATGAAATAATGCATGTAATAAAAGGACTCTTGGCAATGTTCCTGGATATAGCAAGTTGCTCAGCAAATACTTCATTCTATGTCATTATCGTCATTACTGTTATTCCTTGAAAAGTCTACTTACCCCCCCCCCCCCGTATTTCTAAGGCTGTACCCTCGGCTTATGTAAGTTCCCAAGCTAGGGGTCCAATCAGAGCTGCAGCTGCCGGTCAACACCACAGCCACAGCAATGCCAAATCCAAGCCCCATCTGCGATCTACACTGCAGTTCAAGGCAATGCTGGATCCTCAACCCACTGAGTAGGGCCAGGAATCAAACTCATGTCCTCATGGACACCAGTCAGGTTCATTACCGCTGAGCCACAACGGGACTCCTTTACTTACCTTTCTTATTACAACTCATCTTTCATGTGCTCTTCCTTGGAAGATAATAGAATTTAAATTGCATTTGCCTTGCTGTACAGTGGGAATATAAAAAAAATTATTTAAAAAAAAAATAAATTGCATTTGTGGTTAGGACAATTTTAGTAATGTATTCATATTGTGCTCTTTGCTAGAACTAGCTCCATGTTTTTTATTTGCTTTTCCAGATCTATTGATCAGCCATGTGCAAAGGCTGCGCTAGGCATTATTTACACCCATCTTTGATTTAGCATACTTCATAGACCTTCATTATAGAAAGTTTCAAACATATGCAAAAATATGTTAGAAAAAAAAAGCCCCGTCTCTTAGCTTTAGCAGCCATCAGTTCATGGACAGTCTTGTTTCATCTATCCCCCCTACCCACTTCCTTCACTTGGATTATTTTTTAATTAAATCCCAGACATCGTATTTCATTTTAGCACACTTAAGAATAATAAGTGTATATGTTGCATATTTATATACATATGTATGTTACATAAAATAAATCTGTTAATCTGAAACATCTTATGAAATAGCAAAATTGGCTCATGACAAGGGGCATGCAGAGCAAATCTCACCACGAATCTGACTAGCATCCATGAGGACGCGGGTTCAATCCCTTGTTGCATAGGGATAATCAGAAGGGTAATAGAGAGAGGCTTGGCCTGTCTAAGGGGACTTAGACATCTGGGGCCTGTGCTCATAAAGGCTGGGAAGGCTTGGTGGCTCAGGAAAGGAGGACTACCTTATTGGTGTCAGCTACTTTATCAAACCTGGATTTTTAGAAATTGTAGGTGTGAATATAAGGATAAGGTTTCATTTTCCACCATATTCATTTCTTTGACTAGGTAGATGAACATTGTACAAAAATCAGCAATACAAAAGAGTATACACCATAAGTAAGCTTTCCTCCCATCCTTGTCCTTGTATCTCAGTTTCCAAATTTTTTTTGCCAAAAGCAACAGCTTATCAGTTTCTTATGTGTCCTTTCAGAGCAGTTCTGTGCATACATAAGCATGTGTATAGCTATCCCTTTCCTAATTTGTAGGAGCATATGAAAATATTAATTTCCATGATAATGGGTATTGGCCACTTCCAAAGCAGGTAGTAACTCACTGACATGTGTTTGTCCCAGCTCTGCTATTCCCTAGCTTTGTGACCTTGGGCAAAAGTATTTAACTTTTATGAATTTAGTTTTCTTACCTATAAAACGGAGATGGGAATGGAGACTGATACAACCTTATGCGGCTGTCGTGAGGCTCAAATGAGGTCATGACTATACTAGATGTAAACTGCATAGCACATCCAGTGTAGTCAAAACTAAAAAAGCTCAAATGTTAACACTTATATTTTGAGTATTTGCATTCATATATTAAATGGAAAAGGGCAAGATGCAGAGTAGTATGCTTAGAATGCCATTTGTTTGTATATTATTTTAAAATAGATTTGTATATGCATAGAAAATAATAGCTGACATTTACTGAGAGCGTCTTTTGTGCCAGGCCCTGTTCTAGTACTTTATGTGAACTCACTCATTTAATTGAAGACCCCTCAGAGGTAGGTCTCAGATCCAAGGACACAGAGTCTCTGACAGATCCAGGATTCAAAACCAGACTCTCTACCATTGAGACTGAAAAAAGAAGTGTTAAGAGTAATTACCTGGAGGAGTCCCTTGGTGGCCTAATGGGTTAAGAATCCTGTGCTGTCACTGCTGTGTCTCGGGTTGCTGCTGTGCGGGTTCGATCCGAGGGAGTGAGTACAAAGAATGGGAAGCATGGAGGCTAGGGCCCCAGCTGAGAGGGCAGAGCAGGTGGAATCAGGAGGTGGAAAGGAAGATTTTTTTCCCCTACTTTTATACTGATAGTTCTTTTATAATTATTATGAAAAAATAATAATAATTTTTTGAAATGTTGAAACATTTTCAGTTTCAATTTGGGAAAAAAACAGTAAGTAACTGAAAAATTTAAACAAAGGTGCTGTGACTAGCTTCATACTCACATTTTTTTCATGTGCAAATGATCTTCAGTTATTTTCTAGGATAAATTTCCAAAAGTAAAAATCAGTGGGTCAAAGGGTTTAATCTTTTTAAGGTTCCCAATACACATGCCATATTACTTTCTAGAAAGATTGTGCTAGATTATATTCCCATCAGCGGTGGATAACTTTACCCCCTCCTTTCAGCACATTGGATATTAACAAATTCCTTTAAATACAAAGGTAGTGGGAGTTCCCGTCGTGGCGCAGTGGTTAACGAATCTGACTAGGAACCATGAGGTTGCAGGTTAGGTCCCTGGCCTCACTCAGTGGGTTAAGGATCCGGCGTTGCCGTGAGCTGTGGTGTAGGTTGCAGACACAGCTCGGATCCCGCGTTGCTGTGGCTGTGGTGTAGGCCGGTGGCTACAGCTCCGATTAGACCCCTAGCCTGGGAACCTCCATATGCCACGGGAGCGGCCCAAGAAATAGCAAAAAAAAAAGACGAAAAAAAGTAAAATAAAATAAATAAATAAATAAAATACAAAGGTAGTATATTGCCCATTGTTAAAACAATTAAAGTAATTCAGAAAGCCCTCTCTTTAGCCCCCAATCACATTCTCTGGGTAACTAATGACAGTTTGTATATTTCCAGAGCCTTCCCTACATACATACAATCTGACGTATATATGCATATGTGCACTATTTGTAGTACAGTAGTACAGTGGCATCATAGTATATATAATTTATCCAACTTGTTTTTTTCATTCTGTATTATATCACAGATACCCTTCTCTGTGTGCATGTAGCTCAACCTCATTCTTTTTAACAGTTGTGTTATATCCCCTAGAATAAATAGAACTGTAGTTTAAGGATTTCTCTATTAATAAAAATCAGTTTTATCTTTTTTCACAAATACAAATAAAACTGCATCGATATTCTGTATTCATATGTGCTTATGTACTTATACAAGTGATTCTTTAAGACAAAGTCCTAGAAATGGGGATGGCAGGTGAGAGTGTGCATTTAACTTTGAAAATAAGTACCGTCACATGTACTAACAGTGTGTGAGAGTGCACTTCCCTACACCTGTACTGGGGTTATCATCAGTCTTTCATTATCTCATCTAATTTGCATTTTTCTTATCACTAGTAAGGCTGGGCTTCTGCCCTTCTTTTTTTTTTTTTTGTCATTTATATTTCATCTGTGAATTGTTAGTCCTATTCTTTGCACATTTTTCTTTTGAGGTTTGTCTTTTTAAAATTGATTTGAAGGAGTTCCCTTGTGGATCAGAAGGTTCAGGATCTGGCATTGTCACTGTGGTGACTCTGCTTACAGCTATGGCACGGGTTTGATCCCATGCCCAGGAACTTCCACATGCCCCGAATGTGGCCATAAAATAAAAGTGCACTTCCTAAAAAAACATTAATTTGAAGTGCTCTCTTAATATAGATATTAATTCTCTGCAATTAAATGGCTTTTTAAGTGTCCTAACTCCAAGATTATAAAAAATACTCTCTTCCGTTTTCTTCTATTACGTTTTTAGCTTATTATTTTATTAGATTTTTTTTTGCCCCATCCCTAATTTTTTCATGTTAATATGAGGAAAGGAATCTCAGTTTTTAAAAAATAGCCAATTTTGCCAATATGTCTTTTCCCCCACTAATTTGAAATGCCACCATTATCATACTCTGATTTCCCATATGCATAGGGGGCTGTTTTCAACCTGGCTTTCTCTTCTGATGATACATATCTATTCCTATGCCAGTGTTTTAACTACTGTAGCTTTATGGCATATTCTGATATCTTTTTTTAAAAAAAGATAGTCTCTGTATTATACATTTACTCTTGCAGAAAACCGTGGAATCAACTTGAAGTTCCTTTTTATCAGCATTTCATTAAATTAGGTCAGTGAGAACTGATATTCTAATGTTGATCCCATTCATCTAAGAGAAGCATGGTCTACCTCAACATTTTTGTGGAGCTGCTTTTATATTTGTATTTCTAACATATTTTTAGTTGGGTTTATTTGTAGCTTTTTATAACTATTTAAAGGTTCTATTTTGGTAGGCGAAAATGATATATCACTTAATTTACACTTTTTTGACTCTAGAGAAGCCAAATTTTCTAAAAGTATATTTAAATACTTCTATGAATTATTTGATCATATGCTTGATCCATTTTTCTGTTGGGGGTCTTAATCTTTTGTGAGCTTATCAGATCATAAGGATACTAATCCTTTGTCTTAAGTACAGCAGGTATTTTTCCAGTTTGTTTGCCTTTTAAACAAATTTTTTTTTGGTAGTTGATTTACAGTATTCTCTCAATTTCTGCTGTATGGCAGAGTGACCCAGTTACACATATACATACCTTCTTATTCTCACATTATCCTCCATCATGTTCCATCACAAATGACTGGATACAGTTCCCTGTGCTATACAGCAGGATCTCATTGCCTATCCACTCCAAATGCAGTAGTTTGCATCTACCAACCCCAAACTCACAGTCCCTACCACTCCCTCCCCCTAGGCAACCACAGATCTGTTCTCCATGTCCGTGAGTTTATTTCTTTTCTGTGGAAAGGTTCATTTGTGCCATATGTTAGATTCCAGGTATAACTGATATCATATGGTATTTGTCTTTCTCTTTCTGACTTCCCTTAGTATGAGTCTCTAGTTCCATCCATGTTGCTGCAAATGGCATTCTTTTGTTCTTTTTTATGGCTCAGTAGTATTCCATTCTGTATATACACCACATCTTCTCAATCCATTCATCTGTTGATGGATATTTAGGTTGTTTCCATGTCTTGGCTGTTTTTTTTTTTTTTTTAGGACCACACCTGTGGCATATGGAGATTTCCAAGCTAGGGGTTAAATCAGAGCTGTACCCACTGGCCTATACCACAGGTCACGGCAATGCCAGATCCTTAACCCACTGAGTGAGGCCAGGGATCGAACCTGAGTCCTCATGGATGCTAGTCAGATTTGTTTCCGCTGAGCCATGCCAGGGACTCCTTGTCTAATTTGAATAGTGCTGCAAGGAACATAGGAATGAATAGTGCATGTATCTTTTTCAGTGAAAGTTTCGTCCAGATATTTGCCCAGGGGTGCAGTTGCTAGATCATATGGTAGTTCTGTATTTAGTTTTATGAGGTACCTCCATACTGTTTTCCATAGTGGTTGTACCAGTTTACATTCCCACCAATAGTGCAGGAGGATTCCCTTTTCTCCATTCCCTCTCTGGCATTTCTTATTTATAGGTTATTAATGATGGCCATTCTGACTGGTGTGAGGTGGTACCTCACTGTAGTTTTGATTTACAGTTCTCTAATAATTAGTGATATTGACCACTTTTTCATATGCCTACCTGTTGGCCATCTGAATATCTTCTTTGGAAAAATGTCTCTTCAGGTCTTCTGCCCATTTTTCAATTTGTGTGTGTGTTTGCTGTTGAGTAGTAAGAGTTATTTGTATGTTTTGGAGATTAAGTCCTTGCTTAATTGTTTACAACTATTTTCTCCCATTCGGTAGGTTGTCTTTTTGTTTTTTATGGTTCCCTTTGCTGTGCAAAAGCTTGTAAGTTTGATTAGGTCCCATTGGTTTATTTTTGTTTTTATTTCTCTTGCCTTGGGAAACTGACCTAAGAAAGCATTTGTACAGTTGATGACAGAGACTGTTTTGCCTATGTTCTGTTCTAGGAGTTTTATGGTGTCTTGTCTTAAGTTTAAGTCTTTAAGCCATTTAAGTTTGTTTTTGTGCATGGTGTGAGGATGTGTTCTACTTTCATTGATTTAAATGCAGCTGTCCTTTTTTGCCAGCATCACTTGCTAAAGAGACTGTCTTTTTCCCACTCACCACTTTTATTCAACATAGCATTGGAAGTCCTAGCCACAGCAATCAGACAAACAAAAGAAATAAAAAATATCCAATTTGGAAGAGAAGAGGTAAAATTGTCACTCTATCCAGATGACATGATACTATATATAGAAAACCCTAAGAATTCCACATGAAAACTACTCAAACTGATCAACAAATTCAGCAAAGTCGTAGGATACAAGATTAACATTCAGAAATTGGTTGCATTTATATGTACTAACAATGAAATATCAGAAAAGGAATATAAAAATACAATACCTTTTAAATAAATCACACACCCCCAAAATTAATTTTTTAATTTTTAATTTTTTTTGTCTTTTCTAAGGCCGCACCCACAGCATATGGAAGTTCCTGGGCTGGGGTCTAATCGGAGCTGTAGCTGCCAGCCTACGCCACACCCACAGCAACGTGGGATCTGAGCCACGTCTGCGACCTACACCACAGCTCACGCCAACGCCGGATCCCCAACCCACTGAGGCCAACTGATCGAACCTGCAACCTCATGGTTCCTAGTCGGATTCGTTAACCACTGCACCATGACGGGAACTCCACATCCCCCAAAATTAAAAATTTAGGAATAAATCTGACCGAGGAGGTGAAAGACTTGTTTGCTGAGAACTATAAAATGTTAATCAAGGAAATTAAAGGGGATTCAGAGAAATGGAAATATATTCCATGCTCCTGGATTGGAAGAATTAATATTGTTAAAATGGCCATACTACCCAAAGCAATCTACAGATTTAATGCAATCCCTATTGGATTACCCATGACATTTTCTCACAGAACTAGAACAAATAATCCAAAAATTTATGTGGAACCACAAAAGACCCAGAATTGACAAAGCAATCCTGAGGGGAAAAAAAACCAAGCAGGAGGCAAAACTCTCTCAGACTTCAAACAATGTTACAAAGCTACAGTAATCAAG
Source organism: Sus scrofa (assembly GCF_054392235.1). Lineage (NCBI taxonomy): Eukaryota > Metazoa > Chordata > Mammalia > Artiodactyla > Suidae > Sus > Sus scrofa. Next base: position 120,503,341 of record NC_139401.1, read on the forward strand.
ACAGTAGGTTACTGGTACAAAAAGAGACATACAGACCAATGGAATAGAATAGAGAACCCAGAAATAAATGCAGATGCCTATTGTCAACTAATCTTCAACAAAGGAGGCAAGAAAATAAAAGGTTTGCCATTTGGGAGTTATCGTGGCTCAGTGGAAACGAATATGACTAGCATCCATGAGGATGCAGGTTTGATCCCTGGCCTCGCTCAGTGAGTTAAGGATCCGGCGTTGCTGTGAGCTGTGGTGTAGGCTGGCAGCTACAGCTGTGATTTGACCCCTAGCCTGGGCATCTCCACGTGCCACGGGTCGGGCCCTAAAAGGACAAAAAAAGAATTATTTCAACTTTTAATATCTTTTTTTTTTTTTTTTTTTTTACTTTCAGAACTTTAAAGGTCTAGTATAGTTAAATCTGTCATTCTTTTTGTGATTTTTTTTTTTTTTTTGTCTTTTTAGGGCCGTACCCACGGCATATGGAGGTTCCCAGGCTAGGGGTCTAATTGGAGCCGTAGCTGCCAAGCCTACGCCACAGCCACAGCAACGCGGGATCTGAGCCACGTCTGCAACCTACACCACAGCTCACGGCAACACTGGATCCTTAACCCACCGAGCGAAGTCAGGGACCAAACCGCACAACCTCATGGTTCCTAGTCGAATTTGTTTCCACTGCACCACAACGGAAACTCCTGTGATTTTTTTTTTTTTTTTTAATGGTTCCTGTTAAAGTCCTTCTAAGTTTTATACTGAATGATTCCATCTTTAGGACAGATAAATATGCCATGTGGAAAACTAGTCATGTTGGCATGTATCAGTTAAGTAATTTCTTTATAGGTGTTTAACAATGTAGTGTTGTCATAGTGTTAATGATTATTTGTTTTCATTTTAAATAACAGAATATTATGCATCTTACGTATATGATATGTATCGGGATGATCAAAACATTTGGTTATGATTTTCAATTGTTTTAAATTTTTGTACATGCAAGTAATTCTAATGGCTTTAATGGAATTCTGTATTTTAAAAATTGTCAGATTTATTGTTTAAAATAGGTGTTATGTTCTTATGTGAAATTTGCCATAGTGTTAATGATCAGAAGATCTTTAATTGACTTGTCTGTCTTCGCAGGAGAGTTATTCACATGAATTTGTCATGTTGCCTGTGAAACACTCTACTACTTACTAGCTTTTACCTTTTCTTCTCTCAAAGTCTTCCTCATTAGGTGAAGTTACATTGATATTAATTCTTATTAACTGTTTTGCAAATGATCTAATGCTCTCAGTTCCCCTGGAGCTTATATATTCAAGTATACTAATTAAATTACCCCTTTCTTGTCATAATGAATATGATTTTATTTCTTTAAAAAAAAAAACAAAAAACCTGTAAAGGGAGTTTCCATCGTGCCTCAGGAGTAACAAATCTGACTAGTAACCATGAGGACGCAGGTTCGATCCCTGGCCTCGTACATTGGGTTAAGGATCTGGCATTGCCGTGAGCTGTGGTGTAATGTTCAGTAGAGACTCAGCCTTTGGCACATGTGACTGTGAAGACTTTGAAATGCGGTCATGGAGACTGAAAAACTGAATGGTTTAATTTTCTTTTTCTTTCTTCTTTCCCCTTCTTTCCTTCCTTCCTCCCTCCCTCCCTCTCTTTCTTCTCTTTTCTTTTCTTTTGTCTTCCTGAGGCATATGGAGCTTCCCAGGCTAGGGGTCAGATCAAAGCTGCAACTGCCGACCTGCATCACAGCCACAGCAACATGCAATCTGAGCCATGTCTGTGACCTACACCACAGCTCACAGCAACGCTGGATCCTTAACCCACTGAGTCAGGCCGGCGATTGAATCTGTGTCCTCGTGGATACTAGTCGGGTTCATTTCTGCTGAGCCATGGTGGGAACTCCTAATTCTCTTCAATTATAAATGACTTAAATTTTAAAAAGCCATGTGTTGTTAGTGGCTACTGTATTGGATAGCACAGGTATACGTACTTTATTTTCATTCGATTTTCCAAGTTATAGTAAGTAATTGTTCTGATTTTACCAACAGTATGAGGTAGAACTCTCTGAAACCGATGGTAAAAAATAATTATACAAGATCTAATTCTAAAAATTTACTTATTAGAGTTTAGAAATATTTACTGAATTATGTGCATAGTCAAGATCAAAACTCATTTTCATAGAATTATAAATGTGGAAATAATTTTACAATGATTATAATAAAACTATTTCTTTGTTTTTGATTGTTGCATTTATATGAAATGTTAGGTTGCTATATGAGACAGACATATCACAGACCACTTCTTCTCATATCTTGAGGTGATTTCATTCTAAGGAGAAACGTATGTTCTAAGGACCCATGAACTAATGCTCATTTTTAGGATTGGTCCATGTAAAGCTTTTGTTCATTTTTAAGCAGCTGATTTAGAAGAAAGCTTTAATGAACATGAACTGGAGCCCTCATCACCTAAAAGTAAAAAGAAAAGTCGCAAAGGAAGGCCACGAAAAACTAATTTTAAAGGACTGTCGGAAGATACCAGGTCCACATCCTCGCATGGGACAGATGAAATGGAAAGTAGCTCCTATGTAAGTAGAAAAAAATGTCGGATTCTTACTTTTTGTTGCATCATGAATATCTCATCTAAATTGTGTTTATAGGTAAAGTTCATCATTTGAAATGTTAACTAAGCCTGAGCTACTGGTAGTATATTTTCATGGATTTTTTTTTCAAGTTTATTTTTTTGCTTTTTCATTTGCAGAGAGATAGGTCTCCACACAGAAGCAGCCCTAGTGACACCAGGCCTAAATGTGGATTTTGTCATGTAGGGGAGGAAGAAAATGAAGCAAGAGGAAAACTGCATATATTTAATGCCAAGAAGGCAGCTGCACATTATAAGTGCATGGTAAGTATGGTTCTTTTTATGTGCTTATAAACCCAAGTTTTGGAAAGGCATTTCAGATATGGCACTTTCCTCCCCAGCATTCGTGTTTTATGAACAGTGTATCCTATAATCCCAAATCTTATTTTTAAAGTATAATTGACTTACTATGTTAGTTTCAGGTATACAACATAGTGATTTGATATTTTTGTACATTACAAAATGATCACCATGATAAGACTAGTTACAATCTGTCACCATACACAGTTATTATAGCATTATTAACTATATTTTCTATGCTGTTCATTACATCCCCATGACTTATTTATTTTATACCTGGAAGTTCTGTAATCCCAAATTATAGTTTATTTCATAAACTCTAGATTCAAAAATATATATAGCCTTTATTATTTAGAGGGATTTAAAGTAATCATACTTATAGTTACCATGTTCCAGATAATCCTTAGTTAACAATTTCATAACTGTAAAAATTTCAACTTTATAAACTTGTCTTGGAAGCTGTTTGGCTTCCACTATTATCCTAGTAAAACTCTGGCTTAAGAGTTCCCTGGTGGCTCATCAGGTTAAGGATCTAGCATTGTTACCGCAGCCACTTGGGTCGCTGCGGCATGGGCCTGATTCCCTGGCCCAGGAACTTCCACAAATTATAGGCGTTTTTAAGACTTTATTTTTATGTCCACACCTGTGGCATATGTAAGTTCCTGGGCTAGGAATTGAACCTGTGCCTCCACAGTGACCTGAGCCACTGCAGTTGGATTCTTAATCCACTGCATCACAGCGGGAACTCCATTTATGTAAGCATTTTTGAACTATATTGTATTGAATTACTCATCCCAAATACTATTAGGGTTTTGGGGGGGAGGTTGCGGAGGGGACCGTACTTGTGGCATATGGAAGTTCCCAGGCCAGGAATCAAATCCGAGCTGCAGCTGCAACGTATGCCAGTTGTGACAACACCGAATCCTTAACCTGCTGTGCCACAGCAGTAACTCCCTAGCTTTTAAAAATTATTTTATTTATATCAGAAGTTCTTTCTTAACCAGTGATGCATATCACATTTACCTGGGGAACTTTTTCCAAAGTATGCACCCCTAGAGTAGATCCCAAACATGTCTTGTTTGGGAGAAAAAAACACCAGGTGATTCTTCTCTACATCTATAGTTGAAACTTTGTGGAAGTGTAAAATAGTTGAGATGACAAGGTGACATTGCTGAACTCTCCTTGTTTAATGAAGCATTTAATCTTGGCCTCACACTGGCAACCTTAGTTTTATTCCATCATCCTTACTTTGGGTTATATTTGAATCAGACATATGGATATATTAAAAAATATTTGAGCCAATACTTGATTATTAAGGAAAAGTCATCTTTCTCAGGACATTAAAATAATATAACGCATTTGTTCTTATGTTGTTTAATATTTTTCTCACAAGGATTGTGAACATTAAATGTTCCTGCATTTTTCTTCTCTAGTTATTTTCTTCTGGCACAGTCCAGCTCACAACAACATCAAGAGCAGAATTTGGAGATTTTGATATTAAAACTGTACTTCAGGAGATAAAGCGAGGAAAAAGAATGGTCTGTGGATTTATGTTTATGCTATGCAACGTTACTCCTCTGACTTTGTGCTTTAAATTTAGAACACAGTTCACATATATGCAGCCTTCAAAGGTTTAATATAATGTAGTTCATATGTTAAGTTAGCAAAGTATATATTTGACTTATTTGTAATATAATAAAGGATGCTGATGTTGCTGAAAGTTATTCCTCTTTCTATGTAACTTCATTACTTAAGAGAATTATATTAAGATTTATATTTCAGGGTATCTGAAAGTCTTTTTTTTTTTTTCTGTCTTTTTGCCATTTCTTGGGCCACTCCCATGGCATATGGAGGTTCCCAGGCTAGGAGTCGAATCGGAATCGGAATCGGAATCAGAATCGGAGCTGTAGCCACCGGCCTACGCCAGAGCCACAGCAATGTGGGATCCAAGCCACGTCTGCAACCTACACCACAGCTCACGGCAACGCAGGATCCTTAACCCACTGAGCAAGGCCAGGGATCGAACCCACAACCTCATGGTTCCCAGTCGGATTCATCAACCACTGAGCCACGACAGGAACTCCCTGAAAGTCTTAATAAAAGAAATGAAGATGTGAATGTGACCTTATTAAGTTTAAAATGTTAAGCTGTTTAAGGTCACTTAAAGAAAAATTCCATAACTCCAATAGAACATTGAGAACCTCCCCATGTTGTTATGCATTCCTTTTTTTAAAAAAATAAAAGGAAAAGATTTTTTTCAGAGCCTTCTGATTAAAGTTCACATACACAGTTATATCCTAATATAAACTTTAAAGTTTATATTTAAAGTTTCCTTTATAAAATGTGCCTAAGTCTCATATTTTTAAACGTACTGAATTACTAATAAATAGCTTTAAGAAATATTGGCATCTTTATTGATTGCTTACTCCTTTTCAGTTTATGAATATTATAAAATGTCATTGGAATGCAAAATCTTTAAGACAGTAGTTGTCTCTAGAAATGACTTTAATTAAAAATTTTTTTATCGTAAAAATTTTCAAACATCAAAATTAGAAAGATTAGTAACATGTCTGTCCATCACCTTGACTCATCAGTTATCAAGAATTTGTGGCACTTGTTTCATCTATGCCTTTTATTCTTATTACTTGAAGTATTTTAAAGCAAAGCTGAGACTTCATATCATTTTACCTCTACACATTTCAGTATGTAGCTCTTTAAAGTTGGACATTTCTTAACCTAACCATGTCATTACACCTTATAAATTAACAATGCGTCTTTAGTGTCATTTAATACGCCAATTATCTGAAAACTATATTTTTTAAGTTGGTTTGTGTGACTCAGAGGAGGTTCACACATTACATTTGGTGGTTATATATCCCTTAAATAATCTAGGGCACTCCCTCTTCCCTGTCTTTGTTGTTTCTGTTTTGTTGTGTTGTGTGCCATTGACTTGTTGAAGAAAATGACTTAATTGTCCTGTAGAATATCCTACCTGTCTTGTCTGTTTGCTTTTTCATGATGCCGTTTAACTTGTCCCGCTGTCTGCCAGGTTTTCTTTTAAAGCGTAAGGTAGATGTAAAGGCTTGATTAGATTCATTTTCAACATTTTGAGGGTAAGAATACTTCACAGGTGGAAGTCTGTCATCCATATTTTGTCACATGAGACAGGTCATTATGTCTGATCCTTGGGTTCAGGTGGTGAGTCTGACCCCTCCGTTGTGAAGTTCCCTGTTGAGCTTTCATCTCGTGGTTTCAGACATTGCTGATCTTTGTCTGAATCCATTAGAAATGACCCTTTCCTTGTGGAACTGCATTTTTGAAAATAGAAAGATATTGATGTCATCTGTTTCATTTAAATCCATTTCGGTTTCTTGATACTCTGTTAAAAATGAAACTCCTTTAAATAGAAAAAAGAAAAAAAAAAGCACTTGATCATGTCACGTAGAGCAATGCTGTGTCAGACAGCTAAAGTCCAAATAGGTCACTAGGATAGCAATTCTGTTTTCTTTTTTCTTTTCTTTTTTTTTTTTTTTGTCTTTTTGCCTTTTCTAGGGCCGCTCCCTCAGCATATGGAGGTTCCCAATCTAGGGGTCGAATCAGAGCTGTAGCCACCAGCCTACACCACAGCACAGCAACTCTGGATCCCAGTCGAGTCTTCAACCTACACCACAGCTCATGGCAACGCCGGATCCTTAACCCACTGAGCAAGGCCAGGGATCGAACCCGAAACCCCATGGTTCCTAGTTGGATTGGTTAACCACTGAGCCACAACTGGGAACTCCAATTCCATTTTCTTGATCAACTTCCTTACCTGTGCACTGTGATATGTTAGCATAAACACTAACCTAGCATCTCCCCAAGTGTGCTCCAAAGGAAATCAGTCCCCCAGGATCCTCTTCCGCTGCTCCAAAATGAAAAGGGCATCTGGAGTTCAGTAAACTTGGGAACTGTTTACTATACCCTCCTTCATGGAGCAAAGGCTATCAGAAGTTCTGCCATCAAAAATCTGTTTAAAACTGGCATTTCTCAAAAACTTATTTGACTATGAAACCCCTTTGTCAAAAACCACTTTTAAGTCTTGAAAAGATTGCAGCCCCTTTAGTCTCCTTCTGCCCTTTTGCCTACTGGTTAGCAATCCCTCCCTGAAGGGAATTGCTTTCCTACCTTCTCTTTCTTGTCCCTGGTTGTAATAGGAAAGGAACTGATACCAGAGAGGAAAAGAAGCCAACCACTAAAATATAGACTATCATCTTTTTTGTGTGTTCGGCAGTAATAAGAAGTGTTCTCTTTATGTTTACATGTCAGATCTCTGATGGCTGGTGCAATTAAATAATGAAACATTAGGTGTGACTTAGAAAGTTTCAAAGTATGATTTAAATTGCAGCATTACTTAATATAGATGTTATATAATAAGTTCAGTGTACTCTTTTTCAAGAGAAAAACTGGCTGTTTTCTTTGTAAAGTGGAATATTTGGCTGAGATATGGCTAAAATAGAAGAATAAGATTACGTAAACTTGGAAATACTGCTAATGATTATTCTTTCTCTTCCCTTGAACAGAAATGTACACTTTGCAGTCAGCCCGGTGCTACTATTGGATGTGAAATAAAAGCCTGTGTGAAGACTTACCATTACCACTGTGGAGTACAAGACAAAGCTAAATACATTGAAAATATGTCACGAGGAATTTACAAGTAAGAGAACCACAATTATCCATGTTCCTAAACTTGTCAGTAAGTAGCTGCTCTTAAATATATGACGTTAGTTTACTTGCTCACTGTTCTTAGATGGTGTTTAGCCAAGCGCAGAATGCTGAGGACTCTGTGTAAGACATGGGAACTGTAATTGCCATTTTCCTCTGCCTGTACATCCCTGGATTAGCATCCATTCCTGAGTGCCAGGCATTGTGCTAGGGGCTGGGCATTGAACGGTGCTCAAAACAAACAGAGACTGTGTCCTCATGAAAGCTTACAGTCTAGTGGGAGAGTCAGCTCAATTAAATGGCCACATATGTAAATATACAATCACTGACTTTGGAGGTGCTATGAAAGATCTGTGACAGAGCCCTGAGAGAGCATGTAACAAGGAGGAGCTAAACCAGTCTGTAGAGGGGAAATGTTTAGGCATTTCCTTAAAGACATAGTGCTTGAGCTGAGAAATGAAGGGTGACGTGAATGCAGGTGTTGGGAAGGTGTTTTAGACCAGGAGACTAGTGTGTACAAGGCCCTGAGGTGGGCCGGAAACAAAGGTGCAGATGGGATGGGGCGGGGGCAGGGGGGACCGGTTAGGAGGCTACTGCTGAGAGTTCAAGTGAGAATTGTCGGTAGCTTAGAACAGAATGTAGTCATGAAGACAGAGAGATATACTTGCAAGACTGAAAGAGTAAGACTGGGAGATTTGGGATTACGTGTTACCTTCTTTTTTTATGGCCTTCCACTTAGCTGTGCTGCGTTAGGCTAGTGGGTGCCAGTGTGAATCTGAAATGGTTCTTTTTGTTTTTTTGTTTTTGTTTTTGTCTTGTCTTTTTAGGGCCACACCCACAGCATATGGAGGTTTCCAGGCTAGGGGTCAAATCGGAGCTGTAGCTGCCGGTCTACACCACAGCCACAGCAACTCGGGATCCGAGACACGTCTGCGACCTACACCACAGCTTACGGCAACGCTGGATCCTTAACCCACTGAGCAAGACCAGGGATTGAACCTGTGTCTTCATGGATACCAGTCAGATTCATTTTTGCTGAGCCATGACAGGAACTTCTGGTTCCCTCTGTTTAATGGAATGGAGAATGAGTTGGTAGGGATCCCTGAATATTGGGTTTGCCTTTGCAGGTTGTAAAGCACTTTCTTGCTCTTACATTCCCAGGATGCAATAAACTAATGACTCAGGGTCTACTATTCCATGTACAAAGCAGTCACCAACTGATTTGCATGACCGCATGAGGTGCTAATGCTCTGTTATAAAATTGGCCAAACTTTGCTTAATAGTAAAGGCACATGTTTTTCAAGTGAGTTCCAGCGAGCCTTTAAGGAACAGGTAATTCCAGCATTAAAGAGGTCTAGCACAGAGCAAAAGATGGACAACTTCTTGGTTCGTTCTGTAACACTTGCATATTTGAGACACCAAACCTGACAAAGATAGCATTTAACAACAAAAATTGTAGAACTATAACAATCTTATTATTAATATTATATACCAAAATCCTAAATAAAATATTAGAAAATCAAATTCATTGCTGTATTCTAACAATTTAAAGGCTATTCAAAATTAGGAAGTATGTTGGAGTTCTTACTGTGCTGCAGTGGATTAATGATCTGGCTTATCTCTGTGGAGGCACCGGTTCGATCCCTGGCCTGGCACAGTGGGTTAAGGATCCAGCATTGCTGCAGCTGTGGCATAGGTCTCAGCTCCAGCTCAGATTCAATCCCTGGCCCAGGAACGTCCATAAAAGGGAACCTAGTGGATAGTGAAAGACATTTGATATCATTCAGCATCGATTTCTGAATTTTTTTGTTGTTGTTCCTTTTTTTGTCCTTTTTAGGGCCGCACCCGCGGCACATGAAGGTTCCCAGGCTAGGGGTCGAATCGGAGTGGTGGCTGCCGGCCTACACCACAGCCAGATCCAAGCCACCTCTGCGATCTACACCACAGCTCACAGCAACACCAGATCCTTAACCCACTGAGCGAGGCCAGGGATCGAACCCAGGGATGGTTCCTACTCGGATTCGTTTCTGCTGCGCCATGACGGGAGCTCCCATTTCTGTATTTTAAAGTAAGGTAGCAAGAGTGCTCGTGTTAAGCTAGGAGTCTTAGTAAGAGTGTTAAAGAGAAAGAAAACAGTAGTTTATTTAGTATTAAAGTAAATGGACCTGGTTCTTAACCAGAGCTGAGCCTCAGAATGGCCCGGAGGTGGATAGAGCCCTCTTTAGAAATGTTCATGCCCGAGCCCTACCCTCAGCTTGAAATTGTGTAGGTTGAGGCCCAGACCATCTATTTTGATGACTCCCCAGGTGACTGTCGTATTCATCTCTAATTGAGAGCCTGAGCGCCACTCTATCAGGACACTTCCATTCAGCTCAGGAACCAGACAAGCTTGCCAGCTACCAAGGTGACTTTCACTGGTCTTCTGGAGGATGTGGCCGGTGCAACAAGAGAAGGAAGGAAGATGTATAGTAAATATTGTGAAGGAGAAGAGTATTTATTGATATCATTGTCTGCCAAGAAAATCCCAAGAAATTAACCCTGAACTTATTAAAATTTATAAGAGCTCATTAAGGCTGCTGAATATGAGATGAATTTTTAAAAACAATTCCAGAAGTAACTAGTTAGAAAATGTAAAGAAGTGTCTACCCACTCTCACTCCCCACACATAACCAAGAGTGAACCTTTTTTTAAAAAAAAATAGCATCTTGGAGTTCCTGTTGTGGCTCAGTGCTTAACGAGTCAGACTGGGAACCGTGGGGTTGCAGGTTCGATCCCTGGCCTAGCTCAGTGGGTTGAGGATCTAGCATTGCTGTGAGTTGTGTAGGTTGCAGATGCAGCTTGGATCATGCATTGCTGTCACTGTGGTGTAGGTCAGTGGCTATAGCTCCGATTGGACCCCTAGCCTGGGAACCTCCATATGTCACAGGTGCAGCCTTAGAAAAGACAAATAGATAAAAATAAATAAACAAATAAATAAATAAATAGCATCTTACACAGGACCCCAATGAATGACGAAATATATTATGTTCTTTGATACACTCAACTTTGAAAGATACCTCTTCTCCCCAAATAAATCTATATGTTGAATATAATTTTAATGAAATCCAACTTTTGACAGTTTTATCCAAAGAAGTAAATGTGGTATTATTATCTATTGGTAATGATTAAGTTACCTATGTAACAGGAAAAGAAATAAAAGCTTAAATAGGGAATTCCCACTGTGCCTCAGTGGGCTAAGAACCTGATGTAGCGTCTTTGAGGATTCAGGTTTGATCCTTGGTTAAGGATCTGGCATTGCCACAAGCTTTGGTGTAGGTTGCAGATTCGACTCGGATCCAGCATTGCTGTGGCTGTGGTGTAGGCTGGCAGCTGCAGCTCCAATTTGACCCCTAGTCTGGGAACTTTTATATGCTGTAGGTGCAGCCCTGAAAGGAAAAAAAAAGAAAAGGAAAAAGAAAAGGCTTAACAAGATAGAAGTTTGTTTCTCCCCTAAAAGACTTCCAGATGAAAGCGGTGCAGTTGTGGTGGCAGCATTTCAGTGTTATCAGGGGCCCCATGAGCGTCTTTCTGCTCTCTCCTCCTTGGGTTGTCCTTCCATCGGATGTAGGAGGAAGCAGGGGCAAAGGAAGATGTAAGGACAAAATAGCTCTTCCTCCAGCTGAGTCAGGGGCTTTAGTCAGCCTTCCTGAAAATTCCATACACACTCCTGCTCAGCATCTGATTTGCCAGAATTTAGTCACACATCCAAAGGAAGCTGGGAAATGCACTCTTAGTGGACACAGTGCTAGCCAAATAAAATGTGGTTCAGGAGTTCCTGCTATGGTGCAACAGGATTGGGAGCATTTCTGCAGTGCCAGGATGCAGGTTCAGTCCTCAACCCGGTACAGTGGGTTAAAGGATCTGGCATTGCCACAGCTGCGCCTCGGATCTGATCCCTGGTCCAGGAGCTCCATATGCTGCAGGGTGGCCAAAAAAGAAAAACATTAAAAAATATATATATGGTTCAGTACAACTGAGGGGAAGGGAGAAAATAGATATTGAGGTAGCCAACTGGTTTTATCACATCAAGCCAAGAAAAATTTTAATTTGATTAAGGAGAAATCTTCTGTTAGATATCAAAGCTGATTGAAGAGTAATAACACAGTATGATCCTGGCCCAGTGACAAAGATCACAGAAGATAGATCCATGTATATATCTGTGAAGACAATAGATCGATTCAGTACCTGATGTCTATGCGATTGCCTCTCCATTAGAAAACAGTCTTGCGTCTAGAAGGCCATTCTAATTAAACATGGTAGGAAACTCAGAACTTTCATTTGAGTACATTAAAGTTAGACTACATAAAGAGAACTCCAAATCATTAAGAAGATCACAACCCAATTTGAAAAATGAGCGAAGGACATGAGCAGGCAATGTATAGAGGAAATAGCCACTGGTTATAAGCATGTGAAAAACTGTTCAACCTTCCTAGTAATGAAGTGAATACAAATTAAAACAAGGTCTTACCAGTTTTGGGCAAAGATGAATAGGATTTATTATCTAATGTTGGCTAGGTTTTTGAGACACAGGCATTCTCATTCCATGTTAAGATGAATACAATGTATGGGTACAACTTTTTTTTTCTTTTTTGGCCGCCCCTGGGCACATGGAGTTCCCGGCCCAGGGATCAGATCCAAGCCGCAGTTGCGACCTACACTACTGCTGTGGCAATATTGGATCCTTAGCCCACTATGCTGGGCCGGGGATCAACCTGCATCTCAGTGCTCCAGAGATAGCACTGATCCTGTTGCACCAGAGTGGAAACTCCAATAAATGGGTACAACTTTTTAGGAAAGCAGTTTTGCATTTGAGACCAAAACCTTAAAATAATGTATATATTTTGCTACTCATTTGCTTGTAGAGATTGAGCAGACAACAGTTCAGAGATATCTATGCAAGAAGTTTCATTGCATTACCGTTAATGATAGCTGCAGCAGCCGCCCCCCCAGAGCATCCTCTTAGACTCAACTCTACTTCAAACTAACAGGATTACCCCAGATGACATCAGTCTACTGAGGAAGGATGCAGACAGGAACTACAGCTCGCCAGCAGGGTGACATCCACTCTTCCTCTTCTATGAGCATCCTTGCAGCAGTCAGTGCAGCACTACAGCTCAGGTCGAGTAGGATAGGATTCACATTGGGTACAAGCCTCAAACCCCATCTGAGTCAACCTCTCTTATAATATGGTTACATAGGCATAGATAATTTTCAGATTACACCACACTGAAAGAGGACCAAAGATAAAGCTTCTTATCAGAATATTCATATTTTTCCCAGTCTAGATACAGTCTACCAGTTGGGGGGTAACAGATCAGTGAAATAGTTGACACCAATTTTTGTTAAGTTGCCTGGGGGACAGAGCTAAATAGTTAACCAAAGGTAAAATTCTCATGCAGAAGGGGAAAAAGTTTTTAACTTTTCACCACAATAGCAGAAAGGAAGAAAGAAAAGGAAAACCAGGATTCCATCAGGAGACTTAATAAATTTCAGTACGGACGTGCATTTGGTGGAGTACTGTGCAGCAGTTAAAGAATGAAATAGACCCATGTTTAGAGTTGTGGAGAGGTATTTCCATAATAGAGTCAGGGGAAAAACGTGTAATTCTATTCCAGCATATAAAAAGTACACAGGCACACACATGTATATAAGATATGTGTATGTTTTTTATAGATAGAAAATTTTCTAGGAGTATAGTCAGCAAACTTAACAGTTGTCATCTCTCATTCGAGGCATGGGTTGGAAAGGCAATCTTATATTCTCCTTTATATAATTCATGAGCAATACATTATTTTTAAAGTAGCAAATAATACTTTAAAATAACAGGCCCATTTAAAACATTTAAAATTAGGTATGTGGAGAATTATTGTACTTAAATTTTAGTTTTATTTAGATATTCTTATTGCAATAGTTGTCCATTTTCATTTTGGGAAAAAATGGAAACTATAGATAAGAAAAATAAAATTTAGTGTCAACTTACAATTCTACCACCTGAAATAACTTTAAATCTTTTGGAATATTTTCTTTTAGACATTTATATGATTGTATATGTGCGTACATTTATAAAAAACAAAACTTTCATATATATATATACTTTTTTTATATACATTTTTTCTTTTTAGGGCTGCACTCATGGCACATGCAAGTTCCCAGTCTAGGGGTCTAATCAGAGCTACAGCTGCTGTCCTGCACCTCAGCCACAGCATCACCAGATCCGAGCCATGTCTGTGATCTACACCACAGCTCAAGGCAAAACCAGATCCTTAACCCACTGAGTGGGGCCAGGGCCTGAACCCACATCCTCATGGATACTAGTCGGGTTCATTACCACTGAGATGTAATGAGAACTCCGTTATATATACTGTTTTATAGCCTGTTTTCCACTTAACTATATCTTGAATCATTTTTTTCTGACATTGTTGTATATCACCATTTTAATGGTTGCATAGTATTCCGTTGTATGGGCATGTTTGCTTAATTGAGCTTTTTAAGACATTTAGATAGTTTTTATTTTTTAGCTATTAGAAAACCATGTTGCAGTCATCATCTCTCTCTAAACAAAAATATTCGGACTGGGATCCATGATTTGAAATGCTTTTTTTATTTTTCACATTGAGATTTGTTTCTAAAATCTGCTTAGAAGGTAGATTCCACACTTTTTCATAGAGACCATTGAGTTCAAATGAGAGTCCATAACAAGTAGTTTGGGGAGAGAAGAATGGACAAATAGGAGGAAATGCAAGGAGGAGTTTCTCTCTCTCTCTCTTTCTCTTTTTTTTGGCCACATCTGTGGCATGCAGAAGTTGCCAGGCCAGGGATGGAACCCACACCATAGCAGCAACCTGAGCTGCTGCAGTGACAGTGCTGAATCCTTAACCTGCTGTGCCACAAGAGAACTCTTAATTTTTATTTTTATTTTATTTTTTTTGGAAGGAGGAATATTTCTGAATGAAGTGGCTTCCTTCCCTCCTACATGTAACTTGCTTTCTTTTTTTACCAACCCTTTCTGGATCCTGAATGTATTCATATTTAAAAGTCAAGGGAAGATTATATAGTGATTCTGTTTATCCTATTTTGTTGTGTTTATTATATTTCTAAACTATTTAAATATGTGTTTTTCTAAAATGTCAGTCTCCCACCATAAAAATGGTAAGTTCTATGACAGCAGGGATCTTGTTTGACTAATCGACACCTGTAGCTGTTGGTGTCCAGACTGGTGAAAGACACTTAATAGGTCTATGGGAAACAGTCCTTAAGTGAAAAATAATCTAATGAAAAGATTAAAATTTGTTCTAACAAGAAAGGGTCCATCCTTTTAGATAAAACTTTGCTATAAAAATTTCTAAAAGTATATGCAAAGGAGTTGCTGCTGTGGCACAGTGGGTCAAGGACCCAACGCTGCCACAGCTGTGGTATAGGTTGCAGCTGTGGCTAGGATTCGATCCCTGCCCTGGGAACTTCCATATGCTGTGGGAGTGGCCAAAAACAAATAAATAAACAAATAGGTAAATAAATAAACACAAAAATAGAAGAATGTAGCAACTCCCCATCTCAGCAGGTACCAAATTATTGCCACGCTTGTTTCATGTATTTTTTTTTTTTTCTTTCTAAGGCATGTTAGAGCAGAATCCCAAATCTGTCTCCTATCACTTTATCCTTAGTACTTTGGTATCACTATGTCATCATCACACCTTATAAAATTAACAGTATCATCTCCTACCTAGTCAACTTTCACATTTCCGTAATTGACTTGAAAATACCTTTTTAGACTTAATTTGTTCAAATCTCAATGCATACAAGGTCCTTACATTGCATTTAGTGGATGTCTCTTAAATCTCTCTCAACATAGAGCACCCCTGCCTTTGCCCCTACTTGTTGAAGAACCCTGATAAGTTGTCCTGTAAAAGTCCCATATTCTAGATTTATCTATTTGCTTTTCCATGATTGTCGTTTACTTCGTTTCTCTACTCCTGTAATTTATAAGTCGGTTCAAAGGCTTACTTCTGTTTAGGTTATATTTGGGAGGAATATACTTCATGTGTACACTATATAGACGTCTTATTCTTGACATTTGAACTAATGATTTTAAAAATGCTTTCCAATGTGCAGCTTTTAAAAAGTAGAAATTCTCCATAGTTCTTTGAAAATTATTGAAAATAAAAAAGGATGATTCAGTAGTTCCCTGGTGGCTCAGTGAGTTAAGGAGCTGGTGTTATCACAGCTATGGCTCAGATCACTGCTGTGGTGCTGATTCAATCCCTGACCTGGGAACTTCTGCATGCCACAGGCACAGCCAAAAAAAAAAAAAAAGAGCAAAACTAGGTTGGATGTCAGTTGTTACGGTTGCCCCCCCAGTCCCACTTGTTAAAAACTTTCATATTAAACTTTCATCTATCACTTGTGGTAGATGAATTCTTACGTGGTCATCTTTTATCCATCGCTGACCACAAGAGGGCATTCACTGAACATTTTTTAAGCATCGTTCCATCTTGTCATCTTGTGTATAATTGACCTAAAACTGAGCTCAGATCCGCTCCCACCTTTCTTCAAATATGGTGGGGGTGGTTAACTATAAAAAATACATTGGTGCAGATACAGTAAAGTGGCCTGATCCTTTGTTCAAAATCACCTGCATAGCTGTTTTCGTTAAAAACAATGAATGTCAAATGTATAGTGTGTTTACCCAAATAAAGGTTGTTGGAATAGCATGATGTCAGAGTATCGCTCCAGAGATAACTTGCTAATTTCAAAGAGGGAAAACCTACCCTTAAAATGCAGGAATCTGGCCATCACTACCACCTTAACCAAACGAAGACAGCATCACTCATAGCAGAACTTTCTAAAATTATACGCCTCCCAAAGTATGCAGAATTACCCGCAGAGCATCCTGGACTAACAAAGCAAGGTTGAACCTAAAGTTAACCAAGCCCTTAGACCTTATTTCTAGCTTATAGGAAATAAAGGGTGAGAGAAAGCAAAATAAAACATTACCACAGTAAGAAAAATCCAGAATGTGGTGTAGTTGAGAAGGTGTATGTTCTCTTCCCAGAAAGTGTCATAGGGGCAAAAACTGGAGGAACCAGTCTACATCATGACAGATGTAGCTAAATGCAGTGCCTGGAAAGCTGTTAGGTGCCCCATAAAGGTGTTCTAGTGAAGGCCAGGAGGCTAATGATGAAAAGGCACTTGAAGAGTTTGGGTAAAATTGTTCCATGATGGAGTTCCCGTCATGGCTCAGTGGTAAACAAACCTGACTAGTATCCATGAGAACACGGGTTCACCCTGGCCTTGCTCAGTGGGTTAGGGATTTAGCGTTGCCATGAGCTGTGGTGTAGGTCGCAGATGCGGCTTGGATCCTGAGTTGCTGTGGCTGTGGTGTAGGCCGGCACCTACAGCTCCGACCTGACCCCTAGCCTGGGAACCTCCATATGCTGTGGGTGTGGCCGTAAAAAGCAAAAAACAAACAAACAGAAAAACCCACAGTTGTTTCAGGAAATGTGAGCAGAAAGCAGCAGTATATATAGAATTTGTATCCTTTCCCAAAATGTGCTTTTTATGTTACGTATATGAAACCTAGAATTTATTTCATGTGTATACCTGAAAGTTGATATTTTCATGTTGGCCGAAAACTTTTTTTAATCTCATTGGGCAAAGTGAAGAATTGCCTTATATTTGGGCATATGTAGTAACTTAACTTTGATCCTAAACCAGAGGTTTTATTTCAGGTGAACTTTTATTATCTCATTTATAGTGCTTTCCTTGCTGTCTTTTAGATAGAAATGGACGTGTAGCTAATTGTGGAGTGTTTTTTAAGTGTGGATGAGGAAACCTATGTTTTAAATGGGCATCAACCTCATTCCCTCATGACATAAATGTATTCTCATGAGCAATGGCAAAACACTTTGAGTTTTTTATCTTTCATCATAGACTATATTGTAAAAACCATAGTGGAAATGATGAGAGAGATGAAGAAGATGAGGAACGAGAGAGTAAAAGCCGGGGAAAAGTAGAAACTGATCAGCAACAACTAACTCAGCAGCAACTTAATGGAAACTAGGTATGAAAGTTAATTATATTGGCTCTGTTATCAGGATACAGTACATACTGATAAGTATATATTGAGGTAATGATCTGCAGTATGATTTTTTTAATGCTCTTATGTTTAGTTAAGCATGTTACTAGAATGCTGAGGACATGTAGGCTTGCATAGTTTTTTCTTTTTTTAACTAGCTGATTTTGTAGCAGTAAAAACAAGCTATCCACTTTATCAATAAATGTAGTCGTAATGTCAGACCAGTAAGATATTCTCGCTCCTCGATGACATTATATTTATTATGTTCCGCTCAAGCATCATATTTTACATTTTTTTATCATCTTTTAAACAGGTTCATGGGACAGAGTTAGAAAACTGGGAATGAATAAGACATCCATAACTACTATTCTTTTTTCACTGTTTTCTAAAATCAAAAAGGGTTTGTAACTTTTTACTGCCCAACTCTTAGATCCTTCATTGAACTGCCTAAAAACATCTTGTTTGTTTTATGAGCCTTCACTAGATGGCAGAGTTTGACATGTTGATATTACGTAGCTGTAGTTTGCAGTTTCTGGGAAGCAATTGAAACACTATTAACCCTGTGTATAGTGTCATCAGTTAAAGCAGACATTGAAATGAAGTAAGCTATATTTCTGGACTGAACAAAGTTCTACTGTTTATAGAGTGTCTAAGTTTGTTTAGTGAATTCGTACTCAAGGGAAAGCATAAGCAAATTTCACTTTACAGTGCAAACCTGCCTCTGGTGGCAACACATAGGAATTTGTGAAATTTTTTTCCCACACTCAAGTAATGGAGGCTAGAAATGAAGAGAACCTTCTTTTTCTCTTGGCTTTAATAGCACATGCTAAACATCTCTCCCAAGAAGTGTGCTAAAGCTTTTCGTTTGGTTCGTGTTAAAGCTGTTCTCACTGACCAGCATGGACTCGGGCAACTGGTGATTATAAGCTATGAGCTCCAGTGCTTATGCCAAAATTCTCTTGACAGTACACCTCTTCTCTTTTCATGTCATACAAAGAGCTTCTAGCAAAATGATTGGATCCTTTCAAGAGTAAATTAATATTTGGCAACAGCAAATTAAACCTCTTTAAGATTGAAAGGGTTACCACTTACTGAGGACTTTAGCCACCATGTCTGAACCCCGTTCCTCTCAAGTGCCGTGTTGTTGTGGAACACTTCATGTATTGGCCCAAAGTATGTATGGAGGTCTCATGTGCTGTAGAAGTTAAAAAAAAAAAAAAACAGTCTTTGCATAAAACAGTATTTATTTTTAATTTCGTGACCACTATTTTAGAAACTTTATTTAATATTGTTGATGTTTTCATTCATTGCTTTGCTTATCTATAAAATAGACTTCTGTGCCCTGTTTCTCTTCTGGTAGGGTTTGGTGTTGTTTTATTGATCATCCGAATTGTTTCTCAAAGCCTAAGAACCCAGCTTTTTAGAAAGGATTTTCACACTGGCATTTCTAGCTAGTGATACTTTCTTCCACTTACCTGCTGAAGCACATTTATATATTTCTTTATGGCAAAACCAAAAAACGTTAGTTGTGTTCTGCCTGATGTTGCCATAGCACCTCAATATCAAGGGTAGGGATTCTGATGTCTGAATTATGAGTTAACCTACCACATAAAAGCAAATTAGCAAACAAGACATAACATGTTAACTTGACTGTACATTGACATTCTGCAGCTTATGGAAAAGCATTTTAAAAATGTAACAGGTGGAAAATTACACTGTGCTTAATGACTGATTTTTTTTAACTGCTCGTCCCTTAAAGTCACATTTGTCAAGTGTGTATTCACACATTTACTTAAATCAAGGGACTTGATGATTGCTTTATTTTAACCATCTTTGATTATTTTTAGAAGGAAACTAGCTTTAGTAGTGGTTTGCCCTATATGTTTTTCTCTTTTTGCTCTAAATATACCATTGGATTTTTTGTGTGTGTATGTGATGAATTTTCAAAATTCACCATGACTTGAAGTGCAACGACAGATCTAGATGTTTGTTTACCAAGCTATGTGACTTTTCCCAAAGGATCTGTACTTTATTTCCTTACAACAGCTTGAAACCCGTTAGTTTAAATCTTTGAATCACTGTGTCTAGATCACTTTTACATTGTGTGCCATAGACTTACCCATGGAATAATAGAGCACCTTCATTTTTGGACAACTACTGTAACGATGTTTTTCGGAAAAATGGAAGGTGCCAGGGTAATAATGGCCAGTCAATAGTCATGTAACGGACTTCAAATACTATAACTGTCAGTTGACGGATTTGTTATGTAATAAAGTGTATGACTTTGTATGGGTTTCTTCAACCCTTTCTCTGCCACTAGCAACCAGAATAGCACTTTACCATTTGGTTGGCTAGAGAAGTGGCTGGCTACCTATTTTTCTCACTGTGGTGTGATTGGCTAAACAGTCTTTCATTAAAAATTGAAATGTAAATTGAAGTCACATGAAAAATCACCTTTGGTTGTAAACCTCCAATATTTTGATTCTCTCTCCATGTTTTCGTCACATGCTGAGTAAAAGTGCCTTACAATGTAAAAATTGTACAGTACTTATGTTCCCGAGTAGCATCATCATCTTCTGGGTAGTAATTACATTGTGGTATGAATATTTAGCAAAATGGACCTCAGCAGTGTATTTACTGTTCATCTCTTAAGTCCTTAACTGTAGTTTTAATAAGCATGACATTATTTGCTAAGTATATAACATTTTACATCATTTCAAAAAATACTGCCATGACTGTCTTTTACGCATTTTAGCTTGAAATTTTGAAGCGTCTGTTCTTTTTTTCCCTTTTTCTTTTTCCCCTTTTTTTGTTTTGTTTTTGTTATTGATATTAAACAGTGTAATCTTTGCAAGCGTATATTGAAGATTATTCTGGAGCATTTATTGCCTTACCAGAAATGTTAGTAAGAAATGTTCTTTAGAGTAGAAAGATAGACTTGAGTTTCTATACTTTAATAAGAGCTCTTTGTTCCTGGGGGGAGGGGGGAGGGGAGGGGTGAGTTTTACTTTCATCTCAATTTATTAAAAACCCACAACTGAAATACGTTTTATTTCAAGGATCAGCAGTTTTAGAATTTCAGATAGTACTTGCTCAGGAGTACATGCTACTCAAGATATTAAGAGAATAACAAGATATGTAGATCTACTGTTGAATCAGAATCTATGTACTTGAACAAATGTGTGAATCTTAAATATCTCAAAGAAAAAGAAAAGTGTTCTAGAATGTTGTTGCTTTTTTAAAAAGCACTAAAGTTAGACCAAGGTATACAGTTTTGTTCTAACAGACATTTAGGGTAATTGTAAAGATAAGGAATGCATTATGGGTCAAAATCAAACATTCCTCTCATGTTATGTATATTTTGTTCCTGTTATATTGGCTTTATTTTCAAAATTGTAGTTTGTAGTATTAGTTTCCTTTTATTGGTATTCTTGCATATACTATTCATTCAATAAATGAGTTATGACTTTCATGTTTGTATTTATGTCTTTTTTTGTGCAACGGTATGATGAAGCTTATTTGTAACAGCAGCAGTATTATGTTCCTTTTAGTCTCGTTCTTATTTCAAGGTGAAATGCCTAGTTTGTTTAATAACTTTGTCATTAAACAGGTATGAGACAGAGAAAGATGTGAATTTGAGTTTAGTCCAAAGTTTCACACATAAAGATTTTTATCATGGAGAGAAACAGCAATCTTTCAAGCATGGTAGAACTGCATTACATCTTGGTTCTTCCTCTGGAACCTAGTTAGAAGGTAATTTTAAAAAAAAACAACAACAGGAGTTCCCGTCATGGCGCAGTGGTTAACGCATCCAACTAGGAACCATGAGGTTGCGGGTTCGCTCCCTGGCCTTGCTCAGTGGGTTAAGGATCGTGCGTTGCCGTGAGCTGTGGTGTAGGTTGCAGACGCGGCTTGGATCCCGCGTTGCTGTGGCTCTGGCTCAGGCTGGCGGCTACAGCTCCGATTGGACCCCTAGCCTGGGACCCTCCATGTGCCGCGAGAGCAGCCCAAGAAATGGCAAAAAAAATTTTTTTAATTTAAAAAACCGAAAACTCCAAGTACAGTTTATCTGATTGCTAATAAGGGTGCAGGATTAATGTCCTTGTCATAGAGGTGTTCCACCTTAACCATTCCAGTGTACTTACTCCCTTTTCTGTGCTTAGCTTACTTCTAGCAATAGTGCTCATATATTGAGAGGGTCCTATCCAAGGCAGAAATCAAAGTTTTAATTGATAGAATATACTCTTTTCATACATACAATTCCTAAGCTGCATTCCTGCATTCCTACTCAAGAGGAAAACTAAATCAAGTAAGAAGTTCTGATTAACGCTATTGCAATAGGACCGTGTGCTTTATTGCAAATGTTTCCTAGTTGTGCTTGGTGTGTGTGTGTGTGTGTGTGTGTGTGTGTGCGTGTGTGTTCAAAATCCATTACTTAGTTTCATTTTAATTACCCAAAAATATGGAGAAGAGAGTTATGTGGTTTTCTTTAGCTAATTGAAACTGCTGACAGCTGGGTTTTGGGACTGGGGTGTTTTGGGGTTTGTTTTCCTTTTTCATTTGCAGTCATCAGCAATTGCTTAGGTCATTCCAAAGCATAAATGTCATAGAATTTCCTAGGATAATTCTTTGGCCAGCAAATGGCCGGTCCATAGTTTTTAAGGGAAAAACTCAGTCTCTGAGACAGTGCTGCTTTATGTATCAATCAGTGTTGCCTTGTTCAGATATGGAGGTAACTGGACATTAAGGACAAAGCAAAAATGTACTCTTGATTTTTATTCAGAAGATGAAAACTATATCAGTTACCGTGAAAGTTAGCGATAGCATTTTAACTCGTTCTACTGTAGCAGACAGATTCTGTATGTAGTCAGCCTACTGGTCAGTCCACTAGGAGTTCTGTTGTGGTTAAGGATCCAGTGTTGTCACTGCAGCAACGTGGGCCACAGCTGTTGCGTGGGTTTGATCCCTGGCCTGGGAACTTCCACATTCTGTGGGTGCGGCCAAAAAAAAGATTTAAAGTCAGTCAGCAAACCAGACCTGGGTCTTTGTCAAGAGATAGCAAATTCATGAATATAAATCCTACCTTTGCCTGTACTTCTGTAGGCTAGAAATGTGTTTTTGTGTTGGGGGTGGAGGCAGTGGTGCAGAGATAGGGAAGGTGCAGCTGGGCAGAGAGCTAACTAGGTCTGCTCTGTGACTGATAATAGCCTACTAAAGAGACTTATGTGAAAACAAAAATGTTTTGAAGGGACAACCCTTTAAATGAGACCTGAGAGAGTAGCTGTTCAAGGGAGCATTGGGAGCAGGGAAATAGAGGTAGACTGTACTTTAACATGGACTTTGGATTTATAGCTGTTGAGTTTCTATTAAGTCATTTGTACAAAAGGATAAGGTTTTTTAGTTTGTTTATTTTAAAAATCAGAGCTATTTCCAGATTTTGTGTGGATAAAAGTCATATGTGGCCGTAAAAAGAAATGATGTGTGCTACAACATGGATGAAGCCAGCTAAGAAGAGTCCAAGAAGTCAACACAAAGGGTCACGTATTGTAGGAGTCCCTTTATAGGAAATGTCCAGAAGAGGCAGATTCATAGAGACAGAATGCAGATGAGTGGGTCCCAGGAGCAGGAAGGAGGGGGAATGAGAAGTAACTGGGAACAGGCATGGAGTTTCTCTCTCTCTCCTTTTTTTTTTTTTTTTTTTTTTTTTGGTCTTTTAGGGCCGTACCCGTGGCATATACAAGTTCCAGGACTGGGAGTCAAATCGGAGCTGTAGCTGCCGGCCTACGCCACAGCAACAGCAATGCCATATCCAAGCTGTGTCTGTGACCTACCCCACAGCTCACGGCAACGCCGGACCGTAACCCCATGAGCGAGGCCAGGGATCGAACCTGCATCCTCATGGATGCTAGTCAGGTTCGTTACTGCTGCGCCACTATAGGAACTCCCAGGCATAGAGTTTCTTTTGGGGTGGTGTAAACATATGGAATTAAATAGTGGTGATGGTTACACAACTTTGTGAATATACTAAAACCCACAAATTATATGCTTTAAAAGTTGAGTTTTATGTTTATGTGAACTTTACCTCAATTGAAAAAAAAAATGTAGCCATGGTACAAAATTGAAATATGCAGATACATAAAGCAAAATGTAAAAACCACCCCTTTTCCACGAGCCTACTTCCCAGTATTTGATGTGTATTCTGCCAAATGCTTGTGTATAGATACAACTTCGACACTTTTTTTAAAGCATAAATAGGCTCATGCTGTATCTACAGTTTTGCACCTTGTCTTTTTCGCTTGAACACCACCACAAGGTGTCATCAGCGCAGTTAGAGTCCTCACATTCTGTTTAGCAGCTACATGGCATCACAGTGTATGGATGAGCCGGAGTTGTTCTGTCCAGTCTCATGTATATATCTTCATGTTCTGAAATTTCCAGAAGCGGAACTGCTGAGTAAAGGGTTTGTATAGAGTTTTGATAAAAAAAATGCTGTCCAAAACATTTGTAGTTTGGGAGTTCCCATTGTGGCTCAGCAGTAATGAACCTGACTAAGTACCCATGAGGACTTGGGTTTGATCCCTGGCCTCATTCAGTGGGTTGAGGATCCGGCGTTGCCCTGAGCTGCAACGTAGGCCGAAGATGAGGTCCCACATTGCTGTGGCCATGGTATAGGCCGGCAGCTGCAGCTCCCATTCATTCCCTAGCCTGGGAACTTCCGTATGCTGCAGATGAGGCCCTAAAAGACCAAAAAAAAAAAATGTAGTTATTTAAAAGTCCACCCATAGGCCTTGGGCTCCCCTGTTCTGCTGCTCCAAAGGAGTGCTTTTTAATGAAAAAAGGTATGGTACCTCTAAAAAAAAAATACATGCTCTCTAGAAAATTCTGTGGGGTTTTGATTTTATTATAAGGACCAGATAGACTATATCTCAAAGTGGAATGTGAATTATCTTTGGGACACTGGGCAGTATATTTCATGTGTGAAAAGATTAAGTCAAAAGGTTTTGTTTCATATGTATTATTAACAGTAGTAATTGCTGAATCATTTCCCTTCTGCTTTCTGAAAATAAATAGCTTGCTCAGAGCTGTTCATTTTTGCCACATGGATCTACTTCTCTGTGTGTCCAGGGTCAAATATAGCCCAGTTCAGTGTACTTGAAGGAACCGGGTATTGTTTTGCTGAAGAATTCCTCTGACCTTTAGCTGTTGTGATGGTTCCTACTCCCCACATCACGACTCTGTCTTCCCACTGGTCAATTATGTAAAAATAAGATAAAATCATTTGAACTTTCCACTTTTCCACTAGTTATTTTGTCCCTGTATGAATAAAATCTAACAAAATGAGTGAAAGACTAACTAGAAAAATTGACTTGAGTTCCCATCGTGGCACAGCAGAAATGATTCTGACTAGGAACCAAGAGGCTGTGGGTTCGATTCCTGACCTCCCTCAGTGGGTTAAGGATATGGCATTGCCATGACCTGTGGTGTAGGTTGCAGATGCAGTTCGGATCTGATGTGGCTGTGGCCTAGGCTGGCAACTGTAGCTCCGATTAGACCCCTAGCCTGGGAACCTCCGTATGCCGTAAAAAGCAAAAAAAAAAAAAAAAGAAAGAAAAAGAAAAATTAACTTGATATACATATCATTTGCTAGAAAAATTTTTATTTAAAAATTTCAAGTGACAGATACCTGTATGTATGAAAATAAAAATGAAGAATAAAAATAACATGAATATTCAGTTCTACTGGTCAATCAACAAGAAAGTTTCTAAATAGGGAGTTCCCATCATGGCTCAGTGGTTAATGAATCCAACTAGGAACCATGAGGTTGCCCGGGTTCCATCCCTGGCCCTGCTCAGTGGGTTAAGGATCCAGTGTTGCCGTGAGCTGTGGTGTAGGTCGCAGATGCGGCTTGGATCCTGCATTACTGTGGCTGTGGTGTAGGCCGGCGGCTACAGCTCCGATTGGACCCCTAGCCCAGGAACCTCCATATGCCGCGGGAGCGGCCCAAGAAATGGCAAAAAGACACACACAAAAAAAGCTTCTAAATAAAAAATAAGTCGAATGTAGTCAAGGATGAATTGATGCCATATGAAAACTAGTTTTTTCCTAATTCTCAAAATCACATTTTGTGCTAATTAGGTGTTTATGATAGTAACCAAACAACTATTTTATTTAAAAAGACTTAACTCAGATATATAACATTACAAAGATAATTTTTAAATATTTTACCAATAACCTTTTCTTTGGCCACGTGTCCTTCCTTTTTTTCCCATATGCTTATGAGATAATTAAGTCTTTAAGGAGGGGTGACAAAACAGGATGACTACATTAGAGAGTTGTTCTGGTAACTTTGAACTGCCGTGATCATGGAAACGATGTTATTTTCATTTCAGAGTTTAGGCAGACGACTTAACCCACAGGCTTATTTTCAAATGTTCCTGATCCGTAAGCCCAATAGGCTTATGTTCTATATTTAGTATTGATTTAGTATTACCAGGAAGCAATAACTCTTTGGACCCTGGTCTCGTATGTTCTCGGTTAGAGAGCAAGCACAGAAGATAAGCAGTGTCTGAAAGTTTGCAGATCAGAGAGCTGGAATTTTGGCATTATCCTCAAATACAAGTCTTTCCGGACCTCCCTTAGAAGAGTTGTTCTTAAGCATTTCTCCTCATCCCAGGTACCCAAACAGCTTAGGGAAGCTATGAGGTATGCGGGGGGCAGGGGGCGGGGGCACAGAGAGAGGAGTTAGAGAAAACATGTTGCTGGAGTTCCCGTCGTGGCACAGTGGAAACGAATCTGACTAGGAACAGATGAGGTTCCGGGTTTGATCCCTGGCCTCGCTCAGTGGGTTAAGGATCCTGCGTTACCGTGAGCTCTGGTGTAGGTCTCAGACACAGCTCAGATCCCATGTTGCTGTGGCTGGGGGGTAGGCCGGCAGCTACAGCTCCAATTCAACCCCTGGCCTGGGAACCTCCATGTGCCCTGGGTGTGGCCCTAAAAAGCAAAAAAAATTAAAAAAAATAATAAAGAAAACATGTTGCTTAGGAAAAAGGCTTGACAAATTTCCTTTCTTCCTGGGAAAGAGGCAGGCTAAGAGAAGATTTAGGCAGCCTTTACTGCATTTAATAACTGGGGTCACTCCATTCCATGAAACTTGGAAATGCAGCCAATGTTTTAGGCCACTTCCTAGAAAGATTGTCACAGAACTTTAAAACATGCGTAGCTTTCTTTCTTTCTTTTTTTGATTTTTAGGGTCTCACCTGCGACATATGGAGGTTCCCAGGCTAGGGGTCTAATCGGATCAGAGCTGCAGCTGCTGGCCTACACCACAGCCACAGCAACATGGGACCTGAGCCGTGTCTTCGACCTACACCATAGCTCACGGCAATGGCAGATCCTTAACCCACCGAGCGTGGCCAGGGATCGAACCTTTGTCTTCATGGATCCTAGTCGGGATTGTTAACTGCTGAGCCACGAAGGGAACTTCCTAGATCACCTTTTAAATGCATGTGAAAATAGTACTGGATGCATAGACCTGGGAGGATTAAAGGACTGAAGATTCTCCATCAACTAATGCACTGTCCCCGGTTCCTGTGTTCCCTCTCATTTTACCATATTTCTCTACTCTTCTCATATAATTTTTTTGAAAGTCAAGTCCCCACTAGTCTCCACTTCTGTATTTTTACAGCCCATTCCTTTGCTCACCGCACTCGCTTCTGTCTACACCTCTCCATTTCTCTCAACTACAGTAAAACTGCTCAAGCAAAGTTCACTAAAGCCAGTGGGTGCTTTTGAGTTCTTATCGTACTTGACTTCTTGACTCTATTTAATGTCCCTGACAGCCAAGAGCCATCACATTGTTCTCTGCCAGTGTGCTTTGGCAGATGACCCAAAGATAAGAGTAACTCATTAGATGACAGGACCCAGACTGAAAAGGCCTTCCATTGGCTATGACTACACTTGGACTGTCTACCTGGCCCCTCCGCACTAGCAGAGATTTAATAGGCACCTAAGCAAAATTACAGTCTGGTCTTTCCTTGGCAGAGGACCTTCAGATATGGAGCGCAGTGAACTGTAGGTGCCTGGGAGGTAAAAGGGCAGAAGGAAAAATTGAGAGGAGGAGGATACTGAGACCAGGGTGTCAAGAGGACAATGACATCGACTAGCCAACTTGCTTGTGAAAAATGCCATGGGGTCAAAGACAGCTCAAAGCGGAAAACACATCAGAAAGCAAAATGCACTTGTGTACGTAGATAACACATACGTAATTCTTGTTGAGTAGAAAAAGTAAAAGTTAAGATGTGTGCCTACTTATAAAACCTATGAAAATCACCAGAGGTATGGTGGTGAGACCAAAAGCTGGGGAACTGTCAAAATTCCCAGCCATCATCCAGATGGAGTCAGGCAGAAGACCCCTGAAAAAGGGCCACACGGGAGCAGAGTGAGGTCAGTGAAGAAAGGACCTAGGTTTGAGTTCTAGTTTTGCCACTAGTAAGCAGTAACTCTGAGCAGGGTACCCTTCCCCTCTCCCAGCCTCAACGCTCACTCCGTGGTTCCGAACCACTGGGTTGTCTTATAGAGCAAATAAAGATAAAGCGATTTTAAATGAAATTAGCTGGTTCATGGTAGATAACAGGACAGATAAATAATTGCTATTCACTTTTCCACACAATGATCCTTCAGATATAAAAGTGAAGCTGTCCTGTCACTTTTTAAAGTTTTAAAAAATATTTTCACTATTCACAGATGACTTGATGCTCATGTCAAAATTAGAACATACAGATAAGTTTAAAAAAAAAAAAAGTCCCTCATAATCTTGGGAACCATAGGTCACTGTTAATATTTTCTATAAAATCTTCAATGTTTCTATGCATATATATAATTATATAAAATAGGCTCATATTACACCTACTGAGTTGTATTCTGCTGTTTTCACTAAAAAATTGGAAATATCTTCACAGGTCAGTAAGAACACTCTATCATTCTTATTGGTTGCATAATGGAACATTTTGTGGCTGTGTCACAATGTATCATCGGACAGTTGTTTGCAGGTTTCGTTGTTGCCATTATTTTGCTATTGCAAACAGTGCGGATCTAATCATGAAGAAATAGCAGAGAATCCCAGATTGAAGAATATTGTACAGAACCGCTGGCCCGTACTCTTCCAAAAAGTCAACACCTTGAAAGACAAAGGCTGAGGAACTGTTCCGAGTTGAAAGTGACCAAAGAGACATGGCAACTCAATCCTGAGTTGGATCCTGTTCAGAAAAAGAATTCTTGCAATGAAGGACATTTTGGGGACTGTTACCTCAATGTAAATATGCATTTCAATTAGTTGATATCAAATCAATGTCAATTTCCTGATTGTGATCACTGTTGTTACATAAGAGAATATCCTTGTTCTTAGAAAATACATACTGAAATGTTTAGGAGTAAAGGGATGTCATGTCTGCATTTTTAACTAGCTCAAAAAATTTGTGTGTGTGTGTGTGTCTGTAAAAAGACATAAAGGCAAATAGGGCACAATGTCACAAGTTGGTACATCTTGGTGAAGGATATACAGGAGTTCTTTGTACTATTCTTGTAACTTATCTGTCATTGTGAAATTACTTTTTTTCACCACTGGAATATGATCACTTTATGTCAGAATAAAATAGAATGGGCAACGTAAAAATAAATGGCATTAAACTCAGCAAATTGTTTTAGGATAAAAAAGGAGGAAGGATTTGCCCAACATTGTAAATCAACTCTATGAAATGATTATTTTTGCTTTAAATTGAACACACGAGCAAAAACAGCAGCTCTCCGGGAGCCTGAGGAAGGTCTAATCTCAGGAAGCAGGAGCAAGCCTTGCGGTCACCGGGATGTTTCACTAAGGAAGCACATGTGGAAGAAAGAGTGCAAATTGTGTTTGGATCAAGTGTCCTAGAGAGGACTTTCTCCTTTCCATTCAGGAATCAGGGAGGAGTTCCCATCGTGGCACAGCGGAAATGAATCTGACTAGTATCCATGAGGATGTGGGTTCGATCCCTGGCCTCGCTCAGTGGATTAAGGATCCGGCGTTGCCGTGAACTGTGGTGTAGGTTGCAGACGCGGCTCGGATCCCGAGTTGTTGTGGCTGTGGTGTAGGCCGGCGGCTACAGCTCCCAGTCGATCGATCCCTAGCCTGGGAACCTCCCTATGCTGCGGGTTCGGCCCTAAAAAGAAAAAAAAAAAAAAAAAAGGAATCAGGGAACTGGGAGTCAGAATGATTCCCAGCCTTTTCTATTGAAGTACACCCAAAATAGAGCAAACTGATCTTTTGAGCTGTTTTTGCCCTCCAGCTGCCCGTTTTGCTTGGTCTCATGTTTGCATCCGTCTTTTATTTCTTTTTCATTTTGTTGAGGTAACCTTTTTTCTTCCTTATAGGATACGTAACAATTATTTTTAAAAATAATGCTGAGACAAACGTCCTTCTTTTTTCTTTTTCCCTTTTGGCCAGGCCTGAGGCATGGGAAGGCTAGGGATTGAACCTGTGCCACAGCAGTGGCTTGAACCACACCAGATCCTTAACCCACTGGGCCACTGAGGAACTGTGAACATTCTTATACATAGGGTTTTCTGTTCTTGTCTGGTTATCTCCTTAAGATAAATTTCTAAACAGAAATCCCAAAGTCAAAGTTCTGTGCACACTTTTTTTTTTTTTTTTTTTTTTTTTTGGCTGTACCTGTAGCATGTGGAAGTTCCCAGGGCGGGGATTTAACCTGCACCACAGCAGCAAAGATGCTGCGCCACAAGGGAACGCGATCTGTAGCACATTTTTAAAAGCCCATTAATTCATACTGGTAAATGCCCCGCAGAAAGTTTTTACCGTGAACACATTACCCAGCTTCAGCATTTTTTTCTTGTTGTTGTTTTGTCTTTTGAGGGGCGCACCCGCGGCATGTGGAGGTTCCCAGGCTAGGGGTCGAATCGGAGCTATAGCTGCTGGCCTACGCCAGAGCCACAGCGACATGGGATCCGAGCCTTGTCTGCGACCTACACCCCAGCTCACAGCAATGCCAGATCCTTAACCACTGAGCAAGGCCAGAGGGATCGAACCTGTGTCCTCATGAATACTAGTCGGGTTTGTAAACTGCTGAGCCATGACAGGAACTCCTTCAACAATTGTTAATAACTTATTTCCAATCTTATTTCATATATAGCCCTGCCTGTTCCTCTCCCACAAATCAGATGATTGAAATAACACATCAGTCAGGGAAAGAGTTAAGCTTTTGGTTTAGAAATTGCGGTTTAGGTTGAAAGTCCACTGGTGGTGGAATTTTTGAGCTAATGTGCTCATCCCAAGGGCATTGATGAGCCTGCTAAACTGAGGGTTAAAAGTGGAACAAAAAAAAGAAAGGGGTCTTTGTCAATGGCTGTCAGAAAATAGGACATTCAAAGCAATTCTGATAAGATTCTAAGACAACCGCAACTAGCTTTCTCATCTATTCTACTCAGTCCTGTTTCGTTTTCCACTTAGAATAGTCGACTGCTTTTAGGAAGACATCTGTCTCTGCACTAAAACAGTCCTGGAAATCCTGCGTCTTAGGTGCAGGGGAACAGTCTGTCATTTTCGTGCACCTGGCAGCGATATCAGCTTACACTGAAACACCTGCTTCCTTCCAACCGAGGCTCTGAGGCTGTTCTTTGTCATTCCTTTCAGAAGACCCACTCTAGCCCAGAGCTGTCCTGCAGAACTTTCTACACGGATGGGAGATGTTCACTGGCTGTGCTCATACAGTAGCCCCTAGCTACAAATGGCTGTTGAGCATTTGAAAGGTGGCTAAGTAGGAATAAGGAACCAAATTTTAAATTTTATTTAATTTTAATTCATTTAAACTCAGATTTAAATAGCCACATGTGGAGTGTGGCTACTCTGTCAGAAGGCACAGTTCTATCTAGTTTATAGCAGGGCCCTTTAAGCATGAAGGGAGAGCCGGGACCACCTGCTGCAAGATGGGAGGATTCTGTTTCATTTATTAGAATAACCAAAAGTATCAGAATGGAGGAAAATGGAATGCCTAAGTAGAGAAGAGCAAGTGAATGGACCTACTTGTAACTTAATTAGCGTGTGGTAACCCTGAGACAAGAACATATTAGGAACAGGGAAGGCCTTGCTAAATCTTCAGGGTGTTAAAATCTGTCCTGTACAGCGTGTTCTATGTAACCACTTTCAAACAACAGAGCTGTTTTAAACTCAGCAATAAAATCTTCAGAAGTCTATTTGTTACCTGTCCACCTTGTTACTAACCAACTTGAAAACACACAGTATGGAGTTCCCACTGAGTCTCAGTGGTAGTGAACGAACTCGGCTAGCATCCATGAGGATATGGGTTCGATCCTTGGCCTCACTCAGTGGGTTAAGGATCCACCGTTGCTGTGGCTGTGGTGTAGGCCAGCAGCTGTAGCTCCGATTTGACCCCTCTCCTGGAAACTTCTATGTGCCACAGGTGCAGCCTTAAAAAGACAAAAAAAAAAAAAGAAGAAGAAGAAGAAAATATACACAATTTCCTAGAGTGTTATTCTGCCTCTATAGAATTAATCTAAAGAAACTTGAGCTTCTGTTTTCGACTTAGAACTTTCTCAGTGTTGGGAGTCTGAACTCTAAGACAGTTTACTGTTGAGCTGATTAAAAACATATGAAGCATATCTATTATACCTAATTATTTCTAACACACACCCCTCCGCCCTTTTGCTTGTGATACCACGCTGTGCAGGGAGCAAGCCTTTGGTGCCAGCAGCCTTCTACGAGGGCACTAAAGATGGTTGGTTTGGTGTGAAATACCCTGTCCATTTTAGTATTCTGAATTTTGGGCCCGATCCTGGAAAAGAGCCCCATTAGAAAGAGATGTCATTTCAGCATACAGATACCCGAGAACCCCAAAGAGCCACAGCTTTAACTGTATTAATAAGCAGGTCACCATGCTGTACAGTAGAAACATATATATGAATAAATGATAAAAAAAAACATAAAAAAAATAAGCAGAGTAACAATGCTTTCTGAAAACCACACAGAAAGTAACATATCCTTAGGATTTTAGCTTCTCTAGAAGCAAGGAAGCTTCATGTAGGAAGTAAGTCTTTAATGCCTCACATTGAGAACAAACTTTTTATTTTTGTGAGCTACTAGTTCTATTTAATGTAAGGTTCTCTTTTCCAAAGAGAATTTAACAGTTTTCTTGTGGCGTAGCAGGTTAGGGATTGGTGTTACAGCAGCGGCTTGGGCTTGGCTCCCTGCTGTGGCATGGGTTCCACCCTCACCCAGAAACTTCCAAAATGCTGCACCTGCAGCCAAAAAAAAAAAAAAAAAAAAAGGAAAAAATTAACATACATCAATATGTACATATTCCAATATTTAAATTCACAGACTTAAGTTTAAGTACACATACTAAATACTGATATGGCATTCAGTTTTAAACCTCAGAAGAGACTTGGTTTTTACCATCATGATTCAAATGTTATAACCTAGTGCCCAGAGCTTGGTTTCTAATGCCACTCTTCAGTGAAAGGAACGAGGGCCTTTTGACAAAATGGCTGATTCCAAGGCTAGGGCAGGGACAGTACAAGAAGAGCCTAGAATATCAGGTGGTGCCAGAAATTAAGTGTGTTCAATGAATGGTGGGGACATACCAAGACACAAGAACCAACATTGAGGAACTCCCAATGAGCCGATCTTCGGCATTTTGGGCAACAAAGTAATGCTACTAATGGATCATTACCTATAAAACTGGAATCCCTAAGTCCATGATGATATAAATAATTTAATAAATAATGAATGAGGAGAAGGGAAAGCTCTTCATTTTAATAGCATTCCAGCTAATAAACTAAGAAATAATGATGTCAATAGGAAAATTAATACTTAACAAACACTCCAGTAATAATGATTTCAGGCAAGATTCATCAATGGATGCTAAACTTGGTGAAAGTTTGATAAAGAACAATATTTTCAGTCTCAAAGTATCATTCCTCATAATCTTTATTGTTTGCAAAGGGGGAAATAGTATCTTTACAGTGAAGAAGCCTGGCAGATACTGCCCTAAGTAAGTAATCCAAGTTAATATCAGTAATGGGGATTTCTCTGTTGGCCTAGCAGTTGAGGATCTGGCATTGTCACTGCTGTGGATGTGGGTTCAATCCCTGGCCCAGGAACTTCTGCACGCCCTGGTGCGGCCAAAAAAAAAAAATTCAAAATTCAAACCAAAATAAACCATATTTAATATGAGTAATGGGACAGATTGGTAGCGTGTGCTTCAATTTGAAGCACTGTGAAGGACACATCATCACACCTACTATATTTCTGGCCCAAATGGAATGCCTAAAATTTAATGATGTCATGACATTAGACGAACCCAAACTGAGGGAAATTCTACGGAATAACGCACCAGTGCCCTTCAAAAATGTCAAGATCAAAAAGACTGAGGAACTGTTCTAGAATGAGGGAGACTTAAGGAAATGCAAACATGTGTTCCTGGATCCAGTTCTGGTCCAGGAAAGGGACATTAATGAGACACTTGGTGAAATTACATAAGGGTTCTAGATTAACTACTACTGTTACAGCAATGTTAATTTCCTGATTTTGATCACTGCACTTAGTGTGGCAGTGCTGGATGTTAACACTGGGGAAGGTATACTAGAAACAGAGAAAGCAGGAAGAAATAGGGCGGTAGGAGAATCAGGAAGGGGGTGACACAGAAGCCAAAGAAATACAGAAACATTCAAGGACAAAGTGATAAGCAGTATCAAATGAAATATAAAGGACAGTTATGTAAGGCCAAAAATAGTGTCCACTGAATTTGGCAAGATAGCAGTCAATGGTGTTCTTTGTCAAGGCTCTTTCAATACAGCAGTGGGTACAGAAGACAGGGTGGTGAGTGTGTTGAGAAAGTGGATAGAACAAGTATGAACAGACACATCAGTTCTGGGCCTGGAGGAAAGAGGGGAAGAAGCAGTGTGGATGTGGATGGAAGGAACGGGTGTGATTCGGGCCCGATTCCTTCACTCTCTTCATAGGTTAATGGGTTGAGTCTGCCATTCTAGAGTGAATTTGATGGGGTTGAATGGGAATGAAGCTTCAGAACATTACAGGGGAGCAAGGGAGGAGCCGACCCAGCACTTGTAAAGGATTGTGGAGTGGTGTTGAGTTGAGGGTCCAGTTGAGGTTTGAGCCTATGCACCTGTAGAGGTTGTGGGATTTTTCTCCAGCAGCCCTCCCGAGCCTCGTAGGCATGGACAAAACAGGCTGTGAGTCAAGCCAGGGTGTGGCTCTGCCATCTCGGCAAAGCAGAATGAGAAGGATGCAGAGGACTCTGACAGTGGTGAGAGAGTGGTTTAGGTGGGAGCCAAACTGAACTAGAAAGTATGGGAAGCCAAGTGATAGCCCGTGGGATTGGAGGTCTCCCATGAGTCTGAAGCACAATTATGCTGGGCAGGGTGGCCAGAGTGAACTGGAGAGGAAGAAAACTGGTCAGAGGTTGGGAGACTGCAGTTGAGGAGCTGCCATTAGCAGCATTGGGAAGCCTCTTCCACCAGGCCCTACACCATTGTAGGGGGACTATACATTCCAGTTTGCCCAAGACAGTCTCAGTTTCTGGTGTTATCCTGGCATCTTTTTTTTTTTTTTTTTTTGCCTTTTTTAGGTTCCCAGGCTAGGGGTCTAATCGGAGCTATAGCCGCCGGCCCACACCACAGCCACAGCAACTTGGGATCCGAGCCGCGTCTGCAACCTACACCACAGCCCACAGCAAGGGCAGGGATCGAACCCGCAACCTTGTGGTTCCTAGTCGGATTCGTTAACCACTGCGCCACAACAGGAACTCCCTATCCTGGCATCTTATCCAACCTAGCATTTGTCCTAGATTTTTTTGTTTTCCTACAAAGTGAAAGGATTAATAGTTGAATCAAAATAAGCCAAGATGGGTCTGTCGCACCCCTCCCCCGGCCTTTTAATTCCAGCTTCTGCCTTGGTCTTGTCCACTAGCTTGTGCGATGCATTATACAGAGGACCAAATTCTCACTTCAACAGAGAGTTAAAACACAACCAGTGATAACCCCTTCTTCCTTTTCCTAATCTTTTCCAGATAGACTGTAACTAACACCTCCCTCACAAAGACAGCATGCTGGGTGTTCACTGATAACAAAGCAAATGCCCTGACCCTAGAGTTAGAGACAACTGACTCATTCTAGTCCTGGGTGGGTGTTGGAGGGAGTTGTCACCACTGTGTTCCTTACTGGACCCTGAGTGTGCCAGCTGGGTGTGCTTATACCAAAACCTACAGGACACATGAAGCTGCTGGGCCCCCAGTCTGTAGGCCAGAGGACATAGGAAATTACATATTTGTGTGTATGTAAAATATTCAGCAAATAGAGGCAGAAGTGTGTCCTGCCCAAGAACATAATATAGCAAGAAATCTGAATGCTCCTGGTACAACGGATATGTCATTCGTTATATGGAGCAAATCTACAGCTGGTCCTTATATATTTTTTCAATTTGCAATCCACCCTTTCCGCATGAGTTCAAAAACTAAAGTGCATAACTAACTAATGAAAAATTACCAGGGAGTTCTTATTGTGGCACAGTGGTAACGAAACTGACTAGTATCCATGAGGACGTGGGTTTGATCCCTGGCCTCACTTAGTGGGTTAAGAATCTGGCATTGCTGTGAGCTGCTGTGTAGGCCACAGATGCAGCTCAGATCTGGCATTGCGGGGGCTGTTGTGTAGGCCGGCAACTGTAGCTCTGATTTGACCCCTAGCCTGGGAACTTCCATATGTTGTGGGTGTGGCCCTGAAAAGAAAGAAAGAGAAGAAAAATTAAACACCAAACCTGTTACACAAGAAAATTGAACATGTAACACGAACAAAACATTTGTCGATAATTATCATCCACACTTGGGTGCAGCTCATGGGTATCACTGACCACATGAAAACCAGAAAATATATCTGCAGACACAGCAACATCATCTACCTCAGAGGTTTGCAGTTATTTTAAGGCGACTGTGCCCAAAAGTGATTTCATGAGGTGCACCTGCAGAGAGGGTACCTGCCTATTGCTTGTGAATGATTTTTGTTCAGATCAAGTACTTCTCTTCAAATTTCATGTACTCATTTTTTGATTTCAAGTTTTCTTGTACATGATGAAAAGTGACCCAATAGCTTTTACTAAGTACTCTATTAGCAGAACTTCACACTTAAATGATGTCAGTTTTATATTGAGATTGTGAGATGATTCAAACAAAATCAGTCATATTAGTCAGAATTCTCTAGAGAAACAAAACTAACAGGAAGTGTGTGTGTAAAAGAGAGAGGGAGAGAGAGAGAGGAGGGAGGGAGAAAGAGAATGAGAGATTCATTTTAAGGAATTGGCTCATGCAATCGTGAAGACTCGGCAAGTCCAAAATCTGATGGCGAAAGTCAGCAGGCGGGAGACCCAGAGCTGCAGTGGCAGTGGCAGTCCAAAGGCTGGCAGAATTCCTTGTTGCTTGCTGGAGCGGTCAGCCTTTGTTCTCTTCAGGCCTTCAAATGAGGGCCACCCACCTTAGGGAAGGTAATCTGCTTTACTCAAAGTCCACTGATTTAAATGTGTATCTCATCCAGAAAACACCTTTGCAGGGACATCCACAATAATGTTTGACCAAACATCTGGGCACCATGCCCCAGCCAAGTTGACATAAAATTACCTATCACGTTGGTCAATTCCAGGAATGGTTCAATTTCTCATCCAATTCGTGGAATCAAAGTAAAGCTAATGGAAATTTATTCTGGTGAAGGAGAAGCATCTGACATAGAGAAAGCTATTGTACATTCACTTTAAACGTTCTGTAGTTAGGGTGAGTGTTTTTTAGGTGATGATTTTTTTTCATAGAAATATGAATTTTGGTGGACCATAGCACCATGGCAAAAACAAAGCTCTTACTAAATGAAGTAACATGTGGAGCAGAAATATACTCAGAATTGCTGAGCATAATGAATATAATGAGTATAATTGCTGAGTGCTAACAGAAATAATTCCTCATTATGTCCACACAAAGTGGACTACAAAATTGTTTCTGGAAAGGCAGGAGTAGGACAGAGGAATCTTGGATTGTATCCATGTTTTCCTTATTTCTTCCTGCATGCTGGTATTCTGTAAAAAACGGTGGCACACCTGACACCCAGAGTAGATAACTTTAAAAAAAAAGACAAAATTATATGAGAAAAGTACTTGTCTATCTGACAAAATTATTCTCTATATTAAAATTAGTAATCACCATTATGTTCTTGATTTCATCTGTAGTTTTAAAACAAAATTGAAAAGAATACAGGAGTTCCCTGGGTGACTCAGCAGGTTAAGGATCTGGAGTTGTCACTGCTGTGGCTCGGGTTCCATCCGAGCCCAGGAACTCTTGCATTCTGAGGGTGTGGCCAAAAATTGTTTTTTTTATATATATTTTTTTGTTTTTTAAAGACTACATTTCAATTTTAAACACAAGTAAAAGCTCCAAGTTGTCGCAAAGAATGCCAGGGTTAAAATAATGACAGTTTCTAGTCTCTACAATCATTGGGCTTTCATTATTTCAAAATCTCTGTTAAAATACGGGAGCACGTGGCACCACAGGGGTTGAAGAAAGAAACTGCAAGCCAAAAGCAAGCTGGGAGGGTTCTGAAGTGTTGGGTACCTAATTTAGAAACCATTGTGGGCGGCTGAGTCCACATGTGTCAGGGGCCAAGTGTATAACCGAAAGTTCTCTGAATTAACTTCCTAGTGAAGCGATGTTTGTTAAAAGAATAATAAAAATGTGTTGATATGCACGTCAAAGGAAATGCACTCATGTTCACCAAAAGTTACATTAAAAAAAGTTGTTAGCAGCACCGTTTTTTGATAAAGAGACAGGCTCGGAGTTCAGTGAAATCTCCCATCTATTCCTCAGTGGCCTTAATGGAGGCCACCAGCTAAGTGCTGGGCACTGTGATGGGTGCTGGAGCTACACAGATGAGTTAGGGATGGAACAACTATTACTTGCTTACCTGACCTACTGGAGAGTAGGGGAAGATTTTTTTCCCCCCAGTTTAATTAGGAATTGTGGAGGCAAGAATAAAGAACAATAATAGCAACAGTTCCTATTTACTGACTGTGTGCAGTGCTAAATCACATATACACATATGCACACGCCATATCGCTTCTTTAATTTTCACAAGATCCTTGTTAATACCCTCATTTTACTGAGACGAAAAAGGCTGAAAGGTAAAGAGCAGTTAAGTGTTCCCCTCGGATTTGTACCCTGATCTGGCTGACTCTAGGGCTCTAGGTCTCAACTCTTACATCCATCTAAAGATTTGTGTTAGAACTGGGCCACGAGTCAGGAAAATGGAAGCCGCAATGCAGTCCAAGGTCTTGAGAAGGGGACGCTGGGCGAGAGGAACCACGTGGTGACAGGAACCTGAAGAGCCGGCGCCCAGTTTAGGGCCACAGGGAAGAAAGGAAGGCGGCGGCAGTCCTGGGAATTGGGGAGCCGTCTGGATGGGAAACTGAGGGAAAGAGGGATGGAGGCTGCGCAGGAGACGCCGCTTCTTCGGGAACGCAATTCCCACGGCCACCTCGGGGGAGTGGAAACTCGCAGGCGCCCGCCGGAGGCCCGGGGGCGGGGCCTCGGGCGGGGCGGGGCGGGAGGGGCGGAGCCTGCCGCGCCCGGGCTCTGAGCGGCTGTTGCGGCGGCGGAGAACGCTCGGGCGGACCTCTCGGCTTTCCCGCGCGGCGCCGCCTCCCGCTGCACCTCCGCCTCTCGCTCGGCCCCGCCGCCGGCTTCCTCCTCCCCAGACCGCCCTCAGCCCGCGCGCCAGCCGGCTCCGTTATGGCGACCCGCAGCCCCAGCGTCGTGGTGAGCAGCTTGGCCGGCCAGGCCCGCGGCGCCGGCCCCCGAGGCGCGGGGCCGCAGTGCGGGCTCGGGCCGGGGCGGCCCGGGGCCGGGGGGTGGGGGGGGCGGCCGCAGCCCCCTGGGTTCGGCCGAACGTCACCCCGGGGCGGCGGGGGGGACGGAATGGCGAGGTCAGGGTGGCCGCCCCCGGAGAGCCCCGGGAAGCAGGGCGGCGTGTGGGGAGAGAGGGTGGAAATGGCGATTTGGTTGACATGTGCGGCTTGCGAGCGTGCGGTGGGGAGGGGCCGTGGGCCAGTTCGGGAATGATCTGGCGGCGTGAGGGTGGGGGCTTTCTTAGGAGAGGCTCTCGTCTAGATTTGGGGGACTGGGGGTGAGGTCCTCGGGGCACCTCCGAGAGGGCCCCGGGGCACGGAAACGACCACATGGGAGGCATGCGTGGACTGGTATTTTCACCTAGTTCTGCAAACATTATAATGAATGTTTGTGGGAATGCGCATTGCCTCGTTGCATCCTCACGGCAGCCTTGGCAGCAGTCACCATGCCTACCTTTTTTACACACGTAGAAAATTGTGAACCGATATTAGGTAATTTCCTCACGGCCCAGAGGTAGCCGAGCCTCCGAATCAGATCTTCTTGAATCCGTATCCTCTGCTCTTTGATGCCGCGGGGGACGGAAAATGCGAATCTGGTCCTTAACCTTCAAGGACGTTCGTGTCTGGTATCCTGCCTCCAAACTCATTGGTTCTTTTTCTCATTTCTCGAACTAGCCAAGCTGCACCCTCCCCCCACCTTCCTTTTCTGATCCCTCTTGCTAAAATAGCCAACCGTCTGTCAGTTAAATGCCTTAGCCTGCATTATTATTATTATTATTATTATTATTATTATTATTATTTTGCAGTTACCTGATTACCTGTTGATTATCTCTCCCATAAAAACATAAACTTTATAAGGGCAGTAATCACCACTGTAATCCAGTGCCTGGCATGTAAGAAATTCTCAACATGGTCTGTTGGATAAATAAATTAAATAATTAAGCACTTGAACCCTAAAAAAGGAAGGATTCTCTTTCATATTAGGCATTGTGACTTGAGGTAAAGAGCACTGCGCTTCATGGAGTCTGGCCTGGAATCCTGCTGGTTTGGGCTATTTACTAGCTGTGTGGCCGTGGGTAACTACTTTTCTCTTTCTCGACTTGTGCCCTTATGTGTAACTGAGGTGCTAGCTACCCCATGGTGTTGCTGAAAGGATATCTGGTCTTTGTGAATGAACAACCTTTGTGTTCCCTGATATGTTATTGTGTTCTACCTATTTAGTCCTCAAAACAACCCTCCAACAAGAGTGTGATTATCATTTTACAGACGAGGAATCCTTGAAGCCTCAGTGAGGTTAAGTAACTTAACCTCTTAATGTAACGTACTCAGGTCATACAGTCATTAAGAGGAGCTCATGGAGTTCCCGTCACGGCTCAGCACAAGCAAATCTGACTGGTATCCATGGGGACGCAGGTTCGATTCCTGGCCTCGCTCAGTGGGTTGGGGATCCGGCATTTTGGTGAGCTGTGGTGTAGGTCGCAGACACGGCTGGGATCCTGCATTGCTATGGCTGTGGTGTAGGCCGGTGGCTGTAGCTCCCATTCGACCCCTAGTCTGGGAACCTCCATATGCCGTGGGAGAGACCCTAAAAAAAAAAAAAAAAAAAAAAAAAAGAGGCGCTCAGACTCAAACCTAGGTCTCTCAAGGGCCCAGGCACTTAAATGTTATGCTAATAGTAGATTCTCAAGCATTTTTACTCAGTTTAAGCTTTGGAGTCTAGTGCCTCCCCCAGCATACAGTGAATTACTTTTGCTAGAACTGGCTGTTAGTTTTGTTTGAACATCAAGATATTCATTGTGTTTTTGGTTTCCAAATTCCTGTTCCTTTTTTTTATTTCCTCCCCAGAAATTGTCTGCATGTTAGCAATAATGAACACTTAAATAGTGCTTACTATGTGCTGGCTACTAAGCCTTTTACACATATTAATTGTTTTGATGTGTATAAAAAAATTATTTGGCTCAGAGAGGTAAAGTAACTTTCCCAAGATTACCCAGCAATACTAGGAGTTGCATCTAAGCTGTCTGGCCCCAGAGTCTGCTCTTAACCCCTCCACTTTTAATAGTGACAGATATTTATTTAGTACTTACTATGCCTTAGGCATTGAAGTAAATGTTTTGCAACATTATCTAATGCAAATGCCCCAAAGCTATGTAATAGGTACTCTACTGGGTAGATAAACACTAGCATGACCTTGCAGGCACAGATGGGGTGAAGTAACCTGCCTGGTATCACTTAGATGGACTTGGCCCCAGATCTGCCTGATAGGACCCATGCTTCTTGTGACTAGCATACTGAACTGCCAGGGTAAACCTGGACACACTGGAACAAAGAACAAACTTCTGGATTTTTGCAAATTATTGTGAAACATCAGATACACATTATGTGGATAAAATATCTTCTTAATTTCAGGATGGTAGTGATAAAAATGTAATCCTTAATTAAGTGGACTTAAATCTTATCCTGCTAATAATTTTCACAGAACTGATAAAATAGTGCATTTTTGGGGTCCACAACACTATCATTGTTAGCAACAGGGTTTGACTGACTTTAGTCAGTATAGACCCAAATTATTCTTTGTGACCACCAAGAAATGGAGCAGTTGAGTTTGGGGTTTTCATTCTACAAATTAATGTGAGACACATACTGTATTTTCATCTGGTTTTCTGTTCATTTTTGGTATCTAAATATCACAGAAAGTCCATAAGCAGGAGTGGGAAAAAGACAAAAGGACCAACCAGACTGGCAGGGAAGGGGGTCTTGGGGTTCTCTTTTAGATTTCTGTAGTTGACTAGACACAAACTGGGCCATGTCGTCTTTGCCCCCTGTGTGAAGAGATGCTACATCTGTGCTAATGTACTCTTTTTCCTCTTTGTAATTATATATTCTGCATCAGTAAGATTTATATGCCGTTAAAGTGTCACCCACCACCAGTAATATCAATATTGAGGCTCAGTTGTTATTTTCCTGCCAGTGACTACCAAATTGCTTTTAGAATAATTTGCTATGTAAGAATTCAGGAGTTCCCACCGTGGCTCAGTTAATGAACCCGGCTAGGATCCATGAGGACGCAGGTTTGATCCCTGGCCTTGCTCGATGGTTTAAGGATTCGGCATTGCCATGAGCTGTGGTGTAGGTGGCAGATGTGGCCTGGATACTGTGTTGCGGTAGCTGTAGTGTAGGCTGGCCCCTGTAGCTCCGATTGGACCCCTAGCCTGGGAACCTCCATATGCTGTGGGTGCTGCCCTTAAAAAAAAAAGACCAAAAAAAAAAAAAAAGAGAGAGAGAATTGAGACACTTCAAATTGTTATGGAACTACTGTCTCCAACACTGTGCTTCTGATAATTGAAAGGTATATATGTTTTGCCCAGAATGAATATGGCTGTTATTCTACTGTGCGCATTGGAAAGGAAAGGTCATAGTGTTGGATAAATATATGCGTGTCCTTGCATATGTAGATAATAGTTATGGGCTCACTTACTTAGGACCAGCTAATAATTTTTCCCTGAGTTGAATAGAATGCTGATTTTAATTCTTGTAACGCTTAGACTCTTGTCAACCTTTTAGTTATTTAACACTTAGAAGGGAGGGCAAGCAAGTTATATATGTAATTTATTTGTAAGACTAACATAAAATTGGAAAGTGGATATACTACTAGCTGAAATTATTTTCACATTTAGGAACATATGCATCAGTAATTCATAATTTTGGTTTTATGATACCCTGAGTTATCACAGATTATCCTTAAGAAATGACACATCTACTTGGGTAGTGTTTTTGAGAATTTTTGTTTTGTTTTGTTTTTGTTTTTGTTTTTGTCTTTTTAGGGCTGGACCTTTGGCATGTGGAAGTTCCCAGGAATCCTATGGATACTAGTCAGAATTGCTTCTGCTGCACCACAATGGGAACTTCGTTTTTGAGAATTTTAGGGTATCTGAATGTAAAATACATTTCTACATGTATCACCTTGAAATCTGTTCATTCTAGGAGCTTGGAATTATTGTTGGTTACTAGGGAATAAACAAAAAGTGTATTTTATCTATTATTGTACCTCTTATAATTCACATTTTAAGACTGACTTCCTCACTTCCATTTAGTTTTGTTTGGACCCATGAACATTATCATTTTTTGACCACAAACTTAAGCAATTCTGCTTAGAGATGATGAAGTGCTATTGCATGTTGTCTTTGCTCGAGTTAATTTCCTTGCTTACTATAATTTTAGATAATATATCTTTGTAATTAGAAGTTTTATGTATAACCACAAAATTTTTCATATATGAAAACCACTATTATAGATGTGACACATGTAATTATTAAGAATTTGTGGTTCCAGTTTTACTGGAAATAAAATTATTTTGGTAATTCATGATGGCAAAAGTATTGACAATTTTTCTAGACAAAAATTGTAATGTTTTGTTTGTTAGTAATCATTCATATTAATAAAAGTGCCTTGTAGAATTTACCATGAACAGGTATATTACAGGTAGGTTAGAATTTGAGAGCTATGTGGGTTTTTTTTGGGGGGGGTCTTTTTGGGGCCACACCTGCAGCATATGGAGGTTCCCAGGCTAGGGATCAAATCGGAGCTGTAGCTGCTGGCCTAGGCCACAGCTCACAGCAACACTGGATCCTTAACTCACTGAGCAAGGCCAGGGATTGAACCTGTGTCCTCATAGATGCTAGTCAGATTCGTTTCCACTGAGCCATGACGGGAACTCCTTGAGAGCTATGGTTTTGTTTGTTTGTTTGTTTGTTTTGTTGTCTTTTTGCCTTTTCTAGGGCCACTCCTGCGGCATATGGAGGTTCCCAGGCTAGGGGTCTAATTGGAGCTGTAGCCACCGGCCTACACCAGAGCCACAGCAACGTGGGATCTGATCCGCGTCTGCTACCTACATCACAGCTCACGGCAATGCCGGATCCTTAACCCACTGAGCAAGGCCAGGGATCGAACCCGCGCCCTCGTCGTTCCTAGTCGGATTCGTTAACCGCTGAGCCACGACAGGAACTCCGAGAGCTATGTTTTAAGCTCGAGGAGATGCAGTCAGATTTCTGAACTGTCTGAGTAACTCAGAGCTGTTAATAACCTATCCTTTGG
Source organism: Sus scrofa (assembly GCF_054392235.1). Taxonomy (NCBI): domain Eukaryota; kingdom Metazoa; phylum Chordata; class Mammalia; order Artiodactyla; family Suidae; genus Sus; species Sus scrofa. The sequence continues at coordinate 120,548,136 of NC_139401.1, forward strand.
CCATTTCTGGCTAAATTGGAAATCATAATAGGAAAGATGGCTCTATAGAGAAACCACATTTTCATTTGTTTACCACTTCCAGCTCCTCCAGAGCTCTCCCCCAAATATTTTGGGGTTGGGCCCTCCCCAAAGCCATCTAGGACCTTCTTTGCGATCTTTAGCCATTTTATGTTAAGTTCATGTGTTGAAGCTCTAACCTCCCAATGTGATGGTATTTGGAGATGGGGCCTTTGGGAAGTAATTAGGATTAGATAAATTCATGAGGTTGGGGCCCTGGTCTTTTAAGAAAGACACTGGAGAGTTCCCCGAACCAGCCCCAGCCCCCACCACCCACATAGCCAGGAGAAGATGGCTGCCTGCAAACCAAGAGAAGAGACCTCAAATGAAACCTACTTTGCTGCTACCTTGATCTTGGACTTCCCAGCCTCCATAACTGTAAGAAATAAATTACTGTTGTTTAAGCCACCCAACCTATGGTATTTTGTTATGACAGACTAATACAGATCTTTTAGAAGGTGTTGGTAATAAATGTGATTTATTTGTTTGTTTGTTTTTTTATGGCCACACCTGCAGCAGCACATGGACGTTCCCAGGCTGGGGGTCAAATCTGAGCTGCAGCTGAAACCTACCCCACAGCCACTGAAACACTGGGTCCTAGCCACATCTGCAACCTATGCCAGCTTGCAGCAATGCCAGATCTTTAACCCACTGAGCAAAGCCAGGGATCGAATCCAGATCCTCATGGACACTATGAAGATTCTTAATCTGTGGAGCCACAGTGGGAACGCCATGATTTATATTCATATAGGAAGTTGGGCATTGCTATTGCCTAGTTAGTTTAGAAGGCTGTGCTAATTCAGTGTGACATGCCAGTCTAACTTACTCAGTTTATGTCCTAGGCAACAAAATATAATGACTACTTTAAGCTTGGTATTGCTTTAGGAGAGTCATTGGTGCTGGGTGACCTTGGGTTCTAAGTTTGTCTTTAGTGTATATATAACTACTTTGGGTAATCACATGTTTATGGGCTTATGAAATTAGATTTGGTACAAATTATAAGCTTTATTGTGCTATATAGCTGTATGTTATATATGTCTTTTCCATTAGATTATAAGCTCTTTGAAGGCTCTAAATTTATAATCATCTCTGTATCCCCTTACAAAATCTATTGCATAGTGCCTTAATCAGGGTGGATGTTGAATGCATTTTTATGTAATTAAATATGTTGCAATCCCTTCCTGTCAAAGTAACCACTGCATTATTAACTAATCCGTATTAGATGGAGTTAATTAATAATCAGACATTAACCAGTATCAGATGGAACAAATAAGGGCTAATAAGATTAGAGACCACTGCAGAGTTCCTGTCGTGGCAGAGTTCCCATTGAGGGTCAACGGGTTAAGAACCCAGCATAGTGTCCATGAGGATCTGGGTTCAAGCCCTGGCCTTGCTCAGTGGGTTAAGGATCAGGTGTTGCCACAGGCTGTGGTGTAGGCCAGCAGCTGCAGCACCAATTCGACCCCTAGCATGGGAACTTCCATGTATCACAGGTGGGTGCAGCCCTAAAAAGAAAAAAAATTAGTATTCTAATGTAATACTTATTTGATCATTAAACATGAATTTTTAAAACTTGGATTTTTCATTAAATATAAAATTGAAAAAAAATTGATGTTGGTACCTTATCATTTAAATAAATTACTCCTTATTTAATTTTATTTGAAACATATGCCAGTAGACATTAGTACAATGAAACTCATGTACTCATTGCCCAGTTCTTTTTTTTTTTTTTTTTTTTTTTTTTTGCTTTTAGGGCCACACCCGTGGCACATGGAAGTTCCCAGGCTAGGGGTCCAATCAGAGCTACAGCCACCGGCCTACACCACAGTCACAACCATGCTGGATCCCAACTGCGTCTTCAACCTACACTACAGCTTACAGCAATGCCGGATCCCCCCACCCACTGAGCAAGGCCAGGGAGTGAACCTGCAGCCACATGGATACTAGTCAGATTCATTTCCGCTGAGCCACAACAGGAACTCCTCATTGCTCAGTTCTGACAATTATCTATGCATGGCCAAATCATGTTCCTTAAATTAGGACCCCCTAATAAATATATCCCATGTATTTATAGTGAATTATAACAGAGGTTTAAATTTATGCCTAAAGTACCTCATGCGATGCAAGTTATATGAATTCATTTTTGCCTTTAGGAAAAGTTACACTTAGGTTTTTTATGCTTTAAATAGCAAATCAACGCTTTGACATTAAATGTGATATATAAATCTAACAGTATTGATTGAAAAGAAAGCCTTTTGAATTTGAAAATAATTTGGGAGTTCCCGTCGTGGCTCAGTCGTGGCTCAGTGGTTAACGAATCCAACTAGAAACCATGAGGTTGCGGGTTCGGTCCCTGCCCTTGCTCAGTGGGTGAAGGATCCGGCGTTGCCGTGAGCTGTGGTGTAGGTCGCAGACGCGGCTCGGATCCTGCGTTGCTGTGGCTCTGGCGTAGGCCGGTGGCTACAGCTCCGATTCGACCCCTAGCCTGGGAACCTCCATATGCCGCGGGAGCGGCCCAAGAAATGGCAAAAAGCCAAAAAAAAAAAAAAAGAAAAAGAAAATAATTTGGCATGTCAACAGAGGGAGAGAATTCATTTTCGGGGTACATCCATGCAGGTCTGTCTGTATTAGATCAAATGTCTGGGATGAATTCTGGGAAGAATTCACATTGGTTTCGATTGAGACGAATAAGACTCTTGAAGTTCTGAGACTACCTGCAAAGCCCACAGCCAGGCACTGGCCATTCTCACAGAACCAATAGTCTTTACAAGTGTTGCGTGTTTCAAAGAGTCCGTGGTGGGTTCTGGCTTATGTTTGTGGCAGGAGCAGTGAGTAACTGGGAGGAAGGGATGAGTAAGCCTCAGGGGAGCCATTTTGGTGCTCTGGATCTTGATTTTAAAGCACTGTGAAATGGTACATTTTCTTGAAACACATGAAATGGCACATGTGTTCTCTTGAACCTGAGATGAGTGTTTATCCTCTTATAGGATCTATCAAGGTCTGTCTTCTTTTCTCAAAACTTTAACTCAATTTCAGTTTGTAACATTTATTATTATTATTATTATTTTGCCTTTTCTTGAGCCGCTCCCGCAGCATATGGAGGTTCCCAGGCTAGGGGTCTAATCGGAGCTGTAGCCAGCGGCCTACTCCAGAGCCACAGCAATGCAGGATCCAAGCTGCATCTGCAACCTACACCATGGCTCATGGCTACGCCAGATCCTTAACCCACTGAGCAAGGCCAGGGATCAAACCCACAACCTCATGATTCCTAGTCGGATTTGTTAACCACTGCGCCATGACGGGAACTCCAGTTTATAACATTTATAAAAGTTAGGCTAGCTTATTATGAAGCATCTTTAAATACCCCTATAGGTGACACAAATGTCCCATTCCCGTTCTTTTTGTAGTCAATGTCTTCTGAAATAAGCACGATACGAATGTTTAGCAGATAACACCAGTACTTCAACTTAGAGGATCTGGCATAATCTTTTTTCCTTACAGGTAGAATTTTTTCTACGTATGAAAGTAATACATATTTGTTTAAAAACAAATCAATATTGACTTCAGACCACATGCTGAGCGAAAGCTTGTGTACTGTGTACCACTGGACCTTGCCCGTGGTCATGTCCTGGTCCACCTGCCCGAATCACCATGTGTGCCAGGTGGAAGCAAAAGGCAGGTACTACCAGCCTGACATGACAATACCTGAAATTCCATCAAAGTCTGGAAAACTCAGAGCTCTTGGGACTGAAAGAGAGACCACATGAACCTTAAATTTTCTTAGAATATAATTATCAATTCTGTGGATAATAATATAAAGTACATATATAAATATATACTATTGTGAATATATGTATGTAAACACCACAGTGGGCAATGGCTTGATGTAGCATCTCAGTTCCCAGATCAGGGATTGAACCCAGGCCACAGCAGTGAAAGCACCAAATCCTAACCACTAGACCATCAGGGAACTCCCCTTAAATATGTATTTAAAAAATATATTGAAAACCAAGCTACTTGTCCTTCAGCACCTAATACAGTGCTGACTGAAGGAGGAGGTGCTCAATAGATAGTAATTGATGCAGTGAGATTTAATTAGGGCTTGACCAATATTTCTTGCATACTGTCGGAGTTCATGTCATCAGCTTTTTGAATGATTTAGAAGATATTTAATCTTGAATATCATATGAAACAAAGTATTATAATTCTGGTTTATGTCTTTGAATTATCTTTAAATATAATGCTGTGTGGGAAATAAGAATTAACTAATTATTACAAAGTGAAATTGACAATTTAAAAAACTAAGTCAACATTAAAGTGTAGAAAGTGGCAGGTCCCACTTCTTAGAGTTGACCATTGTTTGATATAGTCCTCCATACCCACTCTTTTTTTCTCCTTTCCTCTCTCACCCTCTCTTGCCTCTTCCTCTTTTTTTTTTTTTTTTCAGGGCTGCACCCACGGCATATGGAAGTTCCCAGGCTAAGGGTCAAATCGGAGCTGCAGCTGCCAGCCTATACCACAACCACAGCAATGCCAGATCCTTAAGCCACTGAGTGAGGCCAGGGATTGAACCCGAATCCTCGTGGATACTAGTCAGGTTCGTTACCACTGAGACACAACAGGAACTCCTTCCTTTTATTTTTGTATTATAATTTTTTGTTTGCAGATTTGGTTTTAATATATCTTTAAAAATTTTCCCTTCCTTTTCATATATATATGTATAAAAATATACACTACCAAAAATAATTTATGAGAAAGACTTGAAATTTCTTTTTTTTTTTTTTTTTTTGATCTTTTTAGGGCCTCACCCACGGCATATGGAGGTTCCCAGGCTAGGGGTTGAATTGGAGCTGTAGCCGCTGGCCTACACCACAACCACAGCAACGCCAGATCTGAGCCACATCGGCACCCTACACCACAGCTCACAGCAATGCTGGATCCTTAACCCACTGTTCAGGCCAGGGATCAAACATGCATCCTCATGGATGCTAGTCAGGTTCATTAACCACTAAGCCACAACAGGAACTCCAAGACTTGAAATTTCTAAAATGCAGTATTTTCGCTTAAGAAAATTTGAAATATGTAGTATAAATAGCTAAAGAGAATTGCTGTAACTCCCCTCCCCAAAATAATCATTTCGTTGATTTTGTTATGTTTTTTCTGTGTGTACAGGTAATATTTCAAAAGCTGTAAGTGCATTTTACCACCACAGGTACCACATTATCAGTGTTAAGTGTTTTGTCTGCCAGGGACTGAGCATACCAACCGGACCAATATGTAGTCCTGTTCAATAGAGTATCTACTATGAAGGCACCTCCTGAGAATCTCAGACTTCTAGAAGTTTGGGTTTTTAAGGAATCGTGTAGCTTTTTTTGGTGATTTGTTTTCCCCCCTTTACTCTGAGATGAGAGAGGCTCTTTGGATTTGAGGTGGGGAACAGCTCTTTTTCTTGTTCACTGTACTATTTTATTGTATTATTTTATTTTATTTTTTTGTCTTTTGTCCTTTTAGGGCCGCACCCGCAGCATATGGAGGTTCCCAGGCTAGGGGTCAGATCGGAGCTGTAGCCACCGGCCTACACCACAGCCACAGCAATGCCAGATCCCAGCCGTGTCTTCAACCTACAGCTCATGGCAATGCTGGATCCTTAACCCACTGAGCGAGGCCAAGGATCAAACCCGCAACCTCATGTTTCCTAGTCGCATTTGTTTCCTTTGCGCCACGACAGGAACCCCCAACTGTACTATTTTAACTTGTTAGACTGCAGTGCATTAAACATTATCTTAAACTGGATTTTCAAACATACACAGAAGTGGAGAGATTAGTATAATGGTTATTATCAAGACTTTGCCACATTTGTCTTAGCTCTTTCAAGTTTTTTACTCTTTGCTGAACTAAAGAAAATTTCATATCATGTCATTTTTGCTTCTATAATCTTAACTATTTATCTCTAAAACATGTTGGTTTCTTAAATAACTATAATTCATTATTATACCTATGAAAATTATAGAAAGTTCTTGATATCTCATATCTAAATTTTTCTGATAGGCCAAAGTTTTTTAACATCTAAATCCAATCAAGTGTATCCTGAAATGCTCTCATTGAAACAGCCATGTGTATTTCTTTTCCAGATTAGTGATGACGAACCAGGTTATGACCTAGATTTATTTTGTATACCTAATCATTATGCCGAGGATTTGGAAAAGGTTTTTATTCCTCATGGACTAATTATGGACAGGTTAGTATGATCTTAAATTGAAGTTTTGTTTTATTCTTATATTAATTACAAGTCTCATCAACTGTTTTAAGTAGTTGATATTTGAACATAAACTAGGTTAGCTTGTCACATATAGATGCTTTCTATTTTAAAAGCCCTCTTTACAAAAAAGAGAGGCGGGGAGAGCTTACTAATTACCTAGTATAAGTCATGGTATACTGGGAATCTGTAGAGGGTAGAATAAAGTAAATATTGAAGGGACATTGAAAGAATGAACTCTAGGCATTAAGTCATTGATTTCCCAACCCTACACAGGGTAATGGACTGGGGTTGAATCAGGTGAAGGCAAGGTCAGATTTTGATTATTATGTACCTCTAACTTGAAAATCTCCTGTTAAATGAATTGCAGTGAAAAACTTCACTTGGTATTTAAATGCTTGCCTTGTGTGTGTGGCTGTTGTTTTTTATTTTAAAATTACAATATCAAAATTACAGCCAAATTATAAGACAGCTATATTCTCAAATTCTAAAATATTCCAACTATAGAGGCTTAAATGAGAAGAGGAAAGTTCTCTCAGCCTCCCGTACACATTTCCTCCCTACACAGTAGCTGGGTACATATACTGTATATTTTAACACAAACTCTTATAGGTCAAAAATTCATTGGACAGCTTTTCATATTAGTACATGCAGAGCTATCTCATATATTTTAAATGTTGAGTGGCATTCCATTTTCTGGCTGTATAATAATCAATTTAACCACTTCCTTCCTTATTTATTTATTTTTTTAGAGCCGCACTTGTGGCATATGGAGGTTCCCAGGCTAGGGGTCCAATCAGAGCTACAGTTGCCGGCCTACACCACAGCCACAGCAACATGGGATCCAAGCCGTGTCTGCGACCCACACCACAGCTCACAGCAATGCCAGATCCTTAATCCACTGAGCGAGGCCAGGGATTGAACCCACAGCTTCATGGTTCCTAGTTGGATTTGTTTCCGCTGTGCCACAATGGGAACTCCTAACCAGTTCCTTACTGATGCATGCAAAACGTCTCCATTATTTTGCTTTTATAGATCATACTAGAATGGAAACATCCTTTTATAGACCTTTGAGCAATTGCTCAACTTAGTCCACATGGAAATTTTGGTTCGAAGGGAAGATGTTTATTGAAGGTTTTGAAGCTACCAAATTATCCTCCAAAAGAGTTATATTAATTTATATTCCCAGTGGCATATGAAAGTCTTCTTTTCCTCACAATCTGTTTTAATACTGTATATCAGACTTTGCCAGTTTGGTAGGTGAAACTGTATTTTGTCTTAATTTATATTTTTCAATTTTATGGTAGATGCTATAGAGGACTTGGATTTTAAAGGTTTTTGAAATTTTCTCTCCACTTTTTGAGCAAGGGTATATATACTTCATGGGGGCAAAAGATGTGTTTTGTAGAATTTTAATCCTTAAGAGATGTTTGTTATAAATTTTAAGTGTTTCTAGTATAATTTAATTTCTATGAAATTCTCGATTTTATTTCTGTAGGACTGAACGGCTTGCTCGAGATGTGATGAAAGAGATGGGAGGCCATCACATCGTAGCCCTCTGTGTGCTCAAGGGGGGCTATAAATTCTTTGCTGACCTGCTGGATTACATCAAAGCACTGAACAGAAATAGTGATAGATCCATTCCTATGACTGTAGATTTTATCAGACTGAAGAGCTACTGTGTAAGTAGATTTAACACATTTCAAAAACACATGGCATTTTTACTATATGTCCTATATTCTTCAGCTTTAAATGTTATATTTAAACTCCTTTTTTACTTATAACTTTTATACAACGAAAGGACTCAAAGTGATTTACATAAGAAATTAAAACCATATGAATTCCAAAATTCAAGGTAACATTAATTTGTGGTGAAGGATTGTTTTGCTGGAAAAAAAATCCAGCAACTGTAGGTTTTCCTGTATGTTTTTGAAGCTCTGCAAACTATACTTACATTTTACTTGGTTCATTTTACTTGGTTATGGTGAGATTTTCTGATCTATTCCATAGTACCTTATATCCAAGTGAATATTGTCTTTTTCAAACTAATTGCCTTGGAAGCTATATACTTATTTTAAAGGTGTTTTGGGTTTTTTTGGATTTTTTAAAGCCCCTTTTAGGCATTGCTGCTGGGACTTGGGAGGTAGTCTTACATCTAGCCTCTCTGGAGTTAGATTAATTTGCAGAGGAGTTGTAAGTCATTTTGAACTAGGTGCGAGGAACAAGGTGGGTCACCAGTTGTCTTTTAGAAAAGCATATATGGAGCAAGAGCATTAGCATGTCGAAGAAACCACTTTTGAGTCACAGTTGCTCTGCCTGTGTCACACAGTCTCAAATGCTTCAGAATATTGACACAGTAAGCCATATTGACACCGTGGGGTGAAACTAAATCCATGTCTTTTTTTTTTTAGTCTTTTTAGGGCCACACTGTGGCATGTGGAGGTTCCCAGGCTAGGGGTGGAATTGGAGCTGCAGCTGCCACCCACAGCCACAGCCACAGCCACAGCCACAGCCAGGCCAGATCTGAGCTGCGTCTATGACCTACACCACAGCTCATGGCAATGCCAGATCCTTAACCCACTGAGTGAGGCCAGGGATCAAACCTGCGTCCTAGTGGATACTAGTTGGGTTCATTACTGCAGAGCCACAATGGGAAGTCCCCATGTCATCTTTACATGTGAATGTCATCATCCTCAATTTCTTTGGCCGCAGTGAATGTTTGATTTTTATTACTTCATATTGTTGCTTTTTTTCTGGTTGCATGTTGGCATTGTTGTTTCTGAGAGTTACTATTTTCCTTAAGGTTAAGATTTCTCCCAGATTCTTCAAAGGTTAGAACGAATGTCTGATCTTTGCTGTTTCATGAAATCGGTGTTGCAGTGCCTCTTTGTAGAAACTTGCTTTATGTTTATTACATCTTTTTTTAGTAATGATTTTTATTTTTTCCATTATAGCTGATTTACAGTGTTCTGTCCATTTTCTACTGCACAATGGGGCGACTTAGTCACACATACATGTAGACATTCTTTTTTCTCACATGATCAGGCTCCATCACAAGTGATCAGACATAGTTCCCAGTGCTATACAGCAGGATCCCATTGCTTATCCATTCCAGAGGCTATAGTTTGCATCTATTAACCCCAAACTCCCAGTCCATCCCACTCCCTCCCCCTTGGCAACCTCAAGTCTGTTTGCGTGTACATGATTTTCTTTTCTGTGGAAAGGTTCATGTGTGCCTTATATTAGATTCCAGATATAAGTGAAATCATATGGTATTTGTCTTTCTCTTTCTGACTCACTTCACTTAGTATGAGTTTCTAGTTCCATCCATGTTGCTGCAAATGGTATTATTTTGCTCTTTTTTATGGCTAAGTAGTAGTCTATTGTGTATATATACCACATCTTCCTAATGCAGTCATCTGTATGTTTACATTTTCATTGAGAATAAGACCACTTTTAACTCTCAGCCTTCATTCTCATCTGTTTGACTCAAAGTCTTTGCCCTTTTCCCCGTTTTCATCAGTCCTGTGGGTGCTTGGCCAAACATTTCGGTATCGTTGTAGACATTTTCCCTATCCCATTACAACCCTTTGTGCTCAGATAGCATGACATTACTTCCTACTTACAAGCTCCTTTTAACTTGAATTAAAGACTTGTTTAAATACAAAATTTGGATTTTTACTCACCAAAAGTTATTTATTTTGCTGATTTAATCCTAGTTAGTATAGCTACTAACATTATAGCCACCCAGCCTTTAATGTATTGTGCTCAGAGGTAAAATAATGTGCTTACAATCCAGGGCATGATTTCTCTTTTTGGTCTTCTTAAGCCACCCCTCACTCCCTAACACACACGTACACCTAAAAAACAATTTTCTTACTTTATGACTTACACTTCATTCCTCTGGGGATTTGTGCAGAATGTTCTTTCTTTGAAAAAGATCATTTAAAAAAAGAGGGCAGTTTCATACTTTCTTTTTAAAAATATTTTATAGTTATGGAGCAATTTGAAATGATAGAAAGACTTTGGCATTTTATTTCCATTTTCTACTTTTAGTTTTTTTTTTCCTATGAGTTTTAGATCTTGGAAGATTGTTAAGCTAAACTAACTTCTCGACTGACAAAAGCATGAAATCTTGAACATAAGTAAAGCAAATTTTTAGGGTAATTTTTTTTCTTTCTTCTTCTTTTTTTTTTTTTTTTAGCTGTGCCCAAGGCATGTGGAAGTTCTTAGGCCAGGTATCGAGCCCACACCACATCAACAGCCCAAGCCACTGCAGTGACAACACTGGATCCTTAACCTGGTGCGCCACAAGAGAACTTCTAGGTTAATTTTCACATCGAAAAAAATAATATCTGTTCTGTGTTAAATTCTGTGTAGATTGATTACTAAACAGTAGAAATTAGGAAAACCATATACTTTGGTTGATTTAAAGTAGCATTTCTATCCTATTGAATAATTCATCAGCTTGTCATGGAAGATAGTCACAGGTACATATAAAAAAACGAGGCGATTTAATTTGATATAATCATAAAATGGAAATTTAAAGTTGTTTTCAGCATCAGTGACATTGATGTTTGTGTAGTTCTACATGCTGATCCTGACCAGTTTGAAATAGCAAATTAAATATTAACTGATCTGTACTAACCCTAAAGAAATGCTCCATGAACTATTAAATGTGCCCAGAATATGTCAGGAGCCATAACAGTGTTAACACACCACCTCTCATTTTTCTTCAGAGTGAAAATTTTCTGATTAAAACATACATGTTCATTATAAAGAACAGCCACAGAAAATTATAAAGGAATTAAGTCACCCTGAATTCCACTACCACTTTTATTTCTAACATTTTAAAAGAATTTTCTCTCTGTGTACACACACAGGTTATAGTTTCCATACTCATCATCAGAGTAGCTAGGCAGAGTCTCATTTGCTTAGTGGCTAGATGGGAAATTGTTTAGGGATTCCGAATACCATGTTGTATTAAATCTAAGAGAGTCCTGATTTTAAGACTTACCGCTATTTTTTATACTGCTAAGAAAGAAGACACTGTCCGTCATAGCTGTAAGTTGCTGTCAATATGTCAGTCTTAGGGATATTAAAATGTGAATGTACATTCTAGAACAATAAAATGTAGTACTATATATTCAGTGACCTTTTCCATCCCTAAGATTCTGTGGTATTCAAAAAAAAAAATGAAATAGTTGAAAAGTGTGCAGATGCATTTTCTTTATTGAGAGCTCAGTTTTGTAGTGAATTTTTTTTTTTTTTTGTCTTTTTAGGGCCACACCCGTGGTGTGTGGAGGTTCCCAGGCCAGGGGTCGAATCGGACCTCTAGCCACTGTCCTACACCACAGCCACAGCAATGCAGGATCCAAGCCGTGTCTGCAAACTACACCACAGCTCACGGCAACGCCAGATCCTTAATCCACTGAGCAAGGCCAGGGATTGAACCTGTGTCCTTATGGATACTAGTCATGTTCATTAACTGCTGAGCCATGATGGGAACTCCTGTAGTACATTTTTTTTTACTAAGATAATTTAAAAAATTTATGAGGCTTCAGGAGGAAAAGTTGTTGGACAAGTAAATTTTTTGTGGGAATATTTTTGTGGGCCTTAAGCAAAGGAAAAATTAGCCCGATTTATGGTATGTCCAGACTAAATGGCTTACATGAAAATGAGATTGTCCTTAGGATTTTAAATCTTGGAGAAAATTCTTTTTAAGTTATGAATTTTGTCTCTATGTACATTTGATAACAGTGAGGTACAGAGAGGGATTAAGTGACTTGCCCAAGACCATATAGATCTTTGATTTGAAACCCAGGCCTTTCATTCTGTGCAGAAATGAGAGTATTATTTGAGAAAATTTTTAACCGACTTGGACCCTTTAATATGGGCTTCCTATTAATTCTTTTTCTTTTCTTTTCTTTTTTTTTTTTTTTTTTTTTTGCCGTACCTGCGACACGTGGAAGCTCCCAGGCCAGGGATTGAACCCACGCCACAGTTTTGACCTGTGCCACAGCTGTGTCAATGCTGGATCCTTCACCTGCTGTGCCACAAGGGAACTTACGAGCTTCCTCTTAATTCTTAATTCTCTAGGAGTTCCCATTGTGGTACAGCAGAAATGAATCCAACTAGTACCCATGAAGATTCGGGTTTGATCCTTGGCCTCACCAGTGGGCTGGGGATTTGGGTCGCCTCGAGCTGTACTGTAGGTCTCAGACGTGGCTTGGATCCCGAGTTGCTGTGGCTGTGGTGTAGGCCAGCAGCTGTAGCTCCTGATTTGACCCCTGGCCTGGGAACCTCCATATACCACGGATGTGGCCCTAAAAAGAAAAAAAAAAAATCTCAATTCTCTCCTAGTCAGTTTTGCATGCAAGCAATTCATTTTACCAGTTAAGGGATTTTTACTCAGTTATAGTCAAGGTTCATTAAGCCGTAAGTTTCAGTCCTAATTGCACAAGTCCCTTGATTAGTAGCTTGATGAGGCTATCTGTTTAATGTATCAGAGGTGCAGATTACTTTATAGCAATTTATTATTTGTAAGAAGGTGGCTTTGTGAGTGATCTTGTTAAAGAAAAATATAGGAAATAGTGGAGTTCCCGTCGTGGCGCAGTGGTTAACGAACCCGACTAGGAACCATGAGGTTGCGGGTTCGATCCCTGCCCTTGCTCAATGGGTTATGGATCCGGTGTTGCCGTGAGCTGTGGTGTAGGTCGCAGACTCGGCTCGGATCCCACATTGCTGTGGCTCTGGCTTAGGCCGGTGGCTGCAGCTCCGATTGGACCCCTAACCGGGGAACCTCCATATGCCGCGAGAAGCGGCTCTAGAAAAAGGCAAAAAGACCAAAAAGAAAAAAAGAAAAAAGAAACATATAGAAAATAGTGAAGTAGTTCTTAAAGTATCTCTTATGAGAAGAGGTCAGTAGCTTTCAGTCTGACATTTTTCTCTCTATGTATTTAGTCAGTTACTTTAAGGTATGCTTTTTTTCTCCAGAACAGTTGGAAGTTAAGTGCAAGGGTACTCCTGTGATGTTGACACTAGATAATCTAAAGCAGATCTTCTCTAAATCTGCCTCTCTCTCTATATATATATAAAGCGAGTGAAGGGCCTCTGTTCCACTTGTTGAATTAAGACCATAGACATGGATGGGGGAAAGAATTTGTTCAGTTTAAACTGGCAGGAATGGGGATGTGTACTGTCCATGGCGTAAGAAAGCTCTAACAGAACTAAGGTCAAAAGTATACTTTCTAGCCCTTGCCTGTGAATTTTCACTTTAATATAAGTCCTTGCCAGGCAACTTAGGTTTTATATAAATAAGCACCTTGATTCTTAGAACGTAAAGGCAGTGTTCAAATTTGGTCCCACGAAACCACAAATTTTGTAAAAAAAAAATTTAAGGAAATTAATTTGCTCAGTAAACATATTATCACCTATTGTGTGCATTAGGCCATGTAAAGTGGCTTGTCGTTGGGTTTTTTTGGGGTTTTTTGGCCACACCCACAGCATATCTAAGTTCCTGGACCAGGGGGCCAGGGATCAAAACTGAGCCGCAGTTGCAGCAACACCAGATCCCTAACCCATTGCGCTGGGCCGGGACTGAACCTGCCCCAAAAGAGTGGTTCTGTTGAACATGTTTATCAGGTCCTCGTCCCAAACCAGACATGGAATGAAAAGCATGAAGATAGGATGCAATAACTTCTGAAGGTTTGAAAATAATGCACTTAAAAATACCAGATATTAAATACTAGTACTAACTCGTCAGTCTTTTCTACTGTGTTGTGCTAAATGGTATCTTTGATTTGTTTGTTTGTTTGTTCTCTGTTTTAGGGCCGCACTCGTGGCATATGGAAGTTCTGAGCCATGTCTGTGACCTACACCCCAGCTCACGGCAACGCCGGATCCTTAACCCAATGAGCAAAGCCAGGGATTGAACCCTCGTCCTCAAGGATCCTAGTCGTGTTTGTTAACTGCTGAGCCACGAAGAGAACTCTGCATCTTTCATGTTTTTAGAGTGGTGCTGACCAACAGAACTTTCTGTGATGATGGAATGTTCTGCTTCTGTGTTGTCTAATACAGAGCCACTAGCCACAGGTTCCTGTGTCTTGTGCAACAGAGGAGCTAAATTTTAATTTTTGGTAGTTGCCACATGTGGTTCGTAGCAACTATATTGGATAGTGCAGGACTAGATGATCTCTAAGGGCCCTGCTTCATTACCATCATTGTTTAAACTGATAGTAGCTTTTTTTTTTCTCTTTAAAGCAACATTTTTTTTTAAGTTTAAGAGAACTTGTGAAATACAGGTAAATAAATTAGCTCATTGACTGGGCAGATATCTTTCTAGACTTTTTATTTTCTGCATATATGCGTATATATATTTTTTTGTCTTTTTTAGGACTGTACCTGCGACATCTGGACATTCCTAGGCTAGGGGTCAAATTGGAGCTGCAGCTGTCAGCCTACACCACAGCCACAGTCACACCGGATCCGAGCTGTATCTGCCACCGGATCCTTAACCCACTGAGCAAGGCCAAGGATGGAACCCACATCCTCATGGATACTAGTTGGGTTTGTTACCGCTGAGCCACGACGGGAACTCCTCTGCATATATTTTTAGAAATTGGATTATCTGCCGTTTTTCATCTGAAGTGCAGTTTACCTCTAAAAGTTTATGACTTTAATGTTCTCCCTTTGGTTCCTGTTTTATCAGGGTGTAGGAGGAGAGCTAAAAGAACAGAGGAGGGTTGAAATGATGAGGTGAAGAGAAGGTGTGATTGAGTACAGTAGAGGTGGGGCCTAATTGGACATAGAAGGAAGGACTGTTTCCCAATAAGTCTATGCTGGGGGCCTAAAGAATGATCTACCCTGCAGGAGTTCCCGTCCTGTCGTGGTGCAGCAGAAACGAATCCAACTAGGAACCATGAGGTTTCGGGTTCGGTCCCTGGCCTTGCTCAGCGGGTTAAGGACCCGGCGTTGCCGTGAGTTGTGGTGTGGGTCGCAGACATAGCTTGGATCTGGCGTTGCTGTGGCTGTGGTAGGCTGGCAGCTACAGCTCCGATTCGACCCCTAGCCTGGGAACCGCCATATGCCACAGGTGCGGCCCTAAAAAGCAAAAAAAAAAAAAAAAAAAAAGTTCCCTGCAGAAAGCAAGCTCCATGGTGCTAAGCCTGGACTTCCTAGCTCAGTAATACTCCTAGTCTCACCCTCCTGGGGGTCCAGGTTTGGTGACTAGTCTCTGTACATTGTCTTCTTAGGGTCTCAACCTGTCGGTTGCAAGCCATTCTTTTGCAGCCCACTTACTACGTGTTTTCACACAGCTTTCTGGCCTCTTCCTATACCAAGCTGCAGTTCTGGTTGCTGCCTGGAGGTTTTCAAAATTTCTAGGGGTAGACAAATAGGAATAAACCAAGTTCCTTCCTGTTTCCCTTCTCATTTTTTTCCACCTGGACTCAAGAAAGGTAGATAAAAACAGAAACACAAATACTAGGGGTATATGTATGTAGACCCAAAGAGCTTCTCTGATAATTTTACGTAGTTGACAGTGACATTCTGAGTTAAAAGGACAGGTTGGGCTCTCTGGCTGGGGGTGGGGGTGGGGGCTTTCCCCTCCCCCATGCCAGTTCCGCCGTCTCATTAAAGATGAAGCCCGGAAGAGTCACTCAGTAATGACGCGAAGCAGGGATACAGCGGGACGCTTGTTCTGGGCAGGAAGGGAGGTAGCGAGGGGAAATCCTCTGGTGGAGTAATTGGTCCATGGGTGCTATTTGCATGCAGTTTGGGCGCTTGTACCTGCATTCTAGCACAGTGGACTGTAATGTTTTTCTTCAATGAATCTTCTATACTAATTTCCATTTAAACGGTGGCTGTACGTCCAATCTCTTGGGATAGAATGTGATGAAAGATACTATGAGAAAAAGATTGTGTGTATATATATGTATATATGTATATATATATGCGTTTGTATATATGACTGGGTCACTGTGCTATACAGCAGAAATTGGCACAACATTGCAAATCAATACTTTTTAATAAAAAGAAATACAAATAAACACAAATAAAATACAAATAAAAAATGAAAGGTGGCTGTATTTCCAGGAAAGAAGCCTCAGAAGCTAAAACCCTTGGGGTGAACAGGAAGATGGAGATTTAGGTCTCGGAGAGCAGCAGTGCTTGAATGCTTGAAGTTTTCTGTCTCTTACGCTGTCACCATTGCCTGGGTTTTTTCCACACCTCCATGCTTTTCAGTTCTCAGTTATTCCTTCCCTCTAAAAACGGGTCCCAATTGAAGTTGAACTGTAATACCAAACTTCTACAGAAGATGTCACTATTTCACTAGATTTACAGTGTAAATCTTTTAATAAGATTCACCATGCTGTACAGTAGAAAAAAAAATTGTATTGGGGAAATAATTTAAAAAGTAAAATAAAATTAAAGAAAAGATTCACTCATTGAAAGCTTCAGGTTTTGTCAGGTTTTTTTTTTTTTTTTTTTTGCTATTAATTCTCTGTGTTTGAAATTAGGTTTAAGTTAGAATAAGAGATGTCCAAAATTTCCTTAAGATGAGAAGTAATATACAGGAGTTTTTTGATGTTGGAAATCATACTCATGTATCTTCTCTTTAGCTTGCAGCATTGTATACTGTTGGCCCATTTGTGCTTTTCAAAAATAACACTCCATAAAGAAATGGACAAATACATAGAAGCATAGGACAAAAACAGAGGTACAGGCATGGCTCACTTTATTGTGCTTTGCAGGTACTGCATTTTTTATAAATTGAAGGTTTGTGGCAATTCTTTGTCAGGCAAGTCTATTGATGCCATTTTTCCAGCAGCACTTAGCCACTTTGTGTCTCTGTCACTTTTTGGCAATTCTCCCAATAGTTCAAACTTTTTCATTATTATTATATTTGTTATGGTGATCTGTGATTAGTGATCTTTGATGTTACTCTTGCTAAAAGATTATGACTCCCTGAAGGATCAGAGGATTTTATTTTTAGCAATAAAGTATTTTAAAATTAAGGTATGTGCTTTGTTTTTTTAGACATGTTGTGATTGCATACTTAATAGACTACAGTATAGTGTAAACATAACTTTTTTTTTTTCGTCTTTTTAGGGCCACACTTATGGCATATGGAGATTTGCAGGCTAGGGGGTCTGATCAGAACTGTAGCTGCTGGCCTACACCACAGCCACGCAACACGGGATCTGAGCCGCATCTGCAACATACACCACAGCTCATGGCAACACCGGGTCCTTAACCCACTGAGCAAGGCCAGGGATCGAACTTGCATCCTCATGGATGCTATTCAGATTCATTTCTACTGAGCCACAATGGGAACTCCTAAACATAACTTTTATATGCACTGGGAAACCATAAAAATTCATGTGACTCGCTTTATTGTGATACTCACTTTGTCAGAATAGCCTGGAACTAAACCCCAAATTACTGAGGTATGCCTTAGGTAAAGGTAAAAAGTCTCCTTATCCCTTCTCACTACTCAGGAGTAATTGCAGTTATAAACTTTTTTAAAAATGCTGAACAGAAGTGGTTTCACAGGCAACACATCGCTTTACAATTTGGTATTTTTAGTTACCATTGTTCATATCCATATGTATAGATTATCAGATTCTTTTTAATAGCTACACAGTGTTACATTGTGCATATATACCTAAATTAAATAGCTCCCTGTTAATAGACATGTTGGTTGTCTTCAATTTTTGTTTTTTATAACAGTTGATACAGCAAACATCCTTGTATGTACCTTTGCACACCTGCGCTTTTGTAGCATTGATTCGTGGAAGTGGGGTTGCCAGGGCAAATGGCATGCATGTTTCCAGTTTTAATAGGGATGCTCTGTCTTTTTCAAAGGACACTATACTAATTTATACACTCACCAACAACAGGGTGCTTATTGCCTCTCACTCAAGTTTTGCCAGCATGAAGGGCTGGACAGTAGAATTACATTGAGTATCTGTTTTTCACATAATCATTTTAGATGTTATGGCTTTTTCTGTGAATTACTTATTTGTGTTTGTTCCCCATTTTTCTCTTGGAGTCTTATTGTTGGAGCCCAATGTATAATAGAAATATTTGTTACAGATATTTTCTTTCACTTGGGGTTCATGTCACGCCTAGGTTTTTACTCTCACTGAGAATGTGAAAATATCCTACATTTTCTTCCAGTCTGCTTATGGTTTTGTTTTTTACGTTTATATTTTAATCCATCTGGAATTTATTTTTGTGTATGCTGTGAGGTAGGGATCATACATTTTTCCCCCCAAATGGATTACTAGTTGATGAAACACCATTTATTGAATAATGTATCCTTTTCTTACTGACTTGCAATACCATCTGTATCATATACTAAATCCTCACATATTTCTGGGTCTGTTTCTGGGCTCTATTCTGTTCCTTGATCTCTGTGTATATGACTCTGCTGGCACAGTCCCATGGTAATTGCCATAGCTTTGGTGTGGTTTGCTCTTTGGTAGGGCAAGTCTAAGCGCTTTCCTTCATTCACCTGCTCTTTCAGTTTTCTGTCTTGAATCCAGCACAGCCAAATTATGATCGTTATCACCACCAATTACGGTGGGTATGGAACATTCCCTTTTGAAACTCCTTTAAGGGTTTCTACTAGATTCTGTGATAGCAGAAAACTGGCAGCCCAAGAGATGTGCCTTAAAGGACTACTGATCAGACCTGACTTCCCAGACTATGCTGAAAATGGCCTGGGCCTGGGCTAGACTTGTGAGGGAAATACATTTGGAGTTGTTGGTGACACAGACCAGACCCTACAACTCGACTGACTCATGGGAATGGTCCAGGGCCAGAACCAGACACCTGTCATGCTAATAACTTCTTTCCTGGTTCAGAAATTACTGAGACTGAAGATGGCGGCTGCTATAATACTGCCCACTCAAAAATGGTGTACCCTATTTTTAGGACTCTTAAAAGCATTGACTCGGCAGTGGCCAGTTAGCACTTCTTAATTTTTACTAATCTCTGGTGGAACGTTACCTAGTCATTCATTTCTAGAAATGTAATTCTTACAGTTTGTATCATTGAGAATACCATAATGCTATGACATTAGATAGCTAACTCCCTAAATCTTCTCGTTCCCATTTGATAATTTGAAATGTTTGTGTATACATAGAAGGATATACATATACATTTATTATCTTTTTTTTTTTTAACTAGAATGACCAGTCAACGGGCGATATAAAAGTAATTGGTGGAGATGATCTCTCAACTTTAACTGGAAAGGTATGTATCCTGGAGGGGGAAAAAGTACTCCATACCAGGAGTCAATGAGTAACACTGCTTTCAATCCATCACCAAGAGGCAGTTTAGATAGTTACTTAGGCACGCAAAGGTTATTTAACCGTTAAAAACTGTCAGGTATCTTTCTCTAGGTCATATAGCAAAGAGGCAGCAGAATTCAACAATAAACATGAAGTTTGGGTTGCCAAGTACTGCTGGTCTGCCTCTGTGGGGCTCTAATTTGGGTTCCTTCAAAAATATATATCTGGGAAGCACAGTCTTCTTTTTAAAAATAGACCACGCATATAGGTTTCTTAAAAGGTAGAGAAATGGGGAGTTCCCCTTGTGGCTCAGTGGAAAACGGATCTGACTAGCATCCCTGAGAACGCAGGTTCAATCCCTGGCCTCGCTCAGTGGGCTAAAGACCCGGCGTTGCCATGAGATGTTGTAGATGTGGCTTGGATCTGGTGTTGCTGTGGCTGTGGTATAGACCAGCAGCTACAGCTCCGATTCGACCCCTAGCCTGGGAACTTCAATATGCCATGGGTGCGGCCCTAAAAAGACAAAAAGACAAAAAAAAAAAAAAAAAAAGTAGAGAAACAGTATAATGTGGTGGCTGAATGTGTGGGCTCTGGAACCAGACAGCTTTGATTCAAATCCCAGCTCAGTACTTCCCAACTATGTGACCCTGCACAGGTTATTTAACTTCTCTGTCTCCCATATATCTATAAAGTGAGGTGACAGTGGCAGCCACCTCAGTGACTTAAGAGGATTGAGTGATAGACTGGTTGTAGAGCTCTCACAACAGTTCCTGGTAGTTAGAACACTTAGTACAGAGAGTTTTAAATATGTTAAAATTCTTCCAGTGTAGATATTTGGCTGAGATAGTAGAGCTTTTAAGCTATTTCAGTATTATTCTTCTGATAACACTGTAATGATTTCTGAGTAACCAGTGGTAAATGATGGAAAGGTACATTTTTTTCAGCTGGCAGTTATTTTTTTGCTTATAGACACAATGCCAAATAGAATGACATAATCTCATAAAAGTTTCCTAAGAATCCTGTAATGTAGATTTTCTTCACCCCCATTTTACGGATTGGGAAACTAAGACACTTATTAGCAAGGTCAAAAGATTTGGCCAAGGTCACACTGCCAGTTAAGTGGTAGAGCTTGAAATTAAATGCAGATAGATCTGTCTGGCTCCAAAGTGCTTTTCTTCCTCTGGCTTTTAGATTTTAGTGTTTCTAGCTTACTTGACTGAGCATCTGTAAAGCAACTTTAACATACAACACTTGTGTCATAGTCTGTGGTCCCATTATCAGGGTCGTGCCAAACTAGTGTTGTCTTCCTCAACATCTTTTGAAAACTTCAAAGGAGAAATTATAATCTGTTGACTCTTTTCCCTTCCTGCCAGACCTATCCTCCTTCCCTTTCAGCATGTTTTGCCCATATTTAGAAGTCATTTGAAGCCCTTACTCCTATAATCAGTTTTTAGTGCTGGAAGGAGCCTAGCCATCAAAGCTTTCTGTGATTCCATTTGACCTTGCCTTTCCCACCTAATGGCTCTGTCCCACTTCATGGCTCTCTGATCTTAAAAGGTCTCTGCTTCTAAAATAACTTTCTTTTCATGATAGTCACAGTAAAGCACATTTATTGTGGAAAAAAATCAAGACACAGAAGTTGGGTGCAGTTATTTCTTGGTGGTGAAATTATGGGTTACTTAGACTTTCTATTTCAGTTCATCTCTTGGGGATACTGTGTGTGTGCAGATATGTATGTATATGCATACTTGTCCCTTCTTTTCCAGGTAGTGGTTGGGAATATGGGTTTTGGACCCTGAAAACCCCTCTTGAAATCTATCCTCTACCACTTGGCTATTTTTATGACTTTAGGCAAGTCATTTGACGTGAGCCTCGGTTTTGGTTTTTTTTTTTCATTTATTAACTAAGGACGTTACTGTTTGATGTAAAATAAGCTCTCAGTAATGGTAGCAATTCTCATTCTTTTTTTTTTAAACAGTAGCGATGATGTACTCTGGATGCTACAGTTTTGTGTTGGACAAATATTTAATCTCTACAGACTTTGATTTGTATAAACTGTCACATGCTACTAAAAAGCTATGATTATGATTTAATCAAAGTTGTGCATCTACTTAGTATTAGAGCCAAGACTAGAGTCCTGTTTCTCTGTGTCATAATTCAGTGCTATTTTCAAACTATAACTCCATCCCATGGTAAAAATCGCAGCATCAGTGAGCCACAGTTACTGATGTTATACTTCAGCTGAGAAAGAACCATGTGGTAGGTGGTGAAACAATTATTGGTTCATTAATCGACTACAGTTGACCCTTGAACAACACAGGTTTGAACTGTGTGAGTCCATTGCATGTGAATTTTTTTCAGTAAAGCCCTAGTACACTGCTACATGATCTGCGATTGGTCGAATCTGAATACGGAGGAACTGTGGGTAGGGAGGGCCAACTGAAGTTCTATGTGGATTTTCAACTGTGCGGAGGGTCAGTGGCCCTGGCTCCCTTTTTGTTCAAGGGTCAACTGTATATTCAATTTTCCTAAAGATTTAGGTTACAGTATCTTTTGAAAACAGATTGGTTGTGATATGAGGAAAGGAGTACATTATATATGGACTATAATAGTAATATAATGTATATTATAAATACATGCAGTTATAAGTATAAATTACAGAGTAAATAAGTTGAAGTTTTACAAAAGTGCTAATATTTCTTTTAACCCAGTGGATCTTGTGTGCCCTAAGAGTATATAGAACATTAAAATTCTGATGCTATAGGTATGTGACAGAGAAATGAGAACTACAGGTAAACAGTAGAACATGAATCTTCTTGTGACAATGAATATACCCAGTGTGTGACGTGCTTCCTCACTGCCAAGCATAGATAGGACAGTTACCTCGACCTTGGAGGTAACTGTTAGACAGTATTTGCTCTCAGGGTTCTTCCAGCTCTAAAATTCTGAGAGGTAGAAATTGGAAGGAAGCCCTGTTATCTTTCTTAAGTGTAGTCCAAGAACATGAACACATCCAGAAAATGCAGATCAGTCTCAGCCTACTGAGGAAATGGGTTTCGAATTGGATTCCATATGGTAAAGTAAATATCTGATTTTGGAGTTATTATACAAATTAGAGTTTTTGAATGTTAGGCTTGGAAGACACATACTAGTTCAAGTTCCTCATTTTACATATAGGAAACTGAGGCCTAGAGCAGTTTTGTGATTTGCCCAAGATTAGACCTCTCTTTAAGTAATGAAAACTTTTAAAACATGAACGTATGGGTCAAATTTTATTTTTAAAAATTCCATTGCTCTGAAAATTTCTTATTAATGAATTCCAAATCCTAATAGATGGCCCACTTGTTTATTTATTTATTTATTTTTGTCTTTTTACCATTTCTTGGGCCACTCCCATGGCATATGGAAGTTCCCAGGCTAGGAATCGAATCAGAGCTGTAGCCGCTGGCCTACGCCACAGCCACAGCAACACAGGGTCCGAGCTGTGTCTGCAACCTACACCACAGCTCACGGCAATGCCGGATCCTTTACCCCCTGAGCAAGGCCAGGGATGGAACCCACAACCTCATGGTTCCTAGTTGGATTCGTCAACCACCGCGCCACGACGGGAACTCCATGGCCCACTTGTTTAAATCAGGGTTTGATAAAGTAAAGTATTTTCTTATCGGCTTCGCCTGTGGCATGAGGAAGTTCCCAGGCTAAGGATCAAACCCACACCACAGCAGTGACTTGAGCTGCAGCAGCGACAGTGCCGGATCCTTAATCCACTGCACCACAAGGGAACTCCAGTATAGTAAAGGATTCTTAAAACAAGATTTGGATAAATCGTTAGAGTTTGTTCTGTTGTGATTTGAATTATAATTGGAAACACTGTCTGATTCATTGTCTTGATTTTAATTTCTCTTTTTCTTCTAGAATGTCTTGATTGTTGAAGTAAGTTTTACATACTTTCAATATGGTGTTTATGATTTTCTGACTTGGTATGCACAGTCCTAAAGGTAACCCAGGGAAAGAAATTCCTTCTCATCAGTTTTAACGGTGGGCTTGTGTTACAAGGGAGTGAGGGTGTGTTTTTTTGTAAGAAATATTTAGTGATTTATTCTTACTAGATAATGAAAAAAATTTTGGTGTATTTCTTAACCCTCTCTTTGTGGCTTGACTTTTTAAAATTTCTTTTAAAGTTGCAGGTGTTATTCCCATCCATGTTTTTATGCTTCTATTACACATGTCTAGCCATATACAAAATATATTTTTTGATAATTTATATGGTGCTGCACTCTGTATCTCTCTTGCAACTTGTTATTCTCACTCGAAATTGGTTTTGAGGTTATTCATGTTGAGACATAGAGAGTTCCTTGGCTTTAATCCTTCATAGCATTGCAGTGTACAAATCAACCTATTTATTGCCCTGCAATTAGGGAGCTTGCTTCCAATTTTTCCTACTATAACAGGGCTGCTAAGAGCATCCTTTTGCAGTATCCTGTGTGCAGGGGTGTGAGTTCGCTCTGGATACAGGCACTTAGAAGTGGAATGAGTGGTTATAGCGTTTGTACGTTTTCAGTTTTGCCGTTATTGACAAATGACTCGCCATAGTGGTCGTGTGCTTTGTACTCCCACCAAAGGCTGAGTTCTCACTCTTGTATGTAGAATGGTGTAAGGCTTAAGAGCAACAATAACCCCTAATTCATTTTTGTTGTCGTCAGGGTTTTTAGAAACTTTCGCTTACAGATTAAAAAATAAACAAATAACATCCTTTTCCAAGGGTTTTTGTCCATGAGTCATCCCTGGAAACTGGTTGTTTTTTTAAATGTACATTCACTAATTCCACTTTAGATTGATTCACTTTGTCTGTGGTAAAGTGCCACCTAACACATCACCACAAACTTAGCTTAAAATAGTCTATATTTATTGTCTCAGCTTTATTGTCTCCTGTCCTAGGGGTCAGGAGCCCTGAGTGCAGGCTAGCTTTGTCCTATGCCCCAGTTCTCATGAGGCTGAAATCAAAGCTGGGGCTCCTGCCTCACTGGTGGCTCTCGGTCCTCCTCCAAGTTCACTCAGTTTGTTGGCAGAACTGAGTTCCTCTGGTTGCAGGACTAAGGGCCCCATTTTCTTGCTGGCCCATGGCCTTCTCACATGGCAGCTGACTTCTTCAAAACCAGCAGCATCTCTCCAGGCTGCTCCAGCTCTCCTGTCTAACATAACCTAATGACTAGCCTGTCATTTCACAAGTCCCACTCACATTCAGGGCGGGGTTATTCTGGCTGTGTACACCAGGGGGCGGAAGTCCTGAGGGCTATCAGAATTCCGTCTGCCACAGCCCAGAAATCTGCATTTTTCACAAATCCCCAGCCCCGATGTTTCTGATGACTTAAAGCCCCACTTTGTGAACACTGCTTTATACCATTCTGTAGAGAGTGTTTTCATTGAAGAGCATTAGGGTTTTGGTTTAAGAAATAATTTCGCAGTTAAACATGGGTTTGTTTTAAATAATGTCCTACTTTTGACTAAATTGCTAAGATTCACTTTCATGTAGTCATTCTACATGGTAAAAACCTTATTACTCTGGATCCTTTTAAGATGATATAAAGCAGTGTTTCTCGGTGTGATCTCTTACCACCTGCATCTGAGAGTTGAAGGGAGAGTATCCTGATCTTGAATATATGAAAATCCCCTATATCTTTTATAATAAAGGGCAGCATCACACAACTCTCTAATATGTGTGTATGCATACTTGTATAGTATATATATATATATATGAAAGTATATATATATTTAAATTAGCTGTCATTGACCTCTTGATGTCTATAAAATCCAACCCTGAGGACTAGCATTCCTACTGCTTGCTGAGAGCTAAATTTACAGGTTCTAGAATATCTCAGTATGAATTGTGGTGAGAATTACTACACTAAAAAAAATGGCATTATTCCAGTTATACGTGGGATTTGGGTATTTTGTGTTTATATAATAATGAATTTTAAGCTATGATGGTTTTATTTACCATTTAAATGTCTTCCCTTTTTTTAAAGGATATAATTGACACTGGCAAAACAATGCAAACCTTGCTTTCCTTGGTCAAGCAGCATAATCCAAAGATGGTCAAGGTTGCAAGGTATGTACATAACATTTTGATATATCTCCTTTCCTCAGTTGAAAAAGGATTAAGTAATTGCTTCTTTATAGGGTAAGTTCTCTCAACTCTTTTTGTGTGTGTGTGTGTGTGTGTGTGTGTGTGTGTATGTGTGTGTGTGTGTGTTTAGGACCGTACCCACAGCATGTGGAGGTTCCCAGGCTAGGGGTCAAAGCGGAGCTACAGCTGCCGGCAGCGCCAGAGTCGAGCCACATCTGTGACCTACACCACAGCTCATGGCAATGCAGAATCCTTAACCCACTGAGCGAGGCCAGGGATCGAACCTGCATCCTCATGGATACTAGTCTGGTTCGTTACTGCTGAGCTACAATGGGAACTCCAGTTTTCTTTATCTTCAAAACGTAATATAATCTCAAATAAGAATCAGTAAGTGTCCTTTGTAAATAATTTGTCATGTGTTAAAGCCTTTCCGTGCAGTCACCTTATTGCCTAATGTTCCTAACATTTGGTTTTTCAGCAATCTGATAATGGCGTCAACTTGTCCTGAGTAGCATGGCAGAGGATTTTTGGCCTCTTTGCAAAACTGAGACCAAGGATCCTAAAGAGGGCTTAGGCAGTGGCAGGAAGGGGTGGGCCCTGGCGCTCCTGAGCTCCTGGAACCAGTGATGCATCAGGTTTTGTAGCCACATGGGAAATGTGCAGTGCCTGTTTCCTGTCTTCTAAGCCAGCCTCACCTCCTGGTCTGACCTACGCTGTTTGGCTTTTGCTTCATTAGTTCTACCCATGTTTATCCTTGATGGGGGTTTCACTCCCTGACAGCTCTGTGATAGACTGTTACCCCACTTCACAGATGGGGGGACACCAAGGCATAGGGGGTTAGCCACACAGGCACAGAGCTAAAACACTGTAGCAGGGAGATTTGAACCCAGGCAACCTGGCTCAGAGTTCATACCTTATTATTTTAAGCTTTTTGTCCAGTGACATCCCTGGGTGTTTTTTTGTTGTTGTTGTTGTTTTTAATGTTTGACCAATCTGCAGTTTTTGTGTAGGGGTCACATACTGATCTAACTTTTTTTTTTTCCTAAATGATTAACCAGTTTTTATAAACCTTTTGAAGGATGAGAATATCTGCCCAGTGTCTTTGAATCCCAGTAAGCCTCCTACTGAGTCATATGTCAGCAGTTTGTCCGCGGGGGCTTTTCTGACAGCTGGTGCAAGTGTATTGTCAAGTGAGCTTTTACTTTAAATGGACTGGGGACAGGCATGCTGAGTGTGTATAAATGATGCATTTGAGGGCACTAAGTAGTTTCCTGTAAACCCGTCAGTGCACTTGCTTATTTCTCTCCATGCTTTTAGGGTTTTAAATGTCACCCTACTGTGGCTCGGGCTCCTCCAGATGCTCTTTTGTGCCTCTTTCTTGGAATATGCTGTGAAACTGAGATAGGCTGCCTCAAGAGAGCTATTTCCTGTGGCTGGAGGTGTGAAGTGTAAACAGAATACCTAGGTCATTTCTTAGTGATGGAGCTGGCCCAAGTCAGGTGTTTGAGTTGTTTCTCAGCCTTCTTTTTTCCTCATCTCTTCCTTACCATTACATTTTAATATCACAGATATATTATATATCTTTATGTAGTGTATGTGTATACATGCTTTGTGCATAACAAGAGTAAGTGTCAAGCTTATTCTTTTTATTCAGTGCAGGTTTAAGAATGACCAGAAAGCTTCTTAACTTAAAAGTTTAATTAAAGGGAGTTCCCATTGTGGCTCAGCAGTAACGAACCTGACTAGTATCCATGAGGATGTGGGTTCGATCCCTGGCCTTGCTCAGTGGGTTAAGTATCTAGCGTTGCCGTGAGCTGTGGCATAGGTCACAGACGTGGCACATGTCCTGTGTGGCCGTGACTGTGGTGTGGGCCGGCAGCTGTAGCTCCGATTCTGCCCCCAGCCTGGGAACTTGCATATGCCTCAGGTGCCACCCTAAAAAAGAGCAAAAAAAATTTTTTTTAATTATGGAGTTCCCGTCGTGGTTCAGTGGTTAACGAATCCAACTAGGAACCATGAGGTTGCGGGTTCAATCCCTGGCCTCGCTCAGTGGGTTAAGGATCCGGCGTTGCTGTGAGCTGTGGTGTGGGTCACAGACATGGCTTGGATCCCATGTTGCTGTGGCTGTGGTGTAGGCCGGCGGCTATAGCTCCGATTCGATCCCTAGCCTGGGAACCTCCATATGGCAGGGGAGTAGCCCTAGAAAAGGCAAAAAGACAAAAAAAAAAAAAAGTTTAATTAAAAACTATTAACCAACAGGCATGTCAAATGCTATGGCCACTTTGGAAAACAGTTTGGCAGTTTCTTAAGAAAGTAAACATGTGACTACCATACAACTCTAGCAGTTGCAGTCTAGGCGTTAATCCCAGAGAAATGAGAACTTAATGTCCACATAAAAATCTGCCTATCAGTGTTCATGGCAGCTTCATTTGTAATGGCTTCAAACTGGAAAGAACCAAACTGTCCTTCAGTGGGTGACTGGTCAAAATAACTGTGGGCCACCCTACCGGGGAATCCTACTCAACACTAACAAGGAACAAACTGTTGAGCCACACAACGACCTGGAAGAGCCTCAAGGGAATTGTACCAATAAAAGCCCATCTCAATACTGTACTGTACTGTATTGAGTACTGTACTATATGATTCCGTTTATCCAACCTTCTTCAAGTGACAAAATGGTAGAAATGGAGAGCAGATTAATGGTTGCCAGGGGTTAGGGGTGATGGGTGAATGTGACTATAAATAAAGAGGTAGCAAGAGAACGCCAGGTGTGATGGAAAGTCCTGCATCCTGGTGGTGGTGGCTACATGGTTTCTCCACATATGTGAGAAAACTGCGTAGAACCACACACATACAAATCTGGATAAGGTCAGCAGTGTCCACGTCCTGGGTGTGGGCATCCACTACAGTTATGTGTGATGTTCATTGGGGGAAACTGGAGAAAGGGCACGCAGGCCCTCCCTTTGCCTTTTTTTTTTTTTTTTTTTGCAACTTCCTATGCATCTGCAATTATTTCAAAATAATTCATTCAGATCTATAGGCATATGAGGTGCCAGGTTCCCCAGAACTCTCAGTACAGCTTGCACTGCATTTAATGATACCTTTTCTGGATTGTTCCTGGATGAGTGAGGTACATGGCTGGGTGTTTGCTCTGATTGGTTCGTTATTTCCTTTCTGAGTGGAAATCGAGTCCAGGTATGCCTTCTGATTCCTAGAAGGAGACTCACGAGGGACTTGCTTGCTTAGGCCAGTGCTTCTCAATTTGGGCTGTGCGTTGGAGTCATCCATGAGTTTGAAACACAAAACCACCTATATCTGTGTCCCACCCCCCGAGATTCTGATGTGAGTGGTCAGGGGTATGGCCTGGGTATCTGAGTTTTGTTACATATTTTTTAAAGTTTCCTCTAATGTGCAGCTAAGGTTGAGCATCCTTTTAAGTCCTTTCGAGCCCTTTTAATATATTTATCTAGGAAGGTATGAAATCTTAAGTTGTATCGGGACTGCCCTTATTAACATATGTAAAGGCTTTCAAAACACCGTTACAGATTTTTTAAATGGTTGAAAAATTTCAGCAGGGAGTGCTTGGGTTATGAATGAGACTTTGTTAGAGTTGACGCATCCTACCTGCAGGTTCTGCTCTCAAAATTAAATACTAGCTCCTTCACCCTGCTACTTATTTTTCAGCCGGAGGTGATACTCACCTCTCCCACACCCATTGGTGGCTTGGTGACTGTATTTCCCAGGAATTTGGGACTGAGAGCCTCTATCTGGTCACCTTGCTCAATTGGCGTTCCCCACCCATTCAGCCGCCCAGTGAGTCGGGGGCAGCCCTCAGAATGGTCCATCATGTTCCAGGTGGAGATGAATCCAAGGCCTCCTCTGTCATGTGAACCCACAGCACCCCCTGCCCAGGGACCCCTGGGATTGAGCTCTCCATTTCAGTCTTTCTTTGGGTTTATTAAAACTGACCAGGGTGGGCTGAACTGCAGATGAAACCATGCTGCAGCACATGAATGTTCTCTTCTGTAGTGCCCTGCAGTGTCTCTCTGTGTCACATGTCACATTTTATAATTCACAGCTTGCTGGTGAAAAGGACCCCTCGAAGTGTTGGCTATAGACCAGACTGTAAGTGAATTCGTTTTTGTCAATCATTTAACCATCTTTAACCCAAACAAGCTTTATATGAAATGGTTTAAAGTTGCTTTAGAGACTCTTTGCATGTATTCAATTTGAAAGTGATGTATTCTGTATCTAAATGATGGATTATGATTCTTTTTAGTTGTTGGATTTGAAATTCCAGACAAGTTTGTGGTAGGCTATGCCCTTGACTACAATGAATACTTCAGGGACTTGAATGTAAGTGATGCTTCTTTTCCTCACTCGCATTTTTCAGAACCCATATAACAATTTACAAAAGAGAAGAATTGTTTTCTCTTTCCAGCACCTCATCATTTGAACAGCCTGATGGTTCCCATTAGTCACATAAAGCTGTAGTCGAGTACAGACGTCCTTAGAGCTGGCACTTGGCCAGGCTAGGGTGACACTTCTTTCTGGCTGAAACAGTTGAACAGCTTTAATGTACAGTAACTGTCCCATTATTATTTCAGAAGATAGATGTGGTCATAAGTAAGAAATAAATGAACCAGCTTAAGTCTTTTAATTCACTCGCCTTCAAATGCGCGCCTCCTACTCCAGAGGCAGGAGTCCCAAGAACGCATTTGCGAACCCGGGTGAGGAAGATCCGGGAGGCAGCGCAAACCTCTGTTTGTCTTGTACAAACCCCTGCAGCGTAATCCTATTCACATAAGACATGCAAACGACTGTTCTTGCCTTTCATTTCTGAATACACTTTTCTAAGATGAATTTCTGGATGTTTTATTTTGTAGCATGTTTGTGTCATTAGTGAAACTGGAAAAGCAAAATACAAAGCCTAAGAGGAGAGTTCAAGTTGAGTTTGGAAACATCTGGAGTCCCATTGAAATCACCAGTAAAGTTATCACATGTTCTAGTTCTGTGGCCAGCTGCTTAGTAGAGCTAATTGCATGTTATCTTCTAAGAATTTTACGTTTTGTATTTTAGAAATGTCAGTTGCTGCATTCCTGAACTCTTTATTTGCACTATGAGCCTATAGACTATCGGTTCCCTTTGGGTGGATTGTTGTTTGACTCGTGAATGAAAAATCTCTTAAACCACACCACTATTGAATGAAAATATTGAAATCGTATCTGTAAGAAACATTTAAAGAGAAGAATATATTAGTTTTTTAATTGGTACTTTAATTTTTATATATTCAGGAAAGAACAGAAGTGATTGAATATTGTTAATTATTACCACTGTGTGTTTAGAAAAGTAAGCAGTCAGTTTCATATCAGTGACAGCACTTAGAGGTATTGTTATGTCAAATAAAAAATATGTCCTGGGATTATTTTAGTAGGTTTCAACACTATTGACTGTATTTTCTCTCTTGTTCAGATTATTTCCGGTGAGTTGTTGTCAATAAGTACAGACCCATAAATTCCAGAAACCTACCAATTTTTGAATTCGTCAGTGTAAAAATCCTTAAAATAAAGGCTGTCTCTTTAAAAGAAACTATGCATGCCTGTTGTTTCTCTACAAATTAACCTGGTGTAGTTTTCTGTTGGCTACTTTTCCCTGTCTGTTAAATTTTAGTAGCTAGTTTAATTGTAATCTTTACCAAGCACAGAAAATAATGATTATCTGGTAGAATGGGTTGGTGGAGCTACTGAGATTCTTACCTACTTCGGAGACATGCAATTTGAGACACGTGGTATATAGTTTACTATATTTGCCTATGCTAAAATCACATGGCTCTCTCGGCATTCTGTTAGATTGCAACCCCACAAGCATCTCCACGGTTTGTTTTCAGACATACTATTAACCTTCTTTGTGTAGAAGTACCCTGTCGACTAAAGAACAGTAATAAAATCTTTTGTTTTCTGGGAGCAGGAAGAAAAGTTTTAAACTCAAATTCTTCACTGCTTCTCTGCCAGGTAAGGTATGAACTAGCAACCTTGCAAGCCATCCAGCTATATTTATCCCTTTAAAAAAAGCTTGCTGGGGGAGTTCCCACTGTGGCTCAGTGGGTTAAGAACCCGACTAGTATCCATGAGGATGTGGGTTCGATCCCTGGCCTCGCTCAGCAGGTTAAGGATCCGGTGTTGCTGTGAGCTGTGGTGTAGGTCGCAGATGCGGCTCAGATCTGGCGTGGCTGTGGCTGTGGCTGTGGCCAGCAGCTGTAGTTGCAATTGGACCCCTAGCCCGAGAACCTCTATATGCCGCGGGTGCAGCCCTAAAAAGAAAAAAATAATAAAAAAGCTGCTGTAATTTCTAGCAGCAACTAGGGATCTTTAAATGATACTAAATAATAATTTGTTAAAGACCTAGAACTTCCTAGTTTACAAATGTTTTCACTTTCGTCATCTCATCAGGTCTTCCTAATAATCCTGTGAGGCCAAGATACGTGCAGATAATAGCCAGGATAATTCCTCACCCCTGTCGTCTTCTCAGCCCGCCACCTCCCACCTCACTTCCCCTGCATCCTGCCTCCCACCGTAGGCCCTCCTCACCTCCTCTCTCCAGTTGCACTTGGCTCCTTGGGTTAGGTCGAACCGTATGAAATTACCATTCTTGTAGTTAAAAATCGTTGGCTCTTGGCAGTTTTGGGTGATATAACTGAATAACCTGCAGAATAATTTACATTTCTATTTGTACTCACCCTATCTCTCCCCTTCCTGTCTTCTAGAGTGTAAGTTCCTTATGAGGAGGGCAAGGGTGTTTTCATTTTATCGAAGAATAGAGTGAAGGGGGAGGGGCAAGATGGAGGGAAAGAGATGAAGAGGTTCGAACTATTACATATAAAATATTTTATTCATTTACTTATTGAGGCCCCACCCATGGCACGTGGAAGTTCCCAGGCCGGAGATGGAACCCACGCCACAGCAATGACCGACCGGAGCCACTGCAGTGACAACACCAGATCCTTAACCTGCTGTACCACAAGGGAATTCCGTGTGCATAGGATAAAGGAGGACAAGAATTTGTATTGTTCAGTGATGTATAGCTAGTGCCTCAGACGTAGTAGCAGCTCAGCTGGTTGTTGAATGAATGAGTGAATAGCTAAGGGCTCTAGGTTAGACCATCCTGACCTTTCCTTATTAGCTATGTGACCTCGAGTCCCTTAACTTTGGAACCTATTTCCTCAACTGATCAATAGAAATAATGCTGGCTTGTCCACAGGCTTACTGTAAGGTTTAATGTAAGGTTTAATTGGATGCGGTGGTGCAGAGGAAACAGGACAGTGAAATGAAATGTCCTTTGCTTGATTTTAGGACCAAGGGCAACATGAACTGTTTTAGGAGTACTACCCTCCGAGGGCGTGTTGGGGCTTACCTTAGCCACCTGGGAGGTGCCTGTGTCAAACCTCTCAGGTTCCCACATTGCGAATGCTTAGACTGTTGTCCATGTCATACCTGTAAATATAGGTAGGCCCCCGTTTATAAAAAAGATTTATAGATAATCTGCGCCACTGCTCTGATTCTTTAGTTTGGTAAGTTAAACATTTAATGTCCTTACCTGCATTTGAGATTCTGGAAACACACCAAGCACCCACAGTGTGCCAGGAACTATGGAAGATGAGCAAGGTTTCTGATTTCATAAGGGCTACATTCCACTTGGGGCAAGTGACAGTAAATAGACGAATTCAAATAGTTGCAGGCTGTGAAGGCTGTCCAACAGCAATGTGGGAGGGGCTGGGGACCCGGGTTGGGCGCCATGTTAGGTCAGGCTGTTGGGGAAGGTCATGGTCGAGCTACCACTAAAGGGAAGAGTTGGAGCACAGAGTTCTTCCAGTAAGAACAGCAAATGCAAAAGGGGGCTGAGATGGGGACAAGCCATCTGAGATGCTGGAGGGAGAGAAGGAAGGTCAGCGTGTGACAAGAGTAAGGAGAGGGGTAGGAGCTGGGATTGGAGAGGAAGGCCACGGCCAGACCCCGGACTGCTCAGGCCCTCCATTGGCTGTGACACGGAGGCCGGATGGCGCGCATTCCGCAGAGGGAAGGCACTTGAGAGTTGTTTCCCTAGAGAGGGGTATGGTTTAATTTGCATTTTTAAAGGGACAAGAACCGGTCAGCCCCATCCCTACCCCGCATTGCACTTAGGGTCATTCTTCATTCTAGGGTTTTCTTTTCCTCTTTTTGGATGATGATCTTCTAAAAAACGTACGTCAGGGTACAGTTGGCCCTTAACATGATTTTGAACTGCGCAGGCCCACATTCACAGGTATATTTCAATAAGTACCTACAGTGCTACAGGGTCCTCTGTGGGTTGAACCCAAGCATGTGGAACTGCCAAGTTCTTTGCGGCTTTTTGGAGTTCCTGTCGTGGCTCAACGGAAACGAATCTGACTAGTATCCATGAGGACGCGGGTTCAATTCCTGGCCTCACTCAGTAGTTAAGGATCTGGCGTCACTGTGGCTGTGGTGTAGGCTGGCGGCTACAGCTCTGATTCGACCCCTAGCCTGGGAACCTCCATATGCCGCGGTGCAGCCCTA
This sequence comes from Sus scrofa, assembly GCF_054392235.1. Classification (NCBI taxonomy): domain Eukaryota; kingdom Metazoa; phylum Chordata; class Mammalia; order Artiodactyla; family Suidae; genus Sus; species Sus scrofa. The sequence continues at coordinate 120,582,447 of NC_139401.1, forward strand.
AAAAGACAAAAAAAAAAAAAAAGGTTCTGTGTGGCTGTTTGACTACTCAGAGGGTCAGCGCCCCTAACCCCCGTGTTTAGCTGTTTATCACTTGCCTCCTTACCACTTGAAAGCTCGAACCATCCTCTGGTGGGTAAGCCCATGTGTAAACTGGCCCCTGGCCACTTGTGTAACTGGATTTATCCTCCGTCTCCTTGCACATTCACTTCCCACTGCTGTTCCCCCTGCCTGTCACTCAGTCGTCCCCCCCCCCCCCGCCACCCATGGGCCCAGCTGGCTCAGGATCACCTTGACAAACCCTTCCCTGGTCTCCCTCCCCAGCAGCCTCAGAGGCTCTCTCATCACTTCTCTTTTAGTTTCCTCGTGATCCTCAGCTCTGACCCAAGTGCACTCCCTAAATGGCAGCTACGACCACAGCTGCTAGTTGGAGCTGCTCTGCCATCCATTCGAGCGGCGGGGCAGGGAGGTGGGGGGAGCAGAAAGCCTGAGGGGATGCAGATAGTTTATTATTTAGCAGCGTAGCCAAGACCAGCGCGATGTCAGCTTCCTGTATCCCCAGTCCCACAGGATGCCATGAAACTAGAGAGGAGAGATGACGCAAGTGGTGGGATGCCCTGCCGTGGAGGAGCCGGGCTCCACACTCCAACCAAATGACTGCATAGCCTGCAGCTGCACCCTGAGTGGGGTGGCCAGGTTGAAAGTCCCATGCCTCACGGGAACCAAGGAGGAGGAGGTGGGTGGCAAATGGCCTCGGGACAGCTCCTCCCAAGGCTGCCTGTGTTCCCGGGAGGGCCCAGGGCATTCATCTGAGACTTGGGTTGGACTGCAGTTGACCTTGTCCGTACCATATGGCCTGGGCAGCAACGTCCATGGCAAAGCTGTTCCCTTACGAACACCCGCCCAATGGAGCTTTTCCTGTATTTCTCTACTTACTGGCTGTCTCCCCTAGTAGACCGTCAGCTCCGTGAGGGCAGGACCCTGACAGGCTTGTTCACGGCTGTATTGGACACGTATGGGAATGCCTGGCAGATTAAAGTGCTTGATAAATATTTGTTGAGTGGATGATAGAAAGTTAAAAAGCGAATATGTTAAAATTAATACTGAATTACCTAGAATAAGAAACAAAACATTTTTCAGGTTGAGCAAAGGAAAAAAACCCCTATATATTAGTAATCATTTACTGAATTATCACCATGTGCAATGGAACCATACTGAGCATTTTTTTTTTTTTGTCTTTTGTCTTTTTGGGTCCACACCCACGGCATATGGAGGTTCCCAGGCTAGGGGTGGAATTGGAGCTATAGCCGCCGGCCTACACCACAGCCACAGTAACGGGATCTGAGCTGAATGTGCAACCTACACCACAGCCCGCGGCAATGCTGGATCCTTAACCCACTGAACAAGGCCGGAAATCAAACCTGCATCCTTATGGATGCTAGTCAGATTCATTTCCACTGAGCCATGACGGGAAATCCCATACTAAGCACTTTTGAATCCCCTATGAGGTGGGGTGAGGTTTTTTTAAATCATCCCAATTTCACATATGAAGAAATACAAGCCCAGAGAGGTTGCATCATTTGCCCAGGATCACACAGCTAGACGTGGCGGATGAGGAATTTGAACCCAGGTAATTTTATTCCAGAGCCTGGCTCTTAGTTCATTGCCACTTAACCTTTGGCACCCAGCTCTTATGTGGAAACTAATACACTGTAGAGGAAAATATTAAGCTCAATGATTCCAAATGGCTTGTACATTAAAGAGTTTTTTTGAGGTCACAGCTATCTTTAAGCATGTAAACTTATCAACAGCAAAAAAGAAAAAAAAAGACCCAACAACCCAATTGAAAAATGGGCAAAAGGAGTTCCCATTGTGGCACAGTGGTTAACAAATCCATCTAGGAACCATGAGGTTGCGGGTTCGGTCCCTGGCCTTGCTCAGTGGGTTAAGGATCCGGCGTTGCCGTGAGCTGTGGTGTAGATCGCAGACGTGGCTCGGATCCCGTGTTGCTGTGGCTCTGGCGTAGGCCGGTGGCTACGGCTCCGATTGGACCCCTAGCCTGGGAACCTCCATATGCCGTGGGAGCGGCCCAAGAAATGGCAAAAAGACAAAAAAAAAAAAAAAAAAGAAAAATGGGCAAAAGACCTGAATAGACATTTCTCAAAGAAAATATACAGATGGTCAACAAGCACATGAAAAAAAATGTTCAACATCACTGATTATTGGAGAAATGCAAATCAAAACTATTGGGAGGTACCACCTCACACCAGTCAGAATGGCCATCATTAACAAGTCAACAAATAACAAATGCTGGAGGGGGTGTGGAGAAAAGGGAACCCTCCTGCACTGTTGGTGGGAATGTAAATTGGCACAACCGCTATGGAAACAGTAAGGAGGGACCTCAGAAAACTAAATATAGAACTACCATATGACCCAGCAATCCCACTCTCAGGCATATATCCAGACAAAGCTTTCATTGAAAAAGATACATGCATCTCATGTATTCACAACAGCCAAGACATGGAAACAACCCAAATGTCCATCAACAGATGACTGGATTAAGAAGATGTGGTACATATACACAATGGAATATTACTCGGCCATTAAAAAGAATGAAATACTGGCATTTTTAGCAACACGGATGGAACTAGACACTCTCATACTGAGTGAAGTAAGTCAGAAAGACAAATACCATATGCTGTCATTTATACCTGGAAGCTAATACATGGCACAAATGAACATTTCCTCAGAAAAGAAATTCATGGACTTGGAGAACAGCCTTATAGTTGCCAAGGGGGACGGGGAGGGAGTGGGATGGACTGGGAGTCTGAGGTTCATAGATATAAACTATTGCATTTGGAGTCGATAAGCAATGAGATCCTGCTGCAGAGCACAGGGAACTGTATCTAGTCACTTATGATGGGAGATAATATGAGAAAAAGTATGTGTGTGTGTATATATATATATATGACTGGGTCACTTTGCTGTACAGTAGAAATTGACGGAACGTTGTAAATCAACTATGATGGAAAAAATAAAGATCATTAAAGAAAAGAATGTAAATTGCTTCCTCTGACACTGGGAAGCATTTTCAAAGACAACTGTGGAGTTCCTCTAATGGGATCTTCAGATTTTTCTGCTGGCTCATTTTATGATCCCGTGGGCAACTTCAGACAAAATAACTTTCTGGCCTGAAGGATTGTGTGTGCTCTTTGCCATTTGTACATGTAAATGTTATAGATACTTCCAACCACTTGAAAGAGTAATGATTTTTTAGTGGTTTTTCATTATTATTTGTGACTTCAAGCATTACTGATAATAACAGCCAAATTAAGTTTCAAGTTTTCTCTTTACACAGCATGAGTGTACTTCGTAATGAGCTTCCCCATTTTGATTCATGAGTGAAGTGACTTTCAAACTTTGAAGCTTTTCATTTTTCTTTTTTTTTTTTAATTGCCACACCAACGGCATATGGCAGTTCCCAGCCAAGGACTGAATCTGAGCTGCAGCTGGGACCTTCTCTGCAGCTGTTGCAGCACCGGATCCTTTAACCCACTGTGCCAGGCTCGGGATCGAACCCACACCTTTGCAGCTACCTGAGCCATTGCAGTCAGATTCTTAACTCACTGTGCCACAACGGGAACTCCCTAAACTTGGTAGCTTTTCTGTAGAGTTTCTTTTCCTAACTTTTTTTTTTTTTTTTGGTCTTTTGTCTTTTTAGGGCCACACCCTTGACATATGGAAATTCCCAGGCTAGGGGTTGAATCTAAGCTACAGCTGCCAGCTTACACCACAGCCACAGCAATGGCAGATCTGAGCTGTGTTTGCACCCTACACCGCAGCTCACTGCAACACCGGATCCTTAACCCAATTGAGGAGGCCAGGGATCGAACCTGCTGCCTCAGGATTCCTAGTCAGATTCATTTCAGCTGCAACATGACGGGAACTCCTTGAGCTTTGAACTTAAATCACAGGTTCACTTACATTGCGTCTTTTCCTCTGGAACTTTTGCTGTGCCTACCCATTTTCAAGCAGGTTCCTACTTCCTGGCACCATGGACTATTATAGATTCACCTTGTGTTTTCCCTGCCCTGGTCTGGAATCAGCCATTACTTCAAGGAGCTCTGGTTCCTTTATTGGAGAAGGGTATTAGAAACCAAAATCTGGTTGCTGGGTGTGCTTATGACTATCTGAGTGTCCTTGCTTCTAGGTCCTCCCAGTGGCGAGACCTAGGAAATATTAGCATGCGTACTAACCCATGTGCAATCTGTATCTACTTCTCTATCTGGGTGAGAATGAATCTTGTATTTTATTTTCACATGTCTGATGTCTCCACTCTAACCTACACCACAGGATTCAGTCTAGCCTTCCCTTTTGCCTTATTCTTCACTTTTTTCTTTGATGGCAGGGACACAGCTCTATTCACTAGTTTGTGCAACTCTAGTATAATAAAGTAGTTACATATGCCTGTAACAGATTTATTGACTAGAGTCCAGTATTTGTGGACAGATCTTTGTCGTAAGCCTTACAGTATCCAATCAAAATGCTGTTTTCCAAAATGACTTTGGCTGTGTTATTAACCTGTTATGCAATTCGATTCATGTGTTAGTGTTTATATCTTATGTACGCCCCCATCTCCCATATCCTAGTTGTAGTTACTTATTGTGGTGAAACATAATAAGAGTCAGAACTATATAAAAAGTTCTATGCAGGAGTTCCCCTTGTAGCACAGAGGAAACGAACCTGAGTAGTACCCATGAGGATGCGGGTTCAATTCCTGGTCTCGCCTAGTGGGTGGGGGATCTGGCATTGCCTTGAGCTTTGGTGTAGGTCACAGATGCGGCCCGGATCTGGTGTTGCTGTGGCTGTGGTGTAGGCTGCCAGCTGTAGCTCTGATTTGACCCCTAGCCTGGGAACCTCCATATGCCATAGGTGCAGCCCTTAAAAAAAAAAAAAAAAAAAAAAGTCTACACAGATATTGTTCCCTCTCCACGTCCACATCACCCCCATCTCACTGCCTTTCCTCCCATCCCTCCCATGCCCTTGTTAATGGCAGTTACAGCTTTGCCGAGTACTCACTGCATGCCGGCACCTCGCACACATTGCATCGCTCCTGTTCACAACGCCTTGAGGTAAGTACTATTCTGACTCCCCATTTTCTTGGATGAGGGGGCTGAGCCCCCAGAGAGTGAAAGGAACTTGTGCGCGGTGACATATCTGGAATATAACCAGCACTCATGCCAGGGTCTGACACCAGAGCCAGTGTTCACACCAACCACCCCCTTCTTAAAAATTGCCTGGTCCCTCCTCCTTCCAAAGCCACCTTTCTGAAGACACTCTGTTAATGTGTTAACTAGCCCTTGCTCTAGTTGGTCAGGTGCGGTTAGGCAAGGTCCACAAGGGGCAACCTGGCCTTTGGTTGGAACCTGGGGAAAGATGCTGCCTTCGGCTGATTCTGCCCATTTTCAAAATATATTTACATATGTTACCTGTAAATTTGAACACATAACAATTTCCTTAAGGAGTTCCTGTCGTGGCGCGGTGGTTAACAAATCCGACTAGGAACTATGAAGTTGCGGGTTCGATCCCTGGCCTTGCTCAGTGGGTTAAGGATCTGGCGTTGCCGTGAGCTGTAGTGTAGGTTGCAGACGCAGCTCGGATCCCGCGTTGCTGTGGCTCTGGCGTAGGCCGGTGGCTACAGCTCCGATTCGACCCCTAGCCTGGGAACCTCCATATGCCACGGGTGCGGCCCTAGAAAAGGCAGAAAGGCAAAAAATAAAATAAAATAACAATTTCCTTAAAAGGTCACTGAGCTTTCATAGAAAATAATTGTCGGGGGTCACACAGGTTAAAGCTGCTCAACTTCCTGTGTCGCAGGCTCTGTGCTAGGTGCTTTGGGGCATTCAAAGAGGAAACTCGGAGCAGGGAAGGGGAGGCAGGAGGTATTCTGGGAGCAGCAGCATTTGAAATGGGACTTGGGAGAATGGGAAAGGGTCAGACAGATACGGAGGAAAGAAGGCCATGGGGAAAGGTTTCAGCCCAAAGGTCTGCCTGGGCAAAGGGACGGGGATGAAAACCACAGGAGAGTAGGGGGGAGGGCGCGTGGTCTATTCTGGTTGTGGCAGAAAAAGGAGGAAGAGGGCGATGAGAAGAGAGAAGGCCAGACAGGTAGGCTGCGGTCATCTTAGTGGACTTGGTATCAGCTAGGATGTTCTAGGCTTCCAGCCCTATTGCCCCGATCAAACTGGCTTCAACAACAAGGCTTAGGAGTTCCCCGTGTGGCTCAGTGGTAATGAACCCAATGAGCATCCATGAGGACCTGAGCGCGATCCCTGGCCTCACTTTGAGGGTTAAGGATCCTGCGTTGCCATGAACTGTGGCTGTGGCTGTGGCTGTGGCAGGCAGCTGCAGGTCCGATTGGACCCCTAGCCTGGGACCCTCCGTGTGCTGAGGGTGCAACCCTAAAAAGCAAAACAAACAAACCAAAAACCCAATGAAGTTTATTGGCTCCGTCACTGGGAAGTCAGGCCTGACCAGTTTGATCCGCTGCTCTACCAGGATGCCCAGGCCCGTGATTTTCATGAGTCCAGCCTGCTGTCCATAGCGCCAGCGTCACCCTCAGTCTGGTCCTTCTTGCGGTCAGAAGGAGCTGCCAATCATCATCTGAGAGTAAGCTTCCTTGAGAAAGGCTTTCTGTGTCAGCTCTGTTAAAAGGGGTGAAAAGAGTTCCCGTCGTGGCTCAGGGGTTAACGAATCTGACTAGCATCCATGAGGACATAAGTTTGATCCCTGGCCTCGCTCAGTGGGTTAAGGATCCGGCGTCGCCATGAACTGTGGTGTAGGTTGCAGATGCGGCTCGGATCCTGCGTGGCTGTAGCTGTGATACTGGCTGGCAGTTGTAGCTCCAATTCGACCCCTAGCCTGGGAACCTCCATATGCTGTGGGTGTGGCCCTAAAAAGCAAAAATAAAATAAGACACACATTTATGACACTTAGGACGCAACTGGAAATTTGAATAGACTTGGATGTACATTGATAGCCAGAAATTGTGGTTTTTAAAGTATGGAATAATATATTGTGGTTATGTTTCTTTAAAAAGAGTCCTAGCTTTTAGAAATAAATATTCAGTTATTTACAGATGAAAATAGCTTGATGTTTGGGATTTATATCAAAATAATCCGGGAGTGGAGGGAAGTAGGTGGAGATGTGGCTGCAAGATTGGCCACAAGGGAGTTCCTGCTGTGGCTCAGCGGTAATGAACCTGACTAGTATCCATAAGGATGAAGGTTCCATCCCTGTCCTCCATCAGTAGGTTAAGGATATGACGTTGCCACAAGCTGTGACGTAGGTCACAGATGTGGCTCGGATCTGGTGCAGCTCCGATTCGACCCCTAGCCTGGGAACTTCCATATGCCTCAGGTGCAGCCCTAAAAAGACCAAAAAAAAAAAAAAAAAAAAAAAAAAGATTGGCCCTGAGCCGCTGATTACTGAAGTGAGTGATGGGTCTATGTGGAGTTTATGATAATGTTGTACCTTTTTTTATACGTTTGAAATTTTCCATAATAAAAAATTTTTAGGAAAGGAAGAAAAACAAGATATCAGGATAAGCCTAATTGAGAAGGTGACATTTGCTCTGGAATGCTTAGCATGTACAGGGCCCCCGCCACCATCTGGCATTAAAAATACTAAAAACATACTGTCTAGGGACTGCTATGATAGATCGAAGATGACCAAAAATTCTTTCCTAATCCTCCCTTTAAGGGGTGGAGAAAAGCCCTCACCCCCACCGCCTTGAATCCAGAGACTTGAATTTAGAGACTTGCTTGAGCAACAGACTACAGCGGAGGTGACATTCCAGCAGGTCTAGGCTACGTCATAAGAAGTCTTACAGCTTCGTGTGGCTCTCTTGAAACACTCAAAGTCCCAAGCTACTCCATGAGAAGGTTGACCACCCAGAGCCTGTCACCCAGGAGGCCAGGCTCCAGGAAAGAGTCCTAGCTGAAGCCAGTCTTCTACGCATCCCTACCAAGGCTCCAGGCTTGTGCAGAGCCCGTGTGGTCCTTCCAGGCCAGCCCACCTGCCATGCGAAATAGAAGAAAGTCCTTAGCTGAACCCTGCTTGAATTCCTAGCCCATAGAAATCATGAGACATAATTGATTGGTTGACGCTTTAAGTCACTGAGTTTTGAGGTCGTTTTTAGACAGCAAGTGGCGGCCAGAATAGAGCTCTATACAGATGGGACAAGTTATTTAAGCAAGGCGATAATAAACACCAACGTCGGAACGATGTTTATTGGAGGGGGAGGTGCAGGTAGGAAGACGCAGGGGATGAGATGGGAATGGACACAGGTGGATTTGAAGGTGTCCACAGGGCCTAGTCCTGAGATGGGGTGTGCATTTTAATTTTTTTTTTTTTCTTTTTAGAGCTGTACCTGCAGCACATAGAGGTTCCCAGGCTAAGGGTCCAATCGGAGCTACAGCTTCAGCCTACACTGCAGCCACAGCAACACCAGATCTGAGCCGTGTCTGCGACCTACACCACAGCTCAAGGCAAGCCAGATCCTTAACCCCCTGAGCGAGGCCAGGGATCGAACCCGCAACCTCATGCTTCCTAGTCAGATTCGTTTCCGCTGTGCCACAATGGGAACTCCTTAATTTTTTATGCACTTTACAGACATAATATTCTAGGCACTGACTATTTCATAATAAAAGACACTTGGAAAAGGTCTCAAGTAAGCGTGGGAAAATGCTGACATTTGTTAAACCCAAGTGGGGGGTACATGGACATGTGCATTATGATTCTCTACGCTTTACATTTGAAATATATTACAAAAAAAATATTTTGAGGAGTTTCTATTGTGGTGCAGCTGAAATTAACTCGACTACTATCCATGAGGATGTGGGTTCAATCCCTGGCCTCGCTCAGGGGGTTAAGGATCTGGCTTGCCTTGAGCTGTAGTGTAGGTCGCAGACGCGGCTCAGATCTGGCATGGCTATGGCTGTGGTGTAGGCCGGCAGCTGCAGCTCCAATTTGACCCTTAGCCTGGGAACTGTTTCAAGGACAAAACCACTATATAATATGTATATACATAAGTGTAGAAAAAGATACATGAAAAGATGTGTCCTAAATTTTTATTTTTTATTTTTTGGCTGCATCTGGGGCATGCGGAAGTTCCCAGACCAGGGATCCATCCCGTACCACAGCAGCGACCCAAGTGGCTGAAGTGACAATGCCAGATCTTTAACCTGCTGCTCCACGAGGGAACTGCCATGGCAATTCTTATTGCAATTTTTACCTAGACTTTTCTTCCCGATCTTCTTAACAGCTCTATGTTACTTTTTTTTTTTTTTTTTTGTCTTTTGTCTTTCCTAGGGCCGCACCCATGTCATATGGAGGTTCCCAGGCTAGGGGTCGAATCGGAGCTGTAGCCACCGGCCTACACCACAGCCACAGCAGCGCAGGATCCGAGCCGCATCTGCCACCTACACCACAGCTCATGGCAACACCGGATCCTTAACCCACTGAGCGAGGCCAGGGATCGAACCCAAAACCTCATGGTTCCTAGTCGGATGCATTTCTGCTGTGCCACAATGGGAATTCCCAACAGCTCTATGTTACCTTTGAAACAGTAACTATTTCGAAATGAAATAGCTTTCGTTTCTTCAGGAATGCCCTGGTTTAGAGGGTGCCCTTCCACAGTGCTACTGAGATCGGTTAAAATTTTCAAAGCAAGGTCTTTGAATCATACAAAGGCAAGATTTTTAAAAATCAAAGTTATTAATTTATTAATCAAAATGGCATTATCATCTTTTCTAGATATACGAGAAGTTATTGAAGAGCATTGGAAATGGCAAGTGAGTAAACATGAAAGACTATGCTCTCTTCTTGGCATTTACTTAAAAGACAAATGACCATAAAGAAAAAACAATAAGTGCTATCAGCTGGGGTTCCTAAGAGTTGTAGAAGTGAAAGATAGGACAATAATTGGACAAAGAACAGGAGGACAGGTGTGTGGAATTGTGTAGGAAAGCTATTTGACGTGTGAAGTGCCACACATACGATGAGCCCGTTGTGGCTTAGCGATTAACAAACCCGACTAGCATCCGTGAGGACGTGGATTCGATCCCTGGCCTCGCTCAGGAGGTTAAGGATCCAGTGTTGCCGTGAGCTCTGTTGTAGGTCGCAGACTTGGCTCAGATCTGGCATTGTTGTGGCTGTGGCTGGCAGCTACAGCTCTGATTGGACCCCTAGCCTGGGAACCTCCATATGCCACAGGTGCGGCCCTAAAAAAACCAAAAAAAAAAAAAAAAAAAAAAAAAAAGATGAGCAGGGGAAAGTTAGAAGTTTGATGTTTCAGGAGTGAAGTATGAGAGAGAGACAGTAATGACTCCAGACTTTATAGGTTAAGGCTGCCTGTCTCAGCCCTCGAGCAACTGCGAAAAAATAACAAAAAGCGGTAAAGCTAAGACAGCTATAGAGGAAATAACATTATCACAAAGAAATGTTAACCCAAATAATGGCAGGAAAGTCCCAAATATTAGAAACCCAACACACTTCTAAATAACCCATAGATCAAAAAAAAGAAATGTGAGAACTTAGACTTGCAAACAAATTAAATCCTGTGGTTATGCCGCTCTTTCCTGATTTGACAATATTTAATATTTTCTATTGATGGCCTCTCTCTGTCTCTGTCTCTCTCGCCCTCTCTCCTGGAGTGTCTTCAAATCCTTGGCTAAATGTTTTCATGCTGTCCAATAGCTTTGTACAACAACTTTCAACCCCAATTTTCATGTGGGAAATAAATACATTGGCGAATCTTTGGCTCCACCTTTTTTTTTTTTTCCTCTTGGAAAACAGCCTTCCTAAGGCCTTCCATCCCCTGCTCAAACCTGAACTGGTGGAGCTCAAGGTCTAGCGTTCTGGCTCCTCCTGGCGCAGCCCTTCCTCGTCACCGTGGGAGTTTCCTTTTTATCTCTCCTGTGTTTCACTCCCTATTCAGTGGGTCCTGTGTCTCTGTCTTTATTGGTTTGCTCTCACATTTTGTTTGGTTTTCTTGTTTTTAATCCATGACTCGATTTGTGGTTTTCAGTTTCCTGCCACAGTTGTAAAGCTTGGCATTCTCCCTATGAACAAAAGATGCATCCCTGTTTGATAAATTCTGCTCTTTGGAGTTCTTCTGCATTTATTTCTCTTGGCTATCATTTCTACTGGTGCTTGCTCATAGCATCTTAAATCTTCATGTGTTTAATTATATGTTGGATATTAGATTTGTTTTTGTTTTCGGCCACACCCATGGCATATGGAGGTTCCCAGGCTGGGGCTCGAACCTGAGTCACCACAGAGAGAACACTAGATCCTTAACATCTGCGCCACAGCAGGATCGCCAATATTAGATTTTGCTTTATTTTATTTTGTCTTTTTGCCTTTTCTTGAGCCGGTCCTGCGGCATGTGGAGGTTCCCAGGCTAGGGGTCTAATTGGAGCTGTAGCCACCGGCCTACGCCAGAGCCACAGCAACATGGGATCCGAGCCGCGTCTGCAACCTACACCACAGCTCACGGCAACACCTCAACCCACCGAGCAAGGCCAGGGATCAAAGCCGCAACCTCATGGTTCCTAGTCGGATTCGTTAACCACTGCGCCGTGACGGGAACTCCTGGTTTATTTTTTTATTTTTTGTTTTTAAATTATTATTATCATAGTTGATTTACAATGTTTCGTCAAGTTTTATTGAACAACAAAATGACCCAATCACACACATTTCCCTGTGCTGTACAGTAGGGTCCCATTGCCCGTCCATTCCAAATAGAACAATTTGCATCCAAAACCTCCCCCAGGAGTTCCCGTCGTGGCGCAGTGGTTAACGAATCCGACTAGGAACCATGAGGTTGCGGGTTCGGTCCCTGGCCTTGCTCGGTGGATTAAGGGTCCGGCGTTGCTGTGAGCTGTGGTGTAGGTTGCAGACGCGGCTCGGATCCCAAGTTGCTGTGGCTCTAGCATAGGCTGGCAGCCTCAGCTCCAATTAGACCCCTAGCTTGGGAACTTCCATATGCCGCAGGAGCGGCTCAAGAAAAGGCAAAAAGACAAAAAAAAAAAAAAAAAAAACCTCCCCCAAATGCCCATCCATCCCACTCCTTCCCTGTCCCTCTTGGGAACCCCAAGTCTGCTCTTCTTAGCCATGATCTGTTTCTGTTTGTTTGTTATTTTGAGATAGGATCATCTGTTCCATATTTTAGATTCCGCAAATAAGTGATATCATATGGTATTTGTCTTTTTCTTTCTGGCTTACTTCACTTAGTATGAGAGACTCTAGATCCATACATGTTGCTGCAAATGGCATTCATTTGTTCTTTTTTATGGCTCAGTAATATTCCATTGTATATATGTATCACATCTTTTTTTTTTACTACTCAAATGAATTTATCACATCTGTAGTTGTATAATGATCATAACAATCTGATTTCACAGGATTTCCATCCCACAGCCCAAGCACATCCTCCCACCCCTCAAACTGCCTCCTCCAGAGACCATAAGTTTTTTAATGTCTGTGAGTCAGCATCTGTTCTGCAGAGAAGTTCAGTCCGTCCTTTTGTCAGATTCCACATGTCAGTGAAAGCATTGGATGTTGGCGTCTCATTGTATGGCTGACTTCACTTAGCATGATAGTTTCTAGGTCCATCCGTGTTGCTAAAAATGCCAGTATTTCATTCTTTTTAATGGCCGAGTAATATTCCATTGTGTATATGTACCACATCTTCTTAATCCATTCATCTGTCGATGGACATTTGGGTTGTTTCCATGTCTTGGCTATTGTGAATAGTGCTGCAATGAACATAGGGGTGCTGCAATGAACATAGGGGTGCATGTATCTTTTTCAAGGAAAGTTTTGTCTGGGTATATGCCCAAGAGTGGGATTGCTGGATCATATGGTGGTTCTATATTTAGTTTCCTGAGATACCTCCATACTGTTTTGCATAGTGGTTGTACCAGTTTACATTCCCACCAACAGTGCAGGAGGGTTCCCTTTTCTCCACACCCTCCTCAGCATTTGTTATTTGTTGTCTTGTTAATGATAGCCATTCTGACTGGTGTATTGGATTTTAATTTAAAGACATAATTTGAAGTCTAGGATATTGTTATTTTTATCCAAAGAAGATTTCGATTTGTTTTGCCCACGTGCCTGGAACTGCTAGCAACCTGAAACCCATGTAGTCCAATTTCAGGATATGAGGTTTTGAAGGCTGCTGGGATGAATGGAAGACAGGCTGCAATGCAGGTGAGAGCTGGTTTATTTCCAAGTCATCCTTCCTCCCGGGCTAGCTTTTCCGGATATCAGCCCAAGGCAGGCGATGATTTACCAGAGTCTTGGGCTGCTCCTGGACTGTGACTTTTGTTCCCTGATCCTGGGAGGCCAAGTACGGGGAGCACTTGGTCTCTCAGCTTCTTGGTCCTGATGGGAAAAATCTCCCTGAGCTGAAGTGACCGAAAGAGCTGGTGTCACCTCTCTGGGATCTTGGCTCACTAGTTTCTATCTTGTTAAGTGTTTCATGCTTTTAAGGATATTGTGTTGTGTTGTGTTGCATTGTATCGTAGGTATGCATGCATGTATTTTATTTATTTTGCTTCTTAGGGCCACAGGTTTGGCATATGGAGGTTCCCAGGCTAGGGGTCTAATCAGAGCTACAGCCGCCGGCCTACTCCACAGCCACAGCATCACGGGATCCGAGCTGCATCTTTGACCTACCCCACAGCTCATGGCAATGCCAGATCCTTAACCCACTGCACAAAGCCAGGGATTGAACCTGCATCCTCATGGATACTAATCAGGTTGTTTCGGCTGCGCTACAGTGGAAACTCCTAAGGATATTTTAAATTATGTTGTCCACCTTCTTTGATGTTCTCAGCAGGAGTCTTGGGCCAAATGACCTGGGCCGCCACCCGCAGAAGCTGAAGTCTCTCTTCCTCATTGCGGTGCACATCGCCTCCAGTAACTTCCTGAGAAAGGGCGCACCAGAAGGAATTATTTTGAGACCCTGAATGTCTGAGAATGCTTATATTTGATATCCTCTCCCTTAACTGTGGCTGTGGCTGGATGTAGGCTTCTGGGCTGTGTCTTAATTTTCCTTCAGAACATGGAAGGAATTGCTTCCTGTCTTCTAGCTGCCGGTATTTCTCTTTGGAAAAATCCCAAGACATTCTGATTTCCGATCCTTTGCATGACATCGATTTTTTTCTCCGATAAGCTCTCCGAATCTCCTCTTTATCTTTGTGTTTGAAATGTTCACGATGAGGCGCCTCGATGTGGGCTTTTTTTCCATTCAGGTCTTTCATTTCTGGGCATTTTCATGTATTATTTCTTTGATAATATCCTCTCTGCCTTTTTCGTTTCCTGACTCTCTTTCTAGAACATCTATGATTTGTCTCCGGGAACAGTCCTCTAATGTCCTCGTTTCTTTTCTTTCCTAATGTCCTACTCTGCCTTTTTTTGTTCTACTCGCGGAGGGACAGCCGAAACTTTCACTGCTGAGAGCTCGTTCTGTTCTTTACCTTTTTTTTTTTCCCCTTCCTGCTTGAGGAGTGCATAAATTACGTCTCTGCGGCTATTGTGGTGTTTTTAACTTGTTTTCTGCTGTGGGCATTATTTCTCTTATTTACTCTTTTATCCATTTGCTTGTTTCAATTTTTTTTTGGTCTTTTTAGGGCTGCACCCGCGGCATATGGAGGTTCTCAGGCTAGGGGTCGAATCGGAGCTGTAGCTGCCTGTCTACACCACAGGCCTGTCCACTGGCTTTACTCTAGAATGGGCGGACACGGACATTTCACTCTGGTCTCTAAATGGTGAGCGTCTCAATTTGGGTCCCCTCCAAAGAAGGCACAGAGGAAAGGATTTGAGAGCAGGTAGTTTATTTGGGAGTCGATCTTAGGAAGTTGGAATGAGGGGGCTGAGAGAGTGAACACAGGGAAAGAGGAAAAGCCAACATAACGGTGTGTTATTGAGGTCACCCCTGTAGGAAATATGGGTTTTATTCCAGCTAGGGCCTCCCTAGAAGCTTCCAGAGGCCTCCCAGGATTGACTGCTGGAGAACAGGAAGCTGCAGCCTTTAAATACCAGTTCCCTTCTCCTAAAACCATCACCTCAGGGGTTAGGTTTCAACATATAAATTTGTGGGGCCAGAGGCACAAACATTCAGCAGCCACAGCATCAGAGAAGGCCTTGAAACTGAAAGCAAAAGAGGCCTAGTGAAGGTCAAACGCTGCCAGCGTGAGGTCAGTCTGAGCTTGCACAAAACGGTGCACTTCTGCAGCCGAAATCCGAGGTGGCCCAAGAGGCACCAGAGGTCTGCTCCCTAGAGTGAAATCCAACCTCCTGCCTGGGGGACGGAAGCCAGGTTGCCAGCATTCTGGAAGCTCACTGGGGAAGGGAAGCTGGGGTCAAGGTGGTGGAGTTCTCAGAGTTCCCGTCGTGGCGCAGTGGTTAACGAATCCGACTAGGAACCATGAGGTTTCGGGTTCGGTCCCTGTCCTTGCTCAGTGGGTTAAGGATCTGGCCTTGCCTTGAGCTGTGGTGTTGGTCGCAGACGTGGCTCAGATCTGGCGTGGCTGTGGCTGTGGTGTAGGCCGGCAGCTGCAGCTCCCATTCGATCCCTAGTCTGGGAACTCCATGTGCCGCGGGAGCAGCCCAAGCAATGGCAAAAAAAAAAAAAAAAAAGGTGGTGGAGTTCTCCTTCATTTAGGCTTTCGCTTCATCTTTTCAATTTTGGTTTGGGAACTAGCTCCCATCCTCAGCTATGTCCCGTGTTAGCAAGATCAGATCTTCTATAATTCACTGCCCCCCGTACCCATGTCTTCCTCAACCCTTTTGGGCCAAGATGCCCATGTCCCAGGCTGCCCCCTCCACATGGATGTGCCCTCACCGCGCTGAGGTTTGTGTTTTGCAAGCAGCTGCAGATTTTCTGGCTCCCCCTCCAGGAACCTAAGCGCATCCGGTGCGGAGGTTTAAAGGCCCCTGGGCAGTGGCAGGATGAAGCTGTGACTCTGGGGAGACGGGGGTAGAGGGGGAGACGGGGGTAGAGGGGAAGACGGGGATGAGGGTTTTTTTTCCTCTTACGGGCGCCCCTGAGAGGCAGCCTTTCCCAAGCTAAGAGCTGAAAAGGACCATCAGGCAGCAGTTGGCCCCGGCGGCTGGACTTCCGGTTTGTTCATGAATTGCCTTTGAATACCTCCTGGATCTGGACTGAGCTTGGGTGCCTTTCCAGTCTTTGGGGGGGCAAAACAGGGCTGGTTTACACACCCGTGGCATGAAATAAACAGAGGCGAACCCTGTAACTTGTAACAGGCTCGACTGTGGCTTTAATGCTTCATGTGCTCAAGAGAGTGTGGGAACCGGATGCAGCCGAGCAGGCACGACTTCCCAGAGCACTGAATTGCAATAGGATGCTGTTTGGATTTTGTAAATATTTTGTCTTATATCAGGAGCCACTTCAACGTGGCGGCAACAAGAGCCCCTTCGGTACCCTTCAGATGAGTACGTGGCGGTGTATTTTATCATCAGACACTTCGGAAAGTGAGAGGACACTGCTAATGATTATGGCAAAGAAATAGGCCTAAACCAGTTCTGTCCCAGGAAAAGGATTTCGATGCTCTTACCCCTGAACCATCTGCACAATCAGCCCCATCAACCAAGCAGGGGTTGAGCACCCCCTCTGCAGGGTCAGGCACAGGGCTAGGCTCTGTGGGGGGGAGGTGGTGAAAGGAGCCTGGTTCTGGGCCTCATGCAGCTTCCTATGAACGGCAGGAGGCACACCTGGCAAAAGTCCACATGCAAGTACCTGATTGTGGGAGCAGCAGGAGCTCAAAGGAGGTTCAGCTGGGCTGGGGCAGTCGCAGGAGTGTTCTGGAGAAGGAAGCACTTGCAATGGGTCTTAGGTGGGTGGGTTGGAGCAGGGAGAGGGCAGCCTAGACCGGAGCCACGGTGGGCCTTCCCTTCAGTGTCCATGGGCAGCCTGTGAGCAGGGCAGGGGAGGCTGAACCACACCACCAAGAGGGGGCGGTAAGTGCAGATGGGAGGAGCTGGAAGAGCTGGGTCTGGAGCACTTCCTGGAAGCACGTTACTTTCCTTCTAAGTTGAACTTCATTCCAGGAACCTGAATTCCAGCAGGACATCCTCTTCATGGGGTCTTTCAAAAATGGAGCAAATCGGAGTCCCAGCCATGCCAGCCTTTTCCTACTCGCTGCTTCTCACCTGCCTGCCTCAAGCCTAGACGCCTGTGGATGACCGCGTGAGTCCTCTGCTCAGGAGATTTCTGACTCCCTTGGAGATTTCCTAAATAGTATAGACGTGCGCTCTTTCTGGTCCTTATCCTAGCATGTACCTTCTTCTGCGATCTAGCGGGCAGCCCTGTTTGGGTCACAAGTGACAGAAGCACGACCCAACCGAGAATGTAAATCCCCCAAGGGCGTTGTTTACGGCTCTACATCCAGAGCCTAGAACCGTGCTCCATAAGTGTTTGTTGAATGAATCAAGTGAAACCAGCTTAAACGAACAAAAAAAAAGGCACAGACAAGATACACTCTGGACCTGGGTTCAAGGACATAGGCTAGGTCACTTGCCTCGTCTACACCCCCCCTGCCCCCCGCCCCGCCCATGTTTCTCAGTATTTCTATGTGCATTCTGTCCTCCTCTCGCCTGCTGAGGAGGGAGGTCCCCCTGGGGCTGGACGTGGTGGAGCAGGCTGATCCAGGGCACATACAGCTCCAGGCCTAGAAACTGCAGGAGAAGGAGACACTCTCTCCATATCAGGATTAACCCCACGCCCCAACATAGAAGTGTTCTCATTGGTTAGGCTGGGATCACGTGCGCTTTCCCAGCGCAATCAGGCCGGAAGGGTCATGGGGCAGTGCGGGATTGGCCTGACCTGGGTCACACGCCTGGCAGGAGGCTCTAGCAGCTTCCTGTGATTGGCAGCTCTTCCAGAATCATGTGACGGGCTGGGGAGCAGCAGTTCCCAAAGGGAAGAGCAGGGCAGCTGTTATCACAAGTCGAGGACCCTGGTACTGGCAGGAAAAACAAAAAGCCAAATGTCTAGAGACGAGTGTATAAGTCCGTCCCCCCGAAGGAGGCTGGGGTGGGAGTCCTGAGGCCGCCTACAGGGGCCTGCAAGAAACCTGAAATGGTTTTGAGGTCTCAGCTTTATCTTGTTGCTTTTGTATCTGTCTTAACAGAAAAACAATGCTTTAAATGGCTCACTCTCAAATCTGTGCCCTGGAAAGTTGTGCCATATGTATTCTGTGGCTTTTTTGTGGTCTTTTTTTAGGGCCGCACCCGCGGCATATGGAAGTTCCCAGGCTAGGGGTCGAATGGGAGCTGCAGATGGAGCCTACTCGACAGCCACAGCCACGCAGGATCCGAGCTGCCTCTGTGACCTACACCACAGCTCATGGCAACGCCAGATCCTTAACCCACTGAGCAAGGCCAGGGACCGAACCCACAACCTCATGGTTCCTAGTCGGGTTTGTTAACCACTGAGCCACGACCAGAACTCCCTTCTGTGCCTTTTTGCACCTGCTGGGACCCTGTCTTATGCCCTCTAGGGTCCGCACGGACCGCATTGAGAGGCTAGACTTGACCTTCGCAGTTTCTTCCAGGCCTGTCTCCCGACGGCCCGAGTGCCACCCACATCCATCCCTGCCTGCGCCATCATCCCCACCTAGAAGGTCCCTGCCTGCCTCGCTGCCTCTTCTAGCCCCATCCACCTTCTCAGGTGTTCCGCAAGCCCCACATCCTTTGTAGCATCTTCCTGGGTTGCCCTCTCTGTCCTTTGGACGTGGCGTATTGCAGTTGGAAAGAGCCCTGAAGATCGAGGTTCACGTTCTGACGTCGCCACCCATTCTCTGCACAGCCTCTCTGCGAGTCACGTCCCCCCTCGGCAACTCTGTTTCCTCTTCGGTAGAATGAGGGACTGCACGGACCCCGTTACATACAGGCAGCTCCCAGCTCCTTCTGTGCCGGCGCCGGGCCACCCCCAGCCCCTCTTGGCAAGCTCCCAACTAAGAGGAGTACTCTCTGTACCGGCCAAGTTCTAGGACTTTGTATTGGTTCAGAACATCAGGGGCTGGAGCTTTTTTTCTCTGGTACAAGGGTTTATGGTCAGCGCTTACATTAAGGCTTCTCTCTCTCTGGGGTGGACGTGAAAGCTTCCATCAGGGAAGGGGGCCCTCGCACAGCCCCCGCTCTTCCATACTCTGGTCTAACCTGGGCCAAAGGAGGACGCTTGCTAATGCAGCGAAGCAGAGCAGATTGTGTGGTCCGCTCCGGCTCAGAAGGTCAAAGCCACAGCTCTGCCCCGGTGGCAGAGAGAGGGCAGGGTTCGCATTCGTGTGTTCAAGGCCGCACAAGCGAGTAGCACAAGGGCACGGCGCTGGGAAAGTGGAAGCATGTTTCTCAGAGTTTTGTTTTGTTTTGTTTTGTTTTGTTTGCTTTTTAGGGCCACCCCTGCGGCATATGGAGGTTCCCAGGCTAGGGGTCCAATTGGAGTTGCAGCTGCCGGCCTACACTACAGCCACAGCCACGCAGGATCTGAGCTGCATCTGGGAGCCACACCACAGCTCACGGCAACGCCAGATCCTTAACCCACTGGGCAAGGCCAGGGATTGAACCCGAGTCCTCATGGATGCTAGTGGAGTTTGTTACCACTGAGCCACAAGGGGAACTCCTCTCAGTCTATTTTTGCCTCACAACTGCAGCTCCTGCTCTAAGGAATATTATGGACATAAGTAACATCTAGTTATATGGGAGCTCCTGCGAGCGCATGGGTCTTTGGGTGGTGGGTGGGGGACAGTTTCCCCAGAGCGCCTCTGAAAGGGTGGGAGGGACCCTCGTCCTCTTCTGTTCAGATCAGTGCAACTGAGGAGGGTTCGACCCTGGCAGGTGTGTCGTTGGCCCACGGGCCTAGTGTGTCTCCAAATGCCCACGTCTCTCTTAAGGGGACAAGGAAGGCTTCAGTTCCAATGGCGCGTGTGTCTGCCACCACCAGGGTTGTTATGGAGCGCAGCAGAATTGGGGGCGGGGGGAAATGCAGGGGGCATTTATCCGCATCTGCGAAAAGTTAGCCAAGTGGAATGGGACTTTCTGTAAGGTGTTTTCTTGACTCAGGCATGTTCCAAACTGGCCAGTGTCTCGAGGCCTGGGCAGCAGTCCAGGCCCCACCATCCTCAATTGCTCCTGGAGGAAACGCAGCCTGTTTGCACTTTCTATACTTCTCAACGTGTTACTTCGATTAGACAGGAGATAGCAGTCTGCTTAGCAATATTACTATTATTACTCTGTCACGGTTATATTTCTCAATCACGCTTTCCCTTTCCTTTGCCAAGAGTAAATGATAACATACGTTTGCACCACGAAGCCAACCGAAGCTGTGTAGGTTTTGCCCACACAGGTTTGAAAATGCAGGCCCACTTGCTGCCCAAATAGGAAGTCTTTTCCCATCCCCAGGCCAGGGGGCCATGCTTTTTTAAAACAAACCAACAAACTCTTTAAAAAATAAAATGTTTTATTATCGCTATGAAAGTAATGCATCTTGTTGTTTACACAAGTATTACTTGGAACATACATAAAGGTGTAAAGAGAAAAACAGATATCATGTATAATACTAGAACCCAGAAATAAGTGCTACTTAACTTTGGTATATTTCTTTCTAGCCTTTTCTCTAAATATCGATACAAAACTATGGATGCAAAATGTTCCCAATATACTTATATTACATATTCAGGAACATATTGCAAAAATAATTTTGTACCTTACTTGTATCGCTTCATATTATAACCCACAGATAACCATTGTACGACTTTTGGTTTATCCCCACCAGCCTTTTATCTGTATAGTGATACAAAACCATGCATGCAAAATGCTCCCAATATATTTATACTGCATATTAGGAACACATCGCAAAACCAGTTTAGCATCTTTCTTTGACAGACTTTTGGTATCCTTCCTCCTAGCCTTCTTTCCATATTATTGACACAAAACTACGAATGCAAAATGTTCCCAATACACTTAGATTACGTATTAGGAACACATCGCAAAAATAGTTTAGTGCCTCTCTTTTATACCACGACTCAGAGATAACCAGAGTGAAAGTTTTGATCTACCTCCTCCCAGCCTTTTATCTGGATATGGAAACAAAAGTGCACACAGAATGCTCCCTGTGTGCTCGCATAGATGGGAACAGTGAGAAAAATGTGCTCATTTCTTTTATCGCTACGTGCACCAGCAGGAGCGCATTCTCGTGCAGCTGGCTAGAGGCGCCACAATTTATTGAGGCGATCTTTTGTTGTTGGCCATCAGGATGTTTCTAATTTCTATCCTTAAAAACAATGAAAGGAGCATCTTTAATGTATTCTTTTTCTGTAACTTTTTTGTTTGTGGGGTGTTCATGCCTTTTCTTGACCGCGTATATCGACTCAACGTATTACGGATGAGTTGGTTGCTTGAGCATAAATTCTTTAACATTCTAGCATGAATATAAAATCTTATGCCTTGAATAAGTTTCAATTCATTAAAAAGGAACTTAAAATACCAGTGAAAGACCCAGAGTCTGACCCCCCACCCCCCATTAAACTATTAGTGTACAACTCGCCCTACCTACCCGCTTCCTCCTTGTCTAGGGCCCACATCAACCGGCCTTGTAATACTTACCCGTCATATTGCTGTGAAGATGAGCGGCTCCCAGACCTTTCAGTTATCAATCTGTCACAAGTGCACAGTGGTCTCTCGTGACATGATGATCCCCGAGACGTCTGAGGTCTGTGCATCCTTGACCCAAAACTGCTGTGTCGCCCATGACCCCTAAAGACTTTTTAAGAGAATAATGTTTGACTATGTGATGAAAAACATGGCGTAACAAAAAAAAAAAAAAAACATGGAAAAGCAGAGAAAGAAAAAACTTCAGCTCCAATTCCGCTACCTTCGGCAACAAGTATGTTGCTTTGATATTTTTTCCAGTTTCTGAGCCTCTACAGACCCGCTGGTCAATTGTGGGGTCCACGTTATTTTATCGCCTTTATTTGAAAACATGATATCATAAGCATGTGCCAGATTTTGATATAGTCTTTAAAATTATTATTTGTAATGGCCAAAAAAGGTTCCATTGATCGACTGACTAAATTAAGGTAACGGATGGCCATTGCATCTGTTTCTTTAAGACTGAGTTGGTTGAAAATATAGAAAAATATAGAAATAATGTGGTTGGGTCTATCTCAAATACGGCTCAGAGATTTTTAAATGATTTCAAATCACACCTTTTTTTTTTTTTTTTTTGAGTGTGTACATCCTTACATGTACACAGCTGGGTAATTTACTGTCGCTATTTGTCATCTTGGGGCCAATGCTGGGCCTCACCCAGGAGGTGTCCAGGGTGTAGGGCAAATCTCAGCATGTGAATAATCAGTTTTAGCTCTAATGTTTCGAACCGAACGGCTTCAACTCCATTTGCTGTTCTAACCGCAACTATGTAGTAGTAGGTTCCGATTAACAGACAGTGAAGCAGCACAACACGCGGTCAGGAGGAGGTCCCAGGCCAGCCTCCTAGCCTCGCTGGGACAGGTCCTCACCCTCCAGGAGCCCCAGTTTTCTTGTCAGCAACTGTGTTTTTTTTTTTTTGACACCTTATTTATCTCTTGGGGTTGTTGCAAGTAGAAAATATGAAAGCATTTGGAGAAGCTTGTAAAAGCACCATTAAAACAACCAAGATGTTGGGATGATTATGTTTCTGATTATTGCGGTTTTTGTGGGCACATAAAAAGTCTGGTCTTGGGACCACAGTCTGGTCTGGAGAGCAGGTCGGGGCGGAGTTGGGGGACAGGTGAGGGAGCTGCTCGGGGAGAATCAGGCTTCAAAGCCATCAAGACCCTCACTCAGTGCACTGCTCTGTTCTCAGCTCCCAGACCAGGGAGGGTGGGAGGGGGCGTGAAGCCAGGGCCCCCCACCCAAACTTCCACTGGGCTGCTCAGATTCTACAGCTCACTGGTGGAAGAAGAGTGCTCCACAGCCCAGCAACTGCCACAAAGGGAAGTCTCCTCATGGCTCAATTTACTACCCCCTGGAGCGTCTTCCTGAACTTGCCAGAGATCACTGGTGGGGGGCGGGGGGAAGAAGGAGGTAAAGGCTGCAGGCAGGTGAAATATTACGAAAGAGCCGGCAGATCTTTGTTCATTTACTGAGCAGTAGTTGATGGGGAGGGTGAGGGAGTGGCGGGGAGACAACACATGGGCTATAATTGGTGCATAGACGGTTCTTCCTTTAATATTGTGATCATTCTAAATACAAATGCACAGATCAAGTTTTAGGGTTAGGAGGAGAAGTTACACTGCAGGCTGATGGGAAAAGAGATCTTTAAAATTTTACTCCAACTTGGATAAGGCCCCCAGCTCTCATCTCTAATTCCTCTCCGTAAGTTTTCATCATCCAGAAAGTTCGTTTTGGACCTATTTTTATTTTCATCGTGTGCTTTCTCTCGGGGCAACGGCCTAGACGTTCATTCCCACCTGTGTAGGATGGCTTTTTCTCCACGTGTTGCCCTAAGCCTGACAGTCCAGCATTGGGAGAACAAACCCCATCCCCTGCTGCCCCATCTGCCTTGATGATTTGATAGGTATGGTGTTTTTTAAAACAATCAGCAAAATAATTTGCACTGCAGAGCCCTTAGTAGGTCTTTTTAATTGGACAGTTATCTTGCATTAATGGAAAATCCAAAGCAGCATACAATCAGTCTCCCAGCACTGGCGTGTATCCAACTCTTTTCCTGGGGGGGGGGGTCCCCCTTTAGTCATTGTCTGTAGGCAGGCATAAATTTTTACAGAGTTGCAACCACTGCCCTTTTTTTGTGGCCCTGGTTATTGGCATCTAGTTTTCCAAGTAACATTGACACACATCTGTTCAAATCAATTGCCGTTCCCCTTCATGACTGACTCATTTGGCCGGAGAGACAAGTTTACATGCCAATTGGAACATAGAAGCGTGGGTATAAGGGAGCAGCAGGGAGAAAGAAACGATGGGAAAGGGTTATTTTGACTTACAGATCATAAAACATTTTCCAATAACATTTTTAAAGGATGTATAATATTACACCGAATGATTGATTATATTTTACCCTATGTTGTGGGACACTTGGGTGGCTTTCAATACCTAGTGAGTTTAAACTGCATATAAATTACAGGATTTGAGAGATGATTGTATTTTCTTGAAACAGGAGTCTTCTGTGTCCAGATCCAGGCCAAGAGTGTTGATGTAGTGTTGGGGGAAAAAAGTCAGTACTGCTAACTGGAGATGCTGGATGCCTTCAATAAATAGTCCTGTGATTAAAATATTTCAAAATTACGTTCAATTCTGGCTTATACAAGTAACATATATCTTGTCCCAGAACTTACACAAATGTGGAATTTAAAATTTGGAACTTGACTTAACTTTTCCTAGTTTATGGGCCAACTTGGTCTAATAAACAATACAATGCTGTGTGCACCGTTTTCTAACCACACGTGATGGGAAAAAGTGAGAAAACCATGGAAAGGTGCCTCCTTGAAGGTGGTTAACATTGGCTCAATTAATCGGCTGACTAGAAATGGATGCATTTTACACAAGTCTGCCACACGTTAGGATGCACATCTAACAATGCTGAAAAGCAGTTTGAAAGAATACCTAAGAGAGTTGTTAAGGAGAATTTATAGTCTGGAACGAATTGCCATCTTCTTAATTGACACGGAAAGGTTTGGCTAAAATATTGCTTTATTCACATTTTCGTCCTTGGAGGAAAATCTAGGCACACTGCACCTTCGATCGTGTGAATGAATAGTGGTGCAAGATTAAGTCAGAAAAGGGGTACCACGCAGTCTGAGGGCTGTGTGGCCGCCCTCGATCTCGATGCCTCTTGGGACCCCCGGGCATCTGGAAGGCAACGCCTCCATCCGGATCGCTGTTCCCACCCTCCGCGCCCCTCGCGGACCCCAACCCGAGTCTCTCACCTGGGTCCCGCAGGAGGGAGCCGGATGGCGCCGGTGTGGTCCTGGGCGGTGGGGGGGGGGGGGCCGCTGGCCGCTACCCAGCCTCCTCCTTGCTCGAGGGGACCCGTCCGGAGCGGGGAGAAAGAAAGGGAGAAGGGGAGCTGGTGAGAAGCAGGGGACGGCCTCGAGGGGCCCCCCGCCCCGCCCCGGCCCCAGGGCACAGCCAGGCCAGTGCGGGGAACCTGTTCGCCGTTCAGGCCTCGGGAATGCGGGCCGGAGGGGCCCTGGGCCGGCCGGGAGCCAACTCTCGGGCTTCCCCGCCCGGGCATCGCGGCCGGGGCGGGGCTGCAGCGGCCGGGGAGCCGGGTCCGCCCCGGCAGCCGAGTGGCGGCGCCCCCGGGAGCCCGGGGGTCCGCGGCGGCCGGAAGGGCCCCGACCCGCCCGCCCGGGCGCAAGGGAGTCTGGGAGAGCGCGCCTTGGGGCGGCGGGAGCCTGAGCCCCGGCCCGGGCTACCTAGAGCCCCCGGCCTCCTCGGGGGCCCCACTCCCGGCCCCTGGAAAGGCCAGCTCAAGGCAGCCCGTACAGCCAAGAGCGGATTTCTTGACTTGAGTTTCTTTTCGGATGACGGCGAGCGTGGGAACGATTCCACACCCCCCCTTTGTCTTGGCCGGTAGTCCTTGACCTGCCCAGGCTCCGGGTCGCACCCAAAAACCTAAAGCGATTTTCACAGGCGACGTGGGGCCTCGGCCAGAGAATTAGCCCGCTCTTTCCTAGGCCGCCTGTCAAGCTCCTGGCCGACTCGGGGGCGGGGGGGGGGGGGGGCGGCGCCCAGAGAGGGATGGAGGTGGCTTTCGAAGTCGACGGCCGTGCAGCAATCACTAGCAATAGTGCCCAGAGGTCTGGAGGCACGAAGGGCCCCTGAGTCGACAGCTCAGGTGCTGGCATTTTCTCAGGGGCTGTTGAGCCGGTGCCCCGCCACCGGGGCAATCCCTGTGTGAGGCCCCCGGGCGACCGAAGTGGCCTGGGGCGGCGTCCAGGGTGGGATTCTGGGGCCAGATTTTGGGAGATAGGGCAAGAAACGGATGGAAACGCGGAGCGTCCTTCCGAAGCCACCCCCTTGGGTCCCGGAGCTCCGGGCAGGCCTCAGATCGGGCAGGTCGGCGGCGCCTTTCCATGCGGCTGGGGACTCACCCGCGGGCAAGGCCCCACGCCTCGTCCGACCTCGACGGAAGCTCCTCCCCCCACAGCTAGGGAGAAGGGTGGGGAGGGTGTGGAGAAGAAGGGCCAGGAACTTTTGTCTTTCCTGGACTCCAACGTCTTTTCCACCTGCAGAACGTGAGCCTTTTTACCAGGCGCCGCAAAGGGGCCTGGGGACTGCCGACAACGGGTCCCCTTCCCGCGTCCCCTTACTCTTTTGCCAATACTCCTCTCCTCCCCAATTTAGTCGTTGGGGCTTGATGACAGTCTGTCTTCGTTTCTGTCGTGTGGGTGGTATTCTAGGTAATCAGGGGGGATTCCCACCCCCAACTTTAAATTTTATCCGGGCAGGGAAAGGAGTGCTAAAATGCAGTATCTTCCACGCCTTATTTATATATTCGAAGGCGGGCAAATATTGGAGGATGAAGGCGCCTGACTCGCTGCTGGGGTGGACACTGCGGGCACCGGGCTAGGACTTACCTGGAGGGTGGGCCCCGGCGGGAGTCCCAGCCTTGCCCGGGCAGCAGAAACAATACCCCAGAGTACCGATCGCCCACTGCAGTACTGTTCCCGCTGCTAGGGCACGGCTGAGTGCGGGGCGCCGCGTCCCTCCACTAAGCGCAGCACCTGCACGCAGCCCGGCCGCCCCCAGCCCCCAGCGAGCAGTAGCGCCCTCCCCGGACTACCGCGGGGCCCCGTGGGCGGGGAAGGGTGCAGAGGGAAGAGGAAGAGATGCGACCCCCACCCCCAGCCCACCTACCTGCTCCAGAGCTGGCCTGGGGAACCAGCGCCCCTAGGGAACGCACGTCCAGCATAACCCCAACTTCCAACCTGCTCGCGAGGGGGTATAGCAGCGCCTCACGTTTTGAACCATTTAAAGCCCTTCAAAACATGAATTGCTGCTGCATCCCCTCGGAGTCAACGAAGTGGGATCGCTCTGGGGAACCTGCAGAAGGAGAAAGACGAGGTGGCTTGAAGGAAGCCCCGGCCCGCCCTACCCAATGGCTAAGACTAAATCCAAACGTCATTCCAAATCGAGGTACTTTTTAGAACTTCTGCCGTCTGATTTCCAGGATTGGCAGGTGGGGTGAAGAATGTGACTCTCATTTGTTCCCCCCGCCCCCCCCCCGAGGGTGAATCTTGGAAATGTGTAGTGGTGAAAAGCAGGGAGGTGAGAGAGGAATTAGGGTGGGAAAGAATCTTACCTCTGAAAGTAAGAATAATAAGATAAAACAAATTGAGGCAGTTTGGCAAGCTGGGATCACTTTTGCC
Organism: Sus scrofa; assembly: GCF_054392235.1. Lineage (NCBI taxonomy): Eukaryota > Metazoa > Chordata > Mammalia > Artiodactyla > Suidae > Sus > Sus scrofa. The sequence continues at coordinate 120,609,905 of NC_139401.1, forward strand.
AGCTTCTAAGTCTTAGTGAAACTTCCTCCCGATGCATATTGTAAATCATAAGTGTCACTCAATGTCCCCACTTAAAAAGTAACTTTTCATTTATTGACTTAGAGAAGATCACCAAAATGTCTCTGGCAGCTGCAGCTGATTTTAACATATAGGTTAGCTGGGAAATATAGTCCATCCACACAAGCATCAGATGTCCTCAACTCGCCAGTGCTTCATTCTTATAGCAAACGCTCTGTTTTGAGTTCTTTTTAAAGGTATTAAAGAATGAGAGATAACTGTCCCGAGATGAAATATCTGGATATTTACATATGGACGTGATTATTCAAACTTCTTTTTAAATACTTTATACCCTTCCATGTCACCTATCAAAACAAATCAATCAAAAAGTTTAAATGCTTGATGTTACGTTACTCCTTCTAGTCTCAAGCAGTTCCACAAAAACTTTTTCACGGCCTGAAATGGCCGGCACTGTGCATACTCCTTAATGATTAACTCATTGGAGACCACTTTTTACTTTTTAAAATGGACACACATTAGCAATAAGTTACATGCATCCTCCCCCACACAGTTTAAGCGAAAGAACCAATTAGGCATAGAAGAAAGGACCCTGTAACCTCAACGGCAAACCTAAAAGTTAAAACAACAAAACCAGGACGAAACTCCAATGGTTTTGAAAGTTAAACTGCATTTTAATACAAGTAATAGACTCTCAAAGTATCCCAGTCAGCTAAGTGTTTTGAGGTCTATTGGCTTTTCAAAACCAGTATAGTGGATGTTGTCTTGTTAATTAGCTAATAGAATGTGCAGAGTATTTAATGTGACTAAGTACAAAATTCACACTAGACTGAGATCCAGTGTCACCACTGAACTACTTATGTCACTGTAAACTAACATATTAATAATAATAATAACCTCACTCCCTAAACTGGGACATAATTTAGGTGTCTCTAAATTCCATCTTGTTCTGGCTATGCTATTTACAAACAACTTTGACTTTGGGGATTAATGGAGATAAACGTCCTTGGTTGTCCTTAAAAAGAAAAAAAAAACATGTTTAGCAAATGTACAGTTATACTTTATAACTCCACAACCTTCTCCCAGTTAAATATTTATGTCCCAAACAAATATGTAAACCAGACATTAAAGTCATCCCTAATTTAACATTTCCTTATTTGACTACTTAGAAAAACAAAAGTTCATGCGAAATAGCAACGGTGTCAAAGGCGAAGGTTCCTTTCAGATTGCTCCGCAAACTCACTGCAATCGAATTCTTTTGTATCTTTCACTTAAGCCCCTTTTTCTCTCCAAGTGACAGGACAACGATTTACATTCCTAAAAAGCCACCTCGCTCCCCTACTTTATGGATTTCCCTTTAGATTGAAATTTACTTACGAAAAGAGATTACAAAGAGGCGTCTTGTCACTTCAGAAGACAGTGTAGTCGCTGATACAATAGACAAAGAATCGATACTTTCGAGTTGCCCATAGCCCCGCCCCCCCTCCTTTTTGAACTGTTTGGCCAAATCAGTTGAGTCCAAGAATACGCCTCTTCCTCTGCTCATATTTTACAACGTTTTGTCTTAATTTTGCAGATACCCCCCCCCCCCACCCCAAACAAGCTGTAACTTCCCTCGGCGCATTCGTGCCAAACTTTCCCAAAGTCAAGTTTCCTACTGGGAAATCTAAACAACCTTGAAAGTTTTAATTGGGAAAAGACAGTGCAAAATTAATCACATATTTATTTCCAAGACATATTTTACTGCTTGCAAATCAGAGCCACGAAAAATCCATTTATGGTCTGTCAAAACCAGTCGATCCCGACCCTGGCGAGGCTGACAGGCGGTCACTGCCCCTTACTCAATTTTCTCTCCCCGCCCCTCCACGCTAGCTTTTTCCAGCCCGGTTCCTAAGAAGCCTCCCGGCCGCACTCATGTGTCCGTTTCGCCCGCACCCTGGCCCCCAAACGTGCTTTACAACCCCAGAGCAACACAGAACTTTTCCAGCATTGTGACCAGAGTTCTTTTTTTTTTTTTTCCAGTCTGCCGTAACCAACGTTATTAAAGGGAGAAACGCCAGCCAACAAGTCCCTTAAAAAAAAAAAAAAAAAATCGCATGTCACCTCTCGATCCACTCGAAAATGGCGCCGAAATCGAAGAACTCCTTAAATTTCATTGTCGGCTTTTTGCAAAGGTTTCTGGGATTTTCCTGCGAAGCTGCTTCGCCGCGTCTGAGAGCTAGCGAACAAGCAAGCAAGCAAACGAGAGGAGGGGGGAAGGGGGTGCGGGGTGGGGGGCACCGCCAGACGGTGAGAGAGGGGGCCCGGGCGGGGAGCAGGGCCGGACTTGGGGGATGGCGAGGTCGCGGGGCGCGAGGGGCCCGGCACCGAGTCACAGGGACCCGGCGCCGGGCGCGGAGAGCCGGGAGCCGGGGGCCGGCGTGGCGGCGCGGAGGGCGCGCTCCCGCGCCGGCTGCAGCCGAAGCCCGGAGCGCGGCGTGGCGGAGGCGGAGCGGAGCGGAGCGCGGGGCCGGAGCGGAGCGCACCCAGGGAGGCGAGCGGGGCGGCCGGCGGAGAGCCTCCTGCAGCGGCTCTAGAAAAAGCCGGCTCCGGGGGCGTGGCCACGCGGTGCCCACGCCCCCGAGTCCCTGCGCGGCTCCCGGCCCGGGGGCGGAAGGGGGGAGGGGGAGGGGGAGGGGGAGCGGTAGGGAGGGGTGGGGGGGGTGCAGGCTCTCGACGCCACAACCTTGGCCTGCAGCCGGGGAGGGCCGAGAAGGGCACAGGGAGCCCAGTATAGCCGGTACTGAGCCGAAGAGCGGGCGTTCAGGGAGGAAAAAGAGAGAATGGGCAATGGCAAAGCCACTGGCACGGGGTAGCGCAGCAGCGCACCCAGACCCAGAGGATGGACGCCACCCCGCGCCCACCGGTGCCCCGCGGTGTCGTCTGAGCCGTCGGGAGGGAACCAGGTGGCTGAGCAAAGCCCTTTGCGCTGTGCTTGCTGAGAGGGTGCTTGACTTGGTTGGGGAGGAAACGGGGCGGGGGTGCCTCGGACGGCGTGAGTGTAGGTAGCGCTCTCCCCATGGGTTCGAAGCCAGCCTTGTCGGGACCCCCTTGCCCTCGCCACCCTGCCAAATCCTCAGGGAGAGAGGCCCCGGGGCGGGCCCCGTACGTGCAGGCTCGGGGGGACAGAGCCCGGGAGGGAGGGAACCACTGTCTGCGCACGTCCCAGTCCTAGAAGGGAAACTGATTTTAAGACTGACCGGGGAAACTGGAGGGACAGGAGCCCTTATGGGGGATGCCAGAGGCTGTTCGGGACGGAGAGTTCATTTTCTTAGGTGTGAGAATGGTACTGAAGGTAAGTAGGAGGATGCCCTTATACTTAGAAGATGCAGGCTGAAGTGTAGAGGTGACATGTCACCGCGTCTGCAATTTTCAAATGATGCAGCTAAACATGCACACGTTGTGACAGAGAGAGGAAGCAAGGGTGGCAGGGTGTTAAGTTATTACATCCAGGTGGGGGGTAAACGGACCTTCGGCGTGCTGGTTTTTGCTTTTCTTTTTCAACCTTCCTGTCTATTTGCAAAATGTCATAATAAAATTTTTGTGACAACTCCCCCTACCCCTTATAAAACTGCGCCTGAACGCTGTCTAAGAAAATGAGCGCGGCTTCTCGCTCCGTGTCCCGGGTGGGACAAATCTACGAGCACGCGCGGCTCAGACCCGCGGGTTCTGGACGGGAAGGGCAATGGGTAGCGCTGGCCCGCAGCGGCCTCTGTCCGGGGCACGCGACCCAGGCTGGGAGGGGCCCCAGGGACCTCGGGGCAGGTGGGCTGCCAGGCGCGCGGCGCCGCCGAGTGCGCGGGGCAGGGCAGGGGGCTCGGCGGGCGGCTCTCCGCCACCCGGGTCCGACTCCGACTCGGTCGGCTCAGCGCCGCCCGGCCACCCGCGCCGCGGACGAGCGAGGAAACCGATGGGCCGCGGCAAGCAGAGCCGCGCGCCCGCCGCCGCCGCCGCCGGGGCCCCGGACCCCGCGCTCCCCGAGGGAGGCAGGGCTTTCGGGGCCTGCGCCCTGTGCCCTGTGCGTGGGGTGGTGGGGCACCGGCGCGCGGCACTGGGGGGGGGGGGGGAAATACGGGTTCCAAAAAAAAAAAAAAAAAGCAACACACACACCCAAAATCAGTATACAAAAATAAAACCATGGATCCCGCCCTGCTAGGCGCTCAGGTTTCTTGAGCTACTTAACTCTCGATTGCATTTCACTGTGATGTTTCTGCAGCGCTGATGTAAAGCTTTAATTTCTTTGCAAGGGCGATCTCGCAGCCCCAAGGCTTTGCAAGTGCTGCGCGGCCTGTCGTTGGCCTCTGTGGCTTTTTTTTATTTTTTTAAACGGGGGCGGGGGGTTGGGAATAGAATCTTCCAGGGTCTGCAAAACAGTTTTTAAAAATTAACCCAAAGATTATACAGACCAAGATGTGATTTTTCAGAAAAGGTTTTAAGACTGCAGTGACTTGTACGGCTTCGGTGGGCGCTAAAAACGTATTTCTCAACGATAATTTCCCTCTGAAGTTCTTCAAAACACTTGGTGGACAGGGCCGAAAGTGTCGGGCTGTCAGACGTGACCGAACAAGCTTCTAAATCCTCAGATCATTTATAAAGCACCAGTGTCCTTGGGGTGAAAGACTTTTCTGGGCTTTTAAGGCTCGGCTTCGTGGGTAAATTTGCTTGCGTTGATCTAGCTGCGCACAAGCGTGCATTTCCCTCCCTGGATTAGCAGAAGGGCAGCAGATTCCAGCACTATAAGATAAAAGTCGAGTTTGCAGCACGTCCTCTAAACAAACAAAAAAATGCAACAGCTTCCTTTATTAAACTCTTTTTGCTACCTCAGCAAATTAGAGAGCCAGTAGACTATTGATGAATGCTTTCGGGGTGAGTAATATGGCTACAGCCGCAGAAAGTAAGGGAGGGCAGGCTAAGTATTTACTCAAGTGAACAATCCTCAAATAGTTTTCAAATACGATGCCTCCAGGATTTTCTTAGGTTTTCTTAGGACCTCTGAAGCAAACCCTGATTCTGCAAATGGTTTCTCATTTTAGTAGGCCCTCCCTAACCTGACAAAATAGAAATTGACCTAAGAAGTGGTTAGAAACTCAAACTGGCATGAGAACCCGGCCCCAGCCCACCCGTCCAGGTGTCAGGGAGGGAACTGCTCACTTGCCAACCGAGAGACCCAGAATGAAATGGACACAATTCACGGGCTTTTGTCGTTTCTGAAATTCTGTTTCACAGCGGGTGTTTTCAGGAAAAAATAGCACATATTTTTTCCTTCCATGAAACATCCAGAAATTACATTGATAAGAAATAATTATAGTCAGTCGTGGGAGGAGGGTTTAGCAAAAGCTTTGAAGGATCTGAGGGCGCAGCTGAGAAAAATAAATTAGCCCCAGACTGTAGATATTTAGCAAGGAAGTTACCCATAATAAGGTATTTGGAATAATTTTTGGAAAGTGTTTTCAGAAAAGCCATTGCGAATATGTCTTTGGAATTATATATTAGGAAAAGGAGTTGGAGAGTCTTTTTTAAATGGTCAACAAAATTTCTAGCACTTAGCATTTTAATTTTAACTAGAAATGTCTTTTATGATTATGTTTTTTCACGAAGGCCTTGAGTTAGGGAAACCAGACTTTCCTTATGTTGTAAATATCCAGAAGTCTTCAGAGAGATAAAATCAGGATAGAGTTACAGATTTAACCGAAAGAAAACAACTGGAATCGTGTTATGAAGCTTCTACTGTGTTATTTGTAAGAGCTTTTTTTTTTTTTTTTTTTTTTTTTTCAGGGTTCAAGCCGAGGCTAGCAGTGAGCAGTAATAGTAAAATAATGCTTTTGCCCTACTGTCAGATTAAACAAAGAAAGATAGTGCCCTTTGGTAATTTTTATTTTACTTTATGAAATTAGTTATGATAAAAAAATAGTTCTTTGCGAAACTTAGAACTTTGGGGAAAATGTTCAGATCCTAACTTCTCCCACCCCCATGATCTCACCAGGAAAAAGTCGAATGAATCAGTAAATTTTTCCTTCCTGCCAAAGAGGAGCTAAGTAAGTCCTTGATGGCTGTTGCTTTTGATTTCGAAGCCTCTTCAAAGACACGAAGAATCACTGCCTTCAGTGCGGCTGGGATTTCTTCTTTAAACACGGCATGTTTTTCTTGTTGGGTGTGCACTATTACTGTCTTAATTATTCCTGGATTTTGGCCCATGAAATCAAAGACTGTCTCAGATGACAGAAATGATCGGATCTCTGCACAAAGGAAGGCCACATGAAGGGACGGACATAGGGTGACCAGTCTCTACACTCTGCTGGCCCTACAGGGTCCCCTTCCTGTACGTGGGTGTGACTCACTCTCCTTTGCACCAGTGTGAGCTGCTGGAGCAAAGTGTAATGACGGGGGCGGGGCCACCTGCCTTCACCCTAAACATGATGATCCTCAAGTTCTAGCCTCATCCTTCGAGCACCTTCCTTGAGCCTTACTTGACTATACAAAGGAGAGAAGAAAGAAACACAAACATTCAGTATAGATCAATGACAACATGTCAAATGTAATGGCATTCCGGGAGGCTCAAGTGCATTTGGACAGTTGGTTGCTCCATTTATATCAAAAATTTATAAAAAAAAAAAAAAAAAGCCCCAAAGTGGCCAGCGTCAAGGAAGTCCTGTAAAAAGCACAGAGGTCCACCAAATCTGAATGACATCTCTTGTAGGGTCTTGCCACCTAAAGAGAGAGCTTGCCAAGGTGGTGGGCAAGTAATAGCCGGCAGGGTGGAGGGAGGAGGAGAAAACTGGAAACCGAATGGGGCTAAGGGGTGCTAACTTGGTTTAAAACCCACCGTGCTTCCCAAACCACGAGGTACTTTGTTGCAGGAGGACAGGAGGGAACGTCAGTACGCATATAACTGCAGCAATTTTATGAAAGCTGTCAACTATCCAGAACTCGCAGCTCTCCCACTTGTCCCCGCAACATACCTGTGTGCATTTTTAAAAATTAGACGTCATAGGTAGTTTCTAGGACCAGTGGAGAATGTAGTTTCCTTTACCTCCTGCCTCTTAAAATACTTCTTGGGTTTAGAATCAGGTGGCCTTTCGCAGGAGCCGGTGACGAGGGGGCGCCCTATCCCTGGGCAGCAAATGGAATTGGAGAACTGGACCCAGTTTGCCTTCTTAGCATTTGCCCTGAAGCCAGGGCTCAGCAGCTTCCTTGGGTCATCGTCCCCAGGGAATGCCTGGGCCACCGGAGACGAGCAGGAGGCAGAGAGGGAGGGCGAGGATAAGAGAGAGAAGAAAGAAGGTGAAAGAAGAAGAGTCCTTCCCCAGCCTCATTCCTACCTCCTGTTTTCTTTCTTTTTTTTTTTTTTTTTTTTTTTTTTTTTTGTCTTTTTGCTGTTTCTGTGGGCCACTCCCGCGGCATATGGAGGTTCCCAGGCTAGGGGTCGAATCGAAACTGTAGCCACCGGCCTACACCAGAGCCACAGCAACGCGGGATCCGAGCCGTGTCTGCAATCTACACCACAGCTCACGGCAACGCCGGATCGTTAACCCACTGAGCAAGGGCAGGGACCGAACCCGCAACCTCACGGTTCCTAGTCGGATTCGTTAACCACTGCGCCACGACGGGAACTCCCCTACCTCCTGTTTTCTAATGCAGACCCTCAGTTGGCCACCACTAGACCGTCGAGGTCACCAAGGTCATCTTCCCAGCCTCCCCACTCATCTCCCGGCTGAGTTTGGCCCCCGTCCCAGTGGTCTCCTGAGTTCTGCTCTGAGACTCATTCTGATCATATTCATCCTTGGCACAAACCCCATACGGCCGAAAGGGTAACGTCACACAAGGAAAGGTGTAACCTTTGACCGTGGCCTTCAAGGCGCCGTCCAACCTGGCCCCGTCTGCCCCTTGGGCTCTGCCCCCTCCCCCGCTCCAGCCGCACCTTCTTCTTCATGCTTCCATGCAGGAGATGCTTGTTCTCACTTCATCACCCTCCAGGGCCCAGCCCAAATGCCATCTCCCCCCTGAGGCCTTCTCAGATGACCTCAGAGCTGGAATGAACTGTGTCGGGCCCGGCCCGGCACAGCACAGTAATCAAGCTTGTCATTCGGAGTCTCTTTCTGGCAGACGGGCCGCCCCATGCCTATCTAGGGATCTCTGCTCTGCACGTCACACAATCACGTGCATCAGTTGGCATCCAATGTGCATTTGTCAGATAGATGCGTCCCCGAGGAAGGGACACGCGGAAACGGAGGGAGTGAGGGAGAACACGGAGCCGTGTCGCCGGTAAAGATTCCGGCCAATGTCCTCAACCGTTGGCTTCGGTGGCCTCCGGCGCCCTAGGTGCTCAGGGTTGTCTGACCCAAAGCTAACACGGTGGCTGAACAAGTCGGTCTGGGATTGACATTTGAAACGCATCCTCTTGGGTAATATGGAATTCAGTCACTTTTATTTTTTTAATTTTGGGGGGCTCTGCACCCGCGGCATATGGAGGGTCCCAGACGAGGGGTCGAATCAGAGCTACAGCTGCCCGCCTACGGCAGAGCCACAGCAACGCCAGATCCGAGCCATGTCTGCAACCAACACCACGGCTCACGGCCCCACCAGATCCTTAACCCACTGAGCAAGGCCAGGGATCGAACCCCATCTTCATGGATACTAGTGGGATTCTTTACTGCTGAGCCACAACGGGAACTCCCCGAATTCGGTTACTTTTAAATTAGCAGCATGAGACACCCTCTCCTAAAAAACGATCACCGTCCTTTTATAACTTTTAAGTTTCAAGCATGTCCTTGAAGGGAAGGTGGGATTGGGGTGCAAAGGGGGAGACAGGGTTCAGAGGCCAAGAAGAGAAGGGTTAGAAGGCGATGGACTCAGCGAGACAGAGGCTCTCCACTGGGGAGTTAGCTGGAGACTGAGCTGGACAAACAGGGTCCATCCACTTGAGGACAAAGAGATTACACGGGGCGTGCAAGTAGGCGGAGGAGTCTTGATGTGGGGTTCCAGGATGGCGAGGAGCCTTCGAAGGGCCTTGAGGAGGGGCGTGGTGTAATGAAAACAGTGTTTGCAACGGATTTGCTTGGCTTACCTGCTAACTCTGCAAACGGAGCAGCTGATAAACCTACGACGAGCTGGACTATTCAACCCTCCTCTTCTCCACACGCTCAGGAGTGTTTTCTTCCTAGGGAAGAGGACGGATGGAAAACTACTGCTTCCTATATGCCTGCTGTGTTATCAGGCCAACGGCTAGGCTTCCTCCAGCAACGGTTCTTTGTCCCCCCCCATCCCTCTCCCCCCTTTCCTCCCCCGCTCACACCGCCACCATCCTGTCCCCCCCCCCCCCCGCCACTAAGACTCGACTGGCCTTTAAAGTTAATACATTTTCTGTTACATTACTCATAAAAACATGTTTTTAAACTACCAGTAAATATCAAGCAAAAAATTCATCGAAAGAATCCAGAAGTTTCCCATCATGTGGTGATTTGATGGAACAGAGGCACACACACCTTCTGGACTGAGACGAACTGTTTGGGGTGGTGGCAGAGCTTCAAACTGGAGAAATGTTATTTTTCGTGGGCAGCTCAAAAAATTGTCATTAAATATCTTCAAGAAGTTAAAATAACATCGACAGCAACCTGGGCACCTTAAATAGTCGCCGCCGTTGCTGGAACCCAAATAGCCCAACGTATTTCGAGCTTAGGTGCCTCTGAAAACATCAGAAGAGGGGGATTGGTCTATACCTTAGTGGAGCGAGAATGAAGCGGATGAAATATGGCATGAACACAAGAATTAAAAATTTGTACTGTGGATCATAAAAGCCAGATTTGTGAAGAGATTATTTTATTTTGATTGCAGACTGTAAATTATTGCAGGGAGTTGGTGTAGGAATGACACGGAGGCTTACTTTTGGGTCAATCTGTTCCCAGCTTGACCCACCCTTGGTCGTGGGGAGGGCTCGGATTTCTCTAACCCCAAAGAAATCCGTCTCACTTTAGGACTTGTCTCTCCTCTTCTCACACTGGCTCTCTTTCACTATGTTGTCATGTAAATGCAGCTTAGAAAGCAGAATAAATATTCTCTGGGCATTAGTTGGGAAATAAACTTTTAACGATTGTGTGTGTGTGTGTGTGTGTGTGTGTGTGTAAGTTGTAGACTTAGAACTCCAAAGAATTCTTGATAGGAAGAAATAGGTATTTGGCTAAAAGTCAAAAATTTTGAAGTAACTTTAAAAGGTGAATAATTTACATTAGCGTGGTGTTTATATAATAGGGTGTGTGTGACAAAGTTAAAATAACATTGAAAATAACTCGAGCCATTTAAATATGCCTCCTGGTAACTGTAGAATATAAGTGCCTTCGCATGGGAATGGTACGTTTCCAGACAGCTGGCAGGGATTTTTTTTTTTTTAAATGTTCCTTTACATTTGGAAACTGGTACTAGTCTTTACTTCTCAGTTCCCCCTCGCCTGGCAGAGAATGTTTACAAATGAAAGGCTGACGGAACCAGACAGGGAAGGGCAAGCCAGTCTTCACTTCCTGAAACCTGTTCCTGCAGCCTCCTGCACCCACCCCCTGCTCAGACCCACGCAGCCCCCTCAGCTCCTGCTGCTTAAGAATTCCGAGAGCTACTTTGATTTCATGCATCACCTTCCAGGTAAGTTACAGAAACTTCACCAATGGCCAAGCCAGATGGTTGCGGATTGGATGAGAACGAAGCAAAAAAACGGAAGTAGGAAGGGACAGGAAGCATCGTGTTATTATTAGTATCTATAAATCAATGAGCAAAGCCCCCTACCTCTTTGATTTTGAAGGTGGATAATAATGCCATATATATGATGATATACATATACGTACATATATATACTGTATATGCCTACGTATGACACAGATTCCCCCACGTCCCCACCCCCGCTCTGAATGACATTAGGAGATCGTTGGCCTGATCTGAATTACAGTACAGCAGAGGATGGTTGGAAGAGTTTCTATCCGACTCAGATACAGAGAACAGACTTATAGTCACCAAGGGGGAGGGCGGGAGGGCGTGGGATGGACTGGAGTTTGGGGTTGGTAGATGCCAGCTATCATGTTGAGAATGGGCAAGCAATGAAGTCCCACTGTACAGCTCAGGGAACTCTATCCAATCTCCTGGGATGGACCGGGATGGAAAAGAATATTTTGAAAAAACGTATATATAGGGAAGACTGAGTCACTTTGCTGTTCAGCAGAAACTGGCACAACATTTTCAATCAAAAAAGTTTATATGATCACTAATACAGGTAACATTAGAAACGTTAGAACCTCGCCCCAGTATCTTCCTTTATACGATTTACTCTGCCGTCCACATGTCCGCCCTTGGCTTTAAATGTCTTCATCAGTGTCCTCTATAAAAAGAAGGAGACGCTTACTCTGGAATACTTGCCTCCAGTCAATCAGTCAGTCCTGTAATTTGCAGCTGGTAAGACTTGCTTTCCCCAGAGATGGAAAATGGAACGGACTGGGGCAAGGGTTCGGCAGCGACGGATCACGCACTCGCCCACCCAGTCTGCGTCCTGCCATTAACTGTATTCGCACAGATGAAGGGAAGAATGGTGCGTTTGTGGACTTTGCCTGTGTGCTCAGCTTGCAGGTCCTTGCCAGGATGCTCCCCAGGGATCCCGCCTCCCCCGAGGGTGGGCGGCCCTGGAGACTCGCTTGTCTAACAAAGAGAATGCAGCAGAAGCGACATGTCACTTCTGAGGTGGGGATACAGAGGGCTGGGGGCTTCTAACTTGGACTCCGTCCCTTCCCTTGGACTCTGACGCTCCCCTCGTCCCCTTCCCTCCTCCCCTCTCTCTCTCTTCATCGCCACCGCCATCTGCCAGACGTTGAGGACACTCAGCCAGCCTATGACGAGGCCCACAGAGAGGAGCTGAGGCCTCCTGCCAACAGCCGCTTGACTGAAGCTTGCAGGTGAAGTTAGAGCACCAACTCCAGTTGGGTCTTGAGGTGACAGCAGATGCACTGACAACTTGGTGGCACCTTCCCGGAGACCCTGAGCCAGAGGCACCCCGGCTGCATCGTGCCCGGGTTCCCGACCCGAGGAAGCCGGGAGAGAATAACTGCTGTTGTTTGGGGGTAGTTTGTTGTTGGACAATAGGTAGCTGGAGTTCCCTGGTGGCTCATAGGGTTAAGGATCCAGTGCTGTCACGGCTGTGGTGCAAACAAACAATAGACAGCGAACACAGAAGGTCTCGTAATCGTATACACTTAAGTGTATAAGCTATAAGCTGACCGAATCGTTTGTAGAAAACTGCAAGACTGAAAGCCCCACCCCCGCCCCTTCTCTCTCTATTTCTCTGTCCCTCTGTCTCTCTCCCTCTCCCTTTCTTCTCTTTTTTGGGGGGAATAAACAACTATAATTACAATTTAAACAGGATATCATAGAGATCAATCGTAAGGATGAACACTAATTAGATTTAAAGTAAAGAGAAAAAAAGAATTAAAGAATGTTACTGGGAAAGTTCCTTTCCTTTATAATAAACACTTGTTCCTTGATAATGTGCTTCTTATAAACATGGTATGAGTGTGAGTGTGTGTGTGTGTGTGTGTGCGCGCACACGCTGTGTTTAGTTTGATGCTTGACCAGGCTTTCCTTATTGGTGGAGGAATATGGAGGAATGAGGATACTTACATGCGGCTCCAAAATGGGCCATTAGTTAAAACTAAGGATAAAAGACTCTTTGCCCTTGACACTTGTATATACTTTACACAGTTAAAGAAAAATCTGGTTGGCTGTTTGCAGGGTATAGGAATACAAATTAAATGTTACTCTGAGGCTCCTTTTATCAGGGAAAAAAATCTCATTATGGCTCTAATTTTTAAATATTTGACAAGCAATTATCATAACAAATGGTTTCAGACATTTTTGGCTCTCCTAGAGATTGAAAGAAAGGTGAAAATGCTCATTTCTTGGGAGGGCAATAAAGCATCTCTTATTATTATCACAAATATGATTAACACCACGTGGTAGATTTTTATAAATCATGTCACTTTAAAAATGGAATGAACACTATACCACAATAAAGGAGGAAAACACTCTTTCAGAGTGGCTTTTCAAAAGGTACATAAATCAGCCAACTAAAAATGCACTTTTCTCTTAAAGCACTTTCATCTTCTCATCTTTTTTGTCCCCTGTACCCCCAGGGTGTGGAAGTTCCCAGGCCAGGGATTGAACCTGTGCCACAGCAGTGACAACCCCAGACCCTTAACGAGCAGAGCCAGCAGGGAACTCCTATCTCCCCATCTTTTGAACGGTTCCCATGGTTAGAACTCCCAGACCCTTTCTCAGTACCAGTCAGCCCCCTGGCTTGAGCACCTACGCAATACCTTCACCAAGTAGTATGGAAGAGAATGGCCACACAAAGAAACAAACGAGTAGGAGGGAGTGTCTCAGGCTCTGGAAGCACACAACCAAGTGGAGAAGATCAAACCTGGAACGGAAATGGTTGAAGTACACTTTTCCTGAGTAGTAACAAGTCCAGGTTAGCAAATGCAGATCACTCTTGAATTCTGAAAAATTATGCCTAATGCTACGGAGCCGTTTCCCCAGGCAAAATGGAACTCTCAACCGCAATATCGCTTTGCATCTTTGTTCTTGCTGTTCCCTTTGCCTGGAATGCCCTTGTCCTCCATCTTCACCTGATGAGATGCTCTCCCATTTAAGGTCTAGTTCAAAGGCTCCCAATTGCAGGATGCCCAGGCTTACTCATCCGGACTTATCTAATGCACTGGAAAATCTAGCCCGCTCGGCTCTTCTCTCTAGAATCCCATCAGTCATATTTCTTCCACTTCTTGAGCACTTCTGTTCTGTCTCCTTTTATGTCTCTTTTTTTTTTCTCTCCTAACTGTGCCTTGAAGAGTCTTATTTGCCTGTGTTCATGTCATCCCCCCCGCCACCAAGTCTTTATCTTCCAGTAATTTACCTCTTAGACCCTGTATTGGAGCTGCAGCTCAAGGAAGCTCTATTTCTTCAGCTTCTTTCTGGGATATGATGAGGTCATGAGGGTGGAGCCCTCGTGAATAGGATGAGTTCCCTTATAAAAGAGGCCCCAAGAGTTCCCATCACGGCTCAGTGGTAATGAACCCAACTAGTATCCATGAGGACTCGGGTAGGGTCCCTGGCCTTGCTCAGTGGGTTAAGGATCCGGCGTTGCCGTGAGCTGTGGTGTAGGTTGCAGATGTGGCTTGGATCTGGCGTTGCTGTGGCTGAGGCGTAGGCCGGCGGCTACAGCTCCGATTCGACCCCTAGCCTGGGAACCTCCATATGCCGCGGGGGCGGCCCTAGAAAAGAAAAGAAAAGAAAAAAAAAGACTCAGTCCAAATGACAAATTCTCAGAAGCTGTCCCTGACTACTCTGACTCCTCCAATTTCCCTCATATCACCTTGTTTTCAGTTCATCATGGCATTTGTCGCTACTGATTTTCTCTTTGTGTGTTTATTTATTTGCTTAATTTCTCGGAGCCTGTTTCTGTTCAGTGCCATACCCTCAGTGCCCAGAATGATGCCTGAACTATAGTAGCACCCAGTGAATATTTGTTGAATAAGCTGACTTCCCTTCCCCTTCCAAGTCTTTGAGAAAAAGCTAATGGGTAGCCAAACTTGGGTGATAATTTCTGATCATGTAAGTCGGGGAAGAAAGCTCTTTTCAGAGTATTATCAGCCTGTGACTAAAGATGCAGCCTCTGGCCTCAGGAGCTTGCCCCCCACAGGGTGGGATGGGAGTTGGGTGATTCTTGGAGCCCCTGGTGGTTTATCAATCCCTAGTGCGAACTCTGACCTCTGTGGACGAAAAGTGACACACGACAATGATAGCTCGGACGAAGAAGGTATGTAGCTAAGGGCTAAGTTGGGTGCTGTCACGTCTAAGGGACGGGAGTAGGCAGAGAGCGGGATTGGGCCCGGGGACCTTAAGGGAGAGAGAGGTCATCCCAGAGAGAAGGGACCAGGCGGTAATACGTGTAAGGCACTTCGAATGACACCTGGCCCGTAGTCACAGCCCTGCATGTGTTTATGAAATGAAAATGCCCAGCGGGTATTTTCATGCCATCAGAAATTTATTTTCTCTCTTAGGAAAGATACACAAAATATCCAAAAGCTTTATTCATGAGATTAGCACAGGCTACCCATAAGAGGGCCACAAGAGCACGGATTAGTCCCTAGTATATACCAATTTCAGAAAGGGCAAGTACAGGAGCCCCCCAAGCCCGGGGATCCCTGGACTCAGCCAGATCACCCGAGAGAAGAGATTCATCGTCAGAAGTATAAAGGAAGGAAGACTACTGCACAGGTGGCCCTCCCGAGCCCCCGCCTGGGCCCGCGGGGCTAAGTACGCCCGCCTGCGCTGAAGACATAGGGCGGACAGTGGCAGGTGGGCCTTCGGCCGGCCTGAGACAAGGTGAACACGTCGTAGCAGGGCTCCCCCGCCGCGGCCGCGGGCGCTCCCTCGCCGGCCGCTTTCCTGGAGCAGGGCCTGGTGAGCCACGGGGAGCGCTGCGGGGCGGTGCAGGACACCGGGATCACGTACTTGGACGAGGTGCCCTTGGACGCGTAGTACATCTCGGTGCTGTAGAGAACCATGTCCTGCGAGACGGCCTTGGCCCGGATGCCACATTCCGTCACGCGGTAGGTGAACCGGTAGGCGTGGGGCTGGATGTGGTTGGGAGGGCAACCCAGGCCCAAGTGCAACTCGTGAAAGTGCACATACACGTCATTGTTCAGCAGGAAGGGGTGAACCGTGACCATGAGCCAGTCTATGGAGCACAGCACGGTCATTGGGTTCTGTCCGGAACAGGCCGAAAACAGAGAGGCGAGGACCACCAGCCCCCGCATCCACTCGGAAGCTCTCATCTCTGCAGCAGGTCAGGCGCTGACGCTCAGGACGCAGGAGGCTGTCTGGTGGAGGTTTCTGGAGCACACAAAGACACAAAAGGCAGATCATCTTATTTCCCTTCGAAAGTTCAAGCATGACCTTTTTCTTTCGTTTTCTTTTTTTTTTCTTTTTGACAGATGCACCTGTGGCACATGGAGGTTCCCAGGCTAGGGGTCGAATGGGAGCTGCAGCCGCCGGCCTACGCCACAGCCACAGCCACGCCAGGTCCTACTCACATCTGCGACCTATGCCACAGCTCATGACAACGCCAGATCCCTAACCTACTGAGCCAGGCCAGGGATCGAATTCGAATCCTCATGGATCCCAATCAGGTGCATTAGCACTGAGCCACAACGGAAACTCCCTGACCATTTTTTTTTTTTAAACAAAAGGCCACTCCTAAAGCATTAAAAAGAAAAAGCTGAGAGTAGAACTTAAATGTTCTCACTGAAAAGAAAAAAAGGTTGGAGCTCCCGTTGTGGCTCAGTGGGTTATGAACCCGACTAGTATCCATGAGGATTCGGATTTGCTCCCTGGCCTCGCTCAGTGGGTCAAGGATCTGGCGTTGCTGTGAGCTGTGGTGTAGGTTGTGGACGTGGCTCAGATCCTGTATTGCTGTGGCTGTGGCGTAGACCGACTACAGCTACTCTGATTCGGCCCCTAGCCTGGGAACTTCCACACGCTGAGGGTGTGGCCCTAAAAAGAAAAGGAAGGAGAAAAAAAAAGAACAAAGAAGACAAGGTCAACGTGTTAGGTGAGGGATGTGTTAATTGCCTTGATGGAGGAAATTCTTTCACAAGGTATTCTTTTTATTTTAAAAAAAGGTCACACCCATGGCGTTCAAATTTCCCCAGGCCCGGGATCAAACCTGCACCACAGCAGTGACAACGCTGGATTCTTTTTTTTTTTTTTTTTTTTGGCTTTTTGCTATTTCTTGGGCCACTCCCACAGGCATATGGAGGTTCCCAGGCTAGGGGTCGAATCAGAGCTGTAGCCACCGGCCTACGCCAGAGCCACAGCAACGACAACGCTGGATTCTTAATCCACTGAGCCACTAGGGAACTCTGACTTTACCGTGTTGTTTTGGTACAAAAACACAGATCCCTCGCCTGTAGGATGGAAGTGTCCCCTGATCCAGAGCAGCATTCCTTGGAGTGCAACCCCGTCAACGAAAAAGAAATCAAAACAGTTTTCATGCCAAATATTAGATAAGGTGCCCTTCCATAGACCAGGCAGGCTAATGAACACTGCCCCATTTCCTTTTGGTGGTTAGCGACACATTTAATGAAATGAAAATCTAAGAAGCAATTGTAGTCTATTCCCGACAACCATCTATTGAAATTTTGCCAAGTGGCCCACTTCAAATGATCGAATGAATGCTTCAGAAATGCCCCCAGTAGCATCAAAAGTCATCATGAGCAACAGACTCCCTGATATATTAACCACCACACACTGTAAAAGAGTGAAGGTGCAGAAATAAAAACATGCTAGTTTTAAATGTGACCTTTTTCCGTCCATATCACACACAAAAATTACTCAAAAGTCCCATATTAAAGAAAGTGAGGAGTTCCCGCTGTGGTGCAGTGGGATTGGTGGTGTCTCGGGAGAGCTGGGACGCAGGTTCCATCCCCAGGTCCGACACAGTGGGTTAAGGATCTGGGGTTGCCGAAGCTGCAACTTAGGTCCTAACTAAGGCTGGGATCTGATCCCTTTTCCGGGATCTCTACATGCCGCGGGGCGGCAAAAAGGAAAAATTTACATATATATGTGTACACGCACGCAACATACACATCGCCTTGCTTTTCTCTTTTCTTTTTTCGTTTTTGTTTTTTGTCTTTTTTCAGGGCTGTACCCATGGCATATATGGAGGTTCCCAGGCCAGGGGTTGCATCAGGGCTATAGCTGCCGGTCTACGCCACAGCCACAGCAACACTGGATCCTTAACCCACTGAGCAAGGCCAGGGATCGAACCCACGTCCTCATGGATACTAGTCGGATTCGTTAACCACTGAGCCATGATAGGAACTCCTACACATTCCCTTTCTTATCTTCCATCATGTTCTATCCTAAGAGCCTGGATAGAGTTCCCTGTGCTGCACAGCAGGACTTCCTTGCTTATCCCTTCGAAAAGCCATAGTTTGCATCTACCAACCCCAAACTCCCGTCCATCCCACTCCCTCCTCCTCCCCCTTGGCAACCACAAGTCTGTTCTCTATGACTCTGAGTCTGTTTCTGTTTTGTAGATAGGTCCATTTGTATTTCCACTAGTTTTCACATTTCTTTTTCAATAGGAAGCTCAGTGGCCACTTCCCAGTCCTATTGCCTTTTACCTCCTCAAGAGTGACAGGCAGAGCCATAAGGAAAAAAAAAAAAAAAAAGAGTAAGGCTATGACCGAGTGTCTAAAACATGGTTTCAGAGGGAGGTGACACATGAAGAAAGGAGGCAGCAACAGGAATATCATCAAATATTGTTCAACTCAGCTTTCATTTTAAAAGTGAAAATGAAATAAATCAAATGGAAAAGTGCCTAAAATTTCAAAGGAAATGTTTCTATAGGGTTTGTGTTTGTTTCCTGCAGAGTTAAGCAATCCCTGCATAGATGAATTCATTCTTTTTTTTTTTTTTTTTTTTTTTTTGCTTTCTAGAGCCACACCCACAGCATGTGGAGGTTCCCAGGCTAGGGGTCTAATCGGAGCTATAGCTTCCGGCCTACACCACGGCCACAGCAACACAGGAAATGAGGCGTGTCTGTGACCTACACCACTGCTCCTGGCAATGCCGGATCCTTAACCCACTGAGCGAGGCCAGGGATCGAACCCGAGTCTTCATGGATACTAGTCGGGTTCATTACTGCTGAGCCACGATGGGAACTCTGAATTGACTCTTGGACTGCTATTTATTGAGCGTCTACTATGTGCCCAGCACTGCACTAAATGTAAAGCATCCAAAGACACGTCTCTCCTCCCTTTTTCCTCGTTGTAAAAATGCAGCTCTTTCTCCTCCTTTGATACTGATGAATTTGCTGCATTCCTTCATGGAAACCAGGGCTGGGGAGCCCACCAGCAGGGTACAGCCGCCTGGAAGAAAGGCTTGATTTTTACATCAGGCACTCAATCTGATTGGTACCCTCCTCTCTCCCTCTCTCATTATGGACTCCCCATTCTCTTGGGGATGTTGAGGTGTAAAGAGAAGCCTAAGAGGTCTACAAGGCTCCTTGCTGTCCTCTTTGTTCTGAAATGTCTCTCTTAGAATGGCTTTTTAGGGCCACACCCGCGGCATATGGAAGTTCCCAGGCCAGGGGTCGAATCGGAGCTACAGTTGCTGGCTTACACCAGAACCACGGCAACACAGGATCCGAGCAACATCTGCAACCTACACCACAGCTCATGGCAACGCCAGATCCTTAACCCACTGAGCGAGGCCAGGGATCGAACCCGCAACCTCATGGTTCCTCGTCGGATTCGTTTCTGCTGCGCCACAACAGGAACTCCAGGACAGCTTTTTAAATTTGTTTTTCAAGAAGCAAAAAACCAAACCAAACCAAACCAAAGAAACAGAAGCAGCAGCAACAAACAAAAAACCCCAACCCTCTTACCCCTCAAAAAAAAAAAAGAGGAAAAAAAGACAATACAACGACAACGACAATAACAGCAAAAACCAAGTAAATTCTGATGCCAGCTGGTCCTGGATAACGACGATGCAACAGTTGAATAAGCAAACCATTTGCTCTGGGATGATGCAGGTTTGCTGAGGTTCCTTTTGGAAGCTGAGAGCATCACTCCATCGCTGCTGCACTATTGTCTTGGTCTAAGCCTGGTCCTTGGCCTGAGCTTGCTTTAGGAGTGCTTCGCCCTAAACAGCCCCCCTCTTACGTCGCTGCTGAAATCGACCAGGGAAACCCCCCTTTCCGCTCCAACTTTGTTGTTCGAAACCCAGAATTGAGACTCAAGTGTAAGGCTGTGTTCTTGTGCAGGGAGTTAGCCACCCTCTTCCTTTCTCCCCTTCAAACATCACTTCTATCCTCTCCTCCTCCTTCTCACCGTTTTTTTTTTTCCCTACACCCCACTCCCGCCCCCGGCATCCACTTGTTGAATTGCATTGCACTGAATCAGTCTTGAAGGAAGGGGTTTAGTAACACCACTGAGTTTGAGGGTTTCTTTAGCGCAAATCTCCAAACTCGGACAGGGCAGACTCTGTTTCCTCTGACTTTCTTGTAGCCAAGGAGAGATTGCCACAAGGTCGGAGCAATGAACGCATGTGACAACATACCTTTGAGCTCAGATACAACTGAAAAATGAAGTCAGTGGGACCCACGTTTAGAGACTGCATCTCGAAGGTGAGAGGGAGGAGTTGGGAGGTCGTGGGAGAGCAGAATGCACTTGCTAATGAACTTGCCAACGCCTAGCTCAGCGGCTCTTGGGGAGTTGCTCTCTTCTGCTGAGCACACACAGGTCATCAGATCTGCGTAGCCTCCCTTCCCTGCTGCCTGCAATTCCCAGGGAAGGGTAGAGGTTGTATGTGTGCGGACGGGTGGGGGGGAATGTGTGGGTGTGTGTCTGCTGAGGGATGGTTATAAGTCATTTCACAACACAGTGTGAATTCCTCAAATCAGCTGGCTTTTCTAACATCCAGCTGAGATGTGCGGGCAGGACGGGATCTTGGACAGGGAGGGAGATGCTGGGCTCGGATCTGGGGGCAGAGGAGAAAGAGGGCCGAGGGGCTAGAGATGGGAAAGGGGTGCCAGAAGAGAGGGTTGTGCAGCGGGGCGGGGGTGTGTGCCAAAACAGAGGCCTTTTTAGCCAGAGTGGGGGCTGTGCCCAGCCTCCCCGGAGCGAAGGCAGTTGCAGAGTGGGGAGAAGGGAGCGCTCATCTTGGGGTTACCGCCCAGGTTGTCCAGGCGGCTGGGCTGTTAGAAAGCAGGTCCCAGGCTTTGCATTATCATAACCCCATTTTGGCTTGCTTGCACATGATCCCTGCTGCATTTCAGAAGCGAGGAGCTTAGATGCCTCTGCAGAGCCAAGCAGGGCTCAGCTATTGGCACCTACAGTCCTGAACTGAGCGATAGAGGGGCCGGCAAAAGCAGAGCTGCTAATGATGCTAATGACACCTGGATGCAAAATGTTTGCTTTCCTTGCAGCTGCAGCGTACAGTAGCTTTCTGTTTTTCTAAATGTGGTTTATGCATATACATTTTCCAATAGTGCTTTTAAAAGCGCTTTCCTCCTTCCCCTTCATAAAAAAAAAAATTAGGTTTTCCTAATAAGCCTAATTCTTAATATATCCTTTACATTTTAAAAAAATCATGAAATGTTTCATTCCGGGAATATGAACTCTATCTCTTAATGTCTTACAAGAAAGAGATTGAATATTGGTCTGAACACAGTGTGTTTTTAATCTCGGGGGGTGGGGGGAGAATCTTTTTTAAGAGAGACAAAAGCTGAAGTCCAAATTAGTTTTGGGATGTTGGTGAGACGTGTAACACAAAGCTCCTTGAAAGCAGACCGGATTTTCCCTCTGCATCTCCTCTGATGTTGTTTAGAGACACATACGAACTCTTTGCATGGGGAACGGGGAGGGGCATTAGCTAAACATTTCCACATCTGGTTTGGAAGAAGAATTCACTCCATAGGCTCCTGGAAGCTTTTGGGGTAGACAGTTATTTATTTTTAAAATTCAGTATGCTCAGGACAGCATAGTTATCATTTGTATATTGTTTTCCCAGAATCTTGTTGTCAGAACAAAAGGAAACAGAGGGGAGAAGGAAACGCCGAAGCAGTATGCAATTATCTCCGGGAAATATAACTGTCAGGGCCTTGATTTGCAGCAAAGTTTGTTCATTCTCTTGCAGCTGATTCGAAGAGAAATGAATCTGAGTTGGAATAAAGTTTCCTTTACACAATAAGAATAGAGGGGGGGGAAATCCTAATGCTCTGGGGACCCTTTAGTTTAGAAATTCAAATAGTCCCATATTGACTTTGCCCAGCCAGCTAGCTCAAGGTCTGGGAGCCTTTGCAAACTGAGGCCCAGTTTTAAAGAATTATTAGTTGTGGGTTTTTTTTGCCCCCCCCCCTTTTTCCTTTTTAGGGCTCCCCCTGCGGCATATGGAGGTTCCCAGGCTAGGGGTCAAATCAGAGCTACAGCTGCTGGCCTACACCATAGCCACAGCAACGTGGGATCCGAGCCGCATCTGTGGCCTACACCACAGTTCACGGCAATGCTGGATCCTTAACCCACTGAGCGAGGCCAGGGATGGAACCCACAACCTCATGGATTCTCATCAGATTCACTTCCGCTGCACCATAACGGGAACGCCTAAAGAATGAGTCGTTTCGCTGCTCTCAAAGAAAGTGAGGTTCCTGATTCTACTAATGATGTCGAAGAGGCATTAAATTGAGTTAGAAAATCAAACAACTGCTTTTGGAGAATTTACATCCGGTCTAATGAATCTGGGCCCAGTTCCGTTTTCCAACCTCGTGAAGCCCGGTGGGTGTGAAAGTAACCACACATTATTCATCATTTGGCGAGGAAGAGGAATTTTGAACCGCTAATGCTTACCAATGTCCATTCTCAACCGAGCAAAACACCTGGACTCAACCCGAGGAAGGATTTCCTTCAAATTCAACTAAAAAGTAATCATTAGCAGTGGGTTTTTTTTTTTTTTTTTCTGATTCCAAATGAAGAAAAAATCATAGGGAAAAAACTCTAGAAAAATTGGGAGATATAGAAAAGAAAAAAGAAGAAAACAGTTGTCAACCTCAAAATAATCCTTGTTAAATTTTTGGCTCCTATACTTTTAGTTTTCTGGCAGGGGGAAAAGTCTACATACATATATATGATCCAAAGTCATTTCTGGAAAAAAAAAAAAAGGCATGGCTTTTTGAAAGCTGTTTTTAATTTTTGACATTGAATTTGAAAGCAATCAAAGCATTATTTTTGTTTGGGCCATCTGGTTTTGTTCTTATAATCTGTTAAGCTATCAAGCATAGTTTAAATGTCATGGTTCAACTCATGCACAAATAAAGGTTGCGAAATAAGTAAGAATCCAAGCTCCTCGTAAGAGGGAGACGTTTGCGTTGGGTCATAAATTTGGTTACTAAAAGGTAAGGAGGCGGATACGAAATCAGACCATAATGATGGGGACACAACCAGGGTAAACCAACCCCAACTGGGCATAAGGATTTCCAAGCAGATACGGAAAGCTGTGCCTTAGCGCGAATGGCAACTATCAGGTCATGGGAGCGCCTTCCCTTTCATGCAGAGACGCTGAGTTAGTTTAATTTTCAGCGTTGAACGAGGCGCTGCATTTCACCATGTCCTTCAAATGTAAGGAAAATCCCAAGTGCATGCCCCTAATTCGGTGCACCTTTTAATTTAATAATTGATTTTGAGTTTGATTTTTCAGAAAATGACACCCTTTGCCACAAGGCCCCAGAGTCCCTTCTCGTTTGAAAACA
Organism: Sus scrofa; assembly: GCF_054392235.1. Taxonomy (NCBI): domain Eukaryota; kingdom Metazoa; phylum Chordata; class Mammalia; order Artiodactyla; family Suidae; genus Sus; species Sus scrofa. The sequence continues at coordinate 120,633,294 of NC_139401.1, forward strand.
CCAGGTAAGCGTGTGTCTGCGCAGACGTGCCCAGTCCTCGGGCGCGTGGCCTCCTTTTGAACCCACGAGCCGTTTCTGAGGGTCTGCCCAGACCAGATAAAGGCCCGCTGGCCGGAGGTGATTTCTTGGGGGGTGGGGGGGACAGGGCCGAGGCCTGAATCAGACGCTCCCTCAAGGGCTCGGGCACCTCTCTGCTCCACCTGTGTCAATAAACCCGGGCTCTAGACGGCTCGCAACAAAGCGCTCAGGCTCATTCCTCTCTCCCTTTCGAAGGTGCAATTTGGGGGTGCGAGTTTTCTTAAAGTGAGGTGCACGCGTACGGCCCCGGCTGAAGGGCGGCCTAGGTCCAACTCAAACCACAGTTGACTTTACAGACTGTGTGGTTGATTTTTAACTGACTTGACCACTAAGCAGCTCTCCAAACCCCAAGGCCGCCTTGTGTAGGCCCCGGCTAGAATGTGGCCCCGTGCTGCGTGCGGGTCCACCCTGACGGAGGCCATTCACCTTCCCCGGGCGGGAGAAAGGGGTTAGAAAAGGTTCCTTTGCCAGGAAGGCTGTTGGTCGTTGTTGGGGAGGCCAGAACACTGAGAGGAGCAAATCCTTCTCTCTCTCTCTCTCTCTCTCACACACACACAGATGGACAAATAGACAACAGACACACACACCAAGGAGAAAGGGAAGCCCAAATCTATTTCTTGCTGTGGTCCCAATTCTGACTATTTTTTCCCGCATCCCTTTATCCCTGCCCTATAAATTCCTCAGGGAACGGCGTCTTGCTCTACTACGGTGTCTGGTCCACCGTCAGTCCTCAGGAGATATTTATTGAATAAAAGAATAAAGGCATCAATGAATGACCACCAGAAATCGCCACTTTCCCCCGAGCCTCCTTGTGTAGCCCCTTAGGGCCCGAACCTAGTTACTGGCTACACCGCTCCTCCACTCCTTCTCCAAATCCCCAGGTGAAGGCCTGGAGTAGCAGCACAATTTCTCTTGACAGAAAGTGTAGGGTCCCTGCCCACTTATCCACCTGCCTGCCTGCTGTCTGCCCAGCCCAATGGTACCCACCACCCCCCAAGTAGGTCCTAGCCAGCCACTCCTCATGGAGCCAACTAACTGCTGGCACGACCTCCTCAACTCTGGTTACCATCTTCCGCCCTTCTCTCGAGCAACCCAACACAACCAGTGTCAGCGTGCCTGAATTTAGTAGTAGAGTCACAGGCTATTCCGACTCTGATGGTTTGAGGCAAGTTGGAGATATATATATATATATCAACGCGCGCGCACACACACACACACACACACACACACACACACACACACACACACAGATATGTTGATTTGTGTCCTCTCAAATTTATATGTTGAAGTCCTAACCCCCAATACCTCCAAATGTAACCTTATGTGGAAACGGGGTCCTCACCCTAAAATGAGGTCATTGGGGCAGGCTCTGATCCAATATGACTGGTGTTCTTACTAAAAGGGGAAATGTGGACACAGAGACACACGCAGAGGGAAGACCTTGCGAAGACTCGGGAAGGGGCGGCCATGGGACGGGAGCGATGCATTTACAAGCCAAAGACTGCCAGGGATTGTCAGCAAACACCAGAATCTACAATTGGCAAAGAAAGACCCTCTCCTAGAGCCACTGGAGAGCACGTGGCCCTGCTGACACTCCAGTCTTGGACTTCTAGCTTCCAGAGCCCCGAGAGAATACATTTCTGTTGTTCTAAGCTACCCGGTTTGTACAGCAGCCCCCAGCAAACTAATAAATACGTTTTCCCAACAAACTGAACAGACACACATGCCTCCTTCCCAAGATAAGAGCTTGCAACGATTAATGTCCTGACTCTATGTCTTGCTACAACATTAAATTCCTTCTGGGATTAGAGGAATGATGCCTAACCAGGAACGAAGACGGGAAGTGAGAAAGAGAGAAGCCTGTCAAAGGGGCGCCGGTGCTGGCATTGGACGCCTACAGGAGCGTGGAATTAGGGAGGGAGAACTCAACGTAACATCAGGAAGCCTTTCCTAACTCTAAAAGCTGCCCAGGAGTTCCCGTCGTGGCGCAGTGGTTAACGAATCCGACTAGGAACCATGAGGTTGCGGGTTCGGTCCCTGCCCTTGCTCAGTGGGTTAACGATCCGGCGTTGCTGTGAGCTGTGGTGTAGGTTGCAGACGCGGCTCGGATCCCGCATTGCTGTGGCTCTGGTGTAGGCCGGTGGCTACAGCTCCGATTCAACCCCTGGCCTGGGAACCTCCATATGCCGCGGGAGCGGCCCAAGAAATAGCAACAACAACAACAACAACAACAAAAGACAAAAAAAAAATAAATAAAAGCTGCCCAAAGGAGTTCCTGCTGTGGTCCAACAGGATTGGTGTCTCTGGGACGCAGGTTCGATCCCCAAAGCAGTAGGTTAAGGATCCGGCATTGGTGCAGCTGGGGTGTGGGCTGCAGCTGGGGTGTAGGTCACAACTGCGGTTCAGATCTGATTCTTGCCCATCCCTGCCCCCACCCCCCGGAATTCCATATGCTGCGGGGAGGCCAAAAAAGGAAAAATGAAATAATAAAAGCTGCCCCCAAACGAACGGAGAAGTCTGGTGTAGGACTAAGTTTCCTTGGTTGTCTCCAGGCCTTCCAGTAGAGTCCAGGTGGCCACTTGTTACACTGGCTGGAGAGGGGATTCTGATCCTGTGTGGGAGGCTACATCAGGGGGTCTTGAAGGCTCTATCACAGAATGCCTTGTGTGCTCATAACATGTTATCATCATTCCGAATGTGTTCATAATTATGTATCATAACGTGGTCATAATTAGCGCATCTATGAAGAATACAAGCAGGGGAGAACACACACACACACACACACACACACACACACACACATACACACACACACACACACACACACACACACACACACACACACACACATCATGCCTAAGTTATTTGTATAGATCTTCCTGGTATAGACAAGACTATACAAACCTGAGCTTTCAGCCAGGTTTTTGCTGTGATCGGAGCTGGCTGATATTGGTAACTGGCAATTACAAGGCAAGAGCGAAGGGGGGGGGCGGTGAGTCACAATATGGACTAAGTACCCAGAATGGGGCTCCCTTTCCAGCTCTAAACGATGGGGGCCCACAGGGCCTTTTGAGCGACAGCATCTCTGAAAGCCCTGCTCCCGGGGATTCTCTTGACAAGCTTCCTGCCCTGAATGAAAAGGCTGGGGCTTTGCTCTTTGAAATCATCTTTGGAGGCCCTGGCGCAGCGAGAGGGCAAGTGCTCAAATGGGCAAATCTTTTCTTCTCTTTTTTTTCTTTTTAGGGCCTCACCTGAGGCATATGGAAGTTCCGGGGCTAGGGGTGGAATGGGAGCTGCAGCTGCCGGCCTACACCACAGCCACAGCAACATGGGATCCGAGCCGCGTCTGCGACCTACACCACAGCTCACAGCAATGCCAGATCCTTAACCCTCCGAGCTAGGCCAGGGATCGAACCTGTGTCCTCGTGGATACCAGTCGGGTTTGTAACCCCCTGAGCCACAACAGGAACTCCTGAATATTTTCTATTTAATCTAGAAAGGAGTCGTGGGAACGACTTTCCCCCCTCTGTTTATGCTTCTTTGCAGTGTTCTAAGCAACTGCAGAATCCCAGGATTTTTGAAAGTTTGTTTCAATATATATGAGTCATACATGGCAAAAAATCTCAGTTATTTTCTTTAATTTGGGTGTCTTTTCTGTGTCTAGAGACACCCCTCTCATAGAGTGTCCTCTGTCCTGTTGTGTCCCTTAATCCTTGCAGCCATCCCTGTAAGGTCCTCAAAAACAGACATCACACGTGAAAGCTGTGCAAACAGTGGCGGGGACGGGGGTGGAGGGGTGCTGGGGGGCAGAAGGTCAGAGGGCCTTTGGGCCTCAGGCCTTCCCAGCCGCCTGCCTGGCTTCTCTCCCTCTTTTACGCCATGTATAAAATCAAAAGATGTTATGGTGAGCAAGTCACTGTGGAAAGGAAGACCAGGTCCTGAACCTCTGGACCTCTGCTCCAAGGTCCCCAGAGAATTCTGTGTCAGGGCCAGTGGCCGGGTTCTTGGGAGAGGGAGCAGAAGTGGCCCTCAAACTCAGCCCGGGGAGCCCGAGAAACCAAAGTCCAGCGGGGCCCTGGGAGCGGAAAGCCGAGAGCGGCTCTCAGGTGGCGAATGGCAGGGAGGGGCATGGACCGAACTTTCCAGAACGGCCCAAGATTTGAAAAGGACAAGAGGAAGAAGGGAGCATTCACAGGCTGGAGAGGGCAGACCCAGCCAGACAGCAGCTGGGTGCACCATTTGTGCGTCCCCTGTCACTTTTCAAAGTTTTCTTTCTCCTCCCAAGTTAGGGCAACAAAGGCAGAAACCGAGTCCACCGGTTAGATAGGGCTGTTCATCAGAGGCAGCTGCCTGGTGTAGACACCGAAATTCCTCTGAAGAAGGACGGAAGGGAACAAACATTTATTGAGACATTGTGTTGGGGGCTTTCCTTGCAACATCTCACTGAATCCTCCCAGCAACGTCCTGGGGAGATGTCCTTAGTAATAGCAGCATTTTACAGAAGGAGAAAGTGAGGATCAGATAGGTTAGGAAACTCACTAAAGACACAGAGCTTGGAAGGAGCCAAGATCAGTTTGGAAGCGTCCTCCATGCTCATGGAGTTTCCATAGTTTTTTGTTTTGCAGCTTTGATTGTGGCACATGGACGTTCCCAGGCCAGGGATGGGACCTGTGCACCACAGCTGCAGCAACGCTGGATGCCTCACCCACTGTGCTGGACGGGGATCCAACCTGTGCATCAGCAGCAACCTGAGCCACCACAGAGACAACACCGGATCCTTAACCTGCTGTGCCACAGCAGGAACTCTCATGGTTCTCTTTTTAGTATCACGCCGAGGCTGGAAGGTATTTAACAAAGAGGATATTTTTTAAAAAGGCATAGGTTGTTTATGGGGATCAGCGTGTAGAGTGATGGGAAGGTGAGCAAATTAAGAGCTTTTCAAGCCGGGGGAATTGAGAAAAAGAGGCATTAAACGAGAGACAGAAATTCAGAGGCACGCAGAGAAGATCATTCTAAATCACTGGTATCACTCCTTGCACTTTTGATGGCTTGAGAGCAAGCAGTCATTCCTGATTTCAATGTAACACATTTATTCCGTGAGTCGCATGTTCACCCAGAGTCGGATCAACCCCGGGACACGCTATACATGCAGGCCTTCCCCATCTATTTTGCCCAGGGAAGTGTGGACGGCTTCTGTACAAAGCCATCCCATAAGGCAACCCCAAACTATGACGACGGGCCTGCAAGCTCAGCCCCAGAATCTCTATGAATGGAAAAAGGGTGCCGCACATTCTCAAACTCTTACGTTGGTTACAGAAGAGGGCAATCACATGTCCCTAATTCCACCCCGAGGACAGAGATTGTGTCTCTCTTTGATTTCATCATGTCTGAAAAAGGAATGCTGGGCTTCATTTACCAGGCCTGGATGTTTGTGCAGCTCCACACAGGGCTTAGATGGGAGGCGGGGAGGCAACGGACAGCCGAAGGGGACTTCACATGAGTTGCATGTTCTAAACAGCTAGAGCTGGCCAGCCCTGGTGCCCAGACGAAAGTCGGGTTTTCCTAAACATTTTAGTACTCGCTTAAAAAAAAAAAAAAAAAAAAAAAAAAAAAGCACACTTGGTGGGTATAAAGAAAGCAGCAGATGGAGTTCCTGTTGTGGCTCAGTGGTAACACACCCAACCCATGAGGACGTGGCTTTGATCCGTGGCTCCGCTCTGTGAGTTAAGGATCCGGTGTTGCCGTGAGCTGTGGTGTAGGTCACAGATGTGCCTCGGATCTAGCATTGCTGTGGCTGTGGTGTAGGCCAGCAGCTACAGCTCCAATTCGACCCCTAGCCTGGGAACTTCCAAATGCCGCAGGTGTGGCCCTAGAAATACAAAAACAAACAAACACACACACACACACACACACATAAAGCAAGCAGCAGAGCTGGGGTGCTCATGGATCCTGGTCAAAGCCACTAGCCTGAGATGCTGGAGAAAGGAACTGAGCTTATTCCCCCAATGATACCATCTGACATTCTTGCAGACTCTTCCTGAAGAATCTGATACTGTTTGAGCCAAGCACTGGCTCATAATCAGAGAGGAACAACTGTGGCGCCCACCTGTTAGAAATCAAGACTGTTCCATCGAGACCGGACCATTAAAACAGCAGCGCTGACCCATGGGTAGGGCCTGACCATTGCGCATGGAGGACGAACCTCTCCTAAGCCCAGGGATTAGCATGTTCCCAGTGGGACAGTCACTGAAGCAGGTGCTGATTCTCCGGGTGGTTTGGAGTCGGTTTTTTTTTTTTTTTTTTTTTCCGACTGCCTAGAGGTAGAAGCTGAAATCCACTAAGTCCTCAAAGGGCATGACCCATCTGGGGGACTGGGCGATAAGGGAGACATTCCTTGTTCTTTGCTTCCTTGGAAAATGGAGAGAGAAACTCTCGGCACAAAATGGCAGCTGCCTGGCTTTTTGGTGTTTGGCCTCCAGAACTAGGGAGAGGCGCTGATTAAAGAAAGATGAAGCATTGGCCTTATCAAGAAGTAGGGTCATTTGGAAGACATCCCTCCCTCACCAGTAATGCCTGTTTAAGTTCTGAGTCTCTACTTAAGCAACACTTGCAAAAGAGCCACCTTATCGTTATTTATAAAATATACTGATTTTCAGGAAGGAGGAGTTTTGCCTTCCTCTGAGAGATTTTGCTGGTGGGAGATGGTTGACCTGGGGGGACATTTTTTTCAGTCAATTTTTAAGTAGCATTTATTATTTCTTTTTTTTTTTTTGCCTGTTTTTCTAGGGTCGCACATGCGGCATATGGGGGTTCCCAGGCTAGGGGTCTAATTGGAGTCGTAGCTGCCAAGCCTATGCCAGAGCCACAGCAACACGGGATCTGAGCTGTGTCTGCAATCTACACCACAGCTCACGGCAACGCCGGATCCCTAACCCACTGAGCAAGGCTGGGGATCGAACCCGCAACCTCATGGTTCTTAGTCGGATTCATTAACCACTGAGCCACGATGGGAACTCCAGCATTTATTATTTCTATTAAAAATTTTTTATTTTAGGGCTGCTCCCACAGCATATTGAAGTTCCCAGGCTAGGGGTCGACTTGGAGCTGTAGCCATCTGCCTACACCACAGCCACAGCAACGCCAGATCCGAGTCGCGTCTTCGACCTGCACCACAACTCACGGCAACGCTGGTCCCACGGAGCAAGGGTGGGGATTGAACCTGCATCCTCATGGATACTAGTCAGATTCGTTTCTGCTGAGCCATGATGGGAAGTCCAGTAGCATTTGCTCGTTCCAAATACAAGAATGTATGGTTTTTACTTTGTCTCTTTAAGATTCCACGACGCAGTGGTTAACGAATCTGACTAGGAACCATGAGGTTTCGGGTTCGGTCCCTGGCCTTGCTCAGTAGGTTAACGATCCGGCGTTGCCGTGAGCTGTGGTGTAGGTTGCAGACGCGGCTCGGATCCCGTGTTGCTGTGGCTCTGGCGTAGGCCAGTGGCTACAGCTCCGATTCGACCCCTAGCCTGGGAACCTCCATATGCCGCGGGAGCGGCCCAAGAAATAGCAAAAAGACAAAATAAATAAATAAATAAATAAAGATTCCACGAGTCTCTCAAGGCGACTAGGAATTTGATGCCGGTCACTTTCTGGTTCCGATTCCCCCTACAAGGCACGTCCTTGGGATTTCTAGGCTGAGCAGTCTTGGGGAGGAGGCGGTGGAGGAGAGAGTGGCTTATGTCGTCTTCCGGGACAGAAATGGGTGAGATTTATATGGACAAAAAGAGGGTGAGCAGAAAGTTTGAGGAAGGACTATAATAAGATCCTGGCGGGCTGATGGCAGGACAGTCTAGTAGGTGAGTGGCTGTTGTTACATGTAGGGTGACCCTGCCATGTTCCTTTCTAGGCATTGCTCTCCTAATTGGCAACATGAAGATAGTAATGACGACAACAACAACAACAACAATAATAATACTTGGTAGGGTTGGCGTAATGATTAAATGAGACCACGAGTGTGAAGCTGTTTAGTTCCTGACATATAAGCGCTCAACCAACATTAGCTATTATTCAAGTGAGTATTCTTGAATATAGAAACTCCCCAAGTAAACTGTACAGAGAAACAGGGCTCTTAGCACCTTTTAGAAACTCCTAATCTATTTTCACGCTGATGTCTAAACCACATTCTGAGGTGGGCGACTCACTTCCCCTTCCCGGCCTCAGTTTCCTCACTAAAAAACCAGGGCCAGTTATAGGAACTGCCTCACAGGATTGGAGGATTGAATGAGGTCTGAGAACCGCACATCCAGGGCCTGGCAGAGAGTCAGCGCCTGATAAACGGGAGCTCTAGCGCAGGCTTGGGCAGACAGCCTGGCTGCAGCCTTCCTTCCATCCCACCTCCCTCCACCCCCTTGTGAGTCCCAAGGAAAGTCCCATCAATCTGCCACTCTCCCCGGGGGTTGCCGGAAATTCCTGGCACAGATGTCTCCTACAGGGAAGAATTTTGGCTATTCCTGCATCCACCCCTGTTACCACTGAATTATGGGGAGAGAGAGAGGAGAGAAGACCCATTGAGAGGGAGAGGAGCAGACAAGCATCGTCTGTACACCCTGCCCTGGCAGCCCCGGCTGATGCCTGAAATAGGTGTTCGGTAAATACTCGAGGAATGTATGTCCAAATGAATGAAAAAAGAGACGGGGCGGGCGGGCAGCCAGGAAGGGACAGACAGAAGGGGGAGTCATCGCAAATTTTCCCTGACTGGGCACCACAGCATCTTTCCACCTCCGAGGCCTCCCCTGACCAGGGGACGCGGCCAATCCGGATCCTCTCCTTCCTCATGCACAGGTGACGCGCCCCGTCCGAGACACCCACGCAGAAGCTTGGAGGATGGGTCGGGGCTCCCCACTCAGCGTCTAGAGTACCTGGATCTCTCAGCTGTGCCCAGAAACCAGCTTTGTTCCAACGCTGGACTCGGGAAGCTCCCTCCAGGGAGATCAGGAGGGAATCCCACCCAGCACTGTGGGAGCCCCTTCTTGTCCTGAGGCTGCGCAGTTGGGGTGCCCGATGACACATCCACTTCCATTCCTCGTCTCACACACGCTCGCCATCTGACTACCAGGTTTTGCTGTGCGTGACGCGCAAATGAGCAAAGACATCTGTACACGCAGGTGGATGCGCACAAACATCCAACATGACTGTGGGAAGCACTGAGGCTAACGATGATGCTTTTTACAGGGAATGTTTTTTTTTTTTTTTTTTTTTTTTGCCAAGCCCATGGCATGTGGAAGTTCCCAGGCCAGGGATCCAACCTGCACCACAGCAGCGACCTGGGCCTCTGCAGTGAGAACGCTGGCTCCTTAACCTGCTGAGCCATCAGAGAACTCCCGGGCAACATTTTAAAACCTTCTGTGCCGTGGTTTCTCAGTGCCTTCCATAAGCTCAACTTCTGTTCTGACATTTGTTTCAAATAAGGTTTCCTTCCATAAAAATACCGCTTAAGGACACACATGCAGGAATGTGCATTTGGCTTTTCCTGGGTGTTAAATATTTTATTTGATGTGCTGATTTTCAAACGACATTGCTGGGAAATTAATATACACTTAATTGCCTGTGTGACAACCTCTCAGCACAGAAGCAACAGTGATTCAGATCCTGAATTCTTGATTCTTGGGTTCTTGCTCACGGTGGCTTCCAGCCTCAATGTCACACCCAATCTCCTATTGCCCACAAATTCTGCAAATGACACAGAGAAACAGGCCAAACATCTCAAAAAAACCCAACCCAAACCAAACCCAAACAAAACCTCCAAAACCCCTCCAAACCAACAACAACAAGGAACTGGAGGAAGTGTGAGGATTCCGGCTTCCACGATGTGATTGAAAATCTAAAAAATATTTTAAAGGGAACCATTAAGCCGGTTCTTTCTAACACGTGAAACTTCTTGATTGGTTCCACATTCATATCATCTCTGGCTCGATCTGGTTCTCGGGATCTGACTCAGCAAGCTCTTGTTTTATCTCATTCCATACATGCTAGCGTGAGGGGTATCTGTAACCTGCCCTTTTACTGTTCAAATAAAAACAAGACAAAACATTGGTGAAAAACAGAGCTGATTCCCAAGTGGGCAATTCCAGCTGCTGGGTCAGCGGATGAGCCCCGGGGAGTGTGTGACGGACCCGAGGTGGGGGTGATTCTGGCCTAACGGCAGCTGGCTGGGCAGCTGGGAGGGAGCAGCTGCAGGAGGGGACTGCTTCCACGGACGGGAGAATTTAAACTTGGACTTCTGCACAGAACTGTTCAAGTTGACCTGATCCTGGGTCGAATTCTACGCCGCGGTGTACGTTACCGGCTTACTCTTTGACACCAGAGGCACAGCAGTGGGGGTGGGGGGTGGGGTGGGGAGTGAGCCGGGCCGTGACCAGGACCCGTGCCTACTTCCTGAGTCACAGCATTATTGGGGAGGTTTCGGGATCCAGAGGTGGCAGTGCTTAGGGGACCTCCTTTCCTCAAGGCGATGTTTTGATGGAACTTAGCTCTGAGAATATAACCGCCACCAACAGGGCTCTCATTTAAAGGGTTTTTTGTTTGTTTTTTTGTGTTTATCTTTTTTAGGGCCGAACCTGCAGCATGTGGAGGTTCCCAGGCAAGGGGTCCAGTCGGAGCTACGGCTGCTGGTCTACACCACAGCCACAGCAACACGGGATCCAAGTCATGTCTGTGACCTACACCACAGGTCATGGCCACACCGGATCCTTAACCCACCTAGCGAGACCAGGGATTGAACCTGCATCCTCATGGATACTAATCGGGTTCATTAACCACTGAGCCACAACGGGAACTCCTCATTTAAAGTTTAAAATGTCTTTTCGTAACCGTTGGAAAGGAGATTTGTATATATAGAGAGTATCTAGGATTTTCCCATTTCTTAAAAAAAAATCCTTCCTGACTGTAAATCCTGTGCTCTGTAAATAATTTTGGGGTCCAAGAAGACCAACGACTCACATTTTCGTACCCCACTGGAGCCCACAGCGACAGGGGTGGGGGGATGGTGAGGGAGGGGCAACAAATGGATCCAATCATATACATTTTCTTTCTTTCTTGGGGGGGAAGCACCCCCACGGCATATGGAGGTTCCCAGGCTAGGGGTCGAATCAGAGCTGCAGCGGCCAGCCTACACCACAGCCACAGCCACGTGGGATCCTTAACCCACTGAGCGAGGCCAGGGAGCGAACCCACATCTTCATGGATCCTAGTCGGGTTCTTGACCTGCTGAACCACAACGGGAACGTCCCAAACATACATATTTATTTAGTAAACAAGCTCATCATCTTCTAAATTTTCAAATTCACTGTGAGCAAATACAAGGGCAGGCTCCCCTTGGGAAAAAAAAAAAAAAAAAGTACAGCCTTCCCCTCAAAGCGATTTGATACCTGCAGGAAGGCGAGAGCCACATTCCAGCCACGTGCACAGGACGGCACACCCATCAGTTTGGGAACAAAGTCTCAGCTGCTGAACCTGAGGGGCCACGAAGTGAGCTTTGAGTTGGGCTGGGACAGGTGGGCGGGGGGGAGAGCGAGGCCGGCTGCCAGGGCCCTTCTTTCCAGTAGGATCCAAGGTCCTCTTGCCCCTGGCCCCACTCCTCCACTTCATGTCCGACACTCACCGAGCACTGACAACAGAGCCAGCGTTGCATTTAGGGTTTTGCAAGCTTTCCTGATTGTCCTTCCTCTCCCACTTCATTCCGGAGCTACTTCCCTTGGCCTCCACCGGGCATGCCAGCTTATTTAGGAGACCCGCTAGGTTTCAGGGTGGCAGGCGGGGTGAAAAGGGGACAGACCATGACATCAGTGGGGCTGGCCTTTCCTTCTTCTTAACCTTCAAGCTAGAGAAAGGGGCAGGTTTCATGCAGAAGAAAGTTAACTGCCAACCCATTTCTTCGTTTTATGAACTGGTATGGTTTTCCCCTGCTTAAAAAAAAAAATGTGGTTGTGCCTAGGAGAAAACCCCCCCAATGTAGAAGGTTCTGGAACTTGTAGTCTCAGAGTACTTTGAATAAGGTTCCTCTGCATCACGTATGCACGCAGGGAAGTGCTGTAAAATGCCCTTGCGTAGACTTGATTATGATTTGATGAGCCGCTCCCAGTTCTGGCTGTTTCGCTGAAAACGGCTCTCATGGGAACACTCCGTGCTGTGTGTATCTGGCCTGTCTTTCCCTACACCCTTCTCTCCGGTTTTGTGTGTCCTGGAATCAGACCCTCTTCGTCGTGGAGAATAAGGGGATCTCAGGCGGCTGGGGGTGACTGGCGACTGCCACTGGCTAAAGGACCATATTCTCTGAGACAGGGAGCCTGGGCATCAAAGAGGGCGGAGTGGACACGGGCCCAGGATGCGGGGTGGGGGGGTGGGGGTCCGCTGTGAGATAACAGTGTGAGCAGGGTATGGCGGGCAAGAGAAAACCCCTCAAGCTTGTAGGAAGTGCAGGTCAGAGGAAGGGAGGAGAGACGCGGGATGAATTCACTCAGGAGCGGTGGAAAGCAGAGGGGCAGCTTGGGAAAAAGTTGACTTAGCTGGGGGCCCAGAGAACCAAGCCGATTCAGGCCCCTCAGGCCCCGGAGCCATGGGAATGTGGGAGGGTTGAGCAACCGCTCTGGTGTCAGGTGGCCGTGAGGAGAGCAGGGTTCACTGGAACTTGGGAAATGCATGTGGAACTCAGCCAGCAAGGACCTTGTTTCCCCTAAGGGGCTGGGGGTGGGGGGAGCCTGGGTGGCCTGGGGCTGGATCACGGTATATTGAGAAGAAAAGGCGAGTTTATGTGTTAAAGGCTAAACAGGTTGGACTTGTCCCTGAAATGTACTGATATGGAACCCCCCCCCGCCCCCCGCCAGTTCCTCCCACTGGAAAAATCCGGTTTCCTTGCTGGCTGGTGGGGGGCTCCAAGTTGCATGACGGGGAATGGACAACCTAGAGAAGCATGAGCAAGAGCATTTGGGCTCTAAGGTCAAAGTCTAAAGGAGACTCTTCTCGAGAATCGTCTGGGCTCTCCCAACTCAACTCAGTTATGCCCACTCGGGGGAAGAAACTTTATGGAAATTTAAACATTTTTGATACCTACCAGTCCTTATTTAGCTTGGGCAGTAACTCAACCTAGTGCACGGTTCCATCAACCCCTGGGCTCTACTGGGTGAACTGGAGGGATAGTGGGTGGGTAGAAAGAACCCCTAGTGATGGATGCATTTTCACACACTGCACTTCTAGGGCCTGGATGCCCCGCTGCAAAGAGGATACAATGAGTCCCCTCGAACTCAAAGGGTCGGAAGCCTGTGCTTTGTTATCATTAGCCCATGGACTTGAACCGTGCTTTTTACTCCAGAGCTTCTCCATATCTATTCAGTCTTATCTGATGTGATAAGTGGGATAAGGAATGTTTTTCCTATTTTCATAAGAGAGAAAATACAGATCGGAGTTTATTTTCCTTCATGCGATTTAAACTAACCGCTTAATTCAATCAGGATCAGGCTATCTCCACCCCCAACAACTTCATTCATCCAACCAATAAGGACTGAGCACGCTCTCTGGACCAGCATGGGGCAGGTGCTTGGGAATACGCTAAAGTGAACTAAGAGAGGGTTTCTACCTTCACAGAGTTTACAGCCCCAAATCGGAGACGAGTTGAATAAACACGTACATCATCATTTAACATTCAGTAGTTAATCTCTAGAGCAGAAACTGGCACAACATTGCAAGCCAACTAAAATTTCATGAAACAAATTAAAAGAATAGTTCATCTCAAAAACATGTAACTAAAACTGTGATAAATGATAGTGACGTCAGAGTCAAGTGTTGTGAAGAATGTTCAACACGAGGACCTAACCTAGTCTTGGGGTCTGGTGTAAGGGCTCCCCGAAGAAGCCCCATTTCCAGATCAGTTCTCAGCCTCAGAACTGGGGCTGCAGATGGGGAGATAGTGAGCATGGGTCAGGAGAATGGCCAAGACCAAAGCTACAGAGCCGGAGCACAGGTCAGCCCCAGCCTCTCCCTGAAAATGATCAGGTTTATCTTTCTCTCTTCCCTGCTCCTCTTTCCCATCGCTCTATCTCTCATCTGCGAAAACGAGTCAACAGAGGCAGAAATCCCATAGCACGAAAAGCCCGACATCTTGGATGTGTGTGTGTGTGCACGAGAGTGTAGATGTAACAGTGTCTTATAGACGTAGGAGGAGGATGAGAATATTTAAGAAACATGGCTTTAGAGACTGCCGCTGCGCATACATTGGAACAAAACTGAAATCACCTGGGGTGCTTCTTTTTGTCGATATGTCTTTCGAATCCTAGGGGACTGCATCTATCATGTTTGCAATTAGGGGTGCTGGGGTAGGGGGACTGGGGAGTGAGGGGGTGGAGATCTTGGAGCAAACAATTTGGCCACTCAGAATAAGACCCTTGAAGTCCATCCAAGTTGCTGTCTATTCCTTTTCATCGCACCCACAGTTTGTTTAACTAGTCACCTGTTGAAGGGCACTCTGATTGTTTTCAATCGGGGGCTATTACAAGCAAAGCTGCTCTAAACGTCCATGTACAAGATTTTTGTAGGGACATAAGTTTTCATTTCCCTGGGATAGATGCCCAGGAGTGTGATTGCTGGGTCCTATTGTAATTGCAGGTTTAGTTTTATAAGAAACTGCCAAGCTATTTTCCAGAGTGACCGCAGCATTTCACATTCCCACCAGCAATGTCTGAGAGATCTGGTTTTTCCACATTCTCGCCCGCATTCGGTATTGCCACTATTTTTTATTTCAGCTGTTCTAATAGCTGGGTAGTCACATCTCACTGTGGTCTAAATTCGCATTTCCCTAATGGTTAACGATGGCTAATGTCTTTTGTGCATTTACCATCTGTACTTCCTCTTTAGTGAAATGTATCGTTATGTCCTGTACCCATTTTTTTCTGATGGGATTGTCTGTTTTCTTAACTATTGAGGGTTTTTTTTTTTAAGTTCTTCATATATTCTAGACATGAGTGGTTTGTCAGATGTGGTTTACCATGTTTTCTCCCACTTTATAGCTTGTCTTTTCATCCTCTTAACAGGGCTTTTCATAGAGGAAAAATTTAAATTTAGATCAGGTCCAATTTATTGATTTTTTTCTTTTCTGTATTAAGTCTAAGCACTTTTTGCCTAGCACTAGGTCCTGGAGATTTTCTCCTATGTTTGATTTTTAAAAATATTATCGTTTTACATTTAGGTTCATGACCCACTTAGACTTACTTTGTATATAAGTTATGAGACTTAGGATGAGGTTTGTGATGGTTTATTTTATATGTCAATTTGACCAGGCCATGGTGCCTGGATATTTGGTGAAACACAGCTGAATGTTGCTGTGAAGGTATTTTTTGTTTGGTTTGGTGTTTTTGGCCACTCTATCTGTGGCATGCAGAAGTTCCTGGGCCAGGGATCAAACCTGTGCCACAGCAATAAGAACATCAGATCCTTAATCCACTAAGCCACCAGGGAACTCCAGTATTTTTTATTCTGAAAAAAGATTAGCATTTAATTCAGTAGACTTTTAGTAAAGGAGATCGCTCCTCACAATAGAGGTGGGCCTCACCCAATCAGTTGAAGGCTTTAAGAAAAAGATTGCGCTCCCTCAAGGAAGAGGGAGTTTTCTAGAAGACTACTTCAGATTAGAGCCTCAATTTCAACTCTTCCCTGGGTCTCCAGCTTGCTGGCCCGACTTGCAGATTTGGATTTGCCAGCATCCACAATTGCATGAGCCAATTTCTTAAACATTTCTCTCTCTCCCTTGTATGTATGTATGTATGCTTTTAAAGTACACATGGAATTCAATAGAGGAAAGGCAGATAGACTTTTAAATAAATGGTTCTGGAGAAACTGGATATATATACACCTACACACACAATTTGCTGCATCTCTCTGAAGAACTCTAATACGAGGTTCTTTTTTTGCCTCTGGATATCCAAAGCCTCCAGCACTATTTGTTGAAAAGCCTATCTTTCCTTCACTGAGTTGTATTTATACTTAAAAAAATCAGTTGAGCATATTTGTGTGGGTGGATTCTGGATTCTATTCTGTTCAATTGCCAATATCGGTCTTGATTACTGTAGGTACATAAAAGGGCCAACTATTTCCTCCCACTTTATTCTTTTTCAAAATTGTTTTAGTCTAATGTCCTTGACTTTCTGTATAAATTTTATTATTTATTTATTTTTTTATTTTTTTGACTCCTGGGTTTGGGCTCTAGATTAGGAATTTTGTTGTTGTTGTTTTGGTTTTTTTGGTTTGTTTTGTTTTGCTTTTTTAGGGCCACACCTACGGCCCATGGATGTTCCCAGGCTAGGGGTCGAATTGGAGCTGCAGCCACAGCCACAGCAATGCAGGATCCTTAACTGGCTGAGTGAGGCCAGGGAGAGAAGCCGCATCCTCATGGATACCAGTCAGGTTGGTAACCCGCTGAGCCACAAAAGGAACTCCTGACTTTCTGTATAAATTTTAGATAAATCCTTAAAGAGTCTTGCTGGGATTTTGATTAGGAACTATGTTAAACCTGCATATCAAAATCTGAGGAAAACCGGACATCTTTACTATGTTAAGACCTCATATCCAGAAACGTGGTATGTCTCTCCATTTATTTAGACCTTCTTTGAAATTT
Organism: Sus scrofa; assembly: GCF_054392235.1. NCBI lineage: Eukaryota > Metazoa > Chordata > Mammalia > Artiodactyla > Suidae > Sus > Sus scrofa. The sequence goes on from NC_139401.1 coordinate 120,650,032, forward strand.
TTTTTTTGTCTTTTTTTTTTTTGCTATTTCCTGGGCCGCTCCCGCGGCATATGGAGATTCCCAGGCTAGGGGTCGAATCGGAGCTGCAGCCACCAGCCTACGCCAGAGCCACAGCAACGCAGGATCTGAGCCACGTCTGCAACCTACACCCCAGCTCACAGCAACGCCGGATCGTTAACCCACTGAGCAAGGGCAGGGACCGAACCCACAACCTCATGGTTCCTAGTCGGATTCGTTAACCACTGCGCCACGACGGGAACTCCCTTCTTTGAATTTTTTAATTAGCTTTTAGTAGTTTTTAGCATATGTCTTATGCATGTTTTATTAGACATACATCTCAATCTTTTTCTGAGGCATTATAAATGGCACTATACTGATGATTTTGGTGTCCACGTAGTCAGTGTCAGTATATAGAAATACAATTGATAACATTATGTTTATTCTGTGACCTTGCTGAACTCATTCGTTTTAAGAGTTTTAAAACTAGCGATTTTTATTTTTTCCATTCTAGCTGGTTTACAGTGTTCTGTCAATTTTCTACTGTACAGCAAGGTGACCCAGTCACACACACATGTATACATTCTTTTTTCTCACATTATCATGCTCCACCATGAGTGACTAGACATAGTTCCCTGTGCTACACAGCAGGATCTCATTATGTAAAAATGAAAAAATAAAATGAAAAAATAAAGTAAAAATAGGTTCTTTGGGATTATCTACGTGGATCATCATGCCATCTGCAAATAGGAAAAAGTTTCGTTTCTTCCTTTCTAATGCGTATGTCTTTTATTTTCTTTACTGGCCTTACATACTAGCTAGAACTTGTAGCGCTGTGACAAATAAGAATAAATAAGAATGGTGGAAGCGGGTATCCTTGCCTTCTACCTGACCTTAGGGTGGAAGCCTTTGGTTTTTCACCCTTAAACATAGTAGTCGTTGTTGCATTTTTTGGTAGATATCCTCTATCAAGTTTCTTTCCATTCCTTGCTTGCTGAGAGAATTTGTCCCGAATGGATGTTGAATTTTGTCAATGCCTTTTCTAGATCAATTGATATGCTCAGGTGATTTTTATTCTTCAGCCTGTTAATATGGTGGTTTACACTGATGGGTTTTTAATAACGAACCAGACTTGCACACTTGGAATAAACCCCACTTGGTCATGGTGCATAATTCCTTTATATTGCTGAATTCTATTTGCTAATATTTTGTTAAGGGCTTTTGCATCTATATTCATGAGGGATATCGGTCTGTAGTTTTCTTGTAATGTATCAGGATAATACCAGCTTCATAAAATAAACGGGGATTAGAATGGATAAGCGAAGAGGTCCAACTCTATGGCACAGGGAACTATATCCAGTCTCTTGGAATAGACCATGATGAAGGGTAATACAAGAAAGAGAATGTGTGTATATATGACTGAGTCACTTTCCTGTACAGCAGAAATTGGCACAACATTGTAAATCAACTGTACTTTAATATAATAAATAAAATAAAAGGAATGGGGAATTGTTCCTGCTACTTCTATTTTCTAGAAGAGGCTATGTAGAATTAGCATTACTTTAAAAAAAGTTTGGTAAAATTATCCAGCTAAACCATCTGGAACTAGAGATTGCTTTTGGGGAGTTTTTATATTATGGATTTAATTTCCTTAATAGTTATAGGGCCACTAACTCTGTTTATATTGGGTGAGCTATGGTAGTTTGTGCTTTTCAAGGAACTGGTCCATTTCATCTAAGTTGTTAAGTTTATGTGTGTAGAGCTGTTCATAGTATTCCTTTATTATCCTTTTGACATTGCAGGATCTGTCGTGATCTTCGGGAGCTGCAGGATCTGTTTTGTTCCTGATATTGGTAATTTGTTTCTTCTCTTTTTCCTTGTCTGTCTTACTAGGGATCTGTCAAGTCGATTGATCTTCACAAAGAAACAGCTTTCATTTCATTGATTTTCCTCTTTTCGGTTTCATTGATTTCTGCTCTTTATGGTTTCCTTCCTTCCGCTTGCTTTGTGTTTCTTTTGCTCTTGTTTTTCTAGGTTTTTACGTGCGAGGTTAGATGACTGATTCAAGATGTAGTTAGTGTGATAAATTTCCTTCTCAGCATGGCTTCTGCTGTGTCCCACAAAATTTTAAATGTTATATATTAATTTTCAATTTAGCTCAATGTCTTTTTTGATTTCTCTTGAGATTGCCTCGTTGACCTATGGATTATTTAGAAGCGTGTTGTTTAGTTTCCAAGTGTTGGGAAAACGTCCTGTTATCTTTTCTAATTTGATTCCATTATGGTTAGAGAACACATTGTGTGTGATTATAACCCTTCTAACTTTGTTGAGGTTTGTTTTATGGCTCCAGATATGGTCTATCTTGGCATATGTGCCATGGGTGTTTGAAAAGACTGTGTATTCTTCTGGGGTTGGGTGGAATGTTCTATAAATGTCAATGAGATCTTGTTGGTTGGTGGTGATGTTGAGGTCTGTATCTTTGTTGGGTTTTTGTCTCATTGTTCTATCAATTGTTGAGGTAAGGGTGCTGATATCACCAACTATAATTGTGGATTTGTCTATTTCTCCTTTCAGTCCTATTAGTTTTTGCTTCATATATTTTCCTTCAAAAACAACTCAGTTTTGGGGGGCCATACACATTTAGGATTTTTATGTCTTTTTGGTGGATCGACCCTTTTATCAGTATGTTATTATCATATATCATAATGTCCCTCTCTGTCTCTGGTAATTTTGTTTGCACTGAAGCCAATCTGATATTAATATAGACACTCATACTCTCTTTTTATGAACTTTTGCATGATATATCTCTTTCTAGCCCATATCGTTATGAAGTGAGTTTCTCGTTGAATGCGTATAACTGAGTCATGCTTTTCTTATCCACTCCACCAATCTTTGTCTTCTAGTAGATGTACTTAGACCGTTTATATCTAGTGTACTTTTTTGATATATTAAGGTCTAAATTGGCCATTTTATTATTGTTATTATTTTTTTTGCTTTCTTCTTTTCACTCTTCAGCTTTCTTTTTCCTGCCTTCCTGTGGGTTACTTGAATATTTTGATTTATCTGTCATGGTTTTGAGTGTATGTCTTTGGATAAATTTTAGAGGCTCCTTTAGTGGTTCTTTTCAATTTCAAGTGAAGTGGAACCCTTACCTCCATTTATGTCCATTTACCTTCCTCACCTTGTAATTATCTTTTTTTGTTTTGTTTTGTTTTGTTGCCATTTCTTGGGCCGCTCCCGTGGCATATGGAGGTTCCCAGGCTAGGGGTCGAATCAGAGCTGTAGCCACCGGCCTACACCACAGCCACAGCAACACGGAATCCAAGCCACATCTGCAACCTATACCACAGCTCATGGCCATGCCGGGTTCTTAACCCACTGAGCAAGGCCAGGGATTGAACCTGCAACCTCATGGTTCCTAGTCGGATTCATTAACCACTGAGCCATGACAGGAACTCCACCTTGTAATTATCTTAAATATTTCCTCTGCATATATTTAGAACCATATCAACTAGTGTTATAATTTTTGCTTAAACCATCAAACATAATTTTGAAGACTAAAAAGGGGAGGGAAAGTTTATTGGTTTTTTTTCCATGTTTTTGTTTATTGTGTTCTTTCTTCCTGATGTTCCGATATTTCTTCTTTTGTAATTTTCTTTCTGTTTAGAGAACTTCCTCTAGCTATTCTTTTAGGGTAGGTGTGATGGTGACAGATTCCCTTAGTTTTTCTTTATCTGAGAATGTCTCGATTTCCTTTCCATTCTTGATGGGTATTTTTGATGGACATAGGACTCTGGTTCTTTTCTCTTAGTGCTTGAAAAAATGAGCCAATTCCTTATTTAAAACATTGTTTCCCTGTAAGTAATATCTTCTCTCCTCTCTCTGCTTTCAATATTTTTTCTTTGTCTTTGGTTTTCAGAAATTTCACTATAATGGATCTTAATGTGAATTTCTTTGAATCTTTACCCTGTTTGAGGTTCTTTCCGCTCTTTGAATATGTAGGCTTATATATTTTCACAAATTTGGAAACTTTCAACCATTATTTATTCAAATGCTTTTCAGCCCCATTCTCTTTCTCTCCTCTTCCTGAGACTCTAATGATCTGAATATCTTCTGTTACAGTCCTACAGGTCCCTGAGGCTCTTTTCATTTTCTCGTCTCTTTTCTCTGTGTAATTTCTATTGCTATATCTTCGAATGAATTCTTTCATTCGTCCCCTCCATTCTTCTGTTGAGCTCATCCCCTGAGGTTCTCAGTTCTAAAATTTCCATTTACTTCTTATTCGTATCTTCTTATTTGTTTGCTGAGACTTTGGATTTCTTTGCTGAGACTTTCTATTCTTTTCATTTGTTTCAAGGATTTGTAATTGCTCATTTTTTTTTTTAATCTTTTTACGGCCGTACCTGCTAGGGGTCTAATCGGCTAGGGGTCTAATTGGAGCTACAGCTGCTGGCCACTGCCACAGCGATGCAGGATCCGAGCTGCATCTGCTACCTCCACCACAGCTCACAGCAACGCCAGATCCTTAACCCACTGAGCGAGGCCAGGGATCAAACCTGCAACCTCATGGTTCCCAGTTGGATTCGTTTCCACTGCGCCATGACGGGAACTCCTGTAATTGCTCATTGAAGCCTTTTTACCATAGCTGCTTCCAAATCTTTGTCAGATAATTCTAACACCTCTGTTATCTTGGTTTAGGCATCTATTGATTATTTTTTAATTCAGATTAAGATCTTTCTGGTTCTTGATCCGATGAATGATTTTCAGTTGAATACTGTTCATTTTGAGTATCATGTAATGAGGCTCTGGATCTTAACCTTCTGTTTTAGCTTTTTTTTTTTTTTCCTGACACTGTTCTGGCAGGAGAAAGGGGGTTGCTGCCTTGTTACTGTCAAACCGGGGTAGAAGGTCAGGCTCCCCACTCGTCCTTTTGGCTTGGGTGAGTGTGGAAGTCATGTTTCTTCCTGTGGTGTTTGGCTACAATAGAACCGTGCTTGCCTAAAAGTTTTTGACCTTGCTAAGCTGCCCCTTTCCTGGCCCTCTGGCTAGACAGAGCAGGCTTTTGGGGGGTCACTCCTATTTAGTGTTTTCTGAACTGCTGGTGTCTCCAGCAGCCAGTGTGGGATTTGTGAGGCAAAAAGAAAATCCAGGGAACTCACCACCATATCATTCTTTGGTTACTGAGGTCCTGCCTTCTCTCCACCTTTCTTGGCCTTTCTATACTTGTTTTGTATATAATGTCCAGGGTTTTTGGACATACTTAGTGAGAAGAGCAGGGAAGAGTACATCTAGTCCAGCTTCTTGGAGGCAGAAGTCTCTGACTTTTGGGATGCCACATCTCCTGTTAGTTAAATCTCATCACTTATCTCTGAAGGTACGGTGTTAAAAAGTCACATTTTGATATGCGGTCCTCATTGAGTGACTGGATCATGCTCATATAGCTTGTGAGATATTGAGGCAGAACCATAGATTAAGGCATCTGCAGAGTTCTCCAGCTGCTGAGCTGGTGACAGATTCCTTAAATCTGTTCTGCTCTCAAACAAGTAAGTCTTTAATATGTGCCCAGGGATGCGATGGCTCTTTAAGAGGCTCTGGAGAAAGTTGTAGCCTCAACTCTCAGGGTGTTAATGTCTAGTTGAGGAGAGAAGACAATGCATGCTCCAACTCAGGGCCTGGCATATAGTAGATACTCAATACATGCCTCTTGCCAGAATGAATGCTGCTAAACAAATGCTAATTGCCCCGAATGCCAGGTGCTAAGCTAGTTGTGTGTCGAAGACTAGAATTTCTGCATGAAGCCAGAAGAGAGGCAGCAGTGTGGGCTGGAGTAGTCAAGAAGGGATTTCTTTTCTTCTTCTTCTTTTTTTTTTTTTTTTTTTTTTTTTAGATCTTTTTAGGGCCATGCCCGCGGCACATGGAGATTCCCAGACTAGAGGTCAAATCAGAGCTGTAGCTGCCGGCTTATACCACAGCCACAGCAACTTGGGATTCAAGCCGCGTCTGCAACCTACACCACAGCTCACGGCAACGCCGGATCCTTAACCCACTGAGCAAGGCCAGGGATCGAACCTACAACCTCATGGTTCCTAGTCGGATTCGTTAACCACCGCGCCACGATGGGAACTCCGTGACGAGAGTTTTTAAGATCTACTTTTAACTTTCAAATACTCGATACAGTAGCATTGGCGACAGTCACCATGCTATGCATCACAGCCCTATGACTGACTGATTTCATAACTGGAATTTTTGTACCATTTTGAAGGAAAATTGACAAGACTTGTTGACAGATTGTTTATGTGGAGGAGGGGGTGTGAGCGAGAATAAAAAGCCAGATTTTGGTTCAGATCGTGGGTCAGTGGAGCCAAGGGGAAGATTCTATGTTTGATTTTGGTCCTGATTAGCTTGAGCTGTTAGCAAAACATCCAAGCACAATTACACCGTAAGTATTTGAACTATCTGGAGCTGAGGGGCTAGAAAATACTAGAAAAAAAAAAAACAAAAAACGTTGCACCTGAGAGTCCTCAGAAGATGTAGGACCTAGCTCCAGCTTTGCAGCCAGCAAACCATGTGATCTAAGGCAATGCACACCCCCTCCCTGGGCTTTGCGTTCCTCATCTGTAAAATGGGGTGTGTGTTGCCAGATGGGTTCTAATGAGATAACATTTGATCAGCACCCAGCACAGTATCTTCTGGCATCTGGAAGAAACTCTATATTTATTGGAATATTTTCCTTCCAGCTGTAAAGTTCTCAGATTCTGAGATTTCTTTGAAATGTGAATAGTCCTCACTGTATCTGCCTTCTAGGACTGAGTTTTTACTTCGTAGTTTTTTTTTTTTTCCCCCAGCACAGCCCCCCAGCTTATATTATGTGGAGCTCAGAATGGAGGGAGGGGGAAGATTGCACATGTTGTGTCTCGATCTTTTCAGATTTCCTAAGTTTGTCTGTGTTCTGAGCATGTGCAGTTTTCACGCTTGAATCAGAAAAGCCTCCGTGTTGGCTGACTCCAGCCCTTCACTCTGGGGAGTGCATTGGGCAGGTAGCCATGAGTACACAGGAAGGGAGGGCTTGTGGCGTCTTAAAGCCATTGGATTGTATTTATTTCCAGTTTGCTCAACATTTGTTCCACAGATCTGCACAGTTTAAAAACGGGTGGGGATGGGGAGAGAGAAAGATGAAACCTAAGTAGACCTAGAGAAAGGATGAACACGTTTGCCTTCCAATATCACACTGCGGTTCATTACTGCTCAGCCACAGTGGGAACTCCCACACTGGGGCTCTTAACACTCAAACCTGAAAAGACCTGTAGGCTTTCATCTTGTCTTTCTGAAAACTTAAAAACCCTGCCCTGACTTGCCACGTGGCATCTGAAGAGCTGACTTGGGGTTGAGATATGGTTCCACATCTTGTTACGAGGATCATATTTACGGCTTTCAAATTAGAGAGATACTTTTCAGATTGTAAAGTAATACGAGCTCATTGCAGAGGATGTGGAAATTCCAAAAATTAGAATGTGAAAAGAACTCATATTTGTTTGTGTCTGGCTTGATTGTAGATATAACAATATAACCACTGTTAATATTTGTACTTTCAGTCTTTTGTATACATACACAGACACAGACACAAACACACACATGCAGGATCATACTGTATGTTCATGTGTTTCTTTCCTTTCCCCACTCCATTTAGGTTGTGAGCCTTTCCCTGTGTCATTTAATACTCTCCTAAACATGATTTTAAATAACTACATGTACATTTCATAGTAGGAATGTTACTGCATAGCCTTTTATAGCACAGATGACATTTAAGTTGATTTTACTTTTTCCTCTATTTTAAATGCTGCTACTATGCGTTTCCTATCTTTTTTCTTTTATTTTTTAGGATAAGTCCTTAGAAAGAGAATTACTGGGTGAAGGGACAAGAACACTGTGGGAATGTGGTACCAATTTGCATGCCCGGTAGTGTTTGAGAATGCCCAGTTCACTACACTCATACAGAATACTTCACCACTATGTACACACGACACTATTTTGGACCATTTCCATGCAAAAGACATTTCCTGAGCACCTACTGGGTGGATAACATACATACGAAGATGTTTAAAAATGCAAGTAAATATCACCACATATAAATCCCTATGGCCAGGGCTGATATCGCTCAGCCTTTAAATGGCTACTTTTTGAGGAAAGACACTGTGATAACAATTTTCTTAAAAAAAAATTCAGATCTTATACATGGTTTCAAAAAAAAAGAAAGAAATGCATTGGTACGAACCTTGCAGACAACGGGGGTTCAGTTAGAGTCATTTACACCGGCTCCCTGCTGTATATTAGCGTCAGAATGGAAGGGACTATTATAAATCCACATCTTTTATAAAAGAAACAAAAGGACCATTTCTGCTTTTGTCAGTTCCCTTTAGAAAGTTAACCTGTGAGTTATCAGAGGAGGAGGACACAGAACACCCAGAGAGCGAACCTCCTTTTGGCGGCGGGGGATAATTTGTCAGTCTCCTTTGAAATGTGGCTTTGTGCTCACTGGTGAAGGCAGCTGGAACAGGAAAAGCATGACAGACAAAAGCTAAAATCCACATGAAGAAAGGTCTTTTTCCCCCAAATTACGGCCCGAGTTAGCAACGGCCAGGACAGAAAGCACCTGTATATCTTCCCAGCCACAAGCACGTTTGGAGCTAGGGGAGCCCCCTGTGCCACAGGGGCCCTTTCGAAGAGCAGGAACCCTGAACAGGGCAGCTGGATAGCCTTTAAACCTGCCCTCCTACCCCCGTGGAAAATTACACCCTCAATTTCAACCTCTTTAAAACGGAGACGAAATGAATAAATTACCAGGATTTGAAATCCAGTCAAAAGCATTTACTATTCTGAAAAGGAAGACCTGCTTAATATATAGTGGATGATAGGAGTTCCCGTTGCGGCTCAGTGGAAATGAATCTGACTACCATCTGCGAAGACGAAGACGCGGGTTCCATCCCTGGCCTCGCTCAGTGGGTTAAGGATCTGGCGTTGCTGTGAGCTGTGGTGTATTTCGCAGACGTGGTTCAGATCCTGCATTGCTGTGGCTGTGGTGTGGGCCAGTAGCTGCACTCTGATTCGACCCCTAGCCTGGGAACCTCCATGTGCTGTGAGTGTGGCCCCCCCCCACCAAAAAGACAAAAAATATAGCGGATAATATCTAGAGAAATAGAAATAGACGATTAAGCATATGATTTCAAGTTAAAAGGCAACCAATAGAATCCACTAAAAATAACACTATCAAACTGGAAGAAACCCAGATGTCCTTCCACTGGTGAATGTGTAAACTGGTACATCCACTCAATGGAATACTACTCAGCAATAAAAAATGAACTACTGATACATGAATCTCAAAATAATTACACTGAGTGAAGGAAGCAGTGTCAAAAGATCACATGTTTTCTGGTTCCATTTCTATAACATCTGGAGAAGGCGACATCATAGGAACATAAAACAGACCAGTGGTTATTAGGGGTTGGAAGTGGAGGGCAGGGTTGACTACAAAGGGCAGCATACGGAAGTCGGGGGGCAAGGGAACTCTGCTATATCTTGATTGTGGTGGTAGTTACATGACTTGATGTATTTGTCAAAACTCATAGAACTGTACATCCCGAATAGTAAATGTGACGGTATGCTATTTTAAAAGGTGAATTTAAAAACCTCATAAAGGTAATACTATCAAACGTCGGGAGGTGGAGGAAAGAGAAGAGGTTGGGAGTAATGTTAAGTGAGCTAAATCCTGTTTTTATAGTAGGGAGTCGACAGATAAGGTCCAAAATGGATAAATCAAGAAATAGGAGTAGAGGCATATTTAGAGAGATCCAAGTAACCACCAGATGAATTGAAAACAGAATCTGGGCAGTTCCTGTCATGGCTTAGCAATTAACGAACCCAACTAGTATCCATGAGGACTCGGGTTTGATCCCTGGCCTCGCCCAGTGGGTTAAGGATCCCGAGTGGCTGTGGCTGTGGTGTAGGCCGGTGGCTACAGCTCTGATTCAACCCCTAGCCTGGGAACCTCCATATGTCGCGGGAGTGGCCCTAGAAAGACCAAAAACCAAAAAACACCCAGAATCTGCTAAAAATGGTTGCTTCTGAGGAGTGGGACTAGGGGTGGAGCAGAAAACTTTTTTTTTTGTTGTTAATTACAACTGCTCCTGTATTATTTGATATTTTAAAACCACGCTCATGTAGTACTTGGATTTAAAATAAATGTAGTGGAAAATGCACTGGACTGGGACTCAAGAAACCTGATCTCTAATCTTCCTTCTGCACTAATTGAGCAGCTCCCTTCTCCTCTCTGGGTCTTGGTTTCTACATCTGCACCATAAAGGGGTCGGACTAGATAGCCTCTTTTTTTTTTTTTTTTTTTTTTTTGGTCTTTTTGCCTTTTCTAGGGTCGCTCCCGCAGCATATGGAGGTTCCCAGGCTAGGGGTCGAATCAGAGCTGTAGCCGTCGGCCTACGCCACAGCCACAGCAACAGCCACATGGGATCCAAGCCAGCTAATACAGGATCTGAGCCACGTCTGCAACCTACACCACAGCTCACGGTAACGCCGGATCCTTAACCCACTGAGCGAGGCCAGGGATCGAACCCACAACCTCATGGTTCCTAGTCAGATTCGTTAACCACTGAGCCACGATGGGAACTCCCCCTAGACGGCCTTTAAGATCCCTTTTGGACCAAAAAGAACTTATAAAATGAGGTGTTTTGCATAGCTACAACAATTCTTTGTTGACCCCAAAGCTGAGACAGTTTAATTTTTAAGGCCGAAAGCGACTAAACCATCCAATTAAACAGTTTTAACCACCCAAGAAACCAAGACTCAGATTGGTTAAAAGACTCACTCGGAATGACAGTTACTTGGCAACAGACCTAGGACCGGAGCTCAGGCTCTTGCCTCTGCACTCCCGCCCCCAGCTTCACGGGTCTCATGGAATCATGTCCGGGCACCAGGGCTGACAAAACCTCCCAGGGATGACACCCGGCATGTCACTCCTATGCGGACATGGTTTCGCTGGCCTGGGAAATGAGTCAGAATTTTGGAAGGGGTCCCTGACTTAAGCATGGATGACGCGGTCCTGCAGGCATCCTGAAGTTGGTCAAGGCGACGTTCGAGCCAATCCGGGGGCTCCATTTCCTAATAACCGCTGGGCAAACCGCCTTGGACGGCTCCTGCCAGCCTACGGACGTTCCTTTTTGTGTGCCAGGAATCCCACCACTCAGACATACCACCATTCTCATTCCGATGGAAGACAGTGGGCATCAGTCTTTTATCTCTACGACCGCCCGGCCCAGGCCCCGTCTCACTGAAATGTGTCAAGTAGGATCAGTGTCCACGTGGAAACGTTTATCGGCCGTCCTCAAATTAACCGGTTACCTCCTGGGGAGAGAGGAGAGGCGGACCCCTGACTCGGACCACCCCATCTTCCCAGGGAAGGTCTTGCATGTTGGCGGGCAAGCCAGCTCGGAGCATGCGCCTTTCGCCAAGGCTCCCCCCTCCCCCCGGGCCGGCAGCTCCCTGGCCCCTCTTCGCACAAGGTCTGAGGTTGGGAGAATAAGGACACCATTATGCGGGCCTATCATTCTTCCTCCGTGGAAACAGCGCTGCCCTTTGTAAGCTCCCAGCGAACTTCAAAGGGTGTGGCTATCTTGCTGGGCTCCCCGGGGAAGCCTCCTCGGGGAAACACAGCTCACTGTGCCTTTCCAGTGCTAGAATCTTCTTCAGCTGATAGTGAGTTAAAGCAGGAATTTTGTAGGCAGCTCCCCCAGCCCGCTAGCGCTTTTTCGACCTTAGAAACAAGATTGTATTTTTTTTTTTTTTGGTAAGATTGTGTTTTTAACCACCCCCCTTGGAAAACACTTGTTTGCCAACTTTTGTGCCTCTTCCCCCCCCCCCCCCGCCCCCCGCATCAATGCTCCCACTCAGGCCTGGCCGCCTGCCCGGTTCGGAATCCAGCCTTACCTACTGCCTGGCGTTTACTTTACAACAGCTGGCCCAGGCATCTCAAGTGCTTAGCCTCAGCTGCCAGCTTAGGGAAGGAGAGGCCCCTGTAGTTGAGCCTGTGACAAAGACAGCATTTGTTGCCACACCGGCATTCTCTATGTCAACAGCAGTGACAAGCTCCAAAGGGGATCGTGCCCAGTCACTGCCCTCTCGGCAAGAACTCCGAGAGCCCAGGGAGGGTCACCCATCCAGCTTCTGGATCTGCTTTGACTCCCCCCACCGTGCTGCGAGGGGGCTAGAAACCAGTAACGAGAGTCTCCTGTTACACCGGGGAAAGGCCAGCACCTGGACACCAGGAGATTTGCCCAGGGGGCTGATGCTTCTGTGGTTTGAAACAGACATCGGGATACCTGGGCCTGACGAACGCTGGTTTCTGGGATTTGCCAAATTGCGTATGTGAAAAAGCGCTGCAGCCTGGCTCGCTCATCACTGAGTGACAGTGTTGGTGCCCCCCCCCAAAGTGCTGGAGGATGGAAAGGAGGCCGAAGCAAGGGTGGGGGCATCTCTGTACCCTGTGGGAGCACGGCGAGAAGAGACCCCACACAAGGCCCTCTCTCCCATGGGGCTGGGTGGCACCTCTGTCTTCCTTCCACCAACACATGTGGACTGTACCAGGCTCTGGAGTGGTGAGGTTCTCACTGGCTTCAGTGGTGACTGGGGGCTACAACCAAGAGTCCAGCTTCCGCCTTGAGGGCGTTCACGCTCACCCCTGGGCGGGCCAGCAGAAAACGGCATGCGTGTGGGTTTTCTAACCATAGTGCTGGGTTTGCTCTGAATAACTCACCTTAATTCCCCTCCAGGGGAGGAGCCTCTTTGTCCCTAATCCGGCCAGGCAACGTACAATGCTTCAACATACGGCTTCAAATGACTGTATGTTGGTGGTTGGGTTTTTCTTTTCAATATTAAGAATGGTGCCCTTCTCTGATTCCTCAGTAAGTTAAACACAGCATGACTGCATCATGCCCCAACAAGTCGACTCCTAGGTACACCCCCGCAAGGCCTGGAAACGAGGGTTCAACCCAAAACCTGCACAAGAATGTTCACAGCGGCACTGCTCACAACAGCCAAAAAGGAGAAACAGCCCGAAGGCCCATCAGCTGATGAAGGGGGAGGCAAAATGGGGTTTGCAGAGTCTTCATCTGTAAGAGGGCATGACCTTCTGACACCTGCTCCAATGTGGATGAACCTCGAAAACGTTAAGCCAAGTGAAAGAGGCCAGATACCAAAGGACAAACACTGTATGGCTCCAGTTCTATGAAGTATCCAGAACATGCAAATCCGCAGAGACAGAAAACAGACTACTAGTTACACAGGGCTGAGGGGAAAGGGAAAATTGGGAGTGATTACTTAATGGGTGAGGATTTCCTTTTGGGGTAATGAAAACGTTCTGGAACTAGCTAGGGGTCATGGCTGCCCAACACTGCAAATGTACTTTATGGCTCTGAATTGTATCATTGAAAGTGGTCACAACGGTAAATTGTGTTGTGTGTATTTTACCACAACAGAAAAGATGGGGGGCCCTGCTCTCTGCTGGCCATGTCACCGTCATCCCTTAGCAACCACAGCCAGGACCCTTAGATACTCAGCTACGGGCTGTCCACCAGATGGACAGACCCACGTCTCCCACAGGAAACAACGAGTTTCACTGAGACCCAGTGAAGATGCTCAGACACGTGCATATACGCAGATGTATCCATAGAGACGCAAACATCGAGAACAGGCCTTCTGCACACAGTCCCGCCTGAGCCCTCCAGCCGCAGGGTCTCTCTCTACTCATCCAACAAAGGCAATTGGAACACAACAAAGGCATTTTCACACTCTTTCAAAGTTTGTAAAAACAAGCATCTCCTCTTCCCCAGAGCGGAGGTGTGGTTACCTTGGTCTGCCCGACCCCGCCAGGAGCTGAAAGCCACTGGATCCAGACGCAGTCCGCAACCTTGATCGGGCACACCAACCCCCCCTCTTTCCCCCCTCCCCCCGGGGAGGGGGTTCTGGGGCTCCGGCCGGGCTTGGCCTCCCAGGCACCCGCCCGGGGGCAGGTAGAAGCGGGGCTTCAGAGCTCCAGCCGATGTGATGCTCAGACAGCTCGCCAGCCACCAACCCTCCCCGGCGGCCAGAGCCAGAGTTTCGAACCACTTTATTGCTCTGGGATTCACACCCCCCCCCCCAGGGAAATGCTCAAATCCGAGAAAAAAATTCTCAGGACTACAACACAGGGAACCGAATCCCCAGACCCCTGTGCAGACGGCGCTTCCATACCTTTAATGCTGAATGTCAACAAAATCGGTTCCTGACCCATCCAGGCCCAGAGGCGTTTTTCCATCTGAAAAGCTTCTCGAGGCCTGGGCAGAGGCTGAGGAGGGGGACTGCCGAGGTGTTTTGTCACCCACCCTCCCAAGCCTCCCCAGGACACAGGGAGCTAACGTGCACCTGACTTCAGGGACTCAGTTCTGTTCTTTTTTTCTTTTCTTCCTTCTCTTTCTTCTTCCCTTCCCTTCCTCTCTCTTTCTTTCGTTCTCTCTCTTTCGTTCTTGGGATATTGTGGAATTTAGTTAACTTCTTTCTCGAAGAGCCTCATTTTTCTCATCTATGAAATGGTGGGACTAGCAGGAAATACCTCAGAAGATTGTGAGGAAGGTTACACAGGATAATTGTTGTAGTGATATGTCTGTTTTATTAAACTGTTTAGTAATACATCTCATACTTAGCAAGGCCTCAATATGTGTCTACTACTCTTATTATTATTTTTTTTTTCTGGCTGCACCTGCAGCATATGGAAGTTCCTGGGACAGGGACCGAATCCCAGCTGCAGCTGTGGCAACGCTGGATCCTTTAATCCACTGTGCCGGCTGGGGGATCCAACCTGTGCCTCCACAGTGACCCGAATCCACTGCCCCACAGCGGGAACTCCTTAACTACTACTATTATTACTGGTTACGCCTCACATATTTCATCTTACTAAATGACCATAGCTTAGTATTATTTTCAGAAGTTGTAAGTTGCTTGCGGTTCCCACGAATCACAAGAAAGGACAACTGGAAACATTTGACTTTTTTCTCCTCCTCTTTTAACTTTTTTTAAGCTAGTTGAACAGTTTTTTTTTTTTCCACCTAATTTCTGACTCTGTTCGTCCTAAATTCAAAAAAGCCCAGGTGCTCCAGTCTGAAAGCATTCTAAACTTTAGCGAGGTTCTAAGTCAAAGAACCTTCAGGGTGTCCTTTGGTAAAGAATTGTCTTGTGGAGTTCCCTGGTGGTGTAGCAGTTAGGGATCCAGCATTGTCACTGTTGTGGCACGGGTTTGATCCCTAGCCCGGGAACTTCCACATGCCTCGGGCATGGCCAAATACCAAAACAGCGTTTTTGCAACAGGAAGAATCATTTCTTGGTTTTTCTCTTTTTCAAGTGATTTTGCCTGGTTGTCTACAGCAGCCGGCCGCGTGCTCCTATTTGAAAGAGGCGTCACTCATGCCAGACAAATATCAAGGCCCCAGATCGGTCTGCTCCTTACAGAGAGAAGCGGCTTTGGGTTCCTCGAGGCAAAGGCCTCCAAAGACCGACACGCTCTCTGCATCGCTCCCTTTCTGTGTTTCTGCAGTGTCCCTAGCCCAGACTCTGACTGCGTAGATCTGGATTCCCACTCCTGGCTCCCAGCTGGGCTCTTTGACTGTGTCCCCTTGTCTGGCCCTCTGTTGCCACCTTTAGCTGCTCCTCACTTCCTACCACATCCGATCCGGAGCCCTTCCCTTTCTGTTTGGGCAACCGAGGTCTCCCTAACCTCTTTAACCAAAGCTCCCGCTACTTTCCAAAGCCCCCCGCGTCCCTGGCTCGTCCCCCTGGGTAAGCGCCTCCGTTCCCCAGCAGGCTCATTCCAGCCGCTCTGCTCTTGCTTATCTGCCTCCCACACCTTCCTTCTTCCCTCTGCGTCTCTAAACAGCCCAAGGCCGGCCTTCCTTAGGAAGGCTTTCCGGTGTCCTGCTAGTGACTTATGTCTTCCCTTCTCTAAAGTCTCACAGCCCGTAACTGGACCAGACCATCCGTGTCTAGCTAGACTCTCCTGTGTTTTTTTCCTTTTATGGAATTTTTGACACCCCAACCTATGTGAGCCTGTGCAGGTGCCCAGCTCTGTGCTATAGCCATTTATAGTCAATAAACTCAATACTCACAAACCAATACTCAATAACCATTTTTTTTTCGCTAATACATTCATGATGCTCTTTCACAAAACACTGCATTCTCATCAAGCCCTCGAAACCCCCAGACTTGCTTCTATCGTTGCCACAATAAATGGCTTCTCTGACACCTGTCCTGTGGGCCTCATGTGGCTGTTTTGAGGCTCAGATGGGAACAGGGGTGGGAAGCCTTTGAGACACAATTATTGTGGCTGGGCCAAAGCACCAACTGAAGGTTCTGAGCTGCTTGGACTGGACCCAGTTGCTCTGGCCTGAATCCCTTCATAGATGGATAGACCTTCTTGGTTCAATAATCAAATATGGTTTCGGGGCTCTTCAACAGCAGAGGACAGGTGTCGAACAGGCTGTATTTTGACAAAATGCCAAAGGTCCAACGGGTTTTGTTCCCATGCCCACAAATAGGTCACTGAACATGGCTTGGGGCAGCAAGGTGGCCCCAGACAGAGTGATCCTTGTCCTCGTGTCCTCAGAAAAGGCCTTTGGATTTTTTTTTTTTTTTTGGTCTTTTTGCCTTTTCTAGGGCCACTCTCGTGGCATAAGGAGGTTCCCAGGCTAGGGGTCGAATCGGAATCGGAGCTGTAGCCACCGGCCTACACCAGAGCCACAGCAATGCGGGATCCAAGCCGTGTCTGCGACCTACACCACAGCTCACGGCAACGCCGGATCCTTAACCCACGGAGCAAGGCCAGGGATCGAACCCGCAACCTCATGGTTCCTAGTTGGATTTGTTAACCACGGAGCCACGACGGGAACTCCAAGACCTTTGGATCTCCTTAAAGACTGGGTCACCTGGAACAGATACTGTTGGCGTTGTTATTTATTGAGCACTTACTATGTGTCAAGCACATAATAGCCACCATCTCACTTACAATCCTCCCAGCAGCCACGTTACTCTCCCCGGCCATCTGATGAGGAAACTGCCGTTCAGGTAGATTAAGTGACTTGCTCAGGCTCACAGAGCTGTCTGCCTCCAACACTCAAGGTGGGCAACACATGCATCTGCCTTGGAGGCCGCACTCTGGGATTGAGAACCGAGGACGAAGACTTGGAAATTTGATCACCTACCTTACTGCAATCTACAACAATCACCCCTCAGCCCCATCAGTGTGGCCATTACCCTGCACCCAGGGCAGGGAGAAGACCAAAGCCTGGCAGCCCGTCCCAGGGCTCTCCGTCCTTTAGAGGTAGCAGGAAAGAGGAGAATCAGACCACGGCAAGGGACAGAGACGATGCCACCTTCCTAAAAACTTGCAGCCGAAGTCGCGTGTCTTGGGACTGATGCACACAAGCACAGCTCCACCCTCTTTTCAGCCAATCCTTCTCCCCCTTTGGGGAGGCAGACCCCTTTGAGAATCTGAGACCACCTGTAGACTCTCTTCTCAGAAAAGATGTCGAAATGCAAACGCACACTTTTGCATACACTGTCAGAGAAATGCACGCAGCTTTCTGAATCTCATTCAAAACGACAGACCCCAAGTTTCGAAACTCCTGCTTCCAGCCAACCTAGTTCTAGGTCTTAAAAAGGTGGTCAACTAGGGAACAATGATTCCTTGAAACAGCAAAGCAACCTTGGGCACAAGAACCAGGATTGGCTTTGTGGAAATTTTGTTTTCATGTAACTCTTGAGGATCACACCTAATTGCCCGCATGACAGGCATTTGCAATCGACCCCTCTGGATTTCCCCAGAAATGCAGTCCGACGGTGACAGTGGAGCCGCTGACCATCCGCAGAGCTGGCCAGAACCCAGCACTGGAAAGTACGCACAGAGCGGTCGTGAGTTTTGGGTCAGCGGAGGGTGGGCACCACTCAGCAGACAGAGGCGTCTTCATCGGATGGGACTTGGACTCTACGACCCATGGAAACCTGGAGAAGTTTCAGAGCACAAGTCCACTGCTGCTAAGCCACTGAGAGGCTTCATGAGCGGACGGGTGCCTGAAGGGACGGATTCAGTCTACACTGGCTCGCCTACCTGAGTCCAGAGTCGGCCTCCTTACACTGGCCTGTGCTGTTCCAAATAGCGACTGTTAGTTCCCTGCCAACCAAAGGCTCTATTGTTCTTGGACAAAAATACCAGACGATCCGAGCCCAAGTCATTCCATGTCGTGTCTTGAGTGGACAAGACCTGGCTGTAAATCTTTAAGAGCGCTGTTCAGCATAGCTTGGTACCTCTTCTTCTGAACCCACCGCCAATGTTTGAAACCCTCATACAAGCGGCGCTTAGTTGCAAGGCAAAGACCTGATGCATGCATCGGCTGGCACGTTCTCCTTGCAAACCCTTTTTATTTGCAAATAAGAGGTGGAGTAGTGCGTTTGGAGGCGCCTGGCTCTGGAGCCCTAGTGCCTTCATGGACCACCTCCCTGCCTCTCTGAGCTTCACACCCCATCAGACAGATACAAACCCTTACCCTGCTTGTCTCGTGAGCCTCAAACAAGGCGCTGCGTACCCAAGTCCATTAACTGTCAAGTGCCAGACAAACAGAAGACTTCACAGCCATGATTTCGTTTGCTTCAAACCAACTCCACGAGCTCCACAAATCCTTATCGCTCGGCCATGCCCGTGTTCACAAAGCATTTAGAGGCTGGATTAGCACCAGGCCCTACATGTAGCTCGAGTAAGTGCTCACAGAATGGGAAACAGGCTTAGGAGCGTGAAATAATGCTTCCAAAGTCACACTGCGAGGTGGCAAGGAACTGGGATTCCTCCTCTCCTCTCCTCCCCTGGCCCAAGACTGGATTCTTTCCAGGCCTGCACGTTGCGGTCCCAGAACCGCCCCCCCCCCGCCCCCACCCCATTGGCATAAGAAATTGTTACTCACTTTTGAAAAATAAATCCTCGACCCTGTTTTCTCTTGGGACCGCGCGGGTGGGGAGGGGGCGAGGCAGGCCCCTCGGGCTGGACTCCTGGGCGTCGGGCACTGTGGGAGGGGTGCGGAGCTCCTGGCTTTCAGAAGGGGGCCGAGGACATGCACGCCCCTTCTCTGCCCGCCCCCCTTTTCTAATTTGCAAGTGGCAAACATGTGTCCCCACCCGCCCCGCAAATGCACCAAGTACGTCCAACTTTGTCATTGAGCAGGGCAGACTCCCTCCTGGCCCAGAGCCTTGAAATGTGTACCCCATTTTCGTTTCACTGAATTAAGGCCTTCAGCTGGGGAGCGGACCAACGGAAGGTCAATGTTCGTTTCCTACAATCGTCCAATGTGTGTGCGGTATTCAGACCTGAAAATGATGACTCGACTCCAGACTGCAGCCTCCCCAGAGGGTGCCCTGGGGATGGGAAGCCAGCCCACATTGCCTTCTGATCAGTCAGCATAAATGAGCCTCTCTTGCGAGTTCAAGGTGGGCCCGGAATGGAAGCTGCCTTGAGATAAAGCAGATCAGCCCCATTCACCCCCGGGGAAGACCTCTGAGCCGGGGAACGTGCAAGGCCCCCTCCGGTCAGGGAGACATCCGCTCCCCTTGGCTTCGGGCTCTACCACTTGGCAGATGAAGCTCTGTGCAAATGCTGGCCAGACCAAAATGGTGCCGAGACAGCCGCAGTGTCGTTGAGCAGAAAAGAAAGGCAGCAGCTGCAGACGCTGCCTTGGTGCTGAGCGGGGACAGCCCGCGGCTTTTCCTCACGGGCCCACGGTGGGCCAGCTCCTGACGGATCAGGATGGTTGCCCGAGACAAATGCACTTGAAAGATATTTTCCATCTCCCGCCTCCCCCCCCCCACAGGAAATTCTTGTGTTTAGTCATCCTTGCTACATGGGCTGAGTCAGCAAGCCCTGCTTTAACCGCAGCTGCTTTCAAATGGTAAGCTAAGACGGCCAGTTAGTCAAGTGAGGAGGCTTGGCTGAAACACTTTTGACAGCCCGAGCTCCAAAATCAGAAGGATAAATTGGAGGACTCGCAAGTTGGGCACTGCTCAGTACCTTTGAGTCCTTCTGGGTGGGCCTCAGTGACTGTGTCGTGTGTTGGTACTCTGGGGCATTCGAGAACCCGAAGGAACAATAGTTTGAGTGCCTTAAGGGAGCAGCATGGTGCAGTGGCATAATCTTTTGGCCTAGGATGTAAATCCTGGGTCTGCTAATGATTAGCTATAGGGACTATAGGGCAACTGTCCCCTCTCTCCGAGTCTGGCATTTCATCCTTAAATTCAAGGCTTGGATAAAATAGTCTCTAAAGGCTCTTCCTGCTCGGATGGTCCATGAGACAGTCTAGGACAGATGGCCAGCCATTCCCCACCCCCACCCCCCATTTACCAGGGAAGGACACTACGTAACCTGCTGTGGGAATCTGGCCTAGTATTTTGTCCATCCGTGGTAAAAATCTCTTTCCTGGGTCTGACCACAATCTGTTTTGTGTTGTTTGGGCCTCAGTAGACATGGAGTGCCCTCAGGGAACATTCTTTTCTAAGGATCCTTTGTCAACTCCAAGAGCCTTCAAGTCAGAGTTCTGGTATGTCCTCCCCAAGCAGGGGAGACAATTGCTTTGGTTTAAATGGCCACACTTGGAGTTCCCGCCGTGGCTCAGCAGTAAGGAGCCAGACTAGTATCCCTGAGGATGCGGGTTCCATCCCCGGCCTCGCTCAGTGGGTTAACGATCCGGCATTGCTGTGAGCTTTGGTGTAGGTTGCAGATGTAGCTCGGATCTGGTGTGGCTGTGGTGCAGACCGGCGGCTACAGCTCCGATTCAACCCCTAGCCTGGGAACCTCCAGATGCTGCAGGTGTGGCCCTA
Organism: Sus scrofa; assembly: GCF_054392235.1. Classification (NCBI taxonomy): domain Eukaryota; kingdom Metazoa; phylum Chordata; class Mammalia; order Artiodactyla; family Suidae; genus Sus; species Sus scrofa. The sequence continues at coordinate 120,670,972 of NC_139401.1, forward strand.
AAAAAAAAAAAAAAAAAAGAAATGACCACGCTTTCCCTCCCATGGATTAGTTTTCTGCCCTTCTGGTCATTATCACTGACTTGTGAACCCAGAGAGACACAGACTGGGACAGACTTAATACCCAGTAGACTGTCAGCTCTGTAGAAGAGAGAAGCCACTTCATTCAGATCTGACACCTCACAACTAGACCACAGAGACACATGACCTGTGAGAAAAGATAGCTCGATGTGGTGCGACTGTCTCTACTCCTGGAGCCACGCCTGGCCATGTACACCTGACGATGAAAATGCTTAACATTGCGGGTTCGATCCCTGGCCTCGCTCCGTGGGTTAAGGATCCCACGTTGCTGGGCTGTGGTGTAGGCTGGTGGCTACAGCTCCAACTGGACCCCTAGGCTGGGAACCTCCATATGCCACCAGTGTGGCCCTAAAAAAGACAAAAGAAAGAAAAGAAAAGAAAATGCTTCGCATTTACTGAACACTTGATATGTAGGTGTCAGACACTGTTCTAAGTACTTTACATGCTCATTTGATCTCACTTAACCTTCACAACAGAACAGTTCTGAGTCTTATCTTACAGCTTAGGAAACTGAGTCACATAGAGGTTAATTAATTCGATCGAGCTTAAACGGCTAGTAAGCGTGCTTCTGAGCGGGACCAGCCCCACGAGGGGACTGAGGCTGTGCCGATGTTTCTGGCTCCTGTAGGGACCCCCCCACCCCACCCACCTCGCGTCTGTATCTGTTGTCAGGTAATAGGGCTGCTCTGGTTTCCATGGCATTCTGCGTCTCTTTGGAGAAAAAAAGCTTTCTCAGGCAGTGCTGCCAGGGGTTGACATTATGACACTGAATTGGGTTGTATTTTCCTCTGACGGGGGCAGCCCAGGGAAAGAACACGATATAAAACAGTTTCCCCCAAGTGAAGACAGCGGTGGAAAATGGCCACACCGCTCGGGGCTGGCGAGTCCCTTAGATCTGTCCCATGTCAGAGACTGGGGAGAACCTACGGCCTGTCTCCTCATTTCTCTCTCTCTCTCTCTTTCTTTCTTTCTTTCCTCTCTTTACGCCTACACCAAGACCACACTGGAGGCATATGGAAGTTCCCCGGGCCAGGGGTCCAGTTGGAGCCGCATCTGCGACCTACACCCCAGCTCACGGTAATGCCCGATCCTTAACCCCCTGAGCGAGGCCAGGGATCCAAACCACATCCTCATGGATTCTAGTCGTATTTGTGACCACTGGGCCACAACGGGAACTCACAAGGGAGCACTTAAAAGGCTGGGAAAGGGACAGAAATTACGGGGGGGGGGCTGATTTAGAATTTCCCTTTGAACCAACCCCACAAGGGGCTGGGGAGGAGGGATTCACCCATACCAGAGCCACTTCACCCAGGGCGCTGCCCCCACGGGGACTCCACAAGGGGGGCGTCTGGCGCAGGGAGGTACCAAGCCCGGGCTGCCCTGAGCTGGCCGGGGGGGCCCCCCACCTAAACGGCCACGTCCCTGTTACCTTTGTAGCACAGGACCCGCTTCCAAAATGGATCCCATGTTGACAAACGCTAACCCCTTGTGCTGAAAAAAGCAGCAGATCAAAAAGTCTGGCCCGAGGGGGGGGATCCAAGGTCACCTGTCAAAGCCCAGGATGATGAGGGCCCAACGGAACCACCTCCTGTCTCCGCCTCCGTATTGAACGTGCCGACATTATTGAAATATTTTCTAGCCCAAAGGCTTGTAAAGTATTATTTTAAAATACATTTTGTAGTCGTATACCATTTCACTGATCCTAACACAGGAGCCAATGTGGAAAAAGAGAAAGGACCCGAGGCTTTGTCTTTGGTTAAAGCCGCCCAGGAATTGGCCCAAGGGAGCGGTCTCTTAATGGCTGTTTTCAAAGAAACAGTAAATCTTCTCTCCTTCCCTACTGTGAACCCACAAAGTCCCTTCCAAGTCTCTTCCTCCTAAAGTCCCAAAAGAAGAAAGTACCAGAGTTGAACAATAAAAGGTACACAAGCAGGGATCTTGCCTGAGTCTCACAACCAGTAAAACATTACGAAGGGTCCTGTCTCTCCGGCGCCACTAGGGCGGGGCTGGAAGAGGTCGTTAAAAGAACCACAGCGTAATATGAGAAAAAGAGTCGGTACATATGTGTTATGCCTGGGTCACTCTGCTGTACAGCAGACATTGACAGCCCGCTATAAATCAGCTATACTTGAACAAAAAGAATTTTTAAAGATGAAAAAAACCAAAAACCCACATCGCATTTGGGGGTCTGGTGCGCTGCGACTGGTGGTGCAGGAGGCCACACACCCTCTTATCAATAACCAGATGCACCTCCGCTTGGTGTCACAGGGTCGCTGAAGCCTGATTGCCTTTCACAATCAGCCACCCTCTTCCTTCATCCCGGGTTGCTGCTGGGCCCCAGCAGCATGGACGGGCTTTGGTTGAGGAGGGAAAGCAGAGAGACAGAGGCACCCAGAACCACTCTGGAAGGTTTCGGATAGGTAGTCAGGGCTTTGAAGCTCGGAAAAAACCACCCCAGCCTTTGTGGTGTTAAGGGATGACATTTCATTGCAAAAATAAATGATTTGGTCATTACCATTTCATGGTTGCTGGCAACCAGCATCCTCTGCTTTCTAACAATTTCCATTTTAGGCACTGACAGGCCCTTCGAGGTGATTCAGCCAAATATCCACCCAAAGTTGCGTATTTGGCAGTTTCATACTTGAGAAATCTGGGGCCTCTGGGCAAATATGTCAGAAAGGGCTCCCTCCTTCTTTGTCGGTTGCGAAACAAAGAGATCTCACCGTAAGCAGTCACGGGGGTGGCGTGGGGTGGGCGTGGGGTGGCTGTGGGGTGGGCATCGAGGGGCTCCGGGGCGGCGATGCCAGACGGAAGGGAAGGAACGGGAGTTGCTGGCAGGGGCCGCTTCCTTGGCTCCGGGTCCTGCTCTGGCTCCCCGCTTGCACTCGCGCTTTGCCCGCAGGCCGGAGCGGCCTCAGCCCTTCACCCTGACCAAGGCGAGGCCTGCCCTGCGGGTGGGAAGCAACGAGCAGAAACGGAGACCCCTGGGACGTGACCCTCTGCGGCCCAGGAGTCTAGGCATCTTTTGGAAGCTGGCCTTTATCCAACCGGTGGTCCCTACAAGCAGGCTGTCACCACGGGTCCTCACGGGGCCACTTCCCCATGGGCTTCTGGAAGCCACCTGGGTGTCTGGGCCCCGGAGCCACCACAGGGCCTAGAGAGAGCGCTCTGGATTGCCCGGGGGAGGGGAAGCGGAAGGTCGAGCATCTCCCAGGTCGCCTCCTCTTTGCCCGGCAACTGCAAGGGTCTGATCCCCCAAAGTCCTTTCCTGTGTTTCCCTCAGCCTCAAAGATTGTCCCCCTGGCTCTTTAAGTGACTGCCACCACCACCACCCCCCGCCCCCCAGGACTGGACCTCGGCTGAATTTCCTTTTGCCTAGAACCTATTTTTTTCCCCGTTCAAATCACTCCTTACCATTTATAACGAGGTATTTGTGTGTGGCTTGCTTATGACTTGTCCCTCGGATGACACAGTAAGATCCATGAAGTGAGGGACCATCATGTTATTTTATCTTATTCAGTTTTTGGCTGCACCCACGGCACATGGAAGTTCCAGGCCAGGGATTGAATCCATGCCGCAGCTGCAAACGACTCCACAGCTGGGGCAACACTGGATCCTTAACCCACAGCACCTGGCCAGGGATCAAACCCTTGTGACCTCAGTCGGGGACAACGCCGGGTCCATAACCTGTTGCACCACAGCAGGAACTCCAGGACCCCCCTTATTTTGTTCAGCACTGTACTTCCAGATGCCTCTCACCGTGCCTGGCACACAGGAGATGCTCAGGAAATATTTGTTGAATGAATGAATAAAATGCTGATATTCTGCGGACTAGTCCATTCTGTGGCCATTTCAAAAGCATACTTATTGTCTCTATGCACAGCGCCTTTCCTAAAAGCTTCTTGCCTTTGTCCCTTGCAATCTGTTTATCTGAGGGACAGAGCTAGCTGGCCCTCAGCTGCCTCCCTGCCCTGTGCACTTCCTCTTTCGTAGTTGGTTCACGCCGTCTAGGATCAGGCAGCTTTTTGGTCAGACGTAGTTAGTGCTGGGCATTTGCCAAACAGAACTGCCTTTAACAGCAGCGTGTCAAAATGTCTCTTGAGGGGCCAGACTATTAGACCTAAAAAAAATTTGGTTTTGGCCATACCCATGGCATGTGGAATTTCCTGGGCCAGGGCTTGAAACCAAGGCACAGCAGTAACAACGCCAGATCCTCAACCTGCTGAGCCACCAGGGAACTCCAGACTATTATACTTAATACTTAAGTTCACCTCCCCTTCCCTTCGGGAGCTACTTTTGAGAGGTTATTTAGATGCCCTATCTGAAAACAGTGGCCAGTGTCCTCAAAGCTACAAATAAAGTCAAGTCGCTATTACGTCTGAAAATTGCCATGCTTCCAGTGTGCCAGCCTTCCTTCTGGAAGCCTCTCGGAAGACTGTCTGCTCTTTAAATAACAGCCACAGCCATCCTGTTCAACACTCCGGCTTAGTTCCTCTTCCTTTAAAATTAAGGACTGCAGAGAGATGAGTGACCCGATCTCCAACATGTGAAAATGGTTCCCAAAGGGTCCCCATGCCTTCTGCTCCCTCTCTTCCTGTCACCAGCTGCCACAACGCTGGTGTCCATTCGCTTTAGAAATGCACAGGAGGCCCTGTGCTTTTTGATTACACTCTCGAATAATGACCAATCAATCCATTTATCTCTGCTCTATCATTCCCTAACACTGCCAAGGAAAGTGTTTTTGCATCCTTGTTTTAAAACGTGGGTTTTCATCTCAATCCTGAAAACCTTTTTCAAGAAGTCTAGCACAATTTAAAATGTGTTTCAGCCTAGCAGTTGTGATGTTTGGAATTACAGGAGGCAATGATGTATGTACATCCAGAACGTTCCCTGCGACTGCGATGGTGGTGTTCTTCCAGAAGGAACCCTGAACCGTCACAGAAAGAGTAAGACAGAGCTACATGCAGGGTCACAGAAAGATCTCCATGATGTCCCCAAGGAAACAAGTGACTTTCGGTACAGTAGGATCCCATATGGCTTGAGAATCTGTCAATTCCTTCTCCCAGCGGTTTCGCCGAGTCTATGCTTTTCATCCCCTCTCATTGGTTCAGCCTCCTAACTGGTTCCCTAATTCCAGGGTTTCTCTTTCCAGTTCCTCTTTCCCACCAACTGGAATGAACATTCTGGAACATCACCTTTGTCCGATCTCTACTGCCAGAGGGAGAGTCCCAAGCAACCAGGTCCCAAGCAATGACACAGGCAGGATGGTGGAGGGCATCCATGTTCTGAGGAAGTGAAGGGAGACCCGGATTTGAGAGCGGCTTCTGCCATGGGCTAGCTGTGTGACTTAGGGCAAATGACTCAACCTCTCTGAGCCTGTTTCGTCATCCGAAAATAGTCACAGGGCGATTGTGAGAAAATGCTGTGAAGAGCTCAGCACGGTGCCTGGCACACAGTCAGCACTCCATCAATGGTAGCTATTATTAATAATGTTATTATTACTGAATCAGGAATTGGTTTATTTGAAGTTCTTTGAGAGATGCTTTATAAGTCGATAACACCTTTCAGAAGAAAAAGATCTGCACGTTCCCTTCATGTTTACTGGGCATCCAGTACCCACTGTGTACAGTCAGGCTGCCTTTTGCTTGTCTGCTTTTCCTCAAATGCACCACAACGTCTGCCCTTCTTATACTCCAGGATCTGGAGGATGTGTCTATGTCTTTTGGCTCCCTAGCCTTCTGGAACTTCTCTATAAACTTTGATCATATGATAGCCTGTCTATGCCTTCATTTCCCCCAACTATTTTGTTCGACTCTTTCCTGCCAGGCCTTGGAGGGCAGCTGCCCTGAGCCTTCGGTCCTACCCTGGCTTCGTTAAGAACTTTCTTTGCAGCTGCCTGTTTTGCATTGCTCGTCTTTGGGATCAGGTGACTGTTTTACTCCACTAATTCTTTAAAACCTAAGGGGCCATTAGCGGGTGCTGTGGAATGAAAGGGCATGCCACTTCTGTTTTCTTTTCTTTTCTTTTCTAGTGTAGAATCCTAATGTGATGGCATCATTGTGAAAGGGCAATCATGTTTTTATATTCCATTTTGATATCCGTCTCTTTCAAAGTGGGCCTCCAGAGTGGAATCATGTCTCAGCTCCGCCTGGGGACAAATTCAGTGTGTGACCTTGGGCACGTCCAAGCCTCCTGTACCTGTATCCTTGACAGCGAGACTAGTGTTGGATCATGGTTCCTAGTGTGTCTGCCAGCTCTGATATTTTCTATTCTTTTTTTTTTTTTTCTTTTTAGGGCCACACCTGCAGCACATGGAAGGAAGTTCCCTGTCTAGGGAGCAAATCAGAGCCACAGCCACAGCACTGCGGGATCCGAGCCACATCTGCAACTTACACCACAGCTCACGACAACGCCAGATCCTTAACTCACTGAGCAAGGCCAGGGATCGAACCCGCATCCTCATGAATCCTAGTTGGGTTCTTAACCTGCAGAGCCGCAACAGAAGCTCCTGCCAGCTCTGATGTTAAGTTCTTCTAGGATGCGGATGGGGTCCTGAAGGCAGTGCTGTGACTAAAGTTCTCTCACTATCCCCATGCCAGTCACTGCGCTGGGCTGGTTCAAGATGAAATTAGCTGTCTTCTGAAGGACTGTTCCCTATATTTCTAAGGGCCCATCTTTGGAAAGTTCTTCTATTGTGTGGCTGTCAAAAGAATTCATTTTTCAGGGAAAAAAGTGGGGGAGAGTTCCCTGGTGCCTCTATAGGTTAGTGAGCCAGCAGTGTCACTGCTGTGGCTCAAGTCAATGCTGTGGCATGGGTTTGATCCCTGCCTGGGATCTTCTGCATGCTGTGGGCATGGCCAAAAAAAAAAAAAAAAAAAAAAAAGAGAGAGAGAGAGAGAGAGAATTGATTTTTTTTTTTTTCCTCCCTGGGCTCAGCCCAGCACCAAGCTCTAAGCCCGACTTGTGCTGAGAAGAACCAAACTTGCTGAGCTCTGGTTAGATCTCAGGGTAAAGAGCATCTTTCTCGTCTCCACGTCTATTCCCAGTGACGGCCGCCCTCCCACGGTTACATCTTTTGTTCTCTTCCAGGCAAATGCGGAATGGTTATTTGCCCCAACGATTTTCGCATGCCCTCGCTTGGCTGTTGCCTCCAAAGTCTTTTTACTGAGAATTTTTACATTAAACATACACTAAGTCTCAAGCTTGACTTTAACGGATCCCACATGAAGGAACGATTTTCAACTCATCACACATGAGGAACATCTGTTCTGCTTATTTGAATTCAGGCTGTACTGTTATTATTGCTGCAGAGGCAGAGTGTTGAGTATCAATATTTGTCTCTTTCGGTTCCATTGAACTTTCCCGAGTGCCACTCCCATTGGCGGAGCTTTGAAACATACATCCTGGAGTCTAGAACACAGTGGGACAACGCACACCTTCCCGTCTCTTTTCCCCACCTTTGGCTGCTGCATTTGGGGGTCAGGCCTTGGCTCTCGCTTGCACACATGGTTGGGCATGAGAGTCCCTGTGAGATGCAGCCAGAGTCACTGTTCAAAATCCAGACATCAGGCGCACAGCCTTCAAGGCTGCCTCGCAAAGGCCACCCCAGACCTTGGTTTGAAACAGCCAGCTCCTCAGGCCCCTGGGGAAACTTGACTGAGCAGAGTCATAGCTCTCTGGAGCCTCTTGATGGACCACGAAGGGGAAAGTCATTGGACCAGAGGGTCTCATCTTTGCGGGCAGCACATTTTGATGGTCTGACCATCAGTTGGTATTTGTTCCTAATAATCAAATACCAAAGCTTGTGTGTGATTTACTTAATAAACTCAAGCAGATTCAAGGATTTCTTTATAAAGAACTCCCACATTCCCACATGCTCTCGTGAGGAGGAGGGAAGGAGCGGGGTTGTGTTCCGTGCTCTGGAAACCAAAGGAAAGTCTGGGTATGCTCGACGGCATGTGAGCCCTAGGGGCACCCGTGCCAGCCTCCTATCTCTGGCAGCGCAGGGCTAGTTTAACAAGGGCCTTGGGAGCTTATTCCTCTGCCTATGGGGTCTCAAAGGCAGGCAAGATGGGGCAGGCAGCACATACCACAAAGGCAGTATGTTGGCTCTAACTAAGCCGATTGGCTCAAAGTCGGGTTAAATACATGACAAATACCAGGAGGACTTAAGTTGGAATCTTAACTGCTCGTGTGACCTTGGCTAAGTCACTCAATTTCTGTGAGCTCCGGGAGTACTCACCTTTTTTTTTTTTTTTTTTTTTTTGTCTTTTTGCCTTTTCTAGGGCCACTCCCGTGGCTTATGGAGGTTCCCAGGCTAGAGGTCTAATCGGAGCTGTCGCCCCCGGCCTACACCACAGCCACAGCAACACCAGATCCAAGCCGCGTCTGCAACCCACACCACAGCTCACAGCAATGCCAGATCCCTAACCCACGGAGCAAGGCCAGGGATCGAACCCGCAACCTCATGGTTCCTAGTCGGATTCATTAACCACTGAGCCACGACGGGAACTCCAGGAACTACTCACCTTTAAAAGGGGACATTACTGTTACCTACTTCAGAGAGTTGTGAGAATTCAACAAGGTGGGGGACAAAAATTGCCCAGCACGGGTCTTGAGTGAGCCGAGCACTGTATTCCAGAAAACACAGCTGCAACTGCTACCTGGTGTGCCATCAGAGGCTGAAGCCTCATGCCTATTACGGCAACCAGCAAGCACATGTACGTACTAAAAAAAAAAAAAAATGCTGGCTTGACACAAAAGGTCACGTAGTGTATGAGTGCACTTATATGAAATATCCAGAACAGGTAAATCCATAGAGACGGAAAGCAGATTAGTGGTTTCCAGGAGCTGGAGGGCGAGGGAATGGCGGGTGACCGCTTAGTGGGTATGGGTTCTCCTTTGGGGGTAATGAAAATGTTCCAGAACTAGACAGAGGTGATGAGTGCACAACCTTGTGATTGTACTCAAGGCCACTGAATTGTGCCCTTTAAAATGGTTGAAAGGGTAAGCTTCGGAGTTCCCTGGTGGCCTAGCGGTTAAGGATGTGGTATTGTCACTGATGCGGCTTGGGTCATTGCTGTGGCTGGGGTTCCCTGGACTGGGAACTTCTGTATGCCATGGGCACACACGCCCCCAACCCTCCAATGGTAAGTTTTGGGTTATTTGCATTTTACCACAAAAAATTCGCTGGCTTGGATCTAGCACTTTCTTCTCTTTTGTGGGTCTCTTCATAGACAGTTCGGAGACAGTGCCCGTGGATGGAGGCTGATGATCGGATACCTGCTGCTACCCCGGGGTGGGCTGGAGGCACGGCTATGAGGTGCTCAGGTTCTAGGCAGACGTCCAGCAAAATGGCAGGGCCCTCCCACCCGTCTCCTGCGAGCTGGCGGGTCTGTTGGCTCCGTTGGCCTTGCCCCTGACCTGAGCCCATGTAGGAGGAATAAGATTGGTAGGACAGATGCCAGCAAGACCCAGAGGATCAGGCTGAGGGCCAGCAGAAACGGTGGGATCCAACGCAAAGCCAACTGTTTCTCAGTCAGGCCACTCTCAGAAAAGGCCACTCGCCGCGCCAATTGCAGGGAGCCCGAGGGGGTCATATGATTATTAAGCCCGCCCAGTACCCTCGTTGAGCAATCACCCAACACTCCAAAGGCCAAGATTCTCGAGCTACTAGGAGGAATGTCCCTGGAGTGAATTCGTTTTGGGGAGATTGAGGGACAGGCTCCAATCTGGGGTCTAGAGTGTGACCGGCTGCATTGGAGATTTGTTACCCAATAAAAAACTCTGCTGAGGCCCAAGACTGAAATAACTCAGCTGGGCTCTGGACTCAGCAGGGACCATTCATTAGCTAACACTCCTCATCTGTGATAGTTACAGACAGGTTTTTTTCATGCCCCCCGAAACGGGCTTGAGCGTTGCAGCTGGCAGACAGCTGTGGCCTCACCGTGTTTACACGACCCAGACTAATGCAGTCTGTGCAGGAGACACAGAATGAATCTGATTTAGCTTTTGGAAAATGGGATTTTGAAAAGTTCCGTGGTTTTCTCTCACCCCTCCCTTCCTGAACGGCAAAAAGACGGAGGTGGAACGAAAGAGGCCCGGCGAGGAAAAGAGGGCTCTTGTTTCTCAGGCTGACCCTTTTCTTTGTTTGGGACTTGGTTGGTTGACACCTCCAGGTGGTGGGAGCTGCGCGGAGACCGTAGGATTAAGATGAGCAAACGTCGGGTCATCGCTTTGGAGCCTCGTCTTACCGGGTCAGCACAAGCTCCCCGGGGACTCAGCACAGCCGGCACAGAGACAGCTGGACGAAGGCCCCTCGGCAACGGTCTGGTCCCTTTCACTCTAGATGTGGAAAGAACAGAAGGGCCAGGGTCCCCGTAGACAGCTGGGTCCATGACCAATTGCCCACAGGATGGAAGCAGGGGCTGGCTAATCCTCCTGGGTCTGGAGGACCCAGCCCTCCGCCTCGGGAGGGTCTTCCTCCAGTTCAACAGCCATTTTGTTTTATTTCCTAAAGTCATTGTTTTGTTGTTGTCTTGTTTTGTTTTTAAGGGCTGTGCCTGTGGCATGTGGAGGGAGGTTCCCAAGCTAAGGGTCCAATGGGAGCTGCAGCTGCCGGCCTACCCCACAGCCGCAGCCACACCAGACCCAAGCCACGTCTACGACCTACACCACAGCTTAACCCACTGAGCAAAGCCAGGGATCGAACTCACAACCTCATGGTTCCTGGTCAGGCTCATTACTGCCGAGCCACAGTGGGAACTCCCTGAAGTCATTGTTAGATAAGGTTCCCAAGTCTTGTGCATTCTTCCTTCAAAATGCATCTGATATCCTCCCTTCTTCTCCGTCGCCATTGCTCCTGCTGGGGGCACGGGGGTGGGGGGGGAGGGCGCAGGGCCAGGTTCCCTTATGTCTCTTCCAGGGCAACATCTTTCCAAGCTTATCTCCTCTCCCCGCCTTCCCTTGCAGATGGCTCCTCCAAATAGCTAACCTCGTATCCCATCTCATCCCATCAGTAAACATTTCCTGAGTGCCGGCCATGGGTTAAGCCCTTTGCTGGGCATTAGAGATATACGCATCCACCAGACGTAAGCTCTTCCCACAAGAAAGTCAGTTTGAGAGGCAGAACTCCAAGGAAGCAGAGAATTACAAGAAAGTGTCAAAAGGGCTGAGATAGAGCCCAGGGCATTGTGGGAGCCCAGAGGAGGGCACCCAGTGTCGACGGGAGGGTGAAGAGAAGGCTCCCCTGACCTGGTTTTCATCTGATCATTGCTTTCACGAGCTGTCTCCAACTTTTTCAATCGAATATCCCATGACTCCCTTAAAAGAAACCTCTATGCCAGAAAGACTGGTCCCCTACTATTCAGCATATAGAAACTCTGCTCCCTCGTCAACTTTGCCCTCGGCCTTGGCCATGCTTTGTCTTCCTGGGGGCTGTCGGGCTCCTACTGGACAAGCATCACGTCTTCCCTCTGTCCTCTCGTGTCTTCCTCCAGGACCAGCACAGTGCCTGGTGACAGTGTCTGGTGACCAAGGACCTACTAAGCACATTTTCTTTTCGCTATGGCACGGATCTGACTCTCCCTGGCAGCGTAAGGGGTTGTGCTTGTATTACGGCTCTCAGAAAAATCTGAGTGCAGATGACGGGGTTTGGAAAACTGCTGCTAAGTTTCGGTCACACTGTCCCCAGCTTTGTCCTGACCTCCTGGAAAGAGGACGCCGTTGATAATCAAGTGGAGATGAACAGTGTCAAGAGCTTCAGTAGGCGTAGAGTTGGATATATTTTCCATTCTGATTTAAATATTTAGCCTGATTTGGTTTTTGGCTTTCATTTTTTTTGTTGTTCTGTTTTGTTTTGGTCCCGGGCCTGTTGGTCAGGGCTCATTTGTACAGCTGCTTTTTCATTTGGTTTCTTCCAAGAAAGCGAGAGGAAATAAGGTTGCCAGCAAATTTGCAGTTACCAAGGTTTTCCTAAGATGAATATTATTTTTCTCTTCTAATACTGCCAAATACAGTATAAAGAGAAGCATGTGATTATTCCACAACTTCAGTTGCACCAGGGCTCAAATCCTGTCCTTGTCCACATCCCGGTGTGGGAGACCTGTCATGCACACTCCCTGACCCGCTATTGAGTCAACCAGATTTCCAGCGTTGTACCATATTTCCAAAATTATAAATTCACCCTGATTGTGAGCTTGGATTCTCAGACTTGACTCCTCCTGGATTTCAGCAGGAAGGGCCAAAGGGGCTGCTTTGGGTAAGGCAGGAGCAAGCGGGGCAATGGAGAAGCTGGGGCAAAAGTAAGAGCCCTGGAGGGGGGAGTTCCTGTCGTGGTGCAGTGGAAACAAATCCAACGAGGAACCATGGGGTTTCGGGTTCGATCCCTGGCCTTGCTCAGTGGGTTAAGGATCCGGCATTGCCATGAGCTGTGGTGTAGGTCGCAGACGCGGCTTGGATCCCGCATTGCTGTGGCTGTGGTGTAGGCCGGTGGCTACAGCTCCGATTGGACCCCCTAGCCTGGGAACCTCCATATGCCGTGGGTACAGCCCTAGAAAAGACAAAAAGACAAAAAAAAAAAAGCAGTGGAGGGGAGTCAGTGGTGTGGGGTTCTGGTTCCCGCTCTGCCACTGACTCAATGTGTGGCTTGGCACGTCGCTTCCCCTATCTAATCCACAGGGAGCATTGGAGTGGATTAGCTCCAAAGTCCTTTCCTGTCCAATATTACTGGGTCCTGTGACTCTGGGATGGATGGCTCTATAAAGGCTGATTAAAAATGCCAAGGCCTTGTGGGTATTACCAAGGCTCCTCCCCGCTGCTCTGCCCTTGGGAGGTATTTGCCCAAGTTGGTGCTTGGACAACCTTCGAAGACGGAGAAGAGTGGCCTGGAAGAGAGTGCCCGTGTTCTTACTAAAGGCATGCCAGGTCCAGCCTGGGTAGCCAGGACTGAGGCTTGCTTAGGCCTGGAAGCCACTTTTGAAAACAAGCTTTCTTGAGATGGGATTCGCATGCCATTCAATTCATCCCTTTAAAATGTATGGTTCAGTGGGTTTGAGTACATTCGAAGATGTGTGCAACCATCACCACAATTGCTTTGAGAACATTTTCATCAGCCCCAATGAAAGAAGCCCTGTACCCTTCAGCTGTCACTCCCTGTCCCAAACTCCCTACTCCTCCCGGTCCTAGGCAACCACTAATATTTATGTTTCTATGGATTAGCTTGTTCTGGATATTTCATAGACATGGAATCATATGATGGAGTCGTTGGTGTCTGGCTTCTCTCACTTGGGCCAATGCTTTCAAGGTCCCTCCGTGTCGAAGCTTGTGTCCATCCCGCACTACTTTGATGGCTCAATAATATTCCCTTGTAAGGATAGACTGCATTTTGTTTATCCATTCATCAGCTGATGGACATTTGAGTGGTTTCCCCTTCCTGGTTATTATGCAAAGGGCTGCTGTGGAACTCGATGCACACATTTTGTGTGCGTGGAAATTTGCTTCCATTTCTCTTAGGGGTAGAACTCTTGGGTCCCATGGTGACTCTGTGTTTAACGGCCTGGGAACCCCCAGACTGTTTGGCAAAGTGGCTGTGCCATTTTACAATCCCACCAGCAGTGTGTGAGGGCTGCCCTTTCTGGAGGCTGCTTTTTCATCGTGTCCCTTAGGTAGAGAACACTCGCCAAGGTTGACGGCTTGGAGAATCCATTTCCATGGAATCATTTGACCACGTAATGTTATGCTTTCATGGGGATAACTTTTTTCAAAAAGCATTTTGAGAAATTTTTCTGGACTTGGTTTTTTTTTTTTTTTGGCCGCACCTGTGCCATGTGGATGTTCCCAGGCCAGGGATCAAATCCATCCCACAGCAGTGGCAATGCTGGATCCTTAACCCGCTATGCCGTATGGGAACTCCACCAAAGGGATCATTTTTATCAGCAAGTCACCTCCATTTTGTTATTTGGCGGTTGGAACCTGGGAGAAGATGACTTGGGGGAAGCCACTGTTGGCCTTTGAAACCTACAGGAATTTGGCGAAAACACTTCCCGGATATCTGATCGATGACTTGTCATGAGACGCCGTGGCTTGGTAGTCGGCTCCTATCAGTTTTAACCCTTTTAAGGTTACTTTCTGTCAGCGCGAGATCATTTCTGGGGTCGGGGGAGTTGAGGAAGTTTGGGTATATCTGCCTCCTCAGTCTCAGGGTCAGCCAGTGCTGCCTGGGGCCTGGGGCAGGCACGAAATAAGTCACAAAGGAACTCAGTGCTTTGGGTGGGTTGAAGACAGGTACTGGCTTATCCAGGGATGGTCCCAATTTACACCTGCTAGTCCAGGATTATGAATTTCTTTTTTTTTTTTTTTTTTTTTTTTTGCTTTTTAGAGCCGTGCCCGCAGCATAACTTTATGCACAAATGCCTATGGAGGTTCCCAAGCTAGGGGTCCAATGAGAGCTACCACTTCCAGCCTACACTACAGCCACAACGACGTGGGATCCAAGCCACGTCTGCGACCTACACCACAGCTCACCGAAACGCCAGATCCTTAACCCACGGAGCGAGGCCAGGGATCACACCCACAACCTCGTGGTTCCTCGTCGGATTCTTTTCTGCTGCGCCACGATGGGAACTCCCCCGTGTTAGAATTGATGGCACTGCTCTTCCCCCTCAAAAGTGGTCCAGTTTGGACAATAAACTATGTCTCCCCGGTTTTAGGCTGCAACCATGTAACGCCCAGACTCACACGCAGGGCTATAAAGACTACAGAGACTCCCATCCTGACGGATTTCTATCTCACCGCGCTAAAGAAAGGACCTCTCAGATTTGCTGAAGGTCGGCTCCAAAATGACAGCGTGAGCCAGGGCTGTACACCAGAGAAAGCAAATGCTGATGCGATGCAAACAGGAGGCGGGGTAGGAGGTGCGTGGGGATGGACGTCCCTGCAGCAGAGGCTCACATGGAAGAGGTGAAGCTTAAAGCGAACCTTGAACGAGGTGTAGGATTAGGGTGCTCCCGGTTCCCTGACAGACCAAGATCTCCAATGGCCTTCATCCTTGTTCTAATTAAAGGCGCCGTGCTCCCTTGTGCTTGGGCAGACAATTCACATGACCTCCCAGCTCATTTGGCAGCACTTGGGGGAAATCTGGCCTTGCAATCAGACTGAATGATGTGTTACCCTACACTTAATCTCCACCATCCATCAAAATCCAGAGGCCTTGGCCTCAGCCCTCGACAAGAGGCCCACGGTACCTGGGTAGGATTTCATCCAGGGAATGAAGGCAAAGCCCCTAATTCTCCATCCGTCTCAGCCCTCTGTAAACAGTTAAAGCCTGCAGCCAACAGCGAAAGAACTGCCAACCCAAATGAAAGCAGTGAGTCAGCAAAATAAAGACAGATGGCAACGGATTAAGTGTAGCAGAGGCGGCAAGAAGCAGACCTTTCTGAGTTCGGACCCGACGGCTTCCCCACCACTGCAGGCGACCCGGTGCTTGCACGGAGCCCCTCGCAGTCATGGTGGGGGTGAGAGAGAAAGCGCATTTGGGGCACGCGGTGTGTGGAGCCGAGGTGGGCCAGGGGGCCGCTCCGCTGTCTCCAGGCGCTCCAGGCATGGGGAGAGGGACAGAGGGGCCGGAGAGCCGGGAAGAAGACCCCGAGCAGGCTCTCCAATCTCTCCCACCTCCCCTGTCACAGGACTACGGCCGCGTTTTCAAGTGCTCTGCTGTCCCTTCACTGCACGTGTTTTGTTTTTTTAAACAATTTTTTTATTTTTTCCATTATAGCTGGTTTACAGTGTTCTGTCAATTTTCTACGGTACAGGGACCCAGTCACACACACACACGTATATACAGACCTCCCCTTCACTGCATGTCTTGCACCGCACAGTCCGGTCTGTGGAGACACCGTCAACCGGCCCTGCTCTGGCTCATCCGCTTGGTCAAGCTCTAAGTCTGCGAAAGGTTGAAATGAGCATCTAAAAATGATTTTTGCGGTTGTATGTGACTTGCTTTTATCCACGTCTGTGACGATGAAAGCCTAGCACTCTGCTTCCTCAATATTTGTTGATATTTCTGCTCAATATTTGTTGAGTTAAAGAACAGAGGGATGAAAGCTCTGACACGAAACATGGCCCGGAGACCAGAAACATGAGGGGGCCTCCCTGAAGGCAGATCCTTTATGTCAATATCTTTATTTATTCAACCCACAGACCCGTCAATCGATAAGCATTTCCTAGCCGCCCCCGCCAGGTACCCAGTACTCTGTGCTCACCCATCCACTTGGCTACATCGACATTTTCTGAAAACTTCTTTCAAAAGGTCATTTAAAAAAAATTTTTCTTTTGGGTCATACCCACAACATGTGGAAGTTCCCGGGCCAGGGAGCAAACCCATAGCACAGCAATGACTCGAACTGCTGCAGTGACAACACGAGGTCCTTAACCTGCTGCACCACAAGGGAACTCCTCGAAGGCTATTTTCTTAAACTGACCTATGTCTTCATGCTGGCTTCTCATATGCCTAAAATCTTTGATATCTGGGGTGCCTTGGAAGAGCTCCGAACAAATAACAATGGCTTTTCTATGAACAGGCCTCTGAGAAGTGGAATATACTTAAGAATAATTCCAGACAATGCTTGCATATGAACAGGAACAGAAATAGGAATAAACACTTGACATAGCCGGGTGGGAAAGGAACAAGCATCGGAGCACGGTGGAGAGGGGGTGCAGGAGCAAATCGTGCCCACTCTATACCCACCTCATCGGCCACTTCCCACACCTCCCCATCTGCCCAGAATCAGCACTGGGGCTTCGCTAGGCTCACTGTTCCTAAGGTAACCCTAATATTATTATTTTAAAAAATGATCGAAATGAAATTCACATAAAATTAACCATTTATTTTTATTTTTTTGTCTTTTTAGGGCCACACCTGTGGCATACAGAGGTTCCCTGGCTAGTGTCAAATCAGAGTTGAAGGTGCTGGACTACACCAGAGCCACAGCAACATCAGATCTGCAGCCTACACCCCAGCTCACGGCAATGCCGGCTCCTTAACCCACTGAGCAAGGCCAGGGATCGAACCTGTGTCCTCATGGATACTAGTCGGGTTTGTTAACAGATGAGCCACGACCGGAATTCCTGAAATGAACCATTTATAACTGAACAGTTCAGGGGCCTTTAGCACATTCACATATTGTGCAACCATCACCTCTATATAGTTCTCGAGCATTTTGGGGGGTCTTTTTAGGGCCACACCCACGGCATATGGAGGGTCCCAGGCCAGGGGTCGAATCGGAGCTGCAGCCGCCAGCCTCCACCACAGCCACAGCCACAGCCACGCCAGATCCGAGCGGCGTCTGCGACCTACACCACCGCTCCCGGCAACGCCGGATCCTGAACCCGCTGAGCGGATGCCAGTCAGATTCGCTTCCGCTGAGCCACGGCAGGAACGCCTCGTTCTCAGGCATTTCCGTCTCTGCGAGGTAAAGCAGATTCTCCCCCATTCCTCCCTCTGTCTAGGCCTGCCAACCACCAGTCTGTGTCGGATTGCTATGGATGGATTTCTTCTGGATCTTTGCTATAAATGGTATCATACACGTGTGACCTTTGCGTCCAGCTTATTTCACTTCGCGTCCTGTTTTCAGGGTTCATCCAAGTTGTAGCCTGTATCCGCACTTCCTTCCTTTTTCTGGCCGAATGGCATTCTACTGTATGGATATCCCACACTTTTAACATGTATTCATCCAGCGGGGGGCTGTGGGCCGCTGCTGTCCTTTGGCTCTCCTGTCTGCTGCTGCTGGGAACATGCATAGACATTCCTAGCTCGAATCCCTGTTTGCAGTTCTTTGGGGTGTATGCAGAGGAGTGGAGTTGTGGGGTCATATGGTAACTTTGTTACTAGGACATTAATGTTTAACTTTTCAAGGAGCCACCAAACTGTTTTCCTACTGTATTATTTTAATACCTTCAAGGATGAGTAAACACAAGGATAAAAGTGACCGATGCAAAGTCACCGGCGTCTGTGAAGCTGACTTCGGTATCTCTGGGGGTTTTGGCCCATGATTCTGGGGGCTGCCCCTCCGGAGCCTGAAGTGTTGACACCTAAGCCTCTTTCCTCCCATCCTTCCCTCTCCTGGTCTTTCCTTCCTTCATTCATGTAACAAATGTTGTTGGAGTGCCTGCCACCTCTGAAGTAGTGAGCTAGATATTGGGGGTACAGAGATGAATGACACGTACTTCCTGTCTTTGAGGCCATTGAAAATGCTGAGAAGGAGTTCCCTGGTGGCACGGTGGGTTAAGGTTCCTGCCCTTGAGGAGCAAAGCAGCCTCAGGAAGCTCTGCAGTAGGCTGCCTGGCAACGTCAGGGCATCACCTTTTCCCAGTACCCCCGGGTGGGGTCCACACCCTGCCCTGCGGACCGTCTCTCTTCTGGAAGGTCTATCTTAGGTGGGTGGCACAGAGGGGGTGTACTTTGGGTCCTGCTGCCTGTAACTTTCCTCTAGTTTCAGAACGAGTTCTCATTCAAAAGTGTTTTGGGAGTTCCCGTCATGGCGCAGCAGAAACGAATCCGACTAGGAACCATGAGGTTGTGGGTTTGATCCCTGGCCTCACTCAGTGGGTTATGGATCCGGTGTTGCTGTGGCTGTAGTTCTGATTGGACCCCTAGCCTGGGAACCTCCATATGCCAAGGGTGCGGCCCTAAAAGGACCAAAAAAAAAAAAAAGCGTTTTGATATTTTTTCGTGTCATGATCCCTTCTTTCAAAGAGGACCCCAGATGATGCAAGGAGACCATCAGTCACCGTTTTGATATCTGTCTCTAGAAATCGTCTCCTATCAGACTGTAGCTTAGGGTGGAGGTGGAGGCTGAGGTGGGCGGGAGCTGGCCCTCCTGCTCGTGGGGTTCCATGATTTCGGTACGCTTCTCTTTCAGTTCCGCCTGTGTTCTGCTTTCCTTGGACCTGATTGCTAACCACAGAAGTTTCCAGAAGAAAACCTAGAGCAGCAATGCCTAGATGCTGCCAATTTCATAAACTACTACTTCAGTTCATATTCTTGAAACACCTCCTGGACACAAGTAATAAAAAAAAAAAACCCTGCAGGGTCAATGGTGAATAAAAGGAGGGAATTGAGGGGACAGATGGATAGAGAGGAAAACGCATTTCAGATGAGATTGGAGACAGGCGAAAGCCACCCCCCCCCCCACCCCGGCCCCTCGGGAAAGTTGCTTTTCAATGGAAAAGCCCCGGGGGCAGCCTGTAGACCTTGAACTCCAGTTAGTCTCAGCTCCCTTAATGGCTAACTCTTGGCCTTGTCTCCTTTGCGGTTGAAGCTTCTAGGCCCCTGCCGGGGTGCAGGGCTGAAAGTGGCGCGTGGAAGGTCTCCTCCCTAAGGGATGACCGTTATAATCACACATTTGAAGGGTTTTCATTTTTTTCTTTTAATCAAGAAAAGAAGTTTTAGCAAGGGGAATTTTTTTCCTTTTTTTTTTTTTTTAAGATCCAAAGGGGTGGATGAAATAGGTGAAGGGGGCAAAGAGGTGCAAGCCTTCAGTTTTTTGTTTTTGGTTTTTTTTTTTTTTTTTTTTTTTTTTGTCTTTTCAGAACCGCACCTGCGGCATATGGAGGTTCCCAGGCTAGGGGTTGAGTCGGAGCTGTAGCTGCTGGTCTACACCACAGCCACAGCAACACAGGATCCGAGCCGCGTCTGCGACCTACCCCACAGCTCACAGCAACACCAGATCCTTAACCCGCTGAGCAAGGCCAGGGACCGAATCCGAAACCTCATGGTTCCTAGTCGGATTCGTTTCTGCTGCGCCACGACGGGAACTCCCAAGCCTTCAGTTATAAAATCAATAAGCCAGGGGGAGTATTCTGTGATCATCCAGGTGGGAAAAGAATCAGAGAGAGAATGATGTGTGTATGCGTGTGACTGGGTCCCTGCCGTACAGCAGAAGTGATCACAGCCCTTGTACATTAACTATATATACTTCATTAACACTAAGAAAAGATAAGCCATGGGGAGATACTAGACAGCCTAAGGAATACGGTCAATGATATTGCTATAACTCTGTATGGGGACAGATGCTGACGACTCATCGCGGTGGTCGTTTCGTAATGTATACAGACGTCCCATCACCATGCAGCACCTCTGACATGAACCTAAGCCTGCACATCAACAATATTTCCATACATGCAAAGAAAGCCCCCAAACCTCAAGCAACAGACTGGTGGGAGCCCCTCTGTTAGATGTGCCTGCCGGCCCATGGGCTGGCGCCCCCAGTACAATTTCTACTGAGATGCCAAGTTCTATGTGAGCCCCTTGGAGGTACAATGATGAACCAGACACGGTCCCTGCCCTCAAGGAATTTACAGTCTAATAAGGGAGAGAGACAAGCAGGCGGCCAATTATAACACGACATGATGAGAGCTAGAACGTCGCTGGGGGAGGACAGAGGATGGGCACTTAAATCATGCAGGAGGGTCAGGGAAGGCTTTCCTGAAAGACGTGATGCATAAACTGAAGAATGAGGAGGAGTCAGCCGAGGGCAGGGGAAGGAGGAAAGGATAGTCCAGACAGATGGGCTTTGCGGGAATAAGGCTTGCTAATCGAGATTAAAGCAAGAATGTATAAAATACACAATGGCAGAAAATGGAAAGTTGATCTACACAAACAAATGTTGGCTCTTTGGAAACACCATTAAAATAGGCAAGGTTAGCAAGTTTGTTAGAAAAATAAACCACTCAGGAGTCAAGAGAAATACTGAGAGGGAGAGGGAAAGAGAGAGAAGAGAGGTATTAAAAAGTATCAAAAATAGTAAATATTCTTCGCAGTTGCGTCCCTCCTGGTATAGGTATAAGGTTATAAATAATTGGTATTTTGGATTAATATTTATACCCATACATTTGGAACCTGGGTGAAATGGACAATTTTCTAGCGGAAGATAAATGACCAAATTTGGCGTTAGAGAAGAAGGTGAAAATCTGAGGACCCCAATAAACTAGAGAAGAAATTGAAAAAGAATCACAGATGCGTGTACCTCAACCCTATTTACACACACGCAAGGGTTTCAAAGGTAAACCGTACAAAACAATTACGGGGCAGATAATCTCCTTATCCAACAAACTGCTTCAGAGCATTGAAAAAGATGAAAAGTGGCCAAGTTACTTTCCAAAAATATCATTACCCCAATACCAAATTGTATGAAGGCAAATAAATAAATAACATTCTACCAAAGCCCTCAATAAATTACCAGCAAATCAAATCCTGCCCTTTTGACAAAGACGACCATAACAAAACCAAGTAGGGTTTAACCCCAGACAGGCAAGGCTGGTTCATCTTTAGAAACGACACCAATGTAATTCATTATATCTGCAAATTAAAGGAGACAAATCGCTTTAACAGATCATTTCAATAGATGCAGCAAAAACATGTGACAAACTCAGCCCCCATTTGCTCTTGAAAGGCTCTAAGAAATCTGGGAATAAAAGGAAACTATTTTGATAATTAGGAATAAGAGTATCGTTCAGAAACCTACCGAAAAGCCCCTGCCTAAAGAGGTAGTGGACATAGCAGAGTAGTTCAAAAACACAGCCTCTGAAACTAGAGCGTGGAAGTTTGACTCTCTGTTTGCCCCTTGCTGGCTGTGTGACCTGGAGTAAGCGACTCAGCTTTTCAGGGCTTCAGTTTCCTTGGCTGTAAAATGGAAATGACAACAATAATACCTATCTCAAAACTTGGAAGGAGCATTAAATAATGTTTAGAGTGTTGATAAATCATACCCTCTAAGACACTTAGGTATCACTCTCTTCTTCTGGATATTTCTACTTGGATGTCTTGCCAGCCGATCGAACTGAACACTGAATCCATGACTCTTCCTCCACGCCTGCTTTTCCTCTTGACTCCCATTTTTCTGTCAGTGGAACCACCACCTTCCAGGTCATCTAGATGCAAAACTTTGGAACCCTTTTGGCCTCTTCCTTCTCTTTCATTTCCCACATCCAATGATCTACTTTATTCAGTCAATCCGCACCGCCCCCCCCCCCGATATGTTCAAAGGTCTTATGGTCTCACTCTCATGTCCAAGGCCACATCAACTCATACTCGAACTAATAGACATCCCTCGGTCCCCTCCAAGTCACTGAGCACACCCCAGGACAATCTGCTGTCCTCAACTCATTCTC
The DNA here is from genome assembly GCF_054392235.1 of Sus scrofa. Classification (NCBI taxonomy): domain Eukaryota; kingdom Metazoa; phylum Chordata; class Mammalia; order Artiodactyla; family Suidae; genus Sus; species Sus scrofa. The sequence goes on from NC_139401.1 coordinate 120,693,217, forward strand.
CTGCTTCAAAGTCTCTGGCGGCTCCTCACTTCCTGTCATTTCCAGTCTCAACTCCCCTGCTTGGCAGTCAGGTCTAGCGGCCCCCAACCTAACAAAGGTGATTTTCTCCTGCTCCTTTAACACGTGCCCTCTGCTTTAGTAAGACCATTATCTTCAGCATCCTCAGACATTCCCTTTCCTTTCTCTTCTTTTCTTTTTAAAAATGTGTTGCTTTTTAGGGCCGCACCTGTGGTATGTGGAGGTTCCCGGGCTAGGGGTTGAATCGGGGCTGCAGCTGCTGGCCTCTGCCACAGCCACAGCAACGCAGGATCCGAGCCATATCTGCAACCTACACCACGGCTCATGGCAACTCAGGATCCTTAACCCACTGAGCGAGGCCGGGGATTGAACCTGCAGCCTCATGGATACTTGTGGGGTTCGTAATCACTGAGTCACAACAGGAACTCCTCTTTTCTTTTTTAATTCAGTGCCTTTGTTTAATTCTGGGCCTTGTGTTGCCCTGTCTCGCCCTGAGTCCCTCCAAATCACCCATTCTCCAATGGTCAGCTCAAACGGGGCCTTCATGATACCATTTGTTGAACACTTAACGGCATGCTGGGTCCTGTGTTCATTTAATCTTCTCAGCAACCTTATGTGGTATTTATTACTCTTCATCTCATTTTATGATAGGGTACAGCTCTTTGCTCAGAGTTCACACTGCTGGTAATGTGACATCTGGAATTCGGATGGATGGATCTGGAATGCGACGCCATGTTTATTGCCCAACCCCAGGGCTCCTGCTTTTAGCCACCCGCCTCTGTTCTGACTCTCTGGGATGCCTCTCCTGGCTCCGTCGGTTCTCCCTGACCCTCACTGTTTTGTCTGCCACGCACTGTTGTCTAGTGTGTACAAGTTCAGCTCCCAGCAAAACCGGAAGCTCCTGGAAGCCAGGGCCCACGTCTCTGCGCCCCCACCTAGGCACTTGATGACCTGGTAAAGGTGGATCAGATGGAGCGAGCATCCAGCCTTTGGGAAAGAATGTTTGAGGAGCTAGAGGATAACATGAGCCACCCGCCCCCACCTCAAAAGCCTGGGTTTTAGCTCCAGAAAGGGAGGGGGAGAATGACAACATTTTTCGAGATTGCTCTCTGGCCCATCCTGTCACCCTTGATGATCAGGCCTCTCTGTCCAGCTTAAGGTCAGTGTTGAAGGACGAATCTTCCCTTGGCCTAAGGATTGGACCAGGCCGGGTTGTGCTAGCATGTGAAAATGGAGCCAAATCTGCCAACTTACAACTGAGCAAAACCTGACTGCTGGGCATCTTGCAGAAGCGAAGCCCCAGGGCCAACAAAGAGCGGTCCTACCTACCTCACAGGGTCCTGGCGAGAACCCCGTGGGATCAAGGATGTGAGCACACACACTTTGGAAAATAGCAATGGGAGCAGCTTGCTTCTTGAGCCTGGAGCAGGGCGAGCAGAGCTCTTTGGTGATATCAAGGCCACGGCCAGGTGAAGGGCGGGGGCGCTTCTGAAATTCTTGGACTCACCATTTCCCAGAGGTTGCGAGCCTTGCTTTCCGGCAATTCTTGGGAAAAATTCACTTTATCATGAGACTTCTTCAGCTACATTTGAATTTATCCTTGACTTCCCTCTTCCTTTTTCCAATTACACTTACTCAGCTCGTCCACAATACCCTGGGGGCTTCTGAAAGATAAGCTAATGTTCCCTCCTTTTGGTGCAGCGAAGAGACAGCATTTTGCTGGTGGTTTACATTTAGCTTTCAAACCTCTCCCCAAGGTCAAGAGCAAGTGATGAGGGGAAGGCACCCTCAAAGCACTGCCTTCTGTGGATGAACTGGACCCGATCGAACCATTGGACGTTATCAAATAAATGAGGAGCCTCCCTGCTTCCCCTGGAGAGGCCAAATTCCCCTGGAATTCAAGTGTGGGAAGCCTCAAGAGAGTTTAGGAGTCCGGGTTGGGAATCAAGTTGGAGGGAAAAGAAGAGACTTTTGTAAGAGAGAAAGTCTGGGTTCAAAAGACTCTGATTCGGAAAGTGAAGGGCTTTGCGGGGAGCCAGGGGAGAGCGAGCTCAGCTTGGCCAGAGAAGAGGAGAAAGTGCCGACTGTGCAGGGGCCGGAGCCAAAGGGCTCTGGATGGAGAATAGACCGGGCTCGCAGAGGTAGCCAAAGGTATTCTGACCAGGGAATTGAGCAAGATTTATCACCTAAGTTGGCCTAGACGGGACAGAGCTTGGCTTTGAGTCGGTTTTACGTGTTGGGCATGCATTCCTCCCTCTCTCCAGTTTGGAGCCTTCGGATAGAGAGCCGTCGCTCTCAGGGAAACGGGGACAAGGGGAGGCCATCGGGAGCGGGCATTGAACCTGAGAAGCCAAGCTACGGAAGGACCCCCAGCCTCTGAAGGCAGCCTTGCAGGCGGGAAATAGCAGCCCCCACCCCGCTCTCGTGCTGCTGGGCCACTGGCTACCCTGTTTGCAGCGGAGCAGTGCGCACGCAGCGGACTGGGCAGCTGGCCGGGAAGCTCACCACGGCAGCCCCCCCACCCATGGGCCCCCAGGCCCCAGCTTCCAAGCATCACTAGCCGTTGCTCCGTTTTTGATTCTAGAACATGGATCTTGAGGAGCTGAGCTGCTGCATTGAGCTGTGGGAACATTGTGGGCGTGTGTGTGTGTGTGTGTGTGTGTGTTGAGGAGTTCCCGAGTGGCCCCAGCCTCAGCCTCTCTGCCTGCGGGCTCCAGAGGGTGCCTGGGCCTGTGAACTTTGCTCGGCAGTCGGCTGTGACTGCGGGGCGGAGAGATGCGAGCAGGGCCCCCGCTGGTTCTGTCCCACACTCCCCGTTATGATAGGCAGTGAAGCAAATCATTTGGGCAATTGCCTGACCTTAATGGGATAGAAAGGGCTCCTCTCTCGCCCGAAAGGAACATCCAAGTATGTGCTTACTGTTTAGTTTTCCTGGAAAAATAATTTCTCTGGCAAGCGAAAGAGGGTGAATTTGCCTTCAGAAGAGGATTGTGTCACATCCATAACTCCCGCGGCCCCTCGTGCATTTCCGCGGCTGAAAAAGTTGCAGTCAGTGGAAACGCCACCAAACATCTGCTAAGAAAAGGTTTTCCTTTTTACTTAAAGGAAACGGTGTTATATAAAGAAACATAGAAACACGCGATGGGGCAGCGATGGGTAAGTCCACGGAAATGCGGAGATTTTGGAAGGAGAATGCGAAATAGAAGATAGGTCAACATTAGGGATTCCCGGGTGGTGCAGTGGGTTAAGGCTTCAGGGTGCTCACTGCTGGGGTTTGGGTCATTGCCGGGACGCAGGTTCAATCTCTGGCCTGGGAACTTTCACAGGCTGCGAGTGCGGCCGAAAAGAAATAGGTCAATTTTAAGGGTAGCCCTCCTTCTTGGAAGTCTTCCCCTTATAAAGCCATCCCTTTGTATTTGAGACCTCTAGAAGCTTCTGGAGTCATGTGTTGAAGAGTAAGATATGCCTGGGAGGGATCCCACCTGAAACCAGATCGGGTGACTCCAGCTCTGTGTTCCGTGGAGATGGGGGCCTCTGGGTGGCACAGAAGGATCTCTGGGAACAGCAGGAACGAGAGGGCCGAGTGACAAGAAGGGACAAGGGAATGAAAGGGGAGATGGAAACTGGCTAACTTAGGATATCCTAGATGGAAAGCGCCTCAGAGGCCATCCACACCAGTGTCTGCCAAAAAAAAAAACAAAAAAAAAAAACCCACCCAAACCTTTTAAAAATATTAGTAGCCTTTGTTCAAACGCAGATCCCCATCGTGTATAAAATGAATGCAAGTGGGGTGCTCTGGTTAACGGGCCGGTGAGGCCCCGGGGCCCTGTTTACTCAGCTTCTCTGGACAGTGAGAGGTGACTGTTCAACAACAAGTGGGGGAGTTGGTTTGTTTAATAGAGTCACTGTTAAAAATTAAAATAGTTATATTTACGGTTAAGTTATAGTCAAGATAAAGCGAAGGAATACTCAATACCCATCACTTCCAAATGGTTTTGCTACAACTCCTAGTATCTACGCCCTTGATTTACAGCTGTTGAGTGCGGGTGGCGGAACCCCCTGGCGACAGGTCGCTGATAAGCCTCTCTTCCTGACTCCTTGTTCCGGGACATCAATTTGGGAGCTTGCGATTGGTGGTGGTGGGAGTATTTACACCATGGAAATCAGCAAACACTATAAATCAGCACCTTCTCCCGCCCCCCCAACAGAGACAGCCGATTGTTAAACATTTACTGAGGAGAAGGCGCCTTAGACCTCCGTTTTCTAGGGGAAGATAAATGACCAAATCTGGCGGGAGGGAAGAAGGCAAAAATCTGAGGGCACCGACAGACTAGAGAAGAAATTGAAATAGAATCAAAGATGCATGTACCTCTCAACACTCCTGACACACACACACACACACACACACACACACACACACACACACACAGGTTTCAAAGGTAAGCTGTACAAAACTTGAAGGAGCAGATAATCTCCTTATTCAACAAATTGCTTCAGAGCAGCGCTCACTGCTTCTGAAGCTGTTATTTCCAGCAACTTCAACCGAGGAGAAGCTGCCTCAGAACTCAGGAGCAGAACAGGAAATGCAAGTGACCGATGTTACAAAACACAGACCCTTGACTCTGGGGAAGAGACTAGCCCCTACGTGGCTCCGGCCCATGCAGATATGGGTGAAATAACGCGGTAGAGGAGAAGCGACAGGGTGACAAGGGCATGGATTGACAGCTGACGGAGGGAGGTCCCAGTGTCGCAATCTTGAGCCTTAGACTTTTGAGCCTTAAACACCATCCAACGTATTCCTAATTTCTGCCTGGTTTCAGTAACTGCCGAGATCGCATGTATCCCAAGCACTGTGTTCGTTTGAATCGAAGGACACTAGTTTGCTAACTGGTTGTGCGCCTTCTTGACGTGGCTTGCAAAAGTCAGAGCCACATGTGCAACCTTCTGCAAGCAAAGATCTGCAGGGGACCTCGCAGCCTGCGTTGGATTGACCAACCTCGGTCTTTGTTTCATCTTTTCTCGCTATGCTCGCTTTCTCTGTGGTTTTCCTTCTAGCTTATTATTGCATATGTGTGTGTCAGCCACTTTAAATCCTTTTTGGAATAGAAATGAGAATATATTTAAAGAACATAATGTTACTTTTAAAAAATACTCAGGTCACCTAGTAAAGGAAGGAGGAAGGAGGAGGAGGAGAAGCAGCTGTGGCAGGTCTGTGGGGTTCCCCGGGGGCCCGCAGCACCCAGCCCAGAACCCGGTGCCTAGAAGGCTCTAATAATCCTCTATTGAAAGGATGAACCAGTTTTTACAAGCCAAGCCCTGGCCCGTTTCGGCATGATTTCTCCCCTACTGCCCCCACTGCAGACAAATCTGTTCCTCTTCTCTCACTTCCGCTCTCTGGGCCCCCCTCCTCTGCCCCCCCTGTCCTCCTCTGTCCTCCTGCCCTCAGCCTGCCAGTTGTCAGCCCCTTGCCCCTCCCCACCCGCCCCAGCCCCCGCCACGCCAAGTCCGGCCGGGGGCCCTGGGGGCTGCAGACAAGTCCCCTCCAGGCCCGCCGACCCGGCCCCGTGTCTGCCGTCTTTACAGCAGGAAACCCATCTAGAGCCTGTTCTCCTTCCTCATTTTCTGCTGGCGCGGGGCGTGCCCCACCCCAAGCGCCTCTGCGGGGCCCCAAACACCTTGGACGCCTTAGTGTCCTTCCAACCTCATTTGCCACATCGAGGGTCTGGAGCGCTGCTGGGACGAGCTCGAGCGTATGTCCTGAGGCTAATGAAGACTTTCGGGGTCCTGGTGACCCAGATGCAACCATCTAGCTAGTTTAGGCAGCCTCCGGAGGGGGCCCAGGCCAAGTGCTCTTGGCAGAAAGGACCCAGATGGGCAGGGGATGTGGTCGCAACGTTGGGACACTTGGTGTGCTGGCACTCTCACTGCCCAGCGGTGAAGGCAGCCATCCGACCGCTGTGCTTCAGGGACATTTTCCGGGGTGGGGGCAGTTCTGAAGGATTGGCAGGCTTGTGGCCAACACTGGGGAGGCTTCTTATTTCGGTCCTATAGGTCCGAGGTGGCGGCCCTCTGAGTGACGAGGCTGGGTCCTGCTCAGGCTGACTCCACAGCACAGCTACAGGCAAGCTTATTATTATTATTATTATTATTATTATTATTATTATCTTTTGAGGGCCACACCCGCAGCATATGGAGGTTCCCAGACTAGGAGTCCAATCAGAGCTACAGCTGCCGGCCTCCACCACAGCCACAGCCACGCCAGATCTGAGCCGCTTCTGCCACCTACACCACGGCTCACGGCAACGCCAGATCCTTAACCCACCGGGCGAGGCCAGGGATCGAACCTGCAACCTCATGGTTCCTAGTCGGATTCGTTTCCGCTGTGCCACGTTGGGAACTCAGGCAACCTCATTATATAGACAAATCTCTCGCCTGGGGCGCTGAATCGATCAGGAGAGACAATTTAGAAGTTTGAGTTTAGAAGTGTAAGGCGGTGGATTCTAGTGGGCTAGCTGACTTCTAGAAGCTCTGCTACTGCAGAGGTGAGCAGAGCTGGCGGAGGCACTTAACTCCTCTGTGCCTCCACTTCCGCATCTGTAAAACAAAGCCAAGGACAGTGCCCACCTCACCGACTTGTGGTGAGGGTTAATTAAATGATGGAGCTAATATGCTTACTCCAGCACTTGGCACAGAGTATGTGCCTTAAAAAGTGTGTGGGGGGGGAGGTCCCTACATGGTGCAGTGGTTAATGAATCCGACTAGGAACCATGAGGACTCGGATTCGATCCCTGGCCTTGCTCAGTGGGTTAAGGATCTGGTGTTGCTGTGAGCTGTGGTGTAGGTCGCAGACGCGGCTCAGATCTGGCGTGGCTGTGGCTGTGGTGTAGGCCGGCAGCTACAGCTCCAATTCGAACCCTAGCCTGGGAACCTCCATATGCCAAGAGTGTGGCCCTAGAAAAGACAAAAAAAAAAAAAAAATTGTGTGTGTGGAGAGTTAAAAGTAAAAAAAAAAAAGAAAAGAAAAATCGAAATTGTGGCCTTCTTAAGAGGCCCAGCAGAGTTGGAATAAATTATATTGCAAGGTCCTTGAGACCTGATCCCTCAGTGGTGAGGCCTGTGGCTGCCCCCTGCCACCTGCCATCTGTCTGTCTGTTTGTCTGTGCCACAGAACCATGGCGCACGAAGAACTGTCTCAGGTTACAAGGCTCACAGGAGACGTGGGAAGCACACACACTCGGCCAGGTCACGGTAGCGACAGAGGTAGGGAACTGGGGACTGTGACTTCCCAGGGTCACAATCACTCGGGCCAGTGTGCCGGTGGGGCCACATGTGAGGGTCTTGGCCCAGGTTCCTCATGTGCTTCCTGATTCTGCCTCTGCCTGAGCCCCACACCTTACCTCCGTCATTCCCGAACCTTCTACCAGTAACTCCAGGGCCAGGTTGACAGGTCTTGGGCCCACTAGGCCCTCTCTTGCCCTTTTGGTTTTTTTCACTCGAAGTGAGAAGTCAATCTTCTTCAAAGATTGAGGATCCTGTCTCTATGTCCAAGACACTTGGATTTAGAGAGGTCAGGGGACTGTAGTGCTTCACACTGAAATGGGACCTTTTCAGGCAGCGTGGCAAGCCAATGGCCCCTCTGGCTTTTTGGGTCCCTGCCGTGATGAAGAGACATGGATGCCTACTCCACCCAGTCCCGCTTCAGGGGCTGGTTTGGATGCAGGGCTACGGTTTCCAACGCTCCCCAAGGGAATTCTTTGGGGTCTGGGGACTGGCTTTATAGGTCTGCAGGGACTCAAGGCCCCACAGAGCTCAGGCTCCTGTCTCAGGATTGTTTTCGAAACACTGTGACAGACTCCTAGGACTGCTTGTAGCAGGAGTCCAATTCCCCAGATCTTAAAAAAAGTCATTTCTTAGAAATTCAAGTCCATATCAGGAATGATAATGGGATGGCTGCCTCCCAAGGTTTGCAAGCTGTTCAGGATTTAGCTGCAAAAAGGAAGAAAGAAAGAAGGAAAGAAAAAGAAGGAAAGAAAGAAAGGAAGGAAGGAAGAAAGAAAGAAAGAGAAAGAAAGGAAAAGTAAAGGAATCCAGTCCCTTTTTGTTAATTGTGCCAATGCTTTCATTTTTCACGCAATTGCAGTTCAGTCCCAGATCTGGTTTCTAGGTCACATTGTTCCAATCAAATCCTTCCCACTTGCAGGGAGGAGCCTGGCGGCCGAGTGGAGGACTTGAATTTGCTCAGGTGCTGGCAGTTAGGGAGGGTTTTCCTGTCCGAAGCTGCACATGCTTTGGAAATGGGACCCGATGATTGCAACAGGAGGCAGTCCTCTTTGGCGGGAAGGGCAGGGGGCTAAAGCTCATATGTGAGTTTGTGGGCTCTGTCCTAGGACCTCAGCGTGTCTCTGGCGTCCTGCCTTCTCCTGCTTCTACGAGCACGTTAGTGACCTTCCGCTCCTCAGAGCAGTCTCATCACGGGAAGCCCAGCCCTGTTTCTCCCACTGCTTATGGCGGCATTGCCCAAGCTTGGGAGCGTGTTTGAAAAACACCCAAGTATTCTTCCGATCAGGTGAGTCCAGGAAGCCCAGGCAATTTCCACCCAGTGGCACTGCCCCCCCATCGTACCCCAAGTACAACATGACTAAAATCATACTCATCCTTTAAGCAATGCATCCTCAAAACTGTGCTGAAAGAAGGCAGATCTACCCAATGTCAGATGGAACAATCTCTGAGAAGGCCAGGGAAGTTACAAGAGAACAAGCTGCCAGCACTGCCAGGGACACTCGCTTACCTGGGCTCTCTGGCGCCACTAACTCTCCATTCCCTCCATAAAATGCATAAAATGCATAAAACGCATAAGACACTGGATGCGCGCGGGGCTGGGGGGGGGGTGCCTCTCCCTAGGAGATCCAGGCACTGCTGCTTTAACCGAGTTTTAATTAACTGACTAATGACTCCCCCAATCGCAGGGATAAAAGAGAGTCTACTGCAGCTAACCAAAAGATTTATAGCATCATCCATCAAAAAAAGAATCTACAAATACATATATAAGCTTGTAAATGCAGATGAAATTTCAAGAACTGTGCACAGTGATTCTGGAGGGGAAGTACGGAGCGTCTGGGGTAGAAAGACTCACAAGATTCACTTCATATCCTTCTGTATTAACTTTTTACATTGTTTATGCGTGATTTTTTCCCCTAAATTCTTATTTTGAAAAATTTCAAACATACACAGAGATCGAAAAATAAGTACAACGAACCTACATACAACTCTCAAGTTTCTGCAGTTAACCTTGACATATTTACTGTATATTTCTGTTTCTATCAATCAATTTATACATGTATTTTGTTGTTGTTGTTGAGTCACTTGAATGTAAGTTACAGGCATTGTGACAGGCGACTCTAAATTCTTCAGAATGACTCTCCTAAGACTAAGGAAATTCTCCCTCCTCCTCACTGCAAACCATGATCACACCTAAGAAAATAATCGAATCTAATATCTTCTCATTTCCAAGCCATATTCAAATTATCCCAATATCCCACAAATGTCTTTCAGAGTTTTTAAAAATCCCTACCCCTACAAAAAAGAATCCAGACTCAAGGTCTGTGCATTGCATTTACTCATTTCTTTCTTTTCTTTTCTTTTTTTTTTTTTTGTCTTTTTAGGGCCACTCCCACAGCATATGGAGGTTCCCAGGCTAGGGGTCGAATCGGAGCTGTAGCCACGGGCCTACGCCACAGCCACAGCAGCACCAGATCTGAGCCTCGTCTGCGACCTACACCCCAGCTCATGGCAACACCGGATCCTTAACCCACTGAGCGAGGCCAGGGATCGAACCCACAACCTCATGGTTCCTAGTCAGATTTGTTTCCACTGTGCCACTACGGGAACTCCTAGTCATTTCTTTTTAGTGTTATTGATTCTATAATGGTGCATATTTTTTGTTTTTGTTTTTGTTTTTTTGTGGCTGCACCCACAGCTTGCGTAAGTTCCCAGGCCAGGAATCGAACACATGCCATAGCAGTGACAAGCCTGGGTCCTTAACCTACTGAGCCACACGGGAACTCCCGCATGGTCTTAATTTGTGTGTGTGTGTGACATTGACTTTTTGAAGAGTTCAGGTCAGTTGCGTGTAGAATATCTCATATTCTGAATTTCATGGTCTCCTCATGGTGTACATTCTTTTTCCAATAAAAAGATTTAATAGCAACGGTCATAAAGGAAATCAGGCCCTGTTTTATATAAACAGCAACTTCCAAATTAGCTCAGCTTCCCAGTATCCCCAGCAGCAGCATTACCAGTCTTCGGTTCTCAGACCCGATATTTAATCCCTTCCCCTGCATTCTCCACGTTCAGTCAGTTCCCAAGACTGTCAGTTTGCCCTTTGACCCGCCTCTGGGTCAGGCCTTTAATCCCCACCCCTAAATTACTGCCACTGCTTCTCCTCTAGTGCTAGAATCTTCCCCCAAACATCTGTGCCCCATGCATGTAAAAGAAACTCTGCTTGAGAGTTCCCTGGTGGTCTAGTGGTTAGGACCTGGCACTTTCACAGCTGTGGCCCAGGTTCCATCCCTGGTCTGGGAACTGAGATTCCACATCAAGCCACTGCACACTGTGGCCAAGAAAAAAAAAAGAGAGAGAGAGAGAAAGAAAAAGAGAGGAAATATTGCCATCATTATTTTACTCCTCTCTGAAAAAAAAACTGTCAATGGCTCCCTAGTTCCTACTTTCTTTCCGGCAAAAGACCATCTTTTTTTGGTCAGAGTCAGCTTTGAACACAGCCGCCAGCATCAGAGACCCATCAATTCCAGCACAGCCAATTACTAGCTGAGTGGCCTTGGCCAAGTCACTAGGCTTCTCTGGCCTTGCAGTTTCATCTTCGGAAAATGGAAATACTAATTGTGCCTGCCTCCTGCGTTTGTCCAGCACATGCCTGCAGAGTGCCCCCTTCTTCCAAGGGTCCCTCCCAGTCGCAGCCTTTCTCTGAGCCTCAGCTCAAGCCCTGCCTCTTCCAGAAAGACTTCCAATCCACAGCAGCACCCCACCCCCGCCCCATGCATTCCCCCAGCACTCAAGGTCTACAGGGAATAGTTTAGCAGATGCTAGTTGCCATGGGCTGAATGTTTGTGTCCCTTCTCGACTCATATGTTGAAACCTAATCCCCAATGTTTACATTTTCCTCTTATCATCGGCTAGTTCGGGTGGCTGGGGCCCCTTGAGGGCAGGGGATCTGTCTGTTGTTTGGCCTCGCGTTTAGAGAGCTAGTGCCTCTGTCCGCAGCACCAGCAGCTCCGAGCTGATCACATGACTGGATGTGAGAAGATGTTTGTGGATCTTTAGACTCCGTTGAACCCTGAGAAAATATGACCCTGAGCTTCTCTGCCTCAGGTGAGACGAGAAGGATGGGGGGCTGTGACCATCGTCGGAATAAGCAAAGTAATCGCTCCTGTTTGCAGAGTCCCTGTCCTGTGTCCAGCCCTTTGAATATGTACTCCATTTGATTCCAAAGTTATCGATTAAGAAACAGAGGCTCAGAGAGGGGAAGTAACTGGCTCAGGGTCACCCAGCTATGAATAGCTGACGTTGGACTTTGAACCCAAGTCTAAGTACAGAGTGTGTGTTCTTTCCCCGCTGCCCGGGGCGGGGGGGGGGGAAGGGGGGCAGGAGTCACAGCGAACAATCGATTGATGGAAGGACGGGTTATCAGAGATGCTATGATTAGGATCAAGTTTATTCTCCTTTCTAAATGGGAACGCGCACACCGGGAGTGGTGCTGTGTTAGCAGGGAGGGGGCAGCTCCTGTAAGGAGCTGAGGCCACAGACAGGCTTCTCTGCAGCCACGGGAGAGAGAACGAAGCGAGCAGCCCGCGCTGGAGAGGGACCGAGGACCCCGTATCTGTCTTAAAGGGCCCCAGATGGATGGTCTGGGTTAATGGGAACACTAAGAGGGTTAAAAGCCATGATAAGGAAATAAGTCGGAGAGCAAAGGAAGGGAGAAGGATGAGATGACAAGTAAACAGGGGACCGCATCGGAGAGGCGCTTAGGAAATATGTGTTCAGAGGAGGAGTCCAACAGGAAATCCTAAAGAACACTCCCTGGAATTGGGGACTGGTGTGTACGTGCGTGCGTGCGTGTATGATACTGATTTTATACGTGTGTGTGGGGGGGTGGGTAAGTGTGTATTGATTCAATCTTTGGATTTAAATATAGAACAGACCAAATTCAGAGGCAAACTGCCTCCTTCGCAGCAGCCACTCCATCACCCCGGCGTCACATTTCCCAGCTGGAGGGCAGTCATTGCATGGCCAGATCTGGACCCATCTGGGAAACACCAGCGTCTTTCTGAGTCGTCATCCAGCATGCCAGCTGCCAAAGGAGTCAGGCGACCTAAGTGAAGCCTTCACACCGAGTCATAAACCCCCAAGGGAATGTGGTGACACAGGCAGCCAAGCCGGCGTGCCTGCCAAATTTCCAAGGGGAAGAAGGAACTCGCCGCGTCCGTCTTTGCCCCCCAGGATTGGAAAAATGTATCTCAGTCACTGGATCTGAAGGGGGGTGGCCTTTACCTTCATAGGAGAGTCAGTGTTTGTACAAACACTGCTGATGCCCTGATATATGTCCGTGTCTTTATATAAATAGAGCCATGCACTTGCTTTGCCAGATTGCATCAGCTACCTGTTTAACGTTTTCCTCTCGTGCTTTACAACAAGAAACAGTCTGAAAATCAGAATAAGCCGTGGCCTCTGCAGTGTTTTCCACTTTGCTCTTTTGCTTTGAGGGTAAAAGAAACCCGGATCTGGTGCTTAACCTTGAGCTGGTCACTGATTGAGCGCCTTATACCTGCTGTCATTTGTTAGAAACCATAGTGCTTTGACAGAACCTGGGCACAGGAAACAGGAGTGGATGCCCCCCCCCACCGGCCCCGCCCTGCACCGTGGTCTCGGTGGTAATTCTTAGAGAAACTAAGCACTGAGCTGGCCATTTGTAGCACATGGTGTTGCCAATGTGGTTTAATTTCTTCATTCAGGAAACGTCTGTCAAGTGTAGCAGGCCCTGTACCAGACATAGGGGATACAGAAGCAAGCAAAACATGTCCCTTCCTGGCCTGGATCCTTCTCTCAAGGACCCCAAATGAGAAGTAAGCCTCTTTAGAAAGGATGTGTGGAGATTTCCTTGTGGTTGCCTGAGCTGTGGCAGGAAGCTCTTCCTCCACTCCAAATGCATCGTTTTGAGGACATTAGAATACGAAGCAGAGAGCAAAAGGAAAAACAAACAGATTCTAGGGCTGGAGGTAAAGAGGTAGCTCGGGGCCAGAGCAGTGAGCAGGAATTGCAACTCCAAGATCTACAGGGGAATCCAAGACGGACATGCGTCCCGGGTGCAGCTGTCCTCATGGCAGGGTGGGGGTGGGGTGGGATCTGAGCTCTTCTAGAAAGCCAGCAGCTGGAAGGGCTGGCCCTTAAATGCGTGTGGGGGTAGAGAGAGAGAGAAAAAAAAACTATTCCAAAGCGTCTTGGCCACATTGAGCTGAGCATGGGGAAGGCGTCTCTTAACCAGAAGTACAGAAGCAGGCCTCCCAGGTAAGACAACTCCTGCCAAGTAGGAGCATTAAAGCTAACCGAGTGCTTAATTATATGTGGCACACTGCACCAAGTGCTTCACTTACATTAACACATTCTTAGAACAGCCCTATTTGAAAGATACTGAACCCAAAGCACAGAGAGAGCAAGTAACTTGCCTAAGGTCACACAGCTACTATGTGACAGAGCCAGAATTCAAATCCAGGTAGTACGGCTCATGAGTCTGTGTCTGAAGATGAACTCACAGCCCCAACCTGCTAAGTCCCTGAGGAAATAAACCACTCAGACCGGCATGGCAAATGGGAGAATACATTACAGCAAACAGAGAAATTTGAAAGAGACCTCAAAATCAGTATGCTTTGAACGTTTAAAAATACTTTTTAAAAAGAATAGGAATGGGGGAGTTCCCGTCGTGGTGCAGTGGTTAACGAATCCCACTAAGAACCATGAGGTTGCGGGTTCGATCCCTGGCCTTGCTCAGGGGGTTAAGGATCCGGGGTTGCCGTGAGCTGTGGTGTAGGTCGCAGACACGGCTCGGATCCCGTGTTGCTGTGGCTCTGGCGTAGGCCGGCGGCTACAGCTCCGATTCGACCCCTAGCCTGGGAACCTCCATATGCTGCGGGAGCGGCCCAAGAAATAGCAACAAAAAGACAAAAAAAAAAAAAAAAAGAGAGAGACAAAAAAAAGGAATAGGAATTATAAGACAAGAACGGTTTGAAAAATATGGGTGGACTTGGAAAAGAACAAAAATATGGACATTGAAACAGAAAAAAAGAACACTTGATAAATGGACTAAGCAGCAAACCAAACACAGTTGATAAGAGGATTAGTGAACTAGACGCCAGATCTTAGGAAATCATCCAGGACCCAGATCAGAGGAACAGATTGATGGAAACTTCGAAAGAGACATTGAGCCACATGGAGGATGGACTGCGAGTTCTAACAAGTATCCTAAGAGAGAATAGCTGAATGGGAAAGAGGCAGTATTTGAAAGATAATAGAGGACATTTTCCAGAGTTGTTGAAAACCAGGAGTCCTCTAAATTCCTGTCTTAACATCAGGCTCCGGAACCTGCAGGTAGGTCGCCAGTCCTCATGGGAAGAAGCCAGCACCTTAGCTCTGCCGCTACTACTACAATAGCTCAAAAGTGCCACATTCTTTAAAGAGACTGATATTTTTCCACCTTTTTTCCTTTCATTATTGCCTCGCTCCTCCCACTCGAGAGATTCTAACATCAAAGATACACAGGAACGGAAGCTACGCTACTTTCTTCTCCCTCGTCCTTTGCCTGGCTTTCTACTCATGCTTCGGCTATCAGGTTAAATGTCACATCCTCAATCCCCCAGGACAGGTCAGGTCCCTACGTTATATGAACTCCTTTACGGCGCTTATGAAAAGTGGACGTAAATAATGGTGTAATTGCGTTTTCAGCAGGGTCCATATCTCTCTTGCGTTCCTGCTGTGTCTCTAGGGCTCAGGACAGTGGCTGCCCCATGGTAGCTGAATAAGTGAATGAGCACGGTGAGCGGCGTTACCTGAGCAGATGAAAGGAAAGTCACAGCCTTGGGAGGGACCTTGGGAAACTATTTTAACTCTTCCCCAGTTTATGAGCAGGACTGTTGTGTAACTACTTCTGAAAGAGCAAAGTATGTGCTTTTCTTGAAACCACACGACAGTAGTTCCTTTTTCCTTTAAATAGTTCTGATTATTTGGAAGCAAAAGGTGGTCAGGAAGCTGTTGAGAATAGAGGCAGATCTTTTTTGAAAATATGTAAAAATAACATCGAAAATCATTTCCTATTTTAGAGGAGCCAAGGAAACTGCCAGCTTCAAAGAAACTCTGTAGTAAATCCTTTTGTTACAGGGAAAAGTGGACCAAATTGAGTGAGGATTCTTTTTATCCAACAGAACCAACACAAACAGGTTGTTAGGTGGTGTGGTCACAGTGGTTGCCCATATCAGCTCGTGAGAGCCAAATTATGAAATTTGCAGAAATGTTGAGAGCCGGTTGTTAAATGACAGCCATTATTAAAAATTAAGTTACAGCAACTTACAATTAAATAAATTAGATTAAAAAAAGCAAAGGTGATAGGAGTTCCTGTGTGATGAAGCGGGTTAAGGATCTGGCGCTGCAGTGGCCCAGGTCACTGCTGTGGCACCAGTTCCACCCCTGGCCTGGGCACTTCCATGTGCCGCCGTTTGAGGGTGGGGGGGAAGGTAATAAATACTCAAAACTCATCACTTGGCTAAGTATTTTCTTATACTTCCCTCTTATCTATGCTCTTTCGGTGATTTATGTCTTTTGTATCTATGTAGTGGAAACATTATACAATATTTTGTGTCTGGTCATCTCTTTGCAACTCCACGATAAGTGAAGTCAGGTTGGTAGTTTGAAATCGGCCCCAGTCAGAGTAGTTCCATCAGGGAAATTGGCACCTGCTACAAATCAGGGCTTAATCTATTGTTCTGCTGATGGTCTTGACCAGGGGTCAGCGAACTTCCGTCCACAGTCTGTTTTTCTACAGCTCACAAGTTAAGAATGGTTTTTATGTTTTTAAAGGGTTGTAAAAAAAATGAAAAAGAATATTCAAGAGAGACCCTCTCAGTAGCCACAAAACCTAAAATATTTATTATCTGGCACTTTACAGAAAATTTTAGACGGCCCTTGGTCTAGACGTAAGAAAGTGATGGAGAATTGTTAATGGTGCAAATTAAATTTAAAATTACAGAGTTCCCGCCATGGTCCAGTGGGTTAAGCATCCGACTGCAGCAGCTTGGGCTGCTGCGGAGATACAGGTTCAATCCTGGGCCCAGCGCAGTGAATTAATGGATCCGGCATTGCTGCAGCGGTGGCTGGGATTCAATCCCTGGGCTGGGAACTTCCATATGCCACTGGTGCAGCCATTAAAAAAAAATACATATATATATATATATTGCACCATCTCTGTAACTGTTACATTTTATTTATTTATTATTTTTATTTTTTTCTTCTTTTTATGGCCGCACCCACAGCCTATGGAAGTTCCCAGGGCCAGGGGTCGAATCCGAGCTGCAGCTGCTGGCCTGCCCCACAGGCATGGCCACACTGGACCTGAGCCGCATCTGTGACCTACACCATAGCTGGAGGCGTCGCTGGATCCTTCTGAGCGAGGCCGGTGACTGAACCCACATCCTCACGGATACTAGTCGGGCTCTTATCCCGCTGAGCCACAACAGGAACTCGTATACCTCTTACATATTAAACAACACAAAAAACAGAGGACATCGTTTTCCGGTATTCAAAAACGACTATCTAATTTAGTACAGAAGTCACTCATGTCACTGATGTGAGCTAGTGACATTTCAACATACATTCTCTTGTTTCGGTTTTGTCTTACTCATTAAGATAAATCAATATATCAACCAATACCCCAGTCGGAACCACGCTTACTTGTTAATTGCCATCTTAGGTTGGCTATGGACACAAGAGGTAAGAGAAAATTGACTAAAGCATTCTATGAGAGCTATTCAGCTGTATGAAACTTACAATAATGAATTTTTATTTTTTGGTATTTGTAAATCATGTGCTACACATTATAATCAAAATATATAGATGGTTCTCCTCAGAGAAAACCATTAAGTTTATTAATTATTTAACACCGTTAGTCATACCTTTGGGGTTTTTTTTCAGATCTCTAGCTTATTTTATAGTTAATGTCTTTAGTTAATATCGGTATTGATGTTAAGGCATTTAACATGAGATCTTAATAGCTTTTTGGGTGTATAGCACAGTATTGTTAGCCAGAGGCATGATGCTGTAGAGCAGGTCTCTAGAACTTCATCTCGAATACCTGAACATGTATGCCTGCTGATCAGCAACACCCCACTTCTTCCTCCCCCTTGCCCTTGGCAACCGCTGTTCTAGTCTCTGCTCCTTTGAGTTTGACAGTTTAGGTAACTCATGTAAATGGAATCACACAGTATTTGTCCTTCTAGGTCTGGATTATCTCACTGAGCATAATGTCTTTCAGGTTCGGCCATGTTGGGAATGGCAGGGTTTCCTTCTTTTTTAGGGCTGCGTGCTATCCCACTAGACGTATATACCGCATTTGCTTTATCTAGCCATGTGTCGACAGACCTTCGGAGTGTGTTCATATCTTGGCTATTGTCAAAATGTTGCAATGAACATGGGAGAGCCAAGATCTCTTTGACATCCTCATTTCAATTATTTTGGACAAATACCCAGAAGTGGAATTGCTGGATCCTATGCTCATTCTAGTTGTAATTTTTTCAGGAACTTCCATATGCTGTCTTCCATCGTGGCTAAAACATTTTTTTTTTTTTTGGTCTTTTTGCTATTTCTTTGGGCCACTCCCGCAGCATATGGAGGTTCCCAGGCTAGGGGTCAAATTGGAGTTGTAGCCACCAGCCTACGCCAGAGCCACAGCAACGCTGGATCCGAGCTGCGTCTGCAACCTACACCACAGCTCACGGCAACGCCAGATTGTTAACCCACTGAGCAAGGGCAGGGACCGAACTCGCAACCTCATGGTTGCTAGTCGGATTCGTTAACCACTGCGCCACAACGGGAGCGCCCATCGTGGCTAAAACATTTTTACAATGTACAAGGGGTCTGATTTCTCTACATTCTCACAAGCACTTGTTATCTTTTTTTTTTTTGGTCTTTTTAGGGCCACACCCAAGGCCCATGGAAGTTCCAGGTTGGGGTAGATTCGGAGGTACAGCTGCAGGCTTACGCCACAGCCACAGCAATGCTGAATCCAAGCCACATCTGTGGCCTACGCTGCAGGTCACGGCAACGCTGGATCCTTAACCCACTGAGCGGGCCGGGGATTGAACCCGCGGCCTCGAGGCCTCATGGATACTAGTTGGCTTCACTACCTCTGAGCCACAAAGGGGACTCCTCCTTGTTATCTTTTGATTCTTTGACAATAGCCACACTAACAGGCGTGATGGCTCATTTTGAGTTATATTTCCCTGATGAGGTTGGTAGGGTTGAACATCTTTTCCTAGACCTGTTGGCCATCTGTATATCTTTTTTGGAAAAATATCTATTTGAGTGCTTTGTTTTTGTTTTGGTTTTTTTTTTTTAATTGGGTTATTTGCTTTTGTTTTTTGATATTGAGTTGCGGGAGTTCCTTATATAATTTAGATAGCATCCGCTGTCACAAAAATGGCTTTCAAATATTTTCTTCCATTCTACAGTTTGCCTTTTTCACTCGGTTGGCTGTTTCCTTTGCCGTACAGAAGCTTTTTAGTTTGATGTAGTTCCACCTGGCTATTCTCGATTTTGTCGCCTGTGTCTTTGGTGGCCTTATCTCAAGGAGGCGAAGTCTGCGGGGAGTCTTCGAGGCGTTGCATAGGTTCATGGTCTCCTTTCTTCAGCTGTGTCTGAGCAAAGTTACTAACCTGAAAACAAACTTCCATCTGAGCTGTCGTAAAGCATTTGAGTTATGGCTGTAAAGCTCTAACCCTCTTCATCTGATCCTGGGGAGGGAGGAGGCTGTCTAGTCCTGGAGGCCTTGAGATGCCTGGGAAAATCCTCAGGAAAAGATAACATTTCACTTTGGTGACAAATTTGTTGATTTTACAGATAACATCCACATTTTGCTTTTGAGAAGGAGCACTTAACAAGGACAGGGGTTTTTATGTTTTTCTCTAAACAGTCATTAGTACAAATTAATAAATCTTTTTGTTCGGGGAACATTGGGCTATATTTCATCTTCGTTCAACTAACAGAGAAAAAAGGAATGCATTTCCTTGGGTTCAGGATATAAAGAACAAGAAACTTTGAAGTTACATGGACCTGGCTAAGTCATGCTAAGGACACCGTGCACTGGTTGTGAGCATGAGAGAGCATGCGTGAGGACATTTTTGCTTTCTCTGGCAGTGGAATTTAGAAACCTCTAGAACAGAAACTTGAGAGTGCATCAGAAACACTTGGAGGGCTTGTTGAAACACAGATGCCTGGGTCCGACCCTTAAAGTTTCTGAATTACCAGGTCTAGGGTGGGCCCCTGCAATTTGCCTTTATGACCAGTTCCCAGGTGATGGTGGTGGTGATGCTGGCACTGCTGGCCCAGGAATTGCACTTTGAGAGTGGAAGTGATGCTGAATCGTCCTTTCTCCGAGAGCCAAAGTGGTACCACACAGAGGTGGAGCCATAAGAGAGGTGGAGGGGGCAATGCAATATCTAAAATGTCTCCAGTGGTTATGTTGGGGGTGGGTCCAGGGGATATTTTTCTTTTTACTTCTCCACATTTCGTAAATTAAAACTATTGGGAGTTCCTGTTGTGGCACAGCGGAAATGAATCCGACTAGGAACCATGAGGTTTCGGGTTCGATCCCTGGCCCCACTCAGTGAGTTAAGGATCCCGTGTTGCCGTGAGTTGTGGTGTAGGTTGCAGACATGGCTCAGATCCCGAGTTACTGTGGCTGTGGTGTAGACTGGCAGCTGTAGCTCCGATTAGACTCCTAGCCTAGGAACCTCCATATGCCGAGGGCACAGCCCTAAAAAGCAAAAAACAAAACAAAGGAAACCAAAAAAACCTTAATGTGTACATATGCTAATTGATAATCAAAACCTCCTCACCATTTTTCCCTTTAAAAAATGAAGGCACAGACTTCCCGCTGGGGCGCAACAGGATCGGTGGTGTCTCTGGAGCCCTGGGACGCAAGTTCAATCCCTGGCCAGGGATAGTGGGTTAGGGATCTAGCGCTGACACAGCTGTGGCATGGGTCACAACTGTGGCTTGAATCTGATCTCTGGCCTGGGGAACTCTATATTCCGCAGGGCAGCCAAAAAAAAAAAAGAAGAAGAAGAAGGCATAACATATATGGCTAAGTGCATCAATTCCAGTAATTTTGAGTGCAAGCTTCATGATTGTGGGAGTACGTGTACCCATGTTACCAGAATCTAGATCAAGGCAGCGAACATTTCCAACTTCCCATAAGGCTCCTTCATGCCCTCGGCCTTGAACATCAGAAGAATGGAAGCAGGATTGGGCAGGGGGTCTGTCAGGCCATGGTGCAGACCTGCCAAAGTCCATCGGCGCTTCGGAGCAAAGACTGCCTTCTAGAGGAGTCTTTCATGTGGTGGAAACGGGCTCGTATCACCCCGTTGATCAGTCACTGGCTGGGGACCGCCCCAAGAACACCGTGACCTTGGCTCCGAAGCGGAGGAGGCCTTTGAGGAGCCAACAGCTGGAGGCCGTCAACTAACCTCACAGCCGGGCAGAGGGCTCTCTCTCCACAGGGGTTCCGAGCAGTGGGCAGGGATCAAAGCCGGCCTATCCGGAGCCAGTGTCGCCCGCCTCTCCACTGGGACACGCTGCTTCCCCCAAGTCCAGGAAGTCTTCTCGTCAAGAGGTCAAGAATCTCTTCAGGACATGAGCCAGGGTCCTCCGGCCCTAGAAAGGGCTGAACCCAGGGGAGGCCGGGTTCCCGTTCTGTTCTCGGCAGTCTGCTTCCACTGTCAGGTGCCCATGGTCAGGTGGGGTCCCGTCAGCAAACGTGGGAAGGACACGTGCAGAATAAACCCACTGCCCCTTGCTGGGGTGCTGCCCAGAGGACGAGGCTGCGTGTGAGGCCAACGAAGCAGGGGGAGGAGCAGTTTCTCTGAGGACAAAGAAAGAAAGCCCAGCTCCTCTGCTCGCCGAAAATCTGGGCTCTCACCGCAGCTTACACGCAGAGGGGGCAGTCTTGCAGGGGTTAACACTGGACGGGGCGCCCCTCGAAGGGCAAAGGGCCTCAGTCAGGACAGGCGACTTCTTAAACCCAGGGCCGCATGCTCAGAAAGAGACACGGGGTCTACATCGAAGCATAACTTTCCAGGGAAAGGAAGCTTGGCTCTGGAAACCCGTGGAACTTTCTAACAGGATTTGCTTCCAGGTTGAGTCATTAGACCTAATTTCGGTGACTGTGTCCCCGGGCTGTGCCTTCTCTCTGCAGAGGGGAGGCCTAAGAGGCCGCTGGGTGCGCGCGCCTGAAACACTGGGACGGTTGTGAGGCCTCTGGATCTGACCATTCTTTTCTGTCAGTTCAAAATGCTGTGGACCAGACACGAGCCCTCACATTTATGGTCAAGTTACTTTCAACAAGGGAGCCAAGCAATTCAATGGGAGAAAGAATGGAGTTGGACTCTTACCTTATACCATAATCCAGAGTTAACTCAAAATACATCAAAGCTCTAACCAGAAGAGCTAGAACTATAAAAGGCTTAGAAACAAACACAGGTGTACATCTTTCTGACCCTGGGTTAGGCAATGGTTTCTTAGATGTGACCCCAAAAGCACGAGCAACCAAAGGGAAAAAAAAATATACATATATAAATGGGACTACATCAAAATTAAGAGCTTTTGTGCTTCAAAGCACACAACCAAGAAAGAGAAGAGACCACCCACAGAATGGGAGAGAAATTTTGTGAATTATATATCTGATAAGAGACTTGTCTCTAGAATATACACAGAACAGTTACAACTCCATCATAAAAGCACAAATAACTCAAAAACGATCAAAGGATTGGAATAGACAGGCCTCCAAAGAAGATATACAAATGGCCAGTAAGCACAGGCAAAGATGCTCACCATCACTAGTTATTAGGGAAACGCAAGTCAAAACGACGAGGAGATACCATTGCATACCCGCCAGGACGGCGATAATAAAAGATAAAACGGGAAATAGCAAGTGTTAGTGAGGATATGGAGAAATCGGAACCCTCAGACATCGCTGGTGGGACGGTAACATTGTGCAGCCACGTTGAAAAAATAGCTTGGTAGCTGCTCAAAAAGTTAAACAGAGCGTTAGTTGCCCTATGACCCAGCAGTTCCATTCCTAGGTGTATACCCAAGAGAACTGAAAACACATGTCCACACAAAAACGTGTACATGGATGTGCATAGCAGCACCGGTCCCAAGAGCCCCAAGGTGGAAACTCAAATGTCCATCTCAGTGAATGAATGCGCAGGTAAACAAAATGTGACATCTCCATGTAAGAGAATATTATTCTGCTTATAAAAAGGAATGAAACACATTCTACAGCGTGATGAATCTTAAAAATATGCTGAGTGAAAGGACCATCTATTACATGATTCCATGTATGTGAAATGTCTAGAATATATAAATCCATAGAGAAAAAGTAGATTAGGGGTTGCCAGGAGCTGAAAGGGAGGAAAGAACCAGAGTGATGGCTCAAGGGCTGTGGGGTTTCTTTTTGGAGTGATGACAATATTCTAGAAAGGTGATGATGGTTGCACAGCTCTGTGAACTGACGATGGTAGGTGAATTATTGCTCCATACAGAGGCTGTAAAAAATGCTGCGGATCCCTGATCACCTTGCACGCATACCCTGGGATCCCGCTGAGCTGTCCCGGATGGGTGGTCAGTTTTATCCAGTTCTAAATTCCCGGACCGGCACAAACAGCCAGAAGTTAGGAATTAGGGTTGGAGCGGCTTTTGTCTTTTGCTCCCAAGTAACATTTTTCTAAATGATGTTAGCACAGTGCAGTCTTTCTTCTGAAGCAGCCACTGTCAGAAGGCCAATTTGGACAATGTCCCTTGGATATTTTTTACCCTGAATGTAGTGCCTACTTCAGAGGCGATGCGAGGGACGGCTTCCTTCTTGAAGACCTGCGTCTGGCTAGTAGAAGCCAATCTGCAAAGATGCTCAGGTGCTACCCTGTCTCAGCAACGTAGATAAAGCTGTGTTCAGGCATGCGCACACACAATCACACATCAACATGGGTAAGAGAAAATGACTGACAATACTTAGTGTTGCAAGGGTTTATAGCAAATGGAACTCATACATTGCCGATGGAACTGTGAATTAGTAAAACCACTCTTGCCAAGGTTTGGCTATACCTCCTAAAGCTAAATAGGTGTACACCCTCTGGCCCATCAGTGCCACTCTCGCCCATACACCCAACAGAAACGCCTAAGTGTGCTCACCAAAAGCAAATATAGGAATGGATACAGCAACCTATTCAGAACAGCCTCAAGCTAGAAACAATGCAAACGGCCATCGACCGGATGAAGGATAAATTGTGATCTATCCATACCATGGACCACGACTAAGCATTTTAAAAAACCCCTCCTTGGAGTTCCTGTTGTGGCTCAGTGGTTCACGAACCTGACTAGCATCCATGAGCACACGGGTTTGATCCCTGGCCTCGCTCAGTGGGTTAAGGATCTGGCATTGCCCTGAGCTGCGGTGTAGGTCGCAAACATGGCTCAGATCCCGCGTTGCTGTGGCTGTGGTGGAGGCTGGCAGCTACAGCTCCAATTGGACCCCTAGCCTGGGTACCTCCATATCCGCCAGTGTGGCCCTAAAAGCCAAAACAAACAAACAAACCAAACCCTGAAAAACAACAACAACAAAAACCCCTCCTGTACACATAATAATACAGATACATCTCAGAAATACAATGTTGAGCCAAAAATGCCAGACACTATCACCAAGCATGGTGTCTATGATTCCATCTCTATAAAGTACAAGAAGAGGCAGAAGGAATCTATGGCGATGAAGGTCAGAAAACGGGTTTTCTCTAGGGGAGGGTGCGACTGGAAGGGACACGGGGAAGCCTGTGACTCGCTGCAGTCTTTCCGGATCTTGATCTGAGTGGTGGATACAGATGGAGACACAGGTACGCACGTAATGCAACAATTCATGGAGCCCTAGCACGAGGTTCGGACAGTTAACTGAATGTAAATTGTATTGCAATTAAAGAAAAAAAGAAACTAAGGTAGAAAGAATATGTTGTTGTTGAAAGCGAGAGCTAGAAGGGGCCCTAGGGATCAGGTCCAACCCCTCTTTTACAGATGAGAAAATTAAAAAAAAAAACAACCAAAAAACCAGTTAAAGATTTATCCAAAGCCACGAGCTAATTGGTGCAAGACCCAAGACTGACAGTAACAGTTGGCTGTCTTTGGACACTTACGTTCCAGGAGCTGTTTTCGGTTAAGCGATTTAGGCTGGCATTAACCCTATGAGGTGGGTGGGTGGTGTTATCACACCCATTTTACAGATGAGGCACCTAGGACCACATAGCCATCAAGTGGTGGGGCCAAGACGCCAGTCCAGGCAGTCTTACCCCAGCACCCACAGCCACAGCCACTCTGCCCAGACTCATATTCCAGGGCTCTCAATCCTGGGCATGATGCTCTATTTAAAAAAAAAAAAAAATTAAACTTGAAAAATAAAATAAAATAAATTAAACATTTTTTTTTTACAGGGCTATCTGTTTATTTCCTCAAAAGGTCCTCTGAGAGTCCTGGGAGGGCGGGTGGTAGGTCTAACCCTTGTGATAATGGCCAGCTTGAACTTTTCTATGGGAATTCCACCTAAGCGAAGATTTTACACAAAGGCTTCGAGGCTGATGACAGAAACTTCTAGAATTCGCAAAGATTTCCTCCCGGCTGCTCCAAATCTCGCTGGGATTGGGGCAGGATGGGCTAAGTGTGACTCCTCCAAACAAAGCCCGCTCCCACCCCACCCGCTCTCCCAGTGAGCAAGTGCATTGTTGTCTTTAACTGAAACCAAATGAGAAGCCATGGTTACCCTGGTGGCCAGGAGGCAGGCGGGCCCAGTGGAAACGGGTCTGCCTCCCAAGGTGGGGCCTAGAGCCTGGTTCTGGCCTTTGTGCTCACCCTCGGGGGTAGGGGGGGCGTCTGCTAGGCTTGGACATCTGTCTGCAGGGGCAGCTGGGAGACATGTGTCACCAGGGCCCTTCTCTTCTGGTCCTTCTCATCTTTCCAGGATCTCCTGCAGAGGCTCAAGGGTCAGATGTGCTTCAATTAAATTCATCCAACATCCCTGGAGGGGCTCCTCTGAGGATTCAGATGCGCTTTGATTCATCTGTCCTCAAAGAGTTCACCTTCCAGTGAGGCAGATCCCAGAGCCAGACAGCTTGGGTTCAAGTCGTGGCCTCAACACTGCCTCCCTGTGTGGCACTGGGCACACTCTTTAAGGTCTGGGGTCCCCGGTTTCCTCATCCATAAGATGAGGCCATCAATACCACGGCAGCGTTGTGAGGATTCGAGGTTAATACACGCGAAGGATTTCAAACAGTGACTTTTGCTCAGTGTAAGTCCGAGCTAAGTGTGAGCTACTGTCATTATCCAGTGGAGAAGCACTGCGATTAGAGAAAGCCCGGGGATCTGTGGGAGTGCAGAAGGAATCGGGGAAGGCTTCCCGAAGGGGGTGACACCAGAAGCAAGCCTTGAAGGTTGAACAGGAGTTTGGACAGAGACGCAGTGTGGAGGGACCACTGCAGACAGAGGGATGAGCATGAACGGCAGCAGAAGGGCCTGGAAACTATTTGGCACCAGCAGGGTGCGGGGGTGCAGTCTGGTGTTACTAAAGCTGGAGGCACAGAGTGGGGTCGGGGGGGGAGGGTCGCCGAGGCTGAAGAACTTGAACTTGGTGGGGTGCTCCAATGGCAGAGAGTCTCAGAAGCCTGACCGCTCTCCCTGAAGTCTCTTTTCCTCCCTCTGAGCCAGGCCAGCCTGCTCTTGGCCATGGGGCTTGCCCTGGATCTCGAAAGAACCTTGGCCGGGGTTCACAGGAGGCTGCAACCATCTCCAGGAAATGCCAAGGTGATGAGGATGGCCCCGCATACGGCTAATGTAACTGTCACTCCAATCTCTCCCCCGCCCCCTCCCCCCCCCCCACATTTTTGTCTCTGTCTCTGGAAAACATGTGTGCAGGCGAAGTTTGGCTGGGTGGCAGAGGAAACATTTTTTTTTTTTTTGACAACAGAAAGGCATCCACAGTCCAGCTACATAAGAGCCCCCAGCCCAGCCTCCCGTGTTCACCTGAAAAACATGCTCATCTGAAAAGCCCCGCTCCCCTGGGTGGTCCCATTCCACCTTGGGGGCTGTCCTCAATGCATCTGTTTCCCGCTGACCTTACAGCAGAGATCCAGCAGGCAGAGGGACCCCACTGCCTCATGCTTGAGGAATGCCTCGGGGGCTCCCTCCCACCTCCAGCCTCCTGGCTTCCAGAACTCAACAGCTCGCCTCTTGTGGGCCAATGTTTGCAGAAAATGTTTGCAGACTTCATAGCATGCCACTTCCAGGAATAATTAGCAGTCAGGCAGCCAGTCTTTCACGCAGGTCTGGTGAAGAAAACCTCAAGAATGCGGAGCTGGGGGTGGGGCAGGTGAAGGAGGTTAGGGGTGTTGGCCGAAGTGGGCTTACGAGCCCCTGGATTGCAGTCTCTGAGCCTACACCTATCCACCCCAGCACACCACCCCGAGAACCTGCTCGGCCTGGCCGCCACAGAGCAGAGGGTCATTGGCTAGTCTGTGTGTGTGTGTGTGTGTGTGTGTTTGTGTGTGTGTGTGTGTGTGTGTGTGTGTGTGTGTCTTTTTAGGGCCACACCCGCGGCATATGGAAGTTCCCAGGCTAGGAGTCAAAACGGAACTGTAGCCACAGCCACAGCCACAGCCACACAGGATCCGAGCCCCATCTGTGACCTACACCACAGCTCATGGCGATGCCAGATCCTTAACCCACTGAGCGAGTCCAGGGATCGAACCCACATCCTCATGGATATTAGTCGGGTTCATTACGGCTGGGCCACGCTGGAACTCCTTTGGCTCGTCTTTGTATTGACATGAGGAACACCAAGTCGCAGGGTAGCCTCCAGCCTTCCAGGCCAGCCAGACAAGGAGATGCCCTCGCTCATGCAGCTTGCGCTGCGGGCTGCATTCGCGGGTGCTTTCCAAGAATGTCCCTTGCCTTGGAGATCTGGCATCTGCAAATCGCCCTTCCGCACTGTCACCAAACAGAGACACTGCTGGACTTGGAGCTCCCAGACACAATCGGGTGTCAAGCACATGGTAAGCGATTGGGGACCTTTCTGGGAAGACTGAGCTATGCTGTGTGTCAGAGTTTTCGGCACCATTTTAGAGAAGCAAAGCAGAATATGATCGCTTTGCTTCGGGGTTTAAAAAAATTTTTTGAACCCCATGGACATATTAGTATGGGTTTTTGTCCAGCCTCCAACTGTTGGCTAAGACCTAGTTTCTCTCTGTGATAATCCAGTGTTATAACTTTTTTTCTCTTTTGGGCCGCACCCGCAGCATAGGGAGGTTCCCAGGCCAGGGGTGGAATCGGAGCTGCAGCTGCTGGCCTACACCACAGCCACAGCAACGCCGGATCCAAGCCACATCTGCAAGCTACCCCATGGCTTACGGCAGCGCTGGATCCCCGACCCGCGGAGTGAGGCCAGGGATCGAACCCGCATCCTCATGGATACTAGTCGGATTCGTTTCTGCTGCACCACAACAGGAACTCCCCAGTATTGTGACTTTTACATACAGGCCCTTGAGTTAAATTTGGCAAAGGACTTTCTATCCCGCTGAATCCCAAACTAGCTCGAGAGACAGGAATGACAGGGTGTTTTAGCAAAATAAAATTGAACAGAAATCAAGGAAAAGTCCTGTAATTTGGACCCCCAGTTCAGTTGCAGAAATACAGGCTAGGAGAAAACTGGCTTAATGGTATCATATGCTTTTAAAAGGGGAGGAGGGGAGGAAGCTTATAGTTTTCTGGTGACAGTCAACCCGCTGTAATTCAATGTATGACCCAGCCAGTAAACTAAAAAGAAAAGGTGATTTTAAGTTGTATTCATAGATCTCTAGTCTTCAGAATAAAGAAGCCTCTGCTCCAGTCCCATCAATTAAGCAAAATCCTCCTGAGTCCTTGGGTTACATTTTGGGCACCACAAACCGGTGTGTCAAGGGCCAGAGAGTGACAAGCTGGGTGTGTGGGACATTCTGCTCTTGTATTATCTATCTGCCCACTGGACGGTAAACTCCATGAGGCAGCGATCACACTTGCTTTGGCCACTCCTCTATTCCCCGTACGTCGAGCAGCCCGTGTGTGCTCAGTAAATAGAACCGAGGGATGGAATAAATGAAAGGAAAATCTTTTCCTGGCAGAGCTCTTCCAGAGTGCCAACATCCTTCCCCTCCCCTCTGGGGCGAGCTTCCCTGCCACTGGAGGAGGGCAGGGAGAGGCTGGAGAGCCCCGTGGTGTGGGGACTATAGCGGGGCTTCAAGGATCATTAGATGGGGGGGAAGCACCCTTCACCCAAAGTTCCAAGGGCTTATAACATCCACGGTAGGAAATGCAGAGGCTGATGTGGTGTCTCTGGGTGGTCCCTATACCCTAGGCTGGCTGTGGGCTCAGAGGCACATAAAGCATGTGTTCCCCTCATGCTTCCTTGCCCTTTCTTGCTCTCTCTTCCCTTCTATTTTTTTCCGATAAGGTTGAATGGACATAGAACATTACATAAGTTTCAGGTATACAACATAACTGGTATATATGGTGAAATGATCACTGCGATGGGTCTAGTTAACATCCACCGCCGCACATTAAGGTTTTTTTTCCCTGTGACGAGAACTTTTAAGATTGACTCTGTTAGCAACTTTCAAATATGCAATACAATTATTAACTATATTGTAATATAATTACAATATATATTATATTGCATTATAACTATATTGTAACATTGTAATTGTATTGCAATGCAACATGCAATACAATTATTAACTATAGTTGCGAAATGGTACACTACATCTCCATGACTTACTTATTCTATAACTGGAAGTTTGTGCCTTTTGACCCCTTTTACCCATTTGGTGCCCACCCCCCCAACCTTGCCCTGCCTCTGGCCACCATCAGTTTTTCTCTGTATTCGTGAGCCAAGTTTTTTTTTCTTTAGATTCCACATATAAGAGAGAGAGTCAGTACTTGTCTTTTTCTGTCTGACTTATTTCACTAAGCATAATGCCCTCGAAGTCCAGCCATGTTCTTACAAATGACAAGATTTCACTCTTTTTAATGACCAACTAATATTCCATTGCATATATGTACCACATCTTCTTTATCCATTCATCCACTGATGGATACTTAGGTTGTTTCTATATCTTGGCTATTGTAAATAATGCTGCAGTAAACACGGGGTGCATATATCTTTTTGACTTAGTGGGGTTCTTTTTTTCAGATAAATACTCAGAAGCAGAATTGCTGAATCACATGGTAGTACTATTTATAATTTTTTCAGGAAACCTCCATACTGTTTTCCATAGTGGCTGCGCCAGTTTACGCTCCCACCAACTCTTCGCTTCTATTTTGATGTCAAAAGCTGTCTTGCATGTGCCTTGCGGTAACTATTAAAATCAGGCAATACTCTGTTATCTTGCTCAGTGACAGAGAATGTTGTTGTTGCTAATCTAACCAGCTGCTCAGAGGCGTAACTCCACTCTGTAAAGAAAATGTCTTTTTCTTTTTTTTTTTTTTTTTTTTTTGTCTTTTTAGGGCCGCACCCTTGGCATATGGAGGTTCCCAGGCTGGGGGTCCAATCAGAGCTACAGCTGTCAGCCTACACCACAGCCACAGCCACGCAGGATCCCAGCCGCGTCTGCGACCTACACCACAGCTCACGGCAACCCACTGAGCTAGGCCAGGGATAGAACCCACAACCTCACGGTTTCTAGTCAGATTCGTTAACCACTGAGCCACAAGGGGAACTCCCGGATTTATTCTTTTAAAAAAAGAAAGAAAGAAGGAAAGAAAGAACGAACGAGAACGAGGGAGAGGAAGGAAGGAAGGAAAGAACGAAGGGAGGGAGGAAGGGGGGAGAGTGTCAGGTGGGTTGGTGACAGGATATGAGAAAGGGAGCTGCCCATCATTCCTTGGCCATTTCCGTTTAGCTTAGAAGCTCTGTCACGTGAAAGCCGCATCATAGTCCCCAAATTAAACTCTATGAACAGAGAGGTTTAGTGTGTTAAATGATCCCAAATGGCATAGGAGACAGCGCGCACCCTGTTCCCCAGCCCCTCCGGCTGAAAGCGTCGGTTCCAGATCGCCACCTTGCCAGCAGAGAGCCGGGTTTATTGATGGTGCGTGTCAACCGCTGGAGAGATTTGTGGGGAGTAAGGCTGCCACTGCCTTTTGATCTCCAGCAGCAGAGGGAGGGAGGGGCCTGCCTTGTCCCCTGACATAACGTCATTCCAGAGCGAGGGCCCAGAGATCTTCCAACAGTGTGACCCAGGTACTGCGGGCCCGTTCCCAAGGGGTCCGCATTTGTCTTTACTCTCCTGCTAATGAGTAAAAATGGGCCTGTAACACAGGGCAGGGCTGCGCAGCCCCGTTCACACAGTCTCATCTATTCTGGACATGAAAGAAGGGAAAATGCTCAACAGATGGATGTGTCCAAAGGCGACCATCCTTGGCTTTTGTGAAGCTACGCATCTGTTAGATATGGTGACACTCGTCCCTATGGGGGTGAAACACAACACGCTTGCCTCGGACCCCAAAATCTCAGCCCAAGAGCCCCCTTGGGCGTCATTTAGGAGATGGCCTTTGGGTGAGGCTTCACAGGTTTAACGGAGGCGGGAAGACACCGAGGTTGTCCGAAAGGACCTGATGTCATGGATCTTCCCCGGAAATTCTAGCTTCAGGATGCCATGTGGCCAAAGAGTCTAAGCACTAAATCCTAAAACTGAAGGTCTCGGCCCCACGCCTTGGACTCTCTTGGGAAGCTTGAAAGGGACCCATGGAGATGCCCTCGATCTTTGCAAAACCAAGACAGCCTCCATCCCAAAGGCCTTTCAGGAAGGAAATGAGCGGCCTGGGGGAGAGGGCAGGGAAGCTTTGGTGCCTTCGGGAGACCCGCCAAAGGAGAGCGCAAGCATCCAGTGAGAGAAAGCCAGAGTGAGAGAAGCCCCAAGACAAAATAAGCTGGGTTCCGACAGCATTCGTTCCATGACCTCCAGTGCACGTACTGTGACCCCCGTTTCTGTGGGTCATTCAGAGCTGGACAAAACAAACATCCACAGCCTCTCCAAAGGCGCTTGACTGCGTTCCTCACTTTCCTACCGGCTCTGGTGGTTTCACACACACATGGCCCGAGACAGACCACGCTAAATTCTTTGGAACTTCCAGGTTGTGGAAGAAAGCATCTTAGCGCCTTCAAGGAAAACTTGAAAACGGGTTCCCTGGTTGGCTTCTCATTCTTTCCTTTCCCTGCCTCTTACAGTTGGCAATACAGGCTAGACTCAATCTTCCAGCTGATGCGGAAAAGAGAACTTGGGAAGAGTTTCCTTCTATAGAAGACCCACAGGATAGGAATTTGGGGATGTTCCGTAAGAGAAAAAGATAGGATTGAGGAGACACTATTTACTCTCCTCAATTCTTAGCAGAGGGTCTTTGGACACATCATGGAACCACTGGATCTCAGCTGCCTGACTCAGTGTGTCGAGCACAGTAACGTCAATTTGCCCCAGGGAGGAGAGCTAACCTGGTCTTCGCTTGGGAATCACATCTAGGATCAGCAGGCTTGGTTCTGGCCCGTGGACACCCATGGGTTCTGAACGGTGTTGATGGCTGAACTGGTTTATAATCCAGAAGGAAAAAAAAAAAAAAGCTATCACATCTTAGCAGAGCCCACAGCCACTGCCTGGCTTCCTCCTTTACTTTTATTTATTTATTTATTGTCCTTTTGCCTTTTCCAGGGCCACTCCCGCAGCACATGGAGGCTCCCAGGCTAGGGGTCGAATTGGAGCTGTAGCCGCCGGCCTACACCACAGCCACAGCAACACGGGATCCAAGCCACATCTGCGACCTACACCACAGCTCACGGCCACGTCAGATCCTTAACCCACTGAGCAAGGCCAGGGACCGAACCCGCAACCTCATGGTTCCTAGTCGGATTCGTTAACCACTGCGCCACGACGGGAACTCCCCTTTCCTCCTTGACTACGCTGGAATTCTAGAAGAGGCCAACACAAAAGTTGGTAAGCTTTGCTTGTCTCCCCATAAGCCTCTCCAAACATTTCCTCTAGATGTGACCTAGTAAGAAATAAAAGTGGCCTTTTTTTTTTTTTTTTTCCTCCTGTTGCTTCTGTCCCCAGAGGATGAGGCACAGTTGGAACTCAGTGTGGACAACCAG
This sequence comes from Sus scrofa, assembly GCF_054392235.1. Classification (NCBI taxonomy): domain Eukaryota; kingdom Metazoa; phylum Chordata; class Mammalia; order Artiodactyla; family Suidae; genus Sus; species Sus scrofa. The sequence goes on from NC_139401.1 coordinate 120,725,768, forward strand.
TACAGAAAATCTGAGCTCACAAGATTCCTTTTGGGTGGAGATGGAGAGCCTGAATTCCCAGATGGACAAGGTCACCACATCATTGCTCAACCCTCTGTTGTTCTGAGCGAGGCAGCCGAGCCTCTCTCCATCTCCCCCCAAAGGTAGAAGGCGCAGTAGCAGACGCAGGAGCAAGAGGGGACTCAAGAACAAAGGAGTCTTTCTTCAGCAGCGTGACCTTCCAGAAGTCACTTAACCCTTCCATGCCCCTTGCCGCCATGGGACTCAAGTCATAATTTATTGGTTACAAACGTTTCAGTTGCTCAATGAAAAGTAATGGAAAAAGGGTGAACTTGTGTAGTTATCCTACTAAGGAAACTTTGTCCATTCAAAGTCAGGTTACAGAGTGGCCTTTATTTTAATTAGAAAGCATCTGGAAATTGAAAAGCCTGTTTGGCCCAGGGCCTCCTTGGAGAGTAATTGATGCATGTCATCTGGCTGAGCCATCCCGTGGTCCCCTCAGTGGGGGCCGCAGGGGCGGGGGCTGCCTAGGCCTGGTGCACTTTCTCTAGTGCACATGCTGCTCCCTCGGCGGGCTTTAGGGGGCCATTCCTGCATACCAGCCTCCACCAGAGCACGCCCCTTGCATCCAGGCTTCCAGGCCTCTGGCTCTGTTAACGTCATTCCGAGGGAAAAGGATCACTGCCTTTAAGCACACATTTCCGGAGAGATGCTTGGAGAACCCGATGCCAGGGTGTGTTCCTGCATTCCCTGACAACCAGCACTGATAGCAAAAACATTTCTAGATAACCTCTCATGACTGGGTTTTTATGTGGGACACGATCCCAGGCCCTGCTCCTCCCAGAACATGGAATGACTGCACAGAATGGAAGCCTCCGTGCAGGCAGAGACACACAGTCTGTCTCGCTTCTGACTGGCTTTCAAGAGGTCCATTCTCTTGTCTGGGCTTCACTGTCCTCGTCAGAGAAAATGTATCTGGGGGTTCCAAGCAGAAGAGATTCATCACAGAATCGAGGATGGGGCGTAGAAGGGGAGTTAAGAGTACGGCCTGCCTGTAATGTACATGATCGATGTAATTAACATGGCTGTATGCTACGTACGATTGTCATTAAGAGAGTAAATCCTGGCGTTTCCATTGTGGCTCAACAGAAACGAACCCGACTAGGAACCACGAGATTGCAGGTTCGATCCCTGGCCTCGCTCAGCGGGTTAAGGATCCAGCGTTGCCATGAGCTGTGGTGTAGGTGGCAGATGTGGCTCGGATCCTGCATTGCTGTGGCTGTGGTGTAGGCCAGCAGCTCTGATTTGAGCCCTAGCCTGGGAACTTCCATATGCCGCCGGTGCAGCCCTAAAAAGCAAATAAATAAATAAATAAAAATCAAAAGCCTCTGGGTTATTCCAATGCCCAGGCACTAAATGGTCCTTAAGCTACCACCTAGCCGTGCACCATGAAAGAAGTGCATTCACTCAACAAATTTAACGAAGGGATTACTGTGTGCCAGACATTGTGCTCGGTGCTGGGGATACAGCAGTGAACCAGACAGATGTGAACCCTGCCACAAGAAGCTTACCTCTTCGTGGAGAGAGACAAATGTCAAACAAGTAACCATATAAAGACATAAGAAATTAAACAAATACCTGATAGAATATAAAATTTCAGAGAGTAATAAGTGCTCTGAAGGAAACAAAAGGGTGGCGGTCAGGGTCCTACTTTCATGAGGGTAATCAGGGAGGCCTCCTGGAGGAAGTGACAGCAGTTGAGAAGACCTATATTACTGTCTAGGGGAACAACTAGTGCAAAGGCCCTGAGGTAGGAACCAGCTGAAAGGATTCAAGGAAGGAAAACAAGACCAGAGCAACTGGAATGTGGAAAGTGATGGCAAAAATGGTAGAAAGTGGGGTTGGTGAGTCAGGTGGTAGAGCGCTTGCATTTTATTTTAAGAGTACTGGATAAACCATTAGGGGTTTTAAGCCAGGGGTGATATGTTCAGACTTATGCATTTCAGAGATTGATCTGGCTGCTGTGGTGGGAATAGACTAGAGAGGCTAAGGTTGAAGCAGGGGGACTAGTTAGGAGGCCGTTCGCATGGTCCTGGCTTGGACAAGGATGGCAGTGGTGAAGGTGGTGACACGTGGTCAGACCCTGGATATAGTTTAGATATGAAGCCAACAGGATTTTTCAGTGGGTTAGATGTGGGTGATGGGAAAAGAGAAGAATCTGGAATGAGTCCCAGGGTTTTGGCCTGAGTAGCTGGAGGGGCGGTGATACGATCCCTCCGTTTCCACTGCCTGCAATCACCGCCTGTTCCCTACACGCTTGCCCCACTGCTGGGCCTTCATTCTCCACCAGGCAGCCGGGCTGATCTGCTGCAAAGGCAAGTCAGGCCATGTCACTCACCTGAGCTCTAGCCTCAGTCTCATGGTTTCCCATCCTGCTTAGTAGAAAACCAAAGTCCTCTCCACAGCCCACAATTCCCTACGTTTCCTCTGCCTCCAGCACCTTCCCCCATGCTTCAGTATTCCCTGGGATGTCGCCTCTTCCAGGAAGCCTTCCCCGAGCACGCTATCAAAACTAGAAGCCCCTGTCGTTTTCTAGCTTCTTGTCTTCTTTCCCTGTTGTATTTTTCTTCTGATCATATCATATCATGTCATTTTACATCCAATCATATTATTATTTATTATATCCTGGCATTATATATTATATTCTGACATTAGATGTTATATCGTTACCCATGTATGATCCATCTCCTTACAGTCTAGTATAATTTCTATGAGATCAGGGACTTGGCTTTGTTCTCCACTGTACCCCCAGTGCCTATCATATCCCTGGTGCCCGGTAGGTATCCTGGGTTGAATGATGGCCCCTAAAAAGATATTTCCATGTCCTAACCCCAAGAACCAGTGCATGTGACCTTATTTGGGAAAAGGGTCTTTGTAAAAGTCATTAGGTTAAGGGCCTTGAGATGAGATCACATAGATTATCTGGTGAGCCTGAAATCCTTATAAGAGACAGACAGAGGAGAGATACGGAGAAGGCCCTGCGAAGACAGAGGCTGGAGTGATGCCCCAGCCACAAGCCAAGGAAGGCCTGGAGCAACCGCAGCTGGAAGAGGCGAAGGCAAGGAAGGACGCTGTCTGCGAGCCCTGGGATAGAGCACGGCCCTGCCCACACCTGGATCTGGGACTTCTGGCCTCCAGAGCTGGCAGAGAATGCGTTTCTGCTGTCTTAAGCCTTCAGGTTTGTGATAATTTGTTATAGCAGCTGTAGGAGACTGATACCGTAGGTGTGCAATGCTGAATAGTGTAGAGTGAATACATTCAGGAATAATGAAGAACGGATACATATGGGCAAGAACGAGAGAGAAACAGGGCAGGGTCCAGAATCAGGAGTTCGCTGTTGGTCATGCTGGCTGAGATGCCTGTTCCCTGTGCAGGAGAGATGCCAAGCAGGCGGTGGATGCATGAGATGGAAGCGGGCAGGAGACGTCAAAGCTAGAGACACGTGCAGGAGCCACCAACCACGGGGCTAGATGGTGTTGCCCCTGGCGATGGTGCAGTTAGGAGTTGAGGAGAGGGCTGAGGAGGAAGCTGCATTTGCGGTGCTGCTCCGTTCAGCGCTGCTTCTCAACCTGGGGTGATTTTGCCACCCACCTCCCTAGCAAAGGACACTGGCAATGTCTGGAGGCACTTTTCACTGCCACAGCCTGGGGGAGGGGATGCTACTGGCATCTAGTACGTGGAGGCCAGGGACACCGCTGAACCCCCTGCAATGCACAGGACAGCCCCGCAAGGAAAAATTACCTGGCCCCAAACTGTCAATAATGTAAAAGTTGCGAAACGCTGGTATACGGGGAGGGATTAGCTTAAGTCTTCCGGATTTGTGGTTTGTAAACTGTTTTGTGCTGCACACATTTTTCTTTTTAAACTTTTCTTTATAAAAAATTGGGGGGAAAGATCAAGAGGTGGTAACCATCCCTCCACTACCAGTTTATCGTGTGACCTTGACCCATTCACTCCCTTTATTTGGAGTTTCTGGGTCCTTTGGGTGCCTATGAGTGCCCATGTGGGGGGCTGGCTGCATTCGCTGCTCTCTGTGCTTCCTACCAGACACGAGGGTCTGCATGTCTCTGCTTTTCGTTTGTTTGTTTTTGATTTTTTGCTTTTTAGGGCCGCACCCGTGGCATATGGAAGTTCCCAGGCTAGGGGTCGAATTGGAGCTGCAGCTGCCGACCTACCGCACAGCCACAGCAACGTGGGATCCAAGTCGAGTCGACCACCTCCACCACAGCCCGTGGCCCCACCAGACCCTTAACCCACTGAGCGAGGCCAGGGATCGAACCCGCATCCTCATGGACCCTAGTCGGATTTGTTACCACTGAGCCACGATGGGAACTCCTGTGTGTCTCTGTTCTTTCCCCCCAAAGACAGGGAAATTCCCACCTGGCCAAGCTATTGGGCAGAGTTTTCAGGACAACCTGGCACAGAGCAGAATGCGAGCTGCCTGCTGGGCACAGAGATGACAGCCCCAATTTCAAACATTCTATCCCCCCGAATCTCCAGAAAGACACGGGTGTTTTGTGTCTCGATGTTCTCTGGGAAATGTTTTCCTAACACTGCTAAGCGCCGGGCACGGTTCTAAGTGTTCCGAGCACGTGACTTCATTTAAGTCTCACCATGACCCTGTGAGTTCGTACCATGATTCGTCCCATTTACAGATGAGGAAACTAGGGATCAGAGGTTAAGTAAACCTGATAAAGGTCACACCCAGCCAGCAAACGACAGAGCTGCGACGGAGACCCAGGTCTGCCTGGTGCCCCGCGCACCGTCTTCGCGACACCATTGCCTGGCTTTTCTCGCCAGGTCGCCCTGTGCCCTGAGCAGTAGGGGAGGGAGAAAAGGAGAAACGGGTCCTGCCTCCAATGTTAGCCATGTCTTTGTCTCCGGAAGGGCTTCTGGATGAGCAAATGTTTGAAAAAAGAAAACTCCTTCCCCTAGCCCTACCTCTCTTGTGAGCAGCCTCTCAGGAAAATTACCCAGTTCAGGGCTCGGCAAATCTATTCTATGTGTGGGACACTGGCTGTAATTTTAGACTTTTCATTCGGTTGCCTTGATGAACACCCAGAGCCAAGTGTCTGTGCACTGCACGTTGAATTAGAATAGGGCAGATGTGGTGGTGATGAGGGCCATTTGGGAAGAGGCTGTACCTTCATTACTTTTTTTTTTTTTTTCTTTTTAGGGCCGCACCCACAGCATAAGGAAGTTCCCAGGCTAGGGGTCAAATCAGAGCTACAGCTGCTAGCCACAGCCACAGCAATGCGGGATCCGAGCCGAGTCTGCAACTTACACCACAGCTCACGGCAATGCCGGAACCTTGACCCACTGAGCAAGGCCAGGGATCAAACCTGCATCCTCATGGATCCTAGCTGGGTTTGTTAACCGTTGAGCCACAATGGGAACTGCAAAATGCTCTACTTTTTTTTTTTTTTTTTTTTTTTTTTTTTTTTGTCCTTTTGCCTTTTCTAGGGCCGCTCTCGCGGCATATGGAGGTTCCCAGGTTAGGGGTCTAATTGGAGCTGTAGCCACCGGCCTACGCCAGAGCCACAGCAACTCCATATCCGAGCCACATCTGCAACCTACACCACAGCTCACAGTAATGCCAGATCCCAAACCTACTGAGCAAGGCCAGGGATCGAACCCACAACCTCATGGTTCCTAGTCGGATTCGTTGCCACTGAGCCATGAGAGAACTCCAAAATGCTGTACTTTTAATCCTGGTCATTTCCTCCCTCCTTGAAGTCAGGAGGAATCAAGCCCAACAGAAAACTGTAAAAGATTCCAGTGTCCAGAGGGCAACCCCTTGGTTGTACAGGTGAGCATACGGAATTTCAACAGCCTAAGGCTGGCCCAGAATCATACAAGCAGGTTGTGGGGGAAGCCGTGATTATACTTATGTGACCAGGCCAGGAAATTTCTGCGTGCCAAGGGGTCCTCATCAGACAAGGGGCAGAGCATCACTCCTTCTCAGGACCCAACATTGTGTTTGCTGCTCTTTTGTTAGGTCAGCGTTGTGGTTTCCACAGGCTCCCTGGGAAACTAGGAATTTTTGCACCTTGGAGGAAGCTACCCAAATTCGTCTGTGGTCAGGAACAGAGTTAACTAACCAAACTACCATCACAAAATGGTGTCATATGAGAAGCAAATGAGTGGTAAACACTTTTTTTTTTTCTTTTTGGGGCTGAACATGCTGCATATGGAGGTTCCCAGGCTAGGAGTGGAATCGGAGCTGCAGCTGCCAGCCTATGCCACAGCCACAGCCATGCCAGATCCAAGCTGCAGCTGCGACCTACACTACAGCTCGCAGCAACGCCGGATCCTTAACCCACTGAGCGAGGCCAGGGATCAAACCCACAACCTCATGCATACTAGTCAGGTTCGTTACCCCTGAGCCACAATGGACACTCCCAAAACACTTTGGTTCTTAAAAGGAGGAGGTCCCCTTGAAAGATGTCTTTGAGCAAATGAGGCTGCCTTAAAGGACAGTGAGAGAGAAGTGGAGATGCTGTTCCAAGCAGGGGGGATAGACGGAGCCGAAGTGCAGACACGAAGCAGTAATATGCACACAGTGTCAACACGCACACACACATGCACACATGAGTGCATGCACACACACATTCATTAATTCAACAATTTATTAACACATACTTCCTATCAGGGCCTGGAGATATTATCCATTTAGGAGTTTCTCTGCAAAGGACGGTACATTTAAAAGAAGGTGAATACAATAAAATGGCAATGAGAAGGATGCGCATGAAGCAGGCAAAGATGAAAAATACGAAGATGACAACTGCAACCAGAGCCATAGCTGTAACAAGGCCAGATCCTTAACCCACTGAGCCACCAGGGAACTCCCTGGAAAGAAAGTTTGAATGTGGGGTCAATCTGGGTAAGATTAAAATAAATTTAATTAAGGTAAAAAAAAAAAGAAAAATACGAAGATGCATGAAAGCCCCAGGAAGGCTGAGAGCTTTTGTTTTTATTCACGGATGACTTGAGTGCCCAGCGCGGTCCCTGGGACCCAGCAGGAACTCCAATGATATTTGTCGGGAAAAGAAAAGAATGTAGCATCGTGATCAATAACAGCATCATCACGCTTGGGACTGGACGGCGCACCAAGAGGCCGTGGAGAAAGGATTCTGATCGCAGTTTTTGACACCGTTTCTTCTCTTGGAGTATCAGCTTCCCAATTTGTGCAACAAGGTCCTTTTTTGCCCTCAGCCTTTTATTTTAAAAATACTCCATAAACAATGCGGTGTCCTTATCATTACTGATGTTTGTGCCACTGTTGCTGCTGTTAGGTTTGTAAATTCGAAGGGAAAATACTTTTACAACGGAGCAACTGAGCAGACACCACCATAACCAAGAAATTAAACCAACATAGCCTCTGGCTTCGCGTTTTCGGCTTGATTATCATCGCCCAGATCCCTTATTAAGATGATGGCTGCAAAATGGTCATCTGCTAAGTCTGTGATCTCTTCTGTACATATTTGTTGGCACTCTTCTGGGGAAGGTGATTTTCAGGCCCTTTCTGACTCAGATATTCTGTGCTTCTACAGTTCAACTGGATTTCGTTTATCTGGCAGCAGACACTTGGGGGAGTCGCGCCATTGAAAAATGGAGTTCCCACTGTGGCGCAGGGGGTTAAGGGTCTGGCATTACTGCAGTTGTGGCTTAGGTTGCCGCTGTAGCTTGGATTCGACCCCTGGCCCGGGAACTTCCATACGCCACAGGTGCGGACAGAAAGAAAGAAAGAAAGAAAGAAAGAAAGAAAGAAAGAAAGTTCCTCGCAGGGCAGTCGGATGGGACACGGAGCCCAGGCTTTCTTTCTTTCTTTCTGAGAGGCTCAAGGGGGAAGGACAAACCCTCTGGCCAAGTGGTTCCTGTCTTGATCAGAGTCACTGATCAAGGTTACTGAAGCCTGGCCTTGCCCTAGGTGACTCACATGGCTCCCTATCTGCTCTTGACTCAGATGGAAGCTGATCCAATGGCTGAGGAGAAGTGTCATATAAATTCCTTTAAAGCCAACTCAGATAGTAAGTGGAGATAAAGTAAGAGGACATGTGAGCTCTTCCACTGGGAAACCAAGATGTCGTTTTCACCCCAGTCCGGTTCACAAGTGGTAGAGATAAGCCCAGGAAATCTGTGCAATGTCATTTTGTGCGTGATTTATTTGTTCAGTTGCAACGATTAAGAAAGTTCCTTTTTCCAACTCCAGAATTTTCCATGAAGTCCCAGTACACTCAAAAATCAAGGAGTACCTACGTACAAAATTTCCATTTTTCCTGTGATTGAAGCAGCCACCACATTAATTTGGGGGTGTAGGTTCAACAGTGAAATGGGACATGGCTTAGTCCGGTGGGCCCTGGGATCATCCCAGAACTTCCACAGCCATTTCTCCCACCATCTGCAGGGAGCTGAGAGATGTCACCTGGCGCATCCTTTCTCCGTCATTGTGGGCCTCCCTACCCTCCACTGCAAACAGCAAAAATGGAGAGGTGACTTTCACAAGCTGGTTCAGATGGGCCTACACAGGAGTCTAGAATCTGGGTTCCTTTCCTAGAAGCGACTCTGGTCAGCTTTCGTCATATGATGGCCCAAAGATCTGAGTGTCACAAACCTTTTTCCACCACGGATTGCTGGAGGTTTGCAAACAGTGGCCTTGTACCATTTATCTTTCTCTGCTTCCCATCACAGGCTAATTCAGCCCAGATTGAAAACAGATGATAGGGCTGGCTTTGGGTAAAGTTGGGGTAGGATTCCTCCAGAGTCCTGTCCATAACACTGAGCCCAAACATGGAGTGTCTATGTGACTTGAAAAATATTGCGAAACCATCCACGCTAGCTATTGTGGCAAGACACTTGGAAAAGGATACTTATTCTCCCATGAAAGGCCTTCTTTTTCTGGAGCTGCCACAAAGTCAACACTGGCTTTGTGCCCAACCCCCGTGGGTGCCAACATCGGTCTGTGTGGGTACCATGTGTAAGGCCTCTACAATCATGTTGGCCCAAATCTGAAGGAAGAAGCTAAGGAGGCATGCCCCTACAGGCGAGGTGGTAGAGGCCTCTTGCACACTGCCTGATCGAGTCACCTGGCTTGAAATGCCCAGTCAGAAAGAGAGGGGGTGATCTCCTTGTCACCTTGATGGGAAGCTGGCCACATCAAGTGATGATCCATCTTGGACTAGAATTAGGCAGAGAGGTGGAGTGGGAGAAAAAGACTGGGGATGGGACTTCTGTGCAATGTGTGAGAGATTGGCAGGTTTACCAGTAGTCTAAATGGAGTTCCAAGGGAATTGAGTTCGCCTGGTGCTAAGAATTTTCCCCCGTCACCCTCAACAGAAGACCCCCTTTTTACATTGCTCAGCCCGACCCCCAACTACATGAAGGCAAATGAATGTCCCTCTAAAACGTCTAATGAAAACGGGATTTAGCATCATTCAGGACCTAAGACGATGCTAGGGATTGAATCTCGTTACCTCCTCAATAGCCAGAATCTTATCAAATGCTCTGCCATAAAAAAATTTTTAATTGAAAAACCCACTGCAATTTGTCTTTGCTTTGATCTAGTGTCTTTTCATTTATAGTTATGCTATCAACAAACTGAAAATCTCCTAATCTCCCAATTTTCCCACTTACATTCTAGGGAGACAAGTCGTGTGTATTAGCTATGTTCCATTACCCTACTGAGTCTTTTTTTTTTTTTTTTTTTGGCTCCGCCACATCCTACGAAGGTCATCCACCAGCTAATAGATTGACTGTCCTTGGCTCAGGTGCCCATCCACGACCTAAGAAGGCACCACTCCATGTTGCAAGGAAGAGTCTAGGGCCATCTTCTTCAGTAAGAGACTGTGAGCCTTGCAGTTTTCTTTAGAAGGAAGTGGTGGAGATGGCGGTGGCCGTGGCTGACATGCCTGGTCTAAGATCTATGACAGCGTAATGGCTGAGGAGGAGGGATAATTACAGCCCTTACATCGGAATGTGGAGCTGATGTAAGGCCATCTAGTTCAGCTTTGCCTAAAGCGGGCCGAGGCATCGCCCTCAGATTCCACGGAGTATACACGCAGGTCCGGCCCTGGCTCGGACCATGGAGGGCAGGCCCACCCGAGCTGCTCCATTGATGGCGGAAGGTGATGGCAGAAAATAAATGGCTTGTCCCGTCTTGGAAGGCTGCCCGGCCCCTCCAGAGGCCTCAGCAGAGCAGCTGTCAGCCTCTACGGAGGAGGAGCTTTGGACCTGCTGAGTGCGTGGCCACGGGTCATGTGTCCCTTTCCGAGGAACATGCACCGACGAGCACCCCCTGCTATATTTGAGCTGCTGAAAGTAGACCCAGCAGGAACTAAGCATGTGCAGCGTTAAGTGGCAACACCAGAGCACCACTCTGACTGGTCTGGGGCTTAGAGTGAAACGGGAGCTGAGCCCAGCACCAGAGACACAGGCATCTCTTCTCACATTCCTCACTCGGGTGCCACCGTCCTTTTGCTGAGCTTAGCTCCAAATATAGTGCCCGTGTTGGGCCACCGGCTGGTGGGCATGGGGAGGTGAAGCATGCAAATATATGGCACACAGCAGCCTGGATGAAGTGGCATCTTTTCCTTTTGCGCCTGGGGGCGGGGGGGGGGGGGCAGTCCTCACGACTGGGGAAATATTGGTTATTTCATGCGAACGGAAGACTGTCTGAACTCTGGGGCCTGGTGAAGGAGCAGGTAAGGTCTTCCGCGAGGAGCTCAAGCTCGGGCTTAAACGCCAATTCTCCCCAAGCGCGGGGCTCGCTCGCCAGGATGGTTCAAGTCAGGAGACTCCGTATCCCTCTTCTTGGATGGGGAAAATTCAACATTTTGTCCATTTGGTCCCATGGGGGAGGGGGAGGTAGGTGACAGACACGCTCTCTCGTGTACTCCAAAAGCTTGTGTTCCCTTATCAGGGTGTGTAACCGCTATTTTTCCCTGCCCAGTGTCTAAGGAGTCATTTTGAGACAGACATCTGTTCAGCCATCTGAGAGCCCCAGACAGAAGGCGGAGACATTCATTTTCCTTTACTCAGAGCGCGGAGGCCAGGCAGGACTGATTTGGTGGCAGTGTTCCATGCTGGCCTGCGTTGCAGTTGATCTGGGAAGAACAATCCGGGATGACACTTAGGCACCATCCAAACGGCCTTGGATCACCAAACGAGTCCCCGAAGCCAGCTAGAATACTTTGGAACCCGAAACGGATGTCAGCCAAGAGGCCCTTAATCGGAGGTCTGCCGTTGATGAGGTTACAATGTGGTGAAGTAGAAGAGGGAGCATATCCAGCCATCAGGACATCTGGGTCCCGGCCCACCACGAACTCACTGCATGACCTTGAGCAAATCCATCTCCCTCTCTAAGGCTCTCTGTCCTCAGTCTGTGCCACGAAGGGTGATGCTGGGTGAGGACTTCCTGTCCAGCTGGGTCCTTCCATGGTTTGAAGATGGGAAAGTCGGTGGCCGAGAGCATCCCTTGCAGGGTAAAGGGCCAAACCCCGGGTATAATAAGGCGGTCAGAACTGCTGGCTTGACTTTTGTGTGGGCTGGTTAGTTTTATTGAAAAGTAAATAAACAAAGAAAAATGCCTTTCTCTGGCCAGACGTCTCCCTGCATCCCAGCCAGCCATCCTGTCTGGCACAAGGGGGGATTAGGTGAGAGAGTGCGAAGCACTTGTTATGAGCCCCGAATCCTGCTGGACAAACGCTGGGAAACCCGGCCCCGTCCAAGGTGGGTCCGCAGTGGGCAGCTCCCCCAAGGTAGGACAGCGCTCACATTATTATAATAATTCTGTTACGCTTCTCTTTTAACCTCCTGTGACCCAAGGGCAGAAGACCAGGGGTCTTAGTGGGAGCTCCACATTGGTCCTATGCACACAGCAGGGTGCTCAGGGCCAGGGCTGCGGCTTGATGAATTTGGAAAGGAGCCTAGGTCTCCCTTGGTTGGCCCCTTCCGGAACCCCAGTGGCAGCTCAGCCCTTGCCCTTTCTCTCCTTCCAACATGACCAAGAATCGTGGTTCTTAGCCTTTGTCTTGGAAAACAATGGGATGAACTAATCCCAACAGCAACTGGGGGATAATTCAAGAGGAGATGCTGGTCTGCTCTTTCCGAGGACTTGCATCAGGGTCTAGGGGCCCATCCTCAAGCTTTCCCAGGGCCCAAGTGTGTGGCACACTTAAGACTGATGTATTAGTAGAAAGGGATTACAAAAGGGATGTTGCCATTAAGCCTCTGTCACACGTCAGTCACGGGAGGGGCTGGAGAGAAGCAAAGTACAAATTCAAAATCCCTTGAAAAGCCCAAAGAAAATGTGTGTTATATTTTCTCATCTGAAAGCCTCTAAAGAGTGACTGTAAACTTTCTGTCAAACCCAAACTCTCCCTTGACCCATGTCAAGGGTATAAAACTTCTTCCCACTTTCCTTTGGATCATGGGTGGAGGCAGTCTGAACGGTCAGATTTAAGGGCTTCCAGGAAGTTCATTGCTGAAAAATATGATGTGAGAGTCTCCCGGTTGCTGGAGTTGGACTGGCTGCTTTGGTTGGCTAGGTTCCGCCCCCTTCCTTTCCTATCACTCTGTGACAAAGAGTGATGGAGTGGAAAAGGCCCTGGACTTGGGTTGGTGCCTTGGTGGAATCTACTTGACCTCTTGAAGCTTCGCTGTCCTGAATCTGTACAACGAGGGGAATAATAGTACTTACCTCATAAGTTTGTTTGAGGACAAAATGAGATAATGCGCATATAAAGCACCTAGCACAATGTCTGGCATCCTGTCAATTCTCAATACACAGTAGTTATTATTAGTTGTAGTGAGGCCTCGCGGTGGGGGCCTGGGGCTGGGCGAGAGCGCTGGGCCCTGGGAGGTAAGACTATTACAGCTAGTTGTGTGGAGAGACTCGGAAGATGGGCAGAGGGGTGGAAGGGCTAAGGGGAAACGGGATTAGAGGAAAAGGCTCCCAGAGTGCACTTTGCAAATGTGTACCGGGCAAACCATCGTCCCGCTGGCGCTCTCCGCTCTCTCCGAGCGCGCGGGAACATCTGCTGAACCTGCTGTTTTCCCCAATGCAGATATTTCCCATTCGTTTGACTCACAGAAATCGGAGCTGACATTGTGGGGGGTTAGCAAGTCCAAGAGCTTTGTCAGTCATGCTTAAGGGGGTATAGCCTTTCATACCCTGGGCACGTATGTAACAGACAAGGCCGCAAATACTGCCAATCCCCCCACCCCCCGCCTCATTTAGTCACATTAGGCGGTGTTACGGGATGCCTGGATATGAATCATTCCGGCAGCTGCCATGCTGCATTAATTGCAGAGGAACTGGCTTCCTTACAAGGTGTTCCCAAAGGTTCATGACTAAATACTCCTCCAGCAGTTCTTTGAAAGGTTGCGTTGGGTGACAAGGACACTAAATCTTTCTATGCGTTAGAGCTCCAAGAAAGAACAACTGGAAATTACACCATGGTTTTTCTCTCTTTTCTTTCCAGAAGTGAAAATGTATAATTACTCACTTGGGCCCTTCCCACCCTTTCCTTGATGTTTTCTGGCTTTGAAGGCACTGAAATGCTTGCTCGCTTGTGTTCAAAGCCTTCGACCACAATTTCTTTATGAAAACAGTATGTCTTTTCAATGAAGACTAATTAGAAATGAATATGTCACGGGAAGGCCATCTTCGGGTAAAGTGTCCAGAATTAAAATGAGGTTAATGACCTCTAACCTCCAACCCAAGTTCCAATCTCCCATTTCACGCTACTTGGAGACCATCCTACTTGGATATTCCACCATCGGCTCGCACTGTCCAAAACCAAATGTTTCCCCTTTGCTCCAAACCACCTCCTCTTTCAGCTTTTCTCCCTTTCAGCTGAAGGGCAACGCCACGGCCCCGTCACCCAAGCCGAGAAACCTCGGAGTCATCCTAGAGTTCTTTCTTTCCTTCATCTGCCCTTTCATAGATGACTACGTTCCGACTGTTCTGCCTTTGACTTGCCTTTGAACGAGCCTTTGCTGTGCTCTGCCTCTGTGTTCCCACTGCTGCCGCCTCCGTTCTGGTTCCTGTCTGATTTCCTTTTATCCATCCTGTTGGCTGCTGCCAGATCAATCTTCCTATAAGCCTGCCTGCAGCTTGTCACACCTCTGCTCGAAATTCTACAAGGGTTGCCTTTTGCTTATTGCATCAAGTCTAAATGAACCTACCATTCAAGAGCCTTCTATCATTTCAGAACCCTGCTCCAGCCAGGGTTCTGGCTTCACTGTGGCAGTACAAATCACAGACCACACTCATTCTTGCTTCCAGGCCTTTGTTTGTGTTCATGGCCCCTTCCACCTCCTCTGATTTACAAATCCTTCCATTTCTAGAGCCCACGCCAAGTTCCAGTTCCTCTATCAAGCACTCCCTGACTTCCCTGGCAGACATGGTGTACCTTCTGTGTCTGTTGCCTACAGCACAGTATTTTAGCAACTCATCAGATGATACGAATGAAAAAATACTGATAGAGTTGGGAGACCTGGGTGCTAGCCCTGGCCTGCCCTCCAACTCAACATGTGACATCAGACAAGTCCCTCTCCTTCTCTGAGCCTTGGTGTCCTCCTAAGTAAGAGGAGAAAGAGAAATTACAGACATGTTTCTCAAACACCAGTCAATTTCACAGCACCTTCGTGTTTGCCGTAACTGCAATCTGCCTCTGCTTTTACTTAACATTTTTCTATCCTGCTTTTAAACTGACATACATTTTGTATTGTGGCAAAACATACATCGTATAAAATTTGCCATTTTAAAGTGTACAGTTTAATGACAATAAAGCACATTCACATACTGAGCAATCATCACCACCGTTCACCTCCAGAACGCTTTCCATCTTGCAAAACTGGAAGCCCCTACCTATTAAACACCAACTCCCCAGCCCCCGCTCACCCCAGCCCCTGGCATCCACCATTCTACTTTTGGTCACTCTGAATTTAACTACTCTGGGTACCTCATTTAAGTGAAATCACATAGCATTTGCTCCTTTGTGTCTGGCTTATTTCACTTAGCATAAGGGCTTCGAGGTTCATTCCAGGCTGTAGCACAGGCCAGAATTAAATACATTTTTTTTTTTGGTCTTTTTAGGGCCGCACCCACGGCATGTGGAGGTTCCCAGGTGAGGGGTCGAATCAGAGCTATAACTGCCAGGCCTATACCACAGCCACAGCAATGCAGGATCTGAGCCACAGCTGCGATCTACATCACAGCTCCTGGCGACACCGGATCCTTAACCCACTGAGTGAGGCCAGGGATCGAACCCACGTGCTCATGGATCCTACTTGGGTTCGTTAACCACTGAGCCACGACGGGAACTCCCAGAATTAAAGACATTTTTAATAAAAGAAAACTATCATAGCTCTGAAATCATAGTTTTATGGAATAGCTATATTTTCTCTTATTCATGGAAAGAAAAATACAACTGCTGAAAAATAGTGTTTTAGTTCCGTCGGTGGTGGCCCCCTCCTCTTTGGGAAAACACTTGACTTGACCATCTCCATAGGCTCATTAAGTCCTAAAATATCTATAGATTGATGGAGCAATGGTTTTCAAACATGGCTGCTTGTCAGAATCCTTCAGGTGGCTTTGAGGAAAGACCTGGGTCCTACTCAGACCTAGTGAATCAAAATCTCTGGTCACGGAAGTCAAACTCAAAAGTATCATATTGACTGAACAATCGAGAATTCCAGAAATAGAAGGGAGAAGAGATTTTAAATGAACTTCTTCCATTTCGGCAGTGCTCCTCTCACCAAGTTCCTCTGTAAAAGAGGAGGAATGATCCCTACCTCACAGGGTTGCTGTGACTCAGATCGGATAACAGGTGGCCAAACAATGACCGGTACTATGAACATTTCTTAGGCACTTCTCGTGAGCCCAGAATCACGCCAGTAGCCGTAGAAGACAGAGAAGAAATTGAAAACATCACCCCTCTTCTCACAGAGCTCAGCATCTGCTCGAGGAAACCAAACTGACCCAGGTGGAACGTGTGCGGGGCAAGACTTCCGAGCAACTCAAGCCAGGCGCACTCTGGGCAGGCTTCATGGGTAAGACTCAAGTTGAGCCCTGAAGGGAAAAATAGGATGTAGAGAGAGGGACAGGGGAGGCCAGAACATTCCAAGTGAAGGGGACGGCATCACACGTGGCCGAGGCAGTTACCCACGTGGGTGTATTTGAGTTGGCCCAATAAGGCTTGTCTCATCACACAACGCCCGGAATAACTCTGGAAATCTGACTGTTTAGCATTCTGTTCCTTAGGATGGCCCTTCTGGAAACGCAAACACACCTGGGCTAGTTTGTGCATGCCCTCACTTACACCTCAGCGTGCATTAGTTAAATCAGAATGCTTTCCCCCCAGCATCTGGACGCGATGGGTGGGCTGATGGACGGGATTCTGATTGACAGAGGCGCAAGAAAGGGTCATTCTGGGGCCCCAGAAACAGCTTCAGCTGGGAACCCAGAAAGTAGCATGGGCGCCCCGGGAGGGTGGCTGGTATCGGAGCTCTGAACTGTCAGTGAGGGCATCATTTTGAACATGAGGGAGGGGTCAAGTTCTAACCAGAATCCATTTCAAATGGCTTCTGTTGATGGGCTTGGAGGCTTTTGAAAACCAGGATAGCAGGCAGATTCATATTAGAAAAGCATTGCATGTCCACGTTGGACAAAGATTTGTCACAGATGGGTTCGTTCATTTGGTGAGTGTTGGGAAGATGGACAGTGACAGGCATGGAGATGTGGTTCTTTGGAACCAGGGCTGTAAGAGACTCTCCTCTATCATTTCATACCCAGGCTCTCCCTCTAGTTCCTTTACAGTCTGACTCTTGGGCTTGACCTCAGGTTAGACAGAAGTTTCCTTTGCAAAGACTATTTTTTTCTCCCAGAGTCTGCTGCTCTCAGCAGAGCTTGTGTTTTGAAGAGCAGTGATTAAAGATAGAGGCTGTTTCTCTTCCTCCTCTGGGCTCTGAGGAAGCTGGTCTCCCCCACGGGGCCGTGCTTGGGGCATCTCTTCCTGGCCAGCCTCTCATTCTCTGCAGCCGTTATACCAGTTCGCTGAGCCAGCCAGCTAGCCTTTGTTTGGCTTGGCAGGTCCCTGGCTAATTTAGGCAAAGACATTTAGTCAAATGTTCAAAAGACTTGACTCTAGACCTTCAAGAATGAACTTAGGACAGAGAAGCTTGTCTGCCTTTCTTTGATTTTACTACTTTCCTCATAGAGTCAGGACTTGCCCTGCTGATGGGACACTTTGCTTTTCCTGCTCTGATTAGGCATGTCCATAACCAATCACTGAGTTAATTCACAGATAATGCCTCCAGAACCCACATTGTGCTAAGTAAGCACTGTATGGCAGACAG
Organism: Sus scrofa; assembly: GCF_054392235.1. Classification (NCBI taxonomy): domain Eukaryota; kingdom Metazoa; phylum Chordata; class Mammalia; order Artiodactyla; family Suidae; genus Sus; species Sus scrofa. The sequence continues at coordinate 120,743,189 of NC_139401.1, forward strand.
GAAGTGGAAGGTAGGGCCGTATCTTCAGAGAAAAGATCTCTCTCTCCCCCCCACCCCCCATACAGAGAGAAAACACTGAGTTCCCAAGATGAGGTGGTAGAAGGTTAAGGTCAAAATTATTGTGGGGGAGGAGCAATCAGTATCAGCACAACCTGGACGAGGAAGGCTGAGATCCAGGAGGGGGAAATGGTCCAGCCAGGCTTCGAGTAGGAAGTGGCTGTCAGCTGGACTTTGACAGAGGATCTGTATTTGGAAAGCATATTTAGATAAGTTTTTATCATCCTATGCCCCTTGAGTGAAACATCTCAAACAGTCCCTCCAGAATCGTCGCCTGGCATTTAAGGCCTTCAGTCACGGGGCTCCCCCTTCTCCCTCCAACAGCAACTCCTAATGTTCTGCTACCGAGGCTTCTTCACCCACCCCCGTTCACTTCTGCTCTCCTGCGCATCCCCACTCATCCAAGCCTTGGCTTTCTCTGTGCTCCACCTTCGCTCCTTTCCGCCCCTCCAATTCGCCAGTGTTATCCATTCCTCACCAAGTTCAAAGTCACTTCACCCTTGACCTCTCCCTGCCAACGCACATCCAGTTATGTCTTCCTCCCCTGAACTTCTTCAACAAGATAAGGCACGTCTCCCTCATTTGCTACGCCACATATAAATCACTTGCTGTAACAGTTAACAATGGGATATTATAGAATGTGACACAAACAATTCTAAGAGGGAAGGTCATGGGAATAAATGCCCACATTAAGAAAAAGCTCAAATAAACAACTAACTTTACACCTCAAGGAACTAGGAAAAGAACTACTATGTGAAAAGTTCGTGGAAGGAAGGAAATAACAAAGATCAGAACAGAAATAAATGAAATAGAGGCTAAAAAGATAATAGAAAGGATCTATAAAACTAAGAGCTGTTTTTTTTTAAAGATAAACAAAACAACAAACCTTTAGCTAGATTTACCAAGACTGCATCCTGAGAAAATAGAAAAGCTGAACAGACTAATTACTAGTATGGAGATGGAATCAATAACCAAAAACCTCCCAATAAAGACAAGTCTGGGACCAAATGGCATCATGGATGAATTCCATCAAATATTTAAAGAGGAATTAACTATATGGGAAAAGAAACTGAAAAAGAATGTATGTGTGTATATGTGTGGCTGAGTCACTTTGTTGCACAGCAGAAGTGATCACAACATTATACATCAACGGTATGTCCATAAAACTTTAAAGGAGTTCCCACTGTGGCTCAGGAGTAAGGAACCCAATTAGTATCCATGAGGACGCAGGTTTGATCTCTGGCCTGGCTCAGGGGGTTAAGGATCCTGCGTTGCCATGAGCTGTGGCGTAGATCACGGATGCGGCTCGGATACAGCATTGCTGTGGCTATGGCACAGGCTGGCAGCTGCAGCTCCGATCTGACCCTTAGCCTGGCAACTTCCACATGCCTCAAGTGCAGCCCCCCCCCAAAAAAGCAAAAAAAAAAAATAAATAAAACAAAACTTAAAAAATAAATAAGAATTGGAATTCCCATCTTGGTGCAGTGGAAATGAATCCAACTAGAAACCATGAGGTTGCAGGTTTGATCCCTGGCCTCGCTCAGTGGGTTAAGGATCTGGTGTTGCCATGAGCTGTGGTGTAGGTCACAGATGCGGCTTGGATCTGGCATTGCTGTGGCTCTGGCGTAGGCTGACAGCAACAGCTCCAATTGGACCCCTAGCCTGGGAACCTACACATGCCGTGGGTGTGGCCCTAAAAAAAGACAAGAGGCAAAAATAAATAAATAAATAAATAAGAATTAACATCAATTCTTCTCAAATGCTTCCAAAAAATAGAAGAGAAGGGAACACTTCTAAACTCATTTTATGAGGACAGCATTACTTTGATACCAAAACCAGACAAAGACACTGCAAGAAAAGAAAAGTATAGGCCAACATCCCTAATGAACATAGCTGTAAAAATCCTCAACAAAATATTAGCAAACTGAATTCAACAATACATTATAAGGATCATACACCATGATCAAGTGGGATTTATTCCAGGGATGCAAGGGGAGTTCAACATCTGCAAGTCAACCAATGAGATACACCATACTAACAAAATGAAGGATAGGAGTTCCCATTGTGGCTCAGTGGATTAAGAATCCAACTAGTATCCATGAGGATGAGGATTCGATCCCTGGTCTCATTCAGTGGGTTATGGATCTATGTTGCCATAAGCTGCACTGTAGGTCACAGATGCAGCTCAGATCTGGCATTGATGTGGCTGTGGCGTAGGCCAGCAGCTGCTGCTTCAGTTTGACCCCTAGCCTGGGAACTTCCATATGCTGTGGGGACAACCATAAAAAAAGGATAAAATCCATATGATCATTTTAATAGATGCCGAAAAAGTATTTGACAAAATTCAACATCCTTTTATGATAAAGACTTCCAGATCACTGGGTGTAGCGGGAATGTACCACAACATAATAAAGACCATATATGACAAGCCCACAGCTAACATCATACTCAATGGTGAAAAGCTGAGAGCTTTCTTTTAAGATCAGGAACAAGATAAGGATGACCACCCTCTCCACTTTAATTCAACATAACACTGGAAGTCCTAGCGAGAGTGATTAGGCAAGAAAAAAGAAATAACAGGCATCCAAATCAGGAAGGAAGACGTAAAACTGTCTCTATTTGCAGATGACATGATGTCATACATAGAAAACCTCAAAGACTCCATCAATAAACTGGTAGAATCAACAAATTCAGTAAATTTGTGGGATGCAATCTCAACACACAAAAATCAGTTGCATTTCCATATACTAATAATTAACTACAATAAAGAGAAATCGAGAAAACAATTCCATTTACAACTGCATTAAATATCTAGGAATAAATTTAATCAAAGAGGTGAATGATCTGTACACTGAAAACTGGAAGACAGTAAAGATGAAAAGAGGGATTTCCCTTTGTGACTCAGCCGTTAATGAACCCAACTAGGATCCATGAGGATGCAGGTTCAATCCCTGGCCTCGCTCAGTGGGTTAAGGATCTGGCATTGCTGTGAGCTGTGGAGATGGGACTCAGATCCTGTGTTGCTGTAGCTGTGGCATGGGCCAGCAACTGTAGCTCTGATTGGACCCTTATCCTAGGAACTTCCATATGCCATGGGTGTGGGCCTAAAAAAAAAAAAAAAAAAAAAAAAGAAAAAAAAATGAAAAGAAATTGAAGAAGACACAAATTAATGGAAAGATATCCCACGCTCATAGATTGGAAGAATTAATACTGCTAGAATGTCCATACTACCCAAAGCAATCCACAGATTCAATGCAATCCCTATAAAACTTCTCATGGCATATTTCACAGAAAGAAAAAACAAGCTTAAAATTTGTACGGAACCACAAAAGACCCTAAAAAGCCAAAGCAAACTTGAGAAAGGCAAATAAAGCTGGAAGCATCACATTTCCTGATTTCAAACTATACTACAAAGTTATAGTAATCAAAACAGTATGATGTTGGCATAAAAACAGACACATAGCTCAATGAAAGAGAAGAGAGATCCCAGAAGTAAACGCATGCATATATAGTCAGTTAATTTATGACAAAGTAGCCAAGAATATACATGGGGGATGGGGAAAGAATAGTGTCTTCAATAAATGGTGTTGTTCAAACTGGACAGCCACATGCAAAAAAATGAAGCTGGGCCCCTATCTCACATCATACACAAAAATCAACTCAAAATAGATTAAAGACTTGAATGTAAGACCTGAAAACCTAAAACTCTTAGAAGAAAACATAAGATCCTTGACATTGCTCTTGGTGATAATTTTCTGGATATGACACCAAAAGCATGGGTAACAAAAGCAAAAATAATCAAGTAGGATTACATCAAACTAAAAAGCTTCTACAGAGCAAAGGAAACCATCAACAAAATGAAAGGCAATGGGTAAAAATATTTGCAAATCATATATCTGGTAAAGGGTTAATAGCCAAAATATTTAAAGAACTCCTACAACTCTATAGCAAAAGACCACAGACAATTGGATTTTAAAAACATGAGCAAGAGTTCCCGTTGTGGCTCAGTCGTTAACAAACATGACTAGCATCCACGAGGATGCGGGTTCCATCCCTGGCCTCTTTCAGTAGGTTAAGGATCTGGTGTTGCCATGAGCTGTGGTGTAGGTCACAGACACAGCTTGGATCTGGTATTGCTGTGGCTGGGGCATAGGCTGGCAACTGTAGTTCTGGTTTGACCCCTAGCCTAGGAATTTCCATATGCTGCAGGTGTGGCCCTAAAAAAAAAGAAAAAAATAAAAAAAATTAAAAATAAGCAGAGGAACCGAATAGACATTGTTCCAAAGAAGACATACAGATAGTCAACAGATGCCATCAGATGCATGAAAAGGTGCTCAATATCACTAATCATCAGGGAAATGCAAATCAAACCACAATGAGGCATCACCTCACATCTCTTAGAAAAGCTATCATCAAAAAGACAAGAGACAACAAGTATTGGAGAGGATAAGGGAACCCTTGTGCACTGCTAGTGGGCATGTAAATTGGTGCAGCCACTATGAAAAACAGTATGGAAGTTCCTCAAAAAATTACAGACTGAACGACCATATGATCCAGCAATCTCACTTCTGGGTACGTATCTGAAGGAAATGAAAACAGTATATCAAAGAGATGTCTTCACCCCCATGTTCACTGCAGCATAATTCACAATAGACAACACATGGAAACAACCTAATTGTTCATCAATGAACGAGTGGATAAAGAAATATGGCACTCCCGTACACAAGGGAATATTATTCAGCCATGAGAAAGAAGGAAATTCTGCCATTTGTGACAACATGGCTGGACCTCGAGGGCATTATGCCAAGTGAGATAAGCCAGTAGAGAAACACAAATACTGCACGGTATCACTTACACGTGGAATCCAAAAAAAAAAAAAAAATCAAACTCTTAGAAACAGAGTAGAGAAGTGGTTGCCAGAGGTTGGGAGGAGGGGGTAAATAGAGAGAGGCTGGTAAAAAGGTACCAACATTCAACTCTAAGATAAAGTCTGAGGATCTAAAGTAAAACACAGTGACTGTAGTTGATAGCATTGTATTATATAATTAAAATGTGCTAAGAGAGTAGAACTTAAATGTTCTACCAAAAAGAAAAGAGCTAAATAATTTAAGATGATGGAAATGTTAATTAACTAGATGCTGGAAATCCCTTCACAATGTCTACATATATCAAATCCCCAAGATGTATATATTTTAAGTATCTTACAATTTTACTTGTCCGTTGTATCTCAATTTTACTTGTCAACTATATCTTACAATTTATTATTTCTTCTTATTATAATTTGCCAATTATATCTTACAATTCTACTTGTCAATTAGATATCAATAAAGCTATAAAAAATAAAAATAAAAGAATAAAACGCGATTTTCCCCTCTAGCCAAAAAGCAACATCGTGTATATGCATATTAACATAAAAGCCTCCATAAAAGTGAGCTATTCTATGTATGTAATTATATTATATATATTTAAAATATAAAACAGTTCACCATTGCTGGAGGCTTTTATGTTACTAGGCACTAAGCTCAGCATTTTTGTAAGCATCATTGCATTTGATTGGCAGAACAATCCTGTCAGGAAGAAGATGCAATTTTCATCCTTGTTTTATAGAGGAGGGAATGGCTGCTAGGTGGGGTTCACTTGGCCAAGGTCATACAGTCAGTAAATGATGAAGCTCACCTTCTTGTGGCCTCGCCTATCTTAGTACACAGGTATGAAGACGTATACTGTAAGCAAACTTTTTTTTTTTTCTTTTTAGGGCTGCACCTGTAGCATATGGAAGTTCTCAGGCTTCGGGTCAAATTGGAGCTGTAGCTGCCAGTCTATGCCACAGCCACAGCAACGCAGGATCCAAGCCATGTCTGTGACCTACCCCACAGCTCATGGCAAAGCCGGATCCTTAACCCACTGAGCGAGGCCAAGGATCAAGCCTGCATCCTCATGGATGCTAGTCAGATTCGTTAACCATTGAGCCACAACGGGAACGCTGCAAACATTCTTATAAGAATTTGTCAATATACAGAAAGAGAACTTGAGAGAGAGAGAGAGAAAAAACAATTTAAGTCAATTGGGCAATTCTATTCACCATTCCACACAATAAGATTTGCCCTGGAGTTAATGTGAGCTGGGAGATAACTAATCCGCTGTTTCCCGACAGTGTTGGTTCCCACACGGGATTCTCAGGTTTAAATACACGTGCTCTATAAATTCAACATGGCATCTAAATGTAAGCTAATTAGCTGGGTTCTTGACTAAAGAAAGAGAGTCCTCCGGTATAGAGTTGGAGGGGAAAATTAAAACAAACCCGTGTTGGACTTGTTAAAAAAGAGTATGTTTGTCGCCAATGTAGCTCGTTTCAAGGGAATTTCTGAGGGGTATTTTGTCAATAAATTATTATTAGTTTTGCTCACTAGGATCCTAACCCCTCATAGGAGACAACATCCCCATGCTTGTGCTGTTTCCTCAACTGGTGTGAAAACTCCTCATGAGTAGAGCCTGTAGCACAAACATCGTTGTATTTCTCCAAAGTGCCTGGCAAAGCGACTTGAAAATAATAGGTCGGTGTTGAAGATTATTCCTTAGACACATTTTCACAACAAGTTTAAGGTTCCTGAAACACCCCCAAGCGCCTTAGAAAATAGAAGGAAAGATTTCTGCTGTCACATACATCCCATGACTTGTTGGCATCTTCTGTGCTATTTCTAGAAACGGAATCTGTCTCTTCGCATCCTTAGCTGGATCAACTGAGCACCTGGCAGTTTCCTATTGATGCCTGTTCAGCTGTCACCTTCAAACCCCTGGTTCTGTTTGCTCAATGTGTCTCTTAGAGCAGGCCTGACTATTTTGGGTCTAAGCTACAGCTGTCGGCGTTTCAGGCGTACCTCACGTATTTCTAGAATTAGTTGGAAATATTTGAAGGCTGAAAAAAGGAACTATAATGTTCTAAGTATGAAGGAAATATTTAGGCAAGTATCAACTGGCAGCACATAAGGCTAACTAAGAAGAATCGAGTCCCTGGTGACAAAATGAGATGAGAACAACATAGCCAAGCTATCTTGGGTTTCTTGCATTTTAGTAGCATGGGGTGAGTTACCCAACTATTTATGTTATTTTTATTAGTGTGGTAATAAGGAATTGTCTAAACGTGAGACTGCTTGCTATAAATGGGAAATGACAGATTGACTGAACACATTTGCTTTGCTCCAACAGAGAGTAATCATAATTCTTCAATTAAAAAAGCCATCCTGGTTATATGTATGTCCTAGGGATGCTTTGAAAGTCAAGTTGTACCTCTTGACCTCATTCTTTTCAATTTTTGATAATAGTTTCTGCTCTCCAATCTGATAAGGTACAGTACTGACCTGGAGCAATTTGGCTCTGTACCAAATTAGCAAGAGAGGATTAGTTCTCTTGGAGGAAGAGTAGAGAGGAAAAGGAAAAGTAGAGAATAGATTTTATGGAATGGCTAGGCACCAAGGCAAGTTGCGGGTGATGGAGACTTTTTTTCAGCTTCCAAGATCAAATTAAATCTGGAGGTTTAATATTGGCCAGATCACTCATCTATCCCCTTGCATTTGGCACTTACTCTGGATTCCTGTATTTGGGTGTGTTGGGGAAGGTGACAAACCCCTCTTCAATTTTGCCTTTTAATAAGTTTACATCTTAACAATTTTGCTTTTATAATGTGCAGTGGAAAAACCCAAACCTAAAAATAACCAACAAACCCTCTGTCATCAAGATCCTCTGGATAAAAGCTATTAGTGGAACTAAAGGCTCTGGGAGATGAAGGAGGAAGCAGTTGTGCTGGTGCGACAAAGACCATGAGCTCAGTCCCTGAAAGGGTCAATTACCTTCAATGTCTGTGTTTACAGACTGCCTTCCAGATGATTCTGATGCAGGTAGTCCAGGGACCGTATTTTGAGAAACACTATCTTAGAGACTAAACACAGTCATGTTCATGGTCTAAAGAAAATGAGACCCTTAAGAGTCATTGCCTTTAGATTCTTTTTAAATTTTACTTTTCATGGGAATATATGCCTTTCTGATCATTTTAAGCCTGCTTCCTTCTAGCCAGTAAATCACTGATAAAGAGACCACTGAATTAGATCACGTGTTGGAGAACTTGAAAACTTACATTTTCATCCCTAGCACTGATTTGCTGTCTAATCTTGACTTAATCGGTTAGTTATTTTTCCCCTTTTGTAAACTGAAAGTCCATCTAAGAAACATCTGCTAAGTTTTGGATGAAAAGCACTGAGAAAATGCTTGAATCACAAGATAGGTTTTTTTTTTCTCTACCTAAGGTTGCCAGATTTTGAAAGGGGAAAAAAAGACACCCAGTTAAATTTGAATTTCAGATAAACAATGACAATTTTTGGCATAAGTATGTCCCGTGCAATATTTGGGATATACTTGTCCTAAAAAATCATCAGTTATTTGAAATTCAGATTTAACTGGGCATCCTGTATTTTATCTGGCAACCCCATCTCTATCGCCACCCTTTTCCTGGAGCCTGCACTTTCCAAGACTTGGGCAACAGAAGAGAGCATTTTGTAACTCAAGGTCAGGAAGGAAATGAGTACTCATTTAGCATAATACACTACAGGAGAAATGTTAGCAGGAGACTAACCTTCCACACTGGAGAAATCTAGGCATCTTCTGGTGATGGGGGGCAGGGGCGAAAGTGGGGGAATGGAGGGGAGGCCAGAGAGTGATTAGCAAACACACGTATGAAATCCCAAACAATATCCAATCAGTTATTCAAGAACATAATCCAACTGGCTTTTCTTACAGTCACAGAAAAAAAGAGAGAACCAGGGACTTCTTCAAACAGAAGTTTCCATCATTTTCACTGCCACCACTAAAGGTAATGAAGCATTTCTGTACCAAACAGCACAATCTTGGAACCACAGCTTGGCTCCTTTATTAACTCCTACATCCATCCACAGTCTCAAGTCAAGAATTTAGATTGCAAAATTCGCTGTGCTCTCTGGATTCCACAGGCTCCTATCCCCCCAGGTCAGGTTTTGCAAGGGGCTCTCAGTTTAGGCTAATGCTGCCCTGTTTTGGGAAAAAAAAAAAAAAAAAAAAAAACCAGCTCAACTCCTTTCTTGTGCCCAAAGGCACAAGTCTTTCTTCCTTATAGTTCCTGTGGCTCTTCACCCTCTAGTTCACTTTTCCTGCCTCCAGCTCTCCAAGGGACAACATAACTCTTTGCTATCATTCTGATCTTCCTGCCCAGATATGGATTTACAATGACAAAGCAACTACTTTGCTCTGAATTCAGCCAAACAGGGGTACTTGGAGGTCACAGGTAACTGATGAGGGTGGTGGTGGTTTCAAAAATTAAAAGAATTTTCTTCCTGATAAAAAGAAGCTATGCTCAGTGTCTAAAACTTTCAAAAATATATAAAAGAAAGGAAAATAAAATAATTTAAATCACAAGACCCAGAGATATCCACCCAATCTTTTGGTGACTGTTTTTCAATATTCATTCATTTCTTCATTTATTCCTTCAAAAAGTATTCATTAGCACCTATTAGGTGCTAAACATTGTTTTAGATTCAAGGGATTCATCAATAAACAAAGTCAAAAGGCAAAACTCCTACCCTGATGATGACATTTATATACATACACATAAAACATATAATTTTATGTTAAATGTATATATAATTTTACATTATACTATATGCACTATTACGTAACCTGCTCTTTCATGTAATACAGTGTTGTGGTTCTCATTGCATGTCAATAAATATTGATATATGCGATCTTTTTAATGTCTGCCTGGCATATTCTATAACATGTATGCACCATGACTTATTTAATTATTTCCCTACAGATATTTATTTCCAATTTCTGCTGCTATTAAAAATTCTCTTATGAGTATGCTTGTACATGTATATCTCTACAGGCTTGTCTAATCATCTTGTTAGGATAAATTACTGGTTTTACTCCTCTTACTTGCTGTTTCTTCTCAGTCTTTTTTTTGCTGTCTTTCCCTCCTCTGTTTGAGCTCTAAATGTTAAGGTATCCCAAGTCTAAAGCCTTAGCCCTCTTTTCTAGCTTCACTCCACCCTAGATCATCTCATACAATTCCATGACTTTAAACACACTATCTATATGCTGAGGACTTCCAAATTTATATCTCCAATCTTGACATCTTCTCTTGAGCTCTAGACGCATGTATCCAACCACGTTCTTGGAATGCCCACTTGTATATCTGTCATAGAATCTTAAACGTAGTGTGACCAAAAGAGAACTCTTAATTTTACCCCCCAATATATGCCTACCTTGGTCTTCCATACTTTAGAAGATGGCATCACCATCCACATAGTTACTCAGGCCCCAAACAAAGCATCAACCTGACTTCTCCTCTTTTCTTCACCCTTAGCCACCATATAATGAATCTTTCAAGTCTTTCCAAGTCTCAAAATATAGTTCAAATATGTCCCTTTCTCTCTATATTTACTGCTACATTCACTTGCTACTATCTTAATCCAAGTCACTATAACCTCTCACCCAGGCATTGCATCACTATTGTACTCTAGTTATTGTACTCTAACTGGTCTTTCTGTTTCCCCTGTTGCTCCTCTACCATCCTTTCTTTACACAGTAGCCAAAGTTATCTTTTAAATATATAAATGAGATCTTGTTGCCTCCATGCTTAAAACCCTCTAATGGTTTCAAATCACACTCAAGAGTAAATAAAAACTAATCCCCCAAAGGATAAACCCAAAGAAATCCAGGCAAGATACAAAGTCGAACTTCTGAAAACTAAATACAAAGAAAAATCCTGAAAGCAACCAGAGAGAAATGATATGTTAACTATAAGGGGAAAAAATCCAGTGTAAATGGATTTCTCTTCAGAACCTATGGAGGTCACAAAGTGGCACAAAGTTTTTCAAGCACTGAAAGAAAAGAACTGCCAACACAGAATTCTACATCCAGCAAAAGTATCCTTCAGGAAAGAAGGGGAAATCAAGACATTCTTGGATGAAGGAAAGTTAAAAGAATTTGTCACTAGTAGGACAACTATTAAAGAATGGCTAAAAGAAGTTCATCAAACAGAAAGAAATAATAAGGGAAGGGATCATAAAGCATCTGGAAGGAAGGAGGAACAAAGAAAGAGCAAAAAATGTGGTTAAATGCAATAGGCTTTCCTTCTTTTCTTGAATTTTCTAAATTATGTTTGATGACTAAAGCAAAAAGTTAAAACATTGTCTGATATGTTTCTTAATGTATTTAGAGGCATAATTTAAGACAATTACATTATAAACTGTAGGGGGTAAAGGGACATAAAGAGAAACAAATTTTTTATAGTTATTGGGTAAATGATGACAACAGTAGACTAGGACAAGTATACAAAGAGTATATAGCAATACAAAGAGATACACTAGAAAATCTGTAAGTAAATCAAAATGAAATTCTAAAAAATGTTCAAGTAACCCTCAGGAAGACAAGAAAATGAGAACAGAGAATCAAAAGACAGAGCAAACAGAAAATACAAACAACGGAGATGACAAAAAATGTCCCTCAGGGAAGGGTTCAACAAAATGTAGTGCATCCATATGATGGACTATAACTCAGTAATAAGTAGGAGAAAATCATTGATACACACAAAAACTTGGGTGGATATCTAAGGAATTATGCTGAATTTTGGGGTACTCCAAAAGGTCACATACTGTATGATTCCATTTATATAACATTCTTGAAATGATAAAATTGTAGAGATGAACAGATTAGTGGTTTCCGGGAGTTAGAGATGGGGTGGGTGTAACTATAAAAGGATATCATGAGGGATGTCTTTGTGGCGATGGACTAACTCTGTATCTTGATTACAGTGGTGGTTATACAAATCTACACAGGATAGAATGGCTTTGAACTATACACAAACATTGTACCCATGTATAATTCCTGGTTTCAACATTGTACTCTAGTTATGTAAAATGTAATCACTGACCAAGTTTCAGTTAGGCAAAATGAATGCATTCTAGAGATCCGCTATCCAACATTGTGCCTATAGCCAACAATTCAACATTGTACACTTAAAATTTTGTTAAGAGGGCAGATCTCATGTTAAGTTCCTAAAGACAAAAGAACGACCAAAAAAGGGAGCAGGAAGAAACTTTCAGAGGTGCTGTATAGCTATTACCTGATTGTGGTGATGGTTTCATGGACATATGCATATCTTCAAACGCATCAAATTGTATGCATTCAATATCTCCAGATTTTAAAAAAATATATCAGTTCTACCTCAACAAAGCTGTTAAAAAAACCAAGATGTAACCACTGTAAGCAAATGGGTGAACAGGACAAAAGATGTCTCTGTGCTACATTTCCACCATCCTGCGAATCTATAAGTATATCAAAATTTAAAGTTTAGAAAAGGGTGACCTCAAAAAGGGACAGATATTCGACGATGGTGTATGAGGAGATGCAACATCAAGATGGCAATTCTCTTGAAATTGATCTATACATTTAATCCAAGTTCAATCAAAATTGCAACAGGATTTTTAATGGATCCTGAGAAGCTGATCCTAAAATTTATACAGAAGAGTAGAGCACCAAGAATAGACAAAACAATTTTGAAGAGGAGCAAGAGGATGGCAGATTCTGAATACTTACTATAATGTTATAGCAACTAAAACAGTGTGGTGTGGTATTAGCAGATGGATAAACAAATAAACCGATGGGATAGAAAAGAGCCCAAGAACAACTCATGTAAATCTGTGAGAACTGGGTATAAAACAGAGGTTAGTTATCAATCATGGAGGATATGATACAGACTATTCAATAAATGGTGTTAAAATGATCCACATGAGAAAAGGGAAAAATTAAAGAACTTCTTCAAATCCTACCTAAGAATCAAAATGAATTAAATGGAGTTCCCATCACGGCACAGTGGAAACGAATCCAACTAGGAACAATGAGGTTGTGGGTTCGATCCCTGACCTCGCTCAGTGGGTTAAGCATCCGGCATTGCTGCAAGTTGTGGTGTAGGTCGCAGATGTGGCTCGGATCTGATGTTGCTGTGGCTGTGGCAGCTGTAGCTCTGATTCGACCCTTAGCCTAGGAACCTCCATAGGCCGCAGGTGCGGCCCTAAAAAGCAAACAAAACAAAACAAAACAAAAAACAAAAATGAATTAAAGATCTAGATATTAAGAGCAAATTTTCATAACATTTTGATGCAAGTATAGCATACCTTTATGGTCTCCGAGTAGGGAAGACTCCATTAACCACACACACTCACACACCATCTCACAAAGTTTAATAGAAAAGACTGATAAATATGACTGCATTAGATATTAAAATGTGTATAGAAAAGACAACCCTATAAAGTTAAAACAAGCTGTATAGTCGGAGAAGACATTTGCCATGCAAAAACTAAAAAAAGAAAGAGCTTCTAAAATATATGTAATAAGTCAATTTTAAAAAGGCAACCAACCCCAAAGAAAAATGGGCAAAGATGACACAACAGGCAACAGAGTCAAGAAACTAGAATGATCTATCCATAAACGAAAAGATGCTCAACCTCACTAGTATTTGGGGAAATACGCCAAAAAAAAAAAAAAAAAAAAAAGAGAGAGACACCATATTTACTTGTCAGACTGGCAAAAGTTAAAACTCAAAAGTTGTCAATGGTATGGTGTCACAGGACCACAGAGACTATTGGTGGGACCAGAACAATTAAGAGTGTGTGCATCTTCCAAGCAGCAATTCCACTCTACAATCTAAAAGGTACATACTATTGAGAAGTTCCCACCCAGTGTACAAAGACGCATCGACACCAGCATTCACTCCAAGTTGTTTGCTTTGAATAGTTTTTTAAAAATGGAAACAAGCTAAATATCCATCAACTGCAGAATGAGTAAATGAAATGCGCCATGGTTGTGCTATAGGTTACAGTTCAGCCAGGAAAATCGAACTGCACCCACATGGATTGATCCCAGGAACATAATGCTGAATTCCAACAGCACATGGAAATGTAGCACAGAGACATCTTTTGTCCTGTTCACCCATTTGCTTACAGTGGTTACATCTTGGTTTTTTTAACAGCTTCATTGAGGTACAACTGATATATTCTTTAAAAATCTGGAGATATTGAATGCATACAATTTGATGAGCTTAAAGATATACCCCTGAAACCATCACCACAATCAGGTAATAGCTATACAGCACCTCTGAAAGTTTCTTCCTGCTCCCTTTTTTGGTTGTTCCTCTTAAGGAAATTGGGTGGACTGGAAGTGGGGAATTAAGGGAACTTCGACTTTTCCTATAGTTGATTTTAAAAACTATTTTAAAAGGATATTCTATGAAAGTAAGCTTTTTTTAAAGGAAAACAAAGTAAATACCACAGTGTATTCCACGCTGCAGGACAAGAACACAAGTGTTTGCTATCTGCTTCCCTGTACCTCCCCGCATTTTTAAAATTCTCAATATAAATGAGAGATGTGGAGTTCCCGTCGTGGCTCAGTGGTGAACGAACTCGTCTAGGAACAATGAGGTTGCAGGTTCGATCCCTGGCCTTGCTCAGTGGGTTAGGGATCCGGCGTTGCTGTGAGCTGTGGTGTAGGTTGCAGACTCGGCTCGGATCCTGCATTGCTGTGGCTGTGGCTGTGGCGTAGGCTGGTGGCTACGGCTCTGATTGGACCCCTAGCCTGGGAACTTCTATATGCGGCGGGAGCGGCCCTAGAAATGGCAAAAAAAAAAAAAGAGAGAGAGACGTGCTGCGAGATGGTTCTGACACATTCTCAGTTTGGGGAACCAGCACATTAAGGTCCTAGGAACGAAGGCGGCAGCGTTTAATCCGAAGGTAGAGGCACCCCGGAGGGTGTGGGGGATGAAATGTGAAGGCAAAACTTCAAAGGGTGCGATTGTCCTCTAACTGCTAGTCTAACTGCTAGTTAAGACTAACTGCGCTGGTCCTGCAGTTCGGGTAAACGGCCACCGCTTTGACAGCCTGACAGGTTTCCCCTTCATTCGTTATGAATAAACCTGCGCTGAGAACACCACCACCAGAAATAAAATTTAAAGCAAGCGTTGTTGAAACACGGCCACCTAGGGGCAAATAAATCCCTTCGAATTTTATTGAGCATTTGTTCTATCTTGCTGGTCAACCTTGAGTAGCCTGAACACAATGTAGCTACTTCTTGGCTTGTCTGCAGAGTATCAAGGCTCCGCGGTGGCTTTACTCCCTTCACCTCAGTCAACTCTAGCAGTTGTTTAAACTGCTCACATCTTTCTTCAGGCACGGTTTTAAGTGAGAGTCTTTTTATTACTCTGGGCATGTTCCTGCTCCTAGCCAGTGCTCAGAATTTTAACCATGTAGCTATTCAGTTTCTCTCTGTCTCCTTGCATGGGGGAGAAACTGGATTTCTTTTGCACAGCTTGGCAAAGGCCAGCAGGGAGTCAGAGATTACAGCCAGATGTACATCTGCATGTCAGCAGCGAGAAGGTCTGGGATGTGGTGCTTTTTCAATCAGAAGGGAGTCATTTTCCCCCGAAAGGAGATGGCCTCCTCCCTCTCATCAGATATTTGGCTGCTAGATGCTCACTGATTAATTACTGAGGTTGTGTCTCTACACAATGGGTCTTCTTAACAACAATTCTAGCAGGCTTCCAGTTCTCTCCTGAATGTGCTTCTTATGTTTCAAAGAAGGATCCTCCTTTCCCAGAGCAGACATTAAAAAAAAAGAAGAAAAGCAGTTCCAAGTGCAAAGCATTGTTTTAAAAGAAATAAAGTAATTCTACCACCGCTTCTAACAGTAGAAAATCAAGCAGCAGCGGGAGGGGAGTTTCAGGAACAGAGAAACATTTCAAGTACCTTCAAATCAGAATAGCGATCCCACCCCTTATTCTATTTGCATGTGAGGTATTATTCCATCTGTCTTCTGGTTGATTCCAGAAATCCATTTTCTTTGGGGAAGGTAAGGCAACACAGGCCCTCCCGCTCTGTCATCCCCAGCAGCCGGCCGCACGCCCAGCAGAGATAGCAGATCAAGTTCATTATTAGTAAGAGCCTTGTCTAGTTTGACTCTTTAATGAGATGCCCCCCTCTGTTTTCTAGGACAGACATATGAGGTCCACAATAGAGCCACTCCATGAAACCCAGCCTGCACACTGCCTCTTGGGTCACATTTTCAGTTCTAAGGAGCGCAACATGCAATGCAGCCGGGATGAGGAGCAGTTGGCCGTGACAAGGATGATTACGGGCTCTCCGGGACAGGCTCAATTCACAAGTATCACAGCTTTAACTAAGATCCCATCTCTGTATCCAAGGAAAGACTGAAACGATAAATGAGCAGCAGCTCTTTGAGATCAACGACCATCAGCCCAAGGAAAGACTGAAACTTGATAAATGAGCAGCAGCTCTTTGAGATCAACGACCATCAGCTCTGTAACAATTTGGGGCCAATCCAGTTGAAACTGTGTTTATTCAAGCGGCACCGACCCATCGGACCTGCCCAAGTTCATCTCTGCTTCCTCCCCCACACAGCACACACCCTGTGGGCCACTCCAACAATTCCCAAATGACGTACGAGTGACAGATGGTGTTCACATGCCTGACACACTCCTGTGCGTGTAACTCGGGGAATGCGTGACTCTTGGCATGCTGGCTGTCACTTGGACGCTCTTCTCTAACTCTCATCAAAACGTACTGAAATGCAAGCAAGTGCGAATGATGCCGTTCTTATAAGGATGCCCTGGAATCCATTCCAACTTATAACGAAAGTAAATCCTTCGGTGATTTTGGTATGTTCGCTATCATCCGTAACGAAGCATGTCACACTTTACAGCCAATCATGACTCATCAGCTGTGGCTGACAGCGGCTATATCCTTATCATATCCATGACCTGCCATGCTCTCTCCTGCCTCTGCAGATGCTTTCCCCTCTACTCCCAAAGGTCCTAAACTCCACAGGGTAAATCCACAAAACAAGTTTGTTG
Source organism: Sus scrofa (assembly GCF_054392235.1). Taxonomy (NCBI): domain Eukaryota; kingdom Metazoa; phylum Chordata; class Mammalia; order Artiodactyla; family Suidae; genus Sus; species Sus scrofa. The sequence continues at coordinate 120,760,194 of NC_139401.1, forward strand.
ACTGATTGCAGGAATGAATAAATGAAGTGCTTGCAACCTCAGATAAGCCTCCCACTGTGTTTAGAACGTTCACACATTGGGCTGCAGCCATGCATCCGTGAAAACTAATATTCTGTTACACATAGCAAAGTCAACTGCGATGATGGGCAATGTTCTTAACCAGAAAGCACTGGGTAGTAAGATGCTTTGCAGCTGCACAGTTTTATTAAGGGCTGTCTAAATAAACATAAAACATGTTTGCCAGGAGAGCGTAAGAAAGACGGATGCAAATTTCAGTCAGAAAATAGGTACATTCATTCCTTTTTTTTTTTTTTTTTTTTTTTTTTGCATTTGCCTTAACACGTGCCCCTAAAACAGCAATTATCCTTGGATGTCATTTTTGACCAGCGACAGGGACCAGAAATAGTGACTTAATTGGGGCCAGAGTTTGCTGGGACATAATATGGCTACTGTGCCTGGAGTCTTTCTTGGTCATAAAAGCAGTAAGGAAGCATGACATAACGGTGTGATGGGAAATCGCAGCCCAAGCCATTTTGGTTGGCAGAATTTGAAAGACAAATAAACATTACTTCAGGAGCAGAGAAGACGTGCCTAATTACCTCTGTGCCTGGGCTGGGATCCCAGCAGCTTGTGCAGGTCCTGGACTCAGGTGTGTCCACACGGACGGGGTCCAGGTGTGCAGGGGTCAGGATGCTCCAGTGGAGTTAGGTTCGCTAGGGATGTGAGCACTGGAAGCCCCACCTCCACAGCCTGTCCAGGGAAATCAGGTGGCCCGACGGAAGCAGAAGGGCCTCCTTGAAGGGTCCCGTGCTCCTGGAGGGAGCGGGATTGGCGGAAGAGGAGAGGCTGCTCCCAGCCACTCTACCTTGGAAGTAAAGGGGAGGGGAGCCAATTGCATTCATGAATCTTGAATCTCTGCCATTTTTACCTCAGGCCAGCCCAAGGCACCTCCTCCTTCCCTTCTAAGGCCTCCCCGCCTGGCTGCAGCTGTGGCCCAAATGGCTGTGACCACAGCCTTGGGAGAGAGCCTAAAGAAGGCTAGAGACCTAGCTTGCTGCGCTCTCGGAGTTCAGAAACTGCCATTCTCTTGACTCTTCTGTCTTACACTCACAGCCCCAGGCTGCTGTCCTCTCCTGCGTCAGCTTTCTCTGTCTCTGCCCCCTTATGGAAACCGGTCGCCCTTTCGTAGTGCAGTAGCTCATGGTAGGACCCCAGCAAGGCTTTCCCTGGGGGCACTCATGTCTTTACCAAGGCTCTTTCCCCTCTCATTCCTTATGCATACACTCCTAACCCCATCAACCCATCCATTCTCAACCTTTAATTTTTATTTTATTTTTTTGCTTTTTCTTTTTAGGGCCACACCCATGGCATACGGAGGTTCCCAGGCTAGGGGTCCAATTGGAGCTGCAGCTGCCAAGCTACACCACAGCCAGCACCATGCCAGATCGGAGCCACGGAAACATGAGGGACGAACACCAGCAGGGCTGAGGGTTGCAGGCTCCCCATTCTCTGCTCTCCGGCCTCCTCCTCTTGGACCATCACAGCCCTCACGGGTTGATCACGCAGATGGCTTTCTATGTGCTCGGCGGAATTTCTCATGTTCGAGATCCACCACAATGAGGTGGGGTAGGTGTTACCCCCATTTTATAGAGGGTGACACTGACACAGAGAGAAGCTAAACTAAGCTAAGCTAGCAACTTGCCTAAGATCAAAGAATGAATAAGTAGCAGAGCTAGGATTTGAACCACCCTACTCAGAAGCAACCCCCCCCCACCCCCAGTGCTTGTTCCAGGCCCAGGGGCCTTTTGCCACCAGTTGTGACTTCCTTCTGTTTGCTTTTACATGGGGTTGGTTTTTGAGAAAAGCAGAGCCGACTCTACGCACTGACAGACCATTGACCACAGGTGCCTGCAGGGACCTTTCTAACCCTCAAATCCTAACCACCACCCCTGCCACCCCCGCTGCCATCTCTCCCGCTCTCCCGCTGCCCTCCCCTTCTCTCTGTCTCGCGCATGCGCGCAGAGTTCTGAAACCATTCTACTTTGGGGCTGCCAAGACTTCTCTATTGCTGTTTCAACCAGTCAGTGAGCTTCACTGAGGTGCCAGGATTTGGAAGCCTGGCCTAGAAGACCAAGGTCTTTGGACACCTGTTCTTGGATCTGTAAGTCTTCCTTAAGTTTGTTTCATTTCTTCTCCCGAGGCGCTCTGCTCTTATCTACCTTGAATGGATTAATTAAAGAGGTGCCCAGCATTTTTTAATGCTAGAAGAATTAGGCTTGAGGCTATGGGCAGATGCTTACCTGCAATGTAGGTATGTCTTAGATGCCTGAGTGACACCAGGCTCCACTAAGGAGAAAAAGGCCCAAGGGATTTTGTGGCTGAGCCTGGGATATGTGTGTGGGGGGGGTGCCCCGTGGGGTGAGAAGAGGCCCAGTGGGGCACGGAAGGTGCAACAATAAAACACAAACTCCACTGCCTCAGTTTTGCCAGGCGCCTGGGCAGGCCACGGCATTCGCTGATGCTACCACAAAGACTGGCCGCGGTGGCTGTGCACATGCCGGTACCCTGGGCAGCAGCAGGCCCAGCTGGGTAAACAGAAGCGCAGGAGCAAAACAAGCCTGCCTGGTCCCCGCCTCCCTCTTCCTTTCCAGCTCACCTGGGGCTCCCTATCGAGCTCATGGGCCCAGGTGTCCTCTGATCCATCGCCTTTGCCCTTTACAAGGGAGAAATGTATCTATCGGAGGTGCCAGCTCAGCCCCACCTGTGACCCGCTCCCAGCATCCCTTGCCCAGAACCATTTTGCTCATGTAGCCAAAAAGCAAGCAGAGATGGACCCTTAAGGTTGGCCTCTGGTTAGGGGGCCCGGGATGGTTAACTTTCATTCACAGAGTTATGGAGACGAATGGGGCATGGTCTCCACTTTAAGCATCAGCCAATGCCAAGTGCACACAGCCCGGTCAGGACCAGCGCTGGGCCCAGACTTTACCCTTATCCCTTTGCCTCATGGCTTGAGGTTTTTATACATTGCCTGTGCTCAAGTTTGGAGCGCTCACATTTTCGAGATCCCTCATCCTCTTAGCAAATGGATGTTCGTCCACCGTTATGTCATTGATCCCCAGGAAATTTCCCTCAGGAGGTCCCCATAGTGTCATGATCCACAGGGTGACCTTTTGACTACTGTATCTCCAGTGCCTAAAACAGCACTAACACATAATTGGTGCGGATTAAATACTCGTCGAGAGAATGAATGAACTGGCATGGTGTTAAAATGCAGTCTCTAGAGTCAGACAGACCACAATTCCAGCCCAGGTTCTGCCAGTGTGACCTTGGGCCTTGCTTTCCTTGTCTGTAAGATAAGAATAATAGCATCATAACAGGCCTATCAGCTACTGTTATTATTTTGTATACCAACTGCAAGCAATAGGTCCAGACTGCCAAGAGTGCTGAACTGAAGGTTCTGTGATCTCATCTTGCTTTGATGGAAGAGAGTGCTCTAAGGCCTGCTATGGTGAAGATGCGAGAAGCGAAACCTTGCTTACGAGAGATTTGCCTTTTTTGGTTTGGCTGGCCAAGCCCCAGCTATCTGGAAGAGTCTTCAGGGAGAAATACATTACATGCCTATGACAAGCAGCTTTTATTAACCAGGCAGATGTCAGGAAAAGAACTTAGGCCTTCATTGGGAACCCTCCCCCAGAATGAGGGCAAGGGTTGAGGGCAGGTCTGCCTACTAAAATTCTGAAATCATTCAAATAGCTCATTCTTTGCCCAAGAGTTGGAAATAGCATTCAGACTCTTCATCAAAGAGCTTCCCAGTCTGAGTCCACCATCAACGGAGACGCAGATTCCCAATGGGGAGTCATTTCCCTATTCCTGAGTGGCATCTTTGGCTCTATAAGCAGAATAGCTGCCTTACCATGTGCTTGAGTTTGTCAAATGTCACACACTATATTTCAAACATGCGAGTTGACATCATGTGAGCAATATTACACTATTTCAAACTTCATTTGAACTTCAAAAGAGATGTCAGTTGCCTTGGCCCCACCTAAATATGTGGTACTTTTGATCAACGGGTACCTTATGGCCAAGAAGACTTAGAGGCCCATGTGTAATTAGAAGTGGAGCCAAGAAAGAGAATTGTGACTAAAGGTAAATGAACCCAAGTCTTGGAAAGTTTGAGTTTAGCTGGAAACACAAAGCACATGAGGTCAGAGCAAGTCTTAAATTCTCTATCTGCAAACACTCCCATGACATCACCTTGAGCCTGAGAGTGTCCTTGGGGTCCAGAGAAGTGTGAGCCAGGAAGCCTCCCTGGAGAAAAAAAATCTTCCCCAGCACCAAGTCTCTCCAGGGACTTTTCGCTCTCAGCAAAGCTGTAGGGTGGACTGGGCTATGAGGGGCACTGTGAGGGTGGGAGTGGAACCTTTGACTCCCACTCCCTAAGCCTGCTTCACCAAATAACAAACTTGCCTGTAGGCATTACTTGAAAATTACATAAAGCGCAGCACCCGGCTCTCCAGAAATACCTCCTTCTTGGCCTCCAGCAAGTCACCTTTTTTACAAATTCCTCACGGTCAGGGAATTTGGACAGGGTAACTTAGGGAGAGCTTAGCAAACAAGAACACGTGGTTCAAGCAAATGGATGCCATCTGGCCAGTTAGCAAGGAGTGTAGGTAAGGGACACCCAAAAGGGAACCAATTTTGAAAGCAGTCTCTGGGAGAGGGCCCCAGCTCAGGAGCAGAGACCTCAATGTCCTGGGACCCAGATACTTGAGGCCACTGGGGGCTGAACACAGCAACACAAAGGGGAGATTAGAGGACAAAGATAAATGTTTGCATTTTGCTTGAAGTCATGTGAGACAGTCTCCCCCCCCCCCCCAAACCCTCCTTGTCATCAGACAGAAGGGAGACAAATCTAAAAGATTACTTTCCTCCTTTCCTCAGCCCGCCTCCCTCTCTGGCCAAATGAAGTGGGTACAAAAGGGCCTGTGAATCATTGTGTTTTACAGAAGGCTAGGCTCCCTTGTTGCTGATAAAGAATTTGAAACTGTCATTCTCTAAATAGGAAGGATTTCATCCAAGCTGTTTTCACCTCGTATCTGGGCAAAAATATCCCTTATGAATATAGACGTAAAAACCCTCCATTCAGAATGGGTAAATCCATAGAGAGAGAAATTGTATTAGTGGTTGCCAAGGGCTAGGGAGAAGGGAGAGTGAGGAGTGACTGCATAACGTGTAAGGGGTTTCCTTTTGGGATGATGAAAATGTTCTGGAACTACATAGTGATGATGACTGCACAGTATCGTAAACGTACTAAATGCCACTGAGTTGGACACATTGAAATGGTTGAAAGAGTGAACTTCATGTGTGTTTTACCACAGTAATAAAACATCCTCAACAAAATACTAATAAAGTGAATTCAACAACATATAAAAAGGATTACATACACTGGCCAAGTGGGATTTCTACCAGGAATTCAAGGTTGGTTCAAAATATGAAAATCGACCAATGAAATATGCCTTATTAATAGAACAAGGTACAGAAAACACATGTCATCTCAGTAGATGTAGGTCAAGCATTTGACAAAAATCCAATATCCTTTTATGATTAAAAACACTCAACAAACTACAAATAGAAAGTAACTTCCTCAATCTGACAAAAGACATCTATGAAAAACCCACAGCTAACATCAAATTTAATGGTGCAAGACTGAAAGCCTTCTCCTTAAGATCAGGAGTAAGACAAGGATATCTATTTTTAGCACTTCTACTCAACATTGTACTAGAGATTCTAGTCAGGCCAATTCGGCAAGAGAAAGAAATAAAAGGCATCCATGTTGGAAAGGAAGAAGTAAAAATATTCCTAATTACAGATGATCTAATTTGATATGCACAAAATCCTAAAGAATCCACCAAAAAACCCTACTAGAGTTAGTAATCATGTTCAGCCAAGTTACAAGATGCAAGATCAAAAATCAATTGTATCACTATACACTAACAACGGACAAACAGAAAATCAAATTAACAATTCTTTTTGCATTAAATAATACAATAATTAGGAATAAATTTAACAAAAGAAGTACAAGACTTGCACAATGAAAACTATAAAGCGTCATGGAATAAAATAAAAGAAGACCTAAATAAAAAGAAGGATATTCCATGTTCATGGATTAGAAGACATAATATTGTTATGATGGCAATACTCCCCAAAATGATCCACAGATTCAGTGCAATCCCTAACAAAATCCCACCTGACTTTTCTTGTAAAAATTGACATGTTGATCCTAAAATTCATACGTAATGATAAGAGACACAGAGCTAAAAACATAAAAACCAAAACTAAAACTCTTAGAAGAAAACATAGTTGTAAATCTTCATGACATTGGATTAGGCAATGGATCCTTAAATAGGACACCAAAAGCACAAGTGGCAAAAGAAAAAAAAAAGAGATAAATCGGATGATTCAAAAATTTAAAACTTTTATATGGCAAATGATACCACCCAGCAAGTGAACAGACAACATACAAAATGGGAGAAAATATTTTCACACCATATATTTGATAAGGGACTTGTACCTAGAATTTGTGCAGAACTCTTACAACTTAATAATAAAAAGATAAATAACCCAATTAAAAGTGGAGGAGTTCCTGCCATGGCACAGTGGAAACGAATCCAACTAGGAACCATGAGGTCGTGGGTTTGATCCCTGGCCTCGCTCAGCGGGTTAAGGATCCAGCATTGCCATGAGCTGTGGTGTAGGTCGCAGACTCGGCTTGGATCTGGTGTGGCTGTGGCGTAGGCTGGCAGCTACAGCTCCGATTCGACCCCTAGCCTGGGAACCTTCATATGCTGTGGGTGCAGCCCTAGAAAGACAAAAAATAAATAAATAAATCAAAGTGGGCAAAGATCTGAATGGACATATTTCTCTAAAGAGGATATACCAATGGCCAGTAAGTACATGAAAAAATGCTGACCACCATTAGCTATCAAGGAAATCCAAGTCAAAACCAGAAAGAAATGCAGTCAATAGACACATGAAAAAATGCTGAACATCACTAATTATTAGAGAAACATGAATCAAAGCTACAATGACGTACCACCTCACACCAGCGAGAATGGCCATTATTTAAAAATCTACAAAGAATAAATGCTGGAGAGGGTGTGGAGAAAAGGGAATCCTCCTACACTGTTAGTGGGAATGTCTATTGGTACAATCACTATGGAGAACAGTGTGGAAGTTCCTTAAAAAACTAAATATATATAACTACCGCATGACCAAGCAATCTCACTCCTTTTCATATAGCCAAAGAAAACCATAATTTGAAAAGCTATATGTATCCCAATGTTCACTGAAGCTCTATCTGCAACAGCCACGACATGGAAGCAACCAAAAATGTCCATCAACAGAGGAATGGATAAAGAAGATGTGGTACATATACACAATGGAATACTACTCAGCCATAAAAAGTTATGAAATAATGCCATTTGCAGCAACATGGATGGACCTAAAGATTATCATATTAAATGAACTAAGTCAGGCAGAGAAAGACAAATACCATATGATATCACTTACATGTGGAATCTAATAAAAATGATACAAAAGACCTTATTCATAAAACAGAAACAAACACACAGATTCTGAAATCAAATGTAGGGTTACCAAAGGGGAAACTGGGAGGAAGGAATAAATTGGGAGGATGGGATTAATATATACACACTACTATATATAAAATAGATAACTAACAAAGACCTACTGTATAGCACAGGGAGGTTTACTATAATAAACTATGTTCTGTAATAAACTATATAGGAAAAAAGAATGGATATATGTACACGTATAATTGATTCCCCTTGCTGTAAACCTGAAGCTAATACAACATTGTAAATCAACTATATCCCAATAAAAAATTTCTAAAAGGTCTACAAATAACAAATGCTGGAGAGGATGTGGAGAAAAGAGAACCCTCCTACACTGTTGGTAGGAATGTTTGGTACAGTCACTACGAAAAACTAAGGATAGTGTTATCATATGATCCAGCAATCCCATGCCTGGGCATATACCCAGACAAAACGATAATTCAAAAAGATACATGCACCCCTATGTTCATAGTAGCACTACTCACAATAGCCAAGACATGGAAGCAACCTAAGTGTCCATTGACAGGGGAATGGATAAAGGAGATGCAGTACATATATACAAAGGAATAGTACTCAGCCATAAAAAGGAATGGAATAACGCCATTTGCAGCAACATGGATGGACCTAGAGATTATCATATTAAGTGAAGTAAGTCATACAGACAAAGATAAATATCATATGATATCACTTATATGTGGATCTTAAAAAAGGATACAAATGAACTTATTTGTAGAACAGAAACAGACTTTGAAAAACTTACAGTTACCAAAGGGGACAGGTAAGGGGAAGGGAGGGGTGGACTGGGGTCTGGGGATGGAAATGTTCTAAAATTAGGTTTTGATGATGGTTGTACAACTATAAATATAATAAAGTTCATTGAATTAAAAAAATAAGGTCCATGTTTGCATTAGTAATATGAAAAAAAAAATAAAAGAGTGAAGTAACAGTATTATTTAAATGTTGATCTTTATAATAGATTGGAAATAATATCTTTGCAAATATTTACACTTATTTTTAAATTGTGTAAAAAATGTGCAAGGGGACACAGTTCTTAAAGGTCAGGAAACACTGATAATGGTACAAATCAATTATGTGATATTTCTGTCAAAAATGTATAACCTCGATCTAATCAAGAAAAAAATCAGCCAACCCTAAATTTAGAGGCATTCTGCAAAGTAGCTGGCCAGTATCTTAAAAAGCATCAAGGTCATGAAAGACAGAAGAACTGTTAGATATTGGAGGAGACTAAGGAGCCATAACAACTGAATGCCATATGGGATCCTGAATCGAATTCTGGAACAGAAAAAAAAAAAATCACTGGAAAGCCTGGGGAAATCAGAACGATGACGTTTCCCGTTCAACCGTGTTTAATGCAGTGAACTGAGAGTTTGTGTCCCCCCTCCCTCCTCCAAATTCACATGATGAAATCCTAATCCTCAACACGATCTTATTAGGATGGGTGGCCTTTGGGAGGTGATTAGGTCATGAGGGTGGAGCCCTCGTGCCTAAGATTTGTGCCCTTACAGGAGAGACACCATAGAGCTCCCGCGCCCTCTTTCCGCACGTGAAGATACAATGAGAAGAAGGCAGTTTGCAACCTGCAAGAGGACGCTCATCAGAATGCAACCGTACTGGCATCCGTTTATCAGGTCTCCAGCCTCCGGAACTGTGAAAAATAAATTTCTGTTGTTCATAAGTCACCTAGTCTGTGGTACTTCACTGAGGCGACCTGAGTGGACTAGGACATTTAGTTAGTATTTTTGTATCTGTGTTCATTTCCTGGTTTTGATCACTGTTTTATGGTTAAGTCAGTTAATATGAAGAAAAGCTGGATGAAGGAACTAACTCTCCATACTACTTTTTTTTCAACTTTCATGTCAATCTAAAATTACTACAAAATAAAAAATTTAAAATCTCAGGGGATCCTCGGGCAGAAGCATTTGAAGATTATTGAGTTACGTGAGTCACAGTGTCCATAAGATAAAAGCAGACCAGGGCAGCTCTTCCTGGTTCTGAGACCTGAGAGAAACTTCTCCCCCAGTGCCCTCAGCACACACTGATGTGATAAGATCCTCAGCATCCTCTGGCAGGAAACAGTGACAAGCCAGGCTCATTTTTCTTTCTGTAGGTCTGCATTGTGTACTGAAGGATGCTTAGATCCTTCTCAAGTGCACGTCATCAATTTATTTCCTTTTTCAAAAGAGCGTTTTTCCCTATTACAAAGGCAATATAAATTTCTAATAGAAATTTTGGAAGACAAAGATAACTACAAAGAAGAAAATTAAAAGTATGATTAAGTATATTGGTCTGTTTCCTTCCTTCTTATATTTCCATGCATATGTATACACGATTTGTGGGTTCTTTTTAAAAAAATAAAGATACCCAGAATTTCTGTTGTGGTGCAGCAGAAATGAATCCGACTAGCAGCCATGAGGATGTGGGTTCGATCCCTGGCCTCACTCAGTGGGTTGGGGATCTGGCATTGCCTTGAGCTGTGGTGTAGGTCGCAGATGCAGTCAGATCCTGAGTTGCTGTGGCTGTGGCCGGCAGCTGCAGCTCCAATTCGACCCCTAGCCTGGGAACTTCCATATGCCACAGGTGCGGCCCTAAAAAGCAAAATAAATAAATAAACAAACAAACAAACAAGTAAATAAACAATAAAACCACTGATCATCTGTCATTATTGTAAACTACTTTAAAAATAATTATAATACCATCTCTCCACATCATAACATAATTTTCTCCATCGTTTTATTTAAATTTATTATGTTTTAAAAGTCATACTCCATTTATAGTTATTATGATATATTTGCTATATTCCCTGTGTTGTACAATATATCCTTATAGCTTATTTGATACATAATAGTTGGTACCCCTTAATCTCCTACCCCTATATTGCTCCTTCCCCTCCCCTCTCCCGACTATTTGCTCTCTACATCTGTGAGTCTGTTTCTGTTTTTTTATAAACATTCCTTTGTTTTATATTTCAGTTTCCATATGTAAGTGATATCATACAGTATTTGTCTTTCTGTATCTGACTTATTTCACTTAACATAATGCCCTCTAACACCATCCATATTGCTACAAATGGCATTCTTTCATTTTTTATTTTTGTGACTAATATTCCATTGTGTGTGTGTGTGTGTGTGTGTGTGTGTGTGTGTGAGATATCACATCTTCTTTATCCATTCATCTGTTTGGTTTTCTTTTTTAAAGGCCACACCCATGACATACGGAAGTTCCTGGGACAGGGAATGAATCTGAGCTGTAACTGTGACCTATGCTGCAGCTGCAGCAATGACTGATGCTTTAAGCCACTGCACTGGGCTGGGGATCAAACCTGCGCCTCCGCAGCGACCCCAGCCACTGCAGTCAGATTCTTAGTGCACTGCGCCACAGTAAGAACTGCTATCCATTAACCTGTTGATGGATATTTAGGTTGCTTCCATCTTGACTACTGTAAATGGTGCTGCTCTGAACACTGGGAAGCATGTCTTTTCAAATTAGTTTTCTCAAATGCCCAGGACTGGGATTGCTGGATTAATGGTAGTTCTAGTTTTTGTTTTTTTGAGAAACCTCCATACTATTTGGTTTTTGATGTTGAGTTGTGTGAACAATTTATATATATTGTCTCCAACATCATTTTAAATCACGAGATAAAATTCTGTGGGGTGGATGGATCAAAATTGACGTTACTGGCCCCTGTATTACTAGACTCTGTACTTGTCAGCCACATAAGGCAGGGACTCTGTCTCTTACAGAGTCTTTGCACTCCGGGTAGACACGTAGACCAGGACAGATGGACCGATACGCCATTTGTGGCTATTAAATGCCAAAGAGGATGGGTTTTCTGCTCTACCAAAACACAAGCAGCCCTTAGAGTATTGCTATTTCTAGTGGTTGATGGTGGGCTGTGTATTATCTCTGCACACTTCTATTTAGAAAATGTTTTCAAGTGTATCTCCAAATATATATGTATAATTTAAATATATTTATTTATATGTTCTATCAATGCATTATACTTATAGAAATATATTTCTAGTTACAAATTATATTAATGTACTATATACTAATATAAGAATTAAGGATATTATATATTATAGACAAAAATGGAAAATTATTTCTAAATTATGAGTATATTAATAATTTGTAAATTATAAATACTCACTCCTGAATCTGCTTAGTGTATATGTCCTACATCATAAAGCATACATAGAAAATAGTAATTTAGGAGTTCCCGTCGTGGCGCAGTGGTTAACGAATCCGACTAGGAACCATGAGGTTGCGGGTTCGGTCCCTGCCCTTGCTCAGTGGGTTAACGATCCGGCGTTGCCGTGAGCTGTGGTGTAGGTTGCAGACGCGGCTCGGATCCCGCGTTGCTGTGGCTCTGGCGTAGGCTGGTGGCTACAGCTCCGATTCGACCCCTAGCCTGGGAACCTCCATATGCCGCGGGAGCGGCCCAAGAAATAGCAACAACAACAACAACAAAAAAGACAAAAGACAAAAAAAAAAAAAAAAGAAAATAGTAATTTAAAAGTGATTAAATAAACAGGCAATGGCATGAGAAGTCCTAACATTTTCTTCCCACACCTCCATGTGCATATCACCTACTTTGGATATTGATGAATGGGGAGATGGTCAGCTTAACCCATTTCTCTGCTGAGAAAGAGAGAGAGCAAGTCCCTTTTCATAACGCTTTCAAATAGCTTCTGAGTCCTCAGTCAGGAAGTCCATCTCAAACCCTCTTGGACCCCTCCAGGCATTTCAAGTTGACTCCTGCAGAGGTCTGCTGGCCTTGGTGCCACATGACTCTTGGTTACAGGGCTGGTGTATTGTCCATTGACTTTAGATTGTTGGTGCCTGTAGGCAAGAGGCAGGCCATTAATCTGTCCAGCACTTGGCATGCTGTTAGCTTTCATCATTTGAGGCCACTGTGATTTGTAGACCAAACATTGGCCCTAGAATGAGAAAACCTGGGCTTGGAGTTCCCGTCGTGGCGCAGTGGTTAACGAATCTGACTAGGAACCATGAGGTTGCAGGTTCGATCCCTGGCCTTGCTCAGTGGGTTAAGGATCCAGCGTTGCTGTGAGCTGTGGTGTGGGTCGCAGACACAGCTCGGATCCCACATTGCTGTGGCTGTGGTGTAGGCCGGCGGCTACAGCTCTGATTAAACCCCTAGCCTGGGAACCTCCATATGCCGCGGGAGCAGCCCAAGAAAAGGCAAAAAGACAAAAAAAAGAAAACCTGGGCTTTAGTCCTTCCTCTGCTCTTTGCTTAGTCGTGTGACCTTGGCCAAGCCCACTTATCTCTCTAAAGCAGACCGTAGTGTACCACAGGAGGCAGTGTTTGCAGACATAAGACAGGTCCTAGAATCAGGCAGGCCTGGCTCAAATCTCAGCCCTGCCCTTTGGGTGCTCTGCAATTTGCCGCCCATTGATCTTCTCTCAGTTTCCACGTTCTCATTTTTAATTGGGGGCGGGTAATAATAATACCTATCTCACAGGCTTGGAAACTTTGTGAAAGTTACTAGAATAGTACTCAATAGATGTTTGCTGAATCTGACTCTTTCAAAGGTAAGCAAAGCAACTGGATGTCAGAGTCCCCCAAAACTATCCATTCCAACCCCTCACTCCACAAAGGAGCATACTGAGGACAAGGCCTGGGAAGGGGGCATGTCCAAGGCCACCCTGAGCTCCACTTCCTCAGCACAGTCGGAAGATCTGAGTTCTTATTAGCATGCCACCGCCATCTCCAGGGAATTCGCCTTAAGCGCCACTTGGCTCCTGATCTACATTTAATAAGTATTTTTCTACAGAAGAGGAAAGAGAAGGAAAGGGCAGGGCGGGGCCGGGAAGGGACAGGCAGAGCCATGACACTAAACGAAGGCCCACACATCAGATAAAGATGCTCAACTATCCACAAGGCATTTGCGTGGTGATAACATTCGTGATAATGGCTCGGATACCATATGGACCAGACATGACTCTGAGTGCTTTTCATATATTAACATACTTCAACCTCATGACAACTTCATAATCCACATTTTTACAGCTGAGGAAGCTGGGGCTCAGAAGGGCTTCAAATTTGCCCAAGGTCATGCAGGGGGAGGGCTGGGATGCCAACCTGGGTAGTCTATTGAGGGCTTCGGTTCTCCAGCTTGGGCATGTGTCAGAACCACCTGGAGAGCTGGTGAAAACAGAGATCATTGGGTCCCACTTCCAGAGTTGCTGATTTCAGCAGGTGTAGTGTGGACCCACGAATCAGCATTTTTAACAAGTTCCCAGGTGATGCTGATGCTGCTGGTAAAGGGGCGATGCTTTGCACATCAATAGTATACGTATTGTGGAGTTCCCGTCGTGGCGCAGTGGTTAACGAATCTGACTAGGAACCATGAGGTTGCGGGTTCGGTCCCTGCCCTTGCTCCGTGGGTTAATGATCTGGCATTGCCATGAGCTGTGGTGTAGGTCACAGACACGGCTCGGGTTCTGGCGCTGCTGTGGCTCTGCGTAGGCCAGTGGCTACAGCTCCGATTAGACCCCTAGCCTGGGAACCTTCATATGCCGAGGGAGCGGCTCAAGAAAAGGCAAAAAGACAAACAAACAAAAAAAATAGTATATGTATTGTACACTCTGAACCAGCTCATTACACCATCCAGGTCATTTCTCTGTGAAATCCTTCATTGACTCCCCTACAACCTTCAGGATAAAGCACAAATGTCTCCTTCAAACATACAGGACATTTCGTGATCTGAGCTTATTTATCTTTCTAATGTCACCTCCTTCTGTACCTCCATACACCCCATGTCCACCCTCCAAAGCTATTTTTTCATTTCAAATGTACCACGAGCTCTCTGGCTTCTGTCTGCATTTGCTGTTCCTTCTCTCTAGGATGCCTGCATCTCCACACTCCTCCTGCCAACATTTGACAAACGTCTTGTGGTTTAAGATTAGAGATTCAGCTCAAGCATGACTTCCTTATAGAGGCCTTACGGATCCCTACTTCCTCCCCCCCTCCAAGCTTGAGTGAGGGGCCTCCTTGGGGCTCCCAGTTCTCTGGCCTTCCCTCACTACTTCCCTCGGTCATAGTCCTTCTCTCACCATTTTCTCTCAGTTTCCCCTATAAGCATGAGGGAACAGTTTTACTCATGTCAGTATGTCCAATGCCTGACACCAGGTACATGTTTGTTGAATTAATATACATTAATTAGGAGTTCCCGTCGTGGCCCAGTGGTTAACGAATCCGACTAGGAACCATGAGGTTGCGGGTTCGGTCCCTGCCCTTGCTCAGTGGGTTAACGATCCGGTGTAGCCGTGAGCTGTGGTGTAGGTTGCAGATGCGGCTCGGATCCCGCGTTGCTGTGGCTCTGGCGTAGGCCGGTGGCTGCAGCTCCGATTCGACCCCTAGCCTGGGAACCTCCATATGCCGTGGGAGCGGCCTAAGAAATAGCAAAAAGCCAAATATCTATATCTATCTATATATATATATATATATACACATTAATTAATATACATTAAGTTGGATTGTTACAAGGAGCATCTCAAGAATCCAAATAACTATTAAAAATTGCTTGGCGAAAATATGGAATCAGAGAAAGCAAACTGCCCCTTGCTCTAAGCCTGCCCCGGTGGCATAGAACTTATCAACCACTCTTGGTCCCATTGCCTGTTTCCTTCTCTCACCTTCCCTCCTTCCCCGATTCCCAATCCAGTGCTGGAGACACTCTGCGCATGCTCCTCAAGCTAACTGTGCAGTTCTTCTGCCTCAGTCTCTGGTTGCCTCTAGGTCACCATTAAAGCTGCCCCTCTGTCTGTAAGGAGAGGACCTCACATGGGCACCCCTGCCTCTGGCAGCACTGCAGGACTCGGCCAACTCGGGTTTGCAAGGGTGTACGTCCCTCCCCTCAAAAGCAGGGAAAGAGTTCCCATTGTGGCTCAGGGGTAACAAACCTGACTAGGATCCATGACAACGTGAGTTCAATCCCTGGCCTCGCTCAGTGGGTTAAGGATCTGGCATTGCCGTGAGCTGTGGTGTAGATCACAGATGCGGCCCAGATCCCGCATTGCCGTGGCTGTGGTGTAGGCCGGCAGCTGTGGCTCCAATTCGACCCTTTACCTGGGAACTTCCATATGCCATGGGTGCAGCCCTAAAAAGACAAAAAAAAAAAAAAAAAAAAAAAAAGTAGGGAAGATGGGGAATGGAAGGAAAGGGCTAGGGATACCTATCCTGGGTGACACGGATTTCAACTCTCTTTTGGGAGTAGGGCCTGTTCTCTTTAGGGGATCTTTTCAGGCTTGTAGAAGAGTGGAATGGGATTGTCTCTCATGCCATATAAATCTCTCATTTTTTTTTTCTGTTTCTGACGTGAAGGCACATAATGAATGCTGGTTGGTCTTGGGATTTACAAGTTCTTTGAATAGAGGTTGCTCAGTAGATATCTAAGAAGCATAAGACAAATTTAATATTTATAACTAGCTTCCCCCAAAGACTGGCCTCAAATTTCATCAAAAGAGTTTTGGAGCAGCCAAAGAAAAGAGTAGGAAGAGTTACACCTTGCAAACTCTAACTATGAGATGGGGCCAGCCAGCTTTGGTGGAAGCTCAAGTAGAAAGAGTCATGTAACAAACAACAACAAACCCGGGGGAAAAGAAAGGATCTGATTTCCAGTGTTACCCCATTGTGATATTCCAAATGTCCACTTTTCAACAGATAATTATGAGCCCTGCAAAGAAATAGCCCATACCCAGGAAAAGAGCAGGCAACCAATAAAAGCCCAGACATTGAGCTTTTTAGACAAAGATTTAAATCAGCTATTTTAAATATGTTTGACGAGCTAAAGGAAATTGTGTATAAAGAACTAAAAGAAAGTATGATAATGATGTCCCAATAAATAGAGACGATCCATAAGAAATAGAAATTATTGTTTTTAAAGAACCAAAAAGAAATTCTGGAGTTGAAAGGCACAATAACTGATATAAAAAATTCACTGGTGAGGTTCAACAGCAGATTCAAACAGTCAGAAGAAAAAAAGCAGCACACTTGAAAATATCAAAAGTCAATGTGAGAAACAGAAAGAAAAAAGAATGAAGAAAAATGGCCAGAACCTCAGAGACCTGTGGGACAGCTTCAGGGGTACCAACAGACATATAATGGGATTCTCAGAAGAAGAGAGAGAGAAAAAAGCAGAAAGAAATATTGGAAGAAATAATAGCTAAAAACTTTCTAGATTTTATGAAAAACATGAATCTACACATCCAAAAACTCAACTAACTCCACATAGGATAAATGAAAAAAGATCCACAACTAAACACATCATAAGCAAATTGTCAAAAGCCAAAGGCAAGGAAAAAATATCCTCCTTTTCCTTTTCACAGCCACACCTGTGGCACATGGAAGTTCCTGGGCCGAGGGGTTGAATTGGAGCCATAGCTGCTAGCCTACACCACAGCCACAGCAATGCCGGATCGGAGCTGTATCTGAGACCTATGCCACAGCTTATGGCAATGCCGGACCCTTAACCCACTGAGTGATGCCAGGGATTGAACCCACATCCTCACAGAGACAAGGCCAGATCCTTAACCAGCTGAGCCACAATGGGAACACCAAGGAAAAAAATCTTGAAAGCAGCAAGGGAAAAGTGACCCACCACATACAAAGATCCTCAATACGATTAACAGCTGATTTAGCCTCGGAAACCAGGGAGGCGAGAAGATAGTAGGATGACATATTGGAAGTGCTAAAAGGCAAAAGCTGTCAACCAGGGACTCTATATCCAGAAAAACTATCCTTAAAAATGAAGAAGAGGCGTTCTTGCCATGATTGTAGCAGCTCAGGATTCAATCCCTGACCTCGCAACTTCCAAATGCTGTGGATGTGGCCATTAAAAAAAAAAAAAAAAAAAAACAGGAGTTCCGTCGTGGCGCAGTGGTTAACGAATCCGACTAGGAACCATGAGGTTGCGGGTTCGGTCCCTGCCCTTGCTCAGTGGGTTAACGATCCGGCGTTGCCGTGAGCTGTGGTGTAGGTTGCAGACGCGGCTTGGATCCTGCGTTGCTGTGGCCCTGGCATAGGCCGGTGCCTACAGCTCCAATTCAACCCCTAGCCTGGGAACCTCCATATGCCGCAGGAGCGGCCCAAGAAATAGCAAAAAGACAAAAAAGAAAAAAAAAAAAAAACAAACAATGAAGAAGAATATTATTCAGCCATAAAAAAGAATGAAATCTTGCCATTTGAGACAACATGAATGGATCTTGAGGGCATTATGTTAAGCAGTAAGTCAGACAGAAAAAGATCACTACTGGATGCTCTCACTTATGTATGGAATCTTAAAAACAAAAACAAGCTCATGTATACAGAGAACAAATTGGCGGTGGCCAGCGGTAGGGGGTGGGAGGTGGGCAAAAGGGGTGAAGGGGGTCAAAAGGTACAAACTGCTGGTTAATATACTAAGTCCTGGTGAGACAATACACAGCACAGTGACTAGAGATAATACTCCTGTATTGTATATTCAAAAGTTGCTATGACAGTAGATCTAAAAATTCGTATCACATGAAAAAAATTTTTGTAACTATCTTTGCTGATGGATGTTAACTAGACTTGTGGTGATTCTTTTGATACAGGTATCAAATCATTATGTTGAAATGAATACAATGTTATATGTTAATTATACCTCACTTTTTTTTTTTCCTTTGGTCTTTTTGCCATTTCTTGGGCCGCTCCCGAGGCATATGGAGGTTCCCAGGCTAGGGGGTCCAATCGGAGCTATAGCCGCCGGCCTACACCACAACCACAGAAACACCAGATCCGAGCCGCATCTGCGACCTACACCACAGCTCATGGCAATGCCGGATCCTTAACCCACTGAGCAAGGCCAGGGATCGAACCCACGACCTCATGGTTCCTAGTCGGATTCATTAACCACTGAGCCATGACAGGAACTCCCTACCTCACCCCCCCCCAAAAAAAAAAAAGGAGAAAATGAAGAAATGGCTGAAATGAAAGGACACTAGACAATAACTCAAATTCACATAAAGAAATAAAGAGCACCAATAAATGTAACATTTACCTGTAAACATCAAAGATATTAATGTATTTTTTTGGCCACGCCCACGGCATGCAGATGTTCCAGGGCCAGGGATCAAACCTGTGCCACAGCAGTGACAACACCAGATCCTTCACCTGCTGAGCCACCAAGGAACTCCAAAGATAATAATGTATTTTTGTAACTCCATTTTTTCCATCCGATTGAAAAGATAACTGCATAAAGCAATAATTACGAATCGATGTTGATGGGCACAGCATGCATAAAGATGTAATTATGACACGCAACATACAGATAAAGAACCAAGGCATGAGCAGGTAGGGTGCCCTGCCAAGGTCACACCACAGTCAAGAGGCAGAAGCAAGAAGTGAACCTCTGCCTGCCTGATGGCAGAGCCCATGAATTTAAACCCCTGGCTATGCTGTGTAAGGAAGAGCCCCTGGCCTCTCCACCTAGCTGCCAGATGGGGCTCTTTGGAAGAAGCTCAGAACATTCCACCAAAGATCCTTGGGAACACCCCCTCCTTTGCAGCTTCCATTGTATTCCCCATGGTGTCCCTAGCACGGGGCTAAGCCCACAACAGATACTCAGTAACTCCAGTTGAACTGAGTTCCCCCAAAGTGAGCTACACAGTTCAAGGACCTCAGGAAAAGCCAGCTTTAGTGAGGAAATGGCGAGACTGGCCACCATTCATGAAGTGCTTCCCACTGGGCCAGGCGCCATGCTAAGTGTTTATAGATATGCGAGTTACCTTGTTTCACCTATATAAGAACCTGTGAATTAGGTTTTATAACTATCTTGTGTTATAGAATGAGGAAACTGAGGCGACAAGCATTTAAGTAACTTATGCAAGGTCCCACAGCTGGGAAGTGGCAGAGCTGGAATGTGACCTTAGACAGTCTGGCTCCAGAGCCCATGCCCTTTCCGCTCAACCGTGTCAGGAGTGTCTGAGATTTTTCCAGCTATAGATATTAGTTCCCATATAAGGAGCTGACATTCAGAGCCACTAGTATGATTTCAGAAGTACCAGAAAGGTGCCTTCTCTCAAAAGTCCTTTATTAACCTCCCACTTGCTGGCTGACAATCTGAAATTTCACACTTAGAGATTTATTCCTTTGGCTTAAATTCCCGTCCCCTTCAACGAAAATCTGGGAAAAAGCACATAAGCCATTCTTGCCAGAGAGCTATTTTTATCGCACACATGCAGATGAATCAAGGTAAGCTGCAATCACATTTGGAGAAGGGGGAAAACGTGAGAGTATGGAAGAGAGAGCAAGAAGGTAGAGAGCGCCAAGAGACAAATGCCACCGCTATGGAGAGGACCAGCCTTTGTTAAATGACAGGCACTGCTCTGGAAAGATCCTCGCAGACAGCACAGAGTTCCTGAGAGGGAAAGTCTTTCACGTGGGGGCCTCAGAGCGTGGTTCTTGGGGGGAAGGGCGCTGAAAACCCTGGAGTTGTCTGCTGTCCGGAATCCCCTCTGTTAGCTCTGAAATATTACTCAGCACAAATTCCTCTGATTGTCAACAACGTTACTGCCATCTGGGAAACAACTCCTATGTCTAACGCAAGAGGAAGGGGGCTGAGAACCGGATGGGGAGGGCAGAGCAGCCTCCTGGCGTGGAGGTCACAGCGAGAGCTGCACTTTCCACCCAGCTGAAGGCAGAGGCCGTTGGCGGGGGGGAGCACTCGCCTGGGCTCTGCCCTTGGTGGCTGGAACACGTCCTTCTGGCTGGTGCTCTCCCCTCCTCCGGACCTCGCTTGCCTTCTATTTGCTGACGGCTCCCACGCCTCTAGCCTTTATCCTAAACCTCCCCACGGAGCTAGAGCTGTCCTGGGAGGGTGGAGGGGCCCCGTGTGATCTCGATTAATGAGCCTGACCCTCCGTCTCCTGGTCTATAAAATGGGGATGGAATCATAGTTGCCTGTCACATATTAAGCACTGTGCCTGGAACATAGGTAAGGGTTCAATATGTGCTTTTCTTTGAAAGAGAAGAAATGAGCCGTAGTTGGAGTTGATTCTCAAATTCGTGCTTTTGTGTCGATAGAAAATTGAGTCCTGTTTTGAGACATTTCGATCAAAGGAGAGCCAATTCAAGTTTTAGAAACACGGTAGAGCCTTCAACCTTCTTGTCTAGACCACAGGTGCCACTTGGTACCTGGTAACCGCTCCCTGCCCAGTGCCGGGGTGCAGTGGAGAGATTGGAACGGTCTGACCAGGGATTGTGTGGTCTGCCTGGTGGGATTTCTGGGGCCCTGGGAAGCAACTCCCCCCTGCCCCATTTTCCCAATCATTCCCCCATGATGCCCGTAATGCCCACGGCATCTCCTAAGGAGACTCAGTCCAGAAATACCTAACCTATGAGCTCCCATCCGAGCATGGTGGCCTCCATCCCTGGAGACTTTCAGCCTCCTTGAGACTGCTGTTAATATGCAAGTATGCCTGTTCTGCCTCGGGCTCTTACCAACGAACTCCCAACTCGCAGTTAATTCCTTAGCAGGGCTTGACAGAGCAGAGGCACAGAACGCGGACACGAAACTAGAGGGCTGACTCGCAGCAGGAAGCCAGGTGGTGCCGAAGGAGGTGGGGAGGGGGGCTGGGGCCAGAGTCTCTGACCTGACCTCACTGCACAATGCCCTCGTGTCCCTCCCTCGCGTCTGCCTAAAACTCCAGGCAGAGATTCAATCCAGCATCTGAGCAGCCCAAGACTGGACCACCCAGTCATACCAATTTGGGCTAATGGGTGCAGAGGAAGCTGGTCAACCGTATGGACCATTTTTCACAGACTTACAGTTTTATGACTGCCCAGCCGGTACAGTAGCATGGAACTAATAGCTAACCAAGGGCTGCCAAGTCGCAGGCTTGCCAGATCTGCTTTAATGACAAGATAAGAACCATTTATAATTAGCACATTTGGTCTGTAAATGGGCCCCGCTGCACTCCAAGCCAACAGTTTGTTCCCAGGGTTGCGATGAGCGTGTACCCACAGTTCTTACCCCATTTTTACCAGGATCTCAAAGAAAACCCAAGTTTTAGGCGCCCAGCAGATGCTCTCAAATGCCGAGGTGGGGCCATCTAAAGCAGTGACCGAAGCTAGGCTACTGCCAGATCATCAAAAAGCACTATTGGGGTGGGGGGAAGGGGACCGGGAGAAACCCTGGCATTTGTTAGAATGCACACCAGGGAGTTTCCGTTGTGGCTCAGCAGGTTAAGAACCCAACTAGTATCCATGAGGATGAGGGTTCAATCCCTGGCCCCACTCAGTGGGTTAAGGATCCCAGGTTGCTATGGCTGTGGTGTAGGCCGGCAGCTGCAGCTCTGATTCAACCCCTAGCCTGAGAACCTCCAAATGCTGCACCTGCAGCCCTAAAAAGACAAAAGAAAAAAAAAGAAAAAAAAATACTACACCAACACCCTGAGACAGGAATGGCCCCAGCCTCCCTTATCTGCTCAGAATAGGTACGGACAGTCTCCCTAAACATTGACTGAATGCGCCTTTTCGGGGGGCATGGACTGGGGAGGGGGACATAACCAGAGATGCAACCTTTTGGTTCCACCCCACCCGACTGCTAGTAAAAGGCATCCCTGAGGGGCTGGAGGGGGAGGTGGTGTCCCCCACCCCCCCAGCCCCGCTGCTCCCCAAGACCACTGGGAACAGACACTCACTTCTGCTTCCTCTCAAGAAAAGTGAATGGACAACAAGGATCCTGTGTGCCTTCTCCTGCCATGGCACACACTCACACACACACTCTATACACAAGTCCTTTGTTGGGCTTGGAGGCAGGAAATGGGAAATTCAAATAGAAGAGCCTGAGAAGTTCATTGTTAGGGGGCGTCTCACCATCCTGCAAAGGAGCCAGCCCCGAGTGACACAGACCAGAGCCCCTCTCCCGGCGTCTTATTTCTCCTCCTCGAGAGAAAGCCGAGAAGTCCCAGAGCAGGCGAGGCTTCACTCGAGGGGGTAATCGCCGTAGGCTGTGAAATTTCGTAACCCCGGGCTGGCCTCCTCGGGGCTGGGGGAGGTTTGCGTTTTTCGGGGAAGTGAGCACATGAAAGAGATGAGGGTGAGCAAAAAACAAAACAAAACTCACGGGAAAAGCTCCAGAAACCCACTTGAACTGGGTCTGAAGGGGCAGCCAGAGAGGCTCGCTTTTCTCCTTCAGGCTTCTTTGTCCTCTGGACTGGTGGGCAAGCAGGGAGCTCGTGAGCCTGTGCACGCAGGCCCTGGGCCAGGCAGCAGTGGGGGGACTGGCGATATGGACGGATCAGGAGGCTTCGGATCATCAAAGGGCAAGAGGAGTCCAGAGGGAACAAAAGCTTAAAGGCAAAGATAGCTTGGTGGGGTGGCGGGGCACGGAGAGCGGGCTGAGGCCGGGCTTGCAGGGAAGGCCCCAGGCCAGGAGCGTTGAGAGGTAAGGAAATGAAAACAAACAAACAAACAAAAAAAAACACCCAGACTGTACTTGTCAGATACTACAGGTTATTGGCATAAGAGTGTTCCCTGCCCTTCCCTCAGGGAAGAAAAATTCTTTGCAGACCCATGTGAGTTCACGGGTGCTGCGCTCCAGCCCCACATCTGCCTCGTGGCCTCACCTTGCGGGAGGAACTTTCTTCAAAGATCCGATGGGTGCTGGGAGACCTAGGCGAGGGTCTTTCTCCGATGCCATACAGCAGCGGGACAGCCATGCTCACGTCTCAGGAGTAAAGCAAGGAGGGCAGCGCCTGGCTCTGCCTGGGCTGGGAGGGAAACCATCCTGGAGCCCCCCGCCCCAGCCCCCGCTAGGCCTTCCCGCTCTGCTCCCTTGGGCCCTGCCTGAGTCAGGAGCCCTCTCCAAGGTGAGGGGTCGAAGGTTGAGAATAAATCCTGGTTATGGTTTCTTTCCCAACTCCAGCCCGGGCAGCCTTCCCACACCTAGCCTGTTGTCCCCAGCCCCCCTTGGCAATGACCTAGGCCTGACCCCAAAGGCAGAGCCTGGCTGGTTTCTGGAGCAGTGTCAGCACCAGGGAAGCCTGGGGGTCGGGGGCCTCCTGGGAGCCCAACAGGTCCAAGTGGGGCCTGCAGGAGTTAAAAATGCAGGCTTAGTCCCCTGCTGCACACCTGCAGACGGACGCAGGCCGCTCTGCCCCCAATGGCTGGCATACAGGGGCCTCATTCACAATTCACTGCGTTTGCAGGGGCATCGCCTATCACAGGCTGCTCTTCCACTGGCCTCCTAACGAGTTGCTGCTGCTCACAGTCAGGCCGCTCTAATCTCCCAGATAGGCCTGAACCTCCCTCCCTCAGCGCATTTTTTAGGAAGAGTGGGTTTTTTTCCCCCTCTCTCGCGCTCTCCCTCTCCCTCCCTTTTTTTTTTTTTTATCATCATCAAAATATATTCACAAAACACCCACATCTCTGTCCACACTATAAATCAGGGTGGGGAGCCTCTGGCCTACAGCCCAGATCTGGCCCTCGGCTTGATTCATCTGGCATGTGGGGGGACACTGTACTGGCTGCCACAGCTGCAACCCAGAGAATAATGCCTGCTCCCTCCCGCCCCCCGCCCCCCACCCCCAGGCTGGGGCCGGCCCATTCCAAAGGATGCCTCGAAAATAGCCAGACTCAGATGGGGGGGGGGGGGGCTCCCGTGACTCCTGCAGTTGCTCCGAAACAGGAAACAGGACTGCAGAGCCAAGGAGGTGATTTTTATAATGAGGAAAGTCACTCTTTAGCGGCCACTGTGCTAATTTCCAGGACTGACCTAACAGAGCACCTCACCTACCTTTGCTCACTTCACCTTCCCAACCCTTTTGTGCTAAGAACTCTCATTTTTCATCTGGACTGTAGGAAGCAGGGGCTCGGGTTTGCCGACCCCCACGGCTAGGAAGGAGCCCGGCTGGGACTCAGGCCGACCTGTGGCTATCAGCGCCTCCACGAGCCTCTGGCACCACCATCTGCGCCTGTGCTGGCGATTCTCAAGCTCCTCCTTGTCTTTGCAGCATACGCAGGAACCACGTGCTAGTTCTGGGGCGACTGTAAATTCGACTGCAGCCACTTAAGTGTGACAACTTCTGTTCTAAAGATTTATACGACAAACAAAACTGAAGGGTAGAGAGAGATGGTGTTTAACAGGCTACCGAAAATTGGAAAAGGCAGCGAAAGTCTTCTCAAGCTCAGAGCCCAAAGGAATAGGACGATGTTAGGGGAGTGAAATCATAAAGATCCCCCCCCTTCCTATTTGCCTAGATAGGTCATGACTTAGGGCTGGAGAAGGAGGGGGGAGAGGTCTGAGCAAAGCCTTGCTCTCCAAGAGAGCTCTTCAAACCCTCCCGTGGCCTCTCAACGCCCCGCGAATCCCTGGCTCAAGTCTTCAGCTCCTGCGGGTAAGCTGAGCTAGAGCCCAGAATTTTCACCCCAATAAAACAGAGTATGTTTCTGGGAGTTCCCATGTGGCTCAGAGGGCTAAGGATCTGGCATTGTCACTGCTGTGGTTCAAGTCACTGCTGTGGTGCAGGTTTGACCCCTAGCCCAGGAACTTCTGTGTGTGTGTGTGTGTGTATACACTTCTGTGTGTGTGTATATATATACTTCTGTACATACACATGTATATGTATGGTATGTCTATATACACGGTATATGTCTCTATATATGGTCTTATATGTATGGTATGGTTTAGATCTATATATGTGATGCAGGTTTGACCCCTAGCCCAGGAACTTCTGTGTGTGTGTGTGTGTGTGTGTGTGTGTATACACTTCTATGTATGGTATGTCTATATACACAGTATATGTCTCTATATATGGTCTTATATGTATGGTACGGTTTAGATCTATATATGTGGTCTTATGTATATGGTATGGGATATATCTATGCATATGTGGTATGTGTCCATACATATGGTACGGTGTGTGTCTACATCTACATATATGTATGGTGTGTGTGTATACATACACGCACCATATATATATGGTATGTCTCTGGGCACCGAGAAAGATGTCGTGAATCCAGAAATACCCAGCAGCTGAATGGTTAAAAACAAAAAGGGAGCGGGGCTGAGCTCAGAGCCCTCAGTGTCAGACCATCTGTCT
The DNA here is from genome assembly GCF_054392235.1 of Sus scrofa. Lineage (NCBI taxonomy): Eukaryota > Metazoa > Chordata > Mammalia > Artiodactyla > Suidae > Sus > Sus scrofa. The sequence continues at coordinate 120,785,935 of NC_139401.1, forward strand.
ACCTTCAAAAAAGAAATATAAGCTTTTGCCTGACGTGAGATCTGTAAATACCAATGGACCCACACGAATACCCTCTGCTGAGGCTGCAAGGCACGGGACAACTGCTCGGGTTTAGGAAAAATCGGGGGAACTCTAGACTGATCCAGGGAAGAGGAGGCAGCTGCTTGGTGACAGAGCCCCAGAGGCGCCCTGACTCCCGCTTCTTAAGGCCCAAGGGACCAGAGGTATAGAATAAAAGAAAGGGTTGGCTGGGCCCCTACCTCCACCAACAGGGTGGTCCCAGAATCCAACAGCTGGTACTAGGAGCTCTGGCAGGTGAGCCTCCGAATGAGAACATTTCGTCCTCCCAGGATCCTTGGAAATGGGAACTTTGCCACGCTCGTTACTGAGCAGCTCTGGCGCCCTCCACCCCACCTGTATCTCTTCAGCCTCTCTCTAAACATGTGTCGTCTGGCAGGCACAGCTGCAGGCTCCTAAAAGCCAAGGCCTCAGACCCCGCGGAGACCCTGCCCACGGGGGTCGAGGTGAGGAGTGTCAACCTGAAGCGCATCTGGCCTGATTCCTAGAAGCGAGGCGACCCTGCAGGCCTGAGCGCGGAAAACGCCTGCCTCTGTTGCCAGGAGCTGCTTGCCTCTTTCCCTGTGTGGCACTCCCGGAGCCAAATAACCCAGAGGAGTTTGATTCCACCCAGAGAGAAGTGAATACAAAAAACTGCAAGAGTCTAAGGAAGTAAATCAAAATAACAGTGCATCTAGCAGCCTGGTGACCTATTTCCTGAATTGGATGTTGGAATCGCCTTCCCACAGAACAGCCAATTGTGATGTGTTAGTATTTTCATGCAGCGCAGCCCTCTGGCATGGAGGCGCTGCCCCATTCCTTCCCAAGGAAATTCCACTGCAGGCAATGTTATGATTAGTGGACTAATAACACTTGTCGTTGGAACACTCCAGACAAAGCTGCAGTGTGGACTGGCCTCCAAGTCCTTTAATCACCTATTTCATCATCTCGACACTGGAGCCCTGGCAGGAGGGATGGGCTTATGGATCTCAATAATTAACCAAAGGGACAGCTGCTTGCTTGCACGGGGACCTCCCTTCCATCCATTCATAATCCCAAGCCGATCTGGGGTGTTAACTGGTGCGGTTACCAGTTAACCGATGCTGGATGGCGGCTAGGAAAAGAGATGCTGATTCCGAAGCGAGCCACCAGCCTGCTCACTTCTGGTGTTCTTGCAGGGGCCGGGGAGAGGTGGGGAAGTGGGGGTGTACTGCCTGGGAGCCCGGGGGAGAGGAGACGCAGAACCTCTAACCCCACCAAGGCCTCGTAAGGAACCGATCGGGTCTATGGGAAGTGAGGCAGAGCTGCCGAAGGACCGTCTACGCTACTGCTTCATCATGGTCCCTTTTGATTGGGCTTCAAAGCATATCAGAGTGAATTAGCGGAAGGCAGATGCTGAGAGTCTTTGAATGAACTGATTTAGAAGTGTGCATTTATTCCAAGCGCATGTGATAACATAGACCAGGAGGAGACAGGGAAGCTGGTACAATCACAGAGGCAGGAAAAGAATCTCCCCGAACTTACTGATCTCTCAGTACCACCGGCTAGCCACAGCCCACTGGATCTGACCTCCATTCTAACCCTGAGAGCCATCGAGGCTTCTTGGCCATATCTTTTTCTTTCTTTTTTTTCTTTTTTTTTTTTTTTGTCTTTTTAAGGGGTGCAATTGCCACATATGGAGGTTCCCAGGCTAGGGGTCGAATGGGAGCCGTAGCCGCCGGCCTGCACCACAGCCCCCGCAACGCCAGATCGAGCCACATCTGTGACCTACACCACAGTTCACGGCAACGCTGGATCCTTAGCCCACTGAGCAAGGCCAGGGATTGAACCTGCATCCTCATGGCTACTAGTCAGGTTCGTCATTGCTGAGCCACACCAAGAACTCCTTGGCCATATCTTTGAGGAAAGAAATAAACATCCAAAGAGAAAACTAAGTTGGGAGTAGGGACAAGTAGTGAGAGCAGGAGAGAGGGTGCGTAAAAAATCCGAAAGGAGGAAGGTCAATTATTGTTGGAAGATGAAGCGCTAAGGGCAATGTCTGCAGGCCGGGAGCAGAAGCACGGGAGCTCTGGGGTGCCTGGAACTGGCTTGGGGGAGAAGCGGTTCCCAGCACACAGTATTTGCTTATTTGAAACACATGAACAGTTCTCTAGATAACAAGACACAAGGCAGACAATCTTTGGCGACTCTCTTCCCACAGATGCTGTGCTCCTTCTCCAAGGTTCCTGATGTCACTACGCGGTTCATGGGGTTCCCAGGGCGAGATGGCTGCCTCCAAGCATCCTGGGCACATCCCACATGTCCACCCCGCCCCAGGTATCAAGAGAGGGTGGCTCTGTTCTCTCCCTCCCCCGCCGCCTCCCACCCCCGAGGAGTACAAGCTGTCCCAGGGACCAGACACTCGCAGAGCAAAGGCTCTAGCATTCTCTGGGAAAGTCCCACCCCGATCCCTTTCCCACTGACCTTTCCAAAATTCATCTGGCTTTGTGTGGGGCTCCACAAGTTATGAGAGTTAGCTTCCAGGAGAGCCAGAGCCGAGGCACTCCCAATGCGGGATTTAGACCTCTGCTAATTTCCACCCAAGGGCCAGAGTAGAGTTTGAGGGACCGTTTCTCCCGCATATTTAGACAATGACGTAAAACCTGTTGATTTGTTTAGACACAATTGTCCCTCAGCAGGACAGCTGGTATTCAACAGAATGAAATAATTAGGAGATTGAAAAGAAATAATTATGTGGGAAAAGACAGTCCGAGTCAAACATGCCCGGTGATCTATATGAAGAATCCATGTTTCGAATGTGCATAAAAGTTGTCATTATGGATTTTGCTACCTCGTCCTCCTGAGCTAAAACAACGCTTTGTCGCCGAAAGATGTTCCATTTCATGCTGTTAAAGACAAACATGATTTTTGAAGAATCGTGGGAACGGTGACATGAAACATGCAGTTTATTTTCATCTCTTCCTGGGGAAACTGAAGTTCCTGGTGAAACAACTTTATGAGGCAATGGCTTAATTACACTAAATGGTTTTTAAAACATAACACAGCAGGGTGGTGGGAGGGGGTGGGGAGAGTAGCTATCTTGTTAAATTGTTTGTTTGACTTTGAGCTGCCTTTGGCTTTCCACAGCCCAGGGTCCAAAAGACGAGACTCTTTGCTGAAACCTACACTTCTCTCAACGCAAGCTTCACGGGTGATGCTCTTTGCCAGGCACACATCACCCCCGTCCCCTGCCCCGAGAAAGAGTCTGCCCGAGACACTTAATTCTGAGCCAGCTGAGTCCTGGAGCAAACAAGAGGCCTCCATGCAGGGAGGAAGCCAATTAACTGCCGTGAACACTCTTGGCCACGTGGTTTGCTTCTTGCCTCCCCGACTGCCGGCACCACCAAACTAACTCCCTTTCACTTGTGTGATCTGACAGAGGCAATGCAGTGTGATTTTGGCCTAGCACCTTGGTGGGGCACTAAGCCAGAAGGCCAATATCTGATAAAATCTGCCCAATTCAAAAAGTCTTGGAGCAGGAGAAAGAGTGGACTTTGCATTAAGTGGATTGGGGACTATTTGCGTTTCATTTAAGTGAAGCAGCTGGTCTTGATCTCAAAAAGTCACTCTACCTTTCATATTCTAGAATTCTTTGACATTATCTACCAAAGCTGAATATGCAAACAACCTCGGACTCAATAATTCTACTACTAGGGACACGCAACAGAAATGCATGCACGTGGACTTTAAGACACATGTATAGAAATGCTCATAACAGAATTATTTCCATAATAATCGCCAACATCAATAACAACTCAAAGATCCATCAAGAGTAAATTGTGATAAAGTTGTTCAGTGGAATACTATACAGCAACGAGAATGGATGGTCTACTGCTATAAGCAAACATGTACATAAATCTCACAAGTGTGATGCTGAGCGAAAAAGGACATCCTGTGTGATTCCATTTATATATAAAGCTCAAAGGCAGGCAAAGCTAAGCTATGCCCTTAGAGGTCATGACAGCTGTTAGCTTTGACAGGGGAGGGGCTGGAAGAGGTGATGAAGGGTGTGGCAGGTTGAATGGCGGTCCCCTCAAAGATACATTGTGCCCTCCAGAACTTGTGACCGTGACCCGATTTGGAAAAAAGGGTCTTTGCAGATATAATCACATCCAGGATCTCAAGAGGAGATCATCTGGATTATGTGAGTGGGCCCTAAATTCAATGCCAAGTGTCCTTATAAGAGATGGAAGAGACAAATACCATATGATACCACGTATACACGGCACAAAGGAACCCTTCCACAGAAAAGACACTCATGGACCTGGAGATCAGACTTGTGGTTGTCAAGGGGGAGGGAGAGGGAGTGGGATGGACTAGGAATCTGGGGTTCAGAGATGCAAACTCTTGCATTGGGAGCAATGAGATCCTGCTGTAGAGCACTGGGAACTACATCTAGTCACTTTTGATGGAGCAGGACAATGTGAGAAAAAGGAATGTATATGTGTATGTGTGACTGGATCACCACGCTGTACAGTAGAAAATGGACAGCACGCTGTAAACCAGCTGTAATGGAAAAAAAATAAAAATCATTTAAAAAAAATAAGAGATGGAAGAGGAAAAGACACAGGCAAAGGAGATGAAGGAGGTGGGCCTTGCGAAGAAGGGGGCAGAGATTTAGAGGGATGGGGCCACAAGCCAAGGAACACCTGGCAGCACCAGAGCTAGAAAAGGCAAGTCAGGATTCTCCCCTAGAGTGCCTGCTGACACTCGAGTTCAGGCTTCTGGCCTTCCAAACTAGGAGAGAATACATTTCTGTTAAGGCCCTGCATTTGCAGGAATTGGTTCTAGAAGCCCTAGGAAGCTGGAGCAGGGAAGGGGCTCTGTTTCTTGAGCTGGGTACTGGTTATAGGGGTACGTCCATTTTATAAAAATTCATCAAGTTGTACATGAATAAGTTATATATTTTATGTGTATATTTTACTTCAATACACAGGTTTTAATTTTTGTTTTTATGGTCACACCTGCAGCATATGGATGTTTCCAGACTAAGGGTTGAATCAGAGCTGCAGCTGCCGGCCTACACCACAGCCACAGCCACGCCAGATCTGAGCCACGTCTGTGACCTACACCACAGCTCATGGCAATGCCAGATCCTTAATCCACTGAGCCAGGCCAGGGATCAAACCCGCATCCTCATGGAGACTAGGTTGGGTTCTTAACCTGCTGAGCCACAACGGGAGGCCCACATTTGTTTTAACTACTCTTTGGCCAAGCCTGTGCCATGCAGAAGTTCCTGGACCAGCAATCGAATTCATACCACAGCAGTGGCCCGAACCACACCTGTGACAAGGCCAGATCCTTAACCCAATGAGCCACCAGTGACCTCGTAAAAATTTATTTAGGAGTTCCCGTCGTGGCTCAGTGGAAATGAATCTGACTAGCATCCATGAGGACATAGGTTCAATCCCTGGCCTCACTCAGTGGGTTAAGGATCCAGCATTGCCATGACCTGCGGCATAGGTTGCAGATGCGGCTCGGATCTGGCGTGGCTGTGGCTGTGGTGTAGGCCGGCAGCTACAGCTCCGATTAGACCCCTAGCCTGGGAACCTCCATATGCTGCGGGTGCAGCCCTAAAAAGACAAAAACAAACAAACAAAATTCAATTAAAAAATCTATGACTTTATATTCTAGTTTCCAGTTACCTACCCTTTTGAGTAAACAGAATTTGGGCTTTATGAGGTTTCATTGTTTATGTTTAAACGGTGCTTTACAATAAGGAAAGCCTTTCAGCAAGTCAAAAAGGCATGCCCCTAACAAATGGAAACTCAGAGTCTTTCCCCCACTGCAGTGTGGTCAGGGGAAACCTTAGAAGACGATACATCTCAGAAGCAAGTAGCCGGCATCCGTTTGTCGTGTATTTCTTTTTGTCGAAGTAGGCAGCACGGCGGTTAAGGGCGGACAAATCTCCAGGATGGGAACTCTCTGGACGTGCGGGCTAGTGATCGCCTGACCAGCATCTTGCTTTTGCTCCAAGTGGCTCCACGGGGAACTGTTTGTGATCAACAACAACAAGAAACCAAACCCTATCCCCACCTTCTCTGGCAATTTTGCAGAGGGTGGGAAAAGCATTGCATATCATTTGTGTGTTATTAAGAATGAGATTCAAAGATGGTTTCCTCTGTTTTGGAAAAAAAAAAAAAAAAAAAAGAACACATTTGGCAGCCTACAAACAATAAACCAGTAGAGGATTCAGATTTTTTCCAAAAGGATGAGATGACTCCAAAACGAGAATGTTTTCCATTTTCCACTCCCTCCAACCCCAGGCAGATGATTTTGAACGTGCACTCTCCTCACACTGGCTTTGAAGAAGTCAGGACTTGCCAGAACTGTGGACTCGAGACGAAAGCCAAGCACAAGGGAAGGGGCTGTGGAGAGCAGGCCCGGACCCCCTGAGCAGGGATTCCTGGGAGCAAAGCTGGCAGCGTGGGGATTTCAAACAGCCACAGGTGCAGAGGGGCGCAGGGCAAGGGCTGGGGTGCAGGGAAGGGCCCTTCCGCCTCCATGGACGTCGGTGCTCAGGCACATCCGCTTAAGGGGGCCACTGCTGCCTAAATCCAGGTATTGAACTTGTCGGTTCCAGGAGATCTCAGCACTGAAGGTGGGCAGACAGGCCTGCTGGTTCCCCCACGAAGGAGCAGATCCCCCCCCCCACAAGCCCTGCCCAGGCACCAAGAGCATGGGACTGTGGCCACCCAGTCTGAGGCACAGAGTACGCAGTTACAGAGACAGCAGTGGTGGCAGAACTCTGAGAGGGGTTTGGAAGCCTTCAGTAGGAATCAGCACAATTTTGGCAGTGAGTTAGGGGCTGACTTCCTGAAGGGGCCAAATGAGGTTAAAATGGATGACTTCTCCAAGGTTCCTCCTGCACTGGAATCCTCCAATGTGTGTGCTTTGTTTTGTGTGAGTGCTCTGTCTTTCGCCCTTCAAAGTGCAAGCTACAGGAGTTCCCATCATGGCTCAGGGGTAATGAACCCGACTAGTATCCATGAGGACGGAGGTTCGATCCCTGGCCTCGCTCAGTGTCAGGGATCCGGCATTGCCATGAGCTATGGTGAAGGTCGCAAGCACAGCTCGGATCCCGCATTGCTGTGGCTGTGGTGTAGGCTGGCAGCTGTAGCTCTGATTCGACCCCTAGCCTGGGAACTTCCATATGTCACAGGTGCGACCCTAAAAAGACAAAAAAAAAAAAAAAAGTCCAAGCTACAAAGACAGTGAGGGCTGGGCCCTCCATATCGCTTGGAAATTTTGTCACCTACATGTAGCTGTTAATGTCAAAAAAAAAAAAAAAAGGAAAAAAAAGAAGAAGACAGAAGTGAAATGACATGTGTTCTAAATTAGGCCACCATGGGATGGTAACAACAGTGATTTCTTCAGCCAGAAGAAAGGCCTTGCTCAAATATTTGTTTGAGAAGGGAAAATGTGAAATTAGGAGGCAAAGAGAAGAAAATTCCCGCCTAGAGATATGAAAAGAAAAGCAATGTTTGTGAGACCAGATAATAACTAACTGATTTGAAAAGAAGTCAAAGCATTAGGTAATGTGAAATCCTGAGCCTTGACTGTAACATATATTGCATGTTTTTTTCCTAACTCAGTTTTGTCTGTATGGCATTCCGGCCAAATGTTCTAACCAAAAGCCCTTGAGGAAAGACTGAACATGAGACAATAGTTCGTAATTCAATTCCATCAGCATTCACTGAATGCTTACTACGTGCTCGACACTCTGTTTGGTGCTGTGGGGAATGGGTAGGAAGCAGAAGACACAGCCAATGCCTGTAAGAAGTTTGCCATTTTGTTGGGAGAGAGACGCTTTCTAAACATAGAACAATTCAATTCAAAAATAAAGACATAATAAAGAACCAAGAGAAACATACTTCGGTGCATAGACGTGTGGTTCAGGCAAGAATGGGCAACTCAACACCACCAAAAATGCTGAGGATGGTAAGGAGAGGTCAACAGGATACAAATAAAGTAGACTCCTGGGCTGTAGGAAGAAGGCCAGCCCATGTCACCTTCTGAAACTGATGTTAACGAGAAAAACCCCACAAGAGTACCAAGTTGGTTTCTGAAAACCAACAACAGACTGTGAGAAGAGCTTCTAAAATCTCAACTGTAAGGCATCAATTTCAAAGGCTAACCAATACCAACTCAACTATCTAATACTTTTGTGACAAAAGGTTTTTTGTTTGTTTGTTTGTCTGCTTTTTAGGACTGCTCCCACAGCATATGGAGATTCCCAGGCTAGGGGTTGAATCAGAGCTACAGCTGCAGGACTATACCACAGCCACAGCAACACAGGATCTGAGCCTCGTCTGCGACCCACACCACAGCTCATGGCAACACTGGATCCTTAACCCACTGAGCGAGGCCAGGGATCGAACCTACAACCTCATGGTTCCTAGTTGGATCTGTTTCTGCTGCATCATGACGGGAATTCCCGACAAAAGTTTTTGGAGTGTGAACATAAGCAAACCTCAGAGATCTTACTTCAAGCTATCACTCACAGACCACCACAATAAAGCAAACATTGCATACAATAAAGCAAATCACACAAATTGTTTATGGTTTCCAAGTGTGTCTAACAGTTGTGTTTACCCTATAGTGTAGTCTAGTAAGTATACAACAGTCCACTTGCGTCTAAAAAAGCAATGTGCGTAGTACCTTAATTTAAACATACTTTATCACAAAAAAATGCTAACCATCATCTGAACCTTCAAGTCATAATTTTTTTGCAAAGGTAACACCAAAGATCACTGACCAGGAGTTCCCGCTGTGGCACAACAGGATTAGCGGCATGCTGGGTGCACTAGGATACAGCTTCCATCCCCGGCCTGGTACAGTTGTGTTAAAGGATCCAGTGTTGCCACAGCTGTGGCTTAGGTGGCAACTGTGGCGTGGATCTGATCCCTGGCCCAGGGAACTTCTAATGCTACAGGGTGACCAAAAAAGAAAAAAAAAAAAAGATTGCTGCTCACATAACAAATATAGTAATAATGAAAACGGTTGAAATATTGTGACAATTACCAAAATGTGACACAGAGATACAAAGTGAACAAAAGCTGGTGGAAAATGGTGTCCATAGACCTGCTCAAACCTTCAATTTGTTAGAAAGAAAGAAAGAAGGAAAGAAAGAAAGAAAGAAAGAAAAGAAAAGAAAAAGAAAGAAAAACAAAAACAAACAAAAATGGCATCGGCAGAGCACAGTAACACGATGTCTGAACAAGAAGGCCTGGATCATAAGAAGCTGTCAGTGAGCATGCGTGCAGCACTGGCTACAAAAGCAGACCTGGTTTCCTTAGGCCATCAGAAAAGCAGATTTGGGATCAGAACAGAGGCAACAACCCAGGTGCTACCCTTCTCACCCTCCCCCGGTTATGATCCCCTAAAAAATAGTGGTTCCTGTAGCGTCCATCACTTATTACCCATGTGGCCTTGGCGATTACTTTCTCCCTCCAAGCCTCAGTTTCCTAAATTGGGAAGAAGAAGAATAATACCTACCCTCACACTGGGGTTTGATGAGGATTGGATTAGCTAATCCACTGGAGTGCTTGGCCCAGGGCCTGCCATTAGGCAGGAGCTCGGTAAAAGTGTGCTATTGTTTTTGTTCCTCCTAATAGCCTCTTGATTGCCACTAAGGCCTACATAAATTGCTCAAAGTTTGGGCTTTGGACTCAGAGAGATTAGAGTCTAAATCCTGTGCTCTATTTACTAGCTATGTAACTTCAGGCAAATCAGGCTATTATTATTTACTGTTGTGGCTACAGGCCGCCAACTCGACACCTTGATACTGGGAAAGGAAGCTAGAGGACATAAGTCTTCCAGGCACTGGAAAGGCTTTCCTTCCTTGTTAAGGGATAACCAGGTCTTCTGAATGATAACATCCTCTGGGTCTAGTTAGTGGGTATCCATCCCCCTGGATGATCTGCAAGTTCCTGCCTCAGTGACCAGCCACCCTCTCTCGTCACCATCTACCTGCTTCCTAAAAAGAAAGTTTTAGGCTCACAAAACTAGACGTCCAGAGGCAAGTGGCTTCGGGGCTGACGTAATACCATAATCCCAGTTTCTTTTCCCTGCTCTTCTCTTTGTCCTGATCTCCTCCCTGAGTTGACTTTATCCTCCAGGGAGATGTCTGCAGCACTTTCAGACCACAGGTCCACATGTGACAGCATCTTTGTGGGAAAGTCACCTCTTTCTTTCTTTCTTTTTTTAAGGGCCACGGGTGTGGCATATGGAGGTTCCCAGGCTAGGGGTCAAATCGGAGCTGCAGCTGCCGGCCTCCACCACAGCCACCGCCACGCCAGATCTGAACCGCGTCTGCAACCTACACCACAGCTCCCGGCAACGCCAGATCCTTAACCCACTGAGCGAAGCCAGGGGTCGAACCCACATCCTCATGGATCCTAGTCGGGTTTGTTTCCACTGAGCCATTCTTTCTTAACAATGAGGAAACTTTCCTTCCTCTCTAATTAATGTGCACTGAGTCAAGTGCCCATTTCCAAAGGCATCCTGGTAGGCAGGTATATCAGAACGCTGCAGGGCTGCAGCATCACCAAGGTTAGCTTAGACGAGTTAGGCTCCACCCACTGAGGCTGGAAGGTCTCCGCAAAACTCTACTCGTGCTGAACAATGCGAAAGAGGTAAAATCAATAGGATAGAAGGACATTATCTCAAGCGTCGGATATGCACACTCCTTAATGCTAGAGATGGGGAAAACTAACCCTGCCACGAGTCACTGGCCACTCCCTAAAAGCCAGATGAAGTCAAGGTCTACCCCAGTGACCTCTTTGGAACTATAGTCATATCCGGAGTAACAGGAATGTCACTGCCTGGAAAAACAGGGTCCTTTTCTAAAATGGGCTTTCCCTTCTGGCCAGACTCCTTGGTCCATAACTGCAGTTGATAGGATCTTTGGGAGAGGTTTCCTTGGCCTTTTGTTTGAATGTTATGCCCCCTTTATGATTCTATACGTGAAGAGGAAACCAGCCCTTTCCAGCTATGTCAGAACCCTGATTAATGCCTCGGTAGCAAGCACGACCCAAACCCCAGCAGGAAGCTACCATGGCTCTCCCTTTGTTTGAAGGTGCTGGGTTAAAAAACACCAGCTGCAGTTTCAGAGGGCAGTAAGGAGGTCCCAGAATTGGTTCCCCTCCTCACCCCTCGGGTTGAAGCGAAGCCGAATCACCCTGAGAAAAATTAAGATTCCTCCAAGCCGAGGGGAGGACTCCATGCATTGGCACGGGCGAGGCTGAACTCGCAGAGTTCGGGGTGACACCCTGTTCTGGATGGTGTGCGACCACAGGTCCGGCCTCAGGGTTTGGTTTCCACCCCTGGCTTCCTCGTTGACCTGTTTTTAATTTTTTAAAACTCCCACCCCCCTTGCAGAACGCTTTCGGTTCTTTGCCTGACCTCTGCCTGGTCTCCCTGGGCAGGTTGCCTGGGTCTCCCTCGGTGGCCAGGCTGCCTGATGCCTAATTGTTCCAAGAGACGGGAAGGCACCCTTTCCATCTCTCCGGTTTGGGTCCGTTTTTACTGCCTCTCTCGAGTTAACCTCGAGGACTTTAAAAACATCTTGGTAAATGCAGATGTGGAGGCTAGATAGGATTGTGGTCACCTTGGCCCTCATTTTTCTTGCTGCTCACAGAGTAGGAAAATTCAGTGCTGTTTTTGGACTTGACCCAACACCTTTTCTGTCCAGAAAGCCAATAACTCACTCTCGGAGTGACTTGTTTGGCTCTGCCGGCTATATCACGTATCATATATTATAGATGATATATCACTGTCATTGGCAAAGTTAACGAATGCCCAAACTCCTCTCCCAGATCCGAGCACCGACGGCCAGAGGGAACCAGACAACATCCGTGAGACATGGTGGGCTGTGAAACCAATCTGCATTATTTGAGGTGAAAGGGTGGACGCAAACAGACTTCCAAGTTTCTTGGCTTAGTATCAGCATCATTGCTTTTGGACGGTAAATACTTTGAAAGATCGTATTTTCTATTACTTGGAATTTGTTTTTCAAATCAAGTGACTATTGTGGACAGAACCTTATGCTCGATGTGGAAGGGACTACAAGGGTTTTAGCAAGGGACACACGCCATATACTTTGGAAGCCGTGAGCCCCAACCCCAGGGAGTCCATGCTCGGTCAAAAGTAATGGTATAGAGCAGTCTGGAAGGACAGAAGCACAGAGGACTTTGCCCTTAGTTGATGTGTAACAGCTTAAACTCATTTCTAAGCATTGCCCTGGGGCCCTTTCATTCGGGACAATGACATACTCTGGGAGAGGTGAGGTGGAACACCAGGGACCATCTAGAGTTAAATGAAACCTTCTCATTAACCCACTGCCAACCTGCGCCAAGGGCGCCCTGCTCAGTTGCTTGCTTCCTGTGGCTAAATGTGCCCAAGCCGGGAGGCCCAAAGAGCCACTGCCCGGGGGTTTATACGGCAGCTTGCGTTCTGATGCAGAAGGCAAGAGAGGTGCGGAACGACGCGGGGACACTGGCGACCTGACCTCCCTGGGAAAGACCCTGCTACATTTCCAGTTGCCCCGTCACTCAGCTTCATGATTTGAAAAGAAGACATTATTTTGCTCCGTGGCCTGTAGCGAAGTTTGCCCTCTGCCAGGGGAGAGAACATCAATGTCTGTGGGAGTGGGCAAAGAGGGGGGACCCCCTTGGGAAGCTCTCGGCTGGTCAGTCAGCTTATTCATGTTTAAGAGACCTGAAGGGATCAGAACGAGAACCCCGGCCTGGAAGTCAGGAAGTCGGGGGTGGGGTGGGGTGGGGGGCTCATTAGGAGACGGAGCAAGAACATCAGCCACAGGGAGCCCCAAGGAGCATTTATAATGATGGTGACATAAATGTCACATTTTATACCTCGTTACTATTTTTAAAGCTCTTTCACATTTACAACCGTGAAATCATGGACTCGTAAGAGTGGGGAAGGGCTTTAGGAATTACCCAGCACGGCCTCCCACGCAGGTCAGAGTCTCACCTACAAGACCCCTCTCATCTGATGTGGCAAGAAGCCCTCTGCAGGAGCCAGCTTAGCAAGTAGCACCGTCTTCATTTTCCAGGAAAACCAGCTAAGGACTTAGAGTTTCCGCCCAAGATGGTGCAGTCTTGCGACAAAACTGGCCGTAGGCACGCTAGTCCGGGGTTCTTTCCATGCGATCGCATATCTCTTTTATATTTAAGAGGATGGATTCTAGTCACCCTACTGGTCCTTACTATTGAGAATTTATTGTCTTCGATTTGCTTTTTTTTTTTGAGATTTTTTTCTGTCATATGCTAATTTTTTAGTTTTAATTTTTATGTGTATGACTATGACCCATTTCTCTTTTTTAAATGATTTTTATTTTTTCCATTATAGCTGGTTTACAGTGTTCCATCAATTTTCTACTGTACAGCAATCAATTTGCTTTAGAAACTTCAGCTCTGTTACCTCAACTAGACTATAAGATCTTTGAGGGTCAGCTTCATATCTCATACTGCCTTTGGTTGCAATTTTTTTTTGTCTTTTTTTTTGTTGTTGTTGTTGTTGCTATTTCTTGGGCCGCTCCCGCGGCATATGGAGGTTCCCAGGCTAGGGGTCGAATTGGAGCTGTAGCCACCAGCCTACGCCAGAGCCACAGCAACTCAGGATCCGAGCCGCGTCTGCAACCTACACCACAGCTCACGGCAACACCGGATCGTTAACCCACTGAGCAAGGGCAGGGACCGAACCCGAAACCTCATGGTTCCTAGTCGGATTCGTTAACCACTGCGGCACGACGGGAACTCCGCAATTTTTTTTTTTTTTTTTTGGCTGCCCCAGGGTGGCGTATGGAGTTCAGGGGTCTGGGATCAAATTCAAGCCACAGCCACAGCTACACAGGATCCTTTAACCCACTGTGCAGGGCCAGGGATCAAACCTGTGTCCTTGGCACTGCAAAGATATCAATCATCCTGTTGCACCACAGCAGGAACTCCTCACAGTGACTTTGAATCTCCATCTTCTCCCCACCTCGCTACCAGCGTTAGAGCTTCTTGGAAGATATTTAACAAGTGCCTGAATGAACGGATTGAAATTCTAAAATTTCTGAGTTACTCCTTATACGTTAGAGGCATGCCAGCTTCTACTTTCCATGATTTTGTCCTCATCTTTGGAAATTTCATTTGGTTGGAGCTACTGAGGTTACTTAGGCAGGTTGAAATACTCTAGTATCGGGGTTCCCGTCGTGGCGCAGTGGTTAACGAATCCGACTAGGAACCATGAGGTTGCGGGTTCGGTCCCTGCCCTTGCTCAGTGGGTTAACGATCCGGTGTTGCCGTGAGCTGTGGTGTAGGTTGCAGACACGGCTCGGATCCCGCGTTGCTGTGGCTCTGGCGTAGGCCGGTGGCTACAGCTCGGATTCGACCCCTAGCCTGGGAACCTCCATATGCCGCGGGAGCGGCCCAAAGAAATAGCAAAAAGACAAAAAAAAAAAAAAAAAAAAAAGAAATACTCTGGTATCAGGGCTTAAATGGGGGGACTGTCTTGATATCTTATAGCAAATCTCCTTTCTCAATGGATAATACAACTGGCAAGTCAATTACCTAGGTCTGATATTGGCAAGTTGTGGATCCAATATGTATTTTATTTGTCTTTAAAGCCTTGGCTGGAACTCTATAAAATGGAGAACTCGTACTGTCCCTTTCTGGCCATTGGGATGTATTAAATGAAACACATTGGGCTCATCTAAATTCTTAGCATTAGAGGAAGAGTCCTGATCCGGGTTCTTCACCATGGACTTTTGACATTAACTAGCCTCTTCCAAGAGGGTTCGGTTCAGCTGCAATGAAAAGAAGAATCAAAGACTTACGTGGAAATATCCACAGGACTGACTAGGTAGCCAAAGTGCACACTTTTTCCCGAAATTAAAATTTTACGCTTGGTGAGTTTCATCTAAAAATTAAGATTTTCAGGAGTTCCCGTCGTGGCGCAGTGGTTAACGAATCTGACTAGGAACCATGAGGTTGCGGGTTCGGTCCCTGGCCTTGCTCAGTGGGTTAATGATCCGGCGTTGCCGTGAGCTGTGGTGTAGGTTGCAGACGTGGCTCGGATCCTGCGTTGCTGTGGTTCTGGTGTAGGCCGGCGGCTACAGCTCCGATTCGACCCTAGCCTGGGAAACTCCATATGCCGAGGGAGCGGCCCAAGAAATGGCAAAAAGACCAAAAAAAAAAAAAAAAAAAAAAAAAGATTTTCAGCTGCTGTCTATACCTGGACTTTAAAAAAAAATCTTTGGTTCATAATCCCTTTGATGCTGTTGACATACAGAAAAACTCTAAATGATCAATCTCCAATCCTATCTTCTCCTTCCTTTCATTTTTATCCTTTCCCACAAATAGGATGAATACTGCAGTAAGCATCTCCTGCTATTGCCCCCCCCCCCCGCCGCCGCCACCACCACCACAGCCAAGAATGGCTGAAAAGGATGTTAGCTAAACAGCAGTGGGTTTGCACAGCGCTATAATGTTTAGAAATATAAGGAAACCTCCCGCCACCTTCGCCCCCACCCAGTGATGGGTGAGCCACCTCTAGACTCTTCCACAAGGAGAACAAGCAATGGGACCTGGCAGATCACCCTAAGCAAACACCACCCAGGCAGAGGGACCCAACCTGCCTAGCGAAATTCTCTTAAATACATTTTATACTATCAAGGCTTAAACTCACCAGAAAAAAAAAAAAATGAAATTCAGCAGGAAATGTTGGAGGTAGAGTAACAGAGCTACTGTGAGACACTTCAACATAGCTTCCCAAGCTTAAACTGTGTAATAATCTTCCCCAGATCCCTTTAGGCTGGTTTCTTATTCCAAAAAGTACGTTTTATGGAATTGCACATACTTGGCTCAGTACAAATGTGACCATATCGAGCCCCTTAGGCTCGGCCCACCACAAATTCAGACTGTCAGCTATGGCTTGGCTCCCACCACTGCCCAGTGGCTCCTTATACATCTCATACTGTCAATATTCCAGCGTTTCTCTTCAGGCCCCCGAGTCCTCTTTATCCTAATACCCCTATTCTTAACAGATGAGGTTGACAAAAGTTGCTGAAAAAATTGCAACTATGGGTGTAACTCCTTTAGCTACTGGAGATGTGAGACTATCTCTCATGTCATATGATTTTTTTTTTCTTTTCTCTCTTCTTTTTAGGGCCACACCTGTGGCATATGGAAGTTTCCAGGCTAGGGGTGGAATCAGAGCTACAGCTGCCGGCCTACACCACAGCCACAGCAACGCAGGATCTGAGCCATAGCTGCAACATACACCACAGCTCACAGAAACTCAGAATCCTTAACCCACTGAACAAGGCCAGGGATCAAACCTGCATCCTCAATGGATACTAATTGGATTTGCTTCCAGTGTGCCACAACAGGAACTCCAAAGGAACTTTGTCTAGATAATAATTCTGCTAGTCTTTTCTCACGACCAGTGTCAAAACTTCAGGATACTACCAAAGTTCTTTTTTTTTTTTTTACTACTGAGTTTTTTTTTTTAATTAGGGTATAGTTGATTCAGAGTTGAGTCAATTTATGCTGTACAGCATAGTGACCCAGTCATAGGTATTCTTTTTCTCATATTCTTTTTCCTTTTGATTCCTTCATCTTCCCCTTTTTTTTTTTCCTTTTGGAGGGAGGACTGGGTTAGTAACCTCCATATTGCCTCTCACAGCAAACTCCACAAAAGTTGTAGATCAAAATGGAAACGCAGTCACTTGCACGAAGGCACCAGCATGCAATACGTCCCCAGCAAATTATACCCTGGTGGTTTGTGAAGGAAGTTGACAGGACAACACCTCCTTCCCTTCTCAAAATGAATGCACAAAATACACTCTTAACATTTAATAGCATATAATGTCTATAAGTAGCAATGAAGAGGAGCCAGGACTTTTTTTTCTCCCTTTGGCTTTTATTTTTCCTTCAGCAGACACATTGCTCTGCTGATTAGAAAACTAAGAAAGGGAGTAGGTAGAAATAGATAGCTTATTCAGCTGAAGGAAAATTAAAGTAGACAACGCAGTGCATAGTGGCTTGATTTGATTACTCTTCATTTAAAGACCACTGGGTCCTGTCCGGTGCTCTTTCCCCCTCTGCTTTATTGAGGTATCGTTGACAAATAAAATTGTACTATATTTAAAGTGTACGACGGCATGACGATTTGATGTGTGTATAAACAGTGAAATGATGACCACAATCAAGTTAATGAACAATGGACACATCCATCACTGCACAGAATTCCCTTTTTTTTTTTTTTTTTTTTGGTGAGAATGTGTATGATCTACTCTCTTGGCCAATTTGAAGTACACAACACAGTATTATTAACGCTCGTCACCATGGTGCATGTTAGATCCTCAGAGCTTGCTCACCTTTGAACTGGAACTTTGCACCCTGTAACCACCATCTCCGCATGGTCCCCACCCCAGCCCCTCGCAAGCAGCACTGTACTCTCCGTTTCTATGAGTTCGACTTTTTTTTAGATTCTACATACAAGTGATACCATACACAGCCCTTCTCTTTCTCTGTCTCCTGACCAACGCTCTTGAAACGTAAATGCAACATCCAAAACTCACACACGAAGTTACAACACTGGGGAAGAGGAGACATTAACACGGGACAGATGTGGGCAGTCCCTAAAGGCAGAGATCTTTGACAGCGACAAGGTCAAGGCCATTTTTCAAAGGGATTTGTATACATTTTGCTTACAAAAGAAAACAACAATGTAAGAGGGTATTCAGATATATTTGAGGTAATCAAAGTAGCAAAAATAATCTCCAGAGTGGGCATTTACTAGGCAATTTAGGTTACGATGATATAAAAGGCAGATTGTTTGGGCCAGTACATCTGCCTCTCTTGCACTTGAAGAAAATTTGTAGAGGAAGAAATTGCCTTAAAAAAAAAAAAAAAAAAAAACGAAAAGAAGAAGAGCCTCCCTTCCCACAGCCTTCTGCCAAACAGATTCTGTTGCTAGGTAAACATAAGCTACCAACAATTTATGTACCAATATATATAGCAAATTAGAGCTGAGAGGAAGCTTGCTAGCTTATGAAACAGATGGCAGATTTGCTGTGGCTCGAGAAAGAACAGAGTTTTGCCATGACGAGCCCCCGCTAGTCTCTCTGACAACTTCCTAGCCTAATAAACACTCTGACTTTGTAGCTGTTAAGCTGGAGGAGAGCAGGGATCGCAGAGAAAAGAAAGGAAGAGCCACAAGGAATGGCAAAGGCGGTGCTCTTTGAGAGTAGGACTTGTGGGCTTTAAATGTTGTGCTTAAATACACAACGGCAGCTGAAAGTAAACCAGCACAGATTGTAATATCACCCCCAGACTGGCCATCTGGGTGGAAGTCAACTTTAATCAGCCCAAGACCGTCCACTCCGTTTCTCTAGCACTATTTTCCAAATTTAAGAAAGTCTGGTCAAACAATCAGGAGCTGGAACAAGAGGGTATACTCTTCTGTGAGCCTCTGTAACGAGAGGATACAGCCGTGCTTATTAAAATTGTGTCAAAAGAAATTTTGGCAAGTTAAGGCTTTGGCAGCTCATCCTTCTCATCCAAACTAAACTAGTGTTTGTTTAATAAGCAACTGGTTCACAGCTGGACTTCAACTGTCCTACCACATCCTGGAATAAACTGTTGAGCCACACTCAGATCCACACTGACATCTGCAGGTAACCACAGCAGGACTTCTAGGAGTTGATTTCTAGATGCAAATTCGCAAACCCTTCCCCACAGTAGGGTGTGAACCCACACGACCTAAATACTCCGCATGATTACTTCTTTCAAAAAATACTCTCATGGTTTAAGTGTCTTCAGACACTAAAATATTATACAGAGAGTATGAACTCAATTATCTAGAGAAAACCCACGAACGGAGCTATTTCCACCTGGTGTCATTATGGTGATTTTTATTTTCACTTTAAACTTTTTCTTCTATGTTCCATTACTTTTCCTGTATTCTCCAATGAGCATGGAGTCCTTGCACAAGAAGTTTTTTAAAGGCTGCTACCTGGATTTTAACCTCCCACCCTTGGTTCTCCCAGTTCAATTTGTATTCACATTATCAAAGACTTAAAAAAAAAAAAAACCCGCAAAATGTTGGGTTTTTTCCCCCCTGTGGTACACTGCTGCTACGCATCTTGCTTATTTACACAGGCTACAAAAACTCCTAAAGCGGCACCAAGATAAGGAACAAGCAGATTTGTAGCCAACTCAAGCTGCTCGAGTCAAACACATGTGCTTTTTCTATAGTGCCTTTCAATGGAGGGAAATTTCAAAGTGACGTTCATTGGATCAACCTAGAATTACAGTATTAGAGAAAACAGGATCTACCACCAAGGGGCTGCATTTACAATGACTGTCTGGGGGAAAGCTTGTTTGGGGGGGGGGGGCTCGTAAAATCAAGTGACTCATTAACGTTCTGCGGTTAAAAAAATCAACATGTGAAGAAAGCCGTATTCTGCATGCTGAAAATTAAGTGTAATAGAAAAATACATCCAGAGTTCCTTGTGGTAGAAAAAACAATAGGACAACTGCTTAAAGGCTTATGAATACATTCCATCAAGAGGCACTCACAAACATGCAGACCCTCAACTTCCAAGGGTGCTGCATTTCCAACATCTAGTCCTATGTTTATTTTTTGGTGCCTGGAATGCATTTTCTTGAGGAAACAAAGTGACAGTGGTTAGAGTCCCAAGTTAATTCACAAGAGTAAAGCTAAAAGATTGTAGGTTTGCAACGAAATCGTAGGAAGTAGCTTTAGTAACCTGATCAAGCAAATGTTGGAAGGATTTAAACAAATTATGTTTCAGTTTTCTTGTTTTGGTACACGAGAGAATAATTATAGAACGGTAAGAACGAGGGACCTTTTCAAGCACTTTAGATGTGAACATTTAAGTTCCCTTTAAAACTTGCAACTTTTCTTATTTTTGATTTTATGCTTATTGGCCATACTTAACGTTCTACTTTAGTCAACAAAGGGACACAAGATGGCAATTAGGGAGAAAAATTAGCAGAGAAATTCTGAGATGGAAACTGGGTAAGAGTTGAAACAGAAGTGGAGAACTAAAGAAAACATGGGGTTACCTCCACTTTATTCATTTGTTCATTCATTTAACAATTAAGTGGCAGGTCCCCTGGTAAGTATAAGGAACGGGTTCATTCATTCATTCATGCAACCATTCATTCACCCTCCTCCCCAAGTGATCCAGATAGTTGAGCGGACTGTATTTTTTTTTTTTTTTTGTCTTTTTGTCTTTTTTGTCTGTTGTTGTTGTTGTTGCTGTTGTTGCTATTTCTTGGGCCGCTCCCGCGGCATATGGAGGTTCCCAGGCTAGGGGTTGAATCGGAGCTGTAGCCACCGGCCTACGCCAGAGTCACAGCAACGCGGGATCCGAGCCGCATCTGCAACCTACACCACAGCTCACGGCAACGCCGGATCGTTAACCCACTGAGCAAGGGCAGGGACCGAACCCGAAACCTCATGGTTCCTAGTCGGATTCGTTAACCACTGCGCCACGACGGGAACTCCCCGGACTGTATATTTTTAAAAAACATATTTGTATCTTTCTTACTGTGTGTGAAGCTGAGTATCTTTTCATATACTTAATGGTCATTTGCATATTTTCTTCTGTGAACTGTGTTTTCATATTTGTGCCCATTTTTCCTCTTGGGATTTTTAGCCTTTTCCCCTCTCTGGAATTTAAGAGTTCTTTATATATATATTTGGGATATCAGCCCTTGATATAAGTATTTCTCCCAGTTTTGTTGTTTCTTTACTTTTGACTGTGCTTATGTGGTGTTTTTTTTGGGGGGGGGTGCTTTTGTTTTTTTCCTATGCAACAGGTTTCTATTTTTATGTAGTTCATATTTTTATGTAGCTGAAATGATCCTTTTCATTGTATCTAGATTTGGAGTCAGAAAGGCTTTCCCCATATCCGGGTTATAAAAGAATTAATTCATGTTTTCTTACAGTGCTTACATAGTTATATTTTTTTAACATTTAGATCCACTGGAGTTTATTCCAGTGTACAACGTGAGGTAGAAAACCAAATTATCTACTTTTACAGCTAATCCAGTCATCCCAACAGCCATTTATTTTATTTTTTTGGCCACACCCGTGGCATATGGAAGTTCCTGGGCCAGGGATTGAATCCGAGCCACAGCTGTGACCTACACCACAGCTGTGGCAACACTGGATCCTTAATCCATTGCACCAGGCCAGAGATGGAACCCATACCACCTCAGAGACAACACCAGATCCTTAACCTGCTGTGCTGCAGTGGGAACTCCGGGAATTCTATTTTTAAAATCTATCTTTGCGGAGTTCCCGTCGTGGCGCAGTGATTAACGAATCCAACTAGGAACCATGAGGTTGCGGGTTCGATCCCTGGCCTTGCTCGGTGGGTTAAGGATCCCGCGTTGCCCTGAGCTGAGGTGTAGGTCGCAGACTCGGCTCGGATCCCGCACTGCTGTGGCTCTGGTGGAGGCTGGCAGCTGTAGCTCCGATTCGACCCCTAGCCTGGGAACCCCCATATGCTGCGGGTGCAGCCCTAGAAAAGGCAAAAAGACAAAATAAAATAAAATAAAAAATAAAAATAAAAATCTATCTTTGCCCCAGTCATTTGGATATAACGCCTTTACTATATGTTAAATTTTCATATATACTTGGGTCTATTTCTAGACTCTGCTTTGTTCCATTGATCTGTCTATTCATGCACCAGTAGAATATAATAATACTAACAGGTTATAATACACTGATATGCAAAAGGGGGACAGCTTTCTTTACAGAAGAATGCTAGATAATATATGTGGAAGGAATGACAGAATTAGTAAAACATCATTTTGCAGGCACCATCTTAAAAACTGACCCAGGGAGGCATCACTCATGGATGCTAAAACTATTGGGTGAAAGTTGTTGGGAAAGAGGGCATTTACACAGCCACATCTGCTTTTTAAATGCTAATTTCATAGTAATTACGAAGGGGGAAAGGTACTTTTATAGTGGAGAAATCTGGAGAACCCTCCCTTGACTGAGTGATTGAACTTGGCATCACCAGTGGGACAAGGGACATCGTATACCTCCTGATGTGATAAACTGAGACTCACTCATGTGGTGTTCTTGCCAGAAAGGTTTGGCTCATCTAATGCTTAACCGAATCTAATCGTGAGGAAACAATCTGACAAATCCAAATTACAGGACATTATATAAGATAACTGGCCCAGACTTTTCAAAATGAATATTTCATGAAATATGGAAAAAATGTGGGGACTGTTCCATATTAAAGAAAACTAAAGAGACATGACAGCTAAACAAATTTGCATGATCTTTGATCTTAAAACTTTTTTGATTTTACATGATTTTTATTTTTTCCATTATACTGATCTTAAATTTTGAATCCTTGATTGAAAAAATTTGATAAAAATAATATTAATTCACAATCCATACTCAAATTTCCCAAATTGTCCTAATAATCTCTTTTAGATCAGCTGAGCCTGGCCCTGAACAGCAGAACCACCCGGCTTACCCATAGATTCATGAGAAAAAGTGAACTATTAGTGTTTTAAGTCACTAAGGTTTTAGGGGGAAGGAAGAGGAGATTACACAGTAATAGCTCATAAAATAAGCTATCGTTGGTGGAAAATTTTGGAAAAAAGAATATACTGATATATTTATTTGCATATACACAAATTTCCTCTGTAAGTTTACGCAAGAAAATGAAAACACAATTGCTGTGGGGAAGAAGAGCTATGGTGGCTGGGGGATGAAGACAGAAGGGAGACATTTCACTGTCTGTCCTTTTGTACCTGTAGAATTTTGAAACACATCAATGTGTTTCTAGTGAATGAACAAGTGAAATCTGTTTCTTTTACTCAAATCTTTCCAGAACCCTTGTGTCATCTCTGGTAGGTAACGGGAGCTCTCATACCCTATTGGTGAGATTATAAATTGGTACAATCTTAGTGGGGTGGAGGTGTGGCTTTAAGAAGTGCATATAAAATATGCAAATACATATGCAATAAATAGACTATCTCTAGAAGAACCAGCCAGGCTGATAACATTGGTTGCTTCTAAGGAAGGGCCTTATGGGACTGGAGGTAGAAGGAAGATTGACTTTTCCTTATCTGCCCTTTTTACTGTTTGCATTTTTTAGGCTGAACTTGGATTACCTTTGCAAAAGGAACATCATAAATAAAATGCACATACCCTTTAACTCAGCAATTTATCACTTCTAAGATTCTCTCTTGCAGAAATACTTACAGAAGCAAAGATAAATGTATGTTATTACTTATGCATACTAATAAATTACAGAGAACCTAAATGACCACCCACTAAGGATTAGTTAAACAAATTATGGAATGTTCATACAGAGGAATACTATACACTTGCTAAAAGTGAACCCATAACTTAGCACCCAGGTCAACCTAGAATACTGCAGAAATCTTAAAGCACTCCCTAATGCCTGCATCCAGCCATTCACCCCCTTTAACTTATCACAAACTGAATAAACCCATGTAACCATCACCCAGGTCACACAGAACATTCCAGAACATTCCACAGACCATCCAGTTTGTAATAATTCATCAAGCTGTATACTTTTTTGTATGTATGTTATACTTCAATAAAAAGTTCTGAAATATGCCCGTGTGTCTGTTATAAACATTTCACACATAAATTCAGAAAAAGGTAGTTAGATATACAAATCCAGCTATTCATGGATGAAAAAGCTATGCAGGGGAGGTGTTTATTTACTCTGCATACTTCTACAAGGTTTGAAATTTTTATAACAAACTTTTTCCCTTCATAATTTATAATTTTAAAACAAAAAATAAATGATGAAGAAAAACACTTTTTAAAAAAGAAAATTTTAAATACTGCTATGAGATGTTCATTTTGTCTTAGAAGAGGAAATACACAGTATCAGGATTGTACATTCTAGAATTCTTGACCCACTACCTGCAACAGCCACCATCCCCCCTCCTCCTCCTGATCCCATCCCAAAGGTCCTGGAGGGAGAGAAACGCCTGAAAACCAGATGCAAACAAAGAAACACTTTCCTAGCTCAGCCCTTCACCTCCAGCCTCAGTGTAGTGGCCCAATGGGTTAGACTAAACCTTGCTTTTGCCCAAAGCAGGCAG
The DNA here is from genome assembly GCF_054392235.1 of Sus scrofa. Taxonomy (NCBI): domain Eukaryota; kingdom Metazoa; phylum Chordata; class Mammalia; order Artiodactyla; family Suidae; genus Sus; species Sus scrofa. The sequence goes on from NC_139401.1 coordinate 120,810,186, forward strand.
GCCTCAGTGACCCTGACTAGAACCTTCTTCCTTCAAGCGCTACATTCTGACCTGAGCTTTGGAGCTCTCACTACTACTTCAGTCCGAAGACATCGGTGAGGAGACAAACTGAAGGAACACCGCACCTAGGGAAGGCAAGAAACCATTTAGGGTGACCAACGGGTCCCAGTTTGCCTGGAATTTTCCTTGCGTCAGCCCCGCAAGTTCCCAGAAAACCCCTCAGTTCCAAGCAGACCAGGACCCAGAAAATCAGGCCTCAGGTGCTCTATAGGCCTGTCTTCCCTGAGCCCCAACCAAGTTCCTTTTTCACCTGCAAGGTGAGACGGGGCGGGGGGGGGGAGGGAATGGAGGTGGGGGTGGGGGGGTGGCCGGTGGGGGGGGCGGGGGCCCGGGGCCGCAGCTAAAGGAGAGATACCAAACTTCTCTTACCACACTTCGCAGGCAGAGAGCCAGCAGCATCAGCATCAAAGAAGCGCCAAAGAGGCCCCCAAAGGAGCGCTCCACAGAGATTCAACAGCTTTTAACCTCTTCAGACCAACAATTCCACGCATCACTGTGACCCAATGCATTCCTGGATCTAAATTCTGATTTATGTTTGGCTTTGAAGCTTTTGGCTGTATCTGGCTAGTTCTCACTCAGGCTACTGTTTACTGAAGATGTTTCTTTAAGTGAACTTACTTTTTCTTTGTTACATTTATCTTTAAAACACTCCTTGAAAAATATGATTTGCCAAGTTTAACAGAAAAACATCACATCGCTTCCATCAATGGAAAAGGCCCCAAGCAGAAGGTACGGACGAGGTATATAGGAATAGCTATTACCTAGAGGGAGCAGTCCTGGACGAAGATTCCTCAGGCACGTTTTCCCCAGGAATGCCTGGAAGACAGAAGCTTGATGCTCCTCCTAGAGGTCAGAGCGTGTGCTTAACACCGCCCCGGGGTTCCTTCTCCGTCTTTCTATAGGCTAACCCTCTCCCCCTGCGACTTTCTTGCAGCGCCCTCTACAGGTGGCAGTGATTTTCTTGCAGCTCCCTCTGTGGGTTAGTGTGGGGCTGTGGTTCGATAACATTTTATTGAGTGACTATTACATTTTAGATACAGCGCTGGGGAGACAGAGGAGAAAACAGGCACAATTCGAACGGAGCACGAGGTGGGAAAGAGGGCAAGGAGGAAGTGAGAAGATCCGGCACAGACTGTCCTATTTGCATCCATTTCCTAAACACCCCCCCCCCGTTTATTCAAGCCACTGCAGTCTGACTTTTGTCCCTTCCACCTCACCAAAAAGCACACTAACAGAAGTCTCTAGGGGACCGCCTAATGACCAGATCCAATGAGAAGTTTTCAACCTTCGCCTTACGTGACCCTGGCGACGACACCTCCTTAGCTTTGCTGATAGCTTAGCTGGTCTCTCTGCTTTGCTCCTACCCCTCTTGCCAAGCCCGCCGCGCCTTCAACCTGCCTCTTAAATGCTGAGGCTTGTCAGGATTTTGTCCTTAACTCTCTTCTCCATAAAGCTCCTTTTTTTCATCTATACCCACAGCTCCCATCTACATAAGCTAAAGGCTCCCCAGATGCTAAAAGCCCAGATGTGCCTGTTTCTCTCTGCAGCCTTATTTCTCATATGAGCAAAGTACTGGCATCACTGCGCCGGTGCCTTGGTCTCTTCCTGCCGGATCCTCTTTCCCTCTCCTACCTCCACCCCAAGTTTGTTCTGCGCTTTAGCCTCAGTGTTACCTCTTCTGGGAAACAGTCCAAAAGCACAGCCCAGGCGCTGGTGGGTCTCTCTCTTTGGGCTCCGCTCCGCACTTGATTCGGTGCCTCTAATGGTCAGCGGGCTTCTGTTTATTCCACAAGGGCTGGTGATCGTGAAGGCACTGACTTAATCTGCATTCACAGTTCCCGGCCCAGGCTCAATAAATGCTTGTTAAATTGATGACTGTAAGAAATCTCTGAGCTGTGAACAGGGAAACAGAGGGAGAGGAGCTTGGGAGGTGATGGTTGGCGTGGGTGTGAGGAAGGGATATCGAAAACCTGAGTGTTAGAATCCTCTTCCCTTTCCCCCCGCCTCCCATAGAGGCAGCCAGGGCTGGCGGGGCTGAGGGGGGCATGAGGGTGGCTGGGTCAGAAACTGGTTATGTCCGGGAGAAAGGAGCAATGTTATCAAAGAAAAGGGGAAATAGGTCTCTCGCTATCAGAGAACAGTTTCAAAGAGGCATAGGGTGGACGCTGGATTGAACACTGAACTGGAATTCTAGTTTGAACTCATGATCTTTCTTTTTTTCTTTTCTTTTTTGGCTGCCCGGGCCAGGGGTTGGATCTGAGCTGCAGTTGCAACTTATAACGCCGCAATGCCAGATCCTTTAACCCCCTGCGCCGAGTCAGAGGTGGATCTATGTCCCGGCGCTGCAGAGACACTGCCAATCCCGTTGCGCCACAGCAGGAACTCCAAAGTCATGGTCTTTACTAGATGATTAGATATACATGTGTGTATATATACAAATACACATTTACATGTACTTTCTTTGTGTTGAGAAAGCCTTTAAACCATAATGCCCACCTAGTGATGACTGCACCTAGTGTCTTTACTTTGGTAATTGTACCAAATACCATTCTTTCTTAAAAGGAAACAAGGCTCCTTAAAGAAATTGCTGATCTCAGGACTGGGACAAGGAAGTATGGATCTGAGACATCTTATTCCAGAAAGTAAAATACTGCTCAAATAATGATAGGGATTTGCCAAAAGGACACAGCAGCCAGCTTGGAGGGGCTCTCACTGTCCAAATCTGAGATGTACTATCAACATAAAGTATGGCTATGAATAAAAACCCACTGACTGAAATAAGAGTCCATAAGTCCAATGACCGAATAAATGGTGGTGAAGGGAAAGTTCTTTACGGTAGATTTTGCCAACTAATAAGTGTAGAAGGAACAGTGGAATTAGAGAGTCGCCACTGGGTAGTCACCATAACACCAGAAGGCACGAAAGATCAACGGACACTAAACTAGTGGTGGGAATCAGATGAGAGAACAGAATACTGATATGGAGTTCCCACTGTGATGCAACTTCATCAGCAGCATCTCCACAGCACCAGGATGCAGATTCTATCCCTGGCCCAGCACAGTGGGTTAAGGAGCTGACGTCACTGAGGCTGTGGTGTAGGTTGCAACTGCAGCTCAGATCTGACCCCTGGCCCACGAACTCCATATGCCACGGGGCGGCCAAACAAAACAAAACCAAACCGAACCCAGGATATTGATATAGTCTCAAAGTACCTCCACAAAAAAAGTACTTTGTGAATTGCAAGGGGAAAGCCCTAACGGCGCAGTGGAGAAACACAGCGTTCTCCTCCTTAACCAAAGGATCAAGGCTCATCTGTAAGAGGACAAAGTGGCACCACACGCCTCCTGCAAAGATATATTAAGAACACAACACAGAAAGAACCTCTGTGCTTATTTCTGCCCAAAATGTCTAACCTGAATTTATTTATTTATTTATTTTTGGTCTTTTTGCCTTTTCTAGGGCCACTCCCATGGCATATGGAGGTTCTGAGGCTAGGGGTCGAATCGGAGCTGTAGCCACCAGCCTACACCACAGCCACAGCAACGCCAGATCCAAGCTGCGTCTGTGACCTACACCCCAGCTCACGGCAACGCCGGATCCTTAACCCACTGAGCAAGGCCAGGGGTCGACCCCGCAACCTCATGGTTCCTAGTTGGATTCCTTAACCACTGCACCACGACAGGAACTCCTAACCTGAATTTAATAATGAGGAAATATCAGTCAAACCTCAATTGAAGGGCATTTTTCAAAACAACTGGCCAGTGCTCGTCAGAACTATGAGGATTATGGAAGACAAGCTGAGATGGGGGCGGGGGGGGGGCTGCCTGGCATTCCCACTGTGGCACAGTGGGTTAACGGTCTGGCATTGCCGCAGCTGTGGTGTAGGTCACAGCTGCTTCTTGGATTCAATCCCTAGCCCAGGAACTCCCATGTGCCTCAGCTGTGGCTGGGGGAAAAAAAAAAAAAAAAGACTCCTAGCCCGAGGGAAATCCAAGACACTTAATTCTAAGTGTAACACATAATCCTGGATTGAGTCCTGGGCCAGAAGAAAATATTTTTTTCCTTTTGTTAAAAGGGCTTTATCGGGACCACACGCAAAATATGAACAGGGGCTGTGTACTAGATGAGATAGTTTTTTTAAAGATGGGTTTGAAAACATTTTTTAAAATTATAGTTGATGTATAATGTTGTGGCAATTTCTGCTGTGCGGCAAAGCGACCCAGTCGCATATTTACACACACGCACACACTTCCTTTTTTTTTTTTTTCATTTTGAGGGCCACGCCTGCAGCATATGGAAGTTCCCAGATGAGGGGTTGAATCAGGGCTGCAGCTGCCAGACTACACCACAGCCCCAGCCACGCCAGATCTGAGCAGATCCGAGGTGCATCTGCAACCTATGCCACAGTTTGTGGCAATACCGGATCCTTAACCCACGGAGTGAGGCCAGGGATCAAACCTGCATCCTCATGGATCCTAGTTGGGTTCACAACCCACTGAGCCACAATGGGAACTATTTTCTTATATTATCTTCCTAGATGAGATAGTTTTATATCAGGGTTAATTTCCTGATTTTGATGTGTGCAAGGCGGTTATTTAGAATGTCCTTGTCTTTAGGAAATCCACACGGAGGCACATCAGAGTAATAGGGTATCATGTCTGTAACTTACTCTGAGATGGTTCAGAAAAAATATGTGTGCCACAGACACACACACACACACACACAAGAGAGTGGGAGGGATGAAACTAATGTGGTTCAATATTAACATGTGGGTAAACCGGGTGAGACATATATGCGAGTTCTTTGGGCTATTCTTGCAACGTTTCTGTGTAAATAAAGTGTAAAATAAAATAGTTTATGTATGTTCTAAGTACTGAAAAGAAAAACGAATGTTTATAACCCGAGTCATGTATGAAAGAAAGGCTTTTATTTTTTGCCTGCCTACCCCCGCCCCAACGCGTTCCAAAAACAACTGAGCGTCTTAGGAGTAAAAAAGTAGTAAGATAAAAGAAATCCCAAACAAGTAAGAAATATGTGTGGCCTTGGCAGGAACCTTCTACACTGTCAAGTTCTCCAAAATGCTCTTGGAAACGTGACAGATTATGTGCAGAGGTTTCTCTTTGTCTGGGGAAGGACCCCCAACTTCAAAACAGCTCCTAGGCCTTTCGTGTTCCAGGTCTCCTTTGCTTCAAAGCTGGACAGTACTTAGAGAATGCGAGACTGGGACACGGAGGCAGAAAATAATTGATGAGACTAAAAGAGAGAGGCTGAGAAAATGTCACCGAATTCTATGCACGTGTACACACTTTATTAAACTGGCATTCTAAGATATACACAAAGGTCGGCATTTCACAAAACTTCCTAGTATTCCAAAAGCAGTCATTGGGAAACACAGTGATTACATAAGTCAGTCCGGCAAAAAGAGCATCTCTTAAATTTTATCGTATCATCTCTTGTACTTGTTTCAAATCAGGCCTGAAATATGATATCGTATTAGAATAGGAAGAAACATTTTTACTTTATAACAATGATCACTTGTCAAATATTAAACTTTTATAAAAATAAAGGAGTACTGTCAACAAAACTCATCTGAAGGTTAGCGTCTCTATTTCTTTATTTATGCCAAAACGATCCCTGCATAAACTTAACTTTCTAGTCACTTTAAACAGTAACGATGAACCTTGGTTTAAACAGAAAAAAATGTCACCTCGCCTAGTTCTCGTACCATTGGAGCAATTTATTTTCCTGTCTCAATTCTACCCCGCCACTGAATTTCAAAAATAACTTTTAAAGTGATCACATTCCAAAGGTTATGTCTTAAGAGTCCTAAATTCAAGCCAAAAAGTGATGGCCCGAAGTGTCCCTTTAAGGAAAAGAAAAGAGATTGCAGGTGGATAAATATTTTATAAGAGAAAACCACCTCTCAGTATCATATCAGCAGAAACTTTCAACATGGTTCTTTCACAAACAATAAATACACTGAATACCATCAAAGTAATTTTTCTTTAAAATGGCATAGAGAGAACAATCTTCATGATATATACATTCATGTCAGGTTTCAAGGATTATGGGCTCTGCCCAGGTGAAAGCCAAGATGAGAAATAAAGCCATGAATGGCTGTGATGGCGGTTATCACGATTCGTAATAGACACCACAGCCGATGCTTACAAGAGAACTACTTACGGCAAGCTAAGTGCTGTGCTCTTGTAATTCAAGGAGAAGAGGTTTCCCTTCGAGCCCTGCAGTACTACCAGTGAGTACCCCCTAAGCCATCATCTTCCTTTAAAACGCAAGGACCTTTGACTTCAAAAGACACAGATGCAGTAGTTTTCGTTTTTTACATTCATTGGAAAATGGAATATTCTGGTCCTAGCAGGCAAATTTGCATATTAAATACAGACAATCCAAACACCATGTCTGAACATTAAAAGCCATCTACCACAAGGACATTTTTGCAAAGAGTTTTAAATAAGAAATAACACTGCAATAGGTTACACTCGGGTTTTGGTTTTGGTTTTGTTTTTTTACAAAAAGCTCAATCAGGATTTTCCTCTTTTAAATGTGAAGTAATTTATGATACCGCAGACGTCCTATCGGGTACACTGGTGACAGCTCAGACAGCTTCTTAAAAGCGGAATGCACAAGGACATTGACTCGCGCAGCTCCTAGGAGGCAGCGTGTGCAAGAACTGGACTTTGATTCCGGGGGCCGCACGAGAACCAAAAGGCAGTTGGCAGCACCACTCACCGCACGACAGAGCAAACGGCTCCAATGACAAAAAAAAAGTAATGAGAAAGAAAGCAGCAGTCGACACAGTCTGTGGCAATCGGACACAGAAAGCCCCCCTTCTACCCTACCTGACGGCGCAGGTCTTTACAGAGCGACACGGACCCCGAGGCCCCGTGACACCATCTGAGACAAGCTGTCAAGCGCCGCACACGCTTTTCTACACAGGGGTTTGGGTGTAAAGAACATTATTCATTCATTTGTAGATGCTCCACACATCTGGTCAAGGCAGGGATTTCTTCTCCTTGATAACACCACCTAGAAACATTAACAATATTTTATATATTCCTTACGGCAACCGGTGCGGGGAGAAAAACATCAACAACTGTGCTGGCTGAGTCCTAAGCAGCTGTGCTGGCTAACCCAGGCATCCTCTGAGCTCGTGTACATTCTGGGCACTAAAACCCATCCTCGGGTCACACACTCCCAACAGCAAAGAAGCGACATGGGCAGCAATGAAAGCAACGCCATGTTTTTTCCCCTCGGTGAGGAATGACAAGGAAGCAGCTCCAACAGGAAAGGGAAACGAAATAAGGTACTTTAAGCAGATGCAGAAAAAGAAAAATGTAATATGATCAAAAGCAGTTGGACGAATATGGCGAGTTAGAGATCGGAAACGATGCGGAAAGAGAGAAGAGCCCCAAAAAAATCTCTCAAGCAAGAGAATTTCTGATCAACTCGAGCTGTCACATCTGCTGGGGAAAAGAACCATTAACAAAACGACACATGAATGCTTTCCTTAAACGTATAGATCCTAAAATAGGTGCTCTTTGAGGCACTGAGGGGGGAAAAAAAAAAAATATATATATATATATATATATATATATACACACACACATATATACACTCAAAGCAATAGAAACTGAGTATTTGAGATTTAGTCATGAGTTCAAAATGAGATCGGCAAAAGGAGACATAAGGTTCCTACTACTCGTAAAAATCAACACTTTGGAGAAGACAGGTGCCAAAAAAGAACGGCACAGAAATGGTTTCGATCAGTAACACTTTAATCCTCATTATGGATCAAAGTTCCCTGGGCTCCTCACTGAGTGTTTTGTGCAGGAAACAGCAGTTAGGACACTGAGTCAGAAATGGGTAAGTCACTTGGGTGAGAGATCATCCATCAAGATGAACGGAGCGCGTGAATTGGAACATGCTACTGGAGCCTCTGCGGTTGCGCTGCCTTTAACCAGCGAGTCTGAGGATAAGCCACTGCCGCTACTACTGCCATCCAAAATATCTGAACTGAAGACAAACAAAAAGAATTATAAGCAGATGCATCTATCAGGGTAAAGGCAAACATAACATGCAACGACATGGTTTCAGGAACTCACGGGTCAGCACAGCATTTGTAAATAATAAAGAGCATAAAAGCCACAGCAAAACCAGATTAATGTACTATAGCCAGATACATGCGGCAAGGACAAAGTCACGGAAACCCCAAGTCAAACCCTCAAGGTTCTGTGTCACCTGGGTGCGCTCCTGGAAGCACCAGAAGGTCCAACAGTGAGTGTCCCTCGTGACGGGTCGTGGTTTTCGGGAGCGAGTTCCCCTACCTTCAGCGCAAGACATTCTCACCCTTGTATTTCGCTTCTTACCTTCCCACCAGCCTTAGAGTACGAGGCCTGGTTACCCGCCGGGGGACCCAGGACCGTCTGAAGTAGTCTAGCAAGTACACTGCTCCATGGTCCCTCCATTGCAGAACACTCTCTCAGCCGCTCTAGATTTTATCACTTCCCCTCTCCCAAAAAGCCTTCAATTCAAGCACACATCTTTTCTTTTTTCTTTTTCTGATTCCTCCATTATTTGCCTTTTAAATTCGTCTCCGTGTAGGAATTTCTTACATTATCTCCTTTCCTATTGCTTTCAAAAACTCAAAGGTCGGTCCATCCTATTTCTGAAAGGCTCCTTTCTTTGACCCCTCCAGTCACCATCCGGTCAAGTGTCTAAAAGGCTCCATATCCACAGACCCAATACTCTCCCAGTCTGTCTGGCTCTTTAATCCTGACAACTGGCTTCAGCTCTTATCCTTCCACTAAAGCTCCTGATCTGGGCAGCAATTGCTTCTAGAACCCAGCCTGGGGATACCTGACCCATGCAGCCCAGGCTCCCAGGGCTCCCACCAATGCAGCTGGCCTGCCTCATGAGTCACTCACAGCTGACAGCCTTAACGATCTGACTGCAGGCTGCCCTCCTGGCTGTGATTTGATCAATCCAACATGTAAGCTCTATGCTCTCTATCTGGCCCAAACTCACTCATTCACTCACTCATGTACTCCAGTATCTACTGAGTACCTGCACATGCAGGGTGTATGCTAGATATCAGAAATACAATGGTCTGTAAGACAGACGTGACCCCTGCCCTCATCTCATTTACAGTAGCGTACAGGAGACCTTGTCACGACCATGCTGATACATACATCATTTCAATCTGTGATCAAAGTGGTAAAGATACAAGGGGCTCTGAGAGTCTATGTTACATGGGTGACCTGACGTAATTTGGAGGAATCGGGAGGAACGGGGCTCCGCAGAGGTGAGGTCTGAGCAGTCATCTGAAAGATGAGTAGGCATTAACCGGGTAAGGTTGGGGAGGAAGTGAGGGTTATTTCCAGAAGCCCAAAGCAGGCTAGTATGGCTATAGCACAGAGAGCAAGGGCAACACGATCAGAGAAAGCTGGAGAGCGAGTCAGGCAGTTTTAGGATCTACGCACACATGCTTTTTTTTTTTTTTTTTTGAAAAGGAAACAAAGCATAGAATTGGTGGAGGAATTAAGAATCCGCAAATATGGGCTCCAGTGTAAGTTGATCACTAGCTCCTTTGCAAAAGCCCATTCTGGTCTAAACCACTCTGAGACTAAATGTTATGTCTTTGCTATTATCGTTTTGATGAATTTCCAAGGTGATATATTTCTGTTGTTAAGCAACCTTCGATACATTTGGAAGATTCTGGGTTCTATACACCCTTAATGAAATTAACTTCCCCACCCCAGCTTCTCTACGCTTTTATTTTCCTTCAAAACATCATTTCTTTCTATTGCCTGTGGATTGCTTTTAGGTGGAAACAGAATACAAATAGGCTTTGGAAAAGTAAAAATAAAAATGGAAACAGTATATTCCACAGTACTCCTACTCTATGCTTACTGCTGTCAAATGAGTCATTAATAATACCACTTTTAAGGACAAAGTTCGGAAAATTTAGCTGGCTCTGGTATTTTTCCACCAAATGGCAAAAAGGGTCTAAAATATGAATTATTCAAAGTACCAAAAGCAAGTCGCACAGATAATCTAAGACATTGGAAAATCAAAAGACCTCTGTATTTACCTTTGGAACACATGTGACTTTTCCTCCTGCAGCATTTTGCCCAGACTAATATTAAAATGAATTTACTTTCCTCCAGCACATATTGGCTAAGAAGCCGAAGGACACGGTCTCCGCTACTTGGCAGGAAGAACCAGGCTTAGATTAAAATCTGGCCACCGAGCAGATAATCCAAATATAAATACTTTCTTATTCCAACCAGAGTTCTGGCGAGCCCTGGGTTAAAGACCCTATTTGCAATAAGACCTGCTTGCTGAGGGGAATCCTGTATTCCTTCACAAACAGAGAACATGACTCACGCCCTGAAATCTGTCTTCTAACACTGCGGATTACTTTAAAGAAACAAGCAAGTGGGGAAGTTACTACGGGGGAAAAAGTCTGACCATTTCGCTTCATATATTTTTTCAAGAATATATATTTTTCTGGAGTTTCCATTGTGGCGCAGCAGAAACAAATCTGACTAGGAACCATGAGGTTGCGGGTTCGATCCCTGGCCTCTCTCAGTGGATTAAGGATCTGGCGTTGCCGTGAGCTGTGGTGTAGGTCGCAGATGCAGCTCAGATCCTGCGTGGCTGTGGCTGTGCTATAGGCCAGCAGCTATAGCTCCGATTCGATCCCTAGCCTGGGAACCTCCATATGCTGCAGATGCGGCCCAAAAACAAAAGCAACAACAGCAAAAAATAATACATAGGTAATTTTGTTCATTAACAGAAAAATATAGTGTATTTACATTTAGTCTCTGGTGCAATTTAAATTCAGAGCCTGCTAAACCCTGAACCAGGTATTTTCTCCAAACTGAAATCTAGTCTCCGTTCTAATTAATCTGGCACGACAGCACATGGTCATGGAAGCAGTGACGACAGCTCTCAAACCACCCACTGTTAATACAGCAAGACCTCTGTGGTTCCTTTAATCCCTAGAGACACTGCTGTACGATAGTGATTTTCACAGTGTCTTCTACGAAACATTCTACCAGGGCTTCTAAAAGCAACGAAGCATGGTTCGATTTGTTTGTCTCTCTTTTTTCTTTTCTAGTTCAAACTCCGATGGCGGTGCCAATGAACCTTGCACTAACGGTCCAAAGCCAGACAATGGCAGGAAAGCAAAGGACCTAAACAACAAATCGGACACCGGAGTACATGAAACAAAAGTACGCTAATTCATTCTTGCCACTGACTATACATATTGAGGCAATAGGGACTACCAAAAATATCTGCGGCTGTTAAAGTCATGCTCTTTATCTAAACAAAAACAAAAACAAAAACCAAAACCTGAAGGTGAAAGGATAAGGGAATCATTAAAACTTTCAATGATAAAGTACCAACAAAATTAGGTTGTCTATCACAGATTTTGAAAATAAACTTATGGTTACCAAAGGGGACAGGTGGGGTGGAGTTCCCATTGTGGTGCAGTGGAAACGAATCCAACTAGGAACCATGAGGTTGCAGGTTCAATCCCTAGTCTCGACCCGTGGGTTAAGGATCCGGCATTGCCGTGAGCTGTGGTGTGGGTCGAAGACGTGGCTCGGATTTGGTATTGCCGTGGCTGAGGCACTGGCTGGCAGCTGTAGCTCAGATTCGACCCCTAGCCTGGGAACCTCCATATGCCATGGGTGTGGCCCTAAAAAGCACAAAAACAAAAACCAAAAAACCCCAAAACAACAACAACAACAAAAAGGGGACAGGTGGGGGGCGTGGGAGGGAGGGACTGGGGGTTTGGGACTGGCATAGGCACCCTGAGGTCTATGGAATTAGTGCCCAGTGGGGACAGCTGTATAATACGAGGAACTCTGCCCAGTATTCTGTGATCATCTCTGTGGGAAAAGAACCTGAGAGAATGGATATGTGTGCATATGGAACTGAATCACTGTTGCACAGCAGAAATCATCATAATATTGTAAATCAACTATACTTCAATAAAACTTTAAAAAATGAACAAAAATACCTTGTCCAGTGTGACTCGTGCTGTCACCCATCTGGTCGAGCCACTCTGTGCCTTGTCCAGTCCGTAAACTGGGCTCTATCTGATTAATGGCAGGCAGGTAAATGTGCTAGGAATTAGCCACAACCCTGCCAACCCCCGCACAGATTTCGGTATAAGGTCCGACTACAGGGCATCCCCGCCGGCCCTTGGAATGGGTTAAACTGGTCCATAGGATATGCTCTCCAGTCTCCACTATCTTACCTTACAAAGACCCAGCACCAGCTTGCTGCCCAACCTCTAAGTTTTTAAGAGCATGTGTTGAAACACGATCGTTCCCACTGTCACTTACAGGGATGTAAGGTACAACATGATAAAGACAACAGCACCGTACATGCTAAAAAAACAAAGCTGCCGAGAGTCAAATCCTAAGAGCTCTTATCACAGGAACAACATTCTTTTTCTTTTTTGTTTTTTCTAAGGCCACACCTGCAGTATAGGGAGGTTCCCAGGCTAGGGGTCGAATCGGAGCTGTAGCTGCTGGCCTACGCCAGAGCCACAGCAACATGGGATCCGAGCCGCGTCTGCAACCTACACCACAGCTCATGGCAACGCCGGATCCTTAACCCACGGAGCAAGGCCAGGGATCGAACCCTCAACCTCATGGTTCCTAGTCGGGTTCATTAACCACTGCGCCACAACGGGAACTCCCAAAATTCTTTTTCTATTTCTTTAATGTTAGACCTATATGGGATGATGGATGTTGACTCAACTTACTGTGGTCATCGTTTCATACTATAAATCAACCCATGATGCTCACCTTAAACTCATACAGTGCTGTGTGTCAGTTATATCTCCATAAAACTGGAAGAAAAAAGTTGAATTAAAAATATTACTCTTGGAGTTCCCATTGTGGCTCAGCGGTAACAAACCCAACTAGTAACCCTGAGGATGCGGGTTGTGTCCCTGGCCTCGCTCAGTGGGTTAAGGATCCTGCATTGCTGTGGCTATGGTGTAGGCTGGCGGCTGTAGCTCTGATTCGACCCCTAGCCTGGGCCTCTCCATATGCTACGGGTGCGGCCCTAAAAAGAAAAAAAATAATTAAAAGTCAATCAATAAATATATTACTCTTGGAGACACACAGGTTTTGAAGGCATGAGCCCACTGTGTCCCCTTTTGCCTGGCAAAGCAATATAGCTAGTTACTCCTTCAAAAAAATATTAGTCTTTATCACCAAGAAAGTATCAGCACAGAAGTCTAAGCTGCTCACACGAACATCTTCAAAGTGTGTGTAAACGCTTCTACCATTAACTAAGCCATCGTTAAGCCTTATTCTTCGTACGTGTCACAGACGCATGAAAAAATTGTCTTGCCATGTCACATGACATTAAAAATAACGTTAAAACCACTGAATCTAATGAAAAACATGAAAATAAACACCATAAAGGTTAAATCAGCAGTCACAGTAACGCTAAGGCACTGGGCAAGCAATTTCATGGAAGACTTTCTCCTTTTCTGTCAGAGAAATAGACCGTCGCTTACTACACAGTTAGCAGCCCTGAAAACGCCTGTATTTCAACAGCACGCCACAGGCAGTCCTATTTCAAAAAGAATGAGGAGCAAAACAAGACTTCCCAACCTTGGAGCGAATCCCCCTTGCAAAGGTGTACTTTCAAGCTATGGTCAAACTGGATGTTCATAAGGACTAAAGGCAGAATGACGTCATTCCCGCCTTGGGGTTAACAACGTCCCCCAGCCTTGGTTGGCAGAGACTGCCGAGTGCTTAGTCAAAAATCTGTTTGCAAAAAGCAGGCTTACTACTCCTTTGGACAGCAGTTGGAACACCAGACACAAACTCCAAATGGGTCCCGATGCAAACTTCACGTTTAATTTATACTTCGAAGATGTGAGATTTTAAAGATCACCATCTAATAGGTAAACTTCCAAGTTTTAAAACCCATCTTTTCTTTGTGGAACAAACCTGCTCCACTCCATGTTATTTAAAAATTAAGTAATGACTTAAACGATGAGCTAATACCTACTAATGATCTGATACCTGTTCTCTCCCCCAAATGTATATAAACTGTCTCCTTAGTTATCAAGTAGATTGGTATCCTTGGCAATAGAACACAGCTAGCTCCTCTCTCTGTCCCCTTTTCTAAGAATATGGCTGTCTGATCAATGAAACTGCTTTAAAGAGATAGGAAAAAAGTTTCTGCAAAAGCAAATCCAATTTTTACAAATCATGAACAACTCATATTTAAATTCTCTTAATTGCAGACATAAATGTCAGCAATATCAACCTGCAAGGTGTGCTAAAAATCTTAGTGCAATTTTATGCTTTAATAGCCTCAGAAGTCCAAATGCTACAAACTTCCTAAAAACGTCACTTGAGGAGTTCCCGTCGTGGCGCAGTGGTTAAGGAATCCGACTAGGAACCATAAGGTTGCAGGTTCCATCCCTGGCCTTGCTCAGTGGGTTAAGGATCCGGCGTTGCCATGAGCTGTGGTGTGGGTTGCAGACACAGCTCGGATCCTGTGTTGCTGTGGCTCTGGCGTAGGCCGACGTCTCCAGCTCCAATAAGATCCTGAGCCTGGGAACCTCCATGTGCCTCGGGTGCGGCCCTAAAAAGCAATAAATAAATAAATAAATAAATAAAATGAATCAAACATCACTTGAAAGTTTAATCAACTAAGTATCTTGGACGGCTAGTTTTGTGAACTTTGAGGAATAAAGTTAGTTCACACTGCCTGTCTTCTCCTTTTCAGAAACACTTTTATTGGAGTGTAGTTGACTCACAATGTTGTGTTGGTCTCAGGTGTACAGCAAAGTGAATCCGTTCTGTTTTAACCTATTACTGGAGCCACGCGTTGGCTGGTTAGCACACTCTTGAGTGGCCATGAATAACACGCGTCTCTCCAGTGGGAGGCGCCGGGTTTGGTGTTTACAGATCAAAAGCACCCTTCATCCCCAATGCTGACGTTCCCGGGGCTCCCCCAGGCCTATAGAGGATGAGAGGGGTGGCAACAGAACCAGAAGCCTCCTAACAGCCACCACCACGGACTGCTTAGCTTGTGCTGCTCAGAGGCATGATGTCTGCACAAGGAGAGGGCCTCTGGTGACCAGCATACGTTCTCTTTCCTTTCTTACTCATTTGCGTGACCCTGTTTCATGACATCGAGCACAGTCAGCCTACAACCACGTTTAAAAAAAAATAAAAACAATCCCCTCACCCGGCATGGTTTAGGCTTGGCAAATGCTTTCCTATCTTTTAACGTGAACTGGGTTACTCGGTTAGTAACTGGGTAAACCGATCTATTTATAATGCCATGTGCCTATATTAAAACACACTTTACCATAAAAGCGATACGCAGTTTCCATGAAGTATTGAGTTTCACCCAGTAGTCCTCTCGACAAGCTTTAGACGTTTTCTCTTTGCAATCATGTACATACCTGGAAAGGCACTCTGTACCAAAATTAGCACCGGGCTACCAAGGACAGACAGGGATGAGAGAGAAGAGGGAGTGTGGGGCTGAAAATAGCTAGAACAACCTAAAAGGCATCTGTTCCAAGGTTAGAACAGTACTGATCAACGAGTCTAATGAGCTCGAATAGTCTGTGACCTCTTGGGCAAACAGAAGTAGAGGTTATCTTGGACAAAACAATGAATAATTGATTTGGAAAGATGGAATTGTCAGTCTGTATAACTTATAAGTGGCTTTCATGATTCTTCCACTTAGAGGGCACCATCTTTTTATTTTAAAGTGAATGCCCTCTGGGGCTCTAAGAAAAAAAAAATCCTTAGCCATAAAACTCAGGGAACAAAACACTTCTGAAAGGTACTACGCAATGGCACCTAGAACACGGGTGCTCAGTGAGCTGATGAAAACATACTACAGGATTTCAAAATATCACCTGGCCACTGCTATTATCCTTCCCCCTTCCTTCCATTATGTATGTCTGCATTCAAGTACTCAACTTCATTTTTCTTTCTTTTTTTTTTCTCTTTAGGGCCACACGCTTGCAGCATACAAAGTTCCCAGGCTAGGGGTCCAATCGGGGCTGCAGCTGCCCGTCTACACCACAGCCACAGCAACGCAGGATCCGAGCCACGTCTGCAACCTACACCACAGCTCATGGCAATGCTGGATCCTTAACCCACTGAGAGAAGCCAGGGATTGAACCCGCATCCTCACGCATGGGTCCTTCATCTGCTGAGTCACGACAGGAATTCCCAAGTACTCAACTTCAGGTAAGGGAAAGAAGGGACCTTTCGAAGAAAAACGCCGAAGGGCTTGAAGGTAGACGTCTACACTTGGATGAGTAAGACTCAAAACAATTTACGTGAACAGACCATAGGAACCTGATGTGTTACCATGAAAACGAAACCTGTTACCGGCATTGTGACCGAATACGCCAAAATTTTCAAAAACATTTTATAACAAACAGACAATGCTCTTTAGAAAATGCCATGCTGAAGAGAAGGCTCGTGGTCTCTGCAAAGTCAAAAGGATAAAACACGAGATGCAGGCAGAGCAGCTAAATCAATGCATGTGGCCCAGGGCGACCCAGAAGCTCTTGCAGCCATCCAGCTGTTGCCATGCTCCCACGCCATTACCACCCCTCGAGAGAGGCTGACCTAACGGGAGCTGGGCATGAAGGTGCAGGTGCCAAAGAGAGACACGCACTTCCCAAGGAGGTACCGGGGACTTCCAAACCACCTGGTTTCTCACACTGTCTACAGCTCCACGGAGATTTCACCTCTCGGGAGCATGGATAAAAAGTCGAATATATTTGAAATGATCCCCAAACACTTTCGATGTGGTCCTTTTAAAATACATCCTACCCTAATATCCTTTTGGAGGTTTATTCCAGGTTTTTTACCATGAACTGAGATCAGACAATTGGGTAGCCTCTGGAGACAGCATACTGGTGGTGCCTTGGAAGAGCCTCTTGGGCTGGCTCTCGGTCTCCATCTCACCTAAAACAGAAAAGATGATGCTGCCATAAAGCAATTTTACAGATCCAGACTTGCTGCCAAAATGGGGCGATCTTTGTTTAACCAAAGATTAGAACACTTCGAGGTGTCACTTGAACGCTATATTCCCATCTGCTTTAATGTAGAAGAAATATACTTCCATAACCTCAACCCCCAAGTCACCAGCCCTTAAAAACACCTTCTCACTTATTATATGGAGCAAGCTACCTATATAGTCGTGTCCCTTAACAGAAGAGCAGGACCCTGACTGCGTTAGGCAAAATGAATCAAGGCTAAGCACAGTAGAAATGGAGTATCTCCCAAGAGCCGAAGCTCGCAATAAATAATAATTTATGTTAGATGATTAGTAAAGACTATTCATTTTATATGTTTCACTATCAGAACATTTCCCGAGTAGAAGTCAAATGGATTCAAAAGTATGCAGTTTGGGAGTTCCTGCCATGGCTCAGTGGAAACAATCTGACTAGCATCCATGAGGTCACAGGTTCGATCCCTGGCCTTGCTCAGTGGGTTAAGGATCCAGCATTGCCATGAGCTGTGGTGTAGGTCGCAGACACAGCTCGGATCTGGCATGGCTGTGCCTGTGGCGTAGGCCAGCAGCTGCAGCTCTGATTCAACCCCTAGCCTGGGGACTTCCGTATGCCACAGGTGTGGCCCTAAAAAGACAAAAAAAATAAAAAAAAATAATAAAAGAAGTATGCAGTCTGATGAAGAGCATACCAGTCAAAGGCTGCTTTAGGCTGCTTAGTGAAAAACTGATGGACTGGCTACTTCAATCCTATAGATGTTCTCAGAACTGGGACCAGGAAAACTTTGCATCAGGACTACAAAGACCAACAAACTCTAAATTGGACCGAAAAAGCTCCCTTCCAAGTAAGCTATGATTGAAAACACACCCACATCTTGATTTTAAAGCTGTTTATCCGAATTTTATGTATTTATCTATTTATTGGCTGCACCCACGTCGTATGGAAGTTCCCAGGGCTGGGGATCAAACCCGTGCCACAGAAGGGACCAAAAGCAGCTGCAGTGACAATGCTGGACCCTTAACCTGCTGCACCACAAGGGAACACCTATCTGAGCTTTAAAACTGAACGCTGAAGACAATTTAATCGATGGTCCTATCTATACTCCAGTGGGAAACGAGCAACCATGAACTTAGACCTGTCCGGGATTCTCATGATGTAAAAAGATCAAAGAAGAACACAAGGCAACATTCATTTTTTTCCATATTATTAATTCATTCATATTATCTTTCCTCTGGAGCTATCCCGAAAATTACTGAAATTCAAGAAAGGTTAATTTTCATTTGCTTTTTTCCATGCTTTAATATGCAGCTTTTGGAAGCCGCTGCCTGACTTTCAACACCTCATTAGCAAAAGACTTTAGCCCTTTCTCGCAAAGAATCCCTCCATCTGCTGGTATATTTTGGAATAGCTTTGAACCCGAACAACCATACTAATTTCCACCAATTTCCTATGACATGTTTAAAACGAATAATAATAACAATACCAGCTTTAATTCCCAAGTTTTACTTTCACATAAGAGCTCCTGAGAAGTGTCTTCGGACTGTAAATAATGCCTAGCAGGATTGAGAAAAAAGACTATTGGTTTATAAAATAAAATTTATTCACTAATTACAAATGTCACCATGTCAGCATCTATTTCCCAGAGCACACCATCTTTACGTTTTCTGACATATAGCACTTTTCAAATGTGGAACATTTTCTCCAAAGCCACAAGTATCCATTTTACGTAACTTTAGAAGAGTAGGTTTGTTTACTGGCCCTGGAGGTGATTCACACAAAACAAGACACTGATTGAATTGCTTTTTCAAAAACATTAAAACTCTCACTTAAAATGACATCCAGCCCTTGCAATCATGCAATTACATCCCCAGGAATAAAGACTAAACCTGGGTTAAATTTCTTTGCCTTTTTTTTTTTTTTAAACACACCCCATCGGGTGTGCTCTATAAGCATCTAAAACTAGCACTGAGTGAGACTGTTTTTGTTTAGGGCTTTGTGGTTTATGTAGAACAAGGTAATCAGGAGAGTGCCCCACTCTATCAAACCCCCATAGAGACTCTAATATGAGGCAAGTCTCCCTCCGTCAAGGCGTCACTTGGTGGCGGCTCACATATGAGTATACAGCATGTTTATGGACTTATTTGCTGTGACATGAGCAGAAATTTCCGCAATGCATCAACTTGCATCTCTTTTATATTCAGATCACTGAGAGGCAAAATTTCTGGAATATATATTGATAATATGAATATATGAATAAGATTCAGTTACACAGTGTAAAATAAAACAGACAGTATCAAATAACGAATTCACAGAAGTTACCATCAGTAACGCATACCTTGGAAAGAATATTTCACTGTTTCTTTAGGAAAAAAGGAGTCATGCCTTGAACTAATTGCAGACAAATTCTAATCTGTAATTCCAGCTTGACTAGGTTTAGCAGCAGAAGGGGGACGCATACCTTTTCTTTTAAGAGGACCAAGAACACTGGGCCTAATGCACTTGACTGGACTCTGACTTCTCCTGCTTTAAAGAATAAACAAACAGGATGGCATTAAGCGCGTTTAGCAAATTCATACAACTGACAGCCATGCAGGGAGAAAGGCACAACGTCTGTGTTGTAGGTCAAGTAACCGAAACGCTACTACATGATCTGACCTGGCATATGGCAATCTGGAATAACATGGCATTTTAAGCTATTTTTTAAAATTGTTTTATAAGACAAGATATCCACAACAGTTAAAAAAAGATAAACCTTACTAACAAGTTACTTGGGATTTTGACTGGTCTACAATCTTAAAAATGTTTTTCCAGGAGTTCCCATTGTGGCACAGTGGAAACGAATCCAACTAGTATCCATGAGCATGCGGGTTCTCTGCTCAGTGCGTCAGGGATCCAGCGTTGCCGTGAGCTGGGGTGTAGGTCGCAGGCTCAGCTCAGATCCTGTGTTGCTGTGGCTGTGGGGTAGGCCGGCGGCTGCAGCTCCGATTCGACCCCTAGCCTGGGCCCTGCCATAGGCCACGGGTATGGCCCTAAAAATTAAAAAAAAACATATTTTTCCTTATCCCCACAAAGGATATATTTACATGAGTATAAACTGGTGCTAAGTCTCAAGAAAATAAACATGGTAAAATGTTAACGGCAAAATGTAGGTGGTAGGTATGCGGATATTCACTGTGAAATTCTTTGAGTTTTGCTCTGTGAAAATTGCCATCATAAAATGCTGCGAGAAAAGCTCACCCGAGAGACAAATCTAATGAACGGTCTTTCAACCACATTGAAAAAGTAGGTTTACTTTACCTGGAAAAGCGTCTTGGACTAGAAACAGGACTTGGGGGTAGCCCACTGCTGCTCACAAACATTTGTAAGGATGGTGAAAAACACTGCTAGGAAAAAATTATATTTAAGTCGTGCCAGTGCTCCAGCTTTCAGAAGGTTCTTCTCAAAATGACAAAAACAATAACCTTAGAATTGCTTAGCTGTTCATGATAGACTGATGGATAGGTATTTTTTCAAATAACTACCACAGATTTTTATTCATTTTCCTTCCAATCATTGAATTCATCCAAAATGAGGTGACTGGAACAAGGATACGTACAGCACAGGGAAATCAACTTAATACTCTCTAATAACCGATCTGAGAAAAGACTCTGAAAAGGAATGGCTCCATGTCTATGTGTAACTGATCCACTTTGCTGTGCACCTGAAACTAACACAACATTGCAAATCAACTATACTCCAATAAAATGCAAATTTTTTTTTAAATGAGGTGATGTGTGTGTGTGTATTTGAGAGAGTAACTAGCTCAGGGTGTGAAAGAGAGTTAATATCTTGTCACTAAACTCACCTTTCCAAGCCCTCTGGTGGGTGATGGTGCAGGAGAAACAGGAGTGAAGTCAATCCTTTTCGGAGAATACAATTTCTCCGGCTTGTCGAAGTCACTATCACTCTGTAAACATACAGCGGTATTTTCTCATAATTCACAACGCAACACATCCCAGCTCTTCTTTACTACACAAACACACGTGCACTTTAAAAGTAGAAATGTACAGACTCTAAAAAGTCGCAAACTCATAGTCTGGTGGAAGAGCCGAGATCAAACACTGGATTCACAAGTTGAAAAGAGAAGGGCCAGGAGAGGTGTAGGATGAAAATGAATGATGGCAGAATGAACACCACAAGGGGGCCTAGAAAATCAAAAACAAGCGGACACGGGAAAACTTTACCAGGCTCAAACTTTCATCCCATGATTGGCTTATCTGCATGGCGCTCTGCATTTCTCTAGAACAGACAAAACGAACGGCCATCAGTGCGCGCACGTAAGACATAGCTTAGGCTACGCCCTGGGCCTGTGAAGGACTAACCTTTCATGCGCCGTTTCTCGGTTCATCATATCCATGCCTTCCTCCTGCAAAGGCAAACATATGCTGAAAACATACCATTTCTCCCCGCGGGTCTCTATTTCAAGAAGAACAAGAAGGGCTTTTCGACTTCATCTGCATCATCACAGGAGAACAGGACCAACGTTCTAAGACTGTCACCCGGGCCACATCTGTATTTTATCTGCACGCTCAGAAGAACTTTAATCTGTCCACCACTAACCAGAGGGGCAGCCTGATTCATTTTTAATATTGAAATCTGCAAAGTGAGACTAAAACCGCAATGTAAAATGCAGACAATGAGAGATCTGAGCCAGGAAGTAAGATTTACCCTTTTGATTTGATGCAGTCTGCTGCTAGGAATACGATTAGGTGAGGATGACAGCAACTGGAAAGAAAAAGTAAACATTTACCATTTTCGGACGCACAAATCAGCAGTCTGCTGTCAGTGCCGGGGGTACCACCTCTTCCTAGGTAATTTTTCATTTTCTTCTTAGAAATCTAGCTCTTTAAATCACTGAACATTAATGCACTAGAGAGGCAGAACATTCAGGCTTTATTTAGCAAGGGTACCAGGTGTCCAACCTCGGAGCACCATCTGTCGCTAGACAGGCACTGACTTTTACATTTTTCCCAAATGAATGCAGAGCTGTGCACATTTATGTAAAGGGAGATCCCGGGTCTTGGAAAGAGCCATTACCCCACTTATGCAAAATAAGGAACTCTGTGTGAAGAGAAAGCGAAACCACTGATTCTATCCATTGTTATTACCAATACACCAACGGAGGAAGACAAGCAAAGGAGCCCAATATGACATTTTGTCTATGATTAATGTTTATCGGAAACACTCCAAAAGTGCAATAAGGAGATTTTACTTGCACGATCTAAGTCAAGGCTAAAGTTTGAGCACTAACGCTATCATCACAAACCTTACTAGTTAAAAAAACAAATCAATGTAGAAGGCACGGTGCATTTTTAAGATAACTGTTGCTTCCCCTTGAATCTTTTTTTTTTTTTTTTCCTTTTAGGGCTATACGTGTGGCATATGGAAGCTCCCAAGCTAGGGATCGAATCAGAGCCGCAGCCGCCGGCCTACACTACACAGCAATGCCAGATCAGAGCCGCATCAACGACCTCCACGACAGCTCACGGCAACACCAGGTCCTTAACCCCCTGAGTGGGGCCAGGGATCAAATTTGCATCCCTCATGGATCCTAGTGGGGCTCGTTACTGCTGAGCCACGAGGAGAAATCCCTGAGATCATTTTGTGACGATACTAAAATGAAATGATTTGGGGGCCAAATTATGTTCCTTCAAAATCATCATAATCTGACCACAGAATGCAAAGTACAATTCACACCAACATCTTACGGGGTTCTAAGAGCCATACGTAGATAACTACTATTTATTCCAGGATGAAATGAAAATGAATTTGTAATATAAAGCCAAATATGACAATTACCCTGCCACAAGAGGCCCTATCCTGTTAAAACCCGAGTAGTAGAAAATGGTAATTAACTGCTCGAAGTTTCACAGGCAAAAGCTAGTTCCGGTGAAATTTTGTTAAGTTATCCACTGAAGCAAGATTTTACCTCAAAAGAGATCCATTCACTCCTCACCCCTTTCTTTTACTTTTTGCCTCTGCTAGGCTTTGAAAAGAGAAAAACTTTACCAATAAAATCCTTTTAAAAAATTGTTTTTCCATTATGAAAGTTAATACATATTTGCTAGTAAACACTTAACAAGTCATTGGAAAAAATGCTAAGGCCGAATAAATAAGGCAGGAGCGGCTCCAGGAGGATCATGCGGCAGAGAGCATGAATGTGCCCATCAGGGAACCCAAACACCCCCCAAAGGCAGCGAAATAACCAGAAAAGCCAAAGGAAGGACAGCCAGAAGCTGACTGTGGAGAAAGGCACACGTTTAGATGGGACATCGTCATCCCACGCAGCTTGTCAACTTGGGACAGAGGACAGCAGGGCCGTGTCTGGTACCAGCAACGAGGACGACGGATGGGCTGAGCAAGAAGCAAGAAGCTGAGATCCCCAAGGAGGCGCCGGTCAGTGGCGGGAAGTAAAGCAAAGAGCTGGAGAGACGAGGGAAGAGGCCACGGGCCGGGGGCAGGGGCTTTTGCAGGATGGTTTGCAGTGAGATTATAAACTGGCTGGAAAGCTTGTTTTCCAGATATGAGATGTGAGAGCCGGGCGAAGCAGCTGGGAGGAAAAGAGCCAGCAAGGCAGAGAGCAAGGACACAGGACAGACAGGAGACAGCAGAGCGAGCAAAGCCACCAGGCAGCCCGCGGCTTCCAAGCCTTGAGCAGCAAGCACCACGTGTGGAGGGACAGGCCCTTTTGGGAGAAGCAGCTGAGGGCTGTGGAAGGGGTGTCAGCCTTCTCTGTAAAGTGAGGGGGGTCATCTGCTGGCAGTGAAAGGTGCCGAGAAACAGGAAGCCTCCAGCTTGGGAAGGGATTCTGAACATCGCTTTGCAGAACAGCATGGGACCCCCGCATGGGACCCCCAGCGCCTTGCGGCCAACGCATCTACAAAGAATGTGTCTGCCTTCCCTTCCAACCGGCAACTCCTCTCAGTTCCCTCCCTGGGCCCAAGGCAACGCTCTTCCCCCGGTCACCACGAAATAAGAGGGCAGTCGCCCTGGGTCCTCCTTTTCCGGCCTTTCTATCTCATCAGTTGTCAAATCGGGAAGCGTCCCCTGCGTGGCTCTTTCACCAGCCCCCCTCCCCCACTCCTTTCCAGCAGCAACACCTTACTTTTTGCATGTTAAGACCTAGGCTGAGTGTATGGAGATTTGTAGAGTGAGTACACGGTGATACAAGGCATGTGGTGTAGTCGACATTATGACAAAGGCAGCGGAAGGTATCCCAGACCAGAAAGGAGGAGGGCACGGGGTGAGGACAGCAAAGGGATCAACAAAGCGCAGTGGATCCACACGGCCCCTTCAGCAAACACGTGCGTTTTCGGGCCGCCAGAGGGAAGGGTCTCAGAGATGAGCCCTGCCAGAGCCGATGACAATCTTCACAGCTGCGAAAAGAGCCAACGGAAGTGCAGAGGGGAGAAATCATTTTCCCTTCTTTGCTACGCCGCGGCTATCAGCACCACAGCCGTCTAAGCCGGAGAAACGGTTTTGACACATACAGCCAAAAACCCAGTAGTTGTATTTTCTGGCATCCTCAGGGAAGAAGGCGAGGTAAACCAAGCCTCCAGATGGCTACCAGTTCCCTCTTCAGGTGTGTGGAGCCACCTCAGCTGGAAATCCTTCCTGAAAGTGTGACATCCCCCACGCCCACTTTCGTAAAGAGATTTTGTCCAACAGAATGGCCCTGCCACTGACTAATTGTGTGATTCCCAGCAAGTCACTGCGATCGCCCGAGTCTGAGCTGCTGCCTCTTTTAATTGGGAAAAACATGTTTTGCCCTGCCTACTTCACAGAGGTTGCCATGAGACCTAAATGTGTGGAAGTGCTCTCCAACATGTAAGATACCATACAAGTGTAGGCACCCCTATAACGTAGGGAAAGGTGAATGACCCAGGTATCCGCACGAACGTCAGTTATCTTCCAGTTCAATGCCAATGACACCCTCAGGGTCGATTAACAGGCTCTTAGCCCTGATACTAAGGCACAGACTCACTGTTTTTTAAAAAAGCCTCTGTCTGCTTTCCTGTTTGCCCCCTTCCTCCCTTGCTAGCAGCAGCTGATACACCTTTAACCCAAATGTACCTCGTCTGATTTGCTGCTTCTCACACACTACTGGGTTGGAAGCTTATTATAATTGTGCATAAATTTTAGATGATTCAGAGGTCAGAGAGCCTCTCCTATAAATAAACTGATGAACCTTTGGGCGCAGACTATGGAAATCTGGTTCAGCCATTTAGCCGTCTATTTGCTTACATCTCAGATACCTTCCAGGGGGCTGCAGCGACAGGCTAAGTGGGCTCCGCATGTGAAGAACGTCTCTAGAAAAACCTGACCATAATTTCTCCCAACACGACCCACTAAAAAGGTGATCCCCGGTGGCTCTGGCTATAGAGCCAGTCACCGTCAGCCCCTCTCCTGAGAATACAAATACAGGCATTTTAAAGGACACTTGGCTTTGCATAGATAGCGCTGGCCAACACAAATAAACCCTCTCTGCTGCCATTTCCATGATTTTTGCATCCTAGACAAATGAAGACCACTGTCGTCAGCTATCATTAGAAATTAATCCAGGCTTCCCTCACAAGCGTGATGCAGGCAGTGACCAAAAACAATGCACAATGTTTTACATACACCAAGTCCCAAGGCCAAGAAAAAAAAAAAATGTAGAACCAGATTTCCTTTTTGCACCAAAGGCTGAAAATGGCCACGGCAGAAGCAGCAAACAAGACAGGTGAAATCATTTTTCTCCTCTCGGACACAAGTGGGCAGGGCACCTCATCGCAAGAAAGAATGACATTTGAAAGTGATGCCCCCGGGCCTGACCACTAAGGATACTTACTCCTTTACTTACCAAGCCGGGCCGGCTCATGATGGTTGTGCTATTCCTCCGGGTTCTAAATGTGTAAGGTTGAAAAACCTGCGAGAGGTCACTGAAAAGTCAAAAACAAAATGATTAATGTCTACGCAGCCCAGCTATCCGCTGACTGCACGCATGCCAGTTCGCTGGCTCACGGCGAAATCCTGCAGGGCTCCTCGCCGTCCTCCTCGGAGCTTCCCCCGTGCTGTGCTGCGGGTTGCAGGGTGACCGAGATACTGATCTCCCCCGGCTTGGGGGACAGCTAGGAGAGGTATGGGGCGGAGCTCCAGGCTGGTCGCCTCCAGCTGCCTCTGGTCAGAACTCACACCCCCAAACCGGTTACCACCAGACACCAGCGACCTCATCTGTTTAGCTCAGAGGGACCTGCCCGCAAACTCCAGTATGAGCCCCAGCAGCCCAGCTCCCACGAGCGCCCTAAACCTGTGTTTGAGTCTGGAACCCTGTGGTTCCACTCCACCCATGTCCCTGGAGTTTTGCTCTCTGGTGTCCCTTGGGCCTCAAAATGCCCTCCCTCCCGCCACCAACTGTCAAGACCCTTCCTCTCCTTCAACACCCGTCTCGAAATGCCATCGCGGGCACACAGGCTCTCTTCATCCCCCAGACCCAGTGCCATCCTGCCCTTCTCTCCTCTGCACCCAAAGAGCACAGTCGGAAATCAGCGGCTCCCTGAGACACCGACTTCACCTTTTATTAAAGCCAAGCGTTCATGTGGTTTTAAGCCCTTGGTGGAGGTGTTCTGGTCGTTCCTGCGGTCCCTAGCAGAGGGCCATGCCCAGGACAAGAGGTCAAGATGGATTTTCACGACTGAACTGGATTGGGCTTCAAGGGACCATGGAGATTACCTAATCCAGCCCCCTGAAATTTTAAATGAGAAAACAGACTCCGAAAGGTGGAGTGACTCATTCCTAATCACAGCTAGTTAGGGAGAAAATTGAGACCAGGCCTGGTCACCTCACTCTGTCACATCATGCTACCTTTCAGGTAATTACTTAAATCATGATTCAAAGACCCATCATGCCATTCCTACAACAGTCTAAATGCAGGTCAACAGGCTCGCCACAGTCCGCAGCAACTGCTCGATTACGAGCTTCAAAAAGACAAGCAAAAAACACCAGCTTATTCCTATAGCATCAAAAATAAATGTAGAGATGAGGACAGCCTTAGGAAAGCAGAGTCAACTCCACCATTCCTAATAAGAGGAAAAAAAGTAAATCTGTTTTTTTCTCCAAAATAAGGATATTATAATCAGTTTCATAGACAAGGATTACCTCTTTCTTTGCCTTCACTGTGCTTGATTAATGTTTTTGGCTAATTCAGCCCCCATCCTCCTCTTTTGGAGTCATTCCATTTCTACAGGGTCTCACAAATTGGCTCTCGACCTAAGAGGGATTGTCTACCTAACAAAAGTGAAATGTAATAGGCTCAAGAGGGCTGCCAACCAAACCTTCGCTATCACAAGAGTCCACCTTAAAAGAGACCCTCTGGTGACTTATTCGCATGAAAACACAAGACCCTACCACTAAAATTCAGGGGTCAACTCTGTTGATTGTTTTCAAAAACCTGTGCATTCACTGATCTAAGCTACATGTCACCCTTATGTTTTATTCACTCGAATGCATTTCAGACAGTTTTCGGATCTGAAAACATGACAAATCCGAATCACTTAATGGGACGTGAACACGCCATTTAATTACAAGTTATTAGATAAACTGCGATTTATTGAGGGAAACCTCAGTTAATGCCAGGGTTCCTAAACTAAGGTTAGAAATAGCAGCTCTTAGAAGCAGGTATCAAGTTGCAATCCTACTTCCAGGGGCTTCAGTCTGACATTCAGTGGTGTAAATCAGGCAGGGCAAGCAACCTGTTAGAAGAGCCAGAAGCTTCTCGTAGTTCCTTTTAGAGTGGGCCAACAGAGCCTCAGGTAGAGAGGGCCCCCATTTCCCCCACACTGCCCAGTCTGGGTCAAACTTTCACTCCACCTTGGGACCCAAGTCACCGTCAAGCAAACAAGTCCCAATCCCCTCGGGCTGGAGAACCCAAATGAGCTGCAACTCTCA
Organism: Sus scrofa; assembly: GCF_054392235.1. Taxonomy (NCBI): domain Eukaryota; kingdom Metazoa; phylum Chordata; class Mammalia; order Artiodactyla; family Suidae; genus Sus; species Sus scrofa. Next base: position 120,838,264 of record NC_139401.1, read on the forward strand.
CTTGAAGGAAAGAAGACTGTTCGCAGGCGGGTCGAGGAGCCCCTGAACCTGGCACTCCATCCTCCCCAACCCTGCTCACCTGAGCCCATGGATCAGGGGAGCGCTGTTGGATCTCCTCAGGGTGCCCCCATCAGATGTGTCAGGCTCAAAGTCCAGCTCCATTTTTTCCTGAGCCATGTCGGAGACTCGCAGGCAGGCACAGCGGGCAGTGCTCAGCTCCTGGTGCTTGGCTATGGACTCCCCAGACTCTCGCTGCGGGACTGAGCTGCTGGGGACGGGCAGCTGGGGGCGGGGGCTAAGGGGCGGAGGCTTGAGGGGCGGGGGCGGGGCGGAGAAAAGCAGGAGAGGAGGAGGGAAGGAGGATGAGGATGAGGAAGGGAGGAGGAAAGGGAGGGAGGGGAGGAGGATGCAGAGGTGGTGGTGGAGGGAAGAGGAAGCAGGAAAAGGGATCGAAGCGGGAGGTAAAATGGCAAGAGGGGGGAGGAAAGATGGAAAAGCAAGAGGACAAAGAGGAGGACAGAGGGGGAAAGGAAGAAGTTAGGGGGAAAGGAGGAGGGCAGGGTGGAGGGAAAGAGGAGCACGGGGGTGGGAAAGAAGGACGGAGGTATGGGGAAGAGGAAGGAGGGAGCAGAGAAGGAGGGGGAGGAAACTAGGCAGCAGCGGAACTCATGCTCTCTTTCGCCGACGACCTCAAGCGGGGCCGGGCTACAGACACCCTGGCTGCCCGGGCAGCACTAGCACCAAAGAGCTGACAGTCGGGCAGGGCCCGGCCGGGCGGCCTCGGCAGCTCCAGCTCCCCATGCTCGGGGACGCGGTCCAGTCCCCCATGCTTTGGGACCTGGCCCCAGAGGTTCCTCAGCCCTGTGATCGGTGCTTCTCCCCTCCTGCCCCCCCTCCCTGCCAGGAGGACAGGTGGGGGGTTTGGCCGGCCGCCGCCGCGATGCCTCCTTTTCCTTTCTTGGGTTCTAATGGCCCGGGGAAAGCCCTCGGGGCCGAGACCAAAATCTACAACCTGCAGCCTCTTACGCCTCCCACGCTTCAGGAGCTGGAACCTCCGCGGGGCCAGGTCTTCCGCGTCCGGGCACCCATCGGTCCTGCGCACGCGCCCGGTGGCCGCGCCAATGGGCCCGCGGGCACGGAGCATGCGTGGGAGCCCCGCCCAGCAAACCTCCTCCAAAGGGGTGGAGCGTTTCCAGGGAGCCCGGCGCCTTTCTCGCCTGCATTGGACCAGGGATCCTGCCGCCCAATTTTGAAAAGAACCAATCGTTTGGAGATACTGGAGCATCATCTTTCAGGAAGAGTTTGGGCCAGTATTCAAAGGAAAAAGAAACACGTGGTTTCCACGTTTTTTTCACTCCAATTCGTACGTTCTGACTTTTGCGATTCCCCCGCTCACCTTTCTCAAATCCCAGGACTTTGTTGCTTTCTGTCTGGAAAAGCAGATTTCTTTTTCAGATCATCCTTTTGGATGCACTAGACCAAAGGGGAGTTAAAAAAAAAAAAAAGCAATGGTGTAAAAATAAAGAGAATCAAATGAGAGTTCATATAGCTAGTGAGAAGTACTCATTTCCATTATACAAGCACCAGTTAGCTTCAGTGATATTAAGTCCTGAAGAACAAGTAGCAGAGCCAGATTTTTTTTTTTCTTTCTAGGATTTACGGAGACTCTTAACAATCATGATTGTGTGAGGCCTGGAATTACTTATTTTATTAAACACTTTTGTAGCAGTTACTGTGCTCTAGGTGGTGTTCTAAGAGCTTTAGAAATATTAACTCATCTAATCCTCACCACTTGAAAGACCCTGGGAGAGAGAGAACCACCTTACTGTGTGGTACCTACCTAGAAAGTACAGGAAACTTAATAATCAGGAAATTGGTTTCATCTTTTGCAAAAATAGTTTTACCTGCTTGTTCAATTCAGCTGTACCATATTAAACTTGGCAAGTCCAATTGTCATTTTATTCCTCAGTGTTTTATGTTCTACTTGAAGTATGAGAGTTTTTAAACCACTTTTAGTTTCCCTTAAATTGCCTATATTTTCCTGCCACCTGCATTAGAAATGCAAGCTCTGGTTTTGATCAATTTATATAGCTCTTTTTCTATCTCAAGGTCTCAGCAACACCCCCACTCCCCAGTAATCCGCTCCAAAAAATTATAGTACATGCTGTTATTCACCACAGCTACCAAAAGACCATTTGTTGACCACATACACTGTCCCTAACTCTGAAGAGTCAAACAATTTAGTAGAATCCCTGACTTTCAGGGGCTTCACAATTAGGAGAAACTCAAGGATATGTGAGAAGGCAGATGCTACCTTGGCCATCATTTCCAGGTTTTATTCACATCATTCTTGCCTTCATGTAAATCTTTTGGGAGGTGTTGGGTGTTGGTGGTTCAGGGATTGGGATTAACTTGAATGTGTCTTGCTCTTGTGGTAACAACCTAACATGTTGCTTAAAGGTTGCCATGACAACTGATAAAATAAAGAGCTGATTATGACATGTTTGTGGGACACCTTTTATAGGGAAGAGGCCTGGGGAAGATGGCAGCAGACTGAAACACACAAAGAGAGGAGTAGCATAAAGATCAAGGTACACATCTAAGCAAACCTCCGATCCAAGGTCATGGCACATGACTATGGAACAAGCAGACACGATCATGAAACACAGCTAGGTTTGTATAACGTGTGGGTAGAAATGTATACTATAGTATACAGAATTCTTTGTTTTTGCAGTACTTGTTCCTTTTGACTTTCCAACTTGTGTATGTATTATGAGTCCTGTCTCTGTTTTTAACAGGCTTAACGTTCCTGATATGTAGCTGCTCTTAAAGAGAATTTCTCCCTTTGGTAGTAGCTGAAAACTTATTGCCATCTCATGTATTTAGTCATTTCATATTATTAGCCCTTTTCTAGGAATGATCTCTTAGTTACTCTTTCCATGTCATTTTATTATGCCTATTTTCTTAGTGTTAGGTACTTAGATCTTTATTTTTTTTTCTTATTTACTTAGATCTTTAAAAATAAGGTATGTTTAGATGTTTAGGCATAATGAGATTTGGCTTGTCTATTCATTCAAAGTATATCCATTAAACCTTATTACCTGCCAAGGATATTAACAAACTCTTTGAAAAGGAAAATGAGCAGGAAAGTGGGGGTATTCTGCTTGTTCTCTGATGTACTCCATATTTTTCAGCTATTCAAACAGTTTGGTTTTGACCCTCTGTTTTGTATTTAACCACTACCTTCCACATTCGCCCTGACTTTACTCAGCATTAGCTGCCATCTTTCATAAACTTTCAGCTTTCCTGGGGAACTTTAGCAGTGGCTTTCAGGAACCTTGGTAGCAGCCCAGATTCTACTGTTACCTAGTTATGTGTCATTAATCTCTCTGGAATTTTTTTTAACATAGAAATGATTTACCTAGTTCACAAGATAGCTGTGAAGGACGGGTTATTTAAACTTGCATTTGTTCATAAAATGATTGTATAAGTATTGAGTGCTTATGGGTACAAAAATAGTGCCCAGAGAAATATCAAGAGGTGCCTCCTCTGTCTTTTGTTTTGTTTTGTTTTGTTTTTGCTTTTTGGTGTTTTTTTTGTTTTTTTTTTTTTTTGTTTTTTTTTTTTTTGGCTTTTTGCTAATTTTTTGGGCCTCTCTCGCGGCATATGGAGGTTCCCAGGCTAGGGGTCAAATCAGAGCTGTAGCCACTGGCCTATGCCAGAGCCACAGCAACGCGGGATCCAAGCCACGTCTGCAACCTACACCACAGCTCACGGCAACACCGGATCGTTAACCCACTGAGCAAGGGCAGGGACCGAACCCGCAACCCCATGGTTCCTAGTCGGATTCGTTAACCACTGCGCCACGATGGGAACTCCATGTCTTTTCATTTAAATAGAAGCAGAGGAACCTTGGCTTAGCGACTTAGTAGTTGTAATTTGAATAACTCCTCTGGGCTTCGGTCTCCTCCTTTGAAAAATGGGCGTTGTGATGATGCTTACCCCACAGAGGGTGTTGCTTTGTTTTGTTTTGTCTTTTTAGGCCACAACCAAGGTATATGGAAGTTCCCAGGCTACGGGTTGAATCAAGCTGCAGCTGCTGGCCTCCACCACAGCCACAGCAACACCAGATCCAAACCACATCTGTGACCTACACCACTCATAGCAACACTGGATCCTTAACCCACTGAGCGAGGCCAGGGATTGAACCCCGTCCTCATGGATACTAGTCAGGTTCGTTACTGCTGAGCCACCACAGGAACTCCCCTCACAAAGTTATTGTAAGCATTGTGATCACATAGTTCAAGTGCCCAGAACAGTACCCGGCATATAGTAAGATCTTGTTAACCTGTCATGTATCAGGAATGGCGACTCCAAATAGTTCTCATGTCTGGGATTTAGGTAACCTCATTCTGCTCAATATAATTACACTTTTTTTATTCTGTTCTCTGAATGAAGAATGTTTATAATCTTTTATGTCATAACTTGTCATGAACTGTTTCAGATAATCTCATTATTTTAAGCTCATCACTGATTAGCTGAGCAGGGTTAATGATCGCACCAATTGAGATAAGTATGTGAAAACACTTTTTGAGCCAGGAAGTGCTATACCATGTTATGACTGTTTTAATTAACTCCCATTTCACTCATTTCATTTGCCTTCTCTGTCCTCTATATGCTTCCTAAAATGTGTGGTTTTTATAAAATTATTAGCGTGGAGTTGAGATTTCAGTATTCAATGTGGCTCAATTAACTGGCAGTGAAAAATTCTAAAAGAGCTGTTCTTAAATTGTTCTGAGCCATGACAGCATTGTTAAACACTGATTTGGATGGATACTAAATTCTGAGATGCGTTTTAAGAAAATAAGCCTCCCTGCTTTAACCCAAATCCTTTTTCTTAGATGAAAAGCTTTGAGGGCTAGATTTTATTCAGTGTAAAAATATACACTGTATGATTGTTTAAAAAAAAAAAAAAGAAACACATGGAAAACAATGATTTGTTTGAGGAATCAATTCAATCGTTTAGCACCTTACCAGGACCCTTTGGGAGCAGGTGGCCTCTAAGCACTTAGAAGCGCCCTACCCCCACCCCGCCCCAGCTTTAGCGGGTTTTGTTTTGTTGTTTTTTTTTTTAAATTACATTATGTAGAGTGTCTACCGTAAAAATTCGTCATGGGAGGTAACAAGCTTGTTGGTGTCAGTCATAAGGGGACCAAAGCTGAGTATTAGACTTCGGGCAGAAAGAAGGGTTACACCTTCTTCCTTTCTTTCCTAGCAATGGTTAACGAAACCACCCCAGGGGCTAACAGAGGAGCAGAGAACAACCACGAGGAATCTGCAATGGGGAAAGACGATGGAACACTGCCTTGGGGTAAAAAAGGCGGCTCTCTCATTGCGCGTGCGCACCCAGCAATGCTGACACAGGCGCCCGCAATAACGCGCGTTGCTTGCGTAATAAATATGCGCCAACGGGCGGGACCCAGGACGCTTGCGTAGAAGGCCGGCACCCACCAGATTCTTGAACGCGGCGGGTTTTTGTTTTGGCCGGAGAGGCTTACCCGGGTTGCCTTCGCTGTGCGAGATAAAGGAGACGGGTTCACGGATTAAGTTAAATTTCTCATTTTCTTTAGAGGCTTGGAGGTAGAAGGTCTCAGTGTTAAGGGCCCCGAGCTTGGGAATTAGGATGTTGAGAGGTAGACCTGTCTTTGTGTCCACTGGTGTTAAGGATGGTAGGGCTGCAAAAGTGAGCACTCACTCGTCTAAGAGCTACCCCCTCTCTTCTCTTTTTCCCCTTTTCTTCTCTCCCTATTTATCATCTCCTCACTTAGTTGACTTGTTCTTAAGTGAACCGGAGCAAGGAAACCTTGAGAGCTCCGAAGTAAGCTTTGGCACGGACCTGTCACAGGAGAAAATGGAAGTAGCCCTGAAGCTGCAGCCGAGTTCAGCCACCACAGACGACAACACCTTGAGAAGATCCAACAGCGCCCCTTTGATCAGTGGGCTTGGGTGAGCAGGATTGAGATACTGGAGGAGGCAAGCGGCGGGGGTGGGGGAGGGGGTGGCAAGAGTTGCAGAAAGTGACTTCCAGTAAGCATTCCCGCCCCTTCATTCCTCGCGGTTCCGCAGGTTTCTCCTTTGTTCCTGGTGCCCGAAGATCCCACCCTCAGTCAGGGGGCGGGGGCGGGGCGGGCTGGCCAAAGAGCGGTTGCACACCCACCCTGAGGTTGACACACCCGTGAACCTGAACATCCTCTTCCGACAGTTCACCGGGACCCGAAAGCAGCATCCAATTGGTGTGGAGCACGGCTTTTTCTAACTTCACCCCATCTCTTACCCACTCCTTTGAAGAAACTGAACACTCCCCACCCTTGCCTCCAGATCTTCTGTGATGACTGTAATTTTGTCGTTCTCTCCGCAGCTTTGTCACCTCTGACGTTCACCTTCAGCACACCTGGAATGGGAATGGTTGTCAAGCAAATAAGCTTGGGCCTTTTTTACACCTAGTTTTTATTTGAACAAAAGTTTAAGTATCACAGAAAACCGATATCCTGAGTTTTGCATTCTCAATGGCCAATATTGCCCCTACTTAGTTCTTGGGGGTGGGTGAAATTTTTTTCCCCTCATATGTATAAAGCACAGATACATATGCAACACATAGACAGATATACAGTAACATTTGTGCTGTTAAAATTTCCTGGGAATTTTCAAGGAGGCGCTAATGGGGTGGGGGGGAGATGTCTAAAAAGGCTCTTTAGAAATCTGGTGATGAAAAAAAGCTTTAAAAGAGTAACCGGTTGTTAACTGTATTTCCTGCACGTGTCCAAAGGTCTGGCATGACTCAAACTTATTATTTCTTAAAAGTGGAATTTTTAAGTGAGATCTTGGGTCTCATAGCTCACTGTCATAAGGTTTTCTCTATATTGTAAACAATATCTGAAAAATGCGTTCACTACCTATGTTCTTAGCTTTGCTCCTCAGCTTTTGCCAGCCTCATACTAATCGATAGGGTTGTCACTCACAACTGTTAGAAGGGAACTCAAGAGACCCGATCTATTCTCCTTGTTTCATGTGCGAGGAAACAGGCCCATATATCTCCAAAAGTGTCATTGTTAGTAGTAGAGCCAACACTAGAAACCTGTGTCTCCAGACTCCTAGACTAGTGCTTTGTCCACCACTAATCAACATCTAAGCTAATTAACTAAACAAATGCAGCTTTCAGGTCATTTGCATTAAGGGGGAATATGTTATAACAAAATGAAAAGCAAGCTAAGGGTGACCAAAAAATGATACATTACCTTTTCAAATAGGCAGAGAGAAAAAATAAGGGGGAGCAGTTCTGCACGTTGTGCTGAGAACAAGAACATTTTATAAATTCAAGATTCTACGCTAATCCTGCTGTGTGAATAAATGAATTGCTATGGACCCACTCTGCCAGTGGAAGAAAATACTTAGGGAGGATGTTAATTTTATTGAAAGGCTTTATGAAATGAAGAAACAAGTCGCAGATACCTAGACAGTGGAGGATATATATTTGAAGGATCATGTGGGTCCTATTTAATATACGTTAAGTGCTGGGGCAGGAGGGGACCAGGCCCATTTTCCCCATTCTCAGAGTCAGGGAAGCAAAGAGAGTGATCCTAGTTATCCCTTCATGCTTTGCTTTGTTCTGTAAAGGATTTGAAGTGTTTATTTTTATCATATTAAAGCATAGGTACAGTATGGAATTCCATAGCTTAAGATCCTGATGCAGGAGGTGAATTTTGCCCGTAAAGGTGAGGGGCAGCTGCACATTTAGCTGGTAGAGTTAACCCACAAAGTGGACCAAGGCCCCGGATCCTTGCGTCAAAAAGAAGTAGCACAGGAATGATATGTGACATGCCCAAGGTCAGGGAACTTGTCCACGTGATCTCCTGAGGGCATATTTTACACTGACGTGGCAAGTTTGGGGTGTAATTCGCAAGAAAATGTAGAGTGGAATTAGGAATCATCTGAGCCTTAGCCAAATTCACTTTCACCCTAGTTCTTCTCAGTTACATGTGTACACTGCTCACTTTCCCCCTTCCCGTTAGTTGGGCCTCTAATGCTTGTTGCCTTGCCTCTTTCATAGCTCGCTAAATAACTATTGCATTTCTTTCAAGCAGTTTTCCAATTTTGCTTGGTGCTTCTTGTATATAAAGAGTCAGTCTCTCTTGCGCCAGCATTTGCAGAATTTGTTCTTTAAATGTCAACTCCTTAATACAAGTATTACTATTTTTTTTAATTTTTTGATTTTTGTGTATATCCTGCATTAATAAAAATATCAACGTCAAAAGTTTTGAACCTCTCGGTTCTTTATACTCCTTAGCCCCTCTGGTTGACTGACTTTACTACTAAAGTCAATGACTTTATCTAAAGGTAGTATTTTTTTTCTTCTACTTCTCTGGCCTTTATTAGAATTAGAGATTAAGTTTTTGGATTTCTGCCAGCGCCTTCCCTCTTTAAATGCCACTAGACTGACCCTGCATTCAAACTGTTATGGCCTCAATTCTTTTTAAAGGGCAAACTACTGTCTAGGGACCAAATTGAGCCTGCTGATTCGTTCTGTAAATAAAGTTTTATTGGAACATGGCCACACACATTTATTTACTTACTGTCCTTGGGCCACTTTCCTACTACAAAGGCAGAGTTGGGTAGTTGTAACAGAGATGGTATGGCCCACAAAACCCCAGTTACTATCTGGCTCTTTGCAGAAGCATTTTGTCAGCCATATCGTTTGTTAAACTTGTACAAACCTGGAAAAATAGTGGCCATGAAGAATGATTGCTTTGGGAATATAATTGATACAAATAATGTTGTAGTTTAGACAGATCATTTATTCATTTGATGTGGATCATCGAACATTCGTTATATTACCTTCACTTTTTCCAAGTTGTAAGTAGCACTTGGTTCTAGGTATCGCCTAGGATTTTTTGAATTCCTGTTGAGTCATGGATATCAGTTGAGAGATACGCTGCCTCAATGATTTTTTTAGTTACTGTCTTATTAGCGGACAACAACTTAGGGAGAAGAGAATTGTCAGCCTTAAGAATTACCCCCCATACAAAAGATAGTGGAAATACGTAACCCATTAGTGTCCCTCCAGCTTCGTAGTAGTGACTGCTAAAATATATTCCTGTTCTCATAGGGGGAAAATGGGAAAGGAAGTAACCATTAGCCCTGTACTTATAGACTCCAAATGAAGTATTGAGTTGCTCCCTGTTATGTGCAAATTCCTATGCTGCAAAGATGTATCTCAAGCCTCAATGAGCGTTTAATAGGGAGAATAAATATGCAAAGGACTTAAACGTCTGCTATAGTAAGATCTGTGCCCAGGAGGGAAAGTGCGTGCTAGGGTAATTAAAAGAATGGAGGGAGAAGTGACAGAGGGATTGATGAGGGTACAGGGAAGGTTTTTGGAGAGGTGGTGTTTGAGATGGGGCCGAACAAAGAGATTGATGAGGTGCAACCTGGAGGAAAAGGGGTTGAGAGAGCTGGGACAGCATTCCAGGAATGTGGACTAGGCTTGGACATAGGGAAGCATAAGTGTATTTCAGAATGCTGAGCAACTCTGCCTGGATCACTGGCTCCCGCGTCTTCATTTGACCGGTGCTGATCCCGGTCAAAGACATTTTGCCGAATCTGTGGCTTTAAAAAAGTTAATACAGCATACTTCCCCAGGAAGTTCTGTCTTTTCACCCAGATTATTAATGTCCTTTTTATAAATGAAATGATGTGATGGTGTTGGTAGTTGAGTGAGTTGTTGTTTTTTTTTTTTTTTAATGACCTTACTTGGCCAGAGAAAATGGTAGCGACTGCATGTGCCAAGATTTTCAAAATTTTCCTCATCGATGAAATCCAAAAGTCTGTGGAACTAAATTATGAAGGGCTTGGAATGTTACTGTAAAGAAAGTAACTTCTGCATTCAGCAGATGATGAAGAGAGTCGCTGAAAGCCGTGAGCGGGAGAACACGCTGTTATTTCGGAAGGGAATCTGGGAGTCTGTTAAATAGATGGCTGTAGGGAAAGAATCGAGGTGAGGTGATGGATTAGACTATTGTGGAGTCGGTGGGAAAGTGAAGAAGCTTTAGATGGGTTTTTGGCAAGGAGCCTGGAAGGAATAAGACGGATATGAGAGATCACAGAGGTAAAACCTCAAAGACCTGATTGGCTATAGGTGGCAGAAAAGAAAGTGCTAAAGATGCTTTCACATTATCATTGGGGACATCTGGTACACGAGAACCCTCTATATTCTTTTTGCAGTGTCTTCTGAATCTTAAATGATTTCAAAATAAACAGTTCTAACAAGAAGAAAACCTAAAAAGGAAAAGACGACTTCTTCAGGATCCCAAGCTCAAATAGGGTTGAGGCTGGCAGTGTGGGCACCGTCAGAGCCGAGGGAATGAGGACCACCTTCAGTGGGCAGCTGCAGTGTGTTGCTGCCATGTGGGCATGTGGCCCAGTGTGATAACATCTTGCAGAGTTTCAACAGAAGCCAGAAATCTGGAATCTGCATTCTTTATTGGAAATCTCCATAGTTGTTCCAAGTGTACACAATGAATTCAAAAACATTTCCAGCATTGTGTAGGCCAGATGAAACCTATCTGTGAAGATCTCAGTTCTGTTGCCCCCTGCTACTGGCTCTCCCCCTTGTGCATGTGGAAGTTGGGGGATCCAGAGGGGATTGGTACCAGCACATAATAGCTCCAGGCATACATTGATCACTTCCAGGTTTTTTACACAGAAAATGATGTATCTCCAAGGCCACAATAAATTATCCTTATCCTTGATAGCATGATTAGGGGTGAAGTGGCACATTTGAGAATTCCTTACCTTACATGGACACTTGTTTAGCCTCTGCCAACTCAGGCTGTGTGTGTGTGTGTGTGTTTTATTTTCTACATCTGCATAGCTGTCTCCACAAAGAAGCTATTTACACTAATGGCATTGCTGTTTTAAGGATTTGAAATCTTCTGTAAATTTTTTTGGTAATAGGTCTTAAGTGACACCTGTTTTCCTCTTTTTCTTAGTGATAATTCACAGGTGTTCCAAGCTGACACATTAGGAACTCGAAGAAACAGTGCATTTCTGGCACAACACTGTCCGGTAAGCAAATGCTTGTAGCCTTGCACTATTGGTCTTTACCAGGGGTTCTCAAACTTGAGTGTGCACCCGGAACACATATTAGAAGAAACTGCTGGCCCTCAACCCCAGAGATTTTGATTCAGGAGGTCTGGACGGGGCCGGAGAATTTGAACTTCTAATAAGTTCCCACTTTGAGAAACACGGCTATAAACCCTACTGCAGGAAAAATAAACACACTGACTACAGTTAGGATTGTTGCAGCTGCAGCGGGATTAACTTTTAAATCCTTAGGGATTTAACATGGAGATTTGATTTTATATGTAAAATCATCTGGCTTCCACTTTTAAAAAGAACATTCTAATTTTGAGAGGAAGATGTGCAGGCTCTCCTGAGGGTAGTTCTCAGGCTTTTAGTTTGACTTTTACCTTGCATTTATCTTGAATTGAAAATATAGTTTAGGGAGTTCCCATTGTGGCCCAGTGGTTAATGAACTTGACTAGTATCCATGAGGATGTGGGTTGGATCCCTGGCCTTGCTCAGTGGGTTAAGGGTCTGGCATTGCCACAAGCTACGGCATAGTTCACAGATGCGACTCGGACCTGGTGTTGCTGTGGTGTGGGCCAGCAGCTACAGCTCCAGTTAGACCCCTAGCCTGGGAACCTCCCTATGCTGAGGGTGCCACCCTAAAAAGACAAGAAAAAAAGAAGAAAATATACTTTGTTTTTCATGGTGTTTTAATGCAATCTCTACATTATAACTATTTTCTTTTTCTTTTTAGGCCACACCTGTGGCATGTGGAGGTTCCTGGGCCAGGGACTGAATCTGAGCTGCAGCTGTAACCTACACCACAGCTGCAGCAACATGGAATCCTTAACCTACTGCATGGGGCTGGGGATCCAACTGGTGCTGCCACAGAAAAAAGCTGGACCATTAATCCACTGCATAGGTGTAGGAAAGACACTTGTAGATCAATAAGCCACAGTGAATGAACGCTTCACTCTATGAATATTGAGGTGAAATTCATACATGGTTAAGTATTTTAAAATAAACAATTCAGGGGCATTTAGTGCCTTCACAGTGTTGGTCAACCACCACCTCTCTCTCTCATTTCAAAAAGGACACATCCTTGTCTTGTTCCCGTTTTTAAGCGGAAAGCTTTCAGTCTTCCATCATTGACTGTGATATCACCTGTAGGTTTGGGTAAATGCCCTTTATTATGTTAGGAAGTTTCTTTCTGCTCCTACTTGCTGAGTATTTTTTATCAAAAGGACACTGAATTGTTTCAAATGCTTTTTCTGTGTCTCTTGAGATGATCATGTTGTTTTTTCCCTCTCCATTCTGTTAATGTGATTTATTACTTTGATTTTCTTATGTTGAACCACCTTTGAATTCCTGGTCCTCTGCGTAATCCTTTTAATGTACTATTGTATTGGGTTTGCTACAATTTTGTTGAGGCTTTTTCCACCTGTATTCGTAAGAAATATTGGTCCGTAGTTTTCTTACAGTATCTTTGCTAGCTTTGCTACCAGGATAGTTCTGATCTCATAGAAAGCGTTAGGAAATGTTCCTCTTCTATTTTGGGCAGTTTTATTAGGACTGGTGTTGATTCTTCTTTAAATGTTTGGTAGGATTCACCAACGAAGCCATCTGGTCCTAGACTTTTCTTTGTTGGGAGATTTTGTAAACAGATTCTCTCACTTATTTACAGGTCTGCTGTGATTTTATATTTCCTCTTTAGTTTGGTAATTTGCGTGTTTTAGAGTTTTGTCCATTTCATCTAGAGTACTTGGTTTGTTGATATACAATTATTCATAGATTTCTCTTACATGATTTGTTTTAATATGATGGGAGCTATAGAACATATTTTAATGAAATGTTATAACTTCTTACCCATTTTAAAATATTGCCTCCTAATCTTAAAACTGGGCATTGTCCTCTTTTTAGAATGATATTCAATATTTTTCCTGTGAATGCAATAGTAGTATATTGGGAAAAAAATTAAAATTGTTCATTAAGTAAATCTTTCTTCCTCTCTCCACTCACTCATCTACTCCCTCATCAATATTTACTGAGCAACCGCTTGTCTATCAAAGCCCTCCATACCTATCCCATCTTCTTCTTTTTTTTTTTTTAGGGCCACGCCTGTGGCATATGGAGATTCCCAGGCTAGGGGTCCAATCGGAGCTGTAGCCACCAGCCTATGCCAGAGCCACAGCAGCTCAGGATCTGAGCCACATCTGTGATTTACACCACAGCTCACAGCAACACCGGATCTTTAACACACTGATCGAGACCAGGGATCGAACCCTTGTCCTCATGGATGCTAGTCAGGGTCGTTAACCTCTGAGCCATGACAGGAACTCCCCTGTCTTCTTTTCTACTTAGCTAAGTCAGCAGGTATTTTTAGGAACCTACTGTGTAGGTGGTCAAACATGATAAAGACTGAAAGGCGTCCTCTGAGTTACCAAAATGAAGCTCATTCATGAATTTCTTTTATTTGAAAGTTCAGTGGAGAAAAGTGTAGGGTGAGAAGCCAGATTGGATTGGGTTAAAGAACGACTGAGAGGCAAGACACCGGGGTCTCAAGGAGCTGGATTATTTGGGAGATTACCCTTTCTGTGCCTTAATTTCCTTATCCGTAAAATGGAAATGTAGTAGTATCTGCCTCCTAAGTTTGCTGTGATTATATTAACTCAGCACAGCACTGGTACATCCTAAATGCTCAATAACTATGCCTTTGTTCGTAAACTATTATGTATATGTAGAGCAACTGTGTACCTGGCATTTTTTAATGCATAATTTTCTTTAGGATTTCTAGGCTCTTAATTCCCATAAGATTCAGCTTAGTATCGTGCGTATTTAAAATAAACCATGGATGGCGTTTGGCAGAACGGAAGTCATTTTAACTTATTTGATGATGGGAATTTCAAGGCTTATTGGTTTGGCTTGCTGTAACAGCATTATGCATGTGCTTTTATTTTGTTCCAAGTATCACCTCGTTATAATTATAAAACTTACGGAGGTATAGCCTTGCCTTCAGTATAGATAGGCTGAGTTGTCTAGGAGAATGACATGATAATTATAATGTTTTTGGCAGAGGTGACAAAGCTCAATTAGAAGTAACTTAAGGGACATTATTAGTTCACATAACAAGAAGTCTTATGAAAGGAGATTCTGGGGTTCCCATAGTGGCTCAGCGGGTTAAGAACCTGACTAGGAACCATGAGGTTTCACGTTCGATCCCTGGCCTCGCTCAGTGGGTTAAGGATCTGGCATTGATGTGGCTGTGGTGTAGGCTGGCAGCTGCAGCTCTGATTCAACCCCTAGCCCGGGAACTTCTACATGCTGCACCTGTGGCCCTAAAAAGACAAAAAAAAAAAAAAAAAAAAAAAAAAAAGAAGAAGAAAGAAGGTTCCAGGTGGATCACTGATGTCATCAGAGACCCAGTTTCCTTTCATCTTTTCACTCTACCATCCTGAGCAGCCTCACTAACCTTTGTACCCAGTAATTAGACCCAGGGTTCAGAATCACATGTATAGTGTGATCTTCTCTATATTTACAGGTGTTGAGAACGATATGGACCAACCTATTAGGAGTAGTCATCTCTAGAGCATTGAATTATAGGAATAATTTTATTTCCACTTGATGCATTTCTACATTATTTGAGTGTTTTTCTTTCTTCTTTTTTTTTTTTTCAGGGCCACACCTGCGGCATATGGAGCTTCCCAGGCTAGGAGTCAAATTGGAGCTTCAGCTGCCAGCCTACACCACAGCCACAGCCACAGCCACGCCAGATCTGAACTGAGTCTGTGACTTACACCACAGCTCACGGCAGCGTTGGATCCTTAACCCACCGAGTGAGACCAAGGATCGAACCCGCAACCTCATAGTTCCTAGTCGGATTCATTTCCGCTGCGCTACAGTGGGAACTCCCCTTGATTGATTTTCGCAAACCGTTAACAGTAGAGGTGTTTCCATTTCTAGCTGATATATCACATTGCAAAATAGAAACATCATTCTTGAAAAAATACTGTTTTGAAAATCAAGTCGTCCCTTGGTATCTCCATGGGGGACCCACAGATGATACCAGAACCCACAGATGTTCCAGGACCCACAGATGATACCAAAGTCATCCAGTCCCATAGTATGCCCCCCCCCCCCATCTGCGGGTTTGAATCCTCAGATTCAGCCAACCATAGGTTGTGTATTATTAAGTTTACAATCTGCAGGGTCGAATCCATGGATGGGAACCCTCCGATATGGAGGGTAGACTATATTTATTGAAAAAAAAACCCACCTATAAGTAAACTTGTGTGTTTCAAACCCATGTTGTCAAGTATCAGCTGTAACACTTGAAAAGTGTTATTGAGTATCATGAACCCTAAGTTTAGGGATCCTATTCCATTATTAGACTGGCCTTAAAATTGGTGCAGCGGGAATGTAGAGTATTCAGATTCCCAGAGACAGAAAGTGGAAAGGTGGTTGCCGTGGGCTGAGGGCGGTGTTGTTTAATGGATACAGTTTCAGTTTTGCGAGATGAGAAGAGTTCTGGATATTGGTTACATGACATCAATGTGCTTCACACTGCTGAACTGCACACTTAAAAATGGGGGAGTTCCTGTCGTGAGACAGTGGTTTAACGAACCCAACTAGGATTCATGAGGACATGGATTTGATCCCTGGCCTCGCTCAGTGGGTTAAGGATCTGGCGTTGCCATGAGCTGTGGGGTAGGTCACAGACGTGGCTCGGATCCTGTGTTGGTGTGGCTGTGGTGTAGGCCGGCAGCTACAGCTCTGATTCGACCCCTAGCCTGGGAACCTCCATATGCTGGCAACCCCCCCCCCCAAAAAAAAGACACAAAAAAATGGTTGGTAGGGGTTGAGATGGTAAATTTTATGTTGTGTATATTTTACCACAATTAAAAAATATTTGGAGTTCTCTTAAGGTGCAGCGGGTTAAGGGTCCAGCATTGTCACTGCAGAGGCTCAGGTCACTGCTGTGGTGTGGCTTCGATCCCTGGACCAGGAACTTCCACATGCTGCAGGCATAGCCAAACAAAATTATTTCTTAAATTGGTGCTGCTTTCCATGTATTACAATGTAGACAAAAGTGTTTTAGAGAAAATCGCAGTGTTAGAAGGCCTTGAAGAACCATGGGTGCCATTTAACACAAAAATAGTGATGCATATTTCCAAACCTTGTAAAAAGTCTATTTCACACTTTTTTTATTAATCAAGCTCAAATGTTTTTTTTCACCACTATCAGGAAATCACTCCACCCCACTTCTTTTTTCTTTTTAGGGCCGCACCCACGACATATGGAGGTTCCCAGGCTAGAGGTCAAATTGAAGCTTCCGCTGCCAGCCTACGCCCCAGTCACAGCAACACCCGATCCGAGCTGTATCTGTGACCTACACCACAGCTTGTGGCAACGCCAGATCCTTAACCCACTGAGTGAGGCCAGGGGTCGAACCTGCATCCTCATGGATACCAGTTAGATTCATTTCTGATGAGCCACAACAGGAACTCCTCCACTCCACTTCTGCTGAGCCAAAGCCTGAGGCCCTTTCTGACTATGGAGAAGCCTCTTTGGCCTTCCCCCCAAATTACCCCTTTGCTGTACCCCTGAAGGCCTCCAAGGTTGACATGCCTGTTCCTCCCTCTTCCAGTTCTCTTCTAGGCTCCTCTGTTGAATTTAGTGCAGCCTGGTCTTTTCTCCATCTTCACCCCTTCCCACTGCAACAGAAGCAGGAAAAGGACCTCCTCTTCCTAGCAGAAACAGTTGTGCTTTACTTGAGCAATTTGTCCGTTTTAATTTTATGGCTGCTAATATTTACCTGATTAGGTTTTGCTTTTCCCATTGGCAAGTACAAACCCTCAGTCCAATTCGTGGCTCATCTGGCCCTGAGTGTGTAATACATCCTTGCCCCGCCTAATGCTCTGTCCTTTGGTTCATGTTCACTCACATTCGTATCTTCATGAGCCACCTTAAATCATTTTAGGAACTAGGTGGAGACATTTATAAACTTAGCATACAACTCTTGTTCAGGATTTTCTTTTTTTAAATTTTTATTTATTTATTTGCTTTTTAGGGCCACACCCACGGCATATGGAGGTTCCCAGGCTAGTGGTTGAATCAGAGCTACAGCCGCCGACCTACACCACAGCCACAGCGACATCAGATCTGGGCCATGTCTGTGACCTACCCCACAGCTCACAGCAACACCAGATCCTTAACCCACTGAGTGAGGCCAGGGATCAAACCCACAACCTCATGGTTCCTTGGATTCGTTCTGCTGCACCACAGCGGGAACTCCTTGTTCAGGATTTTCTAAGTGTTTTTTTTTTTTTTTTGAAATTGAAGTATAGTTGATTTCCAATATTGTGCTAGTTGCAAGTATACAGCAAAGTGATTCAGAATTTTCTAGGATCAAGGATTTTCTAAAATTTTTAAAAAATCTCTAGTAACTACAGTAGGAAATGGGTTAAAAATAGCAAACCTAGGACAGTTAAAAATTATTTTTTAATAATTTAATGTCTTGGAGTTCTTGCTATGGCACAGGGTTAAGGATCCAGCGTTGTCTCTGTGGCAGCACAGGTTCCATCCCTGGCCAGGCACAGTGGCTTAAAGATCTGGCATTTTCGCAGCTGCAGCATAGGTCACAGCTGTGGCTTGGATTCCACCCCTGGCCTGGGAACTTCTACATGCCACAGGTGCGACCAAAAATTTTTTTTGCTGTCTTTACAATGTTAGCTTTTTGTGGTCTCTCTTTTAAATGGAACTAAGCTTGATCTTTCCTTCTATCTTCATTTCTTCACTGAAGATAACACTTGGGAATCAGCTTCGCCAGCACCGTCCCCACTCCCACTCCTCCCCTCTCCCCCCATGACATCATTTCTTGGTGCTGGTCCTCTTGCTTCCTCCCCGGAACTTTTTTTCCCTAAAGTATGAGAGAATGGCACAATGGGAAATTCACAGCAAAGATACCCATGGGGCTTATTTACATCTCAGGAAACTATTTCTATTTTAATACCTTATTTCATATAGAAAAATTATCTGAGGCAATTCCCTTGTACATGCCACCTACAATACTTAATCTTTGGGAGAATTCTCTTCTAGAAGCCTTCTTTTCTACAGTTTTCCATGTTATTACTAAAGAAACCAACCAAGTCCAGTATTTGATCCACATTTTGCCCAATTTGAAAAGTTTACGGAGTTCCTTTTGTGGCTCAGTGGTAACGAACCCAACTAGTACCATGAGGATGAGGGTTCCATCCCTGGCCTCGCTCAGTGATGCTAACAGATCCGGCATTGTGCTGAGCTGCAGTGTAGGTCACAGATGTGGTTTGGATCTGGTGTTGCTGATTCAACTCCGAGCCTGGGAACTTCCATAGGCCAAGGTGTGGCCCTAAAAAAAAAGAAAAGAAGAAAAAAAATGTTTACTGTGGCTTCTGAAGTCTATAGCTCACGTTCAAACCCTGCCTTCCCCAGACATTTCACCGTGTATCCCTGTTGAGGGCATCCATTGCAGTCAGGCAGTCATCTCAGGATTTCCTGGATAAAGTTTTCTAACAGGAAATTCTGAGCCTTTGCCTGGAACTAAACCAGTTCCTTCCCATCCCTTAGATAGCAATTAAAAATAATATCTTCCAGGAAGCCCTTCGTAATTATTTTAGAACAGTTTGCCACACCATGCAATTTTCTTTGGTTTGTTTTTAAATAACAGTCATTTATAATACACCTAAAGTCCCATAGTTTGAGTATATAGAGTGTATTTAAGTTCAGGTTAGTGTGTATTTTCAGTTAGACTACAAATCACATAAACCTTAGTGTTGCATATTCTATATTGTAAACTCTCCAGGCATTTGAATGATGATGATATAAGCATCAGTAGCATGAATTAAACTTATTAAGATTCTGCTTATTTAAAGATGTGTTCATGTGGATATACGCATTTGGCTTTTTTAAAGGTAAACCTAAAATTTTCAGCTTTGGTGCATGTTACCACACACCTTCTCAGTGATCAGTGCTAATAGAGGGGCACATTGCGGAGGATATCCAAAACTCTGGATAAATCACATTTTCTACTTGATTTGGAAAATAGGTTATTTTTACAGGATGCCTTAAGAGTGAACATACAATTTTTTAAATTAGTAGTACTATCTAATGTTGGAGAAGTACCAGGAAATTGATATTTTTACTTTTGGGGATTTTAAAAAAATTGAATAGTTGATTTAGGAAATCAGTATTTTCATACACTGTAAAAAAGTGAATTTGTATAAGCTTTCTGGAGGGTAGTTCAGCCAATGCATATCGGTCAGCCTTGTGACCCAGAAAGTCCAACTCTGCGAATTTTTCCTAAGGAATTCATTAAGGGTGTGTGTGCAAAGATTAGCTTAAAGGCTGTTATCATAGCATGATTTATAAGCACAAGCAAAAAATGTGGCTGTAT
Organism: Sus scrofa; assembly: GCF_054392235.1. Lineage (NCBI taxonomy): Eukaryota > Metazoa > Chordata > Mammalia > Artiodactyla > Suidae > Sus > Sus scrofa. The sequence continues at coordinate 120,857,816 of NC_139401.1, forward strand.
GAATATCCAGCAACAGGGGATAGGTCAAGTGAATGAGCCTTCATCATCTGTGTTTGCGTCCCACCTGTGTGAGCGTGGGCACATTGCTTGATTTCTTTGGCCGTCAGTTTTCTTCATCTTTCAACTGGGGACAAATAATAACGCCTGTGTCATGGAGTAGTTGTGAATTGAGTGAGGTAAGACATGTCTGGAGCATAATAGGTGCTTCTTCTTATGGTTCTTCTATATAGTAGAATATTCGGCCTTTAAGATTATTGTTGCACGTGCATTTTACATGGAAAGATACTTGGAATGTATTTTGCTTTAGTTTTGTTGCTAAAGTAAAAAAATTCAGCGTACTCATCTGTTTACCATACAGTAAAGAGATGCGAAGTGTTTCACAGCCTAGATTTCATTCCCAACTCCTTGGAATGCTCATTTCTTTGGCTCGAAGGAGAGACTTGCTGGGAAAGCCAGGCAGTGCTCAGGCAACTAAAACAAGGTGGAGGAGGAGGCAGGGACGGTCACCGTCTCAGGGATGAGCACAAGAGGGCTGTTAATCACAAACTGATTTTCTAGACCTGTCAGCTGCAAGCATAGGAGCCCCACTCCTGGACACTTGTGCCATCTCGAGCTTCACCCGCATCTCCCCGGCACAGTGACATTTACTGGTCGTCACCCTTGCTCTCCTCCTAGATGTGGTAGTACAGGGATCCATCATACTTTCTCTTGAATTCAGACCTAATTTTCTCTTCTCTTCTTTTCTTTTCTTTTTCTTTTTCTTTTTTTCTTTTTTTTGCTTTTGAGGGCTGCACCTGTAGCATATGGAGGTTCCCAGGCTAGGGGTCTAATCGGAGCTACAGCTGCCAGCCATAGCCACAGCCACAGCAACTTGGGATCTGAGCCGAATCTGCAAACTACACCATAGCTCACAGCAACACCAGATCCTTAACCCACTGAGCGAGGCCAGGGCTCGAACCCCTCAAGGATCCTAGTTGGGTTCATTAACCGCTCAGCCACGAAGGGAACTCCAAGACCTAATTTTCAATGTGTCCCCTTCCTTCACTGTGGGAGACTATGATTCTAATTAGGACCTTATCATGAGCCCCCTTGCCTTTCATGGAGTTATATAGTCAGTCAGCAAACTAGAGGGACTTGTTCTGAAGACATTGGACCAGGTTCAGGAAAGCATTTTCTAGGTCTCCTGCAATCTCCTCCTTGATCATGAGGCCTATGCTCTTATACCTTTCAAGTACTTTCTGGAGGTGACACACACTGTGCGGTCATGATGCTGATCCACTTAGGAACATCGATTCTTTTCCTCTTCATTCCAGCATTGTAAAGATCCCAGGTGTCCTGGGTCAGTTCATGGTCAATGACAGAGGCATCCTCTGTTCTTCTACCCTTCGTAGGGCAGAAGTCGCCAGATGTGTCAGAAACAGTGTCCTTCTCCAGATCAGTCTTGTACATTTCCTTGTAGACTGTTAATTTCTTGCAGCTCCTGGTTGGTCCTTGAGCAGGTGGTTTCAATGAGAGAGCTCTCATCAGTCCCCAGCCCCTTCATGGATGACACTGTAATGCGGGATATGTGTTGTTACACATTTGCCCGACCCCGCAGGATGTATAACACTGAGAATGAACGCTAGTGGAAGCCAGTGTAAGGTCGATGCTATGTAATTGTCATTAAACCTTGGCTGTTTCCTCCACCTTCTAGCAAATGATTAGGAAAAAAAAGATTTCAACACTTTTTTTTAAGCAAAATAAAAGAATATCTGGGGGAGGGAGTGGGAGGGATCGGGAGCTTGGGCTTATCAGACACAACTTAGAATAGATTTACAAGGAGATCCTGCTGAGTAGCATTGAGAACTTTGTCTAGATACTCATGTTGCAACAGAACAAAGGGTGGGGGGGGAATGTAATTGTAATGTATACATGTAAGGATAACTTGATCCCCTTGCTGTACAGTGGGAAAAAAAAAAAAAAAAGGTAATGTCTTCTTAAGAAGCCATATGACACTTTAAAACCTAATAAAAATTCGGACTCTCTGCTTCATCAAAACATTTATTTATCCAATGCACATATTTTGAACACTCGTCTTCGCACTAACTCGCTCCTCTCACTGCCTTTCTTGGCTACCGTCCCTCTGCAGTTTCAGCCAGAACCCTCAGGTCCGTCTTTAGCTCTTCACTTTCTGATCATTTCTCCCATCTGCCTCCTCGTCTCCCTCCCTCTCTTTTCTGTTCAAACCCTCGTTCGTCATCGGTTCCCTGGCTGGCGACCCTGCTTCTTGTCCCTCTTCCCTCCACCCTCAACTTGTTCTGTGTACACTGCTAGGCTTGCCTTTCTAAACCAGATACGATCTTCTTGTCAAAAATACTTTTGAAGTTTAAGAACTCAGAGGGCCCTATGCTTTAGGTGTCCTATTGGGCCCAAAGGCTAAAATCCAAAACCGCAACCTGGTTTCAGCCAAATTTCCCCAAGTTTGCTTCCTACCCTGTCCCGTCATGTGCCAGGTGTTTCGGCCACCCCGAACCTCTCTGTTCCCCAGGCAGGCCACTCTGCCTGAGCATCTCTTCCCATTCCCGGAAATAACCTCCTTCCTCTTCGATACCTAATAAATTCCTGCCCTCTTCTGTGAGGCCGTCTCCAAGTCCCCAGGCAGAATAATATCCTCTGTCCTTTGAGCTCCTACAAATCCTAACTTGTTCTGGCCCTTACCTGTGGCCTTGTTTTCCCTACCCAGACTTTGAGTTTCTCAAGGACAGAAAATGTCTTATTTATCTTTGGCTCCTCGGAGCCTAGCACAATGATTTAACCTATGGTAGGTGCTCATGAAATATGTTTGCACACACAGCTCAGTATGATCTTAGATATAATATGTGAACGTGATGTATGGTAAATTCATCATCTTGCACTTCAAGAACTAACCACGCTATAGGTAGAATGAATGAATGAATTCTGCAGGTAATTCCCAAAGCTTATTTTCACACAGATTTATGTATTTATTTATGTATTTATTTATTTATTTGTCTTTTCTAGGGCCATACTCGCCCCATATGGAGGTTCCCAGGCTAGGGATCTAATTGGAGCTGTAGCCACCGGCCTACACCACAGCCACAGCAACGCTGGATCCTTAACCCACGAGCAAGGCCAGGGATCGAACCTGTAACCTCAAGGTTCCCAGTCAGATTCATTAACCACTGAGCCACAACAGGAACTCCTTCACACACCTTTAAATCTCTCCATTCTTTCACTTCCCTCTTGTGTGGGTCTTCATAAGCTTCAAGGAACGACCGACCAAAAAGGAGAAAGCAGTCTTGCAGAAGAGAAAGAGCCTAGACAACAAGTGTCTGGTCAAGCAAGAGTTAAATGTGCTGAACTACTTGAAAGCCATGGCCTTTAGTCATTCCTTAAAATGAAAGTTTACTTTCCCCAGCTGGATTCCAAGATACTTGGAGTTATTTTCATTTGTTTCTTTTGTGTGCTTATTAGCTGCTGATTTAATGACTATTTCTGGTTTTTCTGGGTACTGCCTCTCTCTAAGCTTTAGGAATGGGGCTAAAACTGGCAAGAAAAACTGAGGTGATTTTAAGATCTTAGTGCCTTGGGAAGGGAAATGTAGGAAAAAACAAAATGTTCCCATTGATGTTCTGCCCTATATTTCTTATGTCAAGTTATTTTATCTGTTACTATATATATAGACTTCCGATTAGTATAATTTTCAGTCAAGATGCAATTGCATTTTTGACTTTTAAAAACTTTAAATTTAATTAATACTGTTGCTAGCATGCATTAGGCACTCAATAAATATTTTAGGCCATTCAACCAACATTGACTTAACTGATGTTTAGAAATAATCAGAAACATTAAAGGAAACTTGACTTTTATATTTTAATTTTCAGCTTGTGCTGTCTTCTCCCAGTCAAGCTTCTGTCAGTTGCCTTGATCAAAACAAACAGGTAAGAAGACTTTCAAAACTGACAGCTGTTCATTAAAAATAGTAAATTTTATTTTTCTTTTTAAAAATATCTATGATTCAGTAATCCTCAGTGATGTCACATGCGAATAAGCTTTTAATTCCAGGAGTGAATGGTTTTTCTTAAAAAAAAAAAAAAGAAGGAACCACAAGCAACTAAGGAGTCTTCTATTTATTTCGATTATTAAGTATTTTAATAAGCTGCTAGTTTCCTGAAACACTGCATGCTTTTACTTTTTTTTTTTGGCCGCACTGTGGCATACAGAGTTCCCAGGCCAGGGATCAGATCCGAGCCGCAGTTGTGACCTAAGCTGCAGCTGCGGCAACATATCCTTAACCCATTATGCCAGGCTGGAGCTCAAACCTGCATCCCAGCACTTCCAAGATGCCCCCGATCCCCATTGCGCCACAGTGGGAACTCCTGCACACTCTTTTACCTTGAATCTAGCTTTCCTCCTAGATCCCAAAGAAGATGACAAATGCTATGTATGGAAATTAATTTTCAGCTTCATAATAGCCACAGTTATCATGGTTTTCTTAAACAATCATCTGAGTTCAGGGATACATTGTACCTCATTGAATTATGGGTGTCTGTGGGGGGTGTGTGTTTAATAACAGAAGCCTAATACAGAATTAAATCTTTGATTTATCCAAGGATTAGTCACAGAACTCAAAAGATGAAATCACCACTCCACCACAGGTGGTAGGATTTTTTTTTTTTTTTGACTCCACTACAAGCAGACTTTTGTTTAAGGTGGGGAGAGGGGCGCACTTTAACTGTTACGAAGCACTGATTATTCACTTAGCACTCTCATAGGTACATCTGTGGTCTCATTGCATCCTGCACCAAACCTGTGAGGTCAGACACCAAAGATGGCAGAAATGTTTCCAATGTCCAGAGTTAGCAAGCGTCAAGCCATGACTTAGCCCCACATTACTGGATTCTTTTACAGCTACCTGCACTCTGTTTTAGCGGCAGAAAACCCAGAGTATCTTGGAACCCTAGTTTTCAGTACTCCAGCTCCTGCTTCCTTCCCTCTCTCCCCCACACCATGACCTCCCTAAGGCCAAACTTACCCACTAGCAATAAAGTTTGGTTTAGGGAGTTCCTATTGTGGCTCAGCAGGTTAAGGACCTGATGTTGTCTCTGTGAGGATGCAGGTTCAATCCCTGGTCTCATTCAGTGGGTTAAGGATCCCGTGTCACCTCAAGCTGCGATGTAGGTTGCATACATGGCTCAGATCTGGTGTTGCGGTGGCTGTGGTGTAGGCTGCAGCTGCAGCTCCAATTAGACCCCTGGCCTGGGAAGTTCCAAATGTTACACAGGCAGAAGTAATAAAGGAAAAAAAAAACAGAGAAGAAAGTATGGTTTCAAAGATTCTTTTTTTTTTTTTTTTTTGTCTTTTTGCTATTTCTTTGGGCCGCTCCCGCGGCATATGGAGATTCCCAGGCTAGGGGTCGAATCGGAGCTGTAGCCCCCGGCCTACGCCAGAGCCACAGCAACGTGGTATCCGAGCCGAGTCTGCAACCTACATCACAGCTCACGGCAACGCCGGATCGTTAACCCACTGAGCAAGGACAGGGACCGAACCCACAACCTCATGGTTCCTAGTCGGATTCGTTAACCACTGCACCACGATGGGAACTCCTCAAAGATTCTTTTTAGTAGTTAAGGTATTCTGTTACTGTTTGTATGTAGCTATCTATCTAAGAAATTCTCAATGAAAGAGCCTAAAACTATAGTTAAAGTGACCTCTAGTTTATTCCATGCAGGGTTTTTTTTTGGATCAAGTATTTAAAAATTGATTTTATGTTGCTATTTGATTACGAAGATTGAAATCGGGGCTAATTTAACTGGTTAGTAGTATAAGCTATAAAGCAACTTACTTCCATACTGACAGAATGTATATTATAAACATTTAAAATGAAACACAAGGTGTTCCCATTGTGGCTCAGCAGTAACAAACCTGACTAGTATCCAAGAGGATGCAGGTTCAATCCCTGGCCTTGCTCAGTGGGTTAAGGATCTGACATTGCTGTGAGCTGCAGTGTAGGTCACAGACACAGCTTGGATTTGGTGTTGCTGTGGCTGTGGTGTAAGCTGGCAGCTGCAGCTCTGATTCGACCACTGGCCTGTGAACTTCCATATGCCATGGGTGTGGCCCTAAAAAGAAAAATTAAAATAAAATAACATAAAACACAAGTGGTGATCATATTTTGTAATATATAGAAATATTGGGAGTTCCCGTCGTGGCGCAGTGGTTAACGAATCCGACTAGGAACCATGAGGTTGCGGGTTCGGTCCCTGCCCTTGCTCAGTGGGTTAACGATCCGGTGTTGCCGTGAGCTGTGGTGTAGGTTGCAGACGCGGCTCGGATCCCGCGTTGCTGTGGCTCTGGTGTAGGCCGGGGACTACAGCTCCGATTCAACCCCTAGCCTGGGAATCTCCATATGCCGCGGGAGCGGCCCAAGAAATAGCAACAACAACAACAACAACAAAACAACAACAAAAAAGACAAAAGACAAAAAAAAAAAAAAGAAATATTGAATTACTGTGTCATGCACCTGGAGCTAACATAGTGTTGTAGGTCAATTATACTTCAGTAAAAAATAAAATAAAATTTAAAAAATTAAAATAAAACTGTAAAACAAAGTAAGAACTAAAACTAAAATAAGATGAAACACAAGTGGAAAATGAATGAAGTGGGGAAATAAAATAACATTAACTTTCAATCAAGGTGCTGGTTGAATGGAAAATGCAGACTTATTTTCAGCAGTGTACAGTCTGATAGATCGCATAATTTGCATATTTCTTTACATACCTTTACCCATGACTTCTTTTTAGCTATTGAACTTAATCTTGTAAGTACAAAACAGAAATGTCTGGTTTTTGCCTCATTACATTCTGAGCTCTCACTCTAATAGCCTCAATAAAGGTATAAAATTTGTTAATTTTGTTTGTTTTTTAGTAAAATGGGGAAAATATTAGTAGCTATCTCATGGGATTATGAATGAAAGGAGGACAAAATTAATTAATATATGCATGGTGCCTGGCACACTACATTAAAAATTGTTTAGTGAAAATTTTAAAGCCCGCAAAAAAGAACCTCCATGTAGTCAATATCCAGCTTTAACTATTGTTTACGTTTTCTACATCATTTTTCATCTATCCCTTTCTATTTTGGGGGAGGTAGGTGCTTTAGAGTAAATCTCTGATATCTTTTTACCCTTAAATACTCAGCATGAATCTCTGAGGACTTTTACATAATCATATCTTATCTAAGAATTACTCCTTAATGTTATCTAATAACTGGTACATGTTAAATTTTCCTGATTCTCAAAAAAAATGCCTTTTGGGAGTTCCCATTGTGGCTCAGTGGTAGCAAACCCGACTAGTATCCATGAGGATGCAGGTTTGATCCCTGGCCTTGTTCAGTGGGTTAAGGATCTGGTGTTGCTGTGGCTGTGGTGTAGGCTGGCAACTGCAGCTCCCATTTGACCCCTAGCCTGGGAACTTCCCTGTGCTGCGTGTGCAGCCCTAAAAAGACAAAAAAGAAAAAAAATGCCTTTTTCACTGATTCAAACATGTTCCAACCATGATCTCCTAGGTCCCTTTTATTTAAAACAGCTTTCCCCTTCTGTTTTTATCCCATACCACTTACTTATTGAGAGAACTAGGCCATTTGTACTACAGAAAGCCCAACATTCTGATTCTGCTTCCATGTGTTTGTTTGTTTGTTTGTTTGTTTGTTTTTTAGGGCTGCACTTACGGCACATGGAGGTTCCCAGGCTAGGGGTTGAATCAGAGCTGTAGCTGCCAGCCTACGCCACAGCCAGGGATTGAACCTGTGTCCTCATGGATACTAGTCAGGTTCGTTTTGCTGAGCCACAACAGGAACTCCCCATGTGGTGTTTAATACGCTGTTTTATTTTCTGTATTTCTGATAAATTTATTTGATTATGTTTGCTTTTGTTTTTAAATAAGCACATAGCCCCAAGGCAATATTAGATTCTGGGTCAAGATTTAAGTAACTGTATAGTTTAAGTTGTCCTTTCCTGTTAGTTAATGGACAATTTCTTCTTGACTGATTATTGGTTTTCTAGGTATTAGAGAGCTTGAGGACATTAAGCTAGAATTTTCTCTTTTTTTTCAACTTAGAGGTATATAATTGACATATAACATCGTGTAAGTATAAGGTGTGTCATGTGATAATTTGACGTGTATGCATTGCAAAATGATTACCATGGAAGTTAATTTTCTAAACATAGTTATTCTTCCTAAATATTCAGGAATTATTCTCTTCTATGGCATTTTCCTTTCTTAGTAACAATTGAGCTTGTTCTTCAGGAAGTTTGCAAGCACTCAGCCTTTAGTTCCCTCTCTTCCAGACCCCTAAACAAGTAAGCGGCCTGCAGAAATAGTCTGAGTGTCAGTTTGCTAGGATTGCCCCCGGAGGCTTGAACAGAAGTTCATCTTCTCACACTCTGGAGGCCAGAAGTCTGAAGTCAAGGGGTGGGCAGGGTCGGTTCCTTCTGAGGGCTGTAATTAATGAATCTGTTTAGGCCCTTCTCCTTAAGCTCGTAGATGGCCGCCTTCATGTTCACGTGTTCTCCCTGCACAAGCATTTGTCTCTAAACGTCTCTTTTTTATAAATCATAATGGATCAGGGCCCACACCAAGGACCTTATCCTAACGTGCAGATTTCCTCTGCTAAGACCCTGTGTCCAGGTAAAGTCCCATCCTGAAGCACCAAGGGTTAGGACTTCAGCGTATGGGTTTGAGGGGGGCACAATTCAACCCGTAACAGTTTGCTCGCAGTGTATTATTCTATAATTCTACATTTACCTCCCGACTTGTTAAATAGGACATAAAATTGTTGCTACCCAGTAAGAACATGACTTTCTCTATAGAGTCTTCAGTAAATCAATTTAAAAAGGATCTGCCTAGGAGTTCCCGTCATGGCGCAGTGGTTAACGAATCCGACTAGGAACCATGGGGTTGCGGGTTTGATCCCTGGCCTTGCTCAATGGGTTGAAGATCCGGCGTTGCCTGAGCTGTGGTGTAGGTCGCAGATGCGGCTCGGATCTGGGGTTGCTGTGGCTCTGGCGTAGGCTGGCAGCTGTAGCTCCGATTGGACCCCTAGCCTGGGAATTTCCATATGGCGCGGGAGCGGCCCAAGAAATGGCAAAAAGACACCCCCCCCCAAAAAAAAGGATCTACTTAGATACTACCACTGCATTTTTAGCATCCCTTTATTTATAGCTTCACAAATGTAAACTTTAGCCACACGTATTACAGTCTTATTTTTATATTGCTTTAAACTGGATTTAGACACAAATATAAGGGACATTTATGAGATGAAGCTGCTGAAAACAGATTATACCCTCTGGAGTACAGGGCATGATTGTGACAGGGATAATTTTGATATTGTCTCTTATATACGGTGTGCCCCTGAGCGTCCTCTTCTGCCGCCAGGTGTCAGTTAGCCTGTCTTATGGACTTTGCTACCACTTTTTAGTCTAGTAAAGCAATGACATTAGATTTCTGTGATTTATTTTTGAGTTTTCCTTGGAACCTACTAAATACTTAGTCTCCCTTATGAAGTGGCCCCTTTCCCCCTTTTTTTTTTGGCCATGCTCTTGACATGTGGAAGTTTCCAGACCAGGGACCCAACCTGTGCCACAGCAGCAACACGAGCCACAGCAGTGACAATGCCAGATTCTTTTTTTTTTGTCCTTTTGCCATTTCTTGGGCCGCTTCCCACGGCATATGGAGGTTCCCAGGCTAGGGGTCCAATCAGAGCTGTAGCCGCCGGCTTATACCACAGCCACAGCAATGCGGGAGCCAAGCCGTGTCTGCAACCTACACCACAGCTCACAGCAACGCCGGATCCTTAACTCACTGAGCAAGGCCAGGGATCAAACCCTCAACCTCATGGTTCCTAGTCGGATTCATTAACCACTGAGCCATGACAGGACCTCCGACAATGCTAGATTCTTAACCAGCTGAGCCACCAGGGAATTCCCTGAAGTGACCTTTTTTAAGGGACTAGCCTAGCTTGTTTTAAAAGAAATTTAATTTGATCTTAGTTTACAAATTGTTTCATTCTTTCAACAAGCATTTATCGGGCAGTGTGCAAGCGAGCAACTAAAATCTTTCAGGCATATTCTCCTTCAGAGAGCGAAAGTGGGTGACTTACTATTTCCATTTTTACCTTAGATACTAAAAAATGAAAAGCTGAGTTCAGGGGAGTTCCCATCATGGCTCAGCAGAAACTAATCTGACTAGTATCCATGAGGACGCAGGTTCCAACCCTGGCCTCGCTCAGTGGGTTAAGGATCCAGTGTTGTCATTAGCTATGGTCACAGATGTGGCTTGGATCCTGAGTTGCTATGGCTGTGGTGTAGGCTGGCAGCTGCAGCTCCAGCTTGACCCCTAGCCTGGGAACCTCCATATGCTGCAGTGCAGCCCTAAAAAGAAAAAAAAAAAAAAGCTAAGTTCAGGGCTCAAGTGCAGCAACCCTCTTTAACCTCAGTTTCTAGCATAAAGTCGTCTTCGCCATTGACAGTTAGATAGCTTGTGACCTTTTATCCTTATTCTAACCATTTTATTTTATCATAAGCCATTTCAAATCTGTTTTAGAAATACGCAAGATATAAATAATAAAGTCAAACCCACTCTTACTGATGACGCTAAAATAGCCAATATTGGAGTGTGTTCCACCTTTCAGTGAGAGAAACAATAAGCAAAATCCTGTCCTGGTTCTGGGAAAACTTGCTCTTTACTTGCGGATGGAGCAAATTACAAAATACTTTGAGCTTCTCACTAGAGGAAAACATCTACACAAATATTAAATGGAAGAACTCTGCTGACAGTTACATTTTGCTGAAAAGATTACTGTTATTCCATTGTTTTAAGAGAGCTTCTTAAACTTCCTTTCCCAGTTTCCCTCATTTTCCATGATGGCATCAAAATCGTCACAGCCTCACAGTTTTAAGACTCAAAGCCCTAGATTCATCTTTGGTTCTTCCTTATTTTTCTGCTGTATCCAGTTAGGCACCTAATCCTATTAATTCTTCCTCGACAGCATTTTCTCAGTTCCCCTTCCTATTCCCTCCTCCCTTGGGTCCAGATTACTGCAATAATATTCTAGTAGATTTCCTATCTCTGCCAGCTTGATCCGGCGTCCACAACCAGCACCAAGATAGCTTTTTGAAAATAGGGTTTTCACCTTTCCCTCTCCTGTGCAAAAAGGTACATTGGCTTCCCATTACCTTTGGAATAAGAAGACTAGCTAGGCTGTAGGGAGCACTTCCCGTCCCAGGCCCTGTGATAGGAACTGTACCACCGCCTCATTATCATTATTATCATCATTTTCATAGAAAGAAGAAATCGAGGCTCAGGTTAAATTGCTTGCCCAAGGTCACACAGCCAGTAAGTTACAGAGCTGGGATTTGACTCAGTTCTGTTTGGTTCTAAAGCCTGTGGTCCAAACAGCTATGCTCTTCTGCCCCAACTCTTTAAAGGCAATCGCTTCGATTATTTAAGATCCTATAAATCTGGCACTCCAGTTTTCTTTGTCATTGCTTCGTAGCACAAATTCCCTTCCAGCCAAGCGAGTCTCACCATCCTGCAACGTGACATATTCTTTCTCTCCTCTAAACTGCGGTTCATATGGCTCCTTCTGTTCTTCCGCCATCGCCTCCACCCACTGCTTGTCCCGATTTTAAACATCTTCCAAGGCCTATTTCAAATTTTAACTCACACAACTCACACCACTCCTCTGTTACAGACTATTTATAACATTTATTGTTTATACTACAGACAGTAATATTTAAACTCTTTTGATCACACACTACGTCAATAAAAACTGTTTGAACACATGCTTCCAGTTTATGTATACTGTATTAAAATTACGGCCATAATACTACTGAGCTAGCATATAGTGTGACTCATAGAATGTATGCAAAATAGAAATAGGCAAAGGGTGAGATGAAGATGAAAGGGTATTTTTAGAAATTTTTAAATTGCATTAATTACAGATCCTTGAGTGGTGAATTCATATTTCCAATAGTCTTGATGATGAAAATGATTTTAGCCAGCTCCTTGACAGAGCAGACTGGCTCAGCACTGTGTTTTTGGTCACGTTGGATGAGGGGTTGGGGTGGGAGAGGCACGAGTTTCGCCGTTGCCGTTTCCATGTCATTTGCCTAGCTCTGCATTGCTAATCTCTGTCCAAGGTTTCTTGTGGGAATTGTGTTAAGGCACGTGTCCATTTTGTGGACCTTGGTTTAGTTAAAACTAGATAATGTATCTATATGCCCACCTAACTTGGCACAGGTGAACTACAATTAGTCGTACTTAACTAAAGGCCCCCAAAATGTTCTTCTCTCACAAGATCTTTGGGCACTGTGGGCCGAGAGAGAGCACCAGTGTCAACCTGTATGTCTAATATCAGCAAGCTTTCTTGTCTTAGATTTTTAAATGTATAAATTGAATTTCTTCTTTTTTTCTTTTTGCTTCTCGGTGGATCATCTTATACACCTCTGGGCTGTGACTCTGCTTACTTTGGAGAGCATCCAGTTAATCTATATAAATCTCGTCTCTCAAATATGATTCTAGGCCTCTTTCACAGAAGGCTCATCGGCTTATTTCATGTTCCCCATAATATTCAGCACCATACTTTCCTAGCGCCATCCTAGGTCCTTTATTATTTGTGAAATAGGTTTTTAAGAATGCCAGAATGAATTTGGACTATGGGTTGTTATTTTTTTTAACCATTTTTAAGACTACAGTTCAGTGGTGTTACATGTATTCATAATGTTGGGCAGCCATTACCAGCCTCCATTTTCAGAACTTTTTCATCATCCCTACAGAAACTCTGTACCCACTCATTAGTAACTTCCCATTCTACCCGCCACCTCCTGTAACCTCTGTTCTACTTTCTGTCTCTGTTCTAGGTAGCTCATATAAGTGGAACCATGCAATATTTGTTCTTTTGCATTTATTTCACTTAGCATATTTTCAAGATTCGTTCATATTGTAGCATGTGTCCGAACTTCATTTTTTGTGGCTGAATAATATTCCATTTATGTATATACTGTTTTTTAAAATCTGTTCATTTGGTGGAGGGTACCATTTGGCTGCTGTGAACACTGCTGCTATGAACGTTGGTATACAAGTATCTGTTTGAGTCCCTGCTTTCAGTTATTTGAGGTATATACCTAGGAATGGGATTGCTGGATCATATAATAATTTATATTATTCAGAAACTATTTTTTTCCCACAGAGTCTGCACCATTTTACATTCCTACCAGCAATGTATGTTCCAGTTTCTCCCCCTTCTCACCAACACTCATTTTTCCCCCATATTCTTAAATAATAGCTATCCTAATAGCATGTGAAACTATTTCTTACTGTGGGGTTTGAAGTGTATTTCCCTAATAACCAATGGCATGGAACATTTTTTTGTGTGCTTATTGGCCATTTGTATATATTCTTTGGAGGAACGTCTATTCAAGGCCTTTGCCCATACAGATCTCCCTCAACTTACAGTAGGCGTATGTCCCAGTAAACCCATTATAAGTTGGAAATATCCTAAGTTAAAAGTACATTTAAGGAATTCCCATTGTGGTGCAGTGGAAAGGAATGTGACTAGTATCCATGAGGATGTAGGTTCAATCCCTGGCCCCGCTTAGTGGGTTAGGGATCTGGCGTTGCCATGAGCTGTGGTGTAGGTCTCAGATGTGGCTTGGATCCCATGTTACTGTGGCTGTGGCTGTGGCCAGCAGCTGTAGGTCCGATTCCACCTCTAGACTGGAAACTTCCATATGCCACAAGTGCGCCCCTAAAAAGCAAAAAAAAAAAAAGGCATTTAATACACTTAACCTTCTGGCTATCCCATCTTAGCCTAGCCTAGCCTACCTTCAGTGTGCTCAGAACACTTACATTAGCCCACAGCTGGGCAAAATCATCTCGCACAAAGCCTATTTTGTGATAAAATGTGGAATATCTCATGTAATTTATTTATTTTTTATTTTTTTGCTTTTTAGGGCCATACCTGCGGCATATGGAAGTTCCCAGGCTAGGGGTTGAATCGGAGCTGCAGCTGCCAGCCTATGCCACAGCTACAGCAATGCCAGATCTGAGGCACATCTGAGACCTATACCACAGTTCACAGCAATGCTGGATACCTGACCCACTGAGCGAGGCTAGGGATCCAACCCGCGTCCTCATGGATGCTATTCAGGTTTGTTAACCACTGAGCCACGATGGGGACCCATGTAATTTATTGAATGCTGTCCTGAAAGCGAAGACAGAATGGTTGTGTGGGTCCAGAATGGTTGTAAGGGTATCAGTAGTTCCCTCGTGACCATGTGGCTGCTGCTGCCCAGCATCACCAGGGAGTATCTTACTGCATATCCCTAGACCGGGAAAAGATCCAAGTTCAAAATTCAAAGTAGGGTTTCTGCTGCATGCATGTAGCTTTCACACCATTGTAAAGTTGAAAAATTATAAGTAGAACCATTATAAATTTTGGACCATCTGTATTTTAATTGAGTTGTTTGTTTTGTTGTCATTTGAGTTGTAGGAGTCCTTTATAAATTCTGTTAATCCCTTATCAGATAGATGATTTGCAAACATCTCTAATTCTGTGATTCTTTCCACTCTCTTTTGATGCACAAAAGTTTAAAAATTTTTACGAAATTCAATTTATGTATTTTTTCTTTTGTTACCTGTGCTTTGGTATCATATCCAAGAAGATCATCGCCAAATCCAGTGTCATAAAGCTTTTACCCTTTGTTTTCTTCTAAGAGTTTTATAGTTTCAAGTCTTACATTGAGGACATTGATCCATTTTGAGTTAATTTTTGTATATAGTTTAAGGAAAGAGTTCAGTTTCATTATTTTACACGTGGATGTTCAGTTTTCCAAGCACCACTTATTGAAAAGACTGTCCTTTCCCCACTGAAGAGTCTTGGCATCCTTGTTGAAAATCAATTGATCATGTGTGTAAGGGTTTATTTCTAGGCTCTCTCTGTTCTATTCCATTGGTCTATATGTCTGTCCTTATGCCAGAACCACACTTGGGCTTTCTGTAGTGAGTTTTAAAATCAGATAGTGGGAGTCCTCCCAAGTTTATTCTTCTTTCTCAAGATGGTTTTTCAATTTCTGCGAAAAAAGTGCCAGTGAGATTTTGATAGAGGTTTGCTCTATGTCCCTAGATCACTTTGGGTAGTATTGCCTTCTTAACAATACTGAGGCTTCCAATCTTCAAATCTAGTAACTATTTATGTGAAAAGTACTTACATACTATAAAAAGACAAACAATGTGGTAAAGCACAGAGAAAGAAAGGACAAATTGCCACAAATCTCACTGCTCATTGATAAGTACTGTTAACATTTTTGGTGAACTTCGCCTTCTGAGCACCTCTCATTTATAATTTTACATAAATACCATTTGTGGGTTTTTTCTACTTCATATGTAATGCATGTTTTTCAGTGTCGGTGACTAGATTTAAATCATGCTTGTACCATCATTTACGTAAGCCAACCCATGCTGTTAAGGCATTTAGTTCATTGGACTGTGAATGACATTTATTAATATCATACATAGTATTAATGGTAGGAAAAGTAGGTTAATATTAAATGTTTGATGTTTTCTCTTTTGGGTGAAGAAAGGTGCAAAGTTTTTCATCTAATCTGTTCCTACAAATCTATTCAATGTTCTATAATGCGTAATAGATCTCTGATGATGTAGGTACAACAATGAAAAGTTGGGAACCAAACACTTGTTTAGAGATTTGTTATACTCTAGCTCTACTGTAGTGCAGTGAATAGAAGTACAGCCAAATGAAATAAAACTTTGTAAAATCATGGGAACTGGATATTCAGTTTGTCCTCTTGTTCTCACCTTTCAGGAAGAAGGCATGGATTTAGCAAATAAAGAAACAATGTATCAATGGTGAGCAGTGTAGTTGAACTACTATTCTGATCATATTCAGTTATATCTTTTTTAAAAAATTTTAAGTTTATATCTTGTTTTTTAGATTGGCAAACTTCAGTACTGATGTCTTTTCTTTTGTAGGGAGGTACAAACTGTAATACAGCTAAATCAATCTTGGAAAGAAAGTTTGAAACTGGTATGGTATTAGCACTTCCATTTTGTAAAAAATTTGAATTTTTTTAACTGATTTTTAATATTGGCACTACCTAGTTTTGCCGTAATTTCTAGAAATTTAAGCTCTCATTTGAAGCTAAAATTTCATATGCTTTATATTTTTTATTGCTCTTAAGAAGCAATTTATGATTTATAACTGTTACAGAGTGGGGTTCAAAGTAAATAGTTGTTTGATACAAAACCATTATTTTTGTGAATTAACCTCCTCTCTGACCTAGTGGGTCTAAAAAAATGTTCAGATGTGCTGATTAAATTGCTTAGCTGATAAAACAATAAATGATTTCACTCCCTTCTACATAACTTATTACCTTTATGTTGAGTTTTAAACCACAGACAATGGAGTTACTGGGAAAATACCAAATTTTTATGACTGTAACACATATATTCCTACAAACATTTTAGTATATAGCTTTTCATTTAAACACGTTTGGCGTTTAGTTACATTCCTTGTTAACAATTTTTAATGTCCCTGTACGTAATATGATTACTTAGTTGCAGTAATTTAGTGATGTTCGGGGTTCTTTGCCATGGACATAACAGATAATGAGGGAATAAAAATTGCGCTGAAATTCGAGTGAAAGAGATTCTGATTAGATGTCAGTTTCTAGATTTGGAGATTACTAAGAGAGGGAACTGGGTCATCAGCAGCAGTGACATCTTGTTTTCTTTTGAGCTGTGACTGCCTTCGATGGGCAGCTCTCCCAGATTTGGGAGAAAGTGCTGAAGAATCAGTAGATAATCAATCTCTGGAGCCTGTCACTTTTCCTGTTTTTGGTGCTAATTACAATTTATAGAGGCTGTTGGATTCCCTTAACTGACCCAATTCTAATTACTTTTGGTTTGAGTGAGTGAGTGAGTGAATCTGCAGGTGTGTTAGAAGGAGGAAAGGAACGTGTCATATAACTTTACTTGTGTCTTGGAGAAGAAAAGAGCCCATTTTAAAATCCTGAATTGTGCAGCCTTGATTTTGTCTACGTAAAGTCTCAAAACATTTTCACAGCTCTTTATTTTTACTGTCCCATTTGTATCTCAGTTCCAACCAAATCTCTTTGGACCCTGTCCTGGACATAGGCTTATAGTTTTCAGCAATAAAGCACAAGTCAAACCTGAAGAGAAAAATTGAAATTTACGGTCTGTGTATAGAGTAGGCATCGCTCAATATTGAGGACTCACAAGAGGTCTTTTTAGGCTGTTAGGGAAGCCCTTCATCCGGCATGTAGCTCTCTTTCCCCAAAGGCAAAAGGCACCTTTGCTTAATGCAGTGAACCTTGGGTTCCCTGCTTGCTTTGGGTTGGTGAGAGTTCCCTGGCACAACCCCACGCAACAGCTCTCACCCTAGGTATTTACTAAGTAAGCCGTGGGGGCTGCAGTTGACCACTGCTCTCTGCTTAGAGTAACAACGATTTAGAGAAACCATCTTCTCCAAAGTGCACTGATTTAATTCCAGTATCCCCAGTAGCATCTGTGACCTGGGGGATTAGGAAGGTAAGAAAGGAGTGCCTAAAAGTCTGTGTCCCTTGAAATATTCGTGAAACATTAATGTTTTACCACCCAAATCTTTGGGAGGATGTATTTTGCTATAGGATCTGATTCTGAATGACAATCTTCTCTTCCTTTTCATTTCTTAAACTGTTATTTACTCAGTACCTAAGTCACTGATTTTTAAATATATGATTTAATTTTCATAATTCTGCACAGTCCTGTAACTGGAACCATAATCAAGATATAGAACAGTTCCCACACTTCAAAGAGTTTCCTTGTGATCTTTTGCACTTGATCTCCTCCGCCCAACCCCTGGCTACCCTAGGAAATCACTGATCTACTTTCCGAGAAAAGCGGCAGCTTTAAAACCTCTGTTCCGGTTTGGTTTGAGCAATGTTTTTCTCCATCTTACAAACTTGTGTGAGTTGTACTGGCTTGCCTCCAAGTCCTATTCCCAGGGCTATGTGACCATTTACAATGTAAGTTTATATTGTATAAAAATACCAAATTGCTTATAAAAAAGAATTTTACAAAATTAAAAGAAATTATAGCTCCAGGTTCTGTGACAACAAAGATGTCTTTTGAGCTAAATTAACATGTCATTGTTTTGGTTTATCATTTTGTATATTGAAAAGAATCAAGGGACTAAGACCATCTGAACAGATGAAGAATCAGTAATTCATTAGCCCTGTTCGAGCAGTTTTCCTCTGACCCAGCTTGTTCATAGGGATCAGAGCTAAAATGTACCTTTGACAACCGTACCCTCTCTTCCCCCACAATTCTTACCTTGACTCAAGGCAAGTCACAGTCAGGACTACGGGTCCTTCTAGCTTTTCCCTCCACAACTTGGGAAAATCCTGAATTCTTATAGATTACAAGACCGTTTGCTGTCCAGAGGCATTCGTGGTTTTACTTAGATTTAGAGAAAAGCAATGAAATGATGTGACGTGGGGTACTACAGCATCCTCTTTTATTGTATGTCCTTAGATCTGTTATAACGAAATAGTCCCAGCTGATGGGACTATTCAAATATTTTCTTGTAATGATTGTGATAATTTTATTTTAGAAGTCGTCAAAGCCCCACCAACAATAGACCAAGTATCCGTGGACCATTAAAAAGAACAGGTACTTTTATCTACCAACAGAAATAAATGTGATTTTTGTAAGATATCACACAAAAGCAAGTATTATACAAGAATTCCTTTTTAAAGATTTATTTATTTAGAATATATTTAATAAGTTACTAGAGGCCTTTCATTTTACTTAAATGAAACTATATGGAAGGACATTTTAAGAAATAAATTTATTTATTTATTTAGTCTTTTTAGGGCCGCACCTGCAGCATGTGGAGGTTCCCGGGCTAGGGGTCTAATCAGAGCTGTAGCTGCCGGCCTACACCACAGCTCACAGCAACGCCAGATGCAAGCCACATCTGGGACCTACACCACAGCTCACAGCAAAGCTGGATCCTTAACCTGCTGAGTGAGGCCAGGGATCTAACCCACATCCTCGTATCCTCATGGATACTAGTTGGGTTCTTAACCTGCTAAGCCACAATGGGAACTCCCTAGAAGGACATTTTGAAGATGATAAAGTGCCACATAAATGTGAATTGAGAATCCCAGTTTAGTTGACTGTTATGATTTTCACTATATAATTCACCAAGCTAACTGCCTTAAATACTTTCTGAAACAAGGTGGGAAATGAGAAAATAAATAGAGTGAGTCAGTCATCAAGTATTCTGCTGTATCTCAACCCCTGCCCTGCCCTACCACCACACCACACATTGATAATCATATGAAGAAGTTGACACAAATTAGATCCACTCACAACACTAAAAATATATATTAAGGTGTATGTTCTTTGATGTTTCACTTGCTTATGGGGGTTACTTTTGGTTAAATATATGGAAAATGACCCACCTACTCAGTAACAAAAGGGCAGTGGGAGGAACAGAAGTGGTTTTGTTTAAACTCCCACAGTCCTGGGTCCCACTTCTCAGCCCTGCCTCCCCAAGCTAGGTGCTTCCTCCAGTTTTTAAATACCACTTCTGAATTATAGGATTAATTCAAAGTTTAACGATAACAAGGAGGGAAAATGGATAAGTGGGAAAGGAGGTTAAACTTTAAAAATGTGTGTTTGTGAAAAATCCACTAAGATGGGAAAGAAGAAGGTGAAAGAGAAGAAGGAATGAAAGGAGGAAAGGGGTGCGGAGAGCAAAGCCAGAGGGCAGGAGATTGAAATAGTCTTCACTGTTCCACGCATTTGGCGTGAATTAATGGCAATCTTCATAACAACATACCTAACTAGTGTGTACTCATATTCTAGATTAAGATGAGATCAATTCTGGAAAACACTCTCTTATAAACTAAGCACACTGTTTTATGAGATGATCTTTTGCCTGTGCTGCGAAGATAGGCCTAAGGTTTGAAAAACCTTCAAATGTATTAACATTTGCTAGGAAGTTGGGGGTTGTTTGAGTACTTCAAATAAAATATGCTTAAATTGAAGACAGTGTTTTAATAAATTAATTCTTCTTTAAGACATTAACTCATAAAAGGTTTTATGACATTGAAAATGGCTTGAATTTTCTTAGTTTTTTTGTTTGTTTGTTTGTTTGTTTGTTTGTTTTTGGTCTTTTTAGGGCCACACCTGTGAGGTTCCCAGGCTAGGGGTCTAATCGGAGCTATGGCCGCTGGCCTCCGCCACAGCTCACAGCAACGCCAGATCCTTAACCCACTGATTGAGGCCAGGGATGAAACCTGCGTCCTCATGGATACTAGTCAGATTCGTTTCTGCTGAGCCACGACAGGAACTCTAGAATTTAAGCTTTTAAAAATTGTTTTCACATTTCGTTTTAACATTAAAGACTTGGTTTCTGCCCAGTGTTTTGATGGATGTAGCATGTCCAACACAAGCTTCTTGTACCTGGTTTTCCACTGCTCGGGAAGTTAACTACCTCATTTCTTTGGGGTGTCCCTAAGAACTCCAGAGCAAAGTCTGTAGATACCATATGGTCTATATGTTTTAAGTCAGACCCTCCCAAATGTAGCCCATGCAAATTTGGTCAAAATTCATCGGACTTTTCAGACGTAATAACAAATTAAAAGAAATTCAATTTTATTTCTATATTTTGGAATATGAATATTTATTTGGGAAACAACAAACTATGTCCTGTTTGGAGCCCATTAATGCAAGTGAAATGTGGGGAAAGATGGTATAAAAAATCAAAAAGAGATCCTGGGGGGGGGGAGAATGAGGACTTTCTGAAAAGTGGAGGAGAAGGCGAGGTAAAGGTTAGAGCCTCCAACCATATGAAGGCATATTTTCTGGTGATTAGCAGCAGTTACTTCCAATAGAATAAGCAAGAAAAAACAAGGCTTCAAGGGGGAATTCTGAGAAAGCTACAGAAATTGGGCAGCAGTAAATATTGTTTTACAAGTAATAATTACTTTAGCAAATAGCATTTTCATTTTCTTTTGTGATGAACTTTTTGATTTGTCTTGTTTTTAATTTAAACCGAGAAGGAGAGTTGAGTAATTTTTCTGTAATGGTGTCAGTGTATCTGGCATAGAACAGACTATCCAGACCTCTTTTGAGCTTTATGAGCCATGATTATATGCCTAAGGAAGGTCTGTGAAATCTCTCTTCCTAGGGATATTTTTTAATGAGTGGGTGGCTGTAGCACTTTATCATTCAGATATATTCCACCCTTGAAGTTATGGGCTTGAACAGCAGTTTTTCTCATGTCTGGACATGGTTATCACATGCACGTGCAACCTTTACTTCAAAGTGAAGATTATAGCAGGGCGGCACTTTGAGATTAAATGTTTTCCCCTAACCTTTAAAAATGTATTTATTCTGTTAATTGTACGCTATAAGAATTGATCTATTTAGTTCATTGTATATGGCAATGTAAGGATAGCAATAACTTATTTAAAATAAGGAATGAGATTAAATTATGGTACATCTTTACTACATAGCTATATAAACTTGTAGAATTTATGAGAAAAATTATAAGCAGTAAAAACAAAAAGTAGATTACGTATCAGTATTATATACAGTACAAATCCATTTTTTTGAAATAATTATGTATACACACATATACAGTAATTACTGAAAAGTGATTATCCCTGGATAATGGTGAGGTAAAACTTTTTCCTTTTGTCTTTATTTTATAAATTAATTGCAATGAACAGGTTTTTCTTTTGTAATTAAAAGCATAATAAACACATTGGATAAAATATATCTACCTTGGTCTGCATTTTTTTTTTGTCATAGGTGAAATGGCATTTGAACAGCAGTCAAAGGGATTTTTCAAAGACACAACCAACGTGCTTTTTCTTCTGATAATACCCAACTGTCTGATAGGAATACGTGGTGAGTATTAACATGAGATTTTAAGCGTTCATCGGCTACTTTTCACTTGGGTTTTAAGTCTACTTTGGCTATTGTGTATATTCAGAAGTATGCTATATTATTAATATTTTAGAAGCTATAAAACAAATACCCCAAACGGATAGTATTAACTTTAATTCTTCTCCCTAACATTTATGTGTGACATTAATATATGATAGACACGTTTTTTCAAGTGGGGATTTGGCATTAGATTAAGAGTGATTTAGAAATACATAGAAATGCAAGCTTGGAAAAAAGGCATCTTCTGCCCATCTTTTCTACCTTAGATTTTGTGTGCTGTGTTATTTAGGCCGAGCATGTTATTGGAAAGTGTGCCAAGAAAGCATGTTTTAATAATCATATTGCAAACTGCGATGAATAGGTTTTTATTTATTGTTATTATCGCTTTTGTTTTACTGCTCTTAGGAAACTGCCCTTGTAACTGGTGCTGATTCTTTGCTTCGTATATTTTACATTCGTTTGTAGACAAAGCAGAATGCACAGAGATCTCTTGAATTCTGTTATCAGTGAGTGGCATTTTCTTTCCTTAGTCTATCTTCATATGCTCTTGGTGGAAACAACAGCAATGCAGGATCTTCTCATAATTCACCAGCTACAATCACTGTCACAAACTCTCCTGTGTTGCTTTATTCTAGAAGATGAACTTTCAACTAAGCAATTCACCTATCCCAAGACTTTCTCACTAACGGTGAAACACACACACACTTGCTTGATCTCTCTCTCTCTCTCTCTCTCTCACACACACACACACATACACACACACACACACACATATGCTGGCGCAATAACAGAATTGTATGCATTATCATTTAAACTATATCCTATTTACCTTTTTCTCTAAATTTCCTAAAATTCTGTTTATCTACAGAGCTTGCATGTCTAATTGCTTTGTATGCCCTTAAAAGCAATGTAGTAGCACTTTCAAAGATGTTTTCCAAATAAGAACTATGCTGAAGATACAATCATACACAATCATACATCTTCAAGCTGCTAATGTATAGAAATATACTGTACCTCGACTTTTAAAAAAAAATTGAGAGCTCTATGTATGTGAATAAAAAAATAAATTTATACATTCTAATGAAATATAATTATTCCATTAATCAACATGTAAAAGGATTTTTCAAATTATATACTGAATATCTGTGCTAGTTTTTAATATTTCCAGTAATTGCTAGTTTCCACTTGGTAAGGAAAAATCACCTATCAAAAACAGTTTTTAAAATCAAGCTAGTTATACTGTACTGATCCAAGAATTGCCAGTTTTTCACATGAATCCTTAGATGTTTAATTTGTTGGGAAGGAATAGGTAGGGGAAGCAAGATGAATGGAAGCTAATTGAACAGCAAGAAAATAATATGTAATTGGAGCTTCACTGAATTTGTACTTAACCTGATTATCCCTGATCAATTTTGTATTCTAATTAAGTGCAGAAAAAAGACAATGTGGATAAATTGTGGTCTTTTATATTTCTGTGAATTACCTTTTATTCATCATCATGACTACTGATTTGATTAAATGCATGCTTAATATGTTAGGGATTTTCTGTAAGAATCACGTGCTTCCAGTTGCTCCCTAAGGGCTAAAAGGTTTGTTTAAAACTCAATTTTCTATTCAAAAGTCTTAGAATTTTTTTAAATGAGAAAAATTATGTGTTAAAAAATTTAATGCTGTAAGTAATTGGGGGTAGTATTAGCATTTTGAAAGATAGAAAGGTATCTTCATGAAATGAAGTTGAGAATTGGTTTAAATTTCCTCAGCTAATGAAGGTAGGAATGATTATCTAAAATATTTATTAAAAGTTTTTCCTTGTCATTAGAAATAATCAGAATGGTGGAAATCTGATGTAGGTGTACCCTTCATGGGAAAAAGTTGACACCAAGATTTTTTTGGCAATGGCCCTGATGGAATTGATGAGAATGGATATATTTGGGGGAGAGGTTTATTCACCTATGAATAAGTCAAACAATATTTATGAGATGAGCGGGATCGTGTTAGTCTCCTGAAACTGGGGTAGGAGTCTACAAATTGGCTGAAGACAAGTGAACTATCAATATTGCTTTTGTTACTTGGCTTCTTTACTTGCTGGAATTTAGTGAACCGATTGTCAACATACAAGGGGGCCCTCATGGAATGAGGTATGGTTGCAGTGATGTTCTTTGCTGAAATTTATAGATCATGCCCTATTGACACTTCAGCAAAAATAAACTTTTTCAGAATGATCAACTGCAAAGACTAAGGATGGGGAGTTCCCATTGTGGCTCGGTGAGTTAATAACCTGACATAGTGTCTGTGAGGATGTCGGCTCGATCCCTGGTCTTGCTCAGTGGGTTAAGGATCTGGCATGGCTGCAAGCGGCGGCTTAGGTCACAGATGTGGCTTGGATTGTGTGTTGCTGTGACTGTGGTGTAGGCTCACGGCTATGGCTCCATTTGACCCCTAGCCTGGGAACTTCCATATGCCATGAGTGCAGCCCTAAAAAGACTAAGGATGGAGAAAGCGAACAGTGGGATTGAGACTACTCCTCAGTTGTGTGAGGAACTTTCATCAATAAACCTTGGTAATCTTGACTATCTCATCTCAATATACTTCTCTCAACTCA
Organism: Sus scrofa; assembly: GCF_054392235.1. Lineage (NCBI taxonomy): Eukaryota > Metazoa > Chordata > Mammalia > Artiodactyla > Suidae > Sus > Sus scrofa. The sequence continues at coordinate 120,882,455 of NC_139401.1, forward strand.
GACAATTTCTTTTTCTCTATTTGGTTAATTTTTATTGTTTTAGTTGGATCCTAGGATGCCACAACTCACTATAATATGCACAAAATCGAGGATTTTGTAGTTGGTTTTCCATTGTTATTACCTTTTGACTTGTATATTGGGAGGATCCATTTCATAAGTAATCTATTAATTTTTAGACCAAAGCAGTTAGTTGTAACTTTTCCTTGAGATATTTTGTGGGTTTGGTTTTTTTTTTTTTTTTTTTTTTTTTTTTTTGCTTTTTAGGGCCGCACCCATGGCATATGGAGGTTCCCAGGCTGGGGTCAAATCAGAGCTATAGCCGCCGGCCTACACCACAGCCACAGCAAGGCAGGGTCCAAGCCACATCCACGACCTACACCACAGCTCACGGCAATGCTGGATCCTCAACCCACTGAGCGAGGCCAAGGAACGAACCCGCAACCTCATGGTTCCTAGTCGGATTCGTTTCCATTGCTCCACGACAGGAACTCCTTGTGGTTGATTTTTAAAAATCATTGTTAAGACTATGTTTTGTTATCCTGAATGTGCCAAGTAATTATCGTGCCAGTTTTCCATAGTGAAGGACACATACTAGTTTCCTAGGGCTGCCATAACAGAGTACCATGAACTGAGTAACCTAAAACAATAGAAATGGAATATTTCATGGATCTAGAGACCAAAAGTCCAAGATCAAGGTGTCAGTGATGTTGGTTCCTTCTGGACATTTCAAAGGAGAATCTGTTAATGTCTTTCTCCTAGCTTCTGGTGCTTGTCAGAAATCCCTGCCTTGCAGACATATCACTCCAGCCTCTTTGTCCATCATCACTTGGTGTTCTTCCTTGTGTTTTCACATGGCCTTATAAAGAGAGCAGTCATTGGATTTTAGTGTCCATCCTAATCCAGTGTGACCTCATCCTAACTTGATAACATCTGTAGAGACCTGATTTTCAAATAAGGTCACATGCACAAGTGCTGGGGGTTAGAACTTAAGCATTATCCTTTTTTTTTTTCTTTGTACAGGCACACCTGCAACATACAGAGGTTCCCTGGGCTAGGGGTTGAATCAGAGCCGTAGCTGCCAGCCTAGGCCACAGCCACAGCCACACCAGATCCAAGCTACTTTTGCGACCAACACCACAGCTTGAGGTGGCACCGGATCCTTAACCCACTGAGCAAGGTCAGGGATTGAACCTGCATCCTCATGGATACTAGTTGGGTTTGTTACCGCTGAGCCACAGCAGGAACTCCCATATGTCTTCTTATACATTATAAATATATAAATATATTTTAAAATGCATATTTGTGTATGTATATGCTAGTTTTCACATGGTCACGAAGAGGATAAATATAAGTGAAAAAATGTTTTTCAAATATTTTGAAAACGTCTTTTTAAACCCTTAAATATGTGTTCATATTCAATCAAGTATTCCTGTTTTACTTATAATCTTATAAAAGAATAGCCCTCCAAATTCATCCTAACGTGAAAACTCATTGCAGTAAAAACTTAGATTCTCAGATCAGGGAAAAAATATGGTTCTTAAAATTTATAATGACTAAATCAACTAATCAAGCTTGTCATTTCAAGTATATTCAAGTATCTAATGAAGGCTTTCTGTGTACATAAACTATACTTAAAACTGTAGGTTCTGTGGAGATGAGTGCGATACCATTTCTGTCTTGAAGCACGATAACACAAGTATAAAAATAATAACAATACAAGGCAGTCTAAGATAATATGACTATAAATACACATAGGAAAGGACCTCTGTACTGTAAAAGTAGGAGAGAAAGACAGTAGTCAAATCATAAAATCTTAGAACTTAAAGGATTTTAGAAGTCTTTTAATCTACCTCTCAATATAGGAATCCTTTTGAGAACTCCAGACAGGTTCTCTTTTAGCCTTATTTTGAAATCCTCTGATTTCTAAGTAAACTCCCTCACAGGCCAGTTCATTCTATTGTCGGACAACTCTCACTGTTAGAAAGGTCTTACCTTAAAAGGGGGGATGCGGTTAGAGTCAGGATCTAGGTAGCCTGCTTCACTGGTTCTTTAGAATTGAGGCAAATCAAATGAGCTATTAAAAGCACATGAGTTAAGATTCTAATTCTGCATTCTTTGTCCCTGCTCCTTGAATTATTAGTATTTCCACTATAGGATATTTAATCTCATCTCCTAAATGAATTTTTAAAATTCACCTAGAAGCAACTATATATAAATATCCATGATGAAAATGCATGTATGGTGCTTTGGATATCTATGGAGAAAACTAATTATAATTTGCCCTAAGTATTTTTAAGTATTTTAGATCGTAAAAGTTGAGCGTGAAAAATCTATCATCTAGGTAGACTTCACTCTCAGATACTTGAAATTGTGCATTTAAAAAAGGCCAGGTAGCTCCCCGTTGTGGCTCAGCAGTAACGAACCTGACTAGTAATCATGAGGACATGGGTTTGATTCCTGATCGCGCTCAGTGGGTTAAGGATCCAGTGTTGCCATGAACTGTGCTGTAGGTCTCAGACACAGCTCACATCTGGCATTGATGTGGCTCTGGCGTAGGCCAGAAGCTACAGCTCAGATTAAACGCCAGCCTGGGAACTTCCATTATGCTACAGGTATGACCCTAAAAAAGACAGGAAAAAAAAAAAAAAGCCAGAGAACAGTTTAAGTTACTCTGGCAAAAAGGTAGCTTAGTTTCCCTGGAGTTCCCATCGAGGTGCAGCGGAATCTAACTAGGAACCATGAGGTTGTGGGTTCAATCCCTGGTCTCACTCACTGGGTTAAGGATCTGGCGTGGCTGTGGCTGTGGTGTAGGCTGGCAGCTGTAGCTCCAATTCATTTGACCCCTAGCCTGGGAACCTGGGAACCGTATGCCGCAAGTGTAGCCCTAAAAAGCAAAAAAAAAAAAAAAAAAGGAGCTTAGTTTCCCTTAAATTCCATGATATCTCACAGATTTCTTAAAATGTGCTTCTTAACCCAAGAGTAAGTAAGACTGATTTTTACACATGTCCATAATGTATAGGTGGAGAGAGTCGTCAGACATTATGTGGGAATCTCGGCAACTTGCTCGACTTTCTTAATAGTGGAAGACTTAATGACCCTCGTCTCCCAGAAGCAATGTTAAATCCATGCACTTTTTAACCAAACCCTGTAAATTGACCCATAAGTTATTGCATGACATTGGAGGCATTACTGACAGCAGAGTAGATTGGTAACATTCGTTCATGCCAACCTTCCAGGCCAGTGACCAGCCAAGATTATGAGGGAGTACAGGAGTCAGGAAGCCTGACTTGTAGCTCCTGCTCTGCAGGACTTTGGGCCGGTCACGTCACCTCTCTGAGCTTCATGTTTCTAATCTGCAAAATAGAGTTGGACTGGCTATTTATAAGATCCCTTCTGCCTCTTAAAATTTTATTGATTCTGTAAAAACATCTGCCTTCACCTTTGTTAGCCCGACAGCGAAGTCATGATGACATTAAACTCCAGAAGGCTTTAAGAAAATATTTAGGAAATTAGAGAGCTTTGTACCTAATATTTTGACTCTTTCTGGCAACAAGCAACTCATTTTGTTCCGCCTCATCAATAGTTTCCTCTCTTCTATGAATCATGCATGCTTTGTGATGAAATATGGAAAGCTAATTTCCCTTTGGTTTCTTGTTTTGTATGGATAAATTATCCTCTCAGGATTTCCATATTAATAACAAGTTCCTACTGGCAAAGCACTACCGTAAAATTCTCTTTCTATTGTAACCTCACCTTAAGACAAAGTAGAGATATACTGGGTATATTTGTTTCAGAGAAGCAAAGGAGACAGGGCCAAAAGCTACATCAACTATAAAAATTCTATCCCAGTACACATTTGAAAAAATGTTCAGCTAGTGCTAAAAAGCAGATTACCGGTACAACAGCCTTTTCTTTCTCCTTAAGAATTATTATATGGCTGTACGAAAAACCTCTAACCAGTTTAGTTGATTTCCTGGCATGACTCTTGTGCTCGTATGGTAACTCTCCATGGACACACTTGAAAGTCACAAACAGCTGATCTGTGACTTTGTGCTAAGGAAAGAAATATTTTAAAATTACATTATCCAGCAGAGGAACCTAACTATACTTTCCATTTCTAGTCCAGCTCTTCTGAGAGGATGGGTTTAGTTGGCTTCGTTAACTAGACTTATATTCAACTCTGCTGTGGTTTACATCAAGTCTTATTCTCAGATAGTCTTCTTTTTTTTTTTTTTTTTTTTTTTTTTTTGTCTTTTGTCTTTTTTGTCTTGTTGTTGTTGTTGTTGCTATTTCTTGGGCCGCTCCCGCGGCATATGGAGGTTCCCAGGCTAGGGGTCGAATCGGAGCTGTAGCCACCGGCCTACGCCAGAGCTACAGCAACGCGGGATCCGAGCCGCGTCTGCAACCTACACCACAGCTCACGGCAACGCCGGATCGTTAACCCACTGAGCAAGGGCAGGGATCGAACCCGCAACCTCATGGTTCCTAGTCGGATTCGTTAACCACTGCGCCACGACGGGAACTCTCAGATAGTCTTCTCATACGTGTGAGGTCATTGGAGAGGAAGGTGCTAAGCCTAGTGTATTGGGGCTGTCAAGAGAAGTTCAGCTAGGAGCTCCCGTTGTGGCTCAGTGGTTAACGAATCCGACTAGGAACCATGAGGTTGCGGGTTCGATCCCTGGCCTTGCTCAGTGGGTTAAGGATCTGATGTTGCCGTGAGCTGTGGTGTAGGTTGCAGCCGAGGCTCAGATCCCGCGTTGCTGTGGCTCTGGCGTAGGCTGGCGGCTGCAGCTCCGATTTGACCCCTAGCCTGGGAACCTCCATATGCCGCAGGAGCAGCCCAAGAAATGGCAAAACGACACACACAAAAAAAGAAGTTCAGCTAAAACTTCCTTAAATCTGATGTGGAATACGTTCCCACACCACATTTTTTTGACCACCCAAAATGCGTATTTGTTTTTTAAAATATATTTTATTGAAATATAGCTGATTTATAATGTGTTTATTTCTGCTGTACAGCAGTGATTCAGTTATACATGTGTGTTTTTTCATATTTTTTCCATTATGATTTATCACAGGATATTGGAATATAGTTCCCTGTGCTATACAGCAGGGCCATGGTGTTTACCATGCCACATTGATTGGCAGAGACTTTTAAAGTTTTTATAATATTCAAGTCTGTTGAGAGTGTGGGGAAAGCGGTATTTAAATTCACTTCCTAATGTCCTTTCTGGAGGAAGTTTGGTAGTATGTATCTAAAGCCTTCAAAACACGTACATCTTTTGACATAGCAACTCCTCTAGGAATTTTTATTAGGGACAAATATGGGACAGGTTGAAACAAATGTTTACTGTTGTGTTATTTGTCACTGTGAAAAATCTAACGTTTTTAACAAATGGTGCTAGGGCAACTGAGTATCATCCACCTGCAAACAAGGAAGTTGGATTTGTACCTTATACCATATGCAAAAATTAACTCGAAATGTGTTAAATTAAACCTAAATATTGAGTTAAAACCATTAGATTCTTAGGAAAAAACAGGGGTAAATCTTTATGACCTTGGATTTGGCAATGGATTCTTAGATATAGCACCAAACACATGAGCAACAAAAGAAGAAAATAGATGAATTGAACTTTATAAAAATTAAGAACTTTTGTGCATCAAAGAACATGAACAAGACAGTGAAAAGACAGCCTACAGAATAAGTGAAATATTTGTAAGTCATATTTGATAAGGGTTTAATCCAGAATATATAAAGAACTCCTCTAACTCAGGAACAAAAAGATAACCCAATTAAAATATGAGCAGAGGACTTTATGAATAGGTATTTCTCCAACAAAGATACACAAATGGCCAATAAGCACATGAAAAGATGTTCAACATCATTAGTTATTAGAGAAGTACAAATAAAACCACAAAAAGATACCCCTTCATTCACGAGGATGGCTGTAATCAAAAAGACCGATAATAGCAAGTGTTGGTGAGGATGTGGAGAAATAGGATCCTTGCACATTGCTGGTTGGAATATAACATGATGTAGCAACTGTAGAAAACATTTTAACAGTTCCTCAAAATACTAACATAATTACCATATTATGATCCAATAATTCCACTCCTTGAAAACAAGGATTCAGACAGGTACTTGCATGCTAATGTTCCTTGCAGCATTATTCACAATAGCCAAAAGGTAGAAACAAGTCAAGGGTTCATCGCCAGATGCATGGATAAAAATGTGGTATATCCAAACAATGGAGTATTACTCAGCTGTAAAGAGGAATGAAATTCTGACACATGCTACAACATGGATGAACCTTGAAAACATGACGCTAAGTGAAATAAGCTGGACACAAAGGAACAAATATATAGCATGCCTCCTCTTATTTAGAATAGACACATTCCTAGAGACAAAAAGTAGACTACAGGTTACCCGGGGCTGGTGGGAGGGGGAATGGAGAGTTATTCTTAATGGGTACTGAGTATCTGTTTGGGATGATGGAAAAATTTTTGGAAATAGATAGTGGGAATGGTTGTACAACAATGTGAAGATAATTAATGCCACTGAATTATATACTTAAAATGGTTAAAATGGCAAGTTTTGCTTTTTTGTTTTTGTCTTTTTGCTATTTCTTGGGCTGCTCCCGCGGCACATGGAGGTTCCCAGGCTAGGGGTCGAATCGGAGTTGTAGCCACCGGCCTACGCCAGAGCCACAGCAACGAGGGATCTGAGCCGTGTCTGCGACCCACACCACAGCTCATGGCAACGCCGGATCGTTAACCCACAGAGCAAGGCCAGGGATCGAACCCGCAACTTCATGGTTCCTAGTCGGATTCGTTAACCACTGCGCCACGACAGGAACTCCCAAAATGGCAAGTTTTATGTAAAAAACAAAAAAACCTAGTATCTAACACTAAAAGATCAGTGAAGCCAGCACTTCTCAGGGTGTTTTGTAAAATATGAACAAGTAGGTGTCCTGAAGGATTAAAGATCGGGGAGGCCCCGGGGAGTCTGTGTTAAAGTAAGTTTGGGCAAGTCAGTTAATTCATGTCTTGAACATTGTGAAAGCTCAAGAAAGAGGATATGATATGGATCATTTTTAAACTATTAACCTAAGTTCTCTTTTTTGAGGGTCATCGTGTAGAATTGATGTCTTGTAGAATCCTCTTTGGGAAACATTAGGTTAAATTATAGTACATTTCATTCCATGGAAATCTCCACACCCATTAAGAATAATGACGTGGTCATATATCACTTGACATGGAAAAAATGTGTACACTGTATTGTAAAGTAAAAAAGAAGTGCAATTAGTGGGATCTCATTTGTATTTTTAAAATGTATATGTATGTATTTGATAGGGCTGTATAGCAGCAAAAAGTCTGTTAGGCTATGTGCCAGAATGTTTAAATCTCTGGGAGATAGGAAGATGCATGGTTTTGTTTTCACTTGCTTTTCTCTTTGCTTGTCTGTATTTTGAGGGTTTTTTTTGCACATGGAATAGCTGTTACTTGTATAGTCAAGAAGTAACAGAAGTTAAAATAAATGTTTTAGAAACTCATATGCAGTTATTAATTATGTGAAGGAAGGGATGAGAGGATCAGGACTCTCTTACTGCACCTGGATTCTTCACTTACTTGTATTTGAATTCTTATTGGAGAAGAGTCAAAGAGGCTTTCTGCTATTGGAAAGTTTTAATCATTCAAAAATTCCCTCATATATTGAACTAAAATCTACCTTCCATCCTTTGGTCCTAATTTGTCGTAGAGAATGCCGCAAAATAAGAGGAGAGAATGCCATCTCCTCTCCCATAGACACTTCCAGATATTTGGCAACAGCTACCACGTCCAGACAGATCTTTCCTCCTCAAAGTCCCCATTCTAATCTTTTTTGTTTCCCCTCTGAGATGGTTTCCAGGCCTTGTTACCAACCTGGCCATTGGCCTCCAGTTTGTCACTCAGAAGTGGCCACAACCTTCCACACTTTTTTTTTTCACATTTGAATATCAGTTCCTAAAAAACTGTGATATTATTAGTTCAAAATACTTCCCAGTGTGGTGTGACTATACTCTGAATTGTATCCTAAGATTATATATGAGAGATACTCAATGATCTACTTCCCCCATCTTTTACTTTCTAAATTAAAATATTCCAGATCAGTTCCTCCCCCAATCTCCTACATTTATTGAAACCTTAGTAGAATTTTTTACCGAACACTGAAAGGAGAATGAGAGAGCTTCCACGGTGATGGGGAAGGCAAGGGATTCCCTGTAATCTGGCCAAGGAGTCTGAAGAATCTCTTTGTCCCAGTCATTTGGTACCAGTTTTTAGATAAGGTCAATCTGCATCCAGATTGATTGGCCTCTCTATTAAGAGGCACCTCGTAGAGTTCCTGTCGTGGCTCAGTGGTTAACGAATCCAACTAGGAACCAAGAGGTTGCGGGTTCGATTCCTGGCCTTGCTCAGTGGGTTAAGGATCTGGCATTGCCGTGAGCTGTGATGTCGGTCACAGACGCGGCTCGGATCCCACGTTGCTGTGACTGTGGCGTAGGCTGGTGGCTATAGCTCTGATTCAACCCCTAGGCTGGGAACCTCCGTATGTCGCGGGAGCGGCCCAAGAAATGGCAAAAAGACAAAAAAGGGGGGGGGCACCTCACAAGATGACAGTGAATGACAGTGACAGGCTCTGGTTCATGGTGAGGTAGAATCTCATTTCTTGTCATTGATCTGATCCCTGATCTTCCAGCCAACTTACTGTATATTGGTCTCCTTTCCAGCCTAATGAATGCTTTGCCTTTATTCCTTTTGCCATTTCTCCTACGTGGCAGGCATTGTTTGGAAGAATCTGATAAACTGTGCATACCAGTTCCAAATAGCATCAGGCCCAATGCCTTCCACTACACACATGTTCCTGTGGACTTAATTTTTTCAAGAGAGTAGTTTCCCAATTGTAGAGACAGCATCTTGGTATACAGTTTGCACAGGATACTTAATACTTCTATTGAAAAACAGAAATAACTACAATTTCAACTTTTGAAGAGTTTTCACTTTTGCTGTTTTAAAAATCAACTCTGTTGAGATATCATTTACATACTTACTACACATTTCACCCCTTGTAAGCTTGCAGTCAAGATAAAGACCATTTCCATTGTCGCAGAAAATGTCCATTACCCCTTCTGTAGATAGTCTTCCTCCACTCCTACCACCGGCTCCAGGTTACCACTGATCTCCTTTTCTTTATCACTGTAGATTAGATTGCTTTTTTATAGAATTTCCTGTATATGTATACAATCACACAGTGTATACTCTTGTGTCTGGTTGCCTTTGCTTAGAATGTCCTTGAGATCCATTCATGTGGCTTCTTGATCGGTACTTCATTACTTTTTATTGCTGAGTTGTGATTCATTGTATGTATAAGGTACAATTTGTTTATCTATTCACCTTTTCATGGAATTTGGGTTGTTTCCAGTGGGGGTTATGACAGACAAAGCTGCTACGAGTATTTGTGTTCAAGCTTTTGTGTAGACATATGTTTTAATTTCTCTGGAGTAAATACCTAGTAGGATTGATGTATTATATGGTGAGTGCATGTTTAACTCTGCAAGAAATCGCCAATCTGTTTCCCAAAGTAATTGCACCATTTTATATTCCCACCAGCAATGCATGTTCATTTATGTGGTTCATGTATATAGTTTCTTTAAACAGTGTTTTGACTTTGAAATCCTGTTTTTCAAAAGGGTTTGTTGTGTTAAATGCTGCTTGAGATAAGAACACCATCAATGAGGGTGAGGAAATATGTTTATTTTATTTAAAATGTTCATCAGCTTAGACTTGTTTTCAGGGACTTTATTTTGTATATCTTGAGTTTTGATATCTGGCCAAGTGCAATTATTCATTACTGTTTAAAAGGAACAGCTAAAGGGAAGACTTCCTTCAAAAGATAATCCTATTTGATTTAGAAAATAAACTGACCTGACATTCTCCAGAGGAGTCTAAGATTCTTAGGAATAGCTTCATATGACTTCCCACTTCTTTTAATTAACTTCAAGATAAAATCGTAGATAAATTATAGTCAGTTGAAGAGAAGCTATGGCTTGCTCAAGTCCCAGTGACATACTAAATGTGTATGCAGCCACCCAAACCCTCCTCACTCATTGGCAGAAGGGTCTGACTTTATGGATATTCTCCAGTGTCCTGTTGGCTAGGGGTTGTGGGTACCCTGAAAACTATGAAGCATGATATCAGCCTTTGGATCTTGGTGACAAGGAAGAAAGGAGAAAAAAGCAGAACAAAATAGTAGATGTACTTGTCTATTTCATCATAGCCACGATCTAAGCCTCTAATAGAGCACATATTACCAAGCAACAAGCTTCGTTAATTTCACTTTTTTACCAACTAGGAGCTCCCGCGTAAGTGCCAGAGTTGTCCCAGTCTTGTCTACAACTCGTCAAATGTTGAGCAGGAGAAGGAAGCCATTCATGTACTAGAAAATGTGGTACCACATTCACCAGGCTATCAACTGGTGATAGAAAGTTAAATCTTCTTGTTTCCTTTCCTACATTGTAAAAGCAGGGATAAGTGTGCTTGCCTTTAGAGATGTCTGTCCCATCATAGATGGTCTACACCAAGCAGATCCAATATTTTTTTTCCTTTGTGACATAGAACCCACATAATATCACATTTGAGGGCAATTTTTTATTTTTAAAAAAGCTTATTTTTATAAAACAATACTCAGATGGGAAAATCCAAAGAACTGGAAGATTAAAAATTTACTAACAATCTTAACTCCTAAAGATAATAAATAATAATATTTTGATGTACTTGTTGATAGTTTCCTTCCCTGTACATACATTTCTGGTTTGACGTAGACCCATTTGTTTATTTTTGCTTTTGTTTCCGTTGCTTGAAGAGACATATCTGAAAAAATGTTACTAAGACTGATGTCAAGAGCATACTGCCTATGTTTTCTTCTAAGGGTTTTATGGTTTCATGTCTTACGTTTAAGTCTTTTAATCCATTTTGAGTTGATTTTTGTGTATAGTGTGAGAACGTAATCAGTCCAGTTTGCTTCTCTTGCATGTCGTTGTTCAGTTTTCCCAACACCATTTATTGAAGAAGCTGTCTTTTCCCTCATTGTATATTCTTACCTCCTCTGGCATTGATTAATTGACCATATATGTGTGGGTTTATTTATGGGCTCTCTCTTCTGCCCGGTTGACCTATGTGTCTGTTTTTGTGCCAGTACCATACTGTTTTATTATAGGTTTGTTCTATAGTTTGAAACTAGGGAGTATGATAGCTTTCTTCTTCTTTCTCAAGATTTTTTTGGCTATTTAGGGTCTTTTGTGTTTACATAGAAATTTTAGAATTATTTGTTGCAGTTCAATGAAAAATGTCATTACTATTTTGATGAGGATTGAATTGAATCTGTAAATTCCCTTGGAGGGTGTGGTCATTTTAATAATATTAATTCTTCCAGTCCACAAACATGGTATATCTTTCCATCTGTTTGTGTTGTCATCATTTTATTTTATCAGTGTCTTACAGTTTTCTGCTATAAGAAGGCCTTTCACGTCCTTGGTTAGATTTATTCCTGGCAATCGTAAATGGGATTGTTTTCTTAATTTCTCTTTCTGATAATTCATTGTTAGTGCATAGCAATGCAACAGATTTCTATATATACTATAGTATATCTAGTACTATAGTATATTAGTTGTGAATCCTGAAACTTCTGCAAAATTCATTGATGAGCTCTAGTAGTTTTCTGGTGGCGTCTTTAGGATTTTCCATGTACATGTCATCTGCAAACCATGGTAGTTTTACTTCTTTTCCAATTTGGATTCCTTTTCTTTCTTTTTCTTTTCTGATTACTGTGGCTAGGACTTCCAAGATATTTTTATGTTGAATAAAAGTGGTAAGAGTGGGCATCCTTGTCTTGTTCCTGATCTTAGAAAATGCTTTCAGCTTTTCACCATTGGATGTGATGTTAGCTGTGGGCTTGACATATATGCCTTTTACTATGTTTTGATATGTTCCCTCTATACACACTTTGTTGAGAATTTTTATCACACTTGGATGTGGAATTGTCCTAAGCTTTTTCTGCGTCTACTGAGATCAATATGATTTCTGTTCTTCAGTTTGTGAATGTGGTGTATCCCATTGATTGATCTATGGGCATTGTACCATCCTTGCATCCCTGGGATTAAACCCCACTCGATCATGGTGAAGGATCCTTTTAGTGTATTGTTGGATTCAGTTTGCTAGTATTTTGTTGAGGATTTTTGCATCTATGTTCACTAGTGATAGTGGCCTATAACTTTCTTTTTTTGCAGTGTCTTTATCTGATTTTAGAATCAGGGTGATGCTGGCCTTATAGAATGAGTTTGGAAGCACTTCTTCCTATGTAATTTTTGGAAAAGTTTGAGACGGGTAGGTGTTAAATCTATATCGTCATTATTGTTCCCATTTATTTAGGAGGAAACTGAGGCTTGAGAGGGTTAATCACCTGCCCAAATTTCCTCCCAAACAAATGCGGAAAATAATGGTGCCTACCATGTAGAATTCTTGTGAAGATAAAAGTATCTGCTGCATGTAAAATGCTAAGCTACCTGGAAAATAATAAGCACGCAGTTTTAAAACTGCTAGTTGTTATTGTTCTTATTTACTAGCTAGTGTCTGTAATGAAGAGAAGAGGCCAGTCCTAGGTGTCATCTGGTACCTTCCCCTAGACCTTCATGGCTTGTAATACTGGGTTTCTAGTTATGCTGATGTTATAAAGCTTCCTTTAAAATAAATTTAAGGAGTTGCTGTTGTGGCTTAGCGGGTTATGGACCTGACTGGTATCCATGAGGATGCGGGTTCAATCCCCTGCTCCACTCAGTGGGTTAAGGATCCAGCGTTGCTGTGAGCTGTGGTGTAGGTCGCAGATGTCACAGATGTTGCTATGGCTGTGGTGTAGGCTGGCAGCTGCAGCTCTGCCTCGACCCCTGGCCTGGGAACCTCCATATACCTCAAGTGTGGCCCTAAAAAGCAAAAACAAAATAAAGCAAATTTAAGTAGGGAAAGGCAAATTGATTTAAAGAAATCATAAGGTATCAGGTATCAGGTGCTATGTGGCTATGGCACAGATGGTGATGAATATGCATGAGTGTCTACCTCAGTGACTCCTCATTCTACAACGTGTTCAATCTCTGTAATGGGGCGGCCATTCTATTTAATATTGTACCATGCAATATTAACTATTAATATTTAGTAATAATATACTATTCTATTACTATAATATAATAAATCCATATCCAGCACCTCTGATCCCCTTTAGCCTGCTCTACCTTTTCTTTTTTCTTAGCACCTTCTAACATCCTCTGCAGTTTACATATTCCTTTTGTTGTTTGTCTCTCTTTGCTAGAATGTAAGCTTCTCCGAGGCCGGAATCTTCTGTTTTTGTTCACTGAGTGCATCAAGTGCCTAAAACAGTGCATGACGCTAGCAGTTTCACACCATTTGCTCCCCCATCTCTGTGCATTTACTCATACTCTTTCCTTTGCCCTGAATAACTAATCATAGATCTAGGCCAATATTTAGTTCTAAGAATGTCCTTCACAGTCTGGGTTTAATATCAGTGAAATGTTTGAAAAGAGCCTCACTCTCAGTCCGTAAGGGATAAGTTAGAGAAATCGTGGTCGTGTCTCCTTGACGAAGAGCAATTGGGCAACATCTGTCAGAATTACACATGTGCAGAGCCTTTGAACTGGCAGTTGTTCTTCAAGGAGTTTATCCCAAGATATGCTGTTTGTGTGCCGAATGCAAACGTGTCGGTGAGTCACTGCCATGCTTTAGTCACTCCTATTAGACACAGCACTGACAGAACTCATTAAATTGTTCTGTAGAGCTGTATTTATTGATGTGGGAAGATCGTGATAGCAAACATGAATTCAGCTTGCCATGTGTCCGGCACTGTGATATGTATTTTTATATATTTTTATCTCATTTCATCCTCATAACTGCCCTGCAAGGTGGTTACTGTCAGAGTCCTCATTTTACACAGGCAGAAATGGACTCCGGGACGTTAATTTCCTTAACCAGAATCAGACCACTGATAAATAGCAAAACCAAGATGTCTGAAATATATTACGACAACGCGTTGTGTACTGTGATCCATTTTTGTAAGGAAAAAAATACGTATAGATATGTGAACATATATATGCATATAAAATGATGGGAAAGAAATACAGTAAAATATTACCAGTTACATGGTGGTTTTTATTTTCTTCTTTTTTGCTTATCATTCTTTTCCAAGTTTTCAGTCAGATTTGGGAGCTGACTTGGAAGGAAGAAGTGACGCCAGGAGGCATGTGTCATTTTAAAGATGGCTCAAGTTTCTCGGTTTGGTGGTGGTGTGAAACAGTAACATGGATATGAGGGGAGTGTTTGGAGGCTGAGAGGGAAAAGCCAGCGGGGAGGGAGAGCCTGCCCAAAGGGCCAGAGGGAGGCCTCTGGGGCCGAGGGCACGAGAAGGCGAGAGAACCTAGGGTCCAGGGACCGGTGGCAGAGGCGGCCTCGAGGAGGAAGGCCCTCGATCTCTTGAGGCCGAGGGCTGGGGGGCGAGCAGGCCGAGGCGGAGATGCGAAGTGAAGAGCGCAGGTTCGAGGCAGTCCCTGCCTGGTGAAACCCCTGAGGGCCCAGGGTGAGGGCAGGCGAGGGGATCTGAGGAGAGGGGAGGGTTGGGAACAATGCCTGAGAGCAGTGTGATACCGACTTGGAAAAGGACTGCCGGGTCCCGTCGCCCTGGGGGCCCCACGGAGGCTGGCTGGCTGCTTTGCAGCGGGGCCAACCCCATGACCTTCACCGGCAGTCGTTAGCAGGCCGGGAGTGGGGGATGGAGAGGATGGATGGGGGGTGTTCACGGGGCTGAGGACTGGCAGAGCAGGTGCTCCAGAAGGTCATGGGGAGGGCGAGCCTAGGGGTCAAGGCTGGCATGGCTAAGATAGCTGCGCACAGGGCCTGCTTGTGTGGAGGCAGGCCAGCCGGCAGGCTGCAAGTGACCTCTGGGAAAGGACAGGAAAGGAGGGACAGGCTGGGGGCTGTGGGGGCAGAGGGGCAGAGAGAGACCCAGGGGAGGCTGAGGTCAGAGGAGTGTCTCTGAGTTTGATGTGTTGAGACCCTCCTCCGCTCCGGGGCGCTTAGAGTACGTGGGCAGGAGGAGCAGGAAAACCGTGCGTGGGAAAGGACAAGGACAGCAGGAAACTGACGCCTCCCCGATGGAGGGCAGCTTGGCAACATCTCTCAAACCTACACGCCCACGGTCCTTTTCATCCAGCAGTTCGGCTCCGAGGCGTTTCTCTTACAGGTAGATAGACTTCACTTGCTTGGGTGCAAGCTGAATGCCGGAGGTGCGTCTGCAACACAGTCTGTAACAGCAGCAGACTGGAAACCACCTCAAAGGCCATCAATAGTGATTCGATTCGGTAAATAAATTAGGGTCCTGCCGTGGAATGCTGGGGAGCTGGGGAAAAGGAGGAAGCTCTTTATGTGTTGAGACGGAATGATCTCTTAAAAGATTTTGTGAATTGGAAGAAGCAAGGTACAGATCAGCAGGCATGGCTGGCAGTCTCTTTGCTAGCATGTGCATAAAACGTGTCTCTCTATGTCTGGAAGGATACATAGAGAGACCATTAATGTTGGCCGCCTCTGAGGAGGGAAAGCTGTTGGCCAGGTGCCAGGGTTTGGGAAGGCAACTTGGTACTTGTCCTTCTGTTTTGTGCTTTTTTTTTTTTTTTTTTTTGCCTTATGGAAGTGTGATGACAAAATTAAAATTGTGTATATTAAAGGTGTTCAACCTGATGTATCTTCTGAATTTTGAGCCACAGGAATAGTTTACTGAGAAAATTAAGTACTAAGTAAAAGCATAATATGTAACAATATATATAACGTGTGTCTATATAATATGTATGTGTATATGTAGTTTGAATCTTTCATATATATATATATTAAATCATTTTTTTAAGCACAACAAGAACTTCCATGAGAGATTTGCTTCACATCATTCGGTTTGCCAGGGTAATGGGTGGGGATTTGGATGAAACGAAGTTGACTATGTGTCAATAGTTGCTGAAGCTGAGTGATGGGTATATGGGGGTTCATTTTCATTTGAAACGTGACATGCCATTTTTGTAGGTCAAAAATTACCACATTTTGACTGTTCTCATTAGTTTTATAAATTTTCCATAATATAAAAGTTTTCAAAGAAAGGCAAAAAATGAGCTCCCACCAGGCTCCCACCGTTCATGTACTTTCTCATCCTGGCTCTTCTGTCTTGTAATCGAGTGGAAATTCCCATTCCCGCATTGACTTCTGAAACAGCAGCCCTGCCTTGCTGAGTTCCCTTTATTATGGATCCCGGTGCTGTTCTGGGGATTTTTCCTATTAACAACAATCTCTCCCCATCCTGTTGTGTGTTAATTGGGTACTACCTTATCCTTATTGCTGGTAAAGCTCCTCCTGTTCCTGAAAAATCACTTCTTTAGTTTCTCCTGATCACTCGCTGTCCTCTTCCTGCCTTGCAGTCTATTTTTAGCAATCGTAACTAATCTGGGGCCGGCCCTTACCCAAGGCTACTTATGTTTATCCATCTCGGGGCGGGTGTCTCTCAGACATTCAGTATATAGCACCACAAAGTTCATCCTAAGCACACTTGTGTTCAACCTTTCAGCCTCAAGTGGTTTTGCTTAGGCTGCCCTTCCTCTGTCACCTCTGCAGCTGTGGTGATTTTGGCCTGGCCCCTGGCACTTGCTAATCCGCACCTTGTTGTCTGTCCCCAGGAGGCAGGTGGCTTCCTCTTGCTGCCTACAGTCCCAGGCACATCTTCTCTACAATCCACCATCTCTTGGTCAGCTCTGCTTGCATGTCCCATTGGCACCCCCAACTCAGTTTCCCCAGCCTTAAGCTTCCCCTTTCCCTCCTCTGTAAAGAGCCTCCTCCAATGCCCTCACCCTAGGAAGCCTGGCTTTAGCATACCTCCTCTGTGCTGTCACAGCATCCTTTATCATGCTGGCCTCTTTTTCTGTCCTCCCCTGCCCCAGGCTGTGAGCTTCCTTCTGTCTGTTGTCCCTTGGCTATCTCACACCCAGCACATAGCATCAGTCCCAAGATTAAATGCTCAAAATCATATATTTTTTAAAATTTGAAGTTGAAATACTTTAGACTTACAGAAAATTGTATGCAAAAAAATAGTAAAAAGAAATTTCACATACCCTTGATGAAGATGTATCTGTTGTTAACATCTTGTTACATTTACCATTCTCTCTCTCCCTACACACACACACACACACACACACACACACACACACACACACACACCCTTTTTTTTTTCTGAAACACTTGAGAGTAAGTTGCAGACATCATGTCCCATCACCCCTAATACTTAACTTCAGTATGTGTTTCCCAAGAAGGTTCTGTCATATAGACACAGTAAGGTTGGCACATTCAAGAAATGTAACATTGATACAGTAGACAGTTCTGTAAGCTACGGGTCATATTCTGATTTTGTTAATTGTCCCAAGAATGTCCTTCATGGCCCCTTCTCTCTAGTCCTAGGATCACACATTGTGTTTTGTTGTCACGTCTCTTAATTCTCTTAAATCTCCTTAAGTCTGGAACAGCCCTCAACCTTTCTTTGTCTTTCGTGACATCAACATTTTGGAAGAACTCGGGCTGGTTGTTTTGTAGAAATGTCCCTCAATTGGGGTTTCCTGGTGAGTGTCACAATGAGAGGTTCTGCATTTGGGGCAGGAGTAAAACATAAAAAGGCACATGATGATTTGGGGGATGTTAACTAGATTACTTGGCTC
Source organism: Sus scrofa (assembly GCF_054392235.1). Classification (NCBI taxonomy): domain Eukaryota; kingdom Metazoa; phylum Chordata; class Mammalia; order Artiodactyla; family Suidae; genus Sus; species Sus scrofa. The sequence continues at coordinate 120,900,292 of NC_139401.1, forward strand.
AGATGGTTTTCCACTGTGAGGAAAACCATTTTTCTTTTTTTTAATTTTTAAATTTTTAATTTTTTTCTTTATAGCCTATCAGATAATGGTGTACCTTACAACAGACAGTGTGTTCACTCTTCTTCCTTTTGTGCTGAGTAACGAAAGCACAGGGCAGCCCTTCGAGGCTTCGTGGACACCGTGTTCCTCATAAACCGTCCACGCACTGGTTCTGGGATTCGTGGGCAGCTTGTCCCTAAATCAGTTGTTACTCTGGTGGTTGCCAAAGAGAAATTTGCAGAATAATACATGTGTATTGATCAAATGAATCACTCACTTGTCTCACAGAAGGGACGCTTCCTTTGCTAGGACAGAAGCCTCTGGTGGGCAGCTCGGCTCTAAAGCACCGTGATACTTTGCAGTGCCTGGAACCCTTAGATGGGGTTGGTTCTCCTGCAGGCCCCGCTGGCCTTTGGCAGGGCCCAGAGTAGACTGCGTGGCTTTCCCAAGCTGGTCCCCATGCTGATGGCCAACAGCAGCAGCTGTTTGAGGCCCCTTGCCTGGTATGTCCCACCCCTGCCTGCTCTTACTACTTTCTTTCGAACTCGAGGGCAGAGGAGGTCACAGGGCTATGTTTGCCTTCCATTTTGACGGGTTTGAAAAACACAGAATGGAGTTCCCACTGTGGCACAATGGGATCAGTGGTGTCTTGGGAACTGTGAGACACAGGTTCACTCCCCGGCCCTGCACAGTGGGGTTAAAGATCCCACGTTGCTGCAGCGGCAGCTTAGGTTGCAATGGCAGCTCGGATCTGATCCTTGACCTAGGAGCTCCACATGCCACGGGGGGCCAAAAAAGGAAAAAAAAAAAGGAAAGCCACAGAATGAAATTCCCTGTTGCGCACAAGCTCCTCTGCCATCCTGGAGACCCACATTCTTAGGCGCTGGGATCAAGGCAGCGTTTTCATGTGGGTTTACATACAGAAAAGGACAGGCAGTGTGGTCGCATGGAGGGCAGAGGGAGGTGCTTGTGCGCACTGTCTCGTGTGTGTGTGTGTGTGTGTGTGTGTGTGTGTGTGTGTCCCTACATGGCATTCTCTTTGTGTCTGTGTCTGTGTCTAAATTTCCCTCTTCTTATAAGGACACCAGTCACATTGGACTCGGACCCACCCTAATGACCTTATCTTAATCTGATTATATCTGCAAAGACCCTATTTCCAAATCAGGCCACAGTCACAGCTATGCAGGGCTAGGACTTCAGCAGAGAATTTGGGGTGGGGACACACATCAGCCCATAACAGGACCCGTGTCTGAAATCCGGTCCATCTGAGAACACAGAGTGGAGTGCTGTTCCCTCTAATGCCTCGGCCCAGTGGGACAGCTCTCTGTCCCTCCTCCTGGCTCTCGTCTTGGTTGGTTTGCCAACTTGCGAGAAAAGCAAACGGAGATGGGCAGAACCTGCTCGGCCCCTTTGAAACAGACTTCAGACACAATTTTCAAGTGATCACAAGCTATTCATGGAACCATTACATAGGGGAGGACAAGAGAGAACAGTCACAGTCTGCAAGGCTCTGGCCCCTGCGTTCCTTCAGAGAATTCACATAATTAGGAGGTAAATAGATTTGTCACCATTTGACAGATGGCAAGCACAAAAGCCAGAGAGGTAAAGTACCTTCCCACAGATCACACAGTTACTGCTAGTAAATGCCACGCAGGCCAGAGTCATGCCTGTGAAGCACAGAACCTTCTAGCCCCGCAGTAGGCACTTAGCAAATCTTCATGGGCCGGATGAGCAAGGGCATGACCAATTCTGGGCCAAGAGCTCTGATCCTAGCTTCCTGATCCATTACTCTTTCCACTGTACCTCGCAGAACATTGCAGACTCAGGTGTGGTCCCAAGACAGTGACTGGAGTACACATGTCACTGGGTCCTTCGCAGATTCTTTTGCTGTGTTTGATGACCTTCTCAATTCTGTGGTAAAAGCATATCAGTCTGTAATTGATTTTTTCATACTTTGTACCTAATAAACTGATCAAAAAGCCATTTTTGTCAAGATACTTAAGCCACTGACTTTAAGTTTACTTGAGCTACATAATATTTATCTAAAATTATATTTGCGAGAGTTCACATCATGGCTCAGTGGTTAACAAACCCAACTAGGATCCCTGAGGACGCGGGTTCGATCCCTGGCCTCGCTCAGTGGGGTCAGGGATCCTCCATTGCTGTGGCTGTGGTGTAGGCTGGCAGCTGCAGCTCCAATTCGACCCCTAGCCTGGGAACCTCCATAGGCGATGGGTGTGGCCCTAAAAGACAAAAAATTATATTTGCACTAAAGGCGGGACTTAGCACATGGAGAGTTTTACCATCACAGCATGTCAAAGAAGTAGAGAATTCAGCACGTTGGTTTCATATCTTTGAAATGGGATGTCAATACACCTGGAACATTAAATTCTATAAATCAACTATACCTCAGTTAAAAAAATAATTTTAAAAAAAGCAAGTGGAGAAAACCAAAACCAAACAAAACAAATGGAATGTTGATATTCCCATGTGCCCGTTTCTGCATCTCCATCGGTATCACTGAGGCAGCCGGGAAGGCACCACTTAGCCTAGCCAATAGAGACTCGTTAACAGCATGCTGTGTGCTCAACCCTGTGCTGGGTACACGGGGAGAAAGAACAAGAAAGAAGCTCTCTCAAGGAGCTTCCAGTCTAGTAAATACCGTGGCACTCACGCCAGAAACAATGTGCAGGGCAAGGAGAAGGCAGACATTTGCTAAGCACCTGTTGGGTGCCAGACATTTTACAAACCCTGTAAGGCAGGTATGATCCCCACTGACCTGATGGGCAAACTGAGGGGCAGAGGGGTTAAGACAGCTTGCTCAAGATCACACAACTGATAAGCAGTGGAACTAGGATCTGAACCCAGGTCGCTACGACTAAAATAAGAGGAAAATAGACAACTTAGACCCCTGTGCTCCGGGCCAGATAAGATGTATTGAACAAGTTTCAGTGAGACGCCCATGGAATCCACAGAGGCCAAGATGGGGCCTCTGGGAAGGAGGGTGTGTTGGGAAACTCCCACCCCAAACCCCTTACACCTGTTCCCACGGAAGGGCTCGGGCTCTGCCTGTCTCCTCTGCTGGTGCACTGGGGAGGTGGCGAGGGGAGGCCAGGTCGCATTTCTCCCTTCCCCTCCAAGGGCTCCCTGTCTGAGGCTAGTTGAACTGTTTATCTTTCCAAGGGCTCATCCTCCTGGGGCGGTTTCTCCACGCTTCTCCAGGCCAGGCGCGCAGCTCCCCTGAGCTGAGAGGAGCCTCTCGCTTTACCGAGACCCCGCACCCTCCTGACCTGTCCTCTGCATCTCGCCTACTCATGCTTTTGTTCACAGGGAAGGCATGACAGGAATTTAACGTGTTTCTGCTTTTTTTTCATGACAGGGAGAAGAGCTGGCTTAGTCAGATCTAGAACCTCTCAGCCTGCTCAAGGTATTACCAATTGAATAGCTCCATCGGAATCGTCCCACCTGTAGATTAAACTTTTAGAAGCGACACTTGCATTCTCTGACATTTTTTTCGCCAATGAGGAAATGACGATGGAAAAGGCAAAGTTTGTGCCTAAGTCTATAGATCTAATCCGCGAGAGTCAAGGAGTGACGGCGTGTGGGGGCGGGGTTCTTTGAAAGAAAAATTGGATAAATGAAGGCTTTTGTAGGGCACTTAAACGCAGGATTGTGCTTGATGGTTTTTAACTTTTTATTTGGAAATAATTAGAGACTCATAGGAAGTTGCCCTTCACCCAGTCTCCCCCAGTGAGTACATGGCACATAATTACAGTACCATATAAAGGCCAGAAAATTGGCACAGGCACAGGGCGCGTGTATAGGTCTGTGCCACTTTATGACCCCTATTCATCTGCGGAACCACCACCGCATTCAAGACACAAAACTGTTCCGTCACACAAAGACTTCCCTGGTGTACCTCCTTCTAGTCCCACCCGCCTGTCCCCCTCCAGCATCCCTCCGCCTCTGGTGATGGTTCGTTCTCCATCTCTGTAATTTTCTACTTTTAGAAAGTGCTGTTTCCTTAAGAAAAAGGATCGGCACCTCTAGTTTTCACAGAATCTCAGACTTGAAGGAGTCCCTTCTCCAGCCCCATCTCCCATCGCTCGCCCAAATTCCATCAGTGACATCTCTTCCTAACGTCCAGTTAGTCCCGTAACATGCAGACGGGAAGCTTCTCCAGCATTTTAGAAGTGCTGCGGTACTTGATATAAATATTCAGAGCAAGGACATTGCTTCTTGCCCTAAAGTAGTTCAGTAACTAGCAAAACCCTCACCTTTAGATTAAATATTACAAAATGCCCTCTCGCCTGCTGTTTTTCCCATCACACACTGTCCTGTTCCAAACAGACATCTCCTTTTTCCATTCCTTTTACGTAACGACAGAGATGAGATGTGAGAAGCCTGGAAGGCTCACAGAAAATTCCAGAAATCCCTTCCTTAACTAGAGATTAGTCTGGCTCCCAGCAATCGGGGCCTTTCAAATGTATGTGGTTAATGTGTGGAATTTATTTATTGGGCTGACTATGTTATCCACGTGATAGCTAGAAGGGTCGTTCTGAGATAACCTGACCTGGAGCCCCGCTCCCCAGGACTCCCTTGTGGGCAAGAGAGCTTTACAGAGCACTCTACAGCCCGTTGTAAGAACATCAGAAAATAACAAGTCAAAGTCATGCTACGAGCAAAAGTGAGGCAATGGGAGCTCCATAGCTGGGATTAATTCAGTTCCCCCTCTGCCTTTCCCCTGACCTGTTGTGAAATCTCTTCACAAACTTAACTTGCTCTTCACTTCACACAGAGCGCTGTGCTCTCCTCAGCTGGACAGCAGCACATACCCAGATTCAGACTCAGCCCCATTAGGACGTGTCCTTTAGAATAAAAGACTCCAAACTAATGGTCCCCCCCATTGCCAGACCTAGAGGCAGAGTTGGGGCGGGGACCTGACTTTGGCCCTGAAGACGCTGCAGTCTAGTCAATGCACTCTTCTCTCGATGTTGAGGCAGCAGTGCACCAGCTCCCTACTTTCTGAGTAGGGGCCCCTGCCTTCTAGAACATTCCTCACATCCCCTTAGGTGGAGAGCCTATGAGCAGCGAGGAAAGGAGAGAACATAGCTAGCTATGTGCCCACCTCCAGTGCCATTCCTCCGGGTGCACATGCAGCTTATAGCCCGAAGGCCTTCGGTACTCATGTCGCAGTGTCCCCCCTCACCCAATAACCCGTGGGTCTAATTTCCAAAGTAAAAAGCTATTTCCGGCGAATTGAATAATCCTGCTGTGTTCTCAGCGGCCTTCGTTTTTTTAGGGGGTAATGTGGGGGCTACTCTTGTGCTCACGTTTTCTTCACCCTGTGGTGAGTGGAAAGAAGACAGGACTGGCTCATGGTCGGGACGCTGATCTTGGCCCTGCGCCTTCCTCGCCGGGAGGCCTGCTTAGGGAGGGCCGTGAACTTCAACTGGTGGAGCCTCAGCCTCCTCAGCTGCAAAAGAGGGGTGAATCGTAACTGCCCTCCTGACCTCACGGAGGTGGTCCTGTCAATAAGCAGAAACATCTTTGGGAAGCTTTCAGAGGGAAAATATAGTGATCAAAACATTCAAATAGTATTAAAATACTATTTCTTTTGTCTTTTTGCCTTTTCTACAGCCGCATCCGCGGCATATGGAGGTTCCCAGGCTAGGGGTCCAATCGGAGCTGTAGCCACCGGCCTATGCCAGAGCCACAGCAAGGTGGGATCCAAGCCACCTCCACGACCTACACCACAGCTCACAGCAACACAGGATCCTGAACCCACTGAGCAAGGCCAGGGATCGAACCTGCAACCTCATGGTTCCCAGTAGGATTTGTTAACCACTGAGCCACGACGGGAACCCCAAAATACGATTTTAAAATGTTCTTTAATGTTTAGAAAAATATTTGCTTTTTTTTTCTGGCCATGCCTGCGGCATGTGGAAACTCCCAGGCCAAGGATGGAACCCGCACCGCAGCAGTGACCCAAAGCACAGCAGTGACCACACCGGATCCTTAACCTACTGCACCACAAGAGAACTCCAGAAAAACAGGCTTAAAATTACTTTTGTAAGTCTTACCTGTTTTACCTTTGGTGGTTTTTGTGGGGGAACCTATTTCAACTCAGTTCTTAGTATTATTGTTCATTATATGTTTTAGCATGAGGGCAAAGTTGGCCATAAAGTATTAGGAAATCCATTAGAATGTGAGATTTTTTTTAAGAAGAATGTGGGATAAAGTAATGCAAGTAGGTGTTTATAAGGCAGAGAAGATACACCAGGAATTTGATTTCATGCACAAAGACAATTAGCGTTGTTGAGCCCGTGGGTTTGCTGGTTTTCGGTAGGAATACTGCTTCAGAAGAGCAGGTTGCGTTCGGGTCATTTGGTTGTAAAGCAGAAAGGCAGTCATAACCCCTGCGGCGCCCTCTCACCAGGCCAGTTCGCACGCCTCTTCACCTGGTCTTTTTTTTTTTTTTTTTAGCCAGGACAGATTGCCCTGAACTAGATCCCTGGGGCTTTGAACTGAGAACATCATCAGGTTCCTATTAGAGGCCAATTAATCATCAGATCAGCTCTTTGCAAAAGCAAGTCACCATGCTGATCCCCTGAGTCATTAGGCAGCAGAGGGAGAAGGAAACGGCCTGCTCTTCTCTCAGGATCAGAGGGGAGATGTTCCTGAGATCTAATCAGTTTCTGCTCAACGTGGGGGGTGCTCTCAGATGTATGTTTTTCTCGACCTTTTCCTGTAAAGGCTGCCCAGAAAACAAAGCGGCTGATTGCATTGCCCAGCAGTGCTCTGCGTTTAAGGCTCCCTTCTCGGTGTAAGCAGAGCTGTAAGCTAAGCCGCCCAGCTGGTTGGAAAGTGAAAATGACAGTCAACTACCTGTCTTTCCTGTCTGTATGATGTCCAGTGGGTCTGAAGGATTTTTTTTTTTTTGTCTTTTTGTCTTTTTTGTTGTTGTTGTTGTTGCTATTTCTTGGGCCACTCCCGCGGCATATGGAGGTTCCCAGGCCAGGGGTCCAATCAGAGCTGTAGCCACCGGCCTACGCCAGAGCCACAGCAATGCGGGATCCGAGCCGCGTCTGCGACCTACACCACAGCTCACGGCAACGCCGGATCGTTAACCCACTGAGCAAGGGCAGGGACCGAACCCACAACCTCATGGTTCCTAGTCAGATTCGTTAACCACTGCGCCACGACGAGAACTCCTGAAGGATTTTTTAAAATGTACTTACCAGTCAGTTGAATCTATAGCACATCTTCTGTTGATTCTGGGAGAGCTTGTGGTTGGCAGTTTGGTTCGTATTTGGGTTACCAGGTACTGTCAAGGGACACTCACTTTGTCTTTTTTTATTCTTTATGTTTTTGCCTTTTCTAGGGCCACACCTCACGGCATGTGGAGGTTCCCAGGCTAGGGGTCTAATCGGAGCTGTAGCCACCGGCCTACACCACAGCCACAGCAACTTGGGATCCGAGCTGCGTCTGTGACCTACATACACCACAGCTCACGGCAATGCCGGATCCTTAACCCACTGAGTGAGGCCAGGGTTCGAACCCACAACCTCATGGTTCCTGGTCGGATTCGTTTCTGCTGCGTCACAACAGGAAATCCAAGGGACACTAACTTTGATAATTGCTCCAGTGAGATTTTATTCTCTCTGACCACTGAAATATTCAGCTGTCTACGTGATACCATTATAACTGGTTGAAAGTGAGAAGGTCTTTCAGTGGAGCGAGCGATGGCTTGCATGATAACCAACAGTTTGGTTTTCGGTCCTTGTTGTTGCTTTTGTTGCCGTCGTCTGCCAGGGTGACGGGTTGTTCCTGTGTTGTGTAAACACACACTGTATCGCCTTTCTCCTTTTCCCTGACTTGACCCAAAAGCGAACCCCCTAGCTGGGAGGCAGCGTGCTGCAAGAGGTAAAATCGTAAAGTCTGAAGCCAGACAGATCTAAGTCTCGTTGTGGAGACCTTGAAAAAGCCAATATCTCTGAGCTTCAGTTATCTCATCTGTAAATTGGGCAGGATAATATCTGCCTTGAGGTGTTGTTGCAGGATTGTTGGGAGGCTGTTTTAAGTGTCTGCCGTGGACTGGGGAGTCGGTGTTTTTTTTTTTTTTTTTTTTTCCTTTTCTCTCATGGCTGTACCCACAGCATATGGAAGTTCCTGGGCTAGGGACTGAATCTGAGCCACAGCTGTGACCTACACCCCAGCCTCGGCCATGCTGGATCCTTAACCTAGGGTGCCAGGCCAGGGATCAAACCCGCACTTCTACAGTGACCAGAGCTGCTCCAGTCAGGTTCTTAACCCACTGTGCCACAACAGGAACTCCTGCGTGCTTCTGTTAAGCCACATACAAAGCACCTGGGGATCTTGCTAAGCTGCTGACTCCAGTTCAGTAGGTCTCAGGTGGGGCTGGCGAGTCTTCATTGCCGGCAAGCTCTAGGTGATGGCCATGCTCCTGGTGCACGGACCACACTAGGAGCAGCAAGGGTCTAGACAGCATGTGCCAAGTGCCTAACGCAATGCATGCGTAATACACGGGCCCGCTGAGGAAGCCACTCGCTTAAGACCTACTGAGAAGAAACCCTTTGGCCACAACAGTAATAGCGGTCTGCCTGGAGCTATGTTCTTACAGCCTTTGCAGAAGGCCTCATTGAGATTGGCCGTGGGTGGCGATTTCTGAGAGCAGGTGACGGGTCCGTGGGAGGGTTTCAGTATACTGCTCTCTCTGCTTCTGTGCATGGTGAACGTTTCCCGTAATCAGATGTCTAAGTTAAAAGGGAAAACTCTGACAGAGGACTTCAGGGGCGTCCTGAAGCTATTCCATATGATACTCTAAAGGTGGATGCGTGGCTTTACACATCTGTCGGAGCCCATAGAATATACAGCACGAGTGAATCCTGCCACAAACTATGGCCTTTGGTTGATAATTCTGGGTCAGTGTAGGTTCGGCCGTCATAACCAATGCCTTTCTGTGGGGGGCGGATGGTGAGGGAGGCTATGCGTGTGTTGGGGGTGAGGACGGGCTAGACGAGAACTCTCTGTACCATTAGCTCAGCTTTGCTATGAACCCAGAACTGCTATAAATAGAAAGGTCTGTTAAGAAAACCCACAAACAAACAGAAAACACCTGTTTCCTAACAGTCTGGGACACTGGATTACCTAGTATAGTGAGCTCCAGACCTGTTCATTGAGAGCGAGCTTTCATTTCAGTTCCCCAAAATAAACCCATGCCTAACCTGACCTCTCCTGACTTAGAATTCTGCAAAAGCGGTTTCCCTCTGCATCCCAGGGCTTAACACCTGTTTTTCCCCCTAACATTATCACAGTTCACACTGCATTTTTGTCAAGACAGTTTTTGCCTTCTTTTTCTCTACCTCGGTGGACTAAAGTCTGACTACATCCCTGTAAACTCATTTCATTTATTCTTTGTACATTCTGCAAATCAGCACCCCCGCAGCCCTCACCGCCCCCTACCTGGATCACGTCCTGAACTGCCCAGCTCGTGTGTTCCTTAAGTCGCTGAGTCACAGCGCAATCTCCCAGCTAATTGGAAAATGCATTCAGTGGACAGGACATTCCCCATCATCTTCCCTGAACTGGGCCAAATTTTTCTCAAATACCGAGCCCACACAGCCCAGGGGCGGCGCCACTCTAATTTTTTGGACATATTTCTGATGAACCAAGTGATGGGCAAATTAGGGAGAAACTCAATGCACGAAATAAAGGCAACAGCCAGCTTGAGTTGTCTGTTTGCCTTTCTTTGTTCTCTCAGTCATCGAAAGCCTCTGCAAACCAGGGTCTTGAGGCTTCTTTTTCTGCCTATGGCTTTACTTTAAGGGTCTTTGATGTGGTCACTGGACAGGGTCTCATCCCAGTGGCGTGTAGCTGGGTCACCTCTTTGTTATTTGGTCTGGTGGTTAATCCTGGGGAGCAGTGGTCTGCTCTGGTATGTTGTGGGTCGCCTCAAGATTACAGGTGTAGCAAATATTTTCCTAATGAAATAATCACCAACCTGACCTGCTGCTGCAGGGATAATGCAGCGGGGCTGAGGCTCTGCGGGGCCCTCCGTGGAGTCTTCTAGTGTAGCTGCAGAAGCCCACTTTGCCCGACAATTTCCTTTAGGTCTATTTTATTTTTAATTTTTAATTTTTTTTTCCTCTTTTGGCCGCCCACGGCATGTAGAGTTCCCAGGCCAGGATCAGATCCGAGCTGTAGCTGTGGCAGTGCCACATCCTTTAACCCACTGTGCTGGGCCGAGGATCAAACCTGTGTCCCAGTGCTCCAGAGATGCCACCAATCTTGTCGCACCACAGCTGGAGCGCCTATTTTATTTTTCGATTATTTTTTGGCTGTGCCCCCAGCGTGTGGAAATTCCTGGACCTGAAATCGAACCCATGCCACAGTAGCAACCCAGGCCACTGCAGTGACAATGCCAGATCCTTAACCTGCTGCACCGCAGGGGAACTCCCCTTTAGGTCTATCTTCAATTGTTCCTATGAGGCGTGTTCTCGCAGAATGTCAGTGCTTTAGGTGCTGCTTGAATTCTTCAGTCTCTTTCATAATAGCAATGTTTCGATACCTCAGAATTGTGTTTCCATGTTCACGTTGAGACCCGGCAGCTGTCTCCTCAACAGCTGCTATACAGACGTTCGACTTAATTGTTAAGGGAATGAAAATATCAAGGAGACACTCGTTTCCAGAATCCCTACTCGAAACCTGAAGCGTTACACGCTGACTTTGTATACCTCCTTCTGAAGCGGACTTGGGGGGCAGAATTGTACAGACCGAACAATTTCAAGGTGGCAGAAAGGACAGCTATAGTGACAAATAATGTTCACTATTGCCATGCCTCTCGCTTTCCTGTTTACTAGCTGTCTTCGGGATGAGTCATAATCATTTTCCCCGTGACAGCTACTTCTTCTTCTTCCTGATTGCATTTTGTAAGGCCTCTGGCCCCGTGGCGAGCTTGGTTCTTGGCTCGCGAGCCTGTGTTCAGCCCCTTTAATCACAGCAGAAAGAGCTTTGCTTCAGGGTAGACAGGAAAGAGTGGCACCCACATCACAGCCGCAGACATCTCCCTGGAAATTGTCTCAACACAACTGGCCTCACCTCATGGCACACTCACCCTTGCCTTTTCCTGCAACTCCAGCTGAATCGAGCCCCTTTTAAGACTAGCTCAGGCCTCTGCAACTGCTGCCACATTTGTGGGGTGTGCGTTGGATCAAAGGCTGTTCGAGCTGCGTTTGCTTTTCCACCCTCCCCCCGCCCACCGCACACTCCGACCAGGGCTGTAAATCCAGACAGTGCAGGCCCAGTGTATGATCGCTTGCCAGTCACCCAGTTCTCGTCGATTACAGCCTGTCCAAATGCGGCAGGTTTGAATTAAAGGGGAGGACTTGAGTTGAATCAAGTCATCTCTAATAAGGAAAAATCCAACCGTTTTATGGTTCTGGGAATCTACTTTGAAAACTCATGGGGGGGTCCTTGGACAAAATGGAAAATTACCTGCTGAGGAGAGAGGAATGACCACTGCCAAGGGGAGCCGCTGGTTCCAAATCTGGTCTTAGATGTGGCATCAAGAATGAACCCCGAGATTATAAAGGAATGAATTCTCCCATATTGTCGTCTAGCACCTTTATGGTTTCATCTTTTTCCATTTAAATTTTTGATCCCTTTTGAGTTTATCCTGGTGGGATGCATCAATCCAAGTTCATTTTTTCTGGATGGCTATCCAGTTGTCACGCCATTTATTTTTAAAAGTTTTTTATTAAAGTACAGTTGATTTCCAACGGTGTGCCCATTTCTGCTGTACAGCATAGTGACCGAGTCCCACATACATATATATTCTTTTTCTCATTCTGTCTTCCATCATGGTCTGTCCCAAGAGACTGGCTCTAGCTCCCTGTGCAGTACAGTAGGACCTCAAGGCTTCTCCCTTCTCGATGGAATACTTTGCATCATCAACCCCATTGACCAGTACATGCTTTCCTCCACTGTTTGTGGATGGCAGCTTTATCTAGATTCCTGGCTCTATGTAGGTCTCTTTCTGTACTTCCAATTTTTTTCATTGGTCTGCTCATGGGCCACTGCCACACTTGGAATTATTGGGGTTATATAAAGGTTTTAATTTCTGGAAAAATTTCTCCCTTTATTTTTCAAGTTTTCCTAGCTAAACCTATTTCTTCACCTCTACTTTTTTTTTTCTTTTTTGGCACACCTGTGGCATATGGACCTTTCCAGGCCAGGGATCAAATCCAAGCTGCAGTGGGGATGGAACTGGCGCCACAGCGAGAACTCCTATTTCTTCATATGAACTCAAGAATCAACTTGTCTAGGTAAAAAAAAAAAGCAACAAAAACTGTGTGGTATTCTTTTGGGGATCATGTTAAATTTACATAACTTTGAAAGATAGGAAATTTTTTTTTAGGGAAATCTTTATTTTTTACTTTATTTTGGTCTTCTTATGGCCACACATGCGGGTTATGGAGGTTCCCAGGCTAGGGGTCCAATCGGAGCTGTAGCCACCAGCCTATACCACAGCCACAGCAACTTGGGATCTGAGCCGCATCTGTGACCTACACCACAGCTCACGGCAACACCGGATCCTTAACCCACCGAGCGAGGCCAGGGATCAAAGCTGCGTCTTCATGGATACTAGTTGGGTTCATTTCCACAGAGCCGCAAAGTGAACTCCTAAACCTAGGGTTTGTTTTTTTGTTTTTTGTTTGTTTGTTTGTTTGTTTTGGTCTTTTTGCCATTTCTTGGGCCGTTCCCACGGCATATGGAGGTTCCAGGCTAGGGGTTGAGTCAGAGCTGTAGCCACCAGCCTACACCAGAGCCACAGCAACATGAGATCCGAGCCTCGTCTGCAACCTACACCACAGCTCACGGCAACGCTGGATCCTTAACCCACGGAGCGAGGCCAGGGATCGAACCCACGACCTTGTGGTTCCTAGTCGGATTCGTTAACCTCTGCACCACGATGGGAACTCCAACCTAGGGTTTTTTTAATTTAATGTTTTGCTGCTGTAAATGGACGATTCTCTTCATTCTATCTTCTAACTGGTGTCTGTGTGCATATGTGTATTTGTATAATTTGTTACATTGGAGTGGGATAAGGTTTTCTGATTCAAAATCCAGAAGTCATAAACATTTCATAAATTCAGCTATCCCAGGAGTTCCCATTGTGGCACAACGGAAATGAATCTGACTAGGAACCATGAGGTTGCAGGTTCAATCCCTGGCCACGATCAGTGAGTTAAGGATCTGGCGTTGCCGTGAGCTGTAGTGTAGGCCAGCAGCTGTAGTTCTGATTAAACCTCTAGCCTGGGAACCTCCATATGCCGAGAGAGGCCCTAAAATGCAAAAAAAAAAAAAAAAAAAAAAATTCAGCTATCTCAGAATAAAGTTTTGCATAGTGAAGACACCATAAGCAAAGTCAAAGTAAAATGATAAACTGAAAAGAAATATTTGCAACTCATATCACAAAGAGCTCCTACAAGCCAATAAGGAACAAACCCACTCACCCACCAGAAAGCAGAGGGTAGGGGACAAAGATGTGAGCAAAGAGCTCTGTGAACATGTGGGCAGCCTCGCCTTTAAGTTCATACAGATTAGAACCACACTCATATGCCACTTCGCACCAGATTGGCAAAACACATGGCCAATGAGACATGCTCATGTGCTACTGGCAGAAGTGGTCAGGAAAAAAGTGGTTAAAATGAACTTTGCTCTAAGCCATGCAAAATATTATGCAGCTGTAAGAATCAGGATACTCTTTAACTACTGATAGAAAGTTTTTCCTGGATATAGCATTAAGTAGAAAAAAAAACTAGGTTCAGTATAGTAAATAAAACATGTTACCACTCATCTATAAAAGCATTAAAATAAGAATATATATTTGGGTACAGAAATGGAGTATATTTCATTCTTGCCGTTGTGGTGCAGCAGAAATGAATCTGACTAGTATCCATGAGGACGTGGCTGCGATCCCTGGCCTCGCTCAGTGGGCTAAGGATCTGGCGTTGCTGCGAGCTACGATGTAGGTATTGCTGTGGCTGGGAACCTCCATGTGCCAGGGGTGCAGCCCTAGAAAGACAAAGAAGAAATGAAGCATATTGAAACTAATACAAGCGATCACTTGTAAAGGGCTGAGTGGATATGAGATGGGGTAGAAAGAGATGGTGAGGAGTGATTTTTCACTGTACACTTTTTATAGTTTTTTTTTTTTTTTATTAACGGCTACACCTGCAGCATATGGAAGTTCCCAGGCCAGGAATCAAATCCAAGCCACAGTTGTGGCAATGCCAGATCCTTAACTCGCTGTGCTGGACCAGGATGGAACTCACGCCGCCACAGAGACAACAGCAGGTTAACCCACTACACCACAGCGGGAACTCGTAGTTTTTTATTTTCGAAGCATGTAATGCTTAGCTATTCAAAAATGTTAAAAACAAATAAACTCCCTTGGTAGATTTAAAAATGATTTTAGCTCTCATATGTCACTTCTCTTTTTTTTGCTCTTTAACTCACAGGAATAGGAGACGGCGTTAGGACACGGGAGGAAGAAACCGAGCTCCTCAGAGGTATACCCACCCCAAATGTGTAAATCCATGTGAAGCTTAGGGCTCCATTTGCTTTTATTGTTTTAAAGTAATTTGTTTCTTACAGTGTTATTACATACACACACACACACACACACACACACACACACACACACGTGCACGCACACACACGGGACCTGAGATGGACAGAGAAACAAGGATAGCATTCAAACTCGAGGTGTTTTTTGTTTTTTGTTTTTTTTTTTTTTACAAAGTTCAAAATAGACTGACATTTATGTGCTTTTCAGTCATCACACAATGTACAGACATGATCCATTTGATGATTTCTATGCCCCCAATGGTTACACAATGAGGATTTTCTATGAAAGACTATACATAAAAGCTTTTAGATGAGAAGTAAATTGCTGTTTCCTGCAAACACCAGCCTCAGGCATACACGTCTGTGTTCGCGTGTGTTCCCGGAGGCCGCCGCGGTAGCCGGGCGTGAGCGCATCCTGCAACAAGACCTGGACGATGATTTCCAAGAGACTCGCTGCATTGTGCTCTCAAGATAAAAATCCCAAGTCAAAAGACCAGTTACTATAACAATAACAGGTAAAACTGCATATATATGTTAGAGATCAGAAGAGGCTATAAAGAACTGGAAGTAGTTGTGCTTCAGGGACCTTTTTTTGGTAAAGTTATCTTCATCATAAATACAAACTTAAAAAATGTCTCCGTGACTGATACAAAATAGACACAGATAGCAAGGTTTTTTCTTTTGAACTTGGCTTAGAGTTTAAAGGTGAAAAATCACCTCCACATAAATCACCAGGCATCGCGAGTCCCACTCTGGACAAGGAGCTTCCAGGCAGGCAAAGGGCCGAGGAGCCAAGTTAAGGTGATTTTTCCTCCTATCAACATAAAGCATTATCCAGAGGGAAAGGCAGGGTGTACCCACTAACGAACCAAATGCCTACCTTCCTTTTGGATTCTTAGACCAAACAAAATGGTCACCCTGCTTCTTGGTGGCTGGACCACAAGCTCTTCTGTAGTTCACCGGATGAATTAAATACGGCCTGTCTTCTGTGAGACCCTAAGGTAAGCATGATCCCTCAGGACTTGATGCCTCTTTTTTCACCCTCTACACATTAACTGTAAAACTCTTATTTTAGAAACACCATGGCAACTGCTTATAATGCTAGAGGACAAGGTATAATTTACATAGTAACATTGATGTTCGCAGCTAGGAAATAAATGTCATTTTATTTTCAGGCTGGTCAGTTTGCTCTTTTAGGCCTTTAACTTTGAAGGACACATGACCTCAACAATCAGAGTGAATTAGAAAAAAGATGAGAAAATAACAAGTGTCTTAATTAAAGTCTTTTGCAGGATAGGCTTAAATATAAAAAGAATTTCTTCAAATAATTTCCTAAGTGTCACTCAGAAGCATCCTTGCTGTCTGTAACATAATGTGCCTGAAGTCCTTGGAATAAAATTATAGAGTAATTTAAAATATATATTATACATTTGCAATGATTGTAAGTCATTCAATAGTTTGTAGCATGGCAAGGGGGTGAAATAGAGATAAAAGGCAGTCCACATTCATATTTTCAAGATAAATTTACTTCAGAAGTCAACTGAATTCCTTGCTCATGTTCTAAGTATAGCCATTGTGATAAGACCTGAAAGGAAAAAAGTTGGAGAGCACTTATAAAGACATGCATTTCACCACCTCTTCCATTCGATAAATAATTGTTTGGACCTTAATGAGCAAATAAAATACAGGACAAAATAAATAACACAGGTGCTCCACCAAGAACTCCATCAACTTGAATTTAGTTGATACTATACAGAAGAAAGCCAATTTATAGCAATAGGCGGTCACTGAATAGACTTAATTAAATCACTCATGTCTGGCCACAGCTCATTTTTTAACCGTCAGCTATACCTCCCACTTGATCCAGTCACAGCAGCTGTAATAATAGCAGACATGGCATTTTATAGGGTCAGTAAAGCCAGCCAACTCCAGCAACAGAAACAAGGCGAGCCCATCTGTATCCCAGGGCCTTAAGGACCACAGAGAGATGGAAGCACAGTATTCCCGCTTGGCTCGTCTCTTTTGAAGAGACTCCATACATAACAGCATAAAAAAAAATTTAAACATAAAAGAAGGAAAAGAATCACATCGCACAGAGAAGATGCCTCAAAAGGGAAAGCTGAAATAAGCCTAAACCACGGACAGCAAAGATGGAGAGCAAGGAGATGGGCGGGCATTTCGGGTCAGGGAGTGGCCCCAGATGAGCTTTTCGGGGGATCAGTGATCTCCGGGGCTCTAATCAGCTAGTTGAGATTAAGTCAGGACTCGAGAGTGTGCAGAGTCTTAAATGCCAGACTATGGAGTTTTCCTTCATTCTGCGGATTAGGGGGACTCCCTGGAGGTGTGCACGCAGGGAGCCGTGGTGGCGAAGCCAACACAGAATGGAAGTCAGCCTGAGAGCGATGTGATGCATGCTCTGGGCATGCGGGGAAGGAACAGGAAGAGAAGGGACACAGACAGGAGGCAGAGAGACAATTCAGAAGACAAATTTGATCATTTTTTGAAAAGCGAGCACACCAAGGAATTCTAAGAGAAAATACCAAAAAGAGTTGGCATCTCAGGAAGAGATGAGAGGAGACTCTGGGAGTCATTCACCGCCAGCATCCTAACTCTGGACACATGCTGGCTACTGAGTAAATGTTTGTTCGGCTGAACTAGTTAACGCTAAGAGTTCAGGCCAGGATGACTGAAAGAGGGATTCAACAGGAAGCACAGAAATGGTTTACAGAGAGCGTCACAATATTAAACAAGGCCACACTGTTCATCTTTAGCACTGCACACACTTCGTCCACGTGGTCCCCTAAGATCAAGTCCTCGAAGCAGAAAGGCTGTAAAAGGGGGTATATGTATTTTCTGTCTTATACACGTGCTGTTGTTGTTTTTGGCTGCACCCGCAGGATACAAAGGTTTCTGGGCCCAGGGATCAAACCCAAGCCACAGGAGTTCCCATTGTGGCTCAGCAGAAGCAAATCCAGCTAGCCTCCATGAGGACGCAGGATCAATCCCTGGCTTCGCTCAGTGGGTTAAGGATCCCGAGTAGCTGTGGTGTAGGCCAGCAGCTACAGCTCTGATTCGACCCCTAGCCTAGGAACTTCCATATGCTGTGGGTGCGGCCCTGAAAAGACAAAAATCCTCCACCACTAGGCCACCAGGGAACTCCTAGACACCCCTGCAAATCAGCAAAAGGAAAATAGCTGAATAAGTGGAGTACTGGGTACTAGATCAATAAGCTGAAAAGAACCAAATGTGAGCCAAAAATTAAACTGTACTTTACCTCAACATGCTTTTGAAACAATCTCTGATCTGTTTTTCTAAAAAGAAAAAAAAAAATCAAGCCACCACCATCACCTCATACACACATAAGACCACCGCTACCACCTCCAGGCCACAGAAACTGCCAACAGAGAGGTGGGGGGGTACAGAGGTGGGGGAGCGGGAGGCACAAACCACTGGGTCTGAGACAGGCTCAGAGGCGCAACACGGGGAAGAGAGCCAACATTTGGTAATAAGTGTAAATGGAAAGTAACCTTTCCAAATTATATTAAAAATTTGTTCTTAATTTTTAAGAAAATTCATGGTAATCAACAGACTCCCGGGCCAGGCACTTGTAGATCTGGGGCCTTGATTCATGTTAGGGGTCCTGCGCCTACTGAGGTTTCATGTTAGCGCTTCCACACCTTCACGGCTTTACAAATGCATATGGGAAGTACTTAGGACGCGATGTAGTCCAGAGTAGATTTTTTGGAAGAAATAATGGAATAAAGGGAAAAAAAAAATAAAGGAACAATGTATTGTTCTTTTCAAGAAAAAAAAAAATTGCCTACACATATGCCCCAAATGCCTCTTTAAAACACTCACCTAAGATATAAGCAGCCACTAATTTCTGATTCACACTTAAGTGGAGGTAGAGAGGCACCAGCGATTCCACGTCCCCCAGCGTAGGAAGCATCAGAGCTGCAATACACACCACTCCCAGGAAGACGGTCAGTAAACTGGGTCCTGAGGAGACAGTTCTGTTTTCTGAAAAAAGACAAAACTCTCTGAGCTGGCCTCTAAAACCACTGAAGACAAAAGTTCATTCCCAGTGACGGGCCACCCCTCCCCGGGACTCTGGTTTTGTCTAATTTCTCTGACTCTTTCCCATCATTCCTATTCCACGGGGCCTTAGCTGCTGGCCTTACCGGAAGCCCATTACTCGGCTGAGTCATTACAGGCCCGAATGTGGAAAGGGCACTGGGGGGTAGGGAGTGAGCCGGAGTCTGTAGAAAGTGTGTGTGTCTGAATTACAGACAGAGGTACTGTACTATTATGTTTAATATAAAATACATAAAGAGAATTTTAAGAGAGTGGCTAAAAGGAGACAGAAATTGAGCTTCTGGCAGGTTCCCCCTGTACCCCACACTGCCTGCGTGTACTCCATCTTGGAGCCCACTGTAATGGCGCGCCACTGCCTTCTGGAAGAACCTTCGCTGTGCCTCAAGACAGGTTCGTTCCTAATAACTGCAGCATCCTGCCACCGTTTTTTTAAGGCGGCAAAAAGGCACTACTTTAATGTTATTAAAGCTGCCTATGACAATTCTGGCCCCTCCACTCCACCCCCATTTATAGCACAGAAAGAGGAAAGCAGCAGAAGCAAGATCTGGTAAATATCATGCTAAATGAAAGAAACCAGGCCCAGAGGACAAATACTACATGGGTGCATTTATACGAGGAATCTGAAATAGCCAAACCCATAGAACCCGAGAGCAGAACGGGGGCTGCCAGGGGCTGGGTTGCTGATCAATGGGCATAAAATCTCAATCATGAAAGGGAAGTTGTACAGCACTGCGCCCGTAGTTAGAAATGCTATATTGCACACTTAAAATTTTGTTCAAAGGAGTTCCCGTCGTGGCGCAGCGGTTAACGAATCCGACTAGGAACCATGAGGTTGCGGGTTCGGTCCCTGCCCTTGCTCAGTGGGTTAACGATCCGGCGTTGCCGTGAGCTGTGGTGTAGGTTGCAGACGCGGCTCGGATCCCACGTTGCTGTGGCTCTGGTGTAGGCTGGTGGCTACAGCTCCGATTCAACCCCTAGCCTGGGAACCTCCATATGCTGCGGGAGCGGCCCAAGAAATAGCAACAACAACAACAACAAAAGACAAAAAAAAAAAAAAATTGTTCAAAGAGTACATCTCGTGTGCGTGCCACCATAAAATAAAATTGTAAAAACATCTGTTACCAGGCCTGCTCTTCTGCAGTTCCAGCTGTACACCTACCACACTCCTCCTCACGGTTTCAGGAAACCCAACAGCATTTTCTGTCAATATGGCTTTTCCCATGACCCTTCCTTTCATGAAGAGGAATAGCCAACAGCAACACAGTCTTTGTGTTTTACTAATGAAATAATGCTATACATTTGATTATTAAACGTGGCTTTTCTCAATTACTGATACCTTAGCTGTTGTGTGTGTGAAGTTTAACTGCAGCTCACCCATGCCAGATAGGTGGAAACAAATTCAGATCTTACAGTGATTACGCCTGAGATGAAAGAGTAGCATAAATACCTAAAAACGAGTCTGTCTTTTGCTAAAAGAACGTAATACTTTATATTTACACTTGTTGCAAGGGTAAGTTTTCAAGGAAAATACTTAACGACACAGGCGCTGTTGGATGCAAAAGCACAGTAAAGGTAATTTCAAGGAATTTTTACTGTTTAGAGAAATTCCAAGAACATTCACATAAATGCTTGACATTTTTCAAAGTGGAAAGTTTTTCTGATACTACAGGGTTGTAAACATTTGAGAGACCCAGAAAACATAAAGGTTCCTCCTAGAGATGACACTCTACACAGCTTGGTAGAGATCCTTTTAGATTTTACCAGTGCCCATATCAACATAAATAACTTTTACATAAATGAGACCATATTACACATGCTGATCTCTAACTTTTTGCCTCTCAACCTGGAAATATGTTGGAACCTCTTTCTCCGTCAGTATTTAACTATCTACCAGTCTGTGAAATCTTGGTAAATGTCTGCCTGACATGCCATCTTATGAATAGTCATAATTTAATCAATCCCAATTGATAGACTTTTAGGTCATTTTCAGTCTTTATTATTGCAAACAATAATAACATAATTTTCTTAAGCCAGAGGGCACCGGCTCAAACCTGGCACAGACACAGTAGTTCATTAGTGATGTAATTAAGACAAACCCACTAGAATTCAGCTGAATCTTTTAAAAAGACTTTTTTAATGACCTTGGCTTTAGTATTTTGTGAAAGTATGCTTTGGAAGTTTCTCTTCAACTTCCAAAAATGAATGTATATATACACACATGTATATACATATACGTGTACATATATATACACACATACAACACACATATACGCACACACGATTGGTTTGGTTTGGTTTGATTTTGCTTTTTAGGGCTGCACCTGCGGCATATGGACGTTCCCAGGCCAGGGGTCGAATCGGAGCTACAGCTGCCGGCCTACACCACAGCCACAGCAACGCGGGATCCTTAACCCATTGAGCGAGACCCAGGGATCAAACCCACATCCTCACAGAGACTATGTAGGGTTCTTAACCCACTGAACCACACAGCAGGAACTCCCCACTTCATTTTAAAAATCCAATCTTTCATGAGACAGCCTCCGTTTTCTAGCTACACTCACAGAGAGAACCCTGCAACACTGCTGTGCCTGTAACATGTCTAATAAATACTTCCTAAAGTTAAAGACATGCAAAGATAATGACATTTCAAAACCTCCTTAAATAATCTCAGTTTGTTTCAACATTGTAGTTTGGAGAAACTTACTGAAAAACCTTAGAATTCTACATACTGCAAAACATATAATTTGCTATTAACTTAATAAACAGAAGTTAAATCAGCAGAGACTAAATCAGTCACTATTATGCTCTATTCCTTTACTGCCATATTAATTTCCTGCCGTATTAGAAGCATTAGGGTAACTACTCAGAAATGGGACTCGCTGGCAGAGACGGTGGCGGTGGCGGACTCCTGTGGTATCGCCGCTGCTCTAGAAAGTAGCAGGAGCCTTGGAAACCTTGTAAGACAAAGAAAGCCAATCCCACAGCCCCTGCCAAGTGAGAAGTCCAGCCTTCCTAGCCAAGTCCATGGACATGTTCCCTGTGTAACTACTCGGTGCCTGCCTTCTTCAGCTTCGGGACAAGGATGCCTTGGAGAGGGGTTTTGGTTTTGGTTTTCAAAACAGCGACCACCGTGGAGTTCCCGCTGTGGTGCAACAGGATCAGGGGTGTCTCTGGAGCCCTGGCACGCAGGTTTGATCCCCAGCCCAGGACAGTGGGTTAAAGGATCCAATGTTGCCACAGCAGTGGCGTAGGTTGCAACTGCAGCTCAGATCTGCTCCTTGGCCCATAAACTCCACGTAGGGAGGGCCAGCCAAAAGAGAAAAGCAGAAAAGAGGCAACCATGCACTAGGCCACTATCACCTGTCATTATTCATCTACCCACTCCAACTTTACAATGAGAAGTCTCTAATACACTTCAGAAACAAAGGTTCATTATAAAATAAGATGCCCAATTAATATACACTTGTAATTAGCCTTTTAGGATGATTTTAACTGAATTCTAATACATTTGGAAATAATAGAAAAGATATGTAAAACACTAAACTTTAAACCCTTATTATCCTTGACCATTAAACCAGTCTTTTAAATACAAAAATGATTGACAGTGACCCCTTTATTTTAAATTACAAAATTAACACCAAAATCCCAGTACTCAAAATGGCCTTTCTTGTTCTACGGGAGGCATTTTTTCAAAGAGGAATCCTGCATTTCATACTTACTTACAAGTCAACTTCACCATAATGACTGCACAGTGAAGTGACATTTGACTGAGATTCTCTTTCAGCTTCAAAACATGAAAAACTAGTCCTGTCAGTTAATAATAGTTGCTGAGAAGAAAACAATCTACTCGCTACTACCTAGTTCCTAGGCTTGGTGTCACCAGAAAATCTGGGCACTCCCTGCTTGGACTGAGAAAACCCTTGGCTAAGTACATCAAGGAGGCATGACTCTGTCTTGTCGAAATAAACATTCCAAGATGAACAAACGGATAGCGGTCTCTGGGTGGCTTTAATCCCTCCTGTGTAATGCTGCAATTTCAGGGACAGCTGCGATCTCATTTGTACAGCACCATCAAGAAGTTTCCATGCTTTTTCCATGGAAAATTTTATCTTCCTCCCCTTATACTAGGGCTGGAGGGAGATAATGAGACGTGAAGAGGGAGGGGAGGGGAATGACGTCCGAAGAGCTGCCGATGAGGCTAGTGTCAACGTTGGAAGAATATATCATAACACTCCTGAACGTCTAAGCTGGAAGGAAATGAGGAATGGAGAGGGATTCAATTAATAGCCCGTAGGGGATATTATAATCTACTTAGTTTAATTAACTTCTACTTTAATGAGATTTTTTTTCAAAATAATATGAACAGTGCACCGAGCTTGGCCTACTGCCAAACACAGTGTCTCTCCTTCTTGGAATTCATTAAACGAGAAAGGATATAGGAAAGTCACAGGAACAAAGGTAGAGAGTTGCCAGATCGTGCCGCATTACAAAGCACAGCGCCTGCACTCTCAGGCTTTAGCGACTAAAAAGGCTAGAACGACAACGGCCGGCTGGCCGGCCCCTTACCGCCCCGGCTCCTTACCGCCGGTCCAGTGGGAGGGCTTCTCTCCTCTGAAAGGCCAGCTCCAGGCCTCTGGTTCAATTCGAGGTACCTGATCCCTACATTCACTTGTGAAGTAGTCGAGCTAGCTTTACAAGGGGCAGATCATGGTTCCAGTAATGATTCTTTGCTCCCTGATTATTTTAAAGTAAGAAGTTATTTTACTGTCGTCTTTTTTTCTAGGGCTGCACCCGCGGCATATGGAGGTTCCCAGGCTAAGGGTCGAATCGGAGCTGTAGCCACCTGCCTACGCCAGAGCCACAGCAACGCAGGATCCGAACCGCATCTGCGACCCACACCACAGCTGACGGCAGTGCCGGATCCTTCACCCACTGAGCGAGGCCAGGGATCGAACCCGAATCCTCATGGATACGAGTCGGGCTCTTAACTCCCTGAGCCTCAGTGGTAACTCCCAGAAATTATTTTAAAGGAAGACCTCGAAAGGGCTTGAAAAGCAACCCAAACTACCTGGTTGAAACGACTGCTCAAAAAATAAACTCTCAGTTAAATGTTCCTTTATTCTTTTTTCCTCTTCTTCCTTTTGTTGTTCTTTTGCCGACGGGAGGAGAGTAGCCACAACCTCCTTCCTTCCTAGCGCCTTCCTCTGGCTCTGCTCAGACACTTGGAGACGGAATTTGTCTATCACACCATAGTGACAGGATCGAACGTCTCTGTGACGAATCACACTGAAAATGTTAAAAAAAAAAAAAAAAATAACAATGCTGGTTAGGTTCCCAGAGGCCCGTCAAGCAGAATTCAGCAAGAGATTTCACACATGTTAACTGACTATAACCAGATACTCAAATACAGAAATTTGCTAATGATGCTTTTTAAAAAAAAAAAATCACAGTGTAACTCCAAAAGAAATAGGTAATTCTGAAATGGCTGATGAATAAGAGTCTGAAGTAAAAGGATGATAAGCAAAGAAAATTCCTTTTACCAATGACATTTTTTCCTGGATATCTGTGTGCAGCCCCGTGTTCACTAAATAGGATAGATGAAGTCGTTCCTTCCCCACAACAATCGTGTCAATTCCTACTGCCACTTAATTCTTGTTCAAGTAACAAACCTCACTCTAGCCTTCAAATGGAAGTCCGGGGCCGAAAGCAAAAACAAGCAATCGAATAAGTAAGCAACCCAGTAAGACCAAGGCAACGGAAGGCTAAGAATCCGTTTTTGCATTTCTCTGAAAAGACCAGAAAGCACCTTAATGTTTCTGAAAGTCATTTATTTTACTTCATTCTTAATAGAGGACACAAAACATTTAGGTCAGAGGTAACACATGTATCTGGCAAGGGCCCGCACTGCTTTGGAAGAGGCCTTGCTTACTGTGTACTGGGTGAAAATCAAAAGGAATGTGCAAAACCTCGTGTGCAAAGATCCATCATTTCATGGCGCCGAGGCGGTGAGATTGTGTGCCGAAGAAAAGCAGATCTAAACAAATACACTTTACGTGGTAGCTTAAGTTGAGCTTTGGTCACTGCATCCAGCTGGTCAGCACTAGTTCTAAAGTGAACGCAGCATACGAACAGCTTGAACACACAATCATTTATCTGACTCTCCAGGATGAAATTATCTGGAAGAGCGCAGATAACCTTTTGCAGATGAGTAGTTACACACTGGCTTCCTGTTCGTACAGATGAACTTTCAGGCTTAAGAGCTGAATC
The DNA here is from genome assembly GCF_054392235.1 of Sus scrofa. NCBI lineage: Eukaryota > Metazoa > Chordata > Mammalia > Artiodactyla > Suidae > Sus > Sus scrofa. The sequence goes on from NC_139401.1 coordinate 120,925,348, forward strand.
ATCTCAGATGAATTTCTATTAGCAGTGTTCTGAAAGCACCGTAGTATTAGTTTCCCAAATGTCACAATAACAGCAAAATGATCTAAAGAAGGCTCACTTAGCTGTTATAGCCAGAGATATTTAAAGGGATAAGTTAGACCTTCACCTCCATCAAGGTCCCTGCCATGACCAAAACATCAAAATGAGGAAATGTTTGTGGAAATATTAACAAACACATCAGCTCCAACGTCATGAATTATTATTTGGCCGACCTGTCTCGAACTTCTCAGAAATGTCTTTAAAAGGATGTGGATGGACTTAAACGTTCCACACAAATTCAAAATATAATGAATGCCTTCTGTGACAGCGGCTTCAAGAAAAGAGCCTTTGCAAGTTAAACACGTAAATATTAACACACGTAAAACATGTTACCAGGAAGTGATTTTTGACTTACATATCCACACAACACTGAGGCTTTACTGCACCTGCAGCATCAACGACAACATACTTATTTGGAGTAGTACACAAAACTGAAAGAAAAAGTCACAATAGCCATTAGTGGTTTTTAAAAAATTAGTTTCTACAAGTAAAAAATTAGTAGGGGGTAGTTAAAATCCATAAAATAGACCTAGGAGACTCACCTTTGAACTTTAAGGCAAACTCATAAGGATTATACAGAGTCAACACTTGTTTATGTGTTGACTGGTCATCTGCATAAAATATTAGCTCCGTGGGAAACACGAAAACGGGAAGATTTCCTTCCACTAACTCTGGCTGTCTTTTTTGTTGATGCATTGGCACTGAATCCCTCTTGCTGCAGCTTCTGCTGTTACAGTCTCAAATCGATTTGGGGCTTTTCTCAAAAACAGTTAAAAACTCCAAAGCATTTTGGCAATCTGGAAAGAGAAGGAAAAAAAAGGAGGAAAGAGAAGAGAGGAAAGCAAGCTGAGTGATCCTGTTTTCATGAGTTAGCTATGACGAGCCTGTGAAGCGTGCTTCAAGAGAGTCCCCAAATCATTTGAACCTGCCTGTTGACGTTTCCTCTTGGCTTACCTATACAGCTTTTACCAAACTCTGCAGAAAAACTTACACACACTCCTTTCGCATTTGGATACCAACCTATGATAAATTACATAAAAACTTGAAGATGGGAATAAACAACTCTTTCTATTTAAAATTAATCACCCTCAAAGAGGTGGGATCAAAGGGCTATGACTCTTTTAAAACCTCAGTGGGTGGGTGCAGTGGGTTAATGATCTGGCTGATCTCCAGGGCATTGCCAGTTCGATCTCAGCCTGGCACAGGGGGTTAAGGATCCAGCACTGCTGCAGCTGCGATGTAGGTCAGAGATGTGGCTCCATTTGATCCCTGGCCAGGGGACTTCCATATGCTGTGGGTGTGACCAAAAACAGAAGAAGGAAAAAAAACACCCCAGATTTTTACAAAAGAATAAATTCAGTTTTGCCACAGCTGATTGTATGTGAGCCAATGAGAATTCTTAAAGACGAAAAAATGTCAAACAAAGTAAGCTTCCATGATTTACAGGGGAAAAACATGAGACTTTTTTTTTTTCTACATTCATTTCCACAATGCTTTAGATAGTACCTTCTGGCAGTTTGGGTGGAAAAGTTCTTTTTACCTTTTTTTTTTTTCCCTACTGAAACCCAAGACAAGCAAAAATGTCTTGAAAAGAAGCCAAATATTCAAACTTCTTAAGCAGTCCTTAGAGTTTTCTATGAAAATCCTAAGTCAGTAAGCAGGCTTTGGCATGCAAGTGGCACCATGCCTCCCCTCCTACGTCAAGTACACAGGCTTCATAAGAGCTATTTTCTTCCAACTTTAGAGACCTTTTTGGATTCCTTCTGGGGTTTCTGAATATGTTCCAGAAAGTTGTAGCTGGTAAAAGTCTGACTGTCTGAGAAGGTTTCTATATTCCTAATCCAGTTTTGATCAACTACCTACTACTTATTTAGCGAGCACCCCAAGGGTGGCTTTTTAAAATAAAATGTGAAAGCTACAACGTACAATCACAGAAAATGTCTGATTTTCACCCTGAAAATAGGCCACAAACCACTTAATACTTTGCCCTCGGGTTCTCATGCAAAGAGAAATATAACAAATGATTAAACTGTTGGGTGTCACCCGCTATAGGGGCTCGGATTCTGATTGAGGCCTTTGCAATTTTTATCAAATAGAAACTGTATAATCATATTTGCAAATGTTTATTCTTTTCTCTTAGCTGAACACCTGTGATAGGCCAGTTGTGTCAAGAGCTGCACAGAGATAGAAAAATGAATAAGGCACAAGGCCCCGCCCTCAAGAAACTCAAGTCTAGTTGAGAGGACAAAAGAAATATTTATGCTGCCTTTATTATCATTACAGCGCGTACTGCTGTACACCAATGCTAGGCAGTTAGAAGACTGCATAGGGAGTTCCCGTAGTGGCACAGTGGTTAACGAGTCCGACTAGGAACCATGAGGTTGCGGGTTCGGTCCCTGGCATCACTCAGTGGGTTAAGGATCCAGCGTTGCCGTGAGCTGTGGTGTAGGTCGCAGACGTGGCTCGGATCCTTTGTTGCTGTGGTTGTGGTGTAGGCCAGCAGCTACAGCTCCAATTAGACCCCTAGCCTGGGAACCTCTATATGCCGCGAAAGCAGCCCAAGAAATGGCAAAAAGACAAAAAAAAAAAAAAAAAAAAGAAAAGAAAAAAAGAAGACTGCATAAATAATTCTACCTGGATGAGAGGCCAGGAGATAACATTTGGGGTCGTCCTGAAAGAAATGGGGTGCTTTGGTGTTGGGGGGAGGAGGGAAGGCGCTCAGACCTAGTGACCAGCATTAAGTAAAGACACAGGAATGTGAAGGTGGGGAGAATATGGCTAAAGCGGCCCCGGATTCTACTTTCTTTCTTTTTTTCTGTTTTTTCAGGGCTGCACCTGCGGCATCTGGAAGTTCCCAGGCTAGAGGTCGAATCCGAGCCACAGCTGAGGCCTACGCCACAGCCCCACTGAGAGAGGCCAGGGATCGAACCCCCATGGTCACAAAGACCATGTCCAGTCCTTCACCTGCTGAGCTACAACAGGAACTCTCGGATTCCACTTTTTATTCATATACTTTAGAGCAGGCATGAAGCTCATGACATTGTTGGGCTGGTCCGTTTCTTCGGTTTTTGTTTTTAACTAAACTGAAAGCGCCTATCGGCAGTTTTATTAGCAATACGCTGTTACATTTGTTTAATTCATAACAGATTACAAACTTTGTAGTAACACATACTGTAAGTATTTGATATATGTAAAGCTTTTAGCACCTGTTCTAGGCAAGGCGATGTTCTAAGGATTCATTGTGATGATTAAATTAGCAAGAGACAGACTTCCCGTTGTGCCACAGCAGAAAAGAATCTGACTAGGAACCATGAGGGTGTGGGTTCGATCTCTGGCCTCGCTCAGTAGGTTAAGGATCCGGCGTTGCCATGAGTTGTGGTGTAGGTCGCAGACACAGCTGGGATCTGGCATTGCTGTGGCTGTAGCTCCAATTGGACCCCTGGCCTGGGAATCTCCATATGCCGCAGGTGCGGCCCTACAAAGACAAATAAATAAATTAGCAAGAGACAAGATAGATAAAAATTTGTGGAAGATAGTTCAACCAATAAATGTTGATAAAACCAGGTATCCATCTAGGGGAAAAAAGTTGAATTTATCTCTCATTCCTCCTTATAAAATTCCAAAATTTCATTATGGTAAATTCCAAATGGCTCAAAGCTTTAAATGTATAAAAAATTAAAACCATAAAAACACTAGAAACCATGGGAAATCTTTCTTTCTTATAATCTTAGGCTTTCTAACAACCAGAAGCTGAAAAATCATAAAAAATTCAACTACATGAAAACTTTTAAAGTTCTGCATGGCAGAAAAAAAAAAAACAACTTTATAAGTAAAGTCGAAAAAATATTTTCAAATCGTTAAAAAACTGAGCAAGCCCTATAATATTTTATAGAAAAGGACAGACAGATTGTCTTTAAACTTACAAAAGGATGCGTAACCTCACAAGAGAAATACAAACTAAAGCTAAACTGAAATACAGGCTTTTTTCCTGTTGGATTAGCAAAAATCAACAAGTCTGACAGCACACGGTGGGAGCAATCAGGCATGTTCTTACATTGCTGGCAGGGACATAAACACCAATTGGCACATCTACCATATCTGCCAAAATTAAATGCACAATTAAAGCCTGAGACCTAGAGATTCTACTTCGAGGAACTTATCGGCCATAAGTAAAACTCTTGTGTGAAATCATGTATGTGAAAAGGGTTTTAATTTTTTGCAACACTGAGGATTAAGTAAAATAATTCATGGGAAGCACACAGAATAAAGCCTGGCACGCAGTAAGAGCTCGTTGTTGCTACTGTCAAAAGCAAAAGACTGGAAACAGCCGCACCGGCCATTAATAGGGGATTCGTTAAATAAAGTCAGATACAGCCATTCACTGGGATACCTGCTACCTGTCAAGAAGAAAGAGGAAGCCCTTTGTGTGATGTGGATATGGACGGATCTTCAAATGCAGCAGCATTCAGGAGAAAAGTTGAATCAAACAACAACCTTACTAGAGCCTAATTTAGAAAAGGTGCCAGTTTTGAAACATAAGAAGGAATTTAGAAACAATGTGTGAAAAAAATCTGTTAATTGCATTTTCCAATTTATGAGCTTTTAACAAGACCAAAAACAAACTGTGTGTTAAATGGAATGATTTTAATTATTTAAAATTTTACATGCAAAAGAAACTCAGCAAAATGAGAAAAACCGAGATTTATTTAAGGCAACTTGCAAGCTTAAGGAAATAAATGTAAGACTTTGTCCTTAGGGAGTATGAGATGGTTTATAAATCTGGCTGGGGAGTCCAAATTAAACCCACAGAACAAGTACTAAACTCCCGCTTCGAACCTCAGTGCGTTAGTGGGCACGGGTGAGAGGTGAATTTTTATGGAAGTTTTAAATAATGGCTTAGTGGAAATTCTGATTCTTTGACTTCTGAAGCTTTCTCTTTCCAAGCTACGGTGCCGTGAACCAGGAATAGGCTGTCTGTCCTCTGATCACCATGTTAAAAGCATCGAATCACTCACTCTTCAGCAGTTTGTTACTTCTTTTCGGATCTCTGTTCCCCTTTCTCACTTATCTTGGCTAAGACATAAATTACCACCGAAACTCCAACCAGGGGAAGATTAGGGAGGATGTTGGCACCAGGTCACCAGTGCAGTAGTACAGACTCTTGCCAACAAACACGAGAGCATGACACCTGCCTTTCATCGATGGTTTTCCTGAGACTAACGCTTTCTCTTCCCCCCAGTCAATAGTGCAAAATGACAGAGCGCACGGATTCTGTGGAGAGGTTACACACTGAGCTGGTCCAACCAACCTCCCTGCAGATCAGTTAAGAACGTTGCTTTCCCAAAGTCGAGCACACACAGTCAAAGGATGTCAGCTAACCCTTCTCATTTTACCAACGAGGAAAGTGGGCCCAGGATGGTTAAGGGTCCTCACCAAGGGTGCACAGGGTGGTACTGGTGGCGAAAACTCTACAGAAACCATCTCTGTCTCAGTTCAAAAGTCCTGCCTCCCTGATGCTGATGCCCACGCCTGCACTCATCTCTAGAAAATTCCCCTGCTGTTTCCAGAAGAGTTTCTCAAAGGATGATTCAAAATTCAGTCCTGATACCTGTGTTTCCCCTTCAGTTTTATCAAGAAAAAAACCCTGAGGGAGTTCCCGTCATGGCGCAGTGGTTAACAAATCCGACTAGGAACCTTGAGGTTGCAGGTTCGATCCCTGGCCTCACTCAGTGGGTTAAGGATCCGGTGTTGCTGTGGCTGTGGTGTAGGCCAGTGGCTGCAGCTCTGATTAGACCCCTAGCCTGGGAGCCTCCATATGCCACAGGAGCGGCCCTAGGAAGACAAAAAGACCAAAAAAAAAAAAAAAAAAAAAAAAAACCCTGAGAGACAATTTCACTTACTAAGTTGCACACACTCTTCCTGATTATGAACGCATAGCTGGGGCGGTAGTGACCCAGGTTTATTATTTTATTCTTGCTCGCTGCACACCACAATTTGACACATTCTTCAAAGCCCAGTTCAAATGTCCCTTCTTTGTGGGCCTCTTCTACCACCCTGATCTCCATGGATCTCACCATTACATTTTTTTTTTTAATGTACTTACTGGATGGAGTGAATTTTTTCGTCTTTTGTCTTTTTAGGACCACACCCATGGCATATGGAGGTTCCCAGGCTAGGGATCAAATCAGAGCAGTAGCCGCTGGCCTACACCACAGCCACATGGATCTGAGCCGCATCTGCGACCTACACCACAGCTCACGGCCACGCCGGATCCTTAACCCACTGCGCAAGGCCAGGAATCAAACCCTTGTCCTCATGGATGCTAGTCGGGTTCGTTAACCACTGAGCCACAACGGGAGCTCCCTGGAGTGAATATTTGGACATTTGTTTTGTGTGGACCAATTGGGACTCCCCAGATTTAACAATAACACCCTATTGCTTTTCTGAGGAGTTTTGCTTATTTGTTTTCGTTTCGTTCTCTGCATCTGAAGACTCGGGGCAAAGCACTTAGCAGATACGGACCTCAGCAGTCAACCCACAGGTACCCGCTAATAAGTGACTCCTCCATCAGGGACCATGCCTCTCCCCAGAGCTGACCACCCCCCTTCGCTAAAGCCGGGCCAGCGGCCCGACTGGAGGGACAGTACATCTAGGGCGGCTGTCTGCCATGGGCTGGGGCAAGAGCCCAGGGAATCAGCACCTCCAGCTGCCTCTGCCCTCCTCCCTCCCTCTCCTCATCATCCCCGCATCATCCCGGCTGCCTCCTCCACACCCAACCGGGCCAGCCAAGTTTGGAAACCTGAGGCCCTGACACACCCCGGACCTTACAGGGAGACAGTGCAGCTGGGAGCTGGCGGTGCAGGAAACGGCCTCATCCTTTTCCTCTGTACCCGAAGCACAGAAATGCAACCGGGAATGAAACTGGAAAGAAAACCTTAGGTGTGCACACCACCTTGTGACCGGTTTGCAAAATAAATACTCTCTCCCACACACACACAAAAACAAAACCAAACAAAAAAACCAAACAAAAAACAAAACAAAAAAACCCTCAACACACTGAAATCCTCGCAGACTTTCCAGCATTGGTCCAGGGAGACCCATACCCCAAAGTGAGATCATTTTTCTCTGTCTTTCTCCCTGTGGATGGATCACAGGAAGAAAAGATAAGACTCTGAGATAAACAGGGGACTTTCAAAATCTTTTATCCCCATAGATTTAAAACCTGGAGCCTTAAAGAGCACAGGAACCACTTTCAAAGCATAGTCATTTGCCCCTCCACGCCCCACCTCCCGACTCTTGGAGGAGCGGGGAGAAGAGACTACGAGAAAAATCAGATGAAATAAGTGAACCTTGGGGATTCCTGGACCAAAGGGGTTCCAAGCTTGAAACAGTTAAGGCTGATTCCAGGTACAGATGTCCCCAGAAACGACTGACCCCTCCACTTGGCTACAGTGCAGGAGCTGCTCACTCCCTGGCCCCGGCTCCTGTGTCTACTGCTCAGGGTTCCCAGCCCCACCTTCAGGCCAGCTCCCCTTTATCTGGGCACAGCGCCTATCTCTCTCCTGCACGCTTGGTGCAGTCTTTGCCAATGGCCCGCTGGGCACGACACAGTTACGACTCCTACGTCCTTTTGCTTTACTCTCGCTGCTGTTAAACCCTCTCTCCTCATTCTAGTATCGTCCACTGGGATTTTTAATGGTTGGTATGTCTCTAAAATTAACTCTTTCACCAGCGACATTATAATGTTCACTTTTTTTAAAATTTGTAAATGGTCCACCCCTCGATATTCGGCCATTCTATTTTTATACACTTTCTAGTTTAATGGTATAATTTCACGTCTCACTAATGGATTGACTGCTAGAAATGTTATGGAGTGATGGGCTATTACAGATTTAAGATGTAGAAGTTGAGTAGTGTATGTTTTGAGACTTAAAAGAAACAAGGACGCCTTCCAGCGATGTTTAAAAACATTTCCTGGGAGTTCCCGTCGTGGTGCAGTAGAAACGAATTGACTAGGAACCATGAGGTTGTGGGTTCGATCCCTGGCCTCACTCAGTGGGTTAAGGATCCGGCGTTGCCGTGAGCTGTGGTGTAGGTCATAGACGAGGCTTGGATCCCTCATTGGTGTGGCTGTGGTGTAGGCCGGCAGCTGCAGCTCTGATGCCACCCCTAGCCTGGGACCCTCCATGTGCCTTGGGTGCGGCCCTAAAGAGCAAACAATTTTTTTAAAAAATTAAAATAAAAACATTTCCCTTAAGGAGCTCCCACAGTGAGGCAACAGGAATGGTGGCGTCTTGGAAGTGCTGGGACTCGGGTTCGATCCTCTGCCTGGCACAGTGGGTTAAGGACCCAGCGTTGCTGCACCTGCGGCTTAGGTCGCAACTGCAGCTTGGATCTCATCTCTGGTCCCAGAACTCCATGTTGTGGGGCAGCCAAAAATGAATAAAAATAAAAAATAAACAAAACATTTCCTTCCAACTAGTTATTTCCAAGCCTCGTTTTACAATATGCCAACATGTCTTCGGGTATTTCAAGATGTGTGTGTACTTCTCAAAGCAAAGTCCACATGCATTCATTATATGAAATACATACGTTGCTACCCAGAGCACTCTCAGAAGTCACAAATTACTTCAACAAACATTCACCGAGGGCTAAGTGCACAGCAGGCGCTGTGCTAAGGGAAATGGAGAAAACATGAAAACATGGTCTCAAGCCCTCCAAAAACCGCAGTCTAGCAGGAACAATGGATGTATATGGTAATTGGCATATGTGACAAGTGTTAAAATGCTGACAGATACAAAATGCTCCGGGAGCATAAAGAAAGAGACGGTCTGCCTTCCGCAGGGCTTTGCAGTAGGGGTGGAGGCAGAGGGACTTGAGTTACAAGGAAGAGTATGTGCGGAGGCACTGCCTGTGATGAAAGGAGCTTGGGCGCTGCCTGTGGTGAAAAAATAGCGTGTGTGGGGAGCGACAAGAGGGAAGGTTGGGGAGGTAAGCTGGAGGCAGGTGCCAAAAGTCCGGTGAGCCAAGTTGGAGGGCTTTACACTTGATTCTGGATGCGCCAGTTATCTCGCAAAATGTGGTACCAGACCAGCAGCAGCTACTGCTGCTGCACCTGGGAACTTGCTAGAAATGCAGATTCTTGGGTCCCGCCCGAGACCTACTATATCAGAAATTCTGAGGTTGGGGCCCAGCCCCCTGTGGGTGTTTGTTTTTTGGGTTTTTTTTTTTTTTGCCTTTTAGGGCTGCACCCGTGCCATATCGAAGTTCCTAGGCTAGGAGTGGAAAAGAGCTGTAGCCACCGGCCTACGGCAGAGCCACAGCAACGCAGGATCCGAGCCGCGTCTGCAACCTACACCACAGCTCACGGCAACGCCGGATCCTGAACCCACTGAGCAAGGCCAGGGATGGAACCCGCAACCTCATGGTTCCTAGTCGGATTGGTTTCCCCTGTGCCATGACGGGAACTCCTCCCTGTGTTTTGATAAGCCCTCCAAATGTTTCTGCTGTACACTTGGCTCTGAGAACCACTGCTGGCAGCGGAGGGGGACCCTCTGAAGGGTCTTCGGCAGGAACTGACTGGATCAGATCTGAGGTAGGAAACTAGCTGCCGCTGGCCAGTCAAGCACAGTGCCTGACTCCAGAGTAGTTGCAGTAAAAAAGAAATATTGAGCAAATGTGGGGTGGAGAGACGAGGGGCTACACTAAGGCAGTAGGAATGCAGAGGAGAGAGTTTAGAGATGCTTTGCAGGTGGCCCACATTAAATCTAGTGACTGAGCTATATCCGTACAAAGCTATGACTGAAATGGTTGTTATTTACAAGCAAGCTGTTAGGAATTCCTGTTGTGGCGCAGCAGAAACGAATCCGACTAGGATCCATGAGGTTGCAGGTTCGATCCCTGGCCTCGCTCAGGGGGCTACGGATCCAGCGTTGTCGTGAGCTGTGGTGTTTAGGTCGCAGATATGGCTTGAATCTGGCATTGCTGTGGTGTAAGCCGTCAGCTACAGCTCCAATTTGACCCCTAGCCTGGGAACCTCCATATGCCTCGGGTACAGCCCTAAAAAAAAAAAAAAAAAAAAGGAAAGAAAAGAAAAAGCAAGCTGTTAGTTTGTCGAATGTATCAACTACTAAGAGTTTTAAGAAGGAAGTGGCCCACAGGCCCTAGAAAAAGGGGAGGTCAAGAGAAATGTCTCTGTGAACCCCACAGTGTCGAGAGCGAAGGGTACCCTGGCTCGTACACGAGTCTTCTGGTCTGCTTGGCAGTTCTGCGTCTGACTTGAGTGAATAAATTGGCATATGCATGTTAACATAGAAATTGTGAGTTTTGTTAGTATGAATCCATCCCCGAGTCTGATCATTTCTGGAGGGACTGGCAAACGTTCATTTTGAACCCTGAAAAACTGAAAACCAGACGTTGGTTCGGGTGATCTAATCAAGGTACTGCCAAGGTGAGACCTTGCTAGAACTTTCTTTTTATTCTAACTTCATCTCTGGTCACATAGCCCATTTAATTCAGGAAGAAGCCGGAATGAGGGAAAGAACCAGACTTTGCACTGTGCCCAGGAGCTCACGAAAGTCAGGTGGAACTGTTATTTCCAGTTCTGGAGACAGCATTCAGCTGAGGCAATCCTGAGCGTCCTGAGAGGGAGGGAGACAGGTACGTGTTGACCTACATGATTGAGTTCCCTGAGGAGAATGCGGCGGAAGGCAACTCCTCGCTCCGTTGGGGCTCTGGGGACTTCGCGTTGCTTACTGCGTGTTCTTTTAGTTGACACCAATATCGTGGTTTATTTGACCAGCTAATTCTAAGAGTAGTTCCCAATCAAAAATTGCACCATTTTATGAAATTTGAAAGCTATAAGGGGCTCCAGAGATTAAAACAAAACTTTCGTATTACAGATAAGGAAAGGGAGAGCCTCAAAGAGTAACATTTTTTTTTGTCTTTTTCTAGGGCTGCACCCGAAACATATGGAGGCTCCCAGGCTAGGGGTCTAATAGGAGCTGTAGCCACTGGCCTACACCACAGCCACAGCAACACCAGATCCAAGCCACTTCTGCGACCTACACCACAGCTCACAATGCTGGATCCTCAACCCCCTGAGCGAGGCCAGGGATCGAACCTGTAACCTCATGGTTCCTAGTTGGATTCTTTAACCATGGAGCCACAACGAGAACTCCAAGAGTAAATTATTCAATCTTTTTTTTTTTTTGGTCTTTTTTGTCTTTTTAGGGCCACACCTGTGGCATATGGAGGTTCCCAGGCTAGGGGCTGAGTCACAGCTACAGCTGTGGGCCTACACCACAGCCACAGCAACGCGAATCCTTAACCCACTGAGGGAGGCCAGGGATTGAACCTGCAGCCTCATGGTTCCCAGTTGGATTGCTTCACTGCAGCCAGGGCTTGGGAACTCCCAACTATTTAATCTTTTTATTGTAGGGTAAGATTCTCTCCAGAATACTACAAGGTGGCAAAACAAGATTCAGAGCAACACTAATAATCCAAGTTTTACACAAGATTTAAAATTCTTCTATTTTCCATCTTAATCTTTTTAAAAACAGAAGAATAGAAAATTACTTTATTGGGCTATTAGAGGCTTGGGAAGCTTTTCTTGAAGTTTTTCTTTTTTCTTTTGCCACACTGCATGTGGAAGTTCCCAGGCCAGGGATCGAACCCGTGCCACAGCGACCCAAGCCACTGTAGTGATAGTGCCAGATCCTTAACCCGCTGTGCCACAAGAGAACTCCTACCGTTTAATCATTTTTGTTTTTCAGAAACTGAAGTGAAATGTAAAAGGTCCATGAGAAAAAAAAATTTAATACCAAATTGGGGAAGGAAAGGTGCATGAACAATTTAAAGGGAGAAACACGCAGTACTTTATAAGCTCTTTGTTCTATTTTCTGTCTTGGCCTATAACCTGGTAACTCTGTACGGAATATTGTCCACTACATTTAATTGTATTTTATACATAAAGGGCATCTATACATAGATTTGAAACACTCCAAATTTTCAAATATCCTGGTATCTGAGTAAACCTCTCATTTTGAGGGCTCTAGAAATGCTTCAGAAACTAGTTTAATATCGAATCCTGTTTGGAGATGTGGATGAGAACAACTTGAAAGGCACATCTGGATCCATTTCCTGTTTTCCAAATTTCCCACTGCTTTATTCTACCAAATACATGTAGAATCTCAAAGGTGGTGTCCCCACTCCCTATCCACCATCCTGTATGTGATATTTTAGAGGTAGCGATTTCCCAGCACTTAGAGGAAACAAGTGGAGAAGGCTTGCATCATCAAGAATACGTGAAATCCCGTGCGTGCCCTGCCCGAAGAGGTAGATATTTGCCCCCTTCGGCCTGGAATCCACATGAAGAATGCAATGCATTCCGCAAGTACGGGACTGCTTTTTTAGGCAAGATCCAAAGGACTCAATCTTTCAGGTTTCCATCCTTATCTTACTTCCCTCGAAGGTTAAAAAAAAAAAAAAATCTGGGACCTTTTTCACTTCACATTTGCCCTGTTGCTCCCCGAAGTGAGGGCTCTTCGATTCTACTGGGGCAGAAATGCTACTTCAGTCTGGAGAGGACAGATGTCAGTTACTTTACCCAGAGGGGAGACCACATAGCACAGATGAAGGGCTGCAAGGCTGAAGAGTGAGAAGCAAACGGTCCATCCTAGGACTTCAGCTCCACCTGCTTGGGGCCCAGTCTTTCCAGTCCTCGTCCCCACACCGGCCGGCTCCATGTGAAACCGGTCATGTGAGCCTGTTTACAGCCGAGCAGCTGGTGCAACCATCAGGATCCGCGCGGAGGTCCAGGGAAGGCAAAGGATACAGGCCACGTACCCCTTCGGCCGCCACCCCCTCCCCCCATTATTTCAAGAAGGCGTCTGCTCTCACTCGCTGCCTGTCCACCCCACTTTCATCGCCCTCCAGCCATCCCGGGACGCCTCGCTCCAGCCTCGCCAATTTCCTTCCAACTGCTCGCCGCGGGGACCGGCTGGGCCGGAGGAAGGGCAAGGACGGTGTCACCTCGAACAGGGAATCGACCTCCCTCCCCCAGCCCTCCTCGAAACATCCGCCGAAGAGTTGTCCCTGGAGTCGCATCCCCGGGGCAACCGAACTCTGCCGGGCAGGAACCGGGAGGATCCCGAGCCAGCTGCCTCCGCCCGGGCAAAAGCGAAACCCACACGGGCCGGCCAGACCCTGGGGCGGGGATCCGCGGGCGGGCGGCGGGGCAACTGCCAGTGAGAGAGGGGGGCAGAAAGGACTCCATCTGCCTTCCCCCCACCTCCCACCCACAGCCCGGCGCCGCGGAGCCCGGCGGTCAGTCGCAGAGCCGAGCTCGGGATCTGGGCAAGGCTCCTTCGTTCCGCGGGGTCTCGCGGCAACGTAACTTCCACGACTTCCCGAAGTCGGAGGAAGTGGGTGACGGGACGGTGGGGGACTCTCACCTCGGCAACACCGGCTCCTCGGAAAGCAGCTGCGACTGCTCCTCCGGTCCTTTGTCAGCATCTCTAGGCTGCACTGCCTGCTGGGATACCGGAGGACTCAAATGCCACCTCTCTCCGCCCTCGAGGATGAGCTGCGGTTGGGGGGGTGGGTGGGAAGAGGTGGAGTCGGGGGCGGGGCCGGAGTCGGGGGCGGGGCTTCCTTACTGCCACCTGGCCTCTCGGTTTCTCCCTTCTCTCTCTCTAACCTACCCCTCCCCTAGCTTCCTGCCGCCCCATGCGGAGAATAGGGGCTCTGACAGAGGGCCACCTCTCATCGCACTTGTTACGCTGTGACCCTTGACTCCTCTCTTGTCTTGTTGCCCTACACCCCCCCCCCCCACACACACATCCAGTGAGGACAGGGGCTAGTCGAGTCTACCTCTGAGACGAGGCTTCTAAACCACCTCCTTCTCCACGCCATCCTCAGTGCTACGGGCCCTGTTTAGACCCTATGACTTTTTGCTCGGACCATTGCAGTAGCCTCCTGATCACGCTCTCTGCTTCCACTCTTGTCTTTGTATAAACCATTTCCCAGACAGCAACCAGAGAGATTTAAGATGTATATGTGACAAGTTATTCCCCCTTGAAAGCCAGCCTCATTGTCAGTAATGCTTATAGGCCCCTTGGAGTATCCTTAAAGATAGAATTTTCAAAATTAGATCTTAACAATGTCCATAAAGGAGAGCAAGGTACAGTCACGCCAGGTCCCCTCCCCAGAAGTATAATGCCCGAAGTAGTTGTCCTACCCAAGCAATAGGCTGCCAGTAAATCTCTCTTGGGCCCAGACTTCAGATGCTTTTGCTCATAGATTCCCTCAGTTTATAATGCCCTTCTGTCTTTGGAGTACCTGCTTATCCTTCAAGGCCCAGTGGAAGTGTCACTTCCTCCAGTAAGCCTTCCAGAATCATCCCTGAGAACAATTAACTCCTGCTCCACCACCATAGGATGTTACTTATTTTGCTTTGTAATTCTCTCTCTCTTTTTTTCCCCCTCGTCTATTTAGGGCCCCACCCTTGGCATATGAAAGTTCTTGGGCTAGGGGTTGAATCAGAACTGTAGCTGTGGCCTACACCACAGCCACAGCTACGCCAGATAGGAGCCTCCTCTGCACCCTACACCACAGCTCACAGCAACATCAGATCCTTAACCCAACGAGCAAGGCCAGGGATCAAACCCACGTCCTCATGGATACTAGTTGGGTTCGTTACGGCTGAGCCACAACGGGAACTCCATGCTTTGCAAGTCTTTTTTTTTTCTTTCTTTGCTTTTTAGGGCCACACCCGCAGCATATGGAGGTTCCCAGGCTAGGGTCCAATCGGAGCTACAGCTGCCAGCCAGCCTATGCCACAGCCACAGCAACGACAGATCCAAGCTGCATCTGCGACCTACACCACAGCTCATGGCAATGCCAGATCCTTAACCCACTGATGTCGACGGCAGGGATCGAACCCGCAACCTCATGGTTCCTAGTCAGATTCGTTTCCGCGGCGCCACAATGAGAACTCCTGCAATTCTTGACTTATGTAACCACGAGTCGTGTATATGTCTTCCTTTCTCTCCTGCCTAGACTAAGAATTCCTCCAAGCCCACGCATCGCTGGCAGCAGAATGTGTGATCCGGAGGAGACATCACACAGTTGGATGAAACGAACGGAATCCTTCAGCTTCACTGCATGTGAAGCCCTCAGCAGGCCCAGAAGGGATCCTCGGCAAAGCCTCATACAACCGCCACCCTTCCTTCGCTAGGACATCTCCATCGTGGCCCGGCCACGTGTCGTCTTGCAAACACAAACTGGTTAGGCCGAAGAGCATTGCAAAAGGACCAAAGCTTGCACTTCCCTTGCAGGTCAGACTGGTTTGTGGTACAACATGTGGTTGTGGATAATGTAGCTGGTATAGTTCAATGACAGTCCGGAGTAGAAAGATTTCATGGTGCCCTCGAGGATAACAGAGTTTCCAAATGCAGACGTATCTCCTGCTTTGGGATGGCTTCGGACTCCTATTTGCTTCGGGCTATTCCTGGGCTCCACCCATGTCCCTTCAGACCTTGGAAACGATGTTACCAGGACTGCTTTTATGAAAGGAGGCATCTTGCTTTGGGTTGTTCTTGCATCACTGAACGCATATTTGTTTTCTCCCTAATTACATTACCAGCCACACTCTGGCAGTTTCCTTATCCCTGAAATGGGGACAAGAATCCTTGCCCTACCCAGGTGACAGGCTGTTAGGAGGTTCTAATGTGGTAATACTAGAGCATATGTGATAACAGAACTACGCATGCGCTTCAAGTGTGAGAGCTCTTTTATTATTACATGTTTTAAAACCTGTACACGCTACCACTTAGGTACATGTGTTTGAGATGCCACATTAGAAATCCAAACCTTTATTGTGAAGTCCTGGGGATAACGCTTTAAATCATGGTTTCCGGAGTTCCCATCGTGGCTCAGTGGTTAACGAATCCGACTAGGAACCACGAGGTGGCAGGTTCGATCCCTGGCCTCGCTCAGTGGGTTCAGGATCCGGCATTGCCGTGAGCTGTGGTGTAGGTCGCAGACGCAGCTCAGATCTGGCATTGCTGTGGCTGTGGTGTAGGCTGGTGGCTACAGCTATGATTTGACCCCTAGCCTGGGAACCTCCACATGCCCCAGGTGCGGCCCTAGAAAAGACAAAAAAATAAAAAATAAAATAATAAATCATGGTTTCCCCAATTTGCCTGAAGAATCACCTGAAACTGTTGGCTTAAAGAAAGACACAACACAAGAGTTGTGAGTTTAAGGGGTTTGTCTGCTTTTTAGGGCCACACCCTCGGCATATGGAAGTCCCCAGGCTAGGGGTCGAATCAGAGCTATAGGAGCCGGCCTACACCACAGCCACAGCCACACGGGATCCGAGGCGCGTCTGTGACCTACCTACACCACAGCTCACAGCAATTCTGGATCCCTGACCCACTGAGAAAGGCCAGGGATTGAACCCACATCCTCCTGGATGCTAGTTGGGTTCGTTTCCTCCTCGTCTCGATGGGAACTCCAATGAGTTTAAGTTTTATTCAAAGTTTTGCTGAGACACGTGCCCTGGAGACCACCGTTCCGTTAGCTCTGAGGAAAGTGCTCGGCAGTGGCAGGGGAGAAGCCAAATTATCTATGACTCTTAGACTGGAAATATGTGCAGTCAGTAGACCTCCTGGTAAAAGATTACTGCTAATCACAAAGAACAGATAACTCAAGTTAATGAGTTTAGTGCTTTACTGCGTATGAGAAGATGCAAGCATCTGGGGTCATTGAAATTCCTCTTAAAATATGCATCTAAATATCTATGGGGCCTGATTGTCCAAAGCACGGAATGCCGCATCCAGTTTTTCATCCTGAGTTTCTCTCGGGGTGCACTGTCCATTAGCGAATGCAATGGGTTATAACTTCACCCTTGTAGAGCTGGGAGTGAGCAACTCTCTTTGTTCTTCTGTGTCACAGAGCCCTTGTTAAAAACAGATTTCCTGGGAGTTCCCATTGTGGCGCAGTGGTTAACAACTAGGAACCACGAGGTTTCGGATTCCATCCCTGGCCTCCATCAGTGCGTTAAGGATCCGGCATTGCCGTGAGCTGCGGTGTAGGTCACAGATGCGGCTCGGATCCCACGTTGCTGTGGCTGCGGTGTAGGCCGGTGGCTACAGCTCCAATTAGACCCCTAGCCTGGGAACCTCCATGTGCCGAGGGTGTGGCCCTAGAAAAGACAAAAAGACAAAAAAAAAAAAAAAAAACAAAACCCAAAAACAAAAAACAGATTTCCTGAGCCGCCCAGACTTAAATAAAATTTATTTACCTGAATAAAAATTTCCAGGTAAGATTCTGCTCTAACAATCCTGAAGCGTGAGCTTTGCCAGGCCACTAGCTCATTCTCTGATGCCAGCTGGGTGTCCTCCAACTCCATGCCACTCTGCCACTGACCAAATGCCACTCTGACGCTGACCGCCCTCAATTCCACGCCACTTTGACCCTCAGCACCCAGAGAGTGTCAGATTCCACGGGTTCAGGGCTCAGTCCCAGCAGACTGCCCTCCGCACTCCTGACCCGTTGGCTATCAGCCAGGGGTTTCCTCGACTTCCTCCCTTGGGTTCGATTAATTTGCTAGAGCAGCTCATGGAACACAGGAAACCACTTTACTCACCGGCTTACCCATGTATTGCAAAGCATAGTCAAGAATATGCACCACTGGCCATATGAAGAGATACAGAGGGCAAGGTCCTGAGCCAAGGAGCTTCTGTCCTCCTGGAGTTGGGGCCCCAGCATGGTGGCACATGGAAGCGTTCTGGTTTACCAACCTGAAAGCCCTCTGAACCCCGCCCTTTTGGGTTTTTATGGAGGCTTCATTTTTTACGTAGGTATCACTGACTAAATTACTGGCCACTGGTGACTGAGGCAACCTCCAGCCCTCCCCCCACCGTCAGGGGCTTCCTAAAAGCCACTCCATTGGGTTGAAAGGGATTGTTAGGAATTTCTAGACACCTTGAGCACTCTCATCGCTTAGGATATTTCAAGAGTTTTAGGAGTTCGGTGCCAGAAATGAGGAGGAAGACCAAAGACATATTTCTTCTTCTTCTTTTTTTTTTGTCTTTTTGCCTTTTCTGGGGCCGCTCCACAGCATATGGAGGTTCCCAGGCTAGGGGTCGAATCGGAACTGTAGCCACCGGCCTACACCACAGCCACAGCAACGTGGGATCCAAGCCGCGTCTGCGACCTACCCCACAGCTCACGGCAACACCAGATCCTGAACCCACTGAGCAAGGCCAGGGATCGAACCCGCAGCCTCATGGTTCTTAGTCAGATTCGTTAACCACTGAGCCACGACAGGAACTCCCCGTGTTTCTTATTATAAATCACAATATCACACTAGGAGGAAAACAAGGCCAACAGTACAATTAGGAGTGACATCAGGTGATTGTTATCCTCAGGTAAGCCTGGGAGACAGGGCTCTTACCAGTTAGTCACATTGTCAGAGGGAATTGGTTTAGGATTCTTCCTGGGAGAGGCCTTTCAGATAAGGGGAAATCAAAACTGGAACAGGGGGAAATCAAAACAACAAGAGGGAGGGAGTGGGAGGGATCGGGAGCTTGGGGTTATCAGATACAACTTAGAATAGATTTACAAGGAGATCCTGCTGAGTAGCATGGAGAACTTTGTCTAGATACTCATGTTGCAACAGAACAAAGGGTGGGGAAAAAAATGTATACATGTAAGAATAACTTGATCCCCATGCTGTACAGCGGCGGGGGGTGGGGTGGGGGGACTGGAACAGAACCTAGGAGGAGCCTCCAGAAGAGCAGACAAACCTTGCTTTGCATCACAACTGTGCCTGCAACGAGTAAAGCAAAACCTCCCCATGGGTTTCCGTGTCCTCGCCCCAAGCGCCCAGAAACTGGCTTCAGGCCGTGTAGCTGGCAGCTAATCTGATTTCCCGCTGCAAGATGAAGAAAACGGGGTCTTTACTGCTTCCATGCAATTGGCAGCTTCCCAGGACTCTCTCAGTGTGACCGACACTCTCTTGAGACGTTTCAGAGTTTCCCCCAGCTTCGCAAGCAGACCTTTTACTGCAGCGGTTAAACAGCATGGCCGGTGTTTTGCTGTTTGTCTCTGGGTGGTGAGGGCTGGACTTGTACCCACCTTCGCACCCCGAGGGGGTGGCCTTGTGCCTGAAGCGGTGTAGGTGCGTCTGTTGAGCTGATCTATGAAACTGTTTCCTGTCTGCTTCACCTTCTGGGAGCTCACTGGGGACAGTCACAGTTCACTTCCACAGCCTCGTGACTGTCAGCTCCCCGGGGCCTCAAAACTCACTCGTTTGGGGAGTTCTCTTGCGGTACAGCAGCATAAGGACCTGGTGGTGTCACTGCTGTGGCTTGGGGTGCTGCTGCGGCCCGGGTTTGATCCCTAGCCCAGGAGCTTCCACATGTCCTGGGGCAGCCAAAACAAACCCAAAAAACTCACCCATTTGTGCAGTGAGGTTGCTGAACTACAAGTCTAGGGCAGGCCTGCCAGAAATTTTTGTTCAACGTCCAGAAAATAGATTTTCTCCTGCCCCGACTCCCCATCCAAACTCATAGAAGCTACTACCAATAAACTGTCCTGTATTTCTCTTCCCTTCCACCTCACAGCCCACATTATAAAAATAAAATGGGATAAATTCCCATTTCGTCAAGACCGTCTATTGACTGACTTGCTGGATGTCAAAACCAGCTATGAATGATTTGGGTTTATTCTTTAAATAGCAGGAGCATTCGCCATGTTCCAGGAACTTGAGGTGGCCTCGGTGACACCAAGAGGAACCTATGACTTGGTGAGCCTGTGGGCAGAGCTAAGGATGGTTTTTATCTTCTGTTGTGGCAACCAAGGTACGTGGACTCTTTGCACCTGTCAGGTCACAGCAGTTACACAAGTCTATGCAGTACACTATCAAAAAAAAACTGACCGAGATAAGGACATGGCCTTAGGCATAGTATTAAGGGAAAAGAAGCAAAAGTCAGGAATTCCTTTTGAGAACAGAAAACAGCTGTGGGGAGAGACACGGGAGACCGTGTGCTTTCCTAGAAGCTGCGTGGCATCAGTAGCTGTGGAAACTGGGGTGAGTTGCTTAACCTCTCGGGGCTCAGATCCTTCAGCTATAAAACCTGCTTTCAGACACTGGCCTCAATAGAGGAAATAATGCCCATTTGTAAAGAGCCCGGAACATAGACGGAAGACACTCCGTACACAGTAAATTATTACTGTTATTGTTATGAAAAATCTGAGACCTGATAAAGAAAGAAAGGCCATGAGCCACTGAGACTAGTCAACTCTGTCAAACAAATTCAAGGGAAAGCCATACTATCTAGTGACAGTGTAGCCCAGCCACTGGCTTGGGGCCCCCTCCTCCCCGCTTGCAGGCTAGGTCTCTGCAGCCTGCAGGGACCTCCGTGCTTTAACGCCCTCGTCCTCCAGCGCCTCCCTGCCCTCGGACACTGCGTGCCGTTTTGGCGGGCCTGCATCCAACCCGGAGAGGTTTTGCCATTTTCCACAAGAAATCCAGAGGCTCAGCATTTCCTAAATTTGGTAACTTGACTGCCAGTGGTCAAGGTTGTCAGAGGGGTCATGCTTCACACCCCTGCTCTCTTGTCTCCACCCTCTCACTCTGCTCCTTTCCAAAGCCTCTACCCCCTGTGACCCATGGCTTCTCTCATAAATGATAGAACAACCTGGGATTTTTCTATCTAGTCCTGGTAGGTGTTCAATAAAATGTATTTATATTTAGGAGTTCCCATCGTGGCTCAGTAGTTAACGAATCCCACTAGGAACCACGAGGGTTCAGGTTCGATCCCTGGCCTTGCTCGGTGGGTTAAGGATCCAGCGTGGCCGTGAGCTGTGGTGTAGGTCGCAGACGCGGCTCAGATCCCACGTTGCTGTGGCTGTGGTGTAGACCGGTGGCTACAGCTCCAATTCGACCCCTAGCCTGGGAACCTCCATGTGCCGCAGGAGTGGCCCTAGAAAAGGCAAAAAGACAAAAAAAAAATGTATGTATATTTAGAGCTTAAAACCACACTAAAAGCTTTGGGACACTCCGTGGAGGGGCCATGCCAAAGGGCTGCACTCAAGTCTCTGAAGCATCCAAGACATAGAACCGGTCCCACTCTCGCACCCATCCGTCTCCTCCCTCGCGGCAACCCTGGAAGGCGGGCGGAACGACCGTAGCTGAGGACCACGCCGAGGTGGGCACGCGCCACAGCGCATCTGAGAAGCTGTCCTCACGGAAGAGGGCGGATGGCAGTGACTGGAATGCGTGAGCCCTGGCGGGGACATCTTGCAGTAACACATACTTAAGATGTAGCTTGTATGTAATTATACTTCACATCAGCCCATGGGATTTTGTACTTCAAAAGTGACCAACCCTATAATCCAGTTTGAAATCTTTTCCAAATGTCCACTGCAGACGGCAGGTAGTGGTTTTAAGAGCAGGGAGAAGCAGCATTCCGATCCGGGTTGAAACCTCATCATTGACATTTGCCAGCGGTGTGTGACCTTAGGCGAGTTTGTCTCTTGTAGTTTTGGTTTTCTTATCTGTAAGATGGGAGTGATTATACAAATGCTGAAGGTCTCAATATAACTACGCAAAATGCATTTTTTTTTTTTTTTAGGGCCGCATCCGTGGCATATGGAGGTTCCCAGGCTAGGGGTCGAATCAGAGCTACCGCCGCTGGCCTACACCACAGCCACAGCAACTCAGGATCTGAGCTGTGTCTGTGACCTACACCACAACTCACGGCAACGCCGGATCCTTTACCCACTGAGCAAGGCCAGGGATCAAACCCACATCTTCATGGATTCTAGTTGGGTTCGTTCACCACTGAACCACAAAGGGAACTCCCAAAATGCATTTTTTACGTTGACATTTGGAGTCAAATAAGCGTGTAGCTATATATTTAGAATCAGTAACTTTACTAAATGAGTGAAATCTAACATTTAAAAGACCCAAACTCCATGTTTAAGAAACCAATTCTAGGGAGTTCCCTGGTGGTCTAGTGGTTAGGATTCAGTGCTTGCACTGCTGCAGCCTGGGTTTGATCCCCGGCCTGGGAACTGAGATCCCACATCAAGCCAAAGGCCAAGGCCAAAAAAAAAAAAAAAACAAACAAACAAAAAAAAAAAAAAAGAAAGAAAAAAGAAAGCAAAGCAAAGAAACCAATTCTAATTTAATCTGGTTACACACAAACAACCTCCTAGTCTTTGAAGCAACCCCCCCCAATGAAACCCTATTTAACTAATAAGAAACTATTACAAAGGATTATGTCATCAAAACAACACTTTGATTAGCCAGTGGTACTTTTAAGCTGGGCTGTTCAAGCTTGCGTAACTGTATATTCTCAGCAGTGATGGAAAGTCCATGACTTTTGAAAAGAACCAAGGCGTTTTGGGTCCAAATGGTACTTTTCTGTGGCCACATTAGTGAGCCTCTGATAATAGGCAAGAAAAAACTGCTCTGACAGTTTTCCCATCAACAACTCAAACCACTTCCTTGCCTGTAGTCAGCTACCAGTGCTGCAGGCTTTTAGGTAAGACCGACTGCAATGGCAGTGACTAGCTGTCATATTGCCTTAATACATCAGCACAAACCAAGTGACCAGATTAAAAGAGATTAGAGATTATTTAGGTATAGGTAACAAATCTCTTTATTTTGTTTAGAGCAGTATCTAAATATTTCAACCAAGGACAAATCCTGTCTCTTTTGAGTCCCATGGTAATAGTAATCCTATAACCTTTTTTTTTTTTTTAACTAAATTTGTGTTCTGTTTATAGCACTTGATAATGATTTTTTTGTAACTGAATATATGCTCTGGTAGAAGCCTGGACAACTTAAAATAATTAGAACGGGGAGTTCCCGTCATGGCTCAGTGAAAATGAATCCGACTAGGAACCATGAGGTTGCGGGTTTGATTCCCGGCCTCACTCAGTGGGTTAAGGATCCGGTGTCACAGTGAGCTGTGGTGTAGGTCGCAGACGTGGCTCGGATCCTGCGTTGCTGCGGCTCTGGTGTAGGCCGGTGGCTACAGCTCTGATTCAGCTCCTAGCCTGGGAACCTCCATATGCCGTGGGAGCGGCCCAAGAAATGGCAAAAAGACAAAAAAAAAAAAAAAAATCAACTTGCTCAGTTGAGTTACAAACTGAACTAGCTGCTTTTTTCATGGAACTCTATTTTTATTTGAAAGAATGATAGGCAAACTGATAAGGTAACTAAGACTAGGTTATTTAAACCTAGTATTTGGCAGATATTTCTCTCATAAATGAATGAAGTCAGCCTGGCACTTTAAGAGAATAAGCTTTGTTTTCAACTGAAGTCAACTGTAACAAACACTCCCAAGTTACCTGGGAAGACGAGAGTCAAAAGCTGCCCATTAGGTTTAGGAACATGAAGGTCCTACCAACCTTCTCAAAAGGTCGCAGTGGATGGTGAGGGTGGAACACAGGTTGGGGCACATTGAGAAGTGAGTGAGCACTTCACAAAAAATGGAGGTGGTGAGAATAGACAGCTCTTGGGAGAAGTTAAACCGTGAGGAGGGGGCAAAGAGACTGACAGCTGGAGGGGGAAGGGGGGCCAAGGAAGATTGTTCTAAAGATGGGAAAGACCTGAGCATATTTAACAGACGGTAAGGGACAGAGAAAATAGAGAAGTAGTGACTGAAGAACCAGCAGAGGGAATAGCAGGCAGAACTGAGGAGTAGAGATTGGGATCTGGGGCTCTGTTGAGGCGGTGGCAGCGGCGGTGTTTGTGTGCTGGTGGAGGAGTATACCCACGCCGAAGAGGGTGGTGAAAGTGTGAAATTGTCCTTGCAGAAAGTGGGAGAGCAAGCAGACCAGAGAAACAAAGCAGTCTTGTAGGCATTGTTTGTTTTTGTCTTTTTAGGGCTGCACCATGGGCATATGGAGGTTCCCAGGCTAGGGGGTCCAATTGGAGTGACAGCTGCCGGCCTACACCACAGCCACAGCATCGCCAGATCCGAGTCGCCTCTGCAACTTATGCCACAGCTCACAGTAATGCTGGATCCTTAACCCACTGAGCAAGGCCGGGGACCGAACCCTCGACCTCATGGTGCCTAGTTGGATTCGTTTCCACTGCGCCACAGTGGGAACTCCTTGCAGGCACTGTTGATCTCGTCTACACCACTTGCTTCTACCATTTATATGCTGCTGGCTCCCAGACCTCTACCTCCAGTCCAGGCATTTCCTCTGACCTCCAGGCCCACATGTCTAATTGACCCCTGGGTGACTCCGCTTGGGTACCACACAGGCATTTCACCCGCTGCATCCAAAGTGAAACTCATGATCTTCTCTCCCAGACCAGGGCCTCTTTAGTGTTCTTAGCCATCATCCGTCTTCTTGTACAAGACAGAATCCTAGGAGTCATGCTGGTTTTGTCCATTTTCCTCACCATCTACGTTCAATCAATGAGCAGGTGCCACTGAGTCCACTGCCTTAGCATACCTGAACTCCATCCCCTCGTCCCGGTCCCCTCTTACCACTCAAGTTCAGACCAGGCTGACCTTGTATCTGGACCATGGCCAACTCCTCCAACGTGCCTCCCCCACCCTTAAGTCTATTTTCCATAAGCAGAGTGACCTTTTTCAAAAGCAAATATCATGTCATACCTCCCTTTAAGACCCTTCAAGAGCTTTTCCTTGCCCCCCCCCCATAAAGAACAAAACTCACAACCCTCCCTCTTTCCCTCTACCCCCTCCCCCACCTTCCGCCACCCAGTTCATATGCCCAGTACCACTCCTCACCTTCTAACAGGCCATAGCCTTTGTTATAACAGTGGATTCTGGGCCTCCCCTGTCTAGACTGAGACCTTCTCTGCGAGCCCATGCCTCCGCTTTATGTACAGCTCTATCTGCTGTGGGCTGAACTGTGTCCCCCCTCAAATCCATACATTGAAATCCTCACCCCCCTGTCCCACGGACTGTGGCTGTATTTGGAGGGAGGCCCTTTAAAGAGGTAACTGAGGTAAAATGAGGTCATGTGGCTGGACCCTCATCCAATAGACTGGGCCCCTCATAAGAAGAGAAAGTTGGGACACCGCGGCCACCCACGGCGGGACGACACGGCCGCCAAGGCACGAGGCCTCGGAGGAGACCAGCCCTGCGGACACCTTGACTTCCAACTGCCGGCCTCCAGAACCGGGCGAGATTGAGTTTCTGTTGTTTGATCCCCCCCCCTCGTCTGTGCTACTTTGTCACGGCAGCCCCCGTGAACTCAAACAATCGCAAACCCCCAGAGCAGCTCCTGGCACGTAGGATGCCCTCAGCAAGTCTTTGCTGAACCAGTAAGAGAGTGCGAGGCCCCGCGCCATCTGGCCTCTGCTGCCCTTTCTGACCTCGTCGCCTGCCCCTTTGCCCTTAGATCTCTCAACTCCTTCCAAACAGGTCTTTTCTGAACCCCCCGGACACGCCGTACCCTTCCCCCTCAGAGACTCCGCACACGGTTCTCTCCGGCTGGAGTTCTCGCTTCCTCAGCCCGCCCCCCCTCCACCCACGTGGGCAGCACCGTTTCGCACGAGTCATTCCTCGGGTCTCAGATTCAATCCTAAAAAATATTTTTCAAACAGATTAATAGAGGTAGAATGCATATTCAACAAACGACACCTGTTTAAAGTGTATAATTTGGTAAGTTTTACGTATATATATACACACACACACCTATGAAACCATCACCGCAGTCAAGGTAGTGAACACACACACACACACACACACACCACCTCAAAAGTTTTCTCATGGCCCTGTTTAATCCCTGCCTTTCTGCTTTTCCCCGGTCTCTCCAGCACACATCTACTTTTAGTCCCTATAGATTCGTTTGCATTTTTGCATTTTATTGGGATATGATTGACATACGAAAAGCTGCACACCTTTCATGTCTATACTTTGCATGTTTACAGTTTTATACAAAGGAATCAGATAGTATGTCCTCTCTATTTTGGTCTGGCTATTTTGACTCAGCATAATTATCTTTTTTTTTTTTTTTTTTTTTGTCTTTTGTCTTTTGTCTTTGTTGTTGTTGTTGTTATTGTTGCTATTTCTTGGGCCGCTCCCGCGGCATATGGAGGTTCCCAGGCTAGGGGTTGAATCGGAGCCACAGCCACCGGCCTACGCCAGAGCCACAGCAACGCGGGATCCGAGCCGCGTCTGCAACCTACACCACAGCTCACGGCAACGCCGGATCGTTCACCCACTGAGCAAGGGCAGGGATCGAACCCGCAACCTCATGGTTCCTAGTCGGATTCGTTAACCACTGCGCCACGACGAGAACTCCAGCATAATTATCTTGATATTTATCTCTCTTGTTATGTGTATCGGTAGTTCATTCCCCTTCATTATTAGTTTTTGTTTTTGTTTTTGTTTTTTCTAGGGCCGCACCAGAGGCATATGGAGGTGCCCAGGCTAGGGATCCAATCGGAGCTGTAGCCACCGGCCTCCACCACAGCCACAGCAACGCCAGATCCGAGCCTTGTCTGCAACCTACACCACAGCTCACGACAGCACTGGATCCTTACCACTGAGCAAGGCCAGGGATCAAACCCGCAACCTCATGGGTCCTAGTCAGGTTTGTTAACCACTGAGCCACGACGGGAACTCCCCATTCCCTTTCATTATTGAATAGTGTTTCATTATTGTTTCATTATTGAGCAGTATGGCTATGTCACAGTTTTTTTATTCTTTCAGCAGCTGACAGACATTTGCCGTTTATTGTTTACAGCTATTAAAAATAAAGCTGCTATGAATGTTTGTAACCGTCTGTTTATTCCTATTATTTTCTTCCTTTCTTTTCTTTCTCTCTCTCCCTCTTTTTTTTTTTTTTTTTTTTTTTTTTTTTTTTTTGGCTGCACCTGAGGCATGTGGATTGGATCTTCCTGGGCCAGAGATTGAATCTGAACCCCCAGGCCAGGGATCGAACCCGCATCTCCGTAGGGACCCAAGCCACTGCAGTCGGCTTCTTAACCCACTGCGCTACAGTGAGAACTCCACTCCTATTGTTTTCTTAGGGAAATGTTTTCCATCTCCCAGACTGTCAGGTCCTCCTGTTCTGCTCTCTTGTCTACACATCTTCTCTTTGTGTGTATTTGCTAAGGAGGAATGTGGTGCTGGTTTGGAAGAATGCTTTTCGTAAGTGGCTTGAGAACATTGAGATTCAAAGAGAGACAAGAAGAACTAATTTTCCTCTTGAGTGAGACGGGGATAAGGAGGGTGGAGAAAACAAAATCTTTGGATTTGTCTGTTATAAAAATGAATGCGCACTCTGGGGACAATTTCAAGTGTGTTAGGTTTTTTGTTTGAGAAGTTGGTTTTTTTGTTCAGAGGTTGAGAGACAATAAGATCAATGTTAAATTGATCTACTTTTTAATTTTTTAATTTTTTGTCTTTTTGTCCTTTTTAGGGTCGCACCCATGGCATATGGAGGTTCCCAGGCTAGGGGTCCGATCAGAGCTGTTGCTGTCAGCCTACACCACAGTCACAGCCAACACCGATCCTTAACCCACTGAGCGAGGCCAGGGATCGAACCCGAAACCTTATGGTTCCTAGTTGGATTCGTTTCCACTGCGCCACGATGGGAACTCCCCTGACCTACGTTTAAAAAAAAAAAAAAAAAAAGCAAAGAAAAGGGTCTAGTGCTGTGGTTTCTGCTTATTGTGGGGTCCTGGCATTTATACAACTTTCCTATACCTTTATCCAAATAGCCGCTAAGACCATCTACTGACTCCATTCTTCCTGTAATCCTTGTCCTAAGAGATCAATGTTAAATTGATCTAAGAGAGACAAACCCGCGGCCATTCACTGTTCCACGCTGCTCCTCTCAGAGCTTCCTCTCTTCCATGACCAGCTGCTGGGTTTGATCCAACAACTCAGGACCCAGCGGAGGTGAGAGACCCACCCAGCAGCCTGGCTCAAGTTCCAGGCATACAGAGCCCTGTTTCCAATCCTGCTGGTCCTAAAAATATACCAAACATTGGCAGGTGGCTAGGCTATTTTCAACCTTGGGGGCCTCAGGAATCAAAGGATTCATTCCAGGCCAGGAAGCAAAAAAGTGGGCCCTTATTGGTGGGCTTCAGATAAAAACAGCTGTCTTGTGGCATGGGTTCAACTGATCCTCGACTGTGTATTTACAGGCATTGCCAGCTGTTTCCCTTTCTTAGGTTCAATCATAGTTTCCATTTCTCCTCTAAACCATGGACCTGGGACAGCACATGAAGATACGGCGAGGACAGGGTGGGAGGCCAGACAAATGTTTGGGTTTTTTTGTTTTCTTGTTTTTGACTTGCCCAACTCCATGTTCTCAAGTTACAAAGGAGCTCAGAAGTTTCTCTACACTTTCAGGCTTAAAAACAACACGCATGTCTAGAAAGTGGGTCACGGTGCCTGCTTCTGCTGGCAAAAGTAAAGCACTATTATTATCATCCCCATTTTATAGAGGAGGAAACCTGAGGAACAGAAGGTTAAATACCTTGCCCAACTAGAAACTGGCAACGCCAGAGCCAGGATCCACACTCCCATCTGTTGGATTCCAAAACCTTTGCCCTTAATCTCTAGTGTGTCCAGAAGGGTGGTCCTAAAGTGTCTCCCAGAACCGTATTAAGCGGATGGCCACCTTCTAACCAAGTGCTGCCAGGCAATTTCAGCCCCAGAATCTGCATTTCTGTTTACAATCAAATAGGACAAAGAGCATTGTTTTAATTGTTTTGGAGCCAAGAGAAAAGCGCAGAGGTGGACCCAAAGCATAAATGATGTATTTGTTCCAAGCGAAGGCAGATCGTATCATAGTTACTTCAGAGGAAGTGTTTCAATAATGTTCGTACCAGTCTTCACACTGGGGAAAGCGATTTAGTTTTGGCAAAACAACATCATCCATCCCCTTAAATTAATGTCAGTGATTTGAATTTTATTGACTTTGTAGTTTCATTGGCACTTAATAGGCCAAATCATTCTGGTTTTCTAGTTGTTTAACGAGTATAAGCACAAGGAGCTAATGTCTCCTTTTACGTTTCCATATATTTAAGTAATATTATACGAAAAGATCACAGCTGAGGGACCGAAGGAATTTTTTTCCAATAGAAAGTGTTGACACGTTGCTCATATTTGAGAAACTGCCATACAGGGAGTTAAATACTATAAAGAGCTGCATGACTATCTGGGGATTCCAGTTATTGGAATTTTGTTTTTGTTGCCGTTATTACCTTGGAGATATCTCAAAGGTTCAAGGTGACCGTGGCCTCCCTTTACCACTTGTGTGTGTGTGTGTGCAATACAGCTGCGGGTCTTTGGCATTCCTCGACTCTTCAGCCTAGCTGCTAGAGCTTAGTCATTTGTGCTTTCTGCCATTACTAGTATATGGTTTGTACTCTTTTTTCAGTTGTTTCTCTAAACGAAAATGATGCAGTGGCAGGCTTGAGGCAAGAAAAGAGAAAAAGAAAGGAACAGGTCCTGTTGTCTTTCACTTCCGCTCAATTGCATATCACTTCCTTTCTCAATACCTCTATTCCTTGCAAACCTGGAAGGAGTTATGAAATTGAGCAACAAGCGGTGCAGAATGATTTTCCAACCCCACCTTCCTTAAAAAGAAGGAAATGAGGAGTTCCCATCATGGCGCAGTGGTTAACGAATCCGACTAGGAACCATGAGGTTGCAGGTTCGATCCCTGACCTTGTTCAGTGGGCTAAGGATCCGGTGTGGCCGTGTGGCTGTGGTGTAGGCCGGTGGCTACAGCTCCGATTCGACCCCTAGCCTGGGAACCTCCATATGCTGTGGAAGCGGCCCAAGAAAAGGCAAAAAGGAAGGAAGGAAGGAAGGAAAGAAAGAGAGAGAGAGAGAGAGAGAGAGAGAGAAAGAAGGAAGGAAGGAAAGAAAAGAAAGAAAGAAAGAAAGAAAGAAAGAAAGAAAGAAGGAAGGAAGGAAGGAAGGAAGGAAGGAAGGAAGGAAGGAAAGAAAATCTTCCTAAGGATGACCTGGAAGGCCCCATTCCATCCCCAAAATAAAGGGAAATGTTTGGGCTGCTGCAGACTGGGACTCCAATTCTGGCTTTTTAGAAGTTATGTGATCTGAAGCCACTAATAACGTCGCTGAGCCTCAGTCTCCTTATACATGAAATGGGAATAAGATAAGGAGAGTTCTGACCCCAAAGAGCTGAAACTAAAGGAGAGAACGAATGAATATCATCTAGAGAGTGCTTCCAATCTCCACGCCAACAGCCCTGCACAAATGTTTTATTAACTTCAGTTCCCTCTGACCTCCAGAGCGCAGTCTCTGTGCTCATTCTCTCAGAGCAAACACATGGACAAAATGCTTCCGAGACAATGTTAAGCCAAAAAGAAAGTGAGGGGGAATAAAGGTGCCAAGTGCACGTGCACCAGGGTCGCAACCAGGGCCAGGACTTTGTCTTTGCTGCATACTCAGTCCCTAGGGCAGTGAGCACATGGTATCACCTAGCAAATACCTGTGCAACGAAGGGATGAAACATCTGGAAGCAGGTGAACAAGAACAGAAGGAAGCCTGTGGGAATGAAGGAGATGGAGATTAGGTCAGAGCAGAGGTGCTCTCCCCACGCCCCCTCCTTTCTTTCCTCCTTTCCTTCCCTCCTCTTTCTCTCTGAAAAAGTTTCATGTCCTATTTCCAATGAAAACATGGGAAAATAAGTGCATTCTGTTGGTCGCAGAGTAGAATGCGCATTGGACATTTCAGCAGGGCACACCAAGGGAGCCACGTACGAATTATTAAATTATAATCCGGCGCTAAGCAGGTTTTACTGGGAATGTTCCTTGGTCCTTTAATTGTGCTCTAAGGAGGAAATATTCAGAACATTTTGAAGCATTCATGCTTGTCGAATAAACATAAAAGAAAAGAGAGATTTGGCAATGGGTGAAAATGTCACGCAGGCTTCAACGTGGGAACGGAGTGGAGCCGCTATAGGGAGCATGACAAGTGAATTTGTTGGAGTTTGTTCTTGAAATGATTTACTTTTAGTGTGGAGACAATGGACCTTGCTCCAAACTGTTGGATTTAGATTCTGAAAGTTTTACATGTACCTTGAGGGTTCAACGTTCTCCTTTTTTCTGATAGGAAACCCCAGTTTGGGGGTGTGACTGGCCAAGGTCACATCTGTACGTCTAGCCCTCTACGTCCTCATCCCAACCATCCCCCGCACTTGCAGAGCCCTTTGGGGGTTTCAGTGCTTTGGGCCACCTTCCGCTGCCTCAGGATCCAGCAGTCAGTGCTGATACTCTCGGGAACCGCCTCATTCACGGGTAGGGTAAGAGTTAAGTGTTAGCAATTATGAATATCTTTATTGGGATAAACAATATCTCATGGAGTCTTTTCCACGACCATGGAAGGATGGCAGCATAGGCCATCCTTTCACTTGTGAACCTATGGAAAGGCAGCAGGGTCATCTGGCTTGCAAGTAGCACAGTCACATCTGGTGGCACATTCTACCACCCAGTTCATTGGCCAACACTTTCTCTCTCTCTCTCTCTCTCTCTTTTTTTTTTTTTTTGTCTTTTTTAGGGCCACACCCACGGCATATGGAGGTCCCCAGGCTAGGGGTCTAATCGGAGCTGTAGCCACTGGCCTACACCACAGCCACAGCCATGCCAGATCCTTAACCCACTGAACAAGGCCAGGGATCGAACCTACCACCTCATGGTTCCTAGTCAGACTGGTTTCTGCTGCGCCACGACAGGAACTCCACTAAGTGATTTCTCATAGGTCATTCTATATCTACGGAAACTTGCGTCTAAAAGCCTTAGAATATCATTTGGAATCTGGGCACGTTTATTTGAGAACATTCATATAAATCCTGGTCCAGACCACAATGGCGCCCCTGTTACCCTGAGAGCTAGTGAACGGAATTGATGCACGGGTCTCTAAAACTCTTTGTGTGGGTTCTTTTTCAAAGTTACTTTGTAAGGTAGCTATTGTTCTTGCTATTAAAGACTATTCAATTGAAGCAATGCCTAAAGTTTCAAAAATCATCTAACTTGGTTTGTTCATGAGCGTTAAACTAATTTCCATCCTGGAGCGGGTTAGAAATCTGGAGGCCGGATTCCACGGTAAGGCTCTGAGTGACTTTGAAAAAACCACCTACTCAGCTTTCTTTTCCTAAAATTGAGATGATATCTTAAGATTCTGTCCAGCTTTAGCTGTATAATTTGAAATATTCCCGGATTCTCTTGAAATATCTGGATAACTCTAGTCCTTATAAATGGCTAATTTATTTTTATTTATTTATTTATTTTGGCCACACCCATGCCACATGGGTCCCAGGCCAGGAATCTCACCTGTACCACATCAGTGACCAGAGCCACTGCAGTGACAATAGCAGATCCTTAACCTGCTATGCCACTAGATAATTCCCATAAATAGCTAGTCATTATTTAATCAGTTACTAAGTCTCAATGTTGCCTATGATATGAAGAGCGAAACTTTCAAAGAGAGCTTCCAAATCTGAGGGATGCTGTTTTTCACAGCCATGTTTGTGCCACCCAATAATGGAAACAAGTGTTGCAAAGAGCCCAGCAACACTGACAACAAAAGCAGGGATGCCCGGAACAGTTGCAGAAACCACTTGGAAAATATTTGTTTCTTTTACAAGCTTGATGTTAAAGATGAAATCTAGTTCTGACTTCTGTCTTCCTAAGAATCTAATTTAGCTCTCAGGCTATCAACTTCATAGTCATTGTCCTCTCTAATCGTATCTTTCTTTAGTCAAGCATTTTCTTTCTTTCTTTCTTTCTTTCTTTCTTTCTTTCTTTCTTTCTTTCTTTCTTTCTTTCTTTCTTTCTTTTTTTCCTGTTCTGGGGCTGCTTCCCGCAACATATGGAGGTTCCCAGGCTAGGGGTTGAATCGGAGCTATAACCACCGGCCTACGCCACAGCCACAGCAACGCAGGATCCGAGCCGCGTCTGCGACCCACACCACAGTTCACGGCAATGACGGATCCTTAGCCCACTGATCGAGGCCGGGGATCAAACCCGCAACCTCATGGTTCCTAGTCGGATTCGTTAACCACTGTGCCTCGACGGGAACTCCATAGCCAAGAACTTTCTGATGTGTTCACCCATGTGGATGCTCCCTGAACCTCCTACTCTTGGGATTTTGTGGAGCTTTTGTCACGGAGGCTCCATCAATTATTGACTCTGCTTGTAGCCCCTCGCCCTTCTCTGGAGAATAGGTGGGGGGCTGAAAAGTCCAAGCTTCTAATCTCGACTTGATCTTTTCGCTGACCCGCTCTTCTTCCGGAAGCCTCCCCGAGTCCCCCAGCAGAACAAAAGAGGTTCCTAGCGCTCTCGTCCTCTAGGGATTTACGAGGGTTTTAGGAGCTCTGTGTCAGAGACTGGGGACAAACCCCAAAGAGATATTTTGCATTATGAGTCACAGTGAGAGAGGGAGCGAGGCCAGGGGAGGGGAGGGGGAGAGAGAGAGGTCTTTATTATCGCACAGAACCCTCCCAACCCTCGGGCCCCTGTGGCACCCGACGTGTGGGGTTCCCCCACCCAGCAACTCCCTGACACCAGCTGCGGGGCCAACACAAGCACCCCCCTGACACCATCTACCTGGAGGTACGTCAGATCCCACAGGTTAAGGGTTCAGTCCCACAAGGCGGCTCCCACCTACGGCAGGTGCCAACCCCAAGTCCAGCTGCTCCCTCGCGCTTCGGACCAAGCGACTATAAATCTATAAATCCGAGCCTGCACTTTTCTGACTGCTGCTTCTGGGAAGGTGACACATCCCAGTTCCAGGAGTGGGCACTGAAGCTCCTGTGCGCAGGATCCTCCCCGACTGAGTCCTACGTGTCTCTTCATCGGGCTGTTCACGGGTACCCTTTAACATATCCTTTTATAAAGTGATAAACACCCGGGCTTCCCTGAGTTAGGTGAGCGGCTCTAGTAAATTAACCAAACTCGAGGAGTGGGTTGGGGGAGGCTCCGATTGAGAGCCGATTGGACTGGTCAGAAGCACAGCGGAGCCCTGTGGGATCTGACATGTCTCTAGGCAGACAGTGTCCGGGGCAAGTTACAGTGTATGACTCGGCCGGTGTCAGAATATTGCTTGGCGGGAGTTCCCATCGTGGCTCAGCGGTTAACGAATCTGACTAGCATCCATGAGGACGCAGGTTCCATCCCTGGCCTCGCTCAGTGGGTGAAGGATCTGGCGTGGCTGTGGTGTAGGCGGCAGCTACAGCTCCCATTTGACCCCTAGTCTGGGAACCTCCACTTGCCGTGAGTGCAGCCCTAGGAAAGCAAAAAAAAAAAAATGCTGCTTGGTGGGGGGAAAAACTCCCACACATCTGGTATCGGAGTGACCAGAGTGTTGGGAATGTGTTGTGTGTGATGGTTTTTCAAATCCATTCTCCCCCTCTCTCTCCCCCTCTCTCTGTTTCACTGGAGAATCCTGTCTAACACGGCCACCAAGGCCCCGTATAAATAACAGATAAAAGTGAGAATGCTTTGGCTGCAACAGAGCCTCTCTCTTCCTCTGGGCTCGAGTTTTGATGAAAATCATTTATCTAGAATCACTACTTGGCAATTCCATGGAATGGTTTCTTTCTCTCTTCAAGAAGGGTGTAAATTGAGAAGTAAAAATATTCTAGTGGCTCCTCTTACCTTCATATCCATTTATATTAGTTTCCTATTTGCTGCTGTCACAAATTAACTTAGTGGCGTCAAACAACAGAGTTTTGTTATCTTATAGTTTTGTGGGTCAGAAGTCCAATATGGATCTCACGGGGCTAAAGTCAGGGAGAGAAGGGCTGCATTCCTGTTGGGGGTTCAAGGGGAGAATCTGTTTGCTTGCCCTTTCTGCTGTTCCGGGCCACTCGCATTCCCTGGTTCATGCCTCATCCTCTCTTCAAACCTAGCAGTATAGCATCTTCGAATCTCCTTCTGTCCCTGACCCCTTACTCTCCTGCCTCCCCCTTTCACTTATAAGGACTCCTGTGGTTGCATTGGGCATGCCTGAATAATCCCAGAAAATCTCTCCATCTTAAAGTCAGCTGACTAGCAGCCGTGACTCCATCTACGACCTTAATTCCCCTTTGCCATGTGCCAAAGCATATCCATAGGCTCTAAGGATTGGGACATGGATACCACTGAGGGAACAGTGGTGTCCTTAGTGGTGGCCACTGAGAAGAGCTTTTTTGCAGAAATTTTATGTATATGCAAGTGTTCATGCCTGTGCAATCCTTACAATTTGTGTATACATGCAGATATTTTTAAACATGATATTATTCTATAATTTTCTTTTTCAGCAATTAAAAATATCTTTGTGTGTGCTTTTTAGGGCCACACCTGCAGCATATGAAGGTTCCCAGGCTAGGGGTCCAATCAGAGCTGTAGCTGCCAGCCACAGCCACAGACACAGCAACGTCATATGAGAGCTGCGTCTGGGACCTACACCACAGCTCACGGCAACACCAGATCCTTAACCCACTGTGCAAGGCCGGGGATTGAACCTGCGTTGTCATGCTTGCTGGTTAGATTCATTAACCACTGAGCCACGATGGGAACTCCTAAAACTTTTTTTTTTGATATTTTAAAATATCATCTCCTATAGAGCCACCTAATGATTTTGTCCACTTAAACAATAGGAGAAGTATCGCTTTTAACCATAAAGGGCATTGGTTGCTGTAAAAATGTCCATCAGAGATGGCTCCCAGCTTGTGTTATCCTATGCAAAGATTAGAGTCACTCTGCAGAGTGCAGCAAAGGAAGATGAATCAGATGCCAGTATTCCGATGACAATGTGGTCTATCTGATTCCAGTGACTACAACGATTTATTTGCTTCAACTAATTTTCCTTGAAAATTAAAAAGAAAATATGCACGTTGTTAAAATAATTTAGAGAAGAAAAGGATGTACAGTGAAAAGTAGGTCTCCTTATTAACCCGAGGCCCACAAAACTGCCACTATTAACTGAACTGTCTCCTGTGTGGCCTTCCAGAAATTTTTTATGCGTGCAGAAGCACATCTGTATGTCTATATGCTTTTGGCGGCATGAATACAAAGAGAGAGTCATACGACGCCCAGTGCTCTATGGAATTGGCTTTTTGGAAAAAGTTTTCACTTTGAGTTAACTATAGAGGCACGTGTTGTAAGAAATAAAACAGAAGATCCCACACGCCCTTCAGCAGTTCCTCCAATGGTCACACCTTGCATAACTAGTGAACATACTGTCACGACCAGGAAGTTAACATTGATACACTCCACCAACCTTAAAGTGATTTCACCAGTTTTACATGCACTCGTGGGGGGTGTGTATGGACTTAGACATAATTTTGCCACATGCGTAGAATCATGTGACCACCACCACGGTCACATATAGAACAGTTTCATGACAAAGATCCCTTATGCTGCCCTTTTATAGCCACAGCCGTTTCCCTCCGTCTTCCGACATTCCTAAGCCTTGCTAAGCACGGCTCTATTCTCCATCTCTATCATTGGGTCATTTCAGATATATTATATAAATAGAATCATACAGTATGTTACCCTTTGAGATGGGCTTCTTACTCAGCATCATTCTCTGGAGATTCATTCAGGTGGCTGGGTATCAATTTCTCATCCCATCCAACTGCTGAGTAGTATCCATGGTATGGAGGTACCATAGTTTGTTTAACCATTAGTTGAAGGACATTCTGGTTGCTTCCAATTTCAGGCTATGATGAATCCACTTACCCCCTCCCCCCAAATAAAACCCTGTGACTTACTACCTACACCGGAGGTCTTTATTCTGGGGTCCACGTGCTCCTAAAGAGTCCGAAAACTTCCCCAAATTATCCATGTGCCATTTTATGATGGTCTGATTTCCAATTGTCGCAATTCTGGGCAGAGGTTAATATGTTCAAGGTACTGCAAATAGATGACCTGACCTCTTGCTCCATTTCTCTGGACAAGTGGCAAATAATTCTCTCTGCTTCCTGCTTCTGCAGCCTGGTCAGGGCTTCTGCTTGTGACTAGATGGCTAATTTTGTCTAATTTTGGAGGAAAGAGTAGTTAAGTGCGTTTGGGCCTTGAGGCCATGCAGAGATATGGAGAACATATCTCCAACGCATATCTCTATTATTAACAAAGCTCATACGTGGATTCTGATTCGCAGGTGTATTTCTCTATGGGTTCAGATCCTGTGAGGGAGGGGCGTGATTAATCCCCCTCTTTGACCCCCTCCCCCACTACATACATAGCTTTTCATTCAACGATCAGAGGATTCCATCACACACACACACACACACACACACACACACACACACACACACACTCCTTAAAAACCTACAGGATCAAGTCCACAGCCCTTCCCCTGAGGTTCAAGTTCTTCCCAAACCTGCCTCTCCACATTTATTCCCCAGTGCCTCCCATAACAAACTCTCTGCTTCACTTGGACCAGTCCAGCCGTCTTTATTCCAGCCTCTGACTCTCCTTAGCCCCTTCCTCTCCCTGAGATGCTCCCCAAAATCCTCTCTGCAAGTCCAGATCCTTCCCACATTTCAAAGCCACAACCTTCTCAGTGAAAACTCTCCTGGCCATTCCAGCACAGTTTGAATTTATTCGTCCCTTAATGTAAGTTGGGCTCAACTTCCTCCTTCTCTATCTGCACATCTATTCTCCGCACAACTAGATGTATGAGGCCCTGGAAAGCACAGATCACGCCATCACTGGGTTCCCTCAAAGCGTAGCATGAGTTAGAATCACAGTAAATATTTGGGGCTAGAATTTCTCTTTTCTTTTTCCTCCATTCAGAGCACTGGTTTCCCAAGCTAAGGGGTTTACGGGCGTGAAGTTACTCTTATCCATCGCTAATAACACCAATAGACAGTCTTATAAAAATACATTAACAGCTTCCATTTATTAGGTGCTTAGTCTCTGACGGGCACCAGGCTTCACCAGGATTAACTCATGGATTCTTCCTACAAACCCTTTCAGAGATGAAGAAATTGAGCTTCAGAGAAGCTTAGGTAGGGAGTTTCCGCCGTGGTGCAGTGGTTAACGAATCCGACAAGGAACCATGAGGTTGCGGGTTCGATCCCTGGCCTTGCTCAGTGGGTTAAGGATCCGGCGTTGCCGTGAGCTGCGGTGTAGGTTGCAGACGCGGCTCGGATCCTGCGTTGCTGTGGCTCTGGCGTAGGCCGGCGGCTACAGTTCCGATTGGACCCCTAGCCTGGGAACCTCCATATGCCACGGGAGCAGCCCTAGAAAAGGCAAAAAGACCGGAAAAAAAAAAAAGGAAAGCTTAGGTAATTTATTCAAGGTCCATGAGCCCAAAAGTGGCAGGGCCAGGACTAAACCCAGGTCTGCCTGAACTTCGAAAGCACTATTTCCCAACTTTGGCTGCACAACACAGGTTTAAAAAATAAACCTGGGTTCCACCCCCCAGAGATTCTGATGTAATCAGCATGGGTTGCAGCCTTGGCCTCGAGTTTTAAAAGCTCCCCAGGTGTTGCAAGTGGCAGCCAGCACTGGGCTCTTCCTTTCAACACTCGCCATTCCTGTTCCTCAGGTGGCCGCAGGGTCGGTGGGGGCGAGATGGTGAGACCCTCTCTTCACTGAGCTAATTCAGCCCGAGCAAGAGCGTGGAGCCAGGATGTGTGATTAGGAAAAAAGCAGGGCCTCCTCGGACTGCGCAGACACATACGGGTGTGCCTACGGATGCCAGACAGCGCATTAAGCCGATTATATGGGAATCTCAAATGACAGGGTCACCCCCCGTTGACATCTGATTTTACAGACACCCACCCCCCCAGATGGTCACTCATTCACTCTATAAGTGCTACTCGAAAGCCTTGGGCAAGGCCTCCTTTTCCAGTGTGTCAGGAGCTTGAAATATTAAATAAAACATTTTAAAGTTGCTGATGAGACACAGAGAACAGACCCGTGGGAAGGGGAAGGCGGGGGAGGGAGTGGGATGGACGGGGAGTTTGGGGTTGGTAGATGCAAACTATGACGTTTAGGATGGATAAGCAAGGAAGTCCTGCCGTGCAGCACAGGGAACCCTCCCCAGTCTACCGGGATAGACCGCGATGGAAGGTAACAGGAGAAAAAGATTGTCTATATGTATGACTGGGCCACCGCATTGCAGAGCAGAAAGTGGCACAACACTGTAGATTGACTGTACCTTAATTTTATTTGTATTTTTTAATTTTTTTGTGTTTAAGGGCCATACCTGTGACATTTGGAGGTTCCCAGGCTAGGGGTCGAATCAGAGCTGTAGCCCCCGGCCTACACCACAGCCACAGCAATGCGGGCTCCGAGCCACATTGGTGACCTACACCCCAGCTCATGGCAATGCCGTGATCCTTAACCCACTGATCAAGGCCAGGGATGGAACCCGCATCCTCGTGGTTCTAGTCGGGTTCGTAGCCCACTGAGCCGCAATGGGAACTCCCAACTATAATTTTAAAAAAATTTTGAAATAAAGTTGCTGATGAAAACAGGGAAGCATCCTCCATAAGGAAGGCCTTATCCGCAGCTCTCCTGAGTTAGGAATCAGCAAAACACAAGCCTCTTTCTCCTGCTTTATCTCAGTGTCTCCTCTGTGCCGAGTGCAGGGCTCCTGGGAAGGAGAGTGAGTCTGGCTCAGGGCGAGGTCCCTTGGTGCTGGGCCATCGGGAAAGGCTCGCCTGAGAGCAGAGTCCGAAGGATCGACACAGCCCGTCTCCTGGGAGGTTTTCTCAGTGGTCAGTAACTCGCTCCTCCCTGAAGGGGTCCTCTCCACCCCACGCCTCCACCGCCGCAGGGGCCCAGAGCAGGATGCGGGAGCAGGCCCCCCTTTTGCTCGAAGCCCACAGAAACCAGAAGCTCGCCAGTGTGGGCATCACTGGTGCCGCAGTAGCAGCCACAGGTAACAGGACAGCCCAGGAGAGGCAGCGGAGGGGTCACTAGATTCACAGCTCGGTGACCCCCGCAGAGCCCTGACTCGTGCCAGGAACAGAGGCTACTGTGTGTTCAACTCTGTGTGCCAAGCACTGGGCCCTTCACCTGGAGATATGACACGCTTAGTTGCCCAGATTTTTTTTTCTTATTTTCTGGGTTTTTTCTCCTTTTATTAAGGTATAATTTAGCTTCAGTAAAACTCACCCTTTTTAGGTGCACAGTTCAAGCGGTTTTATCACACAATCACTGCCAAGGAAGACGTGGGATATTTCCATCACCCCCTGAAGTTTCTGCAAATCTCTTCGCCATCAATTCTCTAACCCCTGCCGAGCCCCTGGCAACCACTGCTCTGATTTCTGTCTCTGTAGTTTACCTGTTCCCTTGGGATCATTGCGAAGGAGCCAAAACTTACAGCCAAAGACACCCAGTTCCCCCCTTTCTTTTTCTTTTT
Organism: Sus scrofa; assembly: GCF_054392235.1. Classification (NCBI taxonomy): domain Eukaryota; kingdom Metazoa; phylum Chordata; class Mammalia; order Artiodactyla; family Suidae; genus Sus; species Sus scrofa. The sequence goes on from NC_139401.1 coordinate 120,965,781, forward strand.
AGGGCTGCACCTGCGGCATATTGTTTCTGTGCTAGGGGTCGAATCGGAGGTGCAGCTTCTGGTCTACACCACAGCCATAGCAATGCAGGATCCAAGCTGTGTCTGTGATCTACACCACAGCTCACAGCCACGCTGGGTCCTTAAGCCACCGAGTGAAGCCAGGGATTGAACCCACATCCTCACGGACACTATGTCAGGTTCTTAACCCACTGAGTCACAGCGGGAACTCCCCAACTGCCCACATTCTAGGTGCAGTGGACCAGCACCAGCCCGCAGACCCTGCTGTTGGAAAACCAGCTTTATGCTCCCAGTGCCCAGTGTCCAGCTGATATGAGGTCTAGTTTGGGGCTGTTTCCCTTCCCGAACATGTGAGGGGACGCTCTATGAGAACCAAAATAAAAATAGGGGTCACTGGAGTTCCTGCTGTGGCACAGTGGTTTAGTGAGCCAGCTTGTTCAATCCCCAGCCCCGCAGAGCGGGTTCAAAGATCCAGCATTGCTGCAGCTGTGGCCTAGATCGCAAATGCAGCTCAGATTTGATCCCTGGCCTGGGAACTTCCAAAGGCCAAGGGTGTAGCCAAAAAAGAAAAAAAAAATATGGGTCACTGGTAGTGACCCCCCATCTTACTAAATTTGAGACTGGCATCTGTCCTTCCTCTGAAAGTTGCAAAGCTTCCTTACTGGCACTGTGCCTGATGCTGCTGGGCACAAAGGAGGGGACTTCAGGAGAGACAGAGACCTGGGGGACTGCCGGGTGGAAAGGGGGCCGAAGACAGGTGCCTCAATTTCCTGATGCTTGAGGTGCACGTAAGATATACACAGCATTTATCTGCAAGCCCAGGAATCATCCCAAAATGATAGCTCAGACGGGGGCCCATGGTCTTGGCCCAAACTACCACAGTATATGGGGGAAGCGTTTCACACCTCAGCAGAATGGGCATTATGCCTCCATCAGGAGCAGAGTGCAGCTGAGGGGCATTTACTGGGAAATACAAAAGAAATAAAATGAAACCATTTTAGGTATCTACCCCCAATGAGTGGAGACACCTCCCTAAACTTGTTACACTTTCATTGTCTCCATTAACCCTAAAAACACTCTGCATGATAACGAGCGAGGCTCCTTGTTCCCATTTTATAGATGAGTGAACTGAAGATCAGAGAGGGCAAGTAATGTGTCTGAGGTCACACAGCAGGTAAATAAACGAACCATGATTTGAACTCAGGTCTGCTTGACTCTACAGCTCAGGTTCTTTCCTCTACATCTGGCTTCCTTATACGTGTGTGTCAGAGAGGCAGGCGCGACATCGCCACCCAGCACAGTGAGATGCCAGTGGCCGCTCAAGGGTGTCCAATAGAAGTCTTAGGTCCTTGTACTCTTCCCGTTTGGTGACCTTCCCCCCACCCCCCCACTCTTTAGCTACTGGGTCTTGATTGCTCAGAACGACCTTTCAGAGGATCTAGTTCACCTCTAGCTCCAAGATTCCGTCAATATGCTTCTCATCACTTCAGGCTGGAAGCCTTCAACCTGCTCTGACCCCACACCCGAACGGAAGCTGCCGAGGGCTCCACAGCTGTATCCATCCCCCAGCCCCTGCCCTGCCCCTCACAGGAAGACCGACCCCAGCCCCTCTCCACAGCCCCTCTATCCTGTGGTCCCACTGCGGACAACGGGGCCTTGCCCTGCGGACAACGGAGCCTTGCCCTGAGATCTGGCATAACTGCTTCCCCAGCAAGCTTTCTCCCCGCTCTGCGGGCGTGGCTCGGGATGAGCTGGTCAGTTAAGGGAAAAAAAAGTCCTGTGCTGCTCAGTTTATGTGCAGAACAAAACCTCTTCTTCAAGGACAGAAAACAATCATCTCAAACGGAGGGTTATTTAGCCCTATCAGGGAAAGAAATTTCCACCCTGGAAGCTTCTTGCTAAGACGCGCTGCCTGGGTTGGGACTTATTAAAGTATGAACAGGGATCCCCTTAACGTCGGTACTAGAATGCCTTTCCCAAGAGCGTTCGCGGAATGAGGAGCAGCAAACACTCAGCATTCGGTTAGGAAGATGTTAAACCGGCAGCAACACCATCGTCTAAACCAGTCCGGTATCACAGGTGCTGCTAGAGCAAGGCCAAGGCTGCCTCCTCATCAGGATTCACTAGGCCTGAGGATTTTCTCTGTGGAAAGGTGTGTGTTAAGAAGTGCAAGGAAGGAGATCCGGTCCTGGCTCAGTGGTTAAGGAACCCGACTAGCATGTATGAGGATGCGGGTTCGACCCCTGGCCTCGCTCAGTGGGTTAAGGATCTGGCGTTGCCATGAGCTATGGTGTAGGTCGAAGATGTGGCTTGGATCCCTTGTTGCTGTGGCTGTGGTGTAGGCCGGCAGCTACAGCTCCAATTGGACCCCTAGCCTGGGAATCTCCGTATGCTATGGGTGAGGCCCTAAAAAGACAAAAAGACAATAATAATAATAAAAAAAAAGAATGCAAGGAAACCTAATGAGGGTGATATGAATTTGCAAAAAATGGTATATGATAATCCTTTTTTCTTTCCTTTTTTTTTTTTTTTTAGGTCCGCACCTGCTGCATATGGAAGTTCTAGGGCTAGGGGTTGAATTGGAGCTACAGCTGCCGGCCTGCACCACAGCCACAGAAATGCATGATCCGAGCCAGGTCTGCAACCTACACCACAGCTCACGGCAACGTGGGATCCTTAACCCACTGAGCGAGGCCAGGGATCCAACCTGCATCCTCATGGATGCTAGTCGGGTTGCTAACCGCTGAGCCACCACGGGAACTCCTGTCTCTCTCTCTTCTTATAGGGGCATGAAGCCTATCATGAGTCTCCACCCTCATGACTTCACCTAATTACCTCCCAAAGGCCCAACCCCCAAATACCATCACATCGAGGATTAAAGGCTTTAAAATATGGACTTGCAAGGAGGGCACAATTCAGCCCCTAAGACAGCCCATTCTGGCCATTCCTTCAGTCTTGCCTGGACCAGTTAAATATCACTGGTGGCATCTGCCTTCCCAGAATTCTGCCATCTCCACTGCTCCTGGGGGGCCCTGTTCCAGCGCAGCATCTCCTACTGGGAATCCTGATCTGCCGAAGACAACTAGTGGTCTTCTCAAACAGGCTGGGACCCCTGGCCCCCAGGGCATTCCTGGGGAAGGAATGTCTTCTTTTTTTTTTTTTTTTGGTCTTTTTTGCTATTTCTTTGGGCCACCCCACCCCCCCCACCCCCGGCATACGGAGGTTCCCAGGCTAGGGGTCGAATCGGAGCTGGAGCCACCGGCCTACGCCAGAGCCACAGCAACGCGGGATCCGAGCCGTGTCTGCAAACTACACCACAGCTCACGGCAACGCCGGATCCTTAACCCACTGAGCAAGGGCAGGGATCGAACCCGCAACCTCATGGTTCCTAGTCGGATTCGTTAACCACTGCGCCACGACGGGAACTCCAGGAATGTCTTCTGAGCCTTCCCAGCAAACACGGACTGTTTGTCTGGACAGTTGATCTAACATTGCCACATCCCTGACACTCTGAACGTTCTGATTCCTTCCCCGATACCTCACCGGGGCTGGCAGGTCTGCTTTGTTGACCTCGGCACTGTTTGTTCTTCCTCCCCGTTCCTCAGCCTCAGGTAGCCGGCCCAGCAGCAGCCGCATATTAGCCCTGGCTCTGGGCGTCCTGGCCAGGACGTGAAACCCTGAGTCACGGGTTAGTGCTCCCTTGGCAGCGACTTCTCCCCCTCCCACCCTATTTCATCCCCCGTCAAATCCACTACCCGAGCATCCTGGGACGAAGGAAGGGAGGGGCAGTCCCGGTCTCGGCCCCGGCGCAAGGCTGCCCAGGCCCTGATAGCTCAGGGAGTACGGAGAGGTCAGCTGGGAAACCCCTGTTTATGGAAAAGTCTAGGGCCTCTCAGGGATCCTCAAAGAGGAAAGCATGGTCCTTGACACTGTGATGGCAAAAGACGCAGGTGTGAGAAGGCTTTGGCGGCCTGGCTGCATTCGGCGGCCGCTGGCCGGGACCGGAGCTCCCTGTCTGCCCCGAACGGGCTCCGTTTGGTCCTCTTGGGGGTCGCACCACCGTCCCCCACTCATGCCCAGGGCTCTTCGCGCCCACGCTCGCCCTGGCCCTTGATCGACGGTCACTCAGGGCCTGCTGGCCCGGACTCCCGCCTCGGCGGGTCCCCTCTTCTCCAGCCCCGACTCCAGGCGCCCGCCCTCGTCGGCCTCCTGATGGCAGAGGCCCTGCCGCGAGGGCCCGGCCGCTCCCAGAACCCATTTTCCGCTCCCTGCTGTCGCTGCTCCTCCGCGTATTATGGCAGCTGAGAGCGTGGTGCCACCCGATCAGAGGGCGAGCATTTAGAATTGGCCTCGGAGGGCGAGCGAGCCTCCACTTGGGTCTGCGGTGGCACCCGCGGCGCTGCGCGGCCCGGCTGGACGGAGCTGTTTCCTCAGCCCCCAAACGGGCAACAGCTGTTTGAAGCAGCCACCAGGGGGCAACAGCTGCTCCGTGGGAGTACATTCTAACACCCTTGGGTGTTCTTCCCTTTCATCACGTCGATTTTACACAGGCAGGAGCATGAAACTGCAGGAGATGAAAAAGCCCTGTGACTTTGAGGCGGTGATCGGGGCTTTGAACTTCCTCAGGGACCCTTCCCCTCCTCCCTCTGCGCTGCCTGAGCCGCCTCACTTTCCGCAGCTCCCGCCCCTGTGCTGCGCGCTGCACTTGGCAGAAGACTTGGCATCCCTGTGCTATGGGCTCGACTATGTCCTCTCCCACCCCCGGTTCATGTGTTGACCTCCTCACCCCTAGGACCTCCTAAGGTAACTGGATTTGGAGATAGGGTTTTGGAAAAGGTGGTTGAGGTTCAACGGGGCATGAATGGGGCCCAAATCCGTATGACGGATGGCCTCATAAGAAGAAATCTGGACACACACAGAGGGACATCAGGGACGCGCTGGCACAGAGGGAAAATCGAGTGAGGACACAGCCAGAAGGTGACCAGGTCCAGCTCAAGAAAAGAGGCCCCAGGAGAAACCAGCCCTGCTGCTGAAGCAACCCGTGGTCTCGAACTGCTAACCTCCAGAGCCGTGAGGCTTAAGCCACCGGGCCTGTGGCATTTCCTTAGGGCAACCAGAAAGCGTATGGAGGAGTTCCTGTCGTGGCGCAGTGGTTAACGAATCCGACTAGGAACCATGAGGTTGCGGGTTCGGTCCCTGCCCTTGCTTAGTGGGTTAACGATCCGGCGTTGCTGTGAGCTGTGGTGTAGGTTGCAGACCCGGCTCGGATCCCACGTTGCTGTGGCTGTGGTGTAGGCCGGTGGCTACAGCTCCAATTAGACCCCCAGCCTGGGAACCTCCATATGCCGTGGGAGCGGCCCAAGAAATAGCAAAAAAAAAAAAAAAAGACCAAAAAGAAAAAAAAAAAAAAGAAAAAGGTAGTTTGTTCCAGTTCCCAAGAGGAGGAGGGAGCAGGCCACACCATGGGGAACCACACGAGGAAGGCCCTGGCTTGGTCAGGAGGCACAGGGAGCCTGAGGCAGGCAGGCAGCTTGAGCACTGGTTAGTCTGAATGATTTCAGTGGGCTCCAGGGCCTGGGGCTGTCCCTAGTAGTCTAGTACCAGGCCCGAGGGTGATTAGGGCAGGTGGACAGTGGCCCCAAGTGTGGAGGCCCATAAAGGAGGTGGTTGGTGGGTATGGGCTCTGGATTGGTTGGCTTGCTTTGGAAAGCAAGCGAGTCCTTTACTCTCTCCAGGAATCGGCCACCCCTGGGAGGGACAGTCCCTCCAGTGTTAGCAAGGCCCCAGATGTCAAAGCAGCAAAACTATATAAGAAAAAAAGGCACGACGACGATGGATACACTTCTTTCAGTTCAGGGCTGCTTTGCAGTTCTCAGCGTGAGGTCTTCACACCTTTTGAAAAGATTTTCACTGCCTCCTCTGCCAACCTCGGCACGGATGCTGTCTGCACCCCACTTGGCCTCTGAACCCCCCACCCTTCCTTGTGGATGCCCATCTCACCTAACCCGAGCTCAAACACTCTGTGCCAAGCTGCGCCCACACAGCCCACCAGCACCTCTCTGAGGCTCTCACATCTTTGCCAGGATCGGACCTCCCCCTTCACTCAGGAAAGCCCCCCTTCCCCAAGGAAAGCCCCCCTTCCCCACTGTGCTTGGTTTCTTCCCGCCCCCCACCCCGGCCGAACCTGTGCCCGGCTTAGTGATGGGTGTACCTGCAGAGCACCTGAAGGCCCACGTCTCCTTTTCCTCCAAGAAAAGAAAGGTAAGAACCAGGATATGTTTTGCTGGTCCCAGTGGAGATTTTTCAGCTACGGAGAGGTCTCCCTTTTGTGTAGTTCTACAGCATAACGCAGCATCCTAGTGCCTATTATATTTAAGTAGCTTTTTGGAAATACCCTGGACACATAAAAGTTGTATATTTAAGGCATGCAACGTGCTGTTTTGCATACATATACATCATGAAATGGTTACCACATTGCTTGGATTCTGACTCCTGCGTGGACATGCTTTTCCTTTTTTTTTTTTTTTTGTCTTTTTAGGGCCCCACCTGCGGCATATGGAGGTTCCCAGGCTAGGGGTGGAATCAGAGCTACAGCTGGCGGCCTACACCACAGCCATGGCAACATCAGATCCAAGCCAGGTCTGCGACCTATACCACAGCTCACGGCAACGCCGGATCCTTAACCCACTGAGCAAGGCCAGGGATGGAACCCTCGACCTCATGGTTCCTAAATAAATATAAAGCATATAAATAAATATAAAGCAGATATTTCCAATATCTGAGGCCTTTGGATGTTGGATTTTGCTGTTTTGTTTCGGCTGGCTCTCACTCAAAGTGTTTTGTTTTTTCTTAATTGTCATAACATGTTTATCAATGATTTATGTGCAGGAAGAAGCTGGAAAGGCCCAGGAGCCCTGCTTCTACGATAAAAGCCTTGGAGTAGAGATGCTGCTTGGCCTTCCATCCGGTGGCCACGAAGGTTCTCCATCAAGCAGAGGTGAGCCACAATGAGCCACAAAACAAACATGAACACACATCCACAGGGCCCAGCAGTTGGAGAGAAGGGATCAGTCAGAATCCTCATTCATTGGAAATAATAAAAACCCCTCCTGTTTCTGGCCATGCCATGCCAGCACATGATACAAGCAGTTGACAGATTAGTAGCTCTCTGGTGTGGCCCTTCCGTCTTACCACATGTGAGCTGATCAGAGACTCTCACCTGAAACTGTGTTAGGAGTTGGGGTTGAAGAGATGTGGCTGAAATCATGGTCAAATAGGATATAACTCAGAGCTTGAAAACCATTGTTTTTGAAATTTGCCTGTTCCTTTGAGGATCCTAGTAAAAAGCTGAACCCCTAGGAAATGAGGGGAGGGTGCCCTGACATCATAAGGGAGGTTTTGGCCCAGAGAGGACTGCCTGGCTGGATTCAGTGGCTGCCAGCCCAGACAAAACTTTCATTCAAAAAGAATCATGTACCCCTATGTTCACTGCAGCACTATTCACAATAGCCAAGACATGGAAACAACCTAACTGTGTATTGACAGAGGAATGGATACAGAAGATGTGGTACATACACATAATGGAATACTACTCAGCATGAAAAGAACAAAAGAATGCCACTTGCAGGGACATGGATGCAGCTAGAGATTCTCATACTAAGTGAAGTAGGTTAAAAAGAGAAAGACAGGAGTTCCCATCATGATGCAGAGGAAATGAATCCGACTAGAGACCTTGAGGTTGTGGGTTCGATCCCTGGCCTTGCTCAGTGGGTTAAGGATCCAGCATTGCCATGAGCTATGATGTAGGTTGCAGACGCAGCTCGGATCCTGCATTGCTGTGGCTGTGGTGTAGACCAGCAGCTGTAGCTCTGATTCGACCCCTAGCCTGGGAACTTCCATATGCCGTGCGGTTGCAGCCCTAAAAAGACAAAAAAAAAAAAAAAAAAAAAAAAAGAGAGAGAGAGAGAGAAAGACAAATATCATATGATATCACTGATATGTGTAATTTACAATATGGCACAAATGAACCTATCTACAAAACAGAAACAGACTCACAGACATGGAGAACTGACTTGTGGTTGCCAAGAGGGAGGAGGAGGGAGTGGGATGGACAGGGAGTTTGGGGTTACTAGATGCAAACTATTCCATTTAGAATGGGTGAGCAATGAGGTCCTGCTGTACAGCACAGGGAACTCTATCCAGTCTCTTGGGACAGACCGTGATGGAAGTTAGTATGAGAAAAAGAATGTGTATATATATATATGACTGGGTCACTATGCCGTACAGCAGAAATTGACACAACACTGTAAACCAACTATACTTTAAAAAAATAAAGATTTAGGAGTTCCCATCATGGCTCAGTGAGCAACGAATCTGACTAGGAACCATGAGGTTGCAGGTTCGATCCCTGGCCTCACTCAGTTGGTTAAGGATCTGGCATTGCCATGAGCTCTGGTGTAGGTCAAAGACTTGATTTGGATCGGTATTGCCGTAGGCCAGCAGCTGCAGCTCCAATTAGACCCCTAGCCTGGGAACCTCCAGATGCTGCAGGTGCGGCCCTAGAAAACACACATACACAAAAAATAAAAAAATAAAGATTTAGGGAGGAGATTTATTATGGACTATTTACTCATTCACTTTTTTTTTTTGTCTTTTTGCCTTTTCTAGGGCCGCTCCCATGGCATATGGAGGTTCCCAGGCTAGGGGTCCAATCGGAGCTGCAGCCACCTGCCTACACCACAGCCACAGCAACGCGGGATCCAAGCTGAGTCTGCGACCTACACCACGGCTCATGGCAACACCGGATCCCTACCCACTGAGCAAGGCCAGGGATCAAACCCGCAACCTCATGGTTCCTAGTCGGATTCGTTAGCCACTGCCTCATGACGGGAACTCCTACTCATTCACTTTTTAAAGACGTCCTCCAAAAGGGCTTGGGAGATTTCTTTCTTCAAGACATTGAGAAACATATTGGTAGAGAAAGTGCCAGAGTCTTTGAAAATTGTCATGGTGGCTGTTCTCTATGGGCTATAAAGGTTGGTGGGAGATACTGCAATTGAAAATGGATTCCTGGGGAGTTCCCATCATGGTGCAGTAGAAACAAACCCAGCTAGGATCTGCGAGGATGTGGGTTCGACCCTTGGCCTCTCTCGGTGGGTTAAGGATCAGGCATTGACGTGAGCTGTGGTGTAGGTCACAAACTCGGCTCGGATCCCGTGTTGCTGTGGCTGTGGTGTAGGCCAGCAGCTGTAGCTCTGATTTGACCCCTAGCCTGGAAAGTTCCATATTCCTCGAGTGTGGCCCTAAAAAGAAAAAAAAAAAAAAAAAGGATTCTTGGAGTTCCCATTGTGGCTCACTGGGTTAAGAACCCAACATAGTGCCTGTGAGGATGTGCAGTCAATTCCTGGCCTCACTCAGTGAGTTAAGAATCTGGCATTGCCACAAGCAGTGTTGTACGTCCCAGATGTGGCTTGGATCCAGTGTTGCTGTGGCTGTGGCACAGGCCTGCAGGCGCAGCTCTGATTCGACCTCTAGCCCTGTAACTTCCATGTGCCACAGATACGGCCGTAAAAAAAAATACAAATAAAATGGATTCTCTTTTTTTCTTTTTTTTTTTTTGGGGGGTGCACATGCGGCATATGGAGGTTCCCAGCCTAGGGGTCCAATCAGAGCTGTAGCTGCCGGCCTACACCACAGCCACAGCAATGCGGGATCTGAGCCACACTGGTAACCTACACCACAGCTCATGGCAACGCCGGATCCTTAACCCGCTGAGCGAGGCCAGGGATCAAACCCACATCCTCATGGATGCTGGTCAGATTTGTTTCCACTGTGCCACGATGGGAACTCCCAAATAAAATGGATTCTTGATTAAAAAAAAAAAAAGACCCCGCAAGGGAACTGGCTGGGGCAGGACTCAAACTTTTATGACTGCTGGCAAACAGCTTCCCAGTCACCAGCCTCCCCAGTCCTTTGGCAGGAAAGGGCCCTGGGCACAGAGGTGCCACGAGCCTTGACGTCTCCGAGGTAGAGCTAGGGCACGTGGGCAGACCGAAAGGAAGGTTCCCAGGGCCCAGGCACTCTGCAAGGTACAAGGAGGAGGAGGAGGTGGGGGCCAGCAGACAAAGGCGCAGAGGGCTCCCCTCGCTCTTCCGCTCGGCCTGGTGGCCTCCAGCCCCTCGGCCCCCTCCCTCTCCCACGCCTGGAGCTGCCGGAGCTACTGCGAGGGCTGCTGAGGCGCAGGTGCTAAACTACTTGGTCTCCGTTCCCACAGGGAAGGAACAGAGCCTGAATTGCACTGAGAGTTTGAGTAAAACTCTCCGCCAAGGAACACAGTTCAAGTGACCTTATGGTTAGAGGTCTCTGGGCCAATCCAACCTACTGTGAACATGTGCAAGGACACTGATGTGTTAAATGCTGGGACTCTAAGTGCCCATAGGCGGAGGAGAGTCTTCCATTCAGGGCAGGGACACGGGGACTGGGACAAACTCCCCTGCTATGTGCCCCCCGAGGGAGGAGGGGCTCCGCAGTCTGTGTGAGGGCCTTTATCCTCTGATGTCCACAGCTTTCACTGCATAGACGATGTCAGAACTGCTCCGAATCAACAGCCCTGACAGCACGGTTCTCACACTTGTGCTCAGTGGGCAGGACTCCAGGCTATTCTGTCTGTCTGTCTGTCTGTCTCTCTTTTGGCCATGCCTGTGGCATGTAGACGTTCCGGGCCAGGGGTCAAACCCAGGCCACAGCAGTGACATGGTCTGATCCTTAACCCACTAAGCCACTTAAGAACTCTTTTTTTTTTTTGGCTTTGGACTATTCTTTTAAGTCTGGCCAATCCTCTCCTTGATGAACCTTGTTATACTTTTACTGACTCAGGCTATTTTGTTTTCAATGAGCTAACCATTTGATCTGTCAGTTGAAAGACTAAAGACGGGCAGATTAGGAGCTCCCACTGTGGCACAGTGGGTTAAGGATCTGGTGTTGCCACAGCTGTGGCAAAGATCACAGCCATGGCTCGGATTCGACCCCTGGCCTGGGAACTTCCATATGCTGTGGGTGTGGATGAAAAATAAAATTAAATAAAAAAAATAAAAGACTGGCAGATTAAAGACACCTCTTTGGGGGGGTCATAAACTGTGGGAACAAAAACTGTGGATGCTGATGGGTTCAACTCACAGAGATGCCTACAGTAAAGGCCTGTTCTCTGACGAGCTCAATTGAAATCAAGATGCTGATCAAGTCTACACCGCCAGAATGCCAAGCTGGGCACAAACTAAAGGACTCTGTTTCTTTTTTTGCTTTTCTTTCTTTCTTTTTTTTTTTTTTTTTTTTTTGCTTTTCAGGCCCACACTCGCGGCATATGGATGGACGTTCCCAGGCTTGGAGTTGAATCGGAGCTACAGCTGCCAGCCTACACCACAGCCACAGCAACGTGGGATCTGAGCCACGTCTGTGACCTACACCCCAGCTCACGGCCACGCCGGATCCTTAACCCACTGAGCGAGGCCAGGGATCGAACCCACATCCTCATGGATCCTAGTCGGGTTCGTCAGCCGCTAAGCTACAAAGGGAACTCCTAAAGGACACTGTTTCTGATGCAGAGGCCATTACTATGGACCAGACTTGTGACTCTCGCCCAGAGTTGGCCTGTCTGTCTTGCAACAATGGCGGCCATGTCGCCTGGGACCCTGACCCTAATTGCTCTCGATAGATCAACTGCATCAACTACATCAGACCTTTGACTGTTCCCCTCAATGCTGCCAATGGTGTCATCACTTTTGATACTTTAATGGTATGCGTTGCTGCTTCAGTCTGATCAGCTGACTCCAACCACACTATTCTGTCTTCTTTGAGTCTTATCTGTGTCATATTTTCATTTCTCCAGCCCATTTGCAGCCTGAAAAATGGTGCACCTTTTTTTTTCTTTCCTCAGTATCATCCAGTAATGGGCCAATAGTCACAGTACTTGGTAAACATCCCACACACTCTACTATCCATTCGTATCTGATATTGTCAGGCACTGGAACAACTCTGACTCCACTCCCTCTTGATCCATACATCTTAGTAGAGGGCAATTTGGTCACTGACTGCAGCTGTCCTCAGAAAGAAATCTCTTGGCTGCTTCTTGTGCAATGACCAGGATGAAAGGTTTGGATACAGACAGAGGGTTATTGGAGAAGAAGTGAAGTTATAGTTATTGGGATGGGACACCCCTGATGAAAACAGAAGAATTCATGTGGCTATCTATGGCAGGTCTAGAAGTCTTGTTATTCTTTCTTTCTTTCTTTCTTTCTTTCTTTATTTTTTTGTCTTTTTGTCTTTTCCAGGGCCACACCCACGGCACATGGAGGTTCCCAGGCTAGGGGTCCAATTGGAGCTGTAGCCGCCGGCCTACACCACAGCTCACGGCAACACTGGATCCTTAACCACTGAGCGAGGCCAGGGATCGAACCCACAACCTCATGGTTTCTAGTCGGATTCATTAACCACTGAGCCACAACAGAAACTCCCTAGAAATCTTGTTATTCTTGATGGCAGCCCCTGAAAGTGAACATGTATAAACTCATGATCCAGTACAACGTTGTTTCAATCTAATTCCCATTCATATGCTTCTTCTGACACCCAAGTGGCCTTGGGTGAGGTGTGAAGACCGAGGCTTGCAGATACTTGGTGACACTGCCCGCGTGGCTTGAGCAAACCAAGGTAACGGTGATAACATCTTCTAAACTGTGCCCCTTTGAGTTATCTGTTTGTATGTGGGAGAGAATGAGCCCCGGACTCTCGCCACCGGGAACAGAGATCGCCTTTTTGGTTTTATTCTGTGTTTGTTTTTGACTGTTTGCGGCGTGTGGAACTTCCTGGGCCAGGTACTGAACCTGCACCACAGCAGTGACCCGGGCTGCTGCAGTGACAACACCGGAAACTTAACCTGCTGTGCCACAAAGGAACTCCTCGAGATTGCCTCCTGACCCATCTATTCCACTTAGAATTATTGGCAATGATGCCAAAGATCATTAGGCTCGTCCAAACTCCCTTATGTGGGCTGCTGTGGATCACGATCTGGCCTGAGATTAATATCCTTACTGCTCTTTTTCTTTTTCTTTTTCAGCTGTCCCTGTGGCACTGGGCCGGGGATCAAACAAGGGCCTCCACAGAGGTAAGCCGGCTCATTAACCCACTGTGCCACAATGGGAACTCCCTATCCTTACTGTTTAAAAGAAGACCTAGTGGTCCCCCAGGGACTTATTCAGAATTGGATGAGACTAGGGCTCTGGGAGGCGTGGATGAGGTCACTACTGCAAGCCGGTCTCATCCCGCAGCTCGGATTTCTGTTGAAAATAGTTTATCAGACACATTAACCAGATTTGATCAAAGACCCTCTTGGTCGGATTAGAGTGGCATACTCATGCAAAACTTCAAATGCGGCCAAGAATGTGCTGGACTAAAGGGTGGACTCTTGGAAGAGGCAGTTTCCATGGGCCACCAGTGCCCTTGCATTTTTCTGCTGAGCATGCCAAGACTGGAAGACCCCAAGCGCTCTTTACCTGGCCATTTCTCGGGATTGTGTTTTCATCACGGCAAACAGCCTTGAGGAATGAGGTGACGCCTACCCCTAGACAGAAAGGGCTTGTTTCCATTTGCTATAAAAGCGATGAATTCCCCAAGCCCACTGTTCTCCTGTAATGCAGGCCCTGCATGTACCCACATCCATGATAGAGCCTCTGATTCACCTCCGTGGGACTTAGGAGCATGGAGGACCAGCAAGAGCATCGTGCTAACCCTCTAGCTATGGCACTTGCCAGGAGTAATACAGCCGCTTGGCTCAGACCAAGGAGTCTCTTGCTAGCATCCACAGAACAGTAACAGGTTAACTTTTTAGCTTGTAAGTATGGAAAAAAATCTCATACCCTGTAGAATTATTGACAGTAAGACCAAAAAAAGAATTATTGACAGTAACTTGTCTTTTTATTTTTAAAGCAATCTTTATTTATTTATTTTCTTTTAGGGTAACACCTGCAGCATATGGAAGTTCCTAGGCTAGGGGTCAGTCGAACTGGAGCCACAGCTGCCGGCCTACACCACAGCCACACCTGATCCAAGCCACATTTGCAAATGCTGCAGCTGTGACAACACCGGAACCTTAACCCACTGAGGAAGGCCAGGGATCAAACCTGCACCCTCATGGATACAAGTCAGGTTCTTAACCCACTTTCTTTTTTTGCCATTTCTTGGGCTGTTCCCGTAGCATATGGAGGTTCCTAGGCTAGGGGTCCAATCAGAGCTGTAGCCACCGGCCTACACCAGAGCCACAGCAATGCGGAATACAAGCCACATCTGAGACCTACACCGCAGCTCACAGCAACGCCAGATCCTTAACCCACTGAGCGAGGCCAGGGATCGAACCTGCAACCTCATGGTTCCTAGTCGGATTCGTTAACCACTGAGCCACAACGGGAACTCCATAGTATAATAATTTTTAAAATAAAATAGATGGGGGGTTCCTGTCATGGCTCAGTGGTTAACGAATCCAACTAGGAACAATGAGATTGTGGGTTCGATCCCTGGCCTTGCTCAGTGGATTAAGGATCCGGCGTTGCCGTGAGCTGTGGTATAGGTCGCAGACGCGGCTTAGAGATCCTGTGTTGCTGTGGCTGTGGTGTAGTCTGGCAGTTGTAGCTCCGATTAGATCCCTAGCCTGGGAACCTCCATATGCCGCAGGTGCGGCCCTTAAAAAGCCAAAAAAAAGGGAGTTCCCGTCGTGGCGCAGTGGTTAACGAATCCGACTAGGAACCATGAGGTTGCGGGTTCGGTCCCTGCCCTTGCTCAGTGGGTTGACGATCCGGCGTTGCCGTGAGCTGTGGTGTAGGTTGCAGATGTGGCTCGGATCCCGCGTTGCTGTGGCTCAGGCGTAGGCCGGTGGCTACAGCTCCGATTGAACCCCTAGCCTGGGAACCTCCATATGCTGCGGGAGCGGCCCAAGAAATAGCAACAACAACAAAAAAAAGACAAAAGACAAAAGACAAAAAAAAAAAAAAAACCTAAACGTCTATGTTATGTAATTAAAGATGGAAGCATATTGTTTATCCTCTTCTGCCTTTTGGAAATTCGCCTGTGTAATGATGCTCACCGCAATAATTTCTGGCATAAGAAAACCTGGAACCATTCAGAACGTCCATCAACAGGGGCTTTGTGAAACGAATTACTGAACATTATCAGTCAACATATGTACCAGTCTAATAATCCATCGTCAAAGGGAGTGAAGTACATTATGGACACGGTAAGAGTACCTGTCAGCACATCGCACTGGAAGTAAATACAGGATGAGTAATCACAGTTCACTGGCGGGGGCCATACCCTGGGCACATGGAGGTTCCCAGTCTAGGGTTTGAATCAAAGTTGTAGCTTCCAGCCTACACCACAGACACAGCAATGCCAGATTCCAGCCACGACTGTGACCTACGCGGCAACGCGGGATCCTTAACCCTCTGAGCGAGGCCAGGGACCAAACCCGCATCTTCGGGGTTCCTTGTCGGGTTTGTTACTGCTGAGCCACAAGGGGAACTCCCTACGCAGGGAACTTGTTCTCGTCGTTCTCACTGTGTTGTTGACAACTTCCCAGGGCTCCGGATCCCGGCGCCCCGCCCGACCCCGCCCCTGGCGACCGGGAGGCGGCTTCGCCCGGCGGCCCCGCGGGGCACCAGCAGCTGCCGCGGGGGTTGGAGGAGGTGGAGGGCGCCCGCCGAGCAGCGCGCCTCGCAGCTGCAGCCACGCGATCCGCTTCCCGCCTCCGTCCCTGTGTCCCCGGGGCCGGCAGGAGGCCCCCGGCTCCGGGCGCTGGGTGGGAAGCCGCACCAGACCGATGGGGGCGGCGGTGGCAGCCCTGTCCGGCCTGGCCGTGCGACTGTCGCGCTGGGCCGCGGCGCGCGGCTCCTACAGCGCCTTCTGCAAGGGGCTCACGCGCACGCTGCTCACCTTCTTCGACCTGGCCTGGCGGCTGCGTATGAACTTCCCCTACGTCTACGTGGTGGCTTCGGTGATGCTCAACGTGCGCCTGCAGGTACACATTTAGAGCAACTAACTTTGCGGCATTAGGGGGACCCCAGCAGGATGGCTGACCGCCACTCACCAGCTCACCCGCCCTAGAGCAAAGTGACCAGCTCGCCACGCGCACAGACTCGCCAGCCCGTCCTGCCACTGCCCCTTCTCGTCATATAAATGGGAGGCTGGAAATCATTATTTGCGGGAAGCCTGCAATATAACCAAAAAGCCTAAGACACAACGAAAAATTGAATCTCGGAGTTCCCGTGGTGGCTCAGCGGAAACTAATCTGACTAGCATCCCTGACGACGCAGGTTCAATCCCTAGCCTCGCTCAGTGGGTTAAGGATCCTGTGTTGCCGTGAGCTGTGGTGTAGGTCGCAGATGCGGCTCGGATCTGCTATGGCTGTGGCTGTGGTGTAGGCTGGCAGCTACAGTTCCCATTCAACCCCTAGCCTGGGAACCTCCATATGCCATGGGTGCGGCCCTAAAAAGACAAAAGACAGAAAATAAAAGTTGAATCTCAAGGAAACAGCTAATTCGAGGGACAGAAAAAAAAAAAAAAAACAAACTTCAAACTCTCAAAATCCTCAGAAATATTTGAGTTCTTGCATCCATAAAACAAAAGACAGCACGAACACTGGGAAATGACAGTGAACACAGGATGCCCAAAGGGGGCAAAAAGGAAAAGTTACCAACAGCTTAAATAAGACAGACTGTACAAGAATGGCCCAAATAGGCACATCTATGTAAAAAAGTGAAGATCCTTCCAATTGAACGGAAAATTCTAAGCCATAGATGGGTGGAGTCAGAAGTTGGAGGAAGTTAATCATTTGATCTGGAAGGCATACATTTCTTCATCCCCAAAGGAAAAAAAAAAAAAAAAAAAACGACGGCAAACAAACTACATGGAAAAACAAATACTTCAAATTGTACAAGAGAACATGTTTCAAATATTAAGCAACCTCAGATGTGTCCTGTTTTTCAACCTTTGCCTGGAATGTGAGAAAGGGAATCAACTTGAACGCTTGGCACATGGACCAAGACTCTGCAATCACAGAAGAGAAAATCCAGTCATAGAGCGAGCAGCTCAACTTTGCTATTCAGTGAATAGGGTTTAAATAATCACTACAGTGGGACTCTTCGTTGTGGTTTTTCATTTTTAGAGTAAATCTCTAGGCAAAGCAGGCAAGACAATTATGCCTATAGAACAGCATGGGAACGTTAACCAACTTTGTCAAGAGCAGGCAGCGAGCTGGCAGGCAGAGGGGAGAAAATGCAACAGTGGTGTCATTCTCTCATAGGGTAGGAAGTCCAGATACTGTCCCTAATTAGGGGTTTCGTCTTTTAAATGAACAAGGTAACCAACAGAAGAATTAAGAATCGTGTTACAGCCACAAGGCGGGGCGGGGGTGGGGGGGAGCCCAGGGGACAGCAGGAAGTCTGTAGAAAATGCCTCATGTCATCAAGTTAAGAAACAGTAAGATATTATTAAGAAAAATAGAGTTAACCTCCAAACAGACATGTGTAAAGTTTTTGCCTCTGGGTTGAGATGCCTCCAATCCTGCTGCACCCTATTGGGAACTCCCTGCCTTCCTATCTTTTTGCAATAGTGGATGCATATACTAAAATATTTCTGAATGATCACATGAAATAAGATTTCCTTGCTTTCCAAGCAAACCTTAAGGAAATACCTTAAAACTAAAATGACCAGTAATCTTCAGTGAGCCCAGAGCTTCCTGACTCTGTAATTTTTCATGAGCTAATCTCTGCAATGTCACAGTTAAGGTACAAACAAAACAAAACAATGTGATTTAATTTTAAAAACTGAAAAGTTTTTCAAAACTGAAAAATTGGACAAGTGCCCCAGGAGGTTTAGGGACCATTCTTACATTTTAGTATTGGTCATAATAGCAAGATGGGAAAATAAACTAGATGTACAACAGGCGCTTGGCTATCTAGAAACAGTCTATCTAGGTAATGGGATACTATGTAGCTATTAAAAATAAGCAATTGTGGCTCAGTGGTTAACAAGCCCGACTGGTATCTGTGGGGATGCAGGTTCCATCCCTGGCCTCGCTCAGTGGGTTAGGGATCCAGCGTTGCCATGAGCTGTGGAAGGGATCCTGCATTGCTGTGGCTGTGGCGTAAGCTGGCAGCTGTGGCTCCGATTCTGCCCCTGGCCTGGGAACCTCCGTAGGCTGTGCGTGCAGCCCTAAAGACCAAAAAAAAAAAAAAAAAAAAGGCAATTATGTCCATGTAGAATGAATAGATGTAAGGTCACCTCACCAATGGCTGAAGTGATTGATCCAGAGAAGAATATATATATATATATATATATATACACACACACACACACACACACACACATCCTTTCATACATTTAAATACTCCACTTCCTTATAGTTATGGTAACTCTATTTTTAGTTTTTTAAGGAACCTCCATACGGTTTTCCAGAGTGGCTGCAGCAATTTCCATTCCCACCAGCAGCCTAGGTGGGTTCCCTTTTCTCCACGCCCTCCCCAGCACTTTATTATTTGCAGCCTTTTGGATCATGGCATCCTGACTAGTGAAAAGAATTCCTTTCCTACCTTGACTCTAGTATTTCCCCCAGGTCTTCTCTGGATAGAACCAGACTTCTGAGTTTATAGGCACAAAGGCAGGTTCCAGGCCCTGGACATCCCTCAGGCTGGACCACAGCCTGCACTTCCCATTGTGACCTTTGACCCCTCTCCTTGGACACAGTTCCATGACGGCCTTCAGACTCAGACTGCGTCTGGTCACCTGGATGACTACTGGTGTTGGCTCCCTTCTCCAGCGATTCAGAGACTATGTCCAGAATCCTGGGCCCCAGTACAGGGGAGGGAGTGGTCGGAGAGTTGCAAACACGCAACCGTAAGTTCCCACTCTGGGTAGTCTGACTGCAAATCCAAGAGCTTTACTTCAAATTCTTCCTGAAAAATCCTTGGGAATCTAGAGGTCAAGTTCATAAGCTAAATTTTGTTGAATCAAAGAATCTGAGTGATTCTGGGCAAGGTAACCAAAGTCTTAAAAGGTGGGTGCTCCAGGTTCCTTTCGTGCCTCAGTGGTTAACAAACCAAACTAGGATCCATGAGGATGTGGGTTCCATCCCTGGCCTTGCTCAGGGGGTTAAGGATCTGGCATTGCTGTGAGCTGTGGTGTAGGTCACAGACGCAGCTCAGATCCCGTGTTGCTGTGGCTGTGTGGGAGGCCAGTGGCTACAGCTCCGATGGGACCCCTAGCCTGGGAACCTCCATATGCCGCAGGTGCGGCCCTAAGAGAAAAAAAAAAAAAAAAAAAAAAGCTGGGGGCTCCAGGAGAAGCGAGGATGCCCAATTTTCTGGGGCATTACTGGGTACTGCTGTCCACTCCAAGCACTCCTCTGACCTGGAGAGTGAGTCCGTGTGATTTTCAGCAGTTCCCCAAAGGAGGGGATGTTAGGTAGACAGAAAAGTAATATAGACAGTAAATCCCTTCTACTCCCAGCATGTACAAACACCCTCCTTCCATTTGTAGAATTCCCAAAATGCTCCCTCCTGGCATAATTTAATTACTCCATATACCACCAAGAGACATGACACATATGCACTCTCGCGGCCGTCACAGTCAGAGGTGAGGCCACGGGGCTCTGTTCATAGTTGAACGTCTCCCTGTGCCGTCTCTTTGACTGGTGCTTCCATTACGGCAACTTAATATCGCTGTTCTACAACTACAGGACATAAATGGTGATTCACCACCACTCTCACCCCTCTAGCCTATTTACAATATTAAAGAAGCAGTCCGAAAGGTTTTTTTTTTTTTCTTTTTCTTTTAGGACCGCATGTGTGGCATATGGAGGTTCCCAGGCTAGGGGCTGAATCCGAGCTGCAGCTGCCACAGCCACAGCAACGCGGGATCCTTAACCCACTGAGCAAGGCCAGGGATCGAACCTGCATTGTCATGGATACTAGTCAGATTATTGACCCACTGAGCCACACTGGGAACTCCCCAGAGAGTCTTTTTTAAAAGACAATCAGCAGGGAAACACAGAGAGTAACAGGTAAGTTTTCGTGTCTTCACATAGTCGTGAGGTGGTCCTGTGATTAGGACCTCTCTGGCGATTCCATGATCCTTTGGCCTTATCTCCTGGGGAGGCGAAGTTTCATGCCTGAGGCTTGATGGGCTTCTGTCGTGCACCCCTGTAAGACTGTCATATAAGAAGGCACCTTAGGAGATCCGGGTCTCATCCACAGTCCTGTCATTCTACAGCATAACCACCTGTTTTGAGTGACTCTAGACGCCAAGAGTAACTTCACACTTTGTTTTGCCCCACACTAGATGGGTTTCTTCTAGGGAATGAAAACCTCTAAGCCAGCAGAGATCAGAGCTACAGGGAGACAAGGGAAACCCGTTGCAGAAAATGATGCGAGGTGCCACCTTTATGTTTACCCCTCTGTTTCCGAACTTGGCAATGGGAGAACCAGCACCATGAAGCGGGTACAGGTTCACAGTAGATATTACAACCTAGCAGCCAGCACAGTGATTCTCCCATCAGGGCTCGCCACAAGCTCCAAAAGCAAGCATACTGATTCACCCTAAACATTCTGGGCACCCCTGAATCTGCCAGATGATATGAGCCCCGGGGGCAGACCAACTAGCATGGTAGCCTACCCCAGCTGGAGAGCCAGTTTTAGCTGTGGATCCACATTAGTCTGGGCGTGCTAAGAATAACACCGATCTTTTCCAATCTTGGATGGTGGCCAAAATCTCTGCAATTCCCGTAAGGATAAGCTATCGCGTTTTACTTCCTCTGTTGATAAGGAAGGTGATTTGCCTCTTCTTAGCCCTACTATGGCTTTCCCCAGGGGCCAGTGCCTGTCTCTGCCTGGAGGTCTCTGGAGTCAGGAGGCTCGTTGGAGCAGCTGTTTCCGGCAGGGTGAGCTGGAGTTAGGAAGAAAAGGATGGGGGCGACCGCCCACTCGCTGCCTTCTCTCTGCATCCCTTGGGTGTTAGCCGTGATACCCCGGGTTGGAGCACAGAGGTCAGAGGAAGCAATAGAACCTCAGGGTAGCCCTGATAGCTACCAGCAGCTAAGAGACACTCCACCTGGAGAAGGGGTTAGGGATTTGGTTCAGTGGGTTCTAAAAGGAGGCCCCAAAGTCCCTGTCTGGGAGGGTCCTCAGCTATTTCAGGGGAAAGGGGATGTCACGAGGCAGGACGTCAACCACAGTGTACAAACGCTAAGTAACGTGCAGGTGCTGCCTGGCGCTAAGCTTACCTGGGAGCTGGTAGCGTCATCCCAGAGGAGGGGGGTCAGGCTCTCTCTGAGCTTCGTGAGCAGCAGCCTCAGGGAAGGCCCCCCACTTCCCCATAACCTCCACGAGCACTGCGTCCACTCTGTGCTATGCGCTATTGTGGGGGTGTCCTGGGTCCCTTGGCACTAGGATTGCCTCAAAAGGCAGTTCTGATTCGCCTCTGAAAGGTTTGGGGCTGCCCTGCTTCCCCACTGCAAGTTGCCAAGGTCAGTGGGGACGGGTGCCTTGGGGGCAAGGCCGAGAGGAAGGTTCACCAGTATGACATTAGATTCGTCTCACCGTCCTCATTCTAAGCTCTCTGGGTGTCAGTCACTAATGAGGCTTGGGAACTGCATGTGAGCTGTTCCTCTATTAGGCTACAAGCATGGTGACTCAAATGCCAGCCACCTCTGTTGGCCAGACCTAAGAATCATTTGTGGGTTTTTTTCTTTTTCTTTTTTTTTTCTCATTCCCACGGCATATGGAGGTTCCCAGGCTAGGGGTTGAATTGGAGCTACAGCCGCTGGTCTCCACCACAGCCACAGCAATACCAGATCTGAGCCACATCTTCAACCAACACCCCAGCTCACGACAACGCCAGATCCTTAACCCACTGAGCAAGGCCAGGGATTGAACCCGCAACTTCATGGTTCCTAGTCAGATTCGTTTCCCCTGAGCCACAACAGGAATTCCAGAATCGTTTTGGTTATACAGATCAACTCAGGCCTTGGTGGGTTATCTGTAGATTTCATTCATGGGAACTCCAAGGTTAACTATCCATAGCCAGTGGTCTGTGCATGTTCATGAGTCCGCTCCGGCTGCCATTAACAAAATACTACAAATTGGGTGGCTTAAACAGCAGACATTAATTTTCTTGTGGTGCTGGAGACTGCAAGACCAAGGTCAAGTTGCCAGTAGGGCTGGTTTCTGGTAAGACCTCCCTTCATGGCTTGCAGATGGACACATTCTCTTTGTGCGCTGACGTGGCCTTTTATGTGTTTGTGGAGAGGGAGCTCTCGCATCTCTTCCTCTTCTTCTGAGGACACCCATCCTATGAGAATGGGCCCCACCCTTATGACCTCACTTAACCTCAGTGACTTCCTTAAAGGCCCTGTCTCCAAGAACTGTCACTTTGGGGTTAAGCTCAGACACTCCCATTGGGGAGGGGGCACAATTCAGTCCATAGCAACGTGTCAGAGGCTCCCCAGATGTCCCTTATGGTAATAATATCTGCTTTGCTGCTGACAGCTGCCACCACCTTGACTCATCTATGTCTGGCTCCCTCTGCCATGCTGCAAATCAGAGAGCCCATTTCGACAGTACCTATTTCTCAATGGCATCCTCAGTCTCAAGATGCCTTTGAAAGCCTTTTTTTCTTTTCTTTTCTTTCTTTTTTTCTTTTTTTGCACATATGTAGTTCGGGAGGTCTCCTTGACTTCAAGAATGAGAACTATGTGGTCTCTTTATCTGTTTTTTTTTTTTTTTTTTTTTTTTGCCTTTTTGGAGGCCGCACCCATGGCACATGGAAATTCCCAGGCTAGGGCTCAAATCAGAGCTGCAGAGCTACGCCACAGCCACAGTAACCACAGTAATGCCAGATTTGAGCCGCATCTGTGACATACATTGTAGCTCATAGCAACGCCAGATCCTTAACTCACTGAGCGAGACCGAGGATCGAACCTGCGTCCTCGTGGATACTAGTCAGGTTCGTTACCGCTGAGCCACGATGGGAACTCCCCTTTTGAAAGCTTTTGATGCTTCCTTCACCCACTAATTTCTCGAGGTAAAGGTTACAGGACAGACATTTAAATTTTGGGGGAGGGCAAAGTTAGGGAGTGAATGGGTAGGTGTTCATAAGGTCCAATACGTACTCTCCTATTCAGAAGTTTTGAATTTCTTCCCCTACGTTACGCCAGTGGGCTTCTAGCCACTCAATGCCATATGTCACAGGCTAGCACCTCGTCCAGGTTTGCATAAGACAACTCAGAAAACAGGATTACTGCCTGCTGCCTGAGCTCAGCACTGTGAATAAAATTCATGAACGCCTGCCACTCACTCTATTCCCTCGGCACATGGAGGTTCCCAGGCTAGGGGTTGAATTGGAGCTGCAGCTGACGGCTACACCACAGCCACAGCAACGTGGGATCGGAGCCATGCCTGCAACCTACACCACAGCTCATGGCAACACCGGTTCCTTAGCCCACTGAGCGAGGCCAGGGATCAAACCTGCATCCTCATGGATGCTAGTTGGATTCATTTCCCCTGCGCCACGGATGGGAACTCCGATTTAACTCTATCCCTTGACTGACATTGCATCACATTTCCCATCCCTGGATAATGTACCTTACGTCGATCCAGAAGGATGACAGCATCTTTGGGTGCTGGATATTACCCTCTGCAGAGGTGGCTCCTCCCCCTCTACACACCGACACGCGGGTCCCATGGAAGAGAAAGGACCGTAATTATTGACTCACATCATGAAGATGACCATTTACTCCTTCTCAGCAGATGTGGAATGACTCCATCTTTGCACTATAAACATTTTATCTTTTCAATTTGGGGAGGAAGGAGGGTTAACAAGCAGTTGGCTTCAGTACTCCTTGCCCTCCACAAAGATTTGTGCAAGCTAATCAGGATGCCATCATTCCCTTTGTCAGCAAATGGAAAAACAAACTATGGGAATATGATCCAATCAGGGTCAGTGGAAGGTGAAAAGTGCACTAGGGGGCTTCTAAAAAAGACTTCTTTTCTCCTGAGAAGTTAATGCACAGAGGAGTGGGCCCTTTGTTTTCCCTGTGGAAATTGTTAGGTCTGGATGTGACCCCTGCGAACTCCTGTAGCCATCTTGCCAAGAGCCTGAAAATGAAGCCCAAACATGAAGGATGACAGATTCAAGGGATCACAAAGAAGTGAACTGGGGCTCTGTGTCTGGAGCCTGTCGTACCTCTGGACTTCTCCCCTGATGACACTAAAGAAGGGAAGCTCTTACTAGTGTGCAACAGGTATTTGAAACACACATGTGCTTTTCCTGTGTGTGTGTGTATCTCTGGTGTCATATCTTGCCCAACATAAATTGCTAGAGTCGCTAAAGTCAAGTATTAGCCATCATCCAAACTGTCACTGATTTACTGAAGGAGTTTAGCGAAGATAAACCAGATGGTGAAGCTGAGACTTAGGAAGGGAGGGGATTTTCTTGGCCACAGTAGGCTCTATGGGACAGGAAGGGTGCTGCTTGTGCCCCCTCACCTCTCCCTTCCT
Organism: Sus scrofa; assembly: GCF_054392235.1. Taxonomy (NCBI): domain Eukaryota; kingdom Metazoa; phylum Chordata; class Mammalia; order Artiodactyla; family Suidae; genus Sus; species Sus scrofa. The sequence goes on from NC_139401.1 coordinate 120,990,389, forward strand.
GGCCCAGACTTCATCTTCCCTCCCTTCTCCTTCCCAGGTTGCAGATCTGGCCTGTGAGGAACATACAGAAACAAAACAGGAGCTGCTGGGTCCAAGGCACCGGCTCATGACACATGACAGACACTCACTTGACTAAACTGTTGTGTTTCAAGGCTCAAAATCGTTCAGTAATCTCTCAACTACACACCCCGCCCCCGGGGCCCCCACGGAATAAAACCAAGACACAGACTGCCACCTAGAGGTCATTTATAGCAGAGGGAAAAGGGTTCAAATACTTGCTCTGGGCTCACACCTGGGCAAGTCGTTTTTCCCTACAGGGATCCTAATTTCCTCTCCTATAAATACTTAGATCAGTAGTTCCCAAATTCGGCTCCCCAAAATGTGTACGCCTTTTTAGTCATTTGTAATTAGGTGCACTCACCGGAATTATCTATATGATCTTTGAAATTATACAAATGCCCATGCTTCACCCCTGGATATTCTGGTTCAGTAGGTGAGGAGCAAGCAGAGTCAGGGCCAGGACATATGTATAAAACAAAAATAAAAACCATCCACTGGTGCTTTCAGAGACCTCATGTAAGGAATCTGTGATGCAGATGTCAGAAGATGTTCCTGCAATAATGACAGTCTTCAGTGATGACCTCACGGATCCTAGTCGGGCTCACTTTCTCACTCTAGGGCACTAGAAGCCTTTCCTATTCTAATGTACATCGTAGATTTCCAATAGACCTTAATATTATGCAACACATTCAAAGGCGGTTAACCATAGAATCGACAGCTACGAATGGTCCAAGCACACCAGTGTTTTCAAGATCACAGTTAGGAAAATCTTAGATTAGGTGTCTTCACTCCGGTTGTCAAAACAAAATACCATGGACTGGGTAGCTTAAACTACAGAAATCTGTTTTTCAAAGGTCTGGAGGCTGGTAAGTCCAAGATCAAGGTGCCAGGAGAAGACTGCCTTCTCCCTATGTCCTCAAATGGCTTTTCCTCCACGTGTGTGGGCAGGAAGAGACCTCTCTCTCTCTCTTCTCCTCTTCTTATAAGGCCACCAATCTTATTGGATTAGGACTCCATCCTCACGACCTCTTTTATTTTATTTTTATTTTTTATTTTTTGGCCACTCCATGATGACATATGGAGTTCCTGGGCCAGGGGTCAGATCTGAGCCATAGGTGCAGCAACGCTGGATCCTTTAACCCACTGTGCTGAGCCTGGGATCAAACCTGCATCCTGGGGCTGCAGAGACTCTGCCAATCCCCTTGCAGCACAGCAGGAACTCTACCATGACCTCTTTCAAACTTAATTATCTCCAAAAATCCCTGTGTTCAAATACAATCACATTGGAGTTAGGGCTTCAACAGATTATCTGGGGTGGGGGTGGTACACAAGTCAGGCTACAGCACTAGGAGATATCCAAGGCCATTCTGAGTCTACATCCTAAGATTTTTGTTTGTTTGTTTTCCTTTTCTAGAGCCGCACCCGTGGCATATGGAGGTTTCCAGGCTAGGGGTCAAATCGGAGCTACAGCTGTCGGCCTACACTACAGCCACAACAACTCGGGATCCGAGCCGCGTCTGCGACCTACACCACAGCTCATGGCAACGTCGGATCCCTAACCCACTGAGCAGGGTGAGAGATCAAACCCGCAACCTCATGGCTCCTAGTCGGATTTGTTAACCACTGCCCACGACGGGAACTCCCCATCCTAAGATTCTTAGTGAATCATTTTCTTTTGATGAATCATTGTTCACAATATTAAGGAATTTCCCATGGGAAAATCATATAGATGACCTCACAGGGGCGTATTTTCCAAGTGTTCTAGTGCCTCCGATGAAAGGTATTACCAAAGAACAAAGGATTACTGTGAAGACCAACCTTTTAGAGGTTTGTCCCCTTTATTAATATTGGAACTAAATCAAGAACCAATATTCTGAACTTGCTCAAAATGCTAGCCCGTATCACATTGCCATTTCTAACCCAGATGGTGCCAAGACATATTTATCATCATGTCAAAACAAATAATCAATAAACAATCTGTAATAGGAAGAGAAAAAAGTTGTATTTGAACCAAACCAGGCCTAGGAAACAGCTAATCAGTAATTCTGAGAAGCTTCTCTGGAGAAGCATGGTTTTCATCACGGTTTTATGTCTTTTCACAACAAACAACAACCATCAAACACAAACATGGCAGGAGTACATTCCTGCAAGATTTCAAGAGGGAGAGATTAGCACGTACACAGTGAGTCAGCTTGACCTTAGTGTCTGGGAAGGGAACCTTATCTTTAAAGGAATATTAGCATAAGCGTCATAGGATGGGGTGGCATTTATTCCTATCTTCAAAGTGGACATACTTTACTTCTGGATAATGCATTCTTTTCTTAATGGCTAAAGCAGATGCACAAAGCATGATAAACAGGTCACAGGACAGGCTGTTCTAGTTAGCATAAAGTTCAAGCCAAATCACATATAAGCCAGAATGACTTCCCCATACCTCAATTGTGAAAATTTCTTCCGTCAATCACAAAATTTTACTGATCCCAGACAGTGGTCTAAAACTGTAATCCTGCATCTGAGCTTTACGTAACATTCAAGTTGTGGGCGAGATGTTTATTTTCTCCCCCCCCACCCACCCCCCCAGTTCTGTAGAAAGGACCTTCCCTTTATTTTCTATTGCTCTTAGGGTATGAAGGGAGAAGGCTGAGCTGAAATTCGAACAACTTGCAAATCCACAAATGTCTCCTTTACACCTAGTTTCTTTCTTTTTTTTTTTTTTCATTTTAGGGTCGCACCCACGGCATATGGAGGTTGCCAGGCTAGGGGTCGAATCGGAGCTGCAGCTACTGGCCTACGCAGGATCTGAGCCAAGTCTGCGACCTACACCACAGCTCACAGCAACGCCAGTTCCTTAACCCACTGAGTGAGGCCAGGGATGGAACCCAAATCCTCATGGATCCTAGTTGGGCTCATTAACCACTAAACCACAAAGGGAACTCCTACCCCTAGGTTTTGCTTTGATGTTCATCCCAATGGATTAGAAGGAATTCATACACCCTGAGTAAGCTCATATCTTACATATAGACTTCATTTCCATATATTAGTTCTTGTATTTTTATGAATCCATATTCTGCTTATAAGACTCTGCTCTAGGTAATGGCTCATATTGCCATATACAGACTGTGGTATACTGACTGAAAAGAAAGCCACAGCAATATCTCTCATCCCTGGATTTACAGCCCTTTGCTTGTATGTTGAAGGGAGAGCTGAGGATTTGCTGACGGAGTTAATGTGGGGCATGAAACAAACAGAGGAATCAAGGAGGACACCGAGGTGTTTGGCTTGAGCAATAGGAAGGAAAGAATTTCCATCTACCAAGGCGAGGAAAACAGAGGAAGAATAGAGTTCAGAGGGGCAAAAAGACAGTCTTAATGAATAAAACTTTCACAGATACTATATAATTTATTTACTTTAAAATTTATAATTTATTTACTTTTAGTAAACTTATAAAATTTATAATTTATTTACTTTTTAGTAAACTTATAAAATCAGTGAACCCAAGATTCCCTTAAATGTTCGCATATATAAACAACCTATAAAAGTAAGAGTTCAACTAAAATCCCAACCCCAAACCCATTAATCAACTATGTATTTTAAACAGGAACAACAGGAGCCATATTGTCTTTGGATGGAGCTGTTGTGGGCATCCAGAGAGTTGCCCTGCAGCATTATCTCATAAAAACGTGATTTATGAAAGAAACTGGAGTGTCATTGCCCTAAATGGTGAATTATGTGCATATATGTGATTACAATGTTAGAAAAAGTAATTTAATGATCAGAGTGGTAATTTGATTTTCCGGTATTGGTAATAAACTAAAAGTAAGTGCCTCTGGTAAAATCAGATAACCCCTCATTTTTATCTTTTCAACATCGATGCAGATGACCATATGATTATCTTCTTTTGGTCTTTAAAAATTTTTTTGATTAAAGTATAGTTGATTTACAATTTTTTTTCTTTTGGTCTTTTAATATAGCAAATCAAGGGATTTCTTAACACTCAACCTTCCTTACATTCCCTGGTCATGGTGCATCATTCTCTGAACATGCTGCTCTGGACTATGCTGGCTAATATTTGGGGCTTTCCTATTAATACCGCAGGCAACATGTGCAGCCTGGGTGCAAGTACTCTCTGGCTGAGCGATGCATGAATAATAAACAGGAACGTGTGTTCACAGAACCTCACAAAAGTGAGGGGGGGTGTCCAGAGACTGAGCGTCAGACAAGGAACTCGGAAAGGCGAGTGAGTGCCAGGGAGGGTGGGGAAGGTGAGCACCTGGCTGACTCTTCAGCCTCAGAGCACCTGGCCCTCCCCTCCCCAAGCGCAGCGGGCTCTGTCCCCATTACGTAAGACCTAGCCTCCCCTACAGCCTTGGGAAACATAGATTCCGCCCCCGCCCTCCAAGAGCAGACGTTAGCCCCGCCCCTTCAGGCCCTAGCGTGGACTCCATGTTGCGCCTGCGCACTAGCAACCATCTGGTCCAGTGGGAGGAACCCGCGCAGGCGCCGGTATGGGCCATGGCCCCGCCCACCCCTGCCCTGGGCCCGCCCACCCCTGCCCTGGGCCCGCCTCCGCGGAACGCACTCCTGCTGAAGCCTGGGAATATAAACATCAGAGTGGTAGTGAGATTTCCTGGTGTTTGGTAAAGCCTAAGTGCAAATGCCTCAGGTAAAATCATACCCACTGACCTGAAATAGGGCCAAATGGCAGATGGCTCACAGCCTTATATGAGACACATTCTGTAACACAAGAGAGGATAATAAAAGGGGTATAAAGTTCCAGCTCCATTTGGAGAAAAAGAGAAATGATTTGAACTTTGCATACTTATGAACCTCTCAGGCAGGAAATGAGACACTGCACCTTTGGCCACTCTAGTCTGGATGGCAAGAACAGAGCTGCTGACACCTGGGGCCCACGAAAGAGAACTGTACCCAACCACTCAGCATGTCTACAGGCAGAACAGATTGCCAGTATTGTTCTCCTTTCCCTTGGGGGTTGATTTTAGTAACCATAATCATAAGGCTTCTGCTGATGTGTTTTGTTTTGGGTTTTTTTTGTTTGTTTGTTTTGTTTTCCTTTTCAGGGCCGCACTCGTAGCATATGGAAGTTCCCAGGCTAGGGGCTGAATCGGAGGTGTAGCCGCTAGCCTACACCACAGCCACAGCAGCGCAGGATCTGAGCCGCGCCTGCAACCTACACCACACTCAAGGCAACACCGGATCCTTAACCAACTGAGTGAGGCCAGGGAACCAACCCACATCCTCATGGATACTAATCAGCTTCATTTCCACTGAACCACAAGGGGAACTCCCTGCTGATATGTTTAAACCATGGTAAGCTATACAGAAGACATGAAATTTTAGTTAACTGCATGTCTAATTCCAGTTAGGGCTGGATACTGTGTTGACATGTTTAAAGAATAAACAACGCCAAAAATTTCTTCTACTTACTTAATTCTGCTATTACAAAGGCTTTCTAAGATCTAGTGATGTCATGTAATGAAAGATGCCTCGGACACAAAGAACCAAGGTTCTCATGCAGGCCTCACCAGGAATTAACTGTGTGCTTGTGGCTTCCAGTTTTGGTCCTACTGACTTCTGATGCTTTGTACAACCATGCTGGTCCTCCTACCTCTGCCCTACCCTTGGGAGGATCAGGAGATTTCCCCCAAAACCTCCACAATCCCCAGATATATATTTATGGCCTTCATGAAGTGGTTAAAAGGATCACTTCTTATAGGGAGGTATTGGATTACCTATGACCTTTAGGGGTGAGCTTAATGAAGGGTGGAACTTCTACCATAGCCTGGAAAGACCCCATTCCCCTGCCACCAACTCCTGTTCTTAATCTATCAGATTCTATAGCTTAGAGCTCAGCCCTGGTTCAGGCAACAATGCACATGGCAGAGCCGTCGATTCTTTGATCAGGCGGGTGTTCATTGTGAATAATAAAAATCTACAAGTGAGATCTTCTGAAACAAATTTTATTGGAAGAACACAAGTATTTTACAAAATACAAGAAGCTTAAGCAGCAAATACATTCTAAAGACACAGAAATGAGGATAACCCAGGGAAACCCCACAATATGTCTTTTACATGATATTTTCTGCAGTGAAAGGTTATTAATGAGCCTTTGCAGGCTAGCCTAGCACCCATTCTTGGCATCTAGTCCCAAACTCTAAATATAACAGAAGCATGGTTTGCTCAACTAGGACAAGATGAAAAGTATCAAACTGAGTAGCTAAGGCCAAGGAACTCAGTCACACAGAAAACAGAAGGTGGTGGGAAGACCTCAGAGAAAAGAGGCCTGCTGCAGAGACCAACCAGCCTGAGACACTACCTTCCACCCTATAGGATACAGATACAGTACATATACACCTTGACGTGTCCCCATATGTAAAATATTTTACACCTGGACATGTCCCCATGTGTAAAATATTTTAAAAGATTTCTCAGGTAAGCACAAAAGCACATATTATAAGAAACAAAACCAACCCAAAGTCCAAGCCATTCCCAAAGGCACAGGACCCAAAGTCAATTTCTGGTCAAATGACAAATAGCTGATGTCACAGGCCACTCCTTGAGCTGAAGTCCTCCAGGTGAAGTTCACAGCTTTCGCAGAAGTGCTGTGATTCTACAAAATTCAAAATCCTATGGACTAAAGGTTAACCTTATATGTGCCAATGCAAATGCTATGCATACATAGAAAAACCAAGGCAAAACAATAATACAGAGTAGTAAATAGCATTACCCATTTCCCAGTGTAGAAGCATTCTTCCCTTTCAGTTCTAAAACCTCAAGACACTTGAGGGGGAGTATACATCTGTAACCACGAGAGGGTCTTTTTTGTTATTATTTTTAAACCACTTTATTGAGGTTATGAAGGTATGACTGACATACAGAAAGCTGCACATACTTAATACATACAACTTAATGAGTCTGGAGATAAGTATACCTCCACGAACCATCATCATAATCTATGCCTTAAACATATCCAACCCCTGTTAAGTTTCATTCCACCCTCGCTAATTCATATTATTATTTTTTGACAGAAGGTAGAATAAGATTTACTCTCAGCACATTTTTCTATACACAATACTTCAAACTCTGAGCTCAGGAGGAGACGCGCACGTCTTGGTTCCCAGCTTTAACTACATCCTACATCCCGTAGCTCAGTACCCTGACTGTACAACCTATAATCACTAGAGTCGAGTCTGCGACAGGCCTTTCAGCATTCAGGAAGGCTGCTATGTCTGACTGCTGGGGCAGACTGAGCAAATCAGAGCATCTCCTTAGGATTCATTCAACAGAGCCCACTGCTGTTCTTATCCAAACTTGATATGAAGCAGTACAGTAGGCCTGCACATGAGTAAGAAGAGGGAAGGGAAGCTGAGAAGGCCAACCCAAATCTAGACTGTGAAGGGGCCTGACTGGCGACACTCAGTAATCCCTTTATTGTGTCAGCTGAAGGGCTGCGAGGGCAAATTCAAATCCAGAGGGATCAGAGATCATTCAAGCTACATAGGAGGGCACACATTTTGCACACTCTTTCCACCCTGTTTGACAGGGCTGCACACTAAACATTCACAACGTGGGATCTGAGTCCTCGCCTCCTACCACATATTCTATCAGGTCCCATGTATCCCAAGACACAGAGATGACATCTCTGCCAGGTGCTCCTCTGGAGACTCAAGAAAGGGAGGATAGGAGAGGGAAAGCCCAGCTCCACCTGCCAACACACCAGTGACATCAGGGTATCAGTTTACACCCTCTCAAAACAAGGTCTGTAGTTTTAATCCTCATTCCAATTGATCCTAGAGATCCCAGAGAACTCCCCCTGAGGACAGAGGCACGGGTAAAAGCAGCCCAGAGGATGAGCAGTCACGCATACTGATCACTTGTCCTTCAGGTGCTTTTGGCACGAGCTCCTCCTGAGGAAGGCCTCTGCACAGGCCTGACTTTGGCAGAGCTCTGGAATCAGCAACTGGGAGCAGGGTGCCAATACCCAGGAGACCAGGTGTCTCATGGGAGCATGTTGTAAGGGCAAAAAAATAAGAAAAGTTAAAGAATCCCTGTTGAAAAAAGGGAAACGGCCTCTCTTTTCCCTTAAAACATTCACCTTGGAAAACTTATCAGCTCTTTCTCTGCCTCTTTGCAATGTATGCAAATCTTTTTCTTGAAGCTAAGTAAGCTTTTTGGTAATGTGACAACCCAGAATGTCCCTTTAAGGACCAGGCACCCAAACTCCTGGCAATAAGTGAGAACTAGGTAAAGGGGGAACAACTTGAGGAGCTGAAATCAGAAACTCACCTAGACCCTCGCAAAGAACAGGAGGAAATGGACACCATAAAGCAGCGCCTAAGAGTCCATAAAGCTACAGGAAAAGGGAGGGAAATATGTCCGGAGAAAAACAGCATAAGCAACAGCAGTTCCTTCTCAGAACTCCCTCAGATTATAGACTGTGCAAAAGTCTAGCAGGATGAAGGGCTCCCCTGTCACAGTGGCCATCCTTCACAGGCCTGCGGCAATACAGAATAAGGATGAGACAGCAAAGTCATCCTCTGCAGACAGAGCACGATTCACTTGGAAAATGGAGAATAACCCTGTTCCGTAAGAAATGTCTCAAATTTACAAGAGAGCCACATTTTTTCATAGCATATTCATCAGTGCCCATGGTTATCTTCTGTCCCCCAAATATACTGACCCAAAGGTGTGTGGGAGAATGAAGAAAGGGGACAGGAGGAGTTCCCGTCGTGGCACAGTGGTTAACGAATCTGACTAGGAACCATGAGGGTGCGGGTTCGGTCCCTGCCCTTGCTCAGTGGGTTGACGATCCGGCGTTGCCGTGAGCTGTGGTGTAGGTTGCAGACGCGGCTCGGATCCCGCGTTGCTGTGGCTCTGGCGTAGGCCGGTGGCTACAGCTCCGATTCAACCCCTAGCCTGGGAACCTCCATATGCCGCGGGAGCGGCCCAAGAAATAGCAACAACAACAACAACAACAACAAAAAGACAAAAGACAAAAAAAAAAAAAAGAAAGAAAGAAAGGGGACAGGAGAAACAGCCCTGAAGCCACAATGCCCCCTCACCTTGCACACCCAAAGCCTTGGGTCCTGCCCACCGGCAGCCCCCCCTTATATTCTCATTACCACTTTATTTCTCCCTAGGCTGTGGCTCCGTGTTTCAGGAATCGAAGCTAATCAGAAGCTTGAGATAAGAAAACCAGAGCAGCCTCCCTGCCCCAGACTCATCTCCTGGATCCTCCTGCCACCCCCAAGGGCGCAGGACCACACACAGTCCCACACATGCCACACAAACCCCCCACTGTCTTGGGAGGGCAGACAAAGGCCCCTTGATGCAACCTCATCTCCCCCGACAGCAAGACCAAAACGGCCCAGGGGCTAGACCAGCAGGCATCAAGGCCTCCCAGCAGATACACACAGAAGGAACAGCGACAGCCGGGGGGCATAGGCCCTCTTCGGCAAGCAGAACAGGGGGGCTTCCCACACGTCCCCACTTCAGCTCCTGCACACGGACAGCACCCATGTGACCTCTTGCTTCCAACTAACATGCAGAGGAGTCAGCAGGAGAGGGCGGAGCGCGACATGGAAATGCTCTGATGAAGCTCCAGCCACATCCCCACACGCGCAGGTGTGGTTCCTCAGGATCCCCACCAGCCACCGCTATGCACAGTGGACACTCTTCTGCTCAGCTCCTTCCTGTCACCAAGGAGTCCTGACCACAGGCCACGCTCTGCTTCTGCCCTAGACCCAACATCTCCCACAGCCCAGAAGCTCCATCGCCCCTATGTGCCTCCTGCAGGCCCCTGGCAGGGCATCTGAGCCACGGAGTGGAAAGGGGCGTCTGGACAGGGACCCAGAAGAGCACCCCCGCACAGCGACGCACCTTCGCCAGGCTCTCTGTGCAATTCGGCTCACAGAGTGGAGCCGTCCACGCAACCAGGCCTGACTATTCACAAGAAAGAACCAATGTCAGCATGGGCCTCCCATGAGACGGCCCCAGAGTCCTGGTCTAGGCCACCAGTGGGTGAAGAGCCCCCTTTCCTGAGCCACTTGTCACAGGCCAAGGCACCACACAGCACGAGGCAGAAACACCAAGACCTTCCCCAGCAGCAAAGCCCCAAATGCCTGGGACTCCTGGAAGATGGGGAAACGCCTCCATGGTAACAGCCTCCCCTTTCCCAGAAGGCCACCGATTCTCAGGTCACCCCCGATGATGGGCCCCGTGCTCCGCCCACCCCAGGCAGGACTAGGGGTTGGGAAGCGGGCAGGGGCCTGGCCTGCAGTCACACAGTCCAAGACCCCTTTCACACGGAGGGCCCAGGCCCTCCAGCAGTCTGCTTTCTCCCCCTGCTCTGACAGCCTTGCTCCAGAGGGCTACCCTTCCCAGCCCCAGCCCCAGCCCCAGCCCCATCTCTGGGCTTTAGGCAGCCCAGGGAAGGCCCGGTCGTTGCATCTTTCCTGATCAGGGAAGCTCTTCCCGGTCTCAGCCCCTAATTTCTATAGCTCTTCTCCTGAAAAGAACAGACAATCAAAGGCGGCCGGAAAAGCAGTCATGAAACTCATTTAGTTCAGGATGTATTCTCCCATGGAAACTGGTACAGCCACTGTCAAAAACAGTATGAAGGTCCCTCCCCAAAACTAAAAATAGACCTACCATCTGATCTAGCAATCTCGCCTGGGGTATATACCCAAAGGAATACTTTAAACCAAGAATTTATAAAGCATTCATATTCCTACCAGTGAGCAGACATTAACTGAGTACATGCCTCATGAGGCTAAGTGACATGCCTGGCCTAGCACTGAACGCCTGGGAAAGAAGCAGCAAACCAGATCCTAGCTCAGATTCCGAGGAGGATCATCTTCTGTTTTCCTGAGAGTCCTGATTGTGAGAAGGTCACCCATTAGAGGATCACCGTTTGAGAGTCCTCAACCTTGCGACTCATTTTTAAGTGCCAATACTCAGCAGATTTACCCATTAAACCATCCATTTAGGCCTTCCCGATCCCTCCTTCCAATGAAGGCACCCAAGAGTACCTTGATGGGCAGTGGGCACAAGTGCATGTGGAAGGGGAAGAAGGCATCACAGTAACTGTTCAGTTTCACAACTGTTTCTGATTAGTAAATAAACCAGTCTTGCTCACATCACTTGGTGAAGGAACATGGGTTTGGGTTTTTCTAAATATCTCAGGCCTCGGGTTTCCACTGGGTAGAAAACCATCATGACCTCATCTTCCACAGCTTTAAAGTAATTTAACCAATTACAGGAATGAATAAAAAGTCTCTGAAATGTCAACATGCTATCTAAAGGTTACATCCTTAATTTCTAATCACAAAGAGATGTAAATTTCTCTTACCCTTTGGTGAGTGAAATTTAGGTTCTGTGATGCCACCTTCTGGATAAAACCCATGCTAATAAAGCAACAGAGGAAGCAGAGGTATTTATGAAACTAAAGGTTCGAAGTGTTCTTAAACACACCTTGGTAAAGTTCATGCATTTAGCACTCTCTTCCCCCACCCCAACTGTCAAAACTCTTAATTTTCAACAAAGTAACCACTGCGCAGAAACAAAGTCTCTTTATATAGAGGAAGGAAAGGAGACCTCTTTGGCGCTGCCAGTTAACAAACACCCTCTTGGTGCCCAAACTTGGTGCTGAGTCACATCAGCTTCGATGTAAGGCATCAGTGCTGGCCAGAAAAGAAAGCGGCTCCGAGCAAAGCAAGGTCTGAATTGCCGGGCTACCTCTTGGCATCATAGCAGGATTAAAGAGACTGGTTTCCAAAGAGCTGCCAGGTAATCCCCAAAGGACATGTGCTGGCTCTGTGAAAGGAAACAAACGTTTAATTGAAATTATAACAAAAGTCTAAAGAAATGAAGTAGCAGTGGGCTCTGGACAGGTAAGGAGAAGAGCTAAACTAAGCCACAATGTTCTGTTTCAACATATGGATTCTGTAAATGATGTACTAATTCCTTCAGTACCTCTGTGTGCTGAGCACTTTACAAAAATTATCACACTTGATTCTTACATCCCTGATAGCAAGGTGTGATTCCCACTTTGCAAATGTGGAAACTGAGGCTCAAAGGTGCGAGTAAGAAAGACACAAGGGTCCTTCAGACTCAGATACTAGAAATGTATTGTGAATGGAACACAACGTATTGTCACAGCAACATCTGCAAGCCCCCCTCCCCAAATAAAAGCCTGACGAAGTATGGAAGAGTAAATATTTATGGAAGTACTGACCTGCATATTACTTGACTTATTAGCTTACACCTCCAGGACCACTGCCAAATAAATGCCTGCCCACCCACAGTGGGGGTAGACTGGCAGACTCTCATTCTCTGACACCCACTTGGTGTACAGATCTCATCTTTCTCCCTTGTCTTAGACAGAGCTGGCTTTAAATTATATTTAAATCCATGTTCTCATACCTGAAAAATAGCAGCACTGCCACAATCTGGATCCTTGGAGTTTGTTTTTGGCAATCCCGTCCAGTCCATCCTGCTTCATCCTGGTATTACAAGGGTTTTCCAAAAGGATAAAAAGACAGATCAACACTTTGATGTGAAAATGCCAAGATAAGGCTGTTTGGAAATCTGACATTCTGATAAAGTATGTCTCTAGTAGTGGCACCCACAGTGAACAAAGGAACACAAAGAAGGACTGGAAAAAGATGCCACTGACTAAAGACACTGATTAGAGATACAGGATCTGAACCAGAGAGTTAACAAGTAGTGCCCAGAGGGTGACCCCGACATTGTTGGAAAATCCTATCTTAGGGATTCAGGAAAGGCATTTCGATACCATCTTAATTATGGTATAGCTGACAGGGAGTGGGTGCTACCCTCTGTCCAGCATCTATGGCCCCACATGACATAAGTTTGCACTTACTTGTTTGGCAGGTCTAGAAGTTGGTTCTGGGTCCACTCTCTTCTCATTACAAGCCCATAGGCTGAGCAGTACTATCCTTTTCCATCCCAGGTCCTAAAGGAAATGGTGATTGTACACATCTGCAAGAAGACTTACTTATGGGCACACAGCTTAATACCACTGCAGCAATCTTAGGTAACTTGCAAACTCGTAAGTTAAGTAGCTAGGGCAAACTTCCCCTTTCCCTTACCCAGAAAAATTTCTGAAAATGGCTGGTAGGGCCAGAGCACCCAGTTATGCAGCCTGTGTGAGGTAGGGCAAAAGAGTGTTAAGACAGGAACTGCATGAATCAAATCACAAGATATGGCTGCTGCTTTATAGAAATATACCTGATTGCCCCTTCAAAATGAACCATGGCTCACCCTGCTTTAATAAAACATCACAGAGTAATTATTAAATATTTTTTTTGCAAGGCATTGCTAGTTATTTGCTAGAAGGGGAGTCTCAGAACTCCATTTTTTCTTTTCATGATGACTCATACAAAACCATGGGTAAGAAACCTTTGGAATGGGTTACCTCTTCTCACTTTGCTTCCAATCACAAAGATTATGGGTAATAAATCAAAAGGGTTTTGTGTTCTACTTCATAGACCATGAAATGCGCATTATACAACTGTGTTATTATTAGTCTCAGTAGTCGATAATATAGTTCCAAAACTGATAAAAATAGAAATGAGCTAATTTAATTCAGAACAAATTCATGAAGAATTTTTTTACATTACATGATGTTTCCAACATTTTTCATTGAACATAGGTCTTTGAAGAGAAAATAATGGGGAAAAAAGACATTGGGTAAAGTATAGGTTGAGGAATTAGCTCTTAATTTGCAAGTATGTTTCTAGGATACCATGGACAATGGGCATGTAATAAAAATCCCTTCACTCCACACTTAGATATTGTTCAAGGTCTAGGGATCTGCCTGAAAAGTCAAGATTAGTGAGGCTAATTAGTGTCAAAGTTCCTGAAATCTGCATTCCTGCCAGTACCAATGACACAGATACAGTAAAACCCAAATACCAGCGATGAGTCTTTCACATTTCTAAATGTAATCAACTTATGGATTTAGACATCATCAATGTTCCACCAATATAAGAGTCATTAAATCATTTCTACATGAGATAATACATAGACCTGAAATTGAAACCAAGAATCAACAAGCAAAAAGGCTAATAAGCAAACTTATAACCATCACCATCCCGGAAAGGAGGTAACTGTTTTACTTAACACAAAGTATCAGAGTCTCTCGGTGCTTGGGGTACTCAGGGCTTTGAGCAAAACCACAATTTTCCGTTAATTCGCTCCTTAAATACACTGCCTATTTCTTAAGCCAACATGCTAGCACTTGAGGCATTAAGGCACAGTCAGCACTTTTAAGAACAAAGAGGCAGGGACAGCACCCTCTGCAATGGTAGGGGAGCGGGACGTTGTAGCATTTGCAGTTTGGCTCAAGACCTCAAAGAAAAAGGACAAGGACAGGTGTTTTCCTCATCGGACTGGTCAGTACATAAACTGGCATAATATCCTTCTTTCTAAATAGAAAATATACAAATCATTTCTTCTATGGGAGAACGCCTGCGAATGAGGACTAGGCCAACACTTAAAGAAATAACACATTAAGTGCAAAATTATGGTTCTAAAAATAATACTCAAAAGAATCCACCGTGGTCAGCACGGGCCATGCACTCCCAGAAAACTCATTCTGGAGATGAATTTTCTTACATGCAAACTGAAAATGCTCCACGATTTTCAAAAGGAATACACGAAAAAACTAAAATCAGAACTGAACTGAATAACATGATAATCAACCTGCAATTATTTCGAGAAATGAAATCCCAAAAGCCAAATGACTTCAACGGGCGGCCGGGGACCGGCACTTCCGGGAATTCACTGTCGTAAAAGAACGGACGCGTAGCCAGATAGTCAATGAGTGTTTTTTTTTTTAACTGAAAACAAAACTTTCCTTATTTTTAATAGAGCTACGAAATAAGATACACAAAAGCTAATTCTCAGATAGATACGATGCTATTAAAACATTTTAATGATTTAAAAAACCCGTAATGTTAGGCTGCCGGGCCGCGCGCGCCGGTAACTGTCGTAAAGCAAGGAGCAGAAAGACAGAACATAATTTTTCCTCATTTGTAAATTGAATATAACGTGAAAATTTTAAACATAAAGCTTATTAAAAGGGCCAAGGCCCACATTTAATAAAGTGATACCGAACACAATTCTGTAAAACACAATCCGAAACTGTGTTAACGGCGAACATTAACATACGGCATACACTGTCGTAAAACGTCGAGAACTCAGCCAGCTGACAGTTCTGCATTGTAAAACTAGAGTACCTAAAAAGGTTCATTTTTAGGAAAATTTATGAATAGAGATCAAGACTAGAATTTGACAAAATGTATTATGTCAAACACGCAATTATATTATAAACTTAAAGCATTCAATCACACGTTAAACGCCCCTCTGTGAATTGAAATTTACACTAAACCATTTAAAGGAAATTTATTAGGAGAGCCGGGGTAAAAATTTAGTTGAATGCATGAGTACGAAGATGTAAAATTAAATGCCAAACAACACCCAGTCTTGGCTGTCAAGTACAGCTAATAGGCATTCACAGTTTCTAAAACATTCAGGCACTCAGCCAGATAATTCACTTCCAAAAGTGCACTCTGAAAATACTTTAGTCTGGAAAATATTTACGAAACACTGCCAAAATAAACATTAAAAAAATTCGAATGATTGCAATGTAATAAAAAAATACCCCACGCCACTATATTAAGATAAAACAGTAAACAGGATATCTGGGTGCGTGATTTCTTTCACGGTCTCAAAGCAACAAGGTTTTGCCAACAACAGTGCGATTTTTCTCATTCGAAAATTGCAAATAATAATTTATTAGGGAAAACGTAATGAAAAGTGCCAGGACCACTCTTACGTGAATACAATGGTATGAAACAAACATAAAATGCAAAAGACCCTTCCACTGAACTGAAGGCCATTTCCGAGGTCCATGAACAAACAAACAAACCCCAAGCCGACCAGGCTTTCTGTCTACTCATTTTCACGTTAAAATTTTCAGGCTTTTTGTCTTTTTTAAAACAGTACGTGAAGAAGGCCAGTCCGAAGAGATAACCAACAAATGATATTACACTTAGAGCCATGCTGTTAAATGAAACACAAAATTACGCTCAAAGGCAGCCAAGGGCCATCACCTGTCAGGATCGCTCACGCGCTTACTTTCTCTTTTCAGGTCGAAAGTAACAGAGATTCTACGACTGGCAGGGAATCTCACGAAAACGGGCAATATCAGCATTTAAACAAACACCCGACAACAACATCCACCTGAACATCAACACTGAACAAGAAAAGGCCAAACCAGCTCCCTGGCGGCCAAAGGCTCTGCGCCGCCCCGGGCCCACAACCTCCGCCAGCCGCCCCAGCCCTCCAGGCCCCTTCTTCACATGAAGCTGCAAACACCACAAAACCTTAAGACCACGAATGGGGGCAGCGGGATCAAAACACACATTTAAACAGAGGAAACGATTAGAAAGTTTCATCATTTCTTCCATAAAGCACAACGCTGCGTTCGAAGACCGCTAACGGACCCCCTCTGCCGGCGGTCCAGAAGCCGTCCACCTGCCGCCCACCCACGGCTGTCAAAGGGTACGAGGACACACCCTCTACCCCACTCTCTCCATTTCACACTACACACTGCCAAGGACGAAAAGAAATCAACGAAACTTACAGTTTTGAGCTCTCGGGAAAGGGAGCCGCCATGTTCTCTGCTCGCCGAAGTTAACGGTTCACGGAAGCCCACGGATGCCCGCACAGTCCAATCCAGATCCACAGGCGTTTGGTCACGCGCCAGGGCCCTCTTAGCCGCCCTTTCTGTGGCCCCGCCTCCGCACATCGTCATTGGTGGGTCTGCAGTGATGGACGGGAAGACTATCCACTCCCGTCAGGCCGGCAACTGGAACCCGCCCATTTCTCAAGCCCCAGCTCAAGTACTGAAATCCTTGCTCTTAATCTTTCCTTCTACGTCTGTGTCCATCCCTCAGTGCCCAGCTCTGCTTCTTAGGCCTTTGCACCTGTCTTTTCCTTTGTTTCCTGTCTTCTCAGTCTGGAAATCTTGCTCATCCAGTTTTCCCAGGCCTAGACCAGTTGCAGCCCCCTCCAGGAGCTTCCAAGGTTTACTCCTTTCGCCCCTACAGGAAAATGAGTTCTTCGCTATTAGATTTGGTCCTGGAGACACATCAGGGCAGAGATGCAGGAGAATCGTGTTTGACTCTGGGATCAGATAGTACTGGGCTGAGCACTGTGTCAAGGACCCAAGGTTTGCACTTGGAATTTTGGCAAGGCAGTTGAGGTTGTAGACACTTAGGGAAGGCCAGAGAAAACCAACACCAAAGTAACTCAGAGCAGCCTCCCAGGACTGGTCCCAGCAATGAATTCAAGCAACTCTAAGCCACCTTTTCAGGATTGCCCCATCTATTCTTTTCTTTGTATGTGGAAATCCTCCTCCTGCCCCCCTCCTCCACTTTCATGACTCAGGCCAAAGCAGCCTCTTACTCCCCCCCCCCACCCCGCCCCTGATTTCAGTTCCCTCCCTCATCTGCAGAACACTGATTCCTTTTGTCGTTGTCATTGTCGGGGCAGGATAACTAGCCTCAGATCTTGTCTGGAAAGGGCATCAAGCTTCATGATTATTCATTCTGAGGCTCTAAGCTTGCTCCTTGGCAGGAGGCCATCTGCTCAGTGAATTTTACAGCTGTCCAAACAAGGATGTGCAGATTATCTAGGTCAACTCCTTGAACGTTGAATTCAGCTGCTCCTAATGGTGGTAGGTGAACCTCACAGTGACTGGGTCATGTTATGCAATAATTCATGACGTTGCCCTACTCACTCTGGAATATCATCAACAGCCAACAGTAGCGACAGAGATGGCCTGATAATTCTCCAAGAGGAGACCTGAAAAAAACCGCAAAATGAAATTGGTTAAATTCAGTTCCAGAGAGATCAGCTTAGTAACACAGGGGAAAAGACTTGGCAGATACTGGGATGAGATTCACATCAACAGCGTTGCTCTTCTTTATCTTCCCTCCCCATGTGGATTAAGATCCCACATTCACCACGTCACTGATTGTTGAACAAGGCCTGCAACAACTCTCTAGCCCTCTGGATCATTGTCAAAGTCTTACCCCCAAGCCCCAGATCTGGGAAAAACTCACTTTCTGTGGCTTGCAAAGAAGCAGCCAGACTCTAGTCGGGAAGTCACCTATGTGACCAACGGCTGTGTTCTTAGTACCACACAATAATCTGGCTGGCTGTCTTTGGTGCTAGTGTTCTTGCCACCTGCGCCTTCATCCCCAAAGGCCTCTCTGTGGCTCACTGACCTGTTTGCTTGGAGATGCATGTCCTGCCATGCTGGTCAGAAGTAGAAAATTTCCCAGAATATCAATAGTCAAAAGAACTGACTAGACATTTCCCCAATGGCTGTGGAGTCGGGGCCCAGTAACAGACCTCTGGCTCCTTCCCCTCCTCCGTGTATCCCTGATCCCCTTCGCACTTTCTGCCTCCTTGCCTCCCAGTGGCCCTCTGGACCCACTCTTGCTCCCCCTCCTCCCACTCCCTTCTAGAGCATCAGGCCAGCTGCTTTGAGGGCCCGGGGCCATGGGAAGCCTGGTGGATTTCATGAGCATGGACCCATTGCTGTACGTGCTTCCCCGTGACATGTGCTCCTGGGATGGTCAGCACATTGGGCCATGTTCTCCATCTATTGTATAAACTTCTGGAAGTGGATCCACTGGGACAAAATAAATTTTTTGGAGCAGTGAGGAGAGTAGAGTTTGGCAGGAGGGCGGTTGGGAGAAGTAGGCTGGGTAAGGTTTCCATAGGACCTTGTTAAGTCTAGCACAGTTGGGATTTTCCTCGAAGTGTGATGGGAGCACTGAATCCCCTCCCTTCTCTGTTTCAGCGCACAGTGGGGACCAGTACCCAGGAATGCCACTTCCCTGCTCTCCTGCTTGGCTCCAGCTCAATCACCAGAGCTTCCCTAACCCCTTCCTTGGGTGTCCCTCTAACTCTGCAGCTGCCCCTCTAGCCAATTTAGCCTCCAGGGCACCCCCGCCCCCCACTTCTGGGCTACTGCTTCTTAGGATTGACCTTCTGAGGCAGTTCCAGGCACATGATGAAGACTTTCTACCTCTTGGTAGGATAAGTGAGCTGTGTTCTGAGCGCTGCAGAGAAGTGAACAGATCAAAGGCTGAGCCTGTGCTTTACTTAGCCCAGTATGGGACAGAAAGAGAAGCCAACCTCCGGAGCACCCGCACTTACTCACACTCTCATACGATCGTGACATCGTAATGTATACATCGGGACCTCACAGGTATGCACAGCTCAGTGATAAATCACGATGAAAACCTGAGACAACCAACCACATAAAGAAATACTATTTTCCCAGTGTTCTGTGATCATCTATGTGGGAAAAGAATCTGAAAGAGAATGGATGTATGTACATGTATAA
Organism: Sus scrofa; assembly: GCF_054392235.1. Classification (NCBI taxonomy): domain Eukaryota; kingdom Metazoa; phylum Chordata; class Mammalia; order Artiodactyla; family Suidae; genus Sus; species Sus scrofa. Next base: position 121,009,917 of record NC_139401.1, read on the forward strand.
CTGAATCACTTTGTTGTACAGCAGAAATTATCAGAACGTTGTAAACCACCTATATTCCAATAAAACTTTAACAAATGAAAAAAAAAAAAGCAAGTTGTCAGCAACCTTGAAACCTCATAACTGGCTCCCCAATCACTATTTTCTTCCTCCCTTTCAAAGGTTACCACTATCCTGACTCTCACAGTAATCACTTCCTTAATTTTCTTTTTAGTTTCACCAACTAAGCTTGCACCCCTAAATATTAAGCTTTGCCGGTTAAAATAAAATTATCCCGCCCCCCACATTTTTGGACATCTGACTCACAGGAAAATGTTAAAAAGAAAATGGGAGATGAGTTCCCTGGTGGCCTAGCTGTTAAAAATCCAGCACTGTCCCTGCGGTGGCTTGGGTTTGATGCCTGGCCGGATGGATGGATGGATAGATAGATAGATAGATAGATAGATAGATAGATAGATAGATAAAATAGGATCTCTCCACTCAGGTCAAGAAAGAAAACATTTCCATCACTCTAGAGGCCCCGCCCTCCGTGTGCAGTTTCCTATTCACTCTCTCCTCCCTCCCTCCCTCAAAATAATATGCTATTTTCGATATATCTTATCACATGATATCACTTATATGTATAATCTAAACAAATGATACAAATGAACTTACTTTAAAACAGAAATAGGAGTTCCCATCATGGCTCAGCAGTAACAAACCCGACGAGTGTCCATGAGGACATGGGTTCCATCCCTGGCCTCGATCAGAGGGTTCAGGATTCAGTGTTGCCACAAGCTGTGGTGTAGATGCGGCTTGGGTCCTGCGTTGCTGTGGCTGTGGTGTAGGCCGGCAGCTGCAGCTCTGATTCGACCCCTAGCCTGGGGACCTCCATATGCGGTGGGTGCGGCCCTAAAAAAACCCAAAAACAAAACAAACAGAAATAGACCCATAGACATAGAAAATCTATTTATGGTTACCAAAGGGGAAAAGGGGGGCAAGGATAAATTAGGAGTTTGGGATTAACAGATACACACTACTATATATAAAATAGATAAACAACGAGGACCTACTGCATAGCACAGGGAGCTATGGTCAATATCTTATAATAAGTTTTTTTTTTTTTTTTTTTTTGCTTTTTAGGGTCGAATCTGCAGCATATGGAAGTTCCCAGGCTAGGGATTGATTCAGAGCTGCAGCCACTCGCCACAGCCACAGCCACACTGGATCCAAGCCACACTTGTGACCTATGCTGCGCCTTATGGCAACGCTGGATCCTTAACCCACTGAGTGAACCCACATCCTCACAGACACTATGCCTGGTTCTTAACCCACTGAGCCACAATGGGAACTCCTACAACATGCCTTCTTGATTTATCAAATTCCAATCTCATGCAGTACTTTCAATATTTCCCTAGGTAAAGCAAAAAATTAGAAAACATTACCTCCATGTAGTCCCCTACTGATTCTATGCATTATTTAATGTATTTTAAGTCTCTCTACATTTTAATCCCATAAGGCAGTATTTGTTCAGATCTGCCCATTTATTTTCCCATTTCATTACCTTTTGCTCATTTAAAAATTTTTATTCTGCCTGAGGAATATATTAGCATTTCCTTTAAGTACTATTCTGCTAGTGACAAATTCTCTCAGGTTTCTCTTTTTTTGCATAAATCTATCTTCATTCTTAAAGTATATTCCATCAAGCTAATAATTGCTACTGTGAAGGTAACTTGCTTTTATCCCCTGAAATCTTTAAAATTTTTCTATTTGTCATTGGTGTTCGATGGTTTTCCTGACCTGTGCTTAGGTGTGTATCTTTCATTTTTCCCTGCTAGGTGTTTTCAGCTAATGTCTGTTCAAATACTGCTGCGGCTTCATTTTCTCTCTTTTCTTTTTCTGAAACTAAATGTCATCTAGTCACGTTCATACTATCCTGCATGTCTTATCTGTATTTTTCATCTGTTTATATTTCTGTGCTTCATTTTGATATTTTCTTTTGTTTGTTTGTCTCTTTAGGGCCATACCCATGGTATATGGAGATTCCCAGGCTAGGGGTCCAATCAGATCTGTAGCCGCCAGTCTACACTATAGCCACAGCAACACCAGGATCCGATACACGTCTGCGACCTACACCACAACTCATGGCAATGCCGGATCCTTAACCCACTGAGCAAGGCCAGGGATCAAACCCACATCCTCATGGATGCTAGTCAGGTTCGTTAACCACTAAGCCACAACGGGAACAACTGATATTTTCTTAAGACATATCTTTCAGTCTACTATTTAACTGTTAGGCTGTATCTGACCTTTGCTTCAACACATCTGTTGAAGGAGGCAGGACTCCTTTGTCATGGTCTGCCAGCCTGTAAGGCCAAGGGTGGCTGAGGCTTGCTGCATGGAGCCTGGGGGAGAGGAAAGGATGCTTATCCTGGATATCTGGAGTCTGCACTCAAGGCTCTGGGAAAGAGGATGGTGATAAGGCCACAAGGTAGGAGGCTGGGATCTGATGAGGGCAAGTCCCAAGCAGGCAGTTTATAGTGAAGGAAACACATCTCTGTACAAACATGTGGATATAGCAGATCTGGTGGAAAAGTCCCAACCTAAAGCATTGTTACTAGAGAGTAACAATGGCAGAGTCCCATTCTCAGAAGAGTGTTTATTTCAAAGCCCTATCCCCAGGGCATTTACTGAAGAAAAATCATAGGGAATTGCTTAACATCACGGCTACTTGAGGTTGCCAGCATCTGGTACTTGAGTCAGGAGAAAAAGATAATAAAAGTAAACCAATAAATAATAAAATATTGTGAATATCTATTGAAGCAAGTCATCTCTCACTACCCTTATGTTTCAAATTTCTTCATACTATTTTTGCTGTTTATTTTACCATATGAATCTTAAAATTGCTGGCCTAATCAAAAGAAAATCCTCTTGGAGTTCCCTGGGGGCTCAGCAGGTTAAGGATCCAATGTTGTCACTGCTGTGGAGCAGGTTTTATTCTGGCCCGGGAACCTCCACATGCCACAGAGGTGGCCAAACAGAAATAATAATGCTCTTGGTGGTTTGGTAGGAGGAAAAAAATAGTGCATATAATTTGATTGAACACAATGTTGCCTCATGACAAGATCCCCATCGCTGGTCCTGTACTGGAAGTAAAATTTAACTTAGGGAAATGTAACTATTTTATGATATTGAGTAAACTTATCCCAGATCTGGGGATATCATTTCATTTGAGTATTCTTCTGTCTCTCTCTTTAGCAATTAAAACATTTCTCTTTCTATAATGATTTTGATTTTTTCCATTATAGCTGGTTTAGAGTGTTCGGTCAGTTTTCTACTGTACAGCAAGGTGACACAGTCACACATACATATATACATTCTTTTTTCTCACGTTATCATGCTCCATCATAAGTGACTAGATATAGTTCCCAGTGCTACACTGAAAACATTATGTGGTGTTTACCGTTTAAAAAATACATTCCTAGGCATCATTTCCTTTGAATTGTTTTTCCGGATAGGGTCTTCTACCATTATATAGATTTTTCTTTATGCAGCCACACCTGCAGCATGTGGAGGTTTCCTGGCCAGGGGTCAAATCAGAGCTGCAGCTGCCAGCCTATGCCACAGCCACAGCAACACTTGATCCATGCTGCATCTGCAAACTACACTCCACCTTGTGGCATGGCAAGAGAATTAACCCACTAAGTCAGAATGGGAACTCCTACCATTAATATTATTATTATTATTTGCTCTTTAGTGCTGCACTCCCTTCATATGGAGGTTCCCAGGCTAGGAGTCTAATCCGAGCTACAGCTGCCGGATTACACCACAGCCACAGCAACACAGGATCCGAGCCGCGTCTGCAACCTACACCACAGCTCACGGCAACACCAGATCCTCAACCCACTGAGCAAGGCCATGACATTGAACCCGAAACCTCATGGTGCCTAGTTGGATTCGTTTCTGCTGTGCCACGACGGGAATTCCACCTTTATGTATCTTAACTGGTTATTTGCTGCATATATAAAAGCTGGTGATAAATTTATATTAATTTTATACTGTCACAATTAAAATCAGATGTAACAGGCAATGGCTAATTTTTCCTTCTCCTTTCCAATTTGTTAAAACTTAATTATTTCTTACCTTCATTCTTACATATGAACATGCATAAAGACACATTTGGAAAGCACCCATCTACTCTTTTAGTCTTTTAGTTTCTATATTGATCATTCTCTAGTCTTTCAATATAGCAAATTAAGAGATTTCCCAACATTAAAACTTCCTTACATTCCCTGGTCTTGGTGCATCATTCTCTGAATATGCTGCTCTAAATTATGTTAGCTAATATTTGGGGCTTTTACATTAATGTGGCAGGCAACCACATCTGCAGCCTGGGTGCCAATAATCTCTGGCTGAGAGATGCATGAATAAGCAGGAAAATGTGTTCACAGAACCTCACCTAAGGGACGTCCAGAGATGGAGGGTCCTCCAGGGAACTCTGAAGGGTAAGTGAGTGGCCCACAGGGAGGATGGGCGCCAGGCCTACTCCACACTCCAGAGTACTTAGTCATCCCCTCCCCAAATGCAGCGGGATCCACACTCTACACTTGGCGATTAAGGCTCCTCCGAGGTCCCCCTCCCCTCGCCAGTGTCCCGCCGCAGGAAATCTTGGCCCCGCCCCTCATATTCTGAACCCGCCTCCTCGGGCGAGCGCTAACTCCGCCCCCACGCGCCTCTCCACACCCCTCCCCGCCCGCCCTACGCGGGCTCCATCTTGTGCCTGCGCACTACGTGACGCCAGGCACTGTGGGCGGGGCCCGCCGGCGCCGAGCACCGCCCACGGCCCCGCCCGCTCCGGCGGGCCCGCCCCGCCTCCCCGCACACGCACTTCCCGCCCCGCCTCCTCGCCCACCTCGCCGAGAGGCCCCTGCAGCCCAGCCAGGCGAGCGAGGCGCGATGGACGGCCGGGTGCAGCTGATCAAGGCCCTCCTGGCCTTACCCATCCGGCCCCAGACGCGTCGGTGGAGGAACCCGATCCCCTTCCCCGAGACGTTTGACGGCGACACCGACCGGCTCCCGGAGTTTATCGTGCAGACGGGCGCCTACATGCTCGTGGACGAGACCCTGTTCTCCAACGACAGCCTGAAGGTGACGTTCCTCATCACCCGCCTCACCGGGCCGGCCCTGCAGTGGGTGATCCCCTACATCAGGAAGCAGAGCCCCCTCCTCAACGATTACCGGGGCTTCCTGGCCGAGATGAAGCGGGTCTTTGGATGGGTGGAGGACGAGGACTTCTAGGCCGGGAGCCCCTCGGGCCCGGGGGCGGGTGCCCGCGGGAGGGTCCGCTCTGCCCGTCGCCCAGCCGCGCAGACCGCCGCGGGCGCCCTCCCGCCGCGCCTCCCCCGTCCCTCACCTTCGGGTGGCCGCGCTCTCCCCGCGCGCTCGTGTCCCCTCCCGCGTCGTGCTTGCCTTTGTTCCAGGAATAGCGCTCCAGGTTCCCGCCGCCTCCGCCGCCTCCAGGCCTGGTGCGGACCGGCCGCCGCCCTCTCGGGCCGGCCCGGCCCCTCCCGTGCACCCTTGGACCCGGTCCTGCGCTCCAGCTGCAAGCCGGGCTCCTGTTACACGCGGGACGGACCACCTGCAGCCCGGCGCCCGCCGACCGCCGGCGCCTGGCCGGACTCCCAGGCCGGCATCCGGGTGCCCAGAGACCTGCGCTGCCGCTGCCGTGCCCCCACCGTCCACCGCATCGCTCCCGCCGACGCCCTGCAGCCTTCGGGGATCTGGACTCACCACCACCCCCCGGGGGGGTGGGGTGCCTGAGCCGCTCACTGCCCCCCGAGACGATGATTGCAACAGCTCTCCACCGCCGCGGAGGGGCCGGCCAGCCTTTCACCGTCAGCGGGGCCCACTCCCTCCCTACTCCCAGAGACATCTCCTGCTCCCGCTCCCGCTCCCGCTCTTGCTCCTGCTCCTGGCAGCCACGTCGAGTCACTCATTGTCTCCTGTGGACCTGTTAGTTTCGCCCAGAATCCAGTTCTCTTCTGAATTTGGAATATTTTCTTAGTTATGTGTTTGTTGTTCAACAATATAACTCTGATATCCACCCAGCTCCTCAACACTACTTGGAAAAAAGTCTTTTCTTATTTTCAATAAATGTCAGACACTATTTAAAAAGAAAATTGAGTCTCAATGAATATGGTGCTTCTCCTTCCCCATTCATGTAAAAGCAGTCCGGAAGTCATGGATGTCCCTCGCCCTTCCCTGGGTGATGTTAGAGGCACTCTCCGCTCTGTTGACTCTTGCCGATAAAATATCGAAGTCAGAATCCTGAGGTGTTCCTGGCATGGAGACCCCGCTGGCAACCCATTCAATCCCAGATGATAGGTCCTCTAAACCAGTTAGGTTTATCCCAAGCATCTTAAGAAATGGCTCTTTACTTTGGCCAAGGTGATGTTGAGAAGTTCATCCAGGAGGCTTCTCTGAAAAGCTTTCCTCATTTCCAAAAATCCATTTGAAAGCACCCAAATTGTCCCAAACTGTTAATCCAACACAGATGGTGAATAATGTCAAAGTTTTATTTATCCCATTATTCAGGGAGCCAGCGGAATGATACAGGTGCTTTTGAAAAATATTTATAGTACCTTCACTGTGTAGGTAGTGGGGGTGGGGAAAAACACAGAAATGATATTGTTGATACATAAACCTGGTTGATGACCTGTAGGAAAATAAAAGTATAAATTTCCCTAATACGCAAAAAAGGTCATCTCTCTTATCTGCAGTTTAACCTCTTACATTTATAGCACTGTAAAAAGCCTGTGTTCCTTTACCAATTGTTATTTAATGAATTCACATATACCCTGCATCAGATGATTCCCAGGTGGGCTTATGGACAATCCTCTGGTGTGATTTTCAAAGGCTATACAAGCTCATGTATTGTCTCATTTCTAAATTTTGGTGATTTTCCAGAACACAAGAAAGAGGAATAAATAACACCAGTGTTTTTTTCACTTTTTCCCCTCTATCTTTGTTTGAACCAGTATGTTTGGGCCTTTCATATGTTGTAGTTCACAAGGCTGCATTGAGATGGAGATACATTACTTGCATTATGTGTCTTTTTTTGTTCCTCCCAATACTGAAACCACCCTTGACTTGCAATATAGCATGTGATAGGTCAAAGTCTTAGAGTCAGGAAAAATTTGAAGTGCTTAATGAAATGGAGTTTTATGATTCACAGGTTCTTAAAATAACTGAAAGCGGGCTCATGATGAGGTTCCGATTCAAGGTGCTGGCAGGAAGGCTTCCTGGACGGGTTGAAGGCTGATCGTGCTAAGCACATGCCCTGTTTGGTTTAAACACAGATTCTGCTCAAGCGGTTTGGGAGCTGCTGGGAAGCAGTTTACTTTCTGCAGTGGATCCAGCGCATTCCCTATGGCCTGCGTCCTCCTGGCTCTCGAGGTAGGCAGGATGGGCTGGGGCGGGCGACTGGGCGTCCTTTGAACAGTGCTGGTCGCCCCCACCTCCCTCAACCAAAATGCCCCTGCATTTTACTCCCTCCTGCCGGAATGGCTCTGTTGGGGATTGTTCTTTGGTCTACATTTGTTGTGTCATGCCAAGTCCTTTTTCGGGATACAAATGTCTAGGGCAGGGTTAATAGTTTGCAAGAGTTAATCAGGACCATTTTTGGAAGATTGAAGAAGAAATGGCATTTGTAAATAGAAAAGGGAGGTTATTTTTCATTACCGTCTCAGCTCTGAACCCTATAATAAAATAGCAGAGACTTGGTGGCTTAAACATCAAAACATTTATTTCTCAGAGTTCTAGAAGCTGGGATGTCCAAATTCAAGGAGCTAGTTCATCAGTGTCTTGTGAGAGCTGGGTTTTTCCTTTATCCTTACACCTTACACGGTCGGGGGCAGGAGGGGGCACTCCTATCTCTTTTTAAAGGGACTCTACTCTCGGGAGTTCCCATCGTGGCGCAATGGTTAACGAATCCAACTGGGAACCATGGGGTTGCAGGTTCGATCCCTGGCCTCGCTCCATGGGTTAAGGATCCAGCGTTGCCGTGAGCTGTGGTGTAGGTCACAGACGTGGCTCGGATCCCGTGTTGCTGTGGCTCTGGCGTAGGCCGGCAGCTACAGTTCCGGTTAGCCCCCTAGCCTGGGAACCTCCACATGCCGCGGGAGTGGCCCTAGAAAAGGCAAAATAAAAAATAAAAAAATAAAAGGACCGTACTCTCATTTTGGCACTCCAACCTCTTGACCTCTTCTAAACCTAATAACCTCCCCAAATGTTCAAACACCATCACATTGGGAATTAGAGCTTCAACATATGGATTTGGGAGGAGGAATACGAAGATTTAGTTCATAGCAATTACTTTGCCATCTCAATCATTACAGTTGTCATTCATACTTTGTTTCCCTAACTTCGTTCTCAGCAATTTATTCTGTCCCCCACCATAAAGCCCCACCTCAGAAGTGACTATCAAAGGAAGGAGAAACATAAATACTGAAACGAGAAGATGTATATAAATATCAGAGGCATGAGAGAGAAAATGCAATCAACCTTGGTGGTGGTTGGGGCCAATGTTGATTTGAACTCTAAAAGTTAAGATAATATCACACCAATTTTGTAACACACGTGTACAAAATGTTCATACAGAAAATACAGACACAGAGGGGACAACGTGGTCCTCGAGTGGTTTCGCGTCCTGAGTTTTCAGGTTCTGGAGCAATCCTGGTAGAGAGAATTTGTGTAATAAGTGGTTTGAAAGCACAACTTTCAAATTGATACAACCATAATTCCCACACAGCTTGTTGATGAACACCTGTCAAAATTTTATTTAATGCATTATTCAGGAAAGCAGCAGAATGACAGAGTTAGTTCAAAAAATCCTTTATAGCTTGTGGGAAAAAGAATTCAGTAATAATTTTGTTAATTTATGTACAACCCTGGCCTATGTCCAGAAGAACATCACTTCTTACTATATTTCTACAAATGAATTCCTTAAGTCTATAATATTTTTTGCAATTTTCAGAAGGCTCACTTTATTGCATTTAAAAGATGTCCTTGGGTGTTCCCATTGTGGGGCAGCAGAAATGGATCTGACTAGTATCAATGAGGATGCAGGTTCGATCCCTGGCCTCGCTCAGTAGGTCAGGGATCCAGCATTGCCTTGAGCTGTGGTGTAGTTCGCAGACGCGGCTCAGATCCAGAATTTCTGTGCCTGTAGTGTAGGTGGGCAGCTATAGCTAGGATTTGACCCTTAGCCTGGGAACTTCCATATGCCTCTGGTGCGCTCCCCCCCACACACAAAAATGTCCTTGAATTAGAGGTGAAAGTCCATGGCATAACAATGTGGCTGACGTTTTTGAGCACTCCCTATGTTCCAGAACCTTACACAAATGTTCTTGTTTGATCTTTAGCACCCTCGTGAAGTAAGTGTTGCTGTGGCTATGGTGTAGGCCGGCCTGGGAACCTCCATATGCCACAGGTTTGGCCCTAAAAAGCAAAACAAAAAGAGAAGTGGTAGAACTGGGACTCACATTGAAGATTCCAGAAGCTCTGTACTCTTAACCAATACGATGCCTGTGCTGCAAGCATTTTTATTTTTATCTTTTGTCTTTTTTTTGAGGGCCACACCCGAGGCATATAGAGGTTCCCAGGCTAGGGGTCTAATCGGAGGTATAGCTGCCGGTCTACACCACAGCCACAGCAATGCCAGATCTGAGCCACGTCTTCGACCTACATCACAGCTCATGGCAACGCCAGATCCTCAACCCACTGAGCGAGGCCAAGGATGGAACCCGAAACCTCATGGTTCCTAGTTGGATTCATTTCCGCTGCACCACGATGGGAACTCCCATTTGTATTTTTCACAGCTCTATTGAGATATATTGGGCACACCATAAAATTCAGCCATTTAAAACGTGGGCGTCCAGGTCTTTTAGTTCATTTACAGAGTTATACAGACTGCTTAACCTCACTAATCATCAGGGAAACGCAAATCAAAACTGCAATGAGATGTCACCTCCCAGCTGTTAGGATGGTTATTATTAAACATAAGAAAAAAAGTGTCGGCGGAGATGGAGAGCTCCTCCTACAACAGCTGTCACGCTCTTGGTGGGAATGTAAAGTTGTGCAGCCACTAGGGAAACCCCTATAGAGGGCCCCCCCCAAATTAAAAACAGAATTACCATGTGATCCAGCGATTCCACCTCAGTGTATTTATCCAAAGAAATTGAAATCAAGATCTCCAAGAAAGACCTGCACTCCCACGTTCACTGTGGTATTATTCACAATAGCCAAAATATGGAAATAATCTAAACCTCCATCAGTGAGTAAATGGTTAAAAAAAAATGTTGTATAGGAGTTCCCGTCGTGGCTCAGTGGCTAATGAATCCGATTAGGAACCATGAGGTTGCAGGTTCGATCCCTGCCCTTGCTCAGTGGGTTAAGGATCTGGCATTGTGGTGAGCTGTGGTGTAGGTCACAGACGCAGCTCAGATCCCACGTTGCTGTGGCTGTAGTGTAGGCCGGCGGCTACAGCTTTGATTCGACCCCTAGCCTGGGAACCTCCATACATACAACGAAATATTCTTCAGCCTTAAAAAAGAAAGAAATGAACTCTAGTTGGCTTGAGCCCAGGTCATTCACTTGGCATCTCCTGGGACTCTCTTGCTCAGTCTTAACTGTCAGTTGTGGCACATTTGCAGCAACCCCCGCCTGGAAAGGACATGGAGGCCAAGGGCCCAAGCCCTTAGGACCAGGTAAGCCACCAGGACTTGCAAGGTGAAAACCCGAAAAGGATGGCATTTTATGCTGGGTAGTAAAGGAGGAAGAGGGTGAGCCACGATTGTGGCGGGGAGACCAATTACAGCAACAGGAGCTCATTACACGAACCTACATCTTCTTTTTTTTTTTTTTTTTTTTTTTTTTTTTTGTCTTTTTGCCTTTTCTAGGGCCGCTCTCGAGGCATATGGAGGTTCCCAGGCTAGGGGTCCAATCGGAGCTGCAGCCACCTGCCTACACCACAGCCACAGCAACGCGGGATCCAAGCTGAGTCTGCGACCTACACCACAGCTCACGGCAACACTGGATTCCTACCCACTGAGCAAGGGCAGGGATCAAATCCGCAACCTCATGGTTCCTAGTCGGATTCATTAACCACTGCGCCACGACGGGAACTCCCCTACATCTTCTAAGTGTCCTCTCAGGAAGAGAAGCCACGGAAACCATGAAGAAGATGCTCCCCTAACCTGGATGGAGAAGCAGATCCATGCCACACAAGGGGTGCACAAAGGTACACGTGAAAGTGTGCCACTCAGATCTCCCTTCAGCCAAACCTTCTCTGAGGATAAGACTGAGCAAGCACCCTCCAGAGGCTGCACTTTTGGACCCCATGTCATCTTCACACTGAGGTCATGCTCTCTTTAGGCTGCTGCCAGTCAATGCCTAGCGGAGCAGGGATACCAGAGCTGGACCATTTCTGTCTGACACAGGACTCTACTAACAGCTCATCTTTGCTCGGAGCTCCCCATTTCCCAAAATGAGATTTTTTTGCAGGCATAACCTGCAGACTAAGGCTGTTTCTTTTTTTTTTTTGTCTTTTTTTTTTTTTTTTTGTCTTTTTAGGGCTGCACTCATGGCATATGGAGGTTCCCAGGCTAGGGGTCCAACTGGATCTGTAGCTGCCACCAGCCTATGCCACAGCCACAGCAAAGCATGATCCGAGCCATGTCTGCGACCTACACCACAGCTCATGGCAATGCCGGATCCTCAACCCACTGAGCAAAGCCAGGGATCGAACCTGCAACCTCATGGTTCCTAGTCCAATTCATTTCCACTGTGCCACGACGGGAACTCCTAAGGCTGTTTCTTCTCTATCTCCTTTACAGGTGTCAGCCTAGCATCATAGGCTGAAGACTCTCCCCACCTGTCCCTTCTCCTCTTCTTTATCCTCCACAGGCCTTCCCCCCAGTAAACTACTTTTTTTTTCTTTTTACAGCTGCACTTTCAACATATGGAAGTTCCCAGGCTAGGGGTCAAAACAGAGCTGCAGCTGCCAGCCTACACCACAGCCATGACAACACCAGATCTGAGCTACATCTATGCCCTACGCCGATGCTTGCAGCAACACTGGATGCTGAACCCACTGTGCCAGGCCAGGGATGGAACCCACATTCTCACAGAGACAACATTGGGTTTAGCCCACTGAGCCGCAGTGGGAACGCCTCTCCCAGTAAACTGCTTGAATGAATAATTAGCATCGGCTTTTTGGAGGACTGCAAATCACAATTGACAAAAATTATAAATTGGACTTCATATAAACTGTAAAAACCATAATACTTAAAAAGATAACTCTCAGAAGATTGAAAAGCAAGGTATAGACCTAGAAAAAAATGTTTGGAATACACATATCTGACAAAGGACTCTTAGCTAGAATATATAAAGAACCATTATAACTCAGTAATAAGGAGAAAAATGGCAATTAAAAAATGGCCCAGGGATTTGAACAGACTCCTCATAAAAGGAGATATATATATATAAATGGGCAATAAAGACATCACTATTCATCAGGGAACTGAAAATAAAAAATACACTGAGATAAGATTCACACACTGGAATGTCTAAAACTAAAAATAATAAATTAAGGAAGTTCCCTTGTGGCACAGCAGGTTAAAGATCCTGTGTTGCCACAGCAGTGGCACAGGATGCAACTGTGGTGCAGGTTCCATCCCTGGCCCAGGAACTTCCACATGCCATGGGTGTGGGCAAAAAAATAATTAGTTAAAATATGTTAAAATGATGACAATATCAAGTGTTGATGAGAATGTGGAGGAACCGGAACTTTCATGTATTGGTGATGAGAGTGTATAATTGAAAAACTGTTTTTCAGAGTTCCCGATGTGGCGCAGTGGAAACGAACCCGACGAGTATCCATGAGGACTCGGGTTCCATCCCTGGCTCACTCAGTGGGTCAAGGATCCCACGTTGCTGTGAGCTGTGGTGTAGGTGGCAGACTTGGCTCCGATCTGGTGTTGCTGTGGTTGTGGTGTAGGCCAGCAGGTGCAGCTCTGATTTGACCCCTAGCTGAGAACTTTGCACATGCCACAACTTCAGCCCTAAAAAGCAAATTAAAAAAAAAAAGAAAAAGAAAAACTATTTTGGAAAACAGCTTGGCAGTTTCTTATAAAGTTAAATATACAATATACACCAACCAGACAACGTAGAAATTCCACTCCTAGGTATTTGCCCTAGAAATAAGAACATATGCCCACATCAAGACTTGCATACGTATTTTCCTAAAAGCTTTACTCACAATAGCCTCAAAGTAGAAACTACTCACATTTCCATCAAACAGATTAATAAAGAAAACAAATATGGTATATCCATGCATTGGACTACTCCTTGGTAATAAGAAGGAATGAACTACCAAAACACGCTATAATATGGATGAGTATTAAAACATTATGCTATGGTGAGGGAAGTCAGATATCAAATAGTACATACTGGATCATTCCGTTTATATGAAGACCTAGACTAGGAAAAAACTAATTTCCAGTGGTAGATTGCTCGGACTAGGGGTATGACTGGTTGCAAAGTGGCACAAGCCAACATTGTGGAGTGACAAACCCGGTCTCTATCTCGATTCCGGTGGCTCAGACACACATATACGTATGTACATACACATTTACATACCGCGGGGTAAGACCTAAAATTAAGGCCCAGTAATGGTGTGCCGCTTTGACTGCTGAGCAAGCCTGGAGGGCCTCCATGGCCCTCTCCGCTCTGCTCCCAAGGTGGGGTGGGGGTGGGGGGGTCCCCCGGCCAAACACCTCTTCCCATCACGGAGACGACACGCAGTTCTTGCTCATCTCCGCGTAGAGGGTTTCCGTCTCCCACCAGCGTGAGGAATGATCCACGCAAGCCCATCACATCCTCCCCCCGGGGCAATGCGTGCACCGCACCCTCTTGATGCTGCAGCGCCTGCCTCCCCTAGCCCCTGCTGGCTCCCTGTGTTCCCAAGCACACCCCCACACCAGGTGGCGTGCAGTGTGCCCCCTCCGAGCTGTGAGGATACGTGATCAATAAACTGTTGTTGATCTTGTCTGCCCAATGTCAGGGGTCATGTTGGTTCAGCCACCCCCATAACCCTAGGGCAGGAATCCCTCCCTCACCGACACGGTGCGTAGCGGGCAATTAAAACCCGCTCATACACACACATATACACATAGCCGCTGCGTATACTTTCCAAGACCTCCGAGTGGATGCCTGAAGCCAGGGGTAGTAGCCGACCCCACACATACCATGCTTTTTCTTATACGTGCAGGCCTCTGGCAAAGTTTAATTTATAAATGAGGCACAGCTGGAGTTCCCTTCGTGGCTCAGTGGTTCGCGAACCCAAATAGGAACCATGAGAATGACAGTTCGATCCCTTGCCTCGCTCAGTGGGTTAAGGATCGGGCGTTACCCTGAGCTGTGGTGTAGGTCGCAGGCGCGGCTGGGAACCCACGTTGCTGTGGTTCTGGTGCAGGCTGGCAGCCATAGCTCCGATTCCACCCCTAGCCTGGGAACCTCCACGTGCTGCAAGTGCGGCCCTAAAAAAATGAATAAATAAATAAATAAATAGGCACAGTTAAGAGATTAACAACAGTAACTAGTAATAAAAAAAAACAGTAATTAGTAATAAAATAGAACAATTATAACAATATACAAGAGTTGGGAGTTCCCGTCATAGCTCAGCAGAAATGAATCTGACTAGTATCCATGAGGCTGCGGGTTCGATTCCTGGCCTCGCTCAGTGGGTCAGTGATCCAGCACTGCCGTGAGCTGTGGTGTAGGCCAGCGCTATACCTCCGATTTGACCCCAAGCGTGGAAATTTCCATATGCTGCCGGTGCGACCCTGAAAAGCAATATGTATATATATATATACATACACACAAGAGTAAAGGTATGTGAATGTGGTCACTCTCTCTTAAAATATCTCATTAGGGAGTTCCCGTCGTGGCCCAGTGGTTAACGAATCCGACTAGGAATCATGAGGTCGCGGGTTCGGTCCCTGCCCTTGCTCAGTGGGTTAACGATCCGGCGTTGCCGTGAGCTGTGGTGTAGGTTGCAGACGCGGCTCGGATCCTGCGTTGCTGTGGCTCTGGCGTAGGCTGGTGGCTGCAGCTCCGATTCAGCCCCTAGCCTGGGAACCTCCATATGCCGCAGGAGCGGCCCAAGAAATAGCAAAAAAATAAAAATAAAAAATAAAAAAATAAATAAAAAAAAATAAAACTTATGAAATGGAAAATGGTATTTTCCATTTAACATTTTCGAACCATGGTTGACTGTGGGTGAGTAACTGAAACCACGGAAAGAGAAACGTTAAGATAAGGTAGGAGTCCTGTATGTATGCATGTATTATTCCAAAGTGCACTGAATAGACACTTAAAATGGGTTTTTGCTGCCTGTAAATTGTAACTCAATCCAGAGTTAATGTTTAAGCCTGTTAAAAAATGAGTTGAATATTCACAATTTAATGAGAGTCATCCTATTGTAATATGGTGCTATATGCCCATTAGATGAACTACTGAAACAGACTTCGTGGCTCAGGAAGAACTTCTGAGTGAAGTGGACAGATCCAGTGAGTAGGAACTGGTCTGGTGAAAGTTGTGGGAAAGCAAAGAACACAAAATATTCCAGGCAAAG
This sequence comes from Sus scrofa, assembly GCF_054392235.1. Lineage (NCBI taxonomy): Eukaryota > Metazoa > Chordata > Mammalia > Artiodactyla > Suidae > Sus > Sus scrofa. The sequence continues at coordinate 121,025,587 of NC_139401.1, forward strand.
GGATTGAAAACCTAGAGAGAGCCTGGCCCATGTCAGATCCAAGAGTGGTCCAAATCCTACGCCAGAAACTTGGTCCCGTCCCAGCTCTCTACCTCCCACAACCTCCACATTCCAAAAAATCACCAGTGTCACTTTTTTGTCTTTTTAGGGCCGCACCCTCGGCATATGGAGGTTCCCAGGCTAGGGGTTGAATCAGAGCTGTAGCCACTGGCCTACACCACAGCCACAGCAACACCAAATCCGAGCTGCATCTGCAACCTATGCTGCAGCTTGTGGCAATGCCGGATCCTTAACCCACTGAGTAAGGCCACGGATCAAACCTGCATCCTCATGGATACTATTTGGGTTCTTAACCCGCTGAGCCACAGCGGGAACTTCCTGAATGTCACTTTTCTCGGCACATCCTCTTTGTCTTTAGGCCCTGGATAACTATTACCTGCAAAACAGGCATGATTGGACTTGGCCCATATTCCATCTTCCCGCATGCTACCTTCACATCAGCTTCAGAGTGAATACTAAAACACACATCTAGAAGTTCCCATCGTGGCTCAGCGGTTAACACACCCAACGTGTATCCATGAGGATACGGGTTCAATCCCTGGCCTCACTCTGTGGGTTAAAGATCCAGTGTTGCCATGAGCTGTGATGTAGGTCGCTCATGTGGCTCAGATCGTACGTTGCTGTGGCTGTGGCGTAGGCCGGCGGCTACAGCTCCGATTCGACCCCTAGCCTGGGAACCTCCATGTGCCACGAGTGTGGCCCTAAAAAGACAAATAAAAAAACCCCCCACAAATCTAATCATATCAGTCTTCCATTCTCTATCTTTCCACTGTTCCATGGTGAATACAGAGTAATTGATACAGGCCTTAGCATGACGTAGGAGACTTTCGTGATATAGTTCTCTAGCCGTGCCATCTAGACTCCTAAAATGTCCTTTCCTGACTTTTGTATACTAACTACATTCTCGTATTCTTCTGAGCCTCAGATAGAGGTGGTCCTCTTTGATTGGAACCAAGTCTCAGCTCACCTCCTATTCCCTCTATTGAGATGGCCCTGCCTCATCTAGGGCAGACTTAAATGTTCCTTACCTTATGCTCTCACTATGTTGTATAAAAGCCCCAAGTCATTATCATTCCCTAAAAATAATTTAAATTATTGTTATCATAGCAAGTCCCATTTATGGAGTGCTCAGGCTGTATATTTAATTAAAATCTCATAAGGAACCTATATATATATATATGATCTTATCCACTTTACCTATGGCCTGGGAAGGTTAAGGAATTTGGGTAATGTCATAACAGCTGGTGCAACCAAGCATGGATTCTAGAACTTCTTAAATCCAAATGTGAGATTCCATATTCAATACGTTGCTGCAAAAACATCTGTGTTGCTAGCACTCTCGTATGTCTTTATATTATGTTATACAGAGATTTTGGAATGTACAAGAATTTATTAGGACAATTCTTAGCTCCCCAAATTATCCAGGTCCCATGACCAATATATAGACCTACTAACTAAGGGACACATCTGATAGGGAGGATGGCAGAGTGAGTGTGCTGACCTATCTAAAAGGTTTTCTGAAGCTCTGTATAAGATTGACCAGAAAAGGGAGTTCCCGTCATGGCACAGTGGTTAATGAACCCAACTAGGAACCATTAGGTTGCAGGTTCGTTCCCTGGCCTCGCTCAGTGGGTGAAGGATCTGGCATTGCTGTGGCTATGGTGTAGGTTGGTGTCTACAGCTCCAATTCGACCCCTACCCTGGGAACCTCCATATGTCGCAGGTGCAGCCTTAGAAAAGGCAAAAAGACCAGCAGAAACGAATCTAATATCCGTGAGGATGCAGTTTCAATCCCTGGCCTCACTTAGTGGGTCAGGGATCTGGTATTGCTGCGACCTGCGGTGCAGGTCACAGACACGGCATGGATCCCGAGTTGCTGTGGCTGTGGTGTAGGCTGGCAGCTTTAGCTCCAATTTGCCCCCTAGGCTGGGAACTTTCATATGCTGTGGGTGCAGCCCTAAAAAGCAACAAAAAAAAAAAGAGTGACTAGACAATAAAGTTGCGTACATGCTTACATGATCAAGGGGCCAATCCAGAGGTTAAGGGCCGACTGCACTGAGATTAATTTTCTTTCTCCCTATCTCTCTCTCTCTCCTCCCACAGACCTCCTGCACTGAGAGGAGCAGAGGTCCTCTTCCTATTTAAAGGGAGGTGAGGGAGTTCCCTTGGGGCTCAGTGGATTAAGGACCTGGCATGGCTGCAGGTAGCACAGGTTCCATACCTGGCCCAGGAACTTCTGCATGCTGTGGGCATGGCCAAAAAAAAAATAAAATAAAGGGAGGGGAGTCTCCTCACATTTACCCATGTCAGAGTGAAGTGACATACATTTTCTAGAAAAAGAAGCCACATGGACAGAACAGACCAGAGAGGTTTTCTCTTGAGACACAGGAACACTGGGCCTGTGTTGGTTGAATTGCAACCCCCTAAAATCATGTTGGAGTCCTAACCAGCAGGGACCTTATTTGGAGATAAGGTCTTTTCAAGGGTAATCAAGTTATAATTGAGTTGAAAGAGTGCTGTCCTAAAAGCCCACCTTTTACCTGACTCTACTGGGATTTTTAACTTTTCCCTGATACATAAAGGCTGTTTTCAGCACTGGTGATTTAAGAGCTTAGCATGAGGAGCAGCAGTGAGGAGTAACGTTTTTACCTTTTCTGCCCATTTGAGAGCTCTGGTTTTACTGTCCTGCAGGTCATTGAGCAGGTTTGAACCTGGTTCACAACCTCAGTTGGGAATTCTTGCTGCACTTCTCACACCATCGAGGCTCTATAAATGGAAATGCTTTTCGGAAGCACGTCTGTCATTCTGCTGATCACTTGACTCTAATCCAGAAAGACCGAATCCTCATAAAAAGGGCAAGTTTGGGCACAGAGATAGACATGCCTCAAGGGACGATAATGCAAAGAGCCATGGGGAGAAGACAGCCAACTACAGGCCAAGGGCAGAGGTCTGAACAGAGCCTCCACTCCCAGCCTCAGAAGGGACCAACCTTGGAGACCTTGACCTTTAAATTCTAGCCTCCAGAGCTGTGAGACAACTGCTGCTGTTTCTTTGGGCAGCCCAGGCAAATGAATACAGAACCATACTTCTAATTTTTCTCTGCAGAATAAAGAAATGTCTAAGGGTCGTAAATCTACTTGAATTTTGAAAATGCCTGAACAAAATCCCTCTGTAACTTAGCAAATATCTGCCAATAGGCGCCCATGTTGTTAGGTAAATTCCCTCCCAGACGACAAACAAGCGCTACAATCCCAGGCCGCAATTCCTGCCTGACCGCAGGTGTCTCGCCCTCCAAGAACGTGAACCATGTGGGCTGAAAAAACCCTTCACAGCCCATGCGGCTGCCTTAGTGCCCTTCTCTCCCAGCACATGGTGTGTTTCCAGGAAGGAATAAGGAAGGTGGGTTCTTTTTTATTTGTTTGGAACAGTAAACAGTTTTAATTCCAAATTTGTGTTTCTGAGGGTGGGCTCTCTCAAATAACATCCTCAGAAGTCCCTCCAGCTTGCTGCAGGAGGCCGTGGTCGGCCCTAATTTCCATAGATTGGGCCCTGCACTGGGAATCATTTCTCATGAAAAATGGTTTAAAGTTAGCTTCTTTTACTGCCTGGCAGCTCATATATTTTCATTCCTTTTCCCAGTCTACTTCCCAAGTGTGTTTTCCTATTTAGACTAGAGTAGGAAATGAGAGAGAGGAAACAGAATGACAACTGAAAGGTGTGAGATTGCAAAGCAACGAAAAATGAACATCCCTTCTCTTGTTACAAAAGCCACTCCTTCATTCCCTCTACGGAATCTTGCTAAGGAATCTTGCTAAGATGTTACGATTAATTCTTGCAGAATATTGCCTCTCCCCTAGACATGTGTATCCCGAAAAAGGGCTTGGCAAGACACGACTGCCACAGGCCGAAGAACAATCCCCAACAGAGCCATTCCGGCAAGACGAAGAATGAAGGGGCATTTTGTGGGGTTTTGTTTTGTTTTGGTCTTTTTGTCTTTTTGCCTTTTCTGGGGCCGCACCCGAGGCATATGGAGGTTCCCAGGCTAGGGGTCGAATCGGAGCTGCAGCCACCGGCCTCCGCCAGAGCCACAGCAACGCGGGATCCGAGCCGCGTCTGCGACCAACTCCACAGCTCACGGCCACGCCGGATCCTTAAGCCCCTGAGCAAGGCCAGGGACCGAACCCGCAACCTCATGGTTCCTAGTCGGATTCGTTAACCACTGAGCCACGGCGGGAACTCCTGAAGGGGCATCTTGGACTACTGTTTGTATTTTGTTTTTTTTCAATGGCCCCACCTTCGGCATATGGAAGGCCCCTGGCTAGGGATCAAATCGGAGCTGCAACTGCTGGCCGACACCACAGCTTGCTGCGACGCTGGATTCTTTAACCCTGAGCGAGGCCAGGGGTTGAACCCACATCCTCGTGGATACCAGTCGGGTTCTTAACCCACTGAGACACAGCAAGAACTCCGGGGGCATTTTGGTTGAGGGAGGTGGGGGCGACCAGCACTGTTCAAAGGACGCCCAGTCGCCCGCCCCAGCCCATCCTGCCTACCTCGAGAGCCAGGAGGACGCAGGCCATGGGGAATGCGCTGGATCCACTGCAGAAAGTAAACTGCTTCCCAGCAGCTCCCAAACCGCTTGAGCAGACAGAATCTATGTTTAAACCAAACAGGGCATGTGCTTAGCACGATCAGCCTTCAACCCATCCAGGAAGCCTTCCTGCTGGCACCTTGAATCGGAACCTCAATCATGAGCGGCTTTCCATTGTTTGCGGGTTCCTGCGAAACCTAGCAACCCCACATTTTGAAAAGTAGCTCAAGGGGTTCCCGTTGTGGCTCAGTGCTAACGAATCCAACTAGTACCCATGAGGACGCAGGTTTGATCCCTGGCCCCGATCAGTGAGTTAAGGATCCGGGGTTGCCCTGAGCTGCGGTGTAGCTCGCAGTCGTGGCTCCGATCCCAAGTTGCTGTGCCTGGGGCATCTAGGCCGGCACCTGTAGCTCTGATTTGACCCCTGGCCTGGGAACTTCCACAGGCCCCAGCTGCGGCAGCCCTAAGAAGCAAAGCAAATAAAACGAAATAAAACACACCCTCTGACTTCAAGAAGCCTTGACCCATTACCAGCTCAGAGCAAGTTAACAATGTTTCCACTATTTCTGATAATAAAAGATGACTGATGCAAAACGAGGAGAATGTACCTCCAGCCCCACATACAGCCCTACGAACCAGGGCACGTGGATGGCAAAAATTACCTGTTCAGATGAAGAGGGTCAATACAGTGAAAAACCACTGCTGTCACGGACTCGTCTTGGCCCCGTTCTGGAAAAATCGCTCAAATTAGCAACGAGGCAGACTCGATGGAGCATTGTCCTATAAGCCCGTCTTTATCTGACCTGACTGGAAGGTTTAACTTTTCCCAGCCACAGTTGAAGCCGTGGAGGCTTTTGGCAGCCCTGGGGATTCAACAGGATGGTGTGAAGAGACACAGTAGGGAGTAACATTTTTTGCTTTTCTGCCCGTTGGAGCAAGTTGTCATTTTACTGTCCTGCAGGCCATCAACCGGGTCTTTACCTAGATTGACAAGAGCAGTTCTGCACTCCCTTCTCCTCCACTTCACAACCAAGCCTCCATAGAGGCATTTTTCTGAACCACCTGTCATTCCGCTGCTTCCCTGAATAATGGATTAAATAAAACCCTGACAGGTGTTCCCCAACAAACGTGTGGGATGCCTGATTTGTAAAAATTAGGTATTGTGCTCTCAGGCAGCGTTTTGGAAATGAGGGGATCTTTCCCCAAAGCCCCTAGCTGCCCTCTCCTTGCACCGCCTTGGCCAAAACCAGATCAAGAGCCTTTTCCCAAGGGGGCACGGAACTGACCGCTGTGCAAGAGTCAGCACCCCGCAGTGAATGACGCCCCCGCGCACGCGCGCGCACGGGGGGGGTCTCCATCCCCGGGACCACCACGAGTCCAGGGCTTCTGCCTGGTGATGCAAGACTCAGCAGGAGCCACAGAAGGGCGGGGGCGGGACACACCTTCTGAGCAAGCCACGGGCTCCACTTACTGGACCAGGGAGGGAGAGGTGCCCTAGTCACTGAGACTCACTTCCTTTTTGAACAGCGTCTGACATTTATTGAAAATCAGGAAAAGACGTTTGTCCAGGTAGTGTAGAAGAGCTGGGCAGAGTGCTGGGGTTACTGTGTTGGACAAAAGGCACACGTCAGAGAGACAGCTGCACATTCAGAAGAGAACTGGATTCTGGGCGAAACTAACAGGTCCACAGGAGACAATGAGTGACTCGACGTGGCTGCCAGGCACCCCCGGGACCTGGCAGCCTCCTGGCAGGAGCAGGAGCAGGAGCAGGAGCAGGAGCGGGAGCAGGAGATGTCTCTGGGAGTAGGGAGGGAGTGGGCCCCGCTGACGGTGAAAGGCTGGCCGGCCCCTCCGCGGCGGTGGAGAGCTGTTGCAATCATCGTCTCGGGGGGCAGTGAGCGGCTCAGGCACCCCACCCCCCCGGGGGGGTGGTGGTGAGTCCAGATCCCCGAAGGCTGCAGGGCGTCGGCGGGAGCGATGCGGTGGACGGTGGGGGCACGGCAGCGGCAGCGCAGGTCTCTGGGCACCCGGATGCCGGCCTGGGAGTCCGGCCAGGCGCCGGCGGTCGGCGGGCGCCGGGCTGCAGGTGGTCCGTCCCGCGTGTAACAGGAGCCCGGCTTGCAGCTGGAGCGCAGGACCGGGTCCAAGTGTGCACGGGAGGGGCCGGGCCGGCCCGAGAGGGCGGCGGCCGGTCCGCACCAGGCCTGGAGGCGGCGGAGGCGGCGGGAACCTGGAGCGCTATTCCTGGAACAAAGGCAAGCACGACGCGGGAGGGGACACGAGCGCGCGGGGAGAGCGCGGCCACCCGAAGGTGAGGGACGGGGGAGGCGCGGCGGGAGGGCGCCCGCGGCGGTCTGCGCGGCTGGGCGACGGGCAGAGCGGACCCTCCCGCGGGCACCCGCCCCCGGGCCCGAGGGGCTCCCGGCCTAGAAGTCCTCGTCCTCCACCCATCCAAAGACCCGCTTCATCTCGGCCAGGAAGCCCCGGTAATCGTTGAGGAGGGGGCTCTGCTTCCTGATGTAGGGGATCACCCACTGCAGGGCCGGCCCGGTGAGGCGGGTGATGAGGAACGTCACCTTCAGGCTGTCGTTGGAGAACAGGGTCTCGTCCACGAGCATGTAGGCGCCCGTCTGCACGATAAACTCCGGGAGCCGGTCGGTGTCGCCGTCAAACGTCTCGGGGAAGGGGATCGGGTTCCTCCACCGACGCGTCTGGGGCCGGATGGGTAAGGCCAGGAGGGCCTTGATCAGCTGCACCCGGCCGTCCATCGCGCCTCGCTCGCCTGGCTGGGCTGCAGGGGCCTCTCGGCGAGGTGGGCGAGGAGGCGGGGCGGGAAGTGCGTGTGCGGGGAGGCGGGGCGGGCCCGCCGGGGCGGGCGGGGCCGTGGGCGGTGCTCGGCGCCGGCGGGCCCCGCCCACAGTGCCTGGCGTCACGTAGTGCGCAGGCGCAAGATGGAGCCCGCGTAGGGCGGGCGGGGAGGGGTGTGGAGAGGCGCGTGGGGGCGGTGTTAGCGCTCGCTCGAGGAGGCGGGGTCAGAAACAGAGGGGCGGGGCTTAATATATGTATGTATATACAAATAAAGCACACAGAAAAGTTGGTGAACATTATTAATAATTAGGGATTGCAAACTAAAACCACAATGAGTTACCACTTCACTCCTATTAGCTTGGATAAGTAACAACAAAACCAAACGGGACAATACTAAGTGCCATTGAGTTTGAAGAACAAATTTATAACTCATACATTGCTGGTGGGAATACAGAATAGTAGAGCCACTTTGGAAAATACTTCTGGCATGTTTTAGGTTTCTTCCATGCAACTTTGCAGATACAATACCTCCTCTCTTGTGATAATCATTATTCTGAATTCTATAAACAGTTGTGCCTATTCTTGAAATTGATATGAAAAGAAATCATATGAAAAGATACATGTACAATGTTTATTGCTGCACTATATACAATAGCCAAGACATGGAAGCAACTTTAATGTTCATCAACAGCAGAGTGGATAAAGAAGAAGTGGTACATATACACAATGGAATATTACTCAGCCATAAAAAGGTATGAAATAATGGCATTTGTAGCAACATGAATGGACCTAGAAACTATCATGCTATGAGAGGTTAGACAGTGAGACACAAACATCATATGCTCTCACTTATATGTGGAATCTAAAAAAAGGATACGATTAACTTATTTGCAGAGCAGAAACACTCATAGACGGAAAAACTTATGGTTACCAAAGGAGACAGGTTGGTGGGTGAGGGATGTACTGGGTATTGGGATGGAAACGTTCTAAAATTAGGTTGTGATGATGGCTGTACAAGTATAAATGTAACAAAATTCATTGAATTAAAAAATAACTAGCTCAAAAAACAGAAGATAAAAAAAAATACCACAAAAAGTGATTCATATAGGTCTCTTTTATTTTGTTGCTAATCATCAGGGAAATGTAAATCAATACCACAGTGAGACAGCACCTCAAACTTGTAGGAACATTTATCATCAGAAATAACACACAAAACAAGAGTTCCCGTCGTGGCGCAGTGGTTGACGAATCCGACTAGCAACCAGGAGGTTGCGGGTTCGGTCCCTGCCCTTGCTCAGTGGGTTAACGATCCGGTGTTGCCATGAGCTGTGGTGTAGGTTGCAGACGCGGCTTGGATCCTGCGTTGCTATGGCTCGGGCGTAGGCTAGTGGCTACAGCTCTGATTCGACCACTAGCCTGGGAACCTCCATGTGCCGCGGGAGCGGACCAAGAAATAGCAGAAAGACAAAAAAAAGAATGAAATAACACACAAAACAAATGTTATCAAGGATGTACAAATATGGAACGCTTGTGCATAGTTGGAGGGAATGTAAATTGGTACAGCCAACTGTGGAAAAGAATATGGCGGGTTCTCAAACTATGATTAGAACTACCGTAAGTGCCAGCAATTCGAATCCTAGGTACATTTCTCAGAAAACACTAAAACTAATTCAAAAAATACATGCAGTGGAATTCCCGTCATGGCTCAATGGTTACAGAATCCGACTAGGAACCATGAGGTTGCAGGTTCCATCCCTGGCCTCGCTCAGTGGGTTAAGGATCTGATGTTGCCATGACCTGCGTAGGTCGCAGACACAGCTTGGATCCGTTTTGCTGTGGCTCTGGCACAGGCCGGTGGCTGCAACTCCGATTTGACCCCTAGCTGGGGAACCTTCATGTGCCCCGGTGCGGCCCTAAAAGCAAAAAAATATATGTATATAGCACAACATAAGAAAAAGACCCAATATTTTATAATAACTACAAATGGTATAACATTTAAAAATTATGACTCACTATACTAGACACCCGTAAATAACACAATATTATACGTGAATACACTTCATTTGAAAGTAAAATATAATAGAAATAATATGATATTAATTATAAAAAAGATTAGGTGCCTTAGGCTCTGACCCTGGTCCCTGACTCTCTACCTGGGCCCTTACACAGAACTCCTTGGCCGCGCCCCTCCAGTTCAGTCTACTTCACCCTCCAGAGGCCAAAAACCTAGACCAGGCCTTAGGAAAGTTCAGCCGCGCCCCTCTGTTTCTGACCCCGCCTCCTCGAGCGAGCGCTAACACCGCCCCCACGCGCCTCTCCACACCCCTCCCCGCCCGCCCTACGCGGGCTCCATCTTGCGCCTGCGCACTACGTGACGCCAGGCACTGTGGGCGGGGCCCGCCGGCGCCGAGCACCGCCCACGGCCCCGCCCGCCCCGGCGGGCCCGCCCCGCCTCCCCGCACACGCACTTCCCGCCCCGCCTCCTCGCCCACCTCGCCGAGAGGGCCCTGCAGCCCAGCCAGGCGAGCGAGGCGCGATGGACGGCCGGGTGCAGCTGATCAAGGCCCTCCTGGCCTTACCCATCCGGCCCCAGACGCGTCGGTGGAGGAACCCGATCCCCTTCCCCGAGACGTTTGACGGCGACACCGACCGGCTCCCGGAGTTTATCGTGCAGACGGGCGCCTACATGCTCGTGGACGAGACCCTGTTCTCCAACGACAGCCTGAAGGTGACGTTCCTCATCACCCGCCTCACCGGGCCGGCCCTGCAGTGGGTGATCCCCTACATCAGGAAGCAGAGCCCCCTCCTCAACGATTACCGGGGCTTCCTGGCCGAGATGAAGCGGGTCTTTGGATGGGTGGAGGACGAGGACTTCTAGGCCGGGAGCCCCTCGGGCCCGGGGGCGGGTGCCCGCGGGAGGGTCCGCTCTGCCCGTCGCCCAGCCGCGCAGACCGCCGCGGGCGCCCTCCCGCCGCGCCTCCCGCGTCCCTCACCTTCGGGTGGCCGCGCTCTCCCCGCGCGCTCGTGTCCCCTCCCGCGTCGTGCTTGCCTTTGTTCCAGGAATAGCGCTCCAGGTTCCCGCCGCCTCCGCCGCCTCCAGGCCTGGTTCGGACCGGCCGCCGCCCTCTCGGGCCGGCCCGGCCCCTCCCGTGCACCCTTGGACCCGGTCCTGCGCTCCAGCTGCAAGCCGGGCTCCTGTTACACGCGGGACGGACCACCTGCAGCCCGGCGCCCGCCGACCGCCGGCGCCTGGCCGGACTCCCAGGCCGGCATCCGGGTGCCCAGAGACCTGCGCTGCCGCTGCCGTGCCCCCACCGTCCACCGCATCGCTCCCGCCGACGCCCTGCAGCCTTCGGGGATCTGGACTCACCACCACCCCCCCGGGGGGGTGGGGTGCCTGAGCCGCTCACTGCCCCCCGAGACGATGATTGCAACAGCTCTCCACCGCCGCGGAGGGGCCGGCCAGCCTTTCACCGTCAGCGGGGCCCACTCCCTCCCTACTCCCAGAGACATCTCCTGCTCCCGCTCCCGCTCCTGCTCCCGCTCCTGCTCCTGCTCCTGCTCCTGCCAGGAGGCTGCCAGGTCCCGGGGGTGCCTGGCAGCCACGTCGAGTCACTCATTGTCTCCTGTGGACCTGTTAGTTTCGCCCAGAATCCAGTTCTCTTCTGAATGTGCAGCTGTCTCTCTGACGTGTGCCTTTTGTCCAACACAGTAACCCCAGCACTCTGCCCAGCTCTTCTACACTACCTGGACAAACGTCTTTTCCTGATTTTCAATAAATGTCAGACGCTGTTCAAAAAGGAAGTGAGTCTCAGTGACTAGGGCACCTCTCCCTCCCTGGTCCAGTAAGTGGGGCCCGTGGCTTGCTCAGAAGGTGTGTCCCGCCCCCGCCCTTCTGTGGCTCCTGCTGAGTCTTGCATCACCAGGCAGAAGCCCTGGACTCGTGGTGGTCCCGGGGATGGAGACCCCCCCCCGTGCGCGCGCGTGCGCGGGGGCGTCATTCACTGCGGGGTGCTGACTCTTGCACAGCGGTCAGTTCCGTGCCCCCTTGGGAAAAGGCTCTTGATCTGGTTTTGGCCAAGGCGGTGCAAGGAGAGGGCAGCTAGGGGCTTTGGGGAAAGATCCCCTCATTTCCAAAACGCTGCCTGAGAGCACAATACCTAATTTTTACAAATCAGGCATCCCACACGTTTGTTGGGGAACACCTGTCAGGGTTTTATTTAATCCATTATTCAGGGAAGCAGCGGAATGACAGGTGGTTCAGAAAAATGCCTCTATGGAGGCTTGGTTGTGAAGTGGAGGAGAAGGGAGTGCAGAACTGCTCTTGTCAATCTAGGTAAAGACCCGGTTGATGGCCTGCAGGACAGTAAAATGACAACTTGCTCCAACGGGCAGAAAAGCAAAAAATGTTACTCCCTACTGTGTCTCTTCACACCATCCTGTTGAATCCCCAGGGCTGCCAAAAGCCTCCACGGCTTCAACTGTGGCTGGGAAAAGTTAAACCTTCCAGTCAGGTCAGATAAAGACGGGCTTATAGGACAATGCTCCATCGAGTCTGCCTCGTTGCTAATTTGAGCGATTTTTCCAGAACGGGGCCAAGACGAGTCCGTGACAGCAGTGGTTTTTCACTGTATTGACCCTCTTCATCTGAACAGGTAATTTTTGCCATCCACGTGCCCTGGTTCGTAGGGCTGTATGTGGGGCTGGAGGTACATTCTCCTCGTTTTGCATCAGTCATCTTTTATTATCAGAAATAGTGGAAACATTGTTAACTTGCTCTGAGCTGGTAATGGGTCAAGGCTTCTTGAAGTCAGAGGGTGTGTTTTATTTCGTTTTATTTGCTTTGCTTCTTAGGGCTGCCGCAGCTGGGGCCTGTGGAAGTTCCCAGGCCAGGGGTCAAATCAGAGCTACAGGTGCCGGCCTAGATGCCCCAGGCACAGCAACTTGGGATCGGAGCCACGACTGCGAGCTACACCGCAGCTCAGGGCAACCCCGGATCCTTAACTCACTGATCGGGGCCAGGGATCAAACCTGCGTCCTCATGGGTACTAGTTGGATTCGTTAGCACTGAGCCACAACGGGAACCCCTTGAGCTACTTTTCAAAATGTGGGGTTGCTAGGTTTCGCAGGAACCCGCAAACAATGGAAAGCCGCTCATGATTGAGGTTCCGATTCAAGGTGCCAGCAGGAAGGCTTCCTGGATGGGTTGAAGGCTGATCGTGCTAAGCACATGCCCTGTTTGGTTTAAACATAGATTCTGTCTGCTCAAGCGGTTTGGGAGCTGCTGGGAAGCAGTTTACTTTCTGCAGTGGATCCAGCGCATTCCCCATGGCCTGCGTCCTCCTGGCTCTCGAGGTAGGCAGGATGGGCTGGGGCGGGCGACTGGGCGTCCTTTGAACAGTGCTGGTCGCCCCCACCTCCCTCAACCAAAATGCCCCCGGAGTTCTTGCTGTGTCTCAGTGGGTTAAGAACCCGACTGGTATCCACGAGGATGTGGGTTCAACCCCTGGCCTCGCTCAGGGTTAAAGAATCCAGCGTCGCAGCAAGCTGTGGTGTCGGCCAGCAGTTGCAGCTCCGATTTGATCCCTAGCCAGGGGCCTTCCATATGCCGAAGGTGGGGCCATTGAAAAAAAACAAAATACAAACAGTAGTCCAAGATGCCCCTTCAGGAGTTCCCGCCGTGGCTCAGTGGTTAACGAATCCGACTAGGAACCATGAGGTTGCGGGTTCGGTCCCTGGCCTTGCTCAGGGGCTTAAGGATCCGGCGTGGCCGTGAGCTGTGGAGTTGGTCGCAGACGCGGCTCGGATCCCGCGTTGCTGTGGCTCTGGCGGAGGCCGGTGGCTGCAGCTCCGATTCGACCCCTAGCCTGGGAACCTCCATATGCCTCGGGTGCGGCCCCAGAAAAGGCAAAAAGACAAAAAGACCAAAACAAAACAAAACCCCACAAAATGCCCCTTCATTCTTCGTCTTGCCGGAATGGCTCTGTTGGGGATTGTTCTTCGGCCTGTGGCAGTCGTGTCTTGCCAAGCCCTTTTTCGGGATACACATGTCTAGGGGAGAGGCAATATTCTGCAAGAATTAATCGTAACATCTTAGCAAGATTCCTTAGCAAGATTCCGTAGAGGGAATGAAGGAGTGGCTTTTGTAACAAGAGAAGGGATGTTCATTTTTCGTTGCTTTGCAATCTCACACCTTGCAGTTGCATTCTTTGTTTCCCCCACCTTGTTTGAGCAGTCTAATCAGTACCCATCCAAGAAGCCTCACTTCAGGAGAGAGAAATATTATGCACAGTAAAAGGTAAGATGGATGAACACATGTGAGATGAGTGCAAAATGCAATCACTACTTGTGTGTGGGTGCTCAGTGCCCATAATTAGTTGAAACCCATAATTATGATAACATACAGAAATTTTGTGGAGTTCCCCTTGTGGCCCAGCGGAAACGAATCCAACTAGGAACCAGAAGATTGCAGGTTCGAACCCTCACCTCAGTCAGTGGGTTAAGGATCCATCGTTGCTGTGAGCTGTGGTATTGGTTGCAGATGAGGCTCAGATCCCGCGTTGCTGTGGCTATGGTGTAGGCCGGCAGCTGTAGCTCCAGTTCTGCCCCTAGCCTGGGAACCTCCATATGCCGCAGGTGTGGCCCTTAAAAAAAAAAATTGGTGACACTGAAATATATGAAAATTTAATTTGGGAACAAATTGGCCTTTGGATGATTCAACATCCCAGGGGACACTTGGATCTCGGGGGAATCCTTGTAGATTGCACTGGTGAAATATTTCACTCTTCTCTCGACCCCAGTAGCCTAAGTGTGCCCCTATACAGATAGGCAGCCTGAGGGTAGAGATGGAGTAGGCAAGGGAATTCCAAACCGACCCTGTGGGAGGGTCCCTGATCTGTCTACCAGAAACTTGGTGGGTGCGAAAGGGCAGGCTGAGAGAGGGTGTACCAGAAATCCCTTGTGCATCACAGCTTCCTCCAGCAGCCTTTGCAAGGATCTCACACCCAATTGCTTCTGAAGATGCTGAGACACCGATTCGGCTTCCATCATGGTACCGTAAGTACTTCAATTCTGCATCAAGCAGTTCTGAGCAGCAATGAGTCTAAAATGAGAAGTAGCACATCTAATGGGACCAGGGATGGAAAGAAAGGACAAAGACGGGTCAAAACACACACTCAGTAAAAAAAAAAAAAAAATAAAAAATAAATACAATGAAAAAGTAAAAGGAAAGCGTATCATGATGTCACACTATTTAGTAGCCTGGGAAATGGTCATGCCCGAACATTAAGGAAAAACTGCATTCTAGCAGTTGAGGGCAATCAAGACCCCCACTGCCTTCCCACCAAGCATCTAATCACAGACCCCCTACTGAAAGCACTGGACTTTGTGTTTGGTGCGAAGGAAATTCCTGACGTCATGGTGAGGGAGGTTTTGGCCCAGAGAAGACGGCCTGGCTGCATTCGGCGGCTGCTGGCCGGGACCGGAGCTCCCTGTCTGCCCCGAACGGGCTCCGTTTGGTCCTCTTGGCGGTCGCACCACCGTCCCCCACTCATGCCCAGGGCTCTTCGCGCCCACGCTCGCCCTGGCCCTTGATCGACGGTCACTCAGGGCCTGCTGGCCCGGACTCCCGCCTCGGCGGGTCCCCTCTTCTCCAGCCCCGACTCCAGGCGCCCGCCCTCGTCGGCCTCCTGATGGCAGAGGCCCTGCCGCGAGGGCCCGGCCGCTCCCAGAACCCATTTTCCGCTCCCTGCTGTCGCTGCTCCTCCGCGTATTATGGCAGCTGAGAGCGTGGTGCCACCCGATCAGAGGGCGAGCATTTAGAATTTCAGAACTTGTTGGAGCTACAGGCACTGTAAGCCTGAATCTGGGTCTTGAGCTAAAGACTACAGCTGTACCTGTTTTGCAACCTGCATCATGTCTGAGTGACATATTGACTCAAGCTAGAAGCAAACACATTCTTTGCCGGGTCCTGACGGCAGAGTCCTAAAACGAAAGTGTGGATCAAAATCTGTGACATGCTATTTTGACCAGTCACAATCTCACTCCAGAAAAGTTTTTCAGGTTACACTCTCACTATGGTGTGAGGGAATGTCTCTTTGCTCCTGTCATTAAATTTTCAATTTTTTTTTTGTCTTTTTGCCATTTCTTAGGCCGCTCCCACGGCATATGGAGGTTCCCAGGCTAGGGGTCAAATCCGAGCTGTAGCCGCCGGCCTACACCAGAGCCACAGCAATGCGGGATCCAAGCTGAGTCTGCCACCTGCACCACAGCTCACGACAACGCCGGATCCTTAACCCACTGAGCGAGGCCAGGGATGCAACCCGCCACCTCATGGTTCCTAGTTGGATTCATTTCCACTGAGCCACGACGGGAACTCCTGTCCTTCCACTTTTGCACCCCGTTCTCACCCCCAAGTAATGAGGTGGATGAAGGCAGGTAACATCTGAAAATATGAAAATAATATAGCTAGGATTTTTTAAAAAAACATTTTTAGATCTCTGTAAGAAGCAATATTTAACTTGTAATGTGAAAGCCTCTCAATCAGCTTTCAGATATTGGATGTTAAATAACATCCTAGGGACGAAGTCAGTGGCGAAGTTGAATTTAGACCTTTTCAAATTCCAGGGAGGCCTGCAGGGATGAGCGGTTCTCATCTTCCCGGAAGAAAAAAAAGAAGTATGTTCAAGGGATGAGTTAGCCACGTTGCCAGGCAGAAGAGGGGATGAAAAGGAAAGAATGCCTGCCATGAGATGTTGAGAGAAAATAAGAGGATCAAACATCAAAAAACTTCCGAGGCAACTACCGCAAATGTGGAGCCCACGGTCACACGCGTCAAGAAATCTTAAGCAGGGGATTTAGTTTAAAGTGGGTCTGGACTGATTGTTTAGAGAATATAGAGTTAAAGAATATGAACATCCAAACTGACTTTCAACTTGGAGAATTGACTACAACCTTCCCAAAGTCTCCACTACTGCCGTTGTTACCTTCCTGGAATCTCACAGAGACAGCCTGTCTTGGAAGCCAAAGTTGGGTAACAGCATCCTTCTCAGCTCTTTTCTCTGCTGTCATTACTTGAATGGCAATATGACCCTGGCTGGATCCAGAGTCCGTCTCTCCTCAACCACCCAGTTATCGCCCAAGAGTTCGGTGGATATTCTGGCTGAATGTCCAGTTTTAGCAGCTCCCTAGATAGCCGAGTGCATTGAGTAGGACCCTCCTGGGCAATCCTGGCATCTCAGACCGCCAGGGGTCATTTCGGCCCATTTTTTGATGAATCTATATCCACACAATTTACATAATGAATGCCCATCAGGATGAGGAGCAAAGACCTTGCTGTTTAAGGTAGCTGTAACATCAGGGCCAGCCCTGTCCACTCTGCCTAAAATAAAACATGTTAATATCTAGGAGTTCCCGTCGTGGCGCAGTGGTTAACGAATCCGACTAGAAACCATGAGGTTGCGGGTTCGATCCCTGCCCTTGCTCAGTGGGTTAACGATCCGGCGTTGCCGTGAGCTGTGGTGTAGGTTGCAGACGCGGCTCGGATCCAGCGTTGCTGTGGCTCTGGCGTAGGCCGGTGGCTACAGCTCCGATTCGACCCCTAGCCTGGGAACCTCCATATGCCGCGGGAGTGGCCCAAGAAATAGCAACAACAACAACAACAACAACAAAAGACAAAAGACAAAAAAAAAAAGGACAAAAAGACAAAAAAATAAAAATAAAAATAAATAAAACATGTTAATATCTAATATTAAAAGTGATGAAGACCTATGTGTATTGGGATCCTAATATGTACAAAAAATGTTAGATGTACCACGTGCCCATAACTTTATCTCATCATCACTCCTAGGATGAGGCCCATATATCTTCCCATTTCTTCAGAATAGCACACATAGACAGAGAAACGGGTATTTGCAAACAAAAGGATATATTCCAGGTATCTTTTTTCCTTTTTGTGTCTTTTTAGGGCCGCACCCTCATGTGGAGGTTCGAAGGCTAGGGGTCAAATGGGAGCTATAGCTGCCGGCCTACACCTCAGCCACAGCAATGCGGGATCCAAGCCTCATGTGAGACCTACACCACAGCTCACGACAACACCGGATCCTTAACTCACTGACTGAGGCCAGGGATCGAACCTGCATCCTCATGGATGCTAGTCAGATTCATTTCCTCTGAGCCACGATGGGAACTCCTACTCCAGGTATCTTAAGCAGGTATGTTTAAGCATTTAGTACAAATAACTGTAAGAAGGGCTGGAGGGGCAGGCTCTAGCTCTCATGTCATTTTGCATAGTATTAAGGGTATTAAAACTAATGCCCATCAGAGTTCCTGTCGTGGCACAGCGGTTAGCGACCCGACTAGCATCCATGAGAACATGGGTTCGATCCCTGGCCTCGTTCATTGGATTAAGGATCCGGCATTGCTTCGAGCTGTGGTGTAGACTGCAGTTGCAGCTCGGATCCAGCATTGCTGTAGCTGGGGTGTAGGCCAGCGGCTACAGCTCCAATTGGACCCTTAGCCTGGGAACCTCCATATGCCGCGAGAGCGGCCCTAAAAAGACAGAAAAACAAAAAACAAACAAACAGACAAACCAAAAAACTAATGCCCATTGACGCAGATGCTGTTAGTACTCTGTTTTTACCCCTTTAGGGCTCTTGACCATTTTCCAACGTCTCAGCTCCCCTGTGCTTTTGCTCCTAATAGCCAGAATCTGCGTCTCTTTCTTATAGGACTGCCCCCAAACTACCAGAACCCCTTTGTCTGTAAGCATGAAGAGCTAGTATCTCACAATTTAGGACATTCAGAGAAGAGTCTTTAGCCAATAATTGCTGGCTGTTAGGTGTCCATACCTTCGCTCCCTTGCGCCTGATTAGGACCAGAATGAAGAGTGACCTACACTGCGTCCAGAGTTCCCCCGCTGGATTGTGTCAAAGTGAACCTCTCTGAGACCTTGGTTGATAAAGTATTGCTTGGCTTTTTTCCCTTCCCCAGTCTACCTGGTCTACTTCCTCAGTCTCCTGTCAGGGTATATTTTGGAACTGTTTTTTTTTTGTTTGTTTTTTTTGTTTTGTTTTGTTTTGTTTTGGTCATGCCCATGACATGTGGAAGTTTTTGGGCCAGGGATCAAACCTGCGCCACAATAGCAACCTGAGCTCTGGTGACAGTGCCAGATCCTTAACCCGCTGTGCCAATGCAGAATTCCTCGGACCACTTCTTTTTGTTGTTGTTGTTGGCCTTTTAGGCCTGCGCCTATAGCATATGGAGGTTCCCAGCCTCGGGGTTGAATCGGAGCTACAGCCAGCGGCCTACACCAGAGCCATAGCAACATCAGATCTGACCCTCGTCTGGGACCTACACCACAGCTCAGGGCAACACCAGATCCTAGCGAGGCCAGGGATCGAACCCACAACCTCATGGTTCTTAGTCGGATTTGTTTCCACTGCGCCATGACGGGAACTCCGAACCACTTCCTGATATACTACTTTTATATGAGCCCTTGGTCAAATACCATATGATATCATTTATATGTGGGATCTAAAATATGACAAACATGAACTTATCTATGAAATAGAAACAGACTCAGACGTAGAGGACAGACTTGTGTTTGCCAAGGAAGAGAGGGGGAGGGAGTGGGATGGATTGGAAGTTTGGGGTTAGCATAGACAAACTAGTATATATAGGATGGTTACACGACAAGGTCCTACTGTATAGCACAGGGAACTATATTCAATATCTTGTGATAAAGCATAATGGAAAAGAATATGGATGTGTATAACCGAGTCACGTTGCGGTACAGCAGAAATTAACACAACCTTGTAAATCAACTGTACTTCGAAAAAATTTTTTAAAACATCATCCATTTTAAAGTTCGCTTTATCGGGGGAGTTCCCGTCGTGGCACAGTGGTTAACGAATCTGACTAGGAACCATGAGGTTGAGGGTTCGATCCCTGCCCTTGCTCAGTGGGTTAAGGATCCGGCGTTGCCGTGAGCTGTGGTGTAGGTTGCAGACGCGGCTCGGATCCAGCATTGCTGTGGCTCTGGCGTAGGCCAGCGGCTACAGCTCCGATTCGACCCCTAGCCTGGGAACCTCCATATGCCGCGGGAGCAGCCCTAGAAATAGCGAAAAGACAAAAAAAATAAAAATAAAAAATAAAGTTCGCTTTATCTATCTTCTTCTTATTGACGGGTGCCAGTTCTTTATATATTCTTCATATTAATGTTCTACATCTAAAGAACACACCTGTAATTGAACAAATTGGGTTTATTACTCATTGCAGCAAAGGAGAACCTACATCATGGAGAACCATGGGGAACTCAGTTAAGACGGTGCTTTACCGTAAGACGGTAAAGTATTTGGGCTTTAGCTGGGTAATTTGGGGGAGGTTTTGAGTAAGCAAGGTTTTGCTCTGGATTGGCTGCTGTCAGGAAGTGGGGGAAATTATATTGTTGGGTGTCTGAATAAATATTATCTATAGGGAGGGCAGACATAATTAGTGCTTTTTTGTGTCCTGTTTGAGAAATCTTTGCCAAACCTAATATCATAGTCTCCTCTAAAACTTAAATTGCTTTAGCTTTTAGATTTAAGTCTATAATCTATAGTGAGTTAATTTTTACGTATGCTTGGAGGTAGGGGTCAATGTTTACTTTTTTCAATATGGATATCCAGTTGACCCAATAACCTTTATTGAAAAGACCATTCTTGGAGTTCCCACTGTGGTTCAACAGTAAGGAACCTGACTAGAACCCATGAGGATGCAGGTTTCATCCCTGGCCCCGCTCAGTGGGTTAAGGATCTGGCATTGCTGTGAGCTGCAGTGTAGGTCAAAGACAAATTGCGGATCTGGCAGTGCTGTGGCTATGGCGTAGGCTGGCAGCCGCAGCTCCAATTTGACCCCTAGCCTGGAAACTTCTGTATGTGACAGTTGCACCACTATTAAGGAAAAAAAAAAGACCATTCTTACCCTCACTGAATTGAGATGGTGTCTTGGTCATCAATCAGGTGACCATTGGAGTTCCCATCGTGGTGCAGTGGAAACAAATCTGACTAGTATTCATGAGGATGCGGGTTCGATCCCTGGCCTCTCAGTGGGTTAAGGATCTGGTGTTGCTGTGGCTGTGGTGTAGGCTGGCAGCTGCAGCTCTGATTCGACCCCTAACTTGGGAACTTCCATATGCCATGGGTGTGGCCCTAAAAAGCAAAAAAATAATAATAATAAAATAGAATAAAATAAGAAATAAAATAAATCAGGTGAGAATATAAGTGTAGTTTCTTTCTGGATTGTTCATCGTATTTCATTCATCTGTCTATCCTTGTACTAATATGATATGCTTTTTTTTTTTACAATAAGCCTTGCTGTCATCCAACTTTGTATTTCTTTTCAACAGTGACTCAGCTATTCCAGATGCTTTGCCTTTCCATATAAATTTTAGAGTCACTTTTAAATTTTTCTTATGGTTAATAATTTTTGTATCATGTTTAAGAAATCTTTGCTTAACCCAAGATCACGAAGATATCCTCCTGTATTTTCTTCTAAAGCCCGCTTGATTTTTTTTTTTTTTAGGGCTGCACCTATGGCATATGGAAGTTCCTGGGCTAGGGGTCTATTCAGAGCTGCATCTGCAACCTACGCCACAGCTTGTGGCAATGCCAGATCCTTAACCTGCCGAGCCAGGCCAGGCATCACCAGCATCCTCACTGACACTCTGACAGGTCCTTAACCCACTGAGCCTCAAGGGGAACTCCTAAAGCCTGCTTGATTTTGTTGGAATTACATTGAATCTAAAAATAAATTGGGGGAGAATATATATTGTAACAATTTTCAGCCTATTTATTAACATCTTATAGACTTCCATGTACTTTATCATTTAATTCAGTAATATTTTGGATTTTCCAGTGTTGAAGTATTGTGAATATTTTATTCCTGGGTATTTGTTCATTCATAACGCTATCATAAATGGTATTATTTTTGTTAAATACTATTCCCACTAATTTGTGCTTTTTTTAGAATAACAAAAAATATTTTACTAAAACATAAGATTTACAGAAGTTTCCAGACAAGCCATACAAAATGGTCACAAGCTTTTTCCCAAGGGGAGGATTCTATACTTGACAGCAAAATCACAATGTTCTTAGTGAGGGCTGTGATGTTTAATGTTCCCTTTTTGGTTCAAACAATCAAGCTTGTCCCTCTACAGCATCTAAATAAAGTTAGACTTGGTAGAAAGCATATTCTAAGGAACTGGTCAGCTGCTTTTATCCAATGCAATTAGGTCACCATAAAAGGGGGGAAAGGAGCCCATAAAATTAAAGTAAAACTACTCCCCCCCAAAAAAATAAATAAATAAAAACACCCACACGCCTGCAGCTAACCCTGACAACTACCTTCATTCACAGGGAATATGCTTAAACCATGTCGGGCGGGGGGGGTTGGGGGGAGAATAAAAGCAGAGAGGGCCACTGCTTTTAAACGTTTCACAGTCATCCCGATGGTACTTCTAGCCTCTGCTCATGCTTTACAACAGTAAATCAGGACAAGACATAGATTTGCTAATGTGCATTTAATCATCAAAAGACGGAAGATATTTGAGCTTTTATTCCGTAATGTTTCTAAGACTGTGTCCATTAAATGCAAACAAAAAAGGGAGAAGTCTTGGCAGAGCAGAAGTGATGCATACTTGATGATCGATCGCAACGGAATGAATCTGATTAGGAACCATGAGGGTGTGGGTTCGATCCCTGGCCTCACTCAGTGGGTTAAGGAGCCAGTGTTGCCGTGTGCTGTGGTGGAAGTCGCAGACGCCACTTGGATCCTGCGTTGCTGTGGCTGTGGTGGAGGCCGGCAGCTGTAGCTCCAATTCGACCCCTAGCCTGGGAACCTCCATATGCTGCGGTGCAACCCTAGAAAAGACAATAAATAAATAAATAAATAAATTTCATGGCATATAGCCTAGTCCATGCTCCAGCTGTTTCTATGGCTCAGGCTTCATTGGTCTTCCACTGTCCACTTGGGAGCACTTCACCAAACCTGGATCAATAGCAGAGCTGTGCGGATCTGCAGTGCTGGGAACCACTTTCAAAATATCTAAACATATTCTTCCCAATTTGTCTACATTAGGATGATAAATTTTGGTCATGAAACGGACTTTAGGGGCTGCCATTGGGTATTCTTCTGGAAAGAATAGTTGAAGTTTAAAAGTCCCTCCCTCAAAGAGGGAGTCCTGGGGGCCAGCTATGACCACAGGAAAATGACGAGCGTTGCTCTCATCTGGTTCTGCCTTAATGCCAGGAACTGGTTCTGCCAGCAAACGCTGGGTTTCCTTGATAATCCTGCAGGGTAGCCTGGCCATCCTGTCACATCCCAAGGACGGCCTCTGGTCTTGTCTCTGGCTCTGCTCGCCTCACACACGAGTTTAATTTGTTGTTAGTAAATAGAAATATAATGAATTTAAAAAATTTTTAATTTTTTGGCAGCCCCTGTGGCATATGGAAGTTCCCTGTCCAGGGATTGAATCCAAGCTGAAGTTGTGACCTATGCCACAGCTGCAGCGACACTGGATCCTTCACTCACAACACGACAGCAGGAACTCCCAAATACGGTAAAGTTTGCTTTTTGGTCTTTGGGTTTTGTTTTTTTTTTTTTTTTTGCTTTTTAGGGCTGCAGCCGCAGCATATGGAAGTTCCCAGGCCAGGGGTTGAATCAGAGCTGCAGCTGCCGGCCTACACCGCAGCCCACAGCAACGCCGGATCCTTAAGCCACTGAATGAGGCCAGGGATTGAACCCAGTCCTCATGTATCCGAGGTGGGTTCATGACCACTGAGCCACGATGGGAACTCCCAGTTAATTTTTTATAACAGCTTTATTGAGATATAACCCACACACTACAATATCATTCTTTTAAAGTACCGCACACGTAAGCAGTTTTGAGTATATTCCTCATATCCCTTCAACACTTGATATTGTCATTATGTTTTCTATTACCAATATAAAATAGTTTTGAAATGGGATCCTACTTTTTTTTTTTTTGGCCGCCCCATGTAGAGTTCCCAGGCTAGGGATCAGATCCAAGCCGCAGTCATGACCTAAGCAACAGCTGTGACAACACAGGATCTTTAACCAGGACCAGGGATCGAATCTTCATCCCAGTGCTCCCAAGATGCTGCTGATCATTTGTGCCACAGCGGGAACCCCTGGGATCCCATTTTTATTCTACTTAAAATCTCTCTGATTACTAATGTGCTTATGCATCTCTCTGAATATTCCTCACTTGGAATGGATAGTTCATATATCTTTTGAATATCCTCTATTTGTCCTTATCTAACCATGCTTCTCCACCCTACTCTGTGCCCAGGAGGCTGATCTTTATGGACTGCATAAATGGTTTCCTTGCCTTCTGGCTTCTGGTTGAGTTTGGTCCATGGGAGGGCTCTAACTCTACCAGATTGAAAGATGGTTGTGGCTTAATTCCTCTACCTCTATCTCAGGCCACAAATCCCCCTGTCCAGGGACTCTCTTCTATAGCTTCTATGTTCTAGTAACCGGTCCTTGCCCTTACCTTACTTTATGCTTTGGTGGGAGATAACAGCTCATCACTTTTGCTAGCCTCAGGCTCTTTCAAAATCCCTTGTTGGTTTCAGTATTAGTTAGCTATTGCTGCAATAATGCTGTATAAGAAATCTCTCCCAAGCTTATGACAGTCACCTGTTCTCCCTGCTCAAGTGCTGTGGTCTGGAGTTCCCGTTGTGGCTCAGCAGTTAACAAACCCGACTAGGATCCATGAGGATGCAGGTTCGATCCCTGGCCTGGTTCATTGGGTTAGGATTCGGCCTTGATGTGAGCTGTGGTGTGGGCTGCAGATGTGGCTTGGATCCCATGTTGCTGTGGCTGTGGTGTAGGCCAGCAACGACAGCTCCATATTCGACCCCTAGCCTGGGAACCTCCACATGCCGCGAGTGCAGCTTGAGAAAGCAAAAAAAAAAAAATAAATAAATAAAAAATAAAAAAGTGCTGTAGACTGTCTGGAGACTGTTCTGCCTCAGGATTCAGTTTACAGTTAAGGTGGGTTTGGCTCTAGGATGCAAATGGTGTTAAGATCTGTTCCACATGAATTACTGTGTTGCCCAAACAGAAGGATCAGCAGCTACCTGGAGCAAAGCTTCCACAGGAGTGCAACAAGAGGATCTCAGATCCACCTCTCAGAGTATTGACAACAAAAGCAAAAATAAACAAATGGGACCTACTCAAACTTCAAAGTTTCTGCACAGCAAAGGAAACCCTAAACAACACAAAAAGACAACCCACAGAATGGGAGAAAATCTTTGCAAATGAATCAGCTGACAAGGGATTAATCTCCAAAATTTATAAACACCTTCTGCAGCTCCATACCAAAAAAACAAACAAACAAACAAAAAAAAAACAACCCCATCAAAAAATGGGCAGAAGATCTAAACAGACCGTTCTCCAAAGAAGACATACAGATGGCCGAGAAACACATGAAAAGATGTTCAGCCTCACTCATTATTAGAGAAATGCACATCAAAACCACCCTGAGGTACCACCTTACACCAGCCAGAATGGCCATCATCCAAAAGTCTACAAACAATAAGTGCTGGAGAGGGTGTGGAGAAAAAGGAATCCTAGTACACTGTTGGTGGGATGGGATATTGGTGCAACCACTGTGGAAAACAGAATGGAGATTCCTCAGAAAACTAAACATAGAACTACCATCTGATCCAGCAATCCCACTCCTGGACATCTACCCAGGGAAAACCACGACTTGCAAAGACACATGTACTCCAATGTTCATTGCAGCACTATTTACAATAGCCAAAACATGGAAACAACCTAATTGTCCATTGACAGAGGAGTGGATCCAGAAGATGTGGTACATATACACAATGGAATATGACTCAGCCATCAAAAAGAACGAAGTACCAGCATTTTTAGCAACATGGATGGACCTAGAAACTATCATGCTAAGTGAAGTCAGCCATACAATGAGACACCAACATCCAATGCTTTCACTGACATGTGGAATCTGAAAAAAGGACAGACGGAACTTCTCTGCAGAACAGATGCTGACTCACAGACATTGAAAAACTTATGGTCTCCGGAGGAGGCAGTTTGGGGGGTGGGGGGATGTGCTTGGGCTGTGGGATGGAAATCCTGTGAAATCAGATTGTTATGAGCATTATACAACTACAGATGTGATAAATTCATTTGAGTAATTAAAAAAAAAAAAGAAGACGAGCAAAACCACACAAGCAGGACCAAGCCTAGATTCAGAGGATCAGGTGTATACACTCCATCCCAAAGATTGGGGGGGAGGGCAATGAGGAGCGAATATTGGCACCTCAGTTATCCAACCTATCACAATTCCTTTTAATCATAACAGACCCTTTAACTGTCTCGTCATTTAATTCTCTCTTGTTACTGCAGTTGTGTGGACAGCTGTTTCTTGTCCGGACTCTGATTAAGACTATCACGGAGTTCCCATCGTGGCTCAGTGGTTAACGAACCCGACTAGCATCCATGAGGACGCAGGTTCGATCCCTGGCCTTGCACAGTGGATTAAGGATCCTGCGTTGCTGTGAGCTGGGGTGTAGTTCATAGACTCAGCTTAGATCCTGCGTGGCTGTAGCTCTGATTCGACCCCTAGCCTGGGAACTTCCACACACTGAGGGTGCAGCCCTAAAAAAAAAAATTAAAAAAAAAGGACTATATCGTTCTCATAAATTTCTATAGATGTTCCAGTTTTCAGGGACACACATTAATACCCCATTTTTAGTGCAGCTTCCTTACTTTCCTTTTTTGTGGGGGTCCCCCCAAAGTCTTTACTCCATCTATGGCATCAAAGCTCTCCCACCTCTTGTGACTCCTACTAACAACCTAGACTGTATATGTCTATATTTTTCTTGATATCTAGCAAATCATTCATATGTAAGCCTTTTGGGGTTAATGTGTATTATCATAAAGGGGGGCACATTATGCAGTTTTATGCATATTGCATTTTGAAACCTTGCAAGTATCTCTCCAAATCAACTGCCATAAATCCGTCTCATTCCTTTTTTTTATTTTTATTTTTATTTTTTTTTTTTTGTCTTTTTTGTTGTTGTTGTTGTTGTTATTTCTTGGGCCGCTCCCGCGGCATATGGAGGTTCCCAGGCTAGGGGTTGAATTGGAGCTGTAGCCACCGGCCTACGCCAGAGGCACAGCAACGCAGGATCCGAGCCGCGTCTGCAACCTACACCACAGCTCACGGCAACGCCGGATCGTTAACCCACTGAGCAAGGGCAGGGACCGAACCCGCGACCTCATGATTCCTAGTCGGATTCGTTAACCACTGCGCCACGACGGGAACTCCCGTCTCATTCCTTTTAAGTCCCGAATTATGTTCCATCGTGTTGATTCCATTCCCCCACTGATGAGTGAAGTGGGTAATGTGACGTTCCCAGACCTCACCTTTAGGATGAAGGCACTTGTTGCCCTAGCTGCTAGGAGTGAGGCTGCTGGGAGTCACAGCAGCAGTAATTCCCTCCAGGAATTACTACGGCTCGAAGGGAGCTGCCGTGCCCGGAGTAGATGACTTGCTCTAGGTGAGACCCCATCCAACCATTAGTCAGTGTGGGGGCAAAAAGACCTGGCCTCATCTCCTCCATTCATTTTTCTGAATGGCCATCCTAGCTTTAGCGATGCCTGTAGGACCAGCTGAGGCCTCTAGTGCAACTGCATAGCTCGTCAAATTCTCCCTTTGCTCCAGCCTGCTGCCTTCACTCTCTTACAAGTGTTTATGAGATCTGTTTCGGGGGAACGTTCAAGTATAATTATTTGGTGCTAGAAGTGGTCCTAAGAAGCAGATTAGGAAATAGGATTTTGGAGAACAAATATTTGCCAAGTGACTAGAAATGGGGACTTTATCACAGGTGGTAAGTGATATACTGATAACCCCTGTGATATGGTTGTGGTGCAATTGTCAAAACTTTCATGGAGTTCCCTGGTGGCCTAACAGGTTAAAGATCTGGCATTGTCACTACCGTAGCTCAAGTGCTAGGGGTTGGATCAGAGCTGTAGCTGCTGGCCTGAACCACAGCCACAGCAACTCGGGATCTGAGCCACGTCTGTGACCTACATGACAGCTCATGGCAACGCCGGATACTTAACCCACTAAGCAAGGCCAGGGATCAAACCTGCATCCTCATGGATGCTAGTCAGATTCATTTCCGCTGAGCCACGACAGGAACTCCCTGGCCTAAGAACTTCTACATGCGACAGTTGTGGCCAAAAAACAAAACAAAACAAAACAAAAAACAACAGCAACAACAAAAAAAACCACCACAAAAAACAAACGACTGAACAAAAAAACCTTGGCTAGTGGTAAAATGAGATTGGATGCCAATGGAAGGAATTTTCTTGGAAGGTACAGTATCTCAGGAGTTTGAGAGTTCAGGGGAAGGGATAATCATAAAGATTACGAAAATAGACGATTGTTACCAGAGGCTACTGATAAAACTGCAGAAGGACAATGAAAGGCTAAGGATGATTAAATACCAATTTAATGTAAAGCTGAAAGCCAAAGGGTCTGAAGGCAGAAGGCAGAGAAGTCGAAGGATAGGCCTGTAGGCTTTATTCCTTTCTCAGGCAGTCACAGTCGTCTTTGCTTTCTACCACACATCAGGCCAATCCATGGTGAACTGAGCTCAGCCTTTCCCCACCGCTTTCTGTATTCTGGAACAATAACCCAAATTAAAAATGAGGCAGGAGTTCCCTTTGGGGCTCATCAATTAACGAACCCGACTAGGAACCATAAGGTTACAGGTTTAATCCCTGGCCTGGTTCAGTGGGTTAAGGATCCGGCGTTGCCATGAGCTGTGGTGTGGGTCACAGACGCGCCTTGGATCTCGTGTTGCTGTGGCTGTGGTTTAGGCTGGCGTCTACTGCTCTGATTCCACCCATAGCCCGGGAACCTCCATATGCCACGGGGGCAGCCCTAAAAAGCAAAAAAAAGAAAAAGAAAAAACCCCCACAAAAATCAAAAAAGAGGCAGAGCTGATTCCATGGCCTTTTAACATCACACCAGAGTGGGGCCCTATAAGCCCATCTGAGCATCATTTGACTATAAGGCAATTGACCTTTCCCAGCCAAAATAAAGCAGCAGAGGCTTTTATTCAGAGTAGCGATATAATGGTTAGCATGAAGGGAAACAGGATGGAATAACATTTTTTGCTTTTCTGCCCATTGGAGCAAGTTGTCATTTTACTGTCCTGCAGGCCATCAGCCGGGTCTTTACCTAGATTGACAAGAGCAGTTCTGCACTCCCTTCTCCTCCACTTCACAACCAAGCCTCCATAGAGGCATTTTTCTGAACCACCTGTCATTCCGCTGCTTCCCTGAATAATGGATTAAATAAAACCCTGACAGGTGTTCCCCAACAAACGTGTGGGATGCCTGATTTGTAAAAATTAGGTATTGTGCTCTCAGGCAGCGTTTTGGAAATGAGGGGATCTTTCCCCAAAGCCCCTAGCTGCCCTCTCCTTGCACCGCCTTGGCCAAAACCAGATCAAGAGCCATTTCCCAAGGGGGCACGGAACTGACCGCTGTGCAAGAGTCAGCACCCCGCAGTGAATGACGCCCCCGCGCACGCGCACGCGCGCGTGGGGGTCTCCATCCCCGGGACCACCACGAGTCCAGGGCTTCTGCCTGGTGATGCAAGACTTCTGCCTGGTGATGCAAGGGGGAGTGGGTAGTAGCCACTCAAGGGGTGTGGTGGAAGCGGGAGGGGCGGGGCCAAAGTTTCCCTTGGCAGGAGGCGGATGAGAGGCGGGGGCCAGGGGAGGGGCCCAGGACTCAATGCTCCTGATTAGGCAAGAGCTGGCAGCTGGTGGAGAGCTGAGTCCCTTTTCTAGAAGTAGAGTCCTACCTTTTCCTCCCCTCTCCCCTAGTGTATCCTTTGCAGACCCTCGGACCTGGACACCGTTTGGTGCGCTTCTGTGGGCACATTCCCCTACTGATTCATGCATCTGTCAACTGAAGTATCACGCCGCTGGTTGTAGGTATGGTTGTCTTGCACCATCATGGGAAACCCCAGCTATTAGTGGGCATAATTCAGAGAAGCATATTCATAGAGTAATGCACCATGACAAGTGAACTTAAAGAGGGTTAAATGATAAGAAATCTCTTAATTTGGTATATTATGGTACCGAAGTAGACTATTAGTATAGAAACTGAAAGACAAAAGTGAGAGGTGTTGGATGTTTTCTAAGTATGACATTATACATCTCCATACTTGAGAATAATGGAAAGAAATAACTAAGACATTAACCAATTGAAGAAGGGAAAACGAAGTATTACAGGTTATATTTGAATTCATTTGTATGGCTGAGTACAAAATTGATATAAATTCTTCACAGGCTTTCATATATGCAGAGAATAATCGGTTAAAATAGATAATGCTATTAATGACTTAATTCAGAAAAGCAGTTAAAAAGAAGTGGTTCCTAGGAATATACTTGAAAAATCATAAAATCCACTTAACATTTTTTTTGTCTTTTTTTTTTTTTGTCTTTTGTTGTTGTTGGTATTATTGTTGCTATTTCTTGGGCCGCTCCCGCGGCATATGGAGGTTCCCAGGCTAGGGGTATAATCGGAGCTGTAGCCACCGGCCTACGCCAGAGCCACAGCAACGCAGGATCCGAGCCGCATCTGCAACCTACACCACAGCTCACGGTAACGCCGGATCGTTAACCCACTGAGCAAGGGCAGGGATTGAACCTGCAACCTCATGGTTCCTAGTCGGATTCGTTAACCACTGCGCCACGACGGGAACTCCCCCACTTAACATTTTGAAATGCCAAATAGGGGATATAAAAGAATACTCAAGAGAACACAAATGCATACCCAGGTCTGAAATAGGGTGGCCCAGCATCTTAAAGATGTTGATTTTCCCTGTGTGAGGAGAGAAGAGGAGGTGGGACTTAGGTGCTGCCTCAGAGGGTGTACATGCTGCCTCAGTAGCTGGAGAAGCTGAAGGGTAGACCCAGCTGGAGGTGGTGGTGGTGGGGGGAGCTACAGAGCCAGCTGCTGCCCCAGCCCAACAAGGTGACAGCCAATTTGCCTCTACCTGCCTGAGTTGTTATAGTGCTTGGTGACACTGTGACCTTCAAGGGCAAACTATCTTTTATGGACCTAGCTAATCCAGAATTATTCACAAGTAAAAAAAATTCCAAGTATATGAAACACTAATTTTATGACACTGGATATCATGCAGTCAGGGTGAAGTTCCCTAAGGGTGAAAAAAACACTTAAAGCGAACCCTAGTGCTGCCTCAGCTTACTGTCAGGAGCAAACCTCCAGCCTGCCTGCTGGTCTATTTGTTGGCATTTGCTGGTATCACGTGGAAAGCAGATGTGAGAAATCCTCCAAGACTCCCAAAGCTGTCTCTTGGTTCTTGCCCTGTAGGTCCTACCTTTCTATTGAGGGTGTTTAACGCCTCCCTCCTGTTATATTTCTTTCCCCAGATCCAGGTCCCCTCCATCCAGACTTGACACCTCTGATTGCCACTTAGTCCCTCTGGGGAAGTTAGCATGGGAGGGTGACAGAGCCCTCCCAGGTCTGTGGATAGTGACAGCTCAGGGGGAAGCTGAGGGAAGATACCATTGGGCAGCCAATGGATCCAAGCATCCAAGCCACATCTGAGTTGTGACAAAGATTCATTCCTAGCTTCACAGCACATGCTTGGGAAGGCCATCTGTTGCCACCTGTGGCTGGAGTAGGTGGAAATGGAACCTGGTTGGCAATAATACCCCAACTGTCACTGACCATCTGCTCATGTAACACCTCAGTCCCTTACAAACTGCTCACCACCCAGAAGAGAATTTCTTAGAATCTCTGGAGAGAGACACACACTACGGGGACAGTATACTGGTTGGGGTGAGGGTGAGCATAGCTGAGTGGGAGTAGCTCACACCCTAATGCGTGACTTATTCTTTAATACAGAGACCTTAATAATAGGGATATAAATAAAGCTCCAGCTGCAATGGGAGAGTAGGGGAGCTTCTATGACTTCTGCATTTTGAGGGCTCCCCCAGGCAGGATGTTACATGCAGCTTGGGACCCTCTAGACTGAACAGCAGGAATAGGGTTGCCAACACCTGCAGTCCAAGATCTTCCTGGAATCCCGGGGACAGACCCTGGCCCATCCACCCTGGGGACACATCTTCAGTCAGGACAGACCACAGAAACCTTGCTCTCCTTTTTCCTGGAAGAAGATGTTAAGGTCTACAATGCAAACATTCCTTAAGCAGCTGAAAACTCATCTCAAAATTTCCTGGGACTGGGGTGCCCAAAACCAGTTTTCAACTGGAAATGCTCATTGGTAAGGCGTTTTATACATGCTCAGCTTTAGAGAAGAAATGTAATTCCAGTTTACTGAAGATTTTACAAACAGTGGGTAGAGCATTGCAGACAATGTCAAAAAGATTCTGACCTTGACTCATGAAGAACTCTTTTCTCTTTTTAACCACACCCACAGCATATGGAAGTTCCTGAGCCAGAGATCAAATCCCAGTCCCCTTATGCCACAGCTGCGTAATGCTGGATCCTTAACCCACTGTGCTGGATCGAACACACACCTTCCTAGAGACAACACCTAATCCTTAATCTGCTGTGCTACAGCGGGAACTCCTTGACCATGACTTATGTATCATGATTCTGGCTCTTCAAAACCAGGTCTCTCAGGGGCATAGAGAACAGACTTGTGGTTGCCAAGAGGGAGGAGGAGGGAGTGGGATGGACAGGGAATTTGGGGTTAGTAGATGCAAACTATTCCATTTAGAATGGGTGAGCAATGAGGTCCTGCTGTACAGCACAGGGAACTCTATCCAAACTCCTGGGATAGACCATGATGGAAAAGAGTATAAAAAAAAGAGAATACACACACACACAATGTATAACTGAGTCACTTTTCTGTACAGCAGAAATTGGCACGCAACATAATAAACCAACTATACTTTAATAAAATATTTTTTTAAAAAGCCAGGTCTCACCTCTACACCCACCACACTGCTTTCCACATTCAACCAGGACACTCTGCTGGAGCGTTTTTTCTGTTGCCCTTGGTGCATGCTGGCCATGACCCAAAGCCAGGAGGACGTGCAAGAGACTTATTACCCCTGGCAGTAGCTTTATGAAAAAATGATTGCATTTTGGTGGGTACATATTCCAGCTTCCTGTCTCATACTGGGCATGGATTTGAGGCGTATCTACACAGTCTCCCGTAGGCCCCACTCCCAGGAAGCTCCAGTTGCCCACAGTTTCCACTTACGGCGTTGCCAGATCACCCCCCTCAATTGGCTGCCTTCCTTCTAAGTCTTATTTCCTCACCCCTTTATCTCTGCTCCCTGGGATTCTCTCCCAAGTCAGCTACTTGTATTCATGGGTCTGTCTCAGAGTTGGCTTCCTGGGAACATGTACACAGATACCTGTCATATTACAAATGCATTTAGGAATTCCATCGTGGCTCAGTGGAAATGAATCTGCCTAGTATTCATGAGGATGCAGGTTCAATCCCTGGCCTCCTTCTGTGGGTTAAGGATCCCTGCGTTGCCTTGAGCTGTGGTGTAGGTCACAGATGGCAGATCACAGAGTGAGGCCAGGGATCAAACCCTCATCCTCAAGGTTCCTAGTTGGGTTCATTAACCGCTGAGCCACAAAGGGAACTCCCTGCTTCCCTCCCTTTTTTGCAACCACTTGTCCCCCAGGGTCTGTTGAGCATGGGGAGGGACGAAGGGTCAAGGTGGCAAGTCTCTCTTATCTGGATGGACTTGAGCAACTGTGTTTTGTGTTTTTTTTTAATTTTTTTTTTTTGAGAGGGGCACACCTGCAGCAATATGGAAGTTCCAGGACAAGGGATTGAATAGGAGCCGCAGCTGAGGACTACGTCACAGCCACGGCAACACCAGATCCAAGCCACATCTACATCCAGCTTGCAGCAACACCAGACCTTTAACCCACAAGCAAGGCCAGGGATGGAACCTGAATCCTCATGTACACTATGTGGGGTTCTTAACTTGCTGAGCCAGGAGTTCCCGTCGTGGCTCAGTGGAAACAAATCTGACGAGTATCCATGAGGATGCAGGTTCCATCCCTGGCCTCGCTCAGTGGACTAGGGATCTGGCGTTGCCATGAGCTGTGGTGAGAGCAGCAGCTACAGCTCAGATTTGACCCCTAGCGTGGGAACCTCCATATGCTGTGGGTGCGGCCCTAAGAAAAACAATAAATAAATAAATAAATAAATTAATTAATTAACTTGCCGAGCTACAATAGGAACTCCTTTAGCTGTGTTTAAAGCTGACTGTTTAAATTTCCTCCTTTGGTGAGGTCTTTCATGGCTACTTTGGAGACCCCATCTCTGGGTCTTGAGTCCCTTCAGTTCCCTGACACATAACCTCCGCACACAGGAGAACTCCCCCACCCTCCCAGTTACTCCCATTTTAAATGTATTTGTGATTCTGACTTCTTCCGATGGTGTCCTTCAAACTCCAGGGGAGACCAAACAAGACCTCCAATTGGCCTCCTTGAAGCTCTAGTCCCCCTAGTAAGTTAGGGCATTTTCCACTTGTAAGCCCAGCAGCTTTTCTAACTTCTCTCAAGGAGGCCCTCTTGACTCCAAATCCCTCCTACTCTGTGTTAGTAAACAGTTTCCTAAGGTGAGTGGCCAGAGTTCACCTGTTTGTGGCCTTTGGGTAGCAGGAAGAAGTGTAGATGTCACATAAATGATGGGAGATGATATGAGAAAAAGCATGTAAATATATACGTATATCATATGTATATATGTGACTGGGTCACTATGCTGTACAGTAGACATTAACACAACACTGTAAATCAACTATACTCTAATAAAAAAAAACCTGCATCAAACCAAAAGAAGTGAAAACATGGCTTCAATTTTAATGGTTCCATCAGGGGAAAGATTTGTTGATCCACACCATTTTCTGGACTTTTTCATAATCATCAAGGGTTATAGGCGGGTAAGTCACATGACTTTTAGGTAAAGACCAACTCCACCCTGGTGTCGTTTGTGTCAGGTTCCACAGCCACCTCCTCAGAGCCTCATCACTCCTGTGCTTCCCCAGCTGCCTACCCAGTAAAAAGCTGATGACATTTTTGGAGGCCAGGGCGGATCTGAGGTATTTGTCTGCTACCCCTCTCATGCTGGGCGTGGACTTCCTGGGACTGACTTTAGAGGTTCTTTTATCCATGACTGGTTGATGGCACAGATGGTTTCAGGAAGAGAAGGCCTGCGAAAGTTGATGGAATCCAGAATTACCTGTAGGAGAAATACAAAGTGCCCCGGAAGCTCCTCTGCATTTTCATCTCCCGGACACACACACACACACACACACACACACACACACACACACACACACACATGCAGTTATTAGATACTGGCTTGAGACAACATCTGATTTGAAATGTCAGCTTTATCATTTCTTTGATTCCCACATATATACGAAAATATTTTAAGAATCTTTATTTTGTTCCATTGACATAGTTATCAATTCCTGTTTCAATTGCTAATCCTATAGGGTAAATTTTAATATATCATATAACAAGCTCCTCCCCTGCCTTGGCTAATCCTTTACATTTTCTCTCTTAGGTAATTTTACAATCTAGTCCTCCAGTTCCACGTACACAATCAAAATCCTGTTACGATTTATGACTGGGATTGCACTGAACTCATAGATTAATTTAGAGAAGAATTGATACCATTCCAAAATTTAGTCTTCCTTTCCAAAAAAAAGGTTTTTTAAAAATACTATTTTAGGGTCCAAACAGCGAGCTTATAAAAATTTTCGTGTATATTTTCCTTATGTTTTTTAAAAAGAGAATTCTATTTGTAAGTGTTTTACAATGCTTGGGACAATTTGAATAGGACAGTTTATTTCTATTATATTTCCTAATTATTAGAAGAGTATGTGAAATTCTTTATGTGTTTAACTTACATCAACCAACCTTTTCTGATCTAATTGCCTTAGTTTTTCCAGAAAGGCAATCCCTTAAGAAAAAGACAGTTTTGCCACTTCCTTTTGTTAATCAAATACGGCACATTAATAATAGTTCCTACCCCTCTCCAATTTTTTTAGACATTGAACACAGTATCTTAGTGTCTTTACATGGTTCTATGTGGGATGGAAAGAGACTGAGCCTTCCTTGCCACTCAAGGAAGAGCGTGTATGACCTGGGTCCTTCCCATCAATAGATCTCCATGTCTCAGTTTCTTCAATTGTCGTGTGACACTTACCACGGTGGGGCCACCAGTGTAGGAATAGGTCACATCTCATCATAACAGTCATGGTAGGTTCTTAGGACAGCACAATTTTCAAAGCCCCGTCCTCACCGTTATCCCTGTTACAACCTGTGAAAATCCATGTCCTACCACTAGACAACACCCACTTGAATCACTCATAAATGTTAACTATAGAGTTGTATATTGGAGACTTGCAAGGTAATATGACATAAGAAGTATGGCCAGAATTTCTCACAGCCCAAATTTCTACAAGCAAAATCCCCATTTTATGGTGTGAATTGTGCACTATAAAAGTAGTCATTTCAGGGCTGTATCCAAGGCTGTACTCAGAGATTGAGAAAGAAGCAGAAAATTCTACCTGGGACTGTTTCTGTTTGGAACTTGAAGCCAAAAGTGCTGGATATTGTCCAGTGGACTTATTGATAGGCAATGGATATTGGCAACTCCTCACACAGGGGAAGTTTTGATGCAGAGATTTTTGAATGAGCCAGTGAAAATCACTGAGGCCAAGATAACTGAGTATCTGACCCAGGGGACAGATATGGACACGGTACCCAAATATGGGTAGTACCTGCCCCCTCTTGCAGGGCCTCTTAGTTACTCACTGTTTAGCCCTAAACCAGGGGTAACCTAGGTGGTAGCATTCATGGCCTGTGGTCATGAAGTCCTGAAAGCCATTGTGAGTCATCATGACTCCCCTTGGGCCTGACCAATCAGGCCATGACCCTCATAATAGGACAGAGAGAGAGAATTCTCCTTCTTAGTTCCCTCCTAGCTCTTCAGGACACTCATTCCGGAGAAACCTGAGTGTTCTGGGAGGTAAGGGATCCATCGAGGTAATGGAACCCTCTTTGGGACCATCGCCTTACTCATCTAACCTGATGAACCCTAACCCTGGTGGATAAAAGGGGGAAGGGTATGGGATTGTCACTTGGTCTATAGGGAAGTGAGAAGGAGCACAGCTCTACATACAGGCTTCCTTAGTTCCAGCCCCCGCTCTGTGTAACCTTGGGCAAGTCAGACGAGATCCCCCCAAGCACTCTTGTATGAGCACTGCTAAAAACAAGCGCATGTGATGGGGGGGGAGGTGGCAGGGAAGAGGCCCCTGGGTCCAATGGATTAAATGGGTTTCACTATCTTTTTCAGGCCCTTTCAGCTGTGCTCTCTTCCTGAAGCCATCTGTCGTGTCAACTAGTCATGGATAAAGAAGCCTCTGAGGTCAGTCCCAGCCCACCTACAGTGACCATCAAGAAGAAAGATAAAAGTGCAAGATCCGAAAAGTTCTCCAAA
Source organism: Sus scrofa (assembly GCF_054392235.1). Taxonomy (NCBI): domain Eukaryota; kingdom Metazoa; phylum Chordata; class Mammalia; order Artiodactyla; family Suidae; genus Sus; species Sus scrofa. Next base: position 121,062,636 of record NC_139401.1, read on the forward strand.
AATGTTCTGATCTTTTTACTGGGGAGGCAGCTGGGGAGGCACAGGAGTGACGTGGACCTGTCAAAGTGGCTGTGGATGCTGACATGAGCTGCCCCAGGGTGGAGCTGGCCATGGCCAGTGAGTCCTAAAACCTACCTGCTCATGCCTGTCTGTAACTTTAGAAAAAAATAAAAACAAGTAACAAACTCCTCCCTTGTTTCACCTGTTAAAATAAAAGGTGACTGTCACCCCTTTTGTCTTGATACGTTTTTACGCCAGTACAGTTTTCCTGGGTTACACTGGAGAGGGAATTCTATTCATTCTAGAGTCTATGCAGCAGCTCTCAGACATGGCACAGATGGTGCCATCACGCTGCACCTCAGATTTCCTCCACCTTTCATGTGAAAAACGAAGAAAGAAAAACCCAAGGGAACGGTTATGTGGCACTAGGTCACTCAAGGACCCAAGGCTCCTGTCCCCTAGGCATTTTGGAGACACATCCCCTCTGCTCTGCTCTAAAGCCTACTTGCTCATCCTGGAAGAAGACATTCAGAACACGCCATGAGGCGCAGGGCCATTTAGGAGATTCTTTTTTGTTTTTTTATTCTGATGCTCATGAGACCATCATGTAGACAGTCTACAGCATCCAATAGTCTTTGTTGGTTCCACTTGATATTAAGAAACACAAGGCATTTTAATGTGGGAACATCATACCTTCAGGGCTTTTTTTTTTTTTTTTTTTTGCCATTTCTTGGGCCGCTCCTGTGGCATATATGCAAGTTCCCAGGCTAGGGGTCCAATCAGAGCTGTAGCCACCGGCCTACACCAGAACCACAGCAACGCGGGATCCGACCGCGTCTGCAACCTACACCACAGCTCAGGGCAACGACGGATCCTTAACCCACTGAGCAAGGCCAGGGACCAAACCCGCCACCTCATGGTTCCTAGTCGGATTCGTTAACCACTGCGCCACGACGGGAACTCCCCTTCAGGGCTTTCTGCAGGTGGCCCTCCCGCCGGTCTCAGCTCGGGGGACTCCCCAGGACACCGGGTCCCCGTGCTCCCCATCTCCCAGGGGTGGCCTGACCTTGCGCGGAGAACCGACTGGGGTCGCAGGCATCGCACACCCTCGCGTGAACGCTGACCACGCCCCCGCGGGAGGGCGTGGACTCACGTGGGAGTGGGGGCGGGGCTCAGGACCGGGGAGGCCCTGCTCGCGGAGGGAGGTCGGGTGGTGTGCGGCGTGTCGGGGCGGGAAATGTCCCGCACTTACTGGGAGCCGGAGGGCTCGAGGCGTCCACCTGGCGGGCCGATGTGCCCCTCCACGAGTCACAATCACCGAGACGAGATTCAGGAGTTCCGTTGTGGCTCAGTGGTTAACGAATCCGACTAGGAACCATGAGGTTGTGGGTTCGGTCCCTGGCCTTGCTCAGTGGGTTAAGGATCCGTCGTTGCCCTGAGCTGTGGTGTAGGTCACAGACGCGGCTCGGATCCCAAGTGGCTGTGGCTGTGGTGTAGGCCGGTGGCTACAGCTCCGATTAGACCCCTAGCCTGGGAACCTCCATATGCTGTGGGAGCGGCCCTAGAAAAGGCAAAAAGACAAAAAAAAAAAAAAGGGACACTGTAACACATGGATGAATTATTCACAGTAAATGTGAAAATTTTATAAATCTCAATGTTCCCAACTATGGCATTCAAAAATTTATTTACTTAATTAACTTAAGATATGAAAGAGCATGAAATGTGATTTTGTTTTCAGGAACTGGCTATTATTTGAATACTGGAAAAATTCTCTAAGATTTTCTTTTCTTTTTTAGGGCCACACCTGCAGCATATGGAGGTTCCCCGGCTAGGGACCCAATTGGAGCTGCAGCAGTTGGTTCGTTACCACTGAGCCATGTTGGGAACCCCAACAGCTCTGTTTGTTAAAAGGCCTCTTGTGAGTTCCCATCGTGGCTCAGTGGAAAGGAATCTGACTAGTATCCATGAGGCCCCACTCAGTGGGTTAAGGATCCAGCATTGCCTTGAGCTGTGGTGTAGGTTGCAGACACGGCTCGGATCTGGCGTTGCTGTGGCTGTGGAGTAGGCCGGCAGCTGTAGCTCTGATTAGACCCCTAGCCTGGGAACCTCCATATGCCACAGATGCAGCCCTAAAAAGACCAAAAAAAAAAAAAAAAAAAAAAAAGGCCTCTGTCCTTTACAGAACTTAACAGAATCACTTGACTTCTGTGTGCCTGTGTTCACTAACCCTGTACCTCCTAACTCTGACTGTGCTTTCTCAGATGAGATGGTGGATGTAAGTTTCTAGCCCCATGCTTGAGTATATTATGGGTCAAAATTCACGAACCATTTTTCTCTCTTTAAACATGCCCACCCCACCAACAGCAGAGCCCCAGTCCCATTTTCACACCAATGGCCAGCATTTTTGAGCCCTTGTCATACTTTCTGGTCAATGGAATGCAAATAGTGCTCTTAGCTACTGTAGGAAAGTAATACGATGTGCGGAACCTGGGACTAATGAACACTTATTTTATTTGTTTATGGCCACACCCACAGCATGTGGATGTTCCTGGGCCAGAGATGAAACCTGCGCCACAGCAGTGACCCCAGCTGCTGAAGTGACAACACAGGATCCTTACCCTGCTGGGCCTAATGAACACTTTCTTAACTGATGTTCTCTTTAAGTCTTTGCCTTAAGCCTGACATGGATGGGATTTTTACAGGCAACCGGGGAATTGTAAAGATTATAGAGAGAAATTCTAGAGTGAAGAGCATCGGCAAGAATAAAGCAAAAGGAAAGCATGAAGCACACTGCAGGTCCCCTTTGGAGGAAGCATTTGCTGGTCCTTGTCACTAGGACATGGAATCTAGTGAGTGTAAGTAGTTCCAGGGATGGCAGGTGGAAAATTGTTTTATGACACTTGAGTTTGAGGTCCAGATAGACTGCAGGAGGTAACTGGTCACACATTTAAGAACCTTAGGCAGCACGCCTGGGCGGGAGTGGGAGATTTGAAATTCAGACCGTCAGTGGCATCTCGTGCCATATGTGACCACCTGAATGCAGTTGGTCTCCATGTCTAGAGGGCTTCAGAACCACTTGAAGGGCTGACTTCATGATTTTTTACTTTGAAATTTTTTTCTTCTTCTTTATCTATTCATTTTCGAAGAGCTGACTTTATTTATTTATTTATTTACTTTTGTCTTTTGTCTTTTTTTTTTTTTTTTTTTTAGGGCCACACCCGCAGCATATGAAGGTTCCCAGGCTGGGGGTCCAATCGGAGCTGTAGCCACCGGCCTACACCACAGCCACAGCACTGCCAGATCCGAGCCACGTCTGCGACCTACACCACAGCTCACGGCAACGCTGGATCCTTAACCCACTGAGTGAGGCCAGGGATCAAACCCACAACCTCATGGTTCTTAGTCGGATTCGTTTCCGCTGCACCACGATGGGAACTCCAAGAGCTGACTTTAAAGGGCAGTAAAGGGAGTGAATGCGTCTATGACTATCAAAAAGGCAAAATGTATAAACTGATTTCTATCCCTGATTGCTGTGCTTTCAAGCAGGGGTGAAAATGTCCTAAAATTAAGATTGTGGAGATGGTTGCAAAATACAGTAAATATACTAAAAGCCATTGAAATATACACTTGAAATAGGTGAATTGTATGTGAATTACATCTCAAGAAAGCTGGTTAAAATAAAAAAGCAGAGGTCAGATTTGGCCAAGGGATGTAGTGCCAGTGCTGCTCAAGATGAGTCTTCTCTCTTTGGCTTCACTGCATTTATCCCCAAATGATCAGAGGGGAATGTGCACATCTGCGCTTCTGGTGCGCGTCCCAGCACACGGGAGACCCAGAGGCGTGTGGTGGCAGGTCCCTGCATTTACATGCAATTTATTAAAACCCCATTTCTTCTTCCCTTTTTTTCCCTTTTCTTTTTAGGGCCGCACCCGCGGCATATAGAGGTTCCCAGGCTAGGGGTCTAATCGGAACTACAGATGCCGGCCTACACCACAGCCACAGCAACGTGGGATTCGAGCCAGGTCTGTGATCTACCCCACAGTTCATGGCAACGCCAGATCCTTAACCCACTGAGCAAGGCTAGGGATGGAATCTGTGTCCTCGTGATTACTAGTCGGGTTTGTTACCGCTGAGCCACAGCTGCAACTCCTAAAACCTCATTTCTTTTTTTTTTTTTTAAGAAGTTTGAAATCTTTTATTTATTTATTTATTATTTTTGTCTTTTTTAGGGCCGCTTCCCGCAGCATATGGAGGTTCCCAGTCTAGGGGTCTAATCAGAGCTACAGCAGCCGGCCTACACCACAGCCACAGCAACGTGGGATCCGAGCCGCATCTGTGACCCACACCACATCTCACGGCAACGCCAGATCCTTAACCCACTGAGTGAGGCCAGGGCTTGAACCCATAACCTCATGGTCCCTAGTCAGATTCGTTAACCACTGAGCCATGACGGGAACTCCAAACCTCATTTCTAATGCAGCCCAGCCTTATACTTTCTGCTCCCTGGTCCTGGCACCATGACATCATCCGTTTAGGGAGACCAAGTGCCCCCCTGAGGAGGCCGAGGTGATCGAGGACCTTGCATTCAAAATGATGGCAAAGGCCTCTGAGTTGACACAGCCCTGAGGCAAAATGTTCCAAGTCTGCTGGGCAGGTCCTGTGAAAGCAGATAGATTCTAGAGGTTGCTAAATGGATAAAGGAAAATTATTCACCTCCTCCCCAACCGCTGCACACCAAGTGCAGACAGATGTGCTCACTCCAGTGTGGAAATGTGTGAAGCAGCAGCTGCGATCGAACCACCACCTGATTAGGTTTCTGGCAAGCCACTGTCACTCTCCACGACAGCCTCCCACCCCCTCCAAATGGGAGAGCCCAGTGGGGAGGTGGGAGAATCCACGGCTCACATGTCTCTCAAGTTCAAAGGTGGACTTTTCTGTAATTCCCACAGTGACTTTCACGGGGACCTGGAGCCACCTGCCCCTTTCTAGCCTATGACTCCGTGGGTCAGGAAGCCAGGTGGGCAGTCACAGAACCCACATCCCATTAGGGCACAGGATTTGGGCCTTTGTGTTCAAGGCTATAACCTCAGCCCCCCTCCCATAAGGGGGCAATCACTATTTCTGAAGGGACTCAGTGGCTGTCTATCTGCTATAGAGGATACTGACTTCAGCTACCCGCCCACCCAGTGAGGAACGAACCACTAGATGGTTGGGTGGTCCCACCGGACCTGTAATGAACACTCATAATATTAAAACAAACAAACACAAACGAACTATGATGCACAGTGTGTTCCCCCCGAAATTGGTTCTTGGATTAGGAACTCTGTTCTAAAGGTAAAAAAAAAAAAAAAAAAAACAGAGAATGCAGATTAATTTTTAAAAATAAAGAGATCCACTAAAAAGAGAACATCATGGACATAAGACTATTACACGGGATGAAGATGAAAATGTCTTTAATCAATAATGGAAAATGCCAAACACTCTGCAGAAGATGCACTCTGTTTAGCCAAGCCACACAGGATTTGAAACCTTGTCTTTGAATTAATTGTTGAGGTTTAACTAAACTGTTTTCCTTCCAAACACATTTAAACCAGGCTCTGACAGCCAAGAGAAGAAAAAACTGCACAGGGAATAAAAACATTGCTTTCTTATTAACCCCTCTTCACTAGAGTCATAGAAATTGCTCTCCAAATATAGCAGGACTGGATGCTCTCTACCGCAACCGCATTGACGATGTCAGATACTTGAGGTACGTAGCCATCAGGAAGTTTCAGAGAATCCAGGGTGAAAAAGATATCATCACCTATCACCCCATTTCTTCCATGTAGGCTAGAGATGCAGGCCTGTAATTACAAAAAAAGGATCAGGCACTGTCCCGGGGGCTCACCGGCCCGCTCCAGCTTTAATCTGTAGGTCACGCCAGCTCAGCGATTCCCAACCTGGCTGCACATTTGAAAAGTCCAGAGTGCTACCCACAGAGTGCTACCCACACCCAGACCCCGCCTCACACCAGCGAGGTCAGAATCTCTATGGATGGAGCCCAAATCTAGGATTAGAAACGCCGCTCTCATCTATGATGGCCATTAACCTCTACAGTGACGGTGAGAGAGGAAAGCGATTGAGCGAGAAAGGAATGTGCTGGGAAAGAGAATATCATTGCCCCACTTCCTCCGTCACAGGTCAAGCTTCATCTGCACCTTTGCGCAAACTCAATTTCCCACTCGTTTGCGGTCTCTGCTACCCAAAGCACAGCCAGCATCGACCGTGGGCTCCAGTCCCGCCATCCGCCCCATTCATTCTTTCCAGCAATCTCCGATCATGATTTGTTTGCTGTTCTTGTTGCTCTCAGAACATTTTAATACCTCCCAGATAAGCCATGCAATTTAGATCTTAATTATATGTGCTCTGTATTAGTCTCTAATTATTTCCTTTCAGAAGCACAACCTTTTCAATAAGAAAATCGACTCCTCTTTGGCAAAGAATATATTCTCTTTTCGGCTCCCCAACACACCCCGTGGAATGCTGAGCACCAAAAGCGGTCACCACAGGCAGGATGAGCAGAAACGAATAAGGGCAACAGAAGACAAACTACCTCACGAACGTGCTTATGTCTCAGAGGCTTCACTGAGAGGGCCTTTCTGCTCCCTGTGTCTGGCTGGGTGGAAAACTCAACTTCTACTCGGTCACCCTGATAAGGCTCAAAACCTAAAACAGCCACGGAGAGAAAGGTGGGATTACCTCAATGTTGTCATGTTAAATTTCCCAAGTTACTTGTAATCCCCCAAAATAGCTTCTATTACATCAAAGGTACATTGAGAACATTTTTTTTTCTCTTTGGCCACGCCCTGTGGCATGTAGAAGTTTCCAGGGCCAGGGATAGAACCCATACCACAGCAGCAATTCGAGCCGCAGCTGTGACACTGCTGGATCCTTAACCCGCTGAGCCGCCAGGGAACTCCCATTTTGAACATTTAAAAACAGGTAACTTGCAAGTCTTCCTGTCAGAAAGGAAATGTATAATCCTTTAAGTAGTGATTCTCTCTACTGACTTAAGGTCAATTGGGGAAAAGCATCAACTGGGCGTCTCAGAGCAATCTTTGTAGGAGCAGCATAGGATTCATCAAACCACTGGTCACATTTTCAACTCCTGGAGAGGAAGGAAAATTCCTAAGGAAGAGCACACGTATGAGTCTGACTGCCTGAGTTCAAACCTTAGTACTGCCCCTTACTCAATGTATAACCTGGATCAAGTTACTTAACTCTGGGCCTTAATTTCTTCATCTGTAAAATGAGAAGCATAAGAGTAGTACCTACTACATGGAGTTGAAGGGACAATTACTCAGTACATACAGAACTCACAGAATAGTGCCTGGCACATGCCCAGCACCAAATAAATGTTGATTGCTATTATTACTACCAGCAGGAGCAGTAGAACACAGTGCTGTAGAAAGAAACAATTTTCTCAGGTGTTTTGAACTAACAATGAACACATTTTTTTTTTTTTGTCTTTTCAGAGCTGCACCTATGGTATATGGACGTTCCTAAGCTAGGGGTTGAATTGGAGCTGTAGCTGCTGGCCTACACCACAGCCACAGCAACACTGCCAGATGTGAGCTGTATCCACGACCTACACCACAGCTTTCGGCAACACCAGATCCTTAACCCACTGAGCAGGCTGGGTCGAACCTACATCCTCATGGATACTAGTTGGGTTCTTAACCCACTGAGCTACAACAGGAACTCCATTGTTTTGTTTACTTTTTAGGGCCATAGGTGTGGCATATGGAGGTTCCCAGGCTAAGGGTCTAATCGGAGCTGTAGCTGCCAGCCTATACCACAGCCACAGCAATGCAGGATCCGAGCCACTTCTGAGACCTACACCACAACTCACGGCAACGTTGGATTCTCAACCCACTGAGTAAGGCCAGGGATCAAACTCTTCATCTTCATGGATACTAGTCAGGTTCATTACTGCTGAGCCATGATGGGAACTTCGTATTTTATATTTTACATTTATAGACAAATATTTACATATTTACCCAATGGGTTAAAAGTCCCACACTGGGGATAACATTATTTATTTTTGCACTGCTAATACCAATACAAATTTGGAATAAAGCATCATAGTAAGCAGAAGTTTCTTAGAACCTAAAAGAAAAATAAAACACCCAACTGATGGAGCAGAAATGAACCTGGAATTGGCTGTGGTGTAAGCATAATTCATAACCACATCCAAACATTTATGATGTTCAACCAAAACTGAAGCCATAGTAATCAAAATTTCAGTGTGTGTGTGTTTATATATTCAAAATAACTGAACTTCACAACTTCTGGGCAAAGTTTATACTGAATACAAAAGGAAAATGAGGAGTTCTCATCATGGCACAGCATAAACGACTCCGACTAGGAACCATAAGGTTGCGAGTTTGATCCCTGGCCTTCCTCAGTGGGTTAAGGATCCACGGTTGCCGTGAGCTGTTGGTGTAGGTCACAGATGCGGCTCAGATCCCGTGTTGCTATGGCTATGGTGTAGGCTGGCGGCTACAGGTCCTATTAGACCCCTAGCCTGGGAACCTCCATGTGCCGAGGATACAGCCCTAAAAAGACAAAAAAAAAAAAAAAAAGGAAAATGAGTCAGCATGGTTAGTTTTCTCTTTTTACTGTACTGATGAGATTTTAGGCATGCTTTACCTCTGAAGGACTACTGTGTAAATCAGCCTGCCTGTCTTAACATGGTAGTGACTTTTTTTTTTTGTCTGTGCCATGGCATGTGGATGTTCCCAGGACAGGGATCAAACCCTTGCCACAGCAGCAACCCAAGTGGCTGCAGTGACAATGCTGGAACCTTAACCCACTGTACCACAAAAGACTCTGGTAGTGATTTTTTGAGAAAATGAGTATTTTCTGTTGTAATTACAGTCTGCTTAAAATCAGCTGGAGTTCCCGTCATGGTACAGCGGAAACGAATCTGACTAGGAACCATGAGGTTGCGGGTTTGATCCCTGGCCTTGCTCGGTGGGTTAAGGATCTGGCATTGCTGTGAGCTGTGGTGTAGGTTGCAGACACAGCTGGGATCCGGCATTGCTGTGGCTGTGGTGGAGGCCAGTGGCTGTATCTCTGATTTGACCCCTAGCCTTGGAACCTCCATATGCTACAAGTGTGGCCCTAAAAAGCAAATAAAATAAAATCAGCTGGAAATCTTTAATTAAAAAATTCAACATAGTGACAAAATTCAGGTTTTAAAGCTTTTGGAGAAATACAAGTATTGTTATGAAGTTTACAAAGAGAGAGATGTTGAAAAAAATGGAGGAAGTGAACAAGTTGAACCATTAGAGCTTAAATGGTGCACAAACTTGAAGTCAGATCATTGTACTTGGGAACATGTCAGCATGTGGCAAGAATCTTTGAATGTAGCTCTTATTTTGTACTGGAGACATTCATAATGTCTAACAGAATGGAAGGAAATTAAGAAAATCTACAAATTTGCCATTGGATTTCAATTTGATGAAACATTCAAAAGTTTGCATTAATGTACACAGGCTTTTCTCGAAATAATTTTACTTCTGAAAAATTTATAAATATTACTATTTTAAAGGTCCAAACATAAAACCAATCTGTTAGTCATATATAAATACTTCAAAAGCAGATTTAACTTTAATCACATGCGACACCCCCTTTTAGTCTTAAAAATGACTCAGTTTGGACCATAGAGGATATGGTCTCCCCCCACAGCTAGAGCTGTAGGAGAGGGTGGCCTTTTAGAAGCTACAGTCTTTGGTATAAAGTATAAAGTCACTGCCAACATGAGGCCTGGCAATGAGGTAGGTGGGGGGGTCTGCCCACTCCAGTCTCGCGACTGTGCTCCCCCCTGGCCAAATCCAATCATCAGAATGCCAGCAGCTGAATAACAGGGCCTTTAGTCACCACAGAGGCACACAGCAAACAGGGAAGAAAAAAATAAAAAAGGAGTTCCCATTGTGGCTCAGTGGCAATGAACCTGACTAGTATCCATGAGGATGCAGGTTTGATCCCTGGCCTCACTCAGTGGGTTAAGGATCCGGCTTTGCCCTGAGCTGTGGTGTAGCCTGCAGACCTGGCTCGGGTCCTGCGTTGCTGTGGCTGTGGTGTAGGCCAGCAGCTGTAGCTCCGACTTGACCTCTAGCCTGGAAACTTCCATGTGCTGTGGGTATGGCCCTGAAAAGCAAGAAAAAAAAGAAAAAGAAAAAAAGAAACAGGGGAGCTACTCTTGGGTTGAGTAAGATGATGGACTATTGGACAACTCAAGGCGTAAGGGAACGTCCAAAAAGGGATGAGCAGGTTATGGGGAACTTTCTTTTAATCTTTCAGTTGGGTACTTGAGCCAATAAATATATTCTGAAAAATGAGGAAATAACCTTATTTGTGATCCCAGGCTTCTGCCTGAGGTCACGCTGCTTACATAAGGATATACAGGATGTTCTGTATATACATTTTAGTGTATAACCTGAAAAGTAAACAAAGAAATAGCAATGCTGTGTGCGAGAGAGATGTCTCCACCTCTCCCCCTAGGCCAAATGCCCAATTCCATTGTAGCATCCTTCACCAAAATGGTTAAGATTTACTGCTTACTCACATAAAAAAAATAATCGGAGACACATCACTGAAGTTAACCATTTCCCATAAGCAGCACTCTTGGACCTACACCCTCCAACCTTGTCTGCAAAACGGGGCTGATCCCCACCGTACTGTGAGGCAGGTAAAACCAACCGGGATCCTGGACCCAGAGGCACCAATGAGAACACCTCCCACTGACATAGAAGCACATTCGTGTGGGCAGAAAACACACACACATTCCTCCTCTCACACACTCCTGCCACACACATCTGCATTTAGTCACCACCCACTCATTCCTCAACCCACTTACAAGCTTTTTCATCTCTATCATCCTATTAGGACTGACCGCACCAAGCCTACCTCGGAAGGGTCCCCAGAGGATTAAATCGGCTAGTGCAGATTCCGTACTTAGCACAGGGCTGGATTCCACAACATCTGGGTCCCACTGGCATTTACAATCTCATTTCATACCTGTCCCTCGTGCAAGTCACATGACACCTACTCACACACTCCAGCCGTCCTCCAGCCGTCCTGCCCCCACTGCAGGTCCCAGGACATGCCAAGCTTTTTCCACCTCAGGACGTTCCCCATGTTTCTTCCTTGGTTTGGAAGAGTTTTCCCAGCTGGCTCCTTCTTCTCCTTCATGTCTCAGCTCCAGTGTCACCGCCTCAGAGGCTTCCCCCAAGCTGCTATCTATACTATCACGCCGTGGTACTCCCAGTTTTATTAACCTAATACCTTTTATTAACCTAATACCTCGGTCACATTCTGGAGAGTAAAAACAATCTGCATGTCTGTGCCAGGGGGTGGCCGGGGGAGGAGGATTGCCTGAGCTCTGCCTCATTAGAATGTAAGTGTTATGAAAATAGTACTTGGAACAGAGCGAGGCTCTGAAGGATCCGCTGAATGACTATAAACAAGGAAAGAACATACAGACTCCCCATTATGTGGAACAACAAAATAATTAACACAATTTTCCCTTCTTTTAGACTCCCATTGTTTTAAATCATAAGTGCTTTTTGCCACTTCCACTGGGTTTTGTAATCAGATTAACAGCAGCTATTCTGACAATTCTTTTTTTTTTTTTTAAACTATTATTCTTTTTTTTTTTTTCTTTTTTTGTCTTTTGTCTTTTTTGTTGTTGTTGTTGTTGCTATTTCTTGGGCCGCTCCCGCGGCATATGGAGGTTCCCAGGCTAGGGGTTGAATCGGAGCTGTAGCCACCGGCCTACGCCAGAGCCACAGCAATGCGGGATCCGAGCTGCGTCTGCAACCTACACCACAGCTCACGGCAATGCCTGATCGTTAACCCACTGAGCAGGGGCAGGGACCGAACCCGCAACCTCATGGTTCCTAGTCGGATTCGTTAACCACTGCGCCACGACGGGAACTCCTATTCTGACAATTCTAAGTACGACTAGCTAGGTGCCCAGGTCTTCTTTTTCACCTACTCTCTCTCTCTCTTTTTTTTTTTTTTTTTGGTTGCTTTTTAGGGCCGAACCTGAGGCATATGGAAGTCCCTGGGCTAGGGGTGGAATCGGAGCTACAACTGCCAGCCTACACCACAGCCATACCAACTCTGGATCCGAGTGGCATCTGCGACCTACAGTACAGCTCACTGCAATGCCGGATCTGAGGCCAGGGATCGAACCCCCATCCTCAGGGATCCTAGTTGGGTTCATTAACCGCTGAGCCACGAAGAGAACTCCCCTACTCTGTCTTTCACCTTAGAGAGCCCATTACTCGAATTCACTCTACTTATGTTGCAGCAGCAAATCCCTCCATCCCTGCTCTGGGTCTCATCCTCTCTTTACAACCAGGGACCTCGTTCCATCAGTCCTTGCTGCTCCCTTCTTCACCTTCGGTCAATCTCTTTGGCATTACAAACATGTCCAGGTGTTTCCCATCTCAAGAAGAATTCTCCTAGTGAGGGCTACCATTGGTGGTGACTCCCTGTTGGCATGGTTATAGCCATGGTCATAGGGTCTAAGAGATTGCCTTTGGAGCCTAGCAATCCCAGGGGCCTTTCCTCCTAGAATTGAGTATTTTGGATTAAAGGGGTCTTAAAATCCTGTCTGCCATCAGACAATCATCTTTGAGGATTTTCAAGGTCAAATTCTGGCTTTTATTTATTTTCTTTAAATTTATTGAAGTATAGTTTTTTTAAATGACTTTTATTTTTTCCATTATAGTTGGTCTACAGTGTTCTGTCAATTTCTACTGTACAGCAAAGTGACCCAGTCACACACATACACACCCATATATATATATATATATACATATATATATATATATATATATATATATATATACACACATTCTTTTTCTCACATTATCCTCCATCGTGTTCCATCACAAGGGACTAGATATATTTCCCTGTGCTCTACAGCAGGATCTCATTGCTTATCCACTCCAAATGCAGTAGTTTGCATCTATTAACCCTAAACTCCCAGTCCACCCCACTCCCTTCCCCTCCCAAATCCTGGCTTTTAAACCCAAGAAAAGTAAAAGAGAAAGCTGCTTGGTGGGGCTGAACTAACTTCCTTTTTTTATCTAGGCTAAATGCAGCTCATGCAGCTTAACAGGTACAGTATTTTCACATCTATTCACCTTTCAAAATCTAGCCTGGCAGGGGGTTGCAGGCGTATGAGTCCTGCTGGGAAAGCATTTCACCCAGGCAGCCTCCCCCAGGTCTCGTCCATAGCAGTCAACCATTCTCTCTCCTCTGCTCAGTTATGTTTTTTGTTTGTTTTTAAGTCGCATTCTTTTAAGGTCCGTCTCTCCCAATTAGACTACAAGCTTTTCGTAGGCAGGGTTTAATAAAGTCTTAGTTATCTTGGTCTTGCTAATATCTAGTACTCTATCTTGAGCCGAATTAAACTCCAAGAGCATAAACAAATTAATGAATTATTGCTTTGGGCATAAAACAGAAAAATGTCATGCCTGATAATTAATGAACACAACACACACACACACACACACACACACACACACACACATACACACAGAAAGTGTTGGAGGAGGTTCCTGAGAAGACATGACCACTGGACCCACCAACTGAACCCGGGCAATTGGAGGTTCCTCATCTCCTCCGTTGACATTGGAATGTATGCTCCATCCACCGATCTCACAGCTGGAGCCGGTTCAAGGATGCAGCCTTGAGAGAGTAAGGTATTGCAGAGATCATTTGGGTGGTACATGTGACTGAACCCTGTTAAGGCCTCTGTGTAAACTTTTTTTTTTTAATAGGCATGAGTGTGGTTTGGCATCACATAAGATTTTTATTTATATATAGATATTTTTTGGTCTTTTGTCCTTTTAGGGTCACACCCACGGCATATGGAGGTTCCCAGGCTAGGGGTCTAATCGGAGCTGTTGCTGCCAGCCTGCACCACAGCCACAGCCACACAGGATCTGAGTCTCGTCTGTGACCTACACCACAGCTCACAGTAACGCCGGATCCTTAACCCACTTAGCTAGCTCAGGGATCAAACCCGCAACCTCATGGTTCCTAGTTGGATTCGATTCCGCTGCGCCATGACGGGAACTACCTCTGCATAAACTTTTAAGATTCTGATGAGTGGGTGCAGAGATCTACCTGTCTTGTGGCACCCGAGACAAGCCTCATATATTAAGTTCTTTTGCTTATTAAACCTGCCCCCTACCCACCTGGAGTGGTCCACCTCTTTCTAGGTCTTTCCTTGCCCTCCATGTACAGGGCAAGTTTGTGAACCAACGGAAAGGTACAAGTCTACATCCAAGTCTTATTTTAAAGCTATTGAATTATTTAAAAAAAAATAGTATCTCTGTATACTTGCAATGTTTTTCAGTTAGATTACAAATTCAATGCCTATGTGAATGAAAAAATTACGCAAATACGAATAACTGCATCCAAGAAATGAAAATGCAACAAATGATAGCATGAGCTTTTAAAAACATCATGTATCTGTCCCTCGATGTACATCCTTTTCAACTGCAAAGATCCACCTCAAGTAGAGAGCCTCCAGCTGGAGCCAAGGACAATGGAGAAGGCATTCCAGCATAAACTCCTCTCATCAATTAAACATGTCTCAAATTTGACCCCAGAAATTATGCCTGTCACCATCTTCAAATGCAATCTATAAAATTACAAAATAGGTAAAACCTAATTTTAAAATTTAAAAAATGTTAAATGGTACCTTTACAAACAACATCCAGAGAGAAGTAAGCTGTGTGATGAATGCAGCGGCCATCTTCCATCAGAGAGTTCATACAGCCCAGGGAAACTCTAGGGCAGGGGTCTGGCGGCCCATCATCGTGGCATTCATCGCAGAAAGCATCTACCTGGGGGATAAAGAAACAGTTACTTCCCACGTAAGTTTTAAAATCAGAAAGATATGCTTAAATCATTGTTGTTTGAGAAATGGTTTAAACAACTACAATAAACAGTGGTGAATATGTTTCACCTGACAAACATATCTTAAACATGATAAAATAATGCCTAAGCTTCAGTATTTTTTATTTTTTTTAAGAGCAGTTTAAAAAAACTGAACAGAAAGTTCCCATCTGTATATTCCTCTCCTTCACCCTCAGTTTCCCCCTATTATTAGCGTCATGTATTTTTCAATTAGTACCTTTGTTCAATTGATGAACCAATATCGACAAATTATATTTAACTGAAGATCATAGTTTAAATGAGGGTTCACGCTTTGCATTGTAATGTCATACATTTTTAATGTGTCTAAAAACTATTCATGCAACAAGGTCAATGCACTGATCATATTCATTTCAAAGGTAAAAGATATACTGTTCCTGCCTCTAGGAATTCACAAGCAAAGGGGAGAAAAAGGCAAAATTAATGAATTAAAAGCAAGTTTCGACACATGGTAAAAATAAGTGCAAAAATTGGCCCCTGAGAATTCCCAGTAAGAAGAGAATTTAAGACTGAGAGAATATAGGACAATATCTTGCAGAAAGTGGGATTTGACTTGAGCTGTGAAAGAAGAGAAAGATTTTATCAGCAAAGGAGGGTAGGGCTGAGGACAGGAATACAGAGATAGCAAAGGAGGAGGGAAATCGTATGTCAAGGGAGACGAACAAGGAAGAGAATTTTAAGATTCCAGATGAGGGCACCTAGGGAGGTGGAGTGACAGAACATGGCATGAAGTTGGCTCTAAATAAGGCAGGTCAAATTAGGGCTTAATTTATCTCCAGTAGGGAAGCATTCAAGACTTTTATTATTGGAAGTGTAAAGGCTTTCATATTTGGCTTTTCTAATTATACTAATAATACCTGTTCATTGCACAAAAATATGACACAGAAAAAAAGCAAAAGCCAATTATACATAATCCATAAATCTAATATCCATCTCAAGATAAACACTGACCACATTCTGATACTTACTCTGCTCCAGATGTTTTTACTATGCATAAATATCCGTGCACTCTTTGAAGGAAAAATTTAATAGTATATATATTATTAATGTACCACCAAATGATCACCACATACACAATGTTGTGTATATCAACAAATCACAAAAAGTACCATGACTGAGGAATAAAAGTTGCCTAAGAGGGCACGAAGGGTGATTTCTATTTTTCATTTTATATCCTTCTAGAGTTTAAATTATTTATATATGATTTTAGAGAAAGGTTTTTTTTAATCTCTTTTTTTTTTTGGCTTTTTGTCTTTTGTCCTTTTAGGGCCACACCCACGGCATATGGAGGTTTCCAGGCTAGGGGTCTAATTGGAGCTACAGCTGCCAGCCTACGCCAGAGCCACAGCGACACGGGATCCTAGCCACATCTGCGACCTACACCAACAGCTCATGGCAACGCTGGATCCTTAACCCACTGAGCAAGGCCAGGGATCGAACCCACAACCTCATGGTTCCTAGTCGGATTTGTTTCCACTGCGCCACGATGGGAACTCCTGATTTTAGAGAAAAGTTTATGTTAAACATTCAGTTGACAGTTGCTATCTAAATAATAGTAATAATAATAATAAAGTATATCTTAGCCATTTAAGAAAGACACAAAGAAAAGTTCAGTAAGTTTTCCATCTACGAAAGTTATATAACAAAAATCAATACTTTACTACATAGTGAGATCAAGCAGGACCCTGTGGGGCTTTCCTGGAAACAGATGCCCTTCCTCCTTCCCACCCATGGCCTCTTGTTTGTGGGAAAGCTTTGGCTTCTGGGGCCTTCCCCAACTTCCAAAGAGTAAATTTAATCAAAGAAGTGAGAAAATGTAGAAATAAAGGAAAACAGTCAAGCATGACAAAATAATAATTGTTTAGCCATAAAACAAAGTCAAAGACCTATAGTTCCTCCTCAAGGGCCATAGATAATATTCTGAGCCATATCCTTTGATCTGTTTTGCAGATACTGAAACCCCCACCAGGTGGCAGAAATTAACTGCATGCTGACCACCAGCATGTAGACCCCAGACCAAGTGGAACCAGAAGGTTGATAATGTTGACTTCGGAAATACTACCTGATTCCTCATCAGCAACCAATCCAAATAATGTCCATGAAGTAATCAGGCACACTGCTTCCCCCTTCCCTAACATAATAGAAGCTTTTTTTTTTTGTTTTGTCTTTTGTCTTTTTTAGGGCCACACTCAGGGCATATGGAGGTTCTCAGACTAGGGGTCTAATCAGAGCTGTAGCCACCGGCCTACGCCAGAGCCACAGCAATTCGGGATCCGAGCCGCATCTGTGACCTACACCACAGCTCACGCTGGCTCCTCAACCCACTGAGTGAGGCCAGGGATCGAACCTGCCACCTCATGGTTCCTAATCGGATTTGTTAACCACTGAGCCACAAAAGGAACTCCTAAAAGAAGCTTTAATTCTACCCTAAATTAAGATGGTTCTTTAGCACATTAGTCCACCATCTTCTCAGTTTGCTCACTTTCTAAATAAAGTCACTTTTCCTTGCCCCAAACCTCTTTTCTTGGCTTATTGGCCTGTCATGGGGCAAGTGGAATGAGCTTGGACTCCATTACAATAGGAGACAAAATTGGTCAGAACATATAATATATAAACACATTGATAATGGTTTAAATTATTTTAAAATTAAGTTTATTTTTATAAGTTAAATAAGTTAAATAAAAATATATATTGATAATGGAACAAAAATATTAAAACTCTGAGAAATAAAATTAGCAGGAAATATATATATACAACCTATTTCAAGAAAAGTATGAAACAATGCAGAAGCATACAAGGGGAGAGATATGCTTTTTGGAGGAAAAGACTATTAACATTATGTCAGTTCTCCCTAAATTAAATCTATAAACTCAGTCATATTAATTTAAAAATCCCAACGGGTATTGTTGTAGTTGTTTCGGTTGGAAGTGAGGGAATAAAACACAATGTTTTTAAATTGATACAGGAAAACCGACATACAGGAAATGGTCAGGACAATTCCAAAAATTTTAAAGTTTTGACAGGGAAACCAGGCTGTGGTGACCTTGAGATGTGTTATAATACTTTAGTAAATCGCACCATTTGATCATGCCTCCAGGGCAAGATAACAATCAAATGAGCACAACAGGAGGTCTCCATAGTTCCCTATACATTCTATAGGAATGTGGTACATGATGGAAGTGATTTTTCACCTCAACAGGGAAAAAGTGGATTATTCCAATAACGATATGGGGACAAGAGGACATCCATTAACAAAATAAGATGTGGATCTTTCTCTCAATCGCTATACCCCAATTAACTCCAAGCAGACTGATTATTTAGGCATAAACAAACAGATAACTTTCAGAAGAAAACCTAAGTCAATAAGTACGTAAATTTTGGAAGAAGCCTTTATAAGGCTCTTTATTGAACTGAAAAGCCACAGGCACTTTCACAGCCTGCTCCTGACAGTGTCAATTACTCCCATAAAACTGAAGCATAATTTGATCATATCTATTAAAATGGTAAACATCTTACTGAGGTAATGGTTGCACAGCTGTAAATTTACTAAAAATGTAATTGAAGGACACCCTTAAAATCAGAGAATCTTATGGTATGTCAATTGTACCTCAATAAGGCTGTTAAAAAGTGATTAAAATGCATGTCTGCTCACCTACGATTACGTTTCAACAAATGCAAACATTCTTTACCTAGGTGAAAAAAAGAAGTTCCGGGGGGCAGTATAGACTCGAACAATTATCACTGTTAACCATATTTTTAAATGCTGAAAAATACATATACAATTTATGTCTTTATAAACAGAAACCACTACAAAGAAAAGAACAAATGTCCCACACAATCCAGTGAATTGGACCTCAAATTTCACTCTCCATCCACTGTAACATGTCACCTCAGAGAAGCTCAATAAATAGAAGCAAGGGTGGAAGCCCCCCAGGAAGACAAATGGTCCCCAGACTTATCTTACTTTGATGGCTTTCAGTCTATATGTTCTATCTTCTTGCACAACTGCAGTAACCTTTTGCCCAACTTTCAGAAGCACATTGCCAGTGACAACATCACTGCTGAAGTAGATCAACTCATCAATGAATCCATGGTCACTACAGAATTTGGTCACGACTCCCTGGACAACTTTTAACTTGGTGTCACCTAAGAGATGAATAAAGGTTTCATTAATGAATCTCCAGAGTAAACATATATTATAAATGGGCCCTATCAAAGGAAGATATAGTAGCCAATGATCCAACTCTGGAAATAAATTGGGCTAGATTTGAGATACTGATGACAATGACAGTAGAGCCTAGTGGTTAAGTGTGCAAGACTCGGGACGTGGCACAGTGGCTTTATGCCCAAGTAGTGGAGCTCTGAGCTGAAGAGCACTGAGTCTGGAGCCAGGAGGCCTGGCATCGAATCACACAGCTCTTCCCTGTACCTACTAAATCTGTGTAATCCTGGGTTGGTGTCTTTCCTCTCTGAATTTATTTTCATCTTTAAAACAAGGGCAATGACAACTTCTGCCTAAAATAGTGGATCTTAGTAGTTCCCACTGTGGCGCAATGGGTTAAGAATCCAACTGCAGGAGTTCCCGTCGTGGCGCAGTGGTTGATGAACCCGACTAGGAACCATGAGGTTACGGGTTCGATCCCTGGCCTTGCTCAGTGGGTTAACGATCTGGCGTTGCCGTGAGCTGTGGTGTAGGTTGCAGACGCGGCTCGGATCCAGCGTTGCTGTGGCTCTGGCATAGGCTGGTGGCTACAGCTCCGATTCAACCCCTAGCCTGGGAACCTCCATATGCTGCGAGAGCGGCCCAAGAAAATGGCAAAAAGACAAAAAAAAAAAAAAAAAAAAAAAAGAATCCGACTGCAGCGGCTTGGGTTGATGCGGAGGCTCGGGTTTGATCCCTGGCCTGGCGCAACGAATTAAGGATCCAGCATTGCCACAGCGGTGGAGTAGGTGGGGGCTGGGGCTCAGATTCAATCCCTGACCCAGGAACTTCCATATGCCATGGGTGTGGCCATTAAAAAAAAGGAGTTGATCTTAAATGTTCCTACTACAAAAAATAATTATGTGAGGTGATGGAAATATTAACTAGCTTTATTGTACAAATGCTTCACAATATATACATATATATCATATCACATTGTACATTTTAAACTTACACAGTGTTATACGCCAATTATATCTCAATAAATCTGGGGGGAAAAAGGTTGTTATAAAGATTAACTGATACATGTATGTCAAGTGCTTAGAACTCTGAATGCCTCCCACAGGTTAGAGCTTATGTTAATTGCTGCCGTGATATCTGCAGCTAGACAGTCTACACGCATCCATTATTATATAACTTCATCATTATCAACCACAGGTTCAACAGGAGTATCTGCAGATTCTTAAACAACTAACTAGACAAAGCATACAAAGAGATTCGGGGACTTAAATCTAGCCCAAATGTGCATTTGAACCACTTGGGTTTATTTTTTTTCTGAACAAACACAGCTAGGAAACCACAATTTGGGATCTAAACCCAGGGACTCAGACTGCAGAGCCCACAATATGAACCACAACGCCTTAGGTGCTTGGCCAAAGACGCGGGAACTCGCTGGGGTTGGCTGGGGAAAATCTTGATTATAATAGGTTACAGAATCATTAGCCAAGAAAATCCTTAAAATTTCCAAAACAGGGAGGGGGGTCAAATTTGTCAGGTGAAATCATAAAATACCAGAGCATGGAAGGGACAAAGTGGCAACTTGCATTTGGGCACATGAAAACTTGTCCAGGAGTTCCCGTCGTGGCTCAGTGGTTAACGAATCCGACTAGGAACCATGAGGTTGCGGGTTCGGTCCCTGCCCTTGCTCAGTGGGTTAACGATCAGGCATTGCCGTGAGCTGTGGTGTAGATTGCAGACTTGGCTCGGATCCCGCGTTGCTGTGGCTCTGGCGTAGGCCAGTGGCTACAGCTCCGATTTGACCCCTAGCCTGGGAACCTCCATATGCCGCGGGAGCGGCCCAAAGAAATAGCAAAAAGACAAAAAAAAACCAAAAAACAAAAAACAAACTTGTCCAGAACTCTCCCGTGTGGTCCCGTTGGTAAAAGCAAGGGTAATTCCTGGACGCTGCAGTGAGAGCTGCCCGCTAAAAGCTACCCCGCAGCCTCGCATCGCAAACTTCGCTAAGACTCGGCCACCTCCGCGGGATTCGAACTCCCCAGACCGCGCTGAGAAGCTGCAGGGCAATTCTGGCACCTGGAAGCCTCAGCCCTGCTGAGGGAATAACGCTGCCCAAAGAGCTGTCTCCGGCCAACCGCCATCCGGAGCGCACAGCCGATCTACTCCTGTGGCAGGAAGGCAGCGCCGAGGTCAGGAAACGGCTGCTGGGCCGCGGGTGTCACAGGCCGCGTGACACTAGCCTGTGCCCTCTCTTCCCTGCCTGCGTCTCCCTGACCTCGATGTCACATGGACAACACCGCGACTTCTCTCACGGAAGTTTCTCGAGGATCAACGGGCGTGGATGCCCCTCAGGCCCGGTGCTGGGCACAGAGGCGCATTCGGCACACCTCAGAATGAACGCGATCGCAATCGGAGCAGGGACGCCGCCCTCTCGGGCAAAATCAGTTTAACGGATTCCCACCAACGAGATGACGCCTTCTCAGTGTCCCTCCGTCAGCCACTCAGTGCCAGACTCTGGGGTAGGTTTTTAGGGCACAGAGGTGAACAAATTAAACGCGGACCCTGTCCTCTGACCGATTCCTCTACGTGGCTTCAAATACGCGCCTATTTGTGAAACACAATCAGATTCATCCTCAAATCAGGGTGAGGCGCCATTTGGGAAGTCTGGAAAGGAATCCGCGGCACATGCGCATAACACCCCAATGTAAATTCCGAAGGCATCGGGAAATGCAGGGGTGGGACACTGCTCCCCAGGGGTCTTCTCTGTCTACACCTTCGCCACTCTTAGACTAGGGAGTCCAGGGCATGATCGGGGACCTGGGATCCCCTTCCTAAAGGGTGGCGCCGCCTGGGACACTCAGCGCCCTCGTGGCCCTCGTGGCCCTCGTGGCCCTCGTGGCCTAGAACCAGGGGCGGAATGCACCGCTAAGTAAAGGCCCGTGAGGAGGGGAGGGATGAGCAGAGTACCTTCCAGACGCCTCAGATGTTGCGTGCTCTCTGCCTCAGACGAATCCACCCTCCTCCAGAAGCCAAAAACCCTGGAAATAAACCGAAGCATTGTCCCGTTGTCAGGGCAGCCTGACAACAGGGCAACGAGGCTTGCTTCTGTCCAAGCCTCCGCCTGCCAGCCGCACTCTGATCACAGCAGCTCCTCAGAGGCTGCGCCGCTCCTCCACACCGCCCAACTTCCAGTCAGCGACCCTCGCACGGGACTTGGCCAAGGCTGCTACCCGAAGGGCTTCACAGTTCCGGTTGCCCACCCTCCAATAGGGGCGTAGTGTGCCGGATGGCGGCCAGTGAGATGCAGCGGGCTGGTGGGCGGGACTTTTGTGGCTCCTCCCACCACAGACCAGGCTGGAAATGTGGTGGCCAAGCCGGAAGTCGCTTCCAGTCTAATAACTTTTCGCACCTCTTAAGGCTGGGGGTTCCGCGTGTGGGCTTCTGCAGGGAGGTCCTGGTGCCTCTCTTGGAAGATGGCACAGAAGCTTGCCCCGAGGATGGAGGCAGGCTCCCAGTTATTGAGCCTCACTCCTCAAGGCCCGAGTTCTCCTATTCCTCTCAGAGCCTTCCACCCACCCACACCCCAACAGCCCCACCTCCTCACCCCTACACCCATTCCACACAGGGTTCAGCAGACAGCTCTAAGCAACAGAGTTGAGTGTTAAGCAATACCATCGATATTGGGGAAAAAATCTTTCACATCTGTTTGGGCCTCAAGACAGGTTGCGCTCAGCCCTGCTTGGAAGCTGAGGCGGACTGTGGCTCTATAGCAAAGCACTCACGGCCCTTAGAGACGCTTTCTAAGTGTGATCTGGAGATGAGGATGGCTAGGTGAGGAGGGTCAGGTGATGTAGCACCATGCAGGGAGTTTGAATTGCATCGCTGCTAGTATTTTTTGTTGGGGGGGGCACCATGCAGACATGGTCACATTAGGAATATTAAATGGGAGTTTCCTTTGTGGCTCAGTGGAAACGAACCTGACTAGTATCCATGAGGATGCGAGTTCAATACCTGGCCTTGCTCAGTGGGTTAAGGATCCGGCATTGCTGTGAGCCATGGTGTAGGTCACAGACTGGACTCGGATCTGGTGTTGCTATGGCTGTGGTGTAGTCCCGCAGCCTGGGACCTTCCATATGCCACACCTGTGGCCCTAAAAAAAATTAAAAAATAAAAAGAATATTAAATGAGGAGTTCCCGCAGTGGCCAGTGGCATCTTGCGAGCGCTGGGACTTAGTTTCAATCCCTGGCCATAGCGCAGTGGGTTAAGGATCCGGCATTGCCACAGCTGTGGCTTAGGTGGCAACTGCAACTCGGATCTTATCCCTGGCCAAGGAACTCTATATGCCTCGGGGTGGCCAAAAAAAAAAAAAAAAAATTTGGAGTTCCTGTCGTGGCTCAGTGGTTAACGAATCCGACTAGGAGCCATGAGGCTGCAGATTCAATCCCTGGCCTTGCTCAGTGGGTTAAGGATCCGGCGTTGCCGTGAGCTGTGGTGTAGGTCACAGACTTGGCTCAGATCCTGCATTGCTGTGGCTGTGGTGTAGGCCAGTGGCTACAGCTCCAATTGGACCCCTAGCCTGGGAACCTCCATATGCCCCGGGAGCAGTACTAGAAAAGGCAAAAAGACAAAAAAAAAAATTAAATGAGGATTTGGATTGTCATCAAAGAACCACTCACCAAAATGTTTCTAAAACACTGTGTGGCTTTAAGAACCCCATATCCAGGTCACAGCTGGAGGCCATTTACATGAGAATATCTAAAACAGCATCTAAGTGTCTCCAATGTGCCCCCCCCCCAAGACTTGAAAAACTTTTAGATGCTGGGCATCCACTTCCCAAAGCCCGCCAATATCTACGTGGGGGCCACTGATGCTGAATTCTGTTATGTAAAATGACTAGTACAATGAATACAATTGGCCCTCTGTACGCATAGATGTGGAGCCAGCAGGTACAGAGGGCCAACAGTAGTGAATCTGAAGGATTACAGGGTTGATCAAGGGGAAAATATGACCACGAGAAAATAGTACCCAAGTTTCGTTGGGCAATGCTATGACAGGTCTGCATGTAAGAAGTCCCCTGCTGCATGAACTGAGACCTGGCAGAGGCTAAGGGGTGAGTGTTTGGGGGAGGGGGGATGAGGTACAGCCACTGTGGAAAACAGTTTAGCAGCTCCTCAAAAAGTAATCATAAAATTACCATATGATCCAGCAATTCCTCTCCAAGGTGTATACACAAAAGAATTTAAAACAGATTTCCAAAGAAGTATGTGTTCCCAATGCCCATAGCAGCATCATTCGAAAAAATCAAACGGTTGAAACAATGCAGATGCCTTTCAGTGGATGAATGGATAAGCAAAATGTGATCTATCCATGTAATGGAATATTATTAGGCCATAAAAAGAAATGAAGAACTGATATACACTAGAATAAGGATGATTTTTGAAAATATCATGCTAAAGAAGCCAGGCTCTGAGTTCCCATCATGGCACAACAAAACCAATCCAATGAGGAACCGTGAGGTTTTGGGTTCAATCTCATGGCCTTGCTCAGTGGGTTAAGGATCTGGCATTGCCGTGAGCTATGGTGTAGGTCCCAGACGCGGCTCGGATCTGATGTTGCTGCGGCTGTGGTGTAGGCCAGCAGTTGTAGCTCCGATTCCGATTCCACTCCTAGCCTGGGAAAGTCCATGTGCCATGGGTGTGGCCTAAAGGGCAAAAAAAGAAAAAAAAAGAAGCCAGGCACAATGGCCACATATAGGATGAGTCCATTCATATGAAATGTCCAGAGGGAGTTCCTGGTGGCTTAGCAGGTTAAGGATCCAGCATTGTCACTGCTGTGGCTCTGGATCCTGCTGTGGCACAGGTTTGATCCCTGGCCCGGGAATTTCCCCAAGGCATGGGTGTGGCCAAATAAAAAGCATCCAGGAGTTCCCTTCGTGGCTCTATGGAAACGAATCTGACTAGTATCCATGAGGATGCAAGTTCGATCCCTGGCCTCGCTCAGTGGGTAAAGGATCCAGCGTTGCCGTGAGCTGCAGTGTAGGTCGCAGACATGGCTTGGATCCCAAGTTGCTGTGGCTGTGGTGTAGGCCAGCGACTACAGCTCTGATTTGACCCCTAGCCTGGGAACCTCCATATGCCATGAGTGCAGACCTTAAAATAAAAAGCATCCAGAATAGGCAAATTCAGAGAGACAAGAAACAGATAAGTGGTTGCCAGGGTATGGTGGTGGGAAGTGGGGATGAGTTGTGACTGCTCAGTGGGTATGGCGTTTCCATTTAGGGTGAAATAGTGGTGATGGCTGCACAGTTTTGTGAATGTTCTTAATTCCATTGAATTGTACATTTTTTAAAAATTTATGTAAATTTTATGTAAAGGAAAACTTTCTCTGCTCACAGTACTTTTTTTTTTTTTTGTCCTTTTAGGGCTGCACCCTTAGCATAGGGAAGTTCCCAGGCTAGAGGTCGAATTGGACCTGTACCTGCCAGCCCACACCACAGCCACAGCAACACCAGATCTGAGCCACATCTTTGACCTACACTACAGCTCACAGCAACACCATATCACTGACCCACTGAGCAGGGCCAGGGATTGAACCAGCACCTCATGGATGCTAGTCGGACTCGTTTCTGCTGCACCCCAATGGAAACTCCTGCTCACAATATTTCTGACACCAAATGTGTGGGTTTTCTACACTAAGCAATTCTCCCATTCTGTGTGGACCCCAACTGGGTGTCCTATAATTTAATTCAACCTTGACACTAACTACCCAGAGTTAGCACAGATCCCGCAGTTTAAGGGCTGAGTCCCATAAGTCTGCTCCCACTTCAGATGCCAATCACTCGTAGTGGGTTCCCAGGTTCCCTACACTTCATTATAGCTTGACTACAAATCAGGGTTTCCCATGAACGCCTTGGGTTCGAAAATTTGCTGTAACAGGTCACAGAACTCAGGGACACACTTAAGTTATATTTACCAGCTTAATATAAAGGATATTATGAAGGATACAAATGAACAGCTAGATGAAGACGTATTCAGGGAGAGGTCTGGAGGGGTCTCGAACATAGGAGTTTCTGTCCCTGTGGAGTTTGTGGTGTACCATCCCCCAGCACATGGACGGGTTCACCAACCTGGGAGCTCCATCTACCTGGTAGTTTAGAGATTTTATGGAGGCTTCATCATGTAGGCATGACCTGTTATTAACTCAATCTCTAGCCCCTCTCCTCTCCTCGGGGCTGAAAGCACCAAGCTTTTAATCATTACTTGGTCTTTCGGGTGATGAGCCCCCATCCTGAAACTATCTAAGAGCCAGTTAAGAGTTACCTCATTAGAATAAAAGACACTCCTATTACCCGAGAAAAGGATTTAGAAACTCTATACAAGATGCTTCTAGCACCCCAATCATCCAGGACATTATAGAAGTTTTAGGAGCTCAGTATCAGAAACCGGGGTTAAAGAAGTATGTATTTCTTGGACTTCCTGTGTAGCTCACGACAAGAAGTATGTATTTCTTTATTATATCACATAGGTTATGTCTATTTTACTACAATTAAAAAATCAGGGGAGTTCCCGTCGTGGTGCAGTGGTTAACGAATCCGACTAGGAACCATGAGGTTGCGGGTTCAGTCCCTGCCCTTGCTCAGTGGTTAACGATCCGGCGTTGCCGTGAGCTGTGGTGTAGGTTGCAGACGCGGCTTGGATCCTGCGTTGCTGAGGCTCTGGCGTAGGCTGGCAGCTACAGCTCCGATTCAACCCCTGGCCTGGGAACCTCCATATGCCGCGGGAGCGGCCCAAGAAATAGCAACAACAACAAAAGACAAACAAAGACAAAAAAAGACAAAAAAAAAAAAAAAATCAGGAGTTCCCGTTGTGTGCCATTCCAGTTGTTCTTTTTCCTTCTTAATGTGCCACCCTCCTCAGTCATCATTTCCTTTCTGGTTAAGGATATTTCTTTTTTTATTTTGTCTTTTTGTCTTTTTAGGGCTGCACCTGCGGCATTCAGAGGTTCCCAGGCTAGGGGTTGAATCGGAGCTGTAGCCGCCGGCCTATGCCACAGCCACAGCAATGCCAGATCCAAGCCGCATCTGCAACCTACACCACAGCTCTTGGCAACTCCAGATCCTTAACCCACTGAGCGAGGTCAGGGATTGAACCTGTGTCCACATGGATGCCGGTCAGATTTGTTTCTGCTGAGCCACGTCGGGAACTCCCCTGTTTAGGGAAATATCTTTAGCCATTTTTTAATGGCCACACCTATGGTATATGAAAGTTCCCAGGCTAGGAGTGAAATTGGAGCTGCAGCTGGCCTATGCCACAGCAACAGCAACTCAGGATCCGAGCTGGATCCCTGACCCAAGTCACAGCTTGCAGCAACAGTGGATTCTTAACCCACTGAGTGAGGCCAGGGACTGAATCCACACCCTCATGGATGCTAGTCGGGTTCTTAACCTGCTGAGCCACAAGGGGACCTCTGATCCTAGCCATTCTGTGTGGTTAAGTCTGCTGATCAAAAATTCTCTTAATTTTCTTTCATCTGAGAATGTCCTTATTTCTCTTCATTTTCTTTTTTCTTTATAGGGCCACATCCATGCCATATGGAAGTTTCCAGGCTAGGGGTGGAATCAGAGCTGCAGCTGCCAGCCTACGCCACAGCCACAGCAACGCCAGATCCAAGCCACGTCTGCAACTTACTCCACAGCTCATGGCAACGTCAGATCCTTAACCCACTGAGGGAGGCCAGGGACTGAACCCGAATCCTCATGGATACTAGCCGGGTTCATTACCACTGAGCCACGAGGGGAACACCCTTCCCCTTCGTTTCTGAAGGATGTATTCAGAAATCTAGAATTTGCCTACGTATCTGTGGGTGGTAAACGGAACCACCAATTAGTCCTGCTCTGGACCACCTCTTTCAGTCCTCGCTGCTTCAGATTTCCTTTTTTTCCCTTTGACCATGTAGGTAAGACACTTGCATAAGCAGTATATATGATTTATTGGGTTTCTTTTTTTTTTTTTTTTTTTTGGTCTTTTTGCCATTTCTTGGGCCGCTCCCGCGGCATATGGAGGTTCCCAGGCTAGGGGTTGAATCGGAGCTGTAGCCACCAGCCTACGCCAGAGCCACAGCAACGTGGGATCCGAGCCGCGTCTGCAACCTACACCACAGCTCACGGCAACGCCGGATCAATTAACCCACTGAGCAAGGCCAGGGACTGAACCCGCAACCTCATGGTTCCCAGTCGGATTCGTTAACCACTGCACCATGACGGGAACTCCTATTGGGTTTCTTAAACAGTCACATGGATGCCATAGAGATGTTTAAGTGTGATGCCGAACAGGCATT
The DNA here is from genome assembly GCF_054392235.1 of Sus scrofa. Classification (NCBI taxonomy): domain Eukaryota; kingdom Metazoa; phylum Chordata; class Mammalia; order Artiodactyla; family Suidae; genus Sus; species Sus scrofa. Next base: position 121,091,138 of record NC_139401.1, read on the forward strand.
TTGAGAAGGCCTTACTATTCAGGCCAGCCCCCCTTGTGAAAGTAGGATGGAGCCATGCTGACTTATCTCTTGCAGACAGCTTTTAAAAAGTTATGACTATAAAGAAGCATGAGCATTTTCCCCACTTCATTAAGTAGTCTGGAAAACATGATCAAGTTTAGGTTGGATCTGGTTTAGAATAAAGATGAGAGGAAACCACAAAAGGGCTTTTAAACACACCAGCAAGAAATGCCATGAACTAGGGCAAATGAAAACCTGAGAGATTCTGTGCAGAATCCAGGGCAAACAGTGGGTTAAGAGAAGCACTTAAAAATCACTAGCGGGTATGAAAGAGTTCAGTACACGCCACCCCAAAATATGCCACTTCTTAATACTGTTTATCTTGAGCTGAAGACCTCTGAAAAACAGCACATGAAGGTGTTAGGGGACCATTGACTGAAAACGCTCACCTTGGCATAACACGGTAGTAGCGGCTTTCATGAGTTATCTCAAGAGGAGGCCCTGAAGAGGAACAGGGTGCCACCCTGAAGACTAACCAGGAGGATTTGGCAGGGGCCCCTAGGAGGGAGGAGACAACCTCCCAGAATCCTTGGCATTGGAATCCATCTTGGCTGAGAGGTGTGAAGGAAAGAACCTGAGTCAGACTAAATATGGGCTGAGCAAGGTGAGATTGGCCAAAGACAACCGAGAAAGCTAACCCCACTCCCATAAAACCAGAGACTGGGAACCACGTGGCTGAGCAGTTCTTCCGGGTTCCCTTACCCTGCTGCTCTCCACTGGGGGCTCCTTCCCAATAACATCTTTTGTTTTGTCAGCACGTGTATCTCCTCTGACAATTCATTTCCATGTTAGACAGGAACCCACTCTTAGGCCCTGGAAGCCCCCCGCCCCACACCTTCATGCAACAAAGGGAGGGGCTTTCTCTGAAATCCCCTTATCTGCGAAAGATAGATCTTCTAAAACGAACTCAATTGCCATAAATCCCTCCTTGGAAGTTTCACTAACCAGGGAAGGTGGACTCTCACCGCAGGAGAGGAACTAGAAATCAACACCACACCCAAACTCGGTCTCAAACAATCATACTCCCACCTATGCTCTGAAGGAGTCATTCATCTTTCTAACAATCAATTACTCTCCCCTAGATTGCCTACATCTTCCCTTCCCTTCCCTTATTAAGATGGTATAGAAGATCTCGAATCTCACTGTCATTCTGGGTATTTTTTTATGACACATCCGTGCAAGTAATATTAAAAATTAATGAACGAGGAGTTCCCGTCGTGGCGCAGTGGTTAATGAATCCGAGTAGGAACCATAAGGTTGCGGGTTCGGTCCCTGCCCTTGCTCAATGGGTTAACGATCTGGCGTTGCCATGAGCTGTGGTGTAGGTTGCAGATGCGGCTCGGATCCCGCGTTGCTGTGGCTCTGGCGTAGGCCTGTGGCTACAGCTCCGATTCGACCCCTAGCCTGGGAACCTCCATGTGCCGCGGGAGCGGCCCAAGAAATAGCAACAACAACAACAACAACAAAAAGACAAAAGACAAAAAAGAATTAATGAACGAATATATAATTTCTCTTCTTAATCTGCCTGTCTTTGGTTTTTCCCATTGACCTAGGAAGTGAATCTATATTGAATCTAGGAGGTAGAGGGAAAGTCTTTGCTCTCCTACAGGTAAAAGGGAAGGGCAATGGGCAATTCACGAGTAAAGAAATACTCAACAGCAACAAATATACCAGCAAGGAAAAAAATGCGCGTGCGGGTTCCACGAAACTCCACGGTGCAGTTAGCAGAAAAGTATGAACTAAAGAAAAGTACAATGGGTTGGTTGGCCCGGTTTTCTGTGGAGACAGTGGGGGAAAAGAGGATGGTGTAAACGTGCAGAGGATTCCTGGTGGGCTTTCCCTGCAGAATCAGCAGAGCTGTCTGAGCCCTCTGGCCTCCACGCCACTGCTCCCAGAGAGGGGCGTGGCCACGCTAGGGGCGGGGTTGCGCAGGCGGCCGTCGCTGTGGGAACGAGAGAGGGGGCGTGGCTGCCCCTGGCTGAGGCAGGGCATTGGCTGTGGCTGCCGCGGCGGCCAGAGCCCAGCCTGTAAGGGGAGGGAGAGGGCGGGGCGCGAGGGCTGCCTGCGGGCGGCTCCAGGCTTCCCCTCCACCTGCCCGCCGGCTCGCGCAGCGGTCCACTGGCGGGGCCGGCGCCGGGCCAGGCCCATGGCGGCGTCCTCGGCCCTGTCTGCGGCGGCGGCGGCGGCAGCCCTGTCCGGCCTGGCCGTGCGACTGTCGCGCTCGGCCGCGGCGCGCGGCTCCTACAGCGCCTTCTGCAAGGGGCTCACGCGCACACTGCTCACCTTCTTCGACCTGGCCTGGCGGCTGCGCATGAACTTCCCCTACGTCTACGTCTTGGCCTCGGTGATGCTCAACGTGCGCCTGCAGGTGCGGATCGAGTGAGCGCCCGCCGCCACCACCGCCCGGCCACGACAGCAGGGGCGCGGGCATGAGGGACGGCGGGGCCAGGGGCCACCTAGACGGGCGGGAAGGAATCGAGACCGCTCGGGCCCCCGGGCCTTAGACCTCCGCGGAGGACACGGCCACCGAGCTCGGACCTGGCCGCGACCCGCCCACCCACGTCGCGGCTGGAGCCGCGGCGCACAGAAAGCCGCGAAACGGGCCCTTTGCATTGGCCTCGACCTGTTGCCTCCCCTTGGCCGAAGAGGAAAGCAGAAGGAAGACATTCTTCAGCCGGAAAGTGAAAGACTGGCCCGGACCCAAAAGGTAGGAGGCCAGAGGTTGGACTTGTGGGCTGGAGGGAGGGAGGCGGTTGCCATGACATCTAGAGGTCCAGGCACCTCGGTAGTTTGACGGCCACGTGGAAGGGTCCCCAGGAAGCCAGCTAGGAAAGCTGCCGAAGCAAGTGCAGGCAGGACGGACGGAGGCTCTCCAGCCTCCCTTGTCATGACCCCAAGATGGGGATGAGGGCGGCCTGGGCATCTCGGAGGGTCAGCTCATCACCCACGGAGGCGCTGGCCATCTCTCGCGCCCACAGCCCGGGTGGTGTCCCTGAACATGGGGGAGTGGAGGGAGGGGGTGGGGAGGCAGGCAGAAGGCCCCCCGCGGAGAGAAGAAAGATGCTGCCGCCCGTCTCCTCCACCCCCTGGGAGGCCGCCTGGAAGGATGGCTGTGTTCTTGGCCAAACCCCAAGTCTGTCTCCTTCTCAGCTTTTCACAAAGCTGCCTCCTGCCTGGCCTCTGGGGCCAGAGGACTGCCCTCTGCCTGCTCCTGCTGTCCCTGTTGCTCGCCTCCCTGCTCCCCAAGGGCGTCCTGCAAAGCGGGCATCCGGGGACAGGGAGGAGTGGGAAAGACGCTTCCTCCTTCCCTGCATGGCCTCTGGCAGCCCCCGTGTCCCGAAGGATTTGAGCGGAGGGCAGCTCTCGGGCTGGGGTGGAAGAGCAGGTGGGGAAGAGGCTTGTAGAGGAGGCGACACTTGGGGACACAGGGACCTCTCTGAATGGGGAGGCAGCTCTCAAGTCAGCGTTTCTTTCTTTCAGGACCTGGTGTTACAGGAGGTGACCCGCTCCTTCTCTGGTCTCCTCCAGGGAGGCAAGGTGGGCCCAGAGCTGCCTGGGGAGCAGCCAAGAGAAGGGCCCGACCCAGGAGGAGAGGAAGGGCCTTCCAGGCAGAGACCCTGAGAGCCGGGCTGGCCCAGTGGTCTGGTTCTGGCGAGAGGAAGGAAGGACGGACCTAGGACGCTGTGGGGGAGCTCTGTCCTCCTCAGCCACTGACTGGGGACACTGGGGCTCCCGGAGGGGGGGATTGGCCCTTGTTACACAGATAAGAAGCAGTGGAGCTGAATCTGCCTTTGGCCTGCACCCCCACCCCACCCCCGAGTCTTCCGGAAGACCTGGCACTGTGGGATGGGGGAGGGGAGCCCAGGCTCCCTGGGGACTCGGGGGGAGGGCATGGGAAGGTGGGAAACTAGCTCTCCTTGGGGTGTGTGGGAGGTCACAGGGAAGACCAGGGGACTGAGCTGAGAGGGGCCCGGGAGAGACGGGTCCCAGAAGCCCCTGGGGGCCGAGGGCCTCTCCCACAGAGCTGGGCCTCCCCCCCCTCCCCAGGCTTGACCCAGGGCCGCTCAGGTGATGAAGACAAGCCTGTCCATTTGGGGGATGGGGTGAGGAGGCTGGGGGTGTTGGGTGGCTCCGGAGACATGATGTGACCAGGGGGGGAAGGCTGAGCCTGGGTGGGATGGGGCCGAGAGCCACGCGAGACCCCACCTCCCTGTCCCCAGGCTGGCCCACCTGCCCAGGTTTGCCTGGGAGAATCTCCACTAGCGGGGCACCCGTGGTCCTGGAGGCCCGGCCATGCTGTTGACTGGCACCCTGGGAGCGGCGCAGAGGGGGAGCCGGGAGAGCCCCTGGTCCTCCCCCCACCCCCCGGTCCCACACGTGTCCCCACACCGGTTGCTCGTGGTCCACGTCCTCAGAATTCCTGGGACTGAAAACCTCAGCCTGGTCGCCCCAGGGACGGGGTGGCCGAGCCTCACGCCATCTGCCCTCCTCAGCCACCCAGCTGGAGCCCGGGTCCCGGGTCCCGGGTCCCGGGTCCCGGGTGAAGATCTCTGCCGGCCTCACTGGGGCCTGAGGCCACCTGTAGCCCCCCACACCCCTCGCAGACTGTCACAGAGCGGGCCCGATGGCTTCCTGCCTTGTGCCACGTCGCCTGGGAGCCCCTGGTCCTGGTGGCCACTCCTCCACCCCAAGCTCGCCCACCCGGGGCCACTTCTGGGAGCCTGAGGACTGCGTGCGTGGATCTCTGGGGCAGCCTCCGAGAGACGGTGCCACAGGGCTGCATGGGAGGTGAGGAGCCGAGGATGAGGGGCCCCTTGGGGCTGATGACGCGGATGTGGCCCTTTCAATCCCAGGTCTCTCCCTCTGGGGGTTTGATCCCCAGCTCCAGCCTCTTCCCAGGCCAGCCAGGCGGGGCGGACAGAGGGCCTGAGAAGGGCCTGGGGCAGGCTCTTCCCTGAACGAGGCTGGGAGTTGGAGGGTGGCTCCGGCTGGGGCTTCTGGGCGCAAAGGGATTGGCCGTGGATGGGGCCCGGGGGCACGTCCTTAGCTTGTGTTCCTGCCCCTGCTTTTCTTACCAGCCTGGCCTTGCGTCGTTAGCCGCTTCTGCCCTCCCACCTCTGCCTTGTCACCCGCACGGGGCTCTTGCTGCTTCGAGGGCTCCCAATGCACTTTATTTATTTGCAGTCTGTTTTTCAGGCAGCGGAGCGTCTAGAAAGTCGGGCATCGACTTGAGTAAGACAACTTTCACTTTTCTGTGTGTGCCGAACTCTGCACCGGTCAGCACAGTCTGGTCAGAGCAACGTTCTTGTGTCGTCAAATCTTGGCGTCTAAGATACGAAAAAAGCCCCATGAGTTCAATAAAATGAAAAGAAATCTGGAGGCCTCCTGTTTCTCGGGGGGGTCGGGGGGCCAGTGGGGAGGTCACCCCACTGGTGGCCAGGAGCAGGGGGAGGGCCGTAAGGGGACGGGGCCGTGCCAGGGAACTGTGGCCTGGTCAGAAGATGCTCTGGGACCGACCTGCCCTGGACCATGAGGAGAAGGCAGCAGCACAGGCCTGGCCCAGGACCTGCCAACTTGACCCCTTCACGACCTTTCTTTGAATGACCCAAGTCTTTTCTTCATTTCAGGGCCTGATGTGAGAAAGTACTTAATTCATTAGAAGTCAGAGGGCAGGCTGGGGAGATGAGGCGCAATGGACTGTGTGCAGATCATGCTGTGTCCCTGCAGCAGCAGGTGGCAATGTCCCCATCACCCCCCTGCCGGCCCCGTGGTGCTGACTTTTGGAGAAGCTCAACCTCCACACGGGAAGCCTGCTTCCCTTCCCCCACCTTAGACGCAGGCTCTGCCCTCAGAGAGGACAGGCTGGGGGCTCTGAGGCTGCTGCGGGGGCAGGCGGGCCCTGGACAGGGGGCCAGGGGAGCGAGGCCTGTGGAGGAGCACAGCACCCGCCTCAGAGGAAGGAAGGCCCGCAGGACCCAGGAGAGAGGCGACCCAAGGAGACAGGGGGTGGTCACAGCCTGGGGTAAAGGGCCGGGGGTGGGGGCACGCCTCACCTGTCACCAAGAGCACCCCAGAGGTCAAAGTACCTTGATCAGGGTGCCCCTTCCAACATCCGCCACCACAGGAGGGAGGGGTGGACCCCAGTCCCTGCCAGAGCCCCGAGCTTCCCGCCCCTTTGTCCAGACGGTCGTGTTCTGTCCCCGATGGCCCCGCACCCACCGCAGTGACCAGGTGGCCTGGCCCAGCCAGGATGGGGGCGCATGAACCAGCGATCGGGGCCGAGGCCCCCTGGTGAGGAAGGGCCACACTGCCCGCCAGGGAGGAAGGCAGGCTGGCACGTTGCCCTCTGGTGAAGAGCGGCGCCTGGGAGACCAAAGACCTGCGCTCTGATCCAGCTCCTTGGCTGGCCACCGCGTGGCCCCAGGCCAGCTGAGGACACTTGTATATTCTCAGTTAGGACCCACAAAAATAATATCCTTAAAAAGCCACAGAGATATTTTCAGATTGGACAAGTGACTTTTTACCAAGGTGTCAAAGCAATACAATGAAGAAAATATTTTCAACAAATAGTACTGGAAACATTGGGAAAGCACACCTTTAAAAACAAAACTTAACTCACATCCTATGCAAAAATTAACTCAAACAATTATGACATCCATGCCAGAGACAAAACCGTAATACAAGCCCCCTGCGGATCCCTGCCGGTCAGCGTTGCACCGCTGGGGGCCCTCGCCCCAGAGTCAAATTTAATACAAAGTCAAAGCCTATCAACCTGGGAATCACAGCGCAATGGCTAAAGCAGGGGCTCCCTCCGCCGTCTCACACCGACGCCCACTCCTCCCGCTCCCTCTGTGCCTCAAGACCGCCCTTCTCTTTCTTCTCTTCCCTTTGTCAAACGGGTGACCCTGTCTGTCCCCCAAGGCCTTAGCAACCCACCAGGCCCCAGGGCTGTCTGATGTAGTTCAAGGAAGCCGCCAGCAGATGGCGCCAGGAGCGCCGGCCAGCCTCGGGCTGGAGCGTTGGGGCAGTCGCCCAGCTTTGGCCCAATCCGCTTCCTGTCGAGGAATAAACCATGAGGATGCGCCATGGAGGTTCTCGAGTTCTGCGAGGTGCGAGATCTTGAAAATAAGAACCTATGAACTGATTGTGTGCTTCCGATTTCTATGCACGCTACAAGATGTGCAGACGCGTCCGGGGAGCAGGCACCCCCGTAAGTCAGCAGGTACTTTCCAGAACCCCTGCAGTACTGGAGAGGGCCACTCCTATCTCTAGACCAGGCGCAGGGCCGTTGCTGCAAGCTTGGGAGGGGTAACCAGCTGAGTTGGCCTCGGGCTCTTCAGCGTTCGAGGCCAGAGGCCAAGTCCCTGACGTTCTCTGCGCCTCACTTCCTTCATCTGCGCGATGATCAGTAATTCTGAGGCTCTGCGAGGAATCAGTGAGATAACGCACATCAATCAATGAACACTGAGCACAGTGGCTGACACGTGGAATTCGTCCTCCCCGAGGACTTGTCTTTATTAGGGATGAGTCTGATAAGGAGCTGGTCAGACCAGCTGCTTGGTCGCAGGACATCAAAAGGCAGCACCATGACAGGGTCAAGAGCACAGACTGTCCTTAGACACAGCAGCTCTGCCACGTAAAGAGGGCGGCTGGACCCCCGGGCCTCTCTGAGCGCAGCTTTGTGACTGGTCAAGTTAATGGGTGCAACATCCACCTGGAGGGCTGTTGGGGGTCAAATGAAGCAGAGCCTGGGGAAGCACCTGGCTCATGGGAGGGCTCCATGAGTGGCAGCTGTCGTGGGAACCCACTGCAGAGGCTCCTCCACAGCGCACCACCCTGACTCAACACACTCCTGCCTCATCCACCTCTCAGTCACCCAATTCTCATCTGCTCACCCTCAGCTGCACAAAGAGGAGAGGCAGCATTCCCAGCGCTAAGCGTGCTGGAGAGAAAGGAAGCAAATTCTCTGTATGCTGAAAATAGTTCAAAATTTGGAGTTCCCATCGAGGCACAGTGGAAACGAATCCGACTAGGAACCATGAGGTGGTGGGTTTGATCCCTGGCCTTGCTCAGTGGGTTAAGGATCCGGCGTTGCCCGTGAGCTGTAATGTAGGTCACAGATGCCTCTTGGATCTGGCATGGCTGTGGTGTAGGCCAGTGGCTACAGCTCCGATTAGACCCCTAGCCTGGGAACATCCATATGCCGTCGTGTGGCCCTGAAAAGACAAAAAGCGAAAAAAAAATAGCTGGAAATTCAAAAGTGGGGGGGGTGGGAGTACCCTGGTGGTGCAGTGGGTTAAGGATCCAGCATTGTCATTGCTGTGGCTTGGATTGCTGCTGTGGTGCGGGGTCAGTCCCTGGCCCAGGAACTTCCGAATGCTGCAGACGCTGTCAAATTTTTTTAAAATAAAAAATACGAGTTCCTGTTGTGGCTCAGCAGGTCACAAACGTGATTAGTATCCATGAGGATGCAGGTTCGATCCCTGGCCTCGCTCAGTAGGTTAAGGATCCAGTGATACTGTGAGCTACGGCGTAGGCCAGCAGCTGCAGCTCCAATTGGACCTCTAGCCTGGGAATTTCCATATGCCCCAAGTGGGGCCCTAAAAAGTAATAAAAAGGGGGGGGTAAAATAGTTTTTTTGTATTATTTATAAAGCAGTTGGATGTATGAGAATTTTGAGTTTGGCACAGTGGGCTTTAGGCTAATGGCCCTACCTACTGTGAAGAAGTTGACAACATAGGGGCTTGCCCGGAGGAACCACCTGCAGCTGAGGACAGGACAAGAGGGGAAACAGCAGTGGTTACCTGAGGGCACACTCCCCTCCCTCAACTCGCTCACTTTTCTCCAAAGCCCCAAAACAGCAGTTTATAATCTTTTTGGCGGCTTTCAGAATCTGATGGAAGCCATGGCTTCACTTCAGGAGAATACGGTAGACATCCACTTCTGCACCCAACTTCCCAAACGTTTACAAAACGTCCAAGCCCATCCGTGGACCCTCCAGAACTGTGCTGTCCACCATGGGAGCTGCTAGGCTCTCGAGGACACAAGTCAAAATTTATTAAAACTAAAATCTCAGCGCCCGGCCACATTTCAAGTACTCAGCGGCCATCAGAACAGAGGCTTCTACTGGACAGCTCTGTTCCGGAATCCCCCCCACCCCCGACCAAGGCTAAACCCCCTTGCCTTAGATAAGCCCCTGCTGATGTGCTGGCTTCGAAACCCACTCTCAGCCTAATTCCAACGGTCCTGTGTTTCTGCATAGAGCTAGGCCACAAAAGAAATGGGGGCGCAATACTCACGATGGCAAAGAACCCTGAAAGTCCATCTACCTTTGAGTTGCCCCAGCCCCCTCCACCTTCAGCCAAGGGCATCCTAGCCGGAGCCACCCATGCCTTGCAAAGACAGCAAACCACCAACCCCTCTCAGTCCGCTCCCCTGGAGGTCACCGCCAGCTCAGCCAACACCACCGGGCCCCTCGCCCCGCAACAGCATTCTAAGTGACTTGCTCACAAGAAAACGACACGGCAACGGGGCAGGTCAGCGGGCGTCGGGTCTGCCCTAACACCCACGGACATTTATCACACGCGTCACGCTTTGTGCCAGGTACTGTCTGAGCCTCCCACACGGGAGTTCCTTTCGCCCTCATCCATCGTCAGGAGGTGGGCTCTCAGACTGCGCCCGGAACACAGAGGAGGGCACCGAGCTGGGGCTTAGGAGGACTTGAATCACTTATCCCAAGCCACAGAGCAAACGCCAGAGGGAGGTGGTCGGGAGGTTAGAATCGAGAGACTCCTGCACAGCTCAGGTCTCAACACACCCACATGCCCTTAGCGCCATCTCCGAGGTCACAGAGGCCATCCCATGCCTGTCCCCGCAGGTCTCAACGCTGGGCCCCGCCCGGTGCCAGGGCTCCTCTCTGTCCGCAGGGGCCCAGATGCCCTGTACCCGTCCTCTTCCTTGTAGTGGGACAACGGAAACATACCCAGCATCCCACCCGCCTCGCCCCAGTGGACACTGTCCCCATAGCACCCTTTATCCGGAGGGTAGCCTGGGCTTTGGCAGCAGACCACCTAGCGATCACCTGCTAGCTCTGGGCCCCTGGCACCCAGGGCTTCTGTCTGTAACCTGCCAACAATCCCAGCATCTCCTTCACAGAAGGACCTGCGGGCGAATCCCACTGCCTGGACAGGAACAGCAGGGTGCCTGGCACCGAGGAGGCGCTCAGGAAAGGTCGTTCCCTAGGGAGCTTCGATCCACCCCGCCCCGCCCCACCAGCCCCCCACCAGGCACCTAACCGTCGCTGGGGGGCGTGCAGGGACCACGCCGCTCGGGGCTCTGGACCCGCCTTTCCTGCGCTCCAGCCTCCCCGCGGGGCAGCCCTCCCTGGACGGTCCCCAGCCTGCCACCGCGTCGGCCAGGGAACTGACCCTCCGGGTTGCCCCCCTCCACGCCCCGCGGCCCTTCCGGAGGAAAGCTTCCCTCCACCCAGGGGCTCCTGGCTTCTCCGCAAACCCTCCCGAAATGACCCCGGGCCCACAGGGCCCGTGCAGGAAGAGCTGTGTCCGGAGAGGGCGAGGGGAAAGGCACGGGGGGCAAGTCCACAAGCCGGTGGGAAACCCGATGCCCGCGGCGCGGCCCCAGCGCGCTCCCCGGGGAGGAGGTCCCGCCGCCCGGGGGGCGCTCCCGGCCCCGGAGCAGCCCGGGAAGGCCCGGCCGGGTGGCCGGGAGCGGCGGCGGGGACCCGGGCTGGCCAGGGGCCCGCCGCCCGGCGCTCCTCCCCGCGCCCTCGGCCGGATCGGGGCTGCAGGCGGCGGGTTCGCGCAGCCGGAGCGGGATGGGAGCCCCGCTCCCCGCGCCCGCGCCCCAGGGACGGCCACGCCCTCTGGCCGCTCCGGGACTCACCGCCTCAGCGCCCACGGCTCTCCCAGGCTCACCGGGGGCAGCTGCCCAGGGCGTAGGCGCGCGGTCGCGCTGCGGGCTGCAACCTGCGGGCCATCCAAGCCAGGGCGCCGAGCCCGCTGCGCGGGGGCCAGAGTGGGACCCCTTGGTCTGGACTGGACTCTCTCGGAGTCGCCGACTCCCGCCTCGCATCCTCGCAAGGAGCCGGTGCGCCTTTGCAGTTGGGCACGTTTGGTTTGCAGTACAAGGGCTCCCAAGAGGAAAGGGCTTCTGAGAGTGAACGTGCAGGAGCTCCCTCGGAGGGTTCTGCTTCCCGGAGGCCACTGGTCCCCGAAATACCCTCAGGCGGCTTCTGGAGCTTTGCTGTGGGTGGGTGGGTGGCTTTGGCTTGTGAGATGCGCACCATGGAGCAGATCCTGGGGCTGCTGGTGTCGGGGTGCTTCCTGACCATTCTGTCCCAGGAGATCCACGGCAGGGTGCAGAAGCTGTACACACACATCTCACCAAGAGGCTGGGAGTCTTTTCAAGTACACGCAGAGAGAACTTTCGAGACAGGGAGATTGGAGGGGGGGGGAGCGGGGGAGAGAGATTTGAGTATGGGAACTTTTTTTTTTTTTTTTTTTGCCTTTTTAGGGCCACACCCGCGCCATATGGAAGTTCCCAGGCTAGGGGTCCAATTGGAGCTGTAGCGGCTGTCCTACACCACAGCTCATGGCAACGCGGGATCCTTAACCCACTGAGCAAGGCCAGGGATCGAACCCATGTCCTCATGGATGCTAGTCAGGTTTGTTTCCGCGGCGCCACAGCAGAACTCCCTGAGTATCTGAACTTTCATCCTCCAGATTTGGCCCCAAGCACACAGAGGGAAAGTGAAGAGTGCCAGTTTCCCCAGGGAGGCAGCGCCACTGCTGCAATAGTCAGAGTCATCTTGGATTAAAGTGATGGGGACAGAGTAAATGGGACAAAGTAGGTGATTAAAAGTTAATCCCACTAGGGGATTTTGTAGGTAGAGAAAAAGTATAGGAGACCCTTGAAATTAACAATTACTCAAGAAAGCAGACTTAAAAATTGTGTGTGTATACGTAAAACCGGGTCACTTTGCTGTACAGCAGAACAGCAGAAATTGGCACAACATTGTAAATCAACTATAATCAAAAAATTTTAAAAAGAAAAAAGAAAGCAGAAAGAAAGGAGGCTTGCTTAACAACTAAACCAAGCAGGCCTGCTTAACCACAAAACTAAGTGGGCTTGTTTAGCAATAAATCCATGCAGCAGAACCCTGAGACATTCGCCCAAACAGTAAAACAAGGGTGGAATGAGACCTATCCTGCGCATTGAAGTCAGCAAGTTAATGATCCTTGATTTTTTTTTTTTTTTTTTTTTTTTTTTTTTTTAGGGCTTCACCCAGGGCATATGGAAGTTCCCAGGCTAGGGGTTGAATTGGAGCTGCAGCTACTGGCCACAGCCCCCTCCATGGCCACACAGGATCTGAGCCGCGTCTGGGAGCTACACCACAGCTCCCAGCGACAGTGGATCCTTACTCCACTGAGCATGGCCGGGGATCAAACCTGTATCCTCATGGATACTAGTCGGGTTTGTTACCACTGAGCCAGACGGGAAATCTCTTTTTTTTTTTTTTTTTTTTTGTCTTTTTTAGGGTAAAGATTCTTGAGAAGGGGCTTTTTCTGCATGTACTAAGAACACAAATATTGGAGAAAGGTGACATTATACTGAAACCAGAGATAATGTACCCATATGTTACCAACTTTTTGCTCATTTCCGTAGCACCATGACAGTCCTGGTTGGGACATAAAGGGTCAAAAACTCCCCTGCCCCACGAGTAGGAGTTGATAGAAGACTCAAAGAAGGACCAAGAAGGCGTTCTTCTCCCCCCTTCTCATTTTCCTTTTGATTATAAAACTGTACCCCACTCCCTCACCTGCCGGCTTGTATTTCTCAAAAGTGTCCTATACTAATAAGCTCTTTTCTTACCTGTCACTCTGCCTGTTGCTGAGTTCTTTCTGCGCCAAGACAGAAGAATGTGTGCTTTGCTAAGTCCTGAAACAGGTTCTGTAGCTTCAAAAGGGGCTGGAATCCTGGTTCTGTCCACTAGCTCCATGACCTGGGGCAGGTCACTTTCCCCTTTGGGCCTCAACTTCCCCTTTGGTAAAATGGCTTCTGGGATTGTTTTAAGGATTAAAGGGAGGGCAGCATGTACACTTTTTTTTAAAGACATGGGCACTAAGCATTGTATTGTATTGTATTTTTGGCCACGTCCAAGGCACACAGAAGTTCCCGGGCCAGGGATCAAACCTGCACCGCAGCAGTGACGCCAGAACCTTACCCACTAGGCCACCAAGGAACTCCCAGCATGTACCTTTTGATCACACTGCTGGCGTGTAGCCGGTGCCTACAACTCTGAGCTGGCCGCCCTGGGGCACAGGCTGGTGGTCCTAGCTCCTCCTCTGCTGAGGTCGGAGGAGCGCTTGAGCCCAGGACGTCTGGGCTGTGGTGTGCTCTGCGGATCAGGCCCTGAGTTCAGCATCGACAGGGTACTTCCCAGAGGCCGGGGGCCCCAGGTTGCCCTGCAAGGATGAGCCCGCCCAGGTCATTAGCCCTGCTAATCCGCGGCCATCCCGCCCCTGTGAAGGGCCACTGCCTTCCGGCCTGGGCAGCAGAGCACGACCTCCTCTCTGGCAAACTAACAAAACTGTTCGCTGTTAATTAGGGTCAGCGGTCTGGTGCCCCCTGCAGAGCTGGGTCTCAGTTCCTGGGGATCCTAGAAACACTGCTTGGCCCTGAAGCTTGGCAGTCCCTGCCCTCAGCAACCCCCCCCCCAAGGTCACTGTCTGGCAGGGAGGGAAGGGGGTCCGGAGACCTGCTGGGGAATGGGGGGCTCCGGAAAGAATGCTCCCCCCCCGCCCTGCACACACAAACTCTCTCCCCCACACACACAGAGACATGTGCACGCTTTCATTCCTGGGCATGGCATCGCCCCAACCCTGCCTCTAGTTTAAACCATCTTTTACTCCTGCTGGGTCCACGGGCACAGACTGCAGCGCTCTACTGAAGGTTTGCCCTCACACTCCTATAACAGTTTCCCTTGGTGCCGGGCCTTGTTGTGATGAAAAGTGACAGCAGGTTGGCTGCGAAGCCACAATCCATGGGCTGGGAACAGAAATGCCTCTGGAGGAGGAGCCTTTGCCTCAGGAAACAGAATGAAGTCACTGAGCTTTAAGCTGGAGCCAAGGGACACTCAGGGAGGCCCTGGCCCTGGGCTGCATGAGCCACCGGGCCTCAGCTCCAGAAGAGGCCCCAGCTGTAAGGGGACAGGGGAGGAAGTTGTCTGGGCAGCTGGGGGAGAAGGCTTTGCAGCGGCCTCACTGACACCAGCAGGATGGGAGCTGCTAACAAGAAAGAATTTCTTTTTTTTTTCTTTTTCTTTTTTTTTCATTTTCTTTTCTTTTTTTGGCTGCACCTGAATTATATAGAACTTCTTGGGCCAGGGACTGAACTTGTTTCACAGCAGCGACCCAAACCACTGCAGTGACAACACCAGGTCCTTAACCTGCTGTGCCATAAGGGAACTCTAAGAAAGTGTTTCTGAAGTCAAGGTTCTGAATGTGGAGTGAAAGACCTGAGGAATGGTAGTTTGGGAGGTTTCTGGAAGGGGGGACTCTTAGTAGAGTCCCTCTTTTAAATTAAACTTTTGACATTATTATAGATCGATGCCCAAGAGGTGTGGGGTGTCAGGATCCTAGCAATAGAGTCTTCTCCAGAGGGGTGCAGGGGACTAACACGGATGTGGCCTCAGTGGGTAAGGACTTCTTTTCCAGGGATGACGACTGGGCCATTTGTGACCAGGACCCCGTCCCTTAGACATCCACCTCCCTGACCCCTGACCCCAGATCTGAGCTGGGCCATGCAACCTCCACAGGACGCATCCCTTGATCCCATGTCCCCTTCACTGGGATCAGTTCAGCACCTGCCAAGTGGCACAGGAGCTTCAGATTAAGCCCCAGCCTCCAGAGGTTCCAGAAGAGAGGCTGCACCATAGTGGACTTCCCATGGCAGAACCTCCCCCAGCCCAGGACCCCCCCCACACACACACACACAGTCAGTGTCTTAGGATTCTGTGCCTGCTTGAAATGTTTGACTCCTTGCAATTTCAAGGTACTTGTTCTTCTGAATCTCTTGTACTTTCTAGTCTCCATGAGTTACCTTTAGGCTCCTCCCCAAAGACAAATATTTCAGGGGCTCTCATTCAATGTTTCGGTTTATCCCCTATCAATGGCCTTAAAAATTCAGGAGGGAGGATCTGTGTGCTGAGATTTTCATCAGGCATTACTTACAATTGTGGAAGTTTGGAGCCATGGAATCTATCCAAAATAGGTGATTGTCTAAATAAATAATATGCATGGATGTGACGAACTATGATGCAGAAATGTAAGATGATGCCCATAAAATATGACCAAAAATTAATCACTGGCTTTTGGTGGAGGGTAAAGAGGCGTTCACCGTCCAATTTTTCCAACTCTTCTACATGCAGGAAAATCCTCATGAGAAAAAGTTGGGGCAAGTCTTACAAAACAGCATTATGGTTCATGCCCATCCAGAGACCCCCCAAAAAGGAAAAAAAAACATAAAACATGATCCAGGTTTTAGTCAAATAGAGCAGGGCAGGGCTGAGGTGTGTGTGGATGGCATGAAAGATGCGGGGAGGAGTAAAGTTGCGTTATTACTAAGCTTTCTCTCCGGTTACGATGGTAATTTAGTAATTTATGCGGAGTATAAATCTCCTAAGGATGTAGCCTCTCCCTCCCCCCACCCAGCGACCCAGCGCAGCAAGAGCCCCCCTGCAGATCTTATGATGTCATCGAACTGTGTTGCTCCTTCTCAGGCCGCTGTGCCTTGAAGCTGGAGCAAGGAGGAGGCCCAGACACTTGCCCTTAGGCCCTAAAAAGGCAGGCCGAGGAGAGGCTTGCTCGGTCCCTAACTTAGCCTCCCTCTGGCACCCTTCACACACGCGGCTGCGCTCGGCTTTAAGGAGACGACGTTATACAAAATACTGCATATGTAAAAAACCAACTAGAAAATCTATTAGCACTACGAGCATTTCTCACTTTTCTTTCTCCTCAGGAGCTCAAGAATATCAGGATCAGTCAAAGGAAAAATGTGTTTGTTTTGAAGCATTTTCTTTTACCCTTCAGTCTAGCTTGCAAGCACTAGCCCTTGAGAATAAAAAGCGAATTCCGTTCTTGAAAAAAAGACGACTTTCCTTGTGATCATACAATTTCTTATGAAAAAGGGATTATATGTGTTTCTTTCGCCTCCTGAAAGGTTCAAGAATGCCTCTTGCCTGACACTAGTACACAGAAAAGCGGCAGTACGAACAATCCAGGAAAAATTTAAAATAATAGGCAATGCTTGTTGATAAAAATTTGCTCATATCACACTCTCAAAATGTTTTTATAGATTTTGCAGTTAACATTAATATCCTTATAAAATGGCCAACAAGCGCCTGACGATATGTCAGTATTATCAGCTATCGGGGAAAAGCAAAGCAAAAGCACCGTGAGATACCCCGTCACATGTACTACAATGGAGATAATTTAAAAAGACAGATCGTAAAACGTGTTAGCCAGGATATGAAGAAATCAGAACCCTCACACACTTCGGTGAGCTAATCCCTACATTTTGAAACACTAAAAAGAGAAAACATGTACAATCTAAAAGGCATATTCTTTCCCCCAAACACTTCCACGTGTATATCTACACAAAACAAAATGTGGTCAAACCACACAATGGACGATTATTCAGCAGTAAAATAAAACAAAGTTCTGACACATGCTACGACATAGATGAAGCTTGGAAACATCAGGCTTAATGAAAGAAGCCAGGCACAAAAAATCACATCCTGCATGATTCCATTTACACGAAATGTTCAGAATAAGCAAATGTATAGAGACAGAAAGTAGATCAGTAGTTACTGAGGGTTGGGGGGGAATTAAAGGAAATGAAGATTTACAAATAAAGCGTTTGCTGTTGGGGAGTTCGACATGGCGCAGTGACTTAAGGAACACCAGGTCGCTGCTGTGGCACAGATTTGATTCCTGGAACTTCCACATGCTGTGGGCATGGCCAAAAAAAAAAGGGTTTGGTGTTGACTATAACGGAGTACCATGTTGGTGGCATAGCTCTATGTATATACTAAAAACTGCTGACTTTTGGCGTACTGCAAATGGGTGAATTGTATGATTTGTGAGTTATATCACAATAAAGCTGTTTTAAAAATCTAATTACTAGAACCAGAAGCAAAGTTAATATTCTGAGGTTTCGGTTTCTAAAGCTACCACTTTCCAAATGGAATCTACTTTGGAATCGTTTTTTGGTCACTACTTGTTGCATCTCCTTCAGCACGAAATGAAACTTTTGAAATTCATTTGTAGCATCAACAGAATCATGGAGGGAGTTTTCTCTTTTCTTTGAGCATATAAGCCATAGTAGGTTATAAGGAAAATTGAAGAGATTCTTATATTTATTTCTGTATTCATTCTAAATGGTGAACTATATAATATATAGATAATTTCTATTGAAGACAATTTCAAGGAATAATTTTGCACATATTAATATTAAATTCCATATTAA
Organism: Sus scrofa; assembly: GCF_054392235.1. Classification (NCBI taxonomy): domain Eukaryota; kingdom Metazoa; phylum Chordata; class Mammalia; order Artiodactyla; family Suidae; genus Sus; species Sus scrofa. The sequence continues at coordinate 121,108,745 of NC_139401.1, forward strand.
TATTAAATTTTAAAACCTTATTATATCAAAAGAGAGAGCAAGAAAGAGAAAGAAAATGCCTTTATCTGACCATCTTCCTTGGTTAGTGATTCAGTTGTAAGGTAAGCTTGGGAACTGTCCAGAAGCAACAGTGCTCTGACTTCCCCTTCACTGTCATAAAACACTCAGTTGAAAGTGTACAACCCCAGGAACAAAGCTTTGATAGAATCATCCTGAAAATGATTCTCGGGTGGAGCAAACATCTTGACTAGGTTTACAATCACAGATAACGAACTGTGTCCTCTCGCAAACTTTTAGGCGGCTTTGCTTTGCAAACAAGGATTGACCTTATCTTCACCTGCATTTGCATGTAAAAAGGCAGGCAGGTGCTCCTTGTTTACTTTCCTCCTGAGCCGGCAGATATCTGGTCCCCTCGCCTGAGCGGTCTCTTACACCGACTTCCAAAATACACCCAAACTACATCGGTTTCATCTCCACCGTAAAACTGAGATGCGCGCCGTTTCTCCTCTTTGATTCACATGGATAACTTTTGTCCAAATGGCTCAACACTAGGTAAACACTGATAATTTTGGGACGCTGACAAGCCGAGACATTTGGGTTCTTAGATGCCTCTCCAGAGGACTATGCAAAGCATTACAGGACAACTAAGACGAAACAAAGTTCCTGTCCTTAAGGGAAGCATCATGTAATAGCAAAAGCGCGAGATATGACAACAGGAGACCAAAATTGGTCTAAAATCTGCCACCGGTAATCCATGTGACCCTGCAGACATCGCGTCGCACATCTCAATTTCTTTATATTTCAAAGAGAAATAGAAATGGAACCTGCACCATGCGGTTAAAACCTACCTAAAACAATAAAACCATAATAGTTGGGAAGGACGCGCCAGCGAACCAGGAAAGCGTTTTATGTACATGCATGGCCGGTTCACTTTGCTGTACCCCTGAAACTAACACATTGTAAGTCACCTATTCTCTAATAAAATTTATTTTTTAATGTACTGTTGTTATTGATCTAGCGAGGGGCTGGACCACCAGGACCAAAGCCTCTTAACTCAAGGAGTCCCAGGAGAAGCCTAGTAATGACTCTCGGGGAGGTGGCCCTTACCAGGTGGACTTTCCAGGAGAAAGGGCCACCGGCTGCTCGAACGCGACGCAGGAGTAACCTGGACGCACGACCCTCGGCACGTCCGGGGGACCGAGATCGTGGCGCCGGGCGTCAGCATCGTTCCCAGGCGACAAGCCGCCTTCGCGGCGCCTCCAGGCCTCCCGCGGGCCGGAGACTCGGCCTGAACTCTTTTTGGCTTTCGGGGCTGAACCCGGGATGGGAAAGGCGGACCCGCGGGCCGGTTCCGGACTCCGCAGGTGGAGGGCGGGAAATGCGGGGCGTGGCTGTCACGCAGCCACCGGAAACGTGTTCTTCCTTTTCCGGTCGGGGCCCGGTCCACAGCCCGCGACCCCAAAATGGCGAGGCGGGGTTCGGTCTTGGGACGCTAGCGGGGGCGGGCCGGGGACTGAGCTTCCAAGGCCTCCGCGCTCCCGGATTCCGGCGTCTTGGCGCCCGGCTCGCCGGGCCTCGTGCTTTCCCGGCACCGGCCCCGGGGGCGCGGGAACCCGGACCTTCCTTCCTCCCCGCGGCGGCGGGAGGCGTGGCGACTTCACAGCCGAGCCCAGAAAGAGGGAAGTGGCGTCCACGGAAGCCGGAGCTGTGAGGAGGTAATCAAGAAGCTGGTTTTCGCTCTGGATTCGGTCAGGAGAGCCCCCGAGAGCTACCGGCCGCACGTGCCGGCTGCGTGGCGGTGAGCTGGAGGGGCGGGGGCGCAGCCTTTTCCTTTTCGCGGTGGCATCATTGCCGGGCTGGGGGTCTGTCTGCAAACCGGCAGGACCTGTTCTCAGCGAGGCGCGTACTTAGAGCCCTACAGCCGCCTCTAACCTCCGGACGCAGCCTCTCTGTAGCCTTGCGTGTAGATGAAACCCAACGAGGCGCCGGAGCGCGCTAGGAGGTTGCCCGCGTGCTGCGTGCTTGTGGGCGCCCTCGCGGTCGAGCCAGGAGGTGTAAGTGGGGGATGGGGCAGTAATGCCTACTAATGAGCCCAGCGAAACTTGCCCGTTTCTGCGGGCTTATGATCATATCACTGGAGAAAGGCGCATTTCAGCTCCAGAGATAATAGTTTCTCCTGACCAAGAAATCCAGGAATTGTCCCTGTACCTCCCGAGCCTGGAGAGGCAGCAAGGCACCAACCGTTTCTTTGAACGCCCGTGGCATCCTTGAAAGAACTTTGTTGCTGTTTCACCTCCGAGAAAATCCAAGGCCATCCTCAGCCTTGCTTAAGGTCTCTGTGACCCTGAGAAAATAAAAAGTCAGGAGAAAGGTTACCTTTACTAAGACCCTTCCTGTCTCTGAAGAACGTTAATCGTCACTGTTTCTCCTTTCCTTTTTTACACCTTGACATTGGGATTTCTTGTAAACAAAGCCAACTGTAAGTTTTTCCAGTAAAGGAAGCAAAAGTATTCATACACAGATACAAAGCTGCATAGTGCCCTTTATAAGTCTTCCCAAATGGTAACCCCCCAAACTGTTGATATCTGATTGTTGGGTAGGGGAATATTTTCCGAGAGGAATAAGGTTACTTTTTCACTAATTATTTCTTTTCTGATCTGGCTGGCTTAGTTTCCCTTCCAGTATTAATACAGTGGAAAAGAGGCTATCAAACATTCCATGAAGCAAAGGCGCCAGTCTCCATAGGAGGATGAAGGGGCATAGACGTTGTTTTCCCCCTGCCTAAAGACAGGAAACTAGGATCATCTATTAAAATTCAGAGAGGGGAGTTCCCATCGTGGCGCAGTGGAAACAAATCTGACTAGAAACCATGAGGTTGTGGGTTCGATCCCTGGCCTCGCTCAGTGAGTGGGTTAAGGATCTGGTGTTGCTGGGAGCTGTGGTGTAGGTCCCAGATGTGGCTCAGATCCTGAGTTGCTGTAGCTCTGGTGTAGGCTGGCAGCTGTAGTTCCAATTGGACCCCTAGCCTGGGAACCTCCATATGCCGCCAGTGCGGCTCTTAAAAAAAAAAAAGACACCCCCCCACAACAATTTTAGAGAGGGAGTTCCCATTGTGGCCCAGTGGAAAGGAATCTGTCTAGCATCCATGAGGACGTAGGTTCAATCCCTGGCCTCGTTCATTGGGTTAAGGATCTGGCCTTGCTGGGAGCTGTGGTGTAGGTCGCAGATGCAGCTTGGTTTCCACATTGCTGTGGGATAGGCGTAGGCTGGCAGCTACAGCTCCCATTCGACCCCTAGCCTGGGAGCCTCCACCTGCTGTGGGTGCGGCCCTAAAAAAAGACCAAAAAAAAAAAGTAGAGAAAGTCAAATATGCTTCATCTGTGAAGGTGGTACAGGAAGCACACAGATCAAGTATTGGTTGATATCAGAGCTCCTTTTAGTGAATGGGTGTCAGTTTTTCACCCATCAACCTTAAAAAAAAATAAAACAGAAAAAAGGGAGTTCCCATTGTGGTTCAATGGGTTAAGAACCCAGCTAGTATCTATGAGGATGTGGGTTCGATCCCTGGCCTCGCTCAGTGGGTTAAGGATCCAGTGTTACTGAGCTGTGGTGTAGATCACAGGCTCAGTTCGGATCTGGCCTTGCTGTGGCTGTGGTGTAGGCCGGCAGCTGCAACTCTGATTCGACCCTTAGCCTGGGAACCTCCATATGCCACAGGCATGGCCCTTAAAAAACAAAAAAGGAGAGAAAAAGTGACCAGTTGACATCTGTCTCCCCTGAGCTGTGCTTTGTTTCAAAGTTGGGCAACAAAGGAAAGAGGAGCAACATGTCCTGAAGTTGTCTTGAGTCATCATTGAATGTCCCAACACTTGACAGTTGATTTTTTTTAAAGGAGAGCTAGGAAGGGACTTTTCTGTTCATTCGTCTCTGAAAATTGTAAATAGCAAGTAAATATGTGTCGTGTGGCTCTCTTCTTGACGTCTACCTTTTTTCTCCCCTCCCTCAGTGCCCTTGGGGAGAAGATCCACTCATTGGTTTTTGTACCAAGCCTGACAAGGCCTCAGTTGTCAAAGGTGGCACCAGGAGGATGTCACATATAGGAGTAAAACTGTTCCTAGAGCAAATGATGATGAGACATCTGAAGGTGAATGCATGCTTGTACCCACACATGGAGGCCTTGTGGGAGACTAAGGGGTCTGTGAAAGAGAGCTGCAGTCAGAGTAAGCAGTCCAGCCCACAGATGGACAGTCTTGGTCCTGAGAGCGCTCGCCAGCACTTCCGGAGCTTCTATTATCATGAAGCACCTGGACCGCTCGAGGCTGTCAGCCAACTCCAGGAATTATGCCATCAGTGGCTAAGGCCAGAGATCCACTCAAAAGAGCAGATCTTGGAACTGCTGGTGCTAGAGCAGTTCCTGACCATTCTGCCCAGGGATACCCAGAACTGGGTGCAGAAGTATCATCCACAGAGCATCAAAGAGGCTGTGGCCCTGGTAGACCGCTTTCAGAGAGAACCCGGTGGAATAAGTAATGAGGTGAGAAGAAAGACTCCTTCCCTGTACCACGAAATAGGGTAAAGGTGGATGCGTCTGGGTGTGAGGGGGCGCTCGCTGAACCATGAGATGGCTGGGGTCCCTCTCCTGTTGTTCCCTTAGGACAGCTAAGTGGGATCTGAACTCAGACTTGAAGAGACAGTTGGCCTCCAGGTTTGGGGCTTCCTGGGAGTCCTTCCTGGCCTCAGAAAAAAGAAATGCATTTTGCCCTCTTTGGGGCCAGGGTGAATTGTGGGTGGTGGGCCTGGAGGGGCATGGCCAAGGAGAGGACTTCGAGAATCAAGGGCAAGAAAGAGACGGGAAGGGAGCAAAAAACCCTGAAAGCCTGGGCAGCACTTAGAGATCAAAGAAGAGAGAGGGTAGCAAAGCAAAGTGTAAATCCTGCGTCTCTGGGGAGACGGCACAAGGAGAGGAGAAGTGGAAAGAAAGAAAGGGAGGGGGACGAGGATCCAGGGGAAAGAAGTGTTCCCCCAGAGAAGCGGAGAGCATCAGGCACCGAGGGCGCTGCCCTCTGTGGTGGGAACACAGAGCCTCCATGGCCCTCCCTGCGTGCTCTGTCTTGGCCTAGCAGGTGAGTGGGGAGCCAGGGTCTGTCCTTGGGAGCTGGCAGCACGTGTTCCTTCCTCGAGAGCCCAGCTTGAGGCACACACGTGTCTTAGTACAACTGAAGCATATGGAGGAAGGTTCAAGTCCAACTCTCTCCTTGGTTTTCCCTCCACTCAGCCCTTTCTCCATTGAAACCTTCCCTGGACATGGGCGAATTGGAAAATCTGACCAACAGGAAAAGCTTTTTTATTCACTTCCTAATTTTTAGCGAAAACCAAAAGATGAAACTCCAGTAAGTCAAGGGTCCCAGTCAAGAAAGCAAGCCAGTGACAACAGGGGGAGAACAGGCGGCCCGCTCCCCCCTGCTCGTGGCCTGAGCTGTGGCCCGACCCGGAGGGGTGGAGGCTGGCAGCAGTTACCCCTCTTTCCATTTCATCCTAATTCCCTCAGATCATGGCTATAGTTCCTTGTGAGAAAACCGTGGCGCAGTTTCTCTTCATTTTAAAAATTACTTCCTTTAATGTTACACACTTCCCGAATCTCGGCTCTACTCTTATTTGTCCCTCCACCACCACCCCAAAACCAAACGTTCTTTGCTAATGAGGATGGGGACCTTATTTCTAGGTCACAGCCCATGAGCTGGGAAAGGAGGCAGTGCTCTTGGGAGGAACAGCAGTGGCCCCAGGCTTTAAGTGGAAGCCAGCAGAGCCCCAACCAATGGGTGTGTTCCAGAAAGAATGTTGGAATACATACCGGGTACTGCAAGAACAGCTGGGCTGGAATACTCACAAAGAAACCCAGCCTGTAAATGAAAGAGGTGAGGAGTTTCATAATAATTCTCTTCTCCTGCAAGCTGTGCTAGTAATTGGTTCAGCTAGAATGTCATGGGAATTTTCCAGGCACCCAGCCATGCTGGCAGTTAGGATGTCTCTCTGGTGGGACTACAACGGGCCAGCTGTGGGTGAAGGTGAGGGTCATTCTGGGGTGCAGAAATATCCAAACCGCAGATCCCTGCTATTCACCATGTGGACCTTGCTCCTCAGAACTTTGAAGGGAGAGAAGGAGATGGAGCAGGGACAGGTGGGGTCATCTCACCCTTAGAAGTTGGGAGAGCAATGGACCATCAGTGGTAGGACAGGAAGAAAATTGTACACCAGGAAAAAATAATAAAAGACAAAATTCTCCCACATTTCCTACGATACACTGGAGGACCTGAGGCTTTCATATTCAGACACCTCTAATTCTTGCCCAGCTCAGTGAGAAGAAGAAAAAAAAAATACTGGATTTTCTTTTAGTGATTTCTGCGTTTAAATCTGGGGAAAGAGTTCAACTGGGGAACCAATTCTGTGGAATGGTGGATATTTGGTTCTTATTTGCAAGAAGGCCACTTGTGGCAACACACACACTCACACACACTTTACTGAAGGAGTCCTGCTTTTCTATATTTTAGAAATCAGCTCAGGATATTCATAAACAGAAAAGAGAGCAATTTTTTTCTGGCTCTTTTCCCCCACAGCTGTGCCTGCTCAACAGATTCTAGCCTTTTCTGAGCAGAAAAGCACCCCGAGCTGGAAGAAGGGATCTGAGCTCATCTTGCCTGAGTCCCAGGTGAGCTGTACTTTCCAGCTTTTTCAGGCAGCCTGAACATGGCCTTGTCTGCTTTTCTCTGCTGCCCACGACTCACAATCCCTGGCAGGTGCTTTGAGGCATGTTAGCCCCAGATGTTCTCCAGGCAGCTAGGCTTGGCACATGGGAATTGGGCACCTCGCAGGCTGTGTACTGATCTCGTTGGCGCCATCCTTTTCTGCCGTCTCACTTTTCTCCCCTTGAATCTTATACTCTTAACATCTTCAGTGACTGGCCTGCTGTGTAATTCAGAGATGAGTGATACGACAGCTTCTGTTGTGGCAAGTACTGAACTAAAACTTCCTCTCTCCTCTAGAGTTCATTGACATTTGAAGATGTGGCCCTGTCTTTTTCCGAGGAAGAGTGGCAAATGCTGGACCCTGCTCAGAAGATCCTCTACAACAATGTAATGCAGGAAAACTACGAGAATGTCATCTCTCTAGGTAAAGGCCCTTTCTCGGTGTAATCTGTTATGCCCTCGGTGTATGGCAAATGCGCCCCTGTGAGAGAGTCCCAGTGTTCTGGCAGCTGGCTGGTTCTCCACTTGATGGCATGAGGGAAAGGAAAGGCATTTCCAGATCAGCTGGAGAGCTTTTTCAAATACACATCCCACTTGTTTGTTCTAAGTAGAATTCTCGATGTGTCATATTCTTGCCCCACCTTGCAAACCTACTCTTCCTGTGTCTTTTCCATCTCAGTAAAGGGCACCACAATTTACCCAGTTGCTCAGACCCAAAACCCCTCAGTTATCCTTTATGCCACTCTTTTGTTACACCCTACACCCGATCTGTCAGCCAGTGCGCTTACCTCTGTCTTCAGCATAGATCCCGAGTGACTGCCACGTCTCCATGCTCTTCCACCGCCACTGTCCTGGTCTAAGCCCCCTCATCTCTAGCCAGGTCTACTGCAATGCCAGTGGATTCCCATGCCCGCATCGTGCTCATGTGTCCCCCTTAGGTTTAGTTCTCAGCTTCCTCACTGCACATCCACCCACAACCACATTAGAGAATAAAGATATTAAATCTAAGATTCTGCCCATTTAAACGTTTGGAGTAAATAAGAGTATAAAAGAGTCATTCACTCTTCCTGAGAAATAGTCTAGAATTAAGATCGCAGTCCATGACCTCAAAGTTTTACTCTCAGAGCATTATTGGTGCCCCCAAAACTTAAAGCGATCCATTTAGAACAAGAAGAAGAACCATAGACCCAAGGTCCCCAAGAATTCAGGGGCAGTCTTAGAGAGTCTCCTTATAGAGGTAAGTGTATACATCAGAAGAGGAGAAAATTGCTTGATAGGAACCTTTACAGAGGCTTAACATTTTAAAGATTTTGTCCCTGTATTTTTTTTTTTTCTCTTTAGGGCCGCACCTCCTGCACATGGAAGTTCCTGGCTAGGGGTCGAATCAGAGCTGCAGCTGCCAGCCTACACCACAGCCACAGCAGCTCAGAATCCAAACCACATTCCTGACCTGTGCCACAGCTGGAGACAGCATCGGATCCTTAACCCACTGAGCGAGGCCAGGGATCGAACCCACATCCTCATGGATTCTAGTCGGGTTCTTGACCTGCTGACCCACAATGGGAACTCCCTCCTGTATTTTTTAATTAAACTTTTAATTGAGATAATTACAGATTCACAGGCATATTTAAAATGTAATACAAAAAGCAGCCATGTTTACCCATTTTCCCTCGGTGATAACGTTTGCAAAAGTGTAATATCACAACCAGGATATTGACATTGACACAGTCCCCTGGCCTTACTCATATGTCCATTTTTCCCTGTATTCATGTGTGTGTGTGTGTGCGTGTGTGTGTGTGTTTAGTTCTGTGAAGTTTTATCACGTGGAGGTTTGTGTATTTACCACCACAATCAAGATAATGGACAGTTGGAGTTCCTGTCGTGGTGCAGTGGTTAATGAATCTGACTGGGAACCATGAGGTTGCGGGTTCGATCCCTGGCCTTGCTCAGTGGGTTAAGGATCCGGCGTTGCCATGAGCTGTGGTGTAGGTTGCAGACTCGGCTTGGATCCTGCGTTGCTATGGCTCTGGCATAGACTGGCGGCTACAGCTCCGATTCGCCCCCTAGCCTGGGAACCTCCATATGCCGCGGGAAGCAGCCCTAGAAAAGGCAAAAAGGCCAAAAAAGAAAAAGAAAAAAAAGATACTGGACAGTTATGTTACCCTAAGAACCCCTCCTGTTGCTTTTTTATAACCACACCTGCTTCGCTCCCACACTCCACCCATCACAACCTATGCCAACCACTGATCCCTTCTATGGTTTTAAAATTCCGCCACTTCTAAAATGTCTTATGAATAGAGGGATGAGGTATGTAGCTTTTGGGGATTAACTTTTCTCCTTCAGAATAATTCCCTAGAAGTTCATTCATGTTATTGAGTATGATCAATATTCATTCCTTTTTACTGCTGAGAAACATTCCATGATATTGAGGTACCACAATTCGTTTAGCCAGTCACCCATCACAGGACCTCTTTGCTAGTTTTTGGCTGTTGTGGGAGTTCCTGCTGTGGCACAGCAGGTTAAGGTTCTGGCATTGTCTCTGCAGCCGTGTGGGTTTGGTCCCTGACCTGGCACAATGGATTAAGGCTCTAGTGTTGCCTCAGCTGTGGCGTAGGTCACAACTGAGGCTTGAATTTGATCCCTGGCCCAGGAACTTCCATTTGCTGTGGGTGTGGGGAAAAAAAAATTTTTTTTGACTATTGCGAATAAAGCTGCCAGGAACATTCATGTGCAGGATTTTGTGTAGGTATGTTTTCATTTCTCCAGAATAAATGCCTAGTGAGGGCAACTGCTGGTTTATATAGTGATTACATGTTTAATGCCAAACTGGTCTTTACAGCGGCTGCACCATGTTACACTCCCAGCCAGCAGTGGATGTGATGCAGTTTCTCCACCTTCTCGCCTTTGTTTAGTAGTGTCAGCATTTTAAAAAGTATTTGTTTGCCTTTCTGTTAAGTTTGTAGTGTTGTTTCATTACAGTTTGGATTTGTCTTTCCCTAACAGCTACTGATGTTTTATAGCTTTTCATGTGCTTAATTTGCCGTCTCTTCAGTGAAATGTCTTTTGCCCATATTTTAATGAGATTGTCTTTTAACTGTGGAGTTTTGAGAGGTCTTTATAGACTCTGGATTCTGGTGCTTGAATATGTGGTTTGCAGGTAGTTTCCCCAAGTCTGTATATTTTTCCTTTTATCCTCTTCCCAAAACTTTTTTAATTTTGATGACCAATGTTCTCCCTTTTACAAATTGAATTTCGATATCAAGGCTAGCAGTCAGACTAGCCATAGAGCTCTAAAATTGTCTGTTTTTCCAAAAAGTTTTATAATTTTACATTTAAGTCCCTGATTCATATTGAGTTGATTATTATATAAGGTAGGACGTTTAGTTCAAGGTTCGGGTTTGTTTTTTTTTTTTTTTTTGCCTGTGGAGGTACAGTTGCTTCAGCCTCATTTGTTGAAAAGTCTGGCCTTCCTCCATTGAATTGCTTTTGCAGTTTGTCAGAGATCCATTAGGTATATTTGTGTGCATCTCTTTTGTTCCACTGAGCTATGTGTCTAGCCCTCTGCCAGGACTGCCTTCCTTAAGTACTGTGGCTGCATAACATAGTAAGCCGTGATATCTATCAGAGTGATTCTTCCCACTTTATTTTCTATCAAGATAAAATTTTATTTTAGCTAGTCTAGGGCACGTCCCTTTTCATGTAAGTATTAGAATAAGCTTATCTATGCCTACAAGAAACTTTGTAGGCATTTTTCCAGAAATTTCATTAAACCTATATATGAATTTGAGGAGGACTGATATCTTTGCTGTGTTGATTTTTCCAGTCAATGAACACAAGAATGTCTGTTTATTCAGGTCTTTAATTTCTTTCATAAACTGGTAATTTTCAGTGTCCATGTTAAGTATATGCAGAGGCATTTAATTTTCATTGGAGCAATTGTAGATGGTATTGTTTTAAATTTTGGTTTCTGCCACTAATTTTATGGGTTTTTTTTTTTTTTTGGCTTTTCAGGGCCGCACCCTAGGCACATGAAGGTTCCCAGGCTAAGGAGTCTAATCCAAGCTACAGCTGCCAGCCTACACACAGCCACAGCAATGCGGGATCTGAGCCACATCTGTGACCTACACCACAGTTCACGGCAATGCCGGTTCCTTAACCCACTGAGTGAGGCCAGGGATCGAACCCGCCACCTCATGGTTCCTGGTCGGATTATTTCCACTGCACCACTACGGGAACTCCTAATTCTATGTTTTGTTCTTTCATCTGTGACCCTACTGAGCTTGTTTATTAGTTTCCAGAAGGGTTTTTTTGGTAGATTTCTTGGGATTTTTATACATAGAAGGCCACATGATCTGCAAGGCCTTTTATTTCTTTTTCTTACCTTCTTATTGCAACAGCTCTAACTTCTGGTACTATGTTGAATAGTGGTGAGAGCAAACATCTTTGCCTTGTTCCCAATTTTATGATAAAAACATTGTCTTTCACTATTACCTATGATGTAAGGACAGGGTTTTTTGTTGATAATCTCTCAAGTTGATATAACTCCTAACTTTGTGGGTGTTTTTTATTTATTTATTTATTTATTTATGTCTTTTTGCCTTTTCTAGGTCTGCTCCCGCGGCATATGGAGGTTCCCAGGCTAGGGGGCGAATCGGAGCTGTAGCCACTGGCCTACGCCACAGCCACAGCAATGCCAGATCTGAGCCACGTCTGCAACCTACACCATAGCTCACGGCAACGCGGGGTCCCCAACCCACTGAGCAAGGCCATGGATCGAACCCGCAACCTCATGGTTCCTAGTCAGATTCGTCAACCACTGCACCACAATGGAAACTCCTGTGGGTGTTTTTAATCAGTAAGAATGGGTGTGGAGTTTGTCAAGTACTTTTCTGTCAGTTAATAGGTTTATGATCTTTCAAAGCTTGTTGATATGGTGGGTTATATTGATTGATTTCAAATGTTGAACCAGCTTTGCATCCCTGCAGTAAATCCTACTTGATCATGGTAGATAATTCTTACATATTGTTTCATTCCCAGTTTGCCAGTATTTTGTTGAGGATTTTTGTATTTAAAAAGATATTAGTCTGTAGTTTTCTTTTTTAGTACTGTTTTGTATGATTTTACTGACCTTATAAAGTGATTTGGGAACTTTTTCTTCCTGTTCTCTTTTCTGGAAGAGATTGTATAAAAGTGGCGTTAATTCTATAAATAGTTGGTAGAATCCTCCAGTGACACTACGTGAACCTGGAGATGTCTTTATAGCTTTTAACCTATAAATTCAATTTCTTTAACGGTCAAAGTGCTATATTCAGACTATTTCATATTGGTTGAATTCTGGTAGTTGGTGGATTTTGAGGAATTGACCCATTTTTTTCTAACTTTAAAATTTCATAAATATGTTATTTATGTGAATCCCTTCTATCTCTTTAATTGCTGCAGAATGTGTAGTGATATACCCAGTTTCCTTTCTGATACTGGTGATTTGTGTTTCCTCTTTTATTTTTGTCAGTGTTGATACAGGTTTATCAACTTTATTAATTTTTTGAAGAACAAGCTTTTTGGTTGATTGTGATTTCTCCTCTGATCTTTATTATTCCTTTCTTCAACTTGCTTTAGTTTTATTTTGCTTTTTTTCTAGTTTCTTGAGGTGGAAAGTTAGATTATTCGTTTGAGACCTTTCTTCTTTTCTGTCATAAGCATTTAGGGCTATCCAGTTTCCTCTGAGCACTCTCTTAGCTGATTCCACATATTTTGACATGTTGTAATTTCATTTCCATTTAATTAAGTATTTTTAAATTTTCGTTGAGATGTTCTCTTTGAATCATGGATTATTTAGAAGTACATTGTTTCTTTTCCATTTATTTTTAGACTTCTCTGTTGTCTCTCTGATTTGATTACTAGCCTGATTCCATTTTGGCAGCAGATTGCCTTTTCTCATTCAGGTTTTGATTTTTCTTCTTCTTTTTTTTTTGGTTCTAGGTCTGATGGGTGATTTTTATTGTATCCTTATCATTTTGTCTATTATGTTAGGAGAGTCTGGTTCCTAGTTAAATATTTCCTTTTCTTTTTTTCTTTTTTTTGTCTTTTTGCTATTTCTTGGGCTGCTCCTGCGGCATATGGGGGTTCCCAGGCTAGGGGTCGAATCGGAGCTGTAGCCACTGGCCTGCGCCAGAGCCACAGCAATGCAGGATCCGAGCCGCATCTGCAGCCTACACCACAGCTCACGGCAACGCCGGATCGTTAACCCACTGAGCAAGGGCAGGGACCGAACCCGCAACCTCATGGTTCCTAGTCGGATTCGTTAACCACTGCGCCACGACGGGAACTCCAAATATTTTATTTTCATGGGCAGTCACTCTGTCTTACTTTAGCACATAGGTTCTTTCCTACTTTTGTGGAGTATGTGTCCAGGGAAAGTATAATGTACAGAGCCTTTATAATGTTATTTTGGTCTCCTTGGTTTATATGATATTGACGGGATTCCCGTGTGTCCCTCCTGGTGTCGCCTGAGGGTAGGGAAGATATTTATCTAGGCCGGAGTGTCTCTTAGTACTCAGTATGTTGGCTGGGTCCCTTTTGCTAGTTCTGCACCTGTCCATCTTGGGGTCTCCTGACTGGGGTTCTGATGTTGTCAGATTTCCCATTCAGACTGGGGAAGGAATAAGCCTATCCAGGCAGCCTTCTGTTGCCCAGGTTAAGGTTCAGAAAACACTAGATCTGGGTTGCCTTCTTTTTGGATGTGGGGATATGAGACACCTGCCGTGTTACTCATCTAGTCCTGGGGTCCCAAACCATTTCGCTTTGTTCTTACCACTTTAGAATTCTCCGTTGGCTGTGTCTCGCATTCTTTTTTTCTGGCTGCACCCATGGCACATGGAAGTTCCTGGGCCAGGGATTGAATCTGAGCTGCAGCTGAGACCTACGCCACAGCTGCAGCAACACCGGATCCTTTAACCCACTGCACCAGGCCAGGGATTGAACCTGTGCCTACGCAGCAACCCAAGCCACTTCAGTCAGATTCTTAACCACTGCACCACAGTGCAATCTCCATGTCTTGCATTCTTTAGTGGGTTTGTTGTTGTGCCTAGCAAGGATCACCATGGAGAAGTGGGTCTGTGCCATTTTGTCCAGATTGGACTGGCAATCACTTGTTCCTGTATTTTTAAAATTAATTTTTTTTAGGGCTGCCCCTGTGGCGTATGGAAGTTCCCAGGCTAGGGGTTGAATTGGAGCTGTAGCCTACACCACAGCCACAGCAACGCGGGATCCAAGCCTTGTCTGTGACCTACACCACGGCTCACAGCCACGCCAGGTCCTCAACCCACTGAGCGATGCCAGGTATTGAACCTGCATCCTTATGGATACTAGTCAGGTTCTTAATCCGCTGAGCCGTAATGGGAACTCCTGTTCCTGTATTTTTAAAAAGCAATCATCTGTTTTTCTCTTCATTCCTATAGTTTTCTTGTTCTGGGACATGGATGGCTGATTCTTGTCTTTATTCCAACAGGGCTAAAGCTCAAAAATGACACTGGAAATGACCAACCTATATCTCTTTCTACATTAGAAATACAAGCCTCAGGATGTAAAGCATTAAGAGAGGCCAGAGTGAAAGTTGCCCCGAAAACAACGGGCAAAGAAAATCATGGCAGTACACGCAGGGTACGGAAACGGCATCGAGCTTTTCTAGGGAAGAAAAGAAAAAAACTGTCAACTTGTAGGCAAGAGCTTCCAAAACATACGGATCTTCATGAGAAAGGCCATGCAGGAGAGAAACCTTTTAAATGTCAGGAATGTGGGAAAAGCTTTCGAGTTAGCTCTGATCTTATTAAGCACCAGAGAATTCACACTGAAGAGAAACCCTATAAATGTCAGCAGTGCGAGAAGAGGTTTAGATGGAGTTCAGATCTTAATAAGCACTTACTAGCACACCAAGGGATAAAACCATATAGATGCTCCTGGTGTGGGAAAAGCTTTAGTCATAACACAAATCTCCACACACACCTGAGAATTCACACAGGGGAGAAGCCCTTTAAATGCTATGAATGTGGGAAAAGATTCATTCAGAACTCCCACCTTATAAAACACCAGAGAACACACACAGGTGAGCAGCCTTATACTTGTAGCATATGCAGGAGAAATTTTAGCAGGCGGTCAAGCCTTCTTAGACACCAGAAACTCCACAGGAGAAGGGAATCGTGTCCAGCGTCGTCACCATCTAGAACCTGACCCTAGAGGTGATGAAAGAATACCGGGGGCCGAGGCGCCCAGTGCTGTAGGAAGCTGTCGTCAGCAGAATGGGAGGGGCACACGCCACGCTTCACAGAAAGCAATCTAAACTCGCTCTTTTGTTCAGCTTTGTATCTTCAGTGCCTAGCACAAGACTGGTACATAATGGTTTCTTTCCAAATAAAAGAATAGAATTGTTCTCATATATCCGGCGTTACCTCTCTGTCTGTTATCTGTCCAGTTCCTCCGCTTCCCCACCCCCATGAGCTGAATTCTTCAGCTCTCAGGTCCTCAGCAAATACAGGATGGCACGAGACCTGCTCCCATTCTCGGGAGAGGTGGGAAATACAGAGTCTGCAGGTGCTCTGAAGGGAGCTCCGAGAGGGTTACTCGGAGGCAGTTTCTGCGGCTGTCGTTCTGTCTGCATGAACAGCCAAGCCCAGGGTTGGGGAACTTTATTCCCGAACAAGAAGAGAGGGTTGCGTGTTTGCTGCCGGAGAAGTTGTCTCTTCCCTGAGCTCCCACCACTGCAGTGTTTTCTGTCAAGGGATTCCAAGCAGCAAGCAGAGGCCCGAATGCCAACACACACCCAGGGACTGTGGAAGCACCTGCCGACTTCCTGCCCATCCTCTCAGCACGGAGGTATTCAGAATGAAACGGTGAAGGAGCCGGTCCAGGCCCCCCGCCAGGCAGCCGTCTCTGGACGGCCTAGGGCGGTGGTGAATGGCCTTTTTGACTTGGTATGGAAGGTTCTCAGGGATGCCACACTGCTCCAGGACCTGATGGGACCTAACAGGAGGCTAATTTGTATGGCTCTTCAGCCACAGCCCTGTATATATGGATGCTTTGCAGGAAGGCCTGGAGATTCTGTAAACAAACTTACCGAGAAAAGCAAGGAGAGCCCTGTGGCCTCATGGCTCACAGCCTCGATGAACACAGGATGCTGGGAGGGAGCCCCAGTCAGAGCAGCATAAGGCCTGGGCCTTAGAGGGATGTCTCAGTGGGAACTCAGACGGAAACTGTTCTTTTTGCCACGTTGGTTCCTCTTCCTTCCCCACAGGCCTCAGTGACTGTAGTTAGCCCCCTGTATCTACAGTTTCCACATCCACGGATTTAACTGACCATGGATCAAAAGTAATTCCCCCCAAGTTCCAGAAAGGTACAAAGGGCAAAACATGAGTTTGCTGCATGCTGGTGACTATTTACATAGCATTTACACTATACCAGCTATTAGAAGTAATCTAGAGATGATTTCAAGTATGTGGGAAGATATGCGTAGATACATAAATACTACACCATGTTGTATGAGGGACTTGAGCAGCCTCAGATTTTGGTGTCTGTGGGGGTCCTAGAACCAAGCCCCCGCGGGAGGCAACTGTATCTCCTAAGAAGACGATGGGAAGGGAGGGCGGGGCCATTAGAAGACATGGGTTCGGATCTACGTCAGGTCCTAGTTTCAGATGGCCAAACCTTCTATGTAATTATTATTTCAAGAAAAAAAATACTTTTTAAGTGACATGACATGTTTCATATCAAATTTAAACATTAAGCACAACCCCATTGTAACCAAGTTACCCAGAGATAACAAAGGCTCACTTTTTTCGAATGGGTGTCTTCAGATCATTTTCCCATCAAGAGCCCTCTCTAAACTTGTCCTGTTTGTAAAGTGAAGGTAGTAATTCCTTTCTCTCAGGGCTGCTGGTGAGCAGTAAAGGAGACGTGAGCATGCCTAACACTGGCTACAGAAGATGGTCCATAAACATTTGGAGCATGCGTCCTTCATCTTTCGGCTAGTTTTAAAAAATCAACATTGCTGTGAGCTGTGGGATGGGTTGAAGATGCAGCTCAGATCCCATGTTCCCGTGGCTGTGGTGTAGACCAGCAGCTGCAGCTCCGATTCAACCCCTAGCCTGGGAACCTCCTTATGCCGCAGGCGCGGCGCTAAAAAGACAAAAAAAAAAAAAAAAAAAAAAAAAAGTGAAGGAAATACTACATCAATGGAGCCAGCAGTTACTGCCCATTTATGAGATTCAGCAAAGTTCCTGAAGATGGGCCAGCAAAAGGGTACTCTGTTTTCCCAAAGCTGCCATCCCCACTCATAAAACCTATTAGCTTCAGAGCTCATCTTGCAGGTCCTCGTCTATACTGACATTCCCAGGACAGGTCAAAAACAGGGGATGTGGGGGCCTATTTCAGAGATCAGTTTCTTTCTTTCTGCTTTTTTTTTTTTCTTTTTTTTCTTTTTAGGGCTGGTCCACAGCATATGAAAGTTCCCAGGCTAGGGGTCAAATCCGAGCCACATCTGCGACCTACACTGCAGCTCACAGCAACGTTGGATCTTTACCCCACTGAGGGAGGCCAGAGATCAAACCCGCATCCTCATGGATACCAGTCGGGTTCTTAACCCACTGAGCCACAGTGGGAACTCCAGAGATCAGCTTCTCTCTCTCTCTCTTTTTTTTTTTATGAGAGTTGCAACATTTATTTCAGGTTCTCTCTTGGGTTTTTTTTTTTTTTCTTTTTTGCCATACGGGCAGTATGTGGGAATTCCTGGGCCAGGAATTGAACCTATGCCACACAGCAGCAACCAGAGCCACAGCAGTGAGGATGAAGGAGCCTCAATCCGCTAGGCCATCAGAGAACTCCTGAGATCAGCCTCATGGCAAGTGGCAGGAAGACCTTTAGATGTGAATGGGCAGAAACAGGAAGAGAATTGAGGATTCGGGGTTCAGATATTCCACTGCCCTTTGAAGACGAGACCTTCTTGTCCCAGCTCTTGTGAAACAGGGCATAGACACTGGGGCTCCTGACCGATTCCTTAGGACCTAGTCTCCCCTTTCAAGCCCCCGACAGCCTCGCAGGGCCGCATGCCCAGTGCATCCGGACCAGTCACATCCGCCCTCACCGCTCAGGAGAGGCCCGGGTGGCAGGATGGAGTGAAGGGGAGATGTCTTCCTGCTTCATGCTCGCCAGCCACCGCCCCAGCACGTGGCCAAGGCCTCTGTGAGGACACAACCGGAGAACATCCCGTGAAGGCCCGGGGACTGGAGAAGCCGGACGGATTCCATTCCAGGGACAGAATGGAGAGGCATAAGCCCCAACTTCGGATCCCCAAGGCGGAGAGGGCACCGCGGAGAGAGCTGGCCTGAGCCAGGGGCGAGGGGTGTGGGCTCACAGCCCCGTCCCTGTGCCCCTGCCCTCAGCGAGTGAGGGGCATTAGGGAAAGGATGTGCTGAGCAGAGGGATCGAGCAAGGAGCCGGGAGAGCGGGGGCACAGGTCCTCTTGCCCTCCAATCCGTCTGCATTTGTGACGCCGGAGGTTGTAAGTCAAGGGCTCGGGGCCAGAGTGCTGCCCGCTGCGGCCGAGGCACCAGGACATGGCCGCGTGTCCAGGCCCATTCAGGCAGGACCTGGCTCTTCAGCTTCTCTCTCCCAGAAAACAGTGACATGGCTGCTTCTCAGGGGCCCCTTTGGGGCCCCTCCAGCCCTTCCCCGGCCCGGCAGCCTCTTCCCCTTTCGCTGCCACGCCCACGCCACTTGGCCAGCTCCCCTGGCTCAGAGCAGGGGAGGAAGAGGCGCCCAGGGATGGGGCCTAGTGACGGTGAACTGTTCCCCTGTCCCCAGAGAGACAGGGAGAGGAGAGGAAAATACGAGTCCTGGTCTAGTCTTTGTCTAGGAATTTAAATACTCTCCTTGCCACCTCCTCTATTTTTTAAATAATTTTTTTATTATTATTATTTCGCTTTTTACGGCCACACCCGCAGCATATGGAAGTTCCCAGGCTAGGGAGATCCAAGCTGCATCTGCGACCTGCACCACAGCTCACGGCAACGCCAGATCCTTAACCCACTAAGGAAGGCCAGGGATCGAACCCACAACCTCATGGTTCCTAGTCGGATTCGCTTCCACTGTGCCATGACGGGAACTCCCTCCTCTCTCTAGTCTTTGGAAGACTTTAATAAGTGTTCTGTTGTTGGTCATGGCAACAGTGGGTTGCGGGGGAAGCTGTCCCTAATGTAAAGGAGGGACCCCTTACCAAAGTCTGCCCCTGGCTGCGCGGGGCAGCCGGGCACAGTTGCTGCTAAGCCCTTGCATTCTCCTTATCATCTCTGCCTTTCTTTCCTGCCTCTGTGCTGCCTGCTCCTTACTACCATCATGGGTTCAGGCCAGGGGCATGGCCGTGGACAAGAGAAGAAGTCTCAGCCCCCGCCAAGACTGAAAAATAACCCTCTTAACTTTGTGTATTGTCTGCTTTTTAAATCCTTCTTAAGGAGTTCCCACTGTGGTTCAGTGGGTTAAGAACCCAACTAGTATCCATGAGGATACGGGTTTGATCCCTGGCCTTGCTCAGTGGGTTAAGGATCCAGTGTTGCCACAAGCTGTTGGCATAGGTCGAAGATGCAGCTCAGATCTGACATTGCTGTGGCTCTGGCCTAGACCGGCGGCAACAGCTCCAATTCAACCCCTAGCCTGGGAACCTCCATATGCCATGGGTGGGGACCTAAAAAAAAAAAATTATTCTTAAAACCGGTAATGTGGAGTTCCCCTCGTGGCACAGTGGTTAATGAATCCGACTAGGAACCATGAGGTTTCAGGTTCGATCCCTGGCCTTGCTCAGTGGGTGAAGGATCCGGTGTTGCTGTGGCTCTGGCGCAGGCCCGCAGCTATAGCTCCGATTCGACCCCTAGGCTGGGAACCTCCACATGCTGTGGGCGGGAGAGGCCCAAGAAATGGTAAAAAAAAAAAAAAAAAAAAAAAAAAAAACAAACAAACAAAAAAAAAAACAGGTAATGTCAGCTGAGAGGAAGACAGCAGCATAGGGGATCCTAAGTAGATTATACTCTGCATTGTCCAGCCCTCATCCCGCAGATCCTAACGCAGTGGATGAAACCTTCCTGAAAATTCTCAAGAATGGAGAAGTGTCTTCAGGCTCAGTGGACGCAGGCCTACCCGGGCCCAGGCCCCTGAGAGTCCTCGTACAAAGACCCTCCCTCTCCCCTGCCAAAGGGATCCAAAGCCTTTCTTCCTGTTGGGCTGGCAAGGAGCCCTCTGGGAGCTGGGCACACCCACAGGATAGGCCAGCACCCAAAAAAATGTGTCTTTCCTTCAGTGTCTCTGACAACCTGAGAAGCAGGGTTTCCTTATCAGGAATCCACGGATGACGTCAAGGAGCCTTCAAAATATTGAGCACGTGGGAGTTCCCGTCGTGGCGCAGTGGTTAACGAATCCGACTAGGAACCATGAGGTTGCGGGTTCGGTCCCTGCCCTTGCTCAGTGGGTTAACGATCCGGCGTTGCTGTGAGCTGTGGGGTAGGTTGCAGACGCGGCTCGGATCCCGCGTTGCTGTGGCTCTGGCGTAGGCCGGTGGCTACAGCTCCGATTCGCCCCCTAGCCTGGGAACCTCCATATGCCGCGGGAGCGGCTCAAGAAATAGCAACAACAACAACAACAAAAAGACAAAAGACAAAAAGAAAAAAAAAATATTGAGCATGTGGGCTTTTGTCTGAGAAGCTAACCCATACTTTTTTTTTTTTTTTTTTTGGTCTTTTTAGGGCCAAACCCATGGCATACAGAGGCTCCTAGGCCAGGGGTCAAATCAGAGCTGTAGCCTCCAGCCTACGCCAGAGCCACAGCCACGGCAGATGAAAGCTGTGTCTTCAGCCTACACCACAGCTCACAGCAATGCCAGATCCTTAACCCACTGAGTGAGGCCAGGAATTAAAAGTACATCCTCATGGATGCTAGTCAGATCCATTTCCGCTGAGCCACAACGGGAACTCCTTTTTTTTTTTTTTTTTTTTGGCTTATCAAAAGTCTTCCTGACCGCAAAGCATGTAGGCACAGTTACTGCTGCAGTTCCTTAAAGCTGTATCCCCTACACCCTCAGATCCTTTAGTGCATTAGGGACAAAAGGGCCCTTGAAAAAGCCATGGAGACTGGCCCCTGTTTGTTTTCCTTTTTCAGCTGCACCCACAGCATATGGAAGTTCTTGGACCAGGGATTGAATCCGAGCCACGGCTGTGACCTACACCACAGCTCCGGCAATGCTGTATCTTTAACCCACTGCGCCCCATTGGGAACCCTGACCAGCCCCTGGTTTTACAGAAGAGACAACTGGAGCTTAGGGGGCTTCCTTTCTAGGGCCTTGAGGCACAGGGGGCATTGGAATAGAGTCTACCGAGCCCCTGGCCTTGAGACCAACGTCCCTCTCTTCACACATCACAATCCCCTCACCTCCTGGTGGTGGCATCTCGGGAAGGGTCGTCACGCTCAAATTGTGATCTCTTGGCTATCTCCCTTGCGGCTGGGGATTCCTTTTTAGCTGTCGCCTGTTCTGTTGGTGGAGGGCTCCAGACACTGCTCTTCTCTCCAGATAACCACGTGGTGGGGCTTCCCACCTCCGAGCTGCTTAAGACAGCGCTTCCCTGTTAAGGGGGTTCTGCGGCCTCCGAAAGTACTTCTTGGGGGTTCCCACTGTGGCTCAGTGGGTTAAGAACCTGACTAGTATCCATAAGCATGCAGGTTCGATCCCTGGCCTCGCTCAGTGGGTTAAGGATCCAGCGTTGCCATGAGCAGCCGTGTAGGTCTTGGATGTGGCTTGGATCCCATGTTGCTGTGGCTGTGGTGTAGGCTGGCAGCTGCAGCTCCGATTCATACGCCATGGGTGCCGCCCTAAAAAAAAAAAAAAGAAAAAGAAAAAGTACTTCTTGTCCCTGGACAGACTGTGACCAGAGCATCCTCCCCATTCTTAGGCCCAAAGGGGTCTGGGGCTGTGGGGGTCACAGGAAAAGCTGGGCAAGAGGGGCGTGTTCCTGGAGAGGCAGGTGCTCCTCCAAACACCCCAGGTCCTCGTTTCCGTGCTGCACGTTCATTCATTGTCCTCGAGCCCCGTGGTCACCCTTCCACTGGGTTTTCAGCAGCTCCCATGTGGTTTAGGTCCCATTCCCTCCCTCTCTCGCTCCCGGCCCTTCTCCCAGCTCACAAATTTCGGCTGCAGACCAGGCTCTTAATCTCTGTTCAGTTATTCTTTGCCTCCAGCCCCCGGCATTGCTCCTGACCTGTCCGACCCCCTCCGCATTGCATGCCCCTGCCCTCCTTCTAGCCCACCGAACTCACCCCATACCCATACCAGCTGCTCTTGCCTCTTACAACAGTATTTAAAACCCAGAATTTGGAGTTCCCATTGTGGTACAGCGGAAACGAATCTGAGTAGGATCCATGAGGTGGTAGGTTCAATCCCTGGCCTCGCTCCGTGGATTAAAGACCTGGCATTGCCATGAGCTGTGGTGTGTGTAGGTCACAGATGCGACTTGGAGCCAGTGTAGCTGTGGCTATAGCAAAAAAATAAAACCAAAGAGATTTTTTTTTCCTTTTAGGGCCGCACTTGCAGCATATGGAGGTTCCCAGGCTAGGGGTCGAATCGGAGCTATAGCCGCCGGCCTACACCACAGCCACAGCAACGCGGAATCCGAGCATCACCTGCGACCTACAGCACAGCTCACAGCAACGCTGGATCCTTAACCCACTGAGCGAGGCTAGGAATCGAACCCACGTCCTCATGGACGCTATGTTGGGATCTTAACCCCCTGAGCCACAATGGGAATTCCTAAAACCCAGATTTTGCTAAAACACTGATTTCTGGACCTCTGCCCACCCCCCACCCACCACATCCCGGAGTTTGTACCTCAGTTATCTGGGGGCAGGGCCAGAAAACTGACATTTCCAACAAGTTCCCACGTGATGCTGATGCGCCAGCAACCCCACCTCGAGAACTACTGTCTGAGGACCCCTCTCATGCACTTTCTCTGGAGGCCAGAGGTTGCCTTAGAAGCTTAGTAGCTCTGT
This sequence comes from Sus scrofa, assembly GCF_054392235.1. Lineage (NCBI taxonomy): Eukaryota > Metazoa > Chordata > Mammalia > Artiodactyla > Suidae > Sus > Sus scrofa. The sequence goes on from NC_139401.1 coordinate 121,131,559, forward strand.
CGAAGGCTGGCCCCGGGCTGGATAACAAGGGAACCTCCCTGACCACATGGGCCTGACCACTTTAGGGGTAAACATGAACCGAATCAGCATTTTATTCTCCTCCAAGTGGTGAATCACTACCACAAATTAAGTGTGGGTATAAAGTCTCCCCGTGTTCCCTGGATTTGGAGGCCTCTTCGCCTGCCTCCTTCTTCTCCCCGCCCCACCTCTTCGGGCCCCCGCCCCCGTTTCAGTGTCCTACTCCTTGTGGCTCCTGGACGTGGGCCGGCACCAGCTCTGGGCCCCCTGGGTAGGAGATCCACAGAATGTTCCTGAACTGGCAGCTCTGCCATCTGCTTCTCGGGGGCCCTGGAGAATCATTACCATGAAGTGGCTGCACTGCCAGGACCTCTGGGATCTGGTGGCCTGTGGGGTGGATCTGACTTAAACGCCCAGGAAGCATCTCTGTAAATTGGTTTTCCTCCCTCCTGCGCCTCCACTATCTGCCTGCCTGCCGGCCCGTTGTAATGAGACCTGCCCAGCACACCCCGTCCCCTCTGGAAGCTGACCTTGGCAGAGGTCACAGAGCAGCCCAAAATGATGTAGGTGCGGAAGCAGAGGGACCTGCTTCTCTCCAGGAGATTCACTTTTCTCTGAGTGCCCCTAACTCCTTCCTCATCTGGGAGATGGTCAGGGGCTGGAACCATCCAGGGCCCCAGAGGTGAACTTGACAATTGGGTCAATAAAGTAGACCCTGGGGAGTTCCCGTTGTGGCTCAGAGGGTTATGAACCCAACTAGTATCCATGAGAATGTGGGCTCAATCCCTGGCCTCGTTCAGTGGGTGGAGGATCTGGCGTTGCCATGAGCTGTGGTGTAGGTCACAGATGTGGCTTGGATCTGGCGTTGCTGTGGCTGTGGTGTAGGCCGGCAGCTGCAGCTTTGATTCAACCCCTAGCCTGGACCAGGACCTTCCATATCCCACAGGTGAGGCCCTCAAAAGAAAAAGAGAAAAGAAAAAAAAAAAAATTAAACCCGTAACACTCTTGTTTTAATTTATATTGGGCTGTATTAACAATTTTCCTTGGGATTGAAGGTCCAAGGGGTGCCTTTTTGTAAAGCTGATTGTGCCAAAGACTTAACTGCAATTTATTTTTCATTGAATCAGAGCATTCATGCCCACTGTGGCTTATTGGAGAGGAATGGGCATTTGACCATGGGGGAATTTATGAAAGGCAAATATTCTGTTGGTCAGGGGTAGGCATAATTTTGTCCTCTGTTTTGTGTTTGGTAATTCTCTCCTAAGAGTATAATAGGTGCCTTTTAAAAACTTAGTGAATATCCCCAGGTACAACTGTATTAGTTTCCTAAGCCTTGTACTGATGAAGGCTAGGAAATGTTTGCCAATCGGTACATATCAATAGATGCTAAAGTTAATTCAGAACCTGTGTTGTAGAATTACAAAAACCAATTTGCATAATTTAATCTTTTTGTTGCATAAATTCTTTTAGTAAATTTTGGATTTCCAATTGGGTAAAACTATAAACCCGTATTTTAGGTTTCTAATCTCCCCAGCTATCCAGTGTTCTGGTTTTTGAATAGTTACTGGATAAATTTCCAGGCTCCGCCTCTCTCCTGCTCAACCCCAGATCTGTGGGGTTTTCTGTTTGACTATTTGTTTTGTTTTGTTTTGCCGTGCCCAGGGCATGTGGAAGTTCCTGGGCCAGGGATGGAACCTGAGCCCAAGCCATAACAATGCCAGATCCTTAGCTGCTAGGCCACCAGGGAACTCCCTCCCCCACCAATTTGGTAACTGCCCAGCCAAGGACCATCAGCAGGATGTGGAGAGCAGCTTGAGACTCGGGAGCTCTGCCCTTTCTGATGCTATGAGGGTCGTGAGCTTTGCCTTCCTTCCTCTTCGGAAGTGGGATGGAGACGAGGGGAATGGTGCCTTTGGACAGACGAACTTTGAAGGGACTGAACATAGCAGATATCCAACTGAGACTGAGCCAAACCAGGGAGTTGGCTGAGATGACCACAAAAACGAATGCTAAGGTCCCCTGGGCATTCCCTGTGTGCCAGACACTGTCCTGAGTGCTTTAGCGGTACCATCGCTTTCAATCTTCACAAACTCCTCCGGGAAGAAGTGTCATCGTCATCCCCCCTTTACTGAGCGGGGAACCTGTGGATCAGAGTTTAAGGGTCTTGCCTGAGGTCCCCTGGAACTGGGACTGAAAATTCAACAACCTGGCTCCTGAGCTTGTACGCCTGACACTTGTGGGTGCAACATCATTTTCCCAATGCAGGCCAATGAGAGTCCTTTACGTAACTCTTACCCTGCAGGGTCAGAGTTCAGCAGGCCAGTTCATTTTGTAATGGCAGGTAAAGATGCTACGTTAGCGAGATGTACCTGGGTCTTTCACCCGGACCACAGGACTTATTCTGAGAAGTCACATTTCTCATAGGACTAACAATTGGTCTGGAAGAGAGCAAAAAGAGGGGAGAAAAACTCTTTTCCCCCTTCTCCCACTACCTCTCTTTAAGTCCCAGGATCTGATTGGTTAGGCAACAAGAGGTGTCATGATGACTCATAATGGTCCAGAAACTTCTGGCCATGTGCAATGGCAAGATCTAACAATGCCTGCCACCACCTGAGTTACTGCATGTTCAGGGCTGAGTACAATGAATTAGAAGAGCTGGGAGATAGGGCAGATGTTCCCTGTGTTTGGGTACCATCTGCATATCTGTTCCCAGGACACTTGGCTCTCTTGTCCAAGAGCTCTCCCTTGACTGGAGCAAAGATCTCTCCGTTAAAATTCCTCCCATGGGAGGAATGATAAAGAGTGTCCTAATAGTGTCCATTCATTTTAGCAGGTCAACTGGGTCATGCGAGAGACTGTGGGCTCAAGACCCAATTACCCAGTGAAAGTTTCAAGGCAATTCCATCCAGGTAAGAGTCTCTCTCCACTTCCTTGCTCTCTGGATCCAGCCGCGGCAATGACTCTCAAATTACAGCTTTTTGTTAAATACCAGTTCACACACATGGGGCATTGGTTAATTGTAGAAAATACGATTGTGAGCGGTCAGACCTTTTATGTCATGTTACCTTGCGAGTCTCGGAGACAGAACAACTATCATTAACATGAAAGCGTGTGACCCACGTGGCTACTGTCTCGGGGTGGGACATGGGTTTTTCCACCAGTGAAGTTTGTGCTCTTGCCTTGACCTTCACTTACACGTTGATTCATTGTTTGTTTGTTTGTTTGTTTGGGGTTTTGGTGTCTTTCTTCCAAGCCCCAGTGCCTTTCCCTTGGAGAAAACAGCCCGAGTCTTGGGTCAACCTGCCTTGGGGTTTGCACCTCTCTGCGTCTCAAATCTATGCTCCTGAGGAATCTTGTTTTATTGAAATAATTTTACAGCACTGACTCAGATTTTTTTCCTTTCTTGTAACAGAAAATACAAGGGAGAATGACATTTCTAGGGATGAAACTAATAAGCTATCTCCCCACTCCTTTCCTGTACTCCAGCATCTCACACCCTCGCCCCAGGAGAACGGCCCTTAGCAGTTTGCTGTAAACATTTCAGATCTTCTCCTTTGCATTCACATTTATTGATATAGGTGATTCTGGAGAAAGACAAATGGAGGGTTAAGACGTATATTGTTTTTTGGAGTTCCCGGCGTGGCTCAGTGGTTAATGAATCCGACTAGGAACCACGAGGTTGCAGGTTCGATCCCTGGCCTCACTCAGTGGGTTAAGGATCCAGCGTTGCCGAAGCCGTGGTGTAGGTTGCAGACGCTGCCCGGATCCTGCATTGCTGTGGCTGTGGTGTAGACCAGCAGCTACAGCTCCGATTAGACCCCTAGCCTGGAAACCTCCATATGCCATGGGGGCGGCCATAGAAAAGACAAAAAAAAAAAAAAAAAAAAAAAAGGCGTACATTGTTTTTTGTTTCTTTCCTCAACTACCATTTCTTGGAGATCCTTTCTAGGTCAGTACCTAGAGGACCCTTCACCCTTTTCAATAGCTGCATTTTTTTAAATGATTTTTATTTTTTCCATTATAGTGGGCTTACAGTATTCTGTCAATTTCTACTATACAGCAAACAGACCCAGTCATACTTACATATTATATATACACATTTTTCTCACATTGTCCTCCATCATGTTCCATCATAAGTGGCTAGCTATAGTTTCCTGTGAATACTTGCATTTTATATCATGGTACTGAAAGATTGTAATTTATTTCCACAAGGAAATTGGAAAAATAGTCTTTGTTGTCTTTTTTTTTTTTTTTTTTTTTTTTTTTTGCTATTTTTTTAGGGCCGAACCTGCAGCATATGGAGGTTCCCAGGCTAGGTGTCTAATTGGAGCTGCAGCTGCCAGCCTATGCCACAGCCACAGCCACGCCAGATCCAAGCAGCGACCTACACCACAGCTCACGGCAACGCCAGATCCAAGCAGCGACCTACACCACAGCTCATGGCAACGCCAGATCCTTACCCACTGAGCGAGGCCAGGGATCGAACTCGCAACCTCATGGTTCCTAGTCAGATTTGTTTCTGCTGCACCAAAACGGGAACTCCAAATCTTTGTCTTCTTAGGTGCATGTTTCTTTAGAATAACAAATCCTCTACCCAGGGATTTGACAAAAAAGTATGATGAGACACAAGGTAAACATATAAAAGAAGATATTTATACTCTAAGAATAAAGTGTGAAATAACAAATGATATATCCCTTTCACACTGCCCACAAAACACATGTGAATATCATTGTTAAAACAAGAAGAAAATATGCTTGAAAATTTTTTTATGAGGTTCCTGTTTTGACACTAGAAATACCATTTCTAGAAAAATTAATTACTGTCATCCTCTCAATTCTCCCCAAAATACATCTATAAATTCAGTGCACCCACAGTCATGAACTTCCTTGGAATTATGTCAGGGCATGAGCTGATTATTCAATTAAATGAAGAGAAACTATGTGGGAACAGCCACAACACTGAGCTGTTTCAAGACGTGAGAATCTACACTATAGATTTAGCCATTAAAGCAGGAAACAAAAAAACATGTCAATGGAACAGACAGAGATTCTTGGCACAGACCCATGTATATGACAGAATGAAAGAAATGATAACGTTGACATTTCAAATCAGATGAGGCTCCAAGCAGTATTTTTTTTTTTTTTTAGGGCCACACCCACGGCATATGGAGGTTCCCAGGCTAGGGCTTGAATCCGAGCTGCAGGTGCCAGCCTACACCACAGCCACAGCAACATGGGATCTGAGGCGCGTCTGCGGCCTACACCACAGCTCATGAAAATGCCCAATCCTTAACCCACTGATCGAGGCCAGGAATCGAACCCTCATCCTCATGGATCCTAGTCGGGTTCGTTAATCACTGAGCCACAAAGGGAACTCCTCCAAGCAGCCTTTGATGAGCACCACTGGAAACAAGTGTGTGTGGTGGGGAGGGCTGGGGGTGGGGGGAAGAGGCCCCTGGATCCACTGGATTAAGTGGGTTTCACCATCTTTTTCAGGGCTTCTCGGCTGTACTCTTCCTGAAGCCGTCTGTGGCATCAGCCAGTCATGGATAAAGGAGCCCCTGAAGTCAGTCCCAGGAAGTCCATGCCCAGCAGCAGAAGGATAGCAGATGAATACCTAAAACCCACCCTGGCCTCCAAAAACATCATGAGCTTTTTACTTGGGAGGCAGCTAGGGAGGCACAGGAGTGACGTGGACCTGTCAAAGTGGCTGTGGATGCTGACTCGAGCCGTCCCAGGGTGGAGCTGGCCATTGCCTAAAAATCATATAACCTACTTGCTTATGCCTGTCCATAGTTTTGGAAAATGCAAGAAAAATGAAAAATAACAAACTCCTCCCTTGTTTCACCTGTTAAAATAAAAGGTGACTGTCACCCCTTTTGTCTTGATACGTTTTTACGCCAGTACAGTTTTCCTGGGTTACACTGGAGAGGGAATTCTATTCATTCTAGAGTCTATGCAGCAGCTCTCAGACATGGCACAGATGGTGCCATCACGCTGCACCTCAGATTTCCTCCACCTTTCATGTGAAAAACGAAGAAAGAAAAACCCAAGGGAACGGTTATGTGGCACTAGGTCACTCAAGGACCCAAGGCTCCTGTCCCCTAGGCATTTTGGAGACACATCCCCTCTGCTCTGCTCTAAAGCCTACTTGCTCATCCTGGAAGAAGACATTCAGAACAGGCCATGAGGCGCAGGGCCATTTACGAGATTCTTTTTTGTTTTTTTATTCTGATGCTCATGAGACCATCATGTAGACAGTCTACAGCATCCAACAGTCTTTGTTGGTTCCACTTGATATTAAGAAACACAAGGCATTTTAATGTGGGAACATCATACCTTCAGGGCTTTTTTTTTTTTGCCATTTCTTGGGCCGCTCCTGTGGCATATATGCAAGTTCCCAAGCTAGGGGTCGAATCGGAGCTGTAGCCACCAGCCTACACCAGAACCACAGCAACGCGGGATCCGACCGCGTCTGCAACCTGCACCACAGCTCAGGGCAACGACGGATCCTTAACCCACTGAGCAAGGCCAGGGATGGAACCCGCCACCTCATGGTTCCTAGTCGGATTCGTTAACCACTGCGCCACGACGGGAACTCCCCTTCAGGGCTTTCTGCAGGTGGCCCTCCCGCCGGTCTCAGCTCGGGGGACTCCCCAGGACACCGGGTCCCCGTGCTCCCCATCTCCCAGGGGTGGCCTGACCTTGCGCGGAGAACCGACTGGGGACGCAGGCATCGCACACTCTCGCGTGAACGCTGACCACGCCCCCGCGGGAGGGCGTGGACTCACGTGGGAGTGGGGGCGGGGCTCAGGACCGGGGAGGCCCTGCTCGCGGAGGGAGGTCGGGTGGTGTGCGGCGTGTCGGGGCGGGAAATGTCCCGCACTTACTGGGAGCCGGAGGGCTCGAGGCGTCCACCTGGCGGGCCGATGTGCCCCTCCACGAGTCACAATCACCGAGACGAGATTCAAAAGGGGAGTAGGTTGCTGAGAGAGACCGAGACCGAGAGCGGCGAGGCGGGGAGAGAGCCTTCGAGGCAGTCAGTTCTGGGCCTGCTGCCCGGGACCAGTGGCCGCCCTCAGCCTCCTTAGGAACCTTCCGCCCTTCGCTTTGGAAAGGGGCTCCCAGCCCTCCTCTGATTTGAGTCCTTCTTCCTGTGGGGTGCCTGGAGAAGCAGTACCAAATATTCCCAGAGGCTCTAGAGGAGACGCAGTGGCCATCCCTCCATGCGCGACCTGGGGCAGCGGCCTGAACGGGAACAAGAAGCGCGCAGGAAACCAGGAAGGGGTGAGCTCCCCCTCCGTCTTCTCTGGATCCCTTGGCTCCACTTCAAGGGGAAAGGAGGAGGAAAGGGCTTCTTGACGGGTGTGGAGGGGCCTGTGCTCTGGGTGCTGATCAGAGACCCTCCAGCGGACGCCCGGAGCTGTACATCACGTGACTTACACACGCACGTGCTCGAACCAGGACTTCTGGGCGCTGGGGAGCCCAGTGCCCGAAATTCTCTTTAATCTCACATCGACCCCAGGACATCGGTTATGAGGGAGAGGACCGGGCGCCTCCCCTCCCCTCTACCCTGCTGCCGATGGCCCTCCGGGTGCTGGTGGCATCTTCCCCTACTCAACCTGAAATGGCTTCACCCTAACGTCATTTTTTTTTTTTTGTCTTTTTAGGGCCGCAAACGCATATGGAGGTTCCCAGGCTAGGGGTCGAATCAGAGCTGTAGCCGCCGGCCTACACCAGAGCCACAGCAACGCCAGATCCGAGCCGCGTCTGCGATCTACACCACAGCTCACAGCAATGGCGGATCCTTAACCCACTGAGCGAGGCCAGGGATCGAACCTGCAACCTCGTGGTTCCTGGTCGGATTCGTTAACCACTGAGCCACATAGGGAACTCCTGGTTATCTATTTTATGTATAGCAGTGTGTATCTATTAATCCCAAACTCCTAATTTAGCTCCTCCTCCCCACCGCTTTCCTCTTTGGTAACCTTAAGTTTGTTTTCTATGTGTGTGAGTCTGTTTCTGTTTCATATATAAGTTCATCTGTGTCATAGTTTGGATTCCACATATAAGCGATATCATATGATATTTGTCTTTCTCTGACTTAGTATGAGAATCTCTAGGTCTACCCATGTTGCTGCAAATGGCATTATTCCATTCTTTTTTATGGCCGAGTAGCATTCCAGTACATGTATGTAGCACATCTTCTTTGGCCATTCTTCTGTTGATGGACATTTAGGTTGCTTCCATGCCTTGGCTACTGTAAATAGTGCTGCCGTGAACACCGGGGTGTGTGCATCTCAGTGGAGGACCGTGATAAGGAGGACTGTGCAGATCTGCAGGAAACAGGTAAGTGTTCTGCCACGTTGCGTGCCAGAGCAGAGAGGATTCATCCTTCAGAAGCATGTGGCCAGGAGTTTCCCATCATGGCTCAGTGGAAACGAATTTGACTAGTATTGATGAGGACGCAGGTTCGATCCCTGGCCTTGCTCAGTGGATTAAGGATCTGGCGTTACCTTGAGCTGTGGTATAGACCGGCAGCTGTAGCTCTGATTCGACCCCTAGCCTGGGAACTTCCATGTGCATGTGTGTGGCCCTAAAATGACAAAAAAAAAAAAGACAAAAGAAGCATGTGGGGAAAGTCACGTTAATTAAAAATTCTTTTCCTAATGGGAAAACTACTAGAGAGAAGATGTTTAGAGAGTGGAAACTGACACTCTCATTATTCTGAGCAACGGTAGGAAATAAAGAGAACTCTTTTATTTGAAAATGGGAAGTAGTACAAAACCCAGTGCATTGACTGTGTCATGAGCGTCAACCATAATGACAGCTGTTGCAGAGAAGTTGAGAAACATTTCATTTTTAATTTTATTTTCTTTTATCTTCATTTTAACTTGGTTGTCTCTTTAAAGACCCCCCTTTCTTTTATCCCAGGAAGCTTTGTTGTCACCTATTTATAAAGGCAGCGAAGAGCACCATGTATCTGAGATGACAGCAGATTAAACAATAGGGAAAATGTGAACTTTGTGTACAAAGACAGGTTAACCCCGCTGTATCTGGCTCCATTATTCTGTAAAATATCTGGTATTTGTCATCATGTCGGTTCTCTGAGCTATTGTACAACAGTAAGTTGGCAAAAAGTGCTTTATTTTTTTTAGTTGAAACATAGTTAAGAATATTTCAGGAGTTCCCATCGTGGCTCAGTGGAAGCGAATCTGACTAGCATCCAAGAGGAGACAGGTTCGATCCCTGGCCTCGCTCAGTGGGTTAAGGATCTGGCGTTGCCATGAGCTGTGGTGCAGGTTGCCCATGCAGCTCAGATCCTGCATTGCTGTGGCTGTGGCTGCGGTGTAGGCCAGCAGCTGCAGCGCCGATTTGACTCCTAGCCTGGGAACCTCCATATGCTGCAGGTACAGCCCTAAAAAGACAAAAAAAAGAAGAATATTTCAATACAGTAGCTCGGGGATAGAGGTAGTAAGTAGCAGTAGGTACCTCCCAAGTCTGTACACCTGGATCCTTAGTAAACTCCAGAGCCCAAGTTATCTCATTGTGATTTTTATTTGCATTTCCCTAATGACTAATGACAATGAACATCTTTTCATGTGCTTTTTGGCCACTAATATATCCTCTTTGAAGAAATGTCTATTTTAAGTCCTTGACTGTTTTTAAAAATTGGATTTGTTAAAAAAAAAAAAAAAGAGAGAGAGAGAGAGAGAGAATGCATATGGAGTTCCGGTTGTTGTGCAGTGGAAATGAATGCAACTAGTATCAGTGAAGATGGGGGTTTGATCCCTGGCCTCACTCAGATCCGGCATTGCCTTGAGCTGTGGTGTAGGTCGCAGACCTGGGCTCGGATCCTGAGTTAGCTGTGGTGTAGGTTGGCAGCTATAGCTCTGATTCGACCCATAGTCTGGTAACTTCCATATGCCATATGCCACAGGTGCTGTGGGGGGGGGGGTGGCCCTCCCTCCATCAAAAAAAAAAAAAAAAAAGAAGAAGAATAAATAAACCAAAACCTCAACCATATAGAGCTGTGAGACCAGAAGGGGGAGCTCTCACACTCTGTGACAATAGCAGAGCCGGACAGGAAGCCGGATCCTTCTCTTTTCCTCCCAAGGGCTCAGCCCATGAAAAGCCCTGGACTCTGTTAACTCTAGCTACTGTCCCCCAACCTTCCCCAAAAATTCCTTTTTTTCCCTCTATAAAAATCGGTGTCCTTCCCTTTTTGGGCTGGGACTTGCCTGTGGCTTCCCATGGTTTCAGACTCCTAAATTGCAATTCTCTGCTGATCCCAAATAAATCCATCTTTGCTGGAGAAATGTCTAGCAGTCTACTCATTTTAGGTCAAGAGATTGTTTATCTTTTTGTTAAGATGTGAGAGTTCTTGATATGTTGGATACTAGATTTTGTTAGACCTTATTATAGGTATAATTTGCAGATATTTTCTCTTATTCTGTGAGTTTTCATTCTTGATGCAAAACCTAAAATTTTGGATAAAGCACAATTTGTCTATTTTTTAAATTTTTGTTAGTTGTGCTTTTGGCATCACATCTAAGAAACCATGGCCAAGTTCAAGGTGGTGAGAATATACCCTTATGTTTTCCTCTGAGTTTTATTGTTTTAGCACTTCCATTTAGGCGTTTGATCCATTTGAGTTAACTTTTCCCTAAGATGCGATTTCATCCTTTTGCATGTTGCTGTTCCAGGACCATTTGTTAAAAAGTTTATCCTTTCGATACTTAATTGTCTTTGTATCTTTAGCAAAAATCAATTGATCATTCTAATATCTGGAATATAGAAAGAACTCTAACAACTGAACAACAAAAAGTCAGAACGCCAATAAAAAAATTGGCAAAGGATTTGTATAGACACTTCTCCAAAGAAGATATACGGATGGCCAACGAGCACATGCAGAGACGCTCTACATCATTGGTTATTAAGGAAATGTAACTCAGACCCACAATAAGGTACCTCTTCCACGCACAGGGCTAGCCGAATACTAAAACAAAACAGAAATGAGGAGTTCCCATCGTGGCGCAGTGGTTAACGAATCCGACTAGGAACCATGAGGCTGCGGGTTCAGTCCCTGGCCTTGCTCAGTGGGTTAAGGATCCGGCGTTGCCGTGAGCTGTGGTGTAGGTTGCAGACGCGGCTCGGATCCCTCGTTGCTGTGGCTCTGGCATAGGCCGGTGGCTATGGCTCCGATTCGACCCCTAGCCTGGGAAACCTCCACATGCCGCAGGGGCGGCCCAAGAAATAGCAAAAAGCCAAAAGAAAAAAAAAAACAAAAACAAAGGAAATGAACAAGCGTTGGCGTAAATATGAAGAAGTGGGAACAAATTGTCATTCATTACAAGAATGTAAAATGCTGCAGACACTGTGGAAAACAGTCCAGCGGTTCCTTAGACAATTTAGCATAGAATTACCAATGACCCATTCATGCCACGTCTAGGCAAATACCCAAGAGAAATGAAAACGTATATCCACACAAGCACTTGTAGATAAATATGAATTTCACTTGTCTTCATAATAGTCAAAGAGAGGAACAACCCATATGTTCATCAAATGATTATTGGATAAGTAAACGTGGTGTACACATTGCTAATAGATATGTATAGTATATAGTAACGTGGAATATTATTTAGCTATGAAAAGGAATGAAGTACCGACACAGGCTACAACATAGATGAACCTTGAAAACATGATGCTCAGTGAAAGAAGCCAGTCACAAAAGACCACATTTTATATTATTCCATTCATAGAAAAGTCCAGGATAGGGAAATCTATGAGATCCTTATTCGTAATCTTTTTTTTAAGTCTTTTTAGGGCCCCGCCCACAGCATATAGAAGTTTCCAGGCTAGAGATGGAATCGGAGCTGTAGCTGCCAGCCTACCCCACAGCCACAGCAATGCCACATCGAGACTCGCCTGCGACCTACACCGCAGCTTGCCGCAATGCCGTATCCTTAACTCACTGAGTGAGGCCAGGGATTGAACTCACGTCCTCATGGATACTAGTCGGGCTCGTTACAACTGAACCCTGAGGGGCCCTCCCTTATCCTTGATCTCAAAGGCAAAGCATTCGGTCTTTCACCATTAAGTATGATGTTAGCTGTGGGTTTTTCACTGATGCTCGTTGCCAGGTTGAGGAATGAAAATACTGATGTTAACTAGAAGATTTATTAGGTTTCTTTTTGTTGTAGTCTGAGCAATTTTTCATCAACAACCATGTATGACACTGTTGAATTTATCTAGGCCATTCTCTCTGCCTCCTTACTGTGTATCACTCTCAGGCAAGAGGTAAATTTAAGCCTTTTCTCTAGTGGAGGAAATTCACATAATCCACTCTTAGTAAGAAATATTATCAGAGGGAATAAGGCTCCCTTTTAAAAATGGAAATGAAGAGTTCCTGTCGTGGCACAGCGGAAACGAATCCAACTAGGAACCATGAGGTTTTGGGTTCGATCCCCGGCTCTGCTCAGTGGGTTGAGGATCCGGCATCGCTGTGAGCTGTGGTGTAGGTTGCAGACGAGGCTCAGATCTGGCGTTGCTGTGGCTGTGGTGTAGGCCGGCAGCTACAGCTCCGATTGGACCCCTAGTCTGGGAACCTCCATATGCCAAGGGTGCGGCCGTAAAAAGACAAAAAAAAAAAAAAAAAAAAAAAAAAAGAGTGCTGCAAGCTAGACTGAAGTCTACAAAATATTTCAAAATAAATGTATTTTCTGCTTCAACCATTCTTGCTATTCTTGAGCTCCTGCTATCCAAAGAAAAGTTAGGAATTCTTCTACTGCTAATAACTTTGCCAGTAGGTTTTCCTATAACACATATTCAGACTTAGTTATTTCAGGAGTTCCTGTTGTGGCTCAGTGGGTTAAGAACCCAACTAATATTCATGAGGATCCCAGTTTGATTCCTGGCCTCACTCAGTGGGTTGAGGATCTGGTGTTGCCACAGGCTGTTTCACAGGTCGAAGATGTGGCTCAGATCCTGAGTATCGGTGGCTGTGGTGTAGGCCAATCCCCTAGCTTGGGAACTTTTGTATACTACAGGTGGGGCTGTGAAAAGAAAAAAAAAGAAAAAAGAAAAAAAAAAGACTTAGTTGTTTCAACTCTTTGTGAAGTACTGAGCTACAACTCTTAAAGCAGCAGTGGTGATTTTGCATATTCTAAAGGTGTATAGACTGATGAAGTGATTCAACAGTAATCTTTCTTTTTTTTTTTTTTGTCTTTTTAGCTATTTCCTGGGCCGCTTCTGTGGCATATGGAGGTTCCCAGGCTAGGGGTCCAATCGGAGCTGTAGCCACTGGCCTACGCCAGAGCCACGGCAACTTGGGATCCGAGCCTCATCTGCAACCTACACCACAGCTCACGGCAACGCCGGATCGTTAACCCACTGAGCAAGGGCAGGGACCGAACCCGCAACCTCATGGTTCCTAGTCGGATTCGTTAACCACTGCGCCACGACGGGAACTCCTCAACAGTAATCTTTCTAAACTCTTTAAAAAGTTGCTCAGGAGTTCTCTGGTGGCGCAGAGGATTCTGCAATGTCACTGCTGTGGTGTGGGTTTGATCCCTGGCCCATGAACTGCAGGCTGCAGGGGCAGCCAAAAAAAAAAAAAAGTAAAAAATAAAAAAAATAAGGCTGCTCAATCTAAAACCTCACGTTTCTAACTATGAGGCTCAGGCTCATACGTCCCATTATTACTGCAGTAAAAGTTTTCAGTAACGTGATCTCTAAAGGGATTTCCTGAAAAAAAAATCAAACAATCCAGTGATTATTATTTGTTTGTTTGAATGGCCGCACACCCGCATATGGAAGTTCCCTGGCCAGGGATAGAACCAGCACTTCTGAAAGGACCAGAGCTACTGCAGTTGGGTTCTTAACCCACTGTGCCACAGCGGGAACGCCAACCCAGCTTTATTGTTGTTTTTCCTTTTAAAAGACCTTCCACCATCCCCGCCCTGTCTCTGGTGCATCCTGCTTTGTTTTTATTGTTATGTAAATGTAGTGCTGATGTCCCCCCCAGAAGCCTCTGCCGCTTTCACACCTTTGCTACGAGGAGGTGTGGCTCTTGCTCCTCCCTCATCTCACAGGTCTCCTTTCGTCCACCTTGGTCCGAGGGACTGAGCATCCTTACTGCCCCAGCGTTAATCTCACTTTTATATAAAACCAGTTGAGCCTTACTTTGGTTTCTTTCACAGGAGTATTAAAGCATAAAGGAATGCATGCAGGACTGCCTTCAGGACTCAGCGGGTTAAGGATCTGGCCTTGCCACTGCAGTGGCTCTGGTTACGGCTATAGGGCAGGTTGGATCCCTGGCCTGGTAACTTCCACATGCCACTGGCTTGGCTAAAAAAAAAGGAAAGAATTTCTCTCTTGTTAGCAGCTCCATCCTGCTGGTGTCACTGAGGCCACTGCAAAGCCTTCTCCCCCAGCTGCCCAGACAACTTCCTCCCCTGTCCCCTTATAGCTGGGGGCTCCTCTGGGGCGGAGGCCCGGTGGCTCATGCAGCCCAGGGCCAGGGCCTCCCTGAGTGTCCCTTGGCTCCAGCTTAAAACTCAGTGACTTCATGCTGTTTCCTGAGGCAAAGGCTCCTCCTCCAGAGCCCCCCTTTTCCCAGCAGGTCTCCTGACCCCCTTCCCTCCTTGCCAGACAGTGACCTTGGGGGTGGGGGGGGCTGAGGGCAGGGGCTGCCAAGCTTCAGGGCCAAGCAGTGTTTCTAAGTTCACCAGGAACTGAGACCCAGCTCTGCAGGGGGCACCAGACCGCTGACCCTAATTAACAGCGAACAGTTTTGTTAGTTTGTCAGAGAGGAGGTCGTGCTCTGCCGCCCAGGCCGGAAGGCAGTGGCCCTTCACAGGGGCGGGATGGCCGCGGATTAGCAGGGCTGATGACCTGGGCGGGCTCATCCTTGCAGGGCAACCTGGGGTCCCCGGCCTCTGGGAAGTACCCTGTCGATGCTGAACTCAGGGCCTGATCCGCAGAGCACACCACAGCCCAGACGTCCTGGGCTCAAGCGCTCCTCCGACCTCAGTGGAGGAGGAGCTGGGACCACCAGCCTGTGCCCCAGGGCGGCCAGCTCAGAGTTGTAGGCACTACACGCCAGCAGTGTGATCAAAAGGTACATGCTGGGAGTTCCTTGGTGGCCTAGTGGGTAAGGTTCTGGCATCACTGCTGCGGTGCAGGTTTGATCCCTGACCCGGGAACTTCTGCGTGCCTTGAACGTGGCCAAAAATAAAATACAATAAAATATAATACAATGCTTAGTGCCCATGTCTTTTTAAAAAAATGTACACGCTGCCCTCCTTTTAATCCTCAAAACAATCCCAGAAGCCATTTTACCAAAGGGGAAGTTGAAGCCCAAAGGGGAAAGTGACCTGCCCCAGGTCACGGGGTAGTGGACAGAGCCAGGATTCCAGCCCCTTTGATCCGAGCTGACACTGACTCTTGCAGCAGTGGCGCTGCCTCCCTGTGGAAACCCGCAGTCTTCACCTTCTGTGTGCGCCTGGGGGGAAATCGGGAGGATGAAGATTCCAGACTAAATTACAAAGTCACTTGCCCATGTAGGTCTACTCGGATCCCCGCCCCCCAGTCTCCCTCAGTCTGGCAAGTTCTCTCTGCGTGTACTTGAAAAGACTCCCAGCCTCTTGGTGAGATGTGTGTGTACAGCTTCTGCACCCTGCCGTGGATCTCCTGGGACAGAATGGTCAGGAGGCACCCCGACACCCGCAGCCCCAGGATCTGCTCCATGGTGCGCATCTCACAAGCCAAAGCCACCCACCCACCCACAGCAAAGCTCCAGAAGCTGCCTGCCTTGGTTTCTCAGAGACCAGCGGCAGAAGCCACAGAAGTGCAGATGAGAGGCCCCCACGCTGGGCCTTGCTTGGAGCTGCTGGCTCCAGGCGCAGAAGCCACTCTGGTTTCAAAATGAGGACTACATTTTGCTCCTGGAAGCCAGGGTCAAATGCCGACCACCTTGGCCCAGAAACCAGCCATGACAGCTGTGAAAGGCGCCTGGCGCCCCATGAGACAATACACAGAATCCGCAGGAGTCAGGGTGCCCGTGGGTCCATGTCGCAGTCCATGAGCCCAGCTCCAGCCCAAGCGGAGCTATTTCAAGGACTTTGGCCTCTGTGGATTCAGGACTATGGGGCCCCTGCCCCTGATCTCGCTTCCACTAGGGCCTCTGGGAGGCACAATCGCCTGCAGCTCTTCCCGCTCTTTCTTGGACCAACACTAAAGTTTGGCGTCCAAAGACTAAAACAGAAAAACAAAACTATCTCAGGACCAATGTGAGGACTACATCTCCCGAATGACACCATCGCCTCTCTCCTGGTCACAATTCACGGCTGAGTTGGAAAGGGACCACGCAGAAGCGAAAATTTGCGGGGACGAGACCAGAGGGGAATCCACTATAAGAGGCGGGGCCATTTGGGCACCGTCAAAGCCGCGAGCGCCCTCTGGTGGCGGCCGAAAGGAGCGAGGAATGCACGAGATCGCTTCATTGAAGGTAGGCTCTTTAAGAAAACACGAGGTACTCAAAAAAGCATGAGCTATTCAAGGCCACTGTGACCCGCGAGCTGAAGGTGAGCGTCAATATTCCAAGAAGGCTTATTAAGTGCGAATCCTGGAGCTCATGCGAGAGTCAATGCGTACGGATGTCCAGAAATCTGAATTTTTAAAAGGTTTTCGCAAGAAATTCTTCTTACGGAGAGGAGTTTGACAATCACTGATGCAGTGGTAACAGATTTAAGGAGTTTCCCCGCTGCTCCAGTTACTCCAGGGATGATGGGAGAGAAGCCCTCGCTAGGATCGAGAACCGGGGCGCAACCCACCCAATCCCCTGGAATTTAAAGGCGCTTAAGACCGGAAGTGGGATCGCTTCCAAAGAGGCCTCCGGCCTGGCAGAGGCCAAGGAAAATCCCAGCCCCTCCCGCGTCAGCGCCTTTGGGGCCGAGATCCCTGGGCGAGTGACGTGGAGCTTGCCGGGAGTTGTAGTCCTCAGCGCGGCCGCGCGCCTGCGCCCTGGGCAGCTGCCCCCGGTGAGCCTGGGAGAGCCGTGGGCGCTGAGGCGGTGAGTCCCGGAGCGGCCAGAGGGCGTGGCCGTCCCTGGGGCGCGGGCGCGGGGAGCGGGGCTCCCATCCCGCTCCGGCTGCGCGAACCCGCCGCCTGCAGCCCCGATCCGGCCGAGGGCGCGGGGAGGAGCGCCGGGCGGCGGGCCCCTGGCCAGCCCGGGTCCCCGCCGCCGCTCCCGGCCACCCGGCCGGGCCTTCCCGGGCTGCTCCGGGGCCGGGAGCGCCCCCCTGGGCGGCGGGACCTCCTCCCCGGGGAGCGCGCTGGGGCCGCGCCGCGGGCATCGGGTTTCCCACCGGCTTGTGGACTTGCCCCCCGTGCCTTTCCCCTCGCCCTCTCCGGACACAGCTCTTCCTGCACGGGCCCTGTGGGCCCGGGGTCATTTCGGGAGGGTTTGCGGAGAAGCCAGGAGCCCCTGGGTGGAGGGAAGCTTTCCTCCGGAAGGGCCGCGGGGCGTGGAGGGGGGCAACCCGGAGGGTCAGTTCCCTGGCCGACGCGGTGGCAGGCTGGGGACCGTCCAGGGAGTGCTGCCCCGCGGGGAGGCTGGAGCGCAGGAAAGGCGGGTCCAGAGCCCCGAGCGGCGTGGTCCCTGCACGCCCCCCAGCGACGGTTAGGTGCCTGGTGGGGGGCTGGTGGGGCGGGGCGGGGCGGGGTGGATCGAAGCTCCCTAGGGAACGACCTTTCCTGAGCACCTCCTCGGTGCCAGGCACCCTGCTGTTCCTGTCCAGGCAGTGGGATTCGCCCGCAGGTCCTTCTGTGAAGGAGATGCTGGGATTGTTGGCAGGTTACAGACAGAAGCCCTGGGTGCCAGGGGCCCAGAGCTAGCAGGTGATCGCTAGGTGGTCTGCCGCCAAAGCCCAGGCTACCCTCCGGATAAAGGGTGCCATGGGGACAGTGTCCACTGGGGCGAGGCGGGTGGGATGCTGGGTATGTTTCCGTTGTCCCACTACAAGGAAGAGGACGGGTACAGGGCATCTGGGCCCCTGCGGACAGAGAGGAGCCCTGGCACTGGGCGGGGCCCAGCGTTGAGACCTGCGGGGACAGGCATGGGATGGCCTCTGTGACCTCGGAGATGGCGCTAAGGGCATGTGGGTGTTTTGAGACCTGAGCTGTGCAGGAGTCTCTCGATTCTAACTTCCCGACCACCTCCCTCTGGCGTTTGCTCTGTGGCTTGGGACAAGTGATTCAAGTCCTCCTAAGCCCCAGCTCGGTGCCCTCCTCTGTGTTCCGGGCGCAGTCTGAGAGCCCACCTCCTGACGATGGATGAGGGCGAAAGGAACTCCCGTGCGGGAGGCTCAGACAGTACCTGGCACAAAGCGTGACGCGTGTGATAAATGTCCATGGGTGTTAGGGCAGACCCAACGCCCGCTGACCTGCCCTGTTGCCGTGTCGTTTTCTCGTGAGCAAGTCACTTAGAATGCTGTTGCGGGGCGAGGGGCCCGGTGGTGTTGGCTGAGCTGGCGGTGACCTCCAGGGGAGCGGACTGAGAGGGGTTGGTGGTTTGCTGTCTTTGCAAGGCGTGGGTGGCTCCGGCTAGGATGCTCTTGGCTGAAGGTGGAGGGGGCTGGGGCGACTCAAAGGTAGATGGACTTTCAGGGTTCTTTGCCATCGTGAGTATTGCGCCCCCATTTCTTTTGTGGCCTAGCTCTATGCAGAAACACAGGACCGTTGGAATTAGGCTGAGAGTGGGTTTCAAAGCCAGCACATCTGCAGGGGCTTATCTAAGGCAAGGGGGTTTAGCCTTGGTCGGGGGGGGGGGGGGCGAAATTCTGGAACAGAGCTGTCCAGTAGAAGCCTCTGTTCTGATGGCCGCTGAGTACTTGAAATGTGGCCGGGCGCTGAGGTTTTAGTTTTAATAAATTTTGACTTGTGTCCTCGAGAGCCTAGCGGCTCCCATGGTGGACAGCACAGTTCTGGAGGGTCCACGGATGGGCTTGGACGTTTTGTAAACGTTTGGGAAGTTGGGTGCAGAAGTGGATGTCTACCGTATTCTCCTGAAGTGAAGCCATGGCTTCCATCAGATTCTGAAAGCCGCCAAAAAGATTATAAACTGCTGTTTTGGGGCTTTGGAGAAAAGTGAGCGAGTTGAGGGAGGGGAGTGTGCCCTCAGGTAACCACTGCTGTTTCCCCTCTTGTCCTGTCCTCAGCTGCAGGTGGCTCCGCCCAGACGATAACACAAAGAAAGAACTTGCAATCTGCCTTTTCAGGACCCCGTGACATTGTCCACTGCTGGAAGGGGGCGATGGCTGTGGCCCTGGGTTGTGCAATCCAGGCCTCCTTGAATCAGGGCTCAGTGTTTCAAGAGTACGATACTGACTGTGAGGTCTTCCGCCAGCGCTTCCGGCAGTTCCAGTACAAAGAAGCAGCTGGACCTCATGAAGCTTTCAACAAACTCTGGGAGCTTTGCTGTCAATGGCTGAAGCCAAAGATGCGTTCTAAGGAACAGATCTTGGAGCTGCTGGTGTTGGAGCAATTCCTAACGATTCTGCCCACTGAGATAGAGACCTGGGTGAGGGAACATTGCCCAGAGAACAGAGAAAGAGTTGTGTCACTGATAGAAGACCTACAGAGGGAACTGGAAATACCAGAGCAGCAGGTGAGAAAAGAGTTTGGGATTTTGGTCATGAGACCGAGAGACGTAGCGCAGGTGGCTGGGACCAGGTCACACCTTCTGTCCGGTGCCCCAGGATTTGCCTGCAGTGCTTTTCCTTTTTTCCTTCTGCTGGAGTCAGCTAAAGTTTCAGTGATGCTTAACTGTTAAACTCCATGTCTATAACAAATATTTAGGAATGTCCCCTTTCCTATCCCAAGATGAAATTTATAGATAACTCTTTCACTTATATAACTGTTGAGAAAACATCAATATCATATGTGCTCTGTGATCCAAATAGGCGCAAAGCCTCTTCTTACACAACCCCTGAGCTAATGGTTATTAGCTTTTTTTTTTTTTTTTGCTTTTTAGAGCTGCACCCATGGCATATGGAGGTTCCCAGGCTAGGGGTCCAATCGGAGCTACAGCTGCCGGCCTACACCACAGCCACAGAAACCCAGCATCTGAGCCGTGTCTGCGACCTACACCACAGCTCACAGCAACACCTGATCCAAGCCGCATCTGAAACCTACACCACAGCTCGTGGCAACGCCAGATCCCTAACTCACTGAACTCACTGAGCGAGGCCAGGGATCGAACCCGCAACCTCATGGTTCCTAGTCGGATTTGATTCCGCTGAGCCACAATGGGAACTTTGGTTATTACCTTTTTGAAGGATGGTTAAAACAAGAAAAAGAGGCCACAGACCTGTCCAATCTGCAAAGCCTAAAACATGTGCTGTCTCTTTACAAGAAAATGTTGCCAACTCTGAGTCCAGTCAACTCTAGAAGGAATATAAAGAAAAAGGAACATGGATTCTTAGGAAATGATGAGCATTTCAGTACACACATTTTGGGCTTGACGGCACCAAAACTTCAGGAAGTTGTCATTTGCTAGAATCTATGCGTAGATCCACTGGGAAGGTGACAGCCAGAACTTCTCTCTGATATGATACAGTGCAAACACCATGTGCAGTGTCGCTGCTGGTCACATGATTTCTCAACGTGGCCAACCACCCTTGGTCAAGCTGAATAATAAGTAGTATAGTCTTTGATTTCCAAAGCAGTGTTTCCCTAGGAAATTCAAGTCATGCAAAAATATGCAAAAATATTTTGTGTTTATATGACCAACAGGGTGAGGTTCTTGACCGGTTCTTTTTACCTACCTGAACATTTGAGGGAATGCGCCTAAGTTGTTTGGCAGGGGAGGCGGAGCAGTTCTGCCCCGTGAATTGCATGGACTCCCATCGCTGGCTCACCAAATTCCCATAGCCGCCACCTGCCGTCATAGCCGACATGCCCCGTGGGCACTGGTTTCTGTTCACAACCTTTGGGAGGAGGCATGAAGCGCTTCTGGTTGAGCATTAGGGGGGCTCCAGCCTGGTGTGTTAACGGGGCTCAGCAGTCAGCCAGCCTGAACAGCCGTCATCCAGCTTCCCGGCCCCTCTAGGATGAAAGGAGTTTATGCTTTCTCTTCCTTTCTCTCTTTGGTTCATTCTCCCACATGAGATTTTACCTTTGCGTAGTCTGCTTCTTGTGCACTGCCTAGTACTGTAGCCACTAGCCAAGTGTGGCTTTTTTTTTTTTTTTTTTTTTGTCTCTTTAGGGCCATGCTTGTGACATAATGGAAATTCCCAGGCTAGGGGTCGAATCAGAGCCTCAGCTGCCAGCCTGCACCACAGCCACAGCCACGCCAGATCTTTAACCCACTGAGTGAGGCCAGGGATCCAAGCTTCGTCTTCATGGATACTAGTCGGATTCATTACTGCCGAGCCACAACGGGAACTCCAAGTGTGGCTCTGAGTACTTGAAATGTGGCTAGTCCAAACTGAGATATCTGTGAGGATAACACGCACAGCACATTCTGAAAACGTAGTATGAAAAAAAAGTAGGTGCAATATCTCACTAACAATTGTTGATGTTGATTATGTTCTGAAATGATGATATTTTAGATGTATTGGGTTACATATGGCATGTTATGAAGATTGGCTTTACCTCTTTCGTTTTTTGTTTTATATGGCCACTGGAAAATTTAAAAGGACGTGGGTGGCTTGCATTCTATTGCTAGTAGGCAGAGCTGGTCTGGACTTTTAGTGATGGTTCTGGCATTTCTCCCAGATCGATAGGCAGGAAATGCTCTTGGAAGAACTGGCACCAGTGGGAATGGCACACATACCACCACCAAACATCCACCTGGAGTCACCCCCACTCCAAGTAATGGGACCTGCCCCGGAGGTCGCAGTGGCAGAGGCGTGGATCCCACAGGCAGGGCCGCAGGAGCTGAGCTTCGGTGCTGCTGGGGAAGGCCAGCCCTTTCTGGACCCTGGTAAGGCGAGGGTTTTCTTTCCTTTCTTTGATGTCTGCTTTGAGAGCTCAAGAGCTTCAGGGCTGGGGTTGCCTTAGAATACAGATGACCTGATGGAAATGGGCCGCTCTGATGAAGAGGAGAAGGAGAAAACAGCTCTCTGGGAACAGCTGGGCACAAAGCACCTGCCATCAAATGGGATTGAAAACCCCTTAAGCTAATGGCCCTGTTCAAGAACCCTATTTTTCTCTTTTCAGCTTTTTTTTTTTTTTTGTCTCTTTAGGGCCGTACTCATGGCATATGGAGGTTCCCAGGCTAGGGGTCAAATCAGAGCTGTAGCCGCCGGCCTACACCACAGCCACAGCAACGCGGGATCCGAGCCGCATCTGCGACCTACACCACAGCTCAAGGTATTGGTGGATCCTTAAGTGAGGCCAGGGATCTCATGGTTGCTAGTCAGATTTGTCTCCGCTGAGCCACGACGGGAACTCCTTTGCACATTTTTGAATGGGGTTTGTGGGGGGTTTGTTGTTGAATTTTAGAGTCCTTTCTATATTCTGGATGCGATTTGCAGATACTTTCCCCATTCCGTGGGTTGCCACCCGGGGGTCTCTAGTACACAAGGCAGAAAGTCAGTCTCAGGTACCCTGGGGCTTCAACCCCTGTGGACGACTCAGCTGTGTGAGCAGGACTGTGGAGTGCCACGCTGGAGAGAGTAGGATGCTCTGGGAGCCCCACAGAAGGGCCAGCTTTTAGCAGAGCGCGGGGGCCTCGAGGAAGGGGGATCTGGATAGAATCCTAGAAGGTGAATTGGAGTAACTCAACCCTGCTGTGCGGCGGAGGTGGGGAGGGGGCTTTAGGCACGACGGACAGCCTGCCCAGAGGCTCCAGGACTAGCCAGCATGGTGTATTTGAAGCCCTCCTGACTTGGGGTGCAGGTGTGGGTGCGGATGCAGGGGAGGAGCGGAGGAGCCAGAGGGGCTGGAGAGAGAAGCAGGGCCCTGGATCTGAAGAGCTTTGTCAGCCTTGCTCAGACATTAGGCTTTATTACCAGGCCTGGGAAGCCACTAGATGTTCTCAAGGGAGTGATAGACACAGAGTTGCTCTTATTTTTTTAATTTATTTATCTTTTGTCTTTTTTTTAGGGCAGCACCCGAGGCTTATGGGGGTTCCCAGGCTAGGGGTCGAATCAGAGCTGTTGCTGCCAGCCTATGCCACAGCTACAGCCATAGCCATAGCCACAGCCACAGCCACACCAGATCTGAGCTGTGTCTTCAACCTACACCACCGCTCATGGCAACACCAGATCCTTAACCCGCTGAGTGAGGCCAGGAGGGATCGAACCCGCATCCTCATGGTTCCTAGTCGGATTCGTTTCCACTGTGCCACGACAGGAACTCCCAGAATTGCCTTTAAAACATCGCCCTGGAGTTCCTGTTGTGGCGCAGTGGTTAACGAATCTGACTAGGAACCATGAGGTTGCGGGTTCGGTCCCTGACCTTGCTCAGTGGGTTAAGGATCTGGCGTTGCCGTGAGCTGTGGTGTAGGTTGCAGATGTGGCTCGGATCCCGCGTTGCTGTGGCTCTGGCATAGGCCGGTGGCTACAGCTCCGATTCGACCCCTAGCCTGGGAACCTCCATATGCGGCGGGAGCGGCCCAAGAAATAGCAACAACAACAAAGACAAAAAAAAAGACAAAAAAAAAAAAAAAAAAAAAAACATCGCCCTGGCTACCATAAGAAAGGGAAGACTGGTAATGGTTATCCCACACTTATCCACCTTACAGAGGCTAATTTTCTGGACTAAGATTGTGTCGGGGATGGTGGAGAGAAAAGGAACAATTCAGAAGATATGTAGGAAATAGCAATTATGGGACTTGGTGGCTGACTGGGTGTTGGATGAGGAAGAGGAAGAGGTGAGGGATGGCGTCCAGGTTCACTGACACAGAGGACCCAAGAAGACGGCACACGTGGCGGGTCCACGTGAGTTTAGATTTGATCATGTGGAGGTCGAGGTGTTCATGGGTCTCTAGAATATTTTAAAATAAAAGTGACAAAAAAGAAAAACCTGCAAGTACATATGTGAGCATATTATGGTCAAAGCAGAACTGTTTAATATCGTCATTTATGTTCCAATCTTTGCATTACCTATAGTTTATGCTCTGTTAAAAAGTTCTTAAAAATCTGTAATTTTATATGTGTGCCAGCAGCAAGTAGTAAGACTTAGCTCGTAACATTTCATTGTGAAAGTTCTCGCCATGCACTCCCAGCACCTGTGTTAACTTGCTCCCCTCAGCAACAGTCCCAGGTACAAAGATCATAGATGATGCTGAGCGTTGCTCTTCATTGTGGCATTTTACTCTCTGAAGTGCAGACGTGTCCAGTATATTTACCACGGAAGAGAAAGAATGATTTAAACACATAAAATACACCAATTTGGAGGAGAGGAAACTCCCCCTTTCCTATCTCTCTTAAATTGATATATCATGCTTTGCAAAATGATGCAAGACATATTGTTCAGTAATTTTATACTTTTTTATATGTGTTATATAATTTTACTTTTACTGTTTTATTTCTATTTTTTTTGCTATTTATATATTTAATGATTTTTGTTTTTTTCCACTATAGCTGGTTTACAGTGTTCTGTCAGTTTTCTACTATACAGCAAGGTGACCCAGGCACACATACATGTATACATTCTTTTTTCTCATATTGTCCTGCTCCATCATAAGTGACTAGATATAGCTCCCAGTGCTATATAGCAGGATCTCATTGCTTATCCATTCCAAAGGCAATAGTTTGCATCTATGAACCCCAAATTCCCAGTCCCTCCCACTCCCTCCCCCTTCCTCTTGGCAACCACAAGTCTGTCCTCCAAGTCCATGATTTTCTTTTCTGTGGAAAGGTTTATTTGTACCATGTATTAGATTCCAGATATAAGTGATATCATCTGGTATTTGTCTTTCTCTTTCTGACTCACTTCACTCAGGATGAGAGTCTCTAGTTCCATCCATGTTGATTCAAATAGCATTATTTTGCTCTTTGTTATGGCTGAGTAGTATTCCATTGTGTACATATACCACATCTTCTTAATCCATTCATCTGTGGAGGGACATTTAGGTTGTTGGCTATTGTGAATGGTGCCGCAATGAACATGTGGGTGCATGTGTCTTTTTCAAGGAAAGTTTTGTCTGGATAGATGCCCAAGAGTGGGATTGCTGGGTCATATGGTAGTTCTATGTATAGTTTTCTGAGGTACCTCCATACTGGTTTCCGTAGTGGTTGTGCCAGTTTACATTCCCACCAACCAGTGCAGGAGGGTTCCCTTTTCTCCACACCCCCTCCAGCATTTGTTATTTGTGGACTTGTTCAAGATGGCCATGCTGACTGGTGTGAGGTGGTACCTCATAGTAGTTTTGATTTGCGTTTCTCTAATAATCAGTGATGTTGAGCATCTTTTACTGTTTTAAAAGCCTGTTGTAGGTAGGCTGAGTGGAAAGCATAGGATGCTGGCAGAGTAGAAGACATTTAAAAGTAAAGGAAGGGGCTTTTCCCTCGTGACTCAGTGGTTAACAAACCAAACTAGTATCCATGAGGACATGGGTTCAATCCCTGGCCTCCCTCAGTGGGTTAAGGATTCGGCGTTGCCGTGAGCTGTGGTGTAGGCTGCAAATGAGGCTCGGATCCTGAGTTGCTGTGGCTGTGGTATAGACCGGCGGCTACAGCTCCGATTATACCCCTAGCCTGGGAACCTCCATATGCCGTGGGTGCGGCCCTAAAAAGACAAAAGACAAAAATAAATAAATAAAAGCAAAGGAAGGTCAGTTGATGTTGTATTAAAATTTGGAATGTAGTCCCTGTCAGCAGAACACTAAGTTGTTGGGTATGTATGAAATGGAAAAAATATATGTCTATAAACACACATATATCTTCATCTAATGGTATTCATTTAATGTAAGTGAATGGAGAGGGGTAGGAAGAGAGAATAAGAGAGAAAGAGAGAAAAGAACTTAAGTAGAAAATATAAAGTGATCAAAGAAACACGCAAGCTTGAAAAAAAATCCCTTATTTGAAATCAAGCCAGACGCACCAATGCTAGAGGTAGGCAAAGTTATTAGGATGCCTGCCATCAGAAAGCAGAGATGTGCTGGTCCTAAAAATTTATAGTGTACCACGCTTCGCTTTGAAAATGTGGGGTTCAAAATTAGTACACCGAATCTGGAGCAATTTTCATTTGCCAAAGCTTTAGGTTTTTTATTTAAATGCATGCGCTTACACTAGGACATTGTATGCAAAATGTCAAAGATCACATCTTTTGGGTGATGCAGGATATGAGAGATGAGAATTTAAAGTAATGTGAAAGGCAAAATGCTGTCTGCAAAGCAACAAAAGAGTCTTGTAACTTAAATTCCTTCAGATGATTCTATTATACTAAATAATATATCATTAGCTAATATCCAGCCCTAACCATAATAATGATATTTCTTGGTCGAGTGGAGGCTTTATGACACAGCCTTTGATAGCGGGACTTAATGAAGCCACTCCCTGAGCCTGGGCTGGGGGAAACATGCATCAGGCAGGCACATTCTTTGTTAGCTTCAAATTGCTTTTTCCCTCTTTATTTTGGATTGCTATTGCTGAATAACAAATTACCTCCCCCCCCCCAAAAAAAAACCTTAGCAGCTTAAAGGAAAAAGCATTTATCACTTCATAGGTGAGGAATTTGGGAGTGGTTGACAGGGTGTTTCTGGCTCAGAGCCTCGCATGGAGTCACTGTCAGCAGGGGGCTGGCTGGAGGCCCCATTTCCTTGCTAAGCTGTCTTCTCCATAAGCTGCCCAGGGTGTCCTCAAAACAGGGCAGCAGATTTCCCGGAGCCAATGAATCATAAGAAAGCAAGGGGCTGCCGCACTGATTTTGATGAACCAGTCACACACCATCACTACAATGGGAACTCCAGTTTTCGCTATTTTTAAAGTTATTTCCTTAGTAGTTCCTCTACTGTTTAGCATGTACATTTTAATTTATCACAATCAACTTCAGATTTATACTAACTCAATGTCAGCAAGATATAGAAGTACCCCTATGTAACTTCATAGGGGTACTTCTATCATACATAGTCTATAAAAAAGGTTACAAACTCAGGGAGGTCCCATTGTGGCTCAGTGGGTTAAGGACCTGATATTATCTCTGTGAGGACGTGGGTTTGATCCCTGGCCTCACTCAGTGGGTTAAGGATTCAGTGTTGCCATAAACTGCAGCATAGGTTGCACATGTGGCTTGGGTCTGGTGTTGCCGTGGCTGCAACAGCTGCAGCTCTGATTCAACCCCTAGCCCAGAAACTTCCACATACCACAGGTGCAGCTGCAGAAAGAAAAAGTAATGCTACAAACTCAACAATACCATATTATAGCTATTACATTATTTAATTTTAAGACTTTTAAACTCCCTGAGAGAAGAAAGGAAAAGAAGTATATGTTATAGCTTTTGTTACATTCGCATTATTTATCATTTCCTATTTCCTTCATTGTTCTGTGGGTTTTAGTTACTAACCGGAGTCATTTCTTTAGCCCCATACAGCTTTGCTCTACCCACTTCATTTGTGCTGCTATTGACAAATATATTCCATTTCCCTATGTTATATGCCCAGGGGTGTACTATATACATACTGTTTTGTGTAATTGCTTTTAAAATCTTTTGAGAAGAAACAAAACTTTGTATCTGTACTGTCTTTCTTCTTCTTCTTCTTCTTTTTTTTTTTTTTTTTGTCTTTTTGCCATTTCTTGGGCCGCTCTCACGGCATATGAAGGTTCCCAGGCTAGGGGTCTAATTGGAGCTGTAGCCGCCAGCCTATGCCACAGCCACAGCAACACAGGATCTGAGCAGCATCTGCAGCCTACACCACAGCTCACGGCCACACCGGATCCTTAACCCACTGAGCGAGGCCAGGGATCGAACCTGCAACCTCATGGTTCCTAGTCGGATTCGTTAACCACTGAGCCATGATGGGAACTCCTGTACTGTCTTTCAAAATTAAATAATTACCCTTATTTGTGCCCTTCATTTTCCCATGTAGATTCAGAGTGTTATTTGGGGTCACTTGCTTTCAGACCGAGGAGCTTCCTTTAGTATTTCTTGTGAGGCAGTGTTTCTGCTACCAGTGAATTCTCATCAGTTTTTGTTTATCAGAAATGCTATTTCATATTCATTTTTGAAAGATAGCATTTCTGGATATAAATTTTTATTTTTCTTCGAACACTTTGAATATGTCATCTTACCGTCTTCTGGCCTCTGTTGTTTCTAATGAAAACTCATCTTTTAATCTTGCTGGGGTTCCCTGGTAAGCGGCAAGTCATTTTTCACTTGTTGTCCTTAAAGGTTTTTCCTTTTTATTTGGCTTTTAGGATTTTTACTCTGATGTGTCTCTTTGTAGATCTCTTTGTATTTACCGTACATAGAATTCATTGAGCTTCCTGGATGTGTATATGGATATATTTAAGTACATGTGGGGAGTTGGGGCTGTTATTTCTTCAAATATTTTCTCTGCTTTCTCTCACTCTTTTCTTTCTGGTTCTCTCATTGTATACCTGTTGGTGCACTTAATGGTGCTCCACTTTTCTCTGAGACTCCATTCATGTTTCGTCATTCTTTTTTTTTTCCTGTTCTTTTGATAGCATAACCTCTTATTGATCTGTCTTTAAGTTCACTAATTCTTCAGACAGTTCAAATCTACTCTTGAGCCATTCTAGAGAATTTTTTCATTCCGGTCATTGTACTTTTCAACTCCATAATTTCCACTGGATTCTCTTGTTGAACCCAAGTTCTTGTGTTCAACACACAGTGAGGCCAGACTAACTGAAATGCTGAAGTTTGGAGCAGAGGAGGGTTTGTTGCAGGGCAAGGAGAACGGGTGGCTCATGCTCAAAAACCCCTGAACTCCCTGATGGCTTTTAGGGAAGAGGTTTTTTTTGGGGGGGGGGGGTTATTTTGCCTTTTAGGGCTGCACCTAAAGGAAGATGCAGCATAGGGAAGTTCCCAGGCTAGGGGTCTAATCGGAGCTACAGCTGCCAGCCTACACCACAGCCACAGCAATGCCAGATCCGCCAGATCCGAGCCACATCTTCGACCTACACCACAGCTCATGGCAATGCCAGATCCTTAATCCACTGAGCGAGGCCAGGGATCAAACTGGCACCTTCATGGTTCCTAGTCGGATTCGTTTCCATTGCGTCACAATGGGAACTCCTAGGGAAGAGTTTTTAAAGGCAACATTTGGGGTGAGGACTGGAGGCTATGTGACTCACTTCTGATTGCTTGGTAATAGTGTAATGAGGTAGAGTTTCAGGAATCTCAATCATCAGCTTTCTAGTCTCAGCATGTAGCTACCATCCCCCACCGTGGTAGGGGCCTTAGTTCCTGCAGAACCCCTCAGAGATAAGTGTCGGATTGTTATGTATATCTGTTGAGGAGGAACTAGGACTGTTAACAATTATTAGCTGACTGCTTTTCCTTTGTTTCTGCATTCCCTCATTTTCTAATCAGTAACTGCTCAAATCTCCTCCTTGAAACTCTGGGAAGGCCTTGGAGACTAAAGCCCTTTTCTACAAACAAGAAACGGAGGACATGGAGGGTCCTGCTTGGTTTCAGTTTCTTCTTTTCTTTGATGCTCTGCAATCCTGAGGGAAACAGGTGCAGGACAAAAAGGGGAATAAAGTTTTGGATAGAGAAGTTAATCATCAACTCAGCAGAGGAACTCGGTTTTTGAGGAACTTGATTTTAATTCTTTTTATAATTTCTGTCTATTTATTGATATTCTGTATTTTTTGTCTTTTGTCTTTTCAGGGCCACACCCGTGGCATGTGGAGGTTCCCAGGCTAGAGGTCGAATCAGAGCTACCGTCGCCGGCCTATGCCAGAGCCACAGCAATGCCAGATCCGAGCCTCGTCTGCAACCTACACCACAACTCAGGGCAACGTTGGACCCTTAACCCACTGAGCGAGGTCAGGGATCGAACCTGCAACCTCATGGTTCCTAGTCGGACTTGTTAACCACTGCGCCACGATGGGAACTCCGATACTCTGTATTTTGATATGATGTGACGTCATCATAATTTACTTCTTTAATCATGGTTTCCTTTAGTCCTTATAACATATTCATAATCATATTCGTCAATATTACACCCAAGGAAGAGCCTCCATCCCACCAGCAAAGACTGGGTAGATACCGGGAGCACCCACCTCTCAGCCACAATTGCCCGGGATTTCAGTTCAGTAGCAGATAACCAAGGGCAGGATGACAAATGCTGAGGTCCTGCCCCTCCCAGGAAGGCACCTCTCTGAATGTGTTGCTGAAATTCGGCCTCTGTCTGCTGGTGCCGAATTGAAACACAGAGACAGAGTTTTGGGTAAAGGAGAAAAAGATAGCTTTATTGCTTTGCCAGGCAAAGGGCGGCCACAGCAGGTTAATGCCTTAAAGATTGCACCCCCTATTGGAAAGAATTGCAAGTTTTATAGTAAAAAAGGAGAAAAGCAGATTTTCAGATAGGAATCAGGCTTGGAACAAACATGCATTCTTTCTTTGGGGGGAATCTTAGTCATCAAAGCTGGAGTTCCCGTCGTGGCTCAGTGAAAAGGAATCCAACTAGGAACCATGAGGTTGCAGGTTCGATCCCTGGCCTCGCTCAGTGGGTTAAGGATCCGGCCTTGGTCGCAGACACGGCTCAGATCTGGCACTGCTGTGGCTGTGGTGTAGGCCGCGGCTACAGCTCTGATTCGACCCCTAGCCCGGGAACCTACATATGCCGAGGGTGCAGCCCTAAAAAGACAAAAAGATCCCCCCCAAAAATAATAATGATAATTATTTAAAAAAAAGCTGGAGTTAGACGATCTCAGCCTGATGATGATGGTGGTCTTCTGGGTTGTTGCCGAGAATAACAGTACTTGTGAAAAGGGCGTATTGATCAGAGATTAGAACAAACTAGGGAAGTTCCTGAAAAACATCATGTGCTAATAATGTTTAACCCACAGGCAATTGTGCTGTCTTTAGCTCAGTCTTTAGCTTAAGGGTGATTGTGCTTAGAGTGCAGTTAAGGCAGGGAGAAGGACAAGGAAGGACTCTGAGCTGCTCAGTTTTAAAGTATTTGTTTCTAAGAGGAGCATAAGGAATAGAACTTTTTTCTCAGGTGTGTAAGATGCCAGTAATATTATGTGTATCCATTGAGAGGGACCAGGGCCCTGCCCACGGCTGCGCTATTGTGTCTTGGCTGGTCCTCCTGGTCTCTGCATCCCCTCCCTTCCCTGATTAGCGGCTGTCTCAGCGTGTCCCTAGGATCTCAGGGAAGGTCATGGAGGCTGAATGAGGCCCATTTCCTGACAAGAAACGGGGGACACAGAAAGGCTTTTGTGCCAGGAGCCCCACAGGGCCCTGCTCGGTTTCAGATGGGAGCTGGGGCAAAGGGGGCTCCAGGCCCTTGGCTAAACCAGTCTGGGGTGCAGCTGGGAGGGGGCGAAAGAGCACAGTCTGGGTTTTAATGCTCAAGACTCTTGCTCTCTGTGAATTTTAGCATATTTTTAAAAAATGGATGTTTCCTAATTTTCTGTGTGCCTTTATGACCGTTTTGAGAGACTTTAAATATTTCTTTTATTATTTTAAATAATTTTCACCCACTTCTCTGGGAAGCAGGTCTGCAGAGCTCCACATAGTATCATGCTAGAAGTGTCTCCCTCCTGCCTTTAAATGATAAATCAGTATTTCACACCTAGGCCTTTGCTACTCTCTTGGCTCATTTCAAGTTTCATTTTGCTCCCACTTTTATTAATGACAGGTTTCCTTTCATCCCCGACTCCCAGTTTTCTTTGACCTCCGTCTCCTTACCCTCTCGTCCTGTTCTTAGCTTTGAAACCCAAAGACAATGTAGTGAATTTAAACAGAATTTCCTTTGAAATGCATTTTTGTTGCTACATCTTTAAA
Organism: Sus scrofa; assembly: GCF_054392235.1. Taxonomy (NCBI): domain Eukaryota; kingdom Metazoa; phylum Chordata; class Mammalia; order Artiodactyla; family Suidae; genus Sus; species Sus scrofa. The sequence goes on from NC_139401.1 coordinate 121,163,509, forward strand.
GGTCTTTTCCCCATGAAAATATAAAAGAAGGTGTTTCCCTCCACTTCCTGTATTTTGATGTAATGCCTTAAGATTTAAATGTTCATCAAACGAACATGCTAATATTATTGTAACGATGCTAATATTTAAACAGCGTGCTGCATTTCCATCTCCAATGAGCCACTTTGCAACCCATACTTTATTGCAGCCCAGTTCACTTGGCCAGAGCGGAGGAAGGCGAGGCTCAGGCGGAGAGGGAGGGAGGATGGGAGCCAGAGCAGCTGTCAGCGAGGCGAGGGCGGTAGGACACACGGTAGGACACAGGCGGGCCCTGAGTGTAGAAAACTTCCCTGGTCGTCCTTAGCTTGACAGTGAGGAACGCTCTTTGATGGCTCTTTGGGTTAATTTCAAGAGAATCCACTTCTAGTCTTCAGCTGAAACAAACAGAAAGACCCCTTCTGCTCTTGGCCAAGCTGGTCAGTTTCCAGTATAATTTGAAAATCTCAACTGGAATTATTCCAGAAGGCAGTTTCATAACTTCCAGCTTTACCTCTCCCTCTTCACGTGGTGCTCGACATCAGCCTTTCCCCCTCTTAACATGCCAACACTTTGTGGAGATTTACTTCATATTTTGGCTCTAACTAAAAAAACCAGTTATCAAAATAAATGCAGTAGTAGGAGTTCCCATTGAGGCGCAGCAGAAATGAATCCAACTAGGAGCCCTGAGGTCGTGGGTTTGATCCCTGGCCTCGCTCAGGGTGTTAAGGGTCCTGCATTGTTGTGAGCTGTGGTGTAGGTCGCAGATGCATCTCGGATCCTGCATTGCTGTGGCTCTGGTGTAGGCCGGGGCTGTAGCTCGGATTCGACCCCTAGCCTGGGAACCTCCATATGCCGCAGGTGCAGCCCTGAAAAGAAACACACACACAAAAATAGATACAGTAGAAGTTCCTGTTGTGGCTCAGTGGCAATGAACCTGACTAGTATCCATGAGGACAGAGGTTCGATCCCTGGCCTCGCTTAGTGGGTTAAGGATCTGGTGTTGCTGTGAGCTGTGATGTAGGTCGCAGACGCAGTTCAAGTTGCTGTGGCTGTGGTGTAGGCCAGCAGCTCTGATTCGACCCTAGCCGGGGAACTTCCATATGCCGAAGGTGTGGCCCTAAAAAGAAAAAAAAGAAAAGATACAGTAGCAATTTAGGGTATTGCTTTCAGCACAGAAAAATTTGATTCCTCTATTCTATGGAAGAGGAGAATAGCCTTGAATTGAGCCCAAAAGGATGCCTTCTCATTTTTGTTTTGATCTTATCTTTAAAAAGAAAAGACTCTTGTAAGAGATTCCAGCTGACATAAGAGTAATGGAGGAGGAAGTAGATATTAAGCGATCATGTGCCCCAAATTTCAGCATGAAATCTGGAAAACACCTTTGATGACCCAAACTATTATGCGTCTCATCTTTTTTATGGCCAGGATATCCAATACCCAAACTGGACGTGAGCTTTCCTTTGGAGCATAGAGAAGAGGCATGGGTGAAGGAACTCCAAGATTCCAAAGAAATTAAACAATTACTCGATTCCAAGTTAGGTAAGTAATTGTTCACTGCTATCACAGAAGAAAGAAAAAGGGGAAAAAAAATCAACCTTGATCAGAGTAAAGAGTTTGGGATTCTCCTTAGGAATGTCTCTATTCCTACCAGGGGTTTGACCTAACTCTTCTTTTTCCCTTGCGTTCTTTTCAACGTGGAGCCCAGTGACCTCTGCCCTCTGTGTCTTCTCTCAGGTTTCGAGATCGGGATAGAAAATGAAGAAGATACTTCGGAAAAACAGAAAAAACTGGACAACCTGTATCCGTTTCTAGTTCCTTTAGAGGGGAATGCTCTTCACGGCCCCATTTTGCAAAAAGACTACGTACAGTTAGAGAACCACTGGGAAGGCCCTTCGGAGGACTTACAGGCCGACCTGACAAAACTTGTCGATCGGCAGAACCCCCCTGCAGGAGAGAAGGCTGAGGGCTCCAACGCGGAAGAACCGCTCAACCCCAGACCCCACAAGAAGAAGAGTCCAGGAGACAAACCTCACCGATGTTCTCAGTGCGGGAAGTGTTTTGCACGGAAGTCTCAACTGACGGGGCACCAGAGGATTCATTCAGGAGAAGAACCTCACAAGTGCCCTGAGTGTGGGAAGAGATTCCTGCGTAGTTCCGACCTTTACAGACACCAGCGACTTCACACGGGGGAGAGACCCTACGAATGCACCGTGTGCAAAAAGCGGTTCACTCGGCGGTCACACCTGATAGGGCACCAGAGGACCCATTCCGAAGAAGAGACATACAAATGCCTCGAGTGTGGGAAAAGCTTCTGCCATGGATCAAGTCTTAAAAGACACCTGAAAACGCATTCGGGCGAGAAGCCTCACAGGTGTCATAACTGCGGCAAGAGCTTCAGCAGGCTGACAGCTCTTACTTTGCACCAGAGAACTCACACTGAAGAGAGACCCTTCAAATGTAACTATTGTGGGAAAAGCTTTAGACAGAGACCAAGCCTTGTCATTCATTTAAGAATTCACACCGGGGAGAAGCCATACAAGTGTAGTCATTGCTCTAAAAGCTTCAGACAGAGAGCAGGCCTCATTATGCACCAAGTCACTCACTTTAGAGGACTTCTCTAAGAATTCCTAAAGGAAGCAGATCCGACAGAAATTGACACTAACTCAAAAACAAAAACAACAAACTTAACCCTGCCACAGCCTGTGTGTCTTGGAAGATTTTTTTTTTGGTTTGTGCTTATAAGAACAGTGTTTTTTCTGCTTTAAAAACCCATCTTCCAAGGCATATGCATTCTAGAGTATCCATCTACTCTTAGAATTTTCCTAGATTTGACTTATTATGTCTCGACACCTCTTTATTTTTTATTACGTTGAAATTTTTTTTTTTTTTTTTTTGGTGAACCAAGCCAACCGTATCATAGATGTAAGCATAAAAGGTGATTTATATTAGTTTAAAGCCTTATATGCATCCCAAGTGGCAGGGTGGGGTGACATAACAGAAACTCGTATCTACCTGACATGTCTATTCTAGCAGCGCCAGAGCATTCTGCTGTCGTTATTAAAGGTGATTTATATTAGTTTAAAGCCTTACATGCGTCCCGAGTGGCAAGAAAGGAGACAGTGTATTTTGTCAAACAATAAAAATGCGTTAGGAACACATGGACGAGGAGCATTTCATTTACCTGCTATGAACTGGCTTCTTTCCATTGAAAATTTCGTTTTTGAGGGAACTCGAATTTTAACCTTTGGAATTTCGCAGTTTGCTACTCTGCTTAGTCGGCAGTCTGAGGTGACGCCACTTACAGCTGAGTATTGATTTAATGATTTATTTTGTTCCCAGAATAATTCAGCCTTTTGTGGGGACCCCATTTGACAGGTGAAGTCATACAAGTAGAATCTGATTTCATTGAGGTGGAGGAACCAGTGTCCATTGCTTTTCCCTTTCCTTTGCTGTTCAACTATGTGTCTCTCGGTGCTTTAAAATTTTACCCATTCCTTTTTCATTTGTTTATTTGTTTTTTAGGGCCGCCCCCGCGGCATATGGAGGTTCCCATGCCAGGGGTCCAATCGGAACTGTAGCCGCCGGCCTCCGCCTCCGCCACAGCCACGCGGGATCCAAGCTGCATTTGCAACCTACACCCCAGCTCACGGCAACGCCGGATCCTTAACCCACCGAGCGAGGCCAGGGGTTGAACCTGCGTCCTCATGGATGCTAGTCAGACTCGCTTCTGCTGAGCCACGACGGGAACTCCCAAATTTGACTCGATGTCTCCCTAAGCATGTGTCACAGAACATCTAGTTCCCCAAGCTCGTCTGCAAAGACGTTGGGGAATCCCTTCCCGCTGCCGCCGCCTCCTAGATTCCCCGCGCACATCCGCACGGGAGAATTCTGAGCGGGCCTCTGGTCAAGGCGGAAAAGCATTCCTTTTGGCTCCGTGTCTTACAAGCCTCTTTGACCCCAGAACCCTGTTTCTTGTATAACCAGTAATAACCCACAGAGCTTAGTATTCTACAAATGGTCTTAGGAATACGCCGCCTTTAACACATATCCCTATAGCTGTCTGTACAGTCTGGTTGTTCCCAAGCCTAATTATCTCCAGTTGTTTCAAAGGTGTTTAAAAAACTTTTTACACGTATATGTTTTTTATGTAACGTACACATGCCATTTAAGGAGGTGAAGGTCACTAATTCAGATATTTATAAGTTGCTCAGTGATTCTCAGCCTCTTTGAATTTTACTTGTAATCACTCACACACACACACACACACACACACACACGTTGCTACTTATATATATGTTCTCATATAATAGTGGTAATGACTCAAGTTCCTGTAGCAAGAGAACTCTCGTTCTCAGTTAAAGCTGTTAATACATGAAAAATTCATTCAGCCTAGTTCCTTGTTATAAAATACATGAAATAGGACATTCAAGTATTTTTCCCATTCTGAAGCTACCAGTCATCCTTTCCTTAAACTAGAATTAGGGAAAGTATATATTATTTTCTATTCCATTCAAGTTCTTGGAAGTGATATTTAATGTAAGTATTTTCGGGGTATCTACTATGTGCCTAATTTAGTCCTCTTCTAGGCTTAATGGAAACTAGTAAAGAAATTAATTCATAAAGAGTTTATAATATCTTTAGTCAAACAAGAGTTGGGAAACAAATGGAGAGCAATGCAAGAGAGTTTGTCATTAAGTGCCAAATCCTATCAAGTGCTAGAGCCAGGATGTGTCTTTCGTTTTTGTCATCCAGGCCCCAGTATGATGCTGCTGTAAGGGTGGGGTTAAAATTGGGATCCCAGGAGCAATAAACATGGAACGTGGGAGGAGTCTGAATGTAGAGGTGACTGATACCGAATGTAACGGCTTCTCTTTTCTCTCTTGTGGAATCGCATTCAAACCAGGACAGTGCCTTAGTCTGGATGTGCCCAACTGCTCTGTATCTATGCAATGTTTTAATAAAGTGGAAATGAATGTGCTCTTCCTGCTTCAGTCATATTAACGAGTTGTTTGAACCACCTAGAGATGCTTCATCTAGCAGTGCCAACACGCCCACAACGCTCCCCTGCCCCCAGCCTAAGGGGGAATCACTTTACTCTCAGCAGCCGTGGTGCTGGGTTTATGCATCACTTTTAGCACTGAATACAGTCAATTTTAGCTAGTAGGGTTAGTTGCAATCATCATCTGAACTGTATCCTCCCCGCATCTATATCATCAACGCACAGGACTGGATTTTACAGGGGAGAGAACATCTGTTACTCATTTCTTTGTCATACTGTCCTCTTTATAATAAGCACTAATAAGTATTTGTGGCATTGAATCAAGAATTATGTGAAATAGTTCTTGGAATCATATCATACTTAGAACATTGTGTGGCTGTGCCTAATTATACTTCTGACCATTTCAAAAAGATAAGGGCAAGATACAGTACCTACCTCCCAAGTGTTATGGAAGGTAAAACATGGTACCCACAGCATAAGTATTAGGAAGAGTAAAGGAAATATATTTTGTTCAGGCCCTACACAGTGTAACCTTTCAATCAATATCCAGCATAGTGCATCTCGAGTACTTGTCATTTAGTGGTGAAAGCGTTAAAGGCTGTGAATTTTCCTCTAAATTTGGCTTTAGTCTCATTCCATATGCTTTTTTTTTCTTTTTAGAGCCACGCCCACGGCACATGGACTTTCCCAGGCTAGGGGTCAAATCAGAGCTATAGCTGCCAGCCTGTGCCACAGCCACAGCAACACAGGATCTGAGCTGTGTATGTGACCCACACCACAGCTCACAGCAACACCAGATCCTTAACCCACTGAGCGAGGCCAGGGATTGATCCTGCATCCTCATGGATACCAGCCAGGTTTTTAATCCACTGAGTCACAACAGGAGCTCCACGTTGTGTTTTTTTTCATCAACTACTAGCAAGATTGGCTCCTATGTAGCTAATCCATGGAGTTTAGGTCCATGGCCTTGCCCCAGATTGTCCAAAGTCTTTACTTGATCTTCAGTGAATTAATCACTGCCCAGAAAAGAAGTTATTTATATAAAAAATGAGTGGAGACCTTTCTGGCACTGGCAGCTAACAGGCAGAACGTAGTTCAGAGCAAGGAGAAGCCTGGGGTCCTGGGCTGCCTCTTGCTTCCGAGCAAGATTGTGGAAGTCTGGTTTCCAAAGAGAAGCCCATATTATCTGTGAGGAAACTTGCTGCCCTGGGAAAGGAAACAAACAATGAAAGGAAATGATGACAGAGTCTAGGAGGCTTGGAAGGAAGGAGGGAGGGGGAAGAGGGGCGGGAGGGCAGTCGGGTCAGAAGAAATGCTAAACCAGCCATCAGGTTCTACTGCCCCCAAAATGGAATGAGGACATGGCATACTAATTTCCTGAGCATCCTCTGTGTGCTGGGCACTTTCCAAAGATAACCACATTCTCTCACGACATCACTGATAGCGAAGTATGATCCCCATCCGATGGCTGAGGAAACTCAGGCTTCAGGATGAGATTTAGGGAGGACAAGCCAAATGTCTTCCCGACTCAGAGAATGGGGGCTTGTGAGTGACGTAGGTTGTGGTCTCCGCAGCGTCTGCAAAGCAAGAATGGATAACGTTGTATCAAAAGTAAAGCTGTGTGGGGTTCCCGTCGTGGCGCAGTGGTTAATGAATCCGACTGGGAACCATGAGGTTGCAGGTTCGATCCCTGGCCTTGCTCAGTGGGTTGAAGATCCAGCATTGCCGTGGGCTGTGGTGTAGGTCGCAGATGCGGCTCGGATCTGGCGTGGCTGTGGCTGTGGTGTAGGCTGGCAGCTACAGCTCCGATTAGACCCCTAGCCTGGGAACCTCCATATGCCATGGGAGCAGCCCTAGAAAAGGCAAAAAGACCAAAAAAAAAAAGAAAAAAAGGAAAAAAGTAAAGATGCAGAGTAATACTGCTATGGATATGTATTACTTCAGGACCCTGCCATGTTCCTACTGCTCCATTGGATGGAGTGACTGGCCAACTACCAGTCCCTACTCCCCACTAGGTCCCTGGGTCCCATCTTGCCCCTTTTGCCTGGATAGACTTGGCTCTAATTAATTTTATTTTTTTTAGGGCTGCAGGCACAGCATATGGAAGTTTCCAGGCTAGGGGTGGAATCAGAGCTGTAGCTGTCAGCCTACACCACAGCTCACGGCAAAGTCAGATCCTTAACCCACCAAGCGAGGCCACGGATGGAACCCACATCCTCATGGACACTAGTTGGATTCATTACCACCGAGCCACGACAGGAACTCCCAGCTGGCTTTAAATACCATTTAGATCCACCTTTCACCCCTGAAACAAAGGGTGAGCAACCTGAGCAGCTTTCCTACAATCCCAACTAGTCCATCTTCCTGCTGTTCCCTGCTATGGCAAGGCGTGCTTTAAAAATGGATAAAAAGGAGTTCCCACTGTGGCACAGTGGAAGTGAATCCAACTAGGAACCATGAGGTTTCGGGTTCGATCCCTGGACTCCCTCAGTAGGTTGAGGATCCAGCGTTGCCATGAGCTGTGGTGTAGGTCAAAGACGCAGCTCGGATCCTGTGTGTGGCTGTGGTGTAGGCTGGCAGTTGTAGCTCCCATTGAACCCCTAGCCTGGGAACCTCCATAGGCCGTGGATGTGGCCCTAAAAGGACAAGAGACAAAAATAAATAAATAAATGAAAGAAAAGCATCTTGTAAAGCCAGTGTGTTACAGTGGCACCCACAGTGGATAGAGGGACACAAATAGGGACTAGAAAAGGGGTCCCTGACCAGTGAAAAGAACAGGTCGTAGAAACAGAGTCTCTACCGCAGAGCAGGTCAGCCGCACCCAGGAGTGACCCCACCACCGCTGGTTGTTCCTGTCTCTAGAGACCCAGAGAAAGGGTTTCACCAGCATCTTAATGATGGCACAGGGAACCAGAGCGAGGGGTGGGCCTTTGCCCGGTACCTCTCACCTGCCACTGCATAGACAGGCACCACCTGTCTGGGTGGTCTGGACCAGTAGTTCTGGGTCCACTTTCCTCACAAGTCCATAGGCTGACCGGGGCTGAACCTATTCCACCAGCGGGTCCTGAGAAAATGACAACCGTGCATGCCCTGTCTCTATGACTATCTCTCCGTGCCGTGTGTCCCAAAAGGCTGCAACGCACGTGCTGTATGACCTGGGCTCCCTTGCCCTCTGGCTGGTAGTTGGGTTTGGCCAATGGTTAGCAACTTCTTGAAATCCAAGGGTGGAGGCAGAAAGGTATGTACTCCCTACCACAACTCTGACTTGTCCTTGTGTCTCTGGCGGTGGCAATGTCCCTCCACAATCGTCGCTTCTGGAGAGCGGCCCTCCCGCTATGAATCTTTAATGACAAGGTCGATCAGTTGCTCAGGAGTGGGAGGCGGGAAAGGAAGAAGTTACAAAGGGGCAAGAGGAGACCTGAGGGGCGAGAGATGTATTCATTTGATTGCACTGATGGTTTCAAGTGGGTATTCATAGGCCAACATTGTATTGTGTTATGTATTCTTAATTTTCTGGGCGTGGCCGCAGCATGCAGAAGTTCCGGGGCAGCGATTGAACCTGAGCCACAGCAGTGACAATACCGAATCCTTAACCGCGAGGCCACCAGGGAATGCCAAAACTTATTTAATTATATAGCTTAGCTCCATATAATGTGAGTCAATTAGACTTCAGTGAAGATGTCTAGAAAATAAAATGAACGTTGCCTCTTATCTCATGCCATGGACACATAGAAAGTGTTTTGGTGAGAGCAAGCCCTGCTCTCCTACTCCCTCGAAAGTCCTTCGCGCTGTGAGCCAGAAGTGCCCAGCCACCACTCCAGCCAGGCGTGAAACCAAGCAGGACCGTGTGGGCCCCTGGGCACAAAAGGCGTTCTGTGTCCCCCATTTTTTGTTTTTAGGGAATAAATTTCAGCCTCCAGGACCTTCCCTGAGTTCCAAAGGGCAAGTTCAAACAGTTGCTAATCAGGGAAGGGAGGGAATGCAGAGACCAGGGAGGAGCCGTCAAGAAACAATAGTGCAGACTCAGGGCAGAGTCCTGGTGCCTCCTCAAGGAATGTAGATAACAATATCTTTGAGTTCTTTTGCAGAACTAAAACCCCCAACAAATGGAAGATGTTAATGAAGATTCTTTTTTTTTGTCTTTTCTAGGGCCTAACCCGTGGCATAAGGAGGTTCCCTGGCTAGGGGGTCTCATCTGAGCTGTAGCTGCCGTCTACACCACAGACCTAGCAACAGGGTATCTGATGCCGTGTCTGCAACCTACACCACGGTTCACGGCAACGCCAGATCCTTAACCCACTGAGCAAGGCCAGGGATCGAACCAGCAACCTCATGGTTCCTAGTCAGATTCATTAACCACTGAGCCACGACGGGAACTCCTAATGAAGCATTCTTTATTCTGGAAAGAAGACCACCAGACCACTGAACACCAGCTTTGAAAACAATGCAAGCTTGACTCTGCCCGGATCCTTATCTGTGGCTCTATTTTTCACTCCCCAAACTATAAAACCACCTCCCAACCTCTCCTGAGGGGGACACAGTCTTTGAGGCATTAGCCATAAAGCTATTTTCTTTTTCCTTCGCCCAGTACTGTCTCCACGTTTCTATTCAGTCCCAGCGAGCAGAGACCAAGTTCCGACAAGAAGCAGAGGAACACCAAACATTGTTGTGAAATGGATGACAGATCAAAATGCAAAATTAAAACTCTAAGACCTCTAAAATAAAGTTTAAGAGGTCATGGCAACTTTGTGATAGACACAGTTTACTGACGCAGGTTCAAAAATCATGAACCTTGGAGTTCCTGTCGTGGCGCAGTGGTTAGCGAATCCGACTAGGAACCATGAGGTTGTGGGTTCAGTCCCTGGCCTTGCTGAGTGGGTTAAGGATCCGGCGTTGCAGTGAGCTGTGGTGTAGGTCTCAGACATGGCTCGGATCCCGCGTTGCTGTGGCTCTGGTGTAGGCCGATGGCTACAGCTCCGATTTGACCCCTAGCCTGGAAACCTCCATATGCCGCAGGTGCGGCCCTAGAAATGGCAAAATGACAAAAACAAAAAAATTTTAAATTCTAGTCTTTGAAATACTTGGTGAAAATTAAAATGCAAGCCACAGACTGGGAGAAAATACTTGAAAAACATATCCCCAAAAGGCTTGGTATCAAAAATATATAAAGGTCTCTTGTAACTGTCAACCTCATTTTTACAAGGGAAAAAAAGATTTGAACAGACACTCTACAAGAAAATATATATTGAGCAGCAAACAAGCATATGAAAAGCTACTCAGGATCATTAAACGAAAGGGAAATGCAAAAGGTACCACAATGAACTATCAGTCCACACCCATTAGGAAGGCTAAAACTAAAAAGACTCTTGGGAGTTCCCTTGTGGTGTGGCAGGTTAAGGGCATTGTCAGTGCTGGGTTGCTACTGTGGCTCAAGTTCGATCCCTGACCCAGGAACTTCCACGTGCTGCAGGCAGCATGGCCAGAAAAAAAAAAAAAAAAAAAAAAAGAGAGAGAGAGAGATTATCCCTACCAAGTGTTCCTCTTAAATGTAAGTCAGTAAGTCCAGCCCACATTCAAGACAGAAATTGCCTAAGGGAGACAATACCAGGGAGTGGGGATCGCTGGGTGCCCTTAAAGGCGGCTTAACACATAATGATTTGTGGTATAATCACACAACCGGAAACTACTTAGCAAAAAAAAAAAAAAGGAATTAAATAGTCACTTGCAACAACATGGACTAATCTCAAAAATGCTATGCTTGGGGGAAGAGACCAGACTTGAATGATTTCATAGTGTAGGATTCCATTTATGTGAGACAGTTACCAAAACAAATCTATAATGACAAAAACAAGTGAGAGAAAACAGGTCAGGGGCGGCCTGGATGTGGGCGTGGAGGGAAGGCATCAGCTGGAAGGGGCGCAAAGGAACTTTTTGTTGTGATGGAAATATTCTCTATCCGATTGTGGTGATGGCTATGCCTCCGATGTCTACGTTTAACGGAACTCATCAAAATGTTTAAGAGTGTCGTGTCTCATTGTATGTTAATTATGCCTCCCACACAGGAAAACTCTGAAAGGTGGAAGGAAGGACTCCCTGGGGACCTTGGGGCTTCAGGAGATCTGGCAGGGAGTTCCCGGGTGTTCTTTTTGCCTCCCACGCATCTCCGGCAGCGCGCTGGAGGAGCCCGCAGCCCAGAGTCACCAATGAAGAAAAGCTCTAAGAAAAGCTGTTCCCCGAGCCAGAGGGCTGGGGCGGGGGTGGCCAAGAGAACAGGGCACTCTTTTGACAACTGCCACCTTCCTCCAGTTACTTTTCTCTGCACTTTCTCTCGATTTTTTCTTTTCTTTCTTTCTTTCCTTCTTTCTTTCTTTCTTTCTTTCTTTCTTTCTTTCTTTCTTTCTTTCTTTCTTTCTTTCTTTCTTTCTTTCTTTCTTTCTTTTTTTTTTTTTTTTGTCTTTTTAGGGCTGCGCCCGTGGCATAAGGAGGTTCCCAGACTAGGGGTTGAATCGGAGCTACAGCCGCCGGCCCACACCACAGCCACAGCAATGCGGGATCCCAGCTGCTTCTGTGACCTACACGACAGCTCACGGCAATGCGGGATCCTTAACCCACTGAGCAAGCCCAGGGATCGAACCCGCAACCTCATGGTTCCCAATCAGATTCCTTTCCGCTGCGCCGCGACGGGACCTCCTCTCTGCATTTTCAACAGGGCTTAGTGGGGCGCTGATCTCCAATCCCCCCTTCAATGCCCTTGTGGAAATAGGCAGGCAGGACTAAGGATCCTCCACCCACCATCAACCCCCAGTTCCAGCAACTACAACCTTCAGGAGTGCAGGTGAAATAATGATATTCTCAGATGACCGACACCTAAGAGAAGCGGTGGCCAACAGACCTACCCTTAAAAATGGCTGAGGGAAATTCTTTAGCCAGAAAGAGAGGATGGGTCTTCAAGGGACGAAGACAGACGGAGTGAATAAAAGTTGGGGAAAAGATAATATGCCTCCTCCTGAGTTTTCAGATCCTGTTTGATGATCGAAGCATAACTAGAACATCGTTTAGTGGGAGTTTGACGGACATAGAGAAAATACTTAAGCGATTTACATTTAAAAGTGGGGGAATAAAGGCACCTAAAGGGAAGTGAACTTGACTTGAAGCTGTTGAAGTGCTGATACCAGTAAACTGTGATATGCACATATGGATACTGCATTAAAAACTAGAAAGTAAATAATAAAACTAGAAAATAAAATAAAACCATAAAAGCTATGTGAACAGCTATATTCAAAAATACTACAAATAAAATGAAATTTCTAAAAAAATGCTCACGTGTCCTACAGGAAGTCAAGAAAAGGGAAACAGGAATAAGAAAAAAATGAACAAACAGAAAACAAATTATAAAGCAGCAAACTTAAGCTCTAATATGTCAACAATTACAACAATTACATGTGTAAGAATAAAAAAAGAAATTGGAGTTCCCATCATGGTGCAGTGGAAATGAATCCAACGAGGAACCATGAGGTTGAGGGTTTGCTCCCTGCCCTGGTTCAGTGGGCTAAGGATCTGGCATTGCCATGAGCTGTGGTGTAGGTCGAAGACGTGGCTCAGATCCTACGTTGCTGTGGCTGTGGTGTAGGCCAGGGGCTACAGCTCCAATTCGACCCCTAGCCGGGGAACCTCCATATGCTGTGGGTGCGGCCCTAAAGAGACAAGAGACAAAAGACAAAAGACAAAAAAAAAAAAAAAAAAAAGACAGAAATTAGCAGAGTAGATTTTTTTCTAAAAAATCACCCAACTCTATGCTGTCTACAAGAACCTCACTTCAAATTTTTATGCTATGTAAAAGATTTATTACTTTTAAGCATAATTTTATGCTTCTTATACAAAAAAGTTTTCCAAATAAATTACAAAATAAAATAATTTTATAATGACCATAAACATTAGTGAGTCAGGAATTGTGAAGGATCTTTCAGGCCATCTTGCTTAATGGCCTCATCATGGAAACAATATTTAACAATATTTAAAACAATATTTAATATCCTAGACCAATAATTAATTTCCAGATGTTGCTAGCCTCATTCCTTGTCGAGACTCTTCATTCCTTATGTTGAACAAAGACAGTTTCAGCCTATTGGTCTAGATTCTAAATCATTCGATAGTACAGTAATAGTTCATTACTGTTTTTTTGTCTTTTTAGGGCCGCACCTGTGGCATATGGAGGTTCCCAGGCTAGGGGTCAAGTCGGAGCTGCAGCTGCCAGCCTATGCCACAGCCACAGCCACAGCACCACAGGATCCAAGCTGTGTCTGGGAACTACAAGGCAGCTCATGTAGACACTGGATCCTTAACCTACTGAGCAGGGATCGAACCTGCATCCTCATGGATACTAGTCGGGTTCATTACCACTGGGCCACAATGGGAACTCCTTATTCTAAAATGTATACAAACACAAGCCCTATAATAGCTAAAGAAATGTTGAAAAAGAAGGCATCACTTTACCTGATATTAATACATACTGTACAGCTACAGTAATCAAGACCCACTATCTTGATGAAATATTTTTTATCTTTTTTTGATGATATTTTTGTATCTTGATTGTAGTGGTGTTTACATGAATCCTGACGTGGGATAATAATGACTAGAGCGCACACACACACACGTTAATGCAGATTAGAAAAATGATGAAAGCCTGTAGTCTAGTTAAGGGTAGCAGACCAATGTTAACTTCCTGGTTTTGATATTATGCTGTAGCTATAGAAAATGTCACCACTGGGGAAGCTGGGTGAAAGGCACAAAGTCTTCTTTGTGCTATTTTTGCAACTGCCTGTGAGAGTCTGTAATTATTTCAAAATAAAATGTTAAAAATAAACGAGATGAGGCCAAAGAGAGGTTTCAGAAATGGCTGGAGTGGGTGTTCCCGTCGTGGCTCAGTGGAAACTAATCTGACTAGCATCCATGAGGACGAAGGTTCAATCCCTGGACTTGCTCAGTGGCTTAAGGATCCAGTGTTGTCATGAGCAGTGGTGTAGGTCACAGATGCGGCTCAGATTTGGCGTTGCTATGACTGTGGCAGTGGCTGGCAGCTACAGCTCTGATTCAGCCCCTAGCTTGGGAACCTCCATATGCCAAAGGTGCAGCCCTAAAAAAACAAACAGAAAAATGATTGGAGGGATCAGGCTCTGCAAAGGAAAGAGGCTGGATTCAGTCTGGAACAAAAAGGTTTCTATGTAGCTTATGTCTATATTTCTGTGGCCAGTTCTTTTTCAAATAATTTTGTCATTGTATTCTACAGTTAATAATTATAGATATACATAAATATCCGTAGAGTATAAAAAGCATGCCTTCCTTTCTACTGCCTTAACCAAAGTAAACAATGCTCAGTAATTTGATATATATCTGGCCTGGCTTTTAAAAAAAAATTTTATATCCATGCATGGTTATATTATGTGTGGTTTTTTTGGCTGCACCTGTGACAGCGGAAATTCCGGGGCCAGGGATCCAACCTGCACCACAGCAGTAACAACACTCAATCCTTAACTCCCTGAGCCACCAGGGAACTCCCTGCATGGTTCTATTATTGATGCAGTCATGATGTGATACAATAACTTCATGTCTCTCAAACCTATTTTTCTTCCTTGATCATGTAGGTAGGACAATTGCTCAATCAGTGTATATGAGTATGCCGGGTTCCTTAAACAATTACACAGAGGTCACAGAGATGTTCAGTGTGATAGTGAGCAGGCATTTGGGGAGGGACTATTAAGGTATTAACTTGGGCCAGCCCTCCTTGTGAAAATTGGGATGAGGTCATCCTGAATCAGTTCCTTGTAGACAGCTTTTTTGTGTGTGTGTCTTTTAAAGTGCACCCACAGCATATGGAGGTTCCCAGGCTTGGGGTGGAATTGGAGCTGTAGCCTCCAGCCTATGCAACGCGAGATCTGAGCCGTGTCTGCGACACATACCACAGCTCATAGCAACACCAGATCCCCAACCTACTGAGCAAGCCCACGGATCTAGTCAGATTCGTTTCCACTGCACCACAACAGGAACTCCCTTTGCAGACAGCTTTTAAAAGGTCATGATTGAGATGAGCATGTGCATTTCAATAGTCTTGAAAATGTGATGGAGTTTGGGTTGGATTTGGTTGAGAAAAAAATTAGATGAGATCACGAAAAGGGCATTTAAGTACAACAGCAAAAAAAAGGGGGGGGGGCTGTGAATGAGGGCAAATGAATACGCGAGAAGACGTGGCGCAGTACCCAGGGCAAAGATAGGCAGAAGACGGCTTAGAAATCACTCTGGGGGAGTTCCCATCGTGGCTCAGTGGTTAACCAATCCGACTAGGAACCATGAAGTTGCGGGTTCGATCCCTGGCCTTGCTCAGTGGGTTAAGGATCCGGCGATGCCATGAGCTGTGGTGTAGGTTGCAGACGTGGCTTGGATCCCACGTTGCTGTGGCTCTAGCATAGGCTGGTGGCTACAGCTCCAATTCGACCCCTAGCCTGGGAACCTCCGTATGCCGCGGGAGCGGCCCTAGAAAAGGCAAAAAGACCAAAAAAAAAAAAAAAAAAAAAGAAAAAAGAAATCACTCTGGGGTGAGAGGTAAGGACAATGGGGCAACGGAGCAATTCAAGAATAATGAAATACGCTCGACCAGCGAATATACCAGAAAGGAAAAAAAAAAAAAAAAGAGCATGTGGATTTGGTCGAAATCCATAGTGCAGAGTTTTCAAAGAAATTCGAATTCAAGAAAGGTACAGTGGGTAGACTGGCTGGGTTGTCGGTGGAGACAGGGGGGAAAGGGGCAGAAGGTTCCAGGTGGGTCTTCGGTGCAGAATCAGCATAGTGGTCCAGACCCCCCCCTCCAAGGCCTCCGGCCTCCACTCCTCCTGCTCTAGGGCATTTTGCAAAAGGATCTCTGGGGAGCAGCACCCTCAGGTCTCTTCTAGGATGTCCGGGGGAAGGCGGAGCTGGCCCGCGGGGCGGGTCCCGTGGGTGGGGCCGAGTCCGCGGCGAGAGCTTCGGGGGCGAGGGGCGTGGTTACGCCGGGGGCCCCGATTGGGGAGCGAGCGAGGGGGCGGGGCTCTCTGTGGGCGGCTGCTGCCTGAGCCCAGCCTGGAAGGGGCGACCGAGGGCCCGGCAGGGAGGGGCGGGAGCACGGGGGCCAGGCGGCTCCAGGCCTCGCGTCCACCTGCTCGCGCTGCGGTCCACTAGCTGGGCCCGCGCCCGCCTCGGCCCATGGCAGCGTCCTCGGCCCTGTCTGCGGCGGCGGCGGCGGCAGCCCTGTCCGGCCTGGCCGTGCGACTGTCGCGCTCGGCCGCGGCGCGCGGCTCCTACAGCGCCTTCTGCAAGGGGCTCACGCGCACACTGCTCACCTTCTTCGACCTGGCCTGGCGGCTGCGCATGAACTTCCCCTACGTCTACGTCTTGGCCTCGGTGATGCTCAACGTGCGCCTGCAGGTGCGGATCGAGTGAGCGCCCGCCGCCACCGCCGCCGGGCCACGACAGCAGGGGCGCGGGCATGAGGGACGGCGGGGCCAGGGGCCACCTAGACGGGCGGGAAGGAATCGAGACCGCTCGGGCCCCCGGGCCTTAGACCTCCGCGGAGGACACGGCCACCGAGCTCGGACCTGGCCGCGACCCGCCCACCCACGTCGCGGCTGGAGCCGCGGCGCACAGAAACCCGCGAAACGGGCCCTTTGCATTGGCCTCGACCTGTTGCCTCCCCTTGGCCGAAGAGGAAAGCAGAAGGAAGACATTCTTCAGCCGGAAAGTGAAAGACTGGCCCGGACCCAAAAGGTAGGAGGCCAGAGGTTGGACTTGTGGGCTGGAGGGAGGGAGGCGGTTGCCATGACATCTAGAGGTCCAGGCACCTCGGTAGTTTGACGGCCACGTGGAAGGGTCCCCAGGAAGCCAGCTAGGAAAGCTGCCGAAGCAAGTGCAGGCAGGACGGACGGAGGCTCTCCAGCCTCCCTTGTCATGACCCCAAGATGGGGATGAGGGCGGCCTGGGCATCTCGGAGGGTCAGCTCATCACCCACGGAGGCGCTGGCCGTCTCTCGCGCCCACAGCCCGGGTGGTGTCCCTGAACATGGGGGAGTGGAGGGAGGGGGTGGGGAGGCAGGCAGAAGGCCCCCCGCGGAGAGAAGGAAGATGCTGCCACCCGTCTCCTCCACCCCCTGGGAGGCCGCCTGGAAGGATGGCTGTGTTCTTGGCCAAACCCCAAGTCTGTCTCCTTCTCAGCTTTTCACAAAGCTGCCTCCTGCCTGGCCTCTGGGGCCAGAGGACTGCCCTCTGCCTGCTCCTGCTGTCCCTGTCGCTCGCCTCCCTGCTCCCCGAGGGCGTCCTGCAAAGCGGGCATCCGGGGACAGGGAGGAGTGGGAAAGACGCTTCCTCCTTCCCTGCATGGCCTCTGGCAGCCCCCGTGTCCCGAAGGATTTGAGCGGAGGGCAGCTCTCGGGCTGGGGTGGGAGAGCAGGTGGGGAAGAGGCTTGTAGAGGAGGCGACACTTGGGGACACAGGGACCTCTCTGAATGGGGAGGCAGCTCTCAAGTCAGCGTTTCTTTCTTTCAGGCCCTGGTGTTACAGGAGGTGACCCGCTCCTTCTCTGGTCTCCTCCAGGGAGGCAAGGTGGGCCCAGAGCTGCCTGGGGAGCAGCCAAGAGAAGGGCCCGACCCAGGAGGAGAGGAAGGGCCTTCCAGGTAGAGACCCTGAGAGCCGGGCTGGCCCAGTGGTCTGGTTCTGGCGAGAGGAAGGAAGGACGGACCTAGGACGCTGTGGGGGAGCTCTGTCCTCCTCAGCCACTGACTGGGGACACTGGGGCTCCCGGAGGGGGGGGATTGGCCCTTGTCACACAGATAAGAAGCAATGGAGCTGAATCTGCCTTTGGCCTGCACCCCCACCCCACCCCCGAGTCTTCCGGAAGACCTGGCACTGTGGGATGGGGGAGGGGAGCCCAGGCTCCCTGGGGACTCGGGGGGAGGGCATGGGAAGGTGGGAAACTAGCTCTCCTTGGGGTGTGTGGGAGGTCACAGGGAAGACCAGGGGACTGAGCTGAGAGGGGCCCGGGAGAGACGGGTCCCAGAAGCCCCTGGGGGCCGAGGGCCTCTCCCACAGAGCTGGGCCTCCCCCCCCTCCCCAGGCTTGACCCAGGGCCGCTCAGGTGATGAGGACAAGCCTGTCCATTTGGGGGATGGGGTGGGGAGGCTGGGGGTGTTGGGTGGCTCCGGAGACATGATGTGACCAGGGGGGGAAGGCTGAGCCTGGGTGGGATGGGGCCGAGAGCCACGCGAGACCCCACCTCCCTGTCCCCAGGCTGGCCCACCTGCCCAGGATCGCCTGGGAGAATCTCCACTAGCGGGGCTCCCGTGGTCGTGGAGGCCCGGCCGTGCTGTTGACTGGCACCCCGGGAGCGGCGCAGAGGGGGAGCCGGGAGAGCCCCTGGTCCTCCCCCCACCCCCCAGTCCCACACCTGTCCCCGCAACGGTTGCTCGTGGCCCACGTCCTCAGAGTTCCTGGGACTGAAAACCTCAGCCTGGTTGCCCCAGGGACGGGGTGGCCAAGCCTCACGCCATCTGCCCTCCTCAGCCACCCAGCTGGTGCCTGGGTCCCAAGTGAAGATCTCTGCTGGCCTGAGGCCTGAGGCCACCTGTAGCCCCCACACCTCCCGCAGACTGTCACAGAGCGGGCCCGATGGCTTCCTGCCTTGTGCCATGTCGCCTGGGAGCCCCTGGTCCTGGTGGCCACTCCTCCACCCCAAGCTCGCCCACCCGGGGCCACTTCTGGGAGCCTGAGGACTGCGTGCGTGGATCTCTGGGGCAGCCTCCGAGAGACGGTGCCACAGGGCTGCATGGGAGGTGAGGAGCCGAGGATGAGGGGCCCCTTGGGGCTGATGACGCGGATGTGGCCCTTTCAAGCCCAGGTCTCACCCTCTGGGGGTTCGATCCCCAGCTCCAGCCTCTTCCCAGGCCAGCCAGGCGGGGCGGACAGAGGGCCTGAGAAGGGCCTGGGGCAGGCTCTTCCCTGAACGAGGCTGGGAGTTGGAGGGTGGCTCCGGCTGGGGCTTCTGGGCGCAAAGGGATTGGCCGTGGATGGGGCCCGGGGGCACGTCCTTAGCTTGTGTTCCTGCCCCCGCTTTTCTTACCAGCCTGGCCTTGCGTCGTTAGCCGCTTCTGCCCTCCCACTTCTGCCTTGTCACCCGCACGGGGCTCTTGCTGCTTCGAGGGCTCCCAATGCACTTTATTTATTTGCAGTCTGTTTTTCAGGCAGCGGAGCGTCTAGAAAGTCGGGCATCGACTTGAGTAAGACGACTTTCACTTTTCTGTGTGTGCCGAACTCTGCACCGGTCAGCACAGTCTGGTCAGAGCAACGTTCTTGTGTCTGGTGTCGTCAAATTTTGGCGTCTGTCTAAGATACGAAAAAAGCCCCATGAGTTCAATAAAATGAAAAGAAATCTGGAGGCCTCCTGTTTCTCGGGGGGGTCGGGGGGCCAGTGGGGAGGTCACCCCACTGGTGGCCAGGAGCAGGGGGAGGGCCGTAAGGGGGCGGGGCCGGGCCAGGGGACTGTGGCCTGGTCAGAAGATGCTCTGGGACCGACCTGCCCTGGACCATGAGGAGAAGGCAGCAGCACAGGCCTGGCCCAGGACCTGCCAACTTGACCCCTTCACGACCTTTCTTTGAATGACCCAAGTCTTTTCTTCATTTCAGGGCCTGATGTGAGAAAGCACTTAATTCATTAGAAGTCGGAGGGCAGGCTGGGGAGATGAGGCGGAATGGACTGTGTGCAGATCATGCTGTGTCCCTGCAGCAGCAGGTGGCAATGTCCCCATCACCCCCCTGCCGGCCCCGTGGTGCTGACTTTTGGAGAAGCTCAACCTCCACACGGGAAGCCTGCTTCCCTTCCCCACCTTAGATGCAGGCTCTGCCCTCAGAGAGGACAGGCTGGGGGCTCTGAGGCTGCTGCGGGGGCAGGCGGGCCCTGGACAGGGGGCCAGGGGAGCGAGGCCTGTGGAGGAGCACAGCACCCGCCTCAGAGGAAGGAAGGCCCGCAGGACCCAGGAGAGAGGCGACCCAAGGAGACAGGGGGTGGTCACCGCCTGGGGTAAAGGGCCGGGGGTGGGGGCACGCCTCACCTGTCACCAAGAGCACCCCAGAGGTCAAAGTACCTTGATCAGGGTGCCCCTTCCAACATCCGCCACCACAGGAGGGAGGGGTGGACCCCAGTCCCTGCCAGAGCCCCGAGCTTCCCGCCCCTTTGTCCAGATGGTCGTGTTCTGTCCCCGATGGTCCCGCACCCACCGCAGCAACCAGGTGGCCTGGCCCTGCCAGGATGGGGGCGGATGAACCAGCGATCGGGGCCGAGGCCCCCTGGTGAGGAAGGGCCACACTGCCCGCCAGGGAGGAAGGCAGGCTGGCACGTTGCCCTCTGGTGAAGAGCGGCGCCTGAGAGACCAAAGACCTGCGCTCTGATCCAGCTCCTCGGCTGGCCACCGCATGTCTCCAGGCCAGCCAAGCGTACTCGTGCATTCTCAGGAAGGAGCCTATAGGGTGCTGGGGACCTTCCGTGTGATGGTGTCTCTTTGACAGGTGACCTCAAGCCTCAGCAGAAGCAGCCCTGTCACCTTGACGAAAGCAAACAGGCTGATCGGTGCCAAGAGGCTGCCAAGCTCTAGGCACTGTGCTGGGCGCTTTGCTTCCCCAACCTCACTGTCCCCACAGGCACCTCTTGGAGGAGGTCACCAAGCGGATGTCACCTCAGGTTGACCTGTGAGCTAACCTGGGCAGTAGGAGGCTTTCCATCCTTCCCCTGTCCTTGGAATGCTGCTCAGCCCATGGTTCCCACAGTTGGAGCCCTTTTGAGGACGTGGCCCTAAGCTCATAAGGTGTTTCTGAGCTCATCTGGTCTGAATATGTAACTGAATCCCATTAAGCCACTGTACAAAATGCTAAGATTCTGGCAGGCAGGGGCGTTACCATCGTGGCGCAGAGGAAATGAATCCAACTAGGAACCATGAAGGATGAGGGTTCGATCCCTGGCTTCGCTCAGTGGGTTAAGGTTCCAGCGTTTCCATGTGTTCTGGTGTAGGTCGCAGATGCAGCTTGGATCCTATGTTGCTGTGACTGTGGTGTAGGCCGGCAGCTGTAGCTCTGATTCAACCCCCTAGTCTGGAAACTTCCATATGCCACAGGTGCAGCTATCAAAATCAAAAGGAGTTCCCACCGTGGCCCAGCAGTTAACGAATCGAACTAGGATCCATGAGGACGTGGGTTCGATCCATGGCCTCACTCATTGGGTTAAGGATCTGGTGTGAGCTATGGTGTAGGTCTCAGATGTGGCTCGGATCCTGTGTTGCTGTGGCTGTGGTGTGGGCTGGCAGCTGCGGCTCGGATTCGGCCCCTAGCCTGGGAACCTCCACATGCCGCAGGTGTGGCCCTGAGAAGACAAAATCAAAACGAAAAACAAAATCCCTCAACCTTGCTGTTGTGTATGGAACTGAGAAGCAAGAGGAGAGTCAAGAAGGCTCCAGGTGGGGAGCAGTCTGCCCCATCCAGGCCAGATGCGGGGACAACTTGGACCCAGGAAGTGGTTGAAGAGGTCACTAGAAAACGCCTCTCCTTGTCCAACCTGTGTCCTCCCCTCCGACTCTGCCGTGGTACCATCTTTCGGGCATAATTTTAACTATCTTTTCTATTGCTCTGCTCAAAGCCAGATTTAAAAGATTTGGTGGGAGAGGGGGAGAGCTTTCAAGATTAAAAACAACAAGCTAGGTTGTTCTTGAAAGCCTTATGTTTTTCTGACCCAAGCAAGTGTTCCATCTATATTGTGTACAAAGAGCTTTCTAGAATCTGGTACTCTTACTACTAATCCTAGTCCAGAGCCTCGCTTCTCTTCAGGGTCCAGTAAGTATCATCAGTGATGATGATGAAGCCAAACCCAACCTTAGCGTTTGTTTTGAGTTGTTGGTTGCTTGTTTGTTTGTTTCTTTTTGTCCAAAGCAACAACACAGGGAAGATTATCTTGGGTTTCTGAAATGCTGGACTTCAAAATTCTTCCCACTACAAACACGTTCCAGAGTCTCACCGGCTGGACTGAACGAACACGGGGGCCTGGATTCAAGCGTTCCCAGGCATCGGGGGCAGGAAACTGGCCTGCTTCTCCTTGGCAGGGGACAAGGCAAAGCCACCCGAAGGACAGAGCAGAGACAGGCCTGTGGCCGGGCTCTTGTCCTTCGGTTGTCCTCCCAGAGGCGCTGGCAAGCAGAAACAGTGCCAGGGGGCAGCGAGAGGCCAGAGGTTCAGGTGCCTAGGCCTCTGGACCATTCCAGCAAACTGGGAGCCAGCAGAGGAAGGCCATGAGCTCCTGGGAGGCTCACCCCGACTTCGGCTGTAGTACAGCCGCCAGAGTCATGCGGGGGCCTCTCCACTTGCTGTTGGTTTGTTTTTGCCTCCCTTTGGATCTCAGCTACACTTTGTGCAGCTGAGGGTGAGCAGATGAGAAATAGGTGTCGGAGGCCTAGACAAGGTGGAAGGAGTGTGTTGAGTCAGGGTGGCGTGCGGTGGAAGCAGCCCTGCAGCTGGGTTCCCACAACAGGCACCACCCAGGGAGCCCGTCCCATGAGCCAGGCCCTTCCCTAGGCTTCGCTGCATTTGACCCCCGACAGCCCTCCAGGAAGATGTTGCACCCGCTAACTTGACCAGTCACAAAGCTGTGGCTCAGAGAGGCCCAGAGGTCCAGCCCTCCTCATTACGTGGTAGAGCTGCTGTGTCTAACAACAGATCTTGTGCCCTTGACCCTGACACGGTGCTGCCTTTTGTGGTCCTGAGACTGAACAGCTCATCTGACCAGCTTCTTATCGGGCTCATGAGTAATAAAGGTCCGTTCTCAGGGGCCTGAATGCTTCCACATGTCAGCCACTGTGCTCAGTGTTCACTGATTTGTGTGTGTGTGTGTGTGTGTGTATTTTTAGGGCTGCACCTGCAGCATATGGAGGTTCCCAGGCTAAGGGCTGAATCTGAGCTAACAGACGCTGGCCTACACCACAGCCACAGCAACTTGGGATCCGAGCCGCGTCTGTGACCTACACCACAGCTCATGGCAATGCTCAATCCTGAACCCACTGAGCGAGGCCAGGGATCGAACGGGCGTCCTCATGGATACTAGTCAGATTCGGTTCCTCTGAGCCACCAGCTGGAAGTCCAGTGTTCCCTGACTGATGTGCGTTATCTCACTGATTCCTCGCAGAGCCTCAGAATTACTGATCATCGCGCAGATGAAGGAAGTGAAGCGCAGAGAACGTCAGGGACTTGGCCTCTGGCCTCGAACGCTGAAGAGCCCGAGGCCAACTCAGCTGGTTACCCCTCCCAAGCTTGCAGCAACGGCCCTGCGCCTGGTCTAGAGATAGGAGGGGCCCTCTCCAGTACTGCAGGGGTTCTGGAAAGTACCTGCTGACTTACCTGCTCCCCGGACGCATCTGCACATCTTGTAGCGTGCATAGAAATCGGAAGCACACAATCAGTTCATAGGTTCTTATTCTCAAGATCTTGCACCTCGCAGAACTCGAAAACCTCCATGGCGCATCCTCATGGTTTATTCCTCGACAGGAAGCGGATTGGGCCAAAGCTGGGCGACTGCCCCACGCTCCAGCCCGAGGCTGGCCGGCGCTCCTGGCGCCATCTGCTGGCGGCTTCCTTGAACTACATCAGACAGCCCTGGGGCCTGGTGGGTTGCTAAGGCCTTGGGGGACAGACAGGGTCACCCGTTTGACAAAGGGAAGAGAAGAAAGAGAAGGGCGGTCTTGAGGCACAGAGGGAGCGGGAGGAGTGGGCGTCCGTGTGAGACGGCGGAGGGAGCCCCTGCTTTAGCCATTGCGCTGTGATTCCCAGGTTGATAGGCTTTGACTTGTATTAAATTTGGCCCTGGGGCGAGGGCCCCCAGCGGTGC
The DNA here is from genome assembly GCF_054392235.1 of Sus scrofa. Taxonomy (NCBI): domain Eukaryota; kingdom Metazoa; phylum Chordata; class Mammalia; order Artiodactyla; family Suidae; genus Sus; species Sus scrofa. Next base: position 121,187,459 of record NC_139401.1, read on the forward strand.
AACGCTGACCGGCAGGGATCCCCAGGGGGCTTGTATTACGGTTTTGTCTCTGGCATGGATGTCATAATTGTTTGAGTTAATTTTTGCATAGGATGTGAGTTTTGTTTTTAAAGGTGTGCTTTCCCAATGTTTCCAGTACTATTTGTTGAAAATATTTTCTTCATTGTATTGCTTTGACACCTTGGTAAAAAGTCACTTGTCCAATCTGAAACTATCTCTGTGGTCTTTTTTTTTTTTTTTTGTCTTTTCTAGGGCCTCACCTGTGGCATATGGAGGTTCCCAGGCTAGGGGTCGAATCCGAGCTGTAGCCTCCAGCCTATACCAGAGCCACAGTGACTCGGGGTCCGAGCCGTGTCTGCAACCTACACCACAGTTCATGGCAACGCCGGATCCTTAACCCACTGATCAAGGCCAGGGATCGAACCCGCAACCTCATGGTTCCTAGCTGGATTCGCTAGCCACTGAGCCATGATGGGAACTACTCTCTGTGGCTTTTTAAGGATATTATTTCTGTGGCTTTCTTTCAAATCTTTATTAGAAACATGTTTTCATTTCTGGAATCACATTGCATGTAGGACTTGCATGCCACATCCCACTCCATGTTTTAAAGTAAAATGTCAGCTTGTTAAAAAACACGTCCATATAGTTGTGAGTATATTCTCAAATCTGTTCTGGTCCATTGCTCTCTAAATCTACCTTTATGCCAATACCACCCTGCCTGGATTATTATGATGCTCTACTAAGTCTTTTTTTTTTGTTTTTTTTTTTTTTTTTTTTTTTGGTCTTTTTGCTATTTCTTTGGGCCGCTCCCGCGGCATATGGAGGTTCCCAGGCTAGGGGTCGAATAGGAGCCACAGCCACTGGCCTACGCCAGAGCCACAGCAACGTGGGATCCGAGCCGCGTCTGAAACCTACACCACAGCTCATGGCAACGCCGGATCGTTAACCCACTGAGCAAGGGCAGGGACCGAACCCGCAACCTCATGGTTCCTAGTCGGATTCGTTAACCACTGCGCCACGACGGGAACTCCTCTACTAAGTCTTAAAATGAGAGTAAGTCCTGCAACTTTGTTCTATTTTCTTTTTAGGGCCACACCCAAGGCATATGGAGGTTCCCGGGCTAAGGGTTGAATGGGTGCAGCCAGCCTACACCACAGCCACAGAGGATCTGAGCCACACCTGCAACTTATGCTGCAGCTTGTGGCAATGCTGGATCCTTAACCCAGTGAGTGAGGCCAAGGATCAAACCCACATCATCATGGATACTAGTCTGTTGCATTTCTGCTGTACACAATGGGAACTCCTGGAGGCTGGATTTAACTCTAGCCGTGAATGGGGGATGATGGGAAAGAAAGAGTTTTAGGAACGTGATGGGTTAAATGAAAGGTTATACTGATCTTGAGAAGTGAGAAATTCACCCAGCTTGAGACAGGAAAGGCAGTAACAAATTTTAAAACGTGTTGCGACCCTGCTATGCCACCTTTGTCACAAAACACTCTCATTCCTGAGCAGAGTGAGCAGAGTAACTTGGCACTACCTTTCTGGAGGGGGTCAAACCCCTAGGGCATGCATACACTTTGGCCCACTTGCAGGAGGCTAAGGTATGCAATTGATCATGACTGCGCCACAGCATTTATCCACAATGACATCTGTTACTGCATCACTGATAAAAGAACAAAAACAAATAAAGACAACAAAAGCAAATGAAACCCAGCAACAACCCCAAACTCAAATCTCCAACCAAGAGTTCCCGTCATGGCACAGGGAAAACGGATCTGACTAGGAACCATGAGGATGTGGGTTCCATCCCTGGCCTTGCTCAGCGGGTTAAGGATCCGGTGTTGCCATGAGCTGTGTTGTAGGTCGCAGATACAGCTCAGATCCCACGTTGCTGTGGCTGTGGCTGTTGTGTAGGCTGGCGGCTGCAGCTCCGATTAGCTCCCTAGCCTGGGAACCTCCATATGTCGTGGGTGCGGCCCTAAAAAACAAACAAAAGCTCTAACCAAACAACAACAAAGGAAGACACGGAGAGGTAGTAAGGTGCCAGGCATTTCTGCACCGTTCTTGTCAGTTGCACCCCCTCTACCCCCAGAGGCAGGGCTCCGGGACCAAGCCCCTGTCTCAGGTCCTTGCCTCTAAACCCATGACGTGCTTCCTTACCAAGGTCCTCCAGAACTGGGGTCATTCCGGGTCCCCATTCTTACCCTCTCCTCTGCACTATTCCTCACCACCGTCTTTTTTTTTTTGTCTTTTTAGGGCTGAGCGGCATACAGAGGTTCCCAGGCTAGGGGACTAATCGGAGCTGTAGCCTGTAGCTGCTGGCCTATATCAAAGCCACAGCAACGCGGGATCCAAGCCGTGTCTGCGACCTACACCACAGCTCATGGCAACACCAGATTCTTAACCCACTGAGCGAGGCCAGGGATCGAACCTGCAACCTCTTGATTCCTAGTCACATTCGTTAACCACTGAGCCATGACAGGAACTCCATCCTCACTGCCATCCTTGCTAGAAACCGTCTTTGCAGCCTAATGGGGAAAAGTTAGAAGGGTAGGCATTTGGCATGGTGATGTCCTAAGCTGGTGGGAGTTCAAGGCTAGGAAACCAGTTTCTGGCAAAGACTAAGGTGAGCAGTGTGGGGACTGCTACCCAAGTTTTTGGACATGTGAGCACCAATTACTTCTGCTTCTGCCAAAGCTGTCAGGCAGGGCAACTGCTGCATGCAATAAACATTTCAGCTTTGTTCCTTCTAAAGACCATGTTAAAATATAATGGACACACCAAAATACTTTTTTAAAATTACGCCCAATAAAACGATTTTATTTTTAATTTTTAAATTGAAGTATTATTGATTTACAACATTCATTTTAGATGTGCAATCTACTGCTTCAATATTTTTAAAGATTATACTCCAGTTAGAGTTATTATAAAATATTGGCTATATTCCTTGTGCCATACAATATATCCTTGCTGCTTGTTTATCTTATGCATAATAGTTTGGATCTCAATCTCTACGCCCACCTTCCGCCTTCCCCCTCCCCACTGGGAAACACTAGTTTGGTCTCTATGTCTGCACACACAGGGACATTCTCTTTTTTTCTTCCGTATTTCTTTTTTTTTTAAATTTTATTGCAGTCTAGTTGACTTTCAAAGGCATGCTAATTTCAGGCATATAGCAAAGTAAATGTTATACACATACATATATCTGTTCCTTTTCAGATTCTTTTCCCACTCAGGTTATTACACCGTATTGAGCAGATTTCCCTGTGGTGTACAGTAGGTCCTTGTTACCCATTTATTTTATGTATAGGCGTGTGTATATGTCAATCCCCTAATTTATCCCTCCTTCCGACATTCCCCCTTTGGTAATCCTAAGTTTGGTTTCAAAATCTACAAAAACGCTCTTACATAGGAAGCCTTCGTTTCTTGATTCCTGATCCCAGAACCACTCCCACCGAGGCTGGGAGCGCTTGAAGTAGCTCTTGTCCTGGGCCGCGCCGGCCTGGGTAAAACAAGGAGTAGGGTTTCATGGTGGTTGTGGTGTGTCCTGACCCAGGACTGCAGGAATGGATTCCTCTGCAAAGTCCCGGCGAGGGCTGGCCCTGTACACTTACCTGGAGTCTCCATTCACATTTGCAATGCAACGCTCTACCAGCAGATGGCGATGAGGAGCAAAGAAAACAAATCCCACGCCCTCTTCCGGGATTTTAGCCAATGAAATCTGAATATCTTGAGTCCTGAAGGGGCGGCTAGGGCCGGTGGGGGAGCCTTCTGCCTGGTGTAAGGTATGTATATTTTTTCTCAGCGTGACGTGGGTATGGATCAGGGGAGGAGCACCCTATGTTTTGAAATGGCTTAAAGCTTTTCTGGACAAGACTTGCTGAAGAGGAATGATTTATGTTAAAGCACTGCTGAGAACATTTCCAAAGTTCAAGTCCATGCATGGGTCCAGTCGTGGCAGTAAGAAAGATGGCTGGCAAAATTGGAATGTTCGTGATTTTTTTCCTATACCTTTCCTGGCCGTAATAAGATGTCTCATGTACAGTATCCATGCATGTAAAGATGTGTTACTCTGCTGGGAAGGAAGGCAACGGGCCTTATACTTGTGAGATTAGCCAGGGTGGTTTGTTACTAGCCACCTACGCCTGCTGATCAGCATAAGAAGCCTTCATCTGTCCAGGGAGGTTTTAAGAAATGGAGGACTTCTCTGGTGGCTCAGCAGATTAAGGATCCGGTGTTGTCACTGCAGCAGCTCGGGTCACTGCTGTGATGCGAGTTTGATCTCTGGCCCAGGGAACTTTCACATGCCGTGGGTGCAGCCAAAAACAGAAGACAAACAAATGAAAAAGTATTGAAGCTAAAGCCTAGGATATCTTAGGGCGTCCTGCTGGATTTCCGCACACGCAGCAGCATGGGACTGGGGACACGAAGTGTTCAGAATTCTTTGTGTCCCTTGAAGTCTGTCAGGTTATTGGAATAACAGGGAAGCGCCTGCTGGAATCTCCACGGTCCCTGGGTGAAGCTGAGGAACAATGCTTGCTTAACTCGAGTAATTTCTCCAGGACTTGGTCAATTACGTGGGGTCACTTAATCGGGGAGGGGGGAAGGTAATAAGCACTAGGCTGAAAAAGAAACGCTTTCCTCACCAGCTGGCCACTCTCCAACAACTACCAAGAACGGAAGACTTCTGGTTTCTGTGGATGCCAGAAGATATTTGTGAAAAGTAACTCCATTAGCACAAAGCCCCTTAATTGTCCAGGATTAAGGGTGTTGGTTCTGAACCGGGGCCTTGGCAGGAAAAAGGGCAGGCCCAGGAGAAGTAGAGCAAGAATCAGGAGTCTGGGAACAGGTTAGCTGGGTCCTGAGCTCTGGTTCCATCCCAGGCTGCGGGTTTCATCTGAGGCTCAGGATCCTCTTCCAAGATCTCGGGTGGTTAAGAGAATTCCTTTCCTTGTGGTTTTATGGCCTTCTTGCTGGCTGTCAGCTGGGGGTGACTCTCAGCTCCTAGAGGCTGTCCACGGTTTCCTTGCCAAGTGGCCTATTTTTTTAAAAAACAGAGAAATACACAAGGCTGGGACGGTGATGGGAAGTCCAGAATGGTAGGGCGAGGACCTCCATAAACCTGCTTCTCCATAAAAGCAACGGATCGCTGGCAGAAATCGTCAAAGTCCAGTTGTTCAGAGGTCTGGAAAGTAACCAAAGGATTGCAACATTCTGAGATGCTTTTATTCTAGCAAAACTGCTGAATCTCAGAAGAACAGTAAGAACAGCAGGGTTGATGGTTTTTTAACTTGGATTATTCCCATCCCCTTCTCTCCAGCTTCATGGGAGCCTTAAAATCCAGCAGCCTCGGAGTTCCCATCGTGGCGCAGTGGTTAACGAATCCGACTAGGAACCATGAGGTTGCGGGTTCGGTCCCTGCCCTTGCTCAGTGGGTTAACGATCCGGCGTTGCCGTGAGCTGTGGTGTAGGTTGCAGACGCGGCTCGGATCCCGCGTTGCTGTGGCTCTGGCGTAGGCCGGTGGCTACAGCTAGATTCAACCCCTAGCCTGGGAACCTCCATATGCCGCGGGAGCGGCCCAAGAAATAGCAACAACAACAACAAAAAAGACAAAAGACAAAAAAAAAAAAAAAAAAAAAAATCCAGCAGCCTCGAAACGGCAAGAGCTCTGAAAACCACCAACCTGAAAGATGGACCCAAAAGGAAAAAGAGCCCCAATGGAAACAGCCCAGATGTCCTTCCATGAATGGCGATTAGCTGAGTGCGGAGTGAAATTTGAGAAACTTTTGCTTTTTACTTTAGAGCACTTCTATACGATTGCATTGTTACAAGAGTGTTACTTGAAAAATAAATAAGAGTAATAAAGACAAACCAGAGGAAGAGTTCCTGACAATGCTCTAATGATGGAGGGACGATAGCTGGAAATCGTACAGAACTATTCATTGCTATGTCTTTTTTTTTTCCCCACTGTACAGCAAGGGGATCAAGTTATCTTTACATGTATACATCACAATTACATTTTTTCCCCCACCCTTTGTTCTGTTGCAACATGAGTATCTAGATTTTTTTTTTTGTCTTTTTGCCATTTCCTGGGCTGCACCCACAGCATGTGGAGGTTCCCAGGCTAGGGGTCCAATCAGAGCTATAGCTGTCGGCCTACACCCCAGCCACAGTAACGTGGGATCCGAGCCGCGTCTGCGACCTACCTCACAGCTCACGGCAACGCTGGATCCTTAACCCCCTGAGCAAGGCCAGGGATCAAACACAAGACCTCATGGTTCCTGGTCGGATTCGTTAACCACTGAGCCACGACAGGAACTCTGGCTATGTCTAATTTAAAACCTATATAAAACATTGATGTTCTTTTTATCTGATGTGCCATCTTTTTTTTTTTTTTGTCTTTTTGCCTTTTCTAGGGCCACACCTGCAGCATAAGGAGGTTCCCAGGCTAGGGGTCTAACCGGAGCTGTAGCCACCGGCCTACACCACAGCCACAGTAACGTGGGATCCGAGCCGCGTCTGCGACCTACACCACAGCTCAGGGCAACGCCGGATCGTCAACCCACTAAGCAAGGGCAGGGATCAAACCCGCAACCTCATGGTTTCTAGTCGGATTTGTTAACCACTGCGCCACAACAGGAACTCCTGATGTGCCATCTTTAACATTTCATTTTCATGAAAGCCAAAGAATGTTTCTAAGGGCTTTTATAGACCTGCATTTGACCTTTGGTTCCTGTTTCTACTTTCCCCATAAGGTTCTAAGTTCATCAACTGTAAATTCTCTGACCATGATGGTTTTTTAAAGATGTCACCATAGCAATGGGGAGAAACAATGGCCCAGGGCTTTATCTTGCAAGCTTAGTTTACTATTGACTACTCTTTGTTAAAATAACTATGAGTTAACTCAGCTATAATCTAGAAAGCTAACCCAAAGCCATCACAAGCAGCTTTTTGTCCCCAAGTTAAAGTCCGACCTGTGGCCTGAAAGTGGTTTTGACCGTGCAGGATAATACATCCTGTACCCAAGAAGCACATTAGCAGGAACCCTTTAGGTAGCTGCCTGCCATGACAACATCCCCGCAATTCCTCAGGAGGCCCTCTAGGTGAAGGAGCCTGGGAAAAAGATCTGCCATGAAAAACACCCCTCACCTTCCACTCCAGACACAACACTCATCCGCGTTCTATTGAGACGAAGAAATAACCCGTAGGTGAGTTTTGCGCAAATGACCCTCACGAGCATGTAGCATTTTGAATTTCAGGTTTAAAATTGTATTTATGTTTCCACAACTCGGAAAAGCCTAACTTAGACGCTAATTCGAACCAAGTAAGATGTCACTAAGCCGATCACCTATAGGGAGTCCCCACCTGGGACCCCGTGGTGCCTCACACCACGTAGAGTAGATTTTGATGTCTCAGTTGCTGTCTTGGAGTGTTCGCATTTGGATGAGATGCTAGAGAGGAAACAGCAGGAACTGGAATGGTGCTTAGAGCTGCAGCCAGAAATTCGCTGTCCTAGTAAGAGAAATAGATGCTTTAATCCCTCCGGTGGAGACAGCAGAATTGATCAGAGGGAAACGAGAAGATCCTGCTGGGGGGGGGGGGGTGCAGCTTTATCACGGGATCAGAAAAACCTCGGAGTCAGTCTATGCAGAAGATAACCATAGGGGCTCACCTGTCGGCGCAACACTGAAGGCTGTATTTATGGAGAATTAAACTTCTGACATCATTGATGACATCTACAGGAATAGTCTCCTCTATAGACCGGTGGGAATGGTCCACTGCTTTTGGGAAGCAGTTTTCAAAGATTTAGTAAAAGCCATGAAGCTCTTTGTACTCTCTGACCTAGCAATTCCCATCTTGGACGCGCCTCTAAGGAGATGCTCCAAACGATGGACAATTCATGGGACACAGATGGTCATCAAGGTGCCACGGATCTTACCGGCATATGAAAAAAGGATGCATCAAGTATGCAAAACAGCTGATGTTGGCTGTCATCTAACCCCTCCCCCCCTTGCCGGGCCCCCGCCGGCAGATGCTCTTGAACGTGATGTCACCATCTCACGGGCGTCATGAGATACGGAATCCCTGCCACACAATATCCATTTAGAAAGGGGAAGGGAGAGACCACCCTTGGTGGTCCCCAAACTGTCACCCATGTCATGTTCTGCTGGAGAGGAGAGGCAGAGGCTCTTCACTCTGATGAAGGAGTGAGTTTCTTGGGTGGCTTTTCGGCTGTCCCTGGTTTCTGCTCTCTGGCAAGATTAACCTCGTCCATATTCGTCGTGGACGTATCTGAGCAAGGCCTGGGGAAGGAGTCCCCTTCTGGGATGCAGCAGTCCGCTTCCTGGTGGTAGGCCACGTGCATGGTGGGGTTGGCACTCGCAGGTCCTTGATGCTGAGACTGGAAGTTTCTCCAGCAAGAGGACCCCTTTACCCATTTAAGAGGTTAGACATCTCTTTGCTTCTGGTTAATTCTATAGACTGATGCCTGCAGCAGACAGTTACCAAACACTGGATTCCAGACTGGGTGGTTTTGTCGCTTAGCATTAATCCACGTCACTAAGCCCATTCCCTTGTCTCTGAGTTTAATGACCGCCTTGGTTTCTGCTTTAGGCTAAAATGAAACAACACGTGGGAAGGAGAGGCTCCGGGAGGACAACTGGTATCTTTCCCAGGCAGGGACTGTCCAGCCTACAGTGTTTCTGAAAAGCTGAGAGGATCAGGCTTTGGCTCCTCCAGGGTCTCTGCCTTCGCTGGCCCTGCCTGAAAATTTTAATGGCTGTGTTCTTGTGATGAGTTCAGCTGAATGGACGTCAAGTAACGCTGGATTGTGAGGTGGGGGTGGAGGGGTGAACGTTTTCCATACTTTATTTTTGGTCTTTTGATGTCTATCTGTGCTTCTTTTTTTTTTTTTTTTTGTCTTTTTGCTATTTCTTGGGCCGCTCCCGCGGCATATGGAGGTTCCCAGGCTAGGGGTTGAATCGGAGCTGTAGCCACCGGCCTACGCCAGAGCCACAGCAACGCGGGATCCGAGCCGTGTCTGCAACCTACACCACAGCCCACGGCAACGCCGGATCGTCAACCCACTGAGCAAGGGCAGAGACCGAACCCGCAACCTCATGGTTCCTAGTCGGATTCGTTAACCACTGCGCCACGACGGGAACTCCTATCTGTGCTTCTTATGCCCCCATATTTGGGTGATTTGAAAGTGTCAGTGCCCTTCAGGCAATGCCCACTGGGAGCACAGCTGAAGTCCAACAAGTTGGGGTCATTACTCATTGCAGTGAGGAAGAACCAGCACCGCGGGGGAGCAATGAGGTGTTTCAGTATAAGAAGCGCGATGGAGTTCTTCCAAGAATGTAACACTGAAGGGTCAGGGGGCCAGAAAGTGATATGACCAAGAAAGAAACTGAAGGATTGGATCTTGCTATTCAGGCTGAATAAGAAGTCAAAATTACATGAAAGATTGGAGTGCCCGTCGTGGCGCAGTGGTTAACAAATCCGACTAGGAATCATGAGGTTGCAGGTTCGATCCCTGGCCTCGCTCCGTGGGTTGAGGATCCGGTGTTGCCATGAGCTGTGGTGTAGGTTGCAGACTCAGCTTGGATCCCGCGTTGCTGTGGCTGTGATGTAGGCCGGTGGCTACAGCTCCAATTCAACCCCTAGCCTGGGAACCTCCATATGCTGCGTGAGCGGCTCTATAAAAGGCAAAAAGACAAAAAAAAAATTGTATGAAAGATAATTTTGAGAGTTGGGGAGAAGAGGACAGCAGTCAATAGTGTCCAATAGGGGGATGACCGGAAAGAAACAGACTGAATTTTGTCACGACTATACTAATTGAATGACGGGGGCAGAAGCCAGATTGCAGTAGTTGAGGAGTGAACAGGAGAGTAAGATGGGAAGGCAGCAAGTATAGACAATGCTTTTGAGAAGCACGACCTTGAAGGTAGAAGAAAGGCAGCAGCTAACAATGCAGAGTCAAGGGTGCTGATTATGTTGGTGTTATTTCAATGGGACAGGCTTGAATTTGTTTAAAGGTTGCCGATAAACATTAAGTGGAGAAGGGGTTGAAAATAGAGGGGCCAAGGGAGGAATGGAGGAAAGAGATAGGAGAGGATTCATTCACATGTTTGAGAGGCTACCATTTGCCTCACACTGTGCAGGTCCTGAGGATGCAGTCGTGATCAACACGCAAGGCACAGATGGAGAGACGGCGTGGGCTCCGAAGGAGTGAGCCCTCTTCCTTTGCGACAAGAAGAGAGAGGGCAAAGATGGCTTCTGAGGTGAGGAGGGGGCTGAGTGGCTTGAAACTAGAAAGCTAAGGGACTTCCTGCTTAAAAATGTCCCTTTTCCCCAAAGAGTGGGAAGCAAATGCCTTTTACTATGACTGAGGAGTCAACGTGGGACATGGATAAAAAAGATGATGGTTCATTTTATGAGTCGATTCGGCAGAGCCACACCACCCAGATATTTGGTCAAACACCAGTCTAGATGTTGCCTTGAAGGTATTTCTCAGATGAGAGTAACATCCACACCAGTAGATTTTGTGTAAACAGGTCAGCCTCCTTTGTGTGGGTGGGTCTCCTCAGTTGAAGACCTTTCCGAGCAAAAGACAAATCTTCTGAGGAAGAAGGAATTGTGTCAGTTCAAAGGTATCGAGCCTTTGGACTCAAGCTGCAGCATCACCTCTTCCCTGGGTCCCCAGCTTGCGGGCTTGCCCTGCAGAATTCAGACATGCCAGCCCCCCGAGGGCTGCATAGACAGATATATACATACAGACGTATCCTATGGGTTTGTTTCTCTGGAGGACCCTGACTAAGACAGAGAGAGACTGAGACGGCTGGCTTGGGATGCAGAGAAGACTGCTAGATGGCGTCAAGCCCTGAGTTGGGGTTGGAGACCTTGGTGGATGTGCAGCGGCTGGCACCCCTCCACCTGGTAGTAGGCTTTCATCTAGCAGCACTCAGCAGCCCTCCAGCAAGAAGGCAGGTGCAGTTGGATGGCTTCAGGATGGGAGTTCTCCTGGGGAAGCGGAGCAGAAGTATAAGGGGACACAGAGTTGTTGAATTCTGTACCAGAGGTCTATTCTGGATTGGGAAGGATCTGAAGACAGAAAGAGGAGAATTGAGTAGGAGGACACGGATGGGTGAGGGGACTGCAATCTGGTGAGATTCAAAATCAGACCCAAACAACAACAACAAAGAGGTAGGTTATGGGTTGAATTGGGACCCTCCAATAAAGATACGCTGAAGTCCCAATGTCCAGTACCTCAGAATGGGATCTTATTTATTTACTTATTTATTGCTTTTTAGGGCCGCACCCGCGGCATATGGAGGTTCCCAGGCTAGGGGTCAAGTCGGAGCTACAACTGCCGGCCTACACCACAGCCACAGCAACTCGGGATCTGAGCCTCATCTGCGACCTACACCACAGCTCACGGCAACACCGGATCCTTAACCCACTGAGCAAGGCCAGGGATGGAACCTGCAACCTCATGGTTCCTAACCAGATTCGTTTCCGCTGCACCATGATGGGAACTCCCGGGATCTTGTTTAGAATGAGGATCTTTTTGGGAGTTCCCATGGTGGCTCAGGATGCAGGTTCGATTCCTGGCCTCGCTCAGTGAGGGAAATTTGGGGAAATTTGGACACGAGGGAAGAGGAAATGTAGACACAGAGGAAGAACACGTGAGGAGAGAGGGCTGCAGTGATGCATCCACAAGCCAAGGCATTGCCCAGGATTGCCCGCCGGCGGTTAGTAAGAGGCAAGGAAGGAATTGCTTTGAGGTTTCGGAGGGAGCACAACCCCACCAACACTTTCATTTCAGACTTCTGGCTTCCAGAACTGGGAGACCATAAATTTATGTTATTTTAAGCCCCCCAGTTACAGAGCCCTCGCAAATTAATACTCGCTATTTGGGGCGTAGGGGAGTCCAAGAGCCTGAGTTTTTTAGAGAGTAGATTCTAATTGAGTTCAGACCCCTGAAGCAGGTAGGAAATTTTGAGGGGGTGAATAGAATAATCAGAATAATCAGTTCCCCCCGGAGTTTCTGAAAAATCCAGATTTGTAGAGGTTGATGGCGTGATGTCAGGTAACTGGGGGCTTCACCAGAGGCCACTGGACTCTGTCTTTCCTTCTTTTTTTTCTTTTTTTTTTTTTTGGTTTTTAGGGCTGCACGTGCAGCATATGGAGGTTCCCAGCTCCAATTGGAGCTCTAGCTGCCAGCCTACACCACAGCCACAGCAATGCAGGATCCGAGCTGTGTCTGCAACCTACACCACAGCCCACAGCAATGTTGGATCCTTGACCCACTGAGCGAGACCAGGGATGGAACCTGCATCCTCATGGATCCTACTTGGGTTCGTTACTGCTGAGCCACGACGGGAACTCCTTGATTCTTTCTTATCTCAACCCCAAACCTGCTGGTGGTCCTAGGGTACCCCAGAGAAAGCCAGGGGTTCAGAATGTAGGGCCTCCGCAAGGTAATCATTTGGGGATCCAAAGAGCACTCTCTTGCTTTCCCCAAACATTGCTACAAGGCATTTTGTGCGAAACTGTCATGGCAAACAGACTTGCGGTTCACCATAGGGTAACTTCCTTGGGCCGTCACTAGGCAACAAATCAAGATGGTTCCATCTGTAGCCAATTACATGCTCTCCAGCAAAAGACACTTTCTTTAGGAAGCAAACGGACAAGCTCTGTACAATTCCATACCCACAGCAGAGACGCCTTACTTTGCTCAAAACACTTTCACCGTTTGGAGTTTCTTCAAAACAAAGGCCAAAACTTCAGGCCATATGCTGGGTTATAAGAGCCTCATTATTGTAAGAGGAGTGTCTGGTTTTGTTTGATAAAGCTGGGGTGGCAGGTGACCCATTTCATTGACCTACTTTCAGTCGACATTGAAAGTATCAACTGAAGCCACCTCATGTCAGTTGCAGAGATCTGTCCTTCAAAATTAAAGAAAAATATTACTTTGGGTTTCCTCATATTCAACAACAAATGTCTGTTGGAGGTCAGCTCCAAAACGAACAGGACACAGCTCCTGCCCTCAGTGATACGTGCTACGACCTAGTTGGGGAGACAGTACATGTAAACAGAAAGATAATAATGCAAAGTAGCATAGAGGTGATTTCATTTAATCCTCAGAAGAACCCCACGAGGGATGTACAAGAATAGTGTATTATCTATAGTTATAGCTATTTTACACACGAGGAAATCAAGGCACAGGGAGGCTAAACAAATTGTCTAAGAAAATATAGCTAGTACCTCCAGTATTTGAGTCCAGGTAGTCTGGTTTCAGAGTCCACACTCTTTTTTTTTTTTTTTTTTTTTTTTGCCTTTTCTAGGGACGCTCCTGTGGCATGCGGAGGCTCCCAGGCTAGGGGTCTAATCGCAGCTGTAGCTGCAGGCCTACACCACAGCCACAGCAATGTGGGATCCGAGCCGAGGCTGCGACCTACGCCATGGCTCATGGCAACGCCAGATCCTTAACCCACTGAGCAAGGCCAGGGATTGAACCCAAAACCTCATGGTTCCTAGTCGGATTCGTTAACCACTGAGCCACGACAGGAACTCCCCTGCGCCACGACGGGAACTCCTAGACTCCACACTCTTAAAACTATGCTAGAGTAAAAATGAAGGACTATGGAGTTCCCGTCCTGGTGCAGCAGAAACGAATCCGACTAGGAGCCATGAGGTTGTGGGTTCGATCCCTGGCCTCGCTCAGTGGGTTAAGGATCCAGCATTGCTGTGAACTGTGGTGTAGGCCGGCAGCTGTAGCTCCGATTTGACCCCTAGCCTGGGAACTTCCATATGCTGCGGGTGCGGCCCTAAAAAGCAAAAAAAAAAAAAAAAAAAAAAAAAAAAAAAGTGCAAGATTTATGTACAAGGATGTTTATTGCAGTATTGTTTATAATAGAAAAGATGGAAATGACCCAAATGTCTATTGATAAAGGAACTGACAAAATATACAATAGTGCATTATTTAACAAAAACTAGATAGAGCTACATGTATGAATATGGAAAAATGTCCTGTTGTACAGATCATTGAAGAAAGAAAGTTTAAAAATAGTATGAGTAGGTTGTTTAAAAATTGTTTTGTCAATAAATGTTATTATACATGCAAGAAAAAATATTTGGAGGAATAGATACCAAACTCAACATAGTTATCTTTGAATGGCTGGGACTATGCAATACTTTCACTTTCGAGAATACTCCTACGGTTCTGCAATGTTACAAAATTTTGGAATCAGGAAATGACATTACATTTTTTCCTAGTTAAAAAACAATGTAAAACCTTCCTCTGAGAAAACACATGATAACATTTTTGAGTGAAAGCTAGCTTCTGAGAAAATCTTGGTTTACTCCATAGCTCAGGGAATAGATTTGACAGCTCTTAACTTGACCAACCAAGTGTAACAGAGTGGAGTTTAGCAAAAGGCTCTGAGCAATTAAACCTGCAGAATAATTACCAGCCATCAGAGCTTCTGATGGAACCCAGGCCTTTGCACTGTCGTCTTTGATCTGCTCTCAGGGCCTAATGCTCTAAGCACTTAGTGCTTTGGTGGGGGCAGGGGGTGAGAGCTCAGTTCACATAAGACCACCTTCTTAAAAACCTTCCATGGCTACCAATTGCCTACAGACCAAACCCAACCAAATCCAAACCATTTAACATGGCCTTCAAGGTCCTATGTCACTTCCTAGCCCTAAATTCCCAACCCAGTCAAAGGGCTTATATAGCATAATGCTAAAGAGTTCAGGCTTTAGATCTTTTTTTTTTTTTAAACCACCTTTATTGAAGTGTCATTGATACGCAAAGAACTGAACATATTTAATGTGTACAATTTGATGTTTTATTTTTCAAATAATTAATTCATTATTTTTTATTTTTTGTCTCTTTTTTTTAGGGCCGCACCTGAGGCATACGGAGGTTCCCAGGCTAGGGGTGGAATGGGAGCTGCAGCCGCTGGTCTACACCACAGCCGCAGCAACTCTGGATTCGAGCCATGTCTACAACCTGAACCACAGCTCATGGCAATGACAGATCCTTAACCCATTCATCAAGGCCAGGGATCGAACCCACCTCCTCAAGAATGCTAGTCAGATACCTTTTTTTTTTTTGCTGAGCTATAATGGGAACTCCTCAGGCTTTAGATCTTTAGCCAGATCTAGGATAGAATTTTCTGCCTCATCTCCTTTTCAACAAACCCTAAGCTATTTGTTCTTCAAAGCCAAGTGAACTTGTCCTTTCTCCATGCCCCACCCTTCCCAGATCCCTATCAGAAAGCATTCAGCTGTCTTTCCCTTAAACTCCTGCATAGCTCTGTACTGTGCTTACAGAGTAAGTTTTTTGTAATGCCTCTCTTAAAAAAATGTCAGCCCCATTAAGGTAAGAAGACCTCGCAGTGCACAGCATATTGCTTGCACAAGCCAGGCTGATAGCAAATATTTACGGAATGAATGAATAAATGAATGAATGGATTTCCTTGTTCATCAACCGCCCGGCCCTATTATACCTGCCACCACCAGGTGGCAGTATTCTCCCTTTCAACACACTGCCACACATTAGAGCCTAATAACGTCTTGCAAGTAGAGCAACTTCCAGTTTAAGATAGTTTGGTAGAGATGAAAGTTCTGAACTCAGGGTCAGGTAACTTGGCCTTTTATCTTCAGATCTTCTCCTAAGTAGATATGTGACCTTCAAGTCGGCCCCTTCACTTCCTGGATCTGTTTCTGTGTCTTCAAGATGAAGTAGTAGGATGGGATGATTTGCATAGTCCAGCATTCTATGACTTTCATTCTCTGCAAACTCCAGATAACTAGAGCTATGAGATCCTTGGATAGTTGCCATCATTATTTCTCATTTATTCTAGAATGTTCTTGCGATAACAATATGGTCAGAGGCATTTCCTTATAATCCTCTCCAAACAGTCTTTCCTTGTTTGGATATGATGGGTTACACCAGGACCGGATCTTCCCAAGTCTTTGACTAGGGTTGACCCTCAGGAGGAAACTGGGTAGTGATCCTTAGAAGTGAGAGAAAGAGGTGGATGAGGGGGGAAAACTCAGTTTAAGGGGATCAGCCAAATCCTATATTAGCGGGAAGGAACTCTGAAGTATTTATTTTGAAACTATTTTTCTTCTGTATAAATGTGTTTCAAAAGTCATATTCAGGAAAAGGAGTACTTACTTCTTTTTTTCCTTGTCTTTTTGTCTTTTGTTGTTGTTGTTGTTGCTATTTCTTGGGCCGCTCCCGCGGCATATGGAGGTTCCCAGGCTAGGGGTTG
The DNA here is from genome assembly GCF_054392235.1 of Sus scrofa. Taxonomy (NCBI): domain Eukaryota; kingdom Metazoa; phylum Chordata; class Mammalia; order Artiodactyla; family Suidae; genus Sus; species Sus scrofa. Next base: position 121,203,749 of record NC_139401.1, read on the forward strand.
AATCGGAGCTGTAGCCACCGGCCTACGCCAGAGCCACAGCAACGCGGGATCCGAGCCGCGTCTGCAACCTTCACCACAGCTCACGGCAACGCCGGATCGTTAACCCACTGAGCAAGGGCAGGGACCGAACCCGCAACCTCATGGTTCCTAGTCGGATTCGTTAACCACTGCGCCACGACGGGAACTCCCAGGAGTACTTACTTCTTATCACTACTATTGTAGTTCAGCTATCCAAATTTTTTTAAAAACCACAGTTCTGTATCAATACAACACTGCCGCTGCCTTCCCAGTTGGGGAATAGACAGGAGGCCAAGGGAAGTACAGGCCGACATAGGAGGAGAGAGACTCTTATTGTCTAAATTAGGTTTTAAAGGCAAGAAAGGACAAAGGGCTGCCAAGTTTATTTCGAAAAAGATGTACATAAGCAGGGGTTTACATTTACTTAACAGATTTAACGGGCATTGCGTTTAAAGTTTTGATACTTATTATTATTATTTTTTTTTGTCTTTTGTCTTTTTAGGGTCGTGCCCACGGCACATGGAGGTTCCCAGGCTGGGGGTCTAATCGGAGCTGTAGTTGCCGGCCTACACCACCGCCACAGCCACGCCAGATCCAAGCCACATCTGTGACCTACACCACACACCACAGCTCACGGCAACACTGGATCCTAACCCACTGAGTGAGACCAGGGATCGAACCTGCATCCTCATGGATACTGGTCAGGTTCATTACTGATGAGTCACAATGGGATATGTTCTTTTGGTCAAAAGTTGAACTTAGTGTAGAAGTCTGATTCTAGCTCCTGATGAAATTTAGAATAAGGATCTTCTCTAAGAGGGAAGCTGACAAGTGGGGGAAAAATGCTTCCTGGTTACAAAGAACTAAATGTTAGTTTAGGAACTAAACTTCCTTTAAGTTTAAAGCTTAAACTTTAGCTGATTCAATAATCTTAATGCCTCTAAAGAGATAATATCTTCATAGACAACAGCAGGAAAGGATGGGGAGATTTTTTTGGGTACATGTGCAGCATTAAGGGACAGTGGGACTGAATCTCATAATATTTTTTTTCTTTTTTAAATTCTTTTTTCTTGAATCATAATATTAAGTGAAAGAAAAATAGATTTCAATATCTATACACAATATGAGCCATGGTCTTTGTGTGTGTGTGTCTTTTTGTTTTTTTAGGGCTGCACCCACAGCATATGGAGGTTCCCAGGCTAGGGGTCGAATTGGAGCTGTAGCTGCCAGCCTACACCACAGCCTCAGCAATGCGGGATCCAAGCCGAGTGTGCAACCTGCACCACAGTTCACGGCAATGCCAGATCCTTAACCCACTGAGCGAGGGCAGGGATCCAACCTGCATCCTCATGGTTCCTAGCTGGGTTCGTTTCCACTGAGCTGCGATGGGAACTCCCGAGCCCTTGTCTTTAATTGTAGTGCACACACATAGAAAAATGAATGGCAGACGATATAAAAAATATGTTCATGGCAGTTATGACGGCAAGACAGGAAATAAGCAATTTTTGTTTCCTTCTGTATAATTTTCCGTATCTTCTCAATTCTCTTGGGAAATGAATGTCAAGGGCAAGCAACTATGTTCGGACTGGAAATGACAGTTCTGTGGATCCCTGAAGCCCGTCTTGCTGCCCAGCCCCCACAGAGGATCCAGGAAAAAGCCTCCTTGGAGCTGAGCTACTAAGGAGTCACATGTCCCCTAGACTGGCCTGCGTTACGTGTCCGGTGAAAAGAGCTCCTTTGCCGCTTGAGCTTAAAGGAACTTAGGCCAGAAGTAGCCTAAGGTAGGGCTAGTTGTTTCTCCTCTTTGGGTAAGGTCATGGGTGCTTGCTGGGGACAGAAGGCGACTCTGGTCTGTCATGTCCTAACAGACCATGAGATGCAGGGATTAAGGGATAACGCGGCCCCAGTCCTGTTCTAATGAAAATCACTTCACTCCTCCTGGAAAAAGCCCCAGCGCCTAGTGGGGGGGGGGGGACGCATCAGACTTTGAGGACACCCCCAGTGCCTGCAGGGTGCACATGCATGCGCACGCCTGAAATAAAATGTCCACACATAGCACCCTATGATTGGGGCCGGTGGCCTTGGCGTTGACCTCTAAGGTCGCACAGGGCTCCGTGCTCGGGCTTGCATGTGGTTTACTGGTCTGCTAACACTGTCTTGAAATTCTTTTTTTTTTTTTTTATTTTTTTGAAGAATAGTTCCAATGTTGTGTTACTTTCTAGCATCCGGCAGAGAGATTCAGGTACACACAGGCACACGTGTATATTCTTTTTTATATTCTTTTCTATCAGCATTTATTACAGCGTATTGACTACAGTGCCACGTATTCTATAGACCTTGTTGTTTATCTGAAATTCGGAATCATTCGGTTTTTTGAAGCTTGTGCCTCGCAAGTGAAGTCCAATGGAACAGTGGAGCCATGGCCACAAGCAGATGGGACGAGGTCATCGCCATGCGTCCGCTGCTGCCTCTCACTGTCCCTTGGGCATACGGCGTCTGTGATGCCCGTGAGCGCCCCTGGGCCCCGGCTGCTGGGAGTTCAGGCAGATGGAGAGCGGAGCTCAAGGCCGGTGTGCTGCCTCTAGAGCTGAGCAAGGCGGGGGTGAGGTGGGCGCGTGGCAACGGTGACAAAGCAAAGAGGCCCTCCTTTCCTCTCCACCCAGAGCGTGTTTCCAGGGCAGAAAGAATGCACGAGGGCTCTGAGAGCCCTGAAGGCCAAGGAGCCGGATCATAGCCTATTGTGTTCCTTCCTGTATAAGCCAACCTGCTGAAAATGAGGACAGAGAGGGAAAGCGAATGATAAGCCAAGACTTTCCCTCTCCCCCTCGCTTACTCATCAGTAAGCTGAAGCGAGAGTGTTAGGAGAAGGCATGGGTAGGAAAAAGTGAAATAAAAACACTTATATTTGGGAGTTCCTGTCGTGGCGCAGTGGAAACGAATCTGACTAGGAACCATGAGGACGCAGGTTCGATCCCTGGCCTCGCTCAGTGGGTTGAGGATCTGGCATTGCCGTGAGCTGTGGTGTAGGTCACAGATGCGGCTTGGATCCCAGGTTGCTGTGGCTGTGGCGTAGGCCAGCGGCTGTAGCTCTGGTTTGACCCCTAGCCTGGGAATCTCCATATGCCAAGGGTGCGGCCCTAAAAAGCAAAAACAAAACTAAACAAAACAAAAAACCATTTACATTTATTATGTAATTTTGGTGATTTTGCGTGTAAGTTAAATGCTCTTACATTTGCCTTTTACACTGGCCTTGCAAGACATAAAGCTGTAAGGTAAAATTCATGCTAATAATTAAAAACATTTTTTATTTAGGATGGTAAGAAGTAGCAAATAGTAGCAAAAATAATATGATAATTCAAGAGACAGTGGGAGAAGGGAAAAAACTTTATATTTGAATACCTTTTTTTTTTCTTTTTTCTTTTTTTGTCTTTTTGCCTTTTCTAGGGCTGCACCCATGGCATACAGAGCTTCCCAGGCTACGGGTCTAATCAGAGCTATAGCTGCTGGCCTACACCACAGCCACAGCAACGCAGGATCCGAGCTGCGTCTTCGACCTACACCACAGCTCATGGCAATGCCAGATGCTTAACCCACTGAGGGAGGCCAGGGATCGGACCCGCGTCCTCATGGTTCCTAGTCGATTTGTTTCCACTGAGCCACAATGGGAAGTCCCTATATTTGAATACCTTTAACGACAGTTTTTTTCCTGCCTTTTGATCAAGGAGTCTCACGTTTCCATTTTGCTCTGGAAATTCTGTAGCCCGTCCTGCTTATAAGGTGGGAGGCTTTGTGATGCTTTCTGCTGTGGTCTTCTCTGTTTTCCAGTGTGGCTTGTGATCCACTAAGTTGACTGCCTGACCCCGAAAGGTTTGTGATGGGCGCCGGGGAGGATCCTGCCTCGAAGGTAAGAGCGCATGCTCAAACCCCAAACATTTTTCTCCTCAACCAAAGCAAAGGGCCTAACAGCTGGGCCTGGGGTCAGTCAGAGGTGGTACTCTTTCCCCTCGAGGGAGATAATCAAAGGCATCAGAAGAGTCCTGCCAGCACCTTCACAAGACTGCTTGATTAATTATTGCCATGGCTTCTAGAACCAATAAGATGGGTAATTTGGTGCCTCAAGGCCTTATACATGTCTCTTTGATCTTATCTCAGAAGTCTCTGTAATCCATCAAAGTGATGCTTCAATTAAGTGTATCCCAAAGCTATTCCAGGTACCAGGTCAGGAAGTCACCCCCTCTTCTATTTCCCATCTAAAACCATGCATGGGAGTTCCCATCGTGGCTCAGTGGAAATGAATCTGACTAATATCCATGAGGACTCAGGTTTGATCCCTGGCCTCGCTCAGTGGTTAAGGATCCAGTATAGCTGTGGCTGTGGTGTAGGCCGGCAGCTGTAGCTCTGTTTCGACTCCTAGCCTGGGGACTTCCATATGCTGCAGGTGTGGCCTTAAAAAAAAAAAAAAAAAAAAAAGAGACAGGAATTCCTGTTGTGGCGCAGAAGAAACGAATCCAACTAGGAACCATAAGGTTGCGGGTTCGATCCCTGCTCTTGCTCAGTGGGTTAAGGATCTGGCATTGCCACGAGCTGTGTTGTAGGTTGTAGACGAAGCTTGGATCTGATATTGCTGTGGCTGTGATGTAGGCCACCAGCTGTAGCTCCAACTGGACCCCTGGCTCGGTGGTGAGGCCATAAAAAGCAAAAAGAAAAGAAAAAAAAAGAGACAAAAATAAAATCATGCAGGATTCTGTTCCGCCAGTACGGTCCGCAAATATTACCGTCTTGCAGAGGACACTACATTGATTTCACAAAGTCACAAAGTGCGTAATAGGGCTTAGTTAATGATAGCTGTTGCTGTTGTCACCAATTGTATTTTCTTTCCTTTTTTTTTGGTTTGCTTTTTAGGGCCACACCCATGGCATATGGAGCTTTCCAGGCTAGGAGTCTAATCAGAACTACAGCTGCTGGCCTACACCACAGCCACAGCAACATGGGATCTGAGCCACATCTGCGACCTACACCATAGCTCACGGCAACGCAGGATCCTTAACCCACTGAGCAAGGCCAGGGATCAAATCCGCAACCTCATGGTTCCTAGTTGGATTCATTTCCGCTGTGCCACGGTGGGAACTCCTTGACATTTGTATTCTCAACAGAGGAGTTTATCTCCAAAGACATATTCTTTATATAACTTTCATCCTGAGTTGTTCCGTCCAGCCGAAAGGGTCTTTCTGGAGTGTCTGTTCAGGAGTCCTTAATCAGGGGTGACTCTGCCCCACTGCGTGATATTTGGCCGTGTCTGGAGACCTCTTTTGTTGTCACAAGCAGGGGGAGGTGCTACCGACATCTCGAGGGTAGAGGCCAGGGTTGCCGCTAAACATCCTACCACGTACAGTACACCTCCTGTCCACCCACAACAAGGAATTGTGCAAAATGTCGAAAGCCGAGATTGAGAAACTCTCCTCTGGTTGAAGCCTGGACCAGAACCTACAGGAAAGTACATAGATTGTCAACCCTTCCACGATTGGCTTATTCCAGCCCCATCAGTCCTACCTTCCAAAGTTCCCAGAACTATCAGAATACAGGGAGCACGATGTAGTGACAAAGAAGATCCATCAGTATCCGAGAAAGCTATTAAAATACTCCTTTTTTCCCAGCTTTGTATCTACATAATTCCCAATTCTTTTCACATACTGTTACCAAAACAACATATGGCAACCAATTGAACGCAGAAGCGTATATGATAATCTCTCTGTCTTTTATTACACCAGGCATTAAAGAGATGTTCAAAAAGAGAGGTTCAAAAATGCAAAGCAGTGTCACATTTCTCACCAATTTTTGGGGGGGTTTCAGAAAATGTGAGGTTTTGAAAAAAATTCATTTTACCAGTTTTGAGAAATACCTAGACATTATATGAAATTAACATTGCAAATGAGACACAGCCCTCATCACCTACCTGGATTGCTATGGCATCTAGGAATCATCACTCCAGAAGGGAAAATATTCTAAATCAGAATCTAGCTGACTTTGATCATCTGTTTTTGAGGGGTAGACACAACTGGAGTGAGAATATGAAGATTCCTGGAAAATGTGTAACTGGGACTGTTGGAGATAAAAACAGAAAAGTACTCCCATAGAAAAGGTTAAAAGGTTTTACGGAAAGGAATTGATGGAGAGAAGGGTAAGAAGAGGTGGAAATTTGAAGTAGAAAATGATGAGCTAAGGCTGAAAAGGGAAAAGTGAACTGAAGCTGGCTCTTGATCTAGTCATGAAACTGGGGTCAGACGGACAGTTAATGAACGAGAAACCACTCACATTTTCATCAGCAGCCTGATGGGTGAGCAAATTGCAGTGTATTCATATGACGGAATGCTCGTCAGCAACAGAAAGAAGTGGATACACAACATGGGACGTATCTCCACAGTGATGTGATGAGTGAAGAAAGCCAGACACAAAAGAGAATATACAGGCTTTTCAGACATACTTTTGGCGGGCGCTGTGTGGGACCTTGAGGATGAAGCCTAGAAGGTTCCTGCCCAGAAAGCTGCAGGCCAGAAGGCTGCACCTCCTCCACAAGCTCAGAAGGTTCAGAAAGCTCCAGCCCAGAAAGCACCTGCTCCAAAAGCATCTGGCAAGAAAGCCTGAGAGCATAAGAGGCTATTATAAATGTAATAAAAGTTCTTTTTGACATGCAGGCAAATTAAAAAAAAAAAGAGAGAATATACAGTATGACTCCATTTATATAAAGTTTAAGAACAGGCAGAAATAACTGGTGAGATATAATTCAGGACAGTGGGTACCTCTGAGGGGGTAGGGGTTGCCTGGAAGGAGGTACCAGGGGACTTTCTGGAGTTACCTGGGTAAATAGTAACACGGATGGAGATATTTTTCAAAGATCCTAAAACTGTACACGTAAGGATTGAGCCTTTAACTGAATTACATTCAACTTCAATAACATAAAAATAAGTTGGGAGTTGTCATGGTTCAGTGGTTAACGAATCCGACTAGGAACCACAAGGTTTTGGGTTCAATTCCTGGCCTTGCTCAGTAGGTTAAGAATCCGGCGTTGCCGTGAGCTGGGGGGGTTCAATTCCTGGCCTTGCTCAGTAGGTTAAGAATCCGGCGTTGCCGTGAGTTGGGGTGTTGGTCGCAGACACGGCTCGGATCCCGCGTTGCTGTGGCTGTGGTGTAGGCCGGTGGCTACAGCTCCAATTCGACCCCTGGCCTGGGAACCTCCATATGCCTCTGGTGTGACCCTAGAAAAGACAAAAAAAATAAAATAAAAAAATAAAAGCAAACTGGGGCTGATTGAGAGAAGTTTTTATTTAAAAAAATAAAATAAAAAATAAAAATGAGTTGAATCAATCATGCTTTGAACGAATCTGTCACTGATTTCACCTAAGATGCTAGCTTCTTTCCAATTAGGGTTGAAACAAGGCTTGGTCTCGGGCGCTTGAGACCATCTCCCCCCCCCCCACCCCCGCACCCGGAGTACTTCTAGCCTTGCAGGTCTGAGCCCCGTGTCATTCTCAGCATACAGAGAGGGCCAGAGTGGGGAAAAACATCCCAAATCATTTCTTTCTCCCACCTCCACTGTGCCACCTAGCGTACACTAGGAGCCTGCCATGGGGACCCCCTGCTTCCCATCCTGCCCTGCTTTGGTCTACACAGCAGCTGTGTCAGTCAGATCACAAGCCATCCCTCCCACAACCCCACCAACTTTCCACTGGCTTCCCACCACATTCAGGAGGAAACCAAACTTTTTTCCTCTCTCCTGTAAGGCCCTGCATGAATTGCCCCTTTTTAAAAGAACCAGCTTCTCTTTTCATTGATTTTCTGTAATGTTTCTTCTATTTTCAATTTCACTGATTTCTGCTCTTCCATTATTTCCATTCTTCTTGCTTTGGGTTTACTTTGCTCTTCTTTTTCTGGGTTCTTACAGTAGGACTTAAATGATTAATTTGAGACTTTTCTTTTGTTCTAACATAAGCATTTAGTGCCACAAGTTTAGTGCCCCTTTAACATTGTTTTAGCGGAGTTTCAAAAATTATGCATTTTCGGAGTTCCTGCCGTGGCTTGGCGGTAATGAACCCGACTAGTATCCATGAGGACTCGGGTTCAATCCCTGGCCTATCCCTCAGTGGGTTAAGGATCCGGCATTGCCTTGAGCTGTGGTGCAGGTCACAGATGCGGCTTGGATGTGGCCTTACTGTAGCCGAGGCATAGGCTGGTAGCTGCAGCTCTGATTCGACCCCTAGCCTGGGAACTTCCATATGCCATAAAAAGCAGCCCTAAAAAGACAAAAACAAACAAACAAACAAACAAACAAAAAAACAAAACCCAAAACAAAAAATAAAACCCACCAAAAATTATATATTTTCATTTTCATTCAGTTCAATGTATTTTTTAAATTCCTTTGAAACGTCTTTGCTCTATGACTTTATTTAGAAATGTGTTTTGTAGTTTCCCGGGGTTTAAAAATCTTCCTATTATCTTTCTTATTAATTTCTAGTTTTATCCCATTGTGATCAGAGAATACACTCTGTTTGCTTTTTTCAAAAAATGATCTCACAAACTCCATCTTTTATTTAAAATTCAGAGGACTCTACTAGAAATTTCCAAATAGGCTGTGCATCAAAGTTAGGACACTCATATATTGATTTGCATAAATGTAGCACTGATTTGCAAAAGATTCGTCAATGAAGTGAAAAAAATCAACATAAAATGCTATGTTCTAAAGCCATATTCTGTTTGCTTTCTTAAATTCCTTGAGGTTTGCCTTATGGCCCAGAGTACGGTCCATCTTGGTATTATGTTCCATGGGTGTTTCAAAAGAACATGCATTCTGCCATTGTTGGGATAGAGTAGTCTGCGAATGTTGATTACATCTTTTTTGATGGTGTTGAATTCTGTCTTTGCAGATTTTGTGGTTCTATCAATTGTGAGAGAGGAGTGTTGAAATTTCAACTATAATTGTGGCTTTGTCAGTTTTCCCCTTCCAGTTCTATTTTTTTCATTGCTTCACAAATTTTTCGGCTCTGCCATTTGGTGCATACACATTTAGGATTCTTAGTGGATTGGCTCTTTTTTTTTTTTTTTTTTTAAAGGGCCTCACCTACGGCATATGGAGGTTCCCAGGCTAGGGGTCGAATTGGAGCTGCAGCTGCCAGCCTACACCACAGCCACAGCAACGTGGGATCTGAGTTGAGTCTGTGACCTACACCACAGCTCACGGCAACACCAATCCTTAACCCACTGAGCAAGGCCATGGATCAAACCCACGTCCTCTTGGTTCCTAGTTGGGTTCGTTAACCACTGAACCACAAAGGGAACTCCCTGTGGATTGACTCTTTTATCATTATGTAATGATCCTCTATTGCTGCTACTTTTTTTTCTGTTTCATGGTTCCTGCCTTCCTGTAGGTTATTTAAACATTTTTTAGAATTCTATCTTGTTAGCTATAGTGTTTTTAGTGTCTCTATTTGTATATTTTTTTCTAGTGGCTGCTCTAGGTATTTTATTTTGCTTATTACAGTCTGCTGGTAGCATCATTTTACCAGTTCAGATGAGTGTAGAAACTTCATCTCCCTTTCTGTCCCTTTCACTTCCCGCATCTATAATTGTCTTCGATAACTGACAACCAGGTCAAGGTGGTGTTATAGTTTTTGTTTCAATCATCAAACATAATTTCGAAAACACGAAAGGAGACAGAAGTCTTGTATTTACCCATATTTTTTTGTTCATTCTGTTATCCTTCCTTCCTAATCATCTGAGACTCCTTTTATGATTTCCTATCAGTTTATAGAAGTTTCTGTAAACATTCTTTTCAACCGGCATCACATTCTTTTAGCTTATCTTCATCTGAGACTGTCTTGATTTCACCTTCATTCCTGGGAGATATTTTTGCTGAATATAGAATTTGGGACTGTCAGTTCTTGTCTTTCAGCACTTGAAAATGCTGTCTCTTCCTTCTGCCCTCCACGGCTTCTAATGAGAAGCCTGCTGTTATTTGAATTGGTTTTCTCCTATTGCTAAGGTGTCATTTCCTTCTTTTAGATTTCAAGATTTTCCTTTTGTATTTAGTTTTTATGGTGATTTATCTTGGCCTGAATTTCTTTGGATTTATCCTGTATGGGGCTTGTGCAGCTTCTTGGAGTTGTAGCTTCGTTCGTTTTGCCAAAAATGTTTTTGCATTATTTTTAATCCTTTTTCAAACCCTCCCTCTTTCTTCTCTGTTGGGACTCTATTGACATAAATGTTAGATCTTTTGTTACAGTTTCACAGATCTCCATTATACAATTTGTATAAAAGGAAATTTTTATTGCTCTATTTTCAACTTCAATGTTTCTTTCCTCTATCCTGTCCATTCTGCTGATTGGCCGTCACTTGCCTTTATAATTTTTGTTTTTGTATTTTTCAATCCTAAAATTTCAGTTTACTTCTTTTTAATATCTTTCATTTCTTTTCTGGGATTTTCTATTTCTATTTGTTTCAATTGTATCTGCAGTTGCTCCTTGAAGCATTTTTATGACAACTCTAAAAATCTTTGTTGGCTATTTCTAGCATCTCTGTCATCTTGGTGTTGGCATCCACTGACTGTCTTTTTTCATTTTTGGAGATCTTTCTTCCTGGTTCTTTGTGTAACGAGTGACTTTTTTGTTACGGACATTTTCATATGATGTTGTGAGACTTGGGCTCTTCTTTAACCCTTGGGTTTTTAGCTGCTTTCTTCTGGCACTGCCCTGGCAGGGAAGGGGTGACACTGCCTCCTTAGAGGCAGGTGGAGGTGGAAGTCCAGATTCTCTACTTGGCCTCCATTGACCGCTGGGGTGGCTTCTCAGGACCGTTAGGCAGGGATAGTAGTTCTGCCTCCTCACGTGGTCCCCACGGATGACTGCTTGGCTGACAGGGGTTGGAGTGCCTTGTTATTGCTCCTCGAGTGGCCTTTACTGACACTGGGGCGGTGTGGGTGGTGTGGGGTGACCTATTTTCCACTGTGAAGTGGTTAAGTCCTGACTCTTCCCTAGGCCTCCTCGGACTTCACCCCAGCAGGGGGGTCAGGGGACCTACTTACAGCCTTACAGCCTGTTAAGGGTGGAAGCCTAGGTTCTGCACTAAGACCTCACCAGCTTGGGCGGGTTGGGGCCACAGTATTTTCTGTGCGGTTTGGCTGGAGGAGAGCGGTTACTGTCTGAAAGGTTTCTGTCTTGCTAGGTTGCCCCTCTCCTCGTCCTTTGGTTGCCCCTCTCCTCGTCCTTTGGCTAGAGAGAGCGGGCTTTCCCGGAGGCTTTTCTGTCTGTGCCTTTGGCATTTGGGGTCACCAGCTTCACCAGCTGGGATGTGGGAGGCCAAAAGAAACCTGAGACAACTCACCATCGTTTATTTATTTATTTTTATTTTAATTTTATTTTTTTTGTCTTTTTGTTGTTGTTGTTGCTATTTCTTGGGCCGCTCCCGCGGCATATGGAGGTTCCCAGGCTAGGGGTCCAATCGGAGCCGTAGCCACCGGCCTACGCCAGAGCCACAGCAACGCGGGATCCGAGCCGCGTCTGCAACCTACACCACAGCTCTCGGCAACGCCGGATCGTTAACCCACTGAGCAAGGGCAGGGACCGAACCCGCAACCTCATGGTTCCTAGTCGGATTCGTTAACCACTGCGCCACGATGGGAACTCCTCACCATCATTTAGGACCTTGCACCCCTTAGGTTCCTACTCTATCTGCCTTTTTCTCTCCAACTTTCAGTGTCTTCTTGGGTTTGTTATTTTATTAAAATGCCCAGAGATTTTTTTTCCTTTTTTTTAGGGCCACACCCACGGCATATGGTGGTTCCCAGGCCAGGGGTGGAATTGGAGCTGTAGCCGCCGACCTATGCCGCAGCCACAGCCACACCAGATCCAAGCCGCATCTGCAACCTACACTACAGCTCATGGCAAGGCCAGATCCTTATCCCACTGATCGAGGCCAGGGATCGAACCTGCATCCTCATGGATACTAGTGGGATTCATTTCCGCTGCACCGCCACAGGAACTCCAAAATACTCAAAGTTTTTAGCTGTACTTAGTGGGAGGAATAGGGGAAAGCACATCTGCTGCATCTTTCTGGAAACGTGTTTTGATATTCAGAATTTAGGGGATTTCAAGACGATAATTGGATTCACAGTGGTTCTCACACCTGAGTGTGCATCAGAATTGCCTGGAGGGCTGATGAAAGCACAGGTTTCTGAGGGCATCTCCCAGGGCAGACGTGGGGTAGGACTTGAAGATTTGCATTTCTAACAAGTCCCAGACAATAATGCTGGTTCAGGGACCATATTTTAAGACCACTCCCTTAGGGATATCTAGCTTGATTATTCTCAGTTCTGGCTGCCCATTAGAATCACCTGGTAAGCTTAATTAAAAAAAAAATAATGTCCAGTCACCACCTAACTGCTTCCCACCTCTTAAATACTTTTATTCCATTGGTCTGAAGTGAGAACTGGGAATTTGGTAGTTTTAAAAGCTCCCCAGACATGAATGTTCACAGCAGCATTATTCATAATGGCTCCAAAGTGGAAATAACCCACATATGTATCAACTGATGAATGGATAATCAAAATGTGGTATATCCATTAAATGGAATAGTATTCAGCCATGAAAAGGGAATGAAGTACTGATATATGCTGCAACACGAATGAGCCTTGAAAATATTATGTACAGTGAAAGAGATCAGATACAAAGGGCCACAGATTATATGATTCCATATGTCTGAAATATCCATAATGGGCAAATCCCTAGAGCCAGAACTTAGATTCGTTGTTGTCAGGGCTGGTAAGACTGGGAGGAAACGGGGAGTCTCTGTTAATGGCCATGGGATTTCCTTTTGGGGATGATGAAATCTTCTGTGAATAGGCTAACTGCCACTGAATGCTATTTTTTTATAGTCACACCTGTGGCATATGGAATTTTCCAGGTCAGGCACAGCCACAGCAACACAGGATCTGAGCTACATCTGTGACCTACACTGCAGCTTGTGGCAACGCTGGGTCCTTAACCCACTGAGTGAGACCAGGGTCAAACTCGCATCCTCACAGAGACAACATCAGGTCCTTAACCTGCTGAGCCATGACGGGAACTCCTGAATGGTACTTTTTAAAAGAATTAATTTTATGGTGTGTGAATTATATTTCAATAAAAAAAGCCATCCTCCTGGTAATGCCTCACATGTTCCAACAACTGGCAGCCTTATACTTCACATGAAGTTGCAAATGCTGACAGGAGTCACAGAGAGTTTTAGTATCCAGGTAAAGAGTTTGTGTTTATTTCCAAAGATCACAAATTTAGTTTTCTGGGTTTGTCTGATTGGAAGAATCACCTGGGAGTTCCCGGTGTGGCACAGTGCAAATGGATCTGACTAGTATCCACGAGGACCCAGGTTCAATCCCTGGTCTCGCTCAGTGAGTTAAGGATCGGCATTGCTGTGAGCTGTGGTGTAGGTTGCAGACATGGCTCGGATCCTGAGTTGCTGTGGCTGTGGTGTAGGCCGGCGTCTACTGCTCTGATTAGACCCCTAGCCTGGGAACCTCCATATGACATGGGTGTGGCCCTAAAAAGCAAAAACAACAACAACAACAACAACAACAAAATTACGGCTTGTTAGCTTGTTAAAACTACAGAATCCCAGACCCTTCAGTGAAGATTTAGATTCTGGGTTATAATTAGATTCAAGTCTGGGGTGGGGCCTGAAACTCTATTTTTTTTTTGTCTTTTTGCCTTTTCTAGGGCCACGTCCACGGCACATGGAGGTTCCCAGGCTAGGGGTCAAATTGGAGCTGTAGCTTTTGGCCTACACCACAGCCACAGCAATGCAGGAATCGAGCCGTGTCTGCGACCCACACCACAGCTCATAGCAACGCCGGATCCTTAACCCACTGAGCAAGGCCAGGGATTGAACTCTCAACCCCATGGTTCCTGGTCGGGTTCGTTAACCACTGAGCCATGACAAGAACTCCAGAAACTCTATTCTTATAACAATACCTGGAGGGATTCTGATGTTCAAGCAAGTTTGGGAAACACAGTCTTGAGTGATGAGAAGCCACTAAAGGTTTCTTCTCTCTTCACCGAAATGTATGTTATTTTCTAAAATGTCTCATTGTTTCAGTAGCTTATTAGAATAGCACTAATTTAATCAGAATTTGGATTTACTGCAGGTGTTTGCCACAGAGCAATGAAGTGTTTGTGAGGAATGGTCTGTGTATTTGTAAAGTCCATTTGATGTTAAGTCTAATTATGTCTCTGTAGTCAGTTCTGACAGTTAACAGATGATGTCAACTGTAGATTTCTATTTTTTATTAAAGTATAGTTGATTTACAGATTTCTATTTTTTATTAAAGTATAGTTGATTTACAGATTTCTATTTTTTATTAAAGTATAGTTGATTTACAATGTTTCTGCTTTCTCATTTCTACCATTCACATCATTCATGCAGTCTTTCTCCAAACAAAAAATATTCTTCCTTTCTGACAATGTTAGAACAATTTTTTTTTTTTTTTTTTTGCTATTTTAGGGCCGCACCTGCAGCATATGGAGGTTCCCAGGCTAGGGGTTGAATCAGAGCTGCAGCTGCCGGCCTACACCACAGCCACAGCAACGCCAGATCCGAGCTGCATCTGCGACCTACACCACAGCTCATGGCAATGCCGGATCCTTAACCCACTGAGCGAGGCCGGGGATCGAACCTGCGTCCTCATGGATACTAGTCGTGTTTGTTAACTGCTAAGCCATGAAGGGAACTCCCCAATTTTTTAACTATAAAGAAAAAAATTAAAGTTCTCCATAGTCTTGCCTACTTCCCAGAAAGAATTCCTTTTAAAGCTGCGGCGTATATACTTCCAGACAGCTTCTCATACAGACAAAGATGGACTCATGCATGCCTTCTGTCTTTTTCACTGAATTTGGTGAACAATTTCTCAGGTCAGTGCTTTAAGCATCTGCCTTAATGACTGTCCAGTATGTACGTACACACCAACACTGACCTCATCGGTACCCTCTTGAGAGACTTACGTTGTAATCCATTTTGGTGCTAGTGTGATCTTTTGGCCTTTGGAATACAGATTTAAATATTTGAAAAATAGGACCATGAATGTACTAGGAGAAAATACAGAACATTTTTGTAATCATGGATCAGAGAGCTTCTTAAACCACAGCAATAAACCCAGAAGCCGTAAAGAGCATGTCAATCACACTTGACAGCAGAAAAGTTAAAACTTTTAACAGACACCATGAACAAAGTTAAAACACATATCAACAGGTTGGATTAAATAGTTCCAACACACAACAGAATTAAAAGTCAGACTGTATAAAAAGCACATGGAAAGTATTGTGAAATACTCAGAATTCAATAGGAAACTGGATCAAGGCTATGTGTCAATTCATGGGAAGGGAAATAGAAGGGGCCTATAAACTTCAGAAAAGCTGTTCAACTGCATCAATTATTACTATTTTTTTTCTTCTTTGAGCCACACCCATGGCATGTGGAAATTCCCAGGTCAGGGACTGAACCTGTGCCACAGCAGTGACCCAAGTCACAGCAGTGACAACGACGGAGCTTGAACCTACTGAGCCACCAGGGAACTCTCCAATTAAATAAACAGAAATTAAAACAACAGTGCAGAAGTATGTTTGCCTATTAGCTTTGCAAAAATTAAAAATGATTAAGAGTACTCTGTTCGGGCTAGAGCGTGGGAAAATGGACTCGGACACACTGCCGTGACGGTAAAAAGTGGTACACCACATGAGAAGGACAATGCTGCATGCCCTATCAATACATAAATCGTCCACACCTTATGATACAGCGGTTGTATTTTCTTGGACTCTAATCTACAGACATGGCACAAGTACATACAGATATTTGCACAACAGTAGTCATTGCAGCACTGTTTAATAGCAAAATGTAGAAACAACCAAATATTTTTCAATAAGGAAATGGTTAAATAAATGATGGTGCAATACTGTGCAACTTTTAAAATGAAGCAGATCCTCATTATGTGTCATGAAAAGATAACTGGGAAGGAATGTTAGGTAAAGACCAAAATTGCAGAACGATATGTGTCCTGTGATGCTGTGTTTATAAAAAATGTTTCTTAAGTGTATCTATCATATACATATATGTAACATGTAGTTCTGTCTCCCTCTCTGTCTCCCTTTCTCTCTCTCTCTCTCTCACACACACACACCTAGAATACACGCAAACACTCACATTTACCTAGAAAAATGTCTGGAATGTAACATAGCACATTTTAACCGTAATTACCTCTGGTGAGCGAAACATTCACTTTTTTCGGTACACATTTGTACCGTAACAAACCTGAATTTGTTACAATGAAGAAGCAAAGCATTATGTCTCTAAATATATATGTAGAGAGAGTATCTACATTTCGACCGTATCTATATATTCATACATATATTCCAGGTGGAATTATATAATTCATCTAGAAAGTGTGTTTTTGTGAAAGACGACAGTTTCAGAGCAGGGGTGTGAAAATGCTTATAGAGCGGGGCTTTGGTTTCATCGAGAGAGAGACAAGAACCAAGGCAAAGGCGAGATGGCAGAGACGCTGGAGGAAGGAAAATCTATAGGACCTGACAACTAATTATACGTCAGTGGACAGATAAGAGTGAGGTAAAAATAGCTCTGTCACTGAAAGAACTTGGAGATGCCATTAACCTGGGTAGGGAAGCTGGAGGAGCTGATTTTGAAGGGAAAATCATAACTTCAGAGTCTAGACAGATGTAGTAGTTATCTACTGCTCCCAAAGTTGGTGGCTTAAAATAGCAATAATCACGTACACGTGAGTGAAAGAGCCATCAGATGACTCCTGCTCCCGGGATTCAGACGAGGCACGTAGGGAAAGCTGCCCCGGGACGTCCGCCGGGAGCGGGAGTCATCTGATGGCTCTTTCCCTCACGTGTCTGATGACTGATGCTGGTGTCGGCCGGGGGCCTGGCTGGGACTGTCTGCCCGAACACCACCATGTGGCCTTTTCATGTGGCCTGGCTTCCTCACAACATGGTGGCTGAGGTCCAAGAAGAATCCTTCTGACCCGGGGCGGGGGCGGGGGGGGGGATCGATCCAGGGGAAAGCCACGTTGCCTTCTAGGATCTTGCCTTGGGCATCTCCCAGCGGTGCTTCCCCTGCATGCCACGGGCCAGGGCAGGCACAAGCCCCCCCCCCCCCCCCCCCCGTGCGCAGGTTCAAGGGCAGGAAGCATAGACCTCATCTTACAGTGCAAAGAATATTACTAACACTGTAAGAGTGTGTGCGATAAACACAGGTGTGGCTGGCCGCCTTTGGAAAATATCATCTCTCACACTCCATCATATCTTTGTTGTTGTTGTTTTTATTTTTTTTTTTTGTCTTTCTAGGGCGGCTCCCTTGGCGTATGGAGGTTCCCAGGCTAGGGGTCCAATCGGAGCTGTAGCCACTGGCCTACACCAACGCGGGATCCGAGCCGCGTCTGCAACCCACACCACAGCTCATGGCCATGCCGGATCCTTAACCCACTGAGCGAGGCCAGGGATCGAACTCGTGTCCTCATGGTTCCTAGTCGGATTTGTTTCTGCTGCACCACGACGGGAACTCCTGCTTTGCCATTCTAAATGTAGTAGTTTGCATCTGCTAACCCCAAACTCCCCGTCTGTCCCACTCCCTCCCCCTCGCCAACCACAAGTCTGTTCTCTATATCTGAGAGTCTGTTTCTGTTTTGTAGGTAGGTTTCCATCATATCTTAAGGTGAATTCGACTACTGATGGCTCTAATTAATAGATGATCACTTGCAAAGAGATTGGGAGTTAACAAGGACTCCAGGAGTCCCCCACATCTCAGTCTAAAATGAACACGTCATTAAAGGTGAGGAGGCTACATCATTCAGGGTGGGAAGCATGATGTGACGAAGAGTATTTTAGTCTTTAATATAAAAGACTCAATATATAAAGACTTAACAGAAACATTTTAAAGACTCAATTCTTTAACATGGCATACAAAGGTTTCTATGATCTGGTTCTTGCCTAATTCTTAGGTTTAATCGTCCAATTATGCCTTAACTCACACCTTAAATACAAGGTATGTCAAAGTACCAGAGTTTGGAATTCCCATCGTGGCGCAGCGGAAATAAATCCAACTAGGAACCACAAGGACGCGGGTTCGATCCCTGGCCTTGCTCAGTGGGTTAAGGATCCGGCATTGCTGTGAGCTGTGGTGTGGGTCGCAGACGCGGCTCGGATCCTGAGTTGCTGTGGCTGTGGTGTAGGCCAGCGGCTACAGCTCGGATTCGACCCCTAATCTGGGTACCTCCATATGCTGTGGGTGTGGCCCTAAAAGGACAAAAAAAAAAAAAGTACCAGGTCTGCCAAATTTCTAGAAGTTCATCCAACATGCTATCCTAGGTCAGGTTTCCCGGAAGCAGAGCCTGGGATAAAGACACAGGCCCTTGTAATTTACTGGAGGCAAGCTCTCAGGAGGAAGGGGGAGGGAGAGAAGCAGGGGGAGGGCACGGAATGGTTCTCAGCAAGAATGTGGCCTCATTTGGAGTCTAGCTTTGGCCACATCCCTAGAGCTGTGAAGTAGGAATGACACCACGAGGCGATCCCATTCCCAGGCAAGGGGGCTGTGTCACTCAGTCCTTGGCTGCAGGTTGTGGGAAGGGAGGCAGGCATGCCTGGTGCCTAATCTCTGGGCCAAGGCGGCTCTCCCTCCTGAAGGGAATTTTCTGGAGCAGGGGGGCAGCTGTGAGCCTTTAGCAGCCCACATTCACCATAGGGGACCTGGACAGGGCACCGGCAGGGGCCACCACCCACATTCATCTGTTTCAAGGCCTCAGACCCTGGCTCATCCTTTATCCTGAAATCCAACTGCCTCCTTTTCTTCACTGATATCACCTCCTCCAGGAGGCTTTCCCTGATAACATACTGGCTACAGCCTTGAATAAAACCCTGTGCCTCTCCCACTCTAGCTCAGCAGTTACCACATTGTATTGAATGTATCTGCATTTATAACCAGCCTCCCCCGCGAAGGAGAAGCTCAGATGAACAGGAACCATGTCCTGCTCATCTTTTGGCCCCAGGTAGTTAGTGGAGCAGAGCGGGACTAAGGAAACACCTGGGGAAGTGAACACTACGTATGTGACTTCTTCAGCGGCGGGACAGGACCAGCCAGCTCTGCCATCAAGAGCTCTTCCATCCCCATGTAGTAGGGGGAGGGGAATGGAAAACTTGGCAATATATTTGGGACGAATTCTGTGATTTACGACAAACAAACTCGCCATAGAGGTTCTTGCTACACCTAAGTACAAACAGTTCTACTACTGCTCCATTGGAAAGGATATGTTCTAACATGGTTTCAATGCTGTCAATTGAAAAAGAAATAGCCTTAAGAAGGGGAGCGAAAGGAGTTCCTGTTGTGGTGCAGTGGAAACGAATCCGGCTAGGAACCGTGAGGTTGCGAGTTTGATCCCTGGCCTTGCTCAGTGGCGTTGCCGTGAGCTGTGGTGTAGGTGACAGATGCGGCTCGGATCTGGCGTTGCTGTGGCTGTGGTGTAGGCCGGCGGCTACAGCTCCGATTAGACTCCCAGCCTGGGAACCTCCATATGCCACAGGTGCGGCCCTAAAAAGATGAACAAAAAAAAAAGAAAAGGAGAGGCAAGAATGATGGAATCTATGCCTTAGCAGGAACAGAAATGTATCTCTTTTTATCAGCGGAAATAGCATTGGCGCAAGGGCTGCTGAAGAATTTTCCAGAGCACTAATCCTCCCCAGAAGTTAAAAAAGAAACTAGAGGTATGTCAGTGCCATGGGCTAAGATGCAAAGGGCCTAAACCAAGGGCACAGGAGTGAGCTGACTTTGAGAGTCCCTCCAAGGTGAAAACTCACCAGTCCCTGACAGCCGGTGGCTGTGGGGCAGGGGGGCGGAGGCTCCGGGTGGCAGGAGGCAGGGGAGGCCAAGACGGGCTGCGGCGGGCACTGCCTTCCCCGCCGCTCTCCTTGCAGTCACTCCCTGTGGCTCCGCAGGCGCGAGGATGCTCCCGTCCAGCGCGGTTTCCGGACCGTAGGCCAGAGGGCAGGGCGCATGCGCGGTGGCCTCTGGGTCCTGAGGTAGGAGGCGAGCATCACGGAAAATAGGAAAGGAAAAGACGGAGATTCCAAGACCTTCACCCAGAGGTTCCTACGCCCTGGCCGATGACAAGAGTTTACCCAAGCGGCAAAACCCGCTGCGGAGCTGGTCCTGGGGCTGCCCTGGGCCAAGGTACATCACCAGCTAGTTTTCTTTTCAGGCGATGCCACCTCTTAGAGTAACCAGGTTTAAAAATGTCCCTACGCCTTTCTGTGCTTGAGCCCAGGGCAGACGGGAGCAGCTCAGAAGGCTTGTGCTAGGCCTCAGGCTGGGCAGACGCCTGGATCTCTGATGCCCCAGGTTACGTCCTGGGCATGGCCCTCAATTCTCTGGCCATCTTACCCTCGCCATCCCCCCTCACCCGCTCTCCTCCAACCAGGTTTCAGGCAAAATCCATAGTGTCAGTAGGCAGATGACAGCAAACCCAGGTCCCACACAACCCCACGGGGTGGGACGGGTTATCCAAGGCCCATCTTTTGGGGCATAGGAGGGCCGTCTCCAGGCCCGTGGTGCTGCCTGGAGCTGGTGGACCCCCTCTCCGCCTCCTCTCTCTTCCCATCCCTCTGCACCCTGCTGGCGAGCTGCTTCCACGCCCGGCTGCTTCTGATGTGTGTGTGTGTGTGTGGGGGGGGTGCTTTCAGACCCCCCCATACACCCCTCTCTTTCTGGAACTGCAGAGTGGGGGAGGGGCGCTTGGGCTCCCGCATCGGGCAGCTGAGGAACCTGTTTCTTCCCCAGGAAAAATGGGAAGAAAAGTAATAGGCCTTACCTCACTTGAGAAATGAAGGTCTCACGATTCTAGTGTATCCCCCCAAAAAATCTGCTGGAGGGGGCCAGCCTCTCCCCACTCTGAGACTTACTTACTTTTTTCTTATTTGGCCGCCCCGCTGGTATATGGAGCTCCCGGAGCCGGGGACCAGAGACAAGCTGCTCTGGAGACCCAAGCCACAGCGTGGCAACTGCTGTCTCTTAACCCACTGTGCCAGGCCGGGGATCAAACCTGTGTCCCTGCGCTCCCAAGACACTGCAGATCCCTTTGCGCCATTACAGGAACTCCCTGGGACTTATTTTTCTGCTTTGCTCAGCCAGCATCTGCACTTGCCCTCAGACCGACTTTTCAGCCTCTTAAGGTTTCTCCACTGCATTGATCCCATCTGACATATTAGATATTCACATTTCGTTTTTTTTTTTCTTTTCTTTTCACAGCTGCACCTGCAGCATATGGAGGTTCCTGGGCTAGGGGGTCGAATCGGAGCTGCAGCTGCAGGCCTACGCCACAGCCACAGCCACGGGGGATCCTTAACCCACTGAGCGAGGCCAGGGATCGAACCTGAATCCTCATGGATACTAGTCGGGTTCTGAACCCTCTGAGCCACAACAGGAACTCCACGTGTTTAGTTATTCTCTGTCCCCGAGGTGGGGATTTGGGCCTGTCTCATTCACCGATGGCTATCTGGCTCTTGGCACAATGCCCAGCATATAGTAGATGTTTAATAAACGATTGTCAAATGAACCCCCCTCCAGATAGGCATTTTTTCCTCCATCCCCTGTCTCAGCGAGTGGCCACACAACTTCCCCACTGCTTGAGCCAGAATACTGGTCCTCCCCGACTCCTCTTTTCCCAAGCCTTATATTCAATCAACGGGTAAGACTTGACCATCCTACCACCTCATGGTCCCTGGGATCCACATGCTTCTTTCCATCCTTTCATCACCCACTACAGTCTGGCCCATTTAGGTGAAAGAATCAGACACCTAAGTTGTCTTCTGGATTGTGTGTTTTGCCCTCATCTCCCCCATTCTCCATGCCAAAGATAGAATGATATGAGCAGAACATGCTCTGCTGAGAACCACCCAGAGGTTCCTCATTGCTCTCAGGATAAAATTCCGACCCCTCAGCAGGACCAAGCAAGCCTTGCACCACCTGACACCTCTCACCTCTGCAAGCTCATCTCTAGCCGCCTTGCTCCCCATCCTACCCCCCGCCCCCAGCTCCCCTGCACTCTAGCAATACGGAACTTTTTTTTTTTTTTCCATTGGGTTTCTTTCAAAGTTTCTCAGCATTGGACCCACCTCACCATTTCCTGCCTAGAGCACCTGCCCTCCTCCCCTGCACCATTCCTCTCCTCCAGCAACCCTCTCTCACCAGGCTGCTTCCTGCATTTCTTGCAAGCCATCAGGAAACCTTCCCTGTGTGGCCCCCAGACCTCTCTGCCCCCGGGCCAATATACCTTCTTTCCTGTGCTCCCGTAGCACTTGGTATAACATTGCATCCACACTTTTGGTTATTATTTTCCCCACGAGAGTGGAATCAATAAGGGTGTGGACTACATCTAGTCTTGCTTTTATTTAAAGCTTACACAGAGCTTGCTCTGTGCTAAGCACTTCTATAAACTCTGTAAATATTAACTCATTTGATCCTCATAGCAATCCTATGGGGTATTATTGCTATTCCCATTATACAGAGGATGAAGCTGAGGCAGACAGAGGTTACAAAGCTAGTACATAGCAGAGTTGGGATTTGAACCCCCAAATCCAAGATCTTAACTGCAATAATATGCCCTGCCCCCTGTTCACCAATATATTCTCATTGCCTGTCGCATAGAAGGTCCACCCAAGGAATATCTGAATAAAAAAGAATGACTAAATGATGAGTTTCCATTGGGGCTCAGTAGAAACAAACCTGACAAGTACCCATGAGGATGCAGGTTCAGTCCCTGGCCTTGCTCTGTGGGTTAAGGATCGTCGTTGCTGTGAGCTGTGGGGTAGGTCACAGACTTGGCTCGGATCCCGCATTGCTGTGGCTGTGGTGTAGGCTAGTGGCTACAGCTTGGATTCGACCCCTAGCCTGGAAACTTCCAGATGCCGAGGGTACGGCCCTAAAAAGACCAAAACAAACAAACAAACAAACAAAGAACGGCTAAATGAATAAAGAGGGTGGAAATAAAAAAAAGTCCTGGAGTTCCCATCGTGGCTCAATGGTTAAGGAATCCGACTAGGAACCATGAGGTTGTGGGTTCGATCCCTGGCCTTGCTCAGTGGGTTAAGGATGCGGCATTGCCGTGAGCTGTGGTGTAGGTCGCAGATGCGGCTGGGATCCTGCCTTGCTGTGGCTGTGGTGTAGGCCGGCGGCTACAGCTCCGATTAGACCCCTAGCCTGGGAACCTCCATATGCTGCAGAAGCGGCCCTTGAAATGGCAAAAAAAAAGAAAGAAAAAAAAAATCCTTCGCGGGAGCAGTGGGAGGAAAAGCAGTAGCCACAGACGGAGAGAGATTAAGTTTAGGAGGCAGAGAAGTTGAAAGCAGATAGTCCACGGGGTAAGAAAGACGCCAGAAGTGGCAGGTGATGAAAGGCAAGGTGGCGGGGCAGGGGGAGCTCAGAAAGGCAAGTGACAAATAGCTCTGCAGTTGACAAAGGAAAATATAGAACAGACCACTGGATTTGGCCAGGAGCTGGCCCCTGGGATCTCAGAGCGGTTTGCACAGAGCGCTTGGGAGCAGAACTGATTGAGGGGGCTTGAGCAGGGAGCGGGCGGTGGGGACACAGCAGCGGTACTGCACTCCCCTCGGAACCAGGAGCGGCGAATTCGGGAGAGGGTTGTGTTCAGGTTCAGTAAGGTCTTTTCGTCAAGATGGGGTGATTAGGGCCTGCTTAAAGGCAAGAGGTAGCCCACGTTCGGCGAGTGAGAAGTCAAACCAGCCCTCACCAAAACAGTCTGCTGTATGCTGGTGACCACGCCAGGCCGGCCACACGCAACGTAAACACGGGCACAGTAGGCTAACTTCTGTCGCAAAGGGAATGGGAACGGAGGCCAAGGGAGCCGTGCGTGGGAGGAACGCCTTCCTGAGAGATTGCTGGTAATCTCGGACCTGAGGTAGAAAGTTCTGGAAGGGGGGAGGACGGTGCAGGATTAAAGTGAATTGGTTGAGAGGCTACAGTATGTCAGAGAAGAGCACATAAAGTGTAGAGACATGGAGAGAAGAAACTATTTTCGAAAGCTTAGGAGTTTCAGGAGTTCCCGTCAGGGCTCAGTGGTTAACGAATCCGACTAGAAACCATGGGGTTGCGGGTTCAATCCCTGGTCTTGCTCAGTGGGTTAGGGATCCGGCATTGCCGTGAGCTGGGGTGTAGGTCACAGATGTGGCTGGGATCCCGAGTTGCTGTGGCCCTGACCTAGGCCGGCAGCTACAGCTCCGATTGGACCCCTAGCCTGGGAACCTCCATATGCCACAGGTGCAGCCCTAGAAATGGCAAAAAGACAAAAAGACAAAAAAAAAAAAAAAAAAGTTTAGGAGTCTCAGAGTTCCCTGGTGGCCCAGTGGTTAAGGACTCAGCATTGTCACTACTGCGGCTTGGGTTCGATCCCTGGCCTGGGAACTTCTGCATGCTGCGGGCATGGCAAAACAAACCAACAAACAAGGAGTTCCCATCGTGGCTCAGTGCTAACGAACTTGACTAGTATCCATGAGGGTGTGGGTTCGATCCCTGGCCTCCCTCAGTGGGTTAAGGATTTGGCTGTTGTGTAGGTCACAGATGCAGCTCCAGTGTGACCCCTAGCCTGGGAATTTCCATATGCTGTGGGTGCAGGCCTAAAAAGCAAGCAAACAAACAAACAAACAAAAAGAATTACCTGCCCTGTTAGGAAAAAATACATTAAAAAGGCATTCGCATTTGAGGGAAATGCATCCCAAGGGCCTGCGTGTCCTCAACCTCTGGAGCACGGGGTGACAGATCATTTGCCCTTGCCTAGTATTTTCTCGGTAACTCTTTCAATAGTATTCACCTTGGGATATTTTTTCTTTTGGAAAATTTGTAATTTGCATTTAGAATACTTTGTAATTTGTACTTTGTACTTTTTAACAAAGCTCCTTTTCTGATTGTAAAAGTAAGGCACACCCACTGTGGAAAAGTTACGGGAAAAGTATAAAGAAGATTTTTAAATGTCTTAAATACTGCCTGTGAACTGGGGCCTATCTCAGTCCATATGCATATTTATGATATATAATATACATAATATATAAATATATATTTATGTTTATAATTACAAATCTTGATTGTTTATTTATATAAATAAATATATGTTTGTTTCTATATATTGAAGTATGTAAGGACTGTGATATGTCCCCGTTCACATATGTGTGTGTGTGTGTGCAAAGCTCCTGACAGGAAATCTTGTATTGCTTCACCAAAGATAGTCTAAGCAAGCAGTCAACCCCATGCATGGGATCTGCTGGGCTGATAATTCTATATTATGATTGGGAGCTGATGTCGACAAAAACTGTGCAGGAGGCCAAGTTTGTTTCCGGCACGCCCACCTAATGCTCGGCAGAATTCTTAGATGGCCCCGTGATCTCTGCTGCGTGGTGTTGCCTCCTCCTGTGTAATCTCTCCCGGAGCGTGGTGAGATCTGCGACTTGCTTCTAGTCAATAGGATATGGTAAGGTGACGGATGGCAAGCTCGTGATTAAATGATGTTATAGATGGCTCCATCTTCACAGACTGGAGGGAGTGGTTCCCCTGCTGGCCCTGAAGAAGCCAACGGCCTACTGTGAACAGCCTACAGTGGGAGGCCTCCCCCAGCAGATGGCCACAAGGAGATGAATTCTGGGAGCATCCATTCAGGATTCAGGATTCAGCTTCATCTTGGAAGCCGATTCTTTTTCAGATGAAAACACAGCCTGTCTTTTGTGTTGTTGTTGTTTAATGGTTTCCTTTGCTGTGCAAAAGCTTCTAAGTTTGATTAGGTCCCATCGGTTTATTTTTATTTGTATTTCTATTGCCTTGGGAGACTGACCTAAGAATAAAATAATGCCATTTGCAGCAACATGGAAGGAACTAGAGATTCTCATACTAAGGTCAGAAAGGGAAAGACAAATGCCATATGATATCATTTATATCTGGAATCTAATATATGGCACAAATGAACCTATCTACAGAAAAGAAACAAACTCATGGACATGGAGAACAGACTTGTGGTTGCCAAGGGGGAGGAGGAGGGAGTGGGATGGACTGGGGATCTGGGGTTAGTAGATGCAACTTGCATTTGGATGGAGAAGCAATGAGGTCCTGCTGCAGAGCACAGGGAACGACATCCAATCGCTTGTGATGGAGCATAATGGAAAATATTATGAGAAAAGTGTATGCATATGTATAATTGGGTCACTTTGCTGTCCAGCAGAAATTGACAGAACATTGTAAATCAACTATAATTAAAAAAAAAAAAAAAAAACCCAGAGCTTGGCTGACACCTTGATGGCAGTCTTGGGGGACTGAGCAGAGAATCGAGCTAACCATGCCCGGACCCCTGACTCACGGCAACTGTGAGGTAACCAATGTGTATGTTGCTCTAATGGCTGGATTTGTGGTAACTGGTTACACAGCAGGAGAAAAGGAACACACTGGCCATCGCCGGTCCTGTGCTTTTAGCCGCCTAGCCCTTGCTGGCATTGCCCTTCTCTCATAGTATTTGTATCAGAATGGAAATGGGGGCTTAGAGTGTCTTCTTCATCCATTTATTCCTACCAGACGGGCCTGCTTTGGGCCAGGCACATGTCCACCTCTGGCTGAATTTCGGTTCACATCATTCCTTTCAATCCAGAACCCCTCCCTTCCTGCTTAGTGCCTCATCCAGGAACCCTCCTGAACGTCTCGATCTTTGGTCCAGTGCTTGCACTGCATTTTTTATTTGCATCACTTGTTTGTCCCGGATTCAAATATTGCTGTATGGCCTCTTCTGAAATCTTATTTTTACAGAAATGTTATTGAATTTATATATTATATATTATATTACAGGGAACACATCAAGTGAAGTTGTGAACTCATTCAGGATTCCACATTGTGTATAACATACTGCTAGGAATACACAGGTCTTTCTTTTTTATTTATGGCCTGGCCCACGGCATGTGGAAGTTTGGAGCCAGAGATTGAACCTGTGCCGCAACAGTAACCAGAGCTACAGCAGTGACAACGCTGGATCCTCAACCTGTTGAGCCACCAGGGAGCTCCCACGCCCTTATTTAAAGTTGATGTTACTTGAAGCAGTCAGCCAAGCGGGGTGGGCCACTTATTGAGCCTCTCCCTAGAGCCAGATCTGAGAACATCCCTCAGTGTTGGCCTCGTCTCGCTGAGCTGCACTTTCCCTTACTGAAAATTGAATATAATGGCATCTATCACAATTATTTCAAAGACTAAATGAGAGTAAGGTGGGTGGCTGACACTTCATAGGTGCTTAATAAATGAGTCGAATCAGAATCCAGTGCGACAAACCTTCCATGTGTAAAGACCGTGCAGACCAATTATTGCAGGCAGGCCAATACTTCAAAGTGCTCAATGAAACCGAAGAAGTATGTGCACACAAAAGGCCAGTTTAGGTAACCGTGTCTAAGTTTTCGTTTCCTTTCTAAGTAGATATATGTGGAATGCAGGGCCAGAAACCGACTTAGAAATACTGACCGCGAGTGGAGTGGGATATGAAGGAACGCGAGTAGAAGTTTGCTGCTTCTCGAAAGCACGGGCAGGATTGATCGATTGCAGTTACCAAAGCGTTTTCTGGGCTGCCTGTCCAAGCCTCGGTTTCTGTACTTCTGCACAACTGTTGCTCAAATTCACTCTTCCTTTCGAATTATCGTCTTTGAAGAAGAGCAAGAGAAAAATCCATTCAAACCACCCTAAGTGTCCTAACAGCTTCCAAGTCCTTTAAAGGAGGGTCCTTAACATTTCCCCTTACCCCCTGCCTGGGTTCAAACTTCAACTCCCAGGGTTCGCCCAAACCCCTCCCCTTGCCCTGTCATCTAATGAATATGCAAATACCACATAATTGGCAGCCAATGGCGTGGGTTCTGGTCACATGGTACCCGTGGTAGGTGAGCGGACAGAAGTTGTGTGTCGGTGAACAGAGACAGCTCTCAGTCTGGGGCGAGCGCTTCAGTGAGCGTGGATGCTTGGGCAGTAGTCCCTGCGGCGGCGGCGGCGGCAGCGGCGGCGGCAGCAGTAGTGGTGGCAGAAGAGAGGAAGGGGGAGGGCCCCGAGGGCTACACACGCTCACACTTTCAAGTTCCCCCGGAGGGAGAGGAGGTGGGGCTGCAGAAAAGAGGAGGCCAGGAGCAGTTCCATCCGTCCCGTCCCGTCTCCCCCTCTTCCTCTTGCTCCCTGCACCCTGGCTCTGCAAGAGTTGAGGGTTCGGGTGGCAGTACGCGGCAGTGAGGGCAAGAGGGCCAGGAGAGTGGGGAGCGGAGCCAGGGGTGCGGGGGAAGATGCCCATCCTGCTGTTCCTCATAGACACGTCCGCCTCTATGAACCAGCGCACTGACCTGGGCACCTCCTATTTGGACATTGCCAAAGGCGCTGTGGAGTTATTCTTGAAGGTAAAGGGAGGGGAGGGGAGCGATGGAGAGAGTTCCCGAGGGATGGGGGGGGGGTGGATTTAGATGCTTCTGTAACGTTGCTATCGCCCCCTCCTCCCTCCTTCCCTTCGCGGCCCCCTCCGTCATCCCTCGTCCCGCAGCTGCGCGCCCGGGACCCGGCCAGCCGCGGAGACAGGTACATGCTGGTCACCTACGACGAACCCCCGTACTGCATCAAGGTAAAGGGGCCATCCAGGGGGTGGGCCGGGCGGGAAGCGGGAGCTGGTCGGCCTGACCAGCCGAGCCCTCCTGCCCCCGCCCGAGGCGGTCCTGCGTCGCCCGGCGGGGCGGGCGGGGCGGAGTGGGGGCGAGGGCGGGAGGAGTGGTGCCTCCGCGGCTTCGGAGGAGCCGCGGCGCCGGGGGTCGGGGAGGAGGGCGGGGGAAGGGCGGTCCCGGGCAGAAAGCGCCGGGGAGCCCGGCCGGTGGCGGCGACGGGCGCAGCCGCCTCGGAAGATGGCGGACATTTTGCTTTTGTATGAGCCGGAGAGGGAGACCGAGGGCGCTGCTGAGATGGAAAGGAGGGAGGGGAGGGAGGAGAGGGGAAGGAGGGCCCGGAGGGAGGCTGCGGGCGGGCCCGCCCCTTCGGGGCGCACGGAGAGCGGCGGCAGCCGAGGGGCCGGGCGGAGCCGGCGACTCCGCCCCGAGGTGCGGCGGACTCCGCGCGCGGGTTTTCCTGGAGTCCCGGCTCCTCCCCCGCCCCCCTCCGGCCCTCCCGCCCTCCGCCGCGGCTCCTCCCCCGCTGGAGCCCAGGCTCCTCCCCTGCCCCTCCCCTCCCGCCCTCCGCCGCGGCTCCTCCCCCGGCCCCTCCTCCCCCCTCCCGCCCTCCGCCGCGGCTCCTCCCCCCCTCCTTCCTCCCGCTCCCCTCCCCTTCCTGCTGAGAGCGTGGCAGAGCCGGCCGCCGGCCTTCAGAGATTAGACTCCTGCTTTTGCGCTTCTGTGGTCGCTAACCCACCCCACCCAATGGAAAATCCGTCCGCGGAGCCAGCCTCCCAACCCCCGACCGGGAGAAACTCTTTTCACTTCTCCTCCAGAATGAGTCCGGTTAAGCCCGGCTCTGTTACCTTAGCTACTGTTAGTGTCTCATTGGCGATTCCACCCGAGCCGCGACGGGGCGGGGCGGGGAGATGCCGAGTCGCAACCCACCGGGACAGAGCTTTTTAGGGACCTGGCCTACCTATTTACATCAGACATTGGGTTTGTGTTAGTCACCTAGGGATTTGTCCAGGGAAAAGAAAGGAAGGAAGGGAAGGACTTGGCTGCGTGCTAGTAAAAGAGTCAGATTCGATGACTTGATCTGCAGGGGTCTGACCTACAAGAGGGAAGTAGGGGGGACTTCATCTCTGTGGGGTAGTTAATTTACGTTCCTAATGGCGAGGAGATAAAGGACTGCTTTGCTTGCAGTAGCCCCATAAAGCAGAACTCAGACTATTAAATCAACCTGCACAAGTGTCCTGCTTGCATATTGAAATTTTAAAAATATATTACCATAATCCGCGACGTCTTTTGCTAGATGCCGTCCTTCAGAATGATCTTAATAGTGCCGCGGAGGCGCTGGAAGTGTTGTAATCCGTTTTAGCCGAGTGAAGTGCTTAAAATAATGGAACCTACCAAACTGAATAGTTGGCTAAAGAGAGCGTTCCTTCAGAAGTAAAACCAAAGAGAGGCTTTACTTTTGTAACTCGTAGCTTCAGTTAACAGTTTGATTAGTAGGTTCCCCTTAAAACCGTTCTGGTTTCTCTGGTTTGTTTTCAGTTTTTGATTTATCTAGTTAGAAAAAAAAATGGAGCAAGGAGACATCTTTAAGAATGCCATAAGCTTTTTAAACATGTCAGTTTCCTACAGGGTGTGACCATTTTTTTTTTTCCCACATAGAAAAGCAGATGTTTGTCCATCCTAAGTCTGAAAGTCTACACCCTTTGAGGACTAAGACAGATAAGAACCCACCGTTTGTAGTGTGGCCATTTGAAATCCTCTTTAGTTTGAAGTAGTAAAAAGAATATACTACAAAGCAGCGTGCTTTGTTTTTTTTCTTTAAAGGAATAAATTATTTAACATTTTCCTGAATGCTAAGACTAGTCGTTGAAAAACGACTTTTGATCTATAAAACTTTCATGGAAATATTTACAGCCATCTAATCATTGCAGCTTTCTACCTAGCATTGTCATCGTAGTGTACACACTACTTTCAGTTCTGCCTTTTCCACCTATTTTGTTCTATGAATTATTCCGTGTTGCCACATAGTCCTCATACTTAAAATTTTTAGTGGCCGTGCAGCTTATCCATGGTATTTTTTGAGGCTCCAGATAGTTCTGTGAAGAGAGGGGAAAAGTTGGATTTTGTTTTTAGTGGAAATTTTATCTGGTAGCTCTTTTTATCTAGCCATCTTGTATACCACATTTTTTCCTAAAGTAAAAAACATTCCTCCAAGTTGAGTTTGATCTTTTTTTTTCCCCTTATGCAGCACAGGTATGGGAAGATACTTTGTATCATACTTTTGATTAAAATCATTAGTTATCTTCTTATTTGCTCTTTGTGCTTTTCCAAAGTCATTCAGGTTTTTTCATTTTAATCTTACATGCTAACTACCTGTGTCAGGAAATGGTTCCCAATCTTAATGATATTCGTGTCATTTTGCTCTCTGTACCCGAATTGCTAATGATATGCCATATTTTCGTAGCATTTTCTTTCTCTTGCGCCTCTCTCAGTCCCTTCCTCCTGCCCACCCCAACCCTCCCCTCAGCATGTGGTAACTATTTGTTCTTTTGCGTTTAGGAGCTAGCCATTTTGGAAGGTCTGAAATTTTAGAACATCTGGTGAATTTTTCTTAAAATTTAGTCTAATCTTTCACTTGCTAATAGCTGGGAGCCATAAATGTCTGTTTTCTGTCACACTGATTATCAAATAGGTCTTTATTTGATTGTCAGCAGGCGTCTTAGTTCCTACTTAAAACTGCATTCTTCACTAGGAGCCTGAGGTCCTTTCAGCAAAGTGATGTTAGATAGGGTTTTATTTGTAACTTACTCCTCTGCAGAATAACATGAAGTGCATTTTTCAGTTCTCTACGGTTAGAGGGCCATTGTTTATCTCTTCTCAAAGTAACTGCTTACTTATTTCTCAGGGTCTTGGTTATATCCGACTCTAAACGCTGCAAAACCAAAATTTTTTTTCTCCCTAGTAGACGATTCAGTTCTATTGGTGTTGTAACAGGCTCGAGCTGTGCATTTGGTTGGGAGGTTTTTTTTTTTTTTTTTTTTTTTTTTTTTTTTTTTTTTTTCCTAATAGGCGTGGAACAATTCCCAGTATATCCACTTACAAGCTCGGACAATAAATCTTGTTGTGAAAAGTTACGGGGACTGGAATTTTTCACTCAAGTGTACTGTGGAGTATGTGAATACAGTATTTAACCCAGGACTTAGTAGCTTCTTGCTGCATACCCCTTAGGACATGGCTCTGTGCGCTTTTAAAATTAGTCATACCTGTTATTTGCAGTCAGCTTGACATGGATGGAATTAAGTTTGATTTTGGGGAACCATATACAAAGCATACAAAAATGCAAGTATTTTGTGCTACATATGTTTCAAGTGTGGCTCTGAAGACAGGTTTTATACATAGTGTCACAAGTGTTAACACTACATTTATACAATGGTATCTTTAGTGTACACAGCTAGGAGAAGCTGTTAAATATTTTAAAATTTCCAGTGTATCCTTATGAGACTAATACATGGTTTTTTGTGGGTTTTTTTTTTTTTTTGGTATAATAGTTCTTAGTAGTTTTGGCCGAGGTTCTGCTGTCTTGTGTGTTTTGTTTTGCTATGAGTCATAATTTCCTTTTATTCAGTGAATAGCAGAGGTAAGCTTGTCACTACTACTAACTTTGAGCAAGTTAAGGGCACCAAGAAGAAAGTGAGCCACGAGGCTGGATATATAATAAGATTCACAATAGTTTGATGTTTGAAGCTACTTTCTTAAAATTATTTCTTTTTTATTGAAGGAAAACTTTTGAAGAAAAACATAAAAATTCATTTTCCCACAAAAATTTTTTCTGGGAAAAATTCATTTCCCCAAAAATAGCCAAAACACATGTGTAAATTGTGGCCTTTTTAAAAAAAAAAATAAATAGGAAGGGGTGTTTCAAAGAAATATCCCAAGTCTGTAATTGGAAACAGAGAGCATTTGAAAAAGTGAAAATTTCCCTTGAGAGTTACTTTTTTTTTTTTTGCTTTTTATGGCCACTCCCACGGCATATGGAGGTTCCCAGGCTAGGGGTCAAATCAGAGCTATAGCTGCCGGCCTACACCACAGCCACAGCAATGCTGGATCCTCAACCCACTGATCGAGGCCAGGGATCGAACCCGAAACCTCATGGTTCCTAGTCAGATTCATTTCGGCTGAGCCACGATGGGAGTTCCAAGAGTTGCTTTTTCACATCCTGCAGTCATCCTTGCTTACTGCTGTCGGCCTGCTTTTGTCCACATGTGTCAGCAAAAGGCAGCATTTTGGCTTACCGATTTAGGAAGCAAACCTATGGTTTTTTTTAAATGATCTGTATCTCAAACATTTATTGGTGTTTTAACTAAGGCTTTTTTCATATGTCCAAGAGTATATTTTATGTGCCTTATTTGGAAAATAAGTGACTTCTAGGGGAGCCTTTCATTGTGGTTGGAAGAAGGGAAAGTGCTTCCGGGGGGAAACAGTAGCAACGTGGCCTGTGACAACAGCCTGAGGCAAAGGACATGGCATTGAAAACGCAAAACGCCACAAACATGGTGCATCAGCCTTTATGATTAATTGTTTCCCCCCTGAACTTTCTTGTTTTTCACCTTCCTCGCTGGCCATTTGAAGCATGTGATCGATGATAGTTAACTGGAAATTTTAAAAAGGAAAAGAAATCATCAGCAAAATGAAAAAGGCAACCTGCTGAATGGGAGAAAATCTTTGCAAATTTTATCTGATAAGGGTTAATATCCAAAATATAGAAAGAACTCATATAACTCAATAGCAAAACCCCCAAAAAAAATCCGATTAAAAAATGAGCAGAGGATCTGAATAGACATTTTTTCAAAGAAGACATACAGACGGCCAACAGGTACATGAAAAGATGCTCAGCGTCGCTAATCAGCAGGGAAATGCAAATTAAACCACACTGAAATATCCCCTCACACCTGTTAGAATAGCTATTTTTAAAAAAGACAAGAAATAGTAAGTGTCGGTGAGGCCGTGGAGAAAAGCGACCCCTCATGCTCTGTTGGTGGGAATGGAAATTGCTGCAGCCACTATGGAAAACCGTGTGGAGGCTCCTCAAAAAATTAAAGAATAGGACTCACATGTGACATAACAACTCCACTTCTGAGTATTTATCTGAAGAAAATGAAAATGATAACCCTACCTAAGTAACTAATTTTATCTGTAACGATAAACCTACCCCCGTGTTCATTACAACTTGTTTACAATAGCCAAGATATGGAAATAACCTAGGTATCCATTGATGTATAAATGGATAAAGGAAATGTAGTGTATACATACATACAATGGAATATTATACAGCTGTAAAAAGAAGGAAATCTTACTTGTTGTGACGACATGGATGCACCTCAAGGGCATTATGGCAAGTGAAATAGACAGAGAAAGACAAATACCACATGATCTTATGTGTGGACTCTAAAACCAAACCAAATCCAGACAGGCACATATATACCGAGAACAGTTTGGGGGTTGCCAGAGGTGGGGATTGGAGGCTGGGCAAAGTGGACAAAGGTACAAACCTCCAGGTATAAAATAAATAAGTCATGGGATGAAATGTACAGTATGATGACTATAGTTAATAACATGATATTGTATATTTCAAAATTGAAAGAGTAAATGTTTAAAGTTCTCATCATAAGAAAAAAGAAAAAAAATGTTGTGACTGTGTGTGGTAGTGGATGTTAACTAGACTTATTGTGGTGATCGTTTTGCAGTATATACAAATATCAAATCATGATGTTGAACACCTGAAACTAATACAGTGTTATCTCTCAGTTATACATAACATACATGAAAAACAAATGCTTACAGACTTTTATCCAACCGATGGCTTAAATATAGTTTACTGGGAAGAATTTTAGGAATGAGGTCCTTCTTTTTTTTTTTTTTTTTTTCCCTTCTTTTTAGGGCCTCACCCGCGGCATAAGGAGGTTCCCAGGCTAGGGGTCAAATCGGAGCTACAGCTGCCGGCCTACAACACAGCCACTGCAATGCGGGATCCGAGCCTCGTCTGCGACCTACACCACAGCTCACGGCAGTGCCGGATCCTTAACTCACTGAGCGAGGCCAGGGATCAAACCTGCATCCTCATGGACACTAGTCGGGTTTGTTACCGCTGAGCCACAGTGGGAACTCCTGGGAATAAGGTCCTTTGATTGCGCTTTTCTTTTATATAAGTAAGAGTGGAAGATGGAGGAATTAGCACTTTAATGAAAGCTTACACAGATAACCCTCCAGTGGTCAAATATACGCCACTATATTTATCTGCACTTTTGTTTGTTTTGCAGTGAATAAAATATTCCTTATTTTTAAAAAAAGGAAAGATTAAATAGTTTGCATCTACCAACCCCAAACTCCCTGTCCATCCCACCCCATCCCCTCCCCCTCGGCAACCTCATGTCTGTTCTCTATGTCTGTGAGTCTGTTTCTGTTTTGTAGATAGGTTCATTTGGTCATATTTTAGATTCCACATATAAGTGATATCAAAGTATTTCTCTTTCTCTTTCTGACTTACTTCACTTAGTAGGATAATCTCTAGTTGCATCCATGTTGCCGCAAATGGCATTATTTTGTTCTTTTTATGGCTGAGTAATATTCCATTGCATATATGTGCCACATCTCCTTAATCCATTCGTCTTTCAGTGGAAATTTAGGTTGTTTTCATGTCTTGGCTACTGTGAATAGTGCTATTACATTTAGAATGGATAAGCAATGAGGTCCTACTGTACAGTTTAGGGAACTAGATCCAATCTCTTGGGACAGGACATGATGGAAGATAGTATGAGAAAAAGAATGTATATATATGTATGCCTGGGTCACTATGCTATATAGCAGAAATGGGCCCAACATTGTAAATCAATTATACTTTAATAAATTACAAACTTTAAAAGAAGAAAGAAAAGGAAAGAGTTATTGAGAGAAGACTGGGTCTCTGGGCAAGGGAGAAACTGCTGTTTTCAGGCCAGGCATCAGCTGGAGGATGCCTGGGCAGTGCTGAGAAGACGATGGGCTCCTGTCTGTTCTGTATCTTAAACCCCTCTTGTGTGCATTCCTTCCTCTTTGCTCTTCCCTTGTTTCAACGTTTATCATTCCTCGCCTGGCCCATTGCTGCAGCACCCACTCACTTGGCCTCCCAACTTTTGGTCTTGCTTTCCACTTCACCCTCATTGTCACTGGACTGGTCTTTTTTTTTTTTTTTTTTTTAAATGGCTGTACCCACAGCATATGGAAGTTCCCCGGGCCAGGCATTGAATCCCAGCCGCAGCTGCAAGCTTTAACTCACTGCCCCAGGATGGGGATCAAACTCGTGTCTCCACAGTGAGCCACTGCAGTCAGATTTTTTTTTTTCCCCACTGTACAGCAAGGGGGTCAGGTTATCCTTACATGTATACATTACAATTACATTTTTTCCCCCACCCTTTGTTCTGTTGCAACATGAGTATCTAGACAAAGTTCTCAATGCTACTCAGCAGGATCTCCTTGTAAATCTACTCTTTTTTTTTTTTTTTGTCTTTTGTCTTTTGTCTTTTCTTTTTGTTGTTGTTGTTGTTGTTATTGTTGCTATTTCTTGGGCCGCTCCCGCGGCATATGGAGGTTCCCAGGCTAGGGGTTGAATCGGAGCTGTAGCCACCGGCCTACGCCAGAGCCGCAGCAACGCGGGATCCGAGCCGTGTCTGCAACCTCCACCACAGCTCACGGCAACGCCGGATCGTCAACCCACTGAGCAAGGGCAGGGATCGAACCTGCAACCTCATGGTTCCTAGTCGGATTCGTTAACCACTGCGCCACGACGGGAACTCCCATAAATCTATTCTAAGTTGCGTCTGATAAGCCCAAGCTCCCGATCCCTCCCACTCCCTCCCCCTCCCATCAGGCAGCCACAAGTCTCTTCTCCAAGTCCATGATTTTCTTTTCTGAGGAGATGTTCATTTGTGCTGGATATTAGATTCCAGTTATAAGTGATATCATATGGTATTTGTCTTTGTCTTTCTGGCTCATTTCACTCCGTATGAGGTTCTCTAGTTCCATCCATGTTGCTGCAAATGGCATTATGTCATTCTTTTTTTATGGCTGAGTAGTATTCCATTGTGTATATATACCACATCTTCCGAATCCAATCATCTGTTGATGGACATTTGGGTTGTTTCCATGTCCTGGCTATTGTGAATAGTGCTGCATGCAGTCAGATTCTTAAGCTACTGCACCACAGCAGGAACTCCTAGATTGATCATTCTTAAGGCCAAATACAAAGTCATTCCCCTACTGAAAAGTCTCCGATGGCTCCCCATTATATTTCAGAATAAAATCCAAACTCCTTAGCCTGGCCTGCCCAACAGTGGCTCTCCACTGTCTTCTCCTGGACTTCGGGCTCCAGCCACAATAAGTACTTAGCCATCTTCTCTAAACTCATCACGCCTCTTGCTTCTGTGCCATTGCGTATGATGTTCCCTCTGCCTGGGACACACTGGTTGGCCTGACGTGCCTCAGCCCTTCATTTTACATTGGCAAAAGCCATCCTGTCCCTCTGCCCAGCCCTACTGCAAACAGTGTCACAACTCCCACTCTGAGCCCTTAACACTCTGTCCAGAACTTAACTCTGGCAATTAGTACATCATATGGTGATTAGCAGGTTCATCTAGGTCTCCCTAATGTGAGGTCTTTGGGGACTCATGTTTGCACCCCCACCCCGCACCTAAAGGAGTGCCTGGATTTTAGTAGGTGCTCAATAAATAGAAGATTTCAAGCAGTATGTAAGTGTGAAAACTCTCCAGCCCCCCTCCCCCATTTCCACCACTTTCCCCAGCAAGCAATCACTTTAACAATTTGATGTGTTTAATGTTTGTTACAGTGGGTGTTTTCACGTAGGTTCAGGTTTATAATGTGGTAGAATTGTATTTTTACAAGGCTAATATATATGTGTCCCTCCTTTTTTGTTTATTGAATTATAACTGATATATAGTGAAATATATCCGTCTTAACGACTTGATGTATTTTTATTTATTTTTTTTGTCCTTTGTCTTTTTTTGTTGTTGTTGTTGTTGTTGCTATTTCTTGGGCCGCTCCCGCGGCATATGGAGGTTCCCAGGCTAGGGGTCGAATCGGAGCTGTAGCCACCGGCCTACGCCAGAGCCACAGCAACGCGGGATCCGAGCCGCGTCTGCAACCTACACCACAGCTCACGGCAACGCCGGATCCTTAACCCACTGAGCAAGGGCAGGGACCGAACCCGCAACCTCATGGTTCCTAGTCGGATTCGTTAACCACTGCGCCACGACGGGAACTCCCTTGATGTATTTTTAAATATTTACGGCTAAGATACAGAATGTTTCCATTAACCCAGAAAATGCCTCTTGCTTCATCCTCAATCCCTTCATCCCCTGAAGGTAGCTGTTGGTCTGACTTTGATTACCGTTGTAGTGATGTGATAAAAGTGATGCGATGTTTCTGGAAGATCAGTCTGACGTTGTGTCACTACTCCAGCCATCTAGGTTTTCATATATGGTATGTTCATTGAGCACCCTCCCTGGGCCAGACTTTGTTACAGGGGTCTAAGGTGACACAATCAAAGACTTGGCCCAAGGGGAGATTGGAATAGTAACAGATGTGGACCTGGTCATCAAGGGTCTTGAGAATTGGCATTGGGAAAAGGTGACTGGAGCATAAGTAAGATATAGGAGACATCAAGAACAGTGGACTCATGTGTTTTGTTTTTGGTTTTTTTGTCTTTTTAGGGCCGCACCTGCGGCATATGGAAGTTCCCAGGCTAGGGGTCGAATTGGAGCTGCAGCTGCTGGCCTACACCACAGCCACAGCCACAGCCACGCGGGATCCGAGCCTTGTCTGCAACCTACACCACAGCTCATGGCAATGCTGAATCCTTAACCCACCGAACAGGGCCAGGGATTGAACCTAGGCCCTCATGGATTCTCGTCTGGTTTGTTACCACTGAGCCACGATGGGAACTCCAAGAACGGTGTTACCTTAACCAAGCAGCGGATCAGAGGTGAGGGCGGGAGGATGCACAAGACACAGTGATAATTCACTTTATCCAGTCGAGATTGCAGTTCGTTGAGGCTGGATAGCCAAACGGCATTGAAACCCACAAGCCGGAGTTTGCGCATTTCTCCGAGATGAAGAGCCACGAGGTGGAGTTGAGGAGAACTAGGGTGAGGCGTGAAGTCGGTGAGCTTGTTTGGTTCTTAGGCGGAAGCGTGCGTTGACGTGGGCTGGGGACAGGGCGGAGTGCGCTGCGGGGAGCTCTCGAAGTGTAGTTGAAGCTGCCAGGCTTTGCATTCGTGCTGACCATTTGATGGCCTTTGACCTCGAGGTTGGGGTGGAGGAAGGAGGCATGGCAGAAGGGCAGGGCACGCATGAGGGAAGGACAAATAGTGTCCTTTTCCAGTTGGTCTGTGCTTCCCGACGCTAAGTAGAGCTGCTCCGAAGACAGAGGGCTGTTTCACTGAGCGCTCCGCCGCCGCCGCCGCTGCCGCCGCCGCAGCTGTTCCGCGTCTCAGGGAGAAACCTGCTTCCCAGGGAGGGCAGAATGGGGGACCCGCTGCTCTGTGGGGGAGGGAGGGGGCGGGGATGAAGAAGGGAACCAACTGGTTTAATTTAAATACTTAAATGAAAAACTGTTTGTAAGCAGGTCTTCGGCTCCCTTTTACAGGGAGTGTGGATGAGAGATGCAGGCGGTCCCTTTGTGTGCCTATTGGAAGCTTGGAACACATGATCTCCTGGATACAATGTTCTAAATGGTGATTAGGTTCCCAGACCTTCCTCCCCAGGAAAGCCTATTTAACCCTTAATGTCACTTAGCCACAGAACTATTGTTTGCTATTGTTTCTACCGGGAAATGGATTTGGGTTTCCAAGGTGATTTGTGAAAAGCACATCCTTTCCCCGCTTCTTCCTCCAACTCCAGGTGGACGAGTGGTCCCAGAGAGGGGTGGGGACACTGGGAGAGCTCCAGCCGAGAGGGTGAAGGGCTGAGGTGGCAGTGAGGGTGGGCAGGCTCTCCAAACCAGTCATTCATACGGTAGATTGGCTGTATTTGCACCTCAGTACAGCAGTCACTGGCCACGTGTGGTTACTGAACCCTTGAATCGGTGGCTAGTTTGCATCCATAAGTGTCAATGAAATGCGGGAGTTTGAAGATTTCATACCAAAACTATATGAAATATCTCATTAACGACTTTCATATTGTGTACAAGTTTAAAGAACATGGTTGGTATATTTTTTTAAATTAAATATATTGTGAATCTCACTTGCTTCTATTTTTTTTACCGTGGCTACTGGAGCATGCACAATGATGTCTGTGGCTTGCACTGTATTTCTATTAGACGGCAATGCTGGTCTGCGTTTTTCCTTAAGATGTTTATGATGTTCATATCCTAGAATTTGTTTCTGAAGGTGGATCCTCTCTCTCAGCGTTCTGTTCAAAATGAATGTCGCCATAATGGAGTCATTTGTGCCTGAAAGGTTATCGTACAGTTCAGAGTTGATGGGTTGATAACCCTTGGCCCTAGGGCAAAAATATGAAAGCATCCCATTCTTGTTTGTGTTGAAAGCCAGTTTGGTTGCTTAGACTTTTGGATGCAGTTGGTGATACAACTGGTTGGGTTAGAAGGTTTTTTTCCTGGGCTCAGTGCTATATATTATATAAATATATAGTTATATATATACATAGTTATATAATATATATATATATATGAGAACACCTAATGTACCTATAGTCATTCAGAATTCTGTTTGTAGTATATGCTCATCAGTGGCACAAAGTGTTCCAGGCTTTTAGTGTTATTAGAAATATTAAAAAAAAAAAGAAATATGTAGCATATCCCTTATTAGATTTACGTAGCTACTTGGCCCAAGAATTCCCAGGAACTGTATTCTCATCAAGAAAAGTAGGATAAAGGATAAATTCTTTAGCTTGGCATAGTGGAAAACCTAAGAAACAAAGAGGGGTTTGTATCGCTGCTCTTATCCGAGGCTTTCTTGAGGTTCCCTGGCAAAGCCCTCATCTTCTATCATGGGAAGTCATCAGCAGCGCTAAAAGGAGGGGGAGGTCCAAGCGGAGCCATGGGAGGGCTCCCATGATGATTGCTTTCTCGAAGCTCAGTCTCCCAAGGAGGGTTACAGGAATGACAATGTTATTTTTTGTTACTGTCATGGCTTCCACTGAAGGAATAAGTGCCAATGTCTAATTCTGGGCCTGGGCGAGTGTGCAGATAGACTGATGCGTAGCATGTATACAATGTGGAACCATTTTATTGCCCCAGGTTGGGATCCTCTGAAACCTATCTTGTAGGCAAAAGTGTTATCTGGCTTTTACAGATAAGATTCAACTTATACCTACTTCTTTGTAATAATGAGCAATAATATAATAGCCTTCTAATAATAGCAGCTGACATTTATTGAGTAATGCTTATGTACGGGGCAGTGTGCCAATGAATGTACAGAGCTTATTTCATTTCTCTTCCCAACCAGCCTACATCATAGGGACAATTATTATCCCCACTTAATAAGATAAGGAAACCAGGGCCCAGAGAGGTAAAGTAACACAGCCTGACTAGTAACCCAGGCCTGTCTTAAATGATCAGCCCCTTCACATTTCCTATCAGTCCTCTTTGCTACCACCAATCATGGAAGAACATTCCTTTTGATAACTTCCCAGCGGTATTTTCTCATTATGGTATATATCCTGGAATCATGGTTTTTAGACAGAATTATGCTCTTATTTCTTGTTGCTTTAATATAACAGTGTCTGATATTGGAGCAAGCACTCAATGAATGAAAAGCATTACTGTCAGTCTTCCCGTTTTTATTACTTCTCAGACTCTCGGTGGCTGAATATCATGGCGCACTGGTTTGTGAAACACTTTGGCCTTTGATGGCCCACAGTTAGGCCCCCTACTCAGGGAAAGAGATGGAGTTGTTGGGACTCAGTTGATGGAGCTCGAGATGGCGTGTCCGTGTTGGGGAGTAGAGGTGGAGGACGGGGGCCGAGGCCGGGCAGGCCCTGTAGGGAGAACAGTAGACTTGAGAAAGCAACCTGGTGGCCTTTGGCTAGCTATCTCATGGTCTCCAGAAACTGATATGCCAGCTGCACTCCATTTGTCAGTCTCTTGGCAAATGCTCTTCTTGCAGGGAAAAGAAAGACCCTCAGTGTCCTAAACAGTAGGCCCCTAGTTTCCTGTAATCCACAACCTCTGGGCGAGGCGGAGGTGGTTTTGTCAGAGGCCCGAATGCACCCTACCGCCTAAGCAGAGTTTTGGGTACAAGCCTGTGTGCCTGGCGGCGCTCCTCATGTCACTCTCATCTACTCTCCTTAAGCCACGTCCCTGCCAGGGCCAGAAAGCCTCCCCCCCGCCCCCCGCCCCTTGCTGCTTCGTTAGGCTGGTAAGGCACGAATTTCAGAGGACTGGAGGTGCTGCCAACTTAGCCCCTGGGGTCTGAACCAGAGAAAAGTTACATCAGGACTGTTGTGCTGATGTGCCAGATGTTCGGAGAAAAAGTCAAGTTCTGTATCTTCAACCATATGTGCCTGATTCATGGCACTTGCTCTCTTGTTGGTTATATCCTGCCCCGTGGGTCAAATGGTTCGGTAAACTTAGTACCAAGAGCCAAACTCTGGGCTCGAATGTTATTGAACC
Source organism: Sus scrofa (assembly GCF_054392235.1). NCBI lineage: Eukaryota > Metazoa > Chordata > Mammalia > Artiodactyla > Suidae > Sus > Sus scrofa. The sequence continues at coordinate 121,246,205 of NC_139401.1, forward strand.
AAAGATTGGAAACGTTTGTCTGTGCGAGGGGGGTGGGTAGTTCAAATGAGGAAAGTAGAGACAGTTTCTTAGGGTCTTGGGGTTTTTCATATAGCTACTTGGGCTCATTTACTAGTGTTTGTTCTTTTTGTCCTCGCCTGTATTTGAGCGCGTTAATGCTCTTTCCTTCCAGAAACGTATCCCCTCCTCCGCTGGGTCGCTCTGCCCTCTCTGATGATTCTCTCACCCTGTCTCCCACATTCTCTCCCGGGGTAATGCCTCCCTCCTCGCTTGTGGTTTCAGATCTTCCTTCCCCTCTCCACCTTGCGCATCTCAGCCAGGCTCCGCTGGCTGGGCCACAGGGCATGTCCGCTTGCCTCTCTTGCCGTCAGCATGTCAGACAGACCCCCTTATGGCTGTGAAACCGCCTCACCTCTCTTTCATAAGTCCCGTCTTTTTGTCACTCACGATTGCAAGGGGGGCATTATTCAGCTTTGATCCTGTCCTTCCATCTTCTTTGAAGGCTCCTCCCTTTGAAATGTCACTTACATATCACTTTTCGCTGCCATCACTTTAGTCACAGGTCCTGACGTCTACGCTGTGGCCACTCTCAGCCGTCTTTTTTTTTTTTTCTTTTTAGGGCCGCACCTGCGGCCTATGGAAGTTCCCAGGCTAGGGGTCTAATCAGAGCTGCAGCTGCCGGCCTACGCCACTGCTACAGCAGCACATGATCCTTAACCCACTGATTGAGGCCAGGGATCGAACCCGCATCCTCATGGATTAAGTCAGGTTTCTTAATCCACTGAGCCACAATGGGAACTCCTATCACAGCTTTCTTATGTAGTCTCCCCAGTGCCTCCCGGATTCCTACCTTCTACCCACACCTATCGCTAACTTTCTAAAGAAGCTGGTTTCATCCTGTCACTCCACTCCTCGCATGTCTTCAAAGACTCCTCAACGCCCATGGAATCAAGACAAAATTGCTCAGTCTGCCGTGCGGAGCTCTCCGGGCGGGATCTGCTCCATGTGTCCGTATAGATATATTTTCCATCATTTTCCCCCCGGAGCCCTGCACTTCAGTCAGGCCTCTCTCTTCTGCCCCCAGAGGTCGTCTCCCCGTTCCTGATGCCAACCCTTAGCGCATCAGCCAGAGGGAGGAGAGGTGCAGCCCGGGGAGGAGCCTGGGGGAGGCGAGCAAAGGAGCTGCAGGCAGCCCAGTAAAGGGCATGACTTGAGGAAGAGGATGTGACCCCTAAGGTGCTTTAAACGCGGTTGTAATGCTAAGAAGTTGCAGAAGGGAGGGGGAGCGAGCTGGATGGAGGCTGACCTTTCGTGGGTGATCAGCCTAAACCAAACCGAGATGTTTTGATTTAAATTGGCCTCAAGTTGCCTGGAAGCCCAGCCGTTTAATCGGAAGCCCCAGTCTCTCCCTCTCTGCATGCGTCTCTGGAATGGAGCCCACGTCACTGGCCTGTGGAAGATGAGATTCTAGGGAGACTCTCTGGGCGTGAACGGAGCCATGATGTTGAAAAGTTGGGGGTCCCTCCTGTCGTATGGCTTGTAGGAGAAGGTGGAAGATGTTTGGCATAAAGTGCTCCTTTTTCTCAGAAGCTTACGCATGGGTAGAGATGTTGTCAACTGCATCTCAGAGTGATGTTTTTGAGCCGTGTGTGTTAGAGTCTTCCTAAGTACTTTAATAAAAATGCGATTTGAAAAAATCGTAGTATAACCTATCCCGTAGATCACACCACCCATGTAAGTCTGGCAAGCTGTGTGGCTCTGGGCTGGCGGGCAGAGACCAGCGCTCTTGCCACAGTCTGCTGCGGATTAGGTAGACACATGGCCCTGGGCAAGTCACCTAACCTTTTAAGGTGTCAGTTTTCTTATCTGTAAAATGAAGGGATTAGACTAAATTATTTCCACTATTCCTTCCAAAAGGTCCAAGAGAGAATTTTATAACTGAAAGGCAGGAAGGAAGTGGAATAATTCAATCAGGGTGCTTTCAAAATTGACTTAAATTTTAGAAAATGTTTAGTTCCTGTAAGAGGCTAATGTGCTGTATCGCATACCCACCAATTAAATCGGTCTCTCCATCTTACTGGTAAATGTCACTTCATCCTATTGGAGTCATTTCTATTTGCTGCTGACAGTTTAATGTTCAGGACAGATTCCAAACTCTGAAGAGTTTGGAACTGGGAGTTTGGTGAAGAGATAGACTAACTTTGTATTTCTTGTTGGGATTTTTAACAACGAGTGTGTGGTACTTTTATAATGTAAAAAACAGCTCATAAAAATTTTTGAGAGAATTTTAAAAAAGGATTAGTTTGGAGGAAAGAGATGCCATAAAATCTTTAGAAAGTAAGGAATGGCTATTCTGCTTTCTCCTCCATTCAGTGAAATTTTGCAGATAGTTTAGACTAATTTGGGTAGCTTAGTCTCACTCCCGTCCTTGTGTATTTTTCCAAGGCCATTTTTGTTGATTCTTTTTTTTTTTTCTTTTTTTTTGTCTTTTGTCTTTTTGTTGTTGTTCTTGTTGTTGTTGCTATTTCTTGGGCCGCTCCCACGGCATGTGGAGGTTCCCAGGCTAGGGGTTGAATCGGAGCTGTAGCCACCGGCCTACGCCAGAGCCACAGCAACGCGGGATCCGAGCCGCGTCTTTGACCTACACCACAGCTCACGGCAACGCCGGATCATTAACCCACTGAGCAAGGGCAGGGACCGAACCCGAAACCTCATGGTTCCTAGTCGGATTCGTTAACCACTGCGCCACAATGGGAACTCCCATTTTTGTAGATTCTTAGTTTGTGTATGTGTTCATAAAAATGTCTCCTATCAGAACCCCAAATCTAAACAATTGAGCATGTGATCTGCACAACAGCATTTTTTGCTTGATTGGTTGGTTGGTTGGTTTTGTTTTTGTTTTTCTGATAATGGGTATTGGCCAATAAGTACAGTTGAAATAGACTGGGAGTGAAAGAGGAAACTTAACATTTATATCTGACCGAGTTTGGTAAATTTTTTGCAACTGTATGGTGTTTTTCTTTCAGTAACTGTTCAGTTGACTCTTGGACAGAGGAGAAAAGTTTGGTTTCTACATGTTAGCATCCTCTGGTGAAGATCAAATTTCTTTTGATGATATGCTTTCTTTTCACGTGAACTCTGAGAGGTGTGCTACTTCATAATTTTATCCTAATTCCCTGGGGTAAGAATTGAAAAGCTGTCAATGAAATTTTGCAGATATTTTAGACTAATCCTTATGCTTGTTAATCTGCTTTTATAAAAAAGTCATACTAGGTATCTTAACGAGATCAGTAGTGCAAAACTGACTGTGAGGGTAGAATCAAACTGAATCATTTTTTTGCTTGGTTTACTTAAAAATACGTAGTCATGAGAGTCTTAAACCATCTGCTGAAAAAAACAATTCAGCCGGCCACAGACTGTCAAGTAAGATTCCACAGTATATTAGGGGGTCAATTTCTAAGAACCTCTTTTAAAAAGTAGAAGACTCAAGTAAGCTAGATTTCTTTTATGTGGTCTTGGCTGGGAGTGTTTCCTGAAGCTTGTGCATGACAATTGGTGGATGGAACCACAGAATGATGGCATTCGGAGTTCCTGGGAGAGAACTGATGTCATCAAATAAAATGGACTTTGAGCATCTTAGGAAGATCAGGATGCTAAGGGCCCCTGGGGAAGTAACTCTGACAAAAAGGAATCCAAGAGAACTATTCTTAAAACAAGTAATGTTGTAAGGAAAAAACCCGATATTAGTACACATAAAACGCAGAATAATAGAGTGTCTCCTCTGGCCTTGGAGGTGTATCAATACCTTGAGTCAAGTGAGAAAACCACAAAATAGTGAAACCAGGCCAAATTGCTGTAGAGAATTAAGGGGAAAAAAGCATCAGATAGAGCCGGAAAATCTAATGCCAGAAGTCTTAAAAAGTTGATGCATTTAGAATGGATAAGCAGTGAAATCCTGCTGTGTAGCACAGGGAACTATATCCAGTCTCTTGGGATAGAATATGATGGAAGATAGTGTGAGAAAAAGAAGGTATATATGTGTATGACTGGGTCACTTTGCTGTACGTTGGAAACGGACACAACACTGTAAATCAACTCTACTCAAATAAATATTAATCCCCCCCCCCAAAAAAAAGTTGTGGCTCAGCAGGTTAAGGATCCGGCATTGTCACTGCCGTGACTCTGATAACTGCTATGGCACGGGTTCAATTCCTGGCCTGGGCAACTTCCACATGCCGCAGGTGTAGCAAAAAAAAAAAAAAAAGAAAAAAAAGTCGGTACAAGAAGCAAGACAATTCTATACTTTCAATGATGTAGCATCTTTCTAATGTGTATTTCGGCGCACTAGCTATAAACACAATTTTAAAAGACATTTGGATATGTTACAGTGATTCATCTTTACAGGGTTCTGCTTACCTAAGAGGGCAGGTAAACCTTGTTTTTATAGCTATCAGAATTGGAGTCCATCTTAGTTCTGAGAAGACAATTCTCAAAGTTTAAGACTTAACTCACACAAATATTCTATCTAAGGCTAAGGACAAAGACCAAGGAAAGTCATTTGTCTCCGCAGGAGACAGAGTTGATTGGAAAAGCAGGGCTTCTTATTTTTCATGTCATCCTGTCCCACTGGTCAGTTTGCCAACACAAGAACAGTGTGTGATGACGAACATGATAGAATGTTACGTTGGAGAAGAAAAGCAAAGTTGATTGAAAAATCCCATTGAAATTGATTTATTCAAATCATCTGGGCCGTTGCAGCAGAGCAGGGTTCTCCCAAACTGGTGGAGAGCAGATGGAAAAAGGAAAATAGTTTATCTTTCACCAAGAGGAATGATGGCCCTGCTAAATTTAGGCTCTTCGGCTTTTACTTGCAACATCTGGGAAAATACTCAAATCTGTTAATCCTCTCGTTTGTAACCACCGAGAAGAAGAGCCCAAGGTGCAGGGTAGCCCTCGATAGCGGTTCAGACGAAGGGCAGATATGGCCAGGCTGATTTGACTTCCTTGAATAAAGGATCAAAAAAGTCTTGTCAAGGAGAGGGAAACAGTGTGCGTTTCCCCTCTGGGATCCAGCGAGGCTTTTTTTTTTTTTTTTTTCCTTTCTGTCTTTTGTCTTTTTTAGGGCCACACTCGCAGCATTTGGAGGTTCCCAGGCTAGGGGTTGAATAGGAGCTGCAGCTGCCAGCCTACACCACAGCCACAGCAACGCCAGATCCTTAACCCACTGAGCGGTGCCCGGGATTGAACTCACGTCCTCGTGGATCCTAGTCGGTTTCATTAACCCCTGAGCCATGATAAGAACTCCCAGTGAGGCTTTTTATTCATGGTAAAGGGCTTGCTAACAAGCTAGGGAGCCTTGGACTGAACTGAACTCCTCTTCAGGGAAGGGTCCAAATAGGCTTTGAGGCGTATGTGCCCAAAACGGGTTGTGCAGTGGCTCAGCACCCAGGCAGAGGGACAGAGCACGTGGTGCCCTTCCAGGGAGAGGCTCTCGCTGCTGTGCGAGCGAGCCTGCTTTGCTCACAATCTGGAATCTGGAAGGATGATTTTTGCTCTTAGAAAAAGGTTCCCCGCCATTCCCTTTCAGTAGCTAGCCCCCTGGAGAATTGGAAGTATTCAACCGTTTTTTGATTTAAAAACATTCAATTTACATGTTTTTTTAAGGGGCACTACTCTTGTGGAAAGTTAAACGCAGCTGCCCTACCAAAATGTTTTTCAGTTACCTTGGATGATGAAATTAATACCATGGTCATTAAATCTGCACTGTATACTAAGTCTAATACTCATATAAATCATTTATATTTTGGAAAAGGATTACAAATGACCTTTAGAGATAGAGCAGGGTGTTCCAGAAAGGGCTCTAACACCACTCCCACATCCCCTTCAAGGACAGTTGATCTGTTTTTATCTCTTTGACTTGTTTATACTTCCTGGCAAGATTCCTTGGAGGAAAAGTTTTTTCCATTAAAAAATAAAATAAAATAAAATAGAAAATCAATGAATCAGAGAAACAGTCCTGCCGAATGGGCTGCAGTTCAGGAAGGACATGTATTAGGATGCTGAAATTTGGGGGAGCCCTACCTTTCCCTCCTCCATGAAAACCAGTGGAGAAAAAAACACAGGAGCCAGCCGGAGTTCCAGGTAACAGCTTCACTCCTGAGAAAAGCTAGACCAGAGGATATAGCCTAGGTGCATGTTCATAAAGTTTCCAAATAGCTCACGTGTTGACAGACCTCCACTCTAGGCCTATTGTAGGGCTGAACCTATCCTATTAGTACCATACGTCAGAGAACATTCCAGATAAGAAGATGGAAATACGGGTGCAGAGGGTAGTAGAAAATATTTCCTATTTAGGCTTTGGGGAATTTATTTCACTTGGGGGAATAAATGGCAAGTGGGCTGGTCAGTAGAGCTACGGGGAGAGCCCAAGTCATTGACAGACTGAAAGTCCCATTCTCTTTCTGCTGATATTCCAAGACATTTTGAGTTGACTATACAAATTTAAACCAGGCCTGAATTACCATATTTATTAATATATGAGGCCTTTTCTTTCTGTGCATCGGATTTTTTTTTTTTTTTGGTCTTTTTGTCTTTTTAGGGCTGTACCCATGGCATGTGGTGGTTCCCAGGCTAGGGGTCGAAGCAGAGATGTAGCTGCTGGCCTACACCACAGCCACAGCAATGTGGGATACGAGCCGCATCTGCGACCTATGCCACAGTTCACGGCAACACTGGATCCTTAACCCACGGAGTGAGGCCAGGGATGGAACCCGCAACCTCCTAGTTCCTAGTCGGATTCATTAACCACTGAGCCACAACGGGAATGCCACATTGGATTTATATAAAGGATTGATACAAGGCTTGGAATTAGAGGATGTGAGAACTAGAAGGGAGCTTAGAGTTGGTTTTCAGCTTTTTCATTGCCTCGATGAGGAAACAGCCTCAGTAAGGGATAAACGACTAACTCTGGACCACTTGCTTCGCTAGATCATTAGAGCCAGGATTAGACCAAGGTCTTTCAAGTCCTAATTCCCTGCTCCCACACGCAGTTGGTCTGCATTTTGACATCTGGGAAAGCAGGCTTCAATTAAATGAAATTTGGAAATGTCATTAGACTTATGAACGTTTAATTTAAGCTAACATAACAAGACATGTCTATGAGTCAAATATGTGGAATCGATGGAAGAATCTCTAGTATAGTGGTTTACATTGCTGGGTTCTAAGTTAGGCTACCTGGGTTCAAATCCTGGCTGTGCCATTTACTAGTTGTTGTGACCTGGACAGGTTGCTTATCCTCTCTGAGCCTCAGTGTGCTCACCTATAAAATGGAGATAATAATAGCACCTACTTCCTGGGGTGGTGATGAGGCTCAGATGAGAAGGGTACATATGAAATGCTTTCTTTAGCACAGTGAGTTCCTGACACATAGGTACTGATTAATATTATCTGTGATTATTATGTATCGTCGTCATCATTATCATATTTTACTTCTGGGAGACTTTGAAATCTTGACCTGTGAAGACAGTAAACTCTTAGTTTAGGGAGTTCCCTTGTGGCGCAGCAGGTTAAGGGCCTGGCTTTGTCACTGCAGCAGCTCGGGTTACTGCTGTGGTGCAGGTTCGGTCCATGGCCTGGAAACTTCCTCATTCTGTGGGTGTGGCCAGAAAACCCCAAACCACCCAACCAACCAACCAAACAAACCTCTTAGTTTAAGATTTCACCTACCCCAGGTTACTCCTTTGTCCTAAACCTCTGTTCTTTAGTTCTCTCGGGATGGAAGTTTTCTAACTATCTTCTACCCTCTCTCCTTTAGGCCTATAGTCTCTTTGTCACCAAGCCCTAGCTTAGTGGTTTAAAATGTTTCTCTGAGTTCCCTGGTAGCTCAGTGGATCAAGGATCCCGTGTTGTCACTGCAGTAGTTGGGGTCGCTGCTGTGGCACAGGTTGGATCCCTGGCCTGGGAACTTCCACATGCGGTGAGCATGGCCCCCAAATAAATAAATAAATAATTTAAAAAATGATTCTCAATTAACCCCTTCCTCTTCATTTCTCTCCTAACCCGGGCCCTGATTCCCTCAAGCCTGGATGACTCTTCACACCTCTGAGCTCCTTTTTCCTGACTACAGCTTCTCTAGCCTATAACTCACTGCCAGGCTGACCTTTCTGAGACCCTGCTTCGATCCCGTTACCCCTCTGCCTCGAAATCTGTAATGAGCCTCTTTTCTGTCTAAGCAAGGCCCAAGCAAGCTCTCCTGCCTGACCTGCAGCTCCCTCGAGATCATCCCTGTCCAATAGCTGTATGCTGCCAGCCACACACAACAGTCACAACTGTCCAATAGCTACATTAACAAGTAAAAGGAAACAGGTGAAGCCTTTAGTATCCTAACTGAAAACATTCAACACATTATCATTTCAACATGTAATCAATATAAAGGTAAATAATGAGATATTGTCATTCTTTCTTGTTGTTCTAAGTCCTCAAAATGCCATGTATGTTTTATTTACATCACATCTCAGGTCAGACGTGCCATGTTTCAGTGGCTCAGTAGCCCCGGGCTGCTGCGTGAGATACGGCGCCGTCGGACCGGGCCTCTAGCGAGCCACCATCACCCTCCCAAAGAAGACATACCCCGTCTTACTTCCTCCTGGTTTGTTAAAATACGGGAACACCATGCCTCTTTGATAGGGTGTCTTAGGCAAATGTGAAACGTGGAAGTGCTTTGCCACAAAGCTCCATAAAAATGTGTGGAAGTTGTTATCAGGAGTCAAGGTTTTGCTGACATGAGACTAAGACATCTTTGGAAAAATCTGAAAGCAGAGACTGTATTAAAAAGGTCATTGGGCGTTCCCGCTGTGACACAGTGTGTTAAGGATGTGGTGTTGTCTCTGCAGTGCCTCAGGTCACTGCTGTGGCCCAGGTTCCCGGCACAGGCATGGCTCACAGCTGTGGCTTATATCTGATCCCTGGCCTGAGAATGTCCATATGCTGCGAGTGCAGCCAAAAAATCTCCAAAAAACAAACTTTCCCCCACTAGCTCTAAAGAATAATACTAGTAATTTTTTTTTTTTTTGCTTTTTAGGGCCACACTCGCAGCATATGGAAGTTCCTGGGGGTCGAATCAGAGCTATAGCTGCAGGCCTACGCCACAGTCACAGCAACGCAGGGTCTTAGCCACGTCTGCAACCTACACCACAGGTTACAGCAACCCCGGATCCTTAACCCACTGAGTGAGGCCTGGGATCAAACCCGCATCCTCATGGATACTAGTTGGGTTCGTTAACCACTGAGCCACGATGGGAACTCCCTCTTTCTCTTTTTTTTTTTTTCAGATTTCTTTTTTGGCCCATGCCCACAACATGTGGAAGTTCCACAGCCAGGTAATGAACTCATGCCACAGCAGCGACCCAAGCCACAGCAGTGACAATGCCAGATCCTTAAGTGCTAGGCCACCAAGGAAGTCCCAGTTTAGTGTTTCTCTTGAAGGAGCTAGACTGCTACCAAGAAGTTTATTGCTTTGGGTAGCAAATGTAGCCCATACACTTTGTAGTACTGAGGCAGCAGTAGCATTTACATTTCTTGTGTTGTCAAATTTATTGCAAAGGATTGGGACTGACCTAAACACAGACTGCCGGGGATTCAGGTGCAGCAATGACTTGTAAAATGTCTTTTCATTCTTATAAAGAAACATTTAAAGGAGTTCCTGTCGTGGCAGAGCGGAAGCGAATCCACCTAGGAACCATGAGGTTTCGGGTTTGATCCCTGGCCTTGCCCAGTGGGTTAAGGATCTGGTATTGCTGTGGCTGTGCTGTAGGCTGGCAGCTGCAGCTCCGATTGGACCCCTAGCCTGGGAACCTCCATATGCTGTGGGTGCGGCCCTAAAAAGCCAAAAAAAAAAAAAAAAAAAAAAACAGAAAGGAAAAGAAAAAGAAACTTTTAAAGAGCATTTATTCTGACACGTTGAGCAGTAACAATTAGGACCCATTGTTTTGAATACTGATGAGTTATAAGGTGCTTGCTTGAGTGTAAGCAGATCTTATCCCAGCCCTTTACCAGATCAAGTCGTTCACTCCTTTTTCCTTAGTCATGGCTTGAACTATCTCGTGCCTCTCAGGAGTCCAACACTCGCTGCAGATATAACTCTTAAGTTTACAGTGTAGGAGTTAGACTGCTAAATAAAGTCACTGTGAAAAAAAAAAAGCAACTTTGTAAAGCGGCTTCTGGGTGAAGGACCCCACCATTCACAGGTTTGCTGAAGCCAGAAAACTCAACCTCATGTATGGCTTTTTCTCCCTCACCCATCCCCCTAATTAGCTACTAAATCCTTCTGCCTCCACCTCTGAAATACCTTTCATCTGCAGCCTCCTCTCCGTCCCCACTGCCCTCGCTCAGGCTTTCATCACTTTTCTCATAAGCTATTGCAACATTCTCCCAAACCAGTTTCCCCACCTCAAGCTTCAGCTTCCCCTCCACCCCTCAATTTATTCTCCTACTCCCAGCAGAAGGATCTTGCTAAAATACAGATCTGATCATGCCACTCCCCTAATTAAAAACCTCAAGGTATTCCCAGGGCCAACAGAGAACATCCAGACTGCTGAACGCAATGTCCAAAGCACTTGACAGTCCAGGCCCAGCTTGTCAACTTTGCCTCCTGCCACAGACCCAGAGCAATGACAATCAGATGACTTGCGGTGCTCCGGGAAGCCCTAACCTTTTATAGCCTCTCTGTTCTCTTTCCCAGGCCTGCCCTCTCCACTGCTCACGTCAGTGCGGGGAGTCCCACGATCTTCCCCTCGTGCCACCGGATAGCTTCAAACGCCCCGTCTTCTGTGACGAGCCCTCCCTAACCCCCTGGTCGTTTGCTCTTTCAGTCTCCACAACGGCATTCCTTAGTCCTTTGCGGCACGAACCCCTCAAGGGCTAATTCCTCTCTCTATCTCCGGCATGTGGTATTCTGCCCAGCATAGCATCGCTGGTCCATAAAAATTAGTTGAATAAGTACAGGGGAGAATTGATGCTGTCCCTCTCGGCTGTGTGCCTTTCCCTTCCCCGCCAAAGAAGAAAGCTAAGTTTTGAATTCAGTGTGGTTTGTGATCACCTGCTGATATTTCTAGGTATTTGATGAGGATGCTTTAAATCGTAATCCTTCCTTTTAACTAGAGTTTAGTTTGTCTGGTTCGGTATGGTTTTCCTTGGGCCACAAGGAATTAGTCTTTTTGCTTTTGAGGGCCGCACCTTGTTCTCAATTTTATGATAAAAACATTGTCTTTCACTATTACCTATGATATAAGGACAGGGTTTTTTGTTGATAATCTCTCAAGTTGATGTAACTCCTAACTTTGTGGGTGTTTTTATTTTATTTTATTTTGTTTGTCTTTTTGCCTTTTCTAGGGCTGTTCCCACGGCATATGGAGGTTCCCAGGCTAGGGGTCGAGTCGGAGCTCCAGCTACCGGCGTCCACCACAGCCACAGCTACGCCGGATCCAAGCCGTGTCTTCCACCTACACCACAGCTCACGGCAACGCCAGATCCTCAACCCACTGAGCAAGGCCAGGGATCGAGCCTGCAACCTCATGGTCCTTAGTTGGATTCGTTTCTGCTGCGCCACGACGGGAACTCACAAGGAATTATTCTCATGCTCTACTTTGCCCAGGTACTAAAAGTCATGGGTACAATCTGGCGAAAGAAATACGTGGACAGGTTTTACCTTTAGATCCTTTGACTTATAGGATATGTTAGGAAAAGCTAAGCACCTTTTCAACGTCACAGTATCCCAGACTATTGGACCAGAGCGGGTCTTAACTGGGTCCCCTGCACCTTGTAGTTATGGAGGTTGCGTACTGCTCGAGTCCAGGGGGCGCCATTCTCATGGGTCATGATGTGACTAGCTCTCCAGAGTTGTATGGTGCTCGCCTTGCACAGTGTCCCTGTTTATCTAATCTTCATTTTCAGATGATGAAACTTAAGTCTTAAGAGCCACCAGTTTTACTCAAGGTCACACAGATTCTTCAAAGTAGCCGCTTTTCTGACTCTCAGTCCTTCTGACCCAAATGGCTTCAGGAGACTATGAAACTAGACAAGATAGTGTTTGCTGGAGTTCCCGTTGTGGTGCAGTGGTTAATGAATCCAACTAGGATCCATGAGGATGCAGGTTCGATACCTGGCCTTACTCAGTGGGTTAAGGATCCGGCGTGGCCGTGAGCTGTGGTGTAGGTTGCAGACATGGCTTGAATCTGGCGTTGCTGTGGCTGTGGCGTAGGCCGGCAGCTGCAGCTCCCATTTGACCCCTAGCCTGGGAACCACCATGTGCCGCGGGTGCAGCCCTCAAAAGACAAAAAAAAAAAAAAAAAAAAGAAGAAGAAAAGGAAAGATAGTGTTTGCTCTTGCTGTATGGATAATGGTCTTTAGCTAAGTTGGAAATGTAAGTCATTTCATTTAGCGCTGCTTTATTCACGCCGGCTTCCCACCTCCAGCCGTGCCGCTCTGCTTGGCCGTCAGCATGTTACACGGCTGCCCTCAGGGTTCCCAAGACTCCGGTGGCTCTTTGTCCCACCAAGTTGCCAATCTGCGCTCTCTGCTGTCGCCCTTGCTGGCCTACTCCTCTGTGATCTGCATCAGCTGCCACTTTCTTTTGCCCTTTCTTCTTGGCGTTTTGTGCTGCTTTGTTTTTATAGCCATTGCTGGCCAGTCAATGGGATCCTTCCCTTCTCTTCTCCCAACCATTCAACCAGAGCATATTGGCTGTTGACTTTGGGTCTTTGGTTCTTTGCCGCTGTTCATCGCTGCCGAGGGTGCCCCGGCCACGCTGCCTCATCGTCAAAACTTGTTTGTTTCTTTTATGTCTCCCCCATCGTAGATTTGGGGTTTTCTGAATGCTTGAGGATGCCAGAAGGGTGGTCTCCCTATACTCTTGTTTAAAATGAAAGTATTGTTTGGGAGGAAGAATCTTGGTTAGAAAAGTTCACGTAGCTCACGCACTCAGTAGCTAGTTGTCTCTGTCAAGGACATTGACCATAACAAAATGTACTCCTTCCTCTCCCCCTTACTCCGTGCTCATCATCAGTGTCAAACGAAGGTAAATACTGAGGTGCTTGGGTTAGGTTTGATTGAGCCTGAATAGAAACCTAGACTTCTTGAGCCAAAGCCCTCGAGCTGTAATGGACTGAATGCATTGTTTGCATCTTTGCTCTTGATCATTAATCTTTCTTAAACTGTTTGCTTGCTTTGGTTCCACTTGATCAGTCAAGATATAGACTAGAAATAGGTTAAGGAGGTATTAATTTGTTAGAGGTTTGATACTTGTTATTGAGTGGTTGTTTGCACTTTATATATTGTTCATTGTATAATTGGGAATTTCTTTGTAAATGTTTGGTTTTCAGGCTGGTTGGAAGGAAAATCACGCAACATTCATGAGTGAACTAAAAAATCTTCAGGCTTCTGGACTGACTACTCTTGGTCAGGCTCTAAGATCCTCATTTGATTTGTTAAATCTCAATAGATTAATATCTGGAATAGACAATTATGGACAGGTAAAAAAAATTTTGAGTGAGTACAGCTAATTTATTTTGGTGACTTGGGGTAAGAACTTTAAATTGGGCATGGTTACCAAGTTTTCTGCTACTTTTCAGAACTTCCAAAAGGAGGTCCATTTATCTTTTAAATACATACTTTAATAAACATCCTTTTGGGGGAGTCTTTTATGTGGCTTGATGATAAAATAGTTAAATTGCCTACCCATCAGATCATCAGATATAATGGGATGAATGAATTGCTGAGAAATAGTGGAACAAGACAATCGAAGAGAAACTTCCAGAGTGTCCTTAACTCCTCTGCCCCGCCCGATTCAATGAAAAAGCTCTAGTGTAAGAAGAAGGCAGAATAGCATTTGCTGCTGCTACCATTTCACTTTTCTACTATAAAAACTCTGCTCACAATAACCAGAGTCACTGTCCAGGTCGCAGAGCATAAGTCACTAATGTCCCCCTCTGTGTCAAGATTTTGACTCAGGTGAATGGATTCACGGGTGTGGATGCTGCTGCCATTATAATCTCTTTAATGTCTTTCTTTTATGATGACTTGGAAAGCAGAGGGAGAAGGGGCTTTGGGTGTTACGAGATTGGGGAGTTCCTGGATTATAAGGATTCCTCAGTTTATTCTGAATGTCACCTCTTCAGGGATTGTTATTTTGATTCCCACCCACTTCAGTCCCTAATCTTTTCCTTCTTATTTATCCAGGCAAATTTTATCACACACTTGAGAGATCCCTGGCAAGGCAAATGTAAAAGTTGAAATACAATGTTATTGCTTTACCCGACTCTAATACTTTTTAAATGTATTTTAGGGGAGAAATCCATTTTTTTTAGAACCATCTATTTTAATTACCATCACAGATGGAAACAAGTTAACAAGTACTGCTGGTGTTCAAGAAGAGGTGAGATTTCACTTTTTAAAATTTCGTTTAAATGACAGAGAACATGAAGCTATTTCTGTGGGCGGCATACGTTTCCAGTTAAGAATAAGTTTGATTGGAATTCCCTGGTGGCTCAGCGGGTTAAGGATCTGGCGTTGTCACTGCTGGGGCTTGGGTCTCTGCTATGGTGCAGGTTTAATCCCTGGCCTGGGAACTCCCGCATGTTGTGGGTGAGGCCAAAAAAAAAAAAAAAAAGAGTAAGTTTGATCAAGCCTTCCATTTTGGTAAAGCTTGAAAGACCACCTCATTGTACTGAGTATATCAAAAAAGTGAATCTTGGAGTTCCCGTCGTGGCGCAGTGGTTAACGAATCCGACTAGGAACCATAAGGTTGCGGGTTCGGTCCCTGCCCTTGCTCAGTGGGTTAATGATCCGGCGTTGCCGTGAGCTGTGGTGTAGGTCGCAGACGCGGCTCGGATCCCGTGTTGCTGTGGCTCTGGCGTAGGCCAGTGGCTACAGCTCCGATTCAACCCCTAGCCTGGGAATCTCCATATGCCGCGAGAGCGGCCAAAGAAATAGCAAAAAGACAAAAAGACAAAAAAAAAAAAAAAAAAAAGTGAATCTTTTGTCTCTTTACCTTTTTCTGTTTTTCAGTGGGTTGTTATGATAAAACTTTTCAAATTTTGCCTTATCAGCTCCATCTGCCTTTGAATTCTCCTCTGCCTGGAAGTGAACTAACCAAAGAACCTTTTCGTTGGGATCAAAGGTTATTTGCCCTGGTGTTGCGTTTGCCTGGATTGGCTTCTACTGAACCCGAGCAGCTAGGGAGTGTACCCACTGATGAATCTGCCATCACACAGATGTGCGAAGTCACAGGAGGTATCGGCGATATTTACTATTTCTCCTTCTTTTTGAAAAAGAAAATATATTCAGTGTTTCTACAGGAAGCACTCAGGGCCTTTACTTGTTTCCCTTCCAAATCTTTTGACTCTGCTGCTTTAGCTCATCATCAGTGTGATGTTTGCTGCCAGTGTAGCTGGGATTATTTCACGTTGTATTTTAGGATTTCGAATATGCTGGTATTGTTAAGTAGTATTTTATTTGATCAAACTTGCACTGTTTGTTTTTCCTTCTGGTACAGGTCGCTCCTACTGTGTTAGAACACAACGAATGTTGAATCAATGCTTAGAATCCTTAGTTCAAAAAGTTCAGAGTGGTGTTGTGATTAACTTTGAAAAAACAGGACCAGATCCACTTCCTATTGGAGAAGGTACAGTACAGACGTTTTGTTTTGTTTTTTTTTAATCTGTAAGTGTTCTATAGGAGAACGTTCTGAGATTGAGACGACGTTAAAGTAATCATAGCAGATGCCGCCTTCACTAGCCACGAGCTCACACACATCCCCCCAAACCATCCCATTCATGCATTGGCTGTGGAGATGTGTCAGGCGGCCAGATTCTAGCTTTAATTCAACATCGAATCTTCCTGAGGAAATTCTTCCTTTTTCCCTACGCATTTCATATTCCTGGTCCCAGTCTTGAGATGACACTGAATCATTCCCCTCTCAATTCATGAAAAAGCTTAACTACAGAGTGCCACTTAACTAGCCATCTGGTCTTGGTCTAGTGAGAGCCAAATGTGCCAGGCTATCTGTGTGACATCCATGTTTGTTACCACGCACCAGGCAGAGATTGTGAATGTTTATCCAGGCACTGCTCATATTCCTTTTTTTTTTTTTTTTTGTCTGTTTAGGGCCACAGCCGCGGCACATGGAGGTTCCCAGGCTAGGGGTTGAATCAGAGCTACAGCTGCCGGCCTACACCACAGCCACAGCAACACCAGATCCAAGCCGCATCTTTGACCTACACCACAGCTCCCAGCAACACCAGATCTTTCACCCACTGAGCGAGGCCAGGGATTGAACCCATGACCTCATGGTTCCTTGGATTCGTTTCTGCTGCACCACAGCGGGGACTCTGGGACTGCTCATAGCCTATAAGATTCTTTCCCAGTATTTTCTTGGCCACTTTTTAACTGCAGAACCTCATCTTTCTTTCAGATGAGATTTTACAGAAAGTTCAACCTCTCAAAATATGAAAGCCGAGCTGCTTTTGTGTCGAGAAGGGAAATCATAGCCCATTGCAGGGCTTCCTCAGAGCACCGTTCTGGGCTCTGGCTTCTCCTCAGGTCCGTCCGTTCACACTCGTGTGTGCCTAGCCTCCCTCATCACCACAGTGTCTGACTGTCTGATCTGATCCATGAATTTAATTGCTGTGCCCACGGTTAGTGGTAGCTGCCTGGAGAAGCAAAGGGGGCGCATGCAAGAGGCAGAAAGACCCACATTTCCTGTGGTTCCTGACCTTTCGGCTATTTCGTTTCCGGGACCCTTGGAGAAGCTACTGGAACAATAGGGGCCCGCCTCCCTAGACGGGTGGACCCAGGCAACGCATACACACATAATTTTGTATTTAATTCCCATAGTTTTTGGACTCTAATTTAAAAACACCTGCCACAGAAAACTGAGGCCTCATGGCCTACTTTAAAGTAATGAAATTAATTGTAAAGCAACGACAGGTTATATTGCTAACGGCTGACCGCTCAATCCATAATTCTGTGTTCCTTGCGTTTATGTGAACGGGGAACTTTCATACTGAAAACCAATTGGCGTCACGTAACAAGCGCCGCTATTGTTTCTAGCTCCATTTCCCTTTTGTCCAAAGTTCTTAACCTTTGAGATTCTGATGACAGCTAAGCACTCTCTCCTGAGAAAAGGCCGTCAGAAGGCTTCTCTTGGTCTCCTGAAGCCATTACATGTATTCTCTCGAGCTCCACACACCTCAGTAAATCTGGTCGAAAGTAATTCCCCGTTTAGGAGTTCCCAGTGCGGCGAAGCGGAAACGAACCCAACTCGTATCCATGAGGATGGGGGTTCGATCCCTGGCCTCACTCAGTGCGTCAGGGATCTGGTGTTGGTGTGGCTGTGGTGGTGGCCAGCAGCTGTAGCTCTGATTCGACCCTAGCCTGGGAACCTCCAAATGCCGCGGGCATGGCCCTAAACAGACAAAATAAATAAATAAAATAATAATAATCACTTGTTTAAAGTAACGCTTAAATAAGCAAATCAAATATGTAATTTACAAAATAAGACTCAAATAATTAACACATATCTTTTACAAATGTAATTTAGACTAATGAATTGCGTTAAAAGTTATGTAACTCTGCCTTGCCCTGTTTGGGGAGGGCAAATGCAATATGCTAGTTTAAATAATTAAAATGCTTTCGGGCTATATTATTCAGCATTATACGATGCCCAGTTCCCATGGAATTTTAGTAGTGGATGGGGACACGGTGATGAATTAGTCCCCATAAATACGAAACGTTTGCTTCGCTTTCCCTCCCCAGCTACGTGCCCTGATTGTTTTGTCAGCATTTCTTCTGCCTTGGAGTGATTCTGCCTCTGTGGTCATCGGGTTTAACTGTTTAGTTAAGAATACTTGTTTTCATCCAATTGGAAATAGAACGAAAGTCTAAATGGGATTTATGACCTATTTTGTCAAATTCCCAAAATGTAAAACTATACCAGGGAATGGATAATTTTACACGCCCAATTTGGAAAAATAACTGTAGTGCATTAATATGTTTAAATTTTGTGTCCAAATTTCAGAAAATTTAAAACTAACTTTGTAACAGTTTTCCACATAACTATGTATTTCAGTTGTAGTTAAGAATGAGGGGGGTTGGAGTTCTCGTCGTGGCTCAATGGTTAACTAACCTGACTAGTATCCATGAGGACACGTGTTCAATCCCTGGGCTTGCTCAGTGAGTTAAGGATCCGGCGTTGCCATGAGCTGTGGTGTAGGTCGCAGATGCAGCTCGGATCCCATGTTGCTGTGGCTGTGGTGTAGGCCAGTGGCTGCAGCTCTGATTCAACCCGTAGTCTGGGAACCTCTGTATGCTGCGGGTGTGGCCCTAAAAAGACAAAAGACAAAAGACAAAAGACAAAAAAAAAAAAAAAGAATGAGGGGATGGTTCTGGTGTGGCTCAGTGGATTAAGGATCCAGTGTTGCCACAGCTGTGGTGCAGGCTGCAGCTGTGGCGTGGATTTGATCCCAGCCCGGGAAACTTCTACATGCTGTGGTTGTGGCCAAAAAAAAAAAAAAAAAAAAAAAAAGAGGGGGGGCGAGGTGTTGGCCTGGAGGGGAAGGGGAATGAAGAGTGTTGCAAGAGAGAACATTCAGAAATCCTAGTAGAATCACTTGTTTCTTCCATTTTTCATGAATCACTGTTTTTGGTTTTGTTTTCTGTTTTGCTTTTAGCTGGAAAATCTGTACAAGAAATCAGCAGCTGTAAAAAGGCATCCACACCTTAAGTTTGTCTTTTGTTTAACTTTTAGATGGACTTATGGACTCATCCAGGCCAAGCAATTCATTGGCTTCTCAACCATGGCATAGTTGTCATAAGCTGATTTACGTACGACCCAACTCTAAAACCGGTGTTCCTGTTGGACACTGGCCAATTCCAGAATCTTTTTGGCCAGATCAGAATTTACCTTCACTAGTAAGTCTCGTAAAACAAAACGGTAGATGTCATTCTGGATTTTCAATGTGCTGATTACAGAGAACCTTTTACGCTTGGAGGCTTGTGAGCCCTGTCTTCAGTCTCTTACTGGAAAGTCTTAGCTTCTAACCTTTCTGTTTTGTCATTCTTTCAGTTGCCTTTGCCCCTTGAACTGCCCTCTTCAGATGTTAAAGCACTGTTCTTTTTGATGCAGTTGTAATCTGACTTGGTTTTTATTTCAGAGCTGCTGATTTGATTTACACGGTAAACACAACGTCTAAAAAGCGCTGGCATTGATTTTCATGTACATCCTCAGGAAATTAGAACCTGGTTCGCACCTTGTGTAGGTTCTAGAAACACATTCAAAGCAGGTTTCATTCTCCTTTCTCCAAGGGAGTCGTTAGACACCTAGTGGGACTTTGTGGGCCTGCTTTCCGTAATCAGTGGACTTGGCAATGCGCCTTTCAATGATGGGTAATTAAGCAATATTTCAAAAATGATTTCTAAGCAAGGATTTGTCTTTTTGGTCACTGCATTTGGTAGAGGATTTGATATTGTAGTTGCTCCTAGCACCAGATGAATTGGCTTGGGAGGAAGGGGCAGTGTCTCTTAATAAAGGGAACAGTGTGAAAACCACTTTCCCTTTCTTTCTTTTTTTCTTCTTTTGTCCTTTTAGGGCTGCACCCGAGGCACATGGAGGTTCCCAGGCTAGGGGCCTAATTGGAGCTGTAGCTGCCAGCCTACACCACAGCCACAGCAAGGACGGGTCTGAGCCACAACTGTGACTCACAGCACAGCTCATGGCAATGCCGGATCCTTAACCCACTGAGTGGGGCCAGGGTTTGAACCCACGTCCTCATGGATACTGGTTTGGTTGTTGCCGCTGAGCCACATCGGAAAGTCCCAGTCTAAGTTTTAGACATTTTCGATGCATTTTCTCCTGGATTACTCTTTTGAGGCTCCTGCATTTTTTTTCAGAAATGGCCATGCAGGGCCTGAATGTGCGAGCGAAGGGCCATTTTCAGCCCCTGCCGTGGGTGAGGTTCCTCTCCTGCTCCTCCCCTCAGGGCACTCAGGTCGCGCACTTGTCAAACCTCCGGGCCCAGTGACTCTTGGCCCCCTTCAAACCCCAGAGTGAGGGTTTTAGGTACAAATTGACTTCACTATTGCTAGCAGCAGGGTTTCACTCATATCTTTATAGATTTCAATCTAATAAGCCAGAAATATTTCGCAAGTTTTGATTAAAATTAAAATCAGGAAAAACTGGAATAGAGGACTTGCCAGGAAACTTACAGGTAGCCATGTTACCATTCCTTCAGCTTTTAAAAAATTATGTTCACTTTTATGCTTATCTGTTTATTTTTTATGGCCACACTAGCGGCATATGGAAGCTCCCTCCCCACAGCTGCAGCAACGCAGGAGCCTTTAACCCACGGAGCTGGGCAACATGGAACCCATACCTCTGCAGCGGCCCCAGCTGCTGCAGTCTGCTTCTTAACACTCTGTGCCATAGTGAGAACGCCTATTAATTTTGATTTTATATTGGAGTATAGATGATTCACAACGTTGTGTTAGTTTCAGGTGTGCAGCAGAGTGATTCAGTGTTGTATATATGGATATACATATCCATTCTTTTTTCAGATTCTTATCCCATATAAATTATTACAGAGGACTGAAAGCACATTGGAAGGCTATTTTTCTCAGCTCTCGAAATGTCTTCTAGGTTTGTAAACCATGGAGGCAGATGAGCATATTTATCCCCCCCCCCTTTTGTCTTTTTAGGGCTGCACCTGTGGCATATGGAGGTTCTCAGGCTAGGGGTTCGATCCGAGCTGTAGCCACCTACACCACAGCTGCAGGATCTGAGCCACATCTGTGACCTACACCACAGCTCACGGCAACGCCAGATCCCTGACCCACCGAGCGAGGCCAGGGATCAAACCCGCATCCTCATGGTTACCAGTCGGGTTCGTTTCCTCTGTGCCACCACGGGAACTTGGCAAGTTTATCCATTTTATAAAGGAAACAGATGTTTTGCCAAATCCCCATCAGCCTTACAGATCTCTCAGAAAGAGTGGGTGGGGCCATGTCTCACTCTGGGCCCTGGGGCTGGTCCTATCTCCTTCTCTCTCCATTTGCCTTTGCTGCCACCATCTCCTTCTCTGATGCTCTGCATTCCCACAAGCGAAAGCTGTTAGTAAAATGGGCTGCTCCATCAATCTCCTCTGGTACCCCCGGCACACAGACCTTTCAGCCCAGCCCAAAGCACCCCAGCTCTAGCCGTCCAAGTGTGTGGGTGTGAGAAATGCTGTAAAAATTCAGCTGCAAAGAAAATTTCAATCGAGCCCTGGAGTGATGGGCTTTTTTTTTTTTTTTTTTGTCTTTTAGGGTCATAGCCTTGGCATATGGAGGTTCCCAGGCTAGGGGTCCAATCAGAACTGTAGCTGC
This sequence comes from Sus scrofa, assembly GCF_054392235.1. Lineage (NCBI taxonomy): Eukaryota > Metazoa > Chordata > Mammalia > Artiodactyla > Suidae > Sus > Sus scrofa. The sequence continues at coordinate 121,267,616 of NC_139401.1, forward strand.
TGGCCTTCGCCTCAGCCTCAGCAACACTGGATCTGGGCCACGTCTGCGACCTACACCACAGCTCGCAGCAATGCCGAGGCCAGGGATCGAACCTGCATCCTCATGGATGCTAGTTGGGTTTGCTAACCACTGAGCCACGATGGGAACTCCCTTTAAAGGTTTTCATCTTGCTTATTAGTGGCTCCAGCTTTGTCATTACCTCATTAGAAAGCTTCATGGATGTCTTCTTCCCCTGTAGTATCTGGACTGTCTAGAACCTCCAGGTACAAAGGAGCAAGGGTAGTCCTTGGAGGTCCTCCTTGGAGGTGGAAAAGCAGATCTCAATTTCAGGGTTCTTTTTGTTTGTTTGTTTGTTTTAGGGCTGCACCCATGGCATATGGAAGTTCCCTGGCTAGGGGTCGAATGGGATCTGTAGCCACAGGCCTACGCCACAGCCACAGCAACACCAGATCCAGGCCACATCTGTGACCTACACCATAGCTCATGGCAACACTGGATCCTTAACCCACTGATGGAGGCCAAGGATCGAACCCAAATCCTCATGGAAACTACATGGAGTCCTTAACCCACTGAGGCACAACGGGAACTCCTTAATGACTTCTTACCCATAGGTAAAGCGGTTGTATTTTTTTTTTACTTCACAGAAACTGTAGTTCAAACGTTGGAACTTACCGTTCCTCTTCCCAATACCAAGTAGACTCTAGAGAGAAGTAATCTGAGTCTCATCCCCGCATGGAAGCCATTGGTGATGCGTAGATATCAAGGGCTGTCTTTCTCAAAGCAGTAGTCTGTATCTCAGCGATGGTTTGACAAAACACGAAAGGGTGGCAGAACTGTCATACATGTAAAGTCTCTTGATAACAGACTGTGTTTCCCCCTCTTGTCTTTTAGCCTCCGCGAACCTCTCATCCTGTCGTGAGGTTCTCTTGCGTAGATTGTGAGCCAATGGTAATAGACAAACTTCCCTTTGACAAATATGAACTTGAACCTTCACCCTTAACTCAGTACATCCTGGAACGAAAGTCTCCCCATACCTGCTGGCAGGTACGTATGCTTCCTTGTTAGCCAAATGCCTGTTACCACTCTGAGGTCTGGGAGTCATTGAGCTGAGACTGTTAGTAATGTTTCTCACAAATGATATCAAATAAGCAACAAGGCCAAGCAAATAGTTTCAGACTGACATGAATCACTAGCTGACTGTACATTGCCATTTAAGGACGTATAATCTGGGGAAACCTATGTATTTGAAGATTTGGAGGACTCCCCGGAAGCCTATCCAGGTACCCCAGGTTAAGAATCCTTAAACTAAAGGATTGCTTCTTCTTCTTTTTGTCTTTTTAGGGTTGCAGCCATGGCACATGAAGGTTCCCAGGCTAGGGGTCCAGTGGGAGCTGTAGCTGCCAGCCTACACCAGAGCCACAGCAACACAGGATCGGAGCCTCGTCTGTGACCTACCCCACAGCTCACAGCAATGCCAGATACTTAACCCACTGGGCGAGGCCGGGGGTTGAACCCACGTCCTCATGGATCCTAGTTGGGTTCATTAACCACTGAGCCATGACGGGAACTCCCAAGCTAAACGATTTCTATTCAGCAATGGCTTCTGCAACAAGAGCAGTGTTCTCCGCCCTTGTTGTGAACTTAACAGATTGGAAGTACAAGACATTTTTGACCAAACCCCATAAGCCTGAAATGACTTTTTGTATCAGTGCAATGTAGTCAGACTCTTCTTCCTGCAGTCCAAGCCACGCTGGTGTGTATAGTGTGGATTTTACTTGCATGAGGCAAATCCTCAGGCAAATGCAGAGACGCTGGCTCTTCCAACAGTTAGACGTTAGCCAGAAGGACTTGCTATTTGTTGATCGACTCACTTTCGGGCTTTAATTTGTAAAAATCCAGACATGGCAGTCACAGCCTTTGTATTTGGATATAATAAGGAAGTCCTGCACGGTAAGAGTGTTTGTTCTATTTCCAAACTCCAGGACAACATAGCAGTAATTGTTAGATTCTAGTTATGTAAGGAGCGCTTGGAGTCTGCCATCTGCTTCATCCTAACACGTGAAGTCATTGCTACTAGTTGTCTTTAAGATACTTGAATTCTCCAAAGATGCTAAAACTGGGTAGAAAAAAAGGAACAGGCATAAAGCAAGGATGTAAGAGTGCAAGAAACAGAATGAGCTCATACACACACACACACACACAGAATATATTAATATATAATATTGAGCGAAAGAATTCAGGCATAAAAGAGCACATATCATATGATTCGACTCTATAGAGTTCAAAAAGAGGTAAAACTGCCTCACTCTGCTAAAAGTCAGGATAATGGTTTCTCTTGGGAATGCAGAGTAGTGACCAGAAGAAAGACAGGAGGGAGTTTTTGTCAGATTCTACTTCTTGATCTGGGTGCTGAGGACACATGTGCATTTATTTTTTGAACATTCGTTGAGCTGTATACTTAGAATTCATGCACTTTTTTGAATGTGTTTATGTTTCAGAAAGATACACCAAAAATGTGCTAGAAATGTGGAGATAAGGATAATAGAATGCTAAGTTAAAATCAAGGCAGGCAGCTCGAAGTTATAAATTAAAAACATTTTTGCCATAAAAGCAAATAAAATTATCCTTTTTCCCTAAAATAGACCTTCTTTTCTATAAAGTGCACTCGTTGTAAATCTTCTCTGAAGGGACTTAAGAAATCCTGTCCTCTCTCCCTGTACCATCCCTCAAATATGCTAGGCTTTTCTCTTGCACCTTTGCTTTAATGCGATGAATTTAATGGGAGTTAAAAAGAACCAGGAGCCAGAGAATTCGGCAAAATCATAACAGAGACTGGATTCTATAGGAGTTCCCGTCGTGGCACAGTGGAAACAAATCCGACTAGGAACCACGAGATTGGGGGTTTGATCCCTGGCCTTGCTCAGGGGGTTAAGGATCCGGCGTTCCCGTGAGCTGTGGTGTAGGTTGCAGACACGGCTCGGATCCCACGTTGCTGTGGCTGTGGTGTAGGCCTGTGGCTACAGCTCCGATTAGACCCCTAGCCTGGAAACCTCCATATGCCATGGGAGCGGCCCTAGAAAAGGCCGCTTGGAGTTCCCGTCATGGCTCAGTAGTTAACGAATCTGACAAGGAACCATGAGGTTTCGGGTTCAATCCCTGGCCTTGCTCAGTGGGTTAAGGATCTGGCATTGTTGTGAGCTGTGGTGTAGGTTGCAGACTCGGCTTGGATCCCGAGTTGCTGTGGCTCTGGCGTAGGCCGGTGGCTACAGCTGCAATTGGACCCCTAGCCTGGGAACCTCCATATGCCGTGGGTATGGCCCTAGAAAAGACAAAAAAAAAAAAAAAAAAAAAAAAAACCAGAAAAAAACAGGAGCCAGGGAATTCAGCAAAATCATAACAGAGACTGGATTCTAACCTTAGTTCTGCCACCAACTAAGTGGTCTTGGACCAGATAATTTCTCTAGACTAAAAGGTCTCTAATGATAGTCCCTTTGACCCCCTAATTCTATGAATCCGCAGGTGATAAGGAATTTGGAAAAGCTCAGTGGGCTGATGGGAATGAAGGAAATATGAAGGCGAGGAAGGACAAGGGCAGAAAGACAGGTCTTGGGAAAAGAACAACAACCAGTGCTTTTCCTGGTTTTGGGGAAACCATAGGTCTGACCCTTGCTGGCTGTAACTTTTTTTAAAATCCTTTATGATGATTTTTTTCCCCTTTTCTATCATATACACTTAGGAAATAGGGTGAAATCCAGTATGTTTTGTTAGAATCATCTGTTTCTATTAAGGTTCAAAGACATAGTAGATGAGTAATGTTTCAGCACAGCTCATTGTTTTGTGGAGTCACATTACATAGGAAAGATTTATTTTAGCTCTGCCTCTACTTAGCAGGAGTTTAGTGAACTGGTAGGTGATATTGCTAATTGCCAAGAATTAGCAACGTAGGTGGGTTCTGTTAACGTCAGGGTTTGGTTTATTGTCTTCTGCTGAGGGACTTTGGAAAAAGGTAAAGATCTAGGTCCCTAAAATTATGTACTGATGGAGTTCCCGTCGTGGCGCAGTGGTTAACGAATCCGACTAGGAACCATGAGGTTGCGGGTTCGGTCCCTGCCCTTGCTCAGTGGGTTGACGATCCGGCGTTGCCGTGAGCTGTGGTGTAGGTTGCAGACGCGGCTCGGATCCCGCCTTGCTGTGGCTGTGGTGTAGGCCGGTGGCTACCGCTCCGATTGGACCCCTAGCCTGGGAACCTCCATATGCCGCGGGAGTGGCCTAAGAAATGGCAAAAAGACAAAAAAAAAAATTATGTACTGATGCCCTGATTGGGGCTAGAGAGTGAACATGGAACACAGAGAAAACATGGCAGCTAGAGGACTCCAGAATAGCCTATCGAGTGTACGGGACCTGGCAATGTAATATATATCAACTCAGGAGTACCAATAAGGAATGAGATGATAGTCATATGGAATAGAGATTGCTTTCATTTTTATCGAATGTTTGCTCTATCAGCATAATTTACAAGAGAAAATGCCTTCCAGATTGAACCGAAGCATCTCCTTGCTCAATATATATTGCCTCCAAATAATTAGCACCAGGGTCTAGCTTATAATAGGTTTCTCAATAAATATTTACCGGATGAAAAATGAATAAACGGGTAGGGAAATGGAGCATCAAAGGGAAGTAGAGCAAGACTCAATAGTAGTACACAGGAGGAGTGTTAGCATAATCCTTTAGATGGGCTTTATTTTTTTATTTTTATTTTTTTGTCTTTTTGCCTTTTCTAGGGCTGCTCCTGCAGCATATGGAGGGTCCCAGGCTAGGGGTCTAATCAGAGCTGTAGCCACCGGCCTACACCACAGCCACAGCAACTTGGGATCCGAGCCACGTCTGCAACCTACACCACAGCTCACGGCAACGCCGGATCCTTAACCTACTGAGCACGGCCAGGGATCGAACCCAAAACCTCATGGTTCCTAGTCAGATTCGTTAACCACTGAGCCACAACGGGAACTCCCATAAATGGGCTTTTTTTTTTTGGAATTGCCCTCTTCAGGCACAGGGGCCTCGTGCCGTTTTCCTAACCGTCTCCACTCTGGTCACCACTTGTTCTTTCAAGTAGTCAATTTGCTTTAATGGCCGGTGTCACTTAGTGGTATTTCAGCCTTATTTTCCATTGTGCTAACTGGGTAAATATTTGGCTATTGCTGATGCAGCCTGTGGTCTCTGGATGGTTATTGCGTAGTACAGTTTCATTTCTTAACATCCTTTATAAAAGCACTGCAATCTGAACATTCGTATTTAGTGTGAGATGTTATGACATAACCATAATGAAAGTGCTCTTCCCATTGTAAAATCACAGTTAAATTGTGCTTGAGATGTCGGTGCGGAATGTTGCTATGAGTTTGGTTTTACATCAAATCCTTGTGGTCATAACCGTACATCACTTCATGCGCTTCTCAGGTGTTTGTTACCAGCAGTGGAAAATACAATGAACTTGGATATCCATTTGGTTACTTAAAAGCCAGTACGACTTTAACTTGTGTAAACCTCTTTGTGATGCCCTACAACTACCCAGTTTTACTCCCTCTTTTAGGTAAGTCCAGTGTGTGCCATTTAATTTTTAAAATACGATAGAAGAGAAAAATGGACCATGAACTAAGCATTTGAAATGTAGTCAGAGGAATGGATGTTGGGCTATATAAAAGTCTAAAAACTGACTTGAAAGGATAGAATTCGTCTGCTGTTTTCTGTTTTGTTCATTTTCCTTTGTTGTTTTTACATCAAACAGAAGAAACCCTTAGCCTCTGCAGTGTGATTTTTGTGCTGCTCTTTTTTTTTTTTTCTTTTGTCTTTTTAGGGCTGCACCCGTGGCATATGGAGGTTCCCAGGCTATGGATCCAATCCGAGCTGTAGCCGCTGGCCTACACCACAGCCACAGCCACGCCAGACCTGAGCCACATCTGCGACCTACAGCACAGCTCACGGCAACGCCGGATCCTTAACCCAGTGAACGAGGCCAGAACCCGCAACCTCATGGTTCCTAGTCAGATTCATTTCTGCTGCGCCACGACAGGAACTCCCCTGTGCTGCTCTTTACGTTGCACGACCCAATACTGCCACCCCTTTTCTCTCCAGTTTTAAGTGCACTTGACTTTTGGTAGCCTCATTTGGATCCCCCAAATACCACTGATCGGGATTAACACTTTAAGAATCTGATAGTTTTCTTCAGAAAATAGAGTTTCTGTGGGGCTCTTGGCTTGCAGTAAGTTCCTCCACAAAAGAATATGAGATGTTCTTAAGGCATCTGTTTTAGGCAGGGTGGCACGTAAAGGAAATAGGTGCAAGAGTGAATTCCGCAATGACTGCAGTCATAGAAGCTGTGGTTTCCATGGCAAAATTCTAAAAGGAACAACTCCAGAAGCAGTTATGCAGACATCACTGAAAATGTGTGTAGAGATTTTTTTTCTCATTTAAAGAGCCACATCTGTTTAGGGTAACATAGGGCCATGTGGTACCCTTCTAGTTGTAAAGTTGTGAACATTTTTAGTTGGTGATTTTTGCAAAAAAGTCAAACCTTTACAAAGTTTTAACATAGTCATTCATTAAAAGCATACAATTTTCAGGGCTACAAATATTATATATATTAAATGTGCTATAAAAGCAATTCTTTAATATGTTGCAAGTTAAGAAGGCTAAGAGTGGGTCATGATAAATGGCTGTTTTGTGTAGCCTGTTACAGTTCTTAGCCCCATCTATAAATATCCTACACAGCTCAGGGCAATGCCAGATCCTTAACCCACTGAGCGAGGCTAGGGATCGAACCTGAATCCTCATGGATTCTAGTCGGATTTGTTTCCGCTGCGCCACACCGGGAACTCCTCCTTGGTCATTTTTTTGAGGGGAGTCTGCTCCACCCTGTTTAGAGCATCACTGTCCCTTGGCAAACATCCAAAGCCAGAAGGTTCTGAACTAGCACTCTCAACACTTCCACCACTACTTCATGTCTGGCTTGTGTGGCCTCCATAGTGATTAGCAGTCTGGACTGCAGCACATAGCTGCCCTGAGATGAATCCTGGCTCTGCTGTTTGCAAGTTTTTCCCCCTTGGATGAAGATACTTAACCTCTCTGTGCCTCAGCTATTTCATCTGTAAAGTGAGGATAATGATAGCACCTACCTCAGAGGGATTTAGTTGGGATTAAATGAATTAATACACTTACATCGCATAGAATTCACCTGGCAAACAGTAAGTGCTCAATAATACTATCAGTGTTATTATTAGTGTTGTCATTATTAATATCACTGTTATCTCAGTAGCTCCGCAAGGCACTGCTATTCCATATGAAGGATGTAATGTAAAGATGGGGCAGTTATGCAGAGTCTTAGTAGGAAGGAAAAGTATTAGTAAAAAGTCATCAAGTTGAGTCATACACACTTTATAGTGTCTGGAACATCACTATTGTACTGTGTAGTGCAGGAACTGTCTCTGGGGTTGACCCCTGCTTCCTCTTCACAAATTCAATTATTTCCATCAAAAGTTTAATTATTTAAGCACTAAAATTTACCAGGGATGGGGAATTCCCATCGTGGCGCAGAGGAAACGAATCTCACTGGGAACCATGAGGTTGAGGGTTCGATCCCTGGCCTCGATCAGTGGGTTAAGGATCCGAGCAGCGCAGCTTGGATCTGGCATTGCTGTGGCTGTGGTGTAGGCTGACAGCTGTAGCTCCCACTTGACCCCTAGCCTGGGAACCTCCATATGCCGCGGCGGGTGCGGCCCTAGAAAAGGCAAAAAGACAAAAAAAAAAAAAAAATTACTAGGGATGGATAAGTGAGGCTTGATTATATCAATGAGCTACCATAAGAATCTTGTCAATAGTCAGTCGTCACTGCCAGATTATTGCAATTGGCAAGTTCCTCTTAATCAGGAAATTAGGAAATTATTTCTTTCTATTAAAGTTCAGTAATTCCAGAAATTAAGGCATTTGTAGCAATTTTTTTCTTTTCTTAATATACCACATTCAATCATTTTTTAAAAAAATTTAGAACTGGGGACTTGGTTGAAAAATAAAGTCCAACAGAGTTCCTGTGGTGGCTCAGCAGGTTAAGAACCCGACATAGTGTCGGTGAGGATGCGGGTTCGATCCCTGGCCTTTCGAAGTGGGTTAAGGATCAGTGTTGCCACAAGCAGCAGTGTAGGCCGGCAGCTACAGCTCCAATTCAGCCCCTGGTTCGGGAACTTCCATATGCTGCAGGTGCAGCTGTAAAAAAACAAACCAAACCAAAACAAAACCAAACAACCGCTTATCTCCATATTAAGACCAATTATCATCAGGAGGAGGAAAAGAGACTAATCGGAAGAAGATACTTTGATGTGTATTTATCGCTATATAGCTGCGCTTCACAGTTTGCACTATTTATGATTTTGCATAGGGGTTTGACGTGCATCATCTGGTTGCGCAGAACCAGCCTTGTGCTAAGGCAGCTCATTTTATAGATGAGATGGAGGCGCAGAAGGCCAAGTGATGTCTCGAAGCTCTCTGAGCTTGAACTCAGGGAGCCCCTGTCTTTCTTCTTTTGGAAGCAGGACATGGGGAGAGATGAGCTGGAAAAGAAAATACCTCTCGTTGTTGAGTCTGGGCGGTGCCCTTTTCCTCTCGCTCCTCTCCCTCGTGGGTGACGGAATCCTTGATGACACCTTCGCTTCACCCGCCCGGAGACTGCATGCCACCGGAAACCCAATACCACCGAGATCATTTTCTGAGCCGCAGAGATAGCGACTAAAGCAGTGTCACCCGAACTGCTCTCTACCCTAAATCTAGACGGGAAGATTTTCTTTCCTCCTCTCGCCCCCGTTAAAAAATAAATCCGACCCGAAATCATTAGACTAAATTAGCTCCTGGGCAGAATCGTCGCAATTGGCATTGTTAGCATATTAAGACTATTATTGACTCTCATTATCTAATCTATTTATATCTCAATGTCGCTTCGGTCTGGTGGTATTTAAATTTGTCAGTTAGTTTCCCAAAGCTGCCTAATTCCCCACAGACTTCACACAAAGACGCGGTATAACAGGATATTTCCATGGTCTGTCCTTCCTTCCTGAATGGCCTTTAAAGGCCTGCGTGCTGCAAGGAGCCAGAAATCTCTTCAGATCTTTTTTCCTTTGTTCCTTCTACACGGTACCAAAAGAACAAAAGACCTACATTTTATGACTTTGTAAATTCATTTAAATTAGTTTCAGCAGGAGCGAATAGCTTATTATAGCCGTAAAAGGAGGAAAATATGTAGTGGCCTTTCTTAACCAAAGTAATTCAGAATTTCAAAGAATAGCCCTATTGGTAGAGAAATTATGCATATGTCATTGGGGTGGATTCCCCCCCCCAAATAAAGCACTTGTTTTTTGGATAAAAGCCAATAAAACCTGAAGAAACAATATAGAGGATGAATTTATACTATTTTTGGTATTTATAGTAAGTGTGGCAGATTCACGTTTGTTGATGTATGCGAATATCAATTTTGAAGTAGTATATTAAAACTGTTTTCCTTACCCTCGGAAGGAAATAGATGTTTTAGAGACATTCTTTTCTTTCTCTCTTTCTTTCTCTCTTTCTTTCTCTCTTTCTTTCTTTCTTTCTCTCTTTCTTCTTTCTTTCTTTCTTTCTTTCTCTCTCTCTTCTTTCTTTCTCTTTCTTTCTTTCTTTCTTTCTTTCTTTCTTTCTTTCTTTCTTTCTTTCTTTCTTTTGTCTTTTTAGGGCCACACTCGCAGCATATGGAGGTTCCCAGGCTAGGGGTTGAATAGGAGCTGCAGCTGCCAGCCTACAACACAGCCACAGCAAGTCAGGATCCAAGCCAAGTGTGCAATCTACACCACAGCTCGCGGCAACACCAGATCCTTAACCCACTGAGCAAGGGCAGGGATTGAACCTGCGTCCTCATGGATGCTAGTCAGATTCATTTCCGCTGAGCCACGGTGGGAACTCCCTAGAAATTTTTGTGTAGTGTATAGAATGCATTTAGATTATTGAAATAATTAAATTTGAGTGTGAAAAGATCGGGGATATCTGCTTATTTAAGGAAAATATCTTTAGTTGTAGTAACGATGCACACGGTATTCAACAACCTATTTAGTCGCACAAAATTTTAAACTTCAAGCTACATCTCTACTTGCTTTTACTCGGGCTATCACCCAGTTGTTAACTAATGTTTGAGAGACCTAGAGTTTGGCTTAAAATGCCTGACTACTGAAATCCAGGAAATGAAGAGGGGGGAAATATGGATAGACAAAAATATACACTGATTACGGAGAGTTCAAAACATAATTTAGAGCTTGCCATTATTAGCTAGACATTATTGAGGTATAATTGACGTAGTCTTTTAGTTTCAGGTGTTTAACATAATGATTCAGTATTTGTGTATATTGCAAAATGATCACCAAAATAAATCTAGTTAACATCAATCACCATGCATAGTTCCAATTTTTTTTCTGATGATAAGAAATATTAAGCTCTACTCTCTTAATAACTTTCAAATATGCAATACAGTGTAGTTAACTGTATAATCCCAATGCTGTACCTTACGTCCCCATGACTTATTTATCTTATAACTGGAAGTCGGTACCATTTGACCCCCTTCGCCCATTTCACCCACCCTCCCAAGCCCCCAGGTCTGGCAACCACCAATCTGTTCTCTGTATCAATGAGTTTTCTTTGTTGTTGTAATTTTTGTTTTATTTTATTTTTTGCTTTTTAGGGCCGCACCTGTGGCATATGGAGGGTCCCAGGCTAGGGGTCGAATCGGAGCTACAGCTGCTGGCCTACACCACAGCCACAGCAACGCCAGATCCTTAACCCACTGAGCAAAGTCAGGGATCAAACCCGCATCCTCCTGGTTCCTAGTTGGATTCGTTTCCACTGTGCCATGATGGGAACACCTGTCATTGTTGTTTTAACATTTTTTATTTCCATAAAGGAAATAGTCCATCAACCAATGGCCATGGATTCCTTCTCAGATGAGATCAGAGTGTTTTAATGTTACATTTCATGTAGCTTCACAGATTAAAGATGACTATGTAACCTGAGAATTTCATTTCCTAGAAAACTATATACTTGGGTACATAGTACCCAAAAAGATCAATCAAAAAAAACTGCAATGAAAGGTTCATCTAATGTAACTGAAACTGGAAATTTCTAAGAAATTATATAATAGGTGTGGATTGCTTGAGTTAGATCTTGGAATTCAAGCCTGAAAAAATGTAATGTTTTATTGGATTTTCTCTTGCAGATGATTTGTTTAAAGTTCACAAGCTTAAGCCAAATTTGAAGTGGCGACAGGCTTTTGACAGCTACTTAAAAACTCTGCCTCCATACTACTTATTAGTATGTATTTCTGTGTATGTATGTACTAACTGCATCAGTGATGATTCTTGTCACAAGAAATGTCAATGAACCAAAAAGCTCACCCTTGAAATTAAATAGTTTTTTTAAATTTGTAAATTCGGGTTGCCATTGTCTTCTCAGATTATATGTTAAGTGCTTGAAGACGTCATGGCGGCACAAAAGAAAATCGTTTATTTCCTTTCACTGCCATGGTTCTCCTTATAAAACACATCTATGTTTCTCTTATAAAAACTAACCTTATGCAATTAGAATTTTGGAATTGAAGAAAAATAAGTCTGGATTCATGTATTATTTCAACTTCCCCTTTTTAACTCTAGAAATTCGCATTATGGTATTTTCCTCTGGGTGGGGGCGGGATGGGGGGCCCTGAAGATGTTATATTTACTTATTGCTTGTTAAATGTATCCTAGATGCAGCAAGAAGTCGGGGCACTGGTTTGGGCGGGGGGGAGGAATCCAAAAAGAGTGAAAAGTTACTAGGTGTCATTTGGATTTTTATAATTTGAGAAAAATATTCATGACTATATTAAACTAGTCATATAATCTACATCAAGATTACCAAAATCATTTCAGAGGTGGATGTGGTAAACTTTAAGCCAAGTTTCTAGAGGTGAAAAGGCAGACTCTTAAGTGGTACCCTTGGTGTCACTGGGAAGAGAAATTGGGGTGTGTTGGTATTTACCATGGCAGGAATGGGGTGCACAACAAAATGCAATGTGAAATGATTTTATGACTTGGGAATGAAGACTGAAAGCAATTGGCCTGTTTGCATTTGCTGTTACTTGCTCTTCTTATCCCACTCTCTTCTGATTTTTTTACTTTCTGCTCCTTACTTCTCTGCTATTTTCATTGCCACTTTTTAATGTTCCATGTTTGGTTTTATGTGCAGCACCTTGACTTCTAAGAAATGAATCATGTCCCTTTGCCCCTTATAACTGAACTTTGAGTATTTTAAGATTTATTCTATTCTTACTGTTGTGTATTTTGTTTCCTTATAGCCATTAAAGAAAGCACTAAGGATGATGGGAGCTCCAAATCTGATATCAGATAATTTAGATTGTGGACTTAGTTACAGTGTTATCTCTTACCTTAAAAAACTCAGCCAACAGGTAGTATTGGTAAAAACAAACAAACAAAAATCCTTTGCCCTCAGAAGTGCATTTCCTTATTCTTTAGTGTAATTGTAATTTTCAAATTAAATGTGTATATATTTCTACACTTTATGGATTAGTAATAATGTGATTCTCTATGGCTTCTAGCTTCACCATTAAACCGCAGTTAAGGGTCTGTCAGTATCATTGGATGCTGTGCCATTTCTCCTTTTGCTTGCCAGTTTGTTCTACCCACAAGCTGGTTGATATTTGTGGCCTAAGAGGGGCAGAGGCTTAGTAGCATTATCTCGTGGGTCACATTTTGTCTTATCCTCAACCTAGTTTCTCCTCAAACCTCATTGGGCTAGAACATCCCCCCTTTTTTAGGTCAGCACACCGAGGTGTGGTGTGATTAAATGACTTGCCTGAAATCAGTTTTTAGGCAATAAAGATCAGTATGCTTTTTCGTGGAGGGGGGAGATGAGACCAGTGTATCTCACACTGGAGGGTGATAGGCCCTCCGTCTGTTCCTTTATACCCCCACCTCATTTACCATTATTCACCTTGTCCCTTGCCTGCCCCTCTCTATTAGTACCTCATCCTCCACTCACCCCTACTTATCATACTTCTCACCTCTACCTAGCCCATTCTTGCAGGGTGGAAATGTTTGAGAACTACTGAGTTAGAGTTTTACCGCCATACCTATGTGTTATGTTATATGACAAATTAATGCAGCAGCTTTACTTTCTTCGTATGCACAAATGTATTCCCAGGTAGGGAATAGAAGTAGCATGTGCGCTGACAATAATGCTTCGAGTTGGATATGTTTCAAAGTTGGGCCTTTAGAAAACCGAGAGTAGCAGGCAAAAAAGTGTCAGATTTTTGACACTAAAGAATCACAATGACTCCACAATTTGGGATGCTGACACACCTTGCTAGGAACTGGCCAAAACTTAATCATAGTCTGGAGTTTATCAGCTCCTACCAGTCCAGTGTGCTCATAAATGCAAAAGAAAGTAAAGGCGAACCCTGATTTCTGGTCCGCCAAGTGCCCCTTAACCCCTTTTCTTCTCTGCTCAGAGATTTTGGTTGTTGTTAATGTTTTGTTTTGGTTATTTATGTATTTATTTTTTGATCTATTGATTTGTATATTTTTATTTGATCTTTACCTTAGGCCTTTAAGGCTGTGTCAGCAGGGTATGGCCAGAAGGAAGAATAGTGAACAGTGTTGAACCTCATGCAAGTTCTGGGACCTTCTGGGACCTTCTGGGACACATTGCATGTAGAGTTTTATAGATGAGATTTCAGGACCATTTATGGAAACAGACCCTTCATTTGCCCTTATGCCTTAGTTCATGAATTAAATGTTTAAAAAGAAAATAAACACAGTTAATACCAATAATTAGGGAAAATTAATGAATATCTCTGATCGAACCAGAAAAAATTCAAAATTGACTTGGGCTTACTGGACATTGGTGGAATGCCACCTTTTAGAGAAGGAGAAAAGATCATTACTAATTTGTACTAGCTCTAATTACTAATTTAATTACTAATTTAATAACTCTATGACATCAGTGTTCTTTGAACCATCTCAGATGTATGTAAATCACAAAATATGCCCAATATATTGCTACAATACATTCTCAAGTAATGTGTCTATTAATAGGATTTTTTTTGTTCTAAGTAAGAAACCTATCGAGTACATGTTACAAATTATTTACTTGGTAATACTTGTTAAATTAAGCATTACCTTTTCGGGGGGTGGCCCGATATTAGAAATAAACAGTGTGCATTTTTTTTCAGATATAATGCCAATCTATGTAATCTGAATTTTAGCACTAGCATACTTTTATAAATACTCTTTATGTCTGGGTCCAAAATGAATATGTTGACTTAGTTTAGATTTTACCGTAACAAAATATGATTTTTAAATGTCTATGGATGTAATTCTTACCCATGGTTTTCATTCTCTCCATGAGTCAATCATAATTTTGAAACTAGATACGAGAAAAAAACATAGTTATTTGTCTTTCTAGCCCCCTCTCTCTGTTTGCTGTGGTAGTACAGAGAAGCACAGGAAAATGTTTAATTATCTGTTTTTCTGTGATTTGCAATTGAAATTTGTTCAATGGGGTTCTTGAAGCATTACCTTTCTTAGGTAGTAAAAATGACAGTTATACTAAAAATCTTTTCATAACATACTATGTACTTTCATTTTAGACCAAACTAGAATCAGAACGAATACTAGCATCAGTGGGGAAGAAACCTCCCCAGGAAATTGGAATCAAAGTGAAAAATCATTCTGGAGACGGTGTGTCCTTGACTCACAATAAAAATTTTAGAAAACTATTGAAAGAAATCATAGGGGAAAGTGCACCGAGACTGACAGAACTGAATACCAAAGAATTTGCTGGCTTCCAAGTAGGGCTCTTAAACAAGGTAAGTTGTGACACAAATAGCTTGTATGTGTTTGAACTTGTCTGAGACATTTATGTCTTTCATATTTACTCTAGTTTTGAGACAATTACGATCCTGTTTTGGACATCATAGCTATTAATGGACCAGTTGCGGATTGGCAACAGATGCCGATAAGGAATTAAATGTACGTGATGTATTTGGGGAGTTAGGTCTGTGAAAGATAAAGGAGGAAGCAGGGAGAGCCTTCAGATCCCTGGCAGAACATTTAGTGTCCGTGCAGCCATTTGGTCCACGCTAAAAAGTCCTTGAAATTTGGTCCAATCCAAAAAATATTCATGAGTGTATCTGGTTCATGCCAGCGGTTCTGGACAGGACCACATATCAAGGACCTTTTGGTCTGGACCAGCTGTCTCCGTGGACATTTGGGACAGGACCAGATGTCTGTTAACATCCAGAAGGTTCTGCGGAGCTAGCACTGTGAGAGGGTGGAGGAAGGAAGGAGGAATGCCGCAGACATTGGATAGCTTCTAGAAAGTCTTGGCCAGCCCAACAGGGACCTCTGGCACCTCCATTTCCCACAGAGGAGGCCCTCGCTGGGCAGACCTGGCCAGGCCCCAACCCCCCGGCCACTCTCAGTCGCTGGCCGGGGGCAGCCTGGGGAGGGCGTGGCCTCGGCTCCAATGCAGCAGCAGCTCCCGAAGGTCCTGCAGCAGGGGGTGCTCGGCTCATCACACCCCTTGGAGCCTCAGCCATTGCTTCCTGGATGGCCATCCCAGCAGCTCACCTCCACGGCTGCCCGGGGAAGCGCCTGGTACAAGCAGCGGGCCGGCAAGGCGGCCCCAGGCGCAAACCTCGGGACCTGGTGTTTTCAGTGACGCCCTTGACAGAGGGAACCCCCGGCGGCTGTAGTACTCTGTGGCTGTACTCGCGTGCAGAGCAAGGCCAGCAAAGGCCACCTTCCCGCTGTGTGAGCTGTAATGAATAGCCCTCTCGTCACTAAGATTCTAAGAGGATTAAAAATTACATTTCTCTATTCAAAGCCTCAGGAGTAACTGAGATTGTTTCATCTCAAATAGGATTTGAAACCTCAGACATACAGAAATGCTTATGATATTCCACGTAGAGGTCTTTTAGACCAGTTAACCAGAATGCGATCCAATCTGCTGAAAACACACAAGTCTATTGTCGGACAAGATGAAGGTAAGTGAACAAGGGAGTATGTTTGCTGATTAGGAAAGTGTCAAGCCGGACTTACACAAAGACGTTTGTTACCTAAGAGTACATTATTTCGTCATACTCTTCCCTGAATCCCTTCCTCTACCCATGTACAAGTTTACTGTTTTGGGGTTTAAGGGGAAGGGTGCTTTAATCAGCACATACATTACTTTTTTTGCCTTTTTTTTTCCTAGGGCCACACCTGCGGCATATGGAGGTTCCCAGGCTAGGGGCTGAACTGCAGCTGTAGCCGCCGGCCTACACCACAGCCACAACAATGCAGGATACAAGGCGCGTCTGCGACCTACACCACAGCTCACGGCAGCACCAGATCCTTAACCCTCTGAGCCGATCCTTAACCCACTGAGTGAGGCCAGGGATCAAGAGGCCGGGGATCAAACTCTCATCTTCAGGGATACTAGTTGGGTTCTTAACCCACCGAGCCACAACGGGAACTCCAAATCAGCACATATATTACATTATACATGCTTTAGCGCTTGTAAGTCTCAAAACAGCCCCATGAAATTGATGTTGGGTTTTTTTTTGTTTTGTCTTTTGTGATTTTAGGGCCGCACCCACAGCATATGGAGGTTCCCAGGCTAGGGGCTGACTCGGAACTATAGCTGCTGGCCTATGCCACAGCCACAGCAACGTGGCATCTGAGCTGCATCTGTGACCTACACCAAAGCTCATGGCAATGCCAGATCCTCAACCCACTGAACAAGGCCAGGGATCAAACCTGTATCCTCATGGGTACTAGTCAGGTTTGTTAACCACTGAGCCACGATGGGAACTCTGATTGATGCTGTTTTTATGTCCATTTTATGGACCCTGGAACTGAGAGTAAGCATTTTAGCAGTTTGTTTGCCCAGGTTTAGTGAGTTGGAAAGTGGCAGAACCTAAGTCTATTAGATTTTGGAATTGCTCACCCCAACACTATACCACACAGCTTACAGTGATGTGTTAAATTCACATTCCTCATTTACATGAAAGAATGAACCGGATACGTTGTCCGGTATAATTCCTGATGGTGCGAAAGTCCCCTCTGCTCTGTTTTGTTCATTTTATTATTTTTTTAATTTTAAAAATTTATTTATTTATTTATTTTCATTTTGTTCATTTTAAACAGGGTTGTTTGTCCATTAAAATGAGTACACCTTAGCCAAGCCAACCTCCTGTATTTATATGCCAGGGTTTTATTGGTGGTGGTGGGGGATGGGGAGGGGAAAGGGCTTTTCTAGGAAGATAGCCTATAGATTTAATCAGATTTTCCAAGAGGATGAGTCCCACTAAGCAAAGTTCTCTGGGGGATACGAGAAAACCGTGGAGCCTGGGCTCTTCAAAACACAGAACACAGAGGGTGCTCTGAGCTGGCAGGGTGGTCTGAGGAATGTCAGCCCATTCTCAAACCTGGTATGACAAGTAAAGGAATTGTTCTTGGCCTAGTGATTTGAGCTTATAGGCAGTAGTGATGGTAGACTGAGTACTGAGGAGGATGAAGAGAGATGATTTTAGGACCTAGGATCCCAGATTTTAGACGAGGGGTTGCCAAGATACACAATGCTAAGCCAGACTGTGACCGCCTCTTCCTAAAAAGACCATACTCTGCAGCTGTCCAGCACCTGTTTCTTTCCTGGTGATTTTACAGATTCCCTTCATAGTGTTCCAGTCGCACAAATGGGGAACTACCAGGAATATCTAAAGACATTGGCTTCTCCACTTCGAGAGATCGATCCAGATCAACCAAAAAGACTACACACTTTTGGAAATCCATTTAAACAAGATAAGAAGGTGGGATATCTATTTCCATGTCTGCCTAAATCGTGATATGCTTGCTATCATTCCTTTCGTCACGGCAAGATATATATAAATCAGAGGTTCTCCTCTTTCTTTGCTTCCTTCCTTCCTTCCTTCCTTCCTTCCTTTCTTCTTTCTTTCTTTCTCTTTTCTAGGGCCACACCTGTGGCATATGGAGGTTCCCAGGCTAGGGGTCCAATCGGAGCTGTAGCTGCCAGCCTACACCACAGCCACAGCAAGGCAGGGTCCAAGCCACATCCACGACCTACACCACAGCTCACGGCAATGCTGGATCCTCAACCCACTGAGCGAGGCCAAGGAACGAACCCGCAACCTCATGGTTCCTAGTCGGATTCATTAACCACTGCGCCAAGACAGGAACTCCAATACTCATAACTCTTTTGCAGATGAGCATTACTATCTGCCCTATAATAGGAAGAAATCAAGGCTCCCAGTGCTCAGATGACTCACCCCAAGTGACACAGTTGATAAGGGTCAGGATTTAATGCCCCATTTTCCAGCTCCACAGTCTCTATTTGTTCCCACCTCCACAACCAAGTTATCTAATATCAAGGCCACCATTATTTCCTCTGTTTACATCGTTCAGATTTCTAATGGTCTATCTAGACAGTGCTGAAATGGTCCTCTTAAAATATGAAGTACTAGGTGATGTCACTTTATTGAATTGTCCTACCAGAGATATAAATGCAAGAGGTGTATATGTGTGTGTGGGGGGGGCTCTATTTCTGTGTATATGATGTGAGAGCTACTCTGACTTGACCATATACGTGTGTAGATGTAGGGGGATTGTATTTGTGTTCATGGAGGAGACCATGCGACAATGACTTCTGTAACAAAATGAGACTGAAAGATCTACTTTGCCCAAATCCTCAATTGTTTCTGCATCTTTGTGTGTCTTGGTTTCCTCATTTGTAGCACTGGAGATAACTATGACACCTAACTGGTAGAGCCGTGTGGAGTATTGCGTTAGCACACGTACGCCGTTTTGAACATTACCTGACACGGGGCACGTGCGCGATGAATGTGTTTTCCCCTTTCTGTACTGTTTTGCTTTGGGAAATGCTTTGGAAAAGTCATTGATCATGGTTTTATTCACATACTGGGAGTGCATATTCTTGGGTTATCCTTGAATGAGACCAGCTAGCTCTTAGTTAACCTTCTATACTGCGGCTCTCATCTTTTATCGATTCCCAAGGGTGAAAAGCCCCAGCCCTCGTTTCTGTCCAGCACCAAGGCAGACATGTTTGAATGTCTGTGAGGCTGCTTTTGGGGGAATGGCATTTCCCGTCTACCTGCCCTTCCCCACTTACATGCAGTGCTCTGTACAGTGATGATCGATATTTCTTAATGATGAGTTTAAAGCACAAAAGCACACCAAGGAGAATTAGTTCCCTTACCAAGTGTTGATGCAAAATGGTTTGTGCTTCTTTAGAAAGGTAATGGGGTTTATTCCCCTTTTGGTTGATAAGAGTTGCTCATTCCCCAGGCTTCCTGGTTAATCATGATTGTGTTATGTTTGACCTTGGACATGACCTTACATTTTGGTTCCCTGCTTATTCCTGGATTAAAACTGAGTAGCATTTTCTGTGAACCGTCTGAGTGGGGCACTGCAAACCTTTGGCCCATCATTAGGATCTAGGTTGCTGATGTCATGCATGATCGTATATGCATATGAAGAGTGCCTGTTGTCTTTAACAGAATATGTTTATTGATGTTTTTTAGGGAATGATGATTGATGAAGCAGATGAGTTTGTAGCAGGGCCACAAAACAAAGTGAAACGTCCTGGAGAACCCAGCAGTCCTTTGTCATCTAAGAGAAGGCGGAGTATGTCCCTGCTGTTGAGGAAACCACAAACACCACCTACTGTAACTAACCATGTGGGCGGAAAGGGACCACCCTCAGCCTCGTGGTTCCCATCTTATCCAAACCTCATAAAACCCACCCTTGTACATACAGGTATAGAGTAGTGGTTGTGATTTCCTTATGGCTCCTAGAGGACTAAGACACTAAACAGTTTTCTTTTCCTTTGTACTCATTTCTCTTGACGTCAGGTTTTGTTCATTAAGTAAACCATTATTATATCATCGATGGGGTAGGTACGAAGGGCCCTGTTGGGGGGGCAGAGACCCTGTTTCAAGGATCTCAATCTGCATGGGGAGGAAGAAGGGGGAAGATCCCTGTTGACATGGCCATGAATACAAGATGGAGAAATGGAGAGAGATGGCCGTGTCTGCTTGGCCAGGGCTGCGCACATCAGGGTGATAAAGTGGGCTCCCGAAGCAGCAGGAGCACATGGGCTGGAGAAGAGGATGGGGCTGCCCGTGCTCTCCCTGTCTGCATCTCTCCATGCTCTAAGCCGGTGCAGGCTGGCCGGGCCTTCTCCGCTGAAACAGGTCCCTCAAGGTCCTCAGGGTTGCCATCTCTTCCTAGTGTCCTTTGACCGTGGTTCACTCCCTCCACTGTGGAAACTTATTTGGGTCCCCAGACACCACAAACTCTGGGTCCTCTTTTGCCTTTGACAGTGGCTCCTTTTCATCCTCTTTTTGCTGGTTTCATGCTTACTTTCCTGCCTCTAAATAGTATAGAAACCCAAAGCTTGGGCCTAGACCCGTTCCTCCTCACTGTCCTTTATCCCTAGGCCATGCTATGCAGTCTCAGGGCTTTAGATAAGATTACACTTCAGCGGCTCATGTCTAACTCTAGACTACCTCTGGCTCTGAACTCCAGACTCAAATTTAACCATGGACATGGTGTCTCCACTTAGCTGTTGGACTAAAACACATAAAACTCAATAGGCATCACGTGTTTCAGCTCAACCCCCAACCTTCCCTCTCTCTAAAGCAGCTCTGCTGGCACCTTCCCCAGTGTGTTCAGTGGCGCCATCCAGCCAGGCGGTGGCAAAGCTCTAACAGCCATCAGTCTCCAGGTGTACTGGTTGGGAGAGTGGAGAAGTACCAGACTGCAGTGTTTGCAGAACTCCACGCTGTGCGTGATGCCAACATTACTGATGGCCCGCTCTTAGCAGGAGGTCACTGAAGCCGATCAGGAAGAGGTGGACACGATCCACTCTCCTGGGCAGTTGTGCTCCGGCACCTGCACGCCCTGATGTGATTATTTACCCGGTGATCCAGGTGGAAAAACTTACACCCACCATGGTTTCTCTTTTCATTTTCTCTCACTTCCATCCCTTGGCAAGTCCAGGCAACTTGATGCGCAATATAAGTCCCGCATCCCACCACTGCTCTCCATTCCGCTAGTCTTCGCTGCCAGCACCTGCCCCCAGGCTACTGCAGTGGCTTCTTATCTGATCTCCCTGCATCCCCTCTTCTCATCGAACCCATTTTCTGTCGCATAGCCAGAGCAGTCATGTCAGCACGGGAATCAGATGGCACCATGTCCATCCTGCAAGCCCACCGTCACCTTCCCCAGGCACTCAGGACAGAGTCTGAACTCCTGACTACAGTCTACCAGCTCTGCTCGCCCTGGCCCCGCCACCCTCTCCTAGCACGAGTCCCCCTTGCTCTCTCGGCCCCTGTCCTTGGCTCTCTGATCCCGGCTCCTCCACTCCTGGGCTCCCACGCTGGCCTTTCCCGCAGCCCGGACCTCTTCCTCTGCCTGGGCCCAGGCCGGCTCTCCCCGCTCCAGGCTCTGCCCACAGGACACGTCCTCAGAGGGCGCTGGCCGCCCTCGCGGTCACCGAGGCCCGCGTCCTGCCCTCTGTCCCCCGGCCCCGCGTGCTTCTTCCCTCAGACGAACGAACCCAGGCTGGAATTGCGGGCTTGGGTCACGGGACACTTGCTGCCTGGCGTCCCCGTGAGAATGAACGTCCCCCCAGGGCAAGGGCTGCTTCTGTGTGTCCTGCCGGCTGCCGCCCCGCAGCTCCTGGCACGGTGCCCGGCCCGGAGCAGGATGAGCCCCTGGAGGAGAGGTGCCAGGGCCGGAGCACCAGGAAGTGCGCTTTTCTGCGCCAGGAAAGATGCGGGAGAGGCCCCCGGGGCGATGGAGGACCTAAAGAGCCTCCAGACCTAAGGGCCGCCTCCTCGGGCTCCTCAGAACGTCTGCGGTAGGAGGAGGGAGCCTGAGCGCGGCCCGTATAGAGCGTGGCATTTTATAGGTAAATTCCAGAAATTTCATGACGCCACGTGAGACTTGCTGCTTTTCAGCTCGTAAAGCCCAAGCTGCAGCCAAACCCTCCGCGCCGCCGGGGATCTGAGAATGTCTGCTCGTCTCCGCCCTTTCTTGGTCTCCATTTGTATTCGTGGCGCCGCCGTAGAGAGAAGGCCGCGCTCTTGTCGCGTCGCCTTCGCGAGCCCGCTTCGAGGGCTCTCCGAAACAATGTCCTCAGAACTGAGGAGCCCCGGGATCTGTGGGGTCGCTCGGCCGCCTCACAGCGCAACGTCCGCCTTTGCTTTCCAGATGTTCCCGTCGCTCCCGAGCGCCCTGAGGAGAAGCTGGAAAATGGTCGCCTCTCGCCGGACGCCTTCTTGTCCAAACCTGCTGCGCCGGAGCTTTTGAATGTGGCCGGAGACGCCGTCCCGCCCGGCCAGTTCGAGTCTCTGGCTGATGGTTTCACGGACCTAAGGAAAGACCATCTAACTCACAAGGCCGCCTGCAATGCGCTCCTGGGAGGAGCCCCAAACTGCAGTGTCCCTGTAGACGATCAAAAAGCCCCGACGCCCTCTGCCTTGGAACCTGGGCCAAATACTTTGCAAATAACTCCTGCCATGGCCCAGGGAATCAATGCTGATATAAAACACCAGTTAATGAAGGAAGTTCGAAAATTTGGACGACGTAAGTAGTGAAAGAACATCCACCACTAATGTCATGTGAGGTCCCTTTCATGATACGAAGGCTCCCAGGCTAGGGGTCAAATCGGATCCGCAGCAGTCGGTCTACTGCCGCAGCTCAGGCCCCCGCTAGATCCTTAACCCACGGAGGCAGGCCAGGGATCGAACCCATGTCCTCCGGGATACTCGCTGGGCTCTTAACCCGCTGAGCCACGATGGCAGCTCCTCATTTTATGATTCGCAATAGACTCAAGGTATCTCTTGAGGTGCATTTTGGGGAAGTATTGGGTTTTCACATAATTGAAAATGATGCCTTTGCTTTACCTAAAAACACCCCGTACACCTTTCTCTCCACCCCCGCCCCAGCTTATCCTAACAGTTTCCTTTCGCTGTTGTAACAAGTTAGCACAAACTTTGTGGCTCAAAACTGTATTATGTCATAGCTATCGTTGTGGAAGGCAGATCTGCAGTGCTTTTCCCTGAGCCAAAGTGGAGGTGTTGGCTGGCTAGCGTTCCTTCTAGAGGCTCTAGGGAGGATGTTTCCTTGCCTTTTTCCAGCTTGTAGAAGCTGCCTGTCTGTATTCCTCAGCTGGTGGCCCCTTCCTCTATTTTCGAGCCAGCTGTTCTAGTCCCTTCTCTCCTCTCTAAGCTCTGCTGCCATCCTTGTATCTTTTCTCTATGGCCTCCTTGTCATAATGATGTTTGTGAGTACGCTGGGTCTGCATGCATAAACTTGGATAATCTCCCTGTCTCAAGATCCGTAAGTTAATCACGTCTGCAGAGTAAAGTGTCATTTGCCATATAAGGTAACATGTTCACAGGTTCCCAGAATTAGGACATGGACAACCTTGGGGGCCATTTCTCAGACAAGAGTTTCCCTAGCAGATATATGCAGATGTTTTGATTTGAGTGCTGAAAATACAAACTGTACCTAACTTACCACACATGAAGAATGATTTCTGAGGATGTGTGAAGGCTGAATTTTAGTTTTCTATCCATATTTTTAAAAACACTACTTTTTAAATATCTTCAGGGTATGAAAGAATTTTCGTTTTGCTTGAAGGAGTGCAAGGACCTCTTGCAGTCAAGAAACAATTTGTTGAATTTACCATCAAGGAAGCTGCAAGGTAGGTATAAGGGGGAACTCTTCATTGTGGCTTTTTTCTCTTTTAAGCAGTAGGGCCCACTGGAAGACAGGCAGAGGAACTGGTACTGCCTTGCGTTTCTAAGCCCTGGCCCTGCCTCACAGTTACACCTGTCTCCAGAGGCATTTAGATTGATATTATCTGAGTCCAACTCACTCATCTGAGTCTATGGAACCTTCTAGACTCTTCACAGTTGGAGGTGGGCTTGTGCACTCAGTTGGCACTGTTGGTATTGGCTAAGCCCTATCTTTACATGAAGATACATTTTCTATTTCCCACTTAGATTGTCAGTTCCACTTTGTACCCTGAACAGTGCCTTACACGTCATAAGTGCTTTAAGGACCTTTTGGTTAATAAAATTTCTTTTTATTTATTCTTAGGTTCAAAAGACGAGTCTTAATTCAGTACCTTGAGAAGGTACTAGAAAAAATAGAATCACATCACCTTCTCCTCAACGTCAATCACATCAACAGCAGATCATCATGTTAATGCAAAGAGCAAGGAGAAAAAAAGAACAAGCTTTCTGTGCTGCAGGCTGGAGCAGGATATTGTTGAATATCCTAGAATATTTTAGTCAAGGGAACTGCCTTCCAGAGGCTAAGAAAAAGCAGTGGAGCTTTTTGGCATATGATTCTCTGGCAGTAAAAGCTGGCTTTTGCCCCATGCGTTTTCTTGGAAGGTATTAATTTGTAGTTTTGTGGTTCCTTTTCCCAAGTGAGGAAGGTGATGTGATTCATCCAGCAGGTGAAATTCAGTCAACACTGTCGCCCCTACCACACTTTTTGGGATAAGGGTTCACTCTTGAACTTGGCTGTCCTGGGCATTTCCAGAGTGACTTGGTGCTCTTAAATGGTGTCCTTTCGAAAGAATAGGTGTTCAGATTCCAACTAGTTATCTTGTGTGTGCTGAACAAAGTTTTCAACAATTCCTAGTTGTGCCTTTTCAAACATGCAATATTCAGGACAGTTTGGATCCAAGAGCAAGAAAGCTGCTATTCAGGTAACTTATCTCGCCGTGGGAGGGGCAGGGAGAGTCAGTAAACAATCTACCTCCAACTTTCTTCTATTTTGTCTAGAGACATTGCAAAGTGCACCTGAGGCTGCCCCAGGCCCTGACGTTTGTTCTCGTATGTGACAACAGAGAATCTTCAGGTGGACTTAGGCATTCTGTGCTTCAGAAGCACTAAAAGAAAAAAATAGTGTATATATTTCCTTTAATGTTTATACAAAGGTTTATATGGAGCAGTATTGTGATGTTTGTATTCATTTGCAAAAAAAATTAAGTGTACAAAGAGATTTTGACTTTGCATATATAAAATAAATCATTTTATTGATTTTTCACAAGTTCATTAACGCTCAAGAAACTTCTTGCTTTCTCTTTCTTGTGATTTGTTATTCCTTTTGGGGGAAAGAAAAAAGTGCACCCTGGGTTAAGATGTTAGTGTAAGGACTTAAACGTCAAAACGTCACTCGTAGAACTGAAGGATATTGGTGAAAATGGTGGGGTAGCGTACTCTCGGGGTTAGCCCCTCTCCAGAAATACTGAAAACACTGGTAAAAATGAGCAGAATCAAGTTGGTTGGAACTCTGGAAGACAGAGGTTTACAGCAACCGAGGGAATGTTGAGTCATGAGGAAAGCCATTGAAATTGCGTTTGTCTGTTTCAACCTGTCTAGAGGGCTCCCTGAAGGACTGACCCAAGGGGATTGATTTTTTTTTCTTTTTTCTAAAAGTATAGTTGATTTACAGTGTTGTACCAATTTCTGCTGAACAGCAAAGTGACCCAGTCATGTATATATTCCCTCTCTTGTATTATCTTCCGTCATGTTCTATCACAAGTGATTAAATATAGTTCCCTGTGCCGTACAGTAGGGCCTCCTTGCTTATCCATTCTAAACGTCATAGTTTGCATCTACCAACCCCAAACTTCTCATCCATCCCACTCCCTGCCCCCTTCCCCTTGGCAACCACAAGTCTGTTCTCCATGTCTGTGAGTCTCTTTCTGTTCTGTAGATAGGTTCATTTTGCCATATTTTAGATTCCACATACAAGTGATATCATATGGTATTTGTCTTTCTCTTTCTGACTTAGTATAGAATCTCTAGTTGCATCCATGTTGTTGCAAATGGCATTATTTCATTCTTTTTATGGCTGAGTAGTATTCCACTGTATATGTGTGCCACGTCTTCTTAATCCATTCATCTGTTGATGGACATTTAGGTTGTTTCTATGTCTTGGCTATTGTTAATAGTGCTGCTATGGGTGCATGTTATCTTTCTGAATTATAGTTTTGTCCAGACATATGCCCAGGAGTGGGCTTGCTGGATCATATGGTAGTTCTATTTTTAGTTGTTTGGGGGAACTTCCATACCTTTTTCTACAGTGATTGTACCAATTTACATTCCCACCAACAGTGTAGGAGGGTTTCCTTTTCTCCACATCCTCTCCAGCATTTGCTATTTGCAGGGATTTATTGCTTTGCTTTCGCCTAACTCCAAACTCTCTTAGGGCAGAGAAGCAGCTATCTGAAGGGTGTTCCTCAAAAACATTGAAAGGCAAGAGACTTACCTGCCAATGCCCATGGCAAACAACATGCCAAAATCCAAGAAAGAAAAACTGAGGTGTGAGATTCTTTGAAACATAAGGGCTTTGAAATGCTCCCATATATACCTGGGTATCTGGAAAACCATGTGTATGCCCAGGGCAGGACTCAGTCAGAAAAGACTGGAGAAGACCATTAGACTTCACCTCTGGCTAATCTTTAGACTCAGCCCAATAAATGGCTAGAACAACGAATCAGAAGATCAATAAGTAAGTAGATGACTTGAAAGACACTATAAACCAATTAGGTCTAATAGACACCTATAAAACAGCCCACACTGGAGTTCCCCTTGTGGCTCAGTGGTTAGAAACCCGACTAGCATCCATGAGGATGCCGGTTCAATCCCTGGCTTTGCTCAGTGGGTTAAGGATCCAGCATTGCTCTGAGCTGTGCTGTAGGTTGCAGACATGGCTTGGATTCTATATTGCTGTGGCTGTGGTGTAGGCTGGCAGCTGCAACTCCAATTGGACCCCTAGCCTGGGAACTTCCATATGCTGCATGTGCAGCCCTAAAAACTAAAAAACAAAACAAAAAACAGCCCACATCAAAATAGCAGAGTATATATTCTTCTCAAATACTCATGGCAACTAAGATTGACCATATATTAAGCCACAATCCAAGTCTCAATACATTTTATAAAATTGAAATCATACAAAGGATCTTCTTTGCCATAGTAGAGTCAAACTAGAAATCAGTAACAAGTTAGATTCTCACCTCATAGCATATAAACAATTAACTAAAAAGGAATCAATACTTAACTGTAAGAGTTAAAACCACAAAATCCTTAGAAGGAAACTTTGGAGTAATACCTCATGATCTTAGATTTAGCAATAGTTTTTTAAACAAGAAACCAAACACATAAAGCAACAAAAGAAAAATGTAAATAATTTGGCTTTGACTTACAGATTATTTGACTTCAAAATTAAAAGCTCTTGTGCCTCAAAGGACTCTGTCATGAGTGTGAAAGGAGAGCCCATAGGATGGGGGGAAATATTTGCAAAGCACACATCTGATAAGTGTCTAGTATCCATGATATAAAAAGAATTCTTTCAACTCAAAAACAAAAAGACAATCTAAGAAAAAAATAGGCAAAGACCTTGAAAAGACGTATCTCTAAAAGTATATACAAATGGCCAATGAGCACAAGAAATGATGCTCGATATCATTAGTCATTAGGGAAGTGCAAATCCAACCCACAATGAGATAACACTTCGCACCTGCAACGATGGTCATAAAAAGAAAAAGAACAAGGGTTGAGGATATAGAGAGACTGAATGGAGTACTTACATGCTACAGCATGGATGAATATTGAAAGCATGATGCTGGAGTTCCTGCTGTGGTGCAATGGGATCAGCAGCCTCTTGGAGTGCTGGATCGCAGGTTCAATCCCTGGCCCAACACAGTGGGTTAAGGATCTGGCGTTGCCACAGCTGTGACCTAGGCCATGACTGTGGCTCGGATCTGATCCCTGACCTGGGAACTCCATGTGCCGCAGGGCGGCCAAAAAATGAAAAAGAAAGCAAGCAAGAAAGCATGATGCTAAGTGAAAGAAGCCAGACACAACAGGACACATATTGTAAGATTCCCTTTGTATGAAATATCAGGAAATGGCAAATCCATAGAGACAGAAAGTAGGTAAGTGGTTATAAGGGGCTGGGAAGGGGGGAAATGGAATGACTGCTGATGACATTTCTTTTTAGAATAGTAAAACAATTCTAGAACCAGCTAGTTCTGCGATGGTTGCACAACATTGTAAATGTACTTTATGTCACTGGGATTTTTTTTTTTTTTTTTGCTCTTTAGGGCCGCACCTGCGGCATATGGAGGTTCCCAGGTTAGGGGGGTCGAATCGGAGCTGTAGCTGCCGGTGTACACCACAGCCACAGCAACGCAGGATCCAAGCCACATCTGCAACCTACACCACAGTTTACAGCAACGCCCGATTCTTAACCCACTGAGCGATGCCAGGGATTGAACTTGCATCCTCATGGATACCAGTTGGATTCATTTCCGCTGAGCCATGACAGGAACTCCCTGGGATGTAGATTTTTAAATGGTACATTTTAGGTATAATTAACAGTAACAACAAGATGCTCCAAAGAGACCCAGCTGCCATCTGAAGCCACTTGATGCCACATGGAGCAGAATGATTGCCAGTATCTGCCCTGCTCACATTCCTTCCATACAAAATTATGAGATGTAATAATTTTTTTTTTAATTACTTCCTCCTGGTTTCCGGTTCCCCATGCAAAGAGCTTGGGAATCATCACTGTCACAACAAGTAAAAAGCTGAACAGACTGAAAAATCAACAATTCCTGGATCCATAAGAGCAGGAAGATGTAGTGTAAAGCCCCAATATTGGTGAGACAGACAAATAACAGGGAGTCATGGCTTCTTGGAGCAGAGATTCATGACCAAAAACCAGCATGAGAACCAGTGTTGGGGTTGGAAAACCTGAACTATAATTGACAAATTGCTAGATGCTCAGTGTGAACCAGTCTGGGATTTAAAAACTCCAGCTTTTGGTTTTCAAGATGTCAGTCCTTCCCAGCTTGATCTATAGAGTCAATGCAATACCAATCAAAATCCCAGCAAGGTGGAATTCCCGTTGTGGCTCAGCAGGTTAAGAACCCGACTAGTATCCATGAAGATTTGGGTTTGATCCCTGACCTCACTCAGTGGGTTAAGAATCTGGCATTGCCGTGAGATGTGGTGTAGGTCACAGACACAGCTTGGATCCAGCATTGCTGTGGCTGTGGTGTAGACCAGCAGCTGCAGTTCTAATTCAACTCCTAGCCTGGGAAATTCTGTATGCCATGGGTGTGGCTCAAAAAAAAAAAAAATCCCAGCAAGTTATCTTGTGGATACCAATAAACTGATTCTAAAGGTTATATGGAAAATAAAAAGATTCAGAATAGCCCACACTACACTGAAGGAAAAGAACAAAGGTGGAGGACTGATGCCACGTGACTTCAAGACTTATAAAGCTACAGTAACCAAGAAAGTGTGGTATTGACAAAAGAATGGACAGGTCAATGGAATGAAATAGAGAAGTCAGAAATAGACCCACATAGAATTGTCAATTGCTCTTTAACAATGGAGCAAAAGCAATGCAATGGAACCAAGATAGTCTTTTCAACAAATAGTCCTGGAAAAACTGGACATCCACAAGCAGCCAAAACAAAACAAAATGAATTAGACACAGACCTTACGCCCTTCACGAAAACTAACATGAAATAGATCAGAGACCTGGATGTAAAAATGCGAAACTATAAAATTCCTGGAAGATAACATAAGAGAAAAGCTAGAGGACCTCGGGTATGGCAAATACGTTTTAGATACAATCCCAGAGGCTCAATCCATGAAAGAAAAATTGACAAGCTGCACTTCACTGAAGTTGAAAATTCTGCTCTGCAAAAGAAAATGTCAAGAGAATGGGAAGTCAAGTCACAGATTGGGAGAAAAATTTTGCAAAAGACATATGCGATAAAGCACTATTCTCCAAAATATACAAAGAAGCTCTTAAAACCCAGCAATACAAAAAAACCAAACTGACTACAAAATGGGCCAAAGCAACGGAGACCTGCTGTATAGCACAGAGAACTCAATCCAATATTTTATTTATTTATTTATTTATTTATTTATTTATTGTCTTTTTGCCTTTTCTAGGGCCACACCTGCGGCACATGGAAGTTCCCAGGCTAGGGGTCTAGTTGGAGCTACAGCTGCCGACCTACACCACAGCCACAGCAACGCAGGATCTGAGCCTCGTCTTTGACCTACACCACAGCTCACGGCAATGCCGGATCCTTAACCCACTGAGTGAGGCCAGGGATCGAACCCACAATCTCATGGTTCCTAGTCGGATTCGTTAACCACTGAGCCATGACGGGAACTCCTCAACCCAATATTCTTTGATAATCTATATGGGAAAAGATTCTGAAAAAGAATGGGCTGTGTATATGTCTAACTGAATCACTTTGTTGTACAGCAGAAATATCACTGCATTGTAAATCAACTATTATTCAGTAAAACTTTACAAAATGAAAAAAACAAAAACAAAGAAATGGACCAAAGATAACAGTCATCTCACCAAAGATGATAAAGGGATAGCAAACCAGCATATTCTGTGGACAAGATGTTGCCCATCATATCATCAAGGAAATGCAAATTAAAACAACAGTGAGATGCTACTACACTCTGATCACAATGCCCAAAGTCCAGGACACTGACACTACCAAATATTGTTGAGGATTGTGGAGCAATAGGAATTCTCATGGCCTGTGCGAACACAAAATGATACAGCCACTTTGGAAGACAGTTTGGCAGTTTCTTACAAGACGAAACATACTTTTGCTACAGAACCCAGCAATCTCTCGCCTTGATATTTAGCCAAAGAAGTTGAACTTATGGTCACACAAACACTTGCACGTGGGTGTTTATAGCAACTTTAAATCACCCAAACTTGGAAGCACCCACAAGGTCCTTCAGCAGATGAATAGATAAAGAAACGGGTACATCCAGACAATGGAAGATCTCTTGGCGCTTAGGAGACGCGAGCTGGCAAGCCATGAAAAGACAGATGAACCTTAAGTGCATATTCCTAAGTGAAAGAAGCCAGTACGAGACGACACGACCAGATGCTGTGTGATTCCAGCTACATGCCATTTTGGAAAAGGTAAAACTATGGAGACAATGAAAAGCCCAATGGATGCTGGAGGTTGGAGGGATTGAGGGGGGATAGATAGGGGGAGCACAGAGGGTGTTCAGGGCAGTGAAAATACTCTGTATGATACCATAATGATGATTACATGACATTGTACATTTATCCAAACCCATAGAATGAACCACACCAAGAGTAAATCCTGGCGTTCCCGTCGTGGCTCAGTGGTTAACGAATCCGACTAGGAACCATGAGGTTGCGGGTTCAATCCCTGGCCTCACTCAGTGGGTCAAGGATCCGGCGTTGCCGTGAGATGTGGTGTAGGTCGCTGATGTGGCTTGGATCCCGAGTTGCTGTGGCTGTGGTGTAGGTCGGTGGCTATAGCTCCGGTTGGACCCCTAGCCTGGGAACCTCCATATGCCGCAAGTGCGGCCCTCAAAAGACAAAAAAAAAAAAAAAAAAAAAAAAAAAAAGAGTGAACCCTAATGTAAACTACAGGCTCTGGGTGACTATAGCGTTAATGCAGCTTCATCAGTTGTAACAAACATATCTCCTCTCATGGGGGAGGCTGCTAATGACCGAGGCTGTGTATGCGAGGGGGCGGGGATATGTGGGAAATCTCGGTCCCCTCTCAATTTGCTGTGAGCCCAAAATACAAAGTCTAAAGAAACTCACTGCAATAGACTGAATGTTAGCGTGTCCCCAAAACTCAAGTTGAAATTCTGAATCCCGATGAGATGTATTAGAAGTGGGCCTCTAGAGTTCCCATCATGGCTCGAATCTGACTAGTATCCATGAAGACACAGGTTTGATCCTTGGCCTTGCTTAGTGGGTTAAGGATCCAGCACTGCCGTGAGCTATGGTGTAGGTCGCAGACGAGGCTCAGATCGTGACTGTGGCTGTGGCCGGCTCTGGCTACACCCTGAGCCTGGGAACCTCCATATGCCATGGGTGAGGCCCTAAAACGACCAATAAAAAAAAGAAAAGAAAAGAGAGAGAGAGAGAGAAGTGGGGCCTTTTGGATGTGATTAGGTTGTGAGGGTGAAGTCCTCGTGAGTGGGATTAGTGCCCTTATAAAAGAGACCCAGAGAGCTCCCGCGTGCTCTTCCATGTGAAGATACGAGTCAGCAGTCTGTCATCTGGAATAGAGTTCTCACCAGAAGTCAACTGTGCTGGCTCCCCAATCTCAGACCCCCACCCTCCAGAACTGTGAGAAATAAATTTCTGTTGTTTTTAAGCCACTGGCTCTATGGTATTCTGTTATAGCAGCTGGAACTGATTGAGACACTTACAATCCAATCATGGTATTTGATTATGCTTGATGTGGAAATGTTGAACTGAACAAGGAAATTGTAAAAGATAGAAATTAGGAGTTACTGGAGTTCCCTTGTGGCACAGTGGGTTAAGGATCCAGTGTTGTTGTTGCAGCGGCTTGGGTCACTGCTGTAGCGCGGGTTTGATCCCTGGCCCAGGAACTTCCGCGTGCCAAGGCTGTGGGGAAAAAAAATGAGTTCCTATTCACAATGTATCAGCAGAGAGAAAACTATCAAATTCTAGAAGTCAACGAGAGAAAATGCTGTTGTTGCTGCTGCTGCTGTCACAGAAAACTGGCCTTACTTAAGTGATTATGACATGTGGTTAGGAAGCCTCTGTAAAGGTGCTGTCACCTCAATCGAGGTGGGGAGGAAAAAGCACAGACTAAAACCCACAAACATGATCTGGAACCCCATCAAGACAGACAAATATATCTCCATTCTTGTCACCTCTAATCTTGGTGACAAGGGTGCCTGTAGAAACCAGGGCCCTGCTTCCTGGAACTAGCTGTAAACATCTGGTCCGAAAGACAGAGAGACCGAGGGAGAGTCCAGGGGAAGGCAGAGACGTTGCAGGCCCCGCTGCTGCTTCATACCAGGAAGAGGATGTGCAGGTCAGCAGCCATGGGTCAGAGCCACCAAACGGGGGCTGCCTCTCCTCCACCACAGTCTCTCATCTCCCAGAATCTCCCCGTGGCACCCTCTGACCGGAAACGAGCAGGAAGTGGAAGTGTCTGTAGTGCGAATCACCCATCAAGGGCACACATCACACCAGGCACCTCTTGTCATCTTGGCACCTATGAACATCTCTTTAAACAATCCTTAGACAATAACCGAGTCATAAATCTGCCTAATCTGATGCATCCCTCCCACCCACAACCAAGAAAACACTAACCCTTCTCTGAAAGAGGGCACGAAGCCTTATCTTTTCGTCTTGCTCATTTGTTTTTACCTGATTCACAACCCCATTTAATATCCTGTATCTTTTTTTTTTTTTTTTGCTTTTTAGGGCCATACCTGCAGCATATGGAGGTTCCCAGGCTAGGGGTCGAATCAGCGCTGCAGCTGCCGGCCTACACCACAGCCACAGCAACATGGGATCCGAGCCACATCTGCGACCTACACCACAGCGCACAGCAAGGCTAGGGATTGAAACTGCATCCTCATGGATACTAATCGAGTTCATAACTCACTGAGCCACAGTGGGAACTCCAATATCCTGTACCTTAAATCCCGAAAAATATAGTTACTAACACATCTTGTGTTAGAAGATGAGAGGATGTCAAAACCAAAATTAAGTGGTTAATATATATGTGAATTAATTCATACAAAAATCAAGCCATACTCATAGTCATTACACTCCTCAATTTTGCATGTGGTTATTACGGTCCTGCGGTTTACTTCCACTGCACATGCTCTTAGCCTCACAAGCTTTTCCCCTGGTGACTCTCCTTCTCCTCCTGATGGGGTTGACACAACCTTTCACTCCTGAGGTTCAATCATTAGCAGTCCCGAAGGAATTAGGGTGGGGTAGTTTCCACCGACTTATTTTTCATTTATTTATGGCTGGCCTGCAGCATGTGGAGGTTCGCAGGCCAGGGATTGACCATGAGCCACAGCAGTGACAACGCTGAATCTTTAACCACCAGGCCACCAGGGAACTCCTCCACTGACTTTATTTTTATTTTTTATTTTTTAAAATGATTTTTATTTTTTCCATCCTTCATTGACTTTTATCAGTGGACTTGGGAGTGCTGAGAAGTGTCCTACAGGAGCTCCTGCAGCGTTGAACGGAAGGGGTGAAGGTGGGCGTCTTTGTCTTGTTTTTGATCTTACAAGGGATCCTTTCAATTTTTCACAAAGGAATAGCTCTGTATGCTGTACATTTCTGGTGTAAAATCTTAAATGCTGTCGAATCTTTCTTTATGTACAGTTGTTGCATTTCATCCCATATGTTTTCTTCATTCTTTAGGATTACCATATGATTTTATTCTTTTACTCTTTTAATAAAAAGCTATAGTTATGTTGCCTGTAAGCTCCAAATTCACCTTTTTGTCCTGCTCTGAAAAAAAAGGTCCTTACATTTTTTCCCCTCGTGGCAGTTGTTCCTGAAGTTTACCTCCAGATGGCGCCAGAGACAGTGAAAGGGGAAAGTTTGGCTTTCTGCTTCTGAGTTGCTGGCACAGCGGGCTTCCCCTGGCCCTGAAGATTCTCCAGCATCAGCCTCTGTACCTCGCCTGGCTTCTCCAGGGCGGGCTGGTGCAGGGCAGTATGGCCAGCACCAGTCCATGGCCGGCAGCTTCCTTTACAGCTCCCTGGGGCAATAAGAGTGCTTCTGGTGAAACACCTGTGTACGACACTGCCAGTCATTCAAAGGAAGATTTCTAGAAACTTCCAGGGGGCAGAATTCCAGAAAGTTCCACCGGTGTGGCAGCGCTACAACTTCACTGACAATTCTGTGAGTTTCTGCCAGGCTCCTCCAGCCAGATGAGAATTTCAGCACTGAGCGTGGGGATACTTTGCCTTGGGCAGAAAAGTACCCCTTGTGTGTGTTGCTCGAGTATTTTATTTCAGTCCTGTAGTGAGGTGCTGTCTCTACGGCACTGCTAGCTCAGCTATGTTTTGGAAGAGACTTTTCCCACCGTGAATTACCTCAGCCCTGGGCCAAGGGACTTTGCCTTGGATGCTTCATCTCTAATTTCAGAGGGTGGCACCATGAAAATTCTTTGCCATACATTGAGTCACAGCTGGGTCTCTCCAACAAGGTCTAGGCTTCAACCCTTGAGGGAGTGGTTCCTTGTATGCTCGATCTCGGCGTGAGGAGAAATTTCTTTGGTCCTCCATCCCCGACTCTTCCTGGGAGATGGTCCTTACATTGTTGCACTACCCCCACCCACAGGGGGATGGGTCCTGGCTCTGTCTCATAGACTCTGTGGGCTGGGGCTATGTCTGAGATGCTCCATCTCAGCCCTAGGAGGGAACTTTCCACAAGCGTTCTCTTTCTCTCAGTCCTGAGGTATGATACGTTCTTGGGGGCTCAGTCTTGGCCTTGGGGAGGGAGACTAACCCTTGGATGCTTGGATGCACTGTAGAGGGCTCAGTGATGTTGGGGTGCTTTCCTTCGTTGCTCCACGGCAGCCATGAAGTGGCGCAGCAGCTACCATGGATGCTCTGTCTCTGCCCAGGAGTAGGAAATGACTGGTTTTCCTTTGGGTGCTGTGTCTCAGGCCTGCGGGGGACCCTGCCTTGGGTGCTCCTCACAGTAATGTTGGGTGGGGAGGGTGTTTGCTTCCCAACCTCTGCTTGGGTTGGGAACTCTCTCTTGGGTGGTCCGTCTCAGTCCTGCAGGTGGTACTTTTCCTAGGACCCTCTGTCTCAGTTGCTCAAGGGAGACCCTCTTCCTCGGTTGCCGTGTACCAGCTCTGGGGGTGGAGTTCTCCTTCCAGTGCTTTCTCTCAGACCCAAGGGCTCTTCTTTGGATGCTTCGTATCAGCTCTGTAATGAGGGAATTTTTCCTTGGAGGTTCTATCTCACCCCCAGGGGTGGGGGTTGGAGGGATCTTCTCTGGGTGTTCTGTCACAAATTTATGAGGTCAGAGTTCCAGTAGGTTCTGACGCTATGGTACCGAAACGCCTTCTGCACCACTCAGTGATTCACACCTGGACTTTGCCATCAAAGCTACGTCCCAGCTTGGGGAGAGTGACGTGGGGACATTGTGTCTCAGCCTGGGAGGAGTCCTCGTTCTTGCAGGCTCTATATCATGTTCCAGAGCATGGATTTCCCGCAAATTCCACGGGTGTGAGACTATAAGCCCTCTCTGCCATTCTGTGAGCCACAGCTGGGCTTCTCCAACGTGGCCTGGATTTCTGCCCACGGTTTGGAGGGGAGTGACTATTTTTCTAGTGGTGGAGGGGCTCTTCCTTGGGTGCTCTGTCTTCCATTTGAGGTGGGAGGACATTTCTTTGGGTGCTCTGTCTTCCATTTGAGGTGGGAGGACATTTCTTTGGGTGCTACATGTCAGTACTGCAAGAGTGGCTTCTTCCTTGATTGCTCTCTCTCAGAGAGGGGGGAGAATTTTCTTTGGATGTTCTATCGAAACTTGAGGCTGGCTCTTCTTTGGCAGCTCTCTCTCAGCTGTGGGAAGAGTCACATCAGTGGCCACTTTCTTTTAGTCCTGGAGCGGGATGCTTCTTCTTCGTTGCTCTGTATCAGCTCCTCAGTGCGGAGATATAGCCTTGGGAGCTCTGCCTCCGCCCTGGGTGCACCATTTCAGCTGTGGCGGGCTACCTCATTCGGAGGTTCTATGTCAGTCTAGGATAATGGCTCATCATTAGTGTGCTTTGTATTAGTTTTGGGATGGAAGCTCTCTCTGTGGCTCTCTTTCTCAGTCCTAGCAGACGACTTTACCCTTGGGACTCTATCTCAGCCCTGTTAGCTACAGATCTTTCCTTGGATTTGCAATTGCAAACCCCAGGTGGTTTGTCTCTAGTACTCTGTTTCAGCATTGCTGGAATTTCTCTCCACTCTGAGGAATAGGACTTTCCTTGAGTGCTCTATCCCCTGGAGAGGATTCTTCTTTTGTGTTCTCTGACTCTACCCTGCAAGGATCTTGCTTGGCGCTGTCTTAACATGGATGGGGTAGGGTGGTGGAGAAGGGTACTTCCAGTGCTCCCTCTTCTTCCAGGAGGGGGTCGAAGTCTTCTTTGGGTGCTCTAACTCATCCACGGAGAGGGCTCTTCTTTGGGTCTCTATCTTAGCGCTTTGGGAAAGACTCTTCTGTAGGAGATCTCAGATCTCCTTGGTGCTGGGGCAGAGGGGAGGGGCTTCGCCTTGGATGCTTTATCTCAGCCTGAGCAGAAGTCTTCCTGGGGTGCTACTCTCATCTCTGAGCAGGAGAGTCTTCCTTGTGGGAATCTAATTCAGTCCTTGGGGCGTTCTGCCTTGAGTGCCTTAAATCAGCCAAGGAGGGGAAGGTGGTTTTTCCTTGAATGTTTGTTCCCAGCAATGGCTGGTGGATGGGAGTGAGGGGATGGACTTGCTTGGGTGCTGTGATAAATGACCATAGACTTGGGTGGCTTATCAACAACAGAAATCTATTTTGTACAGTTCTGAAGGCTGGAAGTTTGAGATCACGGTGCCAGCAAAGACAGGTTCTGGTGAGAGCTCTCTACCAAGTGTGACTCTTCCTTTTATCCTCACAAGATGGAAGGAGAGCTAGCTAGCTTTTTGGCCTCTTCTTAAAATGGCATTAATTCTACCCCCATGAGGGTGAAGCTCTCATGACTTAATTACCTCCCAAAGACGCCACCTCCAAACACCATCACACTGGGATCAGAGTTTCAATATTTAGATTTTGGGGAGTGGGCACATTCAGTTCATTGCAGGCTCTTTTTCAGCTTTGAGGATAGAGGCTGGTCTTTATATCTCCTTTTTCTATATTTAGAGTTCTCTTGATGTCTTACTAGCCAATTTCTTCTTATTCTATTCTCCCCTTATAGTCAATAATTTCTTTATCATAAACATTCACTGTTCAAACTACGGTGTGGTTTCTCTCTCTTGATTCAAAACAGTATGAAACAGAGTTGGTGCTGTAAGCAGTCCCTAAAGTAGACCCTTGGGATGAGGTTGGGGGACTTACTTGGTTATGCCTCTGGGCTTGAGTACCGTGTTCTGCTTCTTGCTAATGGGAAATGGGATGAAAGTACACCATGGCTTGAAATGACATCACAATTTGTAAAATTGTCATGATGGATGATTGCCATAAAGTGCCAGCTAAAGTACTGGGGAGCTAATGTATCCAAATGGTTCCAGCAATGCATGAGCGTTCCACTTGCATCACATCCTCACAGACATATGGTATAGTCTGTCTTTAATTTTAGCTATTCCGGTGGGTGTTTAATGAAATATCATCATGGCTTTAATTTGCATTTCTTTGATGATTAAATAAGTTGCAGCACCTATTTATATGTTTAATAGCCATTTGGATATGTCCTTATGACGTACCTTTTAAGGCATTTCATCCATATTTGGGTTATCTTTTTCTTATCAATTTGTAGGAGCTCTGAATTCAACTCCTTGACTCATGAATATCTTCTATGAGTCTCTAGTTTACTCTTTCACTCTCTTAATAGTGTCTTTGGATGAAGAGAAGTTGTTTTTTTAATTAAATCCAGTTCATCGATCTTGGGTTTTTTGTATTCTGTTTAAAAACCTACACCCCCCCCAAAAAATCATGAAGATGATATTCCAAATTATCTTCTAGATCTTTGACCCCTATAAAATACATTATTGTGTATGCAGTGAAATAAAGGTCAAGTTTCATATTTCCAACATGGTTATCTAGTGGACTTATTAAAAATATAATTATTTCTGCACAGATATGCAGTAAACTTTTTATGATAGGGATTGTATTACATCTATAAATCAATCCTGAGTGTATTGCCAACCTAACAATAACAAGTTTTCCAATCCATGAACATGAGAAGTCATTCCATTTATGCCTTCTTTAAATTTTTCCAGTAATGTGTAATTTTAGAGTACATGTTTTGGACTTCTTTTAATAAATTTGTTCACAACTATCCTGTCTTTAAATGCCATTGTGAAGGAGATTTTTTAAAACTAGATTTTCTGATTGGTTATTGCTAGTGTAGAAAAACAATTGATTTTTGTATATTGCCCTTGTATCCTGCAACTTTGCTGAACTTATTCATTAGTTTGGATGTATTTTTAGTGGATTCCTTAGGGATCTCTGTGTACAACATCATGTTATATGCAAATAGTGATAGTAACGATTCTTCCGTTCCGTGATATTGGGGCTGATTTTCCCTGCTAGAACTTCCAGTACAATATTGAAGAGAAGTATTGAGAACAGACATCTTTTCCTTGTTTCCAGTGAAGGAGGAAGCGTACAGTCTTTCATATCATAGTTCACATATTTCCTACCAATGTTAAGTCTGGGGTTTTTGTAGATGCCTGTTATCAGGTTGAGGAAGTACTTTTCTGTCCGAGTTTGTTGGTATTTTCATCATGAAAAGATTTTGATTTTGTCAAATGCTTTTTCTGTATCTATTGACATGGTCAGATGATTTTTTTTCTTGTCCGTTCTTCTGTTAATACGATGTATTACATTAATTAATTATAAACCAACTTTTCATTCATGGGATAAATCCTTTTTGATCTTGGTGTATAATCCTTTTCACATGTAGCTGAATTTTGTTTGTCAATGTTGTGTTGAAGATTTTTTCATTTGTATTCATGAAGGATATTGGCCTATAGTTATTTTTCTTGTGATGTCTTTGTCTAGCTTTGGGACAGGTAACACCGGCCTTACAGAATGAGCAAGTGTTCCTTTCTCTTTTTTTTTCTTTTCTTTTCTTTCTTTCTTTTTTTTTGAAGACACTGCTAAGGATTGGTATTTTTTCTTTCTTAAATATCTGATAAAATTTACATGTGAAGCCACTTCATCTGGGTTTGTATTTGTGGGAAGATTTTAAATTTCTAATTTAATCCCTTTCTCAGTATAGTTCTATTTAGTTTTTTTTTTTTTTTTTTTTTTGGACTTTTTGCTATTTCTTGGGCCGCTCCCGCGGCATATGGAGGTTCCCAGGCTAGGGGTTGAATCAGAGCTGTAGCCACCGGCCTACGCCAGAGCCACAGCAACGCGTGATCCGAGCCGCGTCTGCAACCTGCACCACAGCTCACGGCAACGCCGGATCGTCAACCCACTGAGCAAGGGCAGGGACCGAACCCGCAACCTCATGGTTCCTAGTCGGATTCGTTAACCACTGCGCCACGACGGGAACTCCCTATTTAGATTTTTTTACTTCTTGAGTCAGTTCAGTAATTGGTGTCTTCCAGGAATTTTTCAATTTTATCTAAACTATCTAATTTTTTTACATTAAGTTGTTCATAATGTAATCCTTCTAATTTCTGTAAGATCAGTATTGGTGCTTTCACTTTCCTTCCTAAGTTTGATAATTTGGGCATTTCTTTCTTTTTTCCTTAGCCAGTCAAGCTAAAGATCTGCTGATTTTTTTTATCTTCTCAGTGAACCAACTTTTGATTTCATTGGTTTTCCTCATGATTTTTCTGTTTTATAGTTTAGTGATTTTTCCACTCTAATCTTCTCAGTTTCCTTCCTTCTGCTTACTTTTATTAAATATACAAATTTAAAACTTATGGGGTAAAAAAATTATTTGCTTCATTTAAAGTAGGATTCAGAACTTCACA
The DNA here is from genome assembly GCF_054392235.1 of Sus scrofa. Classification (NCBI taxonomy): domain Eukaryota; kingdom Metazoa; phylum Chordata; class Mammalia; order Artiodactyla; family Suidae; genus Sus; species Sus scrofa. The sequence goes on from NC_139401.1 coordinate 121,308,291, forward strand.
CATAAAAATGTTTATGGCAAAGTCATTTAGACCACTTAACAAGAGATTTCATCTGCTAAAAAAAGACAAGATTTTGTTTAGGACATTTGTTGATTATGAAAATATCAAGTCTAGCTTGCATTAAGGTTTTTATTGTGTGAGTAGGTTATTTTGTAATACTTTAGCATTTAGAATGTCCACTTTTTCTGAGTGCCCACATCTACCCAGATCCAAGTTTATTTTGCTCAAGCTCAAGGGTGTGTGTGTGTGTGTGTGTGTGTGTGTGTGTGTGTGCTTTAATCAGCACACACACTACCCTCTTTTTTAAATTTAGTTTTTATTTTATATTGGAGTATAATTGATTTACAATGTCTGTTCATTTCAGGTATATAGCAAAGTGATTCAGTGATACATATACATATATCCATTCTTTTTCAGATTCTTTTCACATATTGGTTATTACAGAATATTGAGTAAAGATCCTGAATATGCAATGGAGAGAAGACAGTCTCTTCAATAAGTGGTGCTGGGGAAACTAGACAGCTACATGTAAAGGCTACATGTACATCTAACACTATACGCAAAAATAAATGGATTAAAGAGCTAAATGTTAGACCGGATACTATAAAACTCTTAGAGGAAAACAGGCAGAACACACTTTGACATAAATCCCAGCAATATCTTTTTGGATCCACCTCCTAGAGTAATGAAAATAAAACCAAAAATAGGAGTTCCCATCCTGGCACAGTGGTTAACAAATCCGACTAGGAACCATGAGGTTGCGGGTTCGATCCCTGCCCTTGCTCAGTGGGTTAACAATTCGGCGTTGCCGTGAGCTGTGGTGTAGGTCGCAGATGCGGAACGGATCCCGTGTTGCTGTGGCTCTGGCGTAGGCCGGTGGCTACAGCTCCGATTCAGCCCCTAGCCTGGGAACCTCCATATGCCGCGAGAGGGGCCCAATAAATGGCAAAAACGAAAACAAAAACAAAAACAAACCAAAAATAAATAAATAGTACCTAATTAAACTTAAAAGCTTTTGCACAGCAAAGGAAACTGTAAACAAAATGAAAAAACAACCCACAGAATGGGGAAAGTTTCAGCAAGGGAGTTGATTCTAGATCTTAGAACATGCTCTAGATCCTAGATGTGAGATTCTAAACTCTGTTGAGTGCCATGGTACATGTTGCCAAGACAGACTATGAACATGTCCTCCTTAGAGGACCGTACGTTTGAGCGCTACAGTAGCAGTGTCTTTTCCAGTGATCTTCCACTTTGCCAGCAGCGTGCTCTGCTCACGCAAATAGTTAACTATGAGGAATACCTGCGGACATTGGCTTCTCCACCGCAAGAGATGAATCCAGGTCAAACTCAAAGGGTTTATACTTTTAGCTATCTGTCTAAAAGTGCTAAGAAGGTAGGGTAACTATTTCCATTTCTACCCAATTTATGATATTCTTCTTTTAATATTTTTAAAATTGTTTATATATATATAGATAATAGTTGATCTACAATGTTGTGCCAATTTCTGCTGTACAGCAAAGTGACCCATTCATACATACATATACATTCCCTTTCTTATATTATTTTCCATCATGGTAAACTGAGATATTTATAGTATAATTATTTTCTTCTTCAAAGGAAAAATCTTATGCTTCTATTTTTTTTTTAAATAAAACATGACCCGGGGATTCTTGTGTAAACAGAAAGTGGACGTCTCCTGATCCAAAAAAGTGTTGGCTGAACAGAAATAATCGTTGTTATTTATTGGACTAGGGTCTGGTGTTCTAAGTGATCACATTCAGTGCTCACAACTGTTCTGTAGATAAGTATTACTCTCTGTCCTTTAACAAAAAGAAATAAAGGCACAGGACATGCAACCATCTCTTCTGTAACAAAACTAGACCAAAAGTCATTCCACTTTATCCCCAAGTGCTTCAATTAATTGCCATTTTTCTTAATTTTCAATGCCTTGGTTTCCTTATTTTCAGCAATGGAGATAATAATCATACCTAACTCATAGGTCTTGGTGAAGTCTTGAGTAACACCTGTAAAGTGTTTTAAACAGTACCTGGTGGAGTTCCTGTGGTGGCGCAGTGGTTAACAAATCCGACTAGGAACTATGAGGTTGCAGGTTCGATTCCTGGCCTTGCTCAGTAGGTTAAGGATCCAGTGTTGCTGTGGCTGTGGTGTAGGCCGGCAGCTACAGCTCCCATTAGACCCCTAGCCTGGGAACCTCCATGTGCTGCAGGAGCGGCCCAAGAAAAGACAAAAAGACAAACAAACAAACAAACAAACAAACAAAAAACCCACAAAAAAAACCCAGTACCTGGTGTAGAATAAATGTTCAATGAAAATGTTTTCACCTATTCTGGGCTCTTCTTTTATGGGAAATGCAAACTGTTTGGAAAAATTTTTATGACAAAATTATTCATATAATGCAGAGACATATTCTTGGGTTATTCTTTAATGAAAACAACTCTGCACTAATCTATTATACCCTTCAATTTCATGTTTTATCTGCCGCCAACACTGAAAAGCAGTGCCTACACCTGCCCACCTCCAAAGGTGACATATTTGAATCTCCATAAGGTTAGGGGTGGGGAGATGTGTATTTTCAATCTCTTCTACCTTTCACTATTGACATGTATCACTTAATAAAGTGTTAATCAGTATGTTAATATGATTAAAGGACAAAATGACGAAAAAAAAAAAAGCTATTTCCTCCCTTAACAAGGGCTGGAGCAAAATGGTGTGTATTTTTCCAAAGAGACCCCGGTGTGTTTATCACTTTGGTTAATGAGAAGCACTCATTCTGCAGCATTCTTAGTAATCAGGGTTGTACCATGTTTGGGTTTGTACAACACTTTGTATTTTACCTTCTCCTTATTTCACTTAGACTAGATTAAAATCGGATGTGTTTTCTGAAAACAGAGTGTGTGTTGAGCGATGGTAAATCTTTGGTCCATGATGAAAGCTTTTTTAATGATATAAAATGCATGGCCATATGAAGACAGTAATTTTCCAGTGATTGAATTTTGTCTTTAACGGAATATGTCCACTGATGTTTTTCAGCAAACAAAGAATGATGAAGCAGGTCCATTCGCAGCAGGCCTTCAAAAACAAATGAAACATTCTGGAAAGTCCAAGAGCCACTCATCATCTAAGAGAAGGCAAAGTATGTCACTGTGGCTAAGCAAACAGGAAGAGGGGGGACCCCATCTCTAGGGCTAAGCCATGTCCGAGGAAGTTGATAGTTATGTCCTTGAAGGCTGGACAGATATGAGCATGTTTTCAAGTAGAGGGGCAAGGCTTTATTTAGGTGCAAGGCTTCTGAGTGGCTTCAAGAATTAGAAAGATGGAGCAGGTTCCTGAGGCAGAAGGAGGTGACGGGTTCAACAAGAGGATGGGTCTGCTCACATTCTGCCTGTCTTCCCACCCTGCTCATGCTCTAACCCAGTGTAGTCTGGCTCCAGCCTACTGTATGCCAATAAAACAGTTAGCATCAAGGCCACTAGTGTCGGCTGCACTTTGGTATTAATTCCTCAGCAGTATATGATACAGTTGTTCACTCCTTCTTCCATGGAAAACTTTTAGGGTCTCAGATAGCACATTTTCCCAGATTCCTTGCTCCCTTATTAATGATATTTTCTTTCTCCCTTTTCTAATTTTTTCTCTTCTTTCCCACCTTTAAGTATTGCAGGGACCCAAAGATGGATCTTAAACCCCTTTCTCTTCAATCCAGTATCTCTCTAGGGGGTCACATGCAGTCCTACAGCTTTAAATATGATTCCCACTCTAAGAACACTCACCTTTATGCCTCTAGACCACAACTTGCTCCTGAACTTCAGACTCACATAAACATAAAAGTGTAACTACCTGCTGTCCACAGATATGGGAGGTATAAGGAGGTTTAGGAGCCCCAATAGTTAGTTTGTACATATCCATAGTATAAGTGGTCCAACTATAGCCTGGGTCAACTTCCAATGTGAAGTCACTGAACCAGAGTGAGGAAAAGTTGGCCACACTCCATTTTTGAAAGTCATTGCCTAACACCTGCGCACACTTGTTACTTTTATCTACCCAGTAGTTCAGGCTAAAACACTCAGAGCCACTCATGCTTTCTCTTATTATTCTTTGATTATTCTCTGACTTCCCACCCCTTGGCAAGTCCAGGCAACTTGATGCCCAATATAAGTCCCGCATCCCACCACTGCTCTCCATTCCGCTAGTCTTTGCTGCCAGCACCTGCCCCCAGGCTACTGCAGTGGCTTCTTATCTGATCTCCCTGCACCCCATCTTCTCATCGAACCCATTTTCTGTCGCATAGCCAGAGCAGTCATGTCAGCACGGGAATCAGATGGCACCATGTCCATCCTGCAAGCCCACCGTCACCTTCCCCAGGCACTCAGGACAGAGTCTGAACTCCTGACTACAGTCTACCAGCTCTGCTCGCCCTGGCCCCTCCACCCTCTCCTAGCACGAGTCCCCCTTGCTCTCTCGGCCCCTGTCCTTGGCTCTCTGATCCCGGCTCCTCCACTCCTGGGCTCCCACGCTGGCCTTTCCCGCAGCCCGGACCTCTTCCTCTGCCTGGGCCCAGGCCGGCTCTCCCCGCTCCAGGCTCTGCCCACAGGACACGTCCTCAGAGGGCGCTGGCCGCCCTCGTGGTCCACCGAGGCCCGCGTCCTGCCCTCTGTCCCCCGGCCCCGCGTGCTTCTTCCCTCAGACGAACGAACCCAGGCTGGAATTGCGGGCTTGGGTCACGGGACACTTGCTGCCTGGCGTCCCCGTGAGAATGAACGTCCCCCCAGGGCAAGGGCTGCTTCTGTGTGTCCTGCCGGCTGCCGCCCCGCAGCTCCTGGCACGGTGCCCGGCCCGGAGGAGGATGAGCCCCTGGAGGAGAGGTGCCAGGGCCGGAGCACCAGGAAGTGCGCTTTTCTGCGCCAGGAAAGATGCGGGAGAGGCCCCCGGGCTGACAGGGACTCTGGCGATGGAGTGTGACTGTCAGACACGTTGACATCAAGGAGACTCTCAGCTTTTCCGCTTGTGAAGGGCGTTGAGGAGACAGTGAATCAGGAGCGTTGGGAGCCCGTGAATGTCTGCTTCCTAGCCGGACTGTCCAACCACGTTTCTGCCGTCATCGATAGGGCCACGAGAGAAAAGGTGGCTTATTGCATGCTCTTTTCTATTTGTGGGATCGATATTTCCACTTGGTACATCCTTCCACTTTATGAAATAATTTTCTTCAAAATTGCCAAGCACAGGGATGCCACTGTGGGGGTGATAAAATGAATCTAACTCACAGCTCAATCTCTTCATTTGGTTCCCAGATGCTGTGGTCACTCACAATGTCCATGACAAGAGGATGGAAGATAATCAACCCCCACCTGGTGGTTTCTTGTCAAAATCGGCTGTGCCAGGACTTATGAATGTGGCAGGAGACACTGTTCCGCCTGATCAGTTGGATTCTCTGCCTGATGACTTTGCTAGTCTCAGAGAAGATCACCGAATTCACAAACCTGGGAGTAATGCACTTAAAAGAGGAAGCAGAAACCTCAGTGTCTCCGTAGGTGGCCCAAAAGTCAGCGCAGTGTCTGCGACAGGAACTGTGCCACATACATTGCAAATAAGTCCTGCCATGGCACAAAAAATTAACAGTGATATAAAATATCAATTAATGAAGGAAGTTCGGAAGTTTGGGCGAAGTAAGTAGTGAAAGAATGTTTATTAATAAAACCATGGGAAGTCTCTCTTATTTTGTGGTTTAGATTAAATTGAGCCTACCTCTTGAACTCATCCTTTGGCTGAGTTGGGTTGTTACATAATTTAGGATCATTTTTCGTTAATATGTCTAAATACACCTCTTAACCTTTTTAATTTTGCTTGCTTAATATTTACAGTAATTTCCTTGTAGAAATATGCAGGCATTGTTGTTTAAGCATTCAAAAAGCAAACGCTATGTAATGTTCTCATCCGTAAAGAATCGTTACTGACGTAGCAGATGCACTAAGATTGAGTTCTATACAATCCTCATCTCTTTAGAAATACTGATTTTTTTTTAAATATCTTCAGAGTATGAAAGAATTTTCACTTTGCTTGAAGAAGTACAAGGCTCTCTTGCAGTCAAGAAACAATATGTTGAATTTACCATCAAGGAAGCCGCAAGGTGAGTGTGAAAAAGAACTCTCTAATTTTTTTTGGTCTTTTGGTCTTTTTTTTTTTTTGTCTTTTTAGGGCCACACTCACAGCATATGGAGGTTCCTAGGCTAGGGGTCCAATCAGAGCTGTAGCCGCCGGCCTATGCCACAGCCACAGCAATGCAGGATCTGAGCCACATCTGTGACCTACACCACAGCTCATGGCAATACCGGATCCTTAACCCACTGAGAGAGGCCAGGGAGGGAACCTGCGTTCTCATGGATGCTAGTCGGGTTCGTTAACCGGAGCCACAGTGGGAACTCCAGAACTCTCTAATATTTTAAAATGCAGTTGTTCCCAATGCTGAACAAAGGCAGGAACAAACCTTGCCTTGTTTTCTCCAACCCCTGGCCCTCAATTACAGCTCATGCTACTTCGTAGACTTTTAGATTGATATTATTTTAGTCTAACATTCTTTCAATCTCATGGAGGCCTCTAAGCTCAGCTTAGTCTGGGATGAGCCTGAGCCCTCACATGACACTCTTGGCATTTTGCTAAACCATATCTTTCCATTAGGATATACTTTCTAATCCCATGTAGATTAAAAGCTCTATTTTGTATCCACTGCTATGTCTTACACATCGTAGATGCTTTAGACATCTTCTGGTTAATCAAATGCCTCTTTATTTTTAGGTTTAAAAAAAGAGTCTTAATTCAGCAACTTGAGAAGGTCCTAGAAAAATTAGAATCTGCTCACCTTTGCCACAAAGTTGATCACAAGAAAAGCAGATAATTGTATTCTTGCAAAGACCAATGAGAAACAAGGACACATTTATCATGCCACATGATGGAACGAGATGTTGCTGAAGCTTCCTAAGATGTTGTAGTCAAGAGAATTGCTAAGAAGAAAGAGCAGTGGAACCTTTCAATTTTATAATTCTCTGTCAGTAAAAGCTGGGGTTTTGCCCTAAGAATTTCCAGTAAAAGTACAGCTTTTTTGTTTCTTTGTTTGTTCTCTTACCTGAGGAGGTGGATGTTATTAGCTCATCAAGCTAAGTAATATTACAGTCCATCAGCAGGTCACATGGTGGTAGCTGGCATTTATAACTGCCTTCTTTCACTACCCATTTCTTTCTTTCTTTCTTTCTTTTTTTTTTTTTTTTTGGTCTTTTGTCTTTTTAGGGCCACACCCGCAGCATGTGGAGGTTCCCAGGCTAGGGGTCGAATCAGAGCTGTAGCCACTGGCCTACACCAGAGCCACAGCAACGCGGGATCCAAGCCGTGTTTGCAACCTACACCACAGCTCACGGCAATGCCGGATCCTTAACCCACTGAGCAAGGCCAGGGATCGAACCTGCAACCTCATGTTTCCCAGTTGGATTCGTTAATCACTGCGCCACAATGGGAACTCCCACTACCCATGTCTTATTCCCTTTGCCCTGAGACATGGTTCTTTGCCATATAGGATGATCAGACCTTAATTGCTGAGGAGTCTGCGCCTTTAGATGTCTTGCCTTTAATGGGTTGTAATTTTCCACAAACTTGAATCAGGAGGCATGAGAGTAGTAAGCTCTCTAGCCATGCTGGATATGCTCCTTCTTAGCCCCTTGGGTAGTGGGAACCCAAATTCCCTTTGACTGTCAGGTTCCATCACTCCAGCCCGTATGGGACTCCTTTCTTCATCTCTCCATTGAGAAGGATGAAAGGACCAAAATGGCAGTTTCAATTCCATTTCAATGGCATCTCTATTGTGTTCCTTGATGAGAACATTTCTCCCTTTGGAACTAAGATCTCTAGTTCAGTAAAACTTGAAGAAATAGGGATGGGAAGCATTTTAGGGATAAGTAGTGAGAGGAGACACATCCATTTCCACCCCTTGATTTTTTTGTTTTTTGTGTGTTTTTTTAGGGCCGCACCTGCGGCATATGGAGGCTCCCAGGCGAGGAGCTGAATCAGAGCTGCAGCTGCCGGCCTACACCACAGCCACAGCAGTGCCAGAGCCACAGCAACACCAGATCTGAGCCTCGTCTGCGACTTGCACCACAGCTCACAGCAATGCCGGATCTCCAACCCACTGAGTGAGGCCAGGGATCGAACCTGCAACTTCATGGTTCCTAGTCAGATTCATTTCCACTGCGCCATGATAGAAACTCCATTTGTTTTTTCACCCCTTGATTTCAAGACCTGCGAGTCCTGATTATGGGAGAAAAGAAACAAACTATGTTGGATACTGATATATAGCAAGTACTGCTTTCTAGAAGTAATTACTTCTGACGTAATCTCCATCCCTGCCACTTTGGCCACTTTGGCCTTGAGCCCACTGAGTACGACACAAATACTGAGGAAAGTGATGGATTTATATGTAGGTAGTGGATACCTTATTCATCAGATTAGTAGTTTTATTAGTGGTTTTATTTTAATTTAAAAAAAGTTTTCAATATACACAATGGAATACTACTCAGCCATAAAAAATAATAAAATAATGCCATTTGAAGAAACATGGATGGAACTAGAGACTCTCATATTAAGTGAAGTAAGTCAGAAAGAGAAAGACAAAAACCATATGATATCACTTATATGTGGAATCTAAAATATGGCACAAGTGAACGTATCTAGAGAACAGAAACAGAGTCAGGGACAGAGAGAACAGACTTGTGGTCGGCCAAGGGGAGGGGGAGGGAGGAGGGATGGACTGGGAGTTTGGGGTTAGTAGATGCAAGCCATTACATTTAGAAAGGATAAGCAATGAGGTCCTGCTGTATAGCATAGGGAACTCTATCCAGTCACTTGGGATAGAACATGACAGAACATATGAGAAAAAGAATGTATATATATGTATAACTGGGTGACTTTGCTGTACAGCAGAAATTGACAGAACATTTTATTTTGTTTTATCTTTTTAAGGCTGCGCCCATGGCATATGGAGGTTCCAAGGTTAGGGGTTGAATCGGAGCTGTAGTTGCTGGCCTTCATCACAGCCGCAGCAACAGCAACATCAGATCCAAGCCATAGCTGGATCAGCAACGCTGGATCCTTAACCCACTGAGCAAGGCCAGGAATGAACCTGTGTCCTCATGGATGCTAGTCATATTCGTTTCCTCTGAGCCATGACGGGAATTCCAATTTTTAAAGACAGAACATTTTATTTTATTTTATTTTATTTTATTTTTTGTCTTTTTGCCATTTCTTGGGCCGCTCCTGCGGCATATGGAGGTTCCCAGGCTAGAGGTCGAATCGGAGCTGTAGCCACCAGCCTACGCCAGAGCCACAGCAACTTGGGATCCGAGCCGCGTCTGCAACCTACACCACAGCTCACGGCAACGCCGGATCGTCAACCCACTGAGCAAGGGCAGGGACCGAACCCACAACCTCATGGTTCCTAGTCGGATTCGTTAACCACTGTGCCACGACGGGAACTCCTTTTTTTCTTTTAAATAGATTTTTTTTTCCCACTGTACAGCAAGGGGGTCAGGTTATCCTTACATGTATACATTGCAATTACAGTTTTTTCCCCCACCCTTTCTTCTGTTGCAACATGAGTATCTAGACATAGTTCTCAATGCTATTCAGCAGGATCTCCTTGTAAATCTATTCTAGGTTGTGTCTGATAAGCCCAGGCTCCCGATCCCTCCCACTCCCTCCCCCTCCCATCAGGCAACCACAAGTCTCTTCTCCAAGTCCATGATTTTCTTTTCTGAGGAGATGTTCATTTGTGCTGGATATTAGATTCCAGTTATAAGTGATATCATATGGTATTTGCCTTTGTCTTTCTGGCTCATTTCACTCAGGATGAGATTCTCTAGTTCCATCCATGTTGCTGCAAATGGCATTATGTCATCCTTTTTTATGGCTGAGTAGAGACAGAACATTTTAAATCAACTGTAATTTAAAAAAAGAAAAAGAAAAAAATCAATCAATTAAAAAAAAATAGAACTACCATGCGATCCAGCAATTCCACTCCTGGGTATATAGCAGGAAAAAAATGAAAACACTAATTTTAAAAGATATATGCATCCCAATGTTCATAGCAGCACTGTTTATAGTAGCCAAGACATTGAGAGAACCTAAATGTCCATCAACAGAGGAATGGATAAAGATGTGGTACATATATACAATGGAATATTACTCAGCCATAAAAAAGAATGAAATAATGCCATTTGGAGCAACATGGATGCAACTAGAGATTCTCATACTAAGTGAAGTAAGAAAGAGAAAGACAAATACCGTATGATACCGCTTATATGTGGAATCTAAAGTATGATACAAATAAACTTATTTACGAAACAGAAATAGACTCACATATACAATAAACAAAGTCGTGGTTACCAAAGGGGAAAGGGAGGGAGGAGGGGAAAAATTAGGATTTTGGGATTAATGTATACATAGTACTATATGTAAAGTAGATAAACAACAAGTACTTATTGTATAGCACAGGGAACCATTTTCAATATCTTGTTATTATCACCACATTCTAACCAACTGAGCTAACCAGACAGCTTGTACTCAATGTCTTATAACAACCTATAACGGAAAAGAATCTGGAAAAGAATAAATATATGTATGTATAACTGAATCACTTCGCTGAAACTAGCATAATATTGTAAATCGACTATACTTCAGTGAAAAAGAAAGGCTATATTACACACACACACACACACACACACACACACACACACACACACAAACTTTGGGAGTTCCCTGGTGGCTCGGTGGGCTAAGAATCTGGTGTTGTCACTGCTATTCTCAGGGCTTGTCCATAATCAGTCTGAGAGCTCACCTTGTGGGAACAGTCCTGTTCACTACGTGAAGGTACAAGTCAGGAATCCTATAGATTTATATAAATATGTTGTGTATATGCTGCGGAAACCGAAAAAAACGTGGCAATGGAAGGAGACAAACAGCACTCAGAGATATGGAAAAGCAAGGTTTATTCAGCACCGGTGTGGGCTCGGAGGAGTCACCTCCAGAGTCTGAGCACCAGGTCTTTGTTCTCAGTAACTTTTATACACTGCAAGGTCTTGATTTTCCCATGTAAGCATCCTGGACCTCCCCCATCCCCAAGCAGACAGTGTTCCTCCCTAAGAAACTGAGCAAGCAAGGTTACAGAAGTGGAACTGATAAGCAGTGCTGGGTACATGATTAGCAGGGCTGCTGGCTTGGACAGAGGGCACACAGTTGTTACATTATTACAAGAAGGGTGGTATAGCGAGGAGCATAGCTGGAAAGGCTTTCAGCTGCCTTCTTAGCCAAGGGGGGGTTGTTCTTTAGTTAAAACTCTATTTCATATATACATACAAATATACGCTGTATTATATAGAAAGGGAAACAGTGGTAATCTTGTCTTGCTTTGATTCTACCTGGACTACTCCTAACGCGTCTCTACTAGGAATAATGTGCATAGTCGATTTCTGGTAGACTCCTGTCTTAACAAATCATTTTAATTATCCCTCATGAATAATTCCTGCATTTTATCAAGACGTTTTCTGCATCAATGAGGAGGATCACATAGCCTTTCCCCTTTTCTGTTCAAATAATAGTGTCCCAGTGTTGATTTCTTCCCTCTCATCTCCAAAGTCACCCTTTTGGCCTGATCTGTGCAAGTGGTTCTGGTTCCTTTGTTTTGTTTCTGCGGGCTGTGAACACCGACGGCGGCCTGTAGAGGGCGCCAGAGGCTGTGCAGGGGGAAGCTGGTCCCGGGGTTCTGGGCGTGGCCTGGGGCCGCGGCCCCTCTAGGCTGCAGTGTCTCCAGTGCCTGGCCGCTGTAAAGGGCACGTGACAGCCGCGTGGTGAAGGGCACGTGACAGCCGCATGGTGAAGGGCACGTGACAGCCGCGTGGTGAAGGGCACGTGACAGCCGCGTGGGTGCCCCTGTTGCTTCCCTCAGGCCCTCTTGGCAGCAACACATCAGCTTCTGGTGAGACACTTCCTGGTGTAGTTCCCTCCCAGGCACCCTAGAGGGCGTATTTCTGGCAACGTCCCAGGGCATATTCCAGAAAGTTCCACGTGTGAGGCCCAACGCGTTTACCGTTATTTTGTAGGTTGCCTCCAGGCTCCTCCAGGTAAGGTCAGGCTTCTTTTCCCTGGGCGGGGTGGGGTGGGGGGCTCCCTCTGCCCAGGGTTTCTCTGTCCCAGGTGCAGCCCTTTCTGGGGGATCCCTCAGCTCTAGGGAGACGCTGCCTCGGGGGCTGGTCACTGCTCGGGGAGTCCGATCCTCGGGCGCCATAGCTCGGCCGTGTCGTGTGGGGGACAGGTCGCCCCTGGTGCCCCAGCTCAGGTCTGGGAGGGTTCCCGTGTGGTTCTCCCTAGGCTGGTAAGGGGATGCTTCTGTGGGGGCTCATCGCAGGCTCGGGGACAGAGGTGCTTCTTGAGGTCTGTCCCAGCCCTGAGAGGGGACGTTTTTCGGGTGTGTTACCCCAGGGTTGCGGGTCCCTCTCGCCTTGGGGACGGCGTTCTGCCTCCACCTCCGAGAGCCTCTCCTCGGATGCCCAGTTCAGCTTACAGGGCGCTTGTCCTTGGACCCTCTGGCTCTGCTCTGATGGGGCGGCTTTTGTTTGTGATCCGCTCGTGCTGGTGGGGACTCTGTGGGAGCGCTGGCCTTGCCCTGTGAGGACTTAGCATGGCTGCTGTCACAACCGAGGAGGGTGCTGTTCCTAGGATGCTCTGAGACTGGGGTGGACTGCTTCCATGGGGGCTCCGGCTCAGCCATCTGGAGAGAGAAATGTACCCTGGGTGCCTTCTCAGCACGGGCGGGGAGGGTTGAGCTCTTTCTTGGAGTTCCCTCTGCGATCAGGGCCAGCTGAGACTGTTCCTTGGAGAGTTGGCCCCTGTCCAAAGCAGAGATTCTGTCTCGAGTGCTCTTTCTTAGCCCGAGGTGAGGCCGTTTTCTTGGGCATTTGCCTCGCTTGTGTAGGAGTGGCTCCTCGTTGTTGGGTCCTCTAGCTTAGTGGTGGCTGGGGACTCTCCTTTGGGTTCTGTGTCCACCTTAGGAGGCCGATTCTTCTTGGTGGGGTCTGTTTCAGCTTTGGGGGGGACGGCGTCGTTGGGTTCTCTAACTCATATTTGTGGTGTTAATTGTCTGCTCCGTCTCAGCCCTAGGGTAGTGAGGTACTTTGCCTAGATTTCTGTTTGTTTGTTTTTTCCTTTTTCTTTTAGTTACATAATTTTACCGATCTTTAAAATAAAACGTTTTCCTATTGAGAAAAAAAAGTAAACTTGGTAATTATGGACAGAAAATAATATAACATCTCACACCTTGTTATCTTTTAGCGGTTTTTTTTTTAACCTCTGCTCCTTTTTTTTCCTTTTTCACGTTGAAGTATAGTTGTACAATATTATATAAGTTAATAGGTATACAGTCGTCATTCACAATTTTTAAAGGTCATACTGGATTTATAGTTATTATAGCATATTGGCTATATTCCCTGTGTTGTACAATATATCCTTGTAGTTTATTTTATACATAATAGTTGGTACCTCTTAACCTCCTACCCCTGTATTGCTACTCTGCTCTTTTCTCTACCCACTGTTGACCACTGGTTTGTATTCTATATCAATGAGTCTCTTTTTGTTGTTGTTATAGTCACTAGTTTGTTGTACTTTTTAGATTCCCCATATGTGATCTCATACAGTATTTGTCTTTCTCTGACTTATTTCACTTAGCATAATACCCTGAAAGTCCATCCATCCATATATATATATGTAGCATTTGCTTTATCCAGTCATCTGTTGATGGACACTTGTGTTGCTTCCATACCTTGGCAGTTGTAAATTATCCTACTATGAATACCACGTACATGTATCTTTTCAAATTAATTTTTGGTTCTTTTGGATATACCTAGGAGTGGAATTTCTGGGCTTTTATCAGTTTTGTTTTTTTTAATGTGCAAATATATACTTTTTGCCTCAAATTGAGATTATACTATATAAGAGTTTGCTGCATTTTTTTCTAATTTATGTCAGAAGCCTTTTCTCTAGTTAATAAATGTCATTCTAAAACTTGTCTTTGGAGTTCCCGTCGTGACGCAGTGGTTAACGAATCCGACTAGGAACCATGAGGTTGTGGGTTTGATCCCTGGCCTTTCTCAGTGGGTTAAGGATCCAGCATTGCCGTGAGCTGTGGTGTAGGTCGCAGACGTGGCACGCGGCTCAGATCTGGCGTTGCTGTGGCTCTGGCTTAGGCCGGCGGCTACAGCTCGGATTAGACTCCTAGCCTGGGAACCTCCATATGCCGCAGGAAGTGGCCCTAGAAAAGGCAAAAAAGACTAAATAAATAAAACTTGTCTTTTAGTAGTCGCAAAATATTTGATCATATAGCTATATATGGGATTTTTAACCACTTCTGTGTTGTTGAGCATTCGATTTGTGATTTTTTAATTTTATCAATCTTTATACATAATATAATATTTATATGTAAGCATTTACAAATTCATTTCTATAAATTAGTAGAAATAGTATTGCATAGGAACAAATCATGAAAGATTCACCTCCAGAAAAATTACAGCAACCTTAGAAGTTTGTGCAAAGGTGCATTTTCTTGTTATCTTGTCCATAATAATTCCTGGTTATTATTTTAACACTTATAGGGAAAGTTGTGTTGTCTTGACTTACTTTTAACTTCTTTCCTTATTTTCTGTATTAGGTTTATTTCATTCCAAATATCTAAACAGGCCCTGGTTAACCAAAGCAAAAAAGAATTTTTAAGAAGAATATTGGGGAGTTCCCGTCGTGGTGCAGTGGTTAACGAATCCAACTAGGAACCATGAGGGTGCGGGTTCAATCCCTGCCCTTGCTCAGTGGGTTAAGGATCCAGCGTTGCCGTGAGCTGTGGTGTAGGTTGCAGACGCGGCTCGGATCCCGCATTGCTGTGGTTCTGGCGTAGGCCGGTGGCTACAGCTCCGATTAGACCCCTACCTAGCCTGGGAATTTCCATATGCTGCGGGAGCGGCCCAAGAAATGGCAAAAAGACCAAAAAAAAAAAAAAAAAGAATATTGGTTAGCTTGGAGTTCCATTGTGGTGCAGCGGAAACGAATCTGACCAGGAACCATGAGGTTTTGGGTTCGATCCCTGGCCTTTCTCAGTGGGTTAAGGATCCAGCGTTGCCGTGAGCTGTGGTGTAGGACGCAGACATGGCTCACATCTGGCATTGCTGTGGCTGTGGTGTAGGCCTGCAGCTGTAGCGCTGGTTCGACCCTGAGCCTGGGAACCTCCATATGTGTGGGTGCAGCCCTAAAAAGCAAAAAAAAAAAAAAAAAAAAAAAAAAAGAATATTGGTTAGCTTGCAACAAGCTAGGGGGAAAATTTACAGTGAACATTAAAGATATGGAGTATATGTTCCAATTCACTAAAGAAATAACAATAGGCAACCAATATATGGGGATATGCATTTTGTTCACTAATGAGTTTGATGTCTGTTGTTTTGTTCTATTGTTATCTTTTGGAGGTACATGTCTTCTCCCCACCAAAGGTCTTACTAAAACTGTTGCCACTCCTGACACAAACTAGGGCAGTGCACATTCTGCAGAGAGGTCAAGGTCGGTTGCTCAAACAGCAGCACCTTAGAGAAACTCTTCATTAATTCATGCTCCCTATAGCTCCAAGAATGACTTTATTTCAACTAAAAGCAGATCACTCAATTGTATTTTCTTGATTTCTTTATCTCAGCCTTAAGAGAGTTTGATCTAACCTTTCAACTATGTCCTTGAGCTTCTAAGTAGAAATCCGGGTTCTGCAAGCAGTAAATGAGCGATTCTGTTGGACCGCCCACTCACAAACACTTACTATACAGGCAGTCTTTCATTTCAGCCACTCTGGTGGGTGTGCAGTGACTTCTCATTATGTCTAAACTTGCATTTCTCTGCTGATCAATGAAGTTGAGCACCTTTTAGATATGGATTGGCCGTTTGAGTAGGTTTTTTCTTTTGCCCTTATTTTAGTAGGATGTTTGTAATTTTTAAATTGATTTATGTTTCTGCATATATTCTGGATTCCACTGATTTTGGGGGGGGAAGAAAAATATATCCAATTATATATATAAATATATACAAGTATTTATATACATTATTTATATTATTATATTATATATGGAATATTAGTAATTACTTATGTAATTGTTTATCCAATTTATATATCTATAAAATTTTGAGTAACTTCTATATATCTGTTCTGCTTTTTCACTCTCTTAATACTGTCTCTTTTTGATAAACAAGTTTCAAATTTAACTATATCTAATTTGTGCTTTCCCCCCCTGCTTTTTAGGGCCGAATGTGCAGCATTTGGAAGTTCCCAGGCTAGGGTTTGAATCGGAGCTGCACCTGCCTGCCTACATCACAGCCACAGCAATGCAGGATCCGAGCTGCATCTTCGACCTACACCACAGCTCAAGGCAATGCCGGATCCTTAACCCACTGAGTGAGGCCAGGGATTGAACCCTCATCCTCATGGATACTAGCTGGGTTCATTACCGCTGAGCCACAGCAGGAACTTTTGGTGAGTGCTTTTTAAAATCCCCTTTTTAAAAAAGTTTTTGACTACCTTAAAGCTATGAAGATAATATCCTAAATTTTTTACCAGGTCTCCCATTTTTGTGGAATGGTATGAGGTGAGAAGCAAGATTTATTTTTTCCTGTGTACATATCAAGTGGATTTATTTTAAGTGCTATCTTTTCCACAGTGATTTGCAGGGGCCCTTGTGTCATAAATCCAGCTGTCCTCCATATTTCCAGATCTGTTTCTAGAGTCTCTGTCCTCTTCCATTGATGCGTTTGTCTATCCTTGCTCCATTACCACACTGTTTTAATTAGAGTACTTTTGTAGTAAAGCTTCAAATCCGGTAGTGTGTGTCTTCCAACTTTGTTCTTTTTCTTAAAGACCGTCTTGGCTATTCAGAGCCCTTGAATTTCCACACACTTTGTACTATCAACTTGTCAGTTTTCACAAAAATGTAACATGGTAGGATTCCAAATAGTATTAGTAGAGATCATTTTGGGAAGAATTGACAATAATGATTCCTTTTTTCCTTCCTTTTTCGCCTGCAGTTGCAGCATATAGAAGTTCCCAGGCCAGGGATCAAAAGCAAGCTGCAGCTGTGACCTATACCACAGCTGAGGCAACAGTGGATCCTTAATCCACTACACCAGGCCAGGGATCTAACCTGTGCCAATGCAGAGACAATGGCAGATCCTTAACCTGCTGCACCACAGTGGGAGCTCCAATAATGAGCCTTAATAATGATCCATGCAAAAAGTGTTTCTCTCCATTTACTGAAGTCTTTCCTTTCTTTCAGTGATATTTTATAGTTTTTGTGTTGTGCTCTAGCAATATTTCCTTAGATTTAGAGATTGGATGTTTTTGATACCATTTTCAATGGCGTTTACATTTCATATTCTAGGAGTTCCCACTATGGCAGGGTGGGTTAAGAATCCAACTGCGGTGGCTTGGGTCACTGCGGAGATGTGGGTTCGATCCCTGGCCTGGCGTAGTGGGTTAAGGATCTAGTGTTGTCACAACTGCGGTCACAGCAGCAGCTTGGATTCAGTCTTTGGCCTGGGCACTTCCATATGCCACAAGTGCAGCCATAATTAAATAAATTTATTTCATGTTCAAATTATTTGTTGCTATATATATATATATATATATGAGAATAGAAAAGTGGTAATAATAACCACAGTCATTTTTATTATAATGAGTTGAATAAATTCACTTATTCTAATAATTTTATATTCATGTGTGTATTCTCTGTAATGCCATCTGTTAATGATGACAGTTTTCCTTTTTCCTTTCCAAACTTTACAACCATTACAATTTCCAAGTGTTGCTGCACTTTTTAGAACCATCAGTAAGTTATTGAATGGATAATGGACATCCTTTTTTTTTCAAACACAGGGAGAAAATGTTTGATATTTCACTGTTAAGTGTAACATTTGCTATAGATTTTTTTTGATAGGTACACTTTATCAGATTAAGTAAATTGTCTTCTATGCTAAATTGCTGATAATTTTTATCATGAATAGGTGTTGAAATTTAACCCATCTATAAAAGTGATCATAAGGTTTTCCCTTGGTTGGTGGTGGTGGTTGTTGTTAAGTGGTGCATTACATTGAGTTTTGAATTTTAAACCAATCTTGACTTCCTGCAGTATACCTTATCAAGACAGGCTGTATATCCTTTTCATATACTATTGTATTAATCTTTGGTTTAGGATTGTTGAGTCTAAGTTCAGAAGGTATATTAATATAAAGGCCTATAGTTTTCCTTTCTTCAAATGTCCCTGTGAGGAGTTCCTGTTGTGGTGCAGTGGGTTTGACTGCAGTCACTCGAGTTGCTGCAGAGGTGTGGGTTCAGTTCCCAGCCTGGTGCAGTGGATGAAGGTCAACTGTGGCAAAGGTCACAGCTGTGGCTTGGAGGTCAATTCCTGGCCCAGGAATTCCTATATGCTGCAGTGCAGCAAAAAAAAAAAAAAAAAAAAAAAAAAAAAAAAAAAAAAAAAAGTCCTTGTGAGATGTTATCAGGTTTGTATTGGTCTTCTAAAATGAGAACAAAGAAATATAAATTGGATTAAATTAAGTTGCTTTTCCTGAAAAGGTAGTTGTTGAGGTATAATAAATACTGCACCATGATTAAAACCCAGTGATTCAAATTCTTGGTTGTATATACATAGGAAAACTGCGGTTTTCTGATTGTTGGATTTTTGTTGCACATTGAATGTGTTTACTGATGTTTCTCAAGAAATGATGTGTGACAAAGCAGAGGAGTTTGCTGTAGGGCCTGAAAACCAAATGGAATTTTGTGGAGAACCCAAGAGTCCTTCCTCATTTAAGGAAAAGCTGAATATGGACCTGCTGCCGGTGAAGCAGGAAGAAGAGGTAGAATTCTATCCTGGGGACTCATGCATGTCCATGGAAGATGGTGAGAATGACAGTTCTCACCTCCTCTTCATGATCTGATCCAGCAGAGTCTGACTCCTCCACTGTACTGGAGCCGTTCTCATCACGTTTGGGCCGAGGTTGCCACTAATTTCTCAGCCGTATTGGACACAGGTGTTCATTTCCTCCTGCGTGGAAACCGTCTTGGATTCCCATACTTTATGATCTGCTGGTTTTCTTCTAATCTTGGTCACCACCTTTTATGCTTTTTTCTGCTTTCCCTTGTCATTTTCCCTATAAAAATTCATGAATCCCACCATTTTTCTCTATCCCTATAGTCAGAGTTGACATGATCTTTCAGCAAGATGATGCAGTAGTTTCTTATTTGATCTGATTCCCATTCTTGCTGGGGTCTGACCC
Organism: Sus scrofa; assembly: GCF_054392235.1. NCBI lineage: Eukaryota > Metazoa > Chordata > Mammalia > Artiodactyla > Suidae > Sus > Sus scrofa. Next base: position 121,327,686 of record NC_139401.1, read on the forward strand.
TCACTGTGTAACCCTGCAGCCAGAGCAGTCATGTCAGCACGGGAATCAGATGGCGCCATGTCCATCCTGCAAGCCCACCGTCACCTTCCCCGGGCACTCAGGACAGAGTCTGAACTCCTGACTACAGTCTACCAGCTCTGCTCGCCCTGGCCCCTCCACCCTCTCCTAGCACGAGTCCCCCTTGCTCTCTCGGCCCCTGTCCTTGGCTCTCTGATCCCGGCTCCTCCACTCCTGGGCTCCCACGCTGGCCTTTCCCGCAGCCCGGACCTCTTCCTCTGCCTGGGCCCAGGCCGGCTCTCCCCGCTCCAGGCTCTGCCCACAGGACACGTCCTCAGAGGGCGCTGGCCGCCCTCGTGGTCCACCGAGGCCCGCGTCCTGCCCTCTGTCCCCCGGCCCCGCGTGCTTCTTCCCTCAGACGAACGAACCCAGGCTGGAATTGCGGGCTTAGGTCACGGGACACTTGCTGCCTGGCGTCCCCGTGAGAATGAACGTCCCCCCAGGGCAAGGGCTGCTTCTGTGTGTCCTGCCGGCTGCCGCCCCGCAGCTCCTGGCACGGTGCCCGGCCCGGAGGAGGATGAGCCCCTGGAGGAGAGGTGCCAGGGCCGGAGCACCAGGAAGTGCGCTTTTCTGCGCCAGGAAAGATGCGGGAGAGGCCCCCGGGCTGACAGGGACTCTGGCGATGGAGTGTGACTGTCAGACACGTTGACATCAAGGAGACTCTCAGCTTTTCCGCTTGTGAAGGGCGTTGAGGAGACAGTGAATCAGGAGCGTTGGGAGCCCGTGAATGTCTGCTTCCTAGCCGGACTGTCCAACCACGTTTCTGCCGTCATCGATAGGGCTACGAGAGAAAGAGGCAGTGGTTGTATGATCTTTCCTGAGCTCGGCTTGTCACATCCGAGATTCCCACCAGGTACCTCCTTTTGCTTTATGAAATCCAGAATTCCTTAGAAACCGAGGGCCACATAGATATCCCTGTGGGGATGATGAAGTGCAGAGATCTTGTGGCGCAAACTCCGTCCTAGGTTTCCAGAAGCTCCTGTCATTCACTGTATCCCAAGTGTAAGGGAGGGGAGGTGGTCACTCCTCACCCGACAGCTTCTTGTCCACATCTGTTCCAGCAGGGCTTATGAATAGGGCAGGGGGTGCTGTTCCATCCGACCAGTTGGATTCTTTGATGACGTAAGCAGCCTCAGCAAAGATGGGCTGACCCAAATGCTGGCAGTAATGCACTTGCAGGAGCCATCATTACCGCTGTCTCTCTGCAGATGACCCCGAAGCTGTAGCCGTGGCTGCCCTGGGAATGATGCCGGCTACATCGTCATTACGTCTGGAGGAGATCAATGCTGATCTAAAACATCAATTAATGAAGGAAATTCGACGGTTTGGACGCCGTAAGTAGTGTAACAATTTCCATTAAAAAAACAAACACAGAGGAGTTCCCGTCATGGCGCAGCGTAAAGGAATCCAACTAGGAACCATGAGGTGGTGGGTTCGATCTCTAGCTCAGTGGGTTAAGGATCCAGCGTTTGCTGTGGCTGTGGTGTAGGCTGGAGGCTACAGCTCTGATTGGACCCCTAGCCTGGGAACTTCCATATGCCATGGGTATGGCCCTGAAGAACAGCAAAAAAGACAAAAAAACAAACACAAAAAACCATGAAAAATCTCTCTCATTCTATGGTTTACAATAGATTCAACCTAAGTCTTCCAGTTCATTCATCTCCAGCATTGAGTTTTCACATAATTTATGATAGCTCCTTTTTATTTTGACTGAAATGTCCCATTACATGTTTTTTGAATTATTTTAATTTTTTACTTGGTTGTTGTTTGCAAGAATTCCATCGGTAGACACGTTCAGGTGTCTTGATTTAAACATTTCAAAAAATACTCTAACATTCTATCAGTTGAATATTTGTTGAGGTAGCAGACACACCAAGATTGAGTTGTACCTCTTCTGTTCATACTCGAGAAATACTGAAGAGTTTTTTAAAAAATATCTCTAGAATATGAAAATATCTTCAGATTGCTTCAAGGAGTGCAAGGACCACCAGAAGTGAGGAGACAATTTGTTGAATTTACCATCAGGGAAGCAGCAAGGTGGGTGTCAAGAGGAACTTTCCTTTTTTTTTTTGACAGCTGGGCGCAGTGCTGGGCTGAGGGGTGGGTACAGGTCTTGTCTTGTGTTTCTCAAACCCTGCTACTTCAATGAGAGTTACTGTCTCCATAGTTATTTAGGTTGCTATTTTCGGAGTGTATCTCATTCTTCCAAGCTCAAGGGGACTTTGGCTCACACCAGAGTTTGATTGGACTTTGAGTCTTGATTGACACTCTTTGTGTTTGATGGTTTGTCTCTTACCGTCAGGGTCTATCTGCTGTTCCCAAGTGGATTGTAAGTCCCTCTTTCTATCCCTCACAGTGCCTCCCATGTCATTGATTCATAGGTATCTTCATTAATGTCATGTGTCTTCATTTTCAGATTTAAAAGAAAAGACTTAATTAATCGCCTTGAGATGATGCTAGAAAAAAATGAAATATGACTACTTTCTCAACAAAGATTATCACACTCCAAGCATATAATTCAGTTATCTCAACAGTCAATGAGAAAGAACCAGAGCGCTGTTTTCTAGAATGAAATGTAGTGTTGTTGAAGCCTCCTAGCATGTATTAATTAAGAGAATTGCCTTCCGGAGGCTGTGGAAAAGCAGTGGGGCTTCTTAATGTTATTAATTTCTGTTAGTAAAAGCTGGGCTTTTGCCCTGAGAATTCATTTGAATGGATAATTTGTGCGTGTTTTTTCCCACCTGACATGACATGGTATTAACACATCAGGTTACTTACAGTCCTAATCTCTACAGCAGGTCACATGGTTGTAACTGGTTTATAACTGCATCCTTTACTATTCATGTCTTATTCCCTTTGCCCTGAGACTGCACCTCAGCTGGTCTTGGTGCTTGGCCTAGGGAGTGGGGTGCCTCAGTCCTCCATTCCTGAAGGATCTGGACCAGTAGATGTTCCGCCTGATTGCGAGTGTGCTAATTTCCCATATACGTTCATCTCAAAACATGGGAGTATTAGGAGAGTCTCATAGACATTCTCCACATACTTCTCCTTAGTCATTTATAGTAGTAAAACCCAGTTCCTTTTGATAGTCAGCGTCCATCACCCCAGCTAGCACAGAAACCCCCTTCATGCCTGTTGAATAAGAGAGAAGAGCAATCCAAAGTGGCCAACTGGCAGTCTCGACTTCCATTTCAATGAGTCATTGTTGGGTCACCTGTTTGAGAAATTTCTCCATCTGGAAGGAAAACCTCCAGTCTGGCAGAGCTTAACGTCATAGAGACAGGCAGCAAACTTTTGCTACTGGATACGTAGCAGGTCTTGGGTTATGTTGCCCCAGCTCCAAAAGAACTGACACCAAGCTGGAACTATAACTCAGACTTCAAAGAATCACCACACTATTTATTATGCTAGCCAATTCGGGACGATAGGGAACATCAGACAACCAGTGAAATCCCCTAGTGTAAGCCCATTGCTGTACTTCCTTTCCCGTAAGGCGAGTTTCATGCTTAGACGTGTTATATAGCATGGAATACCACGATGGTGGATATGGCGTTTTTAAGACTGCAAATACTGGTTTCCCAAAACAACTCTGGATGGAAAGAAAATCCGTATCTGGAATAATTGTCTATTTGAGTAAGAACAAAGCATTGCCACTTCAATTACAGAATCAGACCCAAGTAATTACCTTGCCATTGGAAGCTGACTGACCGCTCTGGGGTACAGTGCCATGTTGGTGGCTCAGTGTTGGTGTGGGGCAGGTCAGTTACGCAGTTGGCCGTGGATGTAGTGAGATGGTCCTGGGGAATGGAAGTTAATGCTGCTGAGCCCACCAGTAACTTCCATCTCTGCCACAGTGACCATGATACTCCATGACCACTTTGAAGGACATGTGTGGTGGGGGTGGGGGGGGCGAGGAACTTAGAGAGGCTTTATCTGAGAGACAGCGAGAAAATGGAGACCACGGCCCTGCATCCTGAAGAAACTAGAGCTGCCAGTAGCCCGAATGAGTTTGGAAGCAGTTTTTTTCTCTGAGTCTCTACTTAATGACCCAGAATGGTCAACGCCTTGACTTTAATTTTTGTGAGACTCTAAGCAGGGAAACCAGTGGAGCCTGCCATGGCTTCTGACCTAAAGAACTGCTTGTTAATACATTTGTGTTGTTTGAAGCTGCTAAATTCGGGTGAATTTGTTTCCCATCAGTAAGAAACTAAACTAGATGGTGCACGGCTATTATGAAGTCATAACGGGAAATCAAGCATGATGTTTTTCTTTTCCAGTCATCTGGTCACAGGAAACTCCCCATGAGGCCACAGGTGTAGGATCAGAGAATGTCCTCTTCTTCTGGGCCCCATTACAAGCCGGCAGGTTTTCAGGTCACTTGTCAGTACCAAGTGCAATGAGTTTTATCTTACACCTATCACCTAGGAGGCCAGCTCATTGCTGTGATTCTTTCTTAGTGTTAAGAAAGGCAAGGTGTCAGAACTGGCTGCCACGTATGAGCACTATATTGACATTTCCTGGTAAAGTAGAATGCTAAAAATTTCACCAGTTTTACTAAGTTCACTCATTTTGTGTGGGAATTATTTACCACGTTCTGTCTTTTAAAGTGTGTTGCCAACATGATTATATTAGTTTCTGCTTCCTTGACAAACAGAATAATGTCATTATTAATGGAAAGCAGTAGTGTCATGTCTGGTGTAAGGGAAGAGGTGATTAAAGTCCCCAAGGAATAGTTTGTTTCATACGCTCAAAGAATTGATATAAGCCGGAGATAGGAAGTGAAGGTGCATTGCTGCCCTTTCCAGCTCGAGGCAAACTCCTAGTGATATTTATCGAAGTGTGGGGGAGGGAAGCATTTGCTCAATTAATACTGTATACCAGGTGCCAGGGGATGTGTTGGTGGCAAAAGCTACAAAAGTACGTGTAGAACAGCCACTGTAGTACCATCCTTAGGTTTGTGATAATGGTCCTTTGCTAAGGTCCATCTTTTCTGCACAGGACAAGTAAGTAAATTGAAAGGGATGACATAAGAATCACAACCCTGGAGTTCCTATTGTGGCTCAGCGGGTTAAGGACCAGGTGTAGCCTCCGTGAGTATGTGGGTTCGATCCCTGGCCTCGTTCAGTAGGTTAAGGATCTGGCGTTGCCACAAGCCATGGCATAGGTTGCAGATGTGGCTTGGATCCAGCATGGCTGTGGCCATGGCATAGGCTGGCAGTTGCAGCTCCGATAAGACCTCTAGCCTGGGAAGTTGCATACACCATGGGTGCAGCCCTGAAAAAAAAAGAATCACAACTCTGCACCTTTCAAATTCTTGATGGTGGCAAAATCACACCAATTGCTTTAGGAATGGGGTGTTGCTTTTGATTTACTGTCTTGATAGAGCAGTTCCAGTGGCTTCTACGGAGCGTTTCCTACCATAATAGCCCTTATTTCACAGGTCAGGGAATCGCTGTGGGAAAGTTGCCATTTACTGAATGTCTTTATTCTAATTATGCATTCTGTACTTGGAAATAACCAGAGCATGGATTCACAGACCAACTGGGTTCACTGTAAGAGGGATCTGAGATAAAACCGTATGATCACTTGACCTACATAAGCCAATACTGTAACTCAAGGACCATAGTGATGTATTTGGGTCTCTTGGAATTAGTGTCAGTTTAGAGCCAATATCAAGTCATCTCTAAGAATTTGTATTACAGTTGATGCTTGAACTACATGGGTTTGAACTGTCCAAGTCCACTTATACAAGGATTTATTTCAGTAAGAATATTGAAAAAATTTTTGGAGATTTGCAACAATTCAAAAAAATCCAGATGAACCACAAAGCTTAGAAATACTGAAAAAATCAAGGAAAAGTTAGGTATGTCATGAATGCACAAAACGGGAACTTTTGCACACTATGGTAGGAATGTAAATTGGTGTACCTACTATGGAAAACACTATGGAGGTTCCTAAAAAACTAAAAATAGAACCACCATGTGGTATAGCAATTCAACTTCTGGATATATATATATAAAAAAAGGGAAAACATTAATTTGAAAAGATAACGCACCCCAGTGTCCATAACAGCATTATTTACAACAGCCAAGATACGGAAGCAATGTAAGTGTCCATCAACAGATGAACAGATGATGAATATGTGATATATAGAGATGTATATACAGACAGATATGTATATCACACATATACATACATACATATATATATATAATAGACTACTACTTCGCCATTAAAAAGGAATGAAATGTTGCCATTTGCGGGAAAATGAATAAAGAAACAACAAACTAGTGAATATAACAAAAAAGAAGCCAATTCACAGATATAGAGGACAAGTCAGTGGTTACCAATAGGGCAAGGGAAGGGGGGAAGGACAACATAGGGGTAGGGAATTAAGAGATTCAAACTATTGTGTATAAAATAAGCTACAAGGGTATATTGTACAACTTGGGGAATATAGCCAATAGTTTATAATAAGTATAAATGGAGTATGACCTTTAAAAACTGCAAATTGCTTATGTAAGTTATACCTATAACTTATATAATATTGTACAACCACTATACTTCAAAACATGAACATTCAAAAAAAATCATCACAAGGAAAAACTCTCAGTAATTAATAGTAATGCCAAAAGTTAGGGTCTGCTTTTAGCTCTAAAATATAGGAAATGACTTGCCATTACTGATCATTCATGTAGTACTTCAGATAATCTTGCCATTTTCTGTTAAGAAATGTCAAGTCTGCTGCAAGACCTCACCTAGTGCCAGTGGATCACCTAATAGGAAGGTTAAGCAATTAGATTAGCAGCTCACCTTTCTTTGTTTTCTTCTTTTCTTTTTGGAAATGTATGAATTGTATTTAGTATCACTTCTTTAAAAAAATAAATTTTATTGGCATATAGTTAACTTACAAAGTTGTGTTAGCAGCCCATATTTCTTAAATCCTCACAGTGGCAAATTCCACTCGGCCATAGGATGGGCATGTTCCCAGCGGGACTGATGAATAGCTGCCTGTGATTTGTATGTTGTTTCCCCCCTGCTGCAGGAATTCTGCATGTGTGCCTTCATCCAATGGCCATCTGATGCCGTGGTTGTGTGATAAGGTGGCTGGGCTGTACTACAGCTTCCACAGTCTCCCTTCTTACATGTTTCTGGATAGAGGAGGCACAGGGGCACAGGCGAGATTCTGGGAGATTTTCAGGGGCAGGGAGGGAGCAGGGACCATTATGAGGCTTGCACACGTTGTGCTAATCTGCCGATTCACCTGATTGGTGTGATGCAGCACGGAGTCCTACAGATGTTCTACCTTCCTTGGATCTGCCTTCAGCTTTTCTGACTCTGGACTAGGAGCGCATGTTTAATTCCTTGCTGGAGGGCCTCTGCTTCTGTAGGATACCCTTGTCTCCAAGGTCAGAAGCAAGAATGGCCATGGGCTTCAGTCAGTTTTCATAGTGCTTACAGGGGCTGCCTTGCCCATGATCTTCCCTTCCTGCTTCCCTGGTCCAGCATTCCATATGAGATAGCAGCCTTAGACAGGGACCAAAACAGATATTGTTTTGTTCTGTTTTGTTTTCTTTTTAGGGCCGCGCCTGTGGCATATAGAAGTTCCTAGGCTAGGGGTCAAATCGGAGCTGCAGCTGCCAGCCTCGCCACAGGCACAGCAATATGGTATCCTAGCTGTGTCTATGACCTATGTCTCAGCTTGAAGCAATGCTGGATCCTTAACCCATTGAGCAAGGCCAGGAATCAAAACTGCATCCTCACAGGTTCTTAACTTACTGTGCCACGACAGGAACTCCTAACATGTAAATATTGTATAAGGCCAATTCTATGTAACCACAGCAGGAACTCCCTGAATGTCTTTTGGTTAGTGACTTGTCTCTCTATTTTCAGATTTTAAAGAGGAGACTTAATTAAGCACCTTGAAAAGGTACTAGAAAAAAATAGATGCAGATCATTTTCTCAGCGATGACAATCACACCCCAAACATAGAATCCTTTTATTACCATGATCAATAAGAACTAATGACCAGATTGCTGCCTTCTAGAATGGAATGGAATATTGCTAATGCCTCCTAGCATTAGTTAGTTAGCAAAATTATCTCCAGAGGCTAAGAAAGCGCATCCTAAAGTTGTGTGGATGAGAAATAAAATTTTGATACTGGCTACCGAAAAGTGATGTGGAGAGCAAGTTGTCCCACTGTCACCATTCATTGCTGAAGACATGCACTGCGGCTATTGTAGAAACAGCTCCATAAATCAGACCCTAAGAAAGAAGACTGCCACTTCCTAGATGATGCTGCCTCCACCCCACAATGCACTGCTGCCAAGGTAGAACCATGACTGAGGTTTCAGAAGATCATTGCGCAATTCAGTTGAACCAGCCCCTTCAGGAAGCTGGGGGACATAATAAGCCCAGTGAAATCCATGCGCATGCGCTCAGAGAGTACTTTCCTTATTTATAAGCAATGTCATGTGGGTCATGACATTGGTAAGGCATTTTCTAAGTCCACAAATATTTGTTTTAACATACTTATGGGTGAGAAGGAAAATCCGTGTCCAGGAAAAAATGGCTGTTGCAGTACACACCAAGAGCAGCACTGTCCCTGATTATTTTTGCTGCAGACCAAAATAATCAACCTGCCAGCTCCTAGCCAGCTGCCTTATCAGGTGCTCAGTGTTGTTCTGTGCAGCTGGCACACTGAGCAGTCAGCTGTGTGTGTAGCAAGACCAGTCTTGGCGAGGGGAAATTCATGTTTAGGGCCAGTGCATTATTTGCATCCCTGCTTCCATAAGCATGATGTACCATTACTGCTTGGGAAATGGAGGGATGCACCTAAGGAGGAGGGGGTGATCCTGGAAGCTCAGAGTGGCCACAGCTGAGACAGCAAGCAAATGAATGGGACCTCAGTCCTACAACTTAGAACCTAGACATGCCAATAACCTGAAGGAGCTTGGGAACAGTTTCTATCTCTGAGTCTCCGGTTAATGACCCAGCAGAATCAACTCATTGACTTCGAATTTATGAGACCCTTTGGAAAGAAACCAGTCAAACCTATCTGGACTTCTGATCTTTAGAACTCTTTGATGATATATGTGTACTGTTTGAAGCTGCTAAGTTTATGTTGATTGGCATGCAGCAACAGAACTCTAATGTAGGTGTTGCCTGTGTATTGTGAAGGAATAACTGAAAATCAAGCAAAATGGTCTTTCTTTTCCAGTCAGAACTAATCTCAGGGAGCTCGCCATGAGGCCACTGGTGCAAGATCAGAGAACTTTCTTTTGTTCTCGGCCTCACTCTAAACAAGTAGGTTTTCAGGCCATACAACCTTGTTGTGATCAGCACTTGAACTAAGAAGTGATGGTTCATTGTTGGCCTTTCCAGTTGAAGCCAACCTCTTTCTGGTGATTTTCACTGATAGAGGGAAAAGAATTTTCCCCATCAATACTGCACACCAGGTGGGGATGCTTTGGTAAAACAACAAAACCACATGTAGAACAGCAGCTGCAATTCGAATAATCTTGTAGTTAGTATTATTATAATCAGCTGTAATTCTCCCAGATCTGTCTGATTTTGCTTTGACAAATAGGTAAGATGAAAGAGATGTCATAAAGTCATCACCCCACATCCTTGAAATTCTTGGTGGTGCCACTGTCCCTCCAGTCCCTCCCGAAGGAAATGTCTTTTTGTCTTACCCTATTTATAGGTGGGTGGCTCTACTAGGTGTCTTCTCCTTGGCCTTTCCTGAGGCCTATTTCATGAGAGCCCTCATTTTACAGGTCAGAGAACCAATGCAGCAATTCTGTCCTTTCCTGAATATGGCTATACAATTATACATTCTGAATCTGAAGGAATAACCAGAGGATGGATTCAGGGATCAGCCACTGAAGTGGACATGAGGTAAAAACATTGATCCTATGGCTTTTGTGAGTCTAAACATCAGTGTCAGTTCAGAGCCAGTATTGAATAATCTCTTAGAATTCTGATGACTTAAATTTCCACTTAAAACGTAATTGGCCACAAGTACACTTGGGGAAGGTTGGAACACTAATATTTGGCAGCGTAGCATGGCCCTTCCTCCAGGGCAAGCCACAGTCATTTCTGATCGACAGAGAAGAGCTGCCACAGAGCTCTTCTCAGATGCCTGGGCTCCCCTTGGAAAGTGGCGTCCGCAGTCTTGGTGCAAGTTGTGTCCTCTGGACCTGCAGAGGTGAGGGCACACGTGCCATGTGGGAAACTCACTCTAACATTCCGGTCTCCTTGAGCCTTTGGATGCCCTACTCTGCAGTACATCAGAGAAGGTCGCATTTCTCCTTATTTAAGTTGTTTGGGTTTTTTTTTTTCAGTCAACAAACTGCAGTGAAGTAAATGTTTATGTACTCTCCAAATAAATGTCAAAATCCTCATGCCCAATGTGATGGTATTTGGAGGTGAGACCTTTAGGAGGCGATTGAGTCAGGAGAGTGGAGCCCTTGTAGAATTAGTCGCCTCATAAGAGACCCTGGAGAGCTCCTGTCCCCCTTCCGACACATGAGAACGTAGGGAGAATCAGGCCTTCAGTGACCCAGGAAGTGGGCTCTGACCAGATACCAAAGCTGCTGCTACCTTGCTCTTGGACTTCCCAGACTCCAGAACTGAGATGAATAAATGTTTGTTGTGTGACCACCCAGCTTATAGTATGTGTTAGAGCATCGTGCATTGGCTAAGGCACCACCTAGCAAACTCTGAGGGGCTTTCCTAACCCCAGAAGCCAAACCGCTGAAGCCAGAGTCTCAGCTTACTGAGCCCATGTGAATACATTTGGTCTGATTCAACTGTATTTTCCTTCTTCCTCCACACCACACTGTAAAGAACTATTTCCACACAAATTCCTCAGAATTTTGCCTATATGCATTTAAACAATTTTTGTGGTCCTATTGGTGAATTCTGTACCTCTGCAAGGTCACCCTTTACTCTAGACTTTGTGTCCTTTGGGAATTTGAGGCTTCTTAGGGGATTTTGAAGGAAAGAGAGGAGGTGGATGCAGCATGCCCTGCAGTGCAAGGCTGCTCCTGCAGGCCAGACTATCACTGACTCTTCAGGCAAAGGAGAAATAACCTCCTCAGATGGCAAGAAATTTCGCTTCTACTGACAAGTTGCCCCATAGAATTTAGGGGCTCAAAGTACACGGCTTCGTCAGAGTCTGCATCTGTGTCCCGTCCCATTTTGTCAGGATCCCGCTTATTCCTAACTAGTGCCCTAGCATTAGCTAAAGAGACCTTGAGAATTTGAGAAATCAGCATGTGTAGTAGTTTGGCCAAAGCATTGGACTTTGGATTTGGTTTTCCCGCGTCGTGGCCCTGGAGCTACAGATGATCATAGTAGCCAGTTCATAGAAGCTTTCAGATCCTTTATGTCAATCTTGAAATGGAACTGTAAGGACCTGAGAACATTATTTTCTTCCCTAAATTCTCCAGCGGAGCTAGAGGCAGCCAACCATCTCCATTATACTCCTTTTTTTTTTTTCATTAAAATGGCCAAAGGTAGCATCTACTTGCTCACTCATACACTTGCCTTTTATAGGGCATTGATTCTTGATATCCAAATGTGATCATTTGAGAAACGCCTTTGCTACTGTCGCAGTGGTCTACAGTCCCCTTTAACAGTTGGAATAAAAGTCACTACTGGCTTTAAATCTAATCTGACTAAAGGAGGAATTCCAGTAACGCAGAACAATCTCGGAGAATTCATCTTTAATATCTATTCTTTAGCACCTCTTTCAGTGCCAAAATCTCTATAAATCAGGTTCCAATTAGAAAAAGAGAACCGCTAAGATGTATGTGTGTCCCTACCTGTGTGTGTGTGTGTGTGTGTGTGTGTGTGTGTGCGCGTGCTGCATGGATTTGTCGCAGAGAACCGGCCTTCTGCAACGGGAGGAGCTCATCAGCTGTCTAAGTAAGACCGGTTGTCTCCTCATCAGAGGCAGAAGCAGCTCAGACATTCAGGAAGAAAGAATCACAACCAGCCTGCAACCCACATGTATGAGCTGGGACCCCATGAAAATGTAATTAAAACGCACGTCTTTTCCTTCATTCTGACCTTGGGAAAGACGATACTCTGCAGAAACCTGAGCCTTTCAGCGCTCAGGCCCTTTACTCCCTTCTCCGTTGAGATGGCCCCTCCTCAGAGAGGCCTGCCACGAGGACCAGTTCTCAGCACCACCCACTTCTTTTCCGCCCCTGCACCTGACTTCAGCTTTTCTTCAGCACACCTGTGGCACCTGACAGGCGCTCTGCGGGTCTGGTGTCTTGATCTCCCAACTGGAAGCTAAGGTCCAGGGGAAGAGTGTTTGGTTCGCTGTGATTTCACACCTACATAAGCCCCTGGCACGTGGAAAGTTTCTCATAAATATCGAATGAGCTGTTTTTTAATCCTCGCAATAAGCCGAAGAGGTCGATGCTGTCACCACCCTCAGTTGACAGGAGAGGCTGTGGACACACTAGGAGGTCAGGGAAGTGGCCCAGGGCATGAGCACGTCAGGGCAGACTTGGAGCAACAACTCAGTGCCAGGTCTGTCTTGAAGCCCGGGTTCCTAGACTCTGCAGCCTCGGGCTCCCCCTGGCCCACAGTCTCCCGTTGGTCCCCACTTGTCACGTGACCCTGGATCCAGCACTGGCTCTGCTCACCCTCCCTCCCTGACCAGAGTTCCCAGGGGAGGGAAGGCCTCAGCCCCCCCCCCACCCCACCGGTCAGCTCAGAGGACTCTCGGGCGTGCTGGGCTGAAGCCCTCTCCTTCAGTTGTCTCTGGCTCGTGGAAGGAGTCTGCTTTCTGTGTTCACCACATTAGATCACTAACGATCAGTGAATGACCTGTCCCCAGGCCTTGTAGCCTCTCCTGCGGCCGGGGGCCATGGCTCTTTCCCCTCTGCAGCACCAAGCCCGGGGGAACGTTGGCTGTGCTTCTCATCTTCACGCCCACCTCAACCCATAGCTACCTCACGAAGCTGGGCCATGATCTGCATTTGAGGCCTCCAGAGTTGATGTCACTGCCCCAGGTTTGGCAGCTGAACCAGAGGTAAACCTGGGGGGTCTTTCCTCCATTGCCTGTGCTCCTAAGAACAGCAGGCACTGTGACTGCACTTCACAAAGGGGAAGCTGGGTTCCCTGCTGCATGGAGATCTAAAGACTAAGGAGTGCAAGGATCTTGTCTTGCCAGCAGAGACGTGCACAGCAAGAGCCCCTTTCATTCCAAAGTACAAAGTGCCTTTTTGCATGGTTCAAGAGACCATACAAGAAAAAAGAAAAAGGGAGAGAGAGACTAGGCAGACACTTAGATTTCTGCAACACGGAACGAGTCAGAGAAGAAAGGATGGCTCATCTGGGACGATCTTCCTGCCTCCCAAGTGCTTGTGGAGCTGTGGCACAGCTCTCTGCACCTTTAGAGTGTCTCCTTGTGTGTCTCCGGTTCACTGGCATCCATCCCATGCAGTTGTCACACAGCACCAAGGAGTCCAGCCATCACTCATCATCGTCCTCGTCACTACCCCACCCATTTTAGGCACTGCCCCATACTGGGGATGGCTGACCGCCCCCACTCCCCCTTAGGACCCACGGAGTAGAAATTATCCCATTTTGCTGTCAGGAAGTTCAAGCCAAGGTAGAAGAGGTGACAACCAGGGTGGCACTCTCAGTAAGTGGTAAAGCCAGCTTTTTATGTGGCGACAGACAATCAGCAGAACCACTGGAGCCAAGCTAATTCTCTTAGGAGCCTTGAAGAGGGAGGGCGACATGAGCTAGGGTGGTAATCTCCCCGCCCTGCTTCCATGACCAAGGAACACAAGGACTGTCAAAAGGGCTTTTTTAAAAAACATCTCTTGCAAAGGTCAAAAATCAGAGTCCCAGGAGTTCTCATCGTGGCTCAGCAGAAACAAAATCTGACTAGCACCCATGAGGACGCAGGTTAGATCCCTGGGCTCGCTCAGTGGGTTAAGGATCCAGCATTGCCGTGAGCTGGGGTGTAGGTCGCAGATGCTGCTCGGATCTGGCGTTGCTGTGGCTGTGGTGTAGGCCGGCGGCTGCAGCTCCAATTTCACCCCTCACCTGGGAACCTCCACCGGCCACAGGCGCGGCCCCAAAAAGAAAAAACAAAACAAAAAACCAAATCAGAGTGCCACCTAGTTTTGCTCACAAATGTGCAGCAGGTGCCTGTTTACATCCAAAGATCTCCTTAATGCCAACTTTTTATGCATTGATCCCCCAACTTAGTAATCACTAAACGTGATTGCCAAGGAAATGTGAAAAGAGGAAGATGGATATTCACCTTCTAGAATTATGCCCTCAGCAGTGGGCTGCACAAACCTGTGTTTAAACTGTGTTAAACATGTCCTTGGACCGCTCAGTCAAGAGAGATTGACGTGTGATTGTAGAAGAGGCAGTTGACAAAGAGCCTGTGGTATCTCCCAGCACCCTTGGTACCACCCACCTTTCCCATCCATCCTGTGCTGTAGCCCTGCCGCCTCCTTGTTCCTGTCACACGGCCACCTGTACACATTCATGGGATTTTGCAGTTGCTTTTCTCTCTGCATCAAATTCAGCTCCTCCCATCTAAACACTTCCCCCCTTTCTCCTTAAAGGCCACCTTCTCAGAGAAGCTCTTTGCCAGCCCATCCAAAGCAAGACCCTCAGTCAGGTCCCTTTCAGCCCCTTGCTTCCATCATAGCATCACAGCCTGTAGACTCTTGGTTTTTTTCTTGGTTCAGTGTCTGTTCTGCCTGGGTAGGTGCTGCTCCCTGTTTACTCCAGGATTAATTCCCCTTTCTTCCTCTTTACTGGAGCCCTGATTTTGTCTTGGGTGGCCTTCAAAAAATGTTCCCTTCCTTTGCAGTGAAAGATGGTCCTTTGACACAGTTCTTGACAGTAAGATGTCAGCTGATAATGTCTGGGGAAGCCTTTGCTCTCAGAACCACTTCCTCGTTCCACTTTTCTCTCCTTTTTATATTCTCAGAGGAGTGGTGATGTCTGAAGTGGAGAGCCCGGATCTGCTGCCTTACTCAGTGCTGTGTCAAGTCATAGAGCCTGAGGCACAGAGAAAATGTGGGCCTCGGTGTACATGTTTTGTGAAATTATATAATGATTATTTTTTCCCAAAACATCAGAGTCATTGCAAAGATATTGAAAAATTGAAAAGGACGTGTACCAAAACTCACAAGATTCAATTTGGATATTTTCGTACAGAATTTATTATAATTTTATTTCCTGGCTTTCGTGGAAGCGAACTCATCGATCATATTTTCAAAATATATTTCTTTGCCAACCTCATTTTTGACAAGAGAATGCCATGTGTGACAAGTGCTCTTCCCAAGTGATGATTCACAATGATTTTTCTTTAGCTTCAGATTACTGAAAGTTCTTTTGCAGGATGCCACTGTCACTGGTCATGCTCAATAAAAATCGCCAGGCTGGGAGTTCCCGTTGTGGTGCAACGGAAATGAATCTGACTAGTATCCGTGGGGATATGGGTTCGATCTCTGGCCTCGCTCAGTGGGTTGGGGATCCGGCATTGCCACGAGCTGTGGTGTAGGTTGCAGATACGGCTCAGATCTGGTGTTGCTGTGGCTGTGGTGTAGGCGGGCAGCTGCAGCTCTTATTCAACCCCTAGCTGGGAACCTCCATATGCCGCAGGTGTGGCCCTAAAAAGCCAAAAAACAAACAAACAAACAAACAAAACAAAACAAAACAAAAAAACCCTCAAGGGCTGCATCTAATTTTGGATAAGACAATCCAAAGGAAAATTTGTGACTCAGTTTTACAATATCCAAACACAATTCTGAACGTGTTACAAGGTATTGATATTGCTTCTTCTTTAAATGAATTATTTTAGGTGAAATTTCTATAGAAATTATATCATCAGCATGTTTTTAAACCATGTCAGTGGCTTCTTTTGTAAATCAGATATATTCATAGAAAGTAACATTTCCCTAAGAAAAAATAAAATGAAATAAAAATTTAAATTTAAAAAAATTAGAAAATAAGATAATAAAAATTACAAAATAAAAATTAAAAATAAAAGAAAAAAATTTTTTAAATTGCCCTGTATATAATTCCAAACCTGAAGACACTTTTTTTTTGTTTTTTTGTTTTAAATTTTATTGGCCTATTGTTGACTTAACAATGTTGTGTTAGTTTCAGGGGTACTGCAAAGTGAATCAGTTATACATATACACATAACCATTCTTTTTCAGATTCTTTTCCTTTATAGGTTATATTACAGAATATTGAGTAGATTTCTCTGTGCTCTATAGTAGGCCCTTGTTAGTTATCTATTTTACATATAGTAGTGTGTATATGTTAATCCCAGACTCCTAATTTATCCCCCATCATTCCCCCTTTGGTAGCCATAAGTTTGGTTTTGAAATCTTTGAGTCTGTTTCTGTTTTATGAATAAGTTCTTTTGTATTATTTTTTATTAGATTCCACATACTAGTGATCCCATATGATATTTGTCTTTCTCTGTGTGACTTATTTCTCTTAGTAGGATAATTTCTAGGTCCATCCATGTTGCTGCAAATGGCATTATTTCATCCTTTTGTATGGCTGAGTAATATTCCATTGTATATCTGCACCACATCTTCTTTATCCATTCCTTTGTCAATGGACATTTAAGTTGCTTCCATGTCTTGGCTATTGAAATAGTGCTGCAATAAATATTGGGGTGCATGTATCTTTTCAAAGTATGATTTTCTCCATATATACGCCCAGGAGTGGGATTGCTGGATCATATGGTAGTTTTATATTTAGTTTTTTAAGGAATCTCCGTACTGTTCTCCATAGTTGCTGCACCAATTCACATTCCCACCAACAATGTAGGAGGGTTCCCTTTTCTCCACACCTTCTCCAGCATTTATTGTTTGTAGGCTTTCTGATGATGGCCATTCTGATTAGTGTGAGGTGACACCTCATTGTAGTTTTGATTTGCATTTCTCTAATAATTAAGGATGTTGAGCATCTTTTCATGTGCCTTTTGGCCATCTGCCTGTCTTCTTTGGAGAAATGTCTGTCTAGATCTGATGCCCATTTTTTTGATTGGGTTGTTTGTTTTTTGATATAAAGCTCCATGAAATGTTTTATATTTTGGAGATTAATCCCTTGTCTGTCGCTTCATTTGCAAATATTTTCTCCCATTCTGTGAGTTGTCTTTTCATTTTGTTTATGGTTTCCTTTGCTGTGCAAAAGATTTTAAGTTTAATTAGGCCTCGTTTGTTTATCTTTGTTTTTATTTTCATTACTCTAGGAAGTTGATGCAAAAATATATTGCTGCAATTTTTGTCAAAAAGTGTTCTGTTTTCCTCTAGGAGTTTTATACTATCTGGCCTTATGTTTAGGTCTTTGATCCATTTTGAATTTATTTTTGTGTATGGTGTTAGAGAATGCTCTAATTTCATTCTTTTACAATTAGCTGTCCAGTTTTCCCTGCACCACTTACTGAAGAGACTGTCTCTTCTCCACTGTATAATCTTGCCTCCTTAGTTGTAGATTAATTGATCATATGTGCGTGAGTTTATTTCTGGGGTATCGATCCTGTTCCACTGATCTATATTAAACCTGAAGACACATTAATTTGTCATATCTCCATTACTAAGAAAATTAGGACCTCTATAAGAGTATTAGTTTCTATTCAAATTGTTCTTTTCACAAAATAATTAATATTCCTATCTGGTGGTTTTATATTTCTAAGTTCTCTATTTTTCTTTTTCTATTTTTCTTTTTCCTACACTTTCAAATTCAGGAAATATATTTAGCTCTCTTGTTAAATCTTCACATTCATCGAACATACTTTCAAAGTTACATTATTTCACTTTTGTAAACAAAGTGAGCTTGGCTTGCTTTATACATAATCATGACTTTTTATTGTAGAATTGTATTAACCTTTTCTGCTTGGTACAAAATGTTATCACACAGATAAGTTGAGTAAAGTTTTGTGATACATTTATGACAAGATGCTTTCAATTTATTGTAGTGTATTATGTCACTTCATATTGTATCTTTTGATGTTTGATAAACAGGATTTCCCATTGTGGCTCAGCAGTAACAAACCCGACTAGAATTCATGAGGATGCGGGTTTGATCCCTGGCTTCACTCAGTGGGTTGGGGATCTGGCATTGCCTTGAGCTGTGGTGTAGGTTGCAGATGCGGCTCGGATCCCACATTGCTGTGGCTGTGGCGTGGGCCTGCAGCCTTGGTTCCAGTTCGACCCCTAGCCTGGGGACCTCCATATGCCACGGGTGCAGCCCTAAAAATTTTTTTTTGATAAACATCTTTCATTTGTTGCGAGGATGTGTTAAGTTTCATCCTGATATGCAGCACATCTGCATATATATTTTAGTTAGAATTTTGAAAAGATACAAAAACTTTGCTCTACTCATTGAATTCACATAAAAATGAACCCAGCAAGGCACAGATTGGGCATGATTATTCTTGCAGAAATTATGGCAAGTATACAGCCTTGTATTGGCCAGAGTTGCTCCATTGTAATATCACTGGATAGGAGTGTTTTTGTGCCAATATCATCTTCTTTTAACTTATTAATAACTTCATAATCTAGACTGTACCCAGGCTTCTTTTTCTTTCAATGAAGTCAATAAAACTTTCTTCTGGTGTTATAACATGATTGCTATTTGATGCAACTTAATAGAGAGTTCCTGTTGTGGTGCAGTGGAAACAAATCTGACTGGTAACCATGAGGACGCAGGTTGGATCCCTGGCCTCACTCAGTGGGTTAAGGATCTGGTGTTGCTGGGAGCTGTGGTATAGGTCACAGACGTGGCTCAGATCCTGCGTTGCTCTGGCTGTGGTGTAGGCCGACAGCTACAGCTCTGATTTGACCCCTAGCCTGGGAACTTCCTTATGCCATAGGTGCAGCCCTAAAAATAAATAAATAAATAAACTTAATAATCTGAAGCATTTGCTCATGATTGGTCACATCTAGTGTATAATCAGATAGTGAGCAAACACATTTTGTTTGGTTGGTGAACCAAAAGGATATTAGATTTAATATGATTTACTAGAAACATTTAAATACTTACTTGAATTTCATAGGACCAATGAGACATATAACCATGTGTATGAGTAGATTTATGATTAGTTATAACAACATTATAATGATATAAATTTGACTAAATTCATAAGTATTAAATCATTTGAGATAATTTGAGATAATTTCTTGTGATCTTATCTTGAGATAATTATCTTGAGGTAATTTCTTGTGATCTTTTAAGAGTTAACTTATTTTCTGCACAAATGTCTACTATCACTCCAATATATTCCACCACTCATTCTCTGCTGCTATCCCCTTATGCAAACCATCATCAATTAAACTAAGAGTTTTAATATATACATAAACATATCGTATACATATGTATACATATATGTATATACACATATAATATGTATATATGTTACATTCTTCCATTTTGGAAAAGCATCGTAATGAAACATTCAGTTCTTGTGGTTCCATATTGTTTCAGTCCTCCCAGCCTTTGAAAACTTTGTGTATTTATAAATATCTGAATCTGTCATGTTACTGCTAAAAAGTATGCAGGGAAAAACAGATAAAGACAAGCCTTCTTTGTAATAAATAATTCAGTCGAGATGAATTAACTCTCCTTTAGATAATTTTCTTATATACCTGTCTTATTTAAAATCTTCAGTTATCATGTGGAATGGATTCTCCAAAATCTGTATGCTGTTCATGGTCTGGTTAATACTCTAAGTAAATCATTTTTGTTTTATTGGAAATTGGCAACAGTGGAATATTTTTACAGATTATTTTATGTGGTACCATCTTACTCTTTTGTTTGTTTTGTTTTGTGTTTTTTAAGGCTGCACTTGTGGCATATGGAAGTTCCCAGGCTAGGGGTCAAGTAAGAGCTGCAGCTGCCAGCCTACACCACAGCCACAGCAGATCCAAGCCACGTTTGCGACCTGCACCACAGCTCATGGCAATGCCGGATCCTTAACCTACTGAGTGGGGCCAGGGATCGAAACCTCATGGATACTAGTTGGGTTCATAACCCGTTGGGCCACAATGTCATACTCTCTTGCACTCAGTAGTTTCTGAAATAGCCAACACTTCCCTTCATTGTTTCTCACAATTCCAAGATTCTTTAGTTTGCTCTGGTTTTGATGGTAACTGTGTTCTAATAATGTCAGTGATAAGAACTCATTTTCAGTAGCTGGAATTTTTTTTTAATTCATAACTGAATGACTTCTGCAATTTTGTTTGACAAGTTTCCACGTGCACGTTCTCTTATGCATAAGAGAAATGCAAATCCAGACCACATTAGATAGCACCTCACAACCATTAGGATGGCCACTGTTAAAAGAACAGAAAATAGCAAGCGTTGGCAAGGACAGGAGAAATTGGAACCCTTGTGCACTGCTGGTGGGAAAGTAAAATGGTGCAGCCGTTGTGGAAAACAGTGTGGAGTTGCCAGAAAAAAAAATAGAATTACCATGTGATCCAGAAATCACATTTCTCTATATACATCAAAAAGAATAAAAAGCAAGACATCGAAGAGATACCTGCACAACCATGTTCATCACAGCATTATTCACAACAGCCAAGACATGCAAACCAGCCACATCTGTCAACAGATGAATGGATAAAGAAAATGGTGTAGACATACAGTGGAATATTTTGGTCCAGATTTATTGAAATATAGTTGACATATAACATTGTACATGTTTAAAGTGTACAGTATGTTGATGTGACCCACATAGATTGCAAAATGATGACCATCATAGAATGAGCCAACACCTCCAGCATGTCACATAATAACTACTGCTTTTTTTGTGGTGAGAGCATTGAAGATATACTCTCTTAGCAACTTTCGAGTAAATAATACGGTTTTATTAACTATGGTCACCATGCTGTACATTAGATCCCCAGAACGGGCTTATCTTATAAGTGAAAATGTGTGCCCTTTGACCAACATCTCCCCATTTCTCCCGCCCCGGCGCCCAGTAACCAAGACTATACTTTCTGTTTCTGTGTGTTCAGCCTTTCGAGTTTCCACATATAAGTGATATCACTCAGTACGTCTTTCTGCATCTGATTTATTTCACTTACCATAATGCCCTCCAGTTTCATCCCTTTTTTGCACACTCGGATGGAGTGGTTTGGGTGGGGTGAAATGGAAGCGAGACCTTTGTGCACTGCCCCCAAAAGGCTGGGGAAGCTGGTCCCTCATCCCACTCTTCCTTTCCTGGTGCGGGGAACTCTTTCTAGCTGGGGAGGTCCCTCTCGGTGCTGAGCAATGTTAGCTTCAGGAATGGAATGATACAGGCACGATGAGCTGTCATTCCTTCTCCTCCTGTGTGGTTAGTCTCAGGTTTGGGTTCCATTGTGTTGCTGAAGTTTCTTAAGTGGACTCCTAGGGTCTATCAAGGTTTTTGTTCATGGATATCTGTCTAACGTCAATCTTTGTGGGGATACAGAGACTGGGATCTCCTATGTCACCAAATTGGCGACATGCCTCTCTAATACGGAATATTACGTACACCTCAAAATGAAAGAAATTGTATCATATGCTACAACATGAATGAACCTTGAGGATCTTAGGCAAAGTTGAATAAGCTTTTCACAATAGGACATTGTATAATTCCACTCATTTGAAGGATCTAAAGTAGCCCAAATCCTAGAAACAGAATGTAGAAAGGTGGTCATCAAGGGTAGGGGCTGGGGGTGGAGAGGTAAAGGGGATTAAATTTAGTGTGTCTAGAGTTTCAGAGTGGCAGAGCAAACGTTCTAGAGATTGGATGCACAATAATGTGAACATACATGATTGAACTGTACACTTAAAAATAGTTACATGGCAAATGTAATGTTACGTATTTGTTGCCTCATTAAAAACAATATGATGAGCTAAGGGACAGATTCATAGCAGCAGATTTACATATCCTGAGAGACATAGGAGCACCTGTCAGGGATAGCAAATGAATAGAGCCAGTGCTGGATCCAGGGTCACGTGACAAGCGGGGACCAACGGGAGACTGTGGGCCAGGGGGAGCCCGAGGCTGCAGAGTCTAGGAACCCGGGCTTCAAGACAGACCTGGCACTGAGTTGTTGCTCCAGGTCTGCCCTGACGTGCTCATGCCCTGAGCCACTTCCCTGACCTCCTAGTGTGTCCACAGCCTCTCCTGTCAACTGAGGGTGGTGACAGCATCGACCTCTTCGGCTTATTGCGAGGATTAAAAAACAGCTCATTCGATATTTATGAGAAACTTTCCACGTGCCAGGGGCTTATGTAGGTGTGAAATCACAGCGAACCAAACACTCTTCCCCTGGACCTTAGCTTCCAGTTGGGAGATCAAGACACCAGACCCGCAGAGCGCCTGTCAGGTGCCACAGGTGTGCTGAAGAAAAGCTGAAGTCAGGTGCAGGGGCGGAAAAGAAGTGGGTGGTGCTGAGAACTGGTCCTCGGGGCAGGCCAGCGGGGCAGGGGAGGAGGGACAGGGAGTGAAGGGGATGGCTACTCCTCCCTATATCAATATGAGGATGCTTTTTTGGCACAGCCCTCATAAATGGGACTAGGGCCCTTCTAAAGGGGGTTCTAGATAGTTCCCTCACCTATTCGGCCATGTGAGGACACAATGAGAAGACATCTATGAACCAGGGAGTAAGTCTTTACCACACACCAAATCTGCTAGTGTCTTGATCTACTTTCTAGCCTTCAGAACTATGAGAAATAAATACCTGTTGTTCATAAGTCACTCTGTGGCGTTTTGGTACAGTAGCCCGCATGCAGCAAGACAGCTCTCTTCTCGCTCTGTCCTCACGTGGTAGAGGGAGAGAGAGTAAGGCTCTGGTTTCTTCTTTGGAGGGCATTAATCCAGTTATGAAGCGCCCCCCCCCCCCCGCATGACCTCATCTAAATCTAATCCCCTCCCAAAGGCCCCGTTTCCATCACATTGGGGGTAAGGGCTTCAACATATGAATTGAGGCAGGGGGCACCAACATTTAGCTCCTCACACTTGCCTACCACACGGGCCAGGAGTGACAGCTGCAGCACTGCGGTCCACTGTGGGACAGCCCGGGAGGACATGGTGAAGGGCAGTCCTCCCAGAGGGAAGAACTCTGAGCAGTCGTCGGGTCGCTCCTCTGCCTGGAGGAGAGACGGCCACAGGTACACGTGTATATCCATGCCTAGGTCATGCCCGAGCCCTCGGCTGGAGGGTCAGGGACCCAGGATACGTGACTGCATATTTGGGACAAGGTGGTCCAGGAGAAAATATGTGTATATATCTGTCCAAATGGATATATGCGGTGAAGATACCTGTGTCTCATGAGCATTCTCAGCAGATACGCTTAGCAGAGCAGCGTTTGAATAATCTGATGGCTAGAGTAGTCATCATCTCCACATCAGTCAGCCTCTTTCCCCAAAAGCTGGGTCCTAACCCAGTGGGCTCAAGAGCCAAGGGGCCAAGTGGCAGGGATGGAGGTTCTGCTCAGCAACGTGGGCTTCCACTCACCCAGGCTGGTCTCACTATAACACACTGCTGAGGGCCCAAACCACAAAAAGCAGAGAGCAACGCTGAGCCCTTGATACGGCCCCAGTCTCCAGGTGGCAGGACCACTTCCCTTAAGGCAGGGGCAGGGCTTTGTCTGCACACAAGTAGGCATTCGAGATATGGATTATCCTTCCACCTAGAGTGCTTTTGAGAAAACAATATTGATTTAATGTCTCATTTACCATCATGGTATTCTAATCAGCATCACTTCTAAACAGGAGCCCATTTCACAGGAAACGAGCACAGCACCAGCACAGTGTCCATGGAAGTCAGTGTTCTTGTTATGTTCCCCTCATCCTGATGCGAAATGACCTGTGGAAAACTTACCTATGTTTCAGCGAGACGTTAATAACTTGAGGGGCTGGGACCAAGGCCTCTAAGAGATGGCAGTGCTTTATCTAAGCATTTATATGCCTAGATATATGGTTCTATTTCTCCCATCGAATGGATTCGTGGGTCCTGCAATCAAGGTGTATAGATTATTGCCCCCAGCGGTACAAAAGAAAACTTCTGTTTCTTGTCCCGACAAGAGCGCTAGCTCTTCTGACCTAGGGGTCTTAGTTCTAAAGAAAGAAGTGCTCTCACCATGGGATAAAACAGTGACTCCACTGAATGGGAAGTTGAAGCTTCCAGCTGACTACTTTGGACTTCCCATCCCTCTCAGTCAACAGGCAAAGAAAGGCTGCACTGTCCTGGCTGGGGGGATTTAACCTGACCACCAAAGGCAAGTTGATTTCCAACTGTGAAAGGGGCCATGGAGGACTGTCTGATATACCTAGAGAGCTTCTTGACACTCCCAAGTTCTGTGATGAAAGTCAGTGGATAGTGTATGTACATCAAATCATCACAATGCTCACTTTAAATATCTCACACTTTTATTTATCAATAAAGCTGAGAGGGGAAGTCAGTGGATAATTATAATAACCTAATTGAGGCAGACTATCTAATGGCCAAAGCATTCAAGAATGAATGTTGCAGAGTTCCCTTGTGGCACAGGGATCCTGCCTTGTCACTGCAATGGCACAGGTCACGGGTTACTACGATGGTGCTGTGGCATGGGTCACTACTGTGGTTCAGTCCCTGGCCTGGGAATTTCCACATGCTGTGGGTGTGGGGGAAAAAATGTTAAGTCATCTTCCCAGGCAAAGAACCATGAAGAGCTGAGTGCTGGCTGAGGACAAGGGTATTGAAGGAAAGTGGTTATAAACATCAGCAATGCGACCTGCTGCAGAAACCAGGGCCGTAATAGTATTTAGCCTGATGAGTTAGTGACACACCCCTCCTCCAAGGGAAAACAAATAAATAAGCAAGCAAACTATTCAAATAAAGTTCTGGAGTTCCCGTCATGGCCCAGCAGAAATGAATCTGACTAGGAACCATGAGGTTGCAGGTTTGATCCCTGGCCTCGCTCAGTGGGTTATGGATCCAGCGTTGCTGTGAGCTGCGGTGTAGGTTGCAGACGCAGCTCGGATCCTGAATTGCTGTGGTGTAGGCTGGCAGTGGTGGCTCCAATTCGCCCCTAGCCTGGGAACCTCCATATGCCGTGGGTACGGCCCTAAAAGTTAAAAAAAAAAAGTTCTTAGGGCCAAAGCCAGATTTTGCTGACAGAGAATCATAACATTAAAAAAGGTTCACTACTTTTTCTTAACCATTGGAAGGCAATTCCTCTGAGTGTCATAGTCTAGGAAACTTCAGCTGTTTCCAGCACCATCCTACAGCACAGCAAACTTGTCTTTGTTTCTCATTGATTGTTCTGATGGGATTATGTTTTGACTTGTAGTTAATTTTGTTGCGATGATGGGAATTTATTTTTATAGTACCTTCTCAAGGTCCTGGATATTCTCTTAAATCTGAAAATAAACAAACATTTCTTTAAGCAAAAGATGCCTAAAACGCCTGTGTTGTACAAGGCATTGTGAGGCATACGAAAAGGAGGTTACAATATACATGGGATTATAAAATGAAACCTCACGGAAAGCTATAGCATGCAAAATCAACACGCAAAAATCAGTTGCATTTCTATATGCTAACAATGAACAATCTGAAATGGAAATTAAGAAAACAATTCTATCTATAATAGCATCAAAAAGAATAAAATACTGAGAAATAAATCTAGCAAGGTGAAGGATTTGTACGCTGAAAACTACAAAATATCACTGAAAGAAATGAGAAGACACAAATAAATGGGAAGACATCTCATGATCCTAGACTGAAAGATTTAATATTGCTAAGATGTCCACACTACCCAAAGTGATGTACAGTGTAATCCCAATCAAAATCCCAATGGCATTTTTTACAGAAACAGAAAAATTAATCATAAGATTCATATCGACTCTCAAGGGATACCAAATAGACAAAAGATTTTGAAAAACAATAAAATTGGAAGACTTACATTCCTCTATTAAAGCTACAGTAATTAAAACAAGTGTGTTACTGGCATAAAGACACACAAATAGACCAATGGAATAGAATAAAGATCCTAGAAATAAACCCTCACATATATGGTCAAATGTTCTTCTCTGTGGGTGTCAAGACTGCTCAATGGAGAAAGGACCATCTTCAAAGAAATGGTGTTTGGAAAACTGTATGTTCACATAAATGAAGAATGAAGTTGCACCCTGATCTTACACCATAAACAAAAATTAACTCGGAGTGGATTAAAGACCTAAATGTAAGACCTAAAACTATAAAACACCTGGAAAAAAAACACAAGGGAAAAAAAGATGCATGACACTGGACTTTCACTGCATTCAAGAACTTGCAATAATTTCTTGAATATGACACTAAAAGCAAAGACAACAAAAGCAAAAACAGAGAAATTCAGAGAAGGGGAGGGAGTTCAGGAGTTCAGTTTAAACACATGAAATGGGTTAAGTTTTAAATGTCTCTTAGACATGCAAGTGGAGATTACATATGTGAGTTTCAATTTGAGTCTAGGGTTCAAGAGTAAGTTATAGTCCAGAGGTGTAAATTTAGAATTGTTGGAATTCACATCATATTTAAAGCCCCGAGACTATGTGGTATCATCTAGGGAGAGAGTATACTCAAGAGAAGAAGGCCCAGTTTCCAGATTTGGGGCCTTCTGATATTTAGTGGTGGAAATGAAAAGACACAACTAGAAAAGAATGAAAAGAAGTATGAGCGAACAGGGAAGAAATCCGGGAAATGTGGTTTCCGGAAACCCAAGAAGGTTTCCACGGAGGAGGGAGCGAGTAACTGTGGCAAACACTGCTGAGATAGTTAAAGGCAACACGTAGCGGACCCTGAGGACTTGACATGGCAGTCTCAGTGGAGTGGAGGATGCAGAAACCAGACTGCACTGGGTTAGAGCACGAGCAGGGTGAGGAGACAGGCAGAATGTGAGCAGACCGAGCTTCCTGTTGAGCCCATCACCTTCTGCCTCAGGAACCCGATCCATCTTTCTAACTCTTGCAACAACTCCGAATGGTTGCACCTTATTAGATTCTTTCACTTCCACTTGCAACCATGGTCATATCTCTCTGTTCCTCAAAGACATAATTACCACTTCCTTCCTATTTCATTAACAGCAAAGCCATACTCTACCTTCTCTTAGATGAGGAAGGACTGTTGGGGTCTCTAGGACTTTTCATTTTGTTCTCAAGGCCAGCAGCAAACTCATCAGCTTCATCAGTCATCATTCACTGAAAAAAAAGCGATCAACATATTCTATTAATGACAAAAATACAACCATGGCAAAATTGGAAAGTCTTCAAGGATGTATACAATCATGTATTTGCACCCTTAATATGATTTTAATAATGGGGCAAAAATTTGCCATCCCCCAAGAAACACTCATGCCAGAAATGTGACTTAATTTTAATCCAGTCTAAGTGGAATAAGGAAGTTACAATACAAAGTATTGTCCAAAGCCAAACATGGTACAGCCATGACTGATCAGAATGTTTGGGGAAAGAGTGGCTCTCATCAATGCAAAGGGACAAATGCACAATTACTCACT
Source organism: Sus scrofa (assembly GCF_054392235.1). Taxonomy (NCBI): domain Eukaryota; kingdom Metazoa; phylum Chordata; class Mammalia; order Artiodactyla; family Suidae; genus Sus; species Sus scrofa. The sequence continues at coordinate 121,355,270 of NC_139401.1, forward strand.
GAAGAAGTACAGGTCATTCTGCATCAACCCTTTTTAGGAAAAATCATTCTTTTTTATGTGTCCTTTTAATGCTTTAAACTCATCATTAACAAACGCTGACTACTACTTTACCCAACGCCACACATAGACGGTGAAGGGTAGGGTAGCTTGAGTCCCCCCACCCCCAAACACAAGGAGATTCAAATATGTCCACGAAGGTGCTGGGTAGAGAGAGGTACTTTTCAAATTGGGAGGATAAGGACCAGAATTATAGAAGGTTATCTTTAAGCTGTTCTCATCCAAGGGTAACCAAAGACTATGCCCCCCCATTATTTGAATAAAATCATGGTAAAGAATTTTTCCATATCATTTGCATTTCTTAGAAGAGTACAAAGAGAGTGAAAACAATTGAGCATTTACTACCTGCCAGGTACTGTTCTAAATGCTTTATATTAGCTCATTGAATCCTCTGCAGAGCCATGTGAGTTAGGTGTGATTATCACCCTCATTGTTATAAATGAGGAAACCAAAGTACAGAAAGATTAAGGAAAATTCTAATTAACTGAGGATTGGGGTAAGGTGGAATATAATTATGTCTAGTTTTTGTTAGACAAGGGTCATTGCCTATTCTGTGCTTAATACCAATGAGTGTTCTGTGGGCACATGCTACTCATGTATGTTTCCATGAGGACAGCTATGTCTCTCTCATCCCAGCTAGGACTGAGAGCTCCAAAGAAGAGCCACCCCCCAGGGCTTAGAAAGAACACTCAAGGAAAAGTACCACTCCTAGGACTGAGTTAGAGCACCTAAGGGACTGTCCCCACCAGGGCTGAGATACAGCTCCCAAGGAAAGCCCTCCTACTACACAACTGAGACAGGGCCCCCAGTGGAACTTCGGCCCCCAGGACTGACATCAACACCTAAGAAAGAGTGCCGCACCTTGGCTGAACTTGAGTACCTGATAAGAATTCCTCTCCAGGGCTTAGAGGGAACTTAAGAGGAACCCCTCCCCCCAAAAGAGTTGAAGTCCAGATCTTGTAGGAAAGGCCCAGCTGTGACTCAGTGTGTAGCAGAGAGCTTTTGAGGTGCCACGAATCTATCCTCTGGGATTAGAGACGTAGCAAAGGAATCCCTTTGTCTCTAGGGCTAAGATCAAACACCCCAGGACAAACCCCTCCTCTAACACTGCAGAGATAGAAGGCTCTAAGAAGAGCTTCTCCCTGCCTATATGGAGCTGAGACAGGGCATTCAACAAAAGCACCCCTCACCCATGGCAAAGACAGAACATCAAGGAAGAGCCCCTACTCCAGGGCTAATATAAAGCACCCAAAGTAGAGTTCCTCGTCATAGGACTGAGAAACAATCTAAGAAACAGCGCCAAACTCAAGCCTGAGAAGGTGCATTCAAGGAAAAGACCCCCCACTACATGGCTGATAAGCCAGCAAGCGAAGTCCCTTCCCCCAGCGTGGCTGAGATGGGGAGCACCCCAGGAGAGTCCTCCCTCAGTACTGAGACAATCTCCCAAGGAAGAGATCCTCCTCAATGGACTGAAGTAGAGCCTCCTAGGAAAGCCCCTTCATCAACAGCTGAGAGCGAGCGCCAAGGGAAATTCTCCCCCAGGGCTGAGACAGTCACCCAAGGAAGGGTCCCTACCCCACGGCTGATGTATAGTGACCAAGGAAGTCTTCCTGCTCCCAGGGTCGAGACAGATCACCCAAGGAACAGTACCACCCTCTGGACTGAGAACACCCAAGAAAGAGTCCCCTGGCAGGGTAGTGCTAAAGTACCGAGGAAAAGTATTCCCCCGCCCCACGGGTTGAAATCCTGACCTTCTTAGAGGAGACTAGAAGCGACTCAGAGAACAGTGGTAAAGTTGTTGTGGTACCACACCAGTGGAACTTTCTAGAAATCTGCCTCTGGGGTATCTGAGAATGTTGTACACAGAGATGTTTCACCAGAAGCAGTCTGATGTATATTACTGCCTGGAGAGGGTGTCAGGGGAAGCTGCTGGTCATAGGATGCTGCTGGCCTCTGCCCTGCACCAGCCGGCTCTGGAGAAGCTGTGTGCAGTGCAAAGGCTGGCACTGGAGAAGGGTGCCCAGCAGGAGCCCTCTGTGCCAGCGACCCAGAACCAGGAAGCAAAACTTTCCCCTTGCAGTGTATCTGGTGCCCTCTACAGACAAACTTCTGTAACAATGGTTATAAGAAAAATGAAAGGAACAGACATTTTCACAATTAGGCCAAACAGATACATTTGGAGCTGAGAGGCAAGACGTGGATAACCAGCACACTGTATTAACAAATAAAGGAGGAAAATCATACAGCCTAATCAATGTGGAAAACACAAGTGATATAATGCAGCGACTATTCATGAGGATGAAATTAAAAACATTTGTTAAGAAGTGAATCTACCAGAAATCTAGATTGTACATTCTCCCCAGTGGTGAAAAACTAGAAGTATTCCTTGTAAGATCAAGACCAAGCCAAGGATGTCCACTATCACCACTTCTATTCAAGAGTGCACTACAAGAATCCCTAGCTTGCACCCTAAGATAATAAAAGATAAGTAAGTTAATTGGCTAAACTAAAAACTCAAAGTAGTCTACAAAGAATTTAACAAAGAGAATAGATATAAAATTGACACACAAAAATTAATTTTACTTCTATATAACAGGAACAAGAAATTCGGGAAATGTAAGTTTTTAAACTATTACAAAAACTTGTAAATTTTATGAGATATATATATTAAAAATATAGGAATATATACATATAGTATATTATGAAATAAATATATAGAGAGATAATATGTATGTGGAATGAATATAACTAAATATGTCTAATACCAGTAGGCAATTATAAAATTTTATTGAAAGCTATCAGAGAAGACTTAGAGAGCTGTACCATAAACAGGAAGACTCAGTGTCCACTTCCTCTGCCCCTCAATTTAATGTATAAATCTAGCTAAATTACAGTCAAAATTCCAATGGTTTTTTTCATGGAATTTGACAAGCTGATTTCCAAAGTCTATATGGAAAAGTAAATGCCCAAGAATAGCCAAGACAAACATGAAGAACAAGTTAGGGGGATCTCAAGACTCATTTTTAACCTTTAGTAATTAAGACAGTGTGATACAGATGCAGAGGCACACGGATAGAACAATGAGATAGGATAACAGAGCCCGGAAATAGTTTCACGCATGTATGGGAATGTGATACGTTTCAAAGGTGTCATTGCACATTGTTGGGAAAAGAATACTTCTTTTTGCAGCATATGGTGCTGGCAATCTATGTGAAAAATAATGCAATTCGATATCTTCCTCACACCATATGCAAAAAATTTTTTCAGGTTGATTAAGTACTTAAATGTGAAAGAAAAAAATTAAGACTCTAGAAGAAATTAGAGAAGAATACCTTGAAGACTTTAAACATAGGAAACTATTTCTTAAAGAGGACACATACACAAAAAGCACTAAACATAACAGAAACAGTTGATGCAGTAGTATTGGTAATACTCTCCTTTTTAAATTTGACATAAGTTTACACAAGTCCCTTTTGTTAAGCTTCATCTTACACATATGAACCATACATTTTTGTATGGACCAAACACTACATTATACGATGTTATACTGCAAAAAGAAAGGCATATAAATTATGGCAGAGAAAGAATTCAGTAACCAAAGAAGAAATAAACCAACTTTTAGCAGAATTCTAGTCTTACCAGTGAAGCTGTGGTTTAAAGAAAGGGTTATAAAAGCAGGGTTAACATTAAAGAAAATCATAAAAGCCAAAAATCCTAGCAAGCTATTATCTTTAATGGACACTTGCTTCATCCCATGAACGCAAAGATGGGTCAACATTTGAAGATCTATTCTTATAAATTCACCATTTTAATAGGTAAAAGAAAACAAAAAACATGATTATCTCAATAAATACCAAAAACTCATTTGATAAAATTCAAGATCCATTCCTGAATTTTTAAAATAATGACAACAAGGAGTAAGATACAAGGTTAATATACAAAAGTCAATTGCTTTCTAAAATACCAACAATGACAAACTGGAATCTGAAAATTTAAAGAGTATCATTTACAGTAGCACCAAAAGAATGAAATACATAAAAATAAAAAAAAATATGTACAGGATCTCCATGTGGAAAACTACAAGATCTATGTAAATGTAGAGATATTATTCCGTGTCCACAAAATGGAAGGTTCAATATTAAGATGTAAATTCTTTCCAGTGTGATCTGTAGATTCAAAGCAATCCCAGTCAAAATCCTAGCAAATTATTTTGTAGATATCGACAAACTGATTTTAAAGCATTATAGAAAAAGATGAAAGGTCGTGAATAGCCAATCCAATACTGAAAAACAAGAACAAAGGAGGACTCACACTACCCAATTTCAAGACTTAACACAAATCTACAGTCATCAAGATAGTGTGATATTGGTAAAAGAGTAGATATGTAGATCAACAAAACAGACAGCCCAGAAATAGACCTACACGTATATAGTTGACTGATTTTTGACAAAGGAGCAAAGGCAATTCAATGGAGAAATCATAGTCTTTTCAACAAATGGTGTTGTAACAACTGGATGTCCATATGAAAAAACATGGAGACCTAGACACAGATCTTGTATCTTTCACAAAAAAACAACTCCAAACGGATCATAGACCTAAATGTAAAATTAAAAACAATAAAACTTGTATAAGAAAATGTAAGAGAAAATCTAGATCGCTTTAGAAATGAGTTTTCAAGTTTAAAACCAAAAGCATAATACATGAAAGAGAAAATTGCTAAGTTGGGCTTTACTAAAATTAAAAAACTTCTCTGTGATGGACACTATTATGACAGTGAAAAGACAAGCCACGGACTGGGAGAAAATATTTGTAAAACACACATCTGTAAAGGACTTGTATTCAAAATACACAAAGAATGGGAGTTCCCGTCGTGGCTCAGTGGTTAATGAATCTGACTAGGAACCATGAGGTTGCAGGTTAGATCCCTGGCCTTGCTCAGTGGGTTAAGGATCCGGCGTTGCTGTGAGCTGTGGTATAGGTCAAAGACGCTGCTCGGATCTGGCGTTGCTGTGGCTCTGGCGTAGGCCGGTGGCTACAGCTCCAATTTGACCCCTAGCCTGGGAACCTCCACATGCTGTGGGAGCAGCCCAAGAAATGGCAAAAAGGCAAAAAATAATAAAGAAAAAAAATACACATAGAACTTTCAAAACGCAACAATAAGGAGTTCCCATCATGGCTCAGAGGTAACAAACCTGACTAGTATCCAGGAAGACGAGGGTTTGATCCCTGACCTCGCTCAGTGGGTTAAGGATCCAGCGTTGCCACGAGCTGTGGTGTGGCTCGCAGACACGGCTCAGATCTGACATTGCTATGGCTGTGGCTGTAGGCCGGCAGTTACAGCTCTGATTTGACCTCTAGCCTGGGAACTTCCATGTGCTGTGGGTGCAGCCCTAAAAAAAAAAAAGAAAGGAAAAAAATTATGCAAAACATTTAAACAGATATTTCACCAAAAGAGAAATACAGATGTCAAATCAGCATATGAAAACATGCTCAACATTTGTCATTAGGGAACTATAAATTAAAATGAGATATCACTACATACCTATTACAATAGTTAAAATTCAAAACCTGAAAATTCCAGTTGCTGGAGGGGATGCAGAGGAAGAGGAACTCGTTCATTGTTGATGGAAACGCAAAATGGTACAGCCACTTTGGAAAATGGCTGGCAGTTTCTTATAAAGATGAACGTAATCTTGCCATATGATCCAACACTCATGCACCTTGGTATTGACCCAACTAATTGGAAAAATTATGTCCACACAAAAACCTGCATGCAAGTGTTGTTTCATGATCATCAAAAACTGGAGATGTCTTTCAATAGGTGATGGATGAACAAACTGTGAAATATCCATACAATGAACTATTGTCCAGAGATACCAAAAATGAGTTATCAAGCCACCGAGGGACATGGAGGAGACTTGAATGCATATTGCTAAGGTAAAGAAGCCAGTCTGAAAAGCCTACATACCGTATGATTCCAACTATATGACATTCTGGAAAAGGCAAAACCATGAAGGCAGTAAAAAGATCAGCGGTGAACAGGGGCTCGGGGGAAGGAGAGAGAGGGTTGAACGTGTGAAGCACAAGGGATTTTTAGGGCTGTGAATTTTTTCTATATGATAATGAAATTGTGGACATATAACATTATGATTTGTCAAAATGCACTGGACTTTAGAGCACAAAGAGTGAAAATGATGTATATTGAAAAAAAAACCAAAAAACCCTTTATGTCAGGGGAATCCCAGGATAGAATGCAGAATGTGACAGATGAGCTCTATTACGAACATTTGAAACACATACTGAAGAGAATGGGGAGGGCATGTGCTGACCTAAGTCACTTTGGAAATCAGGCTTCTCAGTGCTGGCGTGGGACTTTACAGATAAGCAAGAGGAGGAGGTTAAAATGATTTATGCGAGGATGGATCAAACATCAGTATGAACTTGTCTCTCACCTAATAGAAATACAGATGTTACATATAGAAATATTTATACATAATGCATATATGCACAGGTTAGTCTACACACATATACCTCCTTGCTTTGTCAGCCTTGAAGCTACAAAACTTCAGCAGCAGCTGAGCACAACTAGGGCCCAGAACTTGGTTTCTAAGACTGTTCCTCAGTAAAAGGAACCAGGTTTCTTGGAGAAAAGGCTGACATAGGACTGGGGAATGAAATATACAAGTAGTGCCAGAAAGAAGTGCTGGGGAAAAAAAATCCACAACAATGGGAATAACGTCAAAGGGATGTAGGAGCCAAATGAAAGAGCTACCAACATCCTAAACAATTTCAACAACAAAATTCAGTAGCATTGCATGATAACCCAGAGTATGAAATAAAGTTAATATCCATGAGCCCAAACTCATAAATAAAAGAGCAAATGAATTAATAAACTGGGGAGAAAGTTTCTTCTCCCCTGTAGAAGAATTCAAAATAATTGATTTAGATACTCCATCCTCAAGGAGGTGGAGCATCACACCTCGCCCCGAAAGTGAGGGCTGTGCATAGTGACTTCCTTCCAAAGAGGACAGCATGGAAGGGGTTAACTCTGCAGTGGAGAAACCTGACAAGCACTGCTTCCGGTGATCACTAACAACATCCAGAGTGATAATACATGTTAATAAATGTGTGTCCTTCGTGTGATCACCATGGCACACATAATCCCAGTCTAACAGTGATAAAAACACTGGACAAACCCCAGTAGAGGAACAGCATACAAAATACCTGACCAGTGTTCCCCAAAAATGTCAAGGTCACCAGAAATAAGGGAGGTCTAAAATTAACTGTCACAGCCAAGAGAAGCCTAAAGACATCACAGCTAAATGTAATTCGGTATCCTGGATGAAATCCTGGAACACAAAAAGGACATTAGGTAAAAACTAAGGAAATCTGATTATTAACTCTGGTTGATAATAATGTATCAATATTGGTTCAAGGATTATTAGTAAATGTATCACGCTAACATAAGATGTTAACCATAGGTGAAACAGAGGCAGGCTATGTGGGAATTTTCTGTACCATCTTCCCAATTTTTCTGTAAATCTAAATGAGTCCTAAAAAATAAAGTTTATTTAGAAAATACCATTTTAAAAAAGGAGGTAGAGGGACTATTAAAAGAGAAACAAAGTATCCAGCGTAATTTGTGAACCTTGGGCAGGGCAGCGATACAAGTCATTCTGGGGACACGTGGGTAGATTTGAACATGAACAGTATTGAATGGCTCATCATTTTCTTAAGTGTGAGAGTGGTATTGTGGTTAAATGGGAGAATGCTTCTCCGCTGACATATTTAGGAATGTCATGATGTCATGAAGCATGATGATGAGGTCTGTAACTCGCCACAAACAATTCAGGAGGGTTTTGAAAAAAGCACATTTGGAGAGAACAAAAGCAAAAGTAACAAAATGTTAGGAATGATGCATCTAAGTGAAAAGTATTTTGACACTCATCAAACTATTCTTTCACACTTTCTGTAAGTTTGAAATTTTTCAAAATAAAATTTTAAGAAAAGTATCAGTAGGATTTTGGAATTGGGTAAAATGATACTAAAGTTCATCTGGAAATATAAACATGCAAGAATAACTGGGAAAAAATCCTGAAATTAATAATAATGTGGTATGGACCAGCAATGCCAAATATGAAAATGTATACTAATTTTAAACAATTAAAAGATTGCAAAAGACTACAGAGTTCAGGGAGTTCCCTGGTGGCCTAGCAGTTAAGGATCCAGCATTGTCACTGCTGTGGCTCAAGGTTTGATCCCTGGCCTGTGAACCTCTGCATGCTGTGGGCGTGACAAAAAAAAAAAAAAAAGACTGCAGAGTTCAGAAACAAATCTAAATACATATGGAAACAATGTATGAGGAACAGTTTTTCAAATCAGTGTGGAAAAAAGCCAATAAATAGGGTTGGGATAACCAGATTGCTCTTTGGAAGAGAAAAATGTTGAAACCTTACCTCACTCCTTTCACCTAAAGAAATTCCAAATGAATCAAAGATTTAAAGGTTACAAAAAAAACTTAAAAGGACTGGAAAAATACATTAAATTTATTCTTAAATGTAAAGAAGGCCTTTCTAAAGGAAGGCACAAATCCCAGAAGCCATAAAGACTGATAAGTTTAACTACATGAATAAATAAAACTCAGGAAAATATTATTAAACATATGACAATGGACCAATTTTCTTAGCTTACAAAGAGCTCATACAAACCAATAGAAAACAAATCATCTACTAGAAAACAGAACATGACCACACAGTTCACAGAAAATGAAATATAAGTAACCAATAAACATGAAAATGTGTTCCATCTCCTTCATTAAAATGCATTATAGCTTCATTAAGATGCAAAATACCATTTATTCACTTTCAGATGATCCAATTTTTAAAAGGGCCTCATAAGTAATTATTCTTATACATTATATGCAGAAGTAACGTCAACAAAGATTTCTGGAGATCAGTTTGGCAATAACTACTGACTTGAAAATGAAAACTATCCTTTGACCCAGCAATTCTATTGCCAGGCGCGAACCCTGTTTAGTTTCATCTCATTATACGTACAAGTGTGCTCACTGCAGTATGGTTTAGCAAGAGTAAAATACTGCCAACAACCTGAAAGTTCATCAGTGCTCAAACATTTATAAACACATCCATATATTAAAATACCACAGTCGTTAAAAAGAATGAGGTATTTCTGTATATATTGATACAGAAAGGTCTTATAAGACACAGGTAGCAAAAAAAGCAACGTACAGAAGAGTCTATACAGTCTGACTCCATTAATGTAAAACCTTTTTAAGTATATATTTGCTGGCAGATATTTTTTCCTGAAAGAATATACAAGACACTTAAAGCTGGTTACCTTTGGAGAGAGGTATTAGGTGCAGGAGGAAAGGGAGCAAGTTTTAATTTCATGCCTTTCTGTACCATCTGATTTTTTTGCCATGTGCATATATTATCTTTCTTTTTTCCTTTTAAAAGAATACTTGATTAGTAGGTTATTCTGAGATATTCCTATGTAGCTTTGATTACTGGTCGTGCTATTTTTCAAAATACTACAGACAAGTACCAAGTTTTGCAAACCAGAACTTCCCCTTGGATTTTCATGAAACTTTAGATTTGCCCCCTGATGCTTTAATCATGATTTCTTGTTAAATATAAGGTGCCACTCTGTAAAGGCAGTTCGGCTATATAACAAACTTGTGATGGAATGATTAGACACTGCTACTCAAGGACCGATATTCTTATACTCCAAAGGGCATTTGATAATTCATAAATATAAATGAGATTACACATTCTACTTTGACTCTAAAAAAACCATAAAATTGCAATTAGACTTTACATGTACAATGAAAAGTAAAGTATCCATTATTAAAACAGCATTACATTGCAAAAAATACAGTCATTAAAATTAGATCTTACATTTTTCTGGGGACAGAGAAGCAGAAGATGAGATTAAAAGTAAAACAAACAAACAAACAAACAAAACAAAAAAAAAAACCACTACCAAAAACAGGGTGAGACAATCATTTATTTATTGGACAGGGCAAGGTCATTTAAAGAGAGGAAACATATCCAAAAGAATGTGTTTAGCTTGGTGTTACAGGCATCGATGCTCACAACAAACAACACTACTCAATACATCATGGAAACAGGCCACATACAACCAGGGAGATGCTGTCATGCCACTCAAAAATAAGCCACAATGCTTAGGAAACAGTCATTAGGGAGTTACAGAGCATTGCAGTCTCCCACTAGCCCACAGCATTGGGCTGGTTCCCTGGTTATCGAGTGAGTCTTCCTATATTCTAGAGCGCCTTCAATAGTACACGCTTCTGAATGTCACTGAAATCACAGTCAACTGCAGGCTTAACCAGCTCACATCACTACATTTTTGGACTACCTTAGTGCTGTCTCATCGTATGATGACTAAAGACCTGAACCTAATCCCTTTAGCACTGTTACGATGTACCCAGATCACCCAAATCCTGTGGTACATACTCGAAAAGGACAGCAGAAATTCACGGAGGAAACTGAAACATTTGGGAAGTTCACCTGACCGGAGGTATACAAGCTCCTTGAATAATTAGACACAACTGAAAACTGCTATGTCAATTAATTGCCCCATTATTTGGCATCGTTACTTAGCAAGACTCTCCCGACCATGCAGGCAAAGATTTCAATATCCATTCTAGAGACCAGACAAAATATTAAAAGCAGTAACGTATCATGAATGCTTGGTTCTGAGGAAGGACTATTCAGCATTAAGACTAAGAAACCTCTTAGGCATCTGCCCTTCGCTCCTTACATCTACTGACCTTTACCAGCCCCTGCCCTTCACAGCAATCCCAGTTCTCAAGATGAGAAGTTCTCCCTCCACATAGAACAGAGCCATCCTTGGGAAGTCAGTCACGAAAGACCAGACACTGTAGGAATCCATTCATAGTAAATGACCAGAACAGACAAATCTATTGAGACAAAAGGCCCTGGGGGGAAATGACAGGTGCCGGCTAAAGGGCCCAGGCTGATGGCAATGTTCTCAAGTTGACTGTGGTCATACGGTCACAGAGTCGCACAACTTGGTGCATATATTACAGAACCACTGAACCGTACCCCTTAAATGGGTGAATGGTAAGGTACGTGAGTTACATTTCAATTAAGTTACCATAAAAACATATTAGGAAAGGAAGACAGGCCCCAAAAGAGAAGAAAACAGGAGGCTCTTGCAAATGAAGTCATACCTGAGGAAACGGTAGACAAGCCTGATGCGAGGAGCTTGTTTCTCACACACATAATTTTGACTTAATTATGACCACTTAGCTCCTGACTTCACATGTTAAAACTTGTTTCTAAATTATTTTAGGTTTTCAACAGATTTCTAAGTTTGTTCTCCATAGAGGGCAGAGGCAGGGTTGCATAGACTGACTGGGTTGGCAAAACAAAACTAAGCAATGATAAAAACTCAATGCCATCAAGGATAAGGGCATCTTATGACTAAAGCATATTTCCTTTTCAAATCTGCATAGTTATTCCCTTTACACCTATACAGTTCAACAAAAGCACGGTGTTCATACCTGCACGATTCAGCAAAAGCAACATTCCCTACAAAGAAATGTTTAGCTTCCTGCAGATCAAAGAGCCAGCCAAATTTCCCTAAAACTAAGATCCCTGTTTCTAAAAAAATTCTATGCTGTACCCTCATCCTCACCTTCCGCACCATACAATGAAGATGGAAAACTCTTAAGCCTGCTGCAAATCAGAAGCTATGAAAATTTCTTAAATGACCTTAATTTTTTAATTAAAAATATTAGTTCCAAATATTTAGAACATATTTGGCCCAATTCCTTTGAAGTCTACCTTTAATGAGAAAGTTTCCTTTATTTTTACTAATTCACTAGTTTAGTATGCAATAAAGTAACAGAGGCTTTGAATAAGTTAAACTGGCTTAATGACAAGTATCAGTTTTCCTCAGTGATTACTATTCTTCTACACAGGCAGGATGATTAATTCATGAATGGTCTTTTTGGTCTATCTTCAGCTATTCTCACACTACATAATCAATTAGGGACTTTTTTTTACAGATAAATGAGAACACAAGTAGCTTTACAGCAAATCGAGTTTGTTAAATATATTTGTTATGACAAAGGATTTCTGACACGAAAGTTGCTCACTGCACACAGAACCCCAGAGAAGTGATGAAACAAGACAGCTGATGTTAGGAGGTATATGGGAGCGGGGTAGGGTGAGAAATCACGGATAAATTAAAAACTGGCGAGTATCTGCTGAAGCAGAGCCACTTTGTAGGGGGCATAAGGAAAGCTGATGAAGTCACCATTTTGGTCTCTTTAGAGAAGTCCGTTGGGTGTTAAGAAATGAAGACCATTTTACCATCATTCATGCTGCAAAATGCAGTAGTCACACTATTTCCAAAAGGATCCTCAAAACTGTAGTGCAAAAGAAAAGAAATCTAAGAAAATAAATAATTACAAAACCATCAACATTTTCCCAAGAAATGTGCTCAAAACAGTGACTTTTACAAAAAAAAAATGTGAATTTGTTTTCAATGAAAAAAAGAATCCTCTCTGAAAGATCAAAGACTCATTTCACAGATCACTTATACTGCATTAATGATTTGATTAACAGTGTACAAACAAGGGTCATAGACTTTTTTTAGTTAGGTCTGAAAGATCAATATAAATACTGATGGGGGGAGTGTTTTGTACCCCAAACTCCAATATTCCAGCTCTGTGTCCTGTCCTGTTGTTATAATTTGTAAAAATCTTAACGACGCAGTGATTCAAGTTTTCGTAACTTCAATGATGTGTTAGAGGACAATGCATCTTGGTTTGAAGCATTGGTTGTATCCGAAGGCCGGAACAGTACTCGACCGCGATGATTAAATACATAAAATGACGGGTGATTCCTTAATGTGTCAAATGTCCTTAAAAGAAAAAAAGCATCAATTTTAGACAAACCTTTATAAAAGCCTATTTGAAAATAAGCAGGCTTCTAATGAATTATGAATCCGCTATGGGTTATATCTTTAACTAAGTTTAAATCCATACAATCGACTATAATTGGTAATCATACTGTGTCTCACTTTTTTCCTGTACTAGAAACCTGGAAAAGCAACATAAAAACTTCAAAATTTTTAAATTCAGGCATTCCTTCCAAGATGCCTATGAAAACAAATAATCGCTCAACTTTCATCACCTCTGTAAATCTAACACGAGCCCATGCCAAACAGGCCTTAAAAAAACCGTACAGAGGTTGTATCTTTGATTAGTCTCATTTGGCCCTCACTATTCAAGCCATCTGATCATTTCGCAGCTCAGTCTTCCAAGAATCTTTCAAGTACAACGAAAAATTCCTTTTGGCCCTTCTTTACCCACTGTTGTCCAAACTCATATATTCTGCTACCACCTACTAAATGCATGTATTTTGCTACCACCTACTTAATGCCATTCTGTTTTACTTCTTTCTTTCCTGGCCCCTTGCCTGTGATTCTTGGTAGACTTTTTGTAAGAACAGTAGTGGGTGGTGATAGTGGAGGATCCTTTCTTCTTTCCAGTGAGATATATGTAGTCTAAAAAAAGTTCACACCTAAGCGTATGGCTTTTGCTGTTGGCTTGTTTTTAAATATTAATTTCCTGGAAACAAAGAGAACTCTTCCTTCGATAAATACTCAAATCTCAGTCAGCCCACCGAAAATCCAAGCATTCCCCCACACAAAATGGGAAGCCTGAGATGTGACTATTTAAAATGTAAACTAAAAAGTAAAAGGGGGTGAATTTCCTCTAACACATAAATGTTTGTTGTGAATCCTTCTAAGGAAACATTGTGTTAAAATTTCTAGGATCAAGGTGGATAAAGGCCAGAGATGGAATTGAACAAAGCTAAAGGATGATTTTTACGAAAGTAAGAAATATGGAAAAGAAAACCAAGCAAAGCTCATGAAAATAGCTTAGACATACAGGAGGAAAAAGGAAAGCAGAAGAGCAAATATACTTTAGTCCAGGAATAGAAAAGGGCCTGAGAGCTGATGCTTATGTCACAGACTAGGTTCAAGTGATAGAGGAAACAGAAAACCCCTTAATCTTCCAAAGACTAAGCTGGGACAAGAATATATAAAGAGAAAGGAAGGGGGTGGGGGGGAAGAAGGTGGGGGAGGGGAGAGGGAGAGAGGGGCAGAAAGAAGGAAGGAGGAGGAATTCCTGTGGGAGTATCGTCCACTATATCTATTTCCATCTATCTATCCATCCAACCTACCAACGAACAAGTAATTTTAAGCAACCATAATATAACATCTTATTCTAATGCCAATATCTGTCACTTCACTATTTTTCCTATTATATCAAACATTGTCTCAAATTTTTTTACCTCATTACTCAAAGTACATAATTAAAATGTAAAAACAAAACCAACTTTTATGTACCAGAAAAACAGATTTTAAGTTATGTAAATGAAGCACCCCCCCCATGAAATTCAATGCCTATGAAAAGCAAGAGACTTACTTATTTTTTAGTTCTGAAGTGGCATCCATGTCTTTAAACTCCCCTGCAATGTGAACTATACCATAACAGGTAACTGCAAAGGCCAGAAGTGTCTGAAGAACTATCTGTGAGTACAAAAATTGACATTACTAACAATACAAATATTATTATAAAAAGTGGCAATTTTCTCTCCATTTCTTTCTAGCCTCTAACAGGTGTTTCTCCCAGAGCCTATAAAGGAGACAACTGCCACTTTATCTTACTTTGTTTTTAATGGCTGCTCCCGCAGCATTCGGAAGTTCCTGGGCCAGGGATTGAGTCCGAGCCATAGCCGCGACCTACACCTCAGCTGCAGCAACCCTGGATCCTTTCACTGGGTTCACTGCATCAGGCCAGGGACTGAACCGCCCCCTCCACAGTGACTCGAGCTGCTGCAGTCAGACATTTAACCCACTGCACCATAGCGGGAACTCCCAATTCTCACTTTACATGATGTGGAATCAGACACAATAAAATCTTCTTTAAGTTCTATGGATCAGCTGCAAAAGTACTTCTGGTGTTTGCTCAAATAGCAAAAACAGGTACCATGTCATTCAGAAATCAGTAAGCAACCACTATCTGCTTCCAAGAGCAACTAAGAATGTTTTAATGTATCACAGAATATAAAAAGGACACCCCTTACCCACTATCCAGCTTAAGAAACAGACCATTACCAAGAGCTCTCAGGGCCCATGTGTCCCCCTCCAACTATATCCTTCACCCTCCCTCCCAATTAACTAGTGTCCCTGGTTGTGTAGTCATCAGTTCCTTGCTTTCATTGATAATTTTACCAGCTCTGTATGTACCTCTAAGACACATATTGCTTATTTTTTTCCCATTTTGAGCTTTTTTGTGTGTGATTCCTCCCTGTTGTACTATATAGTTGTAGTCCATTCATTTTCATTGTATTTCATCATATGAAAATCCCACAATTTATCCCTTCCACTGCTGACGACTGTGTGGGCTGTTTCCTGTCTGTGACTTTTACGGCAGGATGGCTATCTCTGTGGAAGTCTCATGGCACGTGGGCGTGCAATCACTAGTGTACAGTATACCCAAACTCGACGTCATTACCTAATCCCAAACCGTGCTCCAAAGAGGCTGCACAAGTCAAAACGTGCAACATTTGATATTAACCAACATGGGACTGCAAGCATAATTTCTTTTCTTTTTTGGCCACACCTGTGGCATACAGAAGTTCCAAGCCAGGGAGTGAATCTGAGCCGCAGCTGTTACCTACACCACAGCTGCAGCAATACCAGATCCTTAGCCCACTGTGTCACAGCAGGAACTCCTTTCTTGTGATTTTCTATATTTTTTCAAATTTTCCAATTTGTAAACAGAAGAAAGTTATTTTAAATAGATATAAATGAATGTGTATATGTGTGTATATGTGTGCATGCATATACCACAAAACAAAGGTGATAGGCGGGGTTAATAACCACATCATCTACCATTTCTTTAATTATGGACAAAGTCAAAATTAGCCACAAGCTATTTATTCTAACTTCCCAAATTAGAATCTAATGTCATATGTTATACTGGTTTACATACCCACCACCAGTGTACCAAGACCCATTTCACACAATGCAATTATAGGCATCATTAACAAGAATGTGCTGGAGTTCCCATGTGGCCCAGCAGGTTAAGGACTGGGCACTGTCACTGCAGTGGCTTGGGTCACTGCTGTGGCACAAGTTCAATCCCTGGCCCAGGAACTTCTGTGTGCCATAGGCATAGCCACAAAAACAAAACAAAAAACCAAAAAAACCCCAAGGATGTGGTAAATCTATAAGTTGTAGTGAAAATATGTCAAGATAAATTGTTAAGTAATAAAAAGCTATTTATAAAACCACTACATATAATAACCTTTTTTTAAAGAAAACCTCTGTGTGTTTTGATTAGGTAAAATTATATAAATAAAGATAACGTTATTTATTTATAGAAGAAAACTAAATTACTTATACACTCCAAACTGTTGGGAGTAGACATAGAATTGTGAGCAATGGAGTCAGTTTGTCTTTTTTTTTTAATTTATGGGGTCAGTTTTACTTTTGACACTGTTTGATTACTGTAAGTTACAAAGAACTTATGACTTTTATGCTTTAAAATCCAATAAATATTTTTTAAAAAACAGTGAGTAAAGCTCACATATCATTTTTGCTTAAAAAAAAAAAAAAAAAAAGCCCTTCTGGGGTTCCCTTTGTGGCTCAGCAAGCAGGTTAAAAACCTGACTAGTATCCATGAGAATGCAGCTTTGAACCCTGGCCTTGCTCAGTGGATTAAGGATCTGGCGTTGCCACAAGCTGCA
Organism: Sus scrofa; assembly: GCF_054392235.1. Taxonomy (NCBI): domain Eukaryota; kingdom Metazoa; phylum Chordata; class Mammalia; order Artiodactyla; family Suidae; genus Sus; species Sus scrofa. The sequence continues at coordinate 121,372,165 of NC_139401.1, forward strand.
GCATAGGTTGCAGATGCAGCTCAAATCTCATGCTGCCATGGCAGTGGTGCAGGCCGGCAGTTTCGGTTCTGATTCAACCCCTAGCTTAGGAACCTCCATATGCCACAGATGAAGTCCTAAAAAGAAAAAAAAAAAGCACTTTTTTGTTTTTCTTTAGTTTTACCATTTATGTATATGTCCCTAAACAATGTTTTGTTAGTTTTTCTTGGGTTTTTTGTTGTTGTTTTGTTTTTGGCTGCACCCACGGCATGTGGAAGTTCCATGGCCAGGACTCAAACCCATGCCACAGCAGTTACCTGAGCACAGCAGTGACAACACCAGGTCTTTTAACCTGCTAAGCCACCAGTGAATTCCAGTTTTGCTTGTTTTTAAAATTTACATAGAAAAGGAACTTTTCTTAAAAAATAAGGTCAAGTAATCAACTTAAGTCTGTCTCAGACTATGGACGGAGCAACTTTAAGAAGACTATTGGAGTTCCTGTCGTGGCTCAGCGGTTAACAAACCTGACTGGCATCCATGAGGATGCAGGTTCAATCCCTGGTCTCATTCAGTGGGTTGGGGATCTGGAGTTGCCGTGTGGTGTGGTGTAGGTCGCAGACATGGCTTGGATCCCACATTACTGTGGCTGTGGTATAGGCCGGCAGCTTCAGCTCTGATTGGACCCCTAGCCTGGGAACCTTCATATGCCGTGGGTGTGGCCCTAAAAAGACAAAAAAAAAAAAAAAAAAAAAAAGAAAAGAAAAGAAAGAAAGAAAGACTATTTTTGGAGCTCCCGTCATGGCTCAGTGGTTAGCGAACCTGACCAGCCTCCATGAGGACATGGGTTCGATCCCTGGCCTCACTCAGTGGGTTAAGGATCCGGCGTTGCTGTGAACTGTGGTGTAGGTCGCAGACATGGCTTGGATCCCACATTGCTGTGGCTCTGGTGTAGGCTGGTAGCTTCAGCTCCGAGTGGACCCCTGGCCTGGGAACCTCCATATGCTGCGGGTGCGGCCTTAAAAAGACAAAAAGACCAAAAAAAAAAAGGAAAGACTACTTTTTTTAAAGAACTATGCATGTATGTATGTATTTTTTTTGGCCACGCCCATGGCATGCACAAGTTCCTAGGCCAGGGATCTGACCCACACCACAGCAGTGACAACACCATATCCTTAACCACTAAGCCACCAGAGGACTCCTAGAAAGACTATTTAAACTAAGTTCTGGAGACCAAATAGAGACATGTTTTGTTTCCAAATCTTTGGGTTTTACAGTAAGGGACAAAAAGTAGATAACAGATGCTACTTCATGTCTGGAAAATTAAGAAAATAAAAAGCAGTAAAAAAAATATTATAAGCTATGTGGTTAATTTTTTTTTTTTTTGTCTGTGCCTGAGGCATGTGGAAATTCCCAGGCCAGGGATTGAACCCACGCCACAGCAGCAACCCAAGCTGCTGCAGTGACAACATCAAATCCTTAACCCACTGCACCACGAGAGAACTCCAGAAACTCCTAATTTTTAAAATATATATATATATATATATATTTTAAAATTGAAGTATAGTTGACGTCACAATATTGTATTCGTTTCAGGTATACAGCAAAGCGATTCGGTTATATATAATTTAATGGAATATAAATGACCAACTTACATCTATTGGCAGTGATTCATCTTCCTTTTCTGTTAATCGCATATAAGAACGATCTATAAACCAGAAGCATACCAGTATATTAAGGAAATTGTACCCCATTTTTCTTAAAATGCAAGCAAATCAATGTACCAAAGAAGCAGCTGATTTATATGCTACAAAAAGGAATGCTAATCCCAGATTCCTCAAAACCCTCTATCTTCTAAGGCGGTCAGTCTGATCTTAAACTACTTTATTCCCATCATGACCTGCTTTGTCACCTCATAAAACAGAAGAGTGAAAAGTGAGCCAATATGAGGAAGAAACACCTAAACATAATTTTTCATGATTCCTACAGGAAAATTAGAATTCTCTGAAATTCTTTCACTAACTGGTCAAAGAAATCACAATTATTTAAAAACTATGTCTTCAGAAAATCTCAACTCTGAAGTAGCACCACCATCACATAATACAAAGTAATACTGGTGTGGACATGTTTTTCCTGCGAGAATATGCGGGGGCAGTGTTGGAAGAGGAGAAATTCCTGGACACCAATTTTTGCTTCCATGATTTTTTTTTTTCCTTTTTAGGGCCGCACCTGCAGCCTGTTGAAGTTCCCAGGCTAGGGGTCAAATCAGAGCTATAGCTGCTGGCCTACACCACAGCTACAACAATGCAGGATCTGAGCCGCATCTGTGACCTATACCACAGCTCATGGTAATGCCAGATCCCCGAGCCACTGAGTGAGGCCAGGGATCGAAGCTGCAACCTCATGGAGACTAGTCGGATTCGTTTCCATTGTGCCACAACAGGAACTCTCTGCTTTCATGATTTAATTATAATTCTGCTACTGCTTTAGCCTTGGGAAGCAGCAAGGTATGAAGGAAATGGATCAGGATTTGGAAGCGAAAAAGCCTGGATCATAACTCCAGCTCTTCAGTTTATCTCATTCAGTGTAAGGCACCCGTGGATTGTAACATGTATCTCAACTTCAGAGTGTTAAAATGTAGGAGGGGGAGTGTGTCTGAGAATGAAACAAATACAGTATCTATCTTTGCACAACCTAAGTCTCTGCAACAGTAAAATGGGAATAATAGGAGGATAAGTGAGATACCCAATAGGCATTTTCACAACGAAGTTCATCAGGCAAAGGTGAGCATGCCACAGCAACACGGGGTGCTGCCTGCTGCCACAATTGGGCATGACAGCCTCAAAGGCAAATACTGGTCCCCTTCCAACATGAGCATTATAAAGATGTCCCACTGCAGTGACACATGCCACAGGGCATTCTCACCTCACATAAAAACGCGAAATCTCAATGCTAGAAGAAACCTGCACAAGCCCTACTTCATAACATGCTTAAAATTGCAAATTGACTCTCAAGAGAGAATGTGTTTAGAGACATTTCTGAAGTTTTATCTCACAGGATTTATCATAAATAAGGACAACTTCCTACTGTCCGTTCAATCCCAAGCTACTTCTCTTCTTTGCAGGAAGCCCAATCTGACTCTAACGTAACTCGACCTTGAGCAAGGCATTTCCTCAGGTGTAAAAGGGGTTGGACCTCAGTCATCTGTCTCCTTGCTCTAGTACTGCACGAATTTACAGCTGAAGTCTATTGTAGGAAATGGCGCAGTACTCCAGCATCCTCAATTCCTCTAGGGCAGCGCTTCTCAAATGAATGTGTGCACAGATCACCTGGGGAGCTTATTAAAACACAGAGTCAGACGCCAAAGATCTGGGGCGGGGTCTGAGTGTCTGCATTTCTGACAAGCTCCCAGGCGAGTCCCAAGATGCTGGTCTACTGACCACACTTGATCGGGGCTCTTGGATACCTTTATTAACCCCTTTGCCACCTGAAAAATGACTTCCCCTGCCTCAATATATCTTTACCTACTTTTAGCCTAGCATCTGTATGACTACTGTGATTGTTTCTTGATCCATTTGTTTCTCCACTTGACTCTGAACTCCCTCAGGGCATCATTGCACCTTCTAGCACCTAAGCACAGTGCAATTTCAACCAATTACTCAAGACTGAATTTTACCAAGCAGTGCAGCACACAGGCTCTAGAATCAAACTGCTTGTTTTGAAGCGCCACCATTTATCATCTCTGTAATTTTTGCACAAGCTTCCTAGCAGTGTGTGTCTCAATTTCTTCATCTTTCAAAGGCAATAATAACAATAATATCTGCCTCACTGGTAGGACTGAATTATATAATACCTGTAAAGTGCTTAGTTCAGCGCCTGGCACACCGTAGGCACTTAATAAATGTTGACTATTATTATCGTTATCATTAAAGGTTGGAGTTTTTGAGAAGCTATCACAGAACAGAGGAGCCTGGGGAACATGACAACTAAATGTAATACAATACCCTGGATTGATTCCTGGAACAGAAAGAAGACATTAATGGGAAAACTGGTGAAATTCAAAGAAAAGCTAGACTTTAGTTACTAGTAATGTGCCACTGGCAGTTTCTTAGTTGTGACATTACACCGCAGTAATGTAAGATGCTACCAGTGGGGGAACCTGGGGGGAGAGGTATACAGTAATTCTCTGTACTATCTTTGCAGCCTTTCTGTAAATCTAAAATTTCACAACAAAAATTTAATAAAGCTGAATTTCTGTCAGACAAATGTCATAATACACATATGTAAAAAGTAATTTTAATAATTGGATCCTTTTAATTATATATAATAAATAGGACAAAAGGTTTTGTCTTGAAAACAATTGGCGCTTTGAAGGAAGTCACATTTCGTTTTCTACTTTAGTCCTGAAGATGGAAAGTAATCTAGCAAAGAAAGGAATAAAGGTCAACTCTGAATTTGTTCCCTTCATTCAAGTTCTTAAATACCTACAGTGGAGAACACTGTGCTAGGCATGAAATTACAGAAATAAACAAAATATACATTGTCTCTGTCCTCATGGGTTCTATAGGTTAGGAAAGAGGTCAGCAAACTGTTCCTGTAAAGGACCAGATATTATTATCTGTTGCAACTACTCAACTTTGCCCTTAGTGAGCGGCCAGACAATACCCAAATGAATGGGTGTGGCTGTGTGCCCATAAAACTTCACTGATGGACAGTGAAACCTGGATTTTATATAACTGTCATGGATCATAAAATGATATTCCTTTGTTTTTTCCAAAACAAATTAAAAGTCTAAAAGCATTCTTAGCTCCCTGCAAAAACAGGAGGGAGGCCGCATTTGGCCCACATGCCAGAGATGGCTAGCTCCTGGTCTAGGAGAGAAGACCTCAAAACAGATCAACCGTCTCAAGACTGCACTGCATCCTCTGCTGGACTCCAGGTTTCTTCTTGACCTCACAATTGTATGCGTATGATAAAGTACTTTTACTTTTTTTTTTTTTCACTTAAACTTCCCTATCGCTCTTTGACATAGACAGGGCACGAATTAAAATCCACCTCAATGAAACTTCAGGGAAGGGATATGATGTGCCCAAGGTCACGGATTTAGTGGTAAAGCAAGTTTTTAAGAACCAGCCTTCCAATCCCCCAGTTCAGTGCTCTTCGCCCTGGATCACAGTGCCTCCCTGAGGCAAATGGTCACCTAACTTCTCAGTGTGCCTGGACAGCCCAGGAGTGCCCAAGATGTTGTCCATCTAGTTGTCATGGGGCCGTGAGCATCCGAGATCCTCAGTCTGACACTTTGTCTGATCAGCCCCACGCTGGATCTGACATCACTTGTTTCGAATTCTCGGATAGACTTCCTCTCTGCCCATCCTGCAGCCCGCCGGTCCCGTGCTGAGCCCTCTCCCCAACACCCCCTTCCAATCCTGCTGCAATCCCAGGTGCCCCACTCTCCTCTAACTCACACTGAAAGCCTTGCACCGGGGAGCCCTGTACTGCTTCTCACACTCACCCCAAAGTCTAAGGTCTCAAATGACCGTTCCCGGGACACTCGGTCCGACACTCCCTTCAGGGGTGCGCCCACACGTTGCCCCCGGAGTCCCGCACGGGAGCGGTCCCCGTCCCCCAGGCACTTACGCTGCGCAGCGGAAAACGCCGCGTGGGCTAGGGCGAAGAGGCCGATGCCCACCAGCCCCTTCCAGAGCGACGGCGCCATGACTCCGAAGGAGCAGCAGCCCAACAAAGAAGCGAAGGGCGGCGGAGCCGTTCCTTCCTCCACCGGCGGGTGTCCGCGCAGCGCGGAGAGATGACGTCACTGAACCCCTGGGCGCGAAGTGCCTGAGAGGTGGGAAAAGCTAAGAGCCATGAGAAAGCGGAAACAGGAATGCCGGGAAGAAGGAGAAAGCGACACGGAAAAAGGTCCGCGAGTGGCGAGGAGCCGGGCCTGCGCCGGGCTGCCGCTCTGCGAGGGGCGGAGCTGAGCAGAGGGCATCAAAGAGGAGGCGAGAGCGAATCAATGGGGAAGCGGAGAAGATGGGCGCCAGCAAATGAGCGCGCGCCGTGGGGCAGGGGGCGGGGCCTGCGGGGAGTTCCGGGCTGGGCAAAGGAATTGGGGCACTGGGGGCTGGTGTTAAAGGTGGTCTGTGCTGGCTCCCTACCCCTGGGCAGGGGGAGGTTGTTTGTTTGTTTTGCTTTTCCCTTGTCAAGCTGCGTTCTTTGTTTTCTGTCGACCTTTCCTGTATTTCAGCCTTCTGGCAACCGGCACTGCGGAAGGAGGCAAGGGTGTGAAAGCGAGGTGGCGGGTGGGATGTAGAGGAAAACCACCCTGGATTTGGAGCCCCAAATAAGTGGTAGGCCGGGGGGAGGGTAAAAGTTAGTTTCCTTCTAAGTGTCCGTACCTTCCCGCCCAAAGTGTAGCCCAGCGGGACGTTCTGTCATGAAGAGAACCAGTTTACATAAGGGAGAAATGAAATGGGAAGAATAAAAGGATGCTAACAACACAGGCCAATCTTCTGCCTCTGTGATCAGAATAAAATATACTCTCCTTTCTCGATATGTGTGTGTGTGTGTATTTGGTCTTCAGCCCATAAAATACAGACAATTTGATATCGGAACTTCATACACCTAAGAGAAAAGTTATATTCCTTATGCTTCTTTAGAAATGACTAGTTTAAAATTGAATAGCTTAGAGCCCTTCCTGTGCTTCTCCCTGGCTTAATTGCACTCTTTTTTTTTTTTTTGTCTTTTTGCTATTTCTTTGGGCCGCTCTCACGGCATATGGAGGTTCCCAGGCTAGGGGTCGAATCGGAGCTGTAGCCACTGGCCTACGCCAGAGCCACAGCAACGCGGGATCCGAGCCGCGTCTGAAACCTACACCACAGCTCATGGCAACGCCGGATCCTTAACCCACTGAGCAAGGGCAGGGACCGAACCCTCAACCTCATGGTTCCTAGTCGGATTCGTTAACCACTGCGCCACGACGGGAACTCCTAATTGCACTCTTAACACAATCACCCCTGAGCTTCAGATTAGGCACCCTGAGCACAATTGCCTGTGGGTCAAAGATTAAGCACATGATGTTTTGGGGGGGGACTTTCCTAGATTACCCTAATATCTGAACAATATGCTCTTTTCAAAAGTTTTTTTTGTTTGTTTGTTTTTTGTCTTTTCTAGGGCCGCACCCACAGCATATGGAGGTTCCCAGGCTAGGGGTTGAATCGGAGCTGTAACCACCGGCCTGCGCCAGAGCCACAGCAATGCCAGATCCGAGCCGCGTCTGCAACCTACACCACAGCTCACAGCCACACCGGATCCTTAACCCACTGAGCAAGGCCAGGGACCGAACCTGCAACCTCATGGTTCCCAGCTGGATCCACCAACCACCAAGCCATGACAGGAACTCCCGAAAGTATTTTTATTTTGGGAAAAATCGAGATACGACGACCCAGAAGACCACCAGGATCTTGCGGAGACCTCATGACACCAACCTCAATTCCACCAACTAAGGAGTCCCACAAAGAAAGAAGAATGCATATTTGTCCTCAACCCCAGTTCTTATCCCGAACCTTGTTTTTCTCCTTTTTACTATAAAACTCCCTGCAATTCTTCCCAATGGAGAACAGTCTTCAAGGCAGTAGCCCACTGTGGCCTCCTTTGCCTGGCAAAGCAATAAAAGCTATTTTTTTCTCCTTTACCCAAAACTTTCTCCTTGTTTCTATTCTGCATCAATGAACAGAGGCTGAGTTTCGGCAACAATTTTATGTTGACCTCTTTACACCCTGCTGTCCTTTGGCCTGCTTGCCTATTTATTCCCACTGCTTTCAGCCGTTGTCAATATTAGTGATTCCAAATCGACATCTGTCTCCCAAATGTCTCTCCTTAGTTCCAGACTTGTATTTCCAACTACCTGCTGATCATTTCTTTCTATCATGTGGCACTCCATTTTTTTTTTTTTTTTTGGCCACACCTGTGGCATATGTAAGTTCCCAGGCCATGGCTCAAATCTGTGCTGGATCCTTAACCCATCCCACTGCATCCAGCCAGGGATGGAAGCAGCACCAGAGCCACTGCAGAGACAACGTCAGATCCTTAACCTGCTGTGCCACAGCGGGAAATCCTGGCACTTCAAATTTAATATGGCTGAAATAGAATTTGTCTCTTTTAACAAACTCCACCACCTCTCATGGTGCCCCCTGACTGGTTGGCATAACGTTGTAAACTGCATATCACAGGGTAAATGCAAAGTATGAGCACCGTCCTTTCCCCTCAACCCCGTCAGAATTCTGCATTTGAGCTGCATCCATTTGCTCCCTCTCACTTGCTGCTAGACACCACTCCTGACCACCCTTTCAAATTTGCACTCTTCCCATTCCTGATCCCCCTCATCTGCTCTATTTTCTTATCACCTTCTCATATACTCTGTAATTTAATTTATCATGTTTGTATGTTATGGTTTACTGTCTCTCTTCCCCTAGAAATGTAAGTTCCAAGAGGACAGAGATTTCTGTCTATACCGAGAACATTGCCTATCACATGGTAGGTATTTAATAAATGTTTGCTAATGAATGAATGAATTATGGGAGAGAAGTGGGGAGGGATGTACCATCATTTGAAAAGATCTCAGAGTTCCCGTTGTGGCTCAGTGGTAATAAACCCGACTAGAATCCATGAGTACACAGGTTCGATCTCTGGCCTTGCTCAGTGGGTTAATGATCTGGCATTGCTACGAACTGTGGTGTAGGTCGCAGACACAGCTTGAATCCTGTGTTGCTATGGCTGTAGTGTAGGCTGACAGCTGCAGCTCTGATTCGACCCCTAGCCTGGGAACATCCATATGCCATAGGTGTTGTCCTAAAAAGACCAAAAAAAAAAAAAAAAAAAAAAAACAGATCTCTAGGAGTTCTCATTGTGGCTCAGTGGGTTAAGAACCCCGACTAGTATCCATGAGGACTTGGGTTTGACTTCTGGCCTCACTCAGCAGGTTAAGGATCCAGCATTGCCATGAGCTGAGGTGTAGGTCGCAGACGCAGCTCGGATTTCATTGCTGTGGCTGTGGTGTAGTTTGGCAGCTGCAGCTCCGATTCAGCGCCTAGCCTAGAAACTTCCATATGCTGCAGGTACAGCCCTTAAAAAAAAAAAATCTCTACAGAGAGTCCTTCATTTTGAATCGGGTTCAAAAATTCCAGTGGACTTGTACACACCCCTAAATTTTGATAACATTTTGATTGATGATAAATATTTTCTGATATACTTGGGTTTCCTCAAAGCTGAAAAAAATTTAGAAAATAAAGAAGGCATCCAAAAGTCATCAGATTTCTTCGACTTTACCTGTATAGTTCTTGTCCTGGATCCCATTTTCCAAACCTTTCATTACGGTCATTGTTTTTCTCTGGGCCCTCTGCAATTTCTTCACCTCTAATCCAAGAGTTGACATGGTACTTGATCAATGTCAAGTACAGCATATTGTATTCCTTACAAATATAGCCCAATTATAACCCTAACAATCAGGAAGAACCAGGAAATAATCTCTACACTTGACAGGAAAGTGTTTCCTTCTCCACTCCTGGGAGGTGGCCAGATAAAAAAGATAGTTTTTGGTTTTTTTTTTTTTTTTTTTTTTTTTGGTCTTTTTGCCATTTCTTGGGCCACTATCGCAGCATATGGAGGTTCCCAGGCTAGGGGTCTAATCGGAGTTGTAGCCACTGGCCTATATCACAGCCACAGCCACGCGGGATCCGAGCCGCACCTGCAACCTACACCAGAGCTCACGGCAATGCCAGATTCTTAACCCACTGAGCACGGCCAGGGATCGAACCCGAAACTTCATGGTTTCTAGTCGGAGTCGTTAACCACTGTGCCGCCACGGGAATTCCCAAGAAAAGATAGTTGATACAAAATTAAAAAATCTTAAACTTTGTTTTGGCTCTGATGATGGTCATGTTGAAATTAATCTTTTCAGGTACTCTATTAAATCACCTGAATATTTGCTAATAATATTTGTTAATGTTAATTTATCTGAAACAGAAAATGATTAAAAGGTTTCTCAAGGGAGCTGAGATCGGGTGATTTTCCTTTAAAAAGATGAGGTTATGTGCTGGGGCACATGTTCAATCCCCTGTCTGGTGCAGTGGGTTCGGGATCCAATGTTGCCACAGCTCTGGTGTAGGTTGCAGCTGCGGCTCAGATTCAATCTTTGGCTAGGAACTTCCACATGCTGTGGATGCAGCCCCCAAAAATGAGGTTATAGAAAAAAAGAGTCAGTGAGGATTCTGGTATTTGTATAAACCACCAATACATGACCCTACTCGTCAAGGAAGTAACCTGTATCCAGGTATTGAATTTTGTTTTCTCCATTACACACTCAAAATGCATTCTGCACTGTGTCTTCTTTTGAATATCTTACCAATATACTGAGTGCAAAAGAAACTAGGCTAGTTTTACATTTTCTAGAAATAAATGGTTAATTCATATTCATGGCGTGAAATTGTCTTATCTATAGATTCCACCCTGAAAGAAGCCAAGATCGTCATAGTCACAGTTACCAAGGACTGTATTTTTCAAGTAAGTACCTTGGGTCCGCTCACACGATGTTCTCGACATTGAGTCAATCCCACAGGTGCAAGGCACAGCTCATGGAAACACTGTTTTCATTAGCTCTTAGAACAAAAGTCAAACCTCATGAGAAGGAACATTTAAATACCTAGGTGACCCCCAAAGTGCCTTTAGTTTTCCCCAAGAAAGAGGCATTGTCCATATGCACAGTGGATTAATGATGCAGACGTTAGTAAAAGTGGGAATAACCATCTCTAAAGTGTTTGCTATGGAGACGGAGATGTTGTTTCTGAAGATTCCTAACAGTTTCCTCAGGATAGTTGGGTGAGTAGAGAAGGCACCGCAGTCCCAGAATTGTCTTCAAGTTAACCAACTTTTTTACTGCTACCCAACTAGAGGAGTAACTTCATACACTACATCCCGGTATCCATTCCCCACACAGATTGTCCCTCTACCTAGCATGCTGTCCTTTCCTACCTAGGTCAAAAGCCAACTTTCCCTAGAAATCCATTCCTGACTCTTAGAGGTATCTGTATGAGGCATCTATCTACTGTAGGTACTAAACCTTTCTTTGAGCTATTTATTACTACCTCTCTGGATAAAAATTCTAGAAGTTTACTTCCTGCTAGGTAAACTAGTGTTTTCAATATATACATATTGAAATTGTATCCTCTGATTTTTTTTTTTTTTTTTTTACAAAAGTGATGTGTGCTCAGTCTAAGAAATTCAAGCAGCAAAGCAGTATATTCCTCTTAAAGCATACTCTGGTGCCTTGGTATTTTGAGTTTTGAATCTTGGTAAAAAGACTGTGCTTACTTGATTCATAGCTTTAAGATTATTTTGCTGGAAGGTTTATACTACCACGGTTAAGAGCAAATGCTAAAGAATCAGATTGGGTTTATTTTTTATTTTATTATTTATGTTTTTCTTCCAGTTTTATGGAAATAGAATTGACATACAGCGCTGTATAAGTTTAAGGTATACAGCATGATGATTTAACTTACATACATCATGAAATGACTATCACAATAGGTTTAGTGAACATCCATCATCTCATATAGATACAAAATTTAAAAAATAGAAAAAAAGCTTTTCTCATGATGAGAACATCTTAGGGTGCTCTCAACAATTTTTGTATATAACATACAGCAGGGTTATTATATTTGTTTCGTTGCACATTACATTCCTAGCACATCGTATAACTGGAACTCTGTACCTTTTGTCTGCCTCCATCCAATTCCCCCTCCTGCTAACCCCTGCCTCTGGTGACCACAAATCTGATCTTTTTCTATGAGCGTGTTCGTTTGTTTTTAAAGTATAATTGACCTACAACACTATGTTAGTTCCTGGTACACAACGTAGTGATTCGATATTTCTATACATTTCAAAATGATCACCACAATAAGTCTAGTTATGATATATTACCATTCAAAGAAATTATATCATTATTGACTATATTCCCCACACTGTACATTTCATACCCATGACTCATTTATTTTGTAACTGCAAGTTTGTATCTCTTAATCTATATATGTGATTATTTTAGGTGTCTGACCTCTTATGTTCAAAGACATTTTAACAACCCTGCATTTTTACTCCCTTCCCCCCACATTTACTGTTTTGACATCATATGTTATATCTTTTTGATTTGTGTATCCCTTAAATACTTATTGCAAGTGTAGGTGATTTCACTGCTTTTGTCTTTCAGCCATCCTACTGGCATTATACTTGGTTGAATTACTACTGTTAGTGTATATTTGCTTTTACCAATTAGATTTTTCCATTCATAATTTTCAGGTTTCTAGTTCTAGCCTTTTCATTTTCACCTAGAGAAGTTCCTTTAGTATTTGTTGTAAAGCTGCTTTAGTGGTGCTGAACTGCTAGCTTTTGCTTGTCTATAAAACTTTTGATCTGGAGTTCCCGTCGTGGCGCAGTGGTTAACGAATCCGACTAGGAACCATGAGGTTGCGGGTTCGGTCCCTGCCCCTTGCTCAGTGGGTTAAGGATCCGGCGTTGCCGTGAGCTGTGGTGTAGGTTGCAGACGCGGCTCGGATCCCGCGTTGCTGTGGCTCTGGCGTAGGCCGGTGGCTACAGCTCCGATTCAACCCCTAGCCTGGGAACCTCCATATGCCTCGGGAGCGGCCCAAGAAATAGCAACAACAACAACAAAAAGACAAAAAAACAAACAAACAAACAAACAAACAAAAAAAAACTTTTGATCTCACCAGCAAATCTGAATGAAAGCCTTGCCAGGTAGAATATTCTTGGTTGTAGGTTTTTCCCTTTCATCACTTTAAATATATTGTACCTCTCCCTTCCGGCCTGCAGAGTTTCTGCTGAAAAAACTAGATGATAACAGATGGCCAACAAGCATATGAAAAAATGCTCACCATCAGTGATTATTAGAAAAAAGCAAATCAAAACTACCATGAGATATCACCTCACACCAGTCAGAATGGCCATCATTAATAAGTCCACAAATAATAAATGCTGGAGGGGATGTGGAGAAAAGGGAACCTTCTTGCACTGTTGGTGGGAATGTAAGCTGGTACAACCACCATGGAGAACAGTATAGAGGTACCTTAGAAAACTATACATAGAACTACCATATGACCCAGCAACCCCACTCTTGGGCACATATCCAGACAAAACTTTCCTTAAAAAAGACACATGCCTCCACATGTTCATTGCAGCATGAATGAACACAATAGCCAAGACACGGAAACAACCCAAAAGTCCATCGACAGATGATTGGATTAGGAAGATGTGGTATATATACACAAAGGAATACTACTCAGCCATAAAAGAGAACAAAATAATGCCATCTGCGGCAACATGGATGGAACTAGAGACTCTCATCCTGAGTGAAGTAAGTCAGAGAGAGAGAGACAAATACCATATGATATCACTTATATTTGGAATCTAATATACAGCACAAATGAACCTTTCCACAGAAAAGAAAATCATGGACTTGGAGAATAGACCTGTGATTGCCAAGGGGGAGGGGGAGGGAGTGGGGTGGATTGGGAGCTTGGGGTTAATAGATGCGGACTTTTGCCTTTGGAATGGATTGGCAATGAGATCCTGCTGTGCAGCACTGGGAACTAAGCCTAGTCACTTATGATGGAGCATGATAAGGTGAGAAAAAAAGAATATATACATGTATGTGTAACTGGATCACCATGCTGTACAGTAGAAAAATAATAATGTATTGGGGAAATAACAATTGATTACAATTAAGACTACTCAATAAGAAAAAAAAATTTAAAAACTAGATGATAATCTTATGGGAGTTTCTCTGTACATAACTTGTTGCTTTTATCTTGCTGCTTTTAATATTCTCTCCTTATCATGATTTTTGCCAAACTCTTCCAAGGGGTACTTGTTTGTGCATGACCAGAGAAACAGGGATTCTCTCAGGGAAGGTGGGTGTTCTGTGAAAGAGAGAACTGAGGGGGTGAAGGGAGGAGCAGGGAGAATTCAGAGATGGGGTCTTATACCCCTGGTGTGAAACCGAAGCAATGTTACCAACCTATAACATCACTAATGTCGGGGAAATCTAATTAAGCACCACATTGCCACATGGATTTGTGATTTTTTGAGTGAAAAATCTTTGTATTAATAACCAGTAAATAGTCTGGCTTATTGAGGATTTTGCAAAAGTTACAAATTTCTAGTTATAAGATGAATAAGCATTTTAGGGATGTAATGTGCAACTTGATAAACATAATTAACACTACTGTATGTTATGTATGAAAACTGTCAAGAGGAGTTCCTGCTGTGGTGCAGTGGGTTAAGGATCTGGCATTGTTGCAGCTGTGGCTGTAGGTTGCAGCTGTGGCTTGGATTTAATCCCTGGCCTGGGAACATCTCTATGCTGTGGGTATGGCCAAAAACGGGGGTGGGGAAAATAGAGAGAATAAATCCTAAGAGTGCTCATCACAAAGAATAAAATTTTCCTATTTAATTTTGTATGTTTATGAGATGATGGACGTTCACTGAACTTAGGTGATAGTCATTTCATGATGTATGTCAGTCAAATCATTATGATGTATGCCTTAAACTTAAATAGAGCTGTTTGTTGATTATATCTCAATGAAATTGGAAGAAAAAAATGAAATTAAAATAAAGAAAAAAAGAAAAGAAAAAAAAAAACTAGGTGATAACCTTATGGAAGTTCCCCTGTACGTAGCCTGTTGCTTTTCTCTTGCTGCTTTTAATATTCTCTCTTTATCATAATTTTTGCCATTCAAATTACAGGGTATCTTGGTGTGGTCCTCTTTGTGTTGGTCATGTTTGGGACTCTCCATGCTTTCTGGACCTAGATGTCTATTTCCTTTTTCAGGTCAGGGAAGTTTTCAGCTATTGCATCTTCAAGTATGTTTGCAGCACCCTCCCCATCTCTCTTCTCCTTCTGGGACCCCTTTAATGCAAATAGTAGTATTTTGATATTGGTCCAGAGGTCTCTTAATCTGTCCTCACTTCTTTTCATTCTTTTTAATTTTTTCTTTTGAACTTTTTCTTTTGAACTTCAATGATTTCCACTACTCTTTTTCCAGGTCACTGATCTGTTCCTCAGTATCAGCTAATTTACTGTTGATTCCTTCTAGTGTATTTTTCATTTCATTTGTCATATTCTTCACCTCTGTTGGTTCTTCTTTATATTTTCTAACCATTAAAAATTTCTAACTTCTCACTGTGTTCATCTAATCTTCTCCCAAGTTTTTTGAATATCTTTACAATTATTACCTTGAACTCTTTATCAGGTAGATTGCTTAGCTCCACTTCACTTAGTTCTTCAGGGTTTTATTTTGTTACTTCAGTTGGAACATATTTCTTTGTCACCTCATTTTGCCTAATTTGCTAATTTTTTTTTTTTTTTGTCTTTTTGCCATTTCTAGGGCCGCTCCCGTGGCATATGGAGGTTCCCAGGCTAGGGGTCTAATTGGAGCTGTAGCTGCCAGCCTACACCACAGCCATGACAACACCAGATCCGAGCCATGTCTGCAACCTACACCACAGCTCATGGCAATGTTGGATCCTTAACCCACTGAGCAAGGCCAGGGATCAAACCCGCAACCTCGTGGTTCCTAGTCGGATTCTTTAACCACTAAGACACGACAGGAACTCCCTAATTTGCTAATTTTTATGTACCTGGGAGGTCGGTTACATTCCTGACCTTGGATAAGTGGCCTTTTGTAGGAGATGTCCTGTGCATCCCAGCAACACACTCCCCTCTGGTCACCAGAAATATATGCTCTATTTCCCGCAGCCCTCTGGCTCTCTCCAAAGTAAGGCTGCCAGCCTTCAAAGCCAAGCATTCCTGGGCCTTGTCTTCCCAGGGCCGGGCGCCCAGGCTGGGGAGTCTGATGTGGGGCTCAGACCCATTGCTCCTCGGGGAGGACCTCTGCAGTTGTAATTATCCTTCTGTTTGTGGCTTGTCCACCCTGGGGCACGGGTCTCGACTCTACTGCATATCTGTCCCTTCTACCTGTCTCGTTGTGGTTCATTATATCTTCAGTTGTAGAAGATCTTTTCTGCTAGCGTCTTGGCCTTTCTTATCAATAGTTGCCCCATAAATAGCTGCAATTTTGGTGCGTCTTTAGGAGGAAGTGAGCTCAGGGGTCTTCCTACTCTACCATCTTGGCCGCAAGCTCTAGAATCAGATTGAGGTTTTGTGTTTTTGTTGTTGTTGAGTTTTTTTTGTTTCTCTCTTTTTTTTGGCTGTGCCCATGGCATGTGGAAGTTCCTGGGCCAGGGATCAAACTCATGCCACAGCAGTGATCCAAGCTATTACAGTGACAATGCCAGATCCTTAACCCGCTATGCCACGAGAGAACTTCCAGATTGTTTTAGTCCTGGCTTCTCCTTTACTACCTTTGGGAGATTGGACAAGTTACTTTACTTCACTGCGCATCATTTTCCTCACCTGTAAAGTGGGAGTAGTAATAGTACTTAACTGATAATATTGTTGTCAGGATTGAGTGAGATGATGTGGACAAGTTGTTTAAAATAATCTCACACAGGAGTTCCCATTGTGGCTCAGCAGGTTAAGAACCCAACTAGTATCCATAAGGATTCAGGTTTGATCCTTGGCCTTGCTCAGTGGGTTAAGGAATTGGCATTGCTGCAAGCTGCGGCATAGGTTGTAGATGAGGCTTGGATTTGGCGTGACTGTGGCTGTAGTGTAGGCTGGTGGCTACGGTTTCATTTTGACCCCTAGCCTAGGAACTTCCATATGCCTAAAACGACAAAAAAAAAAAAAAAAAAAAAAACACTCACACAGAGGAAGCACTCAATAAATGTTAGCCATTATTATGACTGTTCTTGCTGCTGTTGTTGACACGTCTAGCTATTTTTCCAGACTGAAGAGGTTCTTTATTCCTTTAGTCTTCCCTAAAACATTAGTTGCTTCTCCCTTTTGATCATTTTAATTGCTATTCTCTGGCCTGTTTCCAGATCCACTGATATTTCCCGTGGGATTTCATTAACGCCTCTGCACAAAGTATCCTAGGTTACCTGTCTGAGGTTAATATGATCATGCATTTCAAATAGCCATGACATTGAAAATAACACCCAAAGCCTTAGTAGATTTTTTAGCACATTGGGCTGGGTTCAGGAAATAACCTGAAAACTCCAGCATAATTATATGGGATCTAACTGCTGGGTGTGACCTATTCCTTCTTCTACTCTGTGAATATAAGCATTCCCTCTACTACTGCCCCAGGATTGGCTCTCTTTCTACCCCCTCTTCGTTGGAGAACACATGAGTCCTATAGCTTCTATATTGTTCAGATAGCGCCCAAGTTCATCGCCGGTCCTGACTTCACTCCTGAACTCCAGACCCAAGCTTTTAACCGCCCATTTTGATACTTCCCCTTGGCTATCCCACCAGTCCCTTAATCCAACCTGTCTAGAGCTAAGCTCTATTTTCTGACTCTAATTTTAATGCAATTAGAAGTTCTGTGCTGAAATTCCCATCGTGGCCGTGGCTGAGTGGTAACAAACCCAACTAGTATCCATGAAGATGTGGGTTCAGGAATTCCCGTTGTGGCGCAGCAGAAACAATTCTGACTAGGAACCATGAGATTGCGGGTTTGATCCCTGGCCTCTCAGTAGGTTGACAATATGGTGTTGCCATGAGCTGTGGTGTAGGTCACAGACGTGGCTCGGATCTGGCATTGCTGTGGCTCTGGCATAGGCCGGTGGCTATAGCTCCCATTCGACTCCTAGCCTGGGAACCTCCATATGCTGCAGCTGCAGCCCTAAAAAAACAAACAAACAAAAAAGACAAAAAATAAAAAATGACAAGATGTGGGTTCAATCCCTGGCCTTGCTTAGTGGGTTAAGGATCCGGCATTGCCATGAGCTGCAGTGTAGGTCAAAGATGTGGCTCAGATCTGGCATAGCTGTGGCTCTGGCGTAGGCTGCCAGCTGTAGCTCTGATTCAACTCTTAGCCCGGGAACCTCCAAATGCCTCAGGTGCGGCTGTAAAAACTGTAAAAAAAAAAAAAAAAAAAAAAAAAAAAAAATCCCACTATGCAGGTTCAAAACCTTGAAGTCATCTTTCAATCCTTCTTCCTCAAGCACATCCCATCCACCCACCCAATGGGTTGCCAAAATAGGTTAATCCTACCTCTGCATTGGCCTTTGCATCCAGCCCCCAGTTTCCATTCCTACCGCATCTGACAAATGAACGCCTCATTGGTTTTCAGCAAGACTACTTTTCAATTTCTTTACTGGCCTCTCTTATTGCCCATCTTTCTGTGTTTCTTTCATCCCCTTTTCTGCTGCCAAATTAATATTGGAGAGGCTTTTTGGAAATAAAGAGCCAACATTATTTATTGCCAATTAAGCATATTATACAAACAAGTGTATAGCTTTGCTGGATTTATTTATTTTTATTAGCGTTTAGTTGATTTACAGGGTTGGGTCAATTTCTGCAGTGAGGCATAGTGACTTAGTCATACATATATATACAGTCTTTTTATCATATTATCTTCCATCACCAAGAGATTGGTCACATTTCCCTGTGCTGCACAGTAGGATTTTTTTTTTTTTTATGGCCATACCCGTTCCCAGGCCATGGATTGAATCTGAGCCGCAGCTGCAAGCTACACCAAATCTGTGGCAACGCTGGATCTTTTAACCCACTATGCCTGGCCAGGGATTGAACCTGAGCCTCCTCAGCGATCTGAGCCTCTGAAGTTGGATTCTTAACCCACTGTCCACAGCGGGAACTCCAATATTGGAGAGGTTTTGATCAAAGAAATGAATGAGTTAAAATTTTCTGTGGCATTAAGACCTTCCACAATATGGCCTCAACTTAGCTGTTCAGCCTTTCCCATGACACATGAATTAATTCCATGTTTATCACACACCTCCAAAGAACCAAGGACTGCAGTAAACTCTGGACTTCTTATGTACGCTTTTCAATTATCAAGTCATTCCTGGGCACGTACTATGTACCCAGTACTGTAATGTCCTCTTTCTGTTTATCCTTGGACTGAATCTATGAACCTAGGGGAATTAATGTCATTTTCAAACATAAGAGATCTCCCTGAGCCTCAGATATGTTTTTTTTTTTTTTTGGTCTTTTTAGGGCTGCACCTGAGGCATATGGAAGTTCCCAGGCTAGGGGTCAAATTGGAGCTGCAGCTGCCAGCCTACGCCATAGCAACTTGGCATCTGAGCCGCATCTGTGACCTATAGCACAGCTCACAGCAACGCCGGATCCTTAACGCACTGAGTGAGGCCAGGGATCCAGTCCGAGTCCTCATGGATTCTTGCTGGGTTTGTTACCACCAAGCCGAGGTTCGGATGTGTTTTATTGAGAACCTCTTTTGGCTAGGCCTTGGGCTAGATGCTATCAGTAGAGAACTAAGTAACATCTGGTTCTTGCCTTCAATCTACTCACAACCTGGAGGGCTGAAAGAAAGATTTGCCTGGGGTGAGAGTGGGCTGGGCTGTGGAAACCTTACAGGGAGCCCCTAACTCAGCCTGAGGACTTCCCAGAAAGCTTGGTGACCTTTAAACTGGGTGTTGACAGATAAGAAGCTAGTTAGATGAGGAATGGGCTGCAGATCTATTCAAACAGAGGGAGCACGTGACAGGGCGCAGAGACACATGAGCGCTGGAGGAGCATTCAGGCAACGACAAGGAGTTCAGAAAGGCTGAAGCACAGTGTAGTTGGGGGAGAAGGGCAGGACAGGGAGTGAAGAAGCTGCCTGGAGACAGGACCTGAGGAGCGTCCGGTCCCAAGCTCAGGAGCCAGAGCTGAGGGCCATGGGCTCCTTGGAGGCTTGGCAGCAGGCCTGAGATACATTCCCAAAGAGCCCTCCGGGAGAAGTGGAGAAGAATGATTGACAGAGGTCGAGGCAGAGGTGGCAAACCTTCCCTGCAAAGGCCCGGGCAGTACAGCCTGCAGGCTTTGCAAGGCTGTGCAGTCTCCTTTGCGACCACTCGACTCTGCCTGGCGGTGCCAAAACCGCCACAGACAATCGGTAAACAAATGGGCAGGGCCGTATCCAGGCCCTTTTACTGGTGGATGCTGCAGCGTGAACGGCACAGGGTTTTCCCGTGTCACGAAGCAAACCTCTCTTCACGGCAGAAATTGGCACATTGCAACTCAACTATACTTTAATAAAAAAATTTCAAAAAATGCAGTATCTGGGAGCACCATAAAATGAAGTACGATTTTAAAAAAAAAGACAAGACAATCGTCTTCTTTCGGTTTTGTTTCTCAACCGCTGAAAATGTCAAAAGCATCCTTAGTTGCAGGCCCTGCAAAGCAGGCAGCAGGCCGGGTGCGGCCGGCTGACTCGCGCACAGGAGGCAGAGCCGGCAGCAGGGAGTCCTGCGAAGCGGGGTCTCCAGGCGCGGAGTGAGGAGGAGGGGTTGTGAGCGACCCAAAGTGGTTTGAGAGACCAGAAAGCGAGAGACGGTGGAGGCAGCAGACGGTTGGGGCCGCTCCTGGAGGAGGCGGGAAGGAGATGGGGGAGAGCCGAGGGTATAAGTGGAGGCCCGAGTGTCCCGAGGGCGGGGGACGCCCTTGCCCCGAGGCCGGAGGGCAGGAGGAGCTGGTAGCCACTGATGGCATATCGGAGGAGACTGCAGCGTGAGACAGCGAGGGCTATTTTCTGAGGATCTTGATTTCCCCAGGAAAAAAAGGAGGCGCTGCTCAAAATCCCTGTGACCTCCCTGTAGGAGCAGCGCAGGCGGCCTGAGGTGGGGAAGCTGGCGGGGGCGGGGGAAGGACGCTGTGAACCCGATACCCAAGTTCCCCGTGAGTGTGTGAGAGTGACCAGGAAGTCCGAGGGTGGAGCAGTAAGGAGCCTGGAACCACAATGGGGAGTGATACAGGGCAAGAGGGGTGTGTGTGTGTGTGTGTGTGTGTGTGTGTGTGTATGTGTGTGTACACACACGCGGGCGCCTAGGACAGTCGGGGGGGGGGGGGGAGTAAATAGCTTCAGAGCATGTGATATCCTGGTCACGATTTGGGTACCAGGAAAAGGAGAATGGAGGGGGCCTCACTGCAGCAACTGAGAGGGTTGAGGGTTGGGTAATTTGTTCATAAGGGAGGGCCTTCCAGAAAGCACCAGACAGGACTGGCAGGGGAAGCAGGAGTGAGAAGAGAAACTGGAGGATGAGAGTCACCCAAGAGAGTGCTGGGTTGAGAGAAAAGTATTTTCTACGGGGAGCAAAGACTCATGGGGCTTGGCCTGCTTGATGGAGGCTTGATGAATCTGCTTGATGAATCTTGCTGTCTCAAGATTCCCCCCGGAACTCTGGAACTCTGCTCTAAAGGCGTTGCTGGAGAGGGGGCGGGGGGCAGCCGAAGATGCTGGGTCTGTAGACAGAGGTAGAGTCTGAAGCTTGAAGACATTTGCTAACTGTGGCCAGGAAAGCCATCTCTGACTCGGGATTTTTTGAGTTCCAAACACTAGGAGAATGAACAATGGTTTTGTGCAGGGGCGAAACAGCCTCGGATTTGGTGGTTAGGCCTAAAAAAGCCGGAATAGGCATTCCTAGGTCTTCTGGGGTGACAGAGACAACTCTGGGGAGGGGGCAGTATGGAGACTGGGAAGGCTCATCACTGTGCTCCTTGCCTCTCCCCACACAGCCCTATGGGAACAGGGCAGTATGATTAGGCTGGAGAGAGGGTAGAGGGGACAGGCGGCCACGAGGTTTCTTGGGAAGGCACAGGCCAACCCAGATACTGAGAGCAGAGAATGGGCCCACAGTCACTAGGACAGCTCCTGACCCGGCAGGGGGACAGAACTCAAGAGTTGAACACCATTCCAGCACTTTCTATTTCTTAAGCTCAGCATCCTCACAGAATTTAATGAACTGGTGAGCAGGAGTGAATCCACACTGGGACAGCTAGGAGCTGCCTGGATGTGGTTTGTCTTAGCAAAGAGGATATATGGCCATGAGATGAAAACGTTTGAGAATCATGACTTCTGGGCAGAATGATAGGAATTGGACTGATACCTAGTGTCATCGAAGGTATGAAAAAATAGAAGGAAAAAATGTGTTGGTGGGATGAAATGAGCTCATTTAAAAATGAGATTGGTGGGAACCTCAACAGGATGTGCTCAGTAGCCACCAGGCAGAGGCCTGAAGGGAGGGTGGCAGCTCAAGGCTTGGGATCTGGAGTTCATTTCTGCGGAGGGAGAAATAAAACATTCTAGGGAGAGTCCGGAGAAAACAAAAAGCCCACAAAGACTGAATGATCTAAGAACAGAGAAAATAGGAACCCACTGTTCTCAAAGAGGTGAAAATTCTGGTTCGAGAGGTAGGGAGGCTTGAGGACAGGGAAAATATTCTTTGAGGAAGACAAATGAGAGATGGTGTCAAAGGTGACTTCTGAGCTAGAGAAATCTGCTTAACTAGACATTTCACCAAAGAAGACATACCGATGGCCAGCAGGCACATGAAAAATGCTCAACATCACTAATTATTAGAGACATGCAAATCAAAACTACAATGAGGTACCACCTGACACCAGTTAGAGTGGCCATCATTAATAAGTCTACAAATGACAAATGCTGGAGAGGATGTGGAGAAAAGGGAACCCTCCTGCACTGTTGGTGGGAATGTGACTTAGTACAACCACTATGGAAAACAGGACGGAAATACCTCAGAAAACTAAATATAGAACTACCACATGACCCAGCAATCCCACTCTTGGGCATATATCCAGACAAAACTTTCATTGAAAAAGATACATGCACCTGTATGTTCATTGCAGCACTATTCACAAAAGCAGAGACATGGAAACAACCTACATGCCCATGGACAGATGAACAGATTAGGAAGATGTAGTACATATATACAATGGAATACTACTCAGCCATAAAAAAGGACAAAATAATGCCATTTGCAGCACCATGGATGGAACTAGACTTTCATACTGAGTAAAGTCAGAAAGAGAAAGACACACCATATGATGTCACTTATATGTGGAGCCTAAAATATGGCACAAATGATTTATCTACAAAGCAAAAGACCATGGACATGTAGGACAGACTCCTGTTTGCCAGGGGGCAGGGGGAGGGAGTGGGATGGATTGGGAATCTGGGATTAGTAGATGAAAATTCTTGCATTTGTAGTAGATGGGCAATGAGATCCTGCTATATAGCACATAATCACTTGTAATGGAACATGATGGAAGATAATGTGAGAAGAAGAATATATATATATATGTATGTTTGGGTCACTTTGCTGTACAACAGAAATTGACAGAATGCTAAATCAATCATAATAAAAATTAGAAAAAAAGATGAGGAGCAAGAGGAGAAACCCTCCACTTCACAAAAGATTTCTTCTTGGGGAGGGAGGGGAGTATTTGGAGAATGGGTAAATTTGAGCACAAATCGATCAAATCTTTGTGAGATGGAGGAGTTTATCTCTAAGAGATAACTTACATCAGGTAAACGTTTACGTGTAAAGACAACTGAACATACATACACATAATCCTTGCCTTTAAGTCAATTATTGATGAACTACTACAGTGCTGCTGTTTTTTTCCGAACGAGGACAGAACAAGGAGAATCCGATTTAAATTAGAGATGGAGATGTAGGCCCCTCCCAAGAGGACAACGTCTCATCCTGTTAAGAGACACTGGGGGACAATATTCAGATGGGTTATGAAAGATCGATTCCCCTGCGAGCACTAAGAATAGGATCAAAGTAGACAGAGCACAATCTGCCTCTGCTTTGATTACGCTGAGCCCAGGCTTCGTTTCCAGAAGGGACTGTACTGGATTCGACGGCCTTGCGTTGCGGCGCAGCGGGGCCTGGGGGGAGCTGGTGCGGCGGGGGGGGGGACGAAAGGCCAAAAGGATGGGGCCCAGCGAACTGGGAGTGTCGCGTCCCCTTTAAGGGCGGTGGCGGCGGCGGAGGCGGCGGAGGCGCGCGCTCCGAAGGCTTCCTGAGGCCCCGCCCCTTTCCCGTGAGCCCTCGGGGCGTGGTCCGACCGCGGGCGGCTGCGGGTGAGGAGCGGGGCGGGGGGTGGGGGGAGAGTCATGGCTCGGCGCGGCTGGCTGCGGGCGCCGCTCCGCCGCG
Source organism: Sus scrofa (assembly GCF_054392235.1). NCBI lineage: Eukaryota > Metazoa > Chordata > Mammalia > Artiodactyla > Suidae > Sus > Sus scrofa. Next base: position 121,396,261 of record NC_139401.1, read on the forward strand.
GCGTCGGCGGCGCCAGCCCCCGGGCCCGTGGGCTCACGCGGCCGCTCTGGTTGCTCCTCGCAGTGGGCGTCTTCGGCTGGGCCGGGGCTTCGGACGGCGCTGGGGGAGCGGCGAGAGCCATGGACGAGGAGATCGTGTCAGAGAAGCAAGCCGAGGAGAGCCACCGGCAGGACAGCGCCAACCTGCTCATCTTCATCCTGCTGCTCACGCTCACCATTCTCACGATATGGCTCTTCAAGCACCGCCGGGCCCGCTTCCTGCACGAAACCGGCCTGGCTATGATTTACGGCAAGTGCCTCAACCCCGTGTCCCCCGCTGGCGCTCCCCCTTTCTCTGCCCGCCGGCTGCCTCACCTCCGCTCCCGGCCCTGCTCGGCCTGCGTTCGGCTCCCCTTCCAAGTCCTTCCATTTTCCCCGTCGCCTCTCCCCCCCCCCCCCGGTTCGTCTTCCTCGCCCCCTTTTTCTGCTACGCCCCTCCTTTCTCAGCCTCACCCCCGTTTTCACCCCCGCGCCCCCCTTTTCTCTGCCAGTCCACACCTTTTTTCCTCCGACCCCACCCCCTTTTTTCTTCCGCACCCCCCTCCGCCCCCCGCCTCTGCCTGAGGATGGAAGGGAGTGGGTGCGGTGTCTCGGATTGGGCTGGGGACTGGGGGAGGGGAAGCCAGCCTAGCGATCCATTTCTCCGGGGGTGTCAGTTTGCTTAAGGGCCGTTGAGGCTGCAGTAGTCTGTCTGCTGCTCTGAATCTGGCGTTCTTCTGAAGCCAGAGTCCACCTTTCCCCATCACCCAGGTCTTGCTTGCTACGCCCTGTCCTTTGGAGGTTGAGAATGCAAAGTAGACTGTTGCCCAAGTAAAAACCTGAACACGAAAGAAGCTGAGGAAGGCTTAGGGCTTTTGAAATGACGTCCTGATTTATTGTACTATGCTTGCAATATCTGATATGGATACAGATGATTGAACCTGATCATTCAGGCCGTGCCCTGGTGAAGAATAGGTGAAGATCTTCCAGCAGCATGTTGTACTATGGCATGAGCAGGACAGTTCAGCCAAAAAGTAAATAGGAACACCATGCATATGCAGTATTATGGGTGACTCGCTGGTGGCATAGGTTATGGACAGATCATTGAGTAAAGGGCTTCAGTTCTTGTGACCTAGTGTGCTTTCTTTTTGATGTTTCTTATTTATCTTTATTTTTTGGTCATGAGGAGAGAAAGGCAAATCAAGCCATGGACTCCGAGGCATTTTGGCCTGTGCTGGGGCTTCATGGGAGGAAAAGATGAATATTGCTGACTGTCTTAATCTAAGATGACCGCGAGGCCATACATGGCTGGAGAGATGAGGGCAAACAATCCTTTCTGGGCAGTGCATGAGTGAAGATTATCTTCATTTGGAACAGGCTTAAAGGGATGAGATTGCTCAGCTTTGTGTCTCAGACTTGCAGATAGGTGGGAGAAGCCTTGGCACAGAAAGACATTTCTCCATGCGCCCCCCCCACCCCCACCCCTTTCCAGTAAATACAGACTTCTGGAATGTGCAGCTCAAGGGTAGCATAGCAGGGGAAAGTTGTTGTGTGCATCAGGAAAATGCATGAACTCCAGCTTATTTTTCATTTGTGGGGTAATGAAATTCTAAGTATGTATGCTTCCTAAGATTCTTAGTTTTTAGATGTATTGGGTGGTTTTCATATTTCATGTTTTTTTGCATTTTCTATACAGCATTCCTTAAGCTAAATTGGCCAGATAAGCTATACATCTCTGTATAACTGTGTGATTTATTTACTGTCCTCCACAAACATTTGCTACTCAGCCTGCTATGTTATGCACAGAAAATGTGAAGAAATATATGATTCCTGCCTTCAAGGAACTTATCCTTCTTCGGTAGACAGGTTATATAAAGAAAATAAAGGCATCTTAAATGCCATTAAATGCCAAGTGATTATTATGGTGTGAAAATAAGGAACTGATCGCAGAAACCTCTTTCCTGTCCAGAGAGATAGTATGATGAAGTGGTTAAAGATATAAGGCTGTAGACCAGAGGTCTGCACATTTTTTCTGTAAAGGGCCAGAGAGTAATTATTGTTGGCTTTTGGATCACATCAATCTATGTGCTGTGAAAATGTGTTGCGTTTTCTTCTTTGTTTGTTTTTTTTTTCTTTTTACAAACCTTTAAAAAGATAAAAGCCATTCTTAGTTCTTGCGCCCTACAAAAACAGGCCACCACTGTGATTTTCAACCCCTGCTTTAGAGTCAGGCCTGGGTTCCTGTCCCACTGTGCCAGTAGCTCTGTGTGATCTTAGGTAAGTCCCTTACCCTCTTATACTGTCAGCTATAAATTAAGGACAATGATAGTAGCTTTGTTGTGAGGGAGAAATGTTTTAGCTTAGTACTTGACCCCTAAGTAAGTGCTCATTAAATGAGTGCTGTGATACTATTATTATTGCTATAACTGCATTTTCTCAGGTTAGGCTCAGAATAGTTTGTTTAATTGCTTAATCTTTAAGTTTAGAGGCAGACGTCATATTTTTGAAAAATCAAATAGGGTCTTAGAATTGCCCTGAAGCTATTTGCTCTTTGGTAGTTGATATCATTAACCTTCTCTAAGTCTTGGGCTAGGGGAGAAAATTGGGATAACTGATTTGCATTCCCTGGTGTTTCTAAGTTAATGAAAAGTGATGGCGTACCTTAGTGTCAGTATTTTGTGAAGGAAAAACAAGGCTATCTTTTGTGGAATATAAAGTGAAAGAGTGTTATCTGGGAGTCACATCGGGTTGATTTCCCACGACTTGGCATTCTTGAGCCTGTCCCATTTTCTCAATATGGGTGATGGGGGCTGCGGATGCACAGCCTCCTGACTAACTCCCAAGTCCAGTTTGAGAATAGATGGGGTTGGGTCAAAGTATTGTCAATGCTACGGAAACGGACATTTTCTAATTACCACCTGTCATTTATCTTTTCTTACAGCTCTTGTACCATTATTGCTATTATGTTAATATATTATTTTAAGGACTTTATTTTTCAGCTTGACTTCCAGATGAAAATGTCTAGACCTCCAAAATTCAGCCCACTGATGATTGAGTTACCTAAATCCTGGAAAAATGCTACTCAGAATAAGCTTCTCCTTTATTTTTTTGAGAAGCAAGAGTTAAAAAAAAGAGAGATTAAATTGCCAATGTGGTCAGTTTCTAGATTGTAATAATAGCCTAATTGCTCCAGTTACAAACACAATGTCGAAGCACCCAAGCGTTCTGTTCATTGGGCTAGCTTACTTAAGAAGCTTAAAAGTGAGTCACTGTTAGTAAGTCTGAAAAGTGATCACTCACTGCAGTGTTCTTACGGATAGTGTAAAAGGCTAAAGACAGGGAAGCAGTATTTATTATGCCTTAAACTATAGCATCCACAGTCCCAGCTTTAACTAATGTGACTCATCAATAAATATTTATTAAGTGTCTTTGATGGGTGAGATACCATAGGAAACACCGATGTGAGTCATCATCCCTGCCCTCAAAACACTTACAGTCTGGTGCCCGAATAGGTGGTGTTTATTGAGCATCAGGATCTTTAGACACTGCTAGGCGCTTCACAAATATCAGCTCACTTAAATCTCATGAAGACCCTGTGAGATAGGTGCCACTATCGTTCCCTTTTTACAGGTGAGGAAATGGGGCACAGAGAGGGTAAGTGACCTGCCTGAAGTCATAACTTGTAAGTATTAAGGCAGGATTCAGATACAGTCAGTCTGCTTCAGGAGCCACATTCTGTTAGCCCCTTAAATAGTGCCTTACGTTAAAGAGATAAAACTTATCTTTGAAGACAAAACAGGTTAGAACTATCATCACTAATGAGGTTCATTGAGAGGTTATCTTTCCTGGGATCACAGACTAGAACTTGATGGAGCCAGAATTCACACCTCTAGCTGACTTCCAGACTTGTGCTTTTTCTCATGTAGTCCACTGTATTGACTTGCATGAGATCAGATATGAAGGAAGTTAACACTTAAAGTTATAGGGGTTTTGGGGGAGTTCCCATTGTGGCTCAGCAGTAACAAGTCCGACTAGTATCCATGAGGATGCAGGTTCAATCCCTAGCCTCGCTCAGTGGGTTAAGGATCCAGTGTTGCCATGAGCTGTGGTGTAGGTCGCAGACACGGCTCAGATTCTGCATTGCTGTGGCTGTGGTGTAGGCCGTCAGCTGCAGCTCGGATTTGACCCCTAGCCTGGGAACTTCAGATGCTGCAGGTGCAGCCCTAAAAAAAATAAAAGTTATAGGGGTTTTGGAGGTGAGTTGTGAGGGATGGCTGTGAGAGAATGGAGACCTAAACCGCCAGAGAACAGGTTAGTGGTGACGTGAGAGCAAGGAAGTAACCAGAAAATTATAGAGGCTTTGGAATAGAAAACCCAGATTTCAGTTCTGGTTTTGTCACTCGATGCCAAATAATGTTGGGCAAGTCACCTATCCCCATTTTATAAATGAGAAAATAATGACTGAGAGATTTATAATAGTTGAATTAGCTTTTAAGACAATCTAATAGCATTCTTCAAGAAGTAGATAAATGTTATGTATGTACATACCCACATTCACATATATATACTTATATAAAAAATACATATATACGTATATACACTTTTTAATCTGTAGAAATATCATTTTTGGCCACACTTAATACACCTCATGTTCCTTCCATGTTTTTGACTCTCAGAAGCTTCTAGTGTGAAAAGCTTGAAGAATGTGCTGAACTCCATTGGAAAACTAGTTTCCACTGTGGATTCATGCAGCGGTGGGGCCTTGGGTGATACTAGTTCTGCATCCCTGGGAGGGTCTCCAGCACACGAGGGTCAGGGATGCAGGGCAGGGGGTGGAACTTCCCTGGCTTGTGAAAGTTGTCTCTTTGTGGTTGTACTCTTTGTTGCCTGTTGGTGGTAAGTTTAAATTTCATGCTATCAATACTTTTTGTGCCTCTGTCTATGTAGGAGGCTAGACGTTTCTGCCTTATCCCCTGAACAGGGCACTCCCCTTGTGTATTTTCTCTTTACTGAGAATTGCTTTGACTCCCTGGTTAGGATTTGACCTTTCACAGAACCCAAGTTAACTTTTTTTTTTTTTTTTTGCTATTTCTTGGGCATATGGAGGTTCCCAGGCTAGGGGTTGAATCGGAGCTGTAGCCACCGGCCTATGCCAGAGCCACAGCAACGTGGGATCCGAGCCGCGTCTGCAACCTACACCGCAGCTCACGGCAATGCCGGATCGTTTAACCCACTAAGCAAGGCCAGGGACCGAACCCACAACCTCATGGTTCCTAGTCGGATTCGTTAACCACTGTGCCACGACGGGAACTCCCACAGAACCCAAGTTAACTTGACCTGTCAACTTTATTCAAAGACATTCCAATTTTTCAGCTGTCTGATGCTGTGGTCAAGAATCTTCATTTTTTTCCCCCAGCCTAAGTGATTATTCTCCTTGCAGATGTTTGAACTGCCAAGGTGCGTGTTTCAAATTTGTCCAAGGGCTGAGCCCTGCTCAGGGCACCCAGTGGCCTTTCAGCATCAGGATGGAGTGCTGTCACCAGTGGGCACTCTTCCTTCCACAGTCAGGCTTGGGGATATGGAAAGAATTTATGCTGTTATTATTACTATTTGTAGTAGCTTAACTGTGATTTTTACACGTAAACATAAGGGGACGACTTAGTACTACTGAGCCTCTCAATTAGGAGGTCTTGTTGGATAGTGAGGAGCTGTGTGTATATCACATACACAGAATGACTGTGGATCTAACTTTTTCTCTCCTGGGTTATGTTTATCAAACACAGTTGATACCCAGTCATCACTATTTTTTTTTTTTTGGCTTTTTAAGGCTGCACCTGTGGCATATGGAGGTTCCCAGGCTAGGGGTCGAATCAGAGATGCAGCTGCCAGCCTACAACACAGCCACAGCAATGTGGGATCTGAGCCGCACCTGCCACCTACACCACAGCTCATGGCGACGCCGGATCCTTGACCCACTGAGCAAGGTCAGGGATTGAGCCTGCAGCCTCATGGATACTAGTTGGGTCCTTAACCTGCTGAGCCACAATGGGAACTCCCCAAGTCATCACTTTTTAATTTTGTTTTTCAGAAGTGAGATTTTCAGAGTGTATCTTTTGTTTATTTTTAAAAATTTAAATAAATTTATACCCCCTTCACATCTGTTCTCTGTATCTATTGAGTTTGGTTTTTGTTTTTTAGTTTTTTTTTAACGGGGGAAGTGGTTTGGCTGTGCCTGCATCATGCAGAAGTTCCTGAGCCAGGGATCAAACCTGCACCATAGCAGTGACTCGAGCCACAGCAGTGACAATGCTGGATCCTTAACCTTTTGAGCCACCAGGGAACTCCATTTTTTATTTTGTTTTGTTTTTTTTTAGATTCCACATATAAGAGAGAATATGGTATTTGTCTTTCTCTGGTTGACTTATTTCACTTAGTAACACCCTCTAGGTCCATACATGTTTCAAATGACTAGATTTCATTATTTTTTATGGCTAAAGAATATTCTGTTGTGTATATATGTACCATATCTTCTTATCTATTCATCCATCGATTGACACTTAGGTTGGTTCCATATCTTGGCTCTTGTAAATAATGCTGTAGTGAACATAGGGGTCCAAATATCTTTTTGATTTAATGTTTTCATTTTCCTTGGATAAATACCCCAAAGTGAAATTGATGGATCATATAGTAGTTCTAGTTTTAGTTTCTTAAGGAACTTGTGTACTGTTTTCCACAGTGGCTGCAGCAATTTACATTCCCACCGATAGTGCTCATGGGTTACCTTTTCGCCATATCCCCGCCACTTGCTATTTTTTGTCTTTTTGATAATTGCCATTCAAACATGTGTGAAGTACTATCTCATTGTGGTTTTGATTTGTATTTCCCTGATCATGAGGAATGCTGAGCATCTTTTTAGGTACCTTTGTTTTCTTGGGAAAAATGTCTATTCAGATGCTCTGCCCAGTTTTTAAAATCAGATCGTTTGTTATTTTGCCATTGAGTTGTATGAGTTCTTTATATATTTTGGATATTAGTCCCTTATGAGGCATGAGATCTGTCAATATTTTACCTTTATTTTTTTTTTGTCTCTCTCTCTCTTTTTTTTTTTTTAGAGCTGCACCCACAGCATATGGAAGTTCCCAGGCTAGGGGTCGAATTAGAGCTGTAGCTGCTGGCCTACACCACAGCCACAGCAATGCCAGATCCAAGCCACTTCTGTGACCTACACCATAGCTCACAGCAATGCCGGATCCTCAACCCACTGAGCAAGGCCAGGGATTGAACCCATGTCCTCATGGATACTAGTTGGGTTCATTACCACTAAGCCACAATGGGAAGTCCCCCTTTTTTCTTTTTTTGTCTTTTTAGGGCCACACCTGTGGCATGTGGAAGTTCTCAGGCTAGGGGTCAGATCAGAGCTGTAGCTGCTGGCCTACTCATTTATTTTAAATATGAACCTTTGCTAAAATGTTTTTAGAGTTGATGTCATTGTACTGTTTTTACCATTTACTCATTGCCGCTCACTTTTAAAAAATATGTGTGGGAGTTCCCATTGTGACTCAATGGGTTAAGGACCTGACCTTGTTTCTGTGGGGATGTGGGTTCCATCCCTGGCTTTACTCGGTGGGTTAAGGATCCGGCATTGCCACAAGCTGCAGCACGGGTTGCAGTTGGGACTCGGATCCAGAGTTGCTGTGGCTGTGGCGTAGGCTGGCAGCCGTAGCTCTGATTCGACCCCTAGCCTAGGAACCTCCATATGCATCAGATGGGCCCATAAAATATATAGGGAGAAGGGTGGGGGCAGGAGAGTCCTTCATCTCTGCTTCCTCCTCTCTTCCCAGCTGACTGCTCTTACAGTCCCCGTTTCTGCTTTATCACTTCCCACTCTCACCCCCACTGCTCCACTGAAACTGCTTTTACCAAGGTCACCTATGACCTCCTTGTTGCCAAACCCGATGGACACTTTTTGAAAGCAAAGTATAGTTGATTTACAATGTTGTGCTAATTTCTCTTGCATAACACAGTGGCTTAGTTATACACATATATACATTCATTTTTAAAAATATTCCTTTCCATTATAATTTATCCAGGAGATTGGATATGGTTTTCTGTGCCATACAGGGGGACCTAGTTGTCTATCCATTCTAAATGTAATAGTTTGCATCTACTAACCCCAAATTCCCAGTCCATCCCTCTCCCTTTCCCTTTCCCCCGTGGCAACCACAGGTCTTTTCTCCTTGTCTCAAGGTCTGTTTCTGTTTTGTAGATAGATTCATTTGTGCCATATCTTAGATTTCACATATAAGTGATATCATATGGTGTTTGTCTTTCAGACTCACTTCACTTAGTATGATAATCTCTAGGTCTATCCATGTTGCTGAAAATGGCATTATTTTATTCTTTTTTATGGCCAAGTAATATTCCATTATGTACTTGTACCACATCTTCTTAATCCATTCATCTGCCAGTGGACACTTCTTAATGTCTGTCTCCCTTGACTTTGCTGCAGCATTTGCTAGTTTTCATCACTTCCTCCTCCTGTAGCTTTTCTTTCTTAAACTTCTTCATGGTCTCCTCCTCCTTTACCAGCCCCTTAATTTTGGCATAAAACTCTGGGCATATATCCATAGTCCTCTCCCCATTTTATTTGCTTCCTGGGAAATGCCATGTGCACCTAACTTCAACCATCTTATGATGGCCGAGTGTGTATCTCCAGTTGAGCCCCCTCTTCCTTGAGCTCCAGATCCCACGTACTCAGCTATGCATGTGTCACAAGTACATAAAACTCAGCATGTCTAAAACGGAACTGTGCATTTTCCCCTGTAAACCTGTTCCCTGTCTCACTGACTGGCCTTGTTACCTACCAGATGGGCCAGGCCAGCTTACCCACCTAGTTGCCAAGTCAGTTTAGGTTCCTCTTAGTTTTTCATCTCCCTTCCTCCCAGCCTACTCAGTCATCAGATCCTTCTACAAGATAATACTGTAAAAAATCTCCCCCTCTCCCTATCTCTGCTCTCTTAGATTAGGCCTGTACTCAGTGCCTGAATGTCAGCAGTGGCTTTCTAGCTGGCCCTTCTGAACCTCTGTATTCTAAACCAGTCTTGCTAAAATAGAAATCTGATGTCAAGCCTCTGCTTAAAACTGTTCTGTGGCTTCCTTTTGCTTTCAGGATGAAGTCTAAACACCCTTTCCCAATATGCCAGGTCCTTTATGATTCAGCTCGTGCCAATCTTTCACACCTCGGCTCTTGCTGCTTTATATCCCAGCCATACTGAACTATGTATGATTCCCTGAACAGACTATGCTTCCTCACTCTTCCATAACTGGATGTGTCCTGCTCTTCTTCCTACTTGGAAAATCACTTTCTTTTACTTTGTGACTTGCTTAGCTGACACCTCTGGAAAGACTTTCCTAATGCCCCACTCTTTCGGACTTGCTTAGGTACATCTTTTCTGTTTTACAATACCTTGCACACACACACACACACACATGCACACACGTATGTATGTATGTATGCATATGTCATGTTCTAATTGTTTATTCAGTCTGTTTTTGCTAACCAGATTAAGAGCTCCTTGAAGGAGGGATCTTGTTTTCATCTGTGAACCTGCTTGGCACATATTCCATTCACATATATTAAAAGAAAGGCTGACTGGTTAGAATGAAAAGAGATAGGTAAAAAAAAAAAAAGAATGAAAAGAGATAGGAAGGTGAAAGGCTACTAATAGTGGAGTTCAGGAAAGTTCCTGACATTTGAATTCAATATGCAGTTGAGGTATATTTATACAATGGAATATTATTTGACCATAAAAAGGAATGGATTTCTGATACATGCTATGACATGGATGAACCCTGAAAACATGCTGAGTAAGAGAAGCCAGGCATAAAAGGTCACATGTTGTAAGATTCCGTTTATATCAAATGTCCAGAATAGGTAAATCTGGGTAGAGAAAAAGTAGAATAGCGGTTGCCAGGGGAATGGGAGTTGAGGTGGGAAGAAATGGAGAGTAACTGCTAATAGGTTTAGGATTTCTTTTTGGAGCAGTGAAAATGTTTTGGAATTGGATAGTAGTGATCCAAGTGGTGAATATACAACTTTGTGAATATACTGAAAGCCATGGAATTGTACAGCTTAAAAGTGTAAAATTTGTGCTATGTGAATTATATCTCCATAAGATCATTATTAAACCTATTGGTCAGTATAGTTTTATAGTACCTAGAACATTGTGCATCTTTGAATATCAATGTGATGATCCAGGTAAAATTCTAGTAATACATTGATATCATAGTGTCAGAGTCAGGACTTCTATTCCATGTTTTGATTTTACAACATCTATTTTAAAATTAAATTCTGGCGTTCCCGTCGTGGCTCAGTGGTTAACGAATCTGACTAGGAACCATGAGGTTGCGGGTTCGATCCCTGCCCTTGCTCAGTGGGTTGAGGATCCGGCGTTGCCGTGAGCTGTGGTGTAGGTCGCAGACGTGGCTTGGATCCCGCATTGCTGTGGCTGTGGTGTAGGCCGGAGGCTACAGCTCCGATTCGAACCCTAGCTGAGGGAGCGGCCGAAGAAATGGCAAAAAGACAAAAAAAAAAAAATCTGACCTTTTAATATTAGAAGAACTCAATCAATCTACAAACGTCATTGACTTTCCAGTTTGTAAAGTTTGTATTGTTTGGCCAGCCATGTGCTTTAGGAGTAACTTGAGAAGTGCATGTGTTTACGTCTTGTGAATTGACGGATGGAGGTGGTCAACACATTTCTAACATGATTACATTGTCAGGTTGGGATACCTTGGAGCATATTCTCTGTACAGGTGATTTGAATGTATTTTCTCATTTTGTTTCTATCCTAATCAGTTATTTATATCTTGATCTAGGAATACAGTGACATGTGTTGTTACCCTAGGGAATTTTGTCCCCTTCTGTATCACTGGATGATTAGAATAGCACACTCTTAGATTTGTGAATTCATTAATGCTTTAAAATGTCACTGCAGGAGTTCCTTTCGTGGCTCGGTGGTTAATGAACCCAACCAGTATCCATGAGGAGGCGGGTTCAATCCCTGGCCTTGCTCAGTGGGTTAAGGATCTGGCGTGGCCATGAGCTGTGGTGTAGGTCGCAGACGTGACTCAGATCCCATTGCTGTGGCTGTGGTATAGGCCAGCAGCTGCGGCTCCGATTTGACCCCTAGCCTGGGAACTTCCACATGCTGCAGGTGTGGCCCTAAGAAGCAAAGAAATAAAAATTAAAAATGTAACTGCATTTGGTCTAAAAATGAGGTTTGAACTCAGGGGACTACCATAAAAGAGTTCCTATTATCAATCCAAAGGTATGTGTGGGGTGCAGAAGAAGTAGTCTTTGTCTAAAAGAAGAGCTTATGTTATCCTTTTATTATTTCCAGGTCTTTTGGTGGGCCTTGTGCTTCGATATGGCATTCATGTTCCAAGTGATGTAAATAACGTGACCCTGAGCTGTGAAGTGCAGTCAAGCCCAACGACCTTATTGGTAAACGTTAGTGGAAAATTTTATGAGTATACGCTGAAAGGAGAGATTAGTTCCCATGAACTCAATAACGTTCAAGATAATGAAATGCTTAGGAAGGTAAGTTTGTCGTTAAAGGGAGTCTTTGAATTTTTACAAAAGTATAATAGCAGCAAAGTCATTCAGGAGAAAAATAATGAATTTTTAATGATATTTAGAATAATCAGTCTTTTAAAGTGGAGCAGACCTCAATGAATGTAATGCGGTGCTAAGGAAATTGACATGTCTGTAGCCTCATTTTTCTGATTGAGGCTAAGTAGCATAACCTTTTTTGTTTTACTCTGTAAATGTTTACAGTTGTAATAAATGGTGACCAGTATTGAGTTAAGCAGAATTTATAAGTGTTTCTTTCAAATTGCTTATGGCCCTTGAGGTTTTATAGTACTTCAGCACAGTGAGTTTGTTTGATAGTACCTAAAATTTTACATTTTTTATTTTTGGCCTTGCCCAAGGCATGTGGAAGTTCCCGGGCCAGGGATCAAACCCAAGCCACAGCAGCGACCCAGGCTGCAGCAGTGACAATGCCGGATCCTTAGCCCACTGCCTCACAATAGAACTCCCTCCATTAAAATATTTTGTATTCTTTCTTGCCTTGATTATGGTTTTTTTTTTGAATTTTTATGGCCACACTCGTGGCACATGGATGTTCCTTGGCCAGGGATTGAATCCAAGCCATGGCTGAAGCAAGGCCGGTTCCTTTAACCCACTGTGCCAGGGCAACGAGCAAACCTGAGCCTTCGCAGCAACCCAAGCTGCTGCAGTTGGGTTCTTAACCTACTGTGCCACAGCAGGAACTCCTTGATTATACTCTAATATTAAGCACAACTTAATCTTTCTTTAATTAATAATCTGGTGTAACTTCAGGGGCCTCAGTCTGAGTAGCAGTTAGTGTACCATGCTGTGCATGAAGCTTGATGTAGGTTGGGTTGCCTTTTCCCGGCTCCCAGACATTCCTGGAGCTGCATTCTCCTGTCCCTCTCATAGTTTCTATCCTGAAGCTTCTCAGGGCCTCTTTGCTCGTGTCTCTGTTTTTACCCACCCTTGGCCATTTGCCTCTGCTTCCGCCTTCTACATTGGCAGGACTTGGCTTTTATAGCTACTTGGTTGTGTTCCTGACCATCTTTAATGGTTTTTAAAATTGCATACAAACTTCAAGTTTACTTTGCAGCAAGGGTTTTTCCACCTGTGGAAAATTCCAGTTCCTTAAAAGTTCTAGGGAATGAAGTTTTAGCATGGGTATGTGTGTAGCTGCTTTGTGTTCATGTCAAATCCTACTACAGCCTTATGAACAGAAGGGGGTGTCTGTATTATTATAGGGAAGAGGTATTAAAAGGTATGGGCTATCAGGACTAGAAATTTGAGTTGTACAGAAACTTTTTACCATAATATGTTGTATACCTTTAGAAATGTTACCTATGCAAAAAGTCTGTTTTCCTCTTGCTGATAATAATGCTATACCCCTAGATTGTATATTACCAGTTTGGGGTCTCTTTTTTTTCCTTTTTTGACCTACCTGCAGCATATGGAGTTCCTGGGCCAGTGATCGGATCCCAGCCACAGGTGCAGCAGTGCCGGATCCTTAACCCACTGTGCCAGGCCAGGGATCGAACCTGCATCCCAGCGTTGATGCTGCTGATCCTGTTGCACCACAGAGGGAATTCTATTGGGTCTCTTTTATTTATAGCAAAGATATGTTCATGCTTTCTCTTATTTTAAAGATTTTTACTATAATAGTACTTTATTTTTTTTTTTAATTTTTATTTTTGCTTTTTAGGGCTGCACCTGCAGCACATGGGAGTTCCCAGGCTAGGGGTCCAATTGGAACTGTAGCTGCTGGCCTACACCACAGCCACAGCAGAGCAGAATCTGAGCAGTGTCTGCAGCCTACCCCACAGCTCATGGCAACACCAGATCCTTAACCCACTGAGCAAGGCCAGGGATAGAACCTGCCTCCTCATGGATTCGGGTTCGTTACTACTGAGCCATGATGGGAACGCCTATAATATATTTAAACATACCTCACACAGATAAGACTGAACTGACTGTTCCAACGTGATCTCCTTGTCATTTGGTTGAGAAGTGGAACAACGATTGTCCTATGTGAAGTATTTTTCATTTACCACAGTAGTAATATTCTTGCCTTTTGCCAATTTAACATTTACTCTTTTTTCGTTTTGCTCATTTGATGATGTAATATGAAATCTTCTGAGGGAATTCATTTAAAAAAATCTCTTTATTTTAACAGGTTACTTTTGATCCGGAAGTATTTTTCAACATATTACTTCCTCCTATCATATTTTATGCGGGATATAGTCTGAAAAGAGTAAGTGCCTTTGTATTTTATATGCTTTGAACAACCTTAAATTCCAGGGCTTTATCATCCTTGACACTTCAGAAACAGGCAGTTCTTTCCAGGTCCCCCACTCTCCTCTCTTTTGAGATGCCAAAATTTACGCCTATCCAAAAATTCTTTCTCTTATCTCCTTTAATGAATAATGCATTTGATATTAGCATAGCATACTAGAAGAGAAAACCTTTTCTTTTTTAAATAATTGGTGCGTATTCTTACACAGTGTAACTTTTTTTTTTGTCAGAGACACTTCTTTCGAAACCTTGGGTCTATCCTAGCATACGCTTTTCTTGGAACTGCAATTTCTTGTTTTGTAATTGGGTAAGTACTTGAGGCTTAAAACACTTTTAGCCTTCAAATTATAATTTTAAAATAATACATATTTGATTTATGCAGTGTTCTTGAATGTGTTTAAGGACTTTTGCAGTAAAATGTATTCACATAGATAGTAAGTTGTTTGAGTTTTCCTTAAGGCTAAGGCATTACCTTATTTAAATGGCATAAGGTAAATTTGGGATTAGTCACAAAGCACTGCAGTAGACCTATCTTCTTGTGCTTACTATGTTCTGACTTCTTTAACAGTTGATGTTTTTTTCTAAAGTAGAAATATGTTTATTGAACAGATCGATAATGTACGGCTGTGTAACACTGATGAAAGTAACCGGACAACTTGCAGGAGATTTTTACTTTACAGATTGCCTGCTCTTTGGTGCCATTGTATCGGCAACTGATCCAGGTATGTTGTACATGGGAGTGGGGCCCAAGTACTTAAGCTGTACAGTGTTTGGTCATCAGTGCACGTGTGTGGGTATTTCTTCCTTCGAGGTGTAGAATTTAGGATTAGGTACTCCCCATATTACTATATTTTCCAGTTGTAGAGGAAAAAAAGCAAAATTCATGGTTCCTTTTGGCTTAAGCAGACATTTTTTTCTCTTTCTTCTATTTCCTATTACTGATCCACAATTTGATGCAGTTTAGACTGGGCTATAAGGTATTTTCTCCAGAATTTCAGGTTGGTCTCTCTCCCAAGTGACTGGCTGTAGAAGATGAACTATAGGAGTTAAGATGGGTAATAATTTCCTTTCAAACTTCTAGATCCCTAAAAATCTGTTTACATTCAACTTTCTGCATTTAAGAGTAAGAAAAAGTTTTTAAATGATTGTTGGAAGGCCGTTGTGCAAGAACAAGAATGATTTTGGGTCATTGATGGGCTATAATACACATTGAAGAATTGTTTTTTTATAAAATTGCCTTTCTGATTATAAAATAGTTTTGATAGTGGCATGACTAGAGAATGAATTTAATTGTACTGAGGTGGATGAATTAGATTGTAGTTTTCCTAATATAATATTGGTGAGCTTCACAGCCACATTCGTATTAAGAATTTAGAGAATATGTGGGCTGAAGATGTAGGGATAAGAGCAGAGACTGCGTTTTTTTTGCACTAAGATGAATGCATTCTTTCACTAGACTTTAGATCCTTAGTAGAGATTTGTTCTGTTTTACCCTTTGACCTTGTAAGTTAATAATCTTCTTTAATTATCATCCAGCATAATTAAAGGTAGGATCCTAAGGTTATCTCTGAATTGCTATGTTAATGCTGATAACAGAGGGCCTTCTAGAAAGTAGGAAATGTGCTCTATATGAGATGATTTTTTAAAATTTTTATTTATTTTAATTAATGATTTTTATTTTTTTCCATTATAGCTGGTTTATAGTGTTCTGTCACTTTTTTTACCATACAGCAAGGTGACCCAGTCTCTCTCTCTCACACACACACACACACACACACACACATTGTTTTTTCTCACATTATCATGCTCTGTCATAAGTGACTAGATATAGTTCCCAGTTATATAAGATATAATTTTTAAAGCTCAGAGGACATTTTGGAGAGGTATTTGTGTAGTTTGGCATTTTTAAAACTGAAAATCATATCCCTCCTTGGAGATAGTCAAGGCTACTCCCTTACGGTTTGTAGCTGTTCCCATTATCAATATGAAGATGAGATGGTTTTTGCAAGGAGCCAGTGGTCTGTTTTCTGTGTTCTCTCACTAGAAGCAAGGTCCTTGATTTTTCAGAGTCAGTGAGAAATCTGAGTCAGTTGGACTGGCTACATTACTTAAAACTTCTGATTTTGTTTGCTAGGAGTATTGCCTGAATGGTTCAAGCAAAACCGTTTTGGTTATATAAAGTTGGATAGTTATATTTCTTCTGAATTATATAGGTATTTGCCCCTATGATAATTCTTTAATTTTGCAGTTGTTTGCTCAAGAGAAGAGTAAGCCAGAGGTTCTCTCTTTAAAATTCTACAGCCTTTTCTCCTGCCCTCCTTTTCTCCTTCTCTTGGTTAGCTTTGGTATCAGCATATGCCAGATGAAGTGCTTTGCACTAGAAACTGTGTCTGTTTAAATACAAGCTTCCTGTTTTTTGGTTGACATTTGAAAAGGCCCTCCCAACCCTGCTTATAACAATCTTTTGCGTTTGCTTGGGTTTATTTAGCAAGTGAGTTGTATGTAACTCAGCAATTAAAGTTAGAATGCAACTTTACTCTCTTTTGATTTTTCAAGAATTCTCATGTAATTGTTTCCTAAAAACAGGTTTTTTTCTCTCAAGCTGTAATGGCATGATAGTTGGCTTCTTATTAAGTTAAATATAGCACCTGTAATTCTGGTCATAAATTTTATCCCAACTGAAAACCAAACTTGTGTTTTCATTTTCTACTGTCTTTGCTGAACTGGTATGCTTGAAATTAGTGAGTCAAATAGAAGTGAGTTGTACGGCTCCAAGGAAAAAATGAAGTTTGTGTCAGGAAATGCTTTTCATAATAGTCTTCTTCATCAAAGATTAATGATCACCTGGTCTGTAAGGAATCCTGAATGTATTCTTTATGGAAAAGAGATGGACAAGATTATTAGCATTTGCATGAAGAATGTAGGCCAAGTCAGTCCTCCAAGATGATTTTCAGTTCTTTATAAGAGAGAGGAAGTAGACACTATAGGTACACGGTCAGGGAAAAGAAAAATATTGACATAAAGTTGCTGAGTCTTTAATATAGTAAGAGAATATTTGTTAAGATCGAATCTGAGATGAATAAATGAATTTCTAGTTAGGTTCATGTGTGCCATATATTAGATTCCAGATATAAGTGATATCATATGGTATTTGTCTTTCTATTTCTGACTTATTTCACTTAGTGTGAGAATTCTCTAGTTGCATCTATGTTGCTACAAATGACATTACCATGATGGAAGATAGTATGAGAAAAAGAATGTATATGTATGTATGATTGGGTCAATTTGCTGTACAGCAGAAGTTGGCACAAGATTGTAAATTATACTTTAATTAAAGTTTTAGATGGAAAAAATGAATTTCTAAATAACTTATGATCATCTATGGAAGGGAAATATTATATTTGTAACATCTTAATATTCCTCTGACTCCTTCTACTTGCTAGTGACTGTTCTTGCCATATTCCACGAGCTTCAAGTTGATGTTGAACTCTATGCACTTCTTTTTGGTGAAAGTGTCCTCAATGATGCTGTTGCCATAGTGCTATCTTCGTAAGTGTTTGTTTTCTTATTATATTTCGTATATTGAATGTTAGGCTGCTAAGAACCAAAAATCACTTATTAAGCGAAGTATATTATGAATGGAAACATTTGAAAAACAGAAGCATTTTTTTCCTCTTGAAGAAATACATGCTTATAGATAACATGGGAAGTGCAAAGAAGAAAAGGAAGAAAAAAATATGTACTCCCCAAACCTGAAGACTATTACTGTAAACATTCTAGGACATTTTTTAAATTCTTTTTTTTCAATGTGTAGTATTTTTACATTGTTGTGATTATAGTGTATATATAATTTTGTATTTTGTTTAACATTATAACATGGACATTTTATTTTTTCACTAAATTAAGTTTTGGGCACATATTCACGTGTTTCAAACATCAAAACTATATAGAAGGATGTACACTGAAAAGTCATGTTCTTACTCGGGTCCTCATCTACCTATTTCCCCAGCCCCTTATAGTTAGTCATTTTTATTAGTTTCTAGGGTATCCTAGTATTTCTTAATTCAAATCAAGCATGCATATGAATAAATATTCTTATTTTAAAAGTAATGTGCTGGGGAGTTCCCGTCGTGGCTCAGCGGTTAACGAATCCGACTGGGAACCATGAGGTGGCAGGTTTGATCCCTGGCCTCGCTCAGTGGGTTAAGGATCTGGCATTGCTGTGGCTGTGGTGTAGGCCTGCGGCTACAGCTCCGATTAGACCCCTAGCCTGGGAACCTCCTTATGCCGCAGGAGCGGCCCTAGAAAAGGCAAAAAGACAAAAAAAAAAAAAAAAAAAAAGTAATGTGCTATATATGTTCTATATCGGACTTTGGCATAACTGTATTCTGGAGATCTTTCTATATCAAAACAAGGAATTTCTCATTCTTTGTTTGTAGCCACATAGTATTCTATGTACAATATCATGAACTGTACTATAGTGTATTTAATCAGTCTTCTGTCGCTGAAGTATAAAGGATTTTCAGTCCTTTGCTATCTCAAGTAATGCCGTATTGATTAACCTTGAACTTAACTGTTTTATACATACATAGGTGTATTGGTACAATAAATTTCCAGAAGTAAGATTAGTGGGTTAATGGGTAAATACAGTTGTAATTTCGTTACACTGCTAAATTGCCTGTGAAAAAGCATTATGCTGTTTTGCATTTAAATCACCAAATTATGGGAGTGCCTGTTTTCTTATGGCTTCACCAAGAGAATATTTGTCAGACTTTTGAATTTTTGCCAATTTGATAATTGAGAAATACCTCATAAGTTTAATTTGTATTTCTCTTATTTAACATAATCATTTCAGAAACTTTAGGAAGTGTTAAAGAGTACCCTTTTTAAAGATGGTTAATGAAAATGTCTTAATCTAGCTATAGAAATTACTGTGCATGCTATTAGAAGGTATTTTCAGGTAAAAGTGGGTCTGAACTTCTGAGGAACTCAGTCCTGCCAACTCACTCCTACTCCTATTAAGCAAATATTTAACCCTACAGATAGTTGCTTTTATTCCATACCAGAACTTTCTATGATAGAGCAGTAAAAGCCCTTCACATTTCCTTCTTATTACTTTTCTTTCTTTCCTTCATTTCCACTTCATTAACGATGAAAGTAATCTGTCACCGACTCTGGTTCACATAGCTTGATTGCCCTATTGTCTGACTACAAAGTGGAAAATTAGCCTTTCTGAGAGGTAACACTAATCCGTTAAATGTTGTGTATGAACATGTGCAAAAGATCAGCTCTCTTTCTTGACTGTAAATGTATGTTAATTTTACCTCCTCCACCATATTTATTGCCAGATTTTTTTGTGCCGTCTACCACTAATGTAAATTTAATTTAAGAAATAAAGCCTAGGAGTTCCTGCTGTGGTGCAACAGGGTCGGGTCGACAGCATCCCTGCAGCACTGGGACACAGGTTTGATCCCCAGCCTGGCACAGTGGGTTAAGGATCCGGTGTTGCCACAGCTGGGTGCAGGTCGTCACTGTGCTTCTGATCTGCTCCCTGGCTTTTCTATGATTCAAAGGGAGGAAGAAATGGATAATATGCTTATAACTTATATGTTACAAAAACTGAAGCTACAAAGATTGTTGAAGTTTTCAGTAATAGGAACATGTGAGCTCTCCAGTGCTACCCGACAGAGAATAGGGAACAGGCAGTTATTTTTAGCATCAGTTCACCCTCCTGAATAACTATTCTGCTCCTTAATCATCTTACTATATGTAATAAGTGTTCATGGCCCTAACAGAGGAAGAGTCAGAAAAATCTCTCTTCCAGTCTTGTTTTAAACTAATGTGTCCTGTGCCTCAGCTTTTCCATTAATAAAGCAACTTATTCCCTGCAACTTTATTTATTTATTTATTTATTTTGTCTTTTGAGGGCCACACTCACGGCATCTGGAGGTTCCCAGGCTGGGAGTCTAATTGGAGCTGTAGCCGCCAGCCTACACCACAGCCACAGCAATGCCAGATCTGAGCCACGTCTGCGACCTACACCACAGTTCACGGCAACACTGGATCCTTAACCCACTGAGCAAGGCTGGGGATTGAACCCGCGTCCTCATGGATGCTGGTCGGGTTTGTTGACCAGTGAGCCATGACAGGAACTCCATGTCCTGCAATTTTAAGAACAGTTAGTGTTAAAAGAAAAAACTCATTGGAAAATTCAGAGCTTGGGGGTTTGTGTATCAGTGTTGGTGAAGAACAAATGTGTTAGAAAGAGAATGCCCTTTCCATAACGCTTCTCCCAAAGGGAGCAGGACTTCTCCTGCTGCAGCTTTCTCACATTGGGCCCTGTGAGAGGATTCAGCCTTGTAGAGAACGATTCAAGTGATAGTTTTCTCACTTTTCCTAAGGATGGTCCTTAGCTAGTACTAGTCGAAATTCGTAGGAGAGAAGTTGACTCATTGCATAGTCTGGTGGAACTGCGGTGGGGAGGGCTGTTGTACAGGGCAATTGTTAGCTGTGTGAGTGTCTTCACAGAGGTGATCCAGTAAGTTGCTGCCGCAGAGAAGAAGGGAAGGCAGTTATGCTGCAGCCTATGGGAGCTTACGAGCTGGAGTGCTCAGCGATACGTTCGGCATCATCTTTCATTTGTCTTTAAAAGTACATTAGGTAGAAGTAGTCTTCTTTGTGTTGACTTCTGTTAGGTCGATGAGTTTCTAGTGTGTGTATTCTATAGAAACAGCCTTGTACAAAGAGGGGGACCCCTTTCCGAAGGGCTTCTGTTTGGCAGTTAACAAGTTAAGATATCCCTTCTTGAAATTTATGTCCAAAGTTGTTTTTGTTTGTTTTTTGACCCAACAGGTTAGCAGTACTTTTTTTTTTTTTTTTTGCCACCCCCGTGGCACTTGTGGAGGTTCCTGAGCCAGGGATGGAACCTTCTTCACAGCAGTGACCTGAGCTATAGCAGTGACAGTGCCATATCCTTAACCTGCTGAGCTACAAGGGAACTCCTAAATATATTAATTTTTAGACAAAAAGAGGCATATATATACTTTTCTGTAACTTGCTTTTTGCACTTGGACGTTCTACTATGTCAGTACCTCCATTGTTCCATTGTACAGATACACGACAAATTCACCCCTCCGATACCCTATTGATTAGTATTTGGTGGTTTCTAATATTGTATTATTGTGAATAGCACTAGCGTGAACATGTTTATGTGAAAATGTCTGAATCCTTGAGAGTATTTCTGTGGATAATTTTTAGAAGGAGTATTTCTAGGTCGATGGATATGATCACTAAAAAATTGAGGGATAAAGTCATATTTCCCTCCTAGAATGTCATCCAGATCTGTTGAGAAGCCATTGCTCAACATGTGAAAGGAGCCATAGGTAGAGTAATACCCTATTTTAGGAGTGTAGCACAGGGAAACCGTCCAAAATTTTTAAAAAGTACAAATAGGTTCTTTCACACTGTTATTTATAGTAGCAAAAATATTAGAAGTGACTTTTAAATGCTCCACAACGAGGAAATGGTTAAGTAAATTATGTTCCATTCATTTGGACCATTTTTGAAGTCTTAAAAAACCATGGTTAGGGAGATTGTAATAATTCTTATGTCATTGTCAGTTGAAGAAGCAGAATTCAAAACCATCGGTTCACTCTGATTACAACTAAACATGAAATGGCATGCATGTAACAAAAAGAAGGGAAAGAAATACAGAAGGAAAGTAAGAGATTTGTCAGGGAAGTGGAATGATGGGGTGATTTTCTGTCCTGAATAGTATATTGTGTTACTCTCAGGATTTTAAAAGATGTATTCATCAAAATGTTGTTGCTTCAAGATAAAATGTTGACTGATGTAGAAAAGATGAGTTAATATTTCAGTCCAGAGGCCTGCATTTGCCTGAAAAGGAAGAAAACAAACCTCTTATCTGTTTTTAGCCCCCCACGCTTTTCCTGTGTTCTTGTACACTTTAGTGATTAAAGAATGGAGTAATGATTAGTGTGAATCTTGAGTTTCTGTGAACTAATCCAGGGAAAGCAGTCTCGGGAGGCATGGCATTGATTTTTTTTGTTCCTGCCAGCATTTTGAAAACTATCGCCAGGGAGAAAGAAGGTTGCTGTAGCACTATCTTTTCTTTTCTCTAGCTGGCTGCCGTCTTTTCATGTTATAATGTAATCAAACCTCATTTATAGTGGTGGGGCTCTTTATGTGTAGTAAGACAGCATGACATTAAAGGCCATTTCACAGTTCCTAAAACAACATCACATCCACTGGTCTCAAAATGATCAGGTCACTTTGAAGGTTTAAATGCAGATGTTTCAATTTTTCAATTCAGATTGAGTCTCAGAAACTTCTGGATACCATTACCAGAAATTTGTGTTAGAGCCATACTTCAGTGAAATAGATAAAATTAGGAAAATTTAGATTGGTCGAAGATTTTGTTTTGTTTTGTTTTTTAACTTAACTAGGGAGGTACAAAGAGAACTTGGTGTACACGGTATAGCAAGGCCACATGTTAGCCTTGAACCAGAAAAAATACTGCAGTAACCACAGGGAGAATTCATTATATTCTTAGGAATGTGGTTTTTCTCCTTTTCTTTGATATGACTTGTGTGATATCTTTGAATCTGGTCTTATTATAAAAACACTGGCACCTCAGTTAACTGAGATGAGGATTGATTCAGTAATGGTAGGTGCTTTTGCCAGAGACCTGCTGGCAGCAGTGATTTTCTCAGCTGCATTTATTTCCTGGGGCAACTGTTTTAAAAGAAGTACTTTTAGACCAGGTTTGGACTATGAGTTCAAGATGGAGAATGTCCCTTGTAATTGCCTGTCTAGCCTCTTAGGGAGTGACTTTCTTTCAGAAGTTTGAGGTGGAGGATCCAGCTGGTATGCTAAAAGTACTGTTGAGTGCATTCTCATTCCTTGGAAGGCCTTTCAAACCCCTTGTCCAATAAAAGTCCATTTCAGTGAGTGAAGAGGTCAGAGGCATTGGGCCCATTCTGGTATTCTAAGGATTGAAAGGGTACTTCAGTCATCTTTTTTTTTTTTTCCATGGAAACGCAGGTTAAGTATTGACTAGTATTCCTTATATCCTTCTGCCTCGGTTGGAAATACGGGAGATTTTCTTTAGTTTTGTTCGCATTGGTATGTTAGGGCTTTCAGTCACTCAGTACCAGTAAGTTGTAAACAGATTCATAAAAGAATAGTACTGCCCAGTGTCTTGGGGCTGGAATAAAAGGCTTGGTACAACAGCCTTCATAGAGAGGATCTGAAAATGTTCTACCTTTTGAAATTGTCGTTTAAGAAAGGCTGGTTTTTCTTGCTAGCTGGATCTACTGTGATGTGGTAACCTTTGGTTCTTATTTTGGCAATTCAAATCCAAAGTGTTTGGTTTTTGCCCCTCCTCTGATTTCGTCTTTCAGGCTCTACACTAGGTAATTTTTTTAGCATTTATTTATTATTTTTAGATAATGTTTTAAAAGTAAAAGTTGCTTCCAGAAGTAAGAACAGTCTCTCTCTTGTAGCTCCATAGTAGCATACCAGCCAGCTGGAGACAACAGCCACACCTTTGATGTCACAGCCATGTTCAAGTCTATCGGGATTTTCCTTGGAATCTTCAGTGGATCTTTTGCAATGGGTGCTGCTACTGGAGTGGTGACAGCTTTAATATCCTTTTACTACGTTTATCTTTGCTTGTTAACTTCACAGAGTAATCATATACTGTGTTTTGTGGTCTCTCCTAGTTCCATAATTGACATTGTGTTATAATTATTAACCTTACAACCCAGTACTTAGTTTGAAAACATTAGGCAATCATCTGTACCAATAATTAAATAAAATAATTTCATTGTTTTGCATAGGGCTCCATGCCCTCAAACACGCACTACCAAAGTCGAATTAGACACAGTGACCCTTTAGGGTGAAATGTAAGGTTGTAGATGGAATTGATACCAAGGTAAATACAGTCCAAAGAGCCTCTGGGTGTCCCGTGCTGCTGTTCAGCCTAGCAGTCTTCTGCTCTTTGTTTAATAGGACAAATAGGACAGTATAGCCTTGATGCCAGCTGAACAGAATAGGGTTCCTGGGTTAGGACAGATGGGAGTTCATCTCAGCTCTCACTGATTTTCACCTCCTGCTCTTGAGTCCTCTGCACTGCCACTAGTTTGCTGTCAGAAACACTGAGCACGTCATTCTTGTATTCAGTCAAAAAAATTCTTGATTGTCTGCTAGATGCCACGTGCTCTGCCCTCTGTATCAAAGATAAACAAGACAGCTGTGGCCTCTGCCTTCGGAGCTTCTGATAGGGAGGCGTTGACACTTCACCTCATGGGACCTCAGTGTAGGGGGGTAGAGGGCAGGGACCGGAAAAGGAGTGGGACTTGAGGATCTCTGAAGGACTTCCAGCTCTAAAACTTCTAAGGTACTTTCCTATAAAACAAATACTTTTTCCAAGAATCTGTTCTTTTGCTCTACTTCAGCCTTGTGCTGGAAGAGGCTTCCCTACTGTGGTATGCGGAAGATTGAAAGGGTACGTTTTACAGACAAACTGAGGCATAAAGGGACAGCGAAAAGAGATCTGAAGGAGGACCCAGAACAGATAGCATCTCTTCCCCCAAAGAGGTTCCTTGAGGAACTGACCCTTTGCGTTGTCGTGCACGGTGGTTGGAGTGAGTGTAGATTCCCACCTGAGGTCTCCCGCAGCTTGACTCAGGCCCTTCCATGGCCACGAACATGGTATAAGTGAGTGGCAGGCCTCAGTGTCTTCCTCGTGGAATACTCTACATCACAGAGGAGCCGGAGGAGGAAATAAACATGAAATCTCCTGGAAATGACATTTTTTGTTTGTTTGTTTTTTAGGGCCGCACCCATGGCATATGGAGGTTCCCAGGCTAGGGGTTGAATCGGAGCTGCAGCTGTGGGCCTACACCACAGCCACAGCAACGCAGGATCCGAGCTGCGTCCGTGACCTAGACCACAGTACATGGCAACGCCGGATCCTTAACCCACGGAGCGAGGCCAGGGATCGAACCCACACCTCATGGATACTGGTCGGGTTCATTACATCTGAGCCATGACAGGAACTTCTGACTCATTTTTAATAAATGTGAATCGCTGTAATTATGGAAGCTGTCCAGCTTTGGGTCACAAATTAATTGGGTTGGCATATTGTATATCTAGTCTGTCGCTCTTGTCCCTTACTGTTCTATCTGCTTTTTACTCCATGGTTTCCTGCAAGGCATGTGATAGCCATAAAACAATTGCATAGGCTGAGCTGTAGAACTTGCTCACACAAGGGCAGCTGCTGACTGCGTAGTACAGCGCTTCAGTTCAGAGCTGCCTCACTTTGGTGCCACCTTACACTGAGACTTGGGTGTTGGGCGGGAGAAGCCTCCATTTGCCTTCATGTTGGCCTTGCTTTCACTACTGATTTTTTCTAGTCACATGTCTGTGTTATAAGATCTTCTCAACCTTGACAGTCTTACGTGACAAAGTTCACCAAACTACGGGAGTTCCAGTTGTTAGAGACAGGCCTGTTCTTCCTGATGTCCTGGAGCACCTTCCTCTTGGCTGAAGCTTGGGGTTTCACAGGTAGGTTACCTTGTCCTTTAGTTGTCAACCTTTGTAGAGAGTGACTTAGCCAGTCTTTTTTTTTTTTTTCTACAAGTGAACCAACTCCTATAGTATTTGAACAATCTTGTTAGGGTTGGGATTTATACTGTCACTATAGAATGTTACAAAAAATTCTCAATGGAAGTTAAGTTACAACTGAAAGTTTTGACACTCAGTATGTAATTTAGTCCTTTAAAATAAGAGCCTCAGGAATTTCGTGGTGGCTTGGCAGGGTAAGGATCCAGTGGTGTCACCACTGTGGCTCAAGTCACTGCTATGGCATGGGTTTGATTCCTGGCCTGGGAACTTCCACATGCCATGGGTGCAGCCACAAAAAAACCAACCAGCCAAACAAACAAAAAAACCAAGAGCTTCAGTTTAAAAATTGGGAACTCTCCTTTGATAAGAACTTGGAACTCATTGTCTTTATAGGTGTGGTCGCAGTGTTGTTTTGTGGCATCACACAGGCCCATTATACGTATAATAACTTGTCCACGGAGTCTCAGCATAGAACTAAACAGGTAAGAGAGTTTATAGGTTATGAATAAACTTTCCCTCCTTGCAGTGAAACAGAAGTTGTTTTGTGCTAAGAAAAAATAATCTTTGATGTGTTGAAAGTGATGTCTGCTTATTTCAGCTCCTCTTCCATTGACTCCAGCAAATAGATGGGATGGGCAGACTGAAGGGTGACAGCTTTTAGGGTAGAGATAGGTCAGCAGAATAGCCAGGGGCTATTCCTGCTCTGGCTCCAGGGGTCAGTCATTTAGCTTCGTTTCCTTGTTTTCCTCACCTAATGGCTTTTTGTTCCTTGCACTTTGATGGAAGTATAACTGACATACAGCACTGTGTAGGTGTAAGGTGTACAGTGTCATGATTTGACTTACATGACATGATGGCTAAAGTAAGTTTAGTGAACATCCATCATCTCATGTAGATACAAAATTAAGGAAATAGAAAAAAATTTTTCTCGTGATGACTCTTAGGATATTCTCAACAACTTTCATATATAACATACAGCAGTGTTAATTATATTTTTCATGTAATGTACAACAATATAATTTGTCATGTTGTACATTATATCTCTAGTACTTACTTATCTTGTAACTAGAAGTTTGTACCTTTTGATTACCTTTGTCTAATTCCCCCCAACCCCTGCCCGATTTCTTTTTCTCTGAGTTTGTTTGTTTGTTTGTTTTCGAAGTATAATTGATCTACACTATGTTAGTTGCAGTTATACAACATAGGGATTTGATTTTTCTATACATTTCAAAATGATCACCAAGATAAGTGTGGTTATGATACGTCACCACTCAAAGATATTTCATAGTTACTGACTGTATTCCCCACACTGTGCATGTCATCCCGTGACTCATTTATTATACAACTTGGAATTTTGTACCTGTCGGTCTTCATCACCTGTGTCTTTCCCTCCTGACCCCTCTCCCCTCTGCAAACTACCTGTTTGTTCTCTGTATATATGACTCTGTTTCTGTTTTGTTATATTTCATTTATGTAGGTTTTTAGATTCTACCTTTAAGTGAAATCATACAGTATTTGTCCTTCTCTGACTTAATAGGATCATCTCTAGGTCCATCCAAATTGTTGCAAATGGCAATACTTCATTGTTTTTATGGCTGAGTAATATTCCATTACACACACACACACACACACACACACACACACACACACACACCCCACATCCGTTCTTCTACTGATAGGCAGTTAGGTTGCTTCTATATCTTGGCCATTGTAAATAATGCTACAGTGAACATTGGGGTGCATATATTTGCTGATGTCTTAAGTTTAAATGCATTCTCCCTCCCCCATGTTTACCGGCTTTGACATCACATTTTATATCCTTTAGTTTTGTGTATCCCTTCACTACTTACTGCAGCTATCAATGATTTTACTACTTTTATATTTTAACCTTCCTACTAGCTTGGTACATGGTATACAACCTTTACTGTATGTTTGCCTTTACCAGTGAGATGTCTTCTTTTGTGATTATCATGCTTCTGGTTGTGACCTTTTCATCCCAGTGATGTGAACGGGTAGAGGCGGCCAGGCGGCAGGGGCATTCAGAGCATAAGAGTGTAACGTGTGGGCCCTTACTCCCTCAACGAGGGCTGAGACCTATGTAAAACAGGAAGTCACGTGGCACGGGGGCATGGTGAGAGTTGTCACGAAGCACTCTCTGCCAGGATAAAGGAATCGGAAGTGGACCTCACAGCCTGTACAGAGAGCAGTGCCTTTAGCTGCTATATGTAGAGAGCTGCGTAGGGTGGGGGCATAGAAGAAGATGCCGGTGGCAGAGATACCCTTAGGCTCATTGCAGCAGCGTTGTGGATGGGACATGATGAAAGTTAGACTAAGGCAGCGGCAGGGACAGCAAAGCACATTCCAAAAGAAAAATTGGCGGGGTTTGGAGGAGGAGGATAGGAATGACTGAATATGGGGATTGGAGAAGGGAAGCTGATTGGGGAAGCGAAGGGGTGATGCTTCTGGCTTTTTCTGTGGAGCAGGAATGACGTCTCTGCATTTGCTCCCCTCTGAATCACGTATTTTGGGGGATATACATGAATGTTACATGTTTGAAATATGTTTCATTATCATAGTAATGCTCATGTTTTCAAGTTATATAACTATTTACTGGACTAACCTTTTAAAATTTCCTTTCAGTTGTTTGAGCTTCTCAATTTCTTGGCAGAGAATTTCATCTTCTCCTACATGGGACTGACACTCTTCACCTTCCAGAACCATGTCTTTAACCCAACATTTGTAGTAGGAGCATTTGTATCCTTTATTATGTGTTCTGTTTTGGAAACTTTTTTTTTTTTTTTGGTCTTTTTGCTATTTCTTTGGGCCGCTCCCGCGGCAAATGGAAGTTTCCAGGCTAGGGGTCTAATCGGAGCTGTAGCCACAGGCCTACGCCAGAACCACAGCCACGCGGGATCTGAGCCGAGTCTGCAACCTACACCACAGCTCATGGCAACGCCGGATCCTTAACCCACTGAGCAAGGGCAGGGACCGAACCCGCACCCTCATGGTTCCTAGTCGGATTCGTTAACCACTGCGCCACGACGGGAACTCCCTTGGAAACTTTTTAATTGAGATTTGCATGTGTTTTCTGGAGGGGTGGTTGTTAAGAATACATTAAATACATGAAATTTTCCTGAGTAAAGCAAATAAGGGTTTCAACACTTTATTCAGTTGCCATTTTTGTTTATTGCACAGATAATACTGACAGATTGAAATGAGAGAAAAAAGATTCCTACCCTTCTGCCAACTCCAAAACATAAATCTGTTTGTCCTGTGTTGCTGCAGGAAGAAAGAGATTGGATGGAGGGGAGCAGTGCGCAGTCTGTGCCACGGGCGGTGGGTGAAAGATGGTGAAAGCTGGAAGGGGGCTCGCCCGCCTCCCTCCCTCTGCCCTCCCCATTCCCCTCCTCCCCCCGCTTCTCTAGTTGAGTTTTAAAAACCCAGCTGATGACAGGAGAGAGAGCCATCAGTAAAGCCAGCCTCATGGGACTGCGGGAGGAGCTGGAATCCCGGAGCCTGTGGGGTGGGCCTGGCCTTCAGTGGGAGGAAGCGCAGCCCCACTGCTGTTCCAGGAGAGGGTAGGGTATGTAGAGATGGAGGTGCATTCGCAGGATGGCTTTCCTGTCTGATAACTTCTATTTTTATCTGTAAAGTAGGAGGTGAGATCAGCTGCTGAAAGTGAGATAGGAGCAGGTGGCCTATCAGCTATCTATTATATAACAAATTACCCTGAAATTTAGCAGCTTCACAACAAACACGTATTATTTCACACGGTTTCTGAGAGTCCAGAGGCCAGGAGCAGCATGGCCGGCGGGTTCCCGCTCCAGGATCCCTCGTGGGGTTGCAGTGGTGCTCTGGGCTGGGACTGCACGCTCTCGAGACTGGCGAGGGCTGCAGGAGCCCCCCAGGGCTCACTCACGCGGCTGTTAGCTGGAGGCTGCAGTTCTCCACACAGACCTCTCCAGCTCCCAGCAGAGCTTCCTCCCGAGGGGAAGAGCTGAGAGGGCACCAGCGTGGAGGCCCGAGTGCCTTTTATAACTCACCTTGGGGGTGACATACCGTCATCCTTTCTGCCACTTGCTGTTGGTCACACAGACATCTCTGGTACCGTGTGAGTGGAGACGACACAAGGCTTGTACATGCGAGGGACCCTCTGGGCGGCTGGCTTCCATAGGTGATAGGAGTTTTGAGGAGAGGGTTCGGAAATAGTTGTCGCACAGAGTGGGAGAGTGAGTTGACCAAAGAACTGCAGTCGGGTCACTGAGCGGTGTTAGGGATCCATTTGCGTTTGAGGAATAGGTATTAACAGTAGAATCATTCTGCCCTGCTGTGTGACTTTGTCCAGGAGTATTTAGCTATAAGCATGGAGGAAATAGATGGTCGGGCCCATCCTAGTTTGGAGTTTCGTCAAGTTGGTGCAGTAAAAGCAGAGGGGAAACAGGGGAAGGTGGATGTAGGGTATTGGCAAGAGTGCTGGTGAAATGTGCCTGAGAAAGGAAATGAAGGTGGGAGAGGATGGACAGAAACACAGTGGGGACTTTGGCCTGAAGGTCTCGGTGAGGTGGAAGAATTATCCAGGATGAACGTGAGATGTGGAAAGAGAGATTGTGGTCAGAGAGAGGAATGTTTGAGTTAGTGATTGTCAATAGAAGCATTTTTAAAAAAACTACCTCAGGGAGTTCCCGTTGTGTTGCAGTGGAAACGAATCCGACTAGGAACCATGAGGTTGCAGGTTCGATCCCTGGCCTCACTCAGTGGGTTGAGGATCCGGTGTTGCCGTGAGCTGAGCTGTGGTGTGTAGGTCGTGGATGCAGCTCACGCCTGGAGTTACTGTGGCTGTGGCGTAGGTCGTCACAGATGCGACTCGGATTCCATGTTGCTGTGGCTGTGGTGTAGGCTGGCAGCTGTAGCTCCTATTTGACCTTGAGCCTGGGAACCTCCACATGCTGTGGGTGTGGCCCTAAAAAGACAGAGGCAACACTGGATCCTTAACCCATTGAGCGAGGCCAGGGATCGAACCTGAAACCTCATGGTTACCAGTTGGATTTGTTTCCACTGAGCCACAATGGGAACTTTTTTTTTTTTTTTTTAAAGGGCTGCTCCTTTAGCTTATGGAGGTTCCAGGCTAGGGGTCGAATTGGAGCTGCAGCTGCCAGCCCACACCACAGCCACAGAAAAGGGGGATCCAAGCTGTGTCTTCGACCTACACCACAGCTTGCCACAATACCAGATCCTTAACCCCTTGAGCGAGGCTGGGGATTGAACCTGTGTCCTCATGAATACTACTTGAGTTCGTTACTGCTGAGACATGATGGGAACTCCAAGAAATACTTTTTTAATTAAAACTTTAAGTAGGATCTGTATTTGAAAGTGAAGTACTGAAATGCCATTCTGCAGAGTCTTAGCCTTTAGAAAATGAATCCCAGGCAAAAAAAATGATAGATCCTTATTCATAAGAGAAGAAGCTTAGCTGGAGTTCAGTAACTTCAGTAACTTCAATCCTGCTAGTCTTTGAGAAATTTCTGAGCAATCAAGTGGTTTGATCCACTACACTGATCTAGAAACGAGGCTTAATATTCTCTATAGGTTTCTGAGTTTGTTAGGAATTGAATCTTCCTCCATACAGAGTCCTACCATGGAAATTGACTCTTACTCGGAGCTCGTTCTCTTGCTGGCTACGTTAGTTAGGATATAGATTTGGTTTCATGTGGCAATGACCAAAATTAACCAAGGTTTAATCAAGATAGAAGTTTCTTTCTCATGCAGAGGTCTGGACTGGTGTGGCAAGCTCAGCTCCACAGAGTCATCAGGGACCCAGGCAGCCTTCTTGTACCCATCCTTAGGGAGGTGCCCTTGTTCTTAGGACCCACTATGGCTCACCCCCATGTCTGCCAATTCCCTTTAAGTTCTTGAGCCAGAATATGGGCACATCACTTCCACTTAATATCCATTGGTTAGACCTACCTGGGAGGGGGCTGGAATTACATTCTTTTTATCTAGGTGGCTACTTACTCAGATGAAAATTGGACATGAGAGGGAGGAAGCTACTATCAAGGGAAGAAAAATAGATGTTGGGGATATAACTAGCAGTCGCCGTCACATTGGCCCACATGTTTTGTTGTTATTGTTTCATTTTCTTGGTGTGTGTGTGTGTTTTTCCAGAGAATCCCTGTTTTTAATGACCTTTGTATTCTAAAAGAGTTTTGAATTTACAGAAAAATCGTGACTACAGAAAACTCTCATATATCCCATACCCAGTTTCCCCTGCTATTGCCATCTTACATTAGCGTGGTGTACTCGTCACAGTGAATAAACCAATATTGATAGATCATTGTTAACTGAAGCTCATCCCTTATTCAGATCCCCAGAGTTTTTCGCTAATGTCCTTGTTCCGGTCCGAGGTACTGTCTGGGCTGCCACATGTCACTGAGTTGTCACACTTAAGGAGGTTCCAGTTGACTGCGACAGTTTCTCAGACATTCCTTGTCTTTCATTTTCAAAGTCAGACATTCCTTGACTTTGAGGGGGTCCTGGTCAGACATTTTGCAAAATGTCCCGCACTTGGAATTGCCCTGATATTTTCCCCATGATTGGACCAAGGTTGTGCATTCTTCAGGGGGAAGACTACAGAAGTAACGTGCTGTCTTATCAAGGGTACCTACTATTAGCGTGTTAATAACCTCAGCGTTAGTCTTAATCGCTTGGCCTAGCTAGTGTTTGTCTGCTGGCTCCACTGTAAAGGTACTCATTCAGCCCCTCTCTCTGTTGTACTGCTTAGAGGGGAGTCACTGCAGGGAGCTGCACGTAGGGACTGAGGAGTTCAGTTCCACCTCCTCGAAGACAGAGTACCGACAAAATTATTTGAAATTCTTTCCATGGGAGATTTATCTATTCTCCCCATGTTACTGTTGTAAGCCATTGCTTATTTATCAGTATGGACTCATTGATATTTATTTTATACTTTGGGTTATAATACAGTACTGCTTTAATATTTTGTTGCTCAGACTGTTGACAACTTTGGCCATTAGAAGCTCTTTCCATGTGCTCCTGTGTCACTTGTGTGTGGTTTTTTGTTGGTTGGTTTGTTTTTGTGAATGCTTCCTCACTTTCTTAGAACTGCAAGATAGTTCATACTCACCTTGTATATTTGCTGCCCCAGCCCTAGACTCGGCCGTTTCTCCAAGGAGCACTGGTTGGAATGGTATTAGAAACCAAGATCAGGGCTCTAGGTGTGCTCAGTGCTACTGAGTGTGCTGGCTTCTAAGCCTTTCCAGCTGACAGAGGAGAAATATATATGTGTGTATATTAACTCCTCTATCTAAGTGTACCTATAAATATTCACACAGGTAACCATCAGTATTTCTCTTAAGCCAAAGATGGCTGTGTCTCCAGCTCTAATCCATTACCACATGGGTCCCTCGAGCCTACTCCCCTTGCTGATCTGTGACTTCCCATTCCAACAGTGGGAACCCTGGCTCCCGCTTTCCACCATCCGTTACTTAATTGTTCCAGCGTGCATAGCAGTATCAGGATTGTCTCCTGTGCTCCCATGGAAATGGCTTTATCAATGAGCATGCAATGCTTCTGTGCAGTTCCTTTTTTTTTTTTTTTTGTCTTTTTGTCCTTTTTAGGGCCGTACCCGTGGCATGTGGAGGTTCCCAGGCTAGGGGTCGAATTGGAGCTGTTGCTGCCGACCTACACCACAGCCACAGCAACGCAGGATCCGAGCCACATCTGCGACCTACACCACAGCTGAAGGCAGTGCTGGATCCTTAACCCACTGAGCGAGGCCAGGGATCAAACCCGCAACCTCATGGTTCCTAGTCGGAGTCGTTTCCGCTGTGCCACGACGGGAACTCCGAGTTCCTTTTGCCTTTAACCCATTTCCAAGGTTACTTAGGTCAGCACTCTTTGCCCAGCACACCTTCTTTTGTTTTTAATCTTAGATTTTCCTTTGTGTTCCTTTCAGAAAATGAGGTGGAGACTGTATTGTAACCCCTGAAAGAAAAATTGTGTGTGTCAAGCAAGAGTCTCTGTGGACAGCAGACTGGAGAAAAAGGCACTAAAACCGGTTTCGAGTTAAAACCATTCTTAGTTCCCAGTAAGCCTTGGCTTTGAAGCAGGGTGGAAGTATAAACTCAGGAATACTTCAAGGCTGGCAGGAATTTCGGTGTCTGTGGTGTTTGAGCTGCCCTTTGTTCTGAGGAAGCCAGGGCAAGTTTAGCCAGTATCACTCTTCCCGCCACCAGCATTGACAAATAGGGTGAACTAACCTGTTCTATTAGTAATTTAAGATTATGCCAAAGAGGACTTCCCTGGGAGTCCAGCAGTTAAGGATCCAGCGTGGTCACTGCTGTGGCACAGGTTTGATCCCTGGACCAAGAACTTCCCTGTGCTTCAGGCGCTGAAGAGGCTCTGTTTTTAAACATGTTTCTGTTCATCTAGTGAATTTCTTATATATTAGACCTGTACTATCCAATTTGGTAACAACTAACCACATGTAATTATTTAAATTTAAGTTAATTAAAGTGAAATTAAATGAAACTTTCATTTCTTCAGTCACACTAGCCACACTTCAGGCACTCACCACCTTGGACAGTGCAAACATAGAACTGTCATGGCAGAAGGTTCCATTGGATGGTGCTGTGTCACGTAGCGGAATCCAAAGACTGTGTGTGAGAAACTGAACTTTTTAAGGTGATCTTTTACTGTCTTGAATGTAAAGTTTTAAATAATAGTAAAAGGAAGTATCCTTAACCTATTAATAATTTTAGATTGCTATTTTCTTGGGAAGAGCTGCCAATATTTACCCCTTGTCTCTCTTACTTAATTTGGGGAGAAGAAGTAAGATTGGATCAAATTTTCAACACATGATGATGTTTGCTGGTAAGTTATAACCCCCTCTCTTACCTAGTCTAAGAAACAACTCATACTGCGTATGGCAGCTTGATTTTCGGTGGAAACGATTTGTTGGTAATATAAGACTCCCTTAACCTTGAAGTTGCAACCTCTAGTAAAAAATTCTTTTAAAAAGTGTCCCATTCCCTGGCGTTCCCTGGTGGTGCAGCGGATCAAGGATCCAGCGTTGTCTATGCTGTGGCGCAGGTTCGCTCCCTGGCCCAGGGCCTTTGGCATGCTGCGGGCGCAGCAAAAAAATACTAAGTGTCTCGTTCCCTTCGGTGGGAACTTGTTCATGTTCTGGTTCCAAATTCTCAGTTCATAGCTATGTCCCGTATAGTGGAGAAGATAAAGATGAACACACTTTCACATAGAAACCTGTACATGCATGTTCGTGGCAGTCATGTTCATAACTGCCAACGCCTGGAAATAGCTCCGTGAGGGAAGGAATAAGCAAAGTGTGGCACATCCATGCCACGGAATACCGCGCGGCACTGAGAAGAGCAAACTTGGTACACACAGTGTGGGCGGACCTCAGAGGCATTGTGCTGGGTGAAAGCAGCCCGTCTCAAATGGTTGCACGCTCCATGTTCCATCTACACGACGACGTTGGCAAAAAGACAAAAGCGTTGCGATGGGAAACAGACCAGTGGTTGCTGGGAGTTTAGTAGGGTGACGAGAGGCTACACTCCAAAGAGAAAGCTGGAAGGAATTTGGGAGGGGGCAAGGAAACTGCTCTGTGTCTCAGCTGTGGTAGCGGTCACCTGCCTCTTAGACATTTGTCAAAACTCACGGAGCTGTACACCCCAAAGAGTGAACTTTACTGTGAGTCAGTTTTAAAATAGATTTCACAAAAGTTGTTAAATGACCGATGCTTCTGAGTATCAGCTTCTAATTCTTTTTTCTATTTGTATATACTTAGGCGGGTTAATATAGATGATGTACTTGTTCACGCTCTTCTCAGAACGTGCCTTATTTCTCTGAATTGATTTCACTCACACTGTGCTCCTTCCATGCCCCTGTAGGTCTTCGTGGCGCCATGGCATTTGCCTTGGCCATTCGAGATACTGCCACTTATGCCCGGCAAATGATGTTTAGCACCACCCTTCTGATTGTGTTTTTTACTGTGTGGGTGTTTGGTGGTGGCACCACGGCCATGCTGTCATGCTTGCATATAAGGTAAGTAATGACAGGGGACCTCATTTTAATGCTAAATTATAATTCAGGGTTTTTTTCTTTTAATCATGAGAAAAATTTAAGCTTTGACAAGTCCCTCATATTTCATTTCTTCCTTTAAAAAAGTATATAACATGTAGTACAGGAAAAAAAGGAAAATATGCAAAAGAAATATAAAAGCTTTGTTAACAGTTTGAGAGATGTCTTTCCAGACCTCTTGCTATGCATTATGTATTTTAATAGAAAGGAGCAACATTACAGGTACTCTTGTAAGCTGATTTTTAAGTGTACTATAGATTGGACATTTATGTTAGTGTATATCATTAGTTTAATGGCCGCATATGGTATGATTTATTAGCTATATCCCTACCATATTGGATTTTTCTGTTGTTGCTAGGATTTTGCTATTGGGGCTAACAATTGAGAATTTTGCTCTTACAATTACCATTAATAATGTGAACCTTTGTAAATGCATACATCATTGTACACTTGTTTATTTCCTTAGAATCCGTTCCTGGAAGTGGAATTGCTTGGTCAAGGCTTATGCTTATACAGAAGGCTTTTGATCTGTATCACCAGACCAGATCAAAAATTCTGTCTACAGCATATGAGATAGTCTGGTTTATCCCAACCCCAGTCAATACTAGATAGTGTCATTCTTTCTCATCTTCACGATCAGCACTGTTTCTGACCTAACAATCCAAGGCCAAGGTTGTAGGGTCTTAGTCTTGAATGCGTACTAGTTAATGTATTCAGTGGGAAAGCTCCCTCCTATCTCAGGAGTTTAGCGTTGGTTTCCATGGGTACAGCAGTCTATGTTGTTAAAGCCTTTGTAGATTTCACTTCTGTGTTTGGCTGAAACTTCTTGGACCTTAAGAGCTACTAGGCTTCCAGAATATGTAAGGTTCATTAGAGAAAATAGTATTTTACATTTTATAGAATCTGTTCTCCATTTTTTCCATTCTATTATGCTTTTCTTTAAACACTCTAAATAGCAACCAGCCCTAAATCAGACTTTCATTGTTGTTATTTGTCTTATCTCTCTTTACTGTTCAAATCCCTTTCTTACAATTTCTGTGTTGTTATTGTAGGTAATTGAAAATACACCGAGATAATGTAATAATGATTATTCCTTCAGAGAGGACCTGGCATTTGTTGAGCAGCTACTATGTGCTGGGCATTGTGCTAAGTGCATTTTACATATTCATCTAATCACAGTTGCTCCATTTTACAAGTGAGGAAATAGAGGCTTAAAAGGTTTCTAAGTTATTCAAGGACTTAAAAACCATTGGTGGACAGAGGAGCTTCCAGTCTCACCTAATTTCTCGTAGACGGCTGCATCAAGAAGTGAGGGTGGTCCATTTTGGAAGGATTAAACTCCTTTTTTTTTCCTCAAGAGCTTGTAAATGAAGACTCTTCTTTATTTTACTAAGAACAAAACTAAATGTAAGATAATTTAGGAAAATAAGACTCTTAGGTGGAATCTCGATATTTAAGTAGAATCAGTTCTCTTCCCTGGTTGCCTGCCACACAAACCAAACGAAATACCCATTGTTGCTACCCTCCCCCCATAAAACCCCACACAAACCTACCTACTAACATCAAGTCCAATCCACCTCACCAGCTTTGCAAGCTCTTTGGCCCCATCTTGCCTGTCCTGTAGCATAGTTTGACATCTAATTGTATATATTACTTATGAGACTTAGGTTAACTCTTGTCACTGTTACTGTTTTTCGGTGCAGGGGGGCCTCTTTGCAAACAGAGACTGGAATTAAGTTTCTCTTAACTCCCCCCAATTTTGAGGATACTAATACAGTCCTTTAGGTTTAAGATTCATGATTCATACAGGATTAGACTTGACTTTGAGTTCTTGCGCCATCGTTCAGTAATTCTGTGATCTTCAGCAAGTTCCTTAACCTTTCTAAGCCTCAGTTTCCTCATTTGTAACCTGTGTGATAGAATGTACCTCCCAAGGTTGTTGTAAGGATTCAGGGAGCTAATATGTGTAAAGCTCTAGGCACAGCATTTCATACGTACCTTTTACTCATTCATTCGATAACTACTGATTGAGCACCAACCATATGCCAGGTGCTGTGTTAAGCTCTAACTTAGTGTTTCTCAACTGGGGGTGATCTCCCCCCGACTCAGGAACATTTGGCAATGTCTGGAGACATTTTTGATGGTCACAAAATCAAGAGAGGGTGCTACTACTGGCATCTCGTTGGCAGAGTCCAAGGGTGCTGCTAGACACCCTAGAGTGCACAGCACAGCCCCCACGACAGAGAATGATCTAGGCCAAAATGTTGATAATGTGAAGGTTAAGAGACCCTGGTCTGGAGAGGTATGGTGGTGGTAATTAGATAGAAAAAGTCCCTGGTCTCATAAAGTCTATACGTTAGTGGGAAAAGACAGATAGTAAACTCATAAGCAAATAAATGATGATGACAATTTTAGATCGTATTAAATGCTTTGATGGCAAACAAGGTACTATGATGGTAGCTGAGGATAGAGTGTATTTTATAGGTAGAGATCAAGAAAGGTTGGATTTGAGCTCAGTCTACCTGAATGACGCGACAGTGCTAGTTAAACAGTGAGCAGGAAGAAGAGTGGTCCACAGAGGAATGAGCAAGTGCAAAGGCCCTGAGGCAGGAATCGGCTTAGCCTGTTAAATGGAAAAGGAAAGAAAGCCCACCTAGCTGGAATATCGTGATCAACAGGTAGGTGGGAAATGAGGTGGGCAGGGGTTGGCAAACATCTCCCGCAAAGGGCCAGAGAGTAGAAATTGTAGGCTTGGAAGGCCACGTGGTCTCTGCCTCAGCTACTCACCTCTAGCATGGAAGCTCCCATAGACAGTACACCAATTGGCTGCCATGACTGTGTTCCCACAAGACTATTCACAGAAGCAGGAGGTTCACTGGTTGTGGCCTGTGGGGCTGTGGGTTGTGTACCCCCTGCTGTTGGGTCTTGTAGGATGCGGTGAGGAGTTTGGGTTTTTATTTATTTATTTGATAATGATATTTTGTAATTTTTTCCATTATAGCTGGCATATGGAGGTTCCCAGGCTAGGAGTCTAATCAGAGCTACAGCTGCCGGCCTACACCACAGCTCACGGCAACACCGGATCCTTAACCCACTGAGCGAGGCCAGGTGATCGAACCCACAACCTCATGGTTCTTAGTCGGATTCACTTCCACTGAGCCACGACAGGAACTCTGAGTTTGGATTTTTAAATCCAGCCGCAATCTTGAAGGATTTGAAAGCATGAGAGTGACATGATCTGTTGTGGGGACAGTGGCTCCTCCGTGAGTCAGAGCCAGCCAGCTCTTCCTACATCCTTTCGCATGGTTTGTGACAGTCGCATTTGGCTCTGGGTCGTTTACCACACATACTTTACATTTCTCTCATCTCTGAGCCTTTGCTCATACTGTTGCCTCTGTCTGGAATTCTCTTTCACTCCCATGAAATGACACAGCTCAAAGGCCTTCCTTCTCCCCACTTCTATCGGAACCACTCTTCCACTTGCGTAACACAGGGTCTCACTGTTGCGGCACTTATCTCAGCCTTGTAAGGATTTAGCGAGTGGTAACGAGGTGTCAGACACTCTTTTTGAATCTTTGGACACCTTTTCTGGGTTAATCCTTGCAGCACCTCTGTGTGGTGGACATCACTCCCAGTTTCCAGGTTCATAGGGCTGCATAACTGAGTTCACACAGCTTGAAAGGAGCTGAGGTCAGACTGGAAGCCAGCTCTCCCTGATGGCAGAGCCCTGGGGGATCACAGTCCCGTTGTGTCTGTCTCCCCACTGGTCCGTGAGCTCGTTGAGGGCAGGGCTGTGTCTAAGTCACGTCTATGCCGTGTGCTTAGCACAGTGCCTGGCGGGTAGTGACTGCTCTGCTACACATCCACTGCGCTGCCTCGGCCTCCAGCCGTGTTCCCCCTGAGACTCACCAAGTTGCTGCCTGCCAGACCACTAGGTGTCACTTTAGATACACGAATGTGGTTAGAGTTTCCCATGGCTAAGAAGCTATTAGAGACCTTTTGGCCATTTTAACGAAGAAATGAGTGTGTGTGTATTTGGGGGGGGGGGATTCTGAATCTAGTCATGGCCATGTGTTTTCACATATTGGATTGTGATTCACTTGCCTTCCAGATGAGGTCTTGCAGCGCTTCCTTCCCTTCGGTGGTATTCATATTCTGGGATGCTCCTGCTACAGCTTCCCATCCTGCTGTGTGTTCTGTGTTGTCTGTAGTAGTGACCTTAATTGATAAACGTTTGAGCGCCTCTTGTGTGTCAGGTACTGTGCTAGACTCTGGGGAGACAGAGCTGAGCTGGGACCTGGCCTTTACCCTCAAGGAGCTCACAGTCTGTTTGGGGAGACTGACCGGTAAATAATTATACTCTACTGTGCTCAGTAGTATGATGAAGGGACCTAGGAGGTGCTGTAAAAGCACAGAGGAAAAATGATTCTGCCTGAAAGGGTCATAGTATGGCTCATTGGGAACTCGACAAAGGAAGAGAACGAGATAAGTGCCAGTGCATTTCACGTAGAGGGCACAGCATGAGCAAAGGCAAGGAGGCTCCGGAGAGGACAGGACCTGGGGAGAGCCTCGGTCGAGGCTGGCTGACACGGGGTGTGTGGTAGAGAAGGGGGGTGGGGGCAGGCTGGAGCGGCGGGGCTTGCTCGTTTGAATGCCACGCAGAGGACTTGAGCCTTGGTCCTGTGAGTGGCAAGCCCCTCTCGAGGCTTTTGTCAAGGCAATAAGCTGGTGAGTCCTGTGCTTCAGACGCCCACCTCGAGGTTAGAGGCAGTTGCTCCAGTTGCTCCAGACCCCATCTGTCAGAAGGAGGCTCGGGCCTGAGCAGCTGGAATGGACAGGAGAGAAGATCTGAGGAGCAGTTTAGAGAAAGAATGAATAGAGTTGCCGAGCGCTCGCATCGAGGTGACAGAGGAGTCAAAATGAGCTTCTTCATGATGAAGTTGTTCCCTGGGTAGAGAAAGCAGGAATTTGAAGCAGATAAAGAGAAATTATGAAGAACCAAGGCTGATGTCTACCCATTAGTTTCTGGAAAAAAAGCCCTGGAATTGAACCCTCTCTTCAGTCATAACAGAATGTTGCCAGGAGAGCTGAGGGGCCTGCAGACAGGCAGCTCCCTCCTGGCACTGCGGTGGGCCAGTCTTGTCTTGGGACCTACCCCATAGTTGCTCCTCAGCAGCGAGGGCAGTGCTGCTGTCCCTAACACTTGCTCGCAGTGGGCTGAGAGTCAGAGACGACAAGGAGGTCTTTCTGAAACTGGTAAGTGGGGTTGGATTGCAGGAGGAGAACGTTAGCAGAGCCTGCTTGCCTTAGGATCCAAGCTGTTGCTAAGGAAAGTGGCAGGAGCCAAAGCACCAGCCGCCATGTAGCAGCACGGAAACCTTAACCGTTCTGGAGCTTCTGCGTTGAGAAAACGGGCTGCCTGACAGTGTGTGAATAGACCCTTTTTTTGGCTTTGAGATCTCATTTGCTTTCTGTGTTTCTCCCTCAGGGTTGGTGTTGATTCAGACCAAGAACATTTGGTAAATATGCGTTTGTGTTGTCTCTGGCGTTTCTGTTGAATGTGCAGTCGCTGGGAGAGAAAACTCATCTACTGTAGACTGCGTGCCACTATTATTTAGATCCTGTCTTGTTTGCATCAGCTTTTCACTGACATCATTCCTGGCTTTTCTCACTGCTCAGCAGAGACAAAACTGAATTTTAGGCAACATGTGGTGATCCAGGGTGACAGCTCTCCTATCTGTGGGCCAACCTGGGCTTTGGGCACAGCCGAGAGCAGTTCCTTCAGTGCTCCTGGGTTTTCAAGTGCCTGCCCTGGCACAGGCAGCCTTTTTCCACTTTGGTTTGCGCATAAAGGCTTGTCTCTGATGTCAGCCCCACTCCAGCTGCTCTTCCTGTGGAACTTTCAAATTGGATGACCAGCAGCTGCCCTTGAGAACTGCCTGGAAGCTTTGGAGTCTTCAGCCAGTCTTCCCGCCTGTTCAGCTTTCTTAGCCTGAGCCTCAGCCCTGCCCACGTTTCCTGGCTTATTTACCTCCATGTGTCACTTTCTCGGTTGGTCCTCTGAGCTTGAGCCTGTAGACGAATGCAGTGTAACCCAGTGCCTTCCCTCAACTGACCACCCTTTTCTGGTTTTTCCCTCTGCTTTATTTTGTGGGGGTGGCACTCGCGGCATATGGGAGTTCCTCTGCCAGGGATCCAACCCGAGCCCGAAGTTGTGACCTGCACCACAGCTGCAGCGATGCCGGGTTCTCAACCCACTGTGCCTCAGGGGAGCATCTGCCCTCGGCTTCTTAATGCTTTCTGAGCAGCATCACTGAATATGTCCCTCTGCCCCAGACGTGAGGTGGGAAATCACAGAAATTAGGGTTTTGAAGATGAAAAGCATCACTTTCAAAAGACAGTTCTTTTTCTTGTCTGAAACAAGCCCTAGTCTGTTTTTTTGTTTTTTGGGTTTTTTTTTGTCTTTTTGTCTTTTTTAGGGCCACACCTCGGCATATGGAAGTTCCCAGGATAGGGGTCGAATGGGAGCTACAGCTGCTGGCCTACACCACAG
The DNA here is from genome assembly GCF_054392235.1 of Sus scrofa. Lineage (NCBI taxonomy): Eukaryota > Metazoa > Chordata > Mammalia > Artiodactyla > Suidae > Sus > Sus scrofa. The sequence goes on from NC_139401.1 coordinate 121,438,499, forward strand.
CCACAGCAATGCCAGATCCTCAACCCACTGAGCGAGGCCGGGGATCAAACCCACGTCTTCATGGATACTAGTCCAGTTCGTTAACTACTGAGCCATGATGGGAACTCCCAGCCCTAGTCTATTTGTCTTCAGGGTGTAGTTCAGGAAAAAACCCATTTAGCAGATTCATTTCCTATATGTTCATTTTGCCAGCTGTTTAGTCATGAGTATGTATGTGACATAGTACTTGCCTCTTCTGTGGTCAGAACCTGAAAGTATAATTTCATGGGCTTGAAATACTTGTGCAAACCAGGCTTAGATAAATTCCATAAGGCTGAGCTGCTGGGATAGCTTCCAAGGGGTAATAGCCCCTCAGCGCCTCCACCCTCACGTCCAAACAAGAAGAGCTATCAAATGGCTCACCAGACAGATGCTTGATCACCATCTGCATGGGTCTCCACCTGCTCTGTCACCCCTGTCACCACAGGGGAGAAATGGAAATGGAGTGAGAGGGGGACAGTCAGGTGCTGAGTACTGGCTGTAACATCCAGAAAAAAAAAATACCATTTTTACTTTGCCCTCAAAGCTGTATGGATGCCCTCGCTGAGCATATTGTTTACTCAGTACTTCAGGTGTCCATCCGAGAAGCGCAGAGGAGGATTATAATAGGTATGGAGTTGAGGAGGGGGGGGAACAGGTGTTCTTGTGGTGAGAAGATCGAGGGATTTATAGATTCATTGCTCTTCAGAAAGCGGAGACGTACCAGCCAACACCTCCTGGTGTGAGAGGAAAATTGGGTGCTTCTTGGCTCTTATAAGCCCACCCGGTGCTCTTAAACGTTGCGTGTGGGCCTGTGTGCTGCTGCATGTTGAGAGGAAGATTCATTTATTTCAAGAATCAGGAAGAGCAGGAACCCAAACCCAGAATCAGAACTCTGCACTCTTCGAAATTCATGGAACCATAGACCATTCATGCTGGAAAGAGCCTTTAAGTCACGTTGCATCCATGAAAAAACTCAGGCCCGGAGAGGGAAGGGCCCAGCCAGGTCGTGTCAGAGCCAGACGGGCCAGACTGACCACACCGTATTACACATAGGGACCCACTTTAGGCTTTTGGAAGCTGTCTATGCAGAGGCCTGCTTGCTCTGCATGTTTTCCCTTCGGCCAGTCCAGCTCACCATGGACTTTCCCTGTTTGCTTGCCTTTTGTTAGTGTCTAAGAATAATAGCGGCAGCTTTGAAAATGCCAGTTACTTTTGGGGCCCATGACAGCTCTTAAAGACTGGGATGTCGATGTGATGTTTTCTACTTAAGGTATAGTTCACATTGTGGGTGTAAACCTTTCAGATTTAGGGGTGAATTATCCCACATGGGTTTTTTTAAATCCCTCAGTGGGCTCATAAATCAGCAAGCAGCCTGAGTAACGGAAGTGTTTGGAAAAACACTTCAGTTTCTTATTCCCAAGCTGCAGTATACAAGCTAGTACATTTCTTTTTTTGTCTTTTGTTTTGTTTTGTTTTTAGGGCCACACCCGCGGCATATGGAGGTTCCCAGGCTAGAGGTCAAATCAGAGGTACAGCTGTCGGCCTACGCTAGAGCCACAGCCATGCCAGATCTGGGCTGTGTCTGTGACCTACACCCCAGCTCACGGCAACGCTGGATCCTTAACCCACTGAGCAAGGCCAGGGATCAAACGCACAACCTCATGGTTCCTAGTCGGATTTGTTTCTGCTGTGCCACGACAGGAACTGCAGCTAGTACATTTCTGATGTTACCCGTGTGGGAGAGGATCTCAGATGTGGTAGGCGATATTTCTGAGTCTACAGAGAAGTGATTCTTAAATGTGTTTTTATCTTTGTGTATGTATTGATTTATTATCTGTTTGCAGGGTATTCCTGAAAGTGAAAGAAGAACCACCAAAGCAGAGAGTGCCTGGCTTTTCCGGATATGGTACAACTTTGATCATAAGTATCCTTGAGAAAAAAATTGGTAGTGTGGACACGGACAATTACAGTTTTTTTGTTTGTTTCCTTGTCTTTTTAGGGCTATACCTGAGACATATGGAAGTTTCCAGGCTAGGGGTTGAATTGGAGCTACAGCTGCCAGCCCACACCACAGCCACTGCACTGTGGGATTCGAGCCTCGTCTATGACCTATGCCAGATCCTTAACCCACGGAGCAAGGCTAGGGATCAAACCCGCATCCTCATGGATACTGGTTGGATTCGTTTCCACTGCGCCACAGCGGGAACTCCAACAATTACAAGTTAATGGAACAACTGTTTTGACTACCCTCGTCCTGAGCTGAGACGTAAAAGCGGTCATTGTTCCTCCCTTTCCTCTGCAGTGCAGCGGAGAAGGTTACTAACGGAAACCCACGAAACCAGTAGGGACTGCTTCCTGCAGATGCTGGCTGCGTGCAGGGCCTCGGGAGACCTTGTGAGAGCCTTGCTTTGATATATAGGTTTATTTATCAAGCACACTCTAATATTTATTGTCCTTCAGCTAATTCAATGAATGCCACAAAAAGTATTTGTTGGTTCTTGTCAGTGTTCTTGCTAGGGCAAAAGAGGAAGGGCTGCCTTAGGAAAAAACCATGAGAAAGAAATGCAGCAGTGCTGGAGACCACAGTGAGCCCTTTTTCTGTGGCCTTTCCAGAGACTGGGAGATTCTGCTCTCCACTCGGAGTGCCAGTGCTTCCTTATTTTTACCGGATTCCTTTCTGGTCCTATTGCAACAGTCTTCTTCAGAGCGCTCCTTTAGGTGGGGTTACAGATAGTAACCTGTTTAAATCATGCCTTTTGAAAAGCATTTTATCACTCGCCGTTTATTAATTTCCTCTTTGAAAATTGAAGTAGAAAAAGGGACCATGGAGTTCTTTCTAGCTGAGACCTGTCAGTAAATGAATCAAACCCTGGTTTATGTTCCATTGAAGCAGATTTGGGACAACCGTGTAAAATGTTTTTTCCTTGCTTTTGACTTTCTCATCAAAACCTTCTATGTTTAAGAAAAATACATGTGACACTTATCATTAGAAACTACTACTTTATTCTCTTTGCTAGAATTTTACATTCGCTTTTTGCAAGAACTCAAGATTAGATTAATATATGAAAACATGAATGCCGCATATCTCTGGTATTAAGACTCCCATTAGAGAGAGAGAGATGCTGCCTCTTTAAAATTGTTGAAAAATTATGTCATTATTTTTGGCTCCATTATCAGCATTTTGGGTATAAGCCACTCCCATATCTCTTGGGGCTTTTTCATCCCTCTGGTTTAACAAAATTGTTCAGTTTTTCCTGCCTAAAATGTTTTGTGCATTTTCTGCATAATATACAAAGTAACTAAATGATACGAATGTAGCAAAAGAGTAGAATAATTTTTTCTATGTATTCTTACAGAAGTAAACACCAAGAATTGTTTGACTCAGTATTATTAGCCTCAGACTTGGTAAATTTGATTCCTAGTGCCCTGGTAGAACTAAGCATTCATCATTCCAGATTTCAGTTCCTTTGTGCAGCCAGATTGTTCTAATTGAAATGTAACTTGACTACAGTAATGTATACAAATCTTAAGCTTACAACTTGATGAATTTTGTCTTACGTATACTCCTGTGTGCCTGCCACCAATATAGAGAGAGCATTTCAAGCACCCTAGAAGACACCACCTTCCCTGCAGTCAGTACTGCCTTCCTGAAGGCCTGCCCCATCCCAGCCAAAAAGGCAGCCCTATTCTGATTTCTAGCGGCATGGATTAGTTTCACCTGTTTTTTTATCTTCATATAAATGGAATCATATATCATGTATTACTTTGTTTTCCTTCTTTCTTGTTTGCCTTGTGGGTTTTTTTGTTTGTTTGCTTTTTAGGGCCGCACATGCAGCATACGGACAATCCCAGGCTAGGGGTTGAATTGGAGCTGCAGCTGCAACCTATGCCACAGCCACAGCAACACTAGATCTGAGCCGCATCTGCGACCTACACCACAGCTCATGGCAACACCGGATTCTTAACCCACTGAGTGAGGCTGGGGATTGAACCTGCGTCCTTGTGGATACTAGTCAGGTTCGTTACCGCTGAGCCACGACAGGAACTCCCTCTTTTGGCTTCTTTCGCTTAGCACTGTGCTAAGTGCTGCCTATACAAGAAACTCATTCTCTCTTTTTTTTTTTCCCTCTTTTATTTTTTTCTTTTTAGGGCCACACCTGCAGGATATGGAAGTTCCCAGGCTAGAAGTCCATTCGGAGCTGCAACTGCCGGCCTACGCCACAGCTACAGCAACACCAGATCCAAGCCTTATCTGTGACCTACACCACAGCTCAAGGCAACACTGAATCCTTAACTCATTGAGCGAGGCCAGGGATCAATCCCACGTCCTCATGGATACTGGTCAGGTTCATTACCATTGAGCTACAACAGGAACTCTCAGAAATTCATTCTTTTATCATTGCTGTGTAGTGTTCCATAGTATGACTATACTACAGGATTTGGGGGGGTTTGTTTTTTTGTATTGTTTGGGGGTTTGGGTTTTTTTGGTTTTTTGGGTTTTTTTGGTCAACCATTCTATTGTTGATAAACGTTGAGGTTGTCTCCAGCCTTTGACGATTACAAGTAAAGCCGAACATTCATATGTGCATCTTTTGATGAACATAGGCACTCATTTCTCTTGGGTGTATACCTAGGAGTGGAATTTGGAATAAGCATATGTTTAGCTGTAATAAACGGTGCCATCCAGTTTTCGAAGGTGGTTGTGACCAGTTTACACCCCACCAGCAAGTTAAGTTGTCCCACATCTCCTCCAAAACTTGCTGTTTGTCAGCCTTTTAAATTTTAGCCATTTCAGTGGGTGTGTGGGGATGTGATTTAATTTGCGGTTCTCTGATGAGCAGTGAGGTTGAGCATCCTTCCATGTGTTTATTGGCCATTTGGATATCCTCCTTTATGAAGTGTATCTAGTCAGTTCTTTTTCTCGTTATTTAATTGCGCTGCCTTTTCTTTTTTCTTACTGACTTGTAGTTCTTTCTGTATTCCTGAATTGAGTTCTTTGTGGGTTATATGTATTGTGAATATCTCCTTCCAATTTGTAGCAGATCTTTTCAATTTCTTAATCCTGTCTTTTGAGGAACAGAAATTCTTCATTTTAATGAAGTTTATTTTATTAATCTTTTCCTTTGTGGTTAGTGCTTTTTGTGTCTTAGGAAACCTTTTGTATCCCAAGGTCACGAAGATATTTTCCTATATCTTTTTTTTTCCTTCTATATATTTCTTATTTCCTACTTTTCTCGAAAAGTGTGATTGTTTTAGCTATCACATTTAAGTCCTCAGTCCTTTACAAATTAATCTTTGCACATGGTGTGAGATATGGGTCAAGACCTACTTTTTTTATTTGAGTATTCAGTTGACCCAGCACCATTTATTGGAACTGCCATCCTTACCTCACTGTATTGCAGTAGAACTTTTATTGTAAATTACTTGGCCATGTCAGTCGGGAGGAGGGGGTCTCTTTCTGGACTCTCTTTTCTATTTGTCTGTTTCTACATCAATACCACACTCTTGTAATGACTGTACGTTGTATGTAATAAGTCTTGCTATCCAGTAGGGAGCGTCTATAATTTTGTTGTTCTTTAGTATTACCTTGGCTATTTTAAGGTCAAGGGCATTTTCATCTAAATTTTAGAAACAACTTGTCATTTTCCATATACATGTACACACCCGCACACACAACCCCCCGCCCTGGCACTTTTATTGAGTTTGTATTAAGTCTATAGGTGAATTTGGAGACTACTGACATTTTAACAGCCTTGAGTTTTCCAGTCCATGACTACAGTATATCCCTCCATTTATTTAGATTATCTTTAATTTCTCTCATTAATGTTTTATAGTTTTCAGTGATAGGTCTTGAACATGTTTCATTATATTTTTCTCTATTTCATATTTTTGATGCTATTGTAAATGGTATGTATTTCATTTTGTTTTCTACATTTTTGCTCTTAATATATAGATGTACAATTGGATTTTATATATAGACCTTGTATCCAGCAATCTTAAGTTCACTTACTATTTCTAATAGTTTTTGATTCTTTTGATTTTCTGTACAATCAAGTGAATGATAATGTTTTATTTTTTCTTTTCCAGTATCTCGTATTTCTTTTTTATGTCTCATTATACTGGCTGGACCTTTCCAGTACAATGTCGAATGTAAGTGATGGTAGTGGACATTCTTGTCTTATTCCTGACCTCAGAGGGAAATTTTTCAATTTTTTTTGTATTTTTGTCTTTTTAGGGCTGCCCTTGGCATATGGAGGTTCATAGGCTAGGGGTCCAATTGGAGCTGCAGTTGTTGGCCTACACCACAGCCACAGCAACGCAGGATCCGAGCCGCGTCTGCAACCTACACCACAGCTCATGGCATCACCAGATCCTTAACCCACTGAGTGAGGCCAGGGATCAAACCCGAAACCTCATGGTTCCTAGTCAGATTCGTTTCTACTATGCCATGACGGGAACTCCAAATTTTTCAATAGGTGCAGGAAAAAAAAGTAGGATGTTAGCTGTAGGTTTTTGAGATATCTTTGATCAGTTTGAGAATATTCCCTTCTATTTCTAGTCTGCTGAGACATTTTTATCATGAATAGGTAGGTATTGAATAGTATCAGATGCTTTTCCTGCATCAGTCGAGGTCATATGCTTACTTTTTTCTCCTTTAGTGTGTTATTTCGCTGGTTTTCATCAATTATTTGAACGTTAAACCAGTCTTACATTGCTGGAACAAATCCTTCTTTACCATGATACGCTTGTTTCTCACTGTGTATGTCACTGGATTTATTTTGCTAATGTTTTGTATCTGATTTTTGTGTCTGTTTTCTTGAGGGGTACTGACAGATGATTTTTTTTTCTTGTAATATCCTTGTCAAGTCTCTGTAACGAGATTGTGCTAGTTTTATAAAATGAGTAGGGAATAATTTTTCTCTTTTTCTGTTTTCTGGAGGCGTTTGTATAAGATTGGTGTTATTTCTTCCTAAGTGCTAGGAAGATTGTTACCAGTGAAGCTATCTGGACCTGGAGCTTTTTGTATGAGGTTTTCAGTTTCTTTAATAGATGTAGGACTATTCAGATTTTCTTTTGTCAGTATTTGGTAAGTTTTGTTTTTTTAAGAACTTTGTTCTTATAGAGTTATTTAGATTATACTACCCCCATTAAGTACCACTCAATTAAGATCTTGTAGTTTCTGTACTTGATGCACTAGTAGAATGCACCATTCCAGATTTTCAGTGGTTTTGTGTGGCAAGATTTTTTATGAACTATGTAAGTGTGTTTATACTGAGTACTTTAATCTTGGGGTGTGTAAATACCGGAATGTATGTAAATGTCTCTGACCTCCTCATTTTCAGTTGGGACTGACCTTCAGGTTGCAGTTTTAGAAAGTAGGGAATGTGCATATGTGTCTTTCTCCCTGTCACTGCTTTTTCTTTTGAGTCCCTCTTTTTTTTCTTCTAAGTATCATATATTATTGCATCTGTTTTTATTTTTATTTTTGGAGAATAAAGGAATACTGAAATGAGATTTTGATACATAATTTAAAAAATGTTTTTAGAATTGAATTTCCTTTGATACTAAAGTTTCAACTCATTGAAGAGACCAGCTGCATCCACAATAGGTAATTAAAACCATTTGTAGTACTGTATTCTACCGCTGGAGTCCTCCTTCGGTCTCTTTTCAGACTCTTCCCCTGCTTTACGTTCTTCGGCATCGCCTCCTTCAGTGCTGAATTGAGAGCGATTTCGTCTTCCTCTTGGCTTTAGTGAAATCGGAAAGGCAGTAGGATGTAGTGGAAAGGGCACAGGATTTGGAATCAGACCAATCGGGGTTTGAGTGTTGGCCCTCTGTTTGCTTAATCGTGTAGCCAAGTCTGGCTTCGGTGAGCCTGAGTTTCCCTGTTTGTGCAATAGAGATAATAGTGAAACCTCCTCCCGTTGCTGTCTCACTGACATGATGCGGACAGCGTTTGCTCTCTGAAGTCGTAGGTACACTGTGAACGGTGATTGGTATTACAGGAGTTGTTCTTTTCAATTGGTGAAGAAAGGGCCGCAGCCTTTCCTTAACCAGCACAGCTATCTGAAGCCTCTGCTGACGCACAGCGGGCCTCCTCTTACGACAACCCTTCCTGCCTGCTGTGGACCGATTGCGAGATGCCTAACCAGCCCCCAGGCTTATGAAGTAAGTTGGTTTTATTCAGAACTTAAGTTCTTCATTACGTTAAATTTATCTGCTCTCTGGATGGGTTACTGGTTTTTTGTTTTGTTTTGCTTTGCTTGTTTTTAACATATAAAATCTGGAATTTCTGTTGTGGCTCAGTGGTTAACGAATCCAACAAGGAACCATGATGTTGTGGGTTCCATCCCTGGCCTCGCTCAGTGGGTTAAGGATCCAGTGTTGCCATGAGCTATGGTGTAGGTCGCAGATGTGGCTTGGATCTGGCGTTGCTGTGGCTGTGGCGTAGGCCGGTGGCTACAGCTCCAATTAGACCCTAGCCTGGGAACCTCCATATGCCGTGGGTGTGGCCCTAGAAAAGACAAAAAGACAAAAAAGATACAAAAATCCATGAATGGAAACGTAAGCATATTTTGTTCTGCTGGTAAGTGGACTGAAATCTGTAATTATATACCACAGCTTTTGAAACATCATTTGAAAACGGATATAAAATAGTACCTCATCTTTTTTTTTTTTTTTTTTTGCTTTTTAGGCGTATGGAAGTTCCTAGGTTAGGGATCAGATCAAAGCTGTAGCTGCTCGGCGGGCTACACCACAGCCACAGCAACACGGGCTCTGAGCTGCATCTGTGACCTGCACCACAGCTCACGGCCACTCTGGATCCTTAACCCTCTGAGCAAGGCCAGGGATCAAACCTGTGTCCTCCCGCGTTGCCCAGGCTCCCCTGTCGGACCCAGTGCCCATGCCCTCTTTACCCTATTAGCCCCCATGGCTCTGGGCAGAGGGGTCAGCCAGCTTTGTCAGTTAAGTCAGTGAGACCTGGCTCGTGGATTCCAGAGAGCCACTCGCTCTCCCCCAAAACCAGAAGAGCTCCGTGATGCCTGTGGGTCCTGTGCAGTATAGCACGATACAACACTGTCGTATGGGCCGCCGTAACAGCACCACAATCTGAACGGCTTAGCAATGGAAATGCCCCGTTTCACAGCCTGGAGGCTGGAAGGCTGAGGTCAGGCGCCAGCGCCAGCAGGCTTGCTTCCTGCCCAGGGCTTTCAGGGAGAACCGGTCGCAGACCTCTGCCCAGTTCCGGGGGTTCGCTGACAGTCCTTGGCTTGTAGATGCAGCCCACAGATCTCCGTCTTCATCCGCATGTGGCATTCTCCCTGCGTGCGGGTGTGTGCTTGTGTCTGTGTCTCCAAATTTCCCCTTTTTAGAAGGACACCCACCAGTCGTACTTGATCAGGGCCCAACCAAGGGCCTCATCCTAACTTGATCATCTGCAAAGACCGGATCAGCTCCATTCACAGGTCCTGGGAGTTAGGAATTCAACATCTCTTGGGGGGAGGGGGTTACAATATAACCTGTAAAAACCATAAAACTTAATTTTTAATGTTACTTTTTGTTAGCTACTTTTTAAATTATAAAAGTAGAATGCTTGTGGCCAGATGTACAAATATTTTGGAATGGACAGAGTGAAAAATAAAAGTTGCGCTCGTTCTCTCACCTATATCCCCCAGAGACAAGTCTTTATAAGGGTTTAATGTGGATTCCCCTGATAGAGTTTATCTACACGAACTCACATGTGTATAGAGAGCTTTGTTATTGTTTTGCACAGATGGGATCATAACAAGAGTATCGTCCTGCTACTTGCTTTTTTCCCTCAATGATATATTGTGGATGCCTTCCTTTTTGTTGTTGTACAGCGATCATCACAACCCAATTTTATAGCATTTCCATCCCAAACCCCCGGCGCAACCTCCCACCCCCCCAGTGGATGCCTTTCTAAGAGTCCCCGAGGTCCCTTACCGTCTCTGTTGGTGGCTGCATAGTGTGGCTTTACCAAGCTTGATGTAATCAGCCTCCTGTGGCTAGACCTTCAAGTTGTTTCCTTTTCTGTTTTTGTTATTATGAACCATGTTTACAGTGAATATTCTTGTATATATAAATTTACCCAAGTATATCAAGTTAGAATAGATTTTAAAGATTAAATTGTTGCATCAAAAGGCATATGCATTTTAAAATTTGATAGATAATGCCCCAAACCTCAAACTTATTAAAGATGTTAGAAGGTGCCGAAGAGCCCCTGCCGATGTGTGAAGGCGCCACAGAGCTTTGTGAGTGTTGTTGAATTAGGCGATAGACACACACTCCAGACTTACTCTTATAACTAGAGTGAGCAGGAAGGGATTATGACTGGTTGGTGGCATGGGTTTTTTTGCTTTTTCATTCATGTCTTTGAGTATTTAGGCAAATACCTAGCAACAGCAACTTTAAAATTATTAAAAAATTTTTCGTCCAAGTGTCCTTACTCTATTTGACTATTTTAGACAAATTTGAGATTTTCAAGCATACACAGGATAGGAGAGCTGGGTGTAGGATGTTTCTGTCAGTTCTAATTCCCTCTAGGAGTAGTCACAGACTTTTTTTTTGCTAAATCAATATGAGTGTTTAGAGTGATTGTTATTCTTTACATTAAAAAAAATGACTTTCTGATTTTCCAAACAAATATGTTTTCATTCTGATAAAATTTCAGATAGTACAGAAGCATAAAGAAAAAATAGCCCACTAGCAATCCTATCATGCAGAGCTCACTATCCTCATTGTGTTGAATACCCTTCTAGGTTTTTCTCTGTACACATACATTTTTTAATTTACCAAAATAACACTGTATATGCTGGACTATTTAATCCTTTTGTGGAACTTTATTAATTGTACTCTTTTGGCCCAAAGTTTCCATTAGAACCGAGGTTTATTGAGCTGGGTGACCAGTATGTAGTGAGGGTTCAGTCTATGCGGAGAAGGACACTGATTTCTAGGCGTTGTTGATAGAGAAGTGAAAGCTTCATTTATATAAATCCACCCAACAATCGGTTGAACTTACATTTAGTGCGCACTTTCTGTGTGTGCCAGCCTGTGAGGTGATGGAAGGACAGCGACAAGGTACCTAGGGCCTGGGGGGTGGGGGAGCAGACCACTGCTTGTGCAGTTATGAGAGAGGCTAAGTGCCCCTCTAGGGAGAGGGCTGAGGACAGGAGGACGCCTAAGCTAGCTCCGGGAGAAAGTGACTTTTAAGCCCAGACCTCAGCAGTAAGTAGGCTCTACTTAACAGGAAGTGGGGACAGGGGACAGGAGGTGAGAGGACGCGGTCGCCTGCAGTTCAGCCTGGGGGCGGCCGGGGTGAGGGAATCAGACTGTAGTGGCAGATGGAGCTGCAGGGCCCAAGCCACACAGGGTCTTTGAAACCGAGGTCAGGACTGTAGACTTTGTACTAAGGGCAGGGTAGTGGAGGGGGCAGCTCCTGCTGCGTTTAAATAGAACATCCTTGAAAATTCTACCGCTGGAAATGTTTCCTGACTTGGATAACAATTCTTAAAACTTACTTCCATTTAGAACCAGGAACAGTTGAAAGATGATGACTCCGATCTTATTCTCAATGATGGTGACATTAGTTTGACGTATGGGGATTCTACCGTCAACACCGAATCGGCAACGTCCGGAGCCCCGAGGAGGTTTGTAGGAAACAGCTCTGAAGACGCCTTGGATCGGGAGCTCGCACTTGGAGACCACGAACTGGTCATTCGGGGAACGCGCCTGGTTCTTCCTATGGATGATTCTGAACCCCCGTTAAATTTGTTAGATAATACGAGACATGGTCCAGCCTAGGCTCACTAATTACTCACTTAAGTGATCTGTAAACTTTGCACATGTGATTATGAAGAAATTCGTACTACCTAAAAAGTCCCAGTGCATGTCTCTGAATGTTTAAGCTATATAAATGCTATTTATATGGCCTCGAAAGACTATAAATACCCTGTACCAGGCAGATTGTGAACAAAATATTCTTTTACGTCTTCTTGGCTGCACTATGTAGACCGGAGCTATTTTAGAAAGTTAATTTCACAGTGATGTCATGTGTTCTTTTAGCTTTATGTCTCAGTTCAAGTGTGCAAGGTGACAGATTGACTCTTTCTTATATTTACCTGACACTTAACCAGAGTACCAAGTTCTTGTGATGTGAATTCATTTTGTTTTGTGGGAGGGGAGGGGGAGGGAAGAGGGAGTGTTATTTCTGGGGGAGCCCAGGCTGGAGGAGCTCCTGTGTCGGGGAAACTTGGGTTGATTGCTGCTGCCTTCTTCAGTCGTCACTTCTTTCTTTCCTGTTTGTCTGTTGTGGTGCGAGAGGCGGATCTTGCCCCATTCGGGTTGGGGAGTGAAGTGCAGGGCCCTCTCCCCCTCGCAGTGAAAGAGCAGGTTTGGGGGCTTCAGTGCAGTGCTCTTCGGAAAAGCAGGCTGCAGATGACCTCCAAGACTCGGTTTCTTTTCTTGCAGACCAAGACCTTGGAAGGAGTTGCATGGCGCAGCGCTCTTAGCCAAAGCACAGCTCTTTGGTTCAGAGCCCTTGATTTCCATCTGGAGGGGCAGCGAGGGGCAGAGGCCTGGAGGGGAGGGAGGAGAGTGGCGGTTTCAGAGAGCTCTCTTCCCAACTGTGTAAATATTCTGTACCAGATCAGTTGAAGTAAGAAATTCAGTTGCTGCTTACTTTTTGATTGTGTACTTTATCTGTATAGCAAGCTTTGTGGTCAGAAGTTTTTTTTTATATCAATTTAAATTGCTGCTCTTTAGCAGCCAAACAGGAGCAAAATGTAAAATTTTTGAACTTACTGTGTCTAATCGTCCTTCGTTAGTCTGTCGTTGATGTGAAAAGTTAATTTATAAACTCATGAGCGCTCCACACTACACCCAAGCCAGTCCTGGGAGAAACAGAAGGCTCCGCGTCGAGCTTACCGCACGGGCCTGGCCTCGCTCCTCTGTGTGCACCGTGTGTCGTTGTCGTTATTTGCGTGTAACTTTTTCATAGGAGATACCTGAGCTGCCATGTTTGTTTTGTTGTCGTCTTTCACAGTTTTCAAGCAAGAGTGCATAACAATTTCCCATTGCATGTTGAGAGTATGAAAGCGAGTTCTATTTTGTAAGGCTGAAAATACCCAAAGGTGCATTGAATGCTTAGCGGGGGGGATCCTTTCTGATGTCGATTCTGACCTGTAAATGTTTCAGAAGAAAAATAGAAACTCTTGTGGGCTTGCCCCCCTCAGGCCTGAATAGCATTGCCTTAAATCTTACCCAATTTGAAAAATGGATTTGTTTACATGATGGTCAAATTGTCCCAAACAAAATATGTATGTATGTTCCCGAAGGTTTCCTTGCCGTGATGCAAACACTCCTTCTGATTTTAAGGGAATTCTAGTGTTGGACCCTTGAGTGGCAGCTCTAACTGTTGGCATTGCCATTTGTCATGTAGTGGTAGCGACTTTCCTGCCATGCAGGAACCCCGTGAAGTGTGCATTTTCTATGATGTGTGCCTCTTCATGCAGTAATAATTTCTTGTCAATGTGTGTTTGAGGGACTTTGAACTTCAGCGTCACTTACCCGTTAAGTCATTCACGTTGTAAAATGTTATACAAGAAATTAACAACTACCTTTTTTTATCCTATCAAGTTACCGAGCTCACTTTGTGAAAATGGCTGTAAATATTTAGCATGACAAATTCAGTAACTCTTCTGTTTCAGCATGCATGAGACTTTCTAGGGAAACCGGTAAAGCTTGAGTCAACTAAATCTGCCTTCGTACTCTATCAAAGGGGAACCAAGTCTGCTGTGCTCAGCTCAGCATCTGGAAGGTTCTCCTCTCCTCTAATCTGTGTGCACATCTCCAAGCAAAGAAGAAAAAAAGAGAAAAAACCACCTCTGCTCACACACATCTCTTGGTTTGAGACACCTGGATGAACTTGGATGAGGGACAGTCTGAGTTCCCATCATGCACAAGTACAACTGTTCTTGGACTTGTTTTTCTGTTCTTTGTGGACCCTACATGTTTGAATGACTTGAACGTTGCATCTTTTCAAGTTATTTTCTAAGGTTCCTTGGCGTTTGATCCTAGTTGTCCGTGTTTGGCAGTGTGCTGTTAAAGTAATAGACTTTTAATCTTTATGTATTTTTTTGTTTTCCCTTGGAGTATTTGGACAGATGTTATAGTGGTTTCTTTTAGGAAAATCTGTCATTAAAAAAATTATAGCCTTGCAAAGAACTGCTCACCGTGCTTGAGTAACAGTTTATTCTAGTGAGAAGTCAAGAGGGCCGACTTCATTCGTTTGGGTACCTGTATACCCCCTGGGCAAGGGGAAAGAGTGAGGTTTCGGAAAACAACAGACCGAAACCTAGCAGAACATAACCTATGGGGCGGCACATTTTTGGTGCTTATGTGTAAGGCTGGATGCATTTGCTTCTAGTCACAATCGGACCATTTAAGAAATATGACTCTGGAGTTCCCATCATGGCACAGTGGAAACGAATCCAACTAGGAACCATGAGATTGCGGGTTCGATCCCTGGCCTTGCTCAGTGGGTTAAGGATCCAGTGTTGCCGTGAGCTGTGGTGTAGGTCGCAGACACAGCTTGGATCCCGCGTTGCTGTGGCTGTGGTGTAGGCCGGTGGCTACAGCTCCGATTCGACCCCTAGCCTGGGAACCGCCATATGCCGCAGGTGTGGCCCTAAAAAGACAAAAAAAAAGAAAAAAAAGAAATATGACTCAAAGCAGTTGAATTCTGTTACACTGATTTGTAGCCTGTTAGCTCAGTGGTGGATAATGTCATGAAAATGTTAGTTCCATTCTATGGGGAGAGTAAGTTCTCTGTCCAGTTAGGTAGAAAGGCAGTTCTAAGTTGGGTCTCATGATCACCCAAATAGTCCTTTTTGCCAAATTAAAGACAGGTCTTTCTTTTTGTAGGTAAGAAGGTTCGTAGGTTAGACTCTGCTGACAGTGACTTTGCTTAGTCTGGTAATGGCACCGACCTCGCCATTATTGTCTTTCATTGCCAGCCACGCCAGCTTCCTTGCTTATGGTCCAGTGGGAGACCCAGGTGGTGGCCTCCGCCACACAGGCTCATTTCTTGAACAGACTCATGTTTCCTGATTCACAAGCAAGTACATGTGTTTACCTGACTCAGCGCACGCGTGTAAGGAAATGAAAGTGTACGTGCCTCGACTTAATCAGAAACTCCTTGATGGGAAGTCCTCCGCACAGGTGATGCAGCACTGAGGCAGGAGGCTTGAAATAAATCGGGAATGATAAAAATAGTAGTTCCCATATTTTGAGCCCCCTTAGATCCAGGCGATGTGTAAGTAGTAGGAGGTATTTTTTCATCCACATTCTAATTTAATCTTTATCATGCTGTGAGGGTTTATTCTCTTATTCTCCTTTCACAGATCAGGAGACTGAGGTGGAGCGAAGTTGTCACATTTCCAGGAAGTGACAGACCCAGGACTCCAATCCAGTCTTGGCCCCAAAGTCTAGATTTCTTAACTGCTGCTCCACTGGCTCCAGTGGCAGGCGACATGCTGGTCCACTTTAGTATAACCAGAAGGATGCTGAAGGGGGTGGCAGGCATCTGTCCTGCTGGCCACCATCTGCTTGTCACCAGGGTAGGGTAGGGTAGGGCATGGAGCTGCAGCCCTGTCGCTCCATTTGCAGCACTGTTGGCTGTCCCGCACGAGTTCCCCTGGTTGGAAAGTTTCTCGAGTCAAATTCTTAGTGCAGTGCCTGCCTGTATCTCTTTGAGCCGGTGGACAAAGCCTTCACACTCTGCCTTCTGCCATTTCACCAGGGAGCCCACCTTTTAGGGCAGTGCATGCGGTCTTGAACAGCGGCTCTGTGCCCGCCGAGTTTGGTGTAGTAGGGAAAAAAAACCAGGCTTTGGAGTTTCACAAACCTGGGTTCGAATCCAGACTCTACTGCCTGCTTATCGTGAAACGTCAACCACTTATGAGATGTTGCCGAGCCTTTCTGATTTCTCAGCTATGAGGTTATTAGATCACTCAGGAAATATTTGAGCACTTAATGGGTGGCCTGCACGGTGGCTGTAGCAGCCAACAACTCAACAGCGGTCCTGCTCTCACAGAGCGTATTCTGCAGCGGGTGCCAAGGGCCACCTCGAAGTCTTGCTGGGACCCACTCATGCAGAAAGACCGGCCGCCTGCTGGTGAGACTAGTCAGCAGGTGACATCAAGTGCCGTCATCACAAGGGCTGTGGTGGCACTGTGTGGGAGCGTCTGGGAGCGGACTGTCATTTGGGGATAGGACAGGAAAGCTTTTCCTGACCGCATGGTAGTTCAGGTTCACCCACAAGAGGAAGCGGAGGTCACACAGGTGACGGGCAGGTGCGGAAGGGACCATTCGAGTCCTGTGAACAGTGACAGCTCTCCTGTAGCTGTCCCTCCGCACAGCGTTCGTGCAATCAAATAGTCACTGAGTGCCAGGCCAACCGGTGCCACGCTAGTTCCTTCCCATGAGGAATAAAATAGATGCGGGCGACCCTCTTAGCATGGCCGCGCTGGTGTGCAGGACGGTCCTTGCAAGGAGCACTTAAACCCAAATCTGCCCCTGCAGCTTCCTCCCCCTCGGCCTCCCCCACCACCCCTCTGAGGCAGGGTCCCAGCCCCCTTCTGGGTGCAGCTTTCAGACCTCGGAGAGGAGGAGCTGGCGCCTGTCCCCCATCCAGCCACATCCAGCCGCCCGCAGACCAGCAGCCCCGCCCCTTCGCATCTTCCGCTCTCGCCCCAAGTCCCAAGTCCATTGTCCCTGCCAGTTTCATGAGTGCGCCTTGCGTTCCCGTGGCCTTGTGTCCCTCATCCACGGTGTCTGCACAAAGTCTGAGCCGGCCCCCGGCATCACAGAGCTTCCACTCGCGGGTAGGGGGAGGGGTCCATCATAAACCAGTAAGTAATGTAATAAAATTCATTAAGTAATTTAAAAAGTAAATAAACCAGTAACTCCAGAGATCGGGCTACGTGGCAAGGAGAGGGGCCGGCTGTGACAAGGCCCCGCTCAGGAGGTCACACTGGAACTAGGACCTGCAGGAAGCAGCCAGGCAGAGCACAGCTGGGCAGCGGGGTGGGAAGGCTGGTTTAGGGTAGATGCGCCATGAACATTCGCTGACGCGGAGGGAAGGCAGTTGGATTTGGGAGGACAGCACAGGGAAGGCAGGACAACACCAAGGCCAAAGTCCCAGCCCGCCTGCCTCTGGGCGGGATCAGGAAGCCGCTTGAACCTCTCCGAGCCTGTTTCTTCCTCTCAAAAATGATGGCAGGTCACGGATCCAGTAAGCATTTATTGAGCTACTGTCATGTGCCAGCGCTGCGGTAGGTACTGGATTATGATCTTGGCCCCAAGCAGCCGCCAGGCCTGTTTGGGCCATCAGCTGAAGTGATGGACATTGAAACATTTTGACCGGAATACAGAAGGCTCTTGAAACGGAGCCTGCGTGTTCCGTAAGCTCTTCCTGATGAGGTGCTATATGAATAAAATATAGCAAACCCTTTGCAGACCCCGCTTCTGCTGTGGGCTCTTTGCCTTCAGAATCTCCAGTTCAGCAAGTTGGAGGTTTCCCAAGCGGTTGCCACGGTGAAGGCCGAGCTCTGAGAACGGGCTCAGCTGGGGCTGCCATGCCTGCAGCCTGAGCTCCATGAGACCTGACTGTGTCTGGACAATTCTGTCCGCCGAGTGAAAGAGCCCTTCTCCTTTACCAGGGCACCCCGGCTGCACTTGCACTCGCGGCCTGGGAGTCCCACCCTTGGTGTCCCGCGTATTTTCCCCTGGGTGCTGATGGTCACGGGGTCTCGGGAGAGACCCGCAGCTTCGCTGTGCGAGTTATTTCTTTTGCAGTGATGGAAAAACACATTGGAAGCTCTGAGAGCACTTCTTGGACGCAAGGTTTAATTTCTCCAGATTTGTTGGAACTGAAGTGGTTCGCTGTGTGTTTAAAGACTAATCCCACCAAAATTGCTTGAGAAGTATTCAATTCTCGGTTGCTCTGGGAGTCACAAGGCTTTATGGCTTGATTTTTTTTCTTTTGTTAATTTGAATTTCCTATACAGCTGTGTTCCCATGTGGACGAAGCAAAAAGCATGTGCGCTGTTTTTGTCATCCAAAGAGTCTGGAAGACTTCTGTCAGATAATGGAAGATTTGCCTGTTTTTTCCAATGTGAGAGCTACTTTAGTGCGAGAAAGCCAGATAATGGCCAACGGACCCCCTGACTGTGCTACAAAATTGGGTTTTTAACACTTTCTTGAGACCAACCATCACAGTTCCATTTTCTAAGGGGAAACAAGAAGTTGCTATTCAAACATTCCACCAACCAGTATTTTACTTCCTGGCTTCCAGTCAGCAAACACTGGGCACCTCATTCGGGCTGAGCCCTGGGCCAGGCCCGAGGGAGGCAGAGGTGACTAAATCATGGTTTTGATCTAAAGGCAGCTGCAGCCAATTAGGTAAAAGCCTTGCAATCATGTGACAAGCATTAGAAAGGGGCCCTCGCCATCGCTGCTGATGGTGGGCAGAATAACGACCCCTCAGGGTGTCCACACACGGCAGAGAGAATTATGGTTACAGATGGAATTAAGGTGGCTAATCAGCTGACTTTGAAATGGGGACATTATCCTGGATCATCCAGATGGGCCTGCAAAATCAGAGAACATCTCCTGACTGTGGTCAGAAAAAGAGATGTGACAACGGAAGCAGGGATGGACAGACGCTAGGTTGCTGGTTTTGAAGACAGAGGAATGCGGTCTCAAGCTGGAAAAGGCAAGGGGAGAGAGTCTCCCCTGGAGCCACGAGAAGGCAGGCAGCCGTGCTGACACCCGGGTTTTAACCCAGTGATGTTCCACCAGACTCCTGACCTGCAGAACCATGGCAAGGGTGTGTTGTTTTAAGGCCCTATGTTTTCGGTCACTTTAAAAAATTTTTTCAGGGAGTTCCCGTCGTGGCGCAGTGGTTAACGAATCCGACTAGGAACCATGAGGTTGCGGGTTTGATCCCTGCTCTTGCTCAGTGGGTTAACGATCTGGCGTTGCCGTGAGCTGTGGTGTAGGTTGCAGACGCGGCTCGGATCCCGCGTTGCTGTGGCTCTGGCGTAGGCCGGCGGCTACAGCTCCGATTCGACCCCTAGCCTGGGAACCTCCATATGCCGTGGGAGCGGCCCAAGAAATAGCAACAACAACAACAACAAAAGACAAAAAAAAAAAAAAAATTTTTTTTCAGGGCCACACCCGCAGCATATGGAAGTTCCCACAGCAACGCCAGATCTGAGCCTCAACTGCAATCTCCACCACAGCTCATGGCAATGCCGGATCCTCAACCCACTGAGCGAAGCCAGGGATCAAACTTGCAAGCTCACGGTTCCTAGTCGGATTCATTTCTGCTGCATCACGACAGGAACTCCCTGTGGTCATTTGGTATGGCAGCAGTAGGTAACTAACACATTGCCTTTGCGGGAGAGGGTATCGTCTCTTATTATTTAGTTTTGAATGTCTGCTCTGTGTCAGGCACTGTGCAGGATGCTGTGGATACAGAACTGAACAAGGAGTTCTCACTGTGGTTCACTGGGTTAAGAAGCCGACATAGGAAGAGGTGGGCTTTTCCAAGCCCCACTCCCCTTGGATTATAAAACTGTAGCTCACCGGATCCTTGGGGCAGAGATTCCATGTCTGCCTACTTGCATCTCTCACACGTGTCCTATGGTAATTAATCTATTTTTTGCCTATCAAAAAAAAAAAGAACCCGATACAGTGTTCGTGAGGCCTGGCCTCCCTAAGTGGGTTAAGGATCTGGCATTGCCTCAAGTGGCTGGGATCAAATAAAGATAGATAATAGAAACATAGACAGATAAAAATTTGGTTTTTTGGTTTTTGTTTTTTAAGAGCCGAACAAAATCCAGGGTCCACGATCCAGTGGGAGAGACTAGCAAGGATACAGACAACATGGAGGAAAGTCCGGACGATGGATGCGCAGCTGGGACAGCGGTCAGAGGCCGAGGAAGGCCCTGCCATTTCTGTGACTTTCGCCTAGCTTTAGCCAACACCTCCACATTTACTCGCCGGTGTAAGGAATCTTCCCGGGCCACCATGCCCCCTAGATTACCAGGCGGTGGCAGAGTATGGAAGACGTGACCACATTTGGGTCTGAGAAAGATCACTCTCGTTGTGGCTGCAGTAGGAAGGATGACTGACCCGGACGGAGCAGCAGCGGACGCAGGGATGGTGGTGGGTCTGGACCTGGCCGGGTGAAAGTAAGGTGTGGCCTGGACCCTAGAAAGGTCAGTGGGAAAGGAGAGGAGGGAGCAAACGCAGATGTGTAGTCAGTAGACTCAACAGGCCCCGGAGACTGCAGGTACCGAGTAAGTGTCTGTGCAGGGTTATGATGCCCAGGATGGGTGGGACGGCAGAGCTACCGTTTTAGAAACTCCCTTTTATGACAGTTCAGAGACGCAGGCAGGAAAGGTGTGAACCGACATTTGCTTCTGGAAGGTAAGGGAAGGTGGAGCCCCATCAGGAAAAGAGGGGAATGGAAGGGAACTGAGGGTCCCAGGCGAGAAAGCTGGGAGCGGATGCCAGCTCGGGAAACACGCTCCCGTCGTGACCGAGGAACATCGGGAGCTTTTCTGCTCTGGGTGGTGTCTGGGGAAAATAATTGCTTTAACCAAAGTACAATAGATGCAGGAAAAAATAAACGAGTTCCCCTCCTCACAAAAAACCAGAAAACCTCTGAAGTTCCCAGGGAAGGATGGCTGGTCGTGGTGTCCTCCTGCACTGGTCTGGCCAGAGGAGCAGAAGTGCATGCTGTGGGTGCTCTAAAATGCACGCATTTTCCGGGAGGGTCAAGGGCCAAGGATGAATCCCGGACCTGGAAAGGAAGCCACTTGGCTACTTGGCCAGACCCTTGCTGGCTCTGGGGAGGTTTACGAGCTTTTCCCCAAAGGCTGTTGCAAGAGTTCTCTAGCTCGTCCAGCCCAGCATCCGGAGGCCTGCGGTCTGCTGTCTGCAGAGACCGTGGCGCGAGCTTGCTCCGCCAGTCGGGGCCGGAGCTGCAGGCCCGGTGGAAGTTTGAGCCCCGTAGCCACGGTTGGGATGGAGCTCAGCAAATATGCAGAGCTGCAAACTTTTTGAAAATTGAGGATTTGTTTTACTTCAAGAGAAGGAAATCAGCAGTGGACAGTATAACTGACAAAAGAAAGCAGAGAGGTCTGCATCGAGATGAAGGAAACGTCTGGTTTTTGTTTTCCTAACTTTATTAATTCATCTGAGGTGTGAGTCACCAGCTCACCCAGCCAATGTTTCCAAAATGAAGTCTTCGTTGCCTCCGGAGTCGGTGGGAAAAGTCATCTCAGAGCTACCTTGAGAGAAAGATGATCCACGGGAGCGATCATTAAAAACAGATGGACGAGTTCCTGTTGTGGCTCAGTGGTAACGAACCCGACCAGTATGCATGAGGACATGGGTTCGATCCCTGGTCTCCCTCAGTGGGTTAAGGATCCTGCATTGCTGTGGCTGTGGTGTAGGCTGGTGGCTGTAGCTCTGATTCGACCCCTCGCCTGGGAACCTCCATATGCGGTGGGGGCGGCCCTAAAGAGACACAAAAAAATGTAATGTTGGTCCTGATAGGTATTTCCTTAAATTGTGTGCATTGGGTTTTTTTTTTGTTTTTGGGTTTTTTTTTTTTGTGTGTGTGTGTGTGTGTGTGTGTGTGTCTTTTTAGGGCCACGCCCGAAGCATGTGGAGGTTCCCAGGCCAGGGGTCGAATCGGAGCTGTAGCTGCTGACCTACACCACAGCCACAGCAACTCGGGGTCCGAGTCGCGTCTGCGACCTACACCACAGCTCACAGCAACACTGGATCCTTAACCCACTGAACGAGGCCAGGGATCGAACCTGCAACCTCATAGTTCCTAGTCGGATTCATTTCCTCTGCACCACGACGGGAACTCCAAATTGCTTGTATTGTTACCGCACGATTATATTCCTTCCTCGGCAGGATTTTATTCCTCCACCCAGGAATCGTAGGACTGATGCACTGACCTAAGCTTGTATATGAAATTCAGAGCCTCGCCATGTGTGCCTTCCACCTACACAGAGCACTTCGCTGGCTTCCCTGCGTCGTTCCCAGCAGCGGGCGGGGTGGGATGTGTCACCCCTGAGGGCCCTAAGGAAGGAGAAAACGCTCCTCTCCCTCCCTGCAAGGCTTTCATGAGCCAACACCAAATCCCACCCCAAAGGAGGCTCAGATGGAGCCAGGGATGAGAGAATATGACTTGCTGGGGTGAGAGCCTAACAACACTTGGGTTAGTGATTCTCTGTTCTCAGCTCTCCTCCCGATGACCGCTACGCTTTCAAGGTGGCTGCTCAGAGCTCACAGTTGGCTCAGCGTGACCGTCCAGGACCGATCTGGCTGGTCTGGGCAATAATGGAGCCAGCGACTCTGCACACATCACACTATGCTCTACCCAGCTGAGCCCTACTCTTCTTGAGCTGTTGGCAGGGATGTCGCCCGGGGGATTCAGACCTCTGCCTTTCATGCAAGACCAATATTTGAGTCCAGTAACCATTCATTTGTTCATCCATAAAAATTTGAGCACCCACCCACCCAGGGGACTGGGAATTCAAAGGTGAATAAGGCATAGTTGCTGCCCTCAAGGAGCGCACAGTCTAGAAGTAGAGACGGACGTGTCATTAGATGAATTATGAGTCTGTGGTTCCTGAGGAAGGCGGTATTGAATTGA
The DNA here is from genome assembly GCF_054392235.1 of Sus scrofa. Taxonomy (NCBI): domain Eukaryota; kingdom Metazoa; phylum Chordata; class Mammalia; order Artiodactyla; family Suidae; genus Sus; species Sus scrofa. The sequence goes on from NC_139401.1 coordinate 121,461,285, forward strand.
GGCTTAAAGGAGAAGGTAGGTGTATAAGCCCGAAGCACCAGAGAGAGATCGAGATGCTGGGGGTGGATGGATCACCAAGAGAATGTCTATAACGGAAAGAGTCCTAGAAAAAATACTGAACAACGACAGCAAACAAGCAAAATCAGTGATGTTGAAAGGGACTGGAGAGATTGGTGGAAACTAAGAAGACACTAACAAGGACCTACTGCCCAGTGTTGTCTAATAATAACCCGGGGGGCCAGGGAAAGAAAGGCTGTCTGTATCCCCGAGATCCATTTTGCTGTAAATGTGACGCTAGCACAACAATGTAAATCGACTCTACCCCAACACATTTTTTTAAAAAAGAAAAGAAGAGGGTGGTGTAACAGATATGAAAGAAGAAAACGAATTTTCACCAAGAAGGGATGGTCAGTAACATCAGAATCAGTAAAGAGATCAAGTCATACGAAGACAAGGGCATCCATCGGGTCCAGGAATGTGGAGACCAATGGTAACAGTAAGGGAATGACGAAAGCAGGTTTAGGGGAGACCTTTTTTTTTTTTTTTTTTTTTTTGCTATTTCTTGGGCCGCTCCCACGGCATATGGAGGTTCCCAGGCTAGGGGTCCAATCGGAGCTGTAGCCGCCGGCCTACGCCAGAGATACAGCAACGCGGGATCCGAGCCGCGTCTGCAACCTACACCACAGCTCACGGTAACGCCGGATCTTTAACCCACTGAGCAAGGGCAGGGACCGAACCCCCAACCTCATGGTTCCTCCTCGGATTCGTTAACCACTGCGCCACGACGGGAACTCCAGGAGAGACCTTTTGACTTCTTGCTTGTGGAAGGCGAGGAAAGGTGGAATCCTAAGGATGACGGCCAGGTTTCTGGACTGAGGGGCTGGTGAGCGGTGGTTCCATTCACCAAGATGTGGACCCCAGAAAGAGCAGATGGGGGGGGGCAGGGAAAGGGGAGGAGTTCGGGTTCAGACACACTGAGCATGATGGGATATTCAAGTGGAGACATCCAGCGGGCCATTGGCTTTATGGGTCTAAAGCTCTAATTCCCTAGTTTGTAAATAAAATAGACCAACCAGATTTTTTTTTTCCCTGTAGAAAACATGACATCTTTTCATTATGCCCTTAACCAGGATCAATCACTTAGCTATTTTCTACTTTTCGATATTTCTCTGTGATTTCTCAACTGAGTTTATTTGAACCAGGAGCATCTGTGCATGCAGTTTCTGTGTCATGCATTGGGAGCCACTTCTAAAGAGAAATGGGATTTCCAGGTCAATTAAAAGGTACCTGGATCAGCTCTTCCCTGTGTACTGAGCCAGTCGCTCACCTCCTTTCCCTAACCCTGATCTGTGGTGGAGCCTTTTCTTGCTGTTGTTCACCTACGGAAGAAACGAAAGAGGAGCTTCGGATCTGCCTCCATTAGAAAGCACCGAATGTCAGGATTTATGGACCATGATCTGATTAGATATTCAGTATGAGACAAAGCAGTCTCAAAATTTTAAACGACATGAGTGGATTTGAAAACCAGTGTCTACCGTGGTCATTCGGGATCTGTGTCTCGGCATATTTCCTTCCTACAGCTGATCTTAAGTTCTTGCCAGCTTCTGGCTCATGGAGTCACCTACTCTAAGATAGCCTTTATGATGTGCCCCTGGCGGTAAATGAAGACCCCAATCTTCATAAAGAAAATGATGTCACCGGCTTGCCCTTTTTTCCATTCTCTATCAGATTGAATTTAAATCTCTGTGTGTGTGTGCGCGTGCACGTGTGTGCATTTTTGGGGGGCGGGGGCATTCCCACAACATGCTGAAGTTCCCAGGCCAGGGATGGAACCTCAGCCACAGCAGCGACAACGCTGGATCCTTAACCCGCTGAGCCACCAGGGAGCTCCCAGATTGAATTTCGATATGACACTGGCAAGAGCAACGGGATTAGTGATCAATTTGTGATGTGTCTGGTCCAAGGGGGATGATTTTGACAGTCTGTTCTAACCATACAAGCAATGTTTCTAATAATAATAAAAAGTTTTATTAGGTATTGTCACAGATGTGTTTCATAAAGATATCACTCCCATTTGTAAACCATATACTTGAATTCATACTCAAGTCACCTCATTAAAGACCAAGAAAAATTCTGTCTTTCACATAAACCCTGGCCTCAAGTGACTTTTTAAAAAGGAGCAAAGAGCAAAACACCAAACTCAAGCCCCAGTCATGTAAGGCTGAACTTGAAGAGACTGAGGAATATGAAATTTTCCTCTATCTCTTTCTTTAATCTTCCTTCTGAGATCCTATCTTCCAAATGTCGCATTAGCTTCCTAGGTCCATTGGAGTCTCCAGAAATAATAGAACTGAAGAAATGATCCAGACTCTAACTTTAAAACTCTGATTTATTGGAGTTCCTGTCGTGGTGCAGTGGTTAACGAATCCGACTAGGAACCATGAGGTTGCGGGTTCGGTCCCTGCCCTTGCTCAGTGGGTTAATGATCCGGCGTTGCCGTGAGCTGTGGTGTAGGTTGCAGACGCGGCTCGGATCCCGCGTTGCTGTGGCTCTGGCGTAGGCCGGCGGCTACAGCTCCGATTGGACCCCTAGCCTGGGAACCTCCATATGCCAAGGAAGCGGCCCAAGAAATAGCAAAAAAAAAAAAAAAAAAAAAAAAGACAAAAAAAAATCTGATTTATTGAGGAATGCTTTATATAAAATAAAATGTGTCCTTTCAGGGCCGCACCTGAAGCATATGGAGGTTCCCAGGCTAGGGGTCTAATTGGAGCTGCAGCTGTCAGCCTATGCCACAGCCACAGCCCTGCCAGATCTGAGCCGCATCAGCGACCTACACCACACCTCACAGCAACACTGGATCCTTAACCCACTGGACGAGGCCAGGGATCGAACCCACGTCCTCATGGATACTAGTCGGGTTCTTAACCTGGTTAGCCACAATGGGAACTCCAAATTTATCCTTTTCAGTGCGCAGTTCTTTAAGTTTGAAAGACATACAGTCACCACAATTAAGTGACTGAATATCTTTATCTCTCCAAAAAATCCCCCTGCGTCCCTTTGTCGTCAGGCGCTTCCCCACCCCAGGCTCCTGGCAACCACAGGCCTATTTTCTGTTCCCATAGTTTTGCCTTTTCCAGAATGTCATATAAACAGAATCATGCAGTAACGCAGCCTTTTGCAGCCTCTTCACTTTTAAAATTAACATTGTTTTTCAGATTATAAAGATTGGTGCATGTTCATTGTGGAGAAATGAAAATAAGAAACAAGAGAGAAAAATACTTCCCCAAGTATTTTTCCTTAATGTTTTGATGTGTTTCCTTCCAATCTTTTTTCTGTTATGTGCTTGTGGACTCCCACACACAGAAACAAATAAGTACAAAATTGGAACCCTACTTTCTACAGGATGTGGGATTTTTATTTGGGGTTTTGCAATTTAACATTGTAAGCTGATCCAGTAAGCTCACTCCTGGGCATATACCAGGGGCAGATGAAAACCCTAATTTGAAAAGATAATGCACCCCTATATTCATTGCAGCACTATTCACCATAGCCAAGACATGGAAGCAAACTCAGTGTCCATCAACAAATGGATGGATAAAGAAGGTGTGGTATATAGGCACAATGGAATGCTACTCAGCCATTAAAAAGAATGAAATAATGCCACTTGCAGCAACATGGGTGGACCTAGAGATTCTCATACTAAGTGAAGCTAGACAGTGAAAGACAAACATCATATGATATCCCTTATATGTGGAATCTTAAAAAAGGATACAAATGAACTTATTTATACAACAGAAATAGACTCACAGACATGGAAAACAAACTTCTGGTTACCAAAGAGGAAGGGGGAGGGATAAATGAGGAGTTTGGGATTAACAGGTACACAGCACTATATATAAAATAGATAACCAACAAGGACCTACCTAATAGCACAGGGAACTCTACTCAATAGTCTGTAATAAACTATATAGGAAAAGAATCTGAGAAAGAATGGGCATATGTCTATGGATAACTGAATCACTTTGCTGTGCACCAGAAACTAACACAACATTGTAAATCAATTATACTTCAATTAAAAAAAATTGTGGAGTTCCCATTGTTGCTCAGTGGGTTAAGGACCTGATGTCTCCATGAGGATGTGGGTCTGATCCCTGGCCTCACTCATTGGGTTAAAGATCTGGCGTTGCCACAATCTGCAGCGTTGGTGGCAGATGCAGCTCAGATCTGGCATTGCTGTGGCTGCGGTATAGGCTGGCAGCTACAGCGCTGATTCGACCCCTAGCCTGGGAACTCCATCTACCGCAGGTGCGGCCATAGAAAAAAATCTATATTTATTGTGAGCATTTTCTTAGCGATTAACTCTTTCTTGAGGGTTGGAGGCAAGAGCCCAGTCAGTGGGCTCGGGCATGGACAAGAAACAGCAGCAGAATCACTGTGACCCAGAGGAGTAAGACCCAGAGCGGCCTTTGCTGGCTCTGGGCTCTGTGCATTTGGTTTCCTGGGCTGCTGAGCTCCATTTGTTTCCAACAAAGCCTATTTTTTGTTGTTGTTGCTGGCTTTTTCTCCGACTAAAACAAACACACTCCCAGGATGGGTTCAGTGCCCGTTCTTCTGGGGCCCAACAGCACGGCGGGCTCCTCTCCCGCAGAGAAGTTGGCACAGCACGCTAGAATTGCTCACTGACTTTGTCCTCCCCCAGGTCGTGGTGCGCCCCCCCCCGGGCCCAGGCACCCTTGTATTATTCGCCTCATTGTCTCCCACGCCAGGGGCGTATTACTCAGCGAAGAGCAGCTTCTTCCTAAGAATGCTGCGAATGGACGAATGCGCAAACCAAGATGTAACGTCCTCTTCCCAGGACTGGACGCTGCCACTCCTTTATTCTCTTCTGCTTTATACTCAGAAGCAGGAGATAAAAATACCTTTGGGAACATTCCTTTTTTTTGTCTTTTGTCTTTTGTGTTTTTTTAGGGCTGCACCCGCAGCATATGGAGGTTCCCAGGCTAGGGGTCGAATTGGAGCTACAGCTGCCGGCCTACACCACAGCCATAGCCACACCAGATGTGAGCTGCGTCTGTGATCTACACCACAGCTCACGGCAACACCGGATCCTTAACCCATTGAGCGAGGCCAGGGATCGAACCTGCAACCTCATGGTTCCTAGTCGGATTCATTTCTGCTGAGCCAGGACGGGAACTCCGGAAACATTCTTTTTGATGGCCATCACAGAAGGGGCAGCTTTTGGGAGTTCTTGCTGTGGCTCAGTGGTAATGAACCTGACTAGTATCCATGAGGACGTGGGTTCAATCCCTGGCCTCGCTCAGTGTGTTAAGGATCCGGTGTTGCCCTGAGCTGTGGTGTGGGTGGCAGACACAGTTCGGATCTGGCGTTGCTGTGGCTGTGGTGTAGGCCGGCAGCTGCAGCTCCGATTGGACCCCTAGCCTGGGAACCTCCATGTGCCGCGAGTGCGGCCTTAAAAGAAGGCCCCCCCCGGGGGGGGGGCTTTTGCCTTCAAATGCTCTGGTATTTCTGCCTCTGCGCAGCCTGGTGAGCTGGCCAACAAACGGCTTCGCAGTTGCTGTGGCCGGCCTCCTGCGCTGCCCGCGGTGCCAGGCCAAGGGGCCTTGTCGAGGAGATGCCAACTGCAGAAAACGGACCTGGCGGGGGGCGGGAGCGGGGAGGGGAGAGAGGCAGCCGCTCAGAGTTGCTGTTGACCCGCACGCAGGCCGCGAGGGATCCGGGATCCGCATGCTTTTCCACCGCCGGGTCAGCCCTGCCCCGCCTCCCCCTTCTGGGGCTTGGGAGGAAATTGAAAGGGTCTGCGTGCAAAGGCCGCGCCGGGGGAGGAGCGTGGGGCAGGCTGTTCTCGGTTTTCCCTCCGCGCCTAATCACTCGATGCTTTGCACGTGGAGCAGCAATGACCCCAGTTGCCACTTACTGAGCTCCTCATCTGGGCCCCTGGCGCCGTTACCCTCCTCAGCCCGACGGCCTGGCCGACTCTTCACACCCTTCCTCTGAGGTAGGCGCTATGATCATGTCTCTTTGACAGATACGCAAGAAATGAGGCTCGGAGAGGTTCGCGGACTGGTGAAAGCCACCGGGCTGCCTAGTTGCAGTGCCCGGGCGCCGGTGAACACTCCCCTCTGTCCCCGGCGGCTCGTGCCCGGCTGATCACTCTTATTAATTGGAAGAGACGGGGGGGTGCCCGGGGCTCAAAGGCCCAAAGTGGGCTCTGAGATGCAGCCTCCCGCAGGCGTCCCGGAGCTCCCCGGGGCCTGCTGGCCGCGCGCGCCCCCCGCCCCCTTCCCTTTCTGTCCCTTCAGGACGGGAAGGTGGCTCCTTGGGTGGTGGGAAAAATGATGCCGTGCTTGCGTCTGGCTCCTTCTTGGTTCCCACAAATACCCTGAACATTTTCCATTTTCTGAGCGCTTTTGTGCAACAGCTCTGATGTGGTTGACAGTATTTGTAGTCGGAGCCAAGTCAAGCCTTCCTCTGGAGGAAAGCTGGAAGCCTTTAAGGGTCTGGTCGGTGCTCACGGGGCCCGCAGGCCCCTGCTCGGTGGCGCCCGAGGCCGCGCTTTCCCGGCAGCCGCGCGAGCACAGGGCGCGCATTGGTTCCCGCGCAGCGCATCGCGGCGGCGGCGCGGCCTCGCCTCCTCGGGGCCCTGCTCCAGCGAGGCCTGTGCTGGAGCCACTGGTCCGCCTGTGAGGCTCTTCGTGGTTTAGGGACGGCTGCGGACGGCTCGAGATCATTTCCCTTTCCGTCTTTTCCGCAGCCCCCCCGCCCCGCCCCGCCCCGGGACCCAGGAGATTCCCTGCAACTTAAAAATCGCCCGCGTGCCAGGAATCCCCACGGCCTGGGGGTGGGGGCAGACGAGCGCCGTATGCTGTTTATATAAAACGAAATGGCTTCTCCCATGAAGCACCGGCCTGACTCCCTGGCCAACCCCTCTTTTACCTTAGCAGCTGGAGCAAGGGCCCTTTGGGTGAGGATGTGTATGCAGGGAGCAGCTTGGCTTAGAAAAAGCCCCAGGTTTGTGTGCCAGCCACGTCTCCTAGGGAGGCGGGGTGCAGACCGGTGGCCCCCAGTGGGGCCAACTGAGGAAGGCAGGGGAAGGCAGACAGGTAGTGCCGTTCCATGACCTTCTGCCTCCCCGAGCAGGCTTCCAGAGGGGTCTTCCTCTGCCTCCGGACCCCTCCCAACGTCAGGAGCCCTAGGGATGGTGGGGGCGGGGAAAGGGTCTCTCTTGGGCTTCAGACGCCATTGGCTTGGCTTAGGCAATAGCTGTTGATTCATTCACTCATTTGGCACATAATTATTGAACAGCTACCGCGTGTACATCTTGACATGGCACAAAGTCCAGCCCCAGCCGTTTGTCCCCAGTGATGACCTGACCAGGACACTGGGCCAAAACTAAAAGTCTGAAAGTGAGGCAGCTAATGAGCAAAGGCATCAATTGCTACATTTCAGTGGGGTTCTCTTCATCTGTCCATCCATCCATCCATCCATTCGGCAAACCATTCCTGAGTACCTACTGTGTGTCAGATACTGTGCTAGGCACTCGGGTCACCCAAAGGGAGAACCCCAACTCTAATTAAAGGGAATTTCAGATAACAGTAGCTAATGTTTACTGAGAGCTTGTTATGTGTGCCAAGAACTATGCTAAGTGCTTCCCAGCCTATCTCTTCTTCCTTTTAAAAGAAAATTTGGCTGCGCACATGGCATGCGGAAGTTTCTAGGTTGGGGTCAAACCATGTCACAGCAGCGACCCTGAACTACAGCAGTGGCCACGTGGATCCTAAACCCATTGATCTACCGAAGAAGCCCTAGGCTTATCTCTTCAATCTTCATTCCAGAGCTGGCAGGGAAGGCTGCACAGATGGGGAAACTGAGGCTCAGATTCCCCTGACTTGCCCCGGGTCACCTAGCCAGAACGCGGCAGAAGTAGGCTTGAAAAATCCAAGTGCGGCCTGATGCCTAGGGCTGTGTTTCTTGTGCGAGCCTGCCTGCTGCAGGGGCCAGTCTGCTGCAGCCCGCAGTCCAAATCTGGCCCGCCTCCTGTGTGTTTTTATATTGCCTGAGTGCTGAGAATGGCTTTTACATGTTTTAGTGGTTGGAAAAAATCAAAACAGACTATTTTATGACATGTGAAAATTGTATGAGATTCTAGCACTTTCCTGGTGGTCTAGTGGTTAGGATTCATCACTTTCACGGCTGCAGCCCCGGTTCAATCCCTGGTCTGGGAGCGGAGATCCCACTGAAAGCCGCTGTGCTCTGTGCCTCCTTGCCCCCCACAAATTCTATGGGATTCAAATTCCAGTGTCCATCAATAAAATTTTACTGACACACAGGCACACTCATTCATTTACATACAGGTGTTTCCATTCTAATGGCAGAGTCGAGACGTTGTGACAGAGGCCTTGCTGCCTACAGAGTCAAAAATGCTGCCTAGCTCTTTACAGCAGGAGTTTGCCAACCGCCTGGACTTACAGGTCGCTGGCAGGAGAGGAAGCACCTCTCAGCCCATGTCTGGACTCAGGTGGCTTCTAGAGCCCCATCTTCCCATCCCAGCCTCTTAGCAGCTCAGGGTGTCTCGAGCGTGTGTGTGTGTGTGTGTGTGTGTGTGTGTGTGTGTGTGTGTGTGTGTCTACAACGGCCGCCTTGGAGTTATTTTCAGCACTTCTTCCAAACGTCTATAAGGCCTGCAATGTTTAGGGTGGTATCAGGTTTTTCCTCAAATGTTTAGATGAAAATGTAGACAGCAGATCCAGGGTTATTGGGGAACAAAGCCCTGAGAGCAGTCCTGTTGGTCTTTGCTCGGAGGTGCCAAATTATGTCAGGCTCCACTGGGAGCGGCCTGCAGCGCCTTATATGGGCATAATCTCCCAAGCTGGGCTTGTCTCCCTCTGCAGTATGGTCAGATCCACTTTTAAGGTTATGTGTGAAGATTTCTGGTCTTCCCGGTTGCTCAAGCCGTGGGGAATTTAACTTCTGCTGCCCTTGAGGGAAACGTGAATGCTGTTGACTTCTGCACACGCCTTCTTTGTACATGAAAGATGACAACCGCCTTCTTTTTTGGCGGTTATCCGCCTTCTCATTAGTCTGTAGACAGAGGGAAGCATTTTTGTAAGGGCCGGAGCGGGAGGAACGTGGCTTCGTTATCCTAACTGTTTCCTGGGCTCAGAGCGTTTGAAGAGATGTCGAGGAGGGAACAGTTACGGTTTGCCCGGAGGCAGCGGTTCCTGTGTGAGGCATTCCAGGTCCCTTACGTTACTCAGCCCTCACGGCCTTTGTGCATTCAACAGATACGTATTCAAGGCCAAGCAAATGCCAAGTCGTGTTCCAGGCCAGGGCTCCAGCCGTGGGTGAGATGGCCCCTGTCCTCATGAAACGAACCCTCGAGTGGGAGAGGCAGATGATAAACAGGGCAAGAGAGACAACAAGTCATTACGGACTGTGATGAGAAACAAAGCCAAAGAGCGGTGTGCCAAGACACAGTGATGCGGAGACCTCCCCGAGGCCGGGGAGCCAAGGAAAGTTTCTCAGTAGAGGAGACGGTGAAGATAAGACCCGAACGATAAGAAGGAGCTGGCTGGGAGAGTCCCAAGAATGGGGCTGGAAGGCTTGCTGTCGGAGAGTTGGGTTTCCGTTCATGAAAGAGCTATGCCAGTGACTCAGTTGACTGGAGCTTCATGCCGAGGAACCCAGGGCCAAAGGTGCTTGTGTTCTAAAGACCACAACCCGGAGGCCCAACTTAAGCCCTGGGAAATACAGCTCTGGGTCAGAGGGGGACACCTGGGCAATATGGCGCCCCTGCTGTTGGACGTCCCATCCCACAAATGCCTGTGGAGCTCTTCCCGTGAGCTCGGCACCGTCTAGGCTCTCGAGAGCCAGTGAGGTATCCAACAGCGAGGAGCTCATGTCTGGTGGAGGAAATCCATCATGTAATCAAACTACTCAACAGTGCGGGGAACACCATGCAAGAAATATGTGCAAGAGCCCTAGGTAGCACAGAAGAGGGGGTGCTGGACACATTTGGGAGGGTCAGGGAACAGCCAAGGGAGGCTGAATTTTGATTTTTTTTAATTGAAGTATAGTCGATTTACAATATAATATTAGTTTCAGGTGTATACCAGTGATTCAATCTTTTTATAGATTATACTCCATTTAAAGTTACTCTAAAGTATTGGCTCCATTCCCTGTGCTGTATGATCTACACCTCTGGCTTATTTATTTGATACCTATACAGAGTCTGAATTGTGACGGGGCAAGAAGGGCCTTCCAGAACGAGGGACCCCGTGAGCAAAGGCCCCAGAAGCACAGAAGCCACATGGCCCTGGGCCTTTGGGGAGTTAGAAGTCGTTGTGTTATGTAGTTTTGAGCCTGGAGTAAAAGCCAGAGCATGGTGGGCGTTGAGGTTGGAGATTCAGCAGAAGCGGGTCACGGGAAGGCTTTGCAAATAAGTGTGGGGGATTTGGGCTGCCCTAAAGGTATGTAAACACCAGAAACAGATCCCCCCTTCCATTTGCCTTGATAATGCCCCTCTTGTTACCTAATCCACTGGTTTAGACTCGATTTTCTGGGAAGCTATGGTATTTCAAAGAAACTGCCTGATCCTTTTCTAGACACATTTCATGCTTTTGGAAGGAGCTTTTTCACCCAGGTCATGTATGCTTTTCTTACAGTTTTTCAAAGCATCTACCATATGGTATTTCTCCCAAGTGAGAGATTATTACCCCTTGATTTTGGTGGTGGGGGGAGCTGAAATGAAGTCATCTGTCCACGGGAGTGACAGCTGCGCGGCGCGATGTCCTCTCCGGGGCAGCCCGGCCCGGGCCCCTCCTCCGTGCGGGCCTGGCTCCGCTGCGCACCGCTCCCTTCCCCTTCTCCCTTGCTTCCCATTATGTAAGAGCATTTTTGCAGCGCTGAGCTCTGGGCTTGTTCTGAATATTTTAGGTGTCGAACATCCTGTTTTTCTCTGAGTAACGTGACCCTGTCAATGACCCACTGCGTTGCAGAAATGACATCATGGGATTAAACTGAGAACGGCTGAAGAGACGTGATTATGGGCGTCTAGGGACCTCCGCTTGTCCCTTTACCTTTCAGCAAGTTTGGAGATGCTGAACAAGAAGAAGTCTGCACATAAACGTTCGCTTCGCAGGGGGCGGGGGTCACACCTGAGGGACCACAGGCCCGGTGCCAGCGTGGGGAGCCCATCTGGTCCGGGCTGCTTTTGCAAATAAAGTTTTATTGGCACTGAGCCACACTCCCTGGTTTGCACGTTCTCTGCTCTTGTCTATGGCCGTGTTGGAGCCTCCGCGGCGGGGTCGAGCCTGTGTGACAGAGCCCACGCGGCCCGCGAAGCTGAAAATACCTAGGTTGGGGCCCTGACAGGGCGAACGGAGTGCCGCCCTTCCAAGAAGCTCCCCTGGGAGCTTGCACACTCCTTCCCCGGCCGCTGCCAGCCAGCGCGACATCGCAGGGGCTGCCCCTCACCGCCAAGTGACACCTGAGAATATCCCCCTCACCTTCTTTTCGGGGACCCAAGGTAGTGCAGCCTGGTTGGAAGAGCTGCCTCATGGCCATGGATCAAATGTTGACCGATTGTTTAAAAAATTCAGTCCAGAGAGTTCCCGTCATGGCTCTGAGGTAACAAACCCGACTAGGAGCCATGAGGTTTCAAGTTCGATCCCTGGCCTTGCTCAGTGGGTTAAGGACCCGGCATTGCCGTGAGCTGCAGTGTAGGTTGCAGACACGGCTCACATCTGGCCGTAGTGTAGGCCGGCAGGTGCAGCTCCAATTCGACCCCTGGTCTGGGAACTTCCATATGCCACGGGTGTGGCCCTAAAAAGAATATATATATCTCTCAATGCAGTACTCGGGTTATCCCAAGAAATGAGCTACAGGGTCTGAAGCCAGTTTCCTAAAAGGTGCTCCAGGTGTGATCTCCTCACAGGCCAGCTCACCTCACCCAGGGACCTGGGAGTCAAAGTTCTATTTGGCAAACACCCTTGGAGATTTTGCTGCGTCTTTTCCAAACTGGGGCCATTCGGTTTCTCAGAAAAATGACCCCTCAGCATGTGACTTTCCCCTCCCTCTTCAGGGACCACTTCTTTACTTCAAACGCCCTTCCCATCTGTCCCGCAAGTCCCCATCTTTTTCTCTGGGCTGGTGGCAGTGGATTCTGCTGTGTCTGGTGCACTGGGCCCATTCGGCTAAGAACAGCCTGGGCTAAGGGCTAAGGGAGCCCTTTGCTCAGTTGCATTTCTCACAGCCAAGTTTGGATGGGCAAGCGTCCCTTGGGGCGGGGATGTGGTCTGCTGCGGGCCGGCCTGGGATTGGCGGGAGAGGGCCAGGCGGTGGGCGTGGCAGCCCCGTGGCCCCGCCCCGTGCTGACCGCTGGGCTTGGGGGGTCTAGTCTGGTGGTTTCTGAGACCCGTGAAATGCCTACTTATTGCTCCACATTTCTGCTGTCTCATTTTCCTTTAAACTTAACTCTGTGACAGGACAGGGATATTGTGAAGCAAAAAGATAACCAGTTCAGCAAAATGCTCGTCCTGTCATTGTCCTTTCTTTCTTTTCTCTCTCTCCACCCGCCAAGGGCCACTGCCATCCCCACAACGTGTCTCCTGAGCTCACAGTTGTTCTGTGCTCTTAAGAGTCCCAGGCGCAGCCAGAGTTCCTCGGATCCACGTTTGTGGCTCTACTTCCCATTAAAGTAAATGTGCTTGCGTGATGGAGTGTGATCAAGCGGATTACTAAGAAGGGAGCGGGATGAGGCTGGAGCTGCAAGTATAAACTCCTCTGGTGCTTCTGGCTTCCCATCCTGCCCTGGCCGCGGTGGTCAGGCTGGCCGTTTCCAGGGACTCTTGGTTAACCAGCACTCCACTAGGTGGCCAGTTTGGGTGGGAGGCTCTGTGGGTCTTCTGAGATGTTCTTGTTCCAGGCACCAGATGGCAATTTTTTTTCTTTTTACAGCCGCACCCTCGGCATGTGGAGGTTCCCAGGCTAGAGGTCAAATCGGAGCTGCGGCGGCCAGCCTACACCACAGCCACAGCCACAGCAACACGGGATCCACGCCGCATCTGCCACATCTGCAACCTATGCCACAGATTGTGGCAACTGGATCCTTAACCCACTGAGCGAGGCCAGGGACCGAACCCACATCCTCATGGACACTAGTTGGGTTCTTAACCCAGTGAGCCACAACGGGAACTCCAGGGACCAGAATTTAAACTCGAGCTGTCATCACTAGCCCTGAGTCAGAGACGCTGTCTGGTCCTGATGTTCCGGAGTCAGGTCTTCCGTGTCTCAGCCCAAAGGAAAGCTGAGAGCTCTGCCCACTCATCAGGCCAATGCTGGTCACGCCGTATGTGTCTGTACTACAAGTTCCATGACAAACATGTGTGTCCTTGGCACATATGAAGATCTGGCCTCATTGGACCCTTTCGAGGGTAGGAATGACGTCTTCTATTGTTTGGGCAACGCCACAGAGGGTCCCTTAGACCAGAGGGCACATCATGCGCTGAATTGCCTCCAGCAAATGGGACCCGGGGGCATCGGGTTTTATATTTCGGGCTTGGTTCTATTCTGACGGTACTCAATAATCAAGTGGCTTTCAGGCGTGAATCCTCCCAGGGCTGACTCCCAGAGGACTGCCATCCATCAGGCAGCATTTGAGGGAACTTGTGCTTTGTTCATAAAAAGTCTGGCACAAGAAGTCTGGTTTTTGGGAGATGTCCAAACTGGCATATGGCTCGCCACCAAGGCGGGGAGGAGGGCTCTTTGCGAGAGAGCCCTTTAGTTTGCAGTTTTAAAAAAAGAAAGACGGTGGCGCCAGAAATGTTTGTTGGAAAGCTCTGAACCTTGGTTTTTGATGCTGAGCGAGGGAGAAGTTCTGTGGGCCAGCCCTTAGTATTCATAGAGTGAAGGGCCCGATTTAGTAGATTTAGCAGATGGGACCTGGTCCTGTGGCCAGAGCTTCTGGAGGTGGAAAGATGGCTTTCTGCTCCTGCTGTTGGCCGTCTGGGGTGGAGGACGTGAGGGTGGGGAGGTGGGAGGCTTGGTGACAATTAGGGGCTGGGTGGCCATGGAATGCGGGGACCGGGGGCCAGTCTTCCTCTTCACTGCCCTCTGGAAAAGCTGAGACCGTCCCAAAGGGCCATGAGACACGCGGGCAGCTCCGTGCTGCCCGGGGTCTTGTTGCTAGCCACTGGGAAACTGGGCTTTATGAGTAGTCGTGTGACATCGGTGTCCCAGCTCTTCCTTGTCACCAATTAATATCTCCAACACCCACCAGAGGTTCTGAAAAGCTGCCCTCTGCCAGCCCCTCCCTCTCACAGGCCACGAAGGGCCATGTGGGGCTATTTTTCTCCTTTCCATACCAAAGGTCTGCCCTATTTGGACATTTTTTTTCTTTGTGGTCTTTTTAGGGCTGCACCTGCGGCGTATGGACACTCCCAGGCTAGGGGTCGAATCAGAGCTGTAGCCCCTGGTCTATGCCACAGCCACAGCAACACCAGATCCGAGCCACATCTGTGACCTACACCACAGCTCACGGCAACGCTGGAACCCACTGAAGGAGGCCAGGGATCGACCCCGTGTCCTCACGGATGCTAGTCAGATTCGTTTCCGCTGAGCCACAATAGGAACTCCTTATTTGGATATATATATTTTTTTTTTTTTTAAAAAGAGCCTTCCCAGTGTCCTTCTCTCCTGCCTGCAGGAGGCAGCTCTTTCTGCGATCACGTTGGCCACGGTCCTTAGGGAACCACTGACGACCTACGTTGGGCCCCAGCTTGTGAAGGAGGCTTCCGCAGCGCCTCCCTTCATTTACAGCCTCCACGGGAGGACACCCAGCTGTCCTCTGAGGGTTACATTTGCTTCATTCATTCATTGGTTTATTCACTCAACATATATTCATCCAACATTCATCCTACTACTGTGCACCAAGCTTTGTCCTGGGTGCCGTGTGACAATGTGGGGCGAGGCAGGACAAGGCCCATGGAACCTCCGTTCCTGCTGGGGAAGCCAGGCCGGGAACAGACCGAAAAGAAATGCACAGGCACGGAAAATATCCACGAGTGGCAAGTGCGGTGCAGAGAATGGAAGTAGAGTGACGTGACAGAGTGGCTGGGTGGCCAGCTCTGATGGGGTGCTCAGGGACCGCATCCTGGGATGACCTTTAACCTGAGATCAGAAGGATGAGCAGCCAGACTTTTAAAGATGTGGGCGAAGAATATTTGGCATAAGGATGAGCTGGTGCCAAGTACCTCCTATGAGCTAGACCCATGGCATACAGAGAAGAGCAAGTGACAAGAGCTCCCTGCCCTGCAGAGCCTCCACTCCAGATGGAGGGACGAAAGCCTGGCAGCCACAACGCAGTTACTCCAGTGCTGTGACAGGAAGAGGATGTAGAATGTTCTGGAAACACAGAGCAAGGACCTCGAGGGCTGCAGGCGAGAATCAGAGTGGGCTTCCTGGAGGAAGTGGCATTTGAGCTGTGATGGGAAGGACGAGGAGAGGTTGGCCAGGTCAACACAGTGAAGGTGAGGTGGGGAGGCGAGGGGACAGCATGTGCAGGGCCCGAGCTCACAGTGCAGTGTCAGCTCCTCTGAGGGACCAAGAAACTTCACCGAGTTGAGGGAGGGGAGGAGTCCTGCGGGGAAAACCAGGGAGATGAGCGAGGCACATCGTGGATTTGGGCTTTGTATTTGATGACAATGGGAGAGCCATGCAACAGTATTGAGTGGGAGAGAAACATACTCCAATTTATGTTCTGAGGGGACTGTGGCCAGGCGACAGTGGGGGGGCAAGAACCGCGGCAGGAAGACTGGTTGGGACCTGAGTCCTGCCATCCAGGCGGGAGAGGAGGCTGCCTTGGCCTAAAGTGATGGATGGAGGTGAGATGGTCGGAGGCCTGAGCTGCGTAGAAGGTCAGACTGACAGCGCTCCATGAGGGATTTATAAATGGAGGTGAGCGAAGGAGAGAGAGGAATTGATGCTGCCGCGTAGGTTTCTGGCTCCAGCGATGGGATCTCTGCCAGAGCCATTTAGAGAGACGGGCAAGACAGAGCTTGAGATCTGGGGGGCGGGGGGCGGAGGCAGGATGAACAGCTCGGTTCTGGACCTTTGAGTTTGAGACGATGTCTGGTCGGCAGATGGAAACGCCGAAGCCTGGAACCCAGAGCCTGGCGTTGGGCGGAGAGGCCAGGCCGAGGGAAGTCGCCAGAAGCAGGATGAAGGCAGAGAGAGGAGAGGACCAGAGACAGAGCCCTGAGGCCAAGTGGCGGGGGGTGGGGTGGGGGAAGCTAGGGAGATGGGGGAAAGCCGAGGTATCTGCCCAGCAGCTGGGAGAAGATGCTTCATTCAGGGAGGCAGGAGCTGTCGCTGCCCTGAGCTGGTGACAGCGGCGTGACAGTGGACTGGGGTGCAGGAGGTCACTGGCGACCTTGACGAGGGGCTGCGGAGCGTGACCGCAGCCAGTGGAGAGGGAGATATGGGGGGGGGGATGTGAAAAGGTGGAGATAGAGCCTCAGGGAAAGGCAGCATCTTGTGGCTTGGAGGGCGGCCCAAATCGTGTCACTCCACGCTGGCTGGGAACTAAGATCAAACCCCCACTGGGCTGTGCGGGGGCGGGGGGAGAGCGGAGCCCCTCGGGTGAATTCTATACTCATTCAACATGTAGCCCCCAACACTCTCCCGAAGAGAAAAATAAGTGGCCACACTCTACGTAAATTGAGGACTCACAACTGGATCCGCGAAAACCCCCTTCCCAGAAACCTTGTTCACCCACGGACACAGGCTCACCCTCCCCTAAATGCACCATGTTCCCCCAGCTTTCCCAAGGCTCCCGAGGGGCCCTCCTCTAGGCTGGGAAGGCAGCGCTCTGGTGATAAAATTCTTTCTTCTTTTCTTTTCTTTTCGTTTTTTTTCCGGGTGGGGGGGGCGCACCGACGGCATAGGGGTTGAATCGGAGCTGTAGCCACTGGCCTACACCACAGCCGCAGCCACGCAGGATCCAAGCCATGCCTGCAACCTACACCGCAGTTCAGGGCAACACCGGATCCTTAACCCACTGAGCAAGGCCAGGGATCGAACCTGTGTCCTCATGGATACTAGTCGGGGTCACTACCACTGAGCCATGATGGGAACTCCCTTATTTTTTTTTTTTCAGTATTTCCTCACTGCTTGCTACTAACGCATTGTAGGGGCCCTGAGAACAACGCATTGGAGGAGACCAGTTCATGGAGTCTGGATTCTAAATGATATTTTCAGACAGTGAGAAGTACATTAAGGAAAGCAAAAGAGAGAATGGGATGCACGGTGATGGGAAGGGAAGCACACAGATATGAGAGGCTCGGGAGAGTCAAGGAGGATACACTGGAACTCCCTACAGAGCTGCCTGCCCTCGTCTCCTTCCTCCCACTGGTGATGACACTTTCTGGGGCCGCCACCACCACGAAAACCTCTTCTCCTAACAGCGCTACAGCCACTTCAGTGTCCACAGGCAAGGGCCTTCCAGCCCAGCCTCTCAGTTCCTTGACCTTCTTTCCGCCAATGACCTTGTCTGCTTTCACCCTCCGCTCCCCCTCAGCCACTCAATTTCATGATCGTCCCCTCAACCTGGTCATTACCAATTTTTCCACCCAAACTTTCAATGTCTCATTGCAAGGCTAGATGGGAGGCTAGCATCTCCTATCCGTCCGGCTGGCTCTCAGCTATCTTTTGACCCCATGAGGCTTCCCATCCATTGAGCCTACTACGTTTCTTCCCTCCTTGCTGATCCTGTGCTTCATGCTCCATCACGGTAATCACTCCCTCGCCCGCCCTCCAGCTTACTGCCCTCTCACTGCTGCATACTCACTTGGCAAAACCCCAAACTGGTTACGTCCCCCTCTCTCCCTGCTCTGCACCTGTCGCTGAACTGCTGCTGAAGGCAAACACAAAAGCACGCTATCTGGTCTCACTTTAAATTCATGACCATTCACCGCAAGTGGGGTCCTTGGAGTTGCCGGGGCAACCAAACCATTTTCCTCAACATCCACTCCCCAACTCCTGTGGAAGATCATGGCACATCTACTCTCTCTCCCCAAACCTTCGGGTGATCGAGTTTGCTAGTTTATTGAGAAAATAGAAGCCAGCAGAAGATAAAAAGAACTTCTCAAAGCTCCCGCAACCAAATCTGTTACATTGGAAGAGGTGTGTTTTCTATCGAAGGGCAACCCTTGCAGCTCTTCATTAGGTTTCCACCCTGTATCACCCACTCAAGGACTGAGCTGCAGCCATCCCTCCAATTCCTTCCACCTCCTCCAAGTCAGGCCTTTCTCCTGCTCAGGTGGATCATTCCCCTCAGTGAACCCCATGTCTCTTGACTCACTTTCTTCTCTAACAACTGCCCCGTCTTTCATTGTTCTCTTTCCTTTCACACTAAATCTCCTTAAAAGAGTTGTCTATACTTGTTGCCTCCACATTCCCTTCTCCATTCATATCCTCTCTCTCTCTCATTAATTTATCACACACACATGGAAAAGGTGCACAAAGATGGTTAATGAGGAATGCACAGGGCTCTAGAGGGCAGCGGAAGGGGAAACTCTACAAAGTTGAGACCGAAGGAGTCTTCCTTTAAACAGTGGATCCGTTGTAGGGTCTAAGGGGAATATAAAAACAATGGAATAAAAATTGAATTTTGAGAATTCCTTACAAATGTAATTCCATGAAAGCGACAAGACTTCCTGAGATGAACAATCAGAATTCCAGTAGTACCAGCAAAAATTTCTAGACATCATAGGTACAAAAAAGTATAAAGCAATGCAGTAAGGCTCTTCTATTGGATTTTTTTTAAATTTTTATTTTATTTTATTTTATTTTATTTTTTCATTTTTTTATTACTGGATTTTTAAAGACTATTGTTTACAGCAGTTTTGGGTTCACAGAAAATTAAATAAGAGGACGAGACAGAGGTTTCCCCCATATCTCCTGCCCCCACACATGCCTGGCCTCCCCCCATCATCGACGTCCCGCGCCAGAGCGGTGTATTCGTTACAATTCATTACAACTGATGAATGTACATTGACACATCATTATCACCCACAATCCAGTGTTTACATTAAGGATTCACACTTGGTGTGGTATATTCTATGAGCTTGGACAAATTTATGACCTGTATCCCTCATTACAGTATCATAAAGAGTATTTTCACTGCCCTAAAAATTTTGTATTCTCCCTATCCATCACCCCCCCCGGAAGCCACTGATATTTTTATGGTTTTGCTTTTTCCAGAATGTCATATAGTTGGAATGAGACAGTATATAGCCTTTCAAAGATTGTCTTCTCGTCTGTATAATATGCACTTAAGCTTCCTCCATGGCTTTCATGGCTTGATAGGGCATGTCTTTTTTAGCGGTGAATAATATTCCATTTTCTGGTTGTACCACAGTTTATTTATCCACTCACCTACTGAAGGACACCTTGGTTGCTTCCAAGTTTTGACAGTTATGAATAAAGCTGCTATAAATATCCATGTGCATATTTATGTGAGATACTTTTTCAGCTCCTTTGGGTAAAATACCAAGGGCTGTGATCGCTGGATCATGTGGGAGGACTACGTTTAGTTTTGTAAGAAACCACCAAACTCTTTGGAAGTGGCTGTACCATTTTAGATTCCCACCAGCACTGCAGGAGAGTCCTGCTTCTCCAAATCCTCGTCAGCATTTGGTGTTGGCAGTTTTCCACCTCCAGCTCTTCTTGGCCCTTAGAATTTCTTTGTTGGAAAGAACTGGTTGTTTACCCTGTTGAATGCTGCACATTCCCTAGTTTACTGACCGCGTCCCTGTAGTTTCATGGAACATGCTGCTTTGTCTTTTGTGTTCTGTGTACATTGGTTGTCAAATCTAGAGGTTTAAGCAGATTTAGTTTAGGTTTTTTTTTTTTTTTTTTAAAGCAAGACCACTTCATTGGGGGTGACATGGGCTTCCATTCAGCCCCGAAAAGGGTGATTCTTTAAATATTTGAGTCTGACGATGATGCCGGCTTTATATAAGAATACCTATTCCAGGAGCTTCTACTGAGGCGAAACAGGATTGGCAGTGGCTTGGGAGCACTAGAACATGGGTTCAATCCCCAGTCCTGCACAGCGGATCCAGTGTTCCTGCAGCTTGGTTTGTGGCTTCAGATCTGATCCCTGGCCTGGGTGGTCCACATGCTGTGGGGCGGCCAAAAACCCCAAAAAACCCCAAAACCTATTCCACATGTAGCATCTGCTGCCTGCCAGGCAGGACGTGGCCTTGTGTGATCTTGTCCCCATCACTTTTCCTACTACTCTTCCCGTCATCTATACCACTCTGCACTGGCCTCTCTGTCATTCTGAACACCCCACACATGCTTCTGTTTCAGGGCATTTGTTGCTGTTCCCTCTGCCTGAAACACCCTTCCCCCAGGTAGCCTCACGCATGCACTTCCTTCAGGTCTTGGCTTAGTTGTCACCATCTTGGGTGACCACCCATCGAAAACCACAACCCAGAGTTCCCATTGTGGTGCAGCGGAAACGAATCCAACCAGGAAACATGAGGTTGTGGGTTCGATCCCTGGCCTTGCTCAGTGGCTTAAGGATCCGGCATTGCCGTGAGCTGTGGTGTAGGTCACAGACACGGCTCGGATCTGGTGTGGCTGTGGCTGTGGTGGAGGCTGGCGGCTACAGCGCTGATTAGACCCCTAGCCTGGGAACCTCCATATGCTGCAGGTGTGGCCCTAAAAAGACAAAAAACAAAACAAACAAAACCCCGCAACCCTACACTCAATCCCAGCTCTCCCTAATTCTGTTTTACTGCTACATTCTTCTTTTCCTTTTAAAAATTTTATTTTTATTAAAGTTGATTTACAGTGTTGTGTCAGTTTCTGCTGTACAGCATAGTGACCCAGTCATACGTATATATATATATATATATATATATATATATATATATATATATATGCATTCTTTTTCTCATTTTATCTTCCATCACGGTATATCCCAAGAGATTGGATAGAGTTCCCTGTGCTATGCAGCAGGACCTCATTGCTTATCCATTCTAAATGGAATAGTTTGCATCTACCAAGCCCAAAGTTTCTTAAATTTCTTTTTAAAATTATAGTTGATTTACGATCTTGTGCCAATTTCTGCTGTACAGCAAAGAGACCCAGTCACACACACACACACACACACACACACACACACACACACACACACACATATTTATCTTTCTTATCCTATCTTCCATCATGGTCTATCCCAAGAGACTGGATCAAGTTCCCTGTGCTACCCGGTGCAACCTCATTGCTTGTCCATTCTAAATGGAATAGTTTTCCTGCTACATTTTTCTCCTCAGTACTTATCATTTTCTGACAAGCTACGCATTTGACTTATTTATTTTGCTTATTGTTTGGTCCCCTTCAGTTGATTTCAGATCTCTTCATGGAGGGACTTTGGTTTCCTTAGTCACTACTCTATTTCCAGCACCTAGAACAGGGCTGGGCAAATAGGTGCTCAATAAACATTTGTCAAATGACTCAAAGATTTTTCGGATGACTCAATCATAATACCAAGTAGCTCTTAACAGACTCCAATTGTGTGGCTAGACATCTTACATTCGTGACGTCCCCTGGTTTTTCCTAACCACCCCAGGAAGTTGTATTATATCCATGGTACATGGATGAGGAGATTGAAGCGTTAATTGATTGCTCAAACTCACACATGGCTCAGTGCTGGAGCTCTGTGTCCCGCTCCCACAGGGTCACAGTGTGGCTGCGTTTGCCTTTTCTCAAGCTGCCTCGCCTCAAAAGAGTATGATTCCAGGGGTATCTCTGGAAACATGTAAATGGGATCCCAGTCGTGCCATTTACATCTTAAAAATTGTCCCAAGGCAGGTTGCGCTTTGTGGGTCTATTTTCCTTTCATGGTTTTGCATCTTTGGAGTTGTGGACACAAAGGGCAGACTTGGTCCTGCTCAGATCCAGAGATGGCAGGGTTGACGTACGCATCTGTGGGAAAGAACAACGTGATGGGAGTAGGAGCTGCGTTCTTTCTGGAGTGACGAGTGTGTCCAGCAGAGGCAATTCATCATTTCACGTCATTGCTGAAATGATCTCCCTCCTGCCTGCTAGCCCTTCAGATGCTTTGCCTCAGTGGCTTCCTCAGCGCTATTTAAGCCAGTGAAATATGCTTACTCCTCGTTTGGTTTGTTTAGGTAATATTTGGTACTGTTTCGGTAAGAGAGTGTGTTTTAATAACTTTATGTACTTTAGAGATAGTCACAGATACTTGTGACAATATTTTTGCAGCCGTGTCATAAAATAAGCACTGCATTCTGGACCGGGTCAGACTGACCAACACTTGCTGGCGTCATCCTTCATTTTCGATGCCAATTCTACTAAGTTAAACACAGTTGGAGCCGAATCACTTCATTGAGAGGAGAAAGATCTGATGGATTTTCTACCCAGGTGGACTTGAGTTTTGGAGTCGCATGGTCTCCAAAAGTGTCATAATAAGGTGTCCTCTATGCTGCTTCACAGAGGTGAGCTTTTTAAATGAGTGGCCCTGTAAATGGACCGGAGAGTCTAGGTGGCATTTGAAACTGCCCTCCCTCCTCTGAAAACATAATGCCGGGGGTTGGTATTAGCTCCGTTTTGCAGAGGCACCTCCAGGAAGTTGCAACAACCTTACTTTCTACTTCTGGTCCATTTCTGGTTCAAGATGTGTGATGCTTCCCCCTGACAGACATCCCCACAGTCCACGTTTAAGGGATTGCAAATGGATGGTGATGGTGGAACAGGGGTGTTGGCGTTTCTCATTCTCGTTACCTTTGAGATTTCATCTTCCTTTTCCTTCATGCCATTCTTCGCTTCTGCACATCTGGAAAGAGGCAGTATGCACCAGGAGTCGTCTGAGCACTGTCCAGCCCGAGGTCATTCAGCGACTGCTTGAACTCTTCCGTGACAGCCGGCTCTTTCCTTTGCAGAGCCCCAGGCGTAAGCTTCCTTCTTAGAGTTCCCTGGTGGTATAGTGGATAGCCTGCATTGTCACTGTAGCAGCTGGGGTTGTCACTGTGGCGTGGGTTTGATCCCTGCCCTGGGAAACTTCCGCATGCTGTGGACACCCTCCCTCAAAAAAAATAAAAAATAAAAAAAGATGCTTCCTTCTTAATAAGGAACCTGAGTCAGTTTCTCTATCACACTTACCACAGGTTTAGCTCTGCCCTCAGGCATGAACGGATATGCCCTCTTCCATATGCCAGCCCTTCCAACATTAAAATAGGAGTTCCCATTGTTCCTCAGCAGGTTATGAACCCGACTAGTATCCATGAGGATGTATGGTTCGATCCCTGGCCCTGTTCGGAGGGTTAAGAATCTAGCGTTGCCGTGAGCTGCGGTGTAGTCACAGACACGGCTTGGATCTGGCGTGGCTGTGGCTGTGGTGTAGGCCAGCAGCTGTATCTCCGATTGGACCCCTAACCTGGGAATCTCCATATGCCACGGGTGTGGCCCTAAAAAGCAAAAAACAAAACAAAACACATTCAAGACAAAAAGCCTTCCATGTCCCTCCTTAGTCGTCTGTCTCAAGCTCTCCTATATATGGCAGGGTTATTACTTCTCGTTACCATCCTACCTCTTGGGCCTCTGGTTCCTCTTAAGTTTGTAAACAACCTTTAAAAAGTGTTGCGTCTGGTCTCTAAATCTGAGTCCAGTTACAAAGAAAACAACTCATTGGACATTTGCTCAACTCTAGATTGTTGTCTTAGATAATTCCAAGACTTTACTTTCCTAGTTAAGAGTTCTTTCTACACTCCCATTTTGTCCCACATGACAGAATTAAGATTCAAAGAGATTTGCAAATGATGGGCTGGAACCAAGAAGATCAAATATAACAGAGACTTTGCATCTGCTAAAGCGGCTTGGATTGCTTGCAGTTTTAAAATTGCCATGTCACTTGGCTGACTCATACAGAACTTGTGGTCAGCTGAAGCCCCCAAGGCTTTCTCCCCACTACCAAAGTGGGTCTCCCTCAAGCTCCACTTTAAAGTTATTAGACATTCAAGATCATTTTGTTGGTTTCAACTCATTCTCCTAGCTTGTCTGGATCTTTTTATTATTTTAATATTTTTTTGTCTTTTTAGGGCCATACCTGCAACATATGGAAGTTCCCAGGCTAGGGGTCTAATCGGAGCTACAGCCGCTGGCCTATGCCACAGCCACAGCAACATGAGATCTGAGCTGCATCTGTGACCTACACCACAGCTCAGGGCAACGCCGGATTCTTAAGCCACTGAGCAAGGCCAGGGATCAAACCTGCATCCTCATGGTTCCTAGTCAGATTCATTTCTGCTGAGCCACGTTGGGAACTCCTATTATTTTAATCTTTTAATGAAGGTATAAAGTTAAGTGCATAAGTCTTAATTGCACAGCTTGATTGATCTTCACGCATGCACACACACACACACACACACGTCCCTGTAACTGCCATTCAGATCAAGAAACAGAAATTTACCAGCACCCAGGAGGCTCCCTTGGGCCTTTTTCTAGTCAACAACTCCCACCCCAAGGTGACTACTATTCTGATTTCTAACACTCTAGATTAGTTTTGCCTGTTTTTCATTTTCTTTTCATGTGGAAGTTCCCAGGCTATGGGTTGAATTGGAGCTACAGCTGCCAGCCTACACCACAGCCACAGCCATGCCAGATCTGAGTCGCATCTGTGACCTATGCTGCAGCTTGTGGCAACGGTGGATCCTTAACCTATTCAGCAAGGCCAGGGCTTGAACCTGCATCCTCATGAATCCTATGTTGGGTTCTTAACCCACTGAGGCACAATGGCAATTGCTAGTTTTGCCTGTGTTTGAACCTCATATAAATGGAGTCATACAGAATGTGGTCATTTTTGATTGGCTTTTTTTGTTCGTCATGTCTGTGTGAGTCATCTGAACCGTTGCCCAGGGTAATAGGTTGTTCTTTCTCATTGCTAAGTAGTAGTTCATTGAATGGATGGGCCACAATTTGTTCATTTATTCTCCTATGGATGGACACTTGAGTTGTTTCCAATTTCAGTCTCATACAAATAAATGCTGTTGGGAACATTCCTGTACATGACTTTTGGTGGATACATGGATTTATATTAGGTCCAAACCTGGAAGGATACTTGCTGGGTCATAAAGGACATACACAGCTAGCTTTAGTATAGGCTGTCAAGCAGTTTTAAAAGGTGAATGTGGCAATTTACAGTCTGTGATGGCCAGTTTTATGTGTCCTTGGCTAGGCTACAGTTATGCAATCAAACTTTGATCTGGGACTTGCTCTGAAAGTAATTTGTAGACGTGGTCAAAGTGCATACTTAGTGGCCTTCAGGGAAGAGACATTATCCTAGATAAATTGAGTGGGCCTGGTTTAATCAGGTGAAAAGTTTTGAAAGCAGAGCTGAGGCTTCCCTGAAGAAGAAATTTTGCCTCTGGACAGCAGCTTGAGCTCATGACTGAGAGCCCCAGACGGCCCTTCCTGTTGGTCTACTCTGTGGATTTCAGGCTTGCCAAGGCAGCTACCCCCCGCCCCATTGCATGAGCCAATTTCTTATAATAAACCTTGTATATATTTCATACTGGTTCTGTTCGCCTGATTGAAACCTTACTGGTGTTCCGGGAGAGTGCCACTGTAACACGTACCTAACAGGTTGAAGTGACTGTGGCGGTAGATAATGAGTGGAGGCTGGAAACTTTTGGAAAAGCATGTAGAAAAATCTTGCTTTGGCTTGGACAGAGTATGGGTAGAAATGTGGATGTTAGAGATTCTGCCAGGAAGGGCTCAGGAGGAAGTCAGGAGCATTGGAAAGAAAGCCCATATCATCTTAGAGAATTTGTATGTAAAGAGAATGTTGGTAGGATAATTTATCCTCTTCATTTTTCAAATATAGATAAATCAAAATGTCATCCTAAAAAAGGTACAAGTGATCCACAGGAAGGCAAGAAAAAAGAAATAGAGCAAAGAGAAGACCATAAAATTGCAGCCATAAATCCTAACATATCAAAAATTATATTAAGTTTAGTTGGTTTAAATACATCAATTAAAGAAGGTGAGGAGTTTCCTGGTGGCTCAGCGTGTCAAGGAGCTGGCGCTGTCATTGCTGTGTCTCAGTCACTGCTGTGGTGCAGGTTCAGTCCCTGGCCTGGGAACTTCCACGTGCCATGAGTGGGGCCAAAAAAAGGAGGATGACCGAGTAAATGGAGAAGCCTGACCCAACTCTGTGCTCTCTACAAGAAACCCACTTCAAACATGACAACATAAGAAGTTGGTTGAGAGTAAAAAGAGAGGAAAGTACATCTTGCACGCTCTTTATTAAAAAATGGGAGTCGCTATGTTAATATCACAGAAACTTCAGACAAAAATCCAAACTTACCAGGTAAAAGAGGAAAATTACCTAATGATAAAAGAATCAGTCCACCGAGAAGACACAGGGATCTTTAAATATGTGTTCATCAAACAACAGAGCTTCAAAATACACAAAGCAAAAACTGATAGCGCTGAAAGGAGAAAGCGAAAATCCACAACTCTAGTTGGAGGCTTTAATGCCGTACTCTCAGCAATTGATAGAAAAATTAGGAAGAAAATCAGCAAGGATATAGAAGAAGTCAACAATACCATTAGGTGATGGTATCTCATCAACATTTATAGAACACCCCATGCAGTAACAGAACACATGTATTTTTCAAGGGCCCATGGAAGATTCATCAAGATAGACTCTATCTTTGGCCATAAAACAAAGCTCAACAAATTTAAAAGAATGCAAATCATACAGAGTGTGTTTCTCCAGCCCCAATGGAATCAGACTATAAACCAACCAGAAACTAGATGCAAACACAAAGATAACAGAAAAATCTCCCAACACTTGGGAACTAAGCAACATCATTCTAAATAATCCAAAGGAGGAGGCTCAAGGGAAATCAAAGAAAACATTGCACAAAATGCCCATGACAGAACGAGACATTAAAACTTGTGGGACACAGCTACAACAGAGCCGAAGGGAAAAGCACGAAATCCACACATTGCAAATGGGAAATCTCACAAATCAATACTGTAAGTGCCCACTCAATTTGAAATGGAAAGGCAAGAACTTGGAAGACCTTAAAACAATTTTGAGAAAGACGAGTGAGGTGGAAAGGGTCCTTTTACCACCCAATGGAAGATGTACCGTGTAGCTACAATGATCGGCTCGGTGTGGTATTGGTGGAGGCCTAGACATTGACCAGTGTTTAGCTGAACTAGGGCAGGTGTCGTCAAAAAGTTTTTCTGTTCTATGAGGCCACCCTTTTTCTGGTCCTGTGCGCAGGGAGAGCAGCCCCCTTGTGTTGCTTGTCTGTGCCTGTTGCTGGTTCCAGGTTGCAGGCTTTCCCAGCTCCAGATACATGGGGGGCACAAACAAAGCCAGAGAACTCGCTGCCTTGTTCCTGAAGTCCCGAGATCCCTAGCCAAGTCTGTCGTCGTCTTTCCACCTTCTGGAGTCTTCATATGTTTGTTTATGTTCAAGGTTTTTTAGTGGTTAGAAGAGCTTTTCCATCTTGATTGGACCAGGAAGTCAGATTTCTTTCTGGGTCTTCTTGAAACGTGATTTTGTCATGCAAAGTTTTTCATCATCCCTTCCAAGCTGTATGTTGAGCAGAACAAGACGCTATAGAGCTTATCCCTGTTTTCTTTCACTTGTGGTTTATTCCCAGTCTAGCCCTGACCGCTTACAGTTTTCTGGCTGACACCCTCAATTCTACATGTTGGCTCTCATCGGTCTGTTCCATGAAGGTCCTCTTCCTATGAATTTATTCCTGGTCCACCACAAAATGGCCCTGCCCAGTAACCCCCACGTAGAGGTAAAATACATGAAAGAGCTCTTGTTTACGCAGAGATCGCCTGATGATGCTGGCTATGCATGTTAATTTGGGGGAACACCATTTGACCTGGAGCATTTTTTTCTCCCTCCTCACCCTTCTGTTTTCTGAATCCCAGCCAAACCTGGAGCACAGAAACAGTGCAGACAGCCAAGGAATGCTCACATGGGATGTATCGTTTTTATTTTCTAAGATATTTTTTTTTTCAAAAATCTGTCATTTACGGTAAATTACCCAATGTCGGAAACTGTGTTAAGAACTTCGCATATTACCCCTCTCATCCTCGCAGTAGTACTCGGAAGTGGAGACTAGTCTTATAACCATTTTCCAGAGAATGAAAATAAGGCACAGAGAGGATAAGTAACTTTCCCAGAGTCACACAGCTGGGATTCGAACCCAGGTCTCTGTAACTAGCGATCCCAAACTCTTCCTCATGCTGTGAAATGGCCTTCCCAAATGACTTTGCGGTTAAGAGAGTTAACCCTTGACTTGGCATAACCACTGACCCAACTGGCTCTGCTAATTGACCCTAAGCCGCTGCTGTCATTGCTGCCAAACATGGAGAAGAGGGAGACGGTCTGGGGAATGTGGATTAGGAGGAGGCAGGAAGCACGGGGCCACAAGGATAGTAAAAGCCTGGATTATGAGCCATAGTCCTGGGGGTGACAGACCTATCGGGCCACCGCATGGGCAAGTGCAGCCTGGGGATAAGTGTGGCAAGAGGACTGGGCAGAGCGTGAGAAGAGCGCTGTCTCTCTCTCTCTCTTTTTTTTTTTTTTTTTTAGCATTGTAACATTTTAAAAACTTATTTTTTTATTGAGGTATGGTTGACTTACAATGCCGTATTAATTTCAGGTATACAACATAGCGATTCAATATTTTTATAGCTTATGCTCCACTTAAAGTTATTATAAAATTTTGGCTATAGTCTCTGGGCTGTAAATCTATCCTTGCAGCTTATTCATATTCTGCATAGTAGGACGCACCTCTTACTCCTCTACCCCTGCACTGCCCCCCCTCCCTCGCCCCACTTGTAACCACTCGCTTCTTCTCTAATCTCAGTTGTCGCTAACAAGCTGTTTGACGTTGGGTGACTTACTTGGCCTCCCTGAATCTCAGTTGTGTCATCTGTCATTGAGATGGCTGGAGTATCAAAGTGTACACCCAGGCGTCCTGTGGGCTGGCTAAGGCCAACGGATCCGGTTCATTTGGATAGCTCAGTGTTATAAGACATCTGATTTTAAACACCTTTAGTGGAGACACGTGCTGTCCAGGTTAGCGCAGGCTCCACCACGCTCTCCGTCCTCCCGCCCCCAGCTCCAGCTGGCTGCACCCTTAATTTACCTGCCAGCTCCTGAAGGTATTTTGCATTTTGGCCACTGGCCTGGCTCCTCCACTCAGCTT
Source organism: Sus scrofa (assembly GCF_054392235.1). Taxonomy (NCBI): domain Eukaryota; kingdom Metazoa; phylum Chordata; class Mammalia; order Artiodactyla; family Suidae; genus Sus; species Sus scrofa. The sequence goes on from NC_139401.1 coordinate 121,490,582, forward strand.
CCTGAAGAGATGGCCAGTCCTAGTCCTCTAAGGATGCCAAGTTCACTGCTAAATAAGCTAAGTCTACCCCTAGTGCCATTGTGGAAACCAAATAATGTTAATAGTACGAAAAAACGCACAAGGAGTTCCCATGTGGCTCAACCGGTTAAGAATCTGACATAGAGTCCATGAGGATGAGGGTTCTATCCCTGGCCTCTCTCAGTGGATTAAGGATTTGGTGTTGCCACATGCTGAGGCATAGGTCGCAGATGTGGCTCTGATCCCGTTTTGCTGTGGCTGTGGCTAGGCCGGCAGCAGCAGCTCTGAGTTGACCCCTAGCCTGGGAACCTCCATACACCTTGGTTGCACCCCTAAAAAGTAAAAAAAAAAAAAAAATCCCCCAACCAAGCGACTACCCAATGTGAGAGATTAGTAATTAGTTACTACTGTTCTGCTGCCCATAAGCACCACCACAGACGTGCCTGCTGATTACGGTAGGTGCCATCCCGATGGGCTGCCATGTCCATTCTGATGGGTTGCTTCCTGCTCCAGGTTGGTTGTTGAGTATTTTGAGTATCACCCCAGTGGTTTGTCTGGAATGAGAGTCAGGGACACCATTGTCTAAATACCAACCTGTTGGATATACCTTATCATATTTCGGGGCAAGAATTTAAGCACACCTAATTTGACTTTGTCTCTCTTTCGCCTGTATAAGGTGTGAGGCCTTGTTTTCAGCCACCAAGTGTGTGGTCATTTGTTACAGCAGCCACGGAAAACGGAGACACCACCCATCCCTTCACATTCAGAATGTATGTTCACGCGAGCCCATGCCCTGCTGAGAACACCATAGGGCATTACCTTCTTGGTCATTCTTGTACCTCTAAATTTTAAACTCTATGCCATGACCTTTTCTCCTTAACCATTCAATCTGTGATCATGTTTCATTTCACCCCTCAAAAAGGGCTCTGGCATTATTCAATACGTTTTTTTTTTTAACAAACTATAGTGATACATCATGAAATGTACCAGAAATGGCATAGGCTTTGCAGTCAGACAGACCGTCTCAATCCCTCCTGATCTGCCTACTAGCTGAGTGACTTTTGGCAAATCACTGTGCCTCAGTTGCTTCATGGGTGCAATTAAACACCACCTCCCTGGCAGGCTCTTTGTGAGTATTAAGGGCAATGAGCCCAGGGTGGGGATGCAACAAACAAGAGCTCTTGATGCTCGAGAGATGTCATTTGCTGTTGGCTCTTGAGCATAAGTGAAGCTCCTTGTCCTCCTGGGTCCATGATCGTTATTTTGGAAGGTGGTCCCGCTCCAAGGCTCAGCAATGCTGCTTACCGCTCTCCTTACTCACACTGTTCCAGCCACTTCCATGCTGTTCCTTAAAAATACCCAGCACCATCCACTCTCAGAGACGTTGCATTTAGGTTCCTGCCTAGAACCTCGCAGACATCCGCGTGGCTGGCTCCCTTACTCCATCACCCTAACCTGCTTCAGCCTCATTTAAAGGCTCTGTCACCAACTGACGTGTATTTGTGTATCGTATGTCTCCTTCCATTAGAACATGAGCTCCAAGGAAGCAGAGCGGAGGTTCTGTCTCCTTCGTGAACTGCTGTATGCCTGATTCCTAGAACAGTAGGTGCTCAATAAATATTTGTTGAATAAATGAGTAATAGTCTAGTTGAGGAGAGAAGGAAATATTCAATTACAACACGGTGTACTCAGTGCCGTGGCATGTTTGTACAGGGTGTTGTGGGGGCCCCTAGTCTGGCTAAGGGGGTGGAGTGGGGGTAAGAATTATTAATACCAGCCTCTTGGAGCAAGTTACAGTGCAACTGAATCCTATAGAATGAGTAGGAGGTGCTAGGTCCAGAAGGCGGGGGGATGAAAATCCAGGGAGATAAGATTAAACAGTGTTGCAAAGCCCTATAGACCAGAGATCTCAGAAATTTCAGGAGTTTAGTGTGAAAGAAAGGAAGGATGGAGGGAGAGAGGGAGAAGGGGTGGGAGGAAGGAAGGGAGGAAGGAAGGATGGACGTCTATGCTTTCCAGAAGCTCACCGTTGAGCACTAGGGGTAACCAGACAAACAATTAAAATGCGGTTTGATAAAACTGGTGGTAGAAATATTTTCAGGGGACTGTGGGAACCCAGACAGAGGGGTCCTCCCTCTGCGAAAGAGGCGGGAGCTGTGGAGGGAAAGAAAAGCCTTACTAGGGAATCCTCCACTAGGCAGACAGAGGGGAGCAGGTCCAGCTGCAGCAGTACCCCAAGACATGCGAAATCAAGGGACCATGAGCAAACACCAGCGGTGTAGGACGATTGGAGGTGATGGGGATTCGGCGGCTCACAGGCACAGAGACCTTCGGTGCCACAGTGAGGGTGTGGACGGTATTCTATGGACACTGGAAGCCACTGGAGAAATTTAAGTGGAGAGAGGTGAGAATGTTACAGATCCAGAATCAGCTTCCGAACCAATCAATTCTATCTTCTCTATGAAGAATCAGTTGAAAATAAGTTCAAACCTTGAGTCAAGAAACCAGTGAGAAAGCTGCTCTAAATATCCAGGTAAGACACGTTATGGCCGCCCGGACTTTGGCCACGCAAAGCGTGGTCCAAGAGCAGCAGTGTGTGTGTCACCTGGGAGCTTGTCACCTGTGTAGAGGCTTGGGCTCCACTACTCACCTGTGGAATCAGCAACTACATTCTCACAAGATCCTCGGGTAATTGACGTCTGAACGAAACGTGGAGAAGCCTTGGCCAAGACGAAATGCAGATGGCGAGGAGGGTATAGACATGAGAGCTAGTAAGGTGAAATTGACAGGAATTAACATCAGATGTAGTGATCCCTTCAAATTTAACTTAGTTCTCCAGCTGCTGACATTTCCATTTTTTCATCAGCTGGAGCTCCAACGGACGGCGTACTCGCCTGGAGTGAGTTCACACCGCAGCTGAGGAGCTGGCCTCTCTTTGGGTTTGGAGCTGTCTGTAGACAGAAAGTTGGTTTCTTTACAGGAGCCCCAGCAGATGGCCCCTTACGCAGCTCAGAATCAATAAAATATAAAAAAGAACAGTGTAGGATAACTCCACATTTTTTTTTGGTTTTTGCCAAAGCCGATTTAGACTCCAGCTGTTTCAATACTTTCTTTAAGTCTCTTCAAAACAACAGTCGACTTTCATTTAAAAGGACTGGAGGGGAGGGAGGAGTTTGTGAATTACCTTGAGACGTTTTGGAAAGTAAAATGTGATCTCTTTATTCTCGTTGCAAAGGACAAAAGGTATCCTTGCTTTCACTGTGGCTACATACCATAGAATCAGGAGTTCAGGAGTTTCGATAACTGCTATTTAAAATATGGGGCATGGTGGGTGGGTTGGTCTGGCGTATCATTACATACCAGAGATCCAGAGAAGAATGCCTGCCCGTGAGTAATAATTCCCAGATGCCATTTTTAGAAGGAAACTGACTTCACCCATGAGTCAATATGTTTATACCTATTAGATTAGGATGACAGTTACTTCAGCTGCTGACCGCTTGTTTCTCTGTCCTCCAAAAACTCCAAGGAAAGCCAAGCTGTGGATTAATGAAGAAGAATACTCACTATGAGACCATGGTGGCCATGATGGAAAAGCATGGGACTCCTTACTAACTCGAGTTAGGAGAAAGCTTATTCAGACACTTATTTGCACATGTTTTTGAATACCTACCAAGTGCAAGGCATTGTGCTCCAAGGTTTCTTAGTAGCAGTCAACAGAAACCAGCTCTGGTTAACCTAAGGAGAAGAGGAATTCACTAGCAGGAAGTCAGGTAGCAAGCAGAGTTGACAGGGAGAGTGGTGAGCCCGGCTTAGGAACAATCTAAGATGGAGGGGAGCTCAGGGATCAGCATCACAGCCAGACTCACACCCCAGGAAAAGACTGGATGGACACTGCATCCTGACACTGTTGCCACCCACCACTGGCCAATGCCACTTGGATGCTGCCGCTGCTGCCATCAGAAGGAATTCAGAAATGTCCCTTGCTTCTTTGCAACACTGGCTCCAGAGTCAAAATCCTGGACAGGAGTCCCAGGTTGACTGAGCCTACGTCACCACCTGTGTCCGAGATGCCAGGGGTCAGGGAGAGTGAGTGTCTGGCATTTTCAATTTCCTCAGTGGAAGGCAAGTCCTGCCTCCCATCACAGCTCATACCATGGGGATTCCCTAGCATGCTCTCTCTCCAAGTGATCTCATCCTGCCCCTTGGTTTAAAATACTACAACGTGCTGATGGCTCCCAAATTTCTTCCTCTAGCCAACATCTCTACTGAGCTCCAGACTCATACGTCTACACACCTGCATGACGACTCCAGTTGGTTGTCTAATTGGCAGTGCCAACTTATCATGGCGGACAAGAAATTCTTGATCCCCTCATCTCCATCCCTACAAGCCTACATCTCCCTGAGACAACCATGCCTCAGGAAACAGCGCCACCAATCACTCAAGCCCCAACCCTCAGAATTTCCCTCCATTTCTCCCCGTCTCCCATCCTCTACATCCAAGCCATAAGGATGTGCGCGGGCTTCCACCTCCAGAATATCTCAAATCGACCCTCTTCTGACCATTTTTAACATTTCTACAGCAGTGCAAGCCATCGGCATCTTTTTGCCTACCGTGGCCTCCTGTGCCATTCAGGGCACAGATGGCACATTCAAAAGAGATTAGCCAAAATGAGCCTAATGACTATTAACTATAAACCTTTCTATATTATTGATCTAAGCCATTATATATAAGCCATTAACTATTGACTATTCATCATGGGGGGGGCAGGCTTACAGAAACAACCAAAAGATGGTCAATCGCCAGGGACAAGTACCACCAGCAGCTGGTGGAGGAAGGAAATGGGGGGAGTGGTAGTGAGTACCCTGCTCTCTCTGCTCCCACCTCCGATGTCCTGCCAGTGCCTCCTATTGCCTAAACTCAACCAGAAACCAGCCAGCAAAGTGGCCCTGGAGATGCCATCTACATCCAGGGTCAGCCTTCAGGGTCAGAGAAGAGCAGACCATGAAATGGGGTAAGAGACAGAGGGGTTGAGGGGAATAACCAGCATACCTTCTGCCCGGTCACTCTGCCCCTCCTCTTCCCCATCCCCCCAAATCTACTCTCTACAGAGCAGCCAGAGGGATCCTTTACAATGTAAGTCACACCGCGGGCCTTTTTAAACCCCTCCAATGGCTTCTCATGATACACAAAATAACATCCAAGCTCCTCACCATGGCCAAGTTCCAGGCATGCGCCACGCTCACTCCTAGCTTAGAGTCTTTGCATCTCCTAGCCCTCTGTCTGGAACATTCTTCCCTCGGCTCACTGCATGGCTTCCTAATTACAATTTAAAACCCTCCTTTGTCCAGTTATTTCCTATTATATGACCTTCTTTTCTTTTCTTCACGGTGTCAAAGGATTTTGAGAGCATCATTCAGTATCTGAGTTACATTTGAGATGCCTGTGTAATCACCCAAGTAATGATATCGATTAAGTAGTTGGATATATGAAGACTTTCTGTTGTTGTTTCAGGCTTTGGGGCTTTATTTTTTAAATTTTCATTTATTTTTAGCTTATAAAAATTAATTAATCTTAAGTTCCATTAATTATATACCTCTGCATAACCAACACCTCAACCAAGCCTTAAACCATCTCCATCACTCCAGAAAGTTCTTCCCCTCCCAATGATCTGATTTCTATCCTATAGATTAGTTTTGTCTGTTCCTGAACTTCATATAAGTGAAATTATATGGTAGATACTCTCACATCTGAATTCTTTTGCAACATAATGTTTTCAAGGTTCATCCATGTTGTCACCTTGATCAGCAGTTTGTTCCTTTTACTAGTGATTACTATTCCAGTGTATTTTGAAGTTTTGGCCATGCCCACAGCATGTGGAAGTTCATGGGCCAGGGATCGAACCTGCACCACAGCAGTGACCGAAGCCACTGCAGTAATAACACCAGATCCTTAACCCACCGCACCACAGGGGGAACTCCTCCAGCATATTAATTTATCACAGTCTGCCCTTTTTTTTTTTCCTGTTGATGGATGTATACTTTGGCCCTCTGCCCCTAGTTTTTGACTATATGAATAAGGCTGCTGTAAGCATTCTTATATGAGTCTTTTTGTGGACATATGCTTATATTTATTTTTGCGTGTCTACTCAGGAGTGAAAATGTTAGGTCACAGGGAAGGTATGTGATTAACTTTATAAGGATCCGGTAAACAGTTTTCCAGAGTGGTTTACCATTTTATATTTCCACCAGCAATGAGTTTGCCCATTGCTCTACATCTTTGTTAACATCTTCTGCTGTCAATCTTTTTTTATTTTAGCCGCTGTAGAGAGTGTGAAATGGTATTTCACTGCGGTTTTAGTTTCCATTTCCCTGAGGACTGATCATGTTGAGAATCTTCTCATGTATTTATCAACACTTCTTCTACCTTCTTTTGTAAAGTGTCAGGTCTTTTGCTCATTTTTCTATTGGACTTTCTGTCAGTTATGTGTATTGCAAATATCTTTCCCAATCTGTGGCTTGACTGTTCATTTTCTTTTTCTTTCTTTTCTTTCTTCTTCTTCATTTTTTATCTTGTCTTTTTAGGGATGCACCCATGGCATATGGAAGTTCCTGGGCTAGGGGTCAAATCGGAGCTGCAGCTTCTGGCCTACACCACAGCCACAGCAATGCCAAATCCGAGCCTCATCTGCAACCTACACCACAGCTCACAGCAATGCCAGATCCTTTAATCTACTGAGCGAGGCCAGGGATCAAACCTGCGTCTTCATGGGTACTAATTGGGTTCTTAACCAGCTGAGCCACAATGGGAAGTCTGATTCATTTCCTTAATGGAGTCTTTTGATGGGAAATTTTTAATTTTGATGACGTTTCATTTATCCTTTTTTCTTTTATGTCTCATCTAAAAAACTGTTGCCAATCCCAGGTCATGAAAATATTCTCCTATATATTCTTCTAGAAGCATTATAGTTTTAACTATATCTAACTGCATTTAAGTACATGATGCATCTCAAATTGATTTTAAGTAATCAGTGAAGTAGGAGGTCGAGGTTCATTTTTTGTTTTCCTTAAGAATATCTGGCTCGGAGTTCCCATTGTGGCTCAGTGGTTAACGAATCCGACTAGGAACCATGAGGTTGCAGGTTCGATCCCTGGCCTTGCTCAGTGGGTTAAGGATCCGGCATTGCCTTGAGCTGTGGTGTAGGTTGCAGACGTGGCTAGGATCCCGCGTTGCTGTGGCTCTGGCATAGGCCGGCAGCTACAGCTCTGATTCGACCCCTAGCCTGGGAACCTCATATGCCGCAGGAGCGGCCCAAGGAATGGCAAAAAAGACAAAAAAAAAAAAAAAAAAAAAAAGAATATCTGGCTGTTCCCGTACCGTTTGTTGAAAACATTATCCTTTCCCTATTTAATTGCCTTTGCGCCTTTGTTGAAGGTCAACTGTATATATATTTTATGGGCTCTCAATTCAGTTCCATAAAGATAACTAGTTGTCTATCTTTATGCCAATGTGTGTATTCATTCAGATAGTGTGCATCAATCAAAGTTGTTCTTTTTTAAGATTTTTTTGGCTAGGTCCTTTGCATTTTCATACAAATTTTAGAATCGGCTTGACAATTTCTACAAGAAAATGTTGTTGGGAATATAAATGGGACTGCATTAAATCTATATCTCAATCTGGGGAGAACTGATAGCCTAACAATATTGATTCCACCAATTCATCAACCTGATGTGTCTCTCCATTTATTTATTTCACATTTAATTTCTTTTAGCAATGTGTTTTCTTTTTCAGGCTAGAGAGCTTGAATATCTTTTATTCCATTTTTTCTGGGTGTTTGAAGGGGGTTTTTTTAGATGCTGTCATAAATAATGTTTTGATTTTTCATTTCCCAATTTTTCATGCTCGTGTATACAAATACAATTAATTTTGTATATTGACCTTTTATCTTGTGACCTTGCTTAATTTACTTATTAGCTCTAGTGACTTGTTTAGATTCCTCAGATTTGTTTTCTATACCCAATCGTTATCTGAATATAGTTTTACTTCTTTCTTTCCAATTTGTATGCTGCTTATTTCTTTTTCTTGACCTATTGGCTAGGACCTTCAGTATGATGTGGAATAAAACTGGTAAGAGTGGACATCCTTGTCTTGTTTCTAGTCTTAGGGGGAAGTACTCACTATTTCACGAGTAAATATGATACATAAATCTCAAAAAGGCTACTCTGACTGCCGTGTGTGGGGGGTGGGGGGAAGGGCCCAGTGGATAAGAAAGGCTAGAGATAGACATTTGTGATTAATAATTATGGATGGTATTTAAAGCACGAGTCCTGAGGAATAATGAAATTTAGAGGCTGAGTAATAACTTAAAATAAGAATCAATCTGTAGCAGAACTGGAAAAATGAAAAAGATGCCATCAGAAGACCCGAAATAATCATACTCTTTATTAAGTGCTTACTATTTACCATGAACTATTCTAAGCACGTTTCACGTATTATCTCATTTGCTCATTGTGTGAATAAAGGAGAGGGATCCAGCAAAAGACTTGAAGAAGAAGACTGAAGAAATTCAACATGTGGGGTGTCACAGGAACCAAGAAAAGAAATTGTCCTGAGAAGCAATGACTGACTTCTGCTTCTTGCTGAGAGGCATGATGCTGTAAAGGCAGCAAGTTGTTCCTTTCATGTGTCAGCGTGGAAGATGGCTGCCTGGCAAGAGTGGTTTCAGTAAAGGGCTGCCTGGAAGATAGATTGGAATGGGTTGAGGCGTGGATGGGAGCTGAGAAGGAAGAGGTGTGTAAGGCGATGTTTCCTTGGAGAAGTTGGGCTGTAAAGAAGGCAGAAGAAAAGAGGATCCAATGGAGAAGGCTATGGGGTCAGTGGTGGAATGCTCATAGCCCCAGGACTCCTGCAGCTCCGTCCTTCTCAGACTTCTTCCTGAGAAGACTCTATGGACAGACTTGCCTTTGTGCGTATGTTCTTTCCACGTGCAAAGTTCTGTCTCCACCCTTCTTCACATGACCAGCGCTTATCCTGTAAGATCCATATCCAATGTCCCCTCCTCTGTGCGGACTTCATTCGGTCACAGGAAAGGGAGCCACTTGCTCCCCCAGGGAGGAGAAAGAACCACGTACACAGTTCCATTAGAGCACTAAGCACGTGGACTCATTTCGTTTGTCATCTGTCTCCCCCGTTGAACTCTGCCTCCCTCTAACACAGAGGTCTGGCTCATCTTTGCTTATTCCTGTGTTAAAACGCCTCCACTGGAAATGAGAGACTGGTTACACGGGTGTGGTCAGCTTGTGAGGATTCCCCAAGCTCTACAGTTATACTCAACCAAAAAGGATTTTTTTAAAAAAGCGCAAATGATAAGAAAATAAAATACCGTTTCCCCTCCCCCTTGTCTTCAGGTTAACATCCCATCACTGAGCACCTATTGTGCTGCCAGCACTGTGCTAGAGTCTCAGGTGACTCCATGAGCACCTTTTGGCCTCCCTGTCCCTTTTCAGCCCTTAGTCTATGCCAGCCGGAATCTAGAGAGAGCATCCACACGTTCTGCTCTGGGACTGTGGGTTCCAGAAAGGTCCAGTCCTTGCTTGGCTCTGTAGGATACTTTAAAAGGAGTTCAAACCTGCTGGGTAAACAAAGAGAATGAATTTACAAACGTTCTGGATGGCGTGTTGTACTCGTGTTAATATATTCTGGAAAATAGCAAGGTCTTTTGTAATAATATCTTCATATTTCCCAGTCTGCCTGTGAGCAATTATCTATACATTCCTATTGGGCCACCTGCCGTTAACCAAAGTTCTGAGAAACTGAGTTCCGGACCCATGGGATGGAATGTTCTACCTACTTTTTTAAGGTTTAACATGAACTTTTGTATGTTTCTCCAACAATAAAGAAGCAAACATCTCATTTCTTCATTTGTAGCATTGAATGTGTTGCTCACACTTAATCTGTGTTTAGCAGTCTGAAATGCGGCCTTAAGGGTGTTTGAATTCCTGGAAGCCTTTCACATTTCCGGCCTTCAACTGAGTGAGATGAACACACTACAAGAGCAGCCCCATCTGTAAACAGGGAAAACCAACCCATATTAAGCAATTAGAATCAGAATATGGCTTGTGTAACTGTCGGGTTTTGAGGTCGAGCCCTGGCTAGCTGTCTGACTTCAGCTAAACTGTTTAATTTCCCCATTCCTTGTGCTCCTTGTCTTATAAAATGGAACAAATACGATAATCTTTAAGATTAGTAATTTAAAGGAATGTGCTAACTTTATGGAGCCGTTTGCTAGGAGAGACTAGGATTACCCATTTGAATCCCTTTATTTGAAGGAAAGATTAAATAATTCTGTCCCCTATTACAAACCTCCTTAGGGATTCTTATGTAGAGGTCTTTAAGAAAACATGGAGACATAGGGAATTGAACGCTTAACATGGGGGCATTTTGTGGTATGTAATTGATACCTCGATAAAGCTGCTTTTGAAAAAAGACAGGCCCATTTCAGCACAATCCACTAGGACCCACAGAGAAATTTCAGGCTATGCCAGGAAGAGCTGAACCTCTCCTGAGCACAACTATGCTTATCTCATAGATAGTATGAACTTGGCCTTGAGTCCTTTCCTTTGTCTGGCAGGCAGCCCATAGCTAGGTTTGATGTTCACTTGTACCATTTCAGCATACCGTTTGTTTTTTATTTTATACATTGGTGTATACATATAGATACAGATATAGATATAGACACACACATTTTATTGGAGTGTAGTGGACTTACAATGTTGTATTCGTTTCAGGTGTACAGCAAGGTGGATCCGTTATACATATAAATATATCCATTCTTTTCTCCGATATGGGTTATTACAAACTGCAGAGTCGATTTTCCTGTGCTCAACAGTAGGTTCTCGTTCATCCTCTGTTTTATGCAGTAGTGCGTATGTGTTTTGCCCACCCTCCCAATCCCTCCCTCCCTGCCCTGGTTGCTCCTTAGCAGACTTTTTTTTTGGCCACCCCCACGGCATGCAGAAGTCCCAAGGCCAGGGATGGAACCCAAACCACAGCAGTAACAACACTGGATGCTTAACCCACTGAGCCACCAGAGAACTCCAGCATACTGCTGTAACTTGACTTTCGGTTTTATTTTGCTTCCTACTTGTATTTTCCCTTGCTGATGAACTTCATCAATATTTTAAAAAATCCTGTCGTGATGCATGAATTTTCATGACCCACATACCCTCTTTGGAAGCAGGCGGTCTATGTAACTGACCACTTAGTTATGTATTAGCAGAGGAAGGCAGTACAAACATAGTGAATATTACTCCCAGTTGAAAACGCTGTCCCTGGGCATTTTAGAGCCCGTGAAGGAGGAGTGGACTCGAACTCGGCCTGGCTCCCCAGGTTACTTGACTGTGATCATCTGCCAGAGCAGGTGAGCGGCTTACAGACCCCATGAGCAAATGTTCAGTTGCAGATCTGCGAAGGTTTTAAAGCTAAGGCGAGTTTATTATGCCTCCAGACAGTTCACGTTTCTCCCTGACAACGCACATCCCTCTGCCCGGTGAAAGTCTACTGAGAACGACCAGTCTGGACCAGAAGGCCGAGGAAGAGCAGACGGCAAGCAGTGTTCTTTCCTTGGCCCACTCGGGCCCAGCATCCCGTGCCCCACGGCCCTCTGACTTCAGCTCCTTCCATTCTGCCTTTGCGCTCCTGGCCACACTGGCCTCCTTTCTGGAAATGACCAGCTTTTCCCCATTTTGGAGACTTTCGTTTTCTGTATCCACTTCTTGGAATGGTCTCTCCCTGGCTCTGGGCTGACTCGTCCCTTCTCACCCCGGGGGCTTCCGCTGAAATAGCGCCTCCTGGGAGAGGCCGGCTCTGACCACTCTTTGTTTCTTTGTTTGTTTCTTTTATCATAACCCACAATTAGGTGAATTCTTTTGTCTCCTTGTTTTCAGCCTGTCTCCCTCAGTAGACTGCAGACTTCTCAGAGCGAGGCTGTCTTTTTTTTTTTTTTTTTTTTCTGTCTTTTGAGGGCCACACCTGTGGCATATGGAGGTTCCCAGGCTAGGGGTCCAATCGGAGCTGCAGCCACCGGCCTACACCACAGCCACAGCAACACAGGATCTGAGCCACGTCCTACACCACAGCTCACGGCAACACCCACTGAGCGAGGCCAGGGATCGAGCTGGCAACCTCATGGTTCCTAGTCGGATTCGTTTCCGAGACTGTCTTATTTACATGGAAAATGCAGACCCTCCGTCGTGGGCCCGCCTCCCCCGGGACGTCCCTTGGGTTTACTTCCATCAAGCCGTCCTTGAAACCTGAAATGCTCTTACTTGGTTTTCTTGTTTATGGTCTGGCTCTCCCGAGACTCTGAGAGGAGCAGGGAAGGGGTCCGCCTTGTTCGCTTCCACATCCCCTGTGCCCAGCCCAGGCCCTGACACGGGGTCAACGACAGAGCCTTGGCATTTAGGCAATTTTAGGCTGAGACACCATGGTCACCTCTTCCTGAGGAAGCACTGCCTGCTTTTAACTGTCCAGCCTAGAATTGCGATGCTGTTGGCTGCTGATTGCAAAGATGTCTTAGTCTAGGCTGTTATAACAAATTACCGACAGAAATTAATTTCTCAGAGTTCTGGGGGCTGGAAATCCAAGATCAAGGTGCCGGGGATGGCCATTCTGGCTGGCGTGAGGCGATACCTCGGGGTAGTTTTGATTTTGCATTTTTCTCTAAGAATGGGTGATGTCGAGCATCTTTTCATGCGCTTTTTGGCCATCCGTCCGTCTTCTTGGGAGAAAAGTCTGTTCAGATCCTCTGACCATTTTTTAACTGGTTTCTTTTTTTTACATAAAGCTGTAGAGGTGTTTGTATATTGTGGAGACTCATCCCTCGTCGGTCACGCTCCTGAATATAAAATAGACAAGTAACAAGGACCCGCTGTATAGCACAGGGGCATCTACTCAACATCGTGGGATAGCCATGAAGGAAGAAACTCTGAAACAAGATGAATGTATGTGTATGGATACCTGATTTACTTTCCTGTACACCTGAAACTAACACAACGTTGTAAGACAACCATACTCCAATAAAATTTTTTTTAAAGGCGCCAACAGATTTAGTGTCAGGTGAGAGCCACCTTCGTGGTTCAGAGACAGCCGTCTTCCAGCTGTGTTCTCACGTGGTGGCAGGGCCCGGGGGAGCTCTCTGGATCTCTTTTATAAGGGCACTAACGCCATGCCTGGGGACTCCACTCCCATGACTTCGTCACCTCCCAAAGGCCCCACCTCCTAGGACCATCCCGTTTGGAGCTAGGATTTCAACACATGAATTTGGAGGTGGGGTGGGACATATAAACATTCAGTCTATAGCAAAAGGATAAGAATTAATGAGAAACAACCTTTCCTGTGCCTGTTGGGCACCTAAATCATGGCGGATAAGCACAACTTTGGATGGTGTCACAGGAATGCAGAAGCGCAGAAGCAAATGTTTAGGAGACTGGAAAACTATTTGTGTTACTTAGCAGCTGCAATGCTGAGAAACCTATTTTATGCCTTGTGTGCACTGTGAGAATACAGTCCCTCATTTTTGAGCATCTCCCAGCTCTTAATTTTTTTTTTTTCTTTTTAGGGCCACACCTGTGCCATGTGGAGGTTCCCAGGCCAGGGGTCAATCGGCACCATAGCCGCCAGCCTGTACCACAGCCACAGCCACACCAGATCCAAGCTGTGTCTGTAACCTACACCACAGCTCACGGCAACGCTGGATCTTTAACCCACTGAGCGAGGCCAGGGATCAAACCCGCAATCTCATGGTTCCTAGTCAGATTCGTTTCCGCTGTGCCATGACAGGAACTCCTTTAAAATCTTTTTCATATTATAGAGGTAGCAGCGAAACCAAACCAGATAATACAAACTACATTGACCAGTGTAGAAATTCCAGGAGTTCCCTGGTGGTTCAGGGGGGTAAGGATCTGGCACTGTCACTGCTAGGGCTCAGGTTGCTGCTGTGGCACGGGTTCAATCCCTGGCCCAGAAATTTCCACATGCTACAAGTGCAGCCAAGATGCAAACACAAAAAACAAAAAGAAACAAATTCCAGAGATTAACAGGGTTGACTGCTGCAAGTGGGAGCAAACTGGGAGGGTCCCAAATTTTGACAGAGATCTTCTCTGAGGTGTAGGAGCTGCGGACAGTTTTGCTGCGGTGGACAGGCCGGGTCCCCCCCTTGCACTCCACTGCCGCTAACATGTTCTCGTTTTCGCCCCCGTATCTGGCTTCCTACCTTGGTAATTTGTCTTCATACAGTTGACAGATCTTTTTTATTGGACAGATACAATAGCACGTCATACTCGAATAATAAGACTCTCAACTGAAGTGCCTAGGGATTTGCAAACACCACACATAAATGAATTCGTTTAGTCTCTAACCGCCTGGCAATTGCTTGTTTCCTTTACCACTGGTACTTTTCCTTAAAGTTAAATCTTCAGAGTTCCAAGAGGATTCAGGAAGAGGGCTTTCTGCAGATGAAAGGTACTCTCAGTTGTTTTCAACGAGGGAATAGCTCATTTATCTTTCTTATTTTCGAATATATTGATGCACATCTCCCTTGGCACTGCCTAGAGACCCGCGTAAGGCTTGAGAGAATACTTCTCAGGTGCTAAGCCACCTCACCTATTGTGTTTTCAAATTCCAACTACGTCTATGAGATTCAGTACAAAATTCTGTTAAGACACCTTGTTTGGGACTATCTGGATCATAGTTTTTCAACTCTGTATTTGACCTGGTCTATTTCCTAAAGATAAAGAGAATGGAATCTTGGAAACCCTAAAGCTCTTAGGTCCAGATAGTACAAGCCCAACCCACCATCCCCACGAACTGCTAACCTGGCGATGCACAGGTCAGTGGTGTGGAGCTGGTCTGTGTGCCTGTAGCAAGCTGTCACCCTGCTTTCCATAAGATTAGGTGGGTCTCTCTTTTGCCTTTTCTTGTGACAGGAGAGATAAGAGTGATGTAGCTGTTGTTTTGTTGCCATCCAAGGAAGCATTTGTTTTATAAGTAAGCATCACCTTAGGACTCAGAAAGAATGCAAACTGGTCTTGCAAAAAGGTGTCAAGATTTATTCATTCAGAGGGTTCCCACTGTGGCACAGTGGGTTAAGAATCTGACCTGGTCACTGCAGAGGCACAGGCTCCATCCCTTGCCCGGCACAGGGGGGTAAAGGATCCAGCGTTGTGGCCGCTGGGGTGTAGGTCACAGCTGCGGCTCAGATTCAGTCCCTGGCCCAGGAACTTCCGTGTGTCATGGGTGGGGCCACTTAAGAAAAAAATGTGTTCATTCATTCACTCAACAAATATTTATCAAGCTTCTCCAAGCGCCAGCCACTGTGCTAGATGATGGGGATCCTGCCGTGAACTCAAGAGCCAGGGTCCTTTTCCTGAAGGAGGTTACATTCTAATGAGACTCCTAACAGAATAAGGTCTTCATGAATATGAATTGAATAAATCTGGTTGAACATTTGTTTGCTGGACCAGCCTACTTCAGACCCTTATTATCGCCTGTCAAGACTATTGGATGAGCAATGAGATCCTGCTGGGTAGCACTGGGAACTATGTCTGGTCCCTTACGACGGAGCATGATCACGTGAGAAAAAAGAATGTCTGCATGTGTGTGTGGCTGGGTCACCTTGCCGTGCAGTAGAAAATGGACAGAACACTGGAAACCAGCTATAATGGGAAAAAAAACAACATTATATAAAAATTAAAAAACAAAGACTAGGAGTTCCCGTCGTGGCGCAGTGGTTAACGAATCCGACTAGGAACCATGAGGTTGCGGGTTCGGTCCCTGCCCTTGCTCAGTGGGTTGAGGATCCGGTGTTGCCGTGAGCTGTGGTGTAGGTTGCAGATGCGGCTCGGATCCCGCGTTGCTGTGGCTCTGGCGTAGGCCGGTGGTTACAGCTCCGATTCAACCCCTAGCCTGGGAATCTCCATGTGCCGCGGGAGCGGCCCAAGAAATAGCAAAAAAAAGACAAAAAAAAAAAAAACAAAACAAAAAAAAACCCAAAGACTATTGCCCCATCCTTCTCATTAAGTTGCTCCTCTCTCCAGGTCAAACTTCACAGCACATCTAGGGTTTGATTTTTTAAAATAATTTCATAATTTAAAATAGGTATTAGTACAATCTATGAAAATTATAAAAAACAAATAATTCAGAACCAAAGATCACATAATAAAAAAAAACCCACAGTCCTCCTTCCCAAATTTTATCACACCCTAGTTCTAAATACTTTTTGCTTTTTTTTGGTAATGATGACTACAATTTTTTAAAAAAAAATTTTATTAAAGGGTAGTTGATTTACAACGTTGTGCCAATTTCTGCTGTACAGCAAAGTGACTCAGTGACACATCTATATACATTCATTTTTATTAATTTTTTTCTGTTATGGTCTATCCCGGGAGACTGGATATAGTTTTCCCTGTGCTGTACAGTTGGGCCCTGCTATTTATCCTTATGACTGCATTTCTTTAAAGTTTGATTTTAGCGTTATTTCTGCTTTCATCCATTTCAGACATCATCTGTTGACTTCTTGGTGTGAAAATCTAACGGTCTTACGCTATATGGCTGTCTTATAATTATATTTGAAAACAAAACAGTATTACAACTATGTTAATATTTATTGTGGCATCAAGTAATATGATTCTTATTTCTTTCTGGTATATTTTTTCCTGGAACTTCTAATTACCTTTTACTCTGTTTTCTTTTACCACATAGCCTAAATTTTCTATCACATCTCCATAATATTAGATATTCTAGAAAGTCCTCTTTTTTTGCCCGAGAAATCAGCTTCTTAGGCTCTCCCACCTTCCCGCACGGGTCTAGACTTCAGGCCCACTGCGTGGTTGTCACCCCGAGACTTGCCCACGCTACTCTCCCAGGTGGGATCAGTTTCCTGAATCCCATTTCTTCTCCAGTCTTGTGTAATTCCCTCATTTTGCTAAAGCATATCCTCCGGTGGTTGCTAAGAAAGATGCATGAGAGATCGTTGCCAATTCTTTGCTTTTCTTGCATTGAATTCGTGGTTGAGTATTGTATTTCCTAACAATTTTCATGGTGCCGCTCAATTACTTCCTGGCATCTAGTGCTGCTCTTGAGTAGTCGGATACCATTCGGATTCTCCTTTGTGTCTCATGGGACTGTTTTCCCGAAGGTTTAACGTCTTGGCTTAAACTTCTGTTACTACTGTGACATTGCAGCCTCCTTTGTGCTGTGCCTGATGTCTTCACATCATGAGCCTCTTTAAGTCCATTTGCTCGGGTCTCTTGCTTAAGGACGAGAGGTGCTGTCGGCCCTCCCTGATTCAGGGTGAGGGCTGCTAGGGTGGGGGTACAGGGAGGGTGGGAACAAGACCATCTGTCTAAGGCAATGTTCTCATCAGGTGATGCACCTGCTCAAAAGCCTTCATGTTTCTTTCTTGCCCAGTGAGGCGAGTCCAAACTCTTTAGCGTGGCATTCAGTGCCCTGCAGCATATGGCCTAACCTACCTGTCCTGACTTAGGTGGTCCTTAAATCCCAGTTTTTGGTTTTGGTTTTTTGTGGTTTTTTTGCTTTTTAGGGCTGCACCCACGGCATATGGAGGTTCCCAGGCTAGGGGTCAAATCAGAGCTATAGCTGCCAGCCTACACCACAGCCACAGCAACACGGGATCCAAGTCATGTCTGTGACCCACACCACAGCTCACGGCCACGCCGGATCCCCAACCCACTGAGCGAGGCCAGGGATCGAACCCACAACCTCATGGTTCCTAGCCGGATTCGCTTCCGCTGCACCACAGGAACTCCCTTCTTAGCATATTTTCAAGGTTCATCCATATTATAGCATATATCAGTACTTCATTCTTTTTTATTCACAAACAATATTTCACTGTATAAATATATCATATTTTATCCATTCATCAGTTGAACGAGATTTTCTTTCTACTTTTTGGCTATTATAAGTAATGTGGCTATGAACAATATGTGTGTGTGTGTGTGTGTGTGTGTGTGTGTGTGTGTACATACATATGTGTTCCCAAGTGGCTGCATGTTTTCCACTCGTAATATATGAAGATTCCAATTTCTTCACATCCTGGAGAATACCACTTATAATCTTTTTGATTATAGCCTCCTAATAGGTGTGAAGTGGTATCTCGCCATGGTTTTGACCTTCATTTCCCTGGTGGCGAATGATGAGCATTTTTTCATATGCTTATTGGCCATTTGTCTTTTTCTATATGTCTTCTTTGGAGAAATGGCTATTCAAGTCTTTTCTCCATTTTTTAATTGGGATCGTCTTTTTATTATGGAGTTGTGTTTTTATATATTCCGTATATAAGTATTTTCCCAAACATATGATTTGCAAATGTCTTCTCCTATTTTATGTATTGTTTTTTAACTTCTGAAGCACAAAAGTTGTCAGTTTTCATGAAGTCCAATTTATCTGTTTTTCTTTTGTCATTTGTGCCTTGGGTATCTTAGCTAAGAAGGTTTTACCTAACCCAAGGTCACCAAGATTTAATCCGATATTTCCTTCCAAGAGTTTTATAGTTTAGCTCTTACACTAAGGTCTTTGGTCCATTCGGAGTTAATATTCGCACATGGCACGAGTACGGGCCCAAGTTCATCCTCTCACGTGTGGATATCCAGTTCTCCCAGCGGCATTTGTCGAAGGGACTATTTTTGTCCCCATTGACTGGTCTTGGCACACTTGTGAAAAATTAATGGATCATAGATGTTAATGGGTTCATTTCTTGACGCTCCATTCCATTCCATCGTTCTGTATGCCAGTACCACATTGTTCCGATTGTTGTATCTTTGTAGTAAGTTTTGATATTGGAAAGGAGGAGTCTTCCAACTTTAACCTTCTTTTTTACTCTTGTCTTGACTATTAGAAATCACTTGTGATTCCATATGAAATTGAGAAATTGAGGATAAGCTTTGCCTTTTTTTATTTTTTCTTTTTAGGGCCACATGGGCAGCATATGGGAGTTCCCAGGCTAGGGGCCAAATAGGAGCTGCAGCTGCCGGCCTACAGCACAGCCACAGCAATGTAGGATCCGAGGTGCATCTATGACCTACACCACAGCGCATAGCAATGCCAGATCCTTAACCCCCTGATCGAGGCCAGGGATCGAACCTACGTCCTCATGGATACTAAGTGGTTCATTACCACTGAGCCACAATGGGAACTCCTGGCATAAAAAAAAAATTGTTGGAATTTTGATAGGGATTGCATTGAATTAGTAGATCAGTTGGGGAGTATTGCCATCTTAACAATATTGAATTTGTTCCATTAGTATGAAATGCCCTCATTTATTTAGGGCTTCTTTAATTTCCTTGTACAATATTTTATACTTTTCATAGTATAAGTTTTGTATCCCTTTTATAAAGTTTATTCCCAAGTATTTTATTTGTCTTGATGATACTGTAAATGGGATTTTTCTTGATTTTAATTTTATTTTCAGATTGTTACTGTGATATTTTAAATGAGGTAAAAAAAAATCACTAAAAGAAACCTCAAAGTTTAGAATTAAAGGTTGTTCATATTTTTAGGTTATTGTTTTTCAGGGGTTCCAATGGTTTACAATGGTTTGCACAGTCATAAAGCTTTAAAAACTATCTCATTAGTATGTTTTGGTAATGTGGAAACAATTGACCGCACTAATGGATTTAATATTAATATTATTGTAAAAATTCCAAGTCAACCCCATCCTATCTGAGAAAAGTTAATGTGAAACTGCTTACTTTGGTTCTTCCAGAAACTTGTCTACTAATAAAGTATTTAGTATGCTTCTTGGAAAAGTAGGTATTTCTTTTTCTTTCTTGTCTTTTTTTTTTTTCCCCCGCTTTTTAGGGCTGCACCCTCAGCATATGGAGGTTCCCAGGCTAGGGTCCGATCAGAGCTGTAGCTGCTGGCCTACACCACAGCCGCAGCAATGCCAGGTCTGAGCCCCATCTGCGACCTACACCACAGCTCAGGGCAACGCTGGATCCTTAACCCACTGAGCGAGGCCAGGGATCAAACCAAACCCGCATCCTCATGAATTACTAGTCGGATTCATTCCTGCTGCGCCCCAAAGGGAACGAGGAGTGGGTATCTCTACGTAGTTTTTTTCCTGGGGGACATGGAAACTTCCTGGGTGCTGGTATTAGTCTCCTTCTTTCTTTAATCACTGAAAATCTGATCCAGTGATATTAAACTTTTCTCCCAGGCCAAGATCAGGACTCTGCTGTTAAAGTTTGGTTTTTGCCCCAGACATAAATTCATAGCAACTCCTCCCCATCAGAGATTAGTCCCTCTCCACCTCTCCTCCACCCTGGTCTTAAGACATCTCAGCTGGCCTGCCCTCCTCTCCTTAGATGCTGATTCCCTTTGCTCTCTGCTTAATTAAATTGTGAACAGCTTCAGCAAAACATCTAGTGTATTGGTCGGAACTCAAGGACACAGTGAATAGTCATTTATCCCACTTGAAACAATCAATGTCTTCTTTTGATCTTCAAAAATGTCTCTATGCTAATGCGAGGTTTTAAATGTTTACCCAGATTCTGTGTCAACTTTTAAAAGGAAAGTTCATAGACGGGAGGCATTTGAGAAGTTGGAAGGAAACAGAAAGCCAGGGCAGGGGTCCGCGAGCCAAGTTCAGCCTGTAGACATGTTTTATTTGGCCCCTGTGGTATTTTAAAACTATTTAGATTAGTTGCCAACATTGAAAAATCAGGCAGTTTCACATAAAAATCTAGATCTCTGGCTTTTCTTGAAAAAGTGGGTAAAGCTGGCCATGTCAGGCCCACACTGCCGCATGGCACATTCAGGGCAAGCATGGTCCAGGATGTCAAGGTCCTTCCTGCAAGACCTGTCTGGCCCCAGGAGGCCTTTGAGTCTGTGACTCCTGAACTAATTCAATGCCCTCCTGAGGTTTAGAGACAGGCTTAGAGAAATCATTACTGCTCAAACCCAGTCAACAGCTAATTACCTATCAATTCCTCCATTTGTTTTGACTCAAATGTCAAGACTATTATTCATAAACAGATAAAGTTAGGGAAGGGCTAATTATTCTTAATGTTCAAAGGATTTTCTTGCTTGAATGGCATCTCTGTTGATGTGTTTAGGCTTTTTCAATGGAATTAACTGACCGAGGAGCTCAAAGGAGTCACAGCTAAAGAAGGATGTGTCACATGTAAAAACAATAAAATGCTCTCTGAATCATTCTTGTTAAAATCTGTCCCCCAGTTTAACTCTGAGCTCTTTTTTTCGTTTTTCTTTCACTGCCCTCCTCTTCTTCTGAACTCAAGTTTTATTTATTGACCCCGGGAACAAGTAAGTTAGTGCTTAGGCATTCATTCATTTAATAAATATTTATCTGGGCACTTGTGAGATGCCAGGGGCTATTCTAGGCACTTGAGAGGGCACAGAGAACAAGAGACAAACGTCGCCTGTGCAGTTTACATTCTGGTGGGAGAAAGAGACAGTAAGTAAACAAACAAGGCCGGTTCTGAGAGTTATAGACACTGCGAAGATAGAAAAACAGGATAATGCGACAGTGACCTGGAGGTGGGTCGTTCAGAAGACTTGATGACAAGGAACCAGCCATATGAGGAGGTGGGAAGATTGTTCTAGGCAGAGAGCAAAGCAGGCTCAAGGCCCGGACGTGGAGGTCAGCTTAGTGTGTTCCATGAAGGGAAAGGCTCTTGTAACTGGGGGGCTCGGAAAGAGGGGGAGCCTGGTAGGGGCTGAGATGGAGGACGGAGGCCAGGGCCAGGCATGCAGGGCCTTGTAGGTCATAGCGAGACGTTTATTCTGCTTTAACAGCCATCGGAGGAGTTCCCTGGTGGCCCAGGTGGTTAAGGATTCAGCGTTGGCGCTGCTGTGGTGCAGGTTCGAGCTCTGGTCCCAGAACTTTGGCACGCCGTGGGCGGGGGGATAAAAAGCCATTGGAGGGGTTTCCATTGTATTGGCCATGCCTCGTGTGGCGGGGCTTAGGAACGCCCTATCTGCGATGGGTAATGTCCCTAGGATGAAACGAGGGGAGGAAAGCAAGCGGAGGAGTTCTTTAGTCTTTATGCCTCGTGTGGGGTCATGAGAACTCTGTAACACCTCTCTGGAGAAGTGGGCAAACCTGCAAGTGAGCCCCTCAAGTGAGAAAGGAGACGTTGCCATTGGATGTCATCAGTGTCCATCCCCTTGGGCATAAGACGTAGAAACAGGTCTCTTCTGAGCGGAGAAGCAGCGACCAGATGGGACAAGCTTCTTTTACAGTCTGGCCCTTGGAGGACTGTGGGTAGCCGTTGGGGTATATATTGGGGTTGGGGGAGGTTGGCCTCTGGAATCTGCTCAGACCTTTGAAAGAGTTCAGAATGAAGACAGAAACCTCCCGATAGCGATCAGAGAAACCAGAGCGGGTCATATCTGATGACTACAAATCAGGTCTTGAGTGAAAACTAAAGAGGTTCCACTGGGAACTCCTTCTGCCCGGGGTCTCAGAATTCTCAACCTTCCATTCACTGATGTATCCAAAGTGACAGGGCGAAGGGAACCATGCGGATCTATGACCAAAAACTGCCCCCGGAACAATTGTATATGTCAGCAGTAAATCATGATCCACTATCTCTAAAGAAAACTCTATGCAATGGAGAGGAACATGTATGAAAAGAAGCAATCTTTGCAAGTGCAGTGGAGTCAGAGGGCCTAGGCTTGAATACGGGACACCCCTCTTAATTCCGTGACCCTTGGCAAGTTGTCTAGCCTCCCCGAACCTTCGGTTCCCTCACCTATTAATTAGGCTAATACAGTGCCTCCTTTACAGGGTTACTGTAAGGATGCAATGACACTGGGCAAATAAAGCTCTTTTTAAAATGTCAGGCACAGAGTGGTCCACAAACGTTAACTATTTTTCTTTCTTTCTTCTTGCCTTGGTGAAAAAAAAATCACCTAGAACGAAGGCAGTTTACATTAGGATTCAATTCGCAGCCATGAACAATGTGCTGTCTCTGCTAAGCAATTGGGGGGTGAGGCTGATAAGAAAGAGATGCCTGGAAGCAATGAGAATTGCAGTCCCTGTCTTGAATTTCAAGGCTGTCTTCATGGTGAGCTTTGTAGAAAAGCACCTCTTATCCTATTCCCAAATATAGACCTAACTCCGCCGAGGAGGGCTCTGGCTCCTAAATCATTCTGGTCTAGAAAACAAGTCAAGAATTCATTTGCCTCCATTTCTGTTCAATTTTGCCAAAACCGTTCATCGATAAACAACATAAATTATCTAGCTCTTCAGAATTCAACTGCTGTTAAGAGCCAGCCAACTTGAAGCTCGATTTAAACCCAGACAGAGAGAGCTAAGGAGTGTAGTCCTACCATTAGCATATATGGTAGAAGCCTGCCTGTGGCAATCTGGACTGAGAAAATAATTACCCTGCCATGATTTAACCCCAAACAGAACAAATCTCTCCCAAGCCTAAGCTGGCTCTTCCTCACTGCGGCTCTCTGGCCTCCCTCAGCTCCCGTAATTCTAAAAAGGGAACACCGGGCTATGATGCGTGTGACTGCATTTTGAAAAAAAAGTTTTCTAGTGATCAGTGGCTTTCAGCTCTGAAGTAACAGAAAAATGGTTGGCGATCACGCTTAACTATTCTGCGAATAATGTATGTGCTTTTGAACCGCTTTTTCTCCCGTGATATGGTTTGCTCCCAAACAGTGAACCACTGAAAAATTAATGAGTGAAAAGTAATGTTTAATTAACTTGTTTTATCAGACACCCTGTCCCCTGCTATATTTAGCAACTGAACTAATAGAGAAAGCTGCTGCAGAATTAGTCAGCACATCAGCCTGTTAAATATCAAAGAGCAGAGGAGGTCTTTTGTCTCCACATTGAACCAGAGACTGAAAATGCATCTAATTTTAGCATTTCCAGAGGAGGGTAAAAAGATGTGAAACGCAATAATCAGGAAAAATGTCACGCAGCGCCTGCGAACACATCCGTCAGAGGAGAAATGCTGAGCGTGTGGCAGCGTAGAAGCCAGAGGTCTGCCTGGAAGCCGGGATTCATCAGCAGCAAATTCTTTAAAATAATTTACCGTGATACGCATGGAGGAAGCGGCTGGGTTTCTTCTGGAAGCAGTTTCATGTGGTCTCCAGGGTATCATGGATGCAATAGAAGGGAAAGATTCAAGGAATAAAGGAAAAACGTTCTTTTCTGGGTGAGGGTTCATTTTCTATGGAGAAGCGTCTTTTATTTTGTGAGTATATATGCAGGTACAGGTGGACGGAGGAGAAACTGGGTGAGATGGACCCTTCAAGGATCCCAGCCATCCTCATATATTTTATTATGTATGTATTTATTTTTTAATGGCCGCATTTATTTATCTAATGGCATATGGAAGTTCCCATGCCAGGGATTGGATCTAGGCCGCAGCTGTGACCTATGTCGCACTCCTTAACCCGCTGCGCTGGGCCAGGGTCAAACCCATGCCTCTGCAGTCACCCAAACCTCTGCAATCGGACTTTTCCTTTTTTTTTTTTTTTTTCAGGGCCACACACACGGCATATGGAAGCTCCCAGGCTAGGAGTCAAATTGGAGCTAAAGCCGGGCTACGCCACAGCCATGGCAACACCAGATCCAAGCGCATCTGTGACCTACAGCACAGCTCACGGCGACACCGGATCCTTAACCTACTGAGCGAGGCCAGGGATCGAACCCAGAACCTCATGGATACCAGTCAGATTCTTAACCACTGTGCCACAGAGAGAACTCCCCAAATATGTTTTAATGGTTTTATTGTATTATGAAGGCAAAGTTCACATTCTTAAGAAAGTAAAAAGAAATGTGAGCTTTGATTACTTCTGAGAATTCTTAAAATTTTATTTGGTGTCCCAAGACTCTGGACCAGTGCTTGGCACATCATAGGTCTCAAATTTCTTGAATGAATGGTTTCCTGTCAAGATGGTGACGCGAGCATATGCATAATTCTTCCCACACAATTTCAAACACATAAGAGTGATCTCTAAGGTCTTTAAAGACCTATTTAATAGAACCGAACCGTCAAACGTGAAAGGAAAATCAGCATGGATCTAAACTACAGCAGTAAGCCCGGAGCAGTCGGGGCCGGGACTTGATGTTGGTGGGCGAACAAGGCCAGACTTGCCCAGTATGTGGTGCAGGACTGAAACCAAGATCCCGTCTTGGGGGGTGATGGGGAGGAAGGAGAATTAAGAAGAGAAAGAAGATAGCACCCCTGGCAAAGCTTTGGTAAACCCAGCAGGGAGCTCTGGAGCTGGTGTTTTGCGCCCCACGTGTGTCCCACGTCAAGGTGGAAAGCTAGCTCTTCACACCCGTCTCACTCAGTCACCGAATGCCAGCTGCCCCAGGAAGGGCGTGCGTGCCCACAGGTGAGAGAGAGGCAGACCCTGAAGGCGCTGACGGCTGGAGGCTGCCCACTGGCCGCCCTCTCAAAGCTGGGCAGTACGTCCTTTCCCACGGGCAGATCTGTTCCCCAGTAAAAGGAGCTAGATCTCAGGGAGTGAGAAGGGGCCCACTGCATGTCCAGGGCAAGGAAAGAACAAAGTGAGCCTGGAAACACTGCCCCCCGCAAAAAAAGAGGCACTGGAGCCAACTAGAAGGGTCCCCCACAAGCCAAATTTGGGATAACATGAGCATCAAAATGAATAAGCGCAGCATCAAAATGAACAACGCATCAAAATAAATAAGCATCAAAATGAATAAACGCACTGAATAAACATAGCTAAAGAACCCATGAGTCGATACTGATGCTGAAAAGAAGTTAAAAAAAGTGAAAGGCGAAGGGAAGGCTCTTATTTATAGAGGAATGCCAACTAATAAATGTAGAAGAAATGACAGAAACAGAACATCATTTAATAACCACCAGAGTAATAACTGATTCAGGCAAAAATCATTAATGGAGCTTAAAGCTCTCAGGGGACAGCATGTTGAGGACGGGGATGGTCTCACTGTCTGCAAATATCACTTCAGAGGTTTCTTGCTATTACGAGGGGGAAAGGAACCCTTACAACGGAGCGTCTGGTGGGAACAACCTGAACCACGTGATCTCACCTCCCATTGTACCAATGGGCCCAGCTGACATCATGCACCTTCTCAGATGATGCACCAAGAACACATTGCTTATGCTGTTTTCCTGCCAAGATGTAAAAAGTCAGGCAAATCTAAATTGACGGACATTCTAGAAGAAAAACTGACCTGGACTCTCCAAATTGTCAATATCATGAAAGCC
Source organism: Sus scrofa (assembly GCF_054392235.1). NCBI lineage: Eukaryota > Metazoa > Chordata > Mammalia > Artiodactyla > Suidae > Sus > Sus scrofa. The sequence continues at coordinate 121,516,859 of NC_139401.1, forward strand.
TCTAAGACTGGGAAATTAGGAATTTCCGTCGTGGCTCAACAGAGGAAACAAATCTGACTAGCATCCATGAGGGCGCAGGTTCCATCCCTGGCCTCGCTCAGTGGATTAAGAAGCCAGTGTTGCCATGAGCTGTGGTATAGATCAAAGGCGCAGCTCAGATCCGGCGTTGCTGTGGCTGTGGTGTGGGCCGGCAGCTGTAGCTCTGATTCGACCCCTAGCCTGGGAATCTCCATATGCCACAGGTGCAGCCCTAAAAGACGACCAAAAAAAATAATAAAATAAAAAAAAGACACTGGGAAATTATTCTAAAGAGACTAAAGAGACAGTCCATGCAATGTTGGATTCTTGATTGGCTTCTGGACTTAAAACAGCTATAAAGGATATTATCGGAACAACTGGCGAAATTTGATTATGGATACAAACTCAATAATACTCTTATATCGATGTTAAATTTCCCACGTGTGATCATCGCACTGTGGTTATGCAGGCATATGCCCTAATTTTTAGAAAACACATGTCGAAGTATTTAGGGGGGACGTATTGAGCCGCGTCCAGTGCTGCAGGGCAACAGGAGATCCTGAAAGAGAGACTGCGCGGTATAACAAAACACAAGTCTCTTGTACATCTAGAAAGGGGGGGACCAGGAGGCACTCTGCTCCGCAGAACAAAGGCACCTAGGCTTTAGCCCACATGACTTTATTAAGGAAGATGATGTTTGTAGGTTAGTGAGCAGGAACAGGCATAGGCAATGACAAAGCTCTCTCTTAGTGAATAACAAAGGAAACTACTAGCAAGGAAATGACTGGTGCATACCTTTGGGTGTCACAGTGCAGCTGCTTATAGAATAGCATGGTTTATGCATAACTCCCTTATCTTGTCTTTGAAGGAGACCCTGTACTTTAGATCCGCGTCAGCCGAGTTCAGCAGTTCAGTGGTCTCCTCCAGGATCGCATCATGTGTAACCACAACTACCAAATAGCACAGGCAGATGGATGGATAGACACTTACACACATACACAGAGACATAGATAGATGGATCTAGACATCCGCGCAGAGAGAGAGCAAATGTGAAGTGTATATGGGTTTTCATTATACTGCTCTTGCAACTTTTCTAAAAGTTTGAACTATTTCTAAATAAAAAGTTGAGAAAAACAAAAAAATACAAACAAAACCCCCACAAAATTTCCAATGGTAAAACAGGAACATAGCATACCTAAAATTATACTAATAGATTTTCAAATCAGAACATGCAATAATAAATCAGTTAAAAAGGGAGCTCCCGTCATGGCTCAAAGGTTAGCAAACCCGACTAGAATCCGTGGCCTCACTTCAATCCCTGGCCTCACTCAGTGGGTTAAGGATCCGGCATTGCCATGAGCTGTGGTGTAGGTCGCAGATGTGGCTCAGATCCGGCGTTGCTATGGCTGCTGTGTAGGCCGGTGGCTACAGCTTCAACTGGACCCCTAGCCTGGGAACCTCCATATGCTGCAGGTGCGGCCCTAAAAAGACAAAAAAAACCAAATAAATAAATAAGTAATCAGTTAAAAAGAAGCAATTGAATAACGAATAGGAAAACAATAGAACAAAACAAAAAGATGTTTCTTTGAAAGTATCAACAAAATGGAAAGACTTTAGTCAGACTGTCCAAGGGAAAAAGAGAAAAGACTCAAATTACTAAAATCGGAAATTAAAGAAGTTATATGACTCCTGACTTTTCAGGAATTAAAAGGATTGTAAGTGAATACTATGAACAAATACAAGCCAACAAATTAACCTAGATAAAACAGAAAAATTCCTAGAGAGACACAAATTACTGAAATTAACTTTAAAAAATAGGAAACCTGAATAGAGCTATAATAAGAGACTGAATTAGCAGTTTTAAAATTTCACACAAAGAAAAGCCCAGGACCAGATATCTCTGCTGGTGAATTTTATCATATATTCAAAAAAGAATATCAGTTCTTCACAAACTCTTGCCAAAAAAAAAACCCCTTCCTGATTCATGCTATGAGGCCTGTATTACCCTGATAACAAAGCCAAATGAAGACATCACAAGAGGCGTTCTCCTGTGGCACAGCGGGCTAAGGATCTGGCATTGTCACTGCAGCGGCTTGAGTCACTGCTGCAGTGCAGGTTTGATCTCCGGCCCCAGAATCTCCGTATGCTACAGGGACAGCCAAAAAAAAAAAAAAAAAAGACATCATAAGAAAGAAAACTATACACCAATGTCTCTGATGAACATAGATGTAAAAATTCTCAACAAAATACTAGCAAACTGTAAATATATAAAGTCAGCAACATGTAAATATATAAAAAGTATTATACACCTGACCAAGTGGGATTTATCCCAGGAATGCAAGGTTAATGTAATATCAGAAAGACAGTTAGGGAGTTCCCGTCGTGGCGCAGTGGTTGACGAATCCGACTAGGAACCATGAGGTTGCGGGTTCGGTCCCTGGCCTTGCTCAGTGGATTAAGGATCCGGTGATGCCATGAGCTGTGGTGTAGGTCGCAGACGCGGCTCGGATCCCATGTGGCTGTGGCTCTGGTGTAGGCTGGCAGCTACAGCTCCGATTCGACCCCTAGCCTGGGAACCTCCACATGCCCCAGCAGAGGCCCAAGAAATGGCAAAAAGACAAACAAACAAACCAAAAAACCCCCACCATTAACATAAAACTTCATGGTGAAAACCTGAAAGCTTTCCCTCAAGATCAGGTGCGGACAAGGATGTCCATTCTTGTCATTTCTACTCTATGTTGTACTGGAGGTTCTGACCCATGTAATCAGGCTAGAAATGGAAATAAAAGACATCCAGATTGGAAAGAAAGAAGTACATCTATCATTACTTTCAGATAACATGATCTTGTATATGGAAGATCCAATGGAGTCCACAAACAAACCTATCAGAATGAATAAAGGAATTCCAGAAAGCGAAAATCAATACTGAAGATCAATTGTAATTTGATACACTAGCAATGAACAATCCAACAGCGAACCTAAGAAAACAAGTCCGTTTATTACAACATCAAAAGGATAAAATACGCAGGGATAAATTTAACCAAGAAAGTATAAGGCCTATACTCTGAAAACGATAAAGTACTGCTTTGGCCTGAATAAATGGAAATACACCCCATGCTTATGGATTAGAAGACTTAATTTGTGAAGATGACAATACTTCCCCAAATGATCTACAAATTCAATGCAATCTCTGTCAAAATCCTACCTGGGTTTTTTGTCAAAGATTAACAAACATCATTGGTCATCAGGGAAATGCAAATCAAAACCAAAATGAGGAGTTCCCATTGTGGTGCAGTGGAAACGAATCCTAATAGTATCCATGAGGAGGTGCGTTCGATCCCTGGCCTTGCTCAGTGGGTCGGGGATCTGGTGTTGCTGTAAGCTGTGGTGTAGGTTGCAGAAGCAGCTCGGATCCAGAGTTGCTGTGGCTGGCAGCCACAGCTCCCCTAGCCTGGGAACTTCCATAGGCTGTGGGTGTGTCCCTGAAAAAGCAAAACAAAAACGAAAACCAAAAAACCCACAAGGAGGTACCATGTCACACCCGCCAGCATGGCTATACTAAAATGGGCAGGTAATAACAAGTGTCGGATGAAAATGTGGAGAAGTGGAAACCTTCGTGTGTTACTGGTGGAATTGCAAAATGCTGCCGCTACTTTGCAAAACATCTTGGCAGTTCCCCAAACGTTTAAACATAGAGTTACCATTTGACCCAGGAATTCCACTCCTAGGTCTATATCCAAGAGAATTGAAAACATCTGTCCATACAGAAACTTGTACGCAAATATTCATGGCAGCTTTATTCATAATAGCTCAAAAGTGGAAACAACTCAAACGTCCTTCAGCGGCTGGATGGATAAACAAAATGGAATGAACAAAATATCTGTGCAACGGCCTGTTCCTCAGCAATATAAAGGCTGAACCTTGAAAATAGTATGCTAAGAAGCCAGACACAAAAGGCCGCATGCTAAGTTCATTTAGATGAGACACCCAGAATAGGCAAATGCACACGGCGAGGAAAGTGGATGAGGGGCTGCTGGGAGCTGGGGTGGAGGGGGATGGGGAATGACCCGGGGAGTGACTGCTGGGAGGATTTGTTTTGGGGCGATGAAAATGCCCTGGAATTAGATAGTCGTCTGTGAATAGGCTAAACCCCAATGAATTGTATACTTTAAAAGGCTGTGTTTCATGCAAGGTGAACTAGATCTCCCTTTTAAAAAGGCGTTAGTTAAGGCTATAATGGCAATTGTAACATAAAAATGTGTCAGGTCAACATGTTGCCATATATAAATTTATCAAGTCAGCCTGTTCCACAAAAACGAAACAAGACACAAATTGGAACAAAAATCACAGACAGCCGAAACACCAGAGTTGGGGGTTGCAGTGGGAGACGTAGCTTGGGAGGATAGGGATACTCATTCCACTGGACTAAATGATGGAAATACAGTACGTCACTTCTAAAACGATAGTGGCAAGGAGAGGAATGAAGAAAGTCATCATGTTGAGTCACACAGATGAAATTGAGTTGCAGAATCATACACACTAATGGTACCAGTAGACTGTACCTCAAACATAAAATTGTAAAACAAAGCCAACTGATAAGAGTGGCTGACTCAGGAGAGAGAAGGGGGTTGGGCTGAAGGCAGTGGCCAATATATTATTAAATATTTGTCTGTGATATTTAATTATCTTATTTCCCAAAAGATAGACTTAAAGTAAATATAAAGTGTTAACAGCTGTTAATTCTGAGGGGTGGGTACATGAGGGCTGTTATATTAGTCTTTGTACTTTTTTTCTTTCTTTTTAGGGCCATACCTATGGCATATGGACATTCCCAGGCTAGGGGTTGAATCAGAGCTGCAGCTGCCGGCCGACACCACAGCCACAGCAACGCCAGATCCTTAACCCACTGAGTGAGGCTGGGGATTGAACCCGCATCCTCATGGATACTAGTCGGGTTCATTACCTCTGAGCCACAAGGGAACTCCCTTTGTACTTTTCTTATTTAAAATGTCTGAAAAAATTATTTTAAATACACAGGGAAATGTCCTGAATTAGATGTTCATCCTATTTTTATTGCTTTCGTGTGTCATCTTGAGCAAGTCACATAGCATTTTTCTAACATGATTTTTAGACTGTTAAAAGTATCAGTCATACTTGGGTAAAAACGGGCATGTCAAGTGGAAAAGTGGGGGAAGAATCTAATATTTGCTGAATACCAACTCTGACGCCAGGCTCTGCTTTACAGGTGCTATATAGCTGAATTCCATCCTCTTATTAATCCTGTGACTTAGATACTACCAGTCCCAAATGGCAGATGTAGAAACAGGTAAGGAAATTAAGTCAAACTAGATTATGAATATCGTTGGCCATACATGAAGAATTGCCCTTCTGTCATTTCACAAAAGAAAAACGAATCTGCTTCCCCCACACCGCCCCCTCGCCCTCCTCTGTGGTCGCTAATCTGACTTCGTTAGGGTCTCGGGGACCAGGCAAAGGATGTCGCTGTGGAAAATGAATGACCCTAATGGCTGCTTAACGACACTTTTGCAACACAGGTGGTTTCTTTTTTTTTTTTTTTTTGTCTTTTTTTAGCTATTTCTTGGGCCGCTCCCACGGCATATGGAGGTTCCCAGGCTAGGGGTCGAATCAGAGTTGTAGCCACTGGCCTACGCCAGAGCCACAGCAACGCGGGATCCAAGCTGCGTCTGCAACCCACACCCCAGCTCACGGCAACGCCGGATCGTTAACCCACTGAGCAAGGCCAGGGACCGAACCCGCAACCTCATGGTTCCTAGTCGGATTCGTTAACCACTGCGCCACGACGGGAACTCCAACACAGGTGGTTTCTAATTCATTGCTTTCAGGAAAATCGCTGAAGGTGCTAATGGAGTTGTCAGTTAATAAAGCATTAAATTAATTTTTAAAAATGCTTTTGTTTGTTTTGTTTTGGGCTGCGCCTGGAGCATGTGGAAGTTCCTGGGCCACAGCAGCCACCAGAGCCACTGCAGTAACAATGTGGGATCCTTAACCTGCTGAGCCACACGGGAACTCCTAAAATTCATTTTTAATGATAGATCGTGATGAGATTTGGGGTACACAGCTCAGAAGAAATACAAAGAATTGTACGACAATGCTGTGAGAAAAATTTTCATTTCCCTACAACGATTTGTGAGCACAGCTTCTTGGTGTTCACACTTTTCAAAACTAAAAAAAATCAAAATCAATTTGAACCATATTTCATTCTAGCAATAAGTAATAGTTATCTACCAATGCATGAACTAACTGAGATACACCTCATCTGCCTCTAAGATACATTTCCAAAACATTTCTATGTTGTATATTTAAATTATTTTTAAAATTTTATTACATAAGTCAGACATAGAAAGACAGATACCATATGATCTCTCTTATGCATGGAATCAAAGAAAAAACACAAAAAGCAAGCCCATAGATAGAGAGAACTGATTGGTGGTTCAGAGGCAGGAGAATGAGAATCAAAAGATAAAAATTGAAAACTTAATTTTAATTTCTGTTTATATTTTTGCTGCAGAGAATTATATAGAGAGAGTGATCAAACTGACATAAAATACGTTACACGAGGACAAAATTCTGTGGGAGAAGTGGAATGAAGAGTTTAAGGAGAAAAAAAGGAATGATGTAAAATTTCCAACTGTCGGAGTTCCCATCGTGGCGCAGTGGAAACGAATTCGACTAGGAACCATGAGGTTGCAGGTTCGATTCCTGGCCTCGCTCGGTGGGTTAAGTAATCCCACTGTGGCGTAGACCGGCAGCTGTAGCTCCAATTAGACCCCTAGCCTGGGAACCTCCATATACCGCGGGTGTAGCCCTAAAAAGACAAAAAAAAATGTTTTTCCAACTGTTACAGATATTAATCATGTATTTTTTTTTTTTTTTTTAAGCACACACCCGAGGCATCTGGAGGTTCCCAGGCTAGGGGTCCAATCGGAGCTGTAGCCACTGGCCTATATCACAGCCACAGCCATGCCATATACGAGCTGTGTCTGCAACCTATACCCCAGCTCACGGCAACACCAGATCCTTAACCACTGAGTAAGGCCAGGGATAGAACCCGCATCCTCATGGATCCTAGTCAGGTTCGTTAACCGCTGAGCCACAACAGGAACTCCATTAAGCATGTATTTTTAAAATAGCTGATGGTGGGTATGAAATGGCAATTATATTCGGATTATTCAGTGGAACAGACTCAAAAAGTAATGTAAGCATTTTATTTTAGAATGTCAATATTTACTATATACCCCAAATAACTTCCTTTGAAACTATTTAAACATGGGATGAAAAATGTTTAGATATCAACTTACCATATGTGAGAGGGTAAGCAGGTTTTCAAAATTATTTTAGGGAGCACGTGAGCAAAAATGTTTTGCTTTAAAATGTTTTCCTTTGTTTTTAATTTTTTTTCCCTTTTTACTATAGTTACCAGAAAACAAATGGAAGACACCTGAGTTTATAACATGCCCTGGGCCATACAAGAAACAGGTGGTGAAGCTCACGAGCTACACAGGAGTGATAAAGGCACTTACTTCAAGGAGCAGGAAATTTTATAGGGAAGATAAGCTTGACAAAATCTCTAATACATTAAATGCAATAAGAGCAAGAGACATTTATGAAAAATGCTTTGAGAAAAAGGAGAGGTTTTTTTTAGCTGGGGTATCAGCCTGAACAGCTTCTGGCATCAGATAGATGGGTCTTCGTTAAATGGGTACAATTTGAACCAGGGGAGACATGGGCGAGAGAAGATACGAAGGATTAATTCATCCATCCATTCATGCAAGGGCCATTAAGTAGAAACAGTCCAACCAAATATAACAAATGAGCCCTGAAAATATCCTGACTGGCATAAACAAACTGTAGAAAACATTTGGGAAACATCTGGGGAATTCTGAATCTTGACTGGGTATTTGTTGATATTAAGGGATTTTAATTAATTGCTTTGAGGTGTGACAATGATATTGCACTTAAAAAAAGAAAGGAAAAAAAGAAGGAGGAGTTCCGTCATGGCTCAGTGGTTAACAAACCCAACCAGCATCCATGACGACTCGGGTTCCATCCCTGGCCTCGCTCAGTGAGTTAAGGATCCGGCGTTGCCGTGATCTGGTGCTGCTGTGGCTGTGGTGTAGGCCGGCAGCTGTAGCTCCTATTAGACCTCTAGCCTGGGAACCTCCATATGCCACGGGTGAGGCCCTCAAAAGCAAAAAAAGAGAAGAAAGTCTTTATCTTTTAGCGTATATGCTAAAGTATTTCTGGATGAAATGATACGTGTTGCATTTGCTTTAAAATAGTCCAGTGTGTGTGCGTTGGAGGATATGGATGGGGAAATGCAAATGAAAGAAAATTGGTATTGATAACTGTTGAGTTTGGGTGTTGGGTACATGTAAATTCATTACACTATTTTCTCTATTTTATATATGTTTATACTTTATAATGAAATATTTTTGAATATTAATGCCTCCTATGTTCCAGCTAACTACAGGTATAAACAGGAAAGACACATTGCCTACCCTCAAGAACCCTACGGGAATTCCGTTGTGGCTCAACGGGTTAAGAACCCAGCTAGTATCTATGAAGATGAGGGTTCGATCCCTGGTCTCGCTCAGTGGGTTAGGGATCTAGCATTGCTGCAAGCTGTGGTGTAGGTTGCAGACACAGCTCTGATCTGGCATAACTGTGGCTGTGGCGTAGGCCGGCAGGTGCAGCTCCAATTCGATCCCCTAACCTGGGAACCTCCATATGCCATGGGCGTGGCCCTAAAAAGACAGAAGAAGGGGAGAGGGGAGGAAGAGGAAGAGGAAGGAGAAGCCTATGATCTGGTGGGGGAAACAGGTCCCTGAAATTAACAGACTCAGAAACAGAGGCTGCTGTACCCACAGTACAAGCCAACTGTCATGGGAGCAACTAATTCTGATCGACTCGGGAGAGGAGCTAAGGTTTGACTGTTTCACAAGTAGAATTTACAGGACTTGGTGACCTGTTATAGGCGGCAGAAGGAGTCAAAGGAAATGGAAGTTTACCTTGGGCATCTGGGTGGGTGGCACGTCATAACAAAGACAGGGAATACAGGAAGAGAACTAGGTCAGGGTGGGGACAGGCATCAGGGGATACCTATGAAAGGGCCAGGAATTTGTGACTTAGAATCATTGGTCATAAAGCACTTTTTGAAGAGAGGGCAAAACACTTGATTATTTCATATGCCAATCAATGCTTCCAATTTCCTTCCAAGGGTGCTTTGAATTCTGTTGAAATCGAAGACCCTTCGCACGCCTATCTCATTACTCAAACAGAAAAGTAAAAGATCAGATCTGAGATCATACCATTGGCTTTTGGTCCGTTCAATTTATTTTTGCTTCTGGATGCTGGGAACATCATTACCAGAATGCACCACACCAGTTCACAACTGGGGCAGCCTCTTTTTATCCGTTTTGCTTATTCTGCAACACAGTCCCCCATATATTTTATGTGGAACAATGTGGTGCCAGGACCCACAAAGGTTGAGTTCAAATCCAAGGAGATGAAGTGTTAAGAGGCAGGCAGGGCCGGCCTCGGGTGCAGACCAAGTGTGGGCAATGTGGGCCATCCGTGCCTTGTACCTAGTGGGAGCTGGGCATAGATACCTGAGGAAGGGAGGAGGGGAGGGAAGAAAAGGGGGGCAGAAAGGAGGAGGAAGGATGGGGGAGGAAGAAAAGGAGCTTGGGGGAGGTGAACCACGGCCAACACTGATGAACGCCAAAGGATGGCCAGAGGGTTGCCCTGGAGAGGGCCCTTGGTTCAGAGCCCTCCATCTTGGAGGCCTCTTGGTTGTTTGGAGGCTGGGTGCTGGGCTGGTACTCTAACCCTGGGGTTGCCTGGAAGGAGCTAATTGTTCAGAACCTCCTTGGGATGTGGGTGAGTCAGATCAACTTCTTTCGCTGGCAGGTATGAAGCCAGAGTTTCCCTTGCCATCTCGAAAGCCCAAACTTCAGGGCTTCTGGGGGCTCAGAACGGGAAAGGGGAAGGGCCACACCCCAGGTGTCAGGGGGAGAGACAGCAATCTTGAAAGGGCCTGTGCTCTCTCCTAAGGGAGGCCGGTGCCCAGTTTGTGCACCATGGGGGGCGGGTGGGAGTAGGAGTCCTCAGACTGGATTCGCCTGATCTATTCAGATGGCTGCCCTCCCCATCCCATCCCCTGATCAGCATACAGCTTCCCGGTCTTTACAGAGGAGAAGTCCTTTCAGCAGGTGGAGGGCCCATCCTCCTGCCGGAACCCAGCTCCCATTTCCTCCGGGCTGGGCGGGTATTGGCTCCCTGGTAAGCCTGCTCTCTCATCAGCAATCCCTCCCTACTGATTACTCCTAAACACACTCTCATCTCTAAATTAAAAAGAGAGAAAGGAATCTTCTCTTGTCCCTACTTGTCCCTCCCGTTCCAGTCCTCTTCTGTTCCCCTTTACAGTGAAACGTCTCCAAATGATTGTCTCCACTCTGCTGTCTCCCCTTCAACGTCCTCTGCAAACCTGTCCCATCAAATCCTTCCACGCCCCTCTTCAGGCAGCACCCGAATCGAAACCACCTTCCGCTTTGATAGGAACTGTTGGGAAAGCATCCTAACTAGGTTTCCTCTTTTGATCCTCAGTCTCCTCTGAAACTTTCTTCGCATGGTTGTCAAGGTGATCTCTTCCAAATACAAACCAGGGAGTTCCCATCAGGGCGCAGTGGAAACGAATCAGACTAGGAACCATGAGGTTGTGGGTTCGATCCCTGGCCTCGCTCAGTGGGTTGCGGATCCGGCGTGGCCATGAGCTGTGGTGTAGGCGGCCGATGCGGCTGGGATCTGGCATTTCTGTGGCTGTGGTGTAGGCCGGTAGCAACAGCTCTGATTCAACCCCTAGCCTGGGAACCTCCATATGCTTCCGGTGCGGCCCCAAAAAGCAAGCAAGCAATCAAACAAACAAACCAGACCTGGAATACTACTCAGCAATAAAAGAGAGCAAACTATGGATATACACAACTTGGATGGCTCTCAAGGGAATTAAGCTGAATGAAAAAAACCAGTCCCCAAAGGTTACAAGCTGTATGATTCATTTACATAACATTCTTGAAATGACAACATTATAGAAATGGAGAACTAATGCACGGCTGCAGTGGCAAGGGACAGAGGGACTAAGGAGGTGGCTGAGGCTATAGAAGAGCAATAGGACGGAATTATTTTGTATCTTGACTGAGATCAGCGAGCCTCTGCATGACATAATCGTGATAAGCCTGTCTAGAATTAAATACATTCACAAGTACACGTAAAACCAGGGAAATCAGAATAAGATTGGTAGATGTCATTATTCTGGTTATGATCTTGTACTATAGTTTTGCAATGGGAGAGCCTGGATAAGAGGCACTTGGGATTTCTCTGTATTATTTCTTATAAATACATGTGAATTTACAATTCTTGCCAAAGAAAAACAAATATAAAAGAAATATAAATCAGGTCACATCATGCCCCAGGAGTAAAGCCCTTCATTCGTTGGTCTTCCATTGACTTTGAAGGAAACGGTCTGCCCATTGACTAGGATGCAGCCCTCCATCTGGTCCCTGTCCAGGTTTAAGCTCCTCTCCCCAGCTCTCCTGGTGCCAAGTGCAACAACCACCACCTCTTAGTTCCAAGGCGGAGAGATTTGCCCCCTCCTGGCTTCAGTAAATTTGCTCCCTCTTTCCGCAAGGCTCTTCCTATGGTTGCTTTCTCATAACTTTCAGGGCTCAGTTTAAATGCCACCGCCTCCTTTCCTAACCTCTCAATTTGCACCCTCGCCTTTTCCTGCACAGGCCTAATCCCAAATTTTATTACTTCCTCACTTTTTTTAAACTTATTTTGTCTTTTAGGGCCTCACCTGTGGCATATGGAGGTTCCCAGGCTAGGGGTCCAGTCGGAGCTGTTGCTGCCGGCCTACGCCAGAGCCACAGAAACACCAGATCCAAGTCGCGCCTGCGACCTACACCACATGGCCACGCCAGATCTTTAACCTGCTGATCAGGGCCAGGATCGAACCCGCATCCTTATGGATGCTAGTCGGGTTCGCTAACTGCTGAGCCACGACGGGAACTCCGCTTTCTCACTTCTGGATGGTCAGTCTCCCCCACTGGATTGCAAGCTCTCAGGGCAGGGTGGATGGTGTGCTGCCTGACTGCGCTGTATCCCCAGCGCTCGGCACGGCACAGTGCTTGGCACGCGGTGAGGGCTCTGTAAACCGAATGCAGAGTGAATGAGCAGCCACGTGCCGTTGTGCCATCAGTGCTTTTCCAAGCGATGTAAACCCCTACAGATTGTGGCTTTGGGCTCATGGATGGGGTTTCTTTCCCTCCCTCCCTCTGGCTGATTACTACGGGGGAAGGGTTTCAGATGGGTCCTTCGGCACCGCTCAGAACCACGGGGTTCCTGCAGTCGGGGACCTAATCCGGGTGCGCTGAGGACCCGGGGCCGCTTTGCAGGGGGCGCGCAGGTTAGCGGGGACCCCTGGTGAGGCAACCTTCACTCGACTCTTTGTTGCTCCCACCTCTCCCGCCAGGGCTGCGGCTGCCTGCAGTGACTCGTGACTCCTCGCCGGCCTCGAAGGCTGCGGTGCGAGTGAGGTGTGGGGGTGGGCGGCCAGGCGCCCCCAACCCGCCCTCCCCTCGGCCTCCCCGGCTCGGGGAAGCGCTCGCCACCGCCCCCTCGCAGCCACCTTCCCCGCGCGCCCGCGCCTTGCAGGCAGCGGGCCGCTCCCGAAGCGGGGGCACGTGGCCGCACGGGGTGCGTGGCGCTCCCGCCCCGCCCCCGGCCGGGCCGCCTCCGGCGCGCGCAGCCCGCACCGCAGCCCCCGCGGGCCGAGCCCCGGCTGGCGCGCGCCCCGCCCCGCCCCGGGCCAGCCGCGCCCGCCCCCGCCCCGCGCGCGCGCGCCCTCCCTCCCCGCCTCCCCCGCGCGCGCCCCTCCCCTCGCGCCCCTCCCTCGCCCTACATCCACCGCCCGGCCGAGGGGGCTCAGTCCGCAGCCGCCGCCGCCGCCGCCGCCGCCGCGCCTCGGCCTCTGTGCAGGCAGCGGCCGCCGCCGAGACAGCCGCGCGGGCGAGCATCCCCAGGCAGTAAGCCCGCTTTCTCTCCGCGTGTGCGTGCGTGTGTGCCTCCCGCCCGCCGGGCCCGCGTCTCGGGGGAGCGGCTGCCCTCCTGCCCCGCCGCCGCCGCCGCCGCCCGGGGCGGGTACCTGCGGCCTCGAGCCTCGGCCGCCGGGCCGGGGGTGGGGGCTGCGGGCCGACCGACCGCGGGGTCTCCTCCCCTGCCCGCCCTCCGGTGCGTGCCTCAGCCTCCCCCGGGCCCTCGCCGCTGGGGGGGCGGGAGGAGAGGGCGCTCCCTGTTCTCCTCTGCGGGGTGGTGGGCAGTGGGGAGCGCGGGCAGGGGGCCCTGGCTTTTCTCGCCGAGGATGGCGCGCAGCGGGGGGTGGGGCGAGGTGGGGGCACCTCGCGGTTTTCTCCACGACGAGCGCCGGCCGGGGCCGCCGGGAGCGGGTGAAGATGGAGTGGGGGGCTCCCCTCGGTTCTCTCCTCGAGGACGGCGGGGATGCGGAGGGAGCGAGGGGCCGCTTGCCTTGGCTCGCACAACGGGGCCGGTGGAGGTGAGGGGCTCGCCGTGGTTTTCTCGACGGGGACGCTGGGGGTGGTAGAGGAGTGGGGGTGGGGTGCGCAGGGAAGGGGGAGGAGGGGCCGGAGGACCCGCCGCGGCTCTGCGCTTAGGGGATGGCGGGGGGTTGGCGAAGGGGGGGTGGGGAGGGGGGGATTTCAGCTCCAGCGCGAAACCTAGGGAAGCAGGAGGAAGGTTCTGTCACGTGGGTCGAGCCTTAGAAGGTGGATTTTCAAAACTGCAGGGTGTGACCTTTCCGTTTCCCAAAGCGTGAAATCCCTACGAGGTGCCGTCTGTTCTGGGCTTGGAGAGCGAGGTTTGTGCTTTCGAAGTTTCTCTTTTTCTTCCATTCCTCGCGGCCTCATCTCAGGCGTCCCGGACAAGGTAGAGGTTTGGGAAGCAGCAAGGGAAGCGTGTGTGTGGTTCCTGTTCAGCTATATTATTTTCTGCGCTTGAGACTGTGTGTGAGTTTCTCAGGTTTTTGATTGCCTTTTACAATGAAAACCCTGTACCAGAGAGACCCCCTTGGGAACAGCGGAGCACAAGGTTTATTAAGGGGACTCCAGGTTTGGTTTTTGAATTTCCTGAAGTGCAAGAGATATGTCGTTGTAGCATTTTGCTTGGCTTTCAGGAGAGGTGGAGATAGAATAAATGTATGTCTTTGCTGGAAGTCTCCTATATTCATTTAAATGATTCCATTGGGATCATCTGAGGCCCCCCCCCCTTTGATTTGAATTTGGAATAGATCCAGTTTTTCCTAATTAGAGCCGTCATTTGGTAATTGCCTGTAATTCTTCCCTGGGTTGTCAAATCTGTGGCAAGTTTCTAGAGCAGCAGGAATCTTTTTCTTTTTTTGTTATCTTGATTAAGACAGTTTTAATGTAAATTTTATGTTGTTCCTTGGAAATGTGAACATTTGCAGAATGGCCTAAGTTTAAATTACCAGCCCCTTGGAATTTTACAAAGCCTTTCCCCTCCAGCTCCTCTCCAGGAACAGAACCTTCCTCCCCATTCCTTGCACTGAAGAAGCAAGGGCTTCTGGGATGGTAGCTTCGCCTTTGGAAACTCGTGCTCATATTTGCTTAAGAAGAATACATATTGAAAAGGCTTAGGCCTTTAATGTGGTGAGGCTATACTTGCTTTTCCCATTTTGGTTTCATAAGGTTCCAATCTAAGGACCAATCTTTACCTTTGGTCCTTAAAAAATGCTTCTTTAACATTTTTTAAGAGCAAATATAATTTTTATGCAACAGGAAATTGGTCAGATAAGCCATGATTTGTGGAAACCACATACCAATAAGTATGTAGTCTAAGACTACCATATAGATTCTGTAACCGTACATGGTTTTTGAAATTCTGAGCTACCATTCCCATATTGAATTTGGGAGAAAGAAAACCATTTTTTTCAACCAAGTCTAGGTTTTTGAGTGAAACTTCTAAAAAATGGTGTGAGATTTAATTTGGTAAAATTCCTCTTGTATGATACCAGTAAATTGCAGCTAATTTAATATGTATCAAGCTAATGGACCACTTAAAAATAATTTGTTTACTGGAAACGATAAACTGGAAATGTTTTAAGTGGAAATAGAGATTCTGGTCTCAAAGATGGATGAGAATGTATTTCAATAAACACTACTGTTTGCACCCTTTCTAATGTTAATGTGATACCCATTCTGTGCTTGAGCAATGATCTCAAACTAGTACATTAAAAATACAATGTAAGTCTTTTTTTCTCATTGGCATAGAATGCTGGGAGTGGTGAAATCTTTTACAGGGAGCAGCATGTGATGGTGGTGGGCCTTAAGTTTCTCTAGACAAAAGGAGTAAATGGACTTTTACCCAACTTTTTGAGAACCTGTTGTTTACCTTGTGGGACTGGAGGGGGGGGGAATGAAGAAATTTCAAAAATTAGTACAAATATGATCAGATAATCTTCCCAAATATTCTTAAAAGATTTTGCTCCCATCCATTTGAAAAGTTATATATACATCAAGCCTTCGTGTAAGAAATTAACCCTCGCCGCTAAAGTTTTGACATTAAAAAAGAAGTCTCTGTTGGCTGAAGGATGGAGCTGATGTCCCGAGGCTGCTCCATCCCTGTTTTCCTGCTTCCCACCTCTGGGTTCCCTTCTCCCCCTCTGGTGCCAGCAACTTGGGCTTTAATGACCTTGTGGGAGTGGAATGTTCGTGCAGATGTTTGTGATTGCTTGAACTTTAGGCCTTATCTATTTGGCTGCTTTCCCCAACTTTTTCCTACGAAATTATTTTGGTTAATTGAACTTTCCAGTTGTTTGGATTTGGAATAAAAGGGAACAGACTGTAATTATTTTCTCTTAAAAGATCTTTCCTTTCAGCTCCTGTTGGATGAGAGCAAAGAAGGTTCTTTTTTTGGTCAGCAGAGTACTTAATTAAGCAGAATATATGACCATTTATTTACTCACCCAGCATTTGCTGAGTTACCGCCTCTGTTGGAGGCTCTGTGCTAGGTGCCAGGATACACGGTGCATGAGAAATGGCTCCTGCTTTCTGGTGCAGTTATTAAAATGAAAAATTGACAGTGAATTTGTTGCGAATAATCAAGAGTTGTCCAGAGCCTTTTGGACTTCAGCATAGCCCTTTATGTACAGTAAACATGCTTCACCGGTGCAAACAGGGGAGTGTTTCTTTCCAGGGTATTAGCATAAATTCCGTCTCACCTTCCCAACGAAGACATACTTTGTCATTTGGGGTAATAACATGGTTTATAAGTCGTCCTAAGCTCAACGGCCTTTTAAGTTTTTATGTAAATAGGACAGAGCAGAGTTCTTGATATTAAAGTTCAGCATCTTGCATGACTGTGTAGAGTAGTGAAAAGACAGCCAGACCAGCATTCCTTCCTGTGACTTAAAGCAACTTCTGACAGCTATTTAATAGGCCGGAAAAATTGTTTTCTGTGGTCAGCTTTGAGTTTCGGATACTAATGAGAGATGGAGCCCAGAGGGGTGGGTGAGACTAAATGGTGGGGTGAGTAAGCCTTCGTCCTCAGCATCGGGGATATTTGAGAATTCCCACCTGCGGATATCGCTAGACCAGTTGTTTTTAACTGGGGCAGTTTTGCCCCCTAGGGGATGTTGAACAATGTCTGGAGACATATTTGGTGATCACAGCTTGAGATGTGGCACGCCCCTGGTGTCTAGTGGGTAGAGGTCAGGCACTGGGCTTAAAGGTTCACCAGGCACCGGGCAGCCCCTGACAGCAGAGACAGATCTGACCCGAATTGTCCGTAGTGCTGAGGTTGGTGTAATTTCCTCTACAAAACGCAGTAGAAGGTAGTTTCAGGAGCGAAGAGAAAAGTATCTTGATGTGACTGAGCAGTTGGCTGAGCTCACTTTCCTAGTTACTCCTAACTTAAAAGTGACTCTTTCCTGAACATTGACCCAAATAACTAAAAGACTGGTAAAGGACCATTTACAGGACTTACTTTGTGCCAGGCACGTGTATATGGTGTGTGGTCTTTTCATTTTGTAAATGAGGAATGAGGCCTCACAGCTGGTCCCGCTTGGAAGGAGACATCAAAATTAAGGTGGTCCCGCTCCTCAGAAGTTTACGGTTTTGAGTACAACGTCAGGCTCCATCCAGAATTGACTTAAAGTTACTGCATGTCCTATGTACTGTTGAGCTTGCTGGAGGGTAATTAAAACCACGAACGTTCAGTTCGGTCATACTTGGATGCAGTGGCCGGGAGTAGGGGGAGAAAGGAAACTGACATCACCTCAAGGCCCACTGGAGTTCAAGAAAGGACCAAATTTCCCCGTTGTGTAATTCGATCTGATCCTCGCTGCAGCTCTGCGAAGTGGTTATGAGGCACGTTTCACAGAGGAGGTTCTATCTAAGACTGTACAACTGATAAGTGGCATAGTTGGGATTTGAACTTAAGTCCCATGACTAAGCCACTGTCCCTTGCTACTTGCTCTAAAGCTCGAGGTTGCTGAAGGGGGGTGAGTTGAGGAGCCTGCTGCCGAGAGAGGAGTTACTGGTCCTGGATAAAAAGGCATTTCAGGAGTTCCCGTCGTGGCTCAGCGGTTAACAAATCTGACTAGCATCCACGAGGAATTAGGACGCAGGTTTGATCCGCGGCCTCGCTCAGTGGGTTAAGGATCCGGCGTTGCTGTGAGCTGTGGTGTAGGTCACAGATGCTGCTCATATCCCCACGTTGCTCTGGCTGTGGTGTAGGCCGGCAGCTGTAGCTCCAACTAGACTCCTAGCCTGGGAACCTCCATATGCTGCAGGTGTAGCCCTAAAAAAAAAAAAAAAAGACTAAAAAATAAAAAAATAAAAATAAAAAGGCATTTCACAGGTAACATCTTGTAGACGTGGATTATATTTGGGTAGAGAATGGAGCAGTGAACAACTCTGCCTTTCTCAGCTGATGAGAATCCACCTCATCACGGAGTTTGTTCTAGAGATCCACCCACACTGAATCTGCAGTTGTCATTTTGGAGAACTTGATTGTCTGTCCTTTTTGAAATTTTCAAACACTGTTGAAATGACGTAGCTGGAAGTTACCTAATTGTGTTTATGTCCTTTCTGCAGCTTACCTTCCATCTTTTTTGGACTGTCGTAGAGAACTTAGCATTTCTAAGTTCTATGACAGCATTTAGTTCTGTAGTCTTTTTACACAATTTAAACATTTGTTTTTGCTTTGGAAGTTGTTTTTACAATAAACGTCATCAAATTCATACTTGTGTTTTCCATATGGAGGGTGTGTTTGTTTTGACAGCTAAATATTTATTTTAACTTTTGATGTGTTGTGTTTTAGAGCATAAAAAGAGGAAAAATAAAAACCAGCCCAATAGCAACCATATTTTGTCTGGCAAGCATTTTTGTGTGTGTGTGTGTGTAGAAGAAGTACCTCATGTTTCATTTCATTTACTTTAAATTGCACAGGAATTTTAACCATGATCCTCAAGGGCCAGGAAGCTGAAAAAAAAAAAAAAAAAGAAATGTTATTTAGATAAAATGTATGTTTTGATTTCCACATAGGACTGTGAGCCATAGCTTCTGATTTTAATAATAATGTCCTGATTCTGACGGCGGCAATCGGCCGCTCCGTGTAGACATGCATTGTGATACTGCCTGATTTCGTACCCTCCTCCCCTTACGGTGATTTTAGAGTAGACGTGAGAAAGCTGATAAAATTTGCAAGAATGCACTAATCCTTTTGAAAATTTATTTTTTTACTCATAAGAGTGGTACTTTTTAATTGTAGGGAATGTTCTGAAAATAGAGACAAGCCTAAAAAAAATCAGTTATAATCCACCACCCAGAAGTTAGTGACAGTGTTTTGTGTTTCTTTTTTAAATGCGGTGATTTTGTTAATGGTGGACGCAAGTCCATTGTAAAATCTTTAACTTATAAGTGTAGTCTAAGGTTTTTTTTTTTAAATTTGCCAGGAATTCCCTTGTGGCACAATGGGTTAAGTATCTGGTGTTGGCACTGCAGCAGCCTGGGTTCAAACCCTGGCTGGTAATTTCCACATGCTGCTGGCATGGGCAAAACCAAACAAAACACCGAAAGATCTTCAGAATTACTGTTGCATCTCTAGGTAGAGGTCATGGCCATAAGGTGTGAAATGGGAGGGCCACCCAAGAGTTAGAGAAAGATCCTGTGGCCTCCTCGTGTAAGCTCCTTAATAGTAGAATTTCAGTGCAGAAGCGGATGTCAGGACCTACCCCACTTTGTTTTACGGATGAGGAAACTGAGGCTCAAAGAGGCTGTGCACCTGATCCAAGGTCATATGTATGTGTTAATATCAGAGTTCTAGTTTGAGGTGTTAGGTCCTTCATACATAGGTTAGTTTTTATTTCCTAGTTAAAAACGCTCTCCTGACAATAACTTTTTGTGGGTCTTTCTCTCAAAAGAATAAGTTAATTATGGTGAAAGTATATTAACTATGTAAAGGATACCAGAAAGGCCAGGTTTTTCCTAATTTCAGAAAATGATCAAAATTGTTGTGTACAGGAATCTGTTATGTTATCTGCCTTGTTGAGATTGAACATTAGTGGTATGGAACCTTTTGTGAGCATCTAGTCTTCAGCATTATATTTTCTTTTTTTTTAATTTTTTTTGTCTTTTTTTTTTTTTTTTTTTGTCTTTGTTGTTGTTGTTGTTGCTATTTCTTGGGCCGCTCCAGCGGCATATGGAGGTTCCCAGGCTAGGGGTTGAATCGGAGCTGTAGCCACCGGCCTATGCCAGAGCCACAGCAACGCGGGATCCGAGCCTCGTCTGCAACCTACACCACAGCTCACGGCAACGCCGGATCCTTAACCCACTGAGCAAGGGCAGGGACCGAACCCGCAACCTCATGGTTCCTAGTCGGATTCGTTAACCACTGCGCCACGACGGGAACTCCTTTTCATTTATTTTTAATTTTTGTGTGTGCGTGTGTTTTTAGGGCCACACCCGAGGCATATGGAAGGAACTTCCCAGGCTAGGGGTCGAATTGGAGCTGCAGCTGCCAGCCACAGCCACAGCAATGCCAGATCAGCTGCATCTGTGACCTACACTGCAGCTCATGCAGCGCTGGCTCCTTAACCCACTGAGCAAGGCCAGGGATCGAACCCGCATCCTCATGGATACTAGTTGGATTCGATACCGCTGAGCCATGACGAGGACTCTGTCTAGTCTTTAATTTCCTCTGGCCTGTGGGGCAAGTACAGGTGCCAAGGCCTATATCAAAGATGCCTAGTCACAGAAATGCAAAACAACTTTTTAAGTCTTTATACACACCAGCTTGGAAGACTCCGATTGGAGCTACTGCTGCATGAAAGTACTTTTTTTTCTTTTGTTTTTCCTTGCTTTTTAGGGCTACAGCTGTGGCATATGGAAGTTCCCAGGCTAGGGGTCGAATTGGCCTTACAGCTGCTGGCCTACACCGCAGCCACATGAAAACCAGATAAAAGCTGAGTCTGTGACCTACACCACAACTCACGGCAATGCCAGATCCTTAACCCTCATGGATTCCAGTCGGGTTTGTCACCTGCTGAGCAACAACAGGATCTCCCATTTTTCCTTTATAAAAGCTGATGTCTGTCAAGGTTGTGGGAAAGGCATTTTAAAGATTGCATTTACTTCCCAACATAAGTAGGCAGTTCCGTTGTAGCAAATGCTGCCCCTGCACGTGCCCGCATAACAGTTGTTTTTAATCTGGCACTATTAACAACTAAGTTCTTCAGCTTTCCTTTCTTTCTTGGCCCTCTGGGTTCTTTTCTTTCCTTTTTTTTTTTTTTTTTTTTTTTGGTCTTTTTGTCTTTTTGCTATTTCTTTAGGCCGCTCCCGAGGCACATGGAGGTTCCCAGGCTAGGGGTCTAATTGGAGCTGTAGCCACCGGCCTACGCCAGAGCCACAGCAACGTGGAATCCGAGCCGCGCCTGCAACCTACACCACAGCTCACGGCAACGCTGGATCCTGAACCCACTGAGCAAGGGCAGGGACCGAACCTGCAACCTCGTGGTTCCTAGTCGGATTCATTAACCACTGCGCCACAACGGGAGCTCCCCCTCTGGGTTCTTTCTGTAGCTGTGCGTGTCACTCTCTCTTCGTCTCTCCTTTGCCTGGGTGTCTGTTTCACTTTCCCGGTGACTTTTTTTCTATCCAGTGGACTCTGCCCACTTTTCCTTTTTCTGGCCTCAAAGTCATCGTCGGTCCTAGTGTCATCATCCTGGTCATCTGCCCTGCGTTCCCCCCCCCGCCGCCGCCCGGCACCCTTTTGGCCACTGCCAGTTACCCCAGCCTAGGCCAGATCTCATTTTTCAGCCTGGAATGGGCAGGAAAACTGCTCTCCAGAGGAAGTGTGAGGTGAGATCTGGTGTCACTTGATACAGAAATGTCACCGTTAGAATAAAATTAAACAAAATACGTCCAGAGACTACATAGTTGCATAGACAGGTAAACCTGTGAACGCAAAATCATTTCTTCTCTGTGGCCAGGGCCCCAGCCAGTGCTAAAGCTACGTGAAATAATGAAAATGGATACTCACTGCCAAGGGCTTACTAGCTGAACAAATGAGAAAATTGTACCCTTGCCTAGGGGTGTGTTCTTAAGTAGCTTTTGCTCCTGTTCCTCGTTATTGCCTGCTAATGAATGTGCGCATTGCCAGTGAGCCACCAGCTCTTCCCAGCTTCCTGTAGTACTCTGTATTTCTCTTCTGAAACTGGCTTTTCCTTTGTATTTAAACCAATGATATTTGCTTGCTCTTTGTTTCGGAACTACTATAGGTGTAAAATGTACAGAAAAAAGAAGATACATATGTACTGTTTTTTTTAATGTTTTAATTTTTTGTCTTTTTAGGGCCGCACCCGCAGCCTGTGGAGGTTCCCAGGCTAGGGGGCTGAATCAGAGCTGTAGCCGCTGGCCTGTGCCAGAGCCACAGCAGTGCCAGATGCGAGCCATAACTGTGACCTATACCACAGCTCACGGCAACGCCACATCCTTAACCCACTGAGCGAGGCCAGGGATCGATCCTGCATCCTCATGGTTGCCAATCAGATTCGTTTCCCCTCAGCCACAGTGGAAACTCCTGTGCTGGTTTTTTTTTGGTTTGTTTGTTTTGTTTTTAATGCAGTGAAACCTAGAAAAAAAGAAAAGCAGTGAAAATAAGTCTTGGTTGCCGGCACTCTACTTTGTGTAAGATTTCTATTTTATTTACTCACCTGAAAACTCTGGATCTTACATATGTTCAAGATGTAAAATGTTCCATAGACGTTCTAATCACAAGAAATTGCAATATCCACAAAGTTTCAGATGTACTTTTCAATACTAAGGACCTGTTAGCTGGGAATGTAGAGCTTTTATCATCAGGGTGGTTTTGACAAGGATGATACAAATGTAAGTTTCTATACTTGATTAACAAGTTTTGTTATTCACTTTCAGCTTTAGAGTGTGGATGAGGCTGCTTGGCTCCTGTCAGATTGAAAATGTGTGATTTAGTAGGAAGACATTAAGGATTGGTTTTTCATTGAATCTCTGCCAGGTTTAGTATTAGACTTTATTTTTGTTTGGGAAGCTGATTGCCAGCATCTGCCCGTAGACGAAATCAGTCATCTTCGGAGTTCCCGTCGTGGCGCAGTGGAAAACAAACCCGACTAGGAACCATGAGGTTGTGGATTCCATCCCTGGCCTCACTCAGTGGGTTGAGGATCCAGCGTTGCCGTGAGCTGTGGTGTAGGTCGCAGATGCAGCTCGGATCTGGTGTTGCTGTGGCTGTGGTGTAGACCTGCAGCTGCATCTCCGATTCGACCCCTAGCCTGGGAACCCCCATATGCCATGGGTGCGGCCCTAAAAAGCAAAAAAAAAAAGAGAATCATTTGCACTTTCGTGTGACCAGGTGAACTGAAGTAACGGGTGACGCCCAGGTTTCTGAGACTAAAGAGGTCACACAGACCCACTCATATGAGTCATAAATTCCAAACATTTTTATATCATGAGCCATAGTAGCAGATTTAGACATCTGAGTTAACAACATTTTGTTAAGAAATACCCTGTAAGTAATGGTGATTTCAAATACTGAAAATGATTTAAGAAATTCCTCAGCGCTATGGCTTTTAGAAACTAAGGAGATACTTAGTTCCTTGTCAAAGATTCTACATCTCAAAATGCAGGAACAATTCAGATTTTCACATCCCAGGCTCTTCTCGTCTCAGCCACAGGATGCAGAATTTCCAGTGGAGTAGGCACACTAAGGAAAGAAACCAAGCAGCCAAGCTAATAGGAGGTGAAAGTTTTTATTTGCATCTACGGATAAAGCAGTCAGCCTTTGTTAGAGCCACTTTTTAAATATTGACTTTTCCCCTCAATTCATTAAGGAATAAGTAAGAGAACTGTGTGTATTTAAATGTACAACATAGTACAATACATACATCTATTGTAAATCAGGAGATTGCGATTAACATGGACTAGATACAAAATAGATAACACTTAGCACAGGGAACTAGAATATGTTGTAATAACATAGAGTGGGAAAGAATCTGAAAAATAACTTTATATATATAGATATATATACACACACACACGGATGTATAACTGAATCACTTTGTTGTACACTAGAAACTAACACAACCTTGTGAATTAGCTTTAATTAAAAATGGTTTTAAAATACCAAAAAAGAAAAGGTATGCAGCGTGGTGATTTGCTATACTTTCACCCCGTGGAAAGATTATCAAGATAATTTAATATCCGCTTTATTGCGTGTTATTTATGTACAGCGAACTCATCCTGCAGTGTGGCGGGTTGTGCAGAGGCCTGTGCCCGGGAAGCCCCTGCCCCGTCACTCCCCCGCCAGTTCCCCGCGCCCTTGGCAGCACATTCCTCCCCGCCAAGGGCCCGGCAACCACTGATGTGCTTTTGTGTGAGAGCTGAAGGGTTGTGGATCTTTCTCTATCCAAAGACCAGAGAGAAATCCCACACGTTATTTTCCTCTCTGTATTTAAGATAAAAGAATATTCCAGGTTTGACTTCCTGGAACCTATTTCTCATTGTCTGAAGGTGAGTAGTTAAGAATTTTGCCTGCAAGTAAACTACAGCCTCCTTCTTTTTATTTATTTATTTGTCTCTCTGCTATTTCTTTGGGCCGCTCCCTCGGCATATGGAGGTTCCCAGGCTAGGGGTTGAATCGGAACTGTAGCCACCGGCCTACGCCAGAGCCACAGCAACGCGGGATCCGAGCCGCGTCCGCAACCCACACCACAGCTCACGGCAACGCCGGGTCGTTAACCCACTGAGCAAGGGCAGGGACCGAACCCGCAACCTCATGGTTCCTAGTTGGATTCGTTAACCACTGCGCCACGACGGGAACTCCTTTTTTTTTAAATTTATTTTTTATTTTATTTATTTTTTTGTCTTTGTGCTCTTTCTTTGAGCCTCCTTCTTAAATGGGCTCATTACATACTTGGATTGAAGGGAAATTGCAGCCAAGAGAAACAATTCTGATAAAACGGAAAAGCGGTAAATGTTCATCTGAGGTGGATCCAGTGAGATGTCACATCCCCCAAGAACAGAACAAGTAAAGGAATTTGAATTTGGCTTTGCACTTATTCATAAATTAAAAACGAAAGAATGAGAAGACATGTTCTACACCTGTAGGTCTCTCCCGACAGCTAGTGTGTGTGTGTCATCATCTTTCAGGAACAGCCTGTCCCGTGAGCCTTCCCGAAGAGTCGAAGCGGGTCTCAGGGAATCTCCAGCGGATGGACGGTCCGTCTTTACGCACCGTGGTGCAGAGCCAGCTGGAATTAGTACATGTTCCCTCCCCGCTGATATATCCAGGCCAACAGATAGCTAGGCAATTTAAGGGCCACCGTATTGAGATGCAGTTTGTCCCTTCCTCACTCACGCCCTCAGAGCAAGTCCTGTCACGGCGCCTTTGGGACTGGCGGGCTCTCCTTTCCATTGCGGTCCCTCTGTCCTGCCGCAGAGTCTCCATCTGCTGCTCCGATCGCTGCTGTTTCCGCCCTCCCCTGGTTTCCTTTCCCCGTTTTCTTTCTTCTCATCTTTTCTGTCTCCTGATGCTCCTTCTCTCACACTGCTCTGCTTTCTCATGGCAAAGCTGTTTTTGTAAACATCCCCAGAGCGAGTCATCAGTAGACTAATTCCAGCATGTCAGATGTCATCTTGGAGACTGTTTTTCTTGGTATTGTGATCCAATCATTACTTGAGACTCCTTTTAAGTTTGGGCCCATGCCGGAGGTTTGGGAGCTGTGGGCAGTTGGTTTTCAGATAATCAGAGTTGAATGTGTTTGCAGAACTGTGTTATAGACAGTCTTTGGAACCATGAATCATTACAGTGGAATGAATGATGTATGTTCCAGTGTGCCCATGAAACTGCCTTTTACAAACCTAAAGCAATTAAAATGGTCTTGAGATTTATTATTCCTCATAACGTACTGTAAAGTGTTGGTTGTTTTAGCAAAAACCTTGAACACGTGTCAAAATATATAGAATGCACAACCCAGAGAGTGACCCCTAATGTAACATGTGGACCTTAGTTAATAATAATGGCTCATCAACTGTAAAAAACAAAATAGAGTAATGCAGGATATTCATAATAGAAGAAACTGGGAGGGGTGATGTGGAGGGATGCGGAAATTACTTTCTGATCCATTGTCCTGTAAATCTTAAACTGCTTTAAAAAAATCTATTAATTAAAAAAAACCCTTCATACATTTGGGATTCAGAAATACAACGAATACATCAGGCCCTTTTTATTATTAAACTGTAGATAAAAGCTCAGTGTTTAAGTACTAGTTAAGTACTAGTTCAGTAAGGGAGGTGCTTCTCGGTGAGTGACATAGCTTATACCACTGGGCTCCCTGAATAGTGCAAGTGTGCACTCCCGGGAGAGCCGCCCAGAGCTGCTCGCCGCAATCTGGTTGCACAGGACTTACTGGGGCAGGTCAGTGTGAGCGCTGGCTTGCGACTTTCTTCGTCGGCCACCTTTGGGCATCGTGTCATCTTTATGGTGCAGCAGAACCCCAGACTTGACAAATTACCTGCCCTACAACCTAATGAGCCCTTTTTTGACCCTTGCATCTATGGTATTGCTAGCAACAGTGACGGTTGGTGAGCTCCTGCCAACTCTTGGAGCCAATATCCAGGTCAGAGTTTGATTGCTTTGGGCCACAGGCTGTGGCGTGGCTTGTAGTAGCATAGACCTAAGGCCAGGACCTCCGGGTAATTGCCCGGTGTGGCCAGTGCTGCAGTGCCCCCATGTGAAAAGGTGAGTTCTTTGAAGGTCTTCCTGTAAATGGTTTCTGTATCCTGGGATTGGGGGATTATTACGAGCAACGGCGGGCCCGCGTTGCTTTCTTGAGTTGGCTCCGTGGACAGTCGTGAGAGGGGGCGGGGTGGGGAACTGGCCTGAGAGCGACATTGAAGCTGAGGGGAGCAAGGGAACGTTGGGATGATATTGAAGTCACTGGAAGAGACAAAATGGACAAAGTCTTGAGAATCAGCACATAAATGAGCGTGATCACTCAAGGGATGATGCCGTGGGGAGGTGGTAGTTCATGGAGTGTGTCTGTCAGGTCTGGGATGAGACCCAGGGTCAGGAAGTCTGTACAGTTAGCTGCAGAAATACTAATGAAGGGGGCACTTGTATTTCACTTACTAAATTGCGTAGTGGGAAAATTTTTTCTGTACGTGAATCTGTTTATATGCTCATAGTTATTCCTGTTATTAGACGAGCTTTCCCATGTTTTTGAAGGCATATTCTTTTTTTTTTTTGGCCACATCTGCAGTGTGTGGAAGTTCCCAGGCCAGGGATCGAACCTGTGCTACAGCAGTGACAATGACAGATCCTTAACAAGGGAACTCAACTCCTAAAAGCATTTTCTTGACTTCCCAGCCTGACTAGTTGGCTGTACACGTGGTCGTCCCTCTGCTGGAGGCAGCAGGTTCACTTAGCGGGCGGAGGGGAAGGAGGGGCATTGATCACCGCCCCCCTCCCGGAGTCACGGTCCGAGACGGGGGTTGGGGGTTCCTCTGGGCCGCTGGTGACCCCAGTGGTGGCACACGGCCACATTCTTTTTGGTCACCTTCACCATTGACACCAAGTTCTGTGAGCTGGCTTGATTGTAAAGCAATTCCTGTCCATTGTAGACACAGCAGAAGTCACGGTCACCAAATCATCGTGCATTTACCCCACAGGTAGACAGGCTGGGTCAGCTGGCAGGGCTGGCATGGTGTTGCTCCTGCCAGCTGGGCTGCTGGAGGTGTGACAAGGTCTCCTTGCTGCTCACCCGGCTGCTGCTCACAGCCCTTGGGCTCCTCTCTGCCTCCCTTCCCCTTTCGCTCTCTTTACCCTTCATTCAGTAACTTGAGAATTTTCTGTTAAGGAACAAAAAAGGGGGACCTGGGCTCAAAAAATGGGGGGCCGCTTGGCCTAAGTAATCACGGCCCAGAGCAGCGGGCCTCAGACCGGCCGCACTGCGGGCACGAGCGCGGGCTGCGCGGGCTCGTTCGGTGGAAGGCGGGACTCCGGGTGCTTGTGACAGGTTCTGACCCACGACTTGGCAGTTGATTCGGGTCCCCTTCCGCTTTTAAAACCCCCATGCTTTTCCTTTACGGGGTGTCCTCCTGCCTGTGGCGGACCCTGGCTGCGCGCAGGCCGCTGGGCGGCGTTTCCCGCGTGGCCGATGGATCGGAGCGGGGCTGCCCGGTCGCCGGCGCAAGGAAGGAGTTCGCAGAGGGCCCAGCCCGGCCTGGGCGGGCTGAATCCCCAGATTCAGCAGGTGAGGTCGGCAGGTGTTTATCGAGGGCTTACTCTGCGCAGGGCACTTTGCTGGGCGCTGCGGGGCATGTTAACAGCCAAAGTGGTCTCTTCAACCAAGGGCCGTCCGTTCTGGTGGAGGAGCCCTTAGAGGCGCATCGAGGATGTGGGGGACGGAGTCCTGAACCGAGGGCGGAGAGGAGAGTCCAGAGCACTGAATCCTCGCCCGGGGGCTACCCAGAACTAGCTGATCCCTCGGGCAAATCAGTTCCCCTCTCAGGGCCTCAGTTTACAAAAGCGGAATGGGACTGGGGAATCTCTGAGACAGTCTGTAGACTGGCTCACAAACAGAGGCCGCAACAAGTTAAACGGCGGTACAAGGCAGTAATAGGACTTCGCGAATGAAGTATAAATAGAACACTGAATATTCTATGTATATGGCACGTACATTTATACTGTGTAATTATACTAATTATGACTATAACCTAATACTTCTCACAGTGGGGTCCTTGGACCAGCAGCATCAGCATTACAGGGGAGCTTGTCAGAAATGCAGATTCAAACAGATACTGACTCACAGACTTTGAAAAACGTATGTTTTCCAAAGGAGACGGGGTGGGGGGTGGGGGGTTGGGATGGAAATGTTGTAAAATTGGGTTGTGATGATCATTGTACAACTATCAACGTCATAAAATCCATCAATTTATTAAAAAAAACCCTAAAAACAGAAAGAAATGCAGATACTTGGGCCCCCCCCAGACCTACTGAAAGAGAAGCACAGGGGATGGGTCCCAACACTTCGTGTTGTAATAATCCACTCCCAGGAGATTGTGCTGCCCGCTAAACTTTGCCTACAGGCGCTAGGATTTGGGGATGGTGGTTCTCAAACTTGGCTGCACATTAGATTCATCTGGGGGGCCACCCAGATGTCACTGGTTGCTCTGGCTCCCCAGGGGCAGCCAGTTGGAGAATCACTGGTTTAAGGGAAGGTGGTGTGCAGCACAGGCCCTGTTACTCTTCAGGGGCGACAAACCTCGAAGGCAGGGAGGCAGCCAGAGCCAGAGTTCACTGGGGGCGGGGAGGTTTAAGTATGACTGGAAGGCCTTCAATTTCATGCTAGAAATTTGGCCTTTAGATCACAAGGGAGGAAAGTTTGGGGGGCGAGGGAGTGATCTGTTGAAGGTGGTACGTTGGAAAGATGATTCTGGCAGCCCTGTGAAAACAGCAGTGTATCCAGAGTCAAGTGCGGTGAAGGAGTCTGGATGTGAAGTAATCATGGGCCAGATTAGGACTGTAGAAATGTGGTCATGAGGAGGAAGAGGGATGGAAGCTCTTTTGTGGGACACTTGGCCAGGATTGGGTGGGGGCTGTGAGGGCGAAGGCAGGGTTAGAATGTCTTTGGCCCGGTTTTCTTCTGGGACCAGTGCTCTCCAGGTGCAGCTCTCAGAGTTGTCGCGTTTTATGGATCTCTACTCGCTCATTGTTCCTCATTGCTTCAATTTAGGGGTTCTGATGGGGGGGGCGGGGGTATAGTCCCCAGTGGGTTACAGAAGAGCACAAATTACAGTCACCCAGAGAGCTACCCATGGTGGGAGGCGGGGGAATCTCTTCACAAAAAAAAATGCTTGGACTTGTGGGAACGTTGTAAACTTGGCAATGACTAATTCAAGCCTATCAGTCACTTAAGTGAATTTTTATCGTTTGTTTTATTTGGGAGCTGTTGTAATGGTCATTGAAAGAACATCAGTCTCCATATTTTTAAAAACAAAACAAAAATAGCCATTGAACATTAGGGCAAAGGACAAGAATTTCAAGGATTTACCTTTTGACTTTAGCAAATATTTGCTGCTTTATTTTTCTTGCGGGATTTTGCCACTTGATTTGGTTGATTTGTTTTTGTGTTGTTTCTATTCATTCCTCATGCTTGATCGTTTTAGTTTCCTTTAGTCTTGTTATTGATGACTTTTTTATTCCTAAGTACTTTCAACATTTTATTATTTTTGTTTTTCTCTTTTTCTTTAGTCTTATAGAAGTCATTACCAGCAGTTCTTTAAAGACATACACAGAGAATGCCACTAGTTTGTTTTTTTAATCTTCACCTATTTCTCCTACCCCCACCCTGCCTCTGGCAACCACCAGTCTGTTCTCTGTATCTATAAGCTTGTGTGTTTTTTTAAAACTTAGGTTCAGTTTATGAGAGGTCCGTATAGTATTTGTCTTTCTCTGTCTGACTAATTTCACTTAACATGAGAATTTAGAGGAGGGAGTTCCCGTCATGGCTCACTGGTTAATGAATCCGACTAGGAACCATGAGGTTGTGGGTTCGATCCCTGGCCTTGCTCAGTGGGTTAAGGATCCGGCGTTGCCGTGAGCTGTGGTGTAGGTCGCAGACGCGGCTTGGATCCCCTGTGGCTGTGGCTCTGGTGTAGGCCGGTGGCTGCAGCTCTGATTCGACCCCTAGCCTGGGAATCTCCATAGGCTGCGGGAGCAGCCCTAGAAAAGGCAAAAAGACAAAGTAAAAAAAAAATAAAAAATAAAAAAATAAAAGAATTTAGAGGAGATCGTGATTCTGTGGGGCTCGTTCGTTTTGATTGATTCAACTGGTCTTTAGGTTCGTGTAAATAGTTGCTGTCTCTGGGTTTCGTTTTTCCACGTAATTCATTCAATTGATTGGTGATTTGGGGATCATTTAAGCTTGGCTGTCAGTAGTGATAGGGTCACCAGTATCTGTGACCAAAATACCATTGTTAAACCCGAAGAGGAATGAGTGTGTATGTTGAATGTCATTAGAACATAGCTCCTGGCTTCTGGAATAATAGAAATGGTTTGTCTAATTTGACTTATTAATTCTGTCAGGGTGGGATAAGATTAACATGATTTATTTTAAAGCATGACCAACCCTAAAGTGTTTGGGTTTTCTTTTGGATTACTTTGCTGTCATCACATTTTACCCAGTGTATTTGGCTGCTGTTCTGTTTTTTTTTTTTTTTTTCCTTCGACTTGCACAATATTGTCAACACAATTGGTGTTATGTCTGGTCCGAGCCACAGTTACACATCGCAGATTGAAAAGTGTACACAATTCCACCTGCCACGAATTCCTTTATCCTCCCAACCCCAACTGAATGCTAAGTGGGACACGCTAGGACAGACGACAAAGTGAAACAGATACAAATGCTGTTAAAATCTTGCTGTATATTTCTGTCTTTCTTTGTGGGCTAGTTCTTGGTGGTGAAACATGAACTCTGGAACCGAAGACTCCTCTGGCAGGGGCCCAAGTTGGACCCCAGCGCACAAGCTCTGTCTGCTCAGCCAGCGGGTCTTTCTCTCCTGCCCTCTGGAGGCTGTCGGGGAACATGACACCCTCGGACTTGGGAAAGGCAGAGCCAGCCTCTTGGTGCGGTTGCTAGGAGACGGGTTCTCTGGCCCCCTCTGGTCCTGCCAGGCTCCTCAAAGGAGGAGGTAGGGAGCAGATAGAGACCGGGCAGGGAAGGGGGGAGGTACTGGTAGGGTTGGAGTCTTAGGGAGAAAGCTATTCTGGTTCTTTAGAGAACGGGATTCCTTCAAATAAAGCCCAGTGTTTACTGAATCCATCTCCAGGAAAAAGTGGTTCTGGAAGAGCAAATAAAATGAACCAGGATAATAAGACTAGAATGTGATGGATTCAAGTTTGACGTTTAAGTTGGGTTCAAGCTAAGGAGGGGAGTATTGGGAGCCAGGTGTCTGTGGCAGCATGTGAACTTATTATCCAAGTTTGGTAACATTTTTACCCTGGGGGACCTGCTGTCGAAATAGTGATAATTTGTATGTCTGATACTCAGTGAGTACCTCGTATGTGTGAGGCACTGTTAGGGGTTTTCCGTGCACTGCCCTCTTGCCACCTCACAGCCTTTGTGAGGTCAGTTACCCCGATGAGGCACAGAGGTTGTGCAGCTAATAAGAGGTGGGGCCAGTATGTGAACTCAGGCAGTCTGACTCCGGCCCCCTGCTATGAACAGCTGTGCCATGCTGCATTCCTGTTGCAGCTGCAAGAAAGGGTGTGGCACCTTCTAGAAACAGTGAGTTCCATATGAGTGGGGTATAAGTGGTGGGAGATGAGACTGAGCAAAGTCTTTTGTATGTACATAGCATATACTAAGTCCTGGGGATAGAAAAGAAATAACGGGGTTTCTGTCCCTGCCACCAAGAAACTTAAAGTCCTGTAAGACAATCAAGGTATAACATGAAACCAGTGATACACCGAATAAGAAAATATGCCCTGTACTTAAGGGTCAGAGGGAAGAGGACTAGAAGATGTTTCTTGGGGTATTCTTTTAAAAGTTAGCTCTTCGCTGCTAGCGCAGATTCGCCTTCTCTTGGGTTCCCAGCAGATGGGAAGCCTGGCCTTATAGTCAGCGGACTTGTCCATTCTGAGTTTGGAAGAGCTGTCTTCACCTATGATAGTTATCATTAAGGTCTCTAAACAGGTGAGTCCATTAGCCTATTGAACTAACTGGACCAGCTGCTTATTTTCCCATTAACATTAAAAGAAAAAAAAAGTTTCTAGATGTTCCTGCTATGGCTCGGTGGGTTAAGAATCAGACTGCAGCAGCTCGGGTTGCTGCGGAGGTGTGGATTCGATCCCCAGCCTAGCACAGTGTCTTGAAAGGATTCAGTCCCTGGCCTGGGAACCTCCATATGCCGTAGATGTGGCCATTAAAAAAAATAAATATGCCTCTAACCTTATTTGATGATCAGCTTGGAACCGGTTGGCTGGGGCAGGGGCAGTTAAGAGCCTGGTTATAATCCTTGGTGTGTGTGTGCCCACAGTCGTTTGATGGATACTTCCTGAGCACCTCCTGTGTGCCAGCCACTGTTCTGGCCATGGGAGTAGAGTGGTGAACAGGACAGAAGGGCAAGGAGGCTCCCCTCTCAGGGAACTGTCTTTGCCTGTGATTTTATCTGCTCATGTGCACTTCACAGTCGATAGGAAAGTGCCTTTGGTGTGAGTTTCAGGGTTTCACACTTGGGGGATGATGTGGTCATCAGCCCTCCTTTCTCTTTAGCCCCAGCCAGTCCTGTCTGAATAATGGGGGGCGGGTGAGGCGGTGATGTCAGCGTGCCTGTGGGGAGGCCTCCTGGGTGCGGAGAGGGCAGCGGGTGCGGCGCGCTCTCTAGTGTGGGCGATGGGGGCAGCGCGGGGCACACCTGTTTCCTAGTCACGCAGAACCATCCGCCGGGAGGAGCTCGCCCACCAGTCTGCATCCTAATCCTGTTGTTGATTGGAGAGAACCTCAGCGGTCACAAGGCACCTCATCTCCATGGCAACACCTCTAAATATTCCTCTGGTGACTTGTGCTCTACATTCTGTCTGGATCTGAGCCCTCCTGTGGCAGAATAGTCTAAAGATGTTAAAAGAAGGGGGGAAAGAGGCTCAACTAATAAATCTATTCTAAACGATGGAGTCGGTTGTTTGGATGCCCCGGGCGATTGCCAAACGTTCCTTTAAACCTGAAATGGGCCGCGGTGCGAGCTCCCGCCGCTGCTCACAGTGCTGCGCGTTTGAGCTGATGCAGCTTGATAATGATGGGCCGGGTCCGGTGCCAGTGTGACACGATCAACAGACATTTGGGGAAATGTGCAGAGTCTCCTGGCAGTTTTCCTTTAACTTTGAGGGTTGTAAAAACAGACTAGAATGTGTTACCATGAGCCGTTGCAGAGGAAGTTGACTTTGCGGTTTCGGGGGGGTGGGGGTTTGTTCTAGGAGCGTCTCGCCTTCCTCGGGAAGAGGTGACGTTACCTCTTGGTTCTCGCTTTTCCCCCTTAGGCTCGGCCGGAGCGTCGTCCGCCCGCTGTGCGCCGCCCTCACCGAACCGCCCTCTCCACACGCGAGCGAGCGAGCGAGCGAGCGAGGCCCACGAGCGACAGGTAAGGGTCCCTTCTGGTGGCGGTTGCTGGGGTCACGTGGCAGGAAGGCTTCCGTGTGCACAGAAGCTTCCAAACGGCTTTGCTTTCGCTGACCCGGCCAGCGCCCCCTGCCCCTGAGCGTCCGCCGTCTGGGCCGTGCCTTCTCGAGGGGCCCGTCTCCTTTGCGTGTCACTTGGGGGCCCGAGAAGCGCACTGCCGAGCACGGCAGGGCTCGCCGCGTGGCCCGGAGGGAGCAGGCCGGCCCGAGGGAGGCGAGGCGGCAGCTGCCGGGCGCCCGGGCCGCGCGAGCCCAGGCGGGATTTGATTGTCAGGCCGTTTTCCGACGAGGAGCCGGGCTGTGAGCGCAGCTGCGGGGCGGGGGCCGCGGCCCGGCCAGGCCTGCCCTCCGCATCCCCGACGGGCTTCCTCTGCCCGCTTGCTTTGGCCTCGGCGGCTGCTGGACGCTCTGCTGGTTCGGGTTGCTCGCTTCTCTCTCTTCAGAGATGGGGGACACTCAGCTTTGAAAGTAGCAGGAGAGACGCCCCAAGCCTGCTCCTCCAGGGCCGTGAGGGGCCACAGGCTCTCTGCCTTCTGGGCCCGAGTCTCCACGTGTTTGGGAGAGGTTGTGGCATTTGCCAGCCGCGGACCCCTCAGGATGTCCAGTCTCAGCCAGCAAAAGGTCGCCGTGTTCTTGCCTTCCCCTCGCCCTGCCCACTCCGTGCTCAGCGCCACATTGGGTTGATGTCCACTGGGTGGGCGAGTTGCCTTTGTTACATCTACTTGATGCAGGATTCCCCGGAGTTTAAAAAATATGTATAATCAAATATGTTAAACCCTAATTATAAATATGTTAACTATTAAAACCCTGAAGAGTGAAAGAGTAGGGACAGCTTTTTAGAAATGTGTAATCTGAATTTGATCAGTTTCATCAATTATGGCAGCAGTTGGCGTTCCTTCCCGGGGCCTGGGGCTTTAAACTGGCCCTGTGACAAAGGCCTCAGCAGTTTCTCACAGCTGCCAGCCTCTGTCATCTCTTCTACCTTCAGGGCTCAGCCCTGGCATTGCTGTCATCCACAGCCTTTAAAACTAAAAGGGGGAGTTCCCGTCGTGGCTCAGTGGTTGACAGATCCGACTAGGAACCATGAGGTTGCGGGTTCGATCCCTGGCCTTGCTCATCGGGTTGAGGACCCGGTGTTGCTGTGAGCTGTGGTGTAGGTCACAGACGCGGCTTGGATCTGGTGTTGCTGTGGCTGTGGTGTAGGCCGGTGGCTGCAGCTCTGATTAGACCCCTAGCCTGGGAACCTCCATGTGCTGCAGGTGCGACCCTAGGAAAGACCAAAAAAAAAAAACCTAAAAGGATTGTTTTCAAACTTTTTTTTTTTAATGATAAAAGGCCTATCTTTGAGTAGAACCTCAGGTCCAAGCCCAGCAGAGAACACAGCCCGGGACTGCGGTGGCTCAGGGGAGAAGCGGTGGCTGTCCTCCTCAGAGAGGCCCAGGCAGTTGGAAAGCAATGCTCTGTCTAAAGAGCAGAGGCTTTTGCTCCGAGCCCCTTCACAGCCTTTATTTTTACTTTTTCACAGAAGCACCGACTGGCTAGTTTAAGGATGTGTGCAGAGGGGTAAACACCACCTTCCCATCACCCGCGTTGGAAATTCTGCCGTGGAAACTTGGCCATCTCATGCATTGTTTGACCTTAGTAATTCCATAGCGGTCTGCAGCCCCGACGAACTCAGTGAGGAAACTTTGAGAGAAACACTGTGTATAACACTATTCTTCAAAGGGAACGTTTTCATTGAAGTCTTGTGAACACACCTTTGAAGTGGTTTTGTGGTATTGAGAAGACCCCACTGGCAGCTTTCATTTGACCAAAAAGTAACATCTTTGGGTTTTCTTGTAGGGCAGTGGGTTTCTCAGGTGCGGTAATGATAAAGCTCTGTTTCACTGGGACCGAAATCTCTAGGACTGAGGTCAAGCAGTTCCGCAGTCTCAGTGAAGTCGTGTCTTGTGGTCTTTCTTCCTTCCTTGTATTCGTTCATTCTTTCAGCCCTTCTGTGGACCAGGCCAGGAATGTAGGAGAGAGAAGCACAAAAAGAATGCTCTGTTTTGGTCTGATACTCTTCAGATGCCGGCCATCCCTGTGTTAGTTTCCTTTGTGCAGATGAGGAAATTGAAAGTTGCTTTTCCTTTTTTAATTAAATTGCTCGGTGCTGAGTAGACCAGTATGGGCTCATGGGTGCAAAGCAGAGTCTCTGTTTCCGGTCTGGTCCTTGAGCCGGTGAGCAGTGCCGCCTCCATATGTGCAGGTAAGAGAGGGTGCCGCAATTCCTGGGGGTGCTCCCAGCGTGGACACAGTGTATATTTCACACTCGAGTCTTTCAAAGGTTATCTGGAAAAATTGGACTCTTGAGGAAAAGGGGCTTTGCAGTTTCCACGTGAGGATATTTGGGGTTTTTAAAAATGATCATGTGTCTCGTTTTATGTTTACTGCAACATTTATCACAAGTCAGTTTTATAATTGAAGAACTTGAGATTGTTCCATTTGGGTATGAAAATTATTTGGAACTAAAGCTTGAACACAGCGTAATTCCTAATGCATACTTGAGCTGGGTTCTCTGTGTATTTGTTTCTGTAGTAGAGACAACATTGGTAATTAACGAAACATTGATTTCACATCTAGGAAGCATTTGTATCATTGACATATGGTCACTTTCATTATTGATTTGGCAGTTTTTAATATTCACAAAACAAAATGTTTAAAGGCAGTAGTCATAGTGATTGGATCTGTACCATTTGTATTGATGTGACCTCTTCTCGGTGCACCAGCAGTGGGCATGGAAGTCAGTGCAGATGGCTCACGCAGGCTGACAGAATTGGGAAATCGTCGGTCTAGAGCCAAGGTCTCAAGCTGGTTGGCCGGATCTGGCACACAGGGGTGTTCTTTTAAAATTTTAAGTCATTTTCCAGCATTTAAAAATTGAGAGATTTCACATTAAAAAAAAAATCCAGATTTTCAGCTTCTCTTGAAATATCAGAAGATCTGGCAGCATTGAGCCAGCATTCCTGTTGGGCAACGCTAGGCTGGAGCCAAATAGCTGCTGTATCTTTAGATAGAACATGAACTCCGAAACTTGCAAAGTGTCCACCACTCTGTTATCTCCTTGACACGAAGGACAAGGGTCAGGTGCCCTTATCTAAATGTCTTCCTCATCAGCTCTTGCTCACATCGAGTTTTCAACCCCAAGTCTAGGTGAAATTGCGACTGCAAAGTTAGACCCATCCTTCCCCCTCAAAATAGCAGCGTGTGCATTTTCAGGTGCACAGTGCTGGGTGGTGTTCATTTGAAGGGGGTGCCTTCCAAGCCTGGAGGATAAACATCCGAGGGGTGGGATGTTTCTGCTGGCGGCCTATTCAGAGCAGGAGCATCAGCAGAGTTGGGCGGGGTCCTGTGGTCTCCACAGTGCTTCTCAGCCTTAGACGTGCAGATTCTGATGCAGCGGGTCCAGGGGCAGGCCTGAGAGTCTGCAGTTCCAGCAAGCCCCCATGTATGCTGCTGCTCCCTTGCAGACCCTCCTCGGAGGGGGCTCGACCCTAAAGCCACCCTAAGAGAAAGCAGTTGTACCATGGTGGATCTAACTGTGTCTTCCTTTGGCCTGAGAAAGAGAAGGCGATCCTAACCAGGCTCCTTGGGGTTGAATCTTCATTAATAGACCTGGCTTCACTTCTCGTTGCAGCAGGGTCAATTTTTAAAAACCAATTCTTTTTAACAGCATAGCCTGTGTAAGAGACACATCCAACTTTTATTTTGAATCTTGTTTTAAGTGCTTCTAATAAAAAACAGTCTAGATATGTTAAAGGTCAAGAATCACAAAGTAGGATCAGAACTTTAAATTTTATAGGAAGATATGACTCTTAGAAACTTACAAAACCACAGAAAATAGGATAAAATTACCAAATCTCTGGAAATAGGATAACCTTGGAAACGAACATGATAAAAGAAGTCAGAAAGGAAGAGATCAACAGATTCAAACATATAAAAATTTGCTAAGTGAGTAGCTCCTAAGTATTCTCAACACACACACACACACACACACACACACACACACACACACACACAATGGAAACTGTGAGGGAGGTGATGGGTGTATTAACTTGATTGTGGTCATCATTTCACAGTGTGTACCTATGCCAAGCCGGCACTTTGTATACCTTAAATACATACAGTTTTGGTAATTATACTTCAGTAGTGCTGGGGGAAAAACAAAACAAAACAAAACACTGCAAAGGGAGACGCACCAGGAGCAGTTTGTGGTGAATGTGACAAGATAATTAGTCTCCATCATAGGCACAGCACTCGTATGCTGGCAAGACCCAGCACAGGTCTGGCATGTGGGAGGTGCCCCATAACCGTTGCTGAATGAATCCTCCAGCAGGTAGACAGGGAAGAGTCGCTCACGTTCTCTCACGGCGGGAACGAATGCCTGGGAAGGCGGTCGGCCCCACTGGGATGCAAAGATGACCATATTCAAACAGCAACAGGTTACTTTTTTCATCTCTTAAATCAACAAAAACAGAAAGGAAACCCAGTGCTAATACGGTAACCTTGGAACCAGTAAACACTTACTCATTGCTGGTAACATTGCAAATCGGTAAAAAGCCTTTTGGAATGTTATTTGGCAATATATGGCAGAAGCCACAGAGATGGGTACCCTTTGATCCAGTAATCCTATTTGGGGAAATGTGTTCTAAGAAAAGACAAAAAGCTCTGTGTTACGGGGATTCATCACAGCGTTATTTGTAAGGGCAAAAAAATTCGAATTTAAACATTCAGCATTAGAGAAATGGTTCACTTCCTCAGCAGTTTGGGTCAAGTAAGTTTGGTGCCTCTATGTCGTGGAATTCCCTGAGTCTGCTCACAATCACAGTGTTGAGGCTTGCAGAGCCGTGTGAAAGCATGTACGTAACACAGCCTCACCGAAACATGCAGGATGCAAAACTGTGTATGTGCTGTGATGCTGGCCCGGTCAAGTGGTTCGTACATACGGACCAGAACTGCCAAGCACCCGGGCAAATATCAATACCACTTTGAGGTTTTGTTATGTTGTCGTCCTACTGTGTGTGCCGTTCAGAGCTGGAGAGTCTGCAGCTTTTACCCTCTTAAATCACCTCTGCATCACAAGCAGCGGTGTTCCCGTGGACCACACAGCAGGTGCGTGGTGTGTCACGAGGAAGCATGGCGAGGCTCCCGCCCAGGGCCTGGATGTGGAGTCCACCGTCCCCCAGCCCCCCATTGTCTTTCTGTCCCACGTGACACAGTACGGGTGTCTCGCTGGCAGGTCTCAGGGCAGGCCATGGACCTCCCGGGTCGGGTCCGGGCCCGGCGAAGGCTGCGGCAGAGCCTGGCTGCGGTTCAGGACAGCTTCTGCTCTCCTTCACGTGAGCCCGCCTGTGTCCCCGTCTCCCCGCTCCCCACACACCCTGCTCCTTTAATTAGGTCAGTTACTTCACTTCTGTTTTTCTTTTTGACATGGTTTCCTCTGGCGGCAGCACCGCATATTTTCCCCATATGTCACCGCCTCTGCAGCTTCGTGTTGCAATCGCTTTTCAAGGGGAACAGAGAGCACGTTACTCGGGGTAGCTCTTGACTCTTGGCCTGCCCTTTGCCTGCATGAGCGTTCCTGTTTCCTTTGGGCCCAGTTCTGTTGGGTTTCATAGGCTTCATCGTCAGTTATATTTGGACTGAAAGATGCTTAAGCAAAAGTGACGGGCCGTCAGAGATCTGCCTGGCAAAGGTGCAGCACATTTGTTATGGTGGCTGCTGTGTTTATCTCCCCTGTCTCCATGGTGACTAAATCTGGGGCTGGGATTTAATGGACTTAATTTTGACCTCTTGTACGTCTCCTAACTTTCCCAGCCTCTGATAGAGAAGGAATTCATTTTCACTGTAGGAGAGAAACTGCCTCGCTCAGACAAAGGGTCCTAATTGGACTCTTGAAAAGTGGTATCTCTAGAGTCTTCTGTTCCCTCCTGGCTTCCATCAGTTCACGTGGCACTTGTACAGAAAGCTGAGGCGTCCTCAAGATAAACATGCGCTCGAGCACGTACAGACACGTGCCACGTTACCAGTGGCCTCAGGAAATAGTTTTCAGTGAAAACGTATCATTTTTTTTTTCTTTTTAAAAAATTTTTTTTTTGTAGTTGATTTACTGTGTTCTGTCAATTTCTGCTATACGATAAAGTGACCCAGTCATACATATATACATTCTTGTTCTCACATTATCCTCCATCATGCTCCATCACAAGTGACTAGATGTAGTTCCCTGTGCTCTACAGCAGGACCACATTGCCTATCGCAAGGGTCATTTGTTAATGACAATGAATTGTCTGTGAGAACTTTTCATAAGAGAATCCTTTCTAAGACTATTAAATCAGTGGGAACATTGATTGGGTATTATAACTTTTAATTTATTTATTTATTTGCTTTTAGGGCCACACCTGTGGCATATAGAAGTTCCTAGGCTGGGAGTTGCATCGGAGCTATAGCTGCTGGCCTATACCACAGCAACACAGGATCCAGACCTACACTACAGCTGGATCCTTAACCCACTGATCGAGGCCAGGGATTGAACCTGCGTCCTCATGGATATTAGTCGGGTGTGTTACTGCTGAGCCACAACAGGAAACTCCATAATTTTTTATTTTTAAAAGGTATCTCCTGTATTTTTTTTTTTTTTGGTCTTTTTGCCATTTCTTGGGCCACTCCTGCAGCATATGGAGGTTCCCAGGCTAGGGGTCTGATCGGAGCTGTAGCCTCCAGCCTACGCCAGAGCCATAGCAACGCGGGATCCGACGGCGTCTGTAACCTACACCCCAGCTCACGGCAACGCCGGATCTTCAACCCACTGAGCAAGGAAGGCCAGGGATCGAACCCGCACCCTCATGGTTCCTAGTCGGATTCGTTAACCACTGTGCCGTGACGGGAACTCTGATATCTCCTGTATCTATTACAGGATTCTAAGTTTTGCACGCATAGAAATGTTTACCCTGCATTTCAGAGTTCAAGTGTCTTATTAAACTGTGCTGTAGGAGTCCACGGTCAAGGTTAGGTTTGATTAGGATTACCAGGGAGGATGTCAGATTTGGACATTGAAATTCAAATCTGGTGTTCTGTCCATGCCCACTTGATGTGAAATGAAGCCATGGATATCTAACCTCTATGGTAGCTAGAGTCAAATCATCTTGAACTTCAGCTGGTTCAAATAATCCTTTGAAACTTTTTTGGGGGGAGGGGCTGTACCTGCGGCATATGGAGGTTCCCAGGCTAGGGGTCGAATCAGAGCTGCAGCTGCCGGCCTACGCCACAGCCATAGCCCTGCCAGATCCATGTTGCATCTGCAGCCTATGCCACAGCTCATGGCGATGCCAGATCCTTAATCCACTGAGTGGGCCAAGGATTGAACCCGCATCCTCATGGATACTAGTCAGGTTCTTAGCCCACTGAGCCTCAGCAGGAACTTAACAAGATTCTCCAGTTTCAGGAAATGTAATAATATATCCAAAATCAAGTCAGAGAGCTTTACCTTATTTAAGACTAGTATATTCTCTGTCCAATTATTCATGGATAATTTATCTATTTGCAAGTTCTTTCGTCTTCTCTAGGAACAAACTCACATATGTGAATTTTCTTTAAAACCCAAACAGGAGGTAGTAAATGATTAATGAGGATTGTACAGAGATTGACACAAGAGCAGAAACTTACATACCCTTATATCCTTATTCCTCAATAAAATATTAGAGTTTAGATCTTTTATCAAGTTCAAGTCCAATAGGAACTTGTGACTACTTAATGTTTTTATTCAGAGTTTTTAGCATTGCAAAACTCAGTGGATATGGAAGTTGTTTTAAGATCTTCTCCATCAACTCTTCTATTAATAGTACAAAGACTTGAGAAGCCAACAGCAGATGCTCACTTGTGAAAGAGATCTATACTCACAAGACGCGGGTCGGATACGCATTAAGTTCCAGGGTTGAAACCTTGCTCATGTGTCTTTTTAACTGTGAACTTAGGAAATTTATGAGATTAAGGGCCTAGGTAAATCATACGGATTTTAGTGTGGTCAGTGCAGTGAACATAGCTGATGTCAGAGCTTTTACAGGAATCAAAACGCTAAGGCCCGAAGCTCTGCATGCTTGAGAAAGAGCAGCACACGCTTTTATCCTCAGCGTAGCCATTGTCATCGTATCAGTCTTGGATGTGGAGAGCCCAGTGTGGAGAACTGTGCTCACAGGAGTTACAATTTATTTGCTCATGTCTTTCATGTTAACGTTTCAGGTTCGTTTAAGTTGCTCTAGGGAGCAAATCCATTTGAATTAAAAAAGGATGAAGTGCATACAAATGTATTGAGAATGGGAGCCTTGTTTCTCCCATCCTCTCGGCCAGGTAAGCGCCACCCTGTGTGTGTAGCATCTCTCCCTGGAGGCCGGTCAGGTGTTGGAGGAGCAGCTCTGATAATTTACCTCAGATATTCCAGGTGTTTCTTTCCCAGAACCAGTGGAGTTTTGAGGGGTGTGTGTGTGTGGATTCTAGCGAGGGGTTTGTATACATAGTTGCCAGTGCACCTGGTGAGGGGGTTCATGATCCTTAGTGTCTTTTGGGCACTGCCGTGGTTCAGATGCTCACTGATTGGAGAGTGCGTTCTGCCCTTGGCATCGGGCACGCGGGACGGGTTTGAACCGGAAGCAGTGCCGTGTGTTGCATTATTTTTACAGCTCTGTCCTTTATCTTCCCAGCTCTGTCCTCTGCACTGTCAGTCCTCCTGCGTTTTACACAGGGGCTCTGACCTCTTTATCACGAGGACAGTCTGAGGCACAAACTGAGTCAAGGATTTGACTGGGGTCTCTGTCCTCAGTTGAACTTGGCTCCCCCAGGAAGCTCCTTGGGAGCAAGAATTACCAATGTTTCCCCTGGTGTCCTCCATGTCATTGATTATTTATGCCAGAGGCTTAGCAGGCATTTACTAGAGATACAGTGAATTGAATGAAAGGCATTTGATAAATGACAAACCATAGCATGACTGTGGTGTGACATAGGATAATATGAGGATCGTGGACTCCCTGGTCCTCTAACATCAGTGTTGGTGACATCACTGCAGCATGTTCTCAAATAGAACAGTCCCTCCGACCTGAGCCCTTCGAGCATGGCGTGATAGCTTTCCAGCATTTTACTGTGAAGTTTTTCAGACAGACAGAAAAGTTGAAGTTATAACAGGGAACCCTCACTGCCCACCGCCCAGATTCTGAAATGAAGCATCTCGTTCAGTTTGCTTCGTCGCCTGGCCCTCTGTCCCTGAGCCCCTCTTCATTTCTTGGCTGCATTTCAGAGTAACCTGCAGCCGTCCATACACTTCCCCCCGAAACACTTCAGCATACGTATCATTATGCGACTTCGAACTTGACATTCATCGGCCTGCTGTCTGATTTGCTAAGATTCTGACATCCTATTTGGTGGTAGCTAAGAAAAGATGGCAAAGTGAATTCGAAGTAAGCTCTGTGTTTGGATTCGGGGGAGTTTTCATTCGTTTCTAACCACCAGCAAGTGTGCAAACACTTTGTATCAGTGCCCTTTTCTCCCAGGCTGCAGGGTCGCTTTATTTGTGGTACTGAAACTCGGAAGGCCGGCCTGGGCAATAGAGGGGAGGGTCTCGATTATGTGAGGAACACTGGAGAATTGGGGCTGAGGCTAGTGGGGCAGAAGGTTCGAGTTAGATGCTATAAAAGACGGGGAAAGCGATTCAGACTAGGAAGTTAGCAGCTCCGTACCACTTACTTCTGCAGAGTCTAGAGAGGGTTTAAAGGCTGTGTACATGGCCCTTCTATTATAAGGGCCATAGATTTAATAAACACTCGCAGTACAAATAGAGGGTCCGTTTCACCTTTTTTGGTTTTCACATTGTATTCCATGGAGCCGTAGAACTTAGAGAAATTTTCAGAGATTTTTCACCAAGATCTGAATTAGGTTTTTTAAAAGTGCATTGAACCATTTTTAAAACAGTGATAAAAAAAAAAAAAACACCAGGCATGCTCAGCTGTGTCTTACAGTGAATGTTAACGTACCGGAGGACGCTTGCTGAATGACATTAAAATAGGCAAAGGTTATTAATGTCAACTTAAAATAAAATTTTGAATAACACTTAGCTGTCATCCATCAAAGCCAGGATAATATTTCTGTTGTGGGAATCAAGACAAAAGGTCTTCAGTGAGACCATTACACTAAAGCCATGGGGTTAAGGCTTTGGCCTGTGAAAGCTGAAGTTACGTTTGGGTTTCCAGTTACCATGAGCGCTTATCCATCTGTTATATTTAGATTTTTTTTTCCAGTACCTTTAGGAATCTCAAACAGATGAGTATATGCTTTCAACTTGAAACAACCATAAAAGGGGAAAGGAAGTTGAGAGGTCGGAGGCTGGCTCCAGTGACATCCCTCAGAGGGGGCTGTGTGCACGGATTAGCGAACCTTTCGAAAGGTCCTTCTCTTGGCTCATAGCTCAGACTGCTCAACACACGTCTGAAAATGCATGGGTGCAGCAGTGCAGTTCGTACTGCGATTTTCAAGGCTTCTTCAATTATGCCTAAAACGACCTGCAGGGGCTCTGGCAGATTTTGTTTCTCTGGAAGGCCATGGTTCTCACTTTGGTCCTGGGTTGCACTACCTTCTGTGCCTGCAGTCTAAGCCAGTACCTGCTCGTTTATAGCTGCAGCTGGTTTTATACAGTGTTGGCTTATCTGTATTTTATTTTCTCCTAACATTTTCTACTGAAGATTTTCAAAGTTGGAGTGATTTTGCGGGGAACACCTGTATGCCCGGGAGTCTGCCAGTGACATTTTACGCCATGTGCTTCATCACACATCTAGCCGTCCCTCCATCGATCCATCAATCCAGATGATCTGGGGGTGCATTTCAAAGTGAATGTGGTAGATTGTACCAGTTAAATTCAGATATTTAACTGATTTCATGTGTTTTACACACTTCATGTCTGGCTTTTTGAACATTACACAAATGTGCTTAAATGGGCGTAGAGTCCTGGGAAAGAAGATGTAAAATAAATGCCCCCATTTTACTGGGAAAACAAAATTAGGAGCCTTATTTTGAAAGGAACAGATTTGCTGGAATTCTGGCTTGGAGTTGGAAAAGAATACT
This sequence comes from Sus scrofa, assembly GCF_054392235.1. Classification (NCBI taxonomy): domain Eukaryota; kingdom Metazoa; phylum Chordata; class Mammalia; order Artiodactyla; family Suidae; genus Sus; species Sus scrofa. Next base: position 121,561,853 of record NC_139401.1, read on the forward strand.
GGCTTATTTTTAAATCCAAACTTTTTTTGTGACTCAGATGTTGCTGACTCTTGATAGAGAAGGAGGAGCTACTTGTAAATTTTGTTTTCATCTTTGAGACAGGAGCCAGATAACTCCCATTCTGATAGAGAGGCAGGGTCGTCTTTAGAAGTGTTACAAAATGTGTCAGGAGTTGGCCACTCCGTCCAACTATTCCATCTGGAAAACAGAGGGGCAGTTCACTGAGGACCAAATTGGTCTGTGCTGGATCTGGTCCCAAACCCTGGTGTCAAGGTGTTAGGTGCAAATTATTAAAAAGACTTGTTGCAGTTGCAGCAGTGAGGCCCGTGGACATGGAAGATTGGAGCGTGGGGCTTTTGCCCCTGCTAATGGGGAAAGCGCTCCCTCCGTCCTCACAAAACTGCATCTTTGTTCCCTTTCTTCTCAATCCCCCGATTCTCAATCTCGTCCAAACACTCTCCCTTGACCCAGGGGGTTGGCTGGGTGTAGTTCGTTCTGGAAGTCTTCACTCGCACTCTTGAGTTAGCCGGCGGGGGCTCCTTTAAAAGCATTTCCAAGCCGTTTCCCCACTCCCTATAGGGCCAATCCTGTCGTTGCCCCTGCAGTTCCAGCTGCTGATGCTTGGGCAGAAGTGGATACCGCTGTGCCGCCAGGCTCGGCACCTTCCAGGAAAACTTCATGTTTAAGAACAGAGTTAGGCTAGAAAATCTTCGGGGCAGGGATTAGGTGGAGATGGAGCTGGGCCGTTGGATACATTTTAAATGTGTCAGTAGAACATGAATTGTAAAAGCTATATATAGGGGGTTGTAAAAATTGAAGCAATGCCCTCAGACGGACACGCTGCTCTGTAAAACCCATAAAAAGTCCCTGGCACTGTCGGAGGGTAACGGCCCCGGGTCTTGGTGGAGACTCTTAGGTGGCAGAGGTTTTGATTCCTCTGCTACTGACCTGCTCTTTGATCTCCGAATGTGTCTGGCTTGTTCTGTGATGGTCTCAGAAGTACTGACGGTAAAGCCGACTCCTATATATAGTAGAAGAGGGAAGTTTAAAACCGTTTCTGGTTTCTGTGCTAGCTCAGGTTTTCGAATTAGTCACATTTATTTAGTTAGTTAGTTATTTTGTCTTTTGCCTTTTCTAGGGCTGCTCCGGCGACATATGGAGGTTCCCAGGCTAGGGGTCCAATCGGAGCCGAAGCCACCGGCCTACACCAGAGCCACAGCAACGCGGGATCCGAGCTGCGTCTGCGACCTACACCACAGCTCACGGCAATGCCGGATCCTTAACCCACGGAGCAAGGGCAGGGATCGAACCCGCAACCTTATGGTTCCTAGTCGGTTTCGTTAACCACTGAGCCACGACGGGAACTCTGGAATTAGTCACATTTAGATAGTAACATTAATCTCACTTGATTTTATTTGAAAACAGTTGTTCCGTATATGAATACTTGATGTTCTGTGGTTCCTATGTACAGTACCACCCTTAAGTAAATGCTCTTTCACCACATCAATTTAGAAGGTTCATCTTCTGACTACAAAGCAGATGTTTAAAACACAGAGATATTGATTAGACTGTGTACCTATTGCAAGCAGGAAGGTGGAAACTTTTCTAGATTTATGATGAGGACAGGTGACAGTATGAGCTTCTATTCTTAGTTTGACCTTGCCCCCCTCTCTTAAGGCGCAAGACACTTAATCTCTCTAACATCTCTGTTTATCCATCTATGCCACCTGTAGTCTTCTTTCATGAAAACAGTACCTGATTCATATTTGATAGCATTTGAGGACTTAACATAGAAGTTGGCATCGAGGTTCAAATTACTATGTAGAAATTATTTGTATGTTAAATGATAATCTTGACAAATTACTAATTACTACATTTAGAAAGTTACAACTCTGGAGGGAATTGCTATTTGATATTGTTGTCCTCTGTGTTCTGAGTTACCATCATAACAGTAGGAAAATAAACCCTGTCTTGGCTGTGTTACAAAGGGATTAACTCACTTCTTCAAGTTGTTACTAAATCTCCAGGCCTTTAGACAACAAATAAAATTTTATTTAATTTTTCTGGGGGAAAAAAAAGGTTTCTAAGCTTCACTTAATTTTTTCTGTTGTTGAGAGCTTTCCAAGTTAATTCTCTTGGTAAAGAATGGACGATAAACCATGTCAGGTACTCAAAGCAACTAAAATTACCCTCTACGAATAGGCAGAGGAGTATGCTTTTGATTTTTAGATCAAAGCAAAGAGTCCAGATTGTGTGGAGCTTGCTTAGTATACATTTGTTCCCAGCTCCTTGTGCCTTTGCAAAGAAATCAGATGTTAACTAAATATCAAGAGGATTACACAGCTAGACCTTAAGTAAAAGTAAAATACCCAGATGACTAGTCTCTAAATTCTGTATCCTTGGCAGTTTGCGCTGACATGAAAGAGAATCCCTGTCATCTAGGCTGCCACTCTTTTCACAGTGACCTGCTCCTGGGTTTTATGGTGAATGGTATATAATTGTTTTGTAAGTCATGTGAAAAATGAAATCTACTTGAAAAACTAGAAGGCACTACTTACGTACAAAGCCTGATTTATAAATTTTTTTCTTTTACAGATATTTTATTTTGACATTACTTTTCAGTTCATCTAGTGCTGGGATGCACATGATTTAATTTGGCTTCAAAAACAAGTCTATAGGGAAAGCTGGACAGGTACTCATGTCCCCATTTTATGGGTGAGGAAGGACAATTAACTTGGCTCATGAGCAGGTCGACAGAGTCAGGAGTCCCTCTGGGAGCTTTGATTCTTTGCCGGTTGCTCATTCCTTAAGTTACAAAACAGTGAAGCCAAGCGAATGTTAACTGCTCTTTTCATTAAATGCAGGGTTAAAATGAATTTAACTTTCGTACTGTCGTCTCCATTTATTTTAACAAAGTGAACTTGTGATTGGTTTTACACTTTGAGCATCAAATGTCCTGTTTCATAGCCCCCGAATCCATCTCGTCTCTGTACACTTCCTTGTCTGATGTGGTCATTTGTGTAGCGTTTATTTAGGACATTAAATGAGTTGATGATTTGAAGCGAGGTAAAATGAATTCGTTTTGGTGATTGCTTATACCTGTGGCCCTCCACACTGAGTTGCCACAATAGCCTGACTGGGGATCCCGGTTTTACCGTCTAACAGAGATGGCTGGCAGATCGACTTTTTAATGATTTGCATCTATTATGCTGATTTATAAACATTAACCCCTTTTCCTGAAACCCAAAGCGTTAACTTTTTAAATGTTCACTTTGAGATTGGAGAAGGGGCCGAATGAAATTTCTTCTTGTTTGTCCAGAGAAACAGGGAGGTACAATCTAAGTTGGTAAGTCAGTGACAAGTAGAGCACGAGTCACCTGGCCTCAGTTAGTTATGCGACCTTTAAAAATCAAGTGCCTGTCTCAGAAGATTGACTTTTGAGACTACAGACATGAAGTTCCCCTTGTGCTTTAGAGAAGGAACACTTGCCGGCTTCATTTAAAGCCCTGATACAGACAGGTTTCTGTCTGTTGTGCGCGGGGTGGCACTTGCCCAGCACACAGTCTTAAGGTCAGTTGTGTGACTCAGAGCCACGCGCTTGGCGGTGCCGTGTGTCTGCGCATGTGCCCATCTGTGTGCCCAGGAGGCCTGGGGCGCAGCCCAGGTGTCCCCCTCATAACCCCCAGCTGAGAAGCCCTCTTTGATTGTTTTCAAGAAATAAAGAAGAGAATGCGAACCTTTGAGAGTCAAATTCCGCATTACTTTATAGCTTTTCAGCCTGAAGACTTGACGCGCACTCAGCGCCTCCTGAATTTTGAGAGGCACCTTGTCTGTTGCCACCAGTGCCTCACCGTGCGGCACTGAGCGACCATGCGTGCGTGTTGTCAGGATAAGCGTTTTACTCAGTTTATCCTTTTGCAGTTTGTGGGCCAGGCCTTGTGGTTTGCTGTGAAGAGCACTGGACTTGGAAGCAAAAGCCACTTCCTGTCTGAGTAGCTTATTAGCTGAGGGTAACCTTAGCGTCGTTGGCATGGGATTTCCAGATGGCACCTTCTCTGCAGGAACAAAAATAATCTGCCATTTCAGTACGCCTGGTGGGTACTGCCTGATCCACGTGAGATCCCTGCATCCTTTTCCTGGCCGTGTCTTCCTTTCCCTGTGAGTGACAGCCCCGGTTCTTTGGTGCAGCTGACCCTTGTTGGGTGTCAGAGGAAGGCAGTCTGACTAAACTCACTCATGACTTTTCTAGTTAGTTCATTCCGTCATTTAAACTTAGATAAGTTTAAATGCGTATGTCTTAGAGCATCGTTTGTATGAACAGGCTGGAAACAGCCTAAATGTCTGTCAGTAAGGGACTAGAAATCATGGTACAGCCGTTGAACACTGTATACAGGCCACTCAGTCGAATCCTATATACATGTCACAGAAGTAGAGGCTCTTGCTGTACTGACGTGGAAGTTTCTCTAAAATACAGTAAATAGAAAAGGGCAAGATAGAGAAGAGTAGGTATAGTATATCACTGTTCTGTTTTTAAAAAAGGAAAAAGAAAAAAGTGTCCATAGCTCCCTATTTTTCACTTGCCCAGCATCTCTGGAAACCGAAGACCCCAGTATCGGGGGTTAGTGGGGGGGGGGGAGGCGTGTGGGGCGGGCAGGGGCGGAAGGCTTTTCACCATGTGCTCCTTACACCTTTTCTTCAGGGGGTGTTTGGAAGACACATCCCCCTGCAAAAAACGAATGTTCCCAGCAGCAGTGTTCACAGGGGCTAAAAAGTAGGAACAGTTGATGCGCATCAACTGATGTTGCCTGAACGAGCACAAGGCGGCATCCGCTTCCCCTCCGAAGCCGAACGAAGGACCTGCATAGCCTTGGCCTGCGGGAACCTTGAAACAGGCCGCGTGAAAGAAAGTCGCCACAAAAGGTCCCACATTATATGATGCCATCTGGATGAAAATGTCCGGAAGAGGCACATCCTCAGAGCCAGAAAGTCGATTAGTGGTTGCCGGGGTTCTGGGAGCGGACAGGGAGCAACGGCTGATGGCTCTCGGGTTTCTTTTTGGCTAATATACGTGGCCTGGAATTAGATAAGGGTGATGGTTACACAACTTTATGAATAAAAACCACTGAAGTAGGCACTTTAAAAGGGTAAATTTTGGAGTTTCCCTGGCGGCTCAGTGGTAACGAACCCAACTAGGATCCCTGAGGATGCAGGTTCGATCCCTGGCCTCACTCAGTGGGTTAAGGATCTGGCGTTGCCGTGAGCTGTGGGGTAGGTTGCAGATGTGGCTTGGATCTGGTGTGGCTGTGGCTGTGGTGTAGGCCGGCGGCTGCAGCTCCGATGAGACCCCTAGCCTGCAAACCTCCATATGCTGCGAGTGTGGCCCTAAAGAGCATAAATAAATAAATAAATAAAGGGGTAAATTTTACGTTGTGTACATTGTCTCTCAGTAAATAAAATAAAAACCGGTATGGTGATGTCATAAACGTGGGCACTTTAAGAATCATTGTGAAGGTATGAAACCAGGAACCCCTCCCCGAAGGTTCCATCAGAGAAACACGTCCACTGTGAGCTATGGTACTCGCACTGCTGCTGACGCCAGAGGGCTTGGTAACCTTTGCTTTCACTGCCACCCACCGCTCATGTTTTCATTTTATGGGAGAACATTGTTGTTAACGCAGATGCAGCCCTGACGGATGGAATTTTAAGCAGAATAACTCCAGGAAGGATGTTCGTTCATAGAGGTTGAGAGTTGGGCTGCAGGCCTCCCCCAGTCCCTGCCGCTAGCAGAGAAGGTCACGGGGGTTTTCAAAGGGGCCTCAGAATCTTCTGGAGCAGGCTGCCTGCCCTTTATCTTCTCACAGCTGGTCTCAAAGCAACCCCTGCACCTTCCCACTGCCCCAGTGAACCAGTGAGCTGCCCTGTCCCCTGCCTCAGGTTCTCCTGGGTCAAGTGGCATCTCCGGGTTGGGGGAGCCCTTTTTCACAGGAGGCGGTTGGTGCTGGGCTGAGATCACGGGGCCTGACAGCACAGCCTCTGTTCCCAGGCCTCTGGCCTGTCCTGGCTTGGGCGGGTCGCCGTCGCCGTCGGCCTTCCCAGCCCCGCCCGTCGAGCCTGCGCTCATCGCCGCCCAGGGTTCTGGCTTCTCCGAGACCCCAGGCGTCCCTGTGCTCACTCAAGCCAGGTCTCCCCATGAGCAGTCTCGCGTCCCCCGAGCTGCTGAGGCCTTCCTGTAAGTGGCCTAATGACATAGGCTCTTTAGATCCGTATCCTTGGCATCCGTTCAGCGTGAACTCACAGGGCAGAAGATGAACCTGTGTCCTGGCCGGAGCTGCGGTGCCTGGCGGTCTCGGCAGCCTCTCCTCCCCGTTGATCTTCATAGGCCAACAGAAGATCAGAGATGTGAGCCACGGAGCGGGGAGGGCGCCTCAGCAATTCGTCTCATCCAGGTGAACCCTTATTCATCGTGTCAGAAGATCTAGCCGTCACCGGGCTTGCCGGCTCCTTGGTAGGAGGGCCCTAAGGAAGACCCTTCCCCATCCCAGGATTGAGCAGGTGACCTCGTCCCAGTGGGTCTTTTATTTTCACTCGAGGGTCCTAAGAGCAGAGTTTGGTTCTCCCCCCAGGTCTCCATCGTCTGCTGGTAAGCCCTGGTTCATAGGGGCCATGCAGCTCTTCCCTCTGGGCTGGCCTGCTGCTAGAGCTCGGGTCCTCTGAGCTGCTGGCACTTTCAGAGGTGTTGTCCGGTGCCCCAACCGTTCTCAGGTCCAGGATCCTTGCAGCTGGGCTCTTGGCCAAGATCCTGAGCTCTTATCTTTCCCACATATCCCCTGTGAATTGCTAGGCTTTGAAGATAAAGTCCTCTTTTGCAGGCATCTGCTTCTTGCGACGTCCACATTTTTAGAGTGTGATTGAATAATAATACATTGTGCTTACTGTGTGCCAGCCACTGTTCTCAGGGCTGCCAGTATTTACTACGTCATGTCTCATGACAGCCTCGTCAGGGTGGGTACTCTTGTTATCCCAATTTTACAGATGAGCGAATTGAGTCACAGAGTAATACTTAGCTGCGCACCACCCGTAAGTGATGAAGGCAGGATTCGATCCTGGACGTTCTGGCTCCAGAGTCCATGCCCTCGGCCACTGTGCTGTAGTCCCTTGAAACTTTCTAAAACAGATGGCCCCATATTCCCCTCAGGGCAAATGCTATACTATCGGTCTTAGAACAGTGTTCGTGGTTCTGACGGTCTCATGTGAAATGAAGGCTTGAATTTCTCTCATGGAAGCCCGTCCAAAGCACGTCATCTCACTTGCCCTGAGCGCAGCCATCACCAGCGCTGTCTGCCCCCCGCACGTTAGGCTGTCTGACCTCGTTCCCCTTCGCTCCGTGTTCACGTGCTGCCGCTCCGGGACTGGCGCTGCTGGGAAACGCACGAGAAGGTTGCTTGGGGTTTGAGGTAAATGTGATGTCATCTTTCCGAGTGCGGGACCTTTGGTGGCTTCTGCCACTCCAGCCTCAGACCCCTTCTTGGGTTGGGTTTGCTGGACCTCGTGTTCCTGTCCTTCTGGTGGTGCGCTCAATGCCTGGCACCGTGAACATGCTGCTTGCCTTCCAGAGCTTCGAAACCACTCACCCGTGCTTCTCGGGTGTCAGCTGGTTGAGGGCGACTCTCTGCCCCTCCATCACCCGCTTCCCCGTTAGCTGAGCTGGAGTTGCTGGGCGCTTTGACTAGACTTGCTGGGGCATGAGGGCACCTCTGGGGTGTTTGGTCTGCAGATCGCACCGCCGCCCCTTAGCCTTGGTGTCATGATCTGGGCATCAGAGGTCAAGGTTTAGCCTAAACTGCCTTCACAAGTTTTTCAGCGCAATGAGCACAGAGCCCTTCCTGGGAGCCGTGGATGCGGATATATCCAGATCCGTCCAGACCCGGAGCTGCTGCTAACGCAGTAAAGAAGCCAGACCCTGTCTGCCCCTCTGTAAGAAGAGATGGGTGGGCTTGATGGTCTCGAAGGTCACCTCCAACGCTGTCATTGTGCAGCCTTTTTTTTTTCTTTTTTTCTTTTTAGGGCCACACCCATGGCATATGGAGGTTCCCAGGTTAGGGATCCAAATGGAGCTGCAGCTGCTGGTCTATACCACAGCCACAGCAACGCGGGACCTGAGCCGCGTCTGCGACCTGCACTACAGCTCATGGCAACACCAGATCCTTAACCCACTGCTCTTGGCCAGGGATTGAACCCGCAACCTCATGGTTCCTAGTCGGGTTCGTTTCCACTGTGCCACGACGGGAACTTGTCATTGTGCAGCCTTTATGCAGGTGGAGATCCACAGGGAGAACCAGCCTCCCCTTCGGAGTGGTGACCTCATGGTAGGCTGCACACCGCGCGGGCGCGCGGGCCTTAACGGTGGACCTGCCACGGAGTTTTCCCATGGTAGCGCCTGTCCTTGCAAACAGAAGAGCTCTTTTCACCGAAAGGCGTGAGTCACCATGCTTCACATTAGACTGAGATACTGCTCAGGCAGACACGTGGCCCTCGGGGAAACTGGACAGATGGGGACCAAGCGGGGCTCTCAGCCCTCCGGAAATCTCATTGCCCCGCTGCCAGCAGTCCATCCTGTTGCCTGACCAAACCGAGGCTTCCTGAGTGCTGAGATGCCCAGGTCACGGCCGGACCGCATTCCTCCCCTGGGGCTCCCACTCCCGCCTCTCTGCACCAGGACCAGCCTCACAGAACCACCCTCTACCCTGAATTTGGGCCGTTCCCCCATTTGGCAGTTGCAAACACCAAGGCTGAAGGAGGGAATGTAGGCTTTGCGGTCCTCGGCCCATGGAGCCGGGCCGTGTGTTACTGGTAAGCTGAGGTGTCAGGTCCTCCCCTGGGTCAGGTAGCGGCGTCGAGAGTAAGGAGGTGGGAGCTGGTTGCATTTGCTGCTCTTTCCTGTCCCGGATGTTAATCAGCTGGCTAAATTATAGGCTAAGGTCGTGGAATGTTTAGCCCTCAAGCATCTATCAGTCTTGAAATGTCCATAACAGGTGGGCTTGGTGAAGGCCAGGACTTAGCCTGATTGAAAGGGCGTTTTGAGTCATGGCACATGGCAACATGGAAATAAAACAGATATATCACAAGTGGGTGGTAGAAATAGACTGGAAGAGAATTTTAACACCTAAAATATGACACAGTTTTCTCCCTACGAGCTTCTCGGTTTCACAAAATACTCGTTTTCCTTGGATCCGAGATTCCATATCTGTTTTCTATATTTCTTTGTAAAACACTTTCTGCTTCTGTTTCTTTTATCACTTTATTTTCCTTTTTTTAAGTGCCACTTCAAATATATGTATTTTTAACATCCGCGATCATCATTTGAAAGTCCTTTGTTCAGTGTTGTCCTGGTGGTGATTTCTGATTAGAAGCCCACAAAAACATCTCCGGGGTGTGGTTGGGGTCATTCCTCCATCTTCGCGAGAGTCTCGGGGCACTGGCAGACTCGGGGAGACCTTTAAAACTATTGCTAGTTACGGAGTGACATGTTCAGAAATCAAATGGCAGAAGCCATGGTACGTGTTTAAATGCTTAACCTCTGAGTCTTTCAAGGAAATTTTTTTTTTTTTTTTTTGTCTTTTTACCATTTCTTGGGCCGCTCCTGCGGCATATGGAGGTTCCCAGGCTAGGGGGCGAATCAGAGCTGTAGCCACCAGCCTACGCCAGAGCCACAGCAACATGGGATCCGAGCTGCATCTGCAACCTACATCACAGCTCACGCTAATGCCGGATCCTTAACCCACTGAGCAAGGCCAGGGATCGAACCCGCAACCTTATGGTTCCTAGTCAGATTCGTTAACCACTGAGCTACGACAAGAACTCCCTCAAGGAAACTTTTTAAGTCCTGGTAGATTGTGAAATGAACAGGACTTCACTGGGGTGAATTAGCATTTTCAGGGTGTTGAGGTATTTGATCTCATCTGTATCAGGTCTTCCCTTTCATAGCCAATCTTTCCTTCACTCTGAAGTCAGAGACCCTTTGGGGAGGAAGGAGAATTCTAGGTTTGCTCTGATTTGGCTCTCACCTGATAAAATCACCTCTCACATGCTTCTGGGGCTGTCCTCTTGGTTTGTTTGGTTGGGTTTTTTTTTTCTCTGACTGGCATGCCCCGAGTTGAGACACTTATGCAGTGACTTTGCAGAATATGACTTGTCAGTAAGAAAAGTACTCTTCCCACCCTAAAGATTGACAGGAACATGAGATGGCTGAAGTTGTACCGGCTTTTTCTGGCAAGAGCACGTAGGACAAGAACCACATCGTATCATGGTGCATGACTAGGTGCCTTAATCTTGCGGTTGGAGTCACTGGGTAAAATTGTTGGCGGAGGGACTGGTAAGCCTGACAAAGTTATATGGAGAGAAAACTTAGAGCATATTATTATTATTTTTTTTTCTCTTTTTAGGGCCGCACCCGCGTGGCATGTGGAGGTTCCCAGGCTAGGCGTCCAGTTGGAGCCGCAGCCGCCGACCTACACCACAGCCACAGCCACTTGGGATCTGAGCTGCGTCTGCGACGTACACCACAGCTCACGGCCACGCCGGATCCGTAACCCACTGAGCAAGGCCAGGGGTCGAACCTGTGTCCTCATGGTTTCTCGTCGGATTCGTTTCCGCTGCGCCACAACGGGAACTCGTAGAGCGTATTGACTTCCTAGTGGTTGGCACAGGGAGAAGAGGAGGAATGTGAAAGAAAAGTGAAGACGAAGCCACTGGTGAAGCCACGAAGACTCCCTTCCAGGTTGCTGTCAGCCTCTCGCCTCTGGTCCTGCCCCGGGCACGTAATCTGAGGGCGTGTTGCCACTTCTTCCGTGAGCCCGTGTGGAGGCCGCCCTGCCGTCTGGATCGCTGTTCGTCTTCGCCTCCTGGGCTGCGCCCCCCTGCCCCCCGGCAGTGGTGGGGGTCAGGAGGTGGAGATTCTGGGGTTCGAGGGCCGCACCAGAGTCCCCGTGGGTGCGAGCAGGGTTCCACCCGAGCCGCACTGTCAGCACCATTGCTCTCGGCCTGACGGCTCTCATCCCATTCAAGGCACTTGGCTGTTGACATCTCAGATGCGAACCCCGTGGCACAGCGCCCCCTAACGCGCCAGGCCTCCCCACCCAGCTCTGGCCCCGCGGCCCCCCCGTCGCTTCCCCGATCACCCAGAATCCCGGCCTCTCCCGCTCCGGTGCACTGAGCCAGACCTCAGCCGCCCTCTCGGTCTGCCCCGCCGTGTCCCTTCTGGCTCCCCTGTCCTCTCCTTGCCCCCGCCTGCTTGTGCTCGTTCAGCCCGTGGCCCCTGACGTCGCAGTGGGACAGTCGCGGCTCCCTTCCAGGCTCCGTCCTGGCCCCCGGACTCCGTTCTCCCGAGAGCTGCCGGCCGTCTTCTTCACGGCTTGCCTTACTCGGGTCTTGCTCCCCTTGCCCAGCTGCAGAGAGGTCCCCTCCTGTGTGTGTGTCCCTTCTACGTGGCTTTACCTGCCCCTGCTGCCTTGTCCTATGCCCCCCACCCCGGGTGTGGGCTGCATCCGGCCTCTGGCCTGGGCCCTGCTTTTCTCATCCCCTTGTTCACACACACCCCTGCTTTTCTTGGTGTGCTGTAGACCCCACATCCTTCAGGGACCAGGGCACAGTCATCACAGCCATCAAGTCCTGTCTGATCCCCCAAAGCTGATATGACATCTGCTTTACATCTGTCTTGCTGCGCTCGCGGCGGCTCCTCGCGTGGCAGAGTCACCTGCATGTTGATCTCAGCCTCCTGTGAAGCAGGGACGCTCCTCTTCCTTGGGACCAGCAAAAGCCCTGGCACCACCCCGCGGACATCTGCTCCAGGAGTGTTCTTCTAAAATGAGCGACTACATAGGGGGTACGGTCTGCAGGTGGAGCCACGGGGAGGTTACGCGGAAGTGCAGGGTGGCTGGAGACAGGATGCCTGGCTGCCCTCGGAGGTCAGTGGGCCTCGGAGGTCTTGTGCGCGAGGGGGCTTGGGAGTTGTGACGCCCAGCACTCACGGAAGGACCATCCTGCTGTTCGCTGGGCCACGAAAGGCTGGAAGGCCTGAAACGTGGCCTTCAGGCACCAAAGAGATTTGTTCCTCAAACCTCGGCCGGTGCCACCCAGAGTATATGAGGAGCTTTGTAAACAGTGCAGTGATTACTAAGGATGTCATCACACATCATCCTTTGTTAATGTGTAACGAAGGTGGCTCAGCTGCTGATGAAACCGGTGACTGGGCGTCTGCTGAGGAACTGTCAGGGTTACCGAATCGCTGGTCTAAGACAGGGCAAAGCTGCCAGCTTTCCTTACTGAAGAACTGATTTTCACCTGGCAGAGGACCTGTCTTCCCTGTTTCGCTTTTGTGTAGTTGTGTGACGAGGGGACATGGGCAGTGGGGACAGGTGTCAGAGCAGGCGTGGCCACACCTCATACAGTTTTGCGAAGGCACGGTTGGCCTGGTTGGTGAAAGTCACCGACCGAATAAATGCCGAGGCCCAGCTCACACTGGCCTGTCAGAGGTGACTGATGAATTGATGGGCAGGAAGCAGGTCTGTTGTGTTTTCTCTTGGGTTTTAGGCAAAATCGACTTAGGCTTTTTGCTAAAACATTTCCTGGGCCAGGGATTGAACCGGTGTCACAACAGGGACCCGAACCGCTGCAGCGACAATGCCGGATCCTTAACCCATTGAGCCACCTGGGAACTCCAGCCCGTTGCTATTCCGTTGTCACCTTTCGCAGTGCTCAGCTGGCTAAAGGGACGCGTCTGCTTGCTGGGAGTAGACCTCCCGAGGCCACGCGCTCTGCTTGTTGTTTGCAGCCCTGCGAGGGGGGCCATTAAAAGCGCCTTGGCCCTAACCCAGCGTTTACCTCACTAAATGGAAAATTTAGTGTTTATCAGGGTTAAGCATCTAATAAAATAGGAGCCTTTCCTCTGGGTGCAAAGTCTCATTTGTTTTAGGAGCAAGGCCTTGTTCATACTGGCCAGTCTCCTGCTCTCGCGCAGTCAGCCCAGCTGGGAAAGAGGCCTTTCTCTCTCCGGGCTTTTTGGGGGCACTACTGTGTGATAAATCTGCCTGTAGCATCCTGGCTTTGAGGGTGCTGTTACCTTCTGCTAACTGGGAGCTCCTGGCAGTCCGGGCTGTCTTTAGAATAACTTCCCGTGAGACAGTGGAAGGGCACAGGCGTCCTCAGAGTCTGGCATCCGTTGCTGAAGCGGGTATGGCTCACCGGCCAGGCCTGGGGACAGAAGACGAGGAAAGCATGGCCCTGGCCCCCGAGTCAGGGTTGTCTACACTCCTTGATGTTCAGTGGCGGAAGCCACTTGTAGGGTTCTGGGTGGGACTGTGTTTCACTTTTATGTGAGGCTTGGCAAACCCTTTTCAAGTTGTGGAATTTGGTTTTTCCACACGGAGTCACTGAGGAAGCTGGGGGCAGTGGGGGCAGCGTTCGGCGGGGTGGCTGGGGAAGATGGCCCGAGAAAGTGACCTGAAGCCAAGCCTGGAGGAAGCAGAGGAGCCAGCGCGAGGCCCGGGGCGGAGGGCCCGGCTGCCGGGGGCGGGTACCCTGGGGTGGGGCGGGTGAGGAGGGCGCAGGGCACGGCCCGGGCGGGGGCGCCCACGGCTCCTCCTGGGGCCCCGTCTCCAGCCATCGCATGGCCCGTTGGGGTCACGGTGTTTCCGTCCCCGTTTCTGCTTTCATCGTCCCTGACAGTGGAAAGCAAGGGGCTGCGTTTGTGGGACACGGTCTCTTCCTCGTGTACTAGCAGGTGCGTGCGTGTGTCTGCCCCTCCGGGCCCGCCCTGTCTGGCACTCAGGAGGGGTGCTCTTTTCAGGATCCTGCCAACCTCCGGGACAGACCCAGGAGGACACGGGCCGTGCCCTCGACCTGTGTGGCCCTCGGGTCCAGTGCGTCTTTCCCCCGCTGCCGCCGGCGGTCTGTCTCGTACAGTTACTTTGACCAGTAGCAGCACAAACTCGCGTCCTTCCGGGGCCCGCGGGCGAGCTCATCGGGCGTATAAAGTAGATTAATGGGGTGGCTCAGCGTTGAGGTATGCCACGGCCGCGTCCAAATTTTATTCCGGTACAGGGATCACTTTCTCTGCGGCCTCTCTGGCTCTGGAGCTAATTTGGATGCTGAGTAGCCCCACAGGTATTTATATGTAGTGTTTGGTATTTTTACTGGGTCCTATTCTTCTCCCTTGGATCACCTAAAATGGTTAAGAATTTTCGAGTGGGATTAAGGTTGCGATCTCTGGGGAGGGTGGGCCATCTGCTCTCGGTTATTTTCGTGTTCACCGCTTCCCCTTAAATGTATGTTCACAACGGAGCCGCAGCCTTATCAGCCGGGCCCAGGGGACAGTGGCTCCAGGTGCGGCTTGGGACTCGCTGGCGGAGCCATGGCCTCCCACAGACATGCAGGTAAACGCGGCGGCGGCGGCGGCCCCGGGCGGCCCCGGCTTCTCGGAGCACAGGGTGCCGAGGGCCCCGCGTCCGACCTTTGTTTAAGAGATATTTTTGGGTGACGTGATTTCAGTCCTGTCTAAATAGTAACAGAGCCGTAGCTCCTCTCTGCTCAGGCCTTGCCTCCCTCTAATGCTGTTTCCGGGACAAAAGAGATCTTGTTCAGGTAAAGTCAACAGCTCGAGTAGCTTATTTCTTGAAAACATGTAAACACGTTGCTCCAGAGCCCTTTGGCAGGACGTCTGGGAGGCTGGAAGCGATTGGGTGAGGAAAGAGGTTTTCGTCGTGACTGTTCGCAGTTTGGGGGTTATTTGTAAGATACAGATCTTCATCTTGACAGTGCTTTAAACCGAATTTCAATGTTTAGAAAAGGTCAGCCGTGGAACATGGAGCTGCAAGAAGGAAGACTGATAACGCAAAGTCCGTGCTGCCCTAAGGCCCTCTTCTCCTCGGAAGGGCCCTGTGTCTGGTCCTCCCGGACACACAGCCGGGAGCCTTCGGCTGTGACACGTAGCCCCCCAAGTCTTCTGATCAGAAAACAGGGCAAAGCTGCGGACCCTCTAGACTGTCGGTGCCCCAAGAGTCTCCCTCTCGTTTGATGCCCTGACGTGGAGGAAGCCTCTGGCGTGGACCAGACCCCCGGGGGACGGGGCCCGAGGGCTGCAGGGCGGGCAGGTCTCTGGGCTCAGCCTGCTGCCTCGCTCCTCCCAAGCCAGGACTGTCGCTGTGGCTCTGTGGCCCTCTTGCTAAGGAACGGTCCCCTTTCTTAGCAGCCAGGCACTTCGGCCCATCTCTCAGCTTTCAGATGAAGGGTCGATGTCATTCTCAGTGGCAGTCTTTTGGAAACAACAGTTTTGAGAACTGAGTGTTGCCTGTGGCTGTTTAGATAAAGGCAGTACTGGGCTGTTTAGATAAAGGCAGTACTGGGTCAGATTTCTCTGTCGGGGTTTGAACCAAGCGTGCTGCCGTGGGATGCGCTGCTTTGGTCCGCCTGTCCGCTTGTCCTCCTTGTTCCCAAGGCTCTCGAGCTGCCTGCTGTCTCTTCCTCCACCCGGGAGCCATTGTACCAGCTCGGCACCACAGGCCCGAGACTGTGCTAATCTAATCGGCCAACGTCCGCAAGCTCTGGGTGTAGACAAACTAGCCGGCTGTACCAGTTGTTCCAGTGGACCTTGGACGCAGGTTAACTGGTAGAGGAACTGCCCGTTTTATTTACTAATTAAATGACAGGATAAGGAAATCTGTTTCAAAGGTGACATGTTTATAACACGCCCAACCTTGGATTTTGAAACTATACCACATCCTGACGTTATTCTTCTATAAATCTGGAGGCTGTAACTGTAACGAAATTAGACAAATTGCTGACACCTTCTAGGTGATTTTTAAAATCAGGAGCTAGCATCTTGTGTCGCGTTAGGTTCAATAGGTCCGTGAGAGCAGATGAGAGAGAAGTGCCCTGAAGTGGACTTTGTGTGGACAGGGTAGAGGCTTGCAGAATCGGATAGGTCAGAATCCATTTTTAGGGGCCGTCCGCATCCAGAGAGGATGTTTCAAGGGCGAGCCTTGATCCTTACTGTCTACAGAGGGCCTTCCTTTACCCTTTGGCCCTTCACGTCGAGGCCGGCCTGGCGGGGGCCAGCGTGGGGGGGTGTGCTGGGCTGGGGGCGCGATCCCGGGGGACCGCGTCCTAAAATAACGGAAGACTTGGGCGAGGGTGACACTGAAGGCTTTGTACTTGCCGTGACCACTAGCGGACGGCCTGCCGCTTCGCCCGAGAAACCGAAAACACATGTTGCTGCCAGTGTGTGCCCTGCTCGGCCCGCCCCGTGTCAGCACCGAGCGGCCCTGGACGGGGCGGGGCGGGGGCGGGGCTTGGACCCCGGAGGCCAGTGTCACCTGCCACCAGCCGCCCGCAGGAGACTTGCGGTGTTTTCCTAACACAGCGTAGGAGGCAAGTTGTTAACAACGGTCTGTTTGTAAGGGAAAAACACTTGGCGGTGTTCGGCGAAATTCTCTGACCGGCCCCTTTTCGCGGGTCTCCTGAGCCCGCCCCGTGGCAGCCGCTTAGGTGTTCAATCCCCAGCCCGTCGGGCGCCTCCCCTTCCCCCGCTGAGGCTTCCCCCGCCAAGGCTTGGTTCTCTGTCTGCTGAGTGTGCTCGGGAAAGCAGTGTACCCTTTCCTTGGGAGCCAGTACCTATACGCAGAGTGACTAATGTACTGCTGGGTTGGACTGAGCAATTAACAGACCAGACGTAACGGGCATTTTTTCCCGATTTGAGCGACTGCTCATTGTTTACACTGTACATCACACCCCTCAGGGAAAATGCAGTTAGAAAAACGCTACCTGGTCGTAATAATTCACTTTTTCCTTAAATCGTCTTTATTTTGAGCCATCTGGGCAGGCGGGGAGAAATGAAGATTAGCAGGAAAACATGAGCGAATATATACAAAACCAGAAACAAGATGATTAAATGCAAATTGGATCTTCTCTAATGAGGTTTATAGTTTAAAAAAAAAAGTTGTAACATTGTATTTCCTGTATGTGTACATGATTAAATCGAAAGCCAAAACGATTTTGGAGATAACTGAGGTCTGCATAGGCCCCTCTCAGCGTGCTGGCTATAGTTCAGGAATTTTCTCAAAGAGGAAGCTTGTTTATTAGGTGAAGAATGATGTGTCTTTTGAAGCAGACATGGCAAGAAGGTCCAGCTATCCTCTTGGAATAAATACCGAATAGTTGATCACGCAGTCGCATTTCCAGCTGCATTCTAAGTATAGGAAGGACCGTTAGTTCCCCATCAGCACCTCGGGGTCGCAGGAGCTGCCTCTGGATTTTCTACAACAGACGTCTTTGTTATAAAATGCTCTTAAGAAAAGAGGTTTTGGAATCCCCTGGTGGCCTGGCGGTTAAAGGATCTGGCATTGTCACTGCCGTGGCCTGGGTTCCATCGCTGGTTCTTCATTGTATGCTGTGGGTGCAACCAAAAAAACTGTTTGTAAGAAAAAAGAAAAGAGGTTTTAGAAGGTTAATCATGGTGGTGACATCTGCAGGTGTCAGTCGGCAGGTATGGACTGTGGGAGCCACGCGGGCAAGGCCCGGGGTGGGCGGGTGGCGCCCGGTGTCCTTGCAGAGCTGGCAGCGGCGGGGTCAGGCGCACCCTGGCATGGGCTCGGCCAGGAGGGGAAGTGGCGGCCTGCAGCCGTGTGTCTGATGGCTCCGCTCGCAGTCCAGGCTGTGCCCTCTCCCAGGCAGCAGCAGCAGGTCGAGGCGGACAGACAGGGATGTTCGGGGAAGGTTAAAAGGTTCTACGCATCATGTGCCCCGAAATTGCCACGGGGGTAAGAAAAGGACTCCCCGAGAGAGAAACATCCAGTGCATGTAATTCACGAAGATGAAAGCGAGCACCAAAGAGGACGTAAAAACACCCTTTTCATTTTTTTCTCTATCCTCTTCTTTCTAACGAAGGGAAAGGGAGGCGTAGAGCTTTTCTTTCCATGGGAAATCGAAGCTTGACTCTGCCTTATTTTGGTGGATCCCACGAATCAGGGATTTTGCGGTCTCTTAGGAACCTCTGGGTCTCAGTGTTGTCTGTCACCTAGCAGCTGTTGTCTTAGGGTGGTTCATCTCTTTGGAGATAAGTAGTAACAAAATATGTTGCTCATATGCAGACTGTGTGACTTGGATGCAGAGTTCTGATGCAGTAACTGTCTCTCATCAGCAGGAATGCATTGCTCCAGCTTCCTCCCAAGTACACCGCGTGAAGGCTTGAAATAGTTTTGGATCAAATAATCCTAAGGTTAGAAAAACACGAGGTAAGCGCATTCAGGTTGCCCAGAGTTCCACTCAGTTGGATTTATTGCAAAAAAATACTAAAGTTCATGAATTTGACATCGACATTATAAACGTGCCTTCAGTATTTCCAGCCTATTTACTTATTAGGCAATAAAGTCTGCAATCCTCGAAGTGCCTATTTTATCTTGACAGATCAGTGTTTCCACACACATGAAAAAGGCTTGAGTCAGCTGTGGAAATCTGTTTTAAAAGGATATGCCCTTTGAAATCTGTCTCTCCATCTGGACACAGACTCTTTGGGTTAGAGTATACAGTGGTGGGGAATGGGAGCCGACCCGGAGCTTTTCATTCTACTGAAAGACAAAGTAATAACGCCTAAATCTCGGAGTGAAAACCACTAAAAGCAGTGGAATAACATTGCCTGGGGGGGCTGATTGACTTAATTTTCCTTCTGCTTGGTTTACGACCCTGGACCGTAGGCACGATACAGGGGTGAACAGCCTCACTGACTGACTCCATGTTCATGGATGAGCCATGGATTATTCCGTCATCCGGATACCTAGAAACTCTGAGCAAGTCGTGATCTAGAACTATGAAAGTAACCAGTGAAGAACTTGGTGTTGGTAAAATGATGGTTTGAAAAGTGTGTGGTTTTA
This sequence comes from Sus scrofa, assembly GCF_054392235.1. NCBI lineage: Eukaryota > Metazoa > Chordata > Mammalia > Artiodactyla > Suidae > Sus > Sus scrofa. Next base: position 121,580,773 of record NC_139401.1, read on the forward strand.
AGGTGGGAAAGGCTTGGCAGGTAAGATCTCTCTGGTACTGTGAAGCACAGTGGGTTTCCTTATCTCTGAGACCTCTGAAAACCTAAGTGGGATTCATTGTGTTTTCTGGTGCTTTGCTTCCTTGGGTGACACGAATACCTGCATTTCTCCTGTAAAGTTAGGACTCAGGAATACCCAGTGATAGGACTCCCCTTAGGTGGGTCTCTGTATGGTACTTTAATATAGAAATATCTAGAATCCATTTTTTTCTTTGAACAACATCAAAAGAGAGGGACGTTACAGTGAGGAGGGTTTAGACTCTAAGTAGAGACTTTGGTGAGGAAGGAGGTTGGGTTTTCAGACGTGGTCCAAGCAGGTAGTCCTTGCTAGAACCAGCCATGGTTACTGGCCGTGCAGGAAGCCCGTCCTGTCTAATCTCACAAGTTCTGATTTCCTGCCAAATGGCATTTGGGAGCCACTGATAATTTAATTTCCTGGCACTTACTGTTGCTGGGGATTTATTTGGTTTCTCTCCGCAGCTCTTAACAAGAAAGTAAATCTCAACAGAGCGCACAGTTTCAGTGTGGAAACACTAATAAGACAAGGATTTTATGTGACATGTGCAAGACCAGCAAGAACGAATTAATAAGGAGAGTGATTTTCAACCTTCTGTCCCTGTGATAGACGCTCTTTCCTGTAGACGCGGGGGCTGAAGACAGTTTTAAAGCTGCCTCCCTAAACAGTGCGTCGTCGTTCAAGGAGACGGACCCCAGGGTCCGGGCGGCTCTCCTTTTCTAAGCTGGCTGTGTAAGGGAACACCTCGGATTTCTTTTGGGGGAAAGAGGGCCAGTAAGAGCCGTTCTCTAGTCTCAGAAAATCTCTGAACCGTGACCCAAGTGTCCCAGGCCCCTTTCTTGGCACAGGACTGTCACTCCTTGCCTCGGTCGGGTCGTCGGGTGTCTGGAGAGGAGGGTCTGTGTGAGCAGATGGGCCGGGGCGGGCTGCTGGCCGCCCTTGGCTGGAGGCGGGTTCTGAGTGAGAGTTCACAGCTTCCTGGCGGTGCTCAGACGCAGGGTGTGGTTTCCTTAGCTCACTCTGCTATTTGGTTGCCTACAGCAACAAGATCCAAACAAGTTGGACATGTGTTTGTATAAAAAAACTGGGAATGGGACCCAAAGTGGGTGTCCGGGGCCGTTCAGTTAGTGGAGGAGCCGAGGTGAGTACGGGCAGCTGCTCCTTTCTCTTCCCTCCTTCTTTCTCTTTAAATCAGTTCCCGGATGTTTGCGCGCACGACCACCGTGTTCGTGGGTAGCGGGAGAAAGTGCTCTCTCTTCTCGTGTTGTCTGGGCGCGTTAAATAATTGCTGTCTCTTTACCCGTGGAAGTTTCTTTTTCAGGGAGAGAAGAAGAAATAAGCATGTGTTTATGGAAACTGAGAGCTCATAGAAACATTTGGTACCTTTTTGGTGGCGCGATGAACAGACTGCTTTTGAGCGCTGGTGACCGCAGGCCCTCGGGTTGGGGCCGGGGGGAGTTGTTCAGCTGCAGGCAGTGCGGGAGGGGTTCTTGACAAAATCCGCCTGACACTTTTTACAAAGTCATCCCCGCCCCCACCTAGATGCTGCTTGAAGATGGCAGTTTTGCAAACTGCAGGGTCCTGAATCCTGACACTTCATGGACTCTATTGATCCTCACTTGCTTGGATGAAGGGGGATTTGATTTTTGGCGCGTCACGAAGCCAAACGCCACTGTGACAGATAGCTCACGGGTGCAGAACTGATTGCTCAGGCCTCCAGAGTCAGTAAACTGTCTTGGAAGTCATTCTGTAGGATCATTTCAGGGATTACAAAGTGCTCTGCCAGATTTGAAATAAATGCTTACGCACTGCTCATGTCCCTAGCATGGTCTGGTGTTGGCAGAAAGTTTGGGTTCAGATGCGCTGAATTCCGTGGCTGGGAGCGTGGGGGCCTTCTCCCTCCCCCGCCAGCCTCTCCTCCTAGGAGCTGCAGACGCTGCCCCAGCGGCCGCCCGCCCAGCTCGGCTCAGAGCCGCCTGGCCCCCTCAGTGTCCTCTCAGAGGCAGTGCAGGGGGATGGCCCAGTGGGACCCTCTCCCGGGAGCCCAGGGACTGTCTGTTTCATCGCCGGAGTCACCAGTGAACTGCCTCTGGCCTCAGCGCCCTGGCCGCAGTCCCCGAACCCCTTGGCCTTCGCGTCTCATTTGTTCTGCCTCCTTGCCCCCCGCAGGCCCCTCCAGCTACAAGGTAGGCACCATGGCCGAGAAGTTTGACTGCCACTACTGCAGGGACCCGCTGCAGGGAAAGAAGTACGTGCAGAAGGACGGCCACCACTGCTGCCTGAAGTGCTTCGACAAGTTCTGCGCCAACACCTGCGTGGAGTGCCGCAAACCCATCGGCGCTGACTCCAAGGTAGCGCCCGTGGGGCCAGGGTTGGGGGGGGGCAGGGCAGGGCCGGCGCGCGGAGGAGCAGCCACACTTCCATCCCTGGCTGGCTGATGGGGAACACGGCCAGACGCCAGCCCTTGCGATTGTCTCAGGAGTGGAGTCTTCCAGCCTCCCCCGCATCCAGGGTGTCAGGGACTGTGTCATCCTGACGGCCACCCCCTGTGCTCGGTTCCCAGGAGGTGCACTACAAGAACCGCTACTGGCACGACACCTGCTTCCGCTGCTCCAAGTGCCTTCACCCCTTGGCCAATGAGACCTTTATGGCCAAGGACAACAAGATCCTGTGCAACAAGTGCACCACTCGCGAGGATTCCCCCAAGTGCAAGGGGTGCTTCAAGCCCATCGTGGCAGGTACCGGCCACACTCAGCCCCGGGGCAGCCAGGGAGGAGGCCCTGAGGGCAGCGTGGCGCAGGGGTGCTTGTGATGGGGATGACGCTGGCGGGAGCCGCTGCCGGAGGTTAGCATATATATGCATGCATATATACACCCGTATATATGTGTACACATATATGCTCGCACACACGCACACACTCGGCAAGTAAAGAACCCTGGAGAGAACGGGCTGTGGCAAGAGAAGGAAGCGACAAGTATGTAGCGCTTTCTCATTTGGGTTTAGTAAGTGATCGAAGCATGCTTCTTCCTGGGGTGCTGTTCCTGGTCAAGGAGCCCCTTCCCACTGGAATCTCTTGAGTCCATGCAGGGGGTGGGGGCGCGCGGCGCGGGGATTCAGGCGTCTGAGCCCCACAAGGTACAGCCAGGTCCCCCCCCCCCCCCCCCACGGACAGCGTCTGGGTCGGCATGACCGCACGGGGGGCGCGGTAGGGGAGCCCACGGGCAGGGTCAGGGGAAGTGTGAGGCCAACAACTGCAGGGCCTGCGTTCCCTCCCCTCTGGAGGGCCCAGGGAGGCTGAGCGGATGCAGCCCCCTGCAGGGCACTGTCAGTGGGGCTACCCCCTCGCTTCCCCCCGCAGGCGATCAGAACGTGGAGTACAAGGGCACCGTCTGGCACAAAGACTGCTTCACCTGCAGCAACTGCAAGCAAGTCATTGGGACAGGAAGCTTCTTCCCCAAAGGGGAGGACTTCTACTGCGTGACTTGCCATGAGACCAAGTTTGCCAAGCACTGCGTGAAGTGCAACAAGGTACGTTGTCAAGGGCGTTCTGCGCTGGCCATTGTTTCTAGAAGCATTTGACAGTTTGCAGAGCACTTGCACACACACTATCCCATTCCATCCTCACGACAGCCCTGCGACGTAGGAATTATTATTCTCGTGTCACAGAGGAGGAGACCGGGGCGGTCGAAAGCAGCGCCCAGGCCGAGGCAGGCACCCTGACTGGCTCTGGAGGCCGGCCTCCGCCACCCGGTTGCCGCGTTAACCTTGCACACGGGCTCGCCTTCCCCGAGCCCCGGTGTCCTCGTCTGGAACCTGGGGATAATAATGGCACCTGCCTCCCATGGCCGTTGTGGCGATTCAATGAGATACTGTAGACCCGAGCGCCCAGCACAGTGCCTGGCACGTAGTAGGCATTCAACAAAATGGTTGTTGAATCTGAATCCGGTGCTACACTCCCTGGTCTAGGCCATCACATCTGGAGGAATCACTTACCAGGATCAGCCCTGGCATGCCGAGTGCTTTGTGTGTGTTACCTGCTCTAAGAAGCTGGCTGGGCAGCGTTTCACCGCTGTGGAGGACCAGTATTACTGCGTGGATTGCTACAAGAACTTTGTGGCCAAGAAGTGTGCTGGATGCAAGAACCCCATCACTGGTAGGCTAAAGAGTCCTTGCTAAGTCTGCCAGGCTAGGTCTTGCGCATGGTAACCATCTCTCATTTTCCTACGTCGTCGGTTTCATCCACAAAGGCCCCAGAGAGTGCCCCCTCCCCCTGCCACTGTGGTCCCAAAGGCCCCCAAATAGTGCGGATTCTCCCCCAGGCCAGGTTAGCCTTTGCAACACAGAACACTTCTGACTACTGCCGACTAACTTACGATGCTGCCGGAGATCACGAGCCTGAGACCCACGGCCACGGGCAGGCACTGCGCGGGGATGCTGGGGGCGGGGGAGGGGCGGGGGGGGGCCAGGCGCGGGCTGGGCTGGGGTGCGGGAGGGGAGCGGGGGAGGGGGGGCGGCGAGCCAGAAGCTGGGATGCAAACACCCCGTAGGGGAAGGTAGCTCAGAGGTGCCAGTGGGCAGGTCTTTTGCGATCAGGAGCCAAGCGAATCACTTCATTCCTCATCTCGCGGCCGCGGTCCACGTGCCCTGGGCCCTCTCCCCCGTCTCCAATTTTCCCATCTCCCGGGGAGCCTTGAAATGTACATTTGAGAAGACTTTTGCCATCCTCAGGGAAAAGGACTGTGTCAAGAGTGAGCCACCCAGTCTCTAAAGCTAGGAAGGCCCCAGTGTGCCACGGGAAACGCTTGCCTCTCACCCTGTTTCCCAGCGCCAACCTCCGGGGCAGGCATCCGGGTGGAGAGAGGACTTGTCCCTCGTGGGTGGTGGTTCTTTATAGAAAAAATCGAAGCTTAGCAGCTCCTCGAGGCCCGGTAAGTGCACACCCCACAAACGGCCCAAGTTTGCCTCCTGGTGGCCACTTTGATGCCATGGCCCTGACCTAAATCAAAGAAACTGGTTGTGCTGGGAGGTCGGTGCGCGTCAGTCACAGGGCGATGGCGGTGGCAGGGGATGTGGGTTCTGGAAAGCACGGGAGCCCTCGGCGGAGCTTTGGCATCTTCTCAGGTCCCGGCGGCGCGGGGGACGGCGGCGCGCGCGCGCGGTGGAGCGGGGGGCCGGGCGCCGGGCGGCCGCTGCCCGCGCGCTGGTGGGCCCCGTGGACGGCCTGGCTCCCACCTGTGTGCACTCAGCTGTCGCTCTTGTTTGCTTTTGTTTCCTCCGCAGGGTTTGGTAAAGGCTCCAGTGTGGTGGCCTATGAAGGACAATCCTGGCACGACTACTGCTTCCACTGCAAAAAATGCTCCGTGAATCTGGCCAACAAGCGCTTTGTTTTCCATCAGGAGCAAGTGTATTGCCCCGACTGTGCCAAAAAGCTGTAAAGTGACAGGGGCTCCTGTCCTGTAAAATGGAATTTGAGTCTTGTTCCTTGTGTCCTCGCCCTCTGCCCCGTACCACCCCTGGGGCCAGAGAGGCCTTTTCACCTCTCCGAGTTGCTCCTCCTGTCCTTCTTCCCATTTTACAGTTACGCCTCAAGTACGGGCACGCAGTGATCATGTTAGGATTTAGCGAAAAGCAACCCTGCAGCAACGTTACTGTCCTGATAGCTGCAGTTAGCAAACGAACACGTAGCTAGATTGACTCTTCTGCATGTTTATCCTAGAGCAGAAAAGCGCCGACCATTTAGCTGCTTAGTGATGTAAGCAAGAAGCCTAAGAGATAAAGCCCCCACTGAGATGCCTCTCGTGGCTCAGCTGGGACCCACCGTGTCCGTCACACGACACACGCGAGAGTTGCAGCGGCTGCTCCAACTCGGCTGCTCACCCTGTCCTGTGAGCAGCAGGAACTTACCGAGATGCATGGTTTAACTTCCCCATCAACACCTTCCCTCTGTTCTTTTGTGCTTTCACACCACTAATACGGATTTCCAGAAAACTAACATTTGAATTTAGCTGTAATTCTAACCGACCTTTCCCCTGTACTAACGTTGGATTTGGATTTGTGGCGTGCTTTCGGAGCGTTCCTCCTGCCAAGCATGGAACACGCAAGGCGATTGGGAGAGTGTAGGCAGGTCTGAGAAAACGAGCCTGTGTCACCAGAATGTCGTCACAGCGAATACTTCTGGAAGCTTAACAAAACTAACCCAGCTGTCCTTTATCTTTTTTTAATGAATAATGTTTTGTTTTAATGAATAGCAGCATAGTTTATGGGTTTGGAGACTTGCATGAGAATGTTTTCGCCCCCTCAGACGTTCCTGCGGTTTTGCAATTTACCCTCCAGAAGTAACCATAAAACCTGAGAGGGGCAGGTGAGCAGGTGCCAGGACTGTCACTGACATGGACATGCCGTTTCCAGACATGGCAGAGTGGGCTTCCCCCTAACCGTCGGCGGCGGCTGCTCTTGTGAGTCTTAGGACCGTTCCTCAAGAGCTTACAGCTGGATCGCTGGGGGAGCGGGGAGGCCACGGTCCCGGCAGGCAGAACCGGATGTCCACGTAGCGCTTACCTGAGACGCAGGAGCACCTCCTTACTGTATTCTAGCTACACTGTTATATTACATAGCATATCCCGAGACGACTTCAAGAGTACACACGTAATGACAGCGCGTATTAACATTCTCGTAGGAGTGGTTAGAGAAGCCGAAGCCTCATTGCTACATTTTGTCATTAGCTTTGATCATCTAACGTTTCAGTGTATCCTTACGGAAATAAAGCAGCATATAAAGAACCTGCCTCATGACTCCTGATTCTGCCGGGTGGCCCTGTTCTCAGGTGATACCGCTGGTCCAGAGGCCGGAATGAGCTTTCTCCTTCCCTCCGTGCCATTACATGGAACCTAGGGATTATGAACAAGATCAGCCTTGGCTCCTGTGAGGAACAGTACCAACCAAAAACCCCACTCCGACCTCACATGACTTTTCCCAGATGTGCGTAGCCCTTTAAAAGGGCAAACCGACTTTCTTTGGCTAGGGGGCTGGGGGAGGGAATCGCAGCTGAAGGGTGGCCTCGGGAAGTCCTCACGTCCCTCTTTTGTCGGCTGCCCTCTCCCTGTGCCCTCCAGAGCCCCAAGCTCTGGCTGCTGCTCGCTCCTGCCACTGTCAGGCCTCCAGAAGGCCGATCGCCTCCTGGATGGCGCTCGTTTGGGCTGGTGTCCCTCTGGGGTGGCAGGCACAGGGACAGTGTGGGCGGAGGTGGAGGAAGCTTCTAGATGGTGGCCACGTGTCTGAGGTGCAGGTCGCGGAGGAGCACGTGGTCATTTTAGAATGGCGCCCGAGGCCCAGGAACACAGACGTCGGCCACCTGCTCATCAGAGGGGCGGGTCCCCAGGCCAAAGGGGCACCTTCAAGCAAAGGTGGAGTCGGGAGGAGGGGGTCTCAGCTTCGAGGAGCCTCGTGCCCAGGGATATCAAAGGACAGAACCCCTTTGGTGTCTGTAGAAACCATGAGCATTTCTATGAGCGGGAAGCAGCCCCTTGCGTGTCTCCATAGAGAAATCAGTCATAGCCCTCAAAACAACGAAGAGCCTGTCCGGTCTGCTCACCTCCCGGGGTCCCGAGGAAGCGGGGTGGGGAGTTGAGACGGCGCCCCTCTGCTTCCCGAGGGGTGGAGCTCAGGGGAACCTGCCTGGGAAGCGGGGGGAGGGGGCAGGGAGAGACCCTGACACACTGGCCGTGCCCCCGCCTCTGCCGGCTCTGTGCTGGCCAAGCCTGCCTCTCCTCGGACCCGCTCCCTCCCTTCCTGGTCCTCACCCTCCAGCCTGCCAGTGACAACGATGACGACGATGCTCCAGCTGCCTCTCGCAGCCCCTTCTCCCTCTTCAGCTGCCTGGGCTTCTCCGCTTTATCCCTTTCACATTCTTGCCCCCCTCAAGCCTGTCGCCCTTTGTTTCTCATACCACTTGGCCCACGCCTGGGCCAAAGAGCTCTGCTGAGAAGTAGATGTCTGTGGAGCCAGACTGCAGGCCCTTGGCCGGCCCGAGAGCCCCTAAGATGCTATTGCTCAAGTCCCTCAGTGCTGCAGTGAGGCCTTAGACACACGATAGCCAGCCCTCACGGCCGGCACCGGCACCGCTGCCTCATTCCCCAAATGACAAAGCTGGAGGTCACACAGCAAGGGACAAAACACCACCCAGGGCACACCTCTAGCCCAAGGCACTGCCCTAGGGCAGGGCCAATGCCTGTTCTGGCATCATGAGGACACCGCCATCATACACAGCGTTCGATACTTAATTTCGAGAGTGACAGACAACCTGAGACTTGGAAGGAAGGAGGGGCCGTTTCAAGGCAAGCGCATTTGCAGGCGAGAACCCTCTTCTCCCACATCATGAAGGCGGTCAGAATATCGGTGCATCTGCTTCCAGGTAACAGGGTGGGTTCTGGAGCTATACTGCCTGGCTTCAAATCCTGGCCGCGCTGCTGCTTTGCATTATGACACCTTGGGCAGGTTACCTAACCTCTGAGCTGCTTTCCTCGCCTGTAAAGTGAAACCGAATTCCTTCCTTGCACAGTCACTGCGGATAACCTGACCGCAGAAATGCTTATTAAGCAAGGGCGACTGACCAACACCCAAGAAGTGTCCAGTGTTAGCCATTATTTTCATCAAACACAGTACGTTACCATCCACCACGCGAGCCACAGACGCTGTTCCCTCCCCAAAGCCGTATGAGGTGTGACTTCAGAATCACACCTGAACATCTGATCTGCCTCTTTCTAGTTGTAGAGCCTTGAACAAATGCCAATCGCCGTGAATCTGTGTCCTCCTGGTAAAAACGAGAACCCACATGTCACTGGGTGGTTGTGAGGCCTTAAGACGAGGCCTGTAAAGTAGCAGGCCCGTGGAAGGTGCAGACGGCCCTCTGGTTATGACCACATAGCCGGGGAAGTTACTGGGCCAGCCCGTCTGGAAGCTGGAACCGGACTGGCGGGGAGACCGAGGGCAACGCAGCCTCTCGGGAAGCTGCTTCAACCCCCCAGGCCTGCGGGGCGCTGGCCCCTGATAACACGTGCAGACGGTCCGCCCTGGCTGCGGGGCTCGACGCCCTGCCTCCCGCCCCTCCGGCTCTTGCCGCAGTGAGTGAGGGACCCTCAGAACCGAGACCCCCCCACTTGCCAGAGGCGAGGTCTCTCGGCCAGGGCGGGGGGCTTCGGCGCTGGCGAGCATCCTTCCCAGGGTTCCGCACCGCGCCGCGCCGCGGGGTCGTCGGGGGTCGGAGCTGCTGAAAGACTTCGCTGCACGCGGGGCGGGGGGTGGGGGGGGCACGACGACTTGGGCGAGGGCCACGTGCTGACCTGCGGACGCCCCCGGGAGAGGCCGGGGACCTGTTCTTCAGGGGAGCGGGAACCAAGAGGCTCTCCGGGGAGGAAGGGAAACCTCAGGCGACCCATAGGTCCTCACAGGGCGAAGGACATCAGCCGACGGCCAGAGGGGCAAGGCTGGCTCGGCGTCCATCGCCTCAGCGCGTCCACACGGTGCCGTGACTGCGCTTCAGGCTGCGTGGGCACCAGGGCGCGTCCTGGTTCAACGGCCGCCACTGTCCTCAAAGCACCAGGTGCCGAAGGGCAGGATAAACGAGGGCCTCACCTTCTCCAGCGCAACTCGGCGGGGCGGGACGCGTTTCCAGACTAGAAACGAAACACCGGTTTGGCCACGCGCAATGATGTCGGGAAGAGATGCGTGTGTAACAGCACAATCACGGCCGAGGGCACACTCAGACTTTCAAAAGCACACGTGTTTTCCTCGGGCATGGCCAGCACTTGAGACGAGGTCTAAAAGGGCTGGGGGAGGAGTTCCCATCGTGGCTCAGCGGTTAACGAATCCAACTAGGAACCATGAGGTTGCGGGTTCCATCCCTGGCCTCGCTCCGTGGGCTGAGGATCCGGCGTTGCTGTCGCTGTGGTGGAGGCCGGTGGCTACAGCTCCGATACAACGCTTGGTCTGGGAACCTCCACATGCTGTGGGAGCAGCCCTAGAAAAGGCAAAAAGACAAAAATAAATCAATGAAAGGGGGAGGGGGGTGGGGACTGACCGCCTAAGGGCACAGGGACTCGTTGCAGGGCGATGAAAACCTTCCGGAGCCAGAGAGCGGTGCTGGCTGCTCACGGTAAGTGCACTAAATGCCACTGAACAGTGACCTATGTGACTCTTACCACAGAACAAAGAAAAACACCGTCATCGCTGGCCGGCCTCGAGTGTCCGTCAGAGCCATGGCTGGACGAGTGACAGGCCTTGAGGGAGGCCCAGCGTCTGCAGGCTGACGACCATTTATCACACACACCGCTGCCTGTGTTCGCAGCTTGCTAACTACTGCTGTCCCCGTTAACCCACCACCAGAACGTTTGCTGTTCTTGAAGTAAGAAGAAGCCTTGCTTTATCTGCAAAGTTTATTGCATGCTGCACAGGAACAGTGTAACCGAGTTTCAACACGTGAAATTTGTACAGAAAAAGGAACTCCTTTGTTAGCATGATGATCTCTGTCCTTTAAAGAAGAGAGCTGGTGTATAAAGATAGTTTATACACTAAGTCCCAAGGCCCCGAGCTCTAATCTATAACAAAGGAAGTGTAACTCTGCATAGCAAAGAACAGGGGACTCAGAAGAATGGTTCCTTCCTTTTACTAGTCCAAGACTAGTGGCTAGAAAGGCACAGGGGCCTGCTTCAAACTATTTGTGATTCACCAGAAATCTCATTAGCATTGGGACAACTAACCTGCATTCAAGTTTTAGGTTATGGTTCGAGCAGGCTTCAGTGCATCTCAGGCGACATTAATCCTGCGTGTGCGCACACGTGTGTGCATGTACACCGGGCAGGGCTGTGTGCCTGGCTATCCCGGGGACCGGAGAATAACTCTGCTTCTGACTCACTTGCAGCCAGCGGCTAGAGAAAGGCAAGCAAATTTTGGTTCCACATCTCAAGCCCGAGTTATACTGAAGGGCAGGCCTGGAGAGCACAAGCAGAGAAAGATGATACACAGTAAACATTTAGGCTCATTAAACAGAGTGCGCCGGACAAGTGCCAGACACTGCCTCGTGTACTTAACAAAACAACATGTCCTGATGGATAAGCCTCAATACGTACTTCAAAAGGCAGCACTGACAGAGCCGGGACGATGCTGAAGATCACAGCTTCTCGGACTCCCGGCGCTTCCGGGTGCAGGGGCCTGCGTGCTGGGCTGCCAGACCACGGCAGCGTAAAAAGAGACGTCCCTGATGGGAAAATGTGATGGGCGGTATTTTGCAACCTGTATTTGTCTATTAAAACAATTTGACAAAGCTCTCGTGAGCAGTCTCGAGGCCCTCTCAAAACCCATTATGTTCCCTATAAGATCAACTGTGAGTTTTTATTGCTACGTTAATGTAACCGTTAAAGGGAGTAAACATGATTTTGAGATTTCAAGTATGTACTGAGAAAAACGATTTCTTTGGTAAAGATTCTTTTAGAAACTCATTAGCATTTTATAAAGACACCCTTGATACACACTCAAACATGTGTTGGCAGGAAAACAGAAGAATGAATGACCATGGAGATTTTTACAGGAAAGCAAAACAACTCTTTACTCAGAACCCTGTGGGCAAGAGCAGAGATGACAGGAGCATCTGCTGAGATACGTTAAGATGATGTTTTGATCTTCTTCTTTTTTTAATAGTCATTTTCTTTGCCAGGTTCAAGTAGCAGGTGGAGAAATTTTGAGATGGGCCTGGAAGTCAAAAGCCATAGTGGAGGATGGATTCTCTTCCAGGATGGACGAGGTTTACCTAGCTGACCAGAGGGAAAAAGAAAAAAAAGAATATTAGTGGAGAAGATGCTGGATCCACAGCAAGTGGGCCCTGGCCTTGCTCTAAGGCGGGCCTGGGACCCTCAGTAGTGCACCTCGAGTTGCTGACACACTGCTGCTCTTATAAATGTTCCCCAGCCCCCAAATGTGCCAAGCTGCCTCTCAATTTCAAAGAGAGCTTCTCGAGGAAAAAAAACAAAACAAAACAAAACAAAAAAAGGCCTTTTGGTTTTGGAAACACGAGTTGAGAGAATAATTCCCAAAAACTCACTAACCCTCTGCCCTAAATGATTATCTGTGTGCTGTAGAGCAACCAGTGGATCGGGAATGAAGAGGAATCTGAGGGATCTGGGGCTAGAAATTTTTTTTTTTTTTGTCTTTTCTAGGGCTGCACCCACAGCATATGGAGGTTCCCAGGCCAAGGGTCCAATCAGAGTTACAGCTGCCAGCCACAGCCACAGCAATACGGGATCCAAGCCGTGTGTGCGACCTATACCACAGCTCATGGCAATGCCATATCCTTAACCCACTGAGCGAGGCCAGGGATCAAACCCATAACCTCATGGCTCCTAGTCAGATTCGTTAACCACTGAGCCACAACGGGAACTCCAGGGGCTAGAAATGAACCTTGTTTGTATATCTGGAAGGAAATGCAGGACCTAAAAATTAGAATCAAGTCATTTAGAAACAGATTCACAGAGAACAGACCTGTGGCGGCTGAGGGGGTGGGAGTGGGATGGATGGGGAGTTTGGGGTTGGTAGGTGCCAACTATTCCACTTAGAATGGATAAACAATGAGGGATAAGCACAGGGGACTAGATCTAAATCTCCTGGCATAGACCATGACGGAAGAGAATATGAGAAACAGAAGGTATGTATTATGTATGAGGGTCACGATGCTGCAGACCAGAAACTGACACACCATTGGAAATCAACTATACTTCAATTTTTAAAAATCCAAAAAAAAAAGTCATTTATCTTCTCAAAACTAACTTACTGGAAGATGCTTTGCTATCAACCTAGCTTTTAGACCCACTACTGTCTCCTCCCTTGACTCCAAAGTTACATGGTGCTAAGACAGTCCTGGAATAGCTGGACACAGGAGGGTCCCAGGTCAACTACCTTTCAGACAAAGGGAAGATGGGATAAAGCCTTACCTGATGGGGCAGGAACAGATGTGCTGCTCTCCGTGTTGTCTATAGGTGGCTGGTGACTCAGGCAGGATGTCGTGGAACCTTTTAGATGGTGTTTTTGGCTCTTAGGAAGGCTACGGGACCTAGGTGGTTCTGTCCTGCTTGTAATGTCAATGATCTTGTCACAGATCCACTCCTGTGCCTCTGAATGTAAACTCTTGGCAGGTCCCACGGTGTTGCTGATGACTGCCTCTCCGGTTTTTGCTGCTCGGCTGGTTGTTCCTTTGGTGGAGGATCTGGAAAGATATTTTGCTTAGAGTCCTGATTATCCACAAACCAAGGCTTCGTCTTGAAAGAATTATTTTAGATTTTCTTTAATTCTAAGACATGCCTTGGATGTAAACCAACTTTCGGAAGCACAGCATGGGAGGGCTGGAAGGGACACTGGAGATCACAGAACACACTAGTTCCCAAATGGTGTCCTACCAGGTTCCATGGGACTGTGGAGCGGGGGCTAGGAGTAGCTAAGCACGCAGTGTTCCGGGAACCCTGTCCCTACTTCGAGTAGCTGCAGGCCTCGGCCAGTGAGGCAGGATGAGGACTCACATGGGTTTACTAGCTCCAGTGTTCTTCCCACGCCATCACGGCGCCTCTTAGCAGGTTCTTATTTCCATGGGCCTTGTAGGTTAATGTCTTTTCATGCAATCACCTATTTCAAGAATCCATTCCTGTTCTTCCAACCTAACCTCTGACCCTAGGTTTCCCATATGTACAATGAGGGCTTTGATATCAAACTCAGAGTTGCAAAGAGAATTTAAATAGGTTTTTACGCCTGACACTCAGTCAATGACACTGCCCCTGACTTTCTCTGACACAATACTTAACCAGTCTAAATAAAAGCACAGTTTGGAGTCTAGTGTATCTGGGTCTGAAATTTGGGCTCTGCCCTTGAACAGTGGGATACTGGGCAAATAAGGCCTCAGTCTCCTCATCTGTAAAATGGGGATGCTTATCCTTACTAAGCAAGATGCTGTGGGGATCACTTTGTTTCTAAAAGTCAAGTGCCTGAAATAGTGTTCGGCAGAAACTGAGGATTCTGTCACTAATGTCTTGCGTCCTTCTAAAAAGGCCGATCATCACCCCCAAGTGTGCTCTGATGACCTCCCCGAGTGACTCACCTGCTACTCTTTGTCCGATTCAAAGGGTCTTTCACCTGTTTTTGTCTAAAGGTTTTCGTGTCACAATTAAAAAATGTTGTTGCATCTTTGTAGCTGTGGCTAGAAGTGGCATCTAAAAACACCAGCTTGTGAGCGTTCTTCACATTTTTAAAATGTGTTTTCAGTTTTGTGGATGAATCTATGCCATTTATAAAAGCTGGAGGAAAAATAAAGAGCAACAAGATTAAAACTGGTGTTTCAATGCCAAAGACAAGCAAAAGGAAGGCTGTGGCCCAGCTGGGCTTGGGGGAGGGACGCCTGCCTGAAGGCAGGAGCTGTCATGCAGCAGGACCCAGCACGTGTACCCACCCTGCCCTCAAAGCACCGGGGCTGGGGCTCACCTTTACGGCCCCTGCCCTCTCTCCTCTGCCAGGCAAGAAGGACAGCCCTCGGGCAGGGCGGCACCACGCTTCTTGCCCTCCTCCGGATGACCATCTCATTTCAGTCTCGCCTCCAACCTTGACCTTTCCCAATGCCCTAAGGCAGAGCCTACACCGCCCCTGCTCCTACTGCTCCTACTGCTCCGCTCTCATTGCATTTTGACCAAACTTCTTATAGTGCCACCAGCTGGTGGCAGCAGCACAGTCTGCTCATGCCTGGCTTGCCACCGGCTGTGCTTCCAAGGCTGAGGGCCATGCCTCTCCAGGAGCCAGCTCAGCGCCGGATGTGTGTGTTGACAGCCACTGTGGCATAAATGGTGGGCGAGCTGTGTCTTCTCAAATGCTGTTACTGTGGCCATAAAGTGGTTCCCACTCACTAGGGAATGAACCACACTCAACAATACACCTTAAGGGGCACTCCTATCATGACATGATTTTCATTTTCTCTCTCTGAGGGAGAGTGGCATTCTACCTCTAGCTGTGGTCAGTTATGAATGGCGCACCAGGTCCTCAACTACAAGATGCTAGTAAGCTTCACGTTGAGTTGAGAAAGACCTGCCTGATCTACACTCTCTCAGCACAACCTGAAAAAAATAGCAGCTGTAGCAGCAGCTAGTGTTTATTGAGAGTGTACCATGTGTCAGGCACTCTTGTCAGCATTACACGGATGACCTCACTGCAACCTCAGACCCACCCTAGGAGGAGAACAGCATTAGCTTCCCCTTTTCCAGTCAGGAAAACTGAACATAGAGAGGTTAACCGACTTGCTCAAAGCCACACAGCTCAGAAGTGGAGGAGCCCCTGGATGAGCCTAGACAAGTCTAGCTCCTAAACAGTGACAACAGAGCTCAAAAGGCAAGCAAACCTGATGGATACAGGTCATCGAAGGAATCGATGTCACTTTCTGGCTCGTCCTCATCGTCTGCCTCGTCGTCCTCATGTGCATCATTGCTGGATGCTTCTGCAGCCTACAAAGAAAAAAGAAAGTCATGATTACATCTAATACTCAATCATCCTGACTTAGTTATTTCAAAGAACACAGATTTCATGCCTGGACTGATGGCTAAGTTTTGTCATTTCAATTAAAAAGTAAAAAAAAAATCTCTAACCTCTGTGGTCCCAGGAATCTCCAGAGGACAGGCCAGGCGGCCCAAGTTGTGTCTTTCAGCTAGGGACAGGACTGAAAGATCTCCCTGAATGGGAGCCAAGGGACAACAGCTTGGGGCTGGCATCTAGGCTCTGCCCACTTGGAATCCTAACCAAGCCAAGGCTGGGCCAGTTTGCAAACTGCTTAAAAAGTTCTTGACTGCTGCTGGAGGCAAGACTTCTCAGGACAATCTCTGAGATGGTGACTCCCAGCACTTTCCAGAAGTGACATTTGTAGTCTAAATTTTCATAATGATGTGAATGACCCTATCTGGGCAAATGTAAGTAGGCAAAATATCAGTTTTGTAGCTCACAGGGTAAAGAACACGGCATATGGGGTGGCAGAGGAAGACTCAGACACATGCAAACCATCAAAAGACAGACGATTAAGGGAGAAACAAATACTTATGAAACAGACCCTAAAAGCACTAACTGTAAAGGAAAAATACCTGCTACATTTGAGTTCATCAGCTTCTGTTCATCAAAAGACAGTGAGAGTGTGAGGCAAATTACAGCATGGGGCTCGGTACCTCCAATAAACATGTCCAAAGGGCTCAGAACCAGGGCAGATAAAATCTCCTACAGATGGACAGGAAAAAGGTAGGTGGCCCAACAGAAACAGGGGCAAAGGACTTGAAAAGGCACTTCACCGAAGTGGATCTCCACAGTAAGGCACCTGACTCCATTAAGCATCAAAAAATACAGATAAATTCAGCGACGTGAAATTCAAGAACTTCTATGCGGCAGCAGACAGTAATCGGAAAAGACAAGCCACAAACTGGAAGAAGATACCTGCAACACACACAAGCAAGAAAGGAGAAGTATCTAAAACATTTAAAGAAATGTCTAAGTAAGAAAAAAACAAGTCAGCCAGAAAGTTTTGGGCAAAAGACCTAAACAAGTGTTTCACACAAGAAAAAAACATGAAAGCTAACTAAAGATATGAAAACATGCTGAACCTTTTTAATAATCAGGGAAATGCCAATGTGATACATTATTTCATTACCACTAGATAGACAAAAATTAAAAAGTTTGGAATAAGAGTTCTTTTGTGGAGCAGTGGGTTAAGGACCGGTGGTGTTGCTGCTGTAGCACAGGTTTGATCATGGGTCCAGGAAGGTCTATGTGCCACCGTTGTGGACAAAAAAAAAAAAGTCAGCAAGAATGTGCGGCAACCCGAAGTGTTATACACTGCTGGTAGGAGCATGCAGACTACCTGTATGGCATTCGAATCTGGCTTTCTTGTCCGCTTCATGGTTTCCTCAATTCTCTATTTAAAGGAAAATAAAAATTCAAATGTGAAAACAGTAGTCCTGAAGAAGTTGATCATTTCCATCTTCCAGAAGTGGCCATTATCCACGACCGTTCCAAAGCCACAGATCCAACCAGTGCAAGATGCTGGGCCAGCCCCTGGGCCCATTCCTCCAAGGCCAGTGTCACAGTCATCTAGGAAATGCCCTGAGTGGTGACAGATGTACCTGTTACCCTAACAACAGAAATCCAAATGACTTCTCACACCTGATTTTGCAGACTTGGAAATTAATTACTTAGATTTAAGCACATATTATTACAAACCAGTTAGAACTTGGGAACATGATTTTAGTGTAAACAGACTCTGACTGAAGCAGACGTTAATGACAAAAATGCACCCCAACGATGCGACCCTGTCAGAGGTTTTGTCACTAGGAGCGCACACAGGAGGGTAAGAGTCCTGCCCGCCTGTCCCCCTGCAGCGCACACTTCTCCCCCTGAGGTGAGGAGAGCTGCAGCACTCTGGCCTCCTCAGGGTGACTGATCTGCTGACGAAGAGGCCATGCAGCACCTCGGCCCGGGGCCTAACTTGCTCCCAGATGAGCCACCTGAGTCGCAGAGTGAGGTCCTACCTTACGAGCAGCCTGTGCCTTGGCCTCCCACAGAGGCCTGCACCTTCTGCTGCTTTCCACTCGGTTGCTGCGATTTCTAGCCCAGTTTAGAAAAAACTCTAACTTCCACCAACCCCTACCATGACTTGAGTGATTCTGTTCAAGAAACTTTATTCCCAGAGGTTTGCTGTACTGAAACATCCCTGTAATGGTCACCAGAGGTCCAAGAGGAAGAGGTATAAGGGGTAGGAGACCATTCCAGGGAGAAGAGGTCAGATTCTTGGATAAGAGAGTATGGAAGGAAGACAACCAAGGCTAGCATATCACTTGTCATTTTCAAAACCATGTCTGATATCATGTGTCCAACATTGTTTTAAACAAAGAACTAAACTGCCCAAAACAGAAAGAGTACCTTTTTTCTTTCTTTCTTTTTTTTTTTTTTTTTTTTTTTGTCTTTTTGTCTTTTGTTGTTGTTGCTATTTCTTGGGCCGCTCCCGAGGCATATGGAGGTTCCCAGGCTAGGGGTCTTATCGGAGCTGTAGCCCCCGGCCTACGCCAGAGCCACAGCAACGCGGGATCCGAGCCGCGTCTGCAACCTACACCACAGCTCACGGCAACGCCAGATCGTTAACCCACTGAGCAAGGCCAGGGACCGAACCCGCAACCTCATGGTTCCTAGTCGGATTCGTTAGCCACTGCGCCACGACGGGAACTCCCCTTTTTTCTTTCTAATCTCTCCTGTAAATTCTGTAACATAATTTTCTCCTGCTCCTTCTTGCGTCTGTCTGATTCCTCCTGAGCCTTTATTTTGGCATCAGCTTTCTAGGAAATTTGTATAAAAATATCATTTAATCTCAATACATCTGAGTGACATCTGTGAAACAGTAAGATGTTATCCAGAATAAAAGAATGATGTAACTTTTTTTTTTTTCATTTTTAAGGCCACGCCTGCGGCATATGGAGGTTCCCAGGCTAGGGGTTGAATCGGATCTGCCAGCCTACACCACGGCCATGGCAATGCCCACTGAGCGAAGCCAGGGATAGAACCAGCGTTCTCATGGACACTAGTTGGATTCATTTCCACCGTGCCACAACGGGAACCCCAGAATGTAACCTTTTGATTGAGACTACCCACATTGATAACATCCACGGGCCATCGGTTTTTCAAAAGCATTAGGAACAATGTACAGAACTATGACTTTGAGGGTTTAGAGAGCATGCAACTCCCCTCAAGGACCTCAGGATTATCAGAGCGCTCTAGCTTCCAAGTATGTGACTGTGTAGTCTTCCACTGACACAGGCAGCAGGAGCCAAGTCTCATGCTTCTCAAAAACACCAAGAAGATTCTTAATGGTACTTTCTCAAGGGATGCAAATGCATACGGTCCTTTCTGAAACACATAACTGATTTTGATAAATGATACACTAGAACTAGAATATAAAGTAGGCTATAATAATAATTTAAACTGAGTATATAGTCTGAGCTCAGTTTGGGGATTTACTTACCTGGGCATTTAAATTTATATGGGTGAGACATTCTTATTGGTGAATTGGATGATGCTAAACGTTTAGAGGTATTCATTCATCATTTTTATCTGTTGGGGGTATGAGTAGAGGGGTGCAAACGTAAGTGCCACCAAAGTATGCAGGACTGGGAAAACTCACATGGGACATTTAACCTCTGCGAGGAATTTGGATGTCCTGAAACCAAGCTGTAATACTATTTATGTAGAAAAACAAAAGAACTACTAATCTGTAATTTGTTGCTTTCTACTTTTTTTCCCCACTCGGAAAGCATTCTAGGATTCTGCCAAGGGGGGTTAAGAACGACTCACAGCGATATTGGGTAACAGCTAGATTGTCATGTGAAAATGCAAGCAGGGCATGCCACATCTGCTCATTTTCTTTCTTGGAGATACAGACTTTTGCTCTGGGCTTCAACTGAATTTTAGAATTTGGTTCTCATCCTTTGATCAAGCTTAGAGCCAGCAAACCTGGAGCTGTACATTCTGGTCTTGATTCTGACTTCCTTTCTTCTTTTCGAACTCCTTTGGTTGTTGCCCATCTTCAAATTTTGAGAACGCTTCTTCTTGGCCTTCATCCACTTTCTTTGTCATGTCTTTTATTTTTCTGATGACACAGAATATGTAAATAACTCTTAGTGTGTACATTTTTATAGGCAAAGTGCTTGTGTATAGTAATTCAATTTATATCAGACTCACCACATTTTCTGTGCTGTTACACGATTTGCATAATTTCACTTTTTTAAATGGGGAAACTAGCCCTTGGGAGTAGAAAAAGATTTCTATCAAGTAGTAGGCTATTTTGTGGCATCTTAAAACACAATTGCATGCACACGTACACATGTGTAATCACTCCCCAACTGTCATAGACATATTCTCACACCTATCTCACAGGAGGGTAGGAGAGGGAATTTAGAGGAGGGTCTGGTTGTGCTGTCTACAATGACCAGTATTCAGGGCCTTTAAAATGTTAAGTCAAGTCAGCTCTGTTTACATGAAGCAATGAATAATATTCTTCAAGTTACAGGGTTTTTTGTTATTCGCAATGTCTCCTCCCCTCTCCTAAACCCATACAAGGTACTTGGAAAACATGTGATTGTGATTGAATACAGGGGTTCCCACTGTGGCACAGTGGGTTAAGGATCCAGCATTGTCTCTGTGGGCCATGCAGGTTTGATCCAGTGGGTTAAAGGTCCAGCATTGCTATCACTGTGGTGTAGGTCACAGGTGTGGCGCAGCAGATTCGATCCCTGGCCTGTGAACTTCCATGTGCTGCAGGTATGCCTGCCCCCGCCCCGCCCGAAAAACAACCAAAAAGCCCACTTAATACTTAAATACAAAATCAGGACTATGCTTATTCATTGCAGGCAGTGGACAGAAGTTTATATTACACGGGCCACAAATCAAATGGGCCTTAAAATCAAGGATTAAGAAACCTTTAGATTGAGATGGAGTGCACCCAACTACCCAACTGTACAGGGTATTTGTGGCCATTGGAAACCTAGTAAAACACAAAAAAGTATCATTTCAAGTTCACAAATTGTTTTTTGGGGGTAACTTTTAAAAGAATTATTTTATTTTTTTTGGCCATTCCTGCAGCATGCAAAAGTTCCTGGGCCAGGGATTGAACCCACACCACAGCTATAATCACAGCAGTGACAGTGCTGGATTCTTTACCTGCTGAGCATGAGGGAACTCTGTTTTTGGGTAACTTTTTCTTCACACTTACCAAAAAAAAGTTTCAAGCAAAGCTGCTTTATTAGTTACTAACTCTGTGTGTGTGTGTGTGTGTGTGTGTGTGTGTATTATTTTTTATGAACTGTTCAAGGAGTGAATTCTGGACTTAAAAAATGTATAAAGAATGTCACTGGGGCAAATGGCAAAACTGGATTAGGAAATGATACATTTCCTGATTTTTGTTATCATACTGTGGTTATGTCAGAGAAAGCTTTTATTCCTAGGAAGCATACACGGAAGTATTTAGGAGGAAGGGTCATGATGTGTGCCACTTATTCTTGAACAGGTTTACACCTTCTAAGGTTACAAGAGACATTTGAAATGAAAGAAAAGGGGCGCCAGTGGAATGCCAACACAAACAGTCTTGTGTGATCACTCATGTGCTACTGCTGAGATCCAGGCCCCAGACATGTGCTCGGGTCTCTATGCATTTTCACAGCGCACCTTAACAGCCCATGACCCACAGGGACTAAAGAGGACCATACGCTCATGTACATGCCAGCCTGACGTCTGCTGGAAATGCTCCCCACGCTTATTTAGAAGGCAACGAGTCATTTCTGATTCATACTGAAGAAAAAGTCAGTTACCCTTTGAGAATTTATAATATACACATCTAACTTGAGGGTAAGTTTTGACTTTCAGAATTTGGGCCCCAGCCAACATTTATAGTATAGAAAGGATGATTTGGTGCCAACCTTTGTTCCATCTCTTTTTGTGGTCTTTCTTCCTCTTTTTCTTTTTGTTCACGAGCAACACGTCGTTTTTCTGCCAAAATTTTTGTTCCCTCCTTGGCATTCATAGGTCCTGGTGTGCTTTTATTACCAGACTCTAGTTTAAATTAACATATAAAACACTTAAGTTTAGGGAACTTACTGCCTCTAAGTCCAACAAAGAGGTGCAAGACAACCTACAATGTTAAAAAAAAAAAGCCAAACAGTACATCCATGATCTAAAATATATAAACTACAAGCGATTTATCAAAGAGATTTTAAAACTCCAACTCCCACCCCCCAACCCCACCCTGAGTAGTAGCATTTTGTTTCTTTTTAAAAGACTACAGGACTACTTGTTCCCAAATGAAATAATGTACTCCCACTATGGTATAACTGTTTTAAGATATCAGACTAAACTGCCCCTATGGAAAAAAAAAATATAAGATTAGGACATACTGAATACAGAGGAAGAAACAGCTGTGCATGGTCCAAATGAAGTGAATAAATCTTAAATACATGATTAAACAAAAATATATCCAGCATACATTTTGAAAATTGTGCATATCTACTAAATAATTAATAGTATGTTACTGTATTTGGTTGATAATAAATTGGCTAACTGTAGATAACCAAAGAAATCAAGACTATCAGTAAAACACAGTGACCACATGGAGGCATAATATTTAGTCCATGTGACTAATTACTTTAAATATACTACATACAAAAGTGAGACTTTTTAAGACATTAGGATTAATAATTTGTAATAAAAAGACTGTTTCTGTTACCAAAAAAAAAGTCACTGTGGAATTGCTTCAAAAAGTGAAATTCTGGAGTTCCTGTTGTGGCTTAGTGGGTTAAGAACCTGACATAGTGTCTGTGAGGACACAGGTTCACTCCCTGGCCTTGCTCAGTGGGTTAAGGATGTGGCATTGCCATGAGCTATGGTGTAGGTAGCAGATGAGACTTGGATCCAGTGTTGCTTGTGGCTGTGGGGTGGGCCAGAAGCTGCAGCTCTGATTTGACCCCTAGCCCAGGAACTTTCATATGCTGCAGGGGCAGCCCTAAAAAAGAAAAAAAAAAAGCAAAATTCCCTAGTATATTTAAAATTAAGTAATATACATGGATATTAAAAATGCATGTGATACAAAAAAATTAAACAGCAACATCTTTCATAAATAGATGCAAAAATTCTCAATGAAATATTAGCAAACCAAATCCAACAACACATAAAAAATAGCATACACTATAGTCAAGTTGGACTCATCCCAGGGTCACCCAAGGATGGTTCAACATATGCAAATAAATCTATGTGATACATCACAACAAAAGACAAAAACTACACAATCATCTCAACAGGTGCAAAAAAAAAGCATATGATAAAAAATTCAACATTCATTCATGATAAAAAACCCTGACTAAAGTGGATATAGAGGGAACATATCTCAACATAATAAAAGCTATTTATGATAACACCCACAGCCAACATAATACTCAACACTGAAAAGTTGAAAGCCTCCCTGCTAAAATATGGAACAAGACAAGGATGCTCACTCTCACCACTTTTATTAAACATAGTATTGGAAGTCCTAGTCACAGCAATCAGACAAACAAAAGAAATAAAAATCCAAATTGGGAGAGAAGAGGTAAAACTGTCACTATATACAGATGACATGATTCTATGCACAGAAAACCCACACAAGAATCCACACAAAAGCTACTGGAACTGATCAACAAATTCAGCAAAGTAGCAGGATATAAGATTAACATTAAGAAATTTGTTGCATTTCTTTCACTAACAATGAAATACCAGAAAGGGGAAGCAAAAAAAAACCCTTTTAAAAGCACATCAAAAAGAATAAAATACTTAGGAATAAACCTGACCAAGGAGATAAAAGACTCATATGCTGAGAACTGTAAAACACTGATAAAGGAAACTGAAGATGATTTAAAGAAATATAAAGCTATCCCATGCTCTTGGATTGGAAGAATTACTACTGTTCAGATGGCCATACTACCCAAGCAATCTACAGATTTAATGTGATCCCTATCAAATTACCCGTGATATATTTCACGGAACCAGAACAAATAATGCTAAAATCCACATAACCTAAAATCCATATATAACCGTAAAAGACCCAGAATTGCCAAAGCAATGCTGAGGAAAAAGATCAAAGCTGGAGACCTAACCCTCCCAGACTTCAGACAATACTACAAAACTATGTAATCAAAGGAGGATGGGGAGTTCCCGATGTGGCGCAGTGGTTAACGAATCCGACTAGGAACCATGAGGTTGCGGGTTCGGTCCCTGCCCTTGCTCAGTGGGTTAAAGATCTGGCGTTGCCGTGAGCTGTGGTGTAGGTTGCAGACGCGGCTCGGATCCCGCGTTGCTGTGGCTCTGGTGTAGGCCAGTGGCTACAGCTCCAATTGGACCCCTAGCCTGGGAATCTCCATATGCCGCGGGAGTGGGCCAAGAAATAGCAAAAAAAAAAAAAAAAAAAAAAGAGGATGGTATTGGCACATGCAGACATACAGATCACTGGAACATAAGCAAGAGCCCAGAAATAAATCCATACACCTATGGTCAATCAATCTTCAACAAAGGAGGGAAGAAATTACGGTGGAGAAAAGACAGTCTCTTTGGCAAGTAGTACTGGGAAAACTGGACAGCTACATGTAAAAGAATGAAATTAAAACATTCTCTGTATGTGTAACTGGGTCACCATGCTGTACAGTAGAAAACTGACAGAACACTGTAAACCAGCTAAAATGGAAAAAAATAAAAATTATAAAAATAACAACAAACATTCCCTAATACCATACACAAAAATAAACTCAAAATGCATTAAAGACTTAAATATAAGACATGACACCATAAAACTCCTTAGAAGTGAACACAGGCAAAATATTCTGACATAAATTGTACCAATGTTTTATTAGATCAGTCTCCCAAGGTAATAGAAATAAAAACAAAAATAAACAAATGGGACCTACTCAAATTTCTAGCAAAGGAAACCATAAAAAAAAAGAAAAGACAACCTATGGAATGGGAGAAAATAGCTGCAATTGATGCACACAACGAGGGCTTAATTTCCAAAATATATAAAAAGGAAGAGAAGAGCTACTCCACAGAGAAAGGAGCACTTGAGAAAACATAGCAGAGGAGACAGGATATTAAGATGGCAGAGCAGAAGGACTGGGGCTCACCTTCTCTCATGAAGACAACAAAACTACAGCCAATTGCTGAACAACCATCAACACAACAGACTGGAAACTACCAAAGAAGTTATTCTACACCAAAAGACAAAGAAGAAGCCACATCGAGATGGCAGGAGGGGCACCTATGTGATATAAGCAATCCCATACCTGCCAGGTGGGCAACCCACAGACTGGAAAGGTTCATGCACAGGAGTGAGAGTTCCAACCTCAGGTCAGGTTCCCACGTGTGGGGGTCTGGCATTGGGAGGAGAAGCCCCCGGAGCATTTGGCATTGAAGGCCAGCAGGGCTTGTACACAGAAGCTCCACAGGACTGGGGGAAACAAAGAATGCACTCTTGAAGGGCACACATGAGTTTTCATGTGCCCTGGGTCCCAGGGCAAAGCAGACACTCCATAAGAACCGGGTCAGACCAACCTGCAGATCTCAGAGGATCTCCTGGGAAAACAGGAGGCAACTGTGGTTCATTGTGGGGGAAGGGCATTGGAGGCAAAGGTCTCGGGAATAATCATCAGCATGAACTCCCCTGGAGGTGGCCATTTTGGAAAAATCTGGTCCCACCCATCAGGGCTGAGAAGCCCTAAGCCAAACAACAAACCATGTGGGAACACAGCCCCACCCATCAGCAAACGGGCTGTCTAAAGACCTCCTAGGCACATATTTGCCTCTAACCACACCTAGAGACAAAGCCACACCCACCAGAGGGATAAGAATCCCCCCCCACGCGCCCCCACAGTTGGGCAGGCACCGGTCCCTCTTATCAGGAAGCCTGCAGCAAGCTCCCATACTAATTTCAGCTATAAGCAGGCAGACGTCAGAAGCAAGAAAGGCTACAACCCTATTGCCTGCAATAAGGAGATGACAAACAAAAGCTATACAAAATGAAAAGGCAGAGAATTATGAAGCAGATAAAGGAACAAGAAAAAAATCCCAGAAAAGCAGCTAAGTAATCTGGACATTAGCAACCTCCATGAAAAAGACTTTAGACTAAATTTAGTGAAGATGATTTAAAATCTTGGAAATAAATGGGAGGCAAAGACTCATAAATTATAAGAAACACTGAACAAAGAAATAAAAGATTTAAAGATTAAGCACAGAGTTCCCATTGTGGTGCAGCAGAATCAAATCCAACTAGGAACCATGAGGTCACGGGTTCGATCCCTGGCCTTGCTCAGTGGGTTAAGGATCCGGCATTGCCATGAGCTGTGGTGTAGGTCGCAGACGTGGCTCAGATCTGGTGTTGCTGTGGCTCTGGTGTAGGCCGGTGGCTACAGCTCCGATTAGACCCCTAGCCTGGGAACCTCCATATGCCGTGGGTATGGCCCTAAAAAGCAAAAAAAAAAAAAAAAAAAAAAAGAAAGAAGAAAAGTAGTCATTATAAACCTGGGTAGATTGACTAACAGCTGAATCATTTTTAAATATGCACACAAATTCTTTAACCCTCTTCCCTTCAAAAGGTAGAGCCTCAGTGGTTAATGAATCCGACTAGGAACCATGAGGTTGCGGGTTTGATCCCTGGCCTTGCTCAGTGGGTTGAGGATCCGGCATTGCCATGAGCTGTGGTGTAGGTCGCAGACGTGGCTCAGATCTGGTGTTGCTGTGGCTCTGGTGTAGGCCGGTGGCTACAGCTCCGATTAGACCCCTAGCCTGGGAACCTCCATATGCCGTGGGTATGGCCCTAAAAAGCAAAAAAAAAAAAAAAAAAAAAAGAAAGAAGAAAAGTAGTCATTATAAACCTGGGTAGATTGACTAACAGCTGAATCATTTTTAAATATGCACACAAATTCTTTAACCCTCTTCCCTTCAAAAGGTAGAGCCTCAGTGGTTAATGAATCCGACTAGGAACCATGAGGTTGCGGGTTTGATCCCTGGCCTTGCTCAGTGGGTTGAGGATCCGGCATTGCCATGAGCTGTGGTGTAGGTCGCAGACGTGGCTCAGATCTGGTGTTGCTGTGGCTCTGGTGTAGGCCGGTGGCTACAGCTCCGATTAGACCCCTAGCCTGGGAACCTCCATATGCCGTGGGTATGGCCCTAAAAAGCAAAAAAAAAAAAAAAAAAAAAAGAAAGAAGAAAAGTAGTCATTATAAACCTGGGTAGATTGACTAACAGCTGAATCATTTTTAAATATGCACACAAATTCTTTAACCCTCTTCCCTTCAAAAGGTAGAGCCTCAGTGGTTAATGAATCCGACTAGGAACCATGAGGTTGCGGGTTTGATCCCTGGCCTTGCTCAGTGGGTTGAGGATCCGGCATTGCCATGAGCTGTGGTGTAGGTCGCAGACAGACGTGGCTGAGATCTGGCGTTGCTGTGGCTGTGGTGTAGGCCGGTGGCTACAGATCTGATTAGACCCCTACCCTGGGAACCTCTATATGCTGCGGGTGTGGCCCTAAAAAGGACAAAAGACAAAAGAAAAAGAAAAGATTAAGCAGGCAGATATGCAAAATATAATAACTGAAAAAAAATCTCTAAAAGGAACCAATGGCAGAATATAGGAGGCAGAAGAATGATTAAGCGAGGTGGAAGACAAGACTGATGGAAAGCACTGAGGCAAAAGAGAAAAAAGTCTGAAAAGAAATTAATATAGTCTCAGAGAATGCTGGGACAACTTTAAATGCACCAACATCCACATTATAGGGGAACCAGAAGGAGAAGAGAGAAAGAGCCAGAAAAAATATTTGAAGAGATAATGGCCAAAAACTTCCCTAACATGGGAAAAGAATCACTCACTCAAGTCCAGGAAGCAAAACAAGTACCATATAAAATAAACCCAAGGAGGAACACCATGAGACACATATTAATCGAACTGACCAAAAGTAAAAACAAAGAGAAAATATTGAAAGAAGCTAAAGTGGAGTTCCCCTTATGGTGCAGTGGAAAGAAATCCAACTAGTATCCTTGAGGATGTGGGTTTGATCTCTGGCCTCGCTCAGTGGGTCAGGGATCTGGCATTGCCGTGAGCTATGGTGTAGGTCACAGACACACGGCTCGGATCCTGTGTTGCTGTGGCTGTGGGGTAGGCCAGCAGCTGCAGCAGCTCTGATTCAACTCCTAGCCTGGAAACATCCATATGCTGCTGGTGTGGCCATAAAATAAAAATAGCAAGCAAGCTAGGGAAAAGGAACAAATGACATACAAAGGAATGCCAATAAGGTGATAGGCTGATTTTTGAGCAGAAACTCTACAGGCCAGAAGGGGGTGGCATGATATACTTAAAGTGATGAAAAGCAAAAAACCTCCAACCAAGAATACTCTACCCAGCAAGGCTCTCATTCACATTTGAAGCAGAAATCAAAAGTTTTACAGATAAGCAAAGGTTAAGAGAACTCAGCACCACTAGGGAAAACTGGACAGCCACATGGAAAGAATGAAATTAGAACACTCCCTAACACCATACACAAAAATA
Organism: Sus scrofa; assembly: GCF_054392235.1. NCBI lineage: Eukaryota > Metazoa > Chordata > Mammalia > Artiodactyla > Suidae > Sus > Sus scrofa. The sequence goes on from NC_139401.1 coordinate 121,608,977, forward strand.
AACTCCAAATGGATTAAAGACCTAGATATAAGACCAGACACTATCAAACTCCTAGAGGAAAACATAGGCCAAACACTCTCTGACATAAACGACAGCAACATCTTCTCAGATCCACCTATCAGAGTATTGACAATAAAAAGAAAAATAAACAAATGGGACCTACTCAAACTTCAAAGTTTCTGCACAGCAAAGGAAACCCTAAACAACACAAAAAGACAACCCACAGAATGGGAGAAAATCTTTGCAAATGAATCGACAGACAAGGGATTAATCTCCAAAATTTATAAACAACTTCTGCAGCTCCATACCAAAAAAACAAACAACCCTATCAAAAAATGGGCAGAAGATCTAAACAGACAGTTCTCCAAAAAAGACATACAGATGGCCGAGAAACACATGAAAAGATGTTCAACATCACTCATTATTAGAGACATGCAAATCAAAACCACTCTGAGGTACCACCTTACACCAGCCAGAATGGCCATCATGCAAAAGTCTACAAACAATAAGTGCTGGAGAGGGTGTGGAGAAAAAGGAACCCTAGTACACTGTTGGTGGGATTGTCAATTGGTGCAACCACTGTGGAAAACAGCATGGAGATTCCTCAGAAAACTAAACATAGAACTACCATTTGATCCAGCAAGCCCACTCCTGGACATCTATCCAGAGAAAACCATGACTCGCAAAGACACATGTACTCCAATGTTCATTGCAGCACTATTTACAATAGCCAAGACATGGAAACACCCTAAATGTCCATCGACAGAGGAGTGGATCAAGAAGATGTGGTACATATACACAAGAATATTACTCAGCCATCAAAAAGAATGAAGTACCAGCATTTTTAGCAACATGGATGGACCTAGAAACTATCATGCTAAGTGAAGTCAGCCATACAATGAGACACCAACATCCAATGCTTTCACTGACATGTGGAATCTGAAAAAAGGACAGACGGAACTTCTCTGCAGAACAGATGCTGACTCACAGACATTGAAAAACTTATGGTCTCCAAAGGAGACCGTTTGGGGGGTGGGGGGATATGCTTGGGCTGTGGGATGGAAATCCTGTGAAATCAGATTGTTATGATCATTATACAACTACAGATGTGATAAATTCATTTGAGTAATAAAAAAATGAAAAAAAAATAAAAGAATTCAGCACCACTAAACCAGATTTACAACAAATACTAAAGGAACTTCTCTAGGTGGAAAATAAAACAAAAAAAATTACAAATGACAAAACTCATGGTAAATGCATACATATAGTAAAGGTAGGAAATCATCCACATACAAATATGCTACCAAACCCAGAAATCCTGAGGAGGGTATAAATGAAGGATACTGGAGATGCATTTGCAATTAAGAGACTAGCAACTTAAAACAATCGTGTGTGTGTGTGTGTGTGTGTGTGTGTGTGTGTGTGTGTGAGACACACACACACACTCCTATATCAAAACTTCATGCTAACTGCAAACAAAAAATCTACAAAAGGAGTTCCCATCATGGCCCAGAATAAACAAATCTGATTAGGAACCATGAAGTTGTGGTTTCGACTTCTGGCCTTGCTCAGTAGGTTAAGGATCCGATGTTGTTGTGAGCTCTTGTGTAGGTCACAGACATGGCTTGGATCCCCCATGGCAGTGTCTATGGCATAGGCCAGCAGCTGCAGCTCCGATTCAACCTCTATCCTGGGAACCTCCATGTGCCACAGGTGTGGCCCTAAAAAGCAAAAAAAAGAAAAAAAAATATACACACACACACACACACACATACATACACATATACAATAGGGACACACACAAATAGGAAAAAGAAAATCAAATACAACATAAAGATAGTCATCAAACCACAATAGAAGAGAACAAGAGAAGAAAAAAAGACCATAAAAAAAATCCAAAACAATTAACAAAATGGCAATAAGATGGAGTTCCCGTCGTGGCACAGTGGTTAACGAATCCGACTAGGAACAATGGGGTTGCAGGTTCGGTCCCTGCCCTTGCTCAGTGGGTTAGTGATCCGGCGTTGCCGTGAGCTGTGGTGTAGGTTGCAGATGCGGCTTGGATCCCGCGTTGCTGTGGCTCTGGCATAGGCCAGTGGCTACAGCTCCGATTCGACCCCTAGCCTGGGAACCTCCATATGCCGAGGGAGCGGCCCAAGAAATAGCAAAAAGACCAAAAAAAAAAAAAAAAAAAAAGGCAATAAGAGCATACATATCAATAATTACCTTACATGTAAATGGACTAAATGACCCAACCAAAAGACATAGACTAGCTGAATGCATACAAAAACAAGACCCATTTATATGCCATCTTCAAGAGAACTACTTCAGTTCTAGGGACACGTTTAAACTGAAAGTGAGAGGATGGAAGAAAATATTCCATGGAAATGAAAATCAAAAGAAAGCTGGAGTAGCAATATTCAGACAAAACAGACCTTAAAATAATGTTATAAGAGACAAAGGACATTACATAATAATCAAAGGATCAATCCAACAAGAAGACTGTAAATATATATGCACCCAACATAGGATCATCTCAATATATAAGGCATCTGCTAAGAGCCTTAAAAGGAGAAACTGACAACAACACAATAATAGTGGAGGACTTTTAACACTTCACTTACAGCAATGGACAGAGCATCCAGAAAGAAAAATCAGCAAGGAAACAGAGGCCCTAAGTGATGCATTAGACCAGATGGATTTAATGGATATTTATAGAATATTCCATCCAAAACCAGCAGAACAAAAACCACGTTCTTCTCAAGTGCACACAGAACATTCTCTAGGATAGATCATATTCTGGGCCACAAATCAAGCCTTGGTAAATTTAAGAAAATTGAAATCACATCAATTATCTTTTCCAACCACAATGCTATAAGACTAGAAATCAACAAGGAAAAAAACTGCAAAAAACACAAACACGTGGAGACTAAACAACATGCTATGAAACAACCCATGGATCACTGAAGATATCAAAGAGGAAATTAAAAAATACCTAGAAGCAAATGACAACAAAGACACAACAATCCAAAACCTATGGGACTCAGCAAAAGCAGTTCTAAGAGGGAAGTTTATAGCAATACAAGCCTACCTCTGGAAACAAGAAAAATCTCATATAAACAATCTAACTTTATGCCTAATGAGACTAAAGAAGAACAGACAAAACCCAAAGTTAGCAGAAGGAAAGAAATCATAAAGATTGGAGCAAAAATAAATGAAACAGAAAGAAAACCATAGAAAAGATCAATGAAACTAAAAGCTGGTTCTTTGAAAAGATCAACAAAATTGATAAACCCTTAGCCAGACTCATCAAGAAAAAAGAGACGACTCAAATCAATAAAATTAGAAATGAAAAAGGAGAAGTTACAATGGACATCACAGAAATACAAAGGATCGTAAGAGACTACTACAAGCAACTATATGCCAATAAAATGGGCAACCTAAAAGAAACAGACAAATTCTTAGTAAAGTACAATCTTCTAAGACTAAACCAAAAACAAATAGAAAAGATGGACTAATCACAAGTACTAAAATTGAAACTCTGATTTAAAAACTTCCAACAGGGAGTTCCCGTCGTGGCACAGTGGTTAACGAATCCGACTAGGAACCATAAGGTTGTGGGTTCAGTCCCTGCCCTTGCTCAGTGGGTTAATGATCCGGCGTTGCCGTGAGCTGTGGTGTAGGTCGCAGACGCGGCTCGGATCCCGCATTGCTGTGGCTCTGGCGTAGGCCGGTGGCTACAGTTCCGATTCGACCCCTAGCCTGGGAACCTCCATATGCCATGGGAGTGGCCCAAGAAATAGCAAAAAGACAAAATAAATAAATAAATAAATAAATAAAAACTTCCAACAAACAAAAGTCTAAGACCAGATGGGTTCACAGGTGAAGTCTATCAAAAATTTAGAGAAGCATTAACACCTATCCTCCTGAAAACTATTCCAAAACGTTGCAGAGGAAGGAAGGCTCTACTACCAAACTCATTCTATGAGGCCACCATCACCCTGATACCAAAACCAAAGATACCACAAAAAAGAAAATTACAGGCCAATATCACTGATGAACATAGATGCAAAAATCCTCAACAAAATACTAGCAAACTGAATCTGGCAATACATTACAAGGATTGCACACCATGATCAAGTGGGATTTATCCCAGGGACGCAAGGCTTCCTCTATATCCGCAAATCAATCAGTGTGATACACCACATTAACAAACTGAAGAATTAAAACCATATGATCCTCTCAACAGACACAGAAAAACCTTTTGGCAAAAACCAACACCAATTTCTGACAAAAACCCTCAAGAAAGTGGGCAAAGAGGGAACCTACCTCAACATAATAAAGGCCATATATGACAAACCCATAGCTAACTAACATCATTCTCAATGGTGAAAAGCTGAAAGAATTCCCACTAAGATCAGGAACAAGACATGGATGTCCTCTCTTGCCACCACTATTCAACATAGTTTTGGAAGTCCTAGCCATGGCAATCAGAGAACAAGAAGAAAGAAAAGGAATCCAAATTGGAAAGGAAGAAGTAAAACCATCACTGTTTGCAGATGACGTGATACTACACCTAGAAAATGCTAAAGATGCTACCAGAAAACTGTTCAGAGCTCATCAATGAATTTGGTAAAGTTGCAGGATACAAAATTAATACACAGAAATCGACTACATTTCTATATACTAACAATGAAAGATCAGAAAGAGAAATTAGGGAAACAATCCCATTTACTATCACATCAAAAACAAATAAGTAAATAAAATACCTAGGAATAAACCTACCTAAAGAGTCAAAAGACCTGTACTCTTAAAACAAAAAGACGTTGATGAAAGCAATCAAAGATGACACAAACAGATGGAAATATATACCATGGTCTTGGGTTGGAAGAATCAATATTGTCAAAATGACTATACTACTCAAGGCAATGTACAGATTCAGTGCAATTCCCTATAAAATTTCCAATGGCATTTTTCACAGAACTATAACAAAATATTTTGAAGTTTCTTTGGAAACACAAAAGACCCAGAAGAGCCAAAGCCATCCTGAGGAAGAAAAATGAGCTGGAGGAATCAGGCTCCCCGACTTCAGACTATACTACAAAGCTAGAAAACAATATGGTACTGGCACAAAAACAGAATTATAGATCAGTGGAACAGGATAGAAAGTCCAGAATTAAACCCACACACCTATGGTCAATTAATCTATGACAAAGGAGGCAAGGACATACAATCAAGTAAAAACAGTCCCTTCAATAAGTGGTGCGGGGAAAACTGGACAGCTACATGTAAAAGAATGAAATTAGAAATGCTCTCTAATACCATTCGTAAAAATAAACTCAAAATGGATTAAAGAACTAAATGTAAGACCAGATACTATAAAACTCTTAGAGGAAAACACAGGCTGAACACTCTCTGACATAAACCTCAGCAACATCTTCTCAGATCCACCTTCCAGAGTAATGACAATAAAAACAAACAATGGGACCTAATTAAACTGAAAAGTTTTTGCACGGCAAAGGAAACCCTAAACAAAATGAAAAGACCACCCACAGAATGGGAGAAAATACTTACAAATGCAAATGAAGCAACTGACAAGGGATTAATCCCCCAAATATATAAACACCTCCTGCAGCTCAATATTAAAAAAAAAAAAATCAAAAAATGTGCAGGGAGTTCCCTTCGTGGCTTGGCAATTAACAAACCCAACAAGGATCCCTGAGGATGCGGGTTTGATCCCTGGCCTCACTCACTGGGTTAAGGATCTGGCATTGCCGTGAGCTGTGATGTAGGTCGCAGAAGCAGCTCTGATCCCGCATTGCTGTGGCTGTGGCATAGGCCAGTGGCTGTAGCTCCAATTCAACCCCTAGCCTGGGAACGTCCATGTGTCACAGGTGTGGCCCTAAAAAACAAAACAAAACAAAAAAATGTGCATAAGATCTAAATAGACAATTCTCCAAAGAATACATACATGGCAAAAAAAAAAAAAAACCCACATGAAAAGATATTCAACATCACTAATTATTAGAGAAATGCAAAGCAAAACTACTATGAGGTATCACCTTATACTGGCCAGAATGGCCATCATCAAAAAGTCTACAAATAAGTGCTGGAGAGGTTGTGGAGAAAAGGGAACCCTCTTACACTACTGGTGGGAATGTAAATTGGTGCAACCACTGTGAAAACAGTATGGAGATTCCTCAAAAAACTAAAAAGAGAATTATATGATCCAGCAATCCCACTCCTGGGCATCTATCCAAAGAAAAACACGGCTAGAAAAGATACATGCACCCCAATGCTCATTGAAGCACTATATACAATAGCCAAGACCTGGATGCAACCTAAATGCCCATCAACAGAGGAGCAGATAATGAAGATGTGGTACATATATACAATGGATTATTATTCAGCCATAAAAAAGAATGAAATAATGGCATTTGCAGCAACATGGGTGGACCTAGAAATTATCATGCTTAGTCAGCGAGACACAAACATCAAATGCTATCATGTATATGTGGAATCTAAAAAAAAGGATCCAATGAACTTATTTGTAGAACAGGAACACACTCACAGATTTTGAAAAACTATGGTTACCAAAGGAGACAAGTTGGCGGAGGAGGGATGGACTGGGATTTGGGATGGAAATGTTCTAAAAATCAGGCTGTGATGACAGTACAACTATAAATGTAATAAAATTCATTGAATTAAAAAACTAAACAACTCATGCAACTCAACAACAAAAAACCAATCATCCCAGTTGAAAAATTAGGAGAAGACCTAAACAGACATTTCTCCAAAGAAGACAGATGGATGGCCAAAAAAACACATGAAAAAATGTTCAACATCACTCATTATTAGAGAAATGTAAATCAAACCACTATAAGGTACTACCTTACACCAGCCAGAATGGCCATCATGCAAAAGTCTACAAACAATAAGTGCTGGAGAGGGTGTATTACACTGTTGGTGGGATTGTACATTGGTGCAACCACTGTGGAAAACAGCATGGAGATTCCTCAGAAAACTAAACATAGAACTCCCACTTGATACGGCAATCCCACTCCTGGGCATCTATCCAGAGAAAACAAGGACTTGCAAAGACACCTGTACTCCAATGTTCATTGCAGCACTATGTGCAATAGCCAAGACATGGAAACAACCTAACCGTCCATCAAAAGAGGAGTGGATCCAGAAGATGTGGTACATATACACAATGGAATATGACTCAGCCATTAAAAGGAACGAAATACTGGCATTTTTAGCAACATGGATGGACCTAGAAATTATCATGCTAAGTTTAGGGTCTGATAGAATATTTCATGTGTATTACAGTGGTATTCATATGCTATGTCTCTAAACTTTATTTTCAAAAGCTTAAGGCCCAAATATAAACTTCTCTGGAATAATAAAAAAAAAAAAGAAATTATCATGCTAAGTGAAGTCAGCCATACAATGAGACACCAACATCCAATGCTTTCACTGACATGTGGAATCTGAAAAAAGGACAGACGGAACTTCTCTGCAGAACAGATGCTGACTCACAGACATTGAAAAACTTATGGTTTCTAAAGGAGACCGTTTGGGGGGTGGGGGGATATGCTAGGGTTGTGGGACGGAAATCCTATAAAACTGGATTGTGATGACCATCATACAACTATAAATGTAGTAAACTCATTGAGTAATAAAAAAATGCAAAAAAATAAAATAAAATAAAAAAATCCCAGGCCCTGACCAGAAGAAGGAGGCACTCTAGGAAAGAGAAACCAGAGAAGGTAAAAGACTGAAAAAGTATGTTCATGTTTATAAGAAACACTAAGATGCTGATGGGGCTCTTAACTGCGCTTACAGACTAAAAGCAGGCAATTGTGTCCAAAATCAGCTCTGTGCCAATGTCTAGGGTCCGGAGAGAATGGGTGATAGTGTTGGGGGCTGCTAGGGCCCTGGGAGAGTCTCTGAGGGTAGAATTTCTATATCAGGTGGAAGTAAGTAGCTCCTGGTGAGGACAGGGCTTGCTCTGGTGGGGTAGTAGATTCCAATCCTTAAAGCTGAATATCACCTATTTGCTTCCCCTCTTGCCTCATAGAAAAAAATAAAACAAAATTTGATTTCTTTTTTTAATCAGCTCACAAAACAGCTAAAAAAAAGTTAAACAACTCATGGAACTCAACAACAAAAGAACAATCATCCCAATTGAAAAATTGGGAGAAGAACTAAACAGACATTTCTCCAAAGACGACAGATGGATGGCCAAAAAAAAACACATGAAAAGATACTCAACAGCACTACTTATCAGAGAAACGCAAATCAAAACTACAATGAGCTACCACTTCACACCAGTCAGAATAGCCATCATCAAAAAGTCGACAAACAAGTGCCAGAAAGCGTATGGAGAAAAAGGAACCCTCGTACATTGTTGGTGGCAATATAAATTGGTACAATCACTATGGAAAGTGGTATGGAGGTTCCTCAGAAAACTGAAAATTGAATTAATATATGATCCAGCCATCCCACTCTTGGGCACATATTTGGAGAAAATTCTAATGTGAAAAGATACATGCACCCCAATGTTCACAGCAGTGCTATTTACAATAGGAAAGACATGGAAGCAACCAAATGCCCATCAACAGATAAATGGATAAAGAGGATGTGGTATATAGCTATATATATATATATATACACACACACACATACATATAATGGAATACTCATCCATAAAAAAAGAATGAAATAATGTCATTTGCAGCAAGATGGATGGATCTAGAGATTATCATACTAAGTCAAAGATAAATGTCATATGATATTTATATGTGGAATCTAAAATATGACAAAAATGAACTTATTTATAAAACAGAAACAGACTCACAAACACAGAAAACAAATTTATAGTTACCAAAGAGGAATGATGAGGGAGGCATAAATTATGAGTTTGGGGTTAGCAGATACAAAGTACTATACATAAAACAGATAAACAATAAGGTCCTACTGTACTGCACAGGGAACTATATTCGATACTTATAATAACCTATAATGGAATAGAATATGAAAAATTATATATATAAATAACTGAATTAATTTTCTGTACAGCAGAAAGTAATACAACATTGTAAATCAACTATACTTCAATTAAAAAAAAAAAAGAATGCGTGCAATAGGCAAGATACCAATATGGTACTTTCAAGAACTCACATACCGACCTGACACGTTATGGCCTATGTATGAAAGTGCCTTACGGTTTCTGATTTCTGCTTATCCACGAATGGCCAGATGTGCTCTCTCTAAGGATGGAAAATATCTTAGGGCATCTACGACCAGAGCTGGAAGGAACTTCAGGCATCACCTAGACCTCGGTATTCATCCAACCCGTACTTCTAACATCCGTTCTAAAAATGAGGGTAAGAAAGAAGTTCCAGCAAGAAAAAACAAGCAGTATGCCAATGACTGGTGAAATTCTCTTTATTTAAAAGAAAGCTTGCTTCCTAAGTTCTCTGAACTGGGAAATAAAATGAAGTTGACCATTCCCAGGCTCACTTAAAGTTTCCTGTGTTGCTGAAATGAACTTCTTAGTGAAGGAACTCACCTTCACAGATCATATCCTTTTGGCTAGCAGCCTCGGAGCTCTTACTGGTGTTAGAAATGGCTTCACTTTTCATTCCAATAGTACCTGCATTTTGTGCCAATGGGGTACGCTGGATAGGAATTACTTTATAAGAAAAAGAAAACTGGGCCGCTGGTTTTGACGTGACAGGTGAAGGTGACAGGAGGCGATTCTTTTGGATTTGCCTGCTGGGAAAAAATAATAGTTAATGGTGGAAGTTTGGTATGGTTTTGCAATAAATATGTACCGTGTCTTAGAATATAATGTCTTGATATTATGATATATAATGATATTTTATAATAGACAAAGGTAAATAGCACTTTTAAAGGTTTTCCCTTTTATATTTACGTTACCATGCATACTACATTATTTATAAAATACTGATGTGAAGTTTATTTTGCGAAAATACCTACCGGGATAGCTGTAAATAAGCCACTTACTTACCTAGCACTGACGGGAGACGGCGGACGCCACCTGCTTGTGGGAGAAGAGGACCATCTGTAACAGGGTATCTGCGACGGTGGTAGGCGCGTCTTGGGAATAGGCTTTGAGGCCTGTATATCTGTTTCTGATTTCTGAACAAATCAACACAATAAGAAGTTACTAGCACCACCTTTTGCAGCTGGCTTTTCAAGAGAAAAATATTCTGAATACAATACAATCCTAGTTCCTTCAACTCCCAACTTTCCTTTCATGCATGAGAATTAGGTACAGAGATAGGTTCTTCCAGACCAACAATTTATATTACACAATTCAAGCAGGTCATAAAAACAATTTAGTATTCTTTTACCTCAAAACCTAATTTTATTTCTAAATCCTAACTGAGGTTTGCAATAGTTCTCAAAAACATTCCTTCAGGATTCAGAAACATAGTTCATATAAACTGCTATACTTTGTCCCTATTAAAAATTAAGTAATATTCCAGCTTTGGGGGAAACTCTGGTACAATGATTATCAGATAATTTTACTTCATTAAAGTAAATTTATTTTATCAAAGAATGCTGTTAAGTAAAAAGTTGCTTATGTTGTGAAACCTGACCTGTCATAAACTACACAAGTAAATATACAGACTTTACTAGAAAATCTGTCAATGAAAGGCACTTGACGAACCTGTAGAGAGTCTTTCACTTTGGCCTTGGAAGATGTTTTCCTAGTCACCTCAAGGGAGGCCTCAGGGAGTCCCTTCACATTCGCCTCAGAGGGCACCTCCATGCTCTCCTCAGGGAGCATCTTCACACTCGCCTCGGGCAGTGCCTCGAGGCTCTCGTTCTCCTCAGAAAGTGCCTGGAGGTCCTCGAGGTCCTCGTTCTCCTCAGAAAGTGCCTCCAAGCCCTCGAGGTCCTCGTTCTCCTCAGAAAGTGCCTCCAGGCTCTCGTTCTCCTCAGGAAGTGCCTCGAGGTCCTCGAGGTCCTCGTTCTCCTCAGAAAGTGCCTCCAGGCTCTCGTTCTCCTCAGGAAGTGCCTCGAGCTCCTCGAGGCCCTCGTTCTCCTCAGGAAGTGCCTCGAGGTCCTCGTTCTCCTCAGGAAGTGCCTCGAGGTCCTCGAGGTCCTCGTTCTCCTCAGGAAGTGCCTCCAAGCTCTCGTTCTCCTCTGGGAGTGTTTCCATGCTGGCCTCAGGGGATGTTTCCACACTAGCCTCAGATGACACCTCTGCACTCACCTCAGAAGAGTCCGTGCTCACTTTGGGGGATGGGTCCACACTCACCTCCGGGGACGAATCCATGCTCACATCGGAGGAAAGATCCACATTCGCCTCAGGTGATGTTTCCACACTCTCAGGGTATGCTTCAAAGTTCATCCCAGGGAGCACCCCATAGCTCATCCCGGGAAGCACTCCGTAGCTCGTCCCGGGGAGCGCTTCGTAGCTCGTCCCGGGCAGCGCTTCGTAGCTCTCGTAGCTCGTCCCGGGCAGCGCTTCGTAGCTCTCGTAGCTCGTCCCGGGCAGCGCTTCGTAGCTCTCGTAGCTCGTCTCGGGGAGCGCTTCGTAGCTCGTCCCGGGGAGCGCTTCCAAGCTTACCTTGGGAGATACTTCAACGCTCACCTCAGGAGGCACTTCCACACTCGCCTTTGGGGGTGCTTCCACGCTTGTCTTGGAGGGTGTCTCTACTTTCTCGTGAGGAGGCATGGCCACTGTTGACTTGCAAGGCACTATGGTACTCTTCAATTCATGACTGCTGTTGCTAAGCAGGGGCATTCTTACATACTGGACTACACTGTGGATGTCTGTGGGTAAATGAAGACAGAGAGTGAACAGCTATACTGCTAGAAATCTGACAAGACAGAAGTGCACCAGGTAGCAGTATAAGAACAAAATGAGACTGCGTTCATTAGGAAATCACAGGGGTTACACACAACACAGAAATGTTTAGTGATCAGAGATAGTGGACTGAAGTGACACTTCAGAAGCACCACCACCAAGAGAGGCATTGTGGAAGCAATAGTACACTCCGGATGAAAAGAAAATGCTTTTCTAAAGCTGATGTTTACAATAAGCCATTTCTATTTTAAACACAGTAAAACTCAGAATGATTTTCATAGAAAATTATAAGAACTTCAACACTTTTTAAAAGTAACCTATAGGAGTTCCCCTTGTGGCTCAGTGGGTTAAGAATCTAACATAGTATCAATGAGGATGCAGGTTTGATCGATCCCTGGCCCTGCTCGGTGGGTTAAGGCTCCAGCATTGCTGCAAGCTGCAGCATAGGTGGAAGATGTGGCTTGCATCCAACACTGCTGTGGCTATGGTGTAGGCTGCCAGCTGCAGCTCCGATTTGAGGTCTAGCCCAGGAACTTCCATGTTCCACAGAAGTTCCATAAAAAGAAAAATAAATAAATAAATGTAATCTATAAACAACATCACCAGGGCCAGGGATCTTAGCATTACAAGTGATTGCATTAGACACACTATATATAATTGTCTTACAACAGACTGCAGGATTTCCCTTATGGCTTAGCAGGTTAAGGATCTGGCACTGTCATTGCTGTGGCTTGGGTCACAGCTTGGGTTCGATCCCTGGCCTGGAAACTTTTACATGCCATGGGTGCAGCCCTCCCCCTCCCCAAAAAAAGAAAAAAAAAAAGGGAGTTCCTGTCATGGCTCAGTGGAAACGAATCTGACTAGCATCCATGAGGACGTGGGTTCGATCCCCAGCCTTGCTCAGTGGGTTAAGGATACAGCATTGCTATAAGCTGTGGTGTAGGTCACAGACGTGGCTTGGATCTGGCATTGCTGTGGCTGTGGTGTAGGCTGATGGCTGTAGCTCCGATTTGACCCCTAGCCTGGAAACCTCCATATGCCATGGTTGTGGCCGTAAAAATAAAAAAACAAAAGTTCATTATAAAAGCAATAAATACTTAGTTTAGAAAAAAAATTAAATATAATTCCATTATGCTAATACCCACTGATAATTGAATGTTTTTCTTTGCATCATTTTTTTATAAAATGAGATCATAACTTGCTTTTGTTTAAACTCTATATATACCCTTTTCTATGTCCAAAATTGCATTTTATTACTCTTAATGACTGCCTCAGTATAGTTCAAATTTTGTGTTGAATGTTTAGATCATATTTTCAGTATCATAAACAATGCTGTAGTAAGTAACTTCATACATTTTCATTTATTCATCTGATTTGTTCTTAGGGATAGCCTAGAAGAGAAATTACTAGAACAAAGATTATATACCTTTTAGAATGGCTTTTTTTTTTTTCTGTCTTTTTAGGGCCTCACCCGCAGCATATGGAAGTTCCCAGGCTAGGGGCTGAATCGCAGCTGCAGCTGCCAGGCCTATGCCACAGCCACAGCAGCGCCATGGGTGGAATCCCAGCCGAGTCTGCAATTTACACCCCACCTCACAGCAACACCAGATCCTTAACCCAATGAGCAAGGCCAGGGATCGAACCTGCAACCTCATGGTTCCTAGTTGGATTAGTTAACCACTGAGCCACAACGGGAACTCCGTAAATATTTTTTTAAAAGATATTTGATGGCGGCTTTATTAAGACTTGACAAATATAAGACTTGGTTATTTTTAATCCCTCACTTTCGGTAGAGAAAGCATTTTACTTACTATATGTATGTGCCTGAATAATCAAGTATTAAACACTGACAGTTTGTGCTACAGAAAATATAGTATAATATCGATTCCTTCCTTTCTCACAATTATTTTGAATAAATATAAGTTGGTTCTTCAAATGTGTGATAAGGCTAGATTTCTAATAGCTATAGAAATTTAAGACAAAATAATTGAGTTTTTTGATAGGCATAATACATTAAAATGAAAGTGATTAGAGTATCTTACAATAAAGTAGGGGGAAACTGGCAGAGAATAATCTGCCATGCATTTAACTAGGCATAAACAAAATTAGGAATTTGAACCAAGAGAAATAAAGCTGCATTACCACAAAGCCCATGACAGCACTTTGATTTACTAATCTAATGGCTATTGACAGGAAAAAAAAAGAGCAAAAGGAGTGGGGATATATTCTGGAAAGGAAAAAGTGGAGGAAAAGAGAGAAAATGGATGGGCACAATGCATCAGAGCTCTCCATTACTGAGGACTTACTACGTAGAGGCATGTCTAACACGAAATGCAACGAATAAATGAGAAAATCCATATAACCCTGAAGATGTTTTATTTTACCAACTATATTTACATTCTTAATTAAAAGCTAAAGAGCCAATCAATGTTATTCTTTCACATTTCAAGAAAAAAAAAGAAGGGTGGAGTAGGAGACCTTCTCCTTTGATATTATTTGTTTTTCTGTATTTTTAAAATCCAATACTTTTCACAGTACTGTGATACATTTAAGCACAGGTCAAGAAACCCACAGTTTTAAAATTTAACAGCAACCAAACTCTCTATCTCATCCTATAAATCACCCAGATAACTGCTCTACCATGCTAGAAATCACAAAATAAATAAGCAATATAAAATGTTGGATAGAATCACTCATTTGCAAAATACTGACTCGAATTATTTTTATGCCTTACTATAAAAAAAACGATACAACCTACTTTTCAAGCACAAATACTAACACTTTCAGGCTTTCCACCCCATGCTTGTTACCTGGAGTATCACTTTCAGAAATTAAAAACAAAGTACTTTTGCTCATGGCTACTGACACGTTTGTTGAGATGAGCAGGCAACTGGTTAAATTATTCTCCCAAAGACTAGTATATAGCTGACAAACTAAATGATGAGAACAAACAAAAAAGATTCAATGTGAGGTCTCACAGAGAAATGCAAAGCAAAGAAAGAGTGAACTGCTGCAAAGGGTAACTTTCCCAGCCTAAAAGCAGAGGCGGTGAGAGCCACACATACATAATAGGCTTGAACACTGCCTCCTGATGGACAGCACTGCTGGAGAAGAGAGGACCTGAACACAGGGCAGAGGCCCCAGCACACCATGATAAACCCAAGGCAGGAAACTAGGTCATGTACCTAAGAGAACCGTACCCAATGCATGGAGTCTCTATGGAGGGATGCACATGTGGAGAAAAAATGTGTACATGACAGAGTGACATGGATACCTACAGATAGACGCCACTGACAGTCACGATGGTCAAGTCCATTGCCAAAGCTCCAAGGGATTGAGTGATTTATTTTGTTAAAAGTATATTTTGCTGTAAATAGCATGCTCCAATAAATTTTTATGTTCATAAAGATCCCTGTGACAATGACATTTTGTTACAACAGGATTTGACCTGAATCAATTAAGTGGTGAGTCTTCTATAAGTGGATGGTTCGGTATAAAACAGAAAGGAACAATCATGTCTCACAAAGAAAATTTAGCAGGGAAGGTATTAGAACCACTTTAAATAAAGAAGTATTTCAGTAATAATTATGAAGTCTTGCGTGTAGTAATCAGCAGTGAGAAAATACAGCCAAAGGCTAGATGCGGATTATGCTGTGAGCAACAGAGCAAAACTCTGAAGTTCAAACCGTGGCCGGTCACATAGAACTTCTACAAGCAAACTGATAAAGTGTTCGAAGGGAATCAAGTGCTTCAGGACAAATCTGTCTATACTGACATTCTATGGTCTAGTTCCTCAGCTTCATCACAGACGCCTTGCTCAGAGGAGGGCACAAATATTATGTTTCACTTAAAGAGACTCTTCTGGCTTCAGCCAAATAAGCATGGCGCCAAAGTACATTTTTTAGTTAAAGAAGGGATATTTTGGCTTCTAACTTTTTGGAATGACTTAAGCAGCTCAATGTTGACATAAAAACACTTTAAAACCACTGTTTAAGATCAGTACATAGAACTAACCAGTTGTTTTTTCTTCTACTTGTTCTATTTCCGTAGATGAATGCGGTTTGCTACATCTTCTATTCAAAGATGAGCTTCTCCTCTTTTTCGCTGTTTCTAGAGATCAAGGGCAAAGAAATATTATTTTTACAAGCTGTTCTAAATATATTATTTCAGTAGTGAGCCACTTATTTTTCCCAAACCTTTTTTTAATGATTTTTATTTTTTTCCATTATAGCTGTTTATACTGTTCTGTCAATTTTGTACTGTTCAGCGAGGTGACCCAGTCACAAATACACATATTCATTCCTTTTTCTCACATTACCATGCTCCATCACCAAGCCTTTTATCTTCTCTACTTTGCTTGTAAGAATTTATTTAAATTTCAAGTATTATGTAGAGATTCTACATGTCCAAACTTAAAACTACTAAGTTACCTGAAATAAATAAAATTTAGGAAACAGTAAAAATTAAGAGGGAAAACATCTAACACTAACTGATAACATCAAAGTTCCCAAATTAGAAAAACACAACATTTAATTTTGGGTACAGCCCATGACATCTAATACTAAAATAATTTAACATTTTAGGTATTAACTAGTACTTTTAAAATAATATTGCTCATTAACATTTGGTATAGATGTCACAATTTTAGCAACCCAAACCAGTCAAAAGGGAAAATAATCTCTTTTGTATAGAGGCTTCTCCATTTCACTTGAAATATTCTGGCTCAGAATGTTGTTGATGAATGTTTAAAAAAGAACTTCTCTTTTGGAGACCTATAAATTAAAGTACATATTGAATATAGCATCGTTTGAATATTCTTGAATTGAATTGTAATTATACAGCATAAACCACAGAAGTATAATCAATTCGATCATGTGGTGAAATAACCTGTTACTTATTACCACACTGCAATAAATGACAAAATAGTGTGAACAGTTATTGTGAGTCAGCAATAAGCAAAAGAAAAAGACATTGTTTTAATCAGCCAAGATTTAAAATAGAGCTATTTAGGAGTTTCCATTGTGGCTCAGTGGTTAACGAATCCAACTAGGAACCACGAGGTCTCGCTCAGCAGGTTAAAGATTTGGCGTTGCAGTGAGCTGTGGTGTAGGTCGCAGACACGGCTCAGATCTGGTGTTGCTGTGGCTGTGGTGTAGGCCGACGGCTAAAGCTCCAATTAGACCCCTAGCCTGGGAACCTCCATATGCCGCTGGTACGACCCTAGAAAAGGCAAACAAACAAACCAAAAAAACCCCACAGGGCTATTTAAAATATCACAGGTTATAATGAGGTCCTGCTGTATAGCACAGGCAACTATATCCAGTCATTTGTGATGGAAAATGATGGAGGATAAACTGAGAAAAAGAATGTGTATATATAACTGGGTCACACTGCTGTACAGCAGAAATTGACAGAACATTATAAATCAACAATAAAAAATATTTAAAAATCACATGTTACACTATGAACTTCATTTGAGTTTGAAATGTTCACCTCTCTGGATTGAACAGGTTTCCTTTCAATCTGAAGGCATTTTACAAAGGCAAGCCACTGACAATATTGATTTTATTTTCCCAGAATCATTAATTATAGCAGTCATCATTTCAGAGTGCGCAATATACTATACCTTTAAGCAAGTTATTTCATAAAGAATCTTCCACATATACCTTTCTGTATTAAAAACTAGTAAAAAAATGATGTTAAAAGTTACTTGAAGGGAGTTCCCCTCATGGCTCAGTGGTTAACAAATCCGACTAGGAACCATGAGGTGGCGGGTTTGATCCCTGGCCTCACTCAGTGGGTTGAGGATCCGGTGTTGCTGTTGCTGTGGTGTAGGCCGGCGACTGTAGCTCTGATTTGACCCCTAGCCTGGGAACCTCCATATGCCACGGGTGTGGCCCTCAAAAGACAAAAGACAAAAGACAAAAAAAAAAAGTTACTTGGAATTGCTCCTTCAGTGTAATTTAGCTAATTACCTTGAAAGTCATCTACTGTCCCTTCTTTTTCTGTCTCTCATTAATACAGCAGGTACACATATTAATGAAAGCACACTAGTGTTTGCTCATTATATTAAACATGCAATAAACCTCTGTGGAAGAAATCTCTGTGAATTTCTCCAAGCAATTAGATAGTAAAACATGGTTACTGCTTGTGAAACAATTAAGATAAATTAAATTGAGGAGTTCCTGTCGTGGCACAGTGGTTAACGAATCCAACTAGGAACCATGAGGTCGTGGGTTCGGTCCCTGCCCTTGCTCAGTGGGTTAGGGATCCGGCGTTGCCGTGAGCTGTGGTGTAGGTTGCAGACGCGGCTCGGATCCCGCGTTGCTGTGGCTCTGGCATAGGCCGGTGGCTACAGCTCCGATTCGCCCCCTAGCCTGGGAACCTCCATATGCCGCGGGAGCGGCCCAAGAAATAGCAACAACAACAACAACAACAACAACAAAAGGACAAAAGACAAAAAAAAAAAAAAAAAAGAAAAGAAAAGAAATTAAATTGAAAGTACATAAACATGACATTGCAATGAATGTTACCTAATTTTTCTAAAGGATTGAGTTGGCGAATAATGACCGGCAAGGTGCTAGAGAAAACCTTCCCACACTAATCTATGAATGAACCTGGATAAAAGTGCTCAGGGAAAGCATATTGAGAGTAAGGGTGGAAAGTGGATCAACTGACAAACAACAACCAAAAGACTTCTCAAGTTCATCATTGGAAAATTTAAGAGTTCTGAAAGTACACATAACATAATGTAAGTATGAACAAAACAAAAATCCTTTTCAACAGTTCCTGGTGGCTCAGCAGGTTAAGGATACAGCGTTTCACTGCTGTGCACGGGTTTGATCCTGCAGGCCGAGGGCATGGCCAAAAAATCCTTTTGAAAACATTAAAGCTATAATATTTAGAGTTCCCATCATGGCTCAACAGAAACAAACCTGACTGGATCCATGAGGACACAGGTTCGATCCCTGTCCTCACTCAGTGAGTTAAGGATCTGGCATTGCCTCAAGCTGTGGTGTAGGTTGAAGATGTGGCTTGGATCCCGAGTTGCCGTGGCTGTGGCGTAGGCCTAGCGGCTGCAGCTCCAATCCAACCCCTAACCTGGAAACTTCCATATGCTTGGCCCTAAAAAGACCAGGGGGAAAAAAAAAGCTGTAATTAAATTTAGACTAAAATAGAAACCTTTCCTACTAATTTAACCACTGCTACAATTAATTAATTAATTATACTTTAAATGAGATCCAGAAACGTTTCCTACACTGGAATTTTAGAGCAATCAGCATTGCTCAAAAAAACGTCAAGGCACCTAATAATATGAAAGAAACATTTTAAATTCAAACTATAATTATGCCCATATTTTTCAATTCACAGGGCACAGAAGTGGTATTTTTTTCTTTTTATGAAAGTTTGAGGGAATGATGTAGAATATGTTTGCCACATCTTTTTCCTGCCAAGATCACTTTTGTTTTTTCCTTTAGAAAGAAAAAGGGACTTTTTTTTTTTGATGAATATGGGTGACTAATCCATTATAATTATGTCCTACAAGTACTATGTCCTACAAGCCAGAAATAGCCACTGACAAACACATTCGTGTACAGTTTTTTTAAAAAACAAAGAACACTAATTTAAAGGGAAAATGCCAGGAGTAAAACATATCTGAGGTATTCATAGTAGGTAACTTTGTTTCATTTTAAAGAATACTGCATTACCTCTACAAAGAGTTATAAAGTGGAGCTTAGCAATACTTCTCTCATTAAACACTGTTGTCATTTTATTTGCTTTGGGGGAAAACATGGACTAGTTACTGGAATTTACAATTTAAATTCCATGATCTGGAGTTCCTGTTGTGGCTCAGAGGTTAACGAACCTGACTAGCATCCATGAGGACACGGGTTTGATCCCTGACCTTGCTCAATGGGTTAAGGATCCCATGTTGCCAGGAGCTGTGGTGTACGTTGTAGACGTGACTTGGATCCCGAGTTGCTGTGGCTCTGGTGTAGGCCAGTGGCTACAGCTCCAATTGGACCCCTAGCCTGGGAACCTCCATACGCTGCTGGTGCGGCCCTAAAAAGCAAAAAAAAAACAAACAAACAAACAAAAAAAAAACACCATAATCCATCCATCAAATGACCAAAACATAAACCTTAAAAAGGCAATTTTGGAGTTCCCATCGTGGCTTAGTGGTTAATGAATCCGACTAGGAACCATGAGGTTGCGGGTTCGATCCCTGGCCTTGCTCAGTGGCTTAGGGATCTGGCATTGCCGTGAGCTGTGGTGTGGGTTGCAAATGTGGCTCGGATCCCACGTTGCTGTGGCTGTGGTGTAGGCCGGTGGCTATAGCTCCAATTCGACCCCTAGCCTGGGAACCTCCATATGCCGTGGGAGTGGCCCAAGAAATGGCTAAAAGACCAAAAAGAAAAAAAAAAAGGCAATTTCTTGGAGTCTTAATTACAAAACCAGGAAGGTAATTATGCTTGTCTGTCAACTTAGTGAAGCCTATCAATCTGTCCACTGCTATACATATGCTATTATTTTCCTTAAAAGAAGTAATATTCATGAAACCTAATGGAATGAGTTTACAGGTTAGATAGAATATGAATTAGTTTTAAAGTAATTTACTGTGCCACTTAATGGCTATGTCTTTTGGTCAAAATGTTTCATATTTTATACTGATAAAAATATAAAACAGTAATGACCATCTCTATTACAAAACAACGTGATGCTCTTTTGAAACAAATCTAAATGTTCTACAATCTAAATAGGTGGTACTGTAGAAATACATGTAAAGAATGGATTTCACTGGTTTGAAACACAGTAGGATACATGAAATAACTACTCACTCTTGGCAATAGAATTTTGAAGACCTGCAGGTGACATTTGCTTGTGTAAACCAGAAGTCCCCTCTTTAAGCTTTTCAGTTAATATATAACATGTATTGGCTGAGAAAATATATAATGTCTACTGACCTCATATTTTAAAAAGCCTTATTCGCTGAAACAAAATGAGTTCATGACATAGTTCTATGGAGCATAAACATGCATTAATTACGTATACAAAGTTCATTGTCGTCATTCCTTAAATAAAAACTATATCAATTTAACTTACATTTTATGAAATTTTGTAGAATTATGTCCATACATATTTTTTAAAATAAAAAGTTAAAAATAATTGGAATAACAAGGTCCTATTACATAGCACAGGGAACTATATTCAATGTCTTATAATAAACCAGAATGGAAAGGAATTTGAAAAAGAATATATGTACATATAACTGAATCATCAGTTATATGTACACACAGTACATCAATAGTAAACAGGACAATTTTTTTTTTAATTTGCACTGGATAAAGCTGAGAGAGCTATTAATTAATTACTAATCATTTTTATACTGATTACAAGTTTAAATGGTTAAGATTTTGGATATAGTGGATAAAATAATTATAAAATCTCACCTGTTTCTTCAGCAATTTTATGACATTTATTTTTAATTAATTAATTAATTAATTTAATTTTTGGCCACACCCTCAGTATGCGGAAGTTCCTGGGCCACGGAAAGAACCTAAGCCACAGCAGTGACAACACGGTACCCTTAACCCGCTGTGCCATGAGGGATCGCCACCTGACACCAATTTAACTGCAGCCAGAGTACATGGCAGTATTTACTAGGAATACAAAGCTCACAACCTTGTTATAAATGCAACCTTACACGAATAGCCAGTATTTACATATGAACATTACTGAACTTAAAAGTTGAACAGTTGTATTAATTACCAGTTTTATCCTCAGAATTTATTGTGGAAGAGCTGACTGCTGTCCAGCCTTCCCATGACCATCTTTTTTGAAAATCAACACGGTTGCTGCTGCGTTCCAATGTACGATAAAAGACGGCTTTGAATTTCTATTTAAAAATAAATGCCAACAAATTTTTACATATGCACTATATGGTTAGCACGATTTTGATCTGTGGGTTATAAAACACTCCCAAAACCAAATTCTTCTATCAGACATATTTTTTAAAATAAAAAGTTAAAAATAATTGGAATAACAAGGTCCTATTACATAGCACAGGGAACTATATTCAATGTCTTATAATAAACCAGAATGGAAAAGAATTTGAAAAAGAATGTATGTACATATAACTGAATCACTTTGTTGTATATCAAACACTAACACAACATTGTAAATCAACTATTCGTCAATAGAAAAAAATAACTGGATATGTCTCATCTATCAATCCATACAAGGCCTTCTCTTGAATAACTAGGTTTTAATCTTATGGACATGAATTGAGGAACTGACTGTGCTTCTCTCTTTGCTTATTATCATGAAAGTATTTAGAACCGCATGTGTGCATGTATATGACTGAGTCCCCCTGCTGTGCAACAGAAACTGGCACAACATTGTAGACCAACTATACTTTCATTAAACACTAAATGAACAGAACCAAAAGTATGTCCTATTCTAGCAACTATAAAAAGACTGAGTGGTACCCTTTGGTTGTATGTCAATCATTCCTTATGTTTTGTAATTTCCCCCTCTGTTTGATTCCCTCAACATTATTTTCTCATCTCGTTGTGCTATGTCTTTTTAAAAATACACCTTAAATTCTTTGCAGAATGAGGCAGGAAAAAAGTCAACTATCACACATGTAAGTGAAATCTATGCCAGATCATCTATTATACCCACATTTGTAACATCTTAATTTCTGGGGGTAACTAATCAACTTTTCAAAAAGAGATATGTTTGTCTTGACCTCAGCTTCAGTTTAAACTGTGCAGGATAATAGCTCTACAAATATAAATGCTACAATGTGGCACAACAAAGGCAGTGACTCATAGGAACAGAGTGCCAAAGACACCAAAACAGAGTCCAGAGAGGCAAAGAGAGCAGCAGGGCCACAAAACAACAGAGACAAACACAGGAAAGAGAGGGGAGCAAGGGAGAGAGAACGCATACAAGAGGGAGCCAGGGAAGCGTGGGAGAACACAAGGGCTCTGATTTGGCTGGAGTGCTGAGAAGCAAGCTGGTCAGGGTCAGGTGCAGGCCAGTGGGGATCAGCAAAGGCCTGCCGGCTGGCCTGGAAATACTAGGCAATGGAACAACACCCTTTGGTAGGGGAGAAAGCTGTTCAGAGCAAAACCCAGGCATCAGGCACCCTCTGGGCCTGTTCTGCAAGCGGACAGGGCTGTCCTTCTGGATGGTCAAGGCTCCTCTTTACCTTAAACTCAGGGTCTGATCAGGACTGGGCAAGAGCTGCTACCACTGAAGGTAAGAAGAAAGGAAGAGTTGGAATTGGTTCTCTTTCTACACAAGGGCCCACTATAGGCAGAGAATGGGAAACAAGTATTGCAGAGCCACACAACACAGTGTATCAACAGATTAACAGGCTGGGAAAACATTTACCCTTTCCTCCTGTAATCTGTCTTTTCTCCTTTTTTCTACAGATATTCTCCGTTGTTCATCCCTTTCTTTTTGTTCTCGCAACTTTCGTTGCTTTTCCTCCGTTTGTTTTTCATATAGGATCTTAGACTTTCTTTCTTTTTCAAGTAGTTGTGTTTCTTTATTAGCTGAAATATTCCAAATGCAAGGTAAGAGCCAAGAAAATATTTGTTTTCCACATTACAGAGAAGGAAAAGTTGATATATTTTATTTTCTTTCTTAAAAATAATATAACCCATACTAATAACTAAAGATTAATAAAGTGAACAGATATGGCAATGAAAGAATCATTTCCACTGGGTGTTCATTTAACTCCCAAGAAACGAATTGGCTTAAATGATTCTCCTCCTGTCTGAGCCAAAATCCCAAATTCAGAAGAAATATTTTCTTTTTTGTGATGTTTCTGCTGACTTGAGCTGAAGTCAAAACCCACCAGATTAACATGCTATACATTAAGAATCAAAAACAAAAAAAACAAAAAAACAGGGCCAGAATATGTTTTTTTCCCTTCTACTAGGAAACTTCTCTTCAAAGGCCACATCTAGACAGATAATAATGAGCATGTCCGTTTGACCTTCACCGGCTTAGGCACATTCCACATTATTGAACAGCAAGATGTTTTCCTACATTCAGTTTCCCTCGGTAAAGCCTGGAGAGCTTTTACGCAGTTGTAAAATACTCTTCTAAAGAGTTACAGAAGAAACAGCTCCTCAACAAAAACAAAGACAACTGCTATTCCATTTGAATGAAGTTGAGCACTAGTTTTGCAATGGATTTACAAAACCAGATGGGAAAAATACAAAGCTGAAAAAGGAGTTCCCATGGTGTAGGAAGATCATTCTTTTAGATCCTAACTGATACAAAGTTACACTTGAGAAGCATAGCAATCAATCAGTGAAAGATACCGTATCTATGTTAGCATTACTAGTAACTTCATTTTTTTTTTTTTGGTCTTTTGTCTTTTTGTTGTTGTTGTTGTTGTTGTTGCTATTTCTTGGGCCGCTCCCGCGGCATATGGAGGTTCCCAGGCTAGGGGTCTAATCGGAGCTGTAGCCACCGGCCTACGCCAGAGCCACAGCAACGCGGGATCCGAGCCGCGTCTGCAACCTACACCACAGCTCACGGCAACGCCAGATCGTTAACCCACTGAGCAAGAGCAGGGATCAAACCCGCAACCTCATGGTTCCTAGTCGGATTCGTTAACCACTGCACCACGACGGGAACTCCCCTCATTTTGGTTTTTAAGAGTCATTTTTATTAAAATCCCATTTTCAAGGAAGAAATTCTCATGGCTTAGTCTTCAGAAAATTAAAGCTAACAGAAACTATCAGTTCGAAAATAAAATAATTTGGTCAAATATTTTTTATGGACCATCTTTATCTAATTTAGTATAAGTTTTTAATCCAATATAATACATACAATAAAAAGTATAATCTATCATATAAACAGGTTAAAAAGTTAAGTAAAATCACTTCATAAAATAACCTTAATATAAAATTTATTTTAAAAATATTAAAATATTGAATATTTTTAAAAGTCTAAAATATACCATCTTGTCTTTTTTTCTCTTCTCTGCGCTCCTTCTCTAATCGTTGTTTTATATCATTTTTAAGCACAGATCCACCTAGTACTAGAAAAAAAAAGAACACAGACATAACAGACATTAATAGGATATCTAACTTTAAGAATATGACACTTGGAGTTCATGTCCCAGCAGAAACAAATCCGACTAGGAACCATGAGGTTGCGGGTTCAGTTCCTGGCCTTGCTCTGTGGGTTAAGGATCCGGTGTTGCCATGAGCTGTGGTGTAGGCCGCAGATGCAGCTCAGATCTGGTGTTGCTGAGGCTGTGGTGTAGGCTGGCGGCAACAGCTTCAATTAGACCCCTAGCCTGGGAACTTCCACATGTCGTAGGAGCGGCCCTAAAAAAGGACAAGAGACAAAAAAAAAAAAAAAAAAAAAAAAAAAAGAATATGACACTTTGACATCTATCAAGGCATCTAGAAATTATACCTGGTTTAAAGGATGACTTCATATTTGAGGATTGGGATGGGAGAGTGCTAAAGCCCCTCTGATTCCGTCTTTCTTCAGCAATGGCATTGGCAGCAGCAACTACAATACAGGGTGATAAAGGAAAGGGGTTAGATATTAAGAATACAAACAGCTAATCCTGGGGCAGCAAAGCACAGCCAATTGTATCTTGGCTAATAAAAGATAGCAAAATTATGACCAATTATGCTGGGTCAACAAAGACAAACTGAGTGAGTACCTATGAGATTCAAGAACAATTCAACAAATAATTAAAAGTGTTTCCTATGGACATGCCAGTCTGTCTGCATGCACAGAGAGTTGTTAGTGGAAGTAGCACCACAAGCTGGTGGATGAGTAGGAGCCAATGATGAACAGCTTTCAAACATGCCTCAGACAAGAACAAGTTCTAGAAAAACTGAGAGGGCAAGGATTTGGAGAAAACATTTTGCCATATAAGTAGGAGAATTTAGAAAAGATTTGCAGTGTATGGATTTGAATTTGGAAGCAAAAGTGTCAACAGTGAGAGCCTCAGAGATTGGGCCCAATATTAAGAAGTACATCTATAAATCATCTAGATCAGGGGCTTTCTACCCCGGCTGCACACCAGAGTCACCCAAACTGGTTTGGTTTTTTTTTGCTATTTCTTGGGCCGCTCCCGCAGCATATGGAGGTTCCCAGGCTAGGGGGCGAATCGGAGCTGTAGCCACCGGCCTACGCCAGAGCCACAGCAACACGGGATCCGAGCTGCGTCTGCAACCTACACCACAGCTCACGGCAACGCCGGATCGTTAACCCACTGAGCAAGGGCAGGGACCGAACCCGCAACCTCATGGTTCCTAGTCGGATTCGTTAACCACTGCGCCACGACGGGAACTCCATAAACTGGTTTTTTTTAAATGATTTTTATTTTTTTCCATTATAGCTGGTTTACAGTGTTCTGTCAATTTTCTACTGTATAGTAAGGTGACCCAGTTACACATACATGTATACATTCTTTTTTCTCACATTATCATGCTCCACCATAAGTGACCATAGTCTCTGGTGCTAACAGCAGGATCTCATTGCTAATCCATTCCAGAGGCAATAGCCTCAATCTATTAACCCCAAACCCAAACTGTTTTTAAAGAAATAAGCGGAGTTCCCGTCATGGCGCAGCAGAAACGAATCCGACTAGGAACCATGAGATTGCGGGTTTGCTCCCTGGCCTCGCTCAGTGGTTTAAGGATCTGGTGTTGCCATGAGCTGTGGTGTAGGTCACAGACGCAGCTCGGATCTGGTGTTGCTGTGGCTCTGGTGCAGGCTGGCAGCTACAGCTCAGATTCGAACCCTAACCTGGGAACCTCCATATGCTGCAGGTGCAGCCCTAAAAGGACAAAAAAAAAAAAAAAGAAAAGAAAGAAATTAGCAATGTCTTCTCCCCACTTCCACTCTCTAAGAGTGGGGTACAAAAAACTCTGTTCTGATGCAAGGCAAAGGTGGAGACACACTCAATGAATTTCCAATGTCATGGTGTTATCCTAGGTAGGAAAATGTCAAGCAGATAAATTATGATACAAATTTACACACCTTGTGTAAACAGGTAGAAAATGGTAAATAAACTAAAATTCTAGGATGATACACATACAAGTTATTATTGGGGAATTCCCTGAACTTTTTCTTTCTTTTTTTTTTTTTTTTTTTGGTTCCCTGACCGGGAAATGAATTCCCTGAACTTTTTAATTCCATATATGGTGGTATCTAAAATGCCCCACGATACTGGGCATCCTCAGGAAGGAGTTGGGGAATAACACTGAAAACTCTCTTCTACCCTTATATAAAAGCATATCACAAAAAATGCAACAGTTGAAGATGGGCAATTGAAATAAGGGACTAGGAAGACTACGGACTTTTGAGATTTTAGTTGCCACTGAGGAAGGATATCTGGGAGCCATTTAACAGAGTACCCTTGAAAGCAACATCACAATTGCTGCCATAGGAATTGCCTTTCAAAAGGGAAAAAGGATTTTTTTAAATCCCAGAGGCCTAACAGCTCAGATAGATAATCCATGAATCTAGATAAATCTGAAGATTAGACTCTTCTCAGCTTCCTCAAGTTATTTAACCAGCATCAGTTTTGTGGACAATTATCCTCTGAATTTGAGTACTAGTATATTAAGAAAATTCTTAAATAAAATATAGTCTATAAATTAATCAAATATCATCCGACACATCCTTCTCCCACTCACAGCATTTCTGTGTGAACACAGAGAAAACCACTGTTGTTTTCACACATTTGGTTTTCCTGATTAAAAGTCCTAAGGAAAGTCCACATTTTGGTACAAGTTAGTTGCCATAAGGACAATTTCCCTCAAAACGTACAATTGTACCAGATTAAAAGGTCTCATTAATCAGAAATAACCTTAGAAGTAGCTGTGGTGTGAATAATGAACCAAATCATATGAAGGTTATAATATCAAATCTGATTTTTTGAACTTTACATCCAAATTCCTACTGGCAAGAAATACATTCACCAAAAAGACAGGCTCTAAAAATGATTTGAAGTGCCCAGGTAACAGGGGAAAGCCTTTATGTGTGGACTTAACAGAATGAACATTTTAGCCAACTCCATTCCCAGAAGGAATTTACTTAATTTACATTATAGCAACATAAAGTGCGATAGAATATTTCTGTAGGGGTTTTTTTGTTTGTTTTTTAGGGCATATGGAGGTTCCTAGGCTAGGGGTCGAATCAGAGCTACAGCTGCCAGCCTACAACAAGCCACAGCAACACCGGATCCTTAATGAGGCCAGGTATCGAAACTGCATCCTCATGGGTGCTAGTCAGATTCATCCCCACTGAGCCGTGACGGGAACTCCTATTTCCGCAGTTTTTATACTAACTCTAAATTCCAAATTAAAAGTTATCTTTTGCCTGTAGATGAAATAAATAAAGTGGATATTATTCTTTTATTTTTTTACAGATGAGAAAACTGGAGATAAATACAACTTTCCCAGATCACACAGGTAGCAAATGGTAAAGCCAGAACTTAATTGATTAAAAAGCAACTCTAGTTTGAAATATCACATAATTATCAAGGTCCAGACTGTGCAAAACTGACGTCAACCTCTATATGACTTAGTTTAATATTCCCACCTCAGCTACTTCTAAGGTACAATAGAGCTACTTCTTTTTACAATACCATGGTGAAGGAATTAAGGTCTAAATTTATAAGACTGATTCAACAATAAGTAAATGGGTTCTGTATTTCCAAAATATACTTTTGGAAATACAGCAATGGAAATCTTTTAAAGCATTTACCATTTTTAAAAGAAAGCACTATTACGCTGTAGCTAAGAAAGGCCTAAGTTTAGAGAAAATGTGTAAAAGACATTACAAAAAGAAAACCATTCTTCCCTCATCGAAGGTGAGAATCATCCCAGCTATCTAGCCCAATAAAAGCCCCAGAATGAAATGAACCAAACACAGTTGCCACTAGGAAGCCAAAGTTAAAGAATGCTTTACACCTGATAAATTTTTAAAAGACGTCATTGAAATTTTGAGGCCGCTTCTGGACATAAAGCATTTTAGGTCATTTCCAATATAGTAGAAAATCTCTGCTTCTCTCCAGAAACCTCTCTTCCTCAAAACACACACACACACACACACACACACACACACACACACACACACGCTCAATCTATGTCACAAGAGCTCTGTTTAAGAATGGTGATAATTAAAGAATGGTAATAATCTTTTTAAAACTGCCCAAGCACAATCACCCCCAAATGCTTAATCCATGAGATGTCAATGATACTCATCCCAATACTTACCAGCAATTCTACATTGTCTGCCACAGCTGTTGCTCTTGAAATCACTCTGAATTCTGACATAAAAATCTGTAGCATCCCTGCCTCTCCATGACCTTTCTTCTATACTCATTAGAAATATTAGATCACATAAACAAATATTTTTTATTAGGTAGCAACGGACATGGATGGCAAAAAAAAAAAAAAGATTTCTTTTTTAATTATAAGAAGGGCTATGGTTATGGCAGAGAATACCATGAAACCAATCGCTACAGATTGATACAGTGCTATTCACTCTTATTTGGATACACAGAATAAAAAGAAGCAATTGCTAAAGTCTTATCAGGAGCTCTTGCTGGATATAGCTTTCAAAGTGTAGGGGGCTGGGGGTGTCTAGCAGCAGAGACTTTCTTCCAACAGCCCAGTCCCTGAGCCTTCTCACAGCTGCTGGCCCAGTCCTGAATCCGCCTTCATTCAAAGCTCAGCAGTTGGGAGCGGTGTGGTCTCTCGCAGATCCATTCCACCCGCACCCATACCGACGACCTCTGGTCCCAGCCTATGACAGTCTGCATGTCATCTGGCCAGGAAGAGGGTAAGAAAATACGAAGAAAAAAAATAGGAAACCAAAGAAATCTGCAATTGGGGAACCACAAAAATAAGTCGGACTCAGGGAGTTTTGCCTAAAACAGCCCCAAGGTCTACTATTATTTGGATAATGGAAAAGAAGCCATTGCCACACAAAGTGACAGAACATTTCATTGACTCTTTGTCCCCTTCAGGAAAATGCTGCCACCATGAGGTTAAGTTCTAGTCAAGGTGGTTCTCTGTGAAAATTTAGCATGTGATGTTTTCAATTCCTAATATGAAATGGGCAGCAAGGATGGGAACTAGGGTTCTGAGTTATGCCTTTTTTGGGCGGGGGGGGGGAAACAGCTTTAAGGTTTTGGTTTGATATACTGTCAATTCCAGCAACTGCCCCATATAAAATTTAAATACTTTTCAACATTCAATATACAAATACTTTGGGGGATTACCCAGAATGCGGGTTAGTTCAGGGAAACAAGTCAGTTATCAGGGAGACTTGGGTGGCACTAATAAAGCAATGCGAATTGCCTGCCAACTCTCCCTCTAGGTGAACCATAATAAGCTAGAGACAGAAGAGGCTCTCTCCCTACGGAATGATGAAAAGTCTATTTGCGTCTGACATATTCTCTGGGGAGTTAATTCAAAGCGTTCTGAAGTAACAAAGCCTCTCAGGCTAAATTATTTTTTCAAATGCAAATCCAAAATCAATACGGTTGTTTCATTCAAGCTCAGAGAGGAGGAAGCTAACCTGAGAACTAAAAGCAACCTCTCACAAGCAAGAAATACTATCTCGCTCAAGCAGGGGAGCAGTCCCCTGGGCAATGCGCTGCCAACGTTTCTAAAATTAACGATTTTTAAATCGTTATCAAGGAGGGAAAAACTTTTTGGCGATGGGGCCCGTTGAGGAGAACCCTCTGAAGTGCTGACTCCCGTTCGGTTCAGCCTAAGGTCTGCGACAGGTCCCACGGAAGGTGACACCGTGGCCAAGTCGTGTGCTACAGGAGGCAACCCAAAGCAAGACCACCCCCCCAGGCCCCCTCCTCACCCGACCTTGACCAGGAGGATGCGGGAGACGCAGCCTTGGGCCAGACATGGGTTGCGACCCTGAGAGAGGATGAAAGCTCGAGCGCCCGGGGCAGAGGGCAAACTCCAGGGCTGCCCGGGGCCGCGAGGGCGTCCGCCGCCCCCCGAGGGCAGGCGGGGCTCGGGACCGTCCGGGGGGCCCCGGGTCCCCGCCCTCCCGCCCCAGCAGCGCCGTTAGTTCTCTCGCGCGCCGCCCGCCAGGGTGCGGCTAGGGCCCGCGGTCTCCTCTCCGGTCCCATCACGGCGCCGCATCCCGTGTCCGGGCGCTCTGGCACAGGTGAGGGGAGGACCGGACGGGGCGCGAGGTGTCCGGAGTCAAGTTGTCCGGCGCGGGTCGCGCCGCTCCGACGGTCCCTGGGGCCGCGAGAACCCTGCTTCCCGCGCAGCCCCGAGCTCCCCTCACCCCCCCGGGAGCCGCCGGCCGGCTCACCCATCCGTTCCCGCAGCCCCTTCAGGGACGTGCGGGTGCGCTCCGCCATCTTCCGAGGGGCTGAGTCCCGAGCCGCAGCGGGCGCTGGGGCCCCAGTGCGCAGGCTCTGGCGCGGCTGCCGCGGGGGCCGGGGCCGTGGCGCCGGGGGGCGGGGCGGGGCGGGGCGGGGCCCAAAGGCAGCCGCGCCCACCCCGGACCCGCAATCGCCGCAGGGCTGCCTCCTGTGCACCAGGTTGGGAACCAGGTTGGGCGACCCCCTGTGTAAAGAAACCCTCTCCTACGTCCGGTGCTCTCCCCGCACCCTCATTCTGGAGGCCGGCCAATCATCAGCCGGCTTGGCCCTCCAGCATTCCTTTTTTCTTTCCATCACTTCTACCTACCTTTCTTCATCCATTCATTCACTTTCTAAGTGACTCCTGGGTGCGCTTGCATCATGAGTTAGTCTTTGAAACACTACAGAAAGGCCCAAATTGGGGGGAGAGGCCCAGGGAGAGGTTGGGAGAGAGAGAGGTTCTTGTGGAGTGTTAAGGGCTGAGTAAAGACTTTCTTAAATAGTCTTGACACTATTAAGACACTTTAGGTTGTCTAAAGTTGTGTGAATTATCTTTAGGCTGTTTGTGGGTCATTAAAGTGAAGGAGAGGACATTGCTGTTAATCTCTCCGGATATAGATAGATATTCCTAAATTCTTAGTATCCAGAATGCATAAAGATCGTTAAAAAAATACTTATAACCGCGCAAAAGTGAGCAAAAGGTATAAACAAGCCTTTCATCGGAGAGGAAACACAATAAGCATAAAATGCTCACACTCTTAAGCACTCAACAGAATACCAGTGAAAACCACAGGATAACATGTTACACCTACAGATTTGGCAAAAATTAAAGAGTGGACACTAAGTGCTCCTGAGGATGTAGTTTAATATTACTGGGGCAAAATAGCACTGTAAATCAATTATACTTCGGTTTTAAAAAATCCTAGTGGGGAAAAAAGTTTGGCATTATAGCATCTGAAGCCCTGCTCCTGCCTATATACAGACACCAGCACTTTTAGCAGGACATACATGATTAGGGCACCAGCAAGCACATATACATACACACTAATTCAGTTTTGATGGATTTACCTGGCACTTCACAAAGAGAAAATCTAGAAAAATGAAACCTCACTTCTGCAGTTTCTTGCAAAAATGTTGAACCCACTGTTAGATGGTGAACCCATGTAATAGTGAGGAAACATTCAGACAAATCCAAACTATGGCATATTCTGCAAAACAACTGACCTGGAATCTTCAAAATGAAAGATTAAAAGCAAATTTCAGGAGGAATTCCTGCCATGTCACAGAGAGTTAAGAACCTGACTGCAGCGGCTTGGGTCGCTGAAGTTGTGGTTCTATCCCTGGCCTGGTGCAGTGAGTTAAAGGATCCTTCATTGCCACAGCTGCAGCTCCAGTCGGAGCTGTGGCTAAATTCAATCCCTGGCCCAGGAACTTCCATGTGCCCTGGATCAGTGGACTGTTTCAGATCAGAGGAAGCTAATGAAACCAAGTGTAATAATGTATGATCTTTGATTAGAACCTAGATTAAAAAAAAAAAACAACTTGGAGTTCTCATTGAGGTGCAGCAGAAACGAATCTGACTAGCATCCGTGAAGCTGGCCTCACTCAGTGGGTCCAGGATCCGGTGTTGCCCTGAGCTGCAGTGTAGGTTGCAGATGCGGCTCTGATTCCTCGCAGCTGTAGCTCTGACTCGACCCCTAGCCTGGGAACTTCCATATGTTGTGGGTTTGGCCCTAAAAAGCCATAAAAACAAAACGAAGAAACCAAAAAAAAAAAAAAAAAAAACTCTAAAGGGCATTCATTACTGGGACAATTAAGAACGTTTGAATATGAACTGTACAATAGATATTATTATATCAAAGTCAAATTTCTTGGGTTTGAGAATGAGAATGATATTGTGGTCTTGTAGTGTCCTTTTTCTTAAGAAGTAAATGCTGAAGAATTTAGCATCATAATGTCTGAAACTTACTGTCAAGTAGTTTGGGGAGAAAACAGAGCAAATATTACAAAATGCTAAAAACTGGTAAATCTAGATAGTTTCACAGATGCTTATTTTACTTTTTCAACTCTTCTGTGGGTTTGAAATTTTTCAAAATAAATTGGAGAATTTTTTTTTTGAAATCTAGAAAGATTGTCTTCAGCTTACTTCTAGGCATCACCATTTTGGAAAAAAAACGTTTTGGAACTACGAATATGGGGAGGCACTCTCTGAAATCTTTTCAGATTTAGAACCTATAAAGGCCTATAAAGGGACAATAAACAGATCTACAAAACACCAAATACATGCAGCATGTGCCTGCAGCTGGGTGAGTAAAGTGGCTCCCTGGAGCTCAGAGGGATGAGAATTCATTCACGATTAGGGTAATCAGAGAAGACGTTGTGAAAAAACTGGCACTTATTTTGGACCTGAGGGCCAATTAAACAATCACTCCTTAATTCCAATCCCCCACCGGTAGCTGAGTGAGGCAATGGGCCCATCTGCGGCCAGATTGCCCCATTTTTCAAAATAAGCTGGAAATCTGGATTTTAATCTAAAGTCTCTTTTTAAAGGAATGATGATGGGAGTGCCTGTTGTGGCTCAGCGGTAACAAACTCTGCTAGCGTCCATGAGGATGCAGGTTTGATCCCTGGCCTCGCTCAGTGGGTTAAGGATCTGGTGTTGCCATGAGCTGTGGTGTGTGTATGTAGGTCGCAGACTTGGCTCAGATCCTGTGTTGCTATGGTTGTGGTGTAGGCCGGCAGCTGTAGCTCCGATTCGAACCCTAGCCTGGGAACGTCCATATGCCACACCTGTGGCCTTAAACAAAAAAAATAATGACAACACGAAAAGTTTTGAAAAAAAATGGTGCAGGTCAAATGAAATGATCAAATAGCTAATGGATGTTCAAGTTTCCCAATTATCTCATTTTTTATGTTTGACTAAAAATCCAAACAAGGGGAGTTCCCATATGGCTCAGCTAGTTAAGGACCTGACATAGTCTCTGTGAGGATACTGCTGAGGATACAGGTTTGATCCCAGCCTTGCTCAGTGGGTTAAGGATCCCGAGTTTCTGCAAGCTGCATAGGTTACAGATGCGGCTCGGATCTGCTGTGGTGTAGGCCTGCTGCTATAGCTCGGATTTGACCCAGGGAACATACATATGCCACAGGTGCAGCCGTTAAAAAAAAATCCAAATAAGGTCCACACATGGCATTGATTGATGTGCCTATTGGGTCTCTATTTTATTTTATTTTATTTATTTATTTTGTATTTTTGCCTTTTCTTGAGCCGTTCCCACGGCATATGGAGATTCCCAGGCTAGGGGTCGAATCTGAGCTGTAACTGCCGGCCTACACCAGAGCCACAGCAACGCGGGATCCGAGCCGCGTCTGCGACCTACACCACAGCTCACGGCAACGCTGGATCTTTAACCCACTGAGCAAGGCCAGGGATCAAACCCGCAACCTCATGGTTCCTAGTCGGATTCGTTAACCACTGCGCCACGACGGGAACTCCTGGGTCTCTATTTTAATCTATAGATAAACCCTTCTCTCTAACATCTTTAAGAGATCATTGTGAAATTTACAGTCATTCATTCTGTAGAGAGGTCACTCAACAAAACTTTTGACCACCCACTCCATGCCTGGCAGGCTGGGGAGAAGGAGATAGACAAGATTCCCCTTCAGTGTTGCCTTGGGCCCAGAGCAGATCGCTAAGGAGCCTCTACAGGACTGTCCGTACATTTCTCAAAACAACGCTGCAACTGGAGGCTGCCAGCTTGGGGAGAGAGTCTCTTCTGGAACCAACCCAGACTCAGAGCTGGGAGACAACCCAGGCGACTCGACTCCTCTCCTCCTGTGTTTGGAAAGCCTGTGTTCCCCAGGGAGAAAAAAAGAACTGGATCCTGTTCTTTTTTTTCCTGCTTGGCTATTTGTTCCCATAAGCCTGACACCAGCAGGAAAAACATTCAGAAACCACAGTCATAATAGGTCTAGGAATTGTCACATTTTTCTTCTATTAAAACATTGAATTCACGTGTAGTAAACACTTGGTGGATTTAGCGAATCTAACAAATCTGCCTTTAAACTGCCACTGCCATTGCCCTGTCCTGAGAGTTTTAAGCTCCACAGCCATAAGCTGGCTGTTTCTCTTCATCCTGAACTACCTGTCAGATTCATCCATCCTCCACACAGCGGAGTCAGGGCTGTGCTTTTTCGCTCTTTTGTTCTCCTCTCATTTCTGACTCCTGCCTCGCATCTGCTGTGGCTTGGCTGCGATGCAGGGGGAAGAGTGATGTTTCATTCTCAGCTTATCTCTTGCCAAATCAACTCACGTTTTCCTTTCTTTTCCCAAATCTGCATTTTTCTTCTCTCCTAAGCTCTGGTCGTTTCCCGTTTGGTTGATGGCAGGTTCCAGAATTCCCACTGCAGCCCCTCGCCCCCACCCCCTACGATGACCCTTCAGCACCCCTCCCCCAGCCCCCTTCCCTTTGCTCTGAGGACCAGGGTGACTTTGCTGTCTTTCCGGGAGTGGGGTGGGGGTGCTGATTCTCATGGCCTGAGCTCACCAGGGCTGGAGCCCAGGAGCTTCTGGGGAGGGGAAGAGGAGGCCACTGCTGTCAGTGGGATCAGACAAACCTCAGAGGGGAGGAGACTGGTGGCAGCAGTGGCCACGTGCTTGGAGCAGTAGGTGCGTCTTGGACACTTACGGGTGGATAGTAAGAGCCGTCATTTGTCCAGGGCCTCCCCACTGGCAGGCACAATGCTTAAGGTTTCGTGTGGATTATTTCACATAATCCTTCATGAGATAGCTTCTGCTACTCTCCTCGTTTTTCAGGTAAGGAAACAGCACAGCTAGGAAGTGGCAAAGGCAGGATTCAAGGCCATGTGTATCTAGTACTCCTTCCACGGTGTCTCTCAATTTACCAGCTAATGCGCCTCCATCCACTCTTAATTCCTAACTTAGACCCCAGACCCCACACTCAAGCTACTCTGCTTCAGAGATGAGCTTTTTATGATGGATAAGGCCTTCGTACAGCTACATCTCTTAACCCAAGTATTAGCGTAGCAGTGTCTTAAGTCCTTAATAGGACTGGCGCTACCTATTCAATGAGAAACCTTTGAAAAATGGGTGTTTAATATATATCTGGCCGTAGGCAAAAATATTACTTTCCTTCTAGAAAGGCTCGGCAGAGTCAATGAATGTCAAGCACTCAGGACTGACTTCAAAATGCACGTGTGAAGGAACATGTGCCACATCTACTGCACTGTTTACCCTGCAATGGGTATTTGCTGAATGAACGAAGGAGTACTAAGAGCCTCCGCAGTACTCAAGGAGGAAGGAATGAAAATATTTTCGGTGGCTACCAGGGTGTTGAAAAGGTCTAGACTTCGAATTATTAAAGGGCAAGCAAATGTCCTCATTTTTTTCTCTCGACTTCAAATAAAGTAGAGCAAACGTGGGCTGTGGCTTCTCCTAAATACAGGGTGTGTAATATAAAGGAAGCTTCAGGGAATGCCCAAAAGCACAAAATATCAAGGAGTGCCCTTTAAAGACACTTTGGAATTTCTAATAGAGCTAAAAATTGGTAAAACCCAGATGGGAGAAAATGAGAAGAAAAGAGGAGTCAGGATGATTGGTTCAAACACAGATTGCTGGGCCCTGCTCCCAGAGTTTCCGACTCTGTAAGTGTTACTAGTTGTATACCATATACCTCTAAGGAAAGGAACCCACTCATGTCTAGTGTGAGGTCAAGTGCAGCAGAGAGCTTAATGTCATTACACTTGGATGCTAATACTACAGAATTCGAATCCAGATCTGGAGGTCTGGCCAAGGCCTTGCTGGGGAGCATCCTGGTGGGGGGAGGCGCATCACAGACAGGGGTGGGGGGGGGGCTGCAGGCAAGGATGCCTGAGAGCATTTGTAGCACACTTTCCAGTGACACACCACACGCCCGATTGTCCTTCTCTTCCTGACACCCCTGCCCAAAGGACAGTCACGCACACCTGCCACTACATTCTAAAAGGAACCTAAGGTGTGAACTCAGGGAAAGTGAAGACAGCCAGGTCACACCCAGGACAGGAACAGCAGAAGGAGCTCCTCTCCTCAGGACCCACGAGGGAAACGTTTGCGGGGTCAGAACGGTTCAACGATTCTGTCCTCCTTGAGAATTCCTTGGCAAAACTGGCTGATACCGTTGCAGAGTCAAAGCCCGCGGGTGTTGAAAACCTCATGGTTTTCTCACGGTCAGCTCACAGATCTATTTAGAGCAACGGGTACCCGGAGAGACCAAAGGCGAGAGCGGAGCAGCCTCCCCCCGGGCGTCTCATCTCTGCACGGGCGGTGGGCGCGAAGGACTCGGCCGCTCGCAGCCAAACCGCCAAGGGTCGGCCCGCCGGGCAGCGCCTAGAAAAGAAAACCCTCCAGAGGTTTCTGAGAGGGGGCTAATGCAGATGAGGAGGAGAAGAGGAAAAGCGTGGGTTACTCCCGAGGCCAAGGACCATTGTCCTGCGCTCCCATGAAAGACACACAGCCTGGACTTGGCTTTTTCTTTCGTTTCCAGACACCTCGGTCAAGGACGGCTCAGGGAACCGGAGCGCGAGCAGGGACGTCAAGGCCCCTCGTTTCCCCCCGAGGCTCAGAGAGGCCTCTGGACCCCAGTTCCCATCGCTGGAACCCAGGGCTCCGGACACCCTGTACCTAACGCTCTTTCCTCTACACACACGTGCAAGGCTGTCCAAAGCGTCTTGATGCAAAAAACCCGTGAGAGTTGCTGATCCCGCGCTGGAAACCATTATGTAATCCAGCTGGAACGGGACCTCGGCCCTCCGATGAAAACCTCCAATGAAAACTGAAAGGGACACGGGAGGGGAACCGATGGAGATCCCGCTGAGCTGTGAAAGGCACACTCGAGGGACGTTTTACACCCGTTATTTTTGCGAAGGAGCCAATGAGTCGGCCCCTACCTGCTGCTCCACCCACTTCTCACTGCTTCCTCCCGGGCGCCCTGTTCTGCGGCCGCAAAACCCCGACAAACACCTCAGCACCTCGCCGAGGCCTGATTCAAGAAAACCCGACTCCAGAGTTCTCGAGATTTCCAGAGGTATGTGGAACCAGAGCAAGAGAGGGCCGCTGAGAGCAATGCCTGGTGATCCATGCCTGCCCGGGCTCGAAGACTGGCAATATGGACCTGCTGTTTAATCTGGGAGTCAACGTGGAAATGCAAGAAATGGCCAAGCCCAACAGAGCCCCAGAGCTTCAGGGAAGCAACCAGACTAGCCCTTAAAACCAGACTCTATAAATGGTGCCTGTTTAATGTTGGTCAATTCTCAGAGGTGTTAGCCTCAGAACCCTGCGCAAAGCTCTCCCGGAGAGGGTTTGTGTGCAGTGTGTTTTGTTGTTGATGAGCTCAACTGAAGCACACCTGGGGGGAGCTGTTACTGTCTTCTAGAACTAACCAGCACTTTTCTCTGTGGGGGAGGAGGAGTGAGTGTGTGTGTGTGTCAAAATCTGCTTTCCTCTGGATCTGTGTACACTGAGAAACTGCCAATCGAGCTGACTTCAGGGAAAAAAAGGTGTGAGAAATAAAGCCCTGATTTCAATTTTAGTCCTGTAGAAATATTTGGGAAGCCTGCCTGGTGGTGTTTTCATGATTAAAAATGACCCCGTGTGTAAGCTTGACAGGGACATGGCCCACAGCTGGCCTGACATATGCTTTTTCCCATCTCCATATGTTTCATTTATATCTTAATCCACAGCCTGCTGGGAAATAGCCGGGGAAGATGGCACCTGGGGGACCGCGGTCAGTGGCCCCATGCTATTTTCTTAGCCTGCGGTATTCACACGTCCTCCACTATGAGCTGGAAGCTGGCCCTGGGCCTGCGGAATTGCCACAGGGCTGACTGCAGGGGAAAGAAAAAGCGAAATGTGAAATGACTTTGTTCAAATGTTAGTCAGGGAACGTGTGCGCTCTCTTTATACGAGGGGGAAATGACATTTGAAGCAAAGTGTTTCCAGGAGAAATGCTGTCATTATATAAGCCTTCAAAATCTAGTGACTGACTTTGACCTTGTGACATCCGCATGCTGGCTGCCTGTTGCCTGCTGCCCTGCGATGAAAAGAGCACGCGTTTGGAAGCGCAATACCTCTGGGCACGTGTCCCAGTCCTGCCATTTAAAGATTCTTCGACCCTGAGCCTCAGTTCCCTCGTCTGTAAAATGAGGATAATAACAGTTGCTTAAAACTGTTTTATTGATCCTCAAATCAGTCGATATAAAGGATCAGGTAGGTGCAGTGCTCAATACACGCTATGAGCTCAACATAAAATCGTAGTAATAACAATAGCTAATGTATCAGAGGTGCGGATTCTGTGCCAGGCATTCAGGTGTGCTCTTTGTTTCCACATTGTCTCACTTATTTTTGACAATAATGCTCTGAGGTCAGCTGAATTATCCCTAACATGCCTAATGCTATTAATAATGGTCATATACCACACAGCACAGATTGGGATAATCCCAAAATTTCTAATCCTGCCTTTTCTCCCTCATCTGCCCTCACGCTTCCCCCGCCCTCCACTGAGTTTTGCAGCCACGGGGCTGGAGATGATCCGCCAGGTGACAGGAGGATGAAGGCAGCAGGCCAAGGGAACAAGCCTTCTGCCACCCAAATGCTGGAAGAGGGGTCTGCAGTCAGAGACCAGAGATCACATTTCCATGCAAAGAGTGCTGATGGTGTGTAACTACCTGACAAAGAGGCTTGGGTGGGTGGGGGGGACATGAGAGATGGTCATTCACATCCTTGACATCTTTTTGAAGCCGAATACCGGAGCTTCACAGAGTGCCCGGACCTCTAGGTTTTCCTGCTCCCCCACCCCACCCCTCCCTCTGCTTCCCTCAGCTGTTGGGGAGGAGAAGACCACGTCCTCCCGTGGGGGAGGCACAGGGCGGGAGCAGACACCGTCCAGAGAGATCACAGCCACTAGGATGCTTGGGCTCCCCTCACGTCTGCCATAAGAAAAATGGCCTTATTGGAAGTTAGCTTTTGCAAGAAGGGGGCATCTCTTGAGAGTAAAGCACAAGCTGAAGCAGCATCAAAGGACAATCAGAGGGTCCCAGTCAGCCCCGGAGGACTTACGGCCAAGAGGGAAGAACCTGGGGTTAACCCAGGTCACATGGCAAAACACATGGCTCCGCCCACCTCCAAAGGACAGCTCCAAGGACAAGTCCCTGAGAAGCTTATTTAAATACTAACTGAAAACAAAGCAGCTCCTACTTTCCCTTTGGCCTGCTGGAAGCCCCAAAACAGGATTTCAACATTTTTCCCCTCACACTATCTGTGCATGGTCC
Source organism: Sus scrofa (assembly GCF_054392235.1). NCBI lineage: Eukaryota > Metazoa > Chordata > Mammalia > Artiodactyla > Suidae > Sus > Sus scrofa. The sequence goes on from NC_139401.1 coordinate 121,649,557, forward strand.
CAAATTCATTCCGAGAACTTGGAAAATCTTCCAGATTCCCCACCTCCCTGCCATCTCTACGAATTCTCTGGGTGTGGTGGAAAGGAAGTACTTTCAGTCTGGTCCCCAGAATTCACGCAAATATGAAAGACAGTAATATAACGTTTTGTTTTGTGTCTTATTCAAAAATAGAAAAGTTGTATTTTTCTCCAGTGGCATTTCATATCACTCTTCAAAACAAATCTGTGGTTAAGGGACACACTGGGGTAAGGCCAGAGACAGACAAACTCCAGTTAGGACTTTTCTGATAGCTCAAAGACATTCAATTTTGAAAGTTTAGCGATTTAAGATCTAGCCAGCTTCCCTCCTCATTTTACCATGGAAGCAACCTACGCGGAGTGACTTGTCCAAGGTCATGTGGCTAGTCAGTGGCAGACCCCTGTGTTTTAAAGTCCCATTTTTCAAAATGCTGTTATACACAGTCACTATAATCCTAGAAGGGGGCCGTTTTGTGTGTCGAAATGGATAAGATGATTAGCTGTCGTGAGGATTCAATAACGTCTGCAAAGTGGCATGCTGGACGCTAAGCCAAACGACATGAAAAGGTTCTATCCATTACGCATTTTCTTTCCTGGATAGTCAGGGCCACATCTATTTTGAGTTTACATAGTTGTAATGTGTGTGTCTATATCACTTCTTGATCTCTCCTTTTCGCTTCATACAGACCACATACTTACCGTTTTAATGCCTCAAGAACATTCCATCTGGTCGGTAGCCTCTACTTTTTTTATACACTCTACCATTACCGAACCCCTGGGTGGTTGCCAGTGTCTCACCGTTATATATAGCAGGGCTCGGAACAGCCTTTCATAGCTTGCCACTCTCCCACCCTCTATGCTCCTTTTCAGCTGGTTTCTTTGGAATATGTTCTCAAAATTGGAATGAGGCGTTCCTGCTGTGGCTCAGCGGAAATGAATCTGACTAGCATCTGTGAGGATGAGGGTTTGATCCCTGATCTCACATCCCGCGTTGCTGTGGCTGCGGCGTAGGCCAGGGCTACAGCTCTGATTAGACCCCTAGCCTGGGAACCTCCCTATGCTGCGGGTGCAGCCCTAAAAAGAAATAAAAATTAAAAAAAAAAAAAAGGAATGAGACGTATAAAGAGCTTTCAAAGCAGATCGCTCTCCAGAGAAATACCACCAGTTTACTGTGTCTGTGTGTCACCAGTGACGGGAGACTTTATCATTGGTGGAGGGGGAAGAAAAGGTGGTTTAACTCTTCTGTCTGGACATTGAAAAGGAACTTGGGGATTCTTGGCTACAGCTTCCCAGGCCGCCCCTGCTCACCCCACCCTCATCCCTAGGCAGTGCTCATGCTTTCCTGGCCTTTCTCTCACTTCCTCCTGCTGCATAGACTCTTAGAGGCGAAGTGACAAGTGACCATGCTGACACAGGGGAGAATGACATTTCCTTATCAATAGGAGGCAAAATCGAACAAAAGCAACACACGCAAGTGTGACGTGACCATTCCAAGTGCTTCACCAAATAAAAGGTTGGGGATTCACTTGTAAATTTCCATCATGGACCAAAAGGTGATTTGGGGTTCAAAGATCAGTTGATAAGAAAAGCCTGCCATTCCAGAAAGAAGATCTAACTGCGGATCTATGTATCCATGTGCTTGAGTTTGAATATTTGGCCCACTGGGCTCAGGGTGTCCGTCCTGACTTCTACCACCTACCCATCGTCGATGATTTAATAACAACGAGTTACATTTTTGAGGGTTAAAGCCACATGTCATCTCATTTAATCCTCTCAACCGCCTCTGGAGTGGACACTGTTATCATTCCCATTTTACAGATGAGGAAACTGAGGTTTAGAAAAATGATTTAACTTGCCCAGAGTCATATACCTAGGAAGTGCCAGAGCTGTGATATGAACACAGGTCTGACTCTAAGGCTTTGGTACTTGATCTTGTCCTTCCTCTCATATTTTCCTCAGTTATGAGATGGTGACTTACCTGCCATACTGACACCAGTGTTGTTTCTAGAAGCCACGGAAAGAAAAACCCCAAAGTGTTTTGTAAAGAGTAAACAAAACGCTGCATTAATGTACAGGCATTTTATCAATGCGACGCAAATCTTTTGGATTTGATTTAGCTACAGTGATCCTACAGGTGGTCTACCTGACCACGTTACCTATGATTATTATTTTATTATCTCACAATTATCTATTTTAAGACAATCTATGTGTGAAGAGAATCTGAGAGAGAAGGGATATGTGTATAGGGATGACTGGGCCACTTCGTTGTACAGCAGATTATTACAACCTTGTAAACCAGCCATACTTCAATAAAATTTAAAGAGAAAAGAAAGACCGTTCCTGGAGTTCCCGTCGTGGTGCAGTGGAATCCGACTAGGAACCATGAGGTTTCGGGTTCGATTCCTGGCCTCTCTCAGTGGGTTAAGGATCTGGCGTGGCCGTGAGCTGTGGTGTAGGTCGCAGAGGCGGCTTGGATCTGGCATTGCTGTGGCTGTGGTGTAGACTGACAGCTGTAGCTCCTATTAGACCCCTAGCCTGGGAACCTCCATATGCGGTGAGTGCGGCCCTAAAAAAAAAAAAAAGAAAGCAAAAGAAAAAGAAAGAACAGTTCCTGAGACGTGCGTCCCCCTCACAGAGGAGTTTTGCAACTGCAGCGCCGGCTTGCAAGCGGGCTGGCGGGAGGAAGGCGGCACTCACCCGTGTTGATGTCGTCGATGTTCCTGATGGTCTTATCCATGTTCCCAAAAGTGTCAGATGGCCCAGGGGAAGGCTGGGAGCGTAGCAGTCATCTACCCCAGGTCTTGCTGTAGTGGCGAGTCATGAAGCTGACGAGCACACGGAGGGGGGCCCACTTCCACTCCTAAGGGAGAGAGCCCGGGTGAGGCGGAGGGCCCCTCGCTGTCTGAACTGGAGCCCACTGGGAGGCTGCGGGCGCTGGACGAGGCCTCAGGCATCTTCTCACCGGACTCCGACCCCTCCCGTGTCTCATTTCCTGAGCAAAGCTTTACTGTTTTGGTGACACATGTGTGGACTCTCCCTCTGGGGACAAGGGGAGGAAAAGCATGGGCGTGGGATGTCGTATCAGACGCTGTCCTGGGAAACTAGGGAACGGCATGCCTCGGGGCGAACCTGTAACACGCCTGCCTGTCTGCGAGGTGCCTCCCTGAGTGCGACTCGCCTCCCTATCCTTTACCTGCAGGGTCTCTAATTCTAGCAAAATCCCATTAGCATGCACCTGTTGCAGATGAGGAACTCAGGGCCCCAGGATAAACTACAGGCCTATTCTGTGCCCAAAAGAAGGAAAGGGGAAGACGTGGGGGTTGTGACTTCAGAGGCTGAGTTCTAGTCCCCACTGTGCCGCTACGTACCTGGGCGAACTTGGCCGCATCATTCCAATTCTGCTCCATCTTCTATAAATTAAAGGATCCTACTCACTTATTTCTCTGTTTCTTTCCAGGCTTTACATGCTATGCCTTTTTTGATATCTGTGCCATAATTTGTGATTACTTTTCATTGGAATGAGGCCTGTTTAGTTACTCAGGAAAATAGAAATACTCAGTATCAAGGGCAGGAATCAAAGGTATAGACCAGAGAGATGCGCACAGAAATGATAATAGAAGAACGCTGTTTCTATTTGGCAAAGCTGAGTGTTGCTGCCACCTAGTGACGGAAAGGAGTGTTGCTCCCAGGCAAGGCCCTCTCCTGAGCGGGCCTCGGAAACAGCTGGCAGAAATCATCCAGTTGACTAGTCGTACAAGACTTCACCGCTATGTTAAATCTTACAAGGTTTCTACACTATCTACTCCCTTTGACTAAAACGATGTTGAGAGATTGCGTCTCTGTGCATTATTATTATTATTATTATTATTATTGCTATTATTATTTTGTCTCTTCTAGGGGCACACCTGTGGCATCCGGAGGTTCCCAGGCTAGGGGTCGAATCGAAGCTACAGCTGCCGGCCTACACCACAACCACAGCAATACGGGATCCGAGCCGTGTCTGTGACCTACACCACAGCTCACAGCAACACTGGATCCTTAACCCACAGAGCAAGGCCAGGGATCGAACCCGCAACCTCATGGTTCCTAGTCGGATTGTTTCTGCTGAGCTACCACAGGAACTCCCTGGGCATTATTATTAATAGATGTGAGATTGTGCATATACTGGGTCCTTTCCCCAGTGGTCTTCTCCTTCCCTCAGCTGGAATCCCAGAACTGTAGACGGTTTGACAGGAAGGAAGTATCCCCAGAGAATTTCTAGGGCACCCCATTTCATAGTACAGGGGAGAAATGTTTTGGCCAGGGTCATGCAAGTAGTTAACACAGGCAGGAGTGACAGGAGACTGGGCCCAGAACTCTGGAAAATGATCTGATAAAATCCACCCCAGGAGTTCCTGTTATGGCTCAGTGGGTTAGGAACCTGACATAGTCTCTGTGAGGATGCCAGTTCGATCCCTGGCCTCACTCAGTGGGTTAAGGATCCGGCCTTACTGTGGCTGTGGTGTAGGCTGGCAACTGCAGCTCTGATCTGACCCCTAGCCTGGGAACTTCCATAGGCTGTGGGTGCGGCCCTAAAAAAAAAAAATCCACCCCAAATGGACAAGATTAGATATTGGAGGAAGATTAGGAGACACCATGAATGTATTTGCATATTTAAAGAAAACCTGAGGGTCCTGGTGGAAAGGAATGGGTGGTCGGGCAGGAAAGCAAGAGGTGCTGATGCTGAGGAGAGCTTTAGGCACTAGGAGGCGCTCTCTGTGCTGGGATGAAGGAAGGGCTCACTCCCTGAGACTCCCAAAGGCCACCAGCCTGCGACTCAGTCTTCCGGAGAGGCAGTCCCACTGAGTGACCAGGGCTGGGGTTCCTTTGCATCTGGCATAATCTTACCTTTTCCTCTGCTGACAGGAAAAAATATCAGGTGAGAGTGAAAGCAAAGGTTATTGCTGGATACCTTGCATTTGCTAGAATGCATTATTATTTTTACTATTATTTTGGCCTTGCCCAGGGCATGTGGAAGTTCCCAGGCTAGGGATCGAACCTACGCCACAGCAGAGAATTCCCTCCTAGAATGTATTTTTTAAAAATCAAAAGCTTTTGTTATAAGAAATCACTTGCAACTAACTCATAGCCTCTAGATGCAGTGGTTCACATACTCTTGTCATGATTCTTTGCACAGCCAACGACCTTTAAGGATGGTGATGACGGCGATGGCTGACATCGCCAAGGATGTCCACTGAGTCAGGGCCTTTGTCTTTATTATCTCATTGCCATCTGACCAAAGCCCAATGAGATCCTCATTTTAGAGCAGAGTAAGCTGAGGCTCAGAGAGTACTTAGCCCCTGACTAGCTCATCCCCCTCCCTTTTTGTTGTCTTTTTAGGGCTGCACTCACGGCATATGGACGTTCCCAGGCTAGGGATCGAATCAGAGCTAGAGCTGTCAGCCTACACCACAGTTACAGCAACTCGGGATCAGAGCAGCATCTGCGACCTATACCACAGCTTCCGGCAACGCTGGATCCTTAACCCACTGAGTGAGGCCAGGGATCAAACCCTCATCCTTATGGATCCTAGTCAGGTTCATTAACCACTGAGCCACAAAGGGAACTCCCTAGCTCAGCCCTTAATCACCCCCCGATACCACCTCCTCCGGGACAGCTCCGCCTCGCAGGTGGGCTAAGCCAGGGAAGCAGGAGGTGCACACTCTGGCCAGGAGCCCTGTACCTTTCCATTCCGAGGGGCAAATTCCCTTCTGGCTAGGCACAGACTCCTACTGTATTTTTCACTTTTCTGATTTATTTTTTATTAAAACATTTAAAAAATTATACTTGATTTACAATGGTCTGTCATTTTAGGGCGTCCCCGTTGTGGCTCAGTGGGTTAAGAATCTGACTAGTATCCATCAGCATGCAGGTTCGATTCCTGGCCTCGCTCAGTGAACCTGTTAAGGATCTGCCGTTGCCTTGAGCTGTGGTGTCGGTCACGATGCTGCTCGAATCCTGTGTTGCTGTGGCTGTGGCGTAGGCCGGTGGCTGCAGCTCCGATTCAACTCCTAGCCTGGGAACTTCCTAAAAAGCAAGTACACAAACAAACAAACAAACAACAACAAACCCACCACTGGCAAAACAAAATACAACGTTCTGTCCTTTTAGACCCCATTGTAAATTGGTGCAGAGGTGTTCTAGAAACACAGTCTCTCCTCGTGGAACTGATCCAGCAGCTTGGTAGGCTAGTTGCCTGTAGGGGGAGAGATTACCTCAGGAAAATATTTCCCCTAATTTCCAGCAAATTGTTTGCTGGGCGGGGATGGAGGGGGAGATACACCGTAGGAGGACAGGTGACTAGGGGAAGAATGGTGGATTATCTGTTGTTCCGGCTTATCAGAACAATTGCTTCTCTCTAGGAACATGGATTGTTAAGAACTGACTGTGCAGTTAAGTGATTCAAACCTTCCTTCCTCTCTCCCACCAAATCCCCTTCAGTAATAAGCAAGCACGCGAGGAATGAATCACGAAAACGCAGGGACTGCCTTCCAGTGTTGGTCACATCTGAGTCTGTCTTCTCATTAGATATCAAATTATCAATTAGGTGAAGAGTTTCTCTAAACTGGACTCTCCCATTGATCCCACGTTAAGTCCAAGTAATATGAACAAAGTGTGCACTGTGGTAATTTCACTCTGGCCACACCCCTCCCCACGTCATGTTTTTTTTGGTTCCTTAGATTAAAAATACATGCAAAAGTTTATATAACATTTTATGCTGTCTCTCTACAGTTTTTTTGTTTGTTTGTTTGTTTTTAAGGCAGAGGACAATTAGAAAATCTCAACAGGAAATAGTTGAACACAAGCTGAGAATGCTGTTTAAAAAAGAGGAAGTGACGGAGTTCCCGTCGTGGCTCAGTAATTAACAAACCCATCAAGGAACCATGAGGTTGCGGGTTCGATCCCTGGCCTCGCTCAGGATCCTGCATTGCCGTGAGCTGTGGTGTAGGTTGCAGATGTGGCTCGGATCCAGCGTTGCTGTGACTGTGCCATAGGCTGCAGCTGTGGCTCCCCTTGGACTCCTAGCCTGGGAACTTCCATGTGCCAAGGGTACAGCCCTAAAGAAGAAGAAGAAAAAAAAAACAACAGAAGAAAACCACGAGTTCCTGTTGTGGTGCAGTGGGTTCAGAACCCAACATAGTCTCCATGAAGATGCGGGTTCAATCCCTGGCCTCGTTCAGTGGGTTAAGTATCTGCTGTAGCTGCTAGCTGCAGCAAAGGTTACAGATGCGGCTCAGATGTAGTGTGGCTCTGGTGTAGGCCTCAGCTGCAGCTCTGATTCGACTCCTAGACCAGTAACTTCCATGTGGTTAAAGTAGACAAATAAATAGGCCCTTTGCCTTTTACCTCTAGAAGGAAATTGTCTGGAGTTAATTGAAGTCTGAAGCATCAAATAATTGGGATACATACACACTGGGTTATACAGAGCAATTAAATCCAGTTGAAGAGTAATCTAGATTTATTTTTTGCTTTTTTTTAGGGCGGCACCTAAAAAAACCTTCCATAGGTCACACTGCGGCCTATGGAGGGTCCCAGGCTAGGGGTCAATCCAGCAATGCAGGATTCAAGCCACATCTTCGACCTACACCACAGCTCATGGCAAAGCCGAATCCTTAACCCAAAGAGAGGGGCCAGGGATCAAACCTGCATCCTCAAGGATACTAGTTGGGCTCCCTCCCTCCTGAAAAATAATCAAAAGTGGTGACTACTATATATAAGCCAGAGTCTGTGTTGTTATTACGTGCCCGAATTGCTCATGTGGAGGTCATTTTTTTTTTTTTACTAGAAAATGGCCAATGATTGTACAATCAATGGGGTTGCCATCTGCTTGATTTTATTCCAGTTAGTTTGGCTAAATACCATCGACCAGAAAACAATTCATCTATGTTCATTTCTAATTGTTCTGACAGAATTGAGGACTTTTTCGCCCAAGGAAACAGACTTAGTTACATATGGTTTTGATATTTAGGAATTTGGAGCCCCTTTCCTCTAAAATGATTCATAAGTTCCATTCTTTTTCTTTCCTTCTTTCTCTTTTTTTTTTTTTTTCAGGGCTGCACTCGCAGCCTATGGAGGTTCCCAGGCTAGGGGTCAAATCGAAGCTGTAACCGCCTACACCACAGCCACAGCAATGCCACATCCAAGCCGAGTCTATGACCTAGGCCACAGCTCACGGCAACGTCGGATCCTTTAACCCACTTGAGTGAGGCCAGGGTTCGAACCCACGGCAACGTCGGATCCTTTAACCCACTTGAGTGAGGCCAGGGTTCGAACCCGCATCTCCATGGATACTAGTAGGATTCATTTCCTCCGAGCCATGACGGGAACTCCCTCCATTCTTTTTCTTAAATAAAACACCCTTCAAATGTGTGTAATATGTTACATATTATTTGTATGATTAAATCTCCGAAAATGATCTTCCGCTTCACCTCAAGTCCTGCATCATATTGAGGGTGACTTTAATATCTGTATCTCTCTCCTTCTAGAACATTTTATGACTCCCAGCATCTCCCAGCATTTATAGGGTCCTGTTCAAATAAGGGGGCCTTAAGTTTACCTGAAGCATCATTAGCTTTTTTTTTTTTTTTTTTTAGCTCGATGATAAACCTCTTTCTACAGAGCACCTACCTTAGCTTCAGGTTATTAAATCCTTAATGTGTCTCTTAACATCTTCATCCCCTAGTAGACCAAGTTCTGTGAGAACAGGGATCATGTCTAATATTGTTGATCATTCGATCCTTAGTATTTAGTGGGGTGTCTGGAATAGAACAGGTGTGCTCACTAAATGTTTCTTTGCCCAGCACAATGTCTGATGGGACCCAGGGCTCAGCGGAGTGAGACAGAGAGAAGCCCTACTGTTCCCAAAGGTTCTGTAGGCAGAAAGCCAAGCTCCAAATAGCCGATGTACCCAAAGGGATCCGGGCAGATTTATGAGTGGGGGGGATGAGGAAGGAAGTGAGCTGTATGCTTAGGCCCCCCTAGACTGGCCTAGACTGGGCAGTGGGGTACCCGTGAGCGTGGGGCTGCTCAGGCCGACCACGATCCCTCTAACCTCATCGGGGATGAGGCGGAGGCTGTGCCCTGCAGCAAGTAGGAGGGGAAGGCCCTTCGGATCAGAAGGCAGTCAGTGAACATCAGCAGCATGGCCCAGGAATCAGCATGACAACCGCCCTTCGCCAAGTGTCAGGCCCCGTGCTCAGTATTTTCACAAATACCATCTCTTGTCTTCCTCACGATCAGTCTCTCAGAGAGATTATCTGCATTTTGTGTTGTGGAAACTAGGCCTCTAGCTGGGCCAGAACTTGGCAACATTCCCACAGAAGTCCAAGGCTGTGTAGCCCTGGTCTTGCTGAGTTCAGAGCCAGAACTCCCTTTTTAACCACTATTAGCTGGATGAAGAGTCTAGAAATGTGCAGAGCCTCCTGTGAGTGGGGATCAAGTAGCTGCTAGGGTGCACTTGGCTGAGTTGCTAGAGAACCAGACAGAGGGGTTCCTTGCCCACTGGGACCTGCAGGAGCAGGATATGGTTTGAGCCCTGACTACGGCTGGAAGCAGGGTGGGACCAGAGAAAGCCAAGGCCAGTACAATGAAAGGAAACTATCCAGCACCTGGGAGAGCTCCGAGTTTGCTGCTTAGTGGGGCAAAGCTGGACCTGGCCATGCTATGGGCCCTCTCATTTGCTCAAAGTGCTTCCCCAGGTCAAGCCATCCATTCAGTGCTGTGACTGAGTGGCACGGGCTGCCACTGAGGGCTGCTCACACATGGGAGCTGTGTTAAAGAGCTGAGACGTGCGCCAGTCTCCTAAGTTGCAGCCCAACTCAGTGCCTGAACCCAGCCCCTGACCTGAATTCTTGAGCAATGGAAACAGCAGTGACAGCTGTGAAAACAAGCAGCCTTGCTCCTCTTGGCACCGAGCGATCGAACACATCATCATTTAGAGGGAATCAGTAACATCTGTCTTTCCTGGCCCTTATTTAACTTATTCTGGTTATGAAACCTCTCCATGTTCCCACCCTGTAACTACTGTAAATGATGCAAAAGAGGAGCGAGAGACTGACACAGAAAGAGCGAAGGAGAATTCATTTACCACCGGGTGAAAGGAAAATGTACTGAAGTGTAATGGAATTTCATTAACTTCGGAAACGATGATGAATGCTGTCCAAATAATTCTTACTAATGCATAATTCACAGCTGAAAATAGAGCCAAACTCTCCTAAAAAGCACATCCATTTATGCCCCCAAATTAATTTGGTGTGTTATTCAGGATGGCTGACAGGATAAAAGATCTACTATGAAATGTAATCATCTATGAAGATTGGGAATCTATGAGTCTTTCTAGTTTAGTAGATGATGGTAGCTGATAACAAGTGGCATCTTGAGAGGCAGACACCCACAGTTCTCATTCTCATAATTTCAATCTCCCCAAAGACATCATTTGAGACATAACCACAGAGAAGATAGGATGAGCTTTGAGATCTCCATAGCAACCATAGCCCAATTCATATATATCCCCAAAGCAAATTAAAATCAGTTTCAAGATTCAAATGGGGGTCAAGAAAAGGCCTATACCTTTCCTTGCGGGAAAAATTTGTTACATTATATGTTTATACAGTGTAGAAATGCTATAGACTATATATTATTTACACTCATATATCATTACATAGATTTAAAAATTCCTTTCCCTTTTGTGTAATACTGTCTATCCTATTCCACAAACTCTCAACGACATTTATCTCTTAATGTATCAAGATATAATAATCCCTTCATTAAAATTCGCTTAAGCTTTTTGTATACTCAAGAGAGTGGTAATGGGGGAGAGACCTTTTCACCTTTGACCTCACTCAAACCCCCCACGTGGTTGGCAGAGAGAAGCTATTATTTAGTAGGAGGGTAGCTATTGGTCAGGCTCCCACCAATAGGAATATGTAGCTTCAGAGGCCAGTCACACCTCACAAGGGAGACATCATGGCTTCCCCTCCCCCCATGGGTCCCTTCAGCCAATTAGAGAGAACCTTGGTCCGACATGTGAATACTAACGTCAGGGACTTCTGGAAGCCTCTCAACTCCTTTCCCAAGGTGGAGGTGTCATGGGGGAGCACTAACTTCCAAGACCACTCTTATTTGTCTTAACGGCCAGACCTTATCATTTGGGGTCCTGCGGTGGTAAACAAGCCCATTTGCTGCTGATACAGGGCATGTGACTAAGTAGGAGGCAGTCATTGGGCCAGCGGCAGCCAATGAGAAATCTTAGCTTGAGAGGCTATCAACGCCTCACCGTAGAGGCTACATGGCTCCTCCCTCCCATAGCTCTGACCACTCAGAGAGCACCTTATGCTTGGCATGTGAATAGTGATGTTCGGTCCCTTAGCCAATCAGAGAGCACCTTGTACTCCCCCCATCCCCACCCTGCTGTGGGTCCCTCAGTCACTCAGAACAGCTGTGTCACAACAGGGATGACCTGTGCTACTCTCTGGTCTGTCTCCTAGAGCAGGGTGCAGAATGTGAGGTGGAAATGTTATGGGGGGGGGGAGCCCGGTTTTCTAGGGCCATCACTGTTCCTCTTAACAGCCCTGTCCTGACATCTGGGTGCTGAGGTGGGAACCAAGCACCTTGCCTGTGGATACAGAAAAGGTGATTAAGTAGGAGGCAGCCACTGAGCAGCTTGCACCAGTGGGAGACTTTAGCTTGAGCGTCCACCAGCGCCTCGCAATGGAAGCCTCATGCCCTTCCCCTCCCCCACGCCCGGTCTGTGGGTCCCTCAGCCCCTCAGAGCACTTTGTGTTCACACATGGATAGCGACATCAGGGAATGCCTCTCTCCCTCTGGGCAGCTTCCCTTGGGGCAGAAGTGCACATATAGAAGGCGGTTCTCTCTCTCCAACCCCCTCGAGGCCCTCACATCCCCACCCAGGCTCCCTGCTGCTCTTCTGTGACGTCATCGTCTCTTTGCATCACAGTAACTAGGTAACGGTGGTCCCTGCCGGGTCCCTCACCCCAGTGCGCTCCCATGGAGATACATCGTTTACCTTACCCAACATACTTTCTAAGGCATATCTCTAAGTTTCCCACACTTTGGAACCTTTGAAAACTGTTGAGTGACTGCAGAGGAGCCCAGCCCCGCTCCTCGGCAGGCATTCGGGACCCTGCATGACTGGGCTCCTGTCTCTGCCTCCAGCCCCATCCATCTCGCAAGGCTCCGCCCCACTACCGCCCCTCTAGGTACCTTACCCACCCCTCGCGTGGCGATGAGAGCTCCCCCGGGGCCTGAAATGCTTGTTACTTCATTTCCACCCATGCGAAGGCCATTCATCTTTCAAAGTCCAGGTCTGTGATCTCCTTTAGAGCCTTCCACCTTTTAGTTTAAATGCTCCCTTTGCTGCTAACTTGAACTGAGACCCTCGTGTTGAAGCTGCATCATTTCCTTGCTCCTGGACTAGAGAACCTGCTCAGTACCTTTAGCCCTTTGCCCTTGATTTTACTTTATTTAAAATTTGTCTAGATTACTGTATTGAATGAATCCCTGTGAGCTGTCTCCAAATCTTTTTGTAGCAAAATTGAATCAATTAAGAGTAAATAGCCTCAGAGAGTTTCACCTCTAAACCCAAACTGGATGATCACCCTGCTACTTGTTCTATCCTCCCCGCCCACCCCCGCCCCTCCCACTACCTTGTTCTTTTTCTCTTTTCCGGCCAGCCTGTTGCTTCTGATGGGATTTGATGGTGTCAAGGGCAACTGTTGTTTTGGTAGGTGGATGGATGTTGGTAATTCTCTGGAAGTGAGCCTTGCCACAGACGGTGGCCTCTTGATGTCTATCTAGGCTCTTCACCAGCATCTGAGCTGTCTCAGGCAGTGAGTCTGTATTTATACCCTGGCCCCACCCAGAAGGCACTGTTGTGTGCCCATCAACCCATTATGAGCTGGCCTGAACTGTGACACAAGTGGACCAGGACTAGATTATATATGAATATATTTCAATGACTGAATACTTTTCAAGGTAGAAGAAACCTATTTATATAGAAGCACGAAGACTGATACAGGAAGCGTTAATCACAAAATCTGTCCAGAATTCTAGATTCACAAACCCACTTCCCCTCTGGTTCATAGAGTGTGGGAACAGGCACTAGTTAGCGCCATGATACTCAGCAAAGGTCTATGGCTTATTTGAGCCTTTAATTAGACCTGGTGGCAAAGCCACAGCCCGCTTCCTTAAGAGCTATAACAGCAGTAGCAAAGCATGGGAAAATGACAGTTAGTTTAGTTCTAATGAAACATAATGCATAAGCAGCTTTTGGCAGGAAAAAGCTCTCGCAGGAGGCCCCCTTTTGTCTTGTCACTACCCTTCAACCTGGCAGCCCTGAGCTCTACTTGTCTCCAGCCCTGGCACACCGTTCAGATCTTTTGATCACGCAATACCTGGCCTAAGCTGATGGTTCTTTCCATGGATCAAAGAGTAGAAAGAAAGGAAAAGTCCTTACAGATGACCAGCTCTCTTTCCCAGCATCCCCTGCAGTTATCTCGCGAACAAACTGTGAGGAAAGAGCACAAGGAATCAACAAGCCTGCACGCAGTGGGGAGGGCGGCCGCTCTGACCCCCATCTCAATGAGTAACTGAGATCCCTTCCCTCTTTCTCTTTAAAAACCTTCTTGACCGAGCAGAATCTTTGCAGATAGTTTTATTTGGGGGGGAGGGGGGCAACTGAGTCCACCATCTCCCCAGGTTGCCAGCATTCTGATTAAAAGCAACTTTCCCTTCTACCAACTTTTGCAGGTATTGAGCTCTTAAGCGATGAGCAGCCGGGCCTGATTCAATGACCAATGGTTCTCCATGCTGTGAGACCTCTTGTATTAAAAAAAAAAGCTCACCAATTTTTTTCTTTCACATTTTAGGGCCGAACCCATGGCATGTGGCAGTTCCCAGGCTAGGGGTAGGAGCTGCCAGCCTACACCACAGCCACAGCAACGCCAGATCCAAGCTGCATCTGCCACCTACACCACAGCCCACGGCAACACCGGATCCTTAACCCGATGAGTGAGGCCAGGGATCAAACTCACATCCTCATGGTTTCTGGTCGTGTTTGTTAACCACTGAGCCACAAAGCGCACCACTTTTTAGCTTGATATCTACTTCCTATAAAGTATTGTTGCTTTCTCCTTCAAACCTCACTGTCTATTGCTGCAACACTGTAAAACCCAGCCTCTTTCCTTGACTTAAAAAAGGAAACTCCATAACCTCTGTTAAGAAAAACTATCCATTGTTGGGGCCTAGGGCAGGCCACCCCCAAATATGTCCTGATGACACATTGATCATTTTGAATTAAAGTTATTTAAGAAATGGTCAGTGTGGGGCTCTCTGCCCTCCTCTCTGTCTCCCAGGAAACAGGAAATAAAGGCCATGTGAAAGGCGCGCTCCCTGCATCTGGAGAGAGGACTCATCACCAGAGATGGGAGATTCGGGCGAGAAACCTCTGTACACAAACCTTGTCACTTCTTTTTTTTTTTTTTTTTTTTTTGCCTTTTGGTCTTTTTAGGGCTGCACCCTCGGCATATGGAAGTTCCCAGGCTAGGCGTTGAATCGGAGCTGTAGCCGACAGCCTACACCACAGCCACATCAGCACCAGGTCTCAGCTGCATTTCGACCTACACCACAGCTCGCGGCAACTCCAGATCCTTAACCCACTGAGCGAGGCCAGGGATCAAATCCACAACCTCATGGTTCTGAGTTGGATTCGTTTCCGCTGTGCCACGACGGGAACTCACTCCCCTTGTCACTTCTTTCATGGGCTCCCTCAAGCTCAAATTTTGTTTAGGTTCTTCTCTAATCAAGCACCCAAAATCTGCATTTCTTTGTCCTGTCAATTCCATTTATTGTTCCTTTGTTTAAAAAGTATAAAAGCTGACTGCTTTGGGAGTTCCCATCATGGCTCCAGGAGGTTGCAGGTTCAATCCCTGGCTTCACTCAGTGGGTTAAGGATCTGGTGTTGCCATGAGCTGTGGTGTAGATCACAGACTTGGCTTGGAGATCCTGTGCTGCTGTGGCTGTGGTGTAGGCTGGCAGCTGTAGCTCCGATTTGACCCCTAGCCTGGGAACCTCCATATGCCGCAGGTGCGGCCCTAAAAAGCAATCTCTCTCTCTCTCTCTCTCTCTCTCTCTATATATATATATATATATATATACATATATATATATATATATACACACATACATATATATATATATATATATATATATGGTTTTAAGTATATGGTTGTAAGTATATGACTTTAGGTTAATCTGACTTCAAGTTGCTTTGAAACGAAGAGGTTTTCTGACCTCAACCAAAACTCTTTTAAAAATGGGCAAATTAAAGAATTTTTCAATGTTTAAGGAAATCACTCTAAAAAGGTGGCATGGCCTTCAAAGCATAAGGACCTAGATTCTCACAATTAAAACCTTAGCTGACCACTATGCTAATTCGGCAGCTGTCACCAAGATAATTGCTCCTGTAATCACTCAGAAAGGAGAGACTTTAAAGGAATTAATAGATTCCTCTAAGATTGTTGTTCACTGGCAGAGAGGAGCTTCTAATTTGGAAAAAAAAAAAAGATATTTGAAGGCTCACTGCATAGCGATACTATTTGGCACTCTCAGTATGGCTAACTGGTAGCACCAAATCCTTTAAAATGGATTTTAGCAAGAATTCTTCATGGTAGTAAGGGCAACAGCAGAGAGAAATTGGCCATGATGTTACACTTAAGGTTGGAGTGTGTGGGGGGTGGTTTTGGAGGTCTTGTCCACGATGTTTCCCAGATATGCCCTGCCTGCTACCAACACAGATTTCACAGAAATGGCAGGTCACCGGTAAACAGAACGTTTAAATGGTTAAAGAGAAAATGGTGGGTCACAGACAGGAACGAAGCTTGGAGCGCCCTTGGAATACCTCCCAATGACCTTATGCAGATGTCCCCTCAATATGCTATAAAAAGGTCTGCTTATTGTTTATTTTAAGTGGTTAAAACTTCTTATAGAGGGCTGCAGCCGTCTATAAGTTTGCTCAGGCTCCTGTAACAAAGCACCACAAGCTGGGTGGCTTGGGCAAGAGTTCTGGAGGCTGGAGATCCAAGATCCAGGTGTGGGCAGGCGTGGTTCCTTCTGAGGCTTCTGAGAGGGGATCTGTTCCAGGCCTCTCTCCTTGGCTTGTGGATGGCTGTTTGCTCTGTGTTTCTTCATATCATTTCCCCCTTTTTGTGCGCCTATTTTCATGTCCAAATGTCTCTCTCTTTTTTAAGGACACTAGTCATACTGGATTAGGGCCCAAGCTGATGACCTCATTTCTTTCTTCTCTCTCTCTCTTTTTTTTTTTTTTTTTTTTTTTGTCTTTTTGCCTTTTCTAGGGTCGCACCCATGGCATATGGAGGTTTCCAAGCTAGGGGTCTACTCCGAGCTGTAGCCACCGGCCTACACCAGATCCACAGCAACACAGGATCCGAACCGCATCTGCAACCTACACCACAGCTCACAGCAACTCCAGATCCTTAACCTACTGAGCGAGGCCAGGGATCAAACCTGAAACCTCATGCTTCCTAGTTGGATTCACCACTGTGCCATGACAGGAACTCCTGATGACCTCATTTCAACTTAACTAATTATGTCTTCAAAGACTCTCTTTCCCAAAAAGATCACGTTCCGAAGTATTGGAGGTTAGGGCTTCAGTGTATGAATTTTGGGGGTACACGATTTTCCTAACTATGGAAAAGCTAGAATCTCGATCTCATTTTTTTTTCCAACCTGAGGAATTCCAACTTATCTCTGTAGTGACAGGGGAACTTATTTTACTAGCACTATTATTAAGGAGCTCTATAAACTTCTCCCTTTTATCCAGAAACTCCACTGTCCTTATCCTCCAGCATCCTCATAAAGAGTAGAAAGAATGAATGGACTACTAGCTATGCTCTCAGAGGCCCTAAAACGTCTATGGGCTAAAGTGCTCCATTAGCTTTAGTATTTGTAAGATCAACCCCCTCTGGATTGTTAGCTTATGAATTACTAAAGGTTAATGAAATAATAAGCACTGTGCATTTGGGAATCTCACCCTCAGCCTTGGATTCTACCACATTATAGCAGACATGATTAATTCATGCAAGGGATTCAGGCAACACCTCTGGCTTTGTCACCAGCAGGTGCCAGTCACGTGAGCAGCATGCATGTGCTCTGCAACCTGGAGATTTTATTTTCTGGAAAAGACACCAGAGAAAAACTGCTCTTGGGCCTCAACAGAAAAGACCTCATCTGGTACCGTTAACAACTGTCACAGCAGTACAGCTCCAAGGTATTGGTCCTCGGATCCTTGGTTCCTGACTCAAAAGATATAAGTCATTTTGTCCTGATTACGGGGCATCCATGGCACTTGGGGATCTGAAACTTCGGATTCTTAGGAATTCTCCTTAGTCTGTTGGCTTCAGAAGGGGGACAGCTTCTAGCCAAGATGACAGGACCAGATGAATTTTCTGATTCTTCACCATTCTTCTATTCCTTCACTCTTCCACTGAACTCACCTATTGTTCTAGTTTGATGCCCTTTGAACACTAACGGGACGTCCCTTATCTCCATCCCATTATTTTTGCCTCCCTCTGACTCCTTCTGCCACTGAAGAAAAAACAAAATTCTCTTATGTGTTTTTCTCCTGTAACCACTGCTCTGAATTTAACTGACTGCTGGATCTGTGACCCCCTACCTAACCCTGCTGACAAAAAGTTAATAGCCGTTCCTTTAAACACTTCAGGAGGTAGATTCCCTTTTACAGGTTCCTTCTGGTACTTGTTTGCCTCACAGCGTTAACTTCAACCTTTAGTCTTGTAAAAATTGGACCCTGACCTCACAGCAACCAAATGCTTCTGCTGGAGTCATTATAATCCTATCAGCAAGGCCGAGTCAATTAGGAGGAAACACTAATATTGGAGATATTCTGATTTCAGTGGTCCGTTTGTTCTCTTCAGCCTGCTTTGTGGGAACTGTTTAAGGCCACTGAAGGGACGCATCTGTCTTAAAACACACAAATTGGCTCACTCTTATTGTAGTAAATGATAGTTACGTGCCTAATACAATCTCTGCTCCACTAAGGGACTACTCTCTCTCTCTCTCTTTTTTTTTTTTTTTTTTTTTTTTTGTCTCTTTAGGGCCGCACCCGCGGCATATGGAGGTTCCCAGGTTAGGGGTCTAATCGGAGCTGTGGCCGCCAGCCTACACCACAGCCACAGCAACACCAGATCTGAGCTGCACTGCGACCTACACCACAGCTCATGGCAACGCCAGATCCTTGACCCACTGGGCGAGGCCAGGGATCCAACCCGCAACCTCATGGTTCCTAATCAGATTCGTTTCTGCTGTGCCATGACAGAACTCCCATGTGCAGTCATTTTCAAATCAGAGAATGGCGCAAGCAGGAGAGCCTAACCCTAGGCCGAATCCAGACTACGTTTTCTAAACCCCCTTCTGACCAGCAGTGGGGGCGTCTGGGATCATGGAGTCACGTCCCGCAGCCTGACTTCATCTGCTCTGTGCCAGACGAGAAGGAAGAGCAGCAGTCCCGACAGCCAAGAAGTGGTCTGATGCTCACAGCCGGGCCTCAGTGTTGGCACAAGCTGGTCTGGGACTCAGGGCTAGACCACGTCCTTCTCCTGTGAGACATAAACCACCTCACGGACACCCGGGTCAGACAAGGTTACTCCAAGACCACGAGGAAGAAGGTCAAAACAAGGCCACGTCATAATTTTGTCCGACTGCAGAGGAGAACAAGGTCACTGCACAGCCCACAAAATGCCCAACCTTTCCCTCTCCCGGCTAATCTGTGACTGCCGCTTCTCCACTAATTCCAGCTTAGCCTCGCTCTGGTCAGATCTACTGAGATAGCCAGTGATAACACCTGTCCTGCTTTCTGACAGCACCTCATCTAAAGCCAACCCTTGTTTTCTTAAATTCTCCCCAAATTCTCCCACCAAAGCCCCATTCCTGTAATAAGTCTTTTCTAACTTTCTCTTACTGAGATACCTGATGGTTCCTCATGGTGTGTGTTCTCCTTTGTCACAACAAGAAATAAAACCACTTGCTCAACTGCAGCTGTGTTCCTAGTGGCCTTTGGCTGGAGGCACTGACACTAGAGAACTTTGCTCAGGACCCAGGAGCTGCGCATGACAGAAATGTCTCCTGAAAGAAATGTCTCAGAAAGCTAGACCTTTGCAGGAGGACTGACTTAAGGTGTCTTACAGTTTTCCCGCTGGCTTAAAGGGTGGGACCCGCATGAATGACCTTAGCTCGCTGTGATCTAACAAGGGGAAAAAGAGTCATTGCTGGGCTTCAATAAGATTTTGAGGGCAGAAAGGGAAGAAAGCTCAAAACTCAACTGAATTATGTCTTCTAATTAGTCAGTTAACCCCCTCTTCCCTGTGTCCTAGGCTCTTTTGAATTCTGGCCTCCCCGTATTCCCAGGGTTGTGTGCTCAGGCCTGGGCCCTCCCGGAAGTCCTACTACCCATGTTTAATCTCAAGGATTCCTGTACCCCTTGCCTTGGAGTTCAACTTCTGTTATGGGGCCATGCCCCAGGGAACCTGAGCTACCTAAGGCCTCCTCCCAACAAGGCCAATCATTATCCTTGATACATTAGGACAAAAGGAACCAGAAAAGGTGACTTTTCTCTCTCCTAGGAGTCTAGAATTGTGATGGAAAGAGAGGCACGATACTCCCATGATGGCCTGAAGACAACCCCCAAATGAGGGACATTCTGCAAAACGGCTGCCTGTACACTCCAAAAATGTCAATGTCATGCATGTCAAAGAAAGGCTGAAGAATATTTCCAGATTAAAGGAGACTGAAAAATAATGACAGCTAAAAGCAATGGTTCATCCTAGAGTGGATCCGGGACCAGAGGGGAAAACTGCAATGAGGGGCATTAGTGAGACAGTTAAGTGTGAATATGGACTGTATAGGAGATAATAGTCCATCAAGGTAAATTTCCTAATTTTGATAATCGTACTGTGGTTATGTAAGAACACTTACCCCAAATACCTAAGCTGACATTTTCTTTAAAAGAACATTGCATGTTGTCAAGGGGTGCCCACATAGGTAGCACAATATGAAGGTTATACGGGAAAATCGCAACAAGCAGGGCTGGATGGTAGTGTTTAAGGTGGCAATCAAATATAATCAAAATTGTCCTTGAAGATCTCTTAGGACGTCACCAACACAGATGATTTTTTTTTCCCTCCAGCATTGGACCCTCCCACAGTTTCTAGGGTTGAGTCCTGAATTCAGTAACGTGTTTTCAGTCTGGGGCCATGTTGTATAGAAATCACCAGATTCCAGGGAAATCCATTGTGGCTCAGTGGTAACCTGACTAGTATCCATGAGGACATGGGTTCGATCCCTGGCCTCACTCAGTGGGTTAAGGATCTGGCATTGCCGTGAGCTGTGGTGTAGGTCATAGATGTGGCTCGGAGCCCAAGTTGCTCTGGCTCTGACATAGGCTGGCAGTTGTAGCTCCGATTCGACCCCTAGCCTGGGAACTTTTATATGTCGTGGGTGTGGCCCTAAGACAAAAAAAAAAAAAAAAAAAAAAGAAGAAGACAAGAAAAGAGAAAGAAATCACCAGAGCCCAAATTGGCTCACAACAGTATAGGGAAGAGGGAGCCTGGATCTTCACTAGATTAAGGGTCTGTTCTTTTTTTTTTTTTTTTTTTTTTTAGGGCTGCACCCATGGCATATGGAGGTTCCCAGGTTAGGGGTCTAATTGGAGCTGCAGCTGCCAGCCTACGCCACAGCCACGTCAAAATACAAACCACCGCCAGGAAAGCGCCTAGGTGACGCTTGGCAATTGCCCCACATCCCCTGTAAGCTGTGTGGCCCCACATGGGGAGCAGGTCTCAACAGCTAAGCCTTATACCTCACGGAAAAGGGAAGCAGTGGAGTTCTAGGCAGGAGCAGTGGCACTGGAATCCCATGCCAGGCCCTGGCTTAGGCCCTTGACATGCACTGTCTCACGGAGCCCTCACAGCCATGTGAGGTAAGTGCCATGACTCACAGCCAGATCTGAGCTGCACTGCAACCTACACCATGGCTCATGGCAACGCCAGATCCTTGACCCACTGAGCAAGGCCAGGGATCGAACCCACAACCTCATGGTTCCTAGTCAGATTTGTTAACCACTGAGCCACGATGGGCACTCCTAAGGGTCTGTTCTAATTGTCAGAAATGGGGGTGGAGTGTCACGAAGCTCAGTGCTCTATGGGGGGGACACAAATCAGCAGAGTCAGGTGGCTATCTAGGCCTTCAAGTGTCCAGGGCTGGATGGCTCATAACATCCTGTGATAACCTTTCCCGGTGTTTATCAATTCCTATTGTCAATAATGACTTACTTATGTTTAACTTGTATCTCCTGCTGCGATTTCAGTCCATTTCCTCACTCTACAGATACGGAGAACAGACGCTCAGCATTCTCCTTATAACCTTTCCTGAGAATGGAAGAGAGCCACTGAGACCCTTCGTCCTCAGGTGGCATTTTTTTTCTTGACCAAAGAGTTCCAAACTCTTCTTTTCTTCTCCTTCTTCTGCTTCATCTTCTTCTTTTCTTCACATTTTCCAGTCAATGATTTCATTTGCACTACACTGGATTAACAAAACCCCAGTGTTTTTCTTTGAAAAAGCAACATATGCAGATGATTAAAATTCTAATAATACAAAAGCAAATGCAGAGAAAAGTGCATTTCCTTCCCATCCAAGACCTCTGAGTCTCCTTTTCTTGAATCTGCTATTCTCACCAGGGTCTCCTTCCAGAGAATTTTGTTAACATACCCAAGAATGTATGAATATATTCTCCTCTAAATTATTTTTTTTTAAAGTTTACCTTTCTGGGTTTTTTTGGGCCATGCTCACGGCATGTGGAAGTTCCCTGGGCCAGGGATCGAATCTGCACCACAGCAGCGACCTGAGCTGCTGCAGTAACAACAGTGCATCCTTAACCCACTAGGCCACAAGAGAACTCTCTAAATTCTTTTCCTTTTCAACAAATATTCATTCAGAACCTACTATGTGCCAGGCACTGTGCTAACTCCTGGGGCAGGCCACGTGGAGAATAGAGATGTGTTTTCCTGTCCTTAGTAGGGGAGAAAGTCATAGTCATTCATTCATCAATTTTTTTTTTCTGGCTTTGCCCATAGCATGCAGAAGTCTGCGGGCCAGGGATCAAACCCACACCATAGCAATGGACCTATGCTATAGCAGTGATGCCACTAGGCCACCAGAGAACTCCTTTCTTTTTCAAAAAATGTGTTTTTTTTTTTTTAATAAAATTAGGAGTTCCCATTGTGGTGCGGCAGAAACAAACCTGACTAGGAACCGTGAGGTTTTGGGTTCAATCCCTGACCTTGCTCAGTGGGTTAAGGATCCAGCGTTGCTGTGAGCTGTGGTGTAGGTCACAGATGTGGCTTGGATCTGGCGTTGCTGTGGCTGTGGTATAGGCCGGCAGCTGTAGCTTTGATTAGACCCCTAGTCTGGGAACCTCCATATGCTGTGGGTGCAGCCCTAAAGGCAAAAAAAAAAAAAAAATGTATAGTTGATTTACTATGTTGCACCAATTTCTGCTGTAGAGCAAAGTGACTGTCACATATATATATATATATATGCACATTTTTAAAAAAATGTATTTTAATTTTTTCAATTAAATCTTGACTGAGAGCTCTCTGTGTGCCTGGCAGTGTGTGAACCACTGAATGACACAGCCCCCACCTTTCCAAAGCTCCTGAGGGTCGGGGAGAGACAGACCAATGAGCAGGCGTGGTGTAAAATACAAACCACCGCCAGGAAAGCGCCTAGGTGACGCTTGGCAATTGCCCCACATCCCCTGTAAGCTGTGTGGCCCCACATGGGGAGCAGGTCTCAACAGCTAAGCCTTATACCTCACGGAAAAGGGAAGCAGTGGAGTTCTAGGCAGGAGCAGTGGCACTGGAATCCCATGCCAGGCCCTGGCTTAGGCCCTTGACATGCACTGTCTCACGGAGCCCTCACAGCCATGTGAGGTAAGTGCCATGACTCACGTTTTACAAATGAGGACACGAGGGGCTTCAGAGGTGTTAGGGAGCTGGCCCTAAATCGCACAACTGAGATTCAAACTCGAGTCTATCTTCTGCAAAGCCTGGGCTCTCATCTGCCGCATTGATCACAGTTTCTGGGCTTGGGGGTGAGTGATGGGTGATTCTCATACAGCCCTTCTTCCCCCTTCCCCTGTGAAACCTGCAGATAATATGTTGACTCAGCCTCTTTTAAGATTGACTTAACTTTTTTTATAGTTGATTGATAATGTTGTGTCAAAGATTGACTTTTTCCCTTTTTTTTTTTTTTTTTGTCTTTTTGCCTTTTCTAGGGCCGCTCCCTTGGCACATGGAGGTTTCCAGGCTAGGGGTCAAATCGAAGCTGTAGCCGCCGGCTTATGCCAGAACTACAGCAACGCGGGATCCCAGCCGCATCTGCAACCTACACCACAGCTCACAGCAGCACTGGATCCTTAACCCACTGAGCGAGGCCAGGGATCAAACCCGAAACCTCATGCTTCCTAGTCAGATTCGTCAACCACTGAGCCACAACAGGAAGTCCAAAGATTGACTTTTTCCTTTTAAGGTGGAAGGTGGAAAGGAAAATGCATTGGTTTTGGAATCAGGAGCCTCAGTTCTAGCTCCCACTCTGCCTCTCATAAGCTCTGTGACCTTGGGCAAGTCATTCTACTGTGTGGACCTCAGAGCCCGGATCTTGGAAATACAGAGGGTGGCAGGGATCATCACTGGATGATTGATGGAATTTGATATTTCCTTCATCCCCCAAGGGGTGTAATGATACCTTCTCAGGCAAAAACTATATACTCCATCTTGAGAAGGACACCCACAAGCCAGTTCAGTAAATCTACTTATTTTCAAGGCAATGTGAAGACTGGATCTGCAGTGGGGGTGAACAGCTGGCTTCACCTTCCTGACAACGTGAGATGTGAACATGTTAATACTTCCTTGGCCTCTGCTTTCTGTTCATCATTCTGAGCAACATCGCCCCTTCTTCCCCATTTTCTCAATAAAGTGAAACGAGCTTGAGTTAAGTGAGCAAGTATCTGTTTAAATAGATCCAATTTAGTTAAAGCCACAAGCAACTAGCAACTGAAGATAATCGTTAGTGAAAATGGGGAAAGATCCCTCAAATTAATGGGTTACGGCAGGTGTGTAATAACCTGAGAACTTTGCTCATGCTGATTTCATGCTCGGGAGAGCAGCCCCGTGACATGCTACAAGCCACGAAAAGAGGATGAGCCCGGCCAATCAGCCCCATAAAGCTAAGTGCAAGGAGGCTGGTCTGATCCACAAAGGAAGGGGACTGAGACATGGCCAGCAGATAACGAGCCTCCTGCTTTTGGGGGGCTCGTTTCATTTCGCATCGGACGTAGGGATTCAGAGACCAGATCTGGTCATTGAAACAGGAACCTCTTCTCTGGGACACGGCAGTGACACGGGGCTGGGAGACTAAAGGAGTCCAGTTCCCAGGTGAGTGTCTTCCTGGCTTCCTTCCTTCTACCTTTCTTTGCTTCCTTTACATTTCTTTAAAAGTACCAGCTGTTCATCATAAAAAAACCCAAATTGCATATAATCCTATAAGGCATAAAAGTCCTTAAAATCTCTACCTCCCTTTCTCTCTCTTTTCTTCCTTCCCTCTTTCATTTAAAAACAAAATCCTGAAAGTAATGCTTGTTCACTGTAAAGTAATCAAGCAGTACACAACGATGCGAGGGAGTCAGGAAACCTCTTTCATTCCCATTCTTCCCTCCGTTCTCTCTCATCCCCTTCCTTCCTGTTTTCCCTCCCTGTCTCCTTCCCTCCCTTTCTCTCTCCTTTCCCTCAATTTTTAAAATTACATAGGTAACCTATGATAATTATGAAAGAATCAAGGAATGCAGAAACGTTTGGCATGTAAAGGTCCTCCCTCCCCGCCCCCCCTTCCCCAACCCGCTTTCCATGCCCCATAGACATACAGACTTACCTCATTCCTTTTAATGGCTGCATAGTATTCTGTAGTGTGCCTGTCCCATGATTTATTTATTGAGTGCGAGGTAAGTTTCTGAAACATACCTTGGAATTGTTATAAAAGTTTAGAGGAAATGCAGGGAAGGTATAAATTGGACTGTTCACGGCTGAAAATTCCATTTTATAGATAGCCATCATATCCATTTCTATAGCACTTTATACTTTGAAAATTGCCTTTGAAATATCAGCTCATTTGATCCTCTCTTATAGCAGCTCAGGGAAATAGGCAGATTATTATCTCCATTTTTACAGATAAGGAAACTGAGGCCCAGGAAAATGAAGGAAAAGCAATACGATCTCAAAGCTAGTTACGGATTCTCGGTCTGGTCCTCGTACAGTGCTGGAAATTTAAGCTGCATTTCATCTCGCAAGTCATAAAAGATTTAGACATCCCCTTACTTCTAAGCTTGTGGTTTAGAGAATCCATCCAAGTCATACAAATTCCCTTATTATTCTAATGAGAATGGCAGGAGAACACTTGGTAAATATGAAGAGCTTTATTAATGGCGGGCGCTCTGAGCAAGCCCAAGACTCATTTGTTTCTTAATTGGCTTCTGTTACTTTAAATGTAAAGTGAGTCTGTTCACTCCAAACCCTGCTTAGAAGGGGAAAGAAATGTAATAGGTTGCAATATCCTATAGGAGAAAATGCTAAAATCTGTCATAAATCATTAGAGGTGTATTTGATTTGAAATCAGAAAATGCCCATCCCTGCCTTACCGCCGAGCTCCTGTAATATGCTTCTGTAGGATTCGTAGTTTTAATACTGTTTTGGTTGGAGAAAGGAGGACTTCATGTGTTTTTCAAATAAGCAGCTTTAGTTAGGATGATTTGAGGAGAGAAGCTGGGTAGACGTAATGAGATGGTCAGGTTTCTCCAAACGGATCTACTTTTAAAAATAGAAATGATTTGATATGTTACTTTTGTCAATAGGACCTTGCATAATGCTTCCTCCAAAAAGTTTCAGATCATTAAAACTGCAAGTTGTTGTGAAACTGACAGCACTAATGGCCTGACCCTAGCCAGAGCCCAGGTTGAGACTTGAACCCAAGTGCTGGGACTTGAACCCAGACTAAAGCCAGACTGGGACTTAAAGCCACGGTTTTAAATTAGAATTACTCACCCTGTGTCTGGACTCACTGAGGTTCAGGTTCTTTATGCCTCTGTGCAGAAGGAATTCAGCGAGAGACAAAGTGATAGGCACGAAACAAATTTATTAGGATAGGATGCTTGTGTGAGATGCAAGCAGGCAGGCAAGTGAAGCTCTGCCTCAGGATCCCGTGGGCCACAGTTTCATCATCCAGGGGGAGTCAGCAAGGGGAGTCAGGGTTGGAAAGGCCCGCCTCTTCCTTTCCGGGTGTAGTAGCTCCTCCTTAGCATCCGGTAAGGTGTGTATTCAAAACAGCTAAAGGGCGGTCTTCAAACTCTTGCCCTCGGTCTGAATCTGAGTTCAGGCCTCGTCCCATCCCCCACCCAATGACCTGAGGCAATTTTCTTCCACCTCCAAGACTGCCTTTTTTTTTTTTTTTTAAATCTTTTCAGGGCTGCACCTGCAGCATATGGAAGTTCCTAGGCTAGGGGTCGAATACGGAGCTGTAGCTGCCGGCCTATACCATCAGCCACTTGGGATCTGAACTGTAGTCTATCAACCTACACCACAGCTCACGGTCAACACCGAGTCCTCAACCCACTGAGCAAGGCCAGGAATCGAACCCACAACCTCATGGTTCCTAAATGATTTTGTTAACCACTGAGCCATGACGGGAACTCCAAGCCCGGCTTATTCTGATGGTTTTCTTGAACTTACAGTGGTCTCCCAACATCCCCCAGGTTTCCCTCTTTATCTATGATCCCCTACTGGGACTTCTACAACCACCTGTGCCCAATCCATCCCTATCAGTTGGGTTGAGGTTTTGTGCATGTGTTAAGGCTGAGTATATCACATTTGGTAATTATGCATTTAATGTGTGTCTTCCTCTCTTGGCTTACTGCCTCATGAGGGCAGGTATATCTGTCTTGGCTTCCCAGTGCTGTATTACCAGTGTGTAACACTGTCTGGCGCATAGTAGGTACTCAATAAAATGCGTTAAGCAGATATGCAAATAAATCAGTCAGTGAGGATGCATAGCTCAGGCAAGTGTGTGTATTGTGGCTGCCTGGCATGGCTTTGAGCAATAGGGAAAAAGCCTTATGTGGGACTTTTTTTTTTTGCTTTTTAGGGTCGCACCTGTGGCATATGGAAGTTCTGAGGATCGGGGTCAAATGGGAGCTGCAGCTGCCAGCCGATGCCACAGCCACAGCAATGTGGGATCTAAGCCATGTCTGTGACCTACACCACAGCTCCTGGCAATGCTGGATCCTTCACCCACTGAGTGAGGCCAGGGATCGAACCCACATCCTCATGGATACTAGTCGGACTCCTTACTGCTGAGCCACAATGGGATCTTCCATATTTCTGACTTTTTGAACACAGTTTTAGACAATGAAAGAACACATCACACATCAGAGGCTTTTATGAGTTAATTTTCATGTCGAGTTTTTTCTGTCTCCCAGGTAAGAAAATGTATTTTTTTTTTTTTTTTGGTCTTTTCTAGGGCCATACCCGAGGCATATGGAGGTTCCCAGGCTAGGGGTCGAATCGGAGCTGTAGCCACCAGCCTACGCCACAGCTACAGCAACGCGGGATCCGAGCCACATCTGCGACCTACACCACACCTCATGGCAGCACTGGATCCTTAACCCACTGAGCAAGGCCAGGGATCGAACCTGCAACCTCATGGTTCCTAGTCGGATTTGTTAACCACTGAGCCACAACGGGAACTCCAGAAAATGTATTCTTATTTTCTTTCAATATCTTTGGTACAGTAGGTTAATGAAATCAACGATTTCAACAAATGGCTTCCTTTTGGTCCATATAGCTATAGGCAAACTGGAGCTTCAGCAAATGAATTCATTCATTCAGGATTATGCACGACTGATGGAGAACTGACCTCAAGTAGACAGTAGCTTGGTGTACTACTGTCTTTGACACTTCTTTTTTTAATTTAAAAATTTTTAATTTTATTTTATTTTGGCCATGCCCATGGCATGCAGAAGTTCCTGGGCAAGGGATTAAACCTGTGTCACAGCTGTAACCAGAGCCATAGCAGTGACAACACTAGATCTTTAACCCACTGCTCCACAAAGGAACTTCTCTTTTAATTTTAAATTTTATTTATTTCTCATTTAAAATGTTTTTTGACATATCTTTTGTTTGTCTGTTTTTAGGGCCTCACCCACAGCATAGGGAAGTTTCCAGGCTAGGGCCCGAATCAGAGCTACAGCTGCTGGCCTACACCACAGCCACAGCAACACCAGATCCGAGCCATGTCTGTGACCTATGACCCAGCTTGTGACAACGCTGGATCCTTAGCCCACTGAGTGAGGCCAGGGATCAAACCCACATCCTCATGGATTCTAGTCAGGTTCGTAACCCACTGAGCTGAACCGGAACTCCTTTTTGACATTTCTTAATGAAACTCTGAAATGCCATTCGGTGGCTAATGTAGGCCTAATAGAAACTTTGGGTTTTCTTTTAGGCTGTTTTATGCATAATGCTTTGTTTAAAGCTCCGTGGAGCATTATGATACCATCTCTCTGTCTCCATTATACGTATATGGCAATAATCCTAGAATATATACAGGGAAACTGAGGTGCGCTCAAAGCCGGTCACTGATTCAGTGATGGACAGGCATCTGTTCTGGGAGGCCCAGCGGACCTAGACTTTGTGACTGGAATGGAGATAGATTCTGCTTTGTTTTTCTTCTGCAGCAAAGAGATGACTGAGACAGTTGAACTGAAGTCGCTGGTAATGTGGAGACAAGAGAAAGGTAGTCTGGGAAGCCTGCAATCCCGTCCCTGTTAAGTAAATCCTGTTGATAACACTGCTCATTTAGCACATCCGTCTTCAGCTAAAAGGTTATTCATGTCAATGAGTGACAATTCCTTGATGAAATAGACCTGGGGTTTAATTTGAACAGCCCTCAAATTTGCAAGCTAATCTGGAAAAATACCAAATTATCATCACCATCAACAACAAACCCTGACTGTGTGCAGGGTCTGATGGGAAATTGTGTTTCTTATAGTAAAGCTTGAAATGGGATCTAGAAGCACGATGGCAACTCTGTCGCCCGGCCTTGACTATGTGCTGGGATGTTGATTTATCTTTTCCTTGTCTGTTTCCTCAAAGGCAAGAAACCGTGTTTGCTCCATTTCTTTATCCCAAACATCCAGCACAGGTCTTGACACATAGGTTAAGCAGCTGGTATGTATTTTCTGATTTAACAAATGAATGCAGCTAATGGTGGTGGTAGTGGTAGCGGTGTGCGTGACCCAAACTCTGGATTTTTTGAGGTGAGGGGGCATGGGGCATGGGTAAGAGGGATCTAGGGATAGAGGGATCCAGAAGTCTTTACTGTAGTCATGGAAGAAAAAGTCAAAGAGTGTGTGATACAGGGAGTTTGGGATGGGTTTTGTGACGGATGTCAATGAACGTTATGATGCATGTTCAGACTTTAAACCATCCAAGGTCACTTTAAAGCAGTCACAAGTTTTCCAGACTGAGTCTCAAATCCATGAGTCAAGACAATGATTCCTTTAGGTTATCAAACAATTAGGTTTTCTTGTCCTTCAATTGGTGAGAAATTCATCATTTTCTTCCTAGGAAAAAAAATTGGTTCTTGAAACCGTGGTATAACCAATGTTTGGTCCCTTTCAGGCTCTGACAGAGTCACCAGACTCCCAACTGTGAGGGTCATTGTGGGAGAGAGGGAGAGGGCCAAGCCTAGATCAGAAAGAGGGTGATTCAGATGCTGTAACTGGCCGAGTCCAGAGTATGGAACAAAAGTATGTCTGTGGAGGGAGTACCAAGGGTCAAGAAGAAGAAACCGAATCCATCATAATGTCTAAAGGGCCAGGGCGGTACCAGCAAGAAGGGAGGAAGACTGAGGTCAGGAACTGAAGAGTTGCAGAATGGAGGCGGGGCTAAGGAATAAAGCAGAAATAGCCTCTCGAGGAGTTCCCTGGTGACCTAGTGGTTAAGGGCTTGGTGGTATTACTGCAGTGGCTCTGGTCACTGCTGTGGGGTGGGTTCGTTCCCTAGGCCAGGAACTTCCGCATGCCACGGGCATGGTCCACAAGTAAAAAAAAAAAAAAAATAGCTCTGGGCTCCCTGCTTTTCCTCTTGCTCTCTGATAGTCTATTCTCAGCACAGCAATCAGAGCCATCCCTTCATGTATTAAGTCAGATCACATCCCTCTTTGACAGAAAACTTGCCGACATGTCCCCATCACCATTAGACTACAATCCCAACTCTTCAATAAACCCTAAGCACCACATGATCTGGTCTCCCCCTGCCTCATGGGCCGCACTGCCTATGATGCTTCCTCTCTCTCCCTCTGCTCCAGACACACCGGCTTCCTTCCTAGTCCTGGAACATGGCAAGCCCAGCCCCACCTCAGGGCATATGCACATACTATTGTCCATGTCTGGGTCACTCTTACTCCACGTCTTTGTAACCCTAGCTTTTTTTCACCTCCTGGGACCAAGCTGAAATGACTCTTCTTCAGAGAGGCCTTCCTTAACTATCCTAGCCCATTCCCCTCATCCCTGCCCCTCCCCCTCCCATTATCTAGCTCATCAGCCGGTTAATTTCCTTTAGAAATTGCTACTCACATTTTGCAATTGTTTTCTTTACTTGTTTAGTGATTGCTTCTCTCTCTGGAATGTGAGCTGACCAAGGCCAGGGACCCGGAGTGGACATGCGTTCACTCTATCATGCTTCTCAAGCCCTGCCACATAGTCGGTGCTCAGTGACCATCACTGTCGAGGACATGAATGTTCCAGGGTGCTTTTGGCTTTATGAGTAAGGACATCCATTTTGTTGGGTGAGACGTGGGCCTTGGACCCAAGATCTGAGGGGGTAGTTCCTCCGCCTCCTATTCCAAGAAGAACAACTCTTGGCAGAGGCCGTGTATGTGGTCAGCAGCAGGGGTACTGGAGGAGGGGACATGTTGGATAACTCTGACTGGTGAGTGGTGACAAAAATAAGGCTCAAAGTTGCATGCTTCTTATATGGCAGAACTGGGGTGTTTTTTTTAGCATCTGTAGAGGGCAAATTTAGTCATTGATGGTTGGAAATTTTTCCCCCATATGTTATGTTCCAGGTTTAATATAACATCTATTTTATTAATTATTTTATTGAAGTTCCATTGATTTATAGTATTATATTAGTCACAGGTGTATAGAATAGTGATTGAGTATTTTTACAGATTATACTCCATTAAAAGTTTTTACCAGATGGAGTTCCCATTGTGGCTCGGTGGATTAAGAACCCAACATAGTGTCCATGAGGCTGTGGGTTTGGTCCCTGGCCTTGCTCAGTGGGTTAAAGATCTGGCATTGCTGTAAGCTATGGCATAGGTTGCAGATGTGGCTCAGATCTGGTGTTGCTGTGGCTGTGGCGTAGGCCTCAGCTGCAGCTCCAATTAGACCCCTGGCCCAGGAATTTCCATATGTCACAGGTGTGGCTGAAAAAGGAAAAAAAAAGTAATTACTAGATAAGGGCTATAATTGCCTGTGCTATATGGTATACCCTTGGAGCTTATTTCATACATAATAGTTTGTACCTCTTAATATCCCACCCTTATGTTTCCCTCCCCATTTCCTTCCACGCTGGTAACGACTAGTTTACTTTCCATATCTGTAAGTCTGTTTCTGTTTTACATATACATTCATTTGTGTTAGTTTTTATATTCCACATATAAATGATATCATATTGTATCAGTCTTTCTGTGACTTAGTTCACTAAGCAAAGTATTCTCTAGTTCTGGGAGTTCCCATCATGGCTCAGTGGTAACGAATCGGACATGAGGATGTGGGTTTGATCCTTGGCCCTGCTCCATGGGTTAAGGATCTGGCAATGCTGTGAGCTGTGGTATAGGTCACAGACACAACTCAGATCTGGGTTTGCTGTGGCTGTGGTATAGGCTGGCAGCCGCAGCTCCAATTCGACCCCTAGCCTGGGAACTTTCATATGCCATGGGTATGGCCCTAAAAAGACAAATAAATAAATAAATAAATTTAAAAAATATTTTCTAGGTCTATCCACATTATTGCAAATGGCAGACTTTCCTTCCTTTTCATGGCTGAGTAATATTCTATTGCATATATGTACCACATCTTCTTTATCCGTTCATCTGTTAGTGGACACTTAAAGTCACTTCTGTATCTTGACGATTATAAATAATGCTGCTATGAACATTGGGTGCATGTATCTCTTCAATTAGAGTTTTCATTTTTTTTCTGGATGTATACCCAGGAGTGGAATTACTGGGTTATAAGGTCATTTTATGAGGAACCTCTATACTGTTTTCCATAGGGACTGCACCAATTTACACTCCCACCGACAGTATACAAGGGTTTATCCAAAGACTAGGTGGTTACTCAAAAGACCAGTGGGACGTATAGGCAGTGGACAGCAGTGCTTCCAGGTCTCTGCGCTTGTCCACATGATGGTCATGGTGATGTGGGTAATGGAGCTCCCCGGGGCCAAGCATGTATCTACTATGTATACTCAGACAGCAATGGACCTGGCAGGACCCAATCTACCAAGTTTTTCAGTGCTCCTGGGCATTCATTTGCAAGGATTTGTGATAGTCAGAGCCGGAAAACCCTTTGCTCAGGTTAAAGTCTCATAAACTATGGAAATGAGTGTCTGCCCACTCCTCTTTTATGAGGTATTGCTGGGTGGTTGGCTGGACCTTGAACCTTTTGCAGTATTATGATTTGGTTATATTCCCTCCCCCAATTCATATGTTGAAGTCCTAACCCTCAACGTGTCAAAACGTGATCATATTTGGAAATAGGGTCATTACAAATGTGATTAGTTAGGTAAAGATGAAGTCACACTGGATCAATGTGGGCCTCTAATCCAATATGACTGGTGGTCCTTATAAAAAGGAGAAATTTGGATCCAGACAGGCACACGAGGAGAAGGCCACTTGGAGATAAAGGCAGAGATGAAGCGATGCATCAGAACACCATTACTGCCCGCAAACCACCAGACCCTGGGAGAGAGGCCTGGAACAGGAAAACTAGTATAGAATGTATCTGATGGGTACTAACGCTGTCTTCTGAAAATAAAGGGACTTTGCTGGGAAAAAAAAACCCCATTCAGGTTGTTTATCTATTAGAGTTTTAAACTTTTTATTGCCAACCTTTTTTGTTGTTGTTGTCTTTTTAGGGCCGCACCCACGGCACATGGAGGTTCCCAGGCTAGGGGTCTAATTGGAGCTGTAGCTGCAGGCCTATGCCAGAGCCACGGCAACACAGGATCTGAGTCACATCTGCGGCCTACACCACAGCTCACGGCGGCACTGGATCCTTAACCCACTGAGCGAGGCCAGGGATCAAATCTGCAACCTCATGGTTCCTAGTTGGATTCGTTTCCGCTGCACCACGATAGGAACTCCTATTTACTAACTTTCTGGGGAGCCATTCCCAAGGCTTGCAGAAGTTCTGGGGCCACAGCCATGACCTGAGCCATAGCAGCAACAATGCCAGGTCCTTAACCTGTGAGGCCACCAGGGAACTCCCTCCACTGGTTTTTAAGATGAACGTATTTATTACTTTGGGAATCTGATGGGGACAGGGAACTCTCTCTTGATCTCTTCCAAAGGTTCTCTAAAACAGAGGGCAAGGCACAAGTTCGGTTTGCAGTTCAGAATTTCTCCTTCTATGCGAGAGGCTTAATCCACATCCCTGATGCTTTTGCACAAGAGCAGCCCTCTGTCTGCCCAACTGTCAGCCTCCAACTTAGTGCCCTAATATAGGGCACAACCATTATACCCTGTAAATAGCAATAAAGGCCCTACTATGGGCCAACCGTTATGCTGGGCACTGGAAACTGGCAGTAGGGGCCAAGACTCCAGTTATACTACTGCCCTGAAAATCAAATAATAAAAAAGTGGGAGCATTCTGGGGAAAACTGACATAATTTAATGCTCAATGAATTCAATTCTGCTTAAAAATTGCTTAAACTTGGCATCATCAGGCAAAGTAGCTTTGGAATTTAGAAAAAAAATTAAATTACATGTTGAGTAACTATTGTGGCAAGAGTATTATTTCCCTCCAGGCTCTGCCAGAGAAAGACCTGGGGCACAATCTTTTGCTATATCAATTTGCTAGAGAGTTAAAAAGTGGTAGCTGGCAGATGAAGATATCATGAGGAAAGAAAACTACAGACCAATATCCCAGATGAATCTAGATGCAAAAAATTTTAATAGAATACTAGCAGACTAAATCCAGCAGCATACTGAGAGAATTATCTACTCTGACCAAATGGACTTTATATCAGGAATGCAAAGGTGGTTCAACATACAAAAATTGGCCTATCAATGTAATACACTACATTAATAGATTGAAAGTAAAAAAAAAAAACCCACATGATTCTCTTAATTGATGCAGAAAAAGCATTTGACAAAACCCAATACCCTTTCATGATACTAGAAATGGAAGGGAACTTCCTCAACTTGTAAAGGGCATCTATGGAAACCCCAAAGTGAACATCATACTTGATGGTGAAAAACTGAAAGCTTCCCACTAAGATCAGGAACAAGACCAGAATGCCTACTTTCATCACTTCTATTCAATACTATGCTGAAAGTTCTAGCCAGAGCCATTGGGCAAGAAAAAGAAATAAAAGACATCCAAACTGGATAGAAAAAGTAAAACTATCTCTATTCACAGATAATATGATTTTATGTAAAGAACAACATAAATAATTTCTTTTTTCTTTTTAGGGCCTCACCTGTGGCATATGGAGGTTCCCAGGCTAGGGGTTGAATCAGAGCTGTAGCTGCCAGCCTACACCACAGCTGCAGCAATGCAGGATCCAAGCCACATCTGTGACTAACACCACAGCTCACAGCAACACCAGATTCTCAACCCACTGAGCGAGGCCTGGGATGGAACCCACAACCTCATGGTCACTAGTCAGATTCGTTAACCGCTGATGGGAACTCCCAAGAACAACCTAAATAATTTTTTTTTTCTTTGCCTTTTTGTCTTTTTGTCTTTTGTTGTTGTTGTTGTTGCTATTTCTTGGGCCGCTCCCGCGGCATATGGAGGTTCCCAGGCTAGGGGTTGAGTCGGAGCTGTAGCCACCGGCCTATGCCAGAGCCACAGCACCGCGGGATCCGAGCCGCGTCTGCAACCTACACCACAGCTCACGGCAACGCCGGATCGTTAACCCACTGAGCAAGGGCAGGGACCGAACCCGCAACCTCATGGTTCCTAGTCGGATTCGTTAACCACTGCGCCACGATGGGAACTCCTAAATAATTTTTTAAAAAGATATTTAGGTTAACAAATTCAGCAAGGTTGCAAGACATAAGATCAACACAAAAATTAGTGATATTTCTATGTACTAACAATAAACAATCTGAAATGAAATTGATAAATCAACTTCATTTATCATACTATCTAAAAGAATAAAATACCTAGAAACAAATTTAACCAAGTTGGTGAAAGACAACTACACTCAAACCACAAACATTGCTGAAAGAAATTAAAGAAGACTTAAATAAATGGAAAATATCCCATTTTTACAGATTTAATATTAAGATGGCAGTATATTCCAAAGAGATTTACAGATTCACTGCAAACTCTATCAAAATCCCAGTGGTCTTTTTTACAAATATGGAAAAGCCAATCCCCCAATTCATATGGAATTGCAAAAAACACTGAATAGCCAAAACAAAACTGGAATAGAACAAGGTTGGGGGAGTAACACATCCCTATTCCAAAACTTACTACAAACCTACAATAATCAAAACAGTGCGTTATTGACATAAGAATAGACATAGATTCATGAAACAGAATTGAGATTCCAGAAGTTCCAGTCATGGCCCGGGGGAATGAACCCCACTAGTATCCGTGAGGATGCTGGTTCTATCCCTGACTTCGCTCATTGGGTTAAGGATTTGGCATTGCCATGAGCTGTGGTGTAGGTTGCAGATGCAGCTTGGATCTGGCATTGCTCTGGCTCTGGTGTAGGCCAGTGGCTACAGCTCTGATTTGACCCCTAGCCTGGGAACCTCCATAGGCCACAGGTGTCGCCCTAAAAAGACAAAAAAAAAAAAAAAAAAAAAAAAAAAGAACTACAACTATAAAACTCCTAGAAGAAAACATAGAGATAAATCTCCATCACCTTGGATTTAACAATATATAAATAATACAGCTCAGCAACAAAAAGACAACCCAGCTTTCTCTGAAGTATATATGCAAATGGCCAATAAACACATGAAAAGATGTTCAATGTCATTAGTCATTATGGAAATGTAAGTCAAAACCACAGTTAGATGCCACTCACTCCCTCTAGGATGGTTATAATGCTAATAATAAAAAAAAAAAACAACAAAACAGAAAACGGTGTTCCCATCATGGCTCAGCAGTGACGAACCCAACTAGTATCCATGAGGATACAGGTTCGATCCCTGGCCTCACTCAGTGTTGCCATGAGCTGTGGTGTAGGTCACAGATTCAGCTCAGATCTGAAATTGCTGTAGCTGGGGCATGGGCCAGCGGCTACAGCTGTGATTAGATCTCTGGCCTGGGAACTTCCATATGCCATGGTGCAGCCCTAAAAAATAGACAAAAAGAAGAAAATTAGAAAACAACAAGTGTTGGAGTTCCTGTTGTGGCACAGCAGAAACGAATCTGACTAGGAACCATGAGGTTGCGGGTTCGATCTCTGGCCTCACTCAGTGGGTTAAGGATCCAGGCAGTTCCGTGAGCTGTGGTGTAGGTTGCAGACACAGCTCGGATCCTGTGTTGCTGTGGCTGTGGCGTAGGCTGGCAGCTGCAGCTCCAATTCGACCCCTAGCCTGGGAACCTCCATATGCCATGGGTGTGGCCCTAAAAAAGGCAAAAGACAAAATGAAAACAACAAGTGTTGGCAAGGAGGTAGAGAAGTTGCTGGTGAGAGTGTAAAATGGAGCAGTCACTGCGGAAAATAGTTTGGCTGTAACACAGTAAGTTAAACATGGAATTACTATGTGACTTACTCCTACGGATATACACAAAAGAAAAGGAAACGTGTTCAAAAGAAATGAATGGCATGACTATTCATAGCAGCACTGTTCATAATAGCCCAAAGTAGAAACAACCCAAACGTCCGTTAAGAGATGAATTAATTTAAAAAATGTGGTATATTCATACAATGGAATATTATTCAGCCATATAAAGGATTAAAGTACTGATACATGCTACAACATGGACGAACCTTTAAGACACGATGCTAAGCGAAACAAGCCAGACCTCAAAAGCCACATATTGTTGTATGATTTCATATATTTGAAATGTCTAGAATAGGCGAATCCAGAGAGACAAAAAGCAGGTTACAAGTTGTCAGGGGCTGAGGGGAGGGGCAGATGGGGAGTGGCACCTTACCGGGTACAGGCTTTCCTTGGTGATGAAAATGTTCTGGGCTCGAGCATGGTGATGGTTGTACACCATTGGGAACGTACACCATTGCCACTGAATTGTCCACTTTACCATGACTGAAACGGTGGATTTTATGCTAGGGGTTTTTATCAATACGGATACAGTGGCGCCTGGCACTCCTGGGGACTGTGACATAGCCATTTAAATGAGGTTTATGACAAGGTTCTCCTAACATGGAAAACATTTATGTCATAATGTTAAGTGAGAAGAGCAGGGTACCACATTTTTCATACAATATGATCTCAGCCACATAGAAAAAAACCAAACCCATGCACAGGGCAATAACAATGACAAAAAAAGCAAAGGAAATATTCTAAAATGTTAGTGGTGATTGTCTCTGGGTGGTGGGACTCTGGCTGACATTCTCATCTTTTTACTTTCTAATACTTTCCCTTTTTTCTTTTAAAAAGCACGTACAATATCACTTTTATAATAGAAAAAAAAACACCTCTTTTTTAGGAAGTGGAGAAGGCAACAAATGTAATTTAAAGTAAAAGGAAACAGAGGATAGAGGCAAAGAGACGCAGAGGAGTCAAATCAAGAGAGAACACGCTTCAGGGGAGCAATCATGCCATTTGAACTTGAAAATTGCCAGGGAACAGATGGCAGTGTCCAAGCAGACATCTGCAATGGATAGTTAAATCATATGCAAAGACACAAGTGGCCTTTGAAGCAGACCCTGGAGAGGCCCGGCAGAGAATGCTGCTTGCCTGGCCAAACAGAAGGGCAAAGCTCCCGTCCCGCCTCATCCCAGCC
This sequence comes from Sus scrofa, assembly GCF_054392235.1. Classification (NCBI taxonomy): domain Eukaryota; kingdom Metazoa; phylum Chordata; class Mammalia; order Artiodactyla; family Suidae; genus Sus; species Sus scrofa. Next base: position 121,687,993 of record NC_139401.1, read on the forward strand.
CGGACTCCTCTGAGCCCCGCTGGGGGCCTGGAGGCTGCAGCTGGGCTCGACGCAGATGTGCTTGCAAGTGTAAGGGCGTGAAAGAGGTTGTGGGAAAAGAAAGAGGCTTCTCTTAAGGACAGTGGCAAACATGGCAGCTGACATTTTATAGGGGGCTTCGCAGTTTATAAACTCTCTTGCACGTGTGAATTATACGTTAGTTATTGCATCAGCTTGTTAGTTGCTGCATCAGCTTTCGTGATGTCCCTGAGGGGTAGGTAATTATTACTCCCATCTTACCATGAAGGAACGAGGTGCAGAGAGGTGATGTGAGTTTGAATTTGTTTACCATTCACATAGTGCTCACTATGTGCCAGACACTGTCCAAAAAGCTCTCACATGCATTCGTTTCCCATGCTCACACAACTAGGAAGGGTCAGAACTGGGATTTAAGTCTGGCTTTTTGGGTTCCACTATACCATACTTTTGCTCCGATATAAGCAGAATTTGCCTGCAGAGCCTCTAGTGTGGCCACAAGTGCTTTCTTTCTCTTTCTTTCTTTTTCTTCCTTTCTTCCCTTCCTTCCTTCCTTCTTTCTTTCTTTCTCTGTCATCCATCCATCTTTATTTTTCTGATTATAAATGTAACATTATTTATAAAAAATGCAAATATTACTGAGATATATCACAGAAAGTAAAAATTTCCCTAAATCTCAAATATAAAGATACTCATTTGGTGTGCATTCTTTCAGATTTTTTTTCTAGTGTATGTTAGCACACATCTTTTTCTCTCATTTTTTAAAGTAGGATAATACTATATCTGTACTTATGTAACTCCCATTTCACATAATGTTGTCTTGAAAATCTCTTCATGACTATATAAGAGAGATCTACCTTGTTTGTTTTATTATTCCACTGTATAGAGGTGACAATCACTTCTTGATAGACATACAGATTTTCCTATTTTTCTCAATTACAAACAATGCTGCAATAAATATCCTTGTAATTATAGCTTTGTACATGTGTACATTAGTCTCAAATAAATTGATGGTAATTGGATTGCTGGGTCAAAATCATATACACCATTAAAATTTTCATAGATATTGGCAAATTTCCCTTCAAAATATGGAGAAAGAGACTGCACTAATTGGTCCTCCTCCCAGCAGTGTTTTAAAGTGACTTGTTTCTCCATAGGCTTTTGATGCTAGATATTCTCAGTATGAGTGTTATTCTAAAGGGCAAAAAAGGGTATTTTATGGTTGTTCTAACTTGGGTTTTAAAAATAATTAAAAGCCATCTTTTTACATTTCTGATTTAGTAAGTTGCTTGTTCATGTCTTTGGCAACTGGTGTTATATTAGCACATTGCATCAAGCAGAGGCCCTTGTAGACCGAGTAAGATTATGACACATTTTTTTTTTTTTGTCTTTTTAGGGCTGCACCCACAGCATATAGAGGTTCCCAGGCTAAGGGTCAAAACGGAGCTACAGCTGCCGGCCTACTCCAGAGCCATAGCAACGCAGGATCTGAGCTGCGTCTGCGACCTATACCACAGCTCACAGCAACGCTGGATCCTTAACCCACTGAGAGAGGCCAGGGATTGAACCCACAACCTCATGGTTCCTAGTCGGATTTGTTAACCACTGATCCACGATGGGAACTCCATGATACATTGTTTTTAAAGGGACAAATAAGCCCTGGAGGTTTATGCTCACTGTAGAACCCATTCTTAAGTGTTGTATTTGACGTCATTTTGGAGGGCTGAACCGAAAAGCAGTGTTAACCAACCATAACTGAGACTTGGGTTTCATAGCAATATTGCCTTGCAGGATTAACTCTTGATTTATATTAGCCACATGAAAGACGATAAGATAGTATAATCACATGAGCCAAGGACAGAAATGGGCACTTGCTCATCCACCACAAACAGTTCAGAAATAGCTCCCTGGCAGGTGGAAGCGATGCATTCCAACCCATGGATGTGCGTGTGCGTGCACACGCGCTGGCAAGAGCAGACATGCATTTGTTTGCTTTTGGAGGATGTTCAGTGGCAGAAAGGAAGGAGAGAATACCGCAGGGCTAGGACATATCTAGAAGCTTTCATCTGGGGACATCTCCCAGAAACAGGGAAGCCGTCATTTCCCGTCAGCCTTCGAACTGTGCTCTTCTGGCTGTCAGTTTTAGAGCGGCTGCCCCAACATCACACCCCTAATTCAGAGAAAGACTGGTGTTTCAGTCTGCCATAAAGCTCTTTTTGGTTTGTCTTGGGCTCTGCTGGGACTGGAGTTAGGTTGATGGTTGGAAATCCTCAGCCACTGAAGCCTGGTGGCCTGGGTTGTGAGGCGTGTAATGGTGGTAGTTGTCATGACACAGTGATAGCTACTATGAAACAAAGGCCATAGTCAGTTTCAATTTTCGTAGATATTGCTAAATGGCCTGTCAAAAGACTACCAAAGGACCCATTCTTCAGCAATGTTTGAGAACATACAGCACCTCAATCTTCAAATAACATTGTAAAGCAATAGGTAGGGGCTATTATTTATTTATTTATTTTCTTGTCTTTTTAGGGCCGCACCCACGGCATATAGAGGTTCTCAGGCTAGGGGTTGAATCAGAGCTGCAGCTGCCGGCCGACACCATAGCCACAGCAACGCCAGATCCGAGCCACATCTGTGAACTATGCTGTAGCTTGTGGCAGTGCCAGACCTGTAACCCACTAAGTGAGGCTAGGGATTGAACCCGCATCCTCATGGACTCTATGTCGGGTCCTTAACCCACTGAGCCACAACGGCAACTCCTGGGGGCTATTATTTGGCATAGACTAGAGTGGTGGCCCTGAAGTGTGCATACATACAACACTGTGGCCCCGAATTCCAATTTTTCTGAAGCTAATGTTGCGGCAACAGGGGGTTAGGTTACTCGCTCAAAGTTACCCACCTGGTGAGCGTCAGAGCTGGGATCCCAACCCAGGTTGTCTGACTGCAGAGCCAATGGTAACCAGGTCCAGGACCATCTGGAGCCTTAAAGCTGCCACAGCCTCCTTGGTGAGGATATGGCAGGAAGGGATCCGGATACACTCGGGGGTGGGGGGGCATTGAGCCCTACCGCTTCAGTGTCACCCATCCTTCAGGCCTTGTCAGTGCCTCGGTGAGACGCAGTCTCCAGAGACCAAAGAAATCAGGTAATTTGGCTCAGGAAAAGGCGTTGGAGAAATAAATAGCTGTCGTACCGTGAATACAATAAGGCAGTTAGGTAGATGGGAAGAGCCATCCTTTAATGAGATGAGTGAGGATTATGTGAAGGAAATTTTCAGCTGCCTTTTCCTTGGCTTCTTCCTCTGCACTCGCCATGTGCTAGTGACTGCCTCCCCAAAATATTCAGGTGGCAGGTGCTCTGGGAACACTAATCTAACTTTTCTCATCAGCCCAGGCAAAATATAATTAGGAAGAAGTTCTTCTGCCAAAAAAGTCATGCCAATGTCAAAAAGAGATGATTTTTGTATATCTAGTAATTTGGTTTATTTGCACCAGTATTAACTCATAATAGTGTTGTATAATCTGGATTTGACTGAATGGCTAAAGAAGATAATAAAATTGATTTTTTTTGGTAACTGAATTTTTATTAGTTCCTCTTTTCCTTTCCCAAAATGCGGACAGATGCATGTTCACTACAAGGAAAAAGGCTGGATTTTTACAGAAGAGCTGACACGTATGTGAGCCTGACCAATGGCATTCCTTAACTCAGTCGATCCACAGTGTGCCTTGACCTGGTATTTGTGGGTGACAAATCAGGTGATTGGGTGGCCTCCTATATTCCTAGTAACACCTTCCTGGGCAGAGAGGACATAGAACTTGGACTTGCAGGAGACCATCAGCAGCTAATAGCATTCAACTTGGCCAAGACCTGTACATCGGTTACCACCTGACTCCATTTCAGTAGCACCCGATGTGCTTGCTATGGGATGGTGTGAAGGGCAGATTAGAGCTTTTCCTGAATATAGAAAGGATACTGGCACCTAATGGGACTCTGGTTCTAGAACATTTTCTCACGAAGAGGGACCACCAGGTTAAAGGCATGGTTCCCAGATTCACCAGCAGCCTGCACTACTTTCAACTCTGCGACCACATCCTTTGAACTGAAGAGTTTATGAAGTGTTTGAGCGGCATTGTGGTTAGTTGGGAAGAAGATGTTTGAATTGTCAAGGAGATCCTTCCAACTGCTGACGTGAGACTGCGCTGCTGTGAGTAACTTAGGAATAGTCCTTCTTAGCCAGGGTAGCGGTAAAGCAGTCCCTCCAGCTTGCTACTCCAAATACCCACTCCTAGGCCCAGGCTCAGTCTTCCTCAGACAGGCCCAAGATTGCCAAAGTTTTGTTGTCTATTTTTTAATATGGATCAAATCGTTTTTTCAGTCCTGTATTTTGATATGATTTTAAACTTACAGAAAATTGCAAGACTAGGACAAAGAATTTCTGGGTATTCTTTTTTTTTTTAAAAAAAAAGAATCTGTAAAATTTTTTTTTGCTTTTTAGGGCTGCACCCAGGCGGCATATGGAGGTTCCCAGGCTCGGGGTCGAATCGGAGCTACAGCTGCTGGCCTACACCACAGCCACGGCAACTCGGGATCTGAGCTGCATCTGCGACTTATACCACAGCTCATGGCAACGCCGGATCCTTAACCCACTGATCGAGGCCAGGGATTGAACCTGCAACCTCATGGTTCCTAGTTGGATTCCTTTCCACTGCGTCACTGGGAACTCCAAATTTCTATGTATTCTTTACTCAGCTTCAGTGACTGTTACATTTTCCCCATACGATTTATCATTCCCTTACAGTTATTTTTTCACTTAGTTCAGGATCCAATTCAGATCATGCATTGCATTTACATATGGTGTCTCTTCAGTTTCTAATCTGGAAGAGATCCTTGGTCTTTCCTTGTCTTTCATGATGCCCATTTCTCCCATTCCTGCTGGTGATAACTTTCATCATTTGCTTCTGATGATAATGGCTAGATTTCTCCACTGCAAAGTTACTATTTTTTTTTTCTTTTGTAATTGAGTAATTTCCGGGGAGATATTTGGAGTCTATGTCAATATCCTGTTCTTATCAAATTTCACCAAGTAGTTTTACATCTTTTGATGATTCTTGCCTCAGTCACTTATTATTATGATGACTGCAAAATAATGATTTTTAAAACTCCATCATTTTTCTGCATTTATTAGTTAGCATTCTGTTGCAAGGCAGAGTGTTCTCTTCTTCCACATTTATTTATTCCTTCAGTTATGTGTTTACATCAGCATGAACTCATGGATTCTTATTTTATTTAATGGGTTACAATCTGTTGCTATCTTTTATTTCCGTGCTCAAACTGGCCAAGATTTGGCCAGTGGGAGTCCTTCAGTCTGGCTCTTGAGTCCTTTTGACACATTCCCATTATTTTTCGAGCACTTCCTTACTTTCTAGCACAACAAGATGTTACAGGCTCATCTTGTACTTTTCCCACTCAGCCCAAGAATCAGCCATTTTACCCGAGCCCCAGTTCCCTTTAGTGGGGAATGGGATTGATAAGCCAGTTCATTTTCCTCTTGAGAGCAATGATGATATGGAACAACTGTTAGGGAGTGGAATATCTCCTGCAGGATGACAGGGTCTTTGGAAGTATGCATGTATTTCTCCCCTTCTTTCCAGTTTCGAGGAGGAAATATAGGATGGTTTTTCTCTGCCAACCCCACTCTCCCCTCAAATCCAATCTTCTCCATCGGCAGGAGCAGCAGCAGTCCTGAAGCGTGGATGAAAGTCTGTGATAACGGCATCAAGACAGGATTTTTTTTTCTCATTTCCTGAAATGTTCACTTATTCTGAGAGGAACATTATTTACGGTTCCTATGGATTTGGGAAGGGACAGTGAGGGAGTGGGGCTCGACCTACGCTTAATAGGGCTCTTACAGACCACGGTGATCCATTGTCGCCAGGAGTCTGGATGCTGTATGAGTTAACTGCAGAAGCACATCCCAGGGTGGAGTAGGGTGGGGTGGTTCTTTGAGATCAGACTAATGCAAAGCAACAGGAAAGCTATCCTTTGAGCTACTTACCTGAAGGCATTAGGCTTTTCTCTTTTTTGAAGCCTTAAAAATAAGAGAATTGTCCTAGTTGGCTCTGATTACAAAACGGAGCTGGGGACTAGTAGGTTAGGCCTGAACAGCTCACTCAAAGCACTTTAAAGTAACTTTATCTTTGAGCTAAGGAACTGGAAGTATGGCTCTATTAAATCCATATGCTTGGCAGTGGTCTTTGAAAACCTAACCTGGCTAGTGAATTGCCATGGGCTTTGCTACCACTTTGCTGGTAAATGGCCAAATCTAACTGATGTCTTCAAGTGTTAGACAACCTTCACTTAGTTTGCTCTTTCGTACACTTTTAAATGTACAATCTATCTTCTTGGTCTGATTAGGCCCAAGTGGGCATAATATACAAATATCCAATATAATAAACAAGCAAAAGAAAACACAACCTAAAATGACAATCAGTAAAAGGAGTAGAAAATATTATTTCTACTATTTGGGTTTCTTCAAATGTTCTCTCTAAACCTTAGACCAGGAGTTCCTGCCCTGAGGTCCAGAATGGCCTTGACGAGTGGGCAAAGCCCTTGAAATTGCATGCAGCATTCTAAAAACGCAAGGTGAAATTTTTTCTTTGAGGACAGTTTATAGTTTTCATTCTATTCTAAAATAATATTGACAATTGCTGCCTTTTACTAAGTTTTTGTCATGTGCCAGGCATTTTATAGATGAAGAAAGAGAGGCTCTGAGAGTTTCAATGAATTGCTTAAGGTCACCCATCAAATAAGCATGGAAGCTGGGATTTGAACAAAGATTTGTCTGGTTGCAAAGCCCATGTTCTTTTCACCCCCGACACCTTGCAGGACTACCTCAAAGGAGTCTGTGGCCCCCAAAAGGTTATGAGCTACTGGCTTAGAAGCTTCCTTCGGAGGAAACTGCTGGTGCTGATAACCCACCTGGGGAAATCAGGCTACCAGCTACAGCCACTGCCTGCCCACCACTGAAGGGACTGTAACACCATAGAATTTCTTCTACCGCCCTCTTGCCATCTGACATCTGGGAAAAAGAGGGCAATTATCTGAATAAATAGGAGTGGTTATAACATGCCTAGCTTCAGCTTTTGCCTAATAAATTGGTATTTATGATCCATAGAAGGATTATGACCTTTCAAAATAAATTTTAATGAGCCCATTGCTAGGTTACAAATCTCAATAAATCTATTTACACATAAATTATATATGTATATATTTATATATTCATGAGAACAAGGCTTTGGGGGAACATTTGCCGAAAACCATGAACGCTACCTGGGTTTAATAAACAAGTATTCGCTGTAGTTGGAGATGTCTCAGGAATATTTAAGCAGCACAGTGATAAATAACAATAACAGCAAAGGTGCTAGTCACTAGTAATTTAGTTTTGGAGTGGCTTTTAAGCATTTTTTCTTAATTTTAAAAATTACAAATGCAACAATATGGTTGTGAGTAAAATAAATAATACAAAAGTACATGAAGTATAAAGTAGAATCTAGCCTGCATACTCTTTACAGAGGTGTCTAATTTTTTTATAATTTTTTCCTATGGATCTATGATAAGTGTGTGTACACATGTGTGAGTGTGTATGGGTGTGTATAGTTTTTAAAAAACCAAAAAAATTGGAGTTCTTGCCCTGGCTTGGCAGGTTAAGAACTCAATATAGTGTCTATGAGGATGCAGGCTTGATCCCTGGCCTTGCTCAGTGGGTTAATATCTAGCATTGCTACAAGCTCAGGCATAGGTCGCAAATGCGGCTTGGATCCGGTGTTGCTGTGGCTGTGGTGTAGGCCGGCACCTGCAGCTCTGATTCTACCCTTGGTCTGGGAACTTCCATGTGCCAAAGGTGCAGCAGTAAAAAAAAAAAAAAAAAAAAAAAAAAAGCATGAGTGTGTATGGATGTGCACAGTTTAAAAAAACGAAACTAATATATGCATATTGTTCTGCAATTTGATTTATTTTAACTTAATATTATCATGGATACATTAGTACATTTATATTCTCCTTATCCATTTTTAGGGCTATATATACATCCATTGTGTAGATGTACTATAATTTTTTTTTGGCTGTGCCCACGACATGCAGAAATTCCCAGGCCTGGGATCGAACCTGAGCCACAGCAGTGACGATGCTGAATCCATAACCACGAGGCCATTTGGGAACTCCCTAGATATACTGTAATTTAACTAGGTCACCATTGATGGGCATTTAAATGGCTCCCAAAGTTTTGCTGTTACAAATAATGCTGCAAGGAATTTTCTTGTACATAAATGTTGGTATAAGTGGGCTTGTAATTTCATAGGACACCTTATTAAAAGGACAATTTCAGGAGAAAAGGATATAAGCTTTCACAATTTAAATTGATTTACCGTTTTTGATATTTTATTAACAATTCTTAAAATGAATTTATTTTTTAAAATAAAACTAATAGACAAGTATAATTAAAATTCAAACAATGCAGAAAGCTATAAATTAAAGTCTCCTTTCTCTTCAATCCCTTATCCCAAGTGTTTTTCCGTAAAAGTAATGATTGTTAACAATTTTTAAATATATCCTCGCAGAAACAATTTAAAACTTGAGTTTACATGTAAATATTTTTCGTTTTTCTTTTTTACAGTGAAGATTATCATCATAAGCATAGTCCTCTGTACCTTTTTTTTTTACATTTAATAACATATTTGGAGATATTTCCACATCAGAAAATATAGAGGTATCTGATTATTTTCCATGGGGTGGGTGCTGATTCGTATGATAGAACAGGGATATGCTATAATTTATTCACTGAGCTACCTTTGAAGGATTTTTAAGTTGTTTCCAGGTTTTAGCTGTGACAACATCTAATGTATTTTTAAAAGGAATGGATGGTGACAGGAATGTTTTATTTTGCTGCACCCACAGCATGTGCAAGTTCATGGGTCAGGAATTGAATCCGGGCTGCAGCTGTGACCTACGCCATAGCTGCAGTGACAATACTGGAGGATGGTGACAGGAATTTCTTGAAGTGACGATTAAAATTCCTCTCCAGATATGTTGAGTATAATTTCCTAATCCCAGCTCAGACACATGATTCAACAAAGGATTTGTTCTGACTTGGGAATGTCTGCAGATGAGGCATTTTCCTAAAGGTATGCATATTAAACCACTTTTCGTGCACCTGAGAAATCCCTTCTTAGAAAAGAATGAAGTAACATGACTTGAGTCCATCCTGCGAAATCTACTCTGTATCAAGGCATAGGGTCCCTGTATGTGTGGAGCTATCGATTTGCTGAGATTTATTAATTGATCGAATGCTCCAGCTGCTTTGAATTCCTTTATGAGCTAACTATTCTTAAAATATGCAGAGATTGATTATACAGTTTGCATACTTCCTAAGGCCTTTTTCCGCCCGATATTAGGCCCTCTCTCCAGTTATCAGCTCTGATAGGAAAGGTGTCATCATGATGGGCGCGTCTAGCTAAAAGGCAATTTGGTTTTGCCCCTGTACATCAAGTCTCTGCTCTATCCTCATTTTTCATCATGGAAGATAAGCAAGAGCTGTTTGTAGTCGGTTCAAACCTCCTTATTTGTATTCTCCTGCACAGGGTAACCTTCGCCTATGGATTCAGAGGTGGATGCTCTAGCCTGTCCCTCTCCCCGTCACAGAATTCATTTTTCACGTCCTTGCCTGGAAACTGAACACAGACACCATTTTGAAAATAATTTTTTTCCCTCATCCTCTTAAAGGTGTTCACTTCACATTTTCCCTGCCCCACAGGCAGATGTGCTTGTGGCAGTTTCTGGTCACCATTATCTCTCACAAATCTAATAAACACGCTCTGAATTATATTTCCATAGGTCGTGATGGAAAGAAAAACCAGATGCAAAATGTGGGCTAGAAAAACGCAAAGCGTTAATATGAGGTGATATACCCAAATCACAAGCAGAATTTGGTGCCTTAGCAAATGTTCTACTTAATATTCTGTTGGCAGGTACATCTGCAACAAAATGCCTCATACATATTCAGCTACTCTATACCTCTGTTCTCCAGCTCCCAATGATTACAATAATACAATTTTGTCTAAAGTGAAGGAGCAAATGGCAATTAAGCCCACAGGCCCCCATGAATTAGCATGGATTATCCCCACTTTAAAATACAGAGACAGCAAACTCATGCAAATCATTTGTGCAAGTGATCACTTGTTCACAAATGGCAACAGAATGAATGTGACAAAACACATTTGCAAAGCCCTTCGAAGATGGAAGCCAGACGGCATCGCTCCAGTGCTTCCTCCAGTACAAATGGACAGTCACTTATCCTTCAACTACCTGCACAGTGTGGGCTTTACATTTGCTTTTTTTGTTTGTTTGCTTTTTAGAGTCATACCCGCAGCATATGGAGGTTCCCAGGCTAGGGGTTGAATCGGAGCTACAGCTGACGGCCTATACCACAGCCACAGCAAACCCAGATCCGAGTCGTGTCTGTGACCTATACCACAGCTCATGGCAACGCTGGATCCTTAACCCACTAAGCGAGGCCAGGGATCTTACCCACATCCTCATGGATCCTAGTTGGGTTCGTTATCTTTGAGCCACAAAGGAACTCCTGTTTTTTTTTTTTTTATAATGATTTTTATTTTTTCCATTATAGCTGATTTACAGTGTTCTTCTGTCAATTTTCTACTGCACAGCAAGGTGATCCAATCACATATAAATGTATACATTCTTTTTTCTCACATTATCATGCTCCATCACAAGTGACCAGACATAGTTCTCAGGGCTATACAGCAGGATCCCATTGCTTATCCATTCCAAAGGCAATAGTTTGCATCTATTAACCCCAAATTCCCAGTCCCTCCTACTCCCTCCCCTACCCCTTGGCAACCACAAGTCTGTTCTCCATGTCCATGATTTTCTTTTCTGTGGAAAGGTTCATTTGTGCCTTATATTAGATTCAAGATATAAGTGATATCATATGGTATTTGTCTTTCTCTTTCTGGCTCATTTCACTCAGGATGAGAGTCTCTAGTTCCATCCATGGTGCTGCAAATGGCATTATTTTTTCTTTTTTATGGCTGAGTAGTATTTCATTGTGTATACATACCACATCTTCCTAATCCAATCATCTGTTGATGGACATTTGGGTTGTTTCCATGTCTTGGCTAGTGTGAATAGTGCTGCAATGAACATGTGGGTGCATGTGTCTTTTTCAAGGAAAGTTTTGTCCAGATATATGCCCAAGAGTGGGGTTGCTGGATCATATGGTAGTTCTATGTATAGTTTTCTAAGGTACCTCCATCCTGGTTTCCATAGTGGTTGTACCAATTGACATTCCTACCAACAGTGCAGGAGGGTTCCCTTTTCTCTACACCCTCTCTACCTTTGTTATTTGTGGACTTATTAATGATGGCCACTCTGACTGGTGTGAGGTGGTACCTCATAGTAGTTTTGATTTGAATTCTCTAATAATCAGAGATGTTGAGCATTTTTTCATGTGCTTGATGACCATCTGTATATATTCTTTGGAGAAATGTCTATTCAGATCTTTTGCCCATTTTTCCATTGGGTTGTTGGGTTTTTTGCTGGTGAGTTGTATAAGTTGTTTGTATATTTTACAGATTAAGCCCTTGTCAGTTGCATCATTTCAAATATTTTCTCCCATTCTATAAATTGTCTTTTTGGGTTTTTTTTTATGGTTTCCTTTGCTGTGCAAAAAGCTTGTCAGTTTGATTAGGTCCCATTGGTTTATTTTTGCTTTTATTTCTGTTGCTTTGGGAGACTGACCTGAGAAAACATTTGTAAGGCTGATATCAGAGAATGTTTTGCCTTGCCTTTTTTTTTTTTTTGATGGCCACACCTATGGCATATAGAATTTCCTGGGCCGGGGATCGAGCCCATGCCACCATAGATACAACATCAGATCCTTAACCTGTAGCGCCACAGTGGGAACTCCTGCATTTGCTTTTTTTAATTGAATTTTTATTGAGATAATTGTAGATTCACACACAGCTGGAGATCCCTTGTATACTTCCGAGTTTCTTCCAGCTGTAATGTTTTTCAACATGACAGTGTAACAACCAGAATATCGATATGGATACAGATTTCTCTTATTCAGATTTGTCTAGTTTCATCTGTACTCATTTGAGTGTGTGTCTCTTAAGTTCTGTACAATTTTATCACCTGTGTAGTTTTGCATGGCCACCACCACAGTCAAGGCCCTGAATGGTTTCAACACTGCAATGGATTTTGTTGCCCTTTTATAAACACACCCACCGCCCTCCCTCCACCTCTGCTTTCTGTATCCTTAGCCCTTGACAACTACGACTATTCTGTCCTCTGTTTCTAAAATGTTGTCATTTCAAAAACGTTAATAAGTGGAATAGTATATATGTAACCTTTTAGGATCAGCTTTTTTCACTTAGCATCAGTCTTGGGAGAGTTATCAGGTTGTTGTGTCTATGTTTGTTTCTCTCCCTTGCCAAGTAAGATTCCTTGGTGTGGATGTATCAATTTATCCAGTCACCTGTTAAAAGGCATCTGGGGAGTTCGGTTGTGGCTCAGTGGTTAATGAACCAGACTAGAATCCATGAGGACATGGGTTCCATCCCTGGCCTCGCTCAGTGGGTTAAGAATCCAGCGTTGCCGTGAGCTGTGGTGTAGGTTGCAGACATGGCTCGGATCCTGCATTGCTGTGACTGTGGTGTAGGCCAGCAGCTGTAGTTCCCATTTGACCCCTCGCCTGGGAACCTCCATATGCCTGGGTGTGGCCCTAAAAAGACAAAAATAAATAAATAAATATATATATATATATCATCTGGGCTGATTCTAATTTTTGGCCATTACCAAAAAAACCCTTCTATGAACATTCGTGTACAGGTTTCTGTGAGTGTAAGCTTCCATTTCTCTGGGATAAATACCCAAGAAAGTAACTGCTGGTCTTAAAGTAGTTGCACATTTAATTTTATATGAAACTGTCACACTGTTTTCCGAAGTGGCTTAATATATTATATTCCTACCAGCAATGTATGAGTGGTGTAGTTTCTCTGCATCCTTGCCAGCATTGGTGTTTTCAATTTTTTTAAAATTTTAGCCATTCTGATAAGTGTGTAGTGATATTTCATTGTGGTTTTATTTTGCATTTCCTTGATGCCTAATAATATTGAACATCTTTTCCTGTGATTATTTGCCATCTGTATAACTTCTTCAGTGAACTGCATATTCATGTCTTTTGCCCATTTTTAACTTTTTTTAAATTGAAGTATAGTTAATTTACAATGTTGTGTTAGTTTCAAGTGTACAGCAAAGTGATTCAGTAATATATATGTATATATTACTTTTTCAGATTATTTTCCATGATAGGTTATTACAAGACATTGAGTATAGTCCTGTGCTATACAATTGGTCTTTGTTGTTTACCTATTTTATATATAGTAGTGTGTACACGTTAACCTCAAACTCCTAATTTACTGCTTATTTTTAAAAAAAATTGGACTTTTTTTTTTTTACTGTTGAGTCTTGAGAGTTTTTAAAATACATTCTAGGAGTTCCCTTCAAGGCTCAGCTGCTAACGAACCCAACTAGGATCTGTGAGGATGTGGATCCCTGGCTTTGCTCAGTGGGTTAAGGATCCAGCGTTGCCATGGGCTGTGGTGTAGGTTGCGGATGTGGCTCGGATCCTGTGTTGCTGTGGCTGTGGCATAGGCTGGCAGCTCCAGCTCCGATTTGACCCCTAGCCTGGGAACTTCCATATGTCGTGGGTGTGGCCCCAAAATAGCAAAAAAGTATATTCTAGGCCTTTGTTGGATGTATGTTTTGCAAATATTTTCTCCTAGTCTGTAGATCCACTCTCTCTAATTTTTTTTTTTTTGGCTTTTTAGTGCTACACCTGCAACATATGGAAGTTCCCAGGCTAGGGGTCAATTCAGAGGTGCAGCTTCCAACCTACACCACAGCCACAGCAACACAGGATCCTTAAACCACTGACCCAGGCCAGGGATAGAAGCCACATCCTCATGGATACTGGTTGGATTCATTACCCCTGAGCCATGATGGAAACTCCCTGTAGATCACTCTTTTATCCTTTTCACATGGGATTTTACAGAGCAAAACTTTTAGTTTTGATGAAGTTTAATTTATAAATTTTTCTTGTTATAGCACATACTTTTGGTGTTAAATCTAAAAACTTGTTTCTTAGTGTTAATTTTGTGTCCCTCAGCCTTCCTGAATTTCCTTTGAAGTTCCAGAATTTTTTTTTTTTAGGATCCTTGGGATTTTCTACATGGACAATCACATAATCTAAAATGCCTTTTATTTCATTTTATTTTCTTACTGGAGCGCCTCTAACTTCCAGTATTATGTTGAATAAGAGTGGTGAGAGCTGCCATCTTTGTCTAGTTCCCAGTCTTAGTGGGAAGGCATTCAGCCTTCTACCATTATGGTTGATGTTACCCATAGGTTTCTTGGTGATGTTCTTTATCAAGTTGATATAAATACCCTCCATTCCTAACTTGCCAAGAGATTTTTTATCATAAACTGATGTGGGATTTTGTCAAATGATTTTCTATATCAACTGAACATGCTTGTTAGCAATTGTAGTTAATTGCTAGATTTAGGGTTTGAAGGAATCTTTAATTCCTATGGATCATCATTAAAAAGCTACAGATCCTTGATTGGATTGCTGGTATTTGGTGTATGAGGGATTATTCAAGGAGTGTTATTTGAGGGCAAGGCTGTAAATGGAGCTCCCAGCTGGGTTTCAATGCCCGGGCTTGCAAGGGCACCTTCATGTTTTGGTTTAGCACCATGATGCTCTCTTCTAGGATCTAATATGTCTCACTATTTTGGGTGATTGCTTTCTCTCGAGCAGTTCAGCATTTGCAGAACTTGGCTTTTATTATCTAAGTTTGGCAATTCTTGGTTCTTTGAGGTAGAATCTCTTCTTTCTCAGGGGTTTGTGGTGGTTCTGTGTAATTTGAGGGTATATACTTACAGATATCAGATAATTGAAGCACTAGCACACACTGTCTTATTTCTTCTCTGCATATTTCACCTGTGGAAATCTCATCTTCTCAACATTGCACCTCTCTGGACTTAATCTCTAAATGAGGAGATTGAATACAATCTCCAAGACAGTTCTAAAATTCTGTGATTTAAAGAACCATTTGAGTCTTTATCAATAAAGAGTTTAGAGGAAATACCTGAGACAGTCATCTCTCTGGGAATAAACCTTTCATTGGAAAGATTAGATGCAAACTATTGCATTTGGAGTGGCTAAGCAATGAGATCCTGCTGTATAACACAGGGAACTATATCTAGTCACTTGTGATGGAACATGATGAAAGATAATGTGAGAAAAAGAATATATATATGTGTATGACTGGGTCATTTTGCTGTATGGTAGAAATTAACAGAACACCCTAAATCAACTATACTGGAAAAAATAAAAATCATATAAACTTAAAAAAAAGCAAATCCAGGCTTTCGACTAAAATGAAAGTTGCATTATTTCCTAAGACATATCTGGTACTTAAAATGCTGCCTGCTTGGCAATTTTGTTCAACTCATTTGGTTTTCTTTTTTTACATCTTCTGCTTCTTTTTGAGATGCTTACCGGAAGTGTTAACAACAATTAACATCTATAGCTCAGTCCTTCCTAGATAAAAACATCATGCCTAACTCCTGTCCTGTGTTCTAAAAAAGTTTCCCATTACTTATTATGGATTTCTCTGACAGTGCAGTTTGAATGCTGCATCAAAGAAGATAATTCAGGCTTTTGTGGCATTTAGAGTTTTATTATTTTCCTAAAAATTAGATGTGGCTCAATGATTAATCATTTGTAAAAGAATAGGAATTGTGAACTCTTCTCTCAAATTTGGGCATTCATGGGATGCCACACTCCTGAAATGTCATGTAAGTGACTCTTTAACGGGTTTGCTAAGCCCCATTGGCTGTGGTAAAGCCAGCTGCAAAAATGGAAACCAAGGTTCTGACAACTCTCCTTCTACTTGTTTTGTAGTTGTGGACAAACTTGAAGGCAGAAAGCTTGAAATAAATATTGTGTGGCTGAAATATACTGGTGTCTTGATACAGCTTAACAGAATACGAATCTCAGATCACTGAAACAGTGTTGTAAAATTAAGCGAGAAAGTACTTCTTATATAACTGAGTTTTTATTGATGTGTGTACTTTTGTCAACTCATCTATACAGTTAGTTGCAGGTTTCTGATTGTCACTCATTCTGCTTGTGAATGACCACAAAGTTCCAAAAAATATCCCCCACACATTTCAGAATTTCTATATATCAAATTAAAAGTAATTCTAATGCTCAAGACAGTGAAATGAGTTAGTAGATTGTCTGCCGCCATAATTATTTGTACGTCATAGGTATTATCTTTCCTAGGTGAATGCATTCAAAATGCCAATTTCCCAGCGGTAAATATGCATGATTTCATTTGGGGTGATTTGAACTGGAGAAAAATTATGACTCAGCTTTGAATTTTATTACACACCATTTTCACTTGGATGTTTCACCATCATTCCAAATTCCACTTATCCAAGCCTGAACTGGGTGTTTTTCTTCCAAGTGAGGCTGTCGTCCCAATTTTCCCACGTCTTTGAGTATCACCACTATTCTCCAAGTAGCTCCAAAGTAACATGCTTGAGTTCTCTGAGACTTCTGTCTTCTTCATCCCTTCTACCCTTTTGCTAATATAACCTGTCAATTCTTCCTTTCAGTAGCTGTAGGATTATGAATCCCTACACCACTCTCATCTCGTTCCAGGCCCGCATCATTTCCACCTGTTCAGTTAGCCTGCAAGTATTTACTGGACATCTGCCATGTGCCAGGCCCTGTGCTAGGCGCTGAGGATACAATGGCGAATGAGCAAAGAAAGATGAGATTCCTGCCCATACCGTGAGTGAGGAGGACAGATATTAATAAGCACACACAGATGTAAAACTGCAGCTGTGACAAGTACTATAAAGAAGAGGTATGAGGTGTCAAAAGAGCCCAGAATAGATTAGTCTGATCTAGTCACAGGGGCCAAGGCTGGCAGGCTTCCCTGAGGAAGTGGTGCATGAGTGAGCTCTAGAGGATGAATAAAAGTTAATCAGATGAAGAAGGGTGGGAAGATCATTCCAAGTCGAGGTGATAGCATATGCAGAGGTCTTTAGTGGGACAAGGGAGAAACTTAGTACAAATTGAGGCTGGAGAGGTAGATAGGGACAAAACCCTGCATAGCTTTATAGGCTCTATTAAGAAAATTGTTTTTTTTTTTTAAATCCAATGAGTAACACAAGGTCACTAAAAGGATCTGAGTATGTGAAGGGATGTGTGTGAGAGAGACAATATCAAATTTGTGTGTCAAACAGATCATTCTGATTGCACTATGGAACAGACTGGATGGGTCCCAAGAGTAGAGGCGGAATCTAGTTGGGAAGCTACTGTAGTGG
Organism: Sus scrofa; assembly: GCF_054392235.1. Classification (NCBI taxonomy): domain Eukaryota; kingdom Metazoa; phylum Chordata; class Mammalia; order Artiodactyla; family Suidae; genus Sus; species Sus scrofa. The sequence goes on from NC_139401.1 coordinate 121,705,487, forward strand.
TCCAGGTGAGAGATGGATGGTGACTTGGTCAGAGTGGTAAGTGATAAAGATGGAGAGAAACAGATGAGTTGAGAGATACTTAGCAGATAAGCTCCATAGGACAAGTTTATGGGTTGGCTATAGCAGGTGAGAGAAAAAGGAGGAGACAGAGGGAGAGGGTTTTGGCTTACACAGTTGAATACATGATGGAGCCATTCACTGAGGGAATATTGAAACCCAGTTTGGAGAGAGTTCAAGTTGGGACCGAATGAGTTGAGGTGTTACTGAGATATCCAACAGGTGATGTCAAATAAACAATTGGTTATATAAATGTGGAGTTCAGGACAGAGATCTGGTTTAGACATGTAACTTTGAGATTCATCTGTGTATAGATATAAATTGGAATCCTAGGTTGTGGAGAAACTGTACAGTGAGAAGAAAAGAGGTGTTGGGACCAACACTTGGGGAACCCTAATATTTAACAGCCAGGTGAAATAGGCTATGTCTACAAAGGTGATAACCATAATGAGTGGCCAGAGAAGTGGGAGAAAAAACAAGAGTGTGTTATGTCATGGAAGTCAACTCAAAGAGTATTTTATGAAGGAGAGAGTGGTCAACATTATCACAAGCTGTTGAAAAGTCAAGAAAGATGAGGACTGAAAAAGTATCCATAGTATTTGTCTACATGGAGGCCATTGATGGCCTTAGTGAGTGCTGTTTGGTTGAATGATGATGGCAGAAGCCAGATCAGTGTTAGCTAAAGAATGGGTCAGGGGAGCACGGAGACAGCCTGTAGAGACAAATTTTGTTTAAAGAAGTTTGGCTGTGATGTGGAGGGGAATGATTGGGCAGTACCTGTAGGAGGATGTGAGGTTTTTTAAATTTATTTATTTATTGTTTTTTTTTTAAGGCTGTACCCACAGCATATGGAAATTCCCAGGCTAGGGGTCTAATCGGAGCTACAGCTGCCGGCCTACACCACAGCCACAGCAACTTGGGAAGTGAGCCACATTTGCCACCTACACCACAGCTCATGGCAAAGCCAGATCCTTAACCCACTGAGCAAGGCCAGGGATCAAACCTTCGTCCTTATAGATACTAGTCTGGTTCGTTATTGCTGAGCCACAATGGGAACACACAGGTTTTTATTTTTTATTGTGAGAGACTGGAACATGTTTTAAATCAGCAAGGGAAGGCTCCTTACAGAAAGCAGGGATGATGGCTGGTGTCAGCTTTCTGAGCGGGTTGCACAGCTAAGTTTCTATCTGATGACTTCGGCTGTTTTTTTCTATGAAGTAAAAGGGATGGTTACTTAAACATGCAAAGGTAAAGTTTGAGAATGGGGGAGTTTTTCAATAGTTATTGCAGAGAGTAGGAGCATAAATTGATCAGAGAAAAGTAGTAGGCTGAATGGTCATTGTGAAAGGCTTATTTGAGATTGGTGATCATGAATTTATAGAAATACTAATTCAGGAGTTCTCTTCATGGCTCAGGGGTTAACGAACCCAACTAGCATCCATGAGGATGCAGGTTCGATCCTTGGCCTCACTCAGTGGGTTAAGGATCCGGCATTGCCGTGAGCTGTGGTGTAGGTTGCAGATGGGGCTTGGATCTGGTGGTGTTGTAGCTGTGGTGTAGGCCAGTGGCTACAGCTCCAATTCGACTCCTAGCCTGGGAACTTCCATATGCCTTGGGTGCGACCCTTAAAAGCAAAAAAAGAAAAGAAGTACTAATTCATCCTCCTGTGTAACTGTGTCAGCAGTGCTTGTTTGCAGGTATGGAGGCAATGGGTAGTTGGGTTGGCCTGGCACTGGCAGCAGTGAGGTGGAGAGGAGGACTCTATCGGTGTCCTAAAGAATCTCCTGGTCTTCAGTTTCTTTCCGTTCCTACTCATCCTGTACAGTGCTGTGAAATTCATTTTCCTTGTCTTTTTTAGGGCTGTGCCCACAGCATATGAAGGTCCCCAGGCTGGCCTACACCACAGCCACAGTCACACCAGATCCAAGCCGCGTCTGCGACCTACACCACAGCTCAAGGCAACGCTGGATCCTTAACCCCCTAAGCGAGGCCAGGGATTGAACCTGTGTCCTCATGGATCCTAGTTGGATTTGTTTCTGCTGAGCCAGGAACGGGAACTCCAAAGACTACTTTTTATCCACTCATTCTACTTGCTCAAGAATTTACATCTTTCCAAATGGTGTAATGGTTAAAAGCATAGGTGATAGACCTTGGTTTGAACCCCGTGCGAACTTGAGCAATTTATGTAAAGCTTCTGACACTCGGTTTCTTCAACTCTAAAATGTGGGTGACTATAATATCCACTTCCGGGGTTGTTAGGTGCATTAAATGAGATTGCATGTAGCAAGAGTGCTTGGCTAAGTACACAAAAGCTGCTACCTTCTTTTATCTGTCTCTTCACTCTCCCTTTGGGTCCCCTCCCAGCTAGACTGATCATTTTACTGCCTCCACGTTCATCGCCATGTGCGTTTATGTTCTCTACCCAAACAGCATCATTTCTCAAAAGGCCCATGTCTTCTCAGAAAAAGCTCCCTCATTAAGCAGTGCACTGATCTCCCCCTGTCCTTTACAAACATATGAAACCTGAGAATACTCCATTGTTCACTTTATTATAAACTACATTATTTTCCTGTTTTTGTTTTTTAAATATTATGTTATAATTTGTCTAAAAATATTTTAGCAATATAAGACTTTTCCAATAAGAGTGTGAGCTCTTTGAAGGACTCCATACATTTCTCAACGAACCTAGAATAGTATTCACAATACCTATTAAATTTAATTGACTTGAAATAAGACATAAGCTAGGCTCCAGCAGTCTTCAAAATGGGGTGCACAATTCTAGGGGATTTAAAAATACATACATTTGAATCCAAAGTGGGTCCTCTTTTTTGGAAGACTTTAACTATACAATCCAATTATATAATAGATATAGGACTCAACTCATCTATCTTTTAAGTGGATTTTGTTAACTTGGGTTTTTCAGGAAATTGGTTCATTTCCCAAAGTTAATCCTCTTAATCCTCTTAATCAGTATACTACTCTAACATGCATCCCTCTTTTAGTAGTGCCTATATATATATATATATATATATATATATATATGTATTTGTCTTTTTAGGGCCACACCTGTGGCATATGGAGGTTCCCAGGCTAAGGGTCGAATCGGAGCTGTAGCCACTGGCCTACACCACAGCCACAGCAACACGGGATCCTAGCTGCATCTGCGACCTACACCACAGCTCATGGCAATGCCAGATCCTTAACCCGCTGAGCGAGGCCAGGGATCGAACATGAGTCCTCATGGATGCTAGTCAGATTCATTTCCATTGAGCCATAATGGGAACTCCAGTAGTGCCTATATTTTTCTAATGGAGACACCACGGAATGGGTGTCCTTCTACTTGTCACCAGGGCATTATGAGAACTATATATAGATTTTGGAAAGTAGAAAATCATCTAAAGAAAAACCAAGTACACTTGACCCGTGGACAATGTGGGAGTTAGGAACATTGATCCTCCTGGGCAGTAAAAATCCCTTTACAACTTGTAATCGGCCCTCTGGCTCTGTGATTTCTCCATATACGGTGTTCTACATCCAAGGATTCAACCAACCATGGATTGTGTAGTATTATAGTATTTACTATTGAAAAAAAATCAGCACATAAGTGGATCCATACAGTTCAAACCCTGTTATTCAAAGGTCAATTGTAATCACATGTTCTGATTTATATCTGATACTTATCTCCTGTTAAAAAATATGAAAAAACATTATAAAGCTCTCTTCTTTTTTTTTTTTTCTGTCTTTTGTCTTTTTAGGGTCACACCCATGGCACATGGAGGTTCCCAGGCTAGGGGTCAAATCAGAGCTGCAGCTGCTGGCCTACACCACAGCCATAGCAACACCAGATCCGAGCTGTGTCTGCAACCTACACCACAGCTCATGGCAACGCCAGATCCTTAACCCACTGAGCAAGGCCAGGGATTGAACCTGCATCCTCACGGTTTCTAGTCAGATTCGTTTCTGCTGAGCCACGATGGGAACTCCATAAAGCTCTTTTTTAAAGAATTATCTCTGATTGCTAAAGTTGAATCCAAAGTAACACATGCTTTGTCATTTTTCAGTTGTTTCTGAAAATATAACAACTCAAGAAACTAGTACCACTCTTTCACAACAAATAGCTTTGACAACTCCATCCTAAGTTACTGCACTCAAATCCCAGAAGACTGTATATTCTTCTACAGTGGTATATAAAAACATGCCTGTATTTGCAACTGATCATACAACCTGACTGTATTTCAATATGACATCTCCACCTCTGGAAACAATGATGAATCAAGTTTTTTAAAGACATGCATAGCCGAGACAGCTACATCCACAGCAGATATTTTGTTTATGTCAGCAGCCATTGCTCTGTCTACCAAGAGTACCTCCACAGGCCGTGCTACACAGTCCATGAAAATAACTAAATCCTCATCTTCAGAGAGCACAAGGACACCAAAAGTGGCTGAATCCACTGGTAGTGAGAACTTTCATCCAACTGTAGCTACTAGTTTCCTGGACACATCTGGATTTAGAAAGAATTCAGTTGTATCTGAAACTTCAGTGACTGGATCTCAGTTGGCTCTCACGAGGACATGTTGACTCTCATCTATTGAGCCAACATCCATGTCTACGACATCTTGGCCCAAACACAAATCTGTAGGCATTGCGGCATGCCCCTCTCCATAACTAGCCAGGAGTTTCTTGCATCTATAGCTGCTGGAAGTGTCCTTCAATCCACGGTGGAATGGACTTCAGCTACAGTTACTCTCATGGGTACTGCATCAACACTGCCCCCTGAGTCTGTGCTCCTCTTCACAGCTGCTCCCATGGATCCTATATTTCCTTGAAATCAGAATACACCCACAAGATGGTGAAAACCTGTTCCCTCTGATCTCTACTAGGTGAGCCTCCACATCCATGGCTTCTGAGTTTGGTTCCACATTAATAACTGACGAAGGTGACCACCTATCCTCAACCAATGAGCTCACTTGGACAGCCAGGCCAGACCAGATCCTGCTGACATCAGCATTCCATGAGAGTACTTCTCATACAGAACATTCATCTGCAACCACCAATATAATCCTCCAACCAGAAGCATCTACAGAGAGTGAGGCCACCACTACCGATGATGCTACCGCAGATAGAAATACAACAGTTCTATCCAAACTGACATCTTCATGGTTTGCTAATTTTTCCACAGTTTCTGGAACCGCATTTGTAACCAAACTGCCTGAGTGTAAACTTGTCACCTTACTGCTAACCGCCGCCCCCCGCCCACATACACAGGAAAGAAACTTCTTTCAAAGCCAAGGGAGACAGTTGTTCACCAGTAGATATACCTACCCATACTCACATTGAACCCAATTTTTCTTCTGAGGAGAGTGCACCTGAGAACACACAAGCAGAGACAAATGGTACAACTGCGTTTGGAGAGACAACCGCCCCTGGACTGGAGCCTGCAGTAACACAAAGATTCAGTGCTACTGCAACAAGGAAAGAAACAACCATCCCATTATCTTAAGGGAAGAAACAACTGCCCATTATCTTAAGGGAAAATCAACTCCAACAGAGACAATGGAGGTTTCTCCATTTGCAACAATGTTGGAAGCAACAGATGAATCCGTTTCCCCTTTTCCTGATCCAGAGAAGCTGACTACCAGATTGGATAAGAAAACTGCAACACACAGGTGAGAGGAAGTTGGCTTTCTACAAAATCAGTGAAAACCACACCTAGGAGTTCATGCACTGGAACTAGAGAAATCTTTAATTCCACCCACATCTACACAGCACATTGGACTTCAGAGACTCCACCCGAGGGGAATCCGACTCTACCTTCCACTTCTGGGAGGACACAGGCATTTCCTGAGGCCCTGGGTGCGTCTACCATGAGGATACTGGGGATGAGGCTTGCCACTGTCCCTACAGACAGGACAGTGCTGTCCTTGTCTGCTGGTACTTGGCCTGCACAGCTTCCTGATACACATTCCTCAGCAACCCCTGCACCTCCTACCCCTGTGTTCTCACTGTTAATGTCTGTGCTATCACCTCTGTGGTGGTGTCTGAGGAGACTAAGGTTACCATGTCCAAGCCTTCTACACTTCCTCCACATTTGTGCCCTCAGATGTCTCAACACTGTCATCAGCCTTAGTAACCACAGCATCGGTGCCACCATTGGATCAGACTGCTTCCACAACCTGCAGTACCATGCCTTTCCCCAGAGACTCTAGGCACACCACTTCAGAGGCCACAGGGATCTCTGTCAGGATGACGCCCATGGCAGTTCCCTCTCTGACAGAAACTCTAGTCCCCTCCGCTGAGACCTCCTACTCCTGTGGCAACTAAGGCTGAGCCCATCCTTCTCTATACCTCAGCTGACACACTAACCCCTTCCAGACCCACTCTTGCCTGCTCTAAACCTCTCCCTGACAACACTCCCGCTGTGTCCTCCACTCATGTGACCTCAGCTATATCTACACCATTAGCAACCCAACCCATAGCTCAAGTGGAGGAGACATCTACCCATGCCCTCGGCTTTCCATACACTTTCAGTGGTACTGGACATGTTAGCTTGGCTACTGGCACCACAGCAGCTTTCGTTGTTGGTGAGACCACATCCTCACACACCTCTGCCACCAAGCTTATTACTTCAGTGGATGGTCACATTTCTCAATCTTCCACACGTCTGGTAAACACACTGGTTCCCACCCTATTAGTGACTGACATTTCTACCATATCGTCTAAGAAAGAACAGACGATCATCCCCCTGGGAGACACCTCTAGAATTATGAACATGACAGAAATGTCCCCATCAAAGATTCCTCTTAGCAGTTCCCATGGTGGCACAGCAGAAATGAATCCGACTAGTATCCATGGGGAGGCAGGTTCGATCCCTGGTCTTGCCCTGTAGGTTGAGGATCCGGTGTTGTTGTGAGCTGTGGTGTAGGTCACAGACGTGGCTCGGATCCCCCGTTGCTGTGACTGTGGCGGAGGCCGGTGGCTACAGCTCTGATTCAACCCCTAGCCTGGGAACCTCCATATGCCGCGAGTGTGGCCCTAAAAAGCAAAAAAGCAAAAAAAAAAAAAAAAAAAAAAAAAGATTCCTTTTATTTCAGACTCCCAGAGAACTTCATCCTTGAAAATAACAGATACAGGATTTGCTGGGACCACAGACATTTCCAGTCAGCAAACACATTCACTTTCAGAGACTCCATTTGTGACGCCACCTAATGGGATTTCAGCTTCATCTCCCACTTCTGGGAGGACACAGACTCCAGCTACCTCGACCTCAAGTAGCACAGTCCACGTTTCAGAAACAGCTGCCAGTCTTGGGAAAACAGCCCTTCCTGCACAAGCTCTGACAATTACCACACTTTTGTCTCCTGAAAAAGAGAGCATGCATGCCCTCTCAGTAGCTACTCCCAGGACTGAGAAGATGACAGCAAGCACCGCCTCTGGGACTCACCCTGCCTCACACCCACAGGAAACTTCACCTGTGGATACGGTATCTTCCAGAACAACCAGGATATCGGATCCTGTAAACATCGACTCTTTCACACTCGCCTTCACCTAGGACTCAACCTGCGGGGTCTTCAGTTGCCTCCTCCATTTCTGAAAGCACGCAGACTCCTCTGAGTCCCTGTCTTTCCACAGCTCGACTGTCTAGTACCGGTTTTCCAGCTCCCTCTCCCGACAGGATCACCATAGCCCTTTCTACGCCAAGCATACCTATGGCGCTTCTCGGGCAAATGTCTGTGGCAACGTCCATTCCTATCTCCCAGATGGCCTCGTGGCCAGTTAGTGTCACTGCCTTCACCTCCCCAAGAATTTCTGGCACTCCCACGGTACTAATGACTACATCTTCTAAAACAGCCCACCAGGATGTCTGCAAAGTCCCTCTGTCGCCACATCTGGGCCTGTTTCTGAGATGTCCTCAGTGTCAGTTAAGGACTCTGCTTTCCCACCTCCAGCTGTCTCTTCTGACGCCTCCACAGCAGGTGGCTCGTTCCATACTCTGTTGTCTCCAATGACCCTCAGCCTGCTATGACCGTACACACATTGCGACATGGGATGCCACACCTGTGACATATCCTGGGCCTACTTCCAAAAGCGTAGTGGCTTCCTCTGCTTTCACTACTTCAGAAATAACAGAGGTCTCCTCCGGGATCACACCTACATCCTTTTCCTCCCCAGAAGAGCCAACGTCCCCCTCTGTGAAAACCGTGCCAACCCACTATTACCGCTGGGATCGCGACTCCTTTCACAGGCACCCCTCCCTCTTTTCCATTCGGTTCTAAGGACACTGAAGCTATTTCTTCCATTCCAAAGACCAAGTCTTCACCTTTTCTATCAACAACCCAACAACCATCACAAGGGTACGAGGCCACCATTTTGGGCATATTCACTGAGATTACTAACAGCTCTCTGTCTACTGTAAGTGGTGGTAAAGTAACAGCTCTACAAATACTTACTTCAGAACCACTGCTCCTGAAAGTGTGCTTTCATCTACTCCTTCAGAAAACCTCCATACTTCCTTGAGTATTCAGGTTTCGCCATCTTCGACTAGCCTTAAGAGCACTCCCAGACCCAAAAAAGTGTAAAAGCTACGACTTACTTTTCTTCGAATACAGAAAAGAGGACTTCCTTGTCAGAAGATACTCCAACAGCCAAACTAATAAAAGGCATCACGCCTGGGAATCAGCTGTTTCATACCCTCCATGAAGGCCATCCAGGGCAACCCTACTCTCTTTGACCACATTTATTTCTTCACCTCATAGTACTGAAGCCAAGGTCTCTGCTCCAAAGATTTCTCTTCCTCCTACATCCCAAATTGTTGAATTTCCAGTTCTGGGAATAAGAACTACATCTAGTAACACCCAGACTCTGCTTATGACTTCCTGGAACACACCCACAGTTGAAGATTCTCAATTTCCAACTTCTACCGCTGCTCATGTAACTACACTCAATGAGACGGAAACAGAGAGTCCTCACCTTGCTCCAGAGTCTTCGTCAACACTCACAGCCTCTCAAACTGGTCTTGTATCTGGAGACATTATGGCAACATCATCGATGTCCACAATAGGAATTCTTCCTACCATGGGGATGTCTGCGAGCCCTTCATCAGTATCTTCACCATCTATCCCTACTATTTTGGCCGACGTTAAGCACACCTTTTTTTTTTTTTTTTGGTCTTTTTGCCATTTCTTGGGCCACTCCCACGGCATATGGAGGTTCCCAGGCTAGGGGTCAAATTGGAGCTATAGCCACCCGCCTATGCCAGAGACACAGCAATGCGGGATAGAGCCACGTCTGCCACCTACACCACAGCTCACGGCAATGCCGGATCCTTAACCCACTGAGCAAGGCAGAGGATCAAACCCGCAACCTCATGGTTCCTAGTCCGATTTGTTAACCCCTGAGCCATGACGGGAACTCCCGAGCACACATTTGAGAAGACAAATCTGTAACTCCTGGGACCACACAGCCATCAAATCCTTCTGGTGCTGCTTTAGGAACTATCATTTCAAAGGCTACTACTTCACCCATGCTGACTTGGATCTTATCTAGTGTTCCTTCAGGTTCCCCTCTGGCATCTGTATCTGATACTCCTCACATTATAACCTCCTTTCCAGGAAAGGTGTCAAAATCCACATTTCTGACTGACCCAAAAAAGTGTAAAAGCTACGACTTACTCACCAACTCACTAAGCTGACACTACCCTTTGCTGGTGTAAGTGCCACACTCACCCAAACCACCCCTACACCTACAGTGGGCAATGTCACTACTGGCTTCCCAACTTCTTTCCCTATGTCTATAAAACCACAGATGACAGTACCTACATTTCCAAACCCCTGGATCCTTCTCCAGAATCACTGTGACCATCAACTCCAAGACAGTGTCTTAAGCTCCATCCTTTAGCTGAATGAGTAAACAACATCCTACAATTGACCACACCCTATCTATTGGTTCCAGGCTTCCTCCTAGCCCTACAACAACATCTACATGGAGAAGAACCCTTGCTGCATCAACACCCCCTACTTTAGCTGTTTCTAAGCCGACACAGGACTCCCTTCTAAATATAGCCACCACCACATCCACTGCTCCTGGAGCCCCATTTCCACTCAAATCCGCTGGAGTAACACATCCTTTTACAGCATCTGTATCTTCACTACCCTGTTCCTCTTTTGAGACAACTTGGCTAGACTCTACACCTTCCTTTTTAGCTATGGAAACTTCAACGCCCTCTAATGCCATTAAATCCAAAGATATGTTCCACAATGTGTGTGGCATAACTGAATGCATGCACAATGGGACATGTGTTCTCCAAGGTAGCCAGTTCTCTGAAGGCAGAAAGGGAAAGCGAAGGGTGCAGGTGTTTCGTATCTCCCTCAGACAGTGGCTACCATGAGGACCTTGTCCAAACACAGAATTCTCTAGATGTCTTGCTTACCTTTGCTTCTTTGAAATATGGTGCCAGTGTATCTTTTCACTCAGTATATTTCTTTTTTTTTTTCTAAGAGTAATGTTAATTTATTTGATCAGTAACTTTTTTTTTTTTGCCTTTTAGGGCCGCTCCTGCAGCATATGGAAGTTCCCGGGCTAGGGGTCGAATTGGAGTAGCAGCTGCCGGTCTGCACCACAGCCACAGCAACACAGGATCTGAGCCACATCTGCAACTTTAACCACAGCTTGTGATAGTTAGTGCCGGATCCTTAACCCACTGAGTGAGTCCGTGGATCAAACCCGCATCCTCATGGATACTAGTCAGTTTCTTAACCTGCTGAGCTACAACGGGAACTCCTCTCTCAGTATATTTCTAAACCTCATTTCCATCCATTTTATTCTTGATGCTCTGACTCTGACTCTGCCACTGTGAACTGGATCAGGAACCCAGTTCCTTCCCTATAAAAGGATTATGCAGGCTTAGGTCAGACATGTTGACCACATACCAGAAAACCCCAGAAGATACTCTCGCTTGCCCTTTTGGAATCCTTTTTACATGGGTCTCAGTCATTTTGACACTCCACCTCCAGCTGGCTTCTAGTGCTTATCTGTGGCCAGGGAGTATTTGCCTTCCAAATCATTCAAATGTCAGGTTTTCCTTCAACTTTTAATATTCCAAGATTGAAATTTGATAGCACAGATAAGGAAAAGAGGGAAATAGAGAAAAGCCTGAAGCATAAAGAAGGGCACAGGAAGAAATAAGTATTTTCTCAGTACAAATCAATCTATTTGTGAGATAACTTTAGCTTGGCCATCAAAAGGACCAGAAATCTGTCAGCCAATGAAAATTAGGATTTGGAGGGTTTGTAGAATGTCCATCAGTTGTATAGAAATCAGAGAACAGCCCAAATAATTGAAGCAGAAATGAAATGGGACAGTACATCCTGGTTTGCTTTTGCATATGGAACTGAAATTACTTTTTATTTATTTATTTATTTATTTACTTACTTATTTTTGTCTTTTTAGGGCTGAACCGAGGCATATGGAGGTTCCAAGGCTAGGAGTTGAATTGGAGCTGCAGCTGCGACCTACACCACAGCTCATGGCAACACCGTTTCCTTAACCCACTGAGCGAGGCTAGGGATCAAACCCACATCCTCATGGATCCTAGTCAGGTTTGTTAACCACTGAGCTATGGAGGGAACTCCAGAAAGTACTGTTTCTTGACCTTGTAGTTAAATTAAGCAAAATTTAAGAATGAGACTTAATTGTTTGGTTTCTTTAAAATGAAGAATGGCTTTGACCAAATTTACGGAAGTTAAATTTCTTGAACTAAATGGATGAAATTAATCTTACTTTTAATTACAGTTTCTTGTGACAATATTGAAATGAGCTTCTCTGTCTTTGATGAAGAGCCAAGGATCCCTATTACCAGTGTTGTAAAGAAATTTGCAAAAATTGGGTAAAATAATCTTTTGAATATTGATGCTATATATAAAATATGTGCATACATACATTCACATTCACATCACTGAATATATATACTCATGATTAAAACTAGGCTTCACTTTTTTTTCTATTCATAAGACATTTCAGAGCAAGTTGGTTTTGATTTTTTTTTTTTTTTGCTGAAATCTATCCACTTTGTAAGCAATAGCATGAGGATGTATGTGGTTTCTCATAGTGCCAATGAGGATGCTATTATTTTAATTCATTTAGAACTGTGTATTTCCCTCCACTGACACGAATTTTGGGTCTTTGCCAAATTTCCCTATTTGGGGAATGTAGGAGAGATGTGATCACATAGTTTATGCCAATGTACTTCAATATTTTTTGTTTTATGCATTTTCATTTCTTGTCTCTCAGAGTTCCTGCTGTGTGCAGTGGGCTAACAATCAGACTGCAGTGGCCAGGATCGCTGTGGAGGCGCAGGTTTGATCCCCAGCCTAGGAACTTCCATATGCCACAGGTGCAGCCACAAAAAAAACCCTTAGTTTCTTCTCTCTTTTATACAGTAAATGTTTTATTTATCCTTACATTTTTCTGATAGTAAGAGTAACACCTACTCTCTGTAAAAAAATTCAGACACTGAAATCTGAAACCCAGAAAGTAAATGTCCCCCCGCCAATATCACTTCTTGTATTAACTTCTCTTAACAGATTGAAGTATATTCTTTTAGATTTTTTTCTATACACATAATAACAGTGATGTATGTATGTTCTTTTACAAGAGTCATTGGAATCATACTAATTTTGCTACTCTGCAACTTGCTTTCTTTTCCCTTAACTCTGTATCCTTGAGCACATTCATGCAGGTAAATATAGATCTACTTCATACACTTTAATAGGATTTCACCAGATGGTTGTATTGTAATACTTCTTTTTAATCCAGACATCCTTTGGTGGATATTAGGTTGTTTCTATTTCTTTATCTATATGGAAACAATAATGACCATCATGCCCTTGTAATACATTTGGGGGGGCGCACTTGAGTATTTCCATAGAATAAATTTCTAGAACTGGAATTGCTGGATCAAAGGGCATGAATATTTCACATACTTGTTGGCTGCACCTGTAGCCTGAAGAAGTTCTGGGACTGGGAATCAAACCTGCGCTGCAGCAGTGACAACACTGGATCCTTAAGCCACTGCATCATCACATTTTAATGGCTGTCACTAAGTGGCCTCCCAGATAGGCGATACCAACTTGCACCCCCACCAATAGTAAATGATGATGCCCGTCTCCCTCTCTACCCATCAGCATTTATTTTCAAGTATATACTACATGATTCTAAATGCTTGAAAACGGGTGGGGTATTCATCCACTAGGGCTGCCATAACAAAATAGGATGCACTAGGTGGTTTAAATGAGACATTCTTAAAATTTAAGTATAGTTGATTTACGACATTGTATCAGTTTCAAGTGTACGATAAAGCAATTCAGTTTTTAGAGTAGAGTTGATTTACAGTGTTGTGTCAATTTCTGCTGGACAGCATAGTGACCCAGGGAGATTTTATATATATATATACACATATTCTTTTTCTCATACAATCCTCTATCATGGTCTATCCCAAGAGATTGAATATATTTCCCTGTGTTGTAGAGTAGGACCCCATTGCTTATCCATTCCAAATATGATAGTTTGCATCTACCAACCCCAACTCCCAGTCCATCCCATTCCCTCCCCCCGGGATTCAGTTTTATATATGTGTTTATTTATTTTCTTACAGTTCTGGAGGTTGGAAGTCCAAGATCTAGGTGCTGGCAGGGGTGGTTTCTGGTGATACCTCTCTCTTGGGCTTGCAGATGGCCACATCCTCACTGTGTGATGCCTTCTGTGTATGTGTGTGTGTGTGTGTGTGTGTGTGTGTGTGTGTGTGTGTGTGTGTACAAAGAAAGAGAGATCTCTGGTGTCTCTTCCTCTTCTTATAAGGGCATCAGTCCTATTGCTTTAGGGTTCAACCCTCAGGCCCTCATTTAGCCTTAATTACCACCTTAAAGGTCCTATTTCCAAATACAGTCACATTAGGGGGTAGAGCTTCAACTTACGCATTTTGGGTGGGGCACCGTCCAGCCCATAATAGTAGGTAAAATGTAAACTGAAAAGTTGAGTGAGGCAGAGGAAACTTTGAACCAACTGAGAGAGTGCAGAATCCTAACCACTAGACCACCAGGGAGCGTCTGAACCAACTGAAATAATGAGTGCATCACATCATCTAAGGCAACTTTGCAAGGTAAAGAAAGAGGAGCAGGAATACTAAAATTGATAGGTCTTTTACAGTTGAATTCTCTATTTCAGGAAAGTGGATTTGCTCTTGCTAATCTGGCTATTCAAATTCGAAGCAGGTATGTGAGTGGCATCTATTGTGGATCCGTCTGTTCTTGTCCCTAGGGGATTTCCTTGCTTTTGGACTGATTTTAAGGGACTGCAGCATCTTCAGTTGCATCTTCACTTCTGAGTGTAGGTTCTCTTTAGGATGAGGAAGAACCCTGTATTCTTACTGTAGGGTGTAAAGCCAATGGGAGAACAGAACAGAGGAAAATAAATAGGGGAAACACTGGAATTGGACCCGGTTACAGGTTACCGGTTACCTCTAATGCCCCTTTGAGTTTTAAAATGCTATGATTCTGTGACTTAGAAAAAAAAATCATGCCTTAAAAGGGATGAAAGCCTAGGGGATGGCCAATGCCTGAGGATTTATTTATTTATTTTTGTTTTTATTTTTAGGGCTGCATCTGTGGCATATGGAAGTTCCGAGGCTAGGGATCAAATTGGAGCTGCAGTTGCCAGCCTATGTATGCCACAGCCACAGCAACGTGGGATCTGAGCAGCATCTGCGACCTATACCACAGTTCACTGCAACACCGGATCCTCAACCCACTGAGCGAGGCCAGGGATTGAACCTGCATCCTCATGGATACTAGTCAGGTTCATTACCACTGAGCCACAACGGGAACTCCAGGTCTTTTATTTCCAGATAATGCACTTTCAAGAATTAGAAATATCGAGGGAGCTTGAAATGTTTAAAGTGGGGAATGCTGACTAGTTCAAAACTTGTCTGGGGCACAGATTTGGAGAGATGATTGCAGTGAAATTGGCAGGCGCTGAGTAGTATCCGGAAGACCATGACCAAGGCAACTGGTCATCTGAGAGGTAGTTCCCTGCTCTGGCCCTGCACATACACTAGTCCTCTGTTCAAGGGACATCCAGAGGAATCCCTTTGGAAATAAGATGGTTCTGGTATACTGTGGTAAATCGATTTTAAAAATGTTGAACATGGCTGCCTATCTTCCACACACTGAGATTTTGGCTTCTTAAGCATGCGCAAATATAAATAGTTTCAAGAAGGTTCATGGAAAGTAATGGAAGTAAATTCATGATAGGTTATTAAGAGAAAACTGGACTTTTTTTTTTTTTAAACTGTGTCTATGGAGTTCCTGCTGTGGCACAGTGGGTTAAGAATTCAGCTACAGCATCTCTGGTTACTGCAGGGCTGAGAGTTTGATACCCAGCCTGGCGCAGTGGGTTAAAGGATCTGGTATTGCCACAGCTGTGGCATAGGTCACATCGCAGCTGCAGCTCGGATTCAATCCCTGGCCCGGGAAATTCCTTATGCTATGGGTTCGACCATAAAGCAAAAACAAAACAAAAACAAACAAAACTGTGTCTATGATTTTTCCCTATTACAAAGGTAATATGTGGCCATTGTAAAAATCTTTTTTTTTCTTTTTAGGGCTGCACCTGTGGCATATGGAGGTTCCCAGACTAGGGGTTGAATTGGAGTTACAGCTGCCGGCCTACACCACAGCTCACGGCAACGCCGGATCCTTAACCCACTGAGCAAGGCTAGGGATCAAACCTGTGTCCTCTTAGATGCTAGTCGAGTTCACTAACTGCTGAGTCATGACGGGAACTCCAAATTTTTTTTTTATTATACTTGATTTACAGTGTTCTGTCAATTTCTGCTGTACAGCAAAGTGACCCAGTTTTTTATATATATATATATTTTTTTCTTTCTTTCACATTATCCTCCATTGGAGCCTTAGTATTTTTCAAATTCCAAGCTAGGGGAATTCTACTGTTCTGCCTCAGAGCTGTCTTCCTCCTAAACTTGTTCCTTCATGTATTTGATACTATAATTCATTTTCTATAATTTTTGATGCTTTTGATACAGAGAAACTACTGAGGAAGAGATAATAATGGACCAAACATTTGTAAGTAATTTTTCAAAACATACCTACTTGTAACTCATCCTATACTTGATTAGATACAGGTCAATAGCTCTTCCATCCAAGTGTATATTATCAGGCAAAGTTCAGTTGTGATAAGTGCAGGTCAAATTACATGACTTTCTTTGGGATCTGCATGAGAAGCCGCTAAGAAAACCATGTTTTGCTCTTCTGGACTGTCTATATGGTAGTTGTTTGAGGCACATCTTGTGGGCTATGGGAGTGTGGAATGATTTGGAGGTCGTAAATGGTAAACAGAATTTCTTGGTGGTAGACATCTTGGAAAAAGGCCTGCTTTTTCCAAGAGTGATGCAATTGTTTGCAAGACATTCACATAATAAATTCACTTTTTATTCCTATAGATTTAAAGTGTAACAAAACTATCTTCCATCATCTTCTCTAGTGCCTCACAGCTTTATGACGTTAGACTCTGAAAGGATTAGTAAGCACACAGGTTTTAAGGTATTTAAACCTGAGATAGATATTTTGACTATACAAAATACAGTCAAGGCTACAGTGCATTCCAAATCACCTGCCATCATTTAAAATATTTTCTGGAAATACCTGAGTCAGAATTTAAAAATTTAATAACATTATAGATAACAGGATATAACTAAACTTTCTCGCAATAGGTGAGTGTAAAAGCATTTTGGAGATAATGTGGTCCCCAGAGTTAGGCTGCCTGAGTCAAAATCCCTACTCTTCCACTTCCTGACTGTGAGACCTTGGGCAACTTAAACTCCCTGTGCCTCAGTTTCCTTATTTGTAGAATGGGGATAATAATATTACCATTCTTCACAGGGCTGGTGGGAAGATGGAATGGGGTCATTTACAATATAGCACTTAGCACAGTACACAGAGCATAGTCAAATCTTGCTGGTATTTAACATTGTCATGTTTTTAATATCACCATGTTCGGATGATCTAGAGCCTGAAGGCTTTGACTCTGCTCCCAGTTCTGTGACTCATCAGCTGTGGGCTATTGGGCACATTATTTAATGTCTCTGAGACTAGAAAACAGGGTGAGCCTCCCTCTATTACCCACCCAGCTGTGTTGGTGTCAGGACTAAGTGCGTTGATGTTTTTGAGAGTGATTTGTAGATGGCAATGGGTTACATAAGTGTAAAATATAATTGTGATTGTGCTTGTTAACGATAAGCCCCATAGGCAGTTTTGACATTGGTTTAAAGATTTCGGTGACTACGTACTTTCGCGTTACCTGGAACAGAGACAAGAGCAAGAAATGGCTACAATTTCCCATGTACCATGCAGGTGGGAGCTGAGTTTATTCATAGCTGGTACATTTAGTTCTGATTTTCCTTCCATTTAATTCCACATGTGCATCCTGTCGGTCAGAATTGTCAAAAGGAGATCAAAGTACCTGGCGGTTATTTTACAGGTGCTGTAATTGTGCTGTCGTCATCATGAAAGAAGTTGTTTTGCTTGGTCATGGCACAGCCTAGCATTCTGCCTACTGACTCTTTGTAGTGAAGAGAACATGGGGTCCAAAGTTGTCATCATTTGGGGATGGGGCAATAGTGTTTGTTGTTGTGGGAGAAAAAAGCCCATGAAATACTCAGCAGGGAAAATGAAAAACAGCGTGGAAAGCAGCCTTGGTCCCATTCCAGTCATGGTCCAGCTCCTCCGGGAACACCGGCTGTTGCCGGTCTGCCTGATGCAACTCGAAACAGGACATATAGGAGTTCCCATCATGGCTCAGCGGGTTAAAAATCCTCCCAGTATCCATGAGGCTGTTGGTTCAATCCCTGGCCTCTCTCAGTGAGTTAAGAATCTGGAGTTACTGTGAGCTCTGGTGTATGTAGGTCACAGATGCTTCTCGGATCCTGCGTTGCTGTGGCTGTGGTGTAGGTCGGCAGCTGCAGCTCCAATTCGATCCCTAGCCTGGGAACTGCCATATACAGCAGGTGCAGCCCTAAAAAGACACAAAAAAAGGGACATATAGCCATGGAAGGCTTATGGAAAGGTCATTATTAAAATATTCAGGGTGCTAAGAGGAGAGGGTCTGTTGCAGCAAGAGAAGAGGCTTAAAAAGGAGTTTTCTTCATACTGTTAAGATGAGAGCTGAGAAGAGACAGGCTACCAGTGGGATGGTAGGATGAACAGGGACTTCACTACCTGGGGCTCAGTGGGGGCTGACACGGCTTCCATTAGACATAGAAATTTTGAGTAAAAACAGGCACATCTAACGTTTCAAAGCTGGTACGAAATATAGGAAATGTGTTCCTAAAAAAGATGTATTTACAAATGGAACTGGAGAACAGGCAGAGGTAAGTCTGTGAATCCGAAATGTCCTCTGTAATGGAAGAACAGAGGAATTTTGAATGGTTGAGGACTTCGCTACAGAGGTTGAGGTTAAGGACAGCCCTTTTCTTTCCGAACATATCTTTTAGTGGTTAGGCTATTCAGAAATGAGATATTAGGTCTGTGTGACCTTGGCTAAGGCTCAGTTCCTTCATCTGTAGAATGGGGGTGATAATAGCACTACATCATACGACTCTTGTGAAGACAACTTGAATTAAAACATGCTAATGAGAGCTCTACAAATGTTGGCTACTATTCGTTTTGTTTGTTTTGTTTTTTTCAGGGCCTCGCCTGCAGCATATGGAAGTTCCCAGGCTGGGGTCGAATCAGGGCTATAGCCGCTGGCCTACGCCACAGCCACAGCCACAGCAACTCGGGATCCAAGCCTCTTCTGTGTCCTACACCACAGCAATGCTGGATCCTTAACCCACAGAGAGAGGCAAGGGATTGAGCCTGTGTCCTCATGGATGCTAGTCGGGTTCGTTAAGCCCCGAGCCACGACAGGAACTCCGAATGCTGGCTACTATTCTTATCATCATCATCATCATTCTATTATGGAAATAGGCCTTCTGTAGAACACATCTTTATAGACTAATTGAGCGTGTGCCTGTTTGCCTCATTGCGGTAATGATGGGTAAATTAGAGACCAGAGGGATAAAAGGTTTTCTGTGAAGTAATAAATCCTGAGTACTCCATCTTCTCTATTAATTATCACGAACTTGTAGAAATTGCATGGCTAGTTAATTTTAACATAATGCAAATGTTGCTGATGGTTCTTTTGAAAATGGGTTTTGAGTTGTTTTGGATATGAGAACATTTATCAGATAACTGGGATATGCTGTCTTCCATCATTTCTTAAGACTTGCCACTTAATAGCTATAAAATGCTTGGTATTTATGGACTACTAATTAAGTCATCTGCACAGAATTTCAGCTCCACAGGCCAAGATGCACTCTGTGGCCATAACTGCATCATCTTTCTTTTGTGCTCTGCCTTTTAGCTGTGTTTGTCAGAGTCATCATAAAGACCAACTCTTCTTTAGCACCCATTGAGCTGATTATCAGGATCAAAAGTAAAACACATGGCAACTCACGCATGCAGACGTCACACAAGATCAACTGATATTTTTAGTAAAGTCTGAACACATTGCAGTGAAAAAACTAGGTAATTTGGGGGTGGGTTTTTTTTATCCCCTTTGTTATAAAAGCTCCAGATGCATCCATAGATCCTCACAAACTATTCCATTTAGAATGGAGAAGCAATGAGGTCCTACTCTATAGCACATCTATTAACACTAACTTGATCCAGTCTCTTGGGAGAGACCATGATGGAAGAGAAAATAAAAAAGGGAGTGTATATGTGTGTATGACTGGGTCACTTTGCTGTACAGCAGAAATTGGCACAACACTGCAAATCGACTATACTTTAATTATAAACGAAAAAAATAAGTTTAAAAACAAACATAGTAAGAGATCCTGTGTTCAGAGGGGGAGAGAAACTGTCTTCAAGCTCCTTCCTTTCCACATCCTCAGGGCTCACCTGTCCTGACAACCTTTCTACCTGGAAGAGCTTGTTAAAAAAAACAGGATGCCAGAGGGCTTGCCAGAGACCATTGATCAGCTCTGGACATCAGCGGTGGCCGGCCCATCAATGGAGTGGGAAGGCTGTCTCTCTGGCTTAAATATTCAGAGATCTGGCATGCTCCTTCTTTACACGCAATAGCTTCCCAGTAGATACTTGCTGAGTTCTTGATCCATTCGGTCAGCCTCTTCATCTCAGAAAGTGATCCAGGAACAGTCCAAAATTTCTCGGGCTTCTTCTTTTTGGATTAGCAAGGCTTTAATGGGAAAAGAGCAAGTCTACTGGGCCACACCGCACCCTTCCCGTTGCCACCCACTCTCTTCCTTTTTCCTGGGAGACTGAGGGGAAGATTCGGGGCTAACCCAGATAACACAGAAATTTTAGAAGGCACAAGCTCAGCAACAAGCTCAGGAAGTGGCAGAGGGCAGGCTGAGATCGCGCAAGGATGAGTGTGACGTGGGAGGCAGGGAAGTCTTGAAGCCACGGACAAAGCCCACTGTGCACATGGCGCTAAGGAAGGTGTCTGAGAGCGAGAGGAAGGGAAAGGAGTCTTCCACCTTCTGCAGGGATGTGACCTCTGAGCCCTTGGAACTCCGAGTGGATTCAAAAAGAGGACAGGTAGCAGGGCTGGATGCTTACCTGTGAGCTTGGCAATCACAGCTCTTGGTTACCACAAGTATGAACCAAAATCCCTGCAAGCTTTTAAATTCATGGGGTGGAAGGGTCCGATTTGGATGTCAGTTCCCCTCCATGTTTTCCTATTTTTTTTTTCTTTTTCTTTTTCGGCTGCCCTGTGGCATATGGAGTTCCTGGGCTAGGGATCAGATCCGAGCCACAGCTGTGACCTAAGCTGCAGTTGTAGCAACATGGGATCCTCTAACCCACTGTGCCTGTCCAATATCGAACCTGCGTCCTCATGCTGCAGAGACAGTGCCTTTCCAGTATTTTGGTATTTTAACCGGTGAAGCTGATATCTGTTAACACTAAAATTCCAAAATAAGAAAACAAAAACAAAAACAAACAAAAAAAACACGGAGAGAGGAGGCTGGGATGGCTGGGCAAGGCTGGCTAGCCGGCTCCTCCAGTCACTCTGTCAACACCTGACAGAAAGATTTCTGGAACCAGGATCACAAACCCCCTGGGTGGTCAATAAAACCTGGGACCTTAAACTTAGCCCGGGCTACAAGACTTGGCAGCAAAACCTTGCCTTCAACACCAACACCAGAACAGAGGTCCCTTGTCTATATTATTGACAATGGATACATCGAGTTTCCTAAAACCAAATCTACCCCAGAGTCCATTAAGGAGGAGCTACCAGAAAGAGAAGCTGACCTATACTCCTGTCATTGCACCTCAGGCTGTTAACAATTGCCTTCGAAAGGACAGCAATTGGCAGATATGGACATTTGACTTGCTCTACACCCCTTTCTGTGGCTTGATTTTTTTCAATGCCTATGTACCACTAAAAAAAAAAAAAAAAAAAAAAAAAAAAAAAAAAAAAAAAAACCAAGGCAGAAAAACTGTCCCATCAACTGATAGTTTTAATGCAAAGGACCAAATGTGAGGCTGTACTGGGAGCCTTATTTTTTTACAAAGACTTCATTTAATGCTATTTTCAGCCGGATTTAAATTGCCTAGTAGAAAAGTTTTCCCCTTTTATTTGTGATATTTATGTGCAAGGTAATAATGATGGGTCATAATGGATGTTCACGAAACTTTTAAGTGCCTTTTGCCCTTTCAAATGTGCATACATTTTCTCTGTAGATCCCGGAAAGTGCAAAGCTGCAGAAACAGCCTCTCAATACAAAGGGACATATAAGTGGCTCTTAACCAACCCTACCGAGGCAGCCCAACTAGATGCATAAAAAATGAGGATGGAAACGCTGCTAGAATCTCTTATGTACCAGCCAAATTCTAATTGCTAGTTCAGATACACAAAGATCTGCTTAATTGGGGCATGTTTCCATGTCGTTTGTCTAAGCGTGCTCCCTCTCTCTCCCTCTACTGCCCATCTTCCTTTCTTTCTTCCACCTTTTGGACCCACTTAAGCATACACATGCTGCATAATAACATTCCAGAAAAATTATCAAGAGGACAAAAGAGAAAAAAAAGGCACCCATAACCCCACCACCTGAACACAGCTGTTTTTAGTTTGTTTTATTTTTCCATCTAGCCTTTTCACCATATGCCTTTTAAATTTTGTGTAGTGGTATTCACTGTCCTTATTGCAATAATGTCATTTACCCTTTCACTGAATGGTTTATCAAACATTTTCTATGCTTTACATTCATCTTCTTAATGACCATTTCAAAAGACTGCCTCAGAAGCGACCTCGTTGATGGGCCATAATAATTTACTAAATCACTCTTCTATTGTTGACTTTAACATTTTCCTTTTTAAAATCATCAGCCCCTCTTTTCTTACTCTCTGCTACTGGTTTATGCCATTAACTTAAGTGGGTAAGACCAGAGGGGCAGCAGGTTTGGACAAAAGCTTAAAAGCTCTCTTTTGGAAGGCCACATCTTGGACTGGGTCCTACCCCTTTCTGCCTGCATCTAATCACTTAGCGAGTCATGCCGCTTTTATGGTCACAATCAGAGCTCACATGCAGCCTTTTCTTTCAGACCCCACAGCCCCTCCCTGGGTGCCTACTATTAGAGCAGTCTTCTGGCCTTCTAACAGTCCACTACCCCACAGCTATGCTTCTCATGGCCACCGGCGCGATTTTCCTAAAATATGGCTGCCGCTCCATCAATCTTCCACTCCAGGTCCATATTACCTCAAAGAAGTATGTCCAAACGCCTAAATAAAGTACTTGAGATTCACAGGCTCCTTTCCTTATCATGCACTCCAGCCAAAAAGGGCCATTGCCATCCTGGACTTTGGTCTCTTGCTCTGCTTGGTGATGGGGGTGGGAGGTGGGGCTTTCTCCGTCTCTGTCCATTTAGTGCCCAGCTCAGCTCAAAAGTTGCAAATAAATTCTCCTTGCTTGGTGGTCCAATAGATTCAGTTTTGTTTACACAGTTTTTCATCTCATATCTTGCCTCATAAACGTAGTTACATGTACAGTCTCAAATCACCAAGTTACAAGCTCCTCAAGGAATGAGACCTTGCTCTGTTTGGCTGTAGTACCTGCTGCCAGTCCTGGAACATAGCAGGTTCCTAGTAAATATGTTAGCTGATTGGCAGTGAACTGGCTTGAATTGGAAGGGGCATAGTGGAGGGTGAGTGCTGAGGGCCAATGAGCTGCAGAAGGTGCTATAGTAACTGCCTTGAGTAAGCTAAAATGCTGAAATAGAGATGACAATTTCCTTTTTAGTTTTTAAATTTTTAATAGAATTGCATTCTATTTTTAGAGTGCCTTTTGAAAAATTATTACATACTTTACATAGCATAAAATGTACCCACTTTAAATGTAAATTCAATGATTTTTTTCGAATATTCACGGAGTTGTGCGACTGTCATCATGATCTCATTTTAAAACACTCCTGTCATCCCACGGATAACAGCTCTTCTTACAGCTATGAGGGGCTATCTCATTGTGGTTTTGAGAGGCCACAACTGTAACAGGAATTTCCTCTTAAAATGAGGGTAAGAAACAAAAGTGAGCATAGGAGTCACGTCCAGAGGGGTAAAATCTCTGCCTTGGCTCTTGTTCTGCTAGTCATTGCCCCTTCTTGGGCTCACTTGTCTGTTTATACCTCCTGTGTGGGGACCCTGGCTTCACTCGCTCCCTGAGAGCAAAGCTTTCTTCGTTGTACAAATTGAGCTCCCACCTTGGCTAGGAGAGCTGGGAGGCATGCCGAAGATAGCCCGTTCCTTCACCAGTCCAGTCCGAACTCTTCTGGCCTCATCTTCCAACGATGAAGCTTTTTGTCTGTCTCTCCTCTCTTTTTCAGCTCCTTAACAATACCAATACTGGCAAATGTCACTGGGAAAAACCGAAGTTTGCAAATTGCTTCAAGGACTCCCGAATAAGATTTTGGATCTTGCTAACATCACAATAAGTGACAGTAAGACTGTTCTGTCCACGTTAGAGAAATGACGGAACCTTGGTTTGTCTACTTGGCTTGAGGCCAGAGAGAGTACAGGCAAAGCTCATGTAGGAAAATCTACCTGACAACTAGGTAGTTACTATTGGTGGAGGTGGGAGTGAAGTATGAGGAGTTGGAACTGTCAGTGTTTGGGGTTGTATGGGTTTTTTATTATTTTATAAATTTTGGCTAGTTATTATTTTTGGTTTTATTTTAATTTAAAAAAAGTTTTCAATATACACAATGGAATACTACTCAGCCATAAAGAAGAACAAGATA
Source organism: Sus scrofa (assembly GCF_054392235.1). NCBI lineage: Eukaryota > Metazoa > Chordata > Mammalia > Artiodactyla > Suidae > Sus > Sus scrofa. The sequence goes on from NC_139401.1 coordinate 121,729,911, forward strand.
ATGCCATTTGCAGCAACATGGATGGAACTAGAGCCTCTCATACTGAGTGAAGTAAGCAGAAAGAGAAAGACAGGTCTATGGCCATACCACCCTGAACGTGCCCAATCTTGTCTGATCTTGGAAGCTAAGCGGGGTCAGGCCAGGTTAGTACTTGGATGGGAGAAAGAGAAAGACAAATACCATATGATATCACTTATACCTAGAATCTAATATACGGCACAAATGAACCTTTCCACAGAAAAGGAAATCATGGACTTGGAGAATAGACTCGTGGTTGCCACGGGGGAGGGGGAGGGAGTGGGATGGATTGGGAGTTTGGGATTAATAGATGCGGACTATTGCCTTTGGAATGGATTAGCAATGAGATCCTGCTGTGCAGCACTGGGAACTCTGTCTAGTCACTTATGATGGAGCATGATAATGTAAGAAAACAGAATGTGTACATGTATGTGTGACTGGGTCACCATGCTGTACAGTAGAAAAACAATAAAAGGTAAAAAAAAAAAGTTTTCATAGGTAATATTTCAATATTGAAAAAAAAGAACATTAACCAGGTTACAGCTGAAGAAAAAAAAGAAAAAAGAAACCTCGTACACGTTAGCAGTCACTCTCCCTTCCCTCCCTTCCTCCCAGCCCCTGGAAACTTCTAATCTGCTTTCATTCTTTCTTCTTTTAATTGTTTGATTGTAGTAAGAATACTTTTGGAGGGTTTTTTGTTTTTGTTTTGTCTTTTGTCTTTTTAGGCCCGAACCCACAGCATATGGAGGTTCCCAAGCTAGGGGTCAAATTGGAGCTGTAGCTGCCAGCCTATGCCACAGCTCACAGCAATGCCAAATCCTTAACCCACTGAGCAAGGCCAGGGATCAAACCTTCGTCCTCGTGGGTGCTAGTCAGATTCGTTTCCACTGAGACACAACGGGAACTCCTATTGTAGTAAGAATACTTTGCATAAGATCTACCGTCTTGATAATTTCTTAAGTGTACATTACTATTGAGTATAGGTACAATGTTTATGGCAGATCTCTAGAACTTATCATGCTTAACTGAAAGTTTATGCCTGTCAATTAGTAACTCCCTATTTCCAGCCCCTGGCAACCACCATTTTACTCTGTGCCCCTGTGAGTTCGACTGTTTTATGTCCCACATGTAAGTGAGATCATGCACTATTTATCTTTCTGAGTCTGGCTTATTTCACTTAGCAAAATGCCCTCCAGCAAAATGCCATCCATGTCATTGCAGATGGCAGGGTTTCCTTCTTTTTTAAGGCTGAATGATATTCCACTGTGTATGTATGTCTACATATATGCATAATAACATTTTAGTTTTCAATTATCTCTCTATGGGCACTTAGGTTGTTTCTATACTTTGACTGTTGTGAATAATGTTGCAGTGAACATGAGAGTGCAGACCTGTCTTTGAGATAGTGATTTTAATTCCTTTGAATATATACCCAACAAGTGGGATTGCTGGATTGTATGGTAGTTCTAGTTCAAAAAAAATTTTTTTTTGTCTTTTTGTCTTTTTAGGGCCCCACCTGCGGCATATGGAGGTTCCCAGGCTAGGGGTCTAATCGGAGCTGTGGCCAATGGCCTACACCACAGCCACAGCAATGCCAGATCTGAGCCATGTCTGCGACCTACACCACAGCTCCACGGCAACACCAGATCCTTAACCCACTGAGTGAGGCCAGGGTCCGAACACGCAACCTCATGGTTCCTAGTCAGTTTCATTTCTGCTGCACCACAATGGGAACTCCCTCGTTTAAATTTTTGATTGTGGAGTTCCCATCGTGGCCCAGTGGAAACAAATCCAACTAGGAACCATGAGGTTTCGGGTTCAGTTCCTGGCCTTGCTCTGTGGGTTGAGGATCCAGTGTTGCCGTGAGCTGTGGTGTAGGTCGAAGACGCGGCTCGGATCTGGCGTTGCTGTGGCTCTGGCGTAGGCCGGCAGCAACAGCTCCAATTCAACCCCTAGCCTGGGAACCTCCATATGCCACTGGGTGCGGCCCTAAAAAGACAAAAGACCAGAAAAAAAAAAAAAGAAAATTTTTGATTGTTTTCCATAATGGCTGAACCAGTGTACATTCACATCAACAGTGTACAAGGGCACCCTTTTCTCCAAACCCTTTGCCAACATTTATCTGTTGATTTTTGATAACTGCCATCTTGACAGTTACGATACCTCACTGTGGTTTTGATTCACATTTCTTTGATGATTAGTCACCAGGGAACTCCTCTTAGCTCATTTTTAAATTATGTTGAGTTTTTTGCTGTTGAGTCATGGGAGTTCTTTGTATATTTGGGGATTAACTGATCAGACATAGGGTTTGCAAATATTTTCTTCTGCTCTGTAGGTTGTCTTTTCACTCTGTTGATTGTTTCCTTTGCTACGAGAAGCTGTTGTTTGATGTAGTCCCACTTGTTTATTTTTGTTTTTGTCACCTGTGCTTTTGGCATTGTATCCATGAAATCATTGCCAAGATCAATGTCATGAAGAGTTTCCCTTGTTTCCTTCCAGAAGTTTTAGAGTTTCAGGTCTTATATTTAAGTCTTAAATCTACTTTGAGTTGATTTTTTTGTATATGGTATAATATAAAGGTCCAGTTACATTCTCTTATATGTGGATACCCAGTTTTCCCCATTTGTTGAAGAAACTCTTTCCTTAGAGTGTATTCTTTGCACCCTTGTTGAACATCAGTTGATGGTATATGTGTGGATTTATTTCTAGGCCTCCTGTTTGGTTCCATTGGTCTATATGTCTGTCTTAGACCAGCACTTTACTGTTTTGATTCTTGTAGCTTTGTAATATATTTTGCCATCAAGGGGTGTGATGTATTTGTTCTACTTTCCTAAGGTTGATTTGACTGTTCAGGATTTTTTGTGGTTCCATGTGAATTTTACCATTGCTTTATCTCTGTAAAAATGCTGTTGGCTAGACCAGTTCAGTGAAGTCTATTTCCTCTGCAGTGTATAGCCTTTGATGCTGATCCTTGCGAAATACAACCTTGGGAATGTACACCTTCCCTGAGCACCAGGGATGACTGTGGTTCTGAGTCTTTCTCTTCCTCTGATTTCCCCACTAAGCTTCGTACTGGTCTGCCTCTACTGGTATCACCCCCAGATGTTAGCTTCCTAATTGATAGTTGATTGCTCTGTTGTTTTTGACAAAATGCTGGGGCATAAATTGCCCCACAGTTTGATCCACTTAAAAAGTCTGTTTCCTCATCAGAGGAAGAGTATTAACAGTCTGTGAGGCTTTCTCCTAACCTCCTTTAGGCAAAATATCTTTCTTATGGGGCAAGAGTTTGGGCAGGGGTGGTAGTAGTACTTCACTAGGGTCTTCCCAATGGAGCAGCAGCTATGTGTGTTTGGGCATAAAGGTGGACTTATCACTGACACTCAGTTGTTGCCATGGCCCAGTATGGATCTTCCACTGCCCAGTCAGAAAGGTGGGAACCACTAATATTTGCTTCCTGTCAAATCCACTCAGAATAGCTCTTCCATGGGAGTTCCCACTGTGGTTCAGTGGAAACAAACCCAACTAGTATCCATGAGGATGCAGGTTTGATCCCTGGCTTTGCTCAGTGGGTTCAGGATCTGGTGTTGCTGTGAGCTGTGGTGTAGGCCGGCAGCTGTAGCTCTGATTTGCCCCCTAGCCTGGTAACTTCCATATGCCACACCTGTGGCCCTAAAAAGCAAAAAAAAAAAAAAAAAAAAAAAAAAAGAATTGTTCTTCACTTCAGGGCCCTGCGGGAGATGGTAACTGCCACTCGGCCTCCTAGCCCAACAGAACAATTTTTCCATAAGGCAGAGCTGTGGGGGATGGGTACAGTTCCTAACTCAAATGCCATGGCCTCCCGCTGCACTAACCAAGATTCTGTAGATTTTGTTGAATAAATGTTTCTCCATCTGTTGTAAGATCTCCCATCAATCTCCAGAGACTGTGAATGATTGTCTTTGCTAATTTTGATCTACCTCTCCTTATCAGTGTTCTTTTTTTTTTTTAAAGTATGTGTACAGCTTTCCCTCACAGAATTTCCGTTTGTACACTCCTTGTCTGGCATAAGTCTACTGCCTAAGGTGGGTTCCTCCCATGATGAATAGTTGGAAATATTGAGGTACAAGCATTCCAGTGCCCTGCGAAAGAGCCAGGGAAGAGCCTCGAGGCAGTGAACTTCTAAGACTTGGCTTTTTGCAGAAGATGTAAATTTGAGATCCTTGTCAAAGAAGATATTGAAGAATCAGAAGAGCAAGCACAGCTCTGATGGTTTCTAGATCTGAAATCATGAGTCAGGGCAAAGGAGAGCAGTGTGGCTTGAAGTGAGTGGGTGACAAGGTAGAGACATCTGTGTTTCCTGCTGACCTCCCTTCTTCTGAGTGACACATTTTTGTTCAATGTGTTAATAGAATTTTCTCTATAAAGTTAATCAACAACCATACAACAACAGAAGCATTGCACAGGGTTGGGATATTTAGAAAACTAACCAGCAGTCACTTTATTTAAAAAAAAAAAACAAACAAACTGCAGAGGAACCAGCAGTTAGAAGGTGGCTGCAATGTATATAATTGAAAAATAAACTACCAAGTGCATTATCTTTGGAGCAATCCTTCTCTTCTTGTCAGTTAGGAGCTTAATGAACAATGAGTACATTTAAGGGAAGAAAGATGCATTCACGTTGACACAATTTTTCTTTAGCTTTCAGTCTAGCTGATGAGTATTCAATATCTCGGTTGGAGAAAAGTTAGCAGTTCCCCTACTTTAATCCTCAATTCACATAACTCCTTAGTAATAAATACAGTTAGAAAAGGTACTCCTGTTTCAGAGTTCTGTAGGTTCTTTGTTGTGCTCATTTTTTGTTACCTCCATGATACTGAAGGCGCATCACACTCTGAAGTTGGCTGTAACTTTTCACAAAACTGTCTCCTGTCTGTGTTCATCCCACCAGCAGGGCGCAAGGGTTGTGTGGCTGAGAGAGAGCAAGGTAATTCCCACAATGTCAGGGAGGAGTCCTGCAAAGCACAGCTATTCCAATCCCCAGCACCAGGGAGAAAGGGGACAAAGGCACAGATGCTGTTGTTGAAAGTGATATTGAAGAACATTAGCTTTGGAATCAAGCAGACCCAGATTAAAATCTGCATTAGAACCTCTCTGTTTTAATTTCTTTATCTACAGGGGATAATACTAGTACCCACCACATAGAGTTATTATGATGATGAGATGAAAAAATGTTTGTATGATGCCCTGCTGTGGTATGTTGTCTCCAAAGCAGCCACCATCAATTTTATTCCCTCCTTGTCAGCTGGGAGTTGAATCAGGGCTGGCTTGTCACTGCTGAGCCCAATAGAACTGGGCAGTAGTGATACTGTCCCCATTATGAGACCAACTATTAGGAAGCCTGGAAGCTTCTGCTTCCTTTTTCTTAGTACATTCTCGTTTGGAATTCTTCCTCTCAGAACCCAGATACCATGATATAATAAGCCCAAACAGAGGTGTGCTGGAAAATGTTTAACAGTCAGCTCTACCAAAAAAGAAAATAATTTGTAGCATTTGTTGATTTCCTTGCTGTAATACTCTTCCCATGGCTGAATACTAACTACAACATGTAGTAATGGAACATGAAGTTGGTAAGAGAACCACAGACGCAGTAGACATAAACAATCACAAAAACATAGATTATTAAAATATAGTTAAACATATGTACCATATCTTCTCAATCCATTCATATATACAGTGGAATACTACTCAGCCATACAAAAGAACAAAATAATGCCATTTGCAGCAATATGGCTGCAACTGGAGATTCTCATACTAAGTGAAGTCAGACAGAGAAAGACAAATACCATATCACTTATATGTGGCATCTAAAATATGGCATAGATGAACCTATCCACAAAACGGAAACAGACTCACAGACATGGAGAACAGACTTGTGGTTGCCAAGGGGGAGGGGGAGGGGCTGGGATGAACGGGGAGTTTGGGGTTGGTAGATGCAAACTATTACACTTAGAGTGGATAAGCAATGAGGTCCTACTGTATAGCACAGGGAACTATAACCAGTCTCTTGGGATAGATCATGATGGAAGATAATATAAGAAAGGGAATGGGAGTTCCCTTTGTGAATCAGTGGTTAACGAACCCAACTAGGACCCATGAGGATGCAGGTTTGATCCCTGGCCTTGCTCAATGGGTTAATGATCCAGCATTACTGTGAGCTGTGGTGTAGGTTGAAGATGTGGCTCAGATCCTGTGTTGCTGTGGCTGTGGTGTAGGCTGGCAGCTGTAGCTTCGATTTGATCCCTAGCCTGGGAACTTCCATATGCCACATCTGTGGCCCTAAAAAGCAAAAAAAAAAAAAAAAAATGAAAGGGAATGTATATATTTGTATGACTGGGACACTTTGCTGTACAGCAGAAATTGTCACAACACTGTAAATCAACTATACTTTAATAAAAAATTAAATTTAAAAAACAATCAAAATGTAGTAATTAGGAAGTGATGTTTTGAGTATTGTCATTGTTTTTAATATAATTATTTGTAAGTTTATATAATTTAACTTTCAATAAGGGCTCACAAAATTCCTGAAAATGTAACAGTTGGTTCTCCCAAGCTGATACAAACTGGCTCCAGTACACCATAAGTTATATCCAGTGTACCACTGAGCCTAATCCAGTGGGAGAACAGCCTCAACTGACCCAAGGAAACTTCAAATGACAACAGCCCCAATTGACCAGTCCATGGTGGCATCAATTGCCAGCCATGTGAGGCAGCCATCTTGGACTTCCAGCCCAGGCTAGCCTTCAGATGATTCCAGCCTCAGCTGCCATCTGAATGTACCTTCATGAGAGACACCAAGTAAGAAGGGCTCAGCTGAGGCTAGTTGACACAGAGACCCATGGGGGATAAAAATAAATTGTCTTAAGTCATTAAGTTTGGGGGTTGTTATGCAGTGGTAGATAACTGGAAAGCTGGCTTACAGAAATTGCTCAATAAATAACAGAGATTATTTTTGTTTTAATTGTTGTAATTACTGGCAGATTAATTTAAACTATTTCGAGTGATGGAGATCTACGTATCCTACAACTAATAAAGGAGGATTCCTTTTATTGCTTTTGCTTGGGGACTTGGAATTTTTACACAGTGAGTGTAATTTGTCCTGAATTTTCCTTAAAAATCATACAACTCCTAATGAAAAGTCTGTAATTACTTTCCACAATATAGTTAGTCTCCCATTGGCCTGTTGTTTACTTTCATTCTGCTACAGCAGGGACTGCATGAAGTGAAGTTACACCACTAAAGCCCAAAGAATAATGACCCCAGGTGGGCAGCTCTGGCTATCCCATTTACAACACAGCCTGCACAATTTAATAAAAGTAGTAGAAAAAAAGGGGGGGCAGTTCCTGTCATGGCTCAGTGATTAACAAATCCGACCGACTAGGACCCATGAGAGTGCGGGTTCAATCCCTGGCCTTGCTCATTGGGTTAAGGATCCGGCGTTGCCGTGACCTGTGGTGTGGGTCCCGCATGGCTGTGGCTGTGGTGTAGGCTGGCAGCTACAGCTCCGATTCGACCCCTGGCCTGGGAACCTCCATGTGTCGCCGGCGCGGCCCCAGAAAAGAGAAAAAAAAAAAAAGCAGTAGAAAGATCTGTGAATGAACCTGCTCTATTTTTCTTCCATCCCTAGTCTTATTGTTTTGTCAGTTTCTTTAACTGACCAGAAGATAGATGTAACACAGACAAAATATTAATTTAGAAGTAATTTCAACTTGTTCAGTCTTCTCCCTTCCATCTCCCCAGAGAGCACCCTCTTTCTTGCCTCAGTTCCTGTGTAAGCCATTGTTGGACAGACTGGGGTGATGATTAAGGAGAGACAAGAACAGGGAGATGTGAGGTGGGGGGATAAAGCAAGAAAATGAAAGAGAAAGGGGGAGCTAGGGTAGAAGAGAGATTTGGGGTAATGCTGCCAACTGTGGAGGACAGGGAAAGAGAGGGAGAAACAGAGAGAAAGAGTTGGTTATTTGTAATGTAACCTGGGTTAATTGTGTTAAGAGTATAATATCGTTCTGGAGTTTTTTCAACTGAGCTTATTGTTCAATTATTTTCCATTATATTTTGGCAACTGGACTTGAATGTGTTTTAAGCTAGGAGGGCACCACAAGGGAGCCCAGCTTTACATGGGTTATATGGAACTAAAATCTAATTTTGCCTAATTTTGTATTTGTTTAACGAAGCTCTTTATTTATTTATTTGCTTTTTAGGGCTACACCCGCGGCATATGGAAGTTCTCAGGCTAGGAATTAAATTGGAGCTAGAGCTGCTGGCCTACACCACAGCCACAGCAATGCTGGATCTGAGCCGCGTCTGCAACCTATACCACAGCTCATGGCAACACCAGATCCTTAACCCACTGAGCCAGGGATCAAACCCACATCCTCATGGATACTAGTCGAATTCGTTACCACTGAGCCACGATGGGAACTCTGAAGCTCTTAACTTTAAAAGAGGGTGATGATTCAAACAAAAAGCTGTCTTAAAAAAAAAAAGCATTTGAGACAGAAGGACATTTGAGCACTGACTGGCTACTTCATGATTTTGAGTATTGTTAACTTTTAAAAGACACGCTCCTGGTAGTGTGGTTATGATGAACAAAGTTCCCTTGTTTTAGAGATGCATACTCAAGTATCTATGGATGAAATGAAATGATGTCTGGGAGTTGCTTTAAAATAATGTAGGGTTGGAGGAAGGTGGGTGGGATTGTAGATAAAATAAGATTAGATATTCATTGACACTTGTTGAAGTTGGATGATTCATGAAGTACATGGGGATTCACTACACTCTTCTTTCTACTTTTGTGCATATTTTGAAATTTCCATGATAAAAAGTGAAGAAAAAAGTGGATGAGTTAATACCGGTTGTTCTTACTCTCTAGAAAAGCTAGATTCAAGTTGCTTTTTATTGTTGTGTGGTCCATATTTACTTTTTTCTGCATGTTGCTGGTTCTTGATTCAAAAACATAATCACCACCCATGATGATGAAAACACAGATTGAATGCTGACATTTGAGCAGAGGTGGTATCTACTTAACTCAATCCAATAGTCAAAAGTCTTAATTATAATCTAATTGCAAGATAATCTTCAGTGACAAAAAAGGTTTCCCTGGGGGAGTATTTTAAAAATGACTTAATGAGGAGTTCCCGTCGTGGTGCAGTGGTTAACGAACCCGACTAGGAACCATGAGATTGCGGGTTCGGTCCCTGCCCTTGTCAGTGGGTTAACGATCCGGCGTTGCCGTGAGCTGTGGTGTAGGTTGCAGACGCAGCTCGGATCTGGCACTGCTGTGGCTCTGGCGTAGGCTGGCAGCTACAGCTCCGATTTGACCCCTAGCCTGGGAACCTCCATATGCCGCGGGAGCGGCCCAAAGAAATAGCAAAAAGACAAAAAAAAAAAAAAATGACTTAATGAATAAAAACTTGACTTAGGTGCCACTTTCTGGGACTCCTTTGATTATAGAAATTGAGGTCCAGCATTTCCCTCTGTAACTTTTGTTAGCCTGGTCTGTATTTCCATTTCACTGCCTTTAATTTTTAAAGGGAGGGAAGCAGACCAACATGGCTGCAAACTAGATAATGCAGGTTTTACTTTTCAATTTTCTTTCCCCAGAGAATGCGAATGATGTTGCAGAACACATTTTAAATTTAATAAATGAATCCCCTCTTCTGGATGAAGAAAAAACAAGATTATTGTTTCCAAAGTATCCAATATTTCACAAAATGATGGAATAAGTATGGAACTAACCCAGACTATATTGCAAATAATCAATGTTGCTTTGGGAAAGCAAAATAATTCAGTATCTGATCTGCATGAAATGAGCTATGAGTTAAGTATTAATACTTTGGTAAAATAAATCATTTAAAATATTTGAAATATATTATTAATTCCTTCGCATACAGTCATCACCAATTTTAAAGGTCAGATAGCTATGCATTGAAAACTCAGTACGATAAAATGGCGTCATCCTACTGAAATCCCAATTGTGAAAGAATGCATTCAAATTCTAACTGAACCTTAATGATAGCATCTTTCCAAACAGTTACCCCAAACCAAACCTCCAGTCTATTTTCCCAGTCCTGGTGCGCCTTGAATATTCCTAATTTCCATAAAATGCAGCTACCGCGCTCAAGCAGAAAACTTGAGAGTAACACTAGTTACCTCCCTCTACCTCAACTAACCAAGTCTTATACTTCTCTCCACCACCACCACTACCACCCCAGTGTTAGCATCATTTCTCTCAACTGACCTTTTATGATAGCCCCTTAGCTGATCTCCCAGCCTCTCCTCTTGCCTCTCTATGTCTATCTTGTATGTAGTCTCCAGAATGATCTTTTAATGCATATATCAGATCATGTCATTCTCTTGCTTTTAAAACCACTCAGTGGCTTTCCATTACATATAGACTAAAATCCAAATTTCTGTGAGGCACTGCAGGATCTGGCTTTACATATGCGAATGTCATTTAATCTTTGACACAGTCTTTTGAGATGAGTGCTCATAGTAACAGACTTTTCAGGTGAGGAGACTGAAGCTGGTTGAGGTCATTTGATTTGCTCACACAGTTAGAAATTAGAGGAGCTAAGCTTTAAGCCTCAGCCAATCTGACTCTTATCTGCTAACTTCTAAGCAATATAAAGATGGTGATGGAATTCCCACTATGGCTCAGCAGGTTAGGAACCCATACTTTGTAAGGATGCGGGTTCGATCCCTGGCCTTGCTCAGTGGGTTAGGGATCTGGTATTGTAGCAAGCTGTGGCACAGGTCGCAGATGTGGCTTGGATCCAGCATTGCTATGGTTGTGGCAGAGGCCTCAGCTGCAGTTCCGACTCTTAGCTTGGGAACCTCCCTATACTGCAGGTGCAGCAGTAAAAAAAAGAAAAAGAAAAAAAAAAGAAAGAAAGAAAATAAGAAAGAAAGAAAAAAAGAAAGATGGTAATGAAAACTCAAAGAACACCCTTACATTGAAGAAATCTTGTAAGGAGGATGGGTTTTACATTAAAGAGCTAGGAATGCCCTTCTCTTACCTGTTGTTGTCCCTTGAAGAATTCTGAGGATAATCGAGCATGCTGGTCACAAGATGGAGTTTTCTAGGACAGCAAATCTGACAGTAGCCAGGTTGGCTTTGGCTGTCCTGCGGGTGGACCACACATCTGAAGGCATGGCCTTCAGGACCGGCACCTACGAAGAAGGCACAAAACCCAAGGTGAGTGCAGCTCAGGGTACTGAGAGCTAATCAGCCAAGCATTGTTCCAAATCTTCATTCATTTACTCCTTGGAGGGAGACAGGGTATTTTTTTTAAGGTTTCAGGGGACCTTATGAAAATACAAGTATCTCGGAGAAGATACATATATAATCCTTAGTAGGCTAACACTTTGGTTGGTGTGGTATCCACAAGATGTGAAATGATACCACCTTTGCCATATGACCCCAAATCATCTCAAATATCAGTATATGATTAGTTATCATTTATAGAGCGCTAATTATATGTTGGCCATTGTGCTGTTTCATCTGTACAGATAAGTTAACAGAGAAGTTAAGTAACTTGCCCAAAGACACACAGCCTAATGGCTGAGCCAGGACTAAAACTTATGTCTGGCTGGCTTTTAAGTCTGGGCCCTTTTCCCTATTCCCTACTACCTCAGCCTTTGGCAGGCCATAGGCCACCAAGCTCAGAAAAGTTTGGAAGAGCAACATTTTAAAATTTATAGTTTAAAAAATTATAAAATTTAGAGACAGGGAAATGCATAAATTCTAAGCGTGCATTCTCTGATTTTTGACAAACATGTCCATCGCTGTAACTCAGACTCCTGTCAGGACAGAAAACTGGGAGAGTCAAGATGGCGGAGGAGCGAGAGGTCGCGCTCACCGTCTCCCACAAACGCATCAAAGAAACACATCTGCATGTAAAACGACTGGCAGGGAACATCTATGGAATGCTGGCAGAAGAACTTCGACCTTCAAAAAGGGCAAGAAACTCTTGATATAACTGGGTAGAACAAAAGAAAAAAGAGAGAAAAGGAATCAGGATGGGACTAGCATTCCTGAGATAGGGAGAAGGAGAAAAGAACCCACAGCCCGGGAAGCCATCTAACCAACCAGGAGATCAGCTGAAATGGAGCGACCTCAAAGTCGCCGAGAAAAGCGCAGCAGCTGCACTGAGGCGGGCAAAGCAGAGTGAGAGCCGCACAGACCCTCCGAAGCCCCAGCCGGGACACCACAGCCTGAGATGCTCGGCGGGGGCTGGGTGCTGAGACGCAGGCGCCAGAGGTCAGTTCTGGGGAGAGGATTGGGATGGCTGTGTGGGGACAGCCTGAGGGGCTCAGGAGCAGTGCGCCACGGGTTGGGGAGTGGAGAGGGAACCCGGGAGAAAGTCCGGCCCTCAGGAGAAGCAAGGTGCCATTGCTGGGGGGTACGGACGCCATAGGACTGGCCTGCCCGGATCTGCGCATGCCCCGGGCTCAGAGGGCGGGCGGCTCTGGCGCAGGCTGCAGGAACCGGGAAGCCACTTGCTCTGGGCTAGGGGAGACCGACCCGGCGCTTCTCGTGTGGGCTACAGGTGGCTGGGCACCTCTCATGTGTGGGCAAAGGGCGTTGGGGGGGCCGCGACGGTGGTACCTCTTCCGTGATCTACAGGTGGCGGCAGGTCATTTCAGAGGCCAGAGGGAGGCATGGCCTGCCACCACGGGGGGCCTGCAAGTGGGCTCCACCTGCGGCCCCAGTCACCTCAGGGGGTTGGCAAAAAAAAATGGGGCACTGCAACCTAGAACCACACATTGTTGCTCTCATTCCCCTGGGAATACACCCGCCGTGCTGCTGCCACTGCCAAACTCTCTGGGCAGCGCTCACATGCTTGATCACTGTCCCCTCCCAGGACCCTGCAACTAGGAGCAGCTGGTGCATTACCTTCTGAGTGGGCTAAGCTGAACGGGGTGCTTCTTGCATGGTCTGCAGGTGGTAGGGGCAAGCCACCTAGTTATCTCTGACTCCAGAGGTGGGTGTGGCCCATTGCCACTGGGGTCCCTGAGCAGGAACCACTTGCCCTCTGAATCACCTCAGAGGGCACCACAGAGGAGGGCATTGCGACAAAACACCACCTGTTGCTCTTGCATCCCTGGGAACACACCCACCCTGCTGCTGTTGCTGCCCAACACTCTGGGCAATGCCCAGATGCTTGATCACTGTACCTTCCCAGGACCCTGCAACTAGGAGCAGCTTGTGCAGCACCTCCTGTGGGGCCTAAGTGGGACGGGGTGCTTCTTGCATGGTCTGTAGGTGGCAGGGACAAGCCAACACAGTTATCTCTGACTCCAGAGGTGGGTGTAGCCTGCCACCACTAGGGGTCCATGAATAGGTACCACTTGGAGCCTCAATCACCTCAAGGGAAGGCATTGCAGTCGAACACTCCCTGTTGTTGCTCTCACTGCCCTGGGAACTCACACACCCTGCTGCTGCTGCTGATGCCAAATGCTCTGGGCACTTTGTAAATCTGCTCAAGGCTCATTACCACTTTCCAGAGCCCTGCAACTAGGAGTAGCTTGCGCCACCCTCCTTGCAGATCCTTGCTGCTGTTAAGAGCCCAGCAACCAGGCACTGACAACTAGCCCTACCCATTGCCTCCTTCTCCCTGGAAATATACTCAGCACCCTGGGGATATCAGTCTGCTCACACTGAAGTAAGAGACGGCAAATATCCAAACTCCCACACCAAAAATAAATAGTGACACCCCACAAAATACAAAGGGGTTCTCCTGCATAGAAGTAGCCCCCCCTAGACTATAGTTTGGCTTCCCTGAACTCGGAGAAAAAGAAAAACATAAGCAAGATGAAGAAGCTCAGGAACCATTCCCAGTTAAAAGAAGAGAATTCATATGAAGCAGCAAACAATGAAACAGACCTCTGCAGTCTGACAGACATTGAGTTCAAAAGGGAGATAGTGAAAATACTGAAGGAATTAAGGCTAAATATCAATGAATTAAGAGTGGAGATCAAAAGTAATCCAGATTACTTTAGTAAGGAACTGGAAAATATAAGGAGGAAGATAGAAAAATTAAAAATTAGAAAATTCATTTGCAGAGATGCAAACTGAGCTAAGGCCACTAAAGAGCAGAATGAATAATGTAGAGGAAAGAATTAGTGACTTGGAAGATAGAATAATGGAAATCACCCAATCAGGATAGCAGACAGAAAACCAAATGAAAAAACGCAAAAGCAATATAAGAGATCTGTGGGATGATATAAAGCAGGCCAATCTATGCATAATAGGAATTCCAGGAGGAGAAGAAAAAGAAAAGGGAATTGAAAATATATTTGAAGAAGTTATGTCTGAAAACTTTCCAAAGCTAAAGATAACTGATATTAAGATACAGGAAGCACAGAGGGCCCCAAACAAGTTGAACCCAAATAGGCCCACACCAAGACATATTATAATAAAAATGGCAAAAGTTAAAGAGAGGATTCTAAAGGCATCAAGAGAAAAACAAAGCTTTAATTATAAGGGAACCCCCATAAGGCTATCAGCTGATTTCTCTACAGAAACACTACAGGCTAGAAGGGAGTGGCAAGATATATTTAAAGTGCTGGAAAGAAAAAAATTTGCAACCTAGAATACTCTATCCAGCAAGGATATCATTTAAAATAGAAGGGGGAAAAATGTATACATGTATGTGTGACTGGGTCACCTTGCTGTACAGTAGAAAATTGACAGAGCACTGTAAACCAGCTATAATGGAAAAAATAAAAACCATTATTAAAAAAAAAAAAAGATGAGAACATGGAGTTCCTGTCGTGGCTCAGTGGTTAATGAACCCAACTAGTATCCATGAGGTTGGGGGTTTGATCCCTGGCCTCGCTCAGTGGGTTAAGGATCCAGTGTTGCCATGAGCTGTGGTATAAGTCGAAGACATGGCTTGGATCCCATGTTGCTGTGGCTGTGGTGTAGGCCAGCAGCTGTAGCTCTGATTGAACCCCTAGCCTGGAAACCTCCACATGCCGCGGGTGCAGCCCTAAAAAGACAAAAAAAAAAAAAAAAAAAAAAAAAAAAAGAGTTACGACATGAATGATAATTCTTCTAAATAGATACCCAAAGAGATTTGATCATGTGAATCCATACAGAAAAAACTTGTATGTGAATTTCATAGCAACATTGTTTATACAGCCATAAAGGAGAAACAATCCAAACGTCCACCAGCAGATGAATGGATAAATAAATGGTGGTATATTCATAAAAAGATATTGACTGGCCTATTCCCAGTCAATTCCTGCAACTACTGCCTCCACTGGCAACCACTGTTCTCCTTTTTTTTTTTTTTTTTTTTTTGTCTTTTTGCTATTTCTTGGGCCGCTCCCGCGGCATATGGAGGTTCCCAGGCTAGGGGTCTAATCTGAGCTGTGGCCACCAGCCTACGCCAGAGCCACAGCAACGCAGGATCCGAGCCGCATCTGCAACCTACACCACAGCTCACGGCAACGCCGGATCGATAACCCACTGAGCAAGGGCAGGGACCGAACCCGCAACCTCATGGTTCCTAGTTGGATTCGTTAACCACTGCGCCATGACGGGAACTCCTGTTCTCCTTTTTTTTTAATCATAGTTTTGCCTGTTCTAGAGCTTTATATAGATAGAACCATTTTTTATTATATGATTTTATTTATATGAGGTACTTGGAGTAATTTAAAAAAAAAAGAGGGAGTATAGTGATGGTTGCCAGAGCCTGGGGGGAGGGGAAAATAGGGAGTTATTGTTTAATGAATGGATGTAGAGTTTCAGTTTTACAAGATGGAAAATGTTATGTGGATGAAAGGTGATGATGGTTGCATGGCACTGTGAATGTGTTTAATACCACGGAACTGTGCATTTAAAAACAGTTACCATAGAGTTCCTGTGGTGGCACGTCAGATTAAGGACCTGACATTGTCTCTGTGAGGCTGCAGGTGTGATCCCTGGCCTTGCTCAGGGGTTAAGAATCCAGGGTTGGAGTTCCCATCGTGGCTCAGCAGAAACGAATCTGACTAGCATCCATGAGGTTGCAGGTTCGATCCCTGACATCTCTCAGTGGTTTAAGGATCCAGCGTTGCCGTGAGCTATGGTGTAGGTTTCAGAGACGGCTTGGATCTGGTGTGGCTGTGGCTGTGGTGTAGGCCAGCAGCTACAGCTCTGATTTGACCCCTAGCTTGGGAACCTCCATATGCTGTGGGTGCGGCCCTAAAAAGACAAAAAAAAAAAAAAAAAAAAAAAAAAAGAATCCAGGGTTACTGCAAGCTGGAATGTAGTTCGCAGATGCAGCTGGGATCTGACCTTGTCGTGGCTGTGGTGTAGGCTGGTGGCTGCAGTTCCAATTCAACCCCTAGCTGGGGAATTTCCGTATGCCACAGGTGTGGCATAAAAAATTTTTTTTTTAAGAAAATATTTTCTCTGTGGCTTACCTGTTCATTTCTTCTGTGGTGTCTTTTGATGAGCATAAGTTTTAATTTGATGAGGTATGATCTTTCGGGATTTTTCTTTTATGAATAACAATATGTGACTGTCTAAGAAATCTTTGCTTACCAGCAGGTCGTGAAGCTATTCTCCTGTACTTTCCTTTAAAAGTTCTATGGTTTTAATTTTTATGTTTAGGCCTATAATCCTAATGAATTGAATTGAATTTTGTGTATGGTGTGGTGTATGGTTTGGAGTTAATTTTGTTCCATTTAGATGTCCAGTTATTCTAGCATCATTTATTGAAGATTCTTTCCCACTGGCTTGCTTTGGGACCTTTGACAAAATATCAAATACTCATGCAAATTTAGGTCTCCTTCTGAGTATTCTATTCAGTTCTATGAATTTTTTTATAGATTCTTATGCTATTATCCTGCAGCCTTAAAGTCAAGTAGTAGGAGTCCTTCAGCTTTGTTCTTTCTCAGGATTGCTGTGGTTCCTCCAGGCTTTTTGCACGTCCATGTGAATTTTCAAATGTGCTTAGCAACTTGTACCAAAAACATTTTTTTTTTTGGCCCACAGTCACTGCATGCAGAGGTTCTTGGGCCAGGGTTCAAACTCACTCCACAGTAGTGACAAGAGCCATAGCAGTGACAACAGCAGATCTTAAACCCACTGAGCCACCAGGGCACTCCGATATTTTATAGTTTTAAGTGGAGAGGTATCGTGTCTTTTGTTAAGTTTATTCTTAAATATTGTACGTTTTTTGATGCTGCTGCAAATGGAATTGTTTTTAGATTTAATTGTACAATTATTTGCTGCAAGTATTTAACAATAAAATTGATATGCCATGTCTATCTATATTTATCATCTATGAATTTTGTAGTCTATGAACTGGCTAAACTCACCTATTAGTTGTAGTAGTTGTTTTAGAAATTCCTTAGGACTTTCTGTGTAATGACATCTGACAATAAAGACAGTTTAATGCCTTCCTTATATATTTTTTGCTCCTTTTATTCCTTCTTTGGCCTTATTTTGATATTAATACTTTCAATAGAATGGAGGCTAAAAGTGGTTAAAGTGGACATCCTTGTCTTATTCTTGCTCTCAGGAGAAGAGTGTTCACAATCTTAGCATCACTGTGATGTTAGCCATGTTTAGGTTTTTTTTTTTTTTTGTCTTTTGTCTTGTTGTTGTTATTGTTGCTATTTCTTGGGCCGCTCCCTCGGCATATGGAGGTTCCCAGGCTAGGGGTTGAATCGGAGCTGTAGCCACCGGCCTACGCCAGAGCCACAGCAACGCGGGATCCGAGCCGCATCTGCAACCTACACCACAGCTCACGGCAACGCCGGATCACTAACCCACTGAGCAAGGGCAGGGACCGAACCTGCAACCTCATGGTTCCTAGTTGGATTCGTTAACCACTGCGCCACGACGGGAACTCCCAAGGTTTTGTTTTGTTTTGAGATGCCCTTTATTTGATTGAGGAAGTTACCTTCTGTTCCTAGTTTGCTGAAAAAAATTTTACTGTGAATGGTTGTTGAATTTTGTTAAAAGAGTTTTCTGTATCTGTTGAAATAGTCATTTGGCTTTTCTCCTTTATCTTGTAATATGGTAAATTACATTGATTTTAAGATGGTAAGCCAATCTTGCATTCCTGGAGGAAACTCTACTGGTTATGATGTATTATTACTTTTTTTTTGTTTGTTTGTTTTGCTATTCTTGGGCCACTCCCTCGGCATATGGAGGTTCCCAGGCTAGGGGTCGAATCAGAGCTGTAGCCACTGGCCTACACCAGAGCCACAGCAACGCGGGATCCGAGCCGCATCTGCAACCTACACCACAGCTCACGGCAACGCCGGATCATTAACCCACTGAGCAAGGGCAGGGACCGAACCCACAACCTCATGGTTCCTAGTCGGATTCGTTAACCACTGCGCCACGACGGGAACTCCTATTATCACTTTTATATTGGTATTTTCAACTTGCTAACATTTTAACTATTTTCACACTTATGTTTATGAAGGATGTTGGCCTGAAAAATTTTTTTCTAATTTCTTTATTAGGCTTTAGATTAGGGTTTGGCCAACTTTGTAAAAGTGACTTGGGAAATGGTCTCTCTTCTATTTTCAGAAAGGAGTGTTGTTTCTTCATTAAATGCTTGATAGCATTCACTAGGAAATTTTCTGGGCCTGGAATTTCTTTATGGAAAATATTTTGATATCAAATCCAATTTATTTATGGATATAGAGCTATTCAAATGTTCTGATTCATCTTGTGACTGTTTTGGTTAGTTATATTTTTCTAAGAGTTTATTTCATGTGACATCGAGTTTGCTGGCAAAAGTTGTTCATAATATTCCCTTATTACTTCTTAATGCCTGTAAGATTTCTTTCTTTATTTTGGTTTTAGGGCCGCACCCCCAGCATCTGGAGGTTCCCAGGCTAGGGGATGAATCAGAGCTGCAGCTGGCAGCCTACACCACAGCCACAGCAACGTAGGATCCTAGCCGCACCTGTCACCTACACCACAGCTCATGGCAATGCCAGATCCTTAACCCACTGAGCAAGGCAAGAGATCAAATCCATGTCTTCATGGATACTAGTAGGGTTTATTACCACTCAGCCACGACAGGAACTCCCAATGCCTGTAAGATTTAAAAGAGTGGCAAAAAGACAAAAATAAATAAATAAATAAAAGAGTGGTCAGCAAACTTTTTCAGTAGAAGGCAGATAGCAAATATTTTAGACTTCGTAAGCCACAAATGGTCTCTGTCTGCGCACATTTTTTCTTTCCTTTTATTCTTTCCTTCCTTTCTTCCTTCCTCCCATTTTTCCTTCCTTCTTTCTTTTTCATACCCTGTAAAAAATGAAATGTAAAAGCCATTCT
This sequence comes from Sus scrofa, assembly GCF_054392235.1. Taxonomy (NCBI): domain Eukaryota; kingdom Metazoa; phylum Chordata; class Mammalia; order Artiodactyla; family Suidae; genus Sus; species Sus scrofa. The sequence continues at coordinate 121,749,262 of NC_139401.1, forward strand.
TAGCTCAAGGCATACAGAAACAGGCCTTTGGTAGGACATGGCCTGCTGACCAGTTTGTCAGTTTATATTCTATAGTAATAATCCAGCTTTCATTCTTGATAGTGATAATTTCTTTTCTTACTCTTTTTTCTTAATCAGTATAGCTAGGGTTTTTCAAATTTGTTCATCCTTTCCAAGAACCAACTTTTGGCTTTGTTAATTTTTTTGTTTGTTTTCTATTTTGTTGATATCTGCCTTTATCTTTATTATTTCCTTCCTTGTACTTACTTTGGGTTTATCTTGCTCTTCCTTATCTAGCTTCTTAAGGTGGATCCTTAGAACACTGATTTTAGACCTTTCTTCTTTTCTAATATAGTCATAAAAAGCTATAAATACCTTTCTAAACACCAATTTAGCCATAGTATGCAAATTTTTATATGTTGTATTTTCATGATCAGTCAAAATATTTCCTTTCTTCTTTGACCTATGGATTATCCAGAAGTATATTCTTTTGGGTTTTTTTTTTTGTTTTTTTTTGTTTGTTTGTTTGTTTTTTTTGGCCATGCTTGCAGTAGGTGGAAATTTCCGGGCCAGGGATTGAACCCTCGACATAGCAGCAACCCAAGCTGCTACAGTGACAATGTCAGGTCCTTAACCTACTGTGCCACATGATAACTCCAGGAGTTTCTTCTTTTTTTTTTTTTTTTTTTTTTTTGTCTTTTTAGGGCTGTACCCGCAGCATATGGAGGTTCCCAGGCTAGGGGTTGAATCGGAGCTATAGCCACTGGCCTACACCACAGCCACAGCAATGTGGGATCCAAGCCGTGTCTGCGACCTACACCAGGCCAGGGATGGAACCCACATCCTCATGGATACTGGCTGGGTTCGGTTGCCACAAGGGGAACTCCCCTGGCTCACTTTTTAACAAAAGCATTGCTCAGTAAATATTGAGACAAGTCCCTAAGGCTATTGTTTGGTGTGGGTTTTTTTGTTTGTTTGTTTGTTTTTCTGTTTTTCCCATCACAACTGTATGGGAGAAGGAGGCCTACTGTTGAAGGCTGGCCTTTCTTTCTGAGAATCCTGGCAAATCACCTTATGTGCCATTCCTCTTTCCACCACTATGAATACCCAGGTGGAAGCAGATTAAAGAGAGAAACTCGAGGACAGCCTGAGGAAGGAAAAGGTGGTAGGTGTGCGTCTGGGTCTTTGAGCCCCGGGTCGCATCTCCGTCTGTGAGCTGATGGCGCATGCGTGGGTGTGTCCGTGTGAAAAGGGCCTCGGAGGTGGTGGCGTTGGTTCCCACCGTTCAGCCCCGCCCCTGAGACGGGGACTGGGCGGGGGGGACGACTTCCGGCTGATGGATGATGACTCCACTGGCCGTTTCCTGGCAGATTTTCCCAGGTGACGTCCTTCTGGGGGGCGGGGGTTGGCCTCCATATATTTACTTAAATCTCTGAGAGAGACAATTCCTCTTCGCAACTCACATACCATCTTGTTTAATTAATTCATTCATTTTTTTGGCCCGACTTCATTCTTTTAGGTAAGTTCTTGCCTCTGGTAACTGTCATGAACTGACACACGCTGACTCACTGTAATTAGGAACTCTTGCTATTTTCACGATGGACTGTTTATTTTAGAATATGCTCTCTGATTTATTCCACAAGTCTCTCAGCACAACCCCTGACCCTCCACAGGAATCAGTGTCTGCTCTACTGGCGTTCTACAGTTTCTCATTTTCACAGCTTCTCAGCTTTGGAAGGGACCTTGAGGATTATCTGGTGACCAAACAGAGGCCTCAAGATGTTTCAAAACCCGAAAAGAACAGCGAGTTCTCCTGATGAAATGCTGTTTCGGCTTGTCAGCACTTCCCTCCCAAATCTCCCCGGGCTCCTCAAAGCCAGCATGCCCTTCTCTCGGGCCAATTTATCTGAAGCTGAGCGGTGTCCAGCAGGACATTTGCCTGCAGACATTGTTGCTCGTTCCCACCGCCTCAACGCGACCTTCTCTGAGGACCCCCATCCCCACCTGTTATGCAAACAGGGAGGCAGTACGTCGCGGTGCTTAATTGCATGGACTCTGAAGCCGGATGCTGAATTTAAAGCTGGCCTTGCCACTGTCTACCTGGGTGGACCTGTGGGGAGATTCCTCAACCCTCTCTGCCTTAGTTTCCCCCTATGTAAAACAGGAGAGTGGTGGTGCTTCGCTGGGCTGTGGAAGGAGTTAATACATATGAAATGTTTAGAATATTGCCTCGCACATAAGAAACACCATGTAAATGTTTGCATTGATTTTATTATCGGCCTATCTTGGGTCCCTGCCTAACAGAAAGCCCATTTCACCAGCCTGTTCTGTTCCGCCTAGCTATTGGAAGGATAGCGATCAGAGTTTGCATGATTTTTTTTTTTTTTTTTTTTTTTTTTTTTTTTGTCTTTTTGCTATTTCTTGGGCCGCTTCCGCGGCATATGGAGATTCCCAGGCTAGGGGTCCAATCGGAGCTGTAGCCGCCGGCCTACGCCAGAGCCACAGCAACGCGGGATCTGAGCCGCGTCTGCAACCTACACCACAGTTCACGGCAACGCCGGATCGTTAACCCACTGAGCAAGGCCAGGGACCGAACCCGCAACCTCATGGTTCCTAGTTGGATTCGTTAACCACTGAGCCACGACGGGAACTCCGAGCATGATGTTCTTGATGATGATCGCGAGTATTTATACTTCATATCTCATCTACTTGCAAGAAGCCAAGACTCAAAAAGTGCTGCGGTCTGAATGTTTGTGTCCCCCCCCCCCAAAATTCATGTGTTGAAATCCTGACCCCCAAGGTGATGGTATTAGCAAGTGGGTCTTTTGAGAGGTGATTAGGTCATGAGCTTGGGGTCGTCATGAGTGGAATCAATGCCCTTATGAAAGAGACCCAGAGAGCTCCCTCGCCCCTTCCACCATGTGCAGACACACTGAGAAGGTGCCGACTATGAACCAGAAAGCAGGCCTTCACTAGAACCCAACCACATAGGCACCTTGATCTTGGATTTCCAGCCTCCAGAACCATGAGAAACAAATTTCTGTTGTTTTTAAGCCACCTAATCAGTACTTTCCTATAGCAACCCTAAGTGACCAAGACAAAGAAGTTAAGTAATTTGGCCCAAGGTCACACAGCTAGGAAGTGGCATAACTAGGAATCAAACCCAGGCTGTCTGACTTCAAGTATTTGAGGGGCTCATACATTTATGCCCAGTTGTGCTTGCATTTTCTAAAGAGACTATCCAAAGAAATGAATTTCTAATGGCCAAATGTTCAGGGTTATTTTGGGGGAGGTTGTACTGGGCTAGTTTAAACATACCACATACCCATACCTCATACCTACTCAAATATAACACATCGTCTCCAGCTATGTCGATAGGATGTTCTGTTCTGGAATTCTCTAGCTGCTCCCCTCTCTATCTAAATTCTAATTGTTCCTGTGGTCTTAGCTCAAATCCCATCCAGGAAGTTTGCCTGGAGTTCATGAACCCCTGCTTTCCTCCTCACCCCCTGTTTGTGTTCTCGTCTTATACATTTGCCTTGTCACTAGATTGGTTTTCCCAAGGAGGTTGTGGCATATGTCATGGCTCAGGCATGTTTTATTTTCATGGCACTTCGCACAGGGCTAGGAATCCAACGTGTTTTCAGTAACTATGTATTTATTAGACTTTTTAATGGAAAAAATTAGGCTGGACCCAGGAAAAGTCAGTTAATGAACCAATATTTTAATAAAAATTAAGAATGTGGTCCATAGCACTCAGACTCTTTTGGTAAGCTTATAATTTCTCAAATGTTTTATCTCAGATGCCGTTATTTTGGTCTAGTTTCTCTCCTTTCTTCAGAGGGCTGTGCTTGTTGCATAGAATAAAAGATAAACTTGTTTTGCATAGATTTCACACCTAATAAGTCATTTTTATTCACTAGCACCTTCCACTGAAAGAGATTAAAGATCTTTGCCAAAATTAGCCTTCAGACGTCATAGTGCCAGATGAAGAAGGATTAGAACTAGCCTACCATCAATTTCAGAACCGGAAGGGTCCTTATAACTCACTGTGTCCCATCTCCTCATTTTACCAATGACAATATTGAGACCCAGAGAGGGGAAGGGATCTGCTGGAGGTGACAATGCATTCATTTATTCACCCAGCTATTTATTCAGTTAGCAAATATTTATTGAATTCCTACTATGTGTCTTGTGTGGTGCTGGATGGGCAGGGATGTTCTCACATGGAAGGGGTGACCCCAAGGCTGGCATGTGGGCTACTGGTTGTTGGGGAGCGAGCATTTAACAAGAGATGCTGCCATTTAACTACATTTCCGCTCTCCCTGAGTTCTGAGCCTTACAGCCTTGCTTTCACTCTGCTTTTTCTAACATCTTTTGATCAAACTCTTTAAAATTTTTTTTTCATTAATGTATAGTTGATTTACAATGTTCCTTCAATTTCTGTTGTACAGCAAAGTGACCTGGTCATACATATATGTACATTCTTTTTTTTTTTTTTTTTCATTCTAACCCAAGAGATTGCACGCAGTCCCCTGTGCTGTAGGGCAGGACCTCATTGGCTTATCCATTGCAAATGTGACAGTTTATATCTACTCACCTCAAACTCCCAGTCCATCCCATTCCCTCCCCCCCTCCCTCCTGGCCGCCACAAGTCTGCTCTCCATGTCCGGGATCTGTTTCTGATCAAAATCTTAACTGTCATTACAATATACCACCTTTAAGATCCTTGATAAGACACCACTCTTGGAAAACATGTACCTCCTCTTCCACCCCTCCACTACAGGGCAGTCCTCAGGGAGAGGGACAAAGCAGGAGGCAAGGACACATAGCCCAGGGGCTCTGGAAGCACAGGCAGGGCACCTACCCCATCTGGGAGATTAGGAAAGGCCTACTGTAGGAGAGGTGTCAGCTGAGACCTAGGTGGAGTGCCAGTCAGAAGATGAAAAAGCGTGAGGAGCAGGGGGGAGGGAGGAGTGTTTCGGGCAGAGGGAACCATTTCTGTAAAGTTTCAGAAGTGAAATAGATCCAACTTGAGCCTAGAGTCAGAGGTGGGGAGAGTGAGCAAGGGTTTCTTTAGTTCCTTTCCCTGCACGGCCACCATTTTGTTGGTCAGGGAAATAAAGCCGGAGAGCAGGGTAACTCAGTCTTGGGTCGCTGTGTGTTTCTCCTCCTCTGGCCTTTTCACTACAGAAAACTGCATCTCTTACACAATGTCAGGAGGGCTGTTAGGTATCATTTGGTCCACCTTCCTTTGTGTCACCAGTGTCCTGGAAAGGAGAAGGAACTTTCCAGAAAGAGGGCTTGGGCTAGGCCTTGGTCTTTTGGCATCAGCCTGGGTCGTTTCCACCAGGTCTTGTTGCCGACCCTCCTCTGCCTCAGACCACCGCAGGGAAATTCCTCTAGGAAGGGAGCACTGAACCACCAGGCTGGCTTTGGAGCAACAGAGCTGGTGAGCAACAGGAAGTGAGTAGCTTCCTAGGAGAGCCCCAGGCTGTGTTCACAGCTCCTCAGTTCTCAGTGGCCGCAGGGCTCCGAGATATGAGGGCTTGGCATCTTCTAAAAGTGGCCCTGTGGGCTCCTCAAGGGCCGTCATTCTCGCGCCACTTCTCTAGACTTTCTTGTCAAGTCCTCGGTGGATGAGCTTCCTCTCCCTCCTGTCTCTTCAGGTGTGTCTCACCTCCTAGAGCCTTGGCCTTGCACTTTGGCCCTGTTAATTAGCAAGCTGTGCCTCTCAATGGCTATATTCTAGTTCGTTTCCTTGAACCCAGTGTTTCTGAATCATCCCTGCCCTATGATTCACCAGCTGTGTGACTTCGTCCAAGTTTTTGAGCCTCTCCAAGCCTGGGTTTATCTGAAAAATGCCTATATTGTTTCAGTGACGACTGAAGACAGTGTGACAGTGTTTCCACATACAGGATAACACTTAACGAAGTAACTGGCTCACCGTGGGTACAAGATAAAATACCTGCTGTGTGCTAGGCCAGGTGGGGGACACCAGGACACCGGATGCCTGTGCTCTGGCCTCAGAGTTCACGGTGGCCAGGGAGGACAGCTTGGCTAAGCTGGATGTTAATCAGACTGCTTCCATGTCCGGCGAGGATGGACCAGGAAGAGACTTATAACCAACCCATGATGGGTTTACGTTCCTTGTAAGGAAGGACTCCCTCTAAGTAAGTAAGGAGGAGTGAGGGTTAGAATTGAGATGAGCTGTGAAATATCAAGGTCCAGAGACTTATCAAAGTAGGCACTAGTTTCACTTTGTTGCTAGTGCAGCCCTGAGCGGCGGGTGCAAAAGCCATGCTTGTTGGAGAGATATATGGAGGGATTAATGAACTGGTCTGTCTGGGTATAATTTAGTCCTGATGCGAAGACAGGAAATGAGCTAAATTCCCTCTAAAAATTCCTTCGTAGCTTGCGATTTTATTTTCCACCTTTCTGTACCTAATGCTGTGTGGTACTTCAAAATTCTAGACTGATTATTAATGTGCAAGATATTGGAAATTTAGGGCCTGAACTCCTCTACCTTATATGCAGACAAAAAATGTCGCTAAAGCATTGACCACATATGTTGTGAGTGCCAGCATTTCGGATACGTCCCTTCAAGACTTGGCAGACCTAGTGGTCATTTATTACCCTGTAGCATATGGAAGGAATCTGGGTAACATATCCATTTTCATTTCAGAATAAAAAAGTCTCAGAACCCCTCCCCGATTGCTCCATTAAAAACAATTGGCTAGTTAACAGATGTGACTCTAAGACTTAACGCAGATCGCCCACTCCAGGTAGCAGAGGAGTATTGTAATGGGGGACTGCTGGAAACAATGCTGTAGCCTAAAGGGATAACTAATAGCAGGTTTCTAGCACTGTGGAAGATCAGCGGAGAAGTGACTGGGGACCGGTGGATCTTTGGGTTGTCCCATCACTCTAGATGACATTTAATTCCATTTCTTTTTGAAGGAGGCAAACAACTTCATTTAATATAACTGAACATTTTTAAGCCTTTGAATTTCCGTAAAGAGCATTAAAATATGGATTAATTATCACCAAAGGATTAAAACCAAAGTCATATGGCGTAACATAAGGCATATATTACTAAGTGATCAAATTTAGCCGTGGTCTAAAAATGAGCTGCTGTTTCGTTCTTTGATGTGCATGTATGTTCATGGTGAAGCCTTGATGGCTTCCTTCATCCCCAGTCTGAAAGACCGTGTGGTACAGCATATTTTTCATAGGTCTTAATTCTAGAAGGGACGAAGGAAGAGTGGGGTAGGGGACTAAAAAAAATAGACACCAGTTGAACCCTGTTAAGTAGGTAAGATCTCTTCATGCTGGCTGGGGCTGCAGCTTACCGAGCATCCCCCAGAACCAATTTCTCATTGCGCTCCAGTTCCTTGGAGACTGCAAGTGCTGGTGAGGTGTCAAGAACGCTCCCTAGGCCTAAGAAGGAGGCCGCTCAATCTCAGGCCCATAAGGCTTGACCTCAGCTGTGAGCCCCCAATTCCAAAGTTCCACAAGAAGCACCCAGCACACATCAGACATGTCATGACTATCCACAGCCTCCTCCAAGGCCTGGCACCAGGAGGAGGTGGCGAAATCTTATGTTACCACGTATTTTAAAGGACACATACCAGATCACCATGCAGCAGTAATATGATGTTTTCTCACTTGTAAACCCCAAGATACTTGGGCTTAGTCTTTTTTTTTTTTTTTTTGTCTTTTTGCCATTTTTAGGGCCACTCCCGTGGCATCTGGAGGTTCCCAGGCTAGGGGTCTAATCAGAGCTGTAGCCACTGGCCTACACCAGAGCCACAGCAACACAGGATCCGAGCCGAGTCTGCAACCTACACCACAGTTCACAGCAATGCCGGATCCTTAACCCACTGAGCAAGGCCAGGGACCGAACCCACAACCTCATGGTTCCTAGTCGGATTCGTTAACCACTGCGCCACAATGGGAACTCCGGGGTTAGTCTTAATGTCAACTCACAAACGGTCCGTGTGTGTGTGTGTGTGTGTGTGTGTGTGTGTGTGTATCTACTGTTTGGAAAACATCAAGGGAGTTCCTGTTGTGGCTCAGCAGAAAGGAACCCAACTAGTATCCATGAGGATGCAAGTTCGATCCCTGGCCCGCTGCTCCGTGGGCTAAGGATCCAGCATTGCTGAGAGCTGTGGTGTAGGTTGCAGAGGAGGATCGGATCTGGCCTTGCAGTTGTGGCCTAGGCCAGCAGCTGCAGCTCCACTTTGACTCCTAGGCTGGGAACTTCAGTATGCCACAGGCGCAGCCCTAAAACCAAACCAAAACAAAACATTGAGACAACTAGTGTATAGTTGTCATTGTATGGTAACTATCACAAGGAAAATTATTTACCTCTGATTTTTGGGTTTTTTTTTCTAGAATTATGATCAAGTTCACTCTGCCTTTTGAGACTTTTCTTCACCTCTGACCATTTTCCTATTTGGCAGTTAAGTGGGAGTGCGTTGTACTGAAGCTACTGTCTTATTGGACCCTACAGGGAACTCCGAATGACCAAGATACAAACGTGAGTTTCATTATCTAATTAGGTCATGGGAGGTTTTTTTTTTTTTTTTTTTTAAACTTTCTTTTTGAGAAGACACTTATTTGGGAGATCAGAAAAATCACACAACTCAGCAAGCTGGAAGAAAGAAAGTTGGAACACTCAGTGCAGAACAGCCGTGAGCTGTTTGAAGGAAGTTGAGGAATGAAGATAGATCTGGCTCTTTCTCTGTGCTTTTGCATGAGATTGGCCACATCTTCCATCTCCTTCCCTTTTCCCCTCTTCTCTTCTACCCTGACTGTGGGACCCTGGGGGGTCCCTTTACTCTCTAGGGGGCCTCGATCTTACCTTCTCATTGAGGGGATAAGACTTCCTGGTTGCTCTGTAAGGGCCCTTCCTGCTGGGCTGGATATGAGTCTTTCTGGACAGTAAGAGAAGGGGGTCGGGGCAGGGGCTTGCTGAATAGGCTCCTCTTAAGCTTGGCCATCGCACTTGGGATCTCCAGGGAGATAGCCAGATCTCCGAGAATTCCCACACAGAATCAACTGCCCCTGGAATACCAGGAGTGGCCCTGGGACCAGTCCTTCCACCTGCGGAAGCTCTGCCTGAGAATATTCCTTTTTCAGGATCCTTGGAATTGTGAGAAAAAGGGGAGATTGTCTTCCCATTGCACTCCCTGGGATGTAAGAATACTACTATTTTCCTACAACAGAGGTAGCACTGTTTTTTTCTGGTCCCCTCCAAGTGGCCCAAGCTAAGATTCCCATAAAATGATAAGCTTTGTCCCCCACAGCCTGAATAAGTTGATCTGTGTGTTCATTAAGGCCCGTTGCTGGGCTCCTCTCAGGTCACCTTTTGTCCCTACCCATCTGTCTAGGGACCCAGAACTTCTGGGATCTATGGCGTGATCCCTGATGGACAAATTTTGACCACACGTAGCTGCCTGCCCTAAGCTAACTCCTCTGGTCTAGTACTACCCTGGAGGTACCAGGATCTATAGGTTATGGAGGTATGTGGGTTGGTTCTAGAACCCTCACTATGCTTAGGAGTGAGAAACTAGGCAGGTGTCAACTAGACCAGAGGCTTTAATTGGCCTGAAGGAGCGCCAGATCATGATCTGGCTTGAATGCAAAGCACTTGAGACCATTTGAATTCTGGGTGGAGCTGGTTGTTTCAAACATATATTCCCATCCCACTGATGAGGCCCATGTATCAGCTGATGGTCCATAGCTCATGCCCTTCCAAAAGTTGTAGGTCTACCTGTTTCCCCCTTGTGCTACTTGAAAAACAGTCCTTACTCCAGCATGGTGGCGGGGCTGTCATTCATCATTACAGTCTGTCCTAACCTGTGCAAGAACAGGAAAAGTGAGAACCAAAGAAGTTATGCCTTTTACGAAGTCCCCAACAAGTCACTTTAGTCTATTAGACTTAATTTAATTTCAGTGTTCAATTATACCTCTCTTGCTGTCTTAACAAACAATACTAATTATAGCACACGTTCCGAAAGTACATATAATGAAAAGTTAAGCATTTCTGAGAAAAGCAAAATTGCTTTGAAATTCCCTTCTGTCTCTTGCAGATGGGCAAGGCGGATGGAGATCATCAGGCTGTGAGGTCAAGGAGACAAAGGGAAATTACACGGTCTGTCAGTGCGACCCCCTCCCCCATTTGGGGGTCTTCATGGCCAGTGGTCTCTTCATCACACCTTGATAGAATTTTGACAATTTTTCTGAGATTACAGACCAGGTACATGTGTGTGAAGCAAATTAGGAGAAAGTGGCAGGCATGCCACCGGAAAGAAGCCCCTCAACTTGTTCAAAGTAGAGACAAATATTTATTTGTCTCCTTATAAAAATAAGCATCTCAAAATTCAAACATTAAAGAAAGGATCTATAATCCCCCTCACAAGAGATCACTGCCTTTCAGACCTTTATGTATATTCCTTGAGATTTTTTTCCCATGTGTGTATTAATATGTGTTTTATAAAAATGGGGTCAAATTATTCATACTGTTTTGACCACTCGCTTTTCACCTAACAATATATATTGGACAACTTTTGGGCAAATACATATCCATCTACTTTCATTTCTTTTTCTTTTTTATCTTTTTAGGGCGGCACCTATGGCATATGGAAGTTCCCAGGCTAGGGGTTGAATTGGAGCTGCAGCTGACGGCCTACCCCACAGCCGCAGCCACGCGGGATCCGAGCCGCATTTGCGACCTCCACCACAGCTCATGGCAATGCCAGATCCTAACCCATTGCGCGAGGCCAGGGATTGAAGCTGCATCCTCATGGATACCAGTTGGGTTCATTACTCATGAACCACAATGGGAACTCCCACCTACTTTAATTTTTAAAAATACTTTTCTATTATGTATGACTGGGTCACTTTGCCGTACAGCAGAAATTGGCCCAATGTGGTAAACCAACGATGCTTTACTTTAAAAAAAAACTTTTGTAGTATTCCATTGTGTGGATTTAACACAGTGAATTTACCCAATCCCCTATAGGTAGGCATTTTAGTTGTTACTATTTTTCTCCGTCATGAACAGTGCTGTAAAACACATTTTTATTCATTTGTCCTTTGACATTGGTGTAAGTATTTCTGCAGAATAAATTGATGGAAGTAGAATTCCTGGGTTAAAGAGTATGGTCATTAAAATATTTAATTTTAATAGTTATTGTGAAGTTGCAGTATAGGAAAGATATTCTTTTAAATACGTGCAGTATTTCACCAAACAAGAGTTATCTGATTAATCCGCATATCCAGGCTTAGAGCCTCAGAGTCCTTGTTAACCCTTCTTCTTCTTTTTTAACTGAACCCAGGCAAATTTATTTTTTTGTCTCATAACCATCTTAATTTTTTAATTTTTAAAAAATATTCCATTGATTTTTTTTTTTTAATTAAAGCATCTCCTTTGTTTCCTGTAGTCCTCCCTAACATTGGGACTTGACGAGTTTTCCTTCAAAATGGCTCTCAAATGTGTTTGCTTCTTCTCTACCCACCCCTGGATACTTTCTTAGTTTTTTTTTTTTTTTTTTTTTTTGGTTCTTTTTTTGGCCACACTTGTGGTATGTGGCAGTTCCAGGGCCAGAGATGGAACCTACACCACAGCAACCACCTGAGCCACAGCAGTGACAATGCCAGGTCCTTAACTCACTGAGCTACCAAGGAACTCCTTTCTTAGTTTTCTTAAGTTACTTTATTATATATATTATATACTGTTATCCGAATGTGTTGTGTATGAGTTCTTTCTTCTACTCATGGTAAACTTCTTGAGAGCTGAGTGTTTGTTTTATATTTCTTTCTTTCTTTCTTTCTTTCTTTCTTTCTTTCTTTCTTTCTTTCTTTCTTTCTTTTTTTTTACCGTATCTATTCAACCAAATGAGTTTCTTCGCTGATGCTGAACAGTAAGAGTTTTGTCTAATCCCCTCCATATTAGTTAGAACATTACAGCAGGAGTCAAAAGACCAGGGCTCACAGTCTCAGTCTAGCTCTGTTACTAACTACATATGTGATCTTGGTCAGGTTGTTTCACTTGTTTGGACCCTAGGTTTGTCTTCTGAAATGTGAAAGATTGGAGTAGACCAGTATTTCTTAACCTTAACACTATTGATATTCTGGGCCAAAGAATTCTTTGTTGTGCAGGGCTCTTCTGTGTGTTGTACGATGTTTAGCAGCAGTCCTGGCTTCTACCCACTAGATGCCAGTAGCACCCTCCCCGGTTGTGACAACCAAAAATGTCTCCAGACATTGCCGGATGTCCCAGGGTTGGGGGGGGGTGTCAAATTGTGCCCTTGAGAAATACCAGAGTAGACCAGTGCTTCTTACTGAATCTCCATCACCAGCTGATGAAAGCTTTGGACCATCTTCCTAGAACAATGCACACATTTTTCAAATAATTTTGCATATCAGTTCAGGTCTTTTATGGCCCTCAGGTTAAGAAATTACTGGTTTATGTGGTCTTAAGGTCTATTTTGTCTCAACTTTATAAACATTATTTAAGGTCTGAGGAAAAGGAACATTTTTTTTTTTTTTGATGTTCTGTGCAGTGTTTGGGGACGCTCAGTTCAGATAATGATTCACTTTGCACCCTAAATTCGCATCTATTAGTTTGGTCATATTTTAAGTGTGGAACATGTTAATGACAATAAAACTAAGGACTAAATGTTCTTCCAGTGCTGTTGATGGCTCGTCATGCCCTGTACCCAGTAAGTTGCACTAGGCATAGTCAACAAACAATATGCAGTCTTATCATATATCCATCCACATCCTCTGGTTTTTATAAGAGCTGTAACAGAGATGCTATACATCCTGGGAACCTCCCATTAGTGAGCACTGGAAGTGTTTTGATCATAAACTTGCCTTGTCAAATGTATAAAACACAATACATTGCATTCCTTAGGATTTATCCAGGTGGGCAGTGGATGCAGTGAATGAATGAATATTAGTGCTTGTAACATACATGGGATGTGGAATCTTCTCCATTTTCCTGGGAGTTGCAATGGTGACACACATAGCTTTTTAGTAAGTTGATATAATCTTTGCTTCAGTAAGTTTAATTTGGTTTGATGGATGCTATTGTCACTGTAACCTTGTTGATTTCACAAAAAGTTACCACTCATCACAATGGGAAGAGTTCAGATCCATTAGATTATGAGGTGAGCAGGTTAAAAAAATAAAAGCCACCAAGGCTCCTATGGAAAAAAAAAAAGATTTTAATTGGATTTTTTAAAAAGCAAGAAGTTTGGGGTAGGAAAAGATTTCTCTAACAGGCTGTAAAAACACTAAACCATAAAAAGAAAAGTTGATAAATTGGACTTAATTAAAATGAAGAACTTTTTGGAGTTCCCTTGTGGTGCAGCCGATTAAGAACCCAGAGTTGTCACTGCAGCGATTTGAGTTTGCAGCTGTGGCTCGAGTTCGATCCCTGGCCCAGGAACTTCTATATGCCATGGATGTGGCCCCCCAAAAAATTAAATTAATTAATTCATTAATTTTTAAAATTAAAATTTTTTTTCATAAAAAGATGCTATAAAGATATTGAAAAGGTAAACCACAGGAGTTCCTGCAGTGGGTTAAGAATCTGACTGAAGGAGCTCCCATTGTGGTGGGTTCAATCCCTGGTCTGGCTCAGTGGGTTAAGGATCCAGCATAGCCACAAGCTACTTCGTAGGTAGCAGATGTGGCTTGGATCCGGTGTTGTCATGGCTTTGACATAGGCACCAGTTGCAGCTCCGATTCAACCCCCAGCCTGGGAACTTTCACATGCTGCAGGTGCACCCATAAAAAGAAAAAAAAAGGAATCTGACTGTGGGCTTGGGTTGCTGCAGAGGCATAGGTTTAATATCCAGCCTAGCATAGTGGGTGAAGGATCTGGCATTGCTGCAGCTGTGGATTAGGTCACAGCTCAGCTTGGATTCAGTCCCTGGCCCAGGAACTTCCATATGCCACAGGTGCAGCCATGAAAAGAAAAAAAGAAAAAGAGAAAAAGAAAAGGCAAACCACAGATTGGAAGAAGATATTCATATGGATATAGCTGACAAAAGACTTGTATATAGAATGCATTAAAAAAACTACAAAGCAAAAAGCAAAAGACAGACCAATACAATTAAAAATGAGCAAAAGTCTTGAACAGGCACCTCACAAAAGAAGATATCCATGCCTAGTCCTAACGCCCACTCAAATGGCTAACAAGCATACGACAAAGTTGTCAAAATCATTACTCATCAGAAAAATTCTAATCAAAATCACAATTTTACTCCTGTGCACCCACCAGAATGGCTAAAATTAAAAATACTGAAAATAGCAAGAGTCAACAAGGATATGAAACAACTACAAAATGTCACAGACACTTTGGCAAATTCTTTGGCAACACTTATTAAAGATAAATATCTATCTAGCTGTTGACCCAGAAATTTCACTGTTAGAAATGACAGCATATGTGCACTGAAAGATACAAGAATATTCACAGCAGCTTCATTCACAGCGGCTCCAAATTGGAAACAACCCCAACATATAGTAATAGTTGACTGGTTGAATAACTTGTGGTATATTCATAAAATGGAATGCTTGTAGCAGTAAAAAAGAATGAACTACAGCTGGCCCTTGAACAACAGGAGTTTGAACTGTGCAGGTCCGCTTACTTGCAGATTTTTTTCAATAGTAAATACCACGGGACTGCATGTTTGGGGGCTGGTTGAATCTGAGGATGCAGGACCCAGATAAGGAGGAGGGATGGAGGAAAAACTATAAGTACAGACAAGGAGGAGGGATGGAGGAAAAACTGTAAGTTATATGTGGACTTTTGAGTATCCCAAGGGTCACCATCCCTGTCTCCCACATTATTCAAGGCTCACCTGTGCTTGTACTGTGTACAATATAACAGAACATCTAAATCTCAGAAAGTTGAGCAAAGGAAATGAGGAAAAGAAGACAACTTGCGGTGTGGTTCCATTGATATGACGTTCCAAGTACAGGCAAAACTAAATCTATGGGGAAAGAAGTTCGACTATCCATCACCTCTGGTGGGGGGCGGGATAAATGGGAGACAGAACGAAGCAGCCTTCTGAGATGTTGGAAATATTCCACCTCTTGATCTGGGTGGAGGTTCGTCAGGTGTATTCATTTGTAAAGATTCAATGAGTTGCAGTCTTAAGATTTATATACTTTACTATTTACCTCAGTTTAAAAAAACCCACGTACACCCAAAATGAAAATGGCGAAATTTAAATCAATAGACATTTAATAGAAATGAAAAAGAATCCAACGGAAAGATAATTTTTCTATAAATTTGGAAAATACTGGCTCAGTTTCCACAAAGTACAATTGTGAACACTTGGTGAAACTTAAGATCATATTTCCATGGTGCCAAATGACTGGATCGCAGGAAATACCCAAGGAACTACTTGAAATGCTTTCCATACTCATCCTGCTGTTTGGTCATATGTAGATCCAGCCTTGAATCTGCTGAAAAAGTGATGGTGGAATTGCAGTATCCAGGAGACTCCTTCCTTCTCTTCAAAAGAGAAAAAGAAACAGAAAAGAGGGGAGCTGCTTATCTCAGAGAGGCTGTTATTATTCCTCTTCGTGAAGGTCGCCGTATTTATGATACTTCGACTCTACCTGGAAAGAGGATGGGGGCTCAAACACTCCGTGCATATAAAGTCATATGAGTAATTTAATTTCAATAGGCAGTTTTTTTTATTCAAAAGTAAATTTATTATTTTAAAGAAGATTGGGGTTTTTTTTTATTTACTTACAAAATACGTCAAGGGATAGTGAATCAAATCCTGGAAGGATAGCCTAGTAAAGAGAATGGAAGATTTTCTAAACAATCTCAATCACAGTAAAACAATTTTGGAATAAAACAAAATTGTTTAAATAAAAGAGATACTAATAGGCAGTTCTTTTATTCTTGCACTTTTCATGCAGATAAAATATGGCAATGCTTGATCAAAAACAGAGACCTTACCTAACTGGACATTGTGTCTTTAGCAAACTTTGGGAAGACCATCCTTCCAAAATCCTGATCAACCTGTGTGCAGCACTACTGAGGCTAAACCTGGTATTTCTGGTCAATTGCTGGTCGTCATCCTTGAAGAAAGTGGGACTTTGCATCCCAGCAGCAATGGCACTTCATTACTTCCTGCTCGTTTCTTTGACGCGGATGGGCCCGGAGGCGGTCCACGTGTATTTTGCTCTAGTCAAAGTCTTCAACATATACATTCCCAATTATATTCTTAAGTTTTGTCTGGTTGGTTGGGGTGAGTATCTCTGCCACCGTCCTTGATGTCTCTGTTTCAAGCCTGTGTCTAACTCCAGCTCCATTAGACAAGTTATTCAGGACCAAATTGCCATTATTATCATAGGCAAGGAATTAATGATTGCCTTACTGGTGTTTGGGTGGGCATTTCTTTTTCTGCCTGTATTGCTCTATAAATTCAACTTTTAACCTCAGTGGTGAGGAAATGGTCCACAAATATTTCCCAAGCACCTGCCTGTGTGCCAGGCTGAATGCTGCATCTGCAGGAGTGAGCCTGTCGGCTTTTATCCTTTCCTTTACTCAAGTTACGATCCCAACGAATTCTCATGGATATAACAGCCAGTACTGAGGTAGTACCTGCAGGAGCTGGACACGGTCCTAAGTGTCTCTTTGAATCTAAGTGTCTCATACTTATTTCATCTTCAGGATATCTCTATGGGAAAGGTTTCAGCGTTATCCCTATTTAAGAGACGAGGACACTGAGGCACAGAGAGATTAGGTAATTTGCCAGAATTCGCATGGCTGGGATTGGAAAGGACTGGTGCGGTAAGAGAGGGTGCTGATTCGCTCATACCTCATGACTCTCCCCATCACTGCTGCCCTGTAGACGAAGCCAGGGAGGAACACAGCATGAATAGTTCCTAATTTAAATGTCATTTTGTTGGTCGGCTTCCCTGTGTTTCTAGCTGACGTGGTTAATTCAGCTCCTCTCTCACCCTTCGCCTACTCGAAATGGTTTTGGGTTCAGAGAATGGGTTGTATCCGTAGGAGATGTGTATTAAGTGGGATGCACAGGATCCCTGGCAAGATAGGTTTTATCTCCCACTGCCTTTGTGAAGACAAGAGCTGCCCAACTAGCTACTCATCCTTTTAATGAGTTCATTAGCGTTGTACCTGCTTTCTTTAGAGATGCAGTTAGTGCTATTATCCATGCTAACGTGGGATGCAGAGACAGGCAAATAGTAAAGCATAATCTAAAAAATGGTTTTAGTAGACTCCGAATCCATCGGAAATACAAAGCCAAAAGCAGTCTGTACACCCCCCTTTATGCCTGGCGACCCTCAACTCTTGAAAGATAGAAAAATGTGGAAGAGGCTTCATGACTAATCCCCACAGCGATAACCCACATCTGGTTAACTGTGAAGGGGCTGGAAATAGCGCTCCATCCCCCGGCATCACTCCTTCTCAGCTTCCTCTCCCAACCCTTCCTCCTTGACTTGCTTCTTCCATGTTGGTGTTCCCCAAGGCTGGCTTCCCATCTCTTTGATCTTGGCATAGGCCATACACACTTGCTGGGGTGCAGGGGGAGGCAGGAAAAACCTGGGGAGTGTCAAGTACACACCCAAGCCAAGGCCGAGCCAAGGCCAAGCCCTGACTGGCTCAACCAGTAAAGATACAACGAGCTGCTCTCAGATTCAGTCGATTACTTATGTAGACAGTGAAAAGGTGCCAGCTTCCAAGTCCTTGTCCCCCACACTATAAAGAATGACACCAAAACAAAAGGAAACACATGGCTGCCACATGAGTTATGAGATCCCCCGCTGCTGGGAAGCCAGCTCTAAACTGAAGCTGTTCGAGTTTATATTGTGCAGTTCCTTGGGGAGGGGGTGGCAGGGAGCAAAGCCCCACATCCCCTCAGAACCCAGGAGGTGATTATAAACTGTCTTGTGACAGCCTCCCAGAGGACGTGGGCTGGCGACAGGAGATGGCCTTGGCGTCTGGAATTCATAGAGGATCACAAGGCATTCTGCCAAAATTCAGGTCAGCTGTGGATCAAGCCTTTGCCTGCTTGGCCTCTGTGGACACCTGCGAGGTTGGCCAGGGAGCCATGGCAGAGCCGGCCACTACAGGGAGTTTCAGAGCATTTAAATATTAGACAGATGCAATCAACTATAAGGAAAATAAATATTAGCTTCTATTTGTTTGAAGTTCTGCCTTCCTAATGCCAAAGCAACCTGTTGAAAAGGTTTCATTCCTTTATTTAAATCTCTGTCTGAGGCGGCAGATCTGCCTGTCCACATTTTTTAATAACCAGTCGGGTTCTTTTTTAATTAGCAAAGTGTAAACACAACCTGAGGACTGTCTCACAACTTCCTTCCTAAAATTCGAGGCCTCCCTCCCTCCCTCCGGCCTCCAACAGGTACTTTTTCAGCATCTACCTCACGCTGGGCACTGTGCTAGGTGTGCCCTATACACATCAGAAGGGATTGTCCTATTAATCACAGAACGGGACAATGGAGGAATTTTTAAGATGCTTGGCACTCTGGGGTTTGACACAGCTTTGGAAAGTATCTTAACAAAACCCCTAAAATATGTGCGGGGGTAATGCTCCTAGTTTAGGAGAAATACACTATTAGCAATAAAGAAATCATTTAAGTTTTGCAAATGTACATGTAATTGGATTTGAAAACCCCGTGTCTATACTCATGTCACGCTTTGACCACTTTGACTGAACTGATTGCTTTATTATACACTCTGGCTGAATTGACTGGTCGTTAACTGGTCGATCTAGTCAAAATGTCAAACTAGTAACGAGTGTGGAAACAGCTCCCCTGTCAGAACAGCACTGAAGGCTGCAGCTGATTGCCTGTGCCCTTCCTCCAAGGTGACCTAGACAAAGCTTACCGGGAGCTAATGGGCAGCATTGAAAAGGAGACAAATTGGCAGCTCCATCGTCTGAGAAGAAAGGCTTGAAGTGAACTTGCATTCCCATGAACTAGATACTTTCATTGCCAAGTTGATTTTTGGCACTTGTGCTATTTTTAATACCCTGTGGGTGTTGTATTGGTGCCATTGGCATGCTGTTTAGTTTAGCAGATTGGAGAACTCCTAGAAATGTTTAACTTGGAAGAATTCACAAACATTTTGCAAACAATGGTATTTTGATGCCCGCACATCTGTGTATCATTTCAACAGTGTCTTAATGTATCCGCGCCCACAGTCATTGATTAGGAGCGCTCCTCCGCTTCCTAATTGGATGCCTTTGGCTTGCTTCCCCACTCTAGGGATCCCAGCCCTGGTGGTGGCCATCATATTGGGTGCGAAAAAGTGTAGGGCTGGGACTCTGAGCTCAACGACTCCGTTGTAAGTACCAGCCGCTCTGCTTCTCAGCTGGTGTTCCTGGCGTGGGGCTTGGTCGTGACACTGGTTTCAGGGAGGGGCTTGGCCTCAGCCTTTTTACCCTAACACGGTCATTCATGGGAGCCCTGGTATAATGGTTAGGTGTCTGGGCTCCGTAGGACCTTGGACAACATACTTTACCTCTACCTTCCTTTGCCTCCTCTGGAAAGTGGGGATAATAATGTGTGCTGTCTGTGTTGGGT
This sequence comes from Sus scrofa, assembly GCF_054392235.1. Lineage (NCBI taxonomy): Eukaryota > Metazoa > Chordata > Mammalia > Artiodactyla > Suidae > Sus > Sus scrofa. The sequence goes on from NC_139401.1 coordinate 121,768,870, forward strand.
GCAGATTAAAATGACATCATGTACATAAAGTACTCAGTGGGTGGCCTCTGCCAGGGTAAGCGCTGCATACCCGCAGCTATTATTTATTTAATTTAATTTTGAATTATTTTATTTTACTTTTGTGGCAGGCAAAGAGCTCTCAATTTATTCCCTGGGAAGAGAATAATGACAGAATTACAATGCAAGGAAACGTAAATAAAAGAAATCGAGGAGTTCCCATCGTAGCGCAGTGGTTAACGAATTTGACTAGGAACCATGAGGTTGCGGGTTCGGTCCCTGCCCTTGCTCAGTGGGTTAACGATCCGGCGTTGCTGTGAGCTGTGGTGAAGGTTGCAGACGCGGCTCAGATCCCACGTTGCTGTGGCTCTGGCATAGGCTGGCAGCTATAGCTCCGATTTGACCCCTAGCCTGGGAAACTCCATATGCCGAGGGAGCGGCCCAAGAAATAGCAAAAAGACAAAAAAAAAAAAAAAAAAAAAAAAAAAAAAAAAAAAAAAAAAGAAAGAAAGAAAAAGAAAAAAAAAAGAAATCGACGTTACAGACGTCTGGCCACTATGGTGATGAGAAAGCTTGCAGAACTGGGAGTTCCCGTTGTGGCACAGTGGAAATGAATCTGACTAGGATCCATGAGGTTGCAGGTTCGATCCCTGGCCTCGCTCAGGGGGTTAAGGATCCGGCGTTGCCGTGAGCTGTGGTGTAGGTCACAGACTTGACTCAGATCTGGGTTTGCTGTGGCTGTGGTGTAGGCCGGTGGCTACAGCTCCGATTCAACCCCTAGCCTGGGAACCTCCATATGCCGCGGGTGCGGACCTAAAAAGACAAAAAAAAAAAAGAAAGAAAGAAAGTTTGCAGACCTTTGCAGTTGCAGTGGCCACTGTAAGGAAACACTGAAACAGGTTGGAAAACATTTTCTGTGTTTCAACGACAAAGGTCTCCCCTGAACTAGACTCCACCACTTTCCTTTGTAAATTGGTTCAGCTTTGTTGGCCTGTTGCTCTTCTTTGCTTTCTTTCTTTTTCTTTTCTCTGTTTGGTCTATAAGCCCAGCTCTTCTGTTCGCTCCCCCACAGGTACCAGAGAGTAGCCACTCACGTGGCTCCACCTCTGTAGAACCTTCTTTCACAGGCCTGTAGTAGTTACCATGCGGTCCTTCACACTTTGGATTGTTTTTTCTTTTACTCACCCGTGCCCGTTCTTTGTATCTGAGCCTCTCAAGTTCTTTTCCGCTATAGATTTTTCCTCTCCCACTGGACTGGAGTCAAATGCACGAGGTCTTGCCCCCTCCAACTCCTCCGGCTTTCATATTGAGATGACAGTGGCCAGAGGGTCAAAATGATACTGCCCCCGCCAGCAGATGCCTTCTAATTAGAATGCCCGTTACCCTCTCTTTCCCTTTTTTCTTCCCTTCCTTCTCATCTCCTCCTCCGTCCTCCCTCATTGCCTTTTTTTGTGACTTAAAAGGCCTCCCATGTCTAGCGGATGGTGACCCAAAGCAAAAGCAAAACCAGAACAAAACTAACTCCACCCGCCCCCGCCCTGAAAAGACCGCTATCAGACGCGAATTGGTTAGTGAGAAGCAGACGGCTCTAAGAGCTTTTTAAAAAATAATGATATGCTGAAGACATCATACATGCACAAGGTACAAAATTCAAATGAACAAAAGGGTAGAGGATGAAAAATGAGGCCCACTCCCAACATCCAGCGCCCCAGTTTCTCTCCCTTGATGCAACTCTTATTCCTAACCAGGGAATTTGGAACGATACCATTTGTTACCTAAATGGTAGCTGTACACCATTTGGTACTTAACGATAAGCCTTGGAGATGATTCTCTATCCAAACATACAGCGCTGCCTCTATTGAAGAGTTTTCTTGGCGTTCCCTTGTGGCATGGCAGGTTAAAGATCTGACATTGTCACTGCAGCAGGCTGGGTCACAGCTGTGGCTCGGGTTCGATCCCCAGCCCAGGAAGTTCCACAGGCTGTGGGCACAGCCAAAAAATAAAAAGTTTTCTTAAGTATCTCTTAAGGCTGAAGATGGTATTCGGGGAACCCTAAGTATTAGACTCTTTTGGGGGAAATGAAATGCTTTTCCCCCCTCACTCCCTCCCAACCCACACAAACTCACATCCACAGAAAAGAATCCACACCACCACGAGCAGTGTGACCACAGGGGAGTTTCCTGGTTCTGGAAAAGAGGTCTCAGCTAAGGTGACACGCAGTTCAGTGAGTGAGGCCTGTCTCTGTTCAAAAATCAGAGGTAGTGCCTTTAGCCATTGGAACTGTTATGAGATGAAGTGTCTGTTCACATGAGTCACAGCGTGTTCCTTCTGTAATAGAAACTGCAGTGCCATTAAGCAATCCAATAGCCAGTGCTGCCTTTTGTAGTTCAAACCTGTAGCTGTGGTGGGAGGTTGGAAATAAACATCCTATTTGAAAGCAAGACAGCCAGAGCTGTCCTCTTTTTGTTGCATTTTCATTAACTCTGATAATCTCATCATCCTTTGAGATGGCATTCCGAAAAGCCAGTCACGGCCCATGTCTTTTCACTGTGATATTTATCATGCAAAGCAGAATTGAGTCTGCAAATAAAAGCTCAGGTGTCAGCCACTTTGGGGGGAAATACATAATTTGTTTTTCTGCTGTTGAGGAAGAGAATAGCCTCCCAGGGAGTTTCTGAGAGGTTTCTGCATGCGAAGGGCAGGAACAGCCTCTAGGATTTCTAACTTCATGCTGGGAAGAACCCTGCCCTGGGGCTCAGAAGACCGGGGTTGGTTCTCGGCCCAGCCCTGCCCCCAATGAGCAAGTGTGAGCTCTGTGGAGCTGGTTTGCACTCTAGGCCTAGGCAATCTGTGAAATGGAACTGACCCAGTGATCATAGTCTCATTAAAAGTAGGAGTTTATGGAGTTCCCTTGCAGCACAGCAGGTTAAGGCTCTGGTGTTATCCTTGCAGCAGCTTAGGTCATTGCTGTGGTGCAGGTTTGATCTCTGGTCCGGGAACTTCCACATGCCCTGAGTGTGGCCAAAATTTAAAAAAAAAAAAAAAATGAGAGAGAGAAAATAGAAGTTTATGTTTCTCTTCCTTACCATGGCCTCTCTCGTTGGTCTCTTCCAGTTGTTGGATTAAAGATGATCCTGTCTTTTACGTCTCAGTGGGGGCTTCTTTTTGCCTCACATTTCTCACGAAGCTCGCCATGCTCGGCACTGTTCTCGCTCAACCGAATGCCATGAAATCCCAAAGCCAGAAGCCTCGGCGGAAGATGACCCTGCATGACCTCAAGGGCACAACAAGCCCCACATTCTTACTTGGCCTCATCTGTGGCTTTGCCTTTTTTTGGCTTCGGGACCTGTAAGGATCCTTTTCTTGTATCTTTTTGCCATCTTTAACACTTTGCAAGCTAACCGTTGCTTCTCTGTACTTTCTGTGGTTAGCGTGACCGCCACCAAGATTTTTGCTGCTTTGGAAAGTCTCACCTTTTGGGGATTCAAAGGAGGAAAAGATACTCCCAGAGACCTCTGCTGTCAATGACTGACAGGCAGCTGTTAGAACCATTGGCTCAATGCTAGGGCTTCATTAAATGAACCTACTCTCTCTTCCTCAGGGCTGTGGAGAGAAGCCCGGATAGCTAACGCCACTCCAGCTGGCTGGCAATGTCTACGGCAAACCCTTAATGGCAATACTTCCTACAGTATTTATTGCATCCAGGCATTGTGCTTGTCAGTGTACCGATTCACACTTGCGTTGACATTTTGAAGCACACAAACGCATTGAACATAACAATTACTGGACAGGAAAAACATCAAACTGTTGACACCATAGACTCTGGCTGCTTCGGATATCCTAATACTCTAGGAAGGAGCCACGTTAGGAAATTGCAGCGCCATAAAGGATTGAAGGTGAAGAGCCGAGAGCAGTTGGGCATGGTAAGAGGTCAAGGTTCTGGTTTTGGTTTTGCTACAAATCACCCTTGAAAAAGTCACCACAGCTGGTTGAATTAGACAATCCTAAACTAATAGCTTGATAGCTCTCTCATCTCCTTTCTAATTTCTGGTGAAAGGAGCAAATGATTAATATCATTATATGGTAGGCCAAAGATGTCATGAGAAGTAAAAGCTAGGGGTCTGGTTAACACACATTTGAATAGTTGCTGATGTTCATTTTAACCTGATTTTGCCTCAGGAAACATCTTGGCAGGAAGAAGCATGCAGAATGGTTTCCTGGGTGTATCAAATTCCACCCCATGCTCTTATCTTCAAGTTTGGCCCAGTTCATTTGGGCTTTGGGGGCAGGTTGTGGGTCGACTTGGGCAGTGCATGGAGTTAGGCTCTCTCTTACTGCTCTTAACTACTTTTTCATTCAATAAATACTTTTACCAGAGTACAGTGAGCTGGTGGGCCCATAGGATGCTCCAGCAAGGAAGAGTTCTATGGTCAAAGAAATTTGGGAAATGCAGAAAACTACCTTTCCTCGTTATTGAAATGGGACCATGTGCATTAGTGTGATAAAAGCTCTGAGAAATTCTGCTGGGGGAAAAAACTGTAAAATTTTGTTTTTCTAGTTTTTGTTCATATTGTTTGTTTGTTTGTTTGGCCTTGCCTACAGGATGCCGAAGTTCTTGGACCAGGGATCGAAACCAGGCCACAGCAGTAACCTGAGCCACAGCAGTGACAACGCCAGGTCCTTAACCACTAGGCCACCAGGGAACTCCTAAAATTTTGTTTTAAATTTGGCATTTTAAAGACCTCAGAATCCTTTGTCACTGTGGTGCTTAACCCATAAGGAACCTTGGGAAATATGAGTTGGAATGCAGTTATTTTAAGCCAGGTGTCCCCAAGGTGCTGCAGGGGAATAGGGGAGCAATCGGCAGTAAGGTAGAGTTTTTGACCTCGAGTCCTGTGATTCAAGAAACCATCGCATTTTAGAGCCATGAGACTGTCCCCTGGGATTCCCACAACCTCGTATGGCCGATTCCGATGGGAATGTAAAAAGACACCAAATGCGTTGTTCTCCCACCACAGGTCACCTTTAATCCTCCGGCAGTAGGGGCAGAATCAGGCTATCGGTGCTTGGTTGCATCCCAGATCGTTGGCTGAGGCCCTGGTGATGGTCCTGCCCTTTTTCCCTCTTGATGCTACCTGGCCTCCGTTGAAATACCCTGGTCTCAGCAGCACGGTGCTTGGAGAACAAGCGGCCTTGCTCTAGAATGTGTACCGAAGCGGCTCTCTTCCTCAGCTACCACTCCAGGCTTTTCATGGGCTCACAAATTCCGAGGAGAAACACACTTAACCCTGTGGAAAGAGGGGTTCAAGGGAAAACTGACCAGAAACCAAAAAGCAAAGAAGCTTAGAGCTTAGAAGGGAGGAGGGGTGTTTGCAGAGCAGTGGATGCTTCCTCCCTGCAGTGGAAGGAGAGGGTAGTGTCATCATGGGAAGGCTAGATGGGTCCATGCAGAATCCAATGGGGGGAGTTCCCGTTGTGCCTCAGCAGGTTCAGAACCCACTGGTATCCATGAGGACGCAGGTTCAATCTCTGGCCTCAGTGGGTTAAGGATCCAGCGTTGCCGTGAGCTGTGGTGTAGGTCGCAGACGCGGCTCAGATCCCGAGTGGCTGTGGCTCTGGTGTAGGGCGGCGGCTACAGCTCCAATTCGACCCCTAGCCTGGGAACCTTCATATGTCAAGGGTGCGGCCCTAAAAAGAGAAAAAGAAAAGAAAAAGAAAAAGAATCCAAAAGGAGTTCTCCCGAGGACGAGAACCGGAGTCCCAAGGATCCAGCATCAACAGAACCAGGCTGTCCCTGTCAGATGTGCTTTATGTCAATCAAGCTCCAAGCCTTCCTAGTTCCTAGTCCCGCCTGCAAGATCAAGTGTGCCATCTTGCAGAGAGGGTGTTTGGGGAGCTCTGAGATTCAAACTCAAGTTACACATGCACACACCTCCCAAATACTCCAAACGAGAATGCAATGGGACAAGTGGACAAATTAACCATTGAAAAGGCAGATGGCAAGTATGCAATTCTGGCTGAAGGGGGTTGCCCTGCAGTCAGGTGTGAAAGAAACGATGCTCTTGATGAGCCATATCTGAAGGAGGGATTCACAAATAAAAATGCAGGTGACAAAAACCTGACATCTTCCCCCATGCCTCTGTGCTGGTGAGTAAGCAGATCAATCTGTTATTGGAAAGAAAAGGGAAGGCTGTCAGGCAGAGGGGGAGAGCTGGCAGGCAGCTCATTCGAATTCACAGAATAACCTTTAAGTCTGAGAACGCGCTCAACTCCATGCAGGAAATCAGAGCAGTAAGAGGTGCTGCTTAACCATTGCCCCTTGTTCTTGCTAAAGCTGGAGGAGTTTTACCTGCTGGGGGACGGGGCTTTGCTCACCTCAGGCAGCTGGACCACCTTCCAGGTGGCCGCTGCCCAGAAGAAGAGTGAACGCTGCTGGCTTCATCACCACAGTTGTTCGTTACAAATGGAGATAAAGCCCTCGGGGGAGGTAATGAGACGCGTCATTCCATGTAGCCTCCGGATTGCTGTCTCCCACCTGGAATCAGAGCGCCTCAGGGCCGGGGCCGGGGGACCCAGACCTCCCCCCCCTCCAACTGCCCATTGAGTGACAGGAAGTCACAGGCCTCCACCTGAAACCTCCCGGAGACAGGGAGCTCCCCACTCTATAAAACAGAGTATTTAACGTCTCTTTTTGCCTTTCTTTTCAACAAAATCGTAGTATAGTTGTTGTACAATATTATATAAGTTGCAGGTGTGCAATATAGTGATTCACAGTTTTTAAAGGTTATACTCCATTTGGAGTCATAAAGTATTGGCTCTCCTCCCTGTGTTGTACAATATATCCTTGTAGCTTATTTTCCGCCTAATAGTTGGTACCTCTTCCTCCCTCCCTCTACGTGGCCCCTGCCCCTCCCCCTCCCCCGGTAACCACTAGTTTTCATGTCTCTTTTTTTAAAAATGGAAAAATATGTGACACACGACGTTGTGTACATTTAAGGTGCACAACGTGTTGATTTGACAGGTTATATATTGTAGCATGATTGCCATTGTCACTTCTATCAGCTCTGAATCTTATCTGGGTCATCCTTTTCTGAGGGGGCAGAGGTTGGAGGAGGGAGAGAGAGAGAGAAAGACAGAGGGAAATGTCTTTTATTACCTAACCTTGGACGTGACGTGCCATCACTTCTGCCATATTCTGTTGGTACCGCGTGGGAGGAGAGTATTAAGGTTGTGCAAACCAGGATATGGGGACCACTGAGAGCCAGCACAGAGGCTGGTCCCCATTGCAGAGAGCCTGATCTCTCAAGCTCTAGGATGGACAGCAGCCCAGGAGGAAAACTGTGGTTGACATGCAATCTTGATACAGATCTTGCCATCACGCCATTGGGAAGGAGGCTAGAATGGTGACCTCAGAAAGCCAGTGATGGCCTTGGGCTTCCTTGGAGTATTGATGGTGGCAAAAGCAGGCTTGAGTCCAGGCATTGGCGACGGCAAGCGAAAGAAGCTGAGAGAGACTGAGCGTCTTCTCCTGGCTGAGGCGTCCTCATTTTCGTGTTTCACTGCGGGACGAAGGGGGCGTGGCCGAGACCATGCAGCCGCCTCTCTGCTGCAGGTGGTTGTGGCTGGGCAACTGTTCTGGTAAGAGGCCGGCGTGCAGAAGGTTTTGAATTTTCCAGGTTTTACAAGCTGATGAGATGAACTTGTCTCCTGACATGAGTTCATGCAGGATCAGCATCAAACGGAGGCTGTTTCCATGTCAGGAAGATGATTTGTACTTTTGTGGGGAGATGAATGAATTCAGGTGAAGGATGGGACTTGGGCCGTATTTGGACGCAGTGAAGTTCTCTTTGGTCCTCAGACCGCTTCTCCTTGCTGTCCTCTGGGTCTCAGTTCAATTAACGGAACATTAGTTGAATGCCTGCTGCGTTCCAGGCACCGAGTCCCTGGGGCCTTCTGGCCCGTAGCCCACAGTGGGCTGAGTGGATGTGGGAAGCAATGAATGATGATGCAGGAGGAGAGAACTTGTCAGCATCCCTAAGATGCCCAGCTGGTGGGCTGCCCAGAGGGGTCCATGGCCCTTCCTGCACAGTGGGGGATGTAGTGGACTCTGGCGTTGCCTCTGAGGGTATCTCCAGCCCAGGCAAACTGGTTTTCTCTCCTTCAAAAGGCTCTTCCATCCAACTCAGATAGCTTCACTCAGTCTCGGTGCAAACCTCAGCTTATTGCCTTTATGTAAGGCGGTGTTTGAACTGGAAGATTCTATAAGTAGCACAGAGATCTTGTTCCTTTTTTTTTTTTTTTTTTTTTGTCTTTTTAGGGCCACACTCATGGTATGTGGAGGTTCCCAGGCTAGGGGTCAAATCAGAGCTGTAGCCACCGGCCTAGGCCATAGCCACAGCAATGTGGGATCCGAGCCGCATCTGCAACCTACACCACAGCTCATGGCGACGCCGGATCCTTAACCCACTGAGTGAGGCCAGGGATCGATCCTGCGTGCTCATGGATGCTAGTCAGATTCGTTTCCACTGAGCCATGATGGGAACTCCTCTCATTCTGTTTTGCTGGCACGTCAGTAACCTGCTGGTCCCTGTGCTGGGAAGGCAGGCATCCTTGGTGAGTGAATTGGCTCTGCCTGTACCACACGTTAGAGTTCAGATGCCTCACAACTTCATAGAAAAGCTGACTTGCAGAGCTCCCGTTTTGGCTCAGTGGGTTAAGAACCCAACGTAGTGTCTGAGAGCATGCGTGTTTGATCCCTGGCCTCCCTCAGTGGGTTAGGCATGGCCGTGAGCTGTGGTGTAGATTGCAGATGCAGTTCGGGTCCTGTGTTGCTGTGGCTGTGGTGTAGCCTGGCAGCTGCAGCTCCGATTCGACCCCTAGCCTGGGAACCTCCATATGCCACAGATGCAGCCCTAAAAAGACAAAAAGAAAAGAAAAGAAAAACGGACTCTCTGAGGCACCCAGAGAGAATGCTCTGTACATTGGGCTTTATATTTTTAACAGGATTCCTGAGACATAATTTACCCACAGGAAGTGTAGAATTGGACGAGTTTCATGTTTTTAGCTGTCTGGGGTGTCGCTGCAGATGTGGGCTCAATGTTGGGCAGAAGCGGGAAAGACCGAAGAAGACCTTTGAGCACAGCCTCCCTCAGGATAACTGCAACGAGTTCCATTTTGAGATCTTTAGGCCCCACACAAGGCACTCCTTCAGAAATAAGCTCCAAAAAGGGGGAGACAAAAGCCTCTGCCATCCACACTTAGATTCCAGAGGTGTCGAATGAATGTGAGGCCATAGGCATGGACTTGGGAAATGGTGCCTCCTCAAAACTAAACGTGCTCCCCTTCATCCACAGGAAGCCAAGCTTCTAGGTACACAACCAGATGTTGAGGTGGAGACAGGTGTTAGGAGGAGAAGTGTCAGGGAAGGATTGGTGTAAAGGCCTGAAGTCATGAGAAAGGCAAACTAGAACAAGAACTTAAGAACCTCAAGGTGAGGTTGTGATGGCTCCGTGTTCTGTGCATCCTGTGAAACCCGAGTGCCATGGCCTTTGCTTCCCTTTCTTAAAGACCCAAGCAGACTCCAGTGGGCACAGAACACCAGTGGGGGCCTGGCTCTGGTCATCCTCTCACCATCTCACTGTTGGCGCTAGAGCTGCCCTCGTCCACTTGTTTTCATTATATTGGTTCCACCAGAAGTTCTACTTCCAAGGGCTGCAGCCAATCTGGAAGCAGTACGGTGGGTTGAAAAAAAGAAAGAAAAGCACCAAACTTGGAGTCAGAAGGCTTTGACCCTAATCGCTAACTCCGTGCCCTTGGGGACATGGCTTCCCTACCCAGAGCTATGTTCCTTCTGCCTTCAACTTGGTGGGGGCCGGGGGGGGGTGGGCAAGATGGATTATCTCCCAAGTGCTTTACCAGTTTCAGGACTGCGTGAGGCAATGCCATGTACCAGTCGAGTCCATTTTTGCAGACTGCGTGGGAGTCTCCATTTCTGCGTGGGAAAGTTGGTGCATATGGAAAAACTCTTTCCCTGCCACCAGCATCCATCAAACTCTGGCCAGCTACCTTGCAGATATGTGGGTGCTCACGTGGAGCCCCTAGGGAGCCATGGCGTATAGACTGCACACATTGTGGAAGCTCCTTAGCAGATGAGAATTGGGGCTGAGGAATGTTGTTTCATTAGCACATATACAGCCCCAAGTACCTATTTTTCATAGTAAATACTATGTCCAAGATTTTAAAGTTGTCGCACCAAGCTATAGACCTGGAGAGGCAGCATCCAGATGTTCCTCAGTTGTGACATCTTGTCCCTCAGCCAGTGGGATAGGGAGTCCAGCCTCTTGGGCCACGGGGTCTAAAACTGCAACCTGGATGCGGCCATCAGACATAATGGCAGCCAGAAACTCGATTCCATTAGAATCGGGTGAAAACGTGTGCCCTCTGTACCACTAGGCACTGCCAGGCTTGAGAATCAGCTAAACCTTCACAGCAGGAATATCAGATTCATAGGGGAGACATATAGGTGTGTTACCATTTTATGTTGTCTCTTGCTGGAGGCCTCCACGGCTTTGTCCATCCTCAGCCTCCCCTAGGTGAAGGTGACTGTGAATGACAGAGCCCCTCAGTCACAGGCAAGGAGAACAGATGCATCTGTAATTGCCTAACAATGCTGTCGGGAAGAATTCATTCACCCCAGATTTACATTAAACCCTCCCAGGCAAGCACTGCCACTTTTACTTGCTTTCTAATTCTTCTATTCACGCCTTCATTTGATAAACATGTCTTATGACGCTACTGGGTGCAAAGTCCCTAATGCCACGGCTGAGCATGCTTGATTTTTTTTTTTTCTTTAATGCAGATGACTTTGAGGAAGATCCCAACTGTTTCCCTCCCTTGAGTTGTGAAGTTGTGCCTAATTGTGTGAGAAGAATATTACCTGTGGAAATTAAAATGAATTCCATTCACAAAGATTTCTCCAATAAATCCGAGCAGAGATACCCGCCTCCCCCACCCCCAGATTGGGGGAAATGTTGAGTTTGTGAAAACCATCTGCTCCAACTGCGTATTCTCAATATTGTTTTGGAAGGGGCAGGATGAGATAGCATTTGGTGAATATGAAAGCCAGACTAATTCTATTCATTGTAATAGCTGTTTCTTACTTTTTGGGAGGGAAGATTTGAGTCTGGAGGTATGATATAGTAGATGTAAGCTGTATATAACATCGGAGATTTGGTTTCAAAAGCTTTAAGGTGTTCCCGTTGTGACTCAGTGGGTTAAGAACCCGACTAGTATCCATGAAGACATGGGTTCGATCCCTGGCCTCCCTCAGTGGGTTAGGGATCTGGCGTTGCTGCTAGCGGCAGTGTACCTTGCAGACGCAGCTTGGATCTGGCATGGCTGTAGCTGTGGCTGTGACCGGCAGCTGCAGCTCCGATTTGACCCCAGGCCTGTGAACTTCCGAATGCTGCAGGTGTGGCCCGAAAAAGCAAAAAAATCCCCCCCAAACAAAAAACAAACCAGCAAATGAAAACAACTCTAAGTGTCCATATCTGGAGAGAGAGAAAAAATAATGATCAGGGTCCTTACTATGCTGAGAGTAAAGCCATGTCGGGTGGTCAGTGTTTCCAGGTACCCCACTGCCTGATGCCCGCCCAGAAAGTAGATAACAAGAGCCACAAGGTCATATGTTTTGGGGGAAAAAATGTCATCCTGTTGGCCTGTCGTGACAAAGTGCCTGAAATCCCCATTATTCAAGTCATGCTTTTGACTGAAGCCTTTTGTTAAAATGTCAACATGTTTTGCGAAGAAGGTAGCTCATCTGTCCACGGACACCCATGAGTTCCTTAGTGGGGGGCGAACTTCTCAGCCGAGACACCCCTGAGGGCACAGCAGCCGGGGTCCAGAGAAAGACAACAAAACAGGAGCTTCTGAAGCCAGTGGTTCTCCCTAGGGAGGAAAGGGCAGGTCAGGGTGAGCAGGAGTGTAGGGGGGATGGAGGCGAGAAGAGTCCCCCAAAGGCCACAGAGGGGCCCTTGAAGATGAATGTTCTGTTCCTCACACCCTGTGGCTAAGCATGGTGGGTGGCCTTCCTAATTTTACCCCAAATGCTGTCACCAAGGCTTCCCAGCTAGGCAGGCTGCTTGCATTTGGCTTGAAGTAGAAGTGAGTAAAGAGATGAACATTCTGGAAGAATACACAAGCAACTAATGTCGGTGGTGGCTTTCTGGAAGGGGAATTTGGGTATCTGGGAACAGGGAGGAAGGGAGGATTCCTTTTCACCCCAGACCTCTTTATAGCTTTCAAACCTTGCACTGAGAGAGTGTACTGCCCTTCAAGAAATAAATAAGGGGTTCCCCAGTGGTTCATCAGGTTAAAGGTCTGGCATTGTCACTGCAGTGGCTCAGGTCACTGCTCTGTGGGTTGCATCCCTAGCCTGGGAACTTCCACATGCCATGTGTCTAGCTAAGAAAGGGAGGAAGGAAGTAAGAAAGAAAGAGAGAGAGAGAAAGGAAGGAAGAAAGAAAAATAAAGACAATTGCACCATTCCTATGAGAAAGAAAGAAAAATTCCTGGGTTTCAACACCACGGATCTAGTCCCCCATCACTCTTGTAAATGTGTGCGGTGCAGTGGGCTACAGAGACAGCGGGGCTGAGTTCAAATCCCAGCTCTGGACAGAGACATGATAGTGATTCCTCAATGTGAGACTTGGGACAGTAATAATTTATCACAGAGTTAAAGTGAGGTTTGCATGAGATGAGGGCTATACATTTTCCAGGACAGTGACACGAGGCACACCTTAACGACTTTCTCTTTCTAACTGCAACCCACTCACCTCTCACTTCCCCATGGCTCACCCGCCCTGTCTACCCCATTAAAGCTATCACATGGGAGGAGTTCCTGTCATGGCTCAGTGGTTAATGAATCTGACTAGCATCCATGAGGATGCAGGTTCAATCCCTGGCCCCATTCTGTGGCTGTGGTGTAGGCCGACAGCTGCAGCTCCAATTAGACCCCTAGCCTGGGAATCTCCATATGCTGTGGGTGCAGGCCTAAAAAACAAAACAGCAACAACAACGACAACAAAAAAAACAACTATCCCATGGGACCCTCTAAGCAAGATTTAACACTGACTACTAAACAGACTAGAACAGTGGTGTGTGCCAGTCACTGGTGTGAAGCTCTTGGCTCCTTTTTGTTCCCTCTTCCATCTCACATAACAAAAAATGTAGCTAGGCCCTTAGACCTCTGGGTATCTGCCTCAGACTCAACCCCTTTGCCTATGAAATGTTGTCTTCATGAAATGCCAATCCCTCCGGTCATTTCTGCAGCGTGGGTTCGATCCCTGACCCGGGAGCTTCTGCATGCTGTAGGTGTGGAAAAAAAGAAAGAAAGAAATTCCACATCCATGGTCCCCATGGGGCTTCATGAGGACTTTCTCTTGGAGGAGGCGGGGAAGCGAGTGACTGACTGAGGGAGAAAAGTCTGACAGAATGTGACGCACGAAGTGTCTTGAATGTTAGAAAATGTTGACAATATTAAGTCACCTGCATCCAAAAACAGATGTAGGGACATGACTTGGGTGTACTTGGCCAATCTACAAATATCTACCTTCTGCAGATGTTTTGATTTGGGGGGTATCATTGCGGGCTGTAAAAAAGCCCATGGTTGTATTTCTTTTCAGTGAGTAATAGGATTCCAGTTGTTGTGCTGCCGCCGCCGCCGCTGCTGGGTGATGAATGTACAGCTTGTCTCTAATGACCTGACATGCTGTCAAGAACAGAAACGATATTTTATAGAAAAGTTCATGATTCCTTTCAGGACTCCTCCCGCTAATTAGCAAAACATGGGTTTACTGCAAATTAGCAGACGGTTTGAGACTGTAGGGAAAACATTGATCCAATATCCCTCAGGCATCCTTGGGTTTGCTCTTCCTGGGCCACAAAATAGCTGACCCTTGCATGAAGATGGACCCAGGGGATTATAAGACAGAGACCCCGAACCCTGGTTTTCATTCCTTGGTCGACCCCCAAGCTTTCGTCGAGTCCTGACCACATCTTCCTAGAATGGTAGAGGAGTCCTGTTAGAAAAGGTGATTTTTTGGAGATCTTGGAGCCACAGGTTGACCTCGCCCTAAAGAAAATCGATATGTGAAAAAGAACTTGATTATTGGCCTGTGTTGTCACATCGCTCCAGAGGAGTTCACAACGGATTACATTCTTTCGTGAAGGCGCTTTGCCTTACAGTTTTCTGAGAGTTCCCCCAAATATCTGAAAATATAGTTTGATCCCAACTTCTAAGACCCTTCGGCTCTGATTAAGGGGACTCGGTTGCCTGAGAAGGAAATTGGCTTACTGTTCCCATTTTCCCGGGCCGATGGCTTGATACTCACAAGGTGAGACTGATAGAAAAGGGAGAGGCATGTGGAATTCAGGGCCTTGCACTGGAGAACCCTGCTGTGAGTATTTTTTTTCCCCACCTGCACTCACGGCATATGGAATTTCCCTGAGCCAGGGATCAAACCCGTGCCACAGCAGTGACTAGAGCTGCCGCAGTGCTGGATCCTTAATCCACTGCACCACGGGAGAACTCCCTGGTATTTTTAAAAGACCCAAAAGAAATCGATAAGAAGTGGTAACTTCAAATATTGAAAAAAATTAATCTCATCTAAATGCATAAGAAAACTACAGATGTTTCCTTAACATATGCAGTCCTATGCAAATGATTATGTAAATTAAACAAAAAGTTGAGACTGGCAAATTTGCAAGTTTTCAAGATTTACTTATGTGAACCCAGTATTCGTCGTAGAAACAAGGTGGGGGGTTTGTGCTTACACACTGTATCACTTGGATGAGAGGGGAGGCGAGCCTGAAGGATGTGCTGCATTAATAGGGGGAAGGCACTCAGATCAGGGGACATGCTAGATAGATGGTTAGATGGATAGATAGATAGTTTTCACCTTCAAAATCTGAGCCAGCTCATCCATCATGCTTAGTTGGTTATGGGCAGCTATGGGACTAGAAATGGAAATGAATCTGAGTTGCAGTGAATTTTGATGAAGGCCTAGTTCATGCAAGGAAGATTTAAAAAAAAAAAATTCTCAGCCCCACCAATTCCCAGATGAACGGAAAACTTTAGCACAATTATAGAGGGAGAATAAACACCTAGTTAAGAGGCTCCATCAAATCCTTAGACACTGGCCACTTCGAAGGTATAGACATAGGGGTATACTTCATAGTGATCAGTCTCCCCCAGCCAGCGGACCTAAGAAATCAGGCGTGAAGGCTAACAGAAAGCTGGATTGACTTCCAGCTCTCTCCTATCCAGAAAATATTCTCCTAATCCTTCTTTGCCTCTTTTATTAATTTCAAAATGGTAGTGTAATGTAGCTACTTCGCTGCACCCTGACTTTTTTGATGTTGTTGTTTTACATTTAGCAATGTATCAGGACATAAAGAGGTTTTTTATTTTATTTTATTTTATTTTATTTTCCCACTGTACAGCAAGGGGATCAAGTTATCCTTACATGTATACATTACAATTACATTTTTTTCCCCACCCTTTCTTCTGTTGCAACATGAGTATCTAGACAAAGTTCTCAATGCTACTCAGCAGGATCTCCTTGTAAATCTATTCTAAGTTGTGTCTGATAAGCCCAAGCTCCCGATCCCTCCCACTCCCTCCTTCTCCCATCAGGCAGCCACAAGTCTCTTCTCCAAGTCCATGATTTTCTTTTCTGAGGAGATGTTCATTTGTGCTGGATATTAGATTCCAGTTATAAGTGATATCCTATGGTATTTGTCTTTGTCTTTCTGGCTCATTTCACTCAGTATGAGATTCTCTAGTTCCATCCATGTTGCTGCAAATGGCATTATGTCATCCTTTTTTATGGCTGAGTAGTATTCCATTGTGTATATATACCACCTCTTCCAAATCCAATCATCTGTCGATGGACATTTGGGTTGTTTCCATGTCCTGGCTATTGTGAATAGTGCTGCAATGAACCTGCGAGTGCATGTGTCTCTTTTAAGTAGAGTTTTTTCTGGATATATGCCCAAGAGTGGGATTGTGGGGTCATATGGAAGTTCTATGTATAGATTTCTAAGGTATCTCCAAACGGTTCTCCATAGTGGCTGTACCAGTTTACATTCCCACCAACAGTGCAGGAGGGTTCCCTTTTCTCCACAGCCCCTCCAGCACTTGTTATTTGTGGACTTATTAATGATGGCCATTCTGACTGGTGTGCGGTGGTATCTCATGGTAGTTTTGATTTGCATTTCTCTTATGATCTGTGATGTTGAGCATTTTTTCATGTGTTTGCTGGCCATCTGTATATCTTCCTTGGAGAGCAGTCTATTCAGGTCTTTTGCTCATTTTTCCATTGATTGATTGGCTTTTTTGCTGTTGGGTTGTATAAGTTGCTTATATGTTCTAGAGATTAAGCCCTTGTTGGTTGCATCATTTGAAACTATTTTCTCCCATTCTGTAAGTTGTCTTTTTGTTTTCTTTTTGGTTTCCTTTGCTGTGCAAAAGCTTTTCAGTTTGATGAGGTCCCATGGGTTTATTTTTGCTCTTATTTCTATTGCTTTGGGAGACTGACCTGAGAAAATATTCATGATGTTGATGTCAGAGAGTGTTTTGCCTATGTTTTCTTCTAGGCGTTTGATGGTGTCCTGTCTTATATTTAAGTCTTTCAGCCATTTTTGAGTTTATTTTTTGTGCATGGTGTGAGGGTGTGTTCTAGTTTCATTGCTTTGCATGCAGCTGTCCAGGTTTCCCAGCAATGCTTGCTGAATAGACTTTCTTTTTCCCATTTGATGTTCTTGCCTCCCTTGTCAAAGATTAATTGACCATAGGTGTCAGGGTTTATTTCCGGGTTCTCTATTCTGTTCCGTTGGTCTGCCTGTCTGTTTTGATACCAGTACCACACTGTTTTGATGCCTGTGGCTTTGTAGTATTTCTTGAAGTCTGGGAGAGTTATGCCTCCTGCTTGGTTTTTGTTTCTCGGGATTGCTTTGGCGATTCTGGGTCTTTTGTTGTTCCATATACATTTTTGGATTGTTTGTTCTAGTTCTGTGAAAAATGTCATGGGTAATTTGATAGGGATTGCACTGAATCTGTAGATTGCTTTGGGTAGTATGGCCATTTTTACAATATTGATTTTCCCAATCCAGGAACATGGAATATCTTTCCATTTCTTTACATCTTCTTTGATCTCTTTGATTAAAGTTTTATAGTTCTCGGCATATAGGTCCTTTACCTCTTTGGTCAGGTGTATTCCGAGGTATTTGATTTTGTGAGGTGCAATTTTAAAAGGTATCGTATTTTTGTATTCCTTTTCTAATATTTCATTGCTGGTATACAGAAATGCGACTGACTTCTGAATGTTAATCTTATATCCTGCTACTTTGCTGAATTTATGAATCAGTTCAAGTAGTTTTTGGGTTGAGTCCTTAGGGTTTTCTATGTATAGTATCATGTCATCTGCATACAGTGACAGTTTTACCTCTTCCCTTCCTATATGGATGCCTTTTATTTCTTTTGTTTATCTAATTGCTGTGGCTAGGACTTCCAAAACTGTGTTGAATAGCAGTGGTGAGAGTGAGCATCCCTGTCTTGCTCCAGATTTGAGTGAGAAGGCTTTCAGTTTTTCCCCATTGAGTATTATATTTGCTGTGGGTTTATCATAAATGGCTTTGATTATGTTCAGGAATGTTCCCTCTATACCCACTTGGGCGAGGGTCTTGATCATGAATGGATGTTGGACTTTGTCAAATGCTTTTTCTGCGTCTATTGAGATGATCATATGATTTTTGACTTTTCTTTTGTTAATGTGGTGTATGATGTTGATTGATTTGCGTATGTTGAACCATCCTTGTGAACCTGGGATGAACCCTACCTGGTCATGGCGTATGATATTTTTGATATGTTGTTGGATTTGGTTGGCTAAGATTTTGTTGAGAATTTTTGCATCTATATTCATCAATGATATTGGCCGATAGTTTTCTTTTTTGGTGGTATCTCTGTCTGATTTTGGAATGAGGGTGATGGTGGCCTCATAGAATGTCTTTGGGAGTATTCCTTCTTCTTCAACCTTATGAAAGAGTTTAAGGAGGATGGGTACCAGTTCCTCTTTATATGTTTGATAGAATTTGCCTGTGAAGCCATCTGGTCCTGGACTTTTATTTGTAGGGAGTGTTTTTATGACATCTTCAATTTCATTTCTAGTGATCGGTCTGTTCAGTTGGTCTGTTTCTTCTTGATTCAGTTTTGGCAGGCTGTAAGATTCTAGAAAATTTTCCATGTCTTCCAGATTGTCAAATTCGTTGGCATATAGTTGTTCATAGTATTCTCTTATGGTTTTTTGTATTTCTGCAGTATCTGTTGTGATTTCTCCTTTTTCATTTATAATTTTGTTTATCTGGGTTTCATTTAAGACTGCATGATATTCCATTGTATGGTTATACCATACCTTTTTAAACAGATTTCCTAATGAAGGCTTCCAAACTTTTGCTACTTAAAAAAAAAAAATGCTTTAGGACCAAGGGGGAGTAGGGAGGGAGTGGGATTGGATGGGGAGTTTGGGGTTTGTAGATGCAAACTGTGACATTTAGAATGGATAAGCAATGAGGTCCCGCTGTACAGTGCAGGGAACTATATCCAATCTCCTGGGATAGACCATGATAGAAGATAAGAAGAGAAAAAGAATGTATATATGTGTACGATTGAGGCAGTATGCTGTACAAGCAGAAACAGACAAAACACTCTAAATCAACTGTACTTAATTTTAAAAACACCCTTAAAAATGCTGTAGCAAATAACTTCTGCTTATGTCAAAAGAAAAGAAAAGAAATTGGATTGTGTACTTGAGCTTGGAGGAACATTTCTTGCACTGGGCCAGTGGCCATGCAGCTAGTGAGTGATAGAAGAGGATTTCTGTCTTCTCTGCCTCCTTTTGACCTGAGTCCAGAAAGGTGAGCAAGTCAAGTTCTTGGGGAGGTCTGACATTCTTTTAGGCTGATTATCTAACCAAGTAGAGCATACCGGTCATGACAGGTGTTTCGTCTGAGCCCAGTCCTATGCTAACCACCATAGAGGATACAATGATGTCTAAGCCACAGTGCTACCCATAACAAGTGGGGACTGTCCTTGGGAGTCATAAACATCCACACCTGAAACAACTTGTCCCCAGTAACATATATTCACTCTTCAAATTGTGTGATAGAGACCCTTAGGCATAATATACAATGGTCACTTAATAATGAATCAAATTTCTTAAGTAGTTATTGAGAATCCACTATGTTTGAGATGCTGAATAAGACAAACACAATTCCTACATCTGCCTGGGGAGACAGAAAACCAAGTGGCCAATGACAATACAGTGTGTGAAACCCATTAAAGTGCTTGGCATACATGCAATCAAAAAAAAAAAAAAACACAAATGGAATTCCTGTCTTGGCTCAGCAGAAGTGAATCTGATTAGGAACCATGAGGTTGCAGGTTCGATCCCTGGCCTCGATCAGTGGGTTAAGGATCCAGCGTTGCTGTGAGCTTTGGTGTAGGTCACAGAAATGTCTCGGATCTGGCGTTGCTGTGGCTGTGGTGTAGACTGGCAGCTACAGCTCCGATTTGACCCCTAGCCTGGGAGCCGCCATATGCCACAGGTGCAGCCCTAAAAAGACAAAAGACACACAAAAAAAAAACCCCACAAACTGTTGCATTTGGAATGGATAAGCAATGAGATCCTGCTGTATAGCACTGGGAACCATATCCAGTCACTTATGATGGAACATGATGGAGGATAATGTGAGAAAAAGAATGGATGTATGTATGTGTGACTGGGTCACTTTGGTGTACAGTGGAAAATTGTTAGAACACTGTAAATGAGCTATAATGGAAAAAATAAAAATCATTAAAAAAAAACCCAGAATCTGAGGTTCCAACAGGTAATCCAGGAAATGAGGAAAGGTGCCTTAGGCTGCTTACTGTGGGAAGGAGGAATTTGGAGAGAACAAGAATGTCTAAAAGTGGACTTTGGTGTGACTGCTGTAAACTGTTCCTCTAACTCCTCTAAGAAATCTTAAGTAAAATCTATGATGCTCATTTGTTAAAAAACAAACAAGAAAACAACACAAAAAAACCAAAAACCAATACAGTGCCTGATACTCTTATACACTATTATTGAAGGTTCCAATTTATACAACTGGTGGGAGGACACACAGATTAGCCTCTTTGGAAAACTGTTTTGTAGTTTCTAATAAAAAATTATAAACAACTATATGACCCAGCAATTCCACTCCTAGGTATATGCCCTAGGAAAATGCAAACAAGTGTCCACATGAAGACTTGTACATAAATGTTCATAGCCACTTTATTCATAACAGCCAAGAAAGGGAAACAACCCAAATACTTGTCGGCAGATGAATGAATAGATGAATTGTGGGAGGCTCATACAGAGTAATATGACATCATAGAGAAAAAAGAATGCGTTACAGATACACACAACAACATGGGTAAATGTCAAAAATATATTTGAGTCAAATAAGCCAGACACAAAAGACTATACAGTATGATTTCATCTATATGAACAGGCAAAAATGATTGAGGTCAGAATAGTGGTTATCTTTGAGGGAGGGGTATATACTGGGAAGGTGCAAAAGGGAACCTTCTGGGCTGCTGAAAATGGTATATATCTTGATCAAGATGTTGGTTACACAAGAATATACGCATAAAAAGTTCATCCGGCTGCACACTCACAATAGAGCTCTTTATCCACTTTACTGTACATATGCTCTCTCTCAGTTGAAAAGTAGAAAGGGAAAAGCTTTTTGGAGGGTACTTTAGCTATACCATCCAACCTAAATGTACATGGAATTATCCCCAGAAATCCCAGTTCTAGCATTTTATCCTTGCACAGAAATACAAAGATTTATGGGCAAAGTTATTTTCTGAAAACTTGGAGCAGTGAAAATGGAAATAAACTAAAGCTCAACAATATCATAATGGTTACATAAAAGTGGGCTGTGTATAATGTGAGATAATATGCAGCTAATCAAAAGAATAAATTATATCAACATGATTAATAATGTAAAGATATCCTAATATATTTTATGCTAAAAAGCAAGTTGTGAAACAGTACATACAGTATGATAAAGTATATGTCAAAGTGAAACTGTACACATATCTGTATATATGTACCCCAAAGTCTGTAAGGAGACACACCTTCTAGTTAATAGTGGTTTACCTCTGGAGAGAGTGATTGGTGGGGACTTTCACTTTTCATTCTACATAGTTATGGATAGTTGTAATTTGTATGAAATTAAAGCATCAATACTTTTTGTAGTTTAGGAGTTCCCGTTGTGGCTCAGCAGTTAGCGAACCCGATTAGCATCCGATAGGACGCAGGTTCAATCCCTGGCCTCGCTTAGCGGGTCAAGGATCCGGCGTTGCCATGAGCTGTGGTGTGGGTCGCAGACGTGGCTCAGATCCTGCGTTGCTGTGGCTCTGGCGTAGGCTGGCAGCTACAGCTCCGATTCGACCCCTAGCCTGGGAACCTCCATATGCCATGAGTGCAGCCATAGAAAAGACAAAAAGTCCCCCAAAAATACTTTTTGTAGTTTAAAACTTCAGTAATGATAAAATTATGTGTAGTGCTTTGAGTTTTTCCCTGGCTTGGGAAATCAAATGGCTGGTGATAGCATTCACTCACTAAGATAGTAACAGTGGAGGCGATCCAAGGGGGATTGTCGAGAAAGGTGATAAATTCAGTCTTGGACATCTGGTTGGGAGATGCCTGCGGCACATTCAGGTGTAGACGTCTAGAAAGGAGTTGGATCCATAGGTCTGGACCAGAGGGGAGGGGTTAGGGATGGAGACTGAGATTTGGGGGATGTGGTTGGCAACCAAAGCCGCTAATAGGAATCCATGAGATTCATGAGGGATCGTATACAGAGGAAAAATGGAAGCAAGGAGGACCAGAAATGAGGCACACCAAGGGGCAGACGTAAGTGGATCAGCCTGCAAAAGACATCTGGAAAGACTGTCTAGAGAGGTAGAAAGGAAGTTGGGAGCATGAGGTGTCATGCAAGCCAAGGAGGGAAAGACTCACAACAAAGTAGGTGCAATGTGTTGGTGAGCATGGAAATATGATAAGAGGAGAAACGTCTTTCTGGATTTAGAGGCAAGGAGACTTTGGTGAACTCCAGGAGGTTGAGTGGGTATGGGGACAAATGCAGCTCTTTCACTAAATTCAGTTGCTACGTCGCAGGAGGTGGTGGTGGAGATGGGGATCACGGGAAGGGATGGAGGTCGAGGGAGAGTTTTTAAAATATAATCTTAAAATTGGAAAGACTTGGACACGTTTCCATGGTGATGGGAAGTAGCTGACAGAAGTATAGCGATTGAAATATTGAAGGGGAGAGGGTACCGTTTAGCCAACCAAGTGAGGAAGGAGGGCATGGGATCCATAGCCCAGATGGAAGGATTCCTCTTAGACAGAAGGTGGAGCACTCCATTGTAACAGGAAGGAAGGAGGAAAGGATGGGAGTGGACCCAGCCAAACTTACAGGTTTGGTAATAGGGATTTAAGGGAGCCCTCATCTGAAAGCTTCTATTTTCTCTATGAAGTAGGAGGAGATGTAACCCACTGAGAGTGAGGGGAGAAGTGATGGAGAAGGTTTTTAAAAAGCTGCTATGGAGAACAGGAGGAAGCTCTGAGTAGGGACGCAAGAATTTGAAGGCGGGAGGGGGGGGTGAGTTCACCTCCTGGGAGTGAGGGTGACGGGTGGAGGGGCTACACAATGTCAACGCGTCTGACCAACTGGGTGAATTGATTCAAACAACTAGTTGATTCCATGAAGAAAACCTGCCAACATAATTACTTGGCACCACAAGAGCCCAGATCCTGATTTCCGTCCCAGCTGAAGCTTTGGAATTGAATTCCATCACCCGAGGCTGTAAGGCAAGTTGGAGAAAAGGAGACCTAACAGCAGCACCTCATCATTCTGGTCACAGCTCAGAAGCAGCTGCCTTTCCTGTTCGCAGCCTCACCTACAATTCTTTTCTGAATTGGAATGCTTTTTATGGCAGCATTATTTATGCAGGTAATGTGACATTCATCGCCCAGAGAGCAGAGCGGCACAATGGGGTGGACACACACGTCGGAGCGGTTTTCAGCAATTAGAAGCAAGGGAGTAGCTGTAGGAAGAGCAACATATATAGATTT
The DNA here is from genome assembly GCF_054392235.1 of Sus scrofa. NCBI lineage: Eukaryota > Metazoa > Chordata > Mammalia > Artiodactyla > Suidae > Sus > Sus scrofa. The sequence goes on from NC_139401.1 coordinate 121,792,089, forward strand.
TTAAAACATGAGGCTGGGAGAAAAATAGCAAGAAACAGAATAATATATACTGTGATACCATTTACAGAAATTCAAAAGACTTCCAGTGAATATAATACACACTTTCTATGAACGCATACCAACACAAATACAGTAATTAAGCAGAAGAGAACCATGGCCATCCAGGGAAGAAGGAAGTGGGATTGAGCTGTTTGCTTGGCCGGAAATAGAGAAATTCCTTAAGACTCCAATGATAATAAATGCGTCACGACCTGGGTGTGATCAACTCAACTTTCCGCATTTAAGGCCCTAACAATACAGAGATTAAACAAATGAATTGAAACACATCCTAACCTCTTGAAGACTTTGTTTCAAACAACACGGTTATCTCCAAGCCAGAATCAGAGCTGAGGGAGTGGGCGCTGTTCTTCTAGGGCTGCCCCTCACCTCACCACCTATTTTATGGAGGAAGAAACGGAGGCCCCCTGAGAAGAGAAATGACTTGGCCAAGGTCACACACTTAGACGAGACTCAGGTCTCCGGAGTCCTGTACTCCCTTCCCTGAACCCTGCCCCTCAACTCAAGAGAATTCTCCTGCTTTTGTTGTGATTTGTATCTCCAGTGAACTCAGCTCCATCCTATGGTTTCCATCATCATCTTTTTTAAATCTAAAAATAAAAACTGGAAAACGGGGGAAGTCCCTGTTTTGCTTACACAGGAGATGAGTGGTTAAAGCCAGTGAAACCACCTGCTTGCAAGGGTTCGCAACAATTTTTTTTTCTTTTGCTTTTTAAGTCCACCCTGGCTGCATATGGAAGTTCCCAGGCTAGGGGTCCAAGTGGAGCTGTAGCTGCCGGCCTGTGCCACAGCTTATGGCAATGCCGGATCCTTAACCCACGGAGCAAGGCCAGGGATCGAACCTGAATCCTCATGGATACTAGTCAGGTTCTTAACCCACTGAGCCACAATGGGAGCTCCCACAACCACTTTTTAAAAATCTAGGACACCCTTTTTCTAAAACCCTTTTACTGAAATATGACACGCTTTTGGACATTAGAATTTTTGGCAGCAAGCTTGAAGGGCTTTCAAAAGTTTACTAAACCAGTCGCTAATAAGAATAAGGTAGTCTTTACTGCATTACAACAAAGCCTCACTGGGCCTGGGGTAGCAAGTCCACGTTTATCAACGTGTTTATCACATATGTCAACCTCGGGTCGCCTTTTGAGTGGAACCGTCCCCCACCCTGAGCCCCTCACTGAAGCAGGTGAACGCGCTGCCTTTCTGGACACCAGGATGACACTGCTCTTTGACATTCATTTCATGTTGTTTCTTGTTGCCGCTGCCTCTGCCCCCCACCCCAAGTCGAAGTCCAGTCTATTCTGTATTGCATGATCTACTGAACACTGCATTCTCTCTTAAAAATTTTAGGATGAATTTTATTCCAAAGTGGCTCTAGGGAGTTCCCACCGCAGCACAGTGGGAGGTTGAGGGTTCGATCCCTGGACTCGCTCAGTGCTTTAAAGATCCGGCGTTGCCGTGAGCTGTGGTGTAGGTTGCAGACGCGGCTTGCTTGGATCCCGAGTTGCTGTGGCTCTGGCGTAGGCCGGCAGCTGTAGCTCCGATTCGACCCCTAGTCTGGGAATCTCCATATGCCATGGGTGCAGCCCTAAAAAGACAAAAAGACGGGAAAAAAAACAAACAACTAAGTGGCTCTGGTAGTACCAGAGACATTGATGCAGAGTTTGAATATTGTTTCAGGTAAAGTGAAAATGGACAAAAGCAAAATTTGTAGTTACTTTTTTTTAGATAATACGATTTTATATGTGGGTTAAAATGTAATATTAATGAACATATTTGCAAAACAGAAACAGACTCACAGACACAGAAAACAAACCCCTGGTTACCAACGGGGAAAGGGGGTTAGCAGGGATAAATGAGGAGTCTGGGAGCAGCAAACACAAACTGCTCTATACGAAATAGACAAACACGGCCTGAAGCAAAGCACAGGGATCCACACTCCGCATCTTGCAATACACTGTAATGGAAAAGAAAAGATGTAATAAATACCAGAAATAGATGTTTTTCTCTCTTATCAATTTTGGAAAGTTTACATATTGAGAATTATAGGGGAGTTTTTTTTTTAAGGGAGAACTACTTTGAGTAGTAAAAAAACTCCATTTATAACATAATAAATAAACCATCTATCAACTTCCTCACAGTCTGAAGAATAGAACTTCTGCTTCATTAGAATTTTCATTTAACCTTAAATATTCTAAAATCCATCCATGTCAACTTTGGAGTTTTAATCTTGCCTGATGCTATGAAATACGGCAAACCTTTTTTGATGGTCAAATTCCTAATTTTTGCTGTTCAGCCATTTTTCTTGCTCTTACTCTCTGATTCCATACATTCCAGAGTATCCAATGGATATGGAATAAACTTCCAAGATGAAGGGAAACTTCTTAACTTATCATTTGCCTGAAATCTTGCCTTACGTTCATTTGTTTAAACAAAAAAATATGCTCCAAAAATGCTCACAAGTTCAGCTACTAAAACTCCTTTAAAGATCTGCTTTGCTAGTGGTTCCACAGTGCAGGCCATCCTGAGGCAAGTACACGTGGGCCTCTACTCAACACAATATTCTTTTCTTTAAAAAATTTTTTTTTGCTTTTGTCTTTTTAGGACTGCAACCAAGGCTTATGGAGGTTCCCAGGCTAAGGGTCAAATCAGAGCTACAGCTGCCAGCCTACGCCACACCAGATCCTAGCCGTGTCTGAGACCTGCACCACAGCTCACGACAACACTGGATCCTTAACCCACTGAGTGAGGCCGGGGTTCAACGAACCTGCATCCTCATGGATGCTAGTCAGATTCGTTTCTGATGAGCCACGACAGGAACTCCTAAAAATTTTTTTTACTTTAATTTTTTTGGCCACACCTGAAGCATGTGAAAGTTCCCTGGCCAGGGATCAAACTCATACCACAGCAGTGACAATGCCAGAGCCTTAACCTGCTGAGCCACCAGGGAACTCCCCACAATATTCTTCATGACAATCATCACCATAATATTTTGCTTATTGAGTCATAACAAAAGCACATGTCTTTCTTGGCTCACCAGAGGGGTTCAGGGCACACCTGCTGAGAACCACTGCCCCAGGCTACAACAGGAAGCAGTAGAATTGTTAGTATCAGAGAGGCTGGAGTTCGAATGCTAGAACTGTCACTGTGGAACCAACTTCAGCAAGACCCTTAAGCTTGTTAATACAATCCAACAAACATTCGTGGGTCTGCTATACGCAAGGTACTGTTCCAGGTGTTTGGGGTACAGTAGCAAACAAAACAGATGGAAATCCTTGCCCTCATGAGCTGAAATTCTAATAGCAGGAGATAGGCAACAAACAGTGCAATAAAGAAGTACATTATATGATGAGTTAGAAAGTGGAAAGTGTCATGGACTAAAAGTTGAGTTAAATACTTGGGCATTGTGTTGCTGGGGAGAGGGAGCAGCTTGCACTATTAAATAGGGTGGTCAGGTTAGGTCTTATTGAGAAGGTGGCATGTGGGCAAAGAGGAGAGGAAATTAGCCATATGGCTACCTGTGATGGACAGAGGTGTTCCTGACAAGATCAAGGAACAGGGAGATGGCAGTAGAGGGGGCGAGGAATGGTTGAATTCTGGACACATTTTGAAGGTGACTCCATCATGAGTTCATGACAGATTGGGTATGGGGACTGTGAAAAAGATGTTGAGAATAACTCTAAGGTTTTGTACGTGAACAACCAGAAGGACGGAAATCCTGCCTACATCGGATGAAAGGCGTTGTTTGGAGCAGGTGTTCCTTCTTTCTAGTTTATGGTGGGGAAGAATCAGGAACAGCGTTTTAGACATGTTGAGATGTCTATTAGAAACCCTAGTGGAGGAAGTTCCCGCTGTGGCGCAGCCGGCTAAGGATCCAGCATTGTCTCTGCAGTGGCTCCAGTCGCTGCAGAGGCAAGGGTTTGATCCCTGGCCCGGGGCAGTGGGTTAAAAGATCCCACATTGCTGCATCTGTGGTGTAGGTTGCACCTGTGGCTAAGATTCAATCTCTGGCCCAGGAACTCCTGGGTGCGCCAAGGAAAAAAAAGCAATCCTAGTGATGATGATGCTCAGTAGGAACACACGTCTGAAGTTCAAGGGGAGTGTCTGGGCTGGAGGTACAAATCTGGGAGTTGCAGGCATGAAGATGGCCATGAGGCTAGATGAGACCACCTGGGGGGAGGGGTAGAACTAGAGAAGAGCTCCAAGGACTGAGTCCTGAGGCCCCACAGCATCGGGAGGTCAGATATGGGGCACGACCAGCAAAGGAGACGAGGGGGTCCGAGAAGTCGGAGAAGTACCCAGACGGCGAGGGGTCCTGCGATCTAAGGCGGAGGGAGGAGGGAGGCGTGATCCACTGTCTCAAATGCTGCCATCAGGTCCTAGATGGTTACGACTGAGAACGGACCCCTGGACTGGGAACGTGAAGGTCATTGGTGGCTTCACTGGAGCAGGTTTTATAAAGTGACGATGGAACATGATGAAGGATAATGTGAGGAAAAGAACGTGTGTGTGTGTGTGTGTGTGTGTGTGTGTGTGTGTGTATAACCGGGTTGCTTTGCTGTACAACAGAAATTGACAGAACATTGTAAATCAGCTATAATAAAAAATTTAAAATCATAAAAAATTACAAAAACAAAGTGGTGGAGGCAAGAGCCTGATTGGAGTAGCTCTCAGAAAAAACTGGAGGCAGGTTGCAGAGGCAGCTCTTCGGTGGTGTTTGCTTCAGAGAACAAACAAAGAAATAGGAGGTCGGTAGCCGCTGATGTCTCAGCTCCCTCCTCTGTAAGAAGGGATCTGTACAATTGTCTGTCTCTCAACATTAATGAAAAACATTAAATATTCCACACAAAATTTTTTGGAACTGAGACAGTACATGTAACATGTCTATCGCATGGTTGGCACTCAATAAAAGTCACTTATTTCCTTTTAGAATTTTCCCCAGTAAACATTATAAAATTAAAATAGAATGAAAAGCCTATTCCAATACCTTTTAAAATAATACAGATTTTAGTGTCTAGAGCAGCAGATGAGTCATTGTGTGGGGGGAAAAAAAATCTCAGAATAAGTTTTGCTCTGGTGCACACTGAACCACATCTCACCAGATGACCTCCAAAAAACACATCTGCTGAGTTTTCATCACATTTGTGTTCCCTAGGATGCAGTAATTATGTATAACTACCAGAGGTCTAGGAAAAAAGCTTCTTTCAAAAACATAATCTTCTCTCAAAATGGGACAAGCACCTCCATTAGGGAGCATATCTGTTGAGTGTGACAAGGCCATAATGCTGGCCTCCTTTTTTTTCCTGGATATACATTATTTTTTTCCTCTGTCATCCCCTAATTGCCAAGTTAAATGTCACAGAAGTAAACTGACATCTGAGAATTTTCTCCTAAGCCAATACTCCTTCTAAAATCTTTTTTAAGACCGTGAACAAACAATATTACATAAGCTCCAGGTTAGGACGCTTCAGCAGACCTGAAGAGAGTTCAGTTGTGAAATAAAGGAAAACTGAAAACGGAGTTAACCTGACAAGTATGTATTGGTATACACAAGAGTTAGCGTGCCGTATGTTAATTAAACATAAGTGGTGAGCTGTTAGCGTGAGTGATTCAAATGAGACATTCTTTTACGCAGCCAAGCCTGATTATATCTTTCCTCTTTGCTAATTTTCCAGGCACTAATATTTCTATTAATGGTAAAGATGTTCTCCAAAGCATCACACTCTATCGTGTTTATTTGTTAATTCCTTTGTGTTTTAAAGGAAAGATGTTCTTTTGCTAAGACACCCACATCCATCACCTCCTCAGAGACCTACCTCCATCAGTTCCCTTTCTTCCATTACCCAAAGCTGTTCTTCTCTGCTCGCAACCCAAACCTCTGGCGAACAAAAATTCCTGCCCCAGAACCTGTCTCCCCCACAAGCCAGCACCCCATGCTTCTTTCTTCCAACACCACATCCCTCACAGCCCCCAAGGTCTCATTTTGCCATTATCTTTCCCTTCCGGCAACCTAGCTCCTTCCTCTGCTGCACCATGGAAATGTCAGCTTTGCCGAAGATCATCAAACCCCTGCTCGTGGACCAATCTGATGATTTCCTCTCAGCCCTCATCCTCAAAGTTCTTGTTTTTTTCAAACTTACAGACAATTGCAGGGCATTAATGACAATCAGTGCCTAAATTTTGTCCCCACTGAGCCTCTTTGACACCATTGGGTCCTGGCTCTTGTGGGCTTTTGCCTGGGGTTTTCTCCCCAGTCCTCTCCTCTTCTTGCTTTGTGTATTCTCCCGGGGATGGAGAACCAAGGGACAGCTTTTGTTAGCAATAATGTGCTTGTAAATTTCATGTCTGTATCTCTAGCCCACACCTCTCCACCGAACTCCAAGCCCTATATTTCCGCCTCTTACTGGACATCTGCACCTAAATGACTCCTAGTCACCTCAGACTCAACGTGTTCACACTCACACTCATTATCTTCATCCCATCTGCCTCGGCCTATGCCATTGCCCAAATAAGAAATCTGGGAGTCATTCTCAGTTCTCTCCAATGCCTGGCCACCCACATTCAATTTGTTCCCCAGTTCTGAAATGCCTCTGGAGAGGGCTCCCATCGGCAGCACATATACTAAAATTGAAATGCCTCTGGAGTCCTTATCGCCTGCTTTTTCTCCAAGTACCACAGACTTTGGTTCAGCGTTTCTCTGCATCTTTCATATGGAGTCTCTCCTCCCTTCTCAGCCTTCACCAACTCTACTGGCTTCAACCATCTGAAACTACATAGCCTTCCCTGAAAGTCCAATACTATTTTACACTAAGGAGCAGAGCCTAACTTGCTTATATGGCATCTGTGTTCAACCTACAGTATATGCAGGCTCCAAGCCAGTTATGCTGCAGACCTGAATACTGGGTGCAAGGACGCTCTGGGCTGCTGGGCTGCTGTGTGCTTTCTAGCACTCACAGGGCCCACCTGAGCCCCTTTGGGTCCTGGGCTTGCTGGCCTGGGACCTCTCCCCCTGCCGCTCCCCAGAAGCATTATACAGATTGTAAAAGATAGACTAATGAGCAAATTTCATTCAGGGGACTCTTGACTTATCCGGTGCAATGAAGATCTGCAAAAAAAAAAAAAAAAAAAGCCGATTCTCTCACCCAAAGCAAAATGGAACCCCACGGAGAGCTGGAAGAAGCAGGCCTAATTCCTGGTAGCAGCCTTTCCAGGGCCCTCCACTCAACCCATTTGGAGAGAATGGATCTGATTGCGGTTCGTTCGGCTCATTGTTCAGGAGTATTCAGATTTAACGAAGGTGTATTTTAAGCATGTCTCTGTCTCATTGTTACATTTTCCGCTCAGACAAAAAAATCTTAGCATAGTAGAGAATTTCTTAGATCTTTCCTTCATTTCTCCAGCCATAGCCCAAATGCAAATTTTAACCGCATCCATGCTGGGCAATTAGAAGGTCCCCCTCCCATGTTAGTCTCTGTGATTCCTCTTTCCAAAGCTTATTTATCCAGTCAGCCTAGTGGTTTGGCAGTCATTTAACAAGCATTCATTCACAGTTGTCCCCTGGCTACTGTGCTAGGCCTTGAAATAAGAGAACGAAAGGAAGATTGGAACGAAACCAGACCCACAACAAAGGCGCGCAGTTCAGCGAGGGAGATAAACATCTCTCCCTGGAGAGACACCCTTGTCCTCTCTGTGTGAGCAATTCCTTACATTTAAAAAAAAATTAATTTTTTTAATTCAAGTATATTTGATTGTGTCGAGTAACGTATGTTATGGCAATTTCTACTAATTCCTCATGGTCTTACTCTCCATTCAAATCCTTCACAGGCAGAGGTGTTTGCTGCTCTTTCGTGCTCTCCCAGTGCTCTGTTTACAGCTTCACCGGGGTGCCTGTTGCAGTGGATTGAATGTTCTCTCTTATCTCCAGACAGTGGCCTTCTTGTGGCATCATGAGCTTTAGACCTTCAGACATGTAGGGCCGAAGGCATCAGAGATGCTCCCAACAGCACCCAATGAAGTAACACAGGAAGAGTCCAAGTTCCTGCCCCACTGAGTTCCAAGTCCAGCTCCATCTGTTGGAGGGCAGGGCTCCTCCTTACTCTGAGTGCCGCCCTCTGCAGCTACACCAGCTTGCTTGCCGGTCTCTGCATAAGCACTGATTGCCCTGTCTCCACCTCCGATTCCTGGCCTTCCTCCAGTTGGTAGCCCGCTGCTTCTCGAACTTAAATATGCACGCACATCCGTCAGGCATTTTATTACAATGCTGATTCTCCATCAGGAGGTCTGGAAGATTCTGCACGTCTAACAAGCTCCCAAGTGAAACCCATACTGCCAGGCCAAGGACCACACTTTGAGTAGCCAAGACTCTAGCCAGCTCTCCCTAATTCTCAAGGCTCCTAGTCACTTAAGTCAGGACCGCTATGTGTGGCTGCTTAGATTTGCTGGGCACCAGGGCACTCAGCAGAGGAGGATATTGAGGATTGAAAGCTGAACCATGCTCACCAGGACCTATACCCCAGCACTGGCCAAAGCTGCTGGGAAGAAGGGCGGCTTTCTCTTTTTTCCTTTTCTTCTACTTCCCACAAAGGCTCTTGAGCTCTGCGCACCTCCAGGACCGCATCCATCAGAAGGGGGCACGTTTTTTTCTAGGTCACTCAAAGCTGCCCTGCGGTCTAGCAGCCGCAGCTTTGAGTTACATTCCAGCCCTCCCCACTCCTACATCAGGTTGCTGATTCTGTGTACAATTTGATTTTGCTCTGTCCCTTTCACGAGTGCCCCTGCATTTGTCGATGTGTGAGAAACAACACGGCATGAAAGAGCACTGTACTCTTCATGGCAGGACCTGGGCTCCAAGCCCCGGCTCCTTTTTTACTCACTTCATGACGTCAGGCAAGGCACCTAAAGCCTCTGAGCCTCGGTTTCATCATGTATCACATGAGGATTGGTACTGGCTTCTCTCGGTTATTGTGAGGATCAAGAGTGATAACCGAGGGGAAAGTCCTTTGTAAATTGTAAGGTTCTGTACAAATGTTAAGGATTATTACAAAGGGGTTAGGTGGCATATCTTTAAATCCCTTTGTAATTCTCCCGAGCTTGGAAGCACAGTGCCCTGCACGTGGCGGCTTCAGAGCCTACTACTGGTCGACCAGCTAACTCCAGAAGGGCGCGCTCTGCAGATTCAAACAAAGCCCAGCAACCTTGGCAAATGCACTGTGTGCCAACTTTGGAAGGAGCTATTACTCAAGTCCATCAGCTTGCAGAGTCAGCAAGAAGATAACGTCTTTCATGCAATCACAATGGCTTCACAGGAATTAGTCTGTAGAGAAAAATCAGAGACCAAAATTGCAAAAAAGTTCCCAAAGTTGCTTTTAAGGGTAATCTTTCACTGATATTTTTTTTTTCAGATTTGCAAGGTTGACTCACCTGTTTATATGCTAAAAAGAACCCCCTTATTTTGATTTCTGAATACTTTCTCTCCTAGTAGTCAAACTTATTATGGAATAAAACATTTTGATAATTGCTTTTTAATATGATGAAAGGTTGGAACCTTTTCCAATGACAAGGAAATGAGAGAATATAATGGAATGATGTCTTGTAATTTTTATAACTTCCAAATAGCAATGAGAGAGTCGTTCATTTATTCACTGAAGTTTCCTTCCAGAATCACAGAATAACTCCTACACAGCAATTAGAAGAGGGAGATGAATGCTTAAGCGTTAGCTGTAACTTGTCTTTCTGGGGAGGAGGGGACTGGTTTAAGCTGTTGGCAATGGGAAAAATTTATTAACAAATAGAAAATTTTAGTTATTGCTTCCCTATGTTCTGAAAAGGTTTTCCAAATTGATAAGTTAAAGAATCCATCGCTATAATTTTCAACGGCTTCCTTTTAAAAAAGAAGTCAAAGTAAATCACCTAAATGCTTGTATTTTAAGTGTTAACCTTTGCTTGAAAAAATATGGTTTTTTGGAGGCAAGTTTCTTATCAATCACTTGTCAAAGCTGGGCAGCTCAGTGGGTAGGAGCACAGAGCTAGCAATTCCTCACGTTGAGAACCTTGTCGGCCTCTCAGGTTCCCCCCTTCTCAAGGTCACAGCCAAGCCTGCCAGCGTGGGTCACAACTTGCAAAGGACCCTGGCCAAGAGAGTGGGGGAAGGTTTCAAACAGTTATCCTTACTCCTGGAGAAATAGCTCAAAGTTGATGCCTTACTCTCGGGGGGCAGGTTTTCTTTAGACAAGGAGAGACTTATAGCCCTTCATGAATTATTGCCTTGATTTGCCAGAAAGGCCAAAACAGTTTCGGCCATTCAGTTGCAAGAACTTTCTATCTGCAGGTCCAAGTCCATTCTTATTCCTCTTTTCTTTTTTTTTTTTTTTTTTTGGCTTTTTGGCTTTTTGCTATTTCTTTGGGCCGCTCCCGCGGCATATGGAGGTTCCCAGGCTAGGGGTCGAATCGGAGCTGTAGCCACCGGCCTACGCCAGAGCCACAGCAACTCGGGATCCGAGCCGCATCTGCAACCTACACCACAGCTCACGGCAACGCCGGATCGTTAACCCACTGAGCAAGGGCAGGGACCAAACCCGCAACCTCATGGTTCCTAGTCGGATTCGTTAACCACTGCGCCACGACGGGAACTCCCTTATTCCTCCTTTCTTGATGGAGTTGCTGCTTTTTCTTTCTTATCTTTCCTTCATACACCCGGGTATATGTCCTCTGTCTGCCTCTGTCTCTCTGTGTCTCTGTGTCTCTGTATCTCTGTATCTTTCTCTCTCTCTCTCATAGTAAGTTTCTTCAGCTCTTTAGAAGTTGGTGGCTGTTCGATTTAAGGACAGCTGACTCACTTAACAGCATAGCCCAGTGGGCAAAGGTTGCTTCATCTTTTACCTTGAATCTTTATTTTTTTTAACACTTCTCTTCTTCATCTCTCCTTGACATTTGTTGTCTCACCTGTGTACTTTGCCAGTTAGTGCTGAGAAAAGAATAACAAAAAGTTAATGAGAAAGGACACGTGCGTTAGTATCCTGTGTGTCTGAGTTCTTGCAAGAGCATTGCTGTTTTACCGAGAGTTGTGTGCTGCTGTCAAGAGTGAAAAGCAGCAAATGGGATTTTTTGGAGATGGATTTTTATTTCTTCCTGCTTTAAACCAAGAGACTAGTTGCTGCAGCAAAAATCGCTCACTTGCTGTCCTCTTCAGCAATGTCCTAATGTTATATTTGTCCTAACCTAAACATACGTGACTTCCAAGCCATGGCAAGGCTTTTCTGGCAAAAGGTGGTTGGTATGCGGATAAAACGGGTTGGGGTTTGGTGTTTGAGTTAGTTTGTTTGTTTTTGCCTTGGCTGCTGTTTCAGTATTTTTTTATGCCGTAGTTGATCTCTGGCATTCATTCACTAACGCCTCATTCATCCGTTATTCATTTATTCAATAACCATTTAGCAACGGCTTCACTAGCTCCTTTGCTAGGCCCTGGGGACACAAAGATAAATAGGACAAAAAAGTTCCTCAAAGAACTGGGTATAAGGAAGAAAACACTGCCGTCGCAGAGCTTAAACATGAGCAGGAGAGGCAGACATGAGACACCTTATGACAAACGAGGACCTTCTAACAGAGAATTTGCTGGTGATGAAGGATCCAAGTAAAGCTGATGACAACACAGAAGATGCAGTGACTAATTTTGAGTCGGGGAGGGTGAGGGAGGCTTCGCAGAGCAGGTGGCGTCTAAGGAGGTCCTTGAAAGATGAATTGGTTTCTCTGGGCGAAGATGTAGAAGGTAAGTCATCCAGGCTGAGGGAACAGCATATGGAAAACCTCAGGGGGTGTGGAAGGACCTTCTGTGTTCGTGACACGAGGTGACGGGAGAAAGGTGAGAGAGGAGGCTGGGTAGGACGTGGGAGCTCTCCGAATGCCCAGCGAAGCTGTTGGTAAGGCCCACTCACTACTCGAGGGTCTTCTCAACCAGCTGCCAACCTTCTTTCTATTCTGCTCCCATTGTTTTCTCCCATTTTCCGTCCTTCTGCTGGGGGGGTGGGGTGGAGTGACTGCACTGGCGTCCCTAGCTTGAGTCTCAGTACCCACTAAGCCCTTGAACTTGTACTTCTGCCTCTTTCGCCCCTGGCTGCCTTGGGTAATTCTCCATCTTAGCCTCCAGTCCTTGGGATCCACATCCAACCGGCTTTGGCCTGTATTTTGGTTAATTCGCTGCCCCCAGGCCCAACTTCTCTGCACTGGCAAGGAGGGCCGGGGAGTAATGTGTTCAGACAGGAACCCTGCCAGCAGCGTGGGGCTACGGGCTGATTGCTTGCTGTGGCTAGTGACCGGGGCCAGGGCTTCTTGCATCAAAGATCACCCTGAGAGGCAGCATAAGACTGCAATTAACTTGCTATGTTAGGAAATTGAGTTTTGAAACCTCAATATTCTCAACATAAGGACAAATATCCCCATAGCATGGCACCCGTGAGTGGCTTCTCGGAAAAGAGAAAAGGAAAATATAAATGATTGAGGGAAAGTAAAAATGGCCTAATTTTCATCTGAAATGTATTTTTCCTGAGTTTTTCTGTCAAATTAGGGGGGTGAGAAACAGTTTGGAGACACATTATTGATATCTTTAGGTACTTGAGTGTAATAGTTTATATTTTATCCAGTGGCAATTTTTTCCCCTTTCTTTCCCCCTTTTTCCAGGTTAGCAGAGGGAACAACCTCTAGTGTGAGTCCGGGTCAGGCAGATCTGAATTTGAATTCAGGCTCTGCCACATATTAGATGTGTGACCTCAAGCAACTCATTTAATCTCTTGGAGCCTTAACTTCTTCTGTAATATGGAGATAAAAAGTAGGACTTACTTTATAGGGAGGTTGTGACAATTAAATAAGGTAATATATATAAGGCATTCAGCCACAGTCCTGACACAGTAAGGTACATATTTTTGCTGTTTGTTATTGTCTTCATTATCTCTTCATTGTGCCTCTGCCAATATCTTCATCCCCAATTCTATTCTTAAAATGTTATCCCCAAGGTGACCAAGGTTAAGGAGGCAAAAAGGTTCAGAGATCTTACTGATTAAAATTCTACTAAGTTCATTACTGCAACTGACATCAGTTAGAGACCAGCCATTGACCATCAAGTTCCCACTAATTTCTTTGAGAATATCCCCAACAGACAATCCAGGAGCAATGGATTCCTAGAGGTATTGGTAATGTGTCCCCAATCTTTCCCCCATCCCCTCTATACACATAAAAAGCTTAGGAAAAAAATATTCTAGACTTAAACAGGATGCACCTGTTTCACTGACTGGCATTACTTAAATGTCTTTTAAGGCCCTTGTACACTCCAGGGAGTGGTCACTATACGTTCGGATTCCTACACAAAGAATTGGTACCCTAACTATTGTACGTTCATCTAAGAGCACTGGAACTGATTTGTGTCATACCTGATTGCTGCTCTGTCCCAGGGAAGACAATTCGTCTGGCCCAGGTAAGACCTTTGATAAAATTATAGAACCTTCCCATACTCAAAAACATCTATTTTTTAAAATCGCAAGCCACAGCGAATGAGGCAAAGTAGAGAGCCACATAGAGAGTTATTACATTCTACCTGGGATATTTAAAAGCCTTGCAAACTAATGGACTAAATGTACTGACCCAAAACTATTTTTTTTTAACCTTTTGACCACCCTCCCTTAATTTCCCCCAAATGAATAACTGCTGTAGTTGGCATTCTCTTCTACTTATTAATGGTGTTGGGCAAGCAGTGAGAAGTACTTTTGCAGGATAGAATCAGACACAGATTCCACCCCCCACCTGGCCATCAACCACTCATGTCAACATCCTGAAAAGCACCAAATATAAAATAGAAGGACTTGGGCCATATCCTGTGCATCTCCAGCCTTGCCAGTGTGAATAGGCTCCCACTCATGTTGCCAATAATAAACTCCTTCCAGGGTGCCTCACATGTACTCACAAATCCTTCCATTTCCTCCTGGGCATGTGCTGGCTATCTCTAAGGATGCTGGGCACTTAGTAGTCATGGCTACCTCCCACTGCATCTGGAATACCAAAGCTACACAGAACCCTGCTGCCAGTGGGAAAGAGGCCTCTCTTCTCTTCTGGTTTTGTTGTTACACCCTATCAGAGTGGAACTTCAGTAGAGATGTTGGGCCCCAGTGCCTTCCAAAAGCTTTCATTGACTTATCGGTGGTCTTTAAAGCCATGGGACCAGATAATATCACCTAGGAAGAGGGAGTATAGATAAGAGGACCTGGGTCCAAATGCTGAGGAACTGCAATATTTAAGGTCAAGCACAAAAGAAGGAGCCTTCAGAGGACACTGAGAAGGAATGAGCAGCGAGGTAGCAGGGAAACCGAAAGTGTGATGTCCCAGATGCCAGGAATGGGGAGTTTCAAGAAGGGAGTAGTTAATGGCGTGTAATACTGCTGGGCAGTCAAGGAATTTGAGAACTCCAAAGTGTCCATTCGACACGGCAACGCAAAAATTGCTGGCGAAACTATTCACAGCCATCTCAGTAGAAAGATGAGCAAAGAAGCCAGATCTGAGAGAACCGAGATGGATGGTGGACGAGAAAATGGAGATGGCACAACATGTGACAACCTGTCCAGAGCGGTTTCATTGTGAAGGGAAACAGGGAAATCTGGGAGAGGGTAAGGAGTGTATAGCATCTTTTGAAGAAAGGAGATGATAATCGATTGTGTTCAAATGCTGATGGAAATGTTCTAGCAGAGATAGAGGGCTTGAAGTTGTAGGAAAGAGGGGAACAAGTAAAGGAATCAAAGCCTTGGGTGGGTGGGAAGAGTCGGGCGGCAGCTCGCATGTAGTGAGTTTGGTCCTCATTGAAAAAGGGGATTCTTTCGTGGCATCAACAGGGATGGGAGGGTAGATGAAGGTAGACTCGTGAATTCGGGCATCAGAAGATTCATTCCTTCAATGAACACAGACCAGGCACTGTTTTAGGCTCTATCTGAGGACAACGTGAAACAGACAAAGCCCCCACTCTCATGTCATGGAGTTTTTGTTCTAATGGCGAAGGCACATAGTGAAGAATTAAAAACACCGTGTATATAATAAAATTTCAGAGGAAGACGTGTTAGAAAGAAACATAGGTTAAAGGGTCTCTGGGTGGTTGTGTGCGTGGAGGTGTTGAAGTGGCTATTTTTAAAAAATGTGATCAAGGAGTTCCCACTGTGGCTCAGCAAGTTAGGAACCCGACTAGTATTCATGAGGATGTGGATTCGATCCCTAGCCTCGATCACTGGGTTAAGGATCGGGCATTACTGAGAGCTGCAGTGTAGGTTGCAGATGCGGCTTAGATTCCGTTTTGCCGGGGCTGTGGCGTAGGCTGGCAGCTGTAGCTTCAACAATAGGAAGCCATGATCTGATTTACTTTTTTTTTTTTTTTTTTTTTTTTGCTTTTTAGGGCCACACCTGAGGCATATGGACGTTCCCAGGCTAGGAACTACAACTGTGGGCCTACGCCACAGCCACAGCAACATGGGATCCGAACCACGTCTGCAACCTACACCACAGTTCATGGCAATGCCGGATCCCTGACCCACTGAGCGAGGCCAAGGATGGAACCCACAACCCCGTGGTTACTAGTTGGATTCGTTTCCGCTGCACCACAACAGGAACTCCCCTGATTTACTTTTTAAAATGATAACTCTGGCTACTCTGTAAAGAACAGATTGCAGAAGAGCAGGAGAGGAATCAGGGGAGCGAGGTAGGAGGCTATTACAGTAAGCCAAGCAAGATGTAATTGTCCCTTGGGCTGGGATGGTGCTGTGGAAGGTGAGACGTAGATGGATTGGCCATGATTGTGATAGTAGAGTTGAGTGGCCTTGTTGATGGATTGGTGTGGAAGCAAGAGAGTAACCCAGGATGACTCTTAAGCTTTTGGGCTGATCAAATAGCTAAAGGTGGTACTATTATCTGAGATGAGGATGACTACGAGAAGGATAGCTTTTAATGAGGAAATGTAGAGTTTTGTTTTGAAGGTGTGAAATGCCAGCTCTGGCTTAAACAACTAAGTGGCTATGGAGAGTCAGCAGTCGAAGAGATGAGTCTGGAGCCCAAGGGGAGAAGTCCTAACTGGGGACATCACTTTGGGAGTCATCAACTGATGGCTGGCACTTAAAACTGTGGCCATTGACACATGGGCACTCGATGGAGAAGAAAAAGTGTCTAAGGAATGAGCTCTGGAGCTCTCTGACATTTAGCAGGTGGAAAAGATGTGATGAAATGGTCCCAAGGCAAGAGGAAAACCAGAAGAGTGTGGGTTCCAGAAAGTCAAGTATTTCAAAAAGGAGGGAGGGAGGGAGCCAGTGTGGCAAACATTTCCGTGACGTTGAGGAAGATGAGGGCTGAGCAGTGGGCTGTGGGTTTGACACTTGGAGGACATTGGTGAAATTATTAGGAGAAATCTTGGTTGACTGGTGGAGATAAAATCCTGATGCAAGTGAATTCCAGAGAGAATGGGAGGAAAATAACTGGAGACCATGAAATTACATAACTCTTTGAGTTTTGCTATAAAAGGGAGCAAATAAGTGGTAGCTTGAAGGATATTTGGCTTTTCTCTGATGAATGACAGAACGTATTTTTGTGTGCCGATGGTAATAATCTAGTAAAAAAAGAATCTTGATGCAGGGGGTGGGGGCCTGGATGTTGGAGCCGTATTCTCCAGGAGACAAGAGAAGATGGCATCCAGCGTACAGGTAGAGGGGTTGACCTCTAATTGGCGAGTAACTGAATTATGTGGATAGAGAGGCAGCTAAGTGGGTATATTCGGTGGTAGAGATGTATGGAATTTTCTTTTTAGCACGTTTATTTTCTCAATAGAATAAGAAAATAAACATGGGGCTTTTTTGTGTGTGTCTTTTTAGGGCCACACCTGCAGCATATGGAGGTTCCCAGGCTAGGAGTTGATTCGGAGCTGTAGCTGCCTACACCACAGCCACAGTAACACGGGATCTGAGCTGCATCTGCAACCTGCACCACAGCTCAAGGCAATGCTGGATCCTCAACCCACTGAGGGAGGCCAGGAACTGAACCTGCGTCCTCATGGATACTAACTAGTCAGATTCATTTCCGCTGAGTCATGATGGGAACCCCTGTTTTTTAAATAAATTAATTAAATTAAAAAAAAAACTTTTTTAGGGCCTCAGGTGCGGCGTATGGAAGTTCCCAGCCTAGGGGTCGAATCCGAGCTACAGCTGCCGGCCTACATCACAGCCACAGCAATGCTGGATCTGAGCCATGTCTGTGACCTAATTGCAGCTCATGGCAATGCTGGATCCTTCACCCACCGAGCAGGGCCAGGGATGGAACCCGCATCCTCATGGGTACATGGGTTACCACTAAGCCACAGTGGTAACTCCCAAAAAGTCATCTTTTGAGAGAAAAAGAGGTGAAGAGAGTGTTAAGATTTGAGGGGAGAAGGGGTGAAATAACGGTCTGGAAGCATAGCAAGCAGAGGGCCCCGATGAGAAAAAGGTATGTAAGAGGCCAGCCAGCCACTACCAAGAGCCCACTTGAGGTTTGGGCCAAATTATTAAGCGAGACCAGTCAGTATGGTTGTGTGTTTTCCTCCAGACTGGTTTAGCTGTGCAGTAGCTAGCACAGAGGAGGTGGAAAGCTGGCTTTAACCCCCACTGAGCTTTTGCTAGGCAAGAATGATGGTGGAAGAAAGGGACCAGCCATTTGAGGATATATGCGAGGGACCAGTCTTAGTATTGGATGGTGGAGTCTGAGTTGGATAAGGAAGAAAGCGAAGACATGAGGGTTTCAGTCGGTTGGGACAAAAGTGGAAGAGCGAATGGATTGGAGGTCCAAAGAAGAGTCGAAGAATGGTTGCAGGAGGGGGACTAGAAGAAGTGAGTCCGAAGGGCTGGAGGTATCTCTCTTCACCCAGGGAGATGCTTCAAGGCAACATTTTGCAGGTGGTGCATTTTTGGATAGTGACTAAGGGGCTGAGTGGCTGAAGTGGAACAGAGGAAACCATCACTGAAAGAGAGAAAGAAAGTCGTGGATCTGAGCAGCTACAGTGTTGGGTGGATCCTAAACTTAGATGTTGAAGTCCAGGAATATCAAGAGTTTGGGCTGAGACGATGGTAATTCAGGTACTGAAATCTTCAATGCAAGACTAGGAATAGTTAGATATTAATATAATATCTAATAAAAGTTGATAACTGCAGTAAGGAGGGGATTCCTGTTTGATGGCTTCTATTATCTCAGTGAAGTGTGATGTGAGATAATCTGCTGAGAATGAGGAGTATAGGAAGGTTGAGGAGAGAGGAGAAATATGAGGGAGTTCCTGTCGTGGCTCCGTGGTTAACGAATCTGACGAGGAACCATGAGGTTGCGGGTTCGATCCCTGCCCTTGCTCAGTGGGTTAAAGATCCCTCGTTGCTGTGAGCTGTGGTGTAGGTCACAGATGCGGCTCGGATCCCGAGTTGCTGTGGCTCTGGCGTAGGCCGGTGGCTGCAGCTCCGATTGGACCCCTAGCCTGGGAACCTCCATATGCCGCAGGAACGGCACTAGAAAAAGGCAAAAAGACAAAAAAAAAAAAAGAAATATGAAATAATTACTTTGAAGAGTGATATAATGAATTTACTAGGAAAATGTGCCAGGACTGCCTGGCGATATTAAATGCCATTCGACATTGGTGATCATGACCTAAAAGGGAAGGCGGGCATCTCAGTTCTGCAATTATCTCCAGAAACATCTAGTAGCTCATGTGCTGAGTTCAATCAAAGTTGCACTTTTGCCAAGTGAATGCTATGGTGTGGGGAGAGCGAGAGAGGAGCGGGGGAGAAAGAGAAACATGGAAGTTGCAAAGAAGTGATTAAAATAACGGTTCATGGCATCTAAGCTGGACCAGGAAGGGAGGGTGGGAGGAAGCGGAAGAACTGAAAGCAGCGATGGAGTGATGGATGGGAAGCCTCAGTGAGATGAATGAATTGAGATGTGTCTGAATGCTAGCTTAGATTCAAGCCTGAAGGACTCCCCATATATACACACTACGCTGTCAGAGCTAGATTCTAGCACCTACCCAGCCAGTTGGATCCCTGTGGAGCAATGGGTTGTTAAGACATTTGTACAATAGTGGATATAGTGGAACGTTCTAAATTCATTAGACAGTGATACAGCCTTTGGCTTTACCTTAGCTATATAAGCTCAAGTACTGGAAATGATTCTGAAAAAGAATGCAAGTGTGTGCATGCAGACCTGAATCACTGTGTGGTACAGCAGAAATTAACACAACATTGTAAACCAACTCTATGTCAATAAAACGTGCATTGTTTTTATTTTTGTTTTGGCCGTACCCGTGGCCTGCAGAAGTTACCAGACCAGGGTTCGAACCCATGTCACAGCAGTGACAATGCCGGATCCTCAACCCACAAAGCCATCCAGGAACTCCTTTTTTTGTTGTTGTTGTTTAAAAAAAAATGTATTTTAAAATGAAAAACAAAACCACACAGGCACTAAAGACCCGATAAAGACCTACTGGAATCTCCTGAGAGTGGACTTTGGAATGGTTGCTTCCATTCAGGTTTTGCAAACGTTGTTCCCTAATGTCCCACCAAACTCGAGGACATTCACAAAAGTTGTCTCTCAATCCTTGCACAGTTTTGCTACTGAAAGCTCGAGTCAATTCCCTGCTTGGCGGTACACTCTGTAGAGGCACAAGTTCGTGTAGGATCTGGGCTAGAGGGCATGCGATGGAGGCCACTCTGCGTCCCAAAAGTAGTCTTTGATGACTTCGAAGTCAAGACCAAAGACACAAGTATGTTCTCTCTCTCCTTTTTTCCCCCTCTCTGCCTCTCTCTCTTTCCCACGTCCCTCTCTCTCCCTTCCACCCTTCCTTCCATTCTTTTTTTCTATCTTTAGAGTGAGTCCTCCTTCATCCTGGGGTGTTCCCCCAGTCGCCAGCCAGCGGCTAGGGCATGCTTTGCCTTCCTGCTTTGTCCCAGAATTTTAACCCTAGTATGAGAGACTCAGTCTCTAAATTCCTTGTGTGAGTCTTCTCTAGAGGCCCAGCGGTCACCACAGAGATGGGAATCCTTATGTTCTGGCCTGTCACTTCTGAGTTTCTGATGCGACTTTCCTACCATTATCCTTGCTTCACTTTTAAGAAACTATCAAAATACCAAGAGATGCTTTTTAAGCCAATTCACTCTGACTGTATATTAGCCAGTTCACTGGTTATAAAGGCCTTATAAGGAAAGCAGTGTAACAGGAGTTAGCACAGGCACTCTGCAAGTAGACAGATCTGGGCTCTGACACGTCCTAGCCATGACCTTTGGTAAGTACCTCCCCTCTCCAAGTCTGTTTTCTCATCGGTACCGTAGGGCTCATGACTGCTGTGAAAAGCAGCAGACACAACGACTCACGTAAATTACACAGCACAGTGCCGGGCATATTGTAATTGCTCTACAAATGTTTTTTTGTTATTATTATTATTATTATTATTATCATCATGGCATTTCACTAGAATGCTAGCACTGCATTGTTGTTGTTGTTGTTTGGTCTGTTTTGTTCACTGCTGTGTCTCCAGTGCCTGGAACACAGTTTGGTACATAGGAGATACGAGTTAATTATTTGTTGAATAAATGAATATTGTCTTTGTAATTCCCACCGTGCTAGATACATGTACATGCCTATGAATTCCAAGAATCTTGAAATAGTATAGCTCTTGAAACCTGAGAGATCAAGTCAGCATTTTTATTTTACAGATGAGGAGACCGAGGTTCAGGGAGATGGCATGAGCTGTCCAAAGTCATAGAATCAGTCAAAGGCAGAGCCCAGACTTCAAAACCCAACTACATACGTTCAAATCCCGAGTCCCACTGAGCAGCTGTGTGATTTGAACAAGTCCCTTTCCTTCTCTGCACCTTCTCATGTGTAAACTGAGGACAATGAACAAAGCCCCTAACTCATAGAATTTTTAGGAGCATTGGACGAGTTAATATATATGCCTGGCATACAATAAATGCTTTATGTAGTAGCTATTATTATTTATTAGTTATAGAGTCAGGAGTCTTCTTATGTTCAGCCCAACGTGCTTTCCATTACATTGGTTGGTTGTTTGGTATTTCTCTGCTGGAATGAATTTCTCCTAAAAGTATATCATTGCTTCTGTGAAAGGCAGAGCAGATTCGCCTGCCTCAGATCTTCATGTCTGGGGCTTTTCACTGTAATGTTTAGGTGGCAAATGCGCCACTGTTCACCTTGTCTCTGGAATGGGAATATGCACTTTTCTGGGTGCTGAAAGGATGTCTTGTACAAACTCTATTCTGGGTGCTCATCATCTTCTAACTCCTAGTGTCTGACACATATTTGAGTACAGTTAAAGATTAGCTATTTGTGGAGGTAATGTACCCTCCTTTAGATCTTTTGTCATATGGTTGTGCAGAAATAGCAGGGGTCAGCGAAGTTTTTCTATAAAGGGCAAAATAGTAAATAATTTCAGTCTGTGGGCCACACCGTCTCTGCCGGAGCTACTCAACTCTACTGTGAAAGCAGCCACAGACATAAACAAAGGGATGTCCCCGTGTTCTCCTTAAACTTTATTCTCAAACACAAGTAACTGGTCTATGCATGGATCATAGTTTGTCAACTCCTGGTTTATAGAGTAGCAAGAAGTTTAGACACAAACATGGATAAAAGCAGTAAATCGAGGTGGGGACATGTACTCAAATGAAGTTTGAGCTTTTAATTTCCATTAAACAAATGAGCAGATGTTTAAACCATAAACAATTTGAATTCTAAGCTTCTCTTTTAGAAATTGTCTGGATCTGTTTTAACCATGTTGGTAAATGAAACAAGCAGCAAAGATGAAAATAAAATTAACAAGGCACAAATTAGTGTGCGGGCCAAGACTGCAGTGCTTCTGTGTTAGTGCTTATTTAGTCTTCTTTTCTTCTTTTTTTTTTTTTTTTTTTGTCTTTTTAGGGCCACACTCAAGGCATACGGAGGTTCCCAGGCTAGGGGTCAAATCAGAACTGTAGCCCCTGGCCTACACCACAGCCACAGCAACACCGGATCCTTAACCCACTGAGCAAGACCAGGGATCGAACCCGCAACCTCATGGTTCCTAGTCAGATTCATTTCTGCTGTGCCACGACAGGAACTCCCTGTGCTTATTTATTCTTTGGCATTCTTACACGATTCTTTTTGAATGCCAGTCCTTGTAGACCATAGGACTTAGGACGTGGCTGGTCAGGGCTTCATGGGGACAGGAAAGCACGACCGGGGAGTCCTGCTTGCTCTCTGCCTATTACTTTGACTCCAAAGTCTACATAATAAAGTAAGTCTCGACTTTTGCTTTTTAAAATGGGGCAGATTGGAGTTCCCATCGTGGTGCAGCGGAAACGAATCCGACTAGGAACCATGAGGTTTCAGGTTCGATCCCTGGCCTCGCTCAGCGGGTTAAGGATCTGGCGTGGCCGTGAGCTGTGGTGTAAGTCACAGACGTGACTTGGAACCTACGTTGCTGTGGCTGTGGTGTAGGCTGGCAACTGTAGCTCCAATTCGACCCCTAGCCTGGGAACCTCCATATGCCTCGGGTGCGGACCTAAAAAGACAAAAGCCAAATGAAATAAAATGTGGCAGATAGGAGTTCCTGCTGTGGCTCAGCAGAGTCACATAGTTTCCATGAGGTTGCAGGTTTGATCCCTGGCCTCGCTCAGTGGGTTAGGAATCCTGGGTTGCTGTGAGCTGTGCTGTAGGTCGCAGACACGGCTCAGATCTGGCGTTGTTGTGGCTGTGGTGTAGCCCCCAGCTGCAGTTCCGATTCGCCCCCTAGCCTGGGAACTTCCATATGCTGCAGGTGTGGCCCTAAAAATAAAATAAAATAAAATAAAATATGGTAGATAACAATGGGGGGGGTACTTATTCATTTGACAGCTGACCAAACACTTATTCTATGATAATGATTATGAGAACCTAGAGAAGTAAGCTTAAAAAAGGATGGAAAGATGAGGAATCCCTGCCTTTACAGAGCGCCCAGCCCATGGCAGAGGGACATCAGCACGCAGGCAAGAACACGTGTTAGTGTCCTTGGAAAGCATGGCTAGTCCTAGAGTTTTGAAATCACACGGTCTATTATTTAGATACTGGAGACATTGGACTTTGAGGACGTTCAGACCCAGTAGTTAGTATATGCAAAATGAATTACTGTCAGACCAGTCAATTTTAGATGCATGTGGACGTGCTTTCAATCAAATCTCATCGCTAGAAACAGTGCCCTCAGAGAAGAGAGACTCTTTCTCGTTTGGTTAACTTAGGAGGTAGCCATTAAAGATCCCGATGCATTTGACATTTGTCTGGAGGGGTAACAAACCAAAACAGACCTGGGGAGAGACAGAGCCCTTCGTTCTCTCATGATCAATATTAGGCTGCCCAGAACGGCGTACAGGAAATAAGGAAGAAATGTCACTCGTTATAAATATGTCATGACTAAAACCTATCTGATGTATTTGGTATAGGGGAATAATTGGAAATTCTATTCATGGTCCTATTTACACGTTCATTGTCAAAATTAATGATTCACTGGACCCGGGAGGTTTTGTCTATATTCATCTCCACCAGTGCCAGTGACTAAATGAAAATGTATGTATATTTCCACAAACCTTGATTTTCATTGCAAAGCCACAGATTCAAATGTTAGGTGCTAACGTTTATGACCAATAGCCTAAAGTCTTCCCTAAATTGACAAATCCTTACCTTTCAAAATAACCATTTGTCTTCAATAGGTTGTATTAATTACTGAAAGATAGAAATGTCTAGCATAGGTCTAAGGAATGACCATGAAACAAACTGAAGTATCTACCATCCATCAACAAGACATGGGCATTCCCGTTGTGGCTCAGTGGTAATGAACCTGACTACTACCCATGAGGACGTGGCTTCAACCCCTGGCCTCGCTCTTGTGGGTTAAGGATCTGGGGTTGCTGTGAGCTGTGGTGTAGGTCACAGACAGAGCTCAGATCTGGTGTCGCTGTGGCTTTGGTGTATGTAGGCCGGCAGCTGCAGCTCTGATTCCACCCCTAGCCTAGGAGCTTCCACGTGCCAAGGGTGTGGCCCTAAAAGACCAAAAAAAAAAAAAAAAAAAAAAAAAAAAAGAAAACCTCAACAAGACATAAACACATATTTTTAAAAATTAAATTTACTTTTGTATAAGGAATGCATTACATGTTACAAATTCAAATTTTAGAAGAGGATATACCTACACTGAAAATTCTACGGTTTTCATTTATGTAAAGCACTATCTTATTCTCCTTATGGTTGCATTGTATTCTATTTAAATCATTTATTTAACCAGTCACCTAGTGATTTATATTTTGGTTGTTTCTAATATTTTGCAGTTATTAAAAGTGCTGCAAAGACTAACCTTGTGTGTAAATCATTTAATACATGGACGAGTATATCTGTAGAATGAACTCCTGGGCGAGGAACTGTTTAGTCAAAAGGCAGGCATGCTTTGTTTTCTTTTCCACTTCTTTTAGGCATGAGTATTTTTATCCAGAGAAAATGTATGCTTCTACTCGCAGTGCATGAGAGCATGGTTTCCCCACGCTTGCATGAATGAAATGTGTCATTAAGCTTTGTTAATGTTATAGGTTTAAAAAAAAATGGCATGGTGGTGGAATTTATATTTACACTTCTCTTGTTATTACCCAAGCCGAGTCTCCTCTTATTTTCTGTGTGATTCCACTTATAAGAAGTTCTCCAAGAGGCAAAACTAATCCATGATGACAGAAATCAAAATAAAGATGGGAGTCAGAGAGACCGGGAAGATGTCTGAGAAATTTTTCCGGGGGGATGAGGATGTTCTGCATTTTGATCGGCAGTGGGCGTGATGCTACCTTGATCTAGAAAAAAGAGAAGCGCCTAAGTAAGTAACTGTGCGCAGTGTCTGGTTGGTAGCAGGTGTGTGTTAAGTGACTGCTGAAGGAAGTGTCCACGCCCTAAGGGATGAAGATGCGGGAGAATGGATTCGCCTTGGACTTCTCGCGAGTTCTTCTGCCTCCCAGCGCAAGAACTGACCAGGATGGGCATCGAAGTTTGCACTTAGAACCTCCCTGACCATCTTTCCTTATGTCACTTAGCCATTTGTATTTGCTCTTCTGCAAGCTGTCCATCTTCTTCAGCTGTGTTTCTAAGGCTTGTTGGTCTTTTTCCTATCGATTTGTTAAAGCCGTTCATTTAGGGAAATTTGCTCTTTCTCTGACATTAATCCCTTTTCTCCCCAGTTCATTTGTCTCTTTACCTTGTTTGGGTGGTTCTGCCACGCATTAAGCCTTTATTACCGTGTAATGCAGTGTATCCATCTTTTTCTGGTTCGGGGGTTTTCTGACACATTGAGAAGGTTTTCTTTCCCCCAAGAGTAAAAACAATAGGCACTGAAACAGGGCCGTGATTTCTGAATCTTCCTGCTATAGAGTGTAAACGTAAATACTATTGCACCTGTGGCATCTCTGCATCTGACCTCAGGCACTGAATGGAATAGATTGGGTATAAAGGATTCTGCATGGTGACACTTCAGAAATGCAGTTGCTATGGAAATTTGATCCACTCTGTTGTTTAAAAAACACGCATCGTTTGTTGTGAGTAAAACCCTGCCAGGCATCTTGCAGGATAACAAAGCGAAAAAAGTGGATTCTTCCCTCCAAGGAGCTTCTGATAGAGTTTGGGAAATGAGTGTGATTAAAAATGTGGGGGGTGGGGGTGGAGTGAAGAGGAGAGTGGTGTGGGGCTAAATGTAGGTGGAGTGTTGGACCCGCTAGCTTCCATTGCCTCTATATTGGATCACGGAGGTTCTTATTCATTTATTTTCTTGAAATATAATTGATTTTCACTGTTGTGTCCGTGTCTGCCGTACAGCAGAGTGATTCAGTCATACATATATACATTATTGTTCATATTCTTTTCCACCGTGGTTTATCACAAGATACTTCATATAGTTTCCTGTGCTATAAAGGAGGACCTTGTTGTTTTTATCTAGCAGTGTGTAGCTGCCCATCACCAACTCCCACTCCATCCTCCCTCCCCCCAGGCAACCACAAGAGTGTTCTCTTTGTGAGTCTGTTTCTGTTTCGTGGAGAAGTTCATTTGGGATCACTGACGTTCTTATCATGCAGAGCAGGACTTGGCAAGCTTTATCTGGAAGGGGCCAGCTAGCAAATATTTTCAGCTTTACAACTCTTCGATGCTGACCGAACAATGAGAGTATCTATGTTCTAATGAAGGTTTATTTATGGACACTGAAATGGGCATTTCAGGTAACTTTTTATGCTGTGAAATATTATCCTTTTATTTTTACTTTTTTCCAAGCACTAAAAAAAAAAGTAAAGACAAGAACAACTGTAAAATTCTTTACCAGGAGGAAAGCTGATTTGGGAGACACTTATCCATTACTGACCCCCTCAGAAATAACTCTAAGTTTGGTATAAATTATTAGGTATTATATAAGGTACAAGAGTATATTGTGCAACGTGAGGCATATAGCCAATATTTTGCAAGAGCTATAAATGGCATATAACCTTTTCCTATTACGAATCACTATATTGTACACACGTATATTATATAATATTGTACAGCAACTACACCTCGATACAAATAATAATAAATTAAAAAACCTCTAAGTTGATCGCTTTTAAGTTTCGACAAAAGGAATCTGGAAGCAATAAATGGCGAAGCAGCTTCGAGCTGGAGAAGGTGGAGGTCTTTGAATCAAATTCACTGATTCTTTCCGTTAAACTGCCTTTCACCTAATATTCCTGTCAAAGAATCTAGAAACTATGGTGATTGATGCCATAGAAACACAGAGCGCGCGAGCAGGGTGATGAGCTTGTGGATTGTGGCATGGCTGAGAGGCAAAAAGCTTTTTAGCTGCCAATCTCCGGGCGAAGGAAGAGAATAAAACGTAATGCAGCGAGCACCTGGGCAGCTCTGCTGTTTACAGGGCCCCCTTCACGCACATCATCGCCTTGAATTGGATGCAAAACTCACAGTAACGCTGTGTGGTCGTTATTTTTCTGATTTTACAGATGAGACGCTGCCTCTTTTCTTACGGCACTATTCGCATTGCCCTAAGCATAAGGACGAGGCACTCCTCGGAGCGAAGGCGAAGACCACGTTTAGTAAATACGATGGAGCTTCTTCCACTGACAATGTGATTATGTCCTAATAAACCCATCCGAAGTTGAATATAGCAAGTCAAAATTCATTTAATACACCTAACCTATGGAACATCCCAGCTTAGCCTAGCCTACTTTTATTTTTATTTTTTGTCTTTTCAGGGCTGCACCTGCAGCCTATGGAGGTTCCCAGGCTAGGGGTCAAATCTGAGCTACAGCGGCCAGCCTACACCACAGCCACAGCAACGCCAGAAGATCCAAGCCAGGTCTACGACCTACACCACAGCTCACGGTGACACCAGATCCTTAACCCACTGAGCGAGGCCAGGGATCGAACCTGCGTCCTCATGGATACTAGTCGGGTTCGTTATTGCTGAGCCACAACAGTAACCCCCAGCCTAGCCGAACTGAAACATGCTTGGAACACTTACATTAGCCCATTAGCTTTTTCACTGGGCGAGATCATCTCCCACAAAGCCCATTTTGTGATCAAGGGTGGAATATCTCATGTAATTTATTGAATGCTGTCCTGAAAGCGAAGACAGAATGGTTGTGTGGGTCCAGGATGGTTGTAAGGGTATCGGTAGTTCCCTCGTAACCACGTGGCTGCTGCTGCCCAGCATCACCAGGGAGTACCTTACTGCATATCCCTAGCCCGGGAAAAGATCCAAGTTCAAAATTCAAAGTAGGGTTTCTGCTGCATGCATGTAGCTTTCACACCATTGTAAAGTTGAACCATTGAAGTTGGGGATCATCTAATGATGAAGATGATGATAGCAAAGCATGCTCGTCACTAGATTGTCAGTTACATTTCAGATCCTGAGCCAGGCAACTGACATACGACGCCTCCCTTTGGCCTCACAGCTGCCCAGGGATGGAGTCACAATGGCATTTTGTTTTCAGGCGCAAACTTTGGGGTCAGACAGACCCATGTTCGTGCCTTTGTTCTGTCACTTACAGCCCTGTGACCTGGGGCAAGTTACAGAACTCCTCTGATTTTCAGTTTCCTGGTCTATAAAAGGCAGGCGACAAAATGCTGCCTATTTCTTCTGGCTACAGCATGAATCAAAGGGGATAATGAATGTAAAACGCTCAGCACAGTAGCTCATACATACTAAGTGCTCGATGAATCTTTATTACTACCACACAGAGCTTATAATAACTCTGATGACCCTGCAAAGATGATTAGGATAATTTAATGGAATCCACACACCTGGCTTTTAGACCTTTTTTGTAAAAAAAACCTTTGAAATCATTATAGACTCACAGGAAGTTGTAAAAATAGTAGAAAAAGCTGCACACACTTCCCCCAGCTTCCCCCAAAGGTGACATCTTATATAACCGTAGTACAATATCAAAATCAGAAAACCGACATTGGTATGATAGCGTTAATGAAAGACCTTATATGTTTTTTCGCAATTTTTAAACCCGCATTCACCTAGGTGTGTTTAGCTCCACGCAATTTTACCCCAAGTAGAGATCTGTGTAACCACCACCACAACCAAGACACAACTGTTTTCACTACCATAAAACAATGCCCTGGTGCTGCCTCTTTGCATTTACACCTAACCCCCCACCCCTGTCCCATGACAACCACTTATCTGTTCTCCATCTCTGAGGCTGTGTCATTTCAAAATGTTATATAAATGGAATCATACAGCAGATAACTTTTTGAGGATGATTTTTTCCACTGAGCATAATACCACCGAGATCCATTCAAATTTCGGTTTTGTGTATGGGTGTCCAGTTGTTCCAGCATCCTTTGTTAAAATGCTATTCTTTCTCTGTTGGATTGCTTTCATGCCTCTGTAAAAATTCAATTGAACCTACTTATGTTCACCTAGGCTAGGATCCTTGCTCTGCTCCATTGATCTATGTGCCTATTTTTTACATACTGTAACCTATTTTTAATAATAAAGATGCAAGCTTGCACAGATATAGTGGTATGTATTCAAGGAAGTTATATTGTTATAACCATTGATATATTCATTGGCATAACAATACCACCCTGCCTTGGTTACTGTAGGTATATAGTAAGTCTTAACAGTAGGTAGTGTGATTTCTTCCACTTCATTCTTTTTCAGAACTAACTTAGCTATTCTAGTTCCTTTGCCATAGATATATTTTGAAATAATCTTGTCTATAGTTACAAAACATCTTTCTGGGATTTTGATAGGAAGTGCATTACACCTATAGCTCAATTTGGGGAGAACTGACATCTTTACTATGTTGAGTCTTCCTATCCATGAACAAGGTATTTCTCTCCATCGATTTAAATCTTTGACTTCTTGCATCAGCGTATCAGGATAGAGACCATATGTGTGTGTGTGTGTATAGTTAGATTTACACCTAAGTATTACCTTTCCTTCAAGTGATTAAAAATGGTCATATTGTTAATTTCCTTCCACATATGTGTTGCTACTATATAGGAATGCATTGGAAACTTGTGTGTCGATCTTATATACTGCAACTTTGCTAGCTCAATAATTTTACAAGCTTTTTTGTTGATTCCCCAGTATTTTTTACACACTGTGACCCAATTAATTTTTTTTAATAATCAACATGTAAGCTTGCACAGATCTGGTGGCACATATTCCAGGAGGAAGTATCAGATCTATTGATATACCAGCTCAGAGTCATAACTCTACCTCCGCTTCACACACTTAAGTCTTCTGAGAGTAGCAGCACACATGAGAATTCTGAGTTACAGTAATTTATTTTAGAGCTCACATTAACTCACTAATATAAAGACAAGAGATCTGTCTCACATGTATGCATTCCTAAACTAGAGTACGTCTGAGCAGCTAAGCTCAGTTCCATTGATCGCGTGGGAAGGGAGCCATGTTCATTTCCTTCCTTCCTTCATTCATTCAACAAAAAATTAGAGAGGCTATTCTGTATAAAGCCACTGGAATCGATGCTGTGAATCCAGAAATACATAAGATCCACATATTTTCAAATGTATTTGCCAAGTACCATCTTGAGCTCATAGTGGAAGTTTTAAAAAAGGATGTTTGTACTGCTTTTAATTTCCTGGAGATTGAATTATTCATTCAATTAGCCAGTGAATTCCCAAAGTGTCTTATAATGTGGCATTTCCACTGGGAAAAGCATGAGAAAGAACACAGTGGTTAGAATTCTATTGACATAATGCTTTACCATGAAAAGCAAAAAGGAAGAGGGGACAGCCGGCCACCTCGTAGGTTGATCAATGCGGTCACTCCCATGCCCCCAACACCCTACTTTTAAAGGTCCTGACTTGTTGCCATGGTCTGCAGACCTCCCTCCTTGCCAGGCAATGATAGTTTGACCCCCAGCTGCAGACTTAACATCTCCCGGCCCCAATACTGGTCACAGCCCTTGCTGCACTTTAGGGATGATCTTGTGAGATTTTTTTAAAATACAAATTTTAGGTATCCAGACCAGACCAATCGATTCAGAGCTTCTGGGGCTGGGGCCTAGGCATGGGTATCTCTTAAGAGCTCCCCAGATGAGAACTAAGAATCACTCAGTCCAGCCCAACCTGTCATCATGGTTGCGTAAGTCCAGTCTTTGCGGACCAAACAGTATAATTGGACTTCGTTAAGGTTCCACTTACTGTGTTCCAGATATTGCAGCAAGCACTTCACACATATTATTTTGCTTTATCCTCATGAAGC
Organism: Sus scrofa; assembly: GCF_054392235.1. Taxonomy (NCBI): domain Eukaryota; kingdom Metazoa; phylum Chordata; class Mammalia; order Artiodactyla; family Suidae; genus Sus; species Sus scrofa. The sequence continues at coordinate 121,822,945 of NC_139401.1, forward strand.
ATTTGAGTCAGGAGGTGGCTTGAAGGATGTGTGGGGGGGTTAGTTTTCCTTCTCCATCTCCATCATATCCCTGCAAAATAACTCGAAAAAATTACATGCATAATTAAAAAAAACACTGCCAGGATGTTCAAGATAAGCTCCCCCAGACTGTCCCCTCCACCTAAACTGTGCCTAAATCACTCCCATAGGGAAATCCAGGAGCAGCCAGCGCTTGAGAACAGCCCCGTGAGGTAAGTATTACCATCCTTATTTCGGTCGAGATAACCGCATCACGGGGTACTGACGTGACTGGCCCAAGATCACACAGCTGGCGGGAGAGCCGAAGCCATTCCGGTTCACCACCCTCCCCAGGGCTGGGACCCTCCTGTCTCTGTTGTCACTGTACAGCCAGCACCTGCACCTGGCCCATGATGCACGCTCTAAACAAACGGAGTTCCCATTGTGGCTCAGGGAGTTAAGAATCCAACTCGTATCCAGGAGGATGTGGGTTCGATCCCTGGCCTCGCTCAGTGGGTTAAGGATCCGCCGTTGCTGTGAGCTGGGGTGTAGGTTGCAGATGCAGCTCGGATTTGACCCCTAGCCCAGGAACTTCCATATGCTGTAGGTGGGGCCCTAAAAAGCAAAAAAAAAAAAAAATAAAATAAAATAAAAAATAAATAAATGAACAGAAAGGCCACAAAGTCATGCTCTTTACCGCTTTGCACGTGCCCTGTCCCAAGGTCCAGGCCCCCTCGGCCCTTGCTCTGGTCTCCAATTCTTTGCCTCTTCCTCGAGCCTGGTGTTCTGCCTAGAACCCTAGTCGTTACGGTCTGACTCAGCTCCGCGCAGGATCTGCCCTTCTCTCCTGCTTAAAGGCATTGAATGTCAAAACACACCACCCCAGAGCTAGTGATTTCGAGTAATTCCGAGCTTTGTCGTTATACATATTATCAGACATATGTCCCCGGAACCAGGTGCCTGCCAGCCCCCTCGTGCACGCTCTCCCCCCCCCCCCCCCCCAGAGACTCCTCTCACTTTGTCCATCCTTGGGTGGAAGGACCCACTGGTTAGAGGACTTTCCGATGTTCAGGCGGAGGGGAGAGCACATGCACCTGGTCCTGGGGACACACACACACACACACACACACACACACACACTGCATACACATGTAAGTGACAGGAACCTACCTGCAGGATTCTTTTAATAATACCAGGGAATGAGAGTTCCCATCATGACACAGTGTGTTAAGAATTCAACTGCAGTGGCTCAGGTCACTCACCGCAGAGACACAGGTTCGATCCCTGGCTCAGCACAGTGGGTTAAAGGATCCAGCGTTGCTGCAGTTGTGGTGTGGGTTGCAGCTGTGGCACGGATTCGATCCTTGGCCCAGGAACTTCCATGTGCCGTGGTGCGGCCATGGAAAGAAAAATACTAGGAAGTCATCCCAGGGCAGTGATTGCGGGGAGACGGAGAGGAGCAGGGCAGGTTGTCTTGAAAGCAGCTTTTAGGGCATAGTGAATGCAGCTGGGGCTTCTGACAGTTCCTGACCTGGCTGATGGGAACGGTTTGGTCCAAGGTCATTTTGTTAGAAGTGACTTCACTGGGCTCAACTTTATTTTCCCACAACTCCCCGTTGACATCCGGTTACCATGCCAGGACTCTTATAAGGATACTTGCATGTCGGTGCCACTGGTTTGCCAAACCCAGCTCAGTATGGAAAGTCCACCTGTCAGCAGGAGGGACCCTGGAACACGGGGCAAAGCCAGTCACCCCAGAAAGGCAAGCCAGCATGGAGTGAGTCTACTGGCCTGTTAGAAAGGCCCAGAAAGGACAGGCTAGCGGAGGCAGGGCAATAATATTTCCCTTTCTGTTCCCACCTTGGCACAAGATCCTTCCAGAAGTCCCTACATAGGGCCAGCCTCTGGTACAGCAGCCTGAGCCATTTTCCAGCCCACCACACAAGGCAAGGATCACTATTGATGCAAATTTTTCTATCACAAATCACCACCCACACTGCTCCCTTCCACACAGTTAAAGCTGGAGCATGAGCGAAATGCTATGAGTAATTCCAGACACCTGCCTCTGTAAAGGCAGGAACACAGCTGCTGTGGCTCAGAAAAGGGATCTCCCACACCTGCTGGTCCAAGGCCAAATTGTGTTCTCCGCTGTTTCTACCACACTCTAGCGGACCAGGGTCAGCGCTCCCAGCCCGGGTCTTTATGCTAAGCCTCCCTCTTCTAGGGGCAACACGGTGCAAGGGGGAGCTGGCTTGGACGGGGCAGCAGATTTGTCCCTGCTGTCGCCAGCATCTGGGGGACACTCACCAAAACCTCCTTGTCTGGGCCACCCAACCAAGTCTCCCCCGGGCTTCCTCCTGACCACCAAGCGCCTCTCTTGGAAATAGATCAGGCTCTGGCAGAACAGAGAAGCTGGCGAGGTTTCTGGTTCCTGGCCTCTGTAGCAGCCACAAGGTGACTGTTCATCTTAGTCATTCAGAGGACAGAGGTCCGCAGAGACCATGGGGCCCCGGGAGCAGAGGCTTGGGAGTGAGGCACCAATGTTTCCTCCACTGGTATTTGCTTTCTCTGGACTCCCTTTAATTTTCCCTTTGGGCCGTCGTCCACCCAGCAAGCGCGGGCAGGGTGGCTCTTGACGCACCCCCTGCCCAAGAGTCAACGCCCAACTGCTTCTGGCGCTGATCATGTTTCCAGGCCCCAGCCTGTAAAGGCACCAAGAAGCTGCTCCATCTCAGTCTATCCATGGGAAAGGAGACGGCTGGGGAGCCCGCAGTGTAGACTCAACAGGGCAGAAAGGAGAGTGGAAGAGAGTGTGTAGAGACTGTTTTGATCCTTGGGGAAAGAGGATCAACCAGTTATGGGAACATTTGAATCCCTGTTTTCTGGTTTCTGCTTCTAACCTCCAGAAAGCCACCATCACAAGCCCCTTCATCTTTTTTTTTCCACTTATTTTGATTTTGGCTGAGCCTTCAGCATGTGGAAGTTCCCAGGCCAGGGATCAAACCTGTGCCACCGCAGTAAACTGAGCCACAACAGTGACAACGCCAGGTCCTCAACCCACTAGGCCACCAGGGAGCTCCACAAACTTCATCTTTATAACTCTGCGGCATCACTGCCAAAGATTCAAAGATTCATCTCTGTTGTTAGTTTGAGAGAGATGGTGCCCCATTGCCCACAGTGGGTTCAGCAGAAAGTGGGTTCATCACCCAAATCCCTCACCCCAGCCTTGCAAAGGCACTAACACAGTGGTTTCCTTTACAAGGGAGGTGAGCAGTGGGGTGAAGCAGACAGCTCCAAGCTCCAGGCCTTCGAGAAGGAGACTCTCGACTCTACAGGGCTCTGGAGCGACTGGGTTGGCCGATGGTTGGTCCAGGCGCCCCAGCTTCTCTGCCTTCGGTACTCAGGGTTGACGTCACCATTGAATCTTTTCAAAGCCTTCCACGAGATCCTCACTTTGCAGAGCGATGTGCACTCGAACAGGCGGTGTGTGTGACCGCAAAACCGTTCATTTCATTTGCCTGGCACAAACAATTACTAAGGCAGGCCTGTTATGTACTCTCGAAGACAGGGAACTTGGACATGGTTTGCGGGGAGCCTTGCTTTGGCAGCCTTTTCCGTATCCTGCCTCTGTTAACCCACCTCAGGGTAATCTGGGGATGTTTACTCCCCAACCTCAAGTCCACCAGGGACCCCGGGTTAACCAAGGGGGTGAGACTCAGAGGCTCGGCATGGCAGTCCCTGCAGCCTGGGACACAGAACTTTCTCCCCAGGCGCACACCGCCTGAAGGAGCAGGCCTGTCCAAGGCCTCTGAGGGTGGGTCCCGTGTACTTGAATCCCAAACAGGAGGGAAGAACCAGCGCTTCGGTTTGCCTGACCAACTGCACTGGGGAGCCACCTCCTGGGTGAGGTCCGCTTTGGAGGGCAAGGCCAGCTGTGCCGGGAGCTCCCAGCCGAGTCCTAACTGCCCCCTGCTGGTGCCGGGGCCACCGGCTTCCCTCGCCCCCAGCCCCCACCCCTCGCCCGCCCCCACGGAAGAGGCTGGCCAGGTGAGGCAGGGAGCTACTTTCTACAGAATTCCTTCCCCCCAAATGAACCCACCTCTTAGAAACCAGGCAAGATCCAGCAAGTCAGAGTGGCCCGCGAGGACCTGGGGATCCCAAGGCAATGCCAAAGGGATTGAAAATCATCCAGGTGGCTCATCAAAGACCAGCCTCCTAGACGGTAGATCTAAACAGCCACAGCTGCCCCAGACCATGTGCCAGGGATCTGCCCAGAAAGGGGGTACTTGAGCTCGGACTCCACTGGCAACAGCCTGCATTCTTTGCATCCGATTTTGTTCTTTCTTTCAGCTTGTCCCTATGTTTCCTCCTTTACTGTTTGGCCTTAAAGATGAAAACAAAGAAAACAGACCTTGGTGCTAGAAGGCTCTGGGTGTGATGTGGAAGTTCCCAGGCCAGGGATCAAACCTGAGCCACTGCAGGGAACCCAAGCCACGGCATTGACAATGACAGATCCTTAACTGCTAGGCCACCAGGGAACTCTTATTTCATTTATTTTTTCTTTACCTTCTGAGCCTTAATTTCTTCACCACTAAAAATGCAAAAGTCTATCATCTACCTCTCAAAGATCAAACGGGGCAACATACGTGAAGAACATGTTAGAGCACCCAGCACACAGTAGGTGCTCAAGTCCAAGATGGCCTCTATTCCACCTCCGATCAAGCCACTGGGGTGGCATCATGTCCCACCTCCTGGAAGGTTGGTCACGGCCAAATGGGCAGAGTCCTCTCTTCACATCTAAACCAGCAGTCTTTCAACTTCCCTCCCCAACCACGCAGCTTCTCTGCCCCAGCGTCAGCTCCAGCAAACAGGTTTTTTTAAAATTGCCATGGCCCCAAGAACCCCCTTTTGAAGCCTCTCCTCATTTCCAGCCCCCATGGCACTCCCACCAGCACTGCTTATGCCGGGCGGGTCCAGCAAACGGGAACAGGAAAAGCAAAACAAGACCAGATCTTTGGACTAAATAAGACTTGGCGACAGCGTGGTCCAAGATAAGATGAGGTCTGGGCAGGTCAAGGTGATGTTCAGAAATGATTCTAGGGCCACGGCCAACCTGCCATCATATACCCTTAGGTATGGTTCAGTGCACCTCTTACGGAACAGGATGTGCCTTGTGTGTTTTTAAAGGAGCCAAGCTAATCTAGACAACCACTTGCATGCTCTCAACCACAAGTGCGGTGTGATGGTTGTACCCCTAAATTGTCAGCCACAATATATGAGAATGCCTCTTGAGTATCTGGTCTGAGACTGGGGAGAAGGGATCTGACCCCACCGCTCTTCCGCTCAAACATTTGAAATAACCTGTTACCTACTGAATGAAGTTCAGTCTCAGCCCACAGCTTTCAAATGTCTTCCCGAAGTTGACCTCAACCTACCTTGTCAAGCTTATTTCACTTGCTTCCCTCTTCACAGCCACCCTTCAGCCAACGGGACTGTTTATTCCCTGAACATGCCCCATACACGCCCACCCCAGTGTCTTTGCTGTTTATTTTTATTTGTGACATCTTCCCCACGCCCCCATCGCTACATACTGAAACCCCCCCCAGAATTCCTCTGGAAAACAGACGCCCCCATGAATCCTTTCCTGATGCCTAACTCGCCTCCAACCAGGTGGGATCTGTCTTCCTTCTCGCTTGTGGTGTGGATTCTAGCGAGAGCCTGGGTGCGGGGGTTAGTTCGTATTTGGGCAGTCTGGTAAGTTGAGGGCATGGTGGTGGGGCTGGGGGCCTCAGAGGAGAGAAGTCCTCCAGAGGGGAGGAAGGAACCAGGTGTGACCGGGCTGAGTCGGGCGCAGAGCCCAGGGCGGCAGTAGGAAGCCGTGGACCCGGGTAAAATGCAATGGCTCTTCTCTGCATCTGCCCGGCCCAGCCTCCCTGGGTGCCCGGCTGCCTGTGTCCCCTCCAGGGACCTATTTGCATCCAGGCAGGATTTTCACGGTGGCAAAGGGAATGAGATCTTGATCCCCTCTTCCCAACACAGACCACCGAGGTTGAGAGGCACGGGGAACTATATGCGATATCCTGAGATAAACCATAACGGAAAAGAATATTTATAAGCATAACTGAATCGCGTTGTAAAGCAACTATACTTTGATATTTTTAAATGCGTTGTTTTTTTTGTTTGTTTGTTTGTTTGTTTGTTTGTTTTGGCCATGCCCTAGGCATGTAGAAGTTCTCGGGCCAGCGATCAAACCCACACCACAGCAGCAACCTGAGCCACTGCAGTGATGATGCCAGATCCTTAAACCACAGCACCATAAGAGAATTCCTAAAAATGTATTTTAACACCGTCCCCCCTACCCCCGTTCCGCTGCACGCAAAGGCATAAAGGATGTCTAATGGCTGGGGTGGTCCCAAATGAGGTCAGATTACTGAGAAGGGACAAGGACAGTGCCCGGAAAGGAGGCTTTGCACGAAGGGAGAACGTGCTTGGGCGACCAGAGTCCAGGTCCCTGCAGGGGGTGTGGTTCAGGACTTGCAGCCATCCCGGGGGTCCTGTGACTCCTCCAGGGCGCAGGCGGTCTTCCTTCAGGCCCCTTCTGACCTGCATCTGACCCAGTAGAGATGGCACCTTGAGAAGCCATCTTGATGAGGATGGATCCAGTCAGCACGCTATGCTGGAACCAGTCCGAGCTGGTGGTTTGGTTGGGGCCACCTCTGTTGGATGGGGGTAGTGGTGAGGAGCAAGGACTCTGGAAGCAGCTACCTGGGTTGGACGGCTTCCTCACAGGTAAATAGGGGGGACTGAGCAAGTCAACTGAGGGCAGCCAGTGGCACTGCCATCAACTGTCACTTGATGGTAATAGTTGTGAAGTTCGTATCAAAGGCAAGTTTAGGAGTTCACGTTGTGGCTCAATGAGTTAAGGACCTGACATTATCTTTGTGAGGATTTGGATTCTATCCCTGGCCTTGCTCAGTGGGTTAAGGATCTGGCATTGCCGTGAGCTGTGGTGTAGGTTGCAGTTGCGGCTCGGATCTGGCGTTGCTGTGGCTCTGGCCTAGGCTGGTGGCTACAGCTCCGATTTGACCCCTAGCGTGGGGTGTCCATATGCCACGGGGGCGTCCTTAAAAAGAAAAAAAGGGGACAACTTTATGTTGCCAATAACCCAAGATCGAACAAATAAAGGACGCATTGGTGTTGCCGTGGTGGATCAGTGGTTAACAAATCCGACCAGGAACCATGAGGTTTCGGGTTCTATCCCTGGCCTTGCTCAGTGGGTTAAAGATCTGGCATTGCCGTGAGCTGTGGTGTAGGTCGAAGATGCAGCTCGGATCCCGCGTTGCTGTGTCTCTGGCGGAGGCTGGTGGCTACAGCTCCAATTAGACCCCTAGCCTGGGAACCTCCATATACTGTGGGAGCGGCCCTAGAAAAGGGCCAAAAAAATAAAAAATTAAAAATTAAAAAAAATTAAAGGACTCATTCATGCATACGTGGAATCAACCCTAGAGATTCTTGGGTCTCTTTAAGGAGGGGAACCATTAGAATTCTTCCTAGAAAAAAAATGGGTGTGTATGGGAGGCCTCAATGCCATTATAATCTGGATATTGAAAGATAAGACCTTTTTATTGTCTTTTTAGGGCTGCACCTGTGGCATGTGGAAGTACCCAGGCTAGGGGTCAAATCGAAGCTGTAGCTGCCAGCCTACACCACAGCCACAGCAATGTGGGATCCAAGCCTCGTCAGCCACCTACACCACAGCTCACAGCAACGCCACATCCTTTAACCCACTGAGCAAGGCCAGGGATCGAACCCACGTCCTCATGGATACTAGCTGGGTTTGTTACCACTGAGCCACGAGGGGAACTCCCAAGACCTTATTTTTTTATTGAGGTATCATTGACCTTCAACATTGTGTTAGTTTCAGGTGGACAACATAACGATTCGATATTCGAATATATTGTGAAATGATCACCACATTAAATCTAGCTAATGTACGTCACTACGCATACTTAAAATTTTTTTCTTGTGATGAGAACTTTAAAGGTTTAAGGACGCCTTATTTTTATATTTGTTTATTTATCTATTTATTTATTTATTTTTAGGGCTACACCTGTGGCATATGGAGGTTCCCAGGCTAAGGGTCAAATCAGAGCTGCAGCTGCCATCCTACGTCACCGCCGCAGCAATGCAGGATCTGAGCTGCATCTGTGACCTACATCGCAGCTGAGGGCAACGCTGGATTGTTAACCCAACTGAGTGAGGCCAGGGATTGAACCTGCATCCTCATGGATACTAGTCGGGTTCCTTACCTGTGGAGCCAGAACAGGCACACCTAGGAGACCTTATTTTTAATTCACAGGCCTACCATACCGTGTCATCCTGGCAGCATCTCAAAGACCAGTGATCACTGGAGAGGGACGGCGGTGCTTGGTGGAGCAGTGGAGAGTGGAGAAGACCCCGAGCCTGGCAGAGTGACAAGCGCCCCACTGGAGCAGCCGCAGGGCTGGTGGGAATATACTTGTTCACGAGCACAGGGAAGATGCAAGGAAAGGGCTTGGAGGATTGCCGCCCGACTCCAGCAAAACCTGCGTCCCAAACTACAGCTAAGAGCCCCATCCTTGGAGTTCCCGAAGTGGCACAAGATGAGCCGCATCTCTGCAGCACCATGACACAGGTTTGATCCCCAGCCTGGCCCAGTGGGTTAAAGGATCCAGTGTTGCAGCAGTGCCTTGGATCTGATCTCTGGCCCGGGAGCTCCATATCCTGCCGGGATGGCCACAAAGGAAAAAGAAACAAAGGAGCCTCATCCTCAGGGGCTGCCGGAAATCTTGAGGTGGCGGACACTGCAAGAAGCTAAAGATCCTGGGACGTATCATTTTGTTTCTCATTTTTCAGATTTCTTAAGGAATAATTTACATATTTTTACTACTCTTTAAAACTATTTTTTCTCATTCTCCAGCTTTCTTGAAGTATAATGTACACATCATGAATTCACCCATTTTTAAGGTATAGTTCGAGTTTTAATAAATTTATACCAGAATTCCCATTGCGCTCAGCGGGTTAAGAACCCGATGCTGCCTCTCTGAGAGTGCAGGTTCAATCCCTGGCCTCATTCAGTGAGTTAAGGGTCCAGCATGGCCACAAGCTTTGGCATAGATGTGGCTCAGATCCGGTGTTGCCGGGGCTGTGGTGTAGGGTGGTAGCTACAGCTCCAATTCAACCCCGAGGCTGGGAACTTCCATATGCCGCAGGGGCAGCTGTAAAAAGAAACATAAATAAATAATTATATACATCACGCAAACATCATCATACCACATCATTACTGAACACTTCCATTATCCCCCGATTTTTCCTTGCCCCAACCTCCAGATCCAAGCAACTGCTGATGCGCCTTCCATCACTATAGTTTTGCCTTTTCTGGAAATTTCCTGTTAAGGAATCGTACAATATATCTGGTGTCTTTCATTGCGTATGTTTGAAATTCACCCACTTTGTAACAAGTATCAATTGTTTGTTCTTGGAGTTCCCATTGTGGCTCAGCAGTAACGAACCTGACTAGTATTCATGAGGATGCGGGTTCAATCCCTGGCCTTGCTCAGTGGGTTAAAGGATCTGCCATTGCCACAAACTTTGGTGTAGGTCACAGACTCGGCTCGGCTCTAGCGTTGCTGTGGTTGTGGAGCAGGCTGGCAGCTGTAGCTCCGATTGTCCCCTTAGCCTGGGAATTTCCATATTCTGTCCTAAAAAGCCAAAAAAAAAAAAAATTTCTTTTGTTCTTATTTGGGATCAGTGGCCAGTCTGAACTCAGGAATGTTTAGTGCTAATATGGAGGAAAACCAGCTCTCCCAAGTTATTCCAGTCCTACAGTGAGGATGAGAGGGGAGGATCAAAATGCATTTAATATGCAATTTCCAATTCACGAGAATCACCATTTTTTTTTTTTTTTGGCCATGTCTGAGGCATGCAGAAGTTCCCAGACCAGGGATCGAACAAACCCATGCCCTACCAGTGACATGAGTCACAGCAGTGACAATACTGGATCCTTAATTGCTGGGCCACCAGGGAACTCCTAGAGTCACCATTTTTATCTGAGACAATTCCCACTACAAATAATAGATCGTGAAAGTGTTTCATATTGCTATAACTAAATAGCCACAAAACGGTAATATTTATGTCTCATATAGTAAAACTGATAACCAATAAACTGGATTTTAAAAGTAACATCGCTCTTCTTTATGCTGACCAGCATTCCGCTGTACGGATAAGCCACATTTTCTTTACCCACTTGCTAACTGATGGCTTTTACGTTGTTCACAGCTTGTTTTTATGCATAACGCTTCTATGTACATTTGCACGCGTCTTTGTATGGCTATTTGTTTTCACTTACCTTGGGTAGATACCTGGGAGTGGAATTTTGTGGCCGCATGGTAATTATTGATTTGAAGCCCCTTAACAGGGATTAAGCTGTAGGAAGCTGAAAGTAAGCCCTGTGGAAATGATTACACGATTAGGGGTCTGTGAGAGATTTCTACGAAAGGGGAGCATATTACCGAGAAGAGATGCAAAAATGTACTAAGAAATTAATCAACTTCATAATTTGTATCTCAATATTCAGGAAGCCTAAACACTTTATCTGACGCAAAACGGCCTCAATCTATTATAACTGTAGAACCTCACACTGACCACAGCATACGATATTAGGCATGTGGGCGTGGATGCATGCAGAGATCAGAGCCTAGAAAGGCATGTCCATCTGAACAGCCTACATGGCTGTCCACTTTTAGGGAGCCATTAAGTTTAATCATGACAAGAATTTGCCTTAAGAAAAAATTCCACTTAAACATTCAACTGGCATTTCCACTCTGCATAGAGCCTACCATTACATAATTTGGATTTTTTTCTCCCTGGTCTCTGCAGAGGCTATTCTGAATACTACTCGTCCCTCGAAATATGAAACTGCACCAGTAAAATTGGGGGGCAAGGCATTATGAGGGAGAACTGAGAACTCTGTGATGACAGGAATCACTATTACATAGATCCAAATACACCCACAAGTCAAATGTGTCCTCTTAAAACTGATCTAATCCAGTTAATTAATAACAAAGACATTCATCCTCTTTCCCAGCATAAGAACATAAAAAAAGGGAGGGGCCTCTGTGGGAGACTCAGACTGAGAATTCTGGTTATTCATTTTTCAGTTCTCAAATATGCAGATGGAATTTGGGCTTGAGTCGTAGGCAAAAGTTTTAGCCACTTCATCTTTCTCTGATTGGAAAGATCACCCCAAGCACCCAGAGTCATTTGAACACAGGTACCCAGTGGTTCAGTGGATGTGGCTTTCCAGGGATCGAGATATATAGGGAGGGGTTTTTAAGTATCCATCACAACACGGAATTGCTTTTTCTTTAATGAAAACCCACAGAAATATCTCCTTGACCTCGATATCAGAAAAAGCCATGCTTGGAGTTCCCTCTGTGGCACAATGGGTTAAGAATCCAACTGAAGCATCTCCAGTCAATGCGGAGGCTCAGGTTTGATCCCTGGCGCAGCACAGTGGTTTAAAGGATCCTGCATTGCCACGGCTGTGGTGTAGGTCACAGCTGCGGCTTGGATTCACTCCCTGGCCTGGGAACATCCATATGCCACAGGAGCAGCAATTAAAAAAGAAAAAAAGAAAAAGCCTTGCTTCTTCTGAACAACTGGATCATTTTCATTTTTATCCTACGGAAGTGGTTCTCAGAGTGTGGTCCCCAACGAGCATCAGTATCACCTTGGGAACCTGTTAGAAATGCAAATGGTCAGGGAGTTCCCACTGTGGCTCAGCGAGTTAAGAACCTGACTAATATCCATGAGAATGCCAGTTTGATCCCTGGCCTCCCTCACTGGGTTAAATATCCATCATTGCCACAAGCTTCGGTGTAAGTCTCAGATGTGGCTCGGATCCCACATTGCCGTGGCTGTGGTGTATGTAGGCCAGCAACTAAGCTCCAATTCGACCCCTAGCCCTAAAAAGCAAAAAAAGATGCAAATAGTCAGACTCCACCCCAGACCTATCAAATTAGAAACTGTTGCCTGAGACCCAGCAACCTGTGTTTGATAAACCTGGCGACTCTAATGCAAGCCAAAATTTGAGAACCACTGTCCTGGTTAACTGATGGCTGAGAGCCTTGGAGCCAAATTTGCAGCCTCTTTCTAGCAACAGTTTTCTAATCCCTCTCCCCACCACCTTAGAGGCAGAGAAGCGTTTTTCGGCACTCTTAGATCCCCAGAGCCATGGAGAGCTACAAAAGATGTTGCCAATACTAATTGAATTGGACTGAAACCGGGAAACTTAACTTCGGAAAACTGATCATTTATTTGTTCAATGCCTAATACTTGCTTAGCGTTAAACAGTTACATGAAGGTTGTATTACGATTGCTTCATCTGTAATCAAGTCGTTGGGTTTGAAAACCTTGGAAGATAATATTGACCAATTATGCACTAAAAACAAACAAAAAGGGATTTCATCATTTTGTACTGGCTCACTGTCCTGCAACTTTAACTACAAACGACTCATTCGACATGGTTCTGTTTAGGGGTGAATTACAGGGTAATAGAAGTAGATATGAAAGCAGATGCGTTTAAATTATCGATCATGATTTGCTTGTTAGCCTGGAAATCGCTTGCTCTTTAGTTAATAAAACATACAGAAAACCCAAGTCCCCGATGCCAAATGAGCAAATATGGCTCATTGTCAGCAACTGAGGGCTTTTCCGCTCTTGCCCCTGATTTTTAACCTTTCAGAATCCAGAGGGAAGCTGTTTCCACCTCAGCACGGCCCCAGAACGCTCTTGTGACCTTGCATGAGCTACTTTCCCTCTCTGAACCTCATTCCTGCCTCTGAAAATCATAGAGGATTTGATTTCATCATCTCTAGGTTCATTTGCATTTCTGATCTGCTGGGATTCTGGAATTCCAGAGATCCCCAAACACCAGCAGCATCCCGGCCATCACTGCTCTCTCCTGACCTCTCCCGACCAGAGGGCTGAGGAAGGGGGGAAGGCACGCTGGTGGCTGCAGCCTGAGGCAAGCCTGCCTGAGATCTGGGGAATTCAGCTAATTTTATGAATCACGTGCCAGAGTTTGTTTCTTTCCAAACAGTGCTCTGTGACCATCCGCCGAGGTGTGAATCGGGAGATACAGTTTGCTCTTTGCTAAATGCTACGGCAGGAATCCCAAAGAGATTTGATCATTAGCTTTGCAAGAACGAGATAGGAACTGTGTAGAGCCGCTTCTATAGAGCTGGTCTTAAAGAGGCAGCCCGGTGCATGAAACTACTTAAGGGAATAAACTTAGGCTCAGGGACCTGGGTTTGCTCAAACATTCCCCCACCTCATTCCCATCAGAAACAGGGTCATTCAAGCTCTGGAGATAATTTCATAAGGTGTGGAGCAGAGGTGTGTTTCAGGTTGTTCAAATTATCCAGATAATTGATTCAATTCATCCAAGTCACTGTCCTTGCAGAATTTATTGCACCTATTATTCCGTCAGTATAAAAAGCCATCTTTGTTTGCTCTTCTTGTTCATTGGCCAGTCACATACTTTGCTGTCTTTTATTCCACTCCCCAGACTAAATCTGACGTGGATATATTTATAAGCGCCTTGCTACAAAAAGTTTCTCCTAGCTGAGAGATGATCCTTTGAATTTGATCATTTCAGAGACTATTTCTTAGCAGGTTATATTATTAAATGCCTTTAAACTGCTGGCCTCCCACTCCCCGACAACCCCCTACTCCCCATGTATACACGCTTACCTTTGCTGGGAACCATTTCTCGCCGGTTCCAAGGCAATTGCCTTGATTTTCTATTTCCTTCAGTTGATGCAAACATTATCTACATGCCCATCACCTCTGGAGTAGCCTGTGGCATTGTCTCTTTTGAAAAGAATGATTTTCATTCTCACAAGTCCTTTTGGGTCAGGATCTCGAGCTGGGCTCTGCATTATTTTGTTTTGGAACAAGGCAGGTCCCTTTTAAGCATTTCTAAAGAGAGAAACCCTAAACAGCATTGAAAAAAAAAAAGTGGCACTACGACAGGCAGTCAAACAGTAAAAAGGTGTTTTATTAGAACATTTAGAGACAAAGCAACTGGTGGTTTGCCTGGATTTTTTTCATCTCTTAAAGGTTGCTTTGATATTACGCAGCAGAGCCCTTAGACATTATGCAGGGCTGGGAATTACCACATGTCAGAGCTAGGTGATAAGCTCAGGTCACCTGAATTATTCCTCCTTGAAGTGACATCAGCCCTGCTGAAATGTGAATGATTTGTTGTGGGAGCGCGTGTCTGATATTCCATCTAGAGGCGTGGATTCGAGTTTGTGCTTCAGGGGACACATATACTCGTTTAGCATGTAGAAGAAGGTGCATCGGACCATCTTCTGATTGCAGAGAAGTGGATGCATTCTGGGAGGAAATTGACAAAAATCTGTCTCGACCTTCGTGGTTAGACAGGGAAACAGAGTGATTCTAACAAGTAATCAGTAGTATCTAATGGCAGCAGGGTAGTCAAAGATTCCCCAACAGGAAAGAACAAGCAACTGCAGAGCATTTCCAAACCCCCTCCTTCTGTCATGGAAACGCCAATAAAGCTCCTCCACCTCCCACTCTTCAGTGCCAGATCGGTTAGCATTTAGCCAAGCATGCTGGGAGATACAGAACTACTGAAGGGAAGGAGTCTCCGGATGTCTTGAATTTGCTTGCCATTCTGCTCTGTTCTCCTAGCATCTCATTGCTAGACGTAGGCATTAGACGTGACAATCAAGTACCTCTGAACTGAGCAGAAGAAAGATTAAAGGCATAGGCTTCAGAAGCAATGGCTCAAAGGCAGCCTCAGTCACCTAATCAGACTTTAATTTCAACCACAAATGACACAGAATCATCAAGCCCCGGCGTTCCTAATGATACCACAAATAAAGGAAGGACCGGAGACAACTCTCCAGGAATAGAAGCATTGTGTGTCATCTATTTCACTTATGCCGTGATCATTTCAGTGGGCATCCTTGGAAATGCTATTCTCATCAAAGTCTTTTTCAAGACCAAGTCCATGCAAACAGTTCCCAACATTTTCATCACCAGCCTGGCTTTTGGAGATCTTTTACTTCTGCTAACTTGTGTGCCAGTGGATGCAACCCACTACCTTGCAGAAGGATGGCTGTTCGGAAGAATTGGCTGTAAGGTGCTCTCTTTCATCCGGCTCACTTCTGTTGGTGTATCAGTGTTCACGTTAACAATTCTCAGTGCTGACAGGTGGGTTTCTTTTCTCAGTTATATTTGCCAGGATGTGAAATTAGGCAAAAAAGAAAGGAAAGCTTGTACTTAGCATTCACTGGCTACTCTGCTGCTTTTCTCATACTCTGTAACTTGGATGTAAGATTGGAAAATCGGGGGGCATTTTAAATCAAAGTTGGTGTAAGAATGTTGACACTCATCAGGGGAGAGATTGAAATTGCATGCTTTAGGGATCATTTATTTTCTCTGAAGTGTGATTGTTTGTTTGAAAGACTGGACGGTGTTTCTCCCCCCCCCCCACTCCCCGTTCCCCGTTTATTAAGGCAAATTGTTCCAGGTGTAAAAGAAAAACAATTCATGCTTTATACATTAGTGCAGCCTAGTGGTGCAATATTGTCAACATTAAAACATCAGCATAGGTGTGACTATTGACCACATATGCATTACTGTCTACTGGAAGAATGGTAAAAAAAAAAAGATACATGCATCTAATTTATTTGAAATGCATCAAATTAACTAATGGCAGAAAAACGGTGAGGCTTTCGGCTTCCTGGAAAGTCAGTGTCATGTCATCACTTAATTGTATTTGTTTTCTCTATAGGCGTTCGCTGGCATTCTGTTTCCAGAGACATAAATTAATCCCGGTTGACTTTTAGAGCTCTATGGATGGAGCGTGTGAAAACCGGTGGCAGTCAGGATGTTCGGGCTCTGTTAGGGTATTTTCAGTCCAAGGACAGTGTTTTTCTGTGTTCCTGCTGTAGAAAAATAACTGAAAGCATGGGGGAAAAAAATTGAGGCTCCAAATGTTAAAAGTGATGCTTTAAAAAGCCTGCAAGAAGCCTGTAAGTAATCAATGCCTGGCAGTACCGGAAGGAATAGCTTCTATATGAGAGGAGGAAAAGCTTTCCCTGTGTCTTTTACAGAATTTTGCTTTGACTGGTTTTATATTCTGTTTGAGCGCAGATGTACTTAAAGGCTACAGCTTTTAAGGTGGATTTGTCAGAATAAGGAGGCATCTTTGCACGGGTCCAGGGTTTTGGACTGCACCCTTGCCTTGCCCTAAATCTACCTACAGATCGGGTTTGGGCAAGAAATTAGCACTTAGGAACAGAGAGGAAATTAACCCTCTCCGCTTTCCTGCCTAAACTCATGGAATTCTTTTCTGGGAAGGTTGATGACTGCTCACTCACGAAGATAGGAGAATTAGGTTTAACCTCAGTCACTTATGCAAAAAGGAAGTCTTTTAGAACACTTAAGCTAATACACAGGTAATGCATTACTCTCCATCACACATGAAATCATGCTGGAAAACATATATTTGCCCTAAAGAGAGGACCTACAATAAAATGATTAAAATTGCAAATCTGGACTATCTCAGTGGGAAAAAAAAGGTGATTAGCATAAATTTTTAAATGCTGGGATGTATTATGTGTATTTGAAATCAGAACCAATTCCACTTGGTTAATGTTGACTTGGTTATATTCATACAGATAGAAGGTGGAACTGGATGACCATTAAGGTCACCTCTACCCCTAAGATTCTGTCATTTGGATATTGATTTTTGCCCTCTGCTCTCATTATGTGTTTCTAGATACAAGGCAGTTGTGAAACCCCTGGAGCGGCAGCCCTCCAACGCCATCCTGAAGACCTGTGCCAAAGCTGGCTGCATCTGGATCGTGTCCATGCTAATTGCTCTACCAGAGGCTATATTTTCCAATGTATATACTTTTCACGATCCCAACAGAAATATGACATTTGAAGCGTGTGCCTCCTATCCTGTTTCTGAGAGGCTCCTGCAAGAGATACATTCTCTGCTGTGCTTCTTAGTATTCTACATTATTCCCCTCTCCATCATCTCTGTCTATTATTCTTTGATCGCTAGGACCCTTTACAAAAGCACCTTGAACATACCTACGGAGGAACAAAGCCATGCCCGAAAGCAGGTATGTATTAATCAGCACTCATGCAGGAATTTAGAAGTGAGATGTCTACTTTTGCCCCAGTGAGCAAGAAATACATCAGCAGTAGAGTATTTCTGTTATGGTCATGGGCTCTGGAGTCTGTCCGACCCAGGATTTAATTCCATACTAGCTGAGCAATCCTGAGCAAGTTACTTCACCTCTCTGAGCCTCAATTCCCTCCTGTGTCAAATGAAAACGAGGGCTGGATGATAGGTATGGCATGCTCAGCTTTGTTCCTCCTGCACAGTAAACCTCCAATAAATGGTAGGACTACTATTATGAGAAAAGGGGGACAGCCAAAGTTTGGGATCAGTCAAAATCACTCCCACGGAATAGTAAAGAACATCACACCAGGTGAGACTATAAAGTGAAGCATCTTTTGTTTTAGAAAGTGGAGCAGAAGGATAGAAAAACACAGGACGGTAGAGCTGGCAAGAAGCCATAACATTAGTCAATGCAAACCGCTTACACACAGATGAGCACCCAGGGGGCGGCCGGGGGCGGGGGCGGCGGGGGGAGGGGGGGGGAGCGGAGAGCCAGTGGCAAGAGAACACACTGACTCACAGAAGCTTGATTAAGACCGTGGTGAGACCCAGGTGTGCTCTCCTCTCATAAATATGAACAGATAAAAAGAATATTGGGAAAACATTGTTCCATTTGATTTAAAAAAAAAAAAAAAACCCACCAGGATTTCTTTCTTGGGTAGGAGGAAGTGACTCTGTTTACCTCTTGGCCAGTCCATGGAGAGCTCAGTGCCTTTTTTTTTGGAGCCAGTCCCTTCAGTTGGTTCAACTCAGGATGGTAAAACTGCACATTAAATGCCCACAGGAGCAGTTATCTTTGCTCTCTCTGTGACCACAGGCAACGTCTTTGGTTTCTCTTATTAATAGGTATGGGTAGGATTATTTTCACACATAAAGGATGGCGCATTGGTTTTTCACTCCTTTGACTGTAGAGTTAGACCATAGAGTATTCCTTTACATTAAAAACAGTGTGGGCAACCCATTTGGCAACCTTCATGGACCCCGGAAAGCTATTCTAACCTAGTCAACCCCTGCCGATGCGGTGAACGCAGGAAGCATCTATTTCTTAATTAAATTAAATTTTCTATAATTCCACAACACTCCTTGAGATAACTGGAGACACCCTAGGATGATATCTCAAAACCAGGAATTCGAGTCTCTGAGTTAGAGCTCTTGAGAGACCAAGGTCAAGGGCTACCGTGTCAATTCACGTGCTACATTCTATAGGCACAGGCTGCCTTCCTGCACGTGCCAGCCAGTTATCTCACAAGTGCATATTCAAACGCGCACTAGCCTGTTGACGTAAATTTCTATGTAAAATCTAGAGAGCGGCTTTTAAACATCTTTGCCAAGTAAATGTTTTGGAGTTTTATTTTGTTTTGTTTTTTTGGTTTTGTTTGGGTTTGGGGTTTTGTTGTTGTTATTGTTGCCATTTTTCTTTCTCCTACAGATCGAATCCCGGAAGCGAATTGCCAAAACAGTGTTGGTGCTGGTGGCTCTGTTTGCTCTCTGCTGGTTGCCGAATCACCTCCTGTATCTTTACCGCTCATTCACTTACCAAACCTACGTGGACTCCTCTGCCATTCATTTTATTGTCACCATTTTCTCTCGGGTTCTGGCTTTCAGCAATTCTTGCGTAAACCCCTTTGCTCTTTACTGGCTGAGCAAAACCTTCCAGCAGCATTTTAAAGCTCAGTTATTCTGTTGCAAGGCAGAGGCGCCTGAACCTTCTGCTGGTGATATACCTCTTGACAACCTGGCAGTGATGGGACGGGTCCGGGGTGCTGCGAGCACTCAGGTGTCTGAAATTAGTGCGTCCCTGTTTCCTGGCAGTGGTGTCAAGAAGGAAGAAGACAGAGTCTAACTTTTCCATTAAAACCGGTGTTTTTCCTTCCAGCATGTGTATTCGACTCTGGGCGACGTGTAGGTTTATGGTGTCAGGTTGCTCGTTTGTGAATAGTGCTGAAGTCTTAGGAGGGAAGGCTTGGACAAACCATGATTTTCTTCAAGGTACGAACAATGATCTTATTGGGCTTTCTAAATAAAGCGAAGCCCCACCAGGCATAGGAAGACACGTTTGTATATGTCAGTGGGTCCTAAGGGAAGTTGAAGAGGAAGGGAAGGCGAAATCAACAAGATGACACTGAAAAATCTAATTTATTTCCATCACATCTACGAAGCTTCTAATTTCACATATGCTCCTGTGATTTGCATAAAACTGTGATTGTGTTTGTTATGTGGTGTAAATCTATAGATTATACTTTGCATTTGAAGAGGGGATCAAAGTGAGGTAAAACATGTCTTCTGCAGTTTTCTTTTTAAAAAGTCCTAAAAAAGAATCCTTCGTGGGTGGCTTTTTTGTTTGGCTGATTTTCGTTTTTGACTGCCCTTTTCCATTAATCGCTATTCCATCAGAATCAATGCTGTGAAATGGCAATGAAAATGTTTTGGGGTCAGCGGCGTACACGAGAAAGGATCTGGGGCAAGGTGTTTGCCTTACTAGGTCAGCGCTTACTAACTTAAGGTAGTTCTACTTCCAACTACCATTGATTGATAATTGGGCAAAGTTATCTTTCACAAATATTGTGAAGAACTTGCCTTCTTCACGGGCAGAATAAGTGGCCACGTTTATGGTGTCATTTGAGGGCTCCAAAGAGGGCCCCCCTGGTCAAAAACTCTGCGAGCCTGCCAGTGTCTGAAATTCTTCCTTTAAGGAAATTCATTTCTTTCTGGTAAGCAGTGCCCTCTTTCTAAAAGATGCAGAAGTACCACATGTGATCCCTAACACCTGGGTGTGCAGATGTCATCAGATCATCTTCCTGCCTGACTACCCGAAACCCCAAGTGTGCCTGAGTCCTGTAAGAGTATGACCTCATTAATCTCTGCCCTTGGAAATCAGATGGAAGGTTCTGATTTTCTGTCCTCTGCTCCTACTTGCTACCGCTTTAAGCTTACTAATAAATATTATTTCCAACAACTGCTGTTGTCAATAGATGTGTCAGATTTAGATTTGTGGTTTCAGAAAAATGTTTTCTTGGGGCAAATTAAAGCATATGTTTGGCACTATTGATAGTTAAATCTGTATTTTCAAAAACTTGATTTTGGGGTGTGCTTTTGGTAACTCCGAGCTTCTTTAAGTGGCTTGTGTACCTGTGAGCTTTTGCTTAAAGATGTGGCTTGAATGGGGACATCTATATTAACACTAGGCTTTCCATTTCTGTAAAACTGGCTTCCTTAAAGTGGGAGGGGGTCTTAGTATTGTTTTGAGTTGGACATTGTACTAAGTGGAGAGAAACAAATAAATGTGAACTTAAGTTTTGAATGACTTTGTTATTCTAAAAACCCTCTGGCAGAGTATCACTGAGAACCCACTTTAACCCCAAAATTTATTTTCAAGTCCCCAAAGTCCAAAGTATTTTACTATTTTCCTTACTCTGGCTAAACATTACATCTTTACTCTCCCAAGTATAACATTTTAGAAATGACTTGATACAAGTACCAGATTACAAAAGCTAAGCAAGCTTTCCAGCACTTGATAAAACCAGAGCTCAAAGAACTTTTTCTTCATTCTCAATAATCCCTAGGTGACCTAGGGGCTCTGATAGAAAATAATTCCCAAAATAGTTTTATAGGACATCAGCCTCCCAACCAGAGTTGGGGAATTGGGATTAAAATCCATGGCTTTGCTTTGATTTTTTTGGAGGGGGTGGTCTCCTTTTTTTAACAGATTATCCTTGTGAGAGCTAACCTTACAAGCAGGCCTCGGCAGCCACAATTTCTGTCACACTGCCTACTGTGGTACAGAAATGTGATTGCAGAATATTTCATTTCTTTAGAGAGGGTCCTAAGTGCCAGGGTTGGGACACATGACAAATTTTGTATGCGTCGCAATTTTGTTCAGGCTCTGCCCTGACCCAAGACTTGGAGCAATGGATCATAATAATATGCTACAAAGCAGGAAAGCAGAGTCACAAATTTAGATACGGCTTTGTCACTGAAGTTGAAAGTACTGGGAAACATTTAACACTGGCATACCTACTGAAAGTAGCCAATTTGGGTTTAAACAATTTCTGCAGTTATAACCATCTTAAGTCAGGGATCCATCAATCTTTTTGTCAAAAGGAGTTACTTTTATTTCCACTAAGTCTTGACTTTACAGGAAGCGGGGAGAGGAAAATTCCCAGGGAGTGAGCTTGAATGAGAGAGCTACTTTTTAAAAACTGAGTTTGGGATACTTCAGTAATTTTCCAGAAAAAGTTCCTAGGTCAGGTAGATGACTTCTCTGGCCAGGCAGTCTCTACTTTCCTAGGTTATTGTATTTTTATCCACCAAGAAGGCCGTGGCCTATTAGGCAGGAGTACAGAGAAGCCGGTGGTCTGGGGTTCTGTCTTCCTGGGTCCGGCAGCCCCTCATGTGGCCCACCTTATCCCAGTGCTGGAGTTTCCGGAGCTATCCCCTATCTTTATAACAAAGGACACCCCCCCTTTTTTTGGTCTTTTGTCTTTTTATTTTTTTTAGGGCTGCACCCGCAGCATATGGAGGTTCCCAGGTTAGGGGTCAGAGTCAAATCGGAGCTGCAGCTGCCGGCCTGCACCAGAGCCACAGCAACTCGGGATCCGAGCCGCATCTTCGACCTACACCACAACTCACGGCAATGCTGGATCCTTAACCCACTGAGCAAGGCCAGGGATCGAACCCGCATCCTCGTGGATACTAGTCGGGTTCATTAACCACTGAGCCATGATGGGAACTCCAGACATTCCCCCCTTTTTGCTTGTTACCTTGAGCATTTGCGACGTGTTAAAAAAAAATCTTGAAAAAAAAAAAGGTTATAAAGACAGAGATACTTCGATTTCCTCAGTTACAAGGAATTTAATTCTAGGAATCCAAAAGGATTTAACAACGGGAAACAAGCCTCATGTCCAATGGCCAAACAGAATGCCATCACAGGTGCAAGCATGCTTAGCTCCCAAGGCCACTGCTCCTCCCTGCCTCAGCTTCTCCCCTCACCCCTGGAGAACTTCTCCACAGAAGGCCTGTTTCGCTTACTACCTTCCCTATGTGGACCTCCCTGCTTCTGGGCTACTCTGACCCTGTCCCTGTCTGTTCCAGTCTCATCCCTCTCTCTGGGAGGGGCTCATTGAGTCAAAGTCAGTCTAGAATGCGGGGTTTCCCCACCAGGTCACAGGCCTCTGGGTAGACTTTGGCTGGGTCGCGTGGGACCCAAGCATCAGGAAACTTTTTGGCCACCTGCTCAGAGGGGCCTGTGGATATAGCAGGTGCTCAGTGTCACGTGCAGCAGAGCTGTGCAGCATATTGTCACCTATGCTGTGAACTCGCTCAGGAATGAAATGGGAGCCCAATAACACATTGCTGAAAACAGCTGTATACTATTTTAGGATCCTGGAAGAAATATTTAGCAATGCTTAAATGAGCCTAACAAAACTCGTGTTATCTATATTATAAAAACGCATGCAAGTGCTAATGCACGCATGTTTTTTCTAAAAGGCCAAAAAAAGATGTCAGCCGGGCCGTAAAGGTAGTATGTACACTGGAGGTTAAAGTTTCCGGTTTGGAGCTTGAGCACGTCTGAATTATGGAGTACTGGGGGCAGGCAACTGCTGCCATTCCTTTCCAGAGACTGAGAAAAGCTCCGGAGAGATTTAAAAAAAAAAAAAGGAGCTGAGGCTTGGCAAAGGATGGTCCTTCCACCCATCCTTCGTGCATTCTTTCATTCAATCACGCACCACACACGCACTAGACACCAGACCCCGGGCTAGGAGATCGGGCTAGAAACATGAACAAGAGCTGGCACCTCTTGTACGAAAATCGTAACGAAACAAGTAAAAGCCCTGTTTCCACGCGGAGGAGGGGCTTTGGGGCGAAGGAGGCGCATCTTTTTCTCGCAGCCGGACCTGGCCCGCCCGCCCCGTCTACTCCCCCAAGATGGCGGCCGCCCGGACGCCCGCCCCGGCGCCGGCCGAGTGGGAAACGTCCCACGCGTTCGGGTTACCGCCCGGCCCCGGCCCGCCGCGGCCCGCCGCGGCCCCCGCGGAGCCCAAAGTCCCCGAGGCGACGCGGGCCCGCGCCGTGGCGACCCACGTGGGCATCCCCGCGGGCAGCTGCGCAGCCCCCGTTGCCCCGCCCCCGGAGCCCCACGCCGCCGAGCCGCGTCGACGCCTGTTGACGCCACTGGGGGCGTGTCGGCGCGACCCGCGACGTCGCGACGCTCCGACAATGGCGACTGCGTCAGCCTGAGCGGGCCTTCGTTTTCAAGTGGTTTCCGGACGTGGCCGCGGGAGCCGCAGTCGCCTCAGACCCGGTCGGCGGCGGTGGCGCGCGCGCGCGCTCCCGCCGCGCCCTGGATCGAGCGGCGGCGGCGGCGGCGGCGAGGCCCGGCGGGGCGAGCGAGGTGGGCGGTGGCGCGGCGGGGCGGGGAGCAGCGGCGCGCGCGCGCGCGCAGGGGGCGGGCGGAGCGGGGGGCGGCGCGTCCAGCGAGCGGCCCCGACTTCCCGGGGGCTGCTGGGGCGCCGCGGGGAGGCGGGCCGGGGGGCGGTGGGGCGCGGGTTGAGCGCGGCCGACCTCTCTTTCTCTATTGCCCTCCAGCATCAGCTCGGCCTCTTAGCTCTCTCAGACCCTGCCCCTGGGCTAAGTCGGCAACATGAGCGGCAACAACTTGGATGCGAATGATGAGTTTGATGAGCAGTTGCGAATGCAAGAATTGTACGGAGACACCAAGGACGGCGACACCCAGAAAGATCCCGGTGGAGAAACCGATTCTTTCGGGCAGCAGCCGGCTGACACCCCGTACGAGTGGGACCTGGACAAGAAGGCTTGGTTCCCCAAGGTAAGAGTCGCGCGGGCGCCACTGCAAAGCGGTCCCTCCTGGCCAGCCTCGCGTGGCGCTCCTTTCACGTTTTCTTTGCCGAGCTCCTGGGTTAGAGCCCCTCTGGATAGTGACGTTTCTTTTTGTTGTGTCTAGCAGAACCGACGTGTAAAGGAACCGAAATCTTTAGGGAGATTGATTTTATCTGTGAAGGTCACAGTTGGTTATTGCATTGGTGACTGCTTTTTATTGCAAAGAGGAAAAAACACCAAGAGCAAATTTAGTAGCTGTTAATCTCAGGAAGCCAACCTCACTTATCCTAGGAATTCAGATATTTAGCTGAAGTACTGTGTGCAAAATGCAACTTACTGATTTGGGACAGAAAGAAGTCGCAGTTGATAGATCTTTACTGATTAAACTTTGCGCCTCTTTTTACTTTCTATTAAATTTTGTCCCTGGACATGTATGTTTGAATCATATCACCACAGGAATATGACTAGAGGTGCACAGACTGCGGATGGAAAAGATCTGTGCATATTTAATTAGAGCACTTAGAAGTTGTTAAGTACTTTATTTCAGCTTGTAAGTGAAATGACTGATGGTAAACTTGGTTCTGTAAACTTTTTGGTAAAAGTACCCTGTTAATCACAGTCTCATGTGGGTGGGGAAAAAAGGATACTACTCACAGACTAATTGACTTGCAAGCCGCCGATACAAACTGTCTCCACTGTGTAATGTGAGTGTTATTTTTGTTAATTATTTATTTCAACTTTTTTTCTTTCCCATTTCGTATTTGTGTATATGTTCCAACCCGTCCAAATCGTTAAACTTACTGTATGACTTCTTGTAATGGTAGTGCCCGCTAGTGTGCAGTTTCTTCAGCCTTCTGAGCACTTTAACAGTAGTCTGATAATGGATTAATGTGTGGCTTTGTCTTTTTATGTTATGAAAGCCCATACCTCTTCAAACCTTGAACTTTTAAATCTTCTTCATTCCTGCATATGCCTAACATTGATTGGTATGAAGATATAACTACATTTCTTTCATTGTGCAACTGTGCTTTTCCCCCCCAAAAGCCAGGAGGATAGAAGTCAGTTGGGTTTGTTCTGACATTAAGACGATAATGTGATTTAATTAGTGATGGAGTTAAAATAAGCATTTCGTTTTTATCATTATTAGCCCCATTCTTTATATGCTAAATCACAGTTCTATTCTGGGATTTCTGTGCCTACAAGTATTTAAATATTTAGTGTGCATATGCTTTTATTCATCCATATAGTAAAAGAAAATTTGATTCTGTTGTTAGATTATTAGTTGACTATTGTTTTTTTTCTGTTTTATTGTTATCTAGTACTTCCTTTGTTATATTTATTTATAGCCTCAGTCAAGTAGATTGCAGAGATAGTAATTCATAAACAAAACAACTGGAAAAGGTGCCAACATCACTTAAAATGCCTTTTATAGTATCTCAGACTTTGGTATTGATAATGCAAGTATCTATGTCTTAGTTTTTTATCACTTTATGCACAACTGTCTATGTAAGATGACTGTTCTTTCATGTATGCTTTAATTACTGTCATCCACAGAAACATTTGTATGTTAGGTTGCATAACTGAATATGCTGTTATTTAACACAGTGTAAACTTTTTCTGGGAAGAAATCATTTTTGAATATCTGTGTGTGTATTCTAAATGTCTTGTTTAGATCACTGAAGATTTCATTGCTACATATCAGGCCAATTACGGCTTTTCTAATGATGGTGCGTCTAGCTCTGCTGCAAGTGTCCAGGATGTCAGTGCTAGGACCACAGAGGAGCCTCCGCAAAGGAAAACCCCTGAACCCAGTGATCCCAGAAAGAAAGGAGAAAAGAGAAAGGCTGAATCAGGTAAGTGGATTTAGCTTGCAAAACCTGAGTATAAAAATTAAAAATGTGAGCGTGTGCGTATATAGTTACTTTTGAAGAATTATAAAATAGCTTTGATAGTATTATAAGATTGGCTTTTTTATTGTTATTGTTATTCAAGTTCATATGTTGGCTCTCACACTATCCTGTGGGCATCTAATCCAGTTCAATTCTCAGTTTCTTCCTTTGCAAAATAGTGCTATTATTATGAGATGATCTAAAGTTCTGTTCCTCGGAGTTCCCGTCGTGGTGCAGTGGTTAACGAATCCAACTAGGAACCATGAGGTTGCCGGTTCAGTCCCTGGCCTTGCTCTGTGGGTTAAGGATCCAGCGTTGCCGTGAGCTGTGCTGTAGGTTGCAGACTCAGCTTGGATCTCGTGTTGCTGTGGCTGTGGTGTAGGCTGGCGGCTACAGCTCCAATTCGACCCCTAGCCTGGGAACCTCCACATGCCACAGGAGTGGCTCAAGAAAAGGCAAAAAGACAAAAAATAAAAAAAAATAAAGTTCTGTTCCTAAGCTTTTTTTTTTTTTTTTTGGGTCTTTTGGTGTTTTTCTAGGGCCACACCTGTGGCCTATGGAGGTTCCCAGGCTAGAGGTCGAATCTGAGCTGTAGCCACTGGCCTACGCCAGAGCCACGGCAACGCAGGATCCGAGCCGCGTCTGTGACCTACACCACAGCTCAGGGCAACGCCAGATCCTTAACCCACTGAGCAAGGCCAGGGATCGAACCTGCAATCTCCTGGTTCCTAGTTGGATTCATTAACCACTGAGCCACAACGGGAACTCCTTTTTGTATTTTTTGAGTTTAATTAAACTGAACTCAAGTCAATTTTGCTTCAGCTTGGCCAAGTCTAACACAGTAGATTGGAGTCAGAAGCAACTTACGCCAAGGTCTAAAATCAGTATAACGATGAGGGTTTTTTAAGGTAGTATCAGATTCATAAACAAACAAGAAAAACTAGCCATCTTTTTTCAGACAGGGTTCTGAAATTAGTTATCTATCCAAAGATCCAAATGCTTTGAAAGCTGATGGCGATTTGAGTTAGTCACCCTTGTTCTAAGGGTCAGAAAACATTTCTGAAAGTTTTGAGAAATTGCCATGTTGTCAGAGTTTCATAATAGGACTCTTACCTTTTCTTTCATGTGTTTTATTTATTTATTTTATTTTGATTTTTAGGATGGTTTCATGTTGAAGAAGACAGAAATACAAATGTTTATGTGTCTGGTATGTATACCTTTTTAACCAAATTTAGAGTAGAAAATATTTTATTTTGAGATTTTTTTTTTCGGAGTAGTTTTTAGTTTTTCTAAATTCTACTTTTTATCATTGTGTCATTTTCAGTCATTTGCATTATTGAGAAATATGTGGGGGTTTTTTTTGAACAAAACTAAGAAAAATTAAGGGTATGTAACTTGGCATGCCACCCTTTTTGTCTGCTTTAGGTAACTCATAGCAGTTTGGCCCTTCAGATTCACTGATTCAAGGTGTAAATAAAGCATGATTGTAATGTGTATTTGAATACATTAAAACATGACATTTTCTCAAGTCTATAGATATGGGATATTCTTTTCTTTTTTTTTTTTTTATCTTTTTGCCTTTTCTAGGGCCATTTCCATGGCATATGAAGGTTCCCAGGCTAGGGGTCTAATGAGAGCTGTAGCCACCGGCCTACACCAGAGCCACAGCAATTCGGGATCCGAGCCGCATCTGCAACCTCCACCACAGCTCACGACAATGCCACGTCCTTGACCCACTGAGCAAGGCCAGGGATCGAACCTGCAACCTCATGGTTCCTAGTCGGATTCGTTAACCACGGAACCATGACGGGAACTCCCAGATGTGGGTTATTCTTATATTTTAGAAAATCAAAATTGTACTCATCTACGTTATAGAATTCTAATTGCTACACTCCTTAAGTAAGCTCTTTACTGTAGATGCCTCTGTAATCTTTCTTCCCCTAATGTTACAGGTTTGCCTCCAGACATTACAGTGGATGAGTTTATTCAGCTCATGTCTAAGTTCGGCATTATTATGAGAGATCCTCAAACAGAAGAGTTTAAGGTCAAGCTTTACAAAGATAATCAAGGAAATCTTAAAGGAGACGGGCTCTGCTGTTACCTGAAGGTTAGTTATATAGTCAAATAAATTTCTTCTATCTCCATTTTTAACTCAGGAACCAGGGCCGTAATTTGGCATAGATGACAACCAAGAGCGAGAGCTATTCAAAACAGGATGCGAAGGAAACTGTTATTTCAGGTTGTGCTTGTATGTATCATATTGGTAAGATCATTACTTTCTCTTCGGAGAAAATATGTTACCAGGTCAAGGCATTAGGTAAGTCCTATGACCAAAGTGCCTCTTTTGTCCTAAAGAGATTTTGCAGTGAGTATTCTTTTAGGAGTAAATGCACATAATCAGTGCAGAACCCATTCTACAAATCCACAAAGCAAAGACAGGCAGTAACATTTTATTTGCCTTTGGAATGAGTTAGACCAGGGTTTGGCAAACTTCAGCCCATCGCCTGTCTTTGTACATAAAGTTTTAAAGTAACATGGTCCCATTCATTCGTTTACACATTTGTCTGTAACTCCTTTCACATTTCGACAACAGAGTTAAATGGTTGCAACTACAGACCATGTGGCCTACACAGCCTAAGGTATTTACTCATTAGCCCTTTACAAAAGTTTTCTGACCCCTGAATTAGACCACAAAGGAGGTGATAGCCTGTGCTTACTTAGCCTGTGCTTGCTTCTTTGAAATGTATTTTGAATGAAAGAGAAGAGTGATAGTAACGGAAATTTGCAGAGCCTTGTTCACAGTACCTTGAGTTGCACAGGGGAAAGCTCCGTGTTAAAGGCAGCCATCATTTTCAAAACACCCATCACCTTAAGAGCATTGTATGATGCCTCACCACAGGGTACAAAAGAAATGGGGACAGTGATGGCACGTACATTGCCATAGAAACAGAAAAGAATTACAAGGGAAAATCAAAGCGGTAGAACAACAGTACCAACATCGTGCGTGTGTTGCGAGTATACAACGTTTCAGGGAAATCCGAGCAATGTAGGGTTAAGCTGACAGCTTTTGGGAAGATAGGTTTTTGACCTGGTTCTTGAACATGATGGGATCATATGCGAGTATGACCATTATAAGGGAGATATTTATGAAAGTTTCAAGTGTAAGGAGATTGAGTGCTCTGTAAATTATTGAAGGATTACTAAAACTCTGTGAACGGATTCTTGGGAGGTTTGATTGGCTTTTAAAATCTTTAGGGGAGTTCTCGTTGTGGCACAGTGGAAACGAATCCTAGGAACCATGAGGTTGCAGGTTCGATCCCTGGCCTCACTCAGTGGGTTGCGGATCTGGCATTGCTGTGAGCTATGGTGTAGGCCGAAGATGTGGCTCTGATCCCGAGTTGCTGTGGCTGTGGTGTAGGCCGGCAGCTACAGCACCAATCAGACCCCTAGCCTGGGAACCTCGATATGCCACTGGAGCGGCCCTAAAAAGACAAAAAAAATTTTTTTAGGGCATTCCCGTCGTGGCTCAGCAGTAATGAACCAGCTAGTATCCATGAGGGTGCGCGTTCGATCCCTGTCCTCGCCCAGTGGGTTAAGGATCCGGCATTGCTGTGAGCTATGATATAGGTTGCAGATGCGGCTCAGATCCTGCATTGCTGTGTTCGTGGTATAGACCAGCAGCTGTAGCTCCAATTTGACCCCTAGCCTGGGAACTTTCATGTGCCATGGGTGCAGCCCTAAAAAGAAAAAAGGAATTCAAGGAGAAGAATGAGGTTTTGACAACCTTCATATGTAAAACTTATGACTGATAAAAGTGCAAGATTGGCAAACCAGTAAATTGAATTCCAGAAGAATATAGTTAATTGTTCCAGGATCCATATTTGATTGTGTGGCTGAGTTCAGTTGTCCTTTTGAGTTCTCAGATCCTCAGATCTTTGAATCTGTGTGGGGCTGACAGCTGCCCCCTTTGTATGGGACCCGGGATCCACAAATGTGTGTCATGCTCAAGCTGCCAGATAATCATCTTCTCCCCATTATATTTCTACGTTTTAACTGGTGAACAAAAAAATTAAAGGCTGGCTGTGCTATTCCCAGTTCCTTGAGTCATCTGGTCTTTAAGAACCTTTTAGAATTTTAAAACTGGACTATACCCTAGAAATCATGCAAGTCCATTTGCCTCATTGAGATTCCAAGAGGCAAACCTACTATTCTAGTAATGGTATCACTCATTGAACACTTGCTGTATGCCAGTCGCTATCCTTTGTAACCTTTTATTTAATTTCGTCAGGAACCCTGCAAAGAAGCCGTTTCCATTCCCGTTTATACACATGAAGAAGTTATGGTTCAGGGAGCTTAAATAACTTGCCTAGGTTCACAGAACTGGTTGGAGACAGCTACGTCTTAAATGCAAGTTTCCCAGTACGCATTCTAGAGTTCTTTATTCCAGTGTAGGTAGTTACATTTAAATCTTTATTTTGAAGTTCCCATTGTGGCTCAGTTGGTTAAGGACCCAATGTTGTCTCTTTGAAAATGCGGGTTCGATCCTTGGCCGCGCTCAGTGGGTTAAGGATCCGGCATTGCTGCCAGCTACAGCATAGGTCACAGATACAGCTTGGATCTGGTGTTGCCGTGGCTGTGTTCAGATTCGACCCCTAGCTTGGAAACTTCCATGTGCCTCAGGTGTAGCTGTAAAAAGAAAGAAAAATGTTATGTATAGTCATCATTCATCTTAAGTTTCATGAAGTTTCATTTCAATGTGTAACTTACTGACTGTATCTTATTTTCCCTTTATAAAGAGAGAATCTGTGGATCTTGCATTAAAACTTTTGGATGAAGATGAAATCAGAGGCTACAAATTACATGTGGAGGTGGCAAAGTTTCAACTGAAGGGGGAATATGATGCCTCAAAGAAGAAGAAGAAGTGCAAAGACTACAAGAAAAAGCTGTCTATGCAACAAAAGTTTGTGTTGTTTTTTTTTCCTGTTTGAAAAATTTCATATAAATATCCTAGAGTATATTTTAATATTTTTCACCTGATTTTGTCCCATGAAATAGCCTACAAATTATTTTTAAACAATTTTATTAGATCATCAGCATCTCGCTGTGTAATAGGATGATTTAGCAGTGGTGGGGTTTTTCATTTTCTGGGGTGTTCATTTTTATATAATGGAGGCTTAAATGAAATAAGAAAGCCATCTCTGTGGAAAATGTTGAATGTCAGATTAAATAAGATGGTTTATATTTATGTACCAGAGCCATCAGTTCATTTTTCATGGGGGTTGGAATCAGCTATACCAGAACCTAAACTTTTACATACAGGTTTGTTAGTAGAAGTTAGAAATTAGGAATGATAGGTTTTATCATTTTATCATATACGGTGTCTGATTGTATATAGTATATACATGATGTCATCAAGTTTCTATTAATGCATTTATTTAACATGCTTTTTTGAAATACACTGATTTTAAGAAATTAAGAGTTCCCGCTGTGGCACAATGGGATTGGTGGGGTCTCTGCAGCACCAGGATGCAGGTTTGATCCCTGGCCTGACATGGTAGGTTAAAGGATCCAGCGTTGCTGCAGCTGTGGTGTAGGTCACAACTGGTTCAGATCTGATCCCTGGCCTGGGGACTCCATATGCTGCCAGGTGGCCACAAGAGGGGAAAAAAAAAGAAAGAAAAAGAAAGAAATTAGTCAAAATGATAAGTACTTTTAACAGTGAATCCTAATAACACTTGTAACACTATACTTACACTAATGATAAAATAATCATAAAAGCATTTAGTTGTGATGCCTACAGTTTTTACAGGAATAGTTAAAATAGATACCTAGAAATTTTATAAACAAAATCAGTAAAACTTAAGATTGTAACAGAGTGAGTAGTTTTATATATTTCAATGCCGTTTGTTCTCTATAATCATAAAATGCCTAAAAACCAGTACAATTTGCACATTTTCTTGGCTTCCAAGTAGAGGTAGATAGTCATAGATGCTAAATAATTAGCAGTTTTTCAGGAGTCTCATTGGGATGTTTATAATCAGACAGCAGTTCTGAAAAAAATTCATATTCCGGACGTTTCAGATGCTGGATCTGCGTTTCACCTGCCCGTTATTTTCATTTCGGAAAGTTCTAATGGAACTGTGACTTAAATATACATTGTTGTTCAGGAATCAACTAATTATCATTATTAAATACCCAATGAAGAATTATGTTAATAGCTCATTTTTCCTTCTCTCCGAGTCTGAAACAAAATTCACAGCTTCTTGTTCCTGCTTTGTCTCGTCAGGCAGTTGGACTGGAGACCTGAGAGAAGAGCAGGCCCATCCCGAATGCGCCATGAGCGAGTTGTCATCATCAAAAATATGTTTCATCCTATGGATTTTGAGGTAGGAAGCAGTATTCTTACTGGCGGAAACATAGATACGCTTTCTTTCAAGGGAGCCCGGAGCTCGCCTCGCCTCGTCTTTCTCATGTCACATCTTGCACACTTCAGTAGTCGTCGAAGTAGGAAAAGAGAGCTAAGAATCAGTCGAAGGCTTCGGATTTTCCCAGGTTTAGCCCTGTCCTCTTTTCATTGTATCCCAGATAAGCCTGTTTAATATACTCTTACTGTGGCCACAAACGCAGCTACTTGGTATGGGAAGTGATTAAAAATCTAATCTTTAAAAGACTTATGGGACTTGCCTGTGGCTTTTGAGTGCAGTTCAACAATACAGGCTGATTTTGGTGAAGCGGACCAGTTTCCCACTTGGAAATGAAAACTTCACCTTAGTCCTAAAAGTTTGATCCTCAAGAGCCTTGGGTTAATGAACTACAGCCCCTGACATTTAAGTCGCGGAGGTTGGGTTTTTGTTTGTTTTTTTCAAGACCTAATTTTTACAAAACTCTGTAGTGGCTATTAAGAGGACTTTATAATACCTAATGTCCCTGAAAGCTTCCAGGAACAGCAAATCAAAGCAGATAAAGGAGGAAGAGCTGCAAGTGAGGGTTAAGGAATGCAAATTGCCACAGGGTACGTTGTGTGGTTGTGTGGCATTCCGCCTCTTGTTCTCATCTCGGTGTTTCCCATAGGCTGATGAGATCATTCATGGAAGAACAATTCTTTATTCTCTTCTTGGATTCTAAAGTTAATGATAACGAGTTACACATAAGAGAAAAATGTTCATAATGTAAAATTCTAGGTTTACAAATGGTCTAGCGGCAGCCAGAGCCCACTCTTGCTCCTTTTGTGCGTTTAAACAGAATCAGCATGGCAGTATCGTTCAAGCCCCTCAGAGAGGGCCCCCGAATGGCCTGCGGAACTTCATATCTAATAGTGATGTGATACGTTTCCTGTGCACGCGTGGCATCCCCGCATCTTTCGACGCCATTGGGGGAGTACATGTGGTCTGTTTGTAATGATTGATGTCTCTTCTGACTAGAATCCTGAGGAATCTCGAAATATGGCCGAGCTACTTTAGACTCCAGGGACAATGGAGGGTGTTGAAAAAACACACATGGACACGTGTGCACTAGATGCTTTTTGAAATGCTGTCCCTGTTGGATGGGGCTTTGAAAGGCATGCGTAGATGGTTCTTGGTATCTAGCCTAGTAGGTACAACTTCAGAATTTTATTTCCCTGGTAAATAATTGTTATTTTTAATTAGGTGACTGAGTAATTTCTGTGACTTGAGATCCTTGATTCATAGCATTCCATACTCCTATCACTTGACGGTGAATATAAATGCAAACTTAATTCATTAAGTATCTGGGACTTCTGCAAATCCAAGTCTGTTGTGTAATTACCTTGACCTGCTACTGCCTCCTACCTGCTCATCGAGACACCTAATCTAAGTCTAGCTATCATCCTTAGCAGACTTAATTTATTCTTTCTTGACCCCTGCAATTTCCCTCCAGTAAATATTTTTGTCTTTTTTTTTTTGCCTTTTCTAGGGCTGCTCCCGCGGCATGTGGAGGTTCCCAGGCTAGGGGTCAAATCGGAGCTGTAGCCTCCAGCCTACGCCAGAGCCACAGCAACGCGGGATCCGAGCTGCGTCTGCGACCTACACCACAGCTCACAGCAACCCCGGATCGTTAACCCACTGAGCAAGGGCAGGGACCGAACCCGCAACCTCATGGTTCCTAGTCGGATTCGTTAACCACTGCGCCACTATGGGAACTCCCCTCCAGTAAATATTTCTAAGTTTCATGCTTGTAAATTCCTTTTTTTTTTTTTTTTTTTTTTGTCTTTTTAGGGCCGCACCCATGGCATATGGAGGTTCCCAGGCCAGGGGTCGAATGGGAGCTATAGCTGCCAGCCTACACCACAGCCACAGCAATGTGGGATTCGAGCTGTGTCTACAACCTACACCACAGCTCACGGCAACACTGGATACACTCAACCCACTGAGCAAGGCCAGGGCTTGAACCTGCGTCCTCATGGATTCTAGTCGGGTTCATTAACCACCGAGCCATGACAGGAACACCCATGCTTGTAAATTCTTTTTGTCTAAAAAAAAACTCCTATATTGGTTTAGTATAGATTATACTTTGGAGTTAATAGAGCCTTTATATTACCCTATTTTATTTTACTCATAGCTAGAATGTGAGTTCCATGAGGCCAAGGGCTCTGTCTACCTGATTTGCAGTTATATTCCCAGTGCTTCAGATCATGCTTGGCCTACAGTAGGCTCTCAATATGTATTAATAGGCCCTCAATATTTATACGAAAAAGTGAAAGAATGATTGAATGAAACCCCTTTTACTCATAAGTAGAGTCTTTTCGTTCACTCAATGAATAAAACCTTTCCTCTTTAGCATCTCTGAAAATGAAGGAAAGTTTGCAGTTATGCCACAAAGGCTGGGAGGGCAGTGATGGGCTGCAGAGTTCACAGGTGCCATTCTTGTTGCCCATTTGCCAGGTCTTGTGTGGTCTGACGAGCTTGATGAGACCCTGTCACCAATTCTTGTTTTTTTTGCTCTGTCCGGGTTTGAACCTGAAGGCGTATCAGTGTAGACCTGTCTACTGTAGTAGACTGTCCAGTACGTGAGACTCTAGCCACATGTGGTTATTTAAATTTAATTAAAACAAAAACTTCAGTTTTGCGCTTGTACTAGCCACATGTGGCTGGTAGCTACTGTATTGGACAATGGAGCTATTCATTGCTATCGCCATGGGACGTTCTGTTAGCGCTGGTATGGACAGAATATAGCTCTGGATAGAGGTGTTCAACAGGAAAACTGCATTCATTGGATGTTTTGGGGGAGTGTTTGATTTCTCTGAAGATTTCATATGAATCTGAAGAATAGACTTCAGCATAGAGCTTTGTAGTGGAAAATAAAGACTGAATTTTCAGGTTACCCTGGGTATCAGAAAGAAATCAGATTTAGGGAGATGAAATACAGACACAGGCATACTTTGTTTTATTGTGCTTCACTTTACTGCACTTTGCAGGTACTGTCTTTTAAAAAAATATATATATATATATATCGAAGCTTCATGGCTCCCCTGTGTAGAGCAAGTCTGTGCCATTTTTCAAATAGCATTTGTTCACTTCCATTTCTCTGTGTCACGTTTTGGTAATAGTCGCAATAGTTCAAGCTTTTTCATCATTATTATATTTGCTCTGGTGATTTGTGATCAGTGATCTTTGGTGTTATTCCTGTGACTTGCTGAAGGCTGATTTGCTCAAGGCTCAGGTTTGCATTTTTTAGCAATGAAGTTTTTTGGGTTTTTTTGTTTGTTTGTTTTGTCTTTTGTCTTTTCTTTGAGGGCCGCATCTGTGGCATATGGAGATTCCCAGGCTAGGGGTCTCATCGGAGCTATTGTTGCCGGCCTGTGCCAGAGCCACAGCAACACCAGATCCGAGCTGCATCTTCGACCTACACCACAGCTCACGGCAATGCCAGATCCTTAACCCACTAGCGAGGCCAGGGATCGAACCTGCAGTCTCATGGTTCCTAGTCGGATTCGTTAACCACTGAGCCACGACGGGAACTCCGCAATGAAGTATTTTTTAATTGAGACTTTTTTTAGATTAATGCTGTTGCACACTCAATAGACTACAGTATAATGTCAACATAACTGGAAAGCCAAAAAAATTTCGCCACGTGCTTTCTTGCGATATTTGCTTTATTGCGCTAGTCTGGAACCAAGCCTGTGATGTCTCCAAGGTATGCGTGTGTATTTTTATTTTAAACAGTTGAGTGGTATTAGAATCAAAACACCTAAAAATACTCTTTGGTATCAGGGTCAACAATGAAGGCTAATATTTTAAATGTAACTTTAGGGGGGTTTCAGTATTTAATTCAAAGCCTTGTTTAAAAATTCATGCCTGGCAAATATGAATACCAAGAGATGAAGAACCAAAACTCAGATGTACAGGTAGGTTTCTCACTGTGTGTGCTAGTGCTGTCCAGTGAAGGACAAAAATTTCAAACTCCAGTGTTTATTTCACACCTGCAGCGCACCTCAGTTTGGACCAGCCACATTTCAGGTGCTCCATAGCCACGTGTGGTTAGTGGCTACTGTCTTGGACAGTGCAAGTTTAGATTGGAAAGGAATGAGAAATAATGGTTTGTTCCTGGGAAAATAAAACACCACTCTGGAAAAAAAATTCTGAACAATGACGGCAGAAGGTTTCAGTGTATCAGTCTGAGTTTAGTCTTAGGTCTATTGCTTGCAAAGTGTTGTCTTTAAAAAACTTTCATTCTGGAAGTTCCCACTGTGGCTCAGCGGTAGTATCCATGAGGATGCAAGTTGGATCCCTGGCCTTGCTCAGTGGGTTGAGGATCCAGCGTTGCCATGAGCTGTGGTGTAGGTCACAGACGCGGCTCAGATCCCATGTTGCTGTGACTGTGGCAGCTACAGCTCCAGTTCAGCCCCTAGCCAGTTAACTTCCACATGATGTAGGTGTGGCCCTAAGAAGCAAAAAAAAAAAAAAAAAAAAAAAATTCATGCTTAGCTTGGTTAAAGGTCTTTCCCAGAGGAAGGAGTTACTGTCTTTAAGCCTCATGGTATGTAGCATACATTTGTTTTTGAAGCTGGTAAAAATGAAAACAGTGGTTGGGGAATACTGGCTAAAATTTTATATCCTTGTAGGAAAGCCACTGAGACTTGATAAAGAAATGAAAGAAGATAATGCTCCTTCCCCCTACAATGAAAGCACACTGACATTTATCAAATATTTTGAAATAATTTGTGTCTGTTTCTAATGTAATCCTGATTTCCCTTGGTAAATAAAATGGAAGGAAGTATTAGGGACAGTTTATCAAACTCTGAAAAAGCTTTTATTGACTGTTCATTATGTGAGACTGTGCTGTATTCTGTGAGGGAATCAAAAATCAGTCAAACTAGATTCCTGCCTGCGGAAAGCACACAATCTGATAGGAGCTTCCCCCCCACTCATAAAAGCCACCGCATAACTTTACCAAATGACTCCTATGCTCCATTCCTCATTCCTCTCCGGTCTGAGAATTCGGTATAAAATAATTTGGCATATTCTCCAAAGTTAGATCATATAAGTGGGAGAAGTCCAGAGTCCTGCCTGCTATAGTTTTAGAAGCCTCAGATTTATAGGATTTTATATTTTTGATTTTTTTGTTTGATTTCATTAACTGCCTACCAGTTGTTTGTTTTTGCTTTTTGATAGAACCTTAGGAAGGAAAGGCCACTTGTCATTTTTCCTGTTCCTCTTTAGTTGGTGAGGAAAAGAGAAGCCTGTGAATAGATGAATTCAAATGCTTCCTAAAAAGTGTAAGTCAGAGTTCCCGCTGTGGCGCAGCAGGTTAGGGATCCAGCATTGTCTCTGCAGCAGTGCAGGTTCAGTCCCCAGCTTGGGAACTTCCACATGCTGTGGGTAGAGGGGGAGACTCTATGTGTTCTTCATAGACTCATAGTTGCAGGAAAGCCCCAGCTGAGAACCTATTTCATTGTGTGCTTAACAGCAGCTCCCTGTCGGTGTGGTCCTGTTGCAGGGTGGTAGGAGGCAAGAGGAATAGGGATCCTTATAAGGGAGGTTTACTCCGGGAGTTAAAATAGAGTCTTGGAAGCACAAAGAATAATCTTAGAACACTTCATCAATGAAGGTGTACCTCTCCCCATCACGTTCTGTAAATGGGAAACCACACAAAACACAAAGCAGAGGATTCTCATCGGGACAGTCAGTGTGGTGTGCGTGCAGAACCGAGGAATTCGCAACCTCTGACTTCCTGTGGGCCGCAGGCCTTCTCCTGCCTTTACAGCTGCTGCTGTGTCGAGTTCCACGGACACTTCCTTCCCTTCCCTCTCCTCTGCCACTGTGACGCCTGCTGCTGCCTCCCGTGGCTGTCCATTCCCCGGCTCAAAGCAGGGCAGACCTGTAGTAGCAGCAGCCGTGGTAGTCTAACTTCATTTGAATTTGATTTTTTTTAAATTTTGTAGAGTGCAGACAAACATAGCTAACCTTAAGCAAATCCCTTTTTTTATTTGTTGGTTTGCCAAAGTAAGAAATTTGATTCTCAGCATTTATACTTAAAGAAGGGGGCAAACTGGTTTTAATCAAGTGTGTTTTTGTAGGATGATCCACTGGTGCTGAATGAGATCAGAGAAGACCTTCGAGTAGAGTGTTCAAAGTTTGGACAAATTAGGAAGCTCCTTCTCTTTGATGTAAGTTCATGGCTTGGACAAATGATTCCTAAAGCACCTTTCTTCCATTTTAGTAAGTTATTAACAAATGTCAGTATGGCCTCAACTGTTAGATTCATGTTTTTATATAGTAGGTCTGTTATCTGGTGATTATCTGTTAGCGGTATTACACGGTATAATTAGATGAACGTGGATGACAGGCCAAGGCTTTGATAGACTCGGTATGCCTTGGTTATTTTCCTTGCTCATCACTCTGGAGTATATAATCAGGTGAAAGAAAGTTCAAGAAATGTGTACAAGAGCTTATGGTTCCCCATTTGCCCACATTTCCCCTTCTTTGTTAGTTCCTCTCACATATTTGGAGAAGAACAATCAAGAAAAAGACTCTCCCCTGTGTTCCCCTTCTCACCTTTTTTTTACATCCAAAATTGACGCATAATTAAGAGTCACCATTTATTGATGGCATGACCTACAGCTACTTGACCTGTTGTCTCATTGAATCCTCACAGTCTTCTGGGGTAGATAGGTGCTATTTTACCCATTTTATTTATTTACCCATTTCCCAGATAAGGAAATTTAGAGATTGAGCACCTTGCCCAAGGTCGGTGGCAGAGCCAGGATTTAATCCCAGGGCTCTTCAACTTCAGAGCCCACATTCTCAATGACCATACTGTTTTGCCTCTCATCAGACAGTGTTATCAACAGAAACACTTGCAAGGATATCAGGCCTGGTTTTTGCTAGCCGAGGTTAATAAGCTAATGAAGCAGCTAGCTGCACGTCACTGGCTGGAATGAAAGGGAAGAAAGACTTCATACTTAAAATCTTTAGCTCAAATGATCAGAAAGAATGCTACTTACCTACTTTGTCGCATGTGTATGTCTCACTTTAAATCTCTCCATTCATTCCTTTTTCTGTTCCTATCTTTGTAGAGACACCCGGATGGCGTGGCCTCTGTGTCCTTTAGGGAGCCGGAGGAAGCTGATTATTGTATTCAGACCCTTGATGGGAGGTGGTTTGGTGGCCGTCAGATCACTGCCGAGGCGTGGGATGGGACTACAGATTATCAGGTGAGCTCTGCAACTGTCACGGGCACATGAATTGTTTCATTTCCAACAAATACTGTTCTAGCAGTTTTTCACATAAGTTTTGGGTTCTCTTTAATCTCTTTAATGTCTCAGTGCTTCTTTTATTTTTTTGTTTTGCCTTTTTCTAGGGCTGCACTCGTGGCATATGGAGGTTCCCAGGCTAGGGGTCGAATCAGGGCTGTAGCCACCAGCCTACGCCAGAGCCACAGCAATGCCAGATCCGAGCTGCATCTGCAACCTATACCACAGCTCACAGCAACGCCGGATCATTAACCCACTGAGCAAGGGCAGGGACCGAACCCACCACCTCATGGTCCCTAGTCGGATTCGTTAACCACTGCGCCACGACGGGAACTCCAACAGTGCTTCTTTTAAATAACTCTTTACGTTCAGAGTGTAGACAGCAAAATGTTTGAGTCTTTCAGTTTATAAGTCTGAAATCTTAGGGCTTGCTAAAAATGGCAATAAGAAAAGAACCCATTAAACCAAAGCGTTTCTCTTCCTTTCTGGGTTGTAAAGTACAGGCAGCATTCAGTTATTAACTTTTTTAGTTGATGAGACGTTTCTGCAGTGTTCTGGGATTGGGCATTTATTTAAATGCTCTTAAGGTCAACTCTAGTAAATCAAGATGGAGAGTTTTGGAAACTGAAGATTGGGAATTGCTTTAATTTCCTAAACGGGATGCCATATAAAACCAGGTGCTTTCGACGGCAGTTGGATTGCTCAGAGACACTGTTGCTTCTCTTTGCCTAACCCATCCCTCGGTCCGTAAGGTAACAGCGGTTTCCGTGTGTGCACACAGGTGGAGGAGAGCACGAGAGAAAGGGAGGAGAGGCTGCGGGGCTGGGAGGCTTTCCTCAACGCCCCCGAGGCCAACAGCGGCCCTCCTCGGGCCGCCGCCGCTGCTGCCTGTGCTCCCGAAAGGGCCGGGCCTTCGAGAGCCAGGCATTTCTCACAGCGCCCTGGCGCACCTGGAGCGAATGTTCCAGAAGCCGCGACTGAGCAGGCGTTGGAAGAAGCTGTAGATGCAAAGAAGTTTGAAAAGCCAGAAGATGGGGGTGAAGCTGAAGAAGCCGCTTCGGGAACAGACGCTAAAGAAAGTGGCCCTGACAAGGAGGCTGGAGAAGGCCGCCCCCCGAGGGAGCGGGAGGCGGGCTGCCCCGCGGGCGCGGAGGGCGGCGCCGGGAAAGGGCCGGAGGGGGCCCCTCCGGCCCAGGAGGCCAAGGAGAACGGCTCCGGACGAGAATCCAGAACGAAGAGGCTCAAAACGGCCCCCGAAGAGAACGGCCTGGAGAGGGAGCCGGAGGCGGAGGGCCCGGGCGGGGAGCCTGAGCCGGAGGCGGCCGCAGACGGCGGCGGCGACTCGGAGCGCGAGTCCGAAGACCGCTGCTCGGACCCGGACCCGGACCCGGACCCGCAGCGTGAGGCCGGCTCGGGCGAGAACGGCCTGGGGCAGGGCGTTGAGGACGGCGCCTCCGACGGGGGACCGAAGGAAGCCGCTCCTGGCAGAGAGCCGGAGGACAATGACTCAGAAAAGTCCGAGCTCGGAGACGACAGCTCCGGCAAGGTGTTCGATGAGGAAGACTCCGAGAAAGAGTTGGACGAAGAGTCCGAGGAGAAGGAAGAGGAGGAGGATGCGTATGAAAAAGTGTTCGACGATGAGTCGGACGAAAAGGAGGACGAAGAGGATGCCGAAGAAAAGGGGCCAGAAGA
Organism: Sus scrofa; assembly: GCF_054392235.1. Taxonomy (NCBI): domain Eukaryota; kingdom Metazoa; phylum Chordata; class Mammalia; order Artiodactyla; family Suidae; genus Sus; species Sus scrofa. The sequence goes on from NC_139401.1 coordinate 121,864,343, forward strand.
TGCTGATGAAAGGGACGAAGACGACGACGCGGATGAAAAGGTGTTTGAAGATTCAGACGGAAAAGACGACGAGGAAGACGTAGATGCCAAGGAGGGTGAAGACACAGATGACAGGATGTTCCAAGACGACGATTCCAACGAGAAGTTGTTTGATGACGATTCTAGTGATAAGCTGTTCGAAGATTCTGACGAGCGAGGGACTGTGGGTGGCTTAGGGGATGTTAAGGAGGAAGGGCCCCTGTCCACAGGCAGCAGCTTTGTCCTCAGCAGTGACGACGACGACGACGACGACGACGACGATGATATTTAATCCCTTGAAGTTGCTTTTTAGGGAGACCCGCTCCATCTGCATTTTGCCTCTGCTCCAGGGTAATTGCTAGTAGAGTTACATGAACGTGTGCATAGTGGTAGGATGCCATCAGATCAATGCAGTGGCGTTTTCATTGTTACTTGTACTTAATGATTTTAAATACCTGTCAATTGGCTGTTCAGTTTAAACTTCATAGCGTAATGCAAGTAAACTGGATACTCTGTCCTTTGTCATATTTGTTAAATGCATGCAGAATAATATTTTTTAAAGTATTCTGATTGAAGTTTGTGATAATTCAAAAATAAAAAAATAAGTTGTTAATATGCAGAAACTGAAAACTGGACTTGAGTTAAATTGCATTTCTAATTCTTGCTGTTGCTTTATTCATACTAAAGTTTGGTTTTTCTAAGGACTCAGAAAGTCCCTGTAGGTGTCGCCTTGCTTCCAGCTTATGGTCCTGCTGAGGTCTCCAGTTCCCTTCTCTAAACCAGAGTATGTTGCTTCTTTGGAGTTTTTCCCTGCCCGGTTTTCATAGGTTACTTTTCTTTTTCTCTTCTACCCTCTTCCCATGAAAATTGACTTTTCAGTGTGCAAAAGTGAACCTCCCAAGATCCACAGCTTCCATTATTGAAAATACAGAGAGCAGATGAGAATTCTGCTGTGTACTGTTTGGACCCCTCTAGAAGTTGATTAAAGTTACAGGACCTTTCCCCAGAAAATGTATGCACACACTACACAAGCTTTTGTATACAGTTTGGGGAGGTTCATGAATCCCTTGGCGTTTAAGAACTTTTGTCATGTCTATTTCAGTTTTTTGTTTTTGATTTTGTTCTAGATTCATAGTACCTAGTACTAGGCTAAGTTGTATAGTCCCAGTAAAAAGAAATCGGGTCTTTTTTGATTGTGCTTTCCAAATTCAGTATTGATGAACTGACTTCTCATGTAGTGTTAAGATGTTATTCTCATAAATTAGAAGAATTAAAATAAACTGCGTTGGTGCTTTTTCATTGTACTGTCTCTCACTGTAATCGTGACCCTCTTTAGACAGAAAAGAGCTTTTGTGCTTCAAGCCCGCTCGCTGAGAACTTTTCAGTTGACGTCTGGCATCTATTAAAAGTCTTTAGGCTTCTCACAGGGATAAACCAGTAACAAAAAAAAAAAAAAAAAAAGTGAAGAAAGTTAAAACAGAAAAGTTGCAAACCCTTTAAAGATAAACCAGAAGCATTTAAACACCATATTTATTGTATTTTACCACAACTCATTGGGGAATTTATTGGTTTTCTAAATGAAAGGGAAAGAATGCTTTATCTTCCACACACAAATGGAGGCTTTTTATTTATTTATTTATTTTTTTGCCTTTTAGGGCTGCACTCGGCATATGGAGGTTCCCAGGCTGGGGTTCTAATAGGAGCTGTAGCTGCCGGCCTACATCACAGCCACAGCAATGCAGGATCCAAGCCACATCTACAACCTATACGACACAGCTCATAGCAACACCGATCCTTATAACCCACTGAGCGAGGCCAGGGGTCGAATCCACAACCTCATGGTTCTTAGTCGGATTCATTTCCGCCACATCACAACAGGAACTCCCCAGCTCTAAGGCTATTAAAGGGAGGGTGTTCTCATTCTAACGTCTTTTCCCCTGTTCATGAATTTGGTTGATATCAAATACTTAGCCTTTTTTATATCAGCACCCTGGAAGCGAAAGTCACAAGGGACTATAAAATCGTGACTAACTTATGAGGTGATGTTGATGAGTAGATACTAAGAGTCATGAAGCACACACACCTGTTTTCTAAGTAATCAGGTTCTGTTGGTCCTGAGAAGGGAATTTACTGTGAAGCAACAGCACATCCTATTATCAAAAGACAATGAAAATGGGGGGGGTGGATTATAAGCACAGCAGTGCTTAACAGTTACCTGGCAGTTCCTACAAGCACAGCTCCCTAAGACTCTCCTTTATAGAAATATCAGTTAATGTATTGAAACTCCATGTTAGAAGGTAAGAATACTACTGGTCTTGCCAATGTTCATGAAATCTTTGAAATCTACTGCTTTCTGCAAAAGAAACTTAACAGCAAAATTGGATCGATTTGTTCCAAGGATCTCTTTTCCTTCCCAAGTAATGATAACTCTGGGCTCCTAAAAGCAGGTTGCCAAATCTGGCCCATTTGGAAGCCACAACTTCTTCCTTTTTAGAGTGGAATCTTTTCCTGCTATAAATTTTTTTGGTGATTCTGAGGCTTGGAGAAAAGGTGGGAGTTAGCTCATTTTCTGAATACACCTTTCTCAATGTGGAGAAGCACTCTTAATTAGTTTGAGCAACGCCCTGGCTATAGAAGCCAAGTAGAAAGCTTATAAATCTGCCCTTTGTGAGTATTTGTCAGTATGCTTATCCATTGCTTTTTCCTTACTGAGTAAGTCTCAGATTTATAAACTGCATGCTTTTTTTTTTTTTTTTAAGACAGTCACTTCTCTTCATTTAAAATCCTTTGGCTCAAGTTATTTTTGCTTCTTACCACACTTCATTTATCTGACTTTCTTCATATCTCTCTAAGTGAAATACAACCTGATGTGAGAAAAAAATGTTAAAATTATTCCTTTCTAAAATCATGATTTGGTACTGCAAATCGCCTAAATTCTTGGGATTATCTGAGCGATTGATGGCTTGAGAGAAACACTTAATAGTTTAAAGTTTCGTTTTAGGTGTTCAGATCTGTTCATTTGGAATCAAGAGGATACTGATGTTACAGTAATGCCCTATACCATACGCTCACATAGCCTCTGCAGATGGGCTTGTGTTTATGTTCTAGTTGTCCGTAGTGCTTTCAGGCTAGATAAAGAAAGCAGCAGCTGAAATAGCACTGATAATGTTGGAAGAGTCAAGATCTAAGAAGAAAGCATTTATTGATTTGCCATTTCCAGCTTTTTCATAAAAATTAGACAATAATAATGATAAACCTGCAACAGTTGAATGTAAAAATTTCTAGACTCAACTATATGTCTCACTTAAAAGTTTGAAAATATTGGGGAAATAACTATTAAAATAATAATAATAATAATAATAATAATTCCTCAGTTCAAAAAAAGAGGAAGAAAATCCAAGCTCTAATATAAACTGCACAAGAATAGATATCTAAAATTCTTTTATATCTTGTAAAAGGTTCCCAACACATTGTTGCACATGTCAAAAATTCAAAAAATGTTTACATAATGAATAAATGCATACTTAATTTTTAAAAAGTCTGAAAATGTGATAGCTTGAGCTCATTCTTTATTTAAAAATTAGGGGGGTTCCCGCCGTGGCGAAGTGGTTAACGAATCCGACTAGGAACCATGAGGTTGCGGGTTCGGTCCCTGCCCTTGCTCAGTGGGTTAACGATCCGGCGTTGCCGTGAGCTGTGGTGTAGGTTGCAGATGCGGCTCGGATCCCCCGTTGCTGTGGCTCTGGCTGAGGCCGGTGGCTACAGCTCCGATTCAATCCCTAGCCTGGGAACCTCCATATGCCGTGGGAACGGCTCAAGAAATAGCAAAAAGACAAAAAAATTAAAAAATAAATAAAAAATTAGGGAGTTCCCGTTGTGGCACAGCGGAAACAAATCTGACTAGGAGCCGTGAGGTTGAGGGTTCAATCCCTGACCTCAGTGGGTTAAGGATCCGGCGTTGCCGTGAGCTGTGGTGTAGGTCGCAGAGGTGACTCGGATTCCGAGTTGCTGTGCCTGGAGCGTCGGCCGGCAGCTGGAGCTCCAGTTTGACCCCTGGCCTGGGAACCCCCATCTGCCACAGGTGCGGCCCTAAAAGGACAAAAGACAAAAAAATGATACTAAAAATTGCCTTTAAATAAGAGAAGCTTTGGTTTTCAGGCAATTCTTAGGAAATTATGGACGGGGGTAATAATTTGCATATCACTTCAGTGCTTTTTACCGGGAGCGTATTGATTACCATCTTAAGATATTAGTAGTGTTAGGCTATTGGTTCGGTGTGTTTACGTTCACTAAAGTATTTATTTAGCAAGTATAGATTGGGCCAGTGTGTATCTAGTAATACACTAGATGAAGTGAGGAGGGGGCTTTGAGAATAAAGGCAGCATTAGACATGGACCCTCCTCAAATGGCAGCTGCGAGCTGTTTTGCCATAAGACATCCTCCCCCAGAATGGGGCAGTTGTCCAGCAATACCACTTCTAGAGCCTAGCACAGTGCCTGGCACATAATAGGGGCTCAGATAGTTGTTGAATGAGTGGATTTATTTTATGGACACACTGGCTCACTCCCATTTATTTGAAGAAGGTCATTGGCTTTACCATTACCTTGTCATCATTTTTGGTGATTTCTTTTTCTTTGGGGGGGGGGCCCCTCACCTGTAGCAGGCGGAAGTTCCCGGGGCCAGGTAGCAAATCCATGCCACAGCAGTGACAACACCGGATCCTTAACCCACCAAGCCGCCAGGGAACCCCCATTCTTGGCGATTTCAATATTGAAATAAATGATCCCGTTCTTCCCCCAGGCCTCCCACCTCAGCAGCCAACTGTCCACACCCCACATCCATGAGTCTGCTTCGCTTGCTCTCCTTCGCCTCTACATCCTCAGACTCCAAACACACCCGCTATCTGATCATCTGATGACTTCTTCCCACAGCCACTTCTACCACAGTTACTGCCCCCAGTGCCCTGATGGCTTTCTATCAAAATGTCCCGGTAGCACTTAAAGTTCAAACACCTTCCTGTGCACAAGGCTCTGGGCGATCTCATCGGGCCTCGCCAGCCTCCTCCCAGAACTCTCCCCAGCGCAGGGCTCTTCAGTCACTCGGCCATCACCTTGGTCTCTCAGTCCCGGCACCTCCGCACAAGCCTCAACCTGGGACGTGCTGCTACCCCTCATCTGCAGCTGCAGCTCCGATTCGACCCCTAGCCTGGGAACTTCCGTATGCCGCAGGAGCAGCCCTAAAAAAAAAAGAAAAAGAAAAAAAAAAGAAAGAAAAAAGAAAAGAAAGCAGGCCTGCAAATCTTAGAACTTTCCATGTCTGAGTCCCACGCAATTAGGAGTCTGCTTATACAATTTTCAGAAGTACCAGTTAGTATGTTCATTCAGTGAATACAGACTATGGCCCAAACATTGTTTTAGGCCTGGGAATACAGGAATGAACAAGGGGGAATTGGAGGGGAGATAGACAACACACCCCCCACACACATTTGGCCACGCCCAAGACATGAAGTTCCTGGGAGGGCCAGGGATCAAACCCATGCCACAGCAGTGAATATGCCAGATCTGTAACTGCGAGGCCATCAGGGAACCCCAACATGGGAACTGCAGTTTGGCTTTTTTTTTTTTTTTTTTTTTTTTTTTTTTTTTGTCTTTTTGCCTTTTCTAGGGCTGCTCCCGTGGCATATGGAGGTTCCCAGGCTAGGGGTTGAATCGGAGCTGTGGCCACCGGCCTACACCACAGCTCCCAGCAACACCGATCCTTAACCCACTGAGCAAGGCCAGGGATCGAACCCTCGACCTCATGGTTCCTAGTTGGATTCATTAACCACTGCACCACGACGGGAACTCCTGCAGTTTGGCATTTTTCATCCACCTCTACATGGATTAAATCTTGAGCCACTGCAGCTGCGAACCCGCAGCCCCCGCTGAGCAGAACTCAGGGTGGAGACCAGGAGGGAGGCGCTCTGTGCTCTGGGAGACTGGAAGAACAGGTCTTCAGAGAGTCAGATATTTTGAGGAGAAGCTTTTATGAGCCCAATTCTTGCATCTCCTCATAGCTAGGAAAACACTAGAATCCCTCCTGGTGCTGTCTGCTCCTTGTGACTGGTAGTGACCTTCAGGAGACCAGCAACACACTTCTGTAAAATGTGTGCCTGTCTGCACCCCCCCACACCCCCCTTTATCACTTAAACTGATATTATCTCCCCTGCCTCTTGGGGCAGAATTTCAGTCATCTGCGAATGCAGCCGCCTCAGAGGGTGAGAGCCGGTGGGCCTGCAGCCTGTGAAAATTCAGTTGCATATCAAAGGAATGATTTCGGTGAGCTCAGAACTCTTTTGTTCTGCCACCAGCCCTTTGTTGCAAAAACTCCTATAAATCCTAGCTCCGCCCCCTCCTCCTGGGAGCTGTTTCTCAGGGCTACCTGAGATGCTGTCTCCCAGGTTTAAGTCCTAATTTTGCCCCAAATAAAACTTAACTCTCAACTTTCAGGTTGTGCATTTTTTTAAGTCGATAAATACATATTTTTTTCTCTGTTTTGGCCACCCCCGCAGAACATGGAGTTCCCAGGCAAGGGATCAGATTTAAGCTGAGGGAGTTCCCACTGTGGCTCAGAGGAAATGAACCCAACTAGTATCCATGAGGTTTCTGGTTCCATCCTTGGCCTCGCACAGTGGGTTAAGGATCCGGTGTTGCCATGAGCTGGGGTGTAGGTTGCAGACACAACTCGGATCTGGCATTGCTGTGGCTGTGGTGTAGGCTGTCGGCTACAGCTCCGATTAGACCCCTAGCCTGGGAACCTCCATATGCCACGGGTGTGGCCGTAGAAAAGACAAAAGAGAAAAAAAAAAAGATACCTTGGAAAAATTTCACATTCTGAAAAATTTGTGCTAAAAATTATAGGTCTTGGAAGTTCCCTTGCGGTGCATAGGTTAGGGATCTGGTGTTGTCACTGCTGTGGCTCAGGCTTGATCCCTGGCCCAGGAATTTTGTACACCTCAGGTGAACCCCCCTCAAGAAAGAAAGAAAGAAAGGAAGAAAGAAAGAAAGAAAGAAAGAAAGAAAGAAAGAAAGAAAGAAAGGAAGGAAGGAAGGAAGGAAGGAAGGAAGGAAGGAAGGAAGGAAGGAAGGAAGGAAGGAAGGAAGACCAATTCCAGGGATAATAATAATGGGGTTATGTTTCTCTGGTATTTATGACCTGAATCCCAGCTAGTTAATCCTCCACAGTCTTAAACCCTGGCTCAGCTTCTTCCTCTAAGATGTGTGCCTTCAGGGCACTCGGGTCTAATAAAGACCATCCTCACTGAAATGAAATGATTCAGGACATAGACTTTGTTTTTCATCATTTTACCTTGGGAGAAATGCCTTTGCAGTACCTCCTCTGCATTCACAGCTTTGATGGATAACTTACCGTAGCCACTACCGAAAGCACTGAACTAGCCACACCAGTACTAAAGGAGCTTCTCTCTGCAGATATCCTGCTTTTTGCTTAGGGTCTTGATATATTGTTAAGGCCCCCTCACCCCCCCTTTTTTTTGGTCTTTTTAGGGCCGCCCCTGAGGCATATGGAGGTTCCGAGGATAGGGGTTGAATCGGAGCTGCAGCTGCTGGCCTAGGACACAGCCACAGCAACACGGGATCCGAGCCGTATCTGTGACCTACACCACAGCTCACGGAAATGCCAGATCCTTAACCCACGGAGTGAGGCAGATCAAACTCGCGTCCTCATGGATGCTAGTCGGGTTCGTTAACCACTGAGCCATGACGGGAACTCTGCTAAGGCCTTCTTAGGCCTTTTTAACAGCAATGAAGTTTGTCACTTCAAAATGTTACCATGCTAGGGAAACAGCGTGATAACTGGCATAATTTCTGTGTTAGCTCAACAGCAGTCCCCTATTACTCAGTAAGTAATTGCCAACACAGAAAAACTCACTGTTGCAAACAAACTCTGCAAAAGAAAGCCTTTGGAGCTCCTAAGCAAAGGAGTGACATGATTTGCTTTCTGCTTCAGAAGGACCATGCTGACCGCTGAGAGGAGGATGAACAATGGAGGAAAAGGGCGGCCCTAAAGGGACCACGCGAGGGTCCAGGTGAGAGGTGATGGCAGTGCCTATGAATCGAATAGCGGTAGAGATGGGGAGAAATGATGGCATTCATTCTGGGTATGATTTGCTGGGAGAGGTGATAGCATTTGCTGATGGAGTGGATATGGGGATTGAGGGCAAGAGAATAATCAAGAACGAATTTTTAGGGAGTTCCCGTCATGGCGCAGCAGTTAACGAATCCAACTAGGAACCATGAGGTCGCAGGTTCGATCCCTGGCCTCGCTCAGTGGGTTAAGGATCGCCTGTTGCCGTGAGCTGTGGTGTAGGTTGCAGACACAGCTCGGATCCTGCGTTGCTGTGGCTGTGGTGTAGGTTGGCAGCTGTAGCTCTGATTTGACCCCTAGCCTGGGAACCTCCATATGCCACAGGTGCAGCCCTAAAAAGACAAAAAGACAAAAAAAACAAAGAATGAATTTTTAGGGGTTCCCATTGTGGCTCAGCAGGTTAAGAACCTGACGTATCTTGGAGGATGCAGGTTTGATCCTGGCCTCACTCAGTGGATTAAGGATCCCAAGTTGCCATAAGCTGTGGTGTAGGTCACAGATGAGGCTCAGATCCATTTGGCTGTGGCTGTGGCCTAGGCCTCAGCTGCAGCTCTGTTTCAACCTGTAGCCCGGGAGCTTCTATCTGCCACAGGTGTGGCCTTAAAAAGAAAGAAAAAAAAAAAGAGTGGTTTCCTAGGAGTTCCCTGGTGGCACAGTTGGTTAACCCACTGAGCAAGGCCAGGGATTGAACCTGCATCCTCATGGATACTAGTCAGGTTTCTTTCTGCTGAGCCACAAGGGGAATGCCTTATACATTCTTTTTCTTGTATTATCTCCCATCATGTTCTATTCCAAGACACTTGATATTGTTCCCTGTGCTATACAGCAGGGCTGCATTGTTTATCCATTCTTTTTTTTTTTTTGCTTTTTAGGGCCGCACCCGCCACATATGGAGGATATGGAGGTTCCCAAGATAGGGGTATAATCAGAGCTGTAGCTGCCGGCCTAGGCCACAGCCACAGCCACGCAAGATCCGAGCTGTGTCTGTGACCTACACCACAGCTCAAGGCAATGTGAGATCCTTAACCCATTTCTGGAGCTTTCTGGATCTGTGAGTTGATGTCTTACATTAATTTGGGGAAATGCTCAATCACTATTGTTTCAAATAATTCTTCTGCTCCTTTCTGCTATTTTCATTATGTGCCTATTACACCTTCTGTATTGTCCCATAGTCCTTGGATATTCTGTCTTTTCTCAGGCTTTGTTTCTGTTTGCTTCTCAGCTTTGGAGGTTTCTGAGATATCCTCAAGCTCAGAGATTCTTTCCTCAGCTGTACTCGGTCTGTTAATAAAGCCCATCAAAGTCTCCTCCATTTCTGTTACAGTGCTTTTGATCGCTAGCATTTCTCTTTGGTTCTTAGAATTTCCACCTCTCTGCTTACCTGGCCCACTTGTTTTTTTTTTTTTGGCTGTGCCCACAGCATGGACCAGGGATCAAACCTGTGCCACGGCAGCCACAATGCCAGATCCTCAACCCTCTGCACCACAGGAGAACTCCTCGTGCACCTGTTCTGGCACAGTGTTTGTGTTATCCTGTAAAGCCCTTGGCATCTTAATCATAGTAGTTTTAAATTCCTTGGAGTTCCCTGGTGGTACTGTGGGTTAAGGATCCAGCGTTGTCACTGCTGTGGCTTGAGTTGCTGCTGTGGCTGGAGTTGGACCCCTGGCCTGGGAACTTCTGCATGCTAGTGGTGGTGGGGGGGTGGCAAAAATAAAATAAGTTCCTGGTTTGTTAATTCCAACATCCCTTTCTTTTCTCTCTCTCTCTTTTTTTTTTTTTTTTTTTTAGCTATTTCTTGGGCCGCTCTCGCGGCATATGGAGGTTCCCAGGCTAGGGGTCGAATCGGAGCTCCAACTGCCAGCCTCCACCACAGCCACAGCAATGTGGGATCTGAGCTGCATCTGCAACCTACACCACAGCTCACGGCAACACCGGATCCTTGATCCACTGAGCAAGGCCAGGTATCGAACCCACAGCCTCATGGTTCCTAGTTGGATTCGTTAACCGCTGAGCCATGAAGGGAACTCCAAGGTCTCAGTCTTTTAGTGAGTCTAGACCTCTGGACTGTGAAACTTACAAATGTTTCTCCCCTTTAAGTGGGACAGTATGGTTAGAGGGGGCTGGAGTTGGGTATCTCCTTTCCCTCAGGTCAGTTAGGCTCCACTAAAAACCCCAGTGGGTTAGGATCTGGTCAACTAGTTTCTCTTGAGGGTTAGACCTTATTACAAAAAAACCCGGCGCCCTGGTGTCTTCCCAAATGGCTCTTCTTCCCCTCTCTCTGTCGGCAGCATGAGGAGAATTTTTGTCAGACATTTACCATGAGAGCCTGGACAAGTCCCCAGAGCTAAAACTCATCAACTGTGGGGGGTCACTGAGGACTGGGCTCCCCGGGAACACCTTCCCTCTCATACTGGCCCGGATGGAGCCTCCAGCAATTTGTCGATTACAGTCGAGAGTTTCCTGTCCAGGCACTGCCTCCCTCAGTGGCTTCTGATCCAGGAAGTTGCGATTCTCTGTGTTCCCTTGTCAGTCTCTTGATGTTGGGGGCAGCGGTTTGCCCTGTGACCTCACTTCTCTTGGGAATCTAGGAAGAGTCGTCGAGTTTTCAGTTTATTTTGCTTTTTACCTATTGGTAGGATGGAGTGTGACACACAAGGTTCTTACATGCCAAACCAGAACCTCAAGTGTTTTCTTAAAAGTTGGAATATACAGGGCGTTCCCTGATGGCCTAGTGGTTAAGTATTGGGCATCATCAGTGTTGTCTCTCGGGTTTGATCCCTGGTCTGGGAATTTCTGTATGTGTACGCCACAGGGACAGCCCCCCAAAATTTTAAAAAATAAAATGGATATATATAGGTGTACATACACCTATATATATCATGTATCTGTATATATCAGCATACATATGTATGTGTATATATATATATCTGTATATATCATATTTTATGCTGATGGGATGCTGTACAAAAATGGATGTGCACGAGAGGAGAGGATAATTGCAGGTCAAAACCCTTGAGTAGGCTGTTTCAATCGGAGAGATGCAAGCAAGTTGCCTTTTGCAGGGCAATTCAGTTGATCAGTGCAAGTTGTAGGGCAGCTAACATCGGGTTTAGCCTTACACTGCGACCAGCAGTTACCCACATCTCACTCCACCAGGCCAAAACACAGCCTGTGCTTTTGCTCACTTGATGGACTGGATTATGCAGAACCATCAGCTTGAAAGTTGCCTCCATCAGTGGAGACTGAGCATGGCAGAAGTGAACAGCGGCGCTCATCAGCTCTGGAGCATGTGTGAACACCCCAGAGACTCCCCGAAATACTTTGTAGAGGAGGGATTGACCTGGAAAGGACTGCAGAGTCCCACAAATGTGGGTGCCCAAGGGAGCTAGTGTCATTTGGATAGTGGTGTAAATGTGACTTCATTTGTACCCAGAGATTGATGAGGCTCTGGTCAAGTGCCCCTAGGTCAGTGCTTCTTAAATTTTAGCATGAAAAACCTGAAAAACTAGTTAAAACAGTGGGCCCCACCCAGAGAGATTGTGATTCAGTAGGTCTGGGGTAGAGCCTGAGATTCTGGACTTCTCAGGTTTTTTGTTTGCTTGTTTGGTTGTTGGGTTTTTTGTTTGTTTGTTTGTTTGTTTTTGCTGCACGCACAGCACGTGGAAGTTCCCTGGGCCAGGGATCGAATCCGTGCCACATCAGTGACCCAAACCACAGTAGTCACAACGCCAGATCCTTAACCCGCTGAGCCACCAGGGAACAAGATTCTGCATTTCTAACAAGCTCTCAGGTGCTTGCTGGTGCTGCCAGTCTTGAGAGAAGTCTGGCTTGGAAGCAGTGGGGCCACAAAGAAGCAATGATCCCCTTTCCATGGGCAGGTGGGGGGGTGGAGTCAGGAAAAGCTCACATACCTTTCCTGTGAAGAAGAGGTGGAAGTATTGGACATGACAAGAATGGGAGGAGAAGGAGGGCACTTAACGTGATGGTGACACCCGAAACTAAATTGATCATGTGTTGATCGACATTGATAGTTAACACAACTGCAATGAACGCACCTGCTGTGCTGTCAACCACTGCAAGGAGACACGCATCTTAGGTAACGCAGTCTTCATGGATGTGTTAGTTCTACTGTATAAATATGATAGGAAAAGATTTGAGTAACACTTTGGCTCTTTCGGTCCTGTGAAGTTAGATTATGGGAATCGAAATTCATTTACAAAGGAGGAGAGGAGGGCCATGTGTTTCATTCCCTACCACGAACCATAATAGATTTTTCATAAATACTTTAAATATCCCCCTCCACCCAGAAAACCTTGCTTATTTAATAGCTGCAGACTCTACCTGTCAGATAGAGAATTTGGCGATGCCTCCTTATTGATTGACATTCTTTAGTTTGATAGTTTAGTTTTGTTTTTAAATTAAGCAAATATCAATGGTGTTATCAGTCTCTCTGGAGGTTTGCACAGATGAACAGTGTTCACAGTGACTTGCTGTGACCTTGTTATAAATCAGAACATTGTTGGGGTTCCTGCTGTGGCTCAGCAGTAACGAACCCAACTAGTACCCATGAGGACTAGTATCCATGGGCCTCGCTCACTGGGTTAAGGATCCGACATGACCGTGAGCTGTGGTGTAGGTCGCAGATGTGGCTCGGATCCTGCATTGCTGTGGCTGTGGTGAAGACCGGCGGCTGGAGCTCCAATTCGACCCCGAGCCTGGGAACCGCCATATGCCATGGTTGCAGCCCTTAAAAAAAAAAAAGGAGCAGAAACATTGAAGTGATGAGAATGGATGCCCCCCCTAGACTGGGTTTGGGAGGGAAAGGAAAGGTGAGAAATATAGTGAACTACCATGGACCGAGCATGGGTTCGAGAAGCGTTGCTGTGAAGGGGGACAAAAGAATGGACATGGAGGTGAGTGGGGTGTTACTAGTGGGAGATACGTGGGCATATCTGAATAGTGATCCAGGAGAGATGGCGAAATTGAGGAGGGAGAGAAAGGAGATAACTGAGTTTAAGACACGCCTCGAAGTTAATTGGTTTCTGAATGCAGAGCCAATTGTCCGGATACCATCAATTAATTCATCCATCTGTTCCCTACTGATCTGAAACCTTTAAAAATGCGAAATACTTCCTTGTACTCCGGAGTCTGTCCCACGGATTGCCACGACTTGGCTTCCAAGCTCCTAAGAGCGTTTTCAAATGTGCCCATGGCGATTGACCTGTTTTATTTCAGCAGTGGTTTCCCGTTTGTGACTCTCTCGGCCTCGGCCTCTGACCACCTCTTCTTAGCAGACTGCTCTTGTTCGAGGGGTACAGTGTTCTCTGGGTCATCTCGCAAGACACGAGACGTCTCATCCGTGTTCCGCATTAGCTCTTCCCTCAGAAGTCCGTGGTCTTGCTCATCCTGGTGTTTGTCTCTCGTGCCGCTGGTTGTCCTTGGACGTCTGGTGATGGACCATTCACGTGAGGGACTAGAGGGCTGTGTTTTGGTCCCTTGGTTTGGAGTCGCCCTTCACCTGGTAGGTTTCCTCTCGCAATGTGACAGCGCTGCGAGGATGGATGGTTGGGACGCGTCGCACACGAGGATCCTAGTCAACCTCTCGGCTCGCTCTTCCGTGACTCGCTTTAGCTCCCCGCCCCTGCGAATTCGGAGCATTTCGGGGGCTCTATTTGGGAGATTCATAATCATTTCCCCAATATCCTTCTCCTAGTTCTGGGTTAGCAGGGTGTGGGGTCCATGGTATAATTTCTGGAAATTTCCTATTATTTCTGAAAGGTCATGTAACAGTGGCGTAAGAGTCCGGACTGCCCGGCTGGGGCAAACTCTTAACTAACCTCTGTCAACTTATTTTTGAATTGGGTAATAAAAGTGCCTTCCTTGTAGAATTATTTAAATGGTTTAATACATGTAAATGATTTAGTGCAGTAGCCGGTCTACTGAAAGCGCTGAACAACTATTAGCATTACGCGTCTCTAGTCTGATACCTTTTCTGGCTTTCTAGCACTGCTCTGGATTTTGTTCTTGTTTTTTGTTTTTTGTTTTTGTTTTTGTTTTTTTTTGTCTTTTCAGGGCTGCACCTGTGGCATGTGGAGGTTCCCAGGCTAGGGGTTGAATCGGAGCTGTAGCTACTGGCCTACACCACAGCCACAGCAATGCTGGATCCGAGCCTCATCTGCAACCTACACCACAGCTTATGGCAACGCCGGATCCCCAACCCACTGAGCGAGGCCAGGGATTGAACCTGCAGCCTCATGATTCCTAGTCGGATTCGCTTCCACTGAGCCATGACGGGAACGCCTCCGGATTTTGTTCTTATTTTTATATTTCTTCAGGCATTTTAGTGGGACTTGAAGGGAAGATGAGATTAAATACATGCGCTACATCCATTACCTTGAACTGGAAGTGAGCCCTACATTTGAAAACAATAAAAATAAACACTCCAGGAGTTCCCATGTGATGCAGTGGAAACGAACCCGACTAGGATCCTTGAGGATGTGGGTTCGATCCCTGGCCTCGATCAGTGGGTTGGGGATCCGGCGTTGCCATAAGCTGTGGTGTAGATTGCAGATGAGGCTCGGATCCAGCATTGCTATGGCTGTGGTGTAGGCCAGTAGCTACAGCTCCGATTCGACCCCTAGCCTGGGGACTTTCCATGTGCCATGAGTGTGGCCTTAAAAAGACAAAAACAAAAACAAAAAAACTTCAGGTTAATTTTCTACTATTTTGACTTTCACATTCTCTTGATTTACTTAGAATAAGCACAGCTGTGAGGAACCAGCGAGATCATCTAATAGAGCACTCTCCCTTTAAAAATGGGCAAAGAGGAGTTCCCTGGTGGCGCAGCAGGTTAAGGATCTGGTTTTGTCACTGCAGTGGTTTGGGTCACTGCTCTGGCACAAGTTTGAGCCCTGGCCCAGAAACTTCCACATGCTGCCCCCCCCCACTTCAAAAGTAAAAATAGGCAAAGAAATGAGAAGTAACTCCCTCAAGTCTGTGAATCTATTTAGGGGAAGATCCTATACAAGAGTCGAGATACTCTCACAACATGGTAAATCAACTATCCTTCAATAAAACTTTACAGTGGGGCGGTGGGGGGAGAGTCAAGATCCCTTGCCTCCTAGCCCAGGTCCCCTACAACCGAAAATAAGTAAATCATGACCGCAGGTGCCAAGGTTATAAACTCTGAATGTCTGGGACCCTCTTCTGCCCCTTTCCTCCTCTCGCAACAGAACAACCCCTTATAGTTAAAGCCAATTCTTCTACCTGGACTTTGATCCCATCCTCTCCTGCTTCCTCCAATATTTTACATTATAATAATACCTACTTTTGTAGTATATTCAACCTCTTGCTCTTAACTGGATCCTTCCCACTGGCCTTGCATCATGTTGAAATCTATCCCTTCTAGAAAAAGGAACAGTGGAGTTCCCTGGTGGCTCAGCAGGTTAAGGACCTGCTGGGGCTCTGGTTACTGCTGTGGTGTGGGTTCAATCCCTGGCCCAGGAACTTACACAGGCCACAGTGTGGCCAAAAAGGGGGAAAAAGGGAACAGTGAAGTCATTCCAGCCCTCCCACTCCCAGTCCTAGATTCTGCTCTATCTTTCCGCTCTCTTTCACCTCCAAACTCCGGCAATGTACTCTTCGAATTGTCCAAACTCTTCTCTCATCCCGCGGGAGCCTGCCGCTGGCCTCCTCACTCCAGCAAACATCTCTCACTAAAGTCACTTATGATTTCCAGGCTACTGCATCCAACAGAAATGTTTCAGGCATCAGATTCTCCCACTTCTCAGCGGCATTTGACTCACCTTCTTGAAACACGTTCTTCTTTGGGCCGTGGGAATCCGACGGGCTCCTGATGTTTATCCTGCCTTCTTCTCAGTCATGTTTGCTGGCTCATCGCTCTGACTCGGCCCATAAATGTTGTGGTTACACAAGCAGGTCTTGGTCCTTTTTTATCCCTTTTAAACAAATTTTATGGGGAGTTCCCGTCGTGGCACAGCGGAAACGAATCCAACTAGGAACCATGAGGTTGTGGGTTCGATCCCTGGCCTTGCTCAATGGGTTAAGTATCCAGCGTTGCTGTGAGCTGCGGTGTAGGTCATAGACGTGGCTCGGATCCCGAGTTGCTGTGGCTGTGGCGTAGCCTGGCAGCTGCAGCTCCAATTTGACCCCTAGCCTGGGAACCTCCATATGCTATGGGTGCGGCCCTAAAAAGACAAAAGACAAAAAAAAAAAAAAATTATGGCTCCACCCTTGGCATATGGAAGTTCCTGGGCCAGGAGTTGAATCCAAGCTGCAGCTTCCACCTTTGCCAAAGTGGTGGCAGCTCTAGATCCTTTAACCCACTCTACCAGGCCAGGAATCAAACCCATATCTCTGCAGTGACCGGAGCTGCTGCAGTCAGATTCTTAACCCACTGAGCCACAGTGGGAACTCCTCCCTTATTTTTTTTTTCCACTGTACAGCAGGGGAGTCAAGTTATACATACATGTATACATTCTTTTTCCTCCCATTGTTCTGTTGCGATGTAAGTATCTAGACATAGTTCTCAATGCTACACAGCAGGATCTCATTGTAAATCCATTCCAAGAGCAATAGTTTGCATCCCTCCCATTCCCTCCCTCTCCCCCTCACTCCCTCCTTCTCCCCCCCGGCAGCCACAAGTCTATTCTCCAAGTCCATGTCTTTCTTTTCTGTGGAAAGGTTCATTGTGTATATTAGATTCCAGTTATAAGTGATATCATATGGTATTTGTCTTTCTCTTTCTGACTTATTTCACTCAGTATGAGAGTCTCTAGTTCCATCCATGTTGCTGCACATGGCATTATGTCATTCTTTTTTATGGCTGAGTAGTATTCCATTGTGTATATATACCACACCTTCCGAATCCAATCGTCTGTCGATGGACATTTGGGTTATTTCCATGTCTTGGCTATTGTGAATAGTGCCGCAATGAACATGCTCCTCCCTTATTTTTTAAGGTGCTTTAGTTCTTCTTAATGTCTCTCTCTGTTCTCCCAGGGTGAGTAAGAGCAACAAGGCTTCAACGGGCATCTGTATAACATCATTTCCCACATCGTATCCCCAGCTTGGCTCTCTCTCCCTCTGATTACTGTCATCCCCTCTAAGATTCCTCAGAATCAACATGTTCATGAGCTCCTCTGTAGCTCAGTGGGTTAAGGATCTGGTGTTGTCACTGCAGTGGCTTGGGTCACTGCTGTGGCACGGGTTCAATCCTTGGCCCAGGAACCTCCACATGCTATAGATGTGGCCCAAAAAGAAAAAAAATTAGCATGTTCAAACAGAAATGTTTATTTCCTGAAGAAGACATGCTTGTGATTTTCCATAGCTCAGTGGAAGACATACTAAGCGATCAAGTCACACAACCCCCAAAGCTAGGCACTACCCTCAAGACCCCTCATTCCGTGTCTCCGATTCGCTATCAACTCTGTGGATCTTATTTTCTAAACAGATCCTGAATCCACCCCCTTCTCTCTGGTCTCCCTCAACCCCCAGGTACAGCTGCCATCATCTCTCCCCTAGACAAAGTGAGCTGCCCTCTAAGCAGTCTGTTCATGGCCTCGTGCTCCCTCTTTGCTTTTTTTTTAATTTTATTATTATTTTGTTAATAGTTATTTCCCCAAAACAATTTTTTTTCTACTATACGGCATGGTTCCCTCTATGCTTTGTCTACACTGCAGCCAGACTTGCGTTTTCCAAATGCATATCTGATTAGGTCACGTCCCTCCCTGCTTCCCCACCCTCCTCAGCACCTATCTCTGTGAAACCGATTAATAGCTGCTTCCTCTTCTTAAGAAAGAGGCAAAATTCTTCCATAGGGCCCGTGAAGCCGGGCTTGCTCTGACCCCTGCCTCCCCTTCCAGCTCCCCTTGTACTGCGCTCTCACGCCTGCATTCCTTTTTGCCTGTTACTCGGATTCGCCGGGGCCCCTCCTGCCGCAGGGCTTCTGCACAAGCCGTATCCTCGGCCTGGAGCAGTCATCCCTTCCCTCTTCTCATGCTTACCGCCTTCTCTGCCTCCCCGATCTCCACTCAAGCTTAATTTCCACTCGGAACACGACCCTGCCTTCCATGACGAAGTCAGGTTTCCTTATCAGAGGCTCCCGGGACCAGACGTGGATTCCTCACCGTTGCAGCTGTCTGTTTATCTCGGGGGGGGGGAGGAGTTGTTTTTGTTTGTTTTTCTTTTTAGGGCCACACCCGTGGCATATGGAAGTTCATAAGCTAGGGGTCTCGGGGTCTCCAGGTCGAATCGGAGCTAAAGCTGCCAGCCTACACTACAGCCATAGCAACGCCAGAGGCTTAACCCTGTTAGTGAGGCCAGGGATCAAACCCGCATCCTCATAGATACTAGTCAGGTTTGTAACCCGCTGAGCCACAACGGGAACTCTTGCAGTTGTCCCTTTATTTGTGTGAATATCTGAATAATTTCTCTCTCCTTCGGTACTCATTCATTCATTCATTCACTCATTCCACAAAGGGTTACCAAGCCCCTACTCTATTCCAGGCATGGTTTTAGAAGGGGTGACTGACTGCAACACGACGTCAAGCGGTGGAAAGAGCCACGGAGAACTAGGAAGCAGGAGAAGAGGACAGGTTGGCTTGGACGGGACCGTTAGGGAAGGCTTCTCGGAGGAAGTGGCTGAGCCGAGGTTTAAATGCAGGGGAGGGCGAGTGGGGAGGGCCCCTGGTGATGAGCGTGGAGGAGCCTGAATAGACAGCAAGGTGTTTAGCCTGTTGGAGGCCCAGTGCGGAGTCAGGGGGGCTGGAGGGGAGCAAAGGGGACAGGTGGTAACGGATGAGGACAGAGAACAAGGCAGGAGCCGGCCCGGAAGAAGCCACTAGGTTTCCTGTTTTCAGGAAGAAGCCACTAGAAGTTCGTCAACGAGGAGGGACAGGACTTAATGCACATTCTCAGATGCTCACTGTGCATGTCTTGGGATGACAGATCAGAGATGATGGAAGTAGAGTCAGTGAGGCGGCAGGGGACCCGAGGAGGAGCGATGGCGATGGCGGTTTGGACCAGGTGGCCACGGAGGGCAGATAGGAATGCGCTGGAAGGATTTGCGTTTCAAGATGTGTGGATGCTCCAACCTCTGCAACGGGTTTCCTTCTCACTTAGAGGAAAAGTCCACCGGCGAAGGGTGGCCGGGGAGGCCCGCTGTGCCGTGGCCCTGTCGCTCCTTGCTCCCCCTTCCAGCCACGTGAGCTTCCTCGTCCACCCGTGAACAGGCCAAGCGTGATCTCACCTTTTGCATCAGAGGCTCCCCCCGTATCAGGAGAGCAGGTGTTAACAGGGTGTTCCCTCAGGGTGCTGCTCAAGGGTCATCTTATCAGAAAATTCTTTCGAGACCGCCCTGTATAAATGAGACACTTCCTATTGCCTGTCCCGCCTTCATTTCCCTGATTCCACTTCTCGCTATAGTACTGACTCCACCTGACAGTCCACGGGACACACACGCATCTATGTACCCCCACCACACACACACACAAAATGTGGGTGTGCTTATTCCGAAAAGACAGGGGTTTGCTCTGTTTTGTGCCCTATGGTATAGAACTCCCAGAAGAGCACCTGGCATGTAGTAGGTGTTTAATAAATGTCTGTTAAATTAATATGCTAGAAACAGAGAATGGGAGGAGCCAAGGAGAAAGCCAGGCTTTGGAGTCTGAATGATGCTGCCACTTATTGACATAATAGTGAAGATTTGTCGAAATGAGGCTTGGGACTTCTTTGCTCCAAACCTCCATCCAGTGGATTCCTGATCTGCCTCATCTATTGCAGATTCAGAGAAGCCCTCAACCCCTCCGGGGGCCCACGGAAGCCTGAGAAAAGTCCAGAACCCTAGGGAGCTGGGCTCCCCTTCTCTTCCCACGGGGCAGAGAGGAAGAAACGAGTGACCAGCCGAATTGATCCTCTCCCTTCCCAAGACTGCTAGGCACATCAGTCGATCCCAGCCCCACCACTGCCGCTTTAGACGCTCCTACTCTGTGTGTGGTTTCCAGGCAAACAGTTGGCCGCCCACCTGAAGAGACAATATGGCTAAGTGCTTTTTTTTTTAATGCAAAAAGAAAGAAATAGAAAAGAACTACCTATTTTCCTCATTCCTGCAGGAGCCCAACCCGATTGACTCGTTGGAGTACATTTTCCACATTCTTAATAGATAGCTAGCAGGAAATGCCTCGTCTAGGCTCTGCTAGAGAGTAGCGAGGGGAGGGCACGGAACCGCCGGGTCCCTCTTGGGCCGGCACTGAGCGGCTCTAAAGGGGGCCAGGCAGCTCTGGCCTTTGAGACGCACCTCTTTGCGCAGCCCCAGTGGCTCGCCTTGCTCTGTCTCAGCCGATGGTCGAGAGTTAAGGTAAGAGAAGGTGGAGGCTTTGGGGAGGCAGGAGGGATGGAAATTCAGCTGGGGAGGAATCGAGGCCGGGGCGTCACATCCTTTGCTCAGGGAGATCCGAAGCCTTTGGGGCTTTCGTTGCAAGCCATCATTGTGCCAACCTCTCAGATGCCCCACGCGGGCCCGCAGGGTGCTGGGTACCATTTCACAGAAAGGTGGCAAGCATGTCCAGGTCGGCAGACTGACCAAACCGCTGCGATCGGATTCCGTGTTAAAATATTTGCATGGAGGACTCGGCGGTATTTCGATGCCTACTC
The DNA here is from genome assembly GCF_054392235.1 of Sus scrofa. Taxonomy (NCBI): domain Eukaryota; kingdom Metazoa; phylum Chordata; class Mammalia; order Artiodactyla; family Suidae; genus Sus; species Sus scrofa. The sequence goes on from NC_139401.1 coordinate 121,885,178, forward strand.
GGTGCCTTTATGTTTAGTGCGCTGGGGAAACGGCAAACCACGGTGGACTTTTGGAGTTTTGCGGTTGGAACGGCACAGGTGGCCAAGCTTGGCCCTGGTTTTTGTTTTTTCTTCTGCAAGAGGCTTTCACTACAAAGCCAGGCACTGATCCAGAAACATCTTGTCCAGGAATGTCCCACCCTTTCTTCCACCCCGCTCTCCTCTCCGTCCCAGCTTTGCGGCGGCCCCTCCTAAACCAGACCCACCCCGACCATTCCCTCCTGAATAGAGACCCCCGGGGCGGGCCCCGGTGGAGCTAGAACCGCTCCAATTTCTCCAGATGTGCTGTGAGATGCGGTTCTGCAAAGGATTAAACCAGATTACAGTTCTCAGAATTCGAATAGCCCTCAAATACGGATCCTCTCCCCCGAGGTCCGAGGACCGCCCAGGGAACTGCTGCGAACTGGATCCAGAGATGTAAAGCCAGGGCTGTCTGTTGAGGGTGTGTCCACCTGTTCGGCGAGGAAAAGAGGGGCAGAGGTAGGAGTTGTGGTTTATTTGGGATCCGCAGTTGTGGAAAGTCCGAGCCCGCCAGGTGAGGGAGCCGAGGCGTTGCTCTGACCTGCTCGGGCTCTTGGCTTTCCCGGCTGTGGCCACTTGGCCTGTGGTCTCTGCCCAAGGCGGCTAGGAGTGTGCTTCACGGCCCTGATGTCCCACGGGTCTGGCCGGCTGCTTCTCGTGGCTTCAGAGAGACTTAGCAAAGACGGACGGTAGGCTGGGTCGAACCTGAGCTAGAGCAGTGGCCTCTGGCAAGAGGGTAACAGGGCAAAACCCACACAGGTGCTAAACAGCCCTTGCAGGTAGAGGCTTTCAGCACACGCAGGCCGGCCTGCCTGCCCTCCAGGGAGCCAGGGTCCTGACGTGAGTCCCACGGAAGGGACGGGACTGTTAGTCCCATCAGGTTGTCAGAAAGGGATGATGGGAAAGACAGACGTTGAATTGAGGCACCTGCGTTCCAACCCCACCTCTGCACCCACCTAGCCGCGTAGCCTGGGCCCTTGATTTCCCTGCTCCAAGCCCAAGTTTGCTCATCTGTAAAATGGGAATAGTAAGACCTACTCTTAGGGTTGTAAATATTGGAGCAAATATACGTGGAGCTTCTGGCATTCAGTAGGTCTTCTGTTATACTGCAGCTTTACAAAAAACACCGCGTCCACATTTCTCATTACTTTATAACTCCTAAGGCCATTGCTTTATTTGATTTGCTATCTTTTGAAATATATTTGACTATAGCGTTGTGTAGATTTAAGGCATACAGTATGTTCACTGACACATTTCTATGTTGTAGTGATAATAGCACCTCTATCATGATGCATAATTATCCATTCTTTTGAGTAGTTGGAAATGATTAAGTTCTAGTCTCTCAGCAAGTTCAACAACTATAATACAGTATTGTCTGCATACACTGCACTGTGCCTTTGATCTCTAGGGCTTATTCGTCACTTACTGCAAGTTTGTACCCTTACATGACAGCTGTCCTGCCTCCCATCCCCTGGGAATGACCATTTTATTTTCTATTTTTACAAGTTTGGCTCTTGAAAATTCCACATATGAGTAAGAGCATCATCCAGCACTTGTCTGTGATTTTTCCCATAACTCACTCAAGGTTGACGTCTTCACTTTATTTCTACAAGTTCAAGTATCTGAACACATCATGTGGTTCTTCACTGAGGAATCATCTACCTTCAGTGAAATGCACAGGTCTTAAGTGTACAACTTGATCAGTTTTGACAAACGTCGATATCCGCATGTAACCTTTACACCGCTCCCCCCCACACACACCCCCGGCCGGTGGAAAACATTTCCAACACCCCTGAGAGGTCCCTCCCGCCCCTCCCCAAGCTCCACGCCACAGGCAACCGCTGTTCTGACTTTTATCACCATAGGTTATTTGTGTCTGTTTCATGTAAATGGCATCATATAATATGTGGTCTCTTGTGTCTGGCTTTTGTCACTCAGCTTAATGTTTTCGTGATTCATCCTTGCCGTTGGGTGGATCAGTAGCCTGTGCCTCTTTAGTGCTGAAGAACATTCCATTGTATGAGAATGTCACAGCTCGTTTATTTGTTCTCCTGGTGGTGGATATCTGTGCTGTTTCCACTCTGGGGGCTCTTACAAATGAGGCCGCGGGGAACACACATGTAGAATCTTCGGGTGGACATCTGTTTTCGCTTCTCTTGGTTGTGCTGTGTACCTCGAGAGGGGTTGCTGGCTCACATGGGAAGCACACCTTTAACTTTAGAAAAAAGCGACAAACAATTTTTCAAAGTGGATGTTAACCATGGGTTTTGAAGTGAGGATAGAGTGGATTCATTTGTCATGTTGTGCATGGCTGTCACCCTGGGTGAAACAGGTTGACTTGCTCCATCAAAGGCTTCTGCAGACAACAGAATCCAGCCGTGACTGGGGCTAGAAGGATGCTGAAAGGAGACCTTCTTCTAAGTAAGGGTCCCCGGCTCGCAGCCGGATTCCCTCCTAATGTTGCCATCATCATCTGCTGACACGTCTAGCAGAGCCGTAAAAGAAGGCTGCGAAATTTTCATATACCTCCATGCCTTCATTTTATCCAAGAGGCATGTGAAGCCCAAAGAGGCCCCGTGATTCCTTCAAAGTCCCACAGGCAGCCAAGGAAAACTCCAGGTCCTCCGACTCCTAATTGGTGTGATTCCTTGTGTTTTTCTTTTTTCTTTTCTTTTTGCCATTTCTTGGCCCGCTCCCGCGGCACATGGAGGTTCCCAGGCTAGGGGTGTGATCAGAGCTGTAGCCGCCGGCCTACGCCAGAACCACAGCCAGGTGGGATCCAAGCCACATCTGCAACCCACACCACAGCTCATGGCAATGCCGGATCCTTAACCCACTGAGCAAGGCCAGGGATCGAACCTGCAACCTTGTGGTTCCTAGTTGGATTCGTTAACCACTGAGACAGGATGGGAACTCCTCCCTTGTGTTTTTCTGCATGAAACGGCATTCCCTTACTCAGCCATTGTTTACTTAGTGTTGGGTGCTAAGGATAAAAAAAAATGACCAAGAAATGGCCCTCATCCTCAAGGATCTCAGAGACTAGAGAGGGAGACAGGCTATTAAATTCAAGCCATGTTTATTACATGCATCAGAATGAATAGATTCAACGCATCTTTAGCCAGAGCGCAGGGCAAGTCCGATTGGATGACCACAGGTAATAAAGCCTCCAGCCCGCTTACTTCCTAGTAAAGGAAGGCCACAGCCTGTTTCCAGTGCCCGCTCTGTGCCAGGTCCTGGGTGCAAAAGGACAGCCTCTGCCTCAGGGAGCCCACAGCTAGGATCCCACGACGGAGGCTAAGTTTAAGGCAATTCAGCATTGCTCACTCTTGAGCTGGATTGCAGGCACCGTTCTAGACCCAGAGGAAGTGCAGTGAGCAGAGCTAACAATCCGACAGTTTTTCAGGGGCTTTTCCCCAATGTTGCTGCAACGTATTAGTGTGAAGAGTGTCTTTTGCATTTGGTTGACAGTATGTCAGTCTAGAGGCCTTGGGACTGGTGTGGTTTATAACCGCTAGTTTCTAAGATGGGGGGTGGGATGGGGTGCATGCGGGACACCATGGCATGTAGACGGCAGCATCCGGGAGATGCTTCTTAGGGACCCTGAAACTGCCCTGGGGCGCTTAGCCAAGTCCGCTGGGGCGCTTGTGCCCTTGTCCAAGGGCATCTCCACGTAGTTCCGGGGAAATGCAGGCACTTCCATAGAATGCAAGTTCCTCCACTCTGGGCCTCAGTCTTCTTTCTCCCCCATTTCCTGATGCTTTTTGTTTTTTTAAGGGAGGGAGAACTTTATTTGCTTATTTCAGCTGCACCCACGGCATATGGAAGTTCCTGGGCCAGGGATTATCCAAGCGGCAGCTGCCACCTACACGACAGCTGAGGCAACGCCAGATCCTTAACCCACTGTGCCGGGCCAGAATTAGAACCTGTGCCACTGCAGTCGCTTCTTAACCCCCTGAGCCACAGTGGGAACTCCTCTGCTCTTCTAACCATGTTCCCAGAGAATTTTTCTCATTTGTAAGAGAGGGTCCCTTCATCTAGTTGTAGAGCTGTCTTGTTTCCCTTGGGGTCCCAGAGAGAGAGCCTGGCCCTTGGGAGCAAACTGCTTGCCCTTAAGGATGCCGCTCATCCAAAGTAGCGCTGAGCCACTTGGAAAGAGTGCCAGTGACATTTTGTGTTTGGTCCGCAGCTATCCCCTGTCCCCTTGCGCGACGATGGAAGAAGTAAGGAAAACCACGGTGCAGAGGCAGAGCCCCATCAAGACTGAATGGAATTCCCGCTGTGTCCTTTTTACCTATTTCCAAGGGGACATCAGCAGCGTGGTGGATGAGCACTTCTCCAGAGCGCTGGGCACTGTCAGGAGCCCCCAGGGACTGAGCCCTTCCGGCCGCAGCGGGGATGTGATCCTGAGGAATGGTGAGCACGTCACAAGGGAGGGGCTGGAATTTTCTATCAGGCCTTCACGGAAAGACCCATTCTCATGCCCTCGATCCTCTTAGACCATGTGTACCTCTGCTGAGTTTGCAACACGCTGTCTGGTGAGAAGCCACGCGCCTTTCTCACTGTTAAAGCGAACTGGTTTACCTATTTCCATTGTCTTAAAGGCTGGGCTCACTACCCAGGGTCACAACTGTTCACTATTATCGCCATGATCAGTATTGCTGTCAGGACCACTGCTGCTGCTACCAGGGGCTGACAGGGCAGGAGCACACTGTACCTGTGCCCGGCCGCCTCTCCATCAATAGGGAATGCTCTGGGGAGAAGGGGTGGGGCCAGAGGGGGACAGATGAAAGGTCTTGCCTCATTCCTCTCCCAACCCTTCAAAGCAAAAGGGGTGCCTGTTGCACACCTATTGGTTTTTTGTTTTTTGTGTTTTTTTTTGTTTTGTTTTTGTTTTTTTTTTTTTTTTGCTTTTTCAGGGCTGCACCTGCAGCATATGGAAGTTGCCAGGCTAGGGGTCGAATCGGAGCTGCAGCTGCCGGCCTACACCACAGCCACAGCAACACCAGATCTGAGCCACATCTGCAACCTACACCACAGCTCACGGCAATGAAGGATCCTTAACCGTTTGAGCGAGGCCAGTGATTAAACCCACATCCTCATGGATACTAGTTGGGTTCATTACCACCGAGCCACAATGGGAACTCCTACTATTGGGTAATTATAAAAAAAAAAATAAGCATCCTTTCTTCTCAAAACAATTACTTCAAGAGAGCTATGTCAAAAGATGCTCATCGAAATATCCAGGTCTGGAGACAGCTGTGAAAATGAAGCTGGCAAGCACTGCCCTGTGACCTTCCTGGCCCCTGGACCTGATCGCCTCCACAGGCCCCTCCCTCCAAGTGAACAAGGACATTTTGTGACTGCATTGGTATAAAAACAAATCTAGGAATTCCCGTTGTAGCTTAGTGGTTAACGAACCCGGCTAGTATCCATGAGGATGCAGGTTCGATCCCTGGCCTCGCTCAGTGGGTTAAGGATCCAGTGTTGCCATGAACTGTGGTGTAGGTCCCAGACGCAGCTCGGATCCCGAGTTGCTGTGGCTGTGGCTGTGGCATAGGCCGGCAGCCACAGCTCCCATTTGACCCCTAGTCTGGGAACCTCCATATACTGCAGGTACAGCCCTAAGAAGACAAAAAGACCAAAAAAAAAAAATCTAATCTGGGGTGGATTCATTTTTATATATTCATTATCATTTTTATACTCATTTTTCTTGTGGTTTTCAAATATTTTCCTGGGCTCCCAAATGTACCCCTGGGTCCTGGCATTGTGCCTGCTGTGCCAGGTGGAGAGGTCACCTTGCCACTTGGATGTGCGCGGAAATAGCTTCTCGTCACCTCTTTGAAACGTGAAAACAGAGCAGGGTCTGGAGGATTTATGGCCGAGCTGGCGTGTGGGTCGCCTTGGTCCCACTGGATGATGTACAGGCCTCCAAGGGGGCCCCTGCCTGTGGCTGACGAGCTCACCTGGTTTCAGACGCCGTCACCCTGGCTGGCCAGACTCTTTGGGTCTGGACAAGGACTTGCTATATTTTCTGCTACAGCTTTGACTTCTGTCCTAGAAGGAACTTTTCCAGTCAGGTGTCGTGATTCTCAGAGACTCTTGGGAGTTCAGGAAACACGCAGAAGGGAGCGTAGTAGCAGCAGGTGCTAAAGGAAGCCCTGGGTGCTGGGGCCTCGGTGGAAAGCAGGGCAGTGCTGTCCAAAGTGTGCTCAGTACTTCAGAGCAGAAGCAGGAATGGCTGAGGTTGAGTCCTTGGGGGAAAGGGTAGGTGGTGAGCGGGATTCAGAGGATCTAACCGGCTCCTCCTCAGCGGGGTCAAAACCCAGAGACGAGTCTGCCCACTTTGGCTGTTGGACTGGGTCAGTTCAGAACATGCTGGTTTGGATTATTCGTCACTCCCTTGTCAGCACCAGCAATTCATTAGCGTCTCGCTTCCTCCAGCCTGCTTGCCTGGTACACCCACCCTGAAATAACACCAACCCTTGGCCTCTTGGCCCATTTCTGGGCTTCATTCTGCAGTAAAGCTTGTAAGCGTGTCCTCGCGCTCTGCCCACTTCCCGCCTCTCCTGCTTTCTAGCTTTTTCTTTCTTTTTCGGCCGCCCTGTGGCGGATGCAGTTCCTAGGCCAGGGATCAGATCTGAGCCGCAGTTGTGGCCTATGCCACAGCTGTGGCAACACCAGATCTTTTAACCCACTGTGCTGGGCCGGGGATTGAACCTGCGTCCTGGAGCTGCAGAGACGCCGCCGGTCCCATTGCCCCACAGCGGGAACTCCTCTCCTGCTCTCTTGAATCCACTCTACTTATGGGTTCTTTCTCACCACTCCTCAAAACCACTTTTATCCAGGTTAGCTGGGACCTCTACTTTCCAAGGCAAAGGGTCCTTCTCTGGTGTCATCTAATGTGACCCATCGCAGCAGTGGCTGCAGTGGCTTTGCCCTCCCCCCTTGCAAGTATCTCCTTCACGCGGATTCCACACTATCACACGCTCAGGGTTTTCCCCCTATAGCCCCTGCCTACCATCCCTTCTCAGTCTCTCTTGCTGGAAGTCCTCTTCAACTCTTTTTTTTTTTTTTTGGTCTTTTGTCGTTTTCGTCTTTGTTTTTATTTTTTTTTTAGGGCCGCACCCATGGCATATGGAGGTTCCCAGGCTAGGGTCCAATCAGAGCTGGAGCTGCCAGCCTATGCCACAGCCACAGCCACTTGGGATCCGAGCCTCGTCTTCGACCTACACCACAGCCCATGGCAATGCCGGATCCTTAACCCACTGAGCGAGGCCAGGGATCGAACCCACACCCTCATGGTTCCTAGTCGGATTCGTTTCTGCTTCACCACAATGGGAACTCCCAACTCTCTTTTTTTTTAATGGCCACACCTGCAACAGGAATTGAGTCCAAGCTGCTGCAGCAGTGCTGGATCCTTAACCCACTGTACTGGGCCAGAGATCAAACCCATGCCTCTGCAGTGACCTGAGCCGTTGCAGTGGGATTCTTAACCTACCACACCACAGCGGGAACTCCTTTTTTTTTTTTTTCCCCATTCTTCAACTCTTTAAACATTTGAGGGCCCCGGGACTTCCATTTCAGACAATTTCTCCCTCTACCCTCAGTCCCTGGGGATCTCGTCCAGTCTCTTGTTCTTAAATACCATCTATATGCTGCCCAATCCCAAGGCATAGCTCTAGACTGGGTTTCAGACCTATACGCAGCTGCCTACTTGATACCATCACCTCACATAGCTCATAGGGCTCTCAACCCGAACAGGTCCCAAGCTGAACTCTTATCCCCCCCTTCCCCACCCCCACCCTGCTCTGTCCGTACTCTCCCTGTGTCCATAAATGGCAGCTGCATCCTTCCGATTAACTAGCATCTGACTCCCTCTATCCATACCCCACATCCCATCCTTTGAACAATTCTGTAAGTTCTACTTTGAAAATATATGCAAGCTCTAAGCGAGTCTCCTCACCTCCACTGCTACCCCCTTGGTCTGAGAAGCCATCGTGTCCTTGCCCCGCAGCACTGGATTTTTGCAGTAGCCTCTTCATCGGTCTCCCTGCTTCTGCCCTTGCTCAGTCTGTTCTCAAGGTAGCAGGAAGACTAATGCCATTAAAATGAAAATCATTTTTGTGTTTAAAGCCTTCTAATAGCTTCTCATCACACTTGGAATCAAATCTGAAGTCTCAGGGGGCCCAGCATCCTCTTGGCCCCTGTTATTTTTCTAATCTTGTAACCTAGCATTTCCGGCTCCTTGCCTCCAGTCTAGCCTGCTCGCTCTTTGTAGAACACGCCAGGGACAATCCTGCCTCAGGCCCTTTGCACTTCCTCTCCCTTCTGCCTGAAATGCTCTCTCCCCAGATAACTGCATGACTTCCTCTCTCATCATTCGAGTCTCCATCCGCATGTCAGCCCTTCAGAGAGGCCTTCGCTGAACAATCCACTTTAAAAATAGAAGCCCCCATCCTGTCACTCTCTGTCTCACCCCCTCTTACTTCTCCTTAGCATGTGTCCTCACAGGGCATATGATATATTTCTGTGTTTCGTTCTTGTCTCCTCTCACTCGCCTCGACTCTGACTTCTGGGGCAGCAGGGACTCGGTCGGTTAGGTGCTGTTTTCCGAGTACCCAGCTCGATGCCTGCCGCCGGGTAGGCGCTCCAGAAATATCGCGTGCATGCGTGAAATTGTGACTTGGCTCCCAGGGTGCCGATGTCTGTCACAGATGGAGTCCCTGTAGAGAGAGGATCCTCTGGTGTCTGGCTTTTGAACCAGGCATCCTGGGGCCGCGCCAGCTCCACCACCATCAATTAACCGCGTGATCTCAGGGCTCCAGGTCATCCGTCTGGGCCTCTGTTTCCTCGTCTGCCAAACCGAGGGCGATCGACCTATAGGAGGAACCAACGCTGTCCCGCATGTCAAGTGGCACATAGTGCATGCCAGCCATGTGGGCGGGAGCCGTTTCTGGGGTGGGGGTGGGAAGGCTGGGCGTGTTTGTGTCTGGCTACAGGGGAAACGAGGGTCTGCCTGCGAAACCTCAGGCTCACTGTCAGCTTCATAGCTGTGCAGGGCCTTCTGCTGCATGGCCGCGGCCCTGTTTCCATGTCTGCTCATGTCGCCCTGGCAGAGTGGGCTGTGCACTGAGCAAATGATTGTCAAGTGACAGGCTGCCTTCTTCAAGGCCTGTCTTATCACAGTTAGGAGTCAAGGCTCTCCTCAGCTCTGCTGCCTCCAGGGAGAGGGCCCCGAGAGAAGACAGGTCCCCAGGGGCTCCCGCTGGAAGCGTTAGAGGAGATGGTCGCAGCTTCGACAGTGGCAGGACATCTATAAAGTGGCTCTTCATCGCTGACCATTAGCACCTGCCCAACCCCTGCAGGCCAGTCCCAGGCCCCCTGGCCCCAGTGAGGCCCCGGCTAAGCCTTGCGGAGAACAGGCTCCCTTTCACGGGCTCCCATCTAAGGGTGCTCTGTCAGGCCGAACACTGGGACCCGTGTGGCCGGGAAATGCCGTCGAATCTCCTGGCTGCTTTTCCCAAATCAGAGTTATTTTTTTATTGACTCATGTATAATGTATACGGGCCCTACTTGTAGAAAAGAAAACACAAGCTGAAAGCATCTTCGAATTATCTCCCTTTAAAAAGGGCATTGGGGATTTCAGCAGCCTTGAGCCTGTCCAGGCTACGGTTTAACTTATACCTTCGCCGGCTCACAGGGTAGTTGGGCACGGTTGCTGGAGCACTTTGCCCAAGAAGCCTGAGAAAGAAGCCCACCAAAACCCAGGGTCTCGTTCCACCGGCTGCCACACCCAAGCCTGCTCTGTAGCCTCCCCGGGCCACCCAGTCCCCACTCTCGGGTTGCTGTGAATTCTGGAGTGGGACACTTTGGGCCTCCCCCCGTGCTCCCATCCAAACTGTGCCCCGCTGCACTCAGGGACCAAACAGGACCTTGGACAGGGGCACACCGCCTACTCCCCTTAATGCTTCAGTCAGATAATTCTGGAAAGGCAACAGGTTTTTAAAAGAGATATTCAAAACATGCTGGGGCCCTGCCTTCCACATTTCCTGCATCCAAAACCTCGGTCATATGCACGAGGTCTGGAAGGCCAGTTCAGCTGGCAACGGTCCAGTTGTCAGAGACTTCTCATTGCTTCGCATTTAGCCTTAGGACATGCAGCACCCTCATTCAGGAAGCGCGGGCAGTGATTAGCCAGCTCAGCCACTCTATGCTGCACAGCGCCCTGAATCGTATTAGCCCAGAGATAACAGTTTTCAAAAGCAGCAATCAGCCCCAGGAACAAATCTTTTATTCTCTATTTTTTTTAATATTTTAATTTAATTTTTTAATTTAGTTTTGCTTTTTAGGGCCACACCTGTGGCATATGAAGTTCCCAGGCCAGGGGTCTAAGAGGAGCTGCAGGTGCTGGCCTATGCCACAGCCACAGCAATGCGGGATCTGAGCCGCGTCTGCGAGCTACACCGTAGCTTGTGGCAACACCAGATCCTTAACCCACTGAGTGGGGCCAGGGATTGAACCCGCATCCTCATACGAGTTGGGCTCATTTCCGCTGAGCCACAGCGGGAACTCCCCCAGGAACAAATATCGATATGTGTTTCTTTGCCCTTGGCTTCACTGGAAGAGGCCACACTGGCTGTTGCTGGCTGTGAGCCAGGGAAAGGTTGGCCAGAATGTCTGTGCGGTGTAGATGGGAGCTTGTTTGGCCCTCATTGTCTGTGCCGCATGAAAAGCCGTGGGCAGACCACTCAGACTTTTTTTTTTTTTTTTTGCTATTTCTTGGGCCGCTCCCGCGGCATATGGAGGTTCCCAGGCTAGGGGGCGAATCGGAGCTGTATCCACCGGCCTACGCCAGAGCCACAGCAACTCGGGATCCGAGCCGTGTCTGCAATCTATACCACAGCTCACGGCAACGCCGGATCGTTAACCCACTGAGCAAGGTCAGGGACCGAACCCGCAACCTCATGGTTCCTAGTCGGATTCGCTAACCACTGAGCCACGACGGGAACTCCCACTCAGACCTTTTGATCTTGTACAGAAGCCAGGCAAATCGAACACTCGAGAGCCGGGAGAGGCGCGCGAGGAGGGGAAGGGGACCAGACAGACGGCCTCTTCAGCCCTCCAGCCTTCCTCTGTCTCCACACCCACGGCCCCTTCATTATCTTGGCCGATGAGAACCTCCAGGCTTTAGGCACCATCTGCCAGAGCGCTCGCCCCCATCTCTCCCTTGGCTGATGGGTGCTGAGAATGGGGAAAACATCCGTTCGTGTCGTGAGCGGCCCTCAACTTTTCGAGTGCTCCGATTCAGCAGCTGTTAATGGCATCATTTGAATAGTGTCTCTGAGACCAAAAGAGACTCCATTCCCGCAAGCTCGTCCACGAGATCTTGGCGAGAAGACACTGAGTCACCACTTGACCTCGAGCGTTTTGCTTTTGCCACCACTTCCTTTCCATCACTGATGCCTCCAGCTCAGCTCCCTCCTTGGTGGATCTGCTTTGCTAACTTGGTCTCTTAACATCCTCATGCCCCAGCTCCCCCCCTTGAAAATGGGGTTTCTGAGTTTCTGTTGTGGTTCAGAGGTAACGAACCTGACTAATATCCATGAGGATGTGGGTTTGATCCCCAGCCCTGCTCAGTGGGTTAAGGATCCAGCATTGCCGTGAGCTGTGGTGTAGGTTGCAGATGCTGCTGGGACCTGGCATGACTGTGGCTGTGGCAGTGGCTGGCAGCTGCAGTTCCAATTGGACCCCTAGCCTGGGAACTTCCAAATGCCATGGGTGCGGCCCTAAAAAGGCAAAAAAAAAAAAAAAAAAAAAAAAAAGAGGAAGGCTTGTAAGTGGGCTTTCAACCTGTAGACTTGTGTCACGCAGGCAAGTGTTAAACCCTTTATGAAATTCTGTGGAGTCCACCTGTTCAGTGTATGCCAAACACCAGCTATAAAATAAAGCCAAACAAGGGCAACAAACAAGCACCAATCACCTTTAAGTAATTCTACTTTTAGAAAAGTTTCCTTAAGGAGCAAGGTGGACAAGGTACAAAGATGTTGGAGTTCCCTAGTGGCTCAGCGAGTTGGGGAGCCAGGATTGTCACTCCTGTGGCTCAGGTCATTGCTATGGCACAGGTTCGATCCCTGGCTTGGGAATTTCTGCATGCAGTGGACACGGCAAAAAAAAGGGGGAGGGTATACAAAGAGGTGTGTATGAAGGTGGTCGTCCCAATGCTAATTTTTTTGTTATCGCTATTTTTTTTAGGGCTGCATCTATGGCATGTGGAGGTTCCCAGGCTAGGGGTCGAATCGGAGCTACAGCCGCCGGCCTACACCACAGCCACAGCAACACAGGATCCGAGCTGTGTCTGCAACCTCCGCTGCAGCTCATGGCAATGCTGGATCCTTAACCCACTGAGCAAGGCCAGGGCTCAAACCTGCGTCCTCATGGATACTAGTCAGATTCGTTTCTGCTGAGCCACGATGGGAACTCCCCCAACGCTAATATTGAAAAAATGGAAATAACCAAGCTGCCCGGGCACCATGCTTGCTAGTCACGCTGCTGCCTTTTGATGGGATCCTATGCAGCCATTTAAAAAGCTGGTGTTGGCTCTGCTCATTGCTATGGGAGGATGTTTCAGATATTTCGGTAACAGGAAAGTGACCTCAAAAACAATATATGATATGACAATGCACACACAAATAGACACAAAATCTACAAAGAAGTTACACCTAAAGGTAGACAACAGCAGTCTCTGGATATTATGCTTAGGGTAATTTTTTTTTTACATTTTCTATATTTTTCACATTAAAAATAGTATATATCAACCAGAAACAGATGAAGCTAATCCCATTTTGAAAGCAATAAATAAATCTATCTTCTAAATCTTTCCTTCCCAGATAGTGCCATGCCTCCAAATCAGTGGCGTTTCTCTTCTCCGTGGACAAAGCCACAGCCGGAAGCATCTTTTGCAAATGGTGCCGCCAGCTGCAGCTTGAGCGGATCTGGTCCCCTGGCGGTGGATCAGTACCCACTGTCTCTGACCGGGAGCCCCTCCGTTCAGCCCAGCGAGCTGCGGCATTTCTCCTCCCTCGCCAGCCCCAGCTTCCCAGAGCCTGGCTACCCTCATGCCTTCTCCACTGGGCACTTGGTTCCAGAGCCCCAGCCCGATGGGAAATATGAGCCTCTCCTGAGTCTGCTCCAGCAAGAGAGATGCCTTGCGCATCCTCAGGAATCTGCCTCGTGGGAGACCGGCAGCTCTGCCCAGACCGTCGGAAGCACCGGATTGCTCTTGAACCTGCCTCCCAGCTCAGCCCCCTGTAAGGAAACGCCTCCGAGTACTTGGAGGATCGCCTCGATGGGTTGTGGTTGAGAGTCAGTTGGCCAGAGATGGGGTGCCGAGATTAATCGGTACTCCTCCAGACCCGGGGCTTCTGGAGGGCAGGATGTTCTGCTGAAGCCGTCAGTATATCTTCTCTAGGCTGCGCCGACCCTCCCTTTTTAATGACTAAAGGCTTACAGAGAAAACTAGCCAGATGCACCTGGCCCAGAATAGCCACCCCGGTCTGCCGACTTGGACTCACCCTAGAAAAATGACAGGCTGCTGCCTAACATCTTAGGGTACCGCATTCACCTCACTGTGAGCCAGCAAGTCATCCACGTGCAAACAGAACTCTGTGATGTACCTGCAGGCTCCAAACTCTATCCTCCCAACAGGTTGGCAACTGGCCACAATGCCAGACTCCTGGGCCAGCCAACACAGGGCAGCTGTGGAGGCAGCCCCCTTGCTGCCTGGAGACCGTGGCAGTGCTGGCTGTCTGGGGCTTCTGCTCCCTGACCGCCCCCCTCCCCCAAGGGAAAAGTCCTTAAGGCTCGTTCACCATTTCATTGACTCACTCACCCAACAGATATTGAATCAGCACCTACTAGATTCAAAATACCCATAGAAAAGCAAGACCCCCTTCTTTGTAAACGGATGGGGAAGAATTGGCCTGGGTGTACTTTCACCCAAAGAGCAAGCCCCTCTGCTGTAAGATTGGCCTTTCACACGAAATATCGGTAGTAATAGTTAATAGTTTCGTGGGGCCAAGTCTGCATCCTTTGGCCTTCTGCACCCTGGAGGAATTTTCTTTGACAGCTGCCTGTTCCATATATATCTGTGGTTCTAGTGTTCCTTGCCTGAAAGAACTTGCTAGAAGCTGCCTTTGCTTTTTTGTTGTTGTTGTTGTTTTTGTTTGTTTTTTTAGGGCTGCACCCACGGCGTATGGAAGTTCCCAGGCTAGGGGTCCAATCAGAGCTACAGCTGCCGGCCTACGCCAGGGTCACAGCAACACGGGATCCGAGCCGTGTGTGCAACCTACACCACAGCTCACGGCAATGCTGGGTCCTTAACCCATGGAGCAAGGTCAGGGATCGAACCTGCGTCCTCATGGATGCTAGTCGGGTTTGTTAACCGCTGAGCCATGACGGGAACGCCAAAGCTGCCTTTACTTCTGAACTAAGTATATATAGCACACAAAGAGCCTGCTGGACATGGCCTACCTAAGTCAGGCGCTGGCATCCATCCTCATGACAAAAACAAATTTCCCATTAAAACTCCACTCTGTCATCACCAGAGTTTGATTAGGAAATGTACTTAAGTGTAAATCATAAAAAAATGTCGTGCTTGGGAAACCTATGAAAAGTCCCACCCCATACTCTTTTTTTTTTTTTTTTCCAAAAATCTTCTCCTGGATTCAGAGGGAAAATTAGGCCAACAGTCGGTGGATATATGCTCGCGCGTACACACGGCAGAGCCCTGTCTCGACAGTTGGTTAGAACACATGTGGCTCAAATCATCGCCTCCCAGACATAAGCTGACGCAGTTCAAATCCAATTCAGCAAATATTTAGTGAGCGCCTACTATATGCCAGGCACATGGTAGCAAAACCATAATGCAGACGTTATCTTATTCCTGAAAGCTCTAGATATGTTCGCAAACAAATGTTGACCACTCAAGTCTCAACTGCTGCAAACCCTTCGCCCCCTTTTACTAAAGCTGGTATCTTCATACTGATCCGTGACAGAGGTCATGCATCTTTGAGGAAGTCAGTGACCCCTGGGGACAAAACCCAAAGGGCCTTAGAAACAGAAGCTCACCTGTTTTTGCAGCATCTGATAAAAGAAAATGTCACATGTCTGAGGGGCAGCGACTTGGGGTCCCTGGGGTGCTCCTGGGCACTTGGTAACCCAGCCCCAGATTTCATTTCCAATTGTATTTTCTTCCTTTCCAGTTAAGAAAATCTATTTCCCCCCAGATGGTGGATCTGCTGGTGCCAGCCTTGCAGCCGAAAGTAAGTACCTGCCTCTGCCTCTGATAACACGTCTCTGCATCCTGAGAACAAACTTGAGAAGCTTGTGTAAAAACCAGGATCCCCAGCCACTGAAATGGCCCTCGTTTCTAAAATTTAGGATTTTTGCCCTTAGAATTTGTTTCCGTTTAGTCTCAAAGAGCCCATGTGCTTGGCATCTCGGGAAATGTTTGGCCCATTTTCTTACTTTGCTGTTAAAACAACTCTACTGAGTTCTTTAACCTGAGCTGGATTTCAGCGCGGTAACCAAGGCGACGCAGGAAAAGGAGCAAAGTCACGGGGATTAGCTTGCTCTTTCCCAGATGTTGTCATTTGTAAGATGAGGATCAAAATCGTGCCCACGTTGTTGGATTTCTGTGGGGATTAAATGAAATAGTGTATGTAAATACTTAGGATTTCCGTTCGAACGGAAAGTAGCCCCACTAAGA
This sequence comes from Sus scrofa, assembly GCF_054392235.1. Classification (NCBI taxonomy): domain Eukaryota; kingdom Metazoa; phylum Chordata; class Mammalia; order Artiodactyla; family Suidae; genus Sus; species Sus scrofa. The sequence continues at coordinate 121,901,004 of NC_139401.1, forward strand.
CCGGCACAGAGAGGCAGCAAGAAGTGCCGTTGAGGAGGACGCGCGGGTGCTTTGGGCTCTGCTCCCGCTGTGTTTGAGAAGCACCAAAGCAAGGGCGGCCACGGCCCCGTGTGGCTGGTTACGCTTTGGTGTGGGGTCAGCGTGAGCACCGCACACAGGCCTCAGGAGCATGTCAGCTCCATGATGGCCAAGACAGAGGGGTGCGCCCCCAGCACCCCCCCCCCCCGCCCCCTAGCTCAGCCGTACCTGGCACAGAGCTCAGCACATAAGTGTCGAAGGAATAAGTGAGCACATGCTGGGCACCATAAAAGAGCATTGAAAAAGGACGGGGTGAACGTCTCTCTGCCGATCGAGTACAAATGATTTTGTTTGGCCGTGCCCAAGCGAGCAGCTAGATTTAGGGCTGATTCAAGAGCCTTAGGGTGGGGAGTTCCCACTGTGGCGCAGAGGAAATGAATCCGACTAGGAACCATGAGGTTGCGGGTTCGATCCCTGGCCTTGATCAATGCGTCAAGGATCCGGCATTGCCGTGAGCTGTGGTGTAGGTGGCAGAAGCGGCTTGGATCCCGCGTTGCTGTGGCTGTGGTGTAGGCCCCCCAAAAACCCAGAATCTTAGGGGTGGCTCTTGCAGGCTTCATGGAAGCCTCTGCCCAAGGGGTTGAGCTGTGCCAATTCAGGATTATAAAGTCCCTCAAGTACTTTGCAAGAATTCATACATTTTTACATTGTAAGCCTTAGAATTACTAAAACCCCAATGCTTTAAATTGTTCAGGGGCCCCCAAATAGCAGCAATGACATGCATGGGTGGTGGCAACGGGCTAGATACCACACTCTGCCACCTGCTCAGTCCCCACAATGACCTTGTGGTACATGGGTGAGGACGTCCTAGATGCCTTATGTGAGAGGTGGGCAGGACATAGGGAATGAATGAATGGATGACTCTCCCCATTTTGTAGATGAGTAGACTGAGTCTCAGAAAGGCGGAAGGACTTGCCTTCACATCGCACAGCAGCCTTCACAGTGTCATACTATTGTCAGAACCATCAATTCCACTAAACGTAAACCATCAAAACCAATTCCAATTTAACACAGTGAAGATTAGCATTTCACTGTCCACAGGTCCACTCTGCATCCCCAGTAAGGGGCGGGGGTGCTGAAGGCTTGGAAAGCATGCAAGGGGCAAGGGGATGAGGTTGCCACGCAGAGAGGAGGTGACAGGGTGGGGAGTGGGTATCGGGCTATGCCAACAGCCCCCTCACCTATCCTGCCGCTGTGGCTCTGGGCAGAGGGAGGCAGCAAGATGTGGGGACTGGGAGGGGGGTAAGGTCCTAGGGCTCTGAATAAAATGACCAGGAGCCTCCTCCCGCCCCTGCAGCATGGCCCAGTCCCCTCGTGCGCTTGCACACCCCATGAGGCAGGCACCACCGGGAGGGTGGAGGTGAGTCTTCAAAACTTACAGTGCAAAATGTTTCATGAATTTGATTTTTTTTTTTTTTTTTGTCTTTTGTCTTTTTAGGGCCGCTCCCTCCACATATGGAGGTTCCCAGGCTAGGGGTCGAATCGGAGCTGCAGCCGCTGGCCTACACCACAGCCACAGCAATGCCGGATCCAAGCCACGTCTTCAACCTACACCACAGCTCATGGCAACGCCGGATCCTTAACCCTCTGAGCAAGGACAGGGATCAAACCTGCGTCCTCATGGTTCCTAGTCGGATTCATTTCCACTGTGCCACAACGGGACCTCCATGAATTTGATTTGGTTTTTTATGTGAAGAAACAGACACTGATTCATTGCACATTGTTTCAGCGTCTCAGGTAGTAACACGGAGATTGCTCTTTGCCAGACCCAGGGCTCTTTCATTCATCCAGCTATAAACACAGTCGTGTATAACACTGCCTTGGTCCCTGCTCTCAGAGAGTTTCTAGTCTAGGGGGGAAGATAGAGTCCACTTGGGGGGAAAAAGGAAAAAACAAAATATCTGTAGGCTAAGAGGCCACAGAAGCTGCCGTGGAGAGGAGAGACTGCAGAAAGACAGGGACCAGGGGAGCCCAGAAGCCGGAGACGGCAGCCTGGGTCAGACGGCGGCGCGGGAAGCCGAGCGAAGTAGATGGATTTAGATCTATTGGGGGGGGGGCAGTGAGCTCTTCCATTTCCTGCTGGAGCAACTGGGTGGAGACTGGTCCATGTGCTGAAGAAGATCGTTCGGAACACAACTCTGGGCCGTGTTCAGTCCCGAGGCCTTGGCGATGGACACCTCTCCACAGTTGTGTGTGTCGCTATGGAGGTCACGAAGGGGGGCTGGGGTAAACGTTCCAGATCGAGCCATATACAAATGACGTTTAAAGCCATTGAATGATGCCCTGGGCAGAGAAGAGAGTTGGGCAGAGGACAGAGTCTTGGTGTGCGCCGGTACGTAGAAGCTGGGCCGTGGCGCGGCCCAGTGAGACGGCGCGGTCCCCGTGGGAGGCGAGCCGGGAGCGTGGCCTTTCCGAAACCGAAAGAGGAGAATATTTCCAAACACAGAAAGTGATCAGCTGGCTCAGAGGCTTCCAAGAGGTCAAGGAAGAGAGGGCCAGACACATTTCTATCAGATGTGGCATCAGATTTTGAGACCCTGGTGAAGAGCAGGTATAGCATGTGGATGGAAGGCAGGCTGGGTGCGTTGAAGAGGGAATGGGAGACGAGGCAGCAGAGACCATGGAGTCAGCAGCTTCTTGGAGAAGCTTAGCATGGGGCAGAGTGAACAAAAATGAGGTGTTAGCTAAAGAGACTAGTGGGGTGGAGAAGGTCTTTAAAAAAAAAAGAACTAGAGCCTAGACAAAGACGAAGAGACCAACGACGGAGGAGGAGGATGGCGTCGTGGGTGAAGTCATTGGGAATAGAGAAAGGACGCAGGGAAGCTATGACATCTGCTAGGAGGAGGGGACATTCTACCACTGAAAGCGGACAAAAGAATAAGGACACAGATGCAAATGGCTTGGCAGGCTTGTGTGTGGGGGGAGTCCGAAGCATACTAATCAGATGACTTCTACTTCCTCAATTAACTATGGAGCGAGATCATCAGCGGGGCGTGAGAATGGATGGGCTGCTGAGGAGAGTGGCAGAGTAGGCACGAGTCTTCTTGGGCACCAGGGAAGCAAGTCGGCTGTGGGCAGACACAAGCAGGACTTCAGAGTGCCCACCTGAAGGCTGAGGTCAGGAGTTTAATTGAAAACCATCAGCTGGCTCATGTGATTTTCATTTTTTTTCTTTTTTTTTGCCATTATGTATTACTTTTTTATGTATTACTTTTTAAAAATTACAGTATAGTGGATTTACAGTGTTGTGCCCATTTGTGCTGTACAGCAAAGTGACCCACTCATACATATGTACACATTCTTTTTCTCATATTCCATCGTGTTCTATCATAAGGATTGGCTAGAGTTCCCTGTGCTGTGCAGTAGGACCTCATTGCTTCTCCACTCTAAATGTCATAGTTTGCACCTGCGTGTGATTTTCGCCAGTGCTGCTGGGTTGGTGTGATGCACAGAGAAGGCAAAAGGAGAGGCTCATCCAAGGTTGAGGTTTTGCCAAGTGAGTATGTGGGTGGAGAAAGAGGAAAAGGAGTTGAGGGGATTTGCAAGAGAAGGATGATAACCAGGTCCCATGGTATCTAAGCTGCTCGAAGAAGGATATGGAAGCAGATGGAAGGTGACAGGTACTGAAGGTTGGTGGATTGGGGGATTGGGTTATATAGAAATGCAGTGATAAGACTACTTAAGCCAACGACCCTGGGAGGTGATGGTTAGAGAGTGCCACCTGTGTAGGTGATGACAAGGTCCAACACGTGACCACAGTGAATAGCTGACAGAGGTGGCATGATGTGAAAGTCATTAGAAGGTGAGGAGAATGACCAGAATCATGGAAGTGAGACAAAATAAGAACTAGTAGCTCCCCACAACACAGGTGCTGGATTTGGGGAGGGGGTGTTCATTTGATTGTTTTTTGGGGGGCCGCACCCCCGGCTTACTGAAGTTCCCTGGCCAGGGATTGAACCCATGCCACAGTACCAACCTGAGCTGTGGCAGTGACAATGCCAGGTCCTTAACCCCATGCACCACAAGGGAACTCCCATGGGTGGTGTTTTTAGCCTCGTTCACAAATGGGAAAATAGAGTTTAAGTAACTCTTCCAAAGTCAAGCTAAGTGCCAGTGTCAATTTCCTGTGTCCCTAGTCTTAGCCACTAAGCTAAGCTAAGCTGCAGGGTGACCAGACAATAATTCCACTCTGCTACATGCAAAGTCACTGCCTCTTTAACCAAATAAGACCTAACATTTATTGAGCTTGTATGTCCCAGGCACTCTTCTAACCCTTTACATGTATTTAACTTAGGTAATCCTTACCAGAATCTTGGGAGGAAGGTATCGTGAATATTCCCTTTTAACAGATGAGGAAAGTGGGGCTTAGATGGCTAGGTCATTGCCCAAAGTCACAGAGCTAGGAACGGTGAAGTCAGAATTCAAACCTGGGCTCCTAGGATCCCAAGCCAACTTCTTCCTGATCACACTTATCCTATTTTTCAGAAAGCCGGGCTCCAGAGAGAAGAAAAGATTTGTTCTTTTACTGAAGCTTGGTCTGAAGATGAGAATTCCCTTTTGCGAACCTGCCTATGGTTTCCTCCTGCGAATCCGCGAGTCCAGAGACTTCACCGTCCTTTTCTCTTTGTGCCACGAAAGAGTGCCGAGTCCGGAGCAAGTTGCTGTTCTCCCCGAAATTCAATACTTCTCTTCCTTGGCACCCGTGCCCTGTGGCAGGTTTTTTTTTTTTAACTTGTTAAGTGAATCCTGAGCATGGAAGATGGTTAAAGAGCTGTCCAGGGTCCAGCTGACCCTTTGCACCCATTGCCCTCCTACTCAGAAGTCAGCGCCCTTACTCTCCTTCAGTATCGTCCACATCAAGTGAGCCTGTGGTACCCAATGGGGTTGTCCCACCCTTCCACCTGAAGTGTCCTAGCCTTGACCCCAGACCATGGGCAATTTCCCTCTTTCCTCTACCCAAAGCAAAATGGAAATGGGGTGGGCAAGACCCATTGAGAGTAGCTTGAGGCTGGGCACTCTGCATCCTCCAAGTCTGGAAGGAAGCTGAAAGGGTCTCAGGCTGATCGTGATGAAGGAGATACTTTCACTTGGAAAATTGGATTCTTCCACTCCGAAAAAGTGATGGTTGCAAATGGAATTGCTGAGCAATCTAAGAACTAACTTTCTGCACATTAGGAAGCAAACTCTCCCAGCCCAAGTGGGGCCTAGAGTAAGTTCTGTATCCAGAACATTTCTGAGATGCAATTCCCTGAGTTCCTGGCTGCTCTCACTCTCGGGAGAAGGAGCCTGGCATCTGACACCCCACAGGCGCACATCCGTGCCTTTAAGGCTTCAGCAGTGGCTCAGAACCTTTACTGTAGCTCTTCCACTGTCGATGACATCTGGGAAATAGTAACTTTCTGTTCAGCACAGAACCGCTGAGGCCACACATGCGGCCGCCCACAGCATCTTTTACACGAATTGGAGGTGAAAGGCAAGGCTGGCTCCGAGACACAGCAGCAGGATCTCCTTGCAGATAGTCCCAGATAAAATGACAGATTTTCCCAAACCCATTCATCTCTCCAATCTGGTAGACAGCCTGGGGTCCAGCGTGAGCTCAGTACTTAACCCCCGACAAGCCCCGAAGCCTCTGCCGCCAGCGTCCCCCATATGCACACCCCACTTGCTCCCATGTAACAGCTCAGAGGGTGAATAATAAAATGACATCTCTGGCTTATGCTATTCTTCATCCCGAGTTCTTTCATGTCCGTGATCTCATGCAAACTTCCTGGCAACCTGGGATTGATATCATTCTCTTCACATGATACCTGTGGATACCGAGGCTTAGAGTTGGCCAATGACCTGCCCAAGATCACACAGCCACCAGCAGGGCCAGAGCTAAGCCAAGGTCTCTGACTTCAGAGCTCTTTCCTCTCCACCATAATACTTACCAAGGGTTACCGTCAAGGTGGCTCTTAGCTATTTTGTCCTCCCCTCTGCTATATAAATAGAGACCACAGCTCTGGCATGAGTGAACTGGTCACTTTGGCAGTAATACAGTAATTCTCCTGTCTCAGGTTTTTCCAGTGTATTACATATGTTTCTGAGATTTAGTAAGAGGAGAAAAAAAAAAAAAAAAACAACAACCGCTCAGCAAGTACATTTTCTCTCAAAGTTATTTACCTTCAAAAGCCATGTTCTTCTTAAGGTAGATGGTTGGGGAAAACTCAGGGTCGAGGCTGGTTCTAGCACTTGTGATGCATAATTACACAAGTGCGTGTGTATCTTGGCTCGCTGCAGAAAGCCTCGTCTGTGTTGGAAGATAACATGTACCATCAGAATCGAACTCTTAATATGCTATTTAGGGACAAGAAGAAATGACTCCAAGTGGGCTGGCCTTTCATGCAGGCTGGGTAATCTGATAATATTTCCCTGTAAATCCCTCCGCCTGGAAGCTGTCTCTGGAAGAAAGCAGAAAGCCGTCCTCAACGCTCCCAAGTACAAGAGGGAAGAAAAGGCCTCCCTCTCTCCCTCTGAGACCCCTGCTCCTCTGACAGTCAAGCCCGGCCCAGATCGTCTCCTTGGTTCCAGACTTTGACTTCGGTCTGTCGAGATCTATCCTCTCTCACTTCCTCAACTCACAAAAAGCTAACTTCAAAGGCATTTCTTTGACTCACTCAACCACTTTATTCTTGATAATTGCACACACACACACACACACACAAGATGTGTGCTGCTATTCACACACAAACACGGGGCGGCTGGCCCCCGTGTGTTGTCTGGAGCTTCACCTATATGCCTCGTTGATAATCTTGTGAGAAGCTCATTGGGGATGGGGTGGACCTAGCGGATGGATAGGGCTGGAAGCCATAAACTTCATTCACATTTTTCTCCACCCTGTAGAGAAATTGACAAGTGGCCTGATGGGCTCTGATCCGCCAGCGGCTGCCCCTCCCCCCAAGCACACCCATTCCTCAGCTTTACAATCTGAAAGAATGAGAATTGTTTCAGATGGGCTGAAAACTCACATACTTAAATGATGCCTGGGTTAAAAAAGCAATAAAAGGTGACAATTTCCTTTTTCTGGTAGCAAAGACTATCTTTCAAGAATTCCAAATAAGGATGTTGTTTGCAAAGTCAACTGGGACTTGGGTTTTTCATTCTAAAAATCAGTATCACGTGCAACACTGAAAACACAGTCACCCCTCTGGAAATAAAGCTAAGTAGTTAGCTTAACACAGTTATCTTTCTCTATAAACAATAGTCTACTCTTTCCATAACTGTTTCTCTAACTTTATGTAATCGAAAATAGTTTTGTAAACCATTCGTATTTTCAAAATGTGAAGAAATAACACAATGGTCCATTTCGACTCTTTTAATGTGTAAGATTTTAAAATAGCATGTCATTGAATTTTTTATAGATTAGTGGTGATTACGGAAATGAACTGGACTATAGAATTTTCATAGGGATTAGAGTTTTATCACTATTTCTTATAAATTTAATTGAGATGAAATGAAGACTCAAAGATCTTCTCACAGAGAATTTTGGTAATTTTTCCCCCTTGTTTTAGCGATACAGCATGCTTTGAAGCAAGTCGAGTCTACTGATTTTCAGCAGTTACAACTACATTTCAGGTTATGACTGTGCCCCTCCACTAATCTTTCAAAGTGATCAGGCTTCTCTTTTTTTTAAAAAAAAATTTTTTTTGATCTTTTTAGGGCCGCACTCATGGCATATGGAGGTTTCCAGGCTAGGGGTCCAATTGGAGCTGTAGCCACCGGCCTACACTACGGCCAGAACAACACGGGATCTGAGCCGCATCTGCAACCTACACCACAGCTCACGGCAATGCCAGATCCTTAACCCACTGAGCGAGGCCAGGGATCGAACCTGCGTCCTCATGGATGCTAGTCAGATTTGTTTCCACTGAGCTATAATGGGAACTCTATACTTTAATTAAAAAAAAATTTTTTTTAGGAGTTCCCATCATGGCTCAGCGGAGAACAAAACTGACTAGCATCCATGAAGACACAGGTCCAATCCCTGGCCTCGCTCAGGGGGTTAAGGATCTGGCGTTGCCGTGAGCTGTGGTGTAGGTCGCAGATTCGGCTTGGATCCCACAGTTCTGTGGCTGTGGTGTAGGCTGGTGGCTGCAGCTCTGATTTGACCCCTAGCCTGGGACCTTCCATATGCCACAGGTGCAGCCCTAAAAAGACCTCCCCCCAAAAAAAGTATAGTTGATTTACAATGTTATGTCAATTTCTGCTGTACAGTAAAGTGACCCAGTCTCATATCTATCTATCTATCTATCTACCTACCTAGTCTTTTTCTCATATTATCTTCCACATGTTCTATCCTGAGATTGGATAGAGTTCCCTATACTGTACAGTAGGGCCTCATTGCTTATCCCTTCTAAATGTAATAGTTTGCATCTATTAACCCAAAACTCCCAGTCCGTCCCCCTCCCTCCCCCTACCCTTTGGCAACCACAAGTCCTGTATATCCGTGAGTCTGTTTCTGCTTTGTAGATAGGTTCAGTTGTGCCATATTTAAGATTCCACATATCAGTGAATCATATGGTATTTTCCTTCTCTTTCTGACTTATTTCACTTAGTATGAGAATCTCTAGTTGCACCCATGTTGCTGAAAATGGCATTATTTCATTCTTTTTAATGGCTGAGTGGTATTCCACTGTACATATGTTCTGCTAAATCAGGAACAAAACAAGAATGTCCACTTTCACCACTGTTATTCAGCATAGCTTTGGAAGTCCTAGCCATGGCAATCAGAAAAGAAAAAGGGAGTTCCCGTCGTGGTGAAGTGGTTAACGAATCCGACTAGGAACCATGAGGTTGCGGGTTCGGTCCCTGCCCTTGCTCAGTGGGTTAAGGGTCCGGCGTTGCCGTGAGCTGTGGTGTAGGTTGCAGACGCGGCTCGGATCCCGCGTTGCTGTGGCTCTGGTGTAGGCCGGTGGCTACAGCTCCGATTCGACCCCAGCCTGGGAACCTCCATATGCCGCAGGAGCGGCCCAAGAAATAGCAAAAAGACAAAAAAAAAAAAAAAAAAAAAAAGAAAAGAAAAGAAAAAGAAATAAAAAGAATTCAAATTGGAAGAGAAGTAAAACTATCACTATTTGTAGACGACATGATACTATACCAAGAAAATCCTAAAGACACTGCCAGAAAACTTAGGGCCCATTAATAAATTTGGTAAAGTTTCAAGATACAAAATTGATATAGAGAAATCAATTGTACTTCTGTACACTATCAATGAAAGATCAGAAAGAGAAATTAGGAAAACGATCACATTTACCATTGCATCATAAAGAATAAAATACCTAGGAATAAACCAACCTAAAGAGACAAAAGGCCTATACTCTGAAAACTATAAGATCCTGATGAAAGAAATCAAAGACGACACAAACAGATGGAAAAATACACCATGCCCTTGGACTAGAAGAATCAATACTGTCAAAATGACTATACTACCCAAGGCAATCTACAGATTCAGTGCAATCCCTATCAAATTACCAAGGACATTTTTCACATAACTAGAACAAAAGATTTTAAAATTTATACGGAAACACAAAAGCCTTTTCTTAATGCTACTGAAAACCGGAACTAAGCATTAGGACACTTGGGTTCCGGTCCTGGCTCTGCCACTAGCTAGCCATGCCATCTTGAATGAATCACCTTCTCCCCCGCCCTCTCTGCCCCAGGTCTCAATTTCTCTATGTGTAAAATGAGATGATCCCTAAGGTCATTCCAACTTAGACAGCCTATATTTTGAAATAAATTAATAGTTATGACAAGACCTATGAGTAGTTGCCAGAGTGGGGCTTAAAGAAAAGGACATGTTTTGGTCAATTAAAGAATAAAGAATTGGCAGTCATGGATTTGACACTTAGCTCCAAGTTGAGTGCCTCCACCTATTAGCACAGTAGGATCTATTTCAGCCATGCTCTTTGTGGGCTGCCTGAGCATAACAGAGGTAGAGGGGTCTGGCCATTTCTGCCCAGCATGAGACGCCTATACTGGGCAATATTCGTTCTGGAGTTTCTACGGCATTGGCTGAGACTTTGTCAGATCTGCATTCCAGTCTGAGTCTCTCCCTGCTCAGTTCTGCTTCTCCTATTTTTATGCAGGTGTTACCCATACCGTACGCTTCTCAAACATTTAACTCTTTCTCGGAGCCTGGGAGACCCAGATGATAATATGGCAGTATTTTTAGAGCAAAAACATAGAAATCTCAAGACTTGTTGAATAGATGGTGATTAGACTAGTATGAAACATTCGGCTTGAGAAACAGTTGAAAATCAAGCTGGAGAGGTAGACAGGGGTCAAATTAGTTAGGTTGGTTGACACTGTCATGTAGAGATAGAGTTAAGGTTGGTGTCAAACTGGAGCCTCAGGTCAGTCCCATCTTCAGTCACCTACCTGGACCATCCTCCTGGCCAGCAAATGACTCTCTACATAACAGAAGATGGTTGCATCTGCAGAACTATGTGGTCTATATCAGTGACTCCCAAAAGCCCCACTGGGTGCATATTATCACCTGGAGTCCATGGTGAAAAGAAATATTCCTCCTTTCTCTCCTCGACTTACTGAATCAGAGTCTCTGGGGACAAGATACCCCTCATTCCCCATCGTCCACCCAGCCCCACCCCCTGACTTTAGTCTTGTGTGTAAGCAAGTGTCTCAGTTTCCTATTACTTCTGTAACATATCACCACAAATTTAGTGGCTTAAGACAAGGCAAATTGCTTCTCTTACAGTTCTGGAGACCAGAAGTCCTTCTACATGGGTCTCACTGGGCTGAATCAAGGTGTCTGTGAGGCTGCATTCCTTCTGGAGGATTTAGGGAAGGGTCTGTTTCCTTACCCTTTCCAGCTTCTACAGGCTGCCCACATTCCTTGGCCTATGGTCTCCTGCCTTCATCTTCAAATCAGCACCACTGAATCTCTTTGATCATTCTTTCATAGTTACATCTTTCCTGACTCTCTTTTTTTACCTTCATCTTCCATTTTTAAGAATCCTTGTGATTATATTGGGCCCCAAATATTCAGAATAATCCCCCTGTTTCAAGTTCAGCTGATTAGCAACCTTAATTCCATCTGTACCCTTAGTTTCTTTTTGCCATGTAACAACATATTCACAGCTTCTGGGGATCAGGAAGTGGACAGCATGGGTTATTATTCTTCCTGCCATGCTAGGCTTGGAAACCACTGACCTATGTGATATAACTGTTTCTTCTTGAGGCCATTTATCGGAGGACATCTGTTTAGCAAATCTGTATGGCAGAATTGGTGGGGTTTTTTTAAAGGAAGAGACTACTCTAAAAAAACATGCATACCCCTTGACCAAGCAACTTCACCTCTAGAAATATGTCCAATGAAAATAATTTGACAAACGTACAAAAATTTAAGTACACAGATGTTTAACACTGCATTGTTTATTCTAGTGAAAAATCAAGAAGAACATAAATCCTCTAAAGCAGGGCATTCATTAATCAACTTCTGGCCCATCCATCCAATATAACATAATATATAGCACTTAAAATGATGCTATAGATCTATATTCATGAAAATGCATATTAAGTACAAAAAAGCTATATATACTCACTGCACACACATGTACTTTAAGCTCATTATAAAATATGCGTATATAATTAAAATAGGTGTAATTGTTTTGTGTGTGTGTGTTTTGGTTTTTTTTGAGGGGGTGAGTTGTTCAACTGAGTTTGCTAGTATTTTATTGAGGATTTTTGCATCTATACTCTTTAGGGATATTGACATGTAGTTTTCTTGTAGTGTCTTTTTTTAAAAATTATAGTTGACTTACAATATTGTGCCAGGGGTAAGTGTTTTGTACAGTACTGTTTGTAGCAGCAGAAAAACTACGAGTGATCCCAATTTCTGGGATTGGCTAAATGAACGATAATACATCTCCATAGTTGCATACTATGGAGCAGGTATTAAGAATCAGGTAGATTTATAGCCATTGCTATGGAAAGACATCTAAAATATAGCATTAGTTGAGAAAGGCAAGCTACAAAATAACCAGTTTAGTACTATCTTCTTCCTTTTTTTTGAAGAAGGAGATGTTCGTATAGAGTTGTTTGCAAAATGCCGTCCAATTCCAGAGGTAGGGGTACCATTCTCATCCTATCACATGATATTCCATGTGACCAACGCTCTCTCTGAAACACAAGGTGTGTGTGTGTGTGCACACACACGTACCTGCAGGTAGGTTTGTGTTTATACACAGTATGTGTATACAGCACATGTGCATTTGTACATGCATAGGAAAGGCACAGACAACTACTGAGATAATCTCAGATGATATCTTTTTTTAATTTAATGAATTTTATTTTTGTCCATTATAGCTGGTTTACAGTGTTCTGTCAATTTTCTACTGTACAGCGAGGCAACCCAGCCACTCATACACATATACATTCCTTTTTCTCACATGATCAGGCTCCATCACAAGTGATCAGACATAGTTCCCAGTGCTATACAGCAGGATCCCATTGCTTATCCATTCCAGAGGCTATAGTTTGCATCTATGAACCCCAAACTCCCAGTCCCTCCTACTCCCTCCCACTCTCTCTTGGCAACCACAAGTCTGTTCTCCATGTCCATGAATTTCTTTTCTGGTGAAGGGTTCATTTGTGCCCTATATTAGATTCCAGATATAAGTGCTATCATTTGGTATTTGTCTTTCTCTTTTTGACTTACTTCACTCAGGATGAGAGTCCCTAGTTCCATCCATGTTGCTGCAAATGGCATTATTTCATTCTTTTTGATGGCTGAGTAGTATTCCATTGTGCATATATACCACCTCTTAGTCCACTCCTCTGTCGATGGACATTTAGGTGGTTTCCATGTCTTGGCTACTGTGAATAGTGCTGCAATGAACCTGCGGCTGCATGAGCTCAGACAAGATGTTAATGGTAAGTTCCTTTAGGGAGCGGGACTGGGGAGATTGTGTGAGTGTGTATATGCGAGTGTGTGTGTAATTTTACTTTTTACGTTATACCTTTTTGTTCTGCTTGGACATTTTACAAGCATGAGTCACTTTCATTAGAAAAGTTTGAGAAAAATGAACGGCGGTTAGCTTTGAGGGGGGTGGTAATTGTGAGAGAGCAGAATGTGTTCTGTTCTTTCAGCGCTTCCCTGGTAACTCAACCAACTCTCCTTGCAGGTCCTATTCCTTTTGTAATATTGGAAGAGAGTCAGTGTCCTCTGGGGGCAGATCCAGCCTCACGAGATTACCAAGGCCAGGCCTCTGCCTTCAGAGGGAGACGTTGTTTTTAGTTATCTAGGACAAATCATTGCTCATCAGAAGAGTTTTAGTAATCTTCCCTGGGAATATTAATTACCTGTATTTAGTGATGATTTTCTTTCTTGAATAGTTACGATTCTGTAGAAATAAAAATTCATTTTAAAAAACATCTATTTTCTGTTACAAAGTGACTTTTACATACACTGTCACTTTCAAACCTTACAGTGACCCTGTGACAAATGAGGACACTGAGGCTCGGGGAGAGGTTTCCAGATTGTCAAAATGGGGAAGAGGGAAGGAACAGATGTTTCACGAGCACCTACTGTGTGCTAGTTACAGTATCTAACTTACCTAACTTTATCTTCACAACATATAGGTGTTATTTGCACCTTGCAGACAAGGAAACCGTGGCTGTGAGAGCTGCAATCATTTCCCTCATGGTCACTGTCTCAGTGTGTTCAAGCTGCCATAACAACTTAGCACAGACAGGGTGGCTCGAATAACAGAAATTTACTTCTCACAGTTCTGGGGGCTGGAAAGCCCCAAATCAAGGCAGAGGCAGATCCAGTGTTTGGTACGAACCTGCTTCCTGGTTCAGGGACGGCCGTCTTCCTGCTGTGTCCTCTTCGGGTGAGGGAAGGGAAGAGGGAGTTCTCTGGATTCCTTTTCTTTTCTTTCTTTTTTTTTTTCATTTATTTTTTTGTCTTTTTAGGGCTGCACCCGTGGCATATGGAGGTTCCCAGGCTAGGGGTCCAATCGGAGCTACAGCTGCCGGCCTACACCACAGCCACAGCAACACAGGATCCAAGTCGCGTCTGCGACCTACACCCCAGCTCACGCAATGCCAGATCCTTAACCCATTGAGCAAAGCCAGGGATCGAACCCACATCTTCATGGTTCCTAGTTGGATTCGTTAACCACTGCACCACGACAGGAACTCCTCTGGGCTTCTTTTCTAAGGGCACTAATCCCATTCTTAAGGGCTCCACCCTTGTGACCTAATCACTCTCAAAGGCCCACTTCCTAATACCATCACAATGAGGGGTAGGTCAAAACATGTACATTTGGGGGGGACCCAAACATTCAGTCTCTAGCAACCACACAGCTCGAAACTTGGCAGAGGCAGCATGCCAAACCTGCTCTCCCTTTTCTAAGGAAATCGTTCTGCCAGCCCACTGGGATCTCTTTGTGACTTTTCCCTGATGAGTCTTAAATTCCCTTGACTGGATCCTTTAATTCAAAAAAGAGTTAATTTTCACTTTTTATTTTTACAGAATACAGAATCCTGCATTTCACTTATTTATTTACTGTCTTTTTGCCATTTCTTGGGCCGCTCTCATGGCATATGGAGGTTCCCAGGCTAGGGGTCGAATGGGAGCCGTAGCCACCAGCCTACGCCAGGGCCACAGCAACTTGGGATGCGAGCCGCGTCTGCGACCCACACCACAGCTCACGGCAACGCCGGATCCTTAACCCATTGAGCGAGGCCAGGGATCGAACCCGCAACCTCATGGTTCCTAGTCGGATTTGTTAACCACTGAGCCACAACGGGAACTCCTGAATCCTGCATTTTAAGGTCTTAAAACTTCTGCTCCCGGCTCTCACTGGCAAGGATGGTGGCAAACAGGAACTCAGCTCTGAGATTTGGTTAAAAAATATAAACACATCACTAATTTAGATTCATTTTGTTATTCCCAAGTAGTGGGCAGGGAAGGGAGAGAGGAGTTTTTGCGGCAATTATTCCTTTTAGAAAACAACAACAACAACAACTCTGGCCCATAAAAGGATCGGCTATGAGTGATCCCCTGATAAAACCTCCTGAGGGGGAGGAGGAGGGGGGTGTTGTTGTTCACTGGTACAGAGTCTCCGTTTTGCAAGATGGAAAGTTCTGGAAATCTGCTGTGCAACATTGTGAAAATACTTTACAGGACTGAACTGTACACTTAGAAATAGTTAAGATGGTAAATTTCACATTATGTGCTTTTTTTTTTTAACCACATTTGAACTTTATTTTTTATTTTATTTTATTTTGTCTTTTTGTCTTTTCTAGGGCTGCACCTGCAGCATATGGACATTCCCAGGCAAGGAGTCTAATCAGAGCTGTAACCCCCGGCCTACACCACAGCCATAGCAACATGGGATCCGACCCGTGTCTGTGGCCTACATCACAGCTCACGGCAATGCCAGATCCTTAACCCATGGAGCAAGGCCAGGGATCGAACCCGAAACCTCATGGTTCCTATTTGGATTCTTTAACCACTGAGCCACAACGGGAATTCCCACATTTGAACTTTGAAAAAATTTTTCTTAGAGAGTTCTGGAACTTTCAAATGATGTCCCAGAAAGGAAAAAAGAGAGCAGGAGAGGTTGTGCTCTAGCAATGCACGTATGCTGTTTATCCTTGACACCCCCGCCCCCACCCCGGAGTCAATGCAGACCCAAACCTCTCATGCTCATGACAAGGTGAGGAATCAAGCCACAGAGCTGATAATAATAACAGAATGAGGGAGCTGACCATTTCTCTGCACTATAATTTCTATATGAAACCATCCACAGTGAGCTGGGCCCTCAGAGACTTTCTCCAAGACCATTAACTTAAAAAATATTTATGAGTCAGCTATTTTTGGTCGTGCCACTAGATGGTACAAAAACCTAGTTTTCTGGTAATGAGTTGCTCACGCTTTGAAGGCAACAGCGGAGGATTACATTTCAAACCCCATGAACACATTCCCCGTGAAGCTGGAAAGTGAAATGCGTTGAAATAGCATCCGGGGCAAACAGCACTACAGTCTCATGTCCTGTTAAGTGGCTTCCAGCTTTTGCTAATATCAGAAAAGGCAGTTTGGGAAAGACAATCAGGACCCCTTTTCCAATTTCCCAACCCTTTCCCTGGGATTTTGTGTCCCCAAACCTAACTGCAATGGTGACATGTCCACTTTAACTGGCTCAACCTCAGTAACTTCCAGAATTATTGAAATTATGGTAGGAATGTTTCCAATTCTAGGTCCAAAGAGCTTGATACTTTGAGAGTATATTGTCTTTTCTACTGAAAAGAGAAATGCTTTGGAGTTCCAGAAGAAGGGGTAAGCAGGCTTCCGTTTACATACAGTGAAAAAAAGAGAGAGAACAAATCCATGGTTGTAAAATGACGAGGTTCTAAATGGAATAAAACTAGAATTTAAAAATGGGAAGCCAGCAGTTCCCGTCATGGCTCAGTGGTTAATGACTCCAACTAGGAACCAAGAGGCTGCGGGTTCGATCCCTGGCCTCACTCAGTGAGTTAAAGATCCGGCATTGCCGTGAGCTGTGGTGTAGGTCGCAGACGTGGCTCGGATCCCACGTTGCTGTGGCTGTGGTGTAGGCCGATGGCTACAGCTCCAATCAGATCCCTAGCCTGGGAACCTCCATATGCTGTGGGTACAGCCCGAGAAAAGACGAAAAAAAAGAAAATGGAAGCCAAATACCAGATGAACCTGTTAACGCGTCTTCTCATATCACTGACCTTGAATTTGATTTCATCCTCAAAAGTTGAAGGTCAACCGTCAAGTCTCCATTCATTGACACTATAACATATAACCACGCAGGAAGTTCCAGAAATTCAGGTATATTTCCCTGCTCACGAACGAACACATTTTGTGATGTGAAAACAACAAATAACCAACAGATGTTTTAACCAGGCAGAAATCCAACCAATGAACTTTTCAGACTTATTGTTACCTGTCACCTGAAGCTGATGGCTTCGATAATTCCGAATAAACCGAAAAGCACTATGGCCACCCACTTGCTAAATGAAAGCGCTAGCTTGCAGAAGGGCAATACCCAGGGCTGACTCCTTTCTCTTGTATCGTACCTAGCACAGCAGCTGGCACAGGGACCTCGTTCCATAAAAGTTGGTTCAAAAAATAAATGAAAATAGCATTGTGCCACTGACCAAGTGATATTACTGTTGGCCAACAAAGAGAACAGATGGACTTTACACATCCTTCCTGGACCTGCACCCTCACCCCTGGGTTAGATGCCCTCCTCTGAGCATCTATGACGCTCCGGTCGTCCCCATCACAGCACCACCCCATGTTTATCCCAACTGACTATCCCCTTGTCTGAGTTCCCCCTTAGACTGTGAGCTGGGTCTGCTCTGATCATCAGTGCACTTCCTGTGCCATGTTTAGGAATGACCGGATGCAGGTTCCAGAAGCACAAGGTTAAGGCTAAGGAAGGATGGATTTACCACTCTTTCTCCATGTGTTCTTGCTCAGCCAACTGTGTGACCTGGGGCCGCGTATCTGTACCTGGGCTTCCTGGGAGCTGGCTGCAGAGCAGTGGGCTCAGGGCTGGACTCCAAGGGGGCGCAGGGCAGGTCCCTGACATCAGGGCTCTGAGACGTCTCAGGATGGAGGGAAGCTGTCCCTTCCAGAACAAAGTTCACTGGGGAAGCTTAGTTCTAGCCTCAGACAGACAGAGCTTCGGGTCCATTTCTAGCACTTTCTGACCAACTTTGGGCAATGACCTCATCCCTCTGAACCTCATTACTTTATCAGGGTTTGTTCTGAGCATTTTATCATGGCCATTGACTATCCTCAAGATGAATTCCTAATTGCCCACGTGTGGGTTTTAGCATTTGGACAATTTCGAGTAATATTAAGAGCTATGATTTACTGAGCGCACATCGTGTACCAGGCTCCAGGCTAAGTGCTTTAGATGCATCATCTCATTGAATCTTCACAATAAACCTTTGAGGCAGGAATTAGTGTTGCTATTTTACCGATAAGGAAATTAAAGCTCCGAGCGGTACCATAAGTGGCCCAGTTCATGCAGCTGGTAAGCTGGATAGCTGGGATTCAAGCCTGGTTTTGTCTGACTCCAAAGCCCACACTCTTAACCCCTTAATTCAACTGCTGTAGAGTAATTAAGGGATATTAAAATGGAACCTTGTAAAAGCCAGAGAATAAATAAATAGAAAGCTTTTGCCTTCTCTTGAAAGGCCATTAGTTCCAGCAGGCTTTTGGTGTCAAATGGAAAAAATAATAAGGTTGGCCCATCAATTAGTAAAAGCAGGCCCTCCTTTCCATTGCTAGCTAAAATAATTACCAGCCATTCAATCACTTTAAATGACTCCAACCCGGGCCGGTGCGGCTTTCCACTAACGACAGAACATCAAAATAATAGGTAGATGGCAGCTCTAAGGGACCTTTGACTGCATTGTTAAAAAACATTATTAAAAACAAAACAAAAGCAGAAGTTCCCAGTTCTCAATCTACTAAAGCCAGGCACTCTTTCCAAATTCGGTAAGACCTTTTGTCAAATGCACTGCGCTCCGTGTGAAGGAAGTAGGAAGCGCCGCCGTCCTTCCCCGGAGAGCTGCAGACTGCCCGGAGGTCCGTCCTGGCGTGGCCAACAATGGGAATGGCCCTGGTGACGAAAACTACTCCTCTTGTTGCTCTGGTTTCAGGCCGAAATGTGCAAACTGCTAAGTTTCGGGGAAACATTTTAGTCAAACTGAGCGCAATTTCCACCCCTTAGGAGGGAGGCCAAATGCTGCGCAAGGTCCGAGATGCACGGAGACCTGGCCGGTACCCGGGCTTTCGCGGACTCCGGCTTGGCTAGGGGCGGGGGGGGGGGGGGGGGGGGTCTCTGCTGCCCTCTGCTGGCCACAGGCTGGTCCTGCAGCCGCCCAGAAAGTCACTCCAAAGTGCCGCTTCTGGGGCCTCTCCTCCTATTGCCACGCTCACTCTCACCGCCACCGACTAGTACCACGTACCCGATGCCTCTCGGGACCAGGTACTGAGCCACGTGCTGTGGAGACAGAGGTTAAGTCCCGGACAGAATCCCAAACATAGTCACAATAAAGTGCAGTTAGCGTCACCAGAGGGGATGGAGCAGGATGCCTGAGCTCCAACTCTCTCTCCACTGCTAAGTGAGGTTCTGGGAAAATAATAATGCCACCCTCTCGCATCTGCCCAGGGCTTGATCGTTTCAGCATTCGCTTAGTACACACCTCATTTGATCATCACAACAAACCAGTGCGATTTGCAGAGCGAGCACTCAGAGAGGGTGCATGAGTTGCCAAATGCAGCCCAGTGCGCTGATAGGTTACAGAGCTTAGACTTGACTGGCTGACTTGGAATCCACTTCCTTTCCTCCTGCATCACTGCTTCCTGATGCCTCCTAAGAAGTGGGTCGATCGAGGTTAAGGTCAAGTGCTCCCAGAGTCCGACCATTGCTCTAGCTAGCTTTATTTCTCTTGTGTCCCCCATCTTTTAAATGGCAAGAATAAGAGCACTTATAAGGGTATTTTGAGGACTAAATGAGTAGAGGCTTATGCCAGTCATGTAGTTAACACTTAACCATCAGCTCTCAAGATCATTGTCAACACGTGGGGTAGAACACTTGGGGCACGTGTGACGAGTCCAGTCTGCCAGCTCATTTTTCAGTCTTCCGGGGACCATACCTCTGCCTCTTGTCTCCAGGAGGACCTGCGGGAATAAGAGGCTGCAGAGGCTGGAAGAGCGAATTCTGCCCTGGAGAGGTGACCCTGCCTTTCTAGGGAGCGGGACAGCGGGAATGGGCTCAGGCACCAGGACCTGGAAAAGAGGATTTTATAATGTTCTTGTTAAGATCAATCCTGGAGTTCTCTTGTGGTGCAGCAGGATAAGGATCCGGCATTGTCACTGTAGGGGCTTGGGCTGCTGCTGTGGCCTGGGTTGCATCCCTGGCCCGGGAACTGGCCACATGCTGTGGGAGTGGCCAAAAATAAAACGAACCAAAAAACCCACAAAATAATCTCATCAATTAGTGTGTCAGCATTGCTCTGGACTCATCAGTGAAGAGTCACCTGCCACGGCGTCAGAAACCAGACATGTACATTCGTGGTTTAATTAAATTACGCTTTAAGAGACACAAATGTTTGGTATGTGTATACATATATTTTAAGGCTGAACCTGCGACATATGGAAGTTCCTGGGCTGGGGGGTCCCTGAAGCTTACACCACAGCCACAGCAACACCACAGCCAAGCTGCATCTAAAACACCAGATCCTTAACCCACTGAGTGAGGCCAAGGATCAAACCCACATCCTCACAGAGACTACATCAGGTTCTTTTTTTTTTCTTTTTCTTTTTTTTTTTTTTTTGTCTTTTTTTGCCATTTCTTGGGCCGCTCCCACGGCATATGGAGGTTCCCAGGCTAGGGGTCGAATCGGAGCTGTAGCCACCGGCCTATGCCAGAGCCACAGCAACGCAGGATCCGAGCCGCGTCTGCAACCTACACCACAGCTCACGGCAACGCCGGATCCTTAACCCACTGAGCAAGGGCAGGGACCGAACCCACAACCTCATGGTTCCTAGTCGGATTCGTTAACCACTGCGCCACGACGGGAACTCCTACATCAGGTTCTTAACCCGCTGAGACACAATGGGAACTCCTGGTATGTATATCTTTCAATTTTTGCAGTCATCTTGATTTTCAATATTATGTTAGCTTCAGGTATACAACATAATGATTCAAAATTGTTATATACATTATACTCCATTTAAAGTTATTATAAAATACTGGCTATATATTCTGTGCTGTACAATATATCTTGTAGCTTGTTTATTGATATACATTTTAATAGCTAGAAATGGCTCTCGTTAACAGGACATTTATCAGAGAAAGACCGTGTAATGTGTACCCATATAAGCAATTGGAGCCTTTTACCTGGCTGTAAATACAGGCGCAGCTCGTTTTAATGTGCTTCGTTTTATTGTGCCTTGCAGATATTGGTGGGGGTTTTTTTGTTTTTGTTTTTGTTTTTTTACAAATTGAAGGTTTGGGGCAGCCCTGCATCCAGCAAGTCTATCGGTGCCATTTTTCCAACAGCATTTGCTCACTTCAAGTCCCTGTGTCACTTTTGGTAATTCTCACAATATTTCAGGTTTTTTCATTATTATTCTCCTTGGTATGGTGACCTGTGAACTACGATGCTACTACTATGACTCACTGAGGTCTCAGATGATGGTTAGCATTTTCAGCAATAAGGTTTCCACTCCAGGGATCAAACCCATGTCACAATAGTGACAACACCAGGTCCTTAACTGCAGGCCACCAGGGAACTCCAGCATAAGGCTTTCTTTTTTTAAGGCCGCACTCATGGCATATGGTGGTTCCCAGGATAGGGGTCTAATCGGAGTTCCAACTGCCAGCCTACACCACAGCCACAGTAATGCCAGATCCAAGCCTCGTCTTCCACCTACACCACAGCTCACGGCAACGCCGGATCCTTAACCCACTGATCGAGTCCAGGGATCGGATCCGCAACTTCACGGTTCCTAGTCGGATTCATTTCCGCTGAGCTGCAATGGGAACTCCTATGGCATTTTTATTTTATTTATTTATTTATTTATTGTCTTTTTGCCTTTTCTAGCGTCGCACTCGCAGCATACGGAGGTTCCCAGGCTAGGGGTTGAATTGGAGCTGTAGCCATCGGCCTACGCCACAGCCACAGCAATGCAGGATCCCCGACCCACCGAGTGAGGCCAGGGATCGAACCTGCATCCTCATGGATACAAATCAGATTCATTTCCCCTGAGCCACGATGGGGGCTCCGCACCAGTTCCTCTTAAATGTGTTCTGCCACCTGTTTTCTCTGCATGGTTAAATGACACCCTTATCAATTAGCAGTTCCTCCCTATACCTCCCCTGATATCTTACAGCCCCCCCCCCGCCAGAAATGTACAATGGTCAGATTTCTTTGGGAGGCTTTCTTTTCTTTTCTTTTTTTCCACACCCACGGCATGCAGAAGTTCCAGAGCCAGGGGCTGAACCAGCACCACGGCAGTGACCGGAGCCACCGCAGTGACAGCACCGGATCCTTAACCCACTGAGCCACCAGGGAACTCCTTTGGGAGTCATTCTTGATCCATCCCTCTCCTTAGGTTCATACAAGGAAACACTTAAGACCCAGCTATGCTGAAGTGAACATGGTTGCCAATTGAAACATGCTTTTCCTTTTTTTTTTTTTTTTTTGTTTTTGTTTTTGGGTCACTTCCTGTGGCATATGGAAGTTCCCAGGCTAGGGGTCGAATCGGAGCTGTAGCTGCCAGTCTACGCCAGAGCCACAGCAAGGCAGGATCCGAGCAGCATCTGCGACCTACACCACAGCTCATGGCAATGCCGGATCCTTAACCCACTGAATTTCCCTCTAAGCGCTGCTTTTGCGGCATCCCATAGATTTTGAATGGTTGTGTCGTCTTTATCATTTGCGGATCCTTAACCCACTGAGCGAGGCCAGGGATGGAACCCAAATCCTCACAGAGACTACATCGGGTCCTTAACCCACTGAGCCACAATGGGAACTCCCTCCCCAGAGATTCTGACTTAATTCATTTAGAGTGCAGCCAGGCATCACGGGGTTTTAAAGCTGGCCAGGGGATTCTAACAGGCAGGCAGCGCTGAGGCCCCTTGCTTGATTCTGGGCAGGCGTCATGGGCCGTGTGATAACTTGGTCTTAGAATGACTTTAGTGTCCCCACCCCCACCCCCGCCCAGTGGTGTCCAAACTGCAAGCCCAAAGTTCGAGAAACCCACACTCCAGAGTGACTCGCTGGGGTTTGGTGCTAAATCTTAAAACGCCCACTTCCCAGGGCAGGGTGACTCAATTGTGAAGTCGCACCGCCCCCGCCCCCTCCTTTTTAGTTCCTCTGGCCCCACGCTTGCGCCTGTTTTATAATTAGCAGTTGATTGGCATGAAAACCACCTTCCTTCCTGAACGCGGCCTCGCAATTGTGTGTTTCAACTTCTGACCCAGATGCCAACCGACCACTTCAGGGGCTTTGTTTGTTTGTTTTGCTTGCTTGTTCTTCTCGTCACTACATTCTCGAAAGGCCTTTGGCAGCTTGGAAGCGGAGTCAGGCTATTTCTGCACACAAATAGAAGAGCGCCTTTCTAAGCTTCTGTTTGCAGCAATGGTAGAAAAACTTATTTTTCTTTTTGCAGGAAAAGATAAAAACCACCAGCCATGGGGGACCAAGACTCAAGGTTCACTGAGAAGATTCAGTTTTTCATGTGATGCTGAGAGTTTGTACGCCTTCTGAGGTCAGGCTTTAGCCAATCAGGCCTCTCTTGTTTGCAGGGAGACTTCGGATTCTACTCATTGGGTTTTGGGGTGCTGCCAGCATGGATGGTTTTGAAACCTTTCCTCACCAGTTTAGTACTGGCCAAGGCAGAGGTACCACTACAGCTTTTTCCCTGAGAAGGTTTCTCCTGCAAAAGCCTCTCACTTCCTTTTCAAAGTTGACTTCTTTCGCTCATCAGCAAGAACATGAAAATGTCTTTTTTCACTTCTCCATCTCCCCAACTCAGCAACTTAGCGCGCCTCCGACACTTTGATTTATTCAAATCAGGCAAAATGTCAACCTATTGAAGATCCGTGAGGGCCGTGGGTAGTGTCACCCACCGCCCCGAAAAGCCAACGGATCTCAGCTCTCTGAACGGATGTCGGAGGGGCAAAGCTGAGCCTGCGTGCGGGGTCTCTTCCTGCCGTGGAGTAACTCAAGGTGACTTGGGCACATTACTGAGGAAGCCAGGTCTCCTGCCACTTTGAATGGCACCATCTTGGCCGAAAGGAAAATAAGTCGCTGAGAATTTCCCCCCACACTTTGGGATTTCTTAGAGAGCCACCGCATCATTCTGCCAGCTCATGAAGCAGAATCTTTTGATCCCCACCATGGTCTGATCTTATGGGACTGGTAACAGCCCCGGCACAGTGACAGTTCAGATGAGGTCTTTATGTGAGCCCTATGAATTGATCTGTCAGGATGGGCACGGAGGTGGGAAGGCCCATGGTGTCTTAGGTATCGCTATGATTTTCTTTAACAGCCAAGATTGATTGATTGCTTTTCTTTCTTCCTTTTTTGGCCACCCCTTGGCGTATGGAGTTCCCAGGCCAGGGACTGAACCTGAGCCACAGCTGCAACCTATGTTGCAGTTGCCGCAATGCCAGATCCTTAAACCCACTGTGCCAGGCCGGGGATTGAACCTGTGACCTGCTGCTGCACAGACACTGGGATCCCACTGTGCCACGGCGGGAACTCCACTGTGATTATTAAATGTTCCTTCCCAGAGGTTTCCACCAGTGCCTGAAACGTAGGCTTCCTATGACCGGGGTTTGGCCTCAAACACTGCGACTCTTTCTGTGGTTCTGGGCTGCTGGTGTCCAGCCCGGTGCTCTGGGAGAGTCAGAACCATTACAAGAAATCTCAGGGAAATGTCTAAAGTCTCCTGTTGGAATGGAATTCGGTGGACTCTAATGGGTCTTGAAATAATTGGATCGGTGTCTGAGGCTTGGAAAGGCAGGGAAACTGCTCAGCAGGGAAACACATTGGCCCAGCCAGTAAGAAGTTGGTCCTGAGGTGTTGGGTATAACAGAGAGCTGCCCTTGGTCTTGGCTGAGGCTGGATGGCTTCCTCTCGAGCATTTGTCAAGTGACCTTTGTAGGGAAGCAAAACTTGCCACCGCAAAATACCTCTTTGGAGGTGGATTGTTTTGAGCTGAAAATAATCAAAGCCCAAAGGACTCAGGAAGAAACTTTGACCTTCTTTTAGGCCCCCTCTGTGCTTAAAAGAGTTTACACAGAGGGCCTGTTCCCAGAATAGGGCGACCAGCTGAAACACCTGCAAAGAACCCGGGCTGGGTGCGGTGGGGGGAGCGGGACCCGGAGAGCAGAGTCCACTCTGTTTTCCATTGTGTCTGCAGGGCCCAGCAAACATTCATTTAGCAAACATTTGCTTTTCCATCTCTGTGTCAATTGCCCTCCTCCCCTGTGAGGTCCCAAACCACGACCCCCAACATCCTCTTTTATCTTTAGCGGAGGATGGAACTTAAGCGAAGGGCTTCATCCATCTGGGGAGAGACTCAGTCCTCCTGGGTCGCTCCCATGCACCTGTGGTTTGCAACTTTGGTGTGATTCTCTCCTATCAATCTGTCTCATGTCAAGTTAATTCTCAGACCCCCCCCCCAGAAAAATCTAGAAGTGTAGAGGAAAATCTCTTCCTCCCCAACACCCTTGTGGTTAGACAGCACACAGAGCTCTCTCTTAAAATCTTTCATAGGAAGAGCGAAAGGACCGATCCGCCTGGCTTATTCCACTGAGCACGGGTGAGTGTCTCCTCTGAGCTGGGGGCAGGGGCTGCGAGGACAAGGCGGTCCCGTCTCAGTCCTCAAGGAGCTGAGCATCTAGCCTGGAGACACAGCATGGTGTGCTGGCTCAGGAGAGAGGATAAGTGTTCAGAAATTTTGCGAACTGGTTGTTAAACACACCACTGTGAAAAATTAAATTATGGGGAGTTCCCGTCGTGGCGCAGTGGTTGACAAATCCAGCTAGGAACCATGAGGTTGCGGGTTCGATCCCTGGCCTTGCTCAGTGGGTTGAGGATCCGGCGTTGCCACGAGCTGGGGTGTGGGTTGCAGATGCAGCTCGGATGTGGTGTTGCTGTGGCTCTGGTGTAGGCCGGTGGCTACGGCGCCGATTAGACCCCTAGCCTGGGAATCTCTATATGCTGTGGGAGCGGCCCTAGAAAAAGGCAAAAAGACCAAAAAAAATTTTTCTTTAATTATGGGAGTTCCTCTTGTGGCTCAGTGGGATCCATGAGGATGCGGGTTTGATCCCTGGCCTCGCTCAGTGGGTCAAGGACATGGCGTTGCCATGAGCTGTGGTGTAGGTCGCAGATGTGGGTCCGAGCCCGTGTGGCTTTGGCTCTGGCCTAGGCCAGCAGTGGTAGCTGCGTTTTGACCCCTAGCCTGGGAACTTCCAGATGCCGCAGGCCCTAAAAAACAAAACCACACACACAAAAAAAAAAAGAAATTAAATTACATAGGAGTTCCCTTGTGGCACAGTGGATTAGGACCTGGCATTGTCACTGCTGTGGTGTGGGTCACTGCTGTGGTGTGGGTTCAGCCCCTGGCCCAGGAACTTCCACATGCCTTGGACGTGGCCAAAACCATTTAATTATGTAAACTTACAATGGAATCAAATATAGTTAAAACAAAGGTAATAAGTACTCAAAGCTTAGCACTTCCTAATGATTTTTCTGCCTGTTATTACGATCTGTGTCTGTGTAGTGGAAGCGCTGTATAAGGCTGCACAGCCAGGCACCTCTTCCCAAGTCAGCGTCGAGTGACCTCATGCAGTTAGCTTGAAATTGGCCGTGGTAGGACTATTTATACCAGGGAAATCAGCAATGATTGTCAACAAGGAATTTTTTTCCAGAGAGCCAGTTATTAAACATTTACAAGCACCCCACGGGACACAGACTAGCAAATACGTGGTGTTAGTAAACCCAGGA
Organism: Sus scrofa; assembly: GCF_054392235.1. Classification (NCBI taxonomy): domain Eukaryota; kingdom Metazoa; phylum Chordata; class Mammalia; order Artiodactyla; family Suidae; genus Sus; species Sus scrofa. Next base: position 121,927,662 of record NC_139401.1, read on the forward strand.
GGCCTGGGTTTAGGATTCCAGTCGAGGTAGAGGCGTGGAGGAAAGCTTCACACAGGAGGCAGTGCTTAAGCAAAAGCCCTGAAGGATAAGCAGGCATGAGAGCCCACAAGCAAGATAGGGCAGAACTGAGTGCGGAAAAGAGGCATTTCTTACCTTCAGAGGATCTCTGTCCAGTGGGAGAGACAAACGAGGCAACAGGCTGAAGGAGGTCCGAGGTCCAGGGTGCTGCTGGGACCTGCTGGGGCTGCTTTTGAAGCCCAGGCCCCAGCAGCACCCTTGACCGCTTGTCAAGGGTGAAGGAGGCCTTCCTGGAGGAGGTGATGTGGCATCTTAAGCTGAGATCAAAAGATCATTAGGAGTGGCCACGTCTCTTGGAAACTGACATAGGAAAGCAATGCCTTCTGATATATTTAAATATGTTGCCAGCATATTCTGCGTAAGAGTGAAGAATTGCAATTGCTTGCAAAATTCTCAAGAAGCGTCTCACTCTCTTTTCAGCTTCTGTAATTCTCGATGTGTTGCCTTGTGGGTGTGAAGAGGCCTCAGTTTCTAGAACAACCTCCCACCTGACAGGTCCGACTGAAGGCTTCGGAGGGCTGCTCGAATTATACTACAGGGCTTGGTGGGGGGTGGAGAAGGCAATGGGGTGCATTTGTTAACTTCTGAACTAAATGGGACCAAACCTCTCACTTGGGGGAGGAATAACTAAGTCCTATTTTCAAAGGTCTGGTGTTTGCTAAGCCCTCAAGTTTCAGGAGCAGAGCTTAAACTGCACCATGTTCTTTTCAATAAAATACATTCACATAAACATCACCGCCTAACTTTTCCAAGAAAAAATGGCTTTGGGATAAGGATGGATTGCATTCCGGTGTATGTGCGGGGAGCAGGAAACTTGCACAGCAAGCGGGTCTCTAACTACAGAGAATCCAAAAAATGATGTCTCGCTTTGGTAACCTGGGGAAAATACCTACTTTCTCTTTGCATTTGGTGCCTTTAAAAAAATAAAAAAAAAAAACCCAAAAACTAAAGGTCAGATTAGCAACCTAAAAATGAAACTAGAGTGGAGGTGAGGAAAGCTTACTCCACGGCTGAGAAGAGGAAGCAGGTTTAGTTATCCAAGACCCTGGGCGGTGGGGAGGGGAGATGGGGACCCCTCTTTTTACAAACAGAATGAATCCCTTTGCAAATAAGCTCTTGGAAAGAAACCAGCGCTGAGCTTTCTCAGAGGCTTGGAGATTTCATTTATCCCTTTGCATTCGATTCAAGTTCCTTGTTCGCATGGCACAGTTCATCACGCCAGTTCGGGTAAAGGATGAGGGGGGAGATTGACTCAAAAATGCCAGGCATCCTCTAGGGGCCACATTCTGAGCTGAGAGTCTCAGAAGCAGTGGCCAAGTTGGACCCAGGCCCTGTCCTCATAGCATGTACAGTCTAGCAGGAAAAAACCCCACCACACTCGCAATTACACGATTTGTTATCTGATTATAAGGATGATGAGCACTCTGAGGGAGAGGAACCAGAGACTGAGGAAGAAACTTTTCTCTACCCTTCTAGGTTCTTCTAGGTTCTTCTGGCTGGTCTAAGAATTAAAGTGATATGAGACAGATTAACAGGAGAGAATCAAACAAAAGTCGAATACCATGTATGCACGAGAGAGACCCGGAGAACTGAGTCACTCCCCCAATGGATTAAACCCTCATCCTAAACACCCATCTGCAGCTCGAGGCAAAGAAGATGTTCAGGGTAGTGGTTTGGGGCTTCGAAGGGGAGGAAGGCAATTCACATGCAGATGGCAAAGCAAATATTTGGCAAACAACTATTTGCTGGTTCATGCAGAGTGGATGGGACCCAGGGAGGAATTTTAACAAAGACTCCGCTGGGTTCCTCTCTAGTTCACACTGTAGTTTTCCCCGGAGAGGGCTCCCTTCCTGGAACAGGCCCTCAGCCTACATTCTTTAGGCAGTTAGAAGGAAGGTCAAAGCTTCTCCCTGAGTCTTTTTGGGCCCTGATTGTTTTCAGCTTGAAATAATCTACATGCCAAGGAGACACCTTGGGGCCACAAAATTTGCTCCCCTGCAGATCCCATTGGACCCCAACCTAATGGGGCTGGAGGGAAGGTCAGAGAACGTGTCCCTCAAGAAGCCGTATTGAGGGAGTTCCCGTTGTGGCTCAGTGGAACAAATCCAACTAGTATCCATGAAGATGCGAGTTCGATCCCTGGCTTCGCTTAGGGAGTCAAGGATCTGGCGTTGCTGTGGCTGTGGTGTAGGGCGGCAGCTGCAGCTCCGATTCAACCTCCAGCCTGCGCACTTCCATATGTCATGCGTGTGGCCCTAAAAAGCAAAAAAAAAAAAACCACCTTGAAAACACTCGAGTATGCCTGTAGCTGGGATGAGGGAGGTATATCTGGTACCTTTGTTTTTCCTTCGAATTCTCTTATGAGGCAATGCATTCCAAAATCAGCATGAAAACTGAAAAATTAAAACTCAGAAACAACATAGAAGAATCATCCTCCAAGTCTATTTTGTATTCTCAGGATCCTTCTACCCGAATGCTCAGTGATTGCCCCTGGACAGAGGTTCTGGGATCTTCCATTCACCCAGGGCTTTATTTCTTGCCTGCTCCGGACAAAATGCCATTGAGGCTGACATTGATTTAAAATGTGTGCGTCTACTGCGCTGTACCCGGCAGGCGCCGCAGGAAGGGATTTGCATCAGTAAATGCATTGCCTCAGTCACGGGAACAGCAGCACTAACCGGTTGTGTGGGTGCTGATCATTTAAACATGACGTTATTGAATTTTAAAGTTTTGATTTTCTGTCTTCACAAACAACTGTCTTCCTTCTGGCCCCGATGACAAATTATCATAGACTGGGTGGCTTATAAACAACAGAAATTTAGTTGTCAGAGTTCTGGAGGCTGGGAAGTCCTAAATCAAGGCACCAGCAAATTCAGCATCTGGTAAGAGCCTGCCGCCTGGTTCACAGACAGCATCTCTTGCTGTGTCCTCACGTGGAGGAGGGGGCGAGGGAGCCTCTTATCAGGGCACGAATCCTATTCATGAGGATGCCACCTTCATGACCTAATCATGACCTTCCGAATGCCCCACCTCCACACACCATCACATTGGCAGGCAGTGGGCATTATGATTTCAATACGTGAGTTTGGCGAGTTCCCGCTGTGGCGCAATGGGGGAGGGGTATCGGCAGTGCCTCTGGAGGTCTGGGACGATGGTTCTATCTCCAGCTGGCACAGGGGGTTAAAAGGACCCAGTATTGCAGTAACTACGGCTTGGATCTGATCCCAGGCCTCAGAACTCCATATGCCATGGGGCAGCCAAAAAAGAAAACACACACACACACACACACACACACACACACACACACACACACACACATATATGAATTGGGGGAGCCAAAAACAGCCTATTGCAACCATTATGCATTTTGATAGTGCTGTAGGACTAGTTACACTTTTGATTTGTGTTTCATACTTTACACAGCAGATATGTGCTTTTGCCTGTTACTTCTGTTGGGACTCAAGACAGTCCGCCCCCAAATATGCCACAGTGGCACATTGATCATTTTGAATCAAAGTTACTTAAGAAATGGGGAATGCAAGAGGGGCTTTCTGCCCTCCTCTCTGTCTCCCAGGAAGCAGGAAACAAAGGCCGTGTGAAAGGCGAGCTCCCTGCGTCTGGAGGGAGAAGGACTCATCACCAGAGATGGGGGATTCGGGCCGAGAAACTTCTGTACACAAACCTTGTCACTTCTTTCACGGGCTCCCTCAAGCTCAAACTCTGTTTAGGTTCTTCTCTAATCGAGCCCCCCAAATCTGCATTTCTTTGTCCTGGCAATTCTATGTATTGTTCTTTTGTCTAAAAAATATAAAATCTGCCTGCTTTAGCCACTTCTTGGGACCTATTTCTATGAGAACTCCATGCGCATGAATTAAAATTGGTTTTTCTTTCTCCTGTTCATCTATCTTGTGTCTATTTTTTTTTATTAGCCCAGCCATAAGAACTCAAGGGGGGAAGAAGGGGAAATTTCCCTTCCCTGATGACACTTGGCATCTGAGAAGCTGGCAAGGAAGCCCTTGCATTGCCCTCTGCCCACTGCAGCCTCAAACATGGCTTCTGAAGAAGAGCAACTGCCTAAAGGTGACAATACGCCCAGCAGACACTGAGCCTCTTTTTTGCCCTTCCTGCAGCCGTGTCTCCTCACACCCAGGATAAGTACTGCATAGAGAAAGGGGCCTCTACTCTTCCCACAGCCATTTCTCTCCCAGTGTAGACAGAGTTGTCTAGCCTAAGAATGCCCACTGACCTAAGACTCCTGCAAAACTCAGCACTTTCCATTTGGCAGAAAAATTTTTTTTCAGTTACACTTGCATAAAAGAGCCTTTCCTCTTTAAATTTCACTTTGAACTCTTCCTTTGGCTGCACCTAAATATCAGAGTGAAACTCAGTCAAAACCACAGTGTAGACCCCAAAGAAATAAAGGTTTTCTTGAAACTTGACGCTTTTCTCAAAAGTTTTTTGAGAGGGTGCAGAGCGAATCAGCCTCCCTTGGAATTACAATAAGGAGTGCCATCTAGGGCTGCTGCCATGAGACGGGGGTGGTGAAATAATACCCATGAGACTAATATTGATCATCACGACACCTACAACTATTCCTCTGAATGAAGTTTGTGCTACAGGCCAGGAGGTGTCGTGCTAAGCAATTTACAAAAACCTCATTGGTGCATGTCAGCAACCCCATGGGGAAGCCGAGCTGAAGCTCGAGCTCCCTTGACGATGAGGAAAGGAGGCTTAGAGAAGTCGACACAAATGGCCCACATTCTCACAGCCTGGGTTTGGGACGTACATTCACCTCGTGTCCGTGTCCGTGGTCTTAGCCCGGGGCCAGGTGAATGAAGCGGGACCTATTTGAACTAATGATAAGCTGATTTCCAAGGCAGGGGAACAGCACGTCCTTATGTCTGGGTTCCTGGAAATGAATGACAAACATGACACCCGTTATATACCTACAACTGTGTACATATATGCTCTCTACCCTTGCTGCTGCTGCTGCTTTTGGTGACTCTTGTTGTGACTGGCCGTGACGCTCACCATTCGGTAAGTGCTTCTTACTGGATTCCTCAAAACGTGTTGTATTGCCTGACCAGAAGTGCTGCTGTCTGGGAGCACGGAGGGGCTAGGAGAAGGCAGCCTGGACGAGGACCGTATGTTTAACTAGGTGAACAAAAGGATTTGGGTTTTTCTTGCAGGGACCGCAATGGGCCAAGCTGCGCGCTTGGGCGCCACTCTTTGGCACAGTCATACCCAAGCTGGGGAAGAGCTGGGGCAGGAAGCTGGACAGGCTGTAATTGCACTGGTCATGGGCATGTGTGCGGCCCCTCCCGGCTGATGAAGAACTTCGCATATGGAGGCTCTCGCGTGGTCTGCAAAATTTTTTGTAGTGTTTTATGTTGAAAGAATTATAAATGTATAGGAAGTGGCCAAGAAATACACAGGAAAGTCCTGAGCAACCTTCCCCTAACTTCCCCCAAAGTTAATTTTACACAACCATAGCACAACATCAAAGTCCAGAAAGTGCGGCTGGTAAAATCCGCAGAGAGTATTTAAATTCTAGCAGATCTATACATACACGTGTGTGTGTGTGTGTGTGTGTGTGTGTGTGTGTGTGTGTGTGTGTGTGGCTCCATGCAATTGTATCACACGTGAAGACTGGTATAACTGTCTGTTTAACCATTCACCCACCAGAGGACATGTGGGCTGTTTCCAGTTTGGGGTTACTCCGGAGAAAGACACTATGAACATTTGTGGACAATTCCTGCATGGGACTTTAAGACCGTAAAATTGTTTGTAGTATTTCCTTATTAACCTCTTAATGGCTGTAGGGTCTGCTGCGATATTTTTATTTCATTCCTGACATTCGTGACTTGTAGCACCTCTCTCTCTCGTTTTTTCATTTTATGGCCGAACTCAAGGCATATGGAAATTCCCAGGCCAGGGAATGAATCTGAGCAGAAGCTGCGACCTCCACCAAGCTGCAGTAAGGCCAGGTCCTTAACCCACTGTGCCTGGGCAGTGACCTGAGTCACAGCAGTTGGATTCTAAACCCACTTCGCCATCGCTGGAACTCCTGTATCTTCTCTCTTTTTACCTTTTCAGACTTGCTAGAGGCTTTTCAATTTTATAGAGTTTTTCCAAAGAACTAGTTTTTCGTTTCATTAATTTTTCCTGTTGCTTTCGTTTTCTTTTCTCTCTCTCCCCCCCCCCTTTTTTTTTTTTTTGTCTTTTTAGAGCCGCACCTGTAGCATATGAAAGTTCCCAGGCTGGGGGTCAAATCTGAGCTACTGTTAACAGATCGGAGCCACATCTGTGACCTACACCACAGCTCACGGCAATGCTGGATCCTTAACCCACTGAGTGAGGCCAGGGATCGAACCTGTGTCCTCATGGATACTAGCTGGGTTTGTTACCACTGAGCCACTACGGGAACTTTTTTTTGCTTTTTAGGGCCACACTTGCTGCACTTGGAAGTTCCCAGGCTAGGGGTCAAATTGGAGCCATAGCCACTGGCCTATGCCAGAGCCATAGCAACGCCAGAGCCATAGCAACGCCAGGTCTGAGCCGAGTCTGCGACCTACACCACAGATCATGGCAACGCTGGATGCCCAACCCACTGAGCAAAGCCAGGGATTGAACCTGCATCCTCATGGATCCTACACAATGGGAACTTGTGCTTCCATTTTCAGTGTCACTGTTTCTGCTCTTATTTGTTTCCTCCTACTTTCTTTACCTTTATCTTGCTCTTCTTTTTCTAGGTTTTAAAAAGGTTAGATCCTTGATTTGAGACTTTTTTCCTTTTCTGATTTAAGGATTTAGTGCTATAAATTTCCCTCTCAGCACTGCTTTAGATCCATTCCCACATAGGTTATGTTGTATTTTTATTTTCATTCGGTTCTATGCATTCTTAAATTTCCTTTGAGATTTGCCTCCTTGGCTCATGGATTATCAAGTGCGTGGCTTAGTTTTCAAGTGTACAGACATATCCCTTTTATCTCCCTCTTATTGACTTCTCCTTTGGTTTTGGCCAAAGAACATACGCTGTATGATTTCACTTCTTGTACTTGTTCTTTTTTAATGACCCAGGATGTAGTTATCACGGTGAATGTCCCATGAGTGCTTGAAACAAGGTGTATTCTGCAGTGGCTGGGCGTGGTGTTCTATAGCACATGCCAATCACATCCTGCTGGCTAACTGTGTTCATGTTTTCTATATCCTTGCGGATTATCTGTCTAGCAGATCTATCAGTTGCTAAGAGTGGGGTATTGACGTCTCCGACTAGCATTATGTGTTTGCCTAGTCCTTCCTATCTATAGGTTTAGATCATATGTTTTTCATCTGTGTTGTTTGGTGGTCTTCTCCATGGATTGACCCTTTTATCATTATGTAATATGCTTCTTTGTCTCCAACAATTTTCCCTGCTCTGAGGTTTACTTTATTTGATATTACTATTGCTGCTCCTGCTCTCTTTTGATGAATGCTTACATGGTGTATCTGTTTCCATCCTTTTACTTTCAAATTGTCTATATTGTTGATCATTTAAAAATGTATTCTGGGAGTTCTCATCATGGTTCAGCAGAAACAAATCTGACTAGGATCCATGAGGACACAGGTTCGATCCCTGGCCTCGCTCAGTGGATTGAGAATCCACCATTGCCATGAGCTATGGTGTAGGTCGCAGACGTGGCTCAGATCTATCTTTGCTGTGGCTGTAGTGTAGGCCAGGAACTATAGCTCTCATTCAACCCCTAGCCTGGGAACCTCCATATGCCATGGGTGTGGCCCTAAAAAGACAAAATAAATAAATAAATAAAAATTTAAAAAACATAAAAATGTATTCTGCCAATCTCTTTTATTTGGTGAATTTAGGCTATTTACCTTTAAAGTAATTATTGAATTGTTAGGGCTAAAGTCTATTGTTTTTTAATATTTGTTTTATATTTGCTCCCTGTTCCTTGTTCTTTTTTCTTTCCTTCCTGTGAGTTACTTGAACGATTGTTATAATTCCATGTTTTTATTGATTTATAATGCATTCTGCTTTTTATGGTTTTCTTTGTGGTTGCTGTAGGTATTACCACACACATGCATAAATGACCACCTGCTAATGTTGGTGATATTCTGCTACCCTGTGGACATTTTACTACTTTGAATGAAGTATAGAAACCCTAATTCCATTTAGGGCTCTTTGCCCTCCCCACTTAACAAATGCAATTATCTTAAATATTTCCTCTGCATGAATTGAGCTCCATATTAGATAGTGTTATATCATTTGCTTCTGCCATAAAATATAATTAAAGATACTCATGAAGTGAGGGATAGTCTACAATGTTTACTTCTTTTTTTTTTTTTTGTCTTTTTTAGGGTTGCACCTGCAGCATATGGAGGTTCTGAGGCTAGGGGTCCAATCAGAGCTGTAGCCGCCGGCCTACGCCAGAGCCACAGCAACGCGGGATCCGAGCCGTGTCTGCCACCTACACCACAGCTCATGGCAATGCCGGATCCTTAACCCACTGAGCAAAGCCAGGGATTGAACCTGCAACCTCATGGTTCCTAGCCGGATTCGTTAACCACTGAGCCACGACGGGAACTCGCCATGTTTACTTCTATTTTTACCCATTCCATGTTCTTCATTCCTTTCTGAAATTTCCTTCCTTCTTCCGCTATTTCATTTCTCCTTAGAGAATTTATTTAGCTAGTCTTTCAGGGAAAGCTTGCAAATTCTCTTAATTCTCCTTAATGTGAGAACGTCTTGATTTCCCATTTGTTCCTGAAGGAGAGTTTCTCTGGATACAGACTTTGTGATTGACAGGAATTTTCCACTCCTGAAAAATGTTATTTCTGAATGTGTGTGTGTGTGTGTGTACACTATGCCACAGCCACAGCAATGCCAGATCCAAGCCACATCTGCAACCCACACCACAGCTCACAGCAACACCAGATCCCTGACCCACTGAGCGAGGCCAGGGATCAAACCAGCATCCTCATGGATGCTAGTCAGATTCATTTCCGCTGCACCACAATGGGAACCCCCTCTCTCAAGATTTTAGAAACCCCTGAAAGAACCTGATTGAGTGTTGCAAGCTTCTATGAAGTCTCAGGGGTTTCTACTCAGCTATAATTTCCCAAGAGCATAGAGACATAGCTCAAAATCCACTGTTCTGCTCCCATAGCTACTACTATTTTGGCAAATTATGTTGACGAAAAAGAAGGTTCTCACAGTAATTGATGTTGACATTTTTATCATTTCTACCTAAAATTTATTTATGCTGCAAATTACACCCTTCCACACAGCATTCATATACCTTTTCCTTACTAATAGATTTTTCTTACAGTGTTTGCTTTGAAACAGTTTTCTATCAACTTCAGAAATGGTGCTAGTTCATCTGGAATATTTATTGTAAACAAATACATTTTTTAGCTTCAACCAAGAATTTTACAGGATCATCTTTCTTATTAACGCTAAGCCTGTTGTAGGATAGTTGCTCCAATGGACTAAAAAAGTACTTTCCTCTCCATCATATACAAAATGGTGGGTGCAGTTTTAGATGGGGTAGTCAAGGGATGCCATCTCAAAAGAAGGCAACATTTGAACTGAGATGATACAATAAGAATCTAGCTACACAAACATTTGGGTCAATAGCCTCCAAGGCAAAGGAAACAAAAATGCAAAGGTTCCTGAGATGGGCACATGATACGCTTGTTTGAGAAACAACCCGGAAAGAAGTAATGGTGGATGAGCTCAAAAAGAATGATAGGAGTCATTTCTAAATGACCCGATAGGCCATCATCAGGACATTGGGTTTTATTCTAAGGGATTCCACTTGGATAAGAAGGCTTTGGAGGACTTTAGAAGGATTTTAAATGACATGATCAGATTTACATTGTATTTGTTTGTTGTTTTTTCTTTCTTGGCTGCACCCATGGCATGTGGAAGTTCCTAGGCCAGGGATCAAGCCCGCACACCACAACTGTGACCCGAGCTGATGCAGTGACAAGGCCAGATCCTTAACCCAGTGTGCCACCAGGGAACTCCTGATTTACATTTTAGCATCATCACTCTGGCTGTGATATAGGGAGTCCATTGGAATGGTGCCAAGAATATAATCAGGGAGAGCAGTGAGGATGCTATTGCAACGGTCCAAGCAAGAACAACTGTTTCCTCCGGACCTTGCTTAACCTGGGGGTGGAGGTGGTGGTTAGGTATATGTAACCCACTGGAATTTTTGAGGGTTTAGATTTAAAGGATGAAGAAAATGTGAAGGATCAAAAATGACCCCTAGGTTTTTGCTTGAGTAGCTGTTGAGCTGTGGTGGCATTTACTGAGATGGGGAAAACTGTCAGAAAACCACATTTGTGATGATAGGAAATCAAGTGCCCTGCTTTGGCCATGTTATATTTGAAACATCTTTTAGACATCTCAAAGAAGTGGTTAAGCAGAAGGCAGAATATGTGAATTTGGAGCTCAGAGAAGAGGTCTGGACTGAAGGTGAAAACATGGGCATCACCAGTACACACAGGTAATACATGAAACCATAGGACTGGAGGAAATCCTTTAGAGAGTACCGACAGATGAAAGAGCCCAACGTCCAAACTCCAGAATACTCCAACATTTAGAGGTGGAATAAAAGGGGGAGAAGTAGCAACAAAACTGAAAAAGCGACCAGGGTGGTAAGAAGATACGGTGTCACTGAAGTTAGGAGAGGAAATTATTTCAAGAAATATAAAGCATTCAGTCACGTTGAATGCTTAAGAGGTTGGATAATATGAGAACAGCAAAATGACTATTGAATCAATCCATATAGAATTTATTAGTGACTTTGACAAATGTATTTTCAGTGGTGTGGTGGGGGTGAGAGCCCAGCTGGAGAAGATGGAAGATTGAGTGGGTTAACTGATGAATGGATAAACAAAATGTCGCGTGTCTGTACCCTGGAATATTATTCAGCCATAACAAGGAATAAAGTACTGACACATGTTACAACATGGATGAACCTTGAAATATTGTGCTAAGGGACAAGCCAGTCCCAAGAGACCACATATTATATGATTCCATTTATATGAAATGTTCAGAATGGGCAATTCTATAGAGATAGAAAGAAGTAGATCAGTGGTTGCTTATGGTGTGGTAGGATGAGGGGTAGAGGGTGATAGAAAAAAGGGTACAGAGTTTGGTTTTGAAGATGAAAATGTTCCAATTCTATTGTTATACTAAAAATCATTAAAATTGTACCCTTACAATGGGAGAATTGTTTAATATGTGAATGATATCATCAATAAAGCTATTTTAAAAAAAAATTGAATGGAAAATGAGAAAGTGGAGAGACTATAGACAACTCTTGGCAAATATTTTTTCGCAAAAATTTTGCTTTGAGAGGGACTAGCTGGAGGAGTGTATAACAACAAAAGAGAATTTGTTTAAAGATGGGAATGATTAGAGTTCATTTGTATTTTACAGCACTGATGCAGCAGGAAGGGAGAAATTGGTGATGCAGGAAAGAGAGGAGATTCCGGAAGGTATTTCCATCTACCAGCAGGGTAGATATACCTGGAGGTCCTGTGGACTCTAATTCAAAATTATATCCCAAATCCACCTAGTTCTCTTCACCTCCACCACTGCTATCTTGGTGCAAGTCATCATCGTCTCTCAGCAGGCTATGGTAACCCTCTCCTAACTTGGTCTCTTCACTGCCACCCTGGGTGCTCTCAAATCCATTCTCTACCCTGAAGCCAGAGTGATCTTTCTAAAGCTGATCTTGGTTCCCCTGATTAAAACCTATCAATGACTCACCATTTCCCTTACAATATAGTCTGAGCTTCTTAGGTTGGCCAAGACTCTCCAAGGTCTGACCCCAACTCTACATCCTCATCTCTGATCTTTCTCCCTTTTACCCATTAGATTCAACCATCGTGACTTTCTTTCTGATCCGGGAATTCATGGCTATTCTCTTCTCTCACAACCCACTTCCCACCTCATCACCCCTGTGGCATATGCTTTACCTCCACTTCTCCTTTAGCACATTCCTCCCAGGTCATCTTCTTTGACCACCAATATTAAATTATGTCCCCTCTGTGTATTCCCATGGCCCCCTGAACTCTTGCTCCCATAATGCATAGCATACATTTTTGTATCTTTTCAATTATCTCTCTTCCTCAGTAAAGTATACGCATCACCAGGACGGAATCTACCTTTTCTCTGTTCACTGCTTGTGTTGGTTTGCTAGAACGACTATTGCAATGTACCACAGGCGGGGCAGCTTTAACAACAGAAATTGATTGTTTTGTAGTTCTGGAGGCTAGAAGTCTGAAATCAAGGTGTGAACACCGCAGGCTGTGAGGATGGATCCTTGGTTTCTTCCGCAAGCTGTGAGGGTGGATCCATTCCAGGCTTTTGGTGGTTTGCTGGTGATCTTTGGTGTTCCTTGGCTTGTAGATGCCTCACCTTGGTCTCTGCCTTCATGTTCACATGGTTTTCTCACTGTGTCCAAATTTCCCCCTTTTATAAGTACAGCTGTCATGTTGGTTTCAGACACACCCTAATGACTTAATTTTACCTATTACCTTTTTTAAAGTGGCTGTTTCCAAATCAGGTCATATTCTGGGGTAGTGGGGGTTAGGACTTCAATGTATCTTTTTTTTGGGGGGGCGGGGTGGGGGCTGGGCACACAATTCCGCACATAACACTGCTCCGTCTCCAGCACAAAACTAGTGCTTGGCTCCTGGTCTCTAATTCCCTCAACCAATGCTGAATGAATGAATGCATGCATGCATCCATGGTTGAGCTTTAGAGTGTCCGTGAAATGATAAGAAATGTTGTGGGGGGTGCACATATGTGCATGTGGGTCCGTGCTTTTCCCTGGGGACAGGCCCCCTAGCCTTTCAGCAGATTCTTAGTAATCTGTGGCCCTAGAAGGGCCAAGACCCACTAGCTTATAGGAAAACACTGCACATTTGCTATGATAGAGGGCGCGTCACCATATGGTCCGGCTTTGCTCTGCAGCCTGGACTCTTAAACCTCAAAGACCATGTCTCCAGTCACACTGAATCTCGTTCCCTCCATGGGTCATTCTCTTGTTTGGCTCCGAGCCTTTACATAGGCTGGTCTCACGTCTGCCTCATCCAGGATCCACCCTTGTTCATCTGGCAGATTCTTACTCATCTTTTCAAATATCAGCTATGGAGTTAGCCCCTCCAGGAGAGCTTTCCTGACCTCTCTGGGGAGAGGTCAGCATTTCTGCTTCTGGGATCCCTTGATCACACGTCCACTAAAGCACTTGCCATAGACAGATAGATCTGTTTCCTCCACTGAGATCCTGGAGGAGAGATACGAATGGTTACTCACCTCTGAGTTCCTACACTTAACTGGGTGTTGGTCACAGAACATGCCTTCAAGAGTGAATTTTAAAAAAGGAAAGAAAGAATCACTGCCCTGGGAAAGATAGATTCCAAGGTCAAGAATAACCTTCTTACTTCAACAATAAAATGTTTTGCTTAGTGAGCTAAATAGTGTTTGGCTTCCAGACATTGCGTGGCCACTCATGATGGATGATGATCTAGAAAGAGGCTATGCACAGATGGGAAGCAACCACCAAGTCCTCTTCTATATCTAAGCATCTCTGATCCCATGAAAACCTGAGTTTCCTTTTTTCTTTGCTTTTGACTGGAATAGGGCTTCTGGACTGGAAGGCATGTCACATTTGAACTGGCTGAGTAGGCCAGGGTTAGAAAAGGTACTTTCCAGAAGTTCATCATCCCAGGCAGACTCACGGTGCCTGGCTTTGCCTTCTCAGCACCTTTGACTTCCCATCTGAAAACTGACTAATACTTGTTAATTGTATGGTCTGAGATCCTTTGATGAAAACGCCATATTATGTAAATCTCAAGTATTGTTATGAATAATAAAAATGGATGAAGTTTCTATTGCTTACTCCTTGAGAGACATTGTAGAAAATGGAAGTGTCTTGCCAAGTCGCAGATCATATCTGCATTGTAGAAAAGAGACGGGTAAGACACATTCAACCCCTCAGTCCTTTGCATTCAACATAGCAACGTATTTCCAAGACTCTCCTTAGTCCATTCTGGCTGCTATAACAAATTACCATAGACCGGGTGGCTTACACACACCAGACATTTATTTTTTACACTGCTGGAGGCTGGAAAGTCCGAGATCAAGGCACCGGCAAATTTGGTATCTGGTAAGAGACCACTTCCAGGTTTATAGATGGTGTCTTCTTGTCGTGTCCTCACATAGCTGAAAGGGGCAAGGGATCTCCCTGGAGTCTCTTCAGTAAGGGCACTAATCGAATTCATGAGGGCTTCACCCTCTTGATATAATCACCTTCCAAAGGCCCTACCTCATAAGGCCGTCACGGCGAGGTTTAGGATTTCAACTTATGCATTCAGATGGGGACACAGACATTCAGTCCAAAGCACTTCCTGATTACTAAAATGCCCTAGAAGCTTTTGGTGTTATTGGGGGTTGTGCTCAGCCGTAAAGACGACGAAGTTTCGCCACAGCGGCTGTCTATGGTTCTGTCCACCTGGAGCAGCACGCCCCTTCCGGAAGATGCTCCTTTTTCTGCTCCAATCATCCAACCACGTGACTGCAGGACGACTGCTATGCCTTACAAAACTCTGTTGCCTCACACGGTGATTGGCATAGACGGGGACACCTAGTCCAAGCCAGGCCAATCAGAATCCCCCCGTGGATTTCCGATACTCGGCATTAGAAAAAGCCAGTGGAAATTCCTCTTCGCCAGCAGCTCTGGGAGGTGTGAGCACAGATCTGGCCAGCTGCCTCGTATCCAGCTGTGGGAAAGAAATTAGTCTGAAAGTATGAGGCTGGCACTCAGAGAGGCAGCGACGGGGGGCAGAGAAAGAAAGGGAGGGGGCCAGAAGGGAGAAAGAGTCCCATCAGTTATCTGAGGCTTTTGTTTCAGCTGCCCTTGACTCTCCCACGGCTGGGTTACAATAACTAATAAGTCTCCCGTTTTTTGTCATAAGCGAAATTCCAGCTCGGTTTACATCTCTGGCAGCCGCAAGAATCCTGAGCAATACACACATGGAACATGCCGTTACCTCCAGAAATGAATGAAGAGCCTTATAGTATATTTGGTATATCCAAGTATATTCAGCTCAAGACGGGGTATTTTCTTTTTTTTCCAAACCACTTTATTGAGGTACGATTGCCATCCAAAAAAACTGTACATTAACTACCAACATATATGACTTGATAAATTCGGAGATAAGTATACCCCTGTGAAACCATCATCACAGCCTTTGCCGTAAGCACGTCCATCACCTCCAAACTTTCGTCCCACGCCTTTTACTAGTATCCTTATTATTCTGTGATGAGAAAGAACACTTATACATAAGATTCACTCTCAGCAGATTTTTCAGTATACAATAGGTGTTGTTAACTATAGGCATTGTGCTGTACAATAGATCTCTGGGACTTGTTCTTTTTTTTCTTTTCTTTTTATTCCTTTTTTCTTTTTTCTTTTTTTTTTTTTTTCCTTTTTTGGGCAGCACCCACAGCGTATGGAACTTCCCGGGCTAGGGGTCGAACCAGAGCCACATTTTTGACCCACCCTGCAGCTTGCAGCCGCGCAGATCCTTAGTCCACTGAGCAAGGCCAGGGTTGGAACCCGAATCCTCACAGATACCATGTCGGGTTCTTAACCCACTGAGCCACAATGGGAACCCCTCACCTCTTTTTAAAAAAATTTTGACTGCACCCGCCGTGTATGAAAATTCCCGGGTTAGGGATTGAACGCGTGCTACAGCAGTGACCAGAGCCACAGAAGTGACAAGGCCGAATCCCTAACCACTAGGCCGCCGTGAAACTGCAGTCTTATAACCGAAACTTAGTGCCCTTTGACTAATGCTTCCTCCTTTTCCCGTTCCCCCAGCCCCTGGTCATCACCATTCCATTCCCTGTTTCTGCGAGTTTGACTGTTTTAGGTTCCCCACAGACGGGGTGTGGGACAGGACTTGTCCTTCTGCGGCTGTCTTCATGCACGGAGCATGCTCTCCCCCAGGTCCATGAGCCAGGATATTCTCTGTCAAAGGGACTCTTCTCGAGCATGTCCCTTCTTCCGCCTGTGGTAACGACCTGGCCAGTGAAAGGAAAGGGACTGCCTTGGACGTGAAAGGGTCTCTACAGATCACAGTCAGACTTCATTGTACAGCCAGGGAAATGGACGCCAATGAAGGGGTGATGCGCCCAGAGTCACGGTAACTTAGCAGCAGAGCCAGAACCAGAGTTCGTTTTTCCTCGTCTCTTCCCTCTAGTTTTCCAGAGACCCACCCCCAAATCTGAAATTATATAAATAAAATTGCAATGCATTTTTTAACACCCACACTTTCTTTTCTTCATGAAACACATATCAACTCCTCCCGACATTCGTTCTATCCCTTCCAGTTCATGAAGATGTAAAATATCAAGAGGGAGTTCCCTGGTGGCTCAGTAGGTTAAGGATCCAGCACTGTCCCTGCTGTGGCTTGGGTTTCTGCTGTGGCGCGGGTTTGATCCCTGGCCCATACCATGGGCGTGGCCAAAAAACAAAGAAAAGTTACATATCTTGTCATTGCCGTTGTGAAAATATGGCACCTATCTTGGAAATGGCAATGAGATTCACATCATCAAATACTTCCTCAGACGGAAAAGGGTGCAAGTAGGAGATTCTTGCTGGTTATCAACCAGTCAGTCGATCAATCAATCAGTCATTGAGTAGCCAGTAGGGACCTAGCACTGTTCTAGTTGTCTGCGGAACAAAAGAAATGTGAGGCCCCTGAGACACTTAAAATATATTACCTTGGATGTATTTTCCATTTTAAACATGCAGAAGCTTCCTGATGGCAGTTCCTCTTGTTACAAGAGGAAGCTACGTGGTGCAGTGGAAAGAGCACAGGCTTCGGAATCAGGCTGTGTTGGAACCGAATACCCATTACTGATTGTGCAAACCTGGAGAAGGTGCAGCCCACCATTCTCCCCATCTGTAAAGTTATTATAACAAACAATACTTTTATCCGTAGTTCTATTAATTAATAAATAGTATCAGTCTTCTTAGTTTGTAATTCATATCATCATTTCATAACAAATGTCAATGTTATTAATTAAAGGTACTATTAATCAATATTCTTAATCATGAATGCTAACATTAATCATGAATATTATCAGTAATGCTAATATTACTTAATGTTGCTGTTACAGATAGTGATATTAATATTTGTTATCCTTGTTATTATAGCTCTAACACCTACCTTCTAGGGTTGTTCTGATAATAAAATGATCTCATTTACTGGAATATAGTGAGTGCTCCTTAAATGCTAACTCATGTTATGATGAATGCCTGATATATGTTTGGGTCCAGTTGTTCAGGAAAGTCTGGCGTCTCAGGAAAGTTCAACAGGCAATTTAGGCAGCAGTGCAGTGTAGGAATGAAGAGCCCGTGTGACCTTGGGCAGATCACGGACCTTCTCAAGTCTCAGTTTTCTCATCTCTCAAATGCAGGTGAGTTTACCACAGAGGGTTGTTGGCACAATTTAGTGAGCTAATAACTGGAAAGAATTTATCATAGTGCATTTTTGGTCTGTTTTTGGTGTTTGTTTGTTTTTTGCTTTTTAGGGCCACACCCTCAGCATGTGGAGGTTCCCAGGCTAGGGGTCTCATCGGAACTGCAGCTGCCAGCCTACACCACAGTCACAATATGCAGGATCCAAGCCGCGTCTGTGACCCACACCATAGCTCACGGCAATGCCAGATCCTTAACCCACTGAGCGAGGCCAGGGATCAAACCTGCATCCTCATGGGTACTAGTCAGATTTGTTTCCTCTGAGTCACAATGAGAGTCCATTTGTTCACATTCGAGGCTGTTAGCATCTGTGCTGTAGAAACATTATGGCCATTTTATAAATTACTGCTTTTTTTTTTCCTGTCTTTTTGCTATTTCTTTGGGCCGCTCCCACGGCATATGGAGGTTCCCAGGCTAGGGGTTGAATCGGAGCTGTAGCCACCGGCCTACGCCAGAGCCACAGCAACGCGGGATCCGAGCCGAGTCTGCAACCTACACCACAGCTCACGGCAACGCCGGATCCTTAACCCACTGAGCAAGGGCAGGCACCGAACCCGCAACCTCATGGTTCCTAGTCGGATTCGTTAACCAGTTAACCACTGCGCCAGGACGGGAACTCCTAAATTACTGTTCTTGAGATACCATTTTTCTTTTCAATATTCACAGGTAGGAACAACTGAGCCATTCCTTATTCTCGTCTGCTTTTGTCACAGGTGTCTGAAAACAGCCTCAAGAAAGAGAGATTTAAGGATTCCTTTTATTTATTTATTTATTTATTTATTTTATGGCTGCACCTGAGGCATATGGAAGCTCCCGGGCTAGGCATTGATTCTGAGCTGCAACCTATGCTGCAGCTGTGGCAATGCTGGATCCTTTAACCCACTGAACTGGGATGGGGATTGAACCTGTGCCTCTGCAGCGACCCGAGCTAGGCCACATGCTGGATCCTTACCCATTGGGCCACAGTGAGGAGTCCTTAAGGATTACTTTAAAAAGCACTTACAGATTTTCAAGATGATACATCAAATTTCAAGAAGTCCCTATTATTTTTCAGAACAAGAGATACAGGCGTTCGGCAGTAACTTTTCTGGATACTAATGTGCTAGGCCATCTACTTTTGGGGGGACTTTCAAAGAAAAGGCACATCGTAAATATGTTTTAAAAGTTTTCAATGAAATGAAATTAATTCTCTAGGTACTCTGAGATTCTGTACAACTAATATTTTATCATCAAAATCCAACAGCTAATGAAGTTCTAAAAGAAAGAATAGATGATGTCAAAAGATTCCACTGTTTCAAAAGCATTCTGTAAAAAAAAAAAAAGGATCAATTTAAAATTGGTTACTGCATTAAAATTCTTAAAGCTAAGTTTCATAAAATAAGCCCATTTTTGAAATTAAATTAAAAAAAATTCCACTGGCCACGGTGTCAAGGAGGAAGCAGAAGGGAGCTGTCATTCATTGGCTGTCGGCCACGTTACATGATCTCATTTAAACCTCATGACAACTCCAGGAGCTGGGTGCTTGCATTATGTGCATGTTACAGAGCGAAAAACAAGCCCAGAGAGATGACGTAACTTGTCTAAGAGACACAGCGAATCAGTGGTGCAAACCTGGGTCTATTTCATTCCAAACTAACTCTCTATTCATTCCAGCTCTAGCCCTTACACTGACACTAAGGACCCACAGGCTCTTGGCTATGTCATCTTTTATTTGTGTCTTGTCTCTGTTAGGTTGCTTTGATCTTCAAGCAGGAGGGTAACTGACATCAGCTTAAAGGACAAATATATTTCATTTTCTCACCTAAGAAAAAGTTTGAAAATGCGTCGTGCCCGTGAAGAGAAGGCAACTCAAGCGCCCTGTTCCATCTTTGCCCTCTGCCCCCCTCCATGGGTAAGCACTGTCTCCCACTAACAGTGTACTCAGTGGCTCATGCAGTCAGTCAATTGCCTGACAACGTTGAAAAGCAGGGGGTGGGTATAGGGAAGAGGCTTTCTCTCTCAACGCCTCTCTCATTGACCACAGAGGGAAGCCCTTTCCAGAACCCCCTAGTGGACTTCCCGTTTGTCTCAGCCACCCAAGCTAGGCCACATGAACCTCCATGAGGTGATAAGAGAAATGGGTTTACTGAGCTTGGCTTGAACCCGTAAGGACAACGGCTGGGGATGTCTTTCCTGAAATCAAGGGCCCTGGGCTTGAAAGCTGGACATGAGCAGGGTCCTGCTATCAAGGAAGACATGGAGGCGGGAAGGCCATTGAGCAGGCACCCAAGCTTTGACTTGGGCCTCCATTTCCTTATCAACACATGAGCAAGTTGCTCTGGGCCACCCCTTAGTGAGATGGAGGAAGCTCTAACTGCAGTTAAAAAACCAAACAAAACCAAACCCCACTTAATCACAAAAATACACTTCATCAGCATATGCACGGTCAACTCAAGTTCCTTCCCCATCACTCAAACTACACTGGTCTTTTGGAAGTTCTTTCCCCCATCAAAGCTGACCTTGGCATTCCTTTTTTTACACCCAGGGATATTTTGTTTTATTTTTTAAATTATAGTTGATTTACAGTGTTGTGCCAATTTCTGCTGTACAGCAAAGGGACCTAGTCATACATATCCATCTATCTACCTATCCCCTTTCTTATATTATCTTCCATCAAGTTCTGTCCCCAAACATTGGATATAGTTCCCTGTGCTGTAAAGTAGGAAACATTCCTTTGAAATGAAAGTTTACAGATGGTGGTCCCAGGGGTGGGAAGGGGTGGGAAGGGGTGGGTAGGGCCTGGTCCTTCCTTGGCCTCCTGCCTCCCTCCACCTCACCATCCAAACACCTGACCTGAAACAATCTGGGTTGAGGAACTGATCCGCCCCATGCTGCTCACGCAAAGAAATAATGGTGGAAATAGTCCATTGCAGTAGCATAAGAGATCCAGAACGGATTTGTTTTCCGTTAGATTTCTAAGTGAATTATATTTGACCTCAGGTCCACCTCAATTGGAAGATTTTTTTTTAAACCATATTTTGCATTGTGCTAAAAAAAAAAAAAAACAGCAGCTGTCACATTTTCTTTAAAAGCAGCTGTCAGATGAATCTCGTAACAGTTTAGTGACTTAACCCCATCCCACCCCCAGGGTCTAGGGATCTGTACTGTGGCAGCAAGAATTCTCATTTATTATTTTGCATTCAGTGCTTAACCATCAGCCTCTGATCCCAGGGAAATGTAGACACTGAATGCTTGTCAAAATATTTGATGACATTTCTAAAATTGCACTACTATGAAAACTGTATTTATTTATTTTTTGCTTTTTAGGGCCACACCCACGGCATATGGAGGTTCCCAGGCTAGGGGTCGAATCAGAGCTACAGCCACGGCCTACGCCACAGCTGCAGCAACGCAGGATCCGTAGGTAGAAGATTTATTTTCCTATCTTTATTGGAAATGTAGAGTTTTTTCCCCCATTCCTTTTCCAAAAGACTGAGGGTGGACCATCTCTCCCTTTCGAATGCAGTGATTCAATCGTCATTTCAAGCTTTTCCTCTTTCCCTTTTAAATACTACCTGAGCCAGAAAAAATTGTGTACCTGACTCCTGTGCAAGTGGCAACTTTAGCTACTTCAAGCAAAATGGAGCGGAGGGGGAGGACTTGTCTTGCGAATCCAATCGGCCCTCACTGTCGCTAGGTGGCCTAGAATGAACGCTTCACCTCACCTTGGTCTCAACAGCCTTGGGAGGACGGAAGCAAATGGGCTCTACCAGTGATGGGCACGACTGGAGCGAATTTGTGTCCAATCTGCTCTCATGCCCACTGTTTCCAATCATGCAGATGATAAGCAGCTCCATCTGACTCGGGAACACTTTCCAGGGTTGTCCATCCCGTGACTCCTCAGAATTCCCTGAGGCCAGTTGAAGGGACCCGCTGGGAAGGTGCAGGACCTCATTCCCGGCACAGCTTTCCAGCCGCAGAGTTGGCCAAGATTGCACAGCTCTGCTACCAAAAGAGCAAAGCCTTCTTACCATTGATTTCATCTATGAAGTAGAAATTTCGGAGTTCTCGCTGCAGTGCAGTGGGTTAAGGAACTGGCATGGCCACAGTTGTGGTGTAGGTTGCAGCTGCAGTTTGGATTTGATCTCTTCCATAGGCCGAGGATGTGGCCAAAAAAAAGAAAACTCAAAAAAAGAGACTGCAGCTTCTGGTAAAAAGTGTACTAAGGACCTTAATGAGAACTAAGGGGTGATGAGAATTCAAATTAGATCATGATGAAAGTTTGAGCCCCTTAGGTGATCTGGAGAACTTGCTTCTTTCTGTTCAGGATTATTTATTTTGTTTGCTTCATGATAACAAAAACAAAAGAAAACAAAACATTTTTTCCTCTGCATTTTTCCTCCCTTTACTCCTTCTTTCTTCGCCACCCCAAACTTGCAGAAAATATTGTTCCATTACTTTCCCCTGATCAACATTAATTTCTCTCCGAATCCTCAACTTTAGCTGACACCCAATAAAATTATCCTTAATTTTTAAAAACCAAAAATGCCCAGTTTGTTCTTCCCGAATATGCCAATCAGACAAACCACTTCGCCAAATAAGAAATCAGGCTTACTAATAATTCCCCACAAAAGAATTGCACTGACAGACACGGGAAATTTATTTCATCCCTGTCACCAGACAAGTCGTTCGATTAGAATTTGTGCAAAAATAAGCCAGAGTCAAAAAAGTGTTCAAAAGGTCTGTTTGTTGCTGGTGGTTGGTAATTGTGTATTTCACTGAGGAAGACTTCCCCCCACCCCACCCCCAAGGCACAATCTGCTTATCCCTTCCCTGCTCGGCACTCTGTACCCAGCCTTTCCCCCTCAAACAACCGGTAGAACTCAAAAGTGAACCCCAAAGTTCCCGTGTGGTGTAGCGGGTTGGGAATCTGGCGCCATCAATGCAGTGGCTACGGTGGCCACTGTGGCATGGGTTCGATCCCTGGGCCAGGAACTTCCACATGCTGTGGGTGTAGCCCCCCGAAAAAGTGAGCCCAAGCCCCACCCTGATTGACCCAGGGTCCCTGAAATGCAGTCATAGGTAACATAATGAACGAAATGACAGAATTCAGAGCAGGGAGTGGGGCTCGTTCCATCCATTCTCCACTGATCTCTAAACAGGTGTGCTTTTACTACGCTGCTCACGTTGGGCATTTTTTACCCCTGTTATTTGCTCTATGGAGAAAATACAGCTTCATGCAGCCCTTTTTCTTACAAAGCATGAGCTTGCAAGTATCAAGCGATATTTGTAAGTGTGTATATTTGCTTGCTCGTTTGGGGGGGGGGCGTTGTTTGTTTGTTTGGGATTTTTGGCTGTGCCTGCAGCTTGTAGATGTTCCTGGGCCAAGGATCAAACCTAAGCCACAGCAGTGACCCGGGCCACTGCAGTGACCATGCCAGATCCTTAACCCACCGCACCACAGGAGACTGCTTGCTTGCTTGCTTGTTTTTGTTCCTAGCTTCATTGAAGTAAAATTGACAAAAATTATAATAGTTTTAATTAACTTGGTGAAGAACCTCTATTTTACTCACAAAGTGAATTTTGATTTTATTTATTTATTTATTTGTTTACTGGCAAAGAGCAATTAAGTTCTACTCTCTTAGCAATTTAAACAATACGGTATTGCCATGTATAGTCGCTATGTTATACATTAGATCCTCAGACCTTATTCCTCTTATAACTGAAAGTTTGTTTCCTTGAACCAATTCCTCCCCATTTTCTCACCTCCCCGCTCCTGGTAACTACTATTCTGCTGTTTCTTTTTTTCTTTTCTTTTCTTTTTTTACTTTTTGCTTTTTAAAATTTTTATAATGATTTGTATTTTTCCATTATAGCTGGTTGACAGTGTTCTGTCAATTTTCTACCATGGAGCAAGGTGACCCCGTCACACACACATATACATTCCTTTTTCTCCCATGATCATGCTCCATCATGAGTGACTAGATATAGTTCGCAGCAGGATCTCATTGCTTATCCATTCCAAAGGCAATAGTTTGCATCTATTAATCCCAAGCTCCCAGTCCACCCCACTCCCTCCCCCTCCCCCTTGGCAACCACAAGTCTGATTTCCACGTCTATGAGTTTCTTTTCTGTGGAAAGGTTCATCTGTGCTGTATATTAGATACCAGATATGAGTGGTATCATACAGTATTTGTCTTTCTCTTTCTGACTCACTTCACTTAGTATGAGGTTGCTGCAAATGGCTTTTTTTTGGGGGGGGCTATACCCTCGGCATATGGAGGTTCCCAGGCTAGGGATCTAATCGGAGCTATAGCTGCCAGCCTATGCCAGAGCCACAGCAACGCCAGATCCAAGCTATGTCTGCGAGCTACACCATAGCTCATGGCAATGCCTGATCCTTAACCCACTGAGCAAGTCCAGGGATCGAACCTACAACGTTATGGTTCCTGGTCAGATTCATTTCCACTGCGCCGTGGTAGGAACTCCCTCTTTTCTTTTCTTTTCTTTCTTTCTTTTTTTTTTTTTTTTTGTTATGGCTGCACCTGTGGCATATGGGAATTCCCAGGCCAGGGGTTGAATTGGAGCTGCAGCTACAGGCCTACATCATACCCACAGCAATGCCAGATCTGAGCTGCATCTCTGACCTACACTGTAGCTTGTGGGAATGCTGGATCCTCAACCTACTGAGCAGGGCCAGGGATAGAACCTGCATCCTCACTGACACTGTGTCGGGTTCTTAACCTGCTGAGCCACATCAGGACCTCCCCCATTTAAATCTTAAGATTTCTTGATCTATTTCTATGAAAAATGCCATTGGAATTTTGATAGGGATTACACCGAATCTGTGGATTGCTTTGGATAGTATGTAGTGTCCTTTCATGGCTTTGGTATCAGGGTAATGCTGGCCTTATAAAATGAATTTGGAAGCATTCTCTCCTCTTCAGTATTTTTTGGAAGAGTTTGAGATGGATTGGTATTAATTCTTTTTTAAATGTTTGATAGAATTTAACAGTGAAGCATCTGGCTCTGTACTTTTTTGTTTGGGGAGGTTTTTTTTTTCTTCTTCTTCTTATTAGTGATTTGATATCCTCACTGGTAATTGGTATGTTTAGAATTTCTATTTTTTTGTGATTTAATCTTGGTAAGTCTTATATTTCTAGGAATTTATCCATTTCTTACAGGTGGTGTGTATTTGTGGTGTATAATCGTCCATAGACGTTTCCTGTGATCCTTAGTACTTTTGTGTTATCAGTTGGAGTGTCTCCTCTTCCATTTCTGATTTTATTTATTTGAGTCTTTTTGTCTTAGTTCGTCTAACAATTGTTTGTCAATTTCGTTTCTTTCAAAAAACCAGCTCTTGGTTAACCTACTTCCTCTCTAATTTTTGTTATTTCCTTCCTCCTACTAACTTTGGGCTTAGTTTCTTCTTTTTATAATTCCTCAAGATGCAACATTAGACTTTTTATTTGAGATCTTTTCATTTTTCTTAATGTAGGTGATTTCACTATAAACTTACCTTTTAGAACTCTTTTGGCTGTATCCAATAAGTTTTAGAATATTATGTTTCCACTTTCATTTGTCTTGAGATATTTTTTTCTTTCCCCTTTGACTTCTCTGAGCCATTGGTTATTCAGGAGCAAGTTGTTTAATGTCCACATATTTGTGAATTTTCCAGGTATCTTCTTATAATTGGTTTCTAATGTCATATCATTATGATCCAAAAAGATGCCTCATATGATTTCAGTCTTCTCAAATATATTAAGACGTTTCAGGACCTAATATGATCTATTTTGGACAGTGCTCCATGTACACTTGATAAGAATGTGTATTCTGCTGCTCTTGGATGGAATGCTCTTTATATGTGTGTTAGGGCCGACTGGTCAAAAGTATAACTTAAGCCCCATGTTTCCTTATTGATTTTTCTGTCCAGATAATCTATCTGTTGTTGAAAGCAAGTATTGAAGTCCTTTCCTATTATTTTATTGCCATCTAGTTCTGCCTTCAGATCTGTAAATATTGCCTTATATATTTATTTAGGTGCTCTGATCTGAGTAAATAATTATAATTGTTATATGCTCTTGATAATTTATCAACAGACATTGGATAAATCAACCATGGTGGCTCCTTCAATGGAACAGCTGATAAAAAGCAGAGAGTAGATCTGTACGTATCCACACAGAAACCCTTTGAGATGTGATATTCAGTGAAGAAAAAAGGGACACAGAACCATATGCGTACTACAACCCCGTTTGTGTAAAAAGAAAAAAAGGAAGGAAAATCAAGCCTATGTACAGGCAAACAAGTAAAGCCTGTAAGAAAATGCAAGGAGACGTTGACAGTGGCTAGGCTTCTGGGGAGGGTGAGCGGATAGAGGTGTACTCATTTTGAACTTTTAATGTTTGAGAAGGTTTTTTTCCTTACAACTACCATGTGCTATTTTTGCAACCAATAGGCTTTTTTTGTCTTTTTGCCTTTTCTAGGGTCGCTTCTGCAGCATATGGAGGTTCCTAGGCTAGGGGCTGAATCGGAGCTGTAGCTGCCGGCCTACTCCACAGCTCATGGCAACGCCAGATCCTTAACCCACTGAGCTAGGGCAGGGATCGAACCTGCATTTTCGTGGATGCTAGTGAGATTCGTTTCCACTGAGACACAATGGGAACACCTCATCTAAAAAATTTGAACTTTTTTTTTTTTTTGTCTTTTTGCTATTTCTTGGGCCGCTCCCTCAGCGTATGGAGGTTCCCAGGCTAGGGGTCTAATCAGAGCTGTAGCCCCCGGCCTACGCCAGAGCCACAGCAACGCGGGATGCGAGCCACATCTGCAACCTACACCACAGCTCACGGCAACGCCGGATCCTTAACCCACTGAGCAAGGCCAGGGATTGAACCGACAACCTCATGGTTCCTAGTCGGATTCGTTAACCACTGAGCCACGACGGAAACTCCTAAAATTTTTAACATTTTTATACATTTGCTGCATCTCTGAATATATGTGTGTGTGTAGGTACATGCATGTGTGTGTGTGTGTGTGTGTAAATTGTGGGACACTTGAAAGTAAATTGCAGACTTTTTTTTTTAAAGTTGCAGACCTTTTAACAGCACTTCGCCCTTATTTACTTCAGCAGGTATTGCCTAAGAACAGTCTCCTACATAAACAGAGTGCCCTAATCACACCTAAAACATTTAACATTGATGAAATAACAATAAAGGTCCAAATTAATATTTCCTAAATTGTCTCATAATACCTCTTCTAACTTTTCCACTCTGATATCCAGTCAAGAATCATGCATTATGGAGTTCCCATCGTGGCTCAGTGGAAACAATTTGACTCACATCCATGAGGACGCAGGTTCAATCCATGGCCTCCCTCAGCGGGTTAAGGATCTGGCGTTGCCAGGAGCTGCAGTGTAGGTTGCAGACCGGGCTCAGATCCAGTGTTGCTGTGGCTGTGGTGTAGGCCGGCAGTTGTAGCTCCGATTGGACTCCTAGCCTGGGAACCTCTATATGCCGCGGGTGTGACCCTAAAAAGATTAAAAAAAAAAGACTCACGCATTGCGTTTAGATGTCATGGTCGTGTCTCTTTTGGCTCCTACAAAACGATCCTCCACCCCCACTTCTGCCCTTACCTTTTGAGTTTTGTATCTTGGAAGAACTAACTGCTCGGTGGCTGGAGTTCTTGCTTCATTTCCCCCTCTCATTCCGTTCTCTTTCTTTTCTTCTAGTGTTTGCAAAAAGGAGTCTCCAGTTTCTGCCATGATCCTCTGTTGAGCCCACTGTGATCAGGCTTTCGCTGCCATAGTCCGTCTCCATATCACAGTCATCAATCCCCTCTCTGCTCCCCTGCGACCGCCACCTTCCCAGTGACCTCCATGCTTCCAAAGCCAAAGATCAATTTTTTTTAATATAAGGTAGGTTTTATTCATATTTCCTTTCTGCCACTATAGTTGATTTACAGCGTTGTGTCCATTTCTACTGCACAGCCCAGTGCCGGAGGTCAACTTTCAAGCCTTACCTTCCTTGACCCATTCGTGGCACTTGACACAGGGGATTACTCCACTTCCCCAACACCCTTTGTCTGCTTAGCTTCCAAATCAACACAGCCCCCCTTGTTTTGTTTTTTCCTGCCTCACCAGCCACGCCTTGGTCTCCTTAGCTGGCTTCTCCTCACTTTCTCACCCTTAAACATTGGCGGGCCCCCAGCCTCAGACCTCTGCTTCCTGCCATTGCTCACTTCCCTGCTTCTACGCCAACCGCATAGTCTATTCTCAAGCCAGCAGCCAGAGTGGTCCTTTAGCATGCTTGAGTTAGAGCATGTCCCTCCTGCCCCTCCTCGAACCAGTGGCTGCCCCCGAGGGGGCCCGCCTCCATCGTTCAGCTCCCACGGGGCTCCTGTGATGCTGTTTCCTCTCCACGCCTCTTCTGGCCAAGGGCCCCCTGCCCCCACCCCATCCCTGCCATCTCTGTGACCTTGGCTCCTCTTGCCCCCCTCCTTGGGTCACTCTACTCCAGCCAGCGACTCCCCTTGATGTTTCTCAAGCCTGTTTCTGGGTCACCCCTTCCCTTCGTGAAGGGCCCTGCCCAGTGCAAGCTTCACGGAGCCCCCCTGCCTTCCCATTCTCTGTACAATAGCAACCCAGCCTCCACCCCGCGGGCAACCCCCGCTCTCTGAACCTGTCTTATTTTCTCTCTCCCGTCCCCTAGCCTAGTATGAATTCGTGGTTAATGTCTTTACTGCTTGTCTCTCTGCACTAAAACATAAACTCCAAAAAGGAGAGGCTTTGGTTTTGTTCACAGCTCCGACCCCGTTCGTTGTCTGGTCTGGCCCGAGGGAGGCCCTAAGGAAGCAATTTCCTGAAAGGAAGAATGAACGCACAGGAGATGTGTGTGCATACACGCAAAACCGGCCACAGAGGTACCTGCTTCTCTCGTGCGTGAATTTATAGCCACTACGTATTATCTTTGCCATTAGAAAAATATAAACAATCGGGATTTTTAAAAGGGAAAGAGCTTCCAAGAGCCAAAAAGCTGCTCGGGAGAACCGGTCGGGCAGCAGGTGGCAGGGTTGTTTCAACTTTTGCTTCTCTCTGCCAGGCTGCGTGCATCAGAGGCCACAGGCGGCTGGCCGGCTCCTGGCACAATGCCAGGAAGTGTGGCTTGAATGCAGGGACCGAAAAGGCTGCAATGACCATAGGGCATCATGTGGCCAGTGGCGGTATCTGGGTGTGAGGTCACCGCAGATTTTTGTTTTAATCTTTATTAGGCTTTTGCGTATGTTTTGATTTTTTCCGTATGGACATGTAGTACTTGTGGACTAGAGAAAAGAAAAGCATTTCATTTTTTAAAAGAAACGTTTCTTTTTGTCCTCACCCGCAGCTGTGGAAGGTCCTGGGCCAGGAATAGAACCTGTGCCATAGCAGTGACCTGAGCCACAGCAGTGACAATGCTGGATCTTTAACCCTCTAGGCCACCAGGGAACTCCCATTTTTAAAAGGAACATTTAAGAAAGGATGTGTGTGTGCGTATAATTGAATTGCTCTGTTGTACAGTAGAAATTATCGCAACATTGAAAATCATCTCTACTTCAAAGTGAATCCGTTATCCATTCTTTTTCAGATTCTTTTCCCACATAGGTTATTACAGAATATGGAGTAGAGTTCCCTGTGCGCTACAGCAGGTCCTTGTTGGTTAATTACAAAGGCATATTTAAAGAACAGCAGTAACAAACCCTACTTTAGCCATGAAGACACGAGTTCGATCCCTGGCCCCGCTCAGTGGGTTAAGGATCCGGCATTGCCATGAGCTGTGGTGTAGGTGGCAGACGCAGCTCAGATCCCCTCTTGCTATGGCTGTGGTGTAGACCAGCAGCTACAGCTCTGATTCTGGGAATCTTCATGTGCTGTGGGTGTGGCCCTAAAAAGCAAAAAATAAAAAAAAGTAAAGAAAAAAGAAAATAATCTAGGAAAATGTTTTCCTCAGACACTTTTCCCTCATCGTCCTCCCCAAGTTTTTCTCTGCTTTCTAACAG
Organism: Sus scrofa; assembly: GCF_054392235.1. Taxonomy (NCBI): domain Eukaryota; kingdom Metazoa; phylum Chordata; class Mammalia; order Artiodactyla; family Suidae; genus Sus; species Sus scrofa. Next base: position 121,957,313 of record NC_139401.1, read on the forward strand.
GTGCTCTCACCAGAGGCCATCCGAAGCGGAATGCTCTTGTCCTCGCCAACATCAACCAACCCTTAACTGAAAGGTGCATCTCTTCGTGGCTGAGGCTGGAGGCAGGAGGGCCAGGAGGTGCTCACACTGCCAGCTGTGTGACCATGGCTCGTGTCCCTTGGCCTCTGGGACCTACATGCCTCCCTCATCTCTGGGTTAAGATCTGGCTGTTGGAGCTGCACCCCGACCCCCTCCGCTTACCGCACACAGACAACGCCCCCAGGCCTGCACCCGGAGCTCAGGACAGGAAGGGCATGAGGCGCCTCTGCCCCTCGGTGTTTCACCCGCTTACCCGGCACCTCTTCCATCTCCCAGCCCAACTCTCCTCCCAACCCGCTCCCAGCCCCTGACGCTGTGCCTGGTCTGCCTGTATTTCCGTCAGAGCTCCCTTGGAGGCAAGGAACAGAGACCCACTCAAGCTGGTTCAACAACGAAGCGTGTGAGGGAGCGGGAGGGTGGGTACAATCTCTCTAAGGAGACCCCGATGGCACGGCGCCCCCGGGAGAGCCCGTGTTCTCTCTCTCCGAGTCTCTGCTCCTCTCTGCGTATCTTCTCCATTCTCCTCTTTCTCTTGACCGCTTTCCTCCTAACTTTTGCTCATAGAGGATCCCTCACATGTGGCCCAGCTCCAAGGTCGGCTTAAGCCTTTTGGTCCCACCTTAAATGGTGGCTCAGACTCTCTGCTCCCCCATAGCACACTCCTAAGAGGGGGAGCTGATTGCTCAAGCGTACCCCCAGCCAGGCCACAGGAGTCCTGCATAGGGCACCAACCTGCCAATGAAGGGCCCATCACTGGTGAAATGCCCACCAATCCTGCTGCAATTGCACAAGACTGGGAAGGGCAGGGTCTCCTGGACATTTAGGGTTGCAGGAGCGATGGGCAGGGCTAACTCCCCGTGGGTGGGCAGGCACATGGTTAGCACCTCTAGTCCGGCAGGTCTGGAAACTCTGCTCTGAAGAAAACCTGGACCAAAGAATCCCGTCTACTTATAAGTACTTGCAAATCCTACAGATATTCGTGTGCCCTGAACGATATTCAGAGACTCTTAGGATCGTCAGGTCTTGGCGTTCCTGTTGTGGCGCAGTGGTTAGTGAACCCGACTAGGAACCATGAGGTTGCGGGTTCGATCCCTGGCCATGCTCAGTGGGTTAAGGATCCGGTGTTGCCGTGAGCTGTGGTATAGATCACAGACGTGGCTTGGACCCCGAGTTGCTGTGGCTGTGGTGTAGGCTGGCAACTGTAGCTCGGATTAGACCCCTAGCTTGGGAACCTCCATATGCCGCAGGTGTGGCCCTAAAAAGACAAAAGACAAAAAAAAAAAATTTGTCAGGTCTTAAGGTCCGCTAGGCATATTAATACCTGGCCTTGGCCCTGTCATTTTTTTCCCCCACTGCCTCTTTTTAAGTACCTTGGTTGAAACAAAGTTTTGTATAGCCACACAATGGAATATAAGTCAGCCATACAAAGGGACGAAGTACTGATAACATGACATGGGGTCATCTTGAAAACATTATGCTAAGGCAAGAAGCTAATCACAGAAGACCACATACTATCTGGTCTTTTTGAGGTCCTGAAACTTGTAAAATTCTAGAATTAACTCTGGTGATAGTTGCACACATCTGTTAATATACTAAAATTCACATCTCAAAAACTCGAAGTGGCAGAACTGCAAAGAGCCTTTTTTTGAAATTGTTCAACTGAAAGAAAAATATTAGACACTTTAACTTCCAATTCACTTAGCCTCGTCCTGAGATGAGTCATGAAATACACAGAGATACAGATCCCAGCAAGAGATAGTCCAGCGTGGTAGTGAAATTCCATCCCAGAGCACATGGGCCTCTCACACCCAGTTTGAAGAATGAAAGCGTAAGGGGATACGTGCACGGACGGTGGCCTTAGACCCTGCCAAGGAGTCGTTCAAGTTTAACAGAGCACCTGCTCTTGCTTGTGGGACGGGGTGCATTTAGATGCAGGACTGGCTGTGGCCAGGAGGTCAGAATTTATTTTAGAAAAAGGGGAAAGTGGCCCAGCTTGTTTGACTGACCCATGAGTGATTTTCCGCATCACAGCTGCATTTGTAGGACTTCAGGTTGTCATCTCAAAGTGTTTTGAAAGGTAAGAGGAGCAGTGCTGTGCTTTTAAAACTACGAGCATAAAAGAAACACGGGGGAAAGTCCAGTGTAGCTGTGTAGGAAAGAACCAGCCGTAGCGCAAGGTTTTTCAAGGCTGACCTTCATAGAGGCTAATTTATACTCATTAAAAAAGTTCAGTGTCTGTTAGAAGTCTTCAAACATATTTAACCATTATGGATTTCGTGGAGTATTTTTTTTTATGGCCACACCCTCGGCATATGGAAGTTCCCAGGCCAGGGATCGAATCTGAGCTGGAGCCGCAACAATGCTGGGTCCTTTAAGCCACTGCGTGGGGGATCAAACCCATGCTTCTGCAGCAACCCCAGCCACTGAAGTCAGAGTCTTAATCCACTGCGCCACAGTGGGAACTCCAACCATTATATATTTTGAAGATTATAACCTAGAGCTAGCTCACCAACATGGGCTTATGGATCACTCATGGCAAATAGCAGAAAACATAATTTGGTTTTCGCAGTGAGTTGGTGCTGAAAAAAAAAGTCACCAAAATATGATTTATATGCTGATTTAGCATTTATTACAAAATTGTAAAATACAGAAATCAGATCACTTTAATTGACACTAAAAAGTACAACATATGGAGTTCCCTGTGGCCTAGTGGTTAAGGATCTGGCATTGTCACTGTTGTGGCATGGGTTCCATCCCTGGCCTGGGAACTTCCAGGTGCCACAGGTGTGGCCCCCCTCCCAAAAAGCAGTGCAGCACACAGCAAGATAAAGCTATACTTCTTTACATTTTTGTATGAAATATGATATGTACCATAAGACATTTAAAAATGAGAACAGTGGAGTTCCCGTCGTGGCGCAGTGGTTAACTAATCCGACTAGGAACCATGAGGTTGCGGGTTTGGTCCCTGCCCTTGCTCAGTGGGTTAAGGATCCGGCGTTGCCATGAGCTGTGGTGTAGGTCGCAGACGCGGCTCGGATCCCGCGTTGCTGTGGCTCTGGCGTAGGCCGGTGACTACAGCTCCGATTCAACCCCTAGCCTGGGAAACTCCATATGCCGCGGGAGCAGCCCAAAGAAATAGCAAGAGACAAAATAAATAAATTAATTAATTAATTAAAAAAATAAATAAAACATAAAAATGAGAACAGTGAGGTATTCTTTTCAGCAAATCCCCCATGACACCCACTTTGCCTCATTTAGGAAGGAGGGTCCATGATCCCCATGTGAGGCTATTAATAATAAAATACTACATGTATTCTTGAACTCGCTTTTTCCTGCCTGCTGGTGTGAAGATCCTGTTTTAAAAAGGTCTGTGTAGGAGTTCCCACTGTGGCGCAGCAGAAACGAACCCGACTAGTATCCATGAGGATGTGGGTTCAATCCCTGGCCTCACTCAGTGGGTTGGGGATCCTGAACTGCTGTGAGCTACGGTGTGGGCCACAGACGAGGCTCAGATCTGGCATCGCTGTGGCTGTGGTGTAGGCCTGCAGCTGTAGCTTCAATTCGACCCCTAGCCTGGGAACCTCCATATGCTGCAAGTGCAGCCCTAAAAAAACAAAAACAAAAACAAAACAAACAAACAAACAAAAAACCATAAAAAGGTCTGCATAGCCAAAGGAAGAACACAAACTGGCAACATTTGGAAACTCTTAGAATAGACTCTGAAACTCATGAATTATTTGGTATTCTGCAGCTGTTTCCCTCCAGTTTTTAGAGATGGGGTTGGTTCAAACACTTTGAAGTGTTTTGGCTTCTTGCTCGCTGGATGCAGATAGAGTTTGAAGACATAAATCTCTGCTTCTAGTGACACACTCTTCTTCTTTCTGTCACAAGCTCGCAGGAACCGAGTGGATGAAATAGACCCATCTAATAGATAAGACATTATAAACACTAATATCACAAATACATGTCACGGCCAGGGCAGCCTCTGCCCGTTCCCTCCCCTCTCCACCCCGGAGATGCTTTTGGTACAAAAGAATGAGTAGATCCTCACCCAGATTCTCTTTTCAGAGACTGCGGGAGGTAGCCCTGCCCTGGAATTTGACCTAACCTCCAAAATAAAGCAAAAAAAAAAAAACTTTCCATTTCAAAGCTTCTGTCAGCGGAGTAGGCGGCTCTGCGATAGGTTTACTTTCTCTGCCTCTAAGAGCACCTGCCCCACCCACCCAGGGCACCGTCTGAAAGCAGGAGGAGAAACAAAACAATGACATTCACTTCGGGTAACAGTAGACCTTGGCAGGGCCAGGGGGCAGGTTTCCAGAACCTTTGGGAAATGTTTCTCTTCCTCAGTTTGAAGGAGACTGGACCGTCCTGGATCACTGATGGGGACCCGCGTTGATCCCAGGAGGGTCAGACCATCTCCTAAGGGTCTGGGCTTTTGAGTCCTAGGTCCGCATTTACCATGTGTCACTTGGAGCCTCAAATATGTCATTTGCAAAATGTTGATAAATACGGTCCCTACGTGATGGAGTCACTGTGAAAGTTAAACTGCCGTCTCTCACTGAGTCTAGGACATCAACTGCAGGACAGACCACTTTTTGTGTACCACTGCAAAAGAAAAATCAGAGTTCCCTGGTGACTCAGAGGGTTAAGGATCCAGCAGTGTCATTGCTGTGGCTCAGGTTGCTACTGTGACACAGGTTTGATTCCTGACCCGGGAACGTCACATGCTGTGGGTATGGCCACAAAAAAATCAAGAAAAGGGGAGACAGGGAAGGAAGGTATCCCTTAAACTCTATACTCCATAGATATCGAGACATCCTGGTACCAGAAATGTTAAAATGTGAAATGTGGGAGTTCCCGTCGTGGCGCAGCGGAAACGCATCCGACTAGGAACCATGAGGTTGCAGGTTCCATCCCTGGCCTCGCCCCGTGGATTAAAGATCCTGAGTTGCCGTGATCTGCGGTGTAGGTCGCAGATACGGCTTGGATCTGGTGTTGCTGTGGCTCTGGCGTAGGCCGGAGGCTACAGCTCTGATTCGACCCCTGGCCTGGGAACCTCCATATGCCTCAGGTGTGGCCCTAGAAAGACAAAAGACCCCCCAAAAAAAAATCCTAATTGACGAAGTGTAGTAGTAAATACTGACGAGGTGCAGAGCGCAGTGCTCGGCCGATGGCAAGGGCTGACTGTTTGCAGTTATGAAGTGGACCGTCCCTCCGGGGAGGCAGTCCTTCCTGCCTTAAAAATACAGGCCGTACTTAGAAAGGAAGCCAGGGACCAGGACGTGTCCGCGGAAGACCCTCGGACAGGGTCAATTCTTTCATGCTTTTCAGTTTCACAACACAAAGGCAAAAGCCCCTCTTAGTGTCCGGTTGTACATCCCCTGCCCCTCATCGTCATCTCTCTAGTTACCCTCATCCCGGCCTTCGAGCATCGCCCAGGACTCCCGCAGAACCCTGCGCGGGGAGGATGAGGAGGGCCCGGGGCTGGGACCCAGGCATAAGAGCGGCTGTGCCCTGGGAGGGACCGTTGTCCAGGAACCGCATGTGCTGACAGCAAACCCAATGGACATCTAACTGGAGAGTAAACCTGAGGCGCCAAAACCATGCACGTTACCGAAACCATGGGATGTATGTTCTTTCCCCAAAGATCTTTCTAAACCAGTGGTGCCTCTTAAGACATCCAATAGCACCTCAGGATCGAGCAAGTCCCAGCAGAGGTTAAATGGCACGTACAGTCCAATCCCAGTCCCATCTTCGCGCACTGGGGACCTCTGAGGGACAGTGCAGGGCAGTGGCAAAGGGCACAGGTCACGGACTCTCCCTGCATTTCAGCCCAGCTCTGCCACTTACCAATGGAGTTTGGGAGCGTTCTTAAATCCCTCTCATCTTTGGTTTCTTGTAATATGAGGACATTATTGAAGATCCCACTGTCATGCGGTGGGTTAGGAATCCGACTGCAGCAGTGCAGGTCCCTGCGGAGGTGCAGGGTCCATCCCCAACCTGGCACAGTGGGTTGAAGCATCCAGTGTTGTCACAGCTGCGGCATAGGTCACAGCCATGGCTCGGATTAGATTTCTGGCCCAGGAACTTCCATATGCTGCCGGTGCGGCCATAAAAAATAAAATAAAATAAAATACAGCCAATCGTGGAGTTCTTGTTGTGGCACAGCAGAAAAGAATCTGACTAGGATCCATGGGGTTGCGGGTTCAATCCCTGGCCTTGCTCAGTGGGTTAAGGATCCGCGGTTGCCGTGAGCTGTGGTGTAAGGTCGCAGATGTGGCTCGGATCGCACATTGCTGTGGCTGTGGTGTAGGCTGGTGGCTATAGCTCCGATTCGACCCCTAGCCTGGGAACCTCCATATGCTGTGGGTGCAGCCCTAAAAAGCAAAAAACAAAACAAAACAAAAATATAGGGACAATCATAATATTTCCTACTTCGCAGAGCTGCTGGAATGATAAAAAGAGCTGATCCAAATGAAGCTTGTTGAACACAGCAAGTGCTCAATAAATGGAGAGCATTTTCATCTCTCGTTTGACTTCCCGGTGTCTCGGGTGAAGGGCCTCCCCTCAGGGTTCGGGGAAGGGGCTGGCTCGGACGCTGTGAGGCCTGGCCAAGCTCGGCAGACTCTTCTAGGCCTTCAGAAGGCGCTCGTGCGAGGCCACCAGGCGCCTGGGGAAGCGCGGCTACCCCAGACCAGGCGCGCCTTCATCCCCGCTGGGACTGTGCACCTGTGCACCTCTGCCGACTTAACCCCCAAAACAACTCCTCTTGATTTTGGTTTTGTGTCGCTCACCTTTTTTGAGAGTCTCCGACCTGACTCGGGTCTGTGAGACGCCCCAAAGGACTTTCTTGGGCAAAGGAAACGCTCAACCCAGCGGAAAACAGACACCGCCATCCTGAAGCAACGGATGACCGGGTGCCGAGAAATAAACTCGAAATGAATGGTTCCGGGGCTAAAGGGACCCCGAATTAAGGTCTGGAGGGGATGGTGGCAGGGAGCCCGTGGTAATCAGAGAAACCCCCTTCTCTCAAGCTTACGTCCTCTTCTCTCTGCGTATCTGCACCTGTGCACCTCTGCTGACCTAACCCCCAAAACAACTCCTCTTGATTTTGGTTTTGTGTCGCTCACATTTTTTGAGAAGCCCCAAAGGAAACATCCTGAAATTGACCCGCAGATCACGGGACGTAAGTACCAGTTTGGCACCTCGCTCCCAGAGACTGTCTCCGCCTATTTTGCTGCAAAGGCCAGTTAGGCTGCGCCTCTCTAGTCTCTGTTCACTCTGGCCTGTCCCTCTGGGAATGTACATGGGTCTTTGGTTTGAAGATTTCAGATTCTCCTCCTCGGCATGTGTCTCTGGGGGCAAGACCGGAACCACACCCAGCCATCAAACCCAGGAGCACACTCATCCGCCTGCCGTCACAAGCACACTGCTCCAACCAGCTGACGAGACACAACTAAGCCAACTGAGGCATTACCACGGCGGCTCTCCCGAGGAGGCCCGGGCGGGATTTCTTGCCATAGACCATAACCAAACTGTGCAACTGTATCCCAGTATTCAGCGAAACGTGCCTTGGGCTCGGTGGTTCTGAAAATGAAATCAGTCATCTCTGAAAGGTAGTCTGCCTGTGCCCACCCAACTCATAGTTTCCAGAAAATACGATGGTGCTCCCTGGCACATCAGAAGTTCATAGCCCTGATTGAGGAAGAGGCAGGTATGACAAACACGTGGGGGAAACGTGTGGGTGGGTAACAAATAATTACAAGCCAGCTGGTAGACATTTGGGAAACTATTGTTCTAGGTGGGCTAGGTCCTTAGAGGCTAAGTCACCACCTCCAAATTTTCTGGAAGTTAGTTGGGGAGGAGATGCATATGCATGAGATGAGCATCATACGCAGCATTTAAGCCAGGAACACTGAGAGCTAAAACATGTCCCAGATCAATGGGAGAAATCAGAATAGCATCATGATTAAGAGATGGGCCGGGGAAGTGAGCTGCCTAGATTTAGATCCCGCCACACCACCCACAGCTCAGCGAGTTAATTCACCTGCTCGGGCCTCAGTGTCCCGATCTGTAAAATGGAGACAGTAACAGGAGCACTGCCTTATGGAATACTTGTAAGAGGACGTGTGTCATCATGTAGACAATGATCCCACCACAGCGAAGCAAATGGTGAATGCTCTTTATGATTGTTTCTGAGTTCGACATGTTTCTAGAATGTTCGGCTGACTTTGGCAGCTAGGCCCGTTCAGCGAGCAGCCCTGACGGACAGAACAAATCAAAGGCAGAGGAGAGGCGAGCGGCTGTGAGTAAAACTTCCAAATTCAGGTCACCGATTACCGCCCGCGAGGCCTTGTTCTTCCACACGCCCACCTTTGGGGGGCAGGGGAGCGGGGGGAGTGTTTCCACATGGAAATTAAAGATTGAAATTGCTTATTTCGGGAAAAGTGAAAACAAACAACATGGAGATAGAATTGGGGCCGTCCCCACCTACTTCCTAGGCAGCTTCATAGGAAGCTGGCATTGGCCCTCCGAGCCGTGCGGGGTCACCTGGGCCTGGTTCTGTCACACACCTACTCTTTTCTATTCCACCATGTAACAAAGAACCAAGTCACCATTCTTTGGTTACTGATCACTTTGATGAGTGCAACTCTTCATTTCCTAGTAACCGTTTCCTTCCTCATTACTAAGCCCTACCACCCGAAGGCCTCCGAGCCCTTCCACTGTGACTCAGAACAAGAAGCCCGCATGGCAAGCCCGGCGCCATGAATCAGAGCTTTTCCAGTGTTTGTTGATAGGAAGGGGAGAAGGCAGGTATGGCAACAGCGATCACAATATCTACGGCCCTGGAAACCTCGCAAACCAATTTCTAGTCACTCGTCATCTGAAGATTGTTCCTGAGGGGTAAAGCACCTTGAGGTGAGGGCGGAAACGATGACGCAGAGACGCCGAAAGGCTCCCTCTCTGCCCCTCCTCGTCCCAGGCTCCTTTCCCTCCCTTGGCCCCCATGTGCTTCATGCTTCCGGATGCGGAGCAGAGGATTCGACACCAACTTCACAAAAAGGTGTTGCTAGTCCCGAGTGGTGACCGCTTTGGGCAGTGTTTACAAGTCACGGGGACTCGAGGCTAACATATCTCCGACCCCCCAAGCCCTGGAGACCTGCAGCCCTCCAGTCCCAGAATGCGATGAGCTAGTTGGGCTGAGACCTTTCGCAGTCATCCCAAGGAAACCATTCTCCCCGCACGGGCCGTTCTCCACCCGAGGGCCCCTCTTCCTTTTCTTCACAACACTCATTACTGTCTAAAATCTTCCTGACAATGTATCAATTAATTGGTTGCCGTCTGTCTACGCTTTCAAGAATGGAACGTACATGAGGACGGGGCTCTGGTCTGTTTTGTTCACTCCCAGAACAGTGTCTGCCACACAACAGGTGCTCCGTAAATATTCAGGAAGTGAATGAAAACATAAGGAACCGAAATGATTTTTTTTGCCACACCCATGGCACAGGGAAGTTCTGGGGCCTGGAGTCCAATCTGAGCCGCAGCTCTGAGCCACGCCACAGCCACGGCAATGTTGGATCCTTAACCCACTGTGCCTCAGCGGGAGCTCCCTGAAATGATTTTTGAACAAGTTCTGAAAATACATTGTTCACGTCCCCATAGCTTTTGATAACTCAGATCCCGCACATGTTTTTGTCTTTTTAGGGCCACGCCTGGGGCCTATGGAGGTTCCCAGGCTAGGGGTCGAATCAGAGCAGCACCTGCTGCCCTACACCACAACCACAGCAATGCCAGATCCGAGCCACATCCTCGACCCACACTGCAGCTCACAGCCACGCCGGAACCTTAACCCACTGAGCGAGGCCAGGGATCGAACACGAGTCCCCATGGATACTAGTTGGGTTCTTAAGCTGCTGAGCCACAACGGGAACTCCAACCCCATACTTTTTTTTTTATGGGGCAAACAAGACAAGACTGTCTGTCCCACCTGTACACAACATAGCATAGGGCTGTGGCAGTGCTAAAGAACACCTGTTGTATTGTCACGGTCATTGCTCAAGGGACCTTTGGCAAGAGGTGAGCTGGAGGACTTGCTACCAGAGGGCCAGAAGGCTCTCCTGCATAGGTACACATGAGCTTGGGGCCGGAAGGGAACACTTCACTGCTAACGTAACTGAAATGCTGAAGAGGAGTCTGAAAGATGAAGATAACAGGTCTCCACACGACAACCCCACAGCTCTGAAAGTTCAAAGGTTTCCACTTTGTTAGATGTACATCTTCTAATGATCCCCCGCTCTCTATGGCCTTTGCCTACAATGACTCTCACAACAGCGATGAGGTGTGTAGGTGGCGGGTATTATTAGGCCCATGTGCAGGTGGAGAAAGTGAGGCACAGTCAAGGCGGGGCGAGGTGGATCGACAACCTGGCTTAATCGCATCCTGCGTTCAAGCCGCCCCTCGTTGAGCACCTACCTTGTACAAGGCCTGATTCTTGAGCCAAGTCAACCAGGAGCCCGGGTTATCGCTCCCTTTCAGACAGGCGTGAGCTTGCCCGGGCTTGCCCGGCTCAGGACTGGAAGAAGCTCTTCTGACCGCATAGAGGCTGATCACATAGCCGCAAATGAGCAGAGCTGGGGAGACCAGAACCCCTGAGATGACATCCAGTGCTTAAGAGTGGTGGGTTTCCTGTGTAGAATGAAAGGAACCTTCTGATTGGTTCATGGTCACAAGGCTCACTCTGGAGCAGGGACTGTGCTTCCCCCACACTATCTCCCTGGGTTCTCACGACCCTTGAGATGGGAAGTATCTTTATCCCCCTTTTACAGACGAGGAACCCAAAGCTCACGGACTGGCCCAAGGTCACAGAACTAAAAAATGGCAGGGCCACTTTCACCATGAATCATCCAGGTCTCCCTGACCCCGGAGCCAACCTTAAGCATGTGTGTTTCCAGCTGAAGACATGCCAACCACTCATCCTACACAGACAAGTAAGCTCGTTCAGCCCGAGCCCCACACGACCAACACCGGCTGCATCAACAGCACCGGCAGGGAATAAATGGGGAGCAGGTGCATGAATAATGTTGGTCGTAAAGCTGTTTAATCTTCGAGAAAATGTGACCGCGTATTTGAAGCCTTCTGTTGGAAAGTAACATTTTAGGAAGATTTCTATCCAACAGGCATACTTTGTAAGCCCTCACGCATAAAGGGATGGCCTTCAGCTACATAAGAAATGAGCTTCTCTAGAACAGATTTCCCCCGATGTTTCTGGAAAGTTGGGATTGCTTGCCTCTGCTGTCCTCGCTTCGTACGCAGGGACTAGGCAGTAGTAAGTTGCAAGGATCATGAGCACAGGCTCCGACACTATAATCTTAGGCAAATCACTTCATCGTTGGGTATTTGGATTTCCTCATCTATCACCTGGATTAAATGAGTTATTATTTGTAAAGCACTTTCAACAGACCCCGGTGCAAAAGGATATTTCATTATGATAACATGAGAAACAAACATTGTTGAGAATGTGTATGGACTGAAAGTGTATGCTCTGCTGGTGGTGTAAATTGATTCAACCACCTTGAATAACAATTTGTATTGTCACCTAGAGTTGAACATGTGCATAAACAATTCGTCCCTAACCGGCTGCTAAAAACAAACGGACAAACACAACAGAAGCTGGCATGGGGGTTTCTCTTTGCTCCTTCCCCTACTTGCTGCTGAACTCCAGAGTATTGGTTAGATAGGGCCTCACCAGAAGCCACACTCTGTGACCACCAAAACTCAGACTTGCCCACCTCTGTATTCTAGCAACTCTGTGTAGGTGACTCAGCACTTACTTTCTAATCCCCCCTACAATTCTAAACCCGAGGCTAGCCTGAACCACAACAGTGGGTGGCCTCGGCCATGTGTGTTGGGGGGGCCCCTCGCACTCCTTCCTTCGGCATCCCCTGGGCATGCTCCTTGCAAGGAGACACCCCTCAGGCTATTGACCCAGGACTCCAGACCTTCCCCGAGTGGGATTCTGCTTGAGCAAAACCTACATCCCCAGTAGCCAGTTGGATTTAAATCGCCTGATCCCACATTCAACGAAACAGGCTCCACCTCCAATTGCTTCCCAAGCTTTGCCGCTGAACTGCAGGGCGGATCCCAAACAAGCTGGCATCACCCACCCACCTCCCTCATGATGTCTTCTCTCCTTTTGGCAAGATACCTTTGATAGCTAATTCCTCGGAGTTCCCGTGGTGGCTCAGCAGAAACGAATCCGACTAGCATCCAGAAGGACGCAGGTTTGATCCCTGACCTTGCTCAGTGGGTTAAAGGATCTGGCGTTGTGGTGAGCTGGGGCAACGCTGTCGCAGACACAGCTCGGATCTGGCACTGCTGTGGCTCTGGCGTAGGCCGGCAACTACAGCTCCAATGGGACCCCTAGCCTGGGAACCTCCATATGCCGCAGGTGAGGCCCTAAAAAGACAAAAAAAAAAAGCTAGCTATGACTTCTATTTTTGTCCAAGTCAACCATAGCAAACCACAGCTCAGGAGCTTCTGAACACAAGGCCCGTAACATCTCTATTCATGTTCTCAGTGGTGATATGTTTGATGCCTTCATATCTTTTTAAAATTTCTCAGATAATCTGTTACCATTTTTTTTCCCCTTAAAATTAAGAGATTTGGGAACTTTATATTGGAAAGCTCCAAAAGACTGGAGGGGGGTGATTCTCCTTTTTCTTGATTGAGAAGAGCACATTTTATCGGTAAAATTTAATATCAATTCACTCAGGTAGAGAGTTTTGATGAAACATTCATCTATTCTCATGTAATATTGGATTTTGTGCAAATAAAACAGTACGGTGCATGATTTTAGCATCAAACGGGTGGAATTTCCTCGCTAACATTGGAGTTCTCTCACTTAACAAACACTTTTCCCTTCTCTAGGCAGCCCTCCACTTGAGTCTGCTTTTACTCTTTGGCTCCTCTCCGCTGTTCCCATCCCACCTCCATCATCAGCTGCTCATCCCTGGTTAGTGTAGAAATAAACAAAGGCAACCTGTTATCGGATGAATTCTGTCCCTTAAAATTCATATGTTCAAGACCTAACCCCCAGTACTTCAGAATAGGGCTGTATTTGGAGATACGATCTTTAAAGAAGTGGTTACATTTAGAAAGGTCACATGGGTGGGGCCCTAATCCAGTATGACTGGTGTCCTTATAAGAAGAGATTAGGACATAGATGCACACGGAGGGCAGGCCACGTGGAGACACAAGAGAAGATGGTCATTTACAAGCGGCCTGCAGACGCCTTGGTTTTGTGCTGCTAGCCTCCAGGCCTGTTAGATAATGAATTTACGTGGTTGAACCCACCCAGTCTGTGATACCTGTTATGGCAGCCTCGCAAACACACACACTCCATGCACTGTCAATTAATAGTATTCTTTTTGGAGACACGAAGGGATCACATATCCAAGTTTCTAACGACCTGTGTAGGCCCAGGGGCCAGGTATCCTGGGGCAAGTTCCTCAGGAGGACAGATCTATTCCAGGGCCCAGGGTCAGCGATGTGAAATAGCTGTCTGGCTTAACCAGTGCTGACTGCAGAGCTCAGCACGTGGTCCTTACAGCTGGCACTCTGGCCCCAGGAAAAGTCTATGTTGTCATCCACTCAGTTTATGGACAACAATGAAGCTAAGGGGGCCAGATCTATTTTGTGGGTGGCCCTTCCTTCCCAGCCCAGCCCACTCAGTCTGAGTCGTGTAGTGAAAAGAGATTCCAGGAGTTCCTGCTGTGGTGCAGCGGTAAAGAACCTGACTAGTACCTCTGAGGATGCAGGTTCGATCCCTGACCTTGCTCGGTGGGTTAAGGACCTGGTGTTGCCATGAGCTGTGCTGTAGGTTGCAGACGCGGCTCAGAGCTGGCCTTGCTGTGACGGTGGTATAGGACAGCAGCTACAGCCCTGATTCAACCCCTAGCCTGGGAACCTCCATATGCTAAAAAGCAAAAAAAAAAAAAAAAAAAAAAAAAAAAAAAAAAAAGAAGAAGAAGAAGAAGAGGTTCCAGCCCCCCACCTGGAAGCAATAAGCCTGCCTGCCTTGACCATTGGCCTAGACTCAGGTGAAGCGCCCAGAATAAAGGACAAGACCTCACTCGAGGACCCCAGCTGAGAAGGAAAGTCACTGGGCTGAGAGACCTGGCTTCTTAATCTTGTTCTCAAGGATCTTGAGCAAATTACTCAACCTCTCGGGGCCTCTATTTTCTTATCTGTAAAAATGAGTGGGTTGTATGCCCTTCCTACTAAGGGAGATTTCTCACGGTGGGAGCAGCCTACACCAGCTGCAGCCCCAGCATCTGGGATGCTTGTTACTAATACAATTCTGGGTGCTAAGCCAGACCCACCTGATGAGACTCTCTGGTGTTAGGGTCTCGGAATCTGCATTTTAACAAACCCCCTTGCCCCAAGGTCTCTTTCAAACTCAGCATCTCGTGAGTCTATGACCTGTTATCGACTCCGCCCTGCCCCACCCCCACCATCTGTTTAGAAATAGGATCGCTTTCTCCCAGGGGCCTTTCACAGCTCTTAGCTTCCGGTTCGATCATTAATGCAGCTGGTGCATTGCCTTCTGTATTTTTGCTTCCAGCAAAGCATGGCCCAGAGTAAGGAGAAAAGCAAAAATAAAGGTTTGGCGGGAAATAATTTTGAAACTTCTAGCAGAACATAAGCTTTTGTTATTGTCTGGCTTTTAATTTTCCAGAACTTATTTGTCCTTTATGAACACAAATAATCAGTAGGTAGCCTCACTAAAAATTTCCTTGAACTGGTGCCTCTGACTGAAAAAACAACGGAGAGAAGGGTAGGTTCGCTAATCATTTGAGTTCTACATTGCATAATTGTTTTGCATATCAGTATTTTGGCCTTTCCTGCTAAAGGTCTTTCCTTGGGTTTGCAAACAGGAGTTTGAGAAGAGTCCTGGTACTGACTGAGTTTTCTTGGTAATGTCACGAAATTTCCAACCACAAGGTTAGTCTTCATTTGAGTCAGAGCAATTAGAGGAAGACTAATGGCTGTGGATAAAACTACTGAAATACTTTATCGAGGAAGCTAAATAGGTAATTCAAATGGGAAAATGTCTTTTCACAGTGATGGGGGACAATCTGCCACCTTGTAGCAGCAAAATGCCCAGAAGATGCTCTTAAAGAAGAGGAGAAAATATGAATATTCAAGACTCCCTCTTAGGTGAGGGAGGGATGGATTGGCGGGTTGGGATTAGCAGATGCAAACTATTACATATGGGATGGGATGGATAAATCACAAGGTCCTACTGTAGGGCACAGGGAATTGTACTCAGTCTCCTGTGATAAACTGTCATGGAAAAGAATGTGAAAAAGAATATATGTATATACACACACATATATGAACCACTTTGCTGTACAGCAGAAATTAACACAACATTGTAAATCAACTATACTTCAATAAAATAAATTTTTTGCCCATTGACCAATGAATGGATTAAGATGTGGTGCAGATATGCAATGGAATATTACTCAGCCATAAAAAAGAACAAAATAAAGCCATTTGCAGCAACATGGATGCAACCAGAGAATGTCATACTCTGTGAAGTAAGAAAGAGAAAGCCAAAGACCATATGACATCACTTATATGTGGAATCTAAAATATGGCACAAATGAACCTATCTACGGAACAGAAGCAGACTCAGAGACATAGAGAACAGACTTGTTGCCAAGGGGGAGGAGGAGGGAGTGGGATGGACTGGGGGTTTGGGGTTAGTAGATGCAAACTATTCCATTTAGAATGGATAAGCAATTATAGGAGATAATATAAGAGAGTGAATGTATATATGTATGTATGACTGGGTCAATTTACTGTATAGCAGAAATTGGCACAACATTATAAAACAACTCTACTCTAATAAAATTTTTTTTGTCTTTTGTCTTTTTCAGGGCCACACCCACAGCATATGGAGGTTCCCAGGCTAGGGGTCTAATCGGAGCTACTGCTGCCAGCCTACACCACAGCCACAGCAACGCCAGATCCAAGCTGTTTCTTCAACCTATACCACAGCTCACAGCAACGCCAGATCCTTAACCCACTGAGGGAGGCCAGGGATCAAACCTGCAACCTCATGGTTCCTAGTCAGATTCGCTAACCACTACACCACAACGGGAACTCCAAAAAAATTTTTTTAAATAAAATATTTTAAAAAGTCTCCCTCTCACAGACTGTAGGAAGTGGCATTGAAGGATACTTTCCCAGGTCCTTCTGGAACATCTGTTTTTCACAATCTTTCTGTAATTCATCGTTGAAACCTTGACTTCCAGTTGATCTAGCACCTGGCCACATTCCCATGCCTGCGCTGGTGCCTCAGAGAAAGATGTTGATTTCAACCAGTCCAGGATGCTATTGATCCGAGTTACAAGATCACAAATGCACATGATCTTGGGCTCAGTATAAAAACATACTGTAGAGTTAGTTAGAAAAGTGCAGGAAGGTCATTATGAACAAAGCTGAGCATTAGCTAAAGGAAAGGTACCCTGTTTAGCAGTCAAACTAGCTAAAGCCACCAAATGTTCAAATGGCTCTTTTCACTTGAGAATACATTGCTGATGGTGGCTTTGTTATTTCCTGAACCTGGGCAGCCAGCGATGAAGATTTCCTCGTAGCAAGATTATGCTTTTTTCATGAAATTCAGGATACTAAAGAGGGTCCATACTTTTTATAAGAGGCTCAGAATGCAAATGATTTGCATTGATAATGCTAATGGAAATCAACAGACCCAAATTACAGATTGCAAAAATGTCTAGACATTTACTGATCTCTAAGTAAAACACAGGCTGGGAAGTTTTCAGCAGCGTGACAAAATACAGTAGCCTTTTTCAGGACTATAGAGTCTGGGTGACACCTCCATCAGCTGAGCCACTTAGAGTCACAAAGTTTCCGCTTCTCACCTTGGGATTTAATGTGATATTCTTCAAGATGCTAGAATCTTCTCACTTGGTTACCACAGCGGAGGTAGGGTTAAACCCACCAGGTCACCTTCTCCATCAAACCAACCAACCAGATTAAAGGGTGTGGGAGAGGCCTCCACATATACACCCCCCACATCAAGGCCATCGAAACAGCTCTCTCAATGGGAGTAGGTCATATAGGTGCCAAGACAGAATCGGACCTGGAGGGGGGGAGATCTGGGTCACTGAAAATGACTCATCCCAGTGCAATCGTATGTACTCCATTGCTCATAGAAGGATACCTGTTTAGGCAGTCCTGAACTTGATGCTCTTCAGGCTTTGGAGCTCCAGCTTAAGGGTCTTCAAAGAAAGAACTCTCTCCATCAGAAACAATAAAAGCTCTTTGAGGGCAGCAGCAGCCATGTCTTAAACCTCTTAACCCTGCACCTACTGCAGAGAAGTGGGAGAAAAATCACAGTCTCATAGCAATGCCATGTTATTAAAAAGAAGCGTCTATCACGTTGCCTTCTAAAACGGTCGTTACTAAAATGTGCAGCAACAGAGAAAAAAGTGGTAAGTGAAGATAAATAGATGAGGTGAGGGGTGTGTTAATTAACTAGATGAGGGGATACTTTCACATATATACTATGATATATTTCAGCAATCCCACTCCAGGGCAGCTATCCAGAGAGAACCATAATTTGCAAAGATACACACACCCCAGTGTTCATTGCAGCACAGTTTACAATAGCCAAGACATGGAAGCAACCTAAAGGTCCACCAATGGATGAATGGATAAAGAAGATGTGGTGCATATATACGATGGAATATTACTCAGCCATGAAAAAGAATGAAATAATGGCATTTGTAGCAACATGGGTGGACCTAGAGATTATCATACCAGGTGAAGTTAGTGAAAGACAAATGTTGTATGATATCACTTACATATGGAATCTAAAAAAAGGATACAAATGAACTTATTTATAAAATAGAAACAGACTCACAGACATAGAAAACTAACTTATGGTTACCAAAGGGGAAAAGTTGGGGGGATGGATAAATTAGGAATTTAGGAGTCATATATACACACTACTATATATGAAATAGATAAACAACAGAGACTTACTGTATAGCACAGGGAACTATACTCAAAATTTTGTAATAATCCATATGGAAAAAGAATCCTAAAAATAATGTGTGTGTGTATATATATATATATATATATATATATATATACACACACACACACACAATTGGTAATTGGAAATTATATATATATATATATATATATATATATATATATATATATCATTTTGCTGTACACCTGAAACTAACACAACATTGGAAATCAGCTATACTTCAATTTTTAAAACGTTGAGAAAAATCGAAGGTAACAAAAGGAAGATACAAACATGCAGATTCTGTAATTACAATAATGGAAACTTTTATGTGAAGAAAAGACTAGAAGGAAAGATGAAAACAATGGCTATGCTGGAAAGGTAGGTTTATGAGTAATTTCATTCCTTTTCTCGTTCTGTTTTTGGCAATAGCATTAAAGAAGACTTTCAGAATTTTCTTTGAGAGAAGGGTTCCTGTCCAGTTATTGTAACAGCTAAGTTCCCAGGTTGAAAGCATGAGTTGATTTTTTCCCTTGCCTAACCCAATCTTCCAGAGACGGAGACTCTCAGTGAGGTGAGCAACTCTTCATCCTGAAAAGGTTGTCTAGGAGAGGGGTTCCGCTGGGCTCCTGGCTGGCAATGAGTAGGCTCAGAGAAACTCTGAGTCACCCCAGAACAAGAGCCATCAGCCTCACCCCTGTCTGTTTCTCTAAATCGAGGTCGCAGTGCACTAGTGCCTTCTGAGCGCCTGCCATTGTGGTCTCAGAAAGCGGAGCCAAAGGAGGAGGATAAGGAACAGGTGGGGGCCCCTGACTCCAGCTCCAAGCCCTTGGTCCCGGAATAGAGAAAAAGGAAATGGAGCCTGTTGGGTGCGAGCTGGCGCTGCCACTTCTTGGGAAAGAATCTGACCTTTGTGGCTAAGATTTGCCACTTAGCGCTTTCCCTGGTCCCCACGGATCATCAAGCGAATCACCAGGTTAACCAAAATATTTTGTGGGGGCGGCTTACTACATGGACCGAAAAAAATAGATCTGGAAAATGCATTTGAATGCAATTGGTAATTGGAAAATGAGGGGTGAAGGGACAAGGCATCAAAGAAGCTTGATACCTAGAGCTTGTTGAAGAGACAAGAATGGTTAATTACCAATCCCTGGATGCTACAGAATTAAGCACCACATGAAGGGAAGAGAACTCCAGGGCTTCCAGAACAATCTCCAAATTCCTCTGCCGCCCGCTGGGCTCTGGAGCTGATTTCATTTGCTTATTAGGCTTTGGTATTTGATCGTTATGGAATTTGTCTTGAGAGCCCAATTTTAAAAAATCAGCTGTTTAAAAAAAAATCAGCTCCTAATAGGGACAAATTGGGAAACAACTTAAATAGAACAATGCTCCCCCCAACACAGTGTTCTGGGAAAAGGGGGGCCTCAAGTTAGATACTCAGCCGGAATCCAGTGATGTATGATGTATGCCTATGTATTTATTTCTCTATTGAGAGAGAGAGAGCATGCAAGCCGGTGAGCCTAGAAGGAAATACTCCAAAATGTTATCAGTGGTTATCTTTGGGTTGTGGGTGCCTTTTGTTTCCTCCTTTATATTTTTCTGCATTTTAAAAGTTCCCACAATGAGCACTTATCACTTTTCTCATCAGAAAACCAGATCTCCATCAGGCATTGGTGGGTGAAGCATTCTAAAATGTAGAACTCTCTGTCAAAATAATAAAATGAGTTTAAGAGCCAGTTTGCAGAAATCCCTGGCTAACTGAAAATGAATTCTCAACAGAAATTAAGCCTCTAGGAGGTAAATTTCCCCCCCCCCCCGCCAAGATCCAGGGGGCCAGCCACACCCTCCCATAAACCTCAGTATCTTGACAGACGGCCCAGGGCCTGAGCAAACAGGAGCCGAGGGCCTGCTGTGCGCCCAGAGGAGCCCAGGGATGCTGAGGCCACAGCCTCTGCTCCTCGTCCTGAGTGAGATCAACACCCACCAGTCACAGGAGGGATTCGGATTTTATCTCATCACGTCCCCCCGCCCCAGCATCTCCTACTGAAGTGAGAGCCATCATGGCACAGAGGTCAGAAGCCCAAAGCCAGGAATCAGACAGACTTGGATTTTCTTCTGCTTCGGGTTGCTTAGTAGTTTGGCCCAGTAATTTGATGCTTCCCAGCTTGGATTCTCCCTCACAAGTGGCTGCTGGGAGCCTCCGGTGAGAGAAAGCATATCACCCCCTCAGCATGGACTGGGCATGAAGGAAGTGCCCAGCCCATGCTCATCCCATCCTATTTCCCTCCTGCTCTCACGCTAAGTTCTGAAACGTTGCAATACCTTGCCAGGTGTCAAGCAGGAAAGACTCCCCAAAACACAACAACCCAAGGCACTGGATGGACAGCGTAGTTGATACCTTTCCCCATGTAAGAAAAGGCCTGGAGTTCCCTAGTGGCACAGTGGGTTAAGGATTAAGCATCATCACTGCTGTGGCTCTGGCTACTGCTGTAGTGTGGGTTTTGTCTCTGGCCCGGGAATTTCTGCATGCTGTGGGCATGGCCAAAAAAATACTGAAGCCCCAGGGCCCATCCCGGGTCCAGGCCCAGAACCGGGGCTCAGTTGCTGGGAGAAGAATGGTGCAAGTGAACCACAAGACGGCAGAGTGGGGCACAGGTCAGACCATTCGCCACTGAGAAGCTTTGCACGCACCCGGCAGAAAAGCCTGGGTGCGTCTGAGGTGGGGTATTGAAAGCATTGTCTGAAGTTCATCAGTTTGGCCTTCGAGGCCCTTTCTCCCCCTCCTCCCCTCACTCAGCACGCCCTTGATCTTTCCATCAACACTTGAGATCAGGTGGTGCCCCAGGAACTGCTCAGGCCAGCAGAAGCCCCAGGCAGCTCCCCCATCACCTCTGGCAATGTGACAAACCCCAAAGAGGGGTTCGGCCTTGATGTTCACCTGGGCTTTATGCTTTACAGCTTTCCACAACTTTCTGTGGAAACTTTCTGTAAGAGTTCCCTCAGCTTCCTGACCCTATAGTGATAAGGCTTTTGGTGAATTGGAACACATACACACACAACTATTTTTCCTTAGTTCTCTTTCATTTTTCCTTTACTCATTCATCCCACGAAACAGACATGGGCCCTGCCCTTGTGCCTCTATGATCTAGTGGGAGAAAAACCAATCAAGTCATCAGTGTGGCAGGCAGAATTCTAAGCTGGTTCCCAGGTTCCCTCTTCCTGGTGGACATGCCTCCTCGAACCCCCTTCCCTTGCACCTGAGCAGGATCTGTGCATGTGACAGGACACCACTCCCGTGATTAGGTTCCAAAGATGAAGGGATTTGGCAGATGTACTTCAGTTGGCTCTGAGTTGTTCCTAAGAGTGGCTGGCTTCTGGCGCACCTCATTATTGAACCACCCAAAAAAGTAAGATGACAACTGGGACAAATGCTACAGGAGAGGAACACGTGGTGCCAGGAGGGTCTACGATGGGGGCCTTGGAATCTAACATTCAACACAATACGTACTGCTTTCCAGGCGCTGTTGTTGGTCGCCTTGCTTATTCCACATACCAGCCTTAGGAGCAGAGATTACGCTTGTTCTCATTTTGCAGGTGATGAGATGAAGGCAGAGAGCGTTTAGTAGCTTCTCCGATGTTGTGTGCTTGGAGAACTGGCGGAGTTGGCATTTGAAGCCAGGAAGGATGGTTCTGGTTCTGAGGGTCAAGCCAAGCTGCTTAGCCCAGAAAAAGCATTCCTTAGGTGGGGAAGGGGTTGAGGGGAAACAAGTTGGAGCTTAGTCCTTCTTGCATCTTTTCCCCTCTTTGGTGTCCATGGTTCTGCCCACTCCACCTTCACTATTCTCTGACCCCGCCTTGCTTCTCTTCTTGCCTGTACCTGATTTTGAGATTTCCCCCAAGTTATGGTTACTCACTCCCTGTCCTCTCTTTTAAGATCTCTTTCTTTCTGAAAGTGCATTCACTCCAATGAATGGTCTTTTAGGTATTGTGTGAGTCATTCAGTTAATTTTGAGTAATAATCAAAGCTGATTTCAGTATCAAATGGCATAGAGTTGGTCCTCCGTATCCGTGGGTTCCACATCAGCAGATTCAACCAAATGCTGACCCAGTTCTGGCCCTCAGTATCCACAGATGCAGAACCCGTGGATGCAGAGGGATCCCTGTAGGGACTTGGGCATCTATGGATTTTGGTATCCATGGAGGTCCTGGAACAAATATCCTGTGGATGCTAAGGGTCAAATATATATGTCAATTTGTGTAGAGGCAGTAAAAGTATTTGTAACTCGGAGTGAAATGACTACAGAGCCAGTTTGGAATTCTACCACCAGTAGAATCACGCAGGGAAGCGGCTCTGGTGATTCTAATATGCAAACAGGGCTGAGAACCAATGGGTTAATACAGCAAATGAAACCAATCAATACAATCTTCCTTTGAGGGGGTCTAGGAGTTAGTATAGAGGGGTGCTCGGGTAGTGTTACTCTCTTTACAAGACCATGCGTCAACAAACGCAAGCTACAGTAGCGGTCAAAAACATGCTACATCCACTGGTGCAAATGAAAAAAACAGGACAACAGAAAATTGGTAGAATATCATGTACCTTAGTGTCTTGCACACAATGTTAATGAGTATTACACAGGTGAGAACATAAGGCAGTAAGAGATGGGGGAAAGGGAAGTTGGGTACTGTGTGTTAGCACTATATTTACATTTATCTTTGAAATCCTCAGACACTGAGAAATGTGTATTATTTTCACTATTTAAAATATTAGGAAACTGAGGCATGAAGTATGTGACATCCCCAAGGTTATAAAAATAGTAAGACTGAAATGTAAATTTACCTTATGAACGAAGGCTGTCGCTATTCTTTGTCTTCTAAAAGCCTGATCAGGAATTGAGGTTGAATTTTTTGCTTTTTCACCATTTACCACCATAGTGTTCTCTTACTAAAGGGAATGGGATGAATAGTTTTCTAATACTAAGCCTTTATTGCATTACTTGAATGGTCCCCCTTGGTGGAGATATGAGTATATTAATACACTGCTCGATTCCATTTGCTAATATTTTAGTTAGCATAGTTTCAGTAAATATTTACATGTGAAAGTAATAAGCAGTTTCATTTTCCACGTTCTTTGTCAGGTTTTTGAATTTTAGTTTATCGTGCCAAGAACTCCTAACAAAATTTACCCTCCCAACAATTTTTGTAAGTGTCCACTGACCACAGTTGTAACTACAGGTGTGCTGTTGTATAGCAGACCGCTAGAGTTTGTTCACCTTGCCCGCCTGAAACTTTATGCCCCCTGGTTAGTAACTCCTCATGTCCACCTACCCAGACCCCTAGCAAACTGCATTCTACTCTTTGATTCTATGATTTTGACTCTTTTCGGTACCTTACATAAGTGGAATCATGCAGTATTTGTCTCTCTTTCCGTGACTGACTTATTTCACTTAGCATAATTTCCTCAGGTTCATCCATGTGGTCCCATATTGCCGAATTTCCTCTTTTTTTTTTTTTTAAGGCTTTTTAGGGCTGCCCCCATGGCTATGGAAGTTTCCAGGCTAAGGGGTTGAATTGGAGCTACAGCTGCCAGCTTACACCACAGCCACAGCAGTGCCAGATCCGAGCCTAGTCTGCACCATATCTCACCATATCTCACGGCAACACCGGATCCCCCACCCACTGAGCAAGGCTGTGGATTTGAACCACCATCCTCATGGATACGAGGTGGTTAACTTCCACTGCGCCACAATGGTAACTCCAGAATTTCCTCCTTTTTTAAGGCTAATAGTATTCCATTACATATCTATACCACATTTTCTTTATCCAATCATCTGTCGATGGACATTTAAGATGTTTTCACATCTTGGCTATTGCTCCAACAGACGTAGGAGTGCTAATATCTCTTTGAGATCTTTATTTCAATTCTTTTGCATAAATACCCAGAAGTGGAATTGCTGGATCATGTGATAGTTCTAGTTTTCATTTTTGAGAAATTTTTCATACTTTTTCCATAGTAGCTTCATCATTGTATCAACACTTGCTGCATTTTTTTTTTTTTTGATAATAGCAATCATGTCAGGTGTGAAGTGATGGCTCATTGTGGTTTTGATTTGTATTTTCCTGATAATTAGTGACATTGAGCATTTTTAATATACCAGTTAGCCATTTGTATGTTCCCCTGGGAAAAATGTCTATTCAAGTCCATAGCCCATTTTAAATCAGGTCATTAGTGGTTTTTTTTAAACTACTGAGCTATAGAAATTCTGCATATATTTGGGTGGGAGACTAACGCCTTGTCAGATATAAAGTTTGAAAATGTTTTATCCCATTCTGTAGGTTCTATAGGTTGCCTTTTCATTCTGTTGAATGTTTCCTTTACTGCACAGAAGCTTTTTATATAGTTTGATATAGTCTCACTTGTCTATTTTTGTATTTGTTTTCTGTGCTTTCAGTTTCATATCTATGAAATCATTGCCAAGACCAATGTCATAAACTTTTCCCCTATGCGTTCTTCTAGGAGTTTTATAGTTTCAGGTCTTATGTTCAAGTTATAAATCCATTTCGAGTTGATTTATTTGTGTGTATGATGTAAGATAAGGGTCCAATTTCAGTCTTTTGCATGTGGATATCCAGTTTTCTAAACATGACTCCTTGACAAGACTATCCTTTCACTGTGGTGTATTCTTGGCACTCTTGTCAAAGATAGTTGACAGTATATATGCAGATTTACTTGCAGGCTCTGTGTTCAGTTCTACTGGTCTATGGGTCTATGTGTCTATTTTTATGCCAGTGCTATATTGTTTTGATTACTGTAGCTTTGTAATATATTTTGAAATCAGGAAATATGAGGCCTCCAGCTTTGTTCTTCTTTCTTAAGATTGTTTTGGCTATTCGGGGTGTTTTGTAGTTCCTTGTAATATTTAGGATTTTTTTTTCTGTTTCTGTAAATAAGTCCATCACGATTTTGATAGGGATGCATTAAGTCTGTAGATCACTTTGAGTATATGAACATTTTAACATTATTAAGTCTTTCGATCCATGAACAGGTAATGTCTTTCCATTTGTTTGTGTATTGTTTAATTTTTTCATTGTTTTCTAGTTTTAGTAGAGAAGCCTTTTACCTCCTCAGTTAAATGTATTCCTAAGTATTTTATTCTTTTTGGTGCTCTTATGAAATTGTTTTCCTAATTTCTTCTTCAGATAGTGTATAGAAATAACTGATTTTTGTGTGTTGATTATGTTGGGAGACTTTACCGAATTTATTAGTTTTAACAGTTTTTTTAAAATGGAATCTTTAGATCATGTCATCTGCAAATAGGAATACATGTTTTTGCCTCTTATTTTCTGATCCGGATGCCTTTTATTTCCTTTCTTGTCTAATTACTCTGGCTACTTCCAGTTCTCTGTTGAATAGAAGTGGCAAGAATGGGCATCTTTGTCTTTTTTCTGATCTTAGAGGAAATGATTTCAGCTTTCCATCATTGAGTATTATGTTAGCTGTGGGCTTGTCGTATATGGCCTTTTTTACAGTGAGGTACTTTCCTTCTATTCCTAGTTTGTTGAGAATTTTTGTCATGAAAAATTTTCAAATGTTGTCAAATGCCTTTCTGTATCTATTGAGATGATCATGTGATTTTTATCCTTTATTCTGTTAATGTGGATCATCACTTTGATTGATTTTCATATGTTTAACCATTTTTGCACCCTCAGGGTAAATCTCACTTGGTTGTGGTGTTTGATCTTTTTAATGTGCTGTTGGATTTGGTTTGCTGGTATTTTGTTGAGGACTTTTTGCATCTGTATTCATTAGGGACATTGGCTTGTAGCTTCCTTTTTTGTGGTGTTTTTGTCTGGCTTTGGTATCAAGTATCGTTAGGCTAGGCTCATAAAATGAGTTTGGAAGTGTTCCCATCTCTTCAAATTTTTGGAAGAGTTTGAGAATGAATGGTATTTACCAGTGAAGCCATCTGGTTCTGTGCTTTCTATGTTGGGAGATTTATTTTGTTTGTTCCATTCGTTTACCAATTTTTAATTTTCACTTATAAAAGAGTGACTATTCAAAAAGTAAAATAATGACTATTCATTTAAAAATTATTGAGGTAAGAGTTCCCATTGTGGATTCGTGGTAACAAACCAGACTAGTATCCATGAGGAGGCAGGTTCAATCCCCGGCCTCACTCAGTGGATTAAGTATCTAGCATTGCCATGAGCTGTGGTGCAGGTTGCAGCTGCGGCTTGGATCTGTCATCGCTGTGACTGTGGAGTAGGCCGGCAGCTTTAGCTCTGATTCAACCCCTAGCCTGGAAACTTCCATATGCCACAGGTGCAGCCCTAAAAAGCGAAAAAAAAAATTATTGAGGTATAATTGACATATAATGTTATATCAGTTTCAGGTGTACAACATACTGATTTGATATTTGTATACACTGAAATGATCACCACATTAAGTCTAGTTACCACTCTTCACCATCCAAAGTTAAATTTGGGGATTTACTCTCTTGGACACTTTCAAGTATGCTCTACAGTATTATTGACTATAGTCACCGTGTCGTACATTATATACCTCTGGCTCATTTATTTTATAACTGGAAGTTTTTACCTCTTGATCTCTTTCACCCATTCTTCCCACTCTCCAACCCCTCACCCCTCTGGCAACCACTACTCTGCTCTTTATATCTAGGACTTTGTTTATTTGTTTTGTTTTTTAGATTCTATACATAAGCGACATCATATGGTATTTGTCTTTCTCCGTCTGACTTATTTTTGCTTAGCATAGTTCCCTCAAGGTCTATCCATGTTGTCTCAAATGGCAATAGTTCATTATTTTTTTATGGTCGAGTAGTATTTCATCGTGTATGTGTATACACATCATATCTTCTTTACCCATTCATTAGTCAACAGACACTTAATTTGTTTCCATATATTGGGCTATTGTAAATAATGGTACGATGAACCTGAGAGTGCATGTATCTTCTCAAATTAGTGTTTTTGTTTTCTTTGGATAAATACCCAGAAGTGGAATTGCTGGATCATATCATAGTTCGATTTTTAATTTTTTAAAGAACCTTCATACAGTCTTCCATGGTGGCTGCATCAATTTACATTCCACCAAGAGTGCACAAGGCTCCCCTTTTCTCCACATCCTCACCAACGCTTATTAGTTCTTGTCCTTTTGGTAACAGCCACTCTACCAGGTGTGAGGTGATGGCTCTTTGTGGTTTTGATTTCCATTTCCTTGATGGTGATGCTGAACATCTTTTCATGTGCCTGTTGGATATCTTTGGAAAAATGCCCTTTCAGGTCCTCCACCCATTTGTTAATCAGATTCTTTTTTCTTTGTTTTTTTCCTTATTGGAAGGTTTTTGATTATCGATTCTATCTCCTTACTCATATTGCTCTGATCAGATTTTCTGTTTCTTAATTATTCAGTCTTAGCAGGTCATATGTGTCTAAGAATGTATCTATTTTTCTGGGTTATCCATTTTGTTGGTATATAATTCTTCATAGTAATCTCTTATGATCCTTTTTATTTTTATGGAATCAGTTGTAATGTCCTTTCTTTCCTTTCTGATTTTATTTTATTTATTTATTTGAGTCTTCTCTCTTTTTTCTTAGGCTAACCAAGAGTTAGTCAATTTTATTTATCTTTTTTAAAACCCAGTTATTTTATTATTTTTTCTATTTATTTTTAATTTCATTTATTTCTACTCTGGTCTTTTTTATTTCCTTCATTCTGCTAACTTTGGACTTAGTTTTTTCTTCTTTTTCTAATTCCTTGAAGTATGAAGTTAGATTGTTCCTTTGTCTAAACTCATTTTTAATTTTATACTGGCTTTGGTTAAAAAGTGGAGATCTTTTCTTATTTTGTACTCTTATCAGTTCCTTGAAAGTTTGAAAGAATTTATTCATAAAGCTGTCTGGGCCCAATGCTGTTTAGAAGAGTTAGCTATTTAAAACATTCCCAGTTTATCCTATAGGGGCTGAAATCAGCCCAAGGAACACGGTGAGGGACAGAAAAAATTCATCCGTCTCCATGAGGCCAATTCTTTGTTCTTCCTGTTTGCTTACTCACTCATTAATGATATCCTTCTGTTTACCTGATAAATTTTCTCTCTTCTTTTCTTCTAATCCAAATACGAATTCTTTTTAAAATAATATTTACTGTGAAGACTTTTTTCCAGGGCTACACTCAGGTATATGACATACTTATAGGGGCACTCCCAGTACAGTGGGTACGAGATGCCTACTCTTTACATATGCAGGCAACTTTTGAGTTAAAAACGTTCTGGGCTTCCTGAGACTGACATTAGTGCTTCTTCTCTGTTTCCTCTACATCCTTTCCCCAGCTATTGAATCAGATCCCCTGTGCTAGAGGAGACAGCTAAAGAAGAGGCCCAGAACTAAGTGAGGGGGTGGAGAGAGAGAGTGGAAAACTATCAGAAACCTAATTGGGAATTATATTTTCCCTGCTTCTCCCCCTCCCACCGAAAAAGGCCTACAGGTCTTCCGGGCCATGGTTTAAGCCTGCCATTCTAGAATGTTCCATAATGCAACTATTACTTTCCTGCCGAGGTCATGAAACGTAGATTTTTGGCTTTCCGGTCTTGCTCAGAGATCTTCTTCATTTCAGTGAAATACCAGTCCAGAAGTTGCTTTGAAGAGTGTCATATGCTGTCCTCAGCCTTGGTTTAGGAATAACTTGTGCAAAAGCCACAATTGCTCTTCTTCACAAAACCTCTATTGTGGTTTTTGCACATCACTGCTACCTTGCGCACAGCCTTTTCTCTTTCTTACAGGAGTAAGAGAAAGTATTAGCACTAAGTCAGCTCTGTTCACATTTCCGGTTTCAGAGGAGCTAACTCTAAAAATGCAGTCATTTTCCCTATTCTCCAACTTTGTGGATACCTACCCCATGGATGGAAAATTCTCATGTGTCCTAAGCTGCAAATGACCATTTTGCTCGTAGGTAGTAGTGGATTTTGAGCCAGGTCTTTGTTCACAAGTATGAAAATAGGAGCATTGGTAATTGACAAGATGCATTAACTCCCAGGTTTCGCCACAGGAGTGATATCCTGGGTTGACATTTTGTGCCTACCGATGCAGATGCAGTGAACCCTGACACGCTGGGGTAAAGGTATGCAGTTTTGGGAAAGAAGAAAAACACTCTTGCAACTCCCCTCCCATAGAGCTCAAAGGCCGGGAAGACTTCTTTTCTCAGAATACGTGTGGTTTGACCTGGAACCAGAAATGTGTGAGCTCTTGAAACCTCTTGCTATCAAAACCATGCCACCCCTCTCCTTGGCTAGCAAATTAGCCAGGAATGGTCTTTCATTAAGACAGTGGTGCAGTGGTGGGAACGTTCCTTTTTAAGGCAATTTCCTTACCTGCAATGAATTAGCCCATAATCCTTTTTAAGCTCCCTCTTCCTGTCCTGGCTGTGTGGGAAAAGATCAGGGAAGGAGGGAATCTTGAAATCCTATAGGGTCCCCAGAGCTCTGCTCCCTGACCCTGGTGCTCAGAAGCACACACCCCCACCCCACCCCACCCCCTGCCCACTCCCCTTCTCCAATTTCTTTGCTGACCTCTGGGCTGAGACCCATTTCCTTCTGCGCACTGAGAGGAGCCACACCCACACTGTCCCAGGCTGGGCAGGGGGCAGCTTTAAAGCTTCCTGAGAATTTGCACTTAAAAAGGAGACCTGGGGTGGCAGCCACGCCCCTCTGTACAAAGCCTGCCCTTTGGGTGCCCCCGACACACACACAGGGCCTTGTGGGAAGGTGTCACCTGTGTGGAGGGCTGTGGGGGGATATCCTTAAGAGAGGATATGAAAACTGGGGGTTGGGTTAGGATGACAGGCAGGGGAGCAGTGTTTTCTGCCCATCCCACCCCACTTCCTTTTTCCCATTTGTTTGGACACATCTTCCTTCTTTGACCCTATTTTTTTATTTTGCCAGCCCCCGGGGCATGTGGTGGTTCCTGGGCCAGGGATCAAACCCACACCACAGCAGCAAGCCCAGCCACAGCAGTAAAACTTCTTGACTCCATTTTGGACATTTTCTGTACTTCTTGTGTCCTGTTCCTGAACTGAGGGGCTTCCACATCCACCTTGCTGCCATCTTCTTCCTGTGCCTCTATCTTTCTGTGTAGCAATATTTCTTTTCTTTCCCTCGCTTTAATTTTGTTGGATACAGTTTTTAAGGGTTACTTTCCATTTACAGTTATTACAAAATATTGGCTATATTCCCCGTGTTGTGTGTCAGTATTTCTTGATATGTCCTAGTCCTTGTCTCAGAACCAAATAAGTCATTCAGTGGTTGACAAACCCATCCCTTGGCACAGCCTGCCCTCCTCCTGACCCCAGGCCTTTTTCGTTGAGTGGCATTACGCTGGAATAAGGAGCCCTTTCCAGACCCACCTTGATCCATCCCACTTGGGGGCCTCCCTGTAGGTGATGTGGGAGGCCAGCCCTGGAAATGAGCTATCCTTTGTCTGCGGGTGGGGGCAGAAGAGCAGGTAGTGAGACAAGACAGGGATTGAGCACCACAGCTTGGACTGAACAAAAACTCTCCCAGTAGCAGAAAACGCTTCTAGGGAGGAAAGTGCTTTTGTCACATCCATTCACCGAAAAAGTACTGATCACCTACTGTATGCCCGGAACCATCTAAAGACAGGAGATATAAGTGCTGGGAAAGCAAGACAGAGAAAAGGCATTGGCTTTATAGATCGTACATTCTAGAAGCCCCTGCTGGACCTGGTGTCAGGACCATGACTGCCAGTCATTAGCCATGAAACCTGGGACAAGTTCCTTAACACCTCTCTGAATCCCAGATCCTTTATCAACCAGAGGGGTGTGAGGTTGAATGGGTTGATGGTAAGGAGGTGTGATCTTTGAAGCATGTTGAATACCACACAAATACATGGTTTTATTATTGTCTACTCTCACCCAGCCGGAGCTTTTGGGGAGTAGTTCCTAGCTTTGGATCTACAAGTAATGAAGGTACTCTGAGGCTATTTCACTTGGAAAGATTCTGTGAGCGCATGAGCATACTAGTAATTAAAGATAGACAGGTTGGAGTTCATGTCGTGGCTCAGCAGTTAGCGAAACTGACTAGCATCCATGAGGATGTGGGTTCGATCCCTGGCCTTGCTCAGTGGGTTAAGGATCTGGCATTGCCGTGAGCTGTGGTGTAGGTCACAGACTCAGCTCAGATCTTGCATTGCTGTAGCTCTTGCATAGGCTGGTGGCTATAGCGCCAATTGGACCCCTAGCCTGGGAACATCCATATGCCGCAGGTGCGGTCCTAAAAAGACAAAAAGACCAAAAAAAAAAAAAAAGGTAGGTCGATAGGTTCATTTGTGCCAAATTTTAGAGTCCACATATAGGTGATATCATAGGGTATTTGTCTTTCTCTTTCTGACTTACTTCACTTGGTATGAGAATCTCTAGTTGCGTCCAAGTTGCTGCAAATGACATTATTTCATTCTTTTTTATGGCTGAGTTATATTACATTGCATATATGTACTCTATCCTCTTAATCCACTCATCTGTCGATGGACATTTAGGTTAATTCCATGTCTTGGCTACTGTGAATAGTTATGCTATGAACCTATCTACGAAAGAGAAACAGATTCAGACATAGAGAACAGACTTGTGGTTGCCAAGGGGAGGGGGAGGGCGCGGGATGGACTGGGGTTTGGGGTTAGTAGATGCAAACTATTCTAGCTGGAATGGATAAGCTATGAAGTCCTACTGTACAGCACAGGGAACTACATCCAGTCTCTTGAGAAAGAACATGATGGAAGATAATATAAGAGAGGGAATGTATACATGTATGTATGACTGAGTCACTTTGCTGTACAGCAGAAATTGGCGCAACATTGTAAATCACTTCCACTTTAATAAAAAAATATAAAAGTAGATGGATACATAAATGATAGGTGGATTTAATACATATTTTTTACCCAAGTAATACAGAGCCATGTGGGAAACTTAGAAAACACGAGTTAAAGCAAAAGGATGAAAATCTCCCAGAATTGATCACCCAAAGACAAGTCTTGGGGTGCCTTCCAGACTTACTTCTCTATGCACATAGGGAGCCGTGTAGAGCGTAACCGGAGGGGCCCCGCAGTCCCTGTGCTGAGCCTGTGTCTTTGGGTTATGAGCATCTTTCTCCTCGTGTCACCACTGGGGCAGCATTTCAGAAGATGGGACCCCTGCTTCTCATTTCCTAGGGTTGCTGTAACACAGTGCCACAAGTTGAGTGGCTCAAAACAACAGAAATGTATCCTCTTACAATTCTGGAGGCCGGAAGTCCAAGATCAAGGTGTCAGCAGGGACGTGCTCCCTCCAGAGGCTCTGGGAAAGAATCCTGATGGGCCTCTCCTAGCTTCTGATGACAGCCAGCAATCCTTCACTGTCCTTAGCTTGTGGCTGCATCCCTCCGGTCTCTGCCTTCATCTTCACATGGCCTTTTTCCCTCAATCTGTATCCGTGTCCAAATGTTCCTCTTCATATAAAGATACCAGTCATTGGCTTTGGGCCCATCCTAATTCTGTAGGGCCTCATCTTAATTTAACTAATATCTGCAAAGATGCAAAGATTCTATTTCCAACTAAGGTCACTGCCACAGATCCCAGGTGGACAAGAACGGGAGGGGGGGCATGCTATTCAGCCCAGCACAAATGCCAATCCCATTGCTCATTTGTGCATGCTTCAAATACCATTGGTTCCTTCAGGTCAGGGGAGAGCCCCCCCCCCCCCACATCAGGGTCCCCTGTGACAATAGGAGGCCCCAGGGCTTCCTGCTCCTCCCAGTCAGAAAACATCTTGGATTCTCTTGCAAAAAAAAAAAAAAAAAAAGGAGTTCCCGTCGTGGCGCAGTGGTTAACGAATCCGACTAGGAACCATGAAGTTGCGGGTTCGGTCCCTGCCCTTGCTCAGTGGGTTAAGGTTCCGGCGTTGCCATGAGCTGTGGTGTAGGTTGCAGACGCGGCTCGGACCCCGCGTTGCTGTGGCTCTGGCGTAGGCCGGTGGCTCCAGCTCCGATTCAACCCCTAGCCTGGGAACCTCCATATGCCGCGGGAGCGGCCCAAAGAAATAGCAAAAAAAAAAAAAAGAAAACATCTTGGGGTCCAAACCCCTGACCGGATTGGATGCTGGTGGGCGCTATTCTAAATCCACACTTAACAAGATGGCACCGTCGCTGTGGGGACCTGTGACGGAGAAAAGTTCTCCGCTGCATTTATTTGCAGGTGGATGCCTTGCCACGGCAGCTTTCCAAGGCTGTGGTCATGTTTCCAACCATTAACCTCTGGGCAAAGATTAACACGGGTGCAGGGAATGGAGGGGAAGGGACAGCAATTTATAACTACTACTTTGGGGCACGCTGGGCTTATTATTATGGAAACGTCCTATTTTTGCCATGATATTCACACTGAAAGAGTATCATGGGGGTCCTTCTAAGCCAGGAACTATATTCCTGCCCCTAAATGTATTGAACGAGGGATCCTAAATCTTTGAAACAGCCCTTCCCCCTCTCCCCCCACACCCGTGGTCCCTGACATCTTACCGCTTCGTTGAATCT
The DNA here is from genome assembly GCF_054392235.1 of Sus scrofa. Taxonomy (NCBI): domain Eukaryota; kingdom Metazoa; phylum Chordata; class Mammalia; order Artiodactyla; family Suidae; genus Sus; species Sus scrofa. Next base: position 121,991,039 of record NC_139401.1, read on the forward strand.
TCCTGCCTTCTTCTGTGCCCCCCACCCTGCCAGAGGGGAAAAAAAAATGCTTCCTGCCCCCGGTGTTTCCTTAATCAGATGCAGACATGGCTGGATGTCCTTTGCCGGGCTGCTGAGTCAGAAGCCTGGACGGGCCAGCTGCCGTCTTAATGAAATGGCTCAGGAAGGAAGTGGGAAGAGAGATGCCCCCCTGCCCCCGCCCCCGTGCCGCCGGTGGGTGGGAGCTGATGGCCCCCGGAGAGGCAGCCTGACTCCTCGGAAAGAGCACCGGCTGGACGTCTCTGCGCGGCGGCTAACGGACCGCCTGACCCTCGTAAGTCATCCCCTTCCTCTGAGCCTCAGTTTCTCCATTTGGAAACCCTGGGGCTGGCTCCAGGACACACTGTGGGAGAACTGGAGGGCTCAGGCTCAGTCTCCACTAAGAAGACAGTCTCCTGGGCCAAGACCTAAGACAGGAGTTAGGGGGAAAAGCGCTCATTTCAGAAACAGCCCTGAGGGGTTGTCAGAACGGACCACAGGAGGGATGGGGGAGGCCTGGGGTCAGAGCTGAAGGCAGTAGCTCGGAGGCTAGTGGTTAGAAGCTGGAGAGAGAGAGGGGGAACCCTGAACAGGTCAAGAAGAAGGCTTAGGGGAGGGGCGGGTTAGGGAGCCCAGGGAAACACTCTGTGGGAGGGTTTGGGGGGTCAGGAGCTGGGAGCCAGCCTACCAGCCTTCTGGACTCTGGGGGAAATGCAGACAGCAATCGGAGACTGCGCCGAGGGAGGTAAAAATGAGCTAGAACCAGAGTTCCCACTGTAGATCAGTGGGTTACAAACATAGCTAGTAACCATGAGGATGCGAGTTCGATCCCTGGCCTTGCTCAGAGGATCTGGTGTTGCCAGGAGCTACGGTGTAGGTTGTGGATGTGGCTCAGATCCTGTGTTGCTGTGGCTGTGGCATTAAAAAAAAATGAGCTGGAGCCACACAGATAAGTCTTCTATGTTCAATCATATCAGGCTGATTTCTGAAGAAAGATGGGTGCCAAGGGTGGGCACCCACTTGTACAGCACTTGATCCCTGAGCCACTTCACCCTGGAAGGAGGGGAACTTTTTTTTTTTTTAACTGAAAAGTCCTGGTAGTCTGTGCTCCACCTTAAGGGCCCATTGGAAGAGCCCGGGGTGCCATGCCGAGCCCAGAGCAAGGCTGTGGTCCAAGCACGCAGCCTCAAGAGGAGAAAGAATCCGTGTCTCCAGCATCTAGGTTCTTGCATGTGCTATTCCCTGTACCCAGAACACGTTCTTCCCTCACCCAGAAAATTCCTTCGGGGCTCTGATGTCACTTCTTCCAGGAACCTTCCTGGACCCTCTCCGGCCTTCACCTTCCTCCTCCCGCGTGTTCCTGAACCCCCCTGCGCTTGCTCTATTGTGGTGCCTCCCCAGCGCACCGTAGTCGACTCTTTGCTTTTCTAGCTCCTTAACTAGCGGTCCGTTCTTTTTCATTTTGGTTCCCCAGACGTGTCAGAGAGCCTAGTGCTGCTGAGGTGCTGAGCAGATATTTGCTGAACAGACATTGAGTACTTGATATCAAGCACAAGGGCTCTTGTGCATTCCTGCCAGAGGAAACATCAATGGGAGAACCTTCGAGAATTATACAGAAAGATGCCATGGGCCTTGTGTCTTCCTGCTAGACACACAGCAGTAGGTGTTTAAATCACACAAGGGATGCAGCAGCATCCAAAAGCCCCGTTATGACTAGAATTTCTAGAATTCCCTTCAAAGGAGGCTGTTTGGTGGGGTGGGGGTAAGGAGGCAGCAGGAAGTGAGAAAACGGAAACCTACCTCCAGGACCCATCTCTAGAATTTTTTTTTTTTCCTTAAAGCTGAAGAAAGAGGAATTAATCATCCATCCTCCCTCAGATACTAAGCTGCTAACTGCCTCAAGGAAAATCTTCACTTTCTGGTTTTTTCAGGTTTTTTTCCAGAGGGCAGAGAGACCCTGATGAACCTTTCCCCTGTCAGGCACAGAGCAGAAAAACTTGCATAATTTTCTTATGTAATCCTGAGGCCAAGCCTGTGAAGCAAGAACTGTTATTATCCCTGCTTTACAGGCAAAGCAACCGAGGCACCAAGAGGTTCAATACTCTGTCTGAGATCCCACAGCAAGTAGAGTAGTTTGGAATGTCTGCTACCAGATGCCGGCTATTTCTAGCAGCCTAATCTGCCTACAAGAAGAATTGTCCCACTCAAAGAATATCCCCTGGCCTGGCTGATGGTGGTCATTTTCTAACAATTTTCTTAAATGATTATATTCTACATTTATGGAAGATGTTAGCACCAAAGAGGATGTATGGATAGCAAACGAGCACGTGCAGAGATGGTCGACACCATTAGCCACTGGCGAAATGCCAATTGAAACCACAATGAGATAATACTACAGACCTACTAGAATGGCTAAGATAAATAGTAATGAGATCAAGTGCCAGCGCCGCCGATAAGGAGCGACTGGAGGCCTTGGTCCAAAGGATTCTTTGGTGATAGAGGGCAGAATGGTGATTAGCTTTGTGAGAAGTGGAAGTGATTGGAGGGAAACAAAACGAGGGCTTCCGAGCTACTAGTGATTACAGTGGATGATGATTACAGTGGGTATATCGACTTTATGAAAATTCCTTAAGCTTACGATTTGTGCACTATTCTGAATATAAAGGTTTACTCAATTACAAGTTTATCAAAGATAAATATTACAGAAGTAAAATATGCTCATTATAAAAATAATGCAAAGACCACAGAGGTATAGATACAAAAGTAAAACTTGCTCCCCCGTAAACTTGATTGTCCTTCCCTGTGGTAACTACTGTTACCTGTGTTTCTTATCTATTTAAGCACATAAACAAATACAGCTTTCTTTCTTACGCTAATAAGTAGTGGAGTTGTAGAGTCTACAAGTCAGAAACAAAGAGTGAGCGTTTGCAAACAAAATTCACCTTGGAGACGTGGGGTGGAGGTTGGCAGCTAGAGATTGCGGATTCTTGTCACACTACCAAGCCTAATACCTAGAACCAGGTCAACATTTCAAATATCTCTGTTGCCAACCACATTCATCTATGCTGGAGATGATTTCCACCAACCCCCTCCTACCTTACTCCTCCTAAGCCTTTGGAGCATCAGAGTGAGTATAGCCAACTAGAAGATGGCTACAGAATGAAAAGGGGTGGAAGATTCCAGACTAGAAAAGCCAAGGACGGTAGACGGACAATGAAAGTTGAGATTTGTCAGTGGGGTGCTAGAAGTCAAAAAACAAAGTTATGACAGGTGTACTTCCTTTGAATGTCCTTGACATTCTTTCTGTCCTCCTTCCTTGCGGAATAGATACTCCTCCTTAACGCTCCCACGGCATTCTGCATTCACCTCTACCGTGGCACTTCTCACATTGTTTTATGGTTGTCTGTTCATGCACTGATTGGCTTGGCTAGCCCAGGAGCTCCTGACAGGGTAGGGACTATCGTTTTTTATCTTTGTATCCCAAGCATACAGCTGAGCACCTGGACCAAAGTAGGCACTCCATGAACATTGATTTGAGCAGATGAACTGATTGAAAGAAATGTCTCCTGAAAATGCTTCTTGCCAATCTCACCAACAACTGTAGCATCCTGGATGCAAGCACCAGAGATCAGGTGATCTCCACATGGTGCAGCCCTTATCCTCAAGGCTAGATAAAACTTTGCATTAGAAGCTTCAAAATGTAATGTCTGGCTTTGAAGAGGCTGTACAACACAGAAAATTTACTATGCATTGATCTAATGGAAAATAAACAAATAACTTTTAAATTATCTTCCTTTGAGTGTATTCAGGTTAACCTGTAGATTGATCAATGTTAAAGAAAAAAATACATGAGTTTTAGTCTTCCAAATCCCACAGGAATGTCTGAAAATAAACTTTAAAAAGTGAGTAAGCATTTGCAGCAACATGGATGCAACTAGGGATTCTCATACTAAGTGAAGTAAGTCAGAAAGAGAAAGACAAATATCATATGATATCACCTATATGTGGCTCTAAAATATGACACAAATGAACCTATCTGCAAAACAGAAACAGACTCACAGATGTAGGGAACAGACTTGTGGTTGCCAAGGTGGGGCGGGGGGGAGTGAGTGGGATGGATGGGGAGTGTGGGGTACGTAGATGCAAACTATGACATTTAGAGTGGATAAGCAATGAGCTCCTATTGTACAGCACAGGGAACTATATCCAACCACTTGTGATAGAACATGATAGAAGATAGAAGATAATATGAGAAAAAGAATGTGTGTGTGTGTATATATATATATATATATATATATATATATATATGACTGGGTCACTATCTGTACAGCATAAATTGGCACAACACTGTAAATCAACTATAATTTTAAAAAAGTAAGTACAGGATTCTTTGTTGCATCACTGTTTAATATCATGTGACTGGAAACAACATAAATGTTCATCAAGGGGGGGACTAGTTAGATCAATTACAGTGTGTCATTCATACAATGGAACACTGTGCAGTTGTTTTTTTTTTTTAAAAAAAGAGGCACACCTGCCGTGGCACAGTGGGTTAAGGATGCTGCGTTGCTGTAGCTGTGGTGTAATTCACAGCTGTGGCTTGGATTTCATCCCTGGCCCAGGAACTTCCATACGCCTCGGGGGCAGTGAAGAAGGAGGAGGAGGAAAAGCAACACTCTGCCATGTGGAATAATCCTCAAGGTATATTGTTAAACGAAAAAACAAAGATGCAGGCAGTGTGTTTTATACTACTATGGGTAAAAAAAAAAAGAGTGAATGATGATGGATTTGCTTGAATGTGCATAAAAGCATCTCTGAAAGATACATGAGAAACTGACAACTCTGGTTGCCAGTGAAGGAGGAGGAGGAAGAGGCAGAAGGGAGACATTGCACCCTCTTTTGTATCACTTACATTTTAACCATGTGACCATTTTAACCTTATTTAATCAAAAATAAATGTAAAAAATGAAACTACAGCAAGCATGGGAAACATGAAAAATTGACATCAATGTGAGATACATCTCGATGGATACCAGGAAGCAGGAAAGCCAGTGAATTTGGGCTGTCAGAGATCTCAGAGCAGAGAACATTGCAGTTCAAGAAATCAGAGATAAGAGTGTGTTTTCTCAAGGAGGCACCGATCTCAGAATCTTGGTAAATGCAAAGAACAGGGGTAGGAGGAAAAAGAATCATGGTAACTCACGAAAGAGCTGCAGTGGAACAGCTGGGACAGGTGGGCCCTTCCTTCTCTCTCTCCCTTCCCCCACGGGCGCTTTGTCAGTAGCAGGGTTTGGCCTTTGCTTCAGGCTAAAATTGCCTAGGAGGGCTCTAGGGAGGGTGCTGAGACCTCCACAACAGACAGAAAAAGAAAGCAAAAGGAAAACCAGTTTCAGTCTAGAGTGAAACCCTCTGTAGCGCTCCACCCCCAGAGAAAAGTTCTCCTTACTTCATCAGTTGTGGGGGTCCCGGCCTTCCTGCCTCTCCACCCACATAACCTAAAGGGAAGCCTGCCTGTTGATAAGTCCTACTCACTTAAACAGAACCCACAGTCAACCCTCCCATTCTGGAGAGAGTTTTGTGGGGGAAACAGATCCACCTAATTGCAGAGAAAACTCACATCATCCACCCATAAAAATTGACATAGATCTTCATTCATAAATACGACCAGACAACTAAGGGTCATCAGACATTTGAGGAAAACTATCAACATGAAGGAGAAGGATCAAAATAAACAAGTGGAACTGACCCCAGAGGAAAGAGAGATAATTAAAGGAATAGAAGAAAACTTAAAACCAATACATTGTGATTTGTATTGCCAGAGAGGCTACCCAGTGCTGTCCTAGCAGGTTAGAAGGTTTTACACCTTCCCCTTCTATCCCCTGAAAAGCAAATTTAGTAATGTGGCAAAAATTTGCTACTTCCTTACAATGTGTCAGGAAGCAAGAATTCTGAGATTTGGGGATGGGGCGGGAATATCTTTTTCCTCTAGAAGCTCATGGTAGGGAATCAGACAAGTCAACTACGATGGAATGTGGCGAATGCTGTGATAGATGAGGCACAGACCAGGGCGTCTTGTCAGCTGGGAGGGCCTGTTTTCCAGAGAGGGTATCTCTTTAACATTAGTGGATAAAAAGGATGGAGTCATTACGGTCATAGGGCACATCTTGAACAAACACCGCACATTTAAGGGAATAAACGTAGCTTGACATGGGTCATGCTCAAGACTGAGCCTGAATGAGTTGCAGGAGATGAAGTGAGAAAGGTGGGCAGAGGTCAGAGCCTGTGCTGTGCTTACAATGGAAACACTATCCCCTCAGGCGAGGGTTTTCCAGACATGTTGAGGAAAAAGAGTCCTTGAGAAGCCCTTTGTAGAACAAACAAAATGCTGATATATTTAACTCTTTCTTATGTACTGGAAATAATTTTCCTAGCAGAAACTCTGACTGTCGTCTAGGTTATCATTAGAAAATCACAACCACAAGCATAGTCACACCAGAAACAAGGGGTAGAAGTATGATCCACTTTTTTTTTTTTTTTTGAGTTTGTCCCTTGATGCTTATTTGTTGCAGATCAATCACCAGCTGGAAGGAAAGCAGTAGTAAAAAGGGTGACAGAGATTTAAGAACATTTGAAGCATGAAAAACTGAAAACTAAAACAATTCCATACACTTAATTCTTTCTATGAACTAAGAAAAAGATGGCCAAGGTTTGACCTCAGCGGCAGGCACTTCCATGTACTCCACAGGTCTACAGATTTCTTGGTAACCTAGCTTAAACATCCCTTCGGGATGCAAAAAGCAGCTGAAGATTTTTAGAGGAAGTCCAACACCAGGGCCAGGCCACTCCTTGTCAGGGGAGAGGCAGGTATGGGTGGTCCTGACACAAAGGACATCTGATACGGAGTTAGACATCAGAAAATAGAGCTAAAATGTGGAAGCTGGAAAGGTAGTGCATGTCGGGGCAAGCTAGAGGACCAGGCAGAAGAAGGATGGGGGAGAGAGGGGGCTTCTGGAGCTGATCCACTCACGCTGAGCATGCCAGGAAACTCGGCCAATCTGCTTGCCTGGGTCTGATGCAGAGTCTCTGCGGAGTAAAATCAGATTAGATAATACCGTCTGTTGGAAGACTGAGAGTCACCATTCTGCTGGTGGGATGGTGGATGGATGGGGTGGGGCAGCGAGGGAAGCAAGGTGACAAATCAGCCACCTGGGGGCCGAGGAAGCCCCTGGGATTGGGAGGTAATCTAGGCAAGAGAGAGAAAGGAGTCGTGGGTGACTCCCAGGTCTCTGACTTGGACAACTGTCTGGGGGTAGTAATACCGTTGGCTGAGCTCGGCTGAGGCTGGAGGGGGAACAGGTCTGGGTCGGAAGTGGAGTGGGGAGAGGAGGTAAGTTCGGGGCTTGCCAAATGGGAGGCGGCTTTGGGGTGTCCAAGTGGAGCTATTCAGAGGTAGATGCACTCGCAAGTGTACGGGTCAGGGCGGCAGTTATGCATTTGGGGTTTATCACAACGATGGTGACAGTGCAAAGCGTGAACATGGATGGAATCAACCAAGACTCGCATGTAGCATAAGAGGGGAGGGGAGGAGCACGAGGGCGGGGAACATCCAAGTTTTCAGGGGTATCACGGAAAAACGGGAATCTCACGAAGAAGCATTCTGAGAGGGAAGGGGGGGTTCATAAGGATGACAGCACAGGAATAGGTCAACAGCCTGTTAGGAGGGTCCCTAAACATGGACTCTGAGAAGCATTCGGCCGAAACGAATAATGGTGGAAGCGGTTTGAGGAGAGTGTTGTGGGGAAAATCAGACAGCAGGAGGCTGGGGGGTCAGGAAGTGGAGGCGGGGAGATGGGACAACACGTCTCTCTTGAAGTTGGTCACGTGAACAAACGTGGCATTGTCTGCATCTCTGTGGTCCCTTCAGCGACCTCTCCCTCGGGGCTGGGTCGAGCTGAACGTCACAGGGCCCTGGCAGCTCTGGCCCGCTGTCATTGCATGAATGTGGCGCAGGAGTTGTCCTCGAGCCCGTGATCATTTTCCTTTAGTGGAATCAAGGTTACTTGTCTAAGAACCGAAGCCTCTGACTTGACTGATCAAAGTTCATCACCAGCATTGAAGCCACCTACTTGGCAGATGTAGTGAGATCTGGGCCCAGGACAGGATGCCGGGGCGTGGGAGGGGAAGAGAGCGGCTGGTAGCTATGCAGATAGCATGCCTATCAGAGGGGTTTGGTACATTTCCTATTTGCCTCTCAAAACATTTTATGGGAATGACCAAAGCAATTTTATCATGGTTTCTAGACCAGGTTGGGATGTGGCGTAGGGATTTCCACAGCGGCTTTTATTTTGAAGGCGATCTGATAAGACCATCAAAAGCCATTCAGAAATGTGTAAACACACTTCAGTGATTCAATCCGTTGTCAAAACTTTGGGTGTTTTGATGTTGTTGTTGTTCATTTGTTTTTGCACTTGTATGACAGCTATTTGGAACACTCGTATCATAGGCTAAGCAAATACCCAAAAAACTCAAGATGAGAGGGTTTTTTGGTTGCTTAACATGTTGCAAAAATCCTTAGTAGATTTCACAGGAACCTATAGGAAGGCGTGGTGGTGCAGCTGCCCCTTTGGATAGGAGGAATCTAGGGTCTGGAGAGAATTAGTGATTGGCTCAGGGGCCATGGCAATTTTCTGGTAGAGCAAGAATTAGAATTCAGGTCTCTTAGCTGCAGCCTATTCTCCCTGTTCTGAACCCATACATAGGCACCAAAAACGATCTGAGGGGGAGTTCTCTGGTGGCCTAGTGGGTTAGGATGCCTGCATTCCCGAACTGTGGCTCGAGTCACTGCTGTGGCACAGGTTCGACCCCTGGCCCCAGAACTTCCACGTGCCATGGGTGGGGCAAAAAAAAAAAAAAAAGAAAAAAGAAACTGAAATAAATGTTGGAACTCTCATTTTTAAAGAAATTATCTGATGGATTGGAACAGTGTAGACAGGCAACTTGGCTAAAGCAAGTTAACGTTCCTACTTTAGCCTTAATCCCAGAGTTCTAGCTTGAATTCCCCTAAGACCTCACTTCTCCTGGTCTTTGGAGAAGTGTATGTTTCTTGAATTACCTTTCCAGCTAAATTTTCTTTCCTAATTGTCAGTGCTTCTTTTTGCTTGATGCCTTGTAGACTTGAAAAGCTGCTGGGATTTTTGTCAGGTTTAGAGCTCAGAAGCAGTGAGCTAGCAGCAAGCCACTCATAAAAGCAATCCAAACTTTTGTTGATGTTTCTTTCCTTCCCCCTAAACCAGGTTCCCGCTTTTTCTTAGTAAGATTGAAATTGAAATAAGTTTGTTGTTGGTGGATTCATTTGTCACTTTCCTTGAAACTGGTGAGCCCCAAACGTTAGACAGCGATTGGAAAATACAGCCATTGTCTGTGAAGCAGTCTATGACATTTCAAGGCAAGAATGAATATATGGAAGAAGAAACTCGTTTCTTCTTTACTAACGAAAGGGAAAGCCTGGAAGTGAATGATATGGGTATATTTAAAAAAAAAAAAAAAAAAAAAACCCTTTACGTAACTTTTTTGCTGGGAGAGGAGACTGCGAAGCACATTTTCCAGGAAGTGTGGGCTGCGACGATTGTGCGCTCTTAACTAATCCTGAGTAAGGTGGCCACTCTGACAGTCTTCTCATGCTGCCTCTGCCACCTTCTCAGTCAGAAGACATCATTTCAACTCCAACGCAGCATGATCGAAACGTACAGCCAACCTTCGCCCCGCTCTGTGGCCGCTGGACCACCCGTCAGTATGAAAATCTTTATGTATTTACTTACTGTTTTTCTTATCACCCAGATGATTGGGTCAGCACTTTTTGCAGTGTACCTTCACAGAAGATTGGACAAGGTAAGAAGAACCGTGGGCCTTTTGGAACTCAATTCGGGGTCCTTCCCGAGGTGGGGGGCTGATTGGTTTTAGGTCTACCCAAAGGATGGACAATGGTAAGCACTCAGAGAGATCAGTGGTCGTGTGGTATTCGTGTTTGGGGTCTGTTTCGTGAGGGCTGCTCGTCTGGTCTCTGGTCAGCAGCTTTGGCTCTGCAGTCAGACCGCCGCCAGGGTGCAAATCTTGACACTTGCCGGACCAGCTCTGTGATCTTGGGCAAGTTAGTTTACAATTCGATGCCTCGGTTTCCACAGCTGAGAAGTGACGAGCTTAGAAGAGAGCTGGGCACAAAATAAGTACTATGTAGGCAGTGGCGATCCTTTGGGGCTAAGGTTTTGCTTTTAAAGCAAACTTTTTTTCTGATAGAGACAAATGATTTTCTTCTAAATTTACAACTGGGAGAGCATCAGTTTGATCTGAAAATGCATAGTGCGTCAGGGTAGCATAGACACGGATAAGTCCCCAAATGTGCAGTCTTGGAGGCAAAGCGGCGTTCTCTATATAATTCTTCAAATACTGATGGTAGCTGCAAGCTATTCCGTTTCCCCAGAGATGTTTCCCATTCTTAAATAGTTGGACTTTCAGGAAGAAAAGAATGGAGGGAGTTGGTAGGTTGTTTTGCATTCTTAGGAAAAGGTAACCATTAGGATCGATCCTGTTTCGATGTGTTTACCCACCTCCTCTGATGGGCGTTATTGGCTGTGTGGACAGAGTATCAGTCACAGAAGAAAAGGAGAAATTTCATCACTGATTGAGCTGTTCCTAAGAGTCTGGATGTGGAAGTTGTGGATGCGGAGCATCCGGAGACTGTGTTTTGCTCAGGGATGTTGGAGTGGCCTCTATTGGGATCCCGACCCAGAATTAAGACCACGAGGGTTCCTATCAGGATGAGGTGGGGAAGGGACAATTGAGACGATTCATCAGGTTGCCCAAAGTTTAGGTTTCACTGCTGAGAAAAGAGGGGGATTCTGGGTCTGGTTGCTTTGGCCTGGTGGGCTCTGCCAATCAATGCCCAGACATAAGCCTAGCCTCGATAAGGGAAGTATTGATCTGGGTAGACTCAAATTTGCCCCGGCATTTAGGTGTTCTCTTAATGACTCTGAAAGCCGCCGGCGAACTGAAGCTTGTTCTGGACCTCAAAATATAATCTTAGTACGAGAAAGTGGCACAGCACAACAAATGAATGCTATACATTTAATTATTCTAAGGCATCGAAAATCTCTCGTTAACTTTGGCAACGAAAGATGATTTCTTTCAAAATGCAAATGTTTTCTGCAAATCCTGGAGTTAAAAAGAGAGAGATGTAATTAGAACTCAAGTCATCGACACACGTTGCAAATTAATTTCTAAAGCACAGCATCACAAACACGAAGATGAAGTGGGCAGAAAAGCTCCGCAGAAAACTATTTTATAGACTGTGTTTATAATGGCCAATCATTACAGAAGCCCCAGGAAATGTGACCATTAGAGAATGGTGCTGCTATAATACGTGCAAAAATGGACACATTGTGATAAAATTTCTTTAGAATAGCTGTGATTTCTACCTAGCGTTCCAGACAATCTGACCTTGTAATTGCTGGCTTTCATAGATTTTTTTTTTTTAACTGCTCATACATTGTTATTCCCCGTTCTTCTTCATCATTACAATTTCTCATGCCCTTGCTATTTCACAAATAGATAGAAGATGAAAGGAATCTTCATGAAGATTTTGTGTTCATAAAAACGATACAGAGATGCAAGCAAGGAGAGGGGTCCTTATCCTTATTGAACTGTGAGGAAATCAGAAGCCAGTTTGAAGACCTGGTCAAGGTAAGGAGCTCACTTGTTGGGAAAAGCGTCATTGAAACGTTTTGGTTGGGAAACCTGCTTGGTCGGGAAACTGAAACCTGCCAATGTAATAGTTTAAACATTTGTTGGGAGACAGAGAGAGAGAATGGATATATAGATATACATGTGCACATATAGACACGTATATACATCCATATGTTCATGGGCGGGCATATTTCTTTACAAAAGCAAAAATGAACCATAGGCCTATGGTGAAAAGGGAAAGAGAGGTTGAAAATGTGCTCATTCATAGGCACGTCCTGAGGAAGAATAAAGAAGACTGTCTCTGGGGCAAATATACACTTTTGTGGGCACACTCAGACGTGCATGTGAGCGCATGCATGCAGATGCCTGCGGAAACTTGATGAAGTCCATCGAGTGTGTTTTTTGCATTTCCTCATCTTTCCAACCAAACCTGGCTGTCTTCCCCCGGTGGCCCTGTGGCCTGGTCCCTGTGTCCCAGGGAAGTGAGTGAGAACCCCTGGCCATTGTCGACAGGCCGCAGGTTAAGGTTTGGCCTTCCCCGGGGAGCCAGGGGGACTTGGGAACACTGATAGACCAACAGAGCAAGGAGCACTTCTTTGCGACAGGATTTCAGGTGCCACGTAAGCGAGAGTTTCTCCTTTTACTGGGTGGGCAGCGGGTGACAGGCCTTCTCAGTGGTGCTTGAACCGGACCCCGCGTAGTACCACCTGCTCCTGAAGCCAGTCCACTCCCGGGCCAATCCAGACCTGAGACAGAGGGCGTTTGAGGCCTCCCACCCCACAGACTGGTGTCCAGGGCGAAGTCACTGCAGGGACTGTGGCCTATGACGGGTACCTAGAGCCAGAATTTGTCGCTCGTTTACTGAGGGCGCGCCTCCATCATCCTTCCACCGCCGTGGACCGGGGGCCTAGGAGCCCTTTCCCCAGGGGAAGAGCATCAGGAAGTCTTTCTGCCCGTCTCCTCCCAGAACACTGAGCCCAATAGCTTGGCCCACGACTTCGGGGTCATGGGTTCCAGGCCGAGGACAGCTCTGTGCCTGGGGCCTGGGGAGCTGACGAAACCAACAGGAGTTAGTTTAAGCCAGGAGTGAGGGCCTAAGATCTTATTTCTGGGCTTATTCCTGTCCTCCTGTACTGTCCCCCGGGGGTCATTTAATCCAGGGAGGACTCTGAGAGCTTATTCCCGAGGCACCTATGGGAATCAGAATGTGGCTCAAATCTACTGCTGGCGTCCAGGTTCTTTATACTAATCAAGGTTTTAGAGGAAGACTCCTAACTCTTTATCTGCAAGGCTTAGAGATGATTTGAGGTCCTCTGGTTCTTGGAGGGTTCTGGCTAGTATTACAGGATACTGGAAGGTGTTGCGGATTGAAATGGAAATAAAGTCACTTTTAGAACAATGGTTAATCATCCAAATAGCATATTTAATGTGCTCGCCTGTGTGACCTTGGGCAAATGACTTCACCTCTCTGGGCCCCATTTTTCTCTTCTGTGCAGTGAGAGGGCTGAGCTTATCTGCAAGGGCACTACCAGCTCCGACACTCTAATTATGCCATCCGCCTTCAGTTCCCCCCACGGACAGTGACAGTGGCTTCTGGTTTCTTCTCTCCCTCCCTCTTTCTTACTGAGAGTTTCACAGTTGTGCTGCCAGTTCCTCGTAGCTTTATTTCAGGTCGGACACGTAAAGCTTCCCAAGTCAGGTCCCCAGGATGAAAGTAAAGAAGAAAGCCAGTCTGGCCTCTCTGCCTATGCTTGCATGAACTCAGTGACAGCGCCAAAGGTTCATATTCTGAAAAGGCAGAGCTTCTCAGGCACATCAGCCAGGGCTCCTTGCGTGCAGCAGAGGAAGCCCTTGCCTCCACTGCGGCAGGTGGAATCCGGGTTATTGTCATCCCACCCCGGTGGTCAAAGTACTCCAGCTGCTCCACCCTCCCCCACTCCCATATACAGGCCCCCAAAGTTCTCATCCTCAAACAGTATTTTGGACTTTTTTAGCCTAACAGGCTGACTACAAAATAACCCCAAATTGGACTTTTATATTCTTAGTGAATATCAGCAGCCTTTCTTTCTGGGTCACAGACTGACTGGGCCAGAGCGACCTACAGTCCCTACCCAGCAGTCACTCAGTCTCTCTCTGAACACCTCTAGTGACAAGGATCTCATTATTTCCTGAGGCAGACAGAACCGCGCTGTCACTCTGGGTGGCAAGTGGGATTCGGGGCTTACGTTAGGGTAAACGGAGGGAGCATTTTAAATGGTGTAATTTCGCATGAAAACTCACTCCCCCCCCCCACTTCCACTTCCTGCTGGAAAGATCAGTTCTGTGATTGCTCGCCAAGGCCCGAGATGTCTCTGATAGGGTCAAAGCATCTCCTTGACGAGTTCAAGGTCAGCCTATCCATACCTGTCCCACGGAGTTCCCAGTCAGAGAGAAATAGCTAATTCTAGATTTTCGGAAAGTCAACTTTTAAAAGGCTTTCAGTTGAGGCGGGGAATGAAACCCGGAGGAGATAAAAAAAAAAAAAAAAAAAAAAGGACGCTGGGGAGTGTGGCTGGGGGCAAGGTCACGGAAAGGCAAGACAAACTCTGCTGACTTCACGTTTTCATCTTGGCCAAGCCCTGACACTAGTGCAACCACCTAGCCTAAAAGTGTCTCAGCCTCGCTCATCACACTCCATCTTTTGAAAAGACCCGAAATAGTCATTTGTTTGCTTGTCATCTCGCAAACATTTTCCTGTCGCCTCTCTTTCACACTGCCACACTTGAGCTCAAGTGGAAAGGTGCAGCTCTGTGCCCTGTCACCGTCTGTGACTTACACCCTGACAGCTGGCGCCCGAGCTGAGCCTGCAGCCAGACCCTCCACGGGAACTGCACTAATTCCTTCCAAGAGAGAGACAAAAATGAAGGGGCCTGTAGAAGAGACTTGGTCCCGTGCTGGAAAGGAGCACAAGACTTTGGTTCTCAGAAGATGTGTAGTCAGGGTCCAGAGTGAGGGTGTGGGTTAAGCCTAGCCTTTGAATGTCATCTCACAGTTTCTACTCTCGGATTCAGCCTCAGACTCCTTGGGAGACCTTGTGCCAGCCAGTGAAGCCCACTGGGCCTTCTGTTCAGTCTCTCTGCATCTGTAAAATGGCAGCAGTAGCCTTCATGACTTCCCAACCTGTGTGGGTGGCGGTCCCCGTTAGACCCTCGAGCCATCCTTCAGTTGCTAATGAGAAGGAGCCCCCGTAAGAACTGCTGTGTGGGTCTTGGACCATCAGCCACGCAGGGAGATGACCTGTGCTTTCTAGATGCTAAATCACAACAGGTCACATGAGGCCACCAGCCACGAGAGCCGTTCTTCAGCCCATTGAAAGGGATACCAAAATAAAACAATGGCTGAGGGTCTCTTCATCATCTGGGATTCCTTCCCAAGGTCAAACTTGCTCTTTCCATTTCCTAAGAGATTCCAGACCAGTTTTATTCTAATAGATACACACCCGGCTTTATGTTTAATAATATTCTCTATACCGGTTCCCAGGGTAGAGTCAGCTCCCCATTCGGCGTCACTCGTCAATATCTGTCAAAGCGGGGAAGGTTGGGGTCACAGGGAGGGTCAGGATTGCGGGCTCCGGTCTGGGGAGAGGACTGGGAGGTAAGAAAGCCCCGAGTCTGCTTCCAGGGTCACCCCTGGGCTTTCTGGGCTGTCAGCTCATCTGTCAGAGCCAAGAGCTCCCCATCAGTAGGATCCGGGTCTATATGGGAATCCTCACCAGAAACACACAACAGTGTAATGACAGATGCCACGTGACTGAAACCTCCGGCTCGAGCCCCCCGGCCAGAGTGCCCATCAAAGTGACCTTGTACAATGATTCTTATTGCAGGGTATAATGCAAAGCAAAGAAGTGAAGAAGAAAGAAAAAAGCTTTGAAATGCACAAAGGTAGGCTCCCCTTTCCCATGTCTAGCAGTACTTAGAAACTAACAGGAAGCTTTAGGCCGATTATATCAAACAACCCAGTGCTGAATCGGGGAACCTGTAGCCCTGGAACCAAAAGACACATTTCTAGGGAAGACGCTTCCTTTCATGCTGACAACACCAAGTGTGAAGCAATTGCATTATTCGCAACCCCTTGATCAAAGCCACCATACAGCCTGGTACCGGCTACCGAGGGGGAGATGACAAGACGGTCATTATTTGGCAGTGTTATCATTCACTGAGTGTTTCCTGGGGAACCATGACCCATGGAGCCTCAGGGACCAAGGCGTGGTTCAGTGAGACAGTCCTGTTCCTGAGGTCAGAGCATCTCAAACGTCTCAGGGTTGGAAGGGACCTTGACAGTCCTCACACCCTGCCCAGATCACAAATCTCTTCTCCAGCAGCACTGACTATCTAGCCTCTGCTCCCACGTGCCTGGACCCCCTCTGTGTCATAAAGCAGCCTGGGCCATCTGTGAATGGCTCTGATAATTACAGTAAGATCACTACATACTTGGAGAGAGGACTTCCCTCCTCTAGAGCTGACATTTGTTCCTGCAATCGCCACTCGCTGCTCTTTGGGGCCATTCCAAGCAAAGCAGGATTCCTCTTCTCCACTGCAGCTGTCCAGATGTTGCAAACAGCAAACATGGCCCCTGAGCCTTTTCTTCTGCAGGGCAAACCTCCTCAGTGTCTCCCACTGTTCCTCTTACGACCGTTGCAGTCCTAGTTCCATCCTTTTCTGGACACACTAACTTTCCCTGTTGCTCTTAGATGGGCGTTTGAGAGGCTGCTAAACCATGAAGTCCGTGTAAAAGCCGGTCTGGCTTGTGTGAGTGTCATACGCACAAAGACATGCGTATACACCTACATACAGAGGTACAGATACTGTTTTCTGAGGCAAAGAGAATACTCAGAGCTTTGCTCTAACTATTGGTCTGGATGCAAAGGGTCACCTGATTTCCGTGACAGTTTGCTTTCGGAATGGCTGCAAACTATGTCGAGTGGTACCAGGTTGTCTTGACAAAAGTGGCCATTTGGGTCATGCAATTTGGCTCAAGATTTATAAGGGCACCTACGACGTGTCCGGCACCAGGCGCTTTACTGGGGAAAAAAAAGACATTTCCACGCAGTGTCTATACTTGGGGATCATTGCACCTGATTCGGGAGCAAGGCTTTTACATGAGCAACACCCAGCTAGTAAGATGCTCTTGGGGTCTGATTTGGTCCACGCTATTGTCTCAATGGCCACACTATTGTATCCATGGCTACGTGTGCAGACCCGACCTTGGGACCCACTCAGATGACCGCTAAGATGGGAGTTGTTCTTAAAAGGCAGATTCAACATATGTTTAATGAAGA
Source organism: Sus scrofa (assembly GCF_054392235.1). Taxonomy (NCBI): domain Eukaryota; kingdom Metazoa; phylum Chordata; class Mammalia; order Artiodactyla; family Suidae; genus Sus; species Sus scrofa. The sequence goes on from NC_139401.1 coordinate 122,008,113, forward strand.
ATGGCTTCTGTAGCTTGTGTTCACCTGTGTAAAGTGGAGTCAAGTACTGAACAACTGTTAGAAGAAGGGGCTCAGCGGACGTGGCCAGTCGAATTGTTGAGACGTCAGGTCATCCGACCGCTCCTTTCCCATAACCTATTTCAGCACAGTCTCTGTGAGGCAGCTGAAGAACTAGAGCAAATCTTCCTGCGGCCAGTTTCGTGTTTCTTTAGCCTGACGGTTGGCTTTTGGTTTCATTTCAGGCGATCAGGATCCTCAAATTGCGGCACATGTCATAAGCGAGGCCAGTAGTAAAACAGCATCTGGTAAGTCCAAAGCATCTGAGCACCCGCCACCCAAGGGGCAGCCCAGGAGGCTAAAGCCACGCAGCCTAATGATTAGTCTCCTCTCTTCCTCTGGGGCCCAATTTACAAAGCTGCCCAGACGCCGCTCACGCGCTCGCCTTTGTCTTCAAAGTGGCCTCAAATGCACAGATGGGACTTGCGGGGACAAAAGGAGGTGGGAAAGCAATTCCCATGTTCTCATTATGTTCCTGCTCAGTGGCTGCTTCTAAATGATGAATTACCGGGTGGAGGGACCATTATTCCGACAACACAGAAGAGATGGCAGGTAGTGACCTTGTGACTGGGAGCATCCCGCATCCTAACCTCCCTTCCCTGTGTGTAAATGGGCCTCCAGGGCTATTTCCTGCCATCTGTCAATCCCTGTATGATTAACCCCCGCCTCACCGGGGCCAACCTCAGGGAAATTAAAGGTAAAATCATTCTGCAAAGATCAATAGATGCCGGGACGTTAGATTTTCCAATGAGGTAACAACAAACGACATACTGTAATCTTTGCAACTCTGAATGATTTTGTTTCCATATATGTTCTGCCATCATTCTAGCCCTTGGATTTTTTTTTTTTCCCCAAATCTGTATCTCATGATGGCTGGTGCTGGAGAGTGTGTCACAGCAGTTTCCTGTCTCACTTCACAAGGTGACTCTGAGCATCAGTTGGAAGAAAATTACACTGTCAAGGGCTATACAGGTGTCAGGTGTCATTACTTAGCTCACCTCACTGTAGCTTAGCTGTCAGAAGAGTGACATAAAGCCCCTTTTCAGTACCGGCGGCTCCCACAATATTTAATAATTTGTCAAGTACCCCTTTCTCAGAAACTACACTTAAGGGAGAATATTAGCATTCCATAGCAGCCATCAGCCCAACGCCGTCTCATCCGGATGAGATGACAGCCGCCGAGTCATGTCCTAGAGGAATAGCTTGTCTCGGACAGATCTCTTGGTGCTCACATTCTGCCAGAAGGGCCCTGACCGCTCGTGGTCCTGGCATGCTTTACAGTCCGCATCACAGTAGGTCTGCAAGGGATCACAGAGTCAGGTTTCTTACCCCAGCCAGTCGCAGACCTCTCCGACCTGCCTGGCCATGCGGCCACAAACTTGAACCACGTCCCACAGCAAGGACGAAAATGAGGCGAGGATTTATAAAAATAAATTTGCACACTCAAAAGATGAGGAACCTGCCCTTATTTGCGCAACCAGATGGCCCCAAAGCAAAAGCATGATAAGGAAGCCTCATTTCTAGAGTACTCTGGAGGCCCAAGAAATGCCAGGCATTTCAGGTTGCCTGTGCTGATTACTAAAGGGTGAGTCTTAACACGGAGGGTCTTGCATCCCGATCGGCCCAAGACCACCAGACAGGAGGTAGAGAGAATAAAGCCCAAGGAAGAAAATGCATCAGTCCTTTCGCATCTCCACCCCCCTCCCCCCCCACCGTCCGGCTCTCGGTGGGAGCTGAGATCCGAAATCAGGTGCACACACGACTTGGAACCCACTCAACATCTCAGCCGAGAAAATGGCACAGTGTTGGTGGGTACTCGGGCTTAGCCACAAGAACACAGATACTTTCAAGTTGGTGGCGCCCACTACAATGGGAGATCAAAACACACCGTGAAATGACAGGTTTATTTTTATACTTCCTCGCCTAATTTTAGTCCTGGCTGTGGGAGGCGGGTCGGGTTTGCAAGAGCGTGATCACGGAGGCAGAAAGGGGGTCTTTGGTTCCCTCCGTGCCGAGGCAGGGCTAGCGAGGTCGGCAGCTCTTGGACTTGGTCAAACTCAAGGAAAGCAAGGTGCGGATGTTAAGATTGGCCAGAACGTTGCCTGTTGGGGCAGGCGTCATTCATGACGTGGGATGGCGAAGTCATTCACACTTTCTTAAGTTCAAGGGCACCTTGGTCTTGAGGGCTCTTAAAGGGTGAGGAATCGCACTGAGCTCTTCCTTCAGTTCATCTTCACAAGTCTCTGAGATAAGCTCTCCCATCAGCCCCGTGTCACAGGCGAGACACCGAAGCGCAGGGAGGTTGGGCCTGGGCCCAGCTCGGGTGAGGCCTGGATGGAACCCCAGCTCCGGCGGCTGATGGGTCAACCATGGCGCCTCCATCGGCCTGTGAAGCCAGCAGCCAACAGTAACATCTTTTTCCTGGTAGCCTAGGGATCGGGTCCGCTCCCTCTCACTCCGGATGTCTCCTCTCTCCCTCAGTCCTGCAGTGGGCCCCCAAAGGGTACTACACCCTCAGCACCAACTTGGTGACCCTGGAAAACGGGAGACAGCTGGCCGTCAAAAGACAAGGAATCTATTACATCTACGCCCAAGTCACCTTCTGCTCCAACCGGGACGCCGCGGGTCAAGCTCCCTTCATAGCCAGCCTCTGCCTGAGGTCCCCAAGCGGGTCGGAGAGAATCTTACTCCGCGCGGCCAACACCCACAGTTCCTCCAAGCCCTGCGGGCAGCAATCCATTCACTTGGGCGGAGTCTTCGAGTTGCAACCCGGCGCTTCGGTGTTCGTCAACGTGACTGATCCAAGCCAAGTGAGCCACGGGACCGGCTTCACGTCTTTTGGCCTCCTCAAACTCTGAGCGGTGTGAGCTGGCAGGCTGCGCAGGGCTGATGCTGGCCGTCTCCGCGAAGCAGCAGAGCGGTCCAAAGCCACCCCTACCGTTCAACTGCCTATTTATAACCCCAGGATCCTCCTCACGGAGAACTATTTATTAAACATCCCGAGGCACGTAGGGCTGCAATGAGTGAGTCCCGGGGCGGGCGAAACCCCCAGCAGGCCCTGCTCCATAAAAGCTTATATTCTGAAGCAGCAACCCCACCGACGCAGACTTCCAGAGGGTCCTATGAAAAGACAAGGGCATTTGCACAGGTTGAATTCTGAGTAAACAGCAGAAAATTAGCCAACTTTAGTTTTGTCTCTTTGCATGCAGTGTCTTTCAGTGGAGAATGTATTTGATTTCTCAGCGAAGATGCCCAAGGGCAACGGGGAGCCTCAGCTCGCAGTCGTTTGTGGTGGATGCTGGGTCCCCGCGGCAGGGATGGAGGGGGCCGCCTCTAGAAAGTGTAATGCAGTGGAGAACCGAAAACCCTGCCCCCACCAGCCACCCTGACACTCATTCGCATCCTCTCTTTCTCCTACACACACACACACACACACACACAGAGTCAGGCTGTTGCTAATCAGCTATCTTATTTCAAGCCCGTTCCTAACTCCACCGCTGTCGATGGGGGGGAGGGGGGGCTGCCCCAAGGCTGCCCAGTCCTCCCCCGAGAAATGACTGTATTTAAAGGAAATCTATTGTATCTACCTGTAGTTCTCATTGTCTCCAGAGTGAACTTGTGATTATCTTGTTATTTATTTTTTGGATAATAAAGATCTCTTAACAGTATTGTTGCTACTTAGCATCTGAAGCCCCAGGCCAGGCGAGGGCGGCGGCAGGGGGGGGGTGGGGGTGGGGGAAATCACCCGGAGGAAAGCTGCCCCACATTCCTGATATTTTCTGAAACTTGGTCCCGAAGCCTGTGGCACCAAAAAAGGTCTTGGCAACAACACCCTCCCCGAAAGGCCGCCGTAGCCTTTGACAGATGACGTGAAACTTAGCCAGTGAAAAGCTTGCTCTGGAAAAGTTGCAGAGGTTTAAAAAGAGGCTGGTTTTTTTCTTCTTTTTTTTCCTTGATTAATCACAGCTCAGTAAAGCTGGAGGGATGGCCACTTACCTTTTTAAGAGCTGCCCTGGCAGTTCTGCCTTAGGCAAGGGGACAGGGAGCTGAGACAAACTGGGGGGAAGTACTGGCCCCTTGGTCGGTCTTGTCGCCTCCAGGTGAGGGTTTGCTCACATGAAGAAGCCCGGAGTGGCTTCGCCATCCTTCCTGGTAGAAGGTCTTCCTTAAGGCAAATACCAGCTGGTGAAGTAGGAACCTATTGCTAGAGAAATAAGAAGGGGTGGTGCAGAGAGGTGGGCGCAGCTCCGGGCCACTGTCCCTGCTCGTCAGTCCCCCGACAGCACAGTCCCTTCTTGGCTGAGGGCCTTGGATGACCTTAGAGCATGAATTTCTAACACAAGGCCGGAGCCACCCTGGACAAACTTGCTTGGTTGCGTACTTTCTGCAGCAAGAGAACTTTGGTCTGAGAGGGGGTGACACTTGTGGACTCGGGGACTCAGGGAGAAGGCCGCAGGGCTATGGCGTCCTCCAGAGCGGAGATCCTTCTGCCGTGTTGCCCTCGGCCGGGGACACTTGAAGGGGGGCACAGCGAAGACGACACTGGCCATGCTGGTCACAGGTGGCCCGGGCCCCCCGCTCTCATGAGGGAAGGGCTTGGCTGGTCTGGAGAGAGGCCAATCCCCCGGCCATGACTGTCCCTCCATCCTGGTAGCTGCGGGCCCACAATGACAAGACAACGAGGGAGGGGCGGGCCAGAGGCGTTGCCCCCTTGTGAGAAGGGAATTCCTATCCATGCTGGACCCACGTTTAATACTCTACAGACTCACACTCTGCTGTCAGCCTTCCCTGCACATCACCTCCCCTTCCTCCTCTTTGGGAATCTTCCAGATCACTTCTACGTCTGGTAACCAAGGGTCTAACCACACCTGTTATCAGAAGGGATGCTATAGACACAACCCCCCCCTTCCTAGGCTTAGCTCCTCTGCGCCCACGCTTTCCACGGCCCTCCAACGGCCACCTCGCACAGGCCCAGCCCAGAACTTTCTCCTAAGCTTCAGCCTCCCATAGCCAAGTGCCTTCCACCTCGCAGACAGCTTCCTCTGACGTCACCCTCGCCCGTGCCCAGAACTCCAGGCCCCGTCCCTCCCCCCTTCTCTTCCGGTCCAAACTGTCATGCCTTTCGTGCTGACCTGCCCCCAGACCATGTCCCCAACTGCCTGCACTTCCACAGGGTGGGCCCGAGGGGCAAACCCAAGGCATCCAAATGGAACTCTCGCTCTTTGCCCACATGCTGGGCTCCACTTGCAGCGCCACCCATTCCAGTGAAGGATGCCAGCCTCCCCCCCAGGCCCGACACCAGGCTGAACGCCTCCCTGCCCTCACTCCCCTGGCCAATCCCAGCAGCCCAGCGCATCAGCACTATTTCTTTTCCTTTCTTCTTCTTCTTTTTTTGCTTTTTAGGGCTGCACTTGCTGGTTTGCAGGCTAGGGGTCCACTTGGAGCTGCAGCTGCTGGCCAACACCACAGCCACAGCAATGCCAGATCCTTAACCCAGGGATTGAACCTGCATCCTCAAGGATACTAGTCCAGTTTGTAGCCCGATGAGCCACAACAGGAACTGTTTCTTTTTGGTTTTGTTTTGTCTTTTCTAGGGCCACACCTGTGACATATGGAGGTTCCCAGGCCAGGGGTCCAATCAGAGCCGTAACCACTGGCCTACACCATAGCTACAGCAATGCAGGATCCGAGCCACGTCTGCGACCTACACCACAGCTCAGGGCAACGCCGGATCCTTAACCCACTGAACAAGGGCAGGGACCGAACCCGCAACCTCATGGTTCCTAGTCGGATTTGTTAACCACTGAGCCACGACGGGACCTCCAGGAACTGTTTCTTAAAGAGTTCTTAAATGAATCTACTTCTTTCTAGCTCTACCGCCACGATCCTAGTCCAAACTCCTGTCACGTGTCTTCTGGAAGATGACAACAACCTCCTGGACCCCCCGCCTCCCCTCCTGCTCCCTCCCATCCCTTCTCCGTGCAGGGCCAGAGCGAGCTCTTGAATAAGTTCTGATGTCACCACTCCCCTACTTCCCAATGACCTTAGACCGAAGACCAAAAGAATTAACTTATTTCTTCTCCTGCCAATTCCTCTCTCCGTGTCTGGAGTCCCAAGCCTCCGATCCTCTAAGCAAGGCTACAAACGCTTTTGTGCCTAGGAGGCAGGCAGGCTGTGTTCTCTACGTGGGCCAGCTCTTCCCTCCCTGCTGCCCCAGCACTTGAACCCGACAGCACTGACGCGGTCGAGGCATTTCCTGCAACGCTGGGAGCTGCTTGAGGACCAAGGCCTTGTCCTGTTGCCCACAGTAACCTCAGCGCCGTCCACCGGGCCGGGTACAGAACTGGCCCTTTAGTCATTGCGTTAAGGAGTAAATAATACCTGGAGCCGTTTCTAACTCAGTAGTCCGTGAAATAATTCTGTGTGTTGGTGAAAGCCAGAATTTGCCCTACTGTAAAAGCCTGCATGATGGCAACAATATCTATATGATGAAAATATACTCAAGGAGCAGAGAAGGACTGAAAATTGTACCGTAGGTAAAAATAGCTAATCTATTTTTTAAATGTATTTTGCAAAAGTGAACATGGAAGCTGGTTAGACACTCGATGATGCTGGTTCTATACTTCGCTGAAACATCTTCAGAGTTGTTGCAGTAAATGATGAGGATTGGGGGCCATGTCTGATCTACCTGTAATCTGCTGATCAGAAATGATCTAATTTCATTCCATTTTGATCGACATGGCACTTTGCATTCCAGCTAAGGGGTAGCAGAGAGGAATGCTTAAAATAATCAGTGATTTTTACTTCCAGAAAATAAAGCATAAAACCTGACTGTCTCTGTGCCTTGATAGGAAGCAAATGTCTATGAGATGCGAACAGGGCGACCTGGCAAGCTGTCCGCACCGGGCGCCCCAGTCAAAGGGAAACAAGAGACTCCTGGGCTCCAGAAGGAACACATTTTGTGCTGAACCTGACTATGTTCACAGGGCCTGATCCCCTGTGTTAGAAGCTGCACTGCCTTAGGCCTTTAGACCGGCTTGAAGCACTTTGAGCGGCAAACATGGAGCATGATTTAAGATTTTTTTAATTAATTTTTTAAAATTGAAGTATAGCTGATTTACAGTGTTGTGCTAGTTTGGGGTATACAGCCAAGGGATTCAGTTACATATATATATATATATATATATATATATATATATATATATATATATATGATTTTTTTCATCTTTTTTTTTCTTTTTCAGATTCTTGTCCATTATGGTTTATTACAGGATACTGAATGTAGCTCCCTATGGAACATTTTTATCATGTTCTTTTTCTCTGTGAAGCACATCTCCATTTAAAAAGAAACAAAACCAGAAATCATCAGGAGTTCCTGTTGTGGCTCAGCAGGTTACGAACCTGACTCGTATCCATTAAGATGTGGGTTTGATCCCTGGCCCCGCTCAGTGGGTTAGGGATCCGGCGTTGCCGGGAGCTGTGGTGTAGGTCGCAGATGTGGCTCAGATCTGGCGTTGCTGTGGCTGGGGCGTAGGCCGGCAGCTGCAGCCCTGATTTGACCCCTAGCCTGGGAACTTCCATATGCTGCGGGTGCAGCCCTAAAAAGCAAAAACCAAAATAAAACCAAACCAGAAATCCTCATTGTCGTTCAGTGGTGAAGGCTGGAGTCAGACAGGGATGGTCTAATCTAGGCTCCACGGTTTTACCAGCTTCATAACCACAGGCGGGGCCTTTCATCTCCTCTGGGCCTCAGTGTCCTCATCTATAAAGTGGGGGTGCTGAGAATGCCTGCCTCGCAGCGTTTATGAGGATCTGATGAGCCCATTCACAGAAAGCCCCCAGCAGATCTGCTCTCGGAACCATCATCCTATAAAGAGCGTCAAGGCAGGTCTCCACGTGGCTCCCAGCACACCAGCCTGCGCCCAGGGGTGTGGGCTGATAGGATGGCATCTGAAAATGGCTGAAACCTCTGAGACCAAGGAGCATGCCTGGCAGCCCAGGGACACATGAAAGGCCTTGACCATGGAGTGGCCCAAAGATCACACCCAACTTGAAGCAAAGTGAAAGTAAAGAAAAAAAAATTGGCAAGATTAGAACATATACTGAACACTAGAGTAGATTCGTGTGTAGCAAAGACTCTCTGGCTCTTGCTCTCTCTTTTGCTTTTTTCTTTTTAGCCTCACCCAGGGCATGCACAAGTTCCCCGGGCCAGGGATGGAATCCTCACCACAGCAGTGACAACGCCAGATCCTTAACCTGCTGAGACACCAGGGAACTCCAAAGACTCTTTCTTATACTTTCTTCTGTTTTAAAAATTGAAGAATAGTTGATTTACAATGTTGTATTAAGTATAGTTTCATTGTCAAAAACAATTAAACATTGGAGGCTGGGGGTTGCCAAATTTTTCAGTAGCCTTGAGCGGTTCCATCTTTAGGCTATTTAAGAAGGTTTCTTTCTTTTTTTCTTTTTTTTTTTTCTTTTATGGCCACCTGTGGCATATGGAATTGGAGCTGCAGCTGCAGGCCTACACCACAGCCACAGCAACGCCCCATCCGAGCCATGTCTGCAACCTACACCACGGCTCATGGCAATGCTGCATCCTTGACCCACCGAGCAAGGCCAGGGATCAAACCCCCATCCTCATGGATCCTAGTCGGGTTTGTTAACTGCTGGGCCACGAAAGGAACTCCCAAGAAGGTCTCTTTAAAAAACAAACAAACCATGACCATTGATTCCCAATCTAAAGGGCCTCCGCATACAGACTAACCACTTCCATACCATGCACCTCTGAGTAACCCCAACAGGCGATTCAGCATCTCTCAAGGAAAACTAGTTCAGGCATTCCCCTTGTGGCTCAGCAGATTAAGAATCTGACATAGTCTCCAGGAGGACACGGGTTCGATTCCCAGCCTCAGCGTTCCAGCGTTGCAGCATAGGTTGCTGATATGGCTCAGATCCGGCATTGCTGTGGCTATGGTGTAGCCTGGTGGCTGCAGCTCTGATTGGACCCTGGCCTGGGAACTTGCATATGCCACAGGTTTGGCCTTAAAAAGAAAAAAATAAATAAGATGCATATTTTAAAATTTTTTAATAAAAATTTTTTTTTAAAAAGAAAACCAGGAGTTCCTGTCATGGCGCAGTGGAAACAAATCCAACTAGGAACCATGAGGTGGCAGGTTCGATCCCTGGCCTCGCTCAGTGGGTTAAGGATCCAGGGTTGCCTTGAGCTGTGGTGTAGGTGGCAGACGCGGCTCGGATCCCGTGTTGCTGTGGCTGAGGTGTAGGCCGGCAGCTACAGCTCCGATTCGACCCCTAGCCTGGGAACCTCCATATGCTGCAGGTGCGGCCCTGAAAAGATAAAAAGCCAAAAAACAATAAAGAAAACGAGTTCAAGTATCATTGCTTTCCCTTCTCCATTCCTGGAGCTCCGCTGAGTCACCCATCACATTTTTCCTGCCAATGTTAACCCCTCTTACAGTCCAATAACATTTGGCCACAAACGCTACTCTTATCTTCTGTACATCTCCGACTAAACCTCTGACATCCACCAGGAAACCTTTAACGTATCTTAGATCTGATTCACATTCCTTGTTACTAGGAGTTAAAGATTTGGGGTTTCTATCCATCCACCCATCCATGCGACAGTGATTGTGACAATAGGTTCGGTGTTATGCACACGAGGCATGTGATCTGGTGCCGCCCTCAAGCAGCTCACAGAATTCTGCGGAGCAGGTGTGCAAACATCTAAAGGCCAGTGTCAATGCAGCGGCGGCGGCAGCGAGGGTAAGGACCAGTGTTATCGGAAATACACAGGAAGGACAAGGAACCCAGAGAAGGAGCCGAAGACAGGGGTCGGTAAAGGTGACACAGACGGAGTCTTCGGGGGTGTTAGGGGAGGAGGGGCCCCGGGAGGAAAGGAGAGGCAGAGGGGGAGGGCGGAACGCACAAAGGCACAGAGGCGTGAAGACTTATAAAGGTTCCGGGGCGGGCAAGAGGCCTTGCGGGAGAAGAAAATCTTGGTGTGCCAGCCAAATGGCACAGGCTAAAGCCCGGGCTAGGAAGAGCCTTTGTGCTCATCCGGCAGAGATAAACTGCCCGGATCTGCTTGCTCTCCAGCGTGGCTGAGGTGGCCCGCAGTGCCAGGAGGCGACGTCACAGACTGGACCCCACTGGGCTTCTCCTTATAGCACCGAGGCAAGTCTCTACCCAGGCAGCGGAGGCCTCAAATTATTTGGAACATGGGTTCATTCAACAAATATTGATAGAGTGGGATGAGATGGGCTCGACCCCGCCCTGCACCATGTCTTGAACTGACCCCTGAATGAAAGGGGTCGATCCTGCCTTTTAACCTTTAGGGTGCAAAAAGCACAATCCAAGGGCCACGTGATGACCAACCGTTCAAAAGGGGGCTGTTGGATTCCCCGAGGAGGCAATCTCGAGCTTTTTTTTTTTTTAATTTATTGAAAAATTATTTCCAACTTACAGAAAAGTTGCAAAAATAAGACTAGTACAAATAAAAAATGGTTTCTGAATCATTTGAGAGTAAGTCGTGTAGACCACGGCCTCCACCCCGAAATACTTGAGTGTGTACTTCCTACGAAGAAAGATATTCTTGTTTAGAACCACCGGCCAGTTATCAACTTCAGTAAACTGCACACTGATAATGATCTTGCATTTGGATTCCAACCCCCTTTACAGCAGTGTCCCCGCCAGCACAGGATGCAGAGTCAAGGGTTGGTATTGCATTTAGTTGTCACATCTCTGTACCCGCCTTTAATCTGGAACATTTCCACACCCTTTCTTTGTCTTTAATGACGTTGACCTTTTAGACTAACATAGGAACCATCTTTCCCCATAAAAAAAAAAAGTGTTCCTTCTTTTGATGTTTCCTCATGGTTAAACTCAGATTATGCCTTCCTAGATGGAAAATTACTTAAAAAGTGTCCTTCTCAGGGTGTCATATCTAGAGGCACAGGATGGCCACGGGCCTCTCGTGGTTGATGTGAATTTTGATCACCCAGTTCAAGTGCTGTCCGGTCTCTATAGCTACTGTTTTCCACCTGGCAACTAGTAAGCCCTCTTTGAGGAAACACTTTTAAGACTATGCAAGTAGCTTGCTGATCATCAGAGTTTCCCCTTACCTTGAGCATCCAATGATAATTTCTGCCTGAATCAGTCTTTACTATGATGGCTGCAAAATGGTGATTTTCCAACTCCAGAGTTCTCTCCACGTTGACCAGTCAACACTCAGCATGGTACTGTCAACAAGAGCCTGCCTTTTCTCCCCACTTACTGATAATATGTATCAGTATGGACGCATCGATGTCTACTTTTTCCAATGTTTTCTAATCCATTACAGTCTTTCTTTTGGTGCTCAGATGTTCCCTTATTTGGCCGGTCAGAACCTCTTCACGTTGGCACCTGTGTCTTTGTAACATGCCCCTATCGTATTTCCGAGCATTACTTTCTGGCAGAACAAGATGTTCTGGCTTCACCCTGTACTTTTCCTGCCTCGGCCACAGAGGCAACCCTTTCTCCAAGGAGCCCTGGTTCCTTTCAGTGCAGAGTATAGTGTTTAGAAGCCAAGTGCTGGGCACTAGCTGTGTTCATGGCTATTAGATGTACAAGCACAGACATACTAAAGCTGTCAGTGTTAGCAAATAAAAATGCAGGATACCCCGTTACACTTGGATTTCAGTTAAACACTGAAAAACTTAGTATAAATATATCCCATGCAGTATTTGGGGCATGACCCAGACCCAAAACATTTGACTGTAGAGCTGAAATTCCTATCTAACTGGGCGTCTTGGGTTTTATCTGGCTATCCTAATACATGCAAACATACATATTACATCCATATAATATACACATACACATGCATGGACCCACATGTATAGGCGTTTGAGAAATCCTGAGTTCACATAGATATTTTAGCTGACTCTAAATGCAAAGGCAAGAATGTGCTTGGTGGACGGGGATGAGAAAGGGACACTAGGCAGGACAAATGGCATATTATGGGACTGAAGAGAAATTCAAGGAGCTCAAACTTTACCGAGTGTGGTAAGGAGTAGCAAGAGGTTAACTTTTGAAACCGGTGCATGGCATAGTCAGATCTTTTAGATAATTATTCTACCAGCCCCAAAGAGGCCAGACTCCAAAAGGCAAAGACAAGAATTAGTTTGAGGGAGCAACGACAAGAGCCGAAAATAGGCAATGGAGGATGGAGAGGAATTTGGGGCTACAACAGAGATAAAAATGGTAAGACTTGATGACTGGGTGTATAAAGGGCGAAGGGATACATTTATACAGGGTTGAAGGAGAGGAGCAAATGCAAGATAATGCCTGTTTTTCTGGCTGGGCTGCTGTGTGCTGGGCTAGGCCACATGGGGAGAGCAGATCTGGCAGGAGGAATGAGGAGACCAGCTCGGGACATGCTGAGTTTGAGGGGCAGTAGGACATCCAAGCTGAGATGACCAGAAGGTAGCTGCGCCCATGGGTCTGGGGCTCAAGAGAAAGGTCAGGATGGGAAAACACGGACAAGGGCGTCATCAGCACTTTGATGAATGATGTTACAGGCGCAGGCAAGGTTGTCCAGGAAGGGGCTATAGCGAAGAAGAGGAGAGGAGTGCAAGGACCAGCAAAATTCAGGGGGCAGGCAGGAGGCAGATCCAGCAAAGGAGACTGTGGGATGGTCAGAAAGGTTGAATGAAGGCCAGGGAAGTTGGGATCATGAAAGCCAAGGAAGAGATTTATCAAGGGTCAGATACTGCAGAGAGGTCACCATAGTATAGGAAAGTGCTCCCTGGCTTTGGCGATAAGAGCTCATCAGTGACCTCAAGAGAGTAGATGGCCGAGGTAGAAGCTGACGTACCAAGTGCCAAGTCCGGGGGAGGAGATGCGGTAGAAAGAGCACGGATTCGACAGGCAGACACGTCGGGGTTTCAAATCCCCGCTCCACACCTATTAGCATATTATTCAACCACTATACCTCTGTCCACTGCAAGACGGGGATAACAATAGTGAATACCCCAAAGGGTTTCTGCAAGGGTGACAGGAGCTTAACCATGTAAAACAGTACAGAGTCTAGCGCATGGGAGGTGCCATGTTATCGCTATTGCTTCAGTGTGGGAAATAAAAACCACTTAAGCCATCTCAAGCAGAAAGGTAATAGTAGGTGCCTACGAAATTGCTGGCTACAGAAGCAGAAGTCAGGGGCCCTCGGTTAGGCGAATGGTTTCAAGGTCATAGCACAGTAGCTGTGATCCAAATCTAGTTTCAGAAGATGCTGCTGCCACTAGAGTCCCTCACCCACCAAGCCGTGAGTAAATCCACTGGAATGCAGGGTACAGAAGCCACAGACATATCCTTGGAACTCCCTGCCAGCCACCAAGCCCCGGGAAGTTAGTCTCTGCCTAACTGAAGCCTTTCAAACATTGTGCAAAGGCATCGCATGCACAGAACTGAAAATGTATCCGAACCTACATTGTATCCAGAATCCCAGCAGCAAGAGAGTCTGGAACAGGTTATTATTATTATTTTAGCCTTTGAAGGGATGGAGGGCAGAGGTAGATGCTGAGTAACAACAGATACTATCCAGTGCATCTACCTTGAGGGGAGCAAATATTTTCATCCTGACCACTGACCCCAGCATTCTAACTGCAGTCCAAATACAGCACATCACCGAGTGACAAAATCCTCCAAAATGTAAAGAGAGATGGGAACAAGACCAAAGATCAAGGGCAAAGCTTGAACGGGGAAATGAATCTCTCTCTCTCTAATATTGGAAGGAAAATGGTGAGAAGAGGTACAGACAGTGGGGGCGGGGGGAGAGAGATGGAGGAGTTGGCGGTCTGTCTTGTGGCATCTATTAGCTCTGTCAAGTGAGCGACAAATATCATCTGCTCTGAGTCAAAATAGGGAGAAGCTGGCTCAGGGGCCTGATGAGAGTGGATACTTGAGCAACAGGAGAGGCAGCAGACACAGCATGACGAATCTTTCTGCATATCAGCTAGCCAAAAAAAAAAAAAAAAAAAAAAAAGGAAAGAGAAAAAGAAGAAACACAGGACTTATTTTATAAAGCATTGTTATTCTTATTTATTGAAAATGTCGATTTTAAAAGTCTTCAAAATAAAAACAAGTTAGAAAATTCAAGCTCGTGTAAGAAGGGACACGACAGAAGAGGAACTGAAAGGCCTCGAAGGGCAGCAGTTTAGCTACAGGGTAACAGGGACCCACGTGTAGAGTATTGTAAACAACACAACTATGGAGACACTGCTGTCAGGTTATCATGGCTTCATGTCCTTTATAGGATTGTGGCGTGTGAGCACGGACACCACCCCGCACAAGCGACATTACCCAGAGGGCCTCTCGTCCGAAGGGCCAAGTCCCCAGACATGCACAGGTACACGTCACTTGAAGATAAAGACCTTCGATGTTGTAAGCAATCCTATATACCTTATCAACTACAGTGTAATCCTAAAAATGTTTCCTATGAATATAGTTTGCACATAATCGCAAGCCACTGACTAACCACAGGCAGGGCAGATGCTACGATCTATGTTGCTGTTATTGTCGTTTTTAATTTGGAGGCGAAGGATGACATCTCTAAACGGCTGGGCTTCAGAACAGAACGACAGCACCCCTCACAACCTTCTTCGGTCCTCAGCTTCCAAAGACGGCTGTGCGTGGTTGGCTCATCTCGGGCTGCAGGACCAGTCCATTTCTCGTGGACACGGTGATTTCTGCCAGGCAGCAAGTGGTCCACAGCCCGTACCATGGAGCTATGGGAACTGAGGAGCCTTCCCGACCCCCGTACTAGAAAGGAAAAGGGCTTAGCGAGCTGGGGGTTTCAAGCTTCCAGTCTGGTCTCTAAACAACATTTGCCAAACCTACATTGATAGGCACCCATCAAATGCAACTGGGAGACAAGTCCACTCAGTCCATTGTTCTTGGCCTCTCTTTCCAATCATTTCTCCCACCTGGCCAAACTTCCACCTGTCTTCGGGAAAGACAGGTGTGGCTTGCACTGCTCTGTCTTAGAGCTCCAGGCCCGCTTTCAATCGTGCTGAATCTGGATGTGTGTTGTCCATCGTGACCCTCTTCTAAGCCCAGTTTATCACAGTTCTCGCTTCTGAGATACTTACAAAGGCGAGGGTTTGAGTCGCTGAGCACCTGGAGTAAACTGGTTCCGTATGATCAGCTTCACTAGTAACCGCTGCACAGCTACTAGCGAGGCCCTTTCTTTCCAGCTGCACAAACTGGACCAACAGCACATGTCTGCCAATGACGCTTAGAGTCCGGCTCCAAGAGGCTGATGAATAGTACGGCTTCTCACAGCCCATCCGGGAGGGCCATCAAGTGAATTCATGCTGTCTGCTAGGGCACGGCAGCTCCTCAGTGTAGACCGTTGTGAAGGATGAGAAGTCGCAATTTGCATATGCGATGTAGAGAAAAGTAACTGCTCACAGTCTATTTTTCAAAAGCAAAGCACACACATACCAGTTTACACACCGCTTGGTGTGGTTGGCTAAAAGCGCTGGGGAGATAGAAAACTTACACACAAGGCAGAAGTCTGGGGGCAAAAGCTATCATGCACCGGGAAGAGATGAGCTATTCAGCCACTGAAGGGGAGGACTGTCCAGAGAGTTGCTGCTAATGGATCTGGCGCCGACATGGGCCACCAGAGCTTCTGCCCCACGGAGTTCAAATGTAAACCAACACGGAAGGAGGAAGGGCGCTATAGTTTTCTTGGTCTTACAGACAACACAGAATAGTCTTTTTTTTTTAAAAAAAGTGTGCATTAAAGGATAACATGGGATGCTCGGGGAAGGGCAGCTGGACCGCTGGGCAAATGGGTTAGTCTTTCAGCCTACCCTAGTTTCAGGAAGTGTTGCTCTCAGCCCATGAGGTACTGATGGGCTTCCAGGTACAGGAAAGCATGAGGGGAAAAGTCAGGTTCACGTTTAATAAGCCAGGGCTGGCCCGCGCTGGGATAGCAGCCAGCCCAACAAGAGCGACCCGGGGATGATGGCTGGAAAAGAGGCACTGTGAATGGAAGGCCATCTGAGGACCCTGGGAGTCATCTGCCTACGTTAGCCCTCCTTTTCTGACTGAGTGGGAAAGCCTCCGGGGAGACTTGGCTTTTACTCCTGTCGAAAAAAATAACCAACCAACCAACCAATAACCAAACAACAACACTCAACCAGAGAGAGAGAAAGAGAGAGAGAGAGAGAGAGACTAAGATACAAAATAAAAACCAAAGAAGTGAGCGAGCTGAGTCGGGTCACTCAGCTGGACATCTGCCGCCGCCGCCAAGGCACTCTGCCAGCCGCACGGTGATGGTTAGGGAAGAAGGGAGGCTTTGCTGCTGGACTCGGCCCGAATACACTCATCAGTTTGCTTCAGCAGCCTCCGGACCAGCTTTTCTAGGTCTCTTCTTGATTTCAACTCCTCTTCCAGGCATTGCTTCATTCTTTTATTCTCCTACAATGGGAAAAGGCTGGCTGGTTACCAGGCAAAGGGACCCCATCTCAGGGCTCCTCCGGCTCAGCCTCCTGCTCAGCCTTCACAAGCAACTACACGCTCCTTCCTCAAACTCCGCTCCCTCAGCTTCCAGGACAAGGCAGCCTCTGGATTCCCCTACTTCTCCGTGGCCAGTCCCTGAAACACAAGCATCATGTAGGGCTCTGGCCCTGGCCCTCTTCTATTTCAACACTCTCTTTACCTAATGTCTTCTCTCTTTCAACTCACGTCTCTCCGAAGCAGCCTCTCCGTCTTTCTGGTACGGACCTCCTCTCGGCTCATGTGCACTGGGTCCCCGGTCCCCAGTGCCGACCTGATATTTCCACCTACATGTGTTACGAGGACCTCAAACTCACTGTGTCCTAAAGCGAAGTCAGTATCTCCCCTCATCACCCAAACTTCTTTTCCTCCTGATTTCCGTGAAGGCCACTGTCATATCAAACTGGATACCCAGGTAAGAAGCTTCCTCTTCAATCCCTGGCTTTTTTTTTTTTTTTTTTTTTTTTTTTTGCCACTCCCTCAGCGCGTGGAAGTTCTTGGGCTGGAGCTGGAACCCAAGCCACAGCAGCGACCTGAGCCACTGCAGTGATAATGCCAGATACTTAACCAGTTGAGCCAGAAATTCCCCCTGGTTCGCTCTTTTCCTTTCTTTCTTTCTTTCTTTCTTTCTTTCTTTCTTTCTTTCTTCCTTCCTTCCTTCCTTCCTTCCTTCCTTCTTTCTTTCATCTCTCTCTCTCTTTCTTTCCTTCTTTCTCCTGCTTTTTAGGGCCGCATGTGCCAAATATGTGAGTTTCCAGGCTAGGGGTCTAATCGGAGCTACAGCTGCCAGCCTAGGCCGCAGCCACAGCAACGCCAGATCCAAGCCGCGTCTGTGACCTACACCACAGCTCACAGCAATGCCAGATCCTTAACCCACTGAGCAAGACCAGGGATTGAACCCGAACCCGCGTCCTCATGGATGCCAGTCGGGTTCGTTAATCACTGAGCCACAACGAGAACTCCTGACTTATCTTTTCTTATATTCTGTTTGCAAATGTCCAGGAACATGAAAGTTGTCATTAAGTTTGGGGCCCTACTGTAAACCCCTCAAAAAATATATGAGGAAGCCTCAGAAATTGAAACCCAGGGCCATGTGGTAAAATCCACAAAACCTGGATGACACAAGGGAACTACAAATCCCCACCTCGCCACCTTGTTCTGGTCCTTTCCTGAAGGTGTCGACCAGTGAGAAAAAAACTCGGGAGTTCCCGTCGTGGCGCAGTGGTTAACAAATCCTACTAGGAACCATGAGGTTACAGGTTCGATCCCTGGCCTCACTCAATGGGTTAAGGGTCTGGCATTGCTGTGGCTATGGTGTAGGCCGGTGGCTTCAGCTCCGATCAGACGCCTAACTTGGGAACCTCCAAATGCCATGGGTGCAGCCCTAGAAAAGACAAAAAAAAAAAAAAAAAAAGACTTTCGGATTTCATTACCTGTTTCAGCTCTTTGACCTCATCTTTCAAGGCATAAACAGTATCGACGAGGCTCCTAGAATACAAAGGTAAAGCTCAGAGAGTAACAGCTGGCACTGAAGTATTGTTAAGTGATACTTTAGAAGAAAAGCAGCTTTATAGAAACACAGATCCTGCAAAGCGGTGGGCTTTCTGGCTGATGGGAGAGACGCTGCTGTGGATACTCCCTAGGTTCCTCACTTGTGCCACACACGCGTGTTCAAGCACTCTCCCCATCCTCACACCTTGTCTATGCCTCCCTCCTCCTCTGCGGCTCACTTCCCGGCTTGGGCGGGTACCAAAAAAGAGATTAGTATATTGTATACCTGCAACTTGCAGAATATTGTACATCAACTCTACTTTCATAGAAAAAAAAGAATTAAGGGGAAAAATCAAGAAAAGAAAGGGAGTAGGACTCCTTCTAAGATTTTGCTTTCTCTCTTGTGGGCAAGAAGGACCACCACCTGTAAGGAGAGGTGGCATTGCCCTTCTTGCCTATCTGACCCTACACCACCGTACAGGACACAAATTCAGGGTGTTCTGGAACATTCCATATATTCAGAAAAAGGATAAAGTGCCTTGGCTGAGTTGTGGAAGAGCCCTTTCCTCTCTGGATCTCCCCCTGGAAGAGGACTTCGGAGATCTGGGTTCCAGTTCTGATCCCACGACTTCCTGGTCATCTAACTTTGGGCAACCAGTTCCCTTCACATACAAGTTGGTGGTAATGCTACAGTCCCTGAAAACCTCACAGAGTTGCTGTGGGGATGCATATAGCTATAATCTTAGTAATTACAACCACCATCATATGTTAAGTGATTACCTTTGTACTTCTTACTCCATTTAAGCTCACAACCACCCTGAAAGTATTACTATCACACCCATCATATAGATGGGGAAACTGAGGCACAGAGGGGGCAGGAACTTGCCCCAGGTCACACCAACAAGGAGCAGAACTTGCAGTTGAACCAGGGCTGTTCTTCTCTTGAGCCCAAGTGCTTTACCATTTGGCCGTAGCACTTCAAACACCAGATGGAAAAATACATTGACGACGCCAAGCACCGTGAAATATGCTGTCCTAGGCAAATTTAGCCTTGACTTCAGAAATGAGTCAAGTTTAAACCAATGAATTGTTTGTCTACTTTGTGTTTATTTTATGAGCCATACGGCATTTAGCCTGATTTTTCCCCCACTGGGTCACCCTCACCACTGTGCAAAGGGAGGCCAGGGACACGATTTCCTTAAACGTCAGTTTCCTCATCTCTAAAAGGGGGAAAACTAATTGTTTATCTCACTAGCTTGCGGTAGGAGTTCAAATGAGTCAGGCATGTGGAAGTCCAGGGTCCGAGTCAATAAATGTGAGGGGCATCCCTGGGCTCCCAATTGCACGATCAGCAAAGAGGGCCAGGCTCCCAGAACCTTCTTTCCAGCCCCCAGACCAATCAGGAACCGTTTCACCTGCTCTACTCACTTCTCTTCGATGATGGTCTGGCCGTTGCTCCTGGTTTCTTCAATGATGAGTTTCTCCTCCTCGGGAAGTAAGACTTGGGGAACGGAGTCTTTGCGAGAACCTACAGACAAGGTTGGCAGGAGGCAGGAGAGGGGAGAGTTACGAGGGGAGAGGACTTGTTGCTGTCAGGCCCTTTCTCCTATTGTTTTTGTGGGGTCTCCTGTGGCTGCCAGGCATCTGGCTCTTTCGGACGCGAGACCTGCAAAGCAGCCAAGTCCCTGGAGTCAATCCTGGGGGCGGGGGGCACATTCTCGTTTAGAAACCTAACGTGAAAGGGCCACCGGGAGCCCCATCCTTGACCCAAGACCCTGTCCTTGCCTGGTTTGCCTGGGAATGAAGAAGGGACAGAGCAGCTATGGGACCCGACCAGACAGCTCTCCTACACCTCCAACCTCTCCCTCCCTTCTGGTTCCTTCCTTTCAGAGCTGGAGACCCAAGACCCCAATCTTCCGTCTCCCTGGCCTCGCTCCCTTCTTCTTCTTCTTTTTGGTTTTTAATTGCAGGGTAGTTACTTTACAACACTGCATTAGTTTCAAGTGCACAGCAAAATGATAGGTTTCCTCTCTTCTAAGCCGGGTTCCCTCAAGGTATGACCCTTCAGTGCCTTCCCTCCATCACCTCCCCTTTCCCGAGGGGATGTGTCTGCCTCCCGCAGGGCCCAGTACTTCGTAGGTGCTTAATAAGTGGAGAGCGGCCCGGCTGACTGCCCCACCGACTGGAGGCAGCGAGAAACAACTGCGGTCAGTTCTAGGGAAGCAGGACTTCTGGCTGGACAGGGGTGACGGGGCTTGGTCACCACGACGCTACACACTTTCCACGCACAGGAGGGGCACTGGGGTGGGGAGGGAGGGACAAATGTGTGACTCTTGAGGCCAGAACACCCTGGCCACACCTCCGAGCAGATCTCCTGTTGAGCTTGGTGTAAAGAAAGGAGGCGGGGGGCAGGGGCGGGGGGAAATAGGTCAAATTTTGTATAAGGGCCATGGCTCCTGGTGTCTCTTTGCTCCCCACCACCACCCCACCCCCGTCCCAGTTTTCTTTTCTTTTTTTTTTCTTTTTTTTTTTTTTTGCATTTTAGGGTCGCCGGTGCGGCCTATGGAGGTTCCCAGGCTAGGGGTCCAATCGGAGCTAAAGCCGCTGGTCCACACCACAGCCACAGCAGCACCAGAACCCGAGCCGTGTCTGTGACCTACACCACAGCTCATGGCAACGCCGGATCCTTAACCCACTGAGCGAGGCCAGGGATCGAACCCGCAACCTCATGGTTCCTGGGTGGATTCATGAACCACTGAGCCACGATGGGAACTCCCCGTCCTAGTTTTCAAGATAAAATCTGCTCTCACTTTCCTTTCCTTTCCTGGCCCCTCAAATGCTGTCGTCAGAGCTGGGCCCAAAGCCGCAGCCAGGTGTGGTCTGAGAAGCAGGTGTGACGGTCCCCGCTTCAGAGGCCAGTGTGTCCAGCCTCACATGCAATGCTTTCCCCAGGACGGCCTTGGAGGCCTGCTCCTCTGACAGCACCGCTCAGGGCCACCCACCCCAGGAAGCCTCCCGCCGCTCAAGCCAGGGGCAAAACTCATCTCTCACCCAGATGCAAAGCCCTCACCCAGGGTGTCCGAATACCTACAGGAATGGAGGATAAGAATAATAAGAACACAAGCCATGCGACCTGGCTTTTACGACAGCACAAGGATGAATCAGAAACGATGACCTCGCTTTCGGTTTGTAGCCTGAAAGTTCTGGGGGGGAAATACCCTCACCCAATAGCTCCCTGATAAAGTGTATACATGCTCAACAGGCCCCGAGAAGCAGCCACTTTGCCAGATTTTCAGAGCCACTCTGAAACTTGAGTTTGGTGAAGCGCTGTGAGCTTAAATATGCAGCTGATCAAAGATAGTATTTTGACTTCCTTTCCAAATCTGCCCTATAAGACGAGATTAGCATCAGTTCACAGACACAGGAACTCTCTGGGCTCTTTAATTCCTGACTAGTGTTGTTGAAGGTATCTGCGTACTTCAAAGGAGAATGGCTTTAAAAAAAATTTTTTTTTCATTGCTACCACCTCCAACTTTTTTACTCTTGCATCTCTTTCTCTCTGGGGCAAAAGAAGCAGTGGGTAAACAAACCGCCCGGCTGCTAAAAGCAGCTTATCTGAAAGATGCAGCCCTATACCGCTCCTCTGCTGCATGCAAGTCACCTGCTTTATACACCCTGCGGCCCATCTGGATGGCTTTTCTCTTTTTCTAAGAGGCAGCGAGCAGTAGAAAAGAGCCATCGCTCATTAGAGAAAGCGCGGCGGGGGGAACCTACTTGAGCCGTGGCCTGGTTGAAAGTTCGCGCTGGTACAGTAGGCTTCGATCACTTTCAGAATCTGAGCGTCCTCCTCCAGAGCAGCCGTACCTGCGCGATATAACGAATCGTGACTCTTCATAGACATATGTGTCTCTGGACCCTTAAAAGGATGCATGCACCCTGGTGTCGGGAAGCGGCTTCTCTGACCAACAGCGTTCATGGAAGGCTGGAGAAAAAGCTGTCCCGCTGGCATATGGAGCAAGACTAGCAGTATCCCCAAGGAGCTCTGGGGGCCAGCATCACTTAGGGCCCGGAAGCTGCCCAGGACTCTAAACGGGGGCATCCTGTCAATGACAGCACTAGGCTGGGCGCTGGCCTCCATGCTCATCCGATACACCACACCCTTCCTCCCCTTCAAGTGTCAGGGCTCACCTCCTCTCGGAAGCTTCCCACCGTTAACCCCACCCCAACCAGCCAGCAGAGGCACTCATTCTCCCTCTCCCCACCTGCCCCTCCAACTTGTTCTAGAAATGTCGGGATGGCAGAACCCTGCTAACATGCTGGCGTGCACACCCAGGAGTGGGGGTTGGGGGATGCAGAAGCTAGAGTCCAGCCAAGATGGATCCAGACTGTATTTCCGACTGATACAGCCCCAGCCGTGACCCGCCTACACTGACACCTTCGAGTGTGTCCCAAAGCACGTTGTTCCCAACCACCGAGGCAAATCCGTGCGTATGGACTGGCTGACCGCCCCTGCAGTCTGTCTCTCCAGCCAGCCCTGGTTCTGCATGCCACCAGGCTGTTTCCTTGGCTCCCTGAGGACATCGCTGACCATTAAACTCTCAGAAGGGTCTCAGCCTTCGGGGCTAATGAGGCAGTCTCAGTAAAGACAAATATCTCAGGCATCAGAAACTAAGAGGGGGAAAAAAATGTATCCATAGAAAATGGGTTGCTTCAGTGGTTCTAAACCTGGTAGGACCAAATATTCCACACAAAAACCATGCAGATGGTATCTACCTAAGGTGACATGAAATAGGGCAGGAGGCAGCTTATTCCAAAATCTTAGAGGCGGCCAACCCTTTCCATGCGGTTTTCTCTACGTAAAAGATGATGCTGAGAACAAACTGTGCCAACCCTCTGCTTTCAAAAAATTCCTCATCTGTAACCGATTTTCTACAAGCACAAAACACATACTTTTCCGGATGACATATTCCTCCTCCGATGGCTTTCTTTCGGTCTTTCTTTTATGAAGAAACTTCTTCATCGTTTTGGGGCTTTTACTAGACTCCTGTAAGGACAGAGGTTTCTTTATGAGTGAAAATTCCCCCCCCCCACACCACCAAAAAAAAAAATTAAAAAGAGGAAATGAATTTAAATAGAATGGCTCTCTCTTATACTGACAGTCTCACTTAGGAGTGTATCAAAATTTAATACTATACCCATTAAAAATGGCTCAAAGAAACTCTAAAAGGTTAACTAAAACCCCGGGCAATGCCATCATCCCCCCAATTGCCGTAGAGATGGGAATAAGAATGGCGAGTGCAATGGAATACTACTCAGCCATAAAAAAGAATGAAATCATGCCATTTGCAGCAACATGGAGGCAACTAGAGATTCTCATACTAAGTGAAGTAAGTCAGAGAGGGAAAGGCAAATACCATATGATATCACTTATACATGGAATCTAAAATACGGCACAGATGAACCTACTACAGGACAGAAACAGACTCACAGATGTGGAGAACAGACTTGTGGTTGCCAAGGGGGAGGGGGAGGGGGAGGGCATGGGATGGACGGGGAGTTTGGGGTTGGTCGATGTGAACTATGCTATTTAGAATGGATAAGCAAGGAGGTCCTACTGTAGGGCACAGGGAACTATAATCCAGTCTCTTGGGAAAGACTATGATAGAAGATATCATGAGAAAAAGAATATACGTGTGTGTGTGTGTGTGTGTGTGTGTGTGAGACTGGGTCACTATGCTGTACAGCAGAAATGGGCACAACATTGTAAATCAACTATACACTGTACTTATTTAAAAACTTTAAAAAAAAAGATGAAGTTAAAAAAAAAAAAAAGAAAAACCAAAGCAGATGTGGCAGCTCCTCTAGTTTCAAGGGAATTAAATAGCCATTGTAACTATTAATGAGGGATCCACCACTTTTCAAGCTTTTCAAAGTGCTTCAAAACTATTTAAATAAAATTTCCCTAGCAACAATCCCACAAGGAAGAATATCAGTTTCCATTTGTCAGATAGGAAAATTAAGGCCCAGAGACTTAAGTAAATTCCCTGCAGTCAGAGAGAAGAGCCAAGTGAAGGATTTCCTGGTAAATAATTTGGGGTAAGGAGTAAGGTACCTATAGCCCAACTTAAATACACATTTATAAAGTCATATTTTTAATTAGTAGATAAAAGAGATATGAACCATTGGATTTGCCTTTGCCCTATGAATTGCCGGCAGGTCTAAAAAGCACTCATTAAATATCCAAGCAAACGGTGACCATCTTTTTCCCAATCTCCATGCAATGAATATACAGGATGCAGGGATAACAATTACTACCCCCACATTAAATGCAACAAAGAATTTAATTTCTTCCACTTAACCTCAGGGAGCCACGGAGACTTGAAAACAGAGACATGAAAAAGTCACACGTGACAAAAATGACAGGAAAAATAGAATTCGTTTTTTGGTTTGTTGTTTTTTTTTTGGCCAAGTCCATGGCATATGGAAGGAAGTTCCTGGGCCAGGGATTGAACCCATGCCACAGCCGCAGCAACACCAGATCCTTAACTCACTGCGCCACAAGGGAACTTCCAGAAATAGCATTAAAAAAAAAATGCATTTTAAAGGCATGATGACATTTTCATAGGTATTTCACAAAAGCCTGCTTTTTGAAGAAAATACTTACATGTCAGAATTGTGTCTTCATATTTTAGCCACCAATTACAACAAGGGACAAAACAAGCATAAAGAAAAGCTTCATTTATCAAAGGTTATAGCACAGCATTACTATATGCCAAAGATATCATTCTACCCTTACCTTCAAGATATAAGACATCCTCTAAAGTGAATATGTAAAGAAAGAGAAGATGAGCGTGAGAGGTCGATGGTTATAATGACCAAATCCACTTATCAATAATTCTAAAACAACATTTGAAATGTTAGTGTTATCATAAATTACACAGCGAGAACATCATCACGTTTCCCACATTAGTTTCAGATGCAATATCGTCATGCAGAAGCCCAAGGAAAACAGTCCTGCGCAGAATAACGAACACTGAAAATACCCGAAAAACACACTCCATCGTAAGAATATATTAATAACTCTCTTTTCCCAGAGGAAACAAAGTGATCATGCCTTAGTTTTAATGGATTAGTTCTGTGAAGGATTAGGCCACCTTAACTCTTTAGAGCTCCCCTGAATCTGAATGTCGTAACTGACAGGGACTTAGATAACTGTATGACGTGATCCAGGAAGCAGAGATGAAAACTGGATGATTGCAGGCATCGTTGGTCAATTTCCAAAACGAACCTGCAGGGCTGTTTCTTGGTCAAAGTCTGAATAATACAGATTCAGCTCGAGGATCCTTTCTCCTCTCATGTCGGGCTGAAAGGATCAAGAAATCCTCCAGTATCCAAATATTGTTCTACTTTTATTGCATCAAGAATTGGAGGCAACAATTCAGCAAAACAAGAGCATGGTGTTTTGAATTACAACACACACAAAACTGAGCCAAGTCTGTGTCACTTATCAAAACACACATTTGATACAAAAACATATGCTGCCTTCACAACACAATTCTGAGATGGGTCTCGAAACTGTCATAAACGGAAATCTTCCCTCGGGAAGAGCGATTTAAAGAGCAGTCACTAGTAAATGTGAATTTGAAAGCTGAAACAATGAGAAATGCGCTAGGGGGGAAAAAAAAAAACACCCCTCCATTTGGATGGAAAAGGTAACACTCCCCACAATTATGTGACTGACATTTCCTGACTGCAACTTTGAGAGGAAAAAAAAAAAAAAAAAAACACCTTGAAATCCCCATTCTACCCAAATATCAAATGCCCTCTCGGGCTGTCGCTGAGAAGCCTCTCTTTAAAAGACACTCCTTTCATTGAATTCTGTTTCCTTGCCAACTGCAGCAAATAGTTCAGGCTTTGATAGTTCAGACCCAGGGCTTGGTCCCATCTGATTGGTGCTGATTTGGTTTAATAGATCAAAAGGATTCACAAGGCAAAATTAGGTCTGCTTGGTTAGCAATTCAACTTTCATGAAGTGGCTTTTGTTAGAGATGGACGTACATCAGTCCCAATTTACAGAATTATCGTTATCATCACAAAGGCAAACCAGAGGCACTTCAGGAGGAGATGGAGGAAACGCAGGCAGGGCACATGAACCCTGTGGATATTCAAGAAATATTTGTAGATGGACAAGGGGGATGTGGAAAATGAAAGAAATAAAAAAAAAAAAATCCCTGAGTCGAGCCCGTCGAGATTGAGCGGCATGTATCACCTATCATCAGTTCTAGCACATTCCCACAGAACTATTTGCAATAATGGATGAAATCATCTTGTCAGAAGCATCTTATACCATATGTAGCAAAATTACCTCTTTATATACCTCTTTATAACCTAGTGCTGCTGACGGTCTAAGTGGGGGTGCAGGTCGTAGACAGCTTAAACTCCACGGTTTTATAATTTGAGGAGGCTCCAAGGGTCCCCGGGGCTGTCCAGTAGAGCTAAAAGACTGGGAAAACGGCTGATGAGATGGTGGCAATCTGCCAGCGGAACCCGACCCTTTGCCACACAGTGAGAGCACGACAGTTCCATGGGATCAGCAAAGCCAGCCGCCGAAAGGAAAAAGATGGGAGACCAAGTCTCCAGTTGGAAAACTGGCATTTTCCTCTCAAGATAACGGGGCCTCGGAGGCACAGCACCAAAGCGACACAACGCCCCATGAATGACCCTGTCCTCCCTCTCTCCTGAAATTTCATTCAAGTCAGGTGTTTCTGTCCCGCTAAGGGGGAAAGTAGAGCAACAGTCAACACGTCATGCGTTTAGTCAAGTGTTTGGCACTCCATTGGTTGCTTACATAGGTTATTTCATCAGAAAAACCTAAGACAAACCTTAGCAAAGCAAAGTGACTAGCCAGCAACTGGCAAAGCCAAGATGTGACCCCAGATCTGATGCCCAAGATTCGAACCCTTGTTCTCCCTACAACACACAGCGCTCACAACTGGAATTTGGGCATCACAGGTTTGAGCTGTCACAGGCAACACGGCATCATCTTCGATCTCAGTCGGCCAGTACAGTCAAATCTCATCACCTCAAATCCCGTGAGTTCTAAGGACCTGATCAATAGGAAGAAGACAGCCCTCAAAGTTGACCCTTAGGGGTTGCCGAGGGAACGTGAGAGCATAAGTGAGATTACGTGGAGACGTGTTTAGGCACTTACAACGGTAAGCTCTTTCTTTGGACTTAGCACCTTATTAACCATAACGGTTGCTAATTCAAATGAATCTTTGTGTATCATTAGAACATCTTAGCCGGACGTCTGGTTAGAACTTTGCCGGTGATTAGCCGGAGTAGCTTAGTAACTGTCAAGCAAAACTTCACGGCTCTACGTCAAACTCTGTGTTCATGCGGATGCGCCTCTCTCCATAACAAGAAATCAGAAGTAATGAGATTTGACTGTAGTTCAAACCCTAGAAATACAGACTGTCCAGAGGCTAAGGGCATGCTCACCCCTTCCCGTACGTCCTCAGCGGGCAGGGTTGGACAAGAGACTCAATAATCCCCGGACAGGACAAACGGACTACTTACGGAATGGGCGCTACAAGACGATGACGATGTTTTAGACAACGAACTGCAAGAAGCAGGTCCTCTGATCAGCCTGTAGAGATGCTCCAGCCAATCCTGGAAGTCCTGGTTGTTGCCGCAGTGAACCACAATTCTCTCCACTATGTTACCTGCCGCACCCGATGACGAGCATTTGGAAACAAAAGGCGAGGAGGACCTTAAGCTTGACTCACTCATAAACACACTTCCTGCCAGCACAACTCGGTGGTTTATGTTCATACCTATGGGCTAACCGTGTTGGGACGTCTATATCAGGAACACATATGCTGCGCTAATAAAGAAAGAAACACTCATATCTGATTTACAAAAGTCATCCTTGGGTGTTCCCGTCGTGGCTCAGTGGAAACGAACCTAACTAGTATCCATGAGGATGTGGGGTTGATTCCTGGCCCTGCTCAGTGGGTTAAGGATCCAGCATTGCCGTGAGCTGTGATGTGGCGGAGATCCCGCATTGCTGTGGCTGTGGTGTAGACCGGCACCTACAGCACCTGGGAACGTCCATATACCACATGTGTGGCCCTAAAAAGCAAAAAATTAAAAAATGAAAGTCCTCGATTTCTACTGCTTACGGAGTCTCGGAAGGAGTATAAAACTTTGCTGTAAACAAACTTACGACCTCAATATTTAAGCCCAGGGTCCATCTGGTTCATAGTCGAAAATGGGGACCTTGTACTGCTCTATCCCATATCAAGGTTGAAGCAAGATGCAACCGTAGTTGGTTGGAGTGGTCACAGTGCTTAGGCCAACACCCAATCTTGGGCTCCCTTTCGGGAAGAAGGATCGAGGCCTGGGACCAGCATCTCAGCGTCAACCATCAGGCCGAATCAGTGCAAAAATCTCAACCGTTGCATGAATATCAACCAGGTTTGGCAAAAGGGACAAAAGGCCAAAATGTCAGGGAGCATCATCGAGATGCGGCATTGTGCTCATTTTATGAAGACAATTTTCGTGACTTTTCGCCACTTTTTAGAAACCCAATCAAATCTTGCTCATTCATAGGCTGATGATACAACTGCTGATAAAAGGCCACGTCTTCGGCTCCTCTACCACCAGGGGATCAAGGACAGAAGGGGAAGACAATTGTATTTACATCGGTCCATGCTGTTACTTGGTAGCTCTAACCAGTAGCTCTTTATGCCGGAGAAGACTGAAAGCAATGGCAAAGCCGAGGCTTCTGAATGACCAGGAGGGGTCCCTGCCAATCGCAGTAGCCTAATGATTCCAGGAAATGGAATGTACTTTGCCAGGCGCATGTAAACCTTGCTCCTGGACTACGTAACGGAAAATAATAGCGTTTATTTTTTTAAACCCCACTCCATTCCAAAAAGGATTCCAAGTAGCTACAGGGAGAAAATCACCCACCTGTGATTTCAAACGTGCAGTCATTGCCTTCCGTTTCATCTAACCTGGTCACCACCATGCCTGCGACTGGTATTTTTCCCTGCCGGCAAAAGAACATTCCCATTAATTCTGTGCTTAGACATGTCTCTGCTTGTTTCTGTCAGATTTTTCTCACCCTCCTAGGAATCACCGCTGAATTATGGCGCGACATATCGCTCTGGTCTGGCAACAGATAAGGTGTTGCCCTGCTTCAAATGTTAATCAGACAAAAGAGCAAGGGGGAAACGTGGGATGTGTTTGGCAAACACACCCTAAACCAGAAGGTCAGGATTTAATCACAGTTTCCTTTTCGAACACATTTGCGGGAGAATCAGTAAACAAAGCAGAAACTATGAAAATTGGTCATTGCTAGGCCGAGATCGGACAGACAACAGTAACTTAATAATAGTCCGAGTCTGGGGAGCAGACCGAAGGAAGCTGAATTTCCTAAGGACTTGAACGACTTGCCTCGCAGACACCTGAGTCACGTGACGTGACTATAATCAGACCATCACGGGGCAGGTCCCACCTTTCTATTTTCTCAGCAATAATGGTACATTATGGGCCTATAAAATGCCCCTGCTAATTTATCTAGTTGCGGGCTTAGATTTCTAGTTATACATTCATACCTGGCTCATAACCAGAGCAGTGGACATCCAGGATAAACTCATTACGGTAACACAAAAGATCTCTGCTCGAAGGAACATCTGCTCTTCTAAACTGGTTAATTACGATGAGGGGTCAGAACATTCTGCCTCCTCTGGCTGGAGCTCTGAATGCCGCAGTGGAAATACTGCATCTGGATGGAAACCTGTTTTCATTACAGGTCTTGCTATTTGCTTTATATGAAATCTACTAACCTGATAGATAAAGCCACTCATCCGAGGACTTGCAGACAACATTATCAAGACACTTGAAAATAACATGAGGTACCGCTCCTCTTTTTCCTGAAGTGGAATGAAAAAGATTAAATGGAGAATAGAAACTGCACATTCTGTTTATTAAGAATTTCTGGAAGCATTTTTTATAATCTTATATAAAGCAATGAAACACAAAGAGTGATTTCTTTTAAAAGATACTCTATTGCAAAGTACAAATTTAATTTTACTTTAAAAAGGATATAAATCTACAATTTATCTGTCTCCTTCCTATACCTAACAGTTAAATACAAATAACCATGCCTCTTTCCTAAACACGGAAGCCAACAAAGTCACACAGTTGATGCCTTCCTGCCCGAGCTGCAGCGAGAGCACAATGCAGGTCTTGAGGTTCCCAAAGTGGAAATGATTTTACTTTGAAAAGCAGCTAAATAAAGGGGTTTTTCAGGTGCTTGGAAGTTTATCATGTTCTGACATGTATGTTAAAGGCTTCCTAAAATTACCGCTAGGCATTTCCATCGTGGCTCAGCAGAAACGAACCTGACTAGCATCCATGAGGACGCAGGTTTGATCCCTGGGCTTGTTCCGTGGGTTAAGGATCCGGCGTTGCCATGAGCCGTGGTGTAGGTCGCAGACAAGGCTCGGATCCCAGGGTGCTGTGGCTGTGGTGGCAGCTCTGATTCGACCCCTAGCTGGGGAACCTCCATATGCCGCGGGTGCGGACCTAAAAAGCTAAATAAATACATACATACATAAGTAAATAAATAAATAAATAAATAAATAAATAAATAAAATTACTGCGAATCAGTGACTACACAATAATTATTATACCTGTGTAAAACAAAGAAATAAATACTTTTGAATACTTTTGAAAATGCCACTAAAGGAAAGTTTGCACACAAGGGCTCCTCCGAATCTGTAAACAGATCTGCAAGTCCTGTGCTTGTGCCTCCAGCCTCCTCCGCTACAGGTGTCCCTGCCCCTCTCCATCCTCCCACCTGAGGACAGCAGCCTCTGCGGGCTGAGTTTTCTAACAAGTATTCTGCCCTCTCTCACGTCTTTCTCTTGTTGGGTCTCCTACGGGCAGCTCATCTCCTCTCCCTGCTGCCAGCTGCCTCTCCTGTGGAACTCGCTTTCCCTGCTGCCTTTACCAAAGGCACAGCTCCTGTCTGTTACACAGGCTCTCACTTGCCCCGGTGGCTCCTTAGACATAACATCCCATTTCGTGACATTTTGTCGCCAAATTACTTGCTGCCTTCATTTTCTCCCCATTAAGCCCTCCTTAACTGCATCCCTGCCGCTCTCTCCAAGTCATCCATCACTGCCTTCCAGCGAAATCCAATGGCTTCTTCCCCGTCTCCATAGTCGCAGGCTGCCCACTTTGAAATGCTCCTCCCAGAATTTCTGGGACATCACAGCTCCCCTCGTTCTCCTCTATCTTCTGCTTTGGCTTCTTTTTCCCCTGTGCACTGAGTCCCGAGAGGCTGCTTATCCCAAAGGTACGAAAGAATGTTAGACTCACCGCATTAACCTTCCCCAGGGTATCTGCCTTTTAAATGACACGGTTCATGTTTTTCCCAATGTTTTAATCGAGGCATACTCGATTTACAACGTTGCGTCCGTTTCGGGTGTACAGCAAAGTGACTCAGTTATACATAAACACACACCCGTGCTTTTTTCCAGATTCTTTTCCATCACAGGTTATTACAAGAGATTGAGGCGAGGTCCCTGTGCGGCCGCGCAGGGCTTTGCGGTGTCCCTGGGATGTACCCTGGTGCGTATCTGTTCATCTCAAACTCCTAATGGACCCCTCTCTCGCCCCTTTCCCCTTTGGTAACCGTATTAACCCGAAGTCATGAATCTCTGACAGAGACTTGTCAGGGAGCAGAGGAAGACATTTGGGGAGGGAGAAGGCAGTTGTAGTACCCCATAAATCACCCCATAAATCACCCCATAAATCACCCAGGTGGTGTAATCAACCCTCTTCCCCTACCCCGCCCCCTTCCTCAAAGATATAATCCATCTTCAGGCCTCTGTGCTTCTCCCTGGATACGTCCTTCCCAGGAAGGGACAACTGTCAGGACCTCTGCACCTCGGCCTCTCACTCTGACCCACCCACATTTCTATGCTGCTTCAGCAGCTGCCCACAAAGGAGCTCCACCTGGATCCCTACTGTCACTTGAAAGTTACCAGGTCTAAAATGACATTCGGAGTTCCCGTCATGGCTCAGCAGTTAACGAACCCGACTAGCATCCATGAGGTTGCGGGTTCGATCCCTGGCCTTGCTCGGTGGGTTAAGGATCTGGCACAGCCGTGAGCTATGGTGTAGGTCGCAGACGTGGCTCAGATCCCGCGTGGCTGTGGCTGTGGCTGTGGCTGGCAGCTGCAGCTCTGACTGGACCCCTAGTCTGGGAACCTGCATATGCCATGGGTGTGGCCCTAAAAAGACAAAAAACAAACAAACAAAAAACCCAGTAAATTATCTGGAGTTCCCGTCATGGTGCAGTGGAAACAAATCCAACTAGGAACCATGAGGTGGCGGGTTCGATCCCTGGCCTCGCTCAGTGGGTTAAGGATCCAGTGCTGCCATGATCTGTGGTGTAGGTCTCAGACATGGCTTGGATCCTGCATTGCTGTGGCTGTGCCATAGGCCGGCAGCTACAGCTCCAATTTGACCCCTAGCCTGGGAACCTCCTTTTTTCAGCTCTAATGGAAAAAAGAAATGTCATTATAAAAATAAAATAAAATGACATTCGTCATCTCCTCTAGGTTTCAGCTCACCCCCTCCCATACAGGTCTCAGCTTTGCCCCTTACGTTTCATTGTCCCTACCACCACCTTCCTGGGGGGGACTGAGCACTTGCCAACCCAGTTGGCTGTCTCTAGCCCCATCCCCTCCAGCCCA
This sequence comes from Sus scrofa, assembly GCF_054392235.1. NCBI lineage: Eukaryota > Metazoa > Chordata > Mammalia > Artiodactyla > Suidae > Sus > Sus scrofa. Next base: position 122,040,998 of record NC_139401.1, read on the forward strand.
AGTGTCAGAAGCACCCCCTTCGTCGTGCTCCTCCACCACTCAGGCCTCGCATGGTCCCTATGCCTCCATCTGATCTACTCTCGTCGGACATCGAGGTTCTTCACAACCTGCCTGCATCGAAGCCAATCGGTTTGCTCTTGCACTCTGCCCAGGATGCTGCCTCTGCTCCTAATAAACTGGCTTCCTCGGTGCCTGCATTCCTGCCCTCTCCCGAGATAAGAATGAGCTCTACTCCCCAAACCGCCCCCCTTTCTCTTCATCACCCTCCCCGTCCCCCTGCCCGCCAAGTCCTATCTTGCTCTCTCCCTTCTCTCAACTTCCATGGAATCTATTGTTGGGATCGCACCATCTGTCACTGACTATTTTGATTTGTTTTCTAGCGGCAGCTTGTGTTTTAACACATCTTTGAGTTCTTTGAAGGCGGAGATCATGGCTGGGTTTTCCTCCTGACTCCCGCCCATGGCACGGAGCAGAGGGTTGGGCAAACAACAGGTGCTCAGCTTCCGATATGAGAGTTTGAGCATTTGACCTTGACGGAGGAAGAAATAAAGCAAGACAACTATAAAAGCTGGAGGACATGGTGTTGAGATGTGAAGCATCTTACCTCACACGTTCCATACTGCACCATGACTTGCGACATAAAAATCACATTTCCCAAGGTTTTAATATCCTCTCCTTCCCAGGCCTGAATAGGTTCAGAAAGTATCTGCAACTCCAGCTGTTTTCTCTTTCTGAGATCTTGGCACTGCCCCTACAGAACCAAAGCGGAACACCATGGAATAAGGAATTGTTCTGAAACAGACCTAAAACAAGGCTAAAGTTAAGATGCAGCTTTGGACTCTCAGCTTTCTACTGGAGTCCCATCACCAGATCCATTCATGACAGTCAGATGGATCCACTACCTTAAATCTCCGGCCTTGAGCTCCCAAACATTTTGTAAGGAAGAGCTACTTCTAATTTTGTCAAAACATCAAGATAAAACGGTAGAGGAGATTGCCTCTCCCTGCCCGCAAGAGGAGCAGAATTCCATCAAACAGGACCCGGAGCTTCAGATCTGCTGCTTGGCGTCCTGCTCCGTCTGGTCTACTTTTGCATAAAGCGTGCTTTTAGTTACAAAGCAATTTTATTCTTCTAACACATACTCAGTTTCAAACCGAGTAACATCTTAATTTTAAAAATGACTCCAGGGGTTATCCGGAAAGAGAAAATTAAATTCCTTATTGATCTAATAATGAAACATAAGCACTGCCCTGTACTTTGTTTTGGGATCAGCAGTCGATTGCTATGAAAAAATTGTAAATTAATTTTTATCCCTAAAAGGACTGAGAACGGGATACAGCTGAATTTCACAAATACAAACTGAAAATACAAGCCAAGAAAAAAAAATACGTGTGGTATGAATACTATATATATGTATGAAAATATGCACTGTATATATATATCTCTGCTTGAGCTTGAGAAAATGTGAAGTTATCCTAAAATAATTTAACAGTGTTCATGCCAAATTCAATATGAAAATAAGCATATGGTTAGTTATGTTACTGTTTCCAACTGACTGTCAGCGTGTTTGGCGGTGTGTTTACTATAAAATCCCTGCTGCCCCTTTCAGCTAAATGGAAACCTGAAGAAATACATTAATTGCACGCATATTTTTGAAGCACGAGAATAAATATAACCAACAAAGCAAGTTTCACGACACTTAAAAGGATTAGAATAAAATATCATTTTTCAAGAGACATTTTATAGTCAGTTTACATAGGAAAAAAGAAACGGGACACGAAAAGCAATGATAAATGCTATGGATTTCAGGGGGCTGTCCTCTTAGTTTGAACCACATAAAACTGCCAATATTTCAACTATTGTTTACCTCCAACACCAATTTTAACCTGATACATTACATTCTGATCTTCAGATTGCAGTTGAACGGTGGCCACATCAGGTACAGATCTTTCAACAGCAATAAAAGCAAGGTGATGATGAAGGTGGCATCAGAATCTTAGGGCCGGAATCAGTAAGTAACCACCCGTCCCCGTCACTTGGAATGCTGCAGACACTCAATCACCCACCTCAGATAACGTTTCCTTTCCTCCTAAAATGCCACCAAGCGGTTTTGCATCGGTGGGTTCCAGAGGACATTAGCCATCGTGTTCAAGATATAAGATTAAGGGATCTCTGATAGCAGTCTATATAAAGCAATTGTGTTTTAGTAGGGTTTTTTCCTTTCAGATATGATAAAGGATTCCTTTTTCATTTGCAAAGAACAGACTCACACCTTCGGGCACAAGTAGATGAATCCAGTATTGATGCCAATCAGTGAAGGGCGAGTTGCACAGACATAGGGTGAGCAACACGGGGGTAAAGACAAAGAGACAAAAGGAAACCCCCCACCTACACAGCCATGCTTAATGTGGCAGACACTTCGAATGTGACTGCTTTATACCCTCAGCCTGGCAACCTTTCACAGGTGAGCATGATGTTTGGAAGACAACATTCAATGAAACCATCAGTCACTAGAGCTTATTATTTCCACTCTAAAGACCTTTGCAGAAGGAAAGAAACATTACACACAAGTCACTCTTTTAGGAACAAAGCATAAAAAATGGAGAATTATAATTTTAGAGCATCACCTACCATGAGCGTTTTGAATGCTATGATTGCTTTCAGAATATCCTGATGATCTGGATGCGTATCCTATTAAAGGAATACATTTTAAAACAATATTAAAGGAGAACAGATCAGCAGTTGCCAGGGGTTAGGGGTGGGAGGAGGGTGAGGCTGCAAAGAGATAGAAAGAGGACATTTTGAGGGACGATGTAACTGTTCTATATCGCAATGGTGGCAGTGGTAACTCGAATCTATACACTTGTTAAAAAGTCATAGAACTGTACCCCAAAAGAAAAAAAAGTCCGTTTTCTTATGTGCTCATTTCAAGATTAAAAAATAGAACAGAATTTGAGCATTTGGAATCACAGCATCTCTAATGATTAAGTGATGAAGAAATTAAGGCAGCTGGGAACACTTTTTTTTTTCTTTTTCCTTTTTTTTAATATAATGATTTTTATTTTTTTCCATTATAGCTAGTTTACAGTGTTCTGTCAATTTTCTATCGTACGGCAAGGTGACCCAGTCTGGGAACCCTTTATATATTTGGTAATAACATCCTAGGTATAGTTATTAGGCAAGAGTTCCCATTTCCCTTTTTGCTGTTATACTGTAGATAATAAATAATAATTATTTGGGGGGCATCATTAGGTCCTCTTGTTAGTAAATGACAAGAGGTAGGGAATTGTAGAAACAGAGTGATGGGTAGAGAAAAATCAATCCACTCTCATTTCTTAAAATGCCTCCATTTTTTTTTTTTTTTTTTTTAGCAGATTCCACACGGCAGATGGGAAAAAATTCCAAGCTTCATACCATGTGCCCCTTCTTCAGCAAGCTTATTATGTTTGGCCTGCAATTCCATGGTGCTCACAACCCCGACAAGCGAGCAGGTTCAAAACCAGCTTTGAGGGATCCATAGCTCCATAACTGTTTATGAAGGGCCAGTCAAGCTTCCTGGGGGAGATGCAGAGCTAACCTTTGGAATTCAGCTGGAGTCAGGCGAAGACAGAGTCTGCTGTTCAACCAGCCTTGGGTGATGAAATACAGAGCTGAGTAGATTAGGGGTCTGACCCAAGCCAAGAACAGCACTGCTTAAGGAAAAGAAAGCTTGTGTTCCTCTGTAGTTAAATTTATCCTTCCTCAAATCAACCGATGATGGAGAAGTTCAAGTTCGCCCCCAGCAAGAGCCAGCAGCCATGCTCATTGGCCAGAAAGCTGGCTAAGGTGTGTCATCATCAGGTGGCCAACTAAGGGTGTGTGTTATCTGAGGGAGGGAACCCGCCCTCAGAGGCCCAAGGCTGGGGACCTGCCGCACGTGGCGGGGGGAGTGGAAAGGGGCTGGAAGGGAGACGGCCAAGGCCAAGGCCGGGGATCTGAGGGGGAGGAGCACCTGGGGATTCTCCCCCCGCAAGCGAAGTGTATGCTCGTATTTCAGCCCCGAGCGGGTACAGAACCTGAGGCCCCTCGTTTCTGGATTTTTGTGATCACCAAAAAGGAGGGGCAAACCTCAAACGGTTGAGCGAACTGGTTTAGCTTTTGGAAAGCCATCCAGAGGGCAACGCCTTCCCGGGCCCTAACCGAAATTTCATTCCGACAGCATTTACTCACGAGCCCCCACTGCCTCCAGCTTTCCGGCAGGTCAAATAACCTGAGAATGTGGTTTCACTCAGAGTACACGCCTTCGATCCTTACAAATGCTGACAAGACCGGCAGCGTGCAACCTTTTTCTTTAAAGATAATCAAACCCCTTGAAACCTCAAAACCTTTCCCCAGACACAGGAAGAACAAGTAGGGTAAAGGCGGCCTCACCCAGCGGGCCCTCCTTCCCCACCCACACCTCCACCCCCACCCCCCAAGCTCCATCGCACAGGAACGGCTCCAGCAGCCACCCTTATTGATTGGCTTTTAATAAGACGGCCGGGCGCTCGATGCCAAAATGTTCGATTAGCAGAATATTTAGAAAAGGTGACAGCTGGGTTCCTGGCTGTTGCAAGGAGACTGTAAGCTCAGGAACAAAACGTCAGGGGGCTTTGACGCAGCTGTCTGGAGGCCTAAAGGGAGAAACAGTTGAAGCCGTTCATTCATCTTTAAGGAACTACTAGAATCTTCCATCATAATTCGGAGTCAGAAAGCGGACGGAGCGCAGTGCTCTAGGGAGAAACACTCTTGTCTATGATGAAAATGTCCTTTACATTTGCTGATGCTCTTTTGCTCTGTTTTATCCCCCGCAAGAAAGCTGGTTCACAGAGCAAAGCAACAGAAGATGTTTCGGCGGAAGATTTCTCTGTAGAGCCACCATCTACAGATGAGAGGGCCAAAGAAAACCTAGGCCAACAAGCCAGCAGAGACTGTAGAAAAGCAGCAGGACCAGGGCTGCGAGGAGACAGGGGTGGGGGGGAGAATGGACTGAATATTGATTTATTGATTTACTGATTTTTGTCTCTTGTCCTTTGTAGGGCCGCAACCTCGGCACATGGAGGTTCCCAGGCTAGGGGTCCAACTGGAGGTCCAACTGCCGGCCTCCACCACAGCCCAGCTACGCTAGACCTGAGCCTCATCTGCGACCTACAGCACAGCTCAGGGCAATGCCAGATGCTTAACCCACGGAGCGAGGCCAGGGATCGAACCCGCAACCTCATGGTTCCTCGTCAGATTCGTTTCCACCGCGCCATGACGGGAACTCCGTGAGCATGGTCTGACAATTTAACAGTAAAGGATGGCTGGCTTTCAGTTAGACGTGAAGTCCTGGCGGTGCAGCATGATTCTCATTCATAATGCTGCACTGTATACTCCAAAGTCGCTAAAAGCGTAGACATGTTCTCACCGTAAAAACAAAGGGTAAGCACGTGAGCTGATGGATGTGCTAATTAATTAGCATGACTGACGCCATCATCTCACGATGGTACACATATGAAACCACTGCACCGTACACCTTAAAAAGAGTCACGTTGTCCGACCTAAGTGTATCCGATTTTTATTGGTCAATCATACCTCAAGAGAGCTGGAAAAAATAAAAGTAAAACAAAATCTTCAGAGGGAAAAAAGAAAAAGAATGCCCCCTTCTTATTTTGCCACATAAAGAGGAAAATGAAAAGCTCAGGAAGACAGCAGGCTGCGCCCAGTACAATTTGAAACCAAGGCCTGCTCTGAACTCCTCGCCAAGCTAGTCGGGAGGCGGACTGCTGTTTCCTGCAGAGTGGAGGCCCATCCTTCGTACGCAAGCTTTAAACAGCGCGCCTCCTCTTACCTCCATGTGCCGTTCCAGCTCTTGCAAGAGAGTAACATACTTTTCCAGGCGCATGAACGGTTTGCTGAGGCTCGTCGTTAGAATGAGAATACCTGGGCTGGATGCACCTTGATTTTCCATAAATCGTTCCAGATCATCACTAGCAGAAGAACAGATATCGTGTTGTTACTGCTTAGGATCCCATGTACAGCGTTAGCCACTGAACATTATTTGTACTGCATTTCACAGAATATAAAACCAAATAGGTCCTGTATCACCAGCCCACATGCTGTGCAATGCATTCCAACGCAGTTCAATCAGCCCTGCACGCAGCACTGGGCCATGGTGGTGTCTGGCACGTAGGGAGACACACACACCACACACCCCCTGGCCTCATTTCTGCATCCAACGATTGTTTACAGAGCATGGACGAAGTGAGGGGCTCTGTGCTCTGCAGGAGAAACCGCCGTGAAGAAAACAAAAATGCCTGCCCTTAAGAGGCCTGCACCCAGAGGCATGGAGCGTCACATCTATCAGATGACCTCGATGTCAGGTTTGACAAAAATCTTTTCTTAGTCACTGCGAACATGGCCAGCAAGATGCCAAGAGTAGTAACTCACCACCTGCTCCCTTCCCCCCGGACACCCCCTTCTGGTGCTCCAGAATCGAGTCCTATTCCGAGAGCAGCATGTTTGCGTGACTAACCACGAAGGCACTTCACCTGGGATCTGAAAGCAGTGCCACCCGTGCGCCACCCCCCCCACCCCGAAAAAGACTGTATTCACATCTTAAGAGGCACGTCCTGCAAATGTCCAAGTCTAAGCTTGGGTTTTCTCTGCCCCTCAGAACCCTCTGGAATGTCTCCTTCCCGCCAATGGGATAACGAGCCCTGGGGCTGCGAGATCATTTTCCTTTACGCTCATGCAAAATGGAATTAAAGCGGTAAGGCTGCCTTATGACTTGACCCCTCTCCCTCCTTGCTTGCGCACGTCTATCCAATCCGTCACAAGCCTTCTTGTTTCTGTTGCTTCCTCTCCGTTCCCACTAGCACTGACTCAGTTCAGGTCTTCCTCTCACCCCATCTGTAGCGTATCTATAGCTATATCCTTTCTGCATCTCATCCCACTGCAATGGCCCCACAGACCTCCTGGCTTCTGAACCACCACTTTAATCCTGTTGCTTTCCTACTCAAGAACTTCCAGTTGCCTGCAAGATCAAGTCTCTTTAGACTCTCACGGGCCCCACCAATCTTATCACCCTCCCATAGGAACCCTCGACCACCAAGCCACGTACACACGCTCCCTGGACTACATCTTACGCAGCAGGTCCCAACTGTGGCCTGTGGCCATAAATTGTGTTCATAGAAACTTGCTAGCAGTGGTAACATTCTAGGTGGGTTGGAGATGGGGTGGTGTGCAGGTTACCCCCGCTAAAGACACTCTCCCTCTCCTTGGGCTTTTTTTTTTTTTTCTTTTGAGGGCCGCACCTGAAGCATGTGGAAGTTCCCAGGCTAGAGGGCGAGTCAGAGCTGCAGCTGCTGGCCTAGACCACAGCCACAGCAACACCAGAGTGAGCAGCGACTTCGACCTACACTGCAGCTCACGGCAATGCCGGATCCTTAACCCACTGAGCATGGCCAGGGATCGAACCCGCAACCTCAGGGATACTAGTTGGGTTCTTAACGCACTGAGCCACAAGGGGAACTCCCTCTCCTTGGGCTTTTGTGAGCAAGAGAGAAAAGGATGGCGTTTCGGCTGTTGTACCGGAACTTGAGTCACGCAGAATCACAGGGATGCCAGAGGGAAAGGGGGCCAGGAATGGCCACCTTCTCGGAAGCTACATCTCACCTGAGTGAGACGTGTAGCAATCAATGCTGACTGTTTTATCGATTTCTGCAGTCTTGCTCCAGAAGCAGGTGAGGGGAGGGAAGTACCCTTGATTTGAAATCATAAAACACAATTGGTGACCCTGGATCAGTTACCAACCTCAGCTGACTCATCTGTAAATCAGAGATAAAACCTACTTCCTACTCAAATTTCAAAGCTTAAATATTGGGAGAACTTCTATAAGAAATAGTGCTTTGGATCAAACTAGGTGAAGTAAGTCAGACAGAGAAAGACAAATACCATATTATATCACGTATATTTGGAATCTAAAAAAAGGATACAAATGAACGTATGTACAAAACAGAAATAGGAGTTCCCATGTGGCTCAGCAGGTTAAGTTTCCAGCATTGTCACTGCAGGGACTCGGGTCACTGCTGTGGCTCGAGTTCAATCCCTGGCCTGGGAACTCTCAAATGCCAAGGGTGTGGCCAAAAAACAAACACTCACACAAACAAACCAGTAATAGACTCACAAACTTGGTTACCAAGGGGGAAAGGGCTGGGAAGGGATAAATTAGGAGTTTGGGATTAACAGATGCAAACCACTATGTATAAAATAAACAAGGACCTACTGTATAGCACAGGGAACTACATTCAATATCTTGTAATAACCTATAATGGGAAAAAAATCTAAAAAAGACGTACACATAGTAAACCAACTGTAATGAAAAAATAAAAATCACTTTAAAAAGAGGTATATATAGATGTATGTATATTAGTTATCATGTAGACTTAATTCGCTTTTGCTGTATACTTGAAATTAACACAATGTTGTAAGTCAACTATGCTCCAATCAAAATTTTAAAAAAAGAAAAAGAAAGAGTGGCTACCGCAAGTGACTAGGGAAACAGCTAGGTTAGTCTGCCTCAGGGTCAGATTTAGCTTAGACTTAAAAAAAAAATCACTACATATAAAATATAATTAGGAAAATAACTTGAAGTTGGAGAGTGCATTTGAGTAGAAACGTAATTGTGAGAAAATCACTTTCCTAATTTCTTTTCAATTTGGTAAAACAAGTCTTATTTTTCCTTTCCATGACTAAATGACTGCCCGCATTTTCAATGCTCTACTCTAATTGACACAAGAGTGACAATTAAAAGCAAATGCTAATGTGCACTTTATTCCTTTCCCTGCAGCTCTCTACCTTCTAGGCTTGTTGGATGTTACAAAAGAAATTTTTAAATGTTTTCCATATAACATGAGATCACTGTCTCAGAAGAAAACCCTGGCTATTGGGGGAAAAAAATAACATTTTTTACTAGTGCAACCAAAAAAAAGAAATCTGTCTTACAAAGCCACTGCCCATTAGGATAAATAGATCCTAAAAGACACATTTTACTTAGCCGAATAAATTTAATGCATACATTAACATTGTTATACACAAATATAATACACAAACGTGCATCATTATACCAAAACACAACCTGTCTTTAAAATGCAGCTTTTGTAAACCAGCTATAATGAAAAAAATAAAGAGCATTATAAAGCCAAAAAATTTTAAAAAAATAAAATGCAGCTTTTAATTTTTCTACAGCCTGCTTGAAATGCCTTCCAAGCTTAAGGCGTTCTGTATGTGTGATGCAAGTGGAAAAGGAATCTGAAAGAGAACGGATGTACGTACAAGCATAACTGAATGGCTTTGTCGTACAGCAGAAATGACCACAACCTTGTAAATCAACTCGACGTCAATAAAACCAAAAATAATAATAACCCTATGGGGCTGACCCATCTCACATAACACTGTTTCTGTAGCATCTCTGCACAGATTTCTATTCTAAACGATGAAAACTCTACCTAGAGCAGCTAGAAAAGGGTCAGCTGTTTCCCCCTTCTTACTCTCCCCACCAGCCTTTCACGGGAATCACTGGGGTGGGGGGGGCAGGTTGGGTGGGTCTCTATAATCCCTTTTTTCACTGAGCCAGTCCCAGAGCCTCGGCTGCCTGCTTCTTTTGTGTCGAGACCCCTTTTTGCTTGTGATCAGTCTCGCGTCTCTCCCTGGCTCCTCAAGGCCAGAGCAGAACCCAGTCTCAGAATTATTCCTGGGCTCTTTGTCCGGGAAGCAAGGCCACAGCTCTCGATTTTTCTCAGAGCCTTCATGGCGGACAACAATGGAGACCAGAGCGAGACTAAACCTACCAAGAGGCAAAGCACACGTGGTGTCTGCGGTGGCCACTGCGATCCAGCGGCAGCGAGGGCCTGCGCTAGACCTGTCTGGGGGCTCTCTCCTCCTCTCCCGGCTCTGTCTTTTCACTCCCGTCCCTCGCCCTGGTGAAAAGAAGGGATGCCACACCGAAGCACGGGACTGAAGTGGGTATTTCTGTACGGGTGAGGTTCCTCCCAGGAAGAAACAGCTACAGTAGCAAAGCAGAAGGGGACAGAGAGGGGAAATCCCAAAAGACCTCGCCCCGGAGCGCGCAAAGGACTGGGGCACTCATTCAAATATATGTAAATGTGGGGAACATAGCAAGGTGGGGGGCTGCTTCTATCTCCAAATTCAAATAATGTGTGACTGCATTTTTCACAAGGCACCAACGCACACAATCATACGGTTTCAGGGCTGCGCTTGGTCTCACTGCCAAGCATCGCCAGCATGTCTGGTGCGATACTGCCACCTGCAGGCCGAAGTAGAGACGTTCACCTGACTGGCCCGCTCTGACTCTCAGTGGTTTTCCTGCTGCTAAGCATCTACAGCTTTAGCACAAGTCCACCGATGTCTCTATTTCAGCTGAAACCTTCATATAAAACAGAGTTTTAATCTGAATTTTATGCAAATGTCATTCACCTATGCTTTGCCTCTAAGATATGAGCATAAACTACCAAAAGATACATAGAAAATAGCTGAGATTATACCAGAAGCACCTCTGAGGATGACTCCAAGTATTTTAATTTAATTTCCATTCCTTGCATGCAAATAAACCACTAGGATAAAAAGTCAGTTCTATGAGACTCCAGTGAGTCTTCCATCCTTTCAAGGGATATAAAATTCTCAAAGAAAAATCACTAACTGTGCATGAAATAAATAAACAACAAGTCCCTACTGTATAGCATAGGGAACTATACTCAGTATTCTGCAATAACCTATATGGGAAAAGAATCTGAAAATAAAAATGTAAATATATATATTTATCTTTTTTCTATTATGTAAATATTTGTATAATGTATGTTGTGTATTTATATATAAATCTATATTTTATATATGAAAATGTATCTTACATATTTTAAATAGATTTAAAATATATAAAATAAATATTAAATATAAATATATATTACATAAAATAGTTATAATTGTATATAATAATAAATATGTAATAGATCTAAATATTTATATATTATATATAGTTATTTATAAATATATATTTTTATATATTTGAATCATTTTGCTGAATCACTTTTCTGTACACTTGAGACACTGTAAATAACTACATTTCAATCTTAAAAAAAGCCTCTAAGGAGTTCCTCTCGTGGCTCAGCAGAAACGAATCTGACTAGCATTCATGAGGACACAGGTTCGATCCCTGGCGTCATTCAGTGGGTTAAGGGTCTAGCGTTGCTGTGAGCTGTGGTGTAGGTCACAGATGCAGCTCGGATCTGACATTGCTATGGCTGTGGCATAGGCTGGCGGCTACAGCTCCGATTGGGGCCCTATTCTGGGAACCTCCATATGCCGTGGATGTGGCCCTAAAAAGACAAAATAAATAAATAAATAAGTTTTAAAAATCACTAGCCAAAATCAAGCCAACAGAGTATAGTAACTCCCCCCCAAGTTGAGAATCTTTCAATTAACTGTGTATCAAACTTTTTTCCTTTTTATGGCTGCACCTGCATATGGACGTTCCCAGCTAGGGGTAGAACTGGAGCTGCAGCTGCAGGCCTACACCACAGCCACAGCAACGTGGGATCCTTAACCCACTGAGCGAGGCCAGCGATTGAACCCACATCCTCAAGGAGACTAAGTTGGGTCCTTAACCCACTGAGTCACAATGGGAACTCCCTGTGTAACAAACTTTAAATCAAAATGTTTGAAGGAATCTCTACTGTTATTTATCAATGAAACTCCTAGCATGGGTAAATGCAGCATCAGTAGCACGTTAAGCACACAGAATTACCCCACTACAGAAGTCTGCCAGCCGAGGTACACTATCTTTCTGGTGTTTATCCAGAATCGCTGTGCTCAGCTCAGAAGAAAAAGAACGTGTGCTGGTATAAATGGCAAGCTAACATACGGGGGTCTCTTTCTATTGGTATGGAGAAATTTACCCTTCTCCACAGAGGACGTTTATATGCCCATCACAGGAAAAACGGCCCTCACGCATTTTTTTTCTTTAGTGAAGATAAGTGGTAAAGTATGAAAACATTCCTGGGGTACCAAAAACAAGTTCAGGGGCTCTGGTTCCCTCGGGGGAGGGAAACAGGAGCAGGAAACACTGGAAAGTATACACAGGACTCCGACGGCAGCTACAGTTCGTCTCTGAAGCTGAATGGTGGGTACATGGGTGGACTTCATCTCTGTTCTTTGTGTGCTTGAAATATTGCATAATTTTTTTTTTGGTCTAAAAAAGAGTGAGTAGCTGGTAGAAGATGAATAACGTAGAAACGGGGAGCAGCGGCAACTACCGCTCGCTAGAGGCCGGGTACCTTGTACACATCATTTCACGGATTCCTCACAGCCATCCTGCAAGGTGGGTGGTCTCATCCTCATTTTACAAGGGAGGAAACGAAGGCTAAAATTTAAGCGAATCACCCTGGCTAACGTGGCTTCTACGTGGCGGAACTGTCCCCTGAGAGGATATAAAAGCTGTAAAACGTTTAGGCTGAGATGGAGGCGCGGCATGAGGGGGTGATGGCCTGAGCTGCTCTGTGGACCCGTTCCCCAGGGGAACGCGACCAGAACCTATAAAACTACCGTTTAAAGTCTCTAGAAGGTGTCCCAGTGGCATCTGGTAAGTGAAGAAAACATTTATTTAAGAAAATATTCTAGGAGTTCCCGTTGCGGTGCAGTGGAAACGATCTGACTGGGAACCATGAGGCTGCGGGTTCGATCCCTGGCCTCGTTCAGTGGGTTAAGGATCTGGCGTTGCCGTGAGCTGGGGTGTAGGTCGAAGACGCAGCTCGGATCTGGCGTGGCTGTGGCTGTGGTGTAGGCCGGTGACTGCAGCTCCGATTCGACCCCTAGCCTGGGAACCTCCGTATGCTGCAGGTGCGGCCCTCAAAAGACAAAAGACAAAAAAGGAAAATATTCTAAAGCTCAGTAAGAACAGAGAGAGCTTGTGGTATCTGAGCCTGACCTGCTGTCTCCCTCCCTCCTTCTCTTCCCAGCTCAGCTCGACAGAAGCTCCACTCCAGGCTACTGTGGACGAGACGTGGGGTCTCCCCCTCCCCTCAGCTCCCAACGCAAGGATGCTGTGTCTCACCAGCACATCCAATGGAGGCTTCCTCCTCCTCCTCCACTCAGTGTCCCCCCACAACTCCACACACACACACAGATAAGGCCCTACCCTAGGAGTGGCCAGCAGAAACTTCTGGAGCCAAGTCACCCTCAGCCCAGCTCACTTGTAGGGCAGAGGTTCTGCGCTGGGAGAGATAAAGAGAAAGACCAGAAGCACCTGCCCTGCGCAGACCCAGAGTAGTGGCTCAGAGATTTGGCCCGGGGGGAGAGAGAGGTAGAACAGAGGAACTGAGAGCTCCGAAGCTTTCCTCAAAGGAATTGGTTTTAGCTGAAAAAACAGCAGGGGGACATTCAAGCCTAAGGGCTCTTGCCAAAACAGTGGAGGGTTTGGTGGTAAGCCATACGAGGAGACAGGTCCTCTTAATTCAGAACAAGCTACACCCCAGGCCAGCTAGGTGGCCAGAAAGAACCTGGGAAAGAGACAGCGAGGAAGTACTGAGAAGGGCCAGAACACCCCTCAAAGACTGGTCTCAAAAAACTACCCCTAGAATAGAGAGCCCAGGAATAAACCCACACACTCACAGTCAATTCACCTTTGCCAAAGGAGGCAAGAATATACAATGGCGAAAAGACAGCCTCTTCAGCCAGCGGTGCTGGGAAAGCTGGACGGCGGCACATAAATCAGTGAAGTGAGAACACTCACACCACACACGAAAATAAATTCAGAATGGCTTAAAGACTTAAAAAGACGACAAGACCTCATACAGCTCCTGGAAGAGAACATAGACAACACATTCTCTGATATAAATCGTACCAAAGTTTTCCTTAGGTCCGTCTCCAAGGCAATAGAAATAAAAGCAAAAATAACAAGAGACACCTAATCAAACTTAGAATTTTTGCACAGCAAAATGAAAAGACAACCTACAGACTGGGGGAAAATACTTGCAAATGATGCGACCAAGGGCTTAATTTCTAAAATACATAAACGGCTTGTACAGCTCAATATCAAAAAATGGGCAAAAGACTTAAATAGACATTTCTCCAAAGAAGACATACAGATGGCCAAATGGGCACATGAAAAGACACTCAACATTGGTACTTATTAGAGAAATGCAAATCAAAACCGCACTGAGATATAACATCACACCAGTCAGAATGACCATTGTTAAAAGGTGTACAAACAATAAGTGCTGGAGAGGGTGAAGAAAAAAGGGAACCCTCCTGCAGTGTTAGTGGGAATGTAAGCTGGTGCGGTCAACTATGGAAAAGAGTATAGGGGTTCCTTACAATGCTAAAAATAGAGTTACTATATAATCCAGCAATCCCCCTCCTGGGCATATATCCAGAAAAGACAAAAAATCTAATTTGAAAAGATACATGCACCCCAGTGTTCATAGCAGCACTATTCACAATAGCCAAGACATGGAAGCAACCTAAATGTCCATCGACAGGAGTTCCCGTTGCGGCGCAGCAGAAATGAATCAGACTAGGAACCATGAGCTTGCAGGTTCAATCCCTGGCCTCGATCGGTAGATTAAGGATCTGGCGTTGGCGTGAGCTGTGGGGTAGGTCACAGATGTGGCTTGGATCTGGCATTGCTGTGGCCGTGGCGTAGGCTGGAAGCTGTAGCTCTGATTAGACCCCTAGCCTGGGAACCTCCATATGCCGAGGGTGTAGCCCTAAGAAGAACAAAAAATTGTCCATCAACAGAAGAATGGATAAAGAAGATGTGGTACATATATGTGATAGAATACTACTCAGCGGCCATAAACAAGAATGAGATATTGCCATTTCCAGCAACATGGATGGACTTAGAGATTATCATACTGAGTGAATTAAGTCAGATGGAGAAGCATTATATGGTATCATTTACATGTGAAAACCAAAAAATAAAATAAATTATTTACAAAACAGAAACAGACTCCCAGACATAGGAAATAAACTTAGAGTTACCAAAGGGAAAAGGTAGGTGAATGGATAAATTAAGAGTTTGGGATTAACAGATATACACACCACTCTATATGAAATAGATAAACAACAATGATTTACTATAGAGCACAGGGAATTATATTCAATATCTTCTAATAAACTATGTTGGAAAATAATATGAATATATATATATATATATAATTGAACCACTTTGCTGTATACCTGTAACTAACACAATATTGAAAATCAACTATACAATAAAAAAACTATCCCTGCCTGAACTTAATTGGATCAGATGGCAGAGAAATTTATGCTCCAAGGAATTACCAAAAAAAAAAAAAAAGTGCAATCATCTGGAAATGAGTGGAGCCTAACTGCTGGGTGTGATACTAAAGGGAGACAGACAGCTTCACAGAGAAATCAGGTAGAGACACAATCAAAAAGAGTCTTTCTAAAACCACTGTCATTTCATGGTGGCTGTGTGCATGACTGAGGCTGTGCCCTCTGAAGAGTGACTTTAGAGGTTGCCCAGTATGGAGGAAGTAGACTGGACTAAAATAGTCTAATCAAGCTACTGAACAAACAAATAAGCAAAGAACAACAAAAACAAAACCCAGAGAGAGAAAGGGAATCAGTATCCAGAGTTGCTAAACCTAAAATTGCATCAGTATCTAGTTTTCAATGAAAAATTATGTGACACACAAAGAAACGAGATGTGTGACCAGGGGAGGAAAGAGACAACAGAAATTGTCCATGAGTGTGACAAAATGTCAAAATTAACAAAAACTTCAAAGTGATCACTATAAATGTTTTCAAAGAACAAAAGGAAACCATGCCTAGTAAAGGAAGCTATGATGACAACGTCTCATCAAACACATAATATCAGTAAAAAGAGAATATGATAAAGGACCATATGGAAATTCTGGAGTTAAAAAGTCCAATTACTAAAATTTTTAAGTTCACTAGAGGTGCTCAATGGTAAATCTGAACTGGTAGAAGAATCAGTGAACTTAAGATAGATTGATGGACATAATGGAATCTGAGAAAACACAGGGAAAAAACGAATAAAGAAAAGTAAACAGAGCCTCAGAGTAATGCGTGCTGAGAGTACCAAAAGGAGAGGAAAGACAGAATGAAGAAAAAATACATATTTGAAAAAATAATGACTTCTGAAACTTGAATAAAACATTAATCTACACATCCAAGATGCTCAATGAATTCCAAGCTGGATCAATTCAAGAGATCCATGTACAGACAAATTATACTAAAGATGATGAAAGACAAAGACAAATTTTTTTTTTTTTTTGTCCTTTTAGGGCCACACCTGTGGCATATGGCGGTTCCCAGGCTAGGGGTCTTATCGGAGCTACAGCTGCTGGCCTACGCCACAGCCACAGCCACAGCAACACCAGATCTGAGCCTTGTCTGCGATCTACACCACAGCTCACCACAATTCGGAATCCTTAACCCACTGAGCAAGGCCAGGGATCGAACCCGCAACCTCATGGTTCCTCGTCAGATTCGTTCCTGCTGTACCACGACGGAAACTCCCAAAGACAAAATCTTGAAAAGACCAAGACAAAAGCAATTCACCACGGGCTAGGGAGCCTGGATAAGATTAACAGCTAATTTCTCATCAGAATTAATGGCGGCCAAAGGCAATAAGATAACATACTCAAAGTAATGAAAGTAAACTGCCAACCGAAAATTATATATACATAGTCAAACTATCTTTCAAAAATGGAGGAATGAAAGAAAACATTCCGATAGAAACAAAAAACAGAGAATTCTTTGCCAGAAGACTCACCTTACAAGAAATACTAAAGCTCCAGGGTAATATCAAGTAAATCCAGATGTAAATTCAAAATCCACATATAAAAACATAGAGCAATGGTAAAGGTAATCATGTAACTATGAAAAACTGTAGCAGAGACCCAGAGTTCCTGTTTTAACTGAAATTAAAAATTGTATACAGCAATATTATGGAACTATACTGTTAGGCCTCTAACATATAGAAATATAATCAATTTTACGACAACAGCACAACACAGGTGGGTGGAAGCAAAGCTCTATTCAAATAAGTATATGATAGCAGAAAGTAACTCAAATTCAAAGGAAAAAATAAAGCTAAACAAGGGTAAATAAGAGTGTTAATATAGCAAATGCTATAAATATATAAATATATCCTCACTTCCCTCAGCTTCATTAACAGTCCAAAAAGGATAGTAATAATAATTAAAGCAATGTATTATTGGGTTTTAAACATACAGCATGTATAACAACAGTAGCACAAAAAGGGCAGTGGAAATAGAGGTAGACTAGGACTAACATTTTTATATCTCAGTAGAATTAAGCTACTGTAAATACATAGTAGATTCGGACAAGTTAAGATATATATGGAAAGTCTCAAAGCAAACACGAAAGAAAAAAATTATTTTTTAATCATTAAAGGACATCTGGTTTCAGCTCTAACATCCAAAGAGTTTAGAAGTCATCATTACCATCCTCAAAACACGAAAAACCACTGAACAAACTGAAAATCAATGACTTTTTTTAGGTCCACTAAGACTTGAGATCACTGGGAAACGACCACCTCAAAATCTAGAAAGACAGTCAAAGACAAAGAATTAGAACTGAGATCAGCTTCCCTGAGGAGAAGCCACTGGAGTCAGTAACTGCTAGGACCACTCGAATGGTATTGCAAGAGTCTGAGAGTGGACTGGCGTAATGGTCAAAAACTCCCAGGGCTTCAGTCTTGCCCAGCCCAACACTTGTGGAGTTTGCATCCAGGAACCCAAGCAGGTTCTCATGGAGAAGATCAAAGAAAAACTCCCTTGTGTTTCGGGGAAGTGGAG
This sequence comes from Sus scrofa, assembly GCF_054392235.1. Taxonomy (NCBI): domain Eukaryota; kingdom Metazoa; phylum Chordata; class Mammalia; order Artiodactyla; family Suidae; genus Sus; species Sus scrofa. Next base: position 122,058,880 of record NC_139401.1, read on the forward strand.
AGAAAAGTAACCATTTTGAAATGCTCCCAGAACATTCTAACAAAGGATTGCTCTCCAAGGGAAACTATGTTGCCAGAGCTTTATCTGGCCTGGCAAAGGGACAAGAGGCCAGTTCCAGCCTTCTCTCTCTCTTTTTTTTTTTGTCTCTTTTTACAGCCACACCTGCAGCATACGGAGGTTCCCAGGCTAGGGGTTGAATCCAAGCTGCAGCTACCGGCCTACACCACAGCCACGGTAACATAGGATCCAAGCCGCATCTGTGACCTACACCACAGCTCACAGCAAGGCTGGATCCTTAACCCACTGAGTGAGCCCAGGGATTGAACCCACGTCCCCATGGACACTATGTGGAGTTCTAAACCCACTGAGCCACAATGGGAACCCCAGCCCTTGCTCATCTTCCTGTCATATGTGAGAGGAAGAAAAGAATCCTAAGAAACGCTTCTAAAGATCAAAGCTCAGGGACACTGGTCCACTACATAAGTGAAACTTATTCATAACATTATAGAATGCATCCCCCCCACTACACTTCACTCCCCATCACCACGGCTCCAGTATAATAACAGTAGATTACAGCTGAGCGAGCTGCAAGATACAGACTCTGTTTATGAAGGAATTCTTAGCAAACTCAAAGAGACAGAGAGAGGGAAAAAAAAAAAAAACAAAGGAGAAACTGAAGCCCCTAGTACTCACAAAATGCACAACCAAAGGAAAAAATAGACAACTGGGACTGTATCAAACTACAAAGACTTTGCACACACAAAGGAAACCATCAATAAAATGCATGGCAGTGTATGGAATAGAAGGTATTCTCAAGTCATTTTATCTGATAAGGGGCTATATTCAAAGTATATAAAGAACTCATACAACTTAAACCCCCCCCAAAAGGCCAAACAATCTGATTAAAAATGGGCAAAAGAACTGAACAGCCATTTTCGCAAAGAAAACATACAAATGACCAACCGGAGAAAGCTGCTCAACATCACTAATCATCAGGGAAATGCAAAGCAAAACCATAATGAGGGACCACCTCACACTGGTCAGAATACCCATCATCGAAAATCTACAAATGATACATGCTGGAGAGGGTGTGAAATACTACCTCACACCTGTTAGGATGGCTATTATCAAAAGGACAAGCGATGACAAGTGTTAGTGAGAATGTGGAGAAAAGGGAACTCTCCTACACTGTTGGTAGGAATGTAAATTGATGCAGCCACTATGAAAACCAGTATGGCAGTTCCTCAAAAATTAAAAATATGTCTACCATATGGCCCAGAAATTTCACTCCTCGGTATATATCCCCAAAACCTCAAAAACACTCATTAGAAAAGACACATCACTTCAATGTGCATGGGAGCACTATTTACAATAGCCAAGGGATGAAAACAACATAAGTGTCCATGGACAGATGAATGGATAAAGAAGCAGTGCTACACACACACACACACACACACACACACACACACACACACAAATATTAATCAGAGCCAGGAGAAAGAAAGAAATTCTATCACTTGCAACGGCATGGATGGACCTTGAGGGCATTATGCTAGGTGAAACAAACCAGAGAAAAATAAATACTGCATGGTATCACTCATATGTCGAATCTAAACAAAGTCAAACTCAGAGAGACGTCACAGATAAGAGAATCGCCGTGAGACTATTAGGAGGTTTCTCAGTAGAATCTTTGCAAATTAGAAGGGAGTGGAGGAGTTCCCATCGTGGCGCAGTGGTTAACGAATCCGACTAGGAACCATGAGGTTGCGGGTTCGGTCCCTGCCCTTGCTCAGTGGGTTAACGATCCGGCGTTGCCATGAGCTGTGGTGTAGGTTGCAGACGCGGCTCGGATCCCGCGTTGCTGTGGCTCTGGCGTAGGCCGGTGGCTACGGCTCCGATTCAACCCCTAGCCTGGGAACCTCCATATGCCGCGGGAGCGGCCCAAGAAATAGCAACAACAACAACAAAAGACAAAAGACAAAAAAAAAAAAAAAAAAAAAAAAAGAAGGGAGTGGAATAATATGTTCAAAGTACTAAAAGAATAAAATTGCCAACCAAGAATATAATGTCTGGCAAAATTATCCATAAACAAAGTTCAGAAAACTAAATACAGAACTACCATATGATCCAGCAATTCCATTCCTGGGCATCTATCCATACAAAACTTTCATTCAAAAAGATATGTGCACAACAAGATGATTGTTGTACACCTATAAATGTAATAAAATTCATTAAGTAATAAAAAATAAAAATAAGAAAAAAAGATACACGCACCTCTATGTTAATAGCAGCACTAATCACAATAGCCAAGACATGGAAACAACCTAAATGTCCATCGACAGATGAATGGATTAAGAAGATGGGGTATATATGTACAATGGAATACTACTCAGCCATCAAAAAGAGAAAAATAATGCCATTCGCAGCAACATGGATGCAACGAGAGATTCCCATACTGCATGAAGTAAGTCAGAAAGAGAAAGACAAATACCACATGATATTACATGTGGAATCTAAAATATGGCACAAATGAACCTATCTACAAACAGAAACGGACTCACAGACATAGAGAACAGACATGTGGTTGCCAAGGGGGAGAGGGGAGGGAATGGGATGGACTGGGAGTTTGGGTTTAGTAGATGCAAACTATTATATTTAGAATGGATAAGCAATGAAGTCCTGCTGCATAGCACTGGGAACTATATCCATTCACTTGAGATAGAACACAATGGAAGATAATATGAGAAAATAGTATATTATATATATATATATATATGACTAGGTTTGCTGTATAACAGAAATTGACAGAACATTGTAAATCAATAATAAAAAATTAAATTGAAAATTAAAACTATTCAAAACAAGAAAACAAACAAGCTAGCTAAAAAAAATGGGCAAAATATGCTCAGGTTCATTAATTATTAAGAAAAGCCAAAGACATGAGAGAGATGCTTCGTAGAATGGCTAATGAGACTGACCACACCATAAGCAAGGAGGTCCTACTGTGAAGCACAAGGAACTATATCCAATCTCTTGGGATAGAACATGATGGAAGATAGCGTGAAAAAAAAGAATATATATCCTATGTGTGACCAGGTCACTATGCCGTACAGCAGAAATTGGCACCACACTGTAAATCAAGCGTACCTTAGTTTTAAAAATAAAATAAATTTTTTAAAAAGACTCCCAAATAAACCAAAGCTGGAGGAGTATATCACTGTGACCTGCCTTACAGGAACTTCTAAAGAGTCCTTCAAGTTGAAATAAAAGGACCCTAAACAGCAACACGATAGCATTCTTAAGAATAAAGCTCACTGGTAAAGTTACATATATAAACAAACACAGGATACTCTAATATTGCTAGCCATGCACATAAATTGCTTTCATTCTGGCCTAGAAATTAAGAGATGAAACTATGTATCACGTATCTTGTGACATTAATAACAAAGTAGAGGAGAAATGAAAGCGTAGAGCTGTGTTAACTGAAGTTTTCATCAGCTTAAAGAAGACTGTTATAACTATTCACGTTTTATTTAAGCCCTATGGTAACCACAAAGAAAATACCTATAGAATATATATAAATGAAACGAGGGGAGTTCCTGTCGTGGCTCAGTGGTTAGCGAACTTGACTAGCATCCATGAGGACATGGGTTCAATCCCTGGCCTCCCTCAGTGGGTTAAGGATTAGGCCTTGCTGTGAGCTGTGGTGTAGGTCGCAGACACAGCTCTAATTCCACCTCTGACCCAGGAACTTCCATATGCTGCAGGTGCAGCCATACAAAGGAAAAAAATGACACAAATGAATTCATTTACAAAACAGAAACAGACTCCCAGACTTCAAAAAACAAACCTATGGTTACCAAAGGAAAAAGGGGGGGGGGCTAAATTAGGAGTTTGGAGTTAACACCTGCACACGCATATAAAAAAGACAACTAGGAGTTCCCGTCGTGGCTCAGTGGAAACAAATCTGACTAGGAACCATGAGGTTTGATCCCTGGCCTTGCTCAGTGGGTTGAGGGTCCGATGCTGTCACGAGCTGTGGTGTAGGTTGCAGACGCAGCTCGGATCTGGTGTTGCTGTGGCTGTGGTGTAGGCCGGCAGCTGTAGCTTCGACTAGATCCCCAGCCTGGGAACCTCCATATGCCGCAAGTGTGGCCCTAAAAAGCAAAATAAATAAATAAATAAATAACAAGGACCTACTGCATAGCACAGGGAACTCTATTCAGTATTCTGTGATAACTTATATGGGAAAAGAATCTAAAAAAGAATGAAAATATGTATCACAGATTCACTTTGCTGCACACCTGAAACTAATACAACTTTGTAAATCAACTAGCCTCCTGAGTTGATTACCTTAAAAATATGACACAAATGTACCTATCTAGCTAGAGGGACAGACTTGTGGTTGCCTAGGGGGTGAGGGAGAGATGGACTGGAAGTTTGGGATTAGCAGATTCAGAATATTACATATGGAAGGAATACACAACAAGGTCCTACTTTATAGCACAGGGAACTATATTCAGTATCCTGAGATAAATCATAATGGAAAAGAATGTAAAAAGAATACACACACACACACACACACCCCTGATTCTCTTTGCTGTACAGCAGAAATTAACACAATATTATAAATCAACTATATTTTAATTTTTAAAAAGGACCTAAATATATGCTGTCTACAAAAGTCTCATTTTATTTTTAAAGACACACGCAGGCTGAAAGTGAAGGGATGGGAAAAGACATTCTATAAAAATGGTAACCAAAAAAAGCACAAGGGTGGCCACTTATACTAGACAAAATAAACTTTATATCAAAAACTGTCAAAAGAGACAAAAAAGGACAAAGAAGTATCATAATAAAAGGATCAACTCATCAAGAAGATATAACAATTAAAAAATATATATACACAACCAACATCAGAGCACCCAAATACATAAAGCAAATATTGACAGAACTGAAGGAAGAAATAGACAGCAACACAATAATAGTAGAGAATTTTAATACCACACTATCAATAATGCATAGAACATCCAGATGGAAGACAATGACTTGAAAAATGCTTATAGCTCAAATGGACCTAGCAAACATACACCTATCATTCCATCCAACAAAGCAAATGATGAATATAGATGCAAAATCCTCAACAAAATACCAGCAAACCAAATCCAATAGCACATTAAAAGGATCATGACCAAGTGGGCAATATCCCTAGGATGCAAGGATGGTTTGACACACAAAAATCAATTAATGTGATACATCACACAAAGGACAAAAGATAAAAAAATCACCTGATCTTCTCAACAGATACAGAAAAAACACTTGACAAAAATTCAACATCCTTTCATGATTAAAAAAAAAAAAAAAAACACTCAACTAATTAGGACTAGAAGGAAATTAAAGCACACAGTCGACATCATACGCAATGGCGAAAAACAGACTTTTTCTCTAAGACCGTGAACAAGGCACAGATGCCCACTTTTGCCACTTCTATTCAACGCAGTACTAGATGTTCTAGCCAGAGAGGCAAGAAGGAAAAATAAAAGGCATTCAAATGGGAAAGAAAAGAGTAAAATGATCTCTGTTCACAGATGACATGATTTTTTATTTTTTATTTTTTATTTTTTATTTTTTATTTTTTGTCTTTTTGCCTTTTCTAGGGCTGCTCCTATGGCATGTGGAGGTTCCCAGGCTAGGGGTCAAATTGGAGCTGCAGTCACCGGCCTACACCAGAGCCACAGCAACTCGGGATCCGAGCCGCTTCTGCAACCTACACCACAGCTAACGGCCACACCAGATCCTTAACCCACTGAACAAGGTCAGGGATCGAACCGGCAACCTCATGGTTCCTCGTTGGATTCGTTAACCACTGAGTCACGACAGGAACTCCACAGATGACATGATTTTATATGTAGAAAACCCTAAAGACCCCCCCCCCCACTCACAAAAAAAAAAAACATGGTAAAACTAATACATGATTTCAGTAAAGTTGCGGGATACAAAATTAACATACAGAAACCAGTTGCTTGTCTATACATTAACAATGACCTATTAAAAAAAAAAAGGAAAGAAAAACATCTCATTTACAGTAGCATCAAAAAGAATAAAACACTTAGGACTAAACTTAACCAAGGAGACCAAAGACTTGTACACTGAAAATGGCAAAACATTGATGAAAGAAATTAAAGGCACAAACGAATGTAAAGACATCCCATGTTCATGGCTGAAAAGAGTTCATATTGGAGTTCCCGTCGTGGCTCAGTGGTTAACGAATCCAACTAGGAACCATGAGGTTGTGGGTTCAATCCCTGGCCTTGCTCAGTGGGCTAAGGATCTGGCATTGCCCTGAGCTGTGGTGTGGGTCGCAGACACGGCTTGGATCCTGTGTTGCTGTGGCTGTGGTGTAGGCCGGTGGCTACAGCTCCGATTAGACCCCTAGGCCTAGGAACCTCCATATGCCTCGGGAGTGGCCCCAGAAAAAGGCAAAAAGACCAAAAAAAAAAAAAAAAGAGTTCATATTGTTAAACTGTGCACACATCCTAAAGTGATCTACAGACCAATGCGATCTCTATAAATTCCCAGTGGCATTTTTTACAGAAATAGAAAAAATATCCCAAAATAGATAGGGAATGAAAACTAACCTCAAATAACCAAAAGAATCTTGAGAGAGAACAAAGCTGGAGGTTTAATACTTCCTTATTTCAAATACAAATCTACAGTAATTAACAGTATGATATTGGCATAAAGAGAAACAAGCAATAGAACAGATTAGAAAGCCCAGAAATAAATCTATCTCTATATATAATCTATATAATATAGATTTATTATAAATATATATCCATAAATAAATATATAAACCTATAAATATATGTTCAATATGTTCAATTAATCTTCAACATGGGTGAAAGAACACACAATGGGAAAAAGATAGTCTTCAACAAATGGTACTGGGAAACCTGAATGTGCACATGCAAAAAAAAAAAAAAAAATGGACCTGTAATTACGACACATTGCCCACAAAAATCAACTCAAGACTTAAACCTAAGACCTGAAACTCTAAAACCCCTGGAAGAAAATATAGGAGCAGTGCTTCATGACATCGGTCTTGGCAATGATTTCTTCAACATGATACCAAGGGTACAGGCAACAAAAGGAAAGACAAGGGGAACTACATCAAACTAAAAGTTTTCTTCACAGCAATGGAAACGTCAGAGTGATAAGGCAACCTATGGAACAGGAAAAAATATTTGCAAATCATATATTCGATAAGGGATGTATTTATCTCTAAAACAAACGAGGAACTCCTACAACTCAACAGCAAAAAATACCAATAACCCAATTCAGAAGTGGGCAAAGCACTTGAATAGACATTTTTCCTAAGAAAGCGCACAATTGGCCAACAGGTACATAAAAAGATGCTCAGCATCGCTAATCATCAGGGAAATGAAATCAAAACCATAATGATAATAACTACGAATGTAGATAACCCTTAAAACTGTGAATCACTATATTGTACACCTGTAACATATATTATATAGCAACTGTACTTCAATTTGTAAAATATTACATTGGTGTTTATTTGGGGGAAAGACCTTTACTCCATAAGATTATATACATTTAAGTAGAGAACTATTACAGTTACTGTAAAAAAAAAAAAACAAACACAATGAGCTATTACCTTATATCTGATTAGGATGGCCATTATCCCCCCGCCAAAAAAAAGGCAAATGTTGTCAAAGATGTGAAGAAATTGGAAGTTTTGTGTGTTGTTGGCAGGAATGTAAATTGGCGCAGCCGCAATGGAAAACAGTGTAGAAGTTCCCCAAAATGCTGAAAAGAGAACTACCATCGAATCCAGCAACCCCACTTCTGGGTATTTATCCCAAGAAATTGAAAGCAGGATCTTGCGACATGCGCATTCCCGAGTGTGTGGTGGCATTAGTTACAGTAGCCAATCGGGAAACATCCTAAACGTCCGATGATGGATGGATGGATAAAGAAAAGTGGTGTCAGCATGGATGAAGCTGGTGATCTTCTTATGCTACGTGAAATAAGCCAGTCATTGAAGGGCAAATACTACAAGAGATCTAAAGTAGTCAAACTCAGAAAGGAAACAGCGATTTCCAGGGGATGGGGTAAGGGGGAAATGGAGAGCTGCTATTGGATGGGTATAAAGTTTCAGTTATGTAAGATGAAAAAGTTCTAGACGTCTGCTGTACAAAACTGTGTTCATATACTTTTAATTTTTTTATTTTTTGGCAACCCCGAGGCATATGGAGTTTCTGGGCCAGGGATAAAATTCGAGCTGCAGTTGCACCCATGCTACAGCTGCAGCAATGCTGGATCCTTTAACCCGTGCTGGGCCTGGGGTCAAACCTGAGTCCTGGCACTGCAGAGACACTGCTGATCTTGTTGTGCCACAGTGGGAACTCTCAAAGTTGTGCTTATAGTTAACAGGACCGTTCTGTACACTTTTTCAGGAGGGTAGACCTCATGTTATATGTTTGTTAGCTTTCACCACAATAAAAATAAAAGAGAAAAGAGTTCCTGTCATGGCGTGGCGGAGATGAATCTGACTAGGAACCATGAGGTTGCGGGTTCGATCCCTGGCCTTGCTCCGTGGGTTAAAGACCTGGCGTTGCCATGAGCTGTGGTGTAGATCACAGATGTGGCTCAGATCCCGAGTTGCTGTGCCTGTGGTGTAGGCTGGTGGCTACAGCTCCGATTAGACCCCTAGCCTGGGAACCTCCACATGCCACAGGTGCGGCCCTGAAAAGACACAAGTAAAAAATAAAAGAGAAAAAGTGGAGGTGAAATAAAACCTTCTCAGGAGTTCCCGTGGTGGCTCAGTGATAATGAACCTGACTAGTATCCATGCGGATGCAGGTTTCATCCCTGGCCCGACTCAGTGGGTTAAGGATCTGGCGTTGCTGTGAGCTGTGGTGTATGTTGCAGATGCTGCTCAGATCCCGTGTTTCTGTTGCTGTGGTGCAGGCTGGCAGCTGCAGCTCCAATTCAACCCCTAGACTGGGAACTTCCATATGCTTCAGGTGCAGCCCTAAAAAGACAAAAAAAAAAAAAAAAAAAAAAACCCACACAAGACTCAGTTATATACTGTCTATAAGACACAGATTATGAGTAAAGGGATGGAGGAGTTCCCTCATGGAGCATCAGGTTAAGGATCCAGCATTTTCACTGCTGTGGCTCCAGTTGCCACTGTGACACAGGTTCAATTCCTTCCTGGCCCAGGAACTTCTGCATGCTGCAGGCACAGCCAAAATAATAATAATAAGTAAAGGGATGAAAAAAGACATATTAACAGTAATCAAAAGATAGCTGGACTAGCAATCTTAATTTCAGAAAAAGCTGACATCAGAACAAGGAAAATTAAAAGGGATAAAGAGGGAAAATTACGTAGATAAAAGGACCAATTCTCCAACAAGACAAAGCAGTCCTTAAAGTGAATGCACCTAACAGCAGAACATCAAACTGTATGAAGCAAACAGTGATAAAAGTAGAAGGAGAAATAGACAGATCCAGTATTGTGGCTAGAGACTTCAACATCCCTCTACAGTAATCAACAAATCCAGCAGGTCATGGGAGTTCCCGCTTTGGCACAGTGGGTTAAGAAATCTGACTGCAGTGGCTCAGGTTGGTGCAGAGGTGCAGGTTCAATCCCACACCCGACACAGTGGGTTAAAGGATCTGGCATTGCTGAAGCTGTGTCATATGTCACAGCTGCGGCTCAGATTCAATCCCTGGCCTGGGAACTTCCATGTGCTCTGAGCGTGGCCATAAAAACAAAATTAATTAGGACGTAGTTGAACTAACAGCACCATCAGTCTAGTAGATCTAATTGACATTTATCAAATGCTTCATTCAAAATCAGCAAAATATAAATTCTTCTCAAGTTCCATGGAACATTCACCAAGATAGATCCTGTTCTGGGACATAAAATAATGTAACAAATTTATAAAAAACAAAAATCAACAAATGGTTCTGGGACAATTGGATATCCACATGCAAATGAATGAAGTTGGACCCCTACCTCACACCACATGTAAAAATTAACTCACAAAGGATTAGAGAGCTAAATTTAGGCCAGCCACTATAAAATTGCAAGAGAGGCTAAATGTTGATTAGGCAACATTTTTTAGATATAACACCAAAAATATAAGCAAAATAGGAAAAAATACATATACTGGACATCGTCAAAATTAAACCTAAAACTTTTGTGCTTCAAAAGACACCATCAAGCAAGGGAAAAGACAGCTCACAAAATGGGAGACTTTTTTTGCAAATCATACATCTGAGAAGAATATATAAGAATATATAAAGACACATTGCCACTCACCAATGTAAAGACGAATAACCCACCCCAAAAATGGGCAAAGGATTTGAGTAGACATATTTCCAAAAAAGAGAGAAAGCTAGCCAACAAGCACAGGAAAAGATGTTCCAGATCATTAGCCCTTAGAGAAATAAAGAGTGACTACTACTGGGTGAGGGGTTTCTTCTTAGGGTGATGAAAATGTTCTAGAACTAAATAGTGGTGATGGCTGCACAACCTAATATATTAAGAACCACTGACTTGTACACTTTAAAATGATGAATTTATGGCATATGAGCAATATCTCAAACTTAATATATTAAGAACCACTGACTTTTACACTTTAAAATGATGAATTTCTAGCATATGAGTAATCTCTCAATAATAAGACAAGTAAACCAATTTCACAAAGAATCTGGATAGACATTTCCCCAAATGAAGATACACCAATTGCCAATAAGCACATGAAGAGATGCTCGCCATCATTAGTCATTGAAGAAATGCGAACCAATAGCACAATGAGATACCACCTCATCTGTTCTAGATGGCTATAATCAAAAAAACTGAGGAAAAAAGCTTGGTGAGGATGTGGAGAAAATGGAGCCCTCATACGCTGCTGACAGGAATATAAGTTGGTGCAGCCACTCTGGAAAAGAGTCTCACAATTCCTCTAAAAGAATAAAACTGTTACCATATGACCCAGCAATTCCACTCTGAAGTATCTACCACAGAGAAATGAAAACACAAAGACTTGTACACGAATCTTCACAGCAGCACAGTTCACAGTCCACATGTCCACAAACCGGTGAATGGAAGAACAATATGAGGTGTCCATACAATGGAAGATTTTTCATTATATGGCAATTTTAAAAACAATTAAAGAAAGCAATGTACTGATAAGTGTTACAACATGGCTGAACCTTGAAAACATTATGCTAAGTGAAAGAAGCCAGACACAAAAGGCTGTATGTTGTGGGGTTCCATTTAAATGAAATGTTCAGAATAAGCAAAACCATAGTGACATAAAGTATTTTAGTGGTTGCCTTGGGCTGGCAATGGGGAGTGACTGCTAATGGTATGGGTTTGTCTAGGGAACGATGAAAATGTTCTAAAATTGATCATGGTGATGATGGCACAGCTCTGAATATACAAAAAAAAATTTAACTGTGCACTTTGAACAGGTGAATTGTATGGTATGTGAATTATATCTCAATAAAGCTGCTATATAAGAAAGAAAATGGTGGCATTCCCTGGTGGCTCAGTGGGTTAAGGATCTAGCGTTGTCCCTGCTGTGGCTCTGGTTACAGGTGTTGCTTGGGTCAATCCTAGCCTGGGAACTTCTGTATGCCTCCAGCATAGCAGGAAAGACAGAAATGAAGAGAAGAGAAGAGAAGAGAAGAGAAGAGAAGAGAAGAGAAGAGAAGAGAAGAGAAGAGAAGAGAAGAGAAGGAAGGAAGGAAGGAAGGAAGGAAAGAAAGAAAGAAAGAAAGAAAGAAAGAAAGAAAGAAAGAAAGAAAGAAAGAAAGAAAGAAAGAAAGAAAGAAAGAAGGAAAGAAAGAAAAAGAAAGAAAGAAAGAAAGAAGGAAGGAAGGAGGAAGCAAGGAAGGGGGGAAATGGTAATATTTTGATCCTTAAGCTTAGATTATTCTCTTTGTAGGTGAAATATATATCTTAATAAAAACATGTTTTAGAAGTCTGACAGACCTGGATTCTAATCCTGGCTCAACCACTCAAGAGTTTATGAGTACTTGGGCACAATACTTAACTTTCCAATGTCTTATCTGAAAGCAGAGACAGTAATAATAGTAAGTCCCTCATAGGCTTTTTACAGCATGTGCCTGGCACATTGTCAGTGCTATTATTAGCTACTGTGAGCTCTAGGCAGCTGAGCCACTTGCCTAAATAATCCACAATCACGGCTTCCCTTTCTTTCAACTCCAACTTCCATACTTGCTCTTACACAAGAGTTCATGGCCTTAATCAGAGAAATAAAAATGACCTTCAAGTAGGACCCACTGAATTCTATCTTCAAAATGCCCTTACATATCAGCTCTATAAAGCCAAGGAAGTGCCTAACAAACCAGGACAAAACCAAAGTTCCCATCCCTTCTGAGGGTTGGTATCAACTAGTGTTCCAGCCTGGTTCAGGGAGTTCAAGTCTGAGCCATATTAAGAGAAGAGTAATCTTTTCAGTCCTGAGCCAAGCTCCGAATCCATGTGTGCTCTGGATCTAGTCTCCAAGTTCAGTCGTATACGAGCCTCTGTGTTGTTCTTCTACTGTCCCGACTCAGATTTCTAGCGCACGGCGTCAAAGTCAAAACTATGTCTTTAAGCCTACGCTACCGTATTCCGGCACCTGTGAATGTCAAGGATGAATCACCAGAGGGCCGAGGAAGGGTTAGGGTTCCATAAGAGAGATGTGAACTTATCTGGGTCCTGTCCTCCATGAATCCGAAACAATTTATATCCTTGTATAGTTACCACCAGAGACTTTGTTTCAAGTACCTGACACAGTTCACAGGGTGAGCTTCCTTCTGTCTTTCCCTGTTGATACCCACCTTCGAGCCACATTACTGCTCGAGACCTTCTCTCCCAGACAAAGAAGAGTAAAAAAGGAAAGAACCCAGGCAGTTTAGCTCTGGCAGCCACTCAGACAAAACATTTACTGGGTCAGGGGAAGCCTAAACCATTGGCTCTAAAGAGAATTTTACTGCAAGAAAGCTTGCCCTGATGCTTCCCTCAGCCACACTAAGTTGATACCAGTTCAAAGTCCTACAATATCCTTTTAATTACCCTTTTCTAGGAGTTCCCATTGTGGATCAGTGGTAACAAGCCCTGCCAGTATCCATGAGGATGTGGGTTCGATCCCTGGCCTCGCTCAGGGGGTTAAGGATCTGGTGTTGCCATGAGCTGTGGTGTAGGTTGAAGATGTGGCTCGGATCTGGCGTTGCTGCGGCTGTGGTGTAGGCCAGTGGCTACAGCTCCAATTCAACTCCTAGCCCAGGAACCTCCATACACCAAGGGTGGGCCCTAAAAGGACTAAATAAATAAATAATAAAAATTAATTTGAGACGTGTCATAGGCCTAAGTACAAAAGCTCAATCAGTAGAAAAAATAGGTATATAGCTTCACAACTTTGAAACAGATAAAATTCTTTAACAAAAGTACAAAAAGCAGTAAAGAAAGCATCAATGGAAAAAACCAACAGGTTAAAAGTCACTGAAAATTATAAACATCTATTCTTCAAAGCACATGGTCAAGAAAATAAACTGTCCCAGAGTGAGTGAAAATATTCTCAATACATACAACTAACAAAGGACTGGCAAGAGGATTCCAACAAATCAATAATAAAAAGACAAACAACCAAAAAGACAAAAAAAAATTTACCCTTTTCTAATACAACATGTTACGATGTTTGATTTCACATCTATTTCCCTCAAGAGTCTATACCCCATGAGGAGAGGGACCTTCTCTTCCTCGTTCACTATTGTATCCTCATCAACTTCTACAGGACTTTGCACATAGTAGGTGCTCAATAAATTATTTGTGGCACTGATGGATGATGACTCCATATAACAATGAATCAATTCCTGGGATGAACGGGGATAATCAAGAGTTCAGCTAGAGGAGTTCCCATCGTGGCTCAGTGGTTAACCAATCCGACTAGGAACCATGAGGTTGCGGGTTCGATCCCTGGCCTCGATCTGTGGGTTAAGGATCCGGCGTTGCCATGAGCTGTGGTGTAGGTCACAGACGCAGCTTGGATCCCGCATTGCTGTGGCTCTGGCGTAGGCCGGCGGCTACAGCTCCGATCAGACCCCTAGCCTGGGAACCTCCATATGCCGTGGGTGTGGCCCTAGAAAAGGCAAAAAGACAAAAAGACACAAAAAAAAAAAAAAAGAAAAAAAGAGTTCGGCTAGAGACCTTGGATTTCCCAATGAGGTGGTCCTAGGAAAGGACAGCATAGAGAAACAACTTTGGGGGAAATAATAATTTACCTGTGCTGGGTGAGTACATTTACAGCTGAAGGATGATTTGCACAGTAGGCCAGATACATAGATTTAAAATGAGGCATGAGGTTCAGGAGACAACCACCTACTTTGTGTTGGTTTTCTGGAAATCTGTAAGCAAAACAGGTGAAACACAGAATGCAAAATAAGAAAGAGGATAAAGGAAGATGATTCCAATCACACCTGGCAAAATGCAAACCTTTTGAATTCTTTTTCCAAAGTAAAAAAGAAACTTCTATATTACAACCATTTTATCTATAAAATGCAAGTTCCTGACCACCACTTTATTTAATTTTTAGGATTTTTTATTTTTTTCTATTATCATGGATTTACAATGGCCTGTCAATTTTGACCACTGCTTTAAATTCTAGTCACCAAACATAGCTCCAAAACATAGGGTCAAATACTTATTTGGAATTAGTAGGAGTTTTTTAAGATGCTTATTCAAATTACAAAACTCAAATTTAGCTGGGCACACTAAAAATACTCTTGGTTAATTCGAATGAAGTTTGAGTACAGAGAAAACTAATTGAATCCGAAGTAGTATTCAGTAGTCTCGGTGGCCTGGTGGTCACTAAGCAAGGTGGCATCCAGGAGTTCCCGTTGTGGCTCAGTGGTGAACGAATCCGACTAGGAACCATGAGGTTGAGGGTTCGATCCCTGGCCTTGCTCAGTGGGTTAAGGATCCAGCGTTGCCGTGAGCTGTGGTGTAGGTCACAGACGCGGCTCGGATCTGGCGTGGCTGTGGCTATGGTGTAGGCCAGCGACTACAACTCCAATTTGACCCCTAGCCTGGGAACCTCCACATGCCACGGGTGTGGCCATAAAAAGAACAACAACGAAAAAAAAAAGAGCAAGGTGGCATCCAGATGCTTGAAATGATAAGCCACCCATTTTCATCTGAAGAGAAAAAAACAACAACAACAAAACAAAAAAACAGAAAAGCACGAGGAAGGAAAAGAAATTACTTGGAATTCCACCATTGAGGTATATCTATCATCACAATGTTGACAATATGCCTTGGACTCTCTTCTACATGTTTCTCTAAAAAATGGGAAGCAAAGATCACATGTCTCCATAGTAATCTGCTCTTCTCACTTAGTGAGCATCTTCCCATTCCCATGATCTGGACTTGGAGTGGCTCCTCAAGTCTCTTTAGCGGGACCCCTGACCATCTTCCTCCCAGGACAACCACCTGTGCCTCCTAAAGCTCAAGAAACAGGCCATCGCCCCGACTTCCCTACAGATGGTGAAAGTCACCAACTGCTCCTGGACCCACTGCTTGGAAAATCAGTCTTGCTCCCGAAATGTATCTGCCTGATGATCATGACAGTTCATTCCGCAGCATGAAGCTGAACACTTGCAACAATCCAGCCACCCGTCAGTGATGTGCCAGCTCACCTAAGCACATACGCTTCCCTTCCCCACTTTCTATGTGTTTCAACTGCTAACAGCCATGATACCGGGCGTGATTAAAAGAGAAGCAGCAGCTTGTGAAACTGAATGATTAATCCGAATGACTCTTCCAAGGCATTTGCAATGTACGAAAGAAAAACATCAAATCGATGAGAAAGGCATCATCCATCGTCAATTTAGACCTTATTTGTCGATAGGATTTTTAAAATAAATTCAGAAATAATTTACTTGCTGTAGAGCCTTGATATTCGACTCGTGGTGTGACAGTGTGAATACCACCTCCTAGGACATTTTCTCTGTACTGGGACAGTTTATCAAAGTTGTAATCAATGCGTCAACGACAATAAAGTGCCCCTATCTAAGAGAACAGTTAAAAGGAAAACAAAACACAAAAAACACAACATTGCTGGCTCGCCTAATGGGCTCTGAGACACTTACTTCGAACATTCCTCCAAGGCTTGGCAGAGTGTCTGTTGGAAGGTGCATATTTCCTCGAAGTTTCCCAATAAAGACGTAAACTCCACGCTACTCAGGCTGAAAAAAATACACGTGCAGGTTCAGCGAATAAACCTTGAGGGGGGCTCTAGTTATCTAGCTCTGGTTTAGTTAGTTGATAGTTTGCCAGTAACTGGCAAATGGAACCAGGGAAGCAAACCCTGTATTTTCACTTTTGCTTTTAAATATATACCAACTCTGTGGCCTTAAGC
Source organism: Sus scrofa (assembly GCF_054392235.1). NCBI lineage: Eukaryota > Metazoa > Chordata > Mammalia > Artiodactyla > Suidae > Sus > Sus scrofa. Next base: position 122,075,340 of record NC_139401.1, read on the forward strand.
AGCAGAGCTTCTTTCCTCAATTTCCATTTTTCCGTAACCAGAGTAATGATCCTAGAGAGAATGGGTGTTTAAAAGGGACATTTAGGTATATTACAAAGCAACGAGTAAATGAAGAGCAAGTGCTTAACCTCTAAGTATCCACAGAGAACAGACTGGGGGTTGCCAGAGGTGGGGGAGCGGAGGGTGGGATGGGGAAAGGGGTCAAAGGGTTCAAACTCCCAGTTACAAAATAAGCCAGTCATGGGCAGGTAACATCCAGCATGGTGACCCCAGTTAATCGCACTGAACTGTATCTTTGAAAATTGCTGGAGTTCCCATCGTGGCTCAGTGGTTAACAAATCCGACTAGGAACCATGAGGTTGCGGGTTCGATCCCTGGCCTAGATCAGTGGGTTAAGGATCTGGCGTTGCCGTGAGCTGAGGTATAGGTGGCAGACACGGCTCGGATCCTGCGTTGCTGTGGCTGTGGTGTAGGCAGCCAGCTGCAGCTCTGACTTGACTTCTAGCCTGGGAACCTCCATATGCCATGGAAGTGGCCCAAAAAATGGCAAAAAGACAAAAAAAAAAAAAAAAAAAGGCAATTGCTAAGAGAGTAGATTTTGAGTTCTCATCACAAGAAAAAAAAAACTGTAACTATGTTTGCTGATAATATTAACTAGACTTATTATCGTGACCATTTCACAATATATACAAATTCGGAATCCTTACCCTGTACCCTGGAAACTAATATGTCCATTATAACATAATAAAAAATATCTCAAGATCTAAATGGCTAAAATACATCATAGCTGGGAATAAGTATAAAAACCTTTGAGTACGCTCCTCTAGAGGCTGAGAAAGTAATTGAAAGCTATTACATGTGCCATAAAATGCAGAGAGAAGAACAGCAAAATCCAGCTTCTCTTCAAATGCACATAAATCAGAGTTCCCTGGTGGCTCAGTGGGTTAAGGATTCAACATTGTCACTGCTGTGGCTCAGGTTTGTCACCTGGCCCAGGAATTTCTGCATGTTGTGGATGTGGCGGGGGAAAAACAATTACTATAAATCAACTAACAGAAATCTTGAGAGGAAGTAGGAGGGAAGCTTCTTTGTCTTTGGACTGGAGTGGCTAACTGAGTAATTTTACCCAGGGCCCCTATATTAAGAATTTTCTCATCCTTTCTTCGCCTACTAACGAGAGCCCACACTAATTCAGCACCTAACACTTAGGTAAGCACTGTATGAATAACACTTCATTTTATTTATTTTTTTAAGGAGTTTCACCTCCAATTTTATTTAGGTGACAATTACCTAGCGGTAAATTGGATTTTCCACAACTCGCTTTAACCTCATGACAACCTTATGAGGCAAGTCCTACTGTTTCCATTTTACCTCGAGGGAAACCCGGGCACAGAGAGGTTAAGCAAATTAGCTAAAGTCACAAAACCAGTGAACGGTGAAGCCAGAATTTGAACCAAAACATTCTCGCTCCAGAGTCCATGCTCTTAACCGTGTTTTGAGGAAACCCTTTTCTGGAGATGTACTGCAAAGGCCAGTGTCTGCCACGTGTGCTTTCTCCTTCACATAATCCCCAGGGACGCTTGCTGACCAAGAAAATGACACTGCCCGTCACCCCTAGAGCATCAAAAGCTCCCCGTTCCTCTGCTCCGAAGCCTCCTGAGCCACGAGCTGGAAACCCCTCTCTCCGGGTGTCCAAAGCCAAACCTTTAGCTGGCTTTCCTGGCTGCTGCTTTCCCTTCGGAATCAAGCAATAAACAGTCTGGTTTGCTTACATCACTTGGGTCCACGAGACAGAACCAACAGAAACTGCCTATACTGCCTCTTGAATTTCTTTGGGATCAGGCCAGTTCTGACCCACGTCTCTCACCTCCTCTGCCTTGGCTCTTTCCCTTTCTTTTGACTCTTTCTTTTTTCTTTTTCTTTTCTTTCTTTCTTTTTTTTTTTTTTTTTTTTTTTTTTTTTTTTGCTTTTTAGGGCGGCACCTGCAGCATATGGAGGTTCCCAGGCTAGGGGTCTAATTGGAGCTGTAGCCACTGGCCTACGCCACAGCCACAGCCACGCGGGATCCGACAGTTCACGGCAATGCCAGATCCTTAACCCACTGAGCGAGGCCAGGGATCAAACCCGCGTCCTCTTGGTTACTACTCAGGTGGGTTACCGCTGAGCCACAACGGGGACTCCTCCTTTGACTATTTCATGATTGCTCATCAGTCGCTCTTTCATTTGGAATGCGACCGTCTCCCCTCTCCTCCTCTGCCTGTCACCTCCAGAAGGCGAAACTATATTTCACTTGGTGGCGGGAGACACAGTGGGTTCAGCCTGGCCACTTTCTGGCCGTGTGATGGGTAGGGCCGCAAACCTCTCTAGACTTCAGTTTTCTTATTTATTCAGTGGGGATCGTCATTTCTTCCAGGGCACTAGACCCAGTGATTCAGTGAAGGTCCGTTCAGCACTAAGAACTGTGACTCACAGAGCGCTTCAGGTTTTACGTAATAATAACAAAAGTCACTTTGTTGTGCATCATGTAAACTCAAAACACAAGAGTACAAAACCCTTTCATACTGAAGATTCCCATAGTGCCATGAAAATAACCAAGTGGGAAATTTAGCAAGACGTTACGCCTAAGCAAGCAGGGTTTAGAAAAGGGGAGAAAAGGGTGAAATACATCAAACTTGTTTGGGCCTGAAGCCAACAGTTCAGGCCACTGTTCAGCAAAAGTAAACTCTTACGAAGGTAAAAGAGGAGGCTTCTGTCTTTCATTATATGCACTGACTGCTAAATTTTCCATCTGACTTATAGATCAGTGTCTCCAATAAAGTTTAATCCATTAAAATAAGAACACACACAAGAGCAATTAGCCGTTAGTTGTTAAATACGCCAGGCCCCTGAGCACACACAGAGAAATGAATGGTCAATAGTTTTCCTTTGTGAAAACTAAGTTTTCAATTCAGGCCTTGAGATTTCTAAGACCAGAATAAGGTTTGAACCTTTTATGTTGTTGTCCTTGTTTTTGTTTCGTTCTTGCTTGTTTTTGAAAGCCACACCCGCAGCCCGGGGGAACTTCCAGATGCTGCAGGTGTGGCCCCAAAAAGAAAAAATACATTTAAAAAACACCCAAACAAACCAAAAAACCCCCCAAACACCAGCAAGTCCTTTTTCTGGACGGTAAAACCAGAGGCATCACTTTAAAAACACACAAGATAAAAATTGTGACAAACAGAAATGCAGACCGTCTCATTCCCTCCATGTCCCGGAGAGAAAGCCAAGCTCTCCAAAAGCAACATCTTGCATTATTTCTGTTGCCTTGACCATGCTCTTGGCAACCTGTGATCTGCGGAAATTCTTCTAAAGGGCAAAATCAATTATTCAGCAACATAAGAGTAATGACTTCATATGCGGACATTATCTTGCTTCACTTGGTGAGGGGTTTAAAATATAAATCTTACTTGTTATTGGACTGCAGGGGTCTTAGGTAAGTAACAAGGAGAGACTGAAGTTCTTTAGCATAATCTTTTTCAGTGTCCAAGATATTCTGTAACACCTATGGAGAAACAAAAGTCAAGGTATTGTAATTGTCAGAAAAGTCCAAGGTAAAATAGACTTTTAGATCTTTTAACCAAATTATTAGAAAAAAGAAAAGAAAAGAAATCCTAGCTACTCAGGCTAGCACTGTAAGCAAGGATGGGACAAAAATCTAAATGCAGCTTGTTCCATTCTGGCAGACTCATAATTGTATGACGGAGTTCCTGCTGTGGCGCAGTGGGTTAAGAAGCTGACTGCAGTGGCTTGGGTTGCTGCAAAGGCACTGGCTCAATCCCCAGCCCAGCACGGTGGGGTAAAGGATCCCAGCTGTGGTGTAAGTCACAGCTGCAGCTCGGATTCAATCCCTGTCCTAGGAACTTCCATATGCCATAGGTGTTGCCATAAAAATAATAATAATAATAATAAAATAGTAACTATATGACAACTGGTTATATGGCATAACTCACATAACACATTTTGCCGATTTACCCATAACTGGAGGGGTCCTGCCATTTACGCAGTACCGCGCAGAATGCTTTCATGTGCTTCACATCATTTTATCCTCAGGCAAGTTCTCAGCTAACAAAAGATGATCATTCCCATTTCATGGATGAGAAAATTGCGGCCAGCTACCTCAAGACACAGGGATTCAATATCTGGATAAGTCCACAATAACATTTTTCAGAAGACCACTAGGTGACAAAATCTGAGGACACTGAATTTTTAAGCAGGGTTAAATGTGATTTTTTAAATCAAGGTACAAGGTGCTAGTATGAACGTTTCAAAGAGGAAAGGGAGCTGAAATGCAAGAAATATAACAAGAGAAATGATGCTTGCCAATATCATCAGTGACAGTCACATGAAAATCCTACAGGCAAAACGACCTATGCCACAGGTCCACAGTTCCTCTTGCCCCACCAGGCCCATTTCCCAACCTGTTCCGGAGGCAGCTGCAACCTTCATCGCAAGCTCCTAGAGATCAGCGAGCTAACATTTGGGTGTATTTTCTCTCCTATCTCCTAATCCATCCGACACAAATGGACTGACTGCCTCCACTGTGCCAAGGGGCCTCGTGCTCTGTCTGCCGATGGAGACATTAAACCCGGGCTCACGAGACAATGCCAGGCACTCTTAGCCACGAGAAGGCCCTTGGCCACCAGCGCACCAGGCAGATACTCACGAGGCAGTGCATGCTGAGCTGCTTTGGGAAGGTGGCGTGGGTGGACGGGGCAAGCGGAGGCCCCGGCAGCCGTGGGCTTTGGGGGACACAGCCGGAGGGTGGTGGTCCGGGCTCTGCTACCGACGGACAGGTGGCTTCAGTTTTCAAGGCTTCGCTTGCCTCATCTCAGATTGTGACATTTCACCTACCTCAGGGACCATTGTGAAGAGGGAGTGAGACAGTGTACAGGTAGGCGCTGGGCGAGTCTCACCAATTTAAGGGGTGAAGAAGAAGTTTTCTCAACGGCGGCACGATTGACATTTCAGAGCAGGTAACGCTGCTGGGGGAGGGGTGCCCTGGGCACTGCAGGACCCCTGGCAGCATCCCCCGCCTCCGCCCGCCAGATGTCCGTGGCACGCCACACCCCTCAGCCCAGGGTGACAGCCAAAAATGTGTCCAGCCATTTTAAATGTCACCTGAAGGGCAGTGTCACCTCTAGGGGACAAGGGTACAGGCCACAAGGTGGCTTTAAAAGCCAGGGCTTAGGTCGGAGCCCCGCCTCCCAGCCACCGTGCAGACTTGCAGTTTCTGTACTCCTCTCTAAAGGTCTAGTGGAAATCTAGGGGCCCAGAAGAACCAGGGCTCTGTGACACCATCCAGTGATGGGATAGAAATGTTCCCCCCAGAGAAAGTCCAAGCACAACAGAGGAAATTATAAACCATCTTGAGATAAATAAAAAAGAAATCACGGGAGTTCCTACTGTGGCTCAGTGGGTTACGAACCCGACCAGTATCCATGAGGACAAGGGTTCAATCCCTGGCCTCATTTGATGGGTCGAGGATCCAGCGTTGCCGTGAGCTGTGGTGTAGATCACAGACGTGGCTCAGGTCCCACGTTGCTGTGGCTGTGGTGTAGGCCAGCAGCTGTGGCTCCAATTCGACCCCTAACCTGGGAACCTCCATATGTCACAGGTGTGGCCTTAAAAAGACAAAAAAACAAAACACAACATAAAACACTTAGGAGATGAGATACGGTTAAAGCAGCGTTTGGAGCTATAAATGCCTGTATCAAAAAAAGAAGAAAGGACTTCTGGTTTCCAGTCTAGCATTTAAGGCATTTGGAAGCCATTAATTCCATCTTAACAAGTAAATAGCTGATCACGCCGGCGGGGCGGGGGGGGGGATACTTTTTTAGATGTGGCAGGGAATTGAGGTCACAGGGGAAAGTGCTACACCCCAAACTGGACACAGGCAGGCAGACAGAGAATCAAAACTTGCTGGACCAGAAAACCCTGAGCAGAAGCCTCCCCAGAAATCAGGAGCAGGGTAGGAAAACCTGAACTGCCATCAGTGAATCTCTGTGTGTACTTTCCAATTCCAAAACTCACGAAACAGCTTCAGCAACAGGATAGTTGAGTACGGGCATGAGGTGGATATACAGACCAATGGAACAGAATCGAGAGTCCAGAAATGGACCCATGGTGAACGGATTTTTGACAAGAGTGCCAAGAACTTCCAATAAAGAAGAGTCTTTTCAAAAAACGGTGCTGGGACCCCTGGATAACCACATGCAAGAAAGAATTCACACGCCTACCTCACACGTGTGCAAAAGTTACCTCAAAATGGATACAAAAGGGAAAACTACAAAAACCTTAGAGGAAAAACAGATAAACCGAAATCCATGAAAACTGAAAACTTTTGTGTGTTAAAGGACATTATCAAGAAAGTGAAGAGAGGAGTTCCCTTGTGGCACAGTGGGTTAAGGATCCTGTGTTGTCACTGCAGTGGCTCAGGTTGCTGCTGTGGCATGGGTTCCATTCCTGGTCCAGGAATGTTCAATTCCACATTCTACAGGTGCAGCCAAAAAAAAAAAAAAAAAAAAGAGAGAGAGAGAGAGAGAGGAAACAACCCACAGAATGGGGAAAATATTTACAAATCATGTAACTGATAAGGGTCTACTATCTGGAATATATACAACTTACAACTCAATAATAGAAATAATCAACTCAACAATAAAAATAATCAATTGAAAGTTGGTAGTGAGGTTCCCTGGTGGTCTAGTGGTTAGGATTCAGTGCTTTCACCACTGTGGCTTGGGTTCGATCCCTGGTCTGGGAATTGAGATCCCACATCTAGCTGCTGCTCACCGTAGCCAAAAAAAAAAAAAAAAAAAAAAAGTTGGCAAAGGATTTGAACAGACATTTCTCCAAAGAAGACGGGAATTCTCACTATGGCACAGCAGGTCAAGGATCTGGCATTGCCACAGCTTTGGCCTAGATCACTCAGATTTGATCCCTGACCAGGGAACTTCCATATGCCGTGGGTGTGGCCATCCAAAAAAACACACAGGGAGTTCCCATTGTGGCACAGCAGAAACAAACCTGACTAGTATCCATGAGGATATGGGTTTCGATCCCTGGCCTCGCTCAGTGGGTTAAGGATCCATCGTTGCCATGAGCCATGGTGTAGGTCACAGGCATGGCTCGGATCCTGCATTGCTGTGGCTGTGGTGTAGGCCGGCAGCTGCAGCTCCTATTAGACCCCTAGCCTGGGGACTTGCATGTGCCGTGGGTGTGGCCCTAAAAGGAAAAAAAAAAAAACCCACAAATGGCCAATAAGCACATAGAAAGACATTCAACATGATTAACCACTAGGGAAGCACTAATCAAAGTCGCACTACTTCTTCACTTTCCGGAAGGTGACTATAACCAAAAGAAAAAAAACAGTAACGAGTGTTGGTGACGATATGGAGAAACTGGACCCCTCATATACTGTTGGTGGGAATGCCAAAAATTGTAGCTGCTGCGGCAAACAGTTTGGCAGCACCTCAAAAAGTTAAACATAGACTTAGCATATGACCCAGTAATTCCACTCCTAGAAAAATGAAAACATATGTCCCTGCAAAAAATTTGCACGCCTTTTCACGGCAGCATTATCAATAACAAACAAGCAGAAATAAATCAAAGGTCCACCAACTGATGGATGGATAAGCAAAACCTGGTATAGTCAAAACTATGAAGACTCTTTGGTCATAAAAAGGAATGAAGTTCTGATACGGTCTTCAACGTGGATGAAAATAGTATGCTAAGAAAGAAACCAGACACCAAGGAACAAATATTGCATGACTCAGTTTACATGAAATGTCCAGAAGAGGGAAAACCCGTAGAGGCAGAAAGCAGATTCGTGGTTTTCAAGGGCTGGAGGGAACGACTCCCGGTGGGTACGGGGTTTCTGCAGGGCCGATGACAAATGTTATAAACCAAGATGGCAGTGACCCTCGCACAACTCTGTTCCTTTACTAAAAATCTGTGGATTGTACCCTTTAAAATGGTGAATTTTGTGCTGAGTTCTATGCCAAGATAGCTGTTACTTTTTAAAAGTCAAAGCACAAATTTCTCACCTGTTAATAGTCCTTTTTCTGTCTTTCCTCTGACACCCAGTCCTTATCCAGCAGGGTGTCCCTCCAAACTCAAATTTTTCCATCATTTTAGCTTTCTGCCCAGCTGGGCTGTTGATCATGATTGTGCATTAAGTAATCACTTCCACTCACGCTCAGCACTGGGCTTCATTTTTTTTTTTTTTTCAGTTCTTAGAAATGGAGGGAGCGGCACTTAGAATTCTATTAAGAGGTAAAAGTCACAGGCAGATTTCTTTTCGAGCAATATTTATTCGTCTGCCTATAGTATTTGTACTGGAGGAAAAAGAGGATGGTGGCGTGCCTTCCCACTTCTGTTCAGGAGAGAAGGAAGTCATCTCATCCTCTCCTTTGTTCACATTTTTCAAACAAGCCCATCGCACACCCTCGCCCTCCTTTGAGGCCCTGCTGTCTAGAACGGCCATCCTACCCAAATTACAATAGCCATTGGAAAAAGAAAAGAAAAAGAAAGTGAAAACAGAAAACCAAACAAAAACCAGTCATGGCCCGAGGGAACTTTTAAATTAGAAAATGCACAGATATTATTTACATCACCAACTGTGATTCTGAAGACCAATGAAACATCATTGCCTCAATTCCATGGTTTGCTACCATTCCCCCTCCCCCTCCCGCATCGAAACAGTCTTAGTATTTATTTCGTCTTCCCCTAAAATGCTATCATCTGGACTTCCTCTCAGAGAAATCACTAAGATTTTCCAAGAAAGGTGCCAACTGTCTCGCCCCAGCGGGTTCACTCGCTAGACAAAGCCACACACTTTCTACGGGTTCCATCGTTAGAAACCACTGGCATGGGACAGACAGAGGCAGCAGGCATGTCAGCTTTGAGTGAGGTCTGGAGAGCTAAAAGGAAACATACTTTAAACTCATATTGCTGCAACTTTTGAGGGTACAGCTGAATGCTGACCTGACAAGCTAAACTGACGGAGGTGATGAATGAGTCCTTCATTAAAGGATGCAAAATTTGTCTGAATGATACTCGACTAACTGGCACTGCCCTTGCCGTGGTCTGATTGGTAGAAACGGCGCCCAGGGTGGATGCCTGGGATTCTTTCCCAAATTCACTTGCCCTTTTATTGCTTTCCTCCAATCTCGGAAGACCAACGGATGAACTTCTGAGACTGGTTCTTTCTTTTTCAGGCCACAGGGCATCTACTGTAAAGGGATGAAAAAGGGAAGCAGACAGAGAAGGCTATGTGTTCCCAAACAGAAGGCCTCAGTGGTGAGTCAGAAGGCAAGGAGCTTGGCAGGCCAATCAACTTCAGAGCAGTACAGTTTGATCGAGATGAAATCCACTCAAACTTACTAAAATAGACCGTGTCCAGACTGCCGCCCTGACGCCGTCTTCACAAGGACAGCCGAGGACCCTTTCCCTTAATTAACCTTTGACTAAATTCGGAATAAAACAGATGGTGAGAGGCCCTAGAAAAAGAGGCGGAGGCCTTTTGTGCCTCCATCCTGGGCTATCGATTTTCCAATAAAATGTAGTCCTTACACTTCCTGGAAAGGCTTTAGAGTGAGTTCAAATTTCTAACGCCATTTTGGGAACAAGTCACAGAAGTAGGAAGAACTTATTTCATGAGGCTAAAATGCATCAACAAAGGCTGCAGATGGAGAGAGATCTGACCCATGATAAAGGAGGACGACAACGGCCCCCGGAAACCCACAAGCTAAACAAAAACATTATAGGAATCCTGAGCTAATTATGACACCTGCACAAATGAGCTCACGTTGCCTAACGCCTGTGCGGTGGGAAAAGGCAGTGTTACTGGATGTATGTCAGGTTTGACTCAGCTGCCGGTAGAGCCGCCTGTTTGTTTACATTCAAGCGCACAGATCGATTTTGCTCCTCCAGGTCCTTGACTTTTACAAAACAAGCAGCTCGGTGCCCTGTTATCCAGAGTCCGCAAAACAACAGATTGGCTCTGAAAACTCTCGTCCCCTCCCTTACCTCAGATGGAAGATATGCATGGATAAGGCAGACCAGGAAATGGATAGGTCGAAAGAATAAATGGATAGAGGTGGAAGGTAGTTCGGGCTGGTGCTTTAAAAAACGGAGGGTGCACAGAGGTTTTTTAGGGCAGTGCAATTACTCCGGACACCATAATGGCAGAAACATGTCACTGTGCATTTGTCCAAACCCACAGAATGAACCACACCGAGAGTGAGTGGTAATGCAAACCCTGGACTTTGGGTGATGTGTCGATGCAGGTTCATCAGTTGTCACAAACAGTCCACCCTGGTGGGAGATGCTGATAGTGGGGGAGGCTATGCATGCGTGTAAATCAATGACATGTTAATAAAAAATTGTTTCTGAAATGCTGTTTCCTGGGACCTATGGCCGAAGATCCTAATGTAACAAAGTCAGGTGAAGGGTCCAGACCTCTGGCGGCCCCGGGGGCTTCAGATGTCCCCAGACACATTTGGAGCAACTCATCTTCAGACACTTTATCACGTGACATCACTGTCTGCTGTGTGGCTCACGGTACCATGTCTGTCCCATCTTCCCAATGAAAGTGCTGCATGCAAATGAAGCCTGACAACTGAACCTCATAGATTCCTTTTTCTTTGCTTCTTTTTTTTTTTAGTTTTATTGAGGTCTTACTGATAAATAAAAATTGTATATATTCAAGGTATACAAACTGACATTGTGATATATGCATACATTGTGAAATGATCACAATCGGGCTTTTTTTTTTTTTTTTTAAAAAAAGGCTGTATATTCATAGGCTAAATACACACAGACACACACACACTACACTTCACATCTACCTGAAAGAAAGTTTGGCATGAGACTCACCAAGACATTAGTAGTGCTTATCCCCAGGTGGTGAAATTACAGCTGATATTTTCTTCTCTATACTTTTCCTATATTGTCTGATTTTTTTAAATAGTCATTTATATAATGTCATGTAATGAGCAAAAATTTATTTCCATTTTAAAAAATGAAGTAAAAATCAGTCGCTAATGCTCTTATAGAACTAGCACCAGAAAATGTCTACAATTAATGACTCTTAGAGGGAAGAGAAGTTAACAGAAGATGAGATGAAGACACCTTATATGTGGGCGAACTGATTTTCCAGGTCTCCAAATACCGTTGGTGAGCTAGAATTGTTTTGATTTGTCTAAGGTATTCAACAGAGGTGGGGAGGGCAAGCAGATCACGTGAAACATGTTCTGAGTTAGTTGCTGCTAAAAATTTGCCTAAAAAGGAGTTCCCGTCGTGGCTCATCAGAAACGAATCTGACTAGTATCCGTGAGGACGCATGTTCGATCCCTGGCCTCGATCAGTGGATCAAGGATCCAGCATTGCCCTGAGCTGTGGTGTAGGTCGCAGACGTGGCTCGGATCCCGCGTTGCTGTGGCTGTGGTGTAGGCCGGCAGCTGCAGCTTTGATTCAACCCCTCACCTGGGAACTTTCATATGCCGCAGGTATGGCCCTAAAAAGACAAAAATAAAATAAAATAAAAATAAATAAAGATAAAAAATTTGCCTAAATACTCAAGAGAAATGTAGATTTAAAAAAAAAAAAAACCAACAACCAATCCAGATCCCTTCACATGCATATCTAGTTACAAAGCCGTGTCCAGCTGGTCTCAGTAGTTCAGCAACAGTCACACCACAGCTCTGCGGCTCCTTCATAGGCCATCACGGGTTCCCCAAGACCTTCTATTTTCTGATTAAGTTTGAGGTTCAAGACAAAAATCTATCAAAATGTAAATATATATATATATGTATAAACCATCTCATGTGTGTGTGTGTGTGTGAGAGAGAGAGAGAGAGAGAGTCAGGTATGTATTTGACCCAACAATGTAACTTCTAGGAATCCGCCTTACTCATCTTTACATACTCTGCCAAAGTTACACATATAGGACGTTCACGGCAGAATCAGAATCGTTTACAATAGTGAGGAACTGGAAATAATGTACATGAACTGCATCAGGAGGAGAGTGGTGGGATCAGCAGAGGGTAGCATCAGCATCAGCAGAGAGAGAGCCAAAGCCGAGCAATGGTTTGCTCCAGATCCACAGGGAGAAGCAGCTATAGTAACATTTTTTTTTTTTTTTTAGGGCCACACCTGAGGCATATGGAGATACCTGTGCTAGGGGTCCAATCGGAGCTGCAGCTGCCGGCCTACACCACAGCCACAGCAACGTGGGATCGGAGCTGCCTCTGTGACCTACACCACAGCTCATGGCAATGCCGGATCCTTAACCCACTGAGTGAGGCCAGGGATCGAACCTACGTCCTCATGCATGCGAGTCAGATTTGATAACCACTGAGCCCCAACGGGAACTCCTACAGTAACATTTTCATCCACCATTTGCCTGCACCCTTCCTCTATCGCTAAATATTAAACCACCTGGGGGTCACCGGGAAGCCAAAAGAAGTGGTCAGGACCAGAGGTGGGGGTGGGCGAAAGGGGACTCGGATGACAGCAGCTAGAAGGTACAAACGTGCAGTTATAAATAAATAAGCACTAGGGATGGAATGTACAACATCACAGAGATAACTGACACCGCTGTATGTTCTTTATGACAGCTATTAAGAGAGTAAATCTAAGGAGTTCTTCTCACAAGCAAAGTTTTTCACTTCTTTAATTTTGTATCTGTATGAGATGATGGTCCTTAAACTTGTGGTCATCTTTTCCTGATGTATGTACGCCCTATACAGTGCTATATGTCAGCTATATCTCCATAAAACTGTAAGGAATAAAAAGGGAAAAGAAGGTAAATAAACAATTAAAAATGATAAAACACGGGAGTTCCCTTGTGGCAACACAGGTTAAGGATCCGGCATTGTCACTGCAATGGCTTGGGTCGCTACTGTGGCGCAGGTTCCATCCCTGGCCCTGGAACGACCACACGCCGTAGATACGGCCAAAAAAAAAGATAAAACACTAAGTGAAAACTCAGGACACACACTGTGTATATAATATGATTGCAACTACGTAAAGATATATAGTTATATATGTGTAGGTGGGAAAAAAATGCATCAAAAAGTTAGCAGTAAAAAAAGGAAAGTGGCCAGGGACGAACGGAAAAGGGGCCCTGACTCTGTTGAGTGCCATAGTTTAAACCCGGAAATGTAAGAGGAAAAAATGGTGACAAAATTGTCCTGTATGATCATTGCCCATGTGTTACCTATGAAGCTCCTACTTGATTTTTCATATCATCTCTATGGAGCACATTCGCTGAAGAATGAAATTCACTTTTTTGAAACAAATGCACAGAGAGATCTTGAAACTGTTTATCCATGCACACGATGAAAGGAGCCGGCAGCACGAATGCACGGAGAACAGTGGGTGAAAAGTGAAGCTGAATTCTAGCAGTGATGGGGGGAAGACGACAAGGCTACCAGACGGGGGGACTTCTAGGTGATGATGACTTGACCTTTTCATTAGCGACTGGGCCAAGCCTAGAAAGGAGGCATGAAGGAAAGCAGAGGGGAGATGAGGAAAAGGATATGATCTCTTTTTCAAACGGGAACTTATCTTGAGTATTGCACATGCCCTATTTATAGCTAATGTATTTTGACATATCTGTGTGCAAGCCAGAGCCGTTTCATTCCTCGCTCTGGGCCAAAGGGCGGTCTTCCCTTTGGGCTCTCCTCAAGAACAAGGCTGATAACATTTCAGAGGATGTCCTAACGGGTTAATTGATTCTGAAATAAAACCACAGTATGCAGTCACTTAAAACTTACTGCAGTAGAGGAACTTGGGAATTCACCTCCTAACTATTTGCTCGGGCTGTATCTGACTGCTGAATTTCCCCATCCTGTCTACACATTAGCCAATTTCTCTTTTGCTGCGGTTTAGTAAGCCTTGGCTCTGAATCTCTGTGCCACCCTTGAATTTTTCAGTACAGTGGACGTCGGTAAGAAGCCTACAAGTAGAAGAGGCCCGGTGTGAGACAGCTGCCATTAGACCCTTGCAATGCAACTTTATCCACTCTCCTACGGGTGTCACCTCAACGCATCCGGGGTTCTCCATATAGAGAGTCAAGAAAATGTCTGTTCATCAGCTGAACACTCACCACAGTATAATAATTCTTGGTAAGAGGAGCAGTTTCAAATCCTTTGACAGCCTTGGGGGAGAGAGGTCTCTCTGTGAAAAAGACATTTAAATTATGTTAATATCACACACGTCTAAGATGAACATTTTATAACGTAGGTCAATGAACATCCTATAAATATTGTCAAGTGGAAGGATCAATGGAAATGAACATTTCTAAGCAAGTAAAACTATAATCTTACTAAACTATAGATGGTCAAGCTAGAGTTTCTTGTCCAGGGGCCTCGATTTCTGCAGGGGAGAATAAGCCAAGGAGTTAACGTCTAGCCTCTTAATGACAGGGTCAAGGCAAGAACTCCAGTTCCTGGGGTTTTTTTCGTTTGTTTGTTTTTGCTTTTTTAGGGCCGCACTCGAGGCACATGGAGGTTCTCAGGCTCTCAGGCAAGGGGTCTAATCAGAGCTGTAGCTGCCGGCCTACACCACAGCCACAACAACACCAGATCCAAGCCACGTCTGCAACCTAGACCACAGCTCACGGCAGTGCCGGATCCTTAACCCACTGAGCGAGGCCAGGGATCGAACCTGCAGCCTCATGGTTCCTAGTCGGGTTCGTTAACCACTGAGCTATGACAGGAACTCCCAGTTCCTGCTTCTTGACTCCAATCTGCCTCTACACTCAATGTATTCAAAACAGATGAGCAAAGCCAACACTGATCAAATATATATATATATGTATGTATAACTTGAAACACATATTTATATATAAAAATATATATATACACATTTGTAACTTGCAACTTACTATACAAGTATAATATAATATAGATAATAGCAGCCATTGTTTCTTGGGGTTGTCTACTGTGCCAATAACAAAATAATAAGAATCTTTAATACACTTTCAACTAACAGAAAATTCCTTCATTTTAATATCATTACCTTGTGCTGTAAAATACTGCCTTTCTTCTACCAAGTTAGTGTTATCTATTAAACTCATGACTAAGAGACATTCTAAGACATTTTTCTTTAATAAAGAAATCACCCGATCTAAAATATGGCACAAATGAACCTATCTATGAAACAGAAACTGACTCACAAACAAGAACAGACTTGTGTTTGCCGGGGGTGGGGTGTGGGGGGGGTGGACCTAGAGTTTGGGGTTAGCAGATGCGTGTTATTACATATAGAATGGATAAACACCAAGCTTCTATGCACAGCCCAGGGAACTATATCCAATCCCCTGGGATAGACCATGATGGAAAATAATATTAAAAAAAAAAAAAAAAAAGAATGGGGGAATTCCCGTTGCGGCACAGTGGAAACAAACCCAACTAGCAACCACGAGGACTCCGGTTCGATCCTTGGCCTCACTCAGTAGGTTAAGGATCTAGCGGCGCCAAAAGCTGTGGCATAAGGTGTAGGTTGAAGATGCAGCTCAGATTTGATGTTGCTGTGGTTGTGGCACAGTCCAGCAGCTGCAGCTCAGATTCTACCCCAAGCCTGGGGAACTTCCATATGCTGCAGGTGTGGCCCTAAAAAAAAAAAAAAGAGTATATATATAAATTTATATAATATGTATTATATAATATATATATGAGTCACTTTGCTATACAGCAGAAATTAACACATTATAAACCAACACACATTTTTTTAAAAAGAAACCACTTAATACAAATACAAGACAGTGATCATAAATGTTTAACAGTGTCACTACATACTACCGTCCCTACCCTCATTTTCTCCTTCATTTTGTTTTATATTCCATTTTTACCTGCTTTATTGTATCCTGCTTTAAACTCTTTCTTTAACCTCTTTTCCAGTATGGTGGAGTATAAATAACCAAATAATATCATCAGGCCTTGATTTTTTTCTTTTTTAAAATAATATTTTCTAGTTTTATTTTTATTTATGTATTGTCTTTTTAGGGCCACACCTGTGGCATGTGGAGGTTCCCAGGCTAGGGGTCTAATTGGAGCTGTGGCCAACACCACAGCCACAGTAACACAGGATCCAAACCGCGTATGCAACCTACGCCATAGCTCACGGCAATGCCAGATCCTTAACCCACTGACCGAGGCCAGGGATTGAACTCTAGTCCTCATGAATACTAGTCGGGTTTGTTAACCACTAAGCCACGATGGGAACTCCTCTAGTTTTAAGTTTATTACATTTTTACCCTAAAAAAAATGAAAACAGAGGAAAGTAAAACCAACAATTAGCCCATCACCCAGACCTAAGCATCATCCAGAGTAACATTCTGAAGTGTGTCTTCCCATTCCCTTCCTACATGTGTTTATGGACACACAGAGATCTTTCTACTGCAACTACAGTTTTGGAATTCTCCTATTCCAACATTACTTCATGAATGTTTTCCCATGTAACCTTTATTTCTAATTATTATAATATTTAAAAGATCCCTTATGTGTATTTGGCATTTAACAGCTATTTTTTTTTTTTGCTTTTGTTTTTGCTGTTTTTGTTTTGGGTATTTATTTTAATATATTTTTAATTGAAGCACAGTTGATTTACCATGTTGCGTTAGTTTCAGGTGTACGGCAAAGTGATTTGGTTATACATACATATAGATCCATTCTTTTTCAGAGTCTTTTCCCTAATAGATTATAAAATATTAAATATAGTTTCCTGTGCTGTACAGTCGGTCCTTGTTGGTTATATCTTTTATACGTAGTAGTTAACAGCTTTTAAGACATTCTATTTGATCTTTACAACAAACTCTGTGAGGTAGCGATGATCTCATTTTGCAAAGGTGATCACTATGGATCAAGAAAGTAGGAGTTCCCGTTGTGGCTCAGTGGTGAACGAATCCGACGAGGAACCATGAGGGTGTGGATTCGATCCCTGGCCTTGCTCAGTGGGCTAAGGATCCAGCGTTGCCGTGAGCTGTGGTGTAGGTTGCAGACGCGGCTCGGATCCCGTGTGGCTGTGGCTCTGGCATCGGCCGGTGGCTACAGCTCTGATTAGACCCTTAGCCTGGGAACCTCCATATGCCGCGGGAGCGGCCCTAGGAAAGGCAAAAAGACAAAAAAAAAAAAGCAAAATCAGCTGCCTAAGGGCTTGAATTTGGGAAATGGCAGAGCCAAGACCGAAGCCCAGTTGTGTCCTGACAAGATCCTGTGCTCCTAACCAGCAGGACATCCAGAGGTGAAAGTACCGAAGGGCCCAGTCAATGTCATGAGCAGTGGTTCTCACCAGGGTTCAGAGGGGCCATCAGTTTGATCTGAGAAGGTCAGAGAAGACTTGTTGGGCAGGGGGTACTGGATCTGTCCCTGCGGGGCGGGGCTGGAATTCAAACAGGCTGAAAAGGGAGTTCCCGTGTGGCTCAGTGGGTTAAGGATCCAGCGTGGTCACTGCAGTGGCTCGAGTCGCTGCTGTGGTGTGGGTTCAATCCCTGGCCCAGGAACTTCTACATGCCATGGGCGCAGTCAAAAAAGAAAAACCAAAACAGGCTGAAAAGACAGTAGAGCATTTTTCTAGGCAGAGAAGGTCCCAACAGCATAGATGTAGAAATGGCAACGCTCAAGGCAGGACTGTTCCTGTGAGAGTGAACTGCCCAGCTGGGCCCGGCTGGGTAAAGTGGAAATAAAACACATAGGCAGCAATGAGGGTCAATTATGTCACTTGTCAATGACCAAAAAAAAAAAAAAGTGGAGCATGACCAGTTTGGAGAAACTTCATGCCACTTCAAGATCTGCCTGGATCCACCAGGCTTTCCTGGGTAAACCTGAAAAATGCAGAGACACCCAGCCTACCACGTGAGGTTGTAAGGGGCAGAGCCAGTCTATCACGGTCTTGCGCTCGTAGGCATATTCAAAATCGACAGTTACCAAATCCTTTTCATTTTTGTTAGGCAAGTTTTCTACAATGTAGCCATAATGCTTCTATGTAGAACTCAGTTGTTTTGTGCAAATACGATGTAAACCATCTTGATAAAAGTGAAACTTTCTAGAGAAAGCAGAACAATGTGGCCAGCTTTCCAAAGCAAGCCCAAAAGGAAGGGTAAAACAGTAAGGGAGAGCCTGCCAAGGCACAGAAGCGGAGAGGCCACAGGAATCAGTGGCCGTAACCGAAAACACGAATTTAAAAAAAGGCGGCTGCCGTGATGATTCCTGGGTGGCTGAACATGATGCAAAAAGGAGTGGGGGCTTTGATAAGACCAATAAAATTGTTAACAACAAGGATTTACTGCATCGCATCAGGAACTATATTCGGTATCTTGTAATAAACTATAATTGAAAAGAATCAAAAAAGAACATACATATATACATACGTATGTATGACTAAATCACTTTGCCGTACGCTTGAGACAAATACGATATGGTCAATCAATTACACTTTACTAAATAAGTCTTACAGTAAAAAAAATTTTTAAATAAAATAAAATCGTCAAACCTCTAGCAAGACTGACGGAGGAAAAAAGACAGGTATTACCAATAACAGAAGTGAAACTGGGGACATCATTACAGACTTCAGGGACAGCAGCAAGATTAATAAAGAAATACTACGGGAGTTCCCGTCGTGGCTCAGTGGTTAACGAATCCGACTAGGAACCATGAGGTTGTGGGTTCGATCCCTGGCCTTGCTCAGTGGGTTACGGATCCAGCATTGCCGTGAGCTGTGGCGTGGGTTGCAGACACGGCTCGGATCCCGAGTTGCTGTGGCTCTAGTGTAGGCCTGCTGCTGCAGCTCCGATTGGACCCCTGGCCTGGGAACCTCCATATGCAGCAGGTGCGGCTCTAGAAAGGACAAAAAAAAAAAAAAGAAAGAAAAGAAAGAAATACTATGAACAACTCAGAAACACAGAAATTTGATAACTAGGTGTGAAATGACGCAATTCCTCAGAAAGCCAAAACTGCCACCATTCACCAGGATATGAAATACACCATTTGAAGAGCCTATTATAACTAGTCCAGAAACTGAATTTATAAATTCAAAACTCTGGCAAAAGCAATCTCCAGGCCCACATGGCTTCAACGGAGAGGTCTACCAAATGTTTAAGGAAGAAGCCATACCAATTCTTCCCAATCTCTCACAGAAAACGAAAGACAAGGGATGGCTTTCCAATTCCCTTTATAAAGTTGCCATTACACTGACACCAAAACCAAAGACAGGAGAAAAAAGAGAACTGCAGACCCATAACCCTCACGAATTTCCAAGCCCAAAAACCTTAACCAAGTATCAGCAAATAGAATTCTGCAATATTTTAAAAGAATTGTATTTGATGAAATTCATCCCAGGGATGCAGGTTTGGTTAAACATTCCAAAATCAATCAACGAAACCCACGACCGTCACAGTCGAAAAGAAAAATCACACGATAAAGTGTCAATCGCTGCAGAAAAAGGACATGACAAAATTGGCCACCCATTCAAGAAACAAAATGCCCAGAAAAGATAGAAATAAAGAACTTCCGCAATTCAATAAAGAGCATCTACAAAAAACCCTCCAGTATCTTACCTCACGGTGGAAAACCTAAGGCTGAACGCTTTCCCCCAAGACCACGAACAAGGCAAGATGCCTGCGCTCGCCACTCGCAGCAGCCAGCAGAGTGCGAGAAGGTCTAGCAATCAGGGCCCCAAAGACAGGAAATCTTTCTTTTCACCTCTCCCTTCGCTACCTAGAGAATGTAGATCCAGGGCCTGTTCCCGGAATAGGGCGACCAGCAGAGACACCTGCAAAGAACCCGGGCTGGGTGCGGTGGGGGGAGCGGGGCCCGGAGAGCAGAGTCCACTCTGTTTTCCATTGTGTCTGCAGGGCCCAGCAAACATTCATTTAGCAAACATTTGCTTTTCCATCTCTGTGTCAATTGCCCTCCTCCCCTGTGAGGTCCCAAACCACGACCCCCAACATCCTCTTTTATCTTTAGCGGAGGATGGAACTTAAGGTGAAGGTTTTGTCCATTTTGTTGCGTGACTCAGTTCGGGGTTTCTTCCCTGTACACAGTTGCTAAACTTCGGTATGATTTTGCTCCTGTTAACCTCTCTCCTGTCAATTAGACCAGCCAGAAGAATCTAGAAGGGTACGTCCTTCCCGACCTGACCTGATTGGAACTACCATGAAAACGTAAACCTTTTAGGTGGTGTTTCTAAGGCGATGAAAAACAATTGATGGATTCGATTCAATCAGTGAAAAAAGAATCAGTCAAGGTAGGGAAGAATTCAAATGGGTCCTTTAGCATAATTGAACTCATAATCGAACTCATAATCTGCAAGAACAAGCATCTCGCAGGTGGAGCCATAAGAAGTCTCCTAATTCTGCTATAAATATCCCTTTCCAGGTAACTCCTGATTCTTTCCCCTCCCTGGATGAGGTACCGATCCCTATGCCCGTTGGCGGTGATAGGTCAAAAAGAAGTCTAGTGACAACTCATTTCCTCTGGACAGGAAGCATCTATGGGAGACAGCTAGGGGATTAAAACAGGAAATCTAAATATAAAGCCCAATCCTAGTTTTGGATGATAATGAGCAGGAAGAGTCATTTCTTAATCTGCCTTAATACAAATTGAATTAGCCATCTAACTAATCCCCTCATTTGACATCTATATTTGCCTGCTAATAAGAAGTTTTAGAAGGATTTAATGACCCCTTAACTAAATCAGTTGCAGAAAACAGAACTTGCTTAAAATATCTGCTCAATCATACTAGCCTCAATATTTTCTTGGCATGGAAATTTTGCCAGGAAAATTTTAATGCAGAGTCCTGACAAAACCCTTAGCCTTTCTGGGCAATAGAGACAAAAATAAAAAAAGAGATGTAATTTACTATGTTACCGACGTAGTTGACAGAAATGATTGTGATGGATAAATAACATGTTAATTGACACAAGTGACCACGGATTTCTAAGAAAAGGACTGCAAATTATAAACGGCTAACTTTCTTATTTACAAGGTCTCTGACTAAAATGAAATAAAGGAGGAAGGGCCCTTAATATAGCTTCTGCGGTATATATAATGACTAAGTTGTTCCATACATGTATTTTTGTGAAGTAAGATCTTTGAAAAAAGAATGTTTTTGCTGCAAATAGGGTTTATTTTTCTCACGTAACAAGAAATTGAGAAGTGGCCGGCAAGACGGATAACAAGGGCTTCCAAATGCCAGTGGTGGCCAGGTTCCATTATCCTGGGCGAGAGGCTTTTATAAGATCCCGGTCACAAAAACCCACGCTAACGTCTGCCTTAAGCTCCTGTCGAGGCGAGGGGTGTGTGCGTGTGCGTGCGTGTGTAAAACATACTCCAATACTGGAGTTCTTCACTTTCTACACTATTGGGGGGGGGGGGTCCTGTAAGTCCTCGGAAATCAGCCTCCTCCTTTAGTCTGGAGGAAGCTGTCCCCAGGGCTTTGGCGGGAATTATCAAAGCTACGGTGGTGGAATCGGAAACTTCAGAGGCCAGGCCCCCAGGGCAAGCTTTCCAGAGCAGGATGGGCTCCTGTCCGTGACAGGCTCCGGAGAAGAAAACGGCACAGGTCCCCAGAGGCACAGCCATCCCCGGGGTGAGGGCTGGATGGGGCTGGGGTTGCTGCATTTTATTGCTAAGACAATCCTTAAGAATCTGGAGGAGGAGCCCGAAGGGCACCCCAGGCTATCGTGAAAGAGTCGGTCAGAATTACTGACTGTTCCAGTGACCGCAGAGTTGCCCATTAGTTCCCAACGGTAAGCAGATGGAGATCAGAGAAGTGCTTTAGTCCCACGCCTGATGCAATCTCATAAAGGAACCAGATGTTGTATCGCAGAGGGGTTTAAAACTCCAAATGGAAGGTTTCGTTTCTCTGAGATAAGAATGTAATCTCTAAGTCTTTTTTCTTTTCTTTTTTTTTTTTTTCTTTTTTTTTTTTTTGGTTGCGCCTGCAGCATACAGAAGTTCCCAGGCCAGGGATAGAAACCCACGGCACAGCAGTGACTCGAGCCACGGCAGGGACAACACTGGATCCTTAACCCACTGAGCCACAAGAGAACTATTATAAGTCATTGTTTAAAATTCTTAAAGATAAATTTTCTGGAGTTCCCGTCGTGGCGCAGTGGTTAACGAATCCAACTAGGAACCATGAGGTTGCAGGTTCGGTCCCTGCCCTTGCTCAGTGGGTTAACGATCCGGCGTTGCCGTGAGGTGTGGTGTAGGTCGCAGACGCGGCTCGGATCCCGCGTTGCTGTGGCTCTGGCGTAGGCCGGTGGCTACGGCTCCGATTCAACCCCTAGCCTGGGAACCTCCATATGCCGCGGGAGCAGCCCAAGAAATAGCAACAACAACAACGACAACAACAAAAGACAAAAAGGCAAAAGACAAAAAAAAAAAAAGATAAATTTTCTTGTCTAAGCTTACACATCCCTATGGACTTCATGGAAAGAAATTCAAAAATTGAGATGCATTTTCTAGATCAAACGTAAGAGAGCACAACATTGAATGTATAACGTCCCGAAGCATCCTAGTAGGTTTTTTGGTTTGTTTGTCTTTTCTAGGGCCGCACCCAGCATATGGAGGTTCCCAGACTAGGGGTCTAATTGGAGCTGTAGCCACCGGTCTACACCAGAGCCATAGCAATGCAGGATCCGGGCCGCATCTGTGACCTACACCACAGCTCATGGCCATGCTGGATCCTGAACCCACTGAGCAAGGCCAGGAATCGAACCTGCAACCTCACGGTTCCCAGTCGGATTCCTTAACCACTGAGCCACGACAGGAACCCCTCTTTTCTTTTCT
Organism: Sus scrofa; assembly: GCF_054392235.1. Lineage (NCBI taxonomy): Eukaryota > Metazoa > Chordata > Mammalia > Artiodactyla > Suidae > Sus > Sus scrofa. The sequence goes on from NC_139401.1 coordinate 122,098,175, forward strand.
TTCTTTTTTTTTTTTTTTTTCATCCTATTAGGTTTGGCCTGCTCTCTGTTTCATGGATGTGGCAAGACTGGGGGTGAGAAAGCACTGAAGCCAGCAAAGACTTGATACCTACCTTCCCACCAAGACCTTGGCATTACACCAAGGTAATCTCTTCCTTGTTCCCTAACTCACTCTGCTCGATCCTACCACAGATCCGTCGTGGTTTTCCCTCTCCCTAGCCAGTCACTCCGACTTAGACTGTCTCTGCTCTCTTCTGGGCCTATCCACACAGCCTCCGTGTCTTTGTGGGTTCAGCTCCAGCCCTGTCTCCTCCATGAAGCCTCTGCCAACCTCTCCAGCCAGAGTGGCCTCTCTACCCATTGAGGTTCTGCCATCTATTCTACGTTTCATCATGTAGAATATGATGTGTGACATGTGTCGCACTGTCCCTTGTCAGTTTCGGCTCCAGCTCTTAATCTGTTTCCTGCTCCAAATCGGTACCGCCAACCTGCTAGAAATCTGCAGAACGATGACTCGCTGGCGCCTCCACTCAGCATGTGCAAAAGAACACATCATCTTCTGTACCAGTCACCCCCCCAACACACACACACACACACACACACACAATCTCCTCTCCATCCCTTCTCCATTAATGGCAGTCAGCATGTACCCAACACTTCCTGCATCTAAGGCACTAGGGAGACAGAAAGGTATACCAAGATGAATCATTTCCCTTTGCCCGCCCTGTCAGGCTGAGTTGGGTACCCCCCTTCTTCTCACCACGCTCCAGAGCACCCTGTATTTAGAATGGATCCTACTGTACGCTAACGAGGTCTTCCCCTCACTAGACTGAACACCGGGAGGGCAAGAGGCGCGCCTTGGGTTTCTCTGCCTCACCCGTGCCCAGGTCTGAGACTGACAGCCTCGTCCTGGCAAATAACCCTTGGCTGCCTGGCTGGGTGGATGACAGACACCCCATGCCCACACGTAGCTCACCCGCGTGCTGGGCCCCGAGACGGCGGTACCCCCACATCTTCCTTCTTCCCCATCCCTGATCGTCAGCGAGGCTTCCGGATTCTATTTTCCCCGTATCCGCTGCATCTGTCCACTCTCTCTTCCTCGCCACCATCACCAAAGTGGCCCACACCACTATCCCGAGTGCGGGGACCTCGGCAGCGGTCGCGACGGGTGTCCCCGCATCCTCATTCGTTCCCCCCACCACTTCCCTGCCATCCAGCCCCAGCACCGCCACTCGAAAGATCTCTCTAAATCCCATGCCATGCCCAGCTTCAAGCTTGTCTTTGGCACCCTTCTTGAGTAGCTCCGGCCCAAGGCCCCGCCCCTTCTCTCAGTCACCTGACCCTCAACCCAATCCACCTCCCGCCCACCCCATGCTTTCCTACTTCCCAGCCCTAACTTCGTAACTCCTAACCTTCTTCTCCTTTCAGAAGCTTCTTTTCATCATTCAAGACCCAATTCAAGTGCTTTTTTTCCTCTTAGGTTATTGTTAATCAAATCTTTTTCTTTACTCCTCCGACAGCATCCTATATCGAGCTTTGTCTATGTCACCTGTCCTGTCTGCCAAGGATCCTTTAACCCACTGTGCCAGCCCGGGATCAAATCCACGCCTCCACAACGACTCAAAACACCGCATCATGGTGAGAATTACTCGTTACGTTTTGAAAGGATCACTCTGGCTACTGAGTTTCAATTCGATTATAGGAGGAAGTTCCCATGTGGTGCAGAGGGTTAAGGATCCGGCATTGCTGCAGCTGTGGCACAGGTTGCAACCGCAGCACAGGTTTGATCCCTGGCCTGGGAACTTCTGCATGCTGTGGGCACAGCCAATTAAAAAAAAAATGGGGGTGTGCTGTCTGTCCACTTCCACCCACCACTCAACAATGCTTGGGATTTCCAGGCCAGGAAGCAAGCGCTGTTCCTTTTAGTTTTGCAGATGAAGGCACTGAATCAGGGAACAGTGTCAGAGTGAATCTGGAAAATCATCTAAAGATCCTAACAAGCAGATTACACCAAATAAAAGATGTAGCAAGGGGTAAAAAATCAGCTGTGAAAATCATCAAACCCAAGGAAATTTCAGGCCAGGCCTATGAAAACACTTCAAGGCTCAACAGAAATTTCTCAATTCCCAGGAATAAAAAATAATAAGAAATCCACATATACAGATATAACTAAACACTTATTCCTTTGAAGGAGATGCCCCACCTTCGCCCAACACACAATACAGAAAAGCATGAAACTAAATTTCATCTCAAATGCTTTAGGGAAAAGCTCCCAACAGTGATTATCTTAGAGGAGGGGGCAAAGGAGAGAGGAGTTTTCTTATCTACATTATCTAGTGCACGAAGTTTTACCTAATTTACAGTGAGCCTGCAATTTTGTTAAGTAATGGCATTAATGTTGAGGCACTAAAAAAGGAATAAAGACATTGACCAAAGAAAACAATACACTGGAGTTCCCGTCATGGCTCAGCAGTTAACGAATCCGACTACGGACCATGAGATTGTAGGTTCGATCCCTGGCCTCACTCCGTGGGTTAAGGACCCAGCGTTGCCGTGAGCTGTGGTGTAGGTGGCAGACGCGGCTCGGATCCTGTGTGGCTGTGACTGTGGTGTAGGCCGGTGGCTACAGCTCCCATTGGACCCCTAGCCTGAGAACCTCCATATGCCTCAGGTGTGGCCCTAGAAAAGGAAAGAAAAAAAAAAAAAAGGAAAGAAAACAATACACTGAGGAACTAACGACGAAAAGGGATGAAGGGATGAAGAGGGATGAAGGGGGGTGGGGATTGGGACTGGCATGTGCACCCTGAGGTCTATGGAATGATTGACCAACGGGCACCTGCTGTAGAGCACAGAGAACTCTACCCAACGTTCTGTGATCGTCTATATGGGAAAAGAATCTGATAAAGAATGGAACCACTTTGTTGTACAGCAGAAATGAGCACAAGCTTGTCATCAACTATACTTCAATAAAACTTCACAAAATGAAGAGAATTTTCGAAAAAAGAAAGAATAAATATAAGGAGCGCTTGGGGAAATAGTTTTGAAGACTGAAGAGGTGTAAGAATGCGAATAACTGAATACTATTTTATCTGTATTGCGACATATTTTTATACTGCCAGGGTTTGGGTTCTGGTTTTGGTTTTTGGTAGCAGAGGGAGGACCTACTTTCTTAAATAATAAAAGGCAAGTACACGACCTAAGAAACTTCTAGAAAGATTATTACGAGTGAGGAGATTTCTTTCTCTGGGTATCATTATGCAAAAGAGTACACAGCTAGCAGTACGCAACGGGTTAAGGGCAATCTTATTCACAATCAAAGCAGCCAGACAGCTTCCTGCAGTTCTATGATTGTTATTTCTCCAACACATTTAGACTTAGGTCTGCTCGAAGAGCTTAGGGCTAAAAAAGGAAGTTAGCACATGGCCTCGCTTATTGTTGTGTTCTGCCACGGCGATTCTTAGAGGAGCAGGAAGGGCTGTGTGCTACGTTACATGAGCTAGAATTAGTAGACAGAAGGGGACACAGTTAAGGTGGGGCAGTTGTCTGAGCTTTGAATTCTTTCGATTTTTTAGCTTTTGGCTGCTTTGATGTAATCTAAATACAACTTCGTTCCAAAATATCTAATCACAGATTTTCCCCAGTTCTGTTCTAGTCTTATTTTTGACATACACATACAAGGACCAACAATTTCTGTTGACCCATTAAAGCTACAAGATTTGCAGGCAGAATTCCAAGAAAGGACAAGAGTCCCAGGCAAGAAAGCTCTGAAAAGACTGACTTACCACTGGATTTAATTTCTCGGACATAATTACTAGGGAACCAGCCTGTTCTCCCATTTAAAGTGCCTTCCCACCAGCCTCCTTCTTCGACTCTAGTAACATAAATGATGTCCCCTTTACAGACGGACAGTTCGTCTTCATTCGTCTGCTTAAAGTTGAATCTCGCCTTTACTATCAACTGGTGACTTCCATTTTCCGTCATCTCCTAGAGAAACCAAAGCCGTAGCAGGTTAGGCGCTCATCTCAATGAGGAGGGGGCAGACATTCCATGCATTTAGGCAAATAAAGTAGGGTGACCGAGGATCAGACCCAGGTCCATTTCGGTCTTGAGTTTTTACCTTTCATGGGTAGGCCTTGCGGGGGGGGGGAGGTCGGGGGGGATTAATAAAGCCCTCAAAACCATGTGCAAAGTTGCATTCGTGAGAACGTGTGGGTTTTTTTTGGGGGGGGGTCATAGCTTTTATGTCCTTCTCCCCATCCATTATCTAAAGATACTTATTTAAATGAGTCCAGGAAAGAAAGTAGAATAATAAACGAGCCCACCTTGCCTCTACCCAACACCCAGACATAGTCTTACATAATTATATGACCAAGATTAGATACTAACCTACTCTCATAAAATCTGCCTCCCACCTCCCAATTACTAAGAATACCTTAAATCGGCTAAGACTTAGTCACAGGCAAAGATCAAATATCCCATGGTTACCTAAATCGGGAGTTCTTAAGCTGTCACGGGGCGGGGGGCTTTGAGAAGCTGAGAGCACCAAGATGCTTTACCCCAAACACGGACCCCCATAAATTCACAGACAGGAGGTTCTGCATAAAATGCGAGAGGGCCCGAGGGGTATGCAACCCTTCTGAAAGGAATCTGTGATCTCAAAAGGTTAAGTGCTTTCGAAGTAATTAAAGTACTTTGGAAGTAACAGCTCATGATGGCTGAAAGCAAGTGGGTGGCTTTTGACAAGGAAAAAAGGTCTCAAAAGAGCAGGAGACAGGGCGCTTCCTCCCAAATGCGAGCTCCCATTAAGACCAAACGCAGAGAGGCCTGAGCCCTCCCCAGACAGGGGCTCAGCAGGGGCGCCAAAGGAATGGGGCGGCGGGAGACAAAACGAAAATGACAGCAGGGATGATGAGAGCGGGTGCTCTCCAGTGACTGCCTGCTAGGTGCCAGGAGCGCTTCGGTTCCCCTGAGAAACCCAGGGAGAGGGGAATTAGCAGCCAAGCTCCCTCAGGAAGTGGTCCTAATGACGGGTATTTGCATGGCACTCTCGGGTGCTCAGTTCCAGAAGGGCCGGGACCTTGGGGCTTCAGCTTAGATTTTCTGACTGTGCCCAACACGCCATCGCCATCGATCTGTCCCAGTGGGTACGAGGTTTCAAATTCGTTTTCTCACAGCGCCCCCAAGTAAGCGGAACGGCTATCTGCCCACCTCTGCGGACGTAACCGAGACCGCCGGCTGATGGGTTTCCAAGCAGGCAGGGAAGATGTGGAGACTCCACTTACCCCGGGCTTTGACTGCCTTTGCAGCCCTGGAGCTGCGCTAGACACTGCTCCCTGTGGGCTTGTCTGGGAACTATTAGCAGCGCTAAGAGCAGAGGAGCGTCCGCATGGTCTTTCTGAGAGCTGATCTGTGAAAAGAGGAAAAGGCACCGTGAAGAGAACCACGCGTGTCAGGAAAAAAAAAAAACAACAAAAAACAAAAAGCCCCACATCTCCAGCAGAACGTGATCTTTCAGGGGACCTTATCAGAGGCCATCTGACCAGAATTCTAGCTGTTATCATCTCGAACACGCCCGGCGGCTTATTTCACCCCCTCCCCCAGGAAGGAGGCCAACTTCTTTTTCTTGTCTTAACCTTACTGGCCATTGCTCTCCAGTAGAATGAAAAACAGCGACAGAACCACATTTTCTCTTAACCCATTTCCCTACAACTCTTCCCTCTTGCACCAGTTGCAACAGTATATGCCGTTAGCCCGGGCAAGACTATATTGGGTACCAAACAGCTGTTTGTGGCTCTTATTACTTCGAAATATTTCAAATTTCTCGCTTTGTTTTTTGGCCCATAACTGAGGGGTTCTTTTCTTCCTTGCATGGAACAGTATGTGCGGCACATAGAATGTAAAATCCCCCTTGTGCCTGGGGCGGCGGGGAGGGGGACGTGGCGGGGGGGGGGAGGGAATGAGAGAGAATGTGTGTCTGGGAAAGATGCAATCCTGATACCAGAATTATTTTTTCTTAATTAAAAAAAAATCAAACTCAAGAGTCTCCTCTTCCTTGAAACCTTGTGAAATTGGATCAGACCCGCACTGCGCCGCCGCCGGGTGTTTTCAGAATGCTGAGAGCCTGCTAAAGGGAGGAGCTGGCTTGCTGACAAATTCAAATGAGGGTTCTTTTCCTCTCCATTTATTTTTAAAAGACATAAACTGCAAAAGTCTAAAGCCCAAACATTCCCTAGGCGACAAGCTCAGTATCCAAGTAAGTTCCTTGGTGCTGTGGGTTTTAACTTTCACCTCCTTGTATTTTATAAATATCTGTGGCAAAGGAAGAGACTGTAAAACTTGCGAGGAGAGTTTGGCAAAGGAACGTATAATTTGTACGGCATAATGTTAGAATTATACGCTCCTCCCTGCTCAGAACTGGAGAGTTGTCATGTGTGTTAAATATAGTCACTTGAATTAGCTGTACTTTCTGCTATACGCCTTGCAATAACTCAAAAGCATTTTCTTCCAAATAGCAAAAGAACAACTTCGGAGAAGTATTTTTACATGTATTGCTATTATATACAGCTCTTTTGACTAAAAACTATAATTACTTGATAGCTTCCTAGATGCTCCAGCCTATTTGGCACTTGGTTATATTGTCTGCTCTTGTTCTCTAATTGTTTCACGTGGGTAAGTCGAGTCTCCCTAAATAGACGGTAATTTTCTCAAGGGCGGGCACCACGTCTCAAGCTTCCTTTGCAGCACCTGGCAATGCTGGGAACACAGCCTGTTGACTCTCCAAGGGTTCGAGTGGCAAGACCCGTGTCGGCACCGTCAGGGCTCCGGTGTCAAGCAGATGTGGGTCTGAATCCCAGGTCTGGAGCTTAGGCAACCGTGGGCCTGCCTTTCTTTATCTGGAAAAGGGATCTAATAATAATACCTATTCCCGGGGTTGTTTCAAAGCCTGAATAAGACCATCGACGGCTCTTAGGACAGCCTAGCCCATGGTGAAGGGCGCGACGCATTTTAACTGTGGGTATTATTGCACAGGTGCATGTAAGACACTATATATCACAGAAGGAATCAAGTTATATTTTGTTATCATTTTCTTCGCATTTGCTAGGATTTATATTTAATTCCGCCAGCGTGATGGGTCAAAACATTTAAATAAATGAGGTCCTTTTCACTCACTATGAAGCCGAGCTTTCATTTCCAGGGCAAGGTTACTGCGGGTTCCTTCACACGGACAAAGACATGCAGAAAATGATGAGAAAAATTTGTCTCTGGTGGGGAAAGGGAAGTAACGGCTACATTTTGTAAACTTTATGAAAAAGGGAACTGGCCTTTTTCCTTTTTATTTTCTGTCTTGTTATATTCAGCTGCCTACTCAATAGCTTCGAATGAAATCGTTTCCCAGTGCTTAGAGTGAGGGCATTCGAATAACACCTAGGAAAGTTGTGTTTAAGTCCTAAACTAGGATGAATCAAAGCACTTGGCACCCACTGGGGTTCATTTCGGGAGAGGAGATAGATGTGCAGCAATGAGACAATCCTGGCCAGAGCTGGCCCCCAGGGTAATGGGAAACCCGGGAACCCAAACATGTCACCCGGAGACCTGCTTACCTTCTGTGGCTTTGTTGACAGCTAAAAGAGTGCTCAGAACCTTGGAGAAATTGACCCCTGCATAAAGGTCATCCGGATCAAAGGCCTATGAGAAAGGAAATTGAAACTGTAAGACAACTCAGCAAACCCAGCCATAAGAAGGCCACTTCCTCCAGCTCTCAGGAGAAAAAAATGTAAAAGCCCAGACCCTAAACCTCTGTACACCTTTGGGAGAAATGAAAGCAGCAGCTGAGCTGCCTGATGACATGTGGCAGGCCATCAGTGAGTCAGAGAGAAGCAGTAATGGGAAATGAGAGCCGCGCTGAGTGTAGGGCCCACCAGGAAATGCAGAGACCCACTCTTGTGACCTGAACACATCAATACGCTCAGCCCCGTTACCGGAAACTCAATGCATGGGTTACGGTCACTGCCCAGCACCTACACGAGGTCCTTAACAGCAAGGTCCACGAGCAAGGAGGGGGAGCCTTCTGGCCCGTCTGCCCCTCAACAGTTTACTTCTCTCTGCTGCCCATTCTCCCCATGGCCACCGCCATCTCCCAGCTCCCTGGCATCCCAACCCTGCGCCACCCATACTTTCAGCCCAGGCCTGCCTCTTGCTCCCAGGCTCAGAGCCCAGCTTCTGCGGCTTGACCTTGCCCCCTCAGCTCATCTCCGTGGATCTGAACCTTGGCCTGCCTGAGCCTATAGGTTCTCCCTAGCCTTGGGTGATTTTTCCAAATACGACCTCTGGCCTTCGGTATTACTCAACTGCCAGCAACAGAACATTAAAGAAATACAATATTTCACTGTGCCCGTCCTTGTCGAAACCATCATTCGGATATCCCACTGTCCCTGAGGAAGATATCAATCAGTTGTTGTTTTAAAGACAATTTAGGAGATCCTGTGATGGCTCAGCAGAAATGAATCTGGCTAGTATCCATGAGGACACAGGTTCAATCCCTGACCTCGCTCAGTGGGTTAGGGATCCTGCATTGCTGTGAGCTGTGGTGTAGGTCGCAGACGCGGCTTGGATTCCATGTTGCTGTGGCTGTGGCGTAGGCCAGCGGCTGCAGCTCCAATTCAGCCCCTAGCCTGGGAACCTCCATATGCCTCGGGCACGGCCCTAAAACGACAAAACATAAATAAATAAAGACAATTTAATTGTTACTTTAAAAATGTATTCAGGGAGTTTCCATTGTGGCTCAGCAGGTTATGAACCCAATTAGTGTCTGTGAGGATGCGGGTTCGATCCCTGGCCTCGCTCAGTGGGTTAAGGATCCGGCATTGCCGTGAGCTGTGGTGGGCTCAGATCCCACATTGCTGTGGCTGTGGTGTAGGCCAGCAGCTCTGATTCCACCCCTTGCCTGGGAACTTGCATACGGCTCAGGTGCGGGCCTAAAAAAAAAATGTATTCAATATCTTGTAATAACCTGTAATGGAAACAAATCTGAAAAAGTATAGCGATATGTAAAACTGAATCACTTTGCCATACACCTTAAATATTGTACATCAGCTATACTTCAATAAAAAATAAAAATAAAAATAGTCAATGTATTAAAAGGTATGGAGACTTCTTCTAGTCCCATATATGTATGTTTAAAACTAGACGTATTCTCAAGCATAAGCACAAACTATTAATCTGGAGCCACTGATGCAGATACATAATCATAAGCCCACCTTCTAGACAGAAATACGCCTTCTAGAAGCATTTTGTTCCAGGATGTTTAGAGGTTTGCATCTTTTATTCTCAAATGTGGCGACGGGAATAAAATGCTCATGGGGGAATGGTTGGTAATGAGCCTGAGACTGCGAAGGATCTGCCTTCCCATTAGGTAGAGACATTTGCCACATTTCTAATCTGCATGTTTTCTGGGAGCCACGTCAAGACCCAATTTTATCTTCTGTGTGTACATATTCTTCAAGACCTACAATCTGTCTCTAAAATGAAAATACATAGCATCCATTTTTTTTTTCAAATTTGGGGGGGCCATGAATATAAACAATATATGCAAATGTGAGCTTACGGTAGTCCGCCTCTTCCGAGATTCACAATTCTGATTCATTTAATCAATGAATGTTTTGCATTCAAACTTAAAACGACTGAAGAACCAAATCACATTTAAAAATGAGACACTAATGTACTTTTAGCAAAGGGGGAAATGCCAGTATTACTGAAGAGTTAAATGACACTACAATCCAAATATGTTTCTGATGCTACAAGACAAAATGTCTTCAGGAATAAATTGATAGGCATTCTGATTCAGTTTGCCAAAGCCTGGCTCAACAAGACACAACAGACCCTAGAGAAAGCATCCAGTATTCCAGTGCTTCCAGACTTACTGAAGCTCCCTCAGACCTGATCAATGGGAAAGCATTAATGACATATATGTCAGCAAAAAACTCATTTGTTTTTGGCCCATAATTCTTAATGGGACTATGAGCATGCATATGCATGTGGATATGTGTGTTGGGTAGGTGTGGTGGAGATGAGTAGAGTCTCAAATAATAAACAGGAGTTCCCTGGTGGCTCAGTGGGTTAAGGATCTGGTGTCGTCCCTGCTGTGGCTTAGGTCGCTGCTGCGGCGCAGATTCCATCCCTGACCTGGGAACTTTTGCATGTTGCAGACATGGCCAAATAATAAAAATAATAATAAAAGAAAATAATAAACAGACAAATATTAGCAGAATATTAATATATTTTGAGAGCAAAAGCTGTGATTAAAAGCCCCCCCCTTCTTTTGATGTTGCCCCTTATCCAGGCTCAGTGACTGCCTGTATGTGCCGATGCTGGCAGTATTCCCTTGTATTGGTACTGGACTGAATTTGAGAACAAATCAACTGATCAGAAAACGAAACAGGCATCAACAAGAGGCACTGCGTCTGCTTGAGGGAAGTTGCCTGTGCTACACACGGTTCTGTTTTTAGAAAACCTCAATACACTAGAATTTACCCACAGATGCTGTTCTGAAGCACTCGGAACTACATAGGAAGAAGTTGGAAGACGCCTCTAGGGACCAGTAGGGAAGGCAGCAACTGAGGGTGATGTTTTCAGAGCAGAAGGAAGATTAGTTACAACCATGAACACCCGCCACCGCACCACACCCCCGGAAGCCTCACACGGGCACTTGAGATGGGTCACCTACTAAGAGGGAAATGTTACTTGGAGGGAGGGCAGTACTTGCAGCTCTGATGAGTCTTTTACACCCCAGTGGAACTGAGAGCCGTGAGACCACGTTTAGAGAGGATGACGTGGAGAAAAACGAAGGGCACTGGATTCCAACTGGGAAGAACAAGAGAGACAGCCCCAGCATGGAGAGGCTGTGAAGAGAGCCAAGAGAAGTAGAGTCCAAGGCAAGCCACCTGCCTAGGACTAATCCCAATCATCTGCATGTACAAAATGCAGACCCAAGTCCCCTTTGCCACCTGCAAAGCACTGGGATGGTTACAGGTAATGCAAATATGTACTTTAGTGCTGTGTGTTGGTTTCTCAATACAAAGTGCCGACGGCACTCATCTCCTAGTACGCTGTGCAAGCCTCACTCGCCTGTCGAGTGTCTCTGGTATGAAACTGAGTTCCAGATTAGCTGAACTTTCTTTACAACCGATTCCGGGGCAGAAATTGGCTGGTGAGTCCCACCCAGTTGTATCCATGAAGGTCAGATGAACAGCAGGATTCCCCTCCCTCCATTTACCCCGACTGTGAGGCACACAGGACGGGAAGGACTGCTTCTTAGACTACTGCCCATGGTGTCAAGGTCCCACACCTGCCATGGGATGAGGCAAGGTTCAAACATAACAACAACGACAAAGAAACACATTTACTCTATTCTAGGTAAGCAAGAGGAGAGACAGGGACTAAAGCTCCTCAAGGGTTGTTGGGGGTTTTTTTAAGTATTTACATATAGCCAGGAGTTCCCGTCGTGGTGCAGTGGTTAACAAATCCGACTAGGAACCATGAGGTTGCAGGTTCGGTCCCTGCCCTTGCTCAGTGGGTTAACGATCCGGCGTTGCCGTGAGCTGTGGTGTAGGTTGCAGACGCGGCTCGGATCCCACGTTGCTGTGGCTCTGGCAAAGGCCAGTGGCTCCAGCTCCGATTCGACCCCTAGCCTGGGAACCTCCATATGCTGTGGGAGCGGCCCAAGAAATAGCAAAAAAGACAAAAAAAAAAAAAAAAGTATTTACATATAGCCAGCCTAAGGGCCAATCGTAGGTGAACAGCTGAAATCAGACAAGGCATTTCATTTTCAAATGTTTCCCCACATTTTTCCCACTTTGGAGATTCACAAAGACTGCAAAACCTCTTTTCCATCCACTAAACACCAGGTGTTAACTCTGAATTGTTGGGGATCTGCCAGTATAAGCCGCACAGAAGTTAATATTTATATGGCTTTACAAATAGATCCTTTTGGAGTAGTTTTCAGTTTCAACATGGATGCTATTTTATGACATTTTCTCTAAACTGACAAAAGCAAGGAAGCATAGAAGAAACCTCCCCCCGCCCCAGCCACTCGATCATCTTACAGCTACAATTTCCTGATTTACCGAGCCCTTGATAGTGCTCAGTGCTGACACCGTGCTTGGCGTCATCCTAGCCACCCCATTCATTGCCCTTGACCCTCCCAGCAAGCCTGTAAGGTGGGCACAATTATTTCCCCCGTTTTAAACATAAGTAAACTGTGGCTCAAGAGTAGTTAAGTCCCCAAGCAAGAAAGTGACGGAGCCAATAAGAATACACGAGAAAGTGCTCTGAGGGGCACTCTAGCCCTGTATGCACACTTGACATATCTCCATGAGACATTAAAAAAAAATGAGAATGAAATCTGCGAGTTTGTACACAGAAAGAAATCCCTTGCTGCTCAACAGGAGCAGTATCTGTACCATCTGCCGCAAGTTTGTTACAACCTCTAAGATGACATGGTTCAACTAATCATGTCAAAGAAAAAAAATCTCCTGGAGTTCCCACTGTGGCTCAGTGGCAATGAACCCAACTAGTATCCATGAGGACGTGGGTTCGATCCCTGGTCCTGCTCAGGAGGTTACGGATCCAGCGTTGCCGTGAGCTGCGGTGTAGGTCACAGACCTGGCTTGGATCTAGCGTTGCTGTGGCTGTGGTGTAGGCTGGCAGCTACAGCTCTGATTCAACCCCTAGCCCGGGAACTTCCATATGCCACGGGTATGGCCCTAAAGGACAAAAAGAAAAAGAAAAAAGAAAAAAATCTCCTACATGAGAAGGCTGTCTCTGCAGGGGCTTTGTCGAACTCCTGTACTGTCCTTGTCATCTCAAGGTGCATCTCTGACCCAGCAAGCATGTGGTTCTGTTTGCCAGAAGGAAATTAGGGCTGCACAGAGTTACTCCTATTTGCCGATCTGGTTCCATTGTCCAGACACATGAGGTGGGGGTCCAGCCTGTGGTTATAGGATCAAGTTAAAGCATTCGCTGGCACCTGAGTTAACCAGTCCCAGCCCCAGCCACATCCTGGTTAAGAGAAGAAGCCATGCTGCCTATTAGTTCAGAACTGGGTAGCATCTCTAATGTGCTGTGGCTTCAGTGCCACTCAATCAACTTCATTTAAAGTTAATATAGGGTTTGAGGTGATCACAATAGGCTCTGTCACTGCACTATTAAAATCTAATCAACTGCCAGGCCAGGGATTCAGTGGAACGACATGAACACAGCTTATGTTTCAGGTCCATTTAAAAAAAAAAATCCAAATATTTTAGGAACATATCCATCTCCTCCTTGCTCTTCTTGTTCTTCTTGAATAAAATCTTAAATTAACTTAGCCCATCTTGAATCACATTCGCTAATCCTCGCAGCTGAGCACGCTGCCTCTGTTAACCCCTGCACCTTGGAGGACATGTCATTCCACAGTGCCTCAGAGCAAGCAAACTGGAGTTGCTTAGTCATATTTCACTGGGTGGCACCGCTCCTGGCTCTATGAACACGACCTACTAAAAGCAGTCACAAAGTCAGCAACAAATAATGCCCTCAGCCCAGAAATTGGACTCCATTCGCCCCTGGTATTCCACTGACAAGAATACACTGGACGGCGTTTGTACCCTGCCCGGTTTTAAATAATAACAACAGTTCTTATTAGATGTGGAGCGAACTTAAGAGGGCAAACCCAGCTCTCCACTCCTCTCTTCCTTCCTTCCTTTCTCTCCATTTCAGCAACTCAGGGAACAAGGTCGCTGCAGTAACCCGCTGTACTGAAAAGAGCCCTGCTGTGCCGGTCGGAAGACCTGGACTCCAATCCCAGGTGTGTCACCCTCGAGCAGTGGTGAGGACCCAAGGAAAGCAATATGACTTTTCTGGGGGCTCTGTTTCCCATCTGGAAAGTGAGAAATGTCTTTGACCAAAGAAGCACAGTGAAAGGCCTGCTGGTCCATCATCTGAAGCCCCAGCAGCAGCTCCCAAGGGCTGAACCTTAGCTGGGTCCTAAGGTCCAGAAGCTGGTCTTGGATTCTCAAGGCTCTTGAAAATGGACTCTGACCAACCACGCTCACAAAAGGCCAATGCATCAACCAAAATGCCCATTTTCTAATTTTTACTAAAAAAAAAAAATGAACCATTGAGAGGATTGGGTACTCCATTTTACGGGCAGATCGCTCTCTCCCAATAGAGAAATCTACATGGTAAAACCAAATTAGAATGAGTAATTTGTTGGATAACACAGAATCAAAGCAAAGGGATTCTGGGGTATTGCAGCCTAACATAATTATTACCTGTTTAGAGCTGATTTTTTTTTTCAAAATGTCACTTTTTAAAATGGCTTATTTATAAATTCTGGCTTTATCTTGCTGCCATTGCCTCTTGAGACTCAGACTGTGATTGTGGATAGCTTCCACCACCTATGTCCTCTTGTCTCTGTAGATTTATATAAAGTCACCTTTTTTTGGCCATGCCTGTGGCATGCAGAAGGTCCCAGGTCAGGGATCGAACCTGCGCCACAGCAGCGCCATCCCAGGATCCTTAACACACCGAGTCACCAGGGGACACCTGAGTCACATTATAAATATAGTTCGGGCTTCCAAATTTTTTTTCTTTTATAGCCACACCCGTGGCATGTGGAGGTTCCCAGGCTAGGGGTGGAATTGGAGCTACAGCTGCCAGCCTACACCACAGCCCCGGCAATACCCGGTCTGAGCCGCATGTGCAACCTATGCCGCAACTCACAGCAACGCCGGATCCTTAACCCACTGAGCGAGGCCATGGATCGAATCTGCATCCTCTTGGAGACAACATTGGGTCCTTAACCCCTGAGCCATAATGGGGACTCCTCGGGCTTCTAGATTACTTGGATCTCCTAACATATCCAGGGCCAGGAAGCTGAGGTCCACAGAGCTCCCGTAACAGGAGCAAAGATCTCAGAGTAACCCATCGCTGCTCACACCTCACGGCCAAGTCCCCAAATCCACTTCCAGATGGCCTCCTCAGCGTCACCAACCATCGACAGATCCCACGTTAGAATCGCGGTTCTTCCTTGTGAGCACGCCTCTAGGGGAAAAACCACTTTCTCCCCAACTCAGATTTATCTTCAGTTGAGCAAGCGTTCGGACAAGAGGCGAAGGAACGAGGAATGCTACCAGCATCTTGATGCGGATGGGCCCGGAGTTAGAAAGTGAAAAGAGCCAACAACTGGCTTTGGATAATCTCACCGAAAAGAGAGCAGACGCGACAGAAAGGGGAAGGTGAACCCTCTCCTGTCCAAAGCGCTTGCCAAGTCCAGGACGGGAAGCAGGAGGCCGAACACCAGCTGCTGCTGCTCCGCCAGCCAGTCGCTCCTGTCACCAGAGCCAGTCTGGCTGCCAGTTTTGAGGGGTGGGGGCCGACGGGTGATGCCCCAGCTGCTGGAGCGTCTGTGCGTCAGAGCTGGGGGCGTCTTTCCCCAGCCCCTCCCCACCCATGCGGAGAAGGGAGCCCGTGTCTTAGTCTTGCAAATTGGAACAAGGAACACTTTTTTCCCGGAGACTTAGGGTCACCCCTGCCATTTAGTCTCCGTGACATCCATAGTTCAGCCACAGTAGTTATGAAACAAGCTGCTGTGGGCCGGCCAGAGAGCAGAGGCTCCTCCTAGAATCTTGTTTCTATGGGGAAATGCTTTCGATGTTCCTAACAATAAGTTAAAAACGAACTTTTGGAAAATCATCCGTTTTCCTACTGAAGAATTCCTGAGCTTGGGGTCCCAAATCAACGGTCTTATCCTTTTATACTTCTGTGTTCTTTCACATAAAGGACAGATGAAAAAGAAGGAATCAAAAAAAAGATTAATCTAAAAATAAAAATAGGAGTTCCCACTGTAGGGCAATGGGTTAAGAATCTGATTGCAGTGGAGTTCCCGTTGTGGCGCAGTGGTTAACAAATCCAACCAGGAACCATGAGGTTGCGGGTTCGATCCCCGGCCTTGCTCAGTGGGTTAAGGAGCCGGCGTTGCCGTGAGCTGTGGCGTAGTTTGCAGACGCAGCTCGGATCCCGCGTTGCTGTGGCTCTGGTGTAGGCCAGTGGTTACAGCTCCGATTAGACCCCTAGTCTGGGAATCTCCTTATGCCGCGGGAGTACTAGTACTCCAAGTACTAGTTATTTCTAGTACTAGTTATTTCTGGTGGAGGGAGGGCTTTCTGGAAGGCAGCAGATGAGGAGCTGCTGCTCAAAGCACCCCGCAGTGGCCCCTGTTTGCATTGGCCTCCTCCCTCTCTAATCTGTTTGTGGGGCTCATTTCTCACCCATCGCTGCTGTGCATGCTGTGCACTAGTACTCCAAGTACTAGTACTCCAAGTACTAGTTATTTCAGACCTCCCCATGATCAATCAAGCAAATGTATGAAGGTTATAAGAAGAGGCTCAGAAATTGCAAGAGCCACCAGCTCCTGCCTGTTAAACCATTCAGGTAGTTGGGGAGGGGGGTGCCCTGTGAAGACAGGGCCCCCGCAGCCCCTGCTTTCCTAGGAGCCTACGATGATTTAGGGTCAGAGCCCAAGAACCTGGCAGAAGCAGCCGCTTGGCTATGAATTCCATGCACAGCAGTGATGGGTGAGAAATGAGCCCCACAAACAGATTAGAGAGGGAGGAGGCCAATGCAAACAGGGGCCACTGCGGGGTGCTTTGAGCAGCAGCTCCTCATCTGCTGCCTTCCAGAAAGCCCTCCCTCCACCAGCTCACCCTCAGTCCGGCAAGATGCACACAGACGGTCCCAACTGGCCACCACTGTAATACTCTGTTCTGTGCGGTTAAGATTAGCCCTGGCTTTCCCACTGCAAGGCCAACTCTTTGGTATCCAGAGCACCCCACCACCCCGACCCGGGACTCAGCACATAAGAGACATGTGATAAACAATCTTTCATTGGTGGAGCCACAGGATGTACCGTCAGAGAAACCTTAGTACAAATTCCATCTAGAGTGGAAGCCCCATGAGGCCAGGTCTTTAAAAAGTTTTTCACGACTGGATCCTTAGTGTCTGAAAGAGTGCCTGTCACACAGCAGGCAGTCGATCAATGTTTGATGAATTAATGAAAGTCGAGACGCTCTCGCCAGTTGGTGATGAATCACCATCGAGGAAAAGGTATTGCCAAAATGACAGTAAAGTCAAAAGGAAATATCGCTAAGGAAGAAAATAAATCAATTTCCGTGTGACTTTTCAGGAAACATCTGTTATCTGCAATACATACACCTGTTACTGGTCCGAAAAAAAGGGAACCGGTGACTGTGAGGTGACCAAAGACACTTCCAACTCCATGGTGGCAGATTTCGTTGACTCACCTGCCAATGCGACTGCTCACCTGTCCCGGGTACGACAGGTTCCCTTCGCTCTCCTCGTAGAGCACCAGAACCTAAGCAGGCCAGAGATGGGAAGCCCCAAGGACTGTGAGATGTTCCTGGGTGGCTGGGCTGGGCTCTCTTTTTTTTTTTTTGGAACCGTTTACTGTAAAATAGCTGAAATGACAGCCACTACGAGCCACATTCGCTTGTTCGTCCCTTGTACGACAACAGGCTCCGCGTCACAGCAGAGCACCGTGGGACGTGGCAAAATATGGCAAGGTAACCCAGGGGAAGCAAGCAGAGGTGACAGGCCATGCGAAAGACCACAAATCCTATGCCCGCAGCCCCTCTGACGGCAGCTAATCCGGGCGGGAAGGGTGTTGTGCCAAAGGTCCTCCCACTTCCTTTCTCTTTCAAGGTCACCTTCAACAATTCCTTTGGCCAAGACCTTTGGCACACGGCTCATGTCTCTCTGTGAGGCACTCTTTCAAAAGTATGCCCTTGGCAGAGGTGCCCAATCAGTGCCTAACAGACAGAAATCAACCAATAAATGAGTGAATACATGAATGAATGGAGGGTCTTCCATCTGACCCCAAATAAGATTTGTTGCTAGGAAACCATCCAAACACGGTCAGGTGGGCGTCCGGGAGCTCAGGGGTCCGGGCCATTAGGAATGATGCTTAACGTCCACATCTCTCAGCCTCATGTAACCCATGCAGCCTGCGAGGTCAAGTCCACACGCTTCAAGCCTGGTCCTACCCCAAGCGGGCCCCACCCCCAGCAACCCCATCATTTTTCACCATCATCTCCGTGTACACCCCGGAATCCTTTCCTCTCTTCACTGTGCCCCTCTCTGCTACGCGTGCCTCTCGTATGAAAAAGGTCCCTCGACAGTCCCTAGGGCCCTAGCTGTCCCTCAGGGCCCACCATCCAGCAGTCTCCCCCACGGGGGCTTCCCTTACCTCGGCATCGCAGTACACAGTGGCTTCCTCCTTCTCTCAACTCTGCATGCTGCTCGAGATTCTGGAAGCTCTGTATGCTGCTCTGGATTCTGCCCACCTGGAAACACCTCCACTATTTCCCACACACGCGCCGCCTTTTCCCACAATGCACTGCACTCACCATACAGACGGTGAACAAGCACTTGCTGACTACCGTCTCTCCTTGCAGCCTAAGATGTAAGCAGGAATTTCTTACACCAGAAATATCTGTCCTTTGGGCCTGCCTTCCCTGGAAGGCATGGGGAAAACGTTCCTCTGGTAGAACGTGATAAATCAGGGCTCACAGTGTTTCCACCACTTGGGAAAAGAGAAATTTTTCTTTTGGAGGAATAGGACTGAGAGAAGCAAAGAAGGCTGACCAAGCGTTTACTCCACCAACAGGAAGGGAAGTTACTGCCTGGGATCACTGTGGAGCAGCAAAGTGACAGAGTCCTGGATGTGCAAATCTCACACCTCGAAAGACCAGTGACATCAAGAGAGTTTGAGTAACAAAAGAAGTAGGAAGTGACCAGAGGACTGGAAAGGCAGAGGTGATCTTCCATGTGACAGTGTGGGACCTCACCTCGCATAGCTTTCTTTTTTTTTTTTTTTTCTTTTCTTTTTTTTTAACTTTTAAAAACACGAAACAGATGCACCAACTTGGCATACAGAAACCTGGTAATGATGCTGTATGAGGAGAGACCCAGCTTTCTTTTTAGCCTTATTTTCAGCCACTAAAGAGTCATTTCTATGATGAAAAGTCAACACTTTTCATAGACTGTTAGATAGTTATTTTATCTAAAATAAAATTTTAAGAGTTCCCATTGCGGCTCAGGGGGTTAAGCACCTGGTGTCGCCACAACCTGAGGCGTAGGTCGCAGATTTGGCTCAGATCCCGCATTGCCGTGCCTGCATGCAGTATAGTTCTGAAGCTGCATCTCCAATTCAGCCCCTAGCCTGGGAACTTCCATATGCTGCAGGTGCAGCCGTAAAAACAAAAATAAAACAAAATAACTTTTTAAAAATTCATCCGTTCATTACCCATTCAACAAATATTTACTGAACACCTGGTATATGCCAGGTACTAATACAGAAATTTGGTTTAAGATAGGAAATTAAAAGGATTCTATACAAAATCTAGCAAATAAAGACGTCATCTGCAGGTACCCCAACTGTCGTCAAACGTTGATTGGTTTTCACTCTGTTCTCTTTCCTTGAAGGTGATTTTTTGGGGTCCCCAATCAAGATAAACCCATTCCCAAATATCAGCATATCTTCAAAGAATGCAAACGGGTTACATTGCAGGACAAATGCTTGTTTACTCGATCCCAAAATACATTTCTCCCGAAAGCAGTGGCTAAACTTCTTTTAATAGGAAAATACTACATCCTCTTGGCTTGCGTACATTCCTCAGAAATTATTGGTAAGTAGGCCCAGTTTGCTGGAAGAATGCACAAATCACGAGATGGAGTGGATGTTTCTCAGAGTTGAGGCCTGCTTCGCAGGCCCAGATCTTCATGAAAGATGTTCAGAGCTTGACCCCTTAAAGATGCCGCTTAAAGTAGCATCCACGCTTCCAAAGGGTGGAGAAACCCATCTGTTACTGACCAGAGTGAGACAGGTCCTTACGACAATAACCCTAACCCTAACCCTAAGCCTTAATACTGTGCAAACTGCGGCACTGCATCTCACCTTAATTTAAGTCCTTCTCTTCCCTCCTGCCCTATTCAATCCCTGAATTGACATGTCCGATCTCTGTAATAATATTCAAGTCCCCAAGAAAGGATAAAGCTGGGATTTTACCCTATTTCTCTAAGTAGAACTAAATTAGGAAGGTAAATCCTCTGCCAAGAAGTCAAATAAAAGTGACATGTGACCCTGTGTCGGCTGGGATGATGCGCATCTCTGAACCCACACACCCCTCAGTGCAGTCAGGTTCAGTGTGCCAGGGGATGACAAGGCCTGGAGCTAACTGGACAGATGTCTGGTGTCACAAGTCTTTCTTCCAGACGACAACAGTGGACGTGGCAATGCCAACCCCGAAATGCAGATATGGGGCAGCTTCTAGACTGAGTGGACATACACCGCCTCTAAAATGTGAGTGAGGAGTTCCCGGGGGGCTCGGTGGGCTAAGGATCGGGTGTCATCACTGCTGTGGCATGGGTTTGATCCCCGGCCTGGGCACTTTCCACAAGTAAATAAATTAAAATATTAGTAAGCAAAGGCCCTAAGCAACTGTGGGGAGCCCTCGCTCTTCTTCATTTGCAATTCACAGGCCAGACCTAGTATTTCCTTTTGGTACTAACCCCCACGTTATCACCGTTATCACCCATGGCTGTGCTGGCAACATCTTCACCCCTCGGACTGATCCCTGGGGGCCCCTCAATGACAGCAATGATCAAATTAGAATAGGACTGGGAGTTCCCATGGTGGCTCAGGGGGTTAAGAACCCGACTAGTGTCCGTGAGGATGAGGGTTCGCTCCCTGGCCTCAGCTGCTGCTCTGATTCGACCCCTAGCCCAGGAACTTCCACATGCCGCAGGCACGGCCCTAAAAAAGAGGCAAAAAAATAGGCTAGGGCTGGAGTAGGGGAGAGCTGGCCAAGATTGTGCTCTGTTGCCCCCAGAAACAGCCTGGATTGGGATCAACATAAAGACCAAATGAGAGCGAGTTAGATTTAAAACAAGATAACTTTGGCACCTTCCATCAGGAAGATTCAATTGATCAACTTTTTGGTTGTTGTTGCCTTTTTTAGGGCCACACCTGCAGCATATGGAAGGTCCCAGGCTAGGGGTCGAATCGAATCGGAGCTGCAGCTGCCGGCCCACGCTACAGCCACCGCAACGCAGGATCCTTAACCCTCTAAGCGAGGCCAGGGATCGAACCTGAGTCCTCATGGACACTAGTTGGGTTCATTTCTGCTGAGCCGCAACGGGAACTCCTGACCAACTTGTCTAACAAAATGCCTTTCTTTTAGTATGATCAGCGCACAGTCAGCTCAACTCAGAAACTACGTTTCCTTTTTGAGTATCACATACTTTTAAAAAGTGGGTTTTTTGCTTTTTCGGTTGTTTTTTTAATAGAGGCAATTGATTTTTAATTTCCTTCCTCAACTATGCCCAATTCAACTGGTTTATTATTTATTTCCTGGGGGCAAAGGAAAAAATTTTTGTCAGTCATCAACAATTAAAAAAAAAATGTTGAACTGGTTTTTTTAACTATTTCATGCAACGAAAACAAGAAGCATTTTGCTCCACGGTGGATCTTCGAACATCAAGCTATTGTAATTACAAAACAAGTACTGTTCTTTTTTAATCTTTTATTTTCGATTTTTTTTTCTTTTTTTCCCACTTTTTTCTTTTTTTCTTTTGTTTTGATAAACAAACACTGTTTCAAAAGACACACATTAAACGATTTCTTCCAGGTAAACAGGAGAAACTGAAAAGATCCTTCTTCCACATTCTTCTAAGTTTATGCATAGACTAGGAAAGAGTGAAAAGCTTTCCTGACCCTAGAATTCCAAGAGGAATCCGTCCAAACCGTTTCTATTATTAGCACACAAAATGGTAGCTAAAGAAGTTACTGTGGTTGACAACTGAATAATTCATAGCCTCGGAAGAATTCAGTTGCTTTGTCTTCTCTAGTTCCTCTTTAGAACTGGATACCCAAACATGCTTCTAGTCCTGAGTTGTTGCAAAGGAAACCATATACAAATCCTTCTCGGCCGTTACAAATTGGCCACGCTGGGCATGACAACGTGAGCGACAGCAAGACAACAGCTGGAGACGTAACAGGAACATTTACAACCCGTTTATGAAACTCTTCAGATTACCCACATCTTCCACATGTATCGTCAGAAATTATGGTCCAAGGTTCCAGGCTCTATCCCATGGATAGCATTGGGCTGTAATAGCGCTGAAGTTTAAACTGTCTCTACTGGGCAGGATTCCAAATAAAATATGAAAACAAGATGCATGTGACCTAAAAATAATTTTAAACACATTGCAACACTCCCAATCGAAATTCAAATTCTTTTTCTTCTTTTTTTCTTTTTTTCCACCTTTTTTTTTTTTTGCACGTCCAGAAAAAGGGGGGAAAAACTTCAGTGAGTGAGTAAAAGACGTTAGTAATATTGACAGCATGAATTTCTGCTGTTCGACGTGAGAACAGAGCTCAGGCTGGCTAGCGCTCTTCATCAAAAATTCCCAGAAATGTTCCACTTTATTTTGTCTTTGGAAGAGCCATGTTGAGGATTAGAAAACATATGGGGATTTTAACCTTCGACTTTATTTTTTAAAAACATTTTTCCAAAAATAAGCGATCTCTGCCAAATAAAGCACAGGACTGAGAAACAAGATGGCTGGATTTTTTTCTTCCCTGGTTTAAGTTTCATCCCCGTCTAAATTCTCCATGTAACTACTACACAACCTCAGAAGCCCTGGGGGAGCCGGCACTCCACAGAGCCCACAGTTTACCCTTTCCTGCATCCAAGGTCCTTCTAGAAAGCATGAGTCACTTCTTAAACAGAATCTGCTTCATGCAACTGTTAAAGAAAAGTGAACTTTTTCTGATAATGCATGATTATCATTTGAGAACACTAGTCTACTGGGATGTATTAAAATTCCAATTAGGAACTAGTTTTTATTGAGAGTTTACTCAGTGCCAGGCACTGGTGCTAAGTGCTTTATTTGCCTTCGCTCATCTTTTTTTTTTTTTTTTTTTTTGGCCTTTTTGTCCTTTTAGGGCCACACCTGAGGCATATGGAGGTTCCCAGGCTAGGGGTCCAATCGGAGCTGTGGCTGCCGGCCTACGCCACAGGCACAGCAATGCAGGATCCTTAACCCACTGAGCAAAGCCAGGGATCAAACCCACGTCCTCATGGATACTAGTCGGGTTCATTAACTGCTGAGCCAGAACAGGAATTCCTGCCTTCGGTCATTTAATGCGAAGAGGTGGTAGCATATATCCAATAAGCATATACTTAATAATAATCAAGTAGTATATACCTGATACTACTTACCACTGCCACCAAGGACATTAGCCTTAATAAGTGGCGACCTTGGGTCAGTTCAAGTCCAAAACTCTGGCCCTTAGCCAGGGCACGATCCTACTGCTTCTCAAGAACAAAGATTCCCTGACCAGGACTCAGACCCAGACCAAAGCAGAGAAAGTCACAAATTCTGGCCACTAGACCACACAGCCTGACCCCACCCCAAAAGGGCCCAGATGGCTATGTTTGGCAGTCTGCTTTTTATAGTTTTTGGCTCCTGCTGACTTCATTGCTTCCACGGGACACATAGCTATTCGCTCTCTGCTGTGGCCCGCACGCCTCCTCTAGAGCAAGTGCCCTTCTCCCTTTATCACAGCTTTCTATGTGGATGCTGTTTTCCAGTTTACAAAGTGCTCCCACATACCTTATCTCATCTAATCCAATTTGCGATTTCTAATCAGTTTTGGGATGAGCAACCAGATTACCCATAATTCCAACAGGCTTCAATAAATAATAATTAGGCTCCGAGTGAGGGCCTGAGGCGGCCTCCTAGGAATCGAGCGCACAAGTCCAAGTACAAAGATGGGGCATCGCCTTGGCAGCCCCGCTCTTCCCCGCTCCTCCAGTCATTCTATTACCCATTCATTTAATCAACACTGACGGAGCACCTGCCGGGTGCCACGTTCTGTACTGGCTGCTGGCGTTATAAGGATGATCAAGCTCTGGTTCCTGCCTTTGAGAAGCTCCCAGACGAGCAGGGAGAGGAAGGCATCCAGACGGCCGTGGTGAGAGCTGCAGGGCAGCATAAAGGTAGCTGGGTACAAGGGATTGTGAGAAAATGGATGCTAGCTGCCCAATCCAGCGGAGAAGATTTTCCAGAAGAACTGAGGCTAAGGAGGAAGCTAGGTGGACGACACGAGAGGTTGCTGGACAGCAGAACTCTTGATAAGCCAGGGAAATGGTTCTCCACTTGGGCTGCCCAT
This sequence comes from Sus scrofa, assembly GCF_054392235.1. Lineage (NCBI taxonomy): Eukaryota > Metazoa > Chordata > Mammalia > Artiodactyla > Suidae > Sus > Sus scrofa. The sequence goes on from NC_139401.1 coordinate 122,122,463, forward strand.
TAAAATCACTCGGGGAGCTTTCAAACCAAATAACCAGACCCAACCACTTGGAAAACGTTGGGGCAGGATTTACTCGAGCAAACATATACATGCCCTGTGGCCCAGCAGTTCCACGCCTGGGTATAAACCCAACAGAAGTGTGGTTCATGCACAAGGATATTCAGAGCAGCATTGTTCATAGCAACCCCAAACTGGAAACAACCCACACGCCCATCAACAGGTGAATGCATACACAAAAGAGGGGACATCCACACGACGGAAAACCACAGGCAATAAAAAAGCACGACTAGACCCCACAGAAACACCAGAGACTTGTACAAATATTACCCTCACACGGAAGGTTACCTGCTGTACACTTCCACTCATATTAAGCACCAAAGAAAAAAAACAAAGCTACTGTCTTAGAGGTCAGGGCAGTGGTGCCCACTGGTGAGGGGTAGGAAGGGGCAGAAGGCGGGTGGCTTTTGAATGCTGATAATGATGTGTTTCTTAATCGGTGTGCTGATTTATGGATGTGTGCAATCTACAAGGATGCATCAAACTCTATACTTAGGATCTGTGCAGTTTCCCGAATTCATGCTATAGGTCAATATATATTCAAACATTAAAAAGGGGGGGTAGTTCCCTTCGTGGCGCAGCGGTTAACAAATCCGACTAGGATCCATGAGGATGCGGGTTTGATCCCTGGACTTGCTCAGTGGGTCAAGGATCTGGCATGGCTGTGGCTGTGGTGTAGGCCGGCAGCTGTAGCTCCCATTGGACCCCTAACCTGGGAACCTCCACATGCTGCGGGTGCAGCTCTAAAAAGCAAAAAAAAGAAGAAGAAGAAATACCAAGGCCTGGGTCTCAGTACAGACCAATTAACCCAAAAGCTCAGTGCTCAAGACCCCAACATTTGTATCTTTTATTTTTTTGTCTTTTTAGGGCAACGCCAAATTCTTTAACCCACTGAGAGAGGCCAGGGATCGAACCCGAATCTTCATGGGTCCTAGTCGGGTTCATTACTGCTGAGCCACAACAGGAACTCCCCAACATTTGTATTTTAAAAAACATCCTACGTGGTTCTAATGTACAGCCAAGTGGGAAAAACCAAGCTTAGGTGTTCCTGTATTTGTCAATAGCTTCTTTGGGGAGTTCCCGTCATGGCACAGCAGAAACGAATCCAATTAGGAACCATGAGGTTGTGGGTTCGATCCCTGGCCTCGCTCAGTGGGTTAAGGATCCGGCGTTGCTGTAAGCTGTGGGGTAGGTCGAAGATGCGGCTTGGATCTGGTGTTGCTGTGGCTGTGGTGTAGCGCAGCAGCTGTCGCTCCGATTGGACCCCTAGCCTGGGAGCCCTCCATATGCTGTGGGTGTTGCCCTAAAAGACAAAACGACAAAAAAAAAAAAATAGCTTCTTTGTGGGGGACAGCCTGGCAGGTGGCAAAGGGAACAAGTTCTGAAGAAAGGTACATCAGCGATGACATTCTGGCTCTGTTTTGCATTTGTCTGGATCATCCCCAGACCTCAGTTTCCACAACAGAGTAATGGGCACAATATCCCCTCTCTCCCAGGATTGTTGTGAGGAGTAAATAAAATAATACACTCAAAGCACCTAGCACAGTATTTTCCTCCTTCTTGTCTAAGTTCCTAAGTCTCACCCCAGTGATGGGCAGATTGCTGTACAGGAACAAAACTCACGCTCTCCAATTTCCCCTCCTGAATGAGCTTCTTTGTAGGGACTGGAGTAATTCTATACTCGGGCTAGTGATGTCCAACGAATTTGGGACATTTCTGGGCCCTGGTGCCTCACTCCCTTCAGCACCTGCTATCCACGGAGATGGACGGAGAGGAGGCAGACAGTGGGGACAGATGAGCCACGGACCCCCTTCTGGAAAGTTTCGTTCCTGTCCTCACCCCGAAGAACAGTGCCAGCCATGTGAGTTGGCAAAAAGAATAGAAAAAAAGAGTATCTGGGAAGACATACCATCCACGAACTGTGCCCAGTGAAACATTTTTGTATAAAATGTCATGTTTTAGTAAAAACAAACAAGCAAAACAGAATCCTGGGCTTAGATCAGAAGATTCTGGCGAGAGTGTCAAAGATCACACCAGTCAGCTGTACGCCTTCAGTGAACTAAACTTTTCTGTTTCTCTATCAAACGAAAGCAAAGCCATCTCTCCTCCATCCTTTACAAGGGCACAGTGAGTTTCAGATAAGATAAGCAGAAAGCCGGCTCCAAAATTAAGCAGCAAAGAAATGCAAGATGAGAATTCTAGGCTGGAGATTGACTTTGTTCCAAACTCCAATCACCAACCACCGCCCTGGCCCCCCCACCAAGACTGAGAACTCCGATATTAACCGCTCCAAGTGCACCCAGACACTCCATCAGCCTGAAGCTCACTTATGTAAGAAGAGACTGCAGCACTGCCTGGCATGTGGCAGAATACTTTGCTTAAGAGAAATCCTTGGAAATGCCTCAGCTCAAGTACAAGGGCAGGCCCAGGCCTTAGGTTTTGGAGACAGGCTCTCTCAGTAAGGGAACACCAGAACTGTGGCTGGAGCAAATGATGTCATCGCAGCTCCTCTTACCACGGTCAATGTCAAAATTAAGATAGGAAGTTCAAGGACAAATTGTGGGGTTCCCAGGTAAATATAAGTTAGAAAAGCAGTTGGGACCTTAGAATCGTGCTTTAAAAATTGTATCCTATTCTGTAATGGGTTTTGGTTTACGTGAAGGTTTCCTTGACAAAAATATACACAGTTGGATAGAAAAATATATTCCCTTTTACTCTATTTTTACTCCCACTACACATTAAGAACATTTTTTAAAAATCATGTGTCACCCCATATCCAAAACCAATACAAACCAGAAATAAAAACATAAGATTTTTGAAGAGACAGATAAACTTAAGGGCTCTCCACTCTAGAGCCATGGAACGAAATCGCTCAAATACCTGTTGGGTTCCTAAATGACTGGAAAATGAAAACTCGAAATTAATCACAGGCACGTTGGAACACCTTGTAGACACAAGCCTTGCCCCATCCACAAACCATTCCTGCGACAGACCTGTATCCTCAACGCCGAAAATATCCCCAAATAGACAGATGCCGGGGGCTGGGGGGGGGGGCATCAAATTAGTAGCAAAAAATAGTACCGTTGAGTCCTGCCCTGGTTCCGGGGGAAAGAAGGAATCCGGTCGAAGGCAAACCTCGGGCCAGAGCCGGACAACTCGCCCCTAAGTTTGGCGCGTCCCCTCTCCGCGCCCTCGGCCCCCGCCCCCGCTCCCGGCACCCGGGAGCTCAGAGCACCGCGAGGCCCTGGCGGAGGGCAGCCCCCGCGGCTGGGGCTGGGAGCCGCGGCCCCGGGGAAGAAGGGCGGCTGCTCTCCAACGGGGGTCCTTCGGCCCCACCCCAGGCCCTCGCGCGCTCCCCTTCCCCTGACCCCTCGCTCCCGGGCGGGTCACCTGGCTCGGCCGCTGCCCGCTGGTCCTCCGGCTGCTCGCTCGCTCCAGTCGCGCCGCCGCTGCCTCCTGGAAGCGGCTCGCCCTCCCGAGTCACGGGGCCGGCGAGCGGGCGGCCGAGCCCGTGCCAAGGCTGCGGGAACCGTTCGACCCGGCCGGAGCTGGGACCCTGCCCCGAGCGCGGCCGCCACCAAGGCGAAACTGGAGAGCTGGGCTCGGCTCGGCCAGCGGGGAGGGGCGGCTGCAACTTTGCTCCTGGACGCGGTCGAGGAGGGGGCGCCCGTCTCCAAACTCCGTGCAGCGCCCGCAACCTCTCCAGTCCAGGGATTTTTTCTTTTTTTTTTTTTTAACCTAAAGGGAAGCCAGATTCTTGCCCTCAAGTTCTTGTTTCCAGCGCGGCCGGGCCGCTCGGCGGGCGGAGGAGCGCGGGGCCGAGAGCGGGGTGCGAGAGACGCGCCCCGCTGGCTGCGCTGGCGGCGAGCCGGCCGAGGGCGCGCGGGGCGGCGGCTGCCCGGGGAACCTGCCTCCGCGACCGCTCCGGACCCCACTCTCGGTACCACGCCGGCTCCCTCCAGCCGGGAGCCGGCGCCCGGCAGGGAGAGCGGCCTGGAGGGACCCGGCCAGCAGCGGGAAAGCAGTGACCCGGACCTGGATCGCCGAAGTAGGAACTGGAAGTGACAGCGGCGCAGGGCAGAGCCGCAGCAGCAGCCGCCGCCGCTGCCGCCGCCCGGGTAGCGGTGGCAGCAGCAGAAGCGGCGGAGCAGCGGCTGCGGCCACACTGCGCATGCTGAGGCCGCCGGCTTCGGCCCAGAGCCCAGGGCTGCCGCCGCCCGGCCTGCCGCCGGCCGCGGCCAGAGCCTCGGGCGGGAATCCCGGCCTCACAGAGAAGCCCTGCCCGGTAGCCCGCTTCCGCCTCCGGCCCCGGGCGCGGCTCGGACCCCCCGAGCTCTAGGGTGAGCCGCGGAGACACCCCAGCGAGGAAGCGCTCCCCAGCGGCCCTGCACACCCCTCCCCTCTCCGAACTCTCCTGGCTGCCCTGCCCGCGCTGTCTGATAAAAGGCCCCCCATCACATAATCCCTTTGAGGGAGAATGAGACGGCTCGTGGCAGATGGGAAATATATTTCCGACCTTACTTGCAGTCCAGTTTTTACAGAAATACAACGCAGCCGGTAGACTAGGATGGCCGGTCACGGGTGTCATTTGATGTAACTCATGGAAATTCCAGTAGGAGTGGCAGATTGATTCAACGGGGGGGAAAAAAAAAGAGCAAAAACTTACCCAAATCCTCTTTAGTCCTCCCACTAGCTCAAATTGAGCAGCTAAATACACAAAGCTTTCCCCAGCGGAAACTGATGGAAATGGTCCAGTTAAAAACCGTGTCCAACAGTGAGGCTCTACCAGCTCTTTCTTACTCCGGTCTCTTCATTTTACAGATGAAGAGCTCTAGGGGACTGTGGCTTCTCTAAGAGGAGGTGGCGGGTTCAGGGCCTGAAGGAAGGTCCGCTGATACCCACCGCAGTTACTGCCTGGCCTTGTGCCGCGGCGCTGCTCCAGGGAGGCTTTGCTCTCCTAGAGCTGGAATTCTCTTTCGGTAGATTTAGCCTTGACTCATGATCATTAGTAGAAATGCCTTCCTTCCAGAATTGCTTCCCTGCAGAGCAGCCCCTGGGAAATGGCAAATCGTCCATCCCACAGGCCCCACTTTGGGGAGGGCACCCATGCTGTTCCAATGACAAGGCAGATGGAGTGACTCAGGGAGACAGGAGGCAGTGAGCGGATGGGGGCAAAGAAAAAGCCACACCGATACCAGCTGGTGAGAGAGAGAAGGAGGGAGGAAAGGAAGGAGAAAGAGAAAGAAAGAAGGAAGCACAAACAGCCTCACGTTCATTCGATGAAATCTTTCATGAACAAAACATCTTTTTGCAAAGTAGGTTTGGCCCCGGAGCAGAGTAGGAGATGGCAGGGTATCTGGAGCTGGGACAGACCCATCATTCATGGGGCTGTAGCCAGGACAACACAGCCAGACAGGTACCACCCAGGCCACTCTCAAATGAGCACGAGAACAGTATCTGTCCCTGACTCCTGCCAAGTTCCAAGGCAGGACAAAGACAAAAGTACCATTCCTAGAATAGCGTTGTCAAGGGACGGCCTGATCACATTAGCAACACTCTACCTAGACACGAGGATTTTTCTATATGTTCTGGAAGATTTTCACTTGAGGCCTGAGCGTCCTCCCTACCCTCTCCATTCAGTAAATAAATAAAAAAGATACATTTGGTTCCCAGTAAAGGAAATACAAATGAACTACAAAGGGGTGAGAAACGTCTAAACTCACTAGGAATCATGAAATTCAAGTCAGAGCACTAAATTAAATACCATTTTCACCCAACATTTTAGCAAACATTAAAGATAAATAATATGCAGGAGTTCCCATGTAGATCAGTGGGTTAAGTATCTGGCGTCACTACAGTGGCTCAGGTCACTGCCGTGGCACGGGTTCAATCCCCGGCCCAGGAACTTCTACATGCTGTGAGTGCGGCCCCCCAGAAAGATAAATAATATCCAGGGCCACCAGGGATATGAGGAAGAAGGCACTTTCTACACTATTAGTGGGACTATAACTTCGTATAGCATTTTGAAGGGGAAATTGAGAGTATCAAATTTTGACACAGTAATCCCATTTCTGTGAAGAAAGATGCTTCGAGAATAACTACTGTTGGAGTTCCCATCATGGCTCAGAGGAAACGAATCTGACTAGGATCCACGAGGACTCAGGTTTGATCCTTGGCCTTGCTCAGTGGGTCAGGGCTCCGGTGTTGCTGTGAGCTGTGGTGTAGGTCACAGATGATTCGACCCCTAGCCTGGGAACCTCCATACGCCACTGGTACAGCCCTAAGAAGACAAAAAAAAAAAAAAAAGTCTAATCACTGCTGTGCACAAACCTCTATATACATATACAACATGACCCACTGGTATTTATCCCAGGAATGCAAGATTGATTTAACATATGAAAATTAATCAATGTAATACAACATACCATAATAAAAGACGGAACCAGGGGTCGCCTTAACAGATAGCATTTGGCACCCTTTCAAGACAAAAACACTCAAAACACTAGGAATAGAAGTGAATTCCTGGAATTCATTGTGGCTCAGCAGTAACGAACCTGACTAGTATCCCTGAGGATGTGGGTTCAATCCCTGGCCTCGCTCAGTGGGTCGGGTATCCATCATTGCCGTGGGATCTATGGTGTGGGTTGCAGACGTGGCTCGGATCCGGTGTTGCTGTGGCTGTGGCGTAGGCCCACATTCACCCCTTCATCTGGGAACCTTCATATGCCACGGGTGCAGCCCTAAAACAAAATAAAACAAAAAAAGAAGTGAACTCCTTCAACCTGATAAAGAGCATCTATGAAAACTCACAACAAGGTAAGGAATGATGAAAAACTGAAAGCTTCCCCCTAAGATCAAAAACAAGACTGGGGGTCATTCTCATCACTTCTCTTCAGCCCTGTTCTAAAGGTTCTAGCCAGGCAAATGAGCCAAGGACATGAAATAAAAGGCATCCAGATTGGAAGGGAAGAAGTAAGAGAAGAAGTGCCCAGATGACATGATCTCGTACAAGAAAACCACAAGGAATCCAGCAAACTATCAGGCCTAATGAACAAGTTAAACAAAGCTGAAGGACACAAGATCAATAGACAGAAATCAATGGTATTGCTACGCACTGGTAATGAACCACCCAGATATGAAATTAAGAAAACAATTCTATTCATAATAGTTTCAAAAGGAATAAAATACTTTGGATAAACTCAACTAAGGAGGCCCAAGGCATGTTCCCTGAAAATTACAAAACAATGTTGAATGAAATTTTAAAGACCTAAATCAATGGAAAGACATCCTGTGTTTATGGATCAGAAGACTTAATATGGTTCAGATGGCAGTACTCCCCAAAGCAATATACAGACTGAACACAATCCTTATTAAAATTCCAGCTGGCTTTTTTGCAGAAATGGACAGGCTGATCCTAAAATCCATATGGGCACACAAGAGATCAAGAGTAGCCAAAATTATTTTGAAAATGAAGAACAAAGTTGGCGGACGCATGCTTTCTGATCTGAAAGCTTACTACACAGCTACATTAATCAAGTCAATGAGAGAAAGAAAAGGCTTTTCAACAAATGGTGTTGAGATAATTGGCTATCCACGTGTGAAAGAATGAACCCAGACCCCTATCTCACACCCCGAACACAAAGTAACTCAAAATGGTCAAAGAACTAAATGTAAGGGCTAAACCTTGAACATTCTTAGAGGAAAACAGGAGTAGAGCTTCACGACCTTGCGTTAGGCAATGGTTTCTTACACGTAGTTACCCAAAACACAAGCAATTTGATGAAATTTGACTTCATCAGCATTTAAAAACTTTTGTGTTTCGGGAGTTCCCGTTGTGGCGCAGTGGAAACGAATCCAACTAGGAACCAGGAGGTTGCGGGTTTGATCCCTGGCCTCGCTCAGTGGGTTAAGGATCCCGTGTTGCCATGAGCTGTGGTGTAGGTTGCAGATGCGACTCAGATCTGGCATTGCTGCGGCTCTGGCATAGGCTGGCAGCAACAGCTCCGATTCGACCCCTAGCCTGGGAACCTTCATATGTCGAGGGTGCAGCCCTAAAAAGACGAAAGACCAAAAAACTTCTGTGTTTCAAAACATACTATCATCAAAATACCCATGGCACTTTTCACAGAACTAGAATTTTAAAATCTGATGGAAACACAAAAGACTCCAAATAGCCAAAACAATCTTGACAAAGAAGGACAGAGCTGGAGAAATCATGTGCCCTGACTACAGACTATACTACAAAGCTACAGCAATCCAAACAGTATGGTACTGGCACAAAAACAGACACATTGATCAATGGAACAAGAGAGAAAGTCCAGAAATAAACCCATGAACCTACAGCCAATTAATCTACAACAAAGGAGGCAAGAATATACCTTTTGGAGAAAAGACAGTCTCTTCAATAAGTGGTACTGGGAAAACTGAAGAGCTGCATGTAAAACAATGAAATACCATTCTCTAATACTACACAAAAATAAATTCCAAAGTTCCTGTTATGGCTCAGCAGTAATGAACCTGACTAGTATCCATGAGGATGCAGGTTCAATCCCTGGCCTTGCTCAGTGGGTTAAGGATCTGGTATTGCCATGAGCTGTGGTGTAGGTCACAGATGCGCCTCGGATCTGACATTGCTGTGGCTGTGGCAGTGGCATAGGCCAGCAGCTGCAGCTCTGATTCTACCCCTAGCCCTGGAACTTCCATATGCTGCAGGTGTGGCCCTAAAAAAGCAATAAATAAATAAATAAACTCAAAATTAGTTAAAGACCTAAAGGCAAGACCGGATACTATAAAAATTTCTATAGGAAAACATAGGCTGAACATTCTGGCATAAAGTAATATTTGGTGTGGAGGGTCTGCCTTCTAAAGCAAAAGAAATAAAAGCAAAAATGAACAAATGGTGCCTAATTATACTTTAAAGCTTTTGCACAGCAAAGAAAACCAGCAACAAAACTGAGACAACATACTGAATGGGAGTAAATATCTGCAAATGATATTATGATCAATAAAGGGCACAATATCTGACACATATAAACAGCTCATATAACTCAACACCAAAAAAAAAAAAAAAAAAAAAAACCAAACACCCCAATTAAAAAACGGGCAGAAGCAAGAAACACAAGAAAAGATATTCAACATCACTCATGATTAGAGAAATGAAAATCAAAACCACTCTGAGGTACCACCGTACACCAGCCAGAATGGCCATCATCCAAAAGTCTACAAACAACAAGTGCTGGAGAAGGGGTGGAGAAAAAGGAACCCTAGTACACTGTTGGTGGGATTGTAAATTGGTGCAACCACTGTGGAAAGCAGGATGGAGATTCCTCAGAAAACTACACAGAGAACTACCATTTGATCCAGCAATCCCACTCCTGGGCATCTACCCAGAGAAAACCACGACTCGCAAAGACACTTGTACTCCAATGTTCATTGCAGCACTATTTACCATAGCCAAGACATGGAAACAACCTAAATGCCCATCGACAGAGGAGTGGATCCAGAAGATGTGGTACATATACACAATGGAATATTACTCAGCCATTAAAAAGAACAAAATACCGGCATTCTTAGCAATATGGATGGACCTAGAAACTATCATGCTAAGTGAAGTCAGCCATACAATGAGACACCAACATCCAATGCTTTCACTGACATGTGGAATCTGAAAAAAAGGACAGACGGAACTTCTTTGCAGAACAGATGCTGACTCACAGACATTGAAAAAACTTACGGTCTCCGGAGGAGACAGTTTGCGGGTGGGGGGATGTGCTTGGGCTGTGGGATGGAAATCCTATGAAATCAGATTGTTATGATCAATATCATTATACAACTACAGATGTGATAAATTCATTTGAGTAATAAAAAATGGAAAAAAATCCACATATAAGTGATTACATACTGTATTTGTTTTTCTCTGACTTATTTTACTAAGCATAGTACCCTCCAAGTCCATCCATGTTGTTGTAAATAGCAAAATTTCATTATTTTCATGGATGAGTAATATTCCATTGTATATATAAGTATATATATTCATATATATATAATAAATACATTTCATATCTTCTTTAAAAAAAAAAAAGGGCAGAAAAACTGAATAGACATTTTTCCAAAGAGGAAATGCAGATGGCCAACAGGCACGTGAAAACATACTTAACATCACTAATCATCAGGGAAATTTGAATCAAAACCGCAATGAGATCATACCTCACACCTGTCAGAACGGCTATCATCAAAAAGAACACAGGGAGTTCCCATCATGGCTCAGTGGAAACGAAACTTACTAACATCCAGGAGGACGCAAGTTCGATCCCTGGCCTCACTCAGTGGGTTAAGGATTCAGCGTTGCCGTGAGCTGTGGCGTAGGTCAAAGACGTGGCTCAGATCTGGCATTGCTGTGGCTCTGGCATAGGCTGGTGGCTACAGCTCCGATTAGACCCCTAGCCTGGGAACCTCCATATGCCGTGGGAGCGGTCCTAGAAAAGGAAAAAAGATAAAAATTTTAAAAAAGGAAAAAAAAAAGAAAAGAAAAAAGATATTATCAAAGTTTGGGAGGTGCTTCAGAGACACGTTTGTTTCCCAGCTGTCTCCACAGACTCCCCTGAGCAGTTGCTAGCTATGTGAGCCCCGGAGGCCCTGGGACACTACAGCCACATGAGAACACAAAGATGAAGGTCGCTTGGAGAAGTCCACTGGCCATCTGCAGGGTCAGAAGGCAGTAGCTTTTGTGTGTGTGTGTGTGCGAGGCATGAGGAAGTTCCCAGTCCAGAGATCAAATCTGTGCCACAGCAGTAACAATGCCAGATCCCCAACCCGCCACCAGGGAGTTCTCAGAAGCCAGCAGCTCTTTAATGCAGACACCACGCCCCACAGAAAACACTCAAATTGTCAGTGCAGGAGTTCCCGTCGTGGCGCAGTGGTTAACGAATCCAACTAGGAACCATGAGGTTGCGGGTTCCATCCCTGCCCTTGCTCAGTGGGTTAACGATCCGGCGTTGCCATGAGCTGTGGTGTAGGTTGCAGACGTGGCTCGGATCCCGCGTTGCTGTGGCTCTGGCGTAGGTTTGGCAGCTAGAGCTCCGATTCGACCCCTAGCCTGGGAACCTCCATATGCCGCGGGAACGGCCCAAAGAAATAGCAAAAAGACAAAAAAAAAAAAAAAAAATTGTCAGTGCACTGCTGCATCTCAGGCTTCATTTTTCTACATTTCCAAACCAACCATTCCAAGCTGGCACTCTTTCTTTATAGAAACAATAGTGTGTTCTTGGCCATTATCAAGCCCTGCTCTTCTTGCTTTTTGTGCATTAACCGTTTTATAGCATCAAGAAAACTTTATTAAGCGTGCCTTATACTAGGCACTGTGCTCAGTACTTTAGGCTTGAGAGATACTCTATCTAAAAGTGACAAGAGGGAGTTCCCCTGTGGTGCAGCAGGTTAAGGACCTGGTGGTGTCAACTGCTGCAGCTCGGGTGGCTGCTGTGGCTTGAGTTCCATCCCTGGCCCAGGAACTTCCACATGCTGAGGGCGTGGCAAAAAAAACAACAACAGCAACAACAGAGCGAGAGTCCAGTGGTGGTTATCAGGGGGCGAGGGGCGGGAGGATAGAAACCAACGTTGGCTAAGGGTACGAACTTGCAAGGAGTGGTAAATACACCACAGAGAGCTAATGCCCACGACAGTGAACACAGACAACAGTCATACTGTCCTCACAGGATGCAATAAACTGCAATCATACTCCAATCCATAACAATGGCATTCATAATCTAACACCTAAATGTATCAAAGTAACACATCGCACACGTTAAATTTACACAATGTCCTATGTCAAATATATTCGATTTTATTTTATTTTAATTAATTAATTTATTTTTTGGCTACGCCCGCACCATGCAAAAATTCCCAGACCCAGGCCACGGCAGTGACAATGCCACGAGAGAACTCCCAAATATGTTCAACTTTATAATAATTTTTTAAATTTGCGAATATTTTATTTACGTCTGTCTCCTAGCTACCTGGGAGCTTCAGACTGGACGGTCAGTATTCTTGGCTGCTGGGTGCACCCCAGCTCAGCTTTCAGTATCATTTAAGTATGGATCTTATGAGATTCCCCTCAGGGTTCGAAGAGTCCTGCTTTTGCACACGGTACAACCTACTAACGACAGTGCGAGTGAGCTGCTATTATGCATGGTTTTTTTTTTTTCCATGAGAGGGATTTATTACTGCTTCCAGCAACTAAGGAGAACACAGGGGATCTTTCCCAAAGCAGTGTTTCCTGTTATGCCTGTGTTCTGCGCAGTGACATACTAAGTGCCTTAAATGCATTATTTCTTTTATCCTTAAAACGATCCTAGGCAGGAGTTCCGGTCGTGGCGCAGTGGTTAACGAATCCGACTAGGAACCATGAGGTTTCGGGTTCGATCCCTGCCCTTGCTCAGTGGGTTAAGGATCCGGCGTTGCCGAGAGCTGTGGTGTAGGTTGCAGACGCGGCTCGGATCCCACGTTGCTGTGGCTCTGGCGTAGGCCGGTGGCTACAGCTCCGATTTGACCTCTAGCCTGGGAACCTCCATATGCCGTGGGAGCAGCCCTAGAAAAGGCAAAAAGACAAAAAAAAGAAAAAAAAATCCTAGGCAGAAGTTCCCTGGTGGCCCACCGGGTTAAGGATCAGGTATTGTCACTGCTTTGGCTGGGGTCACTGCTATGGCGCAGGTTCGATCCCTGGCCTGGGACCTTCAGCATGATGCAGGCAAGATAAATAAATAAAACAATCCCCAATTCTTGCATGAGATATTATGAATGTCTCCATTATACAGATGTGGAACCTGGAGCAGAGAGAGGCCAAGTAACTAGTCACACAGTCAGTAATTGACCAAGGCAAGATTCTGACCCAGGTCTGTCTGTCAAGCCAGAAAAGGTACGTGCTGAATTATGATGCGAGGTGTTGCCTTCTCATAATATTCATGTGATGTTCAGGCCAGCCGAATTACCAGAAAGAGATGAAAATATGCCTGGTGCCTTTCATGTAAGAAATGAAAATTACGTTATACTTTTTTAAGAAAGATTTGTATCCAAAGCGGATAAAAATATTTTAAGAATGGGTGCTTCAAGGAGTAAGCATGAGTTATCAGAAAAATCCACTCCTGTGAAACCACTCATTCTCCAACAATGCCAGCCCCAGGAGGTGTTTCTGCATCATCGAATGTACTTAGAACTGCAAAGAAGCTCGGTACCCCTTGTGGCAGCTTCAGAGTGCAGAAATCATTGGCAACCTCACCTTGCTTTTATTTGACAGATAAAAAACCTCAAAAGCCATACACACCCATGTGCCCATGCTGCGTACACACACACACACACACACACACACACACACACACACACACACACACACACCCTCAGCTAAAATTGGGCAACAGGGAACCCTGCAATAAAATATTCTGAGACAAGTCTGATGCTATGGCTAACTTTAGGGAAAATTCTGCAGGAAGCAAAGTTTCTCTGGGGCAAAAGTACTTGCACTGCTACCCCTGACAGCTGACACTCGGAAAAGACTTACTACGCACCCACACTCTTCCAGGGCCATGAATTCATTGAACTCTCACTCGGATCCTATGAGCTGGGTGCGCTATGGTTGCCATTTTACAGGTGGGGAGGCTGAGGCATAAAGGCGTAGTTCAGTTACATGGCCAAGGTCACAAAGCTACTAGTGAGAGAAAACAGATTTGAACCCAAGCAGTCGGACATCAGCGTCTGGGCTCAAACCATTGCTAATACTTCTCCACAAATACTGCTACACTTCTCATCTACACTTCTTATGTCCCTGGTCCTGTGCTGAGCACTCTGCATACCTTGCCTCATAGACCTTTGGAGCTTGGGGCTCTTAGCGCTACATTTTTTTTTCTTTTTAGGGCTGCACCCACAGCATATGGAAGTTCCCAGGCTCGGAGTCAAATCAGAGCTGCAGCTGCTGGCTTACACCACAGCCACAGCCACATCCACACGGGATCCGAGCCGCGTCTGGGACCTACACCACAGCTCTGGGCAACGCCGGATCCTTAACCCACTGAGCGAGGCCAGGGATCGAACCTGCATGCTCATGGATCCTAGTCGGGTTTATTATCACTGAACCACAACAGAAGCTCTGAAAGGTACCATATTTTGGAGTTCCTGTCGTCGAGCAGTGGGAACAAATCCGACTAGGAACCACGAGCTTTCAGGTTTGGGTTAAGGATCCGGCGTTGCCCAGAGCTGTGGTGTAGGTTGCAGATGCGGCTTGGATCCTACGTTGCTGTGGCTCTGGTGTAGGCTGGCAGGTGTAGCTCTGATTAGACCCCTAGCCTGGGAACCTCCATATGCCACAAACAAAAAACAACAAAAAAGGAAAGAATGAAAGGTACCATATTTAGAATGTTGATATTGTTTTGTTTGGGAGTCGGTTTCTGGAAAAGACAAACCAGCAAGCCGCGACCCGGGACCACCGAGCTTAACCACGGTCTCCACAAGCTTCCTGTTGGCTGTTTTACTACAGCACTTTCCACTACAATCGAGGGAAAGATGATGATATGATGCCAGGGAAGGCACCCTGAGTGGCCTTACCTCCACCTGAAGGGCGGCACATCCTTTCAGGAAGTCACTGATGTTGTTGGTGCAGTCAGCTTCGGTTTGGGGCTCCAGACAGTACTAGAGAAACAGAGTCAAATGTCACTCGGAGACTGTCACCCTAGGAGGGGCATGTCGTATGCATCACTGGCTGAGAACTAGAGAAGGTACACTTGTTAAGGCAGGGCCAGCGTCGCTGTCAATCCAGGAAGAGAAATTTACCACTGAAGGAAGTGATGCAAAAATCTAAACGGTCGGTCTTATTTCAAATGTCACCAAGCCCTTAGTCCCCAGCCATGTCTACTCGCAAACGTTTTCTCATGCTTTCTGCCAAATCGTCGTGATAGCAAATCGGAGGGACCCAGTTTTTTGATCCCGGTTCCTGCTCTCAGCCTAGTACCTCCCTCCATAATCCTCGTGATAATTTCTTAAAAATTATGTTTCTCCTTTGCTGCTCTCTACTTTAGATCACATTTCTTGACATCGCCTCATCATGTTATCACCGTTTTTCAAGTTTAAGAAATTATAAGTAAATTGATTTGCTCAGTAAAAGTACAGAGAGGCTCCAGGAAGCAGGAGAACTGTATTCACAGTCACATTTCCCTTAAGAAAATAATTGTGAGGCTCCACCTTTAAACTTAATTAAAGTGCCCCCTTTTTAAATGATCCATCCTCATGAGCCTGATATTTGCAACACTGGATTTTTTTTTTTTAAGAGCGTACGGTTAGTTTCACTTTGAAGACACGCTGCATTCAAAACATATTTGGTTTCTATTGTCTTAACAAACCTGCTATGTGACATTTTTGGATTATTTCTCTTGGTTGCTAAGTCGCCTCTCTTTCAATGGATATTTTTTCTTTCTTTGAGAAGACAATCTGCACTGATTTTTGACCTCCTATCAATAAGCACCACCACCATCTGGTATAAATCACCCCATTATTCCACGGACTCCGAGGTAGCCCAAGTTCAAACCATGTCCTTGGTACACAGGGAGGTATAACAGGCATGTCTATGGCAGAGCAAGCTGGTGACACGGGTGTTCCCCTTGTCCCCTGGCCCCAGGGGTGCAACAGGTTCTCACTGTACTAATATTCGGTGGCCAGTGACTAAAGGCTAACACGTCATTTTCGGACTTTTGGCCAACGAGGGAAGGGCTGAGGCTTAGAAAGAGATTAAAGTAGGCGCATCCCATGACCCGGGCAATGGAAAATCTCCAGATACTGCAAATCGCCCTTACCTTCTCTACAGAGCCGGGCCTGAGTCTGTTGATCAGCTTGCAAAGCACTACCCCATTTTTCAGCGAGGACTTCAAGAACTCCTCTGGATCACAGATGGTCTTTTTGGGGGAATCTAATACTCCCAAGGAGATAAGCCATGTCACGATTCGCTCTTCTGGATTCATTACTGAGGACCGTATGCTCCGAACAGCTCTCTGGGGCAGCTGCAAGGACTAAAGCCACATCCGCGATTGCATCTGCTGTTGTCTTCCTTTTTATGACTTCTCTTCTGGTGCTTGCAGAGCAAAGCTCTAAAACAACTTTTCTCAGGCGAGGGTGGAAGCCACTCCAATTATGGGATCTTATAAACCACAGAGATCACACTCAGAGATGTGGAAATAGAATGGGAAAAAACAATCCTGGATGACACTGGGCTTCGTTTTCAAAATCTGCGAAACAACTTCATTAGGATTAAAAAAGAAGAAGAAGAAGGATATACACACACACACACACATACACACACACCCCCCCCCAAAAAAAAAAAAAAAAGCTCAACGGTTCAAGAAGCTGTAAGGGAAGGAAGTGAAGAGGATGCTGGGCAGGAGGAGAGAGGAGGAAGCCAGAGCCCTGGGAACACAGAGGTGAGCCGGCACTTCAGGGGACCTTGGAAATGAGATACTCGTGGTCCAGTCTGGGAAAAATGCAGTCAATAAATAGTCTAGCCCCAGTGAAAATCTGGCTTCTGTCAAGAGGAAGATGCCAACTGGCTCTTAGGTCAGACAGATCTGAGCCTCGTGGGGAGCTTGCTGGCACAACACAGCTCAGGGAAGGTAGGCTGGGAAAAGTCTTCCAAGAGGTGGCCGGATGTCCCCATACCGTCTCACCGAGGTGATGTGTCACGGTCCTTCCTTGCAAAACACGTTGAGTTGCTCGGTGACACCATGCCAAGCAAATGAAGACTGTGCCTGCTGTCAGCCATCTCTGTGTATACGCACAGGCTAGAAGAATGGCATTTTACTTTGCAGCCAAAAAGCTATGTTTAGGGAAATAGGCTAAGGATAGCATCTGACATCCTGTTTACTTGCATTCTTGAATGATTCTTTTTCTGGACCCGGTTCCACTACACAATCCAGCTGCAGTACCCTTAGCAAAGGCTCAGACACAGTCACATAAGCAAGTAAAAAGCACTTGAAAACAGAACTTTTGAGAACAAAAGAACCCTTGTCCTCTGTCTATACTACAGTCTGGAACGTTGGTGCTTCCCCAGCAAGAAACATTCTGCATTAAAAATGCTGCTCTAGGGAGTTCCTGTTGTGGCTCAGCAGGTTAAGAACCCAACATAATGCCCGTGAGGATGCAGGTTCAATTCCTGGTCAAGCTGCGGCATAGATCTCAGACACGGCTCAGATCCTGCATGGCCGTGGCTGTAGTGTAGGCTGGCAGCTGCAGCTCCAGTTCAACCCCTAGCCTGGGACCTTCCATATACCACAGGTGCAGCCCTAAAAACAAACCAAAAAATTGCTGTTCTGAAAAAACAGCTGGTCTATAACAAGAGGTCTTCACTATTCTCAATCATTTTCACAATAGGCTGAAATAGCCATATTATTGGGAAATTTATGACAAGGCCAACTTTCATAGTATAGCCTGATATCAGCAAATGCATGGTACTCACCATCACCACCCCCTCTTCATGCATGGGATCCTGCTAAGCTTCAGAATCCTTTATTAAAATTTATTGTTATTATTTTTTGGCCAGGCCTGTGGCATGTGGAAGTTCCCAGGCCAGGGAGCGAACCCACGCCACAGCAGTGACCACAGCCACTGCAGTGATAACACCAGATCCTTAACCTGCTGAGCCACAAGGGAACTCCAGGATCCTTTTTTCAAAACATTTATTTTATTAAAGTATGGTTGATTTACAATGTTAATTTCTGCTGGATAGCAAAGGGATTCAGTTATACATATATATCTATTCCTTTTCAGATTCTTTTCCATTATAGTTATTACAAAATACCAAAATAGTTCCCTGTGCCATGCAGTAGGACCTAGTTGTTTATCCATCCTAAATGTAAGAATTTGCATCTGCTAATCCTGAACTCCTAATTCCTCCCCCACTCCCCTCACCCTCAGCAACCATAAGTATGCTCTTTATGTGAGTCTGTTTCTGTTTCATAGATAAGTTGATGTGTGTCCCATTTTAGACCCACATATAAGCAACATCATATGGTATTTGTCCTTCTCTGTCTGAGTCACTTCGTTTAATAGGATAATGTCTATGTCCATCCATATTGCTGCAAATGGCATTACTTTGTTCTTTTTTATGGCTGAGTAATATTCCATCTTTATTCATTCATCTGTTGATCAACATTTGGGTTGTTTCCATGTCTTGGCTATTTTTAAAATGCTACTATGAAAAAAAAATTAAAAAAATAAAAGTGCTACTATGAACAATGGGGTGCATGTGTCTTTTTGAGTTAGAATGTTGTCTTTTCTGACAGACTCATAGACATGGAGAAGAGACTTGTGGTTGCCAAGGGGTGGAGGTGGGACAGACTGGGAGTTTGGGGACAGTAGATGCAAACTATTACAATTAGAATGGATAAGCGATAATATTGGTCCTGCTTATAGCACAGGGAACTATATCCAATCACTTGTGATAGAACATGATAGATGATAACATGAGAAAAAGAATATATGTATACATATAACCGGGTCACTCTGCTGTACAGCAGAATTTGACAGAACATTGTAAATCAACTGTAATTAAAAATTTTTTTTAATGTAAAATAAAATAAAAATAAAGTAAAATTTTAAAAAAATAATGTTCGTCTTTTCTGGATATGTGCCCAGGACTGGGGTTGCTGGACCATATGGTAGTTCTATTTTCGGTTGTTTTAAGGAAACTCCATACTGTCCGCTGTAGTGGCTGCAATGATTACATTTCTACCAACAGTATGGGAGGGTCCCTTCTCTACCCTCTCTCCAGCATTTAGTGTTTGTAAGAATTTTTGATGATGGGCATTCCGACTGTGTGAGGTGGTACCTCATTTTAGTTTTGATTTACAATTCTCTAATAATTAGTGATATTGAGCATCTTTTCATGTGCCTGTTGCCCATCTGTATGTCTAACTTGAAGAAAAGCCTATTTAGGTCTCTGCCCATTTTTGGATTGGGTTGTTTGTTTTTTTTGATATTGAGTTGCATGAGCTCTTTGTATACTTTGGAAATTAATCCTTTGTTGGTAGCTTCATTTGCAAATATTTTCTCCCAGTCCATAGGTTGCCTTTCTTTTTTTTTCTTTTTTTTTTTTTTTTTTTTGTCTTTTTAGAGCTGCACCCATGGCATATGGAGGTTCCCAGGCTAGGGGTTGAATCAGAGCTGTAGCCGCCAGCCTACACCACGGCCACAGCAAACCCAGATCCAAGCCACATCTGCGACCTACACCACAGCTCACAGCCTCGCCAGATCCTTGACCCACTGAGCAAGGCCAGGGATCGAACCTGCATCCTCATGGATGCTAGTCAGATTCGTTTCCACTGAGCCACAATGGGAACCCCCGAGGTTGTCTTTTTGTTTTGTTTACGGTTTCCTTTGCTCTGCAAAAGCTTTTCAGTTTAATGAGGTCCCATTTATCTATTTTCGTTTTTATTTCAAAGCTTCCCCTTCTTCCCCGGCTGTGACAGTTACCAGACTTGACTACATCACTTGTTGATCTGTCTCCTCCGCCAGAACACACCCTCCTCGAGCAGGGGTCTTATCTGCCTTGCTGAGCACTAACCCCAGCAGAGCGCCTGCTACACGGATGTTTTAATAGCTTAAAGATTTTTTCCTTGCTAATGATTTTTTATACTTGTATTGAGAAATAGTTGACATAATAAACTTCACACATGTAAGATGTATAATTTAATCAGTTGTGACATATGTACATTACCCCATGATCCACTCATACACACACACAACTGAGATAAGCCTTCCTATCACCCCCTAAAAGTGCCCTTTCAACTCTGTCTTCCCTCTAAATCCCAGACAGATAATCAGTAATCCCTTTTCAATCCCTGTAGATTAGTTTGCATTTTCTAGGATCCTATAAAGATGCAAGCATACAGGATGGAACCTTCTTTTCTCTGGCTTCTTGCACTTAACAGCACCACGTTGAGATTCATTCATGTTGCTGTGTCTATCACTAGTTTTATAACCAAAAAATTTTGTAATGATAACTTTCGAAATTATTTGGATTTCCCTGGTGGCCTAGCGGTTAAGGGTATGGTATCGTCATTGCTGTGGTTCAGGTTCTATCCCTAGCCTGGGAACTTTCCCATGCCACGAGTGCAGTCAAAAAAAGGTCCTTAAATGTTTGACCTCCAAGTGTTTGGTTTGGTATAATTATATTTATGAGAGAAATAAGTATAGTCAATCAAAAGTTTTAATTGACTTTTGACCCATGACCAAATCTATGTAATGCAAATAAACCAAAATCCATGTGTTGGTCAATGAAATTCTTAAATCTGACCTGCTGAAACACATTTTGATATGTTATTTGTTTTGTTTTGTTTTTGTCTTTGTGCCTTTTCTAGGGCCGCTCCCACAGCATATGGAGGTTCCCAGGCTAGGGGTTCAATCGGAGCTGTAGCCACTGGCTTACACCACAGCCACAGCAACGCCAGATCTGAGCCACGTCTTTGACCTACACCCCAGCTCACGGCAACGCCGGATTGTTAACCCACTGAGCAAGGCCAGGGAACAAACCCACAACCTCATGGTTCCTAGTCAGATTCATTAACCACTGCGCCACGACGGGAACTCCTTTGATATGTTATTTGAAGAGTTTTCACAATTGCTCATGAAAATTATACTCTATAGACAAACAAATCTGGCAGTATTATTGAGATAGCACTTACACTTTTTGATGAAGAACAAAATCTGGGTAATTTCAGAAACCCAGCCCAGTGCAAAATAGGCTTGAGCCCACTGAGGTCATCCACGTGAAAATCTGCCTCGTTTTTGACACTGGCTATAGCAAATTGCTGTAAGCAATAAAGTAAAAGCAGAAAAGCAAGGCCACCTCCTCAGGGCAGAAGAAACAGTTCTACCGGTAGAAAGATTAGAAGTTAGGGTTAGTCTGGTCAAATGTCAAGAAAGCAAGGAATCCCGGGACGGTTGTAAGCACACAAGTGAAATGACTAAGCATGGACCCCTGGCTGGCCAGGGAAGCCAGCGAAGTGGAAAGGAGTTGGTGAACTAGGGGAACAGAACTGGGGCGACGGTGGTTGAAAGACTGGAGGTCACAGCGACACAAAGCACAGACCTCATACAAGAGTCTAAAAGAAATGAAATGAAATGAATAAATAAACTACGCCCAAGTTACCTTGTCAAGACTGGAAGAAGAGGAAGGCAGAAGTAAAGGTGGAATAAATGCATCCTGGACTCTCATGAAATGGCACCAATGGCTCATTTAATTCAAGCAGAAGCCTAAGTTTTTTCTTCCATTTATTATTAGAGTCAAACCTTTTTTTTTTTTTGCCACACCCATGGCATTTGGAAGTTCCCCAGCCAGGCATCAAACCCGCACCACAGCTGTAACCAGAGCCACAGGAGTGAAAGTGCCAGAAACTCCTCAAACCACTGAGCCACAAAGGCACCCCTAGAGTCAATCCACTTTGATGAGCAGCATTAGCTGCTCTCCTTCGGCTATACAGACAAGTAGCCACAGAAATCTATGAATTGTTTGATCTAAGCATACAATATACTATCAAAGAAGAAACAGACTTTATAATAACCTTAAAAAGCAGACACTGAACTTTCTGAAAAGATGCTTTGTCAGTTTTTACAAACAGGACTGTCATTTCGAATTTCCATAATCTTTGTATTGTATTCCAGTAACATTGCCAAGATTTGTTAAAAAGTGTCCTGTGGAGTTCCCGTCATAGCTCAGTGGAAACGAATCTGACTAGCATCCATGAGGACGCAGGTTCCATCCATGGCCTCGCTCAGTGGATTAAAGATCCCGAGTTGCCGTGATCTGCGGTGTAGGTGGCAGATACGGCTCGGATCTGGTTTTGCTGTGGCTGTGGTGTAGGCCAGGAGCTACAGCTCCGATTTGACCCCTAGCCTGGGGAACCTCCGTATGCAGCAGGTGTGGCCCTAAAAAGACAGAAAAAAATATATATATATAGATATCACCAAAAGTGAAACATAAGTTACAAGCAAATTTTAAAAAAAGAGCAAAGGTCTCTAGCTCTAGCTCACATCCTTAGCACCACACACCCTGGGCCCTGAAACTGCCTCTTCACTGGCTTTCCCGTCTCCATCCTCTTGTCCTAATGAACTTTCTGGCAGAGCACAGTTCGCTTGATTTTCCAAAAACGCCTCTTCAATACCGTAATACTCCTACTCAGACACTCTCAAAGGCTCTCCAGCGTGTAAAGCAGCGATTTACAAATGACAATGTACGAAAAGAATTATACCTCTTGTGAGGGAGGGAGGAATGAGAGTGAAACTTGAGCCAAAATCGCTAATACTACATTAAAAATAAAAGACCTGGAGTTGTTTTGTGGCAAAGTAGGCTAAAGATCCAGCACTGTTACTGCAGTAGCTAAGGTCGCTGCAGTGGCTTGGGTTCAGTGTTTGGCCCAGGGGTTTCCACATGCCACAGATGCAGCCAGAAAACATAAAAACACAAAGACCTGTAGGAAATAAGGCAAGTGTTCACCTTTGTTAAAAACTGTGACTGTTACACTGTAACCCATTGCATTATTTTCTTTACTCTTGTGTGTTTAGAATATTCATAATTGATTTTGTATTTTAAATCTACAGAACACTATAAAGCAAGTATAATGGAAAAAAATGAAAATCATTTAAAAAAATCTACTGGGGCACTTGTTAAAAAGGTTTCAAGGCTCAATTCCCCATTACCCTAGTTCAGAAGCCCCACAAGGGGACGAAGGAATCTGTATTATTAAAGTACCCCCTTGGAGTTCCCTTGTGGCGCAGTGGATTAAGAATCCGGTATTGTCACTGCAGCGGCTAGGATCATTGCCATGGCACAGGTTCCATCCTTGGCCTGGGAACTTCCAAATCCTTTGGGTGCAGCCAAAAAAAAAAAAATATCTCCTTGGTTCTGATGCAGGTGGACCAAGAACACACTTAGAGCAACAAGTTGCTTTGTAACCTTTCGTTTCACCAAAATTTCTGCCAATACCTGGGTCTTTTCAATATGCACACAAGCAATTCAACAACATGGTCACTCAGTTCCTTGACCTCCTATATCCGTAATTGATATAGTACCTCTCAGCCCCTCTTTATGCTGTGAAAATGTATCTGGGGCCTTTAAATATATTTTCCTTCATCGGTTGGCACGATATGAAGTTTCCTGAGTAGATGGTGGTAGGCAGACCTGACAGGAAGAAGGGGTTTTACTTCCTGTTTCCTGTGCACTCGCTCCACCGGCTCCTGCCGAGCTCCCAGCATCCTTAGCAGTCACCTGCTGCAGCTACTGGCTTCCTCAGCACACGGTGGGGAGCAGCTGTCCCTGGCACCACCCTTGGGTGGTTCTGCAGCAAAGTGTCTCTAGTGAAATACCAACCCTGTGAAGGGGAAATACCCTGGGGGGGGGCACGTGTTCAGCAAGTTCCAGAGGGTGGCTGTCCTACAGGCTCCCCTGACTCAGCACCGCAGCAACTTCTCTACCAAGGTCTGGGTATCAGCTGTGCAGGGAAAGAGCTTATCACGGCATTATGGGTAATGACTATTATCTGCTGTTTTTCTATTGTCATGCAGTGTATCTGCTCTTCCTATATTCTTTTAGAATTCCTTTAACTTCTCACCAGCCAATCTCTTATCACTCCAAATTCCTCTTCCCATTAATCTTTTTTTTTTTCTTTTTAAGGCCACACCTGTGGCATAAAGGAGTTTCTGGGCTAGGGGTCGAATAGGAACTGCAGCCACAAGCTTATACCACAGCCGCAGCAAACCAGATCCAAGCTGCATCTGTGATCTACACCACAGCTCATGGCCATGCCGAATCCTTAACCCACTGGAGCAAGGCCAGGGATCGGGCCTTCATCCTCATGGACACTAGCCAGGTTCTTAACCCACAAAGCCACAACTGGAACTCCAAGTTAATAATTCTTGATGTTAAACTTTGCCTCTTAAAATCCCCCTGTGCTTTCTCTGTCCTGATTGGGCTGAGGCGAACATGCCTCATCATCTTCAATGAACACACCGCCGCTCCTCGCAAGGTCATCCCTTGCACTTTGGCATCACACAAACATCTCTGCCTCCTGAATGGTGAATTCAAACATTACATTTTCTAACCACAACCTACAGTCTTTCCAGCTTGTGTATTTAGTTACTCCCACTACAGTTAGTCCGTAACCTCATAAGGATCTTCAAAGCACGGTTTTCCAAATGATGACACAAATTTACATTCCCACAAGCAAGTATGATTTCCCACTGCTCTGCATCACAGCTAATATTCGATATTACAGACTCTTAATTTTTTTTACTTTGATGTGTATGAAATGTACTTTTCTATGATTGCTAATAAAGTTGAACATTTTTTCTTTATTTTCATTTTATTTTATTTTATTTTTTTGCTTTTTAGGGCCACACCTGCAGCGAATGGAGATTTCCAGGCTAGGGGTCGAATTAGAGCTACAGCTGCCGGCCTACACCACAGCCACGGCAACGCCAGATCCGAGCC
Source organism: Sus scrofa (assembly GCF_054392235.1). NCBI lineage: Eukaryota > Metazoa > Chordata > Mammalia > Artiodactyla > Suidae > Sus > Sus scrofa. Next base: position 122,147,031 of record NC_139401.1, read on the forward strand.
GAGTCTGCAACTACACCACAGCTCATGGCAACACTGGATCCTTATCCCACTGAGTGAGGCCAGGGATCGAAGCTACATCCTCACGGATCTTAGTCAGATTCATTTCCACTGTGCCACAACGGGAACACCAGCATTTTTTCCTATGTTGATGGGCCACACATATTTCCTCTTCTCTGACCTCTTTGCTTATTTCTATTGCCCTCCTTATATAGGTTGTTTGTCTTTTTGTTGATGATTTATAAAAGTTTGTCCTACCTTCTGGACACGAAACCAATGTCAGTTATATGTGTTTACAAGTATCTTCTTGTACTCCTGTCTTTCGTTCTGTGGTGTGTTTTAGGGAACAGAGGTTCTTGATTTTTTAAATAATTTACTTTATCTCACTCTCATGTGAAATAAATGTAGACTCTGGCAATCCAAGGCTAGCATGCAGCTTCCTAGTCATCAGAGACCCAGGATTCTCCGATCCAGTTACTCTGCCATCCTTAGCTGCCTACCTCATAGTTCAGAATGACTGTGTGAACTTGGATTTGGCAATGGCTTCTTAGATATCATACCAAGGCCACAAGCCACAAAAGAAAAGAATGGACAAATTGGTCTTTCTCAAAACTAAAAATTTTTGGAGTTCCCGTGGTGGCGCAGTGGTTAACGAATCTGACTGGGAACCATGAGGTTGCAGGTTCGATCCCTGGCCTCGCTCAGTGGGTTAACGATCCGGCGTTGCCGTGAGCTGTGGTGTAGGTCGCAGACGCGGCTCAGATCCTGCGCTGCTGTGGCTCTGGTGTAGGCCAGCGGCTACAGCTGCGATTCAACCCCTAGCCTGGGAACCTCCATATGCTGTGGGAGCGGCCCAAGAAATGGCAAAGAGACAAAAAAAACCCCAAAAAAACAACAAAACAGAAAAACTAAAAATTTTTGTGCTTCAAAGGATACTATCAGAATTCCCATTGCAGTTTAGCTGTAATGAACCCGACTAGTATCCATGAGGATGCAGGTTCAATCCTTGGCCTTGCTCAGTGGGTTAAGGATCCAGCATTGCTGTGGTATAGGTCTCAGTGTGGCTGCAGCTGCAACTGGACCCCTAGCCTGGGAACTTCCATATGCCACAAGTACAGCCTTAAAAAGCCAAAAACAAAAAAAAAAAAAGGACACGAGAAAATATTTGCAAATCATACATCTGATTAGGGACTATATATATATTTTGAAAAGTCTTATAACCCAATAACAAAGACAAATAACTAAAATTGGCAAGTTACCTGAATAGGCACTTTTCCAAAGAAAATAAACAAAATAGCTAATAAGCACAAGGAAAAACGCTCAACATCTTTAGCCTTCAGGGAAATGCAAATCAAAACCAAAGTGCGAGGAGTTCCCTGGTGGCCTAGTGGGTTAAGGATCCGGCATTGTCTCTGCGGTGGTCTCAGGTCACTGCTATGACGTATGTTCCATCCCTGGCCTGGGAACTTCCACATGCCACAGGTGAGGCAAAAAAAAAAAAAAAACAAGTAAATTATGTACTATCTGAATTATGTCTCGGTAAAGCTGGATTTTTTGGGGGGGTTGTTTGTTTGTTTGTTTGTTTGTCATAGGGAATTTCCTGGGCTAGGGAACTCCAAAGCTGTTATTTTTTTTAAGGCAATTGTGATGAGTAGAAAACAAACAAAAAAGACATCTTCAGCTCTAGCCATCAGGTCTGAGTTGCAGCCACCAGGAAGGAGGCCAGGGGACTAAACTGACACTCCTCCCTCTCCATTCAGGGTTTATTAGGAAAAATTTATAACATACTGAAAAACTGAAGGAATGGTATGATGATCGCCTTTGTCTTCACCATCCAGACTTAATAATTGGTGACATTCTGCCTTATTTCATTTGCCTATATAGGTGCAGTGACTATTTTTTTAATTTGATTATTTTTTATTTATTATTATTATTTTTTTTTTGGCCTTTTTAGGGCCACACCTGCAGCATATGGAGGTTCCCAGGCTAGGGGTCCAATTGAAGCTGTGGCTGCCAACCTACATCACAGCTCACAGCAACGCTGGATCCTTAACCCACTGAGTGAGGCCAGGGATCGAACCCACAACCTCATGGTTCCTAGTCAGATTCGTTTCTGCTGATTACGGGAACTCCTGATTACTTTTTAAAACATTTTTATGGCCAGGGGTTGAATCCGAGCCACAGCTGCTGCACCACCAGATCCTTTAACCCAATGCACAGGGCAAGGGAGCGAACCCACACCTCTGCAGCAGCCCAAGCAGCTGCAGTTGGATTCTTAACCCACTGCACCCCAACAGGAACTACTGAAAAATAAACTATTTTAAAAATTTCAGGAATACTCTTGTGGCACAGTGGGTTAAAGATCCAGCATTGTCACTACAGCAGCTTCAGTCACCGCTGTGGCCCAGGTTCGATCCCTAGCCCGGGGAACTTCCATAATGCCATGGGCAGACCTCTTATCATTTCCCCCGGAAATACTTCAGTGAGCTGCTCCTCAAATTAAGGACATTTTCACCATAACCAAATATCTACTATCACAGCTAAGAAAATTAACAAGAATGCAGTAATGCCATCCAATTTTCAGTTCATATTAAGACTTCCTCATTTGTCCCTACAAATGTCTTTCAGAGATGTTTTTTTCAAAGTAGCATCTGATCAAGTTGCCCCTCCTTGTGTCATAGAACGGAATTTGCTTCTAGGCAAAAATCTGGGTGACCGTAGGGTTCTTCCCCATTTGTGTCCCTTGTCTCGGGGATCAAAGTCCTGTCCTGCCTACTGTCTCAGTTTCTGGGAAGAGTTGTTTCACATATTTTGACTAGTTTTCTAGTTGTTTATAGTTCAAGGACAAGTCCATACCCCATAATCCTTCATGGGTAGAAGCAGATGTCGCCCTAGTCTATTTTTAATTATGTCTTCTATGTGAGGCAACACATGAGACATAGTACAGTGTGTTCTTATTCATTTATAAGGGCTCTTTAGATATTAAGAGTATTAACCTTTTGATATATATGTGAGGTTTTTTTGTTTGTTTTCTGGGCTTTTTTTTTTTTTTTTGGCTGTGCACACAGCAGTGACAATGCCAGATGCTTAATCTACTGGAAGGCCCAATGTCTATGTTTTAAATTGTTTCCTACTTAGTATTTGTCTTTTAAATTTTATTAATTTCTTAGCAATTACTATAAAGAAGTTTTAAATTTTGTATGTAATTAAATATACCAATTATTCCCTTTATGGTGTATAACTTTTATATCATGCCTAAAGTCCTTCTTCAAGGTCATTTTAGAAATGTATTGCAGGGAAATAAGGACAAGTTTGGAAGACGATAAAATCACAATCCACAGAACAAAAACAAAAATTAAGAAAGTTCCCATTGTGGTGCAGTGGAAACGAACCTGACTAGTATTCATGAGGACTTGGGATCGATCCCTGGCCTTACTCAGTGGATTAAGGATCTGGTGTTGCCCTGAGCTGTGGTGTAGGTCACAGACATGGCTCAGATCTGGTGTTGCTGTGGCTGTGATGTAGGCTGGCAGCTGCAGCTCCGATTTGACCCCTAGCCTGGGAACCTCCATATGCCGCAGGTGCAGTCCTAAAAAGAAAAAAAGCAAAAAAAAAAAAAATTAATTAATTAGGTCTTGGAGTTCTCTCGTGGTGAAACAGGTTAAGAACCTGGCATTGTCACTTCAGCAGCTTGGGTAGCTGCTATGGCAAGGGTTCAATCCCCGGCCCTGGAACTTCCACATCCCATGGGTGCAGCCAAAAAAAACAATTAGTTCTCATCAAAATTAAGAACTTTTGCTCTTTGAAAGCCCATTTGAAGAAGATGCAAAGACAAGCTACAGACTGGGAGAATATATCTGATAAAGATCTATTATCTAGAATACATTTTTAAAACTCTCAAAACTCAACAGTAAATAAAATTATTTAAGTAAATAAAAATGTAAAAAAATAAAACATCCAATAGCAAACGGGCAAAAGACATGAACAAATTGTTTATAAAACAGAATATGTGGATGGCAAATAAACACATGAAAACATGTTCAATATCATTAGACACTAGGGAAATGTAAATTAAAACCAGAGTTTGAGGGAGTTCCCATTGTGGCTCAGTGGTTAACGAATCTGACTAGCATCCATGAGGATGCAGGTTTGATCCCTGGCCTCCATCAGTGGGTTAAAGATCCGGCGCTGCTATGAGCTGTGGTGTAGGCCAGCATCTACAGCTCCGATTGGACCCCTAGCCTGTGAACCTCCATATGCTACGAGTGCAGCCCTCAAAAGGAAAAAAAAAAAGAGTTTGAGGGAGTTCCTGTTGTGGCTCAGTGGTAATGAACCCAACTAGAATCCATGAGGACGAAAGTTCGATCCCTGGCCCTGCTCAGTGGGTTAAAGATCCGGCGTTGCTGTGTCGATTGCAGACATGGCTCAGATTTGGCACTGCTGTGGCTGTGGCGTAGGCCGGCAGCTGCAGCTCCAATTCCACCCCTAGCCTGGGAACCTCCATATGCCCCAAGTACGGCCCTAAAAATCAAAACAAACAAACAAACAAACAAACAAACAAACCAGAGTTTGATCTCACTACACATATCAGAAGAGCTAAAATAAAAGACAGTGACACCACCAAATGCTGCTGTGGATGCAGAGAAACTGGATCACTCCTATACTGCTAGTGGGAATGTCAAGTGTTACAGCCACACTGGAAAAGTAGTTTGCAATTTCTTAAAAACTAAACATGCCTTTGCCATATAATCCAGCAATTACACCCTGGGGGCATTTTATTCCAGAAAAAAATGAAAGTACAAAAACCTATACATGAATGTTCATACTTTATTTGCAGCAGCCCAACCTGGAAACAAACCAAACGTCCTTCCTTCAAAGGGCAAATGGAGAAACAAACTGTGATCCATTCATATCACAGACTGCTCCTCAGCAATACAAGGGAACACACATTAGAACGCGCAACAACCTGGATGGATCTCAAGAAAACGATGCTGAGTAAAAGAAAAGCCAATCCCCAAAATTGACATACTGTATAATTTTATTTAACACTTTGAAATGACAGGTGCACACAGGTCTCACAACGCCAGAGGTGCAACATACATGAAAAAACCTTGCTGCAGAGAAATAATGCAAAGCTATACAGGATTATATACTCTGCTTTCCCAAGGGGAAGTGGATTCTCTTTCTGGAGGGTAACTCAGTCTTAGAGATATTTTGCTGATAATCTGGCCTTGAGTGATACATTGGAAGTCATTTCTTTCAGCGTTGTTTTTACTCCTTAGATTTTTGCCAGGACCCCTTGGACACTCAATATTGGGAAATCTGTCAAGGAAAGAAAATTCAGCTCTCTCTCCCTCTCTCTGACATCGTGGTATGTGTGCATGGTTGACTGTTCCTTGCCCTGTTTCTCACAAGACTTTCAAGATCAAGCAATTCCTGGCCCAAAAAAACAAAAGCAGAATTTAAGTTTTAAATCTGCAAGCTTGCCTTCTTTCCCTTTTTTTTTTTTTTTTTTTTTTTTTTTGTCTTTTTGCCATTTCTTGGGCCGCTCCCTCAGCATATGGAGGTTCCCAGGCTAGGGGTCGAATGGGAGCTGCAGCTGCCAGCCACAGCCACAGCCACAGCAAAGTGGGATCCAAGCTTCATCTGTGATCTATACCATAGCTCACAGCAACACCCAATTCTTAACCCACTGAGCGAGGCCAGGGATCAAACCTGCATCCTCATGGATACTAGCTGGACTCTTAATCTGCTGAGCCGCACTGGGAACTCCCAAGAATTTGGTTTTTGGAAGTTCTCTTGTGGTGCAGCAGGTTAAGGATCCAGCGTTGACACTGCAGAGGCTTGTGTCACTGCTGTTGTTCGAGTTCAATCCCTGGCCCGGGAGCTTCTACATGCCATGGGTGCAGAAGAAAAAATTCAGTTTTTGGCATGTCATCACAACTGAAAAGTCTATTGGTCATCCAAGTACAAGTGCCCTTGAAAACACTGAAGGAAGTTAGAAATTATTTAACAAAAACTAAAAATTGACGTTTAAGGAAAATATATTAATGAGGCTAAACGAATTGTAGAGTGTCTTAAAATTGAGACCAACCTCTCCAATATAGAAAGACTATAAAAAGGGAAAAGACAATGCCCTTTAACTGTATTCCTATGGTGAGCTCATTTACGATCAATTTCAACTTGTTTTTCTATATTGTATATAAAAACATATTTAACAGAAAGATCTACAATAATTAAATAATATCAGGGCTGTATTAGTTTCCTGGAGCTACTATAACAAGTTATCACCAGAGTTCCCGTCGTGGCGCAGTGGTTAACGAATCCGACTAGGAACCATGAGGTTGTGGGTTCGATCCCTGCCCTTGTTCAGTGGGTTAACGATCCGGCGTTGCCATGAGCTGTGGTGTAGGTTGCAGACGCGGCTCGGATCCCGAGTTGCTGTGGCTCTGGCATAGGCCAGTGGCTACAGCTCCAATTCGACCCCTAGCCTGGGAACCTCCATATGCCATGAGAGTGGCCCTAGAAAAGGCAAAAAGACAAAAAACAAAAAACAACAAAACAGTTATCACCAAACTTGGTGGCTTAAAGCAACAAAATCTATTCTTTCACATTTCTGGAGGCCAGAAGTCTGACATCAAATAGGGCCATGCTCTCTTCAGAGATTCTAGGAAAGAAGCCGATCCTTGCTCCTTCTAGCTTCTGGTGGCTACCAGCATTCCCTGGCTTATAGCCACATCACTCCAGTCTGTGCCTCTGTCTTCACGTCTCCATCTACCTTTTTTTTTTTTTTTTTTTGACAGCACCTGCGGCGTGTGGAAGTTCCCAGGCCAGGAATCGAACCCACACCACAGCAGCAAACTGAGCTGCTGCAGTGACAACACAGGATCTTTAACCCACTGCACTGCAAGAGAACTCCACCCACCTGCCTCTCTTTTACAAAGACATTTGTGATGACTCTTAGGGCTCACCTGGATAATCCAGGATAAACTGAAGGGCCTTAATCATACCTGCAAAGATCCTCTTTCCAAATAAAATTACACGTACAGGTTCCAGGAATTAGGTCCTGATTATTCAGCCTAGTACAATGGTCTTTTCAGTGTTCCAAATAATGTATTATTGAATAATAGTATAAATATAAATTATAAATATAGTTTATATTTAAATAAATAATAAAATACATAATTTATATATACCTATGTATAAATCATTACTACAATAAATACAATATAGAAATATAAAATAGTCATACAAATAAACAAATGCATCTATGAAAACTTTACAATTGAAATGACTGATGAAGTTATGTCAGAAATGTGCTCTTGACAGTCGCTGATGTATGAGGAACTAAAATCTGGAACTAAAAAGCTGGTTAGTAAAATCTAGTAAGCCTCTTGTTGAAATGCGTCATACATTTGCAGCATTAATTCACTGGGTGCATTTCTGAGTACTTCTAGAGCTCTCAGGACGTATTTGTCAATAATGCTGACCAGTACAGAAAGCAGTTTCCCAGATTAAAATTTATTAAGAACTACTTCCTGTCTACACTGTCAAAAGAAAAGTGTCATATATAGGGAACATTTCTATAGAGAGAGAGCAAATCAAAATTAAAACTGTAGTAAAGATTTGTTTCCATCAAAGCATGGTGGAAAACTCTTGAGTAATAAATTGTTACACCCCGCTGGCTTTGAGCTCCTAGTTGTTGGAATTAAATCTTGGAGTTGTCTGTACTTTTGAGTTCCATATTTGATTTGTATAATTTATACAGAGTGACTTTATAGTTTTGTAATTGTTCTTACTGGAAAATAAATAGTATACTAACTGTTTTTTTTTTTTTTTACTTGAGGAAGAGATAGGGCTTCTTCTTTGTTTTATTATTTGTTTTGTTTTATTTTCACAAAGGAATAATACGGCCAAGCATTTGTTCCGCTTGAAACAGATTTCTTCGTTTGGCTTCTGTGCCACCAGAGTCCTCCTCCAGCCTCACTGGTTTCTGCTTGTCTCTTTTGCTGGGGCCTCTCCTCCTCCTGTGAGTCAAATATTGGAGCACTCCAGGGTGCAGCCCTGGCACACCTCTTTTCTATCTACACTCGCTCCCTGGGGATTTCATCCAGGGTCATGGCTGTAAAACCCCAGCACGGTCTCCCTTAAACTCCAGACTCATATATTCAACTGCTCACTCACCATCGCCACTTGATTGTGGTGCCAGTCTGTAAATATGCTAAAAAACCCCTGTGTAGTACACTTTAAGCGGGCTCACTCTATGGTATAGGAATTATATAGCAATAAACCTGTTGTGTATATATATATATATATATTTTTTTTTTTGTCCTTTTTTTAGGGCCGCACCGTGGCATATGGAAGTTCCCAGGCTAGGGGTCTGATTGGAGCTGTAGCTGCTGGCCTGCACCATAGCCACAGCAACACAGGATCCGAGCCTCGTCTGCGACTTACACCACAGCTCACGGCAACACGGGATCCTTAACCCACTGAGTGAGGCCAGGGATCCAACTTGCAATCTTATGGTTCCTAGTCGGATTCATTTCTGCTGCGCCATGATGGGAACTCTAAAGCTGTTGTATATTTTTAAAGAAGAAGAAAAAGATGGTTTAATACATCTCTCCAAACTAGAAGACTATTTTTAAAAATAAAAATGAAGGGGAGGATTCCCACTGTGGCTCAGTGGTAACAAACCCGACTAGTATCCATGAGGACGAGGTTTGATCCCTGGCCTCACTCCGTGGGTTAAGGATCTGCCGTTGTCATGAGCTACAGTGTAGGTTGAAGACGCAGCTCGGATCCCGCATTCCTGTGGCTGTGGTGTAGACTGGCAGCTGTAGCTGCGATTCGGCCCTTAGCCTGGGAACTTCCATATGCCTCGGGTGCAGCCCTAAAAAGACAAAAAAATAGAAAATAAATAATAAAGAAGGGATTTTACCCACAAGGTACCAAGACACAACCTTATTGTTTAAGGCTACAACTAAACAAAGACTGGTGTTGACTCAGAATTAGGGGAACAAATCAATATGAAAAAAATAGGGCGCCCAGAAACTAACCCATGTTCATGTGAGAATTTGGTATATGATGGACATAATATTTAAAATCAATAGAGGAGTTCCTGTCATGGCTCAGCAGAAACGAATCTGACTAGTATCCATGAGGACACAGGTTTGATCCCTGGCCTCGCTCAGTGGGTTAAGGATCCAGCGCCGCCGTGAGCTGTGGTAAGTGAAAGATGCACCTTGGATCTGGCGTGCAGGTGGCTGTAGCGTAGGCCAGTGACTACAGCTCCAATTTGACACCTAGCCCGAGAATCTCCATATGCCAGGAGTGCAGCCCTAAAAAGACAAATAAATAATAAATAAAATCAATAGAACCCATACAAAACCATAATTCAAAAAGATACATGCACTCCAATGTTTATTACTGCACTATTTACAGCAGCCAAGACATGGAAGCAACCTAAATATCCATCAACAGAGAAATGGATAAAGAAAATGTGATACATGTGTGCAATGCAATACTATTTACCCATAAAAAAAGAGTGAAGTAGTGCCATTTGTAGTAACATGGACGGACCTAGAAATTATCATATTAAGTGAAGTAAGTCAGAGAAATACAAGTACTATATGATATCACTTATATGTGGATATGACACAAAACAACGTATCTTCAAAACAGAAATAGACTCAGAGATATTGAGGACAGACTTGTGGTTGCTGGGGGGTAGGGGAAAAAAGGACTGGCAGTTTGGGATTAGCAGAGGCAAATATATAAAAGGATGGATAAACCACAAGAAAGATCCTGCTGTATAGCACAGGGAACTATTTTCATTATCTTGTGATAAACCATAATGGAAAAGAATATGCAAAAGAATATATATGTACAACTGAGTCACTTTGCTGCACAGTAGAGATTAAGACAATGTTGTAAATCAACTACACTTCAATAAAACTTTTAAATAGAACATAAAAATAAAATCAATAGGGAAAAATTGACACCTCAATAAATGATGTTGAGACAACTGGTTATCCATTTGGAAAAGAGGTAGGTCACCAATTCATACCACAAAAATAAATTGCAGAAAAGATGGAGTAAATCCTTACTTATAAAATCACACTAAAACCAACAAGGACCTACTGTATAGCACGGGGAACTATACTCAATATTTTGTAATAACCTATATGGGAAAAGAACGTATAAGGGAAAAGAATCTATAAGGGAACTATACCCAAAATTTTTTAATAATCCATAAAGGATAACAACTGAATTGCTGTGCTGTGCACTTGAAACTAACATGATATTGTAAATCAACTACACTTCAGTTTAAAAATCAATTAAAAAAAAAAAAAAAAGGAGTTCCCATCGTGGCGCAGTGGTTAGCGAATCCGACTAGGAACCATGAGGTTGCGGGTTCAGTCCCTGCCCTTGCTCAGTGGGTTAACGATCCAGTGTTGCCGTGAGCCGTGGTGTAGGTTGCAGACGAGGCTCGGATCCCGCGTTGCTGTGGCTCTGGTGTAGGCCGGTGGCTACAGCTCCGATTCGACCCCTAGCCTGGGAACCTCCATATGCCGTGGGAGCGGCCCAAAGAAATAGCAGAAAGACACACACAAAAAAATAAAATAAAAATCAATTAAAAAACAAACTAAAAGCATATTAGAAGAAAATATAAGAGGATATATGTTGGGCCTTGGGTTAAGGAACAGCTCCTTACAAGGACACCCCCCCAAAAAAAAAACCCAAACCATAAACATAGGCTTCCTCATACTGACTCCTAGAATTGGGCAGACTTACTGTAGTAGCCACTGGTGTTTGCCCCTTGGTGACCAGTGTACCCCGTCTTCCAGCTCCTGGGAATGTTGTAGCTGACAACTTACCATTGCAACCTTCTCCTTGGACTTGCTCTTAGCTCTTGGGGACTACCTTGCTCCATTAGCTTTTTAATGCTACAATTTTGGTGGCTTCAAACAACACAGATTTGCTATCTTATAGTTCTGTAGGTCAGAGGTCCAACATGGGTCTCCCTGGACTAAAGTCGAGGTATCAGCAGGGCTGTGCTCCTTTTTAGATGCTAAGGGAGAATTCATTTCCTTGCCTTTTCCAGCTTTTAGAGATCGCCTGCTGCTATGGCCTGAATGTTTGTGTCCTACTCCCCAAATTCACCTATTGAAATCTTTTGGGAGGTTCTTAGGTCATGAGGGCAGACCCCTCATAAATGGGATTAGTGTTTTATAAAAGAGGCGTCAGAGAGCTCCCTAGTTCCTTCCACCATGTGGGGACATAGTGTGGAGGCAGCAGCTATGCACCAGGAAGACGGTCCTGGCACCTTGCTCCATGGACTTTCCAGCCTCCAGAACTGTGTGAAATAATTTTCTGTTGTTCTTAAACTGTCAATCTATGGTATGGCCCTGGCTTTTGGCCCCCTTTTGCCACTTCTTTGGGCCACGCCCAAGGCGTGCATTAGTTTCCCGGCCAGGAATCGAATCCTTGCCACAGCAGTGACTTGAGCCACAGCAGTGACAATGCTGATTCCCTAACCACTAGGCCACCAGGGAACTCCCCCCACCTTTCTCCCTCTTGAAAGCCAGCAACAACAGGTCAAGTCTTCACACCACATCTCTGACCCATTCATATGCCCCCCTCTTCCATTTTTTAAGAACTCATGTAATTAGGAGTTCCCACTGTGGCATAACGGGATCCATGCGTCTCTGCATCACCAGGAAGCAGGTTCGATCCCAGCCCGGCACAGTGGGTTAAAGGAGCCAGTGTTGCCAAAGCTGCAGTGTAGGTTGCAGCTGCAGCTCAGATCTAATCCCTGGCCCGGAAACTCCACATGCAAAAAAAAAAAAAAAAAAAAAAAACCACCACCAACCCAAAAAACCAACTCAAGTGATTAGATTGGGCTCACCTGGATAATCCAGGATAATCTCCCCATCTGAAGGTTCATACTCTCAATCACATCTGCAAGGCACTTTTCGCCGTGTAAGGTAACATTCACGAGTTTCAGGAATTGGTACATGGGGATCCTGAAGTGGCAGAGCACTGTTTTGCCTAAATTGGAGAAATATGATAAAACGAAATCTCTCCAAACCCAGAAATCCCTTCCACAATGGTAGCAGAGAAAGAAAAACACTTTTGATACTGAATAAGCATTAAACCAGAATGCGATATGGATTACAAATAATCCACAATCTACTAAGGCATTGGCAGGACTGAAAGCGATCTCACCCTTTTGTATGGCAGTCAGATCCGCCCTACTATATACATGTTTTCTAGATAAATGATTATTTCTTCTCCAGTAAGAGGACCTGACAGCACCATTTGTGACAGTTAATCCCAACTTCACCTGGCCACTGGGGTGATCATCCGTGTTAGCTAATGGGCTTTTATTAAGCTAAAAAACAAACTTCTCAGGGGGAAACAGGAGGGGAAGGGATGAATTAGGAGTCGGAGATTAACGTATACACACTACTGTATATAAAACAGATAACCAACCGGGACCTGCTGAATAGCACAGGGAACTCAACTCAGTATTGCGTAAAAACCCTAGGGGAAAAGCATCCGACAAAAAAAAAAGATACCTGTATGTATAACTGAATCACTCTGCTGTACACCCAAAAACAACACGACCTTGTAAATCAACTCTATTTCAGTTGAAAAAGAACTTCTCCTATCTTTACAGCAAGTTGTCGTTTTGCAACTTGGAGCGAGGTACCCGCGGAAGTTAGGCTCCTTCTCTTCCACTGAAATGAGGCCATAAGACGGCTCCCAGGTCTTTCAGAGAGAACTTCCTGGGCCACAAGCTGACAAAAGTCTATATAGTCTTCACAAGGATTTATATACGTTTTGAAGAACGAGAAAGTATTGACAGTTACAGGCTTTCTAAAGCAAATGCTTGGAGAAAAAAGAAGAGGGGCACCTCCTGCCTTGTCAACAGGGAGAATTAACCTTGTTTGGTGTTGGTATTTGAGTCTCCTCCCTGTGTTACCATAAAGCAGTAATTTAGGAGTTCTCATGGCGCTTCAGTGGGTTAAGAACCTGACTAGTATCCGTGAGGATGTGAGTTCGATCCCTGGCCTTGCTCAGTGGGTTAAGGATCTGGCATTGCTATGGCTGTGACGTAGACCAGCAGCTGTAGCTCCAATTCGACCCCTAGCCTGAGAACCTCCATGTGCCACGAGTGCGGCCATTAAAAAAAAAAAAAAAAAAAAAAGACAAAAATAAAAAAAATGAATTGTGGTCGAATAAGAGAATTACTGAATTTTTTACAAATCAGGACATTATCTGCCCTGGGGAAATACTCTTTGAATATATCATCCCTATAGTAAGCTCCTAAATCAGATTCTTGATTCACAAAAAACCCTCTTTCCTCATATACATTAATTTTGCAAATTATGATGGTGCCTTTATTGCTTTTGTTTTGAAATGATTAACTATTGAGTATTATGTTGTAGTTCCTTATGAGTTCCTCCCCAATCCAAGCCTAGGGATTAGCTTAATTCAGAAACCTGATCATTTAGAAAAAATCTTTTGACTGCACCCATGTCATGTGGAATCTCCCAGGCAGGAATCAAACCCATGCCACAGCAGTGACCCAAGTTGCTATGACAATGCCAGATCCCCAGCCTGATGCTCCACAAGAAAACACCTAAATTTTTAAGAGTTTTCTTTTTCTTCTTTTTTTTTTTTTTTTTTTTTTGTCTTTTTGCCATTTCTTGGGCCACTCCCACGGCATATGGAGGTTCCCAGGCTAGGGGTCTACGCCAGGGCCACAGCAATGTGGGATCCGAGCCGCGTCTGCAACCTACACCACAGCTCACGGCAACGCCAGATCCTTAACCCACTGGGCAAGGGCAGGGATCGAACCCGCAACCTCATGGTTCCTAGTCGGATTCGTTAACCACTGCGCCACAACGGGAACTCCGAGTTTTCTTTTTCTTTCTTTCTTTCTTTCTTTCTTTTTTTTTTTTTTTTTTTTTTTTGCTTTTTACGGCCACATCTGCAGCATATGAAAGTTCCTGGGCTGGGGGTCAAACTGGAGCTGCAGCTGCCGACCTACACCACAGCCACGGCACCACAGGAACCAAGCCCTGTCTTCGACCTACACCACAGCTCACAGCAACGCCAGATCCCCGACCCACTGAGGGAGGCCAGGGATGGAACCCTCATCCTCAGCAATACGAATAGCGTTGGTAACTTGCTGAGCCGCAAGGAGAACTCCCTAAGCCTTTTCCTTTTAAGGCCAATAAATGTCTCCTGGGTTTCAGTTGATTACACAGGTAACATCACACATTTACATGATAATTTGGGCCCGTCATTAATTGTCCCATCTTTCCAAATAATTTTTCCAGATGTGAAATGCAGATACTCATGTCAATCAGCTAGTATCAAAGTCTCATTATGAGCCACCAGTTCAGGAGTACAGATGGAAGTGCTAGTGTTTAATGCATATGGTTCTAATGTTTTAAGTCTTTAGGGCAAACTCATGGGTCATGTTTCACATTGGTCGAAATCAATACTTACATTATTATAATAGTCAACCGAATCACGATAAATAATAGGCATCCTCCTTTGTTTATACTGGGAAGGCAGAGAACCGACCTGCCAAAGGTAATCAGACCTGTCTCCTGCTGTTTCTGTCTGTAGATGACAGCTTTCTGTTCGTTTTGTTGTTGTTGTTTGTTTTTTGCTTTTTAGGGCCACACCCGAGGCATATGGAAGTTTCCAGGCTAGGGGTCGAATTGGAACTGCAGCTGCTAGCCTACGCCAGAGCCACAGCAACGTGGGATCCCCGCTGCATCTGTGACCTACACCACAGCCCATGGCAACACCAGATCCCCCAGCGAGGCCTCGAACCCGCATCCTCATGGATACGAGCCGGCTTCGTTTCCGCTGAGGCACAACAGGAACGCCTCCATCTGTTTGTTAATTAAATGTTTCTCTTTACTACATCAACCTTCCAATCAAACCAATTAACAAAACATTTCTGTGTTAAATTTAAAACTCAAGTACCTAGATGCATACTAACTCCTTTTACTTCGTTATCATCAAAAATCACTAACAAAGGTGATCCCGCTTGCATTCTGCCAATAGTTAGATCGTGAGATTGTAAATTTAGATCACGTCCAAACTGAAAGCACAATCCAGAGTTGATTGGAAACATGTGGTTGTGGGAACTATTGGAGTGCAGCAAAAAAATGTAGTGTCACATTCATTTTCTTAGTAAATGTGATTCTTGAAGTAGGACAGCCATGCAGCTTATGAGAACAGCAATCAAGTGTCTAGAATGTCTCTTTTCATGAGTTTAGTATCAATATCTGTTACTACAGAAAAGTCCTATGTGGGACTTGCCACTGTGGCTCACCAGGATCAGCAGTGCCAGGACGAAGGTTCGATCTCTGGCCATCACAGTGGGTCAAGGATCCAACATTAACACAGGTGCGGTGTAGGTCGCACCTGTGGCTCAGATCTGATCCCGGGCCCAGGAAAAGTCCTTTGTGGGAACCACAGGGCAGTCTCCCTGCGACGTGGGCTTCACCTGGAAAGCATGAATCCAGCTAAGTCTCTCCCTTACTTTGACAGCCCTATGGGTGATGAGTACACTTGAAAGTGTTGCTTTAAACCGGGTGACAGCCTGATTTCTTCTAGGATAACTTTTGCAGATGAAGTTTCCCCTTGAAAAGTTTCCCATTGAGGAAGGCGGCAAACTTCCTCCGGTGGGTCCTTCTAGGTCCTAGGACCTCAAGGCTCAGGGTTTCCAGGCAAAAGAGAAGCCTTTTTACCGTTTTAAGTATTGAGCGTGATTTGAGAGGATTCAGTTAAATCAGGCCCAGGACCTGGTCTCAGACCCAAATTCGTAGACCTGCCAAACTCAATCCAAAAGGAGAGATGCCCTGCTTGCTTGCAGGAGTCACCCTAATTTTTAGGGCCGCACCCGTGGCATATGGAAGTTCCCAGGCTAGGGGTCAAATCGGAGCTGGAGCTACAGGCCTACACCATAGCAAAGCCAGATCCAAGCCACGTCTTCGACCTATACCACAGCTCATGGAAATGCCGGATCTTAACCCACTGAGCAAGGCCAGGGATTGAACCCATGCCCTCATGGACCCTCGTCGGATTTGTTGCCGCTGAGCCACGACAGGAACTCCCAGGCCGTTTTCACCTGGTAGGCTGCTGAATCCTAGCCAAGGAGTTGGATTCACTTGCTCTTACAGGAACCTGCAAACATGTGCATAATTCCAGAACAGCAGTAGAAATAAAATGACTTCCTCTAGCCTAGTCAGTGTGCTCTAATATTTCCAAAATGGGAATGGTGTATATTAAGAGAGGCTTCACCACTGCCGGAACAAGAGCCTTTGAAGTGGGAACCACTTCTGGCCATCCAAATGTCACACATAACATTACGAGACAAACTCTCGGACCTCTTACAAGCATTAGTTCTATGAAGTCAGCTGCCACCACGTGCCTGGTAAGATCGGTTAGCGGGCTTTTCCTATGCTTACCTTGGGGGTGGGCTCTAAAGAATTTGGCTGACAAAGAGCACATCTCTTTAATATGTTTTTGCCTTTAAAATCAATCCCTTTTTTAGGAGTTCCCTGGTGGCCTAGCAGTGAAGGACTCAGGTTGTCAGGGAATCGTATTAAAAATTGAAAAAAAATTAAATAAAAAGTGAGGAGTTCCCGTCATGGCTCAGCGGAAATGAACCTGACTAGCGTCCATGAGGATGCAGGTTCCATCCCTGGCCTCGCTTAGTGGGTTAAGAACCCGGCATTGCCATGAGCTGTGGTATAGTTCTCAGACGTGGCTTGGATCCTGCATTGCTGTAGCTCTGGTGTAGGCCAGCAGCTGTAACTCTGATTCGACCCCTAGCCTGGAAACCTCCATATGCCTTGGTTGAGGCCACGAAAAGCAATAAATAAATAAGTAAATGATGAAATATCTCTTATGAAAAAAATAAATTAAAAAGAAGAAAGAACAAGTCTTCTGGAGTTCTCTTGTGGCTCATCAGGTTAAAGGTCTGCACGTTGTCACTGCAGCACTTGGGTCACTGCTGTGGTGAGGGTTCGATCTCTGGCCTGGGAAATTTCACATGTCTTGGGCACAGCCAAAAAAAACAAGCCTTTTATGTTTGGAGGTTGCCATGTTTTAACAGAACAGCTTTTGCAGCTTTCTTAACAAAATGAACTACTGGTACATGAGCAGACAGTTGTAAAACCCCTAACAAACCAGCTATCAGTTTCTCATGAGATTTTTTTTAGTTCGTAATAAAGTAAAAATCCTCCATTTTTTTGTGGGGGCTCGTGCCCATGGCATGTGTAAGTTCCCAGGTCAGGGACTGAACTCACGCCACAGTAGTGATCCAAGCCACCTCAGTAACAACACCGGATCCTTAACTGTTAGGCCACCAGGGAACTCCCCAAATTCTCCATTTTTTAAATTGCCCTGGAGTTCCCATCATGGCTCAGCGGAAACGAATCTGACTAGGAACTGTGAGGTTGCAGGTTTGATCCCTGGCCTCGCTCAGTGGGTTAAGGATCTGGTGTTGCAATGAGCTGTGGTGTAGGTCGCAGACGCCGCTCAGATCCTGCTCAGATCCTGTGCTGCTGTGGCTGTGGTGTAGGCCAGCAGCTTCAGCTCTGATTCAGCCCCTAGCCTGGGAACCTCCATATGTCACGGGTTTGGCTCTTAAAAAAAAAAAAAATGCAAAAGTGCCGTGTTACATGACAGACAGACATAAATGTGTTATTAGTAGACATATTATATGTTTATTTTAAGTTTGGAGCCAAGAATTGTAGCTCTAGTAACTGGTATTAACTTGTCTGCCTGTGGCTTAATTCCAGAGAAAACATGAGCGTCCAAGGCTGTATGATGTCACCACAGCACTGGAGGACTTAAGTGGGTCACGCTTACCTGCAGCACATTGTCCATCGGTAAATATTATTAAATCTGCATTTTTAACAAGAATGGCACATAAATCAGGTCAGAGTTTTCAAATATTGGACTCCTCAAAACGGAGGGAGGGCTATTGTCAATTTCAGGTGTTCAAAAGCCTCTTCAGAGTCTAAGGACAAAACCGGAAGGTCTGGAGGAGCTTCACGCACTTGTCTCACCAGAGGTTTATCCCCTCTGCAAAAATCCACTATCTACAACATTGTACTAGCCTCAAAACTATCTAAGGTTGTTGTTGTTGTTGTTGTTTTAGTAACTATTCCATCTGCAAAATGGGCTGCCTCCTAGACTGTCACCCTCTGGCCTACAGCTGACAACAGAGGGCCTGTTTTACGGCACATAAGCAATAGTGCAATTTGTCTAGTGAGGCCTTATGCCCTTGTGAAGCAAAGAATTGCAAAAAGCCAAAGTATCAATCAGTTTAACATTGATCACTGACCATCTACATTTTGAAAATCATAAATTCTTCTAGTGGAAGAAACTTCTCTAAGTTTTCCTGTAAATGGATAGAAAAAAAAAAAACTGTAGGGGAGTCTCAAAACCCTTGAAAAAATATTTGCTATAAATACAGAACTCTTTCATAAGTAATAAAAATTAGATTCATCCACTAGAGAAAGAGAAAGGAAGGAAGGAAGGGAAGAAAGAAAGAAAGAAAGAGAGAGAAGGAAAGAAGGAAGGAAAGGAAGGAAGGAAGGAAGGTCAATTAATCTTCAACAAAGTAGGCAAGAACCTAAAATGGGGAAAAGACAGTCTTTTCAGCAAGTGATGCTGGGAACCCTGGACAGCCACATGTAAATCAATGAAACTAGAACACACCCTCACATCATGCACAAAAATAAACTCAAAATGGCTTAAAGGCTTAAACATAAGACAAGACACCATCAGACTCCCAGAAGAGAACAGAGGCAAAACATTCTCTGACATCAACCATACAAATGTTTTCTTAGGTTAGTCTCCCAAGGCAACAGACACAAAAGCAAAAATAAACCAATGGGACCTAATCAAACTGACAAGATCTGCACAGCAAAGGAAACCATAAAAAAAACAAAAAGACAACCTACAGAATGGGAGAAAATAGTTTCAAATGATGCAACGGACAAGGGCTTAATCTCTAAAATATACAAACACTTATACAACTCAACAGCAAAAAAAAAAAAAAAAAAAAAAAAAAAAGACCAACAACCCAATTGAAAACTGTGCAAAAGACCTGGATAGACATTTCTCCAAAGAAGATATACAGATGGCCAACAGACACATGAAAAAATGCTCAACATCACTAATTATTAGAGAAATGCAAATCAAAACTACTATGAGGTACCACCTCACACCAATCAGAATGGCCACATTAATAAGTCCACAAATAACAAATGCTGGAGGGGGTGTAGAGAAAAGGGAACCCTCCTGCACTGTTGGTGGGAATGTAAATTAGTACAACCACTATGGAGAACAGTATGGAGGTACGTCAGAAAACTAAATTTAGAACTACCATGTGACCCAGCAATCCCACTCTTGGGCATCTATCCGGACAAAACTTTCCTTGAAAAAGACACATGCACCCACATGTTCATTGCAGCACTATTCACAATAGCCAACAACCTAAATGTCCATCAACAGAAGAATGGATTAAGAAGAAGTGGTATATATACACAATGGAATACTACTCAGCCATAAAAAAGAATGAAGTAATGCCATTTGCAGCACCATGGATGGAACTAGAGACTCTCATACTGAGTGAAGTAAGTCAGAAAGACAAATACCATATGATATCACTTATATCTGGAATTCAATATACAGCACAAATGAACCTTTTCACAGAAAAGAAACTCATGGACTTGGAGAAAAAACTTGTGGTTGCCAAGGGGGAGGGGGAGGGAGTGGGATGGACTGGGGGTTTGGGGTTAATAGATGCAAGCTATTGCATTTGGAGTGGATAAGCAATGAGATCCTGCTGCATAGCATGGGGAACTATACCCAGTCACTTGTGAGGAAACATGATAGAGAATAATGTGAGAAAAAGAATATATATATATGTATATATATCACTGGGTCACTTTGCTGTACAGTAGAAATTGACGGAACACTGTAAATCAACTGTAATGGAAAAAATAAAAATCATAAAATTCAAAAAAGAGAGAAGGAAAGAAATGAGAGAGAGAGAAATGGAGAAAGAAAGAAAAAAGTGAGAAAGGAAGAGAAAAAGAGAGGGAGAAAGGGACAAAGAAAGGAAAGAAAGGAAGGAAGGAAGGGGAAAAGAAGGAGAAGAACTTTGGAGGGAGGAGGGATGTGAGCTGGGGTTGATGGTAGGAGATGCTGTTCCCAAACTAGGCTTCCTAGTGGCAATGGGGGTGATAGGCTTCTGGAATATGTGAGGACAGGTGGTAGCACTTAAGCATCAGAAGTAAGGTGGGTATAAGTATTGGAATGGGCAGCAAGATTAGAATGTCACCAAAGCTGCCTGACTCACAGGTACCTAAAGAGATGATCAGATAGGAGACTGTGTTCCTAAGAGGAAGACAGAACAAAAACCAACACAGGTACTATGTCCTACTATGTCCTCTCTCTCTCTCTCTCTCTCTCTCTCTCTATATATATATATATATATATATATATATATATACACACACATATATACATATATACACACAGATATATATATACACAGATATATATATACACATATATATATTTTTAAAGATAAAAATTAAATAAGCAGGAGTTGCTATAGCATCAGGTTTTGTTTTGTTTTGTTTTTTGGCTGCTCCCAGGGCATGTTGAAGTTCCAGGGATTGAACCTGCACCACAGCAGCAACTCAAGCCGCTGCTGAGACAACACTGGCTCCTCAACCCACTGAGCCACAAGGAAACTCCTTGAGGTTGCTATAGACTGAATGTTTGTGTTGCTCTCAAAATTCATATGTTGAAACCTAATCCTCAGCGTGCGGGGTTTTGGCGGTGGGGCCTCGGGGAGATGATTAGGTCCTGAGGGTGGCGCTATCATGAATGAGATCCCATCGAAGATCCCTCACCCCTTCTTCCATTTGAAGTTACAATGAAAAGACGGCTGTCTGAGAACCAGGAAATGGGTTCTCCTCAGACAACAAATCTGCCATCACCTTGATCTTGGACTTCCCAGCCTCCAGAACTGTGAGAAATAAATGTCTATTGTTAATAAGCCTCTGGTGATGGTATAGCACCCCCAACGGACTAAGACAGAGGTCGGCCGTCCCAGTGGGAATTCACAACTCCTTTCCCAACTTCCAAAATTAAGCCAGTTCTCAGATCCCAGAACCTGTAAAATGAAGGTGAGGCCCGGTTCTCATGAGGGACAAGGCTACAATATGGCAAGTACGTCCAGCGGTCAATCTGCCCAGACCTTCTCCAGAAAGATCTATGACCATTTGCTCAAGATAGTGGGGGAAAGGGAAATACACCTTCATGGTCTACTGGAACCGGGAAATAAGTAGACACTGATACCCAGGAGGCCAAAGAGCTCCTGGGGCTGCCCTGGTAGAGAGGGCTGTATGAGAGCCAGGTCACAATACGGAGGCGAAGAGCACTGGCTCGGATGAGTCTCAGCGCAGGTCCAGAAGTCATCTCCATAGTGAATAACGGCAACGAACATATGAGCAGTTAGCAGAAACCTTACGGCAGTTCTTTATCTGTAGAGTAAAAGCTGTAATAATAGGAACGGCCCCTCGGAAGCCCCTGAAGCTCTTTCCCCCCCGCCCCAAACCCCTCCGATGGTCAAGATGGTAAATTACAACAAAACAAACACATCCCTGGGTGGGCATGGGGGAGTGGTAAAGATTAGGGTCACTCTCAAAACATTACATTATGTGGAGTTCCCGCCGTGGCGCAGTGGTTAACGAATCCGACTAGGAACCATGAGGGTGCGGGTTCGATCCCTGGCCTTGCTCCGTGGGTTAAGGATCCGGCGTTGCCGTGAGCTGTGGTGTAGGTTGCAGACGCGGCTCGGATCCCGCGTTGCTGTGGCTCTGGCGTAGGCCAGCGCTACAGATCCGATTGGACCCCTAGCCTGGGAACCTCCATATGCCGCAGGAGCGGCCCAAAGAAATAGCAAAAAGACAAAAAAAAAAAAATTACATGATGTAAGAGTCCTGATCCCCATCATGTCCCCGTTTAATCAGTCTGGCACCTGCTCGGTAATAATCCCAATTACACTGACCGAGCTGGAGGTGGTATCTTTTTGTTTTTGTTTGGTTTTTTAGGGCCCCACCCAAGGCCTATGGAGGTTACCAGGCCAGGCGAGCTTCAGCTGCTGGCCTACATCACAGCCATGAGCCACATCTGCAACCTACACCACAGCTCGCAGCAACGCCGGATCCTTAACCACATAGGGATCGAACCTGTGTCCTCACAGATACTAGTCAGATTCGTTTCTGCTGAGCCACGACAGGCACGCTCCGTGCTAGCTTCACTAGAGCAGATTAACACAGCCTCTGGTAAGTGGTAGTGGCTACAGATTTGGGCAGATAGATTCTTTTCGCATGCATCAGGAAGGAAAATCAAAACCAGGTTCCTTTTCCATGGGACAGACACCACCGATATTCCCAGCCTTACCCCAGGGTTATGTTATTTCTCCGGCTCTCTCTCATAATAAAGCACAAAGGAACCTAACCCACCTGGTACCTCATACACCATCACATCGGTCCTCCCTCCTGACGGCATCACATTAACTGGACCTGATGAGCAAGAAGCAAAAGTACTTTGGAGGCCCTGATAAGACACATCCACTAGAAAGTCTGCCATAAACCCTACAACGATTTAGAGGGCAGTCATATGAATGAAGTTTTTCAAGACGTAGTGTCTAGGGAAGCTGGGATATTTTCTCCAAAGTGTTGGACAAACTGTTGTACTTTGAACCTCCCACCTCTAAAAAAATGTCCAGGGAGTTCCCGTTGTGGCATAGAGGAAATGGATCTGACAAAGAACCATGTGGTGGTGGGTTCGATCTCTGGCCTCGCCCAGTGGGTTAAGGATCCGGCGCTGCCATGAGCTGTGGTGTAGGTCACAGACACGATTCGGATTGTGCATTGCTGTGGCTGTGGTGTAGGCCGGCGGCTACAGCTCCGATGCGACCCCTAGCCTGGGAGCTTCCATATGCTGTGAGTGTGGCCCTAAAAGCAAAAAAATAAAAAATAAAAAAAATGTTTAAATACAATACATTTAGATATGTCCAAAGGTGGGCCCCTTGGAGTCTGGAAGCAACACGTTCTGAGCTTGGGAATATGGCACTGGTTTGTTTAGGGAGTGACATGGAGGGCGAGGAGGGGCTTGTAGCAAGTCCAAGCTGTTACTATACGTAATCCTGCCACTTGGGTCACATGATCCAGAAAGTTCCATGATACTAGAGGTATCTGTGATTGAAAAAAAAAAAAGGCCTCATGGAGTCTCTGACAAGGCCAAACGGGAACAGTGCAGTGAAGGCCCTTGGGGTTCCAGAGCAAGGCCACACCATCTAGAAGCAGAGAACCATATACCATTTGCAAAGGAGCTCCAAGCACGCCACTAGGCCCTAGGAGAGAGAGACTGAGTACCCGAACTTGGGGACATCAAGAGACCATGTTCCCAGAACTGCCCGTCATGAGCTGGGTTCTGTCAGGTCACCCAGTCATAAGACTGGGCAGAGCCAGCAGCAATCCATTCTAAGACAAAGTGGTACCTCCAGCAGGAAGCTGTAGGAACAGGTGGGCCAGACACTTACGTCACCCACCACAGTGGCACGGGGCCTCTCCCTCAAACCACACTCGGCCACATGAAAGGGAAGCATCCCTTATGACCAGCTGATGCACAAGGAAAGTGCTCAGACGTGGTTCCGGGGGACGGCTGGGCTCAGTGTTTGGGCACAAACCGAAAAGGCGCAGCTGCTTCCCTCTGGCCCCACGCAAGGATGCTCCTGATGGACAGTGGGCAGAGCTTTTGGTGCTGCACGTGGTCATCCACTTTGTGTGAAAGGAGTGGCTTGGAGGTGTGTGATATGTGATACATATTGGTTCATGGGCAACAGTGAACGGTTTGCTTGGTCGGTCAGGGGCTTGGCAGGGACAGATGGAAAGATCGGGGTCAAGGGGGTCTGAGGAAGAGGCACGTGGGTGGCTTATGGAAATGGGCACAAAGTGAAGGGTTTTGTCTTTTTTGTTTTGGAGGGGTTTTGTTTGTTTGTTTCTTCAGTTTTTTGGCCGTGTCCACAGAATGTGGAAGTTCCTGGGCCAGGGATGGAACCCGTGCCACAGCAGTGACCTGAGCCGCAGCAGTGAAAACACTAGATCCTTAACCAGCTGAGCCATCAGGGAACTCCTGAGGTTTTTGTCTTTTTACATTAACACCCACCAGAGAGCATCTGCTGCAGAAGCAGCATAAACGACCAAGGAGACAGGATGACCTGGCCAGCAGACATCAGCCAGTCTGTCCTCTGCCACCCCAGTCCTTGAACAATGGACTAGACAGCGTGGCAGTGATGGAGGCTAGGCATGGGTCCATGGGCATGGGCTTCGCGGATCTGCATATTGCCGTGGTCAACGATCTAAACTTGCAGCAACAGAGACCAACACCAAGTCCCCAATATGACACTGTCTCTTGCGGCTATCAACCAGTCACCTGCTGCCAGAATGATTACATTTGACCCCTTCCCTTTGCAAAGGTCAACCATTCATTCTGACACCTATGTGCCAAGTACGGACTCGCCTTTACCAGCTCCCAAAGCCTCTGGCAGCACCACTATCAGAGCATCTGACCTACCGACACATGCCAAAGTCCTAGTGCCCAGCTCATAACTGGGCATGTCACTCCTCCCATGGAGACAAGCAAGTGAGGGGCATGGAGAAGCCGGGAGTGTTACTGCAACTGGGGTTGGCAGGGGGAGGGTACGTTCCGTACCCCCTTGCCTTGGGTGGGGTTCCCCAGAAGCAGATGCTGAGATGTACATGCAGAGACCTTAAGGAAGTGCTCCCAGGGGGACCTGGAATGGAGGAAGCGGGAGGGGAAAAGGGAAGGCGTTAAACAAATGTGCACTTTCCGGCAACATCTTGCGGAGGAGCACGCTGAATGTAAATTCTGCCTCAGAGTGCGTCCCCATCCGAGGCAAAGGAACTACATTTTCAGACCCCCACAGCAGTCCGCCATCCGGGAACAACCGTCCACAGCTCGCAGGAGGGGAGGAATGGGGTTGTGTAAGGATGACGAAACTCACAGGCAGTGGCCGCTCTCGGCGGGTGCAAAGCAGCGCCACTGACCCCAACACAGGTGCAGGCCTTTAGAAGCAGACATACAGGAGTTCCCGTTGTGGCTCAGTGGAAACAAATCTGACTAGCATCCAGAGGACGAAGGTTCGATCCCTGGCCTCGCTCGGTGGGTTGAGGATCCGGTATTGCCTTGAGCTGTGCTGTAGGTCGCAGACGCCACTCAGATCTGGTGTTGCTGTGGCTGTGGTGTAGGCCGGCAGCGGTGGCTCTGATTCAACCCTTAGCCTGGGAACTTCCATATGCTGAGGGTGTGGCCCTAAAAAGACAAAGAAGAAGAAGAAGCTAACTTACACAAAAACCAGGGGAGTTGTGCTCACAAATCCCTGGGGGGATTAAACAGATTGGAGGTAGATGAAAAACACTGCTGTTTTCCTTTTCACACTCGTTACTCTCAGTACTAGCCACCAAATATATGCGGGGTCCTCCCCCACCAGCCAATTCTTTGACCCCAGCTTGAGCGTCCTACAATTTACCTCAGCTCTGACACCATCTACCTGAAGACAGCGTCAGCTCCAACAGGTTTAGGGCTCAGTCCCAGATTGTCCCCACATCAGATGCCCATCACAAATCCAGGTTGTCACCTGGGCTTCTGACCCACAGGCTGTAAATCAGAGGGTCCCAAGACTCCCTACTAGGTGTATTAATTTGCTAGAGTGGCCCAGAGAACTCAGGAAGCCAATTTACAGCTGACCCTTGAACAACACGGGTTTGAACTTCAAGTGTCTACTTACGGGTGGATTTTCTTCAGTAATAAACATTCCGATTAGTACAGGATCTGCCCTTGGTTAATCTGAGATGTGAAACCTCAGATACGGAGGAACTGCCCGTAGGAAGTAGATTTTCAACTGCTCCCAGGGACCCTGCCTCTAACCCTCAAATTGTTCCAGGGCCACCTGTACTTCCTTTTGTGGCAGGAAGGAGGCCCCTTCCAGACTCTGAGCATGGGCTCTTGTCCAACACTCAGAGAAGAATTGTCCAAAGAGACATAAGTACTGAAAAAGCGAGACTTTATGGAGAGAAGCAGGGTGAGGGAACCCAGCACTGTTCTGCCACATGGCTGGCAGTCTCAGGTTTTGTGGAGGTGGGGGTTAGTTTCCCCGCTTGTCTCCAGCCGATCGTCTTGCTTGGCCCATATTTGGTCTGACTTGGGGTCCTTCCTGGAGGCAAAAAGCACCTCTCGGCCAAGACGCCAAGATTCCAGCGCCAAGGATTCTGGGAGGTTGGTTGTCTCCTCCCTCCCAGTGGCCCCTCCCACATCCTCCTGCTTAGTCTTCAGGGCTGCACCCCGTTCCTTATCAGGGTCTCCTATTAGACAGCTCGTGCAAGGGGCTATTATTGTGGCTGGTCAAGGTGGGCGGTTTCAGTCAGTGGTCCCCTAACACCATTGCCGGTTTATTTAAAAAGGATACAAATATATCAGAAAAGAATATAAAAGGAGAACAATGTGAAAAAAAAGAATGTATATAAATGTCTGACTGGGTCACTCTGCTAGACAACAGAAATTGACACAATATTGTAAAGCAACTATAATAAAAAAAAATTTTAATGGAGGAAAAAAATGGGAGTTACCGTCATGGCACAGTGGTTAACGAATCCGACTAGGAACCATGAGGTTGCGGGTTCGGTCCCTGCCCTTGCTCAGTGGGTTAACGATCTGGCGTTGCCGTGAGCTGTGGTGTGGGTTGCAGACGCGGCTCGGATCCCGCGTTGCTGTGGCTCTGGCGTAGGCCGGTGGCTACAGCTCCAATTCGACCCCTAGCCTGGGAACCTCCATATGCCGTGGGAGCGGCCCAAGAAATGGCAAAAAAAGAAAAAAAAAAAAAAAAAGAAGGAAAAAAATGGGCAAAAAAAAAAAAAGATACAACTTACAACTGAGGAATATCCAAATGCGAGAGATGCCCTGGGCAAGGTCTGTGGGAAGGAATGCAGAGCTCCCAAGCCCTCTCCAGGCTACCATTCTCCCAGCACCTCCACATGTTCACCAACTGGGAAGCTCTCTGAACCCATTCTTTTGGGTTTTTATGGAGGTTGCCTTCCTTAGGCATGAACCATTAAATCATTGGTCATTGGTGATTCATTCAGCTTCTAGCCCCCTCCCTTCCCTTTATACATTCTAATCTCAGGGTTGGTTCCCCTGGCATCCAGCCCCATCCTTAGGGGCTTTCGAAAAGACATCTTGTTAACATAAAGTCAGAGGTGGTTCAAAGGGTCCTGTTGTGAATAAGAAAAGATACCTTAATCTCTCTTATCATTTAGGAAATTCCAAGAATTTTAGGAGCTCTGAGCCAGTAAGGGTGAGAAAGACCACCATTATGTTCCTATATTTCTTACTGAATAACACAATATCCCTCGTGGCGGTCTGGGGAGACAACAACGGTAACCACTACACACCTCTAACATTCATCAGCTTTCTAAAAATACACCTTTATTATGGGAGTTTCCCTTGTGGTGCTGCAGAAATGAATCCAACTAGGAACCAAGAGGTGGTGAGTTCCAACCTCCTGGCCTTCCTGAGTGGGTTAAGGATCTGGCACTGCCGGGAGCTGTGGGGTAGGTTGCAGGCGTGGCTCAGATCCTGCATTGCTGTGGCTATGGTGTAGGCTGGCAGCTATAGCTCCGATTGGACCCCTAGCCTGGGAACCTCCATATGCCATGAGTGCGGCCCTAATAAAAAAAGAGAAAGAACGCTATGTAAGCCAAGACATGGAAGCAACCTAAATGTCCATCGACAGATGGATTAAGAAGATGTGGTACATGTATACAATGGAATACTATTCACCCATAAAAACGAATGAAATAACATTTGCAGCAACACGGAGGCAACTAGAGATTCTCATACTAAGTGAAGTAAGTCAGACAGAGAAAGACAAATACCACATGATATCATTTATATGTGACATCTAAAATATGGCACAGATGAACCTATCCACAAAATAGGAACAGACTCACAGACATAGAAAACAGACTTGTGGCTGCCAAGGGGGAAGGGGGAGGGAGTGGGATGGACTGGGAGTATGGGTTTAGTAGATGCAAACTATTGCATTTAGAATGGATTAAGCAAGGAGGTCCTACTGTATGTACAGCACAGGGAACTGTATCTTGGGATAGACTATGATGCAAGAAAATATAAGAGAGGGAATATGTATATATATACATATGTATGACTAGGTCACTTTGCTTGCTGTATAGCAGAAATTGGCACAACATTGTAAATCAACTATAAAAAATTTTTTTAAAAATGCTATGTAAAGGAAATCATATATCATGTAACATTTGAGACTGAATTTTTTTGGCCATGCCCTCGGCATGCAGAAGTTCTCAGGCCAGGGATTGAACCCGTGTCACATCAGTGACAATATCAGATCCTTAACTAGTAGGCCATTAGGGAACTCCCAGGATTGACTTTTCACTTAGTATAATTTATCTAATTTGTGGCATGAATCAAGTTCATTCTTCTTTATTGCATATTATTCTATGCTGTGCAGGTAACACATTTTGTTTAACCATTCATCCACTGAGCTGCATCTGGGTTATTGCCAGCTTGGGGCTACTATGAATTAAGCTGCTTTATACATTTGTACACAGGTTTTTCCATGAATTTAAGTCTTCATTTTCTGGGACAAGTGGCCAAGCGTGTACTTGCTGCATCCTATGGTCAGTGTAAGCACAGTTTTTAAAGAAACTACTAAAATATTTTCCAGAGCGGCTATGCCATTTTCCATCACCACCAATAATGTATGAGTGATCTAATTTTGGTACATCCTCACCAGTATTTGGTGTTATCATAATTTATTTTAGCCAACCCGGTAGGTGCATAGTGATATCTCACTGCAGTCTTAAACTGTATTTTTCTTTTTTCTTTTGTGTGTGTGTCTCTTTAGGGTCACCTCCGCGGAATACGGAGGTTCCCAAGCTAGGGGTCGAATCGGAGCTACAGGTGCCAGCCTACACCACAGCCATAGCAACACAGGATCCGAGTCGCATCTGCGACCTACACCACAACTCATGGCAACACTGGATCCTTAACCCACTGAGCGAGGCCAGGGATTGAACCCGCAACCTCATGGTTCCTAGTCGGATTCGTTAACCACTGCGCCACGACGGGAACTCCTTACCTAATTTCTAATTCAATTGGTTTTCTACTTTTGAATTTTGAGAGTTCCTCATAAATACTAGATACAAGGCCTTCGTCAGATAAGTGGTTTGAAAATATCCTCCCCCTTGGAGTTCCCGTCATGGCTCAATGGAAACGAATCTGACTAGTATCCATGAGGACATAGCTCCATATGCTGCAGGTGCTGCCCTAAAAAGCAAATAAATAAATAAATAAATAAAAATAATAATAAAAACAGAAAGAAAGAAAAGATTTTCTCCCAGTGTTCAACTGGGCTTACTACCCATTTAACAGTCTTTTGCAAAGCAAAACTTTTTTGTTGATGTTTGGCTGCACCTGCGGCATGTGGCAGTTTCCAGGGCTAGGGACCAAAACTTTGCCACAGCAAAGTCTCTGCAGTGACAATACTGGATCTTTAACCTGATGCACCACGAGTGACCTCCTAAACCTCTTTATTTGATGAGGTTCAATTTTGCCATTGTTTCCTTTAAGGATTGTGCTTTGTTTTGGTCTTTTTGTTAGTTGGGGGGGTACATCTTTTTTATTTTATGGCCGCACCCGCAGTATATGAAAGTTCTTGGGCCAGGGATCAAATCTGCATCTCTGCAGTGACCTGAGATGCTGCAGTTGGACTTTCTTTTTTTTTTTTTTGTCTTTTTGCCCCTTTCTAGGGCCGCCGCTGCGGCATATGGAGGTTCCCAGGCTAGGGGTCCAACAGGAGCTGTAGCCACTGGCCTACACCAGAGCCACAGCAATGCCAGATCCGAGCCACGTCTGCAACCTACACCACAGCTCACGGCAACGCCGGATCCTTAACTCACTGAGCGAGGCCAGGGATCGAACCCACAACCTCATGGCTCCTAGTCGGATTCGTTAACCACTGAGCCACGAGACAGGAACTCCTGCAGTTGTATTCTTAACTCACTGCACCAGAGCGGGAACACCCACATCCTTGTTTAACTCTTGACATTGGTATTTATGTCTTTTCTCTTTTTATCTTTGTCAATCTGACTAGAAGTTTATCAATTTTATTGATTTTTTTTTCAAGAATCACTTTTTGTTTCTATCGAATTTCTCTATTTTTTGTCCTTATATAATGATTTTGAATTTTTTCCATTATCGCTGGCTTATAGTGTTCTGTCCATTTTCTGCTGTACAGCAAGGTGACCCAGTTTGGTTTTCCAGTTTTTAATTTCAGTGATTTCTGTTATTATTTCCTTCCTTCTGCTTTCTTTGCTTTCATTTTGCTTTTTGTCTTCTAGTTGCTTGAAGAAAGGAACTTATATTATTGATTTGAGGCTTTTCCTCTTGTCTAAGGTAAATGGCATTTCGGGTTATAAATTTCTCTTTCGTGGGACTGTGAAATGGTAGCCACTTTGGAAAACAGTTTTGTGTCGATTCAAAACGGTAACCAATGAGGTACCGTATGACCCAGCAGTTTCACTCTGAGGTCTATACCCAGGAAAACTGAAAGCGTGTTCACACAAAAACCTGCACAAGGGTGTTCACAGCGGCATTATTTATGACAACCAAAAAGTGTAAACTACTCGAGTGTCCACCAAATAATATTATTTGATTAAAAAAAGCTCTGATTTATGCTACATGGATGAATCTTGAAAATATATTGAAAGAAGCCAGTCACATTAGGCTACATATTGTATGACTCCATTTACATGCAGATAAAAAATAGGCTACATATTGTATGACTCCATTTACATGCAGAAACAGAAAGTACATTAGTTATTTCTAGGGCCTGGGAGCAGGGAGGAATGGGAAGTAACTACAAATAGGTATGGGCTTTCTTTTTGGGGCAATGAAAGTACTCTTAAATTAGACAGTGGTAATGGTTGCATAACTCTGTGACTCCACTAAAAACCACTGAATTCCACACTTTAAAAGGGTATATTCTATCTCAATGAAGCTACTATATCAAAAACAAAAAAATATTTCCCTTTCAGCACGGCTTTAGCTGAGTCCCACATATTTTTGATATATTGTATTTTCGTCTCCATTCAATTCTGTGTACTTTTCGAAAATTTCCTTTGAGAATTTCTCTTTGATCCATGGATTATTTAGCAAAGCTAAAGTTTTATTTCTAAGTGTCCACTGATTTTCCTGTTGCATTTCTGTTATTGATTTCTAGCTTGGTTCCATTACAGTTAGAGAACATACCCTTTTTTGTGGTAGGCAGAATAATGCTCCCCCCAAAATAGGTCCCTGTTCGATCTTCAGAATCTCTAAATATGTTACGTTACATGGAGAGGAGGAGTTCAAGTTGCAGATGGAATTAAAGTTGCTAATCAGTTGACATAAAGTAGGGAGATTGTCCTGGATTATTCATGTGGGCCCAGTCTAATCACATGAATCCTTAAAAACAGAAGAAGGAGGCAGAAGAGGGCTACAAACCTAAGAATTTGACAGCCTCTAGAGGCTGGGACCATCCCTCAGTTTACAGCCTATAAGTAAACATGGACCTCGGTCCTGTGATCACAAGGAAGTGAAATCTGCCAACAAAGCAAATGAGCAAAGAAACAGATGCTCTGCTCAAGCCTAGAGAGAGGAATGCAGCCATTCTAACACCTTAATTCTACCCTGATGAGACTTGGACTCTAGCTCTCCGTGTTGCAGTCAGGCAATGTCCCAAAGCAGACAACTGGAGTGAACAGGTGGCTTCCCTCATGTGTCTCCCTTTTCTCAGGGCTATACTCCTGGAATACTCACTGAGCGAGGCATGAAAATAGTTGTCTCCTTTTATTGGGTCCCACTTTACAGTTGTGGATGGTGGGAAAGCAGGTTCAGTACCAATTACTCCATCATGGTCAGAAGTGGAAGTTGCTTTTTTTAAACTTTTCTGTGTGTTACACTGCAACTTTTTAAAATTGTTTTTTTTGTTTTGTTTTGTTTTTGTTTTCTTTTTAGGGCCCCACCTGCGACATATGGAGGCTCCCAGGCTAGGGGTCGAATCAGAGCTGCAGCTGCCAGCCTACACCACAGCCACAACAACTTCGGATCCAACCCACCATCTGCGACCTACACCACACAGCTCACAGCAACGCTGGATCCTTAACCCACTGATCGAAGCAAGGGATCGAACCTGCAACCTCACGGTTCCTAGTCGGATTTGTTTCCGCTGCACCACAACGGGAACTCCTAAAATTGTTTTTTAAAAGCTAAGGGAAGATAACTACAATACACAGGTAGTTTACTCCTTAGGAATAAAGATTTAGGTTATAGCACCAAGCAAAATATCATTAACTGAGGTAAAAGGGCATATAAAATGGATCTTCTAGAAAGAATAAATACCAATTATGGCCTTGTGACCAGTTACCTAAGTAAGAGTTGTAGATGCCACCTGAATTTTGTCCCTGAATGCATCATACTCTTGTTTCCTCCCAATACTTCATAGAGCATGCTGGGGGATAAATTTAACATTTTTAGTCCATTTATGTAGGAGAACATAGAGATAAGATCCCAGAAATTTTGCACTTGGAGTTGAATGCTATTACTCACACAAGTTTGAGTTGTCTTTCCTTGGGGTGGCCACGGAGCAGCACACTTTGGGATGTATGCAAAATAGTTCAGTGTGTGAGGCAGAGACATTTTTGGAAGGAGGGGGAGCAAAGTCTATTCATTCATTCAACAACACATCTCTGTTGAAGTCTTATACTCCGCCAGGCTTTACATCAATCAACAGGTAAAGTTCCCTGACCTCAAGGAGGTTATAGTCTAACAAGGGAAGACAGAAAATAGATAATGGATATAATAGGTAAATAATATAGTGTGTAAGAAAGCACTAAAAATTCTGGGGGGGGGGAAATAAGAGCAGGGTAAGGGAGTTCAGGCATGTTGAGCATGGGCTGAGATGCAATGGGCAGACTGTAGCACCAAATAGGACCATCAAGGTTGGCTTCATGGGGAGTGGATCAGAAGCCAAGGCTGACACGACTGGGATCTCTGCTTAGAGTCACCTAAGGCTCATATCAAGATGCCGGCTGGGCTGGGCTATTCTCTTAAGGTTCTGGGGAACAATGAGCTTCCTAGCTCATTTGGGTTGATGGTAGACTTTAGCTCCTTTGCTTTGCTGGCTGTCAGCCTGAGGCTGTTTTCAGCTTCTAGAGGGCTACCCTTAGTCCTTGTGATGAGCCCCCTCTATCTTCAAGCAAGTAATGGCACAGGAAATCCTTCTCATGTTTGAAATCTCTCTGACTTATTTTGCTACCAGCCAGAGAAAAATCTCTGCTTTCAAAGAGCACATACGATTACATTGGGCCTCCTCAGATAAGCTCCCTTTTGGTTAACTCAAAGCCAAATGATTAATAGCCTTAATTATATCTGCAAAATCCCTTTTACCATGCGACATAACAATTATGCCTATGACATGTCATATTGAGGTCTTGGGGATTAGGAGGTAAATGTAGGGGGTTATTTGGAATCTTGCGTAGGAGAGAAACAAAAATAAATAGAAAATCTGAATAGACCTATATCTACCCAAGAAATTAAATTTACAGTTAAAAAAAAAATCTTGGTGTTCCTGTCGTGGCTCTGTGGTTAACGAATCCAAGTGGGACCATTAGGTTGAGGGTTTAATCCCTGGCCTCACCTAGTGGGTTAAGGATCTGGCGTTGCTGTGAGCTGTGATGTAGGTCGCAGATGTGGCTCGTATCTCGTGTTGCTGTGGCTCTGGCGTAGGCCGGTGGCTATGGCTCCAATTGGACCCCTAGCCTGGGAACCTCCATGTGCCGCAGGTGTGCCCTAGAAAAGACAAAAAGACAAAAAAAAAATCTTTCCACAAAGAAAATCCCAGGCTCAGATGGCTTCATTAGTAAGTCCTATCAAGACATTTAAGGAAGGAGTTCATTTCGCGGCTCAGTGGTTAACGAACCCAACTAGGATCCATGAGGATGTGGCTTCAATCCCTGGCCTTGCTCAGTGCTCAGCAGGTTAAGGATCTGGCGTTGCCATGAGCTGTGGTGTAGGTCACAGACGCGGCCCGGATCCCACGTTGCTGTGAGTCTGGCATAGGGGGTGGTTACAGCTCCGATTGGACCCCTGTCCTGTGAACTTCCATATGCCTCAGGTGTGGCCCTTTAAAAAAAAAAAAAAAAAAAGATATTTAAGGAAAAGACACTACCAATCCTGCACACTTCCACAAAACGGAGGAGGAAACATTTCCCAATTCACTTTATGAGACTAGCTTTACCCTTCACACCAGTTACCAATTTACTGCTTCTCGGCTCCAAATGCACTCTTGCTGCTTATTCTAGGAAACTGAATCTGAGCCTTTAAATCTTTTTCCTTTGCCAACTGGCAAATAAACGTAACGTAAACTAAAAGACCTGTTTGCTCTATACCACGGCTCTCAATTTTTCTGGCCACCAGATGTGTGGTTACCGTCTTACACTGGCCTATCCTCTGCCAACTGCTGGGTGGACTGCAATTCAGTTCCATCTACCTGGAGTTGGTGGCAAATTCCACAAGTTAAAAGAGTTCAGTCCTACAAGATCGCCTCCATTTGAGAAGCCAATCACGAGTCTGGGCCTCTGGTATTTGTCACTGAACCAGGGGTTTCCACCACCCCCTTCTCTGGTCCGTAATTTGCTAGACCAGCTCACAGAACTCAGGAAACTGCTCTACTATTCCCCACTTACTACAAAAGGCTTTGTGACTCAGGAAGCGCCAGATGGGAGAGGGGCACAGGGTGGGTTGCCGAGCTTCCCTGCCCCCTCTGGGCTCACCGCCCCCTCAGCAACCCCACACTTGCACCAAACGCGAAGCTCTCCCCAACACCCCTTCCGTTCCCTTAAGAAGGCGTCGGGAGAGGCGGGATGAGATCGTTGGCCACTCCTCTCCCCTCCCTGAGGTCAGGGGTGGAGCTGAAAGTCCCAGTCCTGGATCGCAGCGGCGGTTCCCCGGGCAACCAGCCCCACACCCTCGGGGACTTTCCAAAAGTCGTCTTTTTGAAAGGGGCTAGTCCTGAACCACAAAAGACAATCTTTTCGCTGTCATCACTCTGGAACTAGTTCCGAAACTGGGGACGAAAAACAAGCATTACGACGAAATACTTTTCACCTTTATTTTTATTTTTTTGCTTTTTAGGCCCGCACCCGCGGCATACGGAAGTTCCCAGCCTAGGGAATCGGAGCTGTGGCTACAGGCCTACAGCATAGCAAAGCCAGATCCAAGCCACGTCTGCGACCTCCACTGCAGCTCACAGCATCACCCGATCCTTAACCCACAGAGCGAGGCCAGGGATGGAGCCCGCATCCTCATGGATGCTAGTTGGGTTCGTTACCACTGAGCCACGACGGGAAGTCCTTTTCACCTTTATTACTCTGGAGCAGTTTGAGGTGCTGGGGATGAAGACCCCAAAATGTATTTCTTGCATCTTAACATCACATTAGGTTTGGTTAGTCAAGGGCGCTGGAGAGACGCCGGCCGCCGCCAGAAGAAAAAAGGTTTTGCCTCCAGGTTGAGGTAAGCTTGCTTGGCAGATTCCTGGGCCTCTCCTGCACAGGCAGCGGCTCCCGCCTCAGGCCCTGGGCGCATGGCCCCTGCCGTGCGCCCCAGGCAGCAGCTTCCGCAGAACCCTCCCCCGGAGCAGTTTTGCAGCCGAGTACCACTGCTGTGACACCTATCAACAGCCTTCCACAGTACCCTGGAGGCCAGACTTCTCTACCTTTCAACAATGCAAAGCACTGCCTCTCCACAAAGCCTAGATTTCAGTTCCTGCTGTGATGGAGTGGGTTAAGGACCGGGCTAGCTGCATCTGTGGTTTTAGCTGCAGATGGGCTCCAATCCCAGCTGAGGAACTTTCATAGGTCATGGGTGCAGCTGAAGGAAAAAAAAGAAGTCTATAGACTTCAGCCCTGGGGGGGAGGGGGTCTTCCTTGAGTATTCCATCATGGCCCTAGGAGTATTGTATTTCATTATATCTATTACTTTTTTTTTTTTTTTTTTTTTTGGTCTTTTTTCCACCTGGTCGCAGCTGCAGCATGTTAAGTTCCCAGGCTGGGGTCGAATTGGAGCTGCAGGTGCCGGCCTACACCACAGTCCATGGCAACGCTGGATCCTTAACCCACGAGCTAGGTAGGCCAGGGATGGGACCTGCATCCTCATGGATACCAGTCAGGCTTGTCACCGCAGAGCCACAAAGGGAACTCCGTTGTACCTATTATCCTATCATTGATACCTGGTTCTCTCCTGGGGAATCCCTCATTATTCCATATTAGTTCTTTATATCAAACCTTCCCTGTTCAAAGTCTAGTTTCTCTTTCCTGATCGGACCCAAATACTGAATTGGCCTGGAGATAGACCCTGGGGAATGGCAACTCCAAACCTACAAAAACAGGATTTGGGGCTTGGTTTGTTCATGGCCTTTGGGCTTGAAGGCAGTGCTTCTAGAGAATGAGAAAAGTAGGTTGCTAGCAACCCCCAGCAGGCAGGGGGCATCACAGCGAATTGAGACGTGCCAAGTGAAGCAGTGCTCGGGAGGCTCAAGTTGCTGCTGCAACTGTTCACCATGCCGGCAGCGACCAGAAAAATGGGTGTTGAGTGGACTTTTCTGAGTTTACCCGAGTGCTTACAAAGAAACAAAATCACAAACCTCAAGTCCATTAATTCTCAGTTCAAATCACTGAGAATCAAAGAGCTTCCATGACAATCCTAAAAAATAACTTTATTCTCATCACAGGGCTGATATTCCTGAAAACCAATCATACAGGATATACTGATAAAATGAAAAGGTGGATTCAGTTTCAAGTTTCTCAAGTGAAAAGGGATTGATATGCAATGGGACCCTGAAACTTGTAATGGAGACATGGGTCTGGAACCAGCTGAACCTGACAATCTTAAGCCCCCAAGCCATTCTGAGCTGCCCTTACCAGTTGAAGCAGCTTGTCCTGCAGTATCTCTAGGTATAAGCCTTCCTCTGCTTAGAATCCTGTGATAACCTTACCTGGGGCAGATTCCTTGAAAGGATTCTCCCTTCCACACCCACCTCCAACCATTAAACCCATAATCAGGGTCAAACCTCAAGATGCTCCAGGTGGGCAAACATACACTACAATCCAGGAAGAATCATTCATTTACAGACCAAACTGGGAGTGGACATGTGAAACATAGGGGTTCCACACCACTAAATACTATGGACTAGATGTGTATTTGAAGAGTAAATTTTTTTTTTTAGGGCCATACCAGTGGAATATGGGGGGTTCCCAGGCTAGGGGTCCAATCAGAGATATAGCTGCTGGCCTACACTACAGCCACAGCCGCGGGGCATCCGAGCCTACATCACAGCTCAGGGCAGTGCCAGATCGACACACTGAGGCCAGGGATCGAACCTGAAGCCTCATGGTTCCTAGTCGGATTCTTTTCTGCTGTGCTATGACGGGAAATCTTTAATATACGGTGATGAAATTGTAATAAACAAGAAAGATATAACACCATACCATTTATTTAAAAATATATACATATAAAACAATACATTCAACAAGAACATATACAAATGAAAGAATATACATTAATTAAATGCATTAGAATGATTGCCACTGGCGGGCAGGTGAATGAGTGGGAATAGAAATAAAAAGTGAAAACAGGATTCTCTTGTGACAGAGCAGGTTATGGGTTAAGGATCCAGTGTTGTCATGGCAGCAGCTTGGGTCACTGCTATGGCACAGATTTCAATCCCTAGCCTGAACATTTCCACAGGCCTCGGGTGTGGCCAAAAAAGTGAAAATAAAACGAGGGTCCTGTGTGGACTAATCATGATGTTAACAAAAAATTGAGCATGAATCAGGAGAAAAAGAATTAACACTGACTTATAAGGTGCTGGCTTCCAATTCCAGCTCTGAAGATGACAGATAATGTAGTAGATAAACTAGTAGATTTCATTATCTACTAGTTATGCCAAATTTATCATGTGCTAATGCTAAAAAATATTATTCCCCATTTTACAGATGAGAAAACAAGTACAGAGAGGTTAGGTAACTTGCCTAAGGTCACACAGCTGGTAATGCTGTAGCTGAAACTTTTAACTCAGTTCAGATAAAACTGAGAACAGCACAAGAGAGACTGGAGAGCCTGAGTCTGGGGTGGGGCTGGAAGTTGGGCCAGTGGCCTAAAATGGAAGAGCAGGCACCACAGACAAAAGGGAGGCCAGAGGAAAACTTTCTAATCCTGTCTTTTCCTTCCCACCTCCAATGTGCTCTGGGAAGATCCCTGTCCATCTATCTCATCACCATGACAAGACCGAAAGCAGAGCCAAGGGCTACACTAGTGGGGGCATGTTACGTGCGCACAGGCACACAAGCAGAGCCACCTCCCACGCGCATGAACACACACACACCCTGAAACCCCAAGCCCTATGTCTAGAGTTAGACAATAAACACAAGACCCTCAAGGCAGGAATTAGGGCAAGATCTCCTTAAGGAATGTGGTCATCCCAAGAGGAAAAACTCAAAGGCAATGCCATCAGGAGTTCCCAGCAAACAGCCCCCACAGTGCAGCTATTAAGTTGAAAAGCCTCCAGAACTTACAGGTATGTAAGCTCATTCATGAGCACCAAACCAAAAAAAATCTCCACTCATTTGAGAAGAGCCTCTGACATGGAAGTTTGATGTAGAAAAATTGAAATAAACAACATCAGGGAGGAAAAAAAACCCAGACACCCTGCAGCAATTAAAAGGAAAAAAAAAAAACGCCTTTAGGAGAGTTCCCTGGTGGCCTAGCGGTTCAAGAATTCAGAGTTGTCACTGCTGTGGCTTGAGTTCAATCCCTGGCCCAGGAACTTTGCCAAAAAGGGTACCGCCCCAAAAAAACCTTTAAAAAATTACAAAGACACTGAGGTAATTCAATGGAATTCAATTGCTTAGCAACAAAAGACACTAGAATAAATATAAGCCTATATATAAAAAAATAAACGCTTACCTCACCATAAAAAATGAACCACTAAACTAACAAGCTAAAAAACTATCAAACTTTGTAGAAAAAAGGGAAATATCTTGACCCCAAATTCGATCGACCTATCACTGGAAACCATAAAATGTTTGATTATATTTCATTTCCTCATCAAGAAAAATAGGCATGACACAGACTAGGAGAAAATATTTAGAACACTCATACGTGATCTTAGAGATTTTGAGGTCTGTGGTGCAGCAGGTTAGGGATCTAGTACTGTCACTGCAGTGGACTCAGGTCACCACTGATGTATGGATTCGATCCCTGGCCTGGGAATGTTTGTATGCTGTAGGCGAAGCCTGAGGATTTTTATATTGAAAAGTCCAGTTTAATATAACAATGCTAGTATCTTATTTTTGACAAATATGCCATTCTAATATAAGGTAATGAAGTTTGGGCAAAGTGATGAAGGATAAACAGGAACTCCATGCTATCTATCTTTCCAACTTCTCTAGATGGATTTAAGTTTCTCTGAACAATTGGTCAGGAACTGAGGTTATACTTAAGGCTTCCTCTGCCATCCTAATGCTCAGCCAACATGGCTC
Source organism: Sus scrofa (assembly GCF_054392235.1). Classification (NCBI taxonomy): domain Eukaryota; kingdom Metazoa; phylum Chordata; class Mammalia; order Artiodactyla; family Suidae; genus Sus; species Sus scrofa. The sequence continues at coordinate 122,186,852 of NC_139401.1, forward strand.
TTCCGTGTGAATGCTGTTCAGCTGGCTATGTAACTCAATTGCAATACCCATTTTAAAAAGACATTAAGAAAGCTGAGGCCCACCTCACAAAGCTAAACTAAGTCCGCCCACACTTGCCAAGGAGACCAGACATACACCAATCCCAATCCTCCAAAATTCAGCTTTAGTTAGCTGACTTCCTCCAGAAAACAGGACCCGCAGGCAAGGATGCCTCATTCCTGTTGCCTCTTGTAGTGTAAAACCACTGCCTGGAATCCCTGAGGAAGTGTTTCACTGAGGTGCTCCACTCGCACCCCATCGATTGCTTTCCCTTGAATAAAGGACAAATGTCACTAAATTAGTTTTATCAAGTGCAAATGAACATGAGTCAGATGTACATAGAACAGCAGATAAAGCAGAAAGTTACCAATAGAGCAGCACACTAATAATGTGCTGGTTTAATGGTATCCCTGAGGGGCTTGGTCTCAAGTGGGATTCACCGCCAAATCCAATTAACCATAACCAACCGGACCTGCTTCTCCCAGGAGTTAGCAGGAAATATTAAAAGCACTACAGCACATCTTTGGTATTTCGGCTTCTAGTTCTTTGGTGTTATGGCTCCACTTTCAGAGTAAGGATTAAATGAAATCATCTGAATTACCTTGATGCCTGCCTGAAGCCGCCTCCCCCAAATAAAGGAAGCCTGTCTGTCACAGGCTACCTCAGTGACTGTGTTCCCTGGCAACTGCAAGTCTTAACAGTGCCTGAGAGTTAGGAGTTTGGGGTGGGGGGGAGAGAACATGTGCTGATCAGTTCTTTTTTGGTTTTTTTTTTTGTCTTTTTGCCATTTCTTGGGCCGCTCCCGAGGCATATGGAGGGTCCCAGGCTAGGGGTCTAATCAGAGCTGCAGCCAGTCGGGATCCAAGCCCTGTCTGCAATCTACACCACAGCTCATGGCAACGCCGGATCGTCAACCCACTGAGCAAGGGCAGGGACCGAACCCGCAACCTCATGGTTCCTAGTCGGATTCGTTAACCACTGCGCCACGACGGGAACTCTTTTTTTTTTTTTTGCTTTTCAGGGCTGCCCCCAAGGCATATGGAGGTTCTCCTGATCATTGTTTAAAAGCCTAAATCATTTACTCAATACCAAAAAAGGATAAAAGAACCCAGGGCCACAAAAAAAAATGCATGTTAAGTTTTATTAAGGTTCAAATACAAAACATTCCAAAAAGAGAAAAACCATCTTTTATTCCTAAGTTCTAGATTCAACTACCAGTTAAACAAGGAAAACACAATTATTCTGTTTCTTTTACAACCAGTATAAAGCCAGAAAAATCAAAACAGATTCTTTTTCCAACAGGAGCAGAATCAAGTCTGCTGGGTCAGTAAACTATTTGCCAAACAGCTGTCTGGTTGTTACACCTTCTTCTTGAATTTAGTATTACCATTAAGCTCTACGTTCTATACTACCTTCCAGATTAAGTAAATAAATCTCAAGAGCCAAAAAAGGTCCTCAAGATGCATAAACCCAAGTGATTTAGATTACAGAATGATTGAGGAAGACAGCTATTAAGTGCAATGGCTATTTAAATTTGGTCAACACCCTCCTGGTCTCTGATTAGAAGAGCCAGTCAAAGAAGGGTTACATTTTCTGGATTATTTTCCACGATTGCAAATGTTATGTTAAACAGGATAGTACTGATACTTACTAAGCAAAAACTCTCAAAAGGTGAGTTAGTTTCTTCTAACCCAACAACTCAAAATCTGTTTCCTTTAAGAACATTAGCTTTGATGCTATTGGCTCTAATTTCCAACAGAATAAAACTATCAAATAGTATCTTGATTTGTTTCCAAGACATACGAGGTGGGGTGGGGGGTAAGGTAGGCTTACAAAACACTATTTTTTAAGAAGCAAAAAGCCAAATAGCCCAATCATTTCCAGTTTTTTGTCCTTAAAATTGTGCTTTTTATCGTTTTAGCTGTTTCCAGTTACTTTTTAGTTTCCAGATATTAGTCTTCCCTTTAGTTTCAAGACTAAATCTCAGTTCCTGACTAACTAACACCAAGAAACATTTTACTTGCTGAAAAAAATCAGACACTTATACTGGATAAAATTACCTCTTATGCCTTTCATTTTTCTAATCCAACTTTCTGACAACCAGGCGTAGTTAGGAAGTTCGAAATTGCAGTCAGTTATCTCCACGACTTTAGCTAAAGAAAAGTCAAAGCTGTAAAATCTACACACACCATCTCTAAGAACTTCCTGACTACCTCCACTTACCACTTTCCTTAACTGCGCCCCTTCCTCCACCTGGCCAATTCCTCATTTCAAGAAACTGCCACTCCCTAGTTAAGAGTGCTAACCAACACGGATGCCTTCCTTAGAGCCACAGGAACCCCTGAAAGGCAAAATTCTACTGTCTGCACCAAACCAATTCTGCTGAGGGCTGCTTATGCAACTGTTGTGCCTTAAGGACAATCAGCATTCTTCTGCTTCAACAACTCTGTAAAATGAAAAGCATGCTATCAGGCACAAGAAATCGACTGTTTTAAACTGGAAATCATTCCCCCCCCTTACATATTTTTTACGTAATTTTTGTTGTCTTAACTGGCAACAAAATATTTGCTCGAAGTTGCAAGCTCAAAAAAGCAACCATAAAACCCCATTACAATTCCTCTAAGCATCACTACGGTAATAAAGACTATAAATATTACCAGCATTTCACCAATAAAATTGTTAAAGCAGGGACTCCGTGGCAGCTGCATCCATTCACCATACAGGAAAAAAGTTTAAACTTCACACAAGTGAAAAGTTTGCTCACACACCAAATGCTAATTACACAACTCCAGCCCAGGAGTGGCTTATGAAGGTGGCATTAGCAAACCGTATGCATTCAGATACAGCTAAGAGCATTGTGAGATTAAGTGCAAGTTCTGGTGCCAGGGATTGAACTTGCACCACAGCATTAAAAACACCAGATCCTCAACCTGCTGAGCCACCGGGGAATCCCTACAGCACTTTATACATCTTATCCTCACAAACCAAGAGCTCAATTACTATCCCCCTACCACAACTTGCCAACATCAAGATACCCAAGGCGACAAAGGAGCAAAGCTCTATTGGCTTTCAGACCTGTAAAAGGCACTGCTTTCGAAACTTACCTTAGCATTGCATTTCTCTTGCTGCCCGCTTTATCTAGTGTGAATAAATCAGCACTCCATGACCATCATGACCAAAATTCTCAACCTGTAAAAATTAAATAGGTAACTAGTTATCTCTCTTAAGGAAATCCTTCAAAACTTGCCTACAACTGCCCTCTTCTCCAGAAAGACAAGGCAAGTTCAGACTTGCAGCTTAACGTTATTTCATGTTCTACTATTTCTCTTAAGTGGTGGAAGATTTCATTGGCTTGGGATGGACTGGAATGGCTTAAATGGTTAAGTTGCATGGCTTATGGATTCCCATTCTGTTCCAATGGTGCACTGCCATGTTAAATCCATAAGTTGAACGGACAAAACTTATTTGAAGGAATAAGTGCAGTGTAAGGATTTTTAGTTGGAGGTCTTCAAGTTTACTATATTCAAGAGCATCTTTTTCAACTTCATGGCTGGACCTGGGTCATGCTGCCTCAGGTTTTGCTTTTTAAAGACCACTTGCAATAGATTTTCTCCATACAGTGTAGGTTCATAGAACTAAAAACAAGTCAGGCATCCAACTAAATGTCAAGTTTGCAATGGCTTACAGGGGTAGAGAGAGGGGGACCCCAAACTTAAGCCATTTCCTACATTGACTAAAAGACTAATTTGAAAAATGTTAAAACATATGAAGCATGTTTAAAGGTCTTCATCAAAAATAGATTTAAAAAAAAAAAAAAAAACACCCCCTCCCAAGCCCCAGATCGCCATTGGTAAACAACAGCTTTATTAAGGCCTTTAAGTGTCACACATGCTTAAAAAAAAAAAAATCCAAGTGTTGAATTTGGAGGACTTCTAATACGCTATCGAACACTTTGTTTTCCAAAGTTTTTTAAAATCTAGAAAGCATTTCCATTGCCATGAGGTACAGTGTGTTTCACTGTACTATGAGGAAGGTAAGTGTTCAATTTCGACTTAGACGGAAAAACTAGTTTGCTTTGCTTACCATCTTTGCTGTTTCACAGGCATTTGATGCTTTAAATCTGATGTGGAATGCTGATAGATTCACATTTTAGAAGTCATAAGCCTTTGAGAAGTTGGAGATAACTTCATTGCTTATCTATTTTCTCCTTTGCAATCAAGCTGTTCCTTAAAAGTGAGACACTACAGAGTTGCAAAAATTTGAAACAGTAAGAGCAAGCATCGTTTGCAGCTTCATGGTTGGTTTTGGCCAAACTTTTTATTTAGTATTCTGTAGTTGCTTAACACACACTTAAATGGTCTTATCGGGGGAGGGGGAAAGGGGTTTTCCTTGTAGATTCCCAAGGAAATGTCAGAAAGGCAAAATATGGCCATTATCCATTTGCTTTTTTTGAGTGTTTACTGGGCGAATAGCACTTTCCTTACATATAAGCATCTGATCTCAGGTTTTCATACTGAGAACATTGAGATTTCAGTTTGAAGACATTCTGAAATCCTAAGAGTAGCATAACCCCGACCACCCTCTAACAGCTAGCTTGTTTGAATAGGCAGGAGGAGGATTCATCGCTCCATTTTAGGTGGCTAGACAGTTTGTGGAAGATCTTAGAATTGCTTGCCTCATCATTTACTGGGAAAAATCTTAGAGGAAGTGGCCTTTACGGACACTTTTACTTGGAAAATTACAACACTAGCACACATGTCAAGTCTTAACACATTTAACATTTGCTTATTGAAAGCAATGTCATAAAATCAAATAAGATTAAACATTTTACTTTTTTCCTCACAAGAACATAAAAATTGTGGAAGGGGAACTTAACAGGAAATTTTAAAAAGGTAACACAATTTTTCCTTTTAGTAGTCCTTGGGTAGTTATGACAGAATAGGTTCCACTTTTGTTTGTTTCTTTGAACAGGGATTTTGGTCCAAAGTTTTGTTTGTTTTTTAATATCTGCTTCTGCCTCCCCCTCTATCAGATCGGCTTCCTCCACGGCCACCACCTCTTGGTGCTCCGCGGCTTGAACTGCTGTAGGAATCTCGTGGAGGAGGGTACCCCCTTTCCATAGAAGGGGGAAGCCCTCTTTCTTGTCTGCCAACCCGATCACGACCACTTGAGTAGAGATCACTTCGGCTGCTTGAGTAACTGTCTCGACTTCCACCATATCCGTCACGTGAGCTGCTGTAATCATCATAGCGACTGCTTCCACCATAAGATGGCGGGGGCCCTCGTGTAGGTGGAGCACTACGTGAGTTACCTGCAGGGTCAATGGTCAGGTAATATGGCAACACTATAAATTGTATATAGACAACATTTAAATTTGAATTTACAGAATTCTTGTATTAAACGTTTACTTTCTCAACTGGGAGGTTTTAAACTCTGCCATTGCTGGCCATTAACAGGGATTTGCTCATCTGCTGAGATACGGAAATGGATGGGTTTTAATGTTTGTTTGAAAAGACTGAAGACGGTGTGTATTTCAAGAGGATATTCCAGCTTGTTATTTTATAGTAGACACTCAGCCACTTTCCAGTGATAAGTTGCAATTTTGAACTGTAGACTTTCCTTCATATTGCAATGGTAAACATTTGATCTTGTTAATAAAAAATTTTTAAATTGTATTTTCACTGTTGGGGGAAAACACATAAGGCTGCCAATTTAAGCAAGCAAAATCCCCTCCAAAGCAAGCAAACAGCCTCAAAAAAAAACTTAGAAAAAACAAAAGCCCCTCACAAGACTAGGAAAAGCCCAGCTGATTAAGTTACCCCCTTAAAAGCAAGCAAACAACCCTTTAAAAGCAAGCACCACACAGCCTAATAAACTGGCTCATGAACCTAAAAAACTCAAGCTGGTGATATTCCAAAGACCCTCAACCAAAATCTTACCATAACTCTCATATGAGTCTCTGTAGGAACCTCCGCTTGGATGATCTGAATAGTCACGATCACGACCATAGCCATCTCTATCACTAAATTAAAGAGAAAAACGGTCAAGTCCCAGAACATCAATTTCTAGTTTTTAACAGGAAAAAAAAAAAAAAAGAAAAAACAAAACAAACCCCAAACCGAGCCACGACAGCAACAGCAAGCAACTTACCTATAGCCTCTTGATGGATAGTCATCACGTGAACTGGAATGACCGTAATCACGGTAAGTATAATCTCTTGGTGGTGGTGCGTAATCTCTTGTATCACGAGAACTTGGGTAATCTCTGCTTGAATAGCTATAAAAACAGAAGTAACTTGGTTCATACTTTAGATGAGCTCTCCTTCTACCCCAGTTATCAATGAAACAAAAACGACTCTATTTTTCTGTTACCTGTCTTTAGTAGAATAGCCATCATCTCTTGGGGACAAATAAACATCTCGACGAGAGGGCAGGGGTTCCCTTCGAGGTGGGCCTCCATAACTATCTCTTCCACGTGATACAGGAGCTTAAGGAAAAACAACCACTTTTAAAATCACACCCAGAAAAGTCCAAATGTGAATTTGCATTCAGGCAACGAAAAGTGGTGATATCAATTCAACCAAGTATGACAATAGGGAGCTAAATTAGATTTTCCTCTAAAATTTCTTATTCACATCTAAAATCTTTTCAATGCTCTACATTCAACTGCATGTACTGTACCTAAAACACCTGGAGTCAGTTTTAAGGAACATTTTGGGGATTCACCTCGCAAGCCTTTGCATCATGGTGGCAAGAGAGATTGTCATAAATGGAACATTTACCTCTTCCTCCCATTCCACTGCTACTGCGAACTGGTCCTGAAGGGGCAGATCTTTTAGGAGGAGGACCCCCACTTCGTGGTGGTGGTCCTCTTTTTACTGGAAGTGGTCCCCTGGAAGAACTCATGTTAAAATTCATGGAATAGCCACCATCATCTACATTGAAACAGAAAAGAAAAACATGGTAATACAAGAATCAAGGAAAAGCTACGGAAGTTTTGCCTTATCAGGAATATGACCATTATTCCTGTCTAGTTGGGCACTCCTTCGCTTTCAAGTGTCTAAGATGAGCATCTGTATCTATCTACATATTAGAAAAGCAGAACTGAAGGGTAGTTTTAAAGAAAAATCACAAATCGTTTCATTTTCCTATGACCAACACCACTAATGCCTATCAAAAACTTTCTGCAAGTATTTTCTCCAACAGGATGAACTCCCTGGATAAGGAAAAGCTAACTTAATTATCGGATGACATTGTAATTTAACTTGGGTTGCCTTCTATGTTTTCCCTAAGTCATAATCACTTTTGGTAGATGAACAAGTGTTCTCAATTTCAAAAGAGCTGGGGTCTGTAAACAAGGACTTAACCAAAGCACACACTGGTGATGGTCTGCAGTTCCTAACTTATATACCGAGCCTGAAGGAAAACCAAGTCATTACCCATGTGCCCTCCACGTGAGGGAGGTCCCCTGGTTCCTCCACTTCCTCTTCCGCCTCTAAGGCCTCTTGGAGGGCCTCTGCTTCTTGGAGGTGGAGGTGGTCCACGTCTACCACTTTCAAATGATGGTTTAGTGGCTTGTTCTACTTTGATAGCTTTTCCATCTAAGGACTAAATAGTATCAAAAACGATTGTATCAGTATTTAAAAACAATCTGCAGACCCACTGTGCACTGTGACACCAACATCCTTCGAAATGTTTTACTCATAAACCTAGCACTTAAATGCTTACTCTATAAGGTGCTGAGGATTTTAACGAAACCCTAACATGAATCCACTGCATTGCGCACTGCTTAAACAATGCCAATTTCCAACTCGTTTATCAGGACAAATAACCAAAAAGCCAAATTATCAGTTTCTGGATCCCAGATAAAGTATGATGTAATATTCTAGACTGACAAAGACTACTAAAAGTACCTAAAATCCTCAACTTTGACTACAAAAATTGGTTCAAAAATTACAAAGGGCTGTGACCAGCAGGTTCTAGAAAACACAAAAAATACAACAGCTGCCCTAGACCAGACTTAGATAACAGTGTGCTATTTTTGTGTATTAGGAAACCTAGTATTGCACAAATCTCACCTTTCCGTTCATGTCTCTGGCTGCATCCTTAGCATCTGCTGGGCTTTCAAAGGTGACAAAAGCAAATCCTCTGGACTTGTTAGTTTCACGATCTTTCATCAAGAGAACTAAAAAGTAGTTTTCAAGGGAAAAAGAAGTGTTACTCTAGTTCAAACGGGAAAATAAAACTAAGTCTGTAAAAAGAAAGCTCAGAACTTCTTAGAGGACAAAGTACATTATCATTTCATATGATCAATGCAATCGAAATCATCATAGCTTTCTTTTTTTTTTTACAATAGGCCTCCATATAGTCTCAGATAACTCACCTTCCACTATTCGTCCATATTTGCCAAATACTGCCTCAAGGGCCTTCTCATTTGTTTCAGTATTGAGGCCACCAATGAAGAGCTTCCCAGGGCGATCTGCTTCAACCATTTTTCTCCCCTGGTATAAGTCTGTTGGGGAAAAAAGTGTTACCCTCCTTGGGAAAAGTTCCAGTTTACCTGACAAAAGTATCGGAGCTCATTTTTTTCTTTACTATAAACCATTCCTTAATAAGGTTAAGACACGGAAAGCGATCTCTTTCCTTTGCTAAGCCTCAGCAGGAAACCAATTTAAGTAGTTTGGTGACAGCAGTTTAGTTAAACTTGTTCAAAGAGCCAACGTAACTTATGCCTCCATCCTTAATCCACCTTGGCAATTTTAATTAGATTAACTACTCCAAACTTACAAAAGTAAATTCTACTTTTAATACTAGATATGTTGCCCCCTAAAGATTCAATTATCACATGCCAATTACCCTTGTTTTAAAACCCTTTAGACTCGGTCAAGGTCACAAGCCAAACGCAGGTCCGTGAGACCAAGCCCTCTCCTCCCAAGAGCTTTGCCTCTCTTAGTAAATCTAAGCGGCAATTTAAAAAAGTTTTAACCTAGTTATGGCTCTTCCCCACAAGCCTCTGCCCCGCTGACAAGGTTACCGGCTTTTTTTCTTAAAGAAAGCATCCATATCATCTATTAAGTAACGGAACGTCGAGGCGCGCGCTGTGACACTCAACACTCCGTGACTGCAGCAGAACCCAATTAAAACCCGTCATTAAAAACCGCGTGGAAAACACAAAATGGCGACACTTGGATTCAGCCCAGAAGCGCCGCCGGTCAAGGGAGTAACTTGTACCACCACGGCGGTTAAGAATATTCACAGGGCTTCCTCTCCCAAGCCGCCAATGAACGAGGACCCCGCGTAAAAGTGCACGTGCCCGCCCCGAGCGCCAGCGCCATCCCAATGCAGGTAGCGACCGCGGAGGCGCGGTCCCTCCCCGTCCCGCGCCAGCCCAGACCTCCGCCACCTCCCCCTCCCGCAGGCGAGAGCCAAACTTTCCAGAGAGGCTCTCGGCGAAGCGGCCCCCTGGCGTCCGTTTTCCTCCGACACTCCCAGCTTTCTCTAAATAGGTCGGCACCTCTGGGTTCTTAAAATGGCGCCCGCCACCCCCATCTCCAGGGAGATAATCCCAAGTTCTAACGCGGCAAGAGTCGACGGAAAATGGCCTAAAGAAAAGAACTGACCTACCGGAGGGGTGACAACGGTCCCAGGCTCCTGCGACAGCGGCTTCCTAGCAGCTCGGGACGCGGGAGGGCGGCCGGTCTCGAAGACGGAAGGGAGAAGCGGCTCGCACTACTGCGCAACGAGGGCGAACAAAGGAGACAGCAAACTTTATACTGCCCGGGAACGAGGCTCAAGGACCCGGATGGAGGCGGAGCTTAGAATTTGAAACGCGAAGGGAGGGGGAGCTGTTCCCAGCCCCCTCAATGGTTAGCTCTGCTGTCATTCACTCTTCGCTCCTCCCCTTTTCCCGGGCCCTCCGCTCTCCGGCCAGCCCTAGCGTCTAACCGTTTTCCCAGCCCCCAACCGGTGCTCCACAAACCCGCCTTTTTGCTTTCCGCTGAAATGGTTTTTGGGCTGCATGTAATAAAGAACTGAAATCTATTGCGTGTTCTGGTGGGCTGGGCACGGTACTAGACTTTACACCCATTGACTCAATTCTCAAAACAAGGTAATGAGGGTAGAACTATGCCAGTTTTGCAGAAATGGACAACAAAGAAGTTTCGATAATAAAATCCATTTTCTTCAAATATCTTTGACAAGAATTTTTAGTGAATGGGGAAAATTCTGATAAATGTCAAGTGGGGAAAAGAAAACTGTACAAAACAGCAGACAATCTCCTTACATAGAACAATTACTGAGCCTCTACTAAATGGCAGGCAAGCTCGGCTTGGCCGTGAAGATACAACCCAGAACAAGCCGGACAAGGGCAACGCGCCTCATGGTAAGGCGGCCAGATTTAGTAAATAAAAATACAGGACGCTCAGGTAAGTTTGAGTTTCAGATAACAAATACTTTTTTCGGTATCAGTAGGTTTCAATATCATATACAAGAAAACTTATTCGCTGTTGATCTGAAATTCAAATTTAACTGGGCATCTCGTATTTTATCTGCCGATCCTACTCATGGAGGGGATTGCCAAATTTTTTAATTTTCTAATTTCTTTTAAAACCAAAGAAGAAATGTAAATACAGTTAACAAATGAAATAATTGCATGTTGCGATTAGCGCCAGGGAGGAAGTAAACCAGGTGCTCTGATGCACAAGGTTTAGAAGACCAAATTCGATTTAGCCTGGGAGGAAGGTCTATCTGAAGAGATTACTTTGAAGATTAGATCTGAAGAAAGAAACCTGCCCTGGGAAAGCTGGGGTGGAGGGGAGCGAAGCTTTTCAGAAAAAGAGAGGCACAAAGTGGAGGCAAAGAGCTTGCATGTATCAAGGGACAGAAAGGGAACCAGGGTGACTGGAATTTAAGGGGCTTAAAAAGAGGAAGACAAGGTAGGCAGACCATTCGAAGCCATTAAAGGATTACAGGGACACTGATGGGGCTGTTCAAACAGACCAGGAGAAGGAGGGCAGTGACCTGAATTAGGGTTGTGGCACTGGATGGGGGGGCAATTGCTAGGTGGATAGGGCAGGTTGCATGGACAGGATTGGGGTTTGCTAATGAATCAGATGGGAAAGCACTGGGGTGGAATTGAAGAAACAGGCTAAGTCATTAAGGATGACTAAGTATCTAGTATTGGTGGCCATTTACTAAAATGGCTGCGAAGGAGCAAGTTTGGGAATGTGGGGCCGGGTGGGTAGAGAAAGCTGATGCTCAGAGCAGAGATTAGGGCTAAATGTGTTGCTTTAGAAATAGTAATAAAACCCCGGATGCAGACTATTGCTCATGGAATGGATTTACAATGAGATTCTGCTGTGTAGCACTGCGAACTATGTCTAGATACTTACAACGCAGCACGACAATGGGAGAAAAAAATACGTATACATGTATGTGTAACTGGGTCCCCATGCTGTACAGTGGGGAAAAACAAAGTATTTGGGGGAAAATAACAAAAAATAAATTAAAAAAATAGTACTAAAACTCATTAGAATGAATGAGACCACCAAAGAAGAGAATGCAAAGGGGAAAAGAAAAGGCCCCAAATCACACAATATTAACTATTAAAAAATAGTTAATAGGTGGCAGGGGTTTCCTGGTGGTCTAGTGGTTAGGGTTTGGCCCTTTTAACGCTATGGCCTGGGTTCAGTCCCTGGTCTGGAAACTGAGATCCCACATCAAGCTGCTGCACTCCACAGCAAAAAACCAAACCAAACCAAAACAAAAAAACAAAACCACTAGAAGGAAATATGCTCAGATGTTACCAGTTCAACTTGGAGGAGAGGTAGAATTTAGGGACAATTGTTACTTTTCTTCTTCATAGTCAGTTCCCTTGCCTTGGTGACCGGCAGGTGGTAGGTAGTTCACGATGTTTGGGTTATGGGTAAAAGCTCCAAAGAGCTTTGGAATCAGCTCCGAAAATTATTAACATTAATGGAGGAAAGAGTACTCAGTAGGGCAAGAAAATTCTTGTTTTTCTTTTCCCAGCCAACTAATAACAAGTAAAACAAAAGTCATGTCCACTTGCCTTCAGAAAGAGTTGTGTAAATTATTGGCTCTGGCGATAGTTGGGAATTGGCCAGGTTGGCAAAAACCACTTAAATGCCTGGCTCAACAAGCACAGTCTGCAACAACTCCTCTCCCCCGACAGAACTAGGAGAATCCCCTCCCCTTGCGCCTGCAGGCACTCTTATTTTCTGTCTGATAGCCAGATTGGACCTTCCCTAGGCTCTGGGTCTAAGCCAGGCCTCCCTCAGTCTAGGGGCAGAGCAGGGCTGACTCTCCGGTGTCCCTGGGTCCCAAAAAGGAAACGTGCCTCCCTGTGAAACAGATAGATCCCTCTGGTCTTTGCAGTTCATGCGCCTCATGGGGGGTGGGGGGTAGAGTGCTCTACACAAGGGGACAGCCCTTCCAAGGGCCTGACCAGAGAGGGAGGGGGGTGGGGAATGGCTAGTTGAGGAAACTGTAGGAGACGGACTGGTTCTGGCTGTAGCTTAGCATCTACAGGCGAGACAGAGGACCAAGGAAGTCGCTTGGGAGAGAGGCGGAGGGCCTACTGACTTAGACCAGAGGGCACAGGAGAGGGGGGAGCCTCTTTAAGGGGTGAGCAAGGAAATCTGATTGATCTGAAAGGGGTCACTGTGGCTGCCGTCGGGAGCCTGCAGTGGGGAAGGGAGGGGCAGGAAGCAGGTAGAGCTGATGGCATCCAGGAGAGGGGATGTGGCCAAGCTGAGTGTGAGGGACTTGGGCCACCAGGCAGTCGAATAAGCCAGTCTCATACTGCCCAAAACTAATCTCTGAATCCCATCCTTTCCTTCTCATGGACCTTCGAGATCTTCCCCTTTACGTCTTTCTATTTACTCCTTTGCATTATCATTAAATATAGTTATAATTTTCTTTTTACTCTAATTTTTCCCTTGACCCATTGTTGCTCTCCGGATGCCATCTCTGGAACTGATGGTCTAAGTCAAGCGATGTTAAGTCGCCACAAGGTATCCTTGGATTATAATTGGTGCTAAATAAAGGAATAGATGGTGGCTGAATGAATTGCAAGCAGTTTTTATATACTCCAGGTTTTTTGTTGTTGTTCCTGTTTTTTTTTTGTTTTGTTTTGTTTTGTTTTGTTTTTGCTTGCTTGCATGAAGAAGTTCCCAGGCCAGGGATTGAACCCTCACCACAATAATGACCTGAGCCACAGCAGAGACAAGACCAGATCCTTAACCTCCTGAGCCCTCCCTGGTCATTCCTATGGGATGGGTGCATAGTAAATACTTAATGAATACTGGTGGGAGAGCTCCTGCTGTGGTGCAGTGGGTTAATGATCAGGCTTGTCTCTGGAGGTGCTGGTTCAATGCCAGGTGCAGTGGTTTAAGGATCCAGCCTTGCTGCAGCTGTGGCAGCTAGGATTCAAAGAGGGGGAAAAAAAAAGAATACCAGTGACCTTGTCTTAAATCCCCATCTACCTGAAAAGGGCTCACATTTTTTTTAACTAAACCAAAAGCAATAAAACAAAACAAAAAAAAAATTCTTTCATTTTAAAAGCCTCAACCCATTAAATGATTAAAAAATAACTTTCCAAGTCATCAAGCTAAGGATCACTCTGAGTAAATTGAAGCTCTCCTGTCAGCCTTGCATTTTTACAGGAAGGGCAGATCTAAGTAAGGTCACTCTGCAGCCAGTTATGCCTGTTGTCCTAACTACAGAAAGCTATCCTGCCACATATTCTAAAAATGTCTGTTATCTGGTATGAAGCAAGAAGGAAGGGAGGGAAAAATTGTATGTGATTAAAGATTGGGAGGTTTTCCAAGCCACTGTCCAGAAGATAGCCTACTTAGCTACAACAGGCAAAGAAAAAAACTTTTTAAGGAATGCATGGCTCTGATATCTACATAGGAAGTAGCAGAATGAGTGAAGATATAATTCTACTGTATCCTTCTCTACAATGAAGGAGGTGACTTTTTTTTTTTTTTTTTTTTGCTTCCCAGGGCTGCACCTGCAGCACATGGAGATTCCCAGGCTAGGGGTCTAATCGGAGCTACCGCTGCTGGCCTACACAAGAGCCTCAGCAACGCCAGATTTGAGCCGCGTCTGCGACCTACACCACAGCTCATGGCAACACCGGATCCTTAACCCACTGAGCGAGGCCAGGGATCGAACCCACATCCTCATGGTTCCTAGTCAGATTCATTTCTGCTGCGCCAAGTCGGGAACTCCAGAACTTTGATTTATTTGTTTGGCTGTGCCCTCAGCATGTGGACGTTCCTGGGCCAGGAATTGAACCTGAGCCACAACTGTGACAACAGCCAGATCCTTAACCCACTGAGCCACCAGAGAAGTGTTTTGTTTGGGGGGGGGCACCCTGTGGCATATGGAGCTCCCAGGCGAGGGATCACATGTGAGATGCAATTGTGACTTATGCTGCAGCTGTGGCAATGCCGGATCCTTAACCCACTGTGCTGGGCCTGGGGATCAAACCTGTGTCCTACCACTCCAGAGACTTGGCTGATCCCATTATGCCACAGCGGGGACTCCCATAATTTATTTTTTTATTACTTACAGTTGATGTTCAATATTATGTTACAGGTATACAATATAGTGATTGACAATTTTTTAAAGTTATACTTCATTTATAGTTATAAAATATTGGCTCTATTCCCTGTGTTGAATAATATATCCTTATAGCTTATTTTATTTTTATTTATTTATTTATTTTTTTGTCTTTTTGCCTTTTCTAGGGCAGCTCCCACGGCATATGGAGGTTCCCAGGCTAGGGGTCGAATCGGAGCTGTAGCCACCAGCCTCCGCCAGAGACACAGCAACGTGGGATCCAAGCCTTGTCTGCAACCTACACCACAGCTCATGGCAACGCCGGATCGTTAACCCACTGAGCAAGGGCAGGGACCAAACCTGCAACGTCATGGTTCCTAGTCGGATTCGTTAACCACTGCGCCACGACGGGAACTCCCGCTTTTTTTTTTTTTTCATTTTTTTAATTACTCAAATGAATTTATCAAATCATTATAGCTTATTTTATACACAACAGTTTGTGCTTCTTATCCCCTACTCCAGTTATACTGCCCTGCCCCCCTCAAGCCAGCATCTTAAATTCCGTATTCGCCCAAGGACAAAGAGACAGAGGAGGAGCCATTTCTGGGAGGCTAGCAAGCAAAGCACAGGAAACAAGAATATGGTTGTGGTGCAAATTGAAATTGCTGAGTTCTCCACTGATAAGAGTTTCTAGAGGTAAGACCAGCCTCCCCTTCCTGGCACAGAGGAAGATGCTTTTACAAATGGAGATTTCCCTTCTAAATGTAAATGTCTCTTACAAAAGGGTAACTTCTGGATTTTTTTTCTTTTATTATTATTATTATTATTAAAATATAGTTGATTTACAATGTGTCCTCAAGTTCTGTTGTACAACAAAGTGACCCAATCACACACATTTCCCTGTGCTGGACGGTAGGGTCCCATCGGTAACGTCTTGATTTTTGAAATTTTCTCCTGTGGTCTGCTCTTTCTTAAAAACAATCAGCTCGCAATAATCTTTATGCCAAAGAGGCCTATTTTGACTTTGACGTGGCCAGCTCTTCTCCCCTTTACCGTTTACTGCGATTGAAATCAGGAGCCACGGTATGGCCTTGAGCAGGGGAGTGACACATCTATCTTACCCCAGAACAGGATCACACTGAAAAAATATGCACAACCCAAAAATTGAGAATTATGTTTTCTTTGGCGGAATGTCTGAGGGCTTAAGTCCAGAAGACAGCCTCTCAGATTGCTCTGAGGGACTGCTCCGAAGAGGTAAGGGAGGGACCAGGAATTTTGCAACAAAAACCCAGGTAGTTGGAACATCAAAAGATTGCTGTTAATTAAAGAAAACCAGACATCTCTGGTTAATGAATTTAGTGCTCTTCGATGTATAGGAAGATGCAAGAGTCTGGGTTCTTTGAAATCATTCCTTTGATGTGCACGTTAGCTATCAAGGGCCAGTAACCGGTCCTTTCCCACCCTGAATCTCCGCAGGGTGCACATTTGGGGGTGGCTGCAGCGGCTGAGGGCTTGGCAGCAGGCAGCCAGTGTGTCTCCATCCTGAATTCCCTCAAGGCTCTCTGCCTGGGTGGCAGTAGTGGCTGATGGCTTGGTGGCTGATATGGCAGGCAACATTTTTCATTCATGGGAGCAAGGGTCAGGGAGACCAATTGGAAAGCTATCGTGGGCGTTCCCCTTGTGGCTCAGTGGTCATGAACCCTACTAGTTAATATCCATGAGGATGCCGGTTCGATCCCTGGCCTCACTCGCCTCAGTGTGTTAAGGATCTGGCATTGCCATGAGCTATGGTGTAAGTCGCAGACGCAGCTCAGATCCTGCGTGGCTGTGGCTGTGGCCGGCTCGGGTTCGACCCCTAGCCTGGGAGTGGCCCTAAAAAGACAAAAGACAAAAGACAAAAAAAAAAAAAAGCTATCATAATAATGCCTAGATGGTGCAGGTGGTGAGAAGTTGTCTGATTCTGGTTACATTCTGAAGGTAGAACCAAAGGGACTTCCTGGCACAAAATCTAGATGGCAGGAATGAAAAGATTGGTTCGTTTGACTATAGCGCATTCTTACCTTCTCAAACTGCTTTGATGGCTCACTCATTCGTTTTTTTCAAACTGCAAACCAAATCTGTTCAACAAGTCTTCTCAAAAGCCTTTGTTATTTCCATAACTTTTTAAAAATAAAAACCTAAATGTAGATGGAAAAAAACAATGGAAAACAAGGGTCTTCATCAACGGTAATCATGTGCATTATTTGTAAATATATATTATACATTATAAATTACATGTAACATGTAATTATAACAAAAACTTTACCTTTTTTTGGCCCTACCCGAGGCATATGAAAGTTCCCAGGCCAGGGATGGAATCTGAGCTGCAGCTGTGACCTATGCCCTAGCTGCAGCAATGCTGGATCCTTAACTCACTTCACCACAGTGGGAACTCCAAAAAACATTACTTTTGAAGGTTTTTTTTTTTCTTTTTGTCTGCACCTGCAGCCTGTGGAAGTTTCCAGGGCCAGGGATCGAACCCGCACCACAGCAGTGACAACGCCACATCTTTAACCCGCTGAGCCACAGGAGACCTCTTTACAAAAACTTTATTTTGACAAAGGTGTTATTTAAAAATTTTCTTGTCAATCTTTAGAGTTTCTTCAGGCTCATAGCTAGACTCTTGTTTTTTCATTCCATTCTCACTCCTTAGGTAATCTCATCCATTCCTAGGGTGTCCACCTCAATAATATCCCTATGACCCCAGGATTTATATTTCTGTGCCAAATCTCTTGGGCTCCTCAGTTTGCATATCTAACTTCCCAGATGACGTCACTACTCAGCTGCCTCCAATTCATGAGCTCGTTCCCTTGCCAAATATTCATTGGGTACCTACTCTCTGTTGGTCACTATGGTAGAGACTGGTATATAATAATGGCAAATAAAATGCACTTGGATCAGCAATGGGATCCTGCTGTGTAGCACTGGGAACTATGTCTGGTCCCTTGTATTTTTTATTTATTTATTTTATTTTATTTTTTTGTCTTTTTGCCATTTCTTGGGCCGCTCCCACAGCATATGGAGGTTCCCAGGTTAGGAGTCTAATCTGAGCTGTAGCCGCCGGCCTACGCCAGAGCCACAGCAACGCGGGATCCGAGCCGTGTCTGCGACCTACACCACAGCTCACGGCAACACTGGATCCTTAACCCACTGAGCAAGGCCAGGGATTGAACCTGCAACCTCATGGTTCCCAGTCAGATTCGTTAAACACTGTGCCACAATGGGAACTCCTGTCTGGTCCCTTATGATGGAGCATGATAATGGGAGAAAAAAGAATGTGTACATGAATGTGTGGCTGGGTCACCATGCTGTACAGTAGAAAATGGACAGAACACTGTAAACCAGCTATAATGGAAAAAATAAAAATCATTATATAAAAAAATAAATAAAATAAAATGCACTTGGTCCCTGCCCTCATGACGTTAACCATTCTATTACACTCTAGTGGGGGAGTGGGAGAAAATAAACAAGAAAACAAACAAAAAATAGTGAAAATCACTATGAATAAAATAAGTTGCAGTAACTTTTTTTTTTTTTTAGAAATGTGTGCGCAGGGGGTGGGGGGATGCACTAAAGGTTTGGGATGGAAATGCTATAAAATTTGGTTGTGATGATTGTTGTACAACTATAAAATAATAAAATACATTGAGTAACTTTAAAAAAATAAAAATAAAATAAATGTGTGTGCAAGGAGAGACCTATTTGCAATACCCAGGGAAGACCTCTCTGGAGGTAGTGTCATGAAAGCTGAGAGTACAAGGATGAGAAGCAACTGCCCATGGGAAGAACATTCTAGATAGTAGCAATAGCATGTGCAAAAGGCTAAATAAATAAATAAAATAAAATAAAAATCGTGGGAGTTCCCGTCATGGCTCAGTGGTTAAAGACTCTGACTAGTAACCATGAGGTTGCAGGTTCAATATCTGGACTTGCTCAGTGGGTTAAGGATCCAGCGTTGCCGTGAGCTGTGGTGCAGGTTGCAGACGCCGCTCGGATCCCACGTTGCTGTGGCTCTGGCATAGGCTGGCAGCTACAGCTCCGATTAGACCCTTAGCCTGGGAACCTCCATATGCCGTGAAAGCGGCCCAATAAAATGGCAAAGACAAAAAAAATAAAAAATAAAATAAAATAAAATAAAAATCATTATCATAGACCTCAAATGAGACTTCAATGTTGCCCAGTAATTTTACTACCTATTTTTGGTCAATTCATTTTTGACCTGCCTTCTGCAACCATTTTTAAAAATCTTCTGGAGCTCTGCTGTGGCTTAATGGGATCTCGGTGTCTCTGCAGTGCCGGGATGCAGGTTCAATCCTGGCCTGGCACAGTGGGGTTAAGGGATCCATTGTTGCCTCAGCTGCGACGTAGATTGCAACTGAGGCCTGGGGAACTCCTTATGCTGCAGAGCGGCCAAAAAAAGAAAAAAAAAATCTTCTGTACTCTTCTCTAACCCCTACTCCAGCACCACCTCCCTCCTGCCCCTGCATTTTCAATATTTGATCACAATTTTTTTTTGTCTTTCTAGGGCCACATCCACAGCATATGGAGGTTCCCAGGCTAGGGGTCCAATTGGAGCTGTAGCCGCCGGTCTACACCACAGCTCACAGCAACGCTGGAACCTTAATCCACTGAGCAAGGCCAGGAATCGAACTCGCAACTTCATGGATGCTAGTCGGGTTCGTTAACCACTGAGCCATGACAGGAACTCCGACACAATTTTTTTTTTTTTTTTTTTTTGGTCTTTTTAAGGCTGCACATACAGCATATGGTATGGAGTTTCCCAGGCTATGGGTTGCATTGGAGCTGTAGCTGCTGGCCTACACCATAGCCACAGCAACACAGGATCTGAGCAGTGTCTGTGACCTACACCACAGCTCACCAGCTCACGGCAATGCCGATTCATTAACCCACTGAGTGAGGCCAGGGCTCGAACCTGTGTCCTCATGGATGCTAGTCAGTTTCATTTCTGCTGAGCCAGGACAGGAACTCCCACAATTCTTATTTCATAGAGAAAATAGAAGCCATTAGATAGGACCTCCCTTATCTTCTGACAACCGAACTTACATATGTAACCGTCTCTGCACCCACCCCATCTTCCTTTCCTCCTGCTACACAGGACGGTGGTTCCCAAAGAGTAAGTTAATTCTGCTGAATAGAACAGCAGCATAGGCACAGGCAAATTTGCAGACCCCACCTCCAAATCTACAGAATCACAAAATCTGGTGGAGGAAGCCCGGAGAGATCTGTTTTAACCAGCTCTCCAGGTAATTCCTGACGCACAGTCAAGTCAAAACGCAATCCAAGAGAAGAATAATGCCTTTTCTCATTTAAGGCCATTCCCCTGCTTTCCTGGGAATTTTATGTCATTAAATATTTTTCTTTCCTCCTGTATATTCGACCTCTCCTCAATCAGAACCTTCTCACGCACATTAAAACATACTCAAGACTTTCTCGGAGTTCCCGACCTGGCACAGTGGTTAACGAATCCGACTAGGAACGATGCGGTTGCGGGTTCGATCCCTGGCCTTGCTCAGTGGGTTGAGGATCTGGCGTTGCCGTGAGCTGTGGTATGGATTGCAGACGAAGCTCAGATCCCGAGTTGCTGTGTCTCTGGCGTAGGCCGGCGGCTACAGCTCTGATCAGACCCCTAGCCTGGGAACCCCATATGCTTCGCGTGTGGCCCGAAAAAGAAAAAAAAAATATTTTTGAGGAGTGCCCTCAGGATCAACATCTATCTGGGGTGGAGGGAGTTTGAAGGAAAAACTGTGCGGCTGGAGGAGTTGAACCGAAATGCATTTTTTCCCAAATAGACCTTAACCCATCTCAGGAAAGCTCTGGCTCTGGAATGGCTCCTCAGAATTATCCTAAATTGACGCAACAATTGGGACAAATCTTTATATTCCTGTATTTAACAGTTACTGGATGGGGGCCAGCTCCAGGAGGGAGTAGCAGGTCTTTTTTTTCTCTTTTTTTTTTAGTTTTACTGAGATAGAATTGACAAACAGCATTACGTAAGTTATACAGCTTGACTTTCATATACTGTGAAGTAAGCATCACAATAAAGTCAGTTAACATCCATCTTCGTATACACACAAAAATAATGTTTTTCCTTGTGATGAGAACTTTTTAGGAAAAAAAAATCAAATAAAAGGGTTGTCAGAGTTCCCACGCTGGGTTAACCCTCAGCGGGTTAAGAATCTGACTTCAGTGGCTCTGGTTGCTGCACATGACACAGGTGTGGCCCCCCCACCCAAATAAGGTAAAGATGATAAACTTTTTAAAAAAGAAGTCATCTAAATCAATAAAATAAAGTAAAATAAAAACGATAATTGGAGTTCCCATTGTGCTTCGGCCAGTTAAGAACCCAACTAGTATGCACAAGGATGCGGGTTCAATCCCTGGCCCCACTCAGTGGGTTAAGTGTCCTTCACTGCCACAAGCTGAGGCTGAGGCGTAGGCCAGTGGCTTCAATTCTGATTCAGCCCCTAGCCTGGGAACTTCCATATGCCACAGGTGTGGCCCTGAAAAGAAAAAACAAACAAACAAAACAACCCCTCTCCAAACAGCAAAAAACCCCAATAATTAAAAATAGGATTTGTCTTCGGGCACAGTGGGTTAAGGATCTGGCATGCTCATTGCAGTGTCTTGGGTCGCTGCTGTGGGGCAGGTTTGATCCTTAGCCTGGGAACTTCCACACACCCTGGGCATGACCAAAAAAAATTAAAAATAAAAATTTTTAAAGTAGAGAATATATACACACAGCAAAAATAAAAGAAAGAATTGTCAAAAAGAGGAGTTATCTATACCAACTGCTCCATTTTATTACCTCTCACTCAATTCTCAACCCATTCCGATCTGGCTTTTATCCTGATCATTTCCCCCAAAGAGCGCTCTTTCATGCTTCCAATGACACCTGTGCCACCAAATCAAAAAGATAAGCTGTTTTCTGCTATTTTTCTTGGCCTTTTTTTTTTGTTCTTGACCACTTTCTCCTTGACACACTCTCTTTCCTTGGCTTCCAAGCTCTTTTCTTTTTTCTTTTTTTCTTTTTTTTTCTAGGGCCACACCCACAGCATATGGAGGTTCCCAGGCTAGGGGTCGAATCGGAGCTGTAGCCGCCGGCCTACGCCAGAGCCACAGCAACGCGGGATCCGAGCTGCGTCTGCGACCTACACCACAGCTCACAGCAACGCCGGATCCTTAACCCACTGAGCGAGGCCAGGGATCGAACCCGTACCCTCATGGTTCCTAGTCAGGTTTGTTTACCACTGAGCCATGACAGGAACTCCTCTTTTCTTTTGAACGTCACATGCCTCTGGTTTTCCACTTACCTCTGCCTGCTCCCTGTCTAGCAACTCTGCAGCGTATCCTTCTCTACTACACCACATGTTTGTTGAATATTTTCAAAGTCTTGCCCTAGGTCTTCTTCTCTTCTCATTCTTACTCTCCCCATGGATTTCTTCTATCATCCATAAGCCATCAACTCCCCAGTTTATCTCTCATTCCATGGCTATATAATCAGCTGCATGCTCGATATCTCAATTTGTAACTCTCAGAGTCTCCTCAAGTATATGTCAAAAAAAAAAAAAAAAAAAAAAGAAAAAGAAAAAACAACCCGCCTCATCTCTTTCTATCCCTTTCGATCCGGTCCTTTTTCAATATGCTATGCCTCAGTGACTGGCTCCATCATCCATCCAGTCGCGCAAGTCAGAAACTGGTGAGTCAGCCATGGCACCTCCGTCTCCCTCAGCCCCCACCCCTAAAATCTAGCAATCACCAAGTCCTAAATATTTAGGAGATAAAGCCCCTGGGGTCCCTGAGATCCATTCAGTGCAGTTACAAGGTCAAAACAATTTGCATAATAATACCAAGGTGTTATGTGCCTTTTCCCCTCTTATTCTCTCCTGATTGTGCAGTAGCCCAGAGGCTACAGTCCATGTGGATAATACAACAGATTGAAGCAAGTATGGGAATCTGGCTATCTTCTATTAAGCCAGATATTAAAGAGATTTGCCAAACTGGAAAACAATACTATTCTTCTTACTATTTTCTTTGGTTTTAGAAAAAAAAAATAGTTTCTTCAAGAACTAATAAACAAATTCAGAACAGTCACAGGATACAAAATCAATAAACAAAAATGTGTTGCATTTCTCTACACTGATAATGAACTAGCAGAAAGATAATTTTTTTTTTTTTTTTTGTCTTTTTGCTATTTCTTTGGGCCGCTCCAGCGGCATATGGAGGTTCCCAGGCTAGGGGTCCAATCGGAGCTGGAGCCACCAGCCTACGCCAGAGCCACAGCAACTCGGGATCCGAGCCGCGTCTGCAACCTACACCACAGCTCACGGCAACGCCGGATCCTTAACCCACTGAGCAAGGGCAGGGATCGAACCCGCAAACCTCATGGTTCCTAGTCGGATTCGTTAACCACTGCGCCACGACAGGAACTCCAGAAAGATAATTTTTTTAAAGTTCCATTTACATTTGCATTCAAAAAGAATAAAATACACTGGAACAAATTTAGCCAAGGAGGTGAAAAATCTCTATGCTGAAAACTATAAGACATTGATGAACGAAGTTGAAGAAGACACAAATGAATGGACAGATATTCTGTGCTGATGGATTTAAAGAAGTAATATTATTAAAATGTTTACGCTACCCCAAACAATCTACAGATTCAACGCAATCTTTATAAAAAAAAATCCAATGGCATTTTTCACAGAAATAGACCAAATAATCCTGAAATTTGCATGAAACCATAAAAAACCCAGAATAGCCAATGCAAACTTGAGAAAGAAGAACAAAGCTGGAGGCATCGTACTTCCTGATTTCAAACTATTTAAAGAGCTATAGTATCCAAGAAAGTATGGCACTGGCATAAAAACAGACATATAGATCAATGGAACAGAATAGAGGACCCAGAAAAAAACCCACAGATATATGGTGAACTAATTTACAGTAAAGAACCAGGAATATACAATAGGAAAAAGTGTCTTCAACAAATGCGTTTGGGAAAACTGGACAGCCACATGCAAAAGAATGAAACTGGACTGCTATCTTATACAATACATAAAAGTTAACTGAAAAGAATTAAAGATTTGAACATAAGATCTGAAATCATAAAACCCTTACAAGAAAACATAGGTGGTAAACCCCTTGACATTGGTCTTGATGTTAATTTTTTTAATTCATTGCAAAGGCAACAAAAGCAAAAATCAAGTAGAACTACAACAAACTAAAAGACCTCTGCACAGCAGAGGAAACTATCGACAAAATGAAAATGCAACCTACTGGTTGAGAACACATTTGCAAGTCATACAGCTGGTAAGGGGTTAACATCCAAAATATAGAAAGACTCCATATAACTCAATAGAAAACATTCCTATTACAAAACTGGTTGAGGATCTGTATAGACGTTTTCCCAAAGAAGACATGCAGATCGCCAACAGGTAATGAAGACGTGTTCAACATTACTAATTTTCAGGGAAATGCAAATCAAAACCACAATGACATACTAATTCATGTCTGTTAGAATGGCTATTATCAAAAACTATCAAGAAATAGCAGCTCCCTGGTGGTTCAGTGGGTTAAGGATCTGGCACTGCCACTGCTGTGGCTCAGGTCACTGCTGTGGCGTGGGTTTGATCCCTGGCCTGGAACTTCCAAATACCTGGGTGTGCCCCCACCAAAGAAAAGAAATAACAAGTGTTGGCGTAGATGTGAAAAAAAGGGAATTCTTGAGCACTGTTGGTGGGAATGAAAATTGGTGCAGCCACTGTAGCAAACAGTATGGAGTCTCCTCAAAAAGCTAAAAATGGCACAGTGGAAATGAATCCAACTAGAATCATGAGGTTGAGGGTTCAATCCCTGGCCTCCCTCAGTGGGTCAAAGATCTGGCGTTGCCGTGAGCTGTGGTGTTAGGTCGAAGACGCAGATCAGATCCTGCACTGCTGTGGCTGTGGTGTGGGCTGGCAGCTGTAGCTCTGACTCGACTCCTAGCCTGGGAACTTCCATATGCCATGGGTGCGGCCCCCAAAAGCAAAAAATAAATAAATAAAATAAAAATGGAGCTACCACATGGTTCACCAATCCTGCTTCTGGGTATTTATCTGAAGAAAATGAAAACATGGACTGGAAAAGATATATTCCCCTTCCCCCATGCCCACTGCAGCATTATTTACAATAGACGAGATGCTGAATATTAAAGTAATCTAAGTGTCCATCATCGATGTATGAAGGGATAAAGAAAATGTCACACACACACACACACACACACACATATGCACAAAATGGAATATTATTCAGCCATAAAGAAGGAGACCTTGCCATTTGTGACAACATGGATGGGACGTTGAGGGTACTATGTTAAGTGCAATAAGTCAGACAGAGAAAGACAAATACCACATGCTCTCACCTACATGTAGAATTTAAACAAAACCAAACAACAAAAACCAAGTTCACAGATATAGAGAACAGATTGGTGGTTGCTAGAGGTGGAGGGATGGGAGGTGGGTAAAATGGGTGAAGGGGGTTAAAAGTACAACGTCCCACTATAAAATAAAGAAGCCATGGGGGTGTAGTGTATAACATAGTGACTCTAGTTAATAATACTGTATCATATATTTGAAAGTTGCTGAGAGAATAAATCCTAAAGTTTTTATCACAAAGATGAAGAGTTTGTAAGTATTTATGGTGATGAAAGCTAACTGGGCTAATTGTGGTGATCATTTGGCAATGATCCCTGAAATAAAGGGATATATGTGTCCCCCTCTTTTTTTAAAGATGAAGTCTTTTATTTTTTATTATGTTATTATTATTATTATTATTTTTTTGGCTGCACCTGCGGCATGCGGACATTCCAGAGCCAGGGATTGAACCTGCCACAGCAGAGACCCAGGACACCACAGTGACAACACTGGATACTTAACCTGCTGTGCCACAGGGAAGTCCTATGTGTACCCTTTTGATAACAAGTTGCTGTTGGTGCAGAAAAAAAGATTTAGTCAGCAACTCTACAGTATCAAGGAAAAAATGAATACTTTCCACTCTCATCGTATCACAGCGTATATCAATTAAAAGAATATTCACTCAACTAGAAAACTTACCCCTCAATGTGTTAAACCTGTGAAATCAAGCTATTTCAATAGCTGCCTTGCTCTGTGAAAGTGGTAGGTGTGGATAGAAGGAAAATGATTCAGCGTTAACCATCGACAAAAGGGGAAGGCAGAGAGTGTGAAAGTGGCGAATCACAGGTGCATTTAAGGTATGGCGGGAGTGCTTACGAGGGGCGCTTAAACTAACCACGCGTGGAGTGGGGGGTTCGCAGGGAAGATACGCTGGGAAAGGTAACTTTCCAAGAGCTGAGACATACAAGCAAGACTTCAGCCAAGCAAAAGGTAGGGGGTGGGTGGCAGGGTCAGCAGAGCATGCTAAACCCAGGAACAGCAAGGATCAATTCGTTCAGAGGCCAGAGAGCATGGCCTCTTCGTTTGACTGCAAGTATTCTCTGGAGCAGAATCAGAGTGGCGTGACTGTGGGCGTCGGCCCCCGCATCCCCTGCAGTACATGTGGATGCTGGAGAGGCTGATGTGGGGGCCGAGGGTTAGGTCATGCAGGTCTTCAGGAGCAAAAGCAAAGACTTTGTGTTCAGCCCTTAGGGCAATGAAGAGCCAGTAGATTTTTTTTTCAATTTTTTATTTTGAGATAATTTTAGATTTACTGAAGTGTTGCAAAAATAGTAGAAAGGTCTCATACTGTTCACTGAACTTCACTTAATATGAACATCTTACATAACCATGGTAGAATGATCAAATTAAGACATCAAGTTTGGTATAATACTATTATTACATGACAGATTTTATTTCATTTATTTTTATTTTTTTTGGCATATGCAGTTTCTCAGCCAGGGATCAGATCTGAGCCCCAGTTGTAACCTATGCTGCAGGTTTGGCAATCTGGATCCTTAACCCACGGTGCTGGTTTAGTTCCCATTTTTTTTTTTTAACCGTGCCCAGGGCATGCAGAAATTCCAGGGTAAGGAATTGAACCCGTGCCACAGCAGTGACAAAGCTGAATCCTTAACCACTAGGCCACCAGGGGAGCCTAAACCACTGTGCTGGGATCGAACCTGCCTCCCAGCGCTCCAGACACTGCTGGTCCTGTTGTGCCACAGTGGGAACTCCTGTAGTACAGATTTTATTTGGATTTCACCAGTTTTCTTACTAATGTCCTTTTTTTCCCCAACAGGACCCAATCTGGGACACCACATTGCATTTAATTGTCCAGCAAAAGATTTTAAAGAGAAATGTGCATGATTAGATTTGCACTGTTGGAGTTCCCTGGTGGCTCGGTGGGTTAAGGACCCAGGATTGCCACTGCTGTGGCTCTGGTTACTGCTGTGGTGTGAGTTTGATCCCTGGCCCGGGAACTTCTGCGTGCTGTGGGTATGGCCTACAAAATAAAAAAGATTTGCACTCTTAATTTGAGAGAAACATATTTAGATTTTGGGGAACTGGGAAGGAAAAAGTGAGTCAAGGCAGGAAGCCTAAGGGATAAGTTAGTCTGGCCCGAAGATGTCATGTAGCCTCTGGGTCAGACACACTGGCCTACCACATCAGCCCCCCCCCCCCCTTTTTTTTGTCTTTTTGCCTTTTCTAGGGCCACCCCTGCAGCATATGGAGGTTTCCAGGCTAGGGGTCGAATCAGAGCTCTTGCTGCCGGCTTATGCCAGAGCCACAGCAACGCCAGATCCAAGCCGTGGCTGCAACCTACACCACAGCTCACGGCAATGCCAGATCCTTAACCCACTGAGCAGGGCCAGGGATCGAACCTGCAACCTCATGGTTCCTAGTCGGATTCGTTAACCACTGCGCCACGATGGGAACTCCTCCACTACTTCATTTTGGTATGGACATATTGGAGTGAATTGGAAGGAGGATGGACACTGAAGCTTGGATATTGTTACCTCCAAATGGTTAGAAACATGGGGAAATAATTAACTATTGAAGACCAGTAATTGCATTGGTCTGTTTTATACATTAAAAAAAAAATGTCCTTTGTGGTGCAACAGGTTAAAGATCTGGCATTGTTGCTGCTATGGCTTGGGTCACTGCTGTGGTGCAGGTTCATTCCCTGGCCTGGAACCTTCCACATGCCATGGGCACAGCCAAAAAAAAAAAAAAATACTTACACATATATTTTTGCGTTTTATTTATTTATTTATTTAGGCTGCTCCTGTGGCATGCAGAAGTTCCCGGACCAGGGATCAAACCTGTACCATAACAGTGACAATGCTGGATCCTTAACCTGCTGAGTCACAGGCAACTCCCTATTTATTATTATCATTATTATTACTATTTTTGGACATGGCCTGTAGCAGCCTGATGTAGGATCCCAGTTCCCAGATGAGGGATTGAACCTGGGCTGTATTGGGGAAAGCAGCAAGTCCTAACCACTAGACCACCTGGGAACTCCCTATTTTATACTTTTTTTTTTTGGCTTTTTAGGGCTGAACCCATGGCATATGGAGGTTCCCAGGCTAGGGGTTGAATCAGAGCTGTAGCCACCAGCCTACACCACGGCCACAGCAAAGCCAGATCCAAGCCACATCTGCAACCTACATCACAGCTCATGGCAGTGCCAGATCCTTAACCCACTGAGCAAGGCCAGGGATCGAACCTGCAACCTCATGGTTCCTAGTCGGATTCGTTAACCACTGAGCCACAATGGGAACTCCAAGTGTTTGTTCTCTATCTTTCCACCAAAATATAATGGTATAGAAGTGAGAACCCACACCTCCCTGGAGTTTGGGGCATAGCCTACATTAAGAAATTAATTTCTTTGAAATGGAAAGATATCCCATGTTCTTGGATTGGAAGAATTAATACTGTTAAAATGGCCATACATGGAGTTCTCTGGTGGCCTGTTATTTAAGGATTTGGTGTTGTCACTGCTGCAGTTTGGGTTCACTGCTGTGGCTTGGGTTCTATCCCTGGCCCTGGAATTTCCACATGCTGCAGGTGGGGCCAAAAAAAAAAAAAAAAAAAAATGGCCATACTACCCAAAATAATCTACAGATTTAATTTGATCCCTATCAAATTACCCATGACATTTTTCATAGAACTAGAACAAATCAACCTAAAATTTACAAGGAACCATAAAAGACTCAGAATTGCCAAAGCAATGCTGAGGAAAAAGAACAAAGACAATACCACAAAGCTATAGTAATAAAAACAGTGTGGTATTGGCACAAAAGCAGACATACAGATCAATGGAATAGAACAGAGAGCCCAGAAATAAACTCATCTACCTAGGGTCAATTAATCTCAGACAAAGGAGGAGAGAATGTACAGTAGAGAGGGAGTTTCTATTGTGGTGCAGTGGAAAAGAATCCATCTAGTATCCATGAAGTGGCAGATTCAATCCCTGGCCTCACTCAGTGGGTAGGGGATCTGGCGTTGCTGTGGCTGTGGTGTAGGTTGGAGGTTACAGCTCTGATTTGACCCCTAGCCTGAGAACTTCTGCGTGCTGCTGGTGTGGCCCTAAAAAGCAAAAAAAAAAAAAAAAAAAAAAAAGAGTATACAGTGGAGGAAAGACAGTTTCTTCAGTAAGTGGTGTTGGGAAAGCTGGACAACTGCATGTAAATCGGTGAAGTCAGAACACATCCTCACACCATATGCAAAAATAAACTCAAAATAGCTCAAAGACTTACATATAAGACACGACATCCTAAAACTCCTAGAGGAGAACACAGGTAAAACATTCTCTGACATAAATCTTACCAATGTTTTCTGAGGTCAGTCTCCCAAGGCAATAGAAATAGAAGCAAAAATAAACAAATGGGACATAATTATATTTATTTATTTATTTATTTTTTTTTTTTGTCTTTTGTTGTTGTTGTTGTTGCTATTTCTTGGGCCGCTCCCGCGGCATATGGAGGTTCCCAGGCTAGGGGTTGAATCGAAGCTGTAGCCACCAGCCTACACCAGAGCCACAGCAACATGGGATCCGAGCCGCGTCTGCAACCTACACCACAGCTCACGGCAATGCCGGATCGTTAACCCACTGAGCAAGGGCAGGGACCGAACCCGCAACCTCATGGTTCCTAGTCGGATTCGTTAACCACTGCGCCACGACAGGAACTCCAGAAAGATAATTTTTTTAAAGTTCCATTTACATTTGCATTCAAAAAGAATAAAATACACTGGAACAAATTTAGCCAAGGAGGTGAAAAATCTCTATGCTGAAAACTATAAGACATTGATGAACGAAGTTGAAGAAGACACAAATGAATGGACAGATATTCTGTGCTGATGGATTTAAAGAAGTAATATTATTAAAATGTTTACGCTACCCCAAACAATCTACAGATTCAACGCAATCTTTATAAAAAAAAATCCAATGGCATTTTTCACAGAAATAGACCAAATAATCCTGAAATTTGCATGAAACCATAAAAAACCCAGAATAGCCAATGCAAACTTGAGAAAGAAGAACAAAGCTGGAGGCATCGTACTTCCTGATTTCAAACTATTTAAAGAGCTATAGTATCCAAGAAAGTATGGCACTGGCATAAAAACAGACATATAGATCAATGGAACAGAATAGAGGACCCAGAAAAAAACCCACAGATATATGGTGAACTAATTTACAGTAAAGAACCAGGAATATACAATAGGAAAAAGTGTCTTCAACAAATGCGTTTGGGAAAACTGGACAGCCACATGCAAAAGAATGAAACTGGACTGCTATCTTATACAATACATAAAAGTTAACTGAAAAGAATTAAAGATTTGAACATAAGATCTGAAATCATAAAACCCTTACAAGAAAACATAGGTGGTAAACCCCTTGACATTGGTCTTGATGTTAATTTTTTTAATTCATTGCAAAGGCAACAAAAGCAAAAATCAAGTAGAACTACAACAAACTAAAAGACCTCTGCACAGCAGAGGAAACTATCGACAAAATGAAAATGCAACCTACTGGTTGAGAACACATTTGCAAGTCATACAGCTGGTAAGGGGTTAACATCCAAAATATAGAAAGACTCCATATAACTCAATAGAAAACATTCCTATTACAAAACTGGTTGAGGATCTGTATAGACGTTTTCCCAAAGAAGACATGCAGATCGCCAACAGGTAATGAAGACGTGTTCAACATTACTAATTTTCAGGGAAATGCAAATCAAAACCACAATGACATACTAATTCATGTCTGTTAGAATGGCTATTATCAAAAACTATCAAGAAATAGCAGCTCCCTGGTGGTTCAGTGGGTTAAGGATCTGGCACTGCCACTGCTGTGGCTCAGGTCACTGCTGTGGCGTGGGTTTGATCCCTGGCCTGGAACTTCCAAATACCTGGGTGTGCCCCCACCAAAGAAAAGAAATAACAAGTGTTGGCGTAGATGTGAAAAAAAGGGAATTCTTGAGCACTGTTGGTGGGAATGAAAATTGGTGCAGCCACTGTAGCAAACAGTATGGAGTCTCCTCAAAAAGCTAAAAATGGCACAGTGGAAATGAATCCAACTAGAATCATGAGGTTGAGGGTTCAATCCCTGGCCTCCCTCAGTGGGTCAAAGATCTGGCGTTGCCGTGAGCTGTGGTGTTAGGTCGAAGACGCAGATCAGATCCTGCACTGCTGTGGCTGTGGTGTGGGCTGGCAGCTGTAGCTCTGACTCGACTCCTAGCCTGGGAACTTCCATATGCCATGGGTGCGGCCCCCAAAAGCAAAAAATAAATAAATAAAATAAAAATGGAGCTACCACATGGTTCACCAATCCTGCTTCTGGGTATTTATCTGAAGAAAATGAAAACATGGACTGGAAAAGATATATTCCCCTTCCCCCATGCCCACTGCAGCATTATTTACAATAGACGAGATGCTGAATATTAAAGTAATCTAAGTGTCCATCATCGATGTATGAAGGGATAAAGAAAATGTCACACACACACACACACACACACACATATGCACAAAATGGAATATTATTCAGCCATAAAGAAGGAGACCTTGCCATTTGTGACAACATGGATGGGACGTTGAGGGTACTATGTTAAGTGCAATAAGTCAGACAGAGAAAGACAAATACCACATGCTCTCACCTACATGTAGAATTTAAACAAAACCAAACAACAAAAACCAAGTTCACAGATATAGAGAACAGATTGGTGGTTGCTAGAGGTGGAGGGATGGGAGGTGGGTAAAATGGGTGAAGGGGGTTAAAAGTACAACGTCCCACTATAAAATAAAGAAGCCATGGGGGTGTAGTGTATAACATAGTGACTCTAGTTAATAATACTGTATCATATATTTGAAAGTTGCTGAGAGAATAAATCCTAAAGTTTTTATCACAAAGATGAAGAGTTTGTAAGTATTTATGGTGATGAAAGCTAACTGGGCTAATTGTGGTGATCATTTGGCAATGATCCCTGAAATAAAGGGATATATGTGTCCCCCTCTTTTTTTAAAGATGAAGTCTTTTATTTTTTATTATGTTATTATTATTATTATTATTTTTTTGGCTGCACCTGCGGCATGCGGACATTCCAGAGCCAGGGATTGAACCTGCCACAGCAGAGACCCAGGACACCACAGTGACAACACTGGATACTTAACCTGCTGTGCCACAGGGAAGTCCTATGTGTACCCTTTTGATAACAAGTTGCTGTTGGTGCAGAAAAAAAGATTTAGTCAGCAACTCTACAGTATCAAGGAAAAAATGAATACTTTCCACTCTCATCGTATCACAGCGTATATCAATTAAAAGAATATTCACTCAACTAGAAAACTTACCCCTCAATGTGTTAAACCTGTGAAATCAAGCTATTTCAATAGCTGCCTTGCTCTGTGAAAGTGGTAGGTGTGGATAGAAGGAAAATGATTCAGCGTTAACCATCGACAAAAGGGGAAGGCAGAGAGTGTGAAAGTGGCGAATCACAGGTGCATTTAAGGTATGGCGGGAGTGCTTACGAGGGGCGCTTAAACTAACCACGCGTGGAGTGGGGGGTTCGCAGGGAAGATACGCTGGGAAAGGTAACTTTCCAAGAGCTGAGACATACAAGCAAGACTTCAGCCAAGCAAAAGGTAGGGGGTGGGTGGCAGGGTCAGCAGAGCATGCTAAACCCAGGAACAGCAAGGATCAATTCGTTCAGAGGCCAGAGAGCATGGCCTCTTCGTTTGACTGCAAGTATTCTCTGGAGCAGAATCAGAGTGGCGTGACTGTGGGCGTCGGCCCCCGCATCCCCTGCAGTACATGTGGATGCTGGAGAGGCTGATGTGGGGGCCGAGGGTTAGGTCATGCAGGTCTTCAGGAGCAAAAGCAAAGACTTTGTGTTCAGCCCTTAGGGCAATGAAGAGCCAGTAGATTTTTTTTTCAATTTTTTATTTTGAGATAATTTTAGATTTACTGAAGTGTTGCAAAAATAGTAGAAAGGTCTCATACTGTTCACTGAACTTCACTTAATATGAACATCTTACATAACCATGGTAGAATGATCAAATTAAGACATCAAGTTTGGTATAATACTATTATTACATGACAGATTTTATTTCATTTATTTTTATTTTTTTTGGCATATGCAGTTTCTCAGCCAGGGATCAGATCTGAGCCCCAGTTGTAACCTATGCTGCAGGTTTGGCAATCTGGATCCTTAACCCACGGTGCTGGTTTAGTTCCCATTTTTTTTTTTTAACCGTGCCCAGGGCATGCAGAAATTCCAGGGTAAGGAATTGAACCCGTGCCACAGCAGTGACAAAGCTGAATCCTTAACCACTAGGCCACCAGGGGAGCCTAAACCACTGTGCTGGGATCGAACCTGCCTCCCAGCGCTCCAGACACTGCTGGTCCTGTTGTGCCACAGTGGGAACTCCTGTAGTACAGATTTTATTTGGATTTCACCAGTTTTCTTACTAATGTCCTTTTTTTCCCCAACAGGACCCAATCTGGGACACCACATTGCATTTAATTGTCCAGCAAAAGATTTTAAAGAGAAATGTGCATGATTAGATTTGCACTGTTGGAGTTCCCTGGTGGCTCGGTGGGTTAAGGACCCAGGATTGCCACTGCTGTGGCTCTGGTTACTGCTGTGGTGTGAGTTTGATCCCTGGCCCGGGAACTTCTGCGTGCTGTGGGTATGGCCTACAAAATAAAAAAGATTTGCACTCTTAATTTGAGAGAAACATATTTAGATTTTGGGGAACTGGGAAGGAAAAAGTGAGTCAAGGCAGGAAGCCTAAGGGATAAGTTAGTCTGGCCCGAAGATGTCATGTAGCCTCTGGGTCAGACACACTGGCCTACCACATCAGCCCCCCCCCCCCCTTTTTTTTGTCTTTTTGCCTTTTCTAGGGCCACCCCTGCAGCATATGGAGGTTTCCAGGCTAGGGGTCGAATCAGAGCTCTTGCTGCCGGCTTATGCCAGAGCCACAGCAACGCCAGATCCAAGCCGTGGCTGCAACCTACACCACAGCTCACGGCAATGCCAGATCCTTAACCCACTGAGCAGGGCCAGGGATCGAACCTGCAACCTCATGGTTCCTAGTCGGATTCGTTAACCACTGCGCCACGATGGGAACTCCTCCACTACTTCATTTTGGTATGGACATATTGGAGTGAATTGGAAGGAGGATGGACACTGAAGCTTGGATATTGTTACCTCCAAATGGTTAGAAACATGGGGAAATAATTAACTATTGAAGACCAGTAATTGCATTGGTCTGTTTTATACATTAAAAAAAAAATGTCCTTTGTGGTGCAACAGGTTAAAGATCTGGCATTGTTGCTGCTATGGCTTGGGTCACTGCTGTGGTGCAGGTTCATTCCCTGGCCTGGAACCTTCCACATGCCATGGGCACAGCCAAAAAAAAAAAAAAATACTTACACATATATTTTTGCGTTTTATTTATTTATTTATTTAGGCTGCTCCTGTGGCATGCAGAAGTTCCCGGACCAGGGATCAAACCTGTACCATAACAGTGACAATGCTGGATCCTTAACCTGCTGAGTCACAGGCAACTCCCTATTTATTATTATCATTATTATTACTATTTTTGGACATGGCCTGTAGCAGCCTGATGTAGGATCCCAGTTCCCAGATGAGGGATTGAACCTGGGCTGTATTGGGGAAAGCAGCAAGTCCTAACCACTAGACCACCTGGGAACTCCCTATTTTATACTTTTTTTTTTTGGCTTTTTAGGGCTGAACCCATGGCATATGGAGGTTCCCAGGCTAGGGGTTGAATCAGAGCTGTAGCCACCAGCCTACACCACGGCCACAGCAAAGCCAGATCCAAGCCACATCTGCAACCTACATCACAGCTCATGGCAGTGCCAGATCCTTAACCCACTGAGCAAGGCCAGGGATCGAACCTGCAACCTCATGGTTCCTAGTCGGATTCGTTAACCACTGAGCCACAATGGGAACTCCAAGTGTTTGTTCTCTATCTTTCCACCAAAATATAATGGTATAGAAGTGAGAACCCACACCTCCCTGGAGTTTGGGGCATAGCCTACATTAAGAAATTAATTTCTTTGAAATGGAAAGATATCCCATGTTCTTGGATTGGAAGAATTAATACTGTTAAAATGGCCATACATGGAGTTCTCTGGTGGCCTGTTATTTAAGGATTTGGTGTTGTCACTGCTGCAGTTTGGGTTCACTGCTGTGGCTTGGGTTCTATCCCTGGCCCTGGAATTTCCACATGCTGCAGGTGGGGCCAAAAAAAAAAAAAAAAAAAAATGGCCATACTACCCAAAATAATCTACAGATTTAATTTGATCCCTATCAAATTACCCATGACATTTTTCATAGAACTAGAACAAATCAACCTAAAATTTACAAGGAACCATAAAAGACTCAGAATTGCCAAAGCAATGCTGAGGAAAAAGAACAAAGACAATACCACAAAGCTATAGTAATAAAAACAGTGTGGTATTGGCACAAAAGCAGACATACAGATCAATGGAATAGAACAGAGAGCCCAGAAATAAACTCATCTACCTAGGGTCAATTAATCTCAGACAAAGGAGGAGAGAATGTACAGTAGAGAGGGAGTTTCTATTGTGGTGCAGTGGAAAAGAATCCATCTAGTATCCATGAAGTGGCAGATTCAATCCCTGGCCTCACTCAGTGGGTAGGGGATCTGGCGTTGCTGTGGCTGTGGTGTAGGTTGGAGGTTACAGCTCTGATTTGACCCCTAGCCTGAGAA
The DNA here is from genome assembly GCF_054392235.1 of Sus scrofa. NCBI lineage: Eukaryota > Metazoa > Chordata > Mammalia > Artiodactyla > Suidae > Sus > Sus scrofa. The sequence goes on from NC_139401.1 coordinate 122,222,724, forward strand.
CTTCTGCGTGCTGCTGGTGTGGCCCTAAAAAGCAAAAAAAAAAAAAAAAAAAAAAAGAGTATACAGTGGAGGAAAGACAGTTTCTTCAGTAAGTGGTGTTGGGAAAGCTGGACAACTGCATGTAAATCGGTGAAGTCAGAACACATCCTCACACCATATGCAAAAATAAACTCAAAATAGCTCAAAGACTTACATATAAGACACGACATCCTAAAACTCCTAGAGGAGAACACAGGTAAAACATTCTCTGACATAAATCTTACCAATGTTTTCTGAGGTCAGTCTCCCAAGGCAATAGAAATAGAAGCAAAAATAAACAAATGGGACATAATTATATTTATTTATTTATTTATTTTTTTTTTTTGTCTTTTGTTGTTGTTGTTGTTGCTATTTCTTGGGCCGCTCCCGCGGCATATGGAGGTTCCCAGGCTAGGGGTTGAATCGAAGCTGTAGCCACCAGCCTACACCAGAGCCACAGCAACATGGGATCCGAGCCGCGTCTGCAACCCACACCACAGCTCACGGCAATGCCGGATCGTTAACCCACTGAGCAAGGGCAGGGACCGAACCCGCAACCTCATGGTTCCTAGTCGGATTCGTTAACCACTGCGCCACAACGGGAACTCCCATAATGATATTTAAAAGCTTTTGCACAGCAAAGCAAACTATAAATAAGACAAAAAAACAACCTATAGGGAGTTCCCTGGTGGCTCCGAAGTTGAGGACCTGGCATTGTCACTGCAGTGGCTGGGGTCATTTTTCAAAAATGGAAATAAAAGCCTTATCAATTTTTCATTCCATACCACCACGTGGTCCCGTTTATTTTGCTGCTGCTTTTTTTACATAGCAACCAACCAAGGGGGGCTTATTCTGGAAGTATCAGTCTGAGTCAATATTTGAAAATCAATAGCCTTAAGAAGAAACACATAATCATATCAATTGATGCCCCCAAATTGGATAAAATTCAATATTCAGTCATGATAAAATTCTTCAGCATGCCAGGGAGAAAAAGGAACCTCCTTAACCTGATAATGGGCAGCTACAAAAAGCTGATAGCTAATATCACACTGAAAGGTGAAAGACTGAAGGCTTTCCCCCTAAGATGGGGAACAAGGCAAGGATGTCCATTCTCATCATTTCTATTCAGCTTCGTATTAGAACTGCTAGCCAGTGCAACGAGGCAAGAAAAAGAAACAAAACGCATACAAATTAGAAAAGAGGAAGTAAAACTGTCCCTATTTGCATACAACATGGGAAGGTGTACAGGGCAGCCAGAGGTGGCAGGCAGGTCTTACTCTTCTGCAAGAGGTGGTCAAATTGTCTCCTGGTGGGAGGAGAGGCCTTGGTGTTGGGGAAAAGCAGGCCCGCCTAGAGGACGACTCCCCCCAAGGCTGCCCTAAGGCTTCTGCATCTTCTGGTGGGGGAGGGGCCTGAGGAGGCAGAATACAAACTTTTAGAGCCCCCACACCATCGAGAATAACTATGCTGTATCTCCTGGCCCAGCAGGGCCCTGGAGCTGGTGATAACTGCACACTGGTGACACCAGGAGGGCTGGGTCTTGTTGCTGAGAATGGGGACGTAGCTTTCTGTGCAGGTACACTTCTTGAGGTTGACAGATGGGGCCCCGCAAGGAGGGCTCAGGAAAGACCTCAAAGGCACTATTGGAGGTGTGGAGGATGAGGATGGTGATGAGGGCATAAAGGTCACGAACGCGCTGACCACTGCCCTTTCCTGCTTCTCATATCTCTCTGGTGAGGGCATGGAGGGGGCGGGGGCAGGAACCGTGGGTTGGCACATCTCTCCCATCCTCTCTCTGCAGAAGCCTAGGCAACCCAGTTCCAAGGCAGTTCCTGCTTGCCGGGGTCAAAGCGCAGGCCCTAGACTCCTGGGAGCTGGCAGACCAAACCTTTTATTTTAATTTATACTCCTTCTCACCCAAAGACAGATCAGCGAGAAGTGGTCACCCAGTGGTGAAACACAAAATTTTAGTTCAGACTCTGGGTATTTCCAACACTGGCCATTCTCTTGCTTCCTAGCCCCCTTTTCCTGTTTGTCTTCTCAAAACTGGTGCCCCTTCTAATTGTGTTATCCTGTTCTCCAGGACTCTTGGTCAAGTTCAATCTTTCCACTCACAACTCCCCTAATTCTCATCGTGGGTACATTTTTTCTCCACTCATTTCTCCTACAACCTTTCCTATCTCTTAGTCCAAGAGTTAACGGGGTAAATTTTGACTTGCTTCTGCTAAGGGCCAGCTGGCTGCCTTTGTTCTGTCTTGAATCGTCCCCTGCCAATCAGCAGAAGATGCACACCTCTTGGAACAAGGGAACTCACAGAGAGAGGCCCTTGGCGGGGCGCACACGTCTCAGCAAAAACAAATGACCTCTTGTTCTCCAAAGCTCTTGAGACACAAGGAGGAAAAATAATAAGCTCTTCTACTATCTTTGTCCTATGATACCTAAATGCTCTAGGTCCAAATACTGGCACTTTGTATTAATAAGTCAGCACAAGCAGCAGAAGGTAAAGGCGACAAGTTTTCTTACGGAGGTCGCAAGATAAGAGCCCTCCCGCTAAGAGAAAGAAAACTTTCAGAGTCTAACTGCAACCTCCTTCCTTGCCCCCTCTTCTTCAGTTTTTTTTTTCCTTTCTTTCTCCTTCCCCAGACCTGCGCCATCCAACAGAAATATAGCTAGAGCCACATACGTAATTTTAAATGTTCCAGTAGCCACAAAGGGGTGGAATTCATTTTAATGCTTTATTTAACGCAATAGACCCGAAATATTATCCTTTCGACGTGCAATCAATATAAAGATGGAGACGTTTTGCATTCTTTTTACCGTGCAAAGTCTTTGAAACCTGGTGTGCAATTTACACTTACAGAACTTCAGTTTCGGACTAGCTGCATTTCAAGCGCCTAATAACCACCGCACAGGGCAGTGAAGCCCAGGAGTTCCCCCTCTTCACCTCTCCGCCCACCCGGGCAGCAAGACCCGAAGATGGCGGGGATGGTAACTCTGCTACTCTGGTACTAAGAGCGGCAAAATCGGGAGGAAGCGAGACTGAGAGGTTGCGAAGTTGAAACCGCTCAGACAACACCTACCCCTCTGCCCCGCCCTCCTGACTCCGCGAGGCCGCTTTGGCTGCGGCGCGGGCTGCGAGGAACCACCAGAACCGCGGGAAAGTGCGGGCCTGGGGATGCTCGGGAGGGGAAGGGAGGAGGGAGAGCTGGGGGGGAGGAGGGAGTTGGGAGGAAGGGGGCTGTGGCGGGGGGCGGGGGGCGTGAAAGGCGCGGCGGGGACCTGCACGCATGCGTACTGCGCGCGCCCTCAAACGCAGCCAGGCCGCCTAGCAACCCGGTTTCCAGCCAGTGTCTCGCCGGAACAAGTGGCCTTCCCTGGAGTTCTGTTCCCACCAGCTGGTCTCGGCTCTTCCCTATCATTTCCCCTTCTCCCCTCCACTGGTTCCAATTTCGCCCACGGTGTGCGTCCCAAAACGCTGAACCGGCTCCTAAAATGAGTACTCGTGGTTTCCGCGTGGGAACCCACCTCTGGGGCCTCTGGCCCGCCCTCCGCTGGCTTAGGTGGCTGCTGGGGCTGGGGCTGCTCCTGGGGCTTCAGGCCGCCCTCTGCGTGGCTTTCTATCTCCCGGGGTTGGCTCCCGTCAACTTCTGCGAGGCGGACCAAGAGACTGCCACCTGCAAGGTGAGGACTAGAGGGAGGAAGTGAGATGCGAGGGGAAGGCTTTGGGTTGGGGTATGGAGCACTTCGGGGCCGACCAGTACTGGGAGCGCTCTGGACCCGGAATGCCTAAGCTCCCGCTACGGGTGTGTCTCAGGCTCTCAGTCTCGGAGCCTCGCACTTGGCGAGTCCGGATTTCTCTTTCCTCCCTGATCCTCTTTTCCCTCCCTCTCGGCTCCGCCCCCTTCCTCTCTTTTCCTCTCAGCTCCTCCTCCTGCTTCACTGCTCCTCCTTTTACCTTATTCTCTATGCACGTGCCCCGCCGTCTCGGCTTCGCCTTGTCCCCTCCCTCTCGGCTCCGCCCCGTCCTCCGTTTCTCCCTCCCAATTGGCTACTCCTCTTAGCTCCTCCTTCGTCATAGGTCCTCCTATTCTCCCTCCCTCTCGGCTCCTTCCTCTCGCGCTTGGTATCCGCTGCCTCTTTACCCCTTCCCCTCCTTATTGTCCCCCTCATGCCTTTCTAGGCTCACGCACTCTCTAAATGTTTCTTAGATACGTCCGCACTACATTTCCATCACCCCTCACTCCTGTGGTCTCACACTTTGACCTCCTTAATTCTTGTTAATTCACTTTGGTTTCCCCTGCGCAGTCTCTGCAAACAGCAAGTTAATTTGTACCTCTCAGACTTGCGAGAATAAAATGAGACAACGTATGACAAGCACTGACAAAAACACTTGGCACATGGTAAGCTTTCAATAAGTGGTAACTATTATCATTATTAGTTTTCTTTAGCCAGAGGTTTCTGGTCCAAGTCCTCTTCTGCACGTCCACCAGCCGCGAATAATTTCTTGATTCCCTTCCTTGGCAGCCTTGTTTTTGTCACTGTAAACTCACTCTAAAAAAAATTTTTTTTTGCAGGTAATCAATTCAAAAGGTATTAATGAATAGTAAGACGTATTTTCTGTCCCCAGGTTACCTAGTCGAGTGTGTGTGGGTGTGTTCCGGTAGAAGGTACCGCAGAGGCACTGCAGAGTTGAGAACAGTGCCGGGTGTGGTTTGGCTACAGACTTAGCCAACTTGAAACTTGAGGTTTTTAAAGGCCAGTTCTAGGTGCAGCAGATTTGCTCTTAAAACCTGGAGCTTGCCTTTTCCTCTGAGAAGTATTGATCCTGGTGTTTGAGCCCTCACCTTACCAAACACAAGTAACTAAGAAATGGCATTTAAAAATTATTTTCACATCTGCTTTTTCTCTGACTGGTAATACCTGGTCCTGGCTCTTTATTCTTTAGTTCAGCAGGCTTCCTAGCAAAGAAATATAATCTTTAATCATAACAAATGTCTGGAATCTCTTCTCTGTCAACTCTTTTCATTTTAGGCTGTTACTTGCCTCCCTAAATGTGTACTACTTTTTATTGAGATTGCACCTTCTTTCCTTTGGTGAGTCTCTCATTTTTGTTTTACACTCCAAACTTCCCTAATTCAGTAGTGTCCAGCTCCTTGATTTTTTTTTTTCTGTCTTTTTGCCTTTTCTAGTGCCGCTCCCGTGGCATATGGAGGTTCCCAGGCTAGGGGTTGAATCGAAGCTGTAGCTGCCGGGCTACACCAGAGCCACAGCAACACGGCATCGGAGCTGCGCCTGCAACCTACACCACAGCTCACGGCAACACCGGATCCCTAACCCACTGAGCAAGGCCAGGGATCGAACCCTCCACCTCATGGTTCCTTGTCGGATTCGTTAACCACTGTGCCACGACGGGAACTCCAGCTCCTTGATTTTTTTATTATTTTATTTTATTTTATTTTCCCACTGTACAGCAAGGGGATCAAGTTATCCTTACATGTATACATTACAATTACATTTTTTTCCCCCACCCTTTGTTCTGTTGCAACATGAGTATCTAGACAAAGTTCTCAATGCTACTCAGCAGGATCTCCTTGTAAATCTATTCTAAGTTGTGTCTGATAAGCCCAAGCTCCCGATCCCTCCCACTCCCTCCCCCTCCCATCAGGCAGCCACAAGTCTCTTCTCCAAGTCCATGATTTTCTTTTCAGCTCCTTGATTTTTTAAAGTTGTACTATTATGAAAGAGATTACATGCATGGTGGGTGGTTAGAAAATGCTGATACACAAAAATAAGAAAAAAACATTTCTAACAACTAGAGAATTACCACAGCTGATACCTTAGCATATATTCTGGATTTCTAAAAATACGTATTTATACCTACTTTCAATAGACTTTATTTTTCAGAGCAGTTTTAGGTTTGCAGCAAAACTGAGCAGAAAGTTCCTAAGTAGTCCTGCCCACATGCATGCCTAGCCTCCCCCATCATCAACATCCCCCACCAGAGTGGACTCTTTGTTACAATTGGTGGGCATGTGTTGAATCTTCCTTATCACCTAAAGTCCTAAAGTCCACAATTTACATTAAGGTTCAATCTTGGTGTTGGACATCCTCTGAGTTTGGACAAATGTATGATGCCGCGTATCCATCATTATAGTTTCATTCAGAGTAATTTCACTGGCCTAAAAATCCTCTGTGTTCTCTGTTGATTCATTTCATCTTCCCTTTAACCCACGGCAACCAGTGATGTATTTATTTTCTCTGTAGTTCTGCCGTCTCCAGAATGTCACATAATGGGACGCATGTAGGATGTAGCCTTTTCGGATTGGCATCTTTCACGTAGTAATATGCACTAAAGTCTCTTCCATGTTTTTTCATGGTATTCTAGCTTGTTTATTTTTTAGTGCTGAATAATATTTCATTGTCTGGATGTACCACAGTTCATTTATCTATTCAGCCACTAAAGGACACCATGGTTGCTTCCGAGTTTTGACAATGAAGAATAAAGCTGCTATAAACATTGTGTGTAGGTTTTTGTGTGGACAGAAGTTTTCAACTCCTTTGGGTAAATACCAAGGAGCAAAATTACTGGATTATATGGTAAGAGTGTGTTTAGTTTTGTGAGGAGCTGCCCAACTGTCGTGCAAAGTGGCTGTACCATTTTACACTCCTACCAGCTATGAGAGTCGACATGCATTTTCTTTTGCTGAAGTCAAATCAGAGTAAAACATGTTATTTTGTAGCTTGTACTTTTCTGTTAACAACTCCCCATCTTTCCACATCAATATATTGTGTGTTTTTTTTTTTTTTTTTTTTTTTTTTTTTGTCTTTTGTCCTTTTAGGGCTGCACCCACGGCATATGGAGGTTCCCAGGCTAGGGGTTGAATCGGAGCTACAGCTGCTGGTCTACACCACAGCTACAGTCATGCCAGATCTGAGCCGTGTCTGTGACGTACACCACAGCTCACGGCAACGCCGGATCCTTAACCCACTGAGTGAGGCCAGGGATTGAACCCGCCATCCTCAGGGTTCCTAGTCGGATTCATTTCCGCTGCGCCACGGCGGGAACTGCCACATCAATATATTGTTATCTCAGTTCACACTCAGATTTCCTCAGCTATCCTCAAAAAATCCAAACCAGAATCCAATCTAGGAGCACAGATTGCATCTGTTTGTTGTATTCTTATGGCTCTTTTAATCAAGCATAGTTCCTCCTTTTCTCTTCATAATACTGACTTATTAAAGGGACCAGTCTATTTTTCCTGTGGAATGTCCCTCCTCCTGGCTTTATCTGTTTCTTGCCTTGTGATAGCATTTAGCTTGGTTTCGTGGTTAAACTTGAACCCTTTGGAAAGTAATTGAAATATGTGTCAAAGTCTACAAAAATGTTTATCTCTCTTGATCGTAATGATCCCACTTCTTAGAATAACAGGCAGGGATGCAGGCAGATGAGAGGTTTTCTGTGAATGTCACATCTACCTGGGTTCTTTAGTCACATCAGTACCCTTCCCTGGAAGGCACCAATGTTATCAATTTCTTGTGCATCCTTCTTTTTATGATTATACAGACAAATATATATTTATACTCTTTTTTCCTCCATTTTTCCACACAAATGGTAGCATACCATTCTCATCTTTGTGTACCTTTATTCATGTAACAATACAGCTTGGGGAGTGTTTTATATAATTGCATAAAGAACATCCTCGTTTTTTAAAATGGTCACATTTTGCATTCCATCATGTGGAAGTGCTATATAGTCTTTTTTTTTTTTTTTTTTTTTTTTTTTTTGTCCTTTTAGGGCTGCACCTGCGGCACATGGAGGTTCCCAGGCTAGGGGTCTAATTGGAGCTGTAGCCACCGGCCTGCACCACAGCTCACGGCAATGCCGGATCCCTAACCCACTGAGTGAGGCCAGGGATTGAACTGGAAACCTCATGGTTCCTAGTCGGATGCGTTTCCACTAACCCATGTCTGGAACTCCATAGCCCTTTATTTATGTATTTACCTTGTTTCCAGTCTCTTGATCTTACCAGCCATTGCTGCACATGAAAATATATTTGTAGAATAAATTCTTAGGAATGGAATTGCTGGGTCAAAGAACAGTTTTTTAAAAAAAATTACTTAATGAATTTTATTACATTTATAGGTGTACAACAATCATCACAACCAAATTTTTCCAGCATTTACATCCCAAACCCTCAGTGCATCTCCCTACCGCCCACCCTGTCTCATTTGGAAACCATAAGTTTTTCAAAGTCTGTGAGTCAGTATCTGTTCTGCAAAGAAGTTCATTGTATCTTTTTTTAGATTCCACATGTGAGTGAAAGCATATGATGTTAGTGTCTCATTGTCTGACTGACTTCACTTAGCATGATAATTTCTATGTCCATTCATGTTGCTGCAAATGCCATTATTTCCTTTTAATGGCTGAGTAATATTCCATTGTGTATATGTACCACATCTTCTTTATCCACTCCTCTGTTGATGGACATTTAGGCTGTTTCCATGTCTTGGCTATTGTATATAGTGCTGCAGTGAACATTGGAGTACATGTGTCTTTTCCTTTTTTTATTTTACTTTATTTTTTTTGTCTTTTGTCTTTTGAGGGCTGAACCTGTGGCATATGGAGGTTCCCAGGCTAAGGGTCTAATTGGAGCTGTAGCCTCCGGCCTACACCACAGCCACAGCAACATCAGATCCCAGCCGTGTCTTTGACCCACACCACAGCTCACAGCAACACCGGATCCCCAACCCACTGAGTGAGGCCCGGGATCAAACTGGCAACCTCATGGTTCCTAGTCAGATTCGTTTCCACTGCACCACAATGGGAACTCCTACATGTGTCTTTTTGAGTCCTGGTTTTCTCTGGATAGATGCCCAGGAGTGGGATTCCTGGATCAAATGGTAGTTCTATGTTTAGTTTTCTGAGGAATCTCCATACTGCTTTCCACAGTGGTTGCTCCAATTTACGTTCCCACTAACAGTGTAATAGGGCTCCTTTTTCTCCACACCCTCTCCAACACTTATTCTTTGTGGACTTTTGGATGATGGCCATTCTGGCCGCTGTAAGGTGGTACCTCATAGTGGTTTTGATTTGCATTTCTCTAATAATGAGTGATGTTGAACATCTTTTCATGTGTTTTTTGGCCATCTGTATGTCTTCTTTGGAGAACTGTCTGTTTAGATCTTCTGCCCATTTTTGGATGGGGTTTTTTGTTTTTTTGGTATGGAGCTGCAGAAGGTGTTTATAAATTTTGGAGATTAATTCCTTGTCAGTCGATTCATTTGCAAAGATTTTCTCCCATTTTGTGCATTGTCTTTTCGTTTTGTTTAGGCTTTCCTTTGCTGTGCAGAAACTGTTAAGTTTAATTAAGTTCCATTTGTTTATTTTTGTTTTTATCGTCATTACTCTAAGAGGTTGTTCTGAGAAGATGTTGCTGTTGTTTATGTCAGAGAGTGTTTGGCCTATGTTTTCCTCTAAGAGTTTTATGGTATCTGGTCTTATATCTAGGTTTTTAATCCATTTGGAGTTTATTTTTGTGTATGGTGTTAGGAAGTGCTATAATTTCATTCTTTGACATGTGGCTGTCCAGATTTCTCAGCACCATTTATTGAACAGGCTCTCTTTTCTCCATCATGTATTCTTGCCTCCTTTGTCATAGATGAGTTGGCTGTAGGTGCGTGGATTTAATTCTGGGCTTTCTATCCTGTTCCACTGATCTCTATTTCTGTCTTTGTGCCAGTACCATACAGTTTTGGTGACTGTAGCTTTGTAGTGTAGCCTGAAGTCCGGGAGCCTGATTCCTCCAGCTCCATTTTTCTTTTTTAGGATGTCTTTGGCTATTCTGCGTCTTTTGTGCTTCCCAAAGAACAGTTTTTTTTGTTTTTTTTTGTCTTTTTTTTTTTTTTGCCATTTCTTGGGCCGCTCCTGCGGCATATGGAGGTTCCCATGCTAGGGGTCGAATCGGAGCTGTAGCTGCCAGCCTACGCCAGAGCCACAGCAACGCAGGATCCAAGCCGCGTCTTCGACCTACACCACAGCTCACGGCAACGCCGGAACCTTGACCCACTAAGCAAGGGCAGGGATCGAACCCGCAACCTCATGGTTCCTAGTCGGATTCGTTAACCACTGCGCCACGACGGGAACTCCAAAGAACAGTTTAGATAGCACCAAATCGCTTTCCATGTATTAACTTACACTCCTACCAGCAATGTGTTAAGAGTGCCTGTTTCTGCATAGCTTGACAACAGTGTGTTACCAAACTTTTAAATCTATGACAATTTGATAGGTGGAAAATTGTGTGTTACGGTTGTAATTTGCATTGCTTTTATTAATCTTTTTTATGAATCTTTTTATTGAGAATCTTTTCATATAATTAAAAGCCATTTGTATTTTCTTTTCTGCGACCTATTTGTATATCCTTGCTCATTTTTCAATTTTTTTTTTTTTTTAGGGCCGCATCCACGGCATATGAAGGTTCCCAGGCTAGGGATCAAATCAGAGCTGGAGTTGCCGGCCTACACCACAGCTCACAGCAATGCTGGATCCTTAACCTACTGAGTGAGGCCAGGGATCGCACCTGCGTCCTCATGGATGCTAGTCAGATTTGTTAACCACCGAACTATCATGGGAACTCCTCATTTTATACTAAGTTGCACATTTAAAAATTGATTTGTGGGAACTTTTTTTTTCTTTTTAGGGCTGCACCCACGGCATATGGAGGTTCCCAAGCTAGGGGTGAGATTGGAGCTGTAGCTGCTGACCTACACCACAGCCACAGCAATGTGGGATCTGAGCCGCATCTGTGACCTACACCACAGCTCACAAAACACCGGGTCCTTAACCCACTGAGTGAGGCCAGGGCTCGAACCTGCGTCCTCATGGGTGCTAGTTACATTCGTTTCCGCTGAGCCAAGACGGGAACTCCCTGTGTGAACTCTTAAATGAGGAAACTAGTTCCTTATCTGTGACATCCTTTTTCCAACTTGTCAGTTGTCTTTTGGCTTTGGTTATTGGTTTTTTTTTTTTTTTTTGTCATTTATAAAAATTGGCTTTCAGGGAGTTCCTGTCATGGCTCAGTGGTTAACGAATCCGACTAGGAACATTGAGGTTGCGAGTTTGATCCCTGGCCATGCTCAGTGGGTTAAGGATCCAGTGTTGAGCTGTGGGGTAGGTTGCAGACGCAGCTTGGATCCTGAGTTGCTGTGGCTGTGGTGTAGGCCGGCGGCTACAGCTCTGATTAGACCCCTAGCATGGGAACTTCCATATGCTGTGGGAGCAGCCCAAGAAATGGCAAAAAGACAAAAAAGAAAAAAAAAAAAAGAAAAAAAAGAAAAATTGGCTTTCAGAAATTCCCTGGTAGCACAGCAGGTTAAGGATCTGGTATTGTCACTATTGTGGCCCTGGTTACAGCTGTGCTGCTGGTTTGATCCCTGGCCTGGAACTTCTGAATGCCATGTGTGTGGCCAAAATAAAAAGAAATACATATGGTAAGCTCCAGGGAGTTCCCTGTGGTCTAGTGGCTAGGACTCAGTGCTTTTGCCACTGTGGCCTGTGTTCAGTCCCTGGTCTGGGAACTGAAATCCCACATCAAGCTGGTACACGCCGTGGCAATAAATAAATAAATAAATGTATGTATGTATGTATGTATGTATGTATGTATGTACTAACTGAAATCCCACATCAAGCTGGTACACGCCGTGGCAATAAATAAATAAATAAATAAATAAATAAATGTGTGTATGTATGTATGTATGTACGTACTAAGCTCCAAATATGTATTTTATTTATTTATTTATTTTGTCCTTGCCTGAGGGATGCCAAAGTTCCCAGGCCAGGGATCAAACCCGAGCCACAGCAGCAGCTCAAGCCACAGCAGTGACAATGGCAAATCCTAACTGCTAGGCCATTAGGGAACTCCCAAGTATGCATTTTATTTTATTTTATTTTATTTTTTTGGCCTTTTCTCTCTTTAGGGCTGTACCCAGGGCACATGGAGGTTCCCAGGCTAGGGGTCCAATTGAAGCTGTAGCTGCTGGCCTACACCACAGCCACAGCAATGCCAGATCTGAGCTGAGTCTGTGACCTACACCACAGCTCACGGCAGCGCTAGATCCTTAACCCACTGATGGAGGCCAGGGATTGAACCTGCATCCTCATAGATCCTAGTCAGATTCGTTTCTACTGAGCCATGTTGGGAACTCCTAGTTCAAATCTTGTACACTGTCATCTTGGGGACTCTGGATGAGAACTATCATCTTTAATTGTCTGCTGTCCTTTAGAAACTTTTGCCTATTCACCTTTATAAAACTATAACGACATGTGTTGCTGTTGCTAAATTTCTGGTTAGATTTCACTGAGTGCAGATACGATTCTCTTGTTTTACAGAGTTATAGAAAGGTTATTTATATTTGTTCCCAAACATGAGAATTTTGTATGTCCTCTTCTTTAAAAAAAAAAAAAAAAAAAGCAAAACTAACCATATGCTAAAGATGATACCAAAAGATTAATTTTTTAAAAAGCAGGGTATGGAATTTTGAAAAAGAGTTAAAGAGATTACCTACCTTCAGCTGTTTTAGTGATTTAAAAAATCATCTGGGGAGTTCCCATTGTGGTGTAGTGGGTTAAGAATCTGACTTCAATGGCTTGGGTCATTGTGGAGCCTCAGGTTCTATCCCCGGCCTGGTGCAGTGGGTTAAGGATCCAGTGTTGCCGCAGCTGTGGCTCAGACTCAGTCCCTGGCCTGGGAACTTCCATTTGCTGTGGGCACATCCCCCCAAAAATCCTACCTAGAGCACAACTAAAATCCAGGGAAGTAAGCAAAGCATCCTTTGAAGAGGAGAGCCAGAACAGATATTGTAACAGCTATACTGCACTAGATATTGAAATATCTGTATCATAATAGATATCAGAATGTTCATGCACTAATTTCATGCCCTCAGACGGTCTTTTCGACATAATTTAAAAAACTTTAAAAAATTTTATTATTACTGGAGTATAGTTGATTTACAATGTGTCCTCAAGTTCTGTTGTACAACAAAGTGACCCATTTCCCTGTGCTGGACAGTAGGATCCTATTGCCCATTCATTCCAGATATAACAGTTTACATCCCCCAAACCCCCAAAATGCCCATCCATCCCCCCTCCCCCCCACCCAGCAGCCCCAGGTCTGCTCTTCTTGGCCATGATTTATTTCTGTTTTTTGTTTGTTTGTTACTTTTAGATAGGATCATCTGTTCCATGTTTTAGATTCCTCGAATAAGTGATATATGGTCTTTGTCTTTTTCCTTCTGGCTCACTTCACTTAGTATGAGAGTCTCCAGATCCAGCCTTGTTGCTGCAAATGGCATTAGTTTGTCTTTTTTTATGGCTGAAAGACACAGTTTGTTTTTTCAACTTGAGTATAGTTGATTTACAATATTATATTTAATGCAGGTGTACAACAAAGTGATTCAATGTTTTTATAAATTATACTTAAAGTTATTATATATATATTTTATTTATTTATTTATTTATTTTTTGTCTTTTTGCCATTTCTTGGGCCGCTCCCACAGCACATGGAGGTTCCGAGGCTAGGGGTCGAATTGGAGCTGTAGCCGCCGGCCTATACCACAGCTGCAGCAACGCGGGATCTGAGCCACATCTGCAACCTACCCCACAGCTCATGGCAATGCCAGATCCTTAACCCATTGAGCGAGGCCAGGGATTGGACCTGCAACCTCATGGTTCCTAGTTGGATTCGTTTCCAATGCTCCGCAATGGGAACTCAATATTTGTTTTATTTTTAGATTCCACATGTTAGGGATATCGCATAGTATTTTTTTCTTTCTCTGACTTATTTCACTTAGTATACGCGCCCCCCCCCCCCTTTTTGACCATGCCAAGGGCATGCAGAAGTTCCCGGGCCAGGTACTGAACCCCCGCCACAGCAATTACCTGAGCCACAGCAGTAACAACGCTGGATCCTTAACCTGCTGAGCCACCAGGGAAGTCCTTTTTACGGTCTTTTTAACAGTTTTAACAAACCTAGTCATTTATCCCACAGATTGAAGGCTTGCCCTATCTATAGCAGATTCGGGGTGTGGGGGGGAATAAGGGAGCAGAGGCATAATGACAGCTGACTACCAAAAAGATAGAGACACATAATCTTTACAAACAAGTTTATGTCCTTGTTTGGTGGGGTAAGGGGGTGTGGGTCGCAGGGGTATAAGTGATCATCTCTAGCCATTTGGTTTTGGGGCAAATAGCTTATCTCATTTGATACTGAAGATGTCACAGAGTCAAAGCAGTGCAATGATTGATTGATGTTCAAACTGTCCCTGAGTCATCAAGGAAGGTTAAATTTTCATCATGTTCTATTTAAGAAACAGTGAAGAAAGAGTGAAGTGTACTTTAGAATAATTCTTATTAAAATGGTTAAAATAATGCAAGAATAGCACTTATGTAGGTAGCTTTAATTATTTCAAGTTCTTAACTTGAATTCTGTGGACACTAGGGGCCCTATTAAGCCTCTTTTTTAAATTTTTTATTTTATTATTTTTTTTAAGATCTAACTATTTCATTTATTCATTTATTTATTTTGCTTTTTTAGGCCTGCACCTCTGGCATATGGAAGTTTCCAAGCTAGGGGTCAAATTGGAGCTGCTGCTGCTGGCTTACGCCACAGCCACAGCAATGTGGGATGCGAGCTGCGTCTGCAACCTGCACCACAGCTCACGGCAACGCTGGATCCTTAACCCACTGAGCGAGGCCGGGGATTGAACCTGCATCCTCATGGATACTAGCCGGGTTCATTACTGCTGAGCATGATGGGAACTCCCTCGATGAAACCTCTTAAGGCCAAAGATTGAATTTGGCAAATAAGAGTGCTTTTTCTGGGGAGAGGGGCCATGGTTTTCATCATATTCTCAAAGGGTTCTATAATTTTAAAAAGTTAAGAATGGCTGAGGTGTCTGAAAAATTCATGTAATTCAGAGACCCTGATGATGCCAGATAAATGAAATGTTATGAATTTATAGCTATACTGTGTTAAAAATTTATGACTATACTGTGTTGTAGATTTATAACACTGCACTAAGTTATAAATTTATAACTGTACAGTTATAAATTGATTGGATAACCAGTGACCTTTCAGTTACTTCATTATGTATTTTGCAAGTGCTACCTTATTTTAGTTTGTATTATTAATGAATTTTTTTTTTCCTTCTTGTAGTCATCTGTAGCACTATTTGTAAATAGTCTGGACTCAGTGGAACCTGCTGTCTTATGAATATAATATGTAAGTTATAAGTATTATAATTATATCTGATATAGTTGATAAAGTATGATTAATTTATGTCCCAGTTATGGTATAATTGTGTTAAAATGTGCCTTAAGTTTTTAACGTTAATGAGCAAAAGCCTTGGATATACTAAGAAATGTGGTGGTAATTTTATAATAAAAGTAACAGGAAAAATGATTAGAATATATGAGACAAATGTTTAAAAGATTAGGAAGTTGCCATACTTGATTTTTCTCCCTAAACATGGCAAATTATAAATTTACTACACTTTGAACCTTAAAAAAAGTCTTTGTGGAGTTGTATCTTATTTGTGAAACAGAGAAGTGCATACTAAAGGTTTTAATGGATGAAGGTGCTTAGTTTAGCAGTGAGCAGTTATTATAATCGAGATTAACTGTGATGAATCATTTGAGAATAACAACAAATGATATGCTTCTTAGAAAAAGGGATTGTAGTTCCCCTTGATACTACTTTATTTCCACTAATTAAGATGAATAAAGTCTGGTCTGATTTTCATTAAAATACCAGCTGTAAATGTAGGGTGTTGGTATGAATATGTAATATATTATACAGACCTGCCTTTTATTTTAGCTTCTACTTAAGCCATTTTATATGTATTTACTTGTTTGTGTATTTTGGCTGCGCCTGTGGCATACAGAATTTTCTGGGCCAGGGACTGAACTTGTGACGCAGCAGCAATCTGAGCCACTGCAGTGGCAATGCCTGATCCTTAATCCACTGTCCCACAATGAAACTCCTTAAGTCATTTTATATTCAAATTTACTTAAAGGTAGTTGTAATTCTTTTTACCTAGTAATCATTTAATTTGTGAACATGTGGGAATGTGTTAGGGAGGGAATTTTGTTTCTTGTTTCCCTTTGATCAGAACTAATAATTACAGTTTCTCAGTGTCTCAGGTTGGAATCAGTATAGACTTTAAGCCGTTATTTGCTTATTTGTGCTTATATTAATTTGAAGTTTAACCGTGAAAATACTGTTGATTTCTTTTCCTCTTCTTTTTTTTTTTTATTTTTTATTTTTTTTTTTGTCTTTTTGCTATTTCTTGGGCTGCTCCCACGGCATATGGAGTTTCCCAGGCTAGGGGTCTAATCAGAGCTGTAGCTGCCAGCCTACGCCAGAGCCACAGCAACGCAGGATCCGAGCCACGTCTGCGACCTACACCACAGCTCACGGCAACGCCAGATCCTTAACCCACTGAGCAAGGGCAGGGATCGAACCCGCAACCTCATGGTTCCTAAGCAGATGTGCTAACCACTGCGTCACGACGGGAACTCCGGTTTATTATTTTTTTTTATGACAGCTGCATTTGCTGCATATGAAAGTTCCTGGGCCAGGGGTTGAATCCAAGCCAGGGCTGAAACCTACACCCCAGCTGTGGCAAAACTGGATCCTTTAACCCACTACGCCTGGCTGGAGATAGTACCTGAGCCGCCACAGCGACCCAAGCTGCCGCAGTTGGAGTCTTAATCCAGTGCACCACAGTGGAAACTCCTCATTGTTTAATCTTTTTTTTTTTTGGTCTTTTGTCTTTTCAGGGCAGTACCCGCGGCATATGGAGGTTCCCAGGCTAAGTGTCTAATGGAGCTGTAGCTGCCAGCCCACGCCCCAGCCACAGCAACGCCAGATCTGAGCTGCGTCTGCGACCCACACCACAGCTCACAGCAAAGCCGGATCCTTAACCCAATGAGCGAGGCTAGGGATTGAACTGGCAACCTCATGGTTCTTAGTCAGATTCGTTTCCATTGCGCCAGGACAGGAACTCCCTTCATTGTTTGTTCTTGCTCGTTGTTTTCTGATTAACAGCACTGGCACTTCACCTTGATAATCTCCCATAACTAGACTTTGTAAACAAGCGATTTCATATTAAAAGTATTAAATATTTTATTACCACTTTTCTTGGTAACAGCCTTATTGAGAGATAATTCACCACATAATTCACCCATTCATAAGCATGCAATCAATGCTTTTCTTTTTCCCGGGCCCAGGTCAGGGATCGAACCTGAGACACAGCAGCAACCCAAGCCACAGCAGTGACAATGCCGAGTCTTTAACCACTAGGCCACCAGGGAACTCCAAATGCTTTTTAGTATATTCATAGAGTTAGTTTTGTAACCATCACTACAACCAATTTTATTCTCACTTTTTTTTTGTTTTGTTTTTTTTTTGGCTGCCCCCATGGCATGTGGAAGTTTCTGGGCCAGGGATCTATCCCAAACCACAGCAGTGACATGAGCCTCAGCAGTGATAATGCCTGACCCCTAACCTACTGGGCCACCAGGGAATTCCTGTTATCACTTTTAAGCGAAGGGTTCTATATCAGGGTAGTTTTTAGAAAGCTGCAGTGGCTTTTACATGCCACCTTATGTAATACTGAAGAAGACAAATTCTTCTGTTCAGTGGGGAAAGCAGTGTGTGTGTGTGTGTGTGTGTGTGTGTGTGCACACGCGTGTGTGTATCTAGTATAATCATTTGTATTGAAATGTCTAGGAGATGGTGCTGAGAATGATAGCATGCTGAAGTCTTGGACTAAAAGTCTTTTCTGTACGATGATGTGCTTATTTGGTGACATTTGATTTAAAAAATTTAGTCAAATCGCTTAATATTTTTAATTTTCTTTCTTAACAGTTTTAACAAGACAGAAACATGTTCAAAAGTTTGTGTAAAATTTTATGATATAGCAAGTGAAGATCGAAAGAAAAGGCTGGATTTTTTGAAGAAAGGAACACAGCTGAATTATCAACGTCACTGGTAAGTTTGGCATCTGAACCCACATGGCGTAATTCCTCAGTTCCTTTCAGAAGTAGTTTTGGGAGTTCCCGTCGTGGCTCAGTGGTTAGCACATCTGATTAGGAACCATGAGGTTGCGGGTTCGATCCTTGGCCTTGCTCAGTGGGATAAGGATCTGGCATTGCCGTGAGCTGTGGTGTAGGTCGCAGACGCGGCTCAGATCCTGCGTTGCTGTGGCTCTGGTGTAGGCCGGTGGCTACAGCTCTGATTTGACCCCTAGCCTGGGAACCTCCATGTGCCACAGGAGAGGTCCTAGAAAAGGCAAAAAGACAAAAAAAAAAAAAAAAGAAAAGAAAAAGAAGAAGTAGTTTTAATACCTCCCTGACATTGAATACTGTTTTTTGGGACTTAGATTAAAAATCTGAACTTACATAAGTTCCCTGGCGGCTCAGCATGTTGAGGATCTGGCAATGTCACTGATGTGGCTCGGGTCACTGCTGTGGTGTGTGTTTGATCCCTGGCCTGGGAACTTCCTCATGCTGTGGGTGCACCTCCCCAAAACACTGAACTTACATACATGTAAGATGATGTTAACATTGCTTGATGTGAAATTCTTGTTAAATCTGTTACTGAAAAATATTTATATTTAGAGAGTTCCCTTTGTGGCTCAGTGGTTAACGAACCCAACTAGGATCCATGAGGATGCGGGTTCTACCCCTGACCTCGCTCAGTGGGTTAAGAATCTGGCGTTGCCTCGAGCTGTGGTGTAGGTCGCAGAAGTGGCTGGGATCTGGCATTGCCATGGCTGTGGTGTAGGCCGGCAGCTGTAGCTCCAATTCAGCCTCTAGCCAGGGAACCTCCATATGCTGTGGGTGCGGCCCTAAAAAACAAAAAAAAAAGTTTATATTTAGGGTTATTGATAATATACCAGTGATATGGTGTTGTGATATGGAAGATGGAAAAAAGCACTGCACACCAGGATTTCCGATAGGATGTTTTATTACCAAAAGTAGCGTATCAAAAGGTGCTTGCTGGAGTTTTTCCATCGTGGGGCTGCGGAAATGAATCTGATTAGGAACCATGAGGTTGTGGGTTTGCTCCCTGGCCTTGCTCAGTGGGTTAAGGATCTGGTGTTGCCGTGAGCTGTGGTGCAGGTTGCAGATGCGGCTCGGATCTGGTGTTGCTGTGGCTGTGGTGTAGGTCAGCAGCTGTAGCTGTGATTAGACCCCTAGCCTGGGAACCTCCATATGCTGCGGGTGCGGCCCTAAAAAGCAAAACAAAAGACCAAACAGACAGAACAAAAGATGCTTGCATTATCAATGTAGTATTGAGAGCTTACTACAGAAATGTAAGAACGTTGCTTCACTTACAGTTTGCTTTCTATTACAGTCACTTAAAAAGCATCAATGAGACACCTACCAGCTTCTTGGTTTGGGGCTAGGTGTTGAGAGTATGAAGGCAAGTAGATGTGATCCCTGTCCTCTAGAAGGTCACCGTCCTGAGTAGGGAGATAGACGTGTAAGCAGTTCAGTGCCAAAAAGTGTCCTATGGTAGGAGACTGAGGGGCAAGGAGGACATAATGGAAGGAATGAAAGGGCGTTTGTCCGATGAACGGGTGGGTGAGCATTTCTAGTCGGGCCGTCAGTGTGGTCAAGAGCTTGGAAGTCTGAAAATAGCATACACTGTGGTGGGGGAGCTGTGAGCAGCTGAGCATGTCTGTGGCATAAGTTCTGGGGTTTGGGGGTTGCAGACGGGATGAAGCTGAAAAGGGGGGTGGGCAGAAGGCAGATCATGGAGCCAGGGCCTGCATACAAGGGGAAGGAAAATAGCATTGAACACCTGTTATGAGCCAGAAGCAAGGTTGTATTACTCTATACACAGTGACTGATTTAATCCTCAGAACAGCCCTGTTGCTAGAATCTACTTCTGCTGTTTTACAGATGATGAAATTCAGTCACTGAGACGGTAAGTGACATGACTAGGGACATACAGCTAGTAAGTGGCAGAGACAGGACTCCAACTCAGATCTTTTTGGCTTGCAAGTCCCAGTCGTACTGTGTTTGAAATCTGCCTTGTGCTTCTCCAACTGCTTTCCACTGGGCCCTAGGGTAACAGAAATATCTTAGAAGTTCCCGTGGTGGCTCAGTGGAAACGAATCTGACTAGTGTCCATGAGGACTCAGGTTTGATCCCTGGCCTCACTCAGTGGGTTAAGGATCTGGCATTGCCATGAGCTGTGGTGTAGGTTGCAGACGTGGTCGGATCCTGTGTTGCTGTGGCTGTGGTGTAGGCTGGCATCTATAGCTCTGATTTGACCCCTAGCCTGGGAACCTCCATATGCCGCTGGTGAGGCCCTAAAAACACACACACACACACACACACAAAGGATCTTAGGTCTGCCGTGGAGGCTAATGGAGAGGCTGAATGGGCATGAAAGGGCTCAACCAAGGCAGCACTGCTTTTAATCTGTCTTTTTTTTTTTTTTTTGGTCTGAGGCCTATGGAGGTTCCCACTTTTGGGGTCAAATTGGAGCTATAGCTGCCGGCCTATGCCACAGCCTCAGCAATGCCAGATCTGAGCCATGTATGTGACCTACACCAGAGCTCATGATAGTGCTGGATCCTTAACCCACTGAGCAAGGCCAGGGATCGAACCCACAACCTTGTGGTTCCTACTCAGATTCGTTTCTGCTGCACCACAACGGGAACGCCTATAATCTGTCTTAAACGTGGAAACTCAATGTGTATCAATGATGGGGATGAAAGAGTTCCCTGGTGGCTCAGTGGGTTAAGGATCTGGCATTGTCACTGCTGTGGCTCGGGTTCAATCCCTGACCTGGGCACTTCCGTGTGCCTTGGTTCTGCCAAAACACAATAAAACAACAAACAAAAAAATCCCTAATGGGGATGAAAGGGAAGGGTGAGAGAGTAGCATAGGATGACTGCCAGGTTTCTGGCTTGGCTGTCTAATTGATGGTACCCCTTCATTGTTGTTTTCTTTCCAGGGAAAGGGGCAGTGCTTCTTGAATTTCAGTCATTTATATACCACCTTGGTGATTTTTACCACCTCTGAGGCACCTTTATTATTTTTATCCATAATTTCACTTAGGGAGTTCCCATTGCGGCTCAGTGGGTTATGGACCTAACTAGTATCCATGAGGATATGGGTTTGATGCCTGGCCTTGCTCAGTGAATTAAGAATCAGGCATTGCTGGGAGCTGTGGTCACAGATGTGGCTCAGATCTGGCGTTGCTGTGGCTGTGGTGTAGCCTGGCAGCTGCAGCTTCAATTTGACCCCTAGCCTGAGAACCTCCGTATGCCAAGGGTATGACCCAAAAAAGAAAAAAAAAAAAAAAAAAAAAAAAAAACCCCAAAAGACAAAAACCAAAAAACAAAAAAACATAATTTAACTTAAATTTATTTAATTTTGTCTTTTTTTTTTTTTTTTTTGCCTTTTCTGGGGCCGCTCCTGTGGCATATGGAGGTTCCCAGGCTAGGGGTCGAATCGGAGCTGTAGCCACTGGCCTACACCAACCACAGCCACAGCAACACGGGATCCGAGCCGCGTCTGCGACCTACACCACAGCTCATGGCAACGCCAGATCCCTAACCCACTGAGCAAGGCCAGGGACCGAACCTGCAACCTCATGGTTCCTAGTCGGATTCACTAACCACTGAGCCACAACGGGAACTCCTTAAACTTATTTAAAAGGAAGTTACAGAAATCACAAGTTTAGTGTACCACCTATGTATTTTATTCATCAATTTTCAATAAATTAAAAAGCAGAGTACAAATTGTTTACTACTGCCTAAAATTATCTCATATATCCCCAGTGGTATGTATTCTTCACAGTGGGAAACATTTACATGGGGATATGGAGGAAAAGCAGCAAACAATTGCTTAGTTGATAATTCTTTTAAAGTAAGGAAAAGGAGGAGTTCCCGTCGTGGCTCAGTGGTTAGTGAATCCGACTAGGAACCATGAGGTTGCGGGTTTGATCCCTGGCCTTGCTCAGTGGGTTAGGGATCGGGTGTTGCCATGAGCTGTGGTGTAGGTCGCAGATGCGGTTCGGATTGACCCCTAGCTCTGATTCGACCCCTAGCCTGGGAACCTCCATATGCCTTGGGAATGGCTCAAGAAAAGGCAAAGAGACAAAAATAAATAAATAAAGTAAGGAAAAGGAGTTATGGAAAAGGAGAATATTGGATTAACATAGTCTGTTTGACACTATATGAAAATCTAAGGAGTTCCCTGGTGGTGCAGTAGGTTAAGAATCTGGCATTGTCACTGCTGTGGCTTAGTTCACTGCTGTGGCACAGGTTTGATCCCTGGCCCTGGAATTTCCACATGTCATGGGCACAGCCAAAAAAAGAGAGAGTCTATATGGAACGGTTCTTTGGGACCATTTAAAGACCACATCTTTGAAGATCAATTCTGTAAAGAATAAATGGACCAATAGGATGAAAGTGCCCCTGTGGGCCCGAGTAGCGGTAACTTTTATTAACATTTGTGAGTTGCCAATCTAAGATTACCAGGGTTAAGTAAAACCAGCAGTTGTCTTTTGGGCATCCCTTTTATATATAGAGGAATGCTTTGTGAATTTTCTCATTTTTAAAAAATTATTTATTTATTTTTTGTCTTTTTAGGGCCACACCCGTGGCATATGGAGGTTCCCAGGCTAGGGAACCACAAGCCTACACCACAGCCACAGCAACGCCAGATCTGAGCCACGTCTGTGACCTACACCACAGCTCATAGCAACACCAGATCCTTAACCCACTGAGCGAGGCCGGGGATCAAACCCACAACCTCATGGTTTCCTAGTCGGATTCGTTTCTGCTGCACCACGATGGGAACTCCCTTTTCTCATTTATTTTAAAGGGTATTTATTTTTAGATTCCCTCCCATTGCAAAGTTAAAGCTGTAGGGGAGTTGTTTATCCTGTTTAAGGATCTGGCGTTGCCTTGAGCTGTGGTGTAGGTGGAATATGCAGCTGGGATCTGGCGTTACTGTGGCTGTGGTGTAGGCCGGCAGCTGCAGCTCCGATTGGTGTCCTAGCCTGGGAACCTTCATATGCCGCGGGAGCGGCCCTAAAACAAAAAAGAATTCGGCCAGCTTCCCTGTAGGTCTCCACACGTCCCTCCTTGTGCACAACACTCCCCCTTCCCCTAAAATAACCACTGTCCTAACTTTTACCCTGATCACTTGTTTGAGTTTCTTTCACAGTCTTATCCCTCACATCTATGTCCCTAGATGCTATAGTTTAGATTTGACTATTTTAGATATATATCTTCAATATTCTATTGTAAGCATTTTTAAACACACAGAAAGGTGCATAAATTATAGAGTGAACAGTCATATGTTCATTGGCTAGATTCTCCAATTAGCATTTTTCTGTATTTGATTGATCACACATCCATTTGTCCATTCCTGTATCATTCATTCACACAATGGTGCATTTTCCCCTGTCCCTGATGTCCTGCCAGTTGGCAGATGGATCCAGTGGCTTGATCTGATTCAGGTTTGACCTTTCCGATGAGATAAGGTACTGATGTGTTCTTTCATCAGGAAGTACATGACGTCTCTTTTTAAAACGTATATTTATTATTTAGAGCAGTTTTAGGGTCAGAGAAAAATTGAGCAGCAGGTACAGAGACTTCCCGTGTACCTTCTGCCCCCACACACACATAGTCGACGTCATCACCAGAATGTGGTACGTTTGTCAGGGTTGATGAACCTTCATTGATACACCATTATCTCCCAAAGCCCACAGTTTGCATTAGGTTCACTCTTGGTGGTGTGCATTTCATGGATTTGGACCAGTGTCTAATGACATGTATCCACTCTTAGAGTATGGTACAGAGTAATTTCACTGCCCTAAAAATCTGCGTTCTGCCTACTCATCCTCCCCACACCTGATGCCTTTGGTTTCTCTCTTTTATTATGATAACTGGATTCATTAATTCATTAGAATGTGCCCAGGCTGAAGCACCAGGCGGGCCACAGAATGAGCTTTGGTCAAACCGGAAGCGAACCCCTTTTCCCTTGCAGTGTCCATCCGGCGCCCTCTACTGGCAAAGCTTCGTTCAGTGCCCGCTTGCAAAGGAAAACTTGAAAATATTTAAGGGGCCAGATAATTTTCACAGAGGTCAAGGACCATGAATTTGAGGAAGAGAGGCAAGAA
This sequence comes from Sus scrofa, assembly GCF_054392235.1. NCBI lineage: Eukaryota > Metazoa > Chordata > Mammalia > Artiodactyla > Suidae > Sus > Sus scrofa. The sequence goes on from NC_139401.1 coordinate 122,246,951, forward strand.
ATCAAGAATTGGCACACGTGACACGCATGTGCTGATCAATACTCTGATGAAAGAACATGCTCGCCTGTCTCCAGAAACCTTTGTGCAGCTCGGCTTGGGTACCCTTTTCCTGCATCACAGCCTGGGAATTCTCTCTGGGAGGGAAGCTTCCGGCTTCCCCCTCTCTGGGTGATCACTCTCTTCATGTACTTCGTTGTCCCAAATCTGAAAAACTGTCGTTTCATATTTTTTACTAATGTGAAAAAGATGTTTAAGGTGCAAGAGTAAATCTGGGCTCATGTTATTCTGCCGTGTCTGGAGGAGGAAGTCCAACCCTCCTGCCTTCTGTTTGCAAACATTTACTTGGTGTCACTTGCCTGTCCTTGCATTGTTCCCTTTTGAGAGTCTCTTTCTTTTAGCCGTGTCTCTTCCTGTGTACAGTATGTTGTTGAGTTTTGCTTTGCGGCGTCCTCTGAAAAATCTTTTCCTCTTAATGGGCGAGTTATGCCCGTTTGTTTATTGATGTGACATTTGCTTTCAGTTCTGTTATGTTTTGTGTACTGTTTTGATATTCCATATTTTACTGATTCTAAAACTCATGTTTCCCCATATTTTAACATTTGCGAAATCAAGGTGTGTCTTGGAGTCGAGGGCATGTTAAAGTTTAATTGGCAGTGTTTTTTCTTTTATTTAGCGGCACATAAAAGAATGTTTTACAATCTATATTTTAGATTCCATAAAATATAATATTTATTTGAAGGTCTTTATGTGGTCTACATTTTTACTCTTGTAGAAGTACATTGTTACTGTACTTCTAATATTTAAGAAGGTTTGTATTTCTGTGAGAGTCCTTTATGTATTTATTTTTGGCTGTGACTGAGGCATGCGGAAGTTCCTGGGCCAGGGATCGAACCCTCAACACAACAGCGACCTGAGCCGCAACAGTGACAGTGCTGGATCCTTAACCCACCAGGCCACCAGGAAACTCCTGGTGACTTATTGGTTACCTCTTTCTTTAGAGAGTGTTATACAGTTTCATGACTTTGTGTCTGGTTATGAATTTTTGTTTTGTTTTGGGTTTTTTTTTTTTTTTTTGGCTGTACCCAGTATATGCAAGTTCCTGGGCCAGGGATCAAATTCCAATTGAAGCTTTGACCTACAGCACAACTGCCAGCAACGCCAGATCCTTAACCTGCTTCACCACAGTGGGAATTCCCTGTTTTGCTTTGTTTTTAATTCTGTGTGTAATTCCTTGAGTTTCCTGGATTGGTGCCTTTTATTGGTACTCTAATTCTCAGCCGTTGTCAGATATTTTTTTTTTTACAAGTTTTATTTTTATTGATCGCATAGAAGCTATATTAGTTTCAGGTATACAGTGTAATTATTTGGCTTTTTTTTTTTTGTCTTTTTGTCTTTTGTCTTTTTTTTGTTGTTGTTGTTGTTGTTGCTATCTCTTGGGCCGCTTCCGCGGCATATGGAGGTTCCCAGGCTAGGGGTTGAATCGGAGCTGTAGCCACCGACCTACACCAGAGCCACAGCAACGCAGGATCCGAGCCGTGTCTGCAACCTACACCACAGCTCACGGCAACGCCGGATCGTTAACCCACTGAGCAAGGGCAGGGACCGAACCCGCGACCTCATGGTTCCTAGTCGGATTCGTTAACCACTGCACCACGATGGGAACTCCTAATTATTTGGCTTTTGTATTTGTTGCAAAAAGGTCATCACCATCAGTCTAGGTAAGGTACACTCCCAAGTAGTTACAGTGTGTTTTTTCTCTTGTGATGAGGTCTTCTGAGGCTAAGAGATGTTGAGTGGTTTTCCTCATCCGCTGCTGACCCGAGGTCAGACTTCAGGTCAGTGGGGTCTTGCTCTGACCTCTTTCCATCATCAGCCACAGCACATCCTGTCAGGCCTCCTTTGCTGGGCCAGTGAGACGAGGCAACGGCAGGCAGGAGTTAAGTTTCATGTTTTGCATCCCAGCTCTGCCTCTTGTAACTCTGAGATCTGGGGCATGTTGCGTATTCTCTTTGAGTCTATACCTTCTCCTCTGTAAACAGGGTTAACAGGAGCATCTTCAAAGGCTGCCTTGGGAATTAAGACAGCTCACCCCTCCATGCCCAGCACAGTGGCTGCTGCTCTCAATGAACACACAATTCCTCTGTCAGATATTTTCTTTTCAGATTCCAGGTAAAGCTATGTTAACTGTTATTTTTCTCCTTTATGTCTCTTAACTTCCCTCTTGAGTTTCCTTTTTTTTTTTTTTTTGTCTTTTTAGGGCCCCACTCACGGCATATGGAGGTTCCCAGGCTAGGGGTTGAACTGGAGCTGGAGCTGCCAGCCTACACCACAGCCACAGCAACATGGGATCTGAGCCATGTCTGCAGTTTACACCACAGCTCACAGCAACGCTGGATCCTTAACCCCCTGAGCGTGGCCAGGGATCGAACCTATGTCCTCATGGATACTAGTCATATTCATTTCTGACGGCCACAATGAGAACTCACCCCCCCCCTTTTATGGTATCTGTTCTATGTTCTTCTGGTCTATCTTCTAGTCTATAAATTCTCTTTTCACTTGTTTCTTAAGAGAATTTCAGCAATCATCTCATTTCTATAATTTTTCTTCAAATATGCTAGGTCATTGTTTCATACTTTTCTCTTTCATGCACCTGCTTTCGCACTTACATTTGGTTAATTTAATCTGCCTCTGTTCGTTCCTGGGTCTGAAATCTTTATAAGTTTGTTTCTGCTGATTTTTGCTCTTGATTCCTTTTTTCCTTGCATGCTGCACTATTCTGATGACATCTTCATTGCTCTCAAAAATTGTTTGTGAACTTTCTTTGAGTCCTAGGATCAAAGTACTTTCCTCCAGAGAGGATTTTCATTTACTTTCACAAGGCATCTTTGGGGAATACCAGTTGGGGACCTCCTTAAAGCAGATTCATAACTCAAACTTTTTGGGGTCACTTAGATGATATGACCAGCCTGCACATCTATGTTATGGCTGATATATGGCCACCCTTTTTTTTTTTTTTTTTTTTTTTTTTTTTTTGCTTTTTAGGGCTGGACCCATGGCACATGGAAGTTTCCAGGCCAGGGGTTGAATCGGAGCTACAGTTGCCGGCCTATGCCACAGCTACAGTCACAGCAACTCAGAATCCCAGCTGCGTCTGCGACCTGCACCACAGCTCACAGCAACGCCGGCTCCCCAGTCCACTGAGTGAGGCCAGGGATCAAACCCGAATCCTCATGGACACGAGTCAGGTTCATTACCACTGAGCCACAACAGGAACTCCCATGTGGTCACAACTTTTTAAGGGCAGTTTTATTTCTCTCTACCCACCCCTGCCTTGTTCTGTTTAGCTTCAAGGCCATTTTCCCAATAGTCTGTTAGGACTGTAGGAGCAGGTTCACTTGTGGTTCACCCTTATCCTGAGGGTGTTGCTTTTGAAAGGAGTGGGTGGTTTCAGCTTAATGAACATAGGGTCTCATGGTAGCCTCCTCGCCTGGGAGGGCTCTCCGTGACTTCCCTCCTCTCCATTTCATGAAGTTCGAGTTTGCCCAGATCAGTGGGTGTCCTCAGGGCAACAGCAGCACCAGGGCTCCCTTACCCAGCTGGCCTTGGGCATCCTGCCTTCCCCTAGATTTCGACGTGGCAGTTCCTTACTTTCTTCTCACCTCGTGTTGCTTTTATTTTTTAAAATTTAAAGACTTGATGTTTTGAGAGCAAGCTTAGGTTCACAGCAAAACTGAGAGCAGGGTACAGAGATTTTTCCATATCCTCCCGGCCCCGCACAGGCACAGTCTCCTCCATTCTCAGCATCCTCCACCACAGTGGGACATTTGTTACAACTGATGGGCCTACATCGATGCGTCACATCATAATCACCCAAAGTCCATAGTTTATATTAGGTTTCACCCTTAGTGTGGACGTTCTATGCTCATGTTGCTTTTAAGGAGGTATTTGTGATATTTATCATTCGTAGTTTTCAGCAGGAGATTTGGCCCAAATAAGCTTGGGATTGGAAATCTATTTAAAGTATTAATGCATGACTTTAACATTTAGTAGGAAGGAAACTTTTCGTGATTTCCTTATTCTGAGCCAGGTTCTAGGTCTTTCCATATCATTTCTCACGTAATCCTCTTAAATATTTTATGAATTTTTTTTTGATGGCCCATCCTTTTCTTCAGTTCTCTCCTTTTTAAATTTTTTAAAATTAAAATTCTTTATTGAAATATAGTTGCTTTACAGTGTTGTGTTAGACATTTTTGTGAGTTAAGTGATGGTAGTCCTGTTTTACAGCTAAGAAAACCAAGGTCCAGAAAGACTGAAATACAAAGGATTGTATACATACCAAAGATGTACATGGCAAAATCTGAATTCCATCCCAGTGGTTTTTTTTTTTTTTTTTTTTTTGTCTTGTTGTCCTTCTAGGGCCACATCTGTAGCATATGGAGGTTCCCAGGCTAGGGGTTGAATTGGAGCTACAGCTGCCGGCCTACACCACAGCCACAGCAACGCAGGATCTGAGCCACGTCTGTGACCCACAACACAGCTCACGGCAACGCCGGATCCTTAACCCACTGAGCAAGGGCAGGGATTGAACCCACAATCTCATGGTTCCTAGTCGGATTCATTTCCGCTGCACCACGACAGGAACTTATGTTCTTTTTGCACCATACCAGACTAGCTGTTGCATTTTTTGAGCATCTACAGGATATTAGTTCTGAGGACGTTTGAGAAGTGCCTGGTACACAGTGGATGTTCAAAAATATTTGTGGTCTGAATAAATGAATCACTGAGCCAGAAAAAGTTCCTAGCCTTGTGATCTACTGGAGAACACAGTTTACTAGGGGATGTAAACATGTGAATACATCGAGTACAGTTTGCTGTGGTAAGTGGCATAAATGTGAGCTGAGTGCTGTGAGAGCACAGAATAAAGAATTCTTTTTAGTAATTTATCAGATTATAAGTAGAGGCTGTAGGGAGTTCCCTCATGGCTCAGTGGGTTAAGGATCCGGTGTCGTCACTGCTGTGGCTCAGGTTGCTGCTGTGGTGCAGGTTTGATTCCTGGCCTGGAATCTTCTGCATGCTGTGGGTGCTGCCAAAAAAAAGAAAAAAAAAGGTAGAGGCTGTGGCAGTAGATGAATCTGGAAAGACAAGCAGGATTCAGATCCTGAAGGACCTTGTGACCATGTTATTGCTCAGCTTGGGTGCTTACTTTATGCCTGATGGTGGATGAACTGCTCGGCAGGGGTTGATTTAATCCTCACAGCACCCCGTTAGCATTTTTACGTATAGATAGGAAAAGCAAGATGTTAAGCAAATTGGATTGTGATGATCATTGTACAACTATAAATGTAATAAACTCATTGAGTAATAAAAAAAAAAAAAGACGTTAAGCAACTTGGCCAAGGTCACACAGGCTAGTAGCAGAAGCCGTATTACCTGAGCTTTCAACCCAGGCAGTTTGACTGTGGAGTCCGCTTCCTTGACCCCTACCTATGCTTTTGTTTTGTTCTCTTTTGCTTCTAGTAGCATATATCCTGGACACACTTATACTACTAGCTACCAGATCTGCTACTACCAGATCTGCTGCTACCAGATCTACTAGCTGCATTTGATTTCTCTGTATGGATTTAGCATTCTTTCATTTAACTGTGTTGATAGACATTTTTCGTTGTTTCTAGGTTTTTGCAATTACGGACATGCTGCGGTGAGCAGTACTTACTCTTTACTCCAAGCCGATTCTGATACACCCCACAGGGTCACTCTTACCCTTTGATTAATCATCAATGGACGAAAATTTCCTTCAGGGCCCTCTCAATTCTGAGATTCGAAGAATCCCGATTCTTTTTTTATTTTTATTTTTGGCCATGCCTGAGGCATGCAGATGTTCCTTGGTCAGGGATCAAACTTGTGCCACAGCAGTAACCAGAGCCACAGCAGTGACAATGCCAGATCCTTAACCTGATGAGCTGCCAGGGAACTCCAAAAAGTCACTTTTTTTTCTTTTTTTTTTTTGTCTTTTTAGGTCCGCACCCGTGGCATATGGAAGCTCCTGGGTTAGGGGTCAAATTAGAGCTACAGCTGCTGGCCTACACTACAGCCGTGGCAACTCAGGATCCGAGCCGTGTCTGCCACCTACACCAGAGCTCATGGCAACACCGGACCCTTAACCCACTGAGTGAGGCCAGGAGTCGAGTCTGTGTCTTCATGGATGCTAGTCAGATTTCGTTTCTGCTGCACCACGGTAGGAACTCCAGACAGTCACAATTCTTAGTTTATGAGTGCTACCTGTGTAGATTACTCAGTGTGGTAATTGACAAGGCTCATTTGTACTCATTTTCTGAAGATCGAAGGCCTGGGTGACATCATGGCTAATATTTACCAAAGGCTTCCTGTGCCAAGCACTGCACTAAAATGTTATTCTATTTAATCCTCTCAGCTATCAAGTATGAGCAATCCTATCATTGTCCCCATTTTTAAAAAGAGGAAATGGGCTCAAAAAGGTTAAATGACTCGTCTTTGGTTGTATAGCTACTAAATGGCTGTCTGATTGCAAAAGGGCTGCCATAACAAAGTACCTGGAAATGGGTGTCTTGAAACAACAGGAATTGATTGTCTCCGGGTTCTGGAGGCTAGAAGGCCAAGATCAAGGTGTGGGCAGCAGCGCTGGTTCCTTCCAAGGGCTCCGAGGGAGAATCTGTTCCGTGGCTCTCTCCCAGCTTCTGGTGGTTGCCAGCAATCCTCGGCCCTCTTTGGCGTGTGGATGCATCACGCCGGCCTCTGCCTTTGTCCTCGCATGGCTTTCTCCCTGTGTGTGTCTCTCTTCACATGGCTTTTCCTCTGTTTTTTCTTTTTAGGGCTGCTCCTGCAGCAGTTTTTTCTTGCTTCATTATTTTTACCGTAAATAAAGCCCAAACTCTTGATATGCTTAAACCTTAAATACTGATAGCATTTTATTAGTTTCTTTATATTACTTCATAGTTTTGTGATTAAAAACCCAGAGATGCGCGCATTTATGAATTTTACAATTTTGCAGTATGATTCCTCTGTAACAACTATTTAAGGCTGTCGGGTTAACGAACATCTTAATTTTAGGCCAGATGCACAGGGCTGCAGTTATTTATTTATTTTTGGCCATGCCCTCGGCGTGTGGAAGTTCTCAGGCGCAGTATCGAACCCGCGCCACAGTAGCCACCCAAGCTGCTGTAGTGACAACGCCAAATCCTTAACCCACTGTGCCGAAAGAGAACTCCAGGGCTGCCGTTTTGATCTTATAAAAACACATTTACACCTCAATATGTTTGCTTGATAGTTTGATTTTTTTTAGAACAGATGTATCCCATTTTCATTCCATAATCAGATTTTATACTTTTTAGTTTTTAGGAAAAGTTCAAACTTCTTTAAGATTTCTTTATTTTTTGCAGTTTGAATTCAACAGAAGTAATACTTTCTACCTCTTCGACCACACTGATATTACCGTTACATATCCTGGGGAAAGTGAAACAAATTGGGCTATTGCAAGTTTGGTTACTGCTTGACTTGATCTCAAAAGGTAATTACAGAATCTTTTAAATTAATTAATTAATTAATTAATTTAATTTTTAAGTGATTTTAATTTTTTCCATTGTAGTTGATTTGCAGTGTTTCATCAATTTCTACTATACAGCAAAGTGTGCCAGTCATACATATATGTACACATTGTTTTTCTCACACCCTCCATCCTGTTCCATCGCAAGTGACTAGGTAGAGTTCCCTGTGCTGTACAGCAGGATCTCATTGCTTCTCCACTCCTTATGCAATAGTTTGCATCTACTAACCCTGGACTCCCAGTCCATCCCACTCCCTCCCCCTCCCCCTAGGCAACCACAAGTCTGTTCTCCAGGTCCATGACTTTCTTTTCTGTGGAAAGGTGCATTTGTGCCATATATTAGATTCCAGATATGGGGATATCATCTGGTATTTGTCTTTCTCTTTCTGACTTACTTCATTTAGGCTACATGTGTGATATATAACCTTAGACATAAAGTTTGAAAAATCAAATAGGCCATTTTATTCCCTTTTATGTAGTAAGCATCTAAGTAACATGTAATGTGAGGAAGAATTGACAGATCTGGAAGAGAGCAGACTTTTTTTCCCTCTTTTTAGGGCTGGGTAGGGGTCGAGTCAGAGCTGCAGCTGCTGGCCTATGCCACATCCACAGCAACGCCAGATCCAAGCTGGCCCTGCGACCTACACCACAGCTCACAACAACGCCAGATCCTTAACCCACTGAGTGAGGCCAGGGATCAAACCCACGTCCTCATGGTTAGTAGTTGGGTTCTTTACTGCTGAGCCACAGTGGGAACTCCTGGAAGAGGACAGACTTGTTGAGGGTATCCTGACTCTCTTCTTCCCTCCCTCCTTCCTTTCTTCTTTCTTTCAGGTCGCACCCTTGGTGTATGGAAGTTCCCAGCCAGGGATTGAATCTGAGCTGCAGCTGTGACCTACACCACAGGTGCAGCAATGCTGGGTCCTTTAATCCACTGTGTGGGGCTGGGGATCCAATCCATGCCTCCCAAGTGACCCAAGCTGCTGCAGCCAGATTCTGAACCCACTGCACAACAGTGGGAACTCATCTTTAGTGGCTGCCATGTTATAAAGAGGTTAGATTAAGATCTGTGTTTCTTCAGAGGACAATTCTAGTACCAATGGCGTCTAGTAGGCAGGTATCAGCGGGACTAAGGAGGAGTCTGCTAGCGATTAAAGCTAAAAGTCAAATGGGCCATCTCAAGAATTAGTGAGTAGTTAATGCCTGGACATTTGTAGAAAGAGCCTAGATGACCCAGCTCTTAGAGATTTCATAATTAGGCACCCAGCGTAGAATCAGGTCCCTTGTAAGCGAGTTCTTAATGGCTTGTGAAGGGTAATCCTGCATCGTGTCAGAGACCGGACAGGTGACTTTTGATGTTACAACTTTAAGATTCTTTGAAACTTTAGGATAAGATTAGTTCTCTTCAGTTAAAACAGATAGAGAGGAGTTCGGGCTGTGGTGCAATGGGATTGGCAGTGTCTCTGCAGCACCAGGATGCAGGTTCGATCCTCAGCCTGGCACAGTAGGTTAAAGGATGTGGTGTTGCTGTGCTCGTGGTGCAGGTTGCAGCGGTGGCTCGGATCTGATCCTTTACCTGGGAACTCCATGTGCCATATGCCCTGGGGTGGCCAAAAAAGAAAAAAAAAAGATAGAGAGGGGACTGTATCATACAGTGTATCAAATCATATTCCATATGGGCAAAATGTTATAAAACCTGAAATATTAGGATGGAGGAAGTTGTCCTTTGAAACCTATGTGAGGTATATTAAAGGAGATGCTTGTGGTAGAGTATCGGAACGCAGAACAAGGAATTAGATAATTTGGATTTTAGTCTCATCTCTGATGGTTCCATTTTTGAAAGTCAACCCTAAATCCATAGAGATGATTCAGGCTTCATTCTTTTTAAACCTGCTGGCCTATTTTACTTTAGCCAAGAGTGTCTCATCTGTCACAGCTGATGGCCAAAAGGAAAGAAGAGTTGGAGAACGTACTGGGCTAAGCTTTTGACCATGGGTGGGTTAATTTGACCTCTCATAAATTTAATTTCCTCATCTGCAAAAGGAGAGGGCTAAATTAGGATTTTTAAATATAGATCGTGATGCATCAAATCCAGTTTCTATTGATGTGTATTTTTCTGGGAAAAGGTTAATATGTTTCATTAGAAGAATACACCCCAAAAGATGAAGAACACTGGTTCTTTCTAAATCTGATTTATCTTAGTAAAAAGGTATTTGTGGAGTTCCCGCTGTGGTGCAGTGGGTTAAGGATCTGGTGTTGCCACAGCTGTGGTTTAGGTTGCAGTTGCGGCTCAGATTGGATCCCTGGCTCAGGAACTTCCATATGCTGTGGGTGTGGAAAAAAATTTCTTTTAAAATTAGTGGCTATGTTAAAAAATTTGCAGATTATTTATTTCACAAGGAGTTGCAGACAGGAAATAAAAGAAGAAGGGTAAACAGAGCTGCTAAGAGAGGCCAAGGAACAATAACCATTGTCACGGGCAATCACCCATGCTTTTTTTGTGTTGTCACTTCTGATCCCTGGGAACAGAATTTTAGGTTGATAGACTGTGAAGTCTGACTCAGGATGGCTGCTCATGTTGAATGTCATTTGGTAGAAAGGTAGTAAACACAAAACATGATACAGGAAACTCATATCATCAGCTACATGAAAATCAAATTTACTGCTTATGATCATATCTCATAGTCTCAGATTTGGATAGAATAAAAGAGCCAAGAGAATAGAGTAACTTTCTAGAGCTGTCTTTATTCTACCTTGTCCATAGTAACAGCTGACATATGCATGCAAGAAAACGTTCATCTGATCGCAGTAAAACTCGTTTATTGGGGCCTCCTGAGAACAAGGTCTGTGTTACAAGTCATCTTTTTCAGAATTAGGCAGTCTGCTCAGGGTCCTAGACGGGAGTTAGGCCTAATGGTTTTCTAGGTCTAGCGTCTTGTGCTTTTCTGTTAATTTCCCTGATGGTTGCCATGCTGATCATCTCTTTTCGCTTAAAATATCTGCCACATTTGCCTTTTGGTTACCACACTTTCCGGGTTTTCTCCCATCTCCCTGATTGCTCATCAGTCTTCTCATTTCTCCAACCTCTTATTTTTGTTTTGTTTTATTTTATTTTATTTTATTTTTTTGACCATGCCTCAAGGCATGGGAAAGTTCCTGGGCCTGGGATGGAACCCAAGCCACAACTGGAACCAGAGCCACAGTAGTGATAACACCAGATCCTTAACCTGCTGAGCCACGAGGGAACTCCTCTTCGACCTCTTAATGTCGGAGGGCCACAGGATTCAGTCTTTGAGCTTGTCTCATGTCATCAGATACCAAAAAGACTCTTAGACCTCTAGGCTCATATATGTAGCTGTCTATGTGACACATCCACTTGTGTGACTAAAAGGTTCTTAAATCAAGTGTTTTGGGCAGTATATTAAGTCTTATGTGAATGTTAGGGACATTTGGAAACAAAAGTATTTTATTTTATTTTATTTTATTTTATTTTATTTTATTTGACCCCTAGCCTGGGAACTTCCATATACCGTGGGCGCAGCCCTAAAAAGACAGAAACAAAATTATTTTATTTTGTTTTATTTTATTGCTTTTTAGGGCCATACTCGTGGCATATAGAAGTTCCTGGGCTAGGGGCTGAGTTGAAACTCCAGCTGCCAGCCTGTACCACAGCCACCTCAATACCAGATCTGAGCCACATCTGGCAACCTACATTGCAGCTCACAGCAATGCTGGATCCTTCAACCACTGAGTGAGGCCAGGGATTGAACCTGCATCCTCATGGATACTAGTTGGGTTCTTAAACCGCTGTGTGTCACAACTGGAACTCCCTATATATCTATTCTTTTTCAGTCTTTTTCAGATTATTTTCCCTTATAGGTTATTACTATATATAGGGGTCGAATTGGAGCTACAGCTGCTGGCCTATGCCACAGCCACAGCAACGCAGGATCTGAGCTGCGTCTGTGACCTACACCACAGCTCATGGCAATGCCAGATCCTTAACCCACTGAGGGAGGCCAGGGATCGAACCTGCATCCTCATGGTTCCTAGTTGGATTCGTTTCCCCTGAGCCACGATGGAAAAATCTGAAAATATATATATTTTTGAAATGATTTACTTAAAATTAAAGTACAGTTGATTCACCGTGTTGTGCCAATTACAAAATATTGAGTACAAGTCAAAAAATAGAGTTCTCGTCGTGGCTCAGTGGTCAGCGAACCCGACTAGCATCCATGAGCATGCGGGTTTGAACCCTGGCCTTGCTCAGTGGGTTAAGGATCTGGTGTTGCCGTGAGCTGTGCCATAGGTCGAAGAGGTGGCTCAGATCCTGCGTGACTGTGGCTGTGTGTAGGCCGGCAGTTGCAGCTCCGATTGGACCCCTAGCCTGGGAACCTCCGTATGCCACAGGTGCGGCCCTAAAAAGACAAAAAAAAAAAAAAAAAAAGAATATTGAGTATAGTTCCCTGTGCTGTATGGTAGGTCTTTGTTGGTTATCTGTTTTCTATGTAGTGGTGTGTCTCTGTTAATCCTAAACTCCTAATTATCCCTCCCCCGCCTTTCCCCTTTGGTATCCGTAAGTTTGTTTTCTAATATTGTTTATAATCTGGAATTTTTCCTTTTGTAAATAGCTATTTTTATAAAGATGGTGTATATTTTTGGTAGATAGATAGATAGATTTACTATTGACGTTCTGGTGAGTAATCTGTCCGCTCTTTGAGGCCCATGTTTTTCAAAGGGTTTTCTGGAAACGATTTCCTCGTATTTCATTTGTTTTCGTTTTGTGTTTTAGAAGGTGTGAAAAAAGGATCTACGATGAGTTGCTTTTGATAGTACTCGGTTAAACAACGTGAAAACGATGGCTTTAGGAGTACTGACTGTGTTAAAAAGCGTCGTGAATTTCCAGAAGGTGACTGTAACATGCGACATTTCATAGACCAGGGCGGGAGAACTCATAGGGATGCTGTGTTCTGTGGAAGATACCAGGAAAACACTGTGCGGTGCGAACGTGTACAACTTTCAGAGTTCCTGCTGTGGTGAGGTGGGATCAGAGGTCTGCAGCACTGGGACACAGGTTCGATCCCTGGCCCTGCACAGTGGCTTAAAAGATCTGGCATTGCTGCAGCTGTGGCGTAGGTCGCACCTGTGAATCAGATCTGATCCTTGGCCTGGGAACTCCATTTACTGCGAGGCGGCCAAAAAAGAAAAAATAAAGTGTACAACTTGGTACAAATGGGATATTACACGTGCTATTTTCACTTAATGTGTATGTCCTGGATATCTTTCCATGTCAATAGAGTCATAGCCTTCTTTTATTGACTTGCATGGTGTATTTAATTGACTGTAATTGACTTATTTAGTGTCATATTGATAAAAACAACCCAAACGTCTAACTTTTAATTATTATAAACAATGCTTTGATGAGCATCCTTACTTTTTAATTGTGTGATTATCTCCTAGAGTTAAATTCCTAGTAGTAGGATTATTTAATTTACAGGGTGTACAGATTTATTTTATTTTATTTTATTTTCCCACTGTACAGCAAGGGGATCAAGTTATCCTTACATGCATACATTTTTTTCCCCCACCCTTTGTTCTGTTGCAACATGAGTATCTAGACATAGTTCTCAATGCTGCTCAGCAGGATCTCCTTGTAAATCTATTCTTTTTTTTTTTTTGTCTTTTTTTTTGCTATTTCTTTGGGCCGCTCCCACGGCATATGGAGGTTCCCAGGCTAGGGGTCGAATCGGAGCTGCAGCCACCAGCCTACGCCAGAGCCACAGCAACGCGGGATCCGAGCCGCGTCTGCAACCTACACCACAGCTCACGGCAACGCCCGATCGTTCACCCACTGAGCAAGGGCAGGGACCGAACCCGCAACCTCATGGTTCCTAGTCGGATTCGTTAACCACTGCGCCACGACGGGAACTCCTGTAAATCTATTCTAAGTTGAATCTGATAAGCCCAAGCTCCCGATCCCTCTCACTCCCTCCCCCTCCCATCAGGCAGCCACAAGTCTATTTTCCAAGTGCATGATTTTCTTTTCTGTGGAGATGTTCATTTGTGCTGGATATTGGATTCCAGTTATAAGTGATATCATATGGTATTTGTCTTTGTCTTTCTGGTTCATTTCACTCAGAATGAGAGTCTCTAGTTCCATCCATGTTGCTGCAAATGGCATGATGTCATTCTTTTTTATGGCTGAGTAGTATTCCATTGCATATATATACGGGTGTACACATTTTGATAACACTTCACCACATTCTTTGGTAGGAGAGCTGCTAGGCCCAAAGATCTCTTTCCTCACACACTCAGCAGTACTAGGTTTTTGTCGATCTTTAAAAAATTTTGCTTCAGAATTTTACTTCTGTGAATATAGCAAAGAGAGATAGATTCATACTAGGCCAACTCCTAAGGGTCCAATATATAAACCGGAATAGCAATTTTTTAATTTATATGGAGACTATAAATGCCTAGTGGACCACACCATTCATGCCAGCTGGTTAGCACACCTGCCTATAATAAAGATATATGAGAAAGCAAATATTAATAGGGTAGAATAAATAGAAAGTTTCTTGGTGAGTATAGGACCACAGATCGAAAGGAAGAGGAGCATTAAAAGACGATATTCATGGCGCTTTTGTGCCGAGATTGCCCCTGGACCAGGTGTTCCTCATTGCTTAAGTGCTCTTAGCCTCGGATAGTAGCAGAGGTGCTTCTCCAAAAGACGAACTTTGGGACTTGCCTTTCAAGGGACAACTTTTAATGAGTATGTAGATATATGTATTTCTCTTTGTAGTTTTTTTAAGACTATGGATTTTTTTCCCCCCCTTGTTTGTGGCATATGGAAGTTCCTGGGCCAGGGATCACACCTGAGCCACAGCAGCGACAAAGCCAAGTCTTTAATCGCTAGGCCACCAGGGAACTCCTTATGCATCATATTTTTGATTGAGCTTTGATTATACCTGATTTTGTAGAAGGCTTATTTCTTACAGCTTTAGATATGCTTTCCTGAGACAAAACCTTAATCGCCTTATTTGGGCTTAGGTCTCAAATCTCTTCGAACACTTAGAAATTGTGCTTGGTTTGTGTCATTTCTATAGCTGGCCTGACAGCCATTATAACACGATTCTTTCTAATCTCTGAAAGCAATTCCAGTTTGGGGATGCCTTGCTTTTGTCCCTATGTATCACCTGTAGTGGTTATCTCCATTTTATAAATGAGGATTCTGAAGCCCAGCAAGCTGAAGTAATTTTCTCAGGATCATAGCTAGCAGGAGGTGGAAGCGATATTCAAACTCAGATCTGTTTGGCCCCAAACTCATAGTTTTTCCACTATTCCATTCTGGCTTTCTGTATTCAAGGTCTATTATATCTTCTACCTACAGAGTTACTGTAAAGAAAATGAGAAACGTTTATGTTAGAAATGTGTGTGTGTACTTTGAATCATCCAGCTAAAGGTCAGGATTACTTGATCCTACATCCCGCAGTTTATCCAAAGTACAATTGGTGAAAACAGGCAATTTACTAGTCCAGTAAGTATAGTCCAGTCTTCTAATCTCTGGATGAAACACAGAAGTGTAATCTGGGGAAGGGAATGAAATACACCCTGAAGAAATTAAAATAACCTTTCCCTAGCAATTGCAAATACTGTTCAGAGGCTGAGCTATTATCAGAAGTTGATTGAAGAGCTGAAGCCCTTACACATTTTGATCACTTATCAGTTGGCTATTAAAATTTTAAGTGTAGGAGGGTAGCTAGACTTATCATGGCGATCGTTTTGAAATGTATAGAAATATTGAATCACTGTGTTGGGTAACAGGAATCGACATAGTGTTTTAGGTCAACTATACTCCACAAACAAACAAACAAACAAACCCATAGAAAAAGAGATGGGATTTGTGGTCAAGGGAGGCAGAGGGGTGGGGGACGGGGAATCGGATGAAGGCAGTCAGAGGCACAAACTTCCAGTTATAAGATGTACTAGGAATGTAATGTACATCATGATAAATATAATTAACACTGTATATTATATATGAAAGTTGTTGGGAGTAAATCCTAAGAGTTCTCATCATAAGGAAAACATATTTAAATTTTTTTTTTTTTTTTTTTTTTTTTGTCTCTTTGCCTTTTCTAGGGTCGATCCCTCGGCACATGGAGGTTCCCAGGCTAGGGGTCGAATCGGAGCTGTAGCCACCAGCCTATGCCAGAGACACAGCAACGCTGGATCCGAGCCGCATCTGCGAACTACACCACAGCTCACGGCAACGCCGGGTCCTTAACCCACTGAGCAAGGGCAGGGACCGAACCCGCAACCTCATGGTTCCTAGTTGGATTCGTTAACCACTGCGCCACTACGGGAACTCCTTAAATGTTTTTTAATGCTGTATCTATATGAGATGATGGATGTTCACTAAACTTTTGTAGTCATCATTTTATGATGTATGTAAGTCAAACCATTATGCTATAGGGGTTCCCTGGTGGATCAGCAGGTTAAGGACCCAGCATGGTCGCTGCCATGGCTTAGATCAGTGCTGTGGCATGCGTTCAGTCCCTGACCTTAGAACTTCTGGATGTCACTGTGGGCTCGGCCAAAAAGAAAAAATATCATTAGGCTGTACACTGTAAACTTTTATAGTGCTGTTCATCAATTATACCTCAATTACGTTGGAAGAAAAAATAATACAATAAAAAAAAATTGAGTGTAGGAACACTTATGTTTACAGTAAAAGCCGAGGAAAGCACATCTAAATTGAAGTTTAAATTTGTGCCAGGAGCCTGCATGGTATGGCATTAGTGGTCTGTCTGTCTGGAAGCAACTGTGGCATTCAAAAGAGCTGAAGTGCAAGTTCAGATGCAGCTATAGCGAATGGGGGTTTTAGGGCATTGCCTTATTTGGGGTTGGGTCTCGACTCCTTGTTCTACAGCATTCCTTAATCCTGGGAGCTATTCCAGAAGAGGGATTTTCCTTTTCCACTGAAATTCATTTA
Organism: Sus scrofa; assembly: GCF_054392235.1. NCBI lineage: Eukaryota > Metazoa > Chordata > Mammalia > Artiodactyla > Suidae > Sus > Sus scrofa. The sequence goes on from NC_139401.1 coordinate 122,263,519, forward strand.
GGGTGCTTAGAAGCCCCTTGGCTTCCAGACATGGTACAATGGAAAGAACCAGACATACCTGAGGCTTGAATGCCGCCACTGACTTTCTTTCACTGGCTATCTGAACTTGGGTAGGTTACACTGAGTCTATACTTCCTGATCTGTAAAATGGGCATAAAATAGTTACCTCATATGATTACTATCAGAATAAGTGAAGATAACGCAAGGAGTTCCCATCGTGGCTCGTGGTTAACGAATCCGACTAGGAACCATGAGGTTGCGGGTTCGATCTCTGGCCTCGCTCAGTGGGTTAAGGATCCGACGTTGCCATGAGCTGTGGTATAGGTCGCAGATGCAGCTTGGATCCCGCGTTGCTGTGGCTCTGGCGTAGGCCGGTGGCTACAGCTCCGATTCGACCCCTAGCCTGGGAACCTCCACATGCCGCGGGAGCGGCCCAAGAAATGGCAGAAAGAAAAAAAAAAAAAAAAGTGAGATAACGTAAAATATTTAGCACAGTGCCTGGTAGAAGGCGCATGATGTTTCCTTTTCCTTCTTTCAGATACAGGAGCACGTGATTACACGTCTTACGCAAGAGTGGCCCATGTGTGCAGAGAGTGGACTTAGTAAACAGTGGGAACGCACTAAGCTGCAATATTCTTTATCTGAACGCTAGACAGTTGCTGTTAGAGTTGTGGGGAGGGTGCCAGGAAGAGTGGCGACGTATGTCTCTGATGGTGCTGTTTCTTTTTTCTTGTCCAATTGGTCTCCTTGTTATATTTTTTTCTTTTTAAAAAGTTTTCTGGAAGTGTAGTTGATTGACGTTGTTGTGATCTTTTCTGCCGTACAGTGAAGTGATTTAGTCCTACATAGACACACGTCCATCCTCTCTCACATTCTTTTCCCACCTGGATAGACCATCACAGAATCTTGGGTAGAGCTCTCTGTGCTAGACAGCAGGTCCCCGTGGACCACCCCGTCCATGTACCCCCGTGTGCATACCGTGCTCTTTCTTTATTTTCTGTCTTGTGTTGAAAAAAAATTTTTTTTCCCCCAGTGATAATCGTACACATCAACATTTCCCAAAGTGCATTCCTAAGAATACTAGTCAAATAAGTTTGGAAGATGCTACTCTTCTACTGATCCCTTTCTCAGCTTCACAAAGCGCATTGTAGGAGTTCCTGTCATAGCTCAGTGGAAACAAATCTGACTAGTAACCATGAGGACGCAGGTTCGATCCCTGGCCTCGCTCAATGGGTTAAGGATCTGGTGGTGCTGTGAGCTGCAGTGTAGGTCACAGATGTGGCTCAGATCTGGCGTTGCTGTGGCTGGGGCATAGGCCAGCAGCTATAGCTCTGATTAGACCCCTAGCCTGGGAACCTCCATATGCAGCAGGTGTGGCCCTAAAAAAAAGACAAAAAATAAAATATTTTTTAAAAAGCACATTGTGTTTAAAAGTCTCCTAATAAAGAAACCTTTCATTGCGTCCAACTCAGCATTTTATCGTTGTATTTGGCTGTGGAGTGCTATTCTGGAGTAACATTTTCCCACTGCACATTCCATTTTGGGTATCTCATGGCTGTGGTGTCTTAGTTACAAGATCCTGTCGAACCCACAATATAGCTAGAACTTTCCGTGGACTCAGGAGAAACAAAACTTTTCAACATGTATCCATGTGCATGCGTTGGTAACTGTAACTCTAAAATAAACTACATTGTGGCTTGTGAAGGGTTTTTGTCTGCCAGCTGGGTACCTCATCATCATTTATTGAACCGCTTTAGTGGGAGTGACAGAATTTGAAAATAACTCTTTTCATCCTTATTTAAATAATTGACTCAGGTCCGTATTATAAAGGATGTTCGAATTGTTGATGTCTGAGTGTTGGGAAAACCGCTCACAGGGACGATGTAGCACCCGACAGATTCCTTGCTAATTGCCAGTGGGAAAATAGAAAAACAAGTAAGTAGATTCGTAAATTAATAAAGGTGAGTTCATACTGACCTCTGTGACTGCAGTGGTCGTGCTAGTCCTCTTCCCTTGCTGATTTGTAACTTCTTTCTCTGACTTTGAGAACCCTGGCTCCTATCATCCCCAAGATACCGGCTTCTTCGGTCGGCCCTAGCCACGCGTTAAGTACTGTCAACTGCTAACCCATAGCCCTGTGAGAAATGAATTCATTAGCCAGCAGGCTGTGTTTGTATAGCACTTTTTGAAAAAAGAAATGTATATATTTTTGGCCTCTGTGTAGTGGCTTAATGTGGCATTTCATTTCTCAGGCCAGGGATTGAACCCGGGCCACTGTGGTGAAAGCACTAAATCCTAACTACTAGACCACCAGGGAACTCCCTGATAAAGAAATAGCTTACATTCTTTTTTCTTGAACTGAGTCTTTGAAATCTGGTGTGTGTTTTACACTTACAGCTCATCTCACGTAGGACTGGCCACATGTCAAGTGCTGAATAACCATGTGTGACCCGCCACTGCCATCTTGGCAGAGATCTAGGTCACCACATTTTTGGGGACTGCCCCTTTGGTCTGTGCTTCTATATGTTTTTTGCTTTTTGTTGCTTCTCATTCTCAATACAGAAAATCCCACTGGGTTCTGTGATATGAACTGATCCCAGGTGCTTAGCTGGGTAAAACTACACTCTCCTGCCCTCCTGCAGGCTGTAGGAAGCATTCCACAAGACAGTCTCGGGAATGCTTGTAGGGGAGGCGTAGGGGCGATCCTGACGCAGCCATGGGGCAGGCAGGGGGACATGGCTGGGGAAGCTGAATACCGGGCACACGTCAAACTACTTAGAGAAGTCAGCGCCAGGCAGCAACTGTGGCACCTCAGCCACCTGGGTTGCAAGCCCCAGCCTCCTGGCTGCCTCTCCCGCCTTAGTGCAGCCACCTGCAAACTGCTGTTTGGATGCAGAACCTGTGCTCATTGGCCGAGTCGTTGGCCTGAGCCCCTGGTCAGGCAGCTGCTGGCCACAGAAAAGTTCAGAGGAAATACAGCAATTTGTAGTTATAAAAGTTTTAGTGATTCTGCTTTTTAATTGAACATCTTGAACACTTTATGTTTTCGGAAAATGATCCATGTTCCCAGATGGGTATGAAGTTAAGAGTTTATCTAACAATTTTGTTCAGAGGTTATTGAAGGATGGGTCCAGAAACATTGACATTCGCGTGCAGACCTTTTATTCTTCTGTTTATAAACAAATATTTATTGAGGGCTTCTTATGTGTTTAGCATGGGAATTTTTGTAAAGCAGCTAGTTTACTTTTCACAGTAGTCCTCTGAAGGCAGGCACTATTTTATTTTTATTTTATTTTATTTTTTTCTTTTTCAGCCATGCCCATGGTATGTGGAAGTTCCCGGGCCAGGGAGCAAATCTGAGCTGCAGCTGTGCCCTGTGCCACAGCTGCGACAATGTTGGATTCTTAACCTAGTGTGCCGGGCCAGGGATGGAACCTGAGCTGTCTCAGAGACAAAGCCGGATCCTTGGCCCTCTGCACCGCAGTGGGAAATATTTTAAATCTCCATTTTATAGACTATAACATTGAGACTCACAGAGGTAAAGACATTTGCCCAAGGTCACAGATGTAAAGGATTATAAATCTAGATTAGCTTGTCTATAGAATCCAGGCTCCTGGCACAGCCTGTTGAATACATGTTGTGAGTTAGAATGTGAAGGAATTATGGTGGGTGAATTGGCCACGAAGGCTTTCTGAGAGAGAGGCCCTGAGCTGGTCCTTGAAGGATGCTGAAGATGATTGGGGTGGAAGGGGCAGAGTTGTGCAAGGCATTATGGGAAGGCCCACGGAGTGAGTTAAAAGACCTGGGATTCAGGAATTTGGAGAGGAGCTAGAGGAAGAGTTTTCCAGGTAAGAATGTACATGGAAAGTATGGTGTATGTGGGGAACAGTGAATAGATTTGTCTGATTGAAACAAGTTTTTTTTTCATTTGTTTATTTATTGAACCACAGGCAGTAAATGCACTCCAGGTGCCAGGTGTACAGCCCTGGGCTGTATAAAGGCTAGAAAGATTCAGTCTAACACCCCAGACTTTAATTGTTCCTATAGTATTGGTAGAAAGGTTAGAAAGATAGATTAGGGCCAGCTCTTGAATGGCCTCGGATGCCAGGCTAAGGTGTTTCTATTCACCATCTTTTCCTTTAGAAACTTACTGTTTTTATACCACCAACCAAAGGTTTTTTGGCTTCTCTCGGATCACATTAGCCTTAGCTAGGTATGTGTTATATAAGCTTTAATTGCAGGGTAGCTTGGGGCCCCTCACCACATTTGTAGCTTTTTTTTTTTTTTCCAAATGAATTGCTGATTTTCAGGCACCATAGACCAATAACTAAATTGAGAATCAGGACGTGTTAGTGCTGGTTTGCTTCGAACTTATACTGTGACCTTGAGCAAGTTCATTGTCCTTTCTGGACCTCGGTTGCACCATAATAAAAGTGAGAGAATAGAGCTGGGTTAGTTGTTCTCAATGCTGTCAGATTGATGTCCTCTTTTTTTTAATTTAAATTTTATTTTTATTTTTTTATTTAATTTTTTGAGCCATACCCACCACATGTAGACGTTCCCAGGCCAGGGATCAAACCCATACCATAGCAGTGACCTGAGCTGCTATAGCAACAGTGCCAGAGCCTTAACCTGCTGTGCCACAAGAGAACTCCTTGATGTCCTCTTTTAATAACATATGTTTTATAAGTCACCCTTTAAATGTAAAATTGTATTAATAGGTACCAGATCATTAAACCTGTCTTGCACATAGTTTCAGTAAACATAAATACCCTAACTCTAATATAAAGGAGAAATAAAAGGAAATTAACTTTTAATAAAATACTGTGTATTTCAGCATATATTTCAGTCATTGTCATGTACCTCTGTGTATGATCATTGTAAACGTGATATCTATGAATGTAGATAGGTATAAGAATATTGTATATTGGTGGCCCAAATACCACATCTTTCCAAATGATGCCATGATTTTCCGAAATGTTGATTAGGTTTTTTTTTTTTTTTTTTTTTGCTTTTTAGGACCACACCTGCGGCATATGGAGGTTCCCAGGCTAGGGGTCGAATGGAAGCTGAGGCTGCTGGCCTCCACCACAGCTCACGGCCACGCCAGATCTTTAACCCGCTGAGCAAGGCCAGGGATCGAACCTGCAACCTCATGGTTCCTCGTCGGATTCGTTTCCGACGCGCCATGACGGGAACTCCAGTGTTGATCAATTTGGATGAAGTTTCAAGCCAAATATAGTACCATTTTCCCCTCAATACAATGGTAGTTGCATTCCTGGGGTGTGGGGGGGAAATCAATGTGTATCAAAACCATGTAAAAATACTTTATCTGTAAAATGAAGTTAGAATATAGGCACAGATAATCATAATTTTTCACTCACATGAATGTTGGATGGGGCTTTTGGAAGTTCTTTTCAGTTCTTTTTGTGGGTCTCCCAGTGCATGGCGGGATGTCTGGCGTGCTACCTAGAACCAGTAAGCATCTGCACACTTTTTCGTTATGCCCTCTAGAGGGTGCTGTTCTCCCTGTTGAAAACAACTAGACTAGCTGATGCTCTAGTTGCCTGCCAGCTTGATTCTTTGCTTCCCTGAATATGTTTTTACTTAATGAAACCCATCATGTACTGTGTCTTGAATCAAGAACTCTTGTCCATATTTCTTCTACCTTTGCTTCTTGTGACTTCATTATAAACACCATTAAAGACCTACTTTGTATGATTTTATGAGAATTGCTATGTTTTTATAAAAGATTTTGAAACTCTGGGATATAAAGGTGCAGAAAAATTCGTTAACTTTAAATGGATTTAAAAAATTTGTTCCGGGAGTTCCCGTCGTGGCGCAGTGGTTAACGAATCCGACTAGGAACCATGAGGTTGCGGGTTCGGTCCCTGCCCTTGCTCAGTGGGTTAAGGATCCGGCGTTGCCGTGAGCTGTGGTGTAGGTTGCAGACGCGGCTCGGATCCAGCGTTGCTGTGTCTCTGGCATAGGCTGGTGACTACAGCTCCGATTCGACCCCTAGCCCGGGAACCTCCATATGCCATGGGAGCGGCCCAAAGAAATAGCAAAAAGACAAAAAAAAAAAAAATTTGTTCCACCTTTTTGTTATCCTTTTTGCACTTCCCATTTGGTCCCAAATGTGCCTTTGGATTTTAAAATAATTTCTTATTTTCTTAGGAAGAAGTAATATGTGTTGTAGACTGTTATTTCCAGCAGATGGCAATGTTTGGTGCAAAAACTGCCTGATTTAGCAACTGCAGATTTCCTAGGCTCTCTTTGTATGTAGAAACCAAACTTCATAGTGCCTACTTCAAAGTAGTTCTCCTTTTTCCTTTACATTTAATGCTTTCTTCCAGTTTTATTGAGATATAGTTGATATATAGCACTGTATAGGTTTCAAGTGTACCTCGTAATGATTTGACTTACATACATCATGAAATGCTGACCATAATAAATTTAGTGAACACCCATCCTCTCCCATAGATACAAAATTAAAGAACTAGAAAAAAATTTCTTGTAATGGGAGCTCTTAGTGTTTATACACTTCATAGCTTTCATAGGAACATACAGCAGTGTGAATTGGATTTACCATGTTGTACATTATGTCCCTAGTTCTTACTTATAACTGGAAGTTTGTATTTTTTGACCACCTTCATCCAATTTCTTCTCTCCCCATTCTCCACCTCTGATAACCACAGATTTGATCTCTTTTTTCCTATGAATTTGTTTTTGTCTTTTGTCTTTTTGTTGTTGTTGTTGTTGCTATTTCTTGGGCCGCTCCCGCGGCATATGGAGGTTCCCAGGCTAGGGGTTGAATGGGAGCTGTAGCCTGTTTTTGAAGTATAGTTGATCTTCAACACTGTGTTAGTTCCTGGCACACAACATAGTGATTCGATATTTCTATTCATTTTAAAACGATCACCATGATGTCTAGCTACCATCTGTCACCATACAAAGATGTTACATAATCATTGACTGTATGCCTCACCCTGTACGTTTCATACTCGTGATTCATTTATTTTGCAACTGGAAGTTTGTACCTCTTAATTTCTCTCACTTAATTTCACTCCTTTTTAAAAGGCTTGATATCAGGTAACTGGCTTAAGGCAATGGATGGTTTGGTGAAGAAATGCATGTAATTCAAATTTGGACAAATTAAATCCCGGTTTGCTATAGGAACAATATTTTAATGAAATGGCTAAGGTAAATCCTTTCATCCTTTCATGCAATGACTATCCCTGGATTTATCAGTTCTATAAATTCGGATTTTCTTCAGGTTTAAAAAATTTATTCCCAAACAGCTTCTTAGTACAGGAAAATTGCTAGAATAACACAAAGGACTCCCGTAGTCCCTTTAACCAGATGCCCTTCATTTACTCCATCGTGCCCTCTTCTGTGTGTGTCCATTATCATTAGCCTTTCTCTGAATCTTTTGAGAGCTAGATGCTGTCTGATCACCCCTAAAGCCTCCAGAGTGACTTTTCCCTAAAATAATGTCACTCTCCTACATAACCTAGTGTGCAACTGTGCTAAGCAGCAATCAACATTGGCATTGCATTGCCGGCTCATCCACATCCATCCATTCGAATTTCACCAGCTGGCCAACAGTGTCCCTTTTCCCTCTCTGGTTCATGATCATATCCAGGAGTCCACATTTAGTTTAGTTTTTGGTCTATTCTGGTCTGGACCAGTTCTTTAGTCTTTCCTTGTGTTTCATAGTCTTGAAAAATTTGAAGAGTTCCCGTCGTGGCTCAGTGGTTAACGAATCTGACTAGGAACCATGAGGTTGTGGGTTCGGTCCCTGCCCTTGCTCAGTGGGTTAAGGATCCGGCGTTGCCGTGAGCTGTGGTGTAGGTTGCAGACGCGGCTCGGATCCTGCGTTGCTGTGGCTCTGGTGTAGGCCAGTGGCTACAGCTCTGATTAGATCCCTAGCCTGGGAGCCTCCATATGCCGTGGGTGCGGCCCTAGAAAGGCAAAAAGACCAAAAAAAAAAAAAATTGAAGAGCAGAGACCTTACATTCTGTAGGATGACCATCAACCTGCATCTATCTGAGGGTTCTTCATGAACAGGCTCAAGCCATGTGTTCTTGGCAGGAATACCACAAAATATCACATCAGTAGGCACATAATGTCCACCCGACCTTTCATTCATAGCGTTGACCATGATTATCCAGGTCATCAGGTGTCAACTAAAATCCATTGTTGAACTGAAATTCATTTTAATGAAAATCTATCAGTTTTATTCAAAGCAGAGTGTACATTGGCTTTCTTCATAGCCACGCCCAAATTTCAGGAAAAAATACCTAAAGATACCCAATTTTAAATAATAAGTCGTTTCATGGAGTTTCCCAGAGGCCTAGCTGAGTAAGGATCAGGTGTTGTCACTGCTGTGGCTCAAGTTTGATTCCCAGCCCAGGAACTTCTGCTTGCAATGGGTGAAGGCAAAAAAAAAAAAAAAAAGGTAGTAAGTTGGAGTTCGTTTCTGCTGAGCGGTAACAAAACTGACTAGTATCCATGAGAATGTGGGTTTGATCCCTGGCCTTGCTCAATCAGTGGGTTAAGGATCTGGCATTGCCGCCTACAGTGGTGTAGGTCGCAGACCTGGCTTGAATATGGCGTTGCTGTGACTGTGTCACAGGCTGGCAGCTGCAGCTCTGATTCGACCCCTAGTCTGGGAACTTCCATATGCTGCTAAAAAACAAAAACCAAAAAACAAGTAATAAGTCCTTTCAAACATAACTTGGTCAGTCTGTGCCAGTGTAAGAGCATACCATTAATTTGAAGGGTAATAATATTAATAATTAATGGTTATTAATTAATAATGGTTATTAATCGTTACTAATTAATTGTTATTAATGGTTAAAAATATTAATTTGCTAAGAGCATGCCATTAATTTGAGGGGTAATAATATTAATGGTTGAAATGTTTATTGGGGATTATCATTTAAGATCTTCATTTATTGGGGATAATTAATTAATTAATTTATTTATTTTTTGTCTTTTTTTTGCTATTTCTTTGGGCTACTCCCGCGGCATATGGAGGTTCCCAGGCTAGGGGTTGAATCGGAGCTGTAGCCGCCGGCCTATGCCGGAGCCACAGCAATGCGGGATCCGAGCCGTGTCTGCAACCTACACCACAGCTCACGGCAACGCCGGATCCTTAACCCACTGATCGAGGCCAGGGACCGAACCCGCAACCTCATGGTTCCTAGTCGGATTCGTTAACCACTGCGCCACGACGGGAACTCCTATTTTTTTATTTAATGTGCCCAAAGCATGTAGAAGTTCCCGAGCCAGGGATCGAATCCGAACCACAGCAGTCACACCAGGGAACTCCTATTGGGGATATCTTATAAGAAAGCAATTGAAAGGTTACGTCTGATCATGCATCAGAGAAACAGCTGGTGGTTATATTTTCTTATGTTTTATTCACTAGTGAGAAGTACAATACTAAAGAAATCTTTTATAAACTTGTTGGTAAAACATTTCAAAATAGCATACAAAAATGTAAAATATTAGAATATTTGATAAGAAATAATGACTGAAATTGAATATGGTTTTCTAATGAAACAAAATACACTAATAATAAACCTATTTGCTAGAGGTGGATTTGGTGAGTTGCAGTGAAGCAAGTTGTCTTTTAGTTCAATTTATTTATTTATTTAGTTTTACATTTCACTGGTGTTGACTTACAATGTTGTGTTAGTTTCAGGTGTCCAGCAAAGTGATTCAGTTATGCATATACATACATCCATTCTTTTTCAGATTCTTTTCCCGTATAGTTTATTACAGACTGTTGAGTAGAGTTCCGTGTGCTGTACGGTAGGTCCTTGTAGCTCATCCATCCCAATATGTAGTAGCAAGTATCGGTCCATCCCAACCTCCTAATTCATCCCCTCCAGTGTTTCCCCTTTGAAAACCACAAATTTGGTTTTGAAATCTTGGAGTAGTTCAATTTAAACAATAATATTGATAATACTTGTATGTGGTGAAGACTTCACACCGTATGGAAAATGTGTAAGTGAAGTTCTCTCTCCCCTTCCTAAGCCCGCCCCCCAATTTCTAGTCTCTCCCTCCCAAAGTATAACCATTATTTTTTCTTTCAGAAAAATGTTTGCATCTCCAAAACATACATATATTTGGGGGTGGAGAATAGAATCTTGCTGTACATATTTGTCTTCCTATATACTTTTCACCTCTTTTTTCACTTAATGCTGTTTCATAGACAAGCACCACTTATAGATGCATTTCATTCTTTTTAATGGTTGCATAGTATTTCTTAGCATGGATTACCATAGTTTGGTCATGTGCTTTTATGTTTTTGTTTTTAGGAAAACAAACATATCAAGTGGGATTCTAGATGGGATTACATTTTGGAGTCTATGCCTCATCCCCACATCCAGTGGCTTAGGTAAGCACTTTATGAAATAAAGAATAAGCAGCTTCATGGAGTTCCTGTTGTGGCTCAGTGGTTAACGAATCTGACCGGCGTCAATGAGGATGCAGTTTCGATCCCTTGCCATGCCCAGTGGGTTAAGGATCAAGTGTTGCTGTGAGCTGTGGTGTAGGTCGCAGATGGGCTTGGATCCTTTGTTGCTGTGGCTGTGAACTTCCATAGGTCTTGGGTGTGGCCTTAAAAGGCAAAAAAAAAAAAAAAAAAAAAAGGAATAAGTAGCTTCAGGGCAGGAAATATATATATACACACACACACACACACATATATACATATATATTTTAAAAATTATTTTGTCACCAGTGATGTTCTTTTTCTTCCAGTTTTATTGAGATGTAATTGACATACAGCTATGAAGTGATGATCACAGTAGGTTTAATGAACATCCATCATCTCATATAGATACAAAATTAAAGAAATTAAACATAAGTTTTCAGAGTTCCCCTTATGGCTCAGCTGTAACCAGCCCAACTAGTATCCATGTGGACAAGGGCTCGATCCCTGGCCTTGTTCAGTGGGTTAAGGATCTAGCGTTGGGGTGCAGATGCCACGTTGCTGTGGCTGTGGCGTAGGCCTGCAGCTGTGGCTCTCATTCGACCTCTAGCCTGGGAACCTCCATATGCCGTGGGTGTGGCCCTAAAAAAGACAAAAAAAGTCACCTTGTGATGAACTCTTAGGATTGAATGTCTTATCGATCTTGGCATGTAATGTAGTGTAGCAAGTATAGCAGTGTAATTACATTAACCATGTTGTACATTACACCCCTAGAACTTATTTATCTTTTTTTTTTTTGTCTTTTTAGGGCCGTACCCACTGCATATGGAGGTTTCCAGGCTAGGCGTCCAATTGGAGCTGAAGCCAGTGGCCTACACCACAGCCACCGAAATGCGGGATCTGAGCCATGCCTGCAACCTACACCACAGCTCATGGCAATGCCAGATCCTTGACCCACTGAGTGAGGCCAGGGATCGAACCTGCGTCCTCATGGATGCTAGTCGGGTTCATTAACCACCAAGCCACGATGGGGACTCCAAGAACTTATTTATCTTATAACTTCCTTCATCCTAATCCCCCTCCACCCCCTATCAGAGGTGATCTTGGGTGACATTTTTTTCTTCTCTGTGGCTAACTTTTCCTTTTGTTCACCTCTGCATGTACACAAAGAAAAAGAAAAAGGCAAATGTATTCTAAATACACTAATATTTATGCTGAAGGGCAGGAAGAACCCAAGATGTCATAGGGATGTGATGTCTGCATGTAGAGAACAGTGCCTGGTGGGAAGGAGACGGGGTAGGGCTGTGGCAGTGGACACTGCAGAAGATGGAAGGCAAACAGGAGAGACGCTTTCCTTTGCGGGGTCCGAAAGTCTGAGCAAACGAGAGTGTAGGAGAAGCAGTAGCCGGCTGGGGTAGAGGAAGGTCAGGAAATGCTGAAAGACTGGGAAGAGGGCAGAGAAAGATGGAGAGATTACGTGTGAGGAAGCGGAATGGTTTGAGTGGCCATTTATTTATTTATTTTGGGGGGGCGGGCGAAGGACACAGAAAACAGGCTCTTCCTTGCCCTTTATGACAGGCACACGGGGTCACCGACACTCAGCCCCACGTGTCGTAACGAGCGCTCATTTGATCAAGGCAGGTCATAGAGGACTGTGTCGAGGCCACGTCTGTGCGTGAGGGACCACTCACTCTCCAGGCATATGCTTTTGCCTCCCTCTTAGGAGGCCAGGCACTAGCGGAGGCTCCGAGACACGGTGGCGAATAGAGCAGACAGGCTGCTACTCGCAGGAAGCTTACATTCCGGGGAGTTCAGAGTGAGAGGATGTGATTCCTGAGGAATCTCCAGGAGGCTCAAACCACAGAGAGAGAAGTCCGTCTTGACTGTGGAAGGAGCGAATGATTTCTCTGTGCCCTTGAGGGATGGAGCAGTTGAGGCCGTGACGCCTGGGGTGTCATGACGTGCTGAGGATGAGAGTCGAATGTTCAGTTAGTAACTCAGGAGATTAATCAGAGAAGCTGATGAAAAACAGGTGCACCTGTACGTGTGTGTGTGTGTGTCTGTGTGTGTGTGTGTGTGTGTATACACGTATACGTATGTGTATATAGTCTTCTGTTCCCTGTTATCCTCAGACCCTGGCAAAGTCTTTGTTTTGGGCAGAAGAAGACTGATGAAAGATGTGATGCTCTGAGTATGGTCTTCTGAGGTGATGGTTTTCCTTATATTGCCATTGCCTTTAAAATGAGAATAGTGGGAGTTCCTGTCATGGCGCAGTGGAAACGAACCCGACTAGGAACCATGAAGTTGCGGGTTCGATCCCTGGCCTCGCTCAGTGGGTTAAGGACCTGGTGTTGCCGTGAGCTGTGGTGTAGGTCGCATTCGTGGCTTGGATCTGGCGTTGCTGTGGCTGGGGTGTAGGCCGGTGGCTACAGCTCTGATTTGACCCCTAGCCTGGGAACCTCCATATGCTGCAGGTGCGGCTCTAAAAAGACAAAAACAAATAAATAAATAAATAAAATGAGAATAGCGCCCCCTCCTCCTCCACCGCCTCCTCCTATTTCTGTGCTAATTCCCCCTTCTTCTCTATCTCCATCTCCTCTTCCTTCTCCTCTGCCTCATCATTATTATTATCATAGTGTAGTTTTTCTGGAAAATCTTCTGTGTGAGCAATAGTTCAGGTCCCATTTTGTCACACCTCCCCAGAACTCTCTTCGGATAAAATTTATTTAGGTGGTGTCTTCGGATAAAATTTATTTAGGTTGTGAAAGGGAAGGGCATCCAGACAGATTGTGGGGCTAATCTCTAGCAGTATCACATGTTTATAATGTAACAATACATGTAGTTTACTTTCTGTCACAAGTTAATTTACTTAACGACATTTAACAGACATTTTAGGTATCTTCATACTGGCATTTTTCTAAAACAGTTCTGGCCTTTTCATAGATTCTGGTGAAACTTTTTCTGTTTGTTTGTTTCCTTTTCTTTTTTAGAGCCGCACTCTTGGCATATGGAGGTTCCCAGGCTAGGGGTCGAATTAGAGCTGCAGCTGCCGGCCTACACCACAGCCACAGCAATGCACGATCCGAATCGTGTCTGTGACCTACACCACAGCTCATGGCAACGCCAGATCCTTAACCTACTGAGCAAGGGCAGGGATCAAACCCACATCTTCATGGATGCTAGTCAGGTTCATTACCACTGAGCCACAATGGGAACTCCCTGGTGAAACTTTTATGATGTGCTGCTTCGGCTGGGTAGTGGGATGGTAGACCGTCTTGATTTTGATTTGGGCATAGTTTTAAAGATTCAATTTGGGAAACCATATGTAAGAGCTGGTAGGTGAGTGTCCCATGAGGGTCTTACTCTAAAGCTTGATAAAGACTTGGTAAACTTAAAAGCCTTTGGACTGGAGTTCCCATCGTGGCTCAGTGGTTAACGAACCCAACTAGTAATCCATGAGGTTTCAGGTTTGATCCCTGGCCTCCCTCAGTGGGTTAAGGATCCAGTGTTGCTGTGAGCTGCAGTGTAGGATCCAGTGTTGCTGTGGCCGTGGTGTAGGCCGGCAGCTACAGCTCTGATTCAACCCCTAGCCTGGGAACCTCCATGTGCTGCAGGAGCAGCCCTAAAAAACAAACAAACAAACAAACAAAAACCCTTTGGTCCATCACCTAAAAAGTCAGTCAGCCATCAATTTGACCTTGATTCCTGAACTTCCGTTCTCAGTTTCATGTTCTGGAACTAAGTTTGTGTTTCTGGTCTATTCATTTACCCTTGTTTTGTTTTCCCTCGTTTCCTTTCCTTTTCTTTTTTCCTCTCCTCTCCTTTTTGTTCTTTTTTCCCATGTGGGTTATTACAGAATATTGAGTGGATTTCCCTGGGCTACAGCAGGGATTCTATTCTATACGTAGTAGTGTGTATATGCCAATCCCATGCCCCCAATTTATCCCTCTCCCCCACTCTTTCCCCTTTGGTTGTCGTAAGTTTGATTTCAAAATCTGTGCGTCTGTTTCTGTTCTGTGGAAAGGTTCATTTGTGCCATATCTTAGATTCCACATCTAAATGATATCATACGGTATTTGTCTTTCTCTTTCTGACTTATTTCACTTGGTATGAGAATCTCTAGGTCCATCCATGTTGCTGCAAATGGCTGTGATAGAGGTTTAAGTTCATTTAACATGTTGACGCGTTCAGCCTTTGATCCAAGTTTAACCTTAGAAAACGGATCAACATAATGATAATTCAAATGTCTTTCTTTTTACTGTTCAAATAAGGAACCAGAGATTTAACGTCTCTTTTTCCTTCTTTACATTTTCTAGTATAATGAATTCCTTTGTTATCATTCTATTCTTATCTGGAATGGTGGCTATGATGATATTAAGGACTTCATAGAGATACTATCAGATATAATCAGATGAGTTTTTCTGTAAGTAAAAATGTATATGTTTGATTCAGAAAATATTTGAGTGCCTGCTCTGCTCAGTTCTCAATGTTATCTTTCTATTTAGAGTATAACACCTTGAATACAATACACTTTTTTCTGGAATACAAGGCACTTTTGGTGTCTAGTAAGTTTTCATATGCTGAATATTGTTGTGTAGAGTGTTGTGTAGATTCCTTAAAAGTATAGGTAAGTTTATTATAGAGTTATTTGCTATCAACTCTTTGGTTACATTCCTTTTCATGTTTCTGAACTTTCAAAATACCATTTTTTAAGATTTTCATTGGAGTTCTCTTGTGGCACAGTGAATTAAGGAGTGGTGTTGTCTCTGCAGTGACTTGGCTGCTCTGGCGCAGGTTCAGTCCCTGGACAGGGAACTTCCATATGCCGTGGATGTGGCAAAATAATAGTAGTAGTAGTAATAATAATAATAATAATAATAATTAGGAGTTTCATTAGTTTGGAGCGTGAGGTAAATGTATGAAACTTTGCAAAATACTACAATTTAGGGTAAATTTAGTTTTGTCTAATTTATACTGTTTTTTGACTCTTGTAATCATTTGTGTATTGATGAATTTTTAATTTCTATAGAATTGGTTGAATTTTTTCTCTATGTTAAATCATTTTTTTAAGGTCACACCCACGGCATATGGAAGTTCCCAGGGTAGGGGTCAAATTGTAACTGCAGCTGCCGGTCTGTGTCACAGCCACTGTAACACCGGATCTGAGCCACATCTGTGACCTATACCGCAGCACCTGATCCTTAACCCACTGAGCAAGGCCAGGGATCTAACCTGGATCCTCATGGATGCTAGTTGGATTCTTAACCCCCAGGCCACAACAGGAACTCCCTTTATGTTAAATCATTTTTTGTTGTTGTTGTTGTTGTTGGTATTTCTTGGGCCGCTTCCGCGGCATATGGAGGTTCCCAGGCTAGGGGTCCAATCGGAGCTGTAGCCACCGGCCCACGCCAGAGCCACAGCAACGCAGGATCCGAGCCGCGTCTGCACCCTACACCACAGCTCATGGCAACGCCGGATCCTTAACCCACTGAGCAAGGGCAGGGACCGAATCCGCAACCTCATGGTTCCTAGTCGGATTCGTTAACCACTGCGCCACGACGGGAACTCCAAATCATTTTTCTTTCTTCATGAAATCAAGCCAGTTTATATAATTAACACACTCCATCCAATGCAAAACTTAGAGTAATCATTTACCTTCTAGAGACCTATCCAAAGTGAGCCACTGGTTTTTGGTTAGTTCATCTTTAGAGGAAAATTCATTTTTTTGTCTTTTTAGGGCTGCACCCATGGCATATGGAGGTTCTCAGGCTTGGGGTCCAATCAGAGCTGTAGCCACCGGCCTACACCACAACCACAGCAACTCGGGATCCGAGCTGTCTTTTCAACCTACACCACAGCTCATGGGAACACTGGATCCTTAACCCACTGAGTGAGGCCAGGGATCGAATCAGTCCTCATGGATACTAGTTGGGTTTGTTACCACTGAGCCATGATGGGAACTCCCCAAATTGACTTGTTAGGTATTTCAGATGTCAATGATAATTTCAAAATTCAGTTCTTAAGGTTATATTTTCCTGAAACCAAGTCTCACTTTGATGAGTTTTTTTTTCCTTTACCTTGAGTAAAAGGAAACAGAAGGGAATTTTTTTTTTTTTTAATGTTGCATTCACGACATATGGAAGTTACCTAGGCAAGGATTGAATCTGAGCTGCAGCTGTGACCTACACTGTAGCTGTGGCAATGCTGGATCTTTTAACCTAAGCAGGGGATCAAACTTGCTCCTCTGCAGGGACCCGAGCTGCTGCAGTTGGATTCTTAACCCACTGCACCACGGCAGGAACTCCCAAAAGGAAATGTTTATGGGAAAAATGATTTGCTCTTTGTGGAATGACTAGTGGAGTAGGGAGTGGAGAGATGTATTGTTTAGTTTTTATTTAAACAGTGAGATTAAAGGCTAAATCTAATTAATGATTTAAACAGTGAAATTAGAGACTAAACTGAAAACATATCATTTGCCTTATATTGAAAATCAGACCTTTTCATTAAGGAGAAAATGTTAAAAATTAGCTAAGTGGATAACATCTGAGAATTTCCTTGTATGCTGTTTTATAAAAATGTCTTAATAAGGTTGTCTTTATAGTAAAGTCCTGTGTGCTTTTGAGGCTATTATTATTATTATTATTATTTTTGTCTTTTTGCCATTTCTTGGGCTGCTCCAGCGCATATGGAGGTTCCCAGGCTAGGGGTCGAATCGGAGCTGTAGCCACCGGCCTACGCCAGAGCAGAGCCACAGCAACGCGGGATCCGAGCCACGTCTGCAACCTACACCACAGCTCACGGCAACGCTGGATCCTTAACCTGCTGAGCGAGGCCAGGGACTGAACCCGCAACCTCATGGTTCCTAGTCGGATTCGTTAACCAGTGCGCAACGACGGGAACTTCCTTTTTGAGGCTATTATTGTCACTGGTTTGATATTTCTTTTTTGTCTTTGTAGGGCCACACACATGGCATATGGAGGTTCCCAGGCCGGGGTCCAATCAGAGCTGTAGCTGCCGGTCTACACCACAGCCACAGCCACAGCCGCAACAGATCCAAGCCACATCTGTGACCTACACCACAGCTCATGGCAACGCCGGATCCTTAACCCACTGAACGAGGCCAGGGATCGAACCCTCGACCTCATGGTTCCTAGTCAGATGCATTTCCACTGCGCCACGATGGGAACTCCCTGATATTTCTTTTTTTGTGCCTTTAGTTCTGGCCTGTCTTGGTTTCCCTTCCCCTGCCAATCGAAGTCTTTAATGACCTGTGCTGTTTTGTCATGGGTCCTTCTGGGAACCTCTGCTGGATACGTGTCTGCTAAAATGTATAAGAGCAAGCATTACAACTCTTTATTTTGCTGGTAAGTTGCTGTGTTTAATGTAGCAATGAAAAAGCTATAAAATTCAAAATTCAAAAATTGCATGGGGAATTTTAGCTGATCTGTCAAAATGTAATTGTGTCTTGGTTACTATAAAGTCTTTGTGAAGTGGACTAAATCAAGTTGCTCCAGTAACTATTTGGTCCTTTACTTCCTCAGCATCTAGAGGTGTTAAGTGGAAGATAAATTTTTTTTTTTTTTTTTTTTGTCTTTTGTCTTTTTGTTGTTGTTGTTGTTGTTATTGTTGCTATTTCTTGGGCCGCTCCCGCGGCATATGGAGGTTCCCAGGCTAGGGGTCGAATCGGAGCTGTAGCCACCGGCCTACGCCAGAGCCACAGCAACGCGGGATCCGAGCCGCGTCTGCAACCTACACCACAGCTCACGGCAACGCCGGATCGTTAACCCACTGAGCAAGGGCAGGGACCGAACCCGCAACCTCATGGTCCCTAGTCGGATTCGTTAACCACTGCGCCACGACGGGAACTCCTGGAAGATAAATTTTTTGCTGACGGCACTGCTGTGTCCTGGCTTAGTATCTCATGTTCTCTTTTCTCTATGCAATTATACTCTTTCTTATACTTTTGGAAAAGTCATTGTCCATGAGAATGAAGAATAGAAACAAGATGAATGACCACTGTGTTTTCTGTGGCTGCAGCATATTCTTTTTCTGGGGCAGCTGCGTTATTTTCATCTTTTGGTACCTCTTAACCCTGGTACGAGGAGATGGCAGTGGGGCCGTGGTATTCAATTTTGATCTTTGTTTTGAAGAAGGTTTCACAAATGCTCATCTCAGTTATGCATCTTGCCTTGTGTGTCATGTTAGAGTGGTGGCAGTTTTTTTTTCTTTTTCTCTTTATGGCCGCGCCTGCAGCTTATGGTAGTTCCCCAGCTAGGGGTCGAATTGGAGCTTCAGCTGAGGCCTGCACCACAGCTGCAGCAGCCTGGGATCCCAGCAGCCTCTGCAACCTTTGCTGCAGCTTGCAGCATCGTGGGATCCTTCTTCGTGAGGCCAGAGATTGAACCAACCCATATCCTCACGGATACTACTCAGGTTCTTAATCTGCTGAGCCATGCTGGGCACTGCCATGGTGGCAGTCTCTGCACCACGTTGTTATTCTGCGTGTCCTTGCCTTCAGTGACTGTTTCTTCCTGTCTCACCTAGCTACTGCAGTGTCATTAGTAACTACTGTCCCAAGGCAGAGTCAGGGTCAGGGTGGGAGTGGGGTGGGGCTGCGCAGTGGCTCCTCCGGTCCTCTAGTTATAGAGATGCAGAGTCACCGTGTTCAAGGTCACACAGGAAGTCAGTAATGGAGCCCAGGCCATCTGTAACCCAACGCACCCCTTGCATCCCACCCAGTGCTCTTCCCATGATACCCCGCAGATAAAGTGCTGCCTTAGGGTTTTATCTCCAAATTCTTCTTAGTCTGCACGGGCTGCTGTAACAAAGTACTGTAGACGAGGTGGCTTAAACAAGAGGCTAGGTGGCTTAAACTAGGTGGCTTAAACTGTGAGAGAACATCTCACAGTTCCAGGGGCTGGGAAGCCCAAGGTCGGAGCATCAGCAGGGTCTGGTCCTGGCAAGAGCCCTCTTCCCAGTTGCTGACGGCCACCACCGTCTTGCTGTGTCCTCACACGGCAGAGGAAAGGAGAGCGCACGCGCACTCTCTGGTGTGTTTCTTAGAAGGACACTGATGCCATCCCCAACGCCCTACCCTCACGACCTCATCTAAACCTAATCATGGAATGGAGTCCCTGGTGACTCAGCCTGTTAAGGATCCGGCATTGTCACTGCTGTGGCTCTGTTTACTTCTGTGGCACAGGTTCTAACCCTGGCTTGGGAACTTCCCCATGCCATGGGGCGCCCCCCCCCAAAAACACCTAATTACCCCCTAAAGGCTCCGTTTCCAAATACCATCACATTAGAGAGATTAAGCCTTCAACATATGAATTTAAGGGGACACAATTCAGTCCATAGCATGTTTCATTAAAACAAAATCTTTCCCGGAGTTCCTGTTGTGGCTCAGTGGTTAACGAATCCGACTAAGAACCATGAGGTTGTGGGTTTGATCCCTGGCCTTGCTCAGTGGGTTAAGGATCCGGCGTTGCCGTGAGCTGTGGTGTAGGTCGCAGACGCGGCTCGGATCCCGCGTTGCTGTGGCTCTGGCGTAGGCCGGCGGCTGCGGCTCCGATTCGACCCCTAGCCTGGGAGCCTCCACATGCCGCGGGTGCGGCCCTAGAAAAGGCAAAAAAAAAAAAAAAAACCCCACAAATTCTTTCCCTGATATGTTCTGAAGGGCAGGTTTTTTGTTTTTTTTTTGTTTTTTTTGTTTTTAAAGGAAAAAGCATTGGATGATGTCTTAATTGTTATGTGATCCTAGAAGTGTGTCGTGATAGTGGAAGTCTTGTGGAGTTCCCGTCGTGGCGCAGTGGTTAACGAATCCGACTAGGAACCATGAGGTTGCGGGTTCGATCCCTGCCCTTGCTCAGTGGGTTAACGATCCGGCGTTGCCGTGAGCTGTGGTGTAGGTTGCAGACGCGGCTCGGATCCTGCGTTGCTGTGGCTCTGGCGTAGGCCGGTGGCTACAGCTCCGATTCAACCCCTAGCCTGGGAACCTCCATATGCCGCGGGAGCGGCCCAAGAAATAGCAACAACAACAACAACAACAACAACGACAACAACAAAAAGACAAAAGACCAAAAAAAAAAAAAAAAAAAAAAAAAAAAGAAATGAAAAAAAAAAAAAAAAAAAGGAAGTCTTGTAATGAACGTTATACATGGTAAATTCAGTTACATTATGTACTAATTTGTGACAAAATGAGAGCGAATGCTCTGTGCCTGTATAATGCCATACAAATGCAATGCAGTGATAGAGGATCGAGTCCCCAGACTTGTCATCTTTTATCTCCATGCGGCTCGTTTCGTCTAAACTCAAGGGCAAAGGGTGATATCATTGAAAGGACTGAACATTACAAGTTTGCACATCAAACACATGTACCACAGAATCTTTAGCTTATTGAAACTAAGGACAAGGCGTTCCCCTCCCCTGAGCACCTCGAATAGTGCCATCTGCCTTTTCTATAGCTCTTTTCAGGGGAACTAGAATGGGTGGTCTTTCCTGAGGTGAATGCTGTAATATATTTTTGTTGGAAAGCAATGTCCTTGACAGTATTTCAGATATTTGTTGCTTCAAGTTCAAGACTCAGATGAATCCGAAATGGAATAACTTGGGCAACAAAGGACCATGTGCAAACGTCGTTATGCTGGATTGTAACAGAAGGGCTACTGCGTGCAAGAACTCATGAGTAACCATCTACTCTCCTCTCCATTATTGAGTTACTCGTTCGACATGTTTATTGTGTTTTTTGTTTTGTTTTTGCTTCTTCCTATATTTAATGCATTATGCTAGGCACGGGAGAGGAAATAAATGTAAATCTCCCCTGAAACTGCCTTCGTGGCTTAAGATGAATAATAATGGCCCATTTTTCATCAGACAGATGTTCCATCTTATTGTAAAAAGAAGTTACGTCATTGAAATAGAAAATGTAAAAGAATTAGAATATGCTCTGTCACCAAGCTTGATGAGCCAAATTGAACAATTAATGTCTGAAAAGCATTGGCATTGGCAGTGCAGTGTGAGTTGTTTTTATCGTGTTTTCTATGGGATCAATTTTGTAGAATGTTTTACACAGAAAAATTTAAAAATTAAAGTAGTAGTCCGTGACACCATGGCTCAGGGCTGCATGGACTATGAAATGATACAGTGTCAAATGACAGTTTTGTGAAAATAATTCAGAAACATTTGTTGTGAGCCACACAGGAAGTCCAGTTTTTTTTTTCTTTTTAATTTGAAAAGCTACCGTTAACAGCCTGTCTCCTGGGTGGGTTGCTGGGTGGTTGGGGGACAGGAGCGTGAAGGAGACTATTTTATACGTACTTTTCACTGTCTGTTTCTTTTTTACTTTTCACATTATATACCTTATGCATGTTTTACCTATTTTTATTCTATTTTATTTTATTTTTGCTTTTTTTAGGGCTGCACCTGTGGCATATGGAGGTTCCCGGGCTAGGGGTCAAATTAGAGCTAAATCTGCCGACCTGCTCCACAGCCACAGCGATGCTGGATACTTAACCCACTGAGGGGAGCCAGGGATTGAACCTCGTGGATACTAGTCTGGTTCTTTACTGCTGAGCCAGAAGAGGAACTCCTACCTATTTTTAAATAATTTCATTATAAACAACAGTAAGAACAACTCATAACCACATGTTGAAGTGGAGAGGTAGCATTAGAGGCTGTCAGCACAGGCTTTAGAGTCACACACACACACACACACACACACACACACACCCTACAATCTTTACACATTGGGGTTCATTTCCCAGTTCTGCCTCTTTCTAATTAATGAGGCCTTGAGCAGGTTGTGAATAATGCTGCAGTGAACATTCGAGTGCAGCTATCCTTCTGAGATCTTCTTTTCCTCTCCTTTGGGTGTATATACCCAGAAGTGGGATTGCTGAATCATGTGGTAATTTTATGTAAACATTTTTTTGGAAGCTCCATACTGTCTTCCATAGTGCCTGTACCAATTTAGAGTCCCACTAGCAGTGCACAAAGGTTCCTTCTTCTCCACATTCTTGCCAACACTTGTTATCTGCTGTCTTTTTGGTGATGGACATTCTCATAGGTGTGAGGCGATATCTCATTGCAGTTTTGATTTGCATGTCCCTGATGACTAGTGATACAGAGGACCTTTTCAGGGTCTGTCCTTTCCCCATTGAGTATTCTTGGCTCCCTTGTCAAATATTAGTTGACCATAAATGCAGGGCTTTATTTCTGGGCTCTTGATCCTGTTCTATAGGTCTGTATCTAGTTTTATATCAGCCCCATACTATTTTGATTACTGTGGCTTTGTAGTATAGTTTGAAATCAGGACACGTGACACCTCCAGCTTTATTTTTCTATCTCAAGATTGCTTTGGCTATTTGGGGTCTTTTTTAGTTCCATGTAAATTTTAGGGTAGCTTTTTCTATCTCTGTGAAAAATACCATTGGAATTTCTCAGCTGCTAATCTACTGATCTAATTTTTGTCTCTATGGACTTGCCTATTCTGGACATTTCATATAAATGGAATCATAAAAAAATATGACCTCTTGTGTCTGACGTCTTTCACTTAGAATAATGTTTTCAGAGTTCATCCATGTTATAGCGTGTATCACTACTTAGTTCCTTTTATGATTGAGCAATATTCCATCGTATGAATACACCACTTTTTATCTATTTATTGGTTGATGGGCATTTGGGCTGTATTCACCTTTTGGATAATATGAATGATGTTGCTGTGAACATTTGTATGTGATGTTTTAAGTGAACGTATGCTTCCAATTCTACTGGCTAGATACTAGGTGTATACCTGGGAATGGAATGGCTGGGTCATACGATCGCTGTGCTTACTATTTTGAGAGACTGCCTGCCTGTTTTCAAAAGCTGTTGTACCATTTTACATTCCCACCAGCAATGTAGGAGGGGTCTAGTTTCTCCACAGGCTTGCCAGCACTTGATATTATCTCTGTTTTTGATTATTTATCCATCCTAATTGTTACAAAGTGGTATTTTATTGCATATTTAATTTCATATTTAATTTACATGTTTTAATGAGTAACGATATTGAGCATCTTTTCATGTGCTTATTGGTTATTTGCCTATCTTCTTTAGAAATATGTCTATTCAAATCCTTTGCCCATTTCTAAATTGGACTGTTTTTCTTTTTTATTGCTGAGTTGTAAGAAATATAAGAGTTCCTCATATATTCTGGTTACTAGATGCTTCTCAGATATATGATTTATAAATATTTTCTTCCATTCTGTGACTTGTTATCTCAGTTTCTTGGTGGTATTCTTTGAAGTGCAAAAGTTTAATTTTTTTTTTGATCTTTTTAGGGCCGCACCCGAAGCATATGGAGGTTCCCAGGCTAGGAGTCGAATTAGAGTTGTAGATGCCGGCCTATGCCACAGCCACAGCAATGCCAGATCTGAGCCATGTCTGCCACCTACACCACAGCTCATGGCAACGCCAGATCCTTAACCCACTGAGCAAGGACAGGGATCGAACCTGCGTCTTCATGGATACTAGTCTGAGTCATTTCCACTGAGCCAGGACAGGAACTCCTCATTTCTGTATCCTTCACACTGTGTAACTGGGTGTCTTATATGAAGTATTAAGTGTTTTATAAGGAGTAAGTGCTCAGTAAATGATTTAATCATGTCAGTAATTTAAAATGCAAAACAGATTCAGTTTCCTAGTTCCCTTAGTAGAACTGAATGCAGTTTAAAAGCAATAAACCAGACAAGATACACAGAACATATTTCTCTCAAGTGGTTTAGAGGCTCTCGTAGGTAGGTCCTGGGATTCTTGTGTCTCGGAGTGTGCTAAGTGCAGAGAGAATTTCAGTGCCTCATGGTATGTAAGTGGACAATGTAAAAATGGATTTGAATCTAAGTGGAGAAGTGGTTAAGCTAATGAACATATATGCTCCCTAAGAGAAACCGAAGAAAGTAAAATTATTAAATGATGTCCTTTTCCTGCATGGAACCCCAAAAGTGGTAGGTGGGAAAGGGAAGAGTCAGCACAGGTCGATGGGTGTGTACCCAGCCTTTATAATTGGAAGAAGAAAGTATGAATTCCAGCAGACCATATTAGCTAAATGACTGTGGATAAGTCCTCTAACCTTTCTGATTGTCCATTTCCTTGCCTGGAATGCTTGTGTAAGCAAGTTGTTTAGAGAAGTAACTGAACTAATGGAGTGTGACATTGTTTTGTAGGCTACAGAGCATATTTGGTCACGTTTTTTTTCTGTGGTCCCATGTTCTGGGTCTGTCATCTGCCATAGTATTTCCTGTGTGTAATTTATTTGTTTATCTCCGTCCCCCACTAGCAGCTCTTTTGGAGCAGGGATTTTTGTTTTATTTATCTTGGAACACCAGGACCTAACGCATAGGTACTCAATACATGTTTGATGAATGTGTGAATAAATGTTTTGAGTAGAAGATGAACCCAGGTGACCTCTTAAGTTTTCTTTTAGTTTTGCTGTTTAAGATTCCATGAAAAGGCCTAGAAATAATTAGAGATTGACAAAGGAAGAAATATTTGGAATATAAAAACATGAAATTGAAGGACAGTTACAGAATCGTTAAATACATATTAACATTCTAGAGTGTACTTTCAAAAGGGAAATTGTTGAGACGGGTTAATTGAGTTTATGTATAAGAGGGGAGGTTATGATTTGCCAAGTGAGAAGTAATGTTTCTGGCCATGGAGTGATAACAGCTGAAATGATCCTCTCAAAAGCTAGGAAATGTGGCAGAGGAATATTGTGGCTAAACAAATTCATTAGAGCAGAAAGTTATTAAAAAACATTTTAAGAGGTATGGTTAAATCATGGGAAACTAGACTCCCTTATTGAGATGCCAGAAGCTGATGAGACGTAAGGTGGAGGTTTTGTTGTTTTGCATATGTTGTTTGAAAACACTCAAAGCTATATTTCCAACAGGAGCAAATTATGAGCCTTTGAAGAGCAGAATAGATATGCCTGCTGGAAAAGGTGTTAACAGACAGAAGAGGCCATAAACACAGGGGAAAGGGTGAAGTGGAAGGAGTAAAATGAAAAGAACAAATGGCTCACAGAAACAAATCCATAAGGACGAAAGTTCGATCCCTGGCCTCGCTCTGTGGGTTAAGGATCCAGTGTAGCCGTGAACTGTGGTGTCGGTCGCAGACGCAGCTTGGATCTGGCGTTGCTGTGGCTGTGGCGTAGGCCGGCAGCTGCAGCTCCTATTCAACCCCTAGCCTGGGAACTTCCATATGCCACGGGTGTGGCCCTAAAAAGAAGAAAAGAAAAAAAGAAAAGAATAAAAAGGAAAAAGAGCATAGATGGCAAACATGAAAGCAACTTTAAAATTCTAGAATGTGGAGTTCCCGTCGTGGCACAGCGGGAACGAATCCGACTAGGAACCATGAGGTTGTGGGTTCGATCCCTGGCCTCACCCAGTGGGTTAAGGATCCGGCGTTGCCATGAGTTGTGTGGGTCGCAGATGCGGCTTGGATCTGGCGTTGCTGTGGCTGTGGCGAAGGCCGGCGGCTACAGCTCCGGTTAGACTCCTAGCCTGGAAACCTCCATATGCCGCGGGTGTGGCCCTAAAAAGACAAAAGACAAAAAAAACCCACTAAAATTCTAGAATGGGAATGGACCTTGAAAGAATTTACAACTGAAGAACAAAAGCAGAACTTCTCTAAATAGTAGACCTCAAAACGTAACCTGGTGCGTCCTGAAGTGGCTGGTAGCATATTCCCAGTCTCTGATTTTTGACACAGTGTTCAGGGGAGGAGAAGGTGGATGCGGTTGGTTGGACTGGTTCCTGCTGTAGAGGCTGTATTATGGCGCAGTGGAATGGAGAAAGCTTGCTCTTAGGAGACAATCACATCCATCTGAGTAAGAATCCCTGCTCTACCTCTTATCCACTAGCTGTTCAGTCCTCAGCAAATTACCGGATGTCCCTAAAAGACATTCAGAAAGAACACTTGTCTGTTCACATAACTTCTGTTTTTCATGTACCTGGCTTGGCTGATCATCTAATTTTCCTTTTTGTTCACCTGTTCATTTCTTATTTATTTATTTAGTTTTGCTTTTTTTGGGGAGCCGCACCTGTGGCATATGGAAGTTCCCAGGCTAGGGGTCATCAGAGCTGTAGCTTCCGGCCTCCTCTACAGCCACAGCAACACTGGATCCTTTATCCATTGAGTGAGGCTGGGGATTGAAGTCACATCCTCAGACACTATGCTGGGTTCTTAACCCACTGAGCCACAACAGAAACTCCCCTCTTGTCATGTATTTTTTTTTTTTGTCTATCTTTTTGTCCTTTTAGGGCCACACCTGCGACATATGGAGGTTCCCAGGCTAGGAGTCTAATTGGAGCTGTAGCCACTGGCCTGTGCCAGAGCCACAGCACACGAGATCCCAGCCATGTCCATGACCTACACCACAGCTCACGGCCACGCTGGACCCTTAACCCACTGAGCGAGGCCAGGGATCGAACCCACAACCTCATGGCTTCTAGTCGGATTCGTTTCTGCTGCGCCACGACGGGAACTTCCATATTTTTAATTACAAAGGACTCTTTTCTCAAAATCCTTTGCAATTGCCTCTTCTTGTCTCCTGGTTCCAGTGTCTCCTCTAATTTCCCTGAGGATCATAGATTTTTCTTTGGTAAAGTTTTCTTCTGAGTTTCAGGTGTCTTCTCTAAGGGACTGCCCCCCGTCTTCTGTTAGGGTCCAGAAGGAGGGTTCTTCGGCTCTGCGGAGTTAGGGGGGGAATCTGCCGCTCTATCAGTATCTTAGGCTGACTTTCAACCAGACCTGGTTTTCGCCTCTGCTTCACCCCTACTTAAGACCCACCTGGCACTACAAATTCCTGGGCCTTTTGGAGCTCTGTGGCAAAAACCGATTTGCCTCTCAGCTTTCCTTACTGACGACTTCGCATACAGGTTCCCATTTCTACTAACTCAGTTACTATTTGTCTGCTCTCTGGTTTCCAAAATTTGCTGTCTTCTCTCCTGTATACCCCCATTCATGTGTATTTGTGCCTTTAAACAATTTCTTTAGGGAGTTTCCATCGTGGCTCAGTGGGTTAAGAACCCGACTGGTATCCATGAGGATGTGGGTTTGATCCCTGGCCTTGCTCAGTGGGTTAAGGATCTGGTGTTGCCGTGAGCTGCAGCGTAGGTTGCAGATGTGGTTCGGATCCTGTGTTGCTGTGCCTGTGGCATAGGCCGGAAGCTGTGGCTCCGATTCCACCCCCAGCCTGGAAGTCAGATAAGCAACAGGAGTATATAGTCCAAGGAAGAAAGCCAAGATACCATCCAAGAAATGGGGCCATTCAGTTTATAGATTTGAAGTTAGCATATTCCATGTATAGGGAAAAGGAGCAGTATACCGAAGAGACTAAATGAGGCCACCCTGCAAAAGGGTTGTGTAAAGATATAGCAGGAGTTTGCAGGGGAGAAATTAAACAAGACAAAACAGGAGCTGGAGTTCCCCAGGGAACAGAAAAAAGAATAATTTCTGAAAACTATTGACAGATTTTCAGAGACAAATGATTGTCTAGTTATATGAGACAAATTATTAAATTTTAAGAGAGCACTTTTTGACATCATATATTATTTCATATTGGAATCGTTACTGGTAAATTTTGTTCAGTCTCTCCCTTGAAATTTATAAGAAAGGATGAACAGGAGCTCCCATCATGGCGCAGTGGTTAACGAATCCGACTAGGAACCATGAGGGTGCGGGTTCGATCCCTGGCCTTGCTCAGTGGGTTAAGGATCCGGCGTTGCCGTGAGCTGTGGTGTAGGTTGCAGACGTGGCTCGGATCCCGCTTTGCTGTGGCTCTGGTGTAGGCTGGCGGCTACAGCTCCGATTAGACCCCTAGCCTGGGAACCTCCATGTGCCGCGGGAGTGGCCCAAGAAATGGCAAAAAGACAAAAAAAAGACAGAAAGAAAAAAAAAAAAGAAAGAAAGGATGAACAGGAGTTCCATAGTGGGTCAGCGGGTTAAGGTTCCGGCGTTGTCATTGCAGTGGTGAGGGATTGATCCCTGGCCTAGGAACTTCCGGATCGGCCACAGGCAGTGGGCGTGGCCAAAGAAAAACAGAGAAGGGATGACATTTTTATTGTTTAGCTCTCGAGGCCTTGGGCTGTGGCTCGTCTCTCAAGTACGTGCTGTACGTGTAAAACACACCTGATTTTCAGACACTTAGAACAGCAACAGCAAGAAAAGGAATATAAGAGAGCTGATTAATACTATGTCGATTACAAATTTATTTATTGATTTATTTATTTATTTTTGTCTTTTTTTTTTTTTTTTGCCATTTCTTGGGCCGCTCCTGCGGCATATGGAGGTTCCCAGGCTAGTGGTCGAATCGGAGCTGTAGCCACCGGCCTACACCACAGCCACAGCAACGCGGGATCCGAGCCGCGACTGCAACCTACACCACAGCTCACGGCAACGCCGGATCGTTAACCCGCTGAGCAAGGGCAGGGACCGAACCCACAACCTCATGGTTCCTAGTGGAATTTGTTAACCACTGCGCCACGACGGGAACTCCATCGATTACAAATTTAAATGATAATATGTGGACATGTTAGATCATTAGATCTAGTAAAATATATTAGTAAATTAATTTCACTTTTTCTTACTTTTGAAAATGCACCTACTAAAAAGCTTAACACTGCATTTGTGGTTTGCGTTATAGTACTTGTATCACACAGCACTGGTCTAGCCTCTGCCCATGTAACTGCCTTTGGAAGTGTTCAGATTCAAGATGCTGTATTATGATGATATCTGAATAAATTTACTTCAAGTTTATTTCTTTCTGATTTTCTCTTGATTTATTTTCGAGCAGGTTAGGTATCCAGTTCGCACAAACCAGATTCCACGTCAGATTCCTCAACAGATTTTCTCTAGAAAATGACTTTTGGCATCATAATCAGTGGCATTTTCCCTTTTGGCTGTATTTTTATTCAACTCTTTTTCCTTCTGAACAGTGTTTGGTGAGTATTATATCTTCGTAATCTCAAGAATATTAATTGTTAATAAACCAGTTTTCCTCTGTGCTAAGGTTAAATTCTGGTATGGCAAAACTTCATTGCTACCATGTTTTATCCAAGAAATAAATGGCAATCTGACTCCAGGGAATTTCCTGGGAAACTAAGACCTAATTCACCAAATTTTAAAGCCACTTTTTGATGGAATGTCTATAAAGGTTTCCTTTTTAAAAAAAATTAATAGCCTCTTGGGAGTTCTTGTTGTGGCTCAGCAGGTTACAAACCTGACTAGTATCCATGAGGATGTGGGTTCGATCCCTGGCCTCGCTCAGTGGGTTAAAGGATTTGGCATTGCCGTGAGCTGTGGTGTAGGTTGAAGATGCGGCTTGGATCTGGCATTGATTGCTGTGGCTGTGGTGTAGACCCACAGCTGCAGCTCCGATTCAACCCCTAGCCTGGGAACTTCCATATGCTGTGGGTTCAGTCATAAAAAAGAAAGGAAGGAAGGAAGGAGGAAAGAAAGGAAGAAAGAAATGCGTCGTGTGAAGTAAGAATCAGTGCTCTCTGATTAAAGTGCCTTGGCTTTAGTGCCCCTGCCTTGTGACAGCTATTTCAGTTGCTTCAAGTGCCTTTTTTCTTACTTCCTGATTCTTGATGGCATTTTGGTTTCGAGAGCTGGCCAAGTAGGCTGTTACTGTGGAGGGATTTTGGGAGTTGGGGCAAAGGCACCAAAAATACAATAGAATGCAGTCATCAAATGTGTGTGCTTATAACAATTTTGTCCCAAAGGGATCCTCTAGACAAAACTTTTAAGTCCTCAGAAGTTAGGCTTAGTCACACACATTGATTGCTCACCTTTTAAACAGCTTTCTGTAAAAGCTGTTTGAAGATAAACAATAAAATCTGTTACCTTGTCAGCAACTAAAAAACATGCTGCGAAATAGATTATAGTAACCAAACTTTCCATACGATTTTGATAGGAAAGTAATTTTAAAGCGAAAACTGAAAGATTCTTTAGACAAATTAATTTTTGTTTCAATTAGAAACCACATGCTTGTTGTGTACAACTTTGTATATACTTTTTAACCATAGAAATGATTCTTGGCAACCTCTATCCTTTGTCCTCACACCCACGTGAGACTTGAGACTTGAGATTTTATTTCATTTTTTAATGATTTTTATTTTTTCCATTATAGTTTGTTTACAGTGTTCTGTCAGCTTTCTACTGTACAGCGAAGTGACCCAGTCACACACACATGTAGACATTCTCTTTCTCACACCATCCTCCACCAGGCTCCATCGCAAGTGACTGGATATAGTTCCCTGTGCTACCCAGCAGGATCTCATTGCCTATCCATTCCAAAGGCAATAGTCTGCATCTATTAACCCCGAACCCCCAGTCCATCCCACTCCCTCCCCCTTGGCAGCCACAAGTCTGTTCTCCAAGTCCATGAGTTTCTTTTCTGTGGAAGGTTCATTTGTGCCGTATATTAGATTCCAGATATAAGTGATATCATCTGGTATTTGTCTTTCTCTTTCTGATTTACTTCACTTAACATGAGAGTCTCTAGTTCCATCCATGTTGCTGCAAATGGCATTATTTTTCTCTTTTTGATGGCTGAGTAGTATTCCATTGTACATATATATCACATCTTCTTAATCCATTCATCCGTTGATGGACATTTAGGTTGTTTCCATGTCTTGGCTATTGTGAATAGTGCTGCAGTGAACATACAGGTGCATGTGTCTTTTTTAAGGGAAATTTTGTCTGGATATATGCCCAAGAATGGGATTGCTGGATCATATGGCAGTTCTATATTTAGTTTTCTGGGAGTTCCCATCGTGGCACAGGTGGTTAACAAATCCGACTAGGAACCATGAGGTTGCGGGTTTGATCCCTGGTCTTGCTCAGTGGGTTGAGGATCTGGCTTTGCCGTGACCTGTGGTGTAGGTTGCAGACGCGGCTCGGAGCCCCAGTTGCTGTGGCTCTGGCATAGGCCGGTGGCTACAGCTCCGATTCGACCCCTAGCCTGGGAATCTCCATATGCTGAGGGAGCGGCCCTAGAAAAGGCAAAAAGACAAAAGAAAAAAAAATATATGTATATATATTTAGTTTTCTGAGGAATCTCCATACTATTCTTTCTTTCTTTCTTTCTTTCTTTCTTTCTTTCTTTCTTTCTTTCTTTCTTTCTTTCTTTCTTTCTTTCTTTCTTTCTTTCTTTTTTTCTTTCTTTCTTTCTTTCTATTACTCAAATGAATTTATCACATCTGTAGTTGTATAATGCTCATAACAATCTGATTTCACAGGATTTCCATCCCACAGCCCAAGCACATCCCCCCACCCCCCAAACTGTCTCCTCCGAAGACCATAAGTTTTTCAATGTCTGTGAGTCAGCATTTGTTCTGCAAAGAAGTTCAGTCTGTCCTTTTTTCAGATTCCATTTGTCAGTGAAAGCATTGGATGTTGGTGTCTCATTGTATGGCTGACTTCACTTAGCGTGATAGTTTCTAGGTCCATCCAGCATGATAGTTTCTAGGTCCATCCATATTGCTAAGAATGCCGGTATTTTGTTCTTTTTAATGGCTGAGTAATATTCCATTGTGTATATGTACCACATCTTCTGGATCCACTCCTCTGTCGATGGACATTTAGGTTGTTTCCATGTCTTGGCTATTGTAAATAGTGCTGCAATGAACATTGGAGTACAAGTGTCTTTGTGAGTCGTGGTTTTCTCTGGGTAGATGCCCAGGAGTGGGATTGCTGGATCAGATGGTAGTTCTATGTTTAGTTTTCTGAGGAATCTCCATACTGCTTTCCACAGTGGTTGCACCAATTTACAATCCCACCAACAGTGTACTAGGGTTCCTTTTTCCCCACACCCTCTCCAGCACTTGTTGTTTGTAGACTTTTGGATGATGGCCATTCTGGCTGGTGTAAGGTGGTACCTCAGAGTGGTTTTGATTTGCATTTCTCTAATCATGAGTGAGGCTGAACATCTTTTCATGTGTTTCTCGGCCATCTGTATGTCTTCTTTGGAGAACTGTCTGTTTAGATCTTCTGCCCATTTTTTGGATAGGCTTGTTTGTTTTTTTGGTATGGAGCTGCAGAAGTCTCCATACTATTCTCCATAGTGGTTGTACCAGCTTACATTCCCACCAACAGTGCAGGAGGGTTCCCTTTTCTCCACACCCCCTCCAGCATTTGTTATTTGTGGACTTGTTAATGATGGCCATGCTGACAGGAGTGAGGTGGTACCTCATAGTAGTTTTGATTTGCATTTCTCTAATAATTAGTGATGTTGAGCATTTTTTCATGTGCTGGTTGGCCATCTGTATATCTTCTTTGGAGAAATGTCTGTTCAGGTCTTTTGCATATTTTTTCAATTGGATTGCTGGTTTTTTTTTTTTTTTTTGGAAAACTTCTTTATTTTATTTTATCTCAATTTATTTTATTTGCTTTTTAGGGCCACATCTGTGACATATGGAAGTTCCCTGACTAGGGGTCGAATCAGAGCTACAGCTGCTGGCCTACGCAACAGCTACAGCAACACCAGATCCGAGCTGCATCTGTGACCTATACCACAGCTCACGGATCCTTAACCCACTAAGTGAGGCCAGGGATTGAACCCACGTCCTCATGGATACTAGTCAGGCTCATTACCGTTGAGCCACAATGGGAACTCCCGGATTGTTGTTTTTTTTGCCGTTGATTTGTATAAGTTGTTTGCGTATTTTAGAGATTAAGCCCCTGTCAGTTGCCTTGTTTGAAACTATTTTCTCCCATTCTATAGGTTGTCTTTATTTATTTTTTTTTATGGTTTCCTTTGCTGTGAAAAAGCTTGTTAGTTTGATTAGGTCCCATTGGTTTATTTTTGCTTTTATTTCTGTTGCCTTTGGAGACTGACCTAAGAAAACATTTGTATGGTTGATGTCAGGGAATATTTTGCCTATGTTCTCTTCTAGGAGTTTGGTAGTTAGACATAAGATTTTAAAATGGGGTCTTACAAAGGGTGGGGGGAAAATGTAATGTATACATGTAAGGATAACTTGATCCACTTGCTGTACAGTGGGGAAATAAAAATAAATAAATAAATAAATAAATAAATAAATAAAAATAAAATGGGGTCTTGATTGGTTCACCAGTCTCGTCTTCTCTTTAGGATACTTCTAAAAATATGTATTTCTTAACCCAATTTGATTCAGCTCAGCTCTATAATAGTGAAAGAAATGACTTCATTCCTTCAAAGTTTGACCTAAATGTAATCCATACACAGAAATTTTGAGAGATGCATGTTTGAAGGTATATTTAATAGAATTATGTGTGCTGTGCTGCAAAGACCTGTTTGGGGCGTTTACCTGTCCACAGTCCTCCAAAAGCAAAAATGGCGTTTGATTCTGTGGTTTTCTGTTGTATGATGTAATCGCTGGTTTTTATGACATTTACAACCTTCCATTTATAGAGAGAGAGCATATTTTTTAAGTGTCTATAGAGAAAATTGAGGGGTCTCAAGTGAAAACTAAATTATAGGAGCAGAGGAATATAGGAACAGAGAGGGCGGGCGGCAGATAAAACATTAAGGGAAGAGAATGTCCAGTATAAACAAGAGCATCCAGCGTTTGGGCTTAGCGCCTTACACTTCAATTTCACAGGGCTTTTCTGCCCTCACAGTATTTTATCACTCTCAGGAGGGAACCCACGTGTTCCTGTGGGTTATCTGGTGCTTTGACACTGATTCTGATGAGAGAGGATATGGCCAAACTCCGAAGCTGCGTAGGTAAGGGAATACATATTATATGATAGTACAT
Organism: Sus scrofa; assembly: GCF_054392235.1. Lineage (NCBI taxonomy): Eukaryota > Metazoa > Chordata > Mammalia > Artiodactyla > Suidae > Sus > Sus scrofa. Next base: position 122,297,746 of record NC_139401.1, read on the forward strand.
GGATTTGATGGGACCACATAGACAGATGAAGTTTTGGAATGAAAAATTCAAGGTCTGAGAAGTGTGTGACAGTTGATTGTATAGAACTGGATGGATCTTTGTGCGTATGGCTGAGTTAAAGCTTATTTTATTTTTTTGCTTTTTAGGGCTGCACCTGTAGCATATGGAGGTTCCCAGGATCGGGGTGGCATCAAGCTACAGCCGCCAGCCTACACCACAGCCACAGCAATGCGGGATCCGAGCCACATCTTCAACCTACACTACAGCTCATGGCAACGCAGGGTCCTTAACCCACTGAGCGAGGCCAGGGATCGAACCTGCATCCTCATGGATACTAGTGGGATTCATTTCCACTGTGCCACGATGGGAACTCCCAAGTTAAACCTTATTTTAAAGCTGTTGTTTTTATTTTCAGATCTCATCAGATGTACTTCATGTTTGGTCTCCTTTTCTTAGTCTTTTTAATTCTCCTAATGACTTGTTCAGAAGCTACCGTTTTGCTACGTCCCTTTCATTTGTGTGCTGAAGAACAGACCTAAGAAACTAGTGCATCTGAAGCTTTCTAAACTTGTGTTATTGGAATTAGAAGTCTGTGTTGAGAAAGGGATTGAAATAAATGTTAACTACAGGGTTTCTACTACTTGGGATCGGTTTTATATTGCGTTTTCCTAATGACACATTTTGATTTTGAGGGAGCTATCACGTTAATACTAGTTTGATGGAAAAATTTAAACAAAGTGATTTCTCTCTGGCTAGTTACTATAATTGCTGCGTAATATTCAGTTAATATAGAGAAATAGAGGGAACTGATTTGACACGGTAGACATATAAAGATCTGGTTCGATGATGTTTTCTTTTTACCAGTTACAATTTTCTTGCAGCTTAGGCCAGGAGTGTATTTTATGGGTTTGAGATGGATGCTAAAGGCCTTTTTTCTTACTGTCATTTTGCTGCCTTTTGGTTACCATGGACATAAATAGGTCTTTTTACCGCATGCCACCCCCCAGTTATTTTCCTGATGTCATTTTGGATAATGAAGCTGGTAATGAACGTCTTTTCTTAAATCATTTCTAAATCCCTCCGATTTGGGTGGTTCAGCGTGACTCTCTAAAGGTGACAATAGAGAGTTTAGAGAATGATTATTACATACATGATGTCTTAGAGCATTTTCTTCTTCTTCTTCTTATTTATTTATTTATTTATTTATTTATTGTCTTTTTAGGGCTGTACCTCCGGCGTATGGAGGTTCCCAGGCTGGGAGTCTAATCGGAGCTGTAGCCGCCGGCCTACACCACAGCCACGGCAATGTGGGATCTGAGCCGCGTCTGTGACTCACACCACAGCTCACGGCAACGCCAGATCCTTAACCCACTGATCAAGGCCAGGGATCGAACCTGCATCCTCATGGATGCTACTCAGATTCGTTAACCACCAAGCCACGATGGGAACTCCAGCATTTTCTTCTTGAGCTATAGAAGTAAAGGTAAGAAATATATAATTCTATATATTATACTTAGTTCTACTCATTCATTCTATGGTACATTTTGTCATAAAAATCTGCAGTAATCAGTAACGAAACATCCATTAACAGGCATAGAATGTGTGTATTTTTATTTCTCAGAAAATGTTTTGGGGGGCTCTCAAGACCACCAACATGTTTGGTGACTCACTAGGTCTCACAGGACTCAGCATATAGATGTATTCTTGACTTGGGTTTTTTTTTTTTTTTCCTAGGGCTGCACTTGTGGCATATGGAGGGTTCCAGGCTAGGGGTCCAGTCGGAGCTGTAGCGGCCGGCCTACAGCACAGCCACGGCAATGTGGGATCTGAGCTGCTTCTGCAACCTACACCACAATAAGCTCACGGCAGCATGGGATCCTTAACCTACTGAGTGAGGCCAGGGATTGAACCTGAGTCCTCATGGATACTAGTCGGATTCGTTACCAATGAGCCACAAGAGGAACTCCATTGCCTTGGGTTTGTTCCAGCAAGAGGATACACAACAGGGTCAGCAAGGGAAAAAAGCGCAGGTGGAGCCTAGGAAAAAAATCCATGTACAGTCATCCTCTGCTTTCTCTCTCCCAGGAGGAGACACACAGAGCACTTGCTCCTTTCTCCAGCGGTAAAAAATGCAAGAATATATGTACAATATTTCTGCCCTGGGAAGCCCATCAGAGACTCAGCTCCCAAGGTTTTCATTGGGCACTGCTCATAGGCACCCTCTGCCTAGCAACTAAGACATTCCAGACTCTCAAAAGGAAAGCGAGTGTTCACCATAAATCGCATTGTTTGCACCATCTAGCAAACCAGTCTGATCCATCAGGGCCTGATTAAGGGCCAAATTCCCAGATATAAGCCAGGGGCCAACCTTGCAAGCAGACCCTTCTAAAGATAGCAGCCTCAACCCGCTAGGTTAAATTAAGTCTTTTCTGCACTCTCGGTCCTTGACCACAGTGCCTTTCTGGTAAAATTATTATCAGGAAGAGCCCATGGGGCAGGGTGAGGCCAACCTGATTATGGACCTCAGTCATGCCTCCAGAGGTCCTGAATTTAGCCAGTTAAAACAAATCCCATTAACCAGAGAGGTCTAGCTTAAACACACAAACTCAGAGAAGAAGAGATCAGCTTTGTGGTTACGGAGGCAGGGGTTAGGGGGCGGATAATTGGATGAAGGTGGCCAAAAGGTACGAACTCCCAGTTATAAGCTAAGTACTAGGGATGTACTTACAATATGATAAATATATGAAAGTTGTTGAGAGTAAATCCTAAGAGTTCTCAGCACAAGGGAGAAAAATAGATTTTTCTCTTTCTTTAGTTTTGTATTTAGACGAGATGACGGAGGCTTACTAAAGTTATTGTGATCATTATCTCATGATGTATATAAATCAAATGATTATGCTTTGCACCTTAAACTTAGGCAGGGCTGTATGCCAATTATATCTCAGTAAAAACCTCAATAAAACCAGAAGGGAAAAAAGATGTATCTTAAATCTCAACACTAACCTTTACCTGGCCCGAGGCTTCAATTCAGGCCCGGCACAACTCTGGCCAGGAAATTGAAGCTGACTTGAAAGCCTTCCAAGGCTGAGACAGCATCTGGAGAGAAAGGATGCACCCATTAGAAGTACCATCCCCGAGGGCACACGTGGTCCCCCTGGAAACAAAGAATTATAATTGTTAGGGCACCCCGAGCAGGATGTACATTAGTCAGACGGTACATGTTATATTAAATTTCTCATAAAACTTCCTCTTTTATTTTAGTTTATTTAATCCATCATCCTATGGAGCCGATTTTATGTTGCTTGTTATTGCCATAATTGCTAACCCATGGATAGTTAGAATTTCTTCTAAAAAGTTGGTTTTTTTTCTACTTGGTTTTGCAAGATTATCATTGGTGGTGGAGAGGCTTTTTTACCAGCAGTTTTACAGCTGTTTACCTTTTTATGTATGCAATTTATTACTTCTTTTACCAAACTTCAAATCACAGGCACAATGGTCACGGTTTTGATTTTCTTCCTTTTCACAGGTAAACACAGAAGTACTTTGTGTGTTTCAGGTTTTCTAAAGAGACTTGGAGATAGCCATAATGTCATAAGCATCAATTAACAATTAATGGAAGGAAGACGGAACAAAATCATGGTGTTCATTGTTATGCTTTGGGGATAAAAGATTGCAAAATCTGGGGAACTGGAGGGACCTTATGTATTTAGCTGCAAGACTGTCCCTTGTGGATGTTTTAAAACAGTAGGGATGTGTTCAAAAGCACAGTAGGGTTATGTGTAATCACCTTTGAGTAGCTTCCAAGCATGAAACATTAACTGACTTGAATAACTTTTAAATTAGTAAAATTAGATTGTCAATATAAGCAATTATATGTGAGGCACAAGATGTATACTTCTCAGGATTACTCATTTGGGATTGTGATTTGGGTTCAGATGGCATGGAAAGCTTTATTTCGATTAATGCTTGAAGCAGGTGAAAAAATGGAATGGTTTATAAAACGATCCCCTTGGACACATAACGAAGTCGGAGAGCTCTATGCCCTTTCCAATGTGAGGGAAGCAGTGCTTCACCTCTCCCTGCCTCACTTTCAAGTTCGGGTTTTAACTCAAGTCATATTTCTTGTGAACATCAGTTTGAAATATTTCAAGTGTTTTCTCTGATTTTAACTCTCAGGTTCAACATATGTGCAAAAATTAACCACGGAAGTTTATCAGAAGTCAAAGCCTTAAGATACATGTAACAAACTGATTATGCGACAAACTGGGCATCTTGGTGGTGGCTCCTTTCTGTCCTTTTTATGCATTGCTGCTCTCAACATCTCAGTAAAGAGAAGACCACACAGGCCTCCTCTCAGCTGTCAGCCACCCGAAGTTCCCTTTAAAACGGAAGGCTTGGAGTTCCCATTGTGGCTCAGTGGTTAACCAACCCAGCTATCAGCCATGAGGATGCAGGCTCGATCCCTGGCCTTGCTCAGTGGGTTAAGGATTCAGCATTGCCGTGAGCTGTGGTGTAGGTCGCAGATGTGGCTCGGATCCCGTGTTGCTGTGGCTGTGGTGTAGGCCGGCAGCTGTAGCTCCGATTCGACCCCTAGCCTGGGAACCTCCATAGGCCTTGAGTTTGGCCCTAGAAAATCAAAAGACAAAAAAAAAAAAAAAAAGAAAAGAAAAGAAAGAAAAAAGAAAACCAAAGGCTTGAGAGCATCTCAGCATTCTAGTTCAACCAGGCTCCTCATGTTGGTTTTTTTGAGGTTTTTTTTTTTTAACTTTTTCCTGAAATATGGATGCGGAAAAGTGCACACATCGTAAGTGTACAGCTTGATGAGTTGTTACAAAGTGAACACCCTTCTGTAACTGACACCCACGTTAATAGACAGTACATGATCCACACGCCCAAAGCCACTGTTGGCCCTCTTTCCACTCGCCTTCCCCCCAAAGCAACTGCTATCCTGACTTTTAGCAGCCCCGATTCACTTGACCTGGTTTTGAATGGAATGTAAATGGAATCCTACGGGATGCACTTTTTTGGGTCTGGCTTCTATGGGGTCTGGTTTCTTTTGCTCAGGGTTGTTGGTGTGCTTCTTCGCTTTCGCTGTGTGTACAGCTCATCTCTGCCCCAGTGACTTACTGGCTTTTCTATCGGTGTCATGGGCACTTGGATGGATTGAGCACAGTGAGTTCAGGCTGATGTTTTCTTCATTACGGAATATTTTGACTCAGGCTGCCTTTTTCTGGGGGTCTTACAACAACTTTCAAAAGTTAGCTATCATCCTGAGTGGTCACGTGGCTGACAAAAATGTGCCCAGTGGTGAGCTCCACCCCTTGCATTGCTCCTGTCTCCACACCACCCTGCATGTGGACTCTGCAGCTTCTTGGTCATCTGTTGCCAAATCCAGTAGCTTTTCCCTCGTCTTCGCCCTCCTTGGTTTCTTAGCTTAACGTTATGCAGCGCCTGTTCTGTGAAGTTCTCGTGGTGTGACTGGCATTGTTCTTGTACCATGCTGTGACGTCTTTTGCTTCGCTTCCTCTTCTTGTCACTTAACTCTAGCCTTTATCGAGGACTCAGCCTTCAGCATTTCAGTCCTTTCTTTTTACACTTTAATTTTTAGAGCTTATCTAGTCCCAGGGCTTCACTTAGCTTCTCAGGGCTGAAAGCTTCCAAGACTTTTTATCTCTCATTCAATTCTGAACGAATGACTTTGCCAGTCAGAGTATTATTTTTTGTCTTTTTAGGGCCGCATTTTCAGCGTATGGAGGTTCCCAGGCCAGGAGTCGAATTGGAGCTGCACCTGCTGGCCTACGCCACAGCCAAAGCAATGCCAGATCTGGGCCATGGCTGCGACCCACACCACAGCTCATGGCAGTGCTGGATCCCTGACCCACTGAGTGAGGCCAGGAATCGAACCCACGCCCTCATGGATAGTAGTCAAGTTTGTTACTGCTGAGCTACGACGGTAATTCCCTAGAGTATTCTTGATAGAATTTTTTTTTCTTTCATCATTTTGAATATATCGTGCCACCCCCTTCTAGCCTGCAAAGTTTCTGCTGAAAGCTCTACAGATAGTCTTAGGTAGTTCCTTTGTGTATGATAAGTTATTTTTCTTTTACTGCTTTGAAATTTTTCCTCTTGTCTTTTATTTCGACATTTTAAATATAATGTGTCTTGGTGTGGGTCTCTTTGGCTTCATTTTATTTGGAACTTTCTAGGCTTCTTGGAGCTGGACATTTGTTCCTTTTCCCAGGTTAGGGAAGTTTCCAGCCATTATTTTTTCAAATAATTTTTCCATCCCTTTTTCTCTCTCTTCTCTTTTTGGGACTCCTATAATATGAATGTTGGTCCACTTGATGATGTCTCATAAATCCCTCAAGCTATCTTCAGTTTTTTCATTCTTTTCCCATTTTGCTCTGATAAGGTAAGTTCTTCTGCCCTGTCTTTGAGTTTACTGATCCTTTCTTCTGTTTCATCTAGTCTACTATTTAACGCCTATAGTGTATTTTTCGGTTCAGTTATTGTGTTTTTCAGCTCCGTGACTTATGTTTGATACTTTCTTATATTTTGTCTATCTTTGTTGAAGTTCTCACTGTGCTCATCCATTCTTGTCCCAAGTTCTGTGAGCATCTTTATGACCATTACTTTGAATTCTTTATCAGGGAAATTAATTAACTCTCTTTCATTAAGGTTATTTTTTTTGGAGATTTTCTCTTGTTCTTTCATTTGGAACGTATTCCTCCGTTTCGTTATTTTGCTTGACAATTGTGGATTCTGTGCATTAGATGAAATAGCTGCCTCTTCCAATCTTGAAGGGTTGGCCTCGTGTAGGAGATAAACCTTTTTTTTTTTTTTTTTTTTTGGTCTTTTGTCTTTTTTTGTTGTTGTTGTTGTTGCTATTTCTTGGGCCGCTCCCGCGGCATATGGAGGTTCCCAGGCTAGGGGTTGAATCGGAGCTGTAGCCACCGGCCTACGCCAGAGCCACAGCAACTCGGGATCCGAGCCACGTCTGCAACGTACACCACAGCTCACGGCAACGCCGGATCCTTAACCCACTGAGCAAGGGCAGGGACCGAACCCGCAGCCTCATGGTTCCCAGTCGGATTCGTTAACCACTGCGCCACGACGGGAACTCCGAGATAAACCTTATTGTTTAAACCTGCCCTAGCTCTTGGTTGTCTCTGAAACCTTTGTGATTATCCAAGCACTTTATTTTATTAGTAGCTCCTAGTAGTTGAGGGTGTACCAAGACCTTTCAGTGTCTCAAAGGGGAGGATCTCAGTCACACCTAGATTCAAACTGATTGGAAGCCAGACCCTCAGGCAGCAGGTTTTTCTTCTTCTTTTTCTTAGGGCTACACCTGTGGTATATGGAGGTTCCCAGGTTAGTGGTATAATCACAGGTATAGCTGCCAGCCTACACCACAACCACAGCAACTCAGGATCTGAGCCTCCTCTGCGACCTACACCACAGCTCACGGCAGTGCCAGATCCTTAATCCACTGAGCAAAGCCAGGGACCAAACCCGCATCCTCACGGATACTAGTTGGATTGTTTCTGCTGGGCCACAGTGGGAAATCCCAACAGCAGTTTTTAAAGAATACGAATATATACAGTCCTGTAGAACTGCAAGCGTAAGCCCCCCCTGGCTGGCAGAGTCAGGTGATCTGGACTCCAGATGAGTGTTCAAGTTCCTTTCTGGGAGACACTGGCGAGAGGTAGCAAGTTAGAGGGAGAGCACAAAGCTGGTGCTCCTCAGCTTACTTTCCCCGAAGGCAGCTCCATAGCATCCGGATGTGTGCCACACCTAGCGCCTTGCCCCTAAGGCTGAGGATGAGGCCTAGCAAGTTGGCCTCCTTCACAAAGCGCCTGGGGAGGTATTTCAGTCTGCTTTGTTTGTAGTGCCCTGGGGGCAAGAACTGTCTTTCTTATTGTTACAGATCCAGGGGCTGCAGGAACACCAGCCCCACCCTGGCCACCAGAGCTAGGCCATCTAGGGGTATCCCTGTGAGGCAGCTGCAAAAGCCAGAGCACTAAATGTCAAAATAGAGGCACCAGACTCACATAAGAGTTCCCTTCCAAGTGATGCTGGCAATCTCGAGTGCAGCACGGGGAGAGCAGAAGGAGAGTTCCTGCCCTCCAAAGTATCAGGGAAAGTTTATAGTCGGCCCCAGGATGTGTACTTAATTAGAAGCCTGCCCCTCAGGCTGAAGTTACAGTGATAAGCTAATAGGAGCTCCTGGCTCTGTTGCCTCTTGCTGTGCACTGGCAGCGGTAGCTGTTTAAGAACTTTCTCCATTGGTTACAGTCCTGTGGGACCTGGGAGGATGAGCCCCGTTGCGCACTTGAGCCAGGCAAGGCAGAGGTGTTCCCTGGCAGCAGCTGCAAAATTCAGGGCACCAGATGTGTGTAGAAGCTCCCCTCTGGGCCATACTGGCACTCTGGAATATGCGAGAGCCCAAAGGTGGCACCCACTGACGGGAGCAAGGCAAATGGGAAATGCAAAGATGGCACCCAGTGAAAAAAGAAATAACTGGCAAAAAGAAGAAGAAGAAAAAAAAAAAGAAAGTAAGACTGTGTCTCAGTCTTTCCTACTCACTTCGATGTGGTTCCCTCTCGCTTGCCCAATGTAAAGAGGTCGCTTTGCCAGGTGCTTTTCAGAGGAGTTCGTTCATTCCCTCTATTACTATAGACTTGGGGTGTCTATGGGAGGAGGTGAGTTCAGGATCCTGTGTCACCATCTTGAATCAGAGCGAATTATTTTCCATGTGAGGGGGGAGAGAGAGAGGAAAAGAGGGCTCCATATCTATTTTAAAATGAAATCATGGGTATGAGAAATCTTCAAAGTAAAACCTGGTTATTGTTCGTATTGGGAAAGAATTAGTAAAATCATGAAGTGTGCTTTTGACATCTATTTTCCGAAACTGTTCTTTAAGAAGCCCTCTCTGCAGAAGACTCTTAAATGGCATCTCTTTACATTTCATAATTATATTTTGAGGCTCACAGCAGGAAGCCAGGCTTATTGCGTCTGTTCATGGTGTTTCGCTTTTGAGGAAGACATCCTTAATTAATTAGTCTTGAGAATATAGATATACACCCAAGTACAGTTATTAATTGCTGATGACTCTTTCTTGCTGTAGACAAATGTTTCTGAGGGTGACTTTTTTTTAAATGACCATTTTAAAATTAGCAACATCCACTCCCGTAAAAAATGCTGAGGAGTTTCATGCTTATTGAGACTAATTGTGCATTCATCCCGAGCTCTTCCTGTGGTCACCGCATTCCTCTTTGGTACTTGAATTCATCCCGTGCATCAGAGTGGAAGTTTAGGGCTTCATAGCTGTCACCCTCCAGTATGGAGTATGTTGCTGTGTATCCTTTATATTTCCCATTTTTTATGGCTGTTTAATCGATTGAGCAGATTATATTTGTTTCTTCATTGTTAAACTTTCCCTCCCTATTATGGATTATTTCCTTAGGATAATCTGTGACGTAAGATGACATGGTCGAAGAGCATAAATATTTTCATGACTGTGCTTTTCTGCCATCATCCGAGTGTATCAGTGTCCCTACAGCCTTGGTTGACATTGAGTGTTATTTTTAAAGAAACAACAGCACCCCCGCTGACAAAGCGATTTTTTTTTGTTGTTGTTAACACAGTATGTCTAAAATGGCACCTCATTTGTTTTCTTCTCATTTTTTGAGCCCAAGGAAGTGATGTGCATTGTGGCTGGTGTTCGTCTACCCAATTTTCAGTTGGTAGAACGCTAACAGATGTGTAAGTAACATTTTGAAATAGGACTCAAGGAACAGGGAGAGAAAGGATAAGTCACAATATACCAATAATGTCATTAATGTCATACTAGGAGGGGGACTTTGTACTGAGAGGCAAAGATCAATTTCAGTTAAAGTTGGATAACTTGCCCCAATTCCTAACTAGTTTTAGTATAGCTAGTTTAACCAGCTGTTAAGGAACCAGCTATGAAAGAAAAGGCAGTGTGTGCATGACCAAGTAGGCTCTGAGCTCTTCTAATTTGATCCTTTACTCAGATCTCTAATGGATGCTCATGGTTGGCGCTATTATGGATACTTGATTTTTTTTTTTTTTTAATCTTTTTGCCATTTCTTGGGCTGCTCCCGTAGCATATGGAGGTTCTCAGGCTAGGGGTCCAATCGGAGCTGTAGCTGCCGGCCTACGCCACAGCCACAGCAACGGGGGATCCAAGCTGCGTCTGCAACCTACACCACAGCTCACGGCAACGCCGGATCCTTAACCCACTGAGCAAGGGCAGGGACCGAACCCGCAGCCTCATGGTTCCCAGTCGGATTCGTTAACCACTGCGCCACGACGGGAACTCCATACTTGATCTTTTTTTTTGGCTGCGCCTTCAGCATGTGGAAGTTCCTGGACCAGGGATCAAAGTGACCCAAGCTGCTGCAGTGATGCCAGATCCTTAACCTGCTGTGCCACAAGGGAACTCCTGGATACTTGATCTTGATTTGAGGATAGTGGTTTTTTAATTTACATCAAGCTTTGTTTACAATATCCACAAATGGGTTGAAGTCTTAAGAAAATTAACTGAAATAAGTATCTCTAGTTTGATGTCATAGTCGTTAAGATCACAATAACCAATGAAGAACTAATGCTTAGAGTTCTCTTGTGGTGCAGTGGGTTAAGGATCTGGTGTTGTCACTGCAGCAGCTCGGGTCACAGCTGTAGCGCAGGTTTGGTCCCTGATCCCACAACTTCCACATGCCTCAAGTGCAGCCAAAAAATTATTTTGAATTTAAATTAATTTTTTTCATTTTTAAGAAATTGAAGTGCCGTTGATTTACAGTGTTGTGTTTCTGGAGATGTTTTTGATTGTCATGACTGGGAGGATGCGAATGACATCTAGTGGGCAGAGGCCAGGGACACCGCTCAACATCCTGCAATGTGCAGACCAGTCCTGAACAACAGAGAGTGAGCTGGTCCAAAATGTTAATAGCGCTGCTGTTAAGAAACCTGGTCGAGAGCGAACTGTTTTTGAACCTCATTTTTACTTGGAAGTTAATGCTATTTTCCTTTTTTTTTTTTTTTCCTCACACAGATAGTTGATGAACAGTTGGCTCTCATTTTTCACTATCATCATAATAGTTATAATTTATGAAGTACCATGTGCCAAAGCTTTGCTAAAGACCTATGCATATTACTTACAAGTCCCATGGCAACATTGCAGGTTAAGTCTCGCTGCCCCCATTTTACAGACGGGGACATGGCCACTCCCTGCTTCCTCTCAGAAACCTTCATCTTCTTCTAGGCTACGCCATGAGGGAAGTACTCGGTTCACAGCAGACTGTTAGCTAATGCTATTTTCAAAATAGAATTTTGATCATCTCAAGACAACACATTTAGGAGTTCCTGTCGTGGCGCAGTGGTTAACGAATCCGACTAGGAACCATGAGGTTGCGGGTTTGGTCCCTGCCCTTGCTCAGTGGGTTAACGATCCGGCATTGCCGTGAGCTGTGGTGTAGGTTGCAGACACGGCTCGGATCCTGCGTTGCTGTGGCTGTGGTGTAGGCCAGCAGCTACAGCTCTAATTCGACCCCTAGCCTGGGAACCTCCATGTGCCGCAGGAGCGGCCCAAAGAAATAGCAAAAAGACCAAAAAAAAAAAAAAAAGACAACACATTTAGAATCTGAGACTCTGAACCACCAATCACTGTGCAGTGATTGAGGCCAGTGTGATACAAAGAGCTTTGAAGACCCCGAAGAAGTGTCAGCCAAGTGCAGAGTGCTTTTCTGTTGGCTTTCTCTTTAAGTGTCTGTGCTTTGACTATATTTTAATTCATTAAAAGAAGCAAATGAAGTTCAGTATATTTCAAGAGTGTCTGCTGTGTAATATTTTATCACTAAATTAAAATGAAGAACCCATGTTCTCATAGAGTGCAAGATGAAATGTCCTGTACTGGGGGTTCCCGTCGTGGCTCAGCGGTTAGCGAACCCAACTAGCACCCATGAGGACGAGGGTTGAATCCCTGGCCTCACTCAGTGGGTTAAGGATCCAGCGTTGCCGTGAGCTGTGGTATAGGTCGAAGATGTGGCTCAGATCCCGCATCGCTGTGGCTGTGGTATAAGCTGGTGACTACAGCTCTGATTCGACCCCTAGCCTGGGAACCTCCATATGCTAGGGTGAGGCCCTAGAAAAGACAAAAAAACAAAAACAAAACCAAACAAAAACAGATAAAGATGTATTAATGCTAATTCTTTCCTGGGCTATGTGCTATAGGAAATACACAGACGTAAGATATGATAGCATTTGTTTTTGACTGAGATGACTATGTGCCAACTATTTACATACATTTATTTCACATTAGTTTTCGCCTAATTGTCTAATTATTACGGAGTGTAGGTCATATCACTCCCATTACATGGTTGAGAATACTGAGGCCCAGAGAAATTAAGTGACTTGTTCAAGGTCACTCAGCTAGTAAATGTTGGAGTTGTGTGATTCATTCAAACCCGGGATGATCTGACTCCAAAGTTCATTCTTTTAAATACAACTTCCTACGTTCTCCTTAAAAAAAGAAATACTTTCTGGGAGTTCCTGTCATGGCTCAGTGGTTAGCGAATCTGACTAGCATCCATGAGGACGCAGGTTCGATCCCTGGCCTTGCTCAGTGGCTGAAGGATCTGGTGTTGCTATGAGCTGACGTGTAGGCCGGCGGCTACAGCTCCGATTCGACCCCTAGCATGGGAACCTCCATATGCCGAGGGTGTGGCCCTAAAAAGACAAAAGACAAAAAAAAAAAAAAGGTACCTCTTTCCAGTTTTTCCATATGCTTCTATGATTCTAGGATGGAAAGAATCAAGGCCAGTGTAATCTCTGGGATAATTCCATGACCTCTTCAGTTCCAGCTCATTTTGATTTCAGTTTATATTTATGGTCCAAAGTGCCCGGTGCTGTAAGAATGAACAGAACAATGTATTTTCTATTCTCAAGGATATTGAAAACCTCGGGGTCTTATTATTTTTCCCGGTGCAAGTGGTTATAGACCTTGTCTAACTCAGCCCTGTGGTAACCAGTATTATTATTATTATTTTTTTATCTTTAATGTCTTGTACTTCTTACTGACTCCAAGTTTTATTTATTTTTTATATTTTTATTTTTTTATTAACGTAGAGTTGATTTACAGTGTTGTGTCAATTTCTGGGGTACAGCATGGGGACCTAGTCATGCATATATATATATATATTCTTTTTCTCATACTGTCCTTCCATCATGTCCTATTTAGCTTTGAGCATCATACTAAACAATTTCAAAGGAAGGCGAGTATTCTTTTTCCCCAGAGATAAGCAAAAGCTGCATTCTCTGGTGTATTCTTGTTTTGTACATTTTGTGTTCTCTGGCTTCTCATACCTGGGCTGATTTCTTATCCCCACCTCCAAGCTTTTCCTGTCCAGCTGTTGCTAGTTCTTTGAAGTATTTCTGGTCATCTCAGCCTGTATTGATATCAACACCCTAGAACAATCAAGGCAGAATTGGCTTTGAGCCCCCACCGCTTACTGGCTGTGTGTTGTCAGGCAAGTCTCTTTACCTCTAGGAGCCTCCCTTTCCTTGTAGAAAATAATAGCATCTACCTCCGAGGGACCGCACATGTGAAACGCGTAACCCAGAGCCAGGCATATCATAAGCATTTAGTAAGTAATAGCTATTATCATTATCGTCATCTTCGTCGTCATCCTTTTTATGAACACATTTGTTCCTCCTCCCTCGCTTGCTTAGGCTCCCATTTGCCTACGGGATCAAACCCAAAGTTCTTAGCATTTGTTATCTGGCTGCCACCTCCTTTTGCGGTCTTGTCTTCTATGTGCTCTCTTTACTGTTCCCTTGATTTTCAATCACTCATCCTTAGTGTTCTAACCCCTCTGCCATGGTTCTCACCGTTCCTTAAAGCTGCCAGGGTTTTAATTGTTCCAGGCCTTTATGGGTACTTTCCCCTCTGTCTGGAACAGCTGTCTCCCATCCTCAAATGCCTCTGAATCCAGCTTCGTAGCACCTTCTCTATGACGCTGTCTCCAAATTCCTGCCCTTCATTCATTCATCCATTCACTCAAGAAGTATATTTTGAACATCTCCTGTATATCATGCACTGCCGTAGGGGCTGGGACTTTAGCATTGAACAAAACTTTATTTAAAGAGATAAAAATCCCCTGGAGTTCCCGTTCTGGCTCAGTGGAAACGAATCTGACTAGCATCCATGAGGATTCAGGTTCGATCCCTGTCCTTGCTCAGTGGGTTAAGGATCCGGCATTGCCGTGAGCTGTGGTGTAGGTCGCAGATGTAACTCAAATCCTGTGTTGCTATGGCTGTGGTGTAGGCCAGAGGCTGCAGCTCCGATTGGACCCTTGGCCTGGGAACCTCCATATGCCGCGGGTGTGGCCCTAAAAAGACAAAAGACAAAAAAAAATTTTCCTACATACGCAAACACCAAAAGAAAAAAATTCAACAAGTTAGCAACGGAGGGGGCAGAGCAGTTGAATTCTGTATCATAGTAAGTATGTAGTGGAGGAAAAGAAGCATTTAAATACCTACGTAAATAAAACATTTGCACTTCAAAAAAAAAATTCCAAGTTGAAATTTGCAGGTCTTGGTCACTGACCAGATGTGAATGCGAAGGAGGAAGGGGTTGAGGGTCCTTCTGTATAAATAGTGATGTGTCCTGTAGCCACCAACCGAGGTCATTCCTCGCAAGAGCCCCTTTTCTATCCTTTGCATTATGTGGCAAGTGCCAGGCCCAGAGAAAGTGCTACTGGACACTGACTCAGATGTGGCGGAAGAGTCAAAGTCCCCAAGCCCCTTTCCTCCAAAAAAGCTTTCTCTTTATTCCTCTGTGCGATGGCTTTGGGTTTTTTTTGTTGTTGTTGATGTCTTTTTTTCCTTTTCTAGGGCCACACCCACAGCATATGGAAATTCCCAGGCTAGGGGTCGAATCGGAGCTGTAGCCGCCGGTCTACACCACAGCCACAGCAACGTGGGATCCGAGCTGCATCTGTGACCTATACACCACAGCTCACGGCAACGCCGGATCCTTAACCCACTGAGCGAGGCCAGATATCGAACCCGCAACCTCATGGTTCCTAGTCGGATTCGTTAACCACTGCACCACGATGGGAACTCCTGCAGTGGCTTTAATTCTAACTTTAGGAAAATCTTTTCTGCATGTCTTATTCAGAGCTGCAGATTCTCAATGTATATTGGAATTTAACCCCTACAGTGTCTGTGGAAATCTTTAAATGTTTGTTTACATTAAATAGTATGCGGTAGACTTTTAAAATGTTTTATTTAGCTAGTTTCTTTCTTTCTTTTTCTTTTTTTTTTTTTTTTTTTTAGCTAGTTTCTTTTCTCTTCTTTTTTTCTCTTTTTCTGCCTTTTTAGGGCCACACCTGCAGCATATGGAGGTTCCCAGGCTAGGGGTCTAATTGGAGCTGTAGCCGCTGGCCTACGCCAGAGCCACAGCAACGCGGGATCCGAGACGTGTCTGTGACCTACACCACAGCTCATGGCAATGCCGGATCCCTAACCCACTGAGCAAGGCCAGGGATCAAACCTGCATTCTCACAGAGATTATGTTGGGTTCTTAACCCCTTGAGTCACAATGGGAACTCCTTTTACTTTTTTGGCCGCACCCATGATATGAGGAAGTTCCAGGGCTAGGGATGGAACCCATGTTGCTGCAGTAACCAGAGCCACTGCAGTGACAACACTAGATCCTAAACCCACTAAGCCACAAGGGAACTCCTTCTTTTTCAAGTGTGCATGACTACTTTGGGAAAGCTCAGGAGGAAATGCGTACTGGATGCCACTCCTCGGATCAGGCTGTGAATTCTTTTTATTATAGAATTGCGACTAGGGAAAAGACAGAGGGAAAAACCAGGCTTTTTTTTTTTTTTTTTTTTTTTTTTTTTTGTCTTGGAGTGTCTCATTCAAGATCTTGTGGTTGAATTGTCTTTTTGTTATGACCTAATGAAAAAAGGTTATCATGTGTAGAATGAAACTAGGTCACTCTAGTATTGATTTAGTCCTTTTTCTGTCCTGAGCAAAAGTAGATAAAGACACCAAAGTGATCATTTTCTCCTTTTTTTCCCCCATCTCCTTTTTGTACCCTCAAGTTGTAGTATGAGCAGTTGAGCTATAGAAGAA
The DNA here is from genome assembly GCF_054392235.1 of Sus scrofa. Lineage (NCBI taxonomy): Eukaryota > Metazoa > Chordata > Mammalia > Artiodactyla > Suidae > Sus > Sus scrofa. The sequence goes on from NC_139401.1 coordinate 122,313,916, forward strand.
AAAATTAATTTCTCCAGGTCCTTTCAACTTGTATGGTTCAATGGCCCTTAGAAAAGAAATGTCAGCGTCCCCGTCATGCTCCCATTTGACCCTTAGCTGGGAAACTTCCATATGCCGCAGGTGCGACCCTGAAAAGACAAAAAAAAAAAAAAAAGTTGAGAATTCGTAGACATCTTAATAGTTTATGGGAGTAATATGCAGCAAATTGAAATCAGGAGTGTTTTTTTATTTAATTAATTAATTAATTTATTAATTTATTTTTTGTCTTTTTGCCATTTCTTGGGCCGCTCCTGCGGCATATGGAGGTTCCCAGGCTAGGGGTCGAATGGGAGCTGTAGCCACTGGCCTACGCCAGAGCCACAGCAACGCGGGATCCGAGCCGCGTCTGCAACCTACACCACAGCTCACGACAACGCCGGATCATTAACCCACTGAGCAAGGGCAGGGACCGAACCCGCAACCTCATGGTTCCTAGTCGGATTTGTTAACCACTGCGCCACGACGGGAACTCCAGGAGTGTTTTAGATTCGGAGACATGTCTTAGCTACACACCTGTCATCTTCAGAAAATGAATTCAAAGTAGGAAGAGGTATTATTCCCATTTTCCAGCTGTGAAAACTGAGGCCTGGGAAGACTGTCACTTGTGCAAGATCAACAAGTAATCAACAAAGGAGATTTGTGGGTCCCTCTGGAGCCCATGGTCTTAATCACTATACCATACAGACTCCTGACAAGGAGCTTGGGGTGTGGGGAGTGGCATGATGGGGTTTAGGATGGATAGTTATTCTAAATTTAGAAATTGGCAAAAAAAAAAAAAAAAAGAAGAAGAAAAAAAGGGGTAACAAAGCCTGCCTAAGCTTTCTGTGATCTTATTATAGAGTAAGATGTTTTCTTAGGAGACTGAATTGAGACTATGGGATTGGAAGTCATATTAGAGTTTTCTTCAATTAGGTCATTGAACCTTAATGTCATCTGAAAATTTATTTTTATAGTATGAACACCAATGGGATTCTATGTTAAAGAAAAATTTGTTCAAGAGTTCCCATCGTGGCTCAGAGGGTTAAGAACCCTGATATAGTATCCATGAGGATGAGGGTTCAATCCCTGGCCTTGATCAGTGGGTTAAGGATCCGGTTTTGCCGCAAGCTGTGGCATAGGTCCCAGGTGTGGCTTGGATTTGGTGTTGCCGTGGCTGCGGCGTAGACCTCAGCTGCAGCTCTGAATCGACCCTAGCCTGGGAACTTCCATAAGCCGCACGGGTGCAGCCCTAAAAAGAAAAAAAGAAAAAAAAAAAAAGAAAAAAAAGAAAAATTTGTCCAAAATTATGTCACCCTAAAATGTAGAAGCTTCTTCTTTTGTTCATGCCCTGCTCTAGTCAATGAGTTTAAGCTTATGCAGCGTTCTCACTGATGCAATGCCTGGGAGTTGAGATCTGGCTGTTTTCACCTAATGCCATATCATAGAGATTGCCCCATGCTGCTTGTATTTGTCTTTGTATTTGGCATTTTCGATGCCTCTCTGATTTCACTGCACGTTTAGTTCGTCATTTAGCTTGTTCCCTATTTGGGGGCATTTGGTTTGTTGGTAATTTTTCAGTGTTATGAACCAGTATTATGAATACCTTTTTGTATGCAATTTTTTTTCTTCTGTGAGATCATTTCTTTAGGATAAGTCCGCAGAGGTGGGATGTTTCTTAAGCTTAAAATACAAAACTTTGAAAACTAATATTTGCTCTGAGTATGTAAATAAATAGATTAGTCCTGCTTTTGCTCTGTAAAATGGTAATGGTGATTTACATTTTTTTAAAAATTGAAGCAAGTTATACCAAGTTTGTTGTGTTAGAAAGTAGCGTTGGACCTTTTTGTATTCTTTATTGAAATAGGGACCTGAAGCTACTCGTTTTTATTCTTTTGCTTTGGTTAGAGACCTGCAGTGTTCAATCAGATGGATTCTCACACCCTTTTGCAGGTGACTGCCTCCAGCTCTGCTGCTCATTCTCTTTGCTCAGCAAGAGAGCCTGATGATTTTTATTTGATAATGTACCAGTCTTGAGATTTATAAAATCAGTAGTCTACCTTCAAACTGACATGATTTGTGTTTTTGAGAAAGCTACTTCAACTCTCTATAATGTCTGGTTAACAAATATCTTTTTCAATGTGTTTCAGGAACAGTCGGATTTTTTTCCTGCTTCTGTTTTATTATCAAAATCTACAGTGTGGTGAAAGTGGATTAAAGAATGTCCCCAGAGGCTTCCAGGCACATCACCCTTGCTTTTGAATATACATCTGTATCTATATGAACATCTATAAAGATACATATGTATGCTTCCAATTGCCTGTTTTTAATATATATCAATTGGAAAATCTCATTGTCTGGCCTCAGTTTGTGTAACACAACACACTGATTGCATGCAGAAAACCAGGTTGGGAAATAGCTTTATTCTAAGTCATATTTTCCTGAAATGATACTATAAAAGGGTTTGATTTAAAGGAATTAGAGCAAGGGAGGCACATTTATTTAAGAAATTAAAGTGCAGTGGTTTTTCAGATGAAGAATTTTTCTTTTTTTCTTCCTCATTTATTTAGAGCATCAGAACTATTGTCAAATAAATTTTAGGTAAAACGTGAACTTTTTTTTTTTTTTAAGGGCCGAACCTGCGTCATATGGAAGTTCCCAGGCTAGGGGTCCAATAAGAGCTGTAGCTGCTGGCCTACGCCACGGCCATAGCGACGCCAGATCCGAGCCGAGTCTGTGACCTACACCACAGCTCAGGGTAACGCCAGATCCTTGACCCGCTGAGCAAGGCCAGGGGTCGAACCTGCATCCTCATGGATACTAGTCCAATTCGTTACCGCTGAGCCATGATGGGAACTCTGAACTTTTATAACTTAAGTTGATCATACAAACTCTCTCACACCTCTGTGATCACTGGGTGATCACTTTAAAAATCTACGTTGGTTTAGCATCCAGGGTTTATGAAATACCAGATACTGCTGTCTTTTTTTTTCTTTTTACCACCACACCTGCAGCATATGGAAGTTCCTGGGCTAGGGGTCGAATCGGAGCAGCAGGTAACAGATCTGAACCTTGTCTTTGTGAACTATGCCGTAGTTTGTCGCAGCGCCAGATCCTTAATCCGCTGAGCAAGGCCAGGGATCGAATCCACATCCTTACAGACACTATGTTGGGTTCTTAACCTGCTGAGCCACAGTGGGAATTCCCAGATAACTGCTGTCTTGTTCCTCAGTCAACTCTGCACATTTCTGGTTGTTGGTTGTCTTTTTTTTTTTTTCTTTTTGGAGGCAGAGAATGTGCAAGTTTGACTCAGTTGTGTGTAGATAACAAATTTTTGGAGTCTATTTTCTTGGATTTATTTGCTTCCACTAAACAAAAGTCAGGTGTCACAACTCCCCAAATGTTGGGAATTTGTATTGCAAACATTCTTTGAGCTTGCAGTTTGGGGGGAGCCGTCAGGAAAATCATACATTGTTCTGTGATAAATTTTATTGATAAATGTTGGGTTTTTTTTTGTTTGTTTGTTTTTGTTTTGTTTTGTTTTGGCTGCACCTGTGGCATGTGGAAGTTTCTGGGCCAGGGATTAAGCCTGCACCACAGTAGTGACAATGGTGGGTCCTTAACCCCCTTAGCCACCAGGGAACTCCAATATTGGTCTTATTGAGGAAAATGTCTGAAAAGTGTCTGCACATACCCTTCAGTTCGTGAGCATTCTCAAAGCTATCCTTAAGCTGAAGAATACTTGTTTGTGTGCGCAGGGATCTAAGAGGTGGAGCCCTTGAAAGGGAGTTTGGAATGAGGAGGGCCAGGATCAGAGAGTTGCATGTTCTGAGGGAGAGCTGGAGAGGGAGTAAGTGTTGACTTGCTGCCTCGTGGAAGAACAGAGTAATTCACTAGCTGATAGCTGATAGCATGCGGTCTTCTGGACTGGGAGGCGCAGGGCTGTGTCTGGAGGCACATAGGCCTGGGGCCTGAGCAGACTGGTGGGAGACGGAGTGGCTGCAGCAGTCAGAGGTGTCGCCTGACAGTGGGGTTTTCAGATCCTCTCAGCCGCCTTGCATTCAGTCTCATCATCTAAGGCCGAGCCCTACACCCTGTGAGGAGGCCCTACCATTAGGAGGTGCGTTGGAGCCAGTGCTGTCGGTTCTCCTGCAAATAGTCTTCACCGAGCAGTGTTATAGGAGCTTCGGGGGACTCTGCTCCCCCCAGGTTTGCTGCCTGATAGTTTTGTCTGACCTCATGAGCCCACTGACTTGCATGAGGGCGAGCAGTTTGCTAGAAGGCAGATGAATTTCTGCAGCAGGAAAAGGTCACCGCCCCGGACGGTGTTCAGAGACTTAAGGTCAGCCACATGCAGTCTCATCTTTGAACATCCTAAAGTACAGCGCATAAGGCAGTAGTTAGCCTGATTTTAGAGTGAAAAATGGAGAAGAGCACTTTCCTTTGATTGAACCGGGGACGAACAGCTCCCTGAACCTCCGAGTGTGGGCTGGTGAATGCGCTTTGGAAGCACGAGGCATGCAGTTCTTTGTACCACCGCTGATGAGATTACTAGAGGAAGGGCTACCAGTAGGTCAAGCACATTGACTTGAGAGGAACTAGCGGGCTCTTAAGTTATAGACGCATCTGCCTACCTCCTCTGTGCTGCGCGTTTTCATATGTCATGGTCATTTTCTGAAACTAGGGCTTGAAGGGACAGGCTCCTGGCTCCTGTTCTGTAACCCTGGTGAGTCAGGGCTCAACTATGTGTGTGTGAGCGGTGTGGCTGTGCCCTGGTCCTCGTGGCAGGGCAGCAGGGGCAGGAACCCAGTGGGGGTGACCCAGGGGCCCGGCAGTACTGTTTCCTAAGACAAAGCAGATTCACACCCCCACCCCCCCACATCCTCACGGCCTTGAGAATAAAGACTGGCCCTCAGGAGCCCCACAAACCATTTGGCCCCATATTTTCACACCACCTACCCACCCTCACCTTGGGATCCCTTTTATTCATAGAGGACCAGGCAGATGCCCTCTTGCAACAAGCCCCCCAGGCCTCGGCCCCCCCCACCCCGCGCCACTGCCTGGTCCTTATGTGGAATAGCGCCGAAGGCGCCGTGTGAAATGCTGGAGCCTGTGTATTTCATTCCACCGTGTAATACAGTGAGTTTCTCCCCTGTCTCCTCTGTCCGAGCAAAAGGGAAGGGATGGAGAACTGGTTCTATGGGTCCTTCCCTTATGTTCTTCCCATGGAGTTTGGCATAATAACCAGGTAAAATGAGACTTTATTAGCATTAAAATTAGACTTTATTTAGCATATTTAAGAAGAATATACCGAGGACAGATTAACAGCACCTATTTAAGAAACACAAACATCACTTAATAATATTTAGTTAAACCACAGACATCAATCTCTCTGTATTCCCCAAGCAGGAGTCCATTATTCCTGTCCAGCAAAAAAAGATGCACTGAAACCGTTTCAGAAAGGATCCAATTAAAGCCAAGCAATACAAGAAAACTTGTCCTTGGGCAGAGGCTCCGAGACAGCTGACCCGTGTGACAGTATGCATGTGTGAATTTGCCTGGGGTGCGAAGGGGGTTCTCTTCTGGTTGGGGGAGGAGGCCTAAGCCTACCCCTCTTGTGCACCTGAAAGTAAGTTGTGCCATTGGGAACTTGGCCCCAGGATTGGAGTTTGGCAATCCTTTGAAAAGGCACTTTTAAATTACAAATACTTCTTGAAAAGGAAAAGGAAAAAATTCAAATTCAAAATCTAAAATGTTAAAGAAAACTGTTTATTGACTGAAAGCCTTTTCCTTTTGCTTTCAGTCTCGAAACAGTACATAAAATTTGGTATTAAAGGCAGTTTTAGAAATGATTCAATGAGGGTGTAGAGATATATATATATATAGTTTTCAGCTTTAATATTTTTATTTTTAAAATATAATAAACTCATCTCAAAGTTCTCTCTCCTTGTCTGATGCAAAAGCCATTGCTCTATGACTGTAATTCTCAAACATCCTCGCTGTGACCCCGGGAGAGTCCCACTACCTATTGATCTGTTTACCCATCTATGCTCTCTTATTTCTCAGGCAACCAATCAAAGAAAAAAAAAAAAAAACCCAGAACAGTCTTTTTCTGGGTTTTGGTACTGCTCTGGGAGGGCAGGGATGGTTGTAATGCAGATCTGGTCAACTTGAACCCTGTCAGTTCACAGTCAGGTACTGGTTGGGTCTTAACAATACATCGTTCTTTCCATCCTGCTAATAGGACTCCTGTAGCCTGTCCTGGGGTCTTGGCTCTTTAAGGGGAAAAGGACCATCCTTTTTGATTTTGCATCCTATGCAATCAATGGAGAACAGGAGTACCAGGGCCAAGTAGGTTTCGGAGAACTGCCAGCGAGGACTTCAGCCAAGACGATTCGTTCCCAGTCATGACCCACTGTTCTCACCTGTCGTATATTGTACCAGGGATTTAAGGAATGAAAGGCACCGCTTCCTGCCACCCCACCTCGGAGCCCTCTTGTACATCCCGTAGTCTACACTTTAAAAAGAAAACTTTAAACACAAATGTACTATGATCTACTTCAGAAACTGACCAAGGTGTGAGTCACAAATAGAATTCCGCATGCATTTCTAAAACTAACCTGACATGTACAGACTACCCATTGTGAGGATGACACTGTCTACGAACACAGACGATCTAATCTCTAGCACCTTATCTCCAAGAACACTTCTATTTTATATACAGTAATAGCTCACATTTAGGAGAATCACTACGGAAAGGAATACACCACTGAAACAGACAAAAATACCCAATTTTTAACATGAAAGTTGTAGCACAGATGAAGGGGGGGGATCCACTCGACTTTGAAGCACCAAACTAAAACCCATCGTGTTTTTGCCCATGTCTTAGAACAAGAGAGACCCAGTAAGGAGTCCTTGGACGTAGCAAACCTTTTGTGAGTGTACAGGTTACTGCGTTTTCCCCTTGGTGTGTGTACTGTGAGATGTGAGAGCTTTGAGGGGCAGCGATGGGAACCTTTGACTCCTGTTGACGACTCATGGACCTCGAGGATTCTTACTCTGCTTACCAGACTGCCGTGGACTTGGCCACTGACCTGGCCGTCAGTGGTCAAGTTCTGTGAATTTTAGCTTTTCTCTCTTCCTTCAGCCAGTCTTGCTGCTTTTAGCCGAAGACTGTTGGAAGCAAGCTGGGCATTTGCCGTGGAGGCAGAGATTGACTGTAAGTACCTGGAAAGGACTTGGGACGGGACGGCCTCTTCTCCTTGCCGTTTGGGCTCTGACCTCACCGCTCTAGCTCCTCGTGCCTGAGCTCGGAGGGGCTTGGGGGGCTGAGAGCCCGAAGACAGTGGGAGAGACAGACAGACGGACGGAGAGGGTTAAAAGCCACGACTGACCAGATTTTCTCCCCTTATCTTGGGAACGGGCTCACAGCCAGCTGTTCCTGTAATCTTTCGGCTGCTCTAGAAGGAAAAGACAATTTGCTTAGAGAAGCCGCTCTTGACAGCGCTGGGTTTGTCTTAAAGAGACAAACAAAAAAGGACATTATGAGGGGAAAATATTTCCTTTGTTTTTCTTCCCCCTCAAAAGATGGGGGAGGGCAGTTATGAAGAGAAAAATACGGTCCCGTAGTTTAAATTGTTGCTCCGTTTTAGTCCAGCAACCTCTGAGGCGTCTATCTTGGAGAGCTGACATTACCGGATGATAATTTTTTCTCTTCCAAAGGGTGTCTGTCAGGTATTTTTAAGAGCCTTTTGGCAAAGTCTAAGAAAGAAAACCTAGTTTAATCTTGTGAATTATTCTTCGGGTAGTATGAAAAAATCTCTTGAAGTAACTTTACCTAGCTTAATTGGCTAATTATGTATAAAATAAGGCAGTATCAGGCACCTTACAATTTTATAGGTAAAGTTTTTTTAGTGGTGATTTTTTTTTTGGCTGAAGTAATTGGACCGTAGCTACAGGATTGAAAGTGCTCCTAAAGATGCGCTATATTGGGTGCTTTTCTCGGGGGCGGGGGTAAGAAATGAGGTGTCTACCTCCTCCTATTCTAAAATGGCACTTCTCCTCACCTGTTGAATTTGAAGTTGGTGTCCCGTCTTCTCTAAACTGGATTGGAGTTGGGGAGACAGAAAAGTACCTTTAATGGCTGGTCACTCCTGTTGTTCACTTCAGTCCATCCCTGGTCCTTCCCTGCTTCCCTGCTCTCCCTCCCCCTCCCCCCCGCCCCCGTGAACCTGTCTGCTCCGGGTTGGGTTGGGAAGGGATGAATGGGAATGAGTCAGCACACAGAGCTTCAAGCACAGGATATTCCTGAGGGGCCAGCATAGCAGGGGGACGGGGAGTGGGCATGAGGGCAGGAGGTGGGCAGGGAGCCGGAAGTGCAGAGCACATCCCAGTAGCGGGTCTTTGTGGTGCCTTCCAGAAGATGGACCTTATGGAAGTCCGAGGGGCCCCGGGGGCTTGCTCCTTATTACTGCCTTCCCAAGCTTGTGGAAATTGGTGTGTTAGTCAAAGCACCTGCGACTCCTTGGCAAACTGGATGCTCTTTTATTCTTAAATAAGGAAATCATTAAATTGGAAATCACATCATTTCAAAGTCTGGTTTGTCTGGCCCCTGTACTATAATGGGATTTTTACTGCATGTATGAAGTGGCCTTGGCAAAAGAATACCTCCTTCAAAAACATTTAGGAAAAGCTATTGCGCCTAAGGATGTGAGGCTAATGATGACTTTTTTGTGTGCCTTCCGATTTTCAAATGACAAAACAGTGCGTGCAGTAAAAACTCATTAAGTTGATAGTGCTTTATTCAAAATAGCATAAAATTTGAAGCAGTTGCTATCTCCAAGCTAACTCGAGGCCCTATTCTCGTTCATTAACAAGAAAGTGTCAGCAAAGCAGAATAGTCTTAATTGAAAAGGTCCTCTTCTCCAGCCACCTTTGAAAAATCCAATTTCCTGTAAGAATGGACAATGGCTAAGGTATGGAAAGCGGAACTTGACAGAGGCAAAGTGAGTCCTAGAGAATGTCGTGTGTGCTGGTAAATGAACTTACCACACCCGTACAGGTTCTGCTTCCATTTTGATTTGGGATTTTGGCAAACAGTTTTCTCTGATACACTTTGAAGGGGGTGAGCTTTAAAAATAAGAAGTTGAGTTTCAGCAGACTATTTGGAGACCCTTATGTTTGAAATCCTCCTTCCTACCCAGGGAAGCATTTCTACTCAAAGGATAGGCTACCTTCAACTCCGCTGACCATGACGGATCTTCAAGGCGCTACCCCTCCCCTCACAGCAGGACTGGTCAAACGGGCCATTTCTTCACCTTGATATCTTTTGAGGACCGGTCAAGCCAAGAGTTTGGCAAGAAATCGGTAACGTCAATTTATGACTATTAACTTGCTTTATACACCTCGGTAGAAAAATAAATGATTGGCAGAGCTAAACTTCAGCCCCCGTGTCTTGTCTGAAGTACCACAAATTCCAAAGGAATGGGCTCGAAAGTCAATACAGTTATCAGAGCTATATCAAGTCGACAGGTCAGCTCAGTATTGTTTGGGTCCATACCCCTCTCTTTTCCTAAACTCTGGACATGGCAATGCCAAGTTCCCATACAGACTCATTCACAGCCCAATACACAGCTGTTTACCTCTCCCCCTTCAGAAGCTCATGCTGGAATCTGTCAAGAGGAAGAGATAAGGTATAAGTGAGCTTGGCTTTTAAATTAATGTAAGTCGAGTTCTAATTTAGACCCGGTAATCACACAAGGAGACTAAGCTCTGAATGCGACCATCGTTACGGACAACCAGCTGAGTAACCATTCTTTCAACCAAATACTCCTTCCTCTCCCTCCACCCATACGGACACTGGATTTCTGCATGAACACTTGACTGACCACAGAGTTGCTTTAATTTGGGCTTCAGAAGGATCAAAACCATTGTCTTGACCATTCCCTGGTTCCCTGTTACTTGGTCATGTCGGTACAGTCTGTGCCCTCAGAAATACACAAGTATATACCCGCCCCAAGTGATTTCAGGGTTTGGGATCTGAAAAGAGAGTCAACCTCTGTATTGGCTCTAGGGATGATGTAGATACCATAAAGGTTTTCCCAAAGTGATATACTTCAGCAGTAATACTTAGGAGATGGCTGACTTGAACGCTTTGAAAGTGCGATTGTTTGGAATAGATCAGGGGCTTGCCAGGTACTGAGACATCATCCTCTCGTTGTTCCGGACTCTCTTACATTCCTCTCCCACATCTGCGGAGAGCTTAAAGGCTTCAGAGAGAGCCATAGGTGGAAAAGACACAGGGGTGCGCCTGCAGGAAAGAAAATGTTTCTCCTGCCTTGCTTGTTCCCCATGTGGAGATCATATGCCTTGTCTATGATCTCATGGACACAAAAGAGATTTCTAGTGGGCACAGCACTCCTGATTGGCAGAGTGAGTTTTGTAGGATTTTGGCCACTGCTGATTTTCTTTTACTTTTTTTTTTTCCTGGAAATACTGTTGGACCAAAAAGGCCTTTCTGGAAACACACACACACACACACACACACACACACAAGTGATTGGCAGAGATTTGGAGGATTCTTACGAGCATCTCAATTCAATCACGAAGGGAAAATGGTAAAAGAGTGGCATGATTTCTGTCCCACTATTATTCAGATAGGAGATAGAAAATAGCTTAGGGTCAACTGATAATTTTCCATTTGCATGCCATAATTTTGGTCTCAGCCCATGCACAAACCCAGGATTTTATAGAAAAAAAAGGGTCAACTCTTTAGCCCTCCGAATGTGTGATATTTCTCTATCTTCTCCCTTGGACTAGCTTCCCATTTCAAACATGCCCTGTTATCCTCTTCCACTTTTACGGATCCCTTCAGAAGATCTAGAAACCTTCTTGGTATTTTAACTACACGATGCCCTTAGTTTCCGTAATAGTCTTTGCACCAGACTGCGGGGCTCCTCAGCCAGTCGGGTTCCACTTCCTGGGCTCCATGGATGACTTGGTCCATTGCTTCTCCTTCAGGGGAACATAGGCTGTAGCCTTTGCCCGTGAGCTCAGAGGTCCTTAGGTTCACCGCATCATCTTCCTTTTCCCTCAGAGCCAAAGCTGACACACGGTAGCTCTGGTCGGACAGACAGACTACCAAGCGCGGGTCCGAAATGGATAGCCCTTGATGCTTTAAAATTTAGAGCCTAATAACTTTTTTTCTGGGGGGGGGGGCATTTCCGTCAAAACCCTCCAGTCCATCCTTCGAGGGGCACACTTTTCAGGGAAGACCCCAGTCCCTACCTCTACCATATGGTTACCTGCCTTGCGGTGAGAGGATGTGTGCGGAGCCTTTGCCTGGAATGGTATGGGTTGCCATTAATGGGGTTGTGCATGGTCCATGGAAGAGAAAGCTGCTCCTGTTTTCTGTGCACAGTTCAAGGGTTACCTTGGGACCGACTTCAGGGCGAAGTGGCAGAATCATGAGAAGGGACGGTCTTGCCTTCGGTGCCCGGCTCGGTGCCGGCTTCGGTTCCGGGCAGGTCTGGGTGGCTGTCTTCCTTGCGGGGCTTCTCCTTGCAGAAGAACTTCCTCAGCATGTCCTGGATCTCCTTCTTGATGGTCTTGTGCATGTAGCCATAGATGTAGGGGTGGATGCAGCACTGCAGGAAGAAGAGCCAGATAATTATGGTGATCACCCACTGGGGCACCTTGGTCTGGACATCCACCCACACGGCCAGAACTGCTAGAAAGCAGTAGGGACCCAGGGACAGCACGTAGGAGAAGATGATGAGGAAGATCACTTTAGCAGCTTTGCACTGGTAGCACCTGGGCAGAGGGGGGTCGCCGTTGCTGTTCCGACGACTGGCTGGGAGGCTCTCTGGGATGTTCACTGCCTCGATGTCCTCCTCGTTGAAATTGATGTCTTCCTCTCCAAACTCCACGTCATCTTCACCCAAGTCAATGCTGCACTGGCTGACCTCTGCGCGGCCCTGGTCTGCCTTCTTGCTGCTCTCAATTGTGGGGCCGCCTTCCTTACCCTCTGTGCTGCCTTTGCCGGCCGCCAAGCTGCCTTCTCTGGCCTCTTCACTGCCCTCGGCCTCCACGCTGCCCTCCTTGGCCTTGACGTCACCTTCGCCCTGGCCGTGGAACTCGCTCTCACCCTGGAACGCATCCTTTCCCCCTTCTTTTTCGTTCTCGTTCTCCACACGGTCCTTGGCTCGCACCTCCAGGCTGTGGCTCTTGACGTTGTACAGCAGAGCGTGCTGCCGCCGGGCCGCACCGAACACCACCGAGTAGCAGGCAATCATGACACTCAGCGGGATGATGATGAAGGACACGACGCTGAGAACCGTGTAGCTGGGGCTGGCCCCCCAGATCATGGAGCAGAGGGCGTTGCGCTCGTCGAAGGCGGCCTGGCCCCAGCCGTAGAGTGGGGGTGTGCTCTGCAGGATGGCCACGATCCAGGTGCCGTAGAGGAGCATGTAACCCCGGCGCGGGGTCATCTTGGCCGGGTAGGAGAGAGGGTGGATGATGGACAGGTAGCGATCCACCGACACCACGACGATGGTGTTGACGCTGGCAAAGGCGAACAGGTGAGTGAGGCTAACCAGGGCCGTACAGAAGTGGCTGTTGAGGGGCCAGAAGAGCGGCATGGAGGTGGCCACCACCCAGGGGGCCACGAGCGAAATCTGCAGCAGGTCAGTGACGAGGAGGTTAAAGATGAAGCGGTTGGTCACCTGCAGCAGCTGCGGCTTGCGCTGCAGCACGAGCGCCAGCACTATGTTGCCGACGAAGGAGGCGGTGAGGAAGATGAGCAGGACGCTCGAGCGGATGATGCCGTGTGCCAGGCTGATGGGCATTTTGGAGAGGGGCAGGCACGCGTGGCTGCTGTTGTTTTCGCGCGTGCTGTTGGTGCAGGTGGACGCCATGGCGACAGCGGGCGACGGGTGCCGGTTCGCAGCGGGCACCACCGGCGGGCGGCGAAGGGGCGCACGGAGCGCGCTCACTGCCTAGGCTGGGGACGGAAGAGACACGCGGGCCGGGTTAGTCCCCCTGCCCGGGTGCGATGGCGGGGCGCTTCCGCGCCGGGCAGCAGCGCGGCAGGACCCCTGCCCCGGAGCCCCCGCGCGGCCCCAGTCCGCGTCCGGGCAGTTTCTCTGAATCTTTCTCTTACTCTCTGGGTCTCTCCGCCTCTCTCTCTCGGGGGCGGGGGGGGGGCCCTCCGAGTCCCTCCCTCCCGTCTCCTGCGGGCGCGTGCGCGCGCTCTCGGCGTGTCCCCCGCACTATCTGGGGGTCCCCGAGTTTCGATCTCTCCGGAGATCCCACCGCCCGCTCGCCCGCCAGCGCATGCGCGCGCGCGCGCTCCGTTCCTGCCTGTTTACCTGCGTCGATTTGTCTCTTTCTCTCCAGAGTCTCTCACTAGCGCACTTTCCTCTATCTCGTGGGTGTGTGGGTGTGTGTGTGCGCGCGCGCGCGCGCTGACGGGTTTTCTCTGACTCTCTCAGCCCTGCCTCTCACTCTGTCCTCTGTCCCTGTTTCTCAGTCCCTCGCCAGCACGTGCGCGCTGTCTGTCCGTCTGTGCCAATCTGTCCTCCTCTCACCTCCCTTAGTCTCTCTCGCCCATCTCTCCCTCCCACTCTCGGTCAGTCTCTCTCTGCGTCTCTTGCGCCAGCGCGCTTTCTCTGTAGCTGTGTGTGTGTGTGTGTGTGTGTGTGTGTGTGTGTGTGTGTGTGTGTGTCAGTCTCTGGTCGGCTTTCTCCCGGTCTCATCCGGGTCTCTCCCTCCGTCTCTTTCCGATGCGCTCTCGTCTGCCTCTGTATCTCTGTCACTGTCTCTGTCGCTCGCCAGTGCGTGCGCCTTTGCGTCTTCTCCTGTTGCTGTCTCTCCATTTCTCTCTCACAGTCTATTTCCCTGACAGTCACTGTGGGTCCCCAATGCACCTGTTCAGTACCACTCGCTGAATGTGTGTCTCCGTCTCCGTGTCTCGCCAACTCTCCCTCCGGTTCTCTGCGTCTCCCATCTCTAGCTGCGTTTGCTCCGTCTGTCTCGGACCCTCTCCCCTCTGTGTCTCTCTGCCCCCCACCGTGCCCCGTGCATTCAATTCTCTCTTTATCGCTATCTGCTCGCCTCTCTCCCTTCAGAGACCACCTCTCTGAAGATCTCCTGCTTGTCTCTCCTGATATCTCTGTCTCTGCCTAGCTCAGGCTATCTCTCCGGCGCGTGCACTTTTAAAAGGGAAGTGGGTTTTTCTCCCAGTCTCTCATTCTCCCTGGGACTCCCGCTAAACACTTTCCTTGTATCTTTAGGTGTGTGCGCACCTCTGTCTTTCTCCATCCATCTCCGACGATCCCTCACCTCGGGTTTTCTCTGGCTGGATCTCTCTCTGATCTCTCTCTGTCGACTTTATTTTGCCATGGAAACCAGCTGCCGCCTAGGCCACCCGCGGGCTCTGGTGGATCAATCTCCTACTTTCTCAGTAGCGCAGCCGCGGCTGGATGCAGGGACGATGCCTACTGCGACCCCCTCCCCAAATTCCGCATCCTCCCTGCATCCCCAAGCCCACCGCGCAGCGCATAGGTGGCGGCGGGTGTAGGGATGGGTGAGCTTGGGGAGAGCGAGGGAGGAGAAAGGGGTGCTGGAGGGTCTGAGCGAGAGCGCAAGAGATTGAGAGGCAGAGAGAGAGAAAGAGATTGAGAGAGAAGAAAATGAGAGACAGGCAGAGATGAGAGACAGAGACAGCCTGAGAGCCACAGAGCGAAACAGAGAAGACCGGGAGAGGAGACACAGGGACGATGAATGAGCAAATCAGAGACAGAGTGAAAGGCAGAGAGTGGGAGAAAGAGAATGAGAGACAGAGAGACTGGGAGAGATGGAGAGAGAAAAATCGCAAAAGAGGACGAGAAGCAGAGAGCGTGAGAAAGGACGAGGAGACATCATCGGGGTCGGGGTGGGGGTGGGGGTGGGGGTGGGAGCGAGGGAAAGTGCGAGGGAAACCGCGAGCGCGAGGGGCTGGCCGAGGGGGGCGAGGCGGGGCCGCGCCGGGGGTCTCCGCGAGGGGCCGCGCAGCCGCCGTCGGGCCGCGGCGCACGGGGGCCCGCTGGGCGCAGGGGCCGCGGCGCGGGGAGCGCAGCCGGGCCGCTTACCTGTTGCTGCCGGAGGCGTCGCGCCGCGGGAGCTGCGTGCCGGTCCCTCGGGACTCGGCGCGCTCGACCAGGCGGCTTCTCGAGGCGCCGGCGGCCGGGAGCGGGCCCGGGGCGGCGGGAGCGGCGGGAGCCGGGCGCCTGTGCCCGCACGTCCGGCCGGCGCGGCGCGCTGCGAGCTCTGAGCGGCGGCGGCGGCGGCGGCGGCGGCGGGGGCGCGCGGCGTCTTAAGGCAGCGCGGGGCCCTCACCTTGCGGCGCCCCCCTCCCCTCGGCCTCCGCCCGCGCCGCTGACGCACGAGGCCGCGGGCGCCCGGAGCAGCGAGCGAGAGGGCGGGGGGCCCTGCGACGGGCCCGCGTCCGTCTCCTCACCCCGCAGCAGCGGCCCGCGCGGTCCCAGCTCCCGGGAGACCTGGCCGAGGGGGGCTCGGCACCGGGGCGGAGGTTCCCGCAAAAGCCATGCCCGCCCAGCCCCCGGATTTCGGGCCCAGTTGTGTGGAAGAGAAGCAGAAACCTGCGCCAGGGCCTGGGGCCTCGACCTTCGAAGACCCCCAGGCCCCCATTCCCGCCCCCCCCCCAAGGTACAAACGGTCCCTGGGCCTGAGAGACGAAGTGGCCCTGGCAGCCCCGGTTTTCCACAATTGTCTCTAGAACCCAGCAAGAGCTCAGCAGCGGTTCCTTTCCTGTAGGTCTTGGGAGCATTGCAGCTCAGACAAGCTCCGTGATTGTCCACTGTATTATTTGATTGAAGTCTGACTATAAGTCAGTCTCTCTCTCCCTCCCTCTCTCGATTTCTCCGCCAGGTACTGTGCTAAACTGTTGACACAGAAAACTGCTGAACCCTTACCCCAGCCTTGCAAGATTTATCTTCATTGATAGAGGCAGAAGCAGAAGCCTAAGTTCGAGCCTAAGTTCAAGTTAGTGTTGCTTCTGCTCTATGAAGACTCTCTGGTCCGTCCCAAACAGGTACACGGAGTGTTTGCTCTTTACCGTATGTGGGCAAATACCCCTCTCCCCAGCCCCAGAGGGGAGGGTCGTGTCCAGGAAGGTGTCCCAGGCCAGGGGTCACTTGGAGCTGGTTTCCAAGGGCTGTTGAAACGTTTTCCAGGCAGGACGGAAGAGGGAGAATGTGTTCTTGGAGAAGGAGATGACCGGACAAGGAGGGCTGCAGGAGAGATCTGGGGGCCAAGAGAGGCTGCAGCATGGTGAGTGCCAGCAGGGGAGCTGCAAAAGTGGGGTAGGAGCGGATCCTGTTGGGCCTCGAATGCCAGTCTGGGGACTTCGGACTTTATCCTGAGATCCCGTTGAGGATTTGTTTTATTATGAACAATTTCAAACATGTACAAATATAATGAGAATAGTAAAACAATTCTCCTTGTTCCCATCATCCAGCCTTAACAGCGATAAATATTTTGCCACTGTTGTTCATTGATTTTTTTGTGTGTGTGTGTCTTTTTGCCATTTCTTGGGCTGCTCCCGCGGCATATGGAGGTTCCCAGGCTAGGGGTCGAATCGGAGCTGTAGCCACTGGCCTACGCCAGAGCCACAGCAACGCTGGATCCGAGCCGCGTCTGCAACCTACACCACAGCTCATGGCAACGCTGGATCGTTAACCCACTGAGCAAGGGCAGGGACCGAACCCACAACCTCATGGTTCCTAGTCGGATTCGTTAACCACTGCGCCACGACGGGAACTCCCATTGATTTTTTTTAAAGGAAGTTTTAGTAGGTGAAAAAAATTAGAGTATAAAATGACATATATATGTATTTAAAAGGCCTATATATTTTTAGAACTGAATTCAGAACGTGAAGGTGGAGAAGCCAGTATGTTAAAAATTAGCATCTAGTGTATGATAAGATGATATATGATTTAGAAACAATTTTCATTTTTCATGGATGGTTTTTGTGCGGGGCGATGTGGTAAGATGTCTCTTTTTCCAGGGTCTCCTGGAGGCAGGGCTGGGGTGGGGGTGGTGAGGTGTTGAATGGAGAAAGAGCAGAAAGAAGGCTGTGTCAGGGGACAAAGAGGGGTGTAATGGATGACAGGGAGGGGGCTGAGCAGAAACCAATAGAGGGGCAAGATTGACAGTGGAGAGGGATGAGGGCAAGGAGGTACTGGGGAGGGCCTAGGATGACACAAGTTTCGGAGTTGGTTGATGAGATGGATGGAGGTCCACTCCCCACCCTCTGGCTGCATCCCTGTCTTTGGACAGGGACACAAGGCAGGTGTATAATCAGGCCCCGGGATGCTCTATGGATTTTAAGTCCTATCATTTGCATAGATCATTGCCCCCCCCCCTTTTTTTTTTGGTAGGCCTGATTTTATCTGCCAGAGTTTGAATGGTGTAAACCTGGTTGCTTTTCTTGGAGATAGTTTCCATGATAATCACTCACAGTTATTAATTCCTAGCCTCACACTGGCTGTGGTGCAGGGTCTTGGGTGGCATGCACTGTCAAGTGGCAGGTCGTTCAGACTTGATGTTTTATTTTATTTTATTTTTTTGTCTTTTTTTTTTTTTTTTGGTCTTTCTAGGCCCGCATCTGTGGCATATGGAGGTTCCCAGGCTAGGAGTCAAATCGGAGCTATAGCTGCTGGCCTATGCCACAGCCACAGCCACAGCCATGCCAGATCCGAGCCGTGTCTGCGACCTACACTACAGCTCACGTCAACACCAGATCCTTAACCCATTGAGCAGGGCCAGGGATCGAACCTGCAACCTCATGGTTCCTAGTCGGATTCGTTAACCACTGCGCCATGACGGGAACTCCCAGACTCCATATTTTAGAATCACTTGGGAAGCTGTCAAGCTGGGAGAAATGGCCAGTGACAAAGGCCAGTTCAGTTCATCCTGCTCTTTCCTCCTTTTCACTGTGGTCTTGAGGCTTCCCCGGACTGCTGGGGTCCAGCAGGGCACAGGAAGAAAACCTTTAGGTTCATGTTCAAGGTGGATGTCTCAGAGAGGTGGGTTCGTGGAGTCTGCAGCTATGCCCCTGTGTGCCAAAGGACATGACAGAGAGTAGAAGAGCCGGAGTGCCACAAGGCCTCCGCAACTAAAGCCAGACTACTCGCGGAAGACAGTAGAAAAGGCACGGCAGCCTTGGGGAAGAAATATAAGCCACTTTTCTGTATAGAGAATTGTCCGAGGATTGTTCATTCTCAGGTGTCTGTTTCCTCTTTTTTTTTTTCCTCTAGGAGGGAGCAAAGTTGGTGTCCTTGAATTTCAAAGGCATGTAAATATCAGCATCCCAACTGGAGGTATGTGGGGGGCCTTGGGGAATGTGGATTTGGCTTCAGGCCCTGCAGGCCGATTCTGATGGCCTTGGGAGAGCCCTTCAACTGACAAGCTTGGTTAGATTCCAGGAAGGTTCTTTGGGATGAGACAGGGAGAGTTTGGGATGATGGCCCGAGAAGTCACCTAGTCCATTTCCCTACCTTCCTAGTTCTTTAGCAGTGGAGCTTAGATCGGGGTAATGGTATTAATGGGGCTAGAGGGCAAGAAGCTAGGAGAAAGGCTCTAGGGCCTGATGACCATCACAAGCTGCAACACCAGCCGGCGCATGCCAGCCTGGTCTTCCTAGGCTTGTTCACCTCATTAGACTGCCCCAATGGCCAGGTGAGGGAGGTCAGAGGCCCACCACCCAGCCAGGTATTGGTTCCAGTAACAGTGGGGGTGCAAGAGCCCTTGAGCACCTGCCTACCACATGCCAAGCCCTGTGCTTGCTTTATCCTATTTAATCCTTGAGGAAACTCTGCAAGTTAGAGATTAATACAGTATTTTTAGAATCCAAGACATCATATACCATTAAGAATAAAAAACCAGAAATTTAACCTTCACACTACTGCTGGCAATAGGCATCTTAATTTCAAAGATGCTAAAATACGAAAAGAAATGAGCTTTAGAATCGATGTATGCCAGTACCGTCCCTGTCCTTACAGAGAGGTTAAGTAACTTTACCCTAGGTCACAAGTAAGTGTTGGAGCTGAGAGGTAAAACCTGTTCTATCTAACTCCAAACAGGGGCATTACCTCGGCTGCCTCTTGGAAGAGTCAAGAGGCAAGACAGAAAGAATGACGTCAAGAGACCCAACCCAGATAAAATATTTGAATCCAGGTGAATTGCTAAAATTGTGGCAAGATAAATGCAGTTGCAGTGATAATGACTCCTTTCCATAGGATACATGGTTCCCATAGGTGGTAAAATGACTAAATTAGCCAATCTAAATTCTAAGTCACACGCTTTCCTATGTAGAGAGTTCATAATAAGTCAATGGGGAAAAATATATGGTTTAGTTCTGGAGTGCCTACCCATGGGGGTATTTTAAGTTTTTCAGTATAATGAGCTGCTCTGGTATTCACTTTAGGCCAACCCTAGGAGTTGTGTTTGCAAAATTCACATGAAATTAAGTACTATCTGGGTATGAGCTTATAGTGCCTACTCTGTGGGCTTGGACAGAGATTTCAAAGCTGTATTTATCCAAATAAAATAGGAAGAGAAAATGAGCAGAAAATAACTGTATGGAATAAAAATGAAGAGCAATAGACCTGATTTCTAATCCTGATTCTGTGACTAGAATTAGGTATGTGACTTTGGGAAGATACCCCTCCCCTTCTTGGTCTCAGTTCTGTTCATCCACCAGATGAGGTGGGGGTAGTGTTGGGTAATCCCAAAGTGTCCTGTCATGTTTTGACTTTTGATTTCATCTCTTTCATATCTGGATGTTATAAGAAATCCCCAAAGTAATTCAACTCAACGGTTTAAAAACTGAAAGCTAGACCTCTGCCTCTGGCCATGAAAGAGTATCAGGGACTGGATTTACCCTTCCACCTTAAACAGCTATTAAAAGTGGGCAAAGTATATAAAATAATGGTTGTCGCACTGGAAAACAGGAAGCGCAGGACAGTGATCCTCAAGAAAAGGGAAACAATCGAGGTGAGCCCTACAATTGCCCCAGTTTACTACCTAGAGAGAGCTTCCCAGCTGGGAAGCCAGGCTGAGCTTGGAAGTCTGCCTGAACAGAGCAGCCAGAGTTCAGAGTTCAGGGGGGTAAGTAAGGGCAGCGAGAACTTGCAAGATAATGTACCAACCAGAGAGGAACTTTCCCAGAGAGATAGAGAGCCAGCTCTGGAAGTCTGTAAAAGGTCCCCTTCAAATCTTTGACTGAATACTGATCAGGACATGCATGTGAGGAAACTACTCAAAGCTGGGGAAAGGATGACTCAAAAGGAGTAGGCGGGGTGTTTTCTAGAGCTCACACAGGCTGGGAGTAGCTCCGTTTTCCTAATAGCCAGAGAGAAGAAACTTCATAATATGCAGGGCATCGTACTGAGTATGCTGAGAGGATTGCCTCAGCAGTGGAGCCGAATTAACTTTCGTGTAAAGTTTATTCCACTCCCACATAGAAGAGCTTATAAGGAAGCTTTGAAAGGGTTGAATTTTTCCCAAGCATATTTACTACATCTCAGAGCAAGTCTCAAGAATATTTAAAGGAGTGTAAAAATAGCCAGCATTCAACAAGGTAAAATTGGCCAACTGTGAAATCCAATAAACTATTAGAAGGCATACAAAACAGGAGTATATGATCCATAATTAGAAGAAAAATCCTTAAATAGAAATAGGGATGGATGATGGAATTAGAGGACAAAGATAGTAAAATGGCTTTAAAATATGTATTACATATGTTCAAGAAGGTAGAGGAAAGCATGGGCATGTTAAGGAGAGACATAGAAGATAGAAAATAGACTTACATCTTACTTCTAGAGAAAAAGAATATAGTGGTGGAGAAAAAAATATACTGAGTGACATTATTAGCATGTTAGACACTGCAAAAGAAAAGTTTAGTGAACTTGAAGACATGGCAATGGAAACTGTCCAAAATGAAGGAAAAAAAATGATAGAAAAAAATAAGCAGAGAAACAGTGAGCTGTGGGACAACTTCAAGTGGCCTAATATATGTGTAATTGGAGTCCCAGACGAAGTTAGGAAGATAGAAAGATTATTTGAAGAGATAATGGCTGAACCTTTTCCCAATGCAATAAAAAGGATAAACCCACAGATCCAAGAACCTCACCAAAACTCAAGCACAAGAAACATGAAAACCATAATGCTCACTGTTTCTCCATAAATTAAAAAAAAATAAAAGGAGAAATTATACCATTCATACACTGCTTTTGGAATGTGAAACAGATGTCTACTTTGAAAAACAGATTGGCTGGTTAAAAAAAATATTAAACATACACTGACCATATGACCTAGCTTTTCCATTCCTAAAAGAAATGAAAGCATCTGTCCATGTGAAGATGTACATGGATGTTCATAGCACCTTTGTTTGTAATAGACAAAAACCGGAAGCGATTCCACTGTCTATCAACAGGTAAGTGGAAAAAAAAACCCAGGTAAATGGTATATTCACACATTGGAATACTGCTTTACCGAAAAGAGAGTGACGTGTTGATACACATGACAATGCAGATGAATCTTAATTATGTCGAGTGACAGAAATCACACACCAAAGAGGACATACTGTATGATTCCTTTTATGTCAAATTTCAGAAATGCAAACGAAAATGGCATAAAGCAGATCAGGGGGTGCCTTGGAATGGGGAAAGGGAGGGAAGAGGTATGAAGAATCTTTTGGAGATGATGCAAATGTTCATTATCTTGATGGTGGTGATGGTTTGTGGTGTAGACCTATGTCGAAACTGAGCAAACACTCTTCAGATTTGTGCAGTTTAGTCTCCCTACATTATACCTTACAAAGCTGTATGTAAAAATAAGCCCAGGGGGCTGAACCCTAAAGGGAAGGGTTTGTGAGTCCAGGATCCCACCTCCAGCCTTAGAACCCTTGCCTTTGTAAGGGAACTGTCAGGCCTCCCCGCACCCGGTCTTGGCTCTCATCCGTGTACCCTTACGTTTTAGGAATCAGCGTTCTTGCTCTACTACCTTCCCTCTGTGATGGGAACACAGTGTGAGCTCTACCCACACGCTTGCACAATTCTGTCCATCCCCTCATGGTGGGCTCACAGCTCTCATTTACTGAGGACTTAACAGTGTACCTAGCACTTGACCTGTCCCAGCTCATTTAATGATCGCTGTGCTATCATTCGCCTCCTTTCATAGATGGAGAACTAAAGGCTTAGAAAGGAGCTGTTACTCAGAGTCATTCAGGAACAGGCAGAGCTAGAATTTGAATTTAAGACTGAATTTATAGCCTCGATGCTTAGCTGTTACACGTTTTTGCTTCCTGATCTTAAGCAATTTTAAACTTATTTTTATTTTTTAAGCAATTTTAAAAATGTGTCACTGATATGTGAGGAGGAATTTTATACTCCGTATCTCATCCAGTTCTCCAGCGGTCTTGTGAGGTGGGTACTGTTCCTTATTTTATAGATGAGAACACTCAGGCTCAGAGAAGCTAAGTAATTTACTTCAGGCCACCCCCATAGCACAGGGGAGAGAGTCCTCTATCTGTAGTTGCTTTGCTCACTGTCACCCTCCAGGGCAAGAAAGTCTTAAATACTGTCATTTTTTTTTTTTTTTTTTTTTTTTGTCCTTTAAGGGATGCACCTGTGGCATATGGAAGTTCCCAGGTTAGGGGTCCAGTCGGAGCTGTAGCTGCTGGCCTCTACCACAGCCACAGCAACATGGGATCCGGGCAGTGTCTGTGACCTACACCACAGCTCACAGCAACACTGGATCCATAACCCACTGAGGACAGGGATCGAACCTGTGTCCTCATGGATACTAGTCAGGTTTGTTAACTGCTCAGCCACAACGGGAACTCCTTAAATATTCTCAACTTTGGAACTGCACAACTCTTGTTGAGTTGACTTGCCCAAAGGCTTTAGAATTGCACGGCATAACTTGGGTGCAGTATCGGAGGTGCCAGGAGCCTTGGAACGTTCTACAACATGTATTCCTTGGGCGGAGGGTTTGGGTGGTTAGAACTGACATATCACTGACTGGTGTTGACTAGTCGAAGCACCAAACACTTCACATCTCCCATGGTTCTCCATTAAATTTTAGTGGCGTTTTCAAAGGCAAATTTATATTTTGTTTTTCATTGAATTAGGACTTGGAAGTTTGGCTCATAAAAGAGCATAAACACTGAGCCTCATGGCCATTAAGAAGCGGAAGGGAGCCTGGAGCCTGAGGGTTGACTAGAGAAAGGTGGTTGCTGAAGCGAACTCAGATGCTTTGCTTGAACTGTTAGCATTGCTTGTTGGTTGTAGAGATGTTGCCAAAATGCCTCAAAATGGAGGCTACAGAAAACAGGATTATGGGTCTACCCTTAGGAAACGATTTCTGCCACACTCAGATATCAGCATTAGAGGGGGAGAGATCAGCTCTAATACCGACACCTGCTCTGTAGCCAAACCGTAATGACCATGGAAGTTGTTGCCCAGAGGAATGCCAACGGTGGCGCTTTCCTAGACTTTGCTTGTGTGAAAGTCTTCAAAAAGACTGTTCTGTCATATAGTGTCTAGAGACAGTCTGTCCTGGTGTGTGAGAGTTGATGGTTAACGTTTTCAGGAATTTCGCAAGTGATCATTAAACATCCTACACACCCGCAGTTAAGTAAATTCCATTCAAAACCAAAGTAACATCTACTCAAAACACAGCACTTCCTAATTATTTAATCACCTTGATCTTGAGGCTGTTTGTTTATTGTATGTGTACAATGCAAATACTTTATAATGGCATGTTGCTGCCCATCTCCTCACAACTCCGTGCTGGCTGACATCGCATTGGTCCCTTGAAATTGGCCAAGGGAGTATTTTACCACCGAAGTTGTTAATCGCTACCAACGAGGCCTTTTTTCTCCGAGAGCCAAACGTTAAGGCTTTACCAGCACATCACTATCCGTAGAACACCTTCTTTCTATTTCTATAGCTTTATTGACACGTATACTCCATGTGCCGTACACCCATTTAGTGTACAATTCAACTGATTTGAGTATGTTCCCAGCCGCATGCAACCATCGCCACACTCAATTTTAGAATATTTCTGTGACCTCAAAAAGAAACGCTTTAGTTAAGCAATCACTAATCTACGTTTTGTCTCTAATCCTTTAGATTTACCTATTCTGGACATTTCATATAAATGGAATCATACAATATGCGATCTTTCGTGACTGGCTTCTTTCACTTAGCATAGTGTTTTCCGGGTTCATCCATGTTGTGATATATGTCCGTACTTGGCTCCTTTTTATGACTGAATAATATTTCGTTATGTGGATATACCACCTTTTACTTATCTGTTCGTCAGTCAATGGACATCTGAGCTGCTTTTACCTTTCGGCTACTGTGAATGGTGCTGCTCTGAGCATTCATGCCCAAGTTTTTGTTGGAACATCTGTTTCCAGTTCTTTTGGGCATCTGCCTAGGAATGTAATTGCTAGGTCATATGGTGATTCTGTTTAACTTATTGAGGATCTGCCAAATTGTTTTCCACAACAGCTGCACCATTTTACATGCCCACCTGTAGTGTATTGGGATTCCAGTCTCTGTACATCCTCACCACCATTTGTTGTTTTCCATTTTTTTAATTATAGCCATCCTGGTGGATGTGAAGGGGAATCTCATCGTGGTCCTGATTTGCATCTCCATGATGACTAATGATGTCAAGCATCTTTTCATGTGCATATTGCCATTTGTATATATTCCTTAGGGAAATGTCTGTTCTAATCCTTTAGTAGAGCGCTTTTAAAAGCTCTCGAATCCTCATATCAATCTCGGAAAGGATGTGTATTATTCCCATCTTGCAGTTGAGGTAACCGAGACTCAAAGAGATTGAGCAACTTGCTTAATTTGTAGACAGCTAGAAGCAGAGGGGTAGTTGAATGTGTTTGGCCTGAAAACCCGTGCTCTCTCCATTATACGACACTGCTTCCAAGACCCGTGATCTGCCTGCTGAGATGTAAAGGCTAATACTCTTGTCTAGTGGCTGTACTCCTGGTGAAGTACACTGGTCTGGGTTCTAGTCCTGGCTCTGTCCCTCGGCCTCCATATCCTCATCTCTAGCTGGATGACCCCTGTGTCACTCCATTTGTCTAATAGAAGAATGAGCCCTTTCATTTTGGATGCAGATGTCCCGAGAATTTGTACAGAGGAGGCTTGATTGCTCGGTGTGTTATTTTGCGTGGTTAATGGGATTCTTTTTCTCGGTGCATTATGTTGCACTTGCCTACACCGACGCTCACCTGCTCCTTTCAGCCCACTCACACAGCCTCTCAGCATCTTCTGCAGTTTAATCTAAAGAGCTTAACATGTTACTACTCAGAAGGGTTGGGTGTTGCCTGGAAACCTGAAGTTTTTACAAGGCTGACTTTCTTCCACATAATTTTTGAGGAAGTCAGATGAGATGGATCTCTCCACCAATTTTTTTGGGGAAACCATAGTGTCTACACTTCTGTCCTCTTGAGAATTTCGGATTTATCCCTGTTTCCTGCCCCTGTGCCCACTGATGATCCATGATGCAACTGTCCCCCACTTCCACAGTGCTTTGGAACTATGTCAAAATCTTCTGTTTTCACAGTCTCCCTTTTTAAAATTCGTGTGCATTTGAACTGCTTCAACCATTCGTAGTAGACTGGTCAGGCGTGACTTCACCTTTGTAGCCTGTCGTCCAAGTGGTCATCGAGCTCATGCTTTATTATGAAAATCAGGTGTTGCCTCAGATCGCTTTAGGGCCCTCCTACCTTGTGAATGGAACTCATACTGGCCCCATGCCATTTCCCTTTTCTGGGCTCAGTTTCATCTTTTTAATGAGAGGACTGGCTCATAGGAAGGACAGGGATGTATAAATGTGGTCCCGGTGATTCAGTTTGCATTTACTGCATTTTCAACATGCACCTTGCTCCAGGAGTAAAGAATGAGATTCAGATTGACTGAACCTTGGGTAATATTTTTGGATCCCTTCAGTATGTGAATCCAGGGTCAGGATTTAGGTGTAAGTTGGTGCCTGGGACGGGGTGTCTGGCTCTGGAGAAAAGGCTCCTGAACTTCCCTTCTCAGTTTCCCCACGCCCAGCCCTATACTCTGGCTCTTTAGTCTTTTCCTCAATGGGGTGGGGAGCACTGCTGACCAAGCTTGGTGTTTCTTTGAGTACAAACATGCTTAACTTACTTTTTTGATCAGGGACCCCTTTGAGAAACTAATGAAAGCCAGGAACCTTGTACACTAAAGAATTTGTACACAACACACACACACACACCCCTGAACCCAGGTGTAGGGGGTTCATGACCTATGGAGGCAGTCCATGCAGACTGGAGTCAAGGGATCCCTGGTTAATAATCCTGCCCAAGAAGTTGGCTCCTGGCCTGCACTGAGCTCATTGTCCTCCCTTGCAGCTTGGTTATGCCCTGACTTCATGGGCTGGGACCAGTGGGGAGATCAACAAACCACCAGAATTGATCCAGAGCTTTGACTGCATCTGGAAGGAGTCATTTCCCCTTGGACAGTAATCCTGTAGCTGAGAAGCATTGCTAAGCCCTGCCAGCAACAAAAGGGAGCGGAATGAGGGCCAAGTGAGCAGATTCTTACAGCGTCTCAGGTCAAGGAGCGTTCTCTGATGCGAGGCTTGCTGGTGGATGTAGAATCGCTGGGAAGTGCTTCTGTGGCTGGCAAGTGGGGAAGAGAGTCCATTGCTTTCTATTATACCAGCCAAAATCTATGAAAAAACAGCCAAGTAAAGCGTTTGGGAAAAGCACAATTGAGAGTGATGTTCAAATGCAAAGTGGTGGTTTGAATGGGAATAGACTTAGGAAGCCAGTGACCTAAAAAAGAAGCGAGCCTGATGATAAGTAAGTGGCAGCAGAGGGGGAATGCTCTCAGGGAAATCCTCTCTCACCTGATGCTTGATTTCTTGATGGGGATGTCACGATGGCCTTTGGGAGCGCTTGCTCGTCCGTGCCATGGAGCTGTGGGGACACGAATGGGGGATGTTGGAATCCAGAGCATGGAGGTTAATTAGGAGGTGGGCAAAGAGCACCTTGATACATGCAGATCCATCCTTAGTGTACCTGGGTTTGGTCCATTTTGAAGCAGAAGGTCCTTTCCGAAGACTGAGCTGGGCTGAGTGCTCGACACACGCGCCATGGTGAGCGATCATGGCGAGTAACTGTCGAAGTTCCGGAGCTCTGGCTAGACTGGTACCCTCAGAGAGATGCTCTTTTGGAGCCAACAGGAGGAGAAAGGGGTCAGTTAGGTGGAATTACTTGTGTCAGTCTCGCGCATCTGTTTAGCATCATGAATTTACCCTTGGCGTTGACCCAGCCAAAGAACTGGAGTGGCAGCTGGAGTGTAACTGTGGCAGGAGGAGAGCCCTACTTTCCCCGTGGTGTGTTCAAGTGGGACAAGCCAATGGGGCTTGGAGGCTGAATAGCTTTCTCTGCTCAAGTGTTGCACTTTCCCTGCCTCGAGGCAACATGCCGTTTCTGTGGGCGGTTGTCAGTGCGCTCATGGAGTAATAACCAAGGGAATGTTTATAATCAACCACTTCGGAGGCGGCAGGGGTGAACTGCGGCTAATGGACCACTCAGCGTCGCTTACTTGCCCCGCCACGAGACAGCAGAGACAGGTCCGGCCTGCCAGGACATTTCTTCTTCTTCTTCCTCTTCTTCTTCTAACTCTTCCTCTTCTTCTCCGACCTCTCTTTATGGCCAGGGAATTTTGAGAGGAAACTCTGAGAGTAGGTCCCCAGAGAAAAGGCGCTGAGGGGGCGTGCCAGGCCTATGGACTCGATGCCCCTGTAGGTTGCGGGGGATTCCTGGAGTTTGTTTAGGTCCACACTGACGTCTGTGAGTCCTTCAGAAGCTTTTGACTTGTTCTTGAACTGCTGCTGTCCAGTGCTAGCCTGGGGTACATCCCATCACTTCTGTCCAATCTTGTTGGCAGGCCATGCTCTGAGTTTCAGACTCAACTGCTGGAGCTGCATCCAGGAGAGGTAGTTCCACAAAGGTAGCAGATTGTGTTATTTCTATGGTCAGTAGGAGTGGAGGCTACATGGGACGTGCTAGTGTCTGACTCAGCTTCCATTTCCAGCCCAAATAGCCTATTGCACAGCCCCCTTCTCAGGCTCATATCTTCGTGTGTGCACGCGCGCGTGTGCTTTTCTTTCTTTCTTTTCCCCCTTTCCTTCCATCTTTCCTTCCATCCTTCCTTTATTTCTTTGTGGGCTGTTTGGATCAGAAATGGATACCTGACCTGAGAGCGGGCCCTGCTGAGGCTGGCACCAGGGGCTTCACCTAAGAGTGGCCTTGGCAATCAGCCAGGCCATGCAGAGAATGCCCTCCAGGATTTTGACTAGAGAATGCATGTCGAGAGGCTTTGGTCAGTCTGTCATTCGAGGGGTGTGGACAAGAGAGCAGAGACACCATGAGAGATAATGTGACACACGAGAAAGAGAAATGGTGAGAGTAGCAGGTCCCCAGAGAAGCCTTAGTTCCTGATGATTTCGACTTCCAAAGTTCTCCTCTCACTTTTTAAATATTTTTATTGTGGAAGTTCTCAAACATATGCAAAATTAAAGCCAATAGCTTAATAAACCCCATATACCCATCACCCAGCTTAAGTAATTATCATGGCCAATCTTGTTTTATTTAATTCCCACCCACTCCTTCCTCTCATTCCCCTGGAGCACTAAAAGCCAAACAGCTTTATTGAGGCATAATTTACAAACTATAAAATTTACCCATTTTAAGTATAAAACTCAATGGCTTTTAGTAAATATACAGAGTTGTATAAATATCAATCACCACATCTAGTTTTATTTTTTCTCAGAATAAGGATATTTTCTTTTTTTGTCTTTTTTTCTTCATCTTTTTTTATATGTGATTTTTATTTTTTCCATTGTAGTTGATGTCCATACAGTGTTCTGTCAATTTCTACTGTACAGCAAAGTGACCCTATTCTTTTTCTCACATTATCCTCCATCATGTTCCATCACGAGTGACTAGATACAGTTCCCTGTGCTATACAACAGGATCTCACTGCTTATCCATTCCAAACGTAATAGTTTGCAGCTATTAGCTCCAAACCCCCAGTCCATCCCACTTCCTACCCCTCTGCCACCACAAGTCTGTTCTCCAAGTCCATGAGTTTCTTTTCTGTGGAAAGATTCATTTGCGCTGTGTATTAGATTCCAGATACAAGTGATATATCCTATGGTAGTTTTATTTATCTTTCTGACTTCACTTAGTAAGAGAGTCTCTAGTTCCATCCATGTTGCTACAAATGGCATTATTTTGTTCTTTCTGATGGCTGAGTAGTATTCCATTGTGTATATATACCACATCTTCTTAATGCATTCATCTGTCGATAGACATTTAGGTTGTTTTCCCCACATCCAGTTTTAGAGCATCTTTATCACTCCCAAAGATATTCCTTGTGCTCACTTCCCTGAACTCTATTTCTTACCCAGAACCCCCTGCAACCAACCAGTTGCTTTCTGTTGCTATAGATTTTTCTTTTCAGGACGTCTTATATGAATGGAATCATACATTCAGCTTTTGCTTCTAGCTTCATACACTTGGCATAATGTTTTTGAAGCTGTCTCATATACCAGCATTTCATACACTTTTTATTGCTGAATAGTATTCCATTGTATGGATATACCACATTTTTAAAAGTCCATTCACCACCTGATGGACATTTGGGTTGTTTTCACTTTTTGTCTATTGTGAATAATGCTGTTATAAATATCCACCCCTAGAACATTTTGAAGCAAACCTCTGAGGTCATTATTTCGTCTGGAAACACTTCACTATGTATCTCTGGCTTAAGCACAGGAGCCTTAAAAAAAACTAACCATAAACACAATACTGTTATCATGTGTAAAATAATTAATAATAACTCTTTAATACCATCAGCTATCCCATGAGATTAAAATTTCCTTTTTTTTGGGTCTTTTTTTGTCTCTTTTTAGGGCCGCACCCATGGCATATGGAGGTTCCCAAGCTAGGGGTCGAATCGGAGCTGTAGCCACTGGCCTACACTACAGCCACAGCAACACCAGATCTGAGCCTCGTCTGCGATCTACATCACAGCTCACAGCAATGCTGGATCATTAACCCACTGAGCGAGGCCGGGGATCGAACCTGAAACCTTATGGTTCCTAGTCGGATTCGTTTCCACTGTGCCATAATGGGAACTCCGACATTAAAACTTCCAGTCATCTCTTAGATGCCAGGGGACTTTTATAAAGTTATATATTTTGTTAAAATCAGGATCTAAACAAGATCTACACGTTGCAATTGCTTGATATGTATTTATGCTTTTGTATCTCCAGGTTTCCTCATATCCTCTCTCTTTCTTTCTGTCTAATTGATTTGTTGAAAGAAATGAGATCATTTGTTCTGTAGAGTTTCCCAGAGTCTGGATCTTGCTGATTGCACCCCTGTGATGTCTTTTAACGCGTTCCTTTGTCCTTTGTATTTCCTGTAAGTTGGTAGCTAGATCGATATTTGATCAGATTCACAGTTGCCTTTTTTCAAGACTTCTTCAGAGATGGTGCCATGTGCTTCCATCAGGAGATGCATAATGTCTGGTCGTCTTGTTCTTTGCGATGTTAGCAGCCACTAGGGATCATTAACTAGAATGCAGCCTGAATGAGACTCTCTTTGTCCTTTTCAACCCAAAGTACCTAGCTAGCTTGGGGAACTCATGTTCAAGCTCAGGCAGCACGGTGGGGTGGATCCGGAAACTCTGAAGCTTCTGCAAGGGCATGCGTTTTAGAAGGAGCTGCTTGGGTAGCATAACTGGCCTAGCAAGAAGTCCCAACTCTTTAGGCCTTCCTCTGTGCTTTATTTTAGGCTGCTATAACAAACTAGAAATGAAACAGCAGAAATTTATTTCTCACAGTTCTTGAGGCTGGGAAGTCCAAGATCAAGGTGCCAATAGAGCCCACTTCCTGGTGCATAGACTGTGGTCTTCTCACTGTGTCCTCACATGGTGGAAGGGCTGAGAAAGTTCTCTGGAGTTTCTTTTCTAAGGGCACTAACCCCCTTCATGAGGGCCCCACCCTTGTGAGCTGAGCACCTCCCAAAGGCTCCACCTCCAAATACCATCACATGGGGGGGGGGTTAAGATTTCGACATGTGAATTTGGTGGGAGGGACCCAAATATTCGGTCCATAACACTTCTTCTCTCTAGTTATTGGGCTCTGTGATATCCATATTGCCTTGTTGCTCTCCCAGTTCCCAGCACCACCCCATTCCACCTTTTTCATCTTGTTTCCCTATCTGTCCTTGCTTCCCTCTCTGCACTGCCCATCTTTCCACCTCTTTTCAGTAACAGCCAGTTTGGGCACTGCATTATGGGGGAAAGGGAGCAATACCCAGTCCAGCACATCTGATAGTGATACCACACTCTCCTCTAAGCACGTTCTAGCAAATGGTGGAGGAGATGGGAATTTGCTGGACAGCAGTGTTTCCTATTCGTGTTCATTTGTATTTGACTTCCTAGAGCATAGATGTGTATCTGTTATCAAAGTACAGGGGCAAAGGAGAGACGAAACAGGGATCCAAACAGGAAGAGAGGACCGAGTAAACATTGCATCGTGCCGAGGAAATGATGCACATTTTTACAATTGCCGTTGTCTTTTTAAAAACTATACCTATCAACATTTTGAATAAACAAACTCAAAAATCCGAAGGAAAAGCAGACAGGGCCACCTTGTTTAATTGGTGGAAAGTGATAGATGTTGTAAGCAGAGATGCAGCCGTGATTCGGTGTCACAGGCCGCCAGGAGCTGCTGCGTGCCAGGTGCCGACATGGCCTCTGCTCCTGCGGTTCTCTCCGGCTCACTGGGGAGACAGGCACACGTGAAGGCACTGGAGAATAGGACGTGGAAACAAGCAAGTTGCTACAGGATGGCTCCTACTTGAAGTGCGGGGGGGTGGGGGTAGAGGCAGGAGAAGGTAATGTGGTCTGAGGAGCTGGCACAGGCTTCTGGAAGGAGGTAAGACATTGGCACCAGCAGCTCATGCCAGTGTGCTTGGCGATACTGCTGGATCCCTTACCGGGCGCTTTTCCATTCCCCTGCACAGAAAGCCGATTCTGCAAATGCTGCTAAGAACCCATGCCTGAGAGTCCAAAAGATAAGGCTCTGAGTATCTGAGGCCACTGTGGTTCCCCGTGTGTGCCATCATGTCCTAATGCAAGTGGGCAGGCCTTTCCTCAATGGGTCCGAGAGACAGTATTCAAAGGGCACCAGAGGAAGGTCTAGGGGTTATTTCTGAATGGAAAAGGGAGTAGAGCCTGAGTTATTTATATATTATATGAACTCATATGCATACTTTTAGCTTCAATAGTTTCTGCGGGCTTGAAGAAGTGTCTAAGAACCCATTTGGCCAGCTGTGTTCCCCATCCGGGAGGCAGTGTGGACAGTGAGAAGAACATGGTTTTTGTGTGAACTTGGATAGGTTCTCCGTCTTCTCTGAGCTGCAGTTGCTGCATCTGTAAAGTGAGGCTAAGAAGGCCTCCTGGGATCATCTGTGAGGATTAGGTAAAATGATTGACACGAAAGTACTCAGAGCAACAATGGCAAGTAGTAGGTGTTCTTTGGATGATTGTTAAGGCAGTTCTGTGGCGTCCGGACAGGAAGGCCCCTTGGTGTGTGGCAGCCTGCATCTCTGAGGTGGGGTCTACCTGGGGACAGAGCCAGCTGCGAGAGATCTGTGAGGTGCGGCAGGATAGGGTCTGACGGCAATTGCTCATCCTCGGCAGTTTAAAAATGACATTTGCTTGAGCTCGCGTAGGTGTTGGGGATGCTTCCCCCTCCTTCATTTGCGTTTTGCTGGATTGTCAGCAGATGTTATCGGATCCGATGTTCCCGGGAAGTGCAGGCCCCTCCCTGGGGGTTGCACTGGGAGGCCCAGGGGCGCGCGTTACCTGCAGCGGGTCGGGCGGGCTGGTTGCGACCCGTTCCTGGTCCTACCCTCCCGGAGGCCCCCAACTCCCCGCCGGTGCCCGGCTCGCCGCGAAAGCAAGCTGTGCGCACGGCGCCCTCTGCTGCCGCGGAGCTGCCACTGCGCCGGTGCCGCGCCCCCGGCCTGCCCGGACCCGCCGAGAGTGACTGCGAAGGCCCCGGCGGGGCCGCGCGCCGCCACCGCCACTCGCGGGTGCCCTGGGTCCCCGTGGACCACAGGACCCAGACCCGGGGGTGCCCTGTGCCTTTCAGCAAAACTGTGCCTAAGACGAGACGCTCTCTGGGCGCTCGGCTTTGCCCCCGAGGGCGCCGCGGGTTCCTGCAATCGAATGCAGCCTGGGTTCCCACCGCGCCCTCTCCCGACCCCGGTGCCCGTCCTGTTCCGACGGCGCCACTGCCCGCGCTCATCCTGCAATGGCCTGGCGGCTGCCGTCTGCTGTCCTCGTCACCATTTTCGTTTGGGGAAGCACTTAAGGGAGCGAGGGAGGCGCCTCTTCTGGCAGCCTGGCCCCAGCCCCGCGGAAGCCGGGAAGACGTCCGCGTGGCCGTGGAGCGCTGGCGCGGCCTTTAAAAAACCCTGTATTTGATTAGACGTAGACGTGGACTTTCACCCCCGCGCAGCTTCAGTCTATGGCTCGGCAAACTACCAAAGTAAACTAGATTTAGCAAAGGGAAAATAAATTTGTGAGGGCCTGCTGTGCCGAAATGTGGGTTGCTCTCAGCCCCCGCGCTTAAGGAGGGCTAAATTATCATTAATACGTGGACGAAGTTTATAGTTCATCACTGATACTTTTGAAAGGCAACATTCCAGGCCTTGTCTACCTCTTCCTTTTGCAAATGTGGATGGGATTCAAAATGCGTGCCTGGATCGCCTGCACATTTTGAACTGCAATCTAATTATCATTCATTTCTGAATTTGGCCATAGGGCTTGTAACACCGGCCTTCATTTCCCCCTTGCTCGGTGTTCTTAATGCCACCGAGATTTCCCTCCGCTCCCTCCTAATGAGTTGTATTATTGAAGAGCAGGGACCGGGAGGCTATGTATTCAGCCTTTCAAATGTTCAGATGTTTTTAATGGCAAAAGTAAGAAGAGTTATTGTTGTCTCAATTATGGCATTATCATCTCTTACTTGAGTTTTTCCCCTTCCCTCTCCTTTTATATAAAATCGACAGGACAGGTTTGTCACAAGTAGAGTGTTCCAATTGAGTACCCATCACCAAATGGTTTTCTCTGAAAGGCAGATAGGTAAGAGGTTGGAGAGAGAAAATGATACGGGAAATACAATTGCAAGAAACAATTGCACGTCACCTTTGAGAAAACCCAAAGCTTACAGAAGCACTCGCATTGTGTGGGTCTTCTTAAAGGTTCATTTCTCTTCTTCTTCTTTTTTCCTTACCTATCCTCTGTATTTTTAGTTTTAGTGTTGCGCAGGTGCCAAGTCCAAAGTTCAAACTCGATGTCTTCTGCTGGTGTTCAGATGCTTGCTTCCCTCGTGACTGTGCAACCTCCTTGCAGGGGAAAAACCTGGGAGGGAATACCAGTGGAAATATCAAAGATTTCCCACTGCCCAGGACTTAGCACAGGCCTGTATACCTCTGGTTTAGAGAGAAGTGAGCTGGACCCCTGAGAGAAGGAGGCAGAGAGCCTGAGGGACATTGTTTTGTATATTTTGATCTTGGAAGATTGGGTTGGTTGGTGGGCCTCAGGTGGACTTCCAGAAAGGGCCATTGGATATTTCCATGGCTTTTCTAGCACTTTTCAAGGGGGGAGGGATGGAAGGAGTGGCCTGGCCCCTCTGTGACCTTGCCCTTGATCTCCAGGCCTGGAGATGGGGACCTGTGCCAGCCCCAGGCTGCTGCCGGGTGGTGGGTACATCCAGGAGTTAAGCTTAGAATCTCAGTCCCACGGGCGCTAGTACTGCAAGGCTTCCCCTCGGATGCTGCGTCTCAGTTTCTTCACATGCAGAAGGGGAGTGACAAGCTGGAGGCCTGAGTGGGGAGCAGAGGGTTCATCGAGTGGACAGCTCTTAGGAAGAGGTCAAGTTAATATAGTTCTTTCGTTCTTTCTCTCTCTCTCTCTCTCTCTCTTCCTTCCTTCCTTCTTTCCTTCCTTCCTCCCTTCCTTCCTCTCTCTCTCTTTCTTTCTCCCCATGCTCACGGCGTGTGGAAGTTCCTGGGCAAGGGGTGGAACCTGCACTACAGCAGTAACCCAAGCCACAGCAGTGACAACGCCAGATCCGTTACCTGCTGAACTATCAGGGAACTCCTGTAGTTCTTCCTGTCTTGTTGAGAATGTGGATCCTGGGAAGTCGTGTGTGTGTGTGTGTGTGTGTGTGTGTGTGTGTGTGTGTGTGTGAGAGAGAGAGAGAGAGAGAGAGAGAGAGAGAGAGAGAGAGAAAGGGGAGAAGACAGAGGGAGAAAGAAGCCTTCCACTAGAATTCCTTTCACAAGGAAATAGTGAAGTGCAGTTAACTCCTAGGAGAGAGGAGCACTCATGTTCAAGGGGAACTAATGTCAGGGTGAGCCCTGCCCTGCGATGGAAATATTTGAGTTTAGAAACCCACAGACAAGGCTGCATTACAGAGCTGAGGCCTTATCTCAAAGCCGACGGGACGCTGAACCCTCATCACACCGACCAGTAAGGTAGAAGGCCATATCCAGAACAAGGAGCAGCGCTGAAACCGGGGCAGGAAGAATGGAAGTTAGACCCAGGAAGAACTCTGCATGTGAGGGCCATGATCGGCGTTTGGCAGAGGAAAAAATGCAGCTTCGTTCCGTGGAAATACAGTATTTCTGCAGAGCCCTGCCTGAGAGCACAACCTCGCAGATGGGCGGGCGGTGCAGTGGCTGCTTCTCCAGGCGCCTTTCTGCTTCACATGCTCACATAAATACTCCTTTCCCCTTGCTGTTTTCATCGGAAGCTGAAATTGATAACTTGCCTGTAGGATTAGACTGGCAAAAAGAGATTTCCAGAATCAAAGTTTCCTCTTTCCTGAACAGTCTTAGCAGCCCTGGAATGATTTTTATTCCAGGAGAAGCTTTTTATTCATATGCTCACTTACAGACAGACACCCGCCAATTGCCTGACCATCAGGAAGATTTTAATTTTCACAAGGCGGCAAGCGGTTTTGGTTGCCATGGCGTTTGTCAATATCATTTTCACCGTATAACCTCTTACGGACCTTTCATTTCTGTAAAACCAACTTGGGATTTCAATCCTACTGCTGCTACTTTTTTATTTTTTTTTTTTTTGGCCAAGTGTGTGATGGTTATAGTATTAACAAAGCTTTCTTGGGCAATGCTGACTCTCCTTTTCAAGGATTAATAATACCAGGGTAGCTGTGACATTGCAGTTCTGTAAAAGTCTTTATCAGGATTTCTGTACAGATGATGACTTTGAATGTTGCATTCTTTCCTGCCTGGCTAGAAAAGTAAGCGTTTGCAACTGTATTTAAGGGGAAATGAGTATCACTAAGTGGGAGTGGGGAACATATGTGACATGTCACATAAGCGTCTAAAATGTCTCTTCCCTCATGGCTACGATTGCAAAAATTCCCTTTGGGGACTAGAAGTCAAGTCCTTCTGGAGGTGGAGTTAGCTTTTATCAGAAATGGGCTGGGACATTTGATATTATAGTTCTTAATTGATAGAATCTCAGTTTTGGGGTTGCCCTGAGGAGAATGGAACCAGCTCTGTCTCACATTGGCTTTGAAGTCCAGGCTGATGGCGTCCTCCCTGCTCCAGGAAAGCAGGAAGAAGCTATTCCATCAGGAGGCTTTGTTGGGTGAGCAGGCGAAGCGCCCAGGCGGGTCCATTCAAATTGAATGAAGGAGGAGGCTAGTGGTTTGGTTTGGCTTTAGTGTGATGAGGGCATGGGGTAGGGATGAGGCTTCCCTGAGCTTTTGGTGGTTAGAACTTCCCTGCTGGTACGAGGGGAGGGATGATTTGGGCTTGTACACATGTGGGGCCAACGGGAAAGGGGGCTTGAAAGCCATCAACAATCAAACACAAAACATGGAGTCAGATTCTTTATTCCAATTCATCCCTGATGTTTCACTCATGACTGAATGGTGCCGTATTTCACTGAATTGAATTTGAACTGGTTTAAGGAAGCCGTTAGGATGCTCTGGGAGGCCTGCAGCCTGAGACCGGGGAGGGTCGTGAACACTCCTTTGAGTACCTTGTTCAAGAGCCCAGCATTGTGTATTCTGAGCAGTGAAATGAATGCCTCGTTCACTATCAGTGATGTCGGGAACCCTGAAGAGGATAAGGAGTGCCTTGCTGAGACCTTGTGTTGTAGCGTTAAATACACACAGCGACATGTGTGACCTTGATTTATGTCTCGGGTATCTGCGAGGCAATAAATCCCCAGAGTTCCTTTCCCCAAAGGGGCAGCCTTGGATAAGGAATTGTTGTTGCCGTTGGTCAGACCAGACAGCCAGACCATTGGCTGTGGCCCAGGAGTCTGCAGAAATATGCACATGGGAATGGTTGCTAGCCAGGGTATCCTCTAGTGCTAAGTGATGGCCTGTGGCTGGGTCAGTTTTGATGACACTTGGGTCCTGTCCCTGATTAAAGACATCCAGGTTAGATGACAGTCAGCAGCAGCTCTCCAGCAGCGCTGTGGTCTGTAAAGCATACAGACTCCCCTTTCTGATTTGAAGTTGATCCCAAGAGGCTCCCCAGATGATCACTGAGTCGGGGAGAGGGGTCATCTCCTTCAGCACTGCTGGCTCTGCCAAGGGCAGGAGGACAGGGGAGGCCACCTGTTCCTATAGGTGGCATGTGCCAGAGGGCCCAGGTTTGCCTCCATCATCTAAGTATCATTGTTACTGCAGTCAGGAGGGACCAAAACGCCTCCGTGATCAAAAGCGTACAAGGGCCGCGGTGGGGGGGCGGGGAGAGGCTCCTGTGAGAGTCTCCCTCTCCAGAAGGGCCCAGAATGCAGTTGTTGCTCTAATGGCAGGTACCACGGGGCTCAGGAGACCAGTCTTTGCACCAGAAAAAAAAAAGATTTCTTTACCTAGACAACTTATGGCCATCCCAGGTGGTCTGGAGACTCCGGGAGGCTGAGAGGGGGTTGCTGAAGCCTCCACAGTGAAGGCGTCTCTGGAAGACACCGACTGGGCATGCGCGTTGTCTCCAAGTTTGGACACATTCTGGCGCCTTTTGCTGGTGGGAACCTCATTCATGATGGGCTGGTTTGTAAGTAACAGCATAGTGGGTTGAAGTAAAATTTGGAAACAGGAGTATGTTGCCTTCGGGACCCCAAATATCTAAAAGATGTTTGGCTTCTTTTAAGGACGCGGGTGCTGAGAGGGTCAACAGGTGTTTCCTGACAGTGTCGAGGTGGGGTGGCCCTTGGCTGGCCAGGTCATTCCCAGCAGTTCCACCAAACGGTGGGGCCTAGTACCCTGTGTGGGGCCGTGGCGCATCCCCTTTGGGAGTGTTTTTATGTGAGTGATGTCAGACGAGTCACCTCGGAGGAAGGGGTCATCAGTGCGTATGACACCTGTGCTCCTGAGGAAAGTCGGATGACGCTGAGATTTTCCCTGCCAAGAGTGTGTGCAGGAGTTCCCACTGTGGCGCAGTGGATTAACGATGTGGCTCATCTCTGTGGCATTGCGGGTTTGATCTCTGGCCCAGTGCTATGGGTTAAGGATCCAGTGTTGCCATAGCTGTGACATAGGTTGTAGCTGTGGCTTGGATTCAGTCCCTGGCCCGGGAACTTCCATGTGCTGCAGGTGCGGCCAAAAACGGGGGTGGGGGGTGGGGATTGAGTGCAGTGACAGGGTTGTTGAGCCACTGCCTATGTAGCTGGTGTATCACGTCTCTTTGGAGATGAGGACACACTTCCGCTGAGAGACGACGGAAGTAGGCCCTGAATGGAACATGCTCGCCGCATCTTTAGTAGCAGAACATTTTCTAGTTGTTAATCGGATCCAGTAATTTTAGTAAAATTAGGTCTGGGAGCTGTGTAGTCAAACATTTAATCTTGCCCAAAGTCAGGTCCAGCCTTTGCCCTTGGCTTCTTGGAGGTAATAGCTAAGTCCTTGAAATACCATGCCTGATAGGAATATCTTTGTTTGCCTCAGGACCACATTAACAGCTGATCTGGGGTGGGAGCTTTGGGTCATGGAGTGTCCCTTGACCTCTGGAGGGTCTGAAGATTGAGGCCAGCCCCATAGATGAGCAACCAGGTTCACGTGATCCAGCCCCACTAAAGACTCTGGACTCAAGGCTCAGGTGAGCTTCCCTGATGGGCAGCACTCCATGTGTCTTGTCACATAGCAATGCCAGGACAGTAACGCCGGCCAGGACTCTGTGGGTAGAGGACAGCTGGAGGCTCTGCGTTCAGAGCTTTCCTGGACCTTGCCCCGTGTGTCTCTCCCCTTGGCTGATATGAATCTGTATCCTTTCCCTGTAATAAGCTTGAACTGTGAGTGTAATGGCTTTCAGTGAGCTCTGCGAGTCCTTCTAGTGAATTATAGAAGCCGAATGTGGTCTCAAGAACCCTGAACTTGCGACTGGTATCAGAAGTGAGGGCAGTCTTGTGCAATGCACTCCCTCCAGCTTCGGATGGGGCCTTCATCGGGGTGCCATGGAATTAGGTTGAAGGGACTGTGAGACACTATTCATTTGTATCGGGCTTGAGCACTGCGGAAACTGGGCTGTTAAAGGGAGAGACAGTAGGAACAATAGTCTTTTCCTTCAGTAGCTTCTGTAGAATTTATTGGTCTTATTTCTTGAGGGCCTTGTGTTAATCTATAGCGGACCACATTACTGATTTTTAAACAGCAAGGAGAATGTCCATGTGGCTCCATTTTTGCTAAACCAATTGTAGATACCAAATATTTAACTCTCTTTCAATTTGCTACTGCCCGGGTCAGAGCACTCACTGTGGGCTATGTGAGAGCTGGGGGCTCTAAGACCATGGGGAATTGAGTCAAGGCAGTCGTTCTGATGGTTGAGGTGAGGCACGCCTTTTCCCCCTCTGCTGGTAATTCTTTCTTCTTCTGTTTGGTAATTCCTGCAAGAGTAGAGAGGATACTTCGTTTAGATTTAGTGAGACCTGCAGGTGTAACTGTGATTTGGGGCTCAGTATCTACTAAGGCCGTGAAAGTGTGCCATTTGGTGCATATCAGCAGATGTTAATGTTCATTTAGAAACTTGTTTTAGACGTGCAAGAGCCAGTCAGCAAACTTTTACTTTTCTGTTGCGTAAATTATTCCTGTACAGTTTGGATATACGGCTGGGTCAAATTTCAAGGCTCTGTTTCAGCCTCTCTCCTCCCCCTCCCCCTTCATCAGTTTTTTCTTGTTCAGCTCACTTTTTGTTTCGGTGGGTACTGGATGTCCCTTGTGTTGGAGGACTCCTCTCTACCCTGGTCATGGTCATAAGATTCTCCAGAGAGTCCCAAATCAGTGTTATCAGGGATAGGGACCTTTCTTACAGCGATTATTGTTTTATTGGGTCTAGACTCTGGGCTTAGGTGGAGTCCGAACTAACCTCCTGGCGTGAGGTCAGATGTGGCATTCAGTCCTCCTCGGTCCCGTTGTGGGATGAGGCGATGGCGTCCTCTGGTTCTTTCAGAAGGGGAGATGAAGAAGCATCACGGCTGCTCTTCCTAGGGGTCTGTGCCACGGAGCTACCGTGGGTGTTTTCGCCTGTGATTCTGAGGATCAGGAGCTTCGTTGCACCAGAGGCAGATAGAGTCCTGATGAGCCAACTGTTTTTAAGAAGGTGACCCCAGGACGCCACCTGGCGACTCTTCTTCCTTATGCCAGTGTCCCCCGTGACCAGCAGACTGCTCATGGTGTCAGTCTTTGTCCTGAGCACTGTGTAGACTAGGACCAATGCCAGGTTGCAACATACAACCAACAATCGCGGCGTGAGAGTCGCTCCCCTGAGTCTGACCTCACTCTTGGTTGGTTCAGGAATTGAGACACTGCGTTCCATCTGACACAGACAGGTCTGGGCTGAGATACCCAACTCGGGGCCCCTTTGAGGAGGGTCCCAGTACCTAACTCTTGGCCCCAAATGCAAAACTCCTGACATGGGCAGGTTAAATCAGTCACCGAAGCTTGCTAGGACTTATTAAATGCGGCCACAACGCCGATGCCAGCTCACTGGCAGGCAGCTGCAGCCAGCAGCGCAGTTCAAGGAGCACACTAGGTAGCCACTCAACATGGATAATTGCTGGCGGGCTGCAGAGCCAGTTAGTTAGCTGAAAGCAACAGAAGAAAGACCTCCAGGAGGTGGTGGTCATTTTTTAGAGAAGGCTGCTCTCAGCGCCAGCCGTCTTGGGGTCCTGAGGCATCCTTCCTACCCCCACCCCAAACTGGTTCAGATCTCAAGGCTGATGTCACACATGCACCAAGAGGGTGTGAAAAGGTTTATTATTCACATCAGAGGCCTTCTGGGAGAGTGGGGCAGGCATTCCAGCCCGTTCACTTGGCTCTGGGTTTTGGTGTGGGTAGAAGATGGGCCCGGGGTGCAGATTCCTGCACGCGGGTTGGGGTGTTCTTGGTTTGAACTCCCTCGCCAGCACTGAGGGAGGGGGCGCCTAGCTTTTCTTATGGGCTCGCTGCGTGTGGGGCAAAAGGGGAAAAGGCGGAGGGAGCTCGAAAGCTGTCAGATATCGAAAATGGAACTCGACTTTTTGTTACAATTTTCCTGTCATTTCACATGATATATTGCATGCACGAATACAGTTAATGGGAAAGGAAGATCAATAAAATGATGAAACTGCCAAATTACTTCAAGGGAAAATATCACATATTGAGTTCAGAGGAAATCAGTTGGGAGATCAAAGCGATCACACACCAGAGAAGCAAAAACAGAACTCTGGAATGAAATGACTTGGGCCAAAGCTAAAGAAAATGGAGCGTTTCTTGGCTGTGCCTTGCTCGGTTCCTGACGGCCCCAGACTGGAGCGGGAAAGGAAACACCCTAGCACTGTGCCATTTAATACATTTGCAAGAAAGCTCAAGGTGTTTTTTTTTTTTTTTTCTTTTTGTGTCTTCACCTGTGGCATATGGAAGCTTACCGGGCCAGGGGTTGAACCAGGGCTGCAGCTGCGGCCTGTGCCGCAGCCACGGCAACCCTGGATCCGAGCTGCATCTACAGCCTACACCTTAGCTTGCGGCTGGATCCTTAACCCACTGAGTGAGGCCAGGGATCAAACCTAAATCCTCCCAGAGAGACAGTGTTGGGTCCTTAACCTGCTGAGCCACAACAGGAACTCCAAGGTCCAGGTTTTTAAAAAGTTCTTTGTTGGAGTTCCCGTCGTGGCGCAGTGGTTAACGAATCCGACTAGGAACCATGAGGTTGCGGGTTCGGTCCCTGCCCTTGCTCAGTGGGTTAACGATCCGGCGTTGCCGTGAGCTGTGGTGTAGGTTGCAGACGCGGCTCGGATCCCGCGTTGCTGTGGCTCTGGCGTAGGCCAGTGGCTACAGCTCCGATTGGACCCCTAGCCTGGGAACCTCCATATGCCATGGGAGCGGCCCAAGAAATAGCAAAAAGACAAAATAAATAAATAAATAAATAAATAAATAAATAAAATAAAAAGTTCTTTGTTTATACCTCGTCCTCAGGCTCCCTGTTTCTCTGACCCCCACTTTGGGGGTAGCCAAATTGTTCTCTTTCAAGCTGCGCTGTCCAGTATGGTAGCCGCTGGCCATGGATGGCTGTTGAGCCCTTGGAACGTGGTCGCTATGAATTGAGTTGTGCTGTGAGTATAAAATATAAAGACCTAGGTCCTGGATGCACTTCCTAAGGCTGCTCTAACAAAGTACCACAAACAGGGTGACTTCCACAACGGAAATGTACTTCCTCGCAGTCGGAAGCTAGACGTCTGAGATGGCGGCGTGGGCGCGGTTGGTTGGTTGTCAGGCCTGTGAGGGACAGCGTGTCCCAGGCCTCTCCCCCAGCTTCCAGTGGTTGGCCGGCAATGTGTGGCGGTCTGGGGCTTCTGCTCTATCACCCCCATCTCTGCCTTTGTCCTTACACGGTCCTTTCTCTGTTTGTATGTTTGTCTCTCTATCCAGATTTTCCCTTTTAATAAGGATAACAGTCCGATGGGCTTAGAGCACACCCAGTGACCGCGTCTTAACACGATCCTCTGCAGACCCTATTTCCAAATGAGGTCCATTCGCAGGTACTGGCGGTCAGGACTTCAACATCTTTTTGAGAACTACAACTCAACTCCTAACCGATTTCAGTGACCTGGTATGATAAAAAGAATGTAAAATATCTCATCAATAATGGTTTTGTTTATTACATGTTGAAATGATAATATTTTGGATCTACTGGGTTACATAAAATATACTATTAAAATAAATTACACTTCTTTTCTTTCGGCTTTTTAAAATGTGGCTGCTAGAACAATTTTATTTTATTTTTTTGCCTTTTCTAGGGCCGCACCCATGGCATAGGGAAGTTCCCAGGCTAGGGATCGAATCTGACCTGCAGCTGCCTGCCTATACCACAGCCACAGCAATACCAGATCCGAGCCGTGTCTTCGACCTACACCACAGGTCACGGCAACGCCGGACCCTTAACCCACTGCGCGAGGCCAGGGGATCGAACCCGCAACCCCGTGGTTCCTAGTCAGATTCGTTAACCACTGAGCCACGACGCAACTCCCAAGAACAATTTTAAATTACCTTTATGGCTTGCATTTGTAGCACATATTCCACTGGATAGGACTTCTCTAAAGCAGAGATGGCCAAACTATGGCCTCAACACCAAATCTTGCTCCCTGCCTATTTTGTAAATAAAGTTTTACTGGCACCCAGCTGTAGTCATTCATGTATGTATTGTCTATGGTGCTGCCCGTGCTACCACAGCAGATTCAATTAGTTGTAACAGAGATCATATGGTCTGCAAAGTCTAAAAAACTTACGATCTGGTCTTTTATAGACAAAATTTGCTGACATCTGCTCTAAACAGTAGCACTGGTCCTGTCACTGTCCTGCTCCAGAGCCAACAATGTCTCTTGCTTATTGGAGACCCTTCTGGCAGACCTCCCCAGCTCGCTTTATGCCTCTCCCTTCCTGCTGATCAGCAGAGAGGAAGCTCTTTTAGGCCAAGGGCGGGGCCCACGGCTCCTCTTGTAGATCCTGGCACTCTGAGGCCATAAAAGATGTTCATAAAGTGAGTTGCAAATGGTAAGGGCACTTGGTTAGAAGGTAGGGTCTGGAGAAATGTGACTCCGAACAGAGATGACCTTTGCTGGACCGCCTCAGATGTGCGAAGGCAAACTCACGCGGAGGCTGTCCCAGGTTCTCCCTGCCGCTGCTGTCGGGGCCCTTCGGTTGTGGCTGCCAGTGCTGCTC
Source organism: Sus scrofa (assembly GCF_054392235.1). NCBI lineage: Eukaryota > Metazoa > Chordata > Mammalia > Artiodactyla > Suidae > Sus > Sus scrofa. Next base: position 122,358,322 of record NC_139401.1, read on the forward strand.
GTGATAAGTGCAGCTATCACTTCCTGGGAGCTTACTGGGTGCCAGGCTTTTTGCTAAAGGCATTATTTCATGTAGTCTTTCCAAGCCGAGGAGGCTGGTACAGTCAGTTCTGCTATAAACTCTTGTTTTGAAAAATGTGAATTTGTTCTAATGCAATTGCTGTATTAAGGAACAATTTGAGCATAACACGAACTTCGCGTTTGCTTGTGCACAATCTCTTCCATGAGAAACCGCACGCAGCCGAGTGGGCCCCACAGCATGGCCGAAAGCGTGTGCACGTGTGCCCAGGGGTGTGCATGCGCACACGCAGACACAGACACATTTCAGACATCCACCAGCTGTCTCAGGTCACCATGTGTGTCATGAGCCACACTCGCTCACATCTGCTTTACAAATTCCTGTCCCATTTCAGATCACCCTCCCTCCACCACTTCTCAAGCGGCAGCTCTCCCAAGGGCCGCTTCCGCAAACAAACGTCGTTAGTTTTGTTGTGTTTTTTTTTACGTGCCACATTTACTGTAGTACTGATGTCTTGAAGCTTTTGACATGTGTAAAGCTGTCATACATGTGTGTTTGTGTTAGATTCCTGTCCTTTCAGATGTGTTACTGGTGAAGGTTTTGAATCTTGTGTCTCTAAACTCATTTTCCCCCTGAGCCCTGTGGTTGTAACACGCAGTTTTGCGTAGCTCTGTGATTTTTCGGAGCTCACAGATCACATTATAGCAAAACCGACTGTACTATAATTACTCCCATTTTGCAGGTGGTAAAACGAAGGTCTCAAGAGGCAAAGTGATTCATTCAAGATCACACAGCTGGGAGATTTTGGCACTGGATTTTAAATCCAGATCTCTCTGACTCCATAACTTAAGCTCCTAACTATCACACTGTATTGCTGTATAGCTTATAAAATCATCCGTCTTTTTGGCTAAAAAGATTTAAAATCAAAAATTGAAGAGGTCGGGCGGGAAGTAGGCAAAAGCCTTTAGTTTACTTCTTGTGATGCTTTTGTTTTTTTGTTGTTGTTCAGAGGTTTAACAAACAGACCTCAGGGTTTGGTGGTTTTGTGGCTTTCCACATGTCTCCAGTTTCAGTACGGAGGGTGGGAGGGGAGGAGATTGGGAGCGGCGAGTGAACAGGAACTTCTTATGGAGGCTGGAGAGGAAATCAATTCTCTCCTTGCCTGGAGATGCAAACATAATGGAAAGATCTGGGCGTCTTAGGAGACCATAGAGTGAGTCAGCAAATCAGTGCTGGTTTGTTTTTTTGAAAGCTAATGTGATGCTGTGATGTGTAATAATAACAGGAATACAACCTGCAGGAATCATAAAATAACTCCTTAGCATTGATCAGGGCCTTATTAAAGTGGTGTGATCAGCTTGGGGTCTGTAATTGAAGAGGGAAGTGAAGATGTCACAGAGGAAAGAGAGCGCTGTTGTGGCTTGTCCCTGAATTCTGTGTGCTGCAAGGACGCTGCACACAGACTCCCCCCACCCACCCAGCTGTCGCAGTGGCTGTTGCAGTGATGTCACACTGAGCCTATAGGCTCCGCGAGTGAAAGATGGGGGTGAGGCATGGCGGGAGCAGAGAGCCTAGGTGGCAAAGGCAGAACAGGGGGTCAGACTAAGGGAAGCCAGAGAGCCTGAGACTAGGCAGGACACCTGCAAAGGGGCACAGCCGGCTGCCGCCTCGGCCAGGAGGCATTGTTTACACTTCCAGCTGGGAGTCAGGTGGGTTTGGCGAGGGAGGTCAGAGCGCAGTGCTCCGTATTGCTTGGTTAGGACTGCCGGGGGGGCTGTGGGGAATCTGCCCCAAGTGGGGTCAGGACCAGGGCTGGACTTGATCGCTAAGAACTCTCAAGTCCTTGGTTGGTTAAAAACAGAAGTCTTGATTGAAAAATCTGAGTACAAAAGCAATTATTGTAGGGAATTTGGAACATAAAGCAAAGCAAAAGAAGAAAATACCACTTCCTTCTTATCCTATCAGCCAGAGATAAGGTACTGGTAACACGGGTGTTTTTTCTCCGAGTCAGTCTTTTTTCCGTACGTGTGCTCAAGTATGCGTGAGGCATTACTACGTTGTTAAAAAGCTTAGCCTGCAGAGTCAGATTGCCCGGGTTTGAATCCTGGCTCTGCCACTGAGTAGCCTTGTGTCCTTGAATGCAGTTACTTACCCTTTCAGACTCTCACCTTCCTCACCTGCAAAAATCAACACGATGCCAGTAACCATCTGACAAGGATTGTGGTAAGAGTTAAACAGGGTATGTGCATCATGGAAACTTTCGGCATAGAGCTTGATCCACTGTCATCACTCAGTATTTTAGTCACTCGATGACTAGTATATATGCTGCATTACATACTATATATATATATTTTACTCATTTAGTGATTATTTATTGAGCTAGGTACTATGATATGGCAGGCAGTGTTCTAGGCGCTGTGTAGATCACAATAAACACCAACAAAAATATGTGCATACTGCATTTGTAGTTTTGTGTTTGGCTTTATCCACTTGAATTGTGTCATGAGCATTTCCCCTGTCATTAAATATTCCTTCAAAACACCACTGTCATTGACTGCATAGGAGTCCCTTCTATTAGTTGCCCAGCCCCCTAGTGTTGGCCATTTTGTTTGTCCATTTTGTTCACCATTATAAATGGGTATCCTTGCACATAATTCTCTTTCTGGATTTTTGTCTCCCCATCCCCATAGCTTGATTTCCAGAAAGAGCATTGCTGGGTCAAAAGCTTATGATGCAGAGAGCCAAATTGCTTTTCAGAAAGGCAGTTTCCATCATCTTGGTTAGATTGCTCCCTCTTCCAGTTGTTTAACTTTTTTTTTTCTTCTGTCTTTTTGCCTTTTTCTAGGGCCGCTCCTGGGGCATATGGAGGTTCCCAGGCTAGGGGTCTGATCGGAGCTGTAGCCTCCGGCCTACGCCAGAGCCACAGCAACGCGAGATCCGAGCCGCCTCTGCAACCTATACCACAGCACACGGCAACGCCGGATCCTTAACCCACTGAGTGAGGCCAGGGATCGAGCCCCCAATGTCATGGTTCCTCGTCAGATTCGTTCACCACTGCGCCACGATGGGAACTCCAGTTGTTTAACTTTTATAAAGAAATTCTTTCAAGATCTTGAAGAACTTTATTTTATGTTCTCTGGTGTGAGTAGCATCCGTGGAGAAAAGGAATAGTATGGGGACATTCTGAATATGAAACATTTTCTCACGCAGCCAGTCAGGGACTGGCCTTTGGCCATGGCTGTTGGGAATGTGCAGGGCAAAGCAAGGTGAAACTCTACCCAGGCCTTTCTTTCCATCGTCCTTCTCTTTGGGTGTCGTTCTTCGCCGCCGCCCTGGACTAATGCATTCACAAGAAGGAAGCCGATGTGATGTGCCACTAACACTTGAGTAGGAATGAGTTGGATGTGCCAGGAATGCTGGCATTTGAAATAGACTCAGGAACTCAGAGAAAGGAGTTCTAATGCTGATGTTTGAGGCATTGGGGCACCATGATGGGAGAGAGGCGCTCTCTGGTACATCACGTTGCAACCTGTAAACAATTGCCTTCCGTTTGCGCGCATGTGGATGAGGTGTTGTCTTTGCCTCAAGGAGCTTACACTCTGGTAGAGAAGACTAGAAAAGCACCTGCAACGCTACTCCAAGGAGACCCTGATACATGTCTGAGGAGAAAGCTGATATGATTTCTCGATGGACTAAATGGAGAGTATAAGAGCAAGCGAAGAGTCAAGGGTGTGGCAGGAATGGGGAGGCCCCTTTCCTGGGTGTTGGGTTGCGTCTTGTGGCACACCCAGAAAAAGCTGTGTTCCCAAGGGTTGTTATGTGTGGTTGTGCACCTGCTGTCATACACAGAGGCACCTGGCTTTGACAGCAAGGAGGTGAGGGCTAAATACAGCCCTGCTTCTCGCACCATGCCCATGCATACTGGAACAGGGCTGTGTCTATGCAGAGGGGACAAGAGTACCTTTCAAATTTGCACAAAGGTGCCACAGGAGCTGGTGTTGGCTGTGTATGCGCCTGGTGGAAGTGTGCTCATGAACAAGAATAAGCTTGTTGGATGAGCTCCTGACTTCTGGGGCACACACACTCCTGGAGGCCTGGACTGCTTGTCAGGTGATCCTGAGCCACCCGCTCGAGGGTCATTGCTAAGGCAGTTGGAAGACTTCATCAGGCAGTGTCACCATCTGCTCTGTGGTTCAGAATAGGCACCGTGGTTGTTTTAAAACGTAGCTGCAAATTCCTTGACAGAGCTCGTTGAGAGATGGGGTCTGTAATCCTCTCCTGCTAAATCTGGGCGTAGTGACTACTTCAACTAGAAAATTACAAGGGATCTGATGCTATGTGACTTCAAGGCTTGCCATCCAAGGCCATTCCACTTCTGCTATGTCCATTTTAATATTCATTCTTGGAAACTGAATCAACATATAAGAAGTATGACTTCCCTGAGGCCGCCACGTTGTAAGGAAGCCCAAGCTACATGAAGAAGTCACTTAAAGGCACTCTGGTTGGCAGTCCCAGCTAAATCCATCTTTTAAGTCCTCCCAGGCCAGGGGCCAGATAGATGAATCAAGAAGCCTCCAGGTGATTCCAGTCCACAGATATTTAAGTCTCTTCTCCGCCGAGGCCCTAAATATTAAGAAGTAGAAAAGAGCCTTCCCTGCTCTGCTTTTTCCCTAATCCCGATCCCTGGAATCTAGGGGTGCAACGAAACGATTGTTGTTTTACATCATGAAGTGTTTTGTTTTGAGATGCCGTGTCATACAGCAGTAGGTAGCTGGAAAAGTCACTTGAACTTCCGCGGGGAACGGAAAGGAGGGAGCAAGAGTGGAACTGGAGAGACCAGTGAGGGGCTGCTGCTGTAGTCAGGGTGGCCTGAGCTCAGGTGGTGAAAGAGGAGGTGGAGAAAAGTGTACGCCTTTGAGAGACGGGTAGGAGGGAAGATCACAAGGGCCTGGTGATGGCTTGGATGTAAGGGAGAGAGGGAAGTCCTAGGGGACTTCCAGGTTTTGCCTTGAGGGACTAAATGCATAGTAGTATCTTTTTTGTCTTTTTAGGGCCACACCCAGGAGGTCCCAGGCTAGGGATCGAATTGGAGCTGAAGCCACTGGCCTATACCACAGCCACAGCAGTGCAGGATCTGAGCCATGCCTGCGACCTACACCACAGCTCATGGTGATGGCAGATCCGTAACCCACTGAGCGAGGCCAGGGATCAAACCCGCATCCTCATGGATGCTAGTCGGGCTTGTTAACTGCTGAACCATGATGGGAACTCCCATAGTAGTATTCTTAAAGAGCAGAGGGAGACCAAGGGAGGGACAAATAGAGAGAGAGTGGGAATTGTGAGTGCTACTTGGGCCTCTAAAGAGCTCTTGCAATTGTCTTGACAAAAGGTGGTGGTGGCTCAGAGTTGGTTATTTGCAAAAGGGAAAGAAAGGAGGAAAATGGTCAAATTCAAGACCAAATAAAGAGGGAGCATCAACAGGACTTAAAATTGATTAAATTCTTAGGACACAGAGAACAAAAATCATTTAAAATATGATAAACTAGATATTATCAACATTTATAACTTCTTCTCACCAAATGACACCATTCAGAGAATGAAGAGATGAAGTTATGGACTGGGAGAAAATATTCCCAACACTAAGACAAAGGGTTTATATCCAGAACATGCACAGAATCTTATAACTCAAGAATGAAGAAATCCAATTAAAGATAGACCAACGATTTGAACCGATACTTCCCAAAGGGAAACAATACAAATGGCTGAGAAGCACATGAAAAAATGCTACACATCATAGGTCATGAGGGAAACAAACCAAAACCAAGGAGGACCACTGCACACTCTTGGAATCGCTAAAATTTGAAAAGACTGACTGTGGGGAAAGATCTGGAGCAACTCGAATATTTCTACACTCTTGGTGGGAATGTAAAATGGCACAACCACTTTGGAAAAAAATCGGGCACTTCGATACTTAACTAAGCATACACCTACCCTATGACCCAGCCGTCCCACTCTAGGCATTTCCCTAAGAGAAATGAAATGGAAGCATAGGTCCACAAAACCACTTGGAAAAGAATGCATACATGGCTTTATTACCTGCAACTGCAAATGACCCAAATGTCCATCAGGTGGTGAAGGGATAAACTGTAGTGTAGTCATGGATCAGAGTTGCACTTAGCTATAAAGAGGAATGAACAAGCGCATAGATGAATCTCTGCGAAAGTGGAAGAAGTCTTATCCAAAAGAGTACACTGCTCTATGTTTCCATTTACATGAAGTGCAAAATAAGCCATGGTGAGAACAATCAGACCAGTGGGGCTCCAAGGGTGGTGTGTGTGTGTGTGTGTGTGTGTGTGTGTGTGAGCTGACTACAAAGGGGGCATGAGGGAACTTTCCAGGGTGAGTGAAATGTTCTTGATGGGGATGTGGGTTATTCTGGAGTGTGCATTTGTCAAAACTCATCGAATGGTACACTTAAGGTTTGTGCATTTCTCTATAAATTTTACTTATAAAAATCATAAACACGCAAAGGATGGACTAGTGGTATCAGCAGTGAGACTCCCCACAAGCACTTGCAATGAGTTGGGGCCTGGAGAGGCTGGATGAGCCCTTGCCTTCCAACAGCAGCTTGGATTCGACCTCTGGGATCCCTGGTTGGGAACTGCCACTGAAGCCAGTGATCTCTTTGCCAGGAGAATCACTTCATCGATCGGACCAAAGAGCCACCTATTCCAGTTCAGGGAGAGCCTATGGGTCAGCGGGGACACACCAGAGCTATTATTCTTGCTTTGCTCTTAAAATGTGGGAAGAGACCCTGGGAAATGGACTGTATTTCTGCAGTGAGAAATGGCCCGCGTGCACCTGAATCACTCCGGCTCGCCTTGGCCCTGCTCCTGTGTGCTCCTCCTCCCAGTTTACTGTTCTCTCTCGCTCGGGAGAGAACAAAGCAGTTGTTAGACGTCTCATTTGCCTGAGGACTTTCTATTACGATCAGTCCAAACACAACGAGGGAGAAAGCTCTTACTGTTGCATAATTATGTTCAGTAATTAGTAGGGCTGGGGAGTGTGAAATGACTTGCCGCGTTTGGGGCTTAATAGCATGACTCTGCTTTATTCGCAACTCTTTGCCGGTGCAGAAGTTCATAGTCCTGCAGGCATCCTCATTATGTGAAAACAACACAAACAGCTTTCTGAGAAATAGGTGGGCTCATGAGAGACGCAGATCAGGAGAAATTGGGGGAAATGCAACCCTTTTAAGGGCAGCGCTGTTTATCTTTGAGATTTTTCTTTGCCATGACTGCTAATGAATGATCCAAGATGTTCTTCTCTTTGCAGCGCAGCGGTTTTTCTCCTGCTTGTTGCCGAAAGGAAGCCAAGAGGCAGGGGAGTTGGGTAAGTTTACAGTAGTGTTGTCTGGATTACACATTGTGATTCCGGAAGTCTGGCGGGTGGAATTCAGAAGCTAAATTTCTGGTGAGAAGGCGATGCTGTTTTTCGGTGGCCGCGAAGGAGTGCGCCTGTTAACATGAAGCGCTTCTCTTTCCTCGAGGTGGGGCAGCCAGTCTCTGCATTGAAAAGATAAAAGATCTTGCCTTGGAAGTGCTGCGTGTTGATGGTCCAGTGAGACAGGGGTGCCGATGTGGCCATTCTGTGTCGCTCATGCCCTAAATTGACCACGTCTCCCCTTCTTGTGTAGCCACGTGATAACAAAGGTGGACACGTCAGCATCTAGAGAGAGCACTGGGGGTCAGGAAGCCCAGGTTTTAGGCCGAGGCCTCTCACTGGCCCGCTGTATTGCTTGAAGCAGGAACTTTCTCTATCTCAGCCTCCTCATTTCAAAAGCAGAGGGGCCAGCGCCTACTTACCTACCCCTCCCAGGTTATTGTGAGAAAAAATGCGGAATGACACATGGCAGGGCCCTTCATGAGAATATGATACTCACATGGGCTGGTGGCGTCCGTGTGAAGTTGCTTGTCTCAGGTACAGCGTGCACGTGAACAGTAAGTGACGGTGGCTTATAAGCTGGTTATTCATGCTGGAATTAGGTGTGGTTGTTTTTGTGGGAAATAGCCGGAATGAAACTGTTTAGCCATGGCTCGAGCTAATTGTCACCCAGTAGACATCTGTGAGCCCCGGGAGGGGTAAATGCAATCCTGTTGCCAGATGGGCTCTAGGATTTGAATGGCCAACAGCCAAGTCGCTGCCTGTTGGTCACACGTAGTAAAGGAGTCAGGCCACCTGCATATTCTACTGTATCTCTCTGGTGCTTGTTGCTAAACATGTGGTTTCCTCCGGGGAAGCAGGCACTACATGCAGAAGGCTGCATTGCGAACCAGAGTTTTCTGAAGCCTGGGGAGAATAAAACAGACCCTGAGATGAGGGGGTGCACCTAGCTCTGTGTCAGTGGAGTTGGTAAATTCTTCAACTCAGTCTGATGGGGAGGTGGCGTTGCTGTTTAACTGTTTTGCCTGGTAGATGGGGTACCACATCCATGGAAGATGCACGTTTAAAGGAATGAGAACATCAACTGTACTTCCTGCTAAATTATACTCCATACAATCAAAGGAGTTTGGTTGATCAAGAAGCACTTCTGGAGTCTTGCAGCTTCTCTCAGCAACGATGTGAACGTGGGTCATCACTGAATTATAGTCAATCACAATTTATAGTGTACACATTACAATTTCCCATAGTAAATTGTAGATCATATTGCCTTATGGTTATAAACTGCCTTAGAGTCTGCATGCACTGCGGAGTACTGTGTAGTGTCCCGTCCTCTCATGATGATTTTGAGCATCACAACAAACTTGTGCAGTAGGTATTGAGATTTTCTGTATCCTCCTGATGGGACACAGTGCAGAGAGGTGAGGTGACTTGCTTCAGGGTCACACAGCTAGAAAGGAGAAGAGACAGGACTTGAACCCAGGTGACACGGCAGTAACAAGAATCCTAGGTTAGTGTGCAGCACAAGCCAATTTTAGCTATAATACTGTGGAAAAGATACACTGGTACTTTAAATGAACCCTGTTTGCCTAAGGAATAGGGAAAATGATTGCTCTTGGTTTTGACTTTTGGCCAATATTAGGGGTTAAATAAGCACTATTACCAAGATTCCAAGGAATTTAACTAAGCTTTAGTGGCTTCATTCCTTCTCCCCTTCTCCCTCTCTGCCTCGCTGCTCAGCCTGATCTTCTCTAGGAATGAATGCAGTGTCATTAGAGAAAAACTGGAACTGTCTTAGAAATGGGAGAAGTAAAGCAGTCAAATGGAGTGCGTCCTTTGACCAGCAAGTTGCATCATCAATAAGCAATTGAATGCCTTCTGTGTAAAGAAAGGGAGAAATGCTTACAGAGTACATTTCTGAATCAACAGTGATAGTATTTATTGGCAGTGTCGTCAGGCTGAGAAATCTCTTAGCAATGACAAAAGAGCAGGACTATATTCGGTTCATATTGACTTTACTGAAGAGGTACATACACTTGCTCCATGGTTCTAGATGTGTTGCAGGCTTAGGAATGGGTTTCTGGTTTGTCTCATAATCATAAAGACTTCGTTCAATCAAAATGTGTATTTGGCAGCCCTCCCCGGACTGTACCCATAGCTCTTTACCCAGTCTTTCATCAATGCATGCTTCAAATGGTTACAAATTGATATTTAGAAAATTTTTACTCTCCAGTAGGATAGGCACGTGGGGAATTTGCAGTAGTATCTGTGTAGGATATTGAACTAACTGATGGAGCATTGACCTAAAAGGGGATTTGGTGTCTGCTGTACTACAAAAGAGAGGAATTCTTTTTTTTTTTTTTTTTTTTTTTTTTGGCTGCACCCGCAACGTGTGGAAGTTCCTAGACCAGGGCTTGAACGTAAGCCACAGCAGTGACAGCGCCATATCCTTAACCACTAGACCATCTGGTCACTCCCAGGAGAGGAATTTTCTTTTTTGGGTATTTATTTTTTTAAATTAAAGTATAGTTGATTTACAGTGTTGTGCCAATTTCTGCTGTACAGCAAAGTGACCCAGTCATGCATACATATATCCATTCCCTTTCTTATCCTATCTTCCATCATGGTCTCTCCCAAGAGACTGGATCTAGTTCCCTGTCTGGTGTAGTAGGACCTTACTGCTTACCCACTCTAAATGTAAATAGTTTGCATCTACCAACCTCAAACTCCCAGTCCATCCCACTCCCTCCCTTCTCCCCGCTTGGCAACCACAAGTCTGTTTTCTATGTCTGTGAGTCTGTTTCTGTTTTTGTAGATAGGTTCATTTGAGTCATATTTTTGATTCCACACGTAAGTGATATATGGTATTTATCTTTCTCTTTCTGACTTGACTTCACTTCGTAGGAGAATCTCTTGTTGCATCCATGTTGCTGCAAATGGCATTATTTTGCCCTTTTTATGGCTGAGTAGTATTTCATTGTATATATGTACCACATCTTCTTAATCCATTCATCCGTTGGTGGGCATTTAGTTTTTTTCCATGTTTTGGCTGTTTTGTGAATAATGCTGCTGTGAACATAGGGGTGCACATATCTTTTTGAATTATCATTTTGTCTGGATATATGCCCAGGAGTGGGATTGCTGGATCATATGGTAATTCTATAGTTTGTTTTATGAGGAATCTCCATAGTGTTTTCCATAGTGGTTGTACCCATTTACATTCCTGCCAACAGTGTGTGAGGGTTCCCTTTTCTCCACACCCTCTACCGCATTTGTTATTTGCAGACTTATTGATGGCCATTCTGACTGCCGTGAGGTGGGACCTCATCGTAGTTTTGATTTTCATTTCTCTAATAATTAGTGATGTTCAGCATCCTTTCATGTGTTATTGGCCATCTGTATGTCTTCCTTGGAGAAATGTCTGTTTAGGTTTTCTGCCCATTTTTCAATGTTTTTGTTGTAGAGTTGTATGAGTTATTTGTATATTCTGGAAATTAAGCCCTTGTTGATTGCAACTATTTTCTTCCATTCTGTAGGTTGTCTTTTCATTTTGTTTTATGGTTTCTTTTGCTGTGCAAAAGCTTGTAAGTTTGATTTGGTCCCATTTGTTTATTTTTATTTCTGTTGCCTTGGGAGACTAACCTAAGAAAACACTTGTAAGGTTGATGTCAGAGAATGTTTTGCCTGTGTTCTCTTCTAGGAGTTTTATGGTGTCTTGTCTTATGTTTAAGTCTATAAGCCATTTTGAGTTTATTTTTGTGCTGCATGGTGTGAGGGTGTGTTCTAATTTTATCAGTTTACATGAAGATGCCCAATTTTCCCAGCACCACTTGCTAGGGACCGTCTTTCCCCCATTTTATATTCTTGCCTCCTTTGTTTAAGGTGAATGGATTGTAGGTGTCTGAGTTTATTTCTGGGCTCTCTGTTCTGCTCCATTGATCCTTATGTTGATTTTTGTACTAATACCACACTGTTTTGATTACTGTGGCTTTGTGGTATTGTCTGAAGTCTGAGAGAGGAATTCTTTTTTTTTTCTTTTTTTGGCTTTTTGTGTCTTTTTAGGGCCACACCCACAGCATATGGAAGTTCCCAGGCTAGGGGTCTAATCGGAGCTATAGCTGCTGGCCTATGCCACAGCCACAGCAATGCCAGATCTGAGCCATGTCTGCAACCTACACCACAACTCACGGCAACGCTGGATCCTTAACCCCCTGAGTGAGTCCAGGGATCGAACCTGCTTCCTCATGGCTCCTAGTTGGAATCTCATCAGAACTGCACCACAGTGGGAACTCCTGAGAGAGGAATTCTTTAACCAAGTTTGCAGGTGCCCTAGCTCTTGTGACCTGACTTTGGGGCCACTGCTTGGGGAATGTCATTAGAGGATGTTTCACCACTTGTACTTACTTCTAAACTAATATGTGGCATTTTGAAGAGAGGTGCAGGAGGCAAGTAAAAGGATCTGGTCTGAGTAGTACCAGACAAGCTCATGGGAAATTACTTTTTCTCAAATTTGTGTCTGATGTTTCTGAATGTTTCTACCAACTTCAGTGGCAGCAAATACAGCCTTTAAGAGGGATTATGTTCCTGCTCCGTGGTTCACTAATGTCAGGCAACATGCGCTGCTGAAAAAGATGGCAAATTGGGAATGCTCTCTCTGTGGCTGGCAGTCCCAGGAAAGCTGGGGAAAATGCAAAATCCTCATGATCAGTTCGAATTCTCATGGGGCCCACCAAGAGGGAAATTCACCAAAAATCAAGAGTCTCCATGGAAGCAAATAACATGGCAGAGGGAAAAGGGATCTACTTCCATACTTCTAACCTAGGGCTTCCGGCTTCTATTTACAGGCAAGAAAATCTGAATGCATTTAGGGTTATAAAGGTACAAGAGTATTGCTCTAGCATTTCTCGATGAAGATGGATTCTGTCGATGGAGCAAATGTGCAGCCAGCACGGTTAATGTTTATGGACATTACTAACTTCCTAGCAGTGCTTATTACAACATTTCACTGGCTTATAAAATGATGCAGACATTGTTGTGTGCTCAGGTTACATGTCAAACAAATTGTTCTCCCTCGAGGAATATTCAAAACCAGGCCGAGGAGGAGAAGGACTCAAGAGCTCTTAGAGGCTTGCATACTCACAGCACAAATAAAGGATATTTGACTGCGCCTTAACTCTGATAAAGGCAACCTCGAAAGAGGCAAAACCCTGGGGAAGAAATCGAGCATTTCCAGTTCATGTGGGAATGTGAGTGTTACTCACTAATGCGAGTATTATAGATACATTTTGTGTGGAGTGTGCTTTTCACGCCACATCCTCAGTTGGGCCTCTCCGCTGGGTTTTGCTTGAATTTGTTATCTAACAAAGTTAAACACAGGTCTAAGACAGTCACGACGTCTGGAAAGGTGAGAAGAGGAAGGTGGGAGAAAGCTTCAAGGGCCCAGTAAGCCTCCAATAAATCGCCCCAAATGATGGCTCTCTGGGTCGTTTAGGGTGAGGTTTTCAATGGAATCTAAGGGCAAATGCTAGATTTCATTAGTGCCTCTCCTAAATGGCTTAATCTGCTCCCTATTTTACTTGAAAAGAAGATCATGAAACCCCGTTTTTCCCTCCCATTGCTTGTTGATTGTGATGCCCCTAGGCATTTCAAAGGCAATATATAATCTAAGGGATATAAGATGACATTTGATTATAGCATCAATCCCATTCAGAGTGGCTTTGGGTTTTCTTTCACATTTACTCAAGGGCTAGCCACAGGTTGGGCATCCCTTGCTCGGGCTATTTTGAAGTACCCCTTTCTTTGCAACTCCCACATCCAGAAAGTCCCATTGCTTAGCCCAGGAATGTCAGGTTGGTATAATATCCCCAGCACCAAAACAATAACTGCTCTTTGTGTCCTTTTTGGCACTCAAATGCAAAAAGCTTGACACTTCACGAGAGTGTTAAAGTGGTGTGTTATTCGCCTGGAGGTAATTGATCCATGAAGCATATCTCTTACTTAGCAGTGTGGTTTGGTACATCAGGCTTATGCTGAGATGATTACTTCCTGTGCAATAAATATGCTAGAATATTTTACCAGTAGGAGCAGGGGGGCAGCTTGAAATATGTATTTAAAATCGTGGCAAGGATGAGCAACTGGCTGCTGGTTTGCCACTGCCCATTTATCTTCAAGCAGCCACCTGGCAGAAGGGCTTGCTCCCTCTTCTCACAGACATACATCAGACAAATAGAAACAGTGTTTTATACCAGCCATGAATTTATTCCTGGAGTAAACAGTTCCAACCAAAGGAGAGTTGTGGCGAGTAGTTTCCTGTTTCACTGTGAATAACCCCCAGGGAGCCAGTTGGGTTCCGGCCACTCCAAAGCAAAGGCCAACTAGCAAGCGGCTTCCACCAGTATCCCTTCCAGGACCTATGAATGTCTGCTCGAGAATGCAGACTTTCTGGGCCTTATCATTGCACTTAGAGGAGAAAGTTTGTTTTCTAATTCAGCAAAGAACTTCTTGATTCCTTGTTGCCTGTTTGCCATGACATTTTGAAAAGGCAAAGCAGATGCTAGATGTTGGGGAGGAAGAAGCAACCCTATTGTCAAATTGCACTCAGAGCCTGTCGCATAGTCCTTTGAATCTCCTCAGTGGTGACAAATCTTTGTCCTCTGAGAATACACTATGTTTGAACAAACAACTGAAAGTCATTAGAGCCCACACTGCTGAATAAGGTGGGTGATCATGCTCGGCAGCGAATGTTTTGGATTTCCAAATGAGCTGTGTCTCTCTGGGAAGGAGACGCATTTTCCTGTGTAGCTTCAAAGTGAGCTTTGGAGGCGCTTCTGGCAGAGAGCTGCAGAAATGTTGGAACATGGGATCGATGCTCATGTCCTCGGAATCAATGCATGTCCTCCCACGGGTGCAACTCGGAGGGGCATCGTTCACTTAGATACAGAAGTTCTGGTGGCTTGCTGAAAAAGAGGAACTACATTTTACTTTGTTGTCATGCATCGTATGAATATGGATTACAACACCTGGAGTTCTTTATAATATTTGCCCAATTCTGACAATACAGTTCTTAGTGGTGGCATCGGGGAGCACTCTGATAATGGACTTTGGGGTCAGGCAGACCTAGGTCTCCTTACTTGCTATGCTAGGTTTTGACTGTGTGGTAGGTTTTGACTTACCTTTCTTCATCTGTACGTATCGATTTCACCACACTTTTTAAGAGTTTCAAAGGAAGCTATACGCATAAAAGATTTAGTACGGTGCCTGGCACATATTATGGGCTCAATAAATTGTGGCGATTATCATTATTATTACCACTGCTACTATCACTATTATTGCTGTTGCTACAATGAGGTGGATCTCCAATGGGAGAGAAATGATTAGGAGACAGTTTTGTAAGCATTGCACTGATGGGATGACACTGGTCCAGGCAGGGGTGTGGGAGTGTAGGAGGTATGGAGGAAGGAGAATCAGGGTCATGGGTAAATGATGAATCCGGGGGGCATTTTGAGGACTGAATGAAGGTGATACCCATCTGTTTCTGAGCCTCCCATTTTTATCAGGTTATGTTTGTTTTTCAGGGATGTTGGTAATGAGAGATTTGTTTAGAGTTTATTATGCAAATGTTAGAGGTCAAAAAACCATATTGATGTCCTCCTCAATTAAGCTGGTAATATTGAAGACATTTAGACAATTAACTGCCTTGTTTATATGAACACTCTGTTAAATTAAAACATCCCAGACTGGCCGGAAATCACCCCCTCCAAAATAAACCCCCAAATAGATCAACAAGGTGAAATTTTAACCAGAGCTGAGTTTTCCTTTCTCTCCCAGCCACTCTGTGCTCATCAGTTTCATGCTTTTTGGTTACTTTTGTCTTGGAGTCCCTCTTTTTTGCTGATGAGTTTCAAAGTAATGAGAATATTTAAAGGTAGGCCCTGGGGTTTTGAAGATGTATTATAAACATGTTTTATATGCATTACAGTGACTCAGTTGATCCACAAGCTTAGTCGAAAGCTTGCAGGGAATGACTCTGACAGAGCTTCTGGTAGTAAGGGGATATGGGTAAGATGAACAACTGCAAATTCCCATGCATTGATCCTTGGAGGAAGTTGAATATTTGTAAATATCAATTGGAAAGCAATTGGGAAAATGCTTGTCTCATGCACTTCTGTTTCCTTAGTCTCCTCCCTGAGGTAAACATCACTTGTAGGATCATAAATAAGAAGGTGCAGAAGTCATGCTACTCGAAGAGAGGCAGATGTGTTGAGTGGTGGACATTTGAAGTGAAAGGCATTGTGGGAGGTGCCTGGGGCTGTTGGTTAATGCTTCAGATCTTTTGGATCACTGTTGCGTTAATCCTTTGGATCACTGTGGAATCTTCATCTCTCTCTATATATGTATATGTATATATGAAGGCTGCATCTGCAGCATGCGCAAGTTCCCCGGGCCAGGGATTGAACCCATACCATTGCAGTAACCAGAGCCAAGCAGTGACAGTGTTGACTCTTTAACCCACTGAGCCACAAGGGAACTCCCAATATTTTTTAAAATTGTGCTGAAAACCACATAGCATTTACCGTCCTAACTATTTGAAGTATACAGCTCAAGTAGTGTTAAATACATTTACACTGTTGTGCATCAGATCTCTGGAACTCTTTTCATCCCGCAGAATGGAAACTTTGTGCCCCTTAAACAACTTCCCATTTCTCTCTCCCCCCAGCCCCTGGCAACCCCATTCTACTTTCTGTTTCTATAAGTTTGACTATTTTATATACCTCATGTCAATGGAATCATGGAGTGTTTGTCTTTTCGTGACTGGTTCATTTCAGTAAACATAGTGTCTTCACGGTTCATCCTTGTTGCAGCATGTATCAGAATTTCCTTCCTTTTCAAGGCTGAATGATTTGCACTGTATACATATGCCACATTTTTTTTTATTCATTCATCGTCTAGGAACATTGACGTGCATCTTCTAATTTTAAGGGGACTTTCCCTCCACTTCCTACCTGACATTCTCACGTGGTGTAAAATGTCACGAGAAAAGAAGATCTTGGCAATTAGGGAAAGTGTGTTACAAGGACTGGCACAATGAGGGAAGAGAGAAGAACAGTATTTATTTAATCCATCATGATTCTTGCATGCTGAGGGAAACCCGCTAGCTATGCTATTTTGGAGTATAATTTAAAAAAGAAAGTATGAGCCAAAATGTCTTGGGATCAGTATCTCCAAATCTCACTTTTCATAGACGCTAGAGCTCATGTTTATTATTGAAACAATGAACAGATTTTCAACCTCTGTAAAGTTGAGTTGATGAATTATGTGGTAAAAAGAGAGAATGTAAGTGAAAACACCTAGCACAGGGACTAGTGACATAGGAGGCTCAATAAATGTTGATTAAAAGAACAGTTAACTTAACTATGAACCATTTCACGAGTATGGGGTTTGTGCCTTCTATGTGCAAGGCCCTACTGAGCAGGTAGAGTGGGGGATAGAACTGACTTGAGCATGTCAAAGACAAAACTAGGTCAGAGACATGCTTAACAAAAGCTGTTGATGCATAAACTTGCTGCAGTAACTGCTGAAACTTTTGTTTCGGTGGAGGTACGAAAGTGTGAGAAAGGAGGGTAAGTTTTTACAGAATATAAAAGAACTATTGAGCCGGTCTTGATTGGCAAGCATTCGATTAGTGTGGGAATTTTGGAAGCAGGGGGAACATTCTAATCGGTCTTCAGGTGCAGTTGGGAGTCCTTGGTTGGCTGTGTGGGGGTAAGCAAGCGTGTAAGGGACATTTCAATAGAGGAAAGATTATTCGGTGTTAGCAGTGGAAGACTGTCCAGGGCTGGCCCTTTCCTGGAACAAGTGGGGGTCAACGAGGTGTTTTTGCGGTCCAGCTGTCATCGTGCTCCTTATGGTGGAGGGCTGTCATGGCAAGCAGTTCTCAGGCACCTCCTGTGTGCCAGGTTCCTTGCATGTGTTAAATCGTTCCAATCAGCAGGAGAGAGAGAGGTACTGTTGTCATCCTCACTTTAAAGTGGCAAACGGCAGAGGTTAAATAACTGCCTGAAGACATAGATCTGCTAAGTAGCAATATTCTTCAGAAAACACGATCTATAGGGGCAGATGGGAAAGAAAGGACATTGGTTCTGTTACAGAAGAGAAGGCTAAGAGGTGTGCGCGGTGGAGAGGTATTTATCCTTATTAAGATCATCATCTTCATCATCATCCCTTTATACAATATTTATTAAGTGCCCTGGCACCAAATGCTGAATGAGGCCTTTGGGATCTCAAGAGAGAAGTAATAGATTTGTTTTTTCCTAGCAAAAAGAACATCTTGTGATTTTTTTTTTGGTTTGGTCATGCATTTCCCCCATTTTAAGATACTCCAACTTTGTCTTTAATTGCTATTGCTTCTAAAGGAGAAAATGAAAACAGTTGCAGACCAGACACTTCTCAGCATCAAAGATCTGCATTGTCATTTGTTAGAAGTCCCACTAAGAGACTGGAAAGACAACCTTTTCTGGCCAGCGAGGGAAGGGAGAGGGTCTCTCATCTCAGGTATCGAAGCAAGATTTAGATGATCTGATTTTGAATGTGATGGGCGAGAAGTCAAAATAGCATATTCAAAGTAATGTATTCTTCTACGTTCAGTTTAGGGCCCTGAGGTCTACGAGGAAGTCAGGGGGACTTTCTCAGGAAGTTTCCACCTTCCATTTTCCTTGGACTAGTAAGTAGTGTGGGTTCTAACAAGCACTGAAGGGGAATGAAGCCACTGGTTCTTCTGCCCCACCTGTAGGGCATTTCTCAGATTGTTTCATGGTTGGGGGTCAGGGGGATGGAAAGAAGTTTCATCTTAGAAACAATCACAGCCACCACAACTACAAACTCAAAAGAAGGGATTCAGGAGTTCCTGTTGTGGTGCAGCGGAAACAAATCCCACTAGGAATCATGAAGTTGTGGGTTCGATCCCTGGCCTCGCTCAGTGGGTTAAGGATCCAGCATTGCCGTGAGTTGTGTAGGTCGCAGACGTGGCTCGGATCCGGCGTTGCTGTGGCTGTGGTGTAGGCCGGCAGCTGTAGCTCTGATTAGACCCCTAGACTGGGAACTTCCAAATGCTGTGGGTGCGGCCCTAAAAAGCAAAAAACCCCAAAAAACCCAAAGCAACAACAACAACAACAACAAAAAAAAAACACGGTAGATAGTCAGTTTATCTCCTGGAATCCTATGAAATGTGCCCTTGCTTTCTCTTTTTTTCTACATGTGTGCCTGTCCCAGTGATTTTTCTTCTGTATCTATCCACCAGCGTTGCCACCTCCTCTGTCTGAGGACATTGATGGGTATATGGGTGTGCAAGAACTTGAGGCAGACAGGGAGACATCCGCTCTTCGATTGCTGCACGTGCAGGTGGGCAATGAAAAGCTGGACTGTCCGAGCTACCCTTTTATGAATGTTTACCATGCTCAGGAAGGTGTCCTGTCTGTTTTAATCCTTAGAAGGACCCAGTGGGGTGGGTACTGTTATTAGCATTCTCACTTTACAGACGAGGAAATTGGGATTCCAAGAAGTTAAGTAGTGTGCTCAAGGTCATAGAGTTAAGATAGGGGAGGAATTTGGACTCAAACCCAGGTCTGTCTGCTCTGTGGGGGCTGACGTTTTGGGATTTTCCTCTAACCCAAATTCCTAATTTTCATGTTAAGTACTAAAATCTGCTTATTAGCTCTGCCTTGTTTGGACCAGAAATTCGGGAGACTTTGGAGAGTTGGTGTGAAAATGCTGAAACAAATCCACGGCTGATGCTTAGCCTCCTTCTTCCAGCCTGGGAGACTTGGCCCTTTAAGTGGAAAGCAGAAGTCTGAGCACAGCCATATCAGGTGCAGGTGCTTCAATGGCTGTGCAGTGATGGTTGAGAAAAAGCAAACAGGTTCTAGAGAAACTCCAGCGGGCAGTTCTGGAGTCCTCTTTGGACTGAGCTCATTTACTCCCCCATTTTACTGGCTCAGAAGCAGGCGGAGAGAGTGCCAGTGGGGTCACCAGGTGAGTTAGTGGCATATCTTGGACTTGTCTCTGAGTTTCTCAGACCGCAACTCTGTCTGCTTGAGAACATTGCCTGACTTTGCACTTGGGGCATTTCTTCTATATTTGAATGAAGACCAGTGACAAGAACGGGTGGCAACAGACCTGGGATCTGGGAGTGAGTGGGTTTGCACTTCGTTAGGATGGAGGGCGAAAGAGAAGTGAGGACTGTTTTTCTGAGCTAACTGAGGAGCTGGGGTCCCAAGCAGTCGTGCCAATTACAGTCACTTTGCTGTGTGGATATGGCGTTATGAATTCGACTCCGTTGAAAAACTTAAACGTGTAGAATGCCGTCTGCTATAAAGTGGCCATTCGATGCCGGTGCCTGGGGTTTAAATAAAGTCTGCAGTTGAAAGAGGTGTGCATGTGGCCATGTCAGGCAAGTCCCAAGTGACTCTTGTCTCTCTCACAGAACCTAAGCACGTTGGGACCCAATTATCAACATTTTCTTTCTAATGAGCCTGATTAATCCACACGTACCGTAGAGCACACTCCGTATTAACAATCCCCATGCAAACACTTCACGGAGGTGCTTTGACTCTCCCTGTCAAATGTCATAAGGTTTCCAGAGAAAGTTCAGTGTAGCTCTGCAAACAGAATGTGCAAAGATCAACTCACTGAGGTCTTTCCCGGCCCTATTTGCTTTCTGTTGCACGTGTGTTTCCCCTGCCTTGCTCTCACAGCATCTTATGAAAAAGCCTTCCTGCTTTGAAGAAATGTAAGAGCAGGTTTGGGGAGATGGGGAAGCATTTTGTAAGGGCTTCTTCATCCTGATTTTTGCCTTCACGCTTCAGTTCTTTTCAGGCTCTGGATGGTTGGACCAGTGCTAATTGGTACAGCTGGTTTGGCATTTAAATGAGTTGAGTAGCAGGTGGAGCAGCTGATGGGGGACAAGACCTCTGGGAAAGCCAGGAAAGTGGCTCCTGGGGAGGGGGAAGAATCTTGTGGAGCCTGAGTCTTCTAGAAGCTACTAACAATGAGCAGTACCTCCCCCCTTCACCATCTCCTGCAAGCCTTGGGTGGTCACACAGCCACTCAGCTGCTCTTACAACCTGGGGCTACCAAATACCATTGGCACAGCCCATTTCGAGTAACAGATAATTCCTATTCCTTTTAAGCCCCTGGAATTTCCTGCCTTATTCCCTATGCTTTCCTCTCCAGCCCTGCTCTGTTTTATTTAGTCCAGGGCCAGTTTTCAGTCCTCTATGTCTTAATGTCTCAGCAGCATTTGACCAGGCGACTGCTCCCTTTTTCTTGAAATTCTCTCCTCCCTTGGCTTCTGGGACACTTTGCAGAATTTTCTCCTACTTCTCTGGCCTCCCCTTTTCCCTTTATCAGACTCATTTTTCTCCTCTTCCCAACTTACAAATGTTGAAGTGACCCAGAACTGTGTCCTGCACCCTCTTTTCTGCAGTTTCTCCTAGAAAATGATCTCATCTAGCAAAAAAAAAAAAAAAAAAAAAAAATCATCCTTACAAAGGCATGGAATATGCAAAGGGGATGCTCTGTATTGGGAAATAAGGTTGGGAATTCACTGTCCTATAGGGCTTCAGAATAGCCATAGTCTTACGTAAGCAGCTGCCTGGCCCGTAATCATTTTCAAGCAGTGGTTGAAAGGGTCAGGCAGACAAGTGTCTTCCCTTTCTAGGCGGAGAGCAGCCAGACACTGAGATCCTGGGGAACGTTACGTATTTGAGCACGGAAGTCCTTATTTTAACTTGCCTTACTTTTCCTGCATTATGGTCACATATTTCAGGTCCTTAAACCCAGGATAGTTATTGCAGCCAATTACAATAGCAATTTTCCCAAAGGTGCTGACTTTGTTCTGCAAATGGCACATTCATAATTACGTTATTTTTATGCATCACCGTAAAATATCGAATCATCTAATATATCACTAACAAGAAGTTTTAGAAAATTTAAAATAAATTGCTGAAAAAGTTGGACAGCTTTTTATTATTATTGTCTTAGAGCCAAAGCAGCTGTCACCAGCGATTGAAAATCACATCTGATTGGTTGGTATCAGCATCTGGGTTTTAAGTGAGGAACCTGGGAAAAAGAGCTCCAACTCCTATTTTGTAATAATCCCCCCACCCATCGCTTTTCTGCATTATCCTTTGATACAGGAATATGGCTGTGGTCTTCTATTCTGGAAATGTTTTGATTTTCTGTTTCTGATTCATGCACTTAATAACATTCCCAGGTATTATCTCTGAACATTAAACTAATGCCATTTGGGCACCCTGCTTAAAACCTAGACCTTTGGCTGCAGGAAAGGGATAGGATGGAGGAATTTCCTGTTAGTGCTATAAATGAGAGTTAGCCTGTAATACATACGAAATGACTGTAAGGTCCTAAGATAGATATTGACTTTTAAGCTTGGGAGGCTGTACAGGCTGCATGTAAGAATGCTGCCATTCCACGAAAGCTTGCTTGCTAGAAGCAACCTTTCTTCGGAATCTGTCTTTAGAGCCACAGGGGAAAACCAGGTCTGAGTACATTGGACTCACAGGTGGTGGTTGTTTTAACTAAAATAGCATCCCTTAGCTTTATACCCCTGACCCCCTCAACCACCCTCCACCCTGCAGGCCCAATAGACCTGGTTCCAAATAACTTATAACTGTTTGCAAAAGCTTGAGCCCACACCCCAAGGATGAAGACGTATGGTCACCGAGGACATTGCAAGGGTGGGCTGCAGGTCCCGAAGGCAGCTTCCCAGGAGACGGTCGCATACCTTAGGTCTTCTGTAGAGAGCGGAGGGCCTCCAAGGGGGTCAGCGTAACACAAAGCACACCCAGGTCACTGGTTAGGGTCTGATGTCACCTTTCTTTATGTGTTAAATGTAATAACTTTATTGTTTTTTCCCCCTGTTTTAAAAGTAGTTCATAGTGTGGTAATTAAAAAAACCCATGATAACAAAGAAGAAAATAAAATCTGTTGATAATCTTTCCCATCCAGAAATAGTCTTTACTAACACTTGGTGGTTATTTTCCCAGACATTTTTTCAACACAGCACAAACTCACAATTATCCATCCATTGGCAAGTTCTGTCCGTTTTACTTCTTAAATTTAGGAGATCTTATTGTTGCTTCCACTGTTACTACAATGATCCGGAGAGCTCCTTCTCTCCTGTGCTCAACTGCAGTACTTTCTAACTGGGATCTCTGCCTCCGTCCTTGCCCTTCTCCAAATCGTTTTTCCTCCTGTGGTCACTGTGTCCTTTTAGAAACACAAAGGAAATTATCCCCCTCTCCTCCTCCTCAAAGTCCCCCCGTAAGTGCTACTCTTGCTGTTAGGATAACGGCAGAACGTCACCGGCCTACAAAGACCTTCCAACCTGCCCATTTTCTTCAGCATTCTCTCATGACATTCTCCCTGCCACGCCCCATGTTAGCCACTGTGGCCTTCTGTCATTTCCTCAACGGATTTGCCATCTTGGAGCTTTTGCCCGAGCTACTTGCTGGAACACTCTTTTACGCTGCTTCCTCAGAGAGGTTCTCCTTCACCAGTCCGTCTCAATTATGCCTTCCCTGTCAGCTCATTTCCTCTGAGTCCTACCCGCTGCACCTGCCTTGGTCTGGTAGGCGTTTTCATATTGGGAACAAAGGGAGACCACAGTTGGGATTGAGCAACCCCCGAACGTACTCTAAAAGTCCTGACTTGTTTCCACCCCTTTTCCATGTTCTGTCTCCTCTGAGCCCTCACGGATCTTCTTGCGGTATCTTACTGGTCGCCGGGTTACTCTAGCCCCTTTGCTGAAATGACCATAGAGGTGTTTTTTTTTTTTTCTTTTTGCTTCTGCTATATAAATTTTTTCTCCATTTTATCTGTTGGCACTTGGTTCTTCTTTCCTGGAAAGTCACAGAAATCTTGGAAAGGCAGTGAGATTTCCAAAATGTATGGACTGGGAGTTAAGTATTTATACAATGGTAAATTGCTCAGCAATAAAAATGAACAAAATACTGATGTATGCAATAGCATGCCTGAATCTCTAGAATAAGTTGAGAAAGACACGAAAGATTATAGACTGTATGATTCCATTTACATGAAGTTCTAGAATAAGCCAAACCCATCTATGGTGAAAAAAAATCATGACTTGTTGCTACTGGTAGATGAGTAGGAACTGACTAGGAGAAGAGGCACAAGGAAGCCTACAAGGGTGATAAAAATATTCTACACCTTGTTAGAAGTTCAGGTTACGCAGGTTTATGCATTTGTCAAAACTCATTGAATAGCATGCTTAGGATATGTTCACTGTATCTTTTACAAATTTTAACCTAAATAACCATAAACAAATGTTAAGCTCTAGTTAAAAATGAATAGTGTTTAGGGGTGAAGTATAATGTTTGCAGTTTTCTTTGAAATGTGTCAAAAAAATAAGACAGATTGATCAATGGATAGATATGTGATAGAGACAATATAACAGATGTTTGTTGTATGATACAGGCGATGTGGGAGTTCCCGTCGTGGTGCAGCGGAAACAAATCTGACTAGTGTCCACGAGGACGCGGGTTTGATCCCTGGCCTCACTCAGGGGGTTGGGGACCCAGTGTTGCCATGAGCTGTGGTGTAGGTTTCAGACGCGGCTCGGATCCTGAGTTACTGTGGCTGTGGAGCAGGCCAGCAGCTGTAGCTCCGATGAGACCCCTAGCCTGGGAACTTCCATATGCCACGGGTGCAGCCCTAAATACAAAAAATATCTATGTGTGTGTATATATATATATGTATATATGGGTGATGTGTTTATCATACAATTTTTTCAAATTTTTTGTATTTTTTAATATTTCTCTAATCAAAATATTGGGGAAATGCTCTAGACGGAAAGCCTCTTTGCACGATGAAATATTTTGTAAAGTAAACACATTGAAAAAGGTTGGGTATGTGAAATGATTTCCACCTAATGTGTCTGTTTTGGAATGTGGAGGTTATTTTGAAAGAGTCAGGCCCACCTGAAATGGGTCCATAGCTCAAGAAACAGGTCTTAGCAGGATTCTTATACCAGCCCGGGGATGCTGGGAGCCAGGGAGACGTTTTGCAAACAAATAAGGAGCAGGAACTGAGATGCGTGTGCATGTGTAGAGGGGCCTTAGTGATTCCTGACACGGAGTCCCAACCATCTAAAACCAGGGCTTCCCTCTACCTAAACACCAGGGTTGAAACGAGATGAGGCTTCATAGCCTCAGAATGGGGTTATTTTAGAAGCTAGGACACCGGTGACCTTAAACTTGAGGGTGGCTTGCCTGCATTTCTCTAGCCAGGAAAGGTGGGCGGGAACAGGAGTGCTCGGGGTCTCTGAAAACTCTCCCTGATCTTCGACTTTCCGGGAATTCCGCTGGACTGTGAGCTTGGCGAGGGACTCGGTCTTGATCAACACAGTTTCCTTGGCATTCAGCACAGAGCCTGGCGCTCAACGCACCCACCCACTAAGTGTATGAGTGTGTGTGTGACCACAATAGGATTTGCCGATTCTTGTGTAGCTCCCTCTGTTCCTCTTTCAGGTCTCAGGTTAGCTGCCGCTTCCTCCACGGGTCTGTGTCTGAGAGTCTCCCCTCCCATCCCAGACCTCGTTAAGCCCTTCTTTTATAGCCTTCTGTTGTTGTTCTCATCTTCAGTGCATCTTACAATTGCAGTGTTAATGTCTGTCTTCCTTCCCTACTTGCTTCTAAGGCCCATGAGGGCAAGACTGGTGCTTGTCTCAGTTACTGCTGTTCCCTGGGTGTCTGGTGTAGGGGATCCGTAGATTCAGTGCAAGCGCAGTCCTTCCCTGATCTGAGTCAGTAATCATGCTGTGTGTCTGTACCCTGCTTCCCCCAGCGGGATTGGAGGTCCAGAGAGCAAGAGCTGTGGCTTCCATCTCTTTGTTTCTTGGCTGTGCTGGGCTGGCACAGAGTGGCCATCAGTCAAGCACGGTTCGTGATGGCTGGGAACATCATACACAGCCATGTGCTTCTCGCTGGAAACAGCTGACTTGGAGGGTCTGCCGACAATACGCAGGGGCCAAACAACTTTAATAGGGACTAAAGCAGGAGATGTGAGTATCTGTGGCCTAGTCTGCCAGAATGCTTTTTAATGAATCCTATCAAACTGTTGTCAAAGCCAGGTTCAGTCAACTTAAGAGGAGGTTAAGTAGAGGTACCAAAGTCAGCCAGCCTGGTTCGTGGCCCTTGGTTCTCACCCCTACCCCTGACAACCCCAGTGATAGCTAGGAGTGGTTGGAGACTTGTCTGTTAGTTTCCAGGAAGCTGGGGCGGGGGGCGGGCAGAGGCTGTAGAATAAAGTTGTCCCCTTAAAGCTGCAGTCCGGGAGAGGCCTGGGATTGGAGACCATCGGCCCAGGTGGTGGCTATAGGCACTTCTCTGCGGTGTGTGGCCAGTGGCCAAAAAGTGTGCAGGTGGTAGAGCTCCAAACAGAATGCCCTCTGGGGCCAGGATGACATCCTGCTTACGCTGTTACAGGAGCAGATGCTGACACAGAATAGTTCCTGATGTAAATCAACCCAGGGGCTATGAGACAAAGCTGCTTGTACGATGCTTAATTTCCCTAATGGTCTGTTTCCATGTGCCCTACGGAGGCAAAACACCACCACCGCAACAGCAACAAAACTTGGGCACCCCAAAATAAGATATTGCTGTTGAAAAGACACTAATCAGACCTCCACTAATAAGACTTTCACTTAGGATTTTTTCCTCTCCACATTGAAAACAAGTAACTTGAGTAGTAAATATAGCCTCAGTGGGGCTAACCATAATGTCCATGATTGTCCAAACTATAACCCTTTTGAAAGTGAAAGAAGACACCGTTAATAATTTTGCTGGATTGCAAAAATAATCTGGGCCTATCCCAGGCCCTCTGAGGTGTGTGTCATCTCTCCAGCCTTGACCATCAGCTTGGATAAGCTTTGAGGCTCTCCTGAACCCTGGCATCCAGCAATGTGGACTGTTTTAGATGGTTGATACACTGCAGGCCTAAGAGAGTGCAAGCAGCCGTCTCACAGCCGTGGAACCAACAGGTGAAGAGCATTTGCTGTGTGGCAGGGTTGTTTGGTTGTCCGTCAGTCACTTCTTACACCCACAGGTGCATGCACAAGGAGGGCGGCTGGCAGCGGCCTCCTTTTCACGTGTAATAATGGTAGCCATGGGGCACTTGCTCCAGGCTAGGCATTGTGCCAAGCACCTCTCATGTCTTAGGTCACAGTGCACACGTGGTGTGTTTGTGCCGTACATGCGGAAGGCTTTTGTATTTAGATTGCTTTTGTATTTGATTCTCACAGTACAGGGACCTAGGCATTCCTATGCCAATTGCCAGATGAGAAACCAAGGCTCAGGATGTAAAATAGCTTGCAAATAACTCTTGGAACTGGAACTGAAATCCGAGTCTGTTCAACTCCAAAATCGATACAGGTTTGGTGATACTACACCTGATTAATGGATTAACAAACATTCGCAGGTCGGTCCTGTGTACCAAACACTATGCTAGGCCCTAGGAGTATGAACATGCATTGGGTGGTGGCTCAAACTGTAAGACAGAAACGGAACATTCTCTGCCTCAAAGGGCTTATAGGAGAGACAGGCACAGAAACACATGATTTGAATATAATAGGTATTCAACAACTTAGATGCCATATTCTCTTTTTAATAATTTTTGAGGAGTTCCCGTCGTGGCACAGTGGTTAATGAATCCGACTAGGAACCATGAGGGTGTGGGTTCGATCCATGGCCTTGCTCAGCGGGTTAAGGATCCGGCGTTGCCGTGAGCTGTGGTGTGGGTCGCAGACGCGGCTCGGATCCCTCGTTGCTGTGGCTCTGGCGTAGGCCGGAGGCTACAGCTCCGATTCGACCCCTAGCCTGGGAACCTCCATATGCCGCGGGAGCGGCCCAAGAAATGGCAAAAAGACAAAAATAATAATAATTTTTGATATGAAATACACAATAGCATTATATGACATAATTTCATATGAACCATATTTATGTACTGTTTTATATTTCTATTATATCAGTAAATGTGTGGGGTATTACAAAGTGCCGTGTGAGCCCAGTGGAGGAGAAGTAGGGAAGTTTTCTCAGAAAGGATAACATTTGAGATGGACGTTGAGGGGTACATAGGAGTTTGTCAGATGAAGTGAGGAGACCAAGCCCACTCTGCGCAGAAGAAGTAGACCTGCAAACGCACAGGGAAGAGTGGGCCATGTCTGGAGAACACCAGGCAGGTTGGCGAGTTCTCCTCTCTGAGAATGGCCCCACTTGAGTATTTACAGGTGAATTTACGTGCCATCTGGGTTTGCTCTAAAACACCTCAGAAAAATTAAAATGTGTGGGGTGGAGAGGAGAGGGAATAGATGAAACAAGAATGGCAGAGAGTGGATAATTTTGAAGTAGGATGTTAGGTATAAGGAGATTAATCGTACTGTTCTTTCTACTTTTGTGTACATCTGAAATCTTCCATAATAAAAATTTACAACAAAGAAAAAAAGGAGAGATTTGGTGTAGTTAGGACAAAGTAAAGGTGGAGATGAGTGTCCAAAGGCGAGGCTGTTGAAATAGATGGCAGGGTCGGGGTGACGGTCGGGCAGACTGTGAAAAGCCCTTAAGTGCCAAGCGCCTTAATCCAGGAGGTAGCTGGGAGCCACGTTGGGGTTTTCATCATGAGATTGACAAATTCATGATGTATTTTCAAAAGATCATTGACTCTATAGAGAATGGATTGTGAGACAGGAGGTGGAGAAGTGGGAGAAGCAGGGCCAAATGAACTGAGGAAACAGAGGTCTGAGGTCTGGACTGTGGATTTATTCTAAGTGTAGTGGGAAGCCGCTGGGGGTGTTCAGGAAGGGCCATAATACGGTCCGATGTGCATTTTGTGTTTCTACCAACCCCCAAAGCAAGGGGACACTAAGAAACTTTTGGAGGTGATGGATAGGCTTATTACCGTGACCTTGGTGATGGTCTCATGGGTATATGCCTAACTCATCAAATTGCATACATTACATATGTGTCTTTTTTGTATATCAATTATATCTCAATAAAGTAGTAAAAAGTAAATTTATAAAACGGAGTTACAGAATAAACTTGATATAACCCATAACTTTACCTCACTAAATAAATTATCCATAGCATATTACCATGTGTCTACAACATGAACCCACATTCAGATGTGGCAGCCGAATATTTATAAAAATTGGGGCAATATATGCAATTTTATTAAAATTTATTTCAATACGACTTGTTTTAACTTAATCTTTTTAAGTACCAATTATGCTAAGTACTAAGAGTTAGGACTATGTGTAAGACCCAGCTCCTGATCGCCAAGATTTTGCAATCTAGTGGAAGAGACATGTATACAGCCAAGTGTGTGACGATATTTGAAGTGTCGTCTTTGCAGAATCAAACAAATGCTATGAGAACTTAAAAAAAAGATCCCGGCGTTCCCATCATGGCTCAGTGGTTAACAACCCCAGCTAGAATCCATGAGGATGTGGATTTGATCCCTGGCCTCGCTCAGTGGGTTAAGGATCCCACATTGCTGTGGCGGTGGTGTAGGCTGGCAGCTGCAGCTCCGATTCGACCTCCATATGCCGTGGGTGCGGCCCTCAAAAGACAAAAACAAACAAAAAAAGGTCCCTTGGGTTGTTACCTGGAACATGGACTGGGAAGGGTGGGCATGGGTAGAAGGTCAAGGAGACTGTTGTCACAGTCCAGATAATGTGGCTTGGACTAGGTTCGTGGCAGTAAAGTTGGTGGAAATAAACAGATTAGAAATATTCAGGAGGTAGAATTAATGAGAAATGGTAGATGACTGGTTATGGGGGTTGAATGCAAGGGAGGGATAAAGGATATCTCCCAGATTTCAGGCTTGCTGAATGGAGTGGAGGATAGTGCCATTTACTAAGGTAAGATGCATAGGAAGGAAATGGGGGCATCTGCCATGTCAAAGAAAATGGCAGTTGGCAAGGGTTCTCAAGAGGGAATAGCTTCTGAAACTTGAAATACATTTTCATGATTTTGGTAGTGCATAAAGGTTACAGAAAGATGTAATTACACTGTGAGGTCTGTAGTTCCCAGAACCACTGCTAATAGTTTAGAGTGTATTATTTATTACTTTATGGTATAAAAGCTTTAATTATCCACCCAAACATGGAAGTGTAGCAATTATCCTGGCCAGACCTAGAGAGGTGATTCATACGAAGTTATACAGTTAGCTGGTAGCAGGTCTAGGTCTAGAAGCCATGTCTCTTTATATTTCTTCTGCTTTGTCGTTCCTTTCTCGACTGCAGAATCAGAATTGACTATGTTTGCAGCCCTTTTCTTCCAGTCTCTGAGAACCCATTTGCTCTGCCTAAGCATGTGTGTAAAACAAAATCCATGAGAAATTCCATCTAATTTCTTGATGATCAGCTCAAATGTCCTTTGTTTAGGAATATACAGTGTTGAAAGAGTAACATGATAAACTTGCCATTGCAGAGCTTGTTGTTCCTCTGGCTGTAAAGAGTGTTCATGTTGCACTTGAACTCCAATCTTCCCAAAGATAGTCCATGGGACTAAGGGCTCTAGCTTTGTCATTATGGGTTTTGATTACTCCAGTGTTAAAACACTTGTCTTTTGCTGTTGTCTCTTGCAACTCTTAATTTTTTTCAATAACCATTTTTAAATTGAAGTATAGTTAATTTACACTGTTTCATTAGCTTCGGGTGTACAGAAGAGTGATTCAGATGTATGAAGATATATAGATAAATAGATAGATATTCTTTTTCAGATTCTTTTCTATGATAGGTTATTACAAGACACTGAATATAGTTCCCTGTGCTATGCAGTAGGTCCTTGTTTTTTTATGTATTTTATACTTCATAGTGTGCATATGTTAATCCCAAATCCCTAATTTATCCCTCCCTTACCTTTCCACTTTGGTAACTATAAGTTTGTTTTCTACGTCTGTGAGTCTGTTTCTGTTTTGTAAATAAGTTCATTTGTATCTTTTTTTTTTATAAAGATTCCACATACAAGTGATATCATATGATATTTGTTCTTCTCTGTATGACTTATTTTAATATGATACTCTCTACGTCCATCAGTGTGGCTGCAGGTGGCATATTTAATTCTTTTTTATGGCTGAGTAATATTCCATTGAAAACACTTGTCTTTTTTTTCTGAGCTGAAGTTGTCTTCAAAATATCTTTTCCCATCCCATGGTTACTTGATGAACTGACAATTGATTTTGCAGCCTCACTGTCAGATAAGGATTTAAAATCATTTCATACTACCTGAATGTAATTCTACTTTCATGATGGCAACTCAATGCCATGGTACCTCAAAACAAGGGTTTGCCCCCCACCCTGTTACTTTTTGCAGTGGTTTAGCTTTTTTCTCCTTGAGTATCTCTACTTGTTAACAGAAGTAGACTCCAGAGGTAGTGTGGACAGACTTAGGAATTTCATCTTTACCAAGTTAATTGAACCCATAAAAATCAGTAAGTATGGACATCCACAGTGCCTGATATTAGCTACTTTTTATTAAGTGCTTTTATAAGCTGGAAACTATGCTAAATTATGCTAACTACATATATTGTCACATCCTCACAGCACCCACTTGAGGGATATGACTGGTTGAATGGTCTTCCCCCAAAACTCACATGTTGCAGACCCAACCTGCAGTACCTCAGAATGTGTCCTTATTTGGAAATAGAGTCTTTATAGAGGCAATCAAGGGAAAATGAGGTAATTAGGGTGGGCTGGAATTCAGTGTAACTAGTGTCCTTATAAAAGAGGAAATTGGAGACAGAGACGTTCATAAGGGGAAGAGGACGTGAAGAGACGCAGGAATAAGGTGGCGTGTACCATCCAAGACGACAGTCAGGAGCATGTCCTTCCCTCACAGCCCTCAGAGGGAACCCGCCCTGCTGACACTTAGATCTTAAGGTTTCCAGCCTCCAGGACTGTGAGGCAATACATTTTTATTGTTGACGCCGCTCAGTTTATGGTACTTTGTTATAGTAGCCCGAAATAACATGGGGGTACTGTTATGATCCCCACTCTGCAGATGAGGAAGCTAAGGTGCAGAAATGTCAGTGACATGTGCAAGGTCACAGAGTAAGGGCAGAGCTGGGATTTGAACCTAGTGCAGTCTGGCTTCAGAGTCTGCTCTCTACTGTCCCATTACCCACCTGCCTCGCCTCCAAAAGTCTGGCTTCTGATTATATTGATCGTAAAGAGTTAAACCGCCACCAACATGTACCCCCTGGACTTTTAGGACTGCAGAGTAATACAACAGTCATTTAAAACCATATTAAAAGTCTTTTTTTTTCTTTTTGCTTTTAAGAACCCTTTTTGGATAGGCAGGGAAAAGGAGTTGCTGGGAGATAGATGTACTTATTACTGAGAGATTGTTCCTGGGGCACCCAGAGCATATTTCTCCCCTGAAAACCGTCAAGTCAATATTGCCCAGCAAACTGACTTCTTCAGGCTTTGTTGCTCCCTGCTAGGTGGGGCTCGGGGCCTCTGTTCAGTCATTCACCTAGGCTACTTCCTGAGACTGGTTGGGGCAGCAGTCTCATTTCCTTCCTTTCGTTCACGTGGGAAGGTGATGGAAAGGCAGCACAAGCACTAAATCACTTGTGTTCTGCATGCTTAAAGACTGGCTTTAAGTTACTTTGGGTGCAACAGTTGAGCTTAAACTTACTTGATGTGGATCCCAAAGTTTCTCTGTGGAAACATACTGAGTTTCTTAGAGACTCTCCTAGGGTAGGATGACGGTTTGGTTTCTGCAGCAAAACATTTCAAACCAAGTACGATGTGCTAATGGTTTATATAAATGTGATGATTAGATAAAAGGGGTTTTTGGAGCTAGGCTTGAAGACACTAATTAAATTCCCATCAACAAGTCAACATATTGGTCTCACATGCATTCGAGCACTTTGGAAATGCTTCTTTTGTTTGGATACCATTAATTAAATGCACACATTTTCCTGATATTGAACGGTTACCTTAAAACACAGAAAGCAAAAGTTAAAGCTTTGAATGGCACTTCTGAGTGCATTTCTGTGAAGCCGAGTAAATTAGAACAGTTTTTCTTTTCAGGGAGCTAATTGCCTAGAATTTTCCAAATTTCATGGCAGATAGCGAACAGTTGATTCATTCTCAACAAATTCAATCCAAATGATGCATGCTTTTACTTAACCACTACAGGCTTAACTGCAGTTTTAAATTATTCTCAATGCAGTGGCAATAAAGTATTTCAGTAAATAAGTCTCAGCGGGGAAGTTAGAGGGAAGAAGCACAAGTATTCCCAGTAGCCACTCTTCAGGCCACTGTTTGAAACCACAAGGCTCATGTCAAAGAATTATGACCCGCTGAGGGCAGTATTTTTCAGAGTTAGAAGTTTATAAATGTCTTGAGGATCTGAAGAAATGACTCCAAACAGAAAATGAGTAAACCCTACAGGGATACTTCATTTGAAAGCTAAATATCTGTGGCCTTGTCTTGTCAACAAAGTTGAATATCTCTCCGTTCTTGGGTTGTTTCCACTTCCAACTGCTCCAGAATGGAAATCTAGGGAGAAAAAGCATGTGTGGGGGGAGGGATTCTTTGTTTTTTGTCTTTTTTTTTTCTTTTTTCTTTTTTGCTGGCCGGCAGCATATGGAGTTCCAGGGCCAGGGATCAGATCCGAGCCACAACTGCAATCTACACTGCCACCAGATCCTTAACCTTAACTTAAGGCAATTGTGCTGGACCAGGGATTGAACCTGCGTCTCGGTGCTCCAGAGACGCTGCCAGTCCCGTTGCGCCACAGCAGGAAGTCCAGGATATGTTTCTTGACAGTCTCCCTTGCCCTTGGCTTCCCAAATCCTGAGTTGCAAATGGCCATATGGATTTGCTCATTTCGTTCAGCTTGAAAAAGTAACCCCAGCTTAGAACACTAAGATGGAGAATGAAATTCCCTTCAGAGATGCCAGTGGCTCTAGTCATGATTGTGTGCAAAGCCCACACTGGTGCTGGGCGAGGTGGTGAGGATGGAGGCAGAGGGGCGGAGGGGACAGGGATAAAGGGGTGAATGAGAGATGGCTTCGGCCCTCTTGAATAATCACTAACATTTGTTGAAAGCATCCAAAGCACCAGGTATTTTTCTAAGTACTTAAAAACCCATTACTTAATTCAGTGACTCTAAGGGTAGGTACTATTTATATCCTTATTATAAACCTGAGGGACCTGAGGCTCTGAGAAATTTAGTAACTGTTTCTTTTTTCACTCTCTTTTGGGGGCTCATTTCCTGACCTCACTCTGGAGTGCCACAGGACTTGCTCTTTGGAACTCTTCTTGGTATAGACTCATTCCCTTGATGATCTCATTTAGTTTCATGGCTTTAGACCCCACCTATTTAATAGGCATCTCAGAATTATGTACTAAATGGAGTTTCTGATCTTCCCTTTCCCCTAAAAGGCTTTTTCCTTTTTCCCCCCAATCTGAGTGGATGCGATCGTTGTAGGAAAGGGAAGCATGAGAGGATGGTCACATCCCAGGTCTTGGGTGAGTCCTTGGGACAAGGAGCCAAGTGAGGGTCCTTGGCTTCATGTAGGAAAGAATTCAAGGATGAGCCATGGTAAAGGGAAAGCAGGTTTATTTAGAGAGATACATATTCCACAGGCAGAATGAGGGTCCATGTCAGAAAGTAAGAGAGGATCCGGTGGCAGCGGAGTTGGTTTTTATGGGCTGGGCAATTTCATGGGCTAAGGAGCGGGAGGAATATTTTAATTGTCTTGGTAGAAGGGGTGGGAATTTCCAGGCATACTCTGTGGCCTTTTATGGTTGTCCTTGCAACTGTCATGGCGCCTGTGGGTGTGTCACTTGGCATATGCTCATGCATTACAATGAGTATACAGTGAGGCTCAAGGTCTACTGGAAGTGGGACCTTCCGCCCTCTTGGGCCTAGTAGATTCTAACTGGGTTTTTGTGGTACCCTGTTCTTCTCAATGGCTGTGTCATTCTTTTAATGGTTGTGCCTGTCCTCCTTCCCCGCTGTCTCAACATCTCTATTCTTCCCATCCTTAGGTCAAAAACATTTTTCTTACATCTTCAAAATATATCTAGAATCTGACTCCTTCTCTCCATCTCCATGGCTACTATTTCGGCCTGAACCACTATCCTCTCTTGCCCAAATTACTACCACAGTATCTTTTTAAAATGATTTTTATTTTTCCATTATAGTTGATTTACATGGTTCTGTCAATTTCTACTGTACAGCAAAGTGACCCAGTTATATATATATATATATATATATATATATTCTTTTTCTCACATTATCCTCTATCATGTTCCATCACAAGTTACTGGATATAGTTCTCTATGCTATACAGCAGGATCTCATTCCTTATTCACTTCAAATGCAATAATTTGCATCTATTAACCCCAGACTCCCAGGCCATCCCACTCCCTCTCCCTCCCCCTTGGCAACCACAAGTCTACCATAGCTTCTTAATTGGTCTCCAAGCTTCCTTGCTTGCCCCATGTTGCTGTGTAACAAATCAACACAAATTTAGCAGCTTAAGACAAGACTCATTTATTATCTCACCGTTTTGTACTATGTCAACAGTCTGGAGGGCTTGGCCGAGTTTGCTGCTTAGGATCTCACGAGGCCAAAGTTAAGGTGTCAGCCAGATTGGATACTTATCTGGAAGTTCCGGGGAAGAATCGAAGAATCTACTTCTCGGCTCGTTCAGGTTGTTGGCAGAATCCAGATACTTGTGACTGTAGGTCACGGTCCC
The DNA here is from genome assembly GCF_054392235.1 of Sus scrofa. Taxonomy (NCBI): domain Eukaryota; kingdom Metazoa; phylum Chordata; class Mammalia; order Artiodactyla; family Suidae; genus Sus; species Sus scrofa. Next base: position 122,393,590 of record NC_139401.1, read on the forward strand.
CATTTTCTTACTGACTGCTAGCAGGTGGTAACTCCTAGAGGCCACCTACATTCTTTCCCATGTGGTCTCTCCGTCTTCAACCCCAGCAACTGCACACCAAATAATCCTTGTGTTTCAAATATCTCTGAATTCCTCTTCTGCCATCAGCTGGAGAAAGGGCTCACTTGATTGGGTCAGGACTACCCAGATAAGCCCTGCATTTTAAAGTCAATTGATTTGGGACTTCAGTTACCTGAGAAAAATCCCTTCAGAACTGTACTCAGATTAGTATTTAATTGAATAGCCAGGAGACAGAATTCATGGGGGGTGTGTATTTAGTCAGATTAGTATTTAATTGAATAGCCAGGAGACAGAATTCATGGGGGGTGTGTATTTAGCATTCTGTTTACCACACCCCCCTCCCTCTCTGTCCTCTACCCAGTAGCCAGTGTGATCCTGTTCAAACATAAGCTAGATCCTGTCATTCCTCGACTGGAAATCCTCTGGTGACTCACAAGATCATGCAGAGGAAAAGCCAGCGTCCTCACCGTGTCCCACAAGGCCCTTCATGATCGGCTGGACTCTGCCCCTTACCACTTTGACCTCATCTCCTGCTTTCTCCCTCTCACTTACCCCTCCTTCTCACTTATTCCCCCTCTAGCCAAGCTTGAATGCTTCAAGCATGATCCCACCTCAGGACCTTTGTTCATGCTTTTTCTTCCCCTTGGGATGACTTTCCCCTCGATAACCACGTGACTAGTGGCGTCATTACCTCCTTAAGATTCCTCCTCAACTGCCACCTTCTCAGTTAAGGCCTTCTTTGACAATTTAAAATTGCACACCACCCCGTGCTTTCTAACCCCTGTCCCTGCTTCATTTTCTTCCAGATCCCTTATTACTATCTGACGTCAAGTATAGAAATAGATAAAATATATTTCACTCTGATCTCATTGACTGTCTTTCTCTCTAGAATGTATGTCTCACAAGGGGCTTTGTTCACTGCTATATACCTAGCGCCTGGGACAGTGTCTGGAAAATAGCAGGTGCTCAATATGCAGTAAGTAAATAATCAAGTGACCTTTTCCAAAGTCACACACACACTAGTAAGTGATGGAGTTGGAACTTGAACATAAAGCCCATGCTGCCTCTCTGGAGATCAGAGTCTAATAATAGTGAGGGTGAGGGTATACAAGCTGAGGACCATAAGATGTTCTAAAGAAAATGCCATAGAGGAGGTGCCAACCAAGGATTCTAGGGTTTCCAAGGATAGAGAGGTAGAAGAAGACAAGAAACAGAGAGACAAGAGGAGAAAGCAATGTTAAGATGGAGATAGAGATTGGAGTGATGAAGTCACAAGCAAGGGACAGACAAATGCCAGGGAGCCACCAGAAGCTGGAAGAGATTCGCCCATAAAGTTTCCAGGGAGGAGTGTGGCCCTGCCAGCACCTTGATTTCAAACTTCTTGCCTCCAGAACTGTGCTTTATTATGGCAACTACAGGAAACCAGTGAATGAGCTGTGAAGGATGGGTATGACTGCTATGGATTCTGTGCTGCACCCCCCCTAGTTCCCCTTTAGGTCTGCAGGACTCGTTCACCTAGCTTCTGAGCTTCTGCTGGATACCAGTATTCAGCTGCCCGTTTTTTATAAGAATTGCTTCTGTTAAAGAGAGGACCTTGTCCAAGGTCAAGCTCCTATCCTGGGGACAGCTCGCATCCAGTGACTAGGCAACCTGAGGGTTATATTGGGTGTCAGTTGATGGGTAACAAATTACTACACACTTTGGGGCTTCAAACAACACATTTATTATCTCACAGTTTTTGTGGGTCAGGAGTCTGGAGTCTTCGAAGGCTACATTTAAGGTGTCAGCCAGGCTGCTCATCTGGAGGCTTGACTGGGGAGGAGTGTATTTCCAAGTGCCTAACAACATCAGAACTCTAGGTTAGCTCCTCAGGATCACCTTGCTCTTGATTTAGGGCTTGAGGTGTTCTGGACCACTCGCAGGATCCTGAGCAGGGCTGCAATCCATGTGCAGTAGAGTTTATTTCCTATTCATGCTTATGTCACCTACTGTTTGATCTTATGAGGTCCCAGCCCCAGATTTGGGGTGGTTTACACCGCCCTCACCCTTTGTGGATCCTAGATGCCAACTTTTGTTCCTTCAGCACTGTCAACAAGGCTGCTCATCTTGCAACTACTTTGATATTGGCAAAATCCCCATGGGCCACAGTGGACCAAATACCTCTCTGGGTTTTCTGATCCAAGCCTGAATGTAAGTTCCTTTTACATTTAAAAATGTGTTATTAGTTCCTTTTAAATTTAAAAATGTGTTATTTTTATTAGTTCCTTTTACATTTAAAAAAGGGGTATTTTAAAAATATGAGTTTTCTTTAGCAGAAGGGTAGTTCTGAATGAGCTCATCTGCAATGACTGGAAACAACTCTTATCTTTAAAATTTTTACTCTAATACAAAAATTAATGAAGCCATCTATGTAACTCTTCTCTCTCCCAAGAGGAAACCATTATTCTGAATTTGGCTTTTATCATTTCATACATTTGATAATAGGTACATGTATTCAAACAATATATAGGATTGTTTTGTGTGTTTTTAAAATTTTAAAACATGATATCATGCTAAATGAATTCTTATGTAATTTTCACTTTCTGGTCAACGTCTTTTTTTTTTTTTTTTTTTGTCTTTTTGCCATTTCTTGGGCTGCTCCTGCGGCATATGGAGGTTCCCAGGCTAGGGGTCGAATCGGAGCTGTAGCTGCTGGCCTACGCCAGAGCCACAGCAATGCGGGATCCGAGCCGCGTCTGCAACCTACACCACAGCTCGCGGCAACTCCAGATCCTTAACTCACTGAGCGAGGCCAGGGATCGAACCTGCAACCTCATGGTTCCTAGTCGGATTCGTTAACCACTGCGCCACGGTGGGAACTCCTCAACATGATGTTTTTGAGTTGTATCTATCTTGTTACATGCAGGGCTAGTGCATTAATTTAATTTTCATTGCTGCATACTATTCCATCATATGACAGCATCATAAATTTCTCATTCATTCTCTTGTTGATGAACATCGGGGTTATTTGTGTTTTGAATTGTATAATCTGGTCCAAAAAGATTGATGTAGGTAATGGTAGTTCTTTCTAGGCTATTTACTTAACCAAAATATTTCCTTCTGACTCAACAAAGATGAGAAAGCAGTGCCTCTCAGGTATAAGAAAAGCTGAGATGAAAGTTTTATGCCCACAAATATCCCAGGGAAAGTTTAAAATTCTCAGTTAATAGAACTTCCTGTCGTGGCTCAGTAGAAACAAATCTGACTAGTATCCATGAGGACACAGCTTTGATCCCTGGCCTTGCTCAGTGGGTTAAGGATCCGTGTTGCCATGAGCTGTGGTGTAGGTCGAAGACACGGCTTGGATCCCACATTTCAGTGGCTGTAGTGTAGGCCAGCAGCTACAGCTCCAGTTCGACCCCTAGCCTGGAAACTTTCATATGCCGCAGGTGCAGCCCTAAGAAGACAGAAAAAAAAAAAATCTCAGTTGATAAATGAGGACTAGAACCTGATCTGTCAGTAAAACTCTCTGAATAAAAATTTTATCAAACTTGATGAAGAAAATGGGGCCCCCATCCTTTTTGAAGGGTTCTAAGTGTCTACTGTGCATGGTAATGGACCAGACAGAGGGCAGAGCTAGTCCATGGCTATGGTACTGTGCCTCTGGGGGCTTGCTATTGAGAAGTCTTTACATGCTACAGGGGCGGACATATGTACATTCCAGACCTTTTTCTGCCACTTTCAAGCTGGACCATTGTGTGTAAGCCTCTTGAATTTTGATTTCCTTGCCCATATCAGTGTTTTGCAGTATTTTAAAAGACTTGTTCCTTTCTGTTAAAGTTTATTTTTATTTATTTATTTTTATGTTACAAAGATTTAATGTATTTATAGGAGTAGCTGTTACAAATCAATAAGAAAATGGACAAAGAACATGAATAGGCACTTCACAAAAGAAATGCAAATATTCCCTAAAATGAAAACATAGTCGACATTACTAATCATCAGAGAAAAGTAAATAATAATGAGATATTGTTTCTTCCCTATCAGAGTATCTGTTAAACTTTTAAAATCCTTTGCCTCCTTTGATGGTGCTTTTACATGCTTTACTTTCCTGCCAACATTTTCTTATGAAAAATTTCAAAAATACAGACAAGTTGAAAGACATTTATAGTGAACATCTACACACTCATCCATCATTGGATTTAATAATAAACATTTTGCTACTTTTGCTTTATTACATTTCTGTCCATCTATCTATGTCTCTTCTCATCCATCAACCCATTTTGAATTTTGTTTTGATTATTGGAAAGTAAGTCGCGGACATCAGCACACATCACATCTAAACACATCAGTGTGATTATCATTAAGTTCAGTATTTGTTTTTAATTGAAATAAAGTGTACATGTAGCAAAACGTAGCAATCTTAAGAATACTGTTGTATGAGGTTTGATATACGAACACACTCTATAACCTACCTCTCTATCAAGATATATTACATTACCACCATTCAAGAAATTTCCTTCATGCTCTTTCCCAGTCAATCCGTTCTTTCATTCTTTCATTCTCTAGAGCAGCCTTTTTTTTTTTTTTAACTTTTCTACCATAAATTAGTTACTTTAAAAAACTTATCTGGAAATAATTTCAAACTTACAAAAAAGTTACAAGAAAAAGAATAATACAAAGAATGCTCACATATCCTTTACTCAAATATAACTGTCATTAACATTTTACCTCATCCACTTTCTTTATATGTAGACAGATTTTTATTTCTGAAGCGTTTGAGAGATTAAGTGACATGCAAGCATAGATTAGTTTTGCTATTTCCAGAACTTCACATAAAAATGGGATAACAGAGCATGCTTTTGCTTTCTAAATTTTTATGAAAAATTTTACATAGTTAAAAATGATTAATACTGGAAGGTTTCAAATGGAAAAACAGTAGCCACTTCTAATTATTCTCACCCATCAGTTCTGCTCCTGAGAGTCAATCTATTTTAACTATTCCTTGTGGTAGTTAATCCCTTACTCCTAAAATAGGTTTATATTGTTATTTCTTGTTTCAGCAATTTTAGACATTATCTAGTCATTACTTTTTTTTTGAATGAACATAGTTTTTATTTATCTTGTTAAGTACCTAGGAGTGGAGTTGCTGGGCCATATAGTTGATATGTGTTCAATTTTGTAACAAACTGACTTGCAAGGTGCCTGTACCATTTTGCATTTCCAACAGCAATGTCTGAGAATTCCAGTTGCTCCACATCCTTGTCAGTACTTAGTGTTATCAGTTTTATTGATTTTAGCCATTCTAATAGGTGTTTAGTTGTATCTCACTGTGGTTTTAATTTTCATTTCCCTAATGACTAATGACTTTGAGTGGGCTTCATGTGCTTATAGCCATTTGTAAATAATCTTTGGTGAAATATCTATTCAAATATTTTCCCCATTTAAAAGGTTTAATTTTTATTAATTTTCTTATTGAATTTTAAGAGTTGTTTATATAGTCTAGAAATGAGTACTTTGTGGGATATGTGGTTTGCAAATATTTTCTTCAAGTCTGTGACTTGTCTTTTCATTCTCTTAATGTATCTTTTGCAGAGGAAAAGTAGAAAAAATCCTATTTGTTGATTTTTTTCTTTATGAATTATGCTTTGGCATTGTACTAAAAACTAATTGCCAAAATCAAAGTCACAAAAATGTCTCCTATGTTCTTTTCTAAAAATGTTTTATAGCTTTCTGTTTCATATTTAGACTAATGATCTATTTTGAGTTAATTTTTTTATAAGGCATGAGGTTTAGGTCTAGGTTAATTTCTTTTTTTGCATATGGATGTCTAATTATTCTAGAACCATTTGATGAAAAGACTATCCCTTCCTCCACTGAATTTCCTTTGCCCAAAACAATGGCCATATTTGTCTACTTCTGAATTCTACATTCTGTTCTCTTGATTATACATGTCCCCCCTTTTTTTGAGGTAGCCACTATTACCTCTGTGTATCCTTCCAAAGATATTCTATGTATATATAACTATACATGTAAGTGTATTTTTTTTCTTGTTACTAAGTCACATAATCTACATATAGTGTTTTCTGCACCTTGCTCTTTTTAAATCATTTGACCTTATATCGTGGAGCTGAGTCCATATGAATTCAGTCAAATTAGAACTATCTCATTTATTTTAGTGGTTGCATAATATTCTATTGTATGGGTGTATCATAATTTATTTAACCAATTTCCTATGGTGAATATGAAGGTTGCTTACAAACTTTTGCTATTACAAACAATTCTTTAATGCATAGCCTTGAACATATTTCAGTATGACTGTTTCTGTGGGCTCAAGTCCTAGAAATAGAATTCCTGGGTCAAAGGATATGTGAACTTTATGTTTTTATAGATTTTGCTAAGTTTTCCTCCAAAGATTGTTCCTAGAGACTTATTCTTCCATCAACAATGTATTAGAGTGTCTATCTCACCATACATCATGCATTTTTTTATGTTTTTGTTAATCTGATAGGTAAAAAGTTATATCTCATTGTGGTTTAAAGGTATGTTTCTTTGAATATTTTTTTCATATGTTGAAGATCCATTTCTTCATATTGCTTTCCTTTTTATCTATAGGGTTGTTCTTTAGTTGATTTTACATACACACATGTAGATATAAATATACATTTCCTTGCCTATGATATGTTGTATCAATTAGGAATATTTTGGTGACAAATTGTAGAAAACTGATTATAGTGACTATATTAGTTTGCTGGGGCTGCCATAACAAAACACCACAGAGTGGGTAGTTTAAACAACAGAAATTTATTTTCTTATAGTTCTGGAGGTTGGAAGTTCAAGGTCAAGGTGCCAGCAGGGTCGATTTCTCCTGAGGGCTCTTTCCTTGAGTTGCAGATGGCCACCTTCCCACTGCGTCGTCACATGGCCTTTCCTCTGTGAGTGTCTCTCCCTGGTCTCTCTTCTTATGTCATATTGAACTAGGGCCTCATCCTCATGACTGGATTTAACTTTACCTCTTTAAAGGCCCTATGTCCAAATACAGTCACAAATACAGGAAAGTTCTCTTAGGTTTTAAGGCTCAAGTATAATCCTCTTTGGCTCAGTGCTCTGCCTTCTGGGTCTGCTGGGATAGCAGTGTCACCCCTGTAGCAGTGGCTCTGTCCCTGTTGAAACTGAGGGGGAGAAAGTCTTGTCTCCTCAGTCTGTGATGGCAGTGGCAACCCTACTGCTTTCTGAAACACTGTCAGAGTCCTTCTTTCCTTTTCTTCAAGGACAGCACAAGAGCTTCTGGATGGCTCTATTGTGTTCTGCAGAATCCCAGAAGTCTGACCCCTTTTCTTCATTTTGACCTTTGTCCTCTGTAGTTGAAGCAAGCAGTATTTCTCTTAAAGTAATTGCATCACTATTCCTAGCTTCTCCTAAGATGGCTGATTAAATCTATGAATAGCACCCATAATCTTTTTATTCAATGATTTTCTAGCCATACTCTTGGTATTCTCTCCAGAACATGCTTTCTCATTTTTTTATAAGAATAGTCTGAGAAAATTCAAAATCTTCGAGTTCTAGCCTTTTTACTTAACATTTACTTCAATTTATCTCTCCCCTCTATTTTACCAACAACTAAGGTGAAGCGAGACTGTACCTTCAACACTTTGCTTAGAAATCTCAGTTAAATATCCATGTTTATCACTTTTAATTTCTACTTTCCACAAAACACTAGAACACAGTTCAGCCAACTTCTTTGCCACTTTATAATGAGAATAACCTTTTCTCTAGTTTCCAATAACATATTCCTCATTTTCATCTGAGATCACCTCAGAATCACTTTTAATGATCGTATATATTCCTACCAGCAAGCTCTTCAAGGCAATGTAGGTATTTCATTTGTTAAATTTATTCTCATGTACTTTATTCTTTTTGATGGTAATGTAGTTGCGATTATTATTATTATTATTAGTTTTGCCTTTTTTAGGGCCACACCTATGACATATGGAAGTTCCCAGGCTAGGGGTCGAATCAGAGCTGTAGCTGCCAGCCTGTGCCACAGCCACAGCAACGCAGGATCTGAACTGCAGCTGCGATCTACACCACAGCTCACAGCAACATCAGATCCCCAACCCACTGAGCGAGGCCAGGGATCGAACCCACATCCTCATGGATACTAGTTGGATTCATTTCTGCTGCGCCACAATAGGAACTCCCGGAATTATTTTTCTAACTTCATTTTTGAATCGTTTATTGCTAGCATATAGAAATATAATTGATTATTATATATTGTCCTTTTACACTGAAATCTTGTTGAACACATTTATTAGTTCTAATTGCGTGTGGGTATGTGTATTCCTTTGGATTCTGTGTATACAAAATTGTGTCATTTGCCATTAGAGATAGATTTACTTGTCTAATCTGGAAGCCTTTTATTTCCTAAATGCACTGTCTAGAACTTCTAATACAATATTGAAAGAAGTGGCAAGAGTGAACATTCTTGTTTTGTCCTTGATTTCGGGGGAGGAAAATTTTCAGTCTTTCACCATTATGTATGATGTTAGCTGTGGATTTTTCATAGGGTGTCCTTCATCAGACTGAGAAAGTTAACTTCTATTCCTAGTTATTTTGGTTTATTTTATTTTTTATTTTTTTGGTCATGCCCGCGGCACGCAGAAGTTCCCAGGCCAGGATCGAAGCTGTGCCACAGCAGTGACGATGCTGGATCCTCAATAGCTATAGACCGCCATGGAACTTCTATTTTATTTAATTTTTATCACGAGAAGGTTTTGGTTATATCAAATTGTTAATGTACCTACTGGTTTTTATCCTTTGTTCTATTAATATGGTATATTACATCAATTGATTTTCTAACGTTGAACCAATCTTGCACTGTTGAGTTAACTCACTCAGTCTTTTGTATATGTTGCTGGATTTATTTATTGTTATTTGTATAAGTCTGCTAGTATTTTCTGGTGAATTCTTACATCTCTTTTCATAAGAGATACTGGTTTATAGTTTTCTTTGGAAATCTTTGTCTTGTTTTAGTATCAAGGTAATACTGGCCTCAGAATGAGTTGAGTAGTATCTCCTCTTCTATTTTTGGATGAATTTGCAAGTTATTGTCTGTTAATTCTTCTTTAAAATTTGCTGGTGAAGCCATCTGGACCTGGGCTTTTCTTTGTGGGAAATTTTTTGATTACTGACTCAATCTCTTTACTTCTTAGAGGTTTATTTAAATTTCATATTTATTCTTGAGTCATCTTTGCTAGTTAATGTCTTTCGAGGAATTTATAAATTTTGCCTGGATTACCTAAATAATCTGTACTTTCAACAGATTCTAAGTAGAAAAAACTCAAGGAGAGCCACACGTAGACACATCATAAAACTGTTGAAGGACAAAGACAAAAAGAGAATCTTGACAAGAGCATGAGACATACAAGGGATTCTCAATAAGAGGTGATTATTCATTACACATGGCACATGGCTTTCCAGATTCCCTGAACTATGTCAGAGCTTTTCAAAGCCCCTGGATATCTCATTCTCTAGATTTTCCTTTTAAACTTGTTTCTTAGCCAGTTGCTTGCCCCAACTGTTAACCACTCCCGAAGACAGTCTTAAAGTTAGTCAAATACCTCTAATTATTTTCTATAATTTTCCCTGGGGAAAAGATTTTTAGATATTTGACAAGCTCTTAGTCTTGTTAAATAATGATAAACCTTGTGAATGGAATCTTCTAGGAAATCACCAGATAAGCCAAATAATGTCAGTTCTCTTCTCTGGGTTTTATAGGATATCCAACCCATTCTTCCAGTGGCTGCCAGGCTGCTGGTATTCACTGTGATTGCAGGAAGTTAGATTTCAAGGCTACTCAAGCTGGGATGAGCAATGTCAGACTAGAGTGATTTAAAATACATCAAAGTTCACTTTTTCACTGAAAATCAGCCATCTTTTCTTGAAAAAATACAGTTGCTGCAATCTTTTGGTTAATCTCCAGAGTTCTTAAAATGTTGATCCTAACAACTTTTTCCCATGTTCTCGTTGCTTTTATGGAGCAGAGAATTTTCGGATGTCCTTACTTCATCATTTCTAGTGATGTCAATGTGGAGATTTTTAAAACACAAATGTTTCCTGTTTATTTCATTTTCTCAGTTACAAATCTGGATTCCTTTATTTATGTTTTATTTATTTGTTTAATATTGGAGACCTTCCTCAAATTTATTATTCACTCGACAATATTGAGTGTCCTTTTTTTTTTTTTTTTTTTTTTTTTTTTTTCTTTTTAGGGCCACACTTGAGGCATATGGAGGTTTCCAGTCTAGGGGTGGAATTGGAGCTGTAGCTGCTGGCCTACACCACAGCAACAGCAACGTGGGATCCAAACTGTGTCTGTGACCTACACCACAGCTCAAGGCAACGCCGGATACTTAACCCACTGAGCGGGGCCAGGGATCGAACCTGCATCCTCATGGTTCCTAGTCAGATTCGTTTCCCCTGAGCCATGACAGAAACTCTGAGTGTACTGTTTTAAATGAACAAAATAAAAACAAAATCCCTGCTTTCATGGAGTTTACATTCTAGTGACACGGTGATTATGTGTCAGATGATGACTGATGAGTGTTATAAACAAAAGTAAGGGGAGTTCCCTTTGTGGCTCAGTGGTTAATGAACCCAGCTAGGATCCGTGAGGATGCAGGTTCGATCCCTGGCCTCACTCAGTTGGTTAAGGATCCAGCATTGCCATGAGCTGTGGTGTAGGTTGCAGATGTGGCTCAGATCTGGTGTTGCTACGGCTGTGACGTGGGGCAGCAGCTGTAGCTCCGATTGGACCCTTAGCCTAGGAAATTTAATATGCCGTGGGTGTAGCCCTAAAAAGCAAAAAAACAAAACAAAAAAACAAAACAAAACAAAAAAAACAAAACAAACAAACCCCAAAACGTTTGTTATTGAATGAATTATATATGATGAAAACCTTTACTTGAAAAGGTTATACAGGAAGGGTTTGTACCTGAAAAATTCCCTTTGATGTTCACAGAGGGGAGTACTTTTATAATGAATGTGTGTTCAATTGGTAGGTTAGCGAATGAGTATTTGGCAAAGAGTAAACCAAAGGTAAGAGGAATTACATCCCAGTTCAACAAATATTTTCTGAGTGCTATGTGCCAAGGCTTGTTGCTTGGCATGGAAGATACAGAGATGAATATGATATGGCCTTTGCCCTTGAGGATTTCCAAGTCTAGTCTAGAGATAAGAGATAGACAAGTGAATGACCAATTATTGTACGATATGATAAGGGCCACAGATAAAGCTCAAATCAGATGTGAATCTTAAGCTTGAGGGCTTTGGGTAAGGCTAGAGCCATTAAACACCATTCTGAAGACATGTTCCATTTTCTATAGTAAGATTCAACAGGAAAACAATTGCTCAATGAATCCATTGTATTTGAAGAGGAAGTGTGGAAATTTCATTATTGTTAATGAGAATAGAAAAGAGAAGAAAATGAAGAGCAATATCTTAAATAAGCTATATTATATAAGTAGAGCCATTTAGTGGTTAAGTGATGCTTGTTAGGAAGTTCTTTTGGCACTTACTTTTGGAAAAAGATGATCAAAAGCACACCAAGAATGCCAGTTAATGCCATCATTATTTACTTAATATAAATTCACAATAATGGGAAAACTATGTTCATGAAAATAAAATGTCACTAAAGAATTGATAGTGATTTTCATTTTTATTGTTGTGCATCACTTTTCTTTAAAAAACAAGCAAATCTGTTTATCACTTTACCATAGGAAACAGGGACTGAGTTGATAAAGAAGGTATACTTAGGTAGGAAAAACAAAAAAATATGGCTTCAAAGTTGCTCTTCTGTCCTAACAACAAATAAAAAGCTTAACAAGCTGAAAGAGCTCTTCTTAGATCTGTTAGAGAAGTGAGGTCATAGGGCAAACTGCTGCCCCCTAAATGGGAGAGATAGACAGACATATACAGAGAAACACAACCTAATGAAGCAGAAATCCATGAGAAGAAACCTCCATGGGAACCAGCTCTGGTTAGGAAAACCTGAACTGTAATTGGTGAAATACAGTTACAATAAACTGAGCTGGAGGGTCAGTGTAGGCAACTCTAGGAGTTAAAAATGCCAGAGGGACCCAGTTGTATGTTCCCCCCCACATTTTTGTGAGTTTTACGTCTAGAAGCTTGACCAGATCCTCACAGTAAATATCAGAGAGGAATCCCCTCATGCTTCTAGTAGGCAGAGGGGTAAAGAAAATGAATTTGAAATATGCTAGACCATTTTGTTCTTCTTAACAAGGTTTGCCCTCAGGAGAGACTATTTTATGAGAACCTCACATGCTAGGTTTTATCAGAGTCTAACCTACTTGGGGGAGGGAAACACCCAACTCCAACCCCCTCTATTCATCTTGTCACACCTAAGGGCAGGGGGAATACTGAAAGGCAGTGAAGTTTGTAGTTTGGGGTAAAGGGTCACCAAAAGACTATGACCTAGTCATAGGGCTATACAATACTTCCCCTCGCCCTATACCTTGTCATGACATTACTAAAGGTCTGTTTACCACAGTTCCTTTTACTCACTTACCTTAGTTCAAGTCACTGTAACAGAATGCAATAGATTGGGTGACTTACACAATAGACATTTATTTGTTAAAATTTTATTTATTTATTTTTCTTTTTAGGGCTGCACCCATGGGAAATGGAGATTGCCAGGCTAGAGGTCAAATCAGAGCTGTAGCTGCTGGCCTATGCCATAGCCACAGCAACATGGGATCTGAGCAGCGTCTGCAACCTACACCGCAGCTCGTGGCAATGCCAGATCCTTAAACCACTGAGTGAGGCCAGGGATTGAACCCGCAACCTCATGGTTCCTAGTCGGATTCATTTCCACTGCACCACGAAGGGAACTCCAATAGACATTTATTTATCACAGTTATGGAAGTTGGGAAATAAAAAAATCAAAGTACTGGCAGATTTGGTTCATGATGAGGGCTTTCTTCCTAGCTTGCAAATGGCTGCCTTCTTGTTGGGTCCTCATATGGCAGAGAGCAGGCTTTGGTCTATTCTTTTTCTTTTAAGGACACTCATCTAAACCTAATTACCCCACCCCACCCCAAAGGCCTCACTTCTAAATACCAATCACATTGGGGTTAGGGCTTCAACATAAATTTGGGGGAGGGGGCACAAACCTTTAGTTCATAGCACAAGTACATTACATCCTTCTTTCAACAAAAAATCACAAGGCACACTAAAAGGCAAAAATCACAGCTTGAAGATATTGAACAAGCATCAGAACCAGAGTCAGATAAGGCAGGAATGTTGGAATTACTGATTAATACATAAGGGTTTTAATGGAAAAAGTAGATAACATAGAAGAACAAATGGATAATGTAAGCAGAGAGGTGAAAATTCTAAGAACCAAAAAGAAATGATAGAGATACAAAACATTGTAACATAAAGAAATAATGCTTTTAATGGGCTCATTAATAGATTAGACACAGCTGAGGAAAGAATTTTTGAGCTTGGAGAAAGAATATGAGAAGGTAAAATAAAACCTTTTATTTTCCTTAATTGATCTAACCAGAAAAAAGTTTGCTCAAAGTAATAATAACAATGTATTTCATTATGTATGCTTACATATAAGCAAAATAAATGACAGCAATGATAAATTTGATGGGAAGAAAGAATTAGGAATACTTTGTTATTATATGGTACTTGAACTATGGATTAGTTGTAAATGTATATTGCAAGTTCTGGAACAACCACCGAAAAAAGTAAAAAAAAAAAAAGTGTAGTTGATGTGCTAAGAAAGGAGGGAAAATGATTAAATAAATAAATAAATAAATAAATAAATATCTAGCCAGGCTAGGTAAAATAGAAGACACAAATTACTAATATAAGAATGAAAGAGGAGACATCACAACAGATCCTATGGACAGTAAATGGATAATAAAAAAATGTTTTGAACAATGATATGCTGACAATTTAGTAATCTAGATGAAATGGATCAGTTCCTTGAAAGGAATTCAATAACTGCCAATACTCATACAAGAAGACATAGGCAATATGAATAGGCCCATTTCTAGGAAACTTAAGAAAATAAAGGAAATTGAATCCATAATTTATAAACTTTCAAACAGAAAGCACTAATCCAAGATGGGTTCACTGGTGAATTCTCCCAAACATTTAAGGAAAAAAAAATTATACCAATTCTCTATAATCTCTTTCAGAAGATGGAAGCAGAGGAAATTCTTTATAATTCATTTTATGAGGCCAGTATTACCTAATACAAAACCAGACAAAGACATTATAAGAAAACTACAGACCAATATCTTTTGAGAACATACATTCAGAAATCCTGGAGTTCCCGTCGTGGCGCAGTGGTTAACGAATCCGACTAGGAACCATGAGGTTGCGGGTTCGGTCCCTGCCCTTGCTCAGTGGGTTAACGATCCGGCGTTGCCGTGAGCTGTGGTGTAGGTTGCAGACGCGGCTCGGATCCCGCGTTGCTGTGGCTCTGGCGTAGGCCGGTGGCTACAGCTCCGATTCGACCCCTAGCCTGGGAACCTCCATATGCCGCGGGAGCGGCCCAAGAAATAGCAACAACAACAACAACAACCACCAAAAAGACAAAAGACAAAAAAAAAAAAAAAAAAAAAAAAAAAAAAAAAAAAAGAAATCCTTGGCAAAATATTAGCAAATTAAATAAAAAAGTGTAAAAGGAACTATATACCATAACCAGGAGGGTTTTATTCCAGATATGTAAGGCTGGTTTAACATCCAGAAATCAATTAATGCAATTCATCACATCAACAAGCTAATGAAGAAGAATCACATGGTCATATCAATACATGAAGAAAAAGTATTTTACAAAATCTAACACTCATTCATGACTCTCAGTAAACTACAAACAGAGGAGAACTTCTTCAACTTGATACTACAAAAAACCTGCAGATAACATCACACTTGGTAGTGAGAAACTCAAAGCTTTTCTGCTATGATAAGGAACAAGGCAAAGTTGCCCCTCTTAGCACTGCCTTTCAATATAATTCTGGAAGTCCTAGCTAATTCAGTAAGACAAGAAAAGGAAATAAAAGGTATATAAATTGGAAAGGAAGAAATCAAACTATCTTTGTTTTCAGATGACATGATTGTCTATGTAGAAAATCCACAAGAATTGACCAAACAAACAAAAACTCCTCCTGGAATTAGTAAAGGAATATACCAAGGTTCAAAGATACAAGGTTAATATACAAAGTCAATTGCTTTCCTGTATGCTAGCAAAGAACAAGTGGAATTTAAAATAAAAAACACATTACCATTTACATAAGTACCCTTCAAAAGGAAATACTTTATGTATAAATCTAAATATGGTGCCAGTGGTCCCTGTTGGGCTGGCTAAGACTTTCGACAGGTCACACCAAAGTAGAAAAGCCATATGATCTATATGGGCAAGATCTATATGAAGAAAACTGCAAAATTCTGGTGCAAAATATTAAAGAAGAACTAAGTAAATGTCCATGGATAGGAAGACTCAATATTGTCAAGATGTCAGCTCTTCTGAACTTGATCTATAGATTCAGTGTAATCCCAGCCAAAATCCCAGTAAGTTATTTTGTGGATGTTGACAAACTAATTTCAAAATTTATATGGAGGCATTCCTGTTGTGGCTCAGTGGGTTAGGAACCCGACATAATGTCTGTGAGGATGTGGGTTCGATCCCTGGCCTCACTTAGTGGGTTAAGGATCCAGCATTGCTGCAAACTGTGGTGTAGGTTGCAGATCCAGCTCGGATTGGTGTTGCTGTGGCTGGGATGTAGGCTGGCAGCTGCAGCTCTGATTTGACCCCTAGCCCAGGAACCTCCATATGCCACACGTGTGGCCTTAAAGAGGAAAAAATTATATGGAGAGGCAAAAGACCCAGAATAGCTACTGCAATATTAAAGGAGAAGAACAAAGTCAGAGGATTGACACTATACAACTTCAAGACTTATAAATTTTGTTATGTATTATTGTAATCAAGATGGTGGTGTATTGGTGAAAGGACAGATAAATAGATCAGCGAAACAGAAGAGACAGCCCAGAAGTAGACAAACATGAACTATATTCAACTTCTTTTTAACAAAGGAGCAAAGACAGTGTTTTCAACAAGTGGAACAACAGAACATCCACATGCCCCCCCCCATGAATCTAGATATATAGATTTTATACCTTTCACAATAATTAACTCAAAATATATCACAGACCTAAATATAAAATATAGAACTAGGGAGTTCTCTTGTGGTGCAGCGGGTTAAGGGTCTGGTGTTGTCACTGCAGAGGCTTGGGTTGCTGCTGTGGCGTGGGTTAGATCCTTGGTCCAGGAACTTCCACATGCTGTGGGTGCGGCCAGAAAAATATAGGATTGTAAAAGTTCTAGACTGGTAGATGTGACTAGCGGTATGCACAGGGGACCATGGTTAACCTTGAAGAGGTGCCCCAAATGGCCTTCGTGGAAGAATAGATTAGGGAGAGCTTTCTGAAATGAGGTGAAGCCTTAGATGAGAAATGATGGTTTAGCAGGTGAGAAGGTAAAGGAAGGATGTTCCAGGAAGAGATGATAGCATGAATAAAGACCTGGAGGTGTCCAAATTCTGTTGTGTCAAACTAAAGCGCATTTAAAGCTTCCTATAAGCCAGCTCAAATATCCTCAGCAAGCTGTTTTCTTCCCTGTCACCAACAATTCATTCCATTTCAGCTCTAGCAAACCCATTACTTTCCTGTCATTATACAGGAAAAGTTATTTTCCTCTTCTGTCCCTTTATCTAGGCATTCCCTCCAATCAGCACATCTTATTTTTTTCACCCCTCTATACCATGTGTTCTCTTTCACCTTTATAACATTGGCTCAAGGTATCTTTTTTTTTTTTTTTTTTTTTTTGTATTTTCTAGGGCCACACCATCGGCATAGGAAAGTTCTCAGGCTAGGGGTCTAATTGGAGCTGTAGCCACCGGCCTACACCACAGCCACAGCAATGCGGGATCCGAGCCGCGTCTGCGATCTACACCACAGCTCACAGCAACACTGGATCCTTAACCCACTAATCAAGGCCAGGGGTTGAACCCACAGCCTCATGGTTCCTAGTCGGATTCGTTAACCACTACGCCACGACGGGAACTCCCTCAAGATATCTTCATCTAGGAAATCTTCCCTGATTAACTCCAACCAACTCTCATGGTCCTTTACCCAGTTTCATTTTAGCCCATTTTGATATGGGTGCAGTGGGTGAACTTGAATCTCCATTCTAGCTGTGACCTTTTCAGGTTTATGGACCTTAAGAAACTTCCTCAATATCCTAACTTAATGAAAACATGCCTCTCAGAGAATGGGGGTGAGGATCTAAAGAGATCGAAGATGTGAGGTGCTTAGCATAGTGCCTGGCACAGAGTAAATCCCAAAATAATATCATTTATGATTGTTGTCACTGTTGATCGTTGTTCTCAAGTTGTTTCAAGTGTATACATTTTAGCTTTCCAAGATATCTCTTCTAGCTTAAAGGCAAGGACTCAGTCTTTGCTCAGCATGACTTTACACTGTTTTGTACAAATATGTGCTCAATAAATGTTAATTTCTTGCTCACCTACCTGACTTGATTAGTTAAATTCAGCACTCTATTTCTGAGGGCTTGTATTTTTCAAAAGTTTAACTCAATCGTTAATTTTCCTGATGGATGAGAATTTTTTATTTAATTGGAGCAAATTCGACACGGATTTACTGCATACGTGCCCATCATTAAGCTGTAGGTGCTGTTGGGGGATGCAGGTATTAATAACAGTAATGACCATGGAGGGCTGGAAGTGTGAGCCCCACTGAAAGATGAAGAGATTAAGGCTCAAAGAGATTAAAATGTTGCTCCGGTTTCGTTTCCCATAGCTACTGAGAAGTGGAAATAGGAACAGAAGCCAGGCCTTCTGCCCTGTAGTTTTGTGCTCTCCCCAAACACCACATGACTTTTCTAGAGCCCTTTCATGGTCCTTTGGGGTCTTTTAGTCTGGTGAGGAAAGAGGAGCCTTGCAGAGGCGAGCAGGAAAACAATAGCAGCCAGGAGTGCCTTACTCTTTCACCTCAGTTACAGATTGTCAGAGCGTCTGTAATGCTCAGTAGGTTCATTGTGCATCTCAATTGCCCACGCTACTTCCTTAATGCTGTCATTCACTTGGGGGTCTCCAAGGAAACAGTGCACGTTCTGGCAGTCAGCTTTTGGCATCTCCACCTTGATATTTTAATGAGGATTACAATGCTAGGTTCGCTTTCTCAGATTTGAGGTGTTTTATATAAATCTGGCCTTTTGGTTCATGGCAGATTGAAAATTGGGCTCCAGTTCCTCCAAACCACAATGCTGCCAGAATTGGAGGAGTGGAAACAGAAAAAAGGTGTGAAGAAATACTGCCTTTTTCCCCCACTGACAGTAACTCATTCTGGGATCACATTACATAGACAGACAACCTATTGAGCATGTAAGAGTTGTTTTCATCCACCATACGTTATTTCCCCTTTGTTGAAAATCAGTGGTGGGAGTAAGGGAGCAGAATTGAGAGGGAGAAGAAGGTTGTTGGAGGCACAGTAATTAAGAATGAGAATGAAATTTGGATACCCATCCAGCCTTTCCCTGACATCTGGGCAAGTACTTAGCCTTTCTGAATTTTAGTTTCCTTATCTGTCAAAATGCCAGTTCTTTTTATTTGGGAGGAATGGAAAGGAGGTAGCCATAGAGTGAGACATATATTAAGTGTTGGAACCAGTGAAGGTAAAAACAAATGATCCAAAGGGTGGGAAGATGACAGGAGACGTGGCAGGTGATGAAAGGCAAGGGGATGGGGAACTTAGAAAGGAAAGTGACCTAACACCTCCGCCGTCAAGAAGAAACGCAGAAGAGACATTTGGATTTGGCCAGAAGCAGACCATTGAGGACCTCAGAGCAGTATCCATGGAGTGGTGGAGGAGCGGAATCAGATTGCCTGGGCTTGAGGAGGGAGTGCCTGGCGGGGAAAAAATACAGTGAGATTCTTCTCCCCTCTAGTTAGGAAAGGCAGGACCTGGGAGAGGGGTGGCTTCTTGGTGTTATGATGTTTCTTAACATGTGACTATCATATGTTGTTACTGGATTTTAATGATTATTATTATGTAGAAGGGCAGGTCAGTTAGAAATGGCTCAAGTTGTGAGTGGCGTAAGGGTGGGGGAAATAGGAGTCTGGTCGTCAAAATCATGCCAAATTCTGTGCTGTTGGGTGTACAGTAAAAGGAGCAAGACAGACAGTATCCTTGCCCTCATGGATCTTATGAACTCTTTGGGGGAGTAGGCAGGAAAGCTCTGGTGAGGTTTAGGACAGGGGAAGCAGAAGGTGCTGTGGGCCTAACTTGATCCAGGAGCTTAGTGAAGGAACTAAGATTCTCCTTTGCCCTCCCACTGCCCCTCACCCAACCCAACCACCATCTTTGGAAGAGAAGCTCTGGATCCAGAAAGTTATATTGGAGTGGCACGTGTCCTTTAGAGTGGGACTCTGCCATATGCATGGATTTAAGAACTCCTTCACTGGCTGGTACTATTAACTGGTCTATGAGGAAGGCTCCAAAGATGGCTCGGAGCCTGCTTAATTTTTAAATGAATAAATCCTAATGTGAATGCTTGTAACGCAGTCTCCGAAACTTACTCTGAATAAAATCACTGTAATAACAACATGGAGACTTTCATAGCAAATCATTAGAGAAATTCCATTTTCTGTCAGCAAACACAATTTAAGCACTTAACAGCTAAGCTTCTTAAGATTCATAGCTGACTAGGGAGCAATTAGGACTGGATTTTAATGAATACACATGAACTCAGGGGTTTCTGCCAGGAAGAAAGGCTAAGTTAGTAAGTAGCAGAAACAGCTTTTGGATTTAATTCAGAATATCACTTAGACATCTTCTTGGAATAAAACACAATTAAACAAATCTTTAACTTACGCACTAATTACAGCATGCTGCATTTATCTCCTTCTCCTTCACTACACCGTTATCATTCAGTTTGACAAGCAAGATGTATGGGGGCTACTGCTGATTTATAAATGACTATTAAACAATCAAACTGATCAGCTATTAAACAAAAATATGATCCCCCCAACTGGATTGATTAATTAACTTGCATGTTCTGATGAACTCTGGCAATTTGAAACTGAGCTCCTTCAGCATATGTATCTTAACGGGGAAGGGACTAGAAGGGAGAGACCTGGGCATGGAATGGACTTCTGTGCATGACCACTCTTCAGGGTTATAAATTCCCCCTTTTCCAATTGCCTTGAATCTCTGTCACCCATAGTTGTTATATTAGCCCCACTGGTTATTTTGGAATCCCCACTGATTGCTCTATATTAATTATTTCTATGAGTCCCCAGGGGTTTAGAAACCCTGTGAATACCCAAGTGTTTCTCTTGTTTAGAAACACAGCTTAAATTTGCATATCAGTTTGGATCCTCTAGGAAGCCAAGATGGAGTTGGAGGGTAAGATAGTTATTCAGAGTGCTTGCCTATAAAAGATAAAGGGGAGAAGGAACTAGAGTAGGCAGAGATAGCCTTCAGGTCATAATGCTGATCTGATTGATACTTATGAGGCGGATGGGGCAAGGAAGGGGGGTTGAGTATGAAGAGCCTCAGACATCAGTATAGCTTCTAGAAAGTCTTGGCCAGCCCAACAGGGACCTCTGGCACCTCCATTTCCCACAGAGGAGGCCCTCGCTGGGCAGACCTGGCCAGGCCCCAACCCCCCGGCCACTCTCAGTCGCTGGCCGGGGGCAGCCTGGGGAGGGCGTGGCCTCGGCTCCAATGCAGCAGCAGCTCCCGAAGGTCCTGCAGCAGGAGGTGCTCGGCTCATCGCACCCCTTGGAGCCTCAGCCATTGCTTCCTGGATGGCCATCCCAGCAGCTCACCTCCACGGCTGCCCGGGGAAGCGCCTGGTACAAGCAGCGGGCCGGCAAGGCGGCCCCAGGCGCGCACCTCGGGACCTCGTGTTTTCAGTGACGCCCTTGACAGAGGGAACCCCTGGCGGCTGTAGTACTCTGTGGCTGTACTCGCGTGCAGAGCAAGGCCAGCAAAGGCCACCTTCCCGCTGTGTGAGCTGTAATGAATAGCCCTCTCGTCACTAAGATTCTGAGAGGATTACTCATAAAGTGTATCAACTAAAAACCTTAAGAGTAACTGAAGTTATTTGCTTCATTTAAAACAAGATTTGAAACCTCAGACATAGAGAGTAGCAGCCTCTTACCATTTAAGCAGAAGGTGAGCCAGCTGGCTAAAACCAGGTAACTTTTTAAAGGACTTTTCCTTAATTATGAAAATATCAAGAGCCGGGTCAGGGGTCACGAGCTGAAGGGCTGCTCTGGCCCCGGGCCGGCTTGGGAGGGCTGCGTGATGGAGGTGAGGGTCCCCGAGAACCAAGGGGGAGGGTCGGGCGGCCGGGGAGGGGCCTCCTCTGGGTCTGGGGGCGGCCGGGCTAGCCCCGAGGGCTGAGGGCCCGGCAATTGCATCTCCTCTCCCCGCGGTCCGCACTTTCCTGGGAGAGGGGGCTGGAGGAGAAACTCGTGGCTCTGTTTTGTTTGCTAAAATTTCCTTCACGTCGCCAACACCGGGGCTCTCGGGTTCTCTGACTTCATCATGGTAAACAAAGCCTTTATTTTGATTTTCTATTGCAATTTCAGTGGACAACATGGCCTTAGGCTTAAAAAAAAAAAAAAAGAAAGAAAATATCAAGGCACCTAATTTTCCAAGGTACCTCCAAACTGGTTTCCACAGTGGTTGTACCAGCTTAGGTTCCCACCAGCAGTGCAGGAGGGTTCCCTTATCTCCGCACCCTCTCCAGCATTTGTTATTTGTTGACTTGTTAAGGATGGCCATGCTGACTGGTGTGAGGTGGTACCTCACTGTAGTTTTGATTTGCATTTCTCTAACAATTAGTGATGTTGAGAATTTTTTCATGTGCCTGTTTGCTATCTGTATGTCTTCTTTGGAGAAATGTCTGTTTAGGTCTTCTGCCCATTTTTTTGGATTTTTTTTTTTTTTAATTGGTGAGTTGTATGAGTTGTTTATATATTTTGGAGATTAGGCTCTAAACTGTCTGTTGCACCACTTGCAAAGATTTTCTCCCATTCTGTGTGTTGTATTTTCGTTTTTTAAAATAGTTTCCTTTGCTGTGCAAAAGCTTTTGAGGTGAATTAGGTCCCATTGGTTTATTTTTTGTTTTTATTGACCTTATTCTAGGAGGTGGATCAAACAAGATGTTTCTGTAATTTATGTTGAAGAGTGTTCTGCCTATGTTTTCCTCTAGGAGTTTTATAGTATCTGGCCTTATATTTAGGTCTTTAATCCATTTTGAATTTATTTTTGTGTGTGGTTTTAGAGTGTTCTAATTTCATTCTTTTACATGTAGCTTTCCAGTTTTCCCAGCACCACTTATTGAAGAGACCATCTTTCTTCCACTGTATGTTCTTGCCTCCTTTGTCGTAGATTAGTTGACCATAGGTGCTTGGGTTTATTTCTGGGCTTTCTATCATGTTCCATCCATCTATATTTCTATTTTTGTGCCAGTACCAGTTGCAACTTGGATCCAGTATTGCCATGGCTGTTGTATAGGCTGCACCTGCAGCTCCGATTCTGCCCCTGGCCCAGGCAATTCCATATGCCACAAGCATGGCTATAAAAAGGAGAAGAAAACCCACACTGCCGGTCTGTCTTTTAATTGGTGTATTTAGGTCATTTCACATTTAATGTAACTATTCATATGAAGGGCTTCAGTGTGCCATTTTATGTTTTCTGTTTTTTCTGTTTGCATTTCATCTCTATTTTCTTTTTCCTGCCCTCCTGTTTATTACTTGAACATTTTTTAGAACTCCATTTTAATTTATGTTTAGTGTTTTTTGAGTGTAATCTCTTTGTATAGCTTTTTAAAATGGTTGTTCTAGATATTACATTATATATACACATAACATTATATTCTGTTAGTGTTGTTATTTTACCTGCTAAAGTGAAGTATAGGCATACCTGGTAGATACTGTGGGTTAATTTCCAGATCACTGCAATGAAGTGAATGTCACAGTAAAGCAAAACACATTTTTTTTTGGTTTCCCAGTGCATATAAAATTTTTGTTTATACTATACTGTAGTCTATTAAGTACACAATGGCATTATGTATAAAAAAGCAATGTATATGCCATAAGCAATGTATATGTATAGTTAAAAACTGCTAACCATCATCTGAGCCTCCAGTACATCAATCTTTTGCTGGTGGAGGGTCTTGCCTTGATTTTGATGGCTGCTCACTGATCAGGATGGTGGTTGCTGAAGGTTGGGGTGGCTATGGCAATTTCTTAAGACAACAATGAAATTTGCCACGTTGATGGACTGTCCCTTTCACTTGAACACTTACAGACCGTTGTGGGGTTATTAATTGGCCTAATTTCAATATTGACATGTCTCAGGGAATAGGGATGCCTGAGGAGAGAGAGAGAGGAGCATGGCTGGTCAGTGGAGCAGTCGGAACACAATTTATCAATTAAGTTCATCATCTTTTGTGGGCATGGTTCATGATGCCCCCAAACAATGGCAATAGTGATGCCAAAGATCACCAATCACAGATCAACATAGCAAATATAATAATGAAGAAGTTTGAAATATTACAAGAATTTGCCAAAATATGACACAGGGACATGATTTGAGCAAATGCTGTTTGGAGAAATGGAGTCTTGCTCAATGAAGGGTTGCCACAAATCTTCAATTTGTAAAAAATGCAGTGTCTGGAAGCACAGTAAAGTGAAGGACAATAAAATAAGGTGTGCCTGTATAGACACAATATCTTCCTTCATATCTCTTTTCCCTGACCTGTTTATAATGTTATTATCTTGAATATTTTCTTTACCTATTTAGAATCATATCAGACAATGCTGTGATTTTCCTTCAAACATCAATATAATTTAGAAAAATCAAAATAAGATGGAAAGGCTTCGTTTTTACCCATGTTTTTGTTTCTTGTTTCCTTCCTTCCTTCCTGATATCCCAAAGTTCTTTATTTATTATCCTTCCATTCCTGTTAAGGGAACTTCTTTTAGCTATTCTATTAAGATCTGCTGGTGAAAAATACTCTCAGTTTTCCTTTATCTGAAAATGTCTTGATTTCTTCTTTCTTCCTGAAGAATGATTTTGCTGGTGTAGAATTATGGTTTTGTAGTTCTTTCTGGACTTGAAAAATATTGTGGCACTTATTTATGGCTTTCATCATTTCTGATGAGAAATATTCTGTTATTTGAATTTTTTTTCTTTTATAGGATGTGTCATTTTTCTCTGACTGCTTTCAAGATTTTTTTCGTCTTTGGTTTTTCAGGACTTTAATTAGGATATGTCGTGGAATGGCTTTCTTTGGGTTTATTGTTTTTTGAAATTGAAATATACCTTAAATACAATATTATGTCCATTTCAAGTGTTCTACATAGTGATTTGGCATTTGCATACATTATGAAATGACCATGTAAGTTTAGTAACCATCTGTATCCACAAAAATTATTAACAATATTACTGACCATATTCCTTATGATGTATATTATATCACTATGGCTTATTTTATCACTAGAGGCTTCTACTTCTTAATCTCTTTCACCTACTTTACCCTCCATTCCCTGTTCCCAACAACCACCCATTTGTTCTCTGTATCTACGAGTCTATTTTCATTTTGTTTTGTTTGTTAGATTCCACATATGAGATCGTATGGTATTTGTTTTTCTCTGTCTGACTTACTTCACTTAGCATAATACCCTCAAGACCCATCTATGTTGTACAGATGGCAAGATTTCATATTTTATGGCATACACACACATATAAAATCCATCACATATATAAAGTATACCACATCTTCTCTATCTATTCATCTGTCCTTGGACACTCGGTTGCTTCCCTGTCTTGGCTATTGTAAATAATGCTGCAGTGAACATAGGGGCACACAAATCTTTTTGAATTAGTGTTTTTGTTTACATTGGGTAAATACCCAGAAGTGAAATTTCTAGATCATATGGCAGTTCTATTTTAATTTTTTGAGGAATCGCCATACCATTTTCCATAGTGGCTATATCAGTTTATAATCCTACCAGCAGTGCACAAGAGTTCCTTTTTTTCCACATCCTTGCCATCACTTGTTATTTCTTGTCCTTTTGATAATAGCCATTCTGACAGGTGTGAGGTAGTATTTCGTGGTTTTAACTTGCATTTTTCAGTTGATTAGTGATGTTGAACATCTTTTAATTTGTCTGTCGGCCGTTGATGCATCTTCTTTGGAAAAATGTCTTTTCAGGTCCTCTGCCCACTTCTTAATTAGGTTGTTTATTTTATTTTATTTAATTTTTGAAGTGTAGTTCTTTGTGTATTTTGGATAGTAACCCCTTATTGGATATATTATTTGCAGATATCTTCTCCCATTCAATACGTTGCCTTTTCATTTTGTTGATAGTTTCCTTTGCTGTGAAAAAAACCTTTTAGTTTGATGTAGTCCCATTTGTTTATTTTTTTGCTTTTATTTCCGTTGCCTGAGGAGACATATCTAGAAAGACCAATCAGTGTAAAAGAATGTACTGCTTATGTTTTCTTCTCAGAGTTTTATGGTTTCAGGTTTTACATTTAAGTCTTCAATCCATTTTGAGTTTATTTATTTGGATATGCCCATGGCATGTGGAAGTTCCTGGGCCAGGGATTGAACCTGCGCCACAGCAGTGGCCTGAGCCACTGCAGTGACAACGCCAGATCCTTAACCTGCTGCACCACAAAAGAACTCTGAATTTATTTTTGTATATGTGTGAAAAAATAATCCAGGTTGATTATTTTGCATGTAGCTGTCCAGTTTTCCCACTTATTGACCATGTATTCCCACTTATTTTCCTCATTGTATATTCTTGCCTCCTTTGTCACAGATTAACTATATAAGTGCGAGTTTATTTCTGGGCTCTCTATTCTGTCCCATTGATCTGTGTGTCTGTTTTTGTGCCAATACATGCTATTTTGTTTACTGTAGCTTTGTAGAGTTTGAAGTCAGGGGGTATGATATCTCTAGTTCTGTATGTTTTTCTCAAGATTGCTTGGGGTCTTCTGTGTTCCCATTCAAATTTTAGATTTTTTTTCTAGTTCTGTGAAAAATGCCATTTGTATTTTGATATGGATTTCATTAAATCTGGAAATGTATAGTATGGTCATTTTAACAATATTAGTTATTCCAATTCATGAGCATGGTATATCTTTACTTGTTTTGGTGTCATCTTCGATTTCTTTAACCAGCGTCTTATAGTTTTTTAGTACAGATCTTCTACCTCTTTAGTTAGATGTATTCCTAGGTATTTTATTATTTTTGATGCAATTGTTTGTGATTATAAATGGGATTGTTTTCTTTATGATACTTTGTTATTAGTGTGTAGAAGCCCAACAGATTTATGTATACTAATTTTGTATCCTGCAACTTTACTGAATTCGCTGATGATCTTTAGTAGCTTTCTGGTGGTATCTTTAGGATATCTATGTATACTATCATACCATCTACAAACAGTGACAGTCTTACTTCTTCCTCTTCAATTTGGATTCATTTTGTTTCTTTTTCTTTTGTGATTACTGTGGCTAGGACTTCCAATATTACATTGAATAAAAGGGCCAAGAGTGGACATCCTTGTCTTGTTCCTGATTTTAGAGGAAATACTTTTAGCTTTTCACCCTCAAGTATGATGTTGGCTATAGGTTTGTCACATATGGCCTTTCTTATGTTGAAGACTTTTCCCTCTATACTCACTTTGTTGGGAAATTTTAAAAAATTGTACGTGGATGTTGAATTTTTAAAAAAGCTTTTCCTGCATCTATTAAGATGATTGTATGATTTTTATTCTTCAATGTGTTAATGTGGTGTATCACATTCATTTGTGGATCTTGAACTATCCTTGCATCCCTGGGATAAATCCCGCTTTATCATGGTGTATGATGCTTTTAATGTACTGTTGAATTTACTGTTTTAGTAATATTTTGTTGAGGACTTTTGCATCGAGGTTCATCAATGATATTGGCCTATAGTTTTCTCTGTGTGTGTATGGTGTCTGTCTGGTTTTGGTATCTAGGTGATGCGGGCCTCATGTAATTAATTTGGAAGTGTTCCTTCCTCTTCAATTTTTTGGAATAGTTTGAGAAGATGGGTGTTAAGTCTTCTTTAAATATTGTGTATAATTTACCTGTGATGCCATCTGGTCCTGGACTTTTGTTTGCTAGGAATTTTTAAAATTACTGATTCAGTTTCATTACTGGTAATTGGTCTGTTCATATTTTCTATTTCTTCCTGATTTGGTCTTGGTTGATTATACATTTCTAGGAATTTATTCATTTCTCCTATGTTGTCCATTTCATTGGTGCACAATTGTTTAATCTCTCATGATCCTTTGTATTTCTGTGGTGTCAGTTGTAACTTTTCCTGTATAACTCCTGATTTAATTTACTTGAGCCCTCTCTCTTTTTTTCATGGAGTCTGGTTAAGGGTTTATCGGTTTTATTTTTTCAAAGAATGAACTTAGTCTCATTGATCTTTGGTACTGTTTTAGCCTCTATTACATTTATTTCTGCTCGGATATTTATTATAGCTTTCCTTTACTAATTGTGGGTTTTGTTTGTTCTTTTTCTAGTTCTTTTAGGTGTGAGATTGTATTGTTTATTGAAAAATTTCTTATTTCCTGACATAGGCTTGTATTGCTATAAACTTTCCTCTTAGAGCTCTGCTGCATCTCATAGATTTTGAATTTTGGTGTTTCTGTTTTCATTTGTCTCCAGGTATTTTATTATTTTTATTTTTTTTTCCTTTGATTTCTTCAGTGACCCATTGGTTGTTTAGTAACATGCTGTTTAGACTCCACGTGTTTGCGTTTTTTTCTTGTAGTTGATCTAGTGTTATACTGTTGTGGTAAAAAAAGATGCTTGATATGATTTCAGTCTTTTCAAATTTATTAAGACTTGTTTTGTGGCCTAGTTTGTGATTTGTCCTGGAGAATGTTCCATGTGCAGTTGAAAATAATGTGTATTCTGCTGTTTTTATATGAAATATTATGTATATATGACACACATATATAATATTTATATGTTAAAATATATAAATATTATATAAAAATATATTTTATATAAAATATTATATTTATGACACATACATAGTGCACACACACACACATATATACACATATATACAAATGTATATATAAAGTTGATAATTTAAGTTCAAATGCATTCTAACAATTCTGCATTTTCACTCCCCTCCCAACATTAAATGTTTTGGGTGTTATATTTTACATCTTTTTCCACATATCCCTTAACTGATTATTGTGGATATAGATGATTTTACTACGTTTGTGTTTTAACCTTCCTGCTAGCTCTATAAGTGGTTGATGTATTACCTGTACTGTGTGTTTTCCTTTACCAGTGAGATTTTTTCTTTCATAATTTCATATTTCTAGTTATGGCCTTTTATTTCCTGCTTAGAGAAATCCTTTTAATATTTCTTGTAGAGTCGTTTTAGTGCTGCTGAACTCTTTTAGCTTTTGTTTCTCTGTAAAACTCTTAATTTCTCCTTCAAATCTGAATGATAACCTTGTCAGGTAGAGTATTCTTGGCTATACATTTTTCTTTCATCGCTTTGAATATATAGTACCATTCCCTCCTGGCCTGCAGCATTTCTGCTTCAAAGTTAGCTTAGGGTCTTATGGGGGTTCCTTTTTATGTAACTACTTACTTTTCTTTTGCTGCTTTTAAGATTCTCTCTTTATCTTTAACTTTTGCTGTTTAAATTGCAGTGCATCTTTGTGTGGACATCTTTGGGTTCATCTTGTTTGGGACTTGCTATGCTTTCTGGACCTAAATGTCTGTTTCCTTTCCCAGGTTAGGGAGGTTTTCAGTTATTAATTCTTCACATAAGTTCTCTGCCTCTTTCTCTCTCTCTTCTCCTTCTGGGACCCTCTTTGGGTTTATTCTGTTTGGGATTTGTTCAACTTCTTTAATCCGTAGGTTTGTGTCTCTTTCCAGCTTTGGGAAGTTTTCAGCCATTAGTTCCTTGAGAACTTTTTCAGCCTTGCCCTCTTTTTTTCTCTCCTTTTAGGCCTCTGATGACATCGAATGTTAGATGTTGCATTATATTCCTAGAGGTCCCTGTGAGCTCTGTTCATTTTTTAGTCCTTTTTTTCTCTGTTGTTTAGTTGGGTAATTTCTGTTGTTTTACCTATATGTTCACTGATTCTTTCCCTGTCACCTCCACTTTGCTGTTGAGCCTATTCACTGAGCTTTAATTTTAGTTACTGTGTTTTTCAGTTCCAAAATTTTGACTTGATTTTTCGAACATATTCTATTTCTTTGATGAGACTTTCTGTTTCTTTTCTGAGGCTTTCTATTTCTTTAACAGTGTTTGTAATTGTCACTTGAAGCACTTTAGACCATGGTTGCTTTAAAATCTTTGTCAGATAATTCTAACATTTCTGTCATTTTGGTGTTGACAACTATCTATTTTCTTTCTTCATTTGGTTTGAAATCTTCCTGATTCTTGGTATGACCAGTGATTTTTTTATTGTAACCTGGTCTGTTTTGTATTATGAGACTTTGAATCTCATTTAAATCTTCTGTTTTAGTTCCCTTTTTCTAACATCATTCTGTCAGGGAAAGGTGAGGGCATTGCCTTATTACTGCCAGGTGGAGGTAGAAGTTCAGGTTCCCCACTTAGCCTCCCTCGACACCAAGGGGGCAGGCTCCTTGTTGCTGGTGGTGGAGGTGGGAGTTCTTTGTTTACACGTGGTCTGCACTGACACTGGTGGGGATGGCTTTGTAACTGCTGTCCAATGGTAAAAGTCTTGACTCTCCACTAGGCCTCTTCTGACACTAACCCAGCAGAGAAGGGGAGGGGCACCTTATCGCTTTCAAGTGGAGAAAGACGCACCACCTCCTCATGTGGTCTCCAGTGACACTGTCGGGGTAGGGGGCCTTACTTATCAGCAGGGATGAAAATTCTGACTCCCTACTTGGCCTTCTCTGACAGCACACTGACCGATAGGGGTACTGCAGTGCCTTATAACAGCCCTCCAAGAATGGAAGTCCAGGTACCCTACCTGGCTTTTGCTGATTTGAATGGTAATGGGACTGCAGTATTTTCTGTTACATTTGGGTGAAGTAGAATGGTGATTGTCTAAAAATTTTCTTCCTTACTAGGCTTCTCCTTTCCTCTTCTCAAAAGAGACCACCTTTCCTGGTGTTTTGGCAAGAGAGAGAAAGCTTGTGGTGAGGATTTTTTTCTGTCTGCTTCTGTTGACATTTCCAAGTTATCAGCTTCTTCATCTCCGTGTCTGACATACATGAAGCAAAAAGAAAATGCAAGGAACTTACTACTGTGCTGTTCCTTGGGTACCAAGGTTCCTAACCAGCCTGCATTTTTCTCTTCCTATTTCGGAGTCTTCTTATGGTTCTTTCATATGTAGTATGCAGGTGTCCAGGGGGGTTAGTTGCAGTTAGTGAGAGGAATAGGGAAATGTACGTCTGTCCTGTCTTCCTGGAGGCAGAAGCCCAAAGTTTTACTTTTTAAAAGTTTCTCATGAATAGATGCTCTCAACATCCTGGCATCTGGGCTCCTGAAATATTTCCCCTGGTACTGTCTAGAATTTTTGTTATGTTGCCTGAAGTTTCACCAATTAGAGTGCCACTTAAGTTAGCCAGGGTTCTTCTGGAAAATTCAATGTATTTCTGATGAACAGGCCACTATTTTCCAAACTACATTGAATAGGAGTTTTGATAAGGGACAGGGCAGAGAAGAAGAACTTTATGTATTTTTGTAACATGGAACACTAATCCAGGGTGGGCACTTTGGGAAAGTGTCCTAGTGGGTAATTTAGAGCAGAGGTAGAAACGATGGGTACTCAGGGATGTAGGACAATATGAAGAAAACGCTGGGTGAAGGAAGGCAGAGAGAAGGATGTTAAAGATAAACACCACTGATTTATTTGATGTTTTGTTTGCGGCCAGCCCTGCCCCTAACAATAGTAATTATATTTTATTTTCTGCCAAATGCCAGGCACTTTTGGTGTGTTATCTCGTTAAGCCCCACAATGACTCTGTGAAAAGGAGTTATGATCCTCATTTCCCAGAGGAAGAAGTGAGAGCAAAGAGCTTAGGTGAGTTGCCCAAGGTCTCATAGATAATAGATGGAAAGGTCCAGATGCAAATCCAGGTCTGTCTGGCTCCAAAGCTCAGTTATTACCACGTGCATGTCCACTCTCCCCGCTCTTCCCTCAAGCAGAACATGAACTGTTTCCCTGATAGCCTTGGGATCATGGAGAGAGTCCCTGAGTAGAGGGCCAGCCCAGGACCCCCTCAACTCTAGAGCTTATTTTCTTTGTGGAAAACACATTCTAGATCCAAATCACTGATTTATAAA
The DNA here is from genome assembly GCF_054392235.1 of Sus scrofa. Classification (NCBI taxonomy): domain Eukaryota; kingdom Metazoa; phylum Chordata; class Mammalia; order Artiodactyla; family Suidae; genus Sus; species Sus scrofa. Next base: position 122,425,100 of record NC_139401.1, read on the forward strand.
TGACCCTTTGAGACACAACTATTTATAATGTTGAAGCAGCTTATATTTTTCAATCACACACAAATGCTTCTCTCTTTCTTTTTCTTTCTCTTGGGGCTGCATTTTCATGTAACTTAAAGAGACAATCAGGTTAGCGATCTTTTTATTTTTCTTTCAGATAATGACCCAGTATTTTCCTTCAGGCTTATCCAAGCTCTGAGGCCTATTGCTATCATTTGTAAGATATTTCTTTTGGCCAGGGAATATTTTTGTCTATATTCTGCCATGTGATCTAATAATGGGAGTAATTGATTCAATAATCACAATAGCAGGGACCTCAGGGGGCCATTTAAATGTGGCCTGTGCTGACGCGGCTGAGGCCTCATTGGAACTAGGACCATAAGAGATAGTGTTTTTCATTTCTAAAGACAAAAATACACTTTTCCCCCTTGGTATTATATGTAAGAAGCTCCCAGCACTTATATATACACCCGAGGGATGAGAAGAAACCAGACAATTGCGATGCAACTGGGCAAGGGAAGAAAAACCTATCAAAGTCTGATGAGTTGTGTTTTTATTCCAGTTCTGATAAAAAACATTAAGACTGAAGCTGTATCAAATGGCCTATATAAATGTAAATTCAAGGGCTCTCCTTCTGCGAGCAAAGGTCACTCACTGGAGTGCAGCCACAGACATACAGAGGTCAAGGTCTCTAACAGCGCTGAGGTTTACCTGAGATGGAAATCCAGGATATATGGTTTTACTTCATATCTAGGGAATTTCTTATGTTCACACAGGTCCTACATAGAATTTTGGGGTTACTATTGACAATTTATAGTCATAAAAAATAACTGAAATTGTTACCAACCTGTTGTCTTTTAGAGAAAGTTGCGAGAGCTCAGAGGAGGATGGGGAAAGGTGGAGAGTGGAGAATAAATCTGGAGAGACAAAGTATCCATCCTAAGATTATTTTTTTCTTATCATTTTTGACCCTACATGCTCAGTGTAAAATAAAATTAAAATACCAAGAGGAAGAAGAAAGCCAGCACATGTGCAGTATCATTAACAATTTAGTAATCATTCTTTCACAAATCTCTCTTCATATACATAAGTACTCTAAATCTTTATGCCTATGTAGATTTAAATATATATTTAATGTAATATATAGAAATATACTCTCTATATCTCTATACCCATGTAATCATATACAAACACATACATATGCAAAATTTTCTTAGTTACTACTTTTGAGAAATGAATCACATACAGAGTTCCGTATCTTGCTTTTCTCACTCTTCAATATCCTGTGGAAATCTTTCCAAGTCCACTGATACAGCTCTTATCACTTCCCTCTCTCTCTTTGATGTGTGCATCATTTTCATGATATAGATATATATATGTATATAAATTTATTCTATCATTTCCCAATTGATGAACATCAATTTGTTTAAAATATCTGCATTGAGAACAACATCGCAATAAATATCTGCATGTATGTCATTATGTATCGGTGCTCTTTTTTTTTTGGCTGTGCCTGCAGCACGCGGAAGTTCCTGACTTGAACTGCTGCAGTGACAACACCGGATCCTTAAACTGCTGCACCACAAAGGAACTCCCTGTGTTGGTGCTTTTAATCCACGTTATCTTTTCTCAGCAGTGGGATGGCTGAATAGAGGGGCATACATATTTTAAATTTTATAGCTACTGCCAGATTGTTTTATCAAAAGGCGATAATGATTTGTTTTTCAACACATATAAAATGTAGATGTTGTTACACTCTAACTTGTTGCCAGTCTGATGAACATAATGTGCTATGTTTGTGTTACATTTTTTCTCATTTCTCTGCCTAAGAGTGAGTTTAAACATCTTTCCATATGTTTTTTGGCCCTTTGGATTAGCCCTTCTTTAAATTTTTTAAAAACTTTATGTGAACTTCCTCTTTATTTTTTTTTAATTTATATTATGGTATAGTCGACTTACAATGTTCCTTCAGTTTCTGCTATACAGCAAAGTGACCCAGCCACCCATACACTCCCATTTTTAAAAAAATTTTCCATCACATTCTTACCCAAGAGACTGGATACAGTTCCCTGTGCTGTACAGCAGGACCCCATCACCCATCCATTCTAAATGTAACAGTCTGCATCTACCAACCTCAAACTCCCCATAAGTCCCCCTGTTTCCTCCCTCCCCTCCATGTCCGTGATCTGTTTCTGTTTTGTAGATAGATCATTTATGCCATATTTCAGACTCCACATATAAGTGATATCACATAGTGTTTGTGTTTCTCTTTCTGACTTACTTCACTTAGAGAGTCTCTAGTTCCATCCATGTTGCTGTAAATGGCATTATTTTGTTGTTTTTATGGCTGAGTAGTACTCCATTGTGTATATGTGCCACATCTTCTTAATCTATTCATCTGTTGGTGGACATTTGGGTTGTTTCCATGTCTTGGCTAGTCTTCTTTAAATTGATTGTTCATATATTTGGTCCATGTTTAATGGAACTGTTTGCCTTGTTCATCTCAGTTTTCAAATGATCCTTGTAAATGATGTCATGACCTCACACATCATCCTTGTAGATATTTTCCAAATCTGTGATTTGTCTACAGTAGGTACCTTTTCACTTGTTTTCATTTTAAAAAGTTTTATTGAAGTATAGTTGATTTGCAATATTGTGGTAATTTCTGCTGTACAACAAAAGTGATTCAGTTATATATGTACACACATCCATTCTTTTTCAGACTCTTTTCTTACTAGACCATCACAGAATATTGGGTAGAGTTCCCTGTGCTATACAGAAGGTGCCTATTGGCCAATCATTCCGGATACCACAGTGCGCATATGCCAATCCCAAATCCCCAGTCTATCCCTCCCCCTACCACCTGTCCCCTTTGGTAACCATAAGTTTTTCAAAGTCTGTGAGTCTGTTTCTGTTCTGCAAATAAGTTCATTTGTATCTTTTTTTTTAAGGGCTGCACCCATGGCATATGGATGTTTGAATTGGGCTGCAGCAGCAGGCCTACACCACAGCCACAGCAATGCTAGATCTGAGCCACATCTGCAAGCTACACCATAGCTCATGGCAACGCTGGATCCTTAACCCACTGAGCAAGGCCAGGGATTGAACCTGCATCCTCATGGATACTAGTCAGATTCATTTCTGCTGAGCCACGATGGGAACTCCCCTGTATCCATTTTTAAGATTCCACATATAAGTGATATCATATGATGTTTGTCTTTCACTGTCTGACTAACTTCACTTAGTATGATGATCTCTAGGTCCACCCATGTTGTTGCAAATGGCATCGTTTCATTCTTTTTTATGTCTGCGTAATATTCCATTGTATATATGTACCATATCTTCTTTATCTGTTCCTCTGTTGATGGACATTTAGTTTGCTTCCATGACTTGGCTGTAAATAGTACTGCAGTGATATATCTTTTTCTATATGGGGTTAAGTCTGTGTGTTGACACTCTTAATTTGGTATTTGTACTGTTTGCATTTGATAGCATGTTTGCAGGCTGTTTTTCCTTAGGGAGACATTTTGATTTGCATTAGGATTTTCTGATCTGAAGGAAGCTTTCTTTAAAAAGCACACATTTTTGCATGGAAATTTCCAAGTCCTTCTTCCATTGCAATCTAATTCACTGCATTAGTTGAGTATAAGTTTGGCTAGATGCGAGACACTCAAAATAAAAGGGGCTTAAGCATGAGAATTTAATTCTCATATATAAACATCTGAGCTGCCTTGGTGACCTTGCTGTAGTGGTTCTGTCTAGTGCCCAGGTCTTTACTTCTTTAGGCTTAGCTTTCCCAGAGATGCTGTCATCTTACTCATGACCATGTCTCCATTCCTGCCAGCAAGAAGGAGCGAGGGGAGGGAAGAGGTGTTCCTTCTCTTTAAGGGCAAAAACTATAAGTTGCAAAAATCACTTTTGTTTACATCCAGAAACTTATCAGTTAGCCTCTCTTAGCTGCCAGGTGGGCTAGGAAATTTAGTTTTTATGCTGACTGTCCATGTACAGGACAGGAGGATTCTATTACTATAGAAGCAGGGGGAAATCAGCAGTTTCTGCACATTCAGCAAGCACTGCATTAGAATACCTCAGCATCTAGGAATCTAGGAGAGAAGCACTCTTAAACATGATTCTCTACTGCCTTCTTGCCTCCTCAACTCTCTATTGTAGCCCCTCCCCTCTCTTTTACATTTTTGATAACTGGGAATCTTAGGGAAAATATGGAGGGACTATGTAAGCAAATATGGTTATTTAAAAACCTTTGTTATGGAAAATCTCTAAAATATGCAGAAGTGTGTTAAATAGTATAGTGAACCCCTATATACCCATTATCCGACTTCAACAATTAGCAACTCATGTCCAACCTTGTTTCACCTATAACTTATCTACTAAGAAAATACTATGCACTATTTCATGTAAATATAGTAATTTAAAATCTTGTTTTTCTTTAAAATCAGCAGACTTATGAGTTGCAATGGAGAATATTAAAAGACCAGGAGATGTGGTCATCAAGGATAAGTTTAGACTGTTATCCACCCATAGCAATCGATTCACGTAAGCATCTTTATTAAATGCCTACTCTTCACCTGTCTAGGCAGATGTTATACACTCCTATTCTCTTTCATAGTATGCTGTTATTTTTCTTTGTAGCACTGATCACAGTTTACAATTCCTTTATTTGTTTGTTTACGTGTGTGTCACCTGAAGTAAAATATAAGCTTCACAAGGATAGAGACTGGCATAATGGTTAGCACATAGTAGGGCTTCAATGATAATTATTGAAAGGAAGGAAGGGAGGAAGGATTCATTCCAGGTTCTTCATTAGTTGTAGGATGGAGTGGGGCTATAGAGATCGCTGTAATGTGGAGCCTGCCTTCCAAGAACTACTAGCTCAGTAAAGACGGCTATACAAGCAACTTGGGCACTCATTTAATTATCCATTAAATGAATATTTACTGCGCATCTGCCATGGGAGAGGGCCTTGCTAGAAAGGCAGACTGTGATAATTGCTAAAACATATATAGATAGGGTAGCAGAGAGGGAAATTTTATCTGGGGGAGGCAGGACTCAAGCAGGGCTTTGAAGAATGAGTAGGAAGGACATCAACATGGGAAAGGCATTCTAGGCAGAGAGGGTAGAAATAACAAAGGCAAGAGGTTGGAAGGATTGAGATATATTCAGAGTCTTATGATAGGCAATCATTAGTGTCAACTTGTGCTTTTTATACCCCATTTTAAAAAGATAGATAATAGAAAACCACAGTGAAGGTTGCTGCCTTCATTTTTAAAATGAAGAATTCAGAAATGAAGAAAGTCTAACAGCATTTTACTGAGCATAATCTCTTCATTCTTCAAGAATTCTCGCATAAACAGATGCTTCTTTATTCGGATAATGGTTATATCGGTTATATCTATGATAACATAATACCTCAGGGGAGAGTCATGAAAAGATCAAAGTATATCTGGCCTTCACCAGGACTTGGGTCCTTGGCCAAGTAGAAAAGCTGCTTTTGTTCCCATATGTGGTGGATTAGAGATGGACAAAAATTCTTTGCTGTTCCTCCCATCGAAAGGTGGAATCTAATTCCCCTCCCTTTGAATCTGGCCTGGCCCTAGTAATGTTCCACAGCTAAGTTATAAAAAACCTTGCAGCTTCCACCTGGATTTCTTGGAACCCAGCACTCTGCTGTGAAGAAGACTAAGAAGGCCTGGGAAATGTCCATGAGAAAAAGAAACAAGGCTCCTGGCCACCCACCCTAGCTAAGCTCCCACATGGCAGCTACCACTGTTTTGCCAGCCTTGTGAATGTGTCATCTTGAAAGTGGATCCTTTAGCCACAGTTGGGCTGTCTTAGCTAGGGCTACATGGAGCAGTAACCAGCCATCCTTACTGAGCACTGCCCAAAGAGCAGAACCATAAGAAAAAGAAACAATTGCATTATTTAAGCCACTAAATATTTGTGTAGTTTGTTAGTTCTGTGTACAAGTAATTCTGCTCCAATGGCTGCTGCTAGCATGTCACTCTGTTGGTGACTGTACTATTCCTACCATAGCCTTTTTCTGATAACTTACGAAAACAATGTACATTTCATGTAATAAAATTAGGAATATAGATAACAAAAGAGAAAAAAGTCACCCTTTGTGCCACCACCTACAGATAACCACTATTAATATCTTGGTGCATGGCATTCCTGATATCTTCTTATATATGTATTCATACACACACACACATATATTATTTTTAATTTAATTTTTATTTTATGTTGGAGTATAGTTTGTTTACAATGTTGTGTTAGTTTCAGGTTTACAGCAGAGTGAATCAGTTTTACACATACGTATATCCCTTCCTTTTCAGATTCCTTTCCCATGTAGGTTACTACAGAATATTGAGTAGAGTTCTCTTGTGTTATATAGTAGGTCCTTATCGATTATCTATTTTATATATAGTAATGTGTGTATGTTAATCTGAACCTCCTAATTTATCCCTTCCACCTCCCTGCTCTTCCCCTTTGGTAACCATATGTTTGTTTTTGAAGTCTGTAAGTCTATTTCTATTTTGTAAATAAGTTCATTTGTATCATATATTTAGATTCCACATATTAGTGATAGCATATGATATTTGTCTTTGACTTACTTCACTTGGTATGACTATCTCTTAGTCCATCCACATTGCCGTAGATGGCATTATGCTGTTCTTTTTCATGGCTGAGTAATATTCCATTGTATATGTACCACATTTTCTTAATCCATTCCTCTGTTGATGGACATTTAGATTGTTTCTATGTTTTGGCTATTATAAATAGTGCTTCGGTAAACATTGGGGTGCATGTATCTTTTTGAATTATGGTTTTCTCTTGTTATATGCCCAGGAGTGGGATTGCTGGATCATATGGTAGTTCTGTATTAGTTTTTGTTTTGTTTTGTTTTGTTTTTGTGTCTTTTTGCTATTTCTTTGGGCCGCTTCTGCGGCATATGGAGGTTCCCAGGCTAGGGGTCAAATCGGAGCTGTAGCCACTGGCCTACGCCAGAGCCACAGCAACACCAGATCCGAGCCGCATCTGTGACCTACACCACAGCTCACGGCAACGCCGGATCGTTAACCCACTGAGCAAGGGCAGGGACCGAACCCGCAACCTCATGGTTCCTAGTTGGATTCGTTAACCACTGCGCCACGATGGGAACTCCTGGTTATGGAGGTTAAAGGAACCTCCATACTGTTCTCCGTAGTAGTTGCACCAGTTTAAATTCCCTCCAACAGTGTGGGAGGGTTCCCTTTTATCCATACCCTTTCTAAGCATTTATTGTTTGTAGATTTTTTGATGATGGCCATTCTGACTGGTCACACATATATATTTTGACTGGTCACACACATATATTTTAAAATTGGAATATGACATACTTGCTGCTTTGAAACATGATGCTTTCAGTGAACAATTTATCCACAGCTTCAGCTACCAGTAAATATAAATCTATAATCTTGTTATTAGTGACTATAGTATTCTGTATCATGGAAATAAAAATTTAATTATGCTTGTTGCTGGATATATGAGTTTCTTCCATTTTTCATTTGTATAAATGATGCCTCCATGAATATCCATTTGTAGCTAAATCTTTGTATACATTTGTTTTCTTTAAGATTATTCAAAGAACTTGATCAGTGAGTCAGTTTTAAAGCTTTTGATCCAAAGTACCAAGTTGTCTAGGTCCCTGTTTTGTATGAAGTGTGCAGGTCTCTTGTTGGAATGTGCAACCAAGTAAAGAAAAAGATTGAAACCAGGACCATTTTGATAACTGTGAGAATGAAGTACGTATTGGTGTGAATGGATGAAATTTTAATTGAATCCAAATCTACTGTATCAAATCAGAAGGGTCTGTATTACCCCTCTCAGACTTAATGTGGATGCATGGCTGAGCACTCGAATGATGACCCCGAGAAAGCAGGGTGATATCAAGTCTGGGCTAAAAGAGAGATTATATGCAGCAAGAACATGCCCTTAGACTGAGTGGCCAGGGTGCATATCAAATTGAAATCATGTTCAGACTGGAATCATCTGTCCTCATGAAGAGACTCTCAACAAAAACTAAGGCCAGCGTCCTCTGGGAAAATCTGGGAGTCAAGAGAAGAGGGAGGTGAGAGTAGCAGGTAAGGCCATGGCACCAAAGTGAGACAAAAGAGGAGCCTGAGAAAGTGTGAAGACTTTTCATTCCAGACTCCCGGCACCCCTCCATCTTCAAGGGGGCTTGGGTACTTGGCCATTGCCCGCCCCACGGCATATGGCAACTGAGTGTTAACACAAGGTCTGCGAGGGCTCATGCTGGAGCATGGATGTGCACATGGTTGAAACCTCTACTCACTGTTTAAATCAATATTCTTTGTTGGTGATTCGGTCTAAGCCCCAAGACCTTAGGAGAAAGAGCACATTTGCTCTGCCTTTCGATAGCAGGATAACCTTCACAATAAACTGCTGACCCTGTGAGACTGTGGCTGAGTCAGATCGTGTTGTGGATAGATTTTCTTCTAGCTCAAGTCCTCAGCCCACTGCGAATCAAGAGAATTCCAGCTTTGCAGGGACAGTGGGACTAGGGCACCATCAAGACCTCTTCCAGCCTCAAAGATTTGAGTCCGTGGACATATATGCATATGATTTGCACATAAATGGAGAACATCTGGCAAGCCCAGGTTTTTTCCATGGCATTGATGGAGATCTAGTGTATGCATTTGGGTCTCTATCCATTGATTGGAGAGGAAAGCCTGCCCCTCAAGGCTGGAAATAACTCTTTGCTTAGCAGAAAAGCCAAAATGAGAAATGAAGGAGTTCAGAGGAAAAGGAATACTTAAAAGTTGGGGACGGGGGTCAGTGGGTCAGCCTTTGTCTCCCAGCAAAACGAGCTTAGTAATAGGGGATTTGGGGTTTAGTGAAGCAGTCTGGCTCACAGCTGGAATGATAGGTGACCCACGTGGCCCCTAGATCCCATGAAGAGATGATCAGTTGAAGGGCTGAAGTGAGAAAGTCATAAGAACATGCAGCAGAGGCGATAAAGCTAGAGTGGAAATATTTTTGGCTTGTAAGATCAGGTATTTGGCAGAGTAAGGGGAAGGGGAGCTTGCCAGCTTCATATACCAACTACTGAACAAATGTTGTTAAATATTGCTTGTTGGGAATTAAATGTCTCAATATAACTTTGTGCCAAGAATTTAAACAAGACATGGTATATGGGCAAAGAATATCACTTGACTTAGTGTAATATATATGCCCAGGTATAACACACACTAAAGTAGAAAATTCATAAAATTATTACTCTGGGTTTTACATGGTAGTCAAAGGCAGTCAAAGAGGTGTGTGTGTGTGTGTGTGTGTGTGTGTGTGTGTGTGTGTGTGTGTGTCTGTTGCTTCCAAAAGGGGTTAGAGACATATATTAGAGGAGCCCATTAACCCAAAGCTGAGGCTACAGTTGAGAAAGGGAAGTCAGAAATTTTGCCCAGTAAAATTCATTCAGGTAACATTTATTGAATATCTACTGTGCTCCAGACACTGTCCTGGGCTCCATATTCACATAGATGAATAAGACCTGGGTTTTGGCCCTGAAGGGATGCGTAGTCAGTGGGTGAGACGATGGCATTCAGTGTTGTAAGTACTGATGGAGGTTAAGTTGGGTGCTGTGAGGGGTTAATCCACTCTGGGGATGATGGAGTAAGAGAAGAATTCTCTGGGATGGTGGGAGTGAATAAGAAGCTTTTAATAAAAAAAAAAAAAAAGGCTTTTAATGAAGAGGTTATGTAAGCCCCCTGAAGGTGGGAGGATGGGGGGGTGAGGTTAACTGGGCCAGCCACTAGGGGGTGTGTGAGTCAGGGTCTGTAACTGAGAATTGAGAATTGAGGAAAGAGGGTCTTGTGTGTTGTTTCTGGTTGCAGAATGGACATTGTCCCCCTTAAACAGGAAACTAGAGAGAAAAGGAGAGTTCTTCTGCCTCATTTCTCCATTAGAACTAATGGTTATTTTACAGTCTTTACCTGGTGAGCAGGTGACATGCCTGATACAGCCACCTTTGAATGTTGTGGTTAGCTGCCACGCCCAGGGTCAAACCCTGCCTTGCTTGCTCCATCGCAAATGGTGGTATCTCTCCCAGTACCATAGGTGGAGTGGTAATGCCCCAAGCTTAGTATTAAGAAATTCCCAGAAAGTGGTTTCATGCCCACTGAGAGTTAAGATTGCAGATGGTCACATCATTAGTGTGATTTGCTTGTCCAGTTCCCAGGAACAGCTGTGTGGGGGTGTTGGCATGGTGAAGGTGTATCTGGATTCTGAAGCAACATCTGTGATGAGAAAACAAATTTCTAAAATTGGCAAATAGTTAATAGAAACTGTGTTTCTTTGGACCTGTGATGGAGGCTGCTTGGTTCTCCTCTGTTCGCCCTCCACTGCTGACCTGCTTGCTCTCCCACCACATTTGGACCCTTTAAAGTGTAGTTTCCTGTATGTTTAGCGGTTAGTGAACAAAGGGGTTTTGCATGGCCAGAGTCTGTGGTGAAATGAAAATGACAAAACTACTGGTTACAAATCAGGACCATGGAAAGGGCAGTGGCTCTCCAAACTGCTCTTCCGGGTATCATCTTCCCTCGTCAGGCTCCTTACAATACAGTGAAACAAAATCTCTGCATCTCAGTTAAGTCATACCTGCATATCAGAGTACAGTTTTTTAAAAAGAATTTTCATGGAATAGAGTTGACTTACAGAGTTGTTAGTGTCAAGGTGTAGAGCAAAGTCAATCAGTGATACGTATACACATATCCTTTCCTTTTCAGATTCTTTTTCCCATTTAGGTTATTACACAGAATTGAGTAGATTACACTGTGCTCTCCTTACCTCCTGCGCTGTTGGTGGGAATGTAAGCTGGTGCAACCACTATGGAGAACAGTATGGAGGTTCCTTAAAAAACTAAATAGAGAACCACGCTACGCCCCAGTGGTCCCATCCCTGGGCACATATCCAAAGAAAATCGTAATTCGAAAAGATACGTATACCCCAATATTCAGAGTACAGTTTTAGCTCTGCAGACTAGTTTCACAGAGGAAATAGTCTGGGTATCTGCACATCATCCAAAACAGCTAGGAATATTTAAAACAGAAGATCATTAGAAGAGGAATAATTTGGCAGAAGGCCCCAGTTGTAAGATCCTTTCACTCGAGTGCCCAATTTGCTGGCAGTCTTGGTCCATAAAACAAGGTCATGCAAGGAGGGACAATCGTGTCCCCCTCCCCTGGGGCAGCAGGCAGTGGCTGGTAAGAGAGTGAGAAGGACCCACCAGGAGCAGATAAGAAAGAAGTCAGGACATGGAATGCTACCCCTGAGAAAAGAATTTTGAAAAAAGAAAATTGCTCCTCTTGGTTTCTTTCACTCATTTTGGAGCCTCACAGGCTTGAAGGCAAGTGTCAAAGATGAGTGATCTTAATGTCGGCTGCGACCAACTAGAGATGGACTTGTTTCTCGGGAGTTCTAATCCCAACACCGGAGACCCACCTGTATTCACCCCCTCGGGGCTCCTTCAGCGCTCTCAACTCGTGGCCCACCCTCGTTGTCCAGAGTGGTGATGATTTATTTCTGTCCGTGTCTGGTTTCCAGCTAGACTGTGCCCTCCAGGGCAGATACCTTATGTAATTAATTTCGATATCCTCTGCACTGAACACTGAAATAGAGTAATAATTCATTAAATGTTTTCCAGTGAATGGATGGATGGATGAATGGATGGATGGAATGAAATAAAATGTCATTCATTCTCTCTATTCGGTGGCTAGAGCTAGGGGTGGGTAGGTGAATTACTTCTGTTCAGCATCAAAGCTTCTCTGCTATAGAAATCTAATAAATGTTCAGTTAAACTCTGGAAACATCTGAGCAATTTCTATGTATTAGAACAGTTGTAGAAACAGTGGTGGGACTCTGAAGAGTCACAAAGTATGTCCTTGTCCCCCAGGCCCTTTACAGTGTCATTGGTGTACAAAGTAATAAACTTGTGAAATAGTCAAGCAAAAAGGAAGACAGTGTTCTAACCAAGGACCAGATGGTTGATATTAATATGTTCTACAGAAGTTTAGAGAAATGAGAGAATATAAGCCAAAGTAGAACAACTGCAACAAGCAGAGACGAGGGTGAGGCCCAGGAGCAGATATAACGTAGTGGGCATTTATGGCATATCTATATAACAACTTTCCCCTTGCCTGGGACCTGCCTGCTCTCTCCCCAGACACTTGATTGTATCAAGTCTCTATGCTGGGCGGATCGAGTTCTTCCCTAGGGTATTTTAAAGTAGAATCGATAGATTCAGTATCTGTTGGTGGATATAGTAACAGGTCAAACTCAGGTGGTGTTGCTGGTATAGTTTTCACCATATAAAGGGTGCTTAAATGCAGGGGAAGAGAAAGAAACTGAAGTTAAGGCAGAAGTTGGGTGAGAAAGAGGACAGGAGTGGCAATGAGAGAGAGATGGTGCTTCCTTAGGTTCAATTCTTCCTTCCTTCTTTCCTTCTTTCCATTTTCTTTTCTTTCTTTTTTTGGCAGCATATAGAAGTTCCAAGGTGAGGGACAGAACCCACACCACAGCAGCAGCCGAAGCCACTGCAGTGACAAGGTGACAACATTGGATCCTTAACCCACTGCACTACTTGGGAACTCCAGGTTTATTTATTTCTGAGATCCAGCTACATTGCTGCCATTCCTTCAGCTTTATCCTGGTATCCTTTCAGTCGTTTTCCTTTTTTTGTCTAAGCTAGTTCAAGTTGAGTTTACATTATGAACAAACTTCAAGAGTACAGACTAGCAGATGAATAAGAGTGTATGTTCAGAATGGCTTATAAGCTGGTGTGGTTAAAGGGTAGGGTGTGTGGAAGGGAGTAGTGGAGCCACTGAAGCATTTAGGCAGCAGAGTAGTACTATGGTCCCATTTGTTCTTAGGAAGATCATTGGTGGAAATGTGTAGGGTACACTTGAGGAGAAAGATTGGAAGTAGGGAGACTGGTTGTCAGAGGAAGAACCTCTTGGAACTTGAAATTTTCCTTCACTTTGTAGAAGTCAACTCTCAGAGAATAAAAACTTAGGTTATTAAAAAAAAAAAGAACCTCAGGAAATAAACTAAGCAAAATGAAATTGTTTGCCATTCCTGTACACACACACGACATAATGCCACACCAGACCTTTATATGCACGCCCTCCAAACTATTCAATAGCTTGTTTTAGGTCATTTTCAAAATGTTCTTTGCAACTGTTACTCTTAAACTAAAACTGAGATCTGGCTTTTCCTCCTTGTCTATCTCTTTCATATTCTGCCCCATTTCCTTCTTTTTCACCTTCTAGCTAACCCTAAACTGGGGTTACTAATTCAGGGTAAAACAGTCCTGGGTCTGAATAAGGGGCACTCCCCTCTCAATAATCAGAATTTGCATGGAAATGTCACTGTGGGTTTTAATGGCACAAAGCCCAGATCACCTACTATCCAACATCTAGAGTTGAATCACAAATATAGAAAAAGATCCAAGATTACTAATGAGCTGCCTTAGTCTGCCAAGAAGCTAACTTGATATCAGAAAAATTCTATTGCATGGCATCTGTCTGTAATGCTAGCCAAAGAATTGTATAATGGGCAGTCACAATTGAAAATGACCTTCATTATGCTGAATTCATTTCTCTAATGTGTCCATTTTCCCTCATCTTATATCCCGACAGTAATAATAGACATGGAAATAAATCCAAATTGTGATTCAAATTTCAGAATGTGGGATTCACAGGTGTGGTGGCTTTTCTCAGCTGAATGTAGGGGGTAGATGAGTAAGAAATCTGGGAGGATTTAACAAAGTGAGGAGGATTGTTCAGAAAATCAGACACGGGCACAGCATGGGCAAGCCTGTCTGTCTTACTCAAACAAGAAATCTTTACATAATGCACCAAGAATTTAAGTGAGCGATCTGCAGTTCAGGGGAAAAAGGTTAACTCTAAGGAACAAAAAGCTTGGCTTTACCGACAGGCCCCCAAATATCCTTGAGCACCTGTTCTTACCTTCTCAGTGTTGAACCTGTGGTGCCACTGGGGCCACAGAATCAGTTGGCTGTTTGTTTAGACTGGCTGTGTAGGTAGCAGAATGCATGCTGGACTCAGGGTTAAGAGACCCCGAGCGGAGCCCTGGCTCTCTCCTCCTTACTGTCTGTGCCCTGTAGAGAAATCACGTAACCCCCTGAGCTCTAGTTTCTGCAACTGCAAAAGGGGACTATAACCACTGCATAACCTAACTTGTTGGGTTGTTAGGCTCAAATGACAGAATGGATGTGCAGAGGCTTTGTTGATCGTAAAAGATATTATTATCGTTCTTGTCAAAGTGATTCGTCTTCCTTGTTTCAGAAGATGCAAAAAAACCGTGTCACAGCTTATAATATCCACTCTACTAAGATTCCTATTTCCTCATAGCCTGATATTTTTATGCCAGAAAAGTCAGTTTCTCTCCCCCCCACCCTCCCTCCCTCTCTCCTTCTCTCCTTCTTCCTCCCTCCCTCTTTCTCCTTCTAAAGTTTGTCTGAAGAACCCTCAGGTTGGGTTGTACCAGCTCTCTTTTCTCTCTCACACTACCAGAGTGTGTATGATGTGCAGTTGATTGGGAGATCCAGGCTGGGTCAACACAGTACCAGATCAGGATCAATTCAGTGCACAAAGTCACCAAAGCTTCTTGACTGGTCTTTATATGGGCAGAGCCTCCACGTCCTAGCTTAAAAGACAGTGGCAAGCTTTCGACCTTTTGCTTAATACCTTGTTGCCCTCTGCCACTCTGGGTATCAAAGGAAGCTGCCAAATCAAGTCGAGGGAGTAATTTCTTAATGAGATCCCTGAAAACAGATAAAGATGGACAGTGCTGCCATGTCCATGAAAACAGCGATAATAACAGGAACTCCGTTTCCTTTACCGAATGACTCATTTACTTGCTGGTGGGAGTTCCTTTTTTCTTTGTTGGAGAATAGCCCTTGCTGAACAGAATAATAACTGTCCTGTGAATTTGTTTTACAGAGCTTTCACATATATTATCTCACCTGGACTCATTTTATTCTTACAACTACCTCCCTGCCCAGTCCTTTCACCAAGCTTTCTGAGAGTATTTCGTCATTGCTATAGCTTCAGAGTTGCCTTCTGGTCACTTTTCAGCTCTCTCCTCATCAGCTAAAATTGCCTTAGACCTGGCCATGACCAGATACTATTTAATTGCTTAACCCCAACGGTCTTTTCTCCATTCTTATCCTACCCACACTCTTGGTAGTATTTCGTTCTTTTGAATGTTCCCCGCTTCTTAAAAATCTTATCTACCGAGCATCCTTTCTGGTCAGTCTCTGTCTGCGTGTCCTTCCCCCTCTGCTCCTTGGAAGCTGTTGTTGCTCAGGGCTCACCGCTGGCACCATTTTCTCACTGTGTTCTCGCCTTAAGCTCTCTCAGCTGCTGTTAGGACTTCAGTTGTCATATCTGGCTACCCATAAGTAAACACAATCCAGATCGCTTGCTTCTTCTCTTCAAGCTGAAAATACCCATTTGAAGACTTTTCTAGGCTTCTCTAGATGGAGGGGCTCTTAACACTTTGAGCTCATCATGTCCTAAACTAAACTATGTTTTCTCAGACTTTTGTATCGTCTCTCTTGTTAATGATTCCATAATTCCCCATCTACTTCTGCTCACATTGAATCAGGTGCTCTCCATTCTTCCTAAATATCACTCAAATTTGTCTTTTTGGGACAATAACTACCACTATATTGAGTTTGTATGAGATCAACAAATAGCTTCCCAACGGTTCCTGAGTCTTCTCTGCCTGTCTTTCCTCCAGCTCACCCTCCCCACACTGCTGAAAGAGTGATCGTTCTAAACACAGGATGGGAGTTTAGTAACCTTCTGCTCAAGACTTCTCAATGGCGTCTCATTTTTGACAAGATAATAGTTAAATTCCTCAGCACGGCCCTCCAAGCTTATAATTTGGCTCTCTGTTGGAGCCTCATTTCTCATCCTCTCACTCGTACTTTTCACTCCTCCTCTCCTGATATAGTAATCTATTCATTTTTCCCCTAAATATAACATACTCTTTTGGTTAGGTTGTCTACTTTGCAATCTCGGTAGCGATGGAAAACATAGGAATACCAGGTTGGGGAAAGAGGAAGAGAATGAGTGAATCCCATAGATCTTGTGACATATAAAGAGAGAGCTTATCACGTGGTATAAACTATTTGTCTACAGGTAGACCTTGGAGATATCGCAGGTTCAGTTTCGGGCAACTACAATAAAGTGAACGTCACAGT
Organism: Sus scrofa; assembly: GCF_054392235.1. Taxonomy (NCBI): domain Eukaryota; kingdom Metazoa; phylum Chordata; class Mammalia; order Artiodactyla; family Suidae; genus Sus; species Sus scrofa. Next base: position 122,441,406 of record NC_139401.1, read on the forward strand.
AAAGCAAGTCACGTGAATTTTTTTGGTTTCCTAGTGCATATAAAAGTCATGTTCACACCATCCTGTAGTGTAGTAAATGTGCAATAACATTATGTCTTAAAAATCTACATACTTTATTTATTTATTTATTTATTTCTGTCTTTTTAGGGCCACACCCATGGCATATGGAAGTTCCCAGGCTAGGAGCTGAATTGGAGCTATAGCCGCCAGCCTACACCACAGCCACAGCAACACGGGATCCTAGCTGCATCTGTGACCTACACTGCAGCTTGTGGCAACACCGGATCCTTTAACCCACTGAGCAAGGGCAGGGATCAAACCCACATCCTCAGAGATACTAGTCAGTTTCTTAACATGCTGAGCCACAACAGGAACTCCCCCAAATCTACACACTTTAATTTAAAAAAACTTATTTCAAAAACTACCATCATCTGACAATGCAGGGCTGCCACAAACCTTCAATTTGTGAAAAAAAAAAAAAAAGCAATATCTGTGAGGTGCAGTAAGGCAAAACACAATAAAAATGAGGTATGCCTGTATTTCCTCCACTACACAATTCAATCTAATGCAAGTATAATCATCATTTCCACTTTAAAGATATGAAAATTGAGGCATAGAGACTTGCCAGTAACAACAGAGGTAGGACTGAACTCACGCTGAGCCAGGACTGGACCGAGGTTTCATAACTATTGATTCTGGCTTCTTTCCACTCTCCCAGAAAAGGATTACAAAGCTGAAAGGAACACACTAAACACTCGCACATTTCCCCTAAGACAGGAAGTCCTCCAAGGGCATTGAATTAAGTATTCTGATCCTTACTGTTGTTCCGATGTGGAATGTTGCAATCTTCCTACTAATTGGAGCAGCCAGCTGTAGTCCTAGAAACATCAGGACAACATATTTTGTACTAAATTCACTTATTGGAAAAATGTATCAAGTGAATGAAAAACTGGGCACATACCAATTAGTATATCTGATAAGGGACTTGTGTTTAGAATATGTAAAGAACTCTTACAATTCAATAATGAAAAGAAGAACAACCCACTTTAAAAATGCACAAAGGATTTGAATAGACATTTCCCCAAAGATACTATACAAATGGCTAACGAGCATATGAAGTGACACGCAACATCATTAGTCATCATAGAAAAGAAAATCCAAACCACAATGGGATACTATTCACACTCATTAGGATGGCTATAACCAAAAAGACAGTAGTAAGCATTAGCAAGGATATGGAGAAATTGAAGCCTACAGAACATTTCTGCTGAAAAAGGAAAATCATACAGCTGATGTAGAAAACAGGCTGGTAGTTCCTCAAATAGTTAAACATAGATTTACCCTATGACCCAGTAATTCCACTCCTGGGAATATACTCAGAATCATTGAAAGCAGGATCTCAAACAGTTTTACACCACTGTTCACAGTAGCACTATTCACAATAGACAAAAATGGAAACAACCAAAATGTCCATCAACTGGAGAATGGATAAAAGAATATGGTATATCCATATAATGGAATATTATTTGGCCATAAAAAGTACTGGTTCCTGTTACAACATGGATGAACCTTGAAGACATGTTAGGTGCAAAAACCAGACACAAGAGGTGACATATTATATGATTCTATTTCTATGAAATGTCCAGGATAGGCAAATCTATAGAGACAGAAAGTAGATTGGTGGCTGCTTGGGGCTGGGGCAGGGGAAGAGGAGAATTGTGGGGTGAGATTTAAAGGGCATGGGATTTTTTTTTCTTTTTCGACTGTACTCACGATATGTGGAAGTTCCTGGGTCAGGGATCAAATCCAAGCCACAGCTGCGACCTGAGCCACAGCTGTAGCAATGCCAGATCCTTAATCCACTGCCCTGGACTGAGGATTGAACTGGCACTGCCACAGAGATAATGCTGGATCATTAATTCACTGTGCCACAGTGAGAACTCCTGGGATTTCTTTTTGGAGGTAATGGAAACATTTAAAAACTGTGATGATCGTTGTACAACTCTGTGAATATACTAAAAAGAATTGTTATACACCTTAAATGCATGAATTGTATGGTGTGTGAATTATATCTCAATAAAGCTGTTACAGAGAAAGTGCTCACCGGCCCTCTGCTCTGTGCCTGATACTTTACTGGGTGCTCAGGGCATGGGTGCTCAGAAGCCTTCAAGGAGTTTCTGATGGAGACAGATAGGAAAGGTAACAGAAACCCCAGACAGAGTAAAAGATAGTGCTGTAATAGACCTCGAGGCCTCTGGCAGAAAGAATGACTAATGACTGATGCAATTAAAGAATGCTTCAGCTTGGAGGCAAGATTTAACCTGGATCTTGAAGTGTGAATAAGAATTCAATTCATTAAACAAAGCCTCAGGGTGTTGGGAGCCTGGATGGAAAAGGAAATTCATTCCAAGTAGGGGGGTCAGCATATGCAAAGGAATGGCAGCCTGCAGTTATCTGCCCCAATCAAGGGGCTACCAAGAATTTGGATAATGCATAAGGAGTGTGGAGAGGTGTTATGAGAGACGAATCTGGAGAGGTAGCCTGGGGTCAGATTCCCGAGGACCTTCAATCCCCTGCAGCTTGGACTAGTCTCTGAGATAAGACTTCATTTCATACAGCAATGGCAGAGTAAAACCCTCAGTAAGAATCAGAAACTTGTATCTAAGACTCTGCCATCAGCTAGCTATGACCTTGGGCAAATCACCTAACCTCTCAGGACCTCAATTTCCTTAACCTGAAAGTGCAGATAATTTTCCTACTCATAAGGTTTTAGTATTGATCAAATGAAAGGGGAACTTGGCAGACACTGCGGGCTGAAGAACCCAGGCTGTTCCTAATCCTTGCTGCATCCATAACAGGAGCTTGAGAAGCCAAATACAGGGTTAGTCTCCCTTGGAGCTCAAGGTGGCCACATGACAGTAATGTTCTTATGGTTAATGATACATAAACAAAAGACTGCTGAGGGGGGTCTAGCAGAGGTTTTCTTTCCTGAAGAAAATATGCAGGCATTGCTCATGCTGTCTGCTTCACCCTAGTTTCTGCCTTGAATGCAGATGTGGTACTTGGGGCTCAGATGGCCATCTTGTCGCCGAATTTTTGGTAGCAATGAAGATGAAAAGCCAACATGTTAAGAATGGGTGGCGGTGCGGAACTATCAGAAGAGAGTCTGAGCCCTCAATGGCACCAGTAAGCGAATGCCAGCTGCCACCTACCTCTGGACTTACTCTTAGATGAGACAAATAGCCCTCTATTTGTATAAGTTAGCTGGGGTTTCTGTTACTTGCACCCAAAATCATTCTTTACCAATACAGAGTTTATGAAAGAACTATAGAAGCCAAAAAGTGATTGATTTATGAAAATAGAGAGTATTTTTGGAGAACGAGACTTCCACAGTTACAGTTGTATTTTGATAACAGAGTGAAAAAGAAATTACAGACATGAATTGTTATAGGGAATGCTAGTGAGGTAGTAATGACCGGAATCCCGGTCCTGAACAATGAAGGTGCCGTGGCAGCGAGGAGGAGGAGGAGGAGACAGATACCGGGGAAAATGTGGAGGGAAAGCTGGTAGGACCTGGCAAGAATTAGACAGGGAGGCTGTAGGCGCGGGGGAGGGTTGAAGATGCTTCTGAAGGTTTTGGCCCTAGGGACTGAAGGGCTGGTGGAACTGTACGCCGATGTTCATAACACGAGTGGTTATAACTTTAAGGAGAAAGATAATGAGCTCGACTTTGGACTCCTTGACCTTGAACTGCTTGCAGTGCACCTGGCAGAGTCTCTATAGGCAGTTGAAATATGGAGCTCAGAGGACAGATAGAGATAGGCTTTCGGGTGTCATCAGTGTAGACGTGGCAGCTGAAGCCACGGAAGCGAGTGTGATCACTCAAGAGGAGCAGGTACGGGAGAGGAGAAGACAGTCAGAAATGGAAACTTGGATGAGGAGATGTCTGCCTTTAAGGATGGGGTGAAAGCAGAAGGGTCAGTGGAGAACAGACGAAGAAGCATCCGATCATTCGCAGATATTTACTGAGTGCCTACTCTGTGCCTGACCCTGGGCTGGAGACTGAGCAATCAGGTCAGAAGGGAACCAGGAGAGTGTGGTGCTGGGTGGGTGGGGAGCAGGAGTGGCTGGTCAACAGCGTCGAATGCTGCAGGAAAGTCAAGGAGGGCGAGAAATGAGGAAGTCTTCCTCAGCCACATTCATCTGCATTCCTTTAACGGGAGTTTATTGTTAGCTGTAATAGCCTGTCTGGAAGATAAATGCTAAATTAATTTGAGAACTGACTTGTAAAACTCTCAAGTGGCTTAAATCATTTACAAGAAGTTCAAATTCTATTATGTGAGATTGAATTGGTTTCTGCAGGTGGTTGTGCAACCTTCTCCCCTAGAGATATGTTTGTCAAATATGGTTTCTGTCCAGTTCCTCCTAAGAGCAAGAATAGTGGCGCTGTGAGAGCAGCACAGCCCCGTCAGGTCTCTCTGATGCCTGATTCTGTGAATGTCAATTAGAGGTCTTTGCTCTGAACTGGAGTAGACCTTAGTGCCCTGTGCTTTGCAACATAAGCCTGATTTATGTGGTCTTTTTTTCTTTCTGTACTTGTGTCATGAGTGTTGGTCTTGTCTCTCTAAATAGAGTGAAAATTCTTCAAAGCTAATTATATTTTCTTTTTTTTTATAAAGCTAATTATTTCTTCTGCTTTTCTCCTGTTGCACACAGGGCCAGGCATTCAATAAATATTTGATTAAGTCATGGAGATGTGGTCCAAGTAGTTTTATAAAATGCCAACATGCATTTTATAGAAGGTACACTGTTTTTCTTTGAAAAATGAAAATGATTTAAAATCCTAATACCAGGAATCTAGTTGTCTAATTCCATTTGGTACAAGGTATAGTTTGGAAGGGTATAAAGACAGTGCACAAGTGAACTAGCCTGTGTGGGTTGTATCTTGTGGGCTGAAGAAGGAAGCAAGAGAGAAACAGGTCCAGCTTGACAGAAGCTCAGCAGCACTTGGCAGCGATCTCCCAGATCTCCGTGGGGGAGGCTGGGTTGGTGCCAAGTGATGGAGGCTATTTCAGGCCAGAATCCACTGTAACATTTAAAGATATGTGGTTGGGAGTCTCTGTAGGATCAGTCATCAACACAGGTGCATTGGAACCTTTTTCCTAAGGGTAGATCAATAAGTACTTGCTGAGCCTGTATCATGAGCAGTCATCTAGTTCCAGCTGTTAAACATCGAAGCTACCCTGTGCTCCATCCTAAGCTATTCATCTCTTCTCACACCATACTCTCTCTGCTTCAACTACCATCCATAGGCAGATGACTCACATATTTGTATCCCCAGACCAGAACTTTGCTCGAGATCCAGCCTGTGCATCTAGCCGCCAGCTTGACATCTCTTAGATAGTTCCCAGAAATTTCCAATTAAACAGGTCTTAAAAAGAACTTCTGCTTTTCTTTCTTGCTCACTATCATCCCCTTCAACCAAACCTGGCCCTCTTCCAGTGTTCCGTCTAAGCTGATGACACCTTTATCTGTCTTGTTCCATGAGCCAGAAACCTAGCTGCCATCAGTGACACATCCTACCCCTTTATCCTCATATCCAGTCCCTCAGGAAGTCCCAAACATCAATTCAGCCTACAAAATACAGCCATATGTGCCCATGTCTCTTTATTGCTGCTGCCACAACTCTAGTTTCCACCACTGTCTTTTCTCACCTGGTCTGGACCATTGCAAGTTTCCATGTTATATTCCTCGAGTTTGATATCCACCCAGAAAGCAGAGTGAGTGCCTTGACACAAATCTAATCATGTTGCCCCTTGTTTAAAATTCTTCAATGGCATACCATTTCTTGCTCTCTCTTTTTCACAGAGGGCAAGTTATTTATTTTTCTCAACTCTCTGGCTCTTAGAATAAAGAAGAAAATAAGTTACTCAGCCTACGAAATGCAGAATGATTCCAAGTTTTTAAACTTGGGCTTTCATTTAATATAGAAAGTGTATTTTCGATAGTCAACCCAAATAGAATTTTGAAAACTCCTTTAATTAAGCACTTTATCCCATATTTATGTCTTTACTCCACTGAACATAAGTTAGCTTTTTTCATGATGACTTGCTGACTGTGGCATCTTCTCTCTTCCAGTTAACTTCGCTTGCTAGTGTGTCAGCTTCAAACAAACATCCCCCTTCTTGTCTCCTTTTTAATGTATTTTTGAATGAATGTGTGTGTTTATGATATATATATATATATATATATATATATATATATATATTTGTATAATCATGGCTTACATGATTATGGAGGCAAGTCTGAAATCTGTAGGGCAGGCCAGTAGGAGGGGCAGGCTGGAACCTCGTGGGTAGGAGTTGACACAGTCCACAAGCAGAATTTCCTCTTTCTCAGGGAACCTTCAGTTTTGCTCTTCCAAATGACTGAATGAGGCCTACTCAGATTATCAAGAGTCATTTCCTTTACATAAAATCAACTGATTGTAGATGTTAACCACATCCACAAAATACCTTCATGGCAACATTTAGATTAGTATTTGACAGAATAACTGGGGACTGTTGGCCTAGCCAAGTTGACATATGACACTGACCATCATCACGCCCATGAAACAAATATTCATAGTTGACGCTCATTCTGACCCATAGGCCGAAGGGAGGCTTTTGCATGGCTATTGCCCTCAATGCTCCTAGGCATTTTCATTTCTTTCTGAGTTTAAAGCCATGTTCCAGATCGTTAAAGCTGCTGGCAGCCCCACCTTCAAATAACTGAAGCAGTTCTACATGGTTCTCGAAATTCACATATTAAATTTAATTTCGAAACCAAAATAAATGATTATTTGACAAACACAATCATAAATATATAGGTGATATGCAGAGGGCTGTAGGTCCTCCAAGTCAGATGGGGTGCACAGTTACAATAAAGGACATTAAAGAGAAAAGGGAAGAGAACTAGAACTAGACAGCCAAGAGACAGCGGAGAGCTCTGGGATTGAAGTAATGAGAACCTTCATGTCATGATTGGGCTACTTTTTTGTAGGAAACTCTGTAAGAAGTAACTCATTATTTGAAGTTTGGGTATTTATACGTATAATCAAGAAGAAAACCCGTCAGTTCATCTACGGATTTGGGGATGGTGATGTGAAATTCAAGTTATTGAGAAATAATGATAATCACCAAGCACTCTGCTAAATGTTTCAGATAAGGATTATCACTTTTATTTCTCAGACAAGATTTTGATAAAGGTAGGAGTAAACAGATTATATCACGATCTTGACTCTGTAAGTACTCCTTCAGTAATGTTGTAGGTGAAAGGGAAATCTCAACTGAGTAGACAAAAGTAACTAAAATGTAAAGTCGAAGATGTGATACTGTTAGTTTGGAAAATAAAGTCAGGTCTAGAAAAATATGAGCTTCTTGCTACCAGGAAAGCTGATGACTAAATTGTGTTGGGGGACTTTGTTATTGTTGCTGTTGAGGAGGTAAATGTTGGTGGGGAGATAATCCAGAGGTGAAGAAAGTTGAATACTTTGAGGCATAGGTCTCTAAACATCTCAGAAAGGATGAGAACCATCTCAATGAGATCGGCTCTGGTTAACAGACCCCCGCATGGGGGCCCAAGAGGTGAATAACGTTTGGTTCAGGAGTCCCAGCTAACATAATCTAGAGACCCCTCTGAGTCGGCCTTCTCGTTGCTGAGACTGAAGGGTAAATATGGTGTCCAAACCTAAAGGCTCTTCCTTTCGTCAGTGCCCAAGGGAACTGCCTTTGGACAGCAATTGGAAGCAAGGATGGGTCAGAAAGTGAAACTAGTGAGATGTGTTAGAGTCCGAACTTGCATATTGATTGCTTCAGAATTTCTTCAGTCCACCTCCAGTTTATAATTATGAATATCCCTTACATAAGAATTTAAAATTATGAGCATCCACTACATATGAATGGCTTCCCCACCTTCTACTTTCCCCTCTGATGCTGCCATGAGTCTCTTTTCCTTCCTATGCCTTGGGCCCTCACCTCCCCCATCTACCATTCATCTGTGGCGTAGATGACTGACCCAGGCACTCATCCCCAGATCCCATAAGCACCCCCCACCATGGGAACCACAGCATCATTGTTCTCCTGGTTTTCCCTCCTTCAAAGTTTCCCCACCTGGGGACCGCATCCCCTCACTTTCAGCTCTTCCTCAACCTAGGTTCCAGTGGAGCATGGCTCCATACTGGGGGACAAAGTCGCAGGCAGTGGTGGAAAGAGAACTCAGCTTTGATTCAGACTCTCTTGGATTTGTGTCCCAGCTCCATTTTCTGAGTTTGATTTACTCATCTGTAAAGTGTGAATAGTAATACCTATTTTGCCTACCTCAAAGGATGTTTGAGAATAGCAAAACCAAACTGAGTTAATGGAGGAGAAAGTGCTTTGCCAGCTCCAAACACATATACCCATATCCTAAGTGGAGATAGAACAGCATAGAGCCCAAGACAAAGATATGCTGAAAAACCCAGAACCTAGGAGAGAGTAAACAAAAAGGATTATGAAATTTTGCTTTGAGGCTTGGGGCAATTTCTTGGTTGTTTCTGAGTGAAAGCAATGTTCTTTTGTGAGCTGAAAACAATCCTGATCAAGGCTAGGTAAGAGCAGTGCTAGCGATGCATCCATATCCATAAGCTTTGAAGTAAAATTAGACATTAAAACAACCGCAGCAGTGCCCTCAATCTCTACAGCCCTGGAAAATGGCCCAAACTCCCTTCAGCTTCTCCGAAGCGGTCTCATCTTACCTCCGTATTTTTCTTAATTACATCTGACTGACTTTAAGCACTGTTCAAGAAAAGCAAACACTACTTACGCAAGTGTATGGCGTTGTATTTGCTGGTCTTAGAGCATGATAGAGAACTGGTGCATATATATATTTTTTAAAGTACCTACATCTACCCTTTTAAAAGACACTTTTTGATGTTTAAAATAAAAAGTGGCCCCACAGTCCCTTTTGTTTTTCAAAATTTATTTCTTAGAAAAACTTTTGGACATATAATATTTCAACCATATTATGGGTTAAATAGGGTTTTGTGGGCTAAGCCTTGGACCCTAACTAGAGAGGCAGCATGCTGATGATAGAGCATAAAATTAGGAGTCAAATCTTCATTTTTTTTTTGTCTTTTTAGGGCCACACCCATAGCATATGGAGGTTCCCAGGCTAGGGGTTCAGTTGGAGCTATAGCTACCTATCTACACCACAGCCATAGCAACATAGGATCCGAGCCACATCTGTGACCTACACCCCAGCTCATGCAATGCCAGATCCTTGAGCAAGGCCAGGGATTGAACCTGCATCCTCATGGGATCCTAGCTGGGTTCGTTACCACTGAGCCACACCGGGAACTCCTAGGAGTCCAATCTTGGTTAGAGTCCCAGCTCTGTGACTTACTTGTTCTGTGATCTTAGTTTTTGTAAAGCTTAGTTTTCTATTCTATAAAATGGAGAAGATTTACTTTTCTGGGTTGTAGTAATGACTACAGATTATGTATATTTAGTTTCCTCTTCCAGTCATAATGAATAACCTCAAACCTAGTGTCTTAAGACAACACAAATTTATTATCACAATTTCTGTAGGTGAGAGGTCTGACCTGGGTCTCAAGGAGCTAAAATCAAGGTGTCAGCAGGGCTGTATTCCCTTCTGATTCTCTCTCTGGCAGGGGGAGAATCTGTTTGTCTTTTTCAGCTTCTAAATTTTATTATCAAATGTGGAAATAATACAGAGGGTTCTTAGATACCCCTTATCCATTTTTTCCTAATGTTAGCATCTTACATTACATCTATCACAATTATGAAACCAAAACTGGTATGTTACTATTAATTAAATTGCAGACATTATTAGGATTTCCACTAATGTACTTTTGGTTTTTCAGGATCTAATATGGGATAGAATATTACATTTAGAGAGATATTACTTTTAATAACAATCTTATATACTATTATTTCTATGACAAAAAATACCTATTCCCAAGAAACTGATTAAATTCATTAAAAATTTCCCATAGAGACAAAATCGACTGAAATCCTTTGTACTTTAAATGTTCTTTTCTCCCTCCCTCCCTTAAATATATTTCCTTAAGTTCTTTCTGTAATTGAGGTGTTCTTCTAGGCCCTGGGGATACAGAAGTGAATGAAAAAGACAAAAATCCCTGCCCTCATGTATCTTATATGCTAGTGAAGATGGCGGTGGTGGTGGGGAATAGACAATAAACAAGAAAAATACGTAGAATATGTGGTTTGTATGATGGTAGTAAATGCAATGACAAATAATAAAACAGTTAATAATTTTTTAAAGTAAGGAAAAAGATAGAGAATTATGGATGTATCTGGAGCAATTTAAAATAGTGTAGTCATGTATGTAAAGTCTGAAAGAGAAGAGAGAGTAAGCCACGGGGATACCTGGGAGATTACTCTAGGCAGAGAAAACAGTTGGAGCAAAGTCCCTAAGGCAAGAGCTGCCTGATAGGTTGGATAAGGAACAAAGAAACCAGGGCTGCTGGAACAGAATGAATGAGGTTAAGCCATTGCAGGGACATCGGCTTTGACTTCGAGGGAGGTGGGAGGCTTTGAGCAGAGGGATGACATGATCTAATTTTTCATTGTAACCAAATCGACTCTGTATATTCTGTTGAAAATAAACTGTAATGGGGCAAGGGTTGCAGGAAAACCAGTTAGGAAGCTATTGCAATAATCCAAGCGAAAGATGATGGTGGTTCAGACCAGGATGGTAGTGAGGCAGGTGGTGAGAAGAGGTTCGATTCCAGTTATATTTTGGAGGAGAGTCCACAGTGTTTACTGATAATTGGAGGTGAAGTATTTGAGAAACAGTGGAATCAAAGGTGATACCAATGTTTGGGGCCTGAGCAAGCTGAAAGGGTGCAGATGCTGTTTACTAATAGAGTAAGGACTGCAGGAGGAGCAGGTTTCAGCAATAGACATGGGTGGAGAAGGCATGTCAAGAGTTTGATTTTGTTCATGTTAATATTGAGATATCAAATATATATCTGAGTGGAGCTCTGAAGTGTAGAAAATTGTACATGAATCTGAAATTCAAGGAAGAAATCTAGGCTGGAGATATAACTTTGGGAGTTGTTGGTGTTGTAGATGGCATTTAAAACCATGAGGCTGGCTGAGATCCCTAAGAAAGTGAGTGTAGAGAGAGAATAACAGACCCAAGTAATGATTGCCTGGGAATTCCAAAATTGAAAAATGAGGGGGGTGAGGACGATGCAGCAGTGGAGACTGAGAAGGAGAGGCCAGTGAGATGCAAGAGGACTAGGAAAGTACAGAGGCCTGGAAGCCACCCACAGCAAGTATTACCTTGCAGGAGGAAGGACACAGTGTCAAATGCTTGTGGTGAGTCAGATACAATGAGGACTGAGAGGTAACCATTGGAGTCAGCAGGGTGGAGGTCACTGATAACCTCAACAAGGGTAGTTTTAGTCAAGTGGTGGAGATGAAAGTCTGACCGGAATGGGTTTTAAAGAGAATTGGAGGAGAGGAATTGAAGATGATGAGTATGGGCAATATCCTTGTGAAGTTTTTCTGTAAAAGGTAAGAGAAAAATGGGTAGTAATTGGAGGGTGATATAAAACTAAAAGCATTTTTAAGGGAAAAAGCCAGTCTTTTCAGCAAGTATTGCTAGACAACGTGGACAGCTTCATGCAAATCAATGAAACTAGAACACACCCTCACACCATGCACAAAAATAAACTCAAAATGGCTTAAAGACTTAAATACAAGACAAGACACCGTCAAACTCCTAGAAGAGAACATAGGCAAAACATTCTCTGACATCAACCATACAAATGTTCTCTCAGGTCAGTCTCCCAAAGCACCAGAAATCAAAGCAAAAATAAACCAATGGGACCTAATCAAACTGACAAGCTTTGCACAGCAAAGGAAACCAAAAAGAAACCAAAAAGACAACTTACAGAATGGGAGAAAACAGTTTCAAATGATGCAACTGAAAAAGGCTTAATCTCTAAAATATACAAGCAACTTGTACAACTCAACAGCAAAAAAGCCAACAACCCATTTGAAAAATGGTCAAAAGACCTGAATAGACATTTTTCCAAGGAAGATATACAGATGGCCAACAAACACATGAAAAAATGCTCAACATCCCTGATTATTAGAGAAATGCAAATCAAAACTACCACGAGATACCACCTCACACCAGTCAGCATGGCCATCATTAACAAGTCCACAAATAACAAATGCTGGAGGGGGTGCAGAGAAAAGGGAACCCTCCTCCCACTGTTGATGGGAATGTAAGCTGGTACAACCACTGTGGAGAACAGTATGGCGGTTCCTCAGAAAACTATCCATAGAACTACCATATGACCCAGCAATCCCACTCTTGGGCATCTATCCGGACAAAACTTTCCTTAAAAAAGACACATGCACCCACATGTTCATTGCAGCACTATTCACGATAGCCAGGACATGGAAACAACCCAAATGTCCATCAACAGATGTTTGGATTAGGAAGATGTGGCATATATACACAGTGGAATAGTCCTCAGCCATAAAAAAGAACGAGGTGATGCCATTTGCAGCAACATGGATGGAACCAGAGACTCTCATCCTGAGTGAAGTGAGTCAGAAAGAGAAAGACAAATGCCATATGATATCACCTATATCTGGAATCTAATATACGGCACCAATGAACCTTTCTACAGAAAAGAAACTCATGGACTTGGAGAACAGACTTGTGGTTGCCGAGGGGGAGGGGAAGGGGGAGGGAGTGGGGTGGACTGGGAATTTGGGGTTAATTGACGCAAATTATTGCCTTTGGAATGGATTAGCAATGAGATCCTGCTGGGTAGCACTGGGAACTATGTCTAGTCACTTATGATGGAGCATGATAATGTGAGCAAAAAGAACGTGTACATGTATGTGTGACTGGATCACCATGCTGTACAGCAGAAAATTGACAGAACACTGTAAGCCATCTATAATGGAAAAAATAAAAATCATTACTAGAAAAAAAGAATGAAATAATGCCATTTGCAGCAACATGGATGAACCTAGAGATTAACATACTAAGTGAAGTAAGAAAAAGACAAATACCATATGATATCACTTATATGTTGAATCTAATAAAATAATGCAAAAGAACTTATTTACAAAACAGAAATAGACTCAAAGATTTCGAAACCAGGAGTTCCCATTGTGGTGCAGCAGAAACCAATCTGACTAGGAACCATGAGGTTGCAGGTTTGATCCCTGACCTCACTCAGTGGGTTAAGGATCCAGTGTTGCCGTGAGCTGTGGTGTAGATCGAAGACGCAGCTCGGATCCCACAGCTTTGGTGTACGCCGGAGGCTACAGCTCTGATTGGACCCCTAGCCTGGGAACCTCCACATGCCATGGGTGCAGCCTTGAAAGACAAAAAGACCAAAAAAAAACAAAAAAAAAAGATTTCGAAACCAAATTTATGGTTACCAAAGAGGAAACATTAGGGGGAAGGATAAATCAGGAGACTGGGACTAACATATACACACTGCACATAACATAGGTAGGACCAACAAGGTCCTACTGTATAGCACAGGGAACCATATTCAATATCTTGTGATAAACCATAATGGTAAAGAATACTAAAAAATGAATGTATATACATGTATAACCGAACCACTTTTTGTACAGAAGAACCTAATACAGCATTGTAAACCAACTATACTTCAATAAAATTAAATAAAATTTTAAAGAGTCTACAAATAATAAAAGCTAGAGAGAGTATAGAGAAAAATGAATCCTCCTACCTGTTGGTGGGAATGTAAATTGGTGCAGCCACTATGGAGAAAAATTCCTTTAAAAAACTAAAAATAGAGCTACCATATGATCCTGCAATCCCACTCCTGGGAATATCGGAACACTATCATTCAAAAAGAATATGCACCCTAATGTTCAGTGCAATACTATTTACAATAGCCAACACATGGAAGCAAACTAAATGTCCACCAACAGACGAATGGATAAAGAAGATGTGGTACACACACACACACACACACACACACACACACACACACACACACACGCAATGGAATGTTACTCAGCCATAAAAAAGGAATGAAATAATGCCATTTGCTGCAACATGGATGGACCCAGAGATTATCATACTAAGTAAAGTAAGCCAGACAGAGAAATACAAATACCATATGACACTGCTTATATGTGGAATAAAAAAAAAACCGATACAACTGAACTTATATACAAAACAGAAATAGCCTCACAGACATAGAAAACAAACTTATGGTTACCAAAGGGGAAATGGAGGGGAGGGATAAATTAGGAGTTTGGGATTAACATATAAAAACTACTATATGCAAAATAGATAACCAACAAGGAACTACTACTACATAGCACAGGGAAATCTACTCAGTACCATGTAATAACCTATCATAGAAAAGAATATGAAAAAGAATAGATGTACATGTATGTATAACTGAATCACTTTTCTGTACACCAGAAACTAACACAACATCGTAAATCAACTATACCACAATTAAAAAAAAAAAAGTACTGGACATCCAAAAAGAATGATGAATGTATACTACAGTTGCATTGAGTGATTTTCTTTTGTTCCATTTTCTTTCCTCTAATGGTCTTGATAAACACCCTATTTCTATTTTACCCATTACCTTAAAATTTTAAACACATGTTTATATTATTCTATAAATTTTTAAATAAAAATATAAATATTTAGAATTAGTAAACTTCTATGTCCTTTATCTAAACAAGGTAAGATCTTTAACATGCTACCACTAACCTTTCTGACCTCACTGTCCCCTCACCCTCTCTCTCAAGGTGTGACTGAGATTTTAATTCCAGACTCTAATGAACTGCTTTTGCCTTTAGGCATTAGCAATTACTTAGACTTAACTGAAAATTTTACCTCTTTGTTTTTGTTGTTTGTTATTTTTTCTTCCGGTGGTGTGATGGAGCCCAGCTTGCACTGACTCGCAAGAGGCAATTTTTGTTACCAATTCTTTCAATTGTGTTCAGTGACATCATGTTGGTAACTTGATGTCAGCCATCATGGGAGTATAGATACCACGGAAATCAGCAAACACTACAAATCAGGGCTTTTCCCCCCAGAGAGCCAGTTGTTGAACATTTATTAGCACACCACTGGCTTATTGCATGTCATGTCTTTCTCTTTACTGCACTGCTTTTTAGTTTTAGTACTCCCTTGAGTATTTCAGAGAGGGTCTATGAATGATAAATCTTATGAGTATGTATTTGCCCTCATACCTGAATGCCAGTTTGCCTAAGGACAGGACTTACTGAAGAGACTTCTAATTGCCTAACCAAAGTCCAATTTTTCCTTTTTCCTCAGGAACTAAACATCAATTTTTAGCATAGTACACTGCTGCCTGGAGTAAGTACTATATTTTTCAGTCTTTTTTAAGCCAAGTGTGACCATAAGATCAAGTGCTGGCCAATAAAATTATTAGTAAATACTACATGGGACTTCCAGGAAGCTTCCTTAAAGAGAACTGTCAAAACTGGGAGGAGTGTCCATTTTCATCTTCCTCTCACTGCTTTAATCTGGCTATTTGGAATATGGATAAGATGTCTGGAGCCTCAGCAGCTATATTGGACTTTGAGGTAAACTATGGCTAGAAGCCATACCTTGAGAATGGTGACAACAGAAAAAAGACACCTGAGCACTGATAACTTTAGGAAGTTGGACCAATCTCATATGCTTCAACTTTTCTCTAGAATTTTCCATCTCTTTGTTTTATATTTGGGGAGCTTTCTTCCACCTGCATTTCTTTCTTTTTTTTTTTTTTTTTTTGTCTTTTGTCTTTTTGTCTGGTGGTGTTGTTGTTGCTATTTCTTGGGCCGCTCCCGCAGCATATGGAGGTTCCCAGGCTAGGGGTTGAATCGGAGCTGTAGCCACCGGCCTACGCCAGAGCCACAGCAACGCGGGATCCGAGCCGCGTCTGCAGCCTACACCACAGCTCACGGCAACGCCGGATCGTTAACCCACTGAGCAAGGGCAGGGACCGAACCCGCAACCTCATTGTTCCTAGTCGGATTCGTTAACCACTGCGCCACGACGGGAACTCCCCACCTGCATTTCTAATAACAAATAATTCCTTCTTTAGTCACACCCATTCTATTATTCAGCCATTTTGCTGAATTTTTTATTTTAGTAGTCAGGTTTTTAATATCCAAAGACACTTACCTATTCTCTGATTGTGGATTAAATATTATAACAAGCTACTTATTCTTCCTCTTGCTCAGCCCTGCTCCAAATGGATATTTGATATTCACATACTGAATAGAATCAAAAGCTAGAGTACCAAATGATATTTTGAATTCTGGATCTCAACTTCCAAGTTACTCTCTGATGCTCTACCTCTGTGAGTTCCTTGGGAATAGAGAAAATAAGAGCTGCTAAGTTAATACTTGTCTTAAGTTCACTGGTAAAGATTTTTACTGAAGAATCAATTAACAGAAAAGACATTTAAATATTCACCTCATCCTCCTCTAAATTATCTCAGGTTTGGGGGTTGATGATGTGAGCTGGTAAACAGTTATTATCTTAATAAAAACCAAATAATAATTCATCATTCTAGCAGAGGAATTGATAAGCTTTTTTGTAAAGGGCCAGATATTAAATATTTATGGTTTTGCAGGCCAGACAGCCTCTGTTGCAATTACTCTGCCACTGTAGTGTGAAAGTGGCCATGGACCAGACATAAATGAATGGATGTACCTGTGTTCCAATAAACTTTGCTTAAGAACATTTGAATTTCATATAATTTTCAAGTGTCATGAAATATTATTCTTCCATTTATTCATTTCAATTATTTAAAAATTTAAAAACCATTCTAGCTAGCTGGTCATACAAAATCAGGTAGCAGGCTGGATTTGGTCTGCAGGCCACAGTCTGTGGACCTCTGTTCTAGCCATCATTTTCAATGCCTGTTTTGGCCAGACAAACCCTGCAGTGTTTATAGATCTCTTCTTCTTTCACCTGAATTTCGTCATCAACAAATGGATGTTTGGGAAAGGGAACATAGGTGTTTCCTTTCTGTTATTTCCTTTCCACTCAGCCTCATTTTGGCCAATTTGCATATATATTGAAAGCCTATGGATTGGCCCCAGCATTACTGCTTTATTTTGTCTCTGTTTTTCCTTTTGATTTTATTTCTAACCCAACAATGATGTAAGCTACACACACACACACACACACACACACACACACACACACACACACACGGGGGTGGTTAAGCGAGATATTGAGATAACCATCTTTCTTTATTACTATGAGAAATTGGGGTGGCTGGGTCCGTTAACTTTTTGAATTTTGATACTCCAGACAATGAATAAAGTCTGTGTCTTTAAAAGAAAGGAAGTCCTCATTCCAGAAATGTGAATTTTAGAGTCAAAAATGATTAGAGCATTCATTCATGCAGATCATTCCACTGGCTGGAACCTAGCTAACTCTCACGTGATACTTCAACCCAGAAACATTTCTCTCCAGAACATGGGTCCTGTCATTTGTGGACTGAGAATTCTAATCCCTCACTGCACTAAATCTCTTAGCTACTTGGGCTTTACTTTTCTGAAATAAGGCCAACCAATTTAATGATAAATAATAATAAGGGAGCCAACTTCTCTAGCCAGTGTTCTTGAGGAAATGAGGAGACAGTGTGTGAATTTCACCAAGATATTTGCCAAAGCACATTTTTCCTTTGCACCTTATATCATATTTGCATAAGAATAAATGATCTAATGTCAATAGTTTTTATTGTCCAAACAACAAGGCATTTGTAAAGGGTTCAACCTAATTCTCTTTTTAATACATTCTTAGTAGAATAGAATTAAGGTAAATGTGTGAAGAAAGCAGACGCAGTTGCTTCAGGCTGGGCCACATTACTGGGGTCACCATGAGTGCCAGTGTCTGGTCCTCAGCTTAACAAATTCACAAACTTGATTTTTATGGCATTCACACAGAGGTGATCAGGCTTCAGGGGACTGACTCATGCTAACCAAATTTACAGGAGACTAGCTGATTAAACAGGAAGCCAATTGATTAATTTATACTGAAAAATAGAACTGCCAACTAGCCAGTGAGTGCATTCTCTGCCAGAAGAAAAGACAACTTGAAAAACCGAATTACAGCCCAAAGGTTGTTTGAAGAGCATAGAAATCAGGACAAGAGCTGTTAGATGGATTCAAAGAATAGTCACCAAGCTATGGCAACCTGATGAATTCTGCCTCTAATGGAGTGACGGGCCGCTCCAGCAGATCCTAGGATTTCTGTTGACTGATTAGGGACCCATCTCTTAAGACCACTGCTGGAGACATATTGACTATGTCTTACTGTACAGCATTCCTTTTGCAAATCTTTAAGAAAACTGTGTGATAGGAAACATAGCCCAGGACGCATAGACAATACTCTGCTGCCGGCACCCAATAGACCAAATATTTCTACATCAAAGTCCATTCCCATTTCCCTAAACTATTTTTTATAGGATCTTAGTCTATTCTCTAAAAATTTCCTTCCCCTTCCAGCTCTAATTGAAATTCAGCTCTCCCCTGAGAACATCCTTTCTCCGCTGCCTTCTTAGTTGGTGCCTATTTTATTTTTCTATCAAATCCCCTGTATCACTGAATCTGGGGGCGAGATAGGTGTCTGTCTTGTTTTCTACTGTCATTTCCAGACAATTCCTCTTCCGTCCAGCAAAGCACCCTCCTCTTGTTTTGTTTTTGTGTTTTTGTTTTTAATTTTATTGGAGTATAGTTGACTTGCAATGTTGCATTAGTTTCAGGTGTACGGCATTGAATCCCATGTCATCAAACCAAACCACTTACTCTGCCCTCCTTGCTGCAGTCATCCACCGACCCCTGACTTCTTGAATATTTTAACTTGCATATTTGGCACACTGTCACTCTCCAATGCTATATCTGCCTTAATTTCTTGGCAAGTTCAATAACACACATAGATAATCCTACCTGCACCCTGACCTCTCAGTTTCTTGACCTCCTCTGCTCCAGTGACCTCGTCCATCCCTACCACTTCAGCCAGTCACTCTCTTGAGCAAGCCCTAGAGCCAGTCATTACCAGTAACTACACTGCCTCCATGATTTGAATTGTATGCATCCCAGCACCCTACCACCACTCATTTCTCCACTCATTCCCTCTAGTACTCCATTTCTAGCAATCCTTCAATCCAAGCAGGACCTATAATTCATGAATCCTCTCACCTTTTTACTATTTCTTATCTCTCATAGTCTTTACTTCCTTCAATACACAGCTTAGAATCCACGGCCAATCACTGCAAATTCTCTCTTGTAAGTGTGTGCGTATATGTGTGTATTTGTGTGTGTATGTGTGCCCTTGCCCTTGTCTTGCCTTATCATACCCATATGGCAAAGTCACCACTCTATTTTAATCAGATTTTCTGCTCCTTTGAACCTGCATCTGTGCAGCTAAACATACTGGGGGGAAAACACACTTTAGTTTCATGACTACTATCCTCAAGTGGATCTTTAATGCTGCTCAGTAATTTTATTACATTTACTCATTCATTCATTTTCCCACTCTTCTAACAAATAATACCTTACTTTCTTCCCCAACCCCCAGCACCTCCCTCATCCCTCATCGTTCTCAGCTGATGACCTTCTTTTTCTCATGAGAAATTAGAAGCAATCAGAAGAGATTTTTTCCCACACTCCCACCACCAGCTGACGCCCATCTGTGTACACACACCGCCCTCCCCCCATTATTGTAGATGAACTCCCTGTGTTCCTAGCTAAGACCGACTCCTCCACTTGTGCACTCAACTCCATCCTGTTTCACCTACTTAAAGAAAGGCTTCCACCAGTTCATTTCTCTCTGTCCTACCTCATCAATTTTTCCACCTTTACTGGAACTACTCATCAGCATACTAACATGCTGTTATTTCTCCCATCTTAAAAATGTTTCTATTTTTTCCCCCTGCGGTTTCTTTTTTTATGTTTATATAATGATTTTTATTTTTTTCCATTATAGATGGCTTACAGTGTTCTGTCAATTTTCTACTGTACAGCATGGTGATCCAGTCACACATACATGTACACGTTCTTTTTGCTCACATTATCATGCTCCATCATAAGTGACTAGACATAGTTCCCAGTGCTACCCAGCAGGATCTCATTGCTAATCCATTCCAAAGGCAATAATTTGCGTCAATTAACCCCAAATTCCCAGTCCACCCCACTCCCTCCCCCTTCCCCTCCCCCTCGGCAACCACAAGTCTGTTCTCCAAGTCCATGAGTTTCTTTTCTGTAGAAAGGTTCATTGGTGCCGTATATTAGATTCCAGATATAGGTGATATCATATGGCATTTGTCTTTCTCTTTCTGACTCACTTCACTCAGGATGAGAGTCTCTGGTTCCATCCATGTTGCTGCAAATGGCATCACCTCGTTCTTTTTTATGGCTGAGGACTATTCCACTGTGTATATATGCCACATCTTCCTAATCCAAACATCTGTTGATGGACATTTGGGTTGTTTCCATGTCCTGGCTATCGTGAATAGTGCTGCAATGAACATGTGGGTGCATGTGTCTTTTTTAAGGAAAGTTTTGTCCGGATAGATGCCCAAGAGTGGGATTGCTGGGTCATATGGTAGTTCTATGGATAGTTTTCTGAGGAACCGCCATACTGTTCTCCACAGTGGTTGTACCAGCTTACATTCCCATCAACAGTGGGAGGAGGGTTCCCTTTTCTCTGCACCCCCTCCAGCATTTGTTATTTGTGGACTTGTTAATGATGGCCATGCTGACTGGTGTGAGGTGGTATCTCGTGGTAGTTTTGATTTGCATTTCTCTAATAATCAGGGATGTTGAGCATTTTTTCATGTGTTTGTTGGCCATCCGTATACCTATTTCATTCTTTTTATGGCTGAGTAATATTCCATTGTCTATATGCAGCAGATCTTCTTTATCCATTCCTTTGTTGATGTACATTTAGGTTGTTTTCATGTCTTGGCTATTATAAATAGTGCCTGAAGTGAACACTGAGGTTCATGCATCTTTTTGTATTATGGTTTTCTCCAGATATGTGCCCAGGAGTGCTATTGCTATGTCATATGGTAGTTCTATATTTAGTTTCTTAAGGAATCTTCATGCTGTTCTACATAGTGGTTGCACCAATTTTCTTTCCCACCAAAAGTGTGGGAGGGTTCCCTGTTCTCCACACCCTCTCTAGCATTTATTGTTTGTAGACTTTTTGGTGATGGTGGTTCTGACTGATGCGAGGTTATACCTCATTGTAGTTCGATTCGCATTTCTCTAATAATTAGTGATGTTGAGCATCTTTTCATGTGTTTTTTGGCCATTTGTCCTTCTTCTTTGGAGATATATCTATTTAGATCTTCTCACCACTTTTTGATTGGGTTGTTGTTTTTTGATATAGAGCTGCATGAGCTGTTTGTATATTTTGGAGATTAATCTATTGTTGGTAGCATTGTTTGCAAATATTTTCTCCCAGTTTGGAGGTTGTCCTTTCACTTTTTACAGTTTCCTTTGCTGTGCAAAAGCTTTTAAGTTCAATTAGTTCGCATTTATTTATTTTTGTTTTTATTTTTATTATTCTAGGAGGTGGATACAAAAAGATTTTGCTGCGATTTATGTCAGAGTGTTCTGCCTATGTTTTCCTCTAAGAGTTTTATAGTATATGGTCTTACATTTAGGTGTTTAATTCATTTTGATTTTTTTAAATGTATGGTATTAGAAAATGTTCTAATTTCATTCTTTTACATGTTTTCCCAGTTTCTCCAGCACCAAATTATTGAACAGACTGTCTTTTCTCC
The DNA here is from genome assembly GCF_054392235.1 of Sus scrofa. Taxonomy (NCBI): domain Eukaryota; kingdom Metazoa; phylum Chordata; class Mammalia; order Artiodactyla; family Suidae; genus Sus; species Sus scrofa. The sequence continues at coordinate 122,463,256 of NC_139401.1, forward strand.
ATTGTATATTCTTGCCTTCCTTGTTATAGATTAATTGACCATAGGTGCATGGGTTTGTCTCTGGGCTTTCTATCCTGTTCCACTGATCTGTATTTCTGGTTTTGTTCCAGTACCATACTATTTTGATGACTGTAGTTTTGTAGTATAGTCTGAATCTAGGGAGCCTGATTCCTCCAGCTCTGTTTTTCTTTCTCAAGATTACTTTGTCTTTTGGGGTCTTTTGTGTTTCCATACAAATTTAAAATTTTTTGTTGCAGTTCTGTGAAAAATGCCATTGGTAATTCGATAGATTGTATTGAATCTGTAAATTACCTTGGTTAGTATAGTCTGTAAATTACCTTGGTTAGTATAGTCATTTTGACGATATTGATTCTTCTAATCCAAGAACATGGTATATCTTTCCATTTGTTAGTATCATCTTCTATTCCTTTCATCAGCATCTTATAGTTTTCTGAAGACAGCTCTTTTGCCTCCTTAGGTTTATTCCTAGGTATTTTATTTTTTGATGTGATAGTAAATAGGACTGTTTCCTTAATTTTTTTTTCTGATGTTTCATTGCTAGTGTATAGAAATACAACAGAGGTCTCTGTATTAATTTTGTATCCTGCAACTTTACCAAATTCATTGATGAGCTCTAGCAGTTTTCTGGCAGCATCTTTTGGATTTTCAATATATATAGTATCATGTCATCTGAAAACAATGACAGTTTTATTCTTTTTCAGTTTGAATTCCTTTTATTTCTTTTCCTCTCTGATTGTCGTGGCTAGGACTTCCAAAACTATATTGAATAAAAGTGGAGAGAGGAGTTTCCGTTTGATTTGCAGATATTGAAAGATAATTGCATCCTTGGGATAAATCCCATTTGATCATGGTGTAGGATCCTTTTAATGTGTTGTTGGGTTTGACTTGCTAGTATCTTGTTGAGGATTTTTGCATCTATGTTCATCAGTGATATTGGCTTATAATTTTCTTTTTTTAGGATATCTTTGTTTTTGGTATCAGGGTGAATGAGTTTGAAAGTGCTCCTTCCTCTATAATTTTTTGGAATAGTTTCAGATTATTGGTTTTAACTTTTCTCTAAATGTTTCGTAGAATTTGCCCGTAAAGCCATCTGGTCTTGGACTGTTTGTTGGGAGTTTTTAAATCATGTATTCAATTTCAATACTTGTAATTGGTCTGCTCATATTTTCTATTTTTTCTTGGTTCATTCTTGGGAGGTTGTACCTTTCTAGGAATTTGTTTATTTCTTCTAGGTTGTCCATTATATTGACATATAGTTGCTTGTAGTAATCTCTTATAGTCCTTTGTATTTCTGTGGTGTTGATTGTAACTGATCCTTTTTCATTTCCAATTTTTTTTTTTTTTTGTCTTTTTAGGGCCACACCCACAGCATATGGAGGTTCCCAGGCTAGCGGTCTAATTGGAGCTGTAGCCGCCGGCCTACACCATAGCCACAGCAATGCCAGATCTGAGCTGCATCTGTGACCTACACCACAGCTCACAGCAACGCTGGGTCCTTAACCCACTGAGCAAGGCCAGGGTTCGAACTCACAACCTCATGGTTCCTAGTCAGATTCGTTTCCACTGCACCATGACAGGAACTCCTCATTTCTAATTTTATTGATTTGAGCCCTCTCCCTTTTTTCCTGATAATTCTGGATGAGGAAAAATTTTGTCGATCTTTTCAAAGAACCAGCTTTTAGTTTCATTGATCTTTTCTAGTGTTTTCTTCATCTCCATTTCACTTATTTCTGCTCTGATCTTTATGATTTCTTTCCTTCTAATTTTGGGTTTTGTTTGTCCTTCTTTCTTTAGTTGCTTTAGGTATAAGTTTAGGTTGTTTGAGATTTTTCGTTTCCTGAGGTAAGCTTGTATTGCTATAAACTTCCCTCTTAGAACTGCTTTTACTGTGTCCTGTAGGTTTTGTTTTCATTTCCATTTGTCTCTAGGTATTTTTTTAAATTTATTTTTGGTTTCTGCAGTGACCCATTGGTTGTTTAGTAGCATATTGTGAAACCTCCACATGTTCGTGGTTTTTTGCAGTTATTTTCCTTATAATTGACTTCTAATCTCATAGCATAGTGCTCAGAAAAGATGCTTGATATGATTTAAATTTTCTTAAACTTACTGAGACTTGTTTTGTGGCCCAGCATGGGATCTATCCTGGAGAACGTCACATGTGCACTTGAAAAAAATGTGTATTCTTCTGCTTTTGTATGGAATGCTCTATAAATGTCAATTAAGCCCATCTGGTCTAATATGTCATTTAAGGCCTGTGTTTCCTATTGATTTTATGTCTGGATGGCCTGTCCATTGATGTAAGAGGGGTGTTAAAAGTCCCCCAATATTATCGTGTTACTATCAATTTCTCTTGTTATGTCTGTTTACATTGGCTTACATATTGTGGTGCTCCCGTGTTGGGAGCATATATATTTACAATTGTTGTATCTTCTTCTTAGACTAATCCCTTGATCTTTATGTCATGTTCTTCTTTGTCTCTTATAATAGTCTTTATTTTAAAGTCTATTTTATCTGATATGAGTATTGCTACTCTGGCCTTCTTTCGATTTCCATCCTCTTAGATGTTTAGTACTTTTGAAGATTCTTCCTATGTGGGAAATTTTCTCACCTGAAGAGTCTGAGCCCTAATTTGCTGAAGACTCTGAGCCACAAAGTTGCTTTCCCAGCCTCTTTTGCAGCCTTCCAATTCAAAGTGCCATGTGGGTGCGTCTGATTCAGATTGCACCTACATGACACTTTGAATTGGAAGAGGCACTATGCAGACATCCTAGTAATGGTACGATATATGCATCTAGTTTGCCAGAGGTGTCATGGTACACATTGAGTACTCAGTACTCAGCAGCAGCAGCAGCAAAAAGGTCTCCACTGAAGGATTTCTGCAGTGTGATCTGAATGTTTGAGACTATGATGACTCTAAGCTTGTTTCTCTTACCTTCCCAGAGACTCTGTGATCTAAATGAATTTACATAAAGTCATTCATTTCATAATTGTTGTTTTAAACTAAAGTAAATTTTTTTTTGTTTTTTGCAACTTAAAGTTTTTTGATTTGTACACCAATAAAAAGCAGAAGAGGAACAGTTGAAAAAAGAAATTAAAGGCATGATAAAGAAGAACATAATATGTGAGGAATAACAGATTCAAACATATCAATAATTCCAATAAATGTGAATGCATTAAATTTCACTATTACTTTCAGATCGGGATAAAAACCAGTTAATGCAGTTTATAAGTGACACATAGCTAGAATTAAATGATAAAGAAAGTTTGAAAATATAACTTGGGAAAATTGGAGATCAGCAATGTTTGGAGTTGAATGAAACTAAAGGAACTACATATTAAAATATTTGGTGGGTGGCTAAAAGAGTAAAGAAGAAAACTTAGAAGTGCTTTCAAAAGAAGAAAATCTGAAAATTAATGGAATAAGTATCTAATTCAAGATGCTAGGAGAAGAGTAACACAAACCCAAGGAATGTAGATGGAAAGAATCAATAAAGATACAAGCACTTCTAAAATGGAAAATAAGCAAAAGTAGACCTGACCAATAAATCCAAAGTCTAATTCTTTAAAAATACTAAAAAACAAACAAACTAACAAAAAACAACCCACTCTTTGGCAAGTCTAATTAAGGAAAAAAAGCAAGACATTACTTTCATAATAAGAAAGTGGACATAATAGAAATGCAAAAATCAAAGTATTTTCAGAAACCCTGAGTATACCTTTTTGGTATAGTTTTAATTTTTGAAATCATGTTAGTATTTTATATATTCAAAAAGTGAAATTAAAGCAGTAAGGATGAAAAAGACATTGAAATTGAATATAGACAGATGGACCTAATTAAATACCAAATTGATAATTTAATGAACACACAAGAAAAAAATCTAATCCAAGGAATTTTGACCATATACCATTAGTCTAAAGATTAAAAACAATTTAAGCAAATTTTGAACTTTTCTTAAGTTTGTTGGTGGTAGCGGGTATTGGTATAGCAATGCTAAAACTATTTTGTGTGTGTTTATATGACTGAGCAAATGAATGGTTATATTAATGTTGAGAGCTAGGGTTCTCACTGTGGGAGAAGGAAGATTACATCTTTGGAATGGGGGATAAAGGGGAAAAACTCTTTGGCATTGGTTGGAATAAGAGGTATCAGTATGAAGTCACCCCTAACTCTGTTTACTGAAAGTGCCTAGAAGTAGTAACACCCCAGTAGCAATGAGCACAGCTGGTACCAAGCACTTGGTTTCTAAATACCATTCTCCAATAAAAGGAACCAGAGCCTTTTAGAGAAATGGCTGGTTCTAGGGCTAGAGGAAACTGGGAACATCTCATTGTGTGAAAAAGTAAGACAGTGATCAAACATCGATGGGACATGTCAAAAGGATATAGAAGTTGGCTTTAAGGGTTTCTACAACTCAGTTGTGGGCAGTTTTACCATCAAAATGGATCATGAAAGTAATAGCTTTAACACATTAAATAGAATAGAATCCATATGTCCAAACTGATACTGAAAACCAAAATGAAAAAATAATGACTCACTATATTAAAAAAGGAGAGAGAAGGGAAAACGCTTCTTTATTATAAAATGCTCACTAATGAATGTACTGGGAATAATAGAGTTTGAAATCAATGTTTTGCAGTTAACATAGTAATGATTTAGGAAAGAAGCTAAAATCATTGTGTTCAAGTGTATTAAAGAGACTCAAAGTTATTTCCCCGCAGATTACTTATTAATTAGAAAGGGTTTCCCCTTTATACACTTGCAATTTAAAAAAATTTTTTGGCTGCCCATGCTGCATGTGGAAGTTCCCAGGCCAGGGATTGAACCTGCGTCACAGCAGTGATCTGAGCCACAGCAATGACAACGCCAGATTCTTAACCTGCTAGGCCACCAGTGAACTCCTGGTATATAATTAAGGTATATCTATGGTAGAGAAATCTGTTGGACATTACTTTAACAAAGTAATTAAAGTGAATGTCCTCCAATACGTGGAACAAACTGACAGCATGTGCCTCCTGCTGTGATGCACTGGGAAGGGCATGGCATCACTTCTGTGGTTTCCCTGCCTAAAACGCATCACTCGAATACAGTCATAAGGAAACATCACACAAAACCCAACTGACAGCCATTCTACAATGCAACTGACTTGTACTCTTCAAAAATGGCAATGTGATTGATGAATTGTAAGGAAAGGAAGAGGGAATGATTTCGGGAAGTTGGAGAGACAGGACAACTTAAATGCACGGCTTGATCCTAGATTGCAGCTTAGATTAGAAAATTAATTATTATAAAGGCCTTAATGGAGATAACTGTTGAAATTAGCATTTGGAATGTACATTAGGTAATAGTATTTTATCGGTGTTAAAGGATTTGAATTTGATCATTTTATTGTTGCAATGTAAGAAAAATTCATATTTTTAGTAGATATGCTGAAGTTGTTGGTGGTAAAGTGTTGTTAATTGCTGCAATTCACTCTCACCATGGTTCAGGAAAAACATTATACATATAGATATTCATGAAGAAATAAAGTGTGGAAAAGTGTTACCAAAGTATTTTTAAAGAATTACTATTTATCACTGCGTGCCAATAAATTTGACAATCTAGGGGTGAGTTTCTAGAAAACTATATTCCAAAGTTTCCTCCAGGAAGGCTTTAAAATCTGAAGAGCTTTATTATCATAGGAGGAAATTAGAAAATGCCCAGTTCCATTCTAATGCAAACTCTTCTGGAGCATAGAGAACAAGAGGAAACACAAATGCAGGTCTCATGCCAGTGTAAGAGACCTACAGCAGTCTCCACTTTATATGTTTGCACGAGCATGTCATTGTAATAAACAGACAGCCTAGTGCAATAGACAGACCATCAGGCTGGGAGTCAGTGGACCAGGTTATGGAGCTAACTCTGCCTCTCAGTGCAGTGGGATTTGAGCAGGTCATGCAACGTCTCTGAGCCTCCATTTCACCCTGTAAAATGCCAGACCCTATAAAATGGAGCTAGTGATGTTTGCTTTTCCCACCTCACAGATCAGTGCTGAGAATCAGATAAGCTAACACTGTAGGAAATGAAAAGCCTTGGACACATATAAGAAATGCTAGATGAGAATTCGGGAAGTTCGTGTGCATCTTGGGATTTGACCTGTATTTGTAATTCCCTTTCAACAAATGTCTTCTGTTAAAAATAGTTACATTTAGTCTAGGTTGTGAATTTGAAAAAGGCCAATGGTGGAATTTCCTAAACTTTTGTGTGTTTGACATTCTCTCTGCCTTGAAACAGTTTATATAACTAAGGAATTGTCTCTTTTTTTAAGGGCTGGTGACTCATATGGGTGTGCAAATATATAATTACTCTTTAGCTTCAATGATACTTCCAAAAAGCTCTCCTAATCCTTCTGAGGCAGGACAGGCGCCCCTGCCCCCTAGCACTTTTTACGTACTTGTCTCATTACCCATCTCCTCTCTGCTGGATATAAAGGCTCTAAGAGAGCAGAAGCTAAATCTACCTTGCTCATCTTTTGTAGCTTCAGAATCTCCATAGTAGGCACTCAATAAATATTGGTTGAAAGGCAGCTCTTAGTGAAGAAAGACAAATGAATAAAAATCCTTGCTGAAAGGAGGAGAGTTATCTCCTCCTTTCAGCAAATACTTTTGAGCATGTATGATGTGCGGTGCCCTGTTTCAAACAATGTGGGGGCAATAGAGACTATCCCAGATCTTCCAGGTTCTGACAACTAACCCAGCTCCCAGGCTGTCATTTTCTCCTCTGGATGCTGGGAAATGACTGTTTGCAGACTCACTCTGCCACCTTTTGGCTGTCCCTGGGAACTGCACCTTTTCTGGCCTCTCCCTGCATCTGGAGAGGAAGCACAATCCTAAACAGGCTCTATGGTCCTGGGGCAGCAGCATCAGTCATTCATCCATTCCACAAACACTCATGCCTGGGGCCAGGTTCTGTGCCAGGGGCTGGAGATAGAGTGGTAGAAAAATACACAAGGATCTTGCCCTCAAGGAGTTTACAGACTGATTTGGGGGTGGGAGAATAGTAAGTATGCAATTCTAGAAATAATTAACTGCAAATGTGTTCAGTGCTGTGGCGAGAGCTGGCATTGCTACACTCTAACATGCCAGCCTAAGATCATGAAATGGAACACAATACATTTTGCCATCCCACCAGAAAAGCAGGAAAACCAATGCTTGGGTTCACGTGGAGGTGCAGAACCATGATCAGAATGGCTAGGATGATTTGTGTGGCCTGGGTTTTCACAATACAGAGGCTTACCTTTTTCCAAACCTGGACTGCTATCCAAATTAATTCACTCAAGGTGACTTGTTGCCAAAAAGTTAAGTACTCTAGCTTTCAGTAGCAACGACAACAACGATAATAACATCTTTCTTGAGAGTTTCCTTTTTGCCAAGCACTGCTAGGCATTGTAGATACCTAATAAGGCCGATGAGGTCGGTCTTATTCTTGTTCCCGTGAGGACGCTAATGTTGAGGAGCACAGGGTCTGGCAGAGCATTACTCACTTTGAACCCAGTGGTGCCATCATCAGCCCAGGAACTGCGAGCAATTTACCTAAGTTCTCTATGCCTCCATTTTCTCATCTCTAAAATGGAGTTTCTGAAAGCAACCTACTTCATAGGGTCGAGGTGAACAGCGGATGAGTTAATATATGTAAAATACTTGGAACAATGCCTAGCACATAGTGGGGGCTCACTGGGTGTTAAAGACTCTCTCTTACTGAGGAGGGCGTTTGGGCTTAATAACTTGTCTAGCATCCGATAGATACTGAACAGCGCAGACGATGAAAACAGGCAGGCTGATTCCTGAGCCTGGCCTGCGCACTTGTCCACTGTGCTATTCTGAATACCCTGTTCCTGAGTACCTTCTGTTTCTCTGGCAACAGAAGTCTCAATTGACTCTGCACAGTCATATTCTGGAATCATTTTGCTGAGCCTTGGTCTTAGCTGAACACGGGCAAAAGTAGCTTTTCAATAGGCACTTGCTATTTCATTCCCCAGGAGAAGATCACACAAGTACATTGTGGAAATAATCTCTCCTCTTGATATTGGAGGAAGCACTGGAGCAGGGAAGCTTTCAAGGACGCTGTTGTTTGCATGAGATGTCTTTGGGAACATGATGTAGTCATAGTGCAACGAACAAGAGCGTTAAAGCCAACCGGCACTGGATTCAAATCCCAGCTCTATGATGTGACCCCAGACCAGGTCTTGCTTTTTAGCTGACCCGCAGTTTCCTCATCTTAAAAATAAGAGGGATAACAACTAGCTCTCCTCCCTCCCTCCCTCTCTCTGTCTCTCTCTCAGAGGGCTTCGCACAGTACCTAAATGGAAACTTAACAAATGCCACCGTCTCCCATGATGGGGCTAGTGGTTGTGGACACGGAAAGGTGAGGGGCGGGGGAAATCCGAACGATAAGCAGGCACAGAAAGTCAGAACATGGGAAAGACGAAGGGAAAGGGGAAGAAAGGAGGACGGGAGATGCGAATCATTTCATTCTTGGCTCAGGCCCAAACTCCAGAGGGATGCCTGCTTAGCAAAGAGTCACCCCCGAGCCGTGATGGCTGGAGCCCACAGTCCCCACACTGACAGCACCGTCTGGGATAAATATGCTGATTTAGAGCCCCAGGCCCAGCCACCGCTGCTGCCCCTCTGAGAGGTGGGTTAATGGCAAGGGTAAAGGAAAAGGCAGGTGGAACGTGTCGCCCAGCCCACTCCTCTTCTTGCCTTAATGAGTGCCAGCTCCAAAGGCTTTCTGTTCCTGGAGCTGAGAGCCACTTGCCTTGGAAGCCAAATCAAGCTAAACTGGTATGTTTTGGAATACTTCCTTGATGCTGCAGTTCTGTGGGGAAATATCAGGGTGGGGCTGATCCTGGACAGAGTTTGTGCTTCTCCCTGAGCCACGGCCCTGCTGGTTTGAGGCCTGATTCATTCCCACGGCTGAGAGCTCTGAGTCAATTTAGGAGAGACAGCTCTCGGCAAACTGGGTTGGATGGAAACTCCCAACTTAGCCTAGGGGTTCAGGTCTCAGAATGCCCGGTTTGGGATTTACCGTCGTGGGGCAGTGGTTAACGAATCCGACTAGGAACCTTGAGGTTGCGGGTTCGATCCCTGGCCTCGCTCAGTGGGTTAAGGATCTGGCATTGCTGTGAGCTGTGGTGTTAGGTCACAGAAGCAGCCCAGATCTTGCTGTGGCTGTGGCGTAGGCCGGTGGCTACAGCTCTGATTAGACCCCTAGCCTGGGAACCTCCATATGCTGTAGGAGCAGCCCTAGAAAAGACAAAAAGACAAAAAACAAAAACAAAAACCCAAAACCAGAAAAACCAGAATGCGCAGTTCGGGAATGATGCAAATGGGAATTCAAACAAGACACAAGCTATGGAGAACAGGTGCTATGTCAGATGCAGAGCTGGGAGCCAAGACAGCCAGCTTTTAAGACATCTCAGAAGTGGGTATTTGCTTTCTGAGGTTTGCTGTGCAAGTGAGCTGGAGGCTTCAATTATCTCGGTAATGCAGCTCGTATTCTGAAGCTCCTAGGGAGAGCTTGCCAGGTAAATACAAGCCACTCCTCCCAGCAGGGGTCAGTGCCATGGCAGGAACATTTGTTGTGGCTCCTCAGTGCAAACTGCATAGTCACAGAAACCTGGCTTAATGGCTTTCAGGATTGCCCCCTTCACCTGCCAGTGGAACAGGTGAGACGTTATCGCAGATGAATTGACGTGGCTAATCGGGCGTCTGTTGAATACCTGCTCTGCGGCGAGCCTTCCGTTAGGCAATGTGAGGGATCCAGAAGCAGCATAGGACCTATCTTCTCCGCCCCATCACCAAGCCTACCAAACGAAGAAACTCCCATGCGTGAAACTGTTTATGAGCAGTGACGTGAAAGGCTGAGGAGCCTGATGGCCCTCAGAGAATGTGGTGGCTGGAGCTGGTGGCCACTGCGAGGTGGGTAGGCTTGGCTCATTCGCAAGGCAGGAAGCACAGCGCGATTGCAGCGCCCGCTCCGGTCTGCGAGCTAGTGTGGTGAGATAGGTACTGTGGGGATGGCCAGAGGGGCCTCGCGGGCGGGGCTGGGGAGTTTGGACAGTAGGGCATAGGATAGATGGTAGGAAGGTTGTTTTAGGAAACGTCGGCCCTTTCCTTCCGTCTGCCGTCAGCCTGCACCGTGCTCCCGGGGCGCAGGTAAGAAGGGCTAGTGCTGCGTGATCGCCCTCCAGTTCTCGGTCGGGGGCCCACTCCACGTACTCAGGGACCAGAGGCCTTCCATTTTGTCGCTCTGAAACCTTCGAGGGTTAGGAATGGGCTGTTGGTTCTTTTGCAGCCAGCAAGGAGGGGAAAGAAGAGAGAATCCCTGTTGCCGGGTTTTCTGGGCCGGTCCCGGAAATGGGGTGGTCCGCCTCTGCTCATCTGCCGTTGCAGAGCACGTGTCATGGGCGTATGTGTGGCACCGAAGGCTGTGTGCCCGGTAAGAGGAGACCATGGGTGGGGGTAGCGGTGAGCCTTCACGGCCTCTGCCACATGTCCCATGACCACTGTGACCGTTCTGCCAACATGCCAAGGGCCTTGTCCCCGCCGGGCCTTCCCAGTTGCTGTTCCTGTGCCTTTTATAAATAGCACCTCTTGAGCGGCTGATGAAAAGTCCCCAGCTTGGAAAGCCTTTCCCTGATCCCTTACGGGCAGAGTCTCACTCTCGCACATCTTGCTCTTGGATCTTCCTCACAGCTCTGTTGAAGCACGTAAATTGCTGCTGGACATTGTTTTGTTTATTGCATGTCTCCTCCTGCATGAATGCAAGCTCCAGGAAATCAAGGACTCTGTGCTTCTTGTTCAATGCCATATCCTCACTATGTAGGACCAGCCTGCCTGGCTCATGGTATCTGATTGAAAATTAATCACTTAATGGAAAGAAAAAAATTTCCTAGCTGCGCAGAATACAGTTGAGAGGGCACAGAAACACTGGGGGCAGGCAGACTAGCTGGTGTGCCAGTCCGTGGCAGTAATCACGGTCCGCCCTTCCGAAGCATTTACTATGAACCAGATACGGCTGTCAGCACTTTCCGTTGTCCCTCGCTGTCCACAGGGGATTGACTCTAGTTCCTCCACTGTTGCACATACCAAAATCTATGGCTGCTCAAGTCCCTGAAATAAAACAGTGTAGTGCAGCCAGCCCTCCGTATCTGCAAGTTTTGCCCCCATGGACACAGAGAGCCGACTGTGTGTATATTACTTCGTTTAATCATCCTCCGACTCTCTGAAATTGACACAATTATTATCCCCGTTTTACAAGTCAGGAAATCAAGGCACAAAGAAGTTAGACAACTTGTCCGAGGTTACACAGCTGGCAAGTGTGCAGGTAATCTTTAAACCCAGAATCCATGCTCTTAAGCCAGCGCACCACCCTCCTGTTTGCCTTGGGAGGTGACAGGAATCTGGCTTAGAGAAGAGGGAAATGCAGACTGGACTGGAGAAATGGGCAAGATTTGGGAATCTGGCATGTTTATCAAAGACTTGGTCTTCTATTTTGGTTAGGAAGAGAAACAACTCCTTTCTCATAAATGTGCCTGGGGCTCTGCAAGGCACTCCAGCATTGCCCTACTTCCTACCCGCAAGATTAGCCCACGAGCTCCGTCTCTTCAGGAAGATATTCTGGGACACAGGGAGGGAAATGGGCGTAGGGGCAGGAACGATGAGTCCATTGGAGCCTCGTGAAAGCAAAGTAGATGTTAACATTTCAGAAGATAAGAAGGTCGTGTAACAAGTCAACCCCCATCACCTCCAGAGTCGATTTAGTAAAAGTTGAATCAGAGAGTTCCTGTTGTGGCTCAGCAGGTTCAAACCCGACTAGTATCCATGAGCATGCGGGTTCGATCCCTGGCCCCACTCAGTGGGTTAAGGATCCGGCATTGCCGTGAGCCGTGGTGTAGGTCACAGATGAGGCTCGGATCCTGAGTTGCTGTGGCTGTGGTGTAGGCTGGCGGCAACAGCTCCAATTCGACCTCTAGCCTGGGAACTTCCATATGCCGCAGGTGTGGCCCTAAAAAGCAAAAGAGAAAAAAAAGAAAAAAAGAAAAAAGTTGAATCATTTTTAGCTTCCTTCTCATAGCAGTTACACAAAAATTAATATAAAAATAGAAATCCCTCTGCTTGTTGGTTGACTCTCCTGAGCAGTAAGGAAATGTGTGTATGTCTCACATGAAAAACACATTTTACTTCTAGTGGAGAAGTTAAATGGCCATTGACGGCATCCTTTGGCTCAGATTCTGCTCGTTGAAGTGTCTTAGGACCTAGTCCTGTCCTTTTTTCTCTGTCACCACTCTCATTTCCTCCCTACTTTTCCCCATCCAGCCCCTGGCTTAAATGACCAGCTATATGCTGATAACGTCCAGATTGATATCACCAGCCCTTGGGCCCCACACTCCAATGCATATCTGCTTATTGAACCCCTTGGGCTGTCTAAAGGACACTGCAAACTTGACAAAGCAAAAATCGAGCTTTTGATTTCTATACCCTCCCCTGCAAACCTGCTCCTCCCTCAGTCTTCCTCATCTCAGCAAACGGTATCATCAGGCACTGAATTTCTCAGACCCCCAAACCCAGGGACTGTCCTTGATTGTTCTGTTTCCCTAACTCCTCTCCCCTCACTCCATACCCGAGTGACCACCAAATCCTTCCAGTTCTGTCTTCAGCATCTGTCTGGAATCAGTTTATTCCTCTCCTTCACCTTTGCCACCATCGTCACAGAAGCCTATGTACATCACCTCCTGCTTAGACAAGAGCAGCAGCCCCAGCTGGTCTCATTGCCTCCACTCTTGGAGCAGCTAGAGTTATCCTTTCTTGTTGGTTTTTTTTCATAAGGTATTTTAAGAGTGATCTTTTAAAAATGTGATTCGAGGGAGTTCCTGTTGTGGCACAGCAGAAGTGAATCCAGCTAGGAACCATGAGCATACGGGTTCAATCCCTGGCTTCACTCAGTGGGTTAAGGATCCAGTGTTGCCGTGAGCTGTGGTGTAGGTCACAGACGAGGCTCAGATCCCGAGTTGCTGGGCCTGTGGTGTAGGCCAGCAGCTGCAGTTCCCATTCGATCCCTAGCCTGGGAACCTCCATATGCCATGGGTGCAGCCTCCAGAAGACAAAAAAAAAAAAAAGAAAAAAAAATGTGATTCGAGGAACCCTGTGGTACTGAACTACAGTTGGAGACATTGGTATGAATGCATATTTAGTCTACTGTAGATACAGATAGATGTGGAAGTGATCCTAGATGTGGCTTAGGTGCGTATGTGGCTTAGCGCACAAATATCATGTTTCCTAGCTCTGTCAGCCAAGAGGGCCTGGAGGCAGTGACACCCAACTAACAATTACAGCATCGAGGGCACAGATCTTGGTTTTTAATACTGTGCTCTAATAAAAGGAACCAGATTCTTTGATTCTAGGACTGAGGAAGGAAAAAGGACAAGATGAGCATAGAGCGTCTGGTAGTGCCACAGAGTAAGGAAGTGCTTAGAAACAGGAAAAAAAAAAAAAAAAAAAAAAAAAAAAGGATGGGGCATGCCAAAGGAATATAGGAGCCAAGCTTAAAAAGGCCCCAACAGGCAAAGCTGGAATACTTCGAACAATAAAAATATAACAAATAATAATATACTATTTAGATTATAACCCAAAGTATAAAATAAATACCCATGACTCTATACTCATATAAATGAATGGTTGAACAAGTAAATCAATTAATAAATGTTCCTTACAGAAGAATTCCAAATAATATACGTAGATGCTCCCCACTCCAGGAGGTGAAGCATTGTTCCCTTCTCCCAGCTCCTTGAGGGTGGGCTAGACTTAGTGACTTGCTTCCAAAGCACAAAGTGTGGAAAAGGAAAACTAACTTTATAGTAGAGAAACCTGGTCGACATCACCTTAACAAAGTGATGAAGGGTAATATCACCAATAATGTCATGTGCATATGAGGTACCCTTGATATGATGGGGTGAGAAGAGCATATCACATCCATGACAATCTTTCCAAAACACCTGCAACCTGAGTCTAGTCTTAAGAGAGAAACATCAGACAAACCCAGATTGGGGGATGTACTACAGGATATGGAGTACCTGAGCAGTAGTCTTCAAAATTGGTAAAGTCGTGATAAACAAGGAAAGACTGAGAAATGATCATAGACTAGACAAAAATAGGGGAGACATGTTGATTAAATGCAATGTGGTCTCCTGAATTAGATCCTGGACTAGCAAAAGGACATTCGTGGAAAAACTGGTGAAATCTAAATAGAGTGTTGAGTTTAGTTAACATTTGTGTGTCGATGTTGATTTCTTAGTTGTGACAAATGTATTATGGTGTTTTAAGATGTTAACAATGGGGAAAACTGGATGAAGAGTGTACAGAAACTCTACTATCTTTGCAACTTTTCTGTAAATCTAAAATTATTCCAAAATAAAGATGTTTTTACTTTGTTGTGTTTTGTTTTTGGCTTTTTAGGGCCACACCCACAGCATATGGAAGTTCTCAAGCTAGCGGTCAAATTGGAGCTGTTGCTGCTGGCCTACGCCACAGCCACAGCACTGCCAGATTCGAGCCGCATCTGTGACCTACACCACAGCTCACGGCAACACCAGATCCTTAACCCACTGAGTGAGGCCAGGGATTGAACCTGCATCCTCATGGATGCTAGTCAGATTCGTTTCCACTGCACCACAATGGGAACTCCCAAAATAAAGTTTATTTTTTAAATATTATTTGAATTATATGGCTATCTCACTCAGAACTCTCTAAATGTTTCCCTTCGCATCTATAATAAAATTCAAAATCTTTATGAGACCCCCAAAGGCCCTTGCCAGATCATCATGTACCATTTGCCCTTTATTGCTTAACGCCAGCAATGTCAGATTCCTGACATTTCCTTCAACACACTCCCCTTCCTGTCAGAGGTCATCCTTGACCTTCTATCGATTAGAAGCAAACTCCCCCGACTCCTGGCTCTATCCCATGGTCCAATTTATTTCCTTCATAGTACTTCTAATAATTTGAAACTTTTGTGTTTATTTCATTGCAGCTAGACTGTGAGCTCTGTGAGGTTGGGGGCCTTCCCTGTATAGTTCATGACTTTCTTCTCTGATAGGCACCTGATAGGCACTATTTGGGGGACAACTTGATCTTTTGAGGCTTCTGAAAGTCCCCTCTCCCTTGGGATCACCATCAAAGCTGGCCAGAGATAGGATAAGGCAAGAAGACTGAGCGACTCATCTCCCCTGGCTTGAGAGGCGGGCCAGCCGTCTTGCGCGCTCTCTCAGAGGCGTGCTGCTGGGAAAGGTGATCTTTGGTTGGAAGAGAGAAGGGCTGACAAGCTAAGGGTTTAGGTTGTAAATCTTAATCCCAAATGTTTCAGACTCACCTGGGGAAGCTTGTTAGAAATACTGATGCCCCTGGGCATGTAGTGATTTTGAATTTCTTTGGGAGGTTCCCCAGCTTCCAGGTCTGAATTTGTGCCCAGGGACAGCTGTATTGTAAGCTGACTCCTCTGGGTGATCCTGACTCATAGCCAGGATTGAGAACCACTTGTTTAAGGGATATTGGGGAAAAGAGAAAAAGTAAGAAAAATTCACTGGAAGGTGAGGAAATGAGTCTTTGTGAATTTCAGGGATTTGCCCTGGGAAAAGGAAAGATAGAGAATATTTCTGAGGGTTCCGTGTATGGGGTTGTCCAGGCCAGTTCACTAGGGCTGGAAGGTAGTCGGGACCGCAAGGTAGATGTTCTAAGTCTTGGTTTGACCTCATGGTTGCATGGAGTGTCACCAGGGTAACTGACGTTTGGGAATCCGAGAACGGACCTACACACAGTTCTTTCAATGCATGGCACAGGAAGGACTTAGGGCAGGACTTCTCAAAATGTGGTCCCTGGTTCTCTTAGGTCAGATACACCATAAGGAGGGGTGTTCAGCATGCAGTTTCCCAGCACCCAATCCCGACCTACCAGAGTCTATATTTTTAACTCACTGTTCCACTAAACTTTAAGAATCAATGTTTTACAATATGAGGCTGAAAACTTTATTATTTTTTTATATTGAGGACTACCAATTTTCAGGAAAAAATGTAATCAAAGGTCACATAACTTACAAAAACAAAACCTAAGTTTGAATAATTTTGTTGGAGTTAGTACTAATACTCAATTTTTAAGAGCAGGAAATCTAAACCCATTGGGTATATATAGCAAAAGGTGAAAAAAAAAACCCATTTTCTAAACTATGAGCAATTAAGAAAGTCAGAGAGAGAGAGATAAACACAATCACGAGATGCGGAGGGAAAGTGAAGGGATGAATCACCAGGAAGCAATGGCCTATTTCAGCTGCTATTACTACTCATAATGAGTACAGATTTTTTGATCCAGATGAGTCATGCCAAGTTTGTTATTTAAAATGCTTTAATTGTGAATAAGTTTGTGCCTTCGGATGGTCCCCGTACTCTCTTTGCCCAGTCTTCAGTAGAGAAAATTCCCAACTTTCTGCTCTGAAAGAAAGGCAGGCTTCAATTGACAGGGTCTGTTTTCATGGAGTAACACTCCTGTCTGCTGGCCTCTGACTTATTACCACTGCAGACAAAAGGAGTTTCTCAGCAGAAGTTAAGATGCCCCCCCAGCCCTCCCCCCCAACCCCACGAACACTTCCAGGCAGCCAGGTCTAGAGGCAGGAGGCAAAACCCCATGCTGGTCTCTCTCTCTAATCAAGAGCCTGCTTCTCTGGGAGCCTTGATGAATCCTGCCTCTCCCAGGTCTCTGATGCTCACTGCCGCTTGAGAGTCTATTATAGCACGAATCACACGATGCCTTAGAACTAACCTGTCTACAGACTGACTTCAGCCTCTGAGAACAGGGATTGTTTTTTATTACCATTTGATCCCGAATGCCATGACAGTGTCTGGCCTATAGTAGGCCCTTCCATAAAGCTTCAACTTGAACTGAAATTTTGCATAAAGGACAGAGTATCCCACGTTGCTTGAAATTAGGCATTGACTACCTGGTGAGACTTCAGCTTGTGTCACAGCTGCTTTTGTGAAGCAAAGATTGTCTATTTCTTTAAAAGATTAGTTTAAAGCAGCTTTTAAACAGAGATATAAATGACTTTTCTCACGGTGGCAATGGTCTTGCTTTAACCCTTGAGGAGTGAACCTTTTTTTTTAGTGACTGCGAATGCTTATGTGGAACTGTGATCATCTGATTGTCAATGATGAAGAGAACGCGATGATGCTGTATCCCCGAACGCTGTTTCCAGAATAAGGAGTAATTGCATTCAGGGAAGCTCCCTTACTTTCCTAATGGGATTAGCCATACACATGTACTCTGGACCCGTGCAGAGAGAATACATTTGTGTAGCCGTTATGCTCTTCAAAGTAGTTTCACATATGTTACTTCATTTCAGTCTCACAACCTCCTCGTGAGTTTGCCAGAGGAGCTATCATTTCCATGTACCAATTAGGATACAGAGAGCTTAAGTAATATGGCCAAGGTGACCTCCCAAATTAGCATCAGAGCCAAGACAGAACCACAGAGCTCCCTCTTCTTGTCCAGGGGTTACAAGGATCCATATTTGCTGCTTGAGCCATATGAACTCTTTGGAGAGTAACATTAAGACCAAAACGTTCTGTGCCGACACGTTGGCACTTTATACATAGGCAGATGAGACCTCCTTCCCAACGGGCCCATGTACCCTGGCGAAAGGAAATCTTAGACCCGTCAATCAGCCAAATTCTTCAGGGTCCACGGTTGCAGTCCAGGTGGGTGCCAGAACTGATCTGGGGAAGCAGTGGCAGCCCCAGGTCAGCTGTCACGCTGTCCCATTTGCCTGCTTTCCCAGTTTGCCGGGGCCTTTGATCAGACGATGCTGTGCTGGCCGCCCTGGGGAGGGAGAGGAGCTGATGCAACCCTTCTTACAGCCTTTGGGGCTTCCAAGAGGGAAGAAACCCCTAAGAATTTTGTATTTGTTCAGGTTGTTTGTGTAGAATCCAGGAGTTTGAAAGGACCTCCCGCATTGTTTAGTCCAGCCTCTCCTTTTTACCTGGGGAGACCGAGTCCCCAGGAGAGGAAGAGGCTTGCTCAGGGTCATCACACAGACAGGGGCAGAGCCAGGACTACAATTGTAACTGCCTGTTTCCAGCTCAGGGGTCATTTCTTCCATTGCAGATGAAGTCAGAGTCAGCTCCCCTCATATTGTGTTATATATCACATAGAATATATACAGTGTATATAGTATACTGTTAACACGAATGGCTCACAGCTATGGAGCACATGTGATGTTACAAGCACTGTGCTAAGTGCTCTATATGTATTGTCTTTCGTATTTAAACTGCTTCTTTTTCAAAACAAACAGCGAACCAGCGCTAATGAGTTATTTCTCTTTTTTTCCTCCCAAGAGGGAAGTCTGGCCACTTTAACTGGACATTGTTTTTACCACCAATGACCGCTCCCTTTGGGGCTTGGCTCTGTGGGGTGCATCCCTTTGGATCTTGCTTAGTTTTCCCTCTCACCAAGCTATCTCCATGGTTGTTATTAAATCTTATCAATAGAAGAACAAGATCTTAACCTTTAAAATAGATCCCAGTTGTCCTTTGAGCTTGGTTTTTAATCTGCAGGAAAAAAATGCAGTCCAATGACCTGATTTATTCATGTATTTTTTTTCCCTTCTCATATAGTGTCCCTTCATTTCACTTTGAGAAGACTATTTTCCCTTAATAAATATCATCTCTCCTATCCCCCGTAATTTCCTTCTCTGCTTTTGAACAGCTTCCTAGAGGAGCCTTCTTTTCAAGCACAATGGCTTTGGCCTTTCTAGGGAAGACAAAGGGCTAAATTAAAGGCACAGCTGGTAACTTGCTACTGGCTGGGGTGGAGAGACTTAGTTAGTATTCATTCATTTACCTCTGCCCAGTTGGCTTTCGTCTTTCTCTTTTCTCATCCCCTGAAGGCTGAAAGTAAAGAATCACCAGGTTCTCATTGTACTTTCAGCAGCTGGGGCTATAGCAGCGGCCTTCCTGGATTGTGTCCCCCCTTGGACCAAAGGTGAGTAAGCCCAGGACCAGGACCTCAAGAGCAGAGGAAATCCCGAATGTAAATATCAATGTTCAATTACACTTGCAAATGTCTTTCTCTCTTACAAATTCCACACCTAATTTTCTACCTCTGTGAATACATTATTTTGTTTAATTGCAAGAGCATTTACATTGTGAATACGTTATCACGACTCAGTTTAGTTGAAGAGAAATCCTTGACTTGTTCATTCATTCATTTGTTCGTGCATTCATTCATAGAACCTTTACCATATTCTAGGCACTATGTTAAACCCTTTGGTAATCAGAGATGAATCATGTAGTTGCTGCTTTTGGGAAGTCGTGGTTTTGCTGGGGCCACAGCTACTTGTTCAGGTTTTGATACAAAATGGAAAGTGCAGTGATAAAAGGTGCAAAGATGAGAAACGGTTGAGCTACTACATCGTGATAAATTAGGGGGCGTATGTGCCATTTATGAAAGTTGCGGAGTGTTTAGATGATCTCTTGCCTCCTCCCTTCCCTCCAGCCTCTGCTGCCTTTGGGCTATTTCAGAGCAATCATATCTTATAGGAGGGATTATCTATCCTGAGATAGGCTTGCCAAGAGATTGAAAAAAATCAACATTTTAGCAGAAAAATGTTGATACCATTTCAGAAAATGTTCACCTACCCTCTTGATGCTCCAAGATGCTGGAGCCATACTTTCTCGGGTCACTCGGCAATATTTATAGTTTAAAGGGATACAGGATGAGGGCTGTGAGAAATTCCTATGTTATTAAAACTTGCATTGTTAGCAGCCTGATTTCATTCAGGCCCAGTCGAAGGACTTTCAGATCCTGGAAACAGGTCTGTGTGTTTCGGAGTGTCAAGTAGGGCAGAGGAGGAGGCTGCTTTTGGAGACTCAGCGCTCCAGAATTTGGTCATAGGCATGAAGTAACCAAATGTAAACAAAAGAGGCAATTAAAAGAGAAAATGTTTTCAAACCTTTACTGAAATGTAAAGATTCTAGGCTGCCTAGGGATGGTTAGCTGTGTGACGTCATTGGTGTTATTCTATGATGTTCATTGGGTTTTTAAAATTATTCAATGATAATAGACAAGACATGCATATGGCGTGTCAGCCACTTAGTATTCCTCTCTCAGAGCAACCACTGTGATCAATTTCTTGTGTATTTTCTGTATATCTATAAGCACATATGTATCTACAAGCACATATGATGAAATTTATGATAATTATTCTTTGTATGGCTACCCAGTGGTCCAGATACATTTTGCTGAAGAATCCACATTTCCTTCACTGATATGAATGATAAGTTTATCAAGTATGGAATTCTCATATGTGTTTGCATCTATTTCTGGATTATGTTTTAGTTTATCAACATGACTGTCAATGCATGTGCCAGTGCCACACTGTCTTAATTACCATAGATTTATAATGTGTTTTAATAGAGTCCAAGAGTAATCCCCTCCTCATTACTTTTCATTTTCAGAAATGTCAAGGCTATTCTGAGTTCCTTTTATTTCTTGGTAATTCTTTTCTAGATTTATAGAAACCAACCATGATTTCCCTGCCACCCTGTGTTCATAGAGGCCAGGCGTTCTGATAGATATGACCAACTTTATAGTTCAGTTGAATCAAATAGAGAGAGATAAAATGTATCCTGATGATCTTCGTAGTTCATAAAAATGTTTATGAATCCAGTGTTGTGGGCCTTTGTTATATTTCCAGCCGTGCTGGTTATTAACTGCGAGACAATGGTTATTTCACCTCTATAAGGACTCAGTCTTCTTATTTGTAGAAAATCCAGTTCTAAAATTTGTTATGATCTAAAAACCAAGCATGTAATTTGTAAAAGGAAATTTTTAAAAGTTCCCAGGAAAGAAAATTATTCAGAATGGTAGAACTACTATCCATTAATTCCAGTCATTTAGAGTTCTAGTCTCTTTCAATGCTTCTGACAGGTGAGTTTGACTTAGGTGTTCCTATGTCACTGATGCTTCCGAAACACCTTTGTTAACAAAGAGAGAGCAGGCCTCAGTTTAGTGCCTCTAGCAGGAAATGGTCTTTGGTCAAATTCAATATTGTTTTGTGGTTGTAGTTATTTTTATGGCTACATTATATTTATGGTAAGAGATACTCTTTTTCCACTCATTATAGTGACCAAGTTTCCTTTTAAAATAAATGTGTTTAAGTATTAACAAAAAGCGAGTCAACTTCTAGAAAACCACTAATTAAATAATAATACAGATGATACATATATAACAAAAACCACAAAGGTGATTTAAGAGTGATTGAAGTTTGGAAAACAATGAATTATGTGATTGAAGCAGAGAGTGTCTAGGTATTCACCAAATCCAACTTCTTTTTATTGGACATATAGGAAGATTACATTTTCCAGTATCCCTCGCAATGAGGTTGAAGCCAGGTGACTGAGTATTGGTCCTTGAAATACAGGTGAAAGCATCGTGACCCGAGCTCCTGCAGTCAGATTCTTAACCCACTGCACCACAGCGGGAACTCCCTCTCTTCCCTTGTTGCTAGCCAGTTGTGAGTATCCAGTGGAGAACTCTGAGGCCATAGAGGATGGTGAAACTAGTAGGTACAAAGAGCACACACTGGAGCTGACACACTGGACAGCTCCAGTAAGCTTAGATGACCTTAGCGTTTTCAAAATAATAATGTTTTTTTGTTTTGTTTTGTTTTCTGTTTTTGTTTTGCTTTCTAGGGCCGCACCCGCGGCATATGGAGGTTCCCAGGCTAGGGGTCTAATTGGGGCTGTAGCCACCGGCCTATACCACAGCCATAGCAATGCCAGATCCGAGCTGCATCTGCGACCTACACCACAGCTCATGGCAACGCCAGATCCTTAACCCACTGAGCGAGGCCAGGGATTGAACCTGCAACCTCATGGTTCCTAGTGGGATTCGTTTCTGCTGCACCACGACGGGAACTCCAATAAAATTGGTTTTAATTACTGTTTTAAAAGATAGGCATGATAATACCTTTAGGACTAAGATAGGTGGGATTAAAAAGAGGGTACCCTAGTGCCCAAAAGATTGGGAATCTGTTCCTTAGAATATGGATAGGAATTCAACGTTCTCACAAGGTTTCAAAGACTTTAAATGATTTCGAGTCTATTCTAGACTAGACCATCCCTCTGCCTCCTGTTTTTCTCCCTCATAGACACAATAGCTGTTTGTACCTGATAAAATAACAACAGCAAGCCTCCTGAGGTGGGGTTTCCCTTAGGTATTGTATTCTAGGGTCTTAGAACTTTCATAGTCAGGAAACTCTTCTTTGGGGAGGATCAAATAAAATATTATATGCTACAGTTTTTTGTAAAACATTAAAGTGCTATACAACTATAACATTATTGTTAGCCATTGTTCTACCATTAAAGCCCATTTCCTCTTCTTTGGCCCTCTTAATCAGGTAACGTACTGTACGGATCAGCCACTTAAAAGAATGTCACTTGGAAGGCAATTGGCAATATCCACACTGTGATGCGAATATCCAGGTACCTGAATTAGATGTTATGTTCCATATTGCTATAAGTTAAAACAGGAATATCAAGGCTAATTCTCCTATAGAAAATATGCTTTTGGAGGTAATTCTGAGCCTCATTTTCCTTATCTGTAGAAAAGGAGAAATAATAGTCCCTATCTTACAGTGGTGTTGTCATGATTAAATGACATAATGCGCGTGGCATACATAGCATAATGCCTGGAGCATAAACAATGCTCAATAAATAGTAGCTTGGAGGGAGCTGTGATGAACGTCAGCACGGGCTCTGGCGCTGGACTGCCTGAGTTCAAGTCCTAGCTCTGCCACGTACCAGTCGGGTAATCCTGGAAAAGCCATTTAATCTCTCTCTGCCTCATTTCTCTTATTTGTAAAATGGAAGTCGTAACCCTGGCCTATGTCATAAGGCCATCGTGAGGATCAAAGGAGACAATATATGCCTTACCCCCTTCTCGCCACTCACCACCAAACCGCAGTGGTCTCCCCCTCTGGTGTCCTCTTTCTCAGCCTTCACCAGTCATGCGCATCAAGGTCACAGACAGCCTCATTGTTTGATGTGCATCTTACTCCATCTTGCTGCAGCATCCACGAACCCCAGCCGCTTCCTTCTAGAAATACTCTTTCCCTTGGCTCCCATGACACCGCTTTCTCTCAGTTTCTTCTTTCATCTCTTCTTTTCTTTCTTGTTTTTGCATAGACCTCTTTCTCTGACCACCCCACAAATGTCTGTGCTTTTGGGGAATTTGTTTAGGCCTCTTCTCATTCCATCACCCGGGGGGTGATCTCCAGTGCTCTCATGGCTGATTGTTCTCCATTAGATCTGTCTTCATCACATATATTGCACTTCAGGCCCATATACTCAACTGTTTTGGTAATTCACCCTGAAAATATGACTAACACCCAACTCAACATGTACAAAATTGAACGTATCCCCCAACTCCCCTGCGTTTCTCTAACCTTCTCCTTCTGTGTTCCCAGTTGACCACACCAGGAACCTTGGGTCAGATTTGACTGTTACTCTTCCTTCGCCCTATCAATCTATTCCACAGGTCCTGATGTTTTGACCTGAAGCAGCAGGAGAATATGGTAGTTGAGAGCAGGGACCTGCTATTAGGTGAGAGGTATTGAGTAAATTACTTCACCTCTCTGTCCTCAATGTCCTCAGCAGTGACCACATTCATTATGGGGTTCTCGTGGGGCTCAAGGGAGACGGTGCAAGTAAAGTGCATGCTAGAGAGCCTGGCACAAAATAACACTAGCTACTCTTATTAGCTGTGTCCTTGGAGTTCCCTGGTAGCACGGTGGCCTAAGGATCCAGCAGCATTGTCACTGCTGTGGCTCAGGTAGCTGCCTTGGGGGAGTTCGATCCCTGGCCCAGGAACTTCCACATGGCACCGTGTAGCCCAAAAAGGGGTGGGGGGAGCAAATTGCTTCTTTAACACCTCTCTAATCTATATACTGCTCTTGGTCCCTCACTGCCACTCTGATACTTGAGGCCACCTTCATTTCTCACCTGCACTATTGCCATAGCCCCCTTGCTGATCACTCTGCTGCTTTTCTGGTCTCCTCCCCATCTTTTTCCCATAATATAGACAGAACGATATTCCTGAAATGTAAATTAGATGATAGCTCTTCTCTGCTGAAAGCTATTCGATGGCTTCCCACTGCCCTTGAGATAAAAATCCAAACTGCTTAGCTTCTGCAGTTCATGTCTCTGTCCATCCGCCCTCACTTCTATCAGGGTTTTCACATCCTTGGAGGAAAGCTTATGCCTTACTCTTCCTTCCGCCTTTTCCTCGTAGCTCTTAATAACCTTTTGAATCGCAGTTTAGATAACCCTTCTTGGTTCCTTGAGACTGGATTAAGTACCTCTATGCTCACCTAGCACCCTGGGGTCATTCGCCCCTCTGTCTACCTGTAGTGGGAAATTGGCATGGCTTGTTTCTCTGCCCATCCCCCTAAAGTACTAAGTCTGTGAAGACAGGTGCTATGGCTTTTTCACCACTGCGTTCTCAGTGCTTAGCACGGTTCCTGGCTCATGGTAAATGTTCAATAAAAATTTAGTGAATGGACAAAAATATTATCTGGAAGCCAACGGCCCACTTTTATGTAGAAATGTCATATACCATGGTTTTTATTCAACGAAAAGTCACAGATCTGCTACCCTAAGGCATATATAAATCAACCTAAGAAGGCAGTACTACAAAGATATTCCTTCCTCTCCTGAAGGAGGTTTCTCCTCAACCACCTGTTGTCACTTTTGTATCTGCTACACATACAAAATTATTATTTTTGTGGCTGCAAATATCAGATACTTAATGACAGGAATTCAGTACCTAGTGCAGGATTCAGAGAGAGCTGGCATTTGGGGGCCCAGAGCCAGAGCGAGTCTGTCGTTCCTGAGGACATGTGAAAGCGAACTCTCACCATGACATGATTTGTGCACTGTTGGCTGTTGAAATGCTGTAAGCAATGTCCCGGATGTAGTTGGCTAACCTCTAGCGGAGAAGTCAGAGGAAAGCGAACTGCTCACCCCATGAGGAAGAAGAGGCTGCTTGGTTCCATCTCTGTGCTTGAGTCATTGCAACGTGATTGGTAGGATATGTATTTGCCTAACATTTTTCTGCCTCTACAATTGTCTCTTGAAAAATGTTTTCCTACCACCTCAGGAGTAGGAAAAATATACCAAAAGCCAAGCTTTTACCGGCAATACTGTAAAATTGGACATGGTGGTGATCTATCATGCTCAGAACATTTCCATTAAAGTCTGGTGAACTCATAACTTATACTTTTTGTGTTGTCACTTTATTTAAAATTTTTTTTTTGCCACACCCATGGCGTGTGGAAGTTCCTGGGCCAGTGATCGAACCTGTGCTACAGTTGCAGTCTGTGCTGCAGCCGTGGCAACGCCAGATCCTTAAACTGCTGGGCCACCAGGGAACTTGCTTTAATTTAAAAAGTCTTAACAGATGATGTACAAGACACAGGATGTAGCCAAGAACTGGAAGAATCTTGGCCAAATCTCAGACAAGGACCACTCTGTCAGAAATTTTCTAGGACTTGGAATCTGAACCGGAAAGCTAGGATGTTTGCAACCCCAGGGTCTAGGCCAGTTGGGATTTAGAGACTGAGTCGTAGCTATAGACAGCTGAGAGGAGTGTGTGTGTGTGTGTGTGTGTGTGTGTGTGTGTGTGTGTGTGCAGAAAGAAACTATATGTTGATAAAGAGATACCTAGTCAGCTCTCATCTCAAACAATCAAACCCTCATTTCTTTCAACAAACATTGTACGCTTTCTATGTACTGTGCTAAATACTGACTTTCCCTCATTAAGGATCTGATATTTGCAGGTAGAAAAATAGTAATTGTGAGTTTGCTAGTTTGTGCATGTGTGCGACAAAAGTGCCAGCTGGTGGCCAATGGGAAAACTCCTGGAACAGTTTCCCTTAGATTATATCCAAATGAGTGTCAGATGGCACCTCCTTGATTCCTCCTCTGACTTAAGGGTGATCAAATCAGGGCAGAAAGAATGCTTGTCTCCCTTTCAGTTGCGCGTCTATGTTAGAGTTCGTATCATGAGCTACTCAAGTTCCTTTCGGGAAAGAGCATCGCTCGCTTCAAAACAGAGATTTCAAAAACCAGAAGCTCAGCAGCTGTGGAATTTCTTCTCTTCACTCCTGTTCATCCCAGTGTCACAGACATGCCGAAGCAGTGCGAAGTCAGTCACAGGAAAGAACCCTGTTCTTGGAGAAGAGAGCCCAGGTCATGGGCAGGTGGATGGTGTGCTCCATGCTAGTGGTACATCTTTCAGTCTTAGAGATTTAATTTTCTTCTGAAAAGAAAAATGTTGAGTTTAACACTATTGAAAGTCAGGGTTGCATGTGATCATTGGCTTTTTAAATCCAAAATGTATTGGGACAATGAAAGCGTTCGAGAAAATGTGGAACCATGGTAGACTGAATCTTCTAAGCATTATTTCCCAAGGATCTCTTAAGGATTTAAAATTCTGATTCAGAAGGTCCCTTGTGGTTTGACCTGGCCCCTGTGTAGCTGGCTTGGAAAAGGCCTTCAGAGCAGGAGGACATGTACATCCTGGATGAATGCTCAGTAAGTTTCCTGAGCACAGAGGGAGCCAGCTTTTGTGGTGCCTAAAGCAGTTATAATTTGGGGAAGGGATTTCTAAGAGGAATAACAGAAAACTACCCGAATTTTTAAAATTTTACATCAGCACATGACCGTGTGAAATTGTTATGGCCCCTCCCAGTGATGAGTCCTGAAACTTAAACTACATTAGCTTCATGGAAAATCTTCCTGTGCCCCCAGCGTTCCAAACGATGTGCACACGTTGAAAAGGAGAGATGCGAGGAGGAGAGTGCTATGTTGGCGATGCTGGAGATCAGTGCATTAAAAACAAGAAAACCCTAAATTGTTTTCTCCATAGTACATGAAGAAAGCACTAAATTCCTGAAGCTGTTGAAAGCAAGTTGGTCTCTACTCTAAGACAGTTCTGATTAGATCTATTGCATATTTTTGTTCTCCTGGTCTAGTTTCAAAAATGCCTTTCTCTTTCTTCTTCTTTTCTTTAGGGCTGAACCCACGGCACATGGAGGTTCCCAGGCTAGGGTTCGAATAGGAGCTACAGCTGCCGGCCTCCACCACAGCCACAGCAACGCCAGATCCGAGACGCATCTGCGACCTACACCACAGCTCGTGGCAACGCCGGATCCTTAACCCACTGAGCCGGGCCAGGGATCGAACCTGCGTCCTCATGGATCCTAGTCAGGTTCATTACCTCTGAGCCACGACGGGAACTCTGCCTTTCTCCTTCTTTACGATCTTCTGTGACTAGGATGGCTGCAATCCAGGATGGCCGGTTAAGAAAGTCTTCATCACCGAGGTGGAAAACAGCCACACTAGCATTCATTTCTGTGAATGCTGTTCACCTATGAACCCCATAAACTTTGCTTTTGACTGTTATTGGTTTGCCTAAAGGAGGGAAAACAGCGCATGCCCTTAATGCTTATTATAAACAAGCATTTTAAAGGGTTAGAACACTTAAGGATGTTACACGAATTCTGATTCATGAGGGTATTAAAACAGTGGCCTTTTAAAGCTTAGACATCACCCATGAGGTGGCTCTGGATACTTTTTTAAAGGTCAGTATTCCACAAATCGTAACATAGCAAGTAGCTAATTATTTTGGAAAACCAGGGGAAAATTTAAAACACATTTGCTGAGTGTATAATCCGTGCACTGCTGGCGCCGCCATTTTCCATGGACAGGAGCTGTGTCGGGTTATTTAATCAGGTCGCTTTAGTGTCAAGAGCAATTTCAGGAGACAATTTACTTCTTGAAAGGCTTCTAAAATATAGGTGGCCATTTCTTCCAGGAAACCTGCTGTATAAAACCCCAAACTTTACAAAATGAGGAGCTTAGGGGGTGATCAATGACATAATAAGTTTTTCTTTCCCTAAAAATAGTAGCCACGGGGTTTCTTTAAATAACATGCTACTCTAATGTGGTTCAAATTTGGTAGGAAGAAGGTTCTTACAGCCTTGTCTGCTAGCTGGCTGTGCCCTGGGAAAGCCTCTTCTTCGCCTCTCTTAGCCACAGCTGCCTCTTTGGCAAAATAGGCATTACAACCTGTTAGAGCCATTGTTCTGATGATTTAATGAGATAACGTGTGCAAATATGACTGACACAATGCCTGACATATGACAATTACTCCATAAGTGCTTTCTGAGTGTGCTGCTTTGGAATATTTCTTGTAGGGCAAACTGATTTGCTTCCTTGCTTTTATTTATTTTGTGGATTGATGCATTTTGGTGAGGTTTACTAATGACATTTATAGTGGTAAGAAAGAAAATTCCACTTACATTCAGTGAAAGTATTTTTAGTGAGCTGTTTTAATAGCATTTTATGAATCCATTTGTTGAAAATGAACTCCAAACATAGTATGCAAGTTACTAGATATGATGTACTTTCGACTGGGAATGTCTGGTTTTCAAGATGCCTCTCTGCAAAATTAATCACACTCCCATGTGTCCTTTGCACATTTTGTGTGTTCTTCCATTGGTCTTCACATTATTCTCCTGGACTAGACCTTGAGTTCCTCAAGGGCAGAAGCAATGCTTTATTCATCTTTGTAAGCCCATTACATGGCAGATAATAGATTCTCAATAAATGTGTGTCAGATTTACATGATTTCTTCTGCTTAGCTCGTAGTGGAAATTTCTATTACTTCTATTTTGGATTATTGTTTTTCTCCTGACTCTTTACCCTCTCCCTAAGCAGTTCCTCCACCTAGTGCTGAGTACTGGCTATGGGGTAACAACTCTCTCATTTCTGTCTCCAGCTCAGGATTCTCCTCTGACCTTCAGTATGGATATTTCCTCTCGCATCTCGAAGGTACTTTGAACCGGGCATATCCTCAACTGAACTTACCTTCCCAAACCAGTTTCTTCCCTGTGCTATAAGTCTCAGTAAAGATGCCCCTGTTCATTCAGCTGCCCTGACACCTCCTTCTCTCTTACCTCCCACATTCTGTCCATTCTGTCTCCAAATTCTGTCCGTTTTCTTCACGCATTTAATCACTTGAATTCATTCATTTCCTTCTATCCGCACTGTTACCCTAGCTCAAGCCATCATTATCTGTCACTGTACTTTTTTCTCCCTTTTTCCATTTAGGGCAAATCTCATGTTTAATGTTTTCTTCAGAAAACTTTCAAGCACTCAGAAAGATAGACTAGTATAATGAACACCCACATATGTATATATATCACAATTTAATCATTCTTAATATTTTGCATACTTGTTTCATCTATTTTGTATTTTCCTATAAATTACCAAATAAATATCTCAATATAAGTCTCTAAAATTAATATTATTTTCCTATATAACCACAATAGCATTATTACATCTAACAGATGACCAATAAAATTCTTCATAACAGCTGATACTCAGTTCATATTCAAGTTTCCCCAATTGTCCTTAAAACGTTTTTGAAATGTGATCAAACCATAAGATCCTATCAAGGACCATGTATTATATTTATAATTTCTTTTCATCTAGAACATTAGTCCCCAACAACTTCCACTTTCTAAAATTTTGAGTTCTTTAACAGAGCTAGCCAGTTGTCCTGGATAATGTCTCACTGTTCTCGATTTTAATGATCACTGCCTTATGGTCTTTTTAAACTGGTTCTTCTGCTCTCAGCATTTTCTGTAAACTAGGATTTAGATCTAAACGGCTTCTGTAGAGTCAGGTTAAACATTTTAGGCAAGAATCCTTGTTATGGGATTCTCGTTATGGACTGGGTTGTGTCCCTCCAAAATTTATAGGTTGAAATCCCAAGCCCTACCTAGGACCTCAGAATATGAGTGCATTTGCAGACAGAGCCTTTAAAGAGGTGGGCCTTAATCCAGTGCAACTGGTGTCTCCTCTTAGAAGAAGAGGGGACAAGGACATACAGAGACCCTGGGGACACACGTGCACAGAGGAGAGACCATGTGAGGACACAGCAAGCAGGCGGCCGTCTGCAGGCCAAGGAGAGAGGTCTCGGGAGAAACCAACCCTGCCCACACCTTGATCTTGGACTTCTAGCCTCCAGAACTGTGAGGAAATAAATTTCTCTTTAAGTTACCCAGTTGATGGTATTTCGTTATGCAGCCCTAGCAAATGAATACAATCCTCATACGTCAAGTTGTGTGCTCATATTGCATCCCATCAGGAGGCAGCTGATGTCTGATTGTCCCACCATTAGAGATGGGTCACTGAAGTCATGTAGGAACATCCCAATGCTTCCACTGTAAAGTTATACTTCCCCCTTGCCGGAAGGAACCTGTTGGGCGATGCTTTGGCATCATGCAAGTATCCAGGGCCCCGTGGATATTTCAACGTAATGATTTAACATAGCTTCCATTGATGACTTCTGGCCTGAATCAATTGTTTTATTATTACCAGAACTATTTCAACTGCCTTCTCATTTATCTCCTTCCTTTATCTCTGAATCACTACTAGCGTATACTGTGCCTTTGTATGAATTGGAAAGAGAACCCCCACTTAAGTAGACACATCCCAGATTCTGGGCTTATGGCTTGACAAGAAGAGCTCAGGCTGTATTTCAGCCTCCGCCTACCCCTTGGTGAGGCCTCCTGGTACATCCATGGCAGCCCCGCTTGCCCTGCTCCATTCCATCCTCCACACGGGCCATCTAGTCATACGATTCACCTGCTCCAAACCATTCCGAATCTTTGCAATGGACTTGAGATTAAAATTTTTAAAAATAGCCTGCAAATTAGGCCCTACATGATCTACTCTCCAACTTTTACCTTCTACCACTCTCGGCCTCGTTCACGAAATTCCACCCCACTGTTCTTGTAGTTCCTCAGATGCACCAGATTTCTTTGTTCACACTTGCTCTTTCCTCTTCTTAAGAGCTCTTTCCATGGGAGTTCCCATCGTGGCTCAGTGGAAGTGAATCCGACTAGTATCCATGAGGACACAGGTTTGATCCCTGGCCTCGCTCAGTGGGTTAAGGATCTGGTGTTGCTGTGAGCTGTGGTGTAGGTCACAGATGCAGCCCAGATCTTGCTGTGGCTGTGGTGTAGGCAGGAGATACAGCTCCAATTTGACCCCTACCCTGGGAACCTCCATATGCCACGGGTGTGGCCCTAAAAACACAAAAAAAAGAGCTCTTTCCACTTCTCCCCTCGGCCTCCCCATTCTTCACCTAGACCAGGTTAGGGATCTAGGTCCACTCAGTTGTCACAGTGCCCTGCTTTTTTTCTGTGCCGCTTAGCCCAACTATAATTATGGGACTGATGTGCCACCCACTGTCCTAACGAGGCCTCTTGCCCAACTATAACTTAACACTTATTAATGTCATCATTTGTTTAATGGTTGCTTCTCTAGATCGTAAGCTCTAGGAAGACAGAGACTGTGTCTATATTGTTGTCATTTTATCCTTAGCAGCTTATACTGCCTGGAACTTAGCAGATGCTAACTCAGTGTTCATTGAATTCATTCAGGAAAGGAAGCATCATAGAATAGCATCCTGCAAAATGGGCACACTGACGTGGACCTCACCGAGTTATTGATAGCAGCACAGCAAAGGGGATGTGCATACATGCCTGGCACACAGGAGGTGCTCAGTAGATGTTCCCCAGAGCATCTAAACTATTTATAAATTTGGCGAGACATTTTTGTTATGTGTAATAGAGCAGAATGAGAAAATATTGTATTAGACATCTCAAAATAATTTCATATTATCAACTGTGGCTTACTGATATTTATTCTGCAGTCTTGTCATGTACATGGTAGGCACTTTTTTTCCTGACAATAGAAGCTTCTACTTAAACTCTTAGATTCAATTTCCAGGTTTTGCAAGGGGAGTTTATTTATTTAAGGATCCTGGGAGCAAGCCTGATGGCTGTTGGCCCTTTCATGGTTGAAATATATTTTGGAAGGAGAAGATTCTACTACATGAGCTGAGACAATGTTTTAAAACTCAAGATGGCTAATAGTGGTAGGGAAGGAATCTAATCCCCATTTTAAGGTGTGGTAAGAATCTTTGAGAAGTAGGTCGAAAACTTGTGAAAAGTGGCCTTCTCCTGAGCCCCGTCATCGTTAGCGTCTAATGGGATCTGTACAAAGTCTAGGAGAGCAGGCTCGGGGTCGTCGCAGCAGAATATGACTGATCTGAAAGCCTTTGTGAGGCGCCCTGAATCACAGTTTGCATTTGCCGGAGCTTTGAATCCCTCCCTCCAGCCGTCCAGGGATGCCACGCTGGTGGCGTTGACCTCAGGGTCATTCTTTTTTAAACAATTATGTTTAATTTGTGAATGCGATTTCCAAATGCAAAAGCTCCCCTGCCCTCCCCTGATTTCCCTCTGCCGCGGAATGTGTGAATTCACATGCATCCTGTCCTAAGGGGTGCGGGGGAGAATTCCGATCAGGAGACATTGTCCCACATCCTGGATATTTGAGAGAATAAACTGATCACATAAAAGTAGGTCTCGTAGCAATAGGGCTGCTTCTCTGAGTATGAAAATTGCTCAAGTGTCGTGGGTTATCATCTACTTTACTTCTGGGTTTTGTTTCTCTGACCAGATTGGGCTAAAAGTAAAACAGGAGGTGAAAGCCCTTACTTCTGTTTGTTAAGCTTTCTACTTCTATCTTTTTTTAAGCAGTCTTCTTTTTTTTCCCTCTCTTTTGCCTCAATAGAAAGAAAAAAAGTTTTGTCAGCACTCCTGTTTCTTTTGTTGTTTTCTTTTTCTCAGAAGTCTTTTTCTGCTTTTATCCTAATCCCAGTCATGCATGAGAGAACAGTTGTGCTCTGTTGTTTGGCTGTTCTGCTAGTTTTGAATCAGTGGGACTCCCTCTTTGTTCTCTTTATTTTCTGAACACAGAAAGGTAAAAGAGTAGGAATAGGGATTGGAACTCTTAAGAAGAGAAACCTATATTTATTTAGATTTAATTCACTTTTTGGGCCATGTCGGTAATAATTAAGGAGTTACAGCAAATAGAACTGTGATCTCCGCTTCCTTACCTAGAACATTTTGTTTAACTGGTATCCCTAGAAATAATGCATTTTAACCACATGCTTCCCATTTTGGTGGTTCTTGGAATCTGCTAAATGATTTAATGGATGGCTGTTTCCCACTTGGGTCTGATACTTAGCAAACAGTTGCTTTATAAGGATTCAGGCACCACCTACCTGAGGTGATGCCTGCATGGGGTTTAGAGTGGACTTCATGATAAAAGCATTTTAAAATCACACAAGAAGATCTGCCTGTTACCAGAGCACCAAAGAAGCCTGGGTGGCTTTTATATTTATATTTATATTTTGTCACTCTTTAAAAAAAAAAAAAGGCATTCAGAAGTGAGACTTGAACTTCGGATGAATATGAGAGGGCTTCATCCTTACAAAACAGCCCCTTTCTGATGTGGTTATCCAACATGGGGTTGCTCCGGGTTGTCATGGTGATAGTGTAGGCCTGAAGGTTTTCACAGGCTCCAACTATGAAGTTTTTGAAAACTGTTTTGATTAATTTTTCCTCCACTCCAACTTCTCTCTCACTTCAACTGTTTGCTCTTTTGTTTCACACTTGATTTATGGCAGGTTGCTGTCATTTAAATAGATGTGCATTTTGAAATTCCTCCTTTCTGTGCTAATGCAAAGAAAAAAATAACCCATGCAAGTCATGCTCAAAGAGTTGGTTATTGTTGCTTGCTGGATTTCGACTCTCTGTGGTTGTCGGGCCTAATTCAAAGTAATTCAGGCTCCTCAGTGGGGGCAGTGCATAGCTCCACAGGAAATTATGATAGCAAAAGTCTTCCTGTCGAGCTCTGCACTTGGCACTACAAAGTGCCTCGGGCTGCAGCTACCTGAATAGGGTTGAATTAGACCAGACAACCGCATCATCCCACTTCTTAATCTATTAGAGCGATATACAAGTGGCAATTGTTGATTGCAAAAATGGGATTAAGAGGCTCTTCAAGTGAATTGATTTTCTTGTGAGAACAAAAAGAGGAAAGAGAAGCCTTCGTTTGAATCACACAGCCAGAAAGTTTCATGAATGGGTTCCACTCCAAATGTTAGAATTAAAGCAATCAGCGCTTCCCCCATGGGGTATGCAGGTGAGAGAAATAAACTGCTCTCAAATAGCAGATTGCGCGCAAAACCCAAGTTTAGGCCATGTGCATTGCAAGACTCCCCTGAAATAAAGTAGCTGCTGGAAAGCTGCCTAATAATGTGACACAGACAAATGGTCCCAGTGGTTCCTCTGTGGCCTCGCACACTGGTGTCAGCTGCAGCCGTGGTTTGTTGGTGAGCCAGGTGAGTTGCGAGCATTTCTCCCGATCCAGTCTCTGATGCGCCCATCAGGAGACTTCTCTCCCTCCCAGGTCAGTGGATCTGTGCTCCCTGTTGAAAAGTTTCCCCACGGCCAGGTCTTTTTTTAAAAGTCATGTATTGCCTGTTTTTTGTTTTTGTTTTTGTTTTTGTTTAATTTTTTTCCTCTGAAGTGGCCTTAGATTTTTGACACTGGATTACCTCGGAAAATGTAAATAGATTCTCTGCTAGTTGTATTGAAATTTTGTTTTACTTTTTCCATGGTGCCGTTGAGTTTGGAAGGACATTTATCACAGTTATTTGTCTTCCGAAAGCCAAACGGCACTGTCAGCTCTCTGCCACCGGCTGATGGTACAGGCCTTGAAAACATAAACTCGGGTGATTTAAATTCGTGTGATGCTCAAGGCTGTGATAAATGACTTCAAGTTGATGGAAAACCCATTGGGATCCTGAAAGAAAACCTGTGAAGGATCCACACATGCTCTCTCATCCTCGAATATCTAAAATGATACGAAGGGTCACTCGACTTTCTTTCTCTGGCATATCATGCATCACAAATGTATCTAGAATGATCATTTATCTGGCGGCTTTAGCTGTCAGAAACTCCAAGGGTGTGGAGAATAGAAATGACACACTGATGCCAGCTGGGGAAAAGAAACTGACCAGAGCAGATGGGGGAAGCCTCCCGTTACCTCTGCCTTTACGATCGTGTCACAGACTAATACCAGCAGCAAATAATTTGGAAAGCCGAGCCCTTTGACAACACAATTGGCGACAAGCAGTTGAAATGTGTTAGAAGAGGCTCCTGTTTGGGAAGATAAACATAACTCTAAGTGACAATGAACTCTCCGCAGATCTGAGACTTCTCCGAAGAAAATCCTTGTCAATGAGTGTAGGAAATGAAAGCGTCCGCCTTTCCCTCACCTATCAGCCTCGGGGGTCAGAGGAGGACGTGAGGATGGGGGAGGCCACCTTTGTTTCCGAGCACAAAGGGGACCATCACTCCCATCTTCAAAGGTTGCTTCAAAGCTCCTTTGGAGAAAAAATGGCACAATTTAGACATTTGGCATTCCTTATGCATGCTGATGCTGTGACTTCAAAAGCCCAGTCAACCAAGCCGGTTAGCGAGGTGTTATTTATTTATTTTTCATGGAGCACGCCCCCCCCCCCCCATCTTGTTTTCTTAACCTGTGGAGTCGGTAGCCAACGGCCACATCAGAAACTGCTTGATGGAGTTGTTACTGCATCGTGAGTCTGGGGACAGTGCCGAATCTCAGGTCCTGACCTGCGGGGAGCACTGTTTTTGGCACTAATTTCCGAAGCAAGATAGAGGGAAGGGACAGAAACAAAAGAGCACCCGTGCCAGAGGACCCCGTACAGCCAGCAGCGCATTGGCTGATGGCTTGGGTCTGTGCCGCAGTATGCCACCAGCTACCATACAGGCTTTACCTTGGCAGGTGGAGCTTGCTTGCTTCCTTGCTTGCTTTTTTTTTTTTTTTTTTTTTTTTTTTTAAGAGCAGCCCTTGTTTAGACAACGTTTGCACAGAGGCTTTCAATCGACTCACAAATGTGAACGTCTCCAAAGAAGAAAGAACATGTGCATTTACATGAAAATATAATTGATAGATTTCGGGTCCTCCTTTCCTTGCATATTGAAGTAATTCTCTTTCTGGGCGTATTTCACTTGCAACCGCCTTTATTTAAAGCTTAATTCAGAGGAATCACAGTTTATTAGGTCTTTTCTTTCCGTCTGGATTTTCTCTAAACCCCGAAAGCAGAGGCACTGGCCTGCATATAACATAGCAAGGATGGGATACAGTAAGTAATAATTGGATATTTATCATAATGTTGCTTTCCCGGAACACTATTCATTAACTGCCCCATATTTAATTATGCCGAAATTAGCACAGGGGAGTCTTTGGCTAGTATATTTGCACATGCTATCAATTATGTTCTAATAAATTAATTTGCTTTTCAGGATTCACCAGAGGCACCGGTTGGGCCTCTGCGCTCCTGCTTGACTGTTCTGACTTTGAACAGGTTTATTCAGCTGCTGTCTGCTAAGCCCTACAGAAAAGCACAATGGCTGCTGATCGGCCTTTTATGGTTTATTGGAAACTGGTGGTCCGCACTGAGGCTCTGGTCAGTGATTAACCCGCGAGAAAACAAACTACACAGGGCTAAGTTGATGTTGGAGGAGGAATGAGCTCACTTCATTAAGGCTTGAAGAGGAAACCTTTTCTTCTTCAGTGCTTGTTCCAAACTTTTCAGGTCTCTATTTAATCACGTAATTCTCTCTAAGTAGCAAGAGAAGCCTGCTGCACAGCAAGCGGTCTTTTGCCACATGACAACTTAGAAAGATAAATTATATATAAATATCTTCATGGTTTTGTGCGGGGAGGAAACCAATTTTAGTATTACTCCGTGAAACGAATTTATTTGTTTCTTTATTAAAAGCAGGAGCGGGGTACACGCCATGCTAGTTCATGTGCACAAATAGTGGGCTTCGTGTTTCTTTGGGCTTCTCTTTCTTTTGATAGGGTTATTGAAAATTCAGGTGAAAGGTGCCTCCCTCCCTCCCCGTGATTCTAAACAAGGATTTGAAAAGGGCTGTGAGGAAGAGAGTCAGGACAAAGCCTAGAATAATGTAGATTATTGCAAAATTGGAAGAGAATAAATCTTGTTCTAGCTAGAATAGAAGGCAGAGCAGGGTTTGCAGGGCCTGGTTCTGTTTTGGTGAAGTATTGCATTTCTAGCATCATCTAGCACCTCTCTCTCTTCTCTCTCTCTCTGTCTCTCTTGCAAGTGGCAACCTCAGCTTTGTAGACCGTGAATAAAAATCCTAACAGATTTAGATGATTCAGTTTAGGTTTTGGCAACGTCCTGCTCTTGGGGGAGAGGGGGGCTCTTCAGGTCTTGAATAGGAAGTCAGTAGAGACATGTAATAGGTGAATGTCAGGGGATTTCAGTGGGGCCTTCTGGTTCTGAATTTAAGGATGTAGCTCACCCTTGCTTTGACGAAGCAAACTGGGGATCCCTGTAGTGACTGGGGGACATCTTACCCTCTTCACTTTCCTTCTCGCTGGCACATTTTTCCTGTTATATCTAGAGGAAAGTACTAGATTACCCCACACATGCGCACATGCACAAGCACTCTGCAGACATCATTATGGGAAGAGGCTTAATTAATTAAAAAAAAAAAAAAACCCACAACGAATTGGTAGACTGCGTGTCAAGCAGAAAAGTTTCACAAAATCCGTATTGTCATCAGGTGTGCGTAGGTCTTTAGAAAACTCACAGTCACTGGAGAGTACATCAGTTCCTCTGAACTGTCCACTGCTGGCTGCTCTGCTGGCTGCTCTTAACCGGCACCTTATTCATAATCCTTTCTTCATCACTAATTTGTGCCCTGATTTCGATAAGTTTGCTGGCAAGACTGAAGCTCCCATTTTCTGATATCTTCCAGCCTCCACAGTATTATCTGCATCTCTTTCTCTTTTCATGCCTCCCCCACTCCCTTTTTGTTGCAGTGAGAGGGATTTTACAAGCCTCTGGCTTTTTGGCAGAACCAAACTTCTGGTTTGGGTACCATCTAAATAATCTCTCTTTACTATTTGCTCTCCCATCCCCTGATGCAGTGACTCCACCCTGTCATTATCTTTCCCCTATACCCCCCCCCCGCTACAGATGTGACTAACACTATCCACCTGCTGATTTGTTGGGCTGTTCTTGCTTGACTGTTCGATTCTGTCATGCAAATGTTACATTAGTGCTTCTCACAGTCTAATGTGCACCACAAATCACCTGGGGAATCTTGTTAAACTACGGATTCTGACTTGATAAGTCTGGGGTGGGGGCCTGAGGCTCTGCATGTCTAACAAACTCCCAGATGATGCTGATGCTTGGGGTTCCTGGACGACACTTTAAGTGGCAAAAGGCTCTCATCCAGATATTCCCAATCACAGTTTGAAAAGCAAAGTGTTTTGCGGCAACGTTGGGTTGTTAGAGAATCATATATTTTAATCAAGGCACAAAAATTTGAACAAAGTTCTTGAGGACAGTTAAAAGGTACGCTAGCATCAGGTCATATGTCAAAGTCCTAACATGAGCTAGGCTTTCTTAACGTTCAGTAGAAAAGCTTGCCAGTGAATGCATATGCTTTTCTGTATTTTTTAAGATTTTTATTTTTTCTATTATAGGTGATTTACAATGTTCTGTCAATTTCTGCTGTATAGCAAAGTGACCCAGTCATATATATATATTTTTTTTTCTCACATTATCCTCCATCATCTTCCATTACAAGTGACTAGATATAATTCCCTGTGCTATACAGCAGGATCTCTTTGCTTATCCCACTCCAAATGCAATAGTTTAACTGTAAAAAACCCCAAAAGACAATCTCCGGAATGGGAGAAAATAGTTTCGAATGGCGCAACTGACAAGGGCTTAATCTCTAAAATATACAAACAACTTATACAACTCAACAGCAAAAAAAAAAAAAAAAAAAAACCCACCAACAACCCGATCAAAAAATGGGCAGAAGACCTGAATAGACATTTCTCTAAAGAAGATATACAGATGGCCAACAGGCACATGAAAAAAATGCTTTTCTATATTTTTAAAAATTAAACTTGGTAATAACCATGGGCAAGGAAAAGGCACAGTGTGTGCTGAAGTCCACAACTGGGGGGGAGGGAGGAACTCAATAAATGACCTGTCATTATAGGATTTGAAAATGTTAAGGAAATTCATTACTAAATCACATCTTGGCAGTGTCATTGTGAAGAAAGTGTTCTCAGCTGGCAGACTATTTTAGCACTATAGTGGTACTTCAGAAAATCTTTTAATATTGGCATAGTATTTATTTTAATTTATTTCAGTTTCTAAAATTTTCTGAGCAATGACGTTTGTTAGAGTGGATGCTGGACCAGCTATGTATCTTAATCCAGACTGCTATTTTTTCCCCTGTAATTCCTAAAAATCTTTAGGAAAAGACTTTCTACAACTTCTTTAAGAAATTTTAAGAAAATTAATCTCACTGTAGGATGTTCTTCTTTAAGTATAACCATAGTTAACTTATGCTGCAATTTATTCTATTATCTTATTTAGCCAAACAGAAAATATTTGACATTTAGCTGCTGTCATTCAAGAAATAGTACTAGATACCACAGGAGAAAGAAAGAAATTTTTTTGGCCATGCCCATGGCATGAAGAATTCCCGGACCAGGGACTGAACCTGCATCACAGCTGTAACCAGCACCACAGCAATAACAACACCGGATCCTTAACCTGCTGAGCCCTCAGGGAACTCCTGGAAATTTTAAGACATGGAGTAAAACAGAGTAAAAAACAGCTGTAAAAAAGAATGAGGCACAGTCTCTGAACTGATATGGTATAATTTCCAGGATGTATTATGTATTACTGAATAAAAAGGAAAAAGTGCAATATGGCAAGCTACTTTTGGTGTAATAAATAAGAATATGCATATACATTTGTATGTGTGTTTTTTCCTTACAAAAACGAATAGTGAAAGGATAAGATAGAATCTATGGGGATTCCTGGAAACTGGGTACAGAGGAGAAAAGAGAAACTTCTCTAATGGTAACTTTTTAGAGACTTTCGACTTTTTAACATGTAAATATTTTACATGTTAAACAATAAAATTCAATAAAAA
This sequence comes from Sus scrofa, assembly GCF_054392235.1. Taxonomy (NCBI): domain Eukaryota; kingdom Metazoa; phylum Chordata; class Mammalia; order Artiodactyla; family Suidae; genus Sus; species Sus scrofa. Next base: position 122,503,373 of record NC_139401.1, read on the forward strand.
GGGATGAAATGTCAGATCTTAAAAAAATACAAATAATGGAGTTCCCGTTGTGGTGCAGCGGAAGCAAATCCGACTAGGAACCATGAGGTTGTGGGTTCGATCCCTGGCCTCACTCACTGGGTTAAGGATCAGGTGTTGCCGTGAGCTGTGGTGTAGGTCGAAGACGTGGCTTGGATCTGGCGTTGCTGTGGCTCTGGCGTAGGCCTGGGAACCTCCATATGCCTCGGGTGTGGCCCTAAAAGGACAAAAGACCAAAAAAAAAAAAAGAAAAGAAGAGAAACAAACCTAACTAAATATCACATTTATAACCACAGAGAGAAAATTCAAGTTTCTTTAAAAAATTTTAACCGTTCTCTGACTGTATGCATCATTAGAATGTGTTCTAAGAATAAAAAGAGCTGCAAAGTAATTATACATTTCACAATAAATTTATAAATCGATTTATTGTTAATAGTACATTATATTTGTGCATATAGAATAGAGCAAATAAGTAATTGTTTTAGTGTTAGAAGGAACCAAGATTTTCACAGTATAAGAAAAGCGATGTGAGTATAAACCAATATAAAGGAAAGCCCTCTAATGTTAAATTTAAATTAGAAACATCAGTATGAATTCATTCTATGTATGTATATGTATTTTTCCTGGCTCTGTTCACTCAGAGGGCTTAGGAAGAATAACAGTCCAGTGGCAGTGGGCATACCGAGAGCTCAGATATTGGTTTCTAAATACCATCGCATGCTAAAAAGAACCAGGAAAATGGCTGATTACAGGGCTGGGGTGGAGAAAGTGCAAGGTGAGCCTGGAACACCCTGTGTGCTAGAAGTGAAGTACTCAAACACTAATGGGGTCAAGTCACAAGGACACAGGGACTGGTTTGAAGTGGTGTCACTGATCAAATTTGAGACAGTTGTAACGTCATAAATGATGATCTTGATTATAATACATGGAAAGAAAACAATTCATGAGTCTGAAATGATGGAGCCAAGTAGGCTGGGTGAGGTGGACGGAAAGCTCTTCTTTTCAGAATAATAATACTTTTTGAATGTGGAAAGAGTGACAGAATTATAAACAACATTTTCCAACCTCCAGTGTAATAATTAATCAAAGGTCATCAATGGCTGCTAAAACCATCGAGTGAAAGTTAGTTTGGGCAACGGATATTCACATAGTGTCGATGTATCACCTGGCAATATATATACATTGCAAAGGGAATAGCATAGTTTTACCATGGTGAGAAATGATAGTCGCTACTTAAGTTTTCGGCCTTAGAATCACCAACATGACATTATGTGGCTCTTGATGCGAGAAAATCACAAGTACACAACAGCACGTATGAAGTACTTCTGCCCAAGTGTGTTTAACCTGAATCTAATCATGAGGATGTAATCAGAGGCATCTTGAATCTGGGCTATTCTACAAGACAGCTAGACTTGGAAAAAAGTGATGTCAAAAACAGAAGGGGAAAGGATTGTTCTAGGTTAAAAGACTAAAGAGACATGGCAATTAAATGCAATGTACAAAGCTTCACTAGTACCTGTATTGGGAAAGAAGACATAGGAGGTGTTCTGGGGACAATTGGGGAAATTTGAGTATATACGGTATATTAGATGATTTTATGTAATAATTGTCACATTTCTTGGGTATGATAATGGTGTTGTGATTATGTAGGAGATTGTCCTTGCTCTTAGGAGATACTTACCGAAGTGTTTAGGGGTAAAATGTCATGATGTCTGCAAGTCGTTTTCAAATATATTAATATATGGTATATATGCGTCATGATATGTGACATACCTATACACGCATATGTGTATATATGAGAGAGAAAGCAGATGTAGCAATATGTAAACAAATTGGTGAATCCCAGTGAAGGATGTGTAGAAATTGAATGTACTTACCTTTCAACTTTTCTGAATTTATGAAAATTTTCAAATTAAAAATGTCTAAGTAGGGGAGGACATTTTGTCATCTATAGAATTTCTGGAAAGACAAGAGAACTTGACTCAGAAAATAGGAGTAAGTGTGGCTCTGCAACCAGAACCACGGCCACGACTGCGTCTCAAATCCTATACTGTGAGGACACTGCCGTAGCTGCCATGGAGCTCTCCAGTACCATTTTTCCTCCTCGGCTTCCGTGTGCCACTAGGACCCATGCCTGTGATCGGCCAAGGCAAATCTTGTGTCCATACCCTAACTGCAAGAAGTGTTGGGAAAGGCTTTTTAACTTTGGTGGTGAGAGAGAAGCTCTGCCTCGCTCAGACTCATTCGATGAGAGATTCGCTCACACCTGAGAAGGGGGTTCAGGAGCTGTGGTTCTATGGCAGCCCTTAGACTAAGTCGTAAATCATGAATGGCTAGACAGCGTGGATCACTATGAAATCACTTGTCTCCATGTTCTGTTCTAGTTCCAGCCCTTAGCTGGGCTTTCTGAACCTACGGATTACATGAGCGCAAACCCAGGTAGATCACCACTGGACCTTCGAAATGAGGGAAAAATTGAAACAGAAGACAAAAACAGCGATGCGAGTCCCTCGTGAAATTAACCAGGATCCACACATCATGAATATAGAGTAAGTTATTTGGGTCAGTTATGCACTCAAAGTGTGATTTGCAGGAGATTAAGGTGTATCCCTAGTTTTCATCAGGAAGCAAACACCCTTAAATGAGCTAAAAGGTTAGAAGTCAGAGCATATTGTAAAAGTTGGATGCTCTATGTTCAGATAGCTAAAACGTAGCACCAACATGGAGAAAAGAAGTATGCGACTTTAACACAACCCCGGGGGAGAGAGCCCTGTCAGGCTAATGTGAGTACTTCTATTTCCTTGATAAGTCTCTCTCCACAGTGATAAGGGTGACTCACCAGGCTGCCATAGCTTGATGACATTATTCCTCAATTCAATTTATTGTAATCATCATCAACAACAGCCGGTTATTGAGCGCTTCTTGTGTGCTCATTACTGCAAATACAAAGATGAATAAGGCCCTCGAGGACTTTATAATCCACTTGGAGAGAGAAGATATACACGAAAGAGAAATAACAATAAAAGGTAGCACATAAAGAGCAAATGAGGAGTACAGACAAGTGCTGAAGAAGGTCAGATGCGGGACAACATACTGTGGGCGGGGATAGGAAATGAACATTAGAGGAAGAGTTCATTTGCATAGAAGCAGGGAGGTGGTTCAAGGTTACCATTCCAGGTAAGCCTAAGAACACCGGCCAGGGTGTTGGAAGGATTATCTCTGTGTCTGTGGGGAGGGGGAGGCGGCCTCGAGGAAGCCAGTCCTCCTGTGACAGAAGCATTCCCCGGTGATAGATTGCATGGCCAGGTAAGCTAGGTAAGCTAAGGGCGGGGTGAAGAACCTTGCTGCAGGGCAAGGATCCGAAGAGATAAGCTCCGAAATTAGCTGACCTTCTCTTCTTTATTTTATCTGGATGCTTTCTTTCCTTGCTTATTTCTCTCCTTTTATTATTTTAATTGCTCACCTACAAGTTCCTTGTTAAACCCCTTGTACCAGGAAACAGGGCTTCCTACCATTGAAACAGTCCTTTGTAAAGGTCTCCAGTGATTTTTTTGCATCCTACTCACTGCCCTTGACCCCTCCGCGGTGTTTGGTACCACTTTGATAAAGTCACTTGCCTGCTCAAAACCTTTGTTGGCTCAGTGTTGCGTTCAGGACAAAGTTGAGTTCCTTAGGTAGTGATCTAAGATGCTTGCTCCAAAGTCTGGCCTCAGCTCTCCTTCCAGTTTTATAATAATAGCTGCTGTTTATTGAATGCTTTCTTTGTGCCATTGTGGGCAAGCATTTTTCATATGTGATTTCATTTAATGGAAAAACTCTGTGAGGCAGGTCCAGTTAACCTCCATATTTTTTTACGCATGTAGAAACTGAGGCACAGCTTGTAACTCTAGTCTCAGATTATCACATGAAGTTAATACTTACATGTCTAGGTGCCTACTTAACGTCTCGGTTTGGATGTGTATTATTTCAAACTTAAGATATTCAAAACTGAACTCCTGATTTTCCATGGTCCCTGAACCTATGCTCCCCCCATAGTCTTTTCTCATTTGGGGAGGCAATAACTCCACTGTTCAGTTTTTTTAAGCCCTAAAGCTCACAGATGCCTTTGCTTCCTCTCATCTTTTAAAACCACACATCTAATCCATCAGTTGTACCATCAAAATATATCCAGAACATAACCATTTCTCACCACCTCCAACGCTATACTCTTGGTCTCTTTTACTAACTACCTCTCACCTTGATTATTGGACTAGTTCCGTACCTCATCTTCCCACTTTCAGCTTTGCTCCCTACAGCAGCTTCTCAATGCAGCAGCCCCAGAGAGATGGCATTAAATAAAAGTCATGCCTCTGCTCAGAAGCTTTCCAATGGCTCTCATCTCACTCAGTATCAATCCTAAAGTCCAAATCATGGCCTACTGTTCGCTCCTCCAAGTGGACCCACGCCTCCATTCCTCTCTCCCTCTCTCCTCTAGCCACTCTGGCCTCTGCACTGTTTCTTGAACTGTTCAGTGTATCCTCACCTCAGGGCATTTGCACTTCCTATTGCCTCTGCTACATGTGTGTTTCCCCAAGAAATCTGAAGAGTTTACTTCTTCTTTCTTTCAATTCTCTTTTGAAATGGTAATTCATCAGAGAAATCTTCTCTGATGATCTATACAAAATAGCCAACTCCCTGCACTTATGCCACTCTGTAGCTCTTTAGTTTAATATATGTTCTTGGTAGCACATCACTTACTGATACATTGAAATGTACGATTTCAATAAATATTTGTCAAATGAATAAAAGAAGGTATTTGTCCAGAGGAAAAGGCAGACCTGATATTTGAAGCCAGAAATATCTGGCTTTATATCTTATGCTTCAAACCATTACATGCCTATTGTTTCCCTGTATAAACTTCCTGTTCCAGCCAAACTGCCAATGTCTATTGAATACAGCACAAGTAAAATGGCATATTTTTATCTTGATCCCTCTCATCTGAACATACCCCCAAACAAACACCAAGAACTTCTCAACAGTGTATGTCCAACACACCTTAAAAAGCATAAATAGACTCATAAGAAAGGATAGGAAGTCCTCAGGGACAAGAAATGAAGGAGCGGAAAGCTATAAATGCAAAAGCCTTCAATATTAGCAAATCGAACCAGAAATATACAAAGAGGATGCCATATCATAGTCAAGTGAGATTGATTTATCTCAGGAAAGCAAGACTTGTTTCCCATTCGAAAATCAATCAGTGTAATTCACCATATTGAAAGAATAAGGGAGCAAAAAATGTAAGACCATCTCAATAAATGTAGAAAAAGCTCTTGAGGAAATTCAAAATCCATTCAAAGTAAGAAGTCTCAGCAAATTAAGAGTAGAACTTTCTCAGCCTGATAAAAGGTATCTATAAAAACATAAAAGCAGCATCATACTGAATGGAGAAAGACCGAGTGCTTTCCACCTAAGATCAGGAATGAGGCAAGATTGTCTGCGTTCACTGCTTCCAGTCACCAATATACTGTAGGTGCTGTGAAAAATAAAAGCCATACAGACTGAAATAGAAGAAATAAAACTGTCTCTTATTCATGGTGATGTTACTGTCTACATTGAAAATTCTATGGAATCTACAAAAATGCAACTGAATATGTACTTCAGAAAGAGAAATTTAACTCAAAAGGAATGAGGTTTAAAAATTCAGAACAGGAGTTCCCGTCGTGGTACAGTGGTTAACGAATCCGACTAGGAACCATGAGCTTGCGGGTTCGGTCCCTGCCCTTGTTCAGTGGGTTAAGGATCCAGCGTTGCCGTGAGCTGTGGTGTAGGTTGCAGACGTGGCTCGGATCCCGCGTTGCTGTGGCTCTGGCGTAGGCCGGTGGCTACAGCTCCGATTCAAGCCCTAGCCTGGGAACCTCCATATGCCGCGGGAGCGGCCCAAGAAATAGCAACAACAACAACAACAACAACGACAAAAAGACAAAAAAAAAAAAAAAAATCAGAACAAAGAAACCGGTAAACATGGGTAAAACTAAAACATAGTAAGGAAAAAGACTAAAAACAAATGAGCTAAAGAATCCAGTTTAAAGAAATTAGAACAAATTAAGAACAAATGAGTGAAATTAACAATAGAAGGAAAGAGCTAATAAAGTGTAAAAAGTAAATAGAAATTAAAGATATGACAGTCATTGAGGCAAAAGGGTTTTTTTAACTAATAAAGTGGACTTCTGCAAGATTAATATTGACAGAAGATAGAAAGCACAAATATACAAGACTAGGAATGAAAATACAGTTGCCTCAGAAATTAAACAGATTTTCATTTAATTAAAAAGCTTGTTTCAAAAATATTTCTGTAAAGATAACCCCAAGCCCAGATAGCTTTATAGACAATTTCTATCAAGTATTAATGGAACAGGCGATGCTCATCTTCTGCATTCACTTTCCTAGTGAATTGAAAGGAAGCTCCTTAACTCCTTTCTTGTGCTATTCTTGCCTGATTTAGGACAGTATGAGAAAGGAAAATTATGGGCCAACTTCATTTGTAAACATTGACACAAAAATCCAAAATGAGTTATAAGCAAACTGAATCCAAGGAGATACGAAAAAAAAAAAAAAAAAGATCAAAATTTCTTTAAGCCAAGAAAAAAAGGGAGTTTAACATTATGACATTTGTTAATTTGTCACCATATTAGCAGTTAAAAAAGAAAATAACATGATCGTGTCAATAGTTAGAGAAAAAATATTCCTAAAATTTAACCCCGAATCATGATTAGGAAAAAAGAAATCTCTGGGCAAATAAGAATAGAAGGAAACTTCCTGGACCCGATGTAGAGTACCAAAAACCAAACCAAACCAAACCAAACCAAACCCAAACAGCAGACTTCATTTTTTTTTTTTTTTTTTTTTTGCTGTGCCTGTGGCATGCAGAAGTTCTCATGCCAGGGATTGAAGTTGTGCCACAGCCATAACCTGAGCCATAGCAGTGACAACACCGGATCCTTAACCAGATGAGCCACGAGGGAACTCCAGCAACTTCATTTTAAATGGTGAAACATTAGAAACATTCTTTTTATTTATTTAAAAAAATTTCTTTCTGTTTTTTGTTTGTTTATCTTTTATTTATTTATTGGCCATGCCTGCAATATACAGAAGTTCCTGTGCCAGTGATTAAACCAATGCCACAGTAGTAACCAGACCCACAGCAATGCAAAGGCCAGATCCTTAACCCACTGAGCCACCAGGGAACTCCAGAAACACTCCCTTTAAATTCAGGAAGAAGACCAGGGTGTATGTTGCTAAGCTTCTATTCAACATTATATTAAAAGTTATAGCAACAGTAATAAAACAAGAGAAAAAAAGAGCTATGGATTGGAAAATAAGAAATGACACTGCCGCTATTCAACAGATAATTGTTTATGTTAAAATCCAAGAGATTTTAGAAACTATTTGGAATAAGAAAGGCTACTGGATATAAAATCAATATTCAAAATTTGACTCTTATACACTGGGAATGGAAATTAGAACATAGAAAATTTAAAAAATGACTTACAAAGCAATAAAAACAAATTATTGCTTAAAGTAACCTCATGCCTCAGATCTGCTCACCATCTCTCCTCCGTCTAGAATACTTTGACGTTTGTAGATCAACTTCCAGTTCACCCTTGATTGTGGACATTTCATAGTATCTTCCTTAACTACTTCATTATAAATGCCTTTTTCCTCTGAAGTGTTGTACCTCTACTTTGTACCATTATTATGATACTGACCTTCAACTACCAGTAAATTAATTTATATTATTTGTCATCTTTCACTAGATCGTAGTCTACTACAAGGCAAGAGAGGGATCATGTATTGTTCCTTATACATCTCATGGAACGTAGCACAGTCTTGTACACAGTAGATCTTTAATAATATTTATAGAATCATAGCTTTGACAATAATTAATTGACTTTATAGCTGATAAATCCATCTCTGTTGAATTCACAAATGCATTGTTTGATATTTCTGGAGTTACTGCACTGGTCAGGCTGTCACACAACCCTTGTGATAGATACCAGCCAGTCTTGAGGGCCACCCTGTTGCAAGCTTTTCTTGTTTCTTTCAGTAGGCATGGTAGGCATTTACGTAACTCCCTGTTGACTATTAAAATTTACTACCAGTAGAACCATTGGTTTAAGGAAAAATCCCATGGCTTCTGATGGAATAAAAACAAAAGACATCGGAGTTCCCGTCGTGGCGCAGTGGTTAACGAATCCGACTAGGAACCATGAGGTTGCGGGTTCGGTCCCTGCCCTTGCTCAGTGGGTTAAGGATCCGGCGTTGCCGTGAGCTGTGGTGTAGGTTGCAGACGCGGCTCGGATCCCGCGTTGCTGTGGCTCTGGCGTAGGCCGGTGGCTACAGCTCCGATTCAAGCCCTAGCCTGGGAACCTCCATATGCCGCGGGAGCGGCCCAAGAAATAGCTAAAAAACAAACAAACAAACAAAAAACCCACAAAAGACATCAATGACACCCCCAAACCTGCACTTCACACAGCTGCTTTCTTTGAGGGGGTGGCCCCACTTGCTTTCTCCCTGCCTCAGCCATGATTGTTTTTTAGCCTATTTTGTTAACCATTCGCTATGCTCGTCACAGATCGTTGGACTAGGCATCATCATAACTAACTGCAAGGCAGCCAGCTGTGCGGGGCCCAGGGATCTCTGCTGCCTTTGAAGTGGCTTGAACCCTGTCCAGTACAGGTGCTCTACACCCAGTGTCACCAACCCAACACAACCAAATGCCATCTTTGTGAAGAACAAAGCAGAGAAGCAGAGTTCCAAACGCTATTTAATGATCATCTTAGTTGCTTACTAAACTGGGAGCACCTCTCAAAGCTGAGTGGGGCCTGGGGTTTGTGTGTAGCTGGGCTGGGAGGGGAGGCTTTCCCATTCCGTTGTACTTCTGTGCAGTCCTAAACATACATGGCTGTCATTCTTCAGTGATCAGCTCTTCCCCTTGACTCTGAAAAACCCGAGCAGCTGAATCTGCACAAACATTCAGCCCTCTTGCATTCTTTCCCCTTTAAATAGCATTTGCCCCTCCCCCACCCCACCCCCATCTTTCTTAGTTTTGCCCTTGTTCATTGGTTATCTGTTTCCACTGAAATATATTATCTCACAAAACAGAAAGACTGGAGGTAGGGCAGGTTTTCATTTGGTTGATTTTCAGTGATCTTATGAAAACCTTGGGATCTTTCCATCTCTATGCGCTGCCATTCTCAGTGCAAGCTTTGCCCTTAGGCTTGTAGCAAGATGGCTGTAACAGTTCCAAATATAACAACATTGGGAAGCTGTAGGTAGATATTTTTATATGCTTCTCTCTTAGGAATGAACAAACTTTCCCCAGAAGCCATATAACAGTCCTCTCTTCAAATGTAATTGACTAGAATCAGATGGTGTGGCCATCCCCAACCCACTTATCACCAAGGAAATGGGATCCCCTTAGACCAATGGTTGTCACACCTCTGCATCAATATCAATCGGAGGACTTATTTTAAAACACAAAGTGCTGGGCTGCACCCACAGAGTTTTTGATTCAATAGGTCTGGGTGGAGAGCAGGAGTTTGCAATTCTAATGTTTTTCGGTGATACTGATGCTGCTGATCTGGGGGCCACACTTTGAGAACCACATGGATACATGAGGGAGGGAAGGACCCATGTTACAAAAGAAAAATAAAGAACCAATACTGGGATGTCAACCCAGAACATCCACGAAAAGTCAAAACTTGAAGCTTAATTTTACTTTTCTTGATTCCTAAGGGAGCAGCAAGCTATTGTGCACAGCTGTAGATGAAAGTGGCAGGAACATCATCATTCCTCTCTCGGAGTTCTCTAGTGTCCGAGGTTCATTTACCCTCCCCTTTAAAACTAGGCCACCAGGGTCTGAGCTTGCATATTCCATGATGGCATAGTCCAGTTTTTTATAGCGTTCTCTTCCCCCATCTTTTTTATTGAAGTATACTTAACTTACAATACTGTGTTAATTTCAGGTGTACAGCAAAGTGATTCAGTTACACGTAAACATATACCCATTCTTTTTCAGATTCTTTTCCCATATAGGTTATTACAGAATATGGAGTAGAGTTCCCTGTGCTCTACAGCAGGTCCTTGTTGGTTATATATTTTACGTATAGTAGTGCGTGTATGTTAATCTCAGCCTCCCAATTTATCCCTCCTCCCCAAGATTCCCCTTTGAAAACCATCTATTTGATTTCAAAATCTGTGTCTGTTTTTGTCTTGTAAAGAAATTCTTTTATATAATTTTTATTAGACTCCACATATAAGTGGTATCATATGGTATTTGTCCTTCTCTTTCTGACTTACTTCACTTAGTATGAGAATATCTAGGTTCATCCCTGTTGTTGTAAATGGCTTTTCTTTTTCGAATGGCTGAGTAACATTCCACTGTATATATGTACCACGTCGTCTTTAGGTTGCTTCCATGTCTTGGCTGTTGTGAATAGTGCTGCATTAATTATTTGTACAGTTGTTAATTATGGTCATTCTGATAGGTGTGAGGTGATACCCCATTGTAGTTTTGAGTGGCATTTCGTTATTAGCGATGATGAGCATCTTTTCATGTGCCTGTTGGCCATCTGTATGTCCTCTTTAAAGAAATGTCTATTTAGGTCTTCTGCCCATTTAAAAAAATTTTTTTTCACATAGAGCTGTATGAGCTTTTTGTATATTTTGGAAATTAATTCTTTGTCAGTTGCATCATTTGCAAATATTTTCTCCCATCCTATAGGTTGTCATTTTGTTTTGTCTGTGATTTCCTTTGCTGTGGAAAAGCTTTTAAGTTTGATTAGGTCCTGTTTATTTTTATTTCCATTCCCACGTGTTTCTGAGAATCTCCCTGACATAGTGACAAATACGTCCTGGTTGTCACCAGTCACCTTCGACTACTGTGCTTGTAGGCCACCCTCTCCTACTGCTGGAGCTGAATCGTTATCACAAGCCCTTCTCTTTATTGAAGGTTTGGAACAATGAGAAGAATTCGAATAGGAGAAAAGCTTAAGTTTATATTTTAGGCAGCATGGCTTCTACAGTCCATTTGCCCTACAGTCAATATAACTGTGCCAGGTGATCTCATTCTAGCCTTCTCTTATTAGCCCCTAGCCCACCACTGTGGTGTGGAGCCAACCTACTTATCTCCATTGCTAATGACCTTGACCATGTACTCTAGTCAAGGTCCCAATACCCTCCCTCTATACATCAGAGAAAAAACTTTCCTGTCATTGTCAGAATCCTTAAAGAGATACAAGCTTGTAATGAAGATAACTTTTTACATTATTGTGCAAATCTGTTTGTCTCAACATTTCCCCAAACTTCTCCATTCCAGAATTGGATTCTGGCTTTATATTCGCATAGAGAAACTAACCATCTCTCTTAGCCATCTATTGCTGTGTAGGAAATTATCCCCCAAATTTAGTAGCTTAAAACAAACATTATCTCACAGATTCTGGTCTGTCAGGAATCCGGGAGTGAAGTAGGTGGATCCCTCTGGTTTACAGTCTCTTGTGAGGTTGCAACTGCAGTCTCCTGTGAAATCGTGCTTGGGGAGCATCTGCCTCTGAAACTATTCATGCGGTTGCTGGTTAGTTCCTCACTGACTGTTTCCTCGGGTAAGCTGCCTGGGTATTCTCTTGACAGGCAGCTGGCTTCCCCTAGCGTGAGTGATTCAAGAAATAGCAAGAGCAAGAAAGAGTCCAAGATGTAGGCCATTGTATTTTATAATCTTATTTCAGAAGTGGCTGCAAATCAAAACTACTATGAGGTACCACCTCACACCAGTTAGAGTGGCCATCATTAACAAGTCAACAAAAAGCAACTGCTGGAGAGGGTGTGGAGAAAAGGGAACCAACCCTCCTTCACTGTTGGTGGGAATGTAAATTGGTACAACCACTATGGAAAACAGTATGGAAATACCTCAGAACACTAAATGTAGAACGACCATATGATCCAGCAATCCCACTCCCGGGCATATACCCGGACAAAACTTTCCTTGAAAAAGATACATGCATGCCTGTGTTCATTGCAGCACTAGGCACACTATCCAAGACACGGAAACAACCTAAATATCCATTGACAGATGAATGGGTTAAAAAGATGTTGTACGTATACACAGTGGAATATTACTCATCCATAAAAAGGACAAAATAATGCCATTTGCAGCAACATGGATGAAACTAGAGACTCTCATACTGAGTGAAGTAAGTCAGAAAGAGAAAGACAAATACCATACAATATCACTTATATCTGGAATCTAATATATGGCACAAATGATCTATCTACAAAACCAAAACAGACCATGGATATGGAGGACAGACTTGTATTTGCCAGGGGAAGGGGGAGGGAGTGTGATGGACTGGGAGTTTGGGGGTTGGTAACTGCAAACGATTGCCTTTGGAGTGGATAAGCAATGAGGTCCTGCTTTATAGCACAGGGAACTATATCCAATCACTTGTGATGGAACATGATGGAGGGTTATGTGAGAAAAAGCGTGTATAAAATATCTGTATAACTGGGTCACTTTGCTGTACAGCAGAAATTGACAGAACATTGTAAATCAACTATAATAAAAAATTAAAAATTTTTAAAAAAGAAAAGGCATACCAACACTTCTGCCACATTTTTTTGACGTGGGAAGCCTACCACAGCATCCGGATAGTTACCCCTAATGAGAGCTGTGCACCCAGTCATAGAAAAACAGAAGAAAAACTGCTTTCAACCTTAAAATGGCCATTTTGTCTCTTCTTCTGACCATCAAGATTTTAAAAGTTAATAGGGTCCAGTCTCAGAGCATTTAAATCTGTCTTATTATTTCCAAGTCAAGTATATTTGGTACAAAATATCCATAAAATTGAAATAAAGGGAGGTTTGCCATTAATTACCCACATCATTGTTTGGATATACCTTTTCCCTGATCATATGGAAATCTAGCTAAAGTGTGGAAACATTAATTCTAAGTACACTAGCAGCTAGAGATTGTCCCATATCTAATTATGTTTACCCATAATTACTTGCATTTAATCTGCACTATTTTTATTAATCACATCCCCTCGAAGCTGGAACCACTTGTCATACCATTTTCTGGCTGTTGCTTTTGCCCTGATACCCAGGCTCTACAGAGAGAAATGTGAAATCCTGTTTCTTCTCACTGGAATCCATCAGGACCCACACTGCCATCGCTATATACATTTTGGAAAGTAAAATCATTTTTTCTCATATATAATTCAGTCCTCAAAACACCCTTATTAACATGTTGTTATCCCATTTTATAGATGAGGAACCTGAAGCTGGAGAGGTTAAGTAAGTTTCCTGAGATCAGACAATGAGGGGAGTAAATGGCAGCACCAGCATGTGAACCCGGGTCCTCTGACCCTCAGGGAAAGTTTTTTGAGCTTTTCATTGAAATATAGCACCCATTCGTAAAAGTGCACAAATCAGAAGTGTAAATCCCCCAAAATTATGACAAAGTGAACACACCTGGGTGAGCAGAGCGCAGATCCGGAAAGAACTCATTCCTTCTAGTCGCCACTCCTGCAGGGGTCGTCAGTATCCTGATTTCTAATGGCGTAAACAGGTTCCGTCTTGCGGAATCATCCATTATGGATCACGTAGTGTAGAGCGTCTTCCTTTGTGAGATTCATCTGTACTGTTGATTGGAGTTGTAGTTTATTCATTCATATTGGTGTTATATCATGTACTTCCTGATGTGACGCAATGAAAGGGCATTTCACATCTGTGAACTCTGCCAGAAAATTCATAACCTTGGTGTAATCACAAGAAAGCTTTGGCAATCCCCAAATGAGGAGTTTTCTAAAGAATGCATGAGCTGTATTCTTCAAAACTTTTAAGGTCAGGAAGAACTGAGGAACTATTATAGTCTGGAGGACACTAGGGAGCCATGACAACTCAATGCCATGTGAAATCCTGGATTGGATGCTGGGACAGAAAAGGACATTAATGGAAAAACTGGTGAAATTCAAGTAAAATCTAGAGTTCAGTCAATAGTACAGTACCAGTAATAGTTTCTTAGGTTTTTTTTTTTTTTTTGGTCTTTTGTCTTTTCAGGGCCACACCCATGGCATATGGAGGTTCCCAGGCTAGGGGTCGAATTGGAGCTGCAGCTGCCGACCTACACCACAGCCATAGCAACGTGGGAGCTGAGCCGCGTCCGTGACCTACACCCCAGCTCACGGCAACGCCAGATCCTTAACCCACTGAGTGAGGCCAGGGATCAAACTCACATCCTCATGGATGCTGGTTGGGCTCATTACCGCTGAGCCACAATGGGAACTCCCTCTTAGTTTTGGCAAATGCACCATGTGTCACTTATTGGAAAAGTGTTTATCGGAAGCTGGTTGAAGAGTATATGAGGGGAAGAAAGAATACATATAAACTCTCTGTACTATATTAAGTTTCTGTCAATCTAAAATTATTCACAAATAAAAGAATTTAAAAATGGACAATTTGACCAGATGCTCCACCCAAGATGTACAAATGGCCAGTAAATACCTGAAAAGATGCTCAAAGTCAGTAGCCATTGCCGGTGGGAATGCAAATGATGTGGGAGACTGTTTGGCAGTTCCCCGGACACTTACACATGAAATTGCCCCATGACCTAGCACTTCCACTGCCCAACAATATACCGTTAAGGTAACGTGACTAATTTTATTTTGACTTTCCACAATTAGAGTTTGGGATTTGACAAAGATCAGCATAGTGATGGCAAGTAAAGCCATTGGAGTGGAAGTTCTTCCAGCCTTCTGGCTTTAGTAAGTGGGTGGATGGGAGTTCTACGTATTAAGATGAGAAAATTGGAGAAGGAATAGGCTTTGGTGGGGGGAGGGCAAATGAAATTCAGGCGTTTTCTTTGGGGTTGTTAAGTTGAAGATGGCTGTAAAGGAATGTTAACTCCACAGTTACACATGACACTGGAGAGGTCTTGGTGTGTGTGTGTGTGTGTGTGTGTGTGTGTGTGTATAAAATTTTTTTTTTGTAAAGTTGTATCAGTCTTTATTAAGCACACACTGTCCAGGACATGTTCTATTTGCTATGGCTTCTCCAGGAAAGTGATTTTTCTGGGACCATGAGGGTGAATTTAAGGGTTCTTTTTCTCTTCTATATAGTGACCATTGGGCGTCATCTGCTACACAAACTACAGGGTCGTGGTCACTCCATCCTAGACGACTGCTTTCTGAAGGCATTTTCAACTCGCTAATAATGCTCATTCTCCATCAGCGTGCTCCGTCTGTCTGGGGGAAGGATTTTGTTGACTGCAATTTGAAACTTCCGTCGAATTTAAGGTGAGTGTGGATAAGGTGGCCCAGCTCACCTAGGAGTGGGATTCAGCTGGAGGGTTGGCTTCCTACTCCTGGGTATCATAGGTGAACCTCAGGGTCACTGTCGGCAGTGCCCCCTTTTAGGCAAACCCATCACTAGCACCATCCCTCTGATAGCAGCACAAAATATTATAGAATATTATAGTAGAGTGGCTCTTTTTCTCAGACCCTCTCTACAGAATGGAATGGTTTCTAGTGTTGTCATAACCAGCCTGAATTGTCTCAGGCGAGGCTGGGAAAGATGGTCGTATCATTCCTGAAATAGAGGTCTGAGAGGGGAGCTGAGCCGAAATGGTCAGGGTAGCTGGCTTAGGAGAGGCGTGTGAACTAAACACCGTATGTGATCCTGGATTGAAAGAAAATTGCTATGAAGAATATCATTGATAAAATTTGAATATGGGCTGTCTTCAAACTAGATAACAATATTGTATCAATGCTAAACTTCCCATACCAGATAATTTAGCTATATTTATCCAAGAGAATGTACCTGTTCCCAGGAGATTTACAGGGAAATATCTCGGGAGACAATTTCAGGGATATTGGCAACTAACTCCTAAATAGCCTGGCAGAAACAACAATAATAACAATATGTGTATGTGTGTGTGTGTGTGCATGCACACGTGTGTGCATGTGTACAAAGAGAGACAGAGAAAGGGGTGGGATGTCAACTGTGACAAAATGTTAACCATTAGTGGATCTGCACGAAGTGAAAAAGCTCCCTACACTATACTTGGCGTTCTTCTGTAAGTTTGAAAGTTTTTTTCAAAATAAGGTGTTGGAGGCTCAAACAAAACCAAACAAAAAGCTGGCTTAGGAAGGAAAGGGGAGTCAGACAAAAGTGTCAAGGGGTCAGGGCTAACTACTCAGGGTGGGTGTTCTCTGCTTCTTGGTCTTGACATGTCAGGAAGTGAGCTGGTGTGAGCCAGCAAACCCGAGCTGTTTCAGAATTGAATCGCTTCTGAGGGTGCAGTTTGGTTCACTGTCTCACAATTTATTAGTGAGCATCGAAATTGATATACTTTCCCAAATTCCTTTTCTGGAAAGGTAGTATCAGGAAGACTAACTTGTCCAGACCTTGTGTGTGTGTGTGTGCGCGCGCGCGTGCACGTGCATCTCTGTGGTTTTATTTTTCCCAGCTTTATTGAGGTAAATTGACAAGTAAAAGTTGCGCATATTTAAGGTATATGACATGATGTTTTGATACACGTACATGTTGTAAAATGAATACCACAATTGAGTTAGTTAACGCATCTCTCACGTCCCCCCCCTTTTTTTTAATGCGGTAAGAACACCTAAGCACTACTCTTTCGGCAAATTTCAAATACATAATGCAGTATTATTAACTATACTTTTGTTTAAATGTAATTCCATTCCTCTTTATTAACACGTATAACACACACACGAAACCCAAGGCACGAACTCTCCCTGGGTATACAAATTTTTGAATTATCTCCATAGAGGTGCCCACTGAAGCCTAGAGAGATTATAAAGCACAAAGATCAAGGCAGCTGCAGTAGAACCCCGGAGGCTCCGATAGCAAAGCAGCAGCCAATAAAGGAGGTTGGAAAGGAATCCTACAGAAGTTCAGAGAGTTGACAGCTTTCCAAAGACAAGAAGTGTTTCAAGGAGAAGGAAGTGACCTACAGTCTAGACCTGCCTTGACCAATATGGTAGCCACTGGCTGTAAGTGGCTACTTAAAACTAAATTAAGAATTCAGTCCTTAGTCACAACGTAGGATTCTTTAACCCACTGTGCTGGGCCAGGGATCCAACTAGCGTCCTGGCGCTACAGAGGCACTGCTGATGCCGTTGCACTACAGTGGGAACTCCAGGTCAGAGTGTGTGTGTGTGTGTGTGTGTGTGTCTTTTTAGGGCCACACCCACAGCATGTGGAAGTTCTCAGGCTAGGGGGCGAATCAGAGCTGTAGCCGCTGGCCTACGCCACAGCCATCGCAATGCCGAATCCAAGCCGCATCTGCGACCTACACCACAGCTCGCAGCAATGCCAGATCCTTTACCCACTGAGCGAGGCCAGGGACGGAGCCTGCGTCCTCATGGATACTAGTCAGATTTGTTTCCGCTGAGCCACGACGGGAACTTTCAACAGAGTTGTTGGGAGCAAAGGTCAAAGTGAGAAGCCAGTGGAGCTGAGGAGATGGAGGCAACAAGATTAGACAGCTTCTTCAAGAAGTCTGTGAAATGGAAACCAGATCTGGTATAATTACTGAAAAAGGAGGCTTGGATGGGGAGATTTTTAAGACGGGGGTCTTTAAACCCTAAAGAGGTTGTCAGTTCAGGTGGAGAGTAAATAAGCATTAAAGCAAGCTTCCTGAGAAGCTAGAGAGGCCGGGACTCAGCGCGTGGGTGGCAGGACTAGCCTCGGAAAGGGGTTATCATCTTCCGTTTTGTTTGGAGGGGATGGGCAGAACTACAGGTAGGTTGGTTGATTTGGTGGCAGGAAGTTTAGGGAATTTCTGTCTGAAGCATTTGATTTTTTTCCTGTGAACGTGAGCGCGTGTGCTGGGCGGGCGGGCTCAGGCGGCTGGATGACGCGGGGTAGGAAGAGGATGAAGGCTTGAAAGTCCTTCTGTGGAAAGGAGGGGAGGGAGCGTCGGCTGCAGCCTTGGTTCTCAAGTTCCCGCGTGCATCTGAATGCCCCCGCGGACGTGTGAAAAAAACCCTGAGTGCTGGGCCCACCCCCCAGGGGCTCTGACAGAGTGGGTCTGAGGTGAGCTGAGAATTTGCATGTCCAGTGCGCTTCCAGACGGCACTGATTCTGCTGCTCCAGAGAGCACACTTCGAGAAGCGCCGGGTTTGCCAAACAACGTCGCATAAATACTGATGGCGTTGGTAGGGCAGCGCGCGAGCACAGTCAGGAAGGTTCCGTTGTGGAGCATGTCAGAGAGGTGACTAGAGGAACCATAAAAAGAGTGTTGGTAGAACAGGATATTAAGTTAGACGTTTTGACCCAGGCACCAAGATACAGTAGATATCCAGGTGATGCGCGAGACAGGCTTTCTTGTTTGGATTTCAGAGTAGAGAACCAATGACTGACTTCAGGCCTCTTAAACCCTTCCCCACGCCCAGGCTATTGAAAAGATCTGGTTGGTGGAGACGGGGGGAGGATGGTAAGGAAGATGTGTCCTCCAAGAGGGCCGTGCTGGGAGCTCCCTCCCCAAGGAGGGAGGCAGGGGGCTTCGCCCTCTTCATCAGGTCAGGAGATGACATGGTGTCTGACTCTCGCCGGAAAATGTAAGAGGCTGGCCAGGGCCAGCAGTAGGAGCCAGAGTGGACTACTGCTGTGTGGGAGAGCATGGCCTGGGCGAGGGTGCCCTGGGATCAGATGAGGGCCACACATGCAGACAGCTCTGCAGGCCAGTGGTCCTCTGCACTGCAGGGTCTCACAGCATCCGCCAAGTCCCAGAAGCATCCGGGAAAGAGTCACTTTTAAACACCTGCTGGTGACTTCAAGAAATATTACAAAGCCACAGTCATCAAAACAGTGTGGTACTGGTATCAAAACAGACAGACCAATGGAACAGAATAAAGAATCCGGAAATAAACCCTGACACCTATGGTCAATTAATCTTTGACAAGGGAGGCAAGAACATAAAATGGGAAAAGGAAAGTCTATTCAGCAAGCATTGCTGGGAAACCTGGACAGCTGCATGCAAAGCAATGAAACTAGAACACACCCTCACACCATGCACAAAAATAAACTCCAAATGGCTGAAAGACTTAAATATACGACAGGACACCATCAAACTCCTAGAAGAAAACATAGGCAAAACACTCTCTGACATCAACATCATGAATATTTTCTCAGGTCAGTCTCCCAAAGCAATAGAAATAAGAGCAAAAATAAACCCATGGGACCTCATCAAACTGACAAGCTTTTGCACAGCAGAGGAAACCAAAAAGAAACCAAAAAGACAACTTTCAGAATGGGAGAAAATAGTTTCAAATGAGACAACCAACAAGGGCTTAATCTCTAGAATATATAAGCAACCCAACGGCAAAAAAGCCAATCAATCAATGGAAAAATGGGCAAAAGACCTGAATAGACATATCTCCAAAGAAGATATACAGATGGCCAGCAAACACATGAAAAAATGCTCAACATCGCAGATCATAAGAGAAATGCAAATCAAAACAACCATGAGATACCACCTCACACCAGTCAGAATGGCCATCATTCATAAGTCCACAAATAACAAGTGCTGGAGGGGCTGTGGAGAAAAGGGAACCCTCCTGCACTGTTGGTGGGAATGTAAACTGGTACAACTACTATGAAGAACAGTTTGGAGATACCTTAGAAATCTATACATAGAACTTCCATATGACCCAGCAGTCCCACTCTTGGGCATCTATCCAGACAAAACTCTACTTAAAAGAGACACATGCACCCACATGTTCATTGCAGCACTATTCACAATAGCCAGGACATGGAAACAACCCAGATGTCCATCAACAGAGGATTGGATTCGGAAGGTGTGGTATATATACACAATGGAATACTACTCAGCCATACAAAAGAATGACATCATGCCATTTGCAGCAACATGGATGGAACTAGAGAATCTCATCCTGAGTGAAATGAGCCAGAAAGACAAAGACAAATACCATATGATATCACTTATAACTGGAATCTAATATCCAGCACAAATGAACATCTCCACAGAAAAGAAAATCATGGACTTGGAGAAGAGACTTGTGGCTGCCTGATGGGAGGGGGAGGGAGTGGGAGGGATCGGGAGCTTGGGCTTATCAGACACAACTTAGAATAGATTTACAAGGAGATCCTGCTGAGTAGCATTGAGAACTTTATCTAGATACTCATGTTGCAACAGAACAAAGGGTGGGGAAAAAAATGTAATGTATACATGTAAGGAACTTGATCCCCTTGCTGTACAGTGGGAAAATAAAATAAAATAAAATAAATAAATAAATAAACACCTGCTGGTGAAAAGCCACTTTACAACAGTACCAGTCAGCAAGGACCCTCCCTGTCTCCCTCACCCTTTCGTTGCTGTTGTTGTTGCTGCACCTGGTCCCGGGACTGAACCTGCATCACAGCAGAGACTCTGCATTGCTGCATTGGCAATGCTGGGGACTTAACCCACTGTGCCACAAGGGAACTCCATCCCTTATCTCTTTCATCTCCTTGCTTTGTCTCTGAACCAGTGTTGCCAGATATGGCAAATAAAAATGCAGGATGCCTAGTTAAATATGAATTTGAAATAAAGAGTGAATATTTTAATTCTGTGACTTCTGTTAGTTCCATGAATTCTGTTAGTACAACTTAATGGCTTTCATTTATTTACACAAAAGAAATAAGTCCAGAAGCATGTACACCAAACTGCTAACAGTGCCTATTTCTGGTACCATAGTAGACTTGTACTTTCAACTCTCTTCAATTTTGTTTGAATTATGATAAATATGAATCACTTTGATAATCAAAATCAATGAATATCTTTTTGAAACTTTTCACTTAGTGTTTTGTGAATGTCTTTCCATGTTAATATTCTTCTCAAAAGTGGCTTCTAATAGCTGTTTAATTAATCTCATTGTACGACTGTAGCATAAAGCATTCAAGCCTCTGATTCAGGTTGTCTCATACTTTATTAATATGAATAATATTGCAATGAAATCCTTGTAGTTTAATCTTGTGCACGTCTTTAATTATTACCCTGGGACATATTCCTAGAAATGGAATTCCTGAGCCTGAGAGTTAATATGTGCTTTTAAACTTGACAAACTTCCCTCCTGAAAAGCTGTTCATCTTCCTATACCAACTGGACCACAAGTAATTATCAATATGTCTCATTGCCTTGATGGTTTTTAGTGAAAGTGATTTATTTTTTCAAGTGTTTCTTGGATATTTGTATTTTCATTAGTCTGATGGATCTAACAATTGGATATTAAATCGATGGGTTCTGGCAGGGTTTTTCTGTGCATCGTGTTGACTTTTGTCAACTCCAGCACCCTGCAACACACATACCCACACACACAACCACTCTGTGTGTTACCCAGTCAATAAATGCTGGTCGAATGCATGAGTACAAGAATGAATTATTTAAAGAATCTGACCAAAGGAAACCGTTCTTGGTTATTTTCCTCTTGACTTTTTCATGATTTATTCACTCACTCAACAAATAGTTATGGAGTGCCTACTGTGCACGTGGCTCAATGCTCAGCCATTTAGGAATAATTTTCAATCAATAAAAATCACGAATACTCCAGGAATAGCTCAGCTATATAGCACCTTCAGAGGAATGAGCCTGTCAGTGTTGGTAAGTGTTCTAGGTACTCAGAGATTTGTACACTGATTTTAAAATTGTAAATGGATGTTGATGAAAATATTTCTACAAAGTACTATCTGTGCCTGTGCTTTTAAAAATATGGTCTCCACAGATGTAACCGTAAATGGATGGGATGCAGGGGCGCAGGAATGAGTTGGTCACTCAGCTCTGTATGTGGCAAATACGCTCTCTTCTCCATTCCCGGAAACTTTCTTGTCACTGCTTCTTACTTGGGATCTACTGTTGCCGCCCCTGGTGCCGTTATGCCTGCGTGGCCGCTCCGTCCATCCTTGCTTCTGGTTTCTGCTGTTAACGACTCTGTTTCTCCTGTCTGTTCTTCCTCCAGTGCCTCTTGGCTTTCAAGTGCGAAAATGACTGTATCTGTCTCTCTATGCTATAAATACATGGGCTATAAAATCTTCAGCTGTTAATAGTGTCACTCTCCTTTTGGGTGGCAGCCTGAATATTCAACTTGCACTTGGACTAATTCTGTCCCTTTTGGCCACGTTGTTTGATGCTGGATGCCAACGGGTAGCTTTTTCACCATCAGCATACTTTCGAGCACCTTCCTGAGGGTTCTCGAATTCCAGATGATCGACAACAGTTGGTAGTAGTGTTGGCATCATTTGAATGTGATTGTGAAGTTTGAGACAAGGGGACCCTAACCATGGATTTGGGTCCATCGACAGCTTGGTAGATTTTCCAGCTGGTTCTTCTGTCATATGGCTAATAGGATTTTCTGAAGAAAGCCATTGCTGACATTCGTGTTCTTTAGAGATTTTCTCCTCAACATGTACAGCCATCAGCCCCGCAGAGGGCTGAGAGCCTTCCCCAGACCCCATCCTGCGGCGGTGGTTTGAAGCGTCCAGGGGAGCGAATCCTAGGTCTTCTTCAGCCCAGGTTCGGAGCCCCCTTTCTGAGGCAGACAGTCCGTCTGCATTTTCTTATCAGCAAAGGGGTCCTGAACCTGGAAAGGAAGTTGTAAGGAGGAAGACAGGAAAGAACCAAAGCACTGTTGGGTAGGTCCAGACACAGCTGACGGGAGCGGGAAGTCAGACTGTTCCCCCGGAAGAAAGGCCTCCGGGTTTAGGGCCTCGGTGCCTTTTGGCCTGGGAATTCTGATAAAGGACCTCGGAGCGTGGTAGATTTTTAATAAAGTGTCTCGTTTGTGCCACCTCTGACCCCCCTCCAGGGCTGCTGTCGGGACCCGGGGGGGCAGCCGGGGAGGGGGGGGCGCGGGGGAGACAGCGGCGGGGGGGGGGGAAACCAGTCGGGGGGGCGGGGGAGACAGCGGGGGGGGGGGGAACCAGTGGGGGGGCGGGGGAGACAGCGGGGGGGGGAACCAGTTGGGGGGGCGGGGAAGACAGCGCGGGGGGGGGACCAGTGGGGGGGGCGGGGAGACAGCGGGGGGGGGCAGTGGAGGCGGCGGAAGCAGTGGGGGAGGCAGCCGGGGCGCTGCTGTGGGAGCGGCGAGGGCCGAGGGCAGGGCGGCTCCCGCCTGCGCCTGCGGGCGGCAGGGAGTGGTCGCAGGGATGCACAGGAAGTGCTTTCGGTCCACGAACGCGCCGCAGCCTCCGCCGCTGCAGAGGGACGTCTCTCCTGAGAGACGATTCCACAGCTGGCCGGCTGCCGTTTCATTGACGTGGCCGCCTGCGTGCAGTTCAGAGGGGAAAATAATGAAGTAGGTTTGGCCTCTTCCCTTTTACAGTAGCCCCCCAAGAGCACACATTTGAGGAGGGCCAAACTCTGTTTGTGAAAAGGAACCTCTGAGGGGAGATGCCGCACCTCAGACCAAAGCCCTTAATTTTGCCTCAAATTTTGGCTATACTGTTTCTATAGAGACCAAAGGGAAGCCTCGGCTCCCCCACTCAGCTATTAAAGTTTGGTGCATTGAAAACTGTCTGCATGCTGTGACACCCTTTCAGGGAGGAGAATAGGGTCTGAACTAATCCATGAAAGTTGTCATGCTCTGAACTAGTAGTCAAGCTTTTTCCTTTCAATTGAATCTAAAACTATACTGTACTTCACACTTGATTGGTCCTTCAGATGGAAGGATTCAATATCCCTGCTGGAAATCAGCTCGTCTTCTTCACACAGTGCTGTTGAACGTGGAAAGAACTTATTTCTGAGGCATAATTACCCGCTCTAACATATGAGACGTCGTAAGGTTATTTAATTTTTTTTTCCTTTTCTTAAATTTTGGTCAAACTCTTAGCATTTTAGCTAACTCTTATTTCCCCCTTTGACAAAGCTTGTTTACTGGACTGTGTCTCCATGCTTGGCTTTGCTGTTTGTCAGTAGATGTTGGGATCTATACACGCTCACCCGCCGCCTTTCTTTCCTCAGGATGATAGACAGACATACAGCATAAATGTATCGAAGACAAAAACATATCTTCTGAATGCAGCCGTCAGCGAGCCATTGAATGTCCTGTAGCAAAGGTAACGGGTCACTATTTACCGTGAAGACTGGGACGAGAACTCGAGGCATCTGAGCGGTGCTGTGCCAATTGTCTAGGGGAGAGGACGCGTTTCCTTTCCCACTCAAAGAGTGAGCTTTGTTTGTTTGCACATGTTTTAGATCAATAACTGGTAATAGTAAAGGCAGGACAAAAGCGCTAATAACCATGAGCCATCTGCAGCGCGAATCGACATTTCCCAAGTTAAACACTACAGTCTTGTGAATGAATACAGGGTATATGATTTATTTTAATTGGAAAACAAATGCCTTGATCTAGCTACGCCAAAAGGGGGCACCAGGGTATTAAAGAAGTTATCATGTTTTCGGAGGCTATAGCTGAAATTAAGTGAAGTTTGGAGAGATTTTTAGTATAATTAATATGTACACGATTTTAATAACGTGCTATTCTAAAAAGTCCGTTAGGTGGTTTCAGGATTTTCGGTAAGACAGTTTTAACATCTGAGTGGAATTTTCTATTGCTCTGGGGTGATTTCTTGGCGGTTTGAGGGTATACATGCAAACCAGGAACGTATTTTATTTGATGAAAAACAGTATAAAGAAAACCACATATATAGCTCCTTATGATTCTATCGATATTAATGCTCATGGTGTTTTTCACTGAAATTTGCTGTATTCTGTCTTTACAACAGAAGTGTGTCTCCTCTTTGTTGTCTAAGACACTTAGTAAATATGAGAGTATTTGTTTTGATGCACGTGTGTCTAGGTGGAAAATAGGCAGCCTTCTGTATTGGCTTTTCTGAGAGAAGGATGCAGAAAGTGGGGACTTGGGGGGTATGGCAAATAGTAGCTAATTTAGAGATTGAGTACCATAGCTTCCAGAATCCAAAAGGAATACATCAAGCGACTAGGAAGCGTTTTCTGGAGAGATTTTCAAAGTATACATTTTGGTTAATCCTGTGTCATTTTCGTGATTCCAGTAAAGCGGATTTAGTGGAGGAAAAGAGGGAGAGACAAAACTATTCTTAATGAGGTTGTAAATACATGCAACACAACTAGATGTGCCTCTTCTGCTTTAATGTCACTTAAAGAGTAAACACCAATTCGATTTCTAATTTTGTTAGGGATTGAGTACGCGCGCTATTTCTGTATTTCTGTTGTTTTCCTCCTCACCCTGATCCGGTCTCCGCTTCCCTCCCCCACGTGAAATAGAGACCTTTTATATGTAATCAAATCTGAACTGGTTGGTTAGCTAATAATTCCTCTTAAAAATGGAAATCAGTGGCTGCACGATCCTGTTTTCTCTATATGTCTCTACCGCTTCTAAAGATGGCTGCAATCTAAACAGAATGGGCTGTCTTTTCATAGACAGTTTCTTCTTTTTATTTTTAGCTGTCCAGTCATAGCTTCTTAAAAAAAGAGAAAATGATACATTTAGTTGAAATCATGTTTTATAGTTTAATTTTTACCCAGCCTTTGGTCTTGCTCATTTTATGCTTTGTGATAATTTATGGAATCATATATCAGGCAATGCAAGGCGATTTACAGGCTGCTATCACATCTCCATAACTTTGATGAAATATGTGACTAATTAGTATATTGTTTAACTGGGAGAATTAGATTAAAACAACAAATGTCTTTCAGGTTTATTTGAAAACATATGGATTTTATTCAACTGAAGTAAATATTCAGGTGCAATAAATTGTTATGTGTAGTGCAGGACGATAGCTGTACATTTATTTTAAAATATGGCAAAACGGAGACATTTTAATGACTTGTTTATTTGAAATAAAATGGGATTTTTGAATTTCATGTCTTTTTATGCTCAACAGCATCGTGATTTGCACGTACAGAAAGGTCCACTTAAAGGCAGGGAAGGAAAGTTACTACTGCTTTCTGTTTGTTGAGGGTCTCGCCACATGTATTATAGAGGACATTTTGGCTGGATGGTAAAGATGCAAAATAGTAATTGTTTGGTTACTAATCATTGCATCATATGACTTCTCGAAGGAATCAATAATCCTTAGTGGGACTGAAAAAGAAAAATCCTGTGTTAGGGTAATGCTTTGTAACTTGCTTACATATAAAATACTGTATAGAGATATAGATATGCATGTAAACATTTCATTTCTCTGTGCGCCCTTCAGGAGGTCCTGCCACTTTGACACAGGGTCGATATGACTGGATAAATCAGGTGTTATGCATTTTTGGAACAACAGACAACCAGACTAGCCAATATCTCTAAAAATGCAACTAATCACGATGCTGATGACTGGCGTTGTGTTGTAGCCTCAATCTGTGCTTTGAGAGGTCCTGCCTTGGGTTTCAGTATTGTTCCATTTTGGAGACATATGCATATGGTGGCGTTTGTATGAGGTCAGAACAGGCAAAATAATAAGAAGTAGGTCAGTTTTTGATCTCTGCTTTTCAGTTCTTTTTGCCCAGCGCTTCTTATGACAAGATTTCGCATTAGTAAGCCATAAAGAATTTTCTGGCTCTGGTTTTTTTCCAGAATGTCAATTTATTAATGCTTAACAGTTTGCCCATCCACATGCTCAATGGCTTATTTTCGTGATGTTTTCAAGTCACCTCGCTACAAAAGCAAATTAGTGGCCAAGTAGAGCTTATGAAAGAACCTGCAACACAGAAAGGTCTCCAAAGAAGCTATTCTCCTTTAGGAAAGCTATCTCCGGATTAAAAAAAAAAAAAAAAAAAGAATCGAAATCACAGCTGCAGGAATCTCTGATCTGTTCCCTGGCATGATGTGTTCATTGAAAACTCTGTATAGAGGGTTTCACATTAGATAGGTCATTTCTTTTTACAGATCGATTTGCCTACACAGGGACAATCTGTGGGCGTTTTCTATCACAAATTTTATTTTATTTTTCCCGATACTCCAGCTCAATTTCTGTCTGTGGAGTGAAAGGGACATTCTGGCCTCTTTGATTATAAAGACAGGAAAGAAGTATAGAAAAACTGATGGAATTAAGGGGGGAAAGAGTATTCAAAGCAAGTCATCACAAAGCCAAATTTTCTTTTCAAATGGCACCTTGATTCTGCCTTATTGTAAAACCACACAGTCCACACAAGAATCTTACCAAAAAGAGCTAATTTTAGAGACTGAAAAAATATGTATCTGGCCTAAATTCTTGGCAGCACCTTCTAAAAGTTGGTTTTTGATATTTGAGGCAGTAAACTACTTGCTCAGAAGAAAATTTGACCCCACAGAAAGCATATGGAGCTACAAGATTTTTCTTTAAAAGAGACAAGTGGAATAGTGGAGGTAAAAGTCGAGGACTGATTTGACTTGTCACTTGGCAGAGCCGTGATCTCTAAATTCACAATGGACTTTCCAGCTTAACGGGCCTTAATGCGGCTGGTTATTAGAAAGTGCAGTGTTATTTGTTAGTGTTGCTGGAGTGATGTGATTAGGAGTGGGATGACCGGAATGGCATTAAGGAAGTGTTCCAAACTTCACAATTTAAACCATTTCCCCGAACTGATGTGGAGACAATACCAATCTCTCTATTTATAAAACTGAGTTCTCTCAGTTGGAATAGTGAGAACAAAAGTGCTCATCTGTAGTTCTGGGAAAGGCCAATTATGCCCTCTGCATCCGACAGGCTCTAATCTGATTCTAAATAATTGCCAAGTCAGATGCACGTGAATGTAGTTTCATTTTTTACTCAAAACTCACTAAGCCAGTGTTTATGTCACGTGGAGTCGGGTGCATCTGCAGTAGGTTTTACCGGTGTAGAAATGCTCCACCTCAACTTACCCAAACGCGGAGAGACCTGTAGGGTCGGTTTGGAACCATTGGGGCAGTTCTGAATTAAATGAGCTGGAGGATGTCAGGAGTCCCACCTTTGCACTTAAAAGGAAAAAACCCTTTTCTTAATCACTTTCACATTTTCAGTCTCATTAGATTCCTTATCACAGTCTGGGGAAATAGATATTTAACCCCATTTACCAGGTGAGAAAACCGAGGCCCAGAGGAGAAGTCCCGAGATTTTGACTAAGTCATGTGGCTGGTTAGCAGCGACACCCCAGGCGGCGTGACTTTGTTAAAGCAAGCAGGGTCTGTGGCAGCCTGCTGACCTCGTCAGAGGGCTTGTAGAGGAGTCTCATTTGGCCCTTGCATGGTGTGAAAAAGACTTTTTCCTTTTCTTTTTCTTTTTTTTTTTTTCTTTTTTGGGCCTCACCTGGGGCCTATGGAGGTTCCTAGGCTCGGGGTCCAATCGGAGCTGCAGCTGCCAGCCTACACCACAGCCACAACAACGCAGGCTCTGAGCCACGTCTGCGACCTACACCACAGGTCACAGCAACGCCAGATCCTTAACCTACTGAGCGAGGCCAGGGATCGAACCTGCATCCTCATGGATACTAGTTGGATTCGTTTCCACTGCGTCATGATGGGAACGCCCCTAAAAAGATGTTTTAAAATTAATTGCTGACATTTAAACATTGAGAGAGATTTCATTAGGATTTTTGAACAAGAAATGTGAACAAAAATCAGGGTTTCTGGATTTGGGGGTGGAGGACCATTTCTCCAAGGCCAGCCCTCCCTGGGACTGAGCCGTGGCTGCCGCCGCCCCGCAGCACCTATCTTCCCCACCTGGGCAGTCTCCGCCAGGCCCGCCTGGTTGCTTGTCTAGGTTCTGTGGATATTTGAGCTCTGACCGCCCCCCCCAACCATAAACCATTGATTAGCAGCCTCTCTTGAGTATGAGGTCCCATTTTAAACTGAGAAAAAAAAAAAAAATGGCAAGGCTTGGTTTCGATCTCTGTCTTCCCCAGCAGGCAGAGCAATCTTCCAGGCCGGTATGGAGTGTCCTTCCTCTTGGGCGTCTCCCAGCACAGAGTGCTCTTGGGACATTGTGACATAGAGATATCGCCGTGCTGACCTGTAGAAAAGTTCTATAAATTGGGTTTTGAGAAGGGAATCAAGTCCATTACACTTGAGAATTGCAAATGCTACTCGTAATTGAACAAAAACTCAAACACATGCATTTTGAGCATTTGATCTGGAGGCTACCTCCGCAAGATCCCAAACAACTCTATGGATGAAATGCATGATTGAGATGATGCTCTGTATTTGTGGAGATGTTTATGGTTGTGTAGACACGACCTCTATGGACTGACTACTCCAACCTGGGCCAGTTACTCAGAGTATGGGGCAGTCACCTGAGGTACCTGCTTCCTTGTGACTGTGGCCTAAAATTGCCATTTTCAATTTTCCAGGATTTTCCCTTAGAAGTAGTTGAATAATGTAAAGATGCCGGTCAGCACATGCAATGTCTGTGTTTTGAAGGTGGAGGGGGTGGGGTCGTAGGATGTCTTTGTGTACGGCCACCTTTCCCCTCTGCACTTTTCCAGCAGTTATGGTCTATGCTGTGCCTGAGGGAGTCACAGAATGAGAGGAAGTCACCGGGCGTCACAGTGTGGATACAAAATGGCAGCCCAGAGAGACTTGCCCAAGGTGTCTGGCTCCCGGTGTGTGGATTCTGTGTGTCCTCACTAGATGACAGAGCTCCTTGAGGTCAACGAGTGGGCATTAGTCATCTTCGTGCCCTTCACAGCACGGAGTATAGTGTGTCTTGCGGGTAGTGGATGCCGAGTCAATGTGAGTTCTCATGTAAGCCACGATGTTTTCAGATGACTCGGGATACAAAGGCCATGATGGTTCCCTTGGCAGCCTCTCGTTGTAAAACGAGAGACCCCAGTACAGCTGCACACTAGGATTTTCAAGTGAGCCAAGCATTTGGTGGCAAATAAAATGGCCACTGAAGGCATGCTTTGAAAAGGATTTGATTCTATTTTTTAAGAGCTTTTTTAGAGGAGTATAGGGGACAGAAAATTGTGTGTTTTTTTCTTTTATTAGTGATCCAATAGAGAGTCCTTTAAAAAAAATACTACACACAACATTTGAAGGCTCCAAACTGATCTGACTCATTAGATTTAATGAAATCCAGGAGAAAGTACTTCCTGAATCCTGAGGCCTTTCATATTATCCTTTACCTAATTCTTTACAAGTGATTTTTCAGCTAGTAAGTGCCAGAAATAGGCCCATCTGCAGAAAGTGAGCACATTTTCCTCCACAATATGACAATGCTATCTGACAGCTATTAGAACTTGAAATTCAGGGGCTTGTAAAGTAATTCTTCAAGTGGAGCTCGTTTCCAATAAAAGCATTCAGTGTTCTTTTTTTTTTTTTTCCACTTCATTGAAATTCATTTAAAATTTCTCTTCCATGGAAACACTTTGGTGTTTCTATAATCATTATGTATGTGCTTTCTGGTTTTATACTTGTAAAAACAATTGGCTGTAATGCCATAAGTTCTTTTTAGAATTTAATATTGAGACAACAGAAAATACGGCACATATAAATGTTGTTGTGTTTTTTAAAGAGTATTTAAAAACCCTTCCATTTTTAGTCTGCATCACATTTGGGTTTTGGAGGTTCCTTCTCCAAATTCTGTTTCCAGTAGGAGTTGCTGAGACATGCTGAGAACAGCGGCTCAGTGTTAAGGCATACATACACCCATTGGCTGACTTCCAAAATGGCAGCCATCACAGAATCCAGAAGGTTCTTTTTCTTTCCAAAGGAAGTATCACTCTATCTCTGGCCAAAATAAATTGGGTTCCAGCCCTAGCCACTTCCAATTAGTGAGAACTTCAGAAGTTACTTAGCCTTTCTAGGCCTCATCTATAAAATGAAAGGTCATCATAGGGACCAAACGCATAGGTATATTATGAACATTAAATAGGCTAATGCAGACAGGACAACCGGCAGTCGAGTGAGCCAGACGAACGCCTCAGAATCGCTCTGTTGCTGGATCTCCGGGAGGGCGCAAGGCCTGGTCCTGTGCCTCCTGGAGCGAATTTCTCCTGCCATGACCATGGCTGGGACCCGGGGCCCTCAAAAGGAAAAACGCCAACCGAGGACTGAGGGCCATGGATCTTGGATGGAGGATCCAGGTGTATTTACTTTTTTCTTAGGCCAGATCATACATTTTCACCACAGCTAAGAGGCATCCACAAAAGGGACGGATGAGAGAATACGGTAATGCAGTATATGTCCATTAAAAACAACAACAGGGTAGTATTTAAAATAATCATATTGGGAGTTCCCACTGTGGCACAATAGGATGGATGGGTATCAGGCGTCTCCACAGCTCCAGGGCACAGATCCTGATCCCCTGCCTGGTATAGTGGGTTAAAAGGATCCAGTGTTGCCACAGCTGCAGCTCAGATCTGATCCCTGGCCTGGGAACTCCATGTGCCATGGGTGTGGCCAATAAATACATACGTACATACCTAAATAAATAAATAAATGTATTGATGTATTTATTTTTAAAAAGCAACATTGTCACCACCGGGGTGCGGGTGTGGGAAAATGAAAAATAATAATAAATAAATAAATAGGCTAATGCAGAAAAAGTGCTTTGCCCAGTGCCCAGCACAACAAATAGCATTTTAAAATTATTAGTATCAGTAGTCATGTTTGATGGCTAGCTCAGCCCTGAGTGGTATTCGGAGCTCTGGTTCAGAAAGTCAGGAAGAAAAGGAACTGGCTTTTGTGGCTGGTGCTATAAAAAGATACAAGACTTTAAAAGTACAGTCAGCCGATAGCTCTCCCCTCATCCCTGGAGAAGTGGCAGGAGATGAGCAGGACTGCACAAAACCACCCTTGATTGCTGCAAAACTAGCCTAAATAGCTTCAGTTTACAGCTGCTGGAACCCACGGGATGGTGAGCTTCAGCAACCCCTGGCCTGACCAGACCCCTCTCACTCCCTTGAAACTCATTATCTTTAAGGCAGCAAGGAGATGGTATTCCTCCTGTACCCATGAAGCTATCAGACAGTCAACATAAATTGTTTCTGGGAAGAGATTACCTTGGGAACCTAAAGGGCAGTCTTTGGCTGGATGTATGTGTAACCATTTGTCATTTTCTAAGTACCCTTAAAGACCAGGGAAACAGTTCACCCTCAGGAACTGCAGAGCACTTCAGGATCTTTTCCTTTCCAAAAACAGAAGTTGGTTTAGAGTTTTAGAAAAGTCTTTATTTGTCAGCCAGTCTGTGTGAGGATGATTTTAGATTTGGAAAATTCATGTTGCAATTGAAAGTGGCTTTGGTCTGTCTGGGCATTCTGTCTCCCTGTCCTCATCTTGATGACCTCTCTACCTACTTGTCACTTCAAATGGAAACTGGCACCTCTAGGCCTCAGACTGTAGATTAGTCACTGGGTGTGCCTTGTGTCTAGTGTCGGGGAAACGAGGGACATGTCAAGGAGGAGAACTAAAAACCTAACAGCCATTTATTAGGCATTTACCTTCAACCAGGTACTGCAGTGACTGGTTTTCATGAGTTCTTACTTCATGACCCTCCAAAGCTGCATGTTGTGGGAACTATTATCTTCATTTTGCAGATGAGAAAACCGAAGCTCAGAGAGGTTAAGTGATTTTCCCAAAAGTCGTATGGCTGGTAAGTGATAGAAATGGAGAGTCAGTACCAGGTTAGTTGCACTCTCGTTCTCATGCTTTTAACCCCTGTGCCATATTCTTCTTTTGATAGCACAAAGATATTGGGTCCCCTTCCCCCGACTTCTCATGAAGTCAATTCAGTTTTGATCTCTCATCTTTGTCTCAGAAGACTTGACCTCACTTCCCTTGGTTGAGTGAAAAGGGGAAAAAGTGGTGAAAACTTGAGGCTAGACGCCTTGTCCAAGACAGACCAAGCAAATCCTCTTTACCCTGCTTGACTGGCTTCAAGATGAGATTTTACAGAGAAAGAAATTTAGCTCCTAATCCTGCTCTGTCACTCACTAACCATGAGACTCTAAGTCTCTCTGACCCACAGTCTGCTCTTCTGTAAAATGGGATAACTGCTACTTCATAAGGTGAGAGGACTACATTAGACACTGCATGTAAGAGAGATCATGGGGATACTGCTTAGAGCCCAAACTACAGCACCAGAACCCCAGCTTCCCAGCTTTCCCAGTTGTCTGCCCTAAGGCACTTTGCACAAGCTCACGTAGCCTCATCTGTAAAATGGGGGTAATAATGGCATCTACTTCATAGGATCGCTGTGAGGACTAAGTGTGTTAGTATCTGTAAAGCCTTTAGACAGAGTCCGGCCCATAATAAATATTCCATAATTTTGCTATTATGCAAGGTACTTGACACCAAAAATGGACACTTCTATTGTCATGGCGTTGGCCACCAGTCCCACTTGCCTTCAGAAATGATCCCAGCGCTCACACAATTCTTAAGAACTCCTTAAACGGAGGGCTCTTTCAGATTATAAATCCCAAACAACTTGCTGTAGTTTTCTGCAGGTAGGGAGCCATGGCCCTTATGCCCAGTTACAGCCTATCATTGTGCCTGGGCAGAGGGAGGCAGAGGAGAGACTGGGGAATCCATATCCCCAGGATTTGGGTATGTGCTGGGGCAGAGGGACAGGGAAGAAGATACTCAAAGTCAGCCTGGAGGAACTTACTCTGGAATTGTGATTTCCTGTGTACAAGCTTTCCAGAATCAGGAACTGTCACACGTCTCCTTCCTCTTGGGTCTCTTCCAGGTCCTGGAGAGATGTTCCAGTTCCCCTGAGGTGCAAGATGGGGAACACAGAAGGGTTTAAATGATGTGTAACTCCACCCCAGATTAGATTACCTGTGCAGGAGTAGAGTGGAGAGGAGTGCTGAGGGTGACAGGGGCAGCTTTTCATTCTGGCGAAGAAACCTCCCAGAGGGATGCTGTGTGGTTCATGGTTATGTCAGACTGCTGTTGCACAGTGTTAATGTGGCTGGGTGCTGCATAAGGACAGAGGCTGTGTCAGTTTCACCACCATACAGCTAGCCCAGGGCTTAGTGTACAGTGGGAAGGCTCGGAAAGGCTGAGGAACCTGGGAGGAGGGGATGGTTTGCAGGGGTACCACCAGGGCATATGCATTTCTCCTTCTCCTAAGAGAGAGGTGTCACTAAGTCCCTGCATCCTTTGGTTACCTCTGCACAAACTTGGACAAAAATCTTTCCCCAAATCTCCTTTCTTTCCTGCCATATAAAGACAATTTAGGGCCATCACTGTTTCTCCTCGATTCGGGTTACATTTTTTTTTTTAGTTCTTTTCTTCCTACAGAACCTTGATTGCGGCTGGGTATAGCGTTTATGTAAATTTCAAGTGCCACTCCTATTTGTCTCTGGATTAACCTAATGGTTTATGTTAATCTCAATCAGGTCTGCCACTCAGACCTCTTATCCCCTTCACCTTTCACCTAATTGCTAGGAGCCAATTTCCCTCAAGGACCTGGCTGTAGAAGCCCAGTCTATTTGCTCATCCTCCTCATTCATTCTTTCCTTCACTGTTGAATATCTATACCATTTGATTGTTCATAGAAGCAGTGAGTGGATGATTTCGTGTGTTCCTGACACATGATAACTATGTGCAACTATCATGAAACTAATTGCTTCCAGAAAGGTCTGTATGCACGGACGCATGCAATAACATGACAGACCTTGCAAACACAATGTTGAGTGGAAGAAACCTGACACAAAAGAGAAAATACTGTCATGCTGCAAGATTCCATTTACATAAAGTTCAAAACCAGGGAAAATTAAACTGTGTAATCTTGAGGGGCAGCTACTGACTGGGGGTGGGTGGGAGGGGCTTCTGGAATGCCGGCCAAGTTGTATTTCTTTATCTGGGTGCTGGTTACAAGAATATATTCCATTTTTGAAAATTCATCAAACTGAACACATGATTTGTGTACATTTCTGTATGTAGGTTATACTTCAATGACATTTTCCCCAAATAAGGGTTTCTCGAGCCCTCCCTGTGTATAAACTCCTGTGCTCCGTGACCTTAGGGATTCTTTTCCCTTTCAAAGAGATCAGAAAATAAAATCTGAAATAGGCAAAGGACCCCTTCAATTTCCCCTTGATTGTTAAGGTACCTATAACCAAGCCCTAGACCGTCTTTGGGGTCCTCCAAAGACTCTTCCAAAACTCCCCCAGCCCACTTCATTTTCCCTTGCTCAAACGTTTTTCTTTTCCACTAAATGCTGTTAAATATTGTTTCTTCCCTTGAATTGCTATTTACCAATTTCCAACGAACTTGCCTGGACTCCTTAACTTCACTTAAGCCCCCAAGAGCAGAAGCCTAGTTACACATTTCTTTGTAAATTCCCAGAACATAGCATAGCGCAGGGATGGCACAAATGCCTAAATCATAGCTGTGGTCAAAATAGCCTCCAGTACCTGGAGAGGAGGGAGACGGAAAGGTCTTCCATGATCAGGATGGATCTGATTTTCTTTACTCTTCCATTTCTAGGCCCACTCAGTATATTCTCTGCTTTCACGTGTTAAATCGTGAGCCAGTAGTTTCCTAGAATTCATGCTGGCACAACGTGGTCATTCCCTCGAATTGGGACCTTCGACACAAATACCTATCCAGGTTTGGTGAAGCTGTTACTTTAGAGAATCAGTAGACCCTGGGGATTTTTTGATATAACATTCATAGCTTCAACTATTTATGAGTGGGTCTTAAAGGCCCATGAGATGTAGTAATTTGTAATTTTGCTGAGGCATAAATTTGAATTGCACACACTTCAAGGCTGATGTGATAAAGCAATTGGCTTAGTAAGAATGTGATAGTCCTTAGGAGAAAAATAAAAGTTTTATGGAGGAAATTATATGCCAATTAGATAATTGTGGGATTTGTGAATTGGAGAGGGGTTAGAGATAAAGTTTTCTGGATGCCCTCCCTGAATGTCAAGGGTTCATTGTACTTAACAATTTCTTCATCATTCCCAATAGTCAGAGATTTAGTCTTGGGATATTTGTTTCCCTTTAGCATTCATTTGATTAAAACGTTCTTAAATGTAAGGCATATAATGAAATGCTTATGGAGAGGTGGGAAGAGATTCAGAAGAAAATGAGCAGATTTTCATAATGAGCAATGGGGTCTATGTGTGTGTGAGAGAGAGAGAGAGAGAGGGAGAGAGAGAAAAGGAGATAAGAAATGACACTGAGTGAAGAATTGGGAGTCAAGGATCTTGGTTTTTAGTTCCAGCTCTGCACTGAGATCTGGTTGATAGATGAACTGAGCAGCTTTGTGACTTGGGGCGGGCTGCGCTCCTTCTCTACTCTTCAGTTTCCCTATTTGTAAAGTGAGGAGGTTCGAGCAAATTATCTCTTAGGTACTTCTGGCTGTGACACTGTAGGAATTGATGACCTAAAGCTGTATTTCTGTTTGCATTTGGAGCTCTGTTCTCAGTGATGCCCTCCAGGAGAGATTGATAAGTGTCCTTACTGAGTAGCCATTGGGCTAAAGCCCTGGGAACTTGAGGCTGCATTCTCAAGTAGCTTTTCACCACCCAGGAAAGGTGAGGACAGCCCCTAAGGCACAATCAGATTGAAGTAAACAACCCAGTGAACAAATGACTCATACATATTTTTATCAAGTTGCAATTTTTAAAAACCTCTCTGGATTTTCTTTTGTTTTCAAAAGAGAAACATTTTTGCACTGATTTATCTTCTGAAATTTAATGTTTAGTTTCAGGAACTGGAAAAGTAGTCCAGGGATCTGCCCTTTATTTCAGGAGGCTCAACAAATGAAGTGCAGTGACCCAGAAAGGTTGCTGCTTCAGGAGTTGAGGCTGAAAGGTGGGAAGGGTTTGGAATCACAAACTAGTCAGAACTGGAAGAGGCAATAGAACATTATCTTTTGCTACATGGAGGAGGAAATTGAAACTTAAGGGTGAGAAGTGACTTCCAGTCAATTTGTTTTTTGAAAATATATATTCTGTACCTACTATGTGGCAAGTGCTGAGGATACAGCAGTGAACAAGGCAGACAGGGACTCATCCTTATGGAGCTGACATTACAGTGATTGAGAGAGACTAACGTTTTTAAGTCACACAAATAAATATGTCAGGTCTTAGAAAGGAAAGGTACATGGTGCCATGGGAGCTGAGAATGAAGTGCCTGATTTGGTTAGGAAAGTCAGCAAATGCCTTCCTGAGGGAGTCATGTTGTGGTGAGAGCTGAAGGATGAGTAGGACTAACCAGGTGACAAAGCGACAGCATTCTTAAAGCGTCCGTGGCATGACAGAACATTGCTAGTACCAGGAACTGAAAGCAGGGCATCGTAGCTAGAGGAGAGAATCCAGGTAAGAGTAGTGCAAGAGAAGGCCTCAGCTCTGGGTGGGAGCCGAGCTGTGCAGTCTTTGTCCTAAGGGCAATAGGAAGCCGTTGGAGGGTTTTAAGCACAGGAAGCACATGGTTGGATTTGTGTTTTTAGAAGCTCATTCTGATTACTATGGGGCCGAGAAGACTATGTGGTGAGAGGCAAGACTGGAGAGGTAGTTTGGTCCAGCTGTGAAAGAGCTTGAACAACAGGCTAAGTTCTTGTGAACAGTGAGGACTCATCAGAGGGAGAGGCCGGCAAAGTGGCCCACCTAAGTGGGTGGCTGTAAGAGAGTCCTATGTGAACTCAATAAATATTCTTAATATTTGGAAGATGAAGGGATAAATGAGAAATAGATGCCCTGGTCATTACCCTCCCTATTCTGAAGTTGGCAACTGACCCAGATAATCAATGTTTCTGGCCTTCATCTAGCAAGTATGATACTATTTTCCCAAACATTTAAATCACTGAAGAATATACCAAAAATATAATTCTCTCTCATATATCTCTGATTCATTACATGTTTATGGAGCCCCTGCTGTGAACTTACTAGCTAGGTTCATTGTGTGAGTTATCTATTACTGTGTAACATTACCTCCAAACTTAGCAGCTTAAATACACATTTATTGTCTCACAGTTTCTATGGGTCAGGAATTCAGGCATGGATTAGCTGAGTATTCTGCTTAAGAGTCTCTCATAGGCTGCAACTGAGGTACAGTCTAGGGCTGGGATCTTATTTGAAGGTTGGATTGGGGAAGGATATGCTTCCTAGCTCATGTGGTTGCTGGCAGAATTCAGTTCCTAGAAGTTTGTTGGATTGAGGGCTTTGATTCCTTGTTAGCTATTGGCTGGAAGTCACCCTCAGTTCCTTGCCCTGTGGACCATTCTAGCACGGTAACTTGCTTCATCAAAGCATGGTAGCTGGTAAAGCAAGCAAGCGTGGTGCTTGCTCTCAGGGACTTTACGGTCTCCTTGGGGAGGTTAGATCTTGATCTGGGAAACAATTGGCAAGGAACATATATGACAGACTGTGATTAAATGCTCAAATGTTTAATAGGCGTGAAAGGTTCACAGAACTTTGGTGGGGAGGGGTAGTGACACATGGAGGGGGAAGGCATTCCGGATAGAGGGTATGGTGTGTGCAGTGATGGGGGAGCAGGAGAGCGGGGTATGTTTGGAGAGCAGTGAGATTGGCAGCCCAGATGAGTAGAGGGTGAGTTTGGGGTGTAGTGGAAAGCAGGAGAACTAAACAATAGACGACGCCAAGTGTGCCTTAGAGAGTTGAGAGAGAATCAGTCATTTGAGAGAAGAAGCATCATCTTTCCAATGGATGTTCCTGTTGATACCCAAGGGGGTGACCGCATGACTGGGCCTCAAAGGCACACGTTTGATGAGTATGTACTTTGACAAGAATTGTGATTTTTAGCATTTAGCATGTAATTTTATTTAAATAATCATTGCTACTTTCAGGATGTTTTTCTGAACACTTCCCTTCCAGAGCAAAATAATTGGACCATAGCTCTTCCTTTTATTCTTTTACATTTCTTTTGTTCCCAAATAATAAGTGAGAAAGCCTTTTCCGGTTGTTGTGGTACATGATTTCCCTTTGCGGTCGATATTAGAATATCCTTCTCTCATATCTGGTCCCCTAACCCTGAGCAGGCTCATCCCACTTTCAGTACACAAGGCTGGAAACTAATAAAATAGCTATCATTACTAAATAGTTGAAAATGATGGAGTTGTTGCATTTTATTTGTAGTTCTCTATGGGGATTAAAAGCGATTTGGGGAAATGATTTGCTTTGTTCCAGCCCTGAGCACAGTGCCATGTAGCAGCTGATAAATGTGCCCAACAGATGACTTACTGAGTGCAATGCCAATGATTTTTAAATGTGACGAGGAATTTGACTTGACCTGGTGCAGTTTTACCCAGTTCCTTGTGCAAAATGAGAAATCAGTCCAGATAACGGATCGCATTTGTATCATTTAAAACTGCTCTGAAGGATCTCCACCTCCCAGGTAGAGGCTCCGTACAACAATAAGCCAGTTTATCAAAGATGGGATTTACTGCTCGTTGTTTTTCTATTAGGGAGGAATTACGCTAAGCCCAGCAGCAGACATTTTGTGTTACCATGGCAGCCCATATTTCCTGCAGGGTTGTGACCCCTAATGACTACAGTGGGAAGGCAGGAAAAATAGAGACTCTTTGAAGATTAGTAAACAAATGCATTACTTATGCAAACCGTCTCTGAGATGGCCTCACAGTACAGAGGCGAAATGAGGAAGCTCTTCAGATTGAGCAAATGGTTGTATGTAAATACCTGCATTGGAAGAAAACAAATCACCTTTCATTTGATTATTTCTTTAAAAGTCTGTTTGGTCTGATAATGAAAGTAATATATACTAGACTTCATACTGAGAAAATAGTATTATTGTGCATGAAAATACAAACAGCCATTGATGTTTTCCTTTCATTCTCAACAACTAATTTTTTCCCCCATTGGCTCTTCAGATAGAATGTGGCTCCTTGAATGATTTTGCAACATTCCTCGATGGATCACAGACAGGAACAATGAGTGAGCATATTCAACTTTATGTAGGCATTGCGAATGCAGTCTGCCTTTCCTTGCTGAGAGTGGTTTAATATTGTTTCTGACAGACTTGATTTGTCTTAATTGACCTGATACATTTGTGAACAAAAACCTGAAGATCAGATAGAAAATCTAGCATCAGTCTGGGTGTACTGTTTGCAAGTTATTTCTTCAGTACTTATTTCCTCTGAAGTCACGTTTACATTCTTACAAGAGATATTTGTTGAGTGCGTACTACAACTGTTCAAGGCACTGTGTTCGGATGAACATGAATCTGAACCTGCATTATTTGGGCAGGTCAGATACAAATGGATGGGCATTTGCTTGCTATACACTCTGCTGCTCTTCAAGGGAGTTATTTTGTTGAGAAAAAGAGCGGGCAATATGGTATAAAGTGGTGAACCACATGTCTGGGGTGTTGCCAGTCCATTTCTTTTCATGGTGTATTTATGTAGGAAACATTTATTGACTGGGGAGCTGTAATGTGCCAGGCAGAGCTCCAACCATTGAGGATGGAGTTGTGGACAAGACCTAGCCTTTGCCCTCAAGGATAACACAGGACAGCTGTGATTCCAGCAGCGCACTTTGCCTTGGCAGTTCGCCCTGCTGGTATCCAAGTAATCAGCAAGGGCTGCACAGGAGAGGGGTTTCCAGTGGGTTAGATTGATCTGTGCTGACCTGTCAATGGCCACTCACCTGCTTCTCCTTGTACCAAGGGCACAGACCTTAGCCAGGCAATGTTCACTTCCTTTTCATCACATGGTCCTTCTATAATCATTTTTACTACATCACCTGCATATTCTCTCCAGTTAGGAAGATTTTTCAGAGCTTTACTCTCTATAGGTGATAGATTTTTTAAATTGGAGGAATATTGTTATTTTATTCCCCACATTACCTCTGCCCCCTTCTTGGGAGATTCTGATACACTTCCTTCACACCCTCCCCCCACCTCCACAGCCAAAGATTGAAATTGACTGGGAAGACTAGTCTAGAGATCCATTCTTCAATTTCAGCTTTAATAGCTCTCAGCAGGTCTAGAATGAATCTGCTGAATGAGTAAGCCAATATTTTAAGTACTTGAAATTCCCTGGCCGAAAGCATTAAATAAAATTGTAAATGTTACCACTCCAAGAGATGGGATTTTTAACATTAAGCACAC
This sequence comes from Sus scrofa, assembly GCF_054392235.1. NCBI lineage: Eukaryota > Metazoa > Chordata > Mammalia > Artiodactyla > Suidae > Sus > Sus scrofa. The sequence goes on from NC_139401.1 coordinate 122,544,408, forward strand.
ATATGGCGTGGATGTCCTTTTAAATAAATAAATTAAAAAAAAAACCCTTAACCATCAACACAATCCAAAACTGTTGCTACACTTTGGCCATCAAGTTATCAGATTATAGTTGCAACAGTCCATTCCTTGTATGAATAAATCTGCACTGGTTCCTTCTCCATCTCATCCACCCCAAAGGATTGCTAGAGAAGGGAAGGAAGTTGAGACCAGACAGGACCATAGTGGGAGAGGGGTGCCCTGGCAAAATAGGAGGGGTCCATTGGGCTGAACACTATGGAAAACAATGGTGTGGTGGCTCGGTGCTGACTTGGCTGACTGAGCTACGTTATGACCTATCCATCTGGTGGCCCTCAAGCAGCCTCCTACTGCCTTGCTGTAAGGCTAAGAAATAAACACCTCTATTCATCAAGTGAGGGGCCAACAGACCATAACTCTGTTCCTGTCTTTCAGAGACAGCAAAGAAGCATCATAAGTCATGGTGAAAATATTTGTGAAAGTCCTTTCCAACTTTAAGACTCTTTGATTTTATGATAAACTCTTGGAGAGCGATTTCTAAAAGCCACTTAGTATTCTGTCCTTTCTTGCCTTCTGGCGTTCCATATGATAATTCCATACAACTTCCTAGACCATGGCCTTAGCAGGAAAAGAGAGCCTTTATCTCTGTGCCTTTGCAAATTCTCTGAGATTACTGGGCTTAATTGCTCGGCAGCTGTGCAGCTGTCAAACACAGGCGTTGGAACACACTGGGCACCAGCACCAGGGAGAGGGCACATGGAGGGAGCTGTCCCAGTGAGAGCGATGTCACTGCCTCCGCCTTGCCTCTGCTTAGTTCCTCCTGCTTCCGGACAACTTTCCCAGATACCCCAGGACAGCTTCAAACCAGAGAAGTGAAATGGCTGCATTTGGGCCTGGAAAGCAGAAAAGGAGAAAGCGCAGCGCAGCTTCTGCACATCCCGCCGTGTTAGCTTATGGGGCCTGGTGTTGGTCTCATGCCTGTCTGTAGCTATGACATCACGTAAACATCACATTGGAAGCCAGGAGTGAGGCTTCCGATCTGTTCTTGCCTCGGAAGTGAAATCATAGCTGGAGAAGATAATGACGAAATGAGCAAATGCCCTCAACAGGCCCGCAGATTCTAGGGAAAAGTCTTGCAAAATCATGCATCATGGACTTGAGAGTACTCGCCTTTATTTGGGCCGGAAGTGCTCATAATGGAAAAGAGGCCTTCACAAAGCTGGCAGCACTGAGGAACTGTTTGGCGGGCAGTCTCCATGACAAGCCTGCTGGTGGCATCTGATGGCAGTTCGAGGGGGAGGGCGCTTACGGAAAGAAAAACAGGGCGGTGGAGAGAAACCGGGTCTCAGAGGATGTGAGATGACAGGTGAGGTGACAGGAGGACGGATGCAGCTCATGGAGCTGCACAGGGGCTCCCGGGAGAGGATTCCATTCACTGACCAGGGCTGAGTCAGCCGGCAGTGGTTTGAGACGGAGGAGCAGCTGTGAGGGGACCTTGGCTGGCTGGCCACCAGGGCCCAGGAAGAGCACTGAGGAAGTCCTCAGAGGGCACAGTCACTGGGGCAGGACTGGAGTGGCTGGCAGAGACAGGTTTGCTTTGCATACGATGACATTTCCCTTTCTAACTGCAGAGGCAAACATCCGTAGGAATTTTGGAAAATGCAGAATATTATGCAGAGACTAAAACAACTCGTCATTCTGTTAGCCAAAGATAACCACTATTAACATTCAAAGTACATCCTTTTGGACGGTCTCCTCTAAGCCCAGATGTATATTTCTTGACACACTTGGGATCGGCGTGTTTCACACCCTGCTTTTATCCCCCACTTGGTAGTAACCTGTTCTGACTGGTCTCCTCCTCCTCACTTGTCTGCATCTTTCTCATCTCTAAGAGCTCAGCCTCAGCCTCGCTCACTTACAGCAAAGTCCCCAGAGCCCTGCCATGGTGCAGTCGCTGTCCTCCGGCTCCCACGGCGCCCCTTCTTGACATTTAGCAGCATTCGTTCCATTTGTTATGTCTTATCTCCTCTGTGGCTGTACAGGTCTGTCTCGGTTGCCACTATATCCCCGGCTTCTGGCCCACACAGGCGAAGACTCAGGAATATCTCTGTTAATATGTGAGTGAGAGTGTTTTGGACCTGCCTCTTAGTGGACCTGTAACGTACGGCTGACAGAAATAGATCTACAAATCACGAGCTTGGGACCTAGGCTGTGGGGCGAGAGAAGAAAGAACCAGAGCCAGAACGCTTGACTAATGATTTCTCTGTGCCATGCTGGCTGCGCCCACCAGGCTGCCCACCCACAGCGTGCCCCATCTGAGTATGGTATGAACCCCAAAGGCTCCTTCGTTTGTGGTCAAGTTACTTTGTTCTCCACTGGCCATGAACCTGTGATGTGGGGAGGAGGTTCCAGAAGCACGACGCCAGGCTAAGGGAAAGGCTCTGGTCCAGAGGCCACGGTGATAGAGCAAGGAGCGCTTCAGCTTCCTCTTCCTCTCCCTCCAGGGGCTGGTGCTGGTGGACGTGGTCGTGGAGGGTGTAGCGAGGCACAAGCACCAGGGAACCTGGCCACAGTTGCCTGGCTGGCTTTGCTTCAGCACCGGGGCGCTGTCAAAAGGCATTCCTTGGGTTGTTAAGCCCCAAGGGAAGGAGCTACTAGATGCAGCCCGAGAGAAGCCTCTGCGGGTGGTGAGAAGACCTCAGCAGCTCAAGCCCTTGATGGAACCCTAGCAAACTGCGTGGACGAGGATTTTGATCTGTTTGAGGAAAGCAAGCCTGCCTGACTCCCATGCTCAGCACAGCTCAGTGCCGCATCATATTTGTGTAAACAATCTGGTCACCAGCTAGTTTCTTCTCATGCTTTTGATGAAGCTGGAGAATAATAGACTCTTTTTTAAACATTTTTTATTAAAGTATAGTTGATTTACAGTGTTCCTTGAATTTCTGCTGTACAGCAGAGTGACCCAGTCATACCTATATATACATTCTTTTTTTTTTAATGGAATAGTAGACTCTTTTGACAATAATTTCTTTGAGCAGAGTTTTTTTTAAAGTTCGGCAGAATCTTACAAAGTCAGCGTCTTGTTGATGTTATTCTGTAACAGTAAAGTTAAGAGAAAGTGACTGTTTAGATTTGGGGTGAAGAGAAAGCATTGTAAAGTAAAACCCCTAAGTGTTTGAGCATCTGAAAGCTCTTCTCTGGCATTTGGAGGCAGCAATCTTTGTAGAAATGGCAGAGCACATTTAGCCTCCAAGCAAGGTATGCTTCTTGTGCATTTCTGCCATTAATTACCTTTCTTGTTTTCATGTTCCTAATCAAGTTTAAGACTACACGGAAAAAAAAGAAAAGAAACTAGCATCTAAAGTCAGGCAAGATGGTCTTTGGGACACTAGTCCACCATCTTTTTGATTTGTGGTTTTCCAAATAAAGTCACTATTCTTTGCCTTCCCCCCCAAAAAAAGACTACATGGAACTGTTTTGTAAATTTAAAAATAATTCCATTTGGAATTCTCTCTACAAAGACTAATCTCCTTAAGGTCAATCATAATGACATCATTCTCTCAGGATCACACCCAGGCTAGGAGCACAGTGACAGATGAAGGAAGCAGGGCCCCGAGGCCAAGCCACTCACCTTCCTGCTCCAAAGCCTTCCAGGGCTTGAACGTCAAAAATCTTCTGCTGGACGTTCATGGCCCTTGGCCTCTGAAAGGGATGTGCTGTCATCTTCCCTGGCCGTTCTTTCCTTTTCCTCTTCAAGACACAGCCTCTGTTCCAGTCCTGTTACAGACACCGCGTGCCGCCTCGTCTCCTTGTCCTCATGCTTCTTGTCCTCTCCCATCCTCTCAAGGCTCAGCTCAAAATCTCCTCCACGTGTCTTCTTGGATCTACTTGCAAAATACATATATCCAGAGTCCGATCGCCTCTCACCATCTGCACTGCTCCCACCCTGATTCAAGCTGCCATCATCTCCCCCAGGAGTCTTTGTAAGAGTCTCCTGTCCATCCCTCTGCTCCTACTTCTGTTCGCCAAAGGCTATTCTTCACACGTGAAAGTCAAATCATGTCACCTCTCTGCTCAGAACCCTCCATCAACTCCCTGTCTGGCTCAGAGTCTGAGCCAAAGTCTTCGCCTTGCCCTACAAGGCTCCACGTGATCTGGCCCCTGTTACTTTTCTGACCTTACTTCTCCCCACATTTCTCCTTGCTTCCTCTACTCTAGAGGATCTCAACCCTAACAGATCAACACTCTCTTTTCACCATAAACACTTTTAATGCCCCCTTTTACCCTGAAATGAAAGGCATAAATAGTATAACTTGCCTATGCGCGTGTTTTAAAAATGTCAGTGCCCCCCAAACATAAAAGAAATACAAGGAAATAATTTATAATAAAATAGTACATATTTTAATATGTAAACCCTGGGTCACAGTTACCCTTAAAAATATGATGAAGTAGTAAGAAGTTTTGTAGCTATAGTGAAAAATCGTAATGAAAGTGACAGCTCCAAATACTGATAAAACATATCGGAGGGACTGTTCTAATATCACAACTGTGTGTGGCTGTCGGTGAAACGATTTTTTTCTGAAATGGTGACTATTCCTTGATAAAGTTTCAAACAAAATGAAATATGGTCTTTCCTGTCAGCAACATCCCTCTTCCAAGTAGTGTCCTCTAGTCGTTATAAAACAAAAACCAAAAACACCCGCTCACATTTTCAAAATGCCCTCCAGGGGGCACTGATGTCCCACTGAGAGCGATGGCTCAGCCCCTTGCCCTTGCTTCTCCTCCACTACCCAGAGCTTGTTCCCACCTCAGGGCCTTTGCACTTCCTGTTCTCTCTGTCTGAGAGGCTCTTCCCCCAGACATTTGGAAAACTCCTTTCCTCCTGCCTCAGGTCTCTGCTCAAATAACACAGCCGTAGAGAACTCTTCCCTGACAATTCTATCTAAAATAGGACCCATGCTCTGTTGATCTCTATCTTTTCACTCTTAAATTTTCTTCATCTTGCTCTAAGTATTGCTATGGGCCATTAACTTAGGTATCTGTTTGACTACTTTTTTTTTTTTTTTGAATGGCTACATCTGTGAAATATGGAAGTTTCCAGACCAGGGATTGAATCCGAGCCGCAGCTGTGACCTCCACTGCAGCTGTGGCAATGATGGATGCTTAACCCCCTACGCCAGGCCAGGGATTGAGTCTGTGCCTTCACAGTGACCTGAGCTGCTGCAGTCAGGTTCTTAACCCATTGAGCCACAGTGGGAACTCCTGATGACATATTAATTGCTTGGCTCTCCCACTAGACTCTGGTGACTAAAAGGAAGTCTCCAAGACATAAGCGACTTCTATCTTTTACTTGGCTCTGTTGCCAGAGTGGTAAATGGTGCCTGGCCTGTAGTAGGTGCTCAATAAATACTTGTTGAAATGATGCCTGTCATCTCCCCGTCCTGTGCTCCCATGCAAGGCAGCACCATTATGTGTTATGTGTGGCCACAGTGAGGTTGGTGACTGTTTGCTTCGGGTTTCTGTTGAAATGTCATCTCATCCACGGGCTCATCCCTGAATACCTGAAACAAAATGACACTCCTTCACTATCACACTGTATTGCTCTTAACCTGCCTCTTCTTTATAGCATCATTACCAGCCGACATCATCCATTTAAATTACTCTTTGTTTATTTTCTACCTCTGTGCCCAACACGCCCTCCCCCAATTATGATGTCCCAACAGTGGTCGTCATGCAGGACTCACTTAGGACATTTTTATTGAATGAATGAAAGAAAAAAAATATACCAGGATGACTGACCACGATATTATTTGATCTGGGTTTTCCCAAGAGATGTCTGCTTAGTGTCCTGTGCAAAGTCGGGGATACCGTAATTCCTCTATCCCCATGAGCTGTGAGAGGGTCCAGAGGGTAATACGGCAATAAACATGTCTGGCAAAGGGTGAACTCTGACTTTAATTGTAAGCATCATCAGTAGATATATTAATTGTAATTGCTCAGTTTTCCTGAACATATTCCTTTGTTTTCTTCCCTTTCTCTCTCTGTCACACCAAGATGGATTGAAAAACCACAGAAGAGGCCAGCACCAAAAGCGGTCCGTTGCCCTCAAGTATTTGTGTGACCCAGGTCAGATTTGGGGTGATTAGAAATTCTACAAGATGGAAAGATTACAGTTCAAACCAGTTTTTTTTTTTTTTTCTGGACATCTAGTTCCTGTCCTGTTAGGAATTCCTTCAGATGCCAGGAGAGTGTATTAATGAATCCAAGTTTTCTCTGATTCCAGGATGGTACTAACCGTCAGGCTTCCTAACCATTAAGGAATTACAGTAAGAGCTACACCGTTTATTGACCAATTGCTATACATTGTGTCCTGTGCTGTGTTCTAACAACAGCCCTATAAAGTAGGTCTTATTATCATCACCATCTTACTTAGGACAAGCTGAGGCTCAGGCAATTTACTTCATTTGTCCGAGCTCACGGAGCTGGTGGTAAGTGGCAGAGACCATGATTTTGTCCTTACATCTTGCAGTAAGTGCGATGGCTAGGAGTTAATTAAGAGGCAGTCCTGCCCCCAACCCCTCTGCCAGGCCAGGCCAAGAGTGTGGACTCTTACCCAGCCTAACACCCTAAAGCAGTGCTCTGAACAGTCAAACCTACAGACATGTCAGCAGACTTTGTACCCATCCAGCTTTTGCCAGGAGTGTTGGTAGGCTCAAAAACAAATATACTACCCCCACCCCAGTGTCTCTCCAACATTTCTGCTTTGTTTTCACAAAGAAACAGAGTCAGGAGGACTGGTTCCTAGGCGTGAGTACTTTCTGAACAACTGTGTGTTATATTCTGTTCCCAAGTTCTTCCATAAAAGGGACTTTAGCTTCTTTTAAATATAACTTTCTCTGCATATTACTATTATTTGTTTGTTTATATCCTACATTTCCTACTCAGTTGAAGGTCCTAAAAAATAGGGACCAAATCTTAGTTACCTTGTACTCTCAGTAACCTTTGGCCTTCAAGTGAGATGAGTCCCTTAATCCCCCTTGGCACTTGATATGTCTCTCTAGACGGATCCCTGAGCTCCACGCGGTGCCTTGACATGCAGTAGGCACTCCGTCTGTACTTTCTGTTTGTTTACTGTATCTTCGTCCTCTTTACAGCAAATCACTAGACCCCCCTCACTTTGTTTTTACCCTCATTCATTCATTCATTCATTCAGTGTTTCTTTCATTCTCTTATTCAACAATCTTCCCCCTTGTAGTTCAGAGAAAAGAATCTCTTCCTCACCCCTTCTCTCACCTTCCTCAAGTCTGACTCCTTCACATCATTAATGTCCCCTGCGAGTGAGGCCCCTCTCCCCAGGCCTGGGACCCCCAGGGAGGGACAGCAGTAATACTTACATTACCATCATCGGTTTCCCGAATACCTTCTTATGCCTCTTGTTTGCACACTACAACAATCCTGGGAGTTAGGCGTATATTCAAATAATTCTCCTCTTACAGATAAGTAAACAGTCTTGAGGAATTTAAATAATTTTTCCCAAGGTCATACAGCAAATTGAGTGGCAGAACTGGGATTCAAGCCTGGGTTTTTGGATGTCTAGTTCAAATGGTGCTCTTTCTGGGGCATGTTGGGGGAGCAGAAGACCCTGGGGACCACCTTGCCTCCAGACCTCAAATCCTGCTTGCTGCCCCCAATAGCTCACAGGGATGGATAAACGGGAAGAACAGTGTCACTCTTCATTAGGTCTCTGTTGGGCAGTGTTCCGTTTGTTTACCAGGAACAAAAAGTATAATTAAGAAACTATTCCAGCTCTTCCAAGCAGAGATGTGCTCATATTCTCACCATAAGCTGGAGACCAGCGTTTCTAGACCAGGCTCCGGTCTAAGAGCCATTGCACTGGGGGCAGACCGCAAGGAGCCTCCAACATCTGCTGAATCCCAAACCCACACTCTCTCAGACAGCCCCTACATCCATTCTGAGCGTCTTTCTCCCCATGTGAAAATTGTTAACATCATCAGCATTCTGAAGTTCATCCCCACTCACTCCTGTTGGCAGCATGTGTGAAACTCAGCCTATGTTAACCTAAGAAGGTGCCAGCCTCAACCCAAATGACTCTGCTTCAACTCACCTCCACACAGCTTCAATCAGTTCCTGTTGAAAGTTGAGCGTCAGCATCCTTCTCCCTTAAATAAATCAAAGAAGACGTAAATAAATGGAAAGTCATCTTGTGTTCAGGGATTGGAAAACAATGTTAAGATGACAATCCTCTCAAAGGAATTCACAGATTCAATGCAGTTCCTTATCCAAATCCTAGGAACTTTTTTGAAGAAATGAACATGCTGATCTTAGAATTTATGTGTAGTTACCAAGAACCCTGAACATCCGAAACAATCCTGGAGAAAAATAAAACTGGAGGGGAGTTCCCGTCATGGCACAGTGGTTAACAAATCCGACTAGGAACCGTGACATTGCGGGTTTGATCCCTGGCCTTGCTCAGTGGGTTAAGGATCCGGCATTGCTGTGAGCTGTGGTGTAGGTCGCAGACACGGCTCGGATCCCATGTTGCTGTGGCTCTGGTGTAGGCTGGCAGCAACAGCTCCGATTAGACCCCTAGCCTGAGAACCTCCATATGCTGTGGGAGCGGCCCTAGAAAAGGCAAAAAGACAAAAACCCCAAACGAAAACAAAACAAAAACAAAAAAACTGGAGGATTTACATTAGCCAAGTTGAAAATGTACTACAAAGGTACAATAATCAAGTCCTTGTGGCACTGGCATAAGCATAGGCATATAAATATATGGAAAAGAGCTCAGAGACCAGAAATAAATCCATTCATCTATGGTCAGCTGACACTTTAGCAAGGATGCCAGTACTCTTCAATGCGGAAAGAATCATTTCTACAGCAAATGGTGCTGGGACAACCAGACATCTATTTGTAAAAGAATGAAGTTGGGCCCCTATCTCATATCATATAAGAAAGTCAAGTCAAAATGAATCAGAGACCTATATGTAAGTGCTAAACATATAAAGCTCTTAGAAGAAAACAGGAATAAATCTTCATGACCTTGGATTTAACAATGGATTCCTAGGCATGACATCAAAAGCATAAGCAACAAAAAGAGAAATAGATAAATTGGACTGCATCAGAATTAAAAACTGTGCATCAAAAGACATAATCAAGAGAGTGAAATGACAACCTACAAAATGCAGAAAATATTTGCAAATCTTATTTATATCTGATATGTATAGTGACTAGGATATATAAAGAAAAACCCAATTTAAAAAGTGGGCAAAGAATTTGAATATATATTTCTTCAAAGAAAGTATATAAATTGCCAACAAACACGTGAAATGATAGTGTCATTAATCATTAATGAAATACAAGTAAAACCCACAATGACAGTACTTTCCAGCCACTAGGGTGGCTATACTTTTAAAAAAAGAAAATAGCAAGTGTTGGCAAGAATCTAAAGATATTGCAACCCTTGTACATTGCTGGTGGGAATTTAAAATGGTACAGCTACTGTAGAAATCAGGATGGTGGATCCTCAGAAAGTTAAACATACAATTACCACAGACCCAGCAATTCCCCTCCTTGAATACACTCCAGTGTATTAAAAACAAGTACTCATACAAATACCTATATACAAGTGTTCATAACAGCACTATTCACAGTAGCCAAAAGGTGGAAACAAACCCAAGTGTTGATCAACTGATGAACGGATAAATAAAATGTGTTGTTTTCATACAATGGAATATTATTAAACCAATAAAAAGAATGAAGTTGTGATATATGCCACAACATGAATGAACCTAGAAAATATTATTATGCTGAATGAAAGAAGCCATATATAAAAGGTTATGTATTGTATGACTCTGTTTAAATGAAATATCCAGAATAGGGAAATCCATAGAGACAGAAAGAAAATTAGTGTTTGCCAGAGGCTGGGATCAAGGAGAGGGGTGGGCATGGAATGTGACTGTGACTGCCTAATGTAACAGGGCTTCCTTTTGGGGTGACAAAATGTTTGGGGACTGACAGTGATAATTGCTTAACAGTGTGAATGTACTAAGTGCCACTAAGCTGTATACTTTAAAATTGTTAGGTATACTGAATAGCCAAAACAATCTCTTGAGAAAGAAAAACGGAGCTTGAGTAATCAGGCTCCCTGACTTCAGATTATACTACAAAGCTACAGTCATCAAAACAGTATGGTTCTGGCACAAATACAGAAATGTAGATCAGTGGAATAGTATAGAGAGCCCAGAAATAAATCCACACACTTATGGTCAATTAATCTACAGCAGAGGAGGCAAAAATATGCAATGGAGAAAAGACAGTCTCTTCAGTAAGTGGTGCTGGGAAAGCTGGACAGCTACATATAAAAGAATGAATTTACAACATTCTCTAACATCATACACAAAAATAAACTCGAAATAGGCTAATGACCTAAATGTAAGATCGGATACTATAAAACTCCTAGGGGAAAACATAGGCTGAACACTCTTTGACATAAATCATAGTATTATCTTTTTGGATCCATCTCCTAGGGTAATGAAAATAAAACCAAAAATAAACAAATGGGGCCTAATTAAACTTAAAAGCTTTTGCACAGCAAAGGAAACCATAAACAAAACAAGAATATAACCTACAGAATAGGAAAAAAATATTTGCAAATGATGCAACCGACAAGAGATTAATTTCCAAAATACACGAACAGCTCAATATTAAAGCAAACGACACAATCAAAAAATGGGCAGAGGAGGTCCCGTCGCGGCTCAGTGCTTAGTGAATCCGACTAGGAACCATGAGGTTGCGGGTTCGATCCCTGACCTCGCGCTCAGTGGGTTAAGGATCTGGCATTGCTGTGAGCTGTGGTGTAGGTCACAGACGAAGCTCCGATTGGACCCCTAGCCTGGGAACCTCCTTATGCCATGGGTGCAGCCCTAGAAAAGACAAAAAGACCAAAAAAAAAAAAATGGGCAGAAGACCTTAATAGACATATCTCCAAAGAAGACATACAAATGGCCAACAGGCACATAGAAAGATGCTCAATGTGGCTAATTATTGGAGAAATGCAAATCAAAACTACAATGAGGTGCGACCTCACACCTGTCACAGTGACCATCATAAAAAGTCTATAAACAATGAATGCTAGAGAGGGAGTTCCTGTCATGACTCAGCAGAAACGAACTTGACTAGCATCCATGAGGGCTTAGGTTTGATCCCTCATTGGGTTAAGGATCCAGTGTTGCTGTGAAGTGTGGCGTAGTTTGCAAGCACGGGCTCAGATCTGGCATTGCTGTGTCTGTGGTGTAAGCCTGCAGCTACAGCTCCAATTTGACCCCTAGCCTGGGAACCTCCATATGCCACAGGTGCAGCACTAAAAAGACAAAAATAAATAAATAAATAAATAAATGCTGGAGAGGGTGCGGAGAAAAAGAAACCCTCCTATGCCATTGGTGGGAATATAAATTGGTGCAGCTGTTATGGAGAACAGTGTGGTGGTTCCTTAAAAAACTAAAAATAGAGTTACCATGTGATTCTGCAATCCCATTCTTGGGCATATCTCCAAAGAAAACTCTGATTGAAAAAGATACGTGCACCTTTATGTTCATAGCAGTACTCCTCACAATAGCCAAGACCTGGAAGCAACCTAAATGTCCATCAACAGATGAATGGATACAGAAAATGTGGTGCATATACATGGTGGAATATTACTCAGCCATAAAAAAGAGTGAAGTAATGCCATTTGTAGCAAAATGGATGGATCTAGAGATCATCATATTAAGTGAAATGAATAAGACAAAGAAAGATAAATATCGTATGATATCACTTATATGTGAAAACTTAACAAGTGATACAAATGAATGTATTTCAAAACAGCAATAGACTTGCAGACATAGAAAACAAACTTGTAGTTTCCAGGGAGCCAAGGGGGGAGGGATAAATTAAGAGTTTGTAAATAACATATATAACATATACACACTACTATATATAAAATAGACAAACAAGGTCCTATTGTATAGCATAGGGAACTATATTTAATATTTAATATCTTTAATAATCTGTAATGGAAAAGAAGCTAAAAAAGCATGTGTATGTAACTGAATCTGCTGTAAACCTGAAACTAACACAACATTGTAAATTAACTATAATTCAATTTTTTAAAAAAGAAAAAACATTCCAAAAAGAAATGGTTATGTCTATGATAGTGAATTTTATTTGTTTTCAAAATCCCGCTCCCATTCTATGCAGCGATGTCAACAAGAGGGCCTTTCTCCAAGTACCAAGGAAGATGGCAGTCCAGCAGGTGTCACATGTAGCAGCTCTGCTTCCCTGGTCTTTCATGTTTTCTGAATGTACTTGGCAAGTTCTTCATGGTCTGGGTTTCTAGCCAGCAAGTATATTTGATTGAGGGACAGAATTCAATCACCCTTACTCTGTGCAGGTAAATGATGGCACCAAATCATCTAAATGGGGCTATGTCACCCTCAGCAGGCATGTGTACCCCCTCTAGACTCTCATATCACCAGTAAGTAGTACAGCAAAACCCCCAGCCATTCTTCCCATGACGCCTTTCAAGATGTGAGTTTGCCTCTATCAAAAGAGTCACTTTGGAGTTCATGGGCTTAGGGATGCCTCCTCCCTTGGAAGCAGGGAAGAGCTCATTCTGTCCTCAACCACAAGACCTCAGCTGAGCCTCCTTATGGCAGTGGAATGAAAGGGTTATAGATGATCCTAATGTGTTGAAGATGAGAAATCGGATCTCCGCTTCAGTGAAGGGTAATGTTTATTACATATTAAAGAGCACTCAAGGAGATGGCAGCTAATACAGTAGTTGTATGAACATGTGTGCCATTAAAAATTGTAATTAAACCAGCTCCCTGAGTGCCAATAATGAAACCCAATGAAGTTGCTTGTGGGAGGGTTGGTTTACAAAACCACATCGTGAAGGGATCTGTGACAGCATCTGCAGTGGTGGCCAAAGCACCGGAGTTGACCATGGGTCTTGAAGCAGGAAGGGTGTGGAGACCCAGGGTCAGTGGAATTCACTTGCCTCCACTTAGGATCTGGCAAGAGTACACACATAAATGCCAGTGGTAGGAAATTCTCAGGAAGTTACTGAAAAGGAAGCAAATATGTTTGGAGATCTCAGAAGTAATTTGCAAGGAACACAGAGACAAATGGTAATGTTCACTGTTATTTTACTGTAAGAACACTTTGATTGAATGTTTACCATGTCTGTTGAACTCTTTATAGGGATTATCTTATTCACTTCTTAAAACCCTGTAAGGTAGGCGGTACTGTTAGCCCACGTTTACAGATGAGCCAACTGAGACTCCAAAAAGATTAAGTCACCTGCCCATGGCTGCAAAGCTCATAAATTATAGACCCTGGAATCAAATTTGGACTGCTGACTCCAAGGCAGATAAGTGAGGATGAGGTAGGGGAGGGGTGGAAACCAAGCTTGTATTGATAACATCATTTGTGTCGTTTAATTCTTCCAACACCCCTGGCGAGCTGGATACTATTATTCCCACTTGCTGTATGAGGAAACTATTGAGTCTGTCAGTGGCTGAGTCTCGCGGGGAGAGCTGTTCTTCAGGATGAAGTTATTCAAACCTTAAAGGAACTTTAGGTCGCCTCCACTGGCATTCACAGACCTCCAAAGGATGCTTCCAGGGTCTCCACTGACCTTTTGTGATTCTTAGTACCTGGTTCATGCACATACGCACATAATGCTCAGGACACAACACGTTAGTGACCCCATTATTCTAGGCCTGGCTACCCTCCAAGTGTGACTGAAGGGGTAAATTGTGCTCAAGTGACCCTTCCTTCTGGAGGGGTTCCTGTTGGCTTTGGCGTTTTATTGAGAATCATTTTGATACTCTAAGGTTCAAATAGACTACTGGAGGAGTTCCTCTTGTGCCTAAGAACCCAACGAGTATCCGTGAAGACGCAGGCTCGATCTCTGGCCTTGCTCAGTGGGTTAAGGATCCGGTGTTGCCATGAGCTGTGGTGTAGGTCACAGACACGGCTCGGATCTGGCATTGCTGTGGCTCGGGCACAGGCCGTCAGCTGCAGCTCCAATTGGACCCCTAGCCTGGGAACCTCCATATGCCGTGGGCGTGGCCCTAAAAAGACAAAAAACAGAACAAAACAGACTACTGAAAAACTACTGGCTGTTGAGAGGGCAGGACTGTGATCAGAGGCGGGGGAGTTCCTGAGGCTGGAGATGGGAAATAGTATATAAGGACCCAGGTGGCTGGTTCATGGAAATCACCGAGGTCATTCCTCTCTTCTTAGCCATTTAACTTGGCATCCAAAACACCACCAGCTGCTCTGCTTGCCGTGGTCTGGCTGGCAGTGCGTGCGAAGGAAAACCCGGTTTGCCATTACCTGACTGACAAAGGCATCAAAACAACACCAGCTGCAGCGGCAGCAGCTAATGTCACAGAGCAGCCCCCTGCACGCCTCCTACCCTTACTTGCTGGACACAATCTAATTCGATCCTCACACTAGTTCTCTGCAGTAGGTACTAATATACCTCTAGACCTCCCCTGCCCCATTGTTACTGATGAGGCGCGTGACAGCCAGAGAAGTCAAGTGACCTGCCCAGGGGCACAGAGCAAGTAAGTGGCAGAGCCAGCATTCAAGCGCAATCTTCTGCTTCAGAACTGGTGCTCTGATGCGTTCCTCCTCCTTGGGGATGCAGGACGTCCACTGTCTTCAGTGCTGCCATTTTGTCGTTGCCCTCCACTTCTTTGAGGATCTTCTTGAGTCCCAAAGTCCTAAGGGACTGCTCTGAGTGGGCTCAACGGACAGAACTCAGAGGTGCAGAAAGACAGATGCTTGATGTAGGCGGGGGAGGCCGGGTGGGGGGAGTTAGACAATTTAAGCTGAAAATTGCCAGCTTCAGAACTGCATTAGTAAGTGGAGTTGGGGAGAATGGGTAGGGTGAATTAAATAAAATTGGTATTCATCGTCCCTAATTTTTTTTCTCTTTTGCCCTGAGAGGGCAATTAAGGAAACAAATGGTTTGTGGAGATTAGCTGACTGGTAGCTTTGCATATTAATATAATGACACTTGGCTATACCAGGCTGACTTTCTATTTCAGGTAGCTTTGTCCTTTCAGGCTAAAGAACTGATTTCAGAGAATTAACTGCTGCAGATGAAAAATAAAATAAAATAAGTCTGCACTCCATCTCCGCCCTGCTCGTGCCCCCACCAAGAAAAATATGACTGTTGGCAGAAAGCAGAAAGAATGTGAAAGGCTGAGCTGCCTTCTGCTGACGGTCATTGGAGTGAAACCAGGCTAGGGCCCATGGTGAGGTGAAAGGCGAGGCCAGGCTGGAGTAGGGGTGGGTGCCATCAATTCATAAGAAGAGCCTCATCCAACACGAGTCAAAATTTAATTTTCACTGCAGATGCAGAGAAGCTAATGCTGGGCCTCTTCTCTTTGGGGTGGGGGGTGTCTGTTCTAGCGGGGAAGACATATGATATATGCTTTAACGTTGTCGGAAAGGCATCAGGGAGTTGACATCCAGCTTGATCTAGAAGAATGGATGACAATTGGACAGCCATGGCACAGGGAATGGCTTCTTTCTGGAAGCAGAGGATGATGGTTCCAAAGTGTAGTGGGCACTGCAGTGCCCACAGTGACGGCCCATAAGACACCTGCATGCTCCCGTGCTGCCTGCACAGATCCGTCAATCCACCTGCAGTCCTGGCATCTGGGGCTCGGTCAGTAAGTGAAAACTCAAAACCGAAAACGACTCTTAGCTCATGCCCACGCCTACTCCACTTGCAGTCCTTTTTAGGGAGCAGTTTGGAAAATGGTTACTCGTGAGCTTTTGACTCAAACAGATCTAGTCTAGAATCATGTCTGTGCCTCTGCCAAGCTGTGTGACCTGGACAAATTGTTTAACTTCTCTGAGCCTCAGTTGCCTTACTTTCTTCAGGTGAAAAATAGGGATAAATAATAGGTATCTGCGTCATAGGGCTGTTGTGAAGATTAAGTGAGGTCCTGCCTATGTAACCCAGGTGTCAGCCACCAAAGTCTTCTTAGCCTTAAGATCTTGGTGACATTGGCTTAAATTCCCATTCACTCTCTCCCAGATATCTGCAAATTTCATGGGGCGGCAGGGTGGGGGTGGGGGGCGGTTACAATCGCATGATAACCTGTATCTCTGACTTTCTCCCACTTCTGAGTTGCTATTCTTCAAATTATGGTCATTTGAGGGTTTTCTTTTTTTTTGTTTGTTTTGTTTTTTGGGTTTTTTTTAGCTCCCTCTCAGTATGAACCCAAACTTAGAATCCAAATTCTTGCTTTGATTTCACCAACAACACAACAACCCCTAAATATTAACAACAAAAGCAATGATTCACAGAGCCTGTATTGGATAACGTTCTTTGTTAAAAGTTTAGGAAAGTATATATCTTTGCAGCACAGCAAAACACCTTGAAATTGAAAAAAAGGCCTTTGGCTGCTCCCCCGAGTTGCTCAACTGGCTTCTCTCAGCTCTCTTCTCTGCTCCTTCTCTTTTGGAAACAAAGGAACCAAATTTTTTCCATTTTCTGATGCAAAGCAATTTAGCTCTCTTTAGCCCTTAACCCCCAAGCTTTTTTTTTTTTAGAATAAGCAAGGGTCTGGCCGAGGCTTAGAGACAATCTCTTAGAAGGACCTAATTAAGTTTTTGCACAAGTTGCCATCCACCTCCTTGTTTTTATGGAGTGGAGGGTGATTTTTTTTTCTTATTATACATGTAAAGCACTTTATACAAATCTCATCCAGACTAAGTACACAATAAAATAATAGCTGTTGTTACTGTAATAATTTTAATATTTTTGACTGATTTGGGCATAAATTATTAAATGTATGATACATTTATATTAACATAAAAATCAAAGGAGATTATCTCTAGAAATCTCTTAGAGATCCGGTATTTCTCAAAATGTGTTTCTCAGAACACTGTTTGCACAGGCTGTTTATAGATCATTCAAGAAATAAGGTTTCCTTCCTTAATTCTATTCGAGTCATGCTGCACACTATATCCCACTCTTGGACATCTGAAATTCATATTAGCCTATTAAAGGCTCTAAGAAGTCCTGCAATAAAGATAATCTACTTAACTTTGTTTAGCCTGGTGTTCTCCAGTTATATATGACTGCAAAGTTTTTTTTGTGTTCGCCAAACAAATGCTGCAATTAATATGTCGTGAAATTTAATTTGGGATATGTTAACCCAGCTCCTGCCTATCATTTTACAAATGATTAAAGTGAGACTCGAAGAGGAGAAGGACCTGCAGCAAGCCCACCAAGCTAGCTATGGCCATGGCTGAGTGTGAGGCAGCAAGTGGAATGGAGATTGTGAAGAGTGTCTCATAAAAGATCTAAGTGCATCCACAGACTTTTCACACTATTCACCTACTTCAGTTCAATACAACCTGAAGGCCTTTGTTCCAAAGAGTCCACCGGAAGAGTTATGTCTATACTCCCTGTCTGCCCTTCTCTATCTCCTCCAGTCTACACTAATCAGGCTTCAGATCCCACTGTTTAGCCAAAACTGCTGTTATCAAAGTCATCAAGGAACCTAATGGTAACAAATTCAGTGATCATTACTCTGTCTTCATGTTACATGACTTTTTGGTAGCATGCAACACAATTGGCCATTTCCTTTTTCTTGAAATACTCTCCTTTCACATACTATGGAGTCTTTTGGTTTTCCTTCAGCAACCCTTGCCAGGGTTCATTGTTTCTTTTTATGATATCATTATTGTTTGTTTAGTGAATTTTCTGAACAAAATCTGTAAAGTCTGTATTCTTTGTCATGTGTGACCACTGAAGTCTCTTTTTGGTTAGTTTAGTGGTCAACTAGTGGTTAGACAGAGATGTCTTTAAATGTCTGGAAACAATAAGCCTCTCAATCTTTGTTGAGGAGCTGTATGTACATGTTGGAGCATTCTGGCAGACAGTTATCAA
Source organism: Sus scrofa (assembly GCF_054392235.1). Classification (NCBI taxonomy): domain Eukaryota; kingdom Metazoa; phylum Chordata; class Mammalia; order Artiodactyla; family Suidae; genus Sus; species Sus scrofa. The sequence goes on from NC_139401.1 coordinate 122,562,406, forward strand.
CTCTGCCTTAGCCTTCACTTCCTGCTTGCATATAGGTTCAAGGCTGTCCAGTGGTGAGAGATCAGAGCCTTCTCAGGTGAGAGGTGGGGTCTTCTCTGGTGCAGATATGCACAGTCTTGTTCAGGTGCACAGTCCTTCATGTGCACATGGCCTTCTAGATTCCCCGGAATATGTCAGATCTCTTCAGAGGCCCTAGTGGACATCTCATTTCTCAGATTTTCTTTTTAAGCTTTTTGGTTAGTCTTTTGTTTGCCCTGGGCTTTATATACTGCCTCAGGAGGCCGTTTTGTTAAACCATTGCTGCCGATTGTTTTTGCCAAATACCCTTGTGGAAAAAGCTGTTAGCTCTAGGCATACTTGAGTCCAGCAGTGCTCTCTTTACTCTATGTCCTGAATCCCACCGCTTCTCACCACCCTACTACCATCACTCTGATCCAAGCCACCGTCATTTCTCACCTGAATTACTGTCATAATCTCCTGTTAACTCCTGACTCCATTCTTCTACTCCTATAATTGATTCTGTATACAGCAGACCTTTTAAAAATATTTATTGAAAACAAATGCTTTAACATTAAGTAGAGAGTAGCAGATCAACCTATGGTGGTAGAGTATTCATTCATTTATTCATTCATTTAACAAGCATTTGCTGAGCTCCTACTATATACCAGACATTGTGCTGCATGCTGTAAATATACAACTCCTTGGCACAACTTATAATGATTACTTTTATTTCATGTATCTTCCATTAGACTATAAACCCTATGTGGGTAGGAGTTGTTTTGTCTTATTCACCCATGTATTCCTGGCATCCAGCACAATACCTGCATAGGAGCTCAGTAAATACTTGTTTTTTTTATGATTTTTATTTTTTCCATTATAGTTGATTTACAGTGTTCTATCGATTTCTACTATATAGCAAAGTGACCCCATCATATATATATATATATATACACACACACATTATACATATACATATATATACACACATATGCATATACATATATATACACACACATATATATACACACATATATACATATACACATATGTATGTGTGTGTGTGTGTGTGTGTGTGTGTGTATATATATATATATATATATTCTTTTTCTTACATTATCCTCCACAATGTTCCATCACAAGTGACTGAATATAGTTCCTGGTGCTATACAACAGGATCTCATTGCTTATCCACTCCAAATGCAATACTTTGAATCTATTAACCCCAGAATCCCAGTCCCTCTCCTTCCCTCTCCCTCCCCCTTGGAAACCAGAAGTCTCTTTTCAAAGTCCATAATTTTCTTTTCTGTGGAAAGGTTCATTTGTGCCGTATATTAGATTCCAGATATAAGGGATATCATATGGTATTTGTCTTTCTCTTTCTGACTTACTTCACTTAGTATGAGAGTCTCTAGTTCCATCTACGTTGCTGCTAATGGCATCATTTTGTTCTTTTTGATGGCTGAGTAGTATTCCATCGTGTGTGTATACACCATATATCTTCTTAATCCAATCACCTGTCAGTGGACATTTAGGTTGTTTCCATGTCTTGGCTATTGTGAATAGTGGTGCAATGAACATACAGGTGCATGTGTCTTTTTTAAGGAAAGTTTTGTATGCATATGTGCCCAAGAGTGGGATTGCTGGGTCGTATGATAGTTCTATATTTAATTTTCTGAGGTACCTCAATACTGTTTTCCATAGTGGTTGTACCAACTTACATTCCCGCCAACAGGGTAGGAGGGTTCCCTTTTCTCCACACCCTTTCTAGCATTTGTTATTTGTGGACTTATTAGTGATGGCCATTCTGACTGGTGTGAAGTGGTACCTCATAGTAGTTTTGATTTGCTTTTCTCTAATAATCAGTGATGTTGAACATTTTTTTCAGTAAATACTTGTTAAATGAATGAATGAGTGAATGCTCTACCACCATAGGTTGATTTGCCACTCTCTATTTAGTGTTAAATCATGTGTATTCAGTGGAGTTTTTCCTCCGTGGCCCATCTGTGCTCCTCAGATGGGGTTAACACACCCTTCTTATTTAGTGATGTGTGACTACTTCATGCTTTTTAAATCCTAAAAACCCAAAGAAGTAAGCAAGTCCAGTGGAAACTATTTATGGCACAAGCCTGATGTGAGCAGGAACAGGGCTAGCACATACAGTACCTTTGTGTGAATTGGAGAAAAGTGTCCCTTCAACTCAGGCACCATCCTTAAAGGAAATGGCTTGGTGAGCAGGGCACAGGCTGCATTGCAGACCCCTTCTGCCTTACTCCCCAGCCACATGGCCTTGTACACTCACTGTACAAGATGACCCAACTGAAAGCCACAGCCCTGATCCTGAGGGAAAGTTTGTTAGTGATTTGAGAGGTGCAGTGATGAGGAAGAGCAACAGAGCCCCGGAAGATAGTGCCTGCCTCTGGTGGAAACTGAGCTTCTTTTGCAAGCTGGCTTTTAAAAAACCATTTCAGGAGAAGGGACACATAGATGCTGGCTCAATCATCTCAACTTATGTCGATGGTGAAACATCAAGAACACATATCCTGGAATCCCACAGTCCTGGGTTTACATTCTGGCCCTGCCTCTTACTAACTGTGTGACTTTGGACAGGTGCCTCCATTTTCTCATCTGTAAAATGGTTCATAAGGTCATTATGAATATTAAATAAGATCGTGGGTATCATATATGCTAATTGCAGTGTCTTATATGTAGCAAGTCCTAAATAATCATTACTAATATTGGTACATAATACTATTTTATTATATAAAACATAAAATAGATTTTTAAGAATAAAATGTACAGAAGTTTCAAAGATAGCTTCGAACAGGCAGCCCCTTCCCCTGGCAGCCAGCTTTGAGTTTACAACTTGGGTTTTTATTAAAAGATAGAATTGGCAAGCTTCCCAGATTGTACAGCTGGCCCGGTCCCTAGCCAGCCTGGTGACGGTGTAGGGTGACGAGCAAGGTGACTCACTTGTCCCAGTAGAGGCCTCATCTCCTGTGAAACAGCGGGGGTGGGGGCGGGGATGCTGAACAAGATATAAATAAGGCCCCCAAGAGCCATGCCCATGCCAAACATCCAAGTGCTGTGCAGGCGGCTGGCTGGCTATAGGCCTGTGTCCTCAGGAAGAAGGCACATAGGCACCAGGGATGACTTAGCTCTCTTTGACTGGTCCAGGCTTCCAAGGCAGCTCTTTGCCAGAGGTGGGCACAATCCAGAGCCCTATGGTTCCCTGGGTGCTGTCTAGGTGGCAGACTGGGTGGGCAGCAGGAAGGTGTTGGGCCCAGAGGAGGCCAAGGACATGGAGAGGAGAGAGTCAGCCCAGTGTAAGAGCACCTCTGTGTGCCACCACTTTGTTTCCAATCCAGAAAGACATCTCAGTCCAGGGGAAATGGCTCACATAAACAACCAGAAAGGCAGGCTTGAGAGGGAAAGAAAGGATGGAAGAATAGCTTGGGGTACCAAGCACCGGGACACCTGAGTATTGGCAGAGATGCCACATCCTGTACCCAAGGTCACTCAGGCAGTGGGAATCTCTAAACCCAAGCTGGCTTGATAACACAATGGATATTGACAAGACTAATAACAGTGACAACAGTAGTAATAGTCAGAAGTTGCTAAACATCATAGCCTGGCCCTGTACTAAGTGCCTTCACAGACTACCTTGTTTTGTCCTCCCAACAACCTAGCGAAGTAGGAACCATTACCATCCTTACTTTTACAGAAGAGGAAACTGCGGTTTAAAGAGGTGAAGAAGGCTAACCTAGGTCAAGCAGTGGAACCTGCATTTGAACCAAGATCTCCCTGATACTAAAGTTCCTAACCCCAAATCAGAACACATAGCCTAACATTCCACAAACCTGGGGGTCATCAGACATCTCCAGGAGGAAAATTCAGGCCCTTCGGTCACCACCCCCCTGCACAGCCTGGGCTTTGACCTCTGAGAGGCCCAGTTTTTCCTTCCTTCCTTCCTTCCTTCCTTCTTTGTTCAGCTCTATCTTTTACTATCATGTAACTTACTAGCTATGCAGCCTTGAGCAAGGGCTTAGTACAAAGCCTGGAACACAGCAAGCACTCCGTACTGTTAGCTGGTTATTATTTTAGTAATTAGTCTCCCTGAGCCTGTTTCACTTGGATAAAAATGGGATAGTAGAGCCCACACTATCTACCTCACAGGCTTATTGTGAGGTCAGAGGAGATGATGAATAAAAAGGGCTTTGTAAACTGAGAAGGTCAATATGAATGCACTATGCTCTCATTAATGCATTTATTAGTCCCTTCAACAAACTTGTCTTAAAGGATTATTATGGGCTAGGGTAGATACTAAGCTGAAATAGAGGTTCTGCCTTTGTACCTTTACATTCTCCCTGAAAATCTTAATGGTTATGTCTTTGTGTACTGGGCATACACATTTCTCTAATAAACAGTGATGTTGAGCATTTTTGAACATGTTGAGGGCAGAGATTTTCACTGCCATTTCACAGATGAGGTGAAGTAACATGTCCCAAATCATAGAGTAATGTGGAATTAATAATAATAGGTATCTGTGTGATCTTGGGCAAGTTTCTTAACCTCTCAATGATAGGCTGAATAATGGCCCCACAAATATTTAGGTCCATATCTCTGGAACTGTGTGTATTACCTTATGCAGAGAAAAGGACTTGCCCATGTGATTAAATTAAGGATTTTGAGATGAAGAGATTGTCCCCAATAATCTGGGTGGTCCCTACATGCAGTCACGTGTATCCTTGTAAGAGAGGGGCAGAGGGAGATTGGACACACAAGAGAGGAGATGACAGTGTTGTAGGGTGATCAGAGATTAGGGTGATGTGGCCAAAAGCCAAGGGATTCTGGCAGCCACCAAAGCTGGCAATGGCAATGATGGATGCTCCTGGGGGTGGCTCAGCTGACACCTTGATTTCTATCTAATAATACTGACTTTGGACTTTTGGCCTCCAGAATTATTCTGTGAGAGATCATTTTCTTTTGTCTTAAGCCAACAAGTCTGTGGTCCTTCATTACAGCGGCCATAAGAAATGGCTAATATGCTCTTCATGCCTCAATTTCCTCACTTGGAAAATAGGGTTCATTTTAAGATCCATTACATAAAGTTGTTGTAAGGATTCATTGGGTCAATACATGCAAAGGACTTTCAAACAATGCATATCATATGGTAATCACTGTATGAGTATTAGCTATTGTCACTGTCATTGTTGTTTGTCATTGTTGTTATTACCAACAGAGTATTTATTATATGCCAGGTCCTATACTTGGGTCTTTAGACACATTTCTTCCAGCAAGTGAAATTGCTGCAGTTGCAACTCAAATGTCTGGATCCCAAAATCATGTGTTTATTTTTCACATTGAATTATAGTTATTATCACATAAAGGTCCTATGAAAGAAGTTTATCTCCAGCCTTTGCAGCATCTCTATTCTACTCCTAGCCCACAACCTACTATCCCAGAATTCAGGGCTTCCTGGACAGGAATTCTACATTAGGAGGGCAGGTGCTTCTTGGTGATTGAGTCCAGCCCATCCCCAGCTCTGAGCTCCCTGCTGGAAATGCTGGACAGGGGTGAGATGGAATGAAGCACAGTTCCCTCCTGGGATTGAAATAGCATCTCCTATTCCCAGGACTGAGGGCATCACTGCCTTTCTCATTTCTCCTCTAAGCATCTGGCATATGTTAGCATTCCATAAATATTTGGTGAATTACTGCATATCCCTGGGATGGTCAGAAGACAAAATTCCATTACCTGAACAGAGACGTTGAGGCCCACCCATGTGACATGAGTTCATGGATCATGGCATCAGCAGGAATGAGATGGTTACCAAAGGGGTGACTTGAGGAGAGTCTAAGGGGGGACTACTTACAAAGGTGTTTGTTGGCTTGGTAAAGGGAACCCACAAGGGATGGTGAAAGACCCTGAATCTAGCCATGACAGGGAGAAAGACTGTGTCAGAAGTTCTAAGAACAAAGCAATGGGTTACACCCCAGCTGGAAGGAGCAAGGGGAGGGAATAGACACGGAACCCAGTGAAAGCTGTAGCTATGGCAGCAGGAGATGTGGATTTCGGTGAAAGATTGTGAACCTGTGGCCCAGTGTCTTAGTCTATTCCAGCCACTATAACAAAATATCATAAGCAGGGTGTCATAAACAAATTTATTTCTCACAGTTCTGGAGGCTGGGAAGCTCAGGACGAGGGCACTGGCACATTCAGAGGCTGGTGAGGACCTGCTTCCTGGTTCAGACTGTGGTCTTTTCGCTGTGTCTTTAAATAAGCTCTCTGAGCCTCTTTTAGGGCACTAACCCCCTTCATGAGGGATCCACCCTCATGACCTAGTCACCTCCCAAAGGCTACACCTCCAAATACCATCACACTGGGGATTAGGTTTCAGTTTAGGGATTTGGGGGTGAAAGGGACACAAACATTCAGTCTATAGCACCCAGACAGTAAGGGAGCCAGGGGAGTAGATATCCCATTCTCTCTTTCCTTCTACCCTTCAGTCTTCTGCCAGGGCTTTTCATTGGCCAAACCCAACCAGAAGCCAGAGGGCGAGGGAGCCCGGGTGCAGTCCACATGGATCTCCTGGGGCAGAGAGCAGGATGGAGAGTAGTGGAGAGTGGATCTGGAGGGACAGGTGGAGAACATCTAGCATGGCTCTTGTCCCAAGGTCATCCAGCAAGACCAGAGTTGATGCTGAAAACAGGACTTTTGGTGACTCTGGATTCATTCCCTGAGACTATCATGCTTGTAAACTACCTAGTCTCACGATGCATTTAGTGACTGGCCAAGTGCTTATTTTCCTTTATTCTTAGAACTTCTGACACAGTCTTTCTCCCCATTGTCAATGGATCCGGAAAGTAAAATCTTTCTAGCATTTCTCAATTCTTTTAATTGATTTTTTTGTGACATCTCATTTTTAATTATACTTTCCACAGGCCATAAAGGAATTAATATAGAGGATAAATTAATAAAATCTCTGTAGTATTCCTGCAGGCTATACTTACGCGAAATTAGAATTCTATAGATTTTTCTGAAAATTTTGGTTGATGATAAATTAGATTTAGAAATGGGAAAAAATTTTTTTCCCTGGGAGGTTGAGCTTAATGGCCTGGAGATATGTTGGCAAAGGACAAATGAATTCTGACCTGTCTGCTGCAGATATTACAGGCATCAGATGCTTTATTCACAGGGCCGGAAAGCTCTGGCCCCTCTGCCTCTGAGCCTTCAAGGTGGCCACTCACCAGTATATCCAGTTGACCCCTGGACAAGGCAGGAGTTAGGGGCACTGCCCCTCCACACAGCTGAAAATCTGCATAGAACTTATAGTTGGCCCTCCATATGTATGCGGTTCCTCTGTATACGTGGATTCAACCAACCATGGATCATGTAGTATTGTAGTATTTACTGTTGAAAAAAATCCACGTGTAAGTGGACCTGCGCTGTTCACACCTATATGGTTCAAAGGTCAGCGATACTTAGCACACACAGGTCAGAAGGATTGGTGGCCGGAGCCGGGATCTGAAGCCAGCCAGCTCTGAGTTGGTTCCCTGCTCTGCTACTCCCTTGTGGCGTGACTTTGGCCAAGTCTTTTCATCTCTCTGAGCCTCCGTTTGCCCTCTGACGAAGCGGGGCTATGATGTGCCTCCCTTTCCAAGATGCTGTGAGGGTGAAATGAGGTCAAGCCATGGAGTCCTTGGTGTGTGGCCTGGGGGATGGTGAGCACGCCAGAAATGACACAACTGCCTGTGGGAGCCTCTCTCTTCCCCCACCCCTCCTGGTGCCCAGCCAGCTGGTGTCACACTGGGATGTAATCCCAATGGGTCCCTATCCCAACCTCCGCACCCAGCTCTGGCTCCCTTACATCCAGCAGCCTTCTGAGCCTGTTCCTGGCATTTTGGCTCTCAGCTGTCCCATGCTCTTTTCAGCTTCGGTCGTTGTTTTGGCCTCAGTGCCCCTTCCCCCACTGTCTCAGGTCAGGACTCCCTGCTACGGTCTTGGCCTCCTAGAACTCCGGCTCTCAGCCAGGCCAGCCCTGGGTCCCCAGGAAGCAAGGGGACTGGGCTGGTCAGGTTCAGAGAGGGTCTTCAGCAATCATGCAGTCCAATCCAGCCCCTCACAGACAGGAAGGAGGCTTTGGGGGAAAGTCGAGGTGGTAGCATCAGTCAGCCCGGAGTGGGAGTTCCAATTCTGCCATGTACTAGCTGCGAGATCTCATGCAAGTCATTTAACGTGGATTTCCTCGTCTGTAGAGTGGCAGAAGATAGAACCTACCTCCTGGGCTTGGAGGGAGGACGGAGTGAGGCACTGTTTGGAGAGTGCTTAGAGCGCTACTCCACGCCGATGACGTCCCCCACCCCACTCAGCAGTCCAGCAGTGGACGCCGAGGGTCTAAGCGACAAGACTCTAGCTCGGCACAAAGGCACCCACGCTAGACACTTGCTGCAAAGCCTCCTCCGTCTTTTGCACCCTCTCCCTCCACCCCACCAGCACCTCTGTCTTCTCCGCCCATCCCATTCCCGCCTCCTGCCATGGCCACGTTTCCCCAGAGCTCTAAGGATCACTTAGCAGCTGAGCAAGCGTGTGGTTGAGTTTTTCACTCGTTTGTTTCCATTCATATTCCTCATACTTATGTGATTGGGCCCAAGACAGGGCTTGTAGGTTATTTATTTATTTAGGACAGGAAGATAGAACAGTTTTTCTCCTCAGTAGGATCAGCCTGGCAGCCCAGGGGTTGGCAAATGGGCCTCCAGCATAAGAGGCCGCCCCTGCCTTGTGGGTTTTCATGCCATCATTGCCTGGCCTGCCCAGGTAGCCCCCAGGCTCGTCCTTGTGAGGGGCAGCCCCATATGCATCGACGGTCAACCCCGAAGAGTGCCCAGCTCCCCACATCTAGCAGATGGACAGAAGCTCAGAGAGTAGAGGTGGTGTGACTTGCCCAAGGTACGTAGTAGGCAAACAATAAATGTTTGCTGAATAAATGAAGGATCCCATGAGGTAGCTGTTATTTATCCCCGCTTTACAGCTGGAGGCACAGAGAATGCGTTTTGCTTTACACCACGTGGTTGGGATGCAAACACAAGGCAGTCTGATCTTAGAGCTGTAACCGGATCTGCTGCGCTGTGCTTCCTTTGGACGCAGAGGGCTTCTTGGTTTGCCAGAAGGAAGCCCTGAGACTGGAGCTGGCTGTGGAACTGGAAGCTTCCTGGCCATTTACCAGGACTCAGCACCCAACTCTGGGGAGCAAAGGGAGCCACAGGCAGGATGTAAAAGCCAGGGTATAGAGCGTTTTAGCTTCTGATTTGGGACATGTGGGCAGGTGGCCCCAGCCCTGCCCATCCAGCACCCTACCAGCCTTCCAGACAGACATTTCCCAGAGATGAGAGAAGGTCCATGTTCAAATCCTCCTTTCTTTGTCTTTCTTACTCTCACTGAAAAGAGCTAGGGCTTCTTCTTCTTCTTTTTGTCTTTTTAGGGCCACGCCCATGGTATATGGAGGTTCCCAGGCTAGGGGTCCAAACGGAGCTGCAGCTGCCAACCTATACCACAGGCACAGCAATGCCAGATACGAGCCACATCTGTGACCCACACCACAGCTCATGGCAACGCCAGATCCTTAACCCACTAAGCGAGGCCAGGGATTGAACCTGCATCAAGTCCTTAACCTGCTGAGCCACAAGAGGAACTCTTTTTTTTTTTTTTTTTTTTTTTTTAAAGCTAGTGCGTCCTCAATACTGAGATTGGCTCAACCCTGTCTCTGGTCACCTGACATCCTGGCCACCTTCTAAAGCCTTTGGACCTTGTCCACTACCTCCTACCTCTGGAGCTTTGGCCTCTGGCTCATAGTCCGTCTGCCCTTGTCCCTGGCCAGAATCTTTGGGGACTTCTGTGTGTTTTGTGATGACCCTGCAAACATCCGAGGCTCTGGGTTCCTTGACCTTCTTACTTTCAATGATTTTCCCTTTTCCTTCACTTGGCCCGTAGAAACGCACCAGAGGCCTCGGCGTCTCAGAACTGCTGCCACCACCCCGTGATCTCAGACTTGGCAGTTGCTCCCAGCTTGTTCACCATCCCCCTGTCCCCTCGCGCCTTGGCTGCTGAAGCTGCTCTTGCTTCGTGCCCCTTGCATTCTTCAATTCCCCTGGCTCCCCTGAGCCTCCTCGTCTTCCAGACAGTGGACCAAACTTCTCCTAGAGTGAGCCATTTCAGCCACGCTGGCCACAACTCTCTTCTAGAAACTCTCCTGTCTGAACTTCCAGTGGGACAATGCTGCTGATCCACGGCTCCACCCAGGCTGCCTGGCCTCCCCTCTGCCTGTTGTGCTGGCCTCTGTGGATCCAGCCTCCGTGCTCTGCTCTCCTCCGACCCAGGCCTCCCCTGCCCCTTCCCTCCAGCAGAGACCCTCGCCATTGACCCACGAGGGTGTCTAGGCTCCTCAGAGCTCTCTCCTGCATTTCCCTAATGAAGCTGCACCCCCCAGAATCACCGACAGCCTCCTCCCCAGCCAGTGCAGTGGCCTTGTACGTGCTTTTGTATTTCCTCAAAGGTACATGCTTTTGTATTTCCTCAAAGGTACATGCTTTTGTATTTCCTCAAAGGTACATGCTTTTGTATTTCCTCAAAGGCAGCATTTTTTTTTTCAGGATAGATAGAATTTGGGTGAGAGGGATGTGTTCAAAAGTCTTTCTGCCCACCGCCGTGGACAACTGGGGGGATCTGGCTGTCAGACCATTGGTAGGAAAATCAACCGCCTCCTTCATCCCAGGCCCTGCACTGGGTGCTGAAAGTGCCGCAGAGATGAGGTGCCTTAGGCAGCTCCTGGGTTCACGAGGCAGGACCATATCTAGGAGGTAGGAGGGCAAGGGAGGGTGACAACAGGTGGTTTTGAAGCCAGACAAAATCACCTGCAAATTCTGACTAACTAGCAATGTTACTTTGGACAAGTCACTTCGTATCTCTGAGCCTTAGTTTCCGCGTCTGTGAAGCGAGAGTAATCGTGGCGCTCGTTTTATTTCTGAGCTATGTTTATATTCTTCAGTGTCGGGAAATTGGGGAATCATAGTAACCCAGCTAAAAACGGGGACATTCAAAAATGGCTGCTATGAGCTGAATTGTGGGTGCTCCCCTCTGCCCAAAGTCCTGTGTTGAACCCCTAACCCCAATGTGATTGTATCTGGAGATGGGGTCTTGAGGTGGTAAAGTTAAATGAGATGATGAAGGTAGAGCCCTCATCTGATAGGACTGTGGCCTGATTAGGAGAGGAAGATGCTCTCTCTCTCTGTCTCTCTCTTCTCTCTCTCTCCATCGTGTGAGGACACAGCAACAAGGCAGCCGTCTGCAAGCCAGGAGGAGAGGGCTCACCAGAAACCAATCAGCCAGCACATTGGTCTTATACTTCCCAGCCTCAGAAACTATGAGACATCATTTCTGTCGTGTAAGCCTGGTTCGTGGCATTTCGTTATGGCAGCCTGAGCGGACGGCTACCGTAGCCTGCCTTGCAATATGGGGATTTGAGCCCGCCAGTAAAGATGGCAGGTGGACTCGAAAAAAAGCCAAACTCATAGAAACAGAGAATAAAGTGGTGGTTACTAAGAAATGAAGGGTAGGCAGAATGGGACAGATGTCGTTTAAGGGTACAAACTTGCAATAAGTAGTGAGTAAGCCTGAGAGTGTACTAATAATGTTATTATATGTTATTAATATATTATAACATATATTAATATAGTATTTATATAGTATATTATTATTAATATATTATATATTGTATAATCACAGTACAGTGAATTTGGACAACAGTGTTGAATTGTAATCATCAAACTTGCTGAGAGACTAAAAGTTAACTTTTCTAGCAACTGAAAAGAAAGGATAATTATGTAACATGACAGGTGCTAATTGTTGCTACATGGCAATCATATTACAATATAAAATTTATCAAATTAACATATTGCACACTTTAAATTCGCACAATGTTATATGTCAAGTATATTGTAATAAGAAAAAAAACAAAGATGGTAGAACAGGCTTTATCCTAAGGAATGCACAGAAACAGTCAACCTGGTAGCTTAAGCTGAAGCATTGGTAAAAGCCAAAATGTTAAAACTTGGTTAAAACTCAACATCTGAGTGCCTAGGCTAAACTTACTATAAATTTTAATATGATTTTATTTATTTTCATGTAAATCTATGTGCATTCACACAGAGAAAGCCTCGAGTCAAATATTTGCAGAACTCCTGAAACAATTTCTCTGAACCCTTGGGTTCATGGCCACCATTTGCAAACAATTGTACTGGAAAATAACGATGCGTGGAAAGCCAAATGCTTAAAATGTACAGAAAGACTGGCTCCAGCAGATCCAGAGGAAGGAAACATAGGCCAGTCCAATTCCTAAGTAGGTATTTTCTCAAAAAATTTAAAGGAGAGGCTTTCTGAGGATGAACTGCTTTGCAGTCTTTTGGAAGGGGTGTGGGCAAGTGAATAGAAAACGAGTGAGGTTATTTTTGTAAAGGAATATGCTAGAATGGCTTTCTGGAATTTCTCTCTCAGAATGATGCAACTGGGTAGCAGCATCCCAAGCATCACTTTTTTTTTAATTTATTTTTTTCCCACTGTACAGCAAGGGGATCAAGTTATCCTTACATGTATACATTTTTTCCCCACCCTTTGTTCTGTTGCAACATGAGTATCTAGACATAGTTCTCAATGCTACTCAGCAGGATCTCCTCGTAAATCTATTCTAAGTTGTGTCTGATAAGCCCAAGCTCCCGATCCCTCCCACTCCCTCCCTCTCCCATCAGGCAGCCACAAGTCTGTTTTCCAAGTCCATGATTTTCTTTTCTGTGGAGATGTTCATTTGTGCTGGATATTAGATTCCAGTTATAAGTGAGATCATATGGTATTTGTCTTTGTCTTTCTGGCTCATTTCACTCAGGATGAGAGTCTCTAGTTCCATCCATGTTGCTGCAAATGGCGTTATGTCGTTCTTTTTTATGGCTGAGTAGTATTCCATTGTGTATATATACCACACCTTCCGAATCCAATCCTCTGTTGATGGACATCTGGGTTGTTTCCATGTCCTGGCTATTGTGAATAGTGCTGCGATGAACATGTGGGTGCATGTGTCTCTTTTAAGTAGAGTTTTGTCTGGATAGATGCCCAAGAGTTGGACTGCTGGGTCATATGGAAGTTCTATGTATAGATTTCTAAGGTATCTCTAAACTGTTCTCCATAGTGGCTGTACCCAAGCATCACTTTTAAGGTCTGTCAGTTCATGGAAGAACAAAATACACCTATTAAACCATTAGAATGTTATGCCCTCAAATCAATTGAGAAAAATACCTTGCAATATATCCATATATCATGAAAGGGGCTGTATTTTTTCAGCTATTTTCTTTGAGTCAGTGAGCAACTCCCTTCTATTTCATGACTTCTTTTTTCCTTCCCATATCCACTCTTTCCTCCCTAGAGTCCATCCTCCACTTATCAGCCAGAAGAATTTTTTTGTCTTCTTTTTTTTTTTTTTTTTTCAGGGCTGCACCTGCGGCATATGGAGGTTCCCAGGCTAGGGGTCGAATCGGAGCTGTAGCCTCCAGCCTGCACCACAGCCACAGCAACATGGCATCCAAGCCACATCTGTGACCTACACCACAGCTCATGGCAACGGCAGATCCTTAATCCACTGAGCGAGGCCAGGGATTGAACCCGCATCCTCATGAATACTAGTCAGGTTCATTACTGCTGAGCCATGATGGGAACTCCTCAGCCAGAAGGATTTTTAAGATGACTTTTGGGAGTTTTGAAAAAAAAAAAAAAAAGCAACATGCCTTGGGGACATTTGACATGAAAAGCCTACACCCCTTCCTACCTGCTACCCTTCTATCTGAGTATCACAAATTTATTCCTATACATTTTCTCTCTTTGTCCTTTAAAATATTTTCCTGTCAAACTATCACGAATGTGTCTAGACCATCCGTTTCCTTTGCCCCCACTCCCCGCACATTTTCAGCACATGCCACCTCTTGGTTATCACTTTGATGTGTGGTGCTTCGAGTCGGCTTTGAAGGGCAGTGACACGGGATCATGAGAATCATTGAGTCAAGACCTGGGAAGTCAGCGCTCTGCTGCCCAGCAGCTGTTTACTGGCCGTCCACAGGCAAAGCACCGCACATGACCCCTCAAAACTGCAGAGGACATGCCCTGTATGCCCCTCACAAGCTCTTGACTTGTGCAAGCCCCACCTCTGCCCCCCATTGGCTTTCTGACCCCAAGCAAGGCCCTTATTTGTGCTTGTACATCAGTTCCCTCATCTATCCCATGCGGAGACTCAAACACATGACCTCTCCGACCTTTTACAGGTTTCCCACTGCAGGAAGCAATGATGCCCTGGAACTCGGCTTCCTCACCTTGCATTGCGGAACTTCCGTGGGCTGAACGACAGGAAAAAAAAAATCACACTGACCTAATCACACTGGTTACAACTCTAGGTTAGAACAATATCTGTACTCAACTCCTTCTACTTTCTTCTTTCCTCCTAGGTTTGCCTCATGCTCCCTAGATAGTCCCGTGTCTGTTCCTTTTTATCCTGCATCCTTAGAAGTTAGGAGGAGACAGTCATCAGAGCATCTTCCCAGGAAAGAGTCCATAGACATGGGTGCGTGGAGCCTTAAAGATGAATCTCCCTTTAATAAGCATACTTCTCTTGGGAAGGGCTGTCTCCAAAAGATCCCAGAAAAAAGTCACAGTTTTATCTACCCCAAGATGCCAAATTACTTTAAAAAATGAAAAAAAAATCCCTTTTATTTTCTCAGTCTAGATCAGTTCTCCCTGTGGGACATTAGCAAATAAGATAACTAAGTGCTAATGAAGTATAGAGAAAGGAGAACTATTCCTAATGATTAGTCTCATCTTTTTAATATTTGAGATCATCGTGTTTCTTATTAATATTAGAATTAGGTATTGTTAAATATGGTTAATAATGATAACAATAATAGTCTTTCTAGGCATCTCACTTCTTCTTCACCTGGGAATGACTTAACGGTGTGTTACACAGTCTGTAAACTCTGCCCCAAGAATTTTGATAATGTGGGTCACTCCATTTCTCAAGTACACATGCATTACCTGAAATAATGAAAGACTTGCTATGAGAAACATGTAGGTGAGTGGCTGTGCTGAACTCAACCTCCTTTTCTGGTTTTCCCCCTTGGGAGGAGTTGACTGTGGCCATACCATTGTACCATCACCGAAACCCTCATCTCGGTGCCCTAGTGACATGCTATGAAGAGGAAGGAAAGCATTTCATTTTACAGACTTGTTCCTTAGGACTTTATTTGACAGTCTGATAAAAGGGGAGGTGGTGAGGTTGCATGGAATATTGAAGGACGCTTTGCTAAGTGACTGGGAGGAAAAGGAAATTCTTTTCCAGTCAAACTCCTGATTACCTACTATGGTTCAAAGGAGGAAACCCAAAGTTGTACATGACTGTGAGTGTTCTGTCTGCCACGCTCAAGAGAGGGTAGAAATGGACAAGTTTGAAGCCAGGTTGCATCAGTATTGATGTACAAATGTGGATGATTTGGCTTCTTGGGGTGCATTTTTAGGTGACTAACTGAATTCTTGAAGCAAATTCTGTAATGACTGGATTACTGATGCTGCCTCTTGGCATTGACAGAATTAACCAGATAGTTGCCAACCCTTATATAGCTTTGTACCATGGAGTATACTATCCAAGCTGAACTTTCACGGAAAGTTCCCGTGAACGATGACTCATTCATCAAACATCGCAGGTTAAGCTAAGAGAGCAGCAACAGGTCCATGTCGTTGGGTTTACCAGTTACAAGAATCATGAGCATTTAGGTCAGGCCCTTACATTCGACTGGTTAGCATCCAGGATGCACAATTAATGGAAAGTATCATTGCTTTATTTGTTATAACATCTAACCATGCATTTTACTATCCAGAAAGACTTTGGAAATAATAATGGTAATATAATTTTGTTTTGGCTTTAGTCAAAAGAAAACCTACCTAAAACTCATCTAACTAAATTTTATTTCACTAACATTTATTCATGTAATGGGAATTTACCTGCTGGATTTGGTTCATGGACTGTGTCTTCTACTAGAATTTCTTTTTTTCCTCCTCTGTTGTTGTAATAACTGAAAGTATAACAGCAAAAAAAAGTTTGTAATATACTTCTTCAAAATTTATTTCTGGGGAGTTCCCATTTTGGCTCAGTGGTAACGAACCCAACTAACATCCATGAGGACATGGGTTTGATCCCTGGCCTCACTCATTGAGTTAAGGATCCAGTGTTGCTGTGGCTGTGGTGTAGGCCAGCGGCTGCAGCTCTGATTTGACCCCTAGCCTGGGAACTCTACATGCCACAGGTGCAGCCCTAAAAAGACAAAAAAAAAAAAAACCAAAAAAGGTTCTTTCTGTTACTTGGGATATGCATCCACACTGCTCCCTTTGCACACCATTTGAGACAACCAAATAATATAGAGCTAGGAAGCAGTCACACACGCAAGGGACAAAGAATAAGAAAAAAAAGGAGAAAATAGGTAGAAATAATTAAAGGCCTGAGAGTCATTCTATTACTCTTCACCAACACACACACACACACACACACACACAAAACAGGCATCTTATTATCTACCTTATTCATTTTAAAGAAAAACTCATGACTCAGGAACAAAATATGCTTTTAATATTCAAATTGTCTGACAGAAGCAAATAGTGTACATCTCACATTTGTCTTCAAAGAGATGATGTATTATTTTCATATTTACCATATGTTTTCTTTTCTTTCTTTCTTTTTTTTTTTTTTTTTTTTGCTTTTCAGGGCTGCTCCTACAGCATATGCAGGTTCCCAGGCTAGGGGTCAAATCAGAGCTACAGCTACTGGCTTACGCCACAGCCATAGTAGCTCAGGATCTGAGCCGCGTCTGTGACCTACACCACAGCTCACGGCAACGCCAGATCCTTAACCCGCTGAGCGAGGCCAGGGATGGAACCTGCATCCTCATGGATGCTAGTCAGATTCATTAACCACTGAGCCATGACGGGAACTCCCCATTTAGCATATGTTTTCTAAAGGCTTTTAGATCTTTTCTTACTGCTCCTTCCCCAACAGTCCCCTGGACTCAGCATAAGCAGCCCCCTTTGGATTTCCAGAACAGGGGAAGCAGTGGCAGGATGGGCCTCTTCACTCTTCCTCACTGCAGCCACTATTTTTTGAGCACCTACTTTGTGCCTGCAGCTACGAGTGAGGCATTTAACATAGCTTTACTGAATTTAATCCTCTCGGCAGCTCTAAAAGATGGATAGTATTTCTGTTAGTACTTGCTTTTCTAACTTTGTGTCTTAAATTGTTAAATGGCAGTAAGAACAAAGCTATAGGAAAGGAGGTACTAAAAAATTTACTATAATTATAGCTCTAAAGATACTTTTGGGTACTCCTGATAGAGGCATGGAAAACATTAATTGGAAAAGTTGTTTAAACTTTGTGATAGGCAAACTTCTTAGATGGCCCCAATAATTCCCACACTCTGATACCTACACTCTTATATAAGCCCCTCCCCTTGAATGTAGGTGGAGCTTGTTACTTGCTTCTAACCAATAGAATATGCAAAGGTGGTAGGATTTTGCAGATGTAAATAAGGCCTCTCTAGGTTAACTTTGAGTTGATTAAAAGTAGATTATCTTGGGTGGGCTTGACTTAATCAGATGAGCCCTTTAAAAGAGGTTCCAGGCTTTCCCTGAAAAAAAGGCTCAAAGGAGGCAGACTCTCTCCTGCTGGCCTGGCAGAAGAAGCTGCCATGAGTTCTACTTCAGCAAGAAAATGAATTCTGCTAACATCCATATGACCATGGAAGAGACCCTTGAGCCTCAGATGAGATCCTAACCGCAGCTAATATCTTAATCGCAGCTTTGCGAAAGCCTGAGCAGAGGACCCAGCTACACTGTCCCCAGATTCATGACCCATGGAAACTATGAGATGATACATGGGTGTCATTTTAAGCCACTACATTTATGGTCATTTGCTATAAGGCAATAGAAAAAAAATATAAAGTTCATGAGCCTTACCAGGAGGGCTAGCTAGTCACACTTCAAGAAGAGGTTGAAAAGATTTAGTAGGAAGTGCTTTAGCTAGTTCAGCATTATTTGGGTAGTGATAAGAACTTGGTCTCTGGGGTGAGATAGGCTTGAGTTCTGACGCTTACTAGCTGTTGGACTCTAGCTAAGTCATTAGATCTCTCCCAACTGCTTTCCCACTATTGATGCCGTTTTCCGTGGTAATGTTTCTGTTGCCATTTAACAGTTGGAGACATGAAATTACAAAGGGTTTGACTTGCTTACAGAAGCAAATAGGGTCTAATTGGGGTTAATCCAAATACTGAATTCTCCAGGCCCGGGCTTCAATGGGGTAAGGTTTTGTAAAATGAATTCCTGGGCCATTCTTGTTTTAGGCAAGGCAGAAATGGTGCGGACTGGAATGGGTGTAAATGCATTTTGGGGCCTCTTTAGTCGCTCCATTTTTAGGCTTCCGGAGTGTTTGCTGACTGTTCTTACTCCCTATTCGATTAGCCGAAGGCAAATAAATGAATTATCAAATGTTAGGAAGGGGAAATGGTCTGTTGACAGTCAGACCCTACTCGCCTCAGAGTCAGGACCAGAACCCGTGTTCTTTGGCCCTCCCGGCCCTGCTCCTTCAACTATATTATCCTTCTCCTCCTAGAGTTTCTCCTGATTTGCTCTGAGGCCCTAGAAAATAATTTCCACACTTGGTTTCTTTCTTTGTTGTTTCGCCCAAGGCCTGTATCCTTTAACTTGATTACATCTTGTCTTCCTGATAGAAAGTAATTTCAGCAAGTGCTTAGCTCTAATGGTTGCCTCCAATGCAGACTGCCAGCACGTACTCACAAATCCCACAGTGCAATTCATCTCCGTGATTTTTTACTTCCTGCTTGCCCCAAGATGCATACCTGGCTCACACACACTTTCAGTAGAAGAAAAGTCAAGGTAGGAGAAGAAGATATAATGAAAAATACACTCACTGGGAAGCAAAAAAAAAAAAAAAAAAAAAAAAAGTGAAGATAGAGCTTAGTGGATTGCCGGAAGGGCAGTGTTGTTTCTCTTGCTTGACAAAATCCTACTCATCTTTCAAAACCCAGCTTAGTTGACACCTCATCTAGGACTCATTCTCTGTCCCACCTCAGGCAGAGTTTATCTCTTTCTTCCTCCCCCATGTTCCCATTGCATTTTGATGAGAACCCTTTGGTATTTATTAAGTGTTGCCTTGTACTGAAGTTATCCCCCCCCCGCCCAGGGGCAGTGAGCGCTCAGAGAACACACACCAGCTTTTACATATCTTTGCGTCAGCCACCTCTAGTGCAGTGCCTGCCACGGAGGAGGCCACTCCATCGCTCTTGGCTGAATCGAATCTAAAATTAACAAAAAAGTCAGCCTTGGAATCTGTTGTAGCATATTTTTTATGAAGTTCCTTTGCTGATTAATGAAATTGTTTATATTTTCGGAATGAGATCTGGGGGTTAGGGGCAGGGAAACGGGATGCATAGGCATCTTCCCAATTATAGACTTTCATTAGCATCTTAGACGTGAAAAACTGAAGTTGATAAACGCACTTTTGTTTTCGGTCTGCTCTATTTTCCACTCCGTGTGGGTGCAGTACACAGTTGGCATATCAGTTCAGGGTTCAGGGCAGGAAACAGAAGCCACTCAAGGTATACTAATCAGAAATTAATACAGGGCATTCATGCTGAAAAACTACTTGAAGTGCTGAAGCAGTGGGCTCTTTGCCAGGCATCCAAAAATGACTCCCAGAACATGACAGAACTGACTGATCTGAAGACCAGCTATCTCTAAGGCCACCAATGGAATCATCAAATTCGAGAACACACTGTGGTTGCTGTTATTCTGGAATCAGGAATATGGAATTAAGGAGCTGCCACTGCCACCATCTCAACACAGCTGCCTCCAGGCCCACACAGAGGTGACTGGCCACTAGACCATGGACTCTGGCAGGTGTCTTGGCTGTAACTGCTTCCCAGCATCCACAAAGCTAGAGAATGGACATAGGACCACTAGGACCAAAAAAGCTCACACCTCTGAGACCGCGTTTGCCTGCAGAAAACAACCACAAGGGCAGACAGATGGCCTACATTTCACCTCTGTCTTCAAAAAACCACGCAAGTGCGTCCAGTTGGTAGAATCAATTTTGCATTCAGAACCCCAGCTGCAAGAGAGAATGGGAAAATGTAGTTTCTGGCCTGCCAAGCTCTGCAGTATTGAGAGGTACATCAGAAGGGGGGTGGGGTGGAGACTGGGCAAACTAAAGCACAGCCTTCCCACAAGCCGATTCCAGGAGAGTCTGCCAGCCCTGTGCAACTATGGTACTTAGGAGCTTCCTGCCCCGTGTCAGCCAGACACATCGTCCTAAAGATGTCATTACACTAAATATATTGAGCACTGTCGGCCCTGCCCACAGCAGGAGAAGCTTCAAGAGAAACTTCCTGTCCCACAGCCTTGTTGAATGGCCAGTGGGATTATGTGACCTGGCCGCCTTTCTGTACCCTATGTGACCGGGTTGAGCCATTGGCTCAATTGTGTCTCATGTGTGTAGGCCGGTCAGGGACCTAAGTGGCTCAGGTGGCCTGGTCTGGAAAAAAAGAAAAAAGGAGCTGAGCCAATAGACTTTTGCCCTCAGGAATTTAAGATGGGAAACAGAAACTCTGCCAGGACATCTGGGCTGGAAGTTCATCAGGAAGACTGAGGGCCAGGGTGGCTGTTGTAGGTTACCTACAAGGGAGAAATGCTATGAAATCAGATTGCTAAAAAGGTAGATGGAGCACACAGGCAGGGTGAAACCGGCGTGCCCAAGAGAAGAGACAGCAGCCCCTGAGTGATTCCCAGAGAAAGTAACTGTCTCTGTTCTTGGCATTTGTTAAGGCCAATTCCAATCCACGTTGCATGACTCTCTCCATTTGCCTGGGGGGTAAAACTTGAGTGGGTTTATCATGTAGCAAAAGAACCCTGACAAAACTAGTGCACAAGGGAAAGTGGGAGGTGCACTTCTTCCCATGGACCATGTGGCAAAGGCAACGCCCTGTTCACCACCCTATTTCTTCTTCCTTTAGCAGGAAGAGTACATTTCCCAGCCTGAGGGCCTACTGTAAATTCTTACCAAAGGGAATGTGAGCTGAAGTGCTGTGTCTTCTCTGGTCCAAGGTAGTGTAACCTGGTGTGCCCTCTCCTCTTGCTGTCTTCCTCATCCATGTAGCTAGAAGGTAAAACCTCTGAGACGGCAGGCTAGCTGAATCACTTGTTGGAGGAGAGCTGCCAAGGACATCTGCCTAACCTTCCTCAGACTGACCCATGACATTTGTTGTGTTAAAACACTGATTAGGGGGATAGGAAAATGTGTGTATTGCAACAACTAGTAGTGATTGCCCCAGACCTTCCAGACTGGCATCCTGGATGACCAGCCCAATGCCAGGGAGGCGAGGGTCATGTCTGTATTGCTCTAGGGGTGCTGTGGTTCACTTATGCTTGGAATCTATATGTTCTCTATCAGGTGCCAGGAGCATCCTTGGTCTGATTTGGATGTGGGGCGACTTAATACCAGCAGTGGGGAAGGATTGAGTTTTCAGTGGCCTATTCCAGAAGCATTCCCTTACACCTTCCTGAAAAACAAGTGAGGTATCCAGAACCTTAAAGCCCTCTGTATGCCCAAGGACTGGTTCTCCCTTTCAGCAGAGGGCAGCCACTTCATCTAAGGCGTCAAAAAGGAAAGAACGTGGGCTCCCTAATTAAAGTCAGTGGCAGCATTTCTGTTTAATTCAGTGAATGACTTGACTATGCAAACTCCATCAGGAAGGGACCAGGACTGCCTTGCTCCCCACTGCATCTCCTGAGTCAAGGACAGCGCTCACTGTCGGTAGTCAATAGACATTTGTTGAATGAAGAAATGAGATAAGATGAGGTCCAATTTTCACACTTTTGATTAGGAGACTTGACCTAAAAAACCTCTTTAAAGGGCTTTTGGTTAGCCAAGAAACTAAGTCGGTCATCATGAGCAAAGCTCACCAGAAGTATCCCGAAGTCATTATTATGGGCAACATTTGTGGGCCTGGGAGAGCCCTCCTCGGCAGTTCCCCTAATTTGCTGTGGGAACTTGGACAAATAATTTCATGGAGCCTCCGTTTCTTCATTTAAAAAAGAAGATACAAATCTTTGCCCTGACTGAGTTGTGAGGTTATAATAACCAGTGGTTATGGAAGAACTTTGTAAACTATGAAGTGTGTGAGGTTTTATTATGTGTGTGTGTGTGTGTGTGCATGCACACATGCTGCATACATATATAAGCCTATATGTGGAGGTATGCTTATATAAGTCATTACCAATCATGTGTTCCCCAAAGAACATAAAGCCTTATTTCTTCCATAGCATTCATATATTTTTATTACCCCTTTTGGATACATATCCCCAGATTCTATTTCAGTCTAAGGGAAATTAATACAGAAGCTGCCCCATCTGTGTAACTGTGGACAGATAAAGAAGATAAAGAGGAATAGGTGATCTGCCCATCTCAGGATTACAAGTGAGGGACTGGGTGACTGAAGCCAAGGTGAACCAAGTGGGTCTAAGTGACGCTGGGAGCAGAGCTGCCATCACAGGTTTGGGCACTTGGTAATGTGACTTTTAGGTGCGCTTCATTTCACATAGTGGAGGAGTTCGTATCACTAAATATGTAGACATTCAGTCACTTTAAGGGCAAGAGGTACCCACTAATTCATTCAGTCCCTCATTCCCATGGAGCACCTCTCCCGTGGTTCGATAAAGCAAGAATTACTGTTTAAAGGGAAGTTTTACTCTCTGACTTTGCTAGTCATCAGCTTTCATCTGCTGAGTGCTGTTCATTGTGTGAAGCCCCGCATGAACCACAGTGGGGAGTATGGTGGTGTATGAGGCATGCTCCCTGCTCTCGGGGGGCCATACCAAGCTGGGATTGGTTAGGGAAAGCTGGTCAGAAGAGGTGGTATATTCACTTTCTCTTACTGTATGAGAAATTACCATAAGTATAGTGACTTCAAATCGCATCCATTTGTTAGCATGCGGTTCTGTAGGATATGGCTCAGCTGGTTTCTCTGCTCAGGGTATCACGAGTCTGAAATCAAGATTGTGGCTGGGCTGAGTTTCCATCCAAAAAGTCCAGGAACAATCTGATTCCAAGCCTATTCAGACTGTTGACTGAATTCAACTCATTAAGGTTTCAGGACTGAAGTTCGTATTTCCTTGCCGATATCAGAGAGGGATCACAGGCAGCTCCTAGAGCGGCCCACATTCCTTGCCACGTGGTCCCCTCCATGTTCAAAGCAACAGTCGTGTGTCACATCCTCTTCACATTTCAAATATCTGATGTCCTTCTCTGCAACCAGCTGTAGAAAAGTGCTTTTAAAGGGCCCGACCAATTAGATCAGACCCGCCCAGGATCATCTCCCCTTGCCATACAATGCAGTGCGAACATGGGAATGATATCTCATTATAGCCACTGATTCCACTCACACCTAAAGTTCGTGCGGGGTGGGTACCCCGGGGGCAGAAATCTTGAGGGCCATTTTAGGAGCTTACCTACCCAAGGTGGATAGCAAGCTAATCCTTGAGACTGGCAAGCTGTACATGCTACGGAACCGTGGCAGAAACTCTAAGTTTCCCATACCTGCTTCCTTTATGGATTTCTGAGGATGGCTCTCCCTTCTTTACATTGCCGAATTCCAAAGAAGGTCAATTGGACCAATTAGAGTCCTCAGCAGGCCTTTGGGAGTGGTTTTCCATGTGACAGATTTGAGGAGCGCTTCTCTCTGTAAATGCCCAGAAGACGGGCACCACGTTCTCTCTTATCACTCCCGTTCGCAAACCATGTCAGAACAACAAACCTTCTTTCCCTGATCCTCATATTTCCGATACTTTTCTCTCCCTAACGTGCCAGCCGGGCTTGGGAAATGGTCAGCTGTGTGCGCCTTCTCTGTCTCCTTGCTTACACGTGACGCCCCCGTCCACCGCCTCCAGCTGCTGCCCCCACCATTCCATTTGGTTTGGCCCAACAAAGTAGACTGACCTGGAGTCAGATATGTGCTCAGTCACCTGATGTGTGACTTTGCACCAATTAAATAAGTGTCTTGGCCTCAGTTTCCTTTTCTTTAAGAAATTCTATGAGTAAAAGAATGTGTGTGTGTGTGTGTGTGTGTGTGTGTGTGTGTGTATGACTGGTTCACTTTGCTATACAGCAGAAATTGGCACAACATTGTCAATCAACTAAACTCTAATACCAAAATAAAAATTCAAAAATGAAAATTAAAAATTAAAACAAGGGATAGTATCCGTGTTGCAGTGTTGTGAAGATTTATGATAATGCATATAAAGCACCAACATCTGGGCGCTATAACTCTTTGATGATTCTAAGTTTCTTGATAGCAGAAACCATAGTTTAAATGGGATACAGGGCATTCTGATGCAGCTTTTTGGCATTGGCACTTTGATAAAATAGCAACAAAATGCCCCCCCTCCCGTGTCCAAATAGATCAAGGAAGACGTCCTTATTAAGAATTTCATATCCTTATCGTCCATATTTCCTTGCACAGCGCTAGACGCATAATAGGAATTCCATCAATGTTTGTTAATGGCAGAAATGATGAATTAATCTCTTTTCTTCATCTCAATTGTACTCTTCTTGAGGGCAGATAATTTTTTTCTTGCTACTAAGATTCCACGTGTTTGGTTCTCTCAAAAGGAAATATTAATTTTATCATGATGTTTTTCAAAAGATAAGCAGTATTTGGTGATGGATAATTCCTTCATTCATTGAAATTCCCAGACTTGGGTGAATGCTGAGGGAAGGCTGAACTTCAGCATCCTAGTGAGAAGATTAGTTCTTTAATGTTTGAGTCATCAGGGAACATGAGATTCCACAACCTTCCCCAGTAACTCGATTCAGAGTTAGATTAGATAGAAGGAAGACAATAAGGATTATTAAAATCCCTCATGCTCTACTTAAGTCTATTTCCAAATGCTAATGGGGTCCCCAGGAAGACAGATAACGTTTTCTTCCGTGTGTGTCGTGTGTGTGTGTATGTGTGTGTGTGTGTGTGTGTGTGTGTGTGTTTAATGGACAGAAGAATTGAGAAGACATTGTTTGCCCTGTCTGAAGTAGGGAAGGAAAGTGGGCTCCCCCGAGAATCTGAATCAAAGATTTCCCGTAGCAGAGTGGTTAAGAAATAGAGCTTCGGCTTTCAAAACGTGGATTCTGTTTCAAATTTGAGCTCTACTGTCTGATTTTAGGTAGCAAGTTATTTAACCCCTCTGAGCCTCAGTTTCCTCATATGAAAAATGGGGATGATACCAGTACCTCCCCCAAGGATGGTCGTTAAGATTAAATGAGAGAATTCATGTAAACTCCTCAGTAGATGCTTAGGAGTGAGAAATGCTAGCTGTTTGTATCATGAGTAGAATTCTTTCTGAACAAAGGAATTTTAATACCTAGCTTAGTCTCATGGTCATCATGGAGTTATTCCCATGAAGTCTTGATGAAAATAAGCACTCCTGTGTGAGGACTACATTCCAAAGCCCCTCTCCACTTAGCAGTCATTGGGGCATAGGTATCGTTCTGTGAAACCAAAGGTTAGTCTGTGTTAGCACTGCATTTGGGCAAAGGTTCCTTGTTAAAAATCATGTTAGTCATAATAAAATGTGATGCTCTTCCCAGTGGGTTAGTGATGTTTTGGTTGGACAGATTGGGAAAAGAATCGGAGGGATTGTTTTGTTTTTGTTTTAAGAATAAGTACTTTAGAGGAATGAAAGAGGCGTGGTCCTGATGAAGTTTCTATTTGGGGCCCCAATCCTGGCTATAAAGTACCTCTTTCCTTTAGGGAAAAGGCAAAATCCGGGGCTCATCAGATGTTTAGCTATCTGAATTATTGTAAGGCTTGGAACATCAGGTATTTTTTTTCTTTTTAGGGCTGCACCCACAGCATATGCAAGTTCCCAGGCTAGGGGTCAATTGGAGCTGTAGCTGCCGGCCTACGCCACAGCCACAGCAATGTGGAATCCGAGCCACATCTGCGACCTACA
This sequence comes from Sus scrofa, assembly GCF_054392235.1. Taxonomy (NCBI): domain Eukaryota; kingdom Metazoa; phylum Chordata; class Mammalia; order Artiodactyla; family Suidae; genus Sus; species Sus scrofa. The sequence continues at coordinate 122,588,548 of NC_139401.1, forward strand.
CCACAGCTCACGGCAATGCTGGATCCTTAACCCACTGAGCGGGGCCAGGGATCAAACCCGCATCCTCATGGATCCCAGTCGGGTTCATTTCCACTGAGCCACAGTGGGAATGCACTTTCCCTGGAACAGCAGTTTCCAATTCAGTAGGTTTTGGATGCAGCCTGGAAATTTGCATTTCAGACAATTCCCAGGGGGTCCTATACCGCTGTTCCAGGGAAACACTTGGAGAACCCTGGCCTTAGAATATAGTGAGGGAAATAACAGGCCTTTCCACCTGAATAGTCTTTTGTTTTGTCTTTTTCTAGGACTGCACCTATGGCATATGGAGGTTCCCAGGCTAGGGGTCGAATCGGAGCTGTAGCTGCCGACCTACACCACAGCCACAGCAACACAGGAGACAAGCTGCGTCTATGACCCCAGCTCACGGCAATGCCGGATCGTTAACCCACTGAGCGGAGCCAGGGATTGAACCTTCAACCTTGTGGTTCCTAGTGGGATTCGTTAACCACTGAGCCACGACGGGAAGTCCTGTATGGTGTTTTTTACATTTACCGATCTGTTAACATCCATTATCACATTGGAACCTCACTGATGTCCGGTTTAGACAAAAAGTATTGTGGTTATCAATTGCTCGTGAAGATAAGAAGTTAAGCAGGAATGCACAAACTTTGGGTTCTGCAGTGTATTATGATCTATATACTGCAGAATCTTATAAACTGATGTCTTGTCTGTTGGGGTGGGAGAGAAACATGCCTTGAGGGCACACTTTTGAAGAGGAGACGGGGAACAAGGGTCACCTGTGTTTACACCTGCCTCACTGTATCTATGACATCATTGCCAACCAGTCTCAGTAGACTTTTCCCATTGGGCCCAAATTTGCTCTGAGAACCCTTTTGACCAAAGAGCTGGAGGCAGCCACTCAGGATCAACACACACTGTTATGTTCCAGTCATTCTCCAAAGGGAAATGAAGATGAACTAAAGAGAATGGACCTGACTGTGAATTACAAACTGTCTCTTAAACTGAAGATGTGGTCACAAGATACAATGGCTCTAGCAACCTTCCAGGTGCTTCATCAGCCTGTGATGTCCTTCACAGGAAAACGCAGCTCTTCTGGTAAATAAACTCCTCTAGCTCAGCAGATTCCAAGAACTGGCCAATATCAAGATATCACTCATTCATTCATTTATTCACGTATTGCTTATTAAAGCCCACTCTTGTGCCAAGCACTGTGCTAGACACTTTAGGCTACACGGATGGATGGAACACAGATCCTGCATGGTCTTGGAGAAAGGATAAAAGACGTGCAAAACTGTCCCTTACGGCTGCAAGAGGCACAGGTAAAGGGTATGAGCTGTCACTTTGGGTGTGAACTTAAATCTGCCTGTGTTGTGCCCATTTCCATGCCTAAGTCACAATGTGGCAGAGAACATGAGGAGTTTATTCCCTAAAACCCCTGCCTTTTGGTAATTGTTTTTGAAGCAGAGCAGTAGCAGTTGGCAGGTGACCATTAGCTCAGTTCCCCATTTAATATTAACCAAGATTGAGGCTAAATGGGATGGCTCTTTGTCATGAGTTTCATGATTTAGCTGCAACCATCTTGGGTTTTGGTAATGAGAAATCACAGTCTTAGAACATGCCCACCACTCAAGTCTGAAACAGAATTTGGGTCTGGGTGGGAGTCTTCTGCAAGAATGGAGGAAGATGCAACCCAGAAAGGAAAGAAGCTCTGAGAAAAATGGGCCATTCATTATTTTTGAAGGCCAAAGGATAAAAATTTCTTGTTGACACCCTGGAAATGGTTTTCTGCGGTAATACTATAGCATCAGGGCACATAAAACAAAAGGTATCAGCTTCAGAAGTGTTGGCAATAGCTCAGTTATTGGTAGAGTCCAGCTTAAAACCTCTCTCTCTCCCCACCCACCCCCAAACACACACACCACCGTTGTGTGCATATCTACACTCATATGTTTATATCTCCTTTAGTGTTTTCTAAAAAGGGAGAGACACTAGCCTTGCTTCTAGAATCATATCAAACAGCCTGAGGAATCAAGAAGCCATAGGGAAAAAAAAGAAGCCATAGAAACAGCATGTCTGTTGATACGTAACATAAAAAGCAATTGGATTTTGAAAAACCAAACAACAGTAAAAAAACCAACTAGGTTTTCTTATGAACTGTCTCACAACTACATTAATGATTTGTTCACTTGTACCTCATTCCATATATATTTTTTTTATTTTATTTTTTCCACTAGCATCATCCTGAAATAAGCCTTAGTAGCTTCTCCCTTGATTCTGAGACTTGGTTTTTCTGGAAAGTTGGTGCACTTTTACATGTTCATAATCTCTTATGCACATACATCAAAGCTCTTTCACGTTTCCTACCTTGTTGTGTCCTAAGTTTTGTGAGGCAGATAGAGTCACCAAGTTTCATATAAGGAAACTGAGGCCCTGAACGGTAAAATGGCCTGTCCAAAGTCATGTAGTCGCCAAGCCCTATTCCCAGCCCCTCGAAGCAGTGTTCTCCCCGCTCTGCCGCCTGGCTGTGAGTACCCTGTGTATCTTCCCCGCCGAAGAAGCGGCGCTCCCCCACTGGTTGGTCCTATCTCCTCTGCGGTACCTGTGCTTTATTCCAACCCCGGATGGAAACCAGTGCTAGTCCTGTGACATTTCTGGTCACTCTTGGAAAATGAAAAGTTCTCTAGTCACTTTAGGTCACAAAGTGTATCCCATTTTCAGTAAAGGTTCCAGTCCAGTCCCACTTAAGATTAAAACCCCAGCAACCTAAGTGTCCATCAGTAGATGAATGGACAAAGAAAATGTGAGATGCACATGTGCGCACATGCATGTACACACACACACACACACACAAGCCCCCCCCCCACACACACACAGAGGGGAATATTATTGAGCTGTGAGAAAGAAAGAAATCCTGTCATTTGTAACAACATGGATGGACCTGAGGGCATTGTGCTAAGTGAAATAAGTTAGAGAAATACAAGTACCTTATTGAGGTCATCATTTCACAATATGTATGTTTATTAAATCATCACATTGCACACCTTAAACTTACATGGTGTTATATGTCAATTATATCTCAATAAAGCTGGAAACAAAATAAAATTTAAAATTAAAGAAATAAATATAACAAGTCAACCCCCCTCTTTTCATTTAAAACAAAACTGTCTGTGTTCCTTCAACTAGAGCCTTCAGTAGACAGGGCGCTGGTGCTCATCTTATTCCCAAGTTCCATGTCTTATGCTTCTGCTCCCCGCCTTGCCCTCAGCTCACCATGGCTTCTGACTTTCTCAGATGTCAAAGCAGGGACAGAGAAAAGGGATAAGGGGCCAAGAAAGACCTTACTTAACTAGTGCTGCCGTGATAATCCAGCATCAGTGCTCTCTGGGCTTAGCAGATGTTTAAAGCTGGCTCTTACTGTGTGGGCTACTTTAGGGGTTCTTCCTCTATACGCTCAATGTCAGAGAGGGATTAAAAATCAATAGCCAGTTTTTAAAGGCTCCTTAGTCTTAGGGTCTCAACTGCAACTGAGACAAAAATGCTTTCTTCGTAATATCTGTTATGTATGACTGATTTCTTCATTCATAATGTTGTGGCTAGGATCACAGGCTTTGAAGTCAGAGAAACCTGACTTTGAATCTGGATTGTGCCACTCACTAGCTGTGTGATTTGGGGAAAAAACTTTCTTACCTTCTCTGTCTCATTTAAAAAATCTTTAAAATGGATATTGTAATTCTTCACAGCCATAGTAAGATTAATTGAGATAATATATATTAGGTGTCAATATATATTAAGTGGCATAAAATAGCGACTCAATAGTTGGTAGTAGTAGTAGCTATTGTTACAGAGGCAAAGCTGAACATTTCAAGGTAGGTAATATTGGCCTTTAGCATCTTCTAACCCTCTCCTTCCTCTTGGGACCCTAGCTTACAGGGTTCTCTTCACTTTCTCACTCTGGTTAAAATCCTTCGTTAGGTTATCCTACCTAAGCCTGCAAACCCTGCAAACCCAGATTGTAAGGATTAAATGAGATTATGCATATACAGTGATTACCTAGTATCTGGCATTGGTAAGTGCTCAAGAAATGGGAGGTGCTGTTATGTAGTGTTATGATCTTCCCATGGCCCTGATTTTTTTTTTTTTTTTTTGTCTTTTTAGGGCCGCGCCTGCGGCATATGGAGGTTCTCAGGCTAGGGGTCTAATCGGAGCTACAGCTGCCGGCCTACACAGCAGCCACAGCCACAGCAACACCAGATCCGAACCGCGTCTGTGACCTACACCACAGCTCACGGCAACACCAGATCCTTATCCCACTGAGCAAGGCCAGGGATCCAGTCTGCAACCTCACGGTTCCTAGTTGGATTCATTTCCACTGCACCACAACGGGAACTCCCCATGTCCCTGATTTTTAAAATGTTCCTCTACCCACAATCTCAACTCCTTCATTCTCCACAAAACAATTTACTTTCTTCCTCAACGAGCTGCTTGAGACTCTTCAAAGTGACACAGCGGATTGGTTTGCTTAGGAACAGAGGTTCTGAAACCACGGTAGCTTGACTTCCAAGTCGCAGTCTGATTCCTTACTACCTGCGTGACTTTGGATACGTCAGTCAGCCTCTTTGAACCTCAATTTTCTCATCTGTAAAATGGGGACAGTAGCAGTGTGCACCTTGTAGGTTTATAGTGACGATTAAAAGAGAGAATGTCTGTAAAGCGCTTGGTATAAGTCCTGGAGCACAGTGAGTACGCAATTGGTGTTGCCTGTTATTGCTTTTACTATGACTTGTGAAACAATTATTTACTGACTATCTACCACGAGCTCCTCATTGTACTAGAACTTAGGAACAGAGAGATGAAAGGCAAAGACCCAGTTTCTGCACTCAAGGAATTGATAGTCTACAGCAGAAGTTCTTAGACTTGTGCATTAGATTCACCTAAGGGGCTTTTAAAACTCTCAATGCTGCATCCATAGCAATTAATTAAAAATTTCAGGGTGTGTGTGTGACCTGGGCATCAGGAGATTTTCAGGTGATTCGACTATGTGGCCAGAGATGAGACCACTGATCCAGAGCCGCAGTTGACCACTGTTTCTGTTTTGTTTTGCTTTTTAGGGCCGCCCCCACTGCATATGGAAGTTCCTAGGCCAGGGGTCGAATCAGAGCTACAGCTGCCAGCCTACACCACAGCCACAGCAATGCCAGATCCGAGCTGCGTCTGCAACCTGCACCACAGCTCATGGTAATACCAGATCCTTAACCCACTGAGCAAGGCCAGGGATCGAATCTGCAACCTCATGGTTCCTAGTCGGATTCATTTCTGCTGCGCCATGACGAGAACTCCTCCAGTGTTTTTTTGAAAGGACCAAAGAATGAATACTTTTGACTTTATGGGCCATGCACTCTCTGTTGCAGCTCTGAGTTCTATGGTTGAAGTGCAAAAGCAGCCACAGACAGTACATAAATGAAGAGGCATGGTCATGTTCCAATTAAACTTTATTTACAAAAACAGAAGCCAGGCCGTATTTGCTGACTGCCAATGGGGACTGTTTAAATAAATCAAAGATGACATTAAAGCATGGCAGGTGCAATGGTAGGTCAAGTAGCGCTTTCAGGAAGCAGTGAAGTCTAAGCTGGCTCTTCAAGCGTGTGGAGCAGCTAGTCAGGAGAGGGAGGGCGAAGGAGAGGGAGGAGAGATCTTCCAAGGAGAGAAAAAAAAAAAAAAAAAAGAACAGCAATAGCTGTTAGGTAAGCCTGGAGAGCTGGTAGACTTGAAAATAGTTGCTAAGCTTGAGCATACAGTGGTTGCTCGGGGAATGGTGGTAGATGAACCTGGAGAGATATGAGCAAATATGCAGGAGCCAGGCTGTGATGAACTTTATGTGTTGGGTGATGAAGTCTAAACTTTGTCTTGAAGATCACGGGGAGTAGTTGCATTCTCAGAGTCACATTTTCGAATGAACACTCTTGCAGGTGAGAACAGGGGATGGGGGTACGCATCACAGCAGACTAGTAGCCGTTGGGGAACAATTACAGTGATCGTGTAAGACATAATGAGAGTGTGAATTAAAGTTACTGCCCTAGTGAAGAGGAGCGGAGGAATTCAAAATACATGAAGAACTGGACTAGATGGCAGGAGGTGGATTGATTGAATTGAGAAGGGGAGGTGGCGGGAGAGGAGCCTGGGTTTCTGGCTTGTGTGGCTGAGAGCATTTGGTGCTATTTCCTGTACTAAGGAGTGCCGGAAGAGGAGCTCTGAGGAAAGATGATGGGAAGACCATGTGTGTGATTTCAAATGTGTGGCATTTGCGATGCTAGTGGGACATCCCTGTGGGTAGATCCAACAGACAGTCTTGAGCATGGGAGTGAGGTTAGGACGGGCAGTTGATAGCATATAGATGCCATTAAAGTGGTGGGTTTTGATGAGGTCATGCATGCAGTATGGATAAAGCAAAGAAGGGATGAAGAAACATGATCCTGGTAACATACATGGGAAGAGAACGATGAAGAAGGTTATAAGGGCTGGTCACAGTGTTCCAGGAAAACAGAGTAGCAAAGTCACAGTGCTGTCGTTTACAGAACACTCGCAGTGTGTCAGTAACTGGGCTAAGCACTTTATATAGATTATCTCATTCCCAACAAATCCCTAAGGTGGATAGTATTACTACCCCAAGTTCAAGCTTGAGGAAGTAGAGACTCAGAAGAACACACAGCTGGTGGACCCTGTGTCTCTCTGACTCAAAAGGACGTGCTGTGGACTATCCTCTCCTGACTTCCGTAGGAAACCAAAGCTGCAGAGCGTTTCCAGAAGGAGGGATTAGCCAGTGCCAAGTGCTTCAGAGATTACCTAGAGTGAGGACAAAAATATAGGTCCTTTAGCTTTGTCAAGAGCCTGACTAAAGTCGGTGAAAGAGTGAATTGGAGATGAGGAAGGAAGAAAATGCACTCGGGACTAAATGACTCCATTGAGACCTTGTCTGTGAAAAAGAGGAGAGGGTTCGTTTAGTGGAGGAAGCCCTGGGGTCGTGAGAGAAAGTTTTGTATTTTGCTTTGTTGCTTTAAGCATGTGGGTTGAAATGCTAACTTGAAAGGAAACTGTAACGAGAGAAAGCCTGAAGACAGACGTGAGAGCTGGGAAAACGGGTGGCTTGTGGTCCCTGGAAAGTCAAACAAATGATGACCAGAGCACAGGACTGACTCCAGAGAGGACGGGGGTCACCACTTCCACTGGGATGGAAAAGAGAGAGGAAGGGCCACATAAGGATTCAGGGAAGAATTGCAGGAAATGAGAAGAATGCTACTCAGTGGTCTATTTGCTTTGAAATAGGAGATCTATCCCCCGCCCAGATCCACCTTCCACCCTTCTCCATCCTGGGCTGTAAGCAGGAGGTTGACCTAAATGACACTTCAGGTTGAGTTTGGTCAGTGGAGGTGACAGCGGGAGGTAGGAGAGTGTGAGAAGGGTAAGGCCTGGGGATTTGTTCACCTAGTTCTTTCCTTACGGAGTTGCTTCGGGCCAGTCGTTTCTCTCTACCGAAGGCCCCAGCACCCGTCAGACAGCTGCCTCTACAAAGCTGCCCTCCAGGTTCTGGTGGCTGCTTGCTTTCCTAGCCTCGGTAAAGCCAGGCATTTCACACTCCCCCCTGTCGATAGCCCCAGCCTCCGCACTACGGCATAGTGCCTGTCTGAAATTCTGCCCTCACGTTTGTAAATGATTCCTCTTGGATGTGCCATCTGATTCCTGCAAGGACCCAGACTGATCGAGGAGGTACAGGCATTTACTGAGAATGAGGGAAGTGACATGAGAAGTAGTTTAAGGAGAATGGAGAGGGCTTGAAATAACTTTCCTGGGGAACGCAAGAGGCGGCTGATAAGAGCCACTCGCAGGATTGCCGGGCAGTGTTGAGGCAAAGCCCCAGCTGAGGCCGGAAGCTGCCCTTATATAGGATCAGACAAAGCATTTGGTTGGCTTGATTCGTGGTAAGAATTTTGCCAAAGGCCAAATGAATTCAGAGTATTGGTCAAGAATAGTTGCAGAGAGGAGTTCCCATTGTGGCTCAGAGGTAACGAACCCAACTAGTATCCATGAAGATGTGGGTCGATCCTGGCTCTGCTCAGTGGGTTAAGGATCTTGTGTTGCCGTGAGCTGTGGTGTAGGTCGCAGACACGGCTTGGATCTGGCGTTGTTGTGGCTGTGGCTGTGGTATAGGCCGGGAGTTGCAGCTCTGCTTGGACCTCTAGCCTGGGAACTTCCATATGCTGCAGGTTCAGCCCTAAAAAGCCAAAAAAAAAAAAAAAGTAGTTGCAGAGCAAGCTGCCTTAGAAACAAGACTAGAGAAAGAAGTCATGAAGCTCCCTGGTTGCCGATGGACTGGGGGAATTCGGTAATGACTGCATTTCTCCCTACAAGTACACAATCCAGTCGTCATTTGAAAATGGGTTGTTGAAAGAGTTGAAACCTTCACACCTCAGTTGCCCTGGCAGGGCTCAGACTCGGAGGAGGCAAGCCAAGTGCCTAGGGCCCAAAGGTAAGGAGGCGCTCATGGTCAGGTGCCCATCCTGCACTTTCATGACTCTGACAGCGAGGGCCTCCTTACATTTTGTGCCCTTAGCACCTCCCCTCTCACCGTAGCCCCTGGCACACAGAATCCCCATCCCAGAGCCAACCATTAACATTTCCTTCCAGTTGGTTCTCCTAATCATTTATCTGTTTCACCAAGTTGGGGTCATACTGCTTATACGGTTTTGTATCCAGCCCCATTCGCTTGACGTTATAATGAAATTGAATCTTCCTGAGAGCTGCTTTTATTCTGTCTCTGTTCATTAGTGAGGCATACTCACTGCAGCAAAACCAGACAATACAGATAAGCAAAAAGAAAAAGAAAGAATCATCTGTAATCTCCGCATCCAGAGACAAAGACTGTCATCACTGCGCCGCATACTGAGATTGATTCGTGAGTCACAGAAGTCTTCCTAGTGTAGAAATATACTGCCAGCTTGTGGAAGGCTGTGCAGAGAAAGTTTACAGCTCCTCGAGGGCAGGGAAGTTGGGAGAAGGGTTTGGGGAAAGAAGGGAAGGCACAGGGCCACAGCCTTAGAGCGGAAAATAAACCCACCACCTGCCTGGGGGCCCTGTATTTACTCCCAATATCAGGGAGTCTCCTCTCCCACTCCCGGTGGAAGGATTTCATCTGTGGTGAAATTACATAGTAAAAAAAAAAAAAAAAACCTGCTTGTTTCGAATACTTTGTAGTAATGATTTGGCAGGCTTCTTAACACTCCATAGGCTAGTTTTTTGGGGGGTGGGGGGGTGGGAAACTGTGAAAGACACATGATGTCACATTCCCTGGTGAGATGGAGGATGTCTGGTTATGGCCACACTAAGCGTGATTGTGGTCATCCTTAGTAATATGTGATCACCATTTATGGAAATATTTTACTTATTTATTTTTTAACAGTGATTTTTATTTTTTCCATTATAGCTGGTTTACAGTGTTCTGTCCATTTTCTACTGTACAGCAAGGTGACCCAGCCACACATACCCATATACATTCTTTTTTCTCCCATGATCATGCTCCGTCATAAGGGACCAGACATAGTTCCCAGTGCTACTCAGCAGGATCTCATTGCTTCTCCATTCCAAAGGCAATAGTTTGCATCTATTCACCCCAAATTCCCAGTCCCTCCCACTCCCTCCCCCTCCCCCTTGGCAACCACAAGTCTGTTCTATGGAAGTATTTTAGATTCTAGTTTTCCATTAGAAAACTTGAGTAAACCTTCATTGGTGCCTCCATGACCTAGAGAATAATTTGTTAAAACTCTTCTTGTTATCTGGCCCTAGGCTAGCTAATTCAGTCAGGGCCGTCATCACCACCGCCTCCGTTACTACCATCACCTCCACCACTACCTCCTCTTCCCTTCCGCCTGTAGCTCTAGCTAGTGGGACTGGTGTCCCCGCCCAAACTGTACCCCTGTTCCCAGCTGCCCTGTCCTGTTATGCTCAGATTGCTTCTAAAGGCTCACCATCCTCTAAGTCTACCTTCCCAAAGATCCAACCCAAAAGACAATTTTAGTATGAAGCCTTCTCAGATCCAGTCCCTCAGAACTATTATGAATCGAATTTCTGATACTGCTCAGGTTCTTATTGAAATGAGGTGTATAGGGGTTTTTTTGGCCACACCCATGGTATGTGGCAGTTCCCAGACCAGGGGTTGAACCCCAGCCTCAGCAGTGACAATGCCAGATCCTTAACCCACTGTACCACAAGGGAACTCCAGAATGTAGTTTTGAGTAAAGTCAATAAATATTTTCTTGTTAGAAAATTTGGTGTCAAGGTGCAGAGACAAATAGGGCATTCTAATCAATAAGATACAGCCTGTAGATATTCTGATAAACGGTGATTTTTATATATGTAACCTAAGCAGGGCGTCACTTTGAAGGGCCGATAGGTGCTGAGGAAGCAAAAATCATGTCTTACGGGGGTGGATGGTATGGGACCAGTTGGGACCCACATGTGGGGATATGGATGAAGAGAGGAAGGTGAAGAGCTTTGAAAAGAGAGGGTGATAATGAGTTACATCCTCTCCCTCCGCTGACTGTGAGGTCTGGTAGGAAACACATGGAGTTTAGAGGGGGCGGATCTGAGAGCCGGGCCAGACTTTGCACTAAGCATTTTTATAAACGCTGTCTTCCTTAGTCTCAAAAGCACACTTTGTTGGAATTGGCCAACCTAGGTGTGAGTCACGGGTCTGTCACTCACTAGCCTTGTTCATTTGGGCAGGTCACTTCACGCGCTCCAAGCCTCAGATTTCCCATCTGTAAAGTAGAACAAAAGTAGGATGATCGTTCTCCGAAGGGTTCTTGCAACAATCCAGTGAGATAATTTATATCAAGGAACTCTGCACACTGTCTGCATCACCACAGAAATGCCTCTTATTAATTTCATAGACAAGATTCAAGTGAAAGAGGACATTTTCTATCACTACTTTATTCATTCTGTCAACAGATACTGCTCTGTTTGCCAGGCACAAAGGATACAGAAGCTTTCTTCCCTGAATACAGTCTGTGAGTGCTAGGACCTAGCTGAGACTTGCCATCGCAGGGGACCTGAGCTCTTGGGGCGTTCTTCCTGAGTTACAGTTAATAACATGGGAACCTGCTTCCTGAAGGGACCAAAAATCAGAACAGAATGTGGTTGTCCCAATAGCCAGGACCGGAGCTTAGCCAGATGAGTCTTCAAAGAGCAGGATGAGGGAGTTCCCTCGTGGCTCAGCAGGTTAAGGATACAACATTGCCGCTGCCGTGCCTTTGATTACTGCTGTGGTACAGGTTCCATCCCTGGCCTGGGAACTTGTGCATGCCACAGGTGCGACCAAGAAAGAAAAAAAAAGAGAGAGAGAGCAGGACCAAAGGATTCCAAATCTGACTTGTTTCCCACCCACTGCATGAAGCTGGATACCAGACATGTGTTGTATGGACACGCTGGTCTGCTTATCGTGGGACACACACCCTGATCAGTCTCACATCTGCAGTGATGCGTCTGTGCCCCTGAGACTGATGCAGTAGTTCTTGAGGATGGACTTGGATGTGAGAGAGATTGCAGGCTTGGGGCTGTTTTTCCCCAAGTCCGTTCCATGCAAAAGGAGGCCCCTAATCCTTAGCAGTTCAGTGAAAGTAAAAGTAAACATGGGTTGATAAAAGCCTAAACCTGGAATATACAGACTGAGTGAGTGGGAAATCTATTTCTGGTGCTGTTTCTCCTAGGGTTTAAGCTGGGGTTAAACCTATCCTTTCAGGTGGAAGGGAACTCCTGGCTCCAATGCCATGGTGTCTCTCTCTGTCTCTCTCCCCCTGCCTCTCTCTCCTTGACAGCTTTATTGACATGCAATAAATGGAATATAGTCAATATTGTACCCTTTGATAACTATTGATGTATGTATACTATTCAGGAAATCATAACTACAATTAAGATAATGAACACATTAGCACCCCAGAGTTCCCTTTCCTCCCCTTCCCTTTAACCCGTTCCTGTCCTGCCCCTCCTCAATCAGGCAAACATTTCTGTTTCTGTCACCAGAGATTAATTTGCATTCTATAACATTTCATAAAATTGAATCATATAGTGTGTGCTGTTTGTTGTCTGGCTTCTTTCATACAGCGTAATTATTTTGAGTTTCACTCATGTTGTTGCTCGTATCAATTCTTCATTATCTTTAATTGCTTAGTATCTATATACCGCAATTCATTTATCCCTGCCCTATTGATAGACATCGGGGCTGTTTCTAGTTTTGGGCTGTTACAAATAAAGATGCTGTGAACATTCATATACCTGGCTTTGTATAGGCATAGATTTGAAAAAAAGTTTGCCAGCTTTATTGCAAGATTCTTGACATACCACATGTAAGTTTAAGGTATACAGCATGATGATTTGGTCACATGTATGTTACAGAATGATTACCACAGTAAGCTTAGTTAACACTTCCTCCTCTCACATAATGAACATTTTTTGGTGGTGAGAACTTTTAAGACTACTCGCTTAACTTCCAAGTGTATAAGATGGTGGCGTTAATTGTTGTCACCATGCTATGCATTAGATCCCCAGAAACGATTCATCTTATAGCTGGAAAAGTAGCCAACAGGTCCCGATTTCCCCAACCTCCCCAGCCCCGGCAACCACCATGCTACTCTATTTCTTTGAGTCTGGCCTTTTTAGATTCCACATATGAGTGAGAACATGCAGTATTTGTTTTTCTCTGTCTGACTCATTTCTCTTAGCATAATAGCCTCAAGGTCCATCCACGTTGTCAAAAAAGGAAGGTTTTCCTTTTTTTTTTATGGCTGAATAATATTTGTTCATCCATTGGTGGACACATAGGTTGTTTCCATATTTCGGCTATTGTGAATAATTCTGCAGTGAACATGCGGATGCAGATTTCTCTTTGAGGTGTGATTTCATTTCCTTTGGATATGTACCCAAAAGTGGGATTGCTGGATCATGTGGTATGTCTATTTTTAATCTTTTGAGGAAACTTCAAACTGTTTTCCAAAGTGGCTGCACCAATTTACATTCCCACCAACAGTGTACTAGGTTTTCCTTTTCTCTGTATCCTCACCAGCATTTGTTATCTCTTGTCTTTTTGAGAATAGACATTCTGATAGTTGTAAGGTGGTATCTCATTGTGATCTTGATTTGTATTTCCTTGATGATTAGTTATGTTCAGCATCTTTTCATGGTCATTTGTAGATAGATGCTTTCTTTACTTCTTTTTAAAAGGTATTTGTTTTAATTGTGATAAAAATATATAACAACATTTGTCATCTGAACAATTCTTAAGTGTACAGTTTACTAGTGTTAATCATATTCATGTTATTGCACAATCAATCCCCAGCTTGCAAAACTGCAGCTCTATAACCATTAAATAATAACTCCCCTTCCCCCAAGTCCAGCCCCTGGCAATTACCATAGTTCTACTTTCTCTTTCTATGAATTTGACTATTTTAATGATCACCCCGTATTTGTCTCTTTGTGATTGGCTTGTTTCTCTTAGCATAATGTCCTTAAGTTTCATCCATGTTATAACACATGTCAGAATTTCTTTCTTTTTTAAGGCGGAGTAGTATTTCATTGTATATTATATACCACATTTTGTTTAATCATTCATCCATCGATGGACATTTGGGTTGCTTCCACTTCTTGACTATGGTGGAAGCCATAATGCTGCAGTGAATATGAGGATGAAAACACCTCTTCAAGGCCCTAATTTCAATTCTTTTAGATGTATACCCAGAAGTGGGGTTTCTGGATCATATAATAGTTCTATTTATTTTTAAAGGAAGCTTCATTTTGTTCTCCATAGTGGTTGCACCATTTTACAGTCCCACCAATAGTGCGCAAGTGTTCCAGTTCCTCCACCTCCTTGCTAAGATGGGTTATTTTCTGGTTTGTTTGGTTGGTTTTTTTGATAGTAGCCATTCTAACGTGTGTGATGTTGTATCTCATTGTGGTTTTGATTTGCATTTCTGTGATGATTAGTGAAATATCTTTTCAAATATTTTGTCCATTTTTTTTTTCGTCTTTTTAGGGCTACACCTGCGGCATATGGAAGTTCCCAGGCTAGGGAGTGAATTGGAGCTGCAGGTGCCGGCCTACACCACAGCCGCAGCAACGCGGGATCTGAGCCGCATCTGGCAATGCCAGATCCTAACCCACTGAGCGAGGCCAGGGATTGAACCCACATCCTCATGGATACTAGTCAGGTTCTTAACCCACTGAGCCATGGCTGGAACTCCTATTTTGTCAATTGTTAATGGAGTATGTTTCTTCTCATTGTGTTTTTGAGAGTTATTTATTCTGGATGCAAGTCCTTTATCTAATATGTGATTTGCAAGTATTTACTCCCATTCTGTAGCTGCCTTTCAATTTTCCTATTAGTGTCTTTTGAAGAGCATTAATGTTTAGTTTTGATGCAGTTGAGTTTATCAATTATTTTCTTTGATGACAGCTCAAGCCTTTGTTATCGTGTCTGAGAATTCTTTGCTTTAACCCAAGATCATAAAGATTTTCTCCTACGTTTTCATCTATAAGTTTTACACTTTTATGTTTTATATTCAGGTCTATAATCCACTTTGAGGTAATATTTTATATGATACAAGATATGCATCGATGTTTTATTCATTTATTTATTTGCATATAGAATTTTTCCAGAACCATTTGGTGAAAAGATTATTCTTTCTACGTAAGTTTCCTTTGCAACTTCTTAAAAAATCAGTTGTCCATATTTGAATAGGTCTGTTTCTGGACTCTGTATCCCATTAATTTGTCTATTTTGATACCAATTCCACATGGAGTTGATTACTGAAATTTTATAATTAGTCTCGAAATTCTCCAATTTTGTTATTTTCCATAGGTGTTTTGTATTGCTCTTCTCAGTTTTTTGTACTTCCATGTAAAATGTGAAATCTGATTGCCAAGTTCAACAAAAGCCTACTGGGATTTTGATTGGGAATCTACAGATCATTTGGGGGAGAACTTACATTTTGACAATATTATGTCTTTCAACCAATGAACAAGATAAATATCTCCATTTATTTAGGTTTTCTTTAATTTCTCTCAGCAGTGTTTTATAGTTTTTAGTATGCAGGTCTTGCATTTCTTTTGTAAAATATATTATTCCTAAGTGTTTTATTATTTTTTATGCTGTTGAAAATCCAGCTGTTTTCTTAATTTCCATTTTGGATTGTTCTTTACAGATTTATAGATATACAATTGATCCTTGTATATTGACTTTATATCCTAAAACCTTGTTGAACTTGTTTATTAATAGTAATAGTTTATAGTGAATTCCTTAAAAGTTTCTATGTATGAAATCATGTCATCTATGAATAGAGATAGTTTTGCTTCTTTTTTTCCAATCTAGATCCCCCACCCCACTTTTGGCTTTATTGTGCTGGCTAGAAACCCCACTACAATATTGAATAGAATTGATGAAAGTAGATATCTATGTATTTTTCCTGAACTTCAGGGAAAGCATACGGGCTTTCACCATTAAGTATGGCATGAGCTGTGAGGCTTTTTGTAAGTAGCCTTTATCAGATTCAAGAAGTTCCTTTCCAGTTCTAGTTTGCTAGGATTTTGACCCATGGATTATTTAGACGAGATCAGGCATGTTCAGGGTGGTGTGGCCATAGACTATGGATTATTTAGAAGTGTGTTATTTAATTTCCAAATATTTGGGAGTTTTCCAAACATCTTTCTGTTATTGGTTTCTAATTTAATCTCTCTGTGTTCAGAGGACATATTTTATATGAACTAATGCCTTCTATATGAATTGAGACTTGTTTCATAGCCCAGAATGTGGTCAATTTTTGGTAAATGTTTCATGTACACTTGAAAAGAATGTGTATTCTGCCACCATTGGGTAGTGTGTTCTGTAAATGCCAGTTGAATCATGTTGGTTGATGGGATTGTTGAATTCTTCTATATCACTGTTGATTTTCTGTCTAGTTCTTTTACCAACTGTTGAAAAAGAGGTATCAAAATCTCGAAATATTGTGGATTAATTTTCTTTCCCCTGCAGTTCTGATTTTTGTGTATTTTGAAGCTCTTTTATTAGCTATATAAGTTTTTAAGATTGGTATGTCTTCTTGGTGAGTTGACCACTTTATTACTAAGAAATAAATGACCATTTTATCCCCGCTATTCTTCTTTGCTTTGAAATATATTTTTTCTGAATTTAATGTAGACATTCCAGTTTTCTTTTCACTAGTGTTTACATGGTCTATTTTCCCATCCTTTCATATTTCACCTTTTGATATCTTTACTATCTAAAATATGTTCTTAGACTTATAGATAAAGAGAGCAAACTGATGGTTGCTAGAGGGGAGAGGTTAGGGGGTTGAGTGAAATAGGCGAAGGGGATTAAAACATATAAACTTTCAGTTATAAAATAAATGAGTCACAGGGATGTAATATATAACATAAGGAATATAGTAAAAAATATTGTGGAGTTCCCTTGTGGCGCAGCGGGTTAAGGATCCTGCATTATCACTGCTGTGGCGTGGGTTTGACCCCTGGCCAGGGAACTTCCACATGCCATGAGCCTGGACAAAAAATATATATTGTAATAATTCGTGTAGTGACAGATGTTACTAGACTTGTCATGGTGACCATTCCATAATGTATTTGATTGTTAGATGACTACATGGTACACCTGAAACTAACATAATATTGTATATCAGTTATACTTCAATTAAAAAAATAAGTCTTGTAAGCAGGATATAGTTGGGTCTTGTTTTTTTCATCCAATCTTTCTATTATTACATAACCTATTAACCGCAAAACTTAGGTGGGTTAAAGTAGCGAACATTTATAATCTCAGTTTCTTTGGGCCAGATATATGAGTGCAGCTGAGTTTGCTGATTCAGGGACTTTCATAAGGCCATGATCAAAATGTTTTATGGCTGACAGTCATCTCAAGGCTCTACTGGAAGAGGATCTGCTTCCAGGCTTATTCAAGTAGCTGTTTGAAAGATCTCAGGTCTTCATGGGCTGTTGGCCCATGATATCAGATATTAGTTCCTTGCCACATGCGCTTTTCCATAGGACCACTCACACCATGGCAGCTGGCCTTCCTCTGAGCAAACAAAAAAGAGTGAAAGAGGGCCAGTAAGATGGAAGCCACAGTCTTTTTGTTACCTAATCTCAAAAGTGATCTCTCATCCTCTTTGCCATACTGTATCCAGTATAAGTGAGTCTCTAGTTCCATGCCATACTCGAAAGGAGGGGATTACATAAGGGTGTGAATATCAGGAGGCAGAGGCAGAATATTTAGACCATTTAAACTTCATGTAATTATTGGTGTGGTTTAGTTTAAAAGTTTTATCGTCTTTATTTTTACATTCTTAATATTTACCTCCTCAGGTGGCAAATACATAAAGTGATATTGAACAAGTAAAACCAAATCCGTTATCTTCTTTTTCAGTCACTTTTCTCTTTCTGTATTTCCTTGAACTATCAACTTCACATTTCCCAGCCTCCCTGACTTAAGTTTTGACTCCTACCTTTTTCTCTTCCCTACATTCACATATTACATCTTATCTATTTAGATGTCAGAATCATTTTTCGAGATCATTCCTTCCCCCCTCCCAATGCCCACTGCCAACCCCCTACTTAGATGTCACCTCTCATCGTCACAGATGTTGGTAGATTATCTGAAATATTAGTTGCCAAGCAGCTTTTTTTTCTGCCTAAGCAAATATAATTATTTTCATATCTCTACTGTTTCTCCTGCTTCCGTTTCCTCCACAGCTTCGTTCTTCACTGCTAATACCATCTACCCAACCTTGTTCTTGCTATAAGGTTTGGAAACCTGACAGACTGAATAAAATTTACAAAAATTGAAGATTAAGGCAAGAAAATTTTATTTCTGTCACCAAATATTTTCAAAGGAGAAATATGGAATCCTTGGAATTTGAAACATTGTTGTATCAGATTTGAGAGTCTTGTAGGACTAAATAGCCTCTAGGTCAAAAAGTAGTTGTTTTTGGTTTGAGGAGGTTTGGGGGGCTTTTTTAGGACTTTAAAGTGTTGTTCCACTGTCTTTTCACTTGCACGCTCTCTGATGAGAAATCTTCTGAAATCCTCATTTTTGTTGGAAATGGATTAGTGCCCCCCACCCTTATGACCTCATTTAAACTTAATTACTTCCCTACAGGTCCTATCTGTACATCCGATTACACTGGGGGGTTAGAGCTTCAACATATGAATTTTTCAGGGGCACAAATATTCAGTCCATAAAAGGTCAACTTATAGAAATACTGTGAAACTATTCTATAGGTAAAGAACTATGTTCGTGTTGGGAGTTCCCGCTATGGCATGGTGGGTTAAGTATCCGACTGCAGTGGCTCAGGTTGCCAAGGAGGCATGGCTTCAGTCCCCAGCCCAGCGCAGTGGGTTGAAGGATCCAGCATTGCCACAGTCACCACGTAGGTCACAGCTGCAGCTTGCATTCAGTCCCTGGCCCAGGAATTTCCAGAGGCCACAGATGCAGCCATTTAAAAAAGAAAATGAATTATGTTCGTGATAGATAACGATGACTATAATCACTGGTAAAATGGATCATTATTATGCAGAAATCTTTTGTAGCTAGGGAGGGGTATGACAAACAAAAATAAGTAGAAATTTAGGAACTAGTTTAGTATAACTACCATTTTTCCGACCCTGAAATAGTAAACGTAATACAATCCATTGGTTGCCTGCCTTACTCATATTTTCTGTTTTTGAGATAAAAGAATTGTACATTATCAGTAATGTGTCATTGATGTGTTTATGACTGAAGTCATCTGAATTATTTTTGAGATAAAATGTTCTCACCGATGTGACTAATGCTACGAGAATCAAATTCATTGGAAATGGATGTTATCCAGTGACTGTGCTCTTTAATGTATTAAATAGCTTTTACTTTATATTGAGATATGCTGGGCTCTGACTTGAGCTATTATTCTATATTATCAGCTTCATTGAGAATTAGTGCTTAATTGTGAGACACTTGAGGCTAATACCACACGGTGATTACCTGATGAATTCTTGGAGAAAGGAGACTGATGTGCATACATTTTATACATAGAGCCCTCATCTTTTCGTTCAACTTAGCCACCTCACTTTTCCTCTAGTGCTTTAAGAAGGCTGGTTCCCTGACTTTATCCCAGAGTCTCTCCTTGGCCTTACCAATGTGCCCCAGATGCCCACTCTGGCAACTTCTGGGATTATACAGAGTCAGCTGAAAGCTGTTCCTCTGGGGGACCCTGGGCCAGTGTCTTCAAAGTCATTTCCATTTGTTCTGCTCATTCAGTTGCTTCCTGTCCCAAGAGCACACAGGATCCAGTTCTCTCTCCTACCCCAGGTGTCAGTGCCAAAGACAAGCCTAAGACAGAATATCACCGAACAAGGACTAGGAATTCAACTCCAGGCCTCAAGCCTCGTGGGTGCTTCTTGGATGAGTGTATACAGCTATCCTCTGGGGCTTGGAGAAGGGGAAAGCCTGAAACAAAAGAAGGGTGAGAAGACAAGGCAGCTGCTGCTGCTGCTGAAAGGATGGAGGCAAGATTAAGAGTGTGCTCAGCAGATAAAGAAGGACCACAGGGATTTGGTTATTTACTGCTGTCATCACCTCTGGCAGCCCTCCTAAGACAATGGCAGATCCTAGAAAGAGTGTTTGAGGGATAGATGAGATCTAATGGCAAGGGCTTAAATCTTGAGGGCTTTGGCCTTATCTCTCCCTTTGACTTACTGAATCATCTGACTTTTCCTTCCCACTCCTCCTGCCCCCCATCCCTGCCCCAACATAAACCATTCCTTCATAGTGCACTGGGGCCACTATGTTCTGCTAGCTGGGGCATGGGTTCCTGGGATCTAGGATCCCACCATCTGCTTGGCCTACACTCAAAGTGAGTATACTTAGAGGTCTTAGAGCTTTAGGGATCAAGGAGTTTCTATTTGTACTGTGTACATATGGAAATTTACCTGGGTGTTGGTATTCTTCAAGTTGAGTGAGACTTTCTCCATCCTAATTTGGATTGTTTATGGTTTGGGGTTTAGTTTTGTTTAAAGTGAATGAGGAAACAGAACATTCCAGCCTTTGAATTTCTTGAACATGTCTTCATTATATGCAGGTCAGCTCATGTTTCATGGTTAATGACTCAGGACAATTGGAATACTGCCTCCACATCAAGAAAGAAAGTAGAAAATAGGAATGTCCTTGGGGATATTCAGCCACAAAGAGAAGAAAACTAGCATCTTTTCCAGCACGTATTATGGGCCTGGCCCTCAGCGCACAATCTCTGTTTTACTCCCCTCGCCTACGCTGGGAGGCAGAGGTGGATGTTTCCCCCATTGGAAAGTGGAGAAACTGAAGCGTGAGAAGGTTGGATAATATGTCCCAAATCATGCGGCTGGGGAGTGTCCAAACCAGGGACTAAGAGGTCTAGGAGACACCAAAGCTGTTACACCATGCAGCCTCTGAAAAACATGCTTTCTCTTTTTAAGAACCTGTTACATTCTGCTGTGAACCATCTCGCTGCTTGAAGAAGCTATTTTGAAGTCTGAGTCCAGTTCACACCTCTGAATGTGACTCCGATGTGACCAGGTTGACGCCATCACAGGCTTAGAGCATCTGGCAAAATCTGCCAGGTCAATGGAGAACTTCTCCGAGGCTGGGTCAGCACTTGTAAAGGCCAAAGAGGGACCGTGCCCCATGGGGAGGGGGAAAGAGAATCTCAGCACAGCAGCTGGGAGCGGAGGGCTCCGGATCCCAGGGTAACCGAGCCAGGCAAGAGATTCTACATGGGGAGTGGCAGCTAAGATGCAGAGGATCCAAGGATGGAAGCGGACCCATGGATGGGGTGGCTGTTACCCTCTTCAGGGCTCCCTGGTGCTGAAGTGTGGGGGGAGTGGGGCTGATGGAGTGAAAGCGAGGTGGAGAAAAGGAGACAGAGGGACGTGGAGAAAACAAAGAGCATACATCCAGCTTGCACTTCGGCAGTCCCACCAGGGCAGTACGAGTGTCACAGAGCACTTCGGCAGTCCCAGAAATGCCAGGATCCTCTCTCCAAGGACAGCTTCCCCACGTGGACACATGCATTAGAGAGTTTCCAGATCGCTCGAATCACTCAAGAAGACTCTTCTGACTTTCCCTCTGCCATCCCTAACCAGAAAGTCTGAACAACAATGAGCTTCCAAATTACAGATGCTCAGATAGAACATGAAATTTTGTCTCACCGCAAAAATGTCCTAGCTGAGCTGAGCTCATGTTTACCCGACCATCTAATTTTGTCACCTTCCGAAATAGCATCACACGACCCCTGGGAGGGAAGCGTCTGCATGTGGGGTGCGGAGGAGGGCAGGAGGCCAGAAGAAGGTAGAGAGGTGCACGTTTTCGAGTAGGACCCCTCCCTCCTTTAATGGTTTTCCTGCATTGCCCACACAAAGCACCAGCAGCCGTTGTAGAGCGGAGCAACGTGCAGTTTACGCAGTCATGGGTTTTTCGGGTCGGGTTCTCTGCAGGCCAGCAGGTATTGCTAGAGATGACATGAGCAGGAGACAGGATGTTGCCGGAGACGGACCCAGGCACTGCCGAGCAGGAAAGGAGGCTAGTGTCCGTACGAGGCAATTCCGCCGCTGGGTCCCCACGCCTGCCCCGCTCCCAGAGCTACCCTCCACTCGGGCCTTTTCTGGACCCCTTGGCAAATGTGAAAAAATCTGCTCTTAAGGGACATTGTTTTTCAGGTCAGAGTTCACATTCCATCCTTTTAAAACAGGACTTGAGACATCAGTTGACAATGACATTAGAAGTAGATGATAAGGTTTCCCAGGTTTGGGAGCAAGGCTTTAAACTCCCTCCAAACCTGGGCCTTCAGACAATACAGTGTTTGCCTACCGTCCATCCACTCTTAACCTTCCAGTCATAGAGAGTCTTAAACAGCTGTTGGACTTTCCTGGGGTCAGGTTCAGTGTTACTTTGTGATCCATGTTGAGAAAACTTCCTCTGCTCCCCAGGAGTCAGGAGGCTGTACTTTGCCAACTCACAAATGAACACCCCCCCCCCTTCCAATTTCAAAACCCCAGAACTCAGCAAGGTTCTCTCCTGTCAAAATGTATTCTGTTAGCTCTAAAAAAGACGCGAGTGCCTCAATGGGCATTTTTGGATTCTTCTTGTCTGCCTACAATTACCTTTAATAATAATGACGCGTGAATGGAAACATAATGGGTTAGGCTGGAACACTGGAGTGGGTGTTTAATTGGCCCTGCCACTCTCAAAAGCTGAGATAAAAATGAGACTGCTTAAGAAGGCCCTCTCCAGCTGGGCACTTTGGGAAGAAGTTAGTTGTGACACCAATGCCCAAGCAGCATTATAGGCCCCTCTGCCAATTCTTAAATTAGCCCCTTCTGAGCTTGGGCAATCAGGCTGTTTAGCTTCCTGGACTAATTCAGTTCATGGAGGGCTATTCTTTTAAGCCAAGTCTATTTTTGTGGTGGTCTGGCAGCTCTGAAATGTTTTTCCTCCTGAGAAGGCCCGCCACTCTTTTGTTTTTCTTTGGCATAGCTGTGGCCCTCATATAATGTTTGCAGGTAACAAGGACACTTTGGAAGAGCAGGTCTCAAAGTCTGGGTGCCCAAAGTGGGATTGGAGGAACCAGGGTCGGGGGAGGGGGAGGCGTCCCTGAGATGCTTTCCTCCTTTTCCCAACGACTTATCTGTGTGTGACAGGTTTTTCGACATATGCTGCCCCCAGACAACACAGCTGCAGACCAAAGGCAGAAGCAGCTATGAGAATCCAGCCGCCTTCCATTAAACCAAACGTTAAAGAGATTTGCAAACATGTAAATAAACGCCGCTCTTCTCACTAAATTTACTTTGGTTTGGGAAAATCTGGGTATTTTTCATAAAAATATTTGCGATGGACTTCTTTTTTTTTATTTTCCCACTGTACAGCAAGGGGGTCAGGTTATCCTTACATGTATACATTACAATTACATTTTTCCCCCACCCTTTGTTCTGCGATGGACTTCTTACCTTATTCTTTGTAAATGGAATAATCAATAGATATTTTCCATCTTTCAGTTTTAGCTTATAATGGGATACCTAGCAATAAATAGGGCCTACAAGAACCAAAACCCTTCAGAAATTCTGGATGTTTTTAAGAGTGTAAAGGGAAGTGTGGGAGCCCTGGGGGTCTAGAGGGTTTAGAAGAAATCCTAGGAGAAGATGGATCAAAGCCCCCATGTGTGGAAGTCCTGTCACTGAGGTGTGGCCCTTTGGCAGGGAGACCACAGTCCCTCCATCCTTCCTTGGATCTTGCTTCCGGCTTTCTGGGCGTTATATTTTTCTTGCTTCTGCTGGGTGTGGCTGTAGCACAAGGACATTTGGAATAAGAATCAGAGAGACTGTCAAACCAAAGGGGGCAGGTGAGGGGAGGGGTGGACTGCGGTTTGGGATGGCATAGGCACACTGAGGTCTATGGAATGCGTGGCCAACGGGCACCTGCTGTCTAGCACAGGGCCCTCTACCCAGTATTCTGTGATCATCTATGTGGGAAAAGAATCTGAAAGAGAATGCGTGTGTGTACATGTGGAACTGAAGAAAAAAAGCAATGAGCAGAGTTGCCAGGTGGCCTAGTGGGTTAAGGATCTAGCGTTGTTACTGCTGTGGCAAGGGTTCAATCCCTAGCCTGGGAACTTCCGCATGCTGTGGGCATGGCCAAAAAAAGAAAAAAAAAAAGAAAAAGAAAAGAAAAGAAAGAAAAGCAGTGAGCACCCAACTTGAAGTAAGCACAGCGTTTTTCAGCATTGTGGCTATAAGCTCAGGTTGGAGTCAGACAGATTTTGCTCAAAATTCTGTCTTTGCAAGTTATTAGCTAAATGACTTTGGACAAGTTACTTAATCTTTCTGAACCTAGTTCTTTCTTTGTGTATCAAATCGGGCTGCCTATTCCAAAGGGTTTTCCTGAGAATTCAGGGAGATGACACATGTGCAAAGTCCCAGGCACATACTGTGCTATGTAGCATCTGCAGTTCATGGAGTAAATACTCTCGTAACCATCTAGCCACTCATGGTCCCCAGTGCCCTTCCTTCAGGCTCTTTTTACCAACTGCCATCCTCTACTTGCAGATGCACCTGCATGTTTGCACAGTGTATACACACGCTCCCAGATTCACTGGACAAGTATTTACTGAGAACCTGCTATGAGCCATACACTCTTAGGAGTGACAATAAAAGCGCAAACAAGACACAGGTGGTCCCTCTTCTCAAGGAGCTTCCCATCTAGCTAGAGAGCCAGAGAAGCTATCTGTTCCCCTCCCTTGGCCTGATAGCATTGGAACTCGATGCTAGGACAGAGGGAAGTTGGGTGACTGTGGGAAGCCAGGGAAGGCCTGCTCATTCTCAGACCTCTGCTCAAGCATCACCCCCTCTGAGGTCTTCCCTGTCTGATGCCCTGGCTTCAGCCACATCTCAAAAAGCCATGTGTTCCTTCCTTTAGAGCAGCTACCTCAAGGCCTCAATACATTCATGGCATTGCTTGCCTGAAATCTGTCTTTCCCACAAGACTGTTTGTGCTCACCACCGCCTAGTACAGTGTCTTAGACCTAGTAGCTTCTGAATAAATGTGAGTCGAATGAGGGGGTGAGGACATGAATGCCCCTACTTACCAATTTATACTGTCTCTCAGCCAACCTTCCTCCACTCTGCCCCAGAAAAGCACAGGCTCGTCCTATCATACCCTTCTG
Source organism: Sus scrofa (assembly GCF_054392235.1). NCBI lineage: Eukaryota > Metazoa > Chordata > Mammalia > Artiodactyla > Suidae > Sus > Sus scrofa. The sequence continues at coordinate 122,613,342 of NC_139401.1, forward strand.
CCTCTCCCCTCCCTCCCCGTCTAAAACGTCTGTTCCCCCCCCTTGGCCTGATAGCGTCATACTTGCAGGACCTGGCTCAGAAAACATCTGCCCATTACATGAATGGACTAACTCATCTCCAGCCCGCCAGGCTCAAATCTCCCTGACTGGCCCTTCTTTCTCTCTCTCCATTAAATTAATGTGCTACTGTCTAATATTAGAGATCATAATTTCCTAAACAGGTCTTGTTTCCCCTGCAAAAGGAAGGAGACCTATTCCGTATATACATTGTACTGGCTAAGTATCTGACTTTGAACTTGGCCTGACCTGGCCTCAGTGGCTTCTACGCACTAGCTTGCAGGCCTGGGAGGTCACTTCCTACCCTGCAGTCCTCAGTTTTCCCATTTGCGATATTACAGGGAGGGAGGGCATGACTTCTTGGGTCATTTTCCACTGTGAGGGTTCTAGACGCTCTAGGAGATGCTCAAGAAGTGGGTGCTCCTTGGTTCCTGTGGAGTCTTGACACACTGTCCCATGAAAAAGGGAAAAGTGGACAAAGATAGATACTGTCCAATGGACCATCAAAATTGAGAAAAAAAAAGACTTTTCTAAAATATGAAGAGTGGTCATTTCTGGCTGGCATGGCAGGTGGCTTTTCTCCATTTTCTGAGGTGTTGGCACTCCACTCTGTAGTTTCTAGACTCTCCTTCCCACATCTATTAAGACCCACTCCCAGACCCAGGGATGTTGCTTATTTTTAGATTCATACACACTTCGGGTCTGCTTGCAGAAGAAGGAGATGTATAAACAGTGATTCCCCGAGCTCTCCCTGCAGGCCACACCCTGTGCTGGGCTTTGGGGCGGCGGGAACGTGGGGACTCTGGGAACGTGGGGGCTGCGGGGCTCCCTGGGGGCAGGAACGGGGGAACTTCTCTATTCACCTTTCTACGCTTGTCCTGATACAAAGATGAACATTTCTCCACATAGAACCAAGGCACTGGCCTTTTTTTTCTTTATGGAGGGTTCCCCCCCACTTCTGAATCTGCCTGCCTTTCCCCGGACCTGCTTCGCTCCGGGGCAGGCTTTCTTCTCTTCTGTCTTCTTTTTTCCCCTTTTTTATTTTTCAGTCCCAGTGAAGCAAAAAAAGAACCAAAAGGCATGACTTTTCATTGGCTTTACACACTTGGTCTGGCCTCGGGAATGTTCTTCCCCTCCTCCGAGGATCTAGAAACCTGAAGTGAGCTTGAACTCTTCTACTGTGCTACCCACTTTCCATCAAGTGCTACGAATAAAAATAAGCCACTAGTGTGGAGATGGACCCGCTTCCAGCATACTGTGGGTGCTCATTAAGTGTTCATAATCATATGTTTGGTGGTGCAGTCAGCTTGATTTCTACTCATTATTATTATTTTTGCCCTCTTTCTAATCCGTGGAGTTGGATCGTGTGGGTTAGGCCAGCCCATTGTTAGGGGAAACGTGTGAGGGAAATTCGTGACGGGCTACACACATTTCTGTCCACCTAGCAGATCATAATGACAGTTTACCTGTCAGCCTTTCTGACACTAATCTTTGCCTGTGGCTCTTTCTGGTCTGACTTGCTAAATCCCCTTGTAGTTATTTAAATCTTTGAAGGCTGATTCTTTAGGGAGATTGAGAAATGATGATCATGGGCAATATATTATTTCTGGAGTGGAAAAAACCAGTCTTTTCAAAGCTTTCTCTCACTTCCACCAGAGCTTGCACTATACTGTGCTTCTCCCAGGTATCAGCAAATATGTGGGTGGCTGCACGGAGGCCGCTTTATGGAGTGTGGGGAATTGCTTGGTCACGCCTATCAATCAGCAAGGGCTGTACTTGAATTTCTGTGATTTGCTACAAACATTTTGGGAGAATATTTGACGTGCGACCAAGTTTCCAAGATGCGCACTTTCTCTTGAGGCTCATCTCTGCATCTTGAAACGTACCAATTCGCAAAGGACCTATTTGATGGTTTGCATATGCTGAAATGCTTAAATCGTCTAATCGTGGGGACTAGAAGGAAAAGGCAAAAATCACTCTACCCTTAAAAAGGGGGCAGCTTTTAAATGGACCGGTTGGATTTGGTGCCTCCCACTGCATGACCTCGCATGGCTCTCTTGGGGCCACTGACTTCACAGGGCATCTGTTTCAAACTTCTCTCCCTCTGCCCTCTTCCTGCAGGCTGTTCCATACAGCTGCTCGGTAGTGTGGAAGATAGGCTTTTACGATCAATCTGTTGGACCTTCATAGACTCCAGATAAGACAGAACATGAGTTTTCCAAGGACAAACACTGGGCCTTGTTATATCTCCGTGCTCTCCCCTGCTCTAAGGGAAGAAAAGCCTCAGGACTGGTGGACTGGACTTTCCAGGTCCTAAAGGAGGACACGTCAGTCCGGGGGACACAAGCATGTGGCTGCGGACAAAAAGGTGGATAGTGTAAAACAGGGATCAGCCTATACCTTCTAAGCCCATGGGTCACGCTATGCTCAGGCCAGTGACCTCCTAGGATTGTGATGCTCCATCATCTTGAGAGCTGATGTAAACCTACCAAAGCTACACTTATGTGTACACGTGTAGATTAGGAGGCAGAAGAACCTGCCACATGAGCTTGAGGGGCCAAGCCAATCCCCAAGTCACATCCTGGATCTGCCCCTTACTAGATGGGTAACCCTGGACCGATGACAACCTTGGTGCCCCTTAGCTGTAAAATGAGAGTCACAGCAGTACCTGCTTCTAAGACATGAACATGTAGAGCGTGCGGACCAGTGCCCGGCAGACAGTAAGGGCTGACTAAACATAGGCTATTATAGACATTATTTGATCTTCTTACCTTTTCGTTAAAAAAAAAAAAAAAAAAACAATCTGTAACCACGCAAGCATTTCTAGTGGGAGAGGCGAAGAGAAGGGTAGAATAAGCATGGTCAAATCCAAAGCCAGCAGACTCCCAGGAGTCAAGGTATCGGTTCAGCACACAAAACGGGGTTCTATTTTGAGATTGAAAGCCGGGGAGCCTGTGTTTGGTCTCACCATATTCTCTGGGTGTTCCAGACCATTCCTATCCAGCTAAGATATCTGGGCGCTTCCGGGTTGAATCTTGATGTTTCAGGGTACAAAGGTGGTGGCCCATGCTGACAATTAGGTCACTCTTGTTGACATCGCTCAGGGACATTAGTTTTGAAACTGGTGGCCTAATGTGCTGAAAACGCCTGCAAGTGAGGGGGTATTTTTCAGGGTATGGTAATTATTAATTTAGCCCAGGACAAATTTGTGATTCAATGACCATTCATTTTACAATTACTAAAGGAGAATATTTAACAATAGTCCATCTAAATTGTCATTACATTTAAATGAATACACAACAAGGTTTTGTTAATGTCGTCTGAAGATCAGCATATAAAGCACAAGAAAGGCAAAAAAGGAAGGTACTTTTAACAGAACTCACGCCCATCCCAGGCGATTTCGGATTATTAGGCTGTCAGTGTCTTCAATCCAAGAAAATTGACATCCTAATCTTAAATCTAAAATCGGGCTGTGATTCTGGGCTGAGAACTTTCATTTCTATGTCCCGGGTGCTTTCTGACACTCACTTTTATCTTTATCCTACCCTTGTTTAGCCCTGCCCTTTCATGTCCTGCCTCTAGATTTCCCAAAGCCAGTGTTTCCCATGTCTGAGCTCAGGTGTCCTCCGGCATAAAATGAGGTCATGTGGCTGGGAGGGTCCCCAGAGCCTCTTTGGTGCTGGCACTCAGACTTGATGCCAATCAGGACTCGGTCAAGGCTGTGTTTGGTTTGCTTGGCCACCAGGGGCAAGAGGGAGAAGTGGGGGAGGTCCAGTATCCAAGCATCCCAGGGTGATTGTTGGATGCTAAAGGGGTCCTTGAAGGAAAAATCAGAATCAAAAGAAGAAACAGAAGCATCTGCGGGCTTTGGGTCCATCAGCTTCAGGGTTTGCAATGCCACTGCAGTTGTATTAGAGTGTGCTAACTTTTAAAATGAGTACCTAACCTTTTAAGGCTTTGTCATGAGAGCATTTAATCCAAATTCATATTTCAGTTGCATAACCAAAGTCCACTGCTCAGACATTCCTGGCCCAAGTCAAACACTCGCAGCACTATTTGAGACTCTACGTTTGCCGGATGGCTGAATCTAAGGAGATCTTCATTAAAGTCAATGGAGAAGAAAATTAAGTCATTTAAATTGCTATTTCTGGAGTTGTGGAACTTGAAAGTGTCCAAACAAGAAATATTCCATTATTTATGGTGGTGACTCAATTTGTGACCACTGAAGTGCTCAGCTAGTGCTCTTCCATCTTTCCCGGAGAGCAGGTGCCAGTGGCAAGAGCTGAGGAAGGGGAAGGTAGTACCTAAAAGAAATAGTGGCTCTGGGGCCCACTAATTCTTCTTAGTGCAAAGTGCAGAGATGTAAAGAGGTAAATGACAGATTTGTGAGTTGAAATCCTGGAACCATCTCTTGCCCAACGGGGAAGATGCCTTTTCTAGAGTTTCACTCCTCTTTTATTCCTCTGAATTAGAATAGCCCTTAGGACCCACAAGGAATTCACTAGAGATAGTATGGTTCCTTTGGTGGAAACGAGGGGCTGTTTGGTAATGAAATGGGATGGTTGTTTGGGACTGTTAGGGCCCATGTACTGATGGGAAGGAGAGTTGAACTAGCTGGTTTCCATTTCACGCAATACCGAGGTAAACCCTGGACCGCTGTGTTATTATCTCTTGAGATTTGGAACTTCCAGCACATCTTTGTGATACCAATACTAACCTATCTCCTCGGATAGCAGAGATTCTTAATCCAAGCATAATGGAACATTTCGTGGGCGGCAGTACATCTGCTTCTTGCCGAGGACAGTGCATAGCTTTCATTGGATTTCCAAAAGGGTCTGTGGCCATGAAGAAACTAACAGGAACTTTGCTTTCTAAAGAAACTCAAACTAACCCATCACATTTCCTCTTTGTTTGGAAAGCATCATGTTAATCCAGGATGACTGCTGCGTGCACCGTTGGTTCCCATCTCCTGGTCTCTGTTTCTAAGAGACTCTCTCCTTCCACGTCCCCTCCGTGTTTTGCTCTCCTGAGAGAGGTCCCGCTCAGTCAAGTCAGATTGCTTTGCTGCTTTGGGTCCTTGTTACATTTCTTTTCCCCACGCCTCGGTCCCTCGGGTGCCCTCTTGCCATTCTAGGCTGCTGAGGTTGCAGACCTACGGTCCACCTCTAACAGTGGAGGGGACTTGAGGAGATGTGCCATGGGATATCACAGTTCCTGGGACCCACACCTAAGGAGATGACAAGGGCCTCCCCCCCCCACCCATCCCCTCATTCTGTGGGAAGCAGTGAGGTTGGCTTCCTGCCTCTGGGTGATGCTTCTGCTGGCCAGTCTGCTCAAAAACCTGTCTCTCCTAAGCTCACTCTCTGCATATGGGTAATGAACCTGGCCTGGCTTCCTTTCTAGTTACCTGCCCCTGATACTGCACCTGCTGCCCGGACCAAGTGATGCCTGCCACAGCCACTCTGTTTCCTAGCTGTGAGAGTGCAGGTCGTGCTCCCAGAGAGGATAAGGGATGGGTTAGGACAATTTTTTAAAACTACTGCAAGTAATAGCTACCATTTAATAGCTGCCTTGGCTGTGAGAGTGCAGGTCGTGCTCCCAGAGAGGATAAGGGATGGGTTAGGACAATTTTTTAAAACTACTGCAAGTAATAGCTACCATTTATTGAGTGCTTACTATGTGCCGGGCCCTGGGTTGGGTGGTTTATACACATTTCTCCTGAATTTCCTGAACAATCCTGTGACGGGTGAACACTTTTGTTGTTGTTGTTGTTAAATAACGGCTAGGACAGCTGCATTTCATAGTCAGCAAGTTCAAGAACCGAGTCTCTAAAACCGGTGCTTGCATCCTCTGCACACATCGTGCCGCCTCCCAGTGAAAGCCAAGTCTGAGGGCGCCTCCAGAGATAAAATGGCTGCTGCTCCTCATTTGACTAAAATCAGTAACCAGCGCTCCTCTGCTAATGGCTTTGCTGCCATCAGCCTCCACTTTCTGAGCTGAGGCTGAAGTCTTATCCGTGGTCACTTTGTTCATTTCCATTTAATTTCTCTTTCCGGAGTCAATACTGATAGTCACAAAGGTTTCTTCAACTACTAGATCTCGAGTGAGTGACTCATCCAAACACAATTATTATGCCATCCTATTTGCCCATCATAATTAGCTATCCATTTTCAACCTCCAAAATGCCTGTGTCAGTGGTTAATAGCAATGGAAAAATAAATTAAGGCATATGTGCCAGGGTGTATGTGTGGTCATTACTGCCTTATTATGCGCATCAGCACCATTGTCCACCTCCGAGCTGTAATCGCTGACGAGCTACCCCTTCTCCCCGGCACACTCCAGCAGCCGCCTGCTCCTGCTGTTCAGCCAGTGTGTGCTTAGTGAATGCAAATTAATATTAATATCAATCAGCCTAAGCCAAATCAGCCTCTCCTAAGTAGGGAAGTGAATCTGCATAAAATCAAATGAGATAATGTATGTGAAAGTACCCTGGAAATTATAAAGCCCTATACAAATCACGGTATTTTTATAATAAAATCATAACGTATTACTAAACCCAATATGAATTATTTTTTAAAACAGTCTGCTGTTTTAGATTAGCTGCACCATTAACAAATGCTCAGTAAATATTTGTTCAATTGCATCGCCGAATTGAGGTAATCAAGAGTTGATGGTACGTGCAAACAAAGACGTCCATGAAAGATTCAACTAATACAATAGGTTAGAGCATCTGTAATGAGTGAAGTTTAAAAGAAGAGGGATAATTTCAAATACAAAAGAATATAATTTATGTTTTCATTCGAGAATCGAAGACTCTTCAAATCTCTTCCTTTTCAAGATCAGCTGATTACAGCTTACCTTGTTGCAAAAATCTTTTACAAGTTACTATACAACAAGAGCTTCGCTGGATTTACATTTGAAGCAAACTGTGCAGTCCTAATTAAACAATTTTAATACTATTCAAGATGAAAAAGATGTCAGCTCATGTCAAAACACTTTGGTGGCAGGAGTCAGGTTTGTGATGAAGCTTTTTGATGTTTTGTCACTTTTTTCATCCCCCATCATTTACTAGTTTATAACTAATTTTGAAACATGCTGAAAGGGAATTCTGGTTTATCTCAAGACATGCTGTTTGTAACAATGATAAATTTTACCTATTTAAATACCACTGGTTACTTTCGGTTCTAAAATAGAGCCCTTGAGAAATCACAGCAGTGATTAAGACACACATTTTCTTTGTCTTATGGTACATTTACTCACCTTTTAGAAGAAAAACTAAAGATACCTGGACGACTGTCTAAAATTTCTCAGTGAGTGAACAGATCCTTGTGTCTGGCATTTAGAAAAGTTGAAGAGCTTGGTCTCTGGGTGAGTCTTAAGAATTTGATTCCTTATGTGAATTCTGAAATTTTTGTAGATCTTACCACTTGGAAGCGGTAAATGAAAACTGCTAACATTTGGAACATTTAAGCTGGGCTTAAAGAAGCGAGCTAGGCAGCCTAGTGGAAAATAGTACAACAGAAATAGATGAAACTTTCAAAACCCTTCCTGTGGCTTTATTTGCTAAGCGGATAAACCAGTAGCTTACTCAACTTATGAGCAGAGGAAATTCCAAGTGCAATATCATGAGTTTCTGGAAGTACATTGCTGAGAGCACTTTTGAGGGGAATTTGGGGAAATAATGGTGATTGGGGAATTAATATTACAGCATTTTTTAAAGATTGAGTGCATTTTCTTAGACACTTTTTTGGTATCAATGTACAAGTGATGTCAGAGGAGTTAACACCTAGCTCGGATGAGGAACCTATTCTCTCCCAGAGTAACTGATCGCATTAATATATGAGTGTAATCAAAGGCTTTAAAGTAACTCTATGTCTACAGTATAACGCAAATAGTAGTGATTTTTTAAAATAGTTTTAAAATCATAGTCCCACCTTGGATTTTCATTTACTATAGAATATTGGAAGATTTAATGTAACTCAGCCATGGATTTTAGCGATATGATATGGTATGCTATAAAATGAATATAAAATGAAATATAAATGAAATATAATTTGAGTCCCATATTTATAAATTAATGTCGATATAGTCTTGCTTTCAAAATCAGTGTCATACCAAGTCACCAAGTAAAGAAAGTGAGAGACAAAAATCATGTGATATAATTTATATGTGGAATCTAAAAAAAGGATACATATGAACTTATTTGCAGAACAGGAACAGACTCACAGATTTTGAAAAACTTATGGTTACCAGGAGTTCCTGTTGTGGCTCAGCGGGTTCCAAACCCGATATAGTGTCCGTGAGGATGCCGGTTCGATCCCTGGCCTCACTCAGTGGGTTAAGGATCCAGCATTGCCGTGAACTGTGGTGTAGGTCACGACGCAGCTCAGATGCCGCATTACTGTGGCTGTGGGGTAGGCTGGCAGCTACAGCTCTGATTCAGCCCCTAGCCCGGGAACTTCCATATGCTGCAAGTGTGACCCTAAAAAGCAAAAACAAACAACAACAACAACAAACTTATAGTTACCAAAGGGGACAGGTTCAGGGGAGGGGTGGACTGGGGCTTCGGGATGGAAATGTTCTCAAATTAGGTTGTGATGATGGATGTGTAACTATAAATATAATAAAATTCATTGAATTCTTAAAAATAAAGGTTTTTTTAAAAGAAATATGAAAAGTTTAAAAGCTTATCACTTATCTCCCCTCCCAGTTCCCCCAAGGCCTGAGATTACCTGGTATGGAGGAGACATTGTATTTTTCCTTCCTAGATAATAGATGTTACTCTCCCACAGAAGGACTAGCAGAATTATGACTGCAAGCAGATGATTCTCTTTCCTAAAGAACATGACACTAGGTTTGCACATGACAGACTGTGACCTGACTGTGATCCAAAAACACTCAGCCCAGAGGAGCATGCAGGTCCAATGGAGACTGTCATTAGCCCTTGTTTGCGTCTCATGGTCCCTCTGTTGCCTGACAAGTGGGTTGAGTGTTATGCTTCCATAAGCTCTTGTTTCTTCACACCTCTCTGTCCTTGAAACACTCTCTTTTCTTGGTTTTGGGGACATGCTCTTGCTCTTCTACCTCCTTTTTGTCTTCTTGCTCCCAATTTGTGGTCTTTGAGGTTCATACCTTGGACACATGCCTCAAAGTTCTCACCCACTCTTATGGCTCCACCTATCACCCATTTAAAGGGGACTCTTGGAAACTTCGTCCAGCTCTGACATCTGCTGTAAACTCCGCTTTCCTATGTGGAGATGTCTAGTACATTCTCAACTCAAATATCCAGCCCTTCTCTACTTGCCTAAAATTAGACATATCTTATTCCCTACCTACTCTTTTCCCTAAATTCCAGTTCAGCTTCCCTGTTTCTGGCAAGGTTGGCACTGTTCTCCTATTTTCCTCTCATCAAGACTACTAATCTTAGGAGTTCCCATCGTGGCTCAGTGGTTAATGAATCTGACTAGGAACGTGAGGTTGCGGGTTCGATCTCTGGCCTCGCTCAGTGGGTTAAGGATCCGGCATTGCCATGAGCTGTGGTGTAGGTTGCAGACATGGCTAGGATCCTGCATTGCTGTGGCTGTGGTGTAGACCGGTGGTTACAGCTCCGATTCGACCCCTAGCCTGGGAACCTCCATATGCTGAGGGTGCAGCCCTAGAAAAGACCAAAAAAAAAAAAAAAAAAGAAGACTACTAATCTTAACAACGTTGTTCATTCAAGCTCTTAAGAATGAATCCTATTATGTATTTAGAACTGAACTATGTGCAAAACAATCAAACTGGACTCATCTCTCATACCACATACAAAATAAACTCAAAATGAATTAAAGAATTAAATATAAGATCTGAAACCATAAAAAACTTCTAGAAGAAAACATAGGCAGTACACTCTTAGCAATATTTTTTTGGATATGTCTCCTGAGGCAAAGGAACAAAAGCAAAAATAAACAAATGGAGTTACAGCAAAATGAAAAGCTTTTGCACAGCTGAAGGGAACTACCAACAAAATGAAAAGGCCGCCTACTGAATTGGAGAAGATATTTGCAAAAGATAGAAAACATTTCCATCACCTCAGAAAGTTTCTTTGTGCTTCTTCCTGGTCAAATATCTCCACCTAAGGTAATCACTGATCTGATTTTTTCCACCATAGGTTAATTTTCATATTCCAGAATTTCATATACATAGAATCATACAGCATATACTCTTTTCTATGCATAATAATGCTACTGAGAGTTATTTAGGTTGTTGGGAAACCTATCAAATTTTAAAACTCTGTAGAACAAAGCATAAAACCCACATTCGGAACCCATGCAATGTTTGGATGCAAAGCTCTAAACTGTGCTTGACTGTCTCTCCGTTCTCCTCGAACCTAGTGCCATCACATGCATGTCCCTTTGAGGGATCTCATCTCCCTTCTATTCTTTTATCACCACTACCACTATACTTTTGTTCTGGGTTATTTTGGTCCCAGCAGGGCATTTGACAAAAATCTCATATGACATCCTAGAGTCTAGATGGTGCTATAGTTACCTATCTCTACAACTGCTTGCATAGCTCTAGAGAATGTGCATTCCCGGATGGAGGACAACTTGCCGAGGAAGGGGGGACTCTCTGTTAGGGTGCCCTGGAGCGCTCTTCTTGATCTTGCATTGCCTAACTTGTTTTTGTAAGACTTAGATAAAATAGTTGTGTTTGTTAAGTTTGTGCCACAGAGATAAGGGAGCGAGTAACATAATGGAGGAGAGAATTGCATTTCAAAGTCTTGCTAGGCTCTAAGGCTAGGTGAAAACCAAGAAGATGAAATTTAACAAGGATAAAGTGAAAGAACTTGCATTTAGGTTTTAAAAAGTCAATTGCCAAAGTACATCATGAGGAATATTTGTCCCGACAGCACTCCAAGTGAAAAATATCTCAAGTACAGTGTGAGTCACCAGTATTTTGATAAGAGCAAAAACAAATAGGCCAAAGGAAAAACTAATAATGCAGTCCCAGCTCACATTAGTAGAAGTATACGGGGAAATGGCTCTAATTTAATACAGTGGTTAAAGGCATGAGTCTTGGAGTAAGAAAATACTCTATTTGCCAGGTTAAGTTACAGATGCCTGTTAGACCTCCAACTGGAGATGTGGCATAGATAGTTGGCTATAAGAAATGGGTAGGCTAGAGATATAAATTTGGGACTTGTCAGCAAATAGTTGGTATTTAGAATCATGGGACTAGATGAGATCAGAAAGATGATGAGTACAGACCTGAAAACAGGGAGAAGATGACTCTATCAGTTTGCTAGAGCTGCTATAACAAAACATGACAGACTGGGTGGCTTCAGTAACAGATATTTATTTTCTCACAGCTGTCGGGGCTGCAAGTCCAATATCAAAGTTTCAGCAGACTTGGTTGTTCCCGTGGCCTCTCCTCCTTCCTTGTAGAGGGCTACTTTTGCTGTGTCCTCACATGGTCTTTCCTTTGCGCATGAGCACCTTTGATGTCTCTGTATGTCTGAATTTCTTCTGCCAATAAGGACACTGGTCAGATTAGATTAGGGCCCATCCTAAAGGCCTCTTTTTAACTTAGTCACCTCTTTAAAGGTCCTATCTCCAAATTCAATCACATTCTGAGATACTAGGAGTTAGAGCTTCAACATATGAATTTGAGAGGACACAATTCAGCCCATAATAAGGTCCAATAATTGAGCCCTCATCCTCCAACATTTAGAAGTCAGGCAAAGAGGAGAGGGGAACCAGCAATGACGACTAAGAAGTAGCAGCCAAATAAGGTGAAGAAAACCAGAACATGAATTTCTAGAGGCCTAGGGAAGAAAGAGGTTTCAGAAGAGGGAGGTAATCAGCCATGTGAAATACTGCTGAGAGATGAATAAAGATCAGAACTGAGAAGGAATGATCCTTGAACTTGGCAAAGATAGGGGTCATCGCTGGCCTTGATACTTGCCATTTCAGTTGAGTGGTGGAATTGGGAGCCTGAGAAAAGAAGAAGGAAAGTGAAGAAATAAAGACAGCAATTAGAGACAACTATTCTGAAATGTTTTTCTAGGGAGAGAGATTGAGGAAAAGTGAGAAATAACATTGCAGGCACAGAGCCCTTGAAAAGGTGGGATGGGTTGGCATCTAGTCTTTGCACTTGGAAATTACCTATTGCTGAAAGAAGAAAGGCAGAGAGGGTACATCTGGGATGATGATGGAACTGGTGGTGAGAAGATGAGATAGTTCTGCTTGAATGGCAAATATTGCCACATCTGTATCTCTTTTCTGCTGTACCTTCTGCCTCATATTTTCTCTCTCTCTCTCTCTCTCTCTCTCTCTCTCTCTCTCTCTCTAATCCTTTCTACCCATCCAGGCTCAGCCTCTTTGCTTGGGAAAAAGCACTGCACCTGGATCCAGAAAACCTGAATTCAAGTCCCAGTTCTTCTCATTATAAGTCGTGTGACTTTAGACAAGTCACTTCCCTTCTCTGAGCTCATTTCCTCATCTGCACACTTAGAGCAAAATGTCTCTCCATACAATACACTGCAGAGAGGAAAACGACGTATCTTCCATAAATCCTACCTCTTCTAAAAGGCTGCCTTGACCACTTCAGTCTTTTTGGAACCCCTTTGTGTCTTTACCCTTCAGCTGCTGTCTGACACTCTTATTTAATTGTTCTCAAGTGTATTATTGTTGATTTGATTACTAGAGTATACATTTCTGAAGAGCAGGAACTGAGTTTTCTCTGAATTATATTCAGGGAGTAGGTGGAAGAGGAAAGGACTAATTCATTGAGCATCTGCCACTTGCTAGGGTGTTTAGGATCATTATTTAATTCTTACAATAGTCTGAAGATATGGACATTTTATAGATGGAGGAAACTGAGTCCCCGAGGGATTAAGCAGCTTCCTCTAAGTCACACAGCTAGTAAGTGGTGGAGCCATAATTTGAACTCCGAACTTCAAACACCAACCCTATAGTCGTTCCATTACTCCATCCCACACTCTCTGATGCCAGGCGGTTTTGGCTGCAGTTGTGTTTTTTGCCAAGGCTTTAATTACCGAGAGGAAATGACATTTTGATTAGCACATGTTTTTGTAGTTAAAATGCCAAACAAACAGCTTCTGCTTTTCTCATAGAAATTTATGATAGCGCTGGTTCATATCCAACTCTCTGGAAATTGGTAATCTTGCTACAAATAAAACTATTTTTATTTCATTTGCTTTTCTTGTACCATCATCATAAGAAAGTCAGAAATGATGATGAATCATAAATTGGTGACACTCAAAGGGACCTCAGAAAGCATCTAGCCCAACCTCTTTCCTTTTATAGAAGAGAAAATTGGGGCCCAGAGAGGACAGTTGACCTGCTGAAGAGCACACAGTGGAAAGTGGCAGAGCCAAGACTGACTCTTTTTTTTTTCTTTTCTCTTCTGGCTGAAACCATTGCATATGGAAGCTCCCAGGCCAGGGATTGAGTCCGAGCTGCAGCTGTGACCTGTGCCACAGCTGCGGCAATGCTGGGTCCTTAACCTGCTGCACCCCAGCAGGAACTCCAAGACTGACTCCTTTTAATCCCGTCTTGCACTCTTTCCCTCAGTCTATCCACCCCTCCTTATAAGCTGGCTCTTTAGCCCTAAATTGGTAGCCCCAAGAACCCAGAGATTTTCTTCATTCCTGTATGGCGTGTAAAGGGCAAAGCCTCAAAGCATGCCTTGCTGGGTTAATGTCTGAAAAGGCTGGGAGAGGAGTGCCAGGAAAACCAAGGAAGTCTTCCCTTCTGACATTTACTAGTCTTTTTTTTTAAAGGATTGTTTTATTGCTTCTAAGCAATAAAATTCAAGGAATTAATATATGAACTCTTTGGAAGCAGGGTAACATTTACTGGCTTTAAGGTTTCATCACTGACCTTTTCTTCTCAAAACAGCCCTGATAAATGGACAGCTGCAGGTAGATTTTAAGGTTATTTTAAATCCAGCTCTCCTCCCTGGACTATTGGAACAACTCCTCTGATCAATTGCCTCCCTTTCAAGTTTATAAATGACGTGCAGGAGATGTCTTTATGGAAGACTGAGCCATGGGGGCATCTAGATGAAGAATGCATGATGCCAAAGGGCTCAGTTGCTGTTTCCATCTATCTCAGGAGATGAGCTTCTCCCCGACCGCTTTCTGCCCTTCAGTGAAAACAGATTAACCTTGGTTGGAAGAGGCTTCCTTCCTTAGTTAGGACTACCTATGGCCCTGCTGGCTCTATAACTTGGCTGTGTGTGGTGTGTGTGTGTATGTGTGTGTGTGTGTGTGTGTGTGTGTGTGTGTGTGTGTGTGTGTGTGTGTTGGGGGGTGGAAAGCACTTCTGTATCGTTGTGAACTTGGCAAAGTACATGCTACAGTTTCCAAAACCATATTGTGACATAGGGTTAAGTATCTCACACATTATAATTAAAATCTCAGGATTTCATATCTGGAGCCAAGGACAGAGTACTATCCACACACCTGCTTGAAGCTGTATTTGCCCATATGGAGGGGAAAAAACAATGCAAAAAAACCCAGCAAATAATGCTTGCAAACCTCCTGTTTTATTCAGAGAGCCTCATAAAAGAGCAAATAGCTCCTTTATGTCCTCTTCTATGTTTCTCGAGTCTTTCTAAAAAGCAGGGTCCAGCCCTTCAAGCCTTTGTAATTTGAATGAAACCCACCCGTCAATCTTCGAATCAACAATTATTGAGCACTTACTATATGCTATGATCCGGCGCCAAGAGACTTCAACTAAGTGTTGGCTTCAGGCTTATGTGAAACATAAGAACCCCCTCAGCCTTAATTAAATAGAGACCAGCATTCACGCATCTAGAACAGCAGCCAAAACACATTTTCTTATTCTTAATAGATAATGTTTTCCGGGTTTATTGAGAATGATTTTTGAAACGCTCTTAGCTTTTCCCTAGTAATGGACACACCATGTAACCAGTCCCTAAAGCAGCCAGTGAACTCAAGTCTATTGAATCATTTTCTGCGCAAGACGGCTGTTCCGTGCCCCACTATCGACCTGCTTCCATTTGCCTGAGTATGCCCATTATGTAGCCACATACCCAGAAAGGGCTATTTTAAGGGACAGAAGATTTTTCTTTTTCCTTTTAATAAATAAGCTTTGCAAGACAAAACCAAGGTGACTTCCTGCTCAGCTTTTGTTTTTAGTTCTTGTTGAAGAAAGAATATTGATTTAACTGTCTGGAACATGTCCTATCTCCCTGCAGAGCTTAGAGGCTGGAAGCCATAGAAAGGGCATTAGATTAGGCATCAGGAAGCTAGGCTTATAGCCCCGACTCTGACTCTGGGGAGCCGCACAACCAGGAAGAAAGAGCTGATCATCTCGGTACTTCAGTTTCTCTTTCTCTAGAATAAAAAAGACAGGACAGGACAAAAGTTAAGAGGCAGTTCTTGCACTTACCGGTTGTGTGGATTTGAAAAAGTCACTTAATCTCTCTGGCCCTCAGCTTCTGATGCCTAAGAAATGGAGAGAACAACAATATCTATCACGTAGTGTTTCGTGGAGATTACATAAGAGAATATGTGTGAATGGGAGTTCCCGTCGTGGCTCAGCCGTAACGAACCCAACTAGGATCTGTGAGGGTGTGGGTTCGATCCCTGGCCTTGCTCAGTGGGTTAAGGATCCGGCGTTGCTGTGGCTGTGGTGTAGGTCACAGACGCAGCTCGGATCCCACATTGCTGTGGCATGGGCTGGCAGCCGTAGCTCCAGTTCGACCCTGGGAACTTCCATATGCCACAATTGCAGCCCTAAAAAGAAAAAAAAAGAGAGAGAAAAAGAAAATAAGAAAGAAAAGAAAAACTATGTGCAAATAGTACAGTGCCTGCACGTAGTGATTGGGAAATACAAACAATTCTTGCTATTCTAGGTGTTGAATTAAATCATGATGGCACCTTCTGGCTTTTAAGTTTCTGGGAACACTTAATGTAAGTAAATTTTTTAGTATCATTTTAAGCAAATATTTTTCTTCATTTTTTTGATTATTATATTTATTAACTGGCCATAGCATGTTAAACAATTGCTACCATTTGATTAATATGAAATATCATCGATAGTAACTCCTTTTCTTTACTTCATAGAATTGTTTCTCAATTTCTTCTCCTTGAAACTCAAAGAATAAGAAAGCAAATATTTAATACTTCATGTCTACAAATGAAATACCAGCATATAGAGGCCACTGATTCTCACCTCAGCTGGTACTTCAGCCCATAAGAAAGAAAGGGTGAAGGATTTACTGCATTGTCAGGAATCCAAAGACTTTTCTCTGTAGTCTTTGTAAATGTGAGATTGAAGAGGCTTGCTTTGAACTGTGGCTGTGTTTTATCAGTATTCAGTGAGCGGTATGTGGTTTGGGAGACATTCATCTCCTTATATGTTGGGAAAAGAGATTGACTGAGGTAAGCCTATGGAACTTACTAGAGTAAAATTCCTCAAAATCCTCAGGACAAACCCAATATTTTAACATACTGAGCCTCTGTGTGTGTGTGTGTGTGTGTGTGTGTGTGTGTGTGTGTGTAAGAGAGAGAGCCGAATTTAGGCTGTTTCCTATGTAGACCTTGACTAGTCAATGTGCATAGAAAATAGAACAGGACTGTTTTGATCCAGGTAACTAGTTAAAGGTGCTTTATGACAGCACAGAAGTCTGTGTCTTCCTCTGTCTAGGATGTGAATGCTTTTTCCTTGTCAAAATAGTTAAAGTCAGAGTGGCCATGTGAGACTGTAGAAGAGCTTGACATGAAAAGATGAGATCTGGGGTTGGTGCAAGGAGATAATTTGCCCATGTAGGTGGGTATTATTTAATCTGTGTCTCCTGAAAGAGGAAACGGTGTGATAACTGTCTTTTAATCTGTTGCTGAAGAGCCTCTTGCTCTTGGGAACGACCAGATCCAGTTGAGACCCAACTGTTTCTTGGCTTTCATCTGACCTTGGTAGCACTATCGCATCACTATGGCCCTCTGGCCAAACTAACTGAAGCAATAATTTTGTATGTCCATGTGTGGAGGTGTCAGGTGGAGTTCTCTTTAGATTGAATCTGCACATAACAGCATTGCTAAGAGCTTTGCCCCTTTATCCCATCAGCATCTTCTCTTCTACATACTGAGCTAGTGACAGTTCAGGAAGTAATCATACACTTGCCTGGAAGACCCAATTTGTGCATTAAGATAATGCTGTCCTGATCTCATAGCACCAGTTTATTTATTTTATTTTATTTTTGCTTTTTAGGGCCACAGGTGCAGTATATGGAAGCTCCCAGGCCAGGGGTCAAGTCAGAGCTACAGCTGCCAGCCTACGCCAGAGCCACAGCAACACGGGATCCAAGCCACATCTGCGACCTATACCACAGCTCACGGCAACACCGGATCCTTAACCCACTGAGTGGGGCCAGAGATTGAACCCGCATCCTCATGGATACCAGTCGGGTTCGTTTCCACTGAGCCACAACAGGAACTCCACCAGTTTGTTTATTGTTTCCTTTGTGAAATATTTTTATTCACCAGCCCAAACTCACCATATTGAGCTTTATAATAAGGACATATCACCCTCTAGATATGAAATGAACATCCAATGATGTCACTTACCTGTGGAATCTTTAAAAAAGGATATAAATGCACTTATTTGCAGAACAGAAACAGACTCACAGACTTTGAAAACAAACTTATGGTTACCAAAGGGGACAGGCGGGGGAGGTGGGAGGGATGGACTGGGGGATTGGCATATGCACACTGTAGTATATGGAATGATTGGCCAATGGGGACCTGCTGTAGAGCATAGAGAACTCTACCTAATATTGTGTGATCATCCATATGGGGAAGGAATCTGAAAAAGAATGGATGTGTGTACATGTATAACTGAATCACTGGTACAGCAAAAATTATCACAGCATAGTATATCAACTATACTTCAATAAAACTTAAAAAATGAAAAAAAAAGTAGAATCTCTTTCTAAGGGCAGTGGAAGCTCTGGAAATGCGAATTAGTAGTAGGAATGATAGGGATGACAGCTTCCTGTGACATTAGCTTCTCAAACTAATGGTGTACATATGCAGTAAGTAGTAACTCTACTGGACATGAGGCAGAACACATCTGGAGCTTTGGTTTTAAATGTAGGTATTGCATCATAGGAGTGACATTAGGAGAATCTACCTAGGAAGACGGCCAAGCTGAGGAGAGGTCTAGAAAGCATGACAAACAAGAAAGGGTTGAAATAGCTGTTTGTTTAGCTTGAAGAGAAAACCAAGCTAACCCACACTGACTCTTACAAGATTTGACAATGGAAGTAGTACACTTGATTTGTGTAACTACAGAAGCAAAATCTAGAATAAACAGAAATCAGAAGAAAGCACATTTCAGATAAACAGGACAAATAAAGCCTTATAAACATGAAAACTATCCAAAAGTAGAATATATTTACTCAGAGAGTAGAAATTTCTTCCTAGAGATGTTCAAGCTAGCTGAGCCTTTAGGGATACTATAAAAAGGATGCTTCTTTGAGTGGGAGACTGGTTAGGTAATCTCCAAAGTATCCCTTTCATACCCTAATTTTTTTTCTACGATGCTGATCAAGAACTAAGAAAATAAAATCGTATGCCTTCATTCATTCATCCATCCAAGCATCCATTTATTAATTCATTTAACAAGCATTTATTGAGTGACAACTATGTGCCAGGTAGTATGTTAATCACAAGATATGTAGGACACAGAAATGTATGATACCAAAATATAAATAGATAATTATAGTATAGGCTGATGCATGCAAAGACAGATTTGTTTAAATGACAGAAAGAGTCCTGGAGATTTTATGGGGATGCAGAATCTAGGAAGATCTGACAGAGGAGAAAGCCATGTCTGAGTAGAACCCAAAGGGATGAATTGGAATTTGCTAAGAAGACAAGGTGGTTAAGGTGGGAAGACCTTTCTAAATGAGGGGGAAAATATGTTCAAAGACATGGAGAAAATGTGTCAAATCTTAGGTAACTCATCATTGCTGGAGCATAAGGTCTATCAGGAGAGGGGGAGAGGAGATGAGGAAGAAAAAGTGAAATTGGGCTAGATCTTGAGGGTCCACTCCAGGGAGCCTGAACTTTTATGGAGGCCAGGAAGCTAGGCATGAATGTTACCTTCCTTCTATGCTTGCCCTTGGCTTTGCCTATACAATTCTTGCATCTGAGTTGGAAACCATTCATAGCAAAAACAAAATGAAAATAAGGGTCAGTTATTTTCTGCTGCCACAAAGGCAGCTTAATTTCCAGAATCTCATTATCTGACTTCTCTATATCTGTTATCTATTACATTTTGATCCAAATGTAACCAAAAAAAAAACCGAACATAAAAGTTTTATCATTTACCAAATTGAACAATATCATGTGTTCTCTAAGCTATTTCAAATGTCTGTGGACAGGAAATGAAATATCTGTAGCTGTTCCTTCATAGAAGGCCTGTCTCACAGTTGATGTGATATGTTCTTTTGAAGTTAAAAACAAATGGAATCATCATAACAACAACAATATAAACATTCCAGATTTTTAGCATTTCTTTGGTTCTGATTTTTAAAGAAAAGCTCTTATCTCTTTAGAGTCATACAATTCAAGTGAGCTTTACTTTTTGTAAAATCTCCATAATTAGTTGTCCCTATTAATTAAATGATCAGTCAGATAGGTGGAGAACTCAAACTTACAGACTTTTAAAAAATAACCTGCAATGTTATTATTTTCAAGTATTGTACTTGAGAATCCTGTAAGTGCTTTAAAAAAAAAATCTCACATTCTGGTTTGAATGCAAATGATGCTGTGATGACAGTTCTTGAAAACAATTGGTCTGTGTTGAATTTTTAATATTCATATTTATTAATTGTATTCTGAATGCACACAGGGAGGGTTCTGGATCAGAGACAGCTTATTGTTATTAAGTTAAAAATCAAATAATGACCTTGATTCCCCATACCCTTATCTTTACCCCTGGGGTAACACAATGAAAACCAGGTCAAATCTCCTACATATGCAAGGTCTGTATCACAGATGAGGAACAGAGAGAAATGGGGTTTCTCTTCTTTAAATACAGAAAAAAAGAGGCAGCTACCTCCTCATTCACTCTTGAAAGGAGGGAGCGAAACTTTTCTCTTTGGAGCCAAAATGAAAAGGATGCTGGGTTCTTACTCCAGCTATTTTGAATATAAATTCATCTTTCCAAGGACTAGATATGTCTCTAACTTTTATGACCTAGACCTGCCTTCAAGGTCCCTACCCTCATTTTTCCTTGAAATGTAAACATTTACGTCCAGCGTTAGATAAATCCCCTGAAGTTCTACCACTATCTATACAGTTGTAAATTACCTTCCCAGTTGTAATTACCTTGGGCTTACTGTTAGCCCAAGATCCCAAGTTTTCAACAAAATTTATTTATAAGGTCCCAATCTCTGCAGATACATAAAAATATTTTCTCTATACCCCATCATCAGCTATACTGTCAATGAGGCTAACATTTATTTGTGTTAAGGATGCATGCTTGCTTACCAAATCTTTTCCCTGTGCTCAGGAAAAAAAAAATTTGTCTCAGTGTGTTCTCATCATAATAAATTTTAGTGTAATTCACTCAATAAATTCAACAAATACTGAGTGCCTACTATGTGCCAGGCCCCATTCTAAAGAGGTATTTCACTACAAATAGATTTCAACCAGAGTTGGCATTTTACTGTTGCCTATACACCTTCCCCTTCAATTAGAATTACTCTTCTCCAGTTAGATCAATTTTTGTTTTATTTGCTGTTCCAAAAGTCCTAAATGATCACAGGACCAAAAACAAAATGCAGTCTGAAAATTTTTGAGCAAGATTTGGAACATTGTTCTTTGGGGACTATTAAATTCAATCATTTTTTCTTTGTACTTTGCCATCCTTCCTTATCACTTATAATCCTAACAGCTAATCTTCAAGACAGTCACATATCTTCCTTCACTAAACTCAAGCACATTAATTTGCATGCTAGACTAACTCAAATGACTTCTCAGCTTTAAGCCAAGGAAAGTTTTTCTCCAAAATATTTCCAACTGTCGAATAGTTTTATTTGCCAGATTTTAAAGTCTTCTTTTGTCACTAAGTCCATGGTTGCTTAAAAGTATATGAATTTTTCATAACAAACTTCACCTTTAATAAAAAAAAAAACCAAAGCATTTATATTGACAGCATCGCAGATAGGCAAAATCAAAGTGACCCTTGCTAACATGTCTCTGGATTATTTCTTTTTTTTTACTCAAACTGTAGTTGATTAATGATCACAACAATGATTTCACAGGATTTCCATCCCACAGCCCAAGCACATCCCCCCACCTCCCAAACTGTCTCCTCCAGAGACCATAAGTTTTTCAATATCTGTGAGTCAGCATCTGTTCTGCAAAGAAGTTCCGTCTGTCCTTTGTTCAGATTCCACATGTCAGTGAAAGCATTTGATGTTGGTGTCTCATTGTATGGCTGACTTCACTTAGCATGATAGTTTCTAGGTCCATCCATGTTGCTAAAAATGCTGCTATTTCGTTCTTTTTGATGGCTGAGTAATATTCCATTGTGTATATGTACCACATCTTCTGGATCCACTCCTCTGTCGATGGACATTTAGGTTGTTTCCATGTTTTGGTAAGTAGTGCCCCAATGAACACTGGAGTACATGTGTCTTTGCGAGTCGTGGTTTTCTCTGGATAGATGCCCAGGAGTGGGATTGCTGGATCAAAGGGTAGTTCTATGTTTAGTTTTCTGAGGAATTTCCATGCTGTTTGGTTTCCACAGTGGTTGCACCAATGTACAATCCCACCAGCAGTGTACTAGGGTTCCTTTTTCTCCACACCCTCTCCAGCACTTATTGTTTGTAGACTTTTGCATGATGGCCATTCTGGCTGGTGGAAGGTGGTACCTCATCGTGGTTTTGATTTGCATCTCTCTAATCATGAGTGACGCTGAACATCTTTTCATGTGTTTCTCGGCCATCTGTATGTCTTCTTTGGAGAACTGTCTGTTTAGATCTTCTGCCCATTTTTTGATAGGCTTGTTTGTTTTTTTGGTATGGAGCTACAGAAGGTGTTTATAAATTTTGGAGATTGATCCCTTGTCAGTTGATTCACTTGCAAAGATTTTCTCCCATTCTGTGGGTTGACTTTTTGTGTTGTTTAGGGTTTCCTTTGCTGTGCAGAAACGTTTAAGTTTCATTAGGTCCCATTCGTTTATTTTTGTTTTTGTTGTCAATACTCTGAGAAGTGGATCTGAGAAGATGTTGCTGTTGTTTATGTCAGAGAGTGTTTGGCCTATGTTTTCCTCTAAGAGTTTTATAATGTCTGGTCTTATATCTAGGTCTTTCGTCGATTTGAAGTTTATTTATGTGTATGGTGTTAGGGAGTGTTCTAATTTCATTCTTTTCCATGTGGCTGTCCAGTTTTCCCAGCACAACTTATTGAACAAGCTGTCCTTTCTCCATTGTATATTCTTGCCTCCTTTGTCATAGATTAGTTGGCTGTAGGTGCATGGGTTTAATTCTGGGCTTTCTATCCTGTTCCACTGATCTATATGTCTGTCTTTGTGCCAGTACCATGCGGTTTTGATGACTGTTGCTTTGTGATATAGTCTCAAGTCCAGGAGCCTGATTCCTCCAGCTCCATTTTTCTTTTTCAGGATGTCTTTGGCTATTCTGGGTCTTTTGTGCTTCCAAACAAACTTTAACATATTTTGTTCGAGTTCTGTGAAAAATGTCCTTGGTAGTTTGATAGGGATTGCATTGAATCTGTAGATTGCCTTAGGGAGTATAGTCATTTTGATAATATTGACTATTCCAATCCAAGAGCATGGTATGTCATTCCATCTATTTGTGTCATCTTTGATTTCTTTCATCAGTGGCTTATAGTTTTCAGAGTACAGGTCTTTTGTCTCTTTAGGTAGGTTTACTCCTGGGTATTTTATTCTTTTGGATGTGATGGTAAATGGGATTGCTTCCCTAATTCTTTTTCTGATCTTTCATTGTTAATGTATAGAAATGCCGTCGATTTCTGTGTATTGACTTTGTATCCTATGACTTTGCCAAATTCATGGATGAGCTCGAACAGTTTTCTGGTAGAGTTGTTAGGATTCTCTAGGTATAGTATCATGTCATCTGCAAATAGTGATAGTTTTCCTTCTTCCTTTCCAATTTGGATTCCTTTGATCTCTTTTACTTCTCTGATTGATGTGGCTAGGACTTCCAGAACTATGTTGAAGAGTAGTGGCGAGAGTAGACATCCTTGTCTTGTTCCTGATCTCAGCAGGAATTCCTTCAGCTTTTCAGCATTGAGAATGATGTTTGCTGTGGGTTTGTCATATATGGCCTTTATCATGTGGAGGTAGGTTCCCGCTATGCCCACTTTCTGAAGGGTTTTTATCAGAAATGGATGGTGGATTTATCAAAGGCTTTTTCCACGTCTATTGAGAGGATCATATGGTTTTTATTCTTCAGTTTGTTAATGTGGTATATCACACTGATGGATTTGTGGATATTGAAGAACCCTTGCATCCCTGGGATAAATCCCACTTGATCATGATGTATAATCCTTTTAATGTATTGTTGGATGTGGTTTGCTAGTATTTTATTGAGGATTTTTGCATTGATGTTCATCAGTGAAATTGGCCCGTAGTTTTCTTTTTTTGTGGAATCTTTGTCTGGTTTTGGTACCAGGGTGATGGTGGCCTCATAGAATGAGTTTGGGAGTATCCCTTCCTCTGCGATTTTTTTGAAATAGTTTCAGAAGCAGAGGTGTTAGCTCTTCTCTAAGTGTTTGATAGAATTTGCCTGTGAAGCCATCTGGTCCTGGACTTTTGTTTGTTGGAAGTTTTTAAATCACAGCTTCACTTTCGGTTCTTGTGATGGGTCCATTTATCTTTTCTATTTCATCTTGGTTTAGTCTTGGAAGATTTTATTTTTCTGAGAATTTGTCCATTTCTTCTAGGTTTTCCATTTTATTGGCGTATAGTTGCATATAGTAGTCTCTTATGCTCCTTTGTATTTCTGTGATGTCTGTTGTTACTTCTCCTTTTTCATGTCTAATTTTATTGATTTGAGTCCTCTCTCTTTTTTGCTTGATAAGTCTGGCTAGGGGTTTATCAATTTTGTTGATCTTTTCAAAGAACCAGCTTTTTGTTTCATTGATCTTTTCTATGGTTTTCTTTGTTTCTATTTCATTGATTTCTGCTCTGATCTTTATGATTTCTTTCCTTCTGCTAACTTTAGGTCTTGTCTGTTCTCTCTCGAGCTGCTTTAGATGTAAAGTTAGCTTGCTTATTTGAGCTTTCTCTTGTTTCCTGAGGTGGGCTTGTATTGCTATAAACTTTCCTCTTAGAACGGCTTTTGCTGCATCCCATAGGTTTTGGAGTGTCGTATCTTTGTTGTCATTTGCTTCTAGGTATTTTTTAATTTCCTTTTTGATTTATTCAGTGATCCATTGGGTATTTGATTAATATGTGTCTTGGTGTATTCCTCCTTGGGTTTATTTTGTATGGTACTCGTTGTGCTTCCTGGATTTGAGGGAGTGATTCCTTCCTCATGTGAGTGAAGTTTTCGGCTATTATCTCTTGGAATATTTTTTCTGTCCCCTTTTCTCTCTCTCTTCTCCTTCTGGCACCCCTATAATATGGATGTTGGTGCATTTAACGTTGTCCCAGAGTTCTCTGAGACTCTCTTCATTTGTTTTCAATCTTTTTTCTCTTTTCTGTTCTGCATCCATAACTTCCACTAATCTGTCCTCCACCTCGCTTATTCGTTCTTCTGCCTCCTGTCTTCGGCTGTTAGCTGCTTCTAGTGAATTTTTTATTTCAGTTATTGTCTTTTGCATCTCTTCTTGGTTAAATTTTATATCTTGTATCTCTTTGGTCAGTGTTTCCTGTGAGTTATCCATCCTTGCCTCCAGTTGATGCCCAATGTCTTGCATCATCTTCAGCATCAACAGTCTAAAGTCTTTTTCCTGGAGGGTGAGGATCTCCTCATCGCTTAGCTGATTTTCTGGGGTTTTTCCTTTCTCCCTCACCTGAGTTATAGTTGTGTGTCTTTTCATGTTTATAGGTTTTTGGTGTGGTGACCTTTTGACAGATAACAGAGTTGTAGCCTCTCTTCCTTCTGGTGGCTGCCCCCTGTGGCTGAAGTCGGTATGGGGGGCTTGCTGTAGGCTTCCTGATGGGAGGGGCTGATGCCTGCTCCCTGTTAGGTGGAGGTGATTCTAATCCTTCTGGTGGGTGGGGCTTAGTCTCTGGATGGGATTAGAGGCAGCTGTGTGCCTGAGGGGTCTTGAGACAGCCTGTTTCCTGAGGGGCGGGGCTGTGATCCCACCTGGGTTGTTGTTTGCCCTGGGGCTTCTCAGCATCTGACTGATGGGTGGGGCCAGATTTTCCCAAAAGGGCCACCTCCAGAGAAAGGCAAGCTGCTGAATATTCCTGAGAGCTTTGCTTTCAATGTCCTTCCCTCACAACAAGCCACCTTCACCCCTGTTTTCCCAGGATGTCCTCCAAGAACTGCAGTCAGGTTTGACCCAGATTCCTATGGAGACTTTGCTTTGCCCTGGGATCCAGTGCATGTGAAAGTCCGTGTGCGCCTTTTAAGAATGGGGTCTCCGTTTCCCCCAGTCCTGTGGAGCTCCTGCACACAAGCCCCACTGGCCTTCAATGCCAGATGTTCCAGGGGCTCTTTCTCCCTGTGCCAGATCCCCACATGTGAGAGTTTGATGTGTGGCTCAGAACTCTCCCTCCTGTAGGGAGTCTCTGTGAACCAGTTAGTTTTCAGTCTGTGGGGCTTCCCACCCGGGAGGTATGGGGTTGTTTATATCGTGAAATCGCCCCTCCTACCTCTTGATGTGGCCTCCTCTTTTTCTTCTGGAGTAGGGTATCTTTTTTAAGGTTTCCGGTCCATTTGGGTGAAGAGCGCTCAGTCTTTAGTTGTGAATTTTGTTGTTTTTAGGAGAGAAGTTGAGCTCCAGTCCTTCTATTCCACCATCTTAATCCCGTCTCCTCTGGATTATTTCTTAAGATCATCTTGGAAAAGATAGTAGTTTTAGAGCAAAAAATCAAAATACAACCCAAAATGTAGTTTAGTAGAGTTAAATGACAAAATTTGAAATTCCAAGCACAGCAAACCATAATGGATTACCTCTCCTTTGAAAGCATTGAATTTAGTGCAAAAAAAATGGTTGAGACAATAGGAAGTTAGTCATAGCATAGTTTCTGTTACCTTCCAGTTAATGGCACACCTGGGGGACTTAATTTTTTTAAAAATGTTTTAGACATATGTTTGATCATTTATACCTTTCCATTATAGTTCAGAGCAAGTAAATAACTTGCGCCAGAAAATAATCAACAGTAGCATGTGTGGTGTATATTTTCTCCACTAAAGAGTGACTATGAGTTTGAGCTTAGGCCAGCCAGATAAGCAACACATGGCTGAGTGATGAAGATATACTTTAAAACACATACAGAACCCTCTGACAAGGCTGGGGAACTTACTGGTTCTAGGAATTTGAGGTACATCCTGTCCAATCATTAGCTGACCACTAAGCTAATCAAGCAGTAACTTTAGTGACCAGACACAATAAAGAATACAGCCTTTACATAATTTATTCAGAAATGTCTCTAAACAAACAACAGCAACAATAGACTGTGACAATAAGAAACCCTGAGGGGGGGAAATCTGATTTACAGACTTGCCACATAATATTATGTAAAATGTCTAGTTTTTAACAAAAAATATGAGGCATACAAAAAAAACAACAAGAAAATGTAGCCCATACACAGGAAGGAAAGGCAATCAAGAAAAATTGTCCATGAGGGAGTCATAACTTTGGCCTTATTAGACAAAGACTTTAAATTAGCTATTTCAAGCATGTTCAAAAAACTAAATAAAATCAGCTCTAAAGAACTGAAGAAAGCATGATAATGATGTCTCACTAAATAGAAAACACCAGTAAAGTGACAGACATTATAAAAAGGAACTAAATAGAAATTCTGGAGTTGCAAGTACAAGAATTGAAATGAAAATTCTACTTGGGGAACCCAACAGAAGATTTGATCAGTTAGCAGAAAGAATCAGTGAACTTGAAGATAGGTCAATTGAGATTATCCACTTTGAAGAACAGAAAGAAAGGAGAATGAGCCTCAGAGACCTGTGGGACACCATCAAGCATATTATCGTATGGAAATCCCAGAAGGAGGGAAGAGAGAGAAGAGACAGGAAGGATATTTGAAGAAATAATGTTTGAAAAGTGCCTAAATTTGAAAAACTAAATTGATTTACATATCCAAGAAACTCAGTTATCTCAAAGGGATTCATACCTAGACACATGATAATCAAAATGTCAAAAGAAAGCGACAAAGAGAGAATCTTGAAAGCAGCAAGAGAGAAATGACTCATCATGTAAAAAAGATCCGCAACAATTTTAAGAGATGATTTCTTATCAGAAACCATAGAGGTCAGAAGGGGATGGGATGACGTAATCAAAGTAATAAAAGCACTAAACGAATTCTAGATCCAGAAAAAACTTATCCTTCAAAAATAAATGAGAAATTAGGAGTTCCTGTTGTGGCTCAGCAGAAACAAATCTGACTAACATCCATGAGGACACAGGTTCCATCCCCAGCCTCACTCAGTGGGTTAAGGATCCAGCGTGGCTGTGGTGTAGGCCAGCAGCTACAGCTCCAATTCAATCCCGAGCCTGGGAACCTCCATATGCCATGAGTGTGGCCCTAAAAAGAAAAAAAATTTTTTAGTGAAGAATAAATTAAGACAGTCCTAAGTAAACAAAAATGGAAAGATTTCAATTCTTGCAAACCTGCCTACAAGAACTCAGGCTGAAACAAATGGACAGTAATTCAAATCCACAGGAAAGAATAAAGCTCAATGGTAAAGGTAACTACATAATTCAATATAAAATAGTATAAATCTATTTTTGTAACTTTTTTCTTGTATTTGATTTAAAAGACAATTGCATAATACATAAATACGTCTGTGTTAATGGATACACAATGTATAAATATGCAATTTGTATGAGGACAACAGCACAAAAGAATGGGGAGAGAATGAAGTTATAGTGGAGCAAATATTTTGTATTCTGTTGAAATTAACTTGGTGTCAGTCTACATGAGATTGTTATAAAGGTATCATTAATTGTAATTCGCAGGTAATACGCTAAGAAATTCATTCAAAAACACATAATAGAAATGAAATAAAATAAAGGATATCCAGATTGAAAGAACTATCTCTATTTGTATGACATGATCTTGTATATAGGAATTCCTAATAATTCCACTAATACCATTAGTGTAATGGGTTCATCACAATTGCAGGATACAAGAGTAATACACAAAAATAATTTTCTCTACACCTGCAATAAGCAATCTAAAAGTGAAATTCAGAGAAAATTTTATTTACAATGGCATCAAAAATATTTTTAAAATATTTTGGAATATATTTAACAAAAGAATAATAAAACTAATATCCTGAAAACTACCAAAGATAGTTGAAAGAAATTAAACATTATCTAAACAACTGAAAAGATATTTCATCTTCATTGATTGGAAGACTTAATATTGTTAATATAGCAATATTCCCCAAATTGATCTGCAGATTAAAAACAATCCCTTTTTTGCACCTGAAGATAACACAACATTGTAGGTCAACTATACTCTAGTAATAAAAAAAATACTGAAATTGGGAGTTCCCGTCGTGGCGCAGTGGTTAACGAATCCGACCAGGAACCATGAGGTTGCGGGTTCGGTCCCTGCCCTTGCTCAGTGGGTTAACGATCCGGCGTTGCCGTGAGCTGTGGTGTAGGTTGCAGACGCGGCTTGGATCCTGCGTTGCTGTGGCTGAGGCGTAGGCCAGTGGCTACAGCTCCGATTCGACCCCTAGCCTGGGAACCTCCATATGCCGCAGGAGTGGCCCAAGAAATGGCAAAAAAAAAAAAAAAAAAAAACCGAAATTGAAAAAAAATAAAAAATAAAAACAATCCCTTTGAGAATCCTAGTTGGTTTCTTTATGGAAATCAATAAACTGATCCTAAAATTCATGTGGAAATTCAAGGGACCCAGAATAACCAAAGCAATCTTGGAAAAGAACAAGTTGGAGGACTTAACCCTTCCCAATTTCAACACTTACTGTAAAGTGATAGTAATCTAGACAGTGTGGTACTGGCATAAGGATAAACATATACCTCAATGGGATAGAATTAAGAGTCTACAAATAAGCCCATGTATCCATGATACATGATTTTTGACAAGGGTGCCAAGACTCTTCAATGGAGAAAGAATAGTCTTTTCAATGAATTCTGTTGGGACAACTAGATAGCCAGATGCAAACTTCATTAAGTTGTTCCTTAACCATCATATCATATGTAAAAATTAACTCAAAGTAGATCAAAGGCTTATGTACTCTTAACTTATATAAAAATCTTAGAAGAAAACATGGGTAAATCTTTATGATCTTGAACTTGGCAATGGATTCTCAAAAAGGACACCATAAACACAAGCAGCAAAAGAAAAACAGGTAAGTAGGACTTTGTCGAAATTAAAAACTTTGGGGAATTCCCTGGTGGTCTGGTGGTTAGGACTTAGTACTTTCACCGCTGTGGTCTGGGTTCAGTCCCTGGTCTGGGAACTGAGGGCCCACATCAAGCAAAAGGAAAACTTTGTGCGTCAAAAGGACAGTATTAAGAAAGTGAAAAATCAACAGACATCTTAGTAGAAAATATTTTCAAATTATATTTACAAATTATATATTTGTTAAAAGACCTGTATCTAGACTATAAAGAACTCTTACAACTCAATAAGAAGAGGACAAATAACCTGACTCATAAATAGGCAAAAAATATGAATTTCTTCAAAGAAGATAGACAAATAGCACATGTTGGACATCATTAGCCATCAGGTAAATGCAAACCAAAAATACAATAAGATATCACTTCATACTTACCAGGATGAATAAATCAAAAGGTGAGATAAATGTTGAAGAAATCAGAACCCTCATGCACTGCTGCCAGGAATGTAAAATGGAGCAGCCACTTTGGAAAATAGTGCCTCAAAAAGTTAAGCATAAAGAAATAAAAATACATATCCACCTAAAAACTTGTATACAAATATTCATAGCAACATTATTCATAGTAGCTAAAAAGTGGACACAACCCAAATGTCTAGTAACTGATGAATGGACAAAGGAATATACATGAAATAAATATGTTCATACAATAGACTATTATCTGGCTGTAAAATGAATGGGAGTTCCTGCTGTGGCACAGTAGGTTAAGAATCTGACTGTAGTGGCTCGGGTCACTGCAGAGGCACAAGTTTGATCCCCACCCAGCGTAGTGGGTTAAAGGATCCGGCATTGCTGCAGCTGAAGCATAGGTCACAGCTGTGGCTCGGATTCAATCCCTGACCTGGGAACTTCTGGATACCATGGGTGTGGCTGTTAAAAAAAAAATGGATTACTGATACATATTACAGTTAGATGAACATTGAAAATCTTATGCTAAGTGAAATAAACCAGATTCAAAAAGCCACATAATTATATGATTCCATTAATAATGAAATGTCCAGAACAGGCAAATCTGTAGAGACAGAAAGTACATTAGTGGCTTCCAGGACATAAAGTATGGGAGTGGGGGAATTGGGACTGACTGCTGAAGAATACACGGTTTCTGGTAGGGGTTATGGAAATATTCTAGAATTAGAAAGTGGTGATGATTGCACAACCTTGTGAATATACTAAAAAAACAGTGAATTGTATACTTTTTGAAAGGTGAATTTTATATGTGAATTATATCTCCATAAGAAATGTTTAAAGGAGAGTAAGAATGAAGTTTTGTTATGTTACCATTTGCTGGAGTCAGAAATTGTGCCAGCAAAGTAAACCATTAGCCCACTGCAAGACAATGTGTAACCTTTAGCTACATCACAGTACCACTTCTATGTCTAGAAGAAACAATGTATAAGTAGGCGGGTGACACAAGTGGCAGGGAGGTATGAAATGAGGTCTATCAAAAATTAAGTTTAACTACAAAGATCCGTGGCTTTGTATCAGCGATTCTGAGCGATCTATCTAGGCAAGTAAACGCCAGTGACAAATAGTGACTAACTGTCTTGGTTGGCCTGGGACGGCGGGGTTTCCTGGAACCCAGTATTTTCAGCACTGAACCTGGGACTCTCTTGGACAAACCAGAGAGATAAGTTAGCCTAGACAACAAAATGTACGCAATTGGGCCTATGCCATGAATCTAGACTGCTCATGGACTGGGGTATACCAGTCTGTCCAAGCCCCTGGGGACCTTCAAAATATCAGAAAATAGGGCATCTGTGGGGTTCCCATTGTCGATAACTGTCTTATATCACACCCCTCTCCATATGCACAGAAGAATGACAAGTAGGAAGTCCTTAAATGATTTCATAGAATGGACTCTTACTCTAGGTGACACCCTGCCTTCTTGCGGTCATTTTCTTGCTTTCTAAATTAAAAAATGGACAATGATAAGAATGAAAAGGCAAATGCTTGTACACAAAAATGTGTACACATCCCTTTTGAGGAAGGCCTTCATTCAAAATGAAAAAATATGTATTCGCCAAGCCTTGTTCCAAACAGTGCAAATATAAATTCGTTCTGTCCTCTTACAACTCTGTGAAGTACACACTATTATTATCATCATGTTTCATGATCCACATTTTATATATGGGAAAGTAATAGACAGGTTAAGTAGCTTACTCAAGGTCACATAGCTACTAAATATTAAAATCAAGGATTTGAAACCTGGCGACCTGGCTCCAAAGTCTTAGCCACTATGAAATAAGACATATTGTGAGTGAACAAAAAAGTGCAGACCCATAAGGACAAGGAAAGTGAGGAAGGGCTTGGGCCTGAGGAAAGTAATTCTAATAAATTAGGAAAATTACTTTCTCAGTCCTCTAGTGCTAGCTGACTTATAACTCACACCTCACCTGAGGCAGGACTTAGAAGATTTTTTTGTAGATCATCGTCTCCCTACATTTCTAATTCAAGTTGCCTACATTTGGGGCCTCTATTTAAAAAGGGAAATGTGTAATTTGCAAAGAGATGGATTTGAATACCTGAGTATAAAATATTCAGTGTTTTTCAGAGTGATTAAATATTTATAGTTTGTCTTGCCTGCAGTCAGTCAAAAGATAGAAGTTTGGGAAATGGCTTGGACGAGGTGACAGTGGTGGGGCTTGGACAGTGGAGTGTAGTGGGGATCAACCAGGAAGCACATTCAAGGAAAACAAAAAGGCTATTTCCAGCAGAAATCCTCAGAAACACTATGGGAAATTAATACAAATGACTGGCATAATCTCACCCAATAAAACCAGGAGCAGGTGTCTGGTAGTCCTACAGTCAAAACAACTTAATAAGATTAGTCTATAGTGCATAGAGAGCTTAGGTATTGCATGGCTTAGGATAAGTAAGATTCAATTTTCATTAAAGATAGGTAAATAGAAGACATTCTGTTACGATTAAGAGTCCCTCATACAACAAGCATTTACCTTGAATGCCTACTATGTGCCAGGGTCTGTACTAAAGATACTTAAATGAAAGAGACAGGGGCAATCCTTGCCTTCATTGTCTTAAGAAATAAAATAGACATTTTTAACACCACAGACGAATATATAATTGCAAATTCTGATAAGTCCTTGAAGGAAAAGAACGGGATTTTATGAAAAAGACTAACTACAGAGGCTAATTTGATAGACGCCTCAGAGTCAGCAAAACTTAAGCTGAAACCTGAGGATGAGCATGACCTGGACAAGGATTTGGAGGTGGAGGTAGAAGTGGACTTCCAAGTAAACAGTCTTGAGATGGGAGAGAACTTGGCAACATTGCAGGAATTGAGAGGGCCGGTATGGCTACAGAGAAACAAGCAGTGGTCAGAGTGGTTCAAGATGAGAATGGACAGGTAGGAACAGGCTAGATTATATAGATCTTTGCAGACAGACCAAGGAAAGGAGTCTGCATTTTATTCTAAGTACAATGGGAAGTCACTGTATAGGACTTTCAGTTTTAACAAGGGGTGGAGGGAGTGACACTAACCCAAGTATGGCTTAAACATCTCCAAACTATATACAGGTGACCTCTGAACAATGTGGAAGTCTGGGGCCCCATCCCTATGTGCCCATGAAAATCTTTCATGTGTCCATGAAAGTCCTGACGGAATTTGTTCCCAGAATTTCACATCCAGATGCGCCATGGTTTAGAACGAGAGTCAGCAAATATTTTCTCTAAGGAACCTGATAGTAAATATTTTAGGCTTTGCAAGTCATATGGTCTCTATCACAACTATTCAAATCTGCTATTGTAGTGTGAAAGCAGCCGTAGATGATAATACATAAATGCATGAGTGTGGCTATGTTCAGTAGACTATGTATGAAAACCGACTGTGCACTAGATTTATCTCACAGACCATAGGTTGCTGACCTTGATTTAGAAAAATAATAAGATGTTTTGTGTTTGTTACAAGAAAGGAATTACAAACTATTATGACTGATAAAGAGGCAAACATTATTTCAAATACTAGCAACTGAATCCAGCAACATATAGAAAAGATTATACACCATGATCTAGTGGGGTTTATCTCAAGAATGCAAGGTTGGTTTAACATTCAAATCAGCTGGAGTTCTGATTATGGCTCAGCAGCTTAAAGATCCCACTTTGTCTCTGTGAGGATATAGCTTCAGTCCCTGGCCTTACTCAGTGGATTAAGAATCCAGCATTACCACAAGCTGCAGTGTAGGCCACAGCTGCAGCTTCAATTTGACCTCTGGCCCAGGGACTTCCATATGCCACAGGTGCAGCCATGAAAAAAAATTCAAATTAATCAGTATAATTCCCCATATTAACAGAATGGAGGAGAAAAGCATATAATCATCTTAACAGATATAGGCATTTGACAAAATTTAATATCAATTAATGTGCCAATAAAGCCAATTTTACTTCTTCCTTTTCAATCTGTATACCTCCTATTTCCTTTTCTGGCCTTGCAATGACTAAATGTCTAATAAAGGCATACCTGATTTTATTGTGCCTCACAGATACTGTGGGTTTTGTTTTGTTTTGTTTTGTTTTTGTTTTTTTTACAAATTGAAGGTTTGTGCCAAACTTGCATCAAGTCTATTTTTCCAATAGGATTTGCTCACTTCATGTCTCTGTGTCACAGTTCTCTAATTCTTGCAATATTTCAAAATTTTTCATTACTATTTGTTAGGTCAGTGGAGCAGTCAGAACACACAAAACCTTTATTGATTAAGTTTGCTGTCTCATATGGGTGAATTTCATGGCACCCCAAAAATATTATAATAATATCAAAGATCACCATAGCAAATATAATAGTAATGAAAAATTACTCGGCCACTGCTGTAGTGTGGGTTTGATCCCTGGCCCAGGAACTCCTGTATGCCAAAAACAAACAAAAAAATTAAATTGGGGATGGAGTTCCCGTTGTGGCGCAGTGGTTAACGAATCCAACTAGGAACCATGAGGTTGCGGGTTCGATCCCTGGCCTTGCTCAGTGGGTTGAGGACCCGGCGTTGCTGTGAGCTGTGGTGTAGGTTGCAGATGCGGCTCGGATCCCATGTTGCTGTGGCTCTGGCGTAGGTTGGTGGCTATAGCTCCAATTCGACCCCTAGCCAGGGAACCTCCATATGCCGCCTGAGTGGCCCTAGAAAAGGCAAAAAGACAAAAAAAAAATTTAAATTGGGGAAAGGGTAGTCTTTCTTTTCAACAAGTGGTGCTGGAACTACTGGATATCCATATGTGAAAAGAATAAACATCAACCATTATCTCATACCATACACAAAAATTAACTTAAAATGCATCAAATATCTAAATATAAAAGCTAAAACTACCAAACTTCTAGAAGATAACATAGGGAAAAGTTTTGCCCTTGAATTAAGCTAAGATTTCTTATATAGGATACAAAAATTATGAACCATCAAAGAAAAATTTAATAAAATGGACTTCATAAAAAAATTAAGTTTCTGGTCTTTGAAAAACACAAATAATATTAAAAGGCAAACCATAGACTAGGAGAAAACATTAGTAATACATGTATCTGATATAGGATTTGTATCAAGAATATATAAAAGGAATTCCCTAGTGGCCTAGCAGTTAAGGCATTGTCACTGCTGTGATTCAGGTTCAATCCCTGGCCTGGGAACTTTAGCATGCAGTAGATGTCACCAAAAAAAAGGGATATATAAAGAACTCTTACAATTCAATAAGAAGAAGACAAACAACTCCTCCCCAAATAGAAGATCAAAAAAGAAGATCTAAATATAGCCAATAAGCCTATGAAAAATGCTTATTTTCATTTTTCATAGAAAATCAAATGAAAACCACTTGAGATACCACTATACAACCATACAGAATGGCTCAAATAAGACTGACCATACCAAGTACTGGTAAGGATGTACAACAAATGGAACTTTCACACATTGCTTATAGGAATACTAACATGGTACAACCACCTTGGGAAACTCCTTGGCACTTTCTTCAAAAATTAATTATTCATTAACCATACAAAAACCCCAAAATCATACTGTTAGGCACTAACCCATGAGAAATAAGAAGTTACATCTACAGAGAAGAAACATGGTTGCCAAGCGGGAGGCGGTTGGGATTAGCAGATGTAAACTATTAGACCTGAAGGGGATAATCAACAAGATTGTACTGAATAGCACAGAGGACTGTATTCAATGCGCAATGACAAACCATAATGGAAAAGAATATTTTTAAATATTATGAATCTCTTTACTGTGCAGCAGAAAGTAACACAACATTATAAATCAATTATACTTCAATTAAAAAAAAACCATGTCTACACAAAAACTACGACACAAATATTCATTGCATCTTTATTCATAATAGCCAGTGCAGTCCTGCTTAAATGGCTCCCTGGGGGAAAAACATGCCGATTGTCAATTTCCTTCGTGTAAATACTCCCACCATGGTTCATGTCAACCTACCAATCTGGGTCACTGAACATGGAGCTAAGAAGAGACATGCAACATCAGCGTCTACAAGCCAGTATAAGCCAGCTTCCGCCCACCACTAAGTTTTAGCTCAAAACTAGAAATGATCCAAATGTCCATTGACAGGTTAGTGGACAAACTGCAGTATATTCAATGCAATGGAACACCTTTCAGCAATGAAGAGGAATAAACTAATGACCGATGAATAAACTACAGCATAGATGAATGTCAGAGAATGAAAGAAGCCAGACAAGGACTTCCTGTTGTGGCTTAGCTGGTTAAGGACCAAACATTGTCTCTGTGAGGATACAGGTTCGATCCCTGGCCTCGCTCCATGGGTTAAGAATCCAGTTGCTGAAAGCTATGGCATAGATCGCAGATGCAGCTTGGATCTGTGGCTGTGGCATAAGCCTGCAGCTGCAGATCCAATTCAACCCCTAGCTTGAGAACTTCTGTATGCCAGCAGGTGCAGCATTAAAAAAAAAAAAAAAAGCCAGACAAAAGAGTACACACTGTATAATTACATTTATATGAAATTCTAGAAAATGCCATTTGAAACTTAGATGACAGAAAGAAGATTGATGATTCTCCAAGTCTCTCAGTGGGGTAGGAGGTGGAGTGAAGGTGACTTTGAGATTGGTTACTCAGGTGAATACATTTATGAAAACCCATCAAACTGAGTGTGATTTATTGTATATAATGATACCTCAGTAAAGCTCATTAAAAAGCTCATTTGCTACTTTTTGCTAACTAGTCGAATCTTCCTCTAATTTATGTCCATTAATTTGACTTTTCACCACTGGAAGAAATTAATGTTATTTACAAAAACAGACAATTATATATGTACTCTTACTTTCAGAGCATTCATGAAAGTATTGAACAGGAGTTCTCCCTGTGGCACAGTGAGTTAAGAATCTGACTGTAGCGGCTCAGGTCACTGCAGAGGCGTAGGTTCAATCCCTGACCCGGCACATTGGATTAAAGGATCCAGTGTTGCTGCAGCTCTGATTCAATCCCTGGCCTGGGAATTTATGCCTCAGGTGTGGCCATTTAAAAAAAAAAGTTCTGGCACCGTGGGAGAGCCCATGGTTAATACCTCTCTGTCTAAAAAAAGTGTCTTTTAATTCTTACCTTTTCTACGCTATCTCTAAATTAGTTTCCTGTTGGTCTCTCCTTCCCTCCCCCTCATTCTCCATACCCGTCTGAGAAGATGGTATTACTCTCACACAGTAATAGTATCCCTAACCTAAATTAAAATCTCCAAGATTTGGATGTTCTAGCAGCAAACTAATTATTTAACCCCACCCCCACCCCCCAAAACCAGTAAACTAATTCATATGGCAAACACTTCCATGGCACTTGCTATGTGCCAGGCTTTGCTCTATGAGCTCCCTATTTAATTCCTACATTTGATCCTCACATTAACTCTCCAAAATATGTATGCCATCGTTATCCCAGTTTTACTAACGATGAGACTGAGGCATAGAGTGGTTAAGTATCTTATCCAAGATCACACAACTAGTGTTGAGAGTTGGGATGCCATTAACTTTGTTGACAAGGAACTTTGTTCTTCCAAGTATAGTACTTTTATAATAAATACAATAGTAAGTCACTTCTGCAGCAGAAATAATGGGACAAAATATCATTTTTTATTGCAGCCATAAAAACAAGAATTTGAACAGTACGTATAATACAGGTCCAATTTTGTTACTTCATAGCACACACACAAATGGATAGATGGATAAAAACTCCATTGAAAAGTCTTTAAAGATAAAAATCAAAATGATAACAAAAACTGTCTCTGGGTGGCAAAATTATATATGATCTTCTTTCCCTCTTCATGCTTTTCTGTATTTTCCAAACGTTTTACAACAAATATGCATGGCATTTATAATCTGAAAAAAGTCAATGTGTTTCAACTATGTGAGGCTTTTAAGTATTTCCTGGTGTTCTACGTTATTGAAGAATCTATGCAATTAATCAAAAGTTCTTTTCCCACAAACTATACATCACAGTAAAGGGCAAGGCGCATTCAAGTTTTACCTGGTGTAATAGCTGTTTTACAGAGTAATTTCATACACTGTGTTATACTACTCAGAATGGTTTGGCCTTGTGAATTTTAACTAGGATGGCTTTTGAGCAAATGCTGCAAACAACATTATGACAATCAACTTGTTTTGCCATACATTTTGGAAAAGAGATGGATTAAGTGAAAATTTATATGCAATAGCATGGGAGTAATTATATGTACAAAGCCAAATTTACTTATGATAATAGACTTAATTGGAAAATTCTTTAATGTACAATTTTAATAAGGGCATTAAAGAAATTGGGAAATTTGAAGAACATCTAATCATTTCTGAATTATAATTGTAAATGAGTGCAGATGACCTAATCTGCTTACGTAAATGATAATTATTAATTTAGCAATTGTACAAATGAGCTCAAAACATGAACTACAATAATTACAATACAAACCAATAACTTCCTTGTCTGCCATTTGCACAAATGATTAAATTATATGAGGAATGTTTTCTCTATCCTTTAAAAGCTAATGTAAATTTAAGAACCCAGGGAAATTATTAGTGTAATTAAAACTAATAGGTATACACAAATATGGAAAACAAACAGCTGGATTTGTAAAGCTTGAAGAAAGAACATTTCATTCTACGTTAAGTCCTAACATCATGCCTCTTTCATTGTAACTGTAATGAATAATGAATCCCTGGAAAAATAATATTGTAGGTTACTATCCATGGTACTGGTTTTTTAAAAGCATTTTGCACTTAAGGCTCTCCCCAAGAACGATGTCTTCTCATTTTCATCTCACCACAAATAATTTTACCCTTTGGAAATAATGCTCTGTATTGTCAGTTAACCGAGGGCCCTAAGTGGAAACTCAAGGTAATTTTCAAAGCATCTTCGTCTTTTTTCCAAAGCACAATACTTTTATTTCTTTTTAATGATTTTTATTTTTTCCCTCATAGCTGGTTTACAGGGTTCTGTCAATTTTCTACTGTACAGCAAGGTGACCCAGGCACGCAGACATATATACATTCTTTTTCAAAGCCTCTGCTCATGCCAGATACGTTTCGTTATAGTGTGATTCTCGTTCAGAGACTTTGTGCAGAAGGTAAAAAAATGAGGGAGGATGAAATATCAGAACACTAGAGCATTTAGGTCTATTTATTGTTGACGGGTGGAAATAAGGCACAAAAGCTTTGACGAGGAAGGAGCAGCAGGACTGGGAACTGCGCCCAGCCCCAGGTGCTTCTCAGAATCGCCCCGCTTGGGCCAAGAAGCGTCGCGCCGGGCCCCGGGTGACCGCGCGCTGCGAAGGGCTCAGGCATTCTGCTGATCCCGACGCCGGAGAGGCCAAGACTCGGATCGCCTTCTCGACAGAGTGTCCTTTCTGCCCGGCCCGGCGGCGGGCGGGCCGGCTGGTCACCGCAGTCCCCGGCCCCGCAGGCCTGGAAGCCGGAGGAGAGCCCTGGGCCCGGCGGGGGGAGCGGGAGGGAAACCAGCGGCGTGGCCTTGAGGACGGGTCCAAGGGAGGCCGTGGCCAGGACAGCCGCCCAGGGCCTGCCTTCTTGCTACTGCAGAAACCCGGGGGTTCACTCATTTTCGTGGGCAGCTTCCGAATGCGGGTTTTGGAAATTAACAGAAGCTTTTCTGAGTCCCCGATGCGCCACCTGACCTCTTTGCATCTCAGTTTCCCTATGTGCAAACAGAGGACTATTACGGGGGCCTCCTCTGAGGTTGCTTTGAGATTCAGTGAAGTGCTCTGTGTACGTGTCTGGCGTAGAGATGCTCATTATTAGCATCTTCATTATTATTGTATATTATGTGTACATGTGACCGGAGTTAGAGCAGAAGTAGGCAACTGTTTCTTTTTCTTTTTTTTTCCCACACCCGCAGCGTGTGGAAATTCCAGGGCCAGGAATAGAACCCGCACCACAGCAGTCATCAGAACCACAGCAGTGACAACCCAGGTCCTTAACCACTAGGTCACCAGGGAACTCAGTGACAACTATCCTGTTGATAGCCTGATGGAAGCTGAGTCAAACTAGGACCGTATTTTAAAATTATGACATGTATCACACCCTTAGAGAAAAGTGCACAAAACGTGTGTAAAGTTCACAACAGTGCTTCTCAGACTTCAGTATGCACGGGAATCACATGGGGATCTGTTCAAAATGCATGTTTGGGGTAAAGCCTGATATTCTGCATTTGTAACACGCTTCAGGTGATGCTTGCTTCTGGCAGCAAGGGTTGAAACAATAAATATAAATCAAACATCTGTGTAGTTACCATCCACATCAAGAAACAGAACACTGCCATTTGCCAAAACCCCCTCAGTCGATTCCCCCCCACTTTCAGAGCTAAGCGTTCTCCTGAGTCCTGTGGTAATCACCCCCTTGCTTTTCTTTATCTTTTTGAACCTATGCATGTGTCTCGAAACAGTGTGTTTTATTATGCATACCCACGTTTGAAGTTTATGCAAAACTGTAATGCGCATGTGGCTCTGTAACTTGTGTGTCTCTCATCATATGTTTGTGAGTTTCATCCATGTTCGTGAGTTTAGCTGCCATTCATTCATTTCCACTACCGTATTGCATCATTATACCACATTTTAAATTTGACTATATGTATCACGGAATTTGCCATTTTAATCATCTTTGAGTATACAATTCGGTGGCATTGGCTACATTCACAAGGTTGTACAACCATCACCACCAGCACGTTCCAAAACTTTCTTATAAATCCCAAGCCAGTTCTGCAACCATTAAGTGATAGCTCCCATTCTTCCCTTCCTTCAGCCACTGGCAGCCTCTAATCAACTTACACTCTCTATGAATTTACCTATTCTAGATATTTCATATGAGTGAATCCTACAATATTTGTCCTTTTGTGTGTAGCTTATTTCTTTCTTTCTTTTTTTTTTTTTTTTTTTTTTTTTTGTCTTTTTAGGGCTGCATCCATGGCATACGGAAATTCCCAGGTTAGGGGTCGAATTGGAACTGTAGCTACCAGCCTACACCACAGCCACAGCAACGTGGGATCTGGGCCATGTCTGTGACCTACACCACAGCACACGGCAATGCCGGATCTTTAACCCACTGAGCAAGGCCAGGGATCGAACCTGTGTCCATGGATGCTAGTCAGATTCGTTTCCACTGAGCCACAACAGGAACTCCTGTAGCTTATGTCAGTTAGCATAATATTTTCAAGGTTCATCCATATTGTAGCATGTATCAAAATGTTATTCCTCAATCCCTGGCCTTGCTCAGTGGTTGAGGATCTGGCATTGCTGTGAGCTGTGGGTAGGTCTCAGACACAGCTTGGATCTGGCGTTGTCGCGGCTCTGGTGTAGTCTGGCAGCAAAAGCTCGGATTAGATGCGGGCCTAAAAAGACAAAAAAAGAAAAGTTATTCCTTTTTATGGCTGAATAGTAGTCCATTGTGTGTATACATACCACGTTTTGTTTATCTACTCGTCTGTTGATGGATTCTTCCTATCTTTTAGCTGCTGTGAATAGTGCTGAAATGCTTATAGATGTACAAGTATCTTTTTGAGTTCCTATTTCCAATTATTTGGGGTATATACCTAGGAGTGAAATCGCTAGGTCATATAGTAATTCTATGTTTAGCTTTTGGAGCAACTGCCAAACTGTTTCCACCATTCTACGTTTCTACTCCCAGTGTCTGAGGGTTCTAATTTCTCCTCATCCTGCCAACAGTTCTTATTTTTTGAGTTTTTTATTTAGCCATCTTAATAGGTGTGACATTTATCTCATTGTGATTTTTATTTGCATTTCTCTAATGACTAATGAAGTAGAGTGTGTTTTCATGTGCTTATTGGTCATTTGTATGCCTTCTTTGAAACAATGTCTGTTCATGTCCTTTGCTCGTTTTTTGTTTGGCTTCTTTGTCTTTTTGGTTAAGTTTTAGGAGTTCTTTACATATCCTTTCCCCCCAGCTTTATTGAGGTGTAATGGACAAAAAGGGATTGTATATTTTGAAGGTGTGCACCTTGATGTTGAATATACATTGGGAAAACTATATAGAACTATGATGTGATCTTTATATATTCTTGATGCTAAACATTTATCAGATGTATGATTTGAAAATATTTTCTCCCATTCTATAAGTTTTCTTTTTTACTTTCTTGATAATATCCTTTGAGGTACAAAAGCTTTTAATATATTTTGGCCACGCCAGTAGCATGTGGAAGTTCCTGGGCCAGGAATCAAATTTGTATCACAGATGTAACCAGAGCCACTGCAGCGACAACACGGCTCCTTAACCTGCTGCACCACAGTGGGAACTCCCAGAAGCTTTTAATTTTGATGAAGTTTTATTTATCTCTTATTTTCCCTTGTTGCTCAAGCCTGATGTTATATTTAAGAATTCTTTGCCAAATCCAAGACCATTAATGTTTTTACCCATGTGCTATCTTCTAATACTTTACCTCTTATCTTTAGGTCACTGATTCATTTCGAGTTAATTTTCAATATGTTATGAGGTAGAGATCAAACTTCATTCTTCTGCTTGTGGAAATTCAGTTGCCCCAGAATCATTTGCAGAAGAGGTTACTCTTTCCCCCATTAAATGAATTTGGCACCCTTGTCAAAAATCAATAAATTGACCATAAACGGGGACCTGCTGTTTAGCACAGAGAACTCTGCCCAGTATTCTGTGATCGTCTATGTGGGAAAAGAATCTGAGAGAGAATGGATGTGTGCACATGTATAACTGGACCACTTTGTTGTACAGCAGAAATTATCACAACCTTGTAAATTAAATATACTTCAATAGAACTTTAAACATTTTTAATTAAAAAAAGAAAAAAATAATAATTGGCCACAGGAGTTCCTGCTGTGGTGCAGTGGGTTAACGATCCAGTTTGTCTCTGTGGCAGCACTGGTTTGTTCCCAGCTTTGCTCGGATTTCAATCCCTGGCCCAGGAACTGCCAAATGCCATGGGTGTGGCCAAAAAAAGAAAAAAACAAGACAAGACAAAAATCAATTGGCCACAGGTGTGTGGATTTATTTCTGAACTCTCATTTCTGTTGCATTGGTCTGTATGTCTGTCTTTATGCCAGTACCATGCTTTAAAAAAAATTTTGGAATTCTCTTCATGGCTCAGCAGTTAACAAACCCACTAGGATCCACGAGGATGCAGGATCGATCCCTGGCCTTGCTCAGTGGGTTAAGGATTTGGCGTTGCCTGAGCTGTGGTATAGGTCACAGATACGGCTCAGATCCCAAGTTGCTGTGGCTCTGGCGTAGGCTGGCAGCTGTAGCTCTGATTCGACCCCTAACCTGGGAACTTCCATATGCCATGGGTGTGGCTCTAAAAAGCAAAAAAAAAAAAAAAAAAAAAAAATCTTTAGCTTTGCAGTAAGTTTTGAAATAAAAAGTGTGAGACCTCCAACTTTTTTAACAAGTTTATCTTGGCTATTTGGAGTCTCATGTAATACCACTTGAATTTAAGGACTGCCTTTTCTATCTCTGGAAAAACTGCTGTTGGAATATTGACAGGGATTGCTCTGAATCTGTAGACTACTTCAGGTAGTATCAACATCTTTACAGTATTGTCTTCCTACCCATCAACATCAAATGTCTATTTATTTAGGACTTCTTTAAATTCTTATATTCTTGGAGGTCCCGTCGTGGCTCAGTGGTTAACAAATCTGACTAGGAACCATGATGTTGCAGGTTCGATCCCTGGCCCTGCTCGGTGGGTTAAGGATCTGGTGTTGTCACTGCAGTGGCTCTGGTGGCTGCTGTGGCCTGAGACCAATCTATTTTTTATATATGTTCTTAAATTTTTATAAATGCCCTTAACTATGTTGAGGACGTTCCTTTATATGCATAGTTCTCTGAGTATTTTTGTCATGAAAGGGTGTGGGAATTTTCATCAAATGCCTTTTCTTCATCAATTGAGGTGATCATGTAGGTTTTTTCTTCGTCATAATAGTGTGGCGTATTACATTGATTTTCATATGTGGAACCACCTT
This sequence comes from Sus scrofa, assembly GCF_054392235.1. Taxonomy (NCBI): domain Eukaryota; kingdom Metazoa; phylum Chordata; class Mammalia; order Artiodactyla; family Suidae; genus Sus; species Sus scrofa. The sequence goes on from NC_139401.1 coordinate 122,657,451, forward strand.
CAGGTTTCTGGGATAAATCTCACTTAATATGGTGTAAAATCCTTTTAATATGCTATTGGATTCATTTCACTAGTATTATGTGGAGGATTTTTGCATCTCTATTCAAAAGAGATTAGTCTATAATTTTCTCTTCTTGGGATATCTCTATATGGCTTTGGTATCAGGGTAATGCTGACCTCAGCGAATGAGTTAGGAAGTATTCCCTCTTCTTCTGTTTCTTGGAAGAATTGAATAAGAATTGGTGTTCATTATTTCTAAACCACTTAGTAGAATTCATCAGAGAAGCCATCTTTTTCTTTTTTGGAAGGTTTTTGATTGCTGATTAAATCTCTTGACTTGTTACAGGTCTGTTGAGATTTTCTGTTTCTTCTTGTGTCAGTTTAAGTAATTTGTGTGAGTGAGTGCCTAAGAATGTGTCCATTTCACTTAGGTTGTGTAATTTGTTCGTGTACAACAGCTTGTTCTTAGTATTCTCTTTAATCCTTTAGTTCCCCACTTTCATTAGTGATTTTAAATATTTGTATGTCCGTCTTTTTATCTTTGTCTAAAGGCTTATCTATACGTTTGCTAATCGTATTGGTCTTTTCATGAGAACCAACTTTTGCTTTTGTTGATTATCTTTCTTATTTTTCAATTTTCTTTTTCTTTTCTTTTTTTTTTTTTTTTTTTTTTTTTAGGGCTGCACCTGAGGCATATGGAGGTTCCCAGGCTAGGGGTCGAATCAGAGCTGTAGCCACTGGCCTATGCCACAGCCATAGCAACGCCAGATTCAAGCCACGTCTATGACCTACACCACAGCTCACAGCAACCCCGGATCCCCAACCCACTGAGCAAAGCCAGGGATTGAACCTGCAACCTCATGGTTCCTAGTCGGACTCGTTTCTGCTGTGCCACAATGGGAACTCCCTCAATTTTCTTATTTATATCCACACTAGACTTTATTACTCTTTATTTACTCTTTTTCTGTATCCTCAAGGACTAAATTTAGGTTATTGATTTGAGATTTTTTTAATGTAGGTGTTTATTGCTTTAAATTTCCCTCTGAGCACTGCCTTGACTGCATCCCATAATTTTTGGTATGCTGTATTTTAATTTTCCCTGGTCTCTATTTTCTAATTTCCTTTGTGATTTCTTATTTGATCATTTGAGTTTTCAAGAGTGTGTTGTTTAATTTCCACATATTTGTGCATGTTCTAGTTTTCCTTCTGTTATTGATTTAGCTTCATTTCACAGTAGTGGGAAAAGATACTTTGCATGATTTCAATCTTTTAAAATTGATTGGGACTGTTTTGTTTGTTTATCTTGGATAATATTCCACATGCACTTGAGAACAATGTTTATTCTGCTTTGTTGAATGGATTCTTCTGTATATGTCTGGTAGATCTCATCGGTTTTTAATGTTGTCTTCTGGTTTCCTATACCACATTTTCTTTACCCATTCTACTACTATTGGGCAATTGCATTGGTTACAGTTTCTATTTCTTGGTGCACGAGTTTCTCATAATATATACCAAGGAGTGGAATTGTTATGTGTTGGTTTTGCACATGTTCAGCTTCACTAGTCAATGCCTATTTCCCAAAATGACTGTACCAATTTATACTTTCATCCCAGTGTATAACAGTTCCTAGTATGCCCAACCTGACTATAGTTAGTATGGTCAGACTTGTTAGTTTTGTCAGTCTGGTGCATTATGGCATCTTATTATGGATCTGTTTTTTTTTTTTTTTTTTTTTTTTTTGTCTTTTCAGGGCCACACCTGTAGCATATGGAGGTTTCCAGGCTAGGGATAAATTGGAGCTACAGCTGCCAGCCTATGCCAGAGCCACAGCAACACAGGATCTGAGCTGCGTCTGCAACCTACACCACAGCTCATGGCAACACTGGATCCTTAATCCCCTGAGCCAGGCCAGGGATCAAACCTGCCACCTTATGGTTCCTAGTTGGATTTGTTTCTGCTGCACCATGACGGGAACTCCCGGATCTAATTTTTATTTCCCTGACTACAATGAATTAAGTTTTTCACTTTGTCCTTCTTTTCTCTCTTTTAGTTTCTCTCATATTCCAATTCTTTACCTCCATTCATGTCATGATCCTCTCTCTCCCATATGATTCAGAAAGTCAACATGGTGGTTAAAAGTACATGTTCAGAATTGGAGTTGGGTTCTAGTCCTCACTATCTATGTGGTGTCTGGCAAGTTACTTAATAGAACTTGGCCTAAATACTTAATAATTGTTCACTATCATCATAAAGCTTAACTTTAGAGTCAGAAAAAAATTGACATTCGAATTCCAGCTTTGTTCCCAACATTTTGTTTAACAAACTTAAAAAAAAAAAAAAAACTTTTTACTTGGAAATAACTGGACTTGCAAAAAAAATATACAGGGAGGGTAAAAAATATATATGGAGGATCTATATACCCTTCATCGAATTTCCCCCAAGGGTTTTATCTTACATAATTATAGGACAATATCAAAAGCAGAAGTTTGACATTGTAAAATGCATGTGTATGTCGTTTTATTACATGTGTAGGTTCATATAACTGCTACTGCAGTTAAAGTATACAACTATTTTCTTACCACAAGGATCTCCATCATGCCTTTATAACCACACACACAGCACTCCTCCCACAATCCCTAGCCTCTGGAAAGCACTATAATCTGTTCCCCATCTCTATAATTTTGTTATTTCAACAATGTTATATGAACTGAATCATACAGTATGCTCCCTTTTGAGACTGGCTTTTTTTCACTCAATGTAATTCCCTGGAAATACATCTGAGTTCTTGCTTGTATAAATAGTTCGTTCCTTTTTATTGCCAAGTAATATTTCATGCTATGAATCCCATTGAAGGATACCTTGGCTACCTCCAACTTGGGGTTATTATGAACAAAGCAGCTATGAAATTTTGTGTAGAGGTTTTTTTTTTGCGAACATAAGTTTTCATTAGATGCATTTGGGCACATTCAGGGTAGTATGGCTAGAGGCCATAAATTCTCATTAGGAATAAATGCCTGGTAATATAATACATGGCTAACAAGGTGAGCTCATTTTTAGTTTTGATGGAAATTGCCAAGCTGTTATCTAGAGAGGCTGTACCATTTTACATTCCCAACAATTACGTAGGAGTGATCCAATTTCTCCACATCCTCATCAGCATTTGGCATTGCTACCATTGTCATTCTAGCCCTTCTGATTGTTGTGTAGTGATATCTCATTGTGGTTTTAAATTCCCTAATGGCTTGTCATGTTGAATAACTTTCCATATGCTTATTTTCCATCTTCACACCCTCTTTAGTGACGTGTTTTTTCAGATCTTTAACCCATTTCTAAATTGAGTTGTTTCTTACTGTAAAGTGTTGAGTTCTTTGTATATTCTAGATACTAATCCTTTTCCAATATGAGGCTTGCAAATATTTTCTCCTATTCAAGCTTGACTTTTTTAAAAAGTTGAAGTATAGTTGATTTACAGTGTTATATTAGTAGAGTTCCTGCTGTGGTGCAGTGGGACCAGTGGAGCCTCTGCAGCACCAGGATGCAGGTTTGATCCTGGCCTGGCACGGGGGGGTGAAAGGATCTGGTGTTGCTGCGGGTGCAGAGTAGGTCACAACTGCAGCTCAGATCTGATCTCTGGCCAAGGAATTCCATGTGCTGTGAGGTGGCCAAAAATAAATAAATAAATAAATAAATAAATAAATAAATAAAATACAACTATTATTTAAATTATGTTTGTTTTAGGAGTATAACATACTCATTCAATATTTTATAAATTATTCTCCATTTAAAGTTATTAAAAAATAATAGCTTTATTTTCCTGTGTGGAACAATATATCTCTGTTGCTTATTTATTTTTATGTAGTAATCTGTATCTCTTAATCCCTTACCCTTCTCTTGCCCCTCCGCCTTCCCTCTCCTCACTGGTAAACACTAGTCTGTTCCCTGTATCTGTGAGTGTGTCTCTGTTTTGTTATATTTGTTTGTTTTATTTTTTAGATTCCACATATAAATGATAACAGAGTATTTGTCTTTTTCTCTCTCACTTATTTCACTAAGTTCTAGGTCCATGCAATATTGTTGTACATGGAAGAATTTCATTCCTTTTTATGGCTATCATTAAAATATCCATACTACCCCAAGCAATCCACAGATTTAATGCAATCCCTATCACAATACCCGTGACATTTTTCACAGAACAGGGACAAACAATCCTAAAATTTATATGGAACTACAAAAGACCCCCAACTGCCAAAGCAATCTTGAGAAAAAAGAGCAATGCTGGAGGTATCGTGCTCCCTGGCTTCAGACTATGCTACAAAGCTACAGTAATCAAAACTGCACAGTACTAGGGGATTAAGATGGTGGAATAGAAGGACTGGAGCTCAACTTCTCTCCTAAAAAACAAGAAAATTCACAACTAAAGGCTGAGCAATCTCCACCCAAATGGACCAGAAACCTTAAAAAAGATACCCTACTCCAGAAGAAAAAGAGGAGGCCACATCAAGAGGTAGGAGGGGCGATTTCATGATATAAACAACCCCATACCTCCCGGGTGGGAAGCCCCACAGACTGAAAACTAACTGGTTCACAGAGACTCACCTACAGGAGGGAGAGTTCTGAGCCACACATCAAACTCTCACATGTGGGGATCTGGCACAGGGAGAAAGAGCCCCTGGAACATCTGGCATTGAAGGCCAGTGGGGCTTGTGTGCAGGAGCTCCACAGGACTGGGGGAAACGGAGACCCCATTCTTAAAAGGCGCACACGGACTTTCACATGCACTGGATCCCAGGGCAAAGCAAAGTCTCCATAGGAATCTGGGTCAAACCTGACTGCAGTTCTTGGAGGACATCCTGGGAAAACAGGGGTGAAGGTGGCTTGTTGTGAGGGAAGGACATTGAAAGCAAAGCTCTCAGGAATATTCAGCAGCTTGCCTTTCTCTGGAGGTGGCCCTTTTGGGAAAATCTGGCCCCACCCATCAGTCAGATGCTGAGAAGCCCCAGGGCAAACAACAACCCAGGTGGGATCACAGCCCCGCCCCTCAGGAAACAGGCTGTCTCAAGACCCCTCAGGCACACAGCTGCCTCTAATCCCATCCAGAGACTAAGCCCCACCCACCAGAAGGATTAGAATCACCTCCACCTAACAGGGAGCAGGCATCAGCCCCTCCCATCAGGAAGCCTACAGCAAGCCCCCCATACCGACTTCAGCCACAGGGGGCAGCCACCAGAAGGAAGAGAGGCTACAACTCTGTTATCTGTCAAAAGGTCACCACACCAAAAACCTATAAACATGAAAAGACACACAACTATAACTCAGGTGAGGGAGAAAGGAAAAACCCCAGAAAATCAGCTAAGCGATGAGGAGATCCTCACCCTCCAGGAAAAAGACTTTAGACTGTTGATGCTGAAGATGATGCAAGACATTGGACATAAACTGCAGGCAAAGATGGATAACTCACAGGAAACACTGACCAAAGAGATGCAAGATATAAAACTTAAACAAGAAGAGATGCAAAAGACAATAACTGAAATAAAAAATTCACAAGAAGCAGCTAACAGCCGAAGACAGGAGGCAGAAGAACGAATAAGCGAGGTGGAGGACAGATGAGTGGAAATTATGGATGCAGAACAGAAAAGAGAGAAAAGATTGAAAACAAATGAAGAGAGTCTCAGAGAACTCTGGGACAATGTAAAACGCACCAACATCCATATTATACGGGTGCCAGATGGAGAAGAGAGAGAGCAAAGGGGACAGAAAAAATAGTCCAAGAGATAATAGCCAAAAACTTCCCTAACATGGGGAAGAAACCACTCACTCAAATCCAGGAAGCACAACGAGTACCATATAAAATAAACCCAAGGAGGAATACACTGAGACACATACTAATCAAACTGACCAAAATTAAAGACAAAGAGAAAATCTTGAAAGCAGCTAGGGAAAAGAAACAAGTAACATACAAGGGAACCCCAATAAGGGGAATGGCAGATTTTTCAGCAGAAACTCTGCAGGCCAGAAGGGAGTGGCACCATATACTTAACATGATGAAAGGAAAAAACCTCCAACCAAGATTACTCTACCCAGCAAGGCTCTCATTCAGATTTGAAGGAGAAATCAAAACCTTCACAGATAAGCAAAAGCTGAGAGAATTCAGCAACACTAAACCAGCCTTACAACAAATACTAAAGGAACTTCTCTAGGCAGAAAAGAAAACACAGCAACAGGAAACAAAACTTCCACAAATGACAAGGCTCACCAGTAAAGGTATACATACAGTAAAGATACGAAATCATCCACGCACAATTATGCCACCAAAATCAGAAATCATGAGAAGAGGTGGGTACAAATGCAGGACACTGGAGGTGCACTTGCGATTAAGAGACCAACAACTTAAAACAATCTCATATATATAGACTCTTATATCAAAACTTCAGAATAACTGCAAACCAAAAATCTACAATTGATACACAAACAAGGAATCTCTGGAGAAGAAATATCTCATAGTAAATAAGTGCATAATCCACCATGAAGGGGGTCATTTGACATCATTCTTGGAATGCTGAAGTCTTCTTAGATCTGATTCTGATTTCCTCTCCATCAAAGAATTTATGATAATTATAATTAAATAATGCAACTTTACAATTAAATAATACAGCACTAAAAAAAAACTGCACAGTACTGACACACAACAGACACATAGATCAATGGAACAGAATAGAGAGCCCAGAAATAAACCCATGCACTCATGGTCAATTAATCAACAACAAAGAAGGCAAGAATATACAGTGGAGAAAAGACAATCTCTTTAATAAGTGGTGCTGGGAAAACTGGACAGCTACATGTAAAAGAATGAAATTAGGAGTTCCTGCTGTGGCACAGTGGGTTAAAAATCTGACTGCAGTGGTTTGGATCACTGTGGAGGTATGGGTTTGATCCTTGGCCCGGTGCAGTGGTTTAAAGTATCCAGCATTACTGCAACTGCAGCATAGGTCACAGCTGCGGCTTAGATTAGATCTCTGGCCCAGGAACTTCCATATGCTGCAGTTGCAGCCATAAAAAAAAAAGAATGAAATTAGAATATTCTCTAACACAAATACAGAAATAAACTCAAAATGGTTTAAAGACCTAAATGTAAGACCTGAAATCATAAAACTCCTAAAAGAGAACGTAGACAGAACACTCTTTGATATAAATCATAGTGATATTTTTTGGAGTCTGTCTCCTAATGCAAAAGAAATAAAAGCAAAAATAAAAAGGGGGACCTAATTAAACTTAAAAGCTTTTGCATAGCAAAGGAAATAATCAACAAAATGAAAAGACAACAACGTGCTGAATGGGAGAAAGTACTTGCAAATGATATGACCAATAAGTGGTTAACATCCAAAACATTTAAGCGATAGCTTGCCTTTTTTTGGAGGGGGGTGCTGCACCCGCAGCATATGGAGGTTCCCAGGCTAGGGTTCAAATCGGAGCCATGTAGGCTGCCGGCCTACACCACAGCCATAGCAACACAGGATCTGAGCCACATCTATGACCTACACCAGATCCCCTACCCACTAAGCAAGGCCAGGGATCAAACCTGTGTCCTCATGGATCCTAGTCAGATTCGTTTCTGCTGCATCACGATGGGAACTCCCCTTTTTATCTTCTTAATAGAGTACTTCATGTAACAATAGTTTTTGATTTTTATGAGGTCAAAAATAACAATTTTTCCTTCTGTGGACCATATTTTTGGTGTCAAGTCTAAAAACTCTTCACCTAGCCCTAGGTCCTGATGACTTTCTCTTATTTTTTTCTAAAAGTTGTATAGTTTTATGTTTTATATTTAAGTCTATAATCCCTTTCAAGTTCATTTTCAATTATAGTGGAAAGATAATTTTTCTTTTTGCCTGTGGATATCTAATTGCTTAGGCACCATTTGTTGGAAAGGCTATCCTAACTTAATTGAGCTAATTTTGTACCTTTGTCAAAAAATAAACTGGGTGTATTTGTGTGGGTCTATTGCTGGATTACTTCTTCCGTCCATGAATCTGTAGGTCTTTCTCTCTACCAATGCTGCTCAGTCTTGATTGCTATAGCTATATAGCAAACTTTAGTATTGAGTAGAAGGATTTTCCCACTTTTTATTTTTCAAAATTGAGTAGAATGATTCTATTCTTTATTTCCCAAAATTGTTTTAGCTCTTCTAGTTTCTTTGCCTTTCCATATACATTTTATTTTCATTTTTTAGCTTTATGGAGTTATAATTAGATGAAACGTAAAACATTGTGTTATACAACTTGTTGATTTGAGGCACTCATGTACCGCAAAATTATTACCACCACAGCATTAGATAACATCTCCATCATGTCACATGTACAGCATTTCTTTTTTGTGGTAAGAACATTTGAGATTGACTCTCCTAGCCACTTTCAAGTGTTATTAATTATAACCACTATGCTGTACATTTCTTCAGGATTCATTCGTCTTGAGAGTAAGAGTTTGTACCCTTTAACCAACGTCTTTCCGCCACCCTCCCCCACCAGCCCAGCCCCTGGGAACCACCATTCTCCTCTGTTTCTGTGAGTTTGGCCTTTCCACATATAAGTGATATCATACAGCATTTGTCTTTCTTTCTCTGATTTATTTCACTTAGCACGATGCCCACAACATCCATCCATGTTGTTATATATATATATGTATAAATATAACTGTCCATACTACACATCGTTTTTATCCATTAATCCATTGACAGACACTTAGGTTGTTTCTATAACTTGGCTTTTGTGAAGGCTCTAATAAACATGGGGGTCCAGATATCTCTTTGAGATCCTGATATTTCTCCTTTTGCTGTACACCCAGAAGTGGGATTGCTGGATCACATGGTAGTTCTATTTTTAACTTTTTGGGGCACCTCCATGCTACATTCCACAGTAGCTGCACCAATTTATGTTCCCATCAACAATGTACAAGTGTTCTCTTTTCTCCATACCTGCATCAATATTGATGTCTTTTATCTGTTCTAACAGGTGTGAGATGATATCACATTTTGGTTCTGGTTTGCATTTCCCTCATGATTACATCTTTTCATGTACTTCTTGGTCATTTATATGTTTTCATTGGGAAAATATGTATTCAATTTCTCTGCCCCCCATTTTTAAGTCAGATTATTTGGTGTTGTTTTGTAGAGTTATTTATATATATATTGGATTTTAACTCCTTATCAGATATATGATTTGCAGATATTTTCTTCCATTCTTTAGGTTGCCTTTTCATTTTTTATAATTGTTATAAATTTTAGAATTTTATTGTCTATTTACACAAAACTCTTACTGGGAGTTTGATAATAATTGCATTCAACCTATAGCTAAATAGCTAAATGTGGGAGAGAAGTAATATCTTTACTCTTTTGGATCTTCCAATGGATGAAAATAGTATGTCTCACCATTTATTTAGATCTTCTTTGATTTATTTCATCAGTATTATGTCACTTTCATTGTATAAATCCTGTATACGTTTTGTTAGATCTACATTTAAGTATTTTAAATTTTTAGTGATTATACACTTTATTGCATTTAAAATTTCCATGTCCATGTGTTCATTGCTAGTATATAGAAATTCAGGAATTCCCTGGTGGGTTAGTGGGTTAAGGATCTGGCATTGTCATTGGCTTGACTTGGTTTGAGCTCTAGCTCAGGAACTTCCACATGCCATAGGCACCACCCCCCAAAAAAGATTCCATTGACTTTTCTATGTTAATGTTGTATCCTGGGGAGTTCCCCTCGTGGCGCAGTGGTTAACGCATCCGACTAGGAACCATGAGGTTGCGGGTTCGATCCCTAGGCTTGCTCAGTGGGTTAAGGATCCAGCGTTGCCGTGAGCTGTGGTGTAGGTCGCAGACGCGGCTCGGATCCTGCGTTGCTGTGGCTCTGGCATAGGCCAGTGGCTACAGATCCGATTCGACCCCTAGCCTGGGAACTTCTATATGCCTCGGGAGCGGCCCTAGAAAAGGCAAAAAGACAAAAAAAAAAAAAAAAAATCTTGTATCCTGCAACCTTACTAAAGTCACTTATTAGTTCTAGGTTTTTTGTGTTAGGAGTTTCCTATATAGACAATTATGGTGTCTGCAAATAGCGACAATTTTATGTTCCTTTCTGATTTGCATCCACTTATTTACTTTGCTTGCTTTATTGCAGTGGTTAGGATTTACAGTACTATGTTGAATAAGAGTGGTGAGAAAAGATATCCTTGCCTTTTTCCCATTCTTAGAGAGAAAGAATTCAGTCTTTCACTGAACTAAATATGAGGTTAGCTGTAGGGTTTTGTAGATGTTAGCAAGCTGGAGGATTCCCTCTCTACTCCTCCTTTGCTGAGAGTTTGAATAGGTGTTAAATTAGCAAACTTTTTTAAAAATTTTTATTGCTGCACCCATGGCATCTGGAAGCTCCCAGGCCAGAGATTGAATCCAAGCCACAGCTGCTGGCCTATGCCACAGCTGTGGCAATGCCTGATCCTTTAAACCACGGTGCTGGGCCTGGGATCAAACCTGCACCTCCCCAGGGACCCAAGCCACTGCAGTCAGATTCTTTTTTTTTTTTTTTGTCTTTTTTGCTATTTCTTTGGGCCGCTCCCGCGGCATATGGAGGTTCCCAGGCTAGGGGTCTAATCGGAGCTGCAACCCCTGGCCTACGCCAGAGCCACAGCAACGCGGGATCCGAGCCGCGTCTGCAACCTACACCACAGCTCACAGCAACGCTGGATCGTTAACCCACTGAGCAAGGGCAGGGATCGAACCCGCGACCTCATGGTTCCTAGTTGGATCCGTTAACCACTGCACCATGACGGGAACTCCGCAGTCAGATTCTTAACCCACTGCACCACAGCAGAAACTCCAGGAAACATTTTTAGGATGATTATTATGTGTTATGCACAGTTCACAATTCATTTTTGTAATTAACTCCTTTAATCCTCATAAAGGGCTTAAGAGTTGGGCACTATCAAAAGCATCTTGTTTCCACAGATAAGAAAAGTGAGGCATTTGAAGGGCAAATGAATTAGACAAGTTAAAACAGCTAGTAAGTCAAACAGCAAAGTCAGAATTCAGTCCGAGGTGTCTAATTTCAGAATCCATGTCCTCCGTCATTGGCACATGCTAACGTCGAACAATTTACATTAGCTTTGGGAACTTCATTTCTTCATTTGTGAAGTGGAGACGATGAATCCTAACTCATTGGGAAGATTAAGTGAAATAGTGCGTATGCTTGGCATATATGGTGAAAGTGCTCAATGAATGTCATTTATGTTAGTTACTGTAGCCTCACTATCAACTCTCTGGTAGAGTCTCTGAATCTGCTCTATAGAATGTTTGGAAATGGAGTGAGCCTTTCTGGCTGAGCTGGAACATGGGTCAACTCATTCTGATTTAAGGCTGTAAATTGTAAATGATTAGAGACAGAGGGGAATATGCGAGCGCCCACTCCCAGAGTGAAGCTTTATGTTATATTGATACCCAGTGTACAATCGCCAGGACTGGAAGGCCTTAAAAATCCCTGGTTATACAAAGAAAAGATATAGAAGGTACTTAATAAGAAGTTTAATATCACAGGCATTGTATTAAGCTCTCTTTTGTGCCAGGCAGGGTCAGTAAGAAAAAATATTCAGATCTTTCCTTTCTCGCTCTTACACAAGGAGTTGTTATTTTGGTAGGAATTGGAAGATGTGCTGAACGGGCTGCATTTGTCTGCAGGAACATTTTCCCCCGATTTTGGTTTCAGTCGTGGATCAATTATTGCCTTTTTTAACTCAGGAAGAAAGTGACTGAGAAAAAAAAACTTTGAATGCTTTTAGCAATACCCAGGTGTGTGTTCAGTGTTCCTGGAGGGGATTAACAGGCGTGCTGAGTGAGCAGAGCATTTCAATCAAAATACACAACTGAGCACTCAGAGCATAGCAGGCAAAGAGGGGAAAGCACAATGTGAATTGAAATCCTTTTATTTCAGGGGTAGTGGCAACTCAGACAGCAGCTTATACACCTGTGTTCCTGCGATGCTCTTTCCGTCACAGCCCTGGGCAGCTTTTTGGACCTTTTGGCTGCCATCCTTTTCCAGCCGAGAAGCTTTTCTTCTGTTTTATGCTACCACCACCTGCTGTCCTGTTCCTACCACACAGAAACTCGTCTCCCCTTTTCCCAAAGGAACGAATCTGACTGCAAGGCCACGATAGGAATATCTTTCAGGGAGATTAAGCAATGACACAACTTTTCGAGGCTTAATTTTAAAAGCACAGACTTTTAAAATGAACGTGTTATTTTAAATGCCTGTAAAGAAAGTACTTTTCTTTTAGTCATGTGATGATAAAGGGCTGAATATGATTTTCACCATGGCAAGAGGAAACGATCGGATGGGTGATCCTTTTCATTTATTTTTATTTAACAAACATTTAAATCGTGTTTAGTATATGTCGGGCACTATTTTAAGTTCTCTATCAGGATAAGTCTTGTAATCCTTATAACAACCCTGTGAAGTAGGTTCTATTATTATTCCCATTTTGGAGATGAGAGACCCAAGGCACAAAGAGGTCAAATAACATGCTCAGGGTTGCTGTAGTGGGTTACGTTCGTGTTTAAAATATTAGATGCTCCTCCCTGTTGGCATCAGTCTCAGCTATGTTACTTGCAGTGCTTTCCTTTCTCCATGTACATTCGGCCTGACCGGGTGACTGGCATTGTCCTATGACATCTGAACAGAGCAAAAGGTTCCGAGCAAAAGCCTTTTTTTAAAAAAAAGTCAGCTCAGAGTCCACCATGTTCTTCCCTTCTTTATCCAGGAAAGCAGTAGTGTTTGAGAGAGGGGATGTTCTTTCATATTGGATTTGAGAATAAAGACAGATGGAGCGGAACTGGAGCTGACCCCAATAGCACACATAACATGACAAAGAACTAAACCTTTGTGATGTAAGCCACCCGAATCCTGGAGTTATTTGTTCATGTGTTTGTCGTCTTTGGCAGTGTAACATACAACTACCAGGTCACATGGGCATTTAGCAATAAACATTTATGTCTTGAAACTACTAATACTCTTTCTGTCTCTATGAATTTGCCTTTTCTATAGAGTTCATTTAAGTAAAATCGTACATATGTGGCCTTTTGTGTCTGGCTTCTTTCACCTAATGTTTTTAATGTATATCCATGTTATAGAGTGTATCCGTACTTCATTCCTTTTTATGGCTGAATAATATTCCATTATATGTATATATATTTTGTTTATCTGATCATCAGTTAGATGGACTTTTGGGTTTCCATTTCTGTTTCAGTTCTCCTCTGTATATAACTAGAAGCAAAATTGCTAGATCATCTGGTATGTTATCTAATGTGTTGGCATATGTAGTATTCCCTTATAATCATTTTTATTTTGTAAAGTCAGTAATAATGTATCCTCTTCTATTCCTGATTTTAGGAATTTGAGCCATTCTCACTTTTTTCTTGGCCAGTATAGCTAAGGACTTGTCAATGTTGTTGATCTTTTCAGAGAACCAATTTTTAGTTTTGTTGTTTTTCTCTATTGTTTTTCTGTTCTCTATTTCATTTGCTCTCGTCTTTATTATTGCCTTCTTTCACTTTGAGTTTAATTTGATCTTTTTTATAGTTTCTTAAGGCGGAAGTTTAAGTTAGTGGTTTTTAGATTTTTCTCAATATATGTATTACAGCTATAAATTTCCCTTTTAGCACTATTATTGCTGCATCCCATAAATTTTGGTATGCAATGTTTTATTTTCATTCATCTGAAAGTATTTTCTAATCTTCCTTGCAATTTCTTCTTTGATCTGTTAATTATTTAGAACCGTGTTCTTTAATGTATGCCTATTTGTGATTGATTTTTAATTTTATTCCATTGTGGTCAGAGTACATTTTATGATTTGAATCCAATAAATTAAAATCCTTTATTGTTTTATAGCATAACCTATGGTCTATCCTAAAAAACTTCCATGTGCACCTGAAAAGGTTTCGTGTTCTGCCATTGTTGCATGAAGTGCTCTGTAAATAAATGTCATATCTAGTTTGTGTATAGTGTTGCTCAAGCCTTCTATTTCCTTTTTGATCTTCTGTCTGGTTGTTGTTTTCATTATTGAATGTGGATATTGAAGTCTCCAATATTATTATTGATGTATTTTTGGTTGCTTAACACTTTTTTTCTCCTGAGTTAAAAAGACAGCTGTATAATGTGATAAATTATAAGTATATGTTGATGGACACACAATAATTTGTATGACAGTAACATCACAAAGAAGGAGGGAAAGAAAGAAGATATGTAGAATCAAAGTTTTTATGCATTATTGAAGTTTAGTTAGCATTAATCTGAATTAAATTATTATGGTAAAAAGTTAATTGCACTTCCCAGGGCAACCACTAAGAAAATAACTCAAAAAATACCATAAGATACATGGCACAGTTGTTAAAACAGTAGATGGGAAAATCTCTATTTCACATAAAATTAAGTATTAATGGAGGAATAAATGAACAAAATAAAAGCAAAACGTAGAAAACAAAGAGCAAAATGGTCGATGAATATCCTGCCTTATCAGTAATTACATTAAATGTAAATCAACTAAGCACTCTAATTAAAAGGCAAAAGTTTGCCGAATTAATACAAAATGCATGATAAAACTATATACTTTTTACAAGAGACACACAAAAAGACACAGTAGGATGAAAGTAAAAGAATAGAAAAAGATACACCGTGAAAACATTAACCAAAAGGGAGCTGGAATGGCTACTAATATGAGACAAAATAGACTTTAAGACAGAAATTGTTACTAGAGACAAAAAGGACATTTTATAAAGGTAGAGTGCCAGTCATTCAAAAAAAAAAACACCTATAACTATATATACACATTACAGAGAGATTCAGAACACATGAAGCAACTTTATGTTTTTGATAGACTTTATTTTCTAAGCAGTTTTAGGCTCACAGCAAAAGTAAGCAGAAAATACAGAATTCCTTATACCTCCTGCTACCCCTCCCCCCCCCACACACACAAGCTCTCCCACTGTCAACATCCCACACCAGAGTAGTATATTTTGTTACAATTAATAAATTTACATTGACACATCATATCATCCAGAGTCCATAGTTTATGTCAGGCTTCACTCCTGTATACTATACAAGTTTTGACAGAGGTATAATGATATGTATCCACCATTATAGTATTGTACAGAATATTTTCACTGCCCTAGAAAACCTCCTGTGCTTTGCCAATTTATCCTTCACCCCCTCCCACCTAACCCCTGGCCATCATTGGTCTTTTTACCTTCTCCATAGTTTTGCCTTTTCAGGATATCATATAGTTGAAATCATACAGCATGTAGCCTTTTCAAATTGGGTTCTTTCACTTAGTGATATGCATTTAAAGTTGTTCCATGCCCTTTCATGGCTTAATATCTCATTTCTTTTCAGCACGGATCAATATTCCATTGCATAGTTTTACTTTATTAATTATTTTTATTTTAAAAATGTTTGTGCTTTTTTAGGGCCACACCTGCAGCATATGGAGGTTCCAGGCTAGGAGTCAAATTGGATCTACAGCTGCCGGCCTACACCACAGCCACACCAACGTGGGATCCGAGCCATGTCTACAACCTATACTGCAGCTCACGGCAATGTCGGATTCCCAACCCACTGAGCAAGGCCAGAGATCAAACCTCATGGATACTAGTCAGATTCGTTTCCACTGCACCACAATGGAAACCCCTCCATTGCATAGTTTAATTATTCATCTGCCGAAGGACAATTGGTTGCTTCCAAGTTTTGACAACGGTGAGTAAAGCTGCTATAAACATCCCCGTGCAGGTTTTTGGTGTGGACATAAGTTTTGGGTAACCCAAACTGTGGGTAAATACCAAGAAGGATGATTGCTATATCATGTTGTAAAAGAATGCTTAGTTTTATAAAAAAATGAACAACCAAACTATCTCCCTAAAGTGTTGTCCCATTTTACATTCCCACCAGCAATGGGTGAATGTTCCTGTTGCTCTGCATCCTTTGCAGCATTTGGCGTTTCAGTGTTCTGGATTTTGGCTGCTCTAATAAGTATATAATTACATCTCATTTTAATTTGCAATTCCCTAATGACCCAGTTCTCTAACGTTGAGCATCTTTCCAGGTGCTTATTTGCCATATGTATATCTTCTTTGGTGTGTTGTCTATTCAAATCATTTACCCATTTCTCCATTAGATTGTTCATTTTCTTATTGCTGAATTTTAAGAGTTCTTTGTAGCTCTGTTCATTTTTCCTTCCTGCTTTGCTTTCTGTTCCTCAGACTGAGTAATCTCAATTGACTTCTGTTCCCTGGTTCTTCTGCTTAATCAAATTTGCTGAGTTCCTATAGTGAATTTTCCACTACAGTTACTCTGCTTTTCATCTCTAGAATTTCCATTGGGTTCATTTTTGTATAACTTATGTCCCTTTATTGATATTTAGTAAGACATCTTTCTTATACCTTTTTTAGTTCTTTAGACATAGTTGCCTTTATTTCTTTTTCTTATTTTCTTTTTTGGTCGCCCCTCGGCATGTGGATTCTCGGGCTAGGGATCGAAAGCAGGCCAGAGTTGTGACCTACGCCTCAAGCTGCAATAATGCCGGATCCTTAACCCACCATGCAAGGCCACATCCCTGCCACTGCAGAGACCCATTAGTCCCATTGCACCCCCGTGGGAACTCCTATTTCTCATAGGATGTATATAATGGCTGCTTTTTAGTTATCGTCTAGTAAATACTGTATCTGAACTTCCTCAGAGTTTCTCTTCATTACAGTGTTTTTCCTTTGTATGGACCATAATTTCTTGGTTTTTTGTTTTTGTTTTTGTTTTTTGTTTTGTTTTGTTTTGTTTTTTGCATGCCTCACAATTTTTGTTGGAAAATGAGCATTTTAAACAATGTAATATGGCAACTCCGGAAATCAGATTCTCTCCCTTCCCAGAGTTTCTTGTTGTGATATGTTTGTTTAGTGACTTTTCTTAATGAATTCTCTAAAGTCTGTATTCTTTTTGCATGTGGTCTCTGAGGTATCTGCATCACTTGAGAAGGGTCTTATTAAAATTCTCCCTCCCTCCCCTCAAGTTGTACCGCACAGTTCATAGATTTTACCCCATACAATTCAGCCACACTGATCTGTGCTTAAGGGGGGAGATTAGTAATGCATAGTGGTTAAGAGGAAGGGCTTAAAATCCAGGCTGCCTGCGTTTAAAGTCTTGTTCTGGCACTTACTAGCTGGTATCTGCTTCATTAATGATTAATAGTAATGTAACAAAAGTTAAGTGCTTAAAATCAGGCCTGGCACAGTACAAATGAAATAGTCAACAAACACTAGCTATTATTTTTAAGAGTATTGGCATTATTATATTCCCTCAACAGGTCCTTTGTGCTTGATATGCTCTCTGCCTGCACTTTTTTTCCCCCTAGGAGACTTTTTTTTTTTGTCTTTGTTTTGTTTTGTTTTTTAGGGCTGCACCCATGGCATATGGAGGTTCCCAGGCTAGGGGTCCAACTGGAGCTGTAGTCGCTGGCCTACACCACAGCCCCAGCAACGCCAGATCCGAGCTACGTCTGCAACCTACGCCAGAGCTCACAGCAACACCAGATCCCCGACCCCCTGAGCAAAGCCAGGGATCGAACCTGCATCCTCATGAATACTAGGTCATATTCGTTCCTGCTGAGCCACAGCGGGAACTCCCTCCCTGGAACTTCTTGTGGCTTGCCTCTTCTTGTCATTTGAGTTTTGATTCAAATGTTACCTCCTCAGAGAGACTGTTCCGACTGCTCAGTGTAATGAAGCCTTCCTCCATCATTCTCGATTACATTACTCTGTTTTATTTTCTTCAGAGCATGTATCACTCTGAAGTTATTCTATTTATTTATTACTACTTTATTGTATGCCTCTTCACTGCACCACCCCCTCAGATAAAATGCTCCAGGAGGACAGAAAGCATGTCTACTTTTGGTTACTTGTTAGTGGATCTTTAGGGCCTGGAGAAGTTCTGGGTGGAAACGGGGCTCAATATGTATTTGATGAATGTATTTCCTTTGCATAGCCTTTCCAGAAAAAAAATAATAAAAGTTATAGAAAAGCAAGTTGAAGACCCAAATAAACAAAGCAACATACTCTATTCATGGATAAGAAGACATGATATCATGCAGATAAGAATTACTGATCTCAAATAATTTATAACTTAAATGCATTCCGTACATGGGTTTTTCATAGAACTCAATAAGCTAATCTAAAATCTGTATATAAGAATAACTCATCAAGGGAGTTCCCGTCATGGCGCAGTGGTTAACGAATCCGACTAGGAACCATAAGGTTGCGGGTTCGGTCCCTGCCCTTGCTCAGTGGGTTAACGATCCGGCGTTGCCGTGAGCTGTGGTGTAGGTTGCAGACGCGGCTCGGATCCCGCGTTGCTGTGGCTCTGGTGTAGGCCGGTGGCTACAGCTCCGATTGGACCCCTAGCCTGGGAACCTCCATATGCTGCGGGAGCAGCCCAAGAAATAGCAACAACAAAAAGACAAAAAGACCAAAAAAAAAAAAAAAAAAAAAAAAAAAAAAAAAAAAGAATAACTCATCAAGAATAGTTGATAATTTTTTAAAAGAATGTGAAGGAGAAAGTTGAAGAAGTATAGAAATGCAAGAAGAAACAGATAAACCCATAATCATGGTTAGAGATTTCAATCACCTTCTTTCAATAATTGATATAACAAGTAAACACAAAGTCAGCAAGAATATACTGTTTGGAAGAACGCTGTCAGTGACCTGACCTAACTGACGTCATACTCTACCCAACAGCAGCAGAATGCACATTCTTCTCATGTGCACATGAAACGTGTACCAAGATACATCATATTCTAGGCCATAAAACAAGTGTCAAGAAATTTGTTTTTTATTGAATACAAGATTTAAATACTATAGTGCTTTACAATTTTCAAACGTTTTGTGTATGTGATTTCATACAATTCCCCTACTCCTGTGTTGCCCTTCCCTACTTTCTCTATATCTATGGGTCTGCTTCATATTTGGTTTATTCACTAGTTTGTTTGATTTTTATTTTTCAATTTTGTAATGGCCACACCCACATCACATGGAAGTTCCTGGGTCAGGGGTTGAATCTGAGCCGCAGCTGCAACCTACGTGGTAGCTGCAGCAACACCAGATCCTTAACCCACTCTGCCAGGCTGGGGGTCGAACCCACAACTCTGTAGCAACCCAAGCCACTGCAGTTGGATTCTTAACCCAGCAGGAACTCCCAATTTGTTGTATTTTTTAGCTTCCACATATGTGATCTCATACAGTATTTGTCTTTCTCTATCTGATTTATTTCACTTAGCATAATGCTCTTCAAGTCCATCCATGTTACTGCAAATGGCAAAATTTCATTCCATTTTTATGGCTGAGTAGTATTTCATTGTGTGTGTGTGTGTGTGTGTGTGTGTGTGTGTGTGTGTTTCTGTGTAATCACATCTTCTCTATCCATTCATCTGTTGATGGACAGGCTGGTTGATTCCATACTTTAACAATTATTAATAATCCTTTTATGAAGGGTGCATGTATCTTTTCGAATTAGCATTTTGGGGGGTTTTTGATATATATTCAGGAGTGGAATTACTGGATCACATGATAGCTCTATTTTTAGTTTTTTGAGAAACCTCCATACTGTTTTCCCCAGTGGCTGCAGCAATTTGCAGACCCACCAGCAGTGTTTGAGGGTTCCCTTCTCTCCAGATCCTTGCCAATATTTGTTATTTGTGTTCTTTTTTTTGGGGGGGGTTCTTTTTGATAATAACCATTCTGACCAGTGTGGGGTGATATTGTGGTTTTGATTTGCAGTCTGTTCTGACTCAATGGCATTAAAATGGAAAATACATTTCAGAAAGTTAACTGGAAAATTCCCAAATATTTAGAAACTTAAAAAAAAAAAACTTCTGTATATCCCATGGGTCAAAGAAAATAATCAAAAAATAAGATTTTTTTTACAGTGAATAGAAATGAAGGCACAATATATCAGAATTTATAGGATGTCACTTAAAACAGTACTTGGAGTGAAATGTATTGCACTGAACATATTAGAAAAGGAAAAAAGGTCTGAAATGAATGACTTCAATTTGCACCTTAAGAAATTAGAAAAAGAAGCAAATAGAAGAAACCAGAAATCAGTGAAATAGGGAATAGAAAAACAATAGAGAAAATCAATTGAACCAAAAGCTGGCTCACTGATGTGATTGATGAAATTGATAACACTCTAAATAGATTGATTGGGAAGAAAGAAAAAAAGGCACAAATTACCAATATTGAGAACGAGACGTCATCCCAGTGGTCTCGTGGAAGCCAAGGAGGAAGCGTGACAAGGTACAAGGAAGTAATCAACTGGGCTAAATGCTGCTTGTAGGTCAAGAAATAATGAGGAATCAAAACTGCCATTGGCTGAAGTCCCTTGTGACATTGGTAAAGGCAGTTTGGGCAGAATAGTGGGGACAAAAGCCTCAGTGAATCAGGTTCAAAAGGGAACGAAAGAAGAATTTGAATCCTTGAGGGTAGACAACTCTTTTGAGGAATTTTGCTGCAGAAAGGAGCAGAGAAGTGGGACGGAATCTAGCGGAGAAAGTAGGGTCAAGAAAGACTATACTAGGAGTTCCCATTGTGGCTCAGTGGTTAACGAACCAGACTAGTATCCATGAAGACGTGGGTTCGATCCCTGGCCTTGCTCAGTGGATTAAGGATCTGGCGTTGCCGTGAGCTGTTGTGTAGGTCGCAGACACGGCTCGGATCTGGTGTTGCTGTGGCTGTGGTGTGGGCCAGCGGCTACAGATCCAATTCGTCCCCTAGCCTGGGAACCTCCAGTAAAAAAGAAAAACTATATTTTTAAGATGGGAGAAGTAACAACATAATTATATGAGTAACAGGAATGGTCCATTAGAGAGAGAAAATTTAATGATGCAGAGAGTAGAGGGAAGACTCGTTAGGCCGGTGTCTTTCCTAAGGAGAGTAGAGTCCATTGTGTGTGCCCTTAGCCAGTAGCACAATGGCCTCATCCAACATACCTGGAGAGAAGGACAAGTCCAGGGGTACAGAACTTCCAGGCAGGTGTATACATACGGTACTGGGAACTTGTGATGATCTCTTCTGATTATTTCTATTTTCTCAAAGAAATAGATAGCAAGATCATTAGTGAGAATGGGGACGGGAGAGGAGATACTAGAGGCTTGAGGAGAGAGAGGAAGATGGCTAAATTCCCCGTCAGTTCTGACATTCTGTGATCTTGAAACACGGGATAAAATACAGAAGAGCATTCGTTTTTCCCCCTTGTAGAGAAAAGCAAGTTCTTTCTATATAAGAACTATAGTAAAACAAAACAAAAACAAAAAGAAAAAAAAAACAACACTACATGAGATCATATGTGATATCAAAAAAATTTAGAAATAACCTAAATATCCATTAGCTGCCAGAAAGGTTAACTAAATTATGGCCCACCCACATGATGGAATAGTAAGCAGTGAGCTAATAGAATAATGTAGTTGTGTACTAGTCAACATAGAAAGATCTCCAAGGCTTGCAGTGAGATGGAGTAGATGTCCTTGTGCTTCGCGCTGCTATTCTCTTCCTTCCTCCCTGAAAAAGTCCCCCAGCTTTGACTCTTGTAATCAGACTAAACCCCTCACCACCCCCTTGCTGCTGTTGTTCACAGACCCCCATGTTTTGCTGACATAAAGGGAGCATCCTTCTATAGTTAAACAAAAACACTAGAATGCAGATATTAGATTGCTTGATTTCTTTTGCAACCAAAAAGGCCACAGCACAGTGCATAGAGGCAGGCCAAAGAGAGCGGTCGTATCTTGTGGTGACTGTTGCTAATATGCAAAAGTCACACCTCTCGACTCATACTTCTGGGGATTTTAAAGTACAAAGCCTCATAAAGTGGAATTAAGGCAGGGACACAGGAGAGCAGGCGATGGCGACCATAAAGGAAGCCTTCTTTTCACACAGCAAGTTCTCTATTATGGGGTTTTAAAAGCTATCTTAATGTCTTATTGGATCATTTTGCCCAAAGTAACAAAACATTATTTAATGGAAAAGGCATTGATCGTGTGAAGCTAATGTTGTTTTCATTGTTTTATTTAAAATTTCTTCTAATAGTCCCAGGTCAATTAGAGTTTATGCTTCTGTCCTCCCTACCATTTAAAAGCATAAAAACAATACCTAACTTTAAGGATCAAGAATTGTTTGCAAACACTGAAAAAATGTGAATGAGAATGTGATGATGGGAACAACAAAGAAAAAGGAGGAGAAAAAACGGAGGCGAAGGAAGAGGAAAGCAGAGAAAGAGGGTGAAGATGCAGGGACAGGAACCCTCTCTGCTTTAGAGAAAGACGACAGCTACAGACTCAGGGCAGGGATATTACAAAATGGACTTCTGGAGTAGATTTGCTTGCTTTCTTTCTTTTATAAGCTTATAGTTTCTGTTTACACTGTCAAAGCTTTTGAAGAATATGATCCCGCTTCTAGCTTGTAAATTCCTTGAAGGCACAGGCCGTGTCTTACAGATCTTTATATCTCACATAGCATCTAGACAATTACTAGCCACAGTGGAGATGCTCAATAAATATCTGTGGAAGGACTGAATGCAGAAGCTGGGGAATATTAAGTATTTTTTAAAGAAGGAAAAAAAGTAGTTTGATAAAACTGAAAATGTGTTTTTCCAAATATCATTTTGGGTTAATTGTAAATCCATACATTTCAAAGTAGATCTAATCTGTATGTTGCCAAATAATTTCTATTTTATTTATTTCTATATTGGCTTTTAAATTCTTTTCATACACACCGAAATCTTTATGGCTCAGGAAAACCTTTATTTTTATATATGTTTTGCTAACTTTTAATCTTGGAAATTTTAAAACTAAAAAAAAAAAATTTAAAGAATATAGCCTTCACCTAAATTCATCAGTTGTTTATACTTTGCCCCACTTATTATATTCAACTATTAAATTTAAAAAATTTCTTTTGGAGCCACTTCAATATTACAAAGGATGTCGAAGGGTTTTGGGGTTTTTTTTGTAGAAAGCAGAAAGGGTATTTCATCAACTCTGATGATGAAGTAAAACCTCAAACATTTCTAAGACTTTTAAGACCTTGATGAAAGAGATTGCCAGACCTATTCTAGTTCACAATTTTAGATCAATTTTAAATCAATCTGAAACAAGTATATATATAATATATATATATATATATTATATATATATATAGTCTTTTCTAGGGCCGCTCCTGTGGCTTATGGAGGTTCCCAGGCTGGGGGCCTAATCTGAGCTGTAGCCGCCAGCCTACACCACAGCCACAGCAACGCAGGATCCGAGCTGAGTCTGCAACCTACACCACAGCTCACGGCAATGCGGAATCCTTAACCCACTGAGCAAGGCCAGGGATTGAACCCACAACCTCATGGTTCCCAGTCGGATTTGTTAACTACTGAGCCACGATGGGAACTCCGAGACAAGTATAATTAAAACAGTTCTTTTTGACATTCATGTAAAGCATGGATATATTTTAATATTAAAACAGATTTTTAAATTATAAATCTATGAATAATTTTGACCCATAGGTGTAACACATATATTAGCCTTTTAATTGATGGTATAGATATACTTTGATTTAAAAGATAAATAAAAGATAAATATATGATTTAGCACAGAACCTGGCACAAAAGCATTCCATGTTCTTTTTATTTTACCTATATTATAGAGGAGAGTTAAATTTGTAAATTAGTGTTGAGAGTATTTGTATGCTGCATGTCAGGGTCGAATTGTAGACTAGGTAATAAACATTCTAACCACAGCATATATGTCCTGGGAATTAGCCATACATTTGAGATCGTTTCCTACAATGTGCTTGTCTTTGCCCACAATGGATTTCTAGTTTTCTTTTTGCAATAACTTAAGATTAAGATTTAGAAATTCACAGTTGAATTTTGGTGCCCCAATTTTTCCTAAGCAGATTAGGATAAACTATCATTATATACCATGTATGTATGGTTTAAGAAATAAAAATCTTATAAATCTCCCCGCAGCTCACAAAGGCTTTTCACTAACATTACCTCTTTTTTTTTTTTAACATTACCTCTTCACTCTTTACAATATTCCTATGAACATGCTAAGGATGTAGAGGGGTTGGGAAATGTTTCACCCCATGAACAAATCAAAGAATTAGACATTTTTCAGAAGGGTAGATTCAGTAAGGTGGAAATTCTTCACAAATGCTAAATTTTGCTTTGAGGAAGAGGAATTATATTTATTATATTGCTTCCTGGGCAGAACTAAAACTAAAAGGTGAAAATAAGAGTAATAAGAAATATAGGAGTTCCCATTGCAGCTCAGAGGTAATGAACCCAATTACTATCCATGAGGACACGGGTTCGATCCCTGGCCTTGCTCAGTGGGTTAAGGATCCAGCGTTGGCTTGAGCTGCGGTATAAGTTGCAGACACAACTTGGATCTGGCGTTGCTGTGGCTATGATGTAGGCTAGCAGCTGCAGCCTCGATTCGACCCCTAGCCTGGGAACTTCTATATGCCACAAGAGTGGCCCTAAATAAAAAAAGAAAGAAATATAAATAAATAAGAAATAGAAACAAAGTAATAATAAAGGTCAATTTTAACATAAAATGATGTGCCAGGTACTTATAATTAGCACTCTACATACATTCTATCATTAAATAATGGAAAATATATTATTATATCCATTTTACAGAGGAGGAGGACACTGAAGCTTTGAGCGGATAGGTGACTTGCCTAAGGTCATACAGATAATCCACGTGGTACAGGAATTTGAATATGTATCTGGCTCCAGAGCCGGGGACCTCATCTTCTGGTTCATTAAGCAGAAAGAATGGCAACAGCAGACGCCTTGAGGCAGGACTGAGCTGTGAGTCATAATGATAGTGCTCTCTATATCCCAGGAACGATTTGAGGACCTTTTCCGATGCAAACTATGAGTTTTCTGCTTACCGTGTTAACCCAGGTCTTCACTAGGCAAGTACATTCTCTTCCTTAAGACTTCAGTACATCTTGGAATTCCCTTCATGGCTCAGCGGTAGTTAACCGGACTAGGATCCATGAGTACTTGGGTTCGATCCCTGGCCTCGCTCAGTGGGTTAAGGATCCGGCATTGCCATGAGCTGTGGTGTAGGTCACAGATGAGGCTCGAATCTGGCGTTGCTGTAGCTGCGGTGAAGGCCGGCATCTGTAACTCCAATTCCGCCCCTAGCCTGGAAACTTCCATATTTCACAGGTGCAGCCCTAAAAAGCAACACAAAAACAAAACGAACAAAAGAAGTTTTCAGTGCATCTCATCAGAAAAGCATCCCTGAATTTTCCCACCCCGACCCGGTCAATTCTATTACAGTTCGTGGCACGCATCATCATTTGTTAAATGAATGAATGACTGAACCTGTCTTCTCGGGGACTGCAGCAGAATGTGGTTAGAAGGGGGAATGGGAGCCTTGTAAGGCTCTTTGCAACCTTACCGGGATTAAAGGATCAGAAACCTCTGTTTTATTTTTATTTATTTATTATTTATTTATTTTTGTCTTTTTGCTATTTCTTGGGCTGCTCCCGCGGCATATGGAGGTTCCCAGGCTAGGGGTCGAATCGGAGCTGTAGCCTACGCCAGACCCACAGCAACGAGGGATCCGAGCCATGTCTGCGACCTACACCATAGCTCACGGCAACGCCGGACCCTTAACCCACTGAGCAAGGGCAGGGACCGAACCCGCAACCTCATGGTTCCTAGTCGGATTCGTTAACCACTGCGCCACGACGGGAACTCCAGAAACCTCTGTTTTAGAAATCTATTTTTATGCTGCTTGTTTATTCTATAATTGTTTCCTTTTAATTCCCCCTTAGTGATTAGTAAAGTTCTCTTGGAAAATGTCAGCTCTCCCAGCTGCGCTGAGGGTAAACACAGAAAGGGGTTTTTCTCCCTAATTGGGCCCAAGTAAGGGGGTCCAGGAAGGGGGATGTGAGAGTGGTATGGGGTACCCAAGGCAGCAAATCCCAAGCGAGTGAGAAGGAGCCAAGGACAGCGGGCACAGCTACAGTCTAGTGATGCTTCTGAGGGGAACCGTCGTGTTTTGCAGGCAATTATTTTAATAAGGACAGCTGAGCCCTTACTCCCCACATCTGGCACGGTTGCGGAACAGCAGTCCTGCCATGAAGGGGAGATCTTCACACAGTGCTTGGCACCCAGTAGGCCGGCAGTAACCAACCCTAGCCCATGCTCATTGCTTGCCTACTGGATGCCCGGCACTGTGCCAAGCTCTGAGTATGTAGTATCTTATTTCATCTTCACGTGGATCTTTTTAGGATCGTTTGTAGGAGGAGGACACTGAGACTCAAGGAGGTTAAATGACTTCCCTGAGGTCAAATCCAAGTCTGTGGTCTTAACAGCCTCCATATTTGATGAATAGTGCTCCGGTCCTTGCTGACTACAAGATATATATGTTATGTAAAGTTCAACCCCCCCAAAAGAAAGCAATTTGTCTCAGAATTAAACATAACACTGTAAAATAGTTGTTCTCAACCAGGGACAATTTGGGCCCCAAGGGGGACATTCGACAATTTCCGATGTTTTTCATTGTCACAACTGGGGAGGGGTGGGGGGCTGCTGCTGGTAGAGGCCACGGATGCTGCTAAAACTTCCTAGAACGGATGGGATGGCTTTCCACAGCAAAGAACAACGCAGTCCAAAATGTTGCTAGAGATGGGTCGAAAAACCCTGTTGCAGGAGGGATGTTTAAGGCACAAAAGGAATTAGGTTTCACTGGAAGAAAGTATTAGGGGAAATGGAATAGTTTTAAGTGCCATTTTTTGTTTTCCCCTCATGATGGACTAATCTGACCATTAACTGTAAAATATGCCTTTTGCAGTTTATCAGTGCAGGTCAAAATCAGTTGGCTCCTTCTGAAAGTTATCATTCTCCAAACAGAATAAAGCACAAACGTCGAACGACAGACGTGACCAGCCATGATTTCGTCCACCAACACATTCTTCGCTCCTTTAATTCCCATTAATCCAGGGTGGTGGATGGGGTTCAAAAATCTGTGTGAGCTCACTACTCTGGGCCAGTCCTGACCTCTTGGTGCCATTTTACAGAAATAGCCTCTCCAAGGGCCTCGGACCCTGTGGTCCTAGTTACATGAATGGTGGCTTCGATTTTGATTAAAATTCTTTAGCCCCAGTCATATTTCCCTTCGTCTTTGTGGAGAACCGTGTGAAATAAATGAATGCGTCAGCACACACAAGAGCAAGGAGATGGGACTCTGACAATTCTAAGCTATTCACAAAGTTTTGCCACAATTGTGAATTCAGGGCACAGTTTTGATGCCCAGAAACAAACGGTTTGCAAAAGACCTCATCTTAGCACTCTTTTCCCAAAAGGTTGACGATAACTGTTGCTTTGTTAAACTTTATGAATTACATTTCAAAAGAGAAAATACCACTCTAATCCACTTTCTATTGATGACAGCAAGATTAACTGTTGCCTCAAACTCATGTCCCTCCCACAATGACTAACAAAGTATTTGTATGTGTTGCCCAGGGATCCACCCGCTCATTAAAAAGACCCATGTTGCAAATACCAATCTGGAAACCTTCTATTGGCTTCTAGAACAAATACAAATAAGCAGATTATGTCGTTTATCCCCTCTCTCTTTGTATCCATAGTTAGATGTATGGAATAGAATGTGATGAAATAGATTTTAAGGAAATAGTAGCATACAGAAATGTTGCTGCTGAGGAAAATACCTAAGAAATACAAGCACCAATAAAAAGATCTGCCAGGTCCTTGGGGTTTGGAAAAATGAGGAGTAACAATTTACTGGGTAACAATGTTTTATTTGGGATTGATGAACATTTTTTGTTTGGTTGGTTCTGGGCGGGGTGGCAGATGTTTGTGTATGATTGGATTAGGATTGAATTTAGTCATGAAAATAAGTTAATTTTTTAAAAAGCATAGTTACCATCTTAATCATTTTAAAGTGTACGGCTCAGAGGTATTAATTGCATTCACATTTTTGTGCAAAAAACCATCATCCCCATCCTTGATGAAGATGCTTTATAACTGGATAACAGGGTGGATGTGCCACATTGTGAATGTACAAAATATGGCCTTGTTCACATTAATTTTTATGTAAATTGCGCTTTGATTTTTTAAAAAATGTATACATGTAGCTATTAAAATACGTGATTACATAATGTACATTCCACTTGGTGTTCACAGGGTTAACTTGCATCTCTATCATCATAAAATGCCTCCTGCATGTTTGCATACTCAAGGCATTTACACATATTATAATTTTCTCCTCGTTTTTGATAAAACAGGATTTAGGCTAATAAAGGTAACCAAATTACCAAGAAATATAATCCAAGAATATTAAAAATATGTCATTGAATTTGAAATTATTGGTGAACATAACTATTGAGAATGAAAGCTGTGCCCTGAATGTTTGTCAACTCCAGTCCTTCAGCTCTGTAATGAACAGCAGTAGGTCTTTCACTCGCTGAGTCCAATATGATTTTTTTTCCTACCTCGCATCTTCATTTCAGCCGAAAGAAAAAGAGGAAAAAAAATACTCTGTGAAATAAGCGACCTTTCTGTTTACTGTAGATCACTTCCGAGTTGCTTCAGACAACTGGCTTTCTGTCAGGTGTCTTGTTTCTCTCTGCCTGTGTTAGGGCAATGACCCGCCGTCCTGAAATCCCCATCTGCAAAACCAGGTGGGAAACTAACACGCCCTTACCACATGCCTCTGGAGCCCCTTTTGAAAAAGCCTTCAACAGAAATAGATAAATACCCCCCCCCCCTTTCCAAGGCCAACATAACTGAAGGGAGCAAGATGAGACAAATACTCGTTTATGGTTGGTTCGCCGAATCCCCTCCCCCTCCCTCAAAGGCCAATACATCTCCTGGGGTGTTTGGTATTTCCAGGGAGGTCCCTAAGTTGAGAGACAGAAATAAGTTGTTTTATATACACATAACACACAGAGAGTCAGGAAAGGAGAGAGAAGTGACTCAGCGGTCCAGGGCTAAAATCTTGGCGAGAGGGAGACGCGGACGCGCGCGCGCGCGGGGACGCGCAGCCCCTCTGCAGCGCCTGGTACCTTCCCTCGGGCTGGGTTTTTCGACTCCCTCTTTTCTGCCCGGGCACACGTGTTGGGGGAGGGGACCAGAGGCAAAGTTGGCCCGGGCTGGCTTTGCGCAGCCACCCCGGCAGGAGCTCCAGACTTCCCCTCCCTCTCTCCCTCCCTCCATCCCGGGCCGGCCCCCCCATCTCCCCCTCGCGAAATCCTCCACCCTCCCCCAAATCGGCGGCCGCCACCGTCGAGTTAGTGCCTAGGAAGACGTCCTCTTGCTCTCAAGCGGGAGCCAGTCCACACGGGGGCACGGGGAGGGGTAGCGAGGGCAGTCACGACGATTATTAGATTGTATTTCATTTTCCATGCATCGTCAAGAGAAATAAGACCATTCTCGTTGCCATCGGACCCCTTTCCTTTCTGTGGGCCTCCCCTGCCCAACCCGGACCGTCCCCACCTCTCCGGAGCCTCGCAGCTCGAAGGCGAGCAGGGAGTCCCCAGATAACTATTTAGTATAAACAAACCGTGAGGCTTTAATGGAATTACCTCAGCCTGCTAGTAAATAATTTATAGTAGGCAGTAAATAAAATATGGTTCTATGTCTTTAAAAGAGTTGTCAAGTGGAAAACACCCACCAGAGGGATGTAAACCCCGAAGACGGCCACGCTTAAAGACGCCGGTTGGGATGGAGAGCCGGGTAAAAGACAGGAGGTTTTTATGCCCTCAAGGAAGGCGTTGGTGCTGCCACAGCCGGAGCCGGCGGCTCTCAGGGAAGGTTTCCGCGGGCAGGAGGGAAGAGACACGACGTCTTTTTCACTTAGCTGAGGGGCAAGTGATTAAAATGCAAAGGAAGGGGGCTGCACTTGCAGAATAATACCTTCCATTTGAAAGCCTGGGCGCTTTCAAATTCGTTATCACACTTAATCCTCGCCACCACCCTTCCAGAAAGACCAGGCCGGGACCAGGATTCCCATTTAGCGGATGGGTTTAAAAAAAAGAAAAAGCTCTAAGACTAAGGGACAGCCTCTAGGTCAGCCTGCTGGCGACCAGGAAGTGGACGCCGGAGTGGCCAGGTCTTTGCAGCTCCGGCCCGAGCAGCTGCTCTTCCCCGTGGCACCCCCCAGGCTGGCGCCCCACACCACACGCACTCACGCTGCCCGCCCAGCACACTTGCCCAGTTTTACAACACGCCGGCATCTCTTCTGTTTTTGGTGACCTGAGGACCCTCTAAATAAATTTTCTGACCCGCCTCTTCCCGGTATCACCCCCCCTGGAAGGCGCATCCCCAGTTCGGAGAGGAGGACAGATTTATGAGCGTCTCCTCAAGGTTACCCCCAAGACAACCTTGACCATGAAACCAGAATCTTGAACACTTGACCTAAATTTCCAAGGGCATCTGTTTCCGTCTGTAATTGTCACCAGGCTTCATTTGAAATTCGATCCTGTGTCACTAATGGTATTAACAGGAGCTGAGGTCCAACCTTTCAACGGGAGACTGTTGCATATGATTTTACTTCCAAACGAAAGTAAATCAGTTTCTATAAACCTGCAGCAACCCCCTCCCCGAGTACAATAAAACTGTTGTCGCAATCAATAAATCTCTGGTTTGGGGCAATGAAAATTAGATAACTGTTTTCTCCCTCTTTCTGTCTCTTCTCTCCCCACCCCACCCCCATAAGACAAAGCCACTATTCAAAGAATGGGGCGTCTTGTTAACCATTTCTGAAGTCCCTCGCTCTACTCGGCGCCTTTCAGACACGCACCTCTCAGTCATCCGAGTAAACCAGACGTTTAATTACGGTGACTTTTGTTCGATCATTACGGATAATAAAGGCAACCTTTTCGCTAGATACAATTATAACGCAAGCTGCTCCAACACCTGCACGGATCGCATTTGTCTCCAGCGTGGTTTCTCTCTCCTCCTCTAAACTGCCTTTGAATTTCTCCTTCTCTTCTGACCAGAAGATTTAATATGTTGCAAGAGATAGATTTCACGAAAACGCGTTGTCCCTTCTGTAGCTACATCTGCTCCGACCTATTAAGAAAAGTAAGACATTTTGATACTAATTGCAAATAAATTGTGATGTGTTCACCGAGTAATTGATTTAATGAAGTTCATATGAAACTCCTGAGATTGGCCAAGTGAAAGGCCCCCTGGTGCGGCTATTGTGCAGGGAAAGGAAGGTTGGTTTTTCGTTTTCTTTCTTTCTTAAAAAGGAAAAATACATATATATATATATATAAAATATATAAGTGGCGTGGCGGATGGAGGGGGCGTGAGGAGGGGGGTCGGCACAGATGTTACCTCCGCAGTCGACGTGGTGGCGGGAAGGAGCCTCCGGGATCACGCCGCCCGCCCGCCGCGAGCCCCGAGTCCCGCCAAACGAAGCGCGGGCGGCCGCGCCCCCACCGGGCCCGACAGCCCTGCGCGCGCAGTTCTGTGGCAGACACGGGTCGCTAGCGTCCTCGGGGTTGCCGAGGTGGCATGGGGTGTGGATGCTAGGTTCTGTTCCCCGGCTTCCCGAAGTCTCGGCGCCGGCCTCTAAACCACTTTCCCGGCCCAAAGGCCAGAGGCCAGGAGGCCGAGAAGGAGGGGCACCAGGCGGCTCCCCGCTCAGTCCCGGTCCCCCGGCCGCAGCCGGGGAGAGAGCTGCTGTAGCTGGTACACGCCACCCCGCTGCAGGCTGGGGGTTCCGGGCTGCGGGAACCTGGGCCCACCCCGCAGCCAATAATCGGGACAATGAAACCGCTTTAGGTGCTCACGCCTGTTTTCCTTTTCAACTTTTCCGACCAAATTGGCAAATGAAGGAGTTGGGACTTGCGGGGTGCAGAAAGGGAATAATAAGAATTTTCTGAACACCTGCCGAGCTGCAGTTAGCTCCCCCTCTCCCAGCAGAGGGTATTATTGCTCCCCCTTCGCAGATGCAGACACTGAGGCCAGAAGAGCCCGCGGCAGCAACTTAGGACAATGTCCTGGCCACTCTGGCCTATCCGCCAAGCCTGGCTCTTCGAGAAGAAGGCAAGTTCTCAGAAAACCTTCCCCAGTTTGCCCCCAGAGCCCTCCAAATGTTCTTCTGGGTAACTTAGTCCGGAGGGCGTGCGGGACAGGGCAGAGCTGACCGCGGGGCCCGGCGGCGTTTTCAACTTGGCCGCGCACAGTCGGCGGTTCGAGTTTGGAATTTTTGTTTCGTTTTGTTTGAAGGAAAGAAGAGCTCGTTTGAATCTGAGCCTGAGCTGAGCTAGCGGCTGGCTCCAAGTTCCTCAGAGTTGCCCAGCTGATGAACTTCCCCCGAGTGCTTCCTCCCCGGTCCGGGAGCAGCTAATCTGGGTCCCAAAGCGCTCGCAGGCCCCAGCGGGGCTGGAGGAGGTACTGACTCTGGCCCGCGGGTGTTCGCTGTCCCGACCCGCGAGCCCCGGGCGGAGTGACGAGTGGTGGCCCTCCAGCCCCCTTCACCCACTTCGGGGCAGCGGTGCCCGCTCTGCGCGGGAACCGGACCGCTGGCATCACGTCCTCGGGGCGGGGGGGTAGTTTGAAACCCAGGCAAATGCAAATGGTAACCGCTGGGGTCTCACCGCGGCCACGTTCTCTCCCGGAGGAGCAAAACCAGGCGAAGGAATCAGCCCCTCGCTTTTCCCTTGGACATTTCCGACTGGGTAGCGTTCCAACGCCCGGCCCCGAGCGCCCGAAGAGCGTGTGGGACCCGCCTGGGCCAGGCCGCCAGAAGTGCCACCTTGTCCCCAGGAGAACTGGACACCAAGCGCCCAGCCTTCTCCTTCTAGGGAAGCTCCGCTCCCCACGCTTCTGGCGGGGTCCGCCCGGCGCGGGCCCACCCTTTCGGGGCCCTTGGCCCTCCCCATTCGTTGTTCGTCCCTAAGCACTGCTGCTCTTGCCTTGGTGGAGCCCTTTCCTGGTGTGTGTGTGTGTGTGTGTGTGTTTTCCGGGACGCAGAAGGATGGCGGGCTCGCCCACCTTGCCCCGGTACGGGGAACAGCAGCCAACCGCCCCTGCCCCAGGGTCAGCATCTCTGGGACCCAAAAGGGACTGCCTGGACATCTTGGAGCCCCTCCCCCATCTGTGGGCCTTGGAGAAGGTGAAGCGGGAGCAACTTTCTCCAGCCCAAGGTCACAAGCACCCTTTCTGGGGCCGCGAATCCCAGCCTGCACCCCACCCCCACCCACTTGGGCACAGACGCCAGGGTGTCGCGGACCCGGGTCGGCTACGGCGCTGCGGGGCTGGCAAGTCGGGGGCCTGGGCCGCAAGGGTCTTCGGGATTGTGGTGGGAGGCGCCGGTTGGGGGAAGAAAAGTTAGATTTGAGCGGCTTGGCCGGCCGGGATTGTTTCAGGATGACCTTTTCTCCCCAATAAGTGAGCACCAGCGGCTGATAATCGCGGACGAGGGGCGTGCAGTCTTTGTGAACATTTTTCACATTCCTGGGGCAGGGCAAGATTGACAGGGGCCTCGGAAGGTATGGGAGTCGCGGGATCCCGCTTAGTTTGAAGTTGCAGCCCCAGGACTTTGCCCCTGCCGGGCCGCAGTGGACCCCGGGACGCGGCTGCACCCCGGGGCCGGGCGGCCTGCTCCCCCCGCTGCAGCGCCCCCTAAGGCTGGGAGGTGGGACCCGCCCGGCGGGCGCGGGGAGCCCCTGGGGCGGGGGGTGGGTCCGGATGGGGGGGGCGGGAAGCTCGGCTCGGGCCCGCCCCGCCTGGGAAGCGGTCACCCGCGGGGGCTTGGCATCTGAAAGTGCGATTTGGGTAGCTGGGAGTGGAGATTTACGATCCCCGAGGACAGAGCGTGAAAGGGGTATCATCATCAGTTTTGACTGAAAGAAAGAAAACATATCTTTAACAAAAAGAAGGGCCCTTGCCATTCACCCGCGTTGTTAGGACAACGTGAACTATCCTTGAAATGATTAGTTCCACTTCAAAGGAATTTACATTCAACAGTGAAAACTCAGCCTCTTTTTATTTATTCGAAAAGACTTTTCACTACGGAGAGTCATATGTTCGGTCCTTCTATTTATTTTTCCGCATTCACGGTGCCCTTGTATTAAATCAACAGAGAGAGCTGCACAACGCACTCATTATGCGGACCAGCCCGGGGTTCCGGAGACCCCGGAGCTACAGGTAGACAGGGCAGGGGAGAGGGTGCTGGGGTTGAGGTCTGGGACCACGCAGGCGCCCGCTGGGCCGAGAGGATGCGGTGGGGAGGGATGGGGGGCGGGTCTGCGGAGGGGGCAGCACGCCACGGAAAAAACCTGACCCGAGCCCAACCCAGACGCGGGAACCGGAGAGCTTGAGCGCTAGGCACAGCGCCTGGCGCACCTCACTGTTTCTCGTGAAGAAGGTGGACCCGAAGTTCCCAGGGACACCCCAGAAAGCTGTTAAAAACTGACCGGGTTGGCACAACTTCGCCAGGCATAATTCAAGCCCATCTCCACAAACCGAGAAGACACAGCCCCAGCTCTTAGTAGCTTGGGATGTTTGCTCTTTCACAGACTCTCAGGGCCCTCAAGTCCAGCGGCCCCCCGCCCCCGCCCCCGCCGTTGTCACTTGTCACCAAATCCAGGAGACCTCTAATCAAAGAAACAAAAGTAAAAAGGTTAGGAGTGCCGCATCCTGGGGGGGAGGGGGGCGGCGGTGGATGGGGGGGTTGCTGCTTCTCTAACAGTTCCCAAGCAACTCTGGGCAGGGCCTGAAATAGGGTTCTACCCCCTCCGGAGACAGAGCCACCAGTTCTCTGCTTCACCTCACACACACCTCCAGCCTCCGCTCCCCACTCCAAAGCTGCTCTTCAGCCCAGGGCTAAGTTGTTCTCCATAGTAAGGATGATGCTAAACTTTTTTTCTCCCCCAGCTTCTAATTAAATGGGAGAGAGAATCTGTGTTAGCCATTGTCCTCAAGAGTTTGTCCGCCATCTCCTAATGCAGCTTGATTCACCTCCGCCACCCTCCCCACCACACACCAAACTGAGCCCATACCTTGACTTATTGTCCAAATGAAGTCTAGCAATGTTGGGGTCTCCTCCACTTAAATTCGGAAGCAGTAACCACAGGCTGCTTAGCTAGGATCTCAAGGTGGCGGACATTTGCCACCTGAAGCAAAGGTCTGAGCTGGGGCAGTGACTGGGGCAGGTCCTAACTGGCTGTCTTGGCACGAGACCTTCCGGGTTGAATGAGAGCCAGGTTCTGTTCAGCATCCTTGGGCTCCACTCATTTTCCTCCTTCCTCCAGATTCTCTAAGAACTCTTGGATTTGTTTCACCTTCTTGGCCTGATGTTTCCTTTTGTTTC
This sequence comes from Sus scrofa, assembly GCF_054392235.1. Lineage (NCBI taxonomy): Eukaryota > Metazoa > Chordata > Mammalia > Artiodactyla > Suidae > Sus > Sus scrofa. The sequence goes on from NC_139401.1 coordinate 122,692,877, forward strand.
TTCTTCTGCCCAAACCTGAAGTTTATCCTAAGGCATCCCTTGCCCCCTCCCTCTCTTTCTGAAGCTTGTTGGAACAACTGTCCTTTCCTCTTGTCTCTTGACTCTTCACAGAGACTCAAACTACAGCTAAGTCAGAACCCTAAGCAGAACTCTGGCTGTGCCAGTCCCACAGGTGGCTTAAGAGAATGTGCAGACGGTCATGAGATTCAAATGCCCACCCCCCAGCTGGCTCGATGGCATTTGTTTCTCAGCAGTATCTACGCGTCCCTGCGTGTAGGAAGCGTATTCCAGTGTCCAGCCCTGTGCGGTGGCCTTGGAGGTGCCTCCCGTGATCTCAGGCAGGAGAGAAGAAGGAGAGAAAAAGAAGAAAGGAATGAAGGAAGGGGAAAAAAAGAAGGAAAGGAAGGAAAGAAAAAAGAAAGGAAGGACAAGAAAGGCAGGAGGGAGAGAAGGAAGGAAGAGCAGGAAAGGTGAGGCCCCATTAGAGAGCCACACCGGGAGAGCCCTAGGAGGCCTCCAGCGGGAAAGCTGCGAATGAGAGGCTCCTGGCCCCCAAGGCAGCCCCGGCGGGGGGAGGGCAGGAGGAGGCGTGTGAGAAAAGTGACACATCCTAAAGCACACCCCAGGAGAGCTGGGGATCTAGGAAGGACTCAAAATGTATTTCTAATTACTTTTCATGCTCCCAGGAAAGGGGCTCCTTTTAAGTTCTGTTTTAAAAGCTCGTTATTGTACTGAGTAATAGTCTGCATTTGGAAAGCACCTTTTATACATTTTAACTGGTTGTATAGGGTGGAAGGATGGTAAATGCTATAAATGCACTTTTCCGGCAAAATCTGTAGAAGATGAAAACTCGAAAGCTTCTTTAATAATAGTTTTCTCATCGTCGGAACTTATAAGGAGCAGCAAAGATACCGATTGGCTAAAAACATATAACTTCTGTAGAAGACATAAGGCAACTCTCATTCATGTCTTGTTTCTGTTTAATGTATCTCTCAGGTAGCTGAGGCTCCAAATGCGCATGTGACTTATGCAGATATGACTGCAGAGCAGACATCCAGCCAGCAGAGGGCACACTCGTCACTGTCAAACCCTATTTCCAGATTTGGAGGTGACAATGGTGGCTAGGGGCAAGGAGGATGGGTATAATCTCCTTGGAGTAGGGCTCCAGTGGAGATCTAGAAAATGAGAATAAATGTCTAGTTCTTGACAGTAAAAACAAAGAGAGCAAGAGAGGGTAAGTTTTACACCCAGAGAGAGTCCAAAAAGTCCTGGGATCTCAGGACTGGAAAAACAGACCTTCAAAATCTTGAGTTGATGGCTATGAGGATGAGGTCAGGGTACCCACCGAGTGAGGACCTGGTGTTTGCCGTGTGTCCATGATACCTTGAAACCCTTAGGGCTTCTCGAATTCGGGAGGCAGCTGGGAATGCCATAAAGAGCACTGAATAAGCCGTTGAAAGCCCTTGGTCCTAGTACCTTCCAGTGAGTTCTTAGGCAAGTCACTTCCCTTCTCTGAGTTTCAATTTCCTTATCTCCAAGAGAAAGGAGTAGACATAGAACTAAATCCAAGGTCCCTGTCTGTTCTAACGGAATGTGATTCTGGGGACAAAGTGGAATCTGAGCCCACTTAGTTTATAATCCTCAGATTCTAGGATCCTCAAGCCCTAGTTTCTAAAAGATGGTGATACCTGGGCAGGGATGAAGGCAGCCAGCCATGCTGACCACTTGGCGCAGGTCACTTTGTGTATCATCCAGCCCGAGAGCTGTTCTGAGAACAACGCTTTGGCTTGTGATGGAAACGGTAGCATCCGAGATGCTCTCAGGCTGGACCCAGACAGCAAATGAGTTGTAAGTGGACATTCCTGAGGGGAAAAAGCCCCAAGACTGGGGCCCTTTTCGCCATGGGAAGGCTGAGGGCCCGGGGTTGGGCCGGAGTGGGAAAGTGTGAGTGGACCCTTGCCATTCTCCTGGGCTCGGTCTAGAGACCTTGGGGAACCTTCACGTTCAGCAAGGCTACTGTCAGGTCTGTGCACAGATCTGTGTTCCTCAGGCCTTTTCGACCCACAGTGAAGTTTTGGATTTCCTCTGATGAGCAATGTTGACCCTGATGTGAACCCCTGAAGCAGGTGCTCAAATCGGATTTTCTCATTTCTGTCTAGAGCCTATAGTAGATTAGTTAACACAAAGAGTAGGGCCACCGCTGACTTTGTTATGCCACTCTTAAGGGGCATGAAATGTCTAAAATTGACAGCGACAGAAGCACCGCAGCGGTGGATGTGCCCTTGTTCCTGGCCTGAGTGGCTTAGAACACGTGGTGAATAGACTAAATCATGACATCCTTGAAGACCTAGGTCAACAATGTTCTGGAACCTGCCTCCCTCTGTCCCCTCCACCTCACTTCCCAGCTTTATGTGGCCAAGCTCTGGAGTCATAGACTCGGAAGTTCCAGATAGACCAGCCTCGTGTTCAGCAAAGTTTGGTGTTTGAGAGCAAGTGCTAACGCTCACCTTAGGCCTGGCCTGTCCAGCACCATGGTCCCTAGCCACAGGGGGACACTGGGCACTCAAATGCAGCTGGCCCCAAGGGAGGTACGCTGTGCGTGGAAAATGCACACTAGACGTTAAAGGCTTGTACAAAACAAGAAGGCTAAATAGCTCAGTAATAATTTTCATATTTTACATGTGGAAATGAGACTGGGTGAAATACAAGATAAAAATAATTTCAGCTGGGTTTTGGTTTTGTTTGTTTGTTTGTTTTGTTTTACTTTTTCAAATAGGGCTACCAGAAAATAAAAGGTACACCTGCGGTTCGTAATGGGGTATATGGACATTATCAGGCCACGGGTCGAATCCCAGCCGCATCTGTGACCTTCACCACAGCTGTGGCAACGCTGGATCCTTAGCCCACTGCGCCACACCAGGATCTCCTATGTTTTAATTTTTCACTAAAGCATAGTTGATTTACAATGTTGTGCCAATTTCTGCCGTACAGTAAAGTGACTCAATCATACACATGCATACGTTCTTTTTTAAAAGTATTGTTTTCCATCATGGTCTATCCCAGGAGGTTGGAAGAGAAAAACAAATACCTTTTGATTTTTTAAATGCTGTGGTGACGGAGCAAAACACAACTCTAGCCTGAATGTGGCTCATTTTCAATCCCTTCACATTTGCCATCCTGCCTAGCTTGTCTATTGTCTAGGTTCTGGCTAGATTCTTTCTAGATCTTCTTTTAGGAGGGTGGATGACAGACTAAGACAAATAACTTTAGAACTGGTGGTCTAAGCTTCAATGAACATATGCAAACCTTCTCTTCTTCTTCTTCCTCTTGATCGCTAGAAACACCCTCCTCTCCACCCTGGGGTCCTCCATTGCTTTCAAGGGTTGGTTGAGCATGGGTTAGGTTTAAACTTCCCAATCAAAGCCGAGAGTCCTTGTGAGATTTGTATTCTTTGAAATCTGACTATAAATGTTCAGCAGATTTCGCCAAAAACTTAAAATACTACTACTTGTATACACATAAGCTGAAGTTCTCGATAACTTGGCGTTTCCTCTAATGGGCAGAGTTACTCTGTGTTCAGGCTCTCGTGGAGTCAGAAGGGTCTCAGAACATCTTACCAAGGCCACGTCTTCCTCGCTAGTGAATCTTTCTACCTGCTGAGGGGAGAAGAGGTGCCTTCACACCCAAACGACCTAGATACACAGAGTCATCACCCCTCTGTCATCCTGCATTGTCACCCCCAGGAGACGAGCCCTCTGAACACAGGGCTTGTGTCTAAGCCATCCTATAGCTCCAGCACCCAGTGTCACGTCTGGCACTCAGAGCCTACTGAACTGAACTACCCTTCTAGACAGTCACAGACCTGATCTGGTTCCTTCCCTGAATATTCGTTTTTCCTATTCATTCATTTATTTAGCACAGATCCGTCGCAAATACATTTCGCATGGTGAAAATGGAAGGGGGGAAATGTTTAAGCAGGTGCTTTCCTTGCAGTCTTTTCAAAGAAAGGTTTACATCCTGAGTATTGTTTGCTGAGTGCCAGCCACTCTTCTAGGTACTGAGGACACACTGGTGAAGGGACTGACAGTCCCCGAGCTCCCTGAGCTCATTACTGACAATGGCAGAGGGCGGGCTTTGATGGCACTCGGGTCCCTCTCCTTGGAGGAAGCATCCCGCGGCTCCTCATCGGCCTCCCTCGTCCCTCTTTTGTACTTTGTGCACCCCTCCCACAGACCCGGCTGTGCCGTAGTTTAGTTGCCTGTCTGCTCAAAGTTCTTTCAATCTGGTCTCTACGCTGCTCACAGGCGGAGACTTGGGGTCCATCTTTGCTGCATCCCCAGGGCGTAACGTGGTTCCCACCACAAAAGTAGCACACAATCAAAGGGTGCTGAGTTAGAGGATGAAGAATTGACAATTCTCTATATAGTTTGAAAATGACCAACGAGGCAAGGATATTGGAGTCCGACCGATTTGTAGTTGAGGCCGCACACAAAGCAGCGAGTGGACTGCTAGAAAAGAAAGAGCACCTTGACCCTGGGGGTGACAGAGGGTCCATGCTAGAATCTGTCCTCGTTGCATTCATCCAGAGCATTCCATTTTAGGGTGAGACACAGAACAGTAACACTTTAGTTGAGTAGAAGGCCACTCGGGTTTGGAGGAGAAGTGATTTGAAGCAGACGTTTATCCTTGCAGTCTTTCACCCTTCCTGCTACATGGAGAGGGAAAGAATTCAAGTCTATATCCAGATCCAGGTTGATATCTCTATTTCTCTGCCTTTAATGTTCTTGTGCTCTTCTGATTTAAAAATGCTTTTGAATCTGAAGGAAAATAACGCGGGGAGGGAGTTCCCGTCGTGGCGCAGTGGTTAACGAATCCGACTAGGAACCATGAGGTTTTGGGTTCAGTCCCTGCCCTTGCTCAGTGGGTTAACGATCCGGCGTTGCCGTGAGCTGTGGTGTAGGTTGCAGACACGGCTCCGATCCAGCGTGCTGTGGCTCTGGCGTAGGCCAGTGGCTACAGCTCCGATTCGACCCCTAGCCTGGGAACCTCCCTATGCCGCAGGAGCGGCCCAAGAAATAGCAACAACAACAACAACAACAAAAGACAAAAAAAAAAAAAAAAATGCGGGGAAACTAAACCGTATGAAATTAGCATGTGGGAGTGAGTGCCCGAGGAAAAAAAAAATGTATTTTGCTTTCTGGATTTGAACTTTTTGTTTTGGGTTTGGAGTTTTTAAAAAAGAAAATAATGAGGGAGTTCCCGTCATGGCTCAGTGGTTAACGAATCTGACTAGGAACCATGAGGTTGCAGGTTCCATCCCTGGCCTTGCTCAGTGGGTTAAGGGTCCGGCGTTGCCGTGAGCTGTGGTGTAGGTCGCAGACACAGCTCAGATCCCGCGAGGCTGTGGCTGTGGTGTAGGCCAGTGGCTACAGCTCCGATTCGACCCCTAGCCTGGGAACCTCCACATGCCATGGGTGCAGCCCTGGTAAAAGACAAAAAAAAAAAAAAAAAGTGAAGTTTTTTTCATTTAAAGATCCGTTGTTGGGTAATTAACCTTTATTTTTCCATTTGTAATGATATAAAATACCCAGTCCATTTAGATTCCTCTGAGTGTTGAAATTCCTTTTTCTATAGTGGTTTTTTGTTTTTGTTTGTTTGTTGTTTGTTTTTTTGCTTTATAGGGCCGCACCCCTGGCATATGGAAGTTCCCAGGTTAGGGGTCTGCGACCTACACCACAGCTCATGGCAACGCCAGATCCTTAACCCACTGAGCAAGGCCAGGGATCGAACCCGCAACCTCGTGGTTCCGGGTTGGATTTGTTTCCACTGGGCCACGATGGGAACTCCCTTTTTCTATAGTTTTCGTGACTTCTTTCCGGTCTCTTTCTCTGCCCAGTGCACTTCTGTATTTTCTAGAGTAGCACCTGCCTAGCCTCAAACCCATCGCAGACATTTTGGAGGCCACCTTGCACTGGGACAGTGTTTGTCGCATGTCCATTTTCCCCCTAACATTTCCTGAGGAGTTGTTTTAAACTAAAGGCACCCTCATCTTCCAACCTTTCTTATCTCAGTTCTTTCCTTGTTATCATTCCTTTAATAAGCTTCCGAAGGCTGATGATTTCACCTGGGCAATGCCAAGTGGCCTGTAAAATACTTCCTGTTTTCTTTCCTGCGTGTCTTCCCATAACCCTTAACTTTGGGCTTCGGCGGATTTCACTCGGCATCTGCACCTCCTAAAATGCCCCAGCGCCTGCCTTTCGCTGCTCTGGGGCTGGGGACTCATGACCCGAATGGTGCCCCCCCCCGTCTCCCTGCACGTCTCTTGCCCATGAGCGCAGAGCCCCCACTGGCTCCAGTCAGGGCGCCGCGTGAGAAAAGGAGCCCTTTGAGTTGAGGGTTGTGGCCTTGGAGGGGAAGCTCCCTCTTCAGTGATCACGACGCACCTCATTAAGCATTCTCTTCTGCCCCATTTTCTCCGGAGAGGAGGCTTGGGCTCTGGCGTGTTGGAGGGCTGCTGAGAATGGTAAAGCTCCCGTCCGGACCTGCCCCTGACTCTCCTAGACATTTCCACCCAGCCACGGGTTTGTTCCCAGGCGAGTGAGTCGCTGTCATCTGCAGAGCAAGTTTAAAGTAGTTCAAGTCTGAAGTGTAGTTATCAGCAAGTGAAAGTGCTTCCGGCCATTCATCAGTCTCCTCTCCAACCTTCTCGGGCCAGGGAAATAGACAGGCAGTGTGATCACGTTTCCTGTCTGACCTTGACCAGGCAAGACCTAAAAGGGGTCGTTACTTCTAGGAAATATGAGTGCGTGTGGCCGGGGGCGGGGGGGGGGGGGGGGCGCAAGAGAAATCAATCTAAGATAGGTGTGGGGCTGCCGTAACAAACTGCCACAGGCTGGGTGGCTAGAGCAACAGCAGTGCATTTCCTCCCAGTTCTGGACCCTGGAATTCCAAGCTCAAGGAATGTTGGTGTGTGATGATCGCTCTCTCGTTGGGTTGAAGATTTCCGCCTTCTGCTGGGTCCTCACATGGCCCCGTCTCTGTGCGCATGGACGGAGCGCTATCGCCAGTATCGCCTCCTCTTCCAATGAGGACACCAGTCCCATCGGAATAGGACCCCACCCGTATGACCTCATTTAACCGTAATTACTTCCCGAGAGGCCCTATCTGCAGATATGGTCACAATGGGGGCCAGGGCTTCAACATATAATTTTGTGCAAAGGGTACACACAATTCAGTCCAAAAAAACTGTCCTAGGAGTTCACTCGTAGCTCAGTGGGTTAAGGATCTGGTGTTGTCACTGCTATGGCTCTGGTTACTGCTATGGCGTGGGTTCAATGCCTGGCCTGAGAACTTTTGTATGCTGTGGGTGTGACCAAAAAAACCCTGTCCTAAAAAGAACTCTTTGTCCTATTTCTCCTATCACTGTCCCTCAGACTTGCCCTTCTGCCTCTTTTCCCTTCAGTAAATCATACCACCCGGTGGCTTAAGCCAGAAACCTGAGAATCATCACCGCCATATTCTTTTCGTTCACCTTCTACATCCAAGCTGTAGTATTTCTCTATTGCTGTGTAGCAGATTACCCCTAAACTTAGCGCCTTAATACCATAAGCACTTGTTATCTCACCCAGTTTCTGCGAGTAATAAATCGAAGAACAGCTTAACTGGGTAGTTCTGGCTCGGCGTTGCTCATGAGGTTGCTGTCAGAGTGTTGGCTGAAGCTGAGGTCATCTGAAGACTTGATTGGAGCTGCGGGATCGGTATGAAAATTGCTCGCTTACCTGACCATGGGCAGGAGCCCCACTTGCTCACTGGCTATTGGGAAAGCGTACTAATTCCTCAATAGATGGTCCTCTCCATTGGGGTGCTCAAGTGACCTCCTGACATGACAGTCCACTTCCCCAGAGTGAGTGATCCAAGAGGGAGCAAGGAGACCAGCCTCACTTCCACCACATTCAGTTTAACAGAGACAAGGGACTGAATAGACACTAAAAGAGAGGACAATTGGAGTTTCTGTCGTGGCTCAGCGGTTAGGGAACCTGACTAGCATCCATAAGGATGCAGGTTCGATCCCCGGCCTCACTCAGTGGGTTAAGAATCCGGCGTTGCCGTGAGCTGTGGTGTAGGCCAGCGGCTGTAGCTCTGATTTGACCCCTAGCCTGGGAACCTCCATATGCTGCAGGTGTGGCCCTAAAAGACCAAAAAAAAAAAAAAAGAACAATTAAAGTCCTTTTGAAAGGAGGCATATCACATAATTTATGGATATATCTTAAAATCTCCCAAACATCTCTTATATCCACCCAACTTCCATGCATTCTTAGACCATCACACTGGTCTCCTTAAATTGTCTCCTTGCTTTTCATTTTCTAAAACCCAGATATAATCATGTGAACCCTGGGGGCTCCCTGGAACCTGGAGAATAAAGCCCACATTCTTTAGCATGACATTCAAGGCTCTCCATAATTTTGTTAGAAGCTTTTAAAAATGTATCTTCACTTTTTACTCTCAATACTTCCCTCTAAACAATCCGTATACATCCATATCTCCATGCTTTTGATCAGTTTTTTGCTCTCTTTGCCTGGAATTTCTCTGGTTGTTCATTTTCCCTGTATCCACACCCTTTGCCATGTCACTGTGCAATTCCACTGGAGGCAGAATATACTTCTCCGCCCTTCAGCTTTGGACTCAGCTATGTGGTTTACCCTGTTTTTAATTTTATTGAAGTATAGTTCAATACAGTGTTGTATTAATTTCAGGTGTTATGTGACTCACTTTGGCCCATAAATAGTATATTAGCAGCTGTGATGTAATCAAGGGCTTGAATGTGCTTGAATAGTTGGACTTGCCCTTTTGTATTTCTGCCATGGCCATGAGAAGAGGTTTCTCTGGGCAGCTGCTGCCCTTTCAGCCTGGGCTCCAGAAGAAAAACACACACACAGACACTCACCCTGCATATTGGAGCCAAGCCCCTGTGGAGCTTAGCCAAGATCAGCTGATCTCCAGGAAACCTATAGTTGTATGAGTAAGAATAAATGATTGTTGGAGTTCCCATTGTGGCTCAGCAGAAACAAACCCGACTAGTATCCATGAGGATGTGGGTTCGATCCCTGGCCTGGCTCAGTGGGTTAAGGATCCAGACTTGACACAAGCTGTGGTGCAGGTGACAGACGTGGCTCGGATCCCGTTTTGCTGTGACTGTGGTGTAGGCTGGCAGCTGCCGCTCTGATTCGACTCCTAGCCCAGGAATTTCCATATGCTGCAGGTGCGGCCCTTAAAAAAAAAAAAAAAAAAAAGAATAACTGATTGTTGTTTAATGCCACTTAGTTTTGAGGTGGTTTGTTACACAGCATGATCATGGTAAAGGCTGACTAATCTACTCATCTTCCCTAAATTTTTTTTTTTTTGCTTGCCAAAATTCTACTCATCCTTTAAACTTCAGCTCAGATGATACCTCCTCTAGGAAGCCTTCCTCAGTTTTTGCAATGAAAGTTAATTGCTCTCTCCTATGAAATCTCATGTTTCATGTGAATTTTATTATAGTAACTTTTTTTGCTTCATATTTACAATTTCCTAGTGGATTTGTAAGTTTGTTGAAAGCAGAGATCATACTTCATCCTTAAGTGATCCTCTGAATATTGAGCACATAGGAGGCACCCAATAAATACTCAATGACCAGATAAATGAGTGAAATCCATAAATAACTTACTACTAGGTTGGAGAATACAAAACATAAGCATCACAAATTTTCAGAGTCAATCACGATGGACTAGGATAATCTAGAGTTAGTAAGATCTAGTAGCTTCTATCATCTAGTAGCTTCTCAATAAAGGTTTTATTTGTCATGAGTCACTGCTTACAAGGAACAGATACTCACCCAAACTAGCTTAAAAAAGAGAGAATTTATTGAAAATATATAACAAAAGGGACTGTCACAGAACCCAGTGTCAGTAAACAAAGTAAGCCAGGCCTCATAGGGGCTGGAAAGCCACCAGGAATTGACTCTATGCAGGATCACAATCTCTGTCCCATGACATCTCTCATCTACTCTTCTCTCTCACTGCAGGCCTAATTTCTTCATTCACTCAGCTGCTCGCACGTGGAGCATCATGATCATCCTCAAATGGCTGTTTCCCATAGCTAAACAGCTCTGTGTCCTGGGACCTCAGTTCCAGATTCCCAGGAAGAGGGTTGGAGGGCTCCAACTAGAATTAGGTGGACTCAGTCAACTGAGAGCAGGACAGATGGGTGCACTTGGGCAGCTTAGGCTCGTGTCTTTGGCAGGAATTTTAGGTGGGAAGCAGTTTTCGGAGAAAGAATATGTGGGGAGGCAGGCACCTCAAACTTGCCTGCTAAATGTTTACTGCATCCTAGAGTCAGGAATATGTCTTAGAGGAGGGGAATCAATAGCTTTTTGTTTTACGGGCAGACTCAGTAGCCTTGAAGGCCAAGATCATCAGAACTCGTATGGGCTGGAGAAGGAGAATCTCCTTGGCCTGTGACTCTTGCTCTTGCACGACACTCACAGTAGGCTGGCTTTTGGAAAGAGTGCCTAGCATATAATAAGCACTCAATAAACATTAGCTATTGCTATTTGTAGATGCTGCCAAAAGGCTGCATCACTGAAGATTGGAATCTATAGGCTCCCAGATGTGAAGATCTTCCTGACAGAATCTTCAGGCCATATGAACCCAGGATGGAACAGGAGACTGAAAGGAACCATCAACCTCTTATTCCCTTTGTGAAGGGACTGCTTGCAGTTCTCATTGTTTAAACAGCTAATTTTATCTACCAGCTATTTGGAAGAAAGGACATTCTTAGATTGCACTGGTTAAGCATAGATGAAAAACCCAGGAATCAAGTAAGTAATGAGGTTGTATACAGTGTGTGTTACTTCTTAAGAGATATTTGGGGCAAAGAGCCCTTCCCTGGGGTGATCACAGTGAGCTCAGCTCTCAGCTAGCTGATTGAAACCAGAGAGATGGGAAGGCAAGTGCTCAAGAGGCATGCTATTGAGTCATGAGGGTATTTTAAAGGAGCGGAAGTGCTTCAACAAATGGTGCTGGGAAAACTGGACAGCTACATGCAAAAGAATCAATCCGGACTACTTTCTCACACCATATACAAAAATAAACTCAACTGGAGTAAAGACATAAATATAAGACCCCAAACCATAAAACTCTTAGAAGGAAATATAAACAGTACTCTCTTTGACATAATAAGTCTTAGCAATATTTTTTTTGGATCTGTCTCCTCAGGCAAAGGATACAAAGGTAAAAATAAACAAATGGGACCTAATCAAACTAAAAAGCTTTTGCACAGCAAAGGAAAACACTGACTAAACAAAAAGGAGCCTACTGAATGGGAGAAGACAGTTGTAAGCAGTAACAGCAATAACAAGCAATTATTAACCTGTTATTTGCAAGCAATAACAGGACGATATCCAAAACATGCAAAGAATCCATACAACTGATCATCAAGCAAACAACCCAATTAAAAAATGAGCAGAGGAACTGAATAGATATTTTTCCAAAAACATACAGGTGGCCCACAGATACATGAAAAGAAGCTCAATATCATAATCACCAGGGACATGCAAATTAAAATCACAATGAGATATCACCTCACACCTGTCAGAATGGCTCTCATCAAAAAGGCAACACATAAAAAGTGCTGGCGAGGATGTAGAAAAGACGGAACCCTTGTGCACTGTTGGTGGCATTTTAAATTGGTGCAGCCACTTCAGAAAACGGTTTGGAGATTCCTTTCAAAATTAAAAACAGAAATGCCCTATGATCTAGCAAGTTCACTTCCGGATAGTTACCCAAAGGAAACAAAAGCATATTTTTGAAAAGATATATGCAGCCCTATGTCCACTGAATCATTATTTTTAATAGCAACCAAAGTGTCCATCAAGAGACAAATGGATAAAGAAAATGTGAGATATATATATATATATATATATATATATATATAGTAGAATATTACTAAGCCATGTACAACATAAGGAATATGATCAATAATATTTTTTTTGTCTTTTTTTTGCCATTTCTTGGGCCGCTCCCACGGCATATGGAGGTCCCCAGGCTAGGGGTCTAATCAGAGCTGTAGCTGCCACCTACACCACAGTTCATGGCAGCACCAGATCCTTAACCCACTGAGCAAGGCCAGGGATCAAACTCGCAACCTCATGGTTCCTAGTCGGATTCGTTTACCACTGAGCCACGACAGGAACTCCTCAAGATGGGGTTTTTATTTACTTCAAATATATACCCAGAATTGGGATTGCTGGATCATATGGTAGTTCTATTTTTCAGTTTTTTGAGGAAACATCATACTGTTTTCTGTAGTGACTGCATCAATTTATATTCCCAGCAACAGTGTACAAGGAAGAGTTCCCTTTTCTCCCCATTGTTGACATTTTTTCTATGAAATTAGTTCATGTACCTGAGATAACTATTACTTAGTGCTAAAGTGAGATAGGAATCAACATTGATTTTATTTCTGTTTTTCATCTTCATAAATGTAACTTCAAAGAAACTTTATTTATGAAGTGTATTAGAAGGAGGAGTGGAGTTTTGCTGGAACAGTATCACTTGATTTTTTTTTAAATTCTTTTCATGGAGTTCCCATCATGGCTCAGGAGTGATGAGCCTGACTGGTGTCCATGAGGATGCGGGTTCAATCCCCAGCCTTGCTCAGTGGTTTGGGGATCTGATGTTGCCATGAGCTGTGGTATAGGACACAGCTTGGATCTGGCATTGCTGTGGCTGTGGTGTAGGCCAGCAGCTGCAGCTCCGATTCGACCCCTAGCCTGGGAACTTCTGTATACCATGGGTGTAGCCCTAGAAAGACAAAAAACGGAACAAAACCAAAAAACCAATTCTTTTCATGTTACATGGCCCCCAAATTTCATAATGACTATCACTGAAAAAAATTTTAATTGTGGCAAATTATACATCATAAACTTTACCATTTCACCCATTTTAAATGGACAGGTCAGTGGCATTAAATACATCCACATTGTTGTGCAACCATCATCACCATCCATTTTCAGAACTTTTCCATCTTCTCCAACTGAAACTCTGTATCCACTAAACACTACTTCCCCATTCCCTCCTGCCCCTGGGACCACCATTCTAGTCTCTGTCTCTACGAATTTGAGTATTGTAGGTACCTCAGATAAGTGGATTCACACAATATTTTTCATTTTGTGTTTGGCTTATTTCATTTAGCACAGCCGAGTTCACATTTTGTCCATGTTGTAACATGCGTCAGAACTTCTTTCCTTTTTTAAGGCTGAATAATATTCCATTGTATGGATATACCACATCTTGTTTATCCATTCATTCATCAGTGGACACTTGAGTTGCTCCTACCTTTTGGCTATGTGAATAATGAGTGTACAAATATCTGTCTGAGTCCCTACTTTCAGTTCTTTTGAGCTTATACCCAGAAATGGAATTGTTGGTTCTTATGGTAATTCTATTTTTAATTTTCTCTTTTTTTTTTCCTTTTTTCCTACCTGGTTTCATGGAGATTGTTCTTGCACTTTCAGAAGTCTGAGGTCTTCTGCCAGTGTTAGTATTTTGTGAGAATTGTTCTATGTGTAGATGTATTTTTTAATATATTTGTAGGAAGAGATGAGCTCCATGTCCTTCTACTCCATTTGATCTAAAAATCTATTTTTAATTTTTTGAAGAACGTTCATACTGTCTTCCATAGTGGCTGCACTATTTTACATTCCCACCAGCAATGCACAAGCGTTCCATTAAAAAATATATTTAATGATCAGTCAGCTGATAATACAAGTAAGCCCTTCTTCAATTTTGCTTAAAGCAAAGAATTGGATACCACCTACTTGAAAAGGGACTTGTTACCCAGTTTTGATTAGAGTCATCTGCTTTTTTAACACTGGCACAGTATTTCGAATTGCCTCCTTGTTTGTTTTCCCAGAGGTATTTACATTCCCGGGTCAATGCATCATAGTGAGACTTAGGATGGGTAAAAGTCAGCCTTTCTTTGTTGAACTGAGACAAGGTTGGTGGTAAAAAGGAGAGGTAGAAAATTAAAACTGGCTTGCTGCTCCCACCATGGACACTTTCGCAAACAGATAAGTTTTAGGAAGAAGTACATAGTAAAATTGAGAATCTGGAACTTGGTTCTCTTAAAACTTCATGGAGAGTCTTCATGTACTCCCAGGAAAATGCAGACCACAGTTTGAAGACCAATGGAATCTCTTTAAAGAAGGGGGAAGTCTAACCAAAATAACTTGGAGAGATTAATTGCTACGTCAGTGCTTCATAAACTGTAAGGTGATCAGAATCTCCTGGGTGGGATGGCTTGTTTAGACACAGATTGTTGGGCCCCACCCATGGAATTTCCAACTCAGTAGGCCTAGGGCATGGCCCGATAATTTGCATCACTCATAAGCTCCCAGGTGATGCTGCTGCTGGTCCAGGTACCACACTGAGCACCACTGTTCTAAGGTAAACCAAGTGAATCATGAAAGTCCAGGCATAAATGATGTATGCACCTTAATTGATGGCTGCACTGCTTGGACACTGCAGGGGAGAAATTCAGCCTATTATTTGTTGTCTTGTATTATGCTCCCACCCCCCATCGAAAGGTTTTCTAAGGAGGAATTAGGTCTTACTTCTCTATCATCCAGTGTAGACGCCTGATGACTGTTTGTAGAACTGATTATCTTCCCATGAAAAGTTTGATAACAGTTATTAATTTAGTATTTCTAACAGGAAAATGTAGACATCATTTCTTAGGGTCAAAACATATATTGCTTACCCTTTAGAGACAAATTCAAATTCAAGGAGAACATAAAAGAAAATAATGAGCTATAAGAAGTCATCCAGGGGTTCCAGTTGTGGCTCAGTGGAAACAAATCTGACTAGCATCCATGAAGACACAGGTTCAATCCCTGGCCTCGTTCAGTGGGTTAAGGATCTGGTGTTGCTGTGAGCTCTGGTGTAGGTCATAGATGTGGCTCAGATTCCTCATTGCTGTGGCTGTGGTATAGGCTGGCAGCTCCATTTCGACCCCTAGCCTTGGGAACCTCCATATGATGCAGGCGTGGCCCTAAAAAGATAACAACAACAAAAAAAGAAGTCATCCAAGTTTAATATTAACCCTCAAGCAACAGCCCTGTGTTAATTGTATGAATTGATTGATTAATTGTAATATTGAATCTCTTTTTCTGTGACCATGAGGTAAAAAGGCATACATATATAATGGGATTTTATAAAAAGATTTAAAATCATGGCTTAAAGACTTAGACATAAGGCAAGACACTA
This sequence comes from Sus scrofa, assembly GCF_054392235.1. Taxonomy (NCBI): domain Eukaryota; kingdom Metazoa; phylum Chordata; class Mammalia; order Artiodactyla; family Suidae; genus Sus; species Sus scrofa. The sequence goes on from NC_139401.1 coordinate 122,708,179, forward strand.
TAAAACTCCTGGAAGAGAACATAGGCAAAACATTCGCCGACATCAGCCATACAAATGTTTTCTTAGGTCAGTCTCCCAAGACAATAGAAATAAAAACAAAAATAAACCAATGAGACCTAATCAAACTTACAAACTTTTGCACAGCAAAGGAAACCATAAAAGAAAAAAAAAAGACAACCTATAGGATGGGAGAAAATAGTTGCAAATGATGCAGCTGATAAGGGCCTTATCTCCAGGCTCTATCTCCAAAATATATATACAACTCAACAGCAAAAAAAAAAAAAAAAAAAAAATTAAAAAATAGGCAGAAGACCTCAATAGACATTTCTCCAAAAAAGACATATGGATGGTCAACAAGCCCATGAAACCATACTCAACATCACTAATTATTAGAAAAATGCAAATCAAAACTACAATGAAGTACCATCTCACACCTGTCAGAATGGCTATCATTAATAAATCCACAAATAACAGATGCTGGAGGGGGTGTGGAGAAAAGGGAACCCTCCTGCACTGTTGGTGGGAATGTAAGCTGGTACAACCACTATGGAGATCAGTATGGAGGTACCTTAGAAATCTATACATAGAACTACCATATGACCCAGCAATCCCACTCTGGGGCGTATATCCGGACAAAACTTTCCTTAAAAAAGACACATGCCTCCACATGTTCATTGCAGCATGAATGAACACAATAGCCAAGACATGGAAACAACCCAAATGTCCATTGACAGATGACTGGATTAAGAAGATGTGGTATATATACACAATGGAATACTACTCAGCCATAAAAAACGAAAATAATGCCATTTTCAGCAACATGGATGGAACTAGAGACTCTCATCCTGAGTGAGGTAAGTCAGAAAGAGAAAGACAAATACCAGATGATATCACTTCTATCTGGAATCTAATATATGGCACAAATGAACCTTTCCACAGAAAAGAAAATCATGCACTTGGAGAATAGACTCATGGTTTCCAAGGGGGAGGGGGAGGGAGTGGGGGTGCTTGCGGAGCTTGTGGTTAATAGATACAAACTATTGGCTCTGGAATGGATTAGCAATGAGATCCTGCTGTGTAGCACTGAGAACTCTGTCTAGTCACTTATGATGGAGCATGATAATGTGCTAAAATAGAATGTATACATGTATGTGTAACTGGGTCACCATGCTGTACAGTAGAAAAAAAATTACACTGGGGAAATAACTATTAAAAAACAAGAAAGAAAGAAAGTGTGATACATGGAGTTACTGTCGTGCCTCAGCAATAATGAACCCGACTGTATCCACAAGGTCATGGGTTTGATCCCTGGCCTCGCTCAGTGGGTTAAGGATATAGTGCTGAGCTGTGGTGTAGGTGGCAGATGTGGCTCGGATCCCACGTGGCTGTAGCTGTGGTGTAGGCTGGCAGCTACAGCTCCAATTCAACCCCAAGCCTGGAAGCTTCCATATGCCGTGGGTTTGGCCCTAAAAAGGCAAAAAAGAAGAAGAAGGAGGAGGAGGAGGAGGAGGGGGGGGAGGAGGGGGAGAGGAGGGGGAGGAAGGAGAGGAGATGTGGTATGTATACACAATGGAGTACTACTCGGCCATAAAAAATGAACAAAATAATGCCATTTGCAGCAACATGGATGGAACTAGAGACTCTCACACTAAGTGAAGTACGTCAGAAAGACATGCCAGATGGTATCACTTATATTGGGATTCTAATATATAGCACTAATGAACCTATCTACAGAGCAGAAACAGACTCACAGATATGGAGAACGGACTTGCGGTTGCCAAGGGAGAGGGAGTAGGATGGACGGGGAGTTTGGGGTTGGTAGATGCAAACTATTGCATTAGGAGTGGACAAGCAATGAGGTCCTACTGCATAGCCCAGGGAACTATATCCAATCACTTGTGATGGAACATGATGGAAAATAAAATGAGAAGAAGAATGTATGCATATGTATAGCTGGGTCACTTTGCTGTACAGAAACTGACAGAACATTGTAAATCAATTATAATAAAATTTTTTAAAGATTTAAAATCTGATGCTACGGACTAGCTAAGGAATTTGAGCTTTATTCTGTAAAAAAAAAAAAAAAGGCAACCATTAATGGTGTGTGAGCAAGGAGTAGAATGATCAGAGATGTACTTCAGGAAGATTCATTTGAAAGGAAGATGTAGGGAGTTTCCGTTGTGGCTCAATGGGTTAAGAATCTGACTGGTATCCATGAGGATGTGGGTTCCATCCCTGGCCTTGCTCAGTGGGTTAGGGATCTGGTGTTGCTGTGGCTGTGGTGTAGGCTGGCAGCTGCAGCTCCAATTCAACCCCTAGCCTGGGAACTTCCATACACTGCAGGTGCAGCCCTAAAAAGCAAAGAGGAAGAAAGAGAGAGAGAGAGAGAAAGACAGAAAGAAAGACAGACAGAAAGAAAGAAAGAAAGAAAGAAAGAAAGAAAGAAAGAAAGAAAGAAAGAAAGAGAGAGAGAGATAAAGAAAGAAAGAGATAAAGAAAGGAAGGAAGAAAGATGTAGGATAAATGGAAAGAGAGATAGAGCCTAGTAGCAGATAGACCAATTACAGTGGTCTATGGGAACAGAGAGAAAAGGACAGATGATGCAGAGTAAGAATAGACAAAACTTAGTAATTGACTGGGTGTGACAGAGGGAAAAGAGGACTCAAATACAATGCCAAGGTTTTAGATCTCGCTAACTGGGTAAAGGGCAGTGTCAGAAATCAGGAATGGTGGTGAGCAGGTTTTGGTGAAAGGGCGGGAAAGGTCAGGGGATTCTGAGGTCCCAGCATGCCATCCTCTTGGATGTCTCATGGCAGTTAGATGGAGGGCACCGAAGTTGTAGATGAAGACATCAGACCTGTTTCTATACAGATGGTAACTGAGGGGTATGCTTAGAGGGGGAAGACGGGATGGGATTGTCGTGGCAAAAGCAGTGGAAAGGGAAGATGAAAGTGTGAGAGTCAAGGACTGACCCCTGAGAGACTGTGCATTTATTCCGCCCGTCTGCGTATTTTTCTGAGGGTGCCCACTTTGAGTTAAGCCACAGAAACAGGGGGCAGGAGGAGGAAGAGAGATGGAGGCAAGAAAGGAGTGAGCGGTAGAGAGGAGGGGACATTGTGCAGGTGAGAGGCTGTGGGAAGCTCGGCAAGGCTAAAACATGAAGAGTCCGTTGGCCTTGGCAATGACGTCTCACGTGATCTCCGTGTAGTAGACAGACTAGAAGATGACCCCCGTCATCTCTGCCTCCAGGAGGTCATGCCCTTGTTTATCTTCTTCCCTTTTAGTATGGGTGGGACCCAGGGACTTGCTTCTAACAAATAATATACAGTGAAAATGGAAGGAGGCATCTATTACTTCTAAGATCAAGTTAAAAAGACGGTGACATCCACCTTACATTCTCTCTCTTGCCCCCTCACGCACTCTGAGAAATCCAACTGCCATGTTATTAGCTGCCCCGTGGAGAGGCCCATGGAACCGGGAGCCGGGGTGGCCTCTGGCCAACAATCACCAAGAAACTGAGGCCCTCACTCATTCCACATCCATGAAGAACTGAATCCTGCCAACAACAAGATGATTGAACTTGAAACTGAATCCTTCCCCAGTCAAGCTTTGGAAAGCCTGCAGCCCTAGCTGACATCTTAAATGCCACCTGTGAAGAGACCCTGAGCCAGAGGCTCCTGTTATGCCAGGCCCAATTTCCTGACCCACGGAAACTGTGAGATAATAAATGTCTGTCGTCTTAAGTCATCAAACTGGGGGTACATTGTTAGGCAGCAATAGTTAACTAACTCACCGCACTTAGAGGAGAGTGGTGAGGGCAGGACCCACACCACAAGGGATTAAGGAGAACAAATAAAGACATGCAGGCAGGGGAGTTCCCATGGTGGCTCAGGGGGTTAAGGACCCGACATAGTCTCTGCGAGGATTTGGGTTCCATCCCTGGCCTCGCCCAGTTAAGGATCCAGCATTGCTGTGAACTGTGGTGTAGGTTGAAGACGTGGCTCAGATCTGGCATTGCTGTGGCTGTGGTGTAGGCCGGCGGCTGCAGCTCTGATTCAATCCCTACCCTGGGAACTTCCATATGCCTTAGGTGCAGCCCTAAAAGGAAAAAAAAAAAAAAGAAATACAGGCAGGAAATAGAAACAACACTTCTAAGAGGTATGATGGCGACGGGAAAGACCAAAGCCATATTTACTACCCCTTTTCTTTTCCTGTCTTTTTTCTTTTTGCTTTTTTAGGCCACACCTTCAGCATATGGAAGTTCTCAGGCTACGGGTAGAATCAGAGCTGTCACAGCAACTCGGGATCGGAGCTGCATCTGCAACCTACACCGCAGCTCATGGCAACGCTGGATCCATAACCCATGGAGCGAGGCCAGGGATTGAACCCTCATCCTCATGGATAGGAGTTACAACTGAGCCACTATGGGAACTTCCTGATTTTCGAATGACTATAATACATTATTTAAAACTATTACTATTACACAGACTTATGGTAGCCTTGGGACTATCTGAAGTGACATTGCTTAATCATTCAGAGATTTATGAGTCTTTATTGGTTAGTTCTTACTGAGAACCTCCTAAGTAATAATAACCATCACCCTTCATACGTGGCTATCATTGTACACCTGGCAACAGCCTTGTCATGTGCTGACTGAACGCTCACGCCCTGTGAAGTCGGCGTGGCAGGTGCTACAGACCCAAGATCCATCTTCCTATTTTTGGAATTGAGTGAACTGGGTTCTTGTGACCCAACTCTTACTGTTGGCACAATAAAAACCCAGCCAGATGTGACCGTACAGTGTAAAGCTGGTTCCGCCAACCTCGTGTGGCAAAGGTGTGTAGACGCCATGTGGGGGTGTGGCATCGTGGCAGGGGGTGGGGTGTCCCCGAGTGGCACAGACACATCCTTACGAGCAAATGTATTGAGAACCACATATTGTCCTGCTCCTGAGAGTCAAGCGCAGCCTGATTATACAATTCACCCCCCTCTGCCAGCGCAGAGGCCCCAGCTGTCGCTCTTAGCAAAGGACAGACATTAGCTGACACTTTATCATTTTTATGGGCAGAACACTTGATACCAGCGATATCTCTGCCAGCGTTGGAAAGAAAACTCTCCCAAGATGTCTGCATTTCGGTGACATCTGCAAAGGGTGACAACGGAGCTTTCCCATTTGTGGGAGCCTTCGGCATGTGCCTACGAGGCTTGACTTTCAGGGTCTTCCTAATTGCCCCAGCCAATTACTCGGCATGTAATTCCTCAAGCAACCAAGGGTTCCAGAAAAGCTGTGCAGAGGCTGCCAGTCAGCTCATCCATCCCCACCCTCCCTGCAGCGCCTCAGACAGCAACTTCCAATCCGCATCAACTTGGGAGGGCAAAAAACACAACTTGGGCCCCCCCCCCTCGTGCAGTGGCTCCAGAAGGCCAACACCACGCTCAAGCGTGTGCTGAAATTCACAGCATCTTGACTCGGCTGGGTCATCCTAGGATTATGTGAGCAAATGAAACAGGTGTTTATTCATGCCATAGCAATTACTGAAAACATTTTTCCCCTCCTATAAGGTAGTGATGGCGGTAAAACTACACTTAGGGCTTTTATTTATTTTCCCATTCCTTTCATTTTGATCTTGCCACGGTTTAAAAAATGTTTTTTTCTACTCAGTGCTAGGGTTTCTAAAATGCTGCTTCCAAAGAGGTGGAAACCGGTCGATTAGTCACCAAAGACGTATTCGCACAGAATGCGCGTTCACGTTTGGAAGTAATAATAGCAGCAATAAGGACCTGTTTCTCCCTCTGACTTAGCTTTCGTAGCTCTGTAATATGTAACTAACAATTTCCTTCAAAATAACTCGGTCTTCCTGGTAATGAGAGACCTTTATCCTCCACCCCCACGCCCAGACTCTGCGCCCAGAGCGGGAAAGGCGCTGAAGATACCTGAGGTTTCGCTTACAGGGTATTACTAATTTATCATGATTGTGTTTGTTTACATGGATAGTCCTGTCATCTTCTGTTTCAGTGTTGAGTGCTGTCATCATTTATTTATGTATGTTTAACAGAGGCTTTCATAGCACGTACTCTGTACCAGTCACGGTTCTAAAGCCCTTTAGGATGTGAATTCATTCCCTCTTCCCAACGACCCCATGGGGCAGGTACCATTTTCATCATTATCCCAGTTTCAGAGATGAAGAAACTGAGGCCCAGAGAGGTGAGGAACTCGCCCAAAGCCCCGCGGCTGGGAACGGCCCCAGGACCCCATGCTCATGAGCGGTGCGCTCCGCCGTCGCTGGGCGCTGCTCCACTAGTTTGGCTTCCGAAGGTTTTCCAAGAGCTATTTTAGGTCACATCAAGCTGCCAACCGCAGAGTGTGCCAGAGCACTGAGTAAACAGAAATGATGACAGCACGGTCCATTCTTGGTAAATGACTTTCAGCCCAAGGTTGGGTCCCCAGGGGCCAGGGACACGTTGCCTGTGAGACCTGGGCTCCTTGGGGACTCTTTTCCCAGCTAGTGACCTTTTACTCATCCTTCAAGACCTCGTTCAAGTGTTCCTTCCTTTGGACAGAGCCCCTGGAATCTAGGCAAGCCTGACACACCGCGGGTGGATGTGCCAGAGGGCAGTCTGGCAGGATGCTCTCAGGCGTGCTTTGCCTGAGGCTGGGCTTTAACCAGCTCCCGGTGATGGGGCAGGAAATGCAAACTTTGGCGCCGCTTACTGTATGTGTATATTGGCTTCATCCTCACCCCAACCCTGTGATGTAGGTATTTTGACTGTCTCTCTTTTACACACGAGGATACTCAGACTCCAAGCTTCAAGAGCTGTCTGCGATCACACATCAAGTGATTGGTCGAGCCATGACTCCAAAACACACGCGCAGTTCGGCTCCAGTTACCACGCACTTCCCCACCACAGGGTGCTACTGTGTGGCAAAGCCAGCTGCATTTAGAGAGCTAAGGCAAATAGTAGCAGGAAGGCTCGAGAAGCCACCATGATGTAGGGCTCTGGGCAGAGGCACCTGTCCTCTCTGCAGGGCCTTTTGCCATTTCCCGGGGGGTGGTTCCCCTGGCCAGCCTGGCCGAGAGTGGCGAGGATGGTCCCTAGAGAGAGGAAGACAAGTTGAGACTTTGGGGGAGAGGAAAAAAGCAAATAATTTTCCTTGAGTATTTACCTTTATTCCTTCAAGTTTAGAACCACTGTTATCCATTCTCCCTGAGTCAATCCCTCTCCCAGCCCTGGAAACACAGTAGCAAATAAAAGGGAGCAAAATCCTGGCTTCTGTGTTTTTGCCTTTGCTTCTTCTATTGTATTCCAACTACTCCCACTTCTAAATGTACCAAAACATTATAATCTTATGAACAAATAAAATGAATATATATACATATTTCTCATTCACACACATTTAGAAAAAAAAAAACTGGCCCTACCCACAGCATACAGCAGTTCCCAGGCCAGGTTTTGAATTCATGCCTCGGCAGTGACCTGAGCCACAGTAGTGACAATGCTAGATCCTTAACCCATTGCGCCAGAGTGGGAACTCCACACGCATATTTTTGATGAGACACGGTTTGGTTGGAGCCATGTGGTCTCGGCCTCCGGATTCCATTTCAGCTCTGACTGTGAGAACTTGGCAAGTCCAGAGCCCCTGGGTGAATTTTCTCACCCGTTAAAAGAGTAGACTAGTTCTAGCATCATCTTTTATTCTGAGTAGCCTTACTTTACCCAGCTATGCTATGGGGATAATAATGCCTCACCCACCCCCGTTTCTGCCCCCGTTTCCTCCTAACTCCTGAAGCAGGTGCGAGCCTCCTAGAATTGGGTATGGGACCTCAGTGTCTGTGTTTGGGCACACCTTTCTCTTTTCCTGGAACGTGCCCTATTTGCCCCCACGATGCATAGACTTAATACCTATAACTCTACCTCCAGGAAATTAATTGTAAATAGAGTGTATGTTTCAATAAGATTATTTGAAATGCAGAGTTTCCGTTGTGGTGCAGCGGAAACAAATCCAAGCAGTATCCGTGAGGATGCGGGTTCGATCCCTGGCTTCACTCAGTGGGCCAGGGATCCGGCGTGAGCTGTGGTGTAGGTTGCAGATGCAGCTTGGATCCCGCATTGCTGCGGCTGTGACATAGGTCAGCAGCTGCGGCTCTGATTCTTCAACACCTAGAATGGGTGCAGCCCTAAAAAGCAAAGAGAGAACACTTATTTGAAATGCAAAAAAATATATATATCTGGGAAAATGTCCAACTCACAGGGGGGTTGCTAGGATCATATCGATATGTTTCTTCCCTGAATCCTTCAATAGTAAGCTGTCAAACTGATCCCCTAACACCCTTGAATGCTTTGGTATATTTTCCGGCAAAGAAGGACATTACGTATGAGGCACATGATCACAAAACGATCGTCCAGCCCAGGATGTTAACAGTGATACAGCACCACCATCTAATGCAAAAACTCCACTCGAGTTTCTCCAAATGCCCCAATAATGAATGTCTTTTATAGCAAAAGGGTCCGATCCAGGATCCTGGGGTAGCATTTACTTTTCCCGTCTTTTCTCGTCTCCTTCAGTCTGGAACAGTTCCTCAGCCCCTCCATTTTTGAAGCGCGCAGACCCTTCCTTTCGTAGAATGCCCCCTATCTGCAGTTCCTGTGATGTTTCCTCATGATTCGATTCGATTTAAGTTGTGCGACTTTGGCAGGAATAGCACAGATGCAATGCTGGGTTCTCATTGCATCCTATCAGGTGGCCCGTGATTTCAATTTGTCCCATGACTAGTGCTATTTTCACTTTGATCACTTCATTAAGGTGCCAGTCTTTGCCAGCCTTCTCCACAGTAAAGTTATTCCTGTTGTAATTAATACGTATTCTGCGGGGAGGGGAGGTACTCTGAGACTAAGTCAATATCCCATCCCTCATCAAACTTTCACCCACTAATTTCAGCATCTATTGATGTTTCTTGGCTAAATTAATTATTACTACGATGGCGGCCAAATGGTGCTTTTTCTAATCCAATTATCCCTTAAACATTTATTAGTTGGTTTTTGATGCAAGGAGATACTTTTCCTTCTCCCTCTTTATTTATTTCAAGCGGGACCTATGGGTTCCTACTTTCAGTTAGAATTTACACATCTTTCTTTCCTGGCTAGTCTCAAATCTACTCTGTAATCTTCCACATCTCCCTTCTGCAGAATGGGGGCAGGCAGCAGATACGAAATTAAGCCTGTTCTCAGAGACCTCGTCAAATCTCTCCAAGCAGCAGAGCTGACTGCACAAGGTTTACCTCATTGTAACATAAAGATTTTATAAGCTTACTTACCTCTGTTGATATTATTTGCCCAAGTCCGTGCAGCTTTCCAGAGGCAGCCACTGGCCTGGCCTCTGGCTGCAGACCACATAGGTCATGGCCATGGCTGCTAGCCAAAAAGCTGAAACCACAAAATTCATGACGTCAGCAATACTGATTCACTTTATTGTATTTAAAAGATGTTCAAGGGCCTCCAGAGAAATATCCATTCAAGCATGCTGGGACCTGCTCCTAACTTAACCTCTGAGTCCTCAAGCTAGCTGTGGATGGCTTGCCTAGGGACTGCACTGTCTTTCCCAGTGACTGCACTGAGGGTCCCCAGCGCTCTGCGCCCTGTCCACTGGGAGCCACAGAAGGAGGGATCTGGAGAGGGAGGTGGGACTTTTCACCAGAATTTCACCTTAAGAGCCCAGCCCTGCAGTGCTCAGGAAATCCAGGGCTGTGTTATGTAAAGTACATAGGCGGACCTGGTAGATAGATCCTGGCTTTACCACTTTCAGCCTTTGTGACCCCGGGCAGGTCAAACAAGGCCTCTGACCCTCGGCTTCCTCTTCTGGAAAAGGAGAATAAGCCAATCTTGAAGGGATTGAGGGAAGGTTAAACAAGATGACTCATGCAACATCACTCTGTAAACTGGGGAATGGAAATATTTCTGTTGTCATTCTTCTCTCTGCCCAAAGCCAAGACCTGGGAGGGAGCCAACTGGTTCCCTACTCAAGGCAGAAATGGCAGCAAGAATGGCTGGAGAGAAAGAGAGGGTGCCAGGGCTCTTGGCAGAGAGGAGGCTTGCCTGGCAGAACTGAGCAGCTGGCAAAGCAGGCTTCAGGACCACAACCTCCTGGTGGCCTTATGTGTGGGGGGTGCCCTTCCTGCAGTTTGTCCTGCACTCCGCCTTCTGAGCATGCCCAGGTGTCCATGCGATCCAGTGCCTGGAGACAGCCCCACTGTGCTCGGTACTCAGGGCTCCTTTTCTCCAAGACTGTGGCACACAGTAGGATTAGTATCTACTTTTAACTCATGCTGTCCTCCTAGGGAAGAACGATTTTGATTAACCCCATTTTACAGATGAAGCGACCGGAGCCTACAGAAGTTCTCTATATACTCCAAGTCCAGTCAATGGTATTTACCCTCCAGGATCCCAACAATGTTTTCGAAATGTATTCATTTACTCAACACATATTTATTGAACACCTACAAACAGCTAGATTTGTTCTGGGGGAACAGGATGCATAGGTGAATCCCAACAACACAGCAAAAGCCACCAAGATTCCTGCCCTCAGGGAATACGTACATTCTAGAGAGGGGAGAAAACAAATGAACTGGCAAAGAAATTTATGAACAAGCTAATTTCCCATAGAAGTAGGTGTTAGAAAGATAAAAGAGGGAAGATCTTTCAGAGGAGGAGGTTGAGTTGAAACCACCTAATAGATGAGGAGAAAGAGTTTCCTGGCAAAGGGAGTCCCAAGGGAACAGGCCCTAAGGCAGGCAGGACACTACAGGAAGCGTGTTCAAGGACCAGTGCCATGGGAGGGCGGTGAGTGAGGTGAGATCCAAGAGGGATGGGCAGGAGCCAGATATGGAGAGTCTTGCAGACCAGGGTCCAGAGAGCGACTTTTATTCTAAGTACCTTGGGAAACTATGGACCGCTTGGGGGTGTTACGATGCGAGGTCTGTTATGATACCTATTCATCTTGTGTGAAACTTATAGGATTTGAGCTATGTTCAGACATGTGAAGTCGTTAAAACTGGAGTCATAGTGGCCAATGTGAACTTCCATATCTGTTATTTTAAAACCTCTGCTGTACGACTGCAAGTGTCTTAGGGTGATAAACCGAGAGTTTTACTTACTTACTTACTTACTTAATTTCTTTATTTATTTATTGTCTTTTTAGGGCCACACCTGCGGCATATGGAGGTTCCCAGGCTAGGGGTCAAATTGGAGCTGCAGCTGCCGGCCTACACCAGAGCCTCAGCAAAGCCAGATCCAAGCTGCATCTGCGACCTACACCACAGCTCAGGGCAATGCTGATCCTTAACCCACTGAGTAAGGCCAGGGATCGAACCCACAACCTCATGGATGCTAGTCGGGTTTGTTACAGCTGAGCCTGGGTGGGAACTCCCTACTTTATTTTTTAAATTTGATTTATTTTTTTCAGGGCCACACCTGTGGCATACAGAAATTCCCAAGCTAGGGGTCGAATTGGAGCTGCAGCTCCCAGCCTACACCACAGCCAGAGCAACGCCAGGTCTGAGTGCATCTGTGACCTACACTGCAGATCATGGCGAGGCCAGGGATCAAACCTGCATCCTCACAGACACTATGTTAGGTTCTTAACCTGCTGGGCCACAACAGGAACTCCTAAGAGTATTACTTTAGATAAGAAGTTTGATGGGCAACGTACATCACTGGAACAGAAAGAGCAACTAATAGAACCAAGGACCCCCCCCCCACCCGAAGTATCTCTTACCCTTGAAAACGGAGCACTGAGCCCAGCGACCTGAAGGCTCCTCGCTGCAGAGAGCTGTTCAGAGGGTCGCAGCCCAAGGCCCTGAGGAGCAGAGGGTGACTCCTGCTCATGCTTGTCGTGAGACCTGTGGCCAGACCTGAGACGGCTGCTTGTAGGGAGCTGTCTCCTCCCGGCCTCCTCCTTGGAGAGCTTCCTTACCCCCTTCTGTTTTCCCTACTCTGAGCAATAAACCGAGTAATTTGTGAATGGAATATTAGCTATGGTTCATCTCTCTCCCATCCCATGATTCCTACCTGGCCTCACCACTGAGCTCTGTGACAAAACAGAGGGATTGACACGATCTGGCCAAAAGGTGGGGAATAAATTGGAGGGAACAAGGGTGGACGAAAGCAGGGAGACTGGTCAAAGCAAGTAGCTCTGACAGGAGGGGACAGCTGCCAACACTGGAGATGGAGAGAGGTAGATGGATTGGGGATTCGCTGCTGCACGGGATGAAAGAGTAGTGAAAAACGAAGAATCGAGGGCGTGAGGGGCCAGGGGGAGTGGAGCCATTCGTGGGAAGAAAAAAATCTGGTGAAGGGGGTAATTCTCCTTGTGGTTCAGTGGGTTAAGAACCTGACTGTCCATCGACAGATGACTGGATTCGGAAGATGTGGTATATATACACAATGGAATACTACTCAGCCATAAAAAAGGATGACATCATGCCATTTGCAGCAACATGGATGGAACTAGAGAATCTCATACTGAGTGAAATGAGCCAGAAAGACAAAGACAAATACCATATGATATCACTTATAACTGGAATCTAATATCCAGCACAAATGAACATCTCCTCAGAAAAGCAAATCATGGACTTGGAGAAGAGACTTGTGGTTGCCTGATGGGAGGGGGAGGGAGTGGGAGGGATCGGGAGCTTGGGCTTATCAGACACAACCTAGAATAGATATACAAGGAGATCCTGCTGAATAGCATTGAGAACTATGTCTAGATACTCATGTCGCAACAGAAGAAAGGGTGGGGGAAAAAACTGTAACTGCAATGTATACATCTAAGGATGACCTGACCCCCTTGCTGTACAGTGGGAAAAAAAAAAAAAAAAAAAAGAACCTGACTAATATCCATGAGGACACAGGTTCAATTCCTGACCTTGATCAGCGGGTTAAGGATCTGGCGTTGCCACCAGCTGTGGTGTGGTCACAAATACAGCCTGGATCTGGCGTTGCTGTGGCTGTGGTGCAGGCCGGCAGCTGCAGCTCCCATTCAACTCCTAGCCTGGGAACCTCCATACACCGTGGGTGCGCCTCCCACCCCCACCCCCCAAAAAAGAAAAGAAATCTGGTGAAGGAGCAGGTTGGTGGAACAGGTAGGGGTGTGGTGCAGAGATCCCTGAGGTGGGGTTAGGCCATGTTAAGTCTGAGATATCTGTTCGAGGCACTGACAGTTAAATGATGGACAAGATACAATCCCTGACCTCATTTTGGCTGTGGTCTGTGGCTGGTTGTAGCAACACAGGTCTCTAAAAGGTCTTAACTGGGGTCCATGGATATGCTTGAGGGGAGTCTGTGGGCCACCTGAAATTCTATCTCTACATGCCCCTCACCCGAATTTTTGGGGGATCGTGATTAAAACTATTGATTTCCTTAAAGACAAAAATAAATAAATGGGATGTAATCAAATGTATAAGCTTTTGCCCAGCAGAGAAAACCATAAACAAAACAAGAAGACAACATATGGCCTGGGAGAAAATCCTTGTACACGATGTGACTTACAATGGCTTAATTTCCAAAATATACAAATAGTTCATACAACTGAATAACAACAACAACAAAACTCAAAGAATGGGCAGAAGATCTAGACAGATATTTCTCCAAAGAAGAGATACAGGTGGCCAATAGGCGCATGAAAAGATGCTTAGCATCGCTAACTATTGGGGAAATGCAACTCAAAACTACAATGAGGTATCACCACATACCCCTCAGAATAGCCATCATAAAATGTCTACAAAGAATAAATGCTGGAGAGGGTGCAGAGAAAAGGGAACCCTCCTACACTGTTGGCGGGAATGTAAATTGGTACAACCGCTATGGAAAACAGTATGGAGATTCCTCAGAAAACTAAAAATAGAATTACCATGTGACCCAGCAATCCTACTCCTGGGCAATTATCTGGAAAAGACAAAAACTCTGCTTTGAGAGTTCCCGTTGTGGTGCAGCGGAAATGAATCCGACTAGGAACCATGAGGTTTTGGGTTTGATCCCTGGCCTTGCTCAGTGGGTTAAGGATCTGGTGTTGCCGTGAGCCGTGGTATAGGTCGAAGATGCGGCTCGGATCTGGTGATGCTTTGACTGGCATAAGCCGGCAGCTGTAGCTCCCATTCGAACCCTAGCCTGGGAACCTCCATATGCTGCATGGGTATGGCCCTAAAAGAGACAAAAAAAAAAAAAAAAAAAAAAAAGAAAAAGAAAGAAAGAAAGAAAGGAAAAGAAAGAAAACCCTCTGATTTGAAAAGGTACATGCACCCCAGTGTTCATAGTGGTACTATTTATAATAGCCAAGACTTGGAAGCAACCTAGATGTCCATAGACAGACGAGTGGATAGAGAAGAAGTGATACATATATACAATGGAATAGTACTCAGCCATTAAAAAGAATGAAATAATGCCATTTGCAACAACATGGATGGACTTATATATTATCATACTAAATCAGGTAAGCCACACATAGGCAAACATTATATAATATCACTTATATGTGGAACCTAAAAAATAGTACAAGGAGTTAGCTGGTGGCATTTATGGATCCAGCACTGTCACCGCAGTGGCTCGGGTTGCTGCTCTGGCGCATGTTTGATCCCTGGCCCAGGAACTTCCGCATGCTGCAGGCTCAGCCATAAAATATATAAAAAGTTTTAAAAATAGTGCAAATGAACTTATTCACAAAACAGAAACAGACTCATAGACATACAAAACAAACTTATGGTTACCAAAGAGGTAGAGGGGGGAGCAATAAATTAGGAGTTTGGGATTAACAGATATACCCAACTATATAAAAAATAAACAAGGATTTACTGTGTAGCACAAGTAACTACTCAATATTCTGTAATAACCTGTAAGAAAAAAAAAAAAAAAACTATTGATCGTCTCAGAAAAAAATAGACCCCCCACACAGTAGGGCTTATACTTCCTACTCTAAGGCTTATATGGTAAGGCTATTGAAGTCCACGCGGCTCCCTGCACCCTCACTTCCTGGGCTTTGCTCACGAAGTCCCTCCCACCTGGAAGGACTTGCCTCACCTCTTGCCCCTGTTGCTTAGCTGACCTCGAGCACACCGCCTCTCTCTCTGCCTTTCCCTGAAGGAGAAATACACACGTGGTCCAAGGCTTCCTTGAACCTACGGTCTAGTCGGGGAATACAGACATCAAACAAGAATGACAATAAGGTGGGAGGGATGGGCGCCTTGAAGGAGAAGCGCAGGGTGCCGAGGGGCAGGGAAATGTACCCCGGTCACGGGTGCTGGTGGTGGAGGCCATCGGGGAGAGGACCTGGGAGCAGCCATCTCTACCTCAAAAACTGGAAGAGAAGTGGAGATGGCATGGGACAGGTGGCGAGGGCGTAGGGAAGGAAAGAGCGTGGCTGGCAGGGAGAGAGCACGTTTAGAGACCTGGGCTGAGGGACCGTGGAGTTCAAGACAAATACTGGGGAGAGAGCCTCATAGCTCTGGCAAACGTGCAGTGGGACGACCCTGAGCCGGTCGAGGCAGGACGGGACGTGGGCAGATTCGTACTGGGGGGAGAGCGCGGACTGCTGGGCGCAGTGCGCATGGGTAGGGGCGGAGGGGCGAGCGGATGGCGCTGTTCCTGCAGGACCCGTCCTACCCTCCCAGGAACAGCGGGCGAGCCACTTATCTGGCTGGGGTCAGACATGCGCAGCAGGAGGAACAACCGGCTGCTTCCCTCGCCCGCCCTCCGCCTTAAGCCCACGTTGAAACCACAGTCCTTTCTTCCGAGAGAAAGTGGTTTAGTTTCCTCTCCCAGGAGGCCAAGATTCATCCTTTCTTACCTGTAGGTCATTTAAGCACGAGATAGAAAAGAGAATACATCCCTGCTCTGTAGAAAGAACTGCTTAGAGCACTCCTTGCTTCGGAACTCTCTAAGCCTGACATTCCGAGTTGCTTGGAACCACTTATGGCCACCGGCGATGGATGGTGGGGCTTGCAAGCCCCAATATGGCACTCTTGGACCAGCCTGGCAGGAGGCAGAGAAATGTGATGTTTAAGGGTTGGGGGACCCACGGAGAGAGAGAGCTTGGATCTTCTCAAGTTGACACGAAGGATTTCTTTCAAGACTGGGAGGAGTTCCCACTGTGGCTCAGCAGGTTACGAATCCATGAGGACGCAGGTTCAATCCTTGGCCTTGCTCAGTGGGTTCAGGATCCGGTGTTAACATGCGCTGTGGTGTAGGTCACAGATGCAGCTTGGATCCCGAGTTGCTGTGGCTGTGGTGTAGGCTGGCAGCTGTAGCTCCGATTCATCCCCTAGCCTGGGAACTTCCATATGGTGCAGGTGCAGCCCTAAAAAAAAAAAAAAAAAAAAAAAAGCGGAGTTCCCGTCGTGGCGCAGTGGTTAACGAATCCGACTAGGAACCATGAGGTTGCGGGTTCGGTCCCTGCCCTTGCTCAGTGGGTTGACCATCCAGCGTTGCCGTGAGCCGTAGTGTAGGTTGCAGACGTGGCTCGGATCCCGCGTTGCTGTGGCTCTGGCGTAGGCCAGTGGCTACAGCTCCAATTAGACCCCTAGCCTGGGAACCTCCATATGCCGCGGGAGCGGCCCAAGAAATAGCAAAAAAAAAAAAAAAAAAAAAAAAAAGCCTGGGAGGTATAGGAAGAAGGTAGCATTTGATTCTGGTTTATAATTAATTGGTGGAGTAGTACTATGGGTAGATTTTGGAGATAATCATGTTTTCAAAGTCCCTTCTGTGGTTTCCTGTGCTGTAGGGTTCATTAGTGTCCAAAGATTAGAGGCCCTGGCCAAAAGGTGCTCAGGGCGTTGGAAACACTTCATGCTATCACATCCTTCTACCCTATGCATGGCACAAGTTTTGAACACAGATTCAAGAGTCAGACTGCCTAAATTCAGAATGTGACACCGTCACTTAGCTGGGCAATATTGGCTAGCACAATGTCTGGTGAGCCTCTGTTTATCCATTTGAAAATCAGGATGCTAATGTTACCAACTTCACAAGATTGTTGCAAGGGTTAAATAGGATGGAACATGCCAAGTGCCTGGTACACCATGTTAACAGCAGTTATTGAATACTTAATCATACCTATAATCTAACCATCTGGCAATTCAAACTCCATCCCCACCCCCAAGCATTTGTTATATTACTTATGCTACAAAAAAAAAAAAAAACCCACTCAGAGACTTCTTTAATTCTCTGCAATAAATAGTCTCAAACAAGATTAGCCTAAAAACCAATGCTTGAAGCTATGAAAGAATTATTTGTTTTCTAATGTGATTGATTTTGCTCAGTAATAAGTATCTTGCAATCTAAGGAAACATGAAAAAGTGGAGAAAAACAATAAGATCCGATTTTTAGATTTTTTTTTTAATATTTTTGAGGGCCACACCTGTGGCATATGGAAGTTTCTGGGCTAGGGGTCAAATCAGAACTGCATTTACCACCTACCCCACGCTTGCGGCAACACCAGATCCTTTGCTCACTGAGCAAGGCCAGGGATCGAACCCGCATTCTCATAGAGACGACTCAGACTCTTAACTTGCTGAGCCAGGATGGGAACTCCAAGACTCAATTTTAAAGTTTGTATCATAATGCAGAAGATGGGTTAACTGTTTAAAAAAAAAACTCTGTGCCGTCCATAATGAAACTAGAAAGCCCAAATACTGCTACTGGTTGTGTCTGAGTGATAAAACCATAGACGTTTTCCTTATTCAATAGATCTGCATTTTCCAA
This sequence comes from Sus scrofa, assembly GCF_054392235.1. Taxonomy (NCBI): domain Eukaryota; kingdom Metazoa; phylum Chordata; class Mammalia; order Artiodactyla; family Suidae; genus Sus; species Sus scrofa. The sequence goes on from NC_139401.1 coordinate 122,725,924, forward strand.
CTTTCCTTTAAGGTACCTATATTACTTATATACATTTTGAAAAATCGTAAGTAAAAAGAAGAGGAGAAGCAGCACAAGTGCTGTCTCATGTGCATAGCAGTGCCAAATAAGGTAGTTACAGCTTCAAAACACTAACCGGTTTAATTCATGCTGTTTGTTCACCGAGAGTTAATTTAATATACTTATCCTCGAAAATAATGCATTATTCAGTTTAATCAATATTCATTTGTTCTTTGCATAATCATATTTGCAAACGCATTTATTAACAATGTGCCTGCAGACTCACAGGGAAAGGCCATGCTATAAGTAGAGTAAAATTTTTGAAATAAAAGAAAAACAATGAATTTACCAACATTAGGCAAATAGTTGATTCTAATAGGCTGCAGGTTTTCATTTAAAATGCAGCCAGGGGTCTTTTGTATATGTGTTTTCATTGGAAGCAGCAATAGATACACCATCAAATTAATGAATATCGTGTTAAAGCAGAAGGAAATTAAATCTGGGTCGTTATTGAATAGTTGGCATATTGGTGCGTGTAACACCGGCTCTTGCTACATAACCTCAATCGACTGTAACAGTCAATGCTATGGATATTTGCAAATGTTTGTTCTTTTGTAGCTAAGAAATACATATTTTTCCATTTAAATCCAGATGCTTAGCGTGATGTAGACACAGATGAAGATTCATGTTAGGTTTTTCAAACACTGGGACTTGAAAAATGTCAACTTTTAGGAATAAAGAGAAGTTTCCTATGAATAAGTCATATTTGCATTGTTGAATTTTTCTTTTGAGGATATCTTTAGATTGTGATTATTATTTTTCATCGATTCATTTTATGTGATTTTTCAGAGCTCAATCTTTCAAGAAAAATATGAGAAACTGGATGTAGAGAATTGTTGACTAGCCTCCATAGGACGCTCAGGACGATACACCCTTTGGAGAAATGGGTAATGTTACAGTGGTATTTCATTTCCATTTTGTTTGTTTAGTAATTTTTTTAGCTGAAATATAGTTGCAAATATTAAAAAAAAAACAATCAATTAAAGCTATTTTCAGCTAGGTTGGAAACTCCCAGAGAAATACAGCTTGGGGGACAGATGTTGGGGGGTAGGGCTAGGGTAAACACTACATAAAAATATACATTATTTTAACCTTCAGATCAAAGAACTAACCCTGAAGAATTTTACATGGTTCTTTCCGTGACATACAACTGAAGAGATTTTGAGGGGTTAGTAGATACAAACTATTACATTTAGAATGGATAAGCAATGAATGAGGTCCTGCAGTATGGTACAGGGAACTATATCCAATCTCTTTGTGATAGAACATGATGGAAGATATGAGAAAAAAATGTATTTATAGGTGTTTAATGATGAGGTCACTTTGCTGTACAGCAGAAATTGACAGAACATTGCAAATCAACACCTGTGGCATATGGAGGTTCCCAGGCTAGGGGTCCAATCGGAGCTACAGCTGCTGGCCTACACCACAGCCACAGCAACTCGGGATTCGAGCTGCATCTGCAACCTACACCACAGCTCACGGCAACACTGGATCCTTAACCCACTGAGCAAGGCCAGGGATCGAACCTGCCACCTCATGTTCCTAACTGGATTTGTTTCTGCTGCACCATGACGGGAACTCCTATAATAAACAAAAAAAAATTTTAAAGACATTTCTTTTATCCTGAGAAGTGTCTAAAGACAAAAATTCCATTATTATTCAGAAATATCTATAAGAAAAGGCCCTACTAGTAGTAAAGTAATACCTTACAAATGGGAGCAGGTTGAGGAGAAAAGATAATATTAAAAACATTTTCAGGAGTTCTTGTCCTGGAGCAGTGGTTAACGAATCCGACTAGGAACCATGAGGTTTCGGGTTCGATCCCTGGCCTCGATCAGTGGGTTAAGGATCTGGCGTTGCCCTGAGCTGTGCTGTAGGTCACAGACGCGGCTCAGATCCTGCGTTGCTGTGGATGTGGTGTAGGCAGCCAGCTGCAGCTCTGATTTGACTCCTAGCCTGGGAACCTCCATAGGCTGCAGGTGCGGCCCTAAAAAAAAAAAAGAAAAAGAAAAAAAGGAAAATTTTCACTGTCAGAATGTTCGTGAATATCTTCCCACTTAAACACAACTCATTAGGTGGAATTTTCTTACAGAAGGAACCGAGTATGGTAATAATCCTTCAACCAGCACCTGATGCCTCAACTATGCAAAAAGATACCGTGTCTTCTCCCTCCTGAACTTAAAAGGGCATTGAGCAAATTTTGCAACTACTGGCAGCCTTGAACAAGGTGATTAAATACACAAACAGTTAAGGGATTTCCTATAAGACAAACCCCATTATAGAAGGGACAACTAAATGCTTTGAGTTTTCAAAGAAAATGTTTATCTAGCGAGAGGTAAGCAATGGAAGACATTTAACAACTAAGGTAACACACAGGACATGCCTACTTGTTCACATGTAATCAGAGCAGCTTTTCTAATCGTGCACCACCAATGTACGATTTATCTTAAATTATGTGAATATTTTTATTGTGGTTAAAAACGAGCAAACCCCTTTTCACATTCTAAAATATGATTTGTATAACTTCTTAATTGCCAGAGAATCCTCATGAAAACCACTATAATTTTATGGCAGAGGTTGATGAGGGCAACACAGTGTAATTTACAAAACCAGACATCAGGGCCAACCTGTCTGGAAGACATCGGCTCAGGAAAGACAAGCACATCTGTGCCTGAAGTGGCTGGGTCCTGGCGGTTTCAGGTGCTCTCCAAAGGCACCTACCAGGCCATGCCTCTGTTCAGTGCGGTCAATGCCAGATCATTTTTATCCGTTGGCAAGGTGACAATGATTTCTCAAAACCTAAGCATCATATTCAAATTTAAGTGTAGATGCAAGCTTTCTTTAATGAACCTAAGAAACATCTTTACAGTTCTCAAATTCCTTATCAAACTCAGGATTCTCAGTTCGTGATTTTATTTTGTTTATTAATTAATTTTTTTAGGGCTGCACCTTCGGCATATGGAAGTTCCCGGGCTAGGGGTCGAATCAGAGCTGCAGCTGCCGGCCTATACCACAGCCACAACCACAACACCAGATCCGAGTTGCATCTGCAATCTATATCATAGCTTCCACAGCCTGCGGCAAGGCCGAATCCTTAACCCACTGATCAAGGCCAGGGGTCCCCAGGGATCGAACCCTCCTCCTCATCCTTCTGAATCCTCATCCTCATCCTCATAAATACTAGTCGGGTACTTAACCTACTGGGCCACAACAGGAACTCCTCAGTTTGTGATTTTTTTATTTTTTTGCTTTTTAGGGCCGCACCTTAAGCATCTGGAGGTTCCCAGGCTAGGAGTCCAATCGGAGCTACAGCTGCTGGCCTACACCACAGCCACAGCAACGCGGGATCCGAGCCGCGTCTGCAACCTACACCACAGCTCATGGCAACACCAGATCCTTAACCCACTGGGCGAGGCCAGGGATCAAACCTGCAACCTCATGGTTCCTCGTCAGATTCGTTTCCCCTGCACCACACCAGGAACTCCTCAGTTTGTGATTTTAGAAGTGACTCTTTATATCATGGATGGTCCCAGGGACTTGCTTGTTTTCCCTTTTCTGCCAGAAGTCTTAGGAGCTCGCTAAAAAACAAACAAAAAACCAAAAACTTCATTCGAATATTCTGCCAGATCAGCACAGGTACAGTAACCCAAGCAAAAAATGGTTTCCAGCCCAACTCCAGGTCCTAGCCCAGAGAACTTTAATTCTTAAAGACACATGCCTGCTCTGCAGATGCCTGATGATCAGGGTTTATCCTTGTCCATCGGGGTCGCTACCTCTTCCGTAGGGGAGAACTTTCTCTGCGGAGGAGCTGTGTGTTGGAAAGGAATCATCTCAGAGGAGGCGGTCCTGTAGCGCTCAGGTGCCAGCAAACTCACCTGATAAGCCAGCTGTAGGCGCCAGATGGCTGCAGCTGGATAAACGAAGCTGCCGTGTCATCTACTTAAAAAAACAAAAAACACTCTTTCCCCAATCCAAGGGGAAAACAGTAAGTTTTATCAAGGACCCCAAGGAGAGGATTCCACCTCACTTAGAGGGGTTTTTAACTTTTTCACTCCTATGCCAGTTTCTTGCCAAAGTGAAACTACTATGTTATATTTACAAATACCCTTGTTAAGCCAGGAGATCTTTTAATTACCCTGTGATTTAACCATTGCTATGGTACTGCTACTACTGTATGCAAAGATGGGGATTCAGTCATGGCTAATCTCGGCCTCTGCCTCCAGCTGCTCTCAGTGTCATCCCTTATTTAGCGCACCAGTCTTTCCTTCCCCACACTCCCACCAATATCGAAATGGTAGGCGGTGCCTCCTGTATTCACTGCGCCTGTGTATCTCTACTAAGGCTGCCCTTCCTAAGTGGGCCGGCCGCAGTGACAAGTTTCCAGAACTGTGAATTTGCTTGCAATAGACAGTAAAGTCATATGACAGCAAACAATGCTGCTCTTAATTTTTTTCAACGAGCCATCCCAAAGGATCCGACCATCAATCCAATAAGAAAAACATACCTGTGTTCAAATTAAGCCACTCCTTTAAAACTCTTTTGCATAAGAAAACTTTCAAAATATCTAAGAAAATAGTACAGGGACGCCCCATTGACCCATCAGCCAGCTTGAGCAGTAACTATGTTTTTGCCGTATTTGCTTCATCTATTCAATCTCCTGTACCTGTGTTGGGCTGCGTTATGTTAAAGCACGTGCCAGAATTGTGCTACTTCACCTCTGTGGACTTCAGGATACCTTTTAAAAATAAATGGGCATCCGAGTTCCCGTCATGGCGCAGTGGTTAAGGAATCCGACTAGGAACCATGAGGGTGCGGGTTCGGTCCCTGCCCTTGCTCAGTGGGTTAAGGATCCGGCGTTACCATCAGCTGTCGTGTAGGTCACAGACGCGGCTTGGATCCCAAGTTGCTGTGGCTGTGGGAACCTCCATATGCTGTGGGAGCAGCCCAAGAAATGGCAAAAAGACAAAAAATAAATAAATAGGCATCTTCTCCTGCTGTATAGCCCGTGGAACCATATCTAGCCACTTGTGATGGAACATGATGGAGGATAATGTGAGAAAAAGAATGTATATATATGTGTGTATGTGTATATATATATGTACATACATATATATATACACACCTACAGCTGGGTCACTTTGCTGTACAGCAGAAATTGACAGAACATTGTAAATCAAATATAATTTTAAAAATTAAAAAATAAATAAATATTACCTGTTTGAAAAAAATGTATATATATATGGGCATCTTCTTAGATAACTAGAATGCCGTTTTCATCACTAATACAATTAATGACAATTTCTTGTCATCATGTAATACCCAGTTCATATTCCTATTTCCCAGATATCCCCCCCAATGCAAGCCACTCCATTTAATCATTCCTCCCAGAGAGCAAGAAGAGCGTCTGGTTAGAGCTCCTTCCCAAAGTTTCTTTACGGAACGGCCCTTCCAGGGGCCCCTCACTTGGTGGGGGTCCAGTCAGTGTTTGTTGAATCTGGCCTTTCTCCTGTTTGAGGAAAGAAATCAAAAGTGACACAAGGAAAGGTAGTTTTTCCAGGGCAGCTGCAGCTCCCGGAATTGAAGTCCAAGAAAGCTGCTATTGATTTCGGTAGCCTTCTGCAGAAGTGCGGTCATTCTTCTGGTGAATATTGTAGGCCGAGGGAAAAAGCCACCTTCCTAGCTGTCTCTGTTGTCTGGTCACTGTGTGCATCTACAGTTAATCGAGAGTCTAATTAAAGAATCAACTAACCCGGGGAGTTCCTGTCGTGGCGCAGTGGTTAACGATTCCGACTAGGAACCATGAGGTTGCGGGTTCGGTCCCTGCCCTTGCTCAGTGGGTTAACAATCCGGCGTTGCCGTGAGCTGTGGTGTAGGTTGCAGACGCGGCTCGGATCCTGCGTTGCTGTGGCTCTGGCGTAGGCCGGTGGCTACAGCTCCGATTCGACCCCTAGCCTGGAAACCTCCATATGCCGTGGGAGCAGCCCAAAGAAATAGCAAAAAGACAAAAAAGAAAAAAGAAAAGAATCAACTAACCCAAATGGAGTGGTTTTGGTGTCTCTCTTTTGTTTATTCAGGTATAAAAGATGAAGCAAATGTGCTTCCCTTCCTCCCCAAAGTGCAAAATCTCGAACGAATGCCAGCTCACTGCGCTCTCCTGTGACTAACTGATGTTTCGCACTCACGGCTTTGAAAAAGAATCCTTTCCATGCCCAGCGATGGTTGTAACGAGATATATTATGTTGACAGCTTGAGCCCTTGCGAAGGTATAGAACTCAGCATGTAAATAATTGGTTCAGCAATTTAAAAATTTCCTATAAATGACGCCCTGTTTGGGGTAGAGGCTGTGCTTTGCCAGCTCTTGGCCAGCTGCGTCCAAAGGTGCGGCTCAGCCACTGTTTAGCCCCAGGCCTTTAACTAGTCGTGTGTAACCTTGGACTGCTGTATAAGTTGCCTGGTACCTAGCACAATGCTTGGCAAATGGGGATTAGTCAAGAAAGGTTTGTGGAATGAATGAATAAGTAAATGAATGAGTGAAGACAAAAAGAAATCCGTCTCTTCGTTTGGCCATGCCCATGGCATGTAGAAATTCCTGGGCCAGGGATCGAACCCCCACCACAGTGGTGACCCAAGCTGCTGCAATGACAATGCCAGATCCTTAACCAGCGGAACCAACAGGGAACTCCAAAAATAAATCAATCTTAACACAATACATGTTTATCTCTCATCAAAGAAACAAATCAGCCCAGTTGCAAATGAACACAAAGGAGGCTGGCAGCTCAGGGGGCCCTGACTGAGCTCAATCCCATGTGCCCTGAGCAGAGGCTGTTGGTTGACTCCCACTGGCTAGGCACAGGGTACAAATGACAGCCTTCATTTCAAATGAGTCTTTAATGTGTTTTTTCTCAAAAGATCTTGTCATCTTCTCATCACTCACAAACTGGTATTCTTAATTCTGGATAAGAAAGTAAAAAATCTTTAAAAAGTCTGTAAAATCATGACTCACAATTTTTCAGTTATGAAAAGCATGAAGATGGGTTGACTCCACTGGACTATTGGATGGCCTTGTGGATGAAGGATTCAGGCAGGAGCTGCTGAATGGTAAGTACAGAGGCTTCTATGAGAGCTCTCATAGCATGCCTCTCGAACTGCCCTTTGACCTGGTAATCTCACATAAGGGAGTCTATCCCATGCAAATAATCCAAAACCAAAACCTAATTTAATAAGGCTATTTATAGCAAATTCAGTTATAACAGAGGAAAATCAGAGTGACCCAAATGCCCGATAGTATGGGAACTGGCTAAGGCAAGACGAGCGCATCATCTCAGTGGTTCGCTGCACAGCCAGCAGAGCATTGAGCAGGTGGTAAGTTTCCATGTGCAGCAATGTCTGCATGAAATAATGGCAATTAGAAAAAGCAGAACACAAAACGTCATGTGCCCAGTGATTACAACTTTGAGGAAACATGGAGTCTGACTAGCATCCATGAGGACGCAGGTTCAATCCCTGGCCTTGCTCAGTGGGTTAAGAATCTGGCGTTGCCCGTGAGCTGCGGTGTAGGTCGCAGATGCGACTCGGATCCTGTGTTGCTGTGGCTGTGGTATAGGCCAGCAGTTGTAGCTCTGATTGGACCCCTAGCCTGGGAACCTCCATATGCCGTGGGTGTGGCCTTAAAAAGCAAAAAACAAACAAACAAAACTTTGAGAAAATATACCTGGTATTTTGAAGAGTCAGAAAGTTATCAAGAGTGATGTAAACTGCTCTAAATTCACTGAATTCCTTTTCTGCCTTGTGGATGGTTAACTGTGTAACACATAGGAAGGAAGGAAGGAAAGAAAGAAGGAAGGAAGAAAGGAAGGGAGGGAGGGAAGAAGGGAGGAAGAGAAGGAGGAAGGAAGGGAGAAGAAAGTGCTGACTGCAAAGGGGGCCGCTATTTAAGACATTCTTTCGTTGGACATGTTCATAGATTAAGAACATCAGAGAGAAATACGAGTGGGAAATCAGAAAGACCCAGGAACAACTAAATCTAGTCCATATGCCTAATAGAAAAGTCGAAATTCACTTAAAACCAGATCCCTTCTGAATACCTTACAGCATTGGGTCAACAACCAGAAGGCATAATGGCCAAGATGTGTTCAGACTCCTACAGGGAAAGGCAACTTCCCTCCGCCGCCAGTGTGTGTTCCTTAGCAAACCACTTTTCAAGTGGAGATGTCACCATTAAAGAAAAAAAACATTAGCCTCTGCAGAATTCACCATCACCCAGCAGAAAACAGCACGCCAAAACCTTTAGAATTGATTTCTGTGCATTTACAGCACATGCCCCAGATTCTGGGGCTTAAATTAATCGGTAATGAAAATTAGAAAGCATTCATTTTGGATTGAATTTGCAACCTGGCCTCTGCCACTAAAGGGGGTTGGGGGCTTGGAAAATTAGTAAAATCATTGCCTTAAGACTTAGTTCTACAATTCACTGTAGGACATCTTAAAAGATTTTAAAAAGTCTTTTGTCCATGTTCAAATTAGCTTTCATTGTTGCCGGTTTTTTTTTCTCCGCATTTCTTAGGAATGCAATTATAATTAAGAAGTGAGACTACGATGTGTTTGGGAAGAAGGAGCATCACCTGCCTGTGTGTTGTAGCATTTTAAATATTACAGGACCCAATCGGGGATGGGGGGATTGGAAATCCTTCAAATTATTTTAGGTATCATGACATCCAATATCAACACGCAAGTTGGGAAGAAGTCAAAAATGATGGCAGGCAGCCGAAACGTGTTTGATCCCAAAGTTTTCCTCTGTGCCACCATTTTATTCCTGCAAAGGGACGCCAGCAAAATGGTGGCTGCCTCTACTGTGTTGCTGCAAACAGGACGTATGTAAAACAGCCACCCCCTGCGAGGTGGTTAATATGCCGCCTCAGCCTTAAAAGCAGTGCCCTTGCCGACACACAGGCTGACTCTCTGGCAGTCGTGCTGATATGAAAGTTGCAAAAGCACATATGAAGAAGCCATATTTTTCTCAAAGGAAAAAGATTTACCAGTTTAATTAAATAGCACCTCCCTTTTCTTTGTATCTCCCTCTCTTCCCTCCCCCATGGCCCCCTGGGGAATAGAAAGAATTCTGGAGCCCGGAGAAACCTAGAGCTCTAAGGAGCCTAAGTGCTTTGACTGTATTTGTGAGCATGAGATCTATTTAAAGACAAGTGACTGGGTCTTGCTTTTCCTGTTTTAGCCACCGCCGGAGGCTCAGATCGTGCGATTTCCTCTTACTTGTTGAGCAAGCAGTGATTCTATTTTGTGATTTTTTTTTAAATGAGAGAATAAAGAAGGAGATACTGAGCAGCCCCCTGACCCTAAACAAAGCACTGGTTTTTATTCTCTATCCTTTGTCTCTGCCTCTCCCCACACTCTCTCAGATTCGAAGGAAGTTCAGCATCTTTGCCTGTCCACATACACAGATTGTGTATGTGTGTGTGTGGACGAGACAGCGATGGTTACGTTTCCTCAGCTATAAAACGGAGCTAATACTTCTTGTTCAACTTCACCTCATAGGGTTCTTATGAGGATACAATGAGATCAAGTCCATGCAGGAGAGCGCTTTGAAAAAAGTTAAGAGCACACGGCAATTGCAAGTAATTGCAATGGCCCTCTTTTCCTTTGAGACCTTGATCGTATTTATGCTGCAGGTAGCGTGTTGAACTAGATAATTTCTACCTTTGGGCAGGTATTTGCTGAAAGTTAAATAGTTTTCCAGCGAATTTAACCAAAGCTTTAGTTACCTGTCCTTTACGTAGTTTCTCGCATTGTTCCCAAATTGGCCACTGTGGAAGCTTTTGTTCAGCTCTGTGCTTCACTGGTTTAAAAAAAATGACCAAAGGAGCCCCCAGATCAGCTTAGGCAAAGGCGAGGAGCAGACGGCAGCATGGGGAGGAGGAAGTGGAAAATGGGCTCTTTCATCACCAGTTATTTCCGGAAACGTATGCCTGGGGAGAGGAAAGATGCTCGGGTACCATTTTCTCTGGCAAAAGGTAATTAAGTAAGTATCCATCTCTAGTCCCAAATCTTGTTTGAAATCGTCCTCAGAAAAGTGCTGGGGTGCCCCTTGAACTGAGGCAGTTTGTAATTAAGATCGTGACCTCAAGCGGTTGCTACCGAGTTGCTAAGGAATTTCAGCTCTCCAAAGCTCTGTGACTCCATTCATAATCAAAATGAAATGCTAGGCCTGCTCTGTCAAGCCTCATTGAAAGACCTGAGGAAGGCTTTATTCAAAATGGCTGGTTCTGTTGTCCTGCAGGCTCCACCGTCTGAGGGGAGCACGGGGGCTTCCCAGGCACCAGGACCCCCGCCCCCGACCATCCCCGCGTCTTTCGGGGCATGAGGGCCCTTCCTGACCGTCTCACACGTTCAGTGCCTCCGACACTGTGCGGTGGTTTCCCAAAACTCCCATCTCTACACCTGCTTCGGACGGCTCATTCGTTACTGTATGGGCATTTCGAGGTGTCCCGTAATGATGACTCTTATTTCAGCAGCGTGACCTTTTTTGGACATAGCAGTTCATGCGCTTTTTCACTTTGCATCCAGTCTTTCTACGACCGAATGGACACAGAGAGCAAAGCGGTGGTGGCTGGAGGAGAAGGGGATGGAGGGGTTGGGTGAAATGGGTGAAGCTATAAAAGAAATAAGCTACGGGGATGGAAGATACAGCGGGAAGAATGTAGTCAGTACTACTGTAATCATTCCGTATGGGGAGACGTGGATTCTGGACTTGTCATGTGATCATTTCATAATGTGTTTGATTGTTGGATCGCCGTGTTGTGCAACTGACACTAAGACAATATTGCACGTCAATGATACTTCAATTGAAAAAATAATAAAGTGATATGCAGATACCAAGAAAAAAAATGAATGGAAAGTAGAAAACAGAATAATAAAAGTGTCAATACTGATGAGAAGAAATCAGGTCTCTCAGACATTATATGATCGAGATCAAGATGGAAATCATTACATGGTCCAAAATTAGAGCCTCGGTAATCTTAGTCTTTGGATTCAGTTTTTCGTTTGTTTGTTTGTTTGTTTGTTTTTTACTTAGGATACTAGTGACTCAATTGAGAAGGAAGAGAACGCAGTCAGAGAATGTTTACAAAATCCTATGACTATGTCATTCAGGTTGATGTGGATTTTTCAATAATATTTTTCATTGTCTGAAAATGGGACCCCCCCCACCCTATCCTGTATTATAATTATCCCGTGGATTTTTCACCCTCTCAAACTTCTATATGTATTTTTAGGAATCCATCAGGCATGAAAACAGGAGACTGTGTATACACCAGGAATTGTGGCTGCAACCACACTCTGGCCAGTTGCTCTTTGTCCCATAAAAAAATCAGTTCTTTGGAGTTCCTGTTGTGGCTCAGCAGATTAAGAACTCAACGTATTGTCTGTCCATGAGGATGCGGGCTCAATTCCTGGCCTCACTCAGTGAGTTAAGGATCCAGTCTTGCCACAAGCTGTGGCGTAGGTTGCAGATGTGCCTCGGATCTGGTGATGCTGTGGCTGTGGCGTAGGCTGGCAGCTGCAGCTCCGATTTGACCCCTAGCCTGGGAACTTCCTTCCTTATGCCACAGGTGCAGCCCTAAAAAAGAAAAAAAAAAAAATTCAGTCCTTTTATCATACTGTTGCTCTGACTGAAATAGCCTTCCTTTCTTTTATCCTGATCAAATTCCTATCAATCAATCCTTCCCCACCTCCTCCAGATAAGCTGACTCAGAGAACCTGAGGCTTGGAGAAGTTAAATGACTTGGCCGAGTTTACCTGGCTAGTAAGCGGAGGGGCCAGGTAACAGATGCAGACAGTCTGACTTGATGGCAAATGCTCTTGTACCGGCCTAATACTGTGCTCGTTGAGCATGCTTGCAAGTGCTTTAACCCTGACAACCTCACACACATTTTGTCAAATTTTGGCTAGTTTAAACAATTTTATTGAGGTAGAATTTATTACCATAAAATACATCCATTTTGAAGTGTTCAGTGCCTTCATTTTTAAACTCTCCTGCACTTGGAGAGAAACTTACTTTTTGTGTCATCTATACTTTAACAAAATATTATCTCATTTAAAAAGTTCCATACTTAAGAATCCTCTGGTTCTTCTCCATGACTTACTTTTCTTGGGAAAAGTAACTGCAATTAGTGTAATGTAAATAGTATTGGAACCCAACCCATGTGAGTTATGTTCAGCCCTTCTAGCTGCTAATTCTCAAGTGGGTTCAAAAAACCAACAGAGTGTGAAATTTAAGCAATGGAATTTCTAACCCAGATTCTCCAGTATAGATTTTAAAAATGCATCTTGAGAAGATTACTCTTCAGTTTGATCAAACAAAACCTGCTAAAGACTTGGAAGAAGCCAATGAGTGGAGTTAGCATTCTGATGCCTTGCTATGGTCTGCTTGACACTAAAAATGCTAAGCTGTAAAAAAACTACCCCCTGTAGTGGCACTGAACCCATTTTGGTTCGGTGTTGAGCTGGATCACAGAGTCTCCTCTGAACTGCAAGGGAACCAAGCGATGAAGTCGTTCAAACCTTTTCTGGTACATAAACGCCCTCGACAATATACAGCTTCTGCTCCAACACCTGCCGGAGCTCTCACTCGCTATCTTGACAGCCCAAGACGAGACTCAATCGCGAGAGACCTTTCCCTCAAGTCGAATACAAATTGATGGCTCTGTAATCCCCACTCATTTGTCCTTCTGCTGCTTTCCAAAGCTAGCCAGGACTCCTCTCCCAGTTCCCAGCTGCTCTAATGTTTGAAGACAGCAGTTTGTTCGTGTCCCTCAGTACCGAGGGTTTGAACCTAGACTGTACTAGCAATTCTCTGTGTCTCTTGTTGCAAAACTTCTTAGAATGTGTCCCCTAGAACCAGCACCATCCTGTAAACATGGTCCAATCTGTGCAGAGCACAAAGGGTCTTCATCTTTTTTTCCCCCCAGCTTTCTGGAGGTATAATTGACGAATTAAAAATGTGTATATTTAAAGTCTACAATGTGATCCAGGCGTGCACTGTGAAAGGATTGCCACAATCAAGTTAATTCACACGTCTATAACTCCTGACTATAGTCACCACTTTTTGTGTTTGTGGCGAGAACATTTAAGATCTAGTCTCTCAGCACGTGGCAAGGTTCAAGGCAGTTTTCTTAACTACGGTCACCAGGCTGCACTCGAGATCCCCGGAAATCAGTCATCTAATAACTGGAAGTGTGTAGCCCATTTTCCCCACTCCCCAGCCCCCAGCAACCATCATTCTATTCTCTGGTTCTATGAAGTAGACTTTTTTTTTTAGGGCCACACTCGTGGCATATGGAGGTTCCCAGGCCAGGGGTCGAATGGGAGCTGCAGCTGCCAGCCTCCGCCACAGCCACAGCCACGCAGGATCCGAGCTGCACCCGTGATCTATGCCACAGCTTGTGACAATGCCGAATACTGAACCCACTGGACGAGGCCAGGGATCAAACCCACATCATCACAGACACTATGTTGGATTCTCAACCCGCTGAGTCACAATGGGAACTCCTGAAGTAGACCTTTTGGATTCCACATATAAATGAGATCACACAACATGTGTCCTCCTGTGTCTGGCTTATTTCACTTAGTGTAACGTTCTCCAGGTTTAGGATCCCTCCTCCCGTGCTTGGTGCGATGTTTAACCATATGCCATTGCCATTTGGTAGGTCAAAATGGTCAGAAATCAGTAACTCCGACAGGTGAATCTACTGTATTTCATTAACACAACCTAAGATCCAATTATCTGTTTTAGCAGCAACAGCGCACTGTTGACAAATACAGAGCTTAGTCAACTAACACTGTCACCTCTGTGTTCCAGGCTCACGGGTCACCCACATTCTCCCAGTCTTGAAACTGTAGTTGCATTTTCAGACCTAGGTCCTCCCTTTGCATTTATGTAAGATGATATTCGAAGGCATTCTCTCATCCAGAACATAGGCTGTCCCCCGCCGTCTTTGTATCATTGCGAATCAGATGATCACGACTTCAAACTCCTCGTGCAGGTTGGTGATAAATGAGGGTGAACGTTGCTGGCCAAGGGGAAACTCAAGAGCAGAGATCTTGTTAGTTACCCATCTTCTGTTTCAGAGAAATGTCTAAGTTACTCTGTACTTATTTCATCACAAAGCATAAGGCTAACTTCCTGCCCTGTGGCCACTTCATCTCGGGCACCACACACACCTCTTAGGATGGTCAACGCGGCAACACGCATGAGGCCGAGTGCCAGCCGCTGGGCTCTTTTGTTTGCTATTCGGCTACTGCCTCCAGGTCTGGTCATGCCCCCTTACAAGCACTGTTTGGCTTCTCTGAGGGAATTTTATTGTGTTTTTTTTTGTTTTTTGGGTTTTTGTTTGTTTGTTTGTTTTTTTGCTTTTTTTAGGGCCACTCCCATGGCATGTGGAGGTTCCCAGGCTTGGGGTTGAATCAGAGCTACAGCTGCCGGCCTATACCACAGCCACAGCAACTCGGGATCCAAGCTGTGTCTTTGACCTACACCCCAGCTCACGGCAACGCCGGATCCTCAACCCACTGAGCGAGGCCAGGGATCGAACCCGCAACCTCATGGTTCCTAGTCAGATTCGTTTCCGCTGCGCCATGACGGGAAGTCCACACTGAGAGAATTTTGTACTTAACCCCAATGAAGCCGCTAAGACCTCCAGCAGAGTTTAACACCTGACCCGCACCCCCAGCGTCCCCCCTCCCTAGCGCCAGTAACCACTCAGCCAAGCCTCTTTGTGTGGAAACGCAGCCCTGCTTTCCAAGACCTCGCTTCCCGGCCAACTCCTCCCAACACTAGAGAAACTCAACTCAGTGTTGAAACCACCAAGCAACTTGGCTTTTTCTCATCGACAAGCCTGTCTATATCCCCAGGGTTTTTCACTATCTTCTGGGGAATGTCAAGACGTCTGTCATTGGCAGTTCCTTCCTTGGACTTATTATTTCCTATTAAATTGAAATTTCTTCCAGGAAAGGCAAGCCATAGGCTTTATGGCAAGTCCATGCAGCATTCTTCAGCTGTTTCTCTGACAATGACAGTGGAAGGGAAGGGAAAAGGAGCAGGAGAGGCCGGGAAGCCTAAAGAAACCAGGAACTTTGGATTTACGGGGGGGGGGGGGGGGGGTTGTAAGTGAGTAAGATAAATATCATACCTCGCTCAATAATAACAATGGGAGTTCCCACTGTGGTGCAGCAGAAACAGATCCAGCTAGTATTCATGAGGATGCGGGTTCAATCCCTGGCCTCGCTCAGTGGGTTAAGGCTCCGGTGTTGCCATGAACTGTGGTGTGGGTCGCAGACACCACTTGGATCCTGCATTGCTGTGGCTGTGGTGTAGGCCGGCAGCTACAGCTCCGATTCGGCTCCTAGCCTGGAAACTTCTATATGCCGCAGGTGCAGCCCTAAAAGGCAAAGAGTAATAATAATAAGAGTAACAATAACAACAGCGACTACTTAAACCATGTTAGCCTCACATCAACCCGAGGAGACAGATAAAATTGTTAGCCCCATTCCAGGTGAGGAAACTGAGGCTCAGAAAAATTAAATAATTTGCGCAAGGTCATACAGCTAGGAAGGGCTTTAAACACAGGAAGTCTAGCCCCAGAGCTCCAGCCTTACTGCCTCTGGTTGTGTCCCTTCTTGTTCCCTCCACAAGTCTTTCCTGTTGGTGTGGAGAGCAGGCCCCAGGGCTCAGTCACTGAGCGGACATCAGCAGGAGAGACCCCTGCAGCAGCTCTGTTGCAGGGCTAATGGGCGCATGCCACATAGAGAAGGCCCCTGTCCCCACCAGGGGCCTCTGATGGGCACAAGGCAGAGTTCATGAGTCGATGGCAGATCCGGACTTGCCTCATCACCTTTTCTGTAAGAATCATTAGGGTTTGGGAAATGTAGTAACAGCTTCATAAACCAGAGGGCCTTGGGCTCTACAGGGAACCTGATATAAGCTAGTGTTGTCAGGGGACCTCCCATTGTGGCTGAGCGGGCTACGAACCTGACCAAGATCCATGAGGATGCGGGTTCGATCCCTGGCCTGGCCCCCGTGGGTTAAGGATCCAGTGTTGCCATGAGCTGTGGTGTAGGTCGAAGACATGACTCAGATCCCTAGTTGCTATGGCTGTGGCGTAGGTCGGCAGCTATAGATCCGATTCAAGCCCTGGCCTGGGAACTTCCATGTGCCTCTGGTGCAGCCCTAAAAAAAAAAAGAAAGAAAGAAAGATAGTGTTGTTAGCTGAATGGCACACAAAGATTGGCCAATTTGGGAAGCAAGAAAGCCCACAGGTGAGCCCAAGTGCATCACAGAATCTCAGAGCTAGATGGGACTTTAAAAAGTCATCTGGTCTAGCAACCCCTAAAACAATTACCTCTCAATTATCCCCCACGTAGTATATATACCACCAGCACAACCAGTAGTAGTCTAGCTTAAACACCTCTGGGAATGGGGAACTCACTACTTACCAGAGCTGTCTTTTCTGACTGTCAAGAGTGAAAGAATGCAGTTCAGTCCTGGTTCTTATTAAGAATGCATTTTGTGCCTGTCAGAAGCTCATCACTTAAGTGGCAGGGAAGGAGAATTCTCAATACCTCTAACAGGGCCTCTGTCCCTGAGAGGTCACTTATATGCAGGAGGAAAAAGGACTCCAGATTTTTCTTAGGAGGCAATAATGAAAAGCTGGGTTAGGTAAATGAGAAACCCCACAGGAAGTCCTAGGAGTTTCCTGATTGAGCAGCTGCAGGGAGCTGTGGGGCTGGGCTTTTGGGACAGCTCCACTGGGCTCCACTGCCCTTTGTCTGGGCTCTGGGCCTCCCCAGGGATGGGACTCCTACAGTGAACTTGACAAAGGAGAGGAGAGAAAAGATATTCTTGAAGCCCAACCTTCAGTTGTAGGCCTCTTTGGGAAACAGCTAGGAATCTCGAGCCAAGCAGGCCGGCTTGCAATCCCGCAGAAGGAAAAAGAAGCTCCCTGCACCAGCAAACACACTCCAAGGTCCCAAAGCGAACCGGTGCCAAAGCAGAAAGCATTGTTATACAGCCAGCAGAGAAAGGATTTACGCATCAGCCTCCTCCGCACAAAGTCTTACCTCTCAGAGGTCTCAGTACCCCGAAGAGAACCCGGGAAATGCCTTTAACAGCAGCGGATAACCGGATCGCGAGCACTTATTCCGTGGCAGGCCCGGTGCCCCATAGTGCAAGTGTGGGATCCCCTCTAATCCGCCAGAGCACCGAACAGTAGCTGCTATTGTTTTCCTCATTCTTCAGGTCCAGCGAGGTTAGGTAACATACCCAAGGCCACACAGCTAGTAAATGACAGCGGCAGAATTCTAACCGGAACTGGAACCCAGGCTTCTTTGACTCCAGAATCCATGGGCTAGCCACTTGGTCATACTATCTGTCCCAGTGAGGCAGGACAAAGTCTCTCTCTGCTTCTCCAGCCACGTTTAATGTACTCTTCACATTGCCCCCCGAGTTACCATCTCCCAGCTCTACTCAAAGTCTTTAGGAGTTCCCGTCGTGGCGCAGTGGTTAATGAGTCCAACTAGGAACCATGAGGTTGCAGGTTCGATCCCTGGCCTTGCTCAGTGGGTTAAGGTTCCGGCGTTGCCGTGAGCTGTGGTGTAGGTTGCAGACACGGCTCAGATCCTGTGTTGCTGTGGCTCTGGCGTAGGCCGGTGGCTACAGCTCTGATTCGACCCCTAGCCCGGGAACCTCCATATGCCTCAGGAGTGGCCCTAGAAAAGGCAAAAAGACAAAAAAAAAAATCTTTAATGGCTCTGTTTTTGCGTCTAGCACAAAGTCCGAGATCTGAAGGCTATTACTGACGGTCTCCTCAATTTGGCCACAGCTTAGTCTTTATTTTTGGGGGACATTTGAGTCATTTTTCTTTTTTTAAAAAAAAAAATTGGAGTTCCCGTCGTGGCGCAGTGGTTAACGGATCCGACTAGGAACCATGAGGTTGCGGGTTCGATCCCTGCCCTTGCTCGGTGGGTTGACGATCCGGCGTTGCCGTGAGCTGTGGTGTGGGTTGCAGACGCGGCTCGGATCCCGAGTTGCTGTGGCTCTGGCGTAGGCTGGTGGCTACAGCTCCGATTCGACCCCTAGCCTGGGAACCTCCATGTGCCGCGGGAGCGGCCCAAGAAGTAGCAACAATAACAACAAAAGACAAAAAGACAAAAAAAAAAAAAAAAATTTATTATAGCTGATCTACACTGTTCTGTCCGTTTCTGCTGTACAGCAAAGTGAGCCAGTCATACACATACACACATTCCTTTTCTCACGTTATCCTCCATCCTGTTCCATCACAAGTGGTTAGAGACAGTTCCCTGTGCTGTGCAGCAGGACCTCACTGCTTATCGCTCCAAAGGCAATAGTTGGCGTCTACGAACCCCAAACTCCCCGTCCATCCCCCTCCCTCCCCTTCCCCCTTGGCCACCACCAGTCTGTTCTCCATGTCCATGAGTTTGTTTCTCTTCTGTAGACAGGTTCGTTTGGGCCACATATCAGAGTCTACATATAAGCGATAGCGTCTGCACAACGCACTCCTCAGACCAGCTTTCTATTCGCGACTATAGCTTCCTCCACCCACATCCCACCCCCGTCCCCCTTCCTTATGCTCCGGACACGCTGGCTCACTAGCCATTCTCTGCAGAGGCCACACCTCAGCACTGTTCCTCTGCTTGGAAATTCCTTCCTTTCGTCACCTGCCTGATTTATTCCTTCTTCAAAGTCCAGTTGCTGTGTCAGCTTCTTTCGGAAGCCTTCCTCAGTCCTCCCAACTGGAATTATCCCTCCCTCCTCTTAAATCCCTTCGTGGTTAATAATCTTCACCCATGTTAAGCTCCCAATGCTACAGCGATTCCCGCAAGAAAATCTCTCCTAGTCAAAGGAGGACGCACCAGGAGCACACAGGAACCATGCCTTCGCTTCAGCTCTGTGGCTGAATAAAGGGAGTTGCAGGTTTAAGGATTGCTCAAGCCAAGGCCCCACCTCTTAGGTGTGCTCTCTGCTGGACTTGGCCATGCCCTTAAATGCAATCCAGGAAGGAGCAGAAAAGCCTGAAAGAGGCTCCAAGAACTCTGCCAATCTTGCCTCATTCACTTCCACGGGTTCCCATCCAAGATTTCCCCTCCTTTGTGGTTGTCGCTTTCAGAAAGCCTGAAGCTTCCCCCAATCTTGCCAACACAGAATTTGCGAAATATTTTAAGAGAATTAATGGCATCTCTTTGAGGATAAGCTGCTCCAACAACCCAGATGAGTCTCAAAAATTTAATGCTGGGAGTTCCCTTGTGGGGCAGTGGGTTAAGGATCTGGAGTTCTCACAACAACAACTTGGGTTTGATTCCTGGCCTGGGAATTTTCACATACTGCAGACGCAGCCAAAAAAAAAAAAATTTTTTTTTTTTGGTTGCGCCACAACATGTGGACTTCCCAAGCCAGGGATCAGATCCAAGCCAGAGCTGCAACCTATGCCAAAGCTATGGCGACGCCAGATCCTTAAGCCACTGTGTGCTGGGCTGGGGATCAAACCTGCATCCCAGCGCACTTGAGAGACACCCATGATCCTATTGTGCAAGAGCAGGCACTACAAAAAAATGTTTAATGTTGATCAAAAAAAACCATGCAAAGACGAATGCATTCTGTATCATTTTGAAACCGAAACACCTCTGACTCAAACCCAGCGTAAACCCAGATTGGGACTTGAACCCATGGTTTTTGGGTTTTGTTTTTTTACGGCCGCTCCCACAGCATATGGAGGTTCCCAGGCTAGGGGTCTAATCGGAGCTGTAGCCACTGGCCTACACCAGAGCCACAGCAACTCAGGATCTGAGCCACATCTGCGACCCACACCACAGCTCACGGCAACGCCGGATCCTTAATCCACTGAGTGGGGCCAGGGATCGAACCCGCAACCTCACGGTTCCTTGTTGGATTCGTTTCCACTAGGCCACAATGAGAACTCCTACAGTTTTTTAATTAGAATCACTCACCTGGTGTCCGGACTTAACGAGCCTCAGGTTCTTTCAATGCAGGAGGAATTCAGCAAGAAGCAAAGGGACAGGCAAGAAATAGATTTAAGATAGGATGCTTGTGAGGGATACAAGCAGGCGGGCGAGGAGGTTCTGCCCTGACGATTAGATGGGCTACATTTTTTTTTCTTGGTTTGCATAGTCTGCAGATTTAATCACTTGAAAACCATTAAATAGAACTAACAATGCTGAGCCTGTTTAAATTACAAGAAAAAAAAACCATCACTGCGCACCAACCCAGTATCTTACAAAACCAGCTGGGCTGGCCACAAGGGTCGGGGTGGAAAAGGAGGGGCACCCCTGGGCAGGTGGCTGGGTGTCAAGGGGCCAGGGGAGAGAGAGACAAAGCGGCTTCCAAAGGAGAGCAGACTGATTGTCCTAATGGGAGGCGCACGAAAGGCACGTCCGAAGGGGTGACCCGGGGGGTGGGCAGGACAGGTCCGTGTTCTCTCCACCGGGGCACAGTGTTGGGAGGGGCTCGGGGCTACCACCTGCCCATCCCTGGCACTTGGAGAACCAGTGACCTGTGAGCCCTTGGCACGACCAGCCCCGTCTGAGATGGACGAGAGCCCGCTCGCCCACTGCAACCCTCCTTTCCTAGGGCCCCCCTGGCCTGGCCTCCTCTTCAGACTTGGGGCTCAGCTATTCCTCAGTAACGCAGTGTTGCCCCCTCCCCCCGCACTTCAGGGCCAGGGCAGCCGGGGGAGCAGCCGGGTGGACAGTGAGTGTGGGAAGGTGGATGGTCCAGCTGCCAGTCCTGTTAAAAAAAAAAAAAAATCAACATCTAAAATGAAATAATCACGAAGTGAAAATAGATCCTCAAACAGCCCCTGAGACCCCACAGGGGCAAGCAGCATGGGGTGAGGGGGCGGGAAAGGCCAGCTGGGCCACCGTTCCCCCACCACCCACCCACCCAGGGGCTCTGGGACTGCGAGTGCCGAGTGCCGACAGCCCGGGGTCGGGCTACATTTGTATAATCCAAGGAAAAGAAGGAGGAGGAAGAAACCGCCTTCTTCCTCATTCTTGGAGTAGGCTTGCATCACCACCTCCTCCTCCCTATCGGGTCAGAGAGTATTTGACCCTCTGAGGTCCAACTAGGACTGTCGTGGTGCTTTTATTTAGAGTTTTATAGTTCAGCAAGCCTGTTTGGTTCCACCACATTCGGATGGCATTCTCGAGCCATCATTAGCCTGCAGGGGTCTCGCAAAGTTCCCTAGGGTTCCTTCTCCCTCTGTGGTCCCTACTGGGACTTCTACTACTACCTGTGTGACTTCCCTACTCTGTCCCTATCAATTTCATTCAATGAGTTTGAAGAACAGGCAAAACTAATCTATGATTTTAGATACCAGAATAGTGGTTACCCTGTAGGGGAAAAGTGTTAGCTGGGGGAAGGCACTGGAGGAACCTACTGGGGTGTTGAAAATGCTATAACTTGATTTGGGCATTGGTTACACAGATATGTGTATATGAAAGTGTATTGAGCTGTACAGAGCTTGTGCACTCACTGTATGTGTGTTATACCTCGATTATAAAAAATAAACTTCCCTCCACTTCCCCACGAACCAAACTTTGAAAACATTTTAAGTACCCTTTCCATGCATCTTTTTTTTTTTTTTTTTTTTTGAACCTACCCGTGGCACATGGAAGTTCCGGGGCTGAAGATGGAACCCGCGCCACCGTGGAGACAATGCCGGATCCTTAACCTGCTGTGCCATAGCAGGAACTCCTCCACGTGTCTTTTGAGGGCAGCCTGTATCTCTATACCACGAAGATAACAAAACACTCCAAAAAAAAAAAAGATGGCTCTTTAGGATCCACACACGATTTAAGAAATGTTAGGTCAAGATGATTCGAAGAGTCAGATCCAGGAGAGGCGTTTAGGACTAAGGACAACATTCAGTCATACAGAGGCTCTAAGTGGAAGAAATTCGACAAGAGCAGGTAGCGTCTCAGAAACATGATTTCCCATCGCTTCTCCACGCTCCTCAACCTCACGTCTAGCTGAAACATCACCTCTTCTGTGATGGATCCTCTGGTCCCTTTTGTACCCCACCCTCCAAGATAAAAGCAATCTAACTAGTTAGTAGTAGAGCAGGAATTAGGGCCTTGCTACTCAAACTGTGGTCCGCAAATAAGCTGCCCAGGTATTACCACTGAGTTTGTCTAGAAATGAAGAATCACTGGCCCCACCGCAGACTTAAAGAATCAGAATATGCATTTTAACTTGATTCCAAGGTGACTCAGGCACGTGAAAGATTAATTAGAGGTTTGAGAGAACTCTTACTCAAATTTAAAAGTGCTTCCCCCTCACCCGAGGCAATCCTTACAGTTGCAAATGCATGGGTCCTTCCCTAGAGATTCTGATTCAAAAATTCTAAGGCCGGGACTCTGGATTGTAATAAGGCTGGGTTTGAAAGTTTCCAGGAAAGTTGACTCAAACTTGAAAAGTTCTTGCTAATAAAGGTAATACCGCAGATGGTAACTGAGTGCCTGGCCAGTTCCCAGAAGCCTACGGAATAGGTGTCAGCCATGATTAGAGACCCAGCTATCCAAAGAGAGGTTCACGGAAACTAGAAACCCTAGGCCTCACCAGTCAGGACTCACCATTGCCTTTTGCTTATAGACTGGAACCCACAGAGAATCCTGGGTCAGGCCCTCATTCCATTCTGTTTTGGGCATTTTCCACCCATCTCAACAGGAAAAAGCCCACCTCCACCAGGATCTCAATGTTCTCAGAACAAAGACTGTTCCCATCTAGACTGAACGCCAAGTGTCCACTGCAAGCAAACCAGGGCCAGAAGGACCCTGTCGCCTGCCACTGTGGGCAAAACCTACCTAGACAATTGCAGCCGCAGATACCTGTAGACCTATGCCAGGCCTGCACCCTGGAGCCAGAGAGCAAGGAAAAGGCTCAGCAGAAAGTTCTAGTCGCAATGTTAGGAAACACTTGCAGCAGTTGAAAGTGGCAATACTCAGACGTCTCGTGTGTTGTCCAGGTCAAGTACAGGCTTTTACTAAGCATTCAGCTGAAGCGGTCAGTTATCAGATCGACACAAATGAAAATGAATAACTAATGCTCAGAGTAGCCAAGGGGTAGAGAAGGCGACACTCACGCAGCTGGGGAGAGAACGAGTCAAGACCAACTTTTTTAGAAGGCATTTTGGCAAAATATGTGTCCTGAACAGAAAGTGCCAAATAGGGTACTTGGAAATTCAGCCGAAATGACCTAACACCTCATCAAGGATACAGTCTCCTACGTTTTCTTGCCAATTATACTGGCTAAAGTTGTAGAGAATGAGAACCTGCTGATCTAGAAAGTCCATTCTAAGAATTTATCCAAAGGAAATTATTTTATTATTATTATTACCTTTTTTTTTTTTTTTTTTTTGGCCACACCTGAGGCATGTGGAAGTTGCCGGGCCAGGGTTCATTTTCGATCAAACTTTCACCACAGCGGCCACGCCAGCCGCAGCAGTGACAGTGCTGGATCCTCAAACTGATGCACATCCAGGGAGCTCCAAAGGAAATTATTTTATTTGTCTTCTTGCCTTTTCTAGGGCCGCTCCCGCGGCATATGGAGGTTCCCAGGCTAGGGGGCTAATCGGAGCTGTAGCCACTGGCCTATGCCAGAGTCACAGCAACTCGGGATCTGAGCTGCGTCTGCAACCTACACCACAGCTCACGGCAATGCCGGATCCTTAACCCGCTGAGCAAGGCCAGGGATCGAACCCTCAACCTCATCGTTCCTAGTCAGATTTGTTAACCGCTGAACCAAGACGGGAACTCCCAAAGGAAATGATTTTAAGTGTGTGAAGGGATGTCTACACAAAGATATTTATCACAATTTTGCTTATAATAGTGAAAAATGGAAACAATCTACTTAGGCAACCAAAGAAGAATGGTTAAAGAAATGATGAGCCTGAGTTTCAGCTGTGGTGCAACGGGATCAACGGCTTCTTGGGAGTGCTGGGTCTTGGGTTCGATTCCTGGCTGGCACAGTGGGTTAAGGATTTGGCTATGCCGCAGCTGCAGCTTAGTTGGCAGCTGCGTCTAAGATCTGATCCCTAACCCAGGAGCTCCATATGCCTCAAGGCGGTCAAAAAGAAAAAGAAAGAAACAAGAGCCATCTGTATAGTGGGACCCCACGTAGCCACGGAAATGTTGTTTCTGTCTATTTTCATGGACAGGTGTTCACAATATATGGTTAAATGAAAAATCAGTGTATATAATAGGATCCTGGTTTTCAAAATATAGGTCTGCATGGATTTGTTAGCACAGGAAAAATTCTGATGTGACAGATGTGGATAGTGTGTAGTCCTTGCACGGGAGAATTAGGGAGGCTTTTTAAAATTACTTTTGCATCTTCACATTTTCATATTTGTCTTTAAGGACTGTGAATTTTTCTAAAAAATTTTAAAATAGCAGTTCTTTCAAAAACTAAAGAAAGATTAGCCGGCATAAAGACCCAAAGGAAGAGCTGCTCTGTTATTAGATCTTCAGAGCACAGAGAAGCCCTAGAGTGAAATGCGAAGCAATTACAATTTGTTCTTGAAGTGGGACTTAGCTTAAATGGCTAAGGAACAGAAATGAAGCGTCATCAATTTAAAAAAAAAAAAGTGGAAGCTGAACCCTTGAATTTTTCCTTTAAAAAAATTACATTTAATTTTATTTTTCTTATTTTTTTGTCTTTCTGCCATTTCTTGAGCCGCTCCCACGGCATGTGGAGGTTCCCAGGCTAGGGGTCGAATCGGAGCTGTAGCCACCGGCCTACGCCAGAGCCACAGCAACGTGGGATCCGAGCCGCGTCTGCAAACTACACCACAGCTCACGGCAATGCCGGATCGTTAACCCACTGAGCAAGGGCAGGGACCGAACCCGCACCCTCATGGTTCCTAGTCGGATTCGTTAACCACTGCGCCACGACGGGAACTCCTACACTTAATTTTAAACTTATCTATTCTTTGACATATAAGGGCAGGATGCTGAGAGAAAAGTACAGTTCCTAGTCCTGTGGCTTTGCGTGGACACTTGTATTTAGATCCCATTCATACTTAGATGATGTGGCCGCCCTACTGGCCAGCCCTGCCATCAGACTCCTCGCCGGGCCGCCCCAGAGGTTGCGGGGCCTACAGAGGAGAACATGGACAAACGGACACCTTTAAGAGTCAGCAGAGCTGCTGAGAAGACTTCGGGAAATTGAGTCTCTGAAGCCTACATGAAGAGCAACTGTCCATAGTGAAGACAGCTGCTTCTCCCAATGAGCCCCGAAGCTCCCAGCCCAACGGAGCCAGACCAGGGCACTGGGGTGATGCGGAGCGGGGGCCAGAAAGAGTTTTTTCATCAGTCTTCCTCGGTATGATCCCTCTCGCACCCCAAAGCCTACGAAGGATTGTGCTTTTCAATCTGCTATTCATGACCCATGCATGGGTCATGAAGTCACAACTAGTGTGAGGTTTTTTGGGTTTTTTTTTTTTTTTTTTTTTTTTTGGTCTTTGTAGGGCGACACCCATGGCATATGGACGTTCCCAGGCTAAGGGTCAAATCAGAGCTACAGCTGCTGGCCTACACCACAGCCACAGCAACACCAGATCCTTAACCCACTGAGTGAGGCCAGGGATTAAACCCTCATCCTCATGAATACTAGTTGGGTTAGTTACCACTGAGCCACAACAGGGACTCCACAACCAGTATGTTTAAAAATGCAGAACAGGAGCTTCCTGGTGGTGCAGTGGGTTAAGGGTCTGACATTGTCACTGCTGTGGCTCCAGTTACTGCTGTGGCTTGGGTTGGATCCCTGGCCCGGGAACTTCCACATGCCTTAGGCACAGCACCCTCCCCCCCCAAAAGAAAATGCAGTGGAACAGAATGGTACCGGTTAAGAGAAAATAAAATATATGAGAGAAGATATAAAAATGCCTCCCTGGGGGAGTTGCCATTGTGGCTCAACATGTTAAGAACCCGACATAGTATCCATGAGGATGCGAGCTGGACCCCTGGCCCCACTCAGTGGGTTAAGGATCCTGCGTTGCTGTGGCTGTGGCATACGTCACAGATGCAGCCCGGATTTGACCCCTGGCCTGGGAACGTCCATATGCTATAGGTGCAGCCCTAAAAAGAAAAAAAATTTTTTTTAACTGCCTCCCCAGTAGTAAGTGAACTAGTATGTTTTATATGCACGCTGGTATTGCTATTTAATGTCTTATTTACTCTGGGACATGTCAAAAAGTTGGGAAGTTGAAGAACTAGAGGTTTTTTGTGTGAAGGCTACTGCCCACTACATCGCAGGGTATTGTCACTTGAATCCCCACATTTGCTGTCTAGACACGGCTTTATCAGTCTCTTCACCCAGGTATCTTTGGACGGTACCTGACTTTTTAAAAATACCGAAAATCTCTAATCAGGGAGCAATGCTTGAATTTAAGGCACTTTTTTCTCCCATCTACCCATGTGCAAAGGGTAGATTCATTTTTATGAAACAAAAAGTCACATTTACTATCTTATACTTTTCTAAAATATTCTCTTTAAAAATAAGCGTTAATGTTGATCAGCCCTAATAGACAGTATTCATGGCTTATGGACAAGAACGTGGCTAATTTGAAAAAAAATACTAAAGACATAATTGGATCAAGAAGTGTAAGAAAAAAAATTAATCTCAGCATCGTATCTCCTGGACTCAGTTTCTGAGCAATTGCCCTATAGTCTATAATTATGAATAAAATACCCTTTGAAAAGACCTCATCAGAATCAGAGAGAAATGAGAACAATAGGGTAGGTATTACAAAAGATTGGTTCCTCTCAGATAATTGTTTTTAATAAAATGGTAAAAGTGTAGAAAACACTAGGCAACTATAATTAGGATAATAATCCATTGTTCTACGGGAATATATACCCTGTTGTCTCTTCTGTTGGAAGCAACAAAGAAAATGAAGTAAAGGATGAGCGAATACGTCTGAAAGATGGTTACACATTGAACTTGGAGGTCATTCATTAATCTTCCCTTTATGGCAGAACCAGCCAAATAACGAAGAGTGGACGCTGTGCGGCTTGCAGGCGGAGAGCTCCCCTTTTACAGAGAAGCCCAGGGGGACCACAGGACTGCCTTTAGATATGACCGCGTACATTTTCCGTTTATTTGCTTCGATGCAATGGTATTCAGACACAAGACTTCTCCTCCTCCCTGTTGAATTCTTTTCTCTGTCGAGTGCCGGTGTCTGAAGCTATCCTTGATCTTTAGTTGAAAGAAATTCCAAGAATGGAGGATCCATGAAGATCCCTGAAGACCTTAATTGGATCGTGACCTTGAAAGAAATAGGTTTTCAAGACAGGGGACCTAAGGAAATAGGACACAGCTAACTGAAAAGATCCCGTCTTCATCTTCATGGTCCAGATACAAAATAAGACGGAGCAAAATCAAACCCTCTCCCCCGTGCCAGGCTAGGACTTCTTCCTGTGCCCTGGCTAGGCCAGGGGACAGCCAGACCCTTCCCTGGAGCCTGTAGACGAGCGTGGCCTTGCCCATCCCAGGGACACCGCTGCTACCTCCTGGGCCTCGGGGCCTGACATGGGAGCCCTGCCAAGGGAGCTTCGGGGAGAGGACCTCAAACAGGTGGGCCCCAGCAATCCTGATTTAAGTATAAATTTGGCGATATTGTCAGGGGTCAACAGCGCAGCCTTTGGAGGAGGACTGCGTAAGTTCGAGTCCTCCGCCATCTATAGTTGTGGGGCCTTGGCAAAGCGTGAAGCTGCTCTGAGCCTCAATTTATTCATCTGTCAAATGGGAGTGAACACAGCGCCTCCCATGGAGGGCTGGGATGAGGATTAACTAATTAAATACAGGCGAAGTTCTTAGCCTGGAGCATCGTGTACACAAATACTAGCTATTTTTATAGTGACCATCAACTAGTGGGAATATTCATCTCCCTTATTTTTCAATCTAATAGGAGTTTGGGGACTACACTACAGAAGAACTGAGTGACTTATTGGAAAAGATATAAAGTAAACCCTGAGGATCTAGGATTCTTTTCTAATCAAGTGTTGGTTTTCCTTAACAACAGGGTCTTGGAGTTCTTGTTGTGGCGCAGTGGTTAACAAATCCGACTAGGAACCATGAGGGTGCGGGTTCGGTCCCTGCCCTTGCTCAGTGGGTTTAGGATCCGGCGTTGCCGTGAGCTGTGGTGTGGGTCGCAGATGTGGCTCGGATCTAGTGTGGCTGTGGCTGTGGCGGAGGCCAGCGGCTACAGCTCCGATGCGACCCCTAGCCTGGGAACCTCCATATGCCACAGGAGCGGCCCTAGAAAAGGCAAAAAGACAAAAAAACAAAAACAAAAAACCAGGGCCTTCTCTGCTTCTTTTCATTCGGTGACTCCTGCTACCCAACATACACACACACGCACCACATCCCACATACTCCCTCAAGCAACACACACACTCACCTGGTGGGACATTTATTTATTTATTTATTTTTGCTTTTTAGGGCTGCATGCACGGCATATGGAAGTTCCCAGGTAGGGGCTGAATCAGAGCTGCCCCTGCCAGCCTACACCACAGCCACAACAACGCCAGATCTGAACTGCATCCGCAACCTACACCGAAGTTCATGGCCACGCCGGATGCTTTAACCCACTGAGTGAGGCCAGGGATCAAACCCACATCCTCATGGATACTAGCTGGATTCATTTCCACTGCACCACAATGGGAACTCTTGGTGGGACGTTTAAACGAATATTTTCACCTCAGCTTGCCATGAGGATCCTAGGCTGAGGGCAGGGTGTTGTGTGTATTCTCTGGGGTCTTTCTTTGCCAAGGTCAAACAGGTGGCTCTTTGCTTTAAGCAAAGTCCTTTGAGCTTCCCCATCTGTGATTATGTTTGATTCCTCACCACGCCTTCCTTGGTGTGGCATTTCTCTTCTGTTTGAACACTCTCAGAGGGAGCTCACCATGCCCTAAGGCCACATACTTATCTTTAGCAAACTCTTTCTATTTACAATTTCTTTCTTATTTGGCTCTGAAATCTCTATCTTTCTAACTTCATCTAGATCCTAGTTCTGCCTCCTCAGGGGCCCTAACAGCACAGAGTAAAATAAAACCATTTCTATCATGAACATCAGTAAGAAAAGTCCTAGTCCTTCCAAAGGGATGGATGGAGCATCTCTGGATCCACACTGATAGTCACTTGAGATGATGGTGTCTTGGGGTGGCATGGGTTTATCTTAGCCCCAAATCCCCGCTGTCCGGGGCAGCTCACCTGACAGTCTCCCACCTCCAGGAGGAGTGTTCAGCCTTTCTTTCCCCTGACCGTCCAACTTGGGTCCACCTCACTTGACCTGATGCTGGGTTTTAGTTGGGGTCCCCTCAAGAGTATGGGATGCCCTGATTTACCTTGGGGTGCAAATACCGGCCGTCGAGAGCCTGGAAGTCCAGACTTTGTGGAAACGACATATCACTCTTTTCCCACCCACGCCACCTCCCGCCCCAGTTTGGACAGAATCATTTAAGCCTCATGAAGTGTCAGAGGTCGGGACATTGTTTCCCCTCAACACAGATTACAACAGATAAAGTGAGGGCGTAAAATGGAGCATCAGCCAAAGACAGCGTCTGAGATGCCCTCTGAGCTAAACCTGCGGGGGACGGTGTGTCGGGAAGGGCATCTGAGAAGGGCACCATGTTCCCCGGGCAGATCCTCACGTCTGCGGACTTGCAGGCTTCTCATAAGTGCAGTTGATGTGGCTTAAGCCCATCAGTGATCGCCTTCCATCTCTGCAGGCAAATTCTAAAGTTGATAGACAGCTGGGAAGGAGGGGGCACCGGTGTGGACAAGTGTGTGTTTGGGGGCTAGAGGGTGTCACTGTGCCACATGTACATTTTATGTTATAAATTTCCTCTAAAACAATTGATTTTGATCCCTGTATTATCTAATATGTTATTTCACATTCCGCCTATTTATTTTTTTCATTCCGTTACATTTATTTACTTATTTAGGGCCGCACCCACGGCATATGGAGGTTCCCAGGCTAGGGGTCGAATCAGATCTGCAGCTGCCGGCCTACACCACAGCCCCAGCCACGCAGGATCCGAGCCTCGTCTGCGACCTACACCACAGCTTATGGCAATGCCGGATCCCCAACCCACTGAGCAAGGCCAGGGATTGAAGCCACATCCTCATGGATGATAGTTGGGTTCGTTACCATCGAGCCACAACAGGAACTCCTTTAAGGCAGAAAATTGACAGAACTCTGTAAACCAGCTATGATAGAAAAAATAAAAGTCCTTATAAAATTAAAAAAAAAGAAATATGTCCAAAGAAAAAATATCCTTTTTACAGCAGGAAAAAAAAAAAAAGAAATATGACATTATCTGAGGTGTTCTCCTCTATTATCTAATCATCACAGTGAAAAACAGAACATTGGAAGTTGCACAGTCTTAGTTCCTGTCTGCTCTAGGAAGACTCGATAACTGAGTGTTAAATGCCTTTTTCCAGCTCCTCGATCTGCTGTGGAAGAGGAACAAGCTTTCACATAGCTCTTCAAATGTTAGACCTAACTTTTAGGGTCAATAAAATAATGTTTCTAAATAACTACTTGGCATTTTTTTTTAATGGCCACACTCACCAAAATAGGAATTTCCTGGGCCGCAGCTGAGGCAACAACAGAACCTTTAACCCACTGTGCCAGGCTGGGGATCAAACCCGAGCCACTGTGCCACAGTGGCAACTCTGACAACTTTCTTTTCTTTTCTTTTCTTTTCTTTTCTTTTCTTTTCTTTTCTTTTCTTTTTTTAGGGCTACACCTGCATATGGAAGTTCCCAGGCTAGGGGTCCAGTAAGAGCCGGCCTACACTACAGGCACAGCAAAGTGGGAGCCAAGCCTCGTCTGCGACCTACACTGCAGCTCACAGCAATGCTGGATCCTTCACCCACTGAGGGAGGCCAGGAATTGAACCCGAGTCCTCACGGATACTAGTCGGGTTCATTACTGCTGAGCCACAATGGGAACTCCACAATTTTGTTTTCTAAATTCAAGGAAGAGAAGGAAAAGGGGAGTAGGATTTATTAGACTCCAATTATCTGCTAGATGTTTTACATATATTAGTGATAAAATTTTGAGGTAAAGTTTCTTTTATCTAGTGAAAATAAAAGCTTATGTTTACTTCTAAATGCTAACACAATGAAATGTATTATTAAACCTGACTTGTGCTTAAAATCAGTTTACACCGCAATTTCCCAGTCTCTTTTAATGAAAATGCGTATTTTCAAATCTCTTTTTTTTTTTATTAATTTTAGATTTAGAGAAGAATTGCAGCAAGTCCAAAGAGCTTGCGTGTATTGTGCCCTCAGCTTCCCCTACTGGGGAATCTCACACAACCACAGTCTGTGTGTCAAAACCAAGACATAAATATTAGTGCAATACCGTTAACTAAACCAGCTTGTACTTGGCTTTCACCAGGTTTTCCACTAATGGCCTTTCTCTGGGTCAGGTTCCAACCCGGAAAACCACGCCGCCTTTGTTCATCAGGTCCCCGTAGTCTTACTCCAATCGGCAGCAATTTTTAGGTCTTTCATAACCTTGACACAGATGAATATTTGTTTTACTGGATCTTCTGGGGGGGGGGAATGTATAGTCAATTAAGTTTAGAAAATGCTGAATAAAACAGACTTCTTAGACACTAGAAAAATATGCTAATGTGTTTTATGAATATTCAAGAGGGGCCTGCAACAAGCGTTTCCCAAACATTTGGCCACAGAGACCACCATCCACAGAGCTTCTCTCACGGAGACTGGGCTTCTGGGGAAGCCGCTGGGTAAGTCTGGTTTTCTATGCTTTGTATTACATGACTCTCCTCCCTGTTCTTCTGGTCTCTAGGCCTGTACGTCTTCCATCCATTCTCCAGGCAGCCACTAGAGCGAACTTTCCAAGCTGCAAAACTGCTCCAAAACCTTCCCTCCTTCCTCCCTTCCTTCCTTTCGTTCTTTCCCCATGCCCCCAGCATGCCAAAACTCCCAGGCCAGGGATCCAACCCAAGCCACAGCAGCAGCTTGAGCCATAGCAGTGACAGTACCAGATCCTTACTCTGCTGAGCCACCGGGGAACTCCTCCAAAGCTTTTTCTTGAACTCAGACTCCTCAGTCTGCAATCCAAGCCCACCACAACCTCATTTCAGCCCTCCTTCCCAGCACAGCCATTTCCTTCCCCGCGGTCCTCCCTAAACTCTGATCTCCAGCCAGACGAGGTGTTCCCGTGTCTCCCCAAACCGTCCCTTGCCTTCCAACACCCTCACTCGGCCTTTCATATCCTCCTCGGTCTGTCAAAACCCATACTGTCCTTCGGGTCCAGTGCAAATGCCACCTCCTTTCTGAAGTCTCCCTCCCTCTTCCACTCCCACAAACCTTGGATCAGAATGAATCACTCTGCTCCTGGCTTGGTTTTTTTTTAGGGCCTCACCTGTGGCATATGGAAGTTCCCAGGCTAAGCGTCGAATCCGAGCTGCAGCCACTGGCCTACACCACAGCCACAGCAATGCCAGTTCTGAGTGCGTCTGTGACCTACACCACAGTTCACGGCAATGCCAGATCCTTTAACCCACTGAGCTGGGCCAGGGATCGAACCCGAGTCCTCATGGATACTAGTCGGGTTTGTTTCTGCTGAGCCACAATGCGATCGCCTCTGCTCCTGGCTTCTCATCCTCGTGGTATCTACCTGCGGCATCCACAACCCTCATCTCATTTTGCCGCCTATTGGAGTCAGCTGCATGTCTGTGCCCTGCTCCAGGCTGTGAGCTCCTTGAAGATAAGAAATGGACCTTGTAAGCCTGGCGTCACCTCGTGCCTTGGACCAAACAGGAGCTCGTTAAATGCTTGGCAAATGAACGAACAAAGGTCTATAGCCCTTTATAAGTCTCTTGTGTGAGTCTCAAACTAATCCTACAAGGAAGGAGTGAGAATTACTCCCAGATTACAGTGAAGGGAACGGGGGTAGAGATGGGTTCGGTGACTTGCCCAAGGGTCACAGAGCTAATCAGGGGTAGAAGGGTCTTCCGTGATGCCAGCCGGTAACTCTGTTCCACCACACCACTGAGCCTCCTTGAGAAAGTGAGCGTCGACCGTGTGCTGAGAACTGAGATCTGGGGGACCCGGAAATGAAGAAGAAGGAAGAAGCATTTCTGCCGGACCAGGTCGGAGTGGTATCTTTCATGGGCAAGCACATCCTGCCCTGAGAAAGGCAGTGAGAAGATAAAAGGATCAGAAAAGGCTCCGAGACAGGGGCGTGTTGGTGGCAACCAGAGGGAGAGGGCTACTGGTTGTCAAAGATCAGGGAAGCTGGGAAGAGCTGTGTCAAGCTGGAAATCTGTGCGGAGACAGTGATGAAGCCAACACTCTTTGATTGCCTAAAATTGGCTGTGCAGAAATGGATGGCAGTGGAGACGTTTGCTGCTGGGGAGAGAATATACTTTAAATTTAATGAGGACAACTCTAGAAGCCCTGCTGATTCCTGATTGATAAGTACTAAGGCGCCTCACTTAACTTGCAGGCACAGCTGTCTGCACTGAGCTTTGGTGGGTATTGGGCAGCAGCTCGGCCCACGGGGAAACCGTCCCTGCCTTTTTGCCTGCCTGCTTGTGATTTCACCTCCGGGACAGCAAATGGGAGAAGGAGCAAGCCCGGAGCCCCGTAACCCCCCAAAGGTTATTTTGTCCAAGGCCGACATTGCCTATTGAAATCTCACCAGCCTGATTAGAAAGGATTATTCCGAAGGTCTGTGAAGTATCTAGTAACCAATCTTCCTGAGTTATTTTTGAATAGCTATTGAATGGATAATTTCCATACCCATTATCAAAATGATATGCTGGAGGTGAAATTTAGCTGTATTGTATTTGATCAGTAATTGCAGAAATGTTTCCCTCAGATTTAATGCCTTATTGGCAGCAGGTCTCCCTACAGGCGCAAAAGACTTTGGGATACTTTTTGGTTGACACAAATGCTTTATTATTGTAATATTTTTGTTGCGGTGGGAGGAGGGGGACGAGATTTATTTGGGCATCTGAAGATGAGCTGAAAGGGTTTTTTTTCATCTCCTGAGCGCAGCATTTGGCAACATAGCATTTTCCACCAGTAACAGCGAGCGAATAATATATCGCCCAAGCCTCAGTGCCTGAAACAAGAGCAGAGGCCAGGGCTCCCCGTGGACAGCAAATCTGATGACAACGGCCATTCACGCAGGTCCCTGTTACCAGAAACAAATGGAATAGGAAATGAACTTTGAGATATTTGACTGTTGAAAAGTAACTCGAGTCCGAGGTTCACTCTATGCCTCTGGATTGCAAGATTCCAGATCAGCCACTGCCAAGAGAAATATAATTCAAAGCGTGGATGTAATTTTCATTTTTTCAGTAGCCCCATTAAAAACGTGAAAAGAAAGAGCTGAAAATAATTTTAATAATATATTGTATGTAACCAAATGTATCCGAAATATAATCATTTCAACATAAAACCAATATAAATTTATTAATGGGAATATTTACTTTTTTTCATATTGTCTTCAAAATTGGGTGTATATTTTACCCTTACAGGACATCCGATTCAATTAGCCACCTATCAAGTGCTCAATAACCACACGCGACGAGTGGCCACTGTGCTGGCCAGCACAGGTCTAGCTTGAGCTGTGTACCAGGGATTGCAGCTTCAAATTCATCCCTGCTTTAAACTGGTCCTTTTGGGC
Source organism: Sus scrofa (assembly GCF_054392235.1). Taxonomy (NCBI): domain Eukaryota; kingdom Metazoa; phylum Chordata; class Mammalia; order Artiodactyla; family Suidae; genus Sus; species Sus scrofa. The sequence goes on from NC_139401.1 coordinate 122,760,768, forward strand.
TTGCTCTGCCCCTAGAGCAGGAGAAAGTTCAAACTGCCCTCATCTTTTATATGAAGCCCTGTCCCCAGTCACCCCTTGCAGTCCTATGCAGACCCTGCCAAGGTTTCAAATCCAAAAGTCAAAATCATCTACTGACGGTCGGGACAAGTGAGCTTGCACGATAGTGCTTTATGCAAAGAACAGAGGCTGATATGCAGGCTCCCACATCACTTTCAGAAGGAAATGAGGGTAGAGACTCAACCAGCCTCAGGGTGACTCGAGTACACTGAAATCTGCCAGGATATCTTACCCCTGATCACCTTTCAGTGTTAGACGCTTTACCTTGGCTAGACTGATTTTGGAATCAAATCCCAATAGAACCAAAACAAAGATGCCTCATTGCATTGGTTTTGTGTTGCCATAACAGAATTCTGCAATCAATATTGTGGAAAACTGGCAGGCAAAATCAATTCCTCTTGATCAAAGGTCTTTTTAGAGATTTTTTTTTTTTTGTCTTTTTGTCTTTTGTTGTTGTTGTTGTTGTTGTTGCTATTTCTTGGGCCGCTCCCGTGGCATATGGAGGTTCCCAGGCTAGGGGTTGAATCGGAGCTGGAGCCACCGGCCTATGCCAGAGCCACAGCAATGCGGGATCCGAGCCACGTCTGCAACCTACACCACAGCTCACGGCAACGCCGGATCGTTAACCCACTGAGCAAGGGCAGGGACCGAACCCGCAACCTCTTGGTTCCTAGTCGGATTCGTTAACCACTGCGCCACGACAGGAACTCCTCAAAGGTCTTTTTAGCTACAGAATGATACTGCCACTTTCAGTTCTCTTTGTTCTAATGGGTTTGGACCCATAGCTACATATCCTAGGTGTATTAAAGGAATGTTATTACATGGACCATTCATGACCAGAATGTAGGCGTCCATTCTTTGGGGAGCTATGAAACTAAATTTAATGTGTGGAGACTGATTTGGCATCGACCTCTCCTCTCTCCTGTAGGTACGGCTACCTAATCCTATCTGTCTCCAGTTGTTTCATATGTCTGAGATGTGTCTCTTTGGTAATGTGGTTCGGTTACTGGAAGACAGAATCATTAACATTCTGCTGTATTCTCCGCCCTCCCTGCCCCAGCCTAGCCCAGTGCTGAGGGTTTGATGCCATAGATGCTTGTCCGCTTGACCTGATTCCTAGTTGCCTGACAATCTACCTCCGAATAAGGTATGGCCATTTTTCTGGGATACTGGCAAATTGCTATTACTTCTTACTCCCTTTCCTTGAATGGCTTCATTTAGAAATTTTTTTTTTTCATTTTTGGCTGCCCTGTAGTGTATGGAGTTCCCAGGCCAGGGATCAGATCTGAACTGCAGTTACAACCTATACTGAAGCTGCAGCCAGATCCTTAACCCCCTGCACTGGGCCAGGGATCGAACCTGCATCCCAGCGATCCAGAGATGCCACCGATCCTGTTGCGTCACAATGAGAACGCCTCGTTTAGGTATTTGTTGTGCTTTGATGAAAGCAACTAATGATGAGTTTCTATAGAAACTGTAGCACAAATGTGAGCAAGTGAAAAGCTGTCACCTCGTGGATTTGTCTACCTGACATTGAGAACTGTTGGCTGACCCCTTCCATTGAATTGACTGAAAGAGCTGGTATTTTGGCATTCTTTATAATTTTCCAGTCTCTTCAATTCATCCGACATTTTGTTGAATGCTTACTATGTGCTAACCTGGACAATGGTCTCAAAGACCTTGGCCTGTATGTTCAAAACCGTCTATTATGACATTTTTTTTGTCTTTTTGCCTCTCCTAGGGCCACACCCGCGGCATATGGAGGTTCCCAGGCTAAGGGTCTAATTGGAGCTATAGCCGCCGGCCTACACCACAACCACAGCAACCCGGGATCGGAGCCGAGTCTGCGATTTATACCACAGCTCATGGCAATGCCAGATCCTTAACCCACTAAGCGAGGCCAAGGATCGAACCCACAACCTCATGGTTCCTAGTTGGATTCGTTAACCACTGCACCACAACGGGAAATCTTAGGGACATTTTTCAATCGTATGCATTTTTCCTGAGAAGAATAAATGGAGGAGTTCCCGTTGTGGCACAGTGGAAACAAATCTGACTAGGAACCATGAGGTTGTGAGTTTGATCCCTGGCCTCGCTCAGTGGGTTAAGGATCTGGCGTTGCCGTGAACTCTGGTGTAGGCCGGCAGTTGTAGTTCTGATTGGACCCCTAGTCTGGGAACCTCCATGTGCCATGGGAATGGCCCTAAGAAGCAAAAAAAAAAAAAAAAGAATAAATTGAAATTCAGAAAAACAAAAGAAATAATACTAATGACAAGAAACATCGTCTCTGACTTCACTGAGGCAGAGAGGGAAATCACTGGCTACGCTGTAACATGGTAAGTATTTCGCTTCAGTTGGCTTCTCACTGGGCTTAAGGCATTTATGTCTTCAGTTGTAAACAAAAGGATTATAATCATGGAAGATAAATAAAATTATGAACATCTATTTTTGGAACATGTGACTAGAAAGTAAAACATAATGAGGGGGTTAGCTCTCTGGGAATTGGCTCCCTCATGTGCTTCCAATAACATGTGAGTCTACTGTTCGACTCTCATACATTGCGGAATGTTTGGAGTCATCAGCATTTTTTTTTTTTTTTTTTTTTTTTTGCTTTTTAGGGCTAAACCCTCCGCATATGGAGGTTCCTAGGCAAGGGGTCGAATCGGAACTACAGCTGCCGGCCTACACCACAGCCACGGCAACACCAGATCCGAGCCACGTCTGCAACCCACACCCCAGCTCACGGCAACGCCAGATCCTCAACCCACTGAGCGAGGCCAGGGATCGAACCCACAACCTCATGGTTCCTAGTCGGATTCGTTTCCGCTGTGCCATGATGGGAATGCCTGGAGTCATCAGCTTTAGGATGGTAGTTAAACCTTGAACTGGCTGCAGCTATTTCCTAAATGTCTCACTGATTGGTTCTTGTCAACACCTTATCAGCCAAGTTTCTTGGTTGATAAAAATATCTAAAGATAATTCATTACTAAGCCTAATCATTGGAAAGGCCTCCATTTTTGAAAATCACACTTTTCTAGATTTCTTCTATTATTTTCCACTTTCTCCCACTCAGGCTTGACATGGACAGAGGGTTGAGTATAGTAATAGAGAAAATTAGGAGTTCCTGTCATGGCGCAGTGGTTAACGAATCCGACTAGGAACCATAAGGTTGCAGGTTCGGTCCCTGCCCTTGCTCAGTGGGTTAAGGATCCGGCGTTGCCGTGAGCTGTGGTGTAGGTTGCAGTCACGGCTCGGATCCCGCGTTGCTGTGGCTCTGGCGTAGGCCGGTGGCTACAGCTCTGATTCGACCCCTAGCCTGGGAACCTCCATATGCTGCGGGAACGGCCCAAGAAATGGCAAAAAGACCAAAAAAAAGAAAAAAAGAAAATTAAAAGAATAAGTGAGAGCTATCTGGTAAGCCTGCCAAGGTGACCATGAAAAACAGCTTTTCCATAATAATCAAGCCCTGTGAATCCTAACATTTGAACATGCATTTTATGTCCTGGTTGTGACTGAGAGTAGCCCAATATGTTGAGAGGAAAAGAAACAAATGTTAGCCCATAAAAATTCCCTTTTTAAAACAGAAGCTGTCCAATTTGCTTGGCTAAAAGACGTGTTGCCAGGCACTTCCATCTCTTTGGAAATTAGTCCCAGCAGGTGAACTATTACATTCCCATTTTAGGCTGGAAAAGTATGTACTTGGAGTCACCCGTCTCATAATCTTGGAATTTATGCAAAATAACATACCTGCGACCTTTACAGACCAAATGAATGCATTTACGACAATTTAAACTCTTGCTTGGTTGAAGGAAACAAATGGATGGGAATGGATGTTTTAAGAATACCTCTTCTGCATACAGATTGCTCTTCTCTTCCCTCTCATGCCAACATCGAGGTCAAGGATCAGCTGATATTTTTTTAAAGGTATTGATGTCCTATGAAGAATTTTCAGAAGTTGGATTTTAGTTCCCCTTTTCTGTTGTGAAACTCATTAAATACTGCAAACCAAACAGTGCAGTTGTCATCGATGCCATAATAATCCCAGGCGAGATGTTGAGGTCTGCCAGTTAAGATGTGCATTCAGGCAAGCCCCATCCCGGTCCGTTGGGATGGCTTCCTCTTTTATTTATTTATTTATTTTTTTCCTGAAAGGCAGCATCTCGAGCTCTGCTTCTCAAAGTTTAAAGTGCATGTGACTCACTTGGGGATCTTGTTAAAATGCCTGTTCTGATTCTGTGGGTCTGGGATGGGTCTGAAATTGAAATGTCTTCTAAGTTCCCCGGTGCTGCTGCCACTGCTGCTACTGATTCATGAGCCACACTTACGAGTAGCAAGTAGGCTAGAATATAAGGCTAAGTGTATGCATTGAAAATGCATGCTGTCTTCCTTCACAGGATGCAGGATTCACTTAGGAAATGTATGTGCTTGCTCCCCTAACAAAACATTTATTTGGAGAGTGTTCATCTTCGTAAAGGAAAGACAGGAGGCGATAAGTAAACTTTTTTTTTTTTTTTTTTTTGTCTTTTTGCTATTTCTTTGGGCCGCTCCCGTGGCATATGGAGATTCCCAGGCTAGGGGTCTAATCGGAGCTGTAGCCACCGGCCTACGCCAGAGCCACAGCAACTCGGGACCCGAGCCGCATCTGCAACCTACACCACAGCTCACGGCAACGCCGGATCGTTAACCCACTGAGCAAGGGCAGGGATCGAACCCGCAACCTCATGGTTCCTAGTCGGATTCGTTAACCACTGCGCCACGACGGGAACTCCAAATAAACTTATTGAGCGTACAGTTTATGTGCTGGGATTTTGTTGGGCGCTTTCATTTATTTCTGACAGGTACCGCGTAAGGAAAAAAGGCAAAGGGAGGTGTCCTATCAAAGATCAACACTCCTTTCCTCTGTACCATCTTGTGTCCACGTTTCCAAGTTTATGGCCATGGCCGAAGGTGGGTGCCATCTAATTCACCTCTTTTTCCATATGATTTCTGTGATTCTCAGAAGAAACGTAATTCGAGCTGAAAAGGTCTTACCTCATTTCATGAAATTAGTAGAGCCCCATGACAGCTCTGATGATGCTACCAGTTGCTTTGTATTCCTGAAAATACTACCGTTATCCTCAATAACAGCCTAGAATTTCTTCCTTAAGCAGGAAAGCAAGTGTTGTCCTCTGACCCCATGCATCTGTCTTTAGTCCCTCACTCCGCTCCATCCACACCTCTCGGATGCTGAAACAAAGCCGGTCCATCCAGTCGTTTGATCCAAATAAAGTCAAGAAATCGGTTTGCCTTCCCCACTGAACTGTCCTGCCCCAATGCTAAGTCAAGAGGACTTGGCAATACTGTGCATGAACCACTTCAAGCAGGCATTCCAGGAAAACAGTTCAATTGGTCATGGATCTAACAGGACCCCGATTCTATCAGTAAACATGTTTCTTTAAAAAAAGAAAAAAGGGAGCAGGGAACAGAAGGCAGACTCTATACCCAATTCTTTACATTTTTATTTTATTTATTTATTTATTTTGCTTTTCAGGGCCGCACCTTTGGCATATGGAGGTTCCCAGGCTAGGGGTCCAATCGGAGCTGTAGCTGCCGGCCTCCGCCAGAGCCACAGCAATGCAGGATCCGAGCCGCGTCTGCAACCTACACCACAGCTCACGACAACGCCGGATCCTTAACCCACTGAGCGGGGCCAGGGATCAAACCCACAACCTCATGGTTCCTTGTCGGATTTGTTTCCACTGCACCACGACAGGAACTCTTTCACCCAACATTTTGAAGCAACTTGGTTTCTGCTGGATCCTGAAAGCAGCTCTCATTCTGCCTGGGAAGAAGGCAGGTGATCTGGAGTAAACAGAACAACCGAGTTATTCCACCACATCCAGCTCATCGGGCAATTAACAAGCACCTGCTGCCTGCCCTGTTCTCAGGGAGACTGAAAAGAGTAAGGGCCACGCGCTGCTTTCCAAAGCCGAGGATACTGATGACTCGGCCACGGTCCAGGAAGGTAAGGGATGAAAAGAAAATGCCAAGCAAATGGTATCAAGATTCAGGGGAGGGAACAGTCATAACCTGCCAGGGGCATCGGGAAAGCTTTTCTGGACAACGTGGTATTTGAAAAAAAAGCGGGGCATGAGAGCAGAAAGGTGCAGCCTGTGTTCAGGGGACTTGGGTTTGACTGCAAAGTGGGACATGCTTACTTTGCAAAAAGTAAGAGGAGGCAATAAAGCCAGGCAAGTGGTTGGAGGCCAGATTGTGGAAGCTCTAAATAACCCATTTGACCAGGGAGGCTCTGAGCAAGGGGATGGTGTATATGATTCCTAAATTAAACCCGCGCCAAATATCTTTATCTCCACTAAAATATCACCCAGCTTTGATATAATGCTGCAAACAGGCTGTGCCATTGTTGTGTATTAAATCTGAGAACCTCAGGACATTGTGGCTAAGTGGGTTATGAACCCAATTAGTATCCTTGAGGATACAGGTTCGATCCATGGCCTCGTTCAGTGGGTTAAGGATCTAGCATTGCCATGAGCTATGGTGTAGTTTGCAGACTAGGCTTGGATCTGGTGTGGCTGTGGCTTGGATGGTGTGGCTTGGATCTGGTGTGGCGTAGGCAGGCGGCTCTGATTTGACCCCTAGCCTGGGAAATTCCATATGCCACAGGTGCAGCCCTGAAAAGTTAAAAAAAAAAAAAGAACAAAAAAAAATCTGTAAACCTCAGTGTCACCCTGCCAGTTATTAAGGCATACTACAAAGCAAGGGGATCAAAACAGGATGGGACTGACCCCCAGAGCAGACCAATGAATCAGAAGCGAGCACTCGGAAACAGACAGACAGACAGACAGACAGACAGACAGACCACACACACACACACACACACACAGTTTCAGGTATGTATTGCTAAGTAACAAGCTACTCTTTTGTTTATGGCTGCACTCCCAGCATGTGAAAGTTCCCAATCCAGGGATTGAACCTGTGCTGCAGTTCCTGCACCCCAGCTGCAGGAACACCAGATCCTTAAGCCTCCGTGCCACGAGGGAGCTTCCAGTAACAAGCTACTCTTGCCTCCCTTAGTCTGTGCTCCCCACAGCAGCCAGAGTGAGCACTTGGAAACTGTATGTCACTCATGTGCTCAAAATCCCCCCGTGGCTTCTCGGCGCACTCCGAAAAACCCCGAAGTCCCTGGCATGACCTCTAAGGCCCTCCGTGTTCTGGAACTTGTTTCCTGTCCAATCTTGTCTTTTCACACTTTGTCCTTTGCTCACTCAGCCTCAGGCACCCCCTTGCCGATCCTTTAGCACAACTACCTCAGGAAACTGGATGCTTCCAAGGCTTAAACGACAATTCCCCCGTGGCCCCAGAGCTCAATTCAGGTCTTCACCCAACTGTCATTGCTCCAGAGAGGCCTTCCCCCAGAAATCGATCTAAAACAGTACCCCTCTCGCTCTCAGGGCCTTTGTATCTCAGCACTTATCACCACCGCTCAACGTATCATCTCTTCATCTATTTCTGCCTTCTCATACTAGAATATAAATTCTGTGAGCACAAGGATTCTTGTGGTTGGTTCCCTACTGTAGCCCTAGCAACCAGGACAGTGCCTGATACAGAGCAGACGTCGAGGGTAAGGATCCAGGCTCTTTCCACCTGCCTTGCCCACTCCAATCTACTCTGACCCCTGTAGTTGTGACTCTCATCCTTCCACTCGGACTGAAATTCCCCAGGGGTTCATTATCACCAGTTGCGTCAGGCGGCCCACATCCCTAGGCCTACCTTCAGGGTCTTTCTTCCTTGGGCCCCAGCCTAATTTTCTAGTCTTATCTCTGACTTTTTCTTGCCCAGTAATTTATCTGTGCTCTGGTCCAATTGTTTCCGAAGTTTGTTTTTTTCTCCCAAATAAGGTCTTACATGGGACCCTCATGTGGAAAATAGATTAAAGCCGAGGTGCTTTGGGTGAAACTGCAGTAGGCAACCTAGGGATTCCTTCAACTTGACCTTCCTTCTTCCCTGCAGTATCTTCTGAAGCAGCTTCAGACAATCCAAATTGAAAACCAGACTCTAACCAAGCCTTAACACTCCATGTCACACCCCATGGCCCCAACCCTGAATGTCCATTTGTGCAGGTCCAAATCCTACTTATACTCAAGGCCCCGTCAAATGTCCTGTCCTCCGTGAAGATGGCCCTGGTCTCATTAGATGTGACTCTTCCTCCTCTGAACTTCGTGTGTACATCCTTCATGGCCCTTGCTTCCGTGCTCCCTGCATTAGGAAGCTTGGTTCTAAGTGGTTTATCTTACGAGGCTGTCCGCCATGAAAGAAATGGGTGCTCAGTGTTTGACTGCCTGGTCTCTGCAGCCCCAGTCGTCCTGGCGCAGTGCCCTGCATCCAGCAGGTGCTCCAGTACACATTTGTTTGCTGGATGGATGCATGAGTGCATGAGTTTCCTACATGATGTGGAACAAAACCGATTGTTAAACGGGGCTTATTTGGCTTGTGGTTTGTTTCTGTTTCTTTGGGTCATAAAAACAGACAATGCTTCCAATCCCCTGTGGCTTCTGAAGACTTCGATAAGCTGCCAAATCATGTTACTGAATGTATGATTGGATTAATGGAAAGCTTGTAGCAAAATTATCCTAGTGAGGAAATGATTCTTTTGGGGACTTTGGTTTCAACTGGTAAGGCAACAGTGGTTTTCAATGAAAGAAAACATCCCATTGTGTTGACTTTGCATAGCTGATAGATATGCCAGAAGGAGCCTGTCCCAGGGCACCCTGCAATAGAAGCCAAGAGGAAGAAACTCACCATAGAAAACGGAAGAACAGGAATTACTGAGCTTCCTTGGCATCTCCCATGTGTATATGAGGCATACATGTTAATAAACTCCTGTTTGTTTAAAAAAAAAGAAAAGAAAAGAAAACTGAAAAACAGGGAAGCGTGCTGCATGACCTTACAAGAGTTCCTCTCCCTCCTGGGGCCTCCGGTTCTCTGTTTTTTTCGTGTGAAAATGGAGCTTCGTTTCAATGGTCTCTGAGTTTCCCTCCAGCCCAAGCCATCTATGGTTCTCTTGGATTGTAAAGCAGGCTGCCACTTTCCACTGGAGAAAGTTCCAAATAGCTACTCCCCTTGAGCATTCAATCCTGCTCTTCCATGAGGACCCCCTTCTAGGAACCCTGCTGCGTACAGAGGACTTAGAGCCAGCTTTGAACCTGTCCCTTGCCAGTGACCCACTGGATACATTTCCACAGAAGGAAAGGCGAATGGAGATTTGTCAAGGAAGAAGATCGATGCTGATCCGTCAAGGCTACCGGATAAAATTATCCCTCTTGCTCCCAACTATCCAAGCGGTTGAAAGGAAATGAGACCCCTAACCACGGCCTCCACCTGCGCTCGTCCCTGGGTGGTCGCAGCCACATTCCGTAGCAGTAAGGAACCTGTTATGGACTGACTGCTCGTGTTCTCCCAACTGCAGACGCTGAGATCCTAACCCCCAAGGTGATGGCATTTGGAGGTGGGGGCCTTTGGGTGGTGATTAGGTCACGAGGACAGAGCCCTTATGACTGGAGTTAGTGCCCTTAGAAAAGAAATGCCGGAGAACCCTCTCTGCTTCCGCCATGTGAGCATCCAGCCAGAAGACAACCACCAGTAACCCAGGAACTGGACGTTCACTAGGACCAGATGTGCTAGTGCCTTGATTTTGGACTTCCAGTATCCAGAACTGGAGAAATACGTCTCATGTGGAGTTCCCTTGTGGTGAAGGGTCCCATGTTGTCACTGCAGCCGCTTGGGTTGCTGCTGCGGCAAGGGTTCGATCCCTGGCCCGGGGAACTTCTATATGCCATGGGCAAGGCAAAAAAGAAAGAAAGAAAGAAAGAAAGAAAGAAAGAAAGAAAGAAAGAAAGAAAGAAAGAAAGAAAGAAAGAAAGAAAGAAAGAAAGAAAGAAAGAAAGAAAAGAAAGACATCTGTTATTTAAGCCACCTAGTCTATGGTGTTTTTGTTATAGCAGCCCAAATGGACTGAGACAGAACTTCCCTCTGTTGCACGATCCCCGACTGCCTTCACCTCCTGGCACCTGTGCTGCGGTTCTGCAGGGCAGGCGGCGGCTGCTCCTAAGTCAGAAAAGCTGCCTCTTCACATCTGCAGTGTCTTTTCCCGCTGCAGGTATAAGGAGCCCACTCTCCAAACTCCTTTCCTGAAAGCACCACAGTGAGTCTAACTGGAATAGTGGGTTTGTTCTCAGCGACTTATCTCTATCCGCATCATTGGCACCGGAGAAATAGGAGACTTTCCGCTCAGGCAGCTCAGCAGGCAGAGCTTGGCCCTCAGCAGACATTGGTTTGCAATCTGGCTTCATCGGTAATGACCTCTGTGACCCTGATCGGGTTACTTGCCCTCTTCGACCTTCGGTTTCTTCATCTATCACATGTACCTTCCTCAAGGATTGAAGTGGGGAATAAAGGAGCTGGTGCTTGTAGTAAAAAAAGAGGAGTGCCTCACATATAAGAAGAATTCAACCAATAGTGACTATTGTCACTATTATTATTAATAGTAAAACTTTCTGCGAGTTCCTATTGGGACTCAGCAGGTTAAAAACCCACCACAGTGTCTGTGAAGATGCGGGTTCAATCTCTTGCCTCCGTCAGGGGGTTAAGGATCCAGCATTGCCCCAAGCTGCAGTGTAGGTCACAGATGCAACTCAGATCCCGCGTTGCTATGGCTGTGACGTAGGCCGGCAGCTGGAGCTCTGATTCAGTCCCTAGTCCAGAACTTCCATATGCTGCAGGTGTGGCCCTAAAAAGTAATACAAAAACACTTTCTCTAAGTATAGTTAAGCCCCACTAATTCTGAATAAGGTATGGGTGGGTGGTGTTTAAAAGGGCAGAAAATTTCTTATCAGGATGTATTATAACGGTATGAAAATCATATTTATATAGGGCTTACGATGTGTCCATCCTAAATGCTTTATATACATTAACTGTATTCATCCCCCAACCCTAGGAAGTAGGTATTATTATTATTATTATTATTATTATTACTGCCATGTTACAGAAACAAAGCAGTTAAGAAACTTGTCTGTAGTCGCACAGTTGGAAAGTGGCAAAGCTGGGACATGGGCCCAGGACGCCTGGCTCCGGAGCCTGCACTCAGCCCCACAGCTCAGCTGCCCTGCACAGTTGATGGTAGAATGACATGAATAGAAATGCAGCTTTCTTACCTCACACTTGAGGTGGTAACCCTTCCAGTCACTCGCTGTGTCTTCTCCTGTCATACATGGTCACTAATTCATTGTGATTGGCACATTATTCACATGACATAGTTACAGGCAAGCTGCTGCCCCTAAAGGCAGAAAGTGGCAAGAAATGCATTCCTGTTCCCTGATGAGAAGGGAAATGATTCTTCGTGTATCTTGATTCTCTGTGCCTGGCTTGCCTGCCTCTTCTTTCCGTCAACAGCAGACCTCAGCTCAGCACACACAAAATGAACGCTTTTATGACAAAGGACTCTCACTTACACGTGTAAGGTTTGTTCATTATTTACAAGATTCTTCGAGGCTCTTTCAACATCTTTCTCACTCCCTCCTCCTCCTTCAAAGCAACAAGCCTGTTCAATCATTTCAGAGGGAGAAAAACCGAGCTGGCTGGAGTTCCCATTGTGGCGCAGTGGAAACGAATCTGACTAGTATCCATGAGGATGTGGGGTCGATCCCTGGCCTCGCTGAGTGGGTCAGAGATCTGGTGTTGCCGTGAGCTGCGGTGTAGGTCGCAGATGAGGCTCAGATCCCATGTTGCTGTGGCTGTGGTGCAGGCCAGCAGCTGTAGCTCTGATCCCACCCCTAGCCTGGGAACCTCCAAATGCTTTGGGTGTGGTCCTAAAAAGACAAAAAAAAAAAAAAATCTAGCTGGCTGTATTTTCATTCATTGAGCAATGACAACATGCCCGGTGCTACTCTAAAAGCTTTACCTGCCTCATCTCACGTACTTCTCAATCCAACCCAGTACGTTAGTCCTACTATCATCCCCACTGTGGAAGTTAAAGAGCCCGGGGTTACACAAGTTCTTACTTCCCTGCAACCACACAGAAAGCACCAAGAGGGACTCCATCCTCATTTTGTGCTTGGAGCGCCATGCTCGGGTCTCTCTCACAAGGCAAGGAATCTGCAGGCCTGGCCTCCCTCCATCCCACCTGTAGACCAAACCCAGGTAATGCGGGACCCCAGCTCGCCTGCCCAAATGACTCTAGACTCAGTCCCGGGGTCTGAGGGGGACGCTTCCTTGTGTCCATCCCCTCCAAGGCGGATGACGATGCCAGTAGTGTGGCAGAGCAATCAAGGGGGGCTGTTTGTGGAGTTTGGGGTGAACTTGGGATTTGAGGGCCGAGGGGTCTACCTGCATGTGCAGGGACCCTCCCTGTGACGAGGGCTAGAACCCAGGGTCGGAAGAGGAAAGAGACAGGCTGTCGGCCAGGGGACTGGCTCTCCCTGCGAGGCCATGTTCCAGCCCAGATTTCCATGGCGTACAAGAAATCGAAGTTCCAGCCCAGGCTTTGAGATATCTATAAAGGTATGTCTGTCCAGACAGGAAGACAGAATATATTATATTGGCCAGTCTGATCACGTGTCCCAGGTAACTCTTTGCTCGAGGCAGCCTTACACCCACTATTCACCCATCACACTCCTCTTTCAGGGGATCAGCTCAAATACCACCTCTTCCTGAAATTTGTCCCAAAGGGCATGAACCAGAACTGTTTTCTCTCCCTCCTCTGGTGCCAGCCTTTCTCCCCGTGAGATTGTGAACTAAGAACTCGGATTCATTCGTCTGCTTGCCCCGTGGGGCCCCGCACAGCGTCTCCCCCAGAGGCATGTTTGGTGAAGGAACAGACGATGAGGGGGACGATGGGGACAGTTCTTGGGGACTCGTAGCCAGCCTTTCTTCACCGCTACCCTCACTCCCTCTTCTCCGCCTGAACCTTGGATGATTTTGAAGCAAGCCACAAATGCGTCTTCTCAACTCTAGGTATTTCAGCATGAAACCTAAGTTTGCTTCTCGGGAATCTGATGCTGTACACCTTAAGCTTACACAGGGATGTGTGTCAATGATGTCTCAGTAAAACTGGGGGGGACATTTGGCATCGCCATGTCCAGCTGAGCAACCACTGGAAACTGACAAGCCCCGAGTGGCATTAATTCGGCCAAGTGCGGAGGCTGGCGGGACCCGGGCTCGTGCAGACAGGTAGCCTGCGCGTAAGCAAGAAAGGCAGTTTCTTCTCCTTCCCACTGCGATCCTCAGAGGCAAGGAGGTGAGCCAGCCTGGGGCCCAGGGCTGTGGCTTCTCATGGAGCTGGCCGTCTTTCTGTGCTCGCTGCAAACCCCATACTTAGTGATTTTAGACACCTTTGTGCTCATCCACACTGACTTGTCTTAATTCTGTCAAAGGCTTCGCCCTCACCCCTGGAGCTGTCTGGGAATTCTGGTTCATTGTTGCTGGCAGTTTTTTACTTCCTTTGTGCTTAACTTGTTGAAATACGAAAGGGGGTGGACAGTGTCAGACAATATGGCCCCCGTCACGCCACATTTTCCATTGAACTCATCTTGAAGGGCTTTGCTCCTTGACACAGATGGCCTCCATATCCTAGGAGATGGTCTTTTGGCACGAAAAGGAGAACGCCATGCCCCCTGGGAATCAAGAAACTTGGCGAGTTTATTCGGGCTCAAGTCAGACGCACACGTCATTGTCCTAAGGGCCTCTTACTTTCTCCTCCTGGGGAGCATTTTTGCCCCCTCTGCTCAACAGTGTATGACGCTGCACTCCTCGTTGCCATTTGGTGGTGGGCCCCATGCATGCTAGGGCGCCTCCTCTTTTCTGGCAAAAAACAAAAACAAAAACAAAAACAAAACAACCAAACCACAGAAACCAGCCTTCACCTGTGAATACTGTTCCATGCACGGTGACCTGCCCGAATCTACTCCCTGCTTCCCCAGGACCCGCGTCAGAAAGCTGGTGCTTCTCCCTCCTGTCGGCCTCTGGTCCATCCTTTTACAGCCTGCTGCTAATTGTTCTGGTCTTGCCCGTTTTAGCTCTGTGATTGCCACCTCTTAAAGCCTCTCTTTCTTCTTTAGTGACCTTTTTGGCTTCTTCAGTAATGAATACCTCTCTTACAGGAAGAGGAGTAAGCAGGTCTATAATCACCCCTTCAGTCTCTTTCCCTGGCTTGTTTTATACTCCACTGACTCCGTGGATTAGAGAGCACATCATGTCCTCATTGTCACTCGCCCTGTTTGGTAACTCTTTGCTTTCCATCTCGGTCGCATGGATTTTCCACCCACTGGCCCAGACTGACCTTAGACACTTAATTCTCCTGGAAAACATTCCTTTTCGCCTGCGTCAAGGATCCACACTTCTCCTTCATAGCGTATATCCGATAGTAATGTGTGTCCAGAGACCACAGAACTAGCCATTTCATGACCACTGCTGGCCACGAAGCTCCGGCAGGGCGAAGACGGCACCCGGGCCACAGTGGGTCCTCAAGACCTATTTGTTGAAAAGGAAATCGAAGAAATGAATGCACGGAACTCCTAGAACCAATTTCTTTCAGCATTTCTTTTAACATTTGGCCTCATCATTTTCTCTTGGTTTTTGTAAATTATAATTACAAATCCAATCATCTGTTCCTTGGGGAAACCTCTTCTTCCCACATTTCATATACTTCAAGCCAGACACTTCTTTTGTTGTTGTTGCTTTGCTTTTAAGCTATTATGTTTGTCTTAAAACCACAGTTTTAGGTAATCAATGGATTCGTGCTTTCATGAGGATTTTTTTTCATCCGACTTTAATAACGCAATCGATTGGATCGGCTATACTACAACATAAACATTCTTTATGTAAATCGATCATTTCAATATGAACTAAATTTTCGTAACATCAATAACCCTCTAGGAGCTAATACCTGGTGCCAGAAAATGTCTAATTGTGTGTAGGTATGTTAATGTCTATATGTGTGATTTAAGAATTATGAAAAGTAGAGTTCCCGTCGTGGCGCAGTGGTTAACGAATCCGACTAGGAACCATGAGATGGCAGGTTCGGTCCCTGCCCTTGCTCAGTGGGTTAACGATCCGGCGTTGCCGTGAGCTGTGGTGTAGGTTGCAGACGCGGCTCGGATCCCGCGTTGCTGTGGCTCTGGCGTAGGCCGGTGGCTACAGCTCCGATTCAACCCCTAGCCTGGGAACCTCCATATGCCGCGGAAGCGGCCCAAGAAATAGCAACAACAACAACAAAAAGACAAAAGACAAAAAAAAAAAAAAAAGAAGAAGAATTATGAAAAGTATAAGCAAATCCAAGGAGTTTCATGGACCTGAGAATAAAATATATTTGAGTTTCTCTCTGGCTCTTTGTCTTATCTGAAGATATTAAGTTGAACCTTCTACGATTTACAGATTCTGAGAGGAACAATTCTGATGATCTCAGAAGCATGTATTTCAAAGGCTTCTTACTAATAAAGACTAAATGTAGGTGGATAGAATCCAGCGACTGCCTTTCATGTTCAAGTGTAGTCAGACCTGGGCTGCAACCCCTAGCTTTGCTAATCACTGTGTAAGATGGACAAACTCAGTCTCCTTCTCTGAGCCTCTCTTTCGTCTTCTAGAAAACAGGATAAACAGAACTAACAAAGACTGGTATCTAGAATATATCAAGATGCTCTTAAAATCAGTTAAAAGAAAACTAACAACCCAAAAGAAAAGTGGCCAAGTATATGATGAAGCGGTTCACAGAAGAGACAACTTGAATGGTGAACAAATACATGAAACATCATGACCACTCCCTAGTTATCACGGAAATAACACTGGAGACCACACGCATTCCCGTCGTGACGCAGTGGAAACGAATCCGACTAGGAACCATGAGGTTGCCGGTTTGATCCCTGGCCCCGCTCAGAGGGTTAAGGATCTGGCATCTCTGTGGCTGTGGTGTAGGCCGGCAGCTGTAGCTCCAATTGGACCCTAGTCTGGGAACCTCTATATGCCGCGGGTGCAGCCCTTAAAAAAAAAAAGCAAAAAAAAAATTTTTTTTAATAAAACTTAAGACCACGAAGGATATATTATTGCACACAACCCAGTTGGCAACAATATTAGGGCCTGACGGTGTAAAATACCACAAGGAGCCAGAGAAACCGATCTTTTCGAACATTACAAACGGGGTTATAAATATGAAGACGGTTCAGCAATACCGAGTAACAGATATCCACACTACACGAGGCAGAAATCCCGCTTCCTGACATTTACAAGAAGACATGTACAAAGTTTTTCTCTGAAACGTCGTAACGGCAAAGAACTGGAGAAAAAAATGGTCGCCAACAAGAGGAGTACACAGGGGCGTTTATTACCATTTCTCCTGTTTCACGTCTTGAGCTGGGTGATGGGTACACAGTTGTGAATTAGCATAAGGTCTGTGTGTCTGAATAAGTTTTGAAGTGCTTATCTCATAATACTGTTGTAAGGTTTAAATGATGTAATGGATAGAAAATATACCGCACAGTGTTGACGTCTAGCAAGTGCCCCAAAAGTGTTGGCTTTCCATCACCCCAGCACACATACTTGCTCCTCCTCCCCACCTCGGCTTTTTTTTTTTTTTTAATTTTTTTTTCTTTATATAGCTGCACTCGTGGCTTACGGAAGTTCCTAGGCTAGGAGTCGAATAGGAGCTGCAGCCGCCAGCCTACACCACAGCCACAGCAGTGCCAGATCCAAGCTGTGGCTGCGATCTACACCACAGCTCACGGCAACGCCGGATCCTTAACCCACTGAGTGGCACCAAGGATCGAACCCTGGTCCTCATGGATACTAGTCGGGTTGGTTACTGCTGAGCCACAGGGGGAACTCCACATTTCCTTAGTTAAATCAAGTCCCAGCCACAGCCCAAGATGTAAGGAGAGGGGAACATCCCCAGATGTGAATACCTGCCCATTGCCTCACCCATCCAGCCCGGTGACTCGCGAGAACAGAGGTGAACTTTCTCTTCCAGCCTCTGGGTCACCGCGGAAGACAGACTGCAGGGCAGCACCAGGCAGAGGTTCAACCATGGGAATGTCACCTGCCGCTCCACATGCTCTCCCTTCAGTCCGGGCTCATCGATAAACTCCTCTTCATTTGGAAACTCTCTTTCGACTCCACATACAAATATGGCATGGTCGCGGGGTGCTATAGCCACTATGCCGTCCTCTGGGAGGAACTGCAGCATAAGGAGCCCTGGTTTGTGTCCTTGAGGAGTTCCTAGTGCAGCCAACAAAGCAGGGGTGGGGGTTAGAACCTATCTTCTCAGCTGACATGCGATGACCTCACAAACCAAATCAAAAGCTGGGAGACATCCAGCCTAGATGACGGCCACAATAGCCACTTGACCTAACAGGCCGAGCCCTCGGTCACAAAAGGGCATCTGATTAGTCTAACAAGGGGTAATTTTTGTAAGGGCGTGAGGCGGTTACTAGTCTGCGGCTTTATTGTTTAGATCAACATTTTTTAGATTCTGAAAGGAAAAGCTAGCTATCTTTGCCCTGTAGGGCCTAGTACTATTTGCATTGTTTGTAATAGGGGTCAAAGATTTATTTTTAAGTTGCATCGAATTACTCAGTGGGTTTTTTTTAATGTCTAAGAAATGCTGATTTACTATGTGATACTGACAACTCCACTATGAAAAAAATACCCAGTGAACCTCCAAAGACACAGATACACATCCATATATAAATATATAAAATAGCTATTAGTCCTAGATTATTTTAGTCTGCTTTTAGCCAATTGCATTTTTTAAAGTTCTCGGACACTTCAGGAAGCAAATAGGCACCACTTGTACTCCGTAGCTAATCACTTTTAATTCTTCCAGTAGTCATTTCGATAATATCAGACATAATGAAATCACTTCTCAGTAACGTGGGTCTAATTCCCCCTATGCAAAATAGTCCATTTTAATTCAGGTTTGGAATCCCTGCCAGAGCTCTTGAGGCTGCTCTTTCTATAGGGTCATTATTGAAGGAATTTTATTTTTATGATAATAAATTCTTTTACAAATAGACCTCACACAATAACATAGAAGCCCAGCTAGTCTTTCCCAACTGTTGTCGTGAGGTGTTATCATACTCCATGTTATAAGACTAAATGAGAAGCTGGCAGTTTCTAACCTGTGCCAAGTATACGGATGGGGGTTAGGAAGGCGACTCCTGGATCCCCGATACTCTTTCGCTGTGATAAGAATTTAGATGGGATGGAATCTTATTAAATCAGATATGAAGAAACTGAGGGCAGAACTGTTATTATCTCTAATGTAAATAAGGCTTGGAGCACATTTTTTTCTTTAGGCATGATTTTTTTTTTCTTGATGGATGATGTGGCCTGTCTGGCATCATTAAGGCCCTTTGTGTGGTTTTAATCTGTAGTTTGGATACTTGAGCGTGTTATGCTATTTTCACTCTTTAAAGTGACATGAGCTTGGTTAATGGGAAAGAGGAGATGAACCCCTGAGGATCCTCAACTACAAAGCATCACTTATGGGGGAAATCAGGCTTCTGTTTGGGTTGGAGAAAATCAGCTGAAGAGAGGCGCTGAGTGGCCTGGCAATGGAAAGGACGATGAAGAAAGGAAAATGGGAACGGAAGGCGTCAAAGCCACTTCCATGGTCTGGATCATTCTTCACGATGGGATCCTTCCTCTTCTCTGGGCTCCACCTTTCACACAAAGAGCCTGACAGCCTAAAATTGCAGGTAGGAGAGAGGTGGTACCATTCGTAGCTAAAGGAAATCAGCCCTGCTCCAGATGAGCCAGATACTCTGTCTCTCAGCATACAACTTGGAAAATAAGGGCATGCCTGGTATGAAATACAGCTTTGCCTTAAAATATCTAAAGAGGAAAAAAAGACCAAATCGCAATCCTGAACTTACTGTGAAAGTGTGTTTTAGTCACTGCATTTTGCTGTCTCGGTACATCTGCATCCTTACAAATGGATTCATGCTGTACCAGGCACTATTCATGTTAGAATTCTTGGACCGGAGTTCCCGTTGTGGCTCAGCAGTTAATGAACCTGACTAGTATCCGTGAGGATGGGGGTTCGATCCCTGGCCTTGCTCAGACATCTAGCAAGTGCCCCAAAAGTGTTGGTTTTCTATCACCCCAGCACACACACACTTGCTCCTCCTCCCCACCTCGGCTTTTTTTTTTTTTTTTTAATTTTTTTTTCTTTATATAGCTGCACTCGTGGCTTATGGAAGTTCCTAGGCTAGGAGTCGAATAGGAGCTGCAGCCGCCAGCCTACACCACAGCCACAGCAGTGCCAGATCCAAGCTGTGGCTGCGATCTACACCACAGCTCACGGCAACGCCAGATCCTTAACCCACTGAGTGGCACCAAGGATCCTTAACACCACTGAGTGGGTTAAGGATCCGGCGTTGCCGTGAGCTGTGGTGTAGGTTGCAGATGTGGCTCGGATCTGGTGTTGCTTAGCTGTGGTGTAGGCCGGCGGCTACAGCTCTGATTCGACCCCTAGCCTGGGAACCTCCATATGTTGCAGGTACAGCCCCCCCCACCCACCAAAAAAAAAAAAAAGAATTCTTGGACCAAATTTGTAGAAAAAGATTCAGCCTTAACTCTCTTGGATATTTGTTGTTGTTGTCGCTTAACTCGACCGGATCTATGATTCATTACCTGCTTGTCATGTTTTGATATGTGGATCCGGAATTGATCAATAGCTGGCAAAATTTAATAAAAGGAGCTCATTTCTGGAGACACGAGCTTGTTGCCATGCCAACTATCGATCTTCCCCGATGGAGGCTTGGCAGTCAGTCACAAAATGGGCCCTGTTAGGCAGACCCTACTGTCTGTCCATAGGAAATCACTGGGTCACCAACCTCAAATGCATTCCTAAAAATGACATCAGGTTCACAATAGAAAGTACCCGGCTACCCTTGTCTGCAGGGAAGATGTGTGCTCAAGACACATCTATTCCACTGAGCACCTGCGAGTCTTGTCACATAGCTGGTATGTATGGGATGCAACGTGATTGAAACACAGCTTTGCATGCCGCTTGTGCAGTGTTTCCCATATAACAGCCCCGGAGGAAGAATGAACAGCTTAATCTATTACCGCCTCATGTTGACGACGTGTCAATGCGAAGAAATCTGTTTACTCTGTGTCACTGTGTGCTCTCTTCCTAGGTGTGAGAAAGATTAATAGCATCTTTAGCAACGAGGGATCTAGGTCTGTCCTGTGTTGTGTAACATAAAGGCCAGGGGCAAAAGAGAGAGAGAGAATAATAATCAAAGAACTCTTTGAACTTCTTGAAACTCTGGAAACTACTTAAGTTAAGAAGTCATCAGAATATTTGAAAATGTCACAGATTCTAATTTGGGGAATTCCATTTGTTTTTATAGGAACTAAGACGTCTTTAAATATAGAAATTGCATTTTGCTCTATTATTATCAAGCAGATAAAGTGCTTTTTTTTTTTTTTTTTTTTTTTTTTTGCTTTTTAGGACCATGCTCGCAGCAGATGGAAGTTCTCAAGCTAGGGGTCAAATCGGAGCTGCAGCCACTGGCCTAAGCAACAGCAATGTGGGATCTGAGCCGGATCCTTAACCCACTGAGTGAGGCCATGGATCGAACCTGCAACCTCATTGTTACTAGTCAGATTTGCTTCCACTGTGCCACCATGGGAACTCCAGGAGTTATTGTTTAATGGGTTTCAGTTGTGGAAGATGAAAAAGTTCTGGAGATGGATGGTGGTGATAGTTGCACAGTGATGCGAATGTAATTGATGCCACTACATTGTGCAATTGAAAATGTTTAAGGAGTTCCCCTGTAGTGCAGCAGGTTAAGGATCTGGCGTTGTCACGGCAGCAGCTTGGATTGCTGCTGTGGCATGAGTTCGATCCTTGGCCCAGGAACTTTCACATGCCATGTGCACGGCCACAGACACACACACAAAAATTAGAATTATAATATGTTATAAATATATTACCACAATTTTTAAAAACTTGACCTGAAACTAATATAATATTGTACATCAGTTATAATGCAATTTTTTAAATATTTTAAGCTAAGTCGTGGCTCAGTGGAAATGAATCCGACTGGTATCCATGGGGACACGGGTTTGATCCCTGGCCTCACTCAGTGGGTTAAGGATCCAGCGTGGCCGTGAGCTGGGGTGTAGGTCGCAGACGCGGCTCGGATCTGGTGTTGCTATGGCTCTGGCACAGGCCGGTGACTTCAGCTCCGATTGGACCCCTAGCCTGGGAACCTCCAAATGCCTCGGGTGCAGCCCTAAAAAAAAAAAAGAATAGACAAAAATAATAATAAACTGAGAGATTTCCTGGTTGGAAAAAAAACCAAAAAACCAGAACCAGAATCATCTGCTTTCATTCCCTTTTCTAGTGAATACCCTCGGCAAAGACATATTTCTCCACTTTCCCCCCCAGCGCCCCATGGTGTTATAATTGTCTTTTTTCTTCTCCATCTTTCCCACTGCTGTGAGCATCTTGAAGGCAGAGGCTGGCTTTGCTTTATGATAGAGGCTGGATGAAAATGTGAGCTTTGGATTCGGATAGGCCTTTGAGTCCAGCTCCAAACCTGCCACTAACTAGCCCAGCAGATACATGTAAATTGCCTAGAATCATAAACATGCAAAACATCTTCGTTAGGATAACAGCATTAATTGTAATAAGTAAAACAAAATGACGTTTAATATAAAAAGCAATAACTTCAGCAAATATAATGATTTCTATTATAATTATCGTACCCAACACCTAACAGGGGCCTCACACATGACTGACTAGCGGCTGGTAGGTTGCAGGGCATCTTTTGCCACCTGGCAATGGCCCATCGTCCCCGGCTCTTTTCTCTTTTGTCTCCCCACTAGACAGAGAGCTCCTCCAGGGCTGAGACTATGTCTTATCTCAGGCTCTGCAGCTGTGTTGTGTAGGACCTGGTTCAGAGTAAAAAGTCAATACATGTTTATTGAATGAAAAGATGAATTAACAGGAGACTGGGTGCACTGGGAAACCAAGTGAGAGAACCGCGAAGGGGAGGGAGGAGAAAGGACGCAGAAGATAAGGACTGCTCGTTTGGCCGTGGCCATCTACCTGGAATTTTCCTGGAGCACTTCTCAAGACCTGAGAGGTCTTATGATTATTATCATTTTTTTTTTTTGTCTTTTTGCCTTTTCTAGGGCCACTTCCGCAGCATATGGAGGTTCATATAGGGGATGAATCAGAGCTGTAGCCACCGGCCTACACCAGAGCGACAGCAACGCAGGATCCGAGCCACTTCTGCAACCTACACCACAGCTTACAACAACACCGGATCCTTAACCCACTGAGCAAGGCCAGGGATCGAACCTGCAACCTCATGGTTCCTAGTCGGATTCGTTAACCACTGCGCCACGATGGGAACTCCGTTATGATTATTTTTAAGGAAGAATAGTATTTCCTTGTTCATGCTTCCTAATGAAGATACAGCAATGTAGAAAGCTACATGGCATTTGCCGGGGGTTTTTTGGTTTTGTTTTTTTACTTTTTCATTTCACTTTTTTTTTTTCTGCTTTTTAGGGCCCCACCTGTGACATATGGAAGTTTCCCAGGCCAGGGGTCAAATTGGAGCTCCAGCAGCAGCCCTGCACCAGAGCCACAGCAACTCGGGATCCGAGCGGCATCTGCCCCACACCACAGCTCACGTCAATGCCGGATCCTTAACCCACTGATTGAGGCCAGGGATCGAACCCAGATCTTCATGGATACTAGTGCTGAGCCACAAAGGGAATTCCTTTTTTTTTTTCTTTTTAAGGCCGCACCTGCAGCCTATGGAAGTTCCCAGGCTAAGGGTTGAATTGGAGCTGCCGCTGAGGCCTACACCACAGCCATGGCAACAGCAGGCTCCAAGCCACATCTTCGGCCTACATATGCTGTAGTTTGTGGCAATGCAGGATCCTTAATCCACTGAGTGAGGGCAGAGATCAAACCCGCATCCTCACAGACACCATGTTGGGTTCTTAACCCACTGAACCACAATGGGAACTGCCAGTCCTAGCTCCCTTACTTGTTTGTCTTCCTCCTCTGAACCGTGAGCACCAGGAGACAAGAAACTGTACTCCATCCATCTTTGTGTCCCGGCCTCTAGAGCAGCACCTGACACAGACGAGCGGGTGGGCAGTGCATTCGAAATGCGTGAAGTAAGCAGAACAGAATTGGATCCTATGTTCACATTCGATTTTACTGAAGAATTCTTACACTGAGGAGGGGGCAGTCAGTCAACACTTGAATGAATGAATGAATGAATCTTATTGGTCAATATTAGGTTTGGGCTTTTCGTTTCCTGAGAAGAGAGACACCAAAGAACATTCCTTACTCAGCATCCTTTAGGCATCTTTGAGTGGTCTCCTGCTCGTCATAAACTTAGGTTTATCCAAACAGGAATCTGTCCATGTTTTCAGGGTTTTTTGAGGGAGGAAGTAGGTCCTAACAAATAGAGGGGGTGCACGAGGGAAAATTAAAAAAGCCCAAGAATTTTCCATCTGAAGGACTTTAAAATAGAATATGGGAAAGAGCAAAAAAAACTAAGGAAGGTAGAAGAGAGAAAACTCACGGATGTTTGCACCGTACGACCCAGAGGGAAGCGATTCACAGAGTGTGCCTTTCGTTGAGAATGACAGCGCTGTCTTAGTTTGATCTGCTCTCTTCCTCCCCTGCGGTCTCGGCCTGCTGCAAGCCCTTAGAAAGTGTTTTTGAGTTTACTGGCTAGTTCACATCCTCTCACTATTTTCAGTTTGGGGAGTCTAGGTTAAAAACAGTCCAGTGACTTGACTCCATTTTGCATAATTGTCCCTGACTTCTGAGTTCTATATTGAGATCTCCTGACTTTCTTTTAAAATATCATTGCAAGGTTGCCCAGAGTGGGTGTTCATCGTAGGAAACGATTTATCATCAGCAGCAATGAGTCACTCCATCCTGGAATATGTGGTAGTGATGGCTCCTGAGCATCGCCAGCAAATACACTGATGAGCGGTCTGGCCAGGGCGGAGTTACCACCAGCAGAACGGAGAAGCAACCCAAGTCTACTGCTCCCGGTTACACAGGGCTGTCAGCTGTGCCTGCAAGCAGCCCCCCGTGGCATCCATTCTCCATGGCTGATCTTGCAGTCCATCCATAGTCCAGACAGGCCTCACAGGGACCCAGAATTTAACTCCAGTGACAAGTTAAATCCTACTAGAACAAACTGTGTGGTCTGGTGCCAAATTCCTTTGCCATAGAGGAACTTGGCTCTAATAAATAGTGCTTGAAATTCAGCCATCAGTGGGACTTCCTGCCATATGGAGTTTGTGTGTGTGTGTGTGATTGGTATTTCTTGTAACACAAGTTGACCTGCATCATCCGGGGTCCTGCCGAACTTCCTTTCTGAGCATGAATGTCTCAAGAGGCCTGCTTACTCAGGCTATGACTTCGAAAGAGTCCTTCCATTTTAAACTCTTTGGTAACAAAGATAATGTTGATACACCAAAGGGGGAAGGCTCAACTTTCACAAAGAAGCGGTCTGTAGGTTTCTCTAATCACAAAAGGCAAACTAGGCTTCGATTTGTGAAATAGGCCAACTAGACATCAATGCTGAAATCTTTGGGGAATTTACACACACACACACACACACACACACACACACACACACACACACACACAAATGGTACAACTGGTATACCGTTACGTCTCACGGTACAGCCTCATCTGTAGATACCCCTTTCAAATCTTTTTTGCATTTTTTGAGGAAAGGCATTAGAAAGTCCCTGTACATCTATGAGATCCCAAGATCATGGCTTTGCTATGTGCCGTTTAGCACCTAGGAATAATCTATTGTTCCAATAAGAAGGCTCTTATGAGTACAGGGCCCACTCTTGGCTACACTCTGAGGATGCACTGAGGAGGAGGACGGAGTTCTGATCCTTCCTTGAGAAGTTTGCAGGCTAATTAATGAAACAAGAGAGCCGAGGAGGTGTGATCCGTTGTGATTCCTGGTGCTGCGAGAGGCACACAGCAGATACTTGAAACGTCTTGTTGATTTATTTTCAGATACACAACCAAGCCAATAACAACACCCAAACTCTGGCCTTCTTCTGATTTGTAGATCTACCCTGCACCATTTCTTTAAAAATGAATTGAGGAGTTCCCGTCGTGGCGCAGTGGTTAACGAATCCGACTAGGAACCATGAGGGTGCGGGTTCGGTCCCTGCCCTTGCTCAGTGGGTTAACGATCCAGTGTTCCCGTGAGCTGTGGTGTAGGTTGCAGATGCGGCTCGGATCCCGCGTTGCTGTGGCTCTGGCGTAGGCCGGTGGCTCCAGCTCCGATTCGACCCCTAGCCTGGGAACCTCCATATGCCGCGGGAGCGGCCCAAGAAATAGCAACAACAACAACAACAAAAGACAAAAAGACAAAAGACAAAAAAAAAAAAATGAATTGAATACAGGTTGGCCCCAACTTAATAATAATTTAAGTCAAAGCTTCCTCTGTGTTTTCAGTTCCTAATTCT
This sequence comes from Sus scrofa, assembly GCF_054392235.1. Lineage (NCBI taxonomy): Eukaryota > Metazoa > Chordata > Mammalia > Artiodactyla > Suidae > Sus > Sus scrofa. The sequence continues at coordinate 122,786,361 of NC_139401.1, forward strand.
AAGGGTCTGGGGAATTTGGTTACAGACACAGGAAGAGATTCTTTCAAAGCACTTACATCACCTACTCAGCACGAACTCGGTGCCAGACACTGTACTAACCCTTTAATCATCAGCATAATTCCTTTTATAAATGGGGAAACTGAGCTCAGGAGTTTAAATAACTTGCCAAGGTGACCCAGCTGGTCAGTGGCAGGGTAACAAGGAGTCTCCATCTCTTGGAGCATATAGGGCTGTCTCTTGAACCTAAGTGCTGACCTTAACACGACTGCAAATTTCCATGACTGTTTCTCTTCCTATGACCGAGGAGGCCATCCCAGACTGAAATTTAAAATGTGTTTTACCGAAGGAAAGATGTTATAGATGGTATTTGAGTACGGTTAAAATGAGGCATAAAACAGACAGGCAATGGGCGTTCCCATCGTGGCTCAGTGGTTAACGAATCTGACTAGGAACCATGAGGTTGCAGGTTTGATCCTTGGCCTCGCTCAGTGGTTCAAGGATCCAGCGTTGCCGTGAGCTGTGGTGCAGGTTGCAGATGTGGCTCGGATCTGGCGTGGCTGTGGCTGTGGCTGTGGTGTAGGCCAGCAGCTACAGCTCCCATGAGACCCCTAGCCTGGGAATCTCCATATGCCATGGGTGCGGCCCTAAAAAAAAAAAAAAAGACAACAAATGAGAAGGATGGCTCTCACTCCTATACCTCCCCAAACAGACTCATTTTTAACAAATCTGCTAGATTGTCCCAAGTATCAATGATGGTAAATCTCGACCCCAGAAGTTTAAAGAAGACTGCTGCCTCTCCAAGCTGAGGAGAAAGCGACTGTTCACAGCAAAGTGCACTTCTCTAAAATTATATTCAAAGCAACTAGCTGAGCATATAGTATGCAAAGCCATGGACACTGAACTCACCAGGCCAAAGCCACATAATTCTACCTAGTAGCCAGAGCAAAGCCACGGTATTTTTAGAGCTTTTTACCCCCAACCGCACTGTTTCTTCTTGTCCTCAGAAAGTCCAAAGCAGAGGACAACCCGAGTATGGATATATTCTTGCTGAATCCAGTGAGGCTGCCTGACTAAATACCCTACTGTTCAGTCTAACGGAAATACGAGCCAGCTACCATCATCTAATGCCAAAACAGTTTAGAATTTGCTTTCCTTTCTTCACACACACGTTCAGACTTTTTGACACAAAGAAATGTAGCAGATATTAAAATGCAACTGAAAATATGCTGTGACTCAAGGGACGGCCGCTTAAAGGTAGGGAGTCACTGATTCCAGAAGGAGCTATTTAAAGTGAATGTTACAGAGACTTAATAAGAACTTAATTGGCACAAACCAAATCCAAATGCAAGGAGTAGAGTGAAATCTTTTTCTTCAATGAGAAATATCTTACATGATTCATTACTGGTATGTGGGGGGGGTCATCCTTAATTGTCATCATACTCCTTGGGTTTGATACTTCCGCTTATGTGGATAGGCATTTGGGGAACTCAGAGTTTCTTAGCCCACAGCTCGTAAGCTAAAATGGCTGTGACCGTGACAGATATCAGTTGGCTCGGATTGCTAGCCTGGGCATTGTCGGATGGCCCCCACAAGTCTGGGTGACAGATGTGACCTCCCCTGGAAAGGATGGAGAGAAAAAGAGCCCACCTGATTTTTTTCACCAGTGAACTCCCTGGGGAACCAATACCACTCCCTGCAATTAGGTTAACCAAGGCCAAGCCAAATCACGGGAGGTTCAAATAATTTCCCAAAGGCACAAAATGCCATCCAGTATAGGTGCAGTTAAGGGCTACAGACCCTTCGACCATCGTTGACAGATTCAGCTGGAACCTGGCATCATCATGATCCCAGGAAAGAGGTCAGGACACCCTCCCCAGGCCACCATAACTTGTTAGGGGTCACCTCCTCTTGATCAGGATTCTTGAAGTAATGGATCGTGGAGATGTCTCATCTCTTTCTTAGAAAAAGACTGTCTACTCACAAAGAATCCAAATGGCTTAGAAATGCCACGTCCATGCTCCCTCAGCCCCATTCTGCCCTCCCCCCACCCAGTTATTCTGGCAACACCATCAAACTCGATCTTGACTTTTCCCACAGGACTGTGGTCATAGATCCTTAGGAACTCAAGGGCTTGTAGGGATCACCCAGGCCGGCTGCCTCAGATTTGCACACGAATTCAGTAGAAACCCAGGGAGCTGAAGTAACTTGTCCAAGGTCACTTGGCTAGTTTAGGGCACTCCATTCAGGTGCCCATTGTGTGTCCACTTCACCACCGTGTTCGTCTTAAGATCTAGGACTGACTCTAGGCATTGTGATTCATTGGCATTCTTCTGGGCACCTCGTTAGGGGTGAGAGTTGAGTTAAGCTGTTGAGAATCGGGTAGTGATTAAGGAAGGGAAAACGGATGGGGTTTCCGGAGTCCCGTAGGCTTTTCTAACCCCACCGGGCACGTAGCTCAGGGCCTGTCCTCCTTCCCCACCTGGTACTTGCACTTCCTCAGGTTGCAGGTGGGGCTCCTCCCACAAGCTCTGGGCGTCTTATCTTCCCCTCACCTGGAAACACACGGCCTTAGGCAGGGTCTTTGGCTGCCCCGGGTAGTGATGGGCCACTGGATGGGGAAGACTTGCTCTATTATAGGGAGGGCTTTGCCAGCCTGGCCCATAGCTAGGTCAGAACCAATAGGGGCTCAGTTAGGGCATCTCCAGGTGGCAATGGAATTGCTCTTTGGGGATCCAAGGGACAACACATCTGTCATACGTTGGTATGATGGCAGGTGGGTTAAGGGACAGTAGTCATAGATTCATGTTTGGAAGTAACTTCATACAACACACTTTTCTCCAAGACCCCGCAAATAGGGTGCCACACACGAACCCCTTCTAGCCACTCAGTCTGCTTTGACACATTACAGAGGAAGCCACTTCATCAGAGATTACTGTATTCCTGCTTCTATCATGTGGCTCTAGTTCATTTAGTTTTCCTGAAAACTGTCAGGATAGGCACGGTTATTAACCTCTTTCACAGATATGGAAACTAAAGTTCAGAGTTCGGAAGTCCCTTGTCCCAGGTCAAGAAGCGAGTTGGTGGCAAGATGGAGAGATGCAAACCCTCCTAAAACCGTTTGACTGAAGCCTGTGCACACATCGCAGGACTTTTGAGAAAGAGAATGGGTGAATGAACGGTGTGTGTGAGGGAGAGTGTAGGAGAGAGAGACAGAAAAGGTGGGGGGTGGAAAGGGACGGGACTGGACGGGACGGGATGGGGCGGGGAGCACGGGAGCTCTGTTGTGTTTGATGTGGGGTGGAGACTTAAACTAGATTTCCCACCATCTCAGCCAGCCCAGAGGGCGGGAATCAGTTAAAGCTTTGTAAGCGATGGGACATTTTCAGGTGGAGCAGGATGGGCAGCTGTCTCCCAGGCCAGGCAGACTGACTAACTGCAGAAGCCACGGCTTCACCCCAGGGCACTCAAAGCCCCCCCCTACCCCAGGGCCTGCTCCCCGGGAGGCCTGTCCACACCAGCCCGTCTTTATTCACTCGCTCCTTAGTTCCCATACCCCGGCCCGAGACATTCCAGGGACCAAAGGAAAGAGCGTCTCACTTCTCCTACCTCGACCTTTCCAAAGCAAAAATGCCCTGCCATCCCCCGGCCTGAGCTGGGGCCCTCAAGGCCAGAATTGAATGCCGGCTGCTTGAGCCGCAGCACTAACTCCCCCCCTCCGCGCAAGTTTTCTGGAACCGAATGCAAGCGCTTCTACTGACACTTGACCCCGCACTTTGCAGACCCAAGCTGGGTGTGGCCCCAAGTGAATTCGAAATCGCTAGCCGAGTAGCTGGGCCCTCTGGAGCGCGAGGCATTTGCCGAACCGCCTCGGTCACCAGGGGCGGCGACGCTCAGGCAGCCAGGTGCGCCCCCAAACTCTCTCCCAGGCTCCGTGAGGACCCCGCCCCGCCGCAGCCGGCTCGGGGACAATGGGGTCCAAGTCCTGCCCCAGAGGCGGCTCCGGGGGAGGTCGGGGGAGGGGGCTTCCCAGCCGTGGCCCCTGCATCCTGGGCGGACAAGGACCCTCAAATCCTGCCTCAGCTCCCAGGATCCCCTCATTTCAACAGTGCATTGTACTTGGCGGTATCACAGACATTTTCTCTCCGAATTCTGACGTCGACCCAGTGGAGGGGTAGGTGCTTAGCATTATTCCTAGTTTAAATTGAGGGGGAAACAGAGAGGAGACATGACGCCTCCAGGGCCCACGGCGGGTGGGCAGCAGTCTAGGCGGGACTCTAGATCTTGTGCCTCAGGCCAGGCTGTCGCTGAGGCCAGACTCGGGGGGCAATTGTGTCTCCCTTCCAAAGCCTCTGGAATGTTGGTCCTTCCCTTCCAGCTCCAGGAGCAAAGGGAGAGGTTAGGGACCACCAAAACCGGTTAAGCAAGGAGGCTCCACGGTTGGGTCAAGTTCGTTGCGGGAGGGCTCTACTAGACTCTAAACACCTGGAGGCAGTCACCTCAGCCCTTCAGTTTCCTTGTATGTAAAGTGGGGGCAATTTCATAGGTGCTAAAGACAACGCTGCCGAGCCGCTCCCCTAGATTGCTCTGAACACCATAAATCTTACGAAGTTGTGCATTTTCCAAACGACTCCAGAGTTCAAGGTGAAGCGGGGAAGCTGAAAGAGGAAGCAACTTGGATCTGGCTGGATGGTGATGGGGACAACCAGTTGACGTGATGGAAGTCTAAAAAAATCATAAGCCCAAAGGGCAGACGGGCCAGTGGAGGGTGCACTGGGCAGACAAGACTGAGTCAGTGGGTGGCTTTTTTGTGTGGCCCCATTCGGCAGAAAGGAGCCAGACTGGGGGCGGTGGGCGGAGCAGTGGCCCAGAGGGGACCTTTGAGGGTCCTAAGGCCTCCAGGGCAGAGCACCAAGCCTTTGCCTCAGGCGTGCTCTCCTCCAACCCTCCACCGCGGGGGAGCAAGTCGAGGGGAGGGACAAGTTCCTGCCACCTGCCTCTTGGCAGGGGATGTCGTGAGCGGCGCCGAGGCCGGGAAAGCCGGACGAGAAGCAGCAGGCTGGAAAGCAGCGGCCCCGGCAGCGGCGCACCCGCGGAGAGGTGGGCAGCACCGCCCCGCGGACCAGCATCCCGCCCGCCCGCGGGGGGCTCAGCCGACCGCTGGAATCTTCGCCTAGCGCCTCTCTCCGGCCTGCGGGGGCAGAAGACATCCCACCGAGAAAATGATCACGCGGCAGCAGGGGAAAGGAGCAATTTGTATCTGATGCTCTCGATCCGAGAGATTTTACAACCGGACAGGGATCTCAGCCCGGCCCTGGAGAGCGGGCCGGAGGGCCGTGTCTGCCCACTCTTGGACCAGCCGGAGCTGGTTGGGCCCAGCCTGGGATGGGCCTTGGCTTCTTCGCAGGGGCTTGGATAGCCTTACTTTTACCATTCCCTAAACATGGAAAGCCCCCGCTTTTGAAGAGGCAGCCCGGGAGCAAAGTGGCCCTCTGGCCCCCCCGAGAAGGGTTGCGGTCAGCCCCTTTAGGGGCCCCCCACTCCACCCCCGCTGCTGCTGAGCCACCGTCCCAGTCCTTCAGGATGGTCAGGCTCAGGGACTGAGGCGAGGGGCGCTGCATCGCCGAGCCACCTCCGGCGGCGGCAGAGGCAACCTTCCCACGTGGGCAGGGCTCTGCTGGAAGATAAAGTCGGTTCTGAGGACTGACGGGCTCAAAGCGAGTTTTTAGGAGACTCCATGGGGGGAGGGTAACCGGAAGAGGCAGGAGTCCATGCATTTGCCGGACAAACGTATTTGGAGCCGGCGTCTACCGCAGGAGCCCAGGCACTGAGCCTGATGCCCTCGAAGGACCCTTCCTTTCACACGGGAGAGACCCAGGCCTGGACAGGAGCCAGGATCGGCCCAACGTCAGTCAACTTGCAGGAGCCTAGCTGAGACTGGAAGCCAGCTCCTAATTCCAACTTGAACGTTGCACTTTACTGTCCCTCCTCTTAAAGGGACACACCCCATCACACACCCTGTCACACACCCACCTTCCCCACCCTCTGAGCCAAGCATTAAATCAAAAAGGCGGAGGCCAGCCACCTTGCCTGTCCGGGAAGCAGTAAATCCGAAGCTCCCGGGCCTCTGGCCCTGATTGCCAGCCGCTTCCCTGGGTACGGCCTAAGACAACAGCTCCCAGTGGTGGTGGCGCAGGCGGGGTCTGCAAGCCGGGGAGAGCTGCGGCTGCTAGAGGTAGATGCTGTTGGCAAGGCTCTAGGTTCCGTCTGGGCTTCCTGGGTTGGCTGTGGGACCCTCAGCAAGGGCTGGTACCCAAGCAGTGGAGAGAGTCTTGGGGCGGACCAGGGTGGCAGGCGGCAGCCAGGGGCAGAACGAATGCTGGTTTTGCTTCAGGCTTTTCCGCCAGTGTTGGGGAGCCACTGGCTTCTCAGCCGCTGGTGGCTTGTCGCCCTCGTGCCTGGGAGTGCTGGTCTCCCTGTCGCGGCTGTTGGCAAACTGCCTATTACAGCCGTCGAGTTCCCACTTGAACTGCTGTATGACTGGAAGTAGAAACCTAGACGCTCACCCCGCAGCCCCAGAGCCATGATGCAATTTAAAAGAAGGTCAATAACGTGTTCGCTGGAGACAAGCAATTCGCCGCATCAAAAGAGCCCATTATTTTCAGGATCTCTCTCTCTCTCTCTCTGTACATACATCTATGCTGAGATTTCACTGCGCTGGCCATTGCATCCAGCATTTCAGAAAAGTCCGTGTGATCTGCTGCTCAGAGACAGACACTGGTGTGGTCTGCCAGTCACGGCAAAATCCCAGCCCCTGTCAACTTGCTAAACCGAGACAGGTGAACCCCCTGGCACCTGCCTCCCTCCCGTCCACAGGCTTCTTCCGCCCCTGCGCTTGCCTTGGGGCCACCTGCGCACTTGCACAGCCCCACCCTTTGTCTTACAGAGCTGGGAAGGGGGGCACTGCCCCAACACAGGCTTCCCGCAGGCTCCTCGGGCGTCTCCGAGGGCACCAGGCAGAGGTGACTTTCCTCCCTACGGGGGCGCGGGGCGGGGGGGGGGAGGGCACATGAGAGAGGGAGTCCGGGAAGGGAACCCTGGAGACGCTACCAATCCACGGGGCCCGCGCTCCACGGACGGGGCTGTGAAGACAAGATGAGGGGGGCCGGGGGCGGGGGGCGGGGGGCGTAGGGCGAGGGCTCCAGCTGATCGTCATCCCAACCGGCGCGTGGAACTCGAGGCCAGGCGGAAACATGGGAGGTGGGCTGGGGACTTCTTCTCCCCTCGTTTTAGAGTCAGTCTGAGCATCTGGTCGTCACTGAGGAGACCCCTGGGGAGGGGAGGGGTGCGCAGCTATTTCCTTTCTGTCCAGAGAGAAGGCGGGGGTGAGCAAAGATTCAGGGGAGCTGAGCACTCGTCTCTCCAAGCCCTTGGCTCCTGGATGGACCCAGGCCCCTCCCATCAATAGGCCCTTGGGGGGATGCTAAGGAAGGAAACTGGCAGGTGGGGTATGAGGTGCTGCCTGGGCGCTGGAGGGGCAGCCCGTGGAAATCGAACCCGTGCAAGGAGGGCGCGTGTCTTTGGAGACTAGGGCGCGTGTGTATCCGTGTGTGTGAGAGACAGTGAGAGAGACACGGCCAGAGGACTAGGAGACAGAGAAGCAGAGTGGACAGATGGAGCACAGGGGACTGTTGCGAAATGCAGAGTTTGATCTATTCTACGAGTGCCTAAATCTCGCACAGGTTTCACTTGCTCATCCCCTGAGACCTTGGCCAAACCGCATTCTCCTGGTTCAAGTTCGAAGTGGAACGGAAAACAAAAGCAGGCAACGGTTCCGGCGCTGCCGGAAAGGAGCACCACAAAGCCTCCTCTCGCGTCTCCCCTCCCGGGGCCGGGGAGCCGATGTGAAGATCAAAAGCTTCCACATCACCCCGGCGGGGCGCGCCCCCAGCCCTGACGGAGGCTGACTGAAGGGTGGGGGCACCGGGGGAGGGAGGAAATCCGTGGGACTCTGGAGCTGGGCGGCTCCTGCCAACCCTTCTCTGCATCCTGGGAAGGCGCGGGCGTAGGCCCGTCCCCTCCTGGGTTCTCGGCAGTGGTTTGGGAGTTTATATTTGGCCTTTCAGGGCCACCCGCGCCTGGCCCGCGGCTCCATGGCCCATTGGTCCAGTTAGCGTCCTGACCGGGGAACTGCAGGCTCTGCCCGGCCCGAGGCCACCGGTTCGGTCCTATCCGTGGGCATCTGCAGCCGAGCCCCTCTTTGAGGGCGAGAGCTCTGCGACAGCTGCCGTGGTTTGGTGGCCCCTCCGGGGCGGGAACGGCCTTTCCCAGAAGGCTGGGGAAGTCACCCGAACCTCTGGACCTGACGGGCCAAGGAGAGGGGGACTTAGAGGAGAAACCCGAGCCTTGCTGGGAACCAACGCCCTCGCCTAAACCCGGGCGAGCGAGGCCAAGAGACCCCTTCAGCGGGGCTCTGGGCCCTGCCTCCTCCGCCAAGCTCGCGCGGAGGTGCGTCCCGAGGGCCCCCCAGCTCCCCGCAGTCAAGGTGCAGCGCCGGGCTGCGCTGGGTCTTGCTTTCCCAGGACAGACCTGCCAGGAAGGCGGCTACTGAGCCTCGCCGATCCAGGCCAGGGACTGCCAGGTGGAAGCTGTCGTGCGGCCGTGACAAGCCGGGTCCCCCCACCCCCCCAGCATTGACCCGAGTTGACGCTGGGATACCCCCGCGAAATGACCGCCACGTGAGAAAGCCTGGGCCGCGGACAATGCGCCGGCGCCTCGTTAGGGCCGGGCGGGCGCTCGGGGAGCCAGGCCTGCACTGTCCGCGGCCTCATCATTCATTTCCCTGGACGTGCTGGTAAAAATGCATCAAAACAGGCTGCGGAGCGCGGTATAAAAGCACAGCGGGATGAGCTGCTTTCCAAAAAGGATCTCGGTGATTGGACCGGGCTCGGTGTGATTGACAAGAGCTTAGTTTGGAAAAGGGAAGACACGCAAGCTTTCACAGCGGGATCCCTTTTCTAAAATATATCACACTAGCCTTTGAAAAGCGCCGCACACTATAAGGAAATAGCGTTTCACGGCTCGCTTTATGGTGCGATGACATTTCTTTAAAACACAGCGAAGATCAAAAAAGGGAGAGAGAGAAATAAAATGTGTTGCAAACACAATGTTTTAATTAGTTTATTCTGTGCGATGCTTTTATCTGACGTATACATTGCGGGTTCCCCTTTAATTAAACAGCCCCTCTCAAGCGGCGGCGGGCGAGGGAGGGAGGCCGGGCGCTGCGCCCCCTTCGTTCCCTTTAGGAAAAGCGGAGAGGCCGGCCGGCCCCCGAGCCAGGCTCGCAGGCCCTTGGGCCCTCCGGGCCGGGATCGGCAGGCGGAGGCTTCGGGGCTGCGGGAGGCGGCGGGACCGGAGCGCCCCGCGGAGGCCGAGAGGAGGGAGGGGAAGGAGAGCAGCCGAAGGGAGGCGGTTTCTCTCCCCAGGGACGAGGACCGGGCGCAGGCCGTCCGAGGCGCCCGGGCTCGGCGCCAACCTCCCCGCCTCCCCCCGCGCCCCCCGCGGGCGCGGCCGCCGTCCCTCCGCCCCGGGGCCTCTCGAGGCCCCCGCTGGGCCGGGGGGCGGGACAGCGATGGGCACCAGGAGACGCTCTGGGGTCTCTGCCCACTCCTCGACTTCCGGCTCCTTGGCCCTTGGCGGCTCCCAGAGTAGCGGATCCTCTGTCCCGACCAACAGGAAGAGGCGACTTCGCCAGCATCCGCTCCCTGAAAGCGCGGGCGCCGCGGGCGCTGTTCTAAGTGGCGCCTCAAGAAAGGCCGGGGAGAAGCCGATGGGAGGATGTGCTGGGAGCCCAAGCAAGGCACGTTTCTTACACACACACACACACACACACACACACACACACACACGGGACACCCTTGCTTCTCGGGAGGCTCTGCAGACTTGAGCGCCACCGGTAACCCCCTTCTCCCTCTCACACGCGCCTCCCCGGTGGCCCCGCTTCCGTCGCAGCCCCGCCCTGGAGCCGAACACCGAGCAGGCCCGCTGCACTCACTCCCCACGGCATTTGCAGCTCTGGCTGGTAGGTAGTGATGGCAGGCGTGCTGTGGCCTGACACTCCGACGGTATTGTTTGCTCATTCTCCGGTGAGACAAGACAACAAAGTATAAACCTGTGGAGTAGGAGGGAGGCCGAATTAGAGGTGTAGATTTAACCCTTTAGACAGACCCCAAACTCAACCCTATAAATTGATGACTGGTCATAAGACCTCCTCTCCTGTGAAGATTTGTTGCTTTGGCTGGAACTGGGAATGAAAGTCAAGGTTTGCAGCCTGGGAGCGGGGCTGGGGGTGAGGAGACCCACCTCATGGCCGGGATGCTGCCCTTCCAGCTTTTGCTCAGAGGAAATTTTCCTTCTGACCTCACTCCACTCAAGGAAATGAGACTGAAGGCAGGATGGGCTGCCGAATACCTCTGCAGCCCGTGTGGCTCTGCGAGGCGAGGAGGGCTGCAAGGTTGCCTTGCTTGGGGAAAGAGGAGGACCACCAAATATTTCTCTAAGTCTTGCGGTTTAAATATTGGTATTTGCATAAAGGTCCGAAATTTTCGCTCTTCAATATCAAGGACTCCTTTTCCAATCATGTACACTCTCTATGTGATGAGCAGCATCTGATCTGTTTGGATGGAAACGTAAAAACCACTGCAAAGCCCATTTGATAATAATCAAAATAATTCACTTATAATATGGTTTCCATGAATCCCAAAATTCACTGTTACGGAGCAGAGGCACAGTATGCGCTCTCCAGTGTATTATCCTCTAAAGGCTCTTTTCTTCATGAATGTATTTGTGACGGCTCTGCATTACAAAAACAATCCACAGAAATTAACTGACATGTGTGATGACAACGAAGTGCCAAACCCACTTCGAGAACAGTCTGTCTCCTAACTTCTTTTGAGCATTACACTCGAAATAATCATTTGAACCTACCACGGCTGTCGAATAACAAGAGAGCTCCAGATGTGAAGTTCATGCATGGAACCCGCTGCAAAGCCCTCTCCCACGCAGCTCGTCTCTCTACTCCCCCTCCCTCCCTTCCCCTCTGTGATCCAGGGAGTTGCAGAGTTGGAAAAGTAATAATAATAAACTTAAGCCTCCAGTTGTTACAGTGTGATCTTTAAAACTGCTTTAAAGCGGCCAGAAGGGAAGCAATCTTAAAGGAAGCCCTCGGCCTTAAAGACTTGATATTGCAAAACAGGACAAAAGAAAAATATAATGGAAGAAGCCATTCCCCAGATTAAGAAACTAAGAAACTCTGGAGTTCCCACTGTGGCTCAGTGGTAACGAACCTGACTAGTATCCATGAGGACATGGGTTCAACCCCTGGCCTCACTCAGTGGGTTAAGGATCTGGCGTTGCCCTAAACTGTGGTGTAGGTCTCAGACAGAGCTCGGATCCGGCTTTGCTGTAGCTGTGGCTGTGGCCTGCAGCTGCAGCTCCAATTCGACCCTTATCCTGGGAGCTTCCATATGCCATGGGTGAGGGCCTAAAATGACAAGAAAGAGAGGGAAAGGAAGAAAGAAAGAAAGACAGACAGACAGACAAAACTAATAAACTCAAGCCAATTTCTTTTTCTCTCACCAAAAGAGAAACTCTTCCATAAAAGTTCCCTTTGAGTATTCATCCTAGCCAACCCCAGTAACATATCTGGGTTGGAAAAGACATAACTAAGAGAGGCATGCTTTTTAAAAAAGTAATAAATTCCAAAAGTTACCCCAAACTTCCAAGCAATCAACACAGTATTCATGCAATATTCATTCTAAAGCTTCAAGTCCCAGCATTTGTTTTGGGGGCAGTAAACATTTTGCTGGTCCCTGTGCGAGACAGAGTCATTGTGTGACATCACTTGCTCTTATCATCTCCCTCACAGCACCTCAGACAGCTGCGGAGAGCAGGCAAGTTCTACTTTTTTTTTTTTTTTTTTTTGAGTGAAACCAGCTAATGTATGATCCTGTGGATTTTTTTAGAATGTTTTCTACGAAAAAAAAGGTTCAGCTTCAAATTACGCTGCAACTTGAGCTGCAACCACTTGCCCCTGCCTCTCCCTGCTTTCCACAACTTCAAGGAGATGTCCCTGGAGCCTGAACCAAACTGCACACTCCCTGGACAGCGCTGTTCCTTGGAACTGTCTAGAACCTGAGAGGCATAAGGCTCCCTTCCCTAGCTGTGGGGAGTCCGCCCAGGGCAGGGAAGGGGGAGCAAAGAAAGTATTCCTGAGAAATGCCCCCCCCTTCTCCTTTCCTCTGGAAGGAGGACAGGACTGGACCGGGTAAGATGGAGAGAAGTAGGATCCATCGGACCGGCTCTTTTGTTTAAGTGGCTCCATCTCTCGCTGTCTTCCCGTGGAAATTTTGTCCCGTGACAGCAAGAGCGTAGCTCTCTTGAAATAAAAGAAATGGGACCAGGCCCAAGAGCAAATCATTCCTTTTCTCTTTCTTTCTTTCTTTCTTTCTTTCTTTCTTTCTTTCTTTCTTTCTTTCTTTCCTTCTTTCTTTCTTTCCTTCTTTCTTTCTCTCTCTTTCTCTCTCTCTTTCTCTTTCTTTCTTTCTTTCTTTTCTTTGGCTTTTTAGGGCTGCACCCACGGCATATGGAGGTTCCCAGGCTACAGGTCAAAGCGAGCTACAGCTGCCAGCCTGTGCCACAGCTGCAGCCACAGGATCCGAGCTGCGTCTGCGACCGATACCGCAGTTCACGGCAACGCCGGATCCTTAACCCACTGAGCGAGGCCAGGGATCGAACCTGCAACCTCATGGTTCCTAGTCAGATTCGTTAACCACTGCGCCACGACGGGAACTCCCAAATCATTTCTTGATTAGAAACTTTTGATTTCCTCCACCTCAGACCAGGGCATGGCAAGGGTGCCTTCCTGGAAAGCAGAGAGTGAGGCAGGAGTTGAAGGCGAGGTTCTTCTTCATGGGAACATCTGGTGGCAAAGGGAAGAGAAGGCGACAGCAGTCTGCAGTGGGGACTCCAAGCTGACCCTCAGCACACCAAGTTGGGGTGCCTGAGACCTGGGATGGTTGCAGGCTGGGAGTAAAGGCGCCCCAGATAATCCCCTACTCTGCTCAGTGGTTCCCTCATTCCAATCGCCTGGGGAGCTTTAAGACTTAGGAATATGCCACCCCTCCCCAGACCCGTGCGTCAGAAGTTCTGGGGTGGTTCTGGGTATCTGAATATTTCAAAGATCCCCAGGAGATTCCACTGTGAAGCCAGGCTTTCCAGCTCTGGGAACCCTGGCTCCATGCTGTTGCTTCTGGAGCAAAAGGCAGCCAACTCCTCCCTCTTCCAAATTTGAGGAGGTGTGATGTCTGCAAAGAAAACAAGATATTGCAATTTAACTCTTTGAGAACCACAAAAATAACAGATCAGGCCAGAGTTAGAGCTTTTCAGCATGTGCACAAAGGGAATGGGTCCCCCTCCAGGCCTAGGGGGCGCTCTAGAAACTGGGGAGGTCAGCAAGTGTGCTCCACTCTTCTCAGTGGTAAAGAGCCAGATAAGCCACCCAGAAAGCTAGATGGCATCCAAAGGTAGTGCGAGTGCCCTTGGTTTCAGACAAACCTAGAGGCCAAGGCTACTTCAGGAAGAAGGCAGACATGAGAAATAAGAATTAGTGAGCTTTTTGGAAAGGGGGAACGAGATATTTGGATGAGGGGGGTAGAGAGGTCTTCTGGAATGTTCTTGAGGCCCCTGAGCTGAGGACAGATTCGGCCTGTGGAACTAGTACTGAGGGAGTGAGGAAAAGAGGGTTCCAGGCCTTGTTTTTTTCACCTTCATTTTAGAGGTAGATAGATAAGGACCTCTATCAAGATATACGGATGGGGCGGGGAAGCAGGAGAGGAGGAAAAACGCAAGTCTGCTGATAAAATGTGCCTCGCCAGGGCCTTGGTCTTGAGGAAAACTTGACCTTTTACCCTGGAAGGCTGCAGTGGGCTTCTGCACAAACGGTGTTGGCTGAAGTGTGTGTGTAGAGGTTGGGAGAAGGACGGGGCTGGGCAGGGGGACCCCAGACGCTGCCACCTCCTCCTGTGGACAGCCTTCAAGGACCCAAATCAAAAGTGAGAGAGGAGGAGAGAGGGCAAGGCACAGAGGTCTTTGGGGGCCCGGTCCACGTGGAACTTGGACCCTGGGGTGAGAGCTCAGATGCAAACTAGGAAAGGAAAAGCAGGATGGACCGCAGCCTCCCCTCCCCTTAAGGGCAGCAAGAGGTCACCCCCTGGGGCCTCGAGGCCGGTTGGCCGTGCATGGGCTCTCAAGGTTCCCGGTGCACCGGCTCTTCCGCAACATCCGCGACCTCACAAGCCTGTGGTCAGTAGCTGCACGGAGTTTCCTTCAAGCGGTTAAGGACCTGCTCTAAGAGGAGAAGCCTGAGCCATAGGGGGCGCAGTTTGGGAGTGGCAGCCGGGAAGGTGCTAATCCCAGAGTTCCGTTGCCCCTTCCCCCCTTCCAAGAGCGGAAGCTTTCTCTAGACAGGGCCGGGAGGGAGCTCCTTTTAAATGCTGTGCCCTCCACACGCTCTCAGTGAGACGGCTCCTGGTTCCCGGTCCTCTGGTCCTCTCGAGGCCCTCTGGCATCCTCCCGGAACCGGAATGGGAATGCCACCAGGTCTTTCTTGGGCTTGCTGGGGTCGGAGTCCCCAAGTTGATTTTCCACAAATGGCACTTGCGGCAAACCCTAGGTGCAAGAGGTCCTACTCTCTGCACCCCCCTGGGCACGCGATACCTGGTCAGTGTGTCTCCATGTTGGGACAGGTTGGCTCATCTAGGCCTGTGTAGGCCAGACGCCTGAATCCTGGTGTTACAAGATACAGGCCATCCGGTTAAATTCAAATTTCGGGAGTTCCCGTCGTGGTGCATCGGAAACGAATCCGACTAGGAACCATGAAGTTGAGGGTTTGATCCCTGGCCTTGCTCAGTGGTTTAAGGATCCCGCATTGCCGTGAGCTGTGGTGTAAGCTGAAGATACGGCTTGGATCTGGCATTGCTGTGGCTGTGGTGTAGGCCAGTGGCTACAGCTCCAACTCAACCCCTAGCCTGGGAACCTCCACATGCCGCAGGTGTGGCCCTAAAAGCAAAAAAAAAAAAAAAAAATTTCAAATTTCAGATGAAGAAGGAATACTCTCTTGCCATAAGTATCTCCCTTGTGATATGTGGGATATACTTACACCCTTCGAAAATCACTGTTTATTAGAAATTCAAATTTACCCGAGTTCCCTGATGTCTATGCTAAATCTGGTGGTCCTTCCAGACTGGAGTGGCTGCTGTGTGGAGGAACTGTTTGACTCTGTTTGCCGGCCCGGGGCCAGGTTCGAAGATGAAGTATAATTCACCAAAATGGAATCTGAGGAGACAAAGGTTGAGGGCGCAGAGGAATGGTAACCTGGTAGAGAAATAGGGAGGAGAGGGCTAGAGTCTGGGAGGAAAAAAGAGGAGGGAGAGACATACACACCTAGGGGGAGAAGCCTCCTGGAATCTTTATCGTTGTCAGAGTAGGGGGCCCAGGAGAAGGAGAACTGGGCGCGGCTTTCTTTCCTTTTTTTTTTTTTTCTTTTTCTTTTTTTTTTTTTTTTTCTTTTTGCCTTTTAGGGCCGTACCGGACTAAGGGTTGAATGAGAGCTGCAGCCGCCGGCCTACGCCAGAGCCACAGCAACGCCAGATCCAAGCCTGCACCACAGCTCACGACAACACTGGGTCCTTAACCCACGAAGCAGGGCCAAGGATCGAACCCACAACCTCATGGTTCCTAGTTGGACTTGGACTCTTTATCTTAAGCCACCTTTCTAGTTTAATGGAGGGGAATTCAGGGGGCCGGCCTAAAATCCTTGCCCAGAGGTATTGGCTGAAGGCCTGTGTCCATGGGAGAGAGGGCGTGGGCATGTGGGTGTTTCTGGGAGACCCAGAGGAGAGGGATGACGTCCAGGCCCTGGCTGAGGAGGGGCAGTTGAACTGGGAAAAGCTGACCTCTTTTCCTCAGAGCCCCCCAGGCCTGGGGAGCGGGGGAGCCTTCCCTCGGGCCTCCTGAAGGCAGGCCGCTCAAGGGCCGAGCCTGGACTCACATGCCTTGCTGGCTTGGGCGGCTGCAGTTGCCCCTCAGGGCTCAGTCAGGCAGAAAGGGTCAACAAACTGTGTATCTCTGGCCAAGAAGAAAGACAATAAAACCACCCTCGGGGTCAGAGGTCGCGCGGTCTCGGCCTGAGACGTTCACAGCTCTTCTTCCTTCCTCCTCTCTCCCGGCCCCTCGTTCTCCCTTGGACTCTTTACTCTTTTTCCGAAGCCAAAGTTATCCCCGGAAATAATTGAGGTGTGAGGCTGAAAAAAATCAGGGCATGCAAAATGAAGCTTGGAAAGTAGGGGAGTGAGAGTGGACAAAGGCCGCCGCTTAGGGACACGGGGCTTCTGTGAGGCTGCTGTCCAACCTCTAGTCCACGGATCAGCAAACGTTTTCTGGAAAGGGCCGTATAGAAAATACTTAGGCTTCGCGAGCCATATTCAGTCTCTGTAGCATTATCTCTGCACCCCCTTCCTTCTCCTCCTCCTTCTTTTTCTACTTCTAACTCTTTAAAAGTTTTTTTTTTTTTTTAAATCTTAGTTCCTGGGGCCATACAAATACAACAGGCTATACGGGCCAGATTTGGCTTGCAAGTTGCCAAATCACATTCAAGCGAAAAGTTAGTCTAATTCACTCCCACTCTGTCCTGTTGGAGGGGGGAGGAGAAAAGGGCCCCACGTTTTGTTTTTAATATCCAAGCCCATTCCTCCCATCCCTTCACTGGGAAAGGACTAGATGAGTGACTCCAAACTTGATGCAGAATCCACAGGCAATTTGATTTTGCAAAATGCCATTCCTGACTCTACAAAGTTTCCTGGGAGTTGAATGAACAAGGGACAGCATTTCTTTAGTTGGCAGGAGCTCCCACCCTCAGTTTGGGCCCAAGGGAAGATAACTCAGTAATGCAGCATCTGCCCCCAGGGAGAAGGGGAGGAGGAAGAGGGAGTCGTGGGAGAGGCCTGGGCTAGAAAAATGGAGCTGGGATGGCAGGAGGCCCAGACCTAGACACCAAAGGTGAGAGACACTGCCAGAAGCATGATGTGGTCTGGAGGTACCCCTCCTGTCACCTTGGGTGCAGGATCCTGTCTCGAAACAGGGAAGTGAATGGATAAATACCTCTGGATGGTCAAGGCTTCCCTCCACTAGTTTTGGAGCCGAAATCATTTACATTAGAACTAATGGAGCATTTAGCAGCTGGAAGGAACTTGGAGACCTGGGTAAATGAAAGCTCCAGGATGTCACACAAGCTTTGCACCCCAAATCCATTCTCCTTCCTCCATCTCTTCAGGTCTCTGGGCAAGGACTTGGAAACATACATCGGATGCACCGTTGTGTACTTCTGCCCTGCCTGGCTCTCCCTCTCCCCTTGCCTGGGCACTTCCCACCTACGAAGGGTTCTGATCCGAAGGGAAGGGTATTTCTTCCAATGTGACTTGTCCTTCTGGCACCCAGAGCCACTGCCACTGTACCTTAGAGCCTGGAGGCTAACATCTAGGCACCCCCAGGGCAAGAAAGGGACTTATGAGCAGCAGGACCTGGTGGGCCAGGACCACAGCTCACCGTGAGCCTCGCACCCAGACTTGGCTGGTGACAGAGCACTGCCCACTGCCTAGGGTTTCACTCCATTTCCAGGGCTCTCTTCACAGTCTCAACCTGGATTCTGATAGCTCTGGTTCAACTCCCTGCCTTCCTCCAAGTTCAACCCTATTTACTTCAGCTTGTGTGGCTGAAGTTCAAGTATCTCTTTATCTATCTACCTCTCTATCTATCTGCACAGCCTTGATTGACAAGTACAATGAATGAAAATGTCTCATTCCTGCCTGGTTTGCATTTCATTACATTGGGCAGCGATATGCTTTGGACTGCAGAGGACAAAGACAGGACAGATTTTTTTTTTTTAAGGATTGGTTAACAATATCTATTTGTTCATTCTATATTGAAATTTGAAGGTATTTAGGACTCATACAATTTTCGTCAAGTGATGAGAGGGCAGCGAAAACTATGATGAAGCCAATAAAACCTGGAGCCCAAATGAGCGGTTGTCGAGAGTGTCCGCAGGTCCCCGAGCTCCAGAGATCGATAGTTTAGCTCGGACCCTGAAACCAATTAAGAGCTTTATCTTAGCATAAAAATAAAGAGGAGTTACAAATGCATTCCTTTCCCAGCTTTCTTCCCCCTTCATTTTTTATTGCGATTTGCAGTTTTTCTTTTTAAAGGATCTGGGACTCAGAAGAGAGGGTGGGGATTTCTGTAAAGTGTCGTTTACCAGGGGGGGAAAATGCGAATAATGGTGAGTTTCAAGGGCATGTTTCAACGAGAAACACTTTGTGCTTCACTAGGAAGAGGCAGGGGCACCAAATTCAGCGTCTTGGAATAATTCCCTTCCTGGACTCAAAGATTCATTTATTGAAATAAATCAGGAAGCATTGACAGAACGGAAATCCGCTTGCTGGGTTTAAAGGGTCTTTAAAATGTTGCGAGTGTTAGATTGCAAGTCTTTTCTAAATACAAAACAGAAGAAAAGACCGCAGTGTTTCCCTTGGACTTAAAATTGCTAGGTCTCCGACTTAGGATAATTTCACGTCCGCCACAGAAAATGTGTTTAGGAAGAAATTCTGCCCGATAGCACAACTGCTGTACATGTTTTGCTTTTTTTTTTTTTTTTTTTTTTTTTTTTTTAAGTAGGCTGGATCTGGATGGAAGAGAAAAGTGCTGCAGAGTGGGGCTCTGGGTTATAGGGAGAAATCAGTTCATCCCTACTGCCCTCCGGACCTTCTCTGTCCCTCCTGCTTCTCCAAGATGGATCCTAAAATTCGGGCTCAAAAGCTTTGCTCATTTGGCAATGATCAGTTTCTCTGATACACTTATTGCTTCAGATTTGGGCATGAAAATAAATCTTTTTTTCCTATTTACTGTTTGAACTCTGTGTGAGGGAAAGGATCCCATTATATTTCCTATCCATACAGACATGTGGATATTTAGACCAGACCACATACAACTGGGGGACGCATAAAAGAGATTTATTGGTTAATTTACGCCGCCTAATACACATGTAAACTCCAGTAAGCCCAAGCTGCCGAGGGAGCCTTGGTTCTAGCGTAAAATAAGAACCACGACCCCTGGGTTCGAGTCGCCCTGCCCTGCGCGCTGATTCCGTTCTCCACCTGAAAAACGAAGAAACCAGAACTCGTTTCTGCCCTGCCCCAGCCTGCGTGCAGAAAAAAACTTTTCTTCGCTTGCCACTTTCCGCCACCAGTCTGCTCTCAGACTCAGCTCCCTAAAGCCCCCTGTCCCCCGAAGTTGTTCCCAGGGTCTCCACTGCAAAGTGAGTTGAGGGGTGGGGGCTGCAGGTCATCTGTAAAACTTGGCTTATGATTATTATTGCCCAACAGGAGTGCTTTGCTTGGGGGGGGGGAGTCGATTTCTTAGGCAGTAACTTGCCATCTCTGGAGATATTTCGCTTTCTATCGTGTTTTAAGGGTCAGGGTTCCCCCTCCCCCCAAAAGGAAACCGCCACCCAAGCCAACCGAAATAGAATTCGAGATGGCCTGTCTCTGCCCTGCTGCTCACAAAGTCCCCAGCCTCGTCCTCTTGAGGGCATCTGGGGTTCCCGCGCCCCACCAAGCAACGCCACCCCCTGAGTGGCACCCGCGGGCTGGGCCGGGCTGCCCCAGGAAGCCCGGGGGTTTTGGCCTGGCTGAACCGCTTCAGGTCGGCCCCTTAACAAGCGTTCCCCCCTCCCCACTTCTCCGTTGATGATCTAATTGAATTATGCCTTTTTGTTCCAGGGACTACAGAGCACGTGCTGGAGGCAATTAATTATCGGAATGTGGCCATATCCAAACGGACACTGGGCACCGGGTAGGTCAGCGGCGGCGGCATCCCCTGCCCTGCGCTCGGGACCCCTCCCCCCAAAGGGGCAGGCGAGGCTCCCTCGGCCGCCCTCTTCCACCGCTCCTCGCCCCGCTGCCCGCTCCGACTCCCAGTCGCGCGAGGCCCTTGGTTCTCGGGGTACCAGGCGAGGTTCCCCGAAAACCTTCGCATCAGCGCTGGCCGGGCTGGGGTCCGACAGCCACCTCTTCCCCGCTCCGGAGCCCCGAGCCCCGCGCTCTCCTCCGGATTGGCGCCAGGAGGAAATCCAAACTTTTTCAAACCAACTCTGCGCCCAGGGTCCTTGGGGGGGTGGATGGGAGGTGAAGAGAGGTAGCAGGAAGGCAGAATCTAAAGGGGGAAGGGAGGAGAAAGGGGAAAAAGAAAGAAAAGCAATCCTCCCTTTTTTGTAAACCTGACTCCAGGGAATTCATTTGCATGATTTAGGCGTATTTGTTCTTCCCTGACCGCTCCCCCCCCCCCCCGCCCCGCCAAGAAACCCTCGGCTGAGCGACACTGAAACCAAGTCTTGGAGAGCCTATTTTCAGTAGATGTAATAATTGAAGTCTGCAGTGACCTCACCTTCCAACCTGGGGAGAGAGCTCTGATGCAGAGGGAGAATTGGGGCGAGTTTGAAGGGAGGGGGTGACT
This sequence comes from Sus scrofa, assembly GCF_054392235.1. Lineage (NCBI taxonomy): Eukaryota > Metazoa > Chordata > Mammalia > Artiodactyla > Suidae > Sus > Sus scrofa. The sequence goes on from NC_139401.1 coordinate 122,806,980, forward strand.
ACGGTAAGTGTGCCGCCGGCAGGGTTTCCCCCCAGCAAACTGGCAAAGAAAGAAGAAGTCTGGACCAGGCCAGGCGGAATGGGGGGCAGGAAGTGAAAGGCTGCAGTTAAAAAGCGCTGCTTGAGGCGGTCTCTCCTAGCGCCTCTGAACTTGATCAGATGTTCTGTTTCCTACAGAGAGATGGCGGCCTGGCTGCGAGGCTGCCTCAAGGCGCAGACTTTGGGGCTCGGCTCTCTTCGGGGTGTGACAATTACAGCCATCTTTCTCTCCGCCCTTTCACTCTCCTGCATTCTTTGCAAATGCCGGGCCGGACAAAAAATGAGTGGATTTATAGCCCGGTCTGAACCTGGTTATTATGTCCAGAAAGACCTTGCACCAGACAGGAGAGGGGGCGGTGATCCCACACACAACCCTGGAAAGTCAGTCCTTAATGGGTGAGAAGTTCCCGAGGTCACTACGTGCTTCTCCGGGTAGAAGTAGAAGGGGGCGAAGCCTTGGCAGTTCTGGAGGGAAGAAAATTCCACCTCTCAATCCCCATTCCCGCCTCCTACTTTCGCATTTGAAAATGTTGAGAGTTCGAAGTTGATTAACCCCGTGGTTTAAACAGGGCACAGATCCTGTGTGTCTAGTGAGCTTGCTGTGCAATGTGTTAGTGTGCTGTGTGCACGTTTTGGGTACACAGGCTAAGTGTACTCTGTGCATGTCTAGCATCTGTGCTTCTGCATGTGTTATGGGTGTACACTGTTGTGTGCCTGTGTTTACTGTTTTGTGCGTAGTTTGTTGTGTACTTACTGTTGTGTTTAGTTGTGTGCGTAGTGTGGTGTGTGCGAGTTTCCTGTGTTATATATGTTTGCTGCCTTGGGTCTGGTGTGTCATGTGTGTGTGTGTGGGGTGTGTGTGGCAGGGACAGGACAGTGGCTTGTATAGCCACTACTCACAAACTAAAGAGTCACTGCTTGGCTCAGACGGAAGTAAGGGAGATGGCTCTCATTGTAATCGTTTCCCCCCGCTTGGGCCTCGGCCGGCCGGTAGCAACTCGGATCACAGACGGCGAGTCGGCCGGCCTGGGTCCGGGCTCTTGGGGCCATCAGAGCCCACAGTGGCGCGTGGGGAGGACGCGGCTAAGGGGCCGTGAGAGTAGAACTGTTGTTCTCGCCTCAGGATGGGTGCCCTGCGGCCGCGGAAGGGGTACATTCTCGGGGTGGTTTGGTGGCGGGGGCCCGAGCGGATCTGGACGTCCAGCGCCGCGCCGACGGTGGGAACGATCCCCGCGGGGCAGAGAGTTCATTTGGCCAAAGCGGGTAAAGCGCGCGCTGGGGGTGCTCGCTCGCTTCGGGCGGGAGGGAGGCCCCGGCTCCGCCCCCGCCCCGCCGGTCTCCGGCCCAAGCCTGGCTCCAGTTCCCCACGGCAGCGTCAGCCCCGCGAAGCCCACTCGCGGGCTCCTGGCCGCCGCCGCCTCACCTGCCAGGCGCCCGGCCACGGCCCAATCAGCGGCGGTCGCTCGGCCGCGGCTGCCATGTTCCCCGCTCTGCGCTGCCAATCACTGCGGCGACGGCCAATGGGCGGCGGGGCCGGGGGTCAGGTGACCGCGGGCCATCTGGCTCCCCATTGGCGCGCGCCGCGGGCCTCCCGCTCGGTTTATGTGAGAGGAGTGAGTGATTGACTTTATCAGTCCAAGGACATTACTCTGGAGGCGAAGAGGCTGGGACTGGCGCGGCGAGCGGCGAGGACCGAGCCTGCCTCCTGCCTGCCGGCCGCTAGCCGGCTCTGCTTCTAAGCGCAGTCTAGCCGGGAGGCCGGTGCCGAGGGAGCCTCCTGGCCTCGCGGTTCTGAGCTCTCGGGGAGAGGAAGGGTGCCCGGGGCTGGATTGGCAAACTCCGCCCTCCACTTATTATTTTGCTTATTTTTCTTTGTGCGCGCCTGTTAGTTTGTTAAACCAGATCTAGTCCCAGAGTCTTTTCTCCTCCCTTCTCTCCCCCTCCTTCTCCCCCCTCCTCCCCCCCTCCAGGTCCTTCTACTTCCCCTCCTCCCTCCTATCCCTCTGCAGGAGACTCTCGCAGCGACGGAAAGTTGCAGCCCCTGGTACCGCCTTGGGGGTCTTCCGACAGTGTCCAACCGCCGCCACCCCTCTCCGACTACGACACTTCGGAGATCTCCTTCGCCCGCACCCTCGCTCATTTCAGCCGGATCGCTGGTGCCCAGAACGCCCCACCCATGACGATGCTCCTGGACGGAGGCCCGCAGTTCCCCGGGCTGGGAGTGGGCAGCTTCGGCGCGCCGCGCCACCATGAGATGCCCAACCGCGAGCCGGCGGGCATGGGTCTGAATCCCTTCGGGGACTCGCCCCACGCCGCCGCCGCCGCCGCCGCCGCCGCCGCTGCCTTCAAGCTGAGCCCCGCCGCGGCTCACGATCTGTCTTCGGGCCAGAGCTCGGCGTTCACGCCGCAGGGTTCGGGTTACGCCAACGCCCTGGGCCATCATCACCACCACCATCACCACCATCACCACGCCGGCCAGGTGCCCAGCTACGGCGGTGCCGCCTCCGCCGCGTTCAACTCCACGCGCGACTTTCTGTTCCGCCAGCGCGGCTCCGGGCTGGGCGAGGCGGCCTCAGGTAGCGGGCAGCACGGTCTCTTCGCCGGCTCGGCGAGCAGCCTGCATGCTCCGGCCGGCATTCCCGAGCCCCCCGGCTACCTGCTCTTCCCCGGGCTGCACGAGCAGGGCGCCGGGCACCCGTCGCCCACCGGGCACGTGGACAATAACCAGGTCCACCTTGGGCTGCGCGGAGAGCTGTTTGGCCGCGCCGACCCGTACCGCCCGGTGGCCAGCCCGCGCACGGACCCCTACACGGCCGGCGCGCAGTTCCCTAACTACAGCCCCATGAACATGAACATGGGCGTGAACGTGGCGGCCCACCACGGGCCTGGCGCCTTCTTTCGTTACATGCGGCAGCCCATCAAGCAGGAGCTGTCGTGCAAGTGGATCGACGAGGCTCAGCTGAGCCGGCCCAAGAAGAGCTGCGACCGGACCTTCAGCACCATGCATGAGCTGGTGACACATGTCACCATGGAGCATGTGGGGGGCCCGGAGCAGAACAACCACGTCTGCTACTGGGAGGAGTGCCCCCGCGAGGGCAAGTCCTTCAAGGCGAAGTACAAACTGGTCAATCACATTCGGGTGCACACGGGCGAGAAGCCTTTCCCGTGCCCCTTCCCGGGCTGCGGCAAGATTTTTGCCCGCTCCGAGAACCTCAAGATCCACAAGAGGACCCACACAGGTAAGGGGGAGGGCGGGCGGGCGCGGGATTCGCCGCCGCACCGCTTCCCCAAGCCGACTTTCAGCGCCGGGGAGAGGGGGGTGGCGGCCAAAGAGAGGGGCGGCGCCCCGCCAGGGCCGTTCGAAAAAGTAGCGCTGTCAGCGTCCCTCCACCTCTCGCCCTCCCCGCCCCGCGGCGCTTTTGCCCAGTTCTAACTTCCCCGGCCGCCGGCTCTGCGGTCTCGGGAACTAATTGGAACCTTCTCGCGCCCAGGAACAAACTGGCGCCGCCTCTTTTTGTCTCTTTCTGGGTAACTGTGAAGGGACTCCGAACGTGTGGAGAGGAATTGCTTACGAGCGACTTAGCTCTCGGCACACAGTCGGGGGAGGCAACCATAGAAATGCTAATGAAAACTAACTTTCGGTTACTTCCGCTCTTTTTTACCCTTGATTGGCACATCTCCTAATTAAATGACGGATACTTTTGTCAAACTATTTTTATTTGGAGTTCCAGGTTCAATTCAGTCCTCCGGGAGGAAAGCTAAAGTAGAAAAGGCACCACAGTTTCGTGGCTTGTTCAGAGCATCTTGTAAAACTGTCCGGATCCCCTGGATTTATATAGTTTTCTCTTTTCGAACGTTAAGTACGACGACCCAAGCTTTTTAATACTGGGCTTAGCAAAACCGCTGCATTTGAAAGAGGCAAATTAAAAGGTACAAAGGAGGAACTAAAAGGGATTGTCCCGTCCCGGTCCATTGTCCCGCCCGGGCTGGGCTCCTGCGCCGAGAGATCGGCGGAAGGTGGCCGCGCTTTGGAGGCCCTGGGCCGGGTCGGGGGGGTACCGCGACTCAGGGGAAACTTTGGAAAGCCGGGGGCTTTCCCATCCTGCGCGAGAACAAAGGGACCGGCAGGTTCTGGGCCGGCCCGGCCCCACCCCCGCCCCCCGACCGCCGCTCCCCCCGCCCCCCAGCAGGCTCGACCGGCGCGCTGCATTTTTCTCCAGGGAAAAGAGATGCCACGGCCGCCCCCAGTCGGCGCTCCCTCTCCGGGAAGACCGCCGGACGCTCCGTCTCCCGCTGCTCGACCCCAGGAAGCCCCGGCCCTGACCGTGTTTACCCCTCTTTGCGTTTCTGCCTTTTGCAGGTGAGAAACCTTTCAAATGTGAATTTGAAGGCTGTGACAGACGCTTTGCCAACAGCAGCGACCGCAAGAAGCACATGCATGTGCACACCTCGGACAAGCCCTATATCTGCAAAGTGTGCGACAAGTCCTACACGCACCCGAGCTCCCTGCGCAAGCACATGAAGGTAATTACCTCTTTATTAGCGGTCGGCGGTTTATAAACACTCGGCCCGACACCGGGCTGCGGAACGGAAGCGCCCGCGCTGCCAACCCTGTGTCCTCCACGTTAAATCCTATTTGCTCCAGCGTTGACACCTTGAACCCATTTTGGGGACCCAGAGGGGGGCGGGGGAGAGCACAGTGGGGAGGAGGAGGGAGCGGAGGGAACAATCAGTTGTTTACTGGGAAGCTCTAACCGGGCTCGCCAGGGCTGGAGGTTGCAGGGGCCGCCTCTCCCCGCTCAGCCCGCGGTGAGAACCGAGAGTGCCCGCGCCGAACCCGGGGGGTGCGTGGTTCACTGGCTCTTAGGCTTCCGATAAAACAATGGGGCCGAGGAGCGCGCTGTGAGTCCCAAGCATTTGTCTGAGACCTCGCAGCGCCCAGGGCGCCCGTGCCACCTTTCTGTGTACCTGCTTTGCCAAGCCAAAGCGGGCTTGGCGAAACCTGGGCCCGGAGTATTTTAGAGGGCCCCTGAGGCTTCGTGCTTACCCCGCTCCATCCGCGGAGAAAGCGTTTTTTTGAAGGGGCAGGAGTAAATCGGAGCGCTTTATTCCTTTTTCATGAAGCCATTCTTAGGACTCAGACTGTTTTGTTGGCGAACATCTTGGGGTTTTCTAGACATCGGTAATGTGGAAATTAAAAAGAGAATACCAAAAACCAGCAGCATTTCTCTTTTAAGTGGGTCACTGGGCGGTCTTGCTCTTACAGTGCTCGAATTCTGCTCTTGTTTTTGCTTGCACAATGCCAGTTGGAATTATATTCATTATAATATATACATGTTAATTTTAGGTTCATGAATCTCAAGGGTCAGATTCCTCCCCTGCTGCCAGTTCAGGCTATGAATCTTCCACTCCACCCGCTATAGCTTCTGCAAACAGTAAAGATACCACTAAAACCCCTTCTGCAGTTCAAACTAGCACCAGCCACAACCCTGGACTTCCTCCCAATTTTAACGAATGGTACGTCTGAGGACAAACACAAACACAAACCCTGTTAACCATAGAATGGACCAAATGCATTTTAAAAAGAAAACTGAGACCAATCAGATGGAAATGGAGTTTTAAGGCAAGAGGCCATACATAGGGCTACATCTTGTTCATTGCAATTGTCCAGGAAGGCTTTGGGGCAAGATCCAAAAATAGTCATGCCCTTTTCTCAGGATTAGAAAATATGTTTTGGCATTTGAAGGATTTAAAAAAAAAATCTTTTCACTGCATTTTCTTCCCCTTTCTCTTGCTCTCTGCTCACCCCATCCCTGAACGCCTTCAGTTCATTTTAACTCTTGTCCTGTTCCTTGAGAGGAAGTTACAGAAGGCTTGGTGGTGGTGGTGGTGGTGATGTTAAAATTGATGGAAACATCTTCGCCTTAGTGGTGATTGTTTAAACTCTCACAGTCTTAAACCGTGCCAAAGTCCTGTTATGTCTTGAACTTTTCCTCAAAGCATTACACTTGTGAATGTATTTTTGTCGAATGGGGTCGAAACTGTTGTTCAGTATTTTTTCAGGCTGAGGATGTGATGTTACTCTACACAGATTGTGACGTTTAGTATACAGTTGCCTTTTGTAAGAACTTTTTTTTTGTAAATACATATCCATTGATGCCATATTTATCGTTTGTAATTTAATTATTGCTACAAGTGCCGGGAACTGAACAATATTTATGGATAAATGTTTTCTAACAAATTCTGTACAGCTTTTGATTATAACCGCTTTAGCATTAAATTTTATTGTTTTGAAAGAAGAACACAATTTACAATTTTTGAACCACTGACTCCTTTCTCTTGTTTTGTAACAGCCTCCTTCTACAAAGAGGAGACGTGAGCAAATGAAATCTTGTTTGTTGGTATTTATAACTCACTCAGATCCCTTTTTTAATTGTTAAATTATTTTTCTATTGCAGTATAGATTCCTTACAGTGTCAGTTTCCATCTGGGAAGACCCTCCTTTCTTTATCTCTAGCTCAGATGGTTGTTTAACTACGAGTTTAAATGTGTTTGTCCTGGATTTTCGGCATGCAAATCAAATATTACTGATCAATTCAGTTAGTGGCCATGACATCTCAATCTTGTGCTTCAAAGACTGAGAAGCTGGATTTAATCATCCCTGCCCTACATATATAAACATAAGGTAACCTAATGAGTTTTATGTCCCTTAGTTTTTTTATTATCTTACATAAAAATGAACATTGTGGCAGGATGCATGTCTGTCTGTCCTATTGAGAGATCACCCATATACCTATATATGTTTGTATCTATGACTTATCTAATCTGTCTATCAAATCTATCTAGCTTTCTATATATTTTCAAAAGTAAGCATACGTCTGAAACAGTGGTGATGAGTAAGGCCAGTTGAGCCGTGCTTACTTATGATGAAAGTGCTTCTTAAAAGAACCATAGTCCATTTACAGTTTTGGAAGGCAAAGGATGGTTTGTTTTGCTGTATATAGTCCAATTCGTAATTATCACACTGATTCATAAAATTTTTATAGCGGTGTAATAACTGCAGCGGTTCTGAAATGATATTATGGAAAGAAAAAACATTTGCAAAATATGTATTTTTAAAGTTCATGGTTTGTAGGCAAAGATGTTAAGAGCATTGTTTCCATTAAAATCAATAACAATGAAAAATGGTTGTTTGCTTTGTGATAAAATATTAACAATCCATTTAATCTTCAGCGAAGCAACTCATTTGGACAAACAGTTCTTTTACAGTTGTCATTTGAAAAAGAAACTGATTACTCTTGGGGGGGAGGGGTTGGAGTGGGTAGAGTATTGAGAGAGGTTTCTCTTTTTTTTTTTAAACTAATTTAGGGTGCTATTTAATACTGAGAGCCCAATCTCTGCATGAATAACCAACTTGCAAATCAGCAAATAGAATGGTGGAGATAAGGAATTGTAAAGAATTTAGAAATGTAATGAATAGGCTTAAGTACCTCCTTCTCTTGGAAGGGGCAGTGCTCTAGGTTTTTTGGTGGCAGTCAGTTTGGTATTATACATAATCATTTTGAATTCTAGAATTTTGTTTATTGTTCTTTTTGAAGAAATAAAGTCTTGGCACATCTATTTATAACATTTTTGTATTTGGTGCCTGATTTTTTTTTTCCATGTTCAAATAAATCAACCTTAAATTGAAACGCTCAGAGAACTTCTGATGATTAAAAGAAACTTTGATTCCCTGGATACAGTCGAAGCAGTCTATTTTAAGTTATCTACTGATCTTTGTCAACAATTAATTATTGACAGTTTCTAACTGCAAATTGCTTTGAATGGGATTTCTTGTGGAGAATGGGTTTTTTTGCACTTTCCTCCACCAATAGACAAGGCAAGGGCCTGAATGCCACGAACCGATTGGGATGACTTCGCAAAGTGATGAGCAGGTAACCTGGTCAGTCTACCACGCCTACTCCAAACATTCCAATCTTGACCTTGACATTGAAGGTGCTGGACCAAATTCCTATTTCAGGATTTTTCCTTCACTTCAAACCAGAGACCATTTTAAATGCTCAGCAAATTTTCAGAAAGCTTATACCCATAAGATTTGCTTTAAATGTGTTCCAACTGAAGTCTAAATGTTTTTCTTCTGAAATACGTGTTGAATTTCCAGTTTACTGTTTTCTCTATGAATTCCCTCTCCATGCCCAACTTAACCTAACTTTAAATGGCAGTAGAGTGATGGGTTGGTTGCAAGATTTTTTCAGAAACTTGCTTCTCCCACTCTCCCCCATGCCAGTTAACTATATTAAACATCTCCTTAGGAGACAAAAAGAGGAGTTTGATCTTTCCTTGCTAGGCTTGAAATTATTCTACCACAAAATTTTACAGCAAAGCATTGTGTCCTAAGAGGGGATGATGCTATTTAACAATGATGATAACCAGTGTTACGATAATATAAAAGTTTTGCCCGGCTACATGATTTCCTCTAATATGGGTGTAGCATCGTATTTCTCTTAATAGTCTATCCCTCTGCCCTTGTCATTTGTTGCAAAGAAAAATTTATTCACAGATTTTCTTCCTATAATCTGAATCTGGGAGTGCACATGTACATTCTTGAATTTTCAGTAAATACCTTAAAGGATAAGCCCCCCCCCCCACCAAAAAACCCCCTTGCAACCCTAAAGATAGATCAGCTGAAAACCATGAATGTTAGCTGGGTTCTTAGTGATCTGCCTGTTCTTTTACTTCTTGCACCTGGTAAAGCCTTTGGTTAAAAATCCATTATCTTTTCCAAAATGGGTGGTTGAAGATTTCCAATGTTGGGTGGGGAAGGCGGAGGTGTCTATTTCCACGCCGACATAAGTCTGGGCTTCATCCAGTTTGGAAGGTTAAAGATCAGGGACCGGGCTAAGCAGGGCAGTCAGTCTTGGCTACTGCGAAGCTTGGAGAGCAAGCAGGGACCGCCTCCGCTCACAAAGCCTCCCAGGAAAGTTGTGTTCGAGACTTCCTCGCCCCTCCCCCCTCCCTGCCGCCCGCGGTCTCCTTGCCTCTTCGCCCCTGCCTCCCTCTCCTCCCCTTATAAAGCCCCCCAAACAAGCGAAAAAAGTCCAAGGGCCTCTCTCCACTTAAGTTTCTGAAAGAATAGCCACCGGCGTGCCCATCCCCTGAAGCGTGGGGTTTCCGCCTGGCAGCCAGGCTGGTTTTCTCTCGGACTGTCTGCCCCTCGAGGCTTAAGTCTAAGTCGGGCTTTGGCCCGGGACCAGGCCGGGCGTTGCGGGAGTCGGGGCTCCAGCCCGAGGCCCCCGGGCCCCTCGTCGGGGCGCCCAGAGCCCGTGCCCACGTACCGAGTCCTCGCGAGGCCCGATCGAAGCTGGGGCCGGGGGGAGGGGACCTCATTTCCTAGGGTCAATTCTCCCGCGGTCTCGGCCCGCTGACCCTTTGACCTCCACCTACAGGGCCCTTGGCGGCCGTAAGCCGGCGGTCGCCCGGGCTCCGAGGACGCTTCGCGCCCCATCGCCTCCCGGCCTCATTAGGCCGGCAGGGCTGTAAAGCAGGAATCAGCCGCTGCCTAATCCGGACCTGGGGTCAATACGAGCCCAAACAATGGTGAGCTCCGAAGGCCACAGCGCAGCGCTGGCCGCAAACTTTGTGTTCCATTCATTTTTTTCAGGCGGTGGCGGTGGCGGTGGCGGTGGGGGAGGAAGGGAGGTGCTCGCGCGCCCGAAGGCCGATCCCGGCTCCCGGGGCTCTCAAGCGAGCGTCCTCGCGCTCGGCCCTCCGGGTCTCTTCGCCGCGCCAGGGACTGCAGGGGGGACGAGGCCTGGGGCCTGGTTGGCGGCCCGCGCGAGGGCCCGAGGGCCGGTCCAGAGGGGGCTGCCCCCGCGCCGAGAGCAGACTTTGAAGTGGGTTTTTAGCGCGCACGTGTGAGAGCCGCGCCGGGGCCGGAGCGGGGACCCGCTGGGAGGAAAGAGGAGGCTCCGGCCCGGGCCCCAACCCCTCCCCCGCTCCCCGGCGCCCCAGCCTTTTCAAGCCGCGGCCGGGGACCCGCCGGCCTCCTCCGCCCGCGCCGCGCGCAGGCGCACAGCCCGCAGCCGTCGAGTCGGCTTCGGCTGCGAGGGGGCGGCGGGGGAGAGCTGAAAGCCGCTTTGGTGCGCCGCGGCCTCGGCCGGGCCGGGAGCGCGGCGGAGGGGAGGGCCGGGGGCCGGGGGCCGGTCTGGGGCGGCTCGCGGGTCGGGAACATGGCGGCCGGATGCGAACCCCCGCGGAGCGCAGCGGCGCGCCGACTGCGGGCTGCCCCGCTGTTGTGGGGCTTCAAGTCCCTTGTTCTTCCTCGGCTCGGAGCGCCTCGCGGGGGAATGTAGGTCGTGGCGGCCGAGCGGCAAATTGTTAAGACACGGAAGCGAAGAAGTTCTTCCAGGGCATCCTGGGCGTGGGAAGTTGGCGAGCCTCTGGGGGACTGGGGTCCCCGGGGGGACTGGGACCTGAAACCCACCAGAGGCCGCCCCGCCCTCCCGTCGCGACCTGAAACCCTTGCCCCGGGCCCTCGGGCGTGGGGGTGGCCTTTGGAGCTTGGCGCTCGGGTCGGGATCCCCCAGCACCTTCGAGGCTCGAGAAATGCCAAGGAGTGGACACTGTTCTCTTCCAGGACAATGGCGGGGCCCGTGAGCCGAGCACGGAGGCACCGTTTGCAGCCAAAATGCCCTGGATGAGCGACGTGGACGTGCCAGTGCGAGTTCGAACCCTCCACGTTGCTCAGGCCCCATTTTCTGCATATCTCATTTAAACGCGGGCCTATGAAAAATGGCACTGTGTGCGCTTTGTGTGTGTGCTGGAACAGCTGGTGGTCTTAGGAAAAAAGCAAAAAAAGAAAAAAAAAGCCATGATTCCAAAAACTTTGATTCCGCTTTCGCTTAACTGCCTAAATGTTGGCGTGTGAAAGAACCCCTGGTAGCTCAGAGATCTCGAATTCGTGTTTTCCCTGCAGAAAGATGCTGCAGATTCGCCTTCAGATGTCTTTCATGAGAATAAAACAATGTGGGATTTTTTTTTTTTTTTAAGTACAGTTATTGACCTCCGGCTCCTTTAGGAAACTAAGCGGTACGAATTCTTTCAGGTTGCGTCTTCGTGGAGGCCAACAGCTAAACGAAAAGACAGCCTTTCTGGGGCTGCCCACGGTCGAGCGTTTGGGCTCCTGAAGGTGTCGGGCAGTTCCCGTGGGCCACCTTGGGAAGGGCCCCAGGTGGGTGGGCAGGTCATTAGCAAAGCTGGCCCAGATCTGGGGGGAAATCTGCAAAACAGTGCCTTTATCTGCAGAGAACAATTGATGGGGTTGTCTTTCCTCCTTTTCAGTGCACAAAGAAGACGGCTTTGGAGCAAGAATTTGGAATATGCATTTAAGTTGTCGTGCTTTGCATTGGAAACCCCTGGGCAATTAAAATAAGCATGCCTTGTAGTATTTTCTGTCCTTTTCTTATGTGTGGTTCCTGCAAGTCAAAGGGGCCGGAGTCCCTTCTGCAGTTTGGAAACTTGTTTTGAAATGGCCACCAAACAGATTTCCCCCCCTTTGGGTGAAGTTTCCTCCCAGGGCTCAGGCACTCCACCCCACCCCCTAACTGGACTAGAGTATTGACATCTTTGAGAGATCAAAGGAAGGAGATGGTTGCCTGCTGTATACTTTATTTTTCCATGCTGTAGTTTGAACCCTGAGGTTTGGGCTTTTTTCCTGGTTAAAATCTCTTGGTACCAAAAAGTGTGGAAAATGCAAAGTTCATTAACTTGAAAAATTTTTAGCCAATGGCTAGGCAGTTTGTCTCTTTGAGAACTGCAGAGCCCAGATTGTCCCTGGAGTTGACTTTAAAATCAAGCTAAAGATGCACTGGTGAGCTATCTCCCCTGGATACCTGCGGTGTTCTTTGGGTCATTTGATATGGTGAAACTGCAGTTAATTTTCACAGGGGTTATGTGAATGGAATTTCTGCAGAACTGGCTGAGTGATAAATTGGTAGAACTCTTATATTTGTTTGAATGACAACTCCAGAGGGCACTGCTTTTCCCACTGAGGTTTGGTTTCTACCATAACCATAGAAACTTACAGCTTGAAAAACACTAAGTTTACAGGAAGCATTTAAAGGGCAGGATGTTCAGAGCACTTGGACTAATAGTAACTTAACACAGGAGCAGCGCTGCTTTGAGTAAGATTCCTGTTTCCAAAAGTCTGTTAAAACTAAAAGTATATATATTTCTTTAAAAATCATCTAACAAAGCAAACAATTTTGTGTATTTTAATGTGATGACAGTTCAACCAATTTGCTAATCTGATGACTAGAGGAGTGTGAGTTCTGTGGTAACTATAAGAACAGCCTTCACCAGATGGCAAGTTTATAATGTTTGTTTTCGAATTGGATGTGTGCATTGTCCAGTGTATTTTATTAAAACACAATCTATGTAAAGACTGTTTGAAGGTGTTAAAAATAAAGGATTCCGTTGTGTTTTATTATAAACTAGTATTTAAAACAACATATCCGGTAACGTTTTACGAATTTTTTTCTAAGAGTAAATGTAGCCTGTTTTGACCTATCTGCAGTTCACTTTTTGTTCTTTTGCCAGTGTTGTCCTGCTTGGTATCCGGGACAGTCTCTAATTCCTGACGAAGAACTTGATACTGACGTTGGTATGCAGCAGCCAGCCCTCCATAACACTACCTATCCTAAATGCAGGGTTAATGCCGAACCTACTGTGCAAGAAATGATTTACTGATGAGGTTTCAAAGAAAACCACATCAATTTGGATGTCTGTTACCTTGAAGGGATCATTTTAAGAGTAGTAGCTTCCTCCCTAGGTATAAAAAGACTATTTTCTTCTTTTGGTGGATTTCATTCTGTGTTGAGCAATCATTTGTGAAATGAAAAAGCAAAAAAGCACCCCCCCAACCCCCCGCCAATTTAGGATCATAAACGGGAAGACGGAGGTGAAGACTGGCCTAATTCATAACCCAGGGTGTATTATCTCATGCATTGTGTTGACCTTGTTGAAAGTCTCTTTCAAACACCTGCATTCCACATGTAGAACTCAAGTGTTTAAAACTAGAACTATGAGTGCTTGTTTTGTGAATTTCATATTTGTGTTCAAAAAGCAGTACCCGGGATCCCTATAATTGATGTTTGACGTAAATAAAACCATTTAAATTATTTTTTGTGATTACTGTTTTATTACAGTGCCAGCTATAGCCCCTAAATAACCTTGATTAACCTGTTGACTTCGGACAATTTATATTCTGTTCACATCTTTTCACGATATAGCTTGGCTTTCACGAAGCAATAAACTTGGGGGTGGGGGCAATCCACTGAACAAAGCCCAACCAACTGTTTTGCGCTCACAGTGTTTTCCCAGAGGGACTCCGGGCTAGGTGCTGGGCAGGTCAGGGGGAGACGTCAGAGTCAAGGATCGATTGGGATGCGTAGAAGGAAAGACTGGTGGTGGAGTTTGGAGAAAAAAGAGCACTGGAACACCACTGGTTGGGTGAGAGAGAGGAAAAAAACAAAGCTGAGAATAACCTTAAAGGAGAAAGGAAGGCCTCTGGAAAGGGGGCATGGCAGCACAACACATTACATGTACATTATTCAGAAGCTCCGAAGTGGTTCTTGGGGCAGACAACTTGGCAAGCATTGATTAGAACACTTATAGAATCATGGAATATAGGTGTTATTAAAACACAAGTTGTCGTTAATTAACTGTAGTGTTAGAGAGGATGAAGACACTTCACTGAAATTCTTCGAACTCCAGATACTTGATTTCTCATTTTAAATTTAACATCTGTAATCTAATCTGTGAGTGGCCATCATTCTATTTATTTGACATGATTATGCCATGATGAGGTATTGTAAAATTGCAGCCTGATAGAGTATATTGCTATTGGTTCTTTAGATCCAGTTTTATTAAAATTTCTGCTAAGTAGACTGATGATACTGTAATTTCTTTAAGTAGAAGGAAAAACTGCTCATCACCCTCTGATTTTTGTCTGTTCATTTACATCTGGAATAGGAGTACAGGCCAGCCAAGAAAGACTATGATGCTTGGATTCTTAGCTGCCTAGAACTTGACATTCCCCCCAGAAAGATGTTGGTAGAATTTTTTGTTTTGTTTTTAAGAACAAGAACTGTGTTCTCTCAGACAGGCAGTGGAGTGTTATAATGGGATTATTAAAAAAGCCCTTGGAAAGGTAAACTACCAAGTTGCCATGAGCCAGCTGCACTGTGATAATAATACCTCCTAGGGTTATTCTAAGGATTAAGCAAGAAAATGTCCATAAAGAGCCTGGCACAGAGTAGGCCCTGAACAAATGTTAATTCGCTTCTTTTCCTCTTGCAGGTAGCTATTGTTTCATTGCTCTGGGGTAGATTCCTATTTTCCATATTATGGACTATTTTACTAAAGACATAGAGTGAGTGATTTGTACGGGGGTACAAATGAATGCAGTGTTCAGAAAATAGATGGAGACTTAGGGCGTATAAGAAATACTGCGTTTCATAAGCGTAATCACTAGATCAGGCATGTGGGTTTATGAACATAGCTATGAATATTTAAACACACAAAATTAAAATGTTATTAAATGCCTGTTGTTCATTATCTTCCAATGAATACTTATTCTTAGATAAAAATAAGTTGTGTACTTCAAACCTGTAAACAGTGTTTTAATGGTTTACTTTCAATTTGACACAATTTTCGCTGTAGTCAACAGCTTCTTACTACATTTAAATTAAATGACAATTTCATAATGTGCAAATTGGCATTCGCATTTAACAAAAAGATTAAATCGTATGATGTCTTAAATTATTCAATTCCCCCCTTACGAAATTTATGTTAGTATTATGCGGGTTGTGACTATAGAGTAATGAGACTGATTTTCTTGTGGGGCTTGGAAACTAGCTCTGAGGGCAATTCCCAAGGAGGAGTCCCCGAAATGTTTTGACCAACGTCAGCATCCTTAGAATAAGTTTACGGATTCCCTAGGTGATGGCCTCGCTTCGGAGGAGAAAAAACAAACATCGGCCACCAGTCTTATTTCTTTACGGCCATGCTTTTGGTTTTATTATGTTTTAAAAGGATACCCTGATTATTTTATGTTAATAAAATGGAGGCTCGAGTGCAAGCGTAGAAATGCCCTATTACTGCATTATGAAATGCATTTTTTTCTCAGTTATAGGTCTCTATGCAGTAAAACAAAACAAAAACACCAACACACGAAGCTCTTCCCAGATGAACTGCGTGGGGAGTATTTCTTTCCTTCCCACTGATTTTGGGGACTTGGAGCTTTCCAGAGAGGCAGCACTGCTGAATGATAATGGCTTTTGAACGGAGGCCTGGGGAATTTTCCTTATTCCTCTCTCTCTTTCCTCCTGACTCTGCCCCACTAGAAGCGGGGTTCGGCCGTGGTGTTAAAACGTATTGGGGTATTGGTTGTCACCGAGTAAGAGCAAAGTTATATTAAATGACCAGTTTGGAAACTGATGTCGAGTGTAGTGCTGTAGTGCCCCCCGTGGCCAGGTCCTCCTATGGGTGAGATCATTCTAGAGCCTGAAAATCCAGTCAGCACAGCCTTTTCCTATAGAACAGGGATGGATGGGGCAGGAGAAAACCCTCTTAGATTCTTAGAGAAGAATCTACGTTCCCGCTCCTGGGTTTTTTGGGGTTTTTTTTTTTGTACTTTGGGGGGAAAAGTCATTTAAAAAAAATTGAGTCGTCAGGAACTCCATTGATGAAATAAAGAAAAATGTCATTGCCAACACTTCCCGCTGTAAATGCCCCAGAGTCAATAATAGGAGGCTCTTTGTGGTACCGATAAATAAATGCCTGTTAACATCTCCATATAAATCCAGTGCATGGAACTTGTTTACGAATGATTCACTCATGTTACCCAGCCAGAACTTACATGGAAAAGCTACACTCGTATTCTATTTTTGCAGCGAATCATCAACAGAGTATGTTGGTGGGTCAGCTGATAACGTTTCTTTGGAGACTTTGCTATTCTTTACAAAAATACCCAGCCAGGGTATCACTGAGATGTGACATCGGATTGGTTGTAGGGATAACCCGATAAAGAAGGTGTTCGGTTAGCGTCTGACCATTGACATTTTAAATGAAGATGTTCAGTTGGGCAACATCAGTGATTTCAATTGATTCATCAATCGCCAGTATCTAGCAGCCATCATGTTTCACTTTGCTAACAAGCTGATATCCCACATCTGATGCCAACGACTCTGGTCTTTCAAACAAATGACATGTTTGATAAAGAAATCTTTTCAAAATCATTATGCACTTCAGCATTTGTCTTTTCTTCCAGCACAGCATCTGTGCATCTGTTCCATCAGGCGTCTATTCCTTGATCATTTCTGAGCCTTCCATGATTTTTGAGCCTGATTTGCGGGTATATCAAGGATGTGAAATGAAGCTTCTTCCATTGAATGTTCCACTGAAACACAACGTTTATGTTCAAGGCACTAGATTAATCTTGTGAATGAGTCGGCAGGGAAGCAAAATACTTTCTGATGAGACATTGTTATGAAAGAAACTGAGTGGGGGAGGGGAAAGAAGCCCTATTTTAGGAAAAGCATTAAGACCATTTTTGCTGTTGTTGTCTTTGCTATGGCTACTTGAGACTTCACACCACTATTATATAGTGTTGCAAAGCTTCAGGGCTTTAAGGCATCTCTCCGAACTGGTAAAATGAAAATTCGCAGAGTCCAGCCGTTTAAAAATGGATGCAATTCATTCTTTACTGAGCCCTGTTTAACTGCATAATTTGCTTATATGCATAAAACTGAGGAAGTCTTAATCTCTAGTTTGCATGTGTCTGGATTGCATGCATCTGGCTCCATTAGATTCCCTGTAATTGCATATTGACTAATTGCATAATACAGCTATTTGAACACTGAATTTAAACCCAAATGCTTCTATTAACACTCTAATCACTTTGGATAAGTGAATAGTTGGAATATAGTACTTGAAAATCAGAACGCAGGACCATAACCACTTTTCTATTTTAAAAGAAGAAAAATCTAAAAACGACTTTGAATTTTTAAATTAACCAGCATGGCTTTTTATTGGGCAAATAATAAACCAGAAAATGAATCAGTAATTGGTAAGTGCACAATCTTCATACACAATATTTTATCAAATCTTCTGCATTTGCTTCTTTTAAGTGTTTTAAATTGAGCATCCACATGCAATATAAATATGTTAATTAAAATTAAATCATTTTGAAAAGGTAATTGTGCATTTGTTTTCAATTTGCATTCATTTCTTTAAATGTACGGCCTGGGGCATTTTTTGCTGGGGTGGGGGAAGATTGATTCTGTAGCCTGCACTAATTGAAACTTATTTGGTGCATATGTGTTGTTCAATAAGGGAATTGTGGCTTGTGCGTGCACACGTATAACATTCATTTAGATGAAAAATGTGTGTCTGTCGTAATCGGGTGTTCAAAGCTGAGGTTCCTGGTAGAATCAGGAGAGAGCATCTTTAGCTAAAATAGGTGATAAGACCCATTTTTTTTTTATGCTAGAAAACTGTTATGGTTGCTGTGCTAAGTGTAAATTGAATGGCTCAAATATTTATGTTTGATTTTTTTTATGGCCCCACCCTTGGCATATGGAAATTTCCAGACCAGGGATTGAATCTGAGCTGTAGGTGCAGACCTATGCCACAGATGGGGCAACACAGGATCCTTAATCCACTGGGGAGCGAACCCACCGGCTGCAGTCAGGTTCTAAACCCACTGTGCCACAGTGGGAACTCCACGATTTTTAAATGGATCGCGTGGAATGAAAGAAGTGGGGAACCTCACTGACCCTCAGGTTGAGCATTAGCCTTGAGCATGTGTGCTCCTCTCCCCCAAAATAGTTAAATTCAGGCCATAGTGTAAGGACCATTCCAGGAACTTACCTACTTTAAGCTTTTTTTAAATGTAAAAATTATGTTGATTTTTAAATAGGTAGTACATGTACATGAGGAGAAATTCGAAAGTGTACACAATGAAAAGAATGTTCTTTGCCCACCAACAACTCTCGGTTGCCCTGTTTCCCTTTCAAGAGACAGTCCTTGTTTCCTATGTTCTACTTCAAGCTTTGAAGAATGTTCTCGGGCAAGACTTTCGCTATTTCTCTCCTTGATTTTCTTCTTTTTTTTTTTTTTTTTTTTTGGTCTTTTTGCCGTTTCTAGGGCCCCTCCCGCGGCATATGGAGGTTCCCAGGCTAGGGGTCCAATCGGAGCTGTAGCCACCGGTCTACACCACAGCCACAGCAACGCGGGATCTGAGCCCCGTCTGCAACCTACCCCACAGCTCACGGCAACGCTGGATCGTTAACCCACTGAGCGAGGCCAGGGACTAAACCCCACAACCTCATGGTTCCTAGTCGGATGCGTTAACCACTGCGCCATGAAGGGAACTCTCACTCCTTGATTTTCTTAGGCATTCTAAAACTCAGAGTGGCTACATCTAATCAAACCCAAACCTCCAGTTATTTCAGAAAAAACTCAATATTAGTGGTGAAGTTATTGTGTATATTTAAGCTGGTTGATTCATTAAATCAACTGGATGGTCTGGCATTGGACAGGGACAACTGTGTTTATACAGATACAATGAAGTGGGGAGTCAGGAAATTTACACACAGCTGGCGGTTCAAAAGACTGAGTTTTGCCCCTACTGCGTGTCTGGCTTGGCACCATGTCCACCAATAAATAGGTGTTGAATAAGTGGATGAATAACTCAAAAGTTTGCATAGAATATACAATGTAACTTAACTGACATTTTATTTTTGCTTATTTAGGAATTTCCACAGAACAAGGGAGCTGCCTGCTATGCGGCGTGCAGGTCACCTGTATCAAAATTTCTCGGACCCAGTTCAGATTAAAAATTCTCAGTGTCAGGACCTGGGGATATGTCTTTAAAACAAGTGGTTCCAGCTGAATCGGATAGGTATGAACATTTTAGAACTACCGTTTTACGGAGAATGGCAAACATCAACATTCTTGAAACTCTTTATCACCAATTTATCTACTTGTCACCAGTGGTCTTTTAAGAGTCAGTATGTCGGAATGGCCTGCTCAATTAATAAGCTCCGAAATGACTTTTGTCTGAGGCAAATTTTTTTTCCCAGTGTGGACAAGTGTTTCAACTCTTTCTGCTTCATTTTGCCAACGTAGAACTGCTAAACCATTCAGACACATAGATGTAGATCTGAGGACAAATTGATACCTAGAAGCAGGGGGTAGACTCCTCAGCACCTGTTTGTTTGATCTAACATTTGACTTAAATGCAGAACCCAAGCCTTTTTGTATTTCCGATTATTTCCCATTCATTGTGCCCACAGTCCAACGCCGCGTTTACTGCAGCTTTCTGTGTCAATGATCATGACATATTAAAAATGGTAACGTTATAAATACTGTGCTGTCTTAAGGATTTAGCACTTCCTGAATCGGAAAATAATGCCCTAGCTTTTTTTCCGTAATGAGTAAGAACAATAACTCACCTTCCCTACACTTCTGTTAGACAGAAATACAAGAGCTTTCGTTGGAAGGAAACACCAACTCTAAAGTTAACTTTCGGCATGATGGGTGCTACAAGATTGTTTTTCCATGATATTAAAGGAAATACCTGCTTGGATGCAGCAAGCAGAGGAATTTCGTTCATCTGCATTTTCTAAGCCCTAGAGCGCTCTCTGCGGAGTCTTTTCAGTGCTGGCAGTTCCAACAAATGAGTTGGAAATGGGTTATGTTCCCAAATTTACTTTTGAAGTTTTAGGCGATTTTAAATTCACAATTGGTTTTTCTCTAGAATCAGTGATGGAGTCCTTGCATGACCTCACAGAAAGTTTTGGGTTTTTTTTTTTAATTCTTCTATCTGAACTTTAACCCAATGTAAACAGATGACGGGACCATAATACTGGCTGGTGACTCAAGTAGAGATGCCATCGGCCCCGCCTGGCTCTCCTTCTCCCGCTGCCCAGACAAAATGGGGGCAGGACCGGTGCAGGCTGGAAGAGAGGAGACCACCCCTTCTCTTCTGCATCGCCCTCTTTTCTCCTCCCTTTGGGGTTGGCGTGCTTGAGGAGAGCTCTAGAATTGGAGGGTGCGTTGAACTGGGTTTCTGAAGTAGGAGCCAGCTTTTAACAGCAGGTAGGGATGGATAAAGGGAATAAATTGGCCCGAGTGTTGAATTCGTAAGGCAGCTTCCTACCTCTTTTCAGAACCACCCCACCGCTCTTTTTCCTATTCTGCTTTGAAAACCTCTCCCTATCTCAGTTTAAAGCTTTGGTTTCCTAGTCGGATACAAAGTAAACCAACTGAATCTACCCCGAAGTAGATAATCAGAAAAGAGGGAAGGAGACGCATTTTTGCAGTCATCAGTTGTTTTTTCACTTCACAAAAGGAACTGTATCCTTGATTTAATGTTCGTAGGTTTTGTTTTTGCAGTTGAGTAATTATTTTTCACCCCCCAAACCAGAAACTGCTTTCTCAACCTTGTGTTTGTCTTTTTGTCTCACGTGCTTTCAGAACGTGCACTTTTCCTTAAAACAGCAGGTTCATTGGTATCAAGCCTCTACTATCTTGAGAACAAATGGCAATAATGTTTACATAAATAGTGTTTGCAGAAAAGTAATGTACGAAATCAGAAGGAAAACTCTACTTTTGTCTATGGCTTCTGGCTTTTTTAGTTCATTTTTTACAATTGATCACTTCCTGAGAACTTTTTGAGCGCTTTATTTACGTAAATGTCAAGTATGCCAAATCCAGCTCAACCTGTAACATTTTTCATCGTGTGCTTCCGAATTTTTAGGTTAATCCTGTAAATCTTCCAATTTCTTATACTTTTTCAGTGTTGCTTTTTGAGTTTTTCAATGTCAGATTTTCTACTGCGTCAGAACAATTTTTAGTGAAACAAATGATGCAATCAATGTAATAAATATGCAGTAAGTTGCAATACATGGTTGTCTTTTGACTCGGGTCTGGAGGTAAAGAGCACACAGGACCTTTCTAATGGCTTTGAAACTCGTCTCCAAATTCCTCCATATTAAGAGATGCAATTGCAAGGCCACCCTTCCGGGCCGCTCGTAGGAAACGTCCTCACTCTTTCCTGTCCCTTGGATTCGGGAGGGGATTAGAGAGGTAGCTGGCTGCTAATGTCCTACGCCCGGTGGATGGGCCCCTTTCTTGACGCTGCTGCCCCTGAGTAGTTTTCCTTGGCAGTTTGTGAACTTCCCTGGATTTTTAAAGACTCTCCTTATTGTTCCATAAAATGCAATTTCCTTTGTCTTCTCGGTTCCTTTTCTGCTGTTTTCAGAATAGGGCTTAAAAGGAAGATAAAAGGCCTTGATACTTTTCATCATAAAAAGTTGTAATGACAGGTCTCACTAATTAAAGTGTAACAATGGGAAGATTAGCCTTCAGTCGGCGTTGTGTTGAATCTGTACAGTATTTTCCAAAGCCTCTAACTCAGAGCATATTGGAGCACAGCATCTTTAAAATATAAACATTCACACATGGGTTTTATTATGCTATGCACCCCAAGCAGAGGCACGGTGGAGTAAGGCTTTTAGAATGCGGTAAAGGGGAGAACCTCCTGTTTGGGGCGAACCTTTTGGGTCCTAACCATTCTGCTGCCGAACTGGGGAGGAACAGAGGCAGAGTTGGAGGGGCGCGCTCGGAGCCAGGCTCTGTGCTAATTTTGGGTGAGGCGGTCTCCTCTGGATTCCTTGGTGTCAGAGAAGCCGAGTACATGGGCTTTTTTACTGTGCCCTTTCCTCGCCTCCTTGAAAGAGCACGTCCTCAACTCTGTACTGCTAAGGTAATATTCCTTTCTTGCGGCTTCAGTACCACCACACTGTGCCAAGTGCCTTATCAGAACATAGGTAATTCCCAGTGTTTGAAGCTATGGAAACGCGTTTGATGTGTTAAACATGGTACACAGTGGGTCTTCCTCACTGGAGGTCATAGGATAATATTTGTCTGAGTAGCACCTAACCAGGCACTTTTCTAGAAATAGAAACAGAAAAATAACCAGGAGTTCCTGTCGTGGCTCAGTGGTAAGGAACCCGACTAGTACCCCTGATGACATGGGTTCGATCCCTGGCCTAACTCAGTGGATTAAGGATCTGGTGTTGCTGTGGCTGTGGTGTAGGCCGGCAGCTACAGCACCGATTCGACCCCTAGCCCGGGAACTTCCATATGTCACTGGTGCGGCCCTAAAAAGAAAAACAAAATAAAAATAATCATATACGGCACAAATGAACCTTTCCACAGACAAGAAAATCATGGAGAACAGACTTGTGGTTGCCGACGGGGAGGGGGAGGGTGTGGGATGGACTGGGAAGTGGGGGTTCATAGGTGCAAACTATTGCCTTTGAAATGGAGAAGCAATGAGATCTTGCTGGGTAGCGCTGGGAACTATATATCTAGTCCCTTATGATGGAGCAGGATCATGTGAGAAAAAAGAATGCCTGCATGTATGTGTGGCTGGGTCACCTTGCCGTGCAGTAGAAAATGGACAGAACACTGTAAACCAGCTATAAGGGAAAAAATAAAAATCATTATTAAAAACAGAAAATTAATCAGAAGAGATCTAGAACAAATCCAGTTGGACGAGGGCTGATACTAAAGGCCAGAGAGTGAGTAGGAGAGAAAATACTCACGTTTGCATCAGGTTTCCGCCCAAAATTCATTTGGGTGTTTAGATATCTTTAAAGTTAGTGATGAAGTCTTAAGAAAAAAGCACAAATGCCATTCTTTTCTCTCTTTTCGTTTAAACTTCTAGATAAGGTCCGAGTTCCTGACTTGAAAACAAGTTCAATATCTCTTATTTTCTGTAACATACTATTTGTAAAAGGAGCTGATTCACATTTTGTCATCGTTAATTTCAGTATATTTGTCTTAGGCATTATTCAAGCTGAAGTGTCTGAACCAGGCAGAACCATTGGTCGTGTTTGACTCTATTTCAGCCCTGAAGCTATAATACTGGGGCTCCGCTCCAAGTTGGAATAATCACAGTTCTAACTTCTAAATGTTTGTGTTCCTTAGGAAAAAAAAAAATAAAACACCTAACAGAAGAGTCCTGTGGCAGGTGACTATAGGTCAATCACAAGGGGAAAAAGGAGGCAAGAATTAGAAGAAAGGGTGCCAACTCAAACGGTGTTCATTTTGTATAATATTAAGAGATTACCCTTTTCTTCACTTCTTTGGCTCCAGAAATTGACGTAGGAGGTCGATTTGACATTCCTCCTCATTTTTTTTTTTTATAATCAGTACCTTCTTTCTTGTACATCTGCCTCCTCCCTTCAAGTTTTTTTTTTTTTCTCTTTTTAGGGCTGCACCCACAGTACATGGAGGTTCCTAGGCTAGAGGTCCACTCAGAGCTATAGCCGCCAGCCTGCATCACAGGCACAGCAACACCAGATCCTTAACCCGCTGAGTGAGGCCGGGGATCGAACCCGCATCCTCATGGATACTAGTCAGGTTCGTTAACCACTGAGCCACGACGGGAACTCCTCACCTCCAGTTCTAACCACTGCTTCACCTGGAGCGTTGCCTTTCCTCACTAACTGATCTTCCTCCGCACCCCCTACTCCTTCAGGCTCCCATCACTCTCATTTTACCCCCTACCGTCAGATTAATCTTCCAGACACCTAACACTGATCCTGTCACTTCTGTGCTCCGGAACCTTCAATAGGCACCCCATTGCTTGTCAGATTAAGTACAAATTTCATAGCTTGATACATAAGGCCCTTCTCCCTTAGGCCAGACCTTAGTTTGCAGCATACCTTTCCACACATCCTACAGGCCGGTCAAAAGAGACCCGTTTGGAAGGAGTTCAAAATAATAGATAAGAGAACTTTCTTTGGAAGTCAGATCAGAATTGCTTCTCCGTGACCAAGCTGTGTGACTTCGGTGCATCTGCTTACCTCTCTGAATGTCACTGTCCTCATCGATGTAAGGGGGATAACACCAACACCTGCCATGTAGGGTGGTTGCGAGGACTGAACAAAGAGATAAACTTCAGACATTTGGGGGAACAACAGGCTATTTTAGATTATTCCTATCAACCGCTCAATGATGACTCGCTGTGTGATAAGGATAGATAGAGCTAGTCCTGGAGGGAAATGCAGAACTGACTAGACCAGCCTGAAAGCTGCTCTTACTGGCACTAAGTAGCTCAGGGTCAAATGAGGGGGGTGGGGGTGGGGACAGAGATTTATACCTGCAGTTAAATGAAAAAGAATTCAAAAGCTCGGGGCAATAATACAAGAAGAGTCTCGAGACCCCGTATGAGTGATTTCCAGATGCATGAGATAGGTAGTAACTGTTGGGATTCATTGGAAGGAGCCGTGATGGTGGGCCAGGATGGTCCAGGAGGAAGAGGGATTTGAACTGGCTAAGTTCGATAGGAGGAAAAGTGTGAGGGGTAGCAGGATGCACTCCAAAGGTAGCTGGTCTGGGCTTTGTTTGGGGGAGCGCCGCCTCTAGGAGCTCCTTTTGTCAGGTCTTTGTTTTGGAGGAAACTTACTTCAGAGTGAGATGCTAATCAGTGTGTTTGGTGATGTAAATTGAGTTTAAACAAACTACGCCCCAATAGAGTTAGAGAATTTCCATTTTTCTAAAGCTGGATTAAGCTTGGATTAATTTTTCCCCTGGAGATGGGTGTGGCTTTTTGCCTTGGAATTTTCTCACAATAGACTTAGAATTGAGATTAGTTTGAAATGAGGCAGGTGTGCAAGTTTGATTTTTTTTTTAGCTTTAAATTGGAGGAAAGGCTGTGACAGGGAACTGAACCTGGGCCTAACTTAGTGCTGGCTGGAATAGATGAAAGACGGCCTTACTTGGTATCACTTGAGACACGTTTATGCCAGCCTTCGGGAAATGGAGTGTGGAGTCCCGATTATCTGTCTGGGTCGTGGTATCTGGAAGTACCGTGCACTAGCATTGCCCCAGGAGGAAATAGAGAACCTATGTCAACCACTCTGGGGTGAGAAGTGGGCCAATGATCTTAGATGGCACGAAAGGAGTTTCTCCTTTGGCTGGAGCCAAGGGGAGCTGTATCTGGAATCTCAGGCACCGGAATTCCTAAAGATTGCTGTTGGTGTGGATTTTGAGCCGGTACCTCCTTGGCCAAGAGGTGGGCTAGAAACTGCCAAGAGGTGGGCTGGAAGCTGAATGTGGATTGGAAATTGTTAGCTAGTAGTTATAAGCTACTACCTCAGTTACCTCCTCGCCACCCAGCAAGCATGCAGTAAAGGTCTCTAAGAAAGTACAGCGTGGACTGAAGGAATTAGGGAGAGTCGAGTCCTCTCCTTGAGGTAAGAGTCGGGGTACTACCTGCAACAGGCTCTCCCAGAGCTTCTTAGAGCCAGAGATTCTGATTCAGTGGGTTTGCGGTGGGGTTTCGGAAGCTGTATTTTTGGCAAATTCAGGTGATCCTGATGTAGAGTCAAGTTTGGGATCCACTTCTCCGGGCTGAAACTATTACTCCCGTTCCTTAGTGGGTTTTGCTATGAGGTGTTGGAATACCTTTCCCTGGATGGAGAGAAGTCGCGAAAGCGCCGTGTAGGATCAAGAGGGTTTTCGATGTTGGACTTGGAATCGTTTTGATATTTTTCAAGACCAGATTCCTGATGTCGAACCCCCACCCCAGCCCCGCCCCCCGCAGTAAAGATGAAACAAAACAGAGGTGGGAAATTCTGCTCCAACCATCTCCTCACAGGGCTGCCAGGACCAAATGAAGAGTGGATGGGAGAGGGGCGGGGCTCGAACCGCAGCAGCTGTCATACAAATCCCAAGTGCTCCTAACTGATGAGCATTAGTTTTTTATTCCACAAAGAATCTATGAAAATAGGATTAAAAAAATAAGAACAGTTAAAAGAAAAGTTCTGAGAAAATCTATTTATGTAAACTCAATCTTAAATTACGTTAGAGGGGACGAAGATCCTTTGGTTAGGCGAATAATCATTCTCTGTTTCTCCTTTGTTATAGATACAGAATGGTATCTTCCTTGAGGGAGACCCATATAACAGAGAATGTCCTAGAAATTCCAAAAATGTCCATATGAAAGTAGTTGGAGAAAAATTGACACCCACTACAAAAAGTCTGGAAACTTCTTCTTTTTTTTTTTTTTTTTTTTTTTTTTTTTGTCTTTTTGCTGTTTCTTGGGCCGCTCCCTCGGCATATGGAGGTTCCCAGGCTAGGGGTTGAATCGGAGCTGTAGCCGCCGGCCTACACCAGAGCCACAGCAACACAGGATCCGAGCCGCGTCTGTGACTTACACCGCAGCTCACGGCAATGCGGGATCCTTAAACCACTGAGCAAGGTCAGGGATCGAACCTGCAACCTCATGGTTCCTAGTCGGATTTGTTTCCGCTGCGCCACAACGGGAACTCCTGGAAACTTCTAATGTTGGTTGTATCTACCTCGAAAGTGCCTTGCCTTTCGGACCATCAGCTTTTTTTCCCCTCTACATATGTCACATCTTACCAAGGACTACATGTCAAAGAAAATTATTAATCCAATTTATATGCTTTGAAAGTGTTTTTTTGTTTTTTTGTTTTGTTTTGTTTTTTGTTTTTGTCTTTCTAGGGCCGAACCCATGGCATATGGAGGTTCTCAGGCTAGGGGTCAAATCGGAGCTACAGCCACCAGCCTACACCACAGCCACAGCAACGCCAGATCCAAGCCACGTCTGCAACCTACACCACAGCTCACGGCAACGCTGGATCCT
Source organism: Sus scrofa (assembly GCF_054392235.1). Taxonomy (NCBI): domain Eukaryota; kingdom Metazoa; phylum Chordata; class Mammalia; order Artiodactyla; family Suidae; genus Sus; species Sus scrofa. Next base: position 122,833,767 of record NC_139401.1, read on the forward strand.
TAACCCACTGACCGAGGGCAGGGATCAAACCCACAAGCTCATGGTTCCTAGTCGGATTCCACCACGCCACAACAGGAACTCCAAAAAGTGTTTCTTTTACTATTGAAGAATATTCAGAGTTACCTTTTGCTTTCTGTAAGGATAGACTGTTTCTATATTCTTTCAGGTATTTTGTTTTCTTTTTTCATATGAAGTATTATTTTATTTTATTTTTTTAATTAAAAAAAATTTTACTCACTTATGATGGAGCATAATAATGTGAGAAAAAAGAATGTATATGTGTATGTGTAACTGGGCCACCGTGCTCTGCAGTAGAAAATTGACAGAACACTGTAAACCAGCTATAATGGAAAAAAATAAAAATCATTCTATAAAAAAATTTTTTACTGAAGTATAGTTGATTGACGACGATATGGTAATTTCTGCTGTACGGCAAAGCGATTCAGTTATACACATGCACGCATCCATGCCTTCAGGTATTTTAAAAGAAGCCCCAGATAGATTCCCTACCATTTGAGCCTCTATTGTGGGCCTTTCGCACCACCAGGTTTACTTGACCTTGGGTCTAGTGCATGGAAACCCCAAGTGTGAACACTTCTCTTTCCCAGGAGCTTTAACTTCAAAGCCTCTGAGAGCCATTTGAACGGTAGTACCGTTAAGCACTAAGAAACAAACACTCATAAACTGTCTTCTGCCCATCCTTCCACCCCACTTGCATGCAGCGCGTTTGTCCCTTCATTCTTAGCCACGCTGCCCTGTGCCACTCTTGGTGGAGAAAGCGTTTCTTTGATTGTTTTACTTCCCCAAGTCTCCCTTTGTGAGACCTGCAGCAGGGCTCACTCTCTTCGGCCGGCCGGCCGAGCAGATGGGCACAAAGAAACTTTGTTCGAGGTGTGAGTTGACCTTTCTTGAAATTTGAGCTCAGCTCCCACTTGGATTTGAACTTTGAAGACCCAGAGATAGGAAGTTTCCGTATAAGGATCAAAACACGTCGGAGTAGCACCCCCTGATGTGGGCTGGCAACCTTGGCAGGTGGGATTTCTTTGCTCAGCCGCTCAGAAGGGTGTACGCTGAGCGCCGAAAAACCACCTCGCAACCGTGTCCTGCCCGGTCCCCGTGGTGAGTGGAGAGAGCGTGAGGATAAATCCCTGCAACCTATCTCCCCGCCAGTGGAAAAGCAAATCGGAGCATGTCCTGGTGAATGTCATCCCTCATTCCCCGGCTTATGTTTGTGAGAGACTGTTGGGTTCACAGCAGCGTGGCAAGCGCAAAAATATATAATTGTAGTAGTGCCTGCAGGAGGCTGGGGCCTAGTGAACACGGTGGTATGCAGCGGAAGCAGCGGTGGTGCCCAGTGGGGAGCAGTGGTGCCTGGCAGGGGTCAAGAGCAGGAAATGAGGAAACGAAGGGCATATGCTGCGTGGAAGCAGACCCGGACAGCCGACAGGGGCTCAGTCGTGAGCAACGGTGAGATGCTACTTGGAGACACCCACACACACCCCCGAAAGGCCCTTTGCAGGAGGACAGGGTCCCCCATGAGCAGATAGGGACAAACGTCAGAGAAGCAGAGATGCTCCTGAACCTGCCGTACCCACAGGCTGGCAAAGCCGAAGGAAATTCAGCTTGAGTAATCAATCCATCAGTGTAAGAGTCATGGTTTCCACTTAGGGAGCTTCCGCACACATCTTAGGGACGGATGCACAAGGCAAATAAAAAGAGATTATAAAAATGATGAGAAAGGAATTCCTGCTGTGGCTCGGTGACTTAAGAACCTGACTAGTTTCCATGAGGATTCGAGTTCGATCCCTGGCCTTGCTCAGTGAATTAAGGATCTGGTGGTTCCCAGTGAGCTGTGGTGTAGGTGGCAGACGCGGCTCGGATCTGGTGTTGCTGTGGCTGTGGTGTAGGTCGGCAGATGTAGCTCCAATTCGATCCCTAGCCTGGGAACGTCCATGTGCTGCAGGTGCAGCCCTAAAACGACAAAAAACAAACAAAACAAAACAAAAGAAACCCACGAGAACGACATTGCGGAGGCCCATACAAATAAGTGGGTTGTCACAGCAGCGCAGGTGGGTCCTGAAGAATACAGAGCGTTCAGAGAGCTGAAAAGGCAGGAAGGGCCTTTCAGAGAGAGGGGTCCTGGTGATCAGAGAAGGTCAGCCTCATCACGAGGGGCCCTGGGAGTTACGCCCGAAACTGTGGCCTGGGCTGGGCCGTGGGAGGCTTGCCCACCGCCCAGCCTGCCTCTGGAGCTGGAACATGTCACAGTAGCAAGGACTGAAGGCTTTGGGCTGGCACATGCTGCAGATTAGGAAAACTCTGCACAGGACAGAGGGAAGGTTTGTGGGCTGGGAAGAGAAACTGCAGCAATTGAAGGGTGAGGTGCTAACGGCCTGGACCCGCAGGTAGAGAAAGTACAAAGGAAAAGAGAGGAGAAAAATCAAGAGACGGGGGTGAGGTCAGAGCGGACGGGACTATTGCCGGCATCCACAGCCTGGGGACGGGCCCTGGACTGGCTCCCAGGAACAGGTCTGTCTGAGAGAGTGGAGGTTTGAGCCTGACCAACTGGGAGACGGACTGACAGAAAAGGGAGGAGCTCCTTGACACGAGAATTACAGTTTTGAGTGAGATTGACAACACATGTTTTTGATTCTCGGAAATGCTAAATATAGCCCAGCCTCTCTTCCACCTTCCTTTTCTTCTCTCCCTTCCCCCTCAACATCGCCATTCTGGTCCTGGTTAAATGTCTACAATTTATAAACACATGTTGATGCTTTTGTTTTTCATAGAAATGGTAGCATGATATATGGATTGTCCTGAAAATTCCTTTGATTAACAATCCATCAGGAATATCTTTCAGTCTTATTTCAGATAGATTTTCCTGAATCTTTTTTTTCTTTTCTTTTTTTTTTTAATTTTTTTTTTTTATGGCTGCACCCAAAGCATGTGGAAATTCCTGGGCCAGGGACTGAATCCAAGCCACAGCTGCCAACTACACTGCAGCTGTGGCAACACCAGATCCTTTAACCCACTGCGCTGGGCTGGGGACCAAACCTTCACCTCCACAGTGACCTGAGCCACTGCAGTCAGATTTTTAACCCACTGTGCTGTGATGGGAACGCCCCTCAATCTTTTTAATAGCTCTCTCACAGTCTACTGTGTGGCTGTACCACCATTTATTTCACCAATGCTCTATTGATAGACATTTATGTTGTTTCCAAATATATATTCTTATAGCCAGTGCTTCGATTCATACCACGTTCATATACTTGGGCAAGTGTTCAGGATAAATTCCTAAAAGAGGGAGTTTCCTGGTGGCTCAGTGGGTTAAGGATCTGATATCGTTGCTGCTGGCGTTCAGGTCACTGCTGTGACTCGGATGGCTGCTGTGGTGCAGGTTTGATCCCTGGTCCCAGAAATTCTCTGTGACACAGGCATAGCAAAAAAAAAAAAAAAAATCCTAGAAGAGAAATTACTGGGTCAAAGCATATGTACAATTTTATATCCATTGATGAATATTACAAAACTGCCCTCTGGAACATTTATCTGATTTTAATTCTTCCATTAACAGGTTAATCAAGATCTCCTCGTGGATGTCTGTGGCAATTTGTCAACCTGCTCTTCCTACAACTGCAATAAATACTAGTTTGCCCCATTGGAAGGGATTATATTAGTCAACAGAATCCTAATGAATGAAGGGTTTCTTAATTAAAATAACCAGAAAGTCATTACTTGTAAATATATAAACAAGTTGATTATAGCAAGAGGCTGAATACTTCTAATAAGCATGTGTGGATATTAAATTAACCATGGTTCACAAACCATCCATGGATGCATGGTTGATTGGAAATAACCACTTCACAGTAGTTACCCGATTCCTCTTTGCTAACTGCCAAATGGTGTTCCTGTTGGTTTGATTATTAGGGTTCAGCGTAACTCATGACTCCCAAACACATGGCTATGTCAGGTGAAAGCATGGTTTTTTACAGTGGATGCTGAAGAAATTGGATACTTGATGAAGGATTAGGAAACGAGCTTTTCTTTCCTGTTTGATGCAACAGCTACTTATGCAGTGTGTACAACACGCTAGCGAGGTACCTTGCTAATTGCTTTAGAGAAAACACAGGTGAGCAAAACGTGGCTCCTGCCCTCGAAGTGTTCATAGAAAACAGGAACATGGATGAACCTAAAGACACACGTTAAAAGGGCTGTAAAGCCAAGGCGTAATGAGAACAGCGCTGAAGGAAAGGCCCAAGGAAACTTCAAAAGAGAGCAAACACTTCTGATTAAGAGGGGAAATAAGGAGAGACTTCATATGCAGGAGAAGCATTTGAGAGGATCTTTCAAGAATGGATTGGGGAGTTCCTGTCGTGGCGTAGTGGTTAAGGAATCCGACTAGGAACCATGAGGTTGCGGGTTCGATCCCTGGCCTTGCTCAGTGGGTTAAGGGTCCCGTGTTGCCGAGAGCTGTGGTGTAGGTCGCAGATGCAGCTCGGATCCCGCGTTGCTGTGGCTCTGGTATAGTAGGCTGGTGGCTACAGCTCCGATTAGACCCCTAGCCTGGGAACCTCCATATGCCGTGGGAGCGGCCCAAGAAATGGCAAAAAGACAAAAAAAAAAAAAAAAAAAAAAGAATGGATTGGGAGTTCCCATTGTGGCACAGTGGAAATGAATCTGTGAGGTGGCAGGTTCGATCCCTGGCCTCTGCTCAGCGGATGAAGGATCTCCAGTTACTGTGGCTGTGGTGTCGGCCAGCAGCTGTAGCTCCCATTGGACCCCTAACCTGGGAACCTCCGTATGCCGTGGGGTGGGGCCCTAAAAAGACAAAAAAGAAAAAAAATGGCTTGGACTTTTTGCTGAGACGCTCACTGTTGGAACCTCAAGGCTGCATGCCAGGGGCACATGGGGATACATGTAGAGGTGCTTCTGCCAACAGACCAGGTGGGTGGAATTTTTCAGGCAACCCAGCCCAGGTGCCAGATGTGAGTAGAATTTTCAGCAGGGCAATTTCCAGTGAGTGAAGACAGCCCTGCACATGTCAGCCCCAGCCACGGAATCACGCCAGCCATTCAAGGCTGCTCATCTGAGGTCCCTGACATTGTGCAGCTAAGTCATGACCGCTGCGCCCTGTCTTCATTTCCTACTCACAGAACTGAGGAGCCTTAACAAATGGTCGTCACACACACACACACACACACACACACACACACACACACCATGGACGGGATGCCACAGGTAAGCTGGCCGTGGGGAGATCATTTCCAGCAAAGGAAACTGCATGAACACAGGCCCTGAGCTGGGGGAGCATGACTGTGTCCATGGAACAAAGAACAGTTAAGGCGGCCTGGCGTCAAGGATTTAAAGAGGGGGCTTGCTGGGAGATCAGACTAGGCCTCAGAGTGGAGACCGTTAAATGGCAACAGCAAGTGTCCCCACACGGTAGGCAAGAGCGAGCCAGCCAAAGTTGAGCATCAGCGTGTTGCTTTGAGCCAGAAAGAGAAACATAGTCATGAATATTTGGCAACAATTAAATTTCATATTACCTTTTTCTTGCAATTTGTCTTTTAAATGAACAAAACGTCCAATTTGTCATTCATTCAGCAAATATTTGTTGCATGCTTCTACAAATGTAAAATTACTAAATATATTTAAATTACCTTCTAAGTTTAAATAAGCTATTTGTTTCTTATCTCTTACATTAATTTGTGTGATGCCTACCGTGAAAATGGTTTTCTGTCTTCCACCTAATTTCCTGGAGAAAAAAGGGTCACACTGCTGGGATCGTGGGTAGGCTCTGTCCATGACATGCGTGCAGCCCTCGTTAGTAAAAAGAAAAAGAAAAATACTATTGTATAAAAATGAAAGATGTATTTTTCATTCCGTTTTTAAAGTGGAATCAGATTTTTCACAATTGAGACTGAAACATGCAATTTAACGAAATTTCAAAAGAGGCTCTGTGGAAGTGCTTTGGAAGTTATAAAAGCAAGATTCAAATGCAAGGTATTATTGTTCCTATTACTCTGTTGTATTAAGGAAGCATGAAGGTCAACATCATATTGCATATATTTCTTCTTTTAATCATTTGGACTTTGTACCTTGATAAAAAGAATACTGTCTCAAAATAAAATATAAACACACTCATGAATAAACCCTAAATAAGAATTAAATGTTCAGTGTAATTATGCCAAAATTATGTTCAATATCTAAACAATACATGTTTATCACCAAAATTCATCATTTGATCAGTAGTGCATGCAAATAGAGTCCTACTCTAATCAGACTCTGTACCTTTGATTTGACACAATTCAAATTCATATGTTCAGTAGGATACATAGTGTGCTGGTATATATAAGCATTATGTGGCTGTTTAAAGCCATGTTAGAATTTTGTGCTAAAATTCAAAAGCACACAATACGTAAAATAGCATTCTTGCTTGATAAGAATACAAAAATAGGAGTTCCCGTCATGGCTCAGTGGTTAATGAATCCGACTAGGAACCATGAGATGGCGGGTTCAATCCCTGGCCTTGCTCAGTGGGTTAAGGATCTGGCATTGCCGTGAGCTGTGGTGTAGGTTGCAGACATGGCTTGGATCTGGGGTTGCTGTGGCTCTGGCGTAGGTTGGAGGCTTCAGCTCTGATTAGGCCCCTAGCCTGGGAACCTCCATATGCCGTAGATGTGGCCCTAGAAAAAGACAAAAAAAAAAAAACAAAAACAAAAACAAAAATAGTTCTCGTGTGGCTCAGTGGGTTAAGGGTCCAGCGTTGTCACTGCAGTGGCTTGGGTCGCTGCTGTGGCGCATGTTCAGTCCCTGGCCTGGGAACTTCCACATGCTGCAGGTATGGCCAAAAAAAAAAAAAAAAAAACAACTAATAATAAAACAAATTTGAAATTTGTCCCAGAATAAGAAAATTTCTCCTTAAGTTACAAAGTAAGAGCATTCATTTATTAAGCATTTAGTATTTCTATATGGCAGGTACTGTGCTGGGTATCAATATCCATACAGTATCTCATTTAAAACTCACAGCAACCCCAGGAGGTAAGTACTACTAAGAGGAAAGTCAGGTACAGGTAAATTTAAGTAATCTTCTAAGGTCACCCAGTTACTAAGCAGGATTCAAATAAAAATGGTGTCAAAAAAAAGTAATCCAAACCCCAGGTATGGGCTATTAATAACTTTGAATTACTTAAAAAAAAAAAAAAGTCTCTCCCTGTGAGAAGGGACTTTAGAAGTCTGCTAAAATAGAGAGCTAGCTGTTAGAATAATGGTAGGAGAATGCCAAAGACATCTTTGCCTCTTTTGAAAACTGCCCAGATTCAGTCCTGCACCAGGCAATGTAGAAAGAATATGGTCTCAAGAGTGTTGAGTAAATGAACATTTTTTCTCTCTTTGCCCTTCTACCTTCTAGCCCCTGAAGGGTTCAGATGTGCTACCCCAATATATGGCATCTCGGCACTGGAATATTTCAAGCGGAAGGAATTTGAGAGAGGGCAGGTGCAGGAAGGACTTTAGGACCTTCTCCTAAAGCAGGTGGTAAAACCCTCATAAAACCCTGATACCTGGAGTAAAGGAGCATCCTTATCTCCCAAGACCGAGGGATGCTGAAAGGATTTGAGTGAACACACCTTGCTGGTTCTCCCAGTTTACTGCATTTTAACTCATACTCTTTTTTTTTTCCTTTTATATTTTTCCAGGACATTCCACTCTTCATCAAACTTAGCATTAAAAATACTCAAGTTTGGCGTTCCCTCGTGGCACAGCAGGTTAAGGATCACGTGTTGTCATGGCCGCGCTCTGGTTGTTGCCACGGTGCAGGTTCAATCTCTGGCCTAGGAACTTCTGCATGCCATGGGTGCACCCCCCACCCCAGAAAAAAAAAAAAAACAGCACTCGGTTTTAACTGCTTCTTTGGGTCTTTATTTCCTTGTGAAGGCTCCTATTTTCATGTAAAACTCATATTAAATAAATTTGTATGGTTTCTTCTAGTTAATTTATTTTTGGTTACAGGAGCCCCAGGCTATTACTCAGAAGGGTAGTGTTGCATCAGAACTCTCCAGCTTTCTGGCCAGAGGACTGTGAAGGAGGGCCCCAGAGAGGAAGAAGCTCATCAGGGAGAGAGAATCTGTAAAGCAGTGTGAGAACTCCTGGGCACACCTCTGAATTATATACCAAAGACCATTAGACACCTGCCTAGTCTGAGAGTGGCCACTGAGTGGTGTACATGCAAGACAGATCCAGATAACACTGCAAACGCTCTGAAAACTAAACTGACATTGGAACCACAGCCCAGAGAAACTGGGTTGAACTTGCAGCCTGAACCTAAGCAGGTCTATTAATTCTAAAGCAAAAAACAAAACAACACAAAGACAAGCAAACACAAACCCTTGACACTTTCTTTAGAAATCCTACAAGACCCAGAGTCTCATATTGAAAATGTGCAAGATGCAATCCAACATTACTCAGCGTATGAAAAATCAGGAACTTGAACTTGCAAGGGAAGATACAAAATGATCATCAGATTCCAACTTCAAGATGACACAGATGTTGGAATTATGACAGTACTTTGAAGCATCCCTTATAACTATGGTTCAATAAATAAGGGCAAATACTCTTTGTCTCCCTCCTTTTTCTGCCTTCTCTGGTTTTAATTAAGCATTTTTTGTGATTCAATTTTTCCTTCTCTCTTAACGTACCAATTATACTTCTTTTTTTAAAACTCGTTTTAGTGGATGTGCTGGAGTTTGCAATGTACATTTACAACTACATCAATTTCAAGTAACACTGTACCGCTTCATAAGTATTGCTGATACCTTATAAAAGAGTATTCCCAATTCTTCCCTTCCACCCCTTATAATATTGTTCTTCATTTCACTTATCTATAAGATACAATCACTAAATATGTTGTTGCTACACTTATTTTAACAAACTGTTATATTAAGAATGAGAAACAAGGAGTTCCCGTCCTGGCACAGTGGTTAACGAATCCGACTAGGAACCATGAGGTTGCAGGTTCAATCCCTGGCCTTGCTCAGTGGGTTAAGGATCTGGCATTGCCGTGAGCTGTGGTATAGGTCGCGGACGCGGCTCGGATCCCACGGTGCTGTGGCTCTGGCGTAGGCTGGCAGCTCAGCTCCGATTGGACCCCTAGCCTGGGAACCTCCATATGCCACAGGAGCGGCCCAAGAAATGGCAAAAAGACAAAAAAAAGAATGAGAAACAAGATTTTTAAGCTTCATTTATTCCTTCTTCCTTTCTTTGTATGGATTTGAGTTCTGACATATAATTTTCCTTTTTGCTGTAGAACTTCTTTTATAATTTCTTGAAATATATTCTATTCTATTGGTGACAAATTCCCTCAATTTTTGTTTGCCTGAGACAGTTAAATACTTTTTTTTTTTTTTTTCTTTTTAGGGCTGTCGTACCTGTGGCATATGGAGGTTCCCAGTCTAGCGTCAAATCGGAGCTATAGCTGCTGGCCTACACTGCAGCCACGTCAACACAGCAACACGGGATCAAGCCACATCTATGGCCTACATCACAGCTCATGGAAATGCTGGATCCTTAACCCACTGAGCAAGGCCAGGGATTGAACCTGCATCCTCATGGATCCTAGTCAGGTTCCTTAACCACTGAGCCACAAAGGGAAGTCCTGAGAAAGTTAAATACTCCTAAAACGAATGGAAAGATAGAACATTTCAATTAAGAAATTGAAAATATATGGAACTAAGTGAAAATTCTGGAACTGAAAAATACAATAATTGAAATAAAAATTCATTGGATGTGATCAATAACTGAAGAGAGTTTTAAGAGGAAAAGTTCAGTGTACTTGAACTTTAAAATAGTAAAAACAATAGAACTAAAAATTATCTATGATGAACAAGATAGAGAAAAGTGATCAAAAGAATGAACAAAGATTCAGGGATCTGTAAAACAAATAAACATATAAATAAAGTATTGTTTTCAGCAGAGTCCCAGAAGAGAGAAAAAGTGTGGTATAGAAAGAATACTTGAAGAAATAATCAATGAGAATTTTTCAAACTTAGCAAAGGACATGAATATACATGTTCAAGAGGCTCAGTGGACCCTACCCAGGATAAACTCAAGGAAATTCACATATAGACCCATCAAAATCACACTACATAAAACTAAATATGAAGAAAAACATTGAAAACAGCCCGAAAAACAGCACATTACAGATGGTGGCACAATGACAGTGGATTTCTCATTACAAATCATGGAGGCAAGAAAGACACGTAATAACATTTTAAAAATTGCCTATAGAGATGAACTGTTAATACAGAATTTTATATTCAATGGAAATATCCTTCTGGAATGAAGGTAATATGAAGATACTTTCAGATGAAGGAAAACTGAGATAATTTGTCAGCAGAATACCTGCTCCATAAGAAATGCTAAAGGAAATTCTTCAGATGGAAGAAAAATGGTACTAGTAGAAAATTTGGAGGAAGAGGAGCTCCTGCTGTGGTACAGTGGGTTAATGATCTGACGTGTCTCTGTGGAGGCACTGGATCAATCCTAGCCCAGGGCAGTGGGTTAAGGATTCAGCTTTGCTGCAGCTGTGGTGTAGGTCACAGCTCCAGCTCAGATTCCATGCCTGGCCGGGAACTTCCATATGCTGTGGGTGCAGCCACTAAAAAAACGAAAAAAGAATGGAGGAAGAGAAATAGAAATGCTAAGTGCACAGGCAAATATAATAAATGAGTCTTCTCTTACGGTCTTTAAAATATTATGAAGGTTGAAAGCAAAATTATTGGGATTTTTCAATGTATGTAAATAAAATGGGTAAGACAACATAAAGTGAGGAGGTTAAAGCAACTCATATAGGGATAAAGTTTCTACCTTTCACTGGAAGTGATAAAATACCGATTCTGAGTAGACAGTGCTAGGTACGTATATGGTAATCCCTAGAGTAACCACTTAAATAGATATGGAGAGGGATATGTTAAAACATCAAAAAGAAGGTAAGAAAGGGAAACAGAGGAAAGAGAGAAAACAAGTAATAAAAAATAGTAGACCCAAATCCAAACATGTCAATAAATATACATAAATGATCTAAACATGTCAATTAAAAGACGTAGATCATCAAGATACATTTTTTAAAAAGATCCAATGGTATGCTTTGTACAAGAAAACCTCTTTAGGAGTTCCTTTTGTGGCTCAGTGATAACAAATCTGACTACTATCCGTGAGGATCTGGGTTTGATCCCTGGCCTTGCTCAGTGGGTTAAGGATCTGGCGTTGCCATGAACTGTGGTGTGGGTTGCAGACGCAGCTTGGATTTGGCATGGCTGTGGCTGTGGCGTAGGTTGGCAGCTGTAGCTCTGATTAGACCCCTGGCCTGGGAACTTCCAAATGCCATGGGCGTGGCCCTCAAAAGACAAAGAAAGAAGGAAAGAAGGAAAGAAGGAAGGAAAGAAAGAAAGAAAGAAAGAGAGAGAGAGAGAAAGAAAGGAAGGAAGAAAGAAAGGAAGAAAGAAAGGAAGAAAGGAAGAAGGGCCGTTGGCATCATCAAGGCGGTGGAGAAGAAGACGGCCACCACGGTCAAGGTGACCAGGCAGCAGTGAAGGCCAGCAAGAAGTGAAGCATGTCCTTCCCCTGCTCTTTAGTTTCCTCAGCAGTCTCCACTCTGTGTATTGACTGAATAATAAAATGAATAATAAAACTGGAAAAAAAAGGAAGGAAGGAAGAAAGAAAGAAGGAAAAAGAAAACCTCTTTAAATGTAATGAAATAATCGAGGTAAAAGGGAAGCATAGGAAAAGATATATATCATGCAATCACTAATCAAAATAAACCTGGAGTGGCTATATTAATATCAGAAGAAATAGACTTTAGAGCAAGGAAAATTACTGAGGATAAAGAGCAACATTACGTAATGATAAAAGAATCAAATCACGAAGAAGACATAAGGATCCTAAATGTGTATGCAACTAAAGCAGAACTTCGAAATACATGAAGCAAAAAAGGATAGAACTGAGAAGAGAACTGGGTGAATCCACAATTACAGTCACAGACTTAAACACTCCTTTCTCAGTAATTGATAGAATAAGTAGGTACCTTATCAACAAGGATATAGAACCAAACAATCCCATCAGACAACAGTATCTAACTGGCTTTCATACAACAGTTACCCGATGACAGCAGAATACTTATTCTTTTCTGATGCAAATGCAACATTCACCAAAACAGACCAAATCCTGGGTCGTAAAACAAATCTCAACAGTTTTGAAATAATCAAAATAACAAAAAGTATGTTGACTGACCTTAACAGAATTAAATAAGAAATCAATAATATAAAGATAAATGGAAAGTCATCAATCAATTCAAAATTAAATCCTACATTTCTTAATAATCCATGTGATAAAGAGGAAGCCTCCCCCCAAAAGACAAAAACAAAACAAAACAAATGAGTGTTCTTTTCTTTCCTCAGATGTGACCCTAAAAAGACGAAAGACAGAAAACAAACAAACAAACAAACAAAAAAACAAAGAGGAAGCCTCAAGGGAAATTAGAAAGTAAGTAAATTGAACTAAATGAAAATGAAAATACAACATATTGAAATTTGTGGTGTGTTCCTAAAATAATGGTTAGAGGAAACTATAGCTTTAAGTGATTATGTTGGAAAACAAAAAAAAGTCCTGAAATCAAAAATCTAAACTTTCAACTAATGAAACTAGAAAAGAAAGAAAAAAATAAACCCAAAGGAATTAGAAGGAAGGGAATAAAAGAGAGCAGAAATCGCTGAAATTAAAAACAAAAAAGCAATAGAGAAAACAGTAAAACCAAAAGCTTTTTTTTTAATGAAAAGGTGAATAAAATGGACAAATCTCTAACTAGGCTGACAAAGAATTAGAAGACACAAATATTACGAATAAAAGAGGAAAATCACTACGGACATCTGCAACATTAAATGGATAATAAGGGAATACTACAAATGACTATGACATAAATTTGATTATTTAAATGTAATGGATCAATTCTTCCAAATTTACAAAATATCAAAACTTACTCCAGAAGAAATAGATAACCTGATAATCTTATTATTAAATAAAATGAGTTCATACTTAAAATTTTTTCAAAAAAGGAATCTCCGGACCCAGATAATGTCTCTGACAAACCCTATCAGATATTTAAGGAAGAAATAAAACTAATTCTACATAATTTTTCCAGAAAATAGAAGCCGAGAAAACCTTTCTTAACTCATGAGGTCAGCATTCTTCTGCAGCCAAATCCAGAAAAAGACAGTACAAGCAAAGAAAACTATAGACCAATATCTCTCATAAATATAGGGGCAAAATCTTCAACAAATTATTAATTGGATTGAATACTGCAATATATGATAAAAATAGTATAACACAACCAAATGGGGTCTATTTTGCTAATGTAAGGCTGGTTCAGTATTTGAAAATCTATCTATGCATTCCACCAGATTAATAGACTAATGAACAAAACCCCACATGATCATATCAATTAATACAGAGAAAGCATTTGATAAAATTCAATACCCAATCATGATAAAAAAAGTCTTAATCAACTATGACTAGAAGGAAATCTCCTTAACATGACAAAGGGCATCTACAAAGAAACCTCACGGCCACCATCATACATGATGGCGGAAGACTGAATACATGTTTCCTAAGATTATAAATCATTCAAGGATGTCTACTCTTACCACTCTTATTCAATATCATACTGACTGTCCTAATAAAAGTAATAAGGGAAGAAAAAGAAGAAAAAGCACATAGATTAGAAAGGAAGAAATAAAACTGCCCCAGTTTACATATGATATGACTGCCTACTTAAAAAAGTCCCAGAGAATCTTCAAATTCACTAAGAGGTGAATTTAGCAAGTTCAAGGTTTTTCTTATGGAAAAAAAATGAACGTTAACCTAAACTTCATGTGCTGTACAGAAATTAACTCCAGAGGGATTATAGTTCGGTGAAGATATTACTGAATGTGAATTTTTGATATTGTGTAATGAGTCAGCATTTGTAAGATTTGCATAGCTTGGTGAACCAAAGGAAAGCTTGAGAAACTGTTACAGCCAATAGGAGCCTAAAGAGACATGAAGACTAAAGGTTACATAAAAACTAAGGAAATTTGGCTAAAGTATGACCTTTAGTTAACAATAATGTATAAATATCAGTTCATTAATTGTGGCAAATGTACCTTGTTATTGCCAAATCTTTAACAAAGTGATAAATTAGTATAAAATGTTACTAATCAGAGAAACTTTGGTGCAGGTTATATAGAACTCTCTGTACTATCTTTACAACTTTTTTGTAAATCTAAAATTACTGTTAAAGCATTCTCAAAATACAAAAACTGGAAGTTCCCGTTGTGGCTCAGTGGTACCAAAACCCAACCAGTATCCATGAGGACGTGGGTTCCACTCTTAAACATTATCAAACATCCAAGAGAGCTTTGGTTCATGTGGGTTATACAAATTGATATTTATCATACCAGAAATTATAACCAAGAAAATTCTAAAATTTTGATTAATTATAATATACACAATAAATATAATAGTTAGAACTCATTATATGTCAACAAAAGAACATATTTCTAATTTGAAAATAACCAAATTTGTCAAAGCAAAAAGTAATTTAGTGTTATGTCACATTATATTATATTTTTGCAAATTTTGTTAATGTTTGGCTTAATACAAAACAGTTATATTTTGTCTCATAACTGCTTCTACATTCAATCTGTTGCAATAAAAGTCTTAAAGGTAAATTGCATTGTGAAATCTGAAATTTTATCAGTGAAATTTATGTACTTTGTTACATTAAAACCCATTGGAAGACTCATCATTTCAAATAAATTTTTTACTTGTGCATGATTTTGTTATTCAGATTATTCTGGCTTTGGCCTTTGGGAGCTCTTTCCTCTGGCTTCTGTGTCCCTTTGACATAATGATTGTGCATTTGCTGGTTTTTTTGTTTTGTTTTGTTTTGTTTTTGCTGCACCCGTGGCATATGGAGCTCCCAGGCGAGGGATCAAATCCTAGCCGAAGCTACAACCTATGCCAGATCCTTAACCCACTGCACCACAGCAGGATTGTGCATTTTTTAAAAAATCACTTCCTTACTTTTTGTCACTGCAAGATATTCCAGTCTCATCTTGCACATTCCCTACCCCAGCCCTAGAATGAACCAGCTTTCCAAGGAGTCCTAGAATACTTGTTGCTATTGGAGTGTCATTGCTTCTAGACCCTCTCGGCTGATAGAGCAAGGAAATAGTGTGTGGCTACAAACCCACATTATCTATAAGTATCGGTATCTCCATTAAGGTAAACATGAGTTTACAATGATGTCTCCAACTCTAATCCGTTACTACCTGGATCCTTTTAGCCACTTTTGCTTCTCTGTAACTTCCCTCACCACCTGACTCCCATCATCCACTATCCATTACCGTGTGTTGTGTATGCGTATGTGTGAGTGTGTGTGTGTGTGTGTGTGTGTGTGTGTGGCGGGGTGGGGGGGCTCACACGCTTGGGGACCTCTGAGTTTGGAAATAATAACCTCTGGGTTATAATTTGGACTTTTCCCCCCATTTTGAAAAAGTTCTATTAAAGTATAGTTGATTTACAATGTTGTGATAATTTCTGCTGTACGACAAAGTGAATCAGTTATACACATACACGTATCCATTCTTTTCCAGATTCTTATCCCATATCTGTTACCACAGAATATTGGGTAGAGTTCCCTGTGCTATACAGCAGGTCCCCATTGACCATCCGTTCCATATGCAATTGTATACACACGCCAATCCCAAAGCCCTGTTTGCTGTGCCTCCCCTCTCAAGTGACCTTGACTGTGAAGAAACCTCTCTATACCTCTATCCTGGGAACTGCTCTTTCCCCTGGGTTTTGAGCAACTAACCCATGAGGCTGACGTAGGATGGAATGCCTATTCCCAAGGCGATAGTTATCTGCTCCTGATGACAGCTGAGCTTGAGTGCTACTCCGGTGTCACTCTGCCTCTGACTGGTGCTGTTTCTATTGTTTCCTATTCTGCAACGATACCAGGATCAAAAAAATCTTTCTAGCAAAATGTTGGTGAGATTGAAAAGTCTACCAACATTTCAGAAAGCTACATTTAGCCATTCCTCTCTCTGCAAAAGGTGGCTCTAGCCACTTTCTCTGTCCCTAGGAACTCCTCACAATTTCCATTTTGGATTCTGGGATCTACAACCTTCCCCCTCTCAACACAAACACACTTCTGGATCATTTCCAGGCTTGGGCTCAGGAGAAGGAGCCAGCAACCTGTGCAAGTTCTCCCTCACGTCTGGAACTGGGAGGGCAATCTTAATATCATTGGGATAAGTGGTCACTGAAAAAAAAAAAAAACTTCAGAACTGATTCATGAGAAAATCTGGGCATTCCCATCGTGGCTCAGTGGTTAACGAATCCGACTAGGAACCGTGAGGTTGTAGGTTCGATCCCTGGCCTCACTCAGTGGGTAAGGGAACCGGTGTTGCCGTGAGCTGTGGTGTAGGTCGCAGATGTGGCTCAGATCTGGTGTTGCTGTGGCTGTGGTGTAGGCCAGCAGCTGCAGTTCCAATTCAACCCCTAGCCCGGGAACTTCCATATGCCGTGGGTGCGACCCTAAAATGACAAATAAATAAATAAATACATAAAAATAAAAAATAAAATTGCTGCTAGGCAAAGTTTTGTACATTTATAGTATAATGAAGAGTAAAAATCAAATCAAATCTTTATCAAAAATCTATGAAATTCAAGACAATCAATATGTACTATTTCATGTCAATGCAAATTCTCTCTCCATCCTGCCACAAATTGGAGTAGTTAAAAAAAGAATTCTAACTTTTAGGGCTCTGTGTAGTCTAAAATTATATGCAGTAATTTTAAAGACATCTAATACTCACATATACACAAAAATCTCTCCAAGCTTAGATCTTATGTGAAAAGTTTCAGATTATATATCTAAATTTCAACCATGGAAAACAGGCTATATAGAATTCCTCACTGGGTTTGAGAAACACCACTATAATTAAGTTTGGGCAGCTGCTGTATATTTGCAGTGTTCTTAAAGCTGCAGAATTCTAACATGGTTCAGGCATATGGAACCAAACATGTTTTTATGTTAACTTATTGAATGACTTGGGTAACAAATAAGGTGAGAAAATGTCAGCTTCAAATATTTGACTAAGCATGTATCAATTTTAGTCTTGGCATTAAATCCCATTACAAAAAAATGCTTTTCCAGCATTTTTTTTTTCTTTTTTTTTGGCCACACCCATGGCATATGGAAGCTCCCAGGCTAGGGGTCTGAATCAGAGCTGCAGCTGCAGGCCTATGCCACAGCCACAGCAACGCTTGATCAAAGCCACATCTGGGACCTACCCTGAAGCCTGTAGCAACACTGGATCCTTAACCCACTGAGACACAATGAGAATGCCCCCAAATTCTTTATATAATAATACTAAAAAAAAGTGCCAGCAAGTAATCAGTCCATATATTT
This sequence comes from Sus scrofa, assembly GCF_054392235.1. NCBI lineage: Eukaryota > Metazoa > Chordata > Mammalia > Artiodactyla > Suidae > Sus > Sus scrofa. The sequence continues at coordinate 122,851,273 of NC_139401.1, forward strand.
GCAGAAATATTTGATGCAGCAAAACTCTGGTCTAGCTCACACACTTGGCTTGTTCTTTCAAGTCAAAGGATTTTTGCATCCCACTGTCAAAATTCTAGTGTCATTGCAAGAGAGAAACCATTCCCGTTTTTCCTTCATCAACTCAAATTGTGCAGTGTTCAAATATCCAATTGAGCTAACCATATAATAATTTTCTGGAGATGTGTCAGGAAGATATAAGCTCCGCTTCTAGCAGCATTTGAATTTGATCATGTGTCTTTCAGAACACATAAGCAGGCAACCATAAAATAAATGTGAAATTAAGTACTTAACAACACAAAGCAGGTCAGGCCACTACTTCCTTGGAAGGAAATGTTAATCCAGAAGAACTCAGATGACCACCATAATTCCTTGGGTATTTGGCAACTTAGTTTTACAATATTACTTTTGTCCGTATTGGCTTCCTTCAGAGTAACACTACTTAATGCTGGTGACTATGCTTGGGAATATTTTATTTAGAAATAGATTACTTCAGGAGTTCCTCTGTGGCTTAAGGACCCTGCGTGGCCACCTTGCCACGGCAGGGACCCAGGTGGCTGCTGTGGTGCAGGTTCAACCCCTAGCCTGGGAACTTCTGCATGCCGCAGGCATGGCCAAAAAAATAAAACTAAAAATGAATGAGTTTATATTTTTATAGTTTGTTCAAAAATACAGCCTGGTCTCCGTCCCACTCTGCAGTCTAGACGCATCAAGGTTATTTAATGAATCACTAATATCTCTCCAAATCAACCTTTGGTTTGTCTTTGCTTTGCTTAAGGAGTTTCAAAATCATAAAATTCTAGAAGCGATTTCTTAATGTTCCCACAGCCCATCCCCCACTCCTCAACTTCCATGGAAAAATATCCAAAATTGTTTTTATGCTTAAGCTAGATCCTAGGCATAGATAGTTCTTAAATATATACCAGAGGAAATTCCCTAACTCTGTAATCTTTCTTAAACTTCTCTTCTTTCACTCCTCAGAGTTCAGTTATAGCTCATTTATTTAGAAACGTAGTGGGTGGTGGTTACAAGATTCTTCAGTCTTATTGATTTTTTTAGATCAAGAACCTTTATCATGATGTTGGGATTCTGGCCACAATCTTTACCCCAGCCATCTTGTGAAGGCGTTGAATTGGAGAGTTTGGCTTTCGCCTCACCTCTCCATCTCTAGAGTTTATCATACTACCTGTGCACAGTAGAAGTTCAATAAATGTTGATTATAAAAATGAACCCAGGGAGTTCCCGTCGTGGCGCAGTGGTTAACGAATCCGACTAGGAACCATGAGGTTGCGGGTTCGGTCCCTGCCCTTGCTCAGTGGGTTAACGATCCGGCGTTGCCGTGAGCTGTGGTGTAGGTTGCAGACGCGGCTCGGATCCCGCGTTGCTGTGGCTCTGGCGTAGGCCGGTGGCTACAGCTCCGATTTGACCCCTAGCCTGGGAACCTCCATATGCCGCGGGAGCGGCTCAAGAAATAGCAACAACAACAAAAAAGACAAAAGACAAAAAAAAAAAAAAAAAAATGAACCCAGGGAGTTCCCGCTGTGGCTCAGCAGTAACAAACCCGACTAGTAACGATGAGGACATGGGTTTGATCCCTGGCCTTGCTCAGTTGGTTAAGGATCTGGCATTGCTGTAAGCTGTGGTGTAGGCCTGCAGTGTAGGCCCGTTTCGACCCCTAGCCTGGGAACTTCCATATGCTGTGGGTGTTGCCCTAAAAATAAATAAGTAAATAAAAAATAACTCATATACGGCTCCACAGGTAGGGTAACACCAGGAACAGGGTACTTTGGAAGGTTAACATGGCCTTGAAAAAAATCACAGATGGGAAGAAAGAGCTGCTGAGAAGAAATACCTGTTAAAAGACTATTTCAGTAAGGAAAGCTGAGGTGAGAAGACAAAGACAAAGCTGGGCAGGGTGGAGAGAGTTGAAAGGAGAAGGAATCGCATAGCAATTTTTTTCTTTTTTTACTGCCACACCAGTGGCATATGGAAGTTCCCAGGCCAGGGGTCAAATTGGAGCTGTAGCTGCTGGCCTACACCACAGCCACAGCAACAGCAGATTCAAGCCGCATCACCAACCTATACCACAGTTCACGGCAATGTTGGATCGTTAACCCACTGAGCAAGGCCAGGGATCAAACCTGTGTCTTCATGGATGCTGGTCAGATTCGTTTCTGCTGAGCCACAAGGGGAACGCCCACAAGTCTGTAATTTACGTCTGTGAGTTTGTTTCTGTTCTGTAGATAGGTTCATTTGTGTCACATTTTAGATTCCACATATAAGTGATATCATATGATATTTGTCATTCTCTTTCTGACTTACATCACTTAGTATGAGACTCTCTAGGTCCATCCATGTTGCTACAAATGGCATTATTTCATTCTTTTTTATGGCTGAGTAGTATTTCATGGTATATGTGTATCACATCTTCTATATCCATTTACCTGACAAAGGATATTTAGGTTGTTTCCAGTCTTGCTATTGTGAATAATGCTGCTATGAACATAGGGGTACATGTATCTCCTTGAATTATACTTTTGTCTGGATATACACTCAGGAGTGGGATTGCTGAATCATATTGTGATTCTATTTTTAGTTTTCTGAGGAACCTCCATACTGTTTTCCATAGTGGCTGCACCAACTTACATTTCCACCAACAGTGTTGGAGGGTTCCCTTTTTTTTTTTTTTTTTTTTTTTTTTTTTCATCTTTTTGCCATTTCTTGGGCCGCTTCCGCGGCATATGGAGGTTCCCAGGCTAGGGGTCGAATCGGAGCTGTAGCCACCGGCCTACGCTAGAGCCACAACAACGCAAGATCCGAGCCGCGTCTGCAACCTACACCACAGCTCACGGCAACGCCGGATCGTTAACCCACTGAGCAAGGGCAGGGATCGAACCCGCAACCTCATGGTTCCTAGTCGGATTCGTTAACCACTGCGCCACGATGGGAACTCCCCCTTTTCTTCATATCTTCTTTATACATTCCTCTATCGATAGACACTCGGGTTGTCTTGGCTCTTGCAAAAAATGCTACAATGAGCATGGGGGATTATATATTTTTTGAATTAGTATGTCTGTTTTCTTCTTGTAAATACTCCAAAGTGATATTGCAGGATCATATGGCAGTTGTAGTTTTCATTTCTTGAGGAGCCTCCATTTTATTTTCTATGGTGGATGCACCAAGTTACAATCCTGCCAGCAGTGCACAAGGGTTCCCTTTTCTGTACATCCTTGCCAACATTTGTTATTTCTTGTCTTTTTGATGATAGATACTCTAACAGCTGTGAGATGATGGTTTTGATTTGCATTTCCCTGATTATTAGTGATGCTGAGTATCTCTTTATGTCTGTTGACCATCTGTATGTCTTCTTTGGGAAAATATCTACTTGGGTACACTGCCCATTTTTCAATTGGGTTGTTTGTTTGAGTTGTCTGAGTTCTTTGTGTATTTTGGATATTAACCCTTTATCAAATACACAATTTACAAATATCCCGTTCAGTGGGTTGACTTTTCATTTTGTTGGTGGTTTCTTTCTCTGTGCAAAAACTTCTTAGTTTGATGTAGACCCATTTGTTTATCTTTGCTTTTGTTTCCCTTGCCTGAGGAGACAGATCTAAAGAAATATTGCTAAGGCTGATGTCAAAGAACATACTGCTTATGTTTTCTTCTAGTCTTAAATCCATTTTGAGTTTATTTTTGTATATGGTGTGAGAAATTAGTCCAGTCTTATTCATTGGCATGGAACTGGATAGTTTTTCCAATACCATTTATTAAAGAGGCTATCTTTTCCCAATTGTATGGTCTCGTCTCCCTTAGTTGTAGATTAATTGCCCATATAAGTATGGGTTCATTTCTGTGCTCTCTAGTCTGTCTATGTGTCTGTTTTCCTTTTTTCTTCCCTATTCCTTCCTTCTTTCTAATTAGGGGCAAACTATATTAATGAGTGGTATTTTGGTGATATTTTGGGAGATGCTCTTCAATAGGAGCTGTAGTCTTTAATTTTTGACATTGGACCATGCGAACTTTGCTAATCATGAGGTGAGAAGCCATAGCATTGCTTGGAGACCTTGGTATGTGATTTAGGATGCCATTGGCATGAGAATTAAAAGCTATGGCTGTACGTGGGACTGAATAATAGAAATAATAGTGATGATGATCATGATGATTGTGATAAATATATGTACTATCCTGTACTAATAATTGTGAAAAATAATTTTGATTTACAGAAGAGGAAAGTGAAGCTTGGGGAGATTAAGTAACTTGCCGTATGGTCATATAAATACAATTAGCGCTGTGCTGCAGCCAGCTTGTCACATTTTCAAGAATTTTGTGAGATGGTTAATGTATTGGGGGAACTTGAAACTGGCATGGTAGGTGTATTTACACCATGGAAATCGGCAAATGGTATAAACCAGGTCTCCTGCTCTCCCCCCACGAGTGGCCGTATCTGTCTAATTGAGCCACTATGCTTTATTGTCTCCACATTAATCACTGCGTTTTATTATCTCTTCATTTGCTCTATTTTTATCTTATCAAGGATTTTCTAACTCAAATCATATACAAAAGATCACTAAATGTCAAAGGGAATGAGATAACGAATAAATGGCACTGTTTTTCTGACTACCCTTTCTCATTTCTAGGAACAGCTAATTGTTTTTTATCTTGCAGGCACAGGTTTGACATAAATTAAAGGAATGAATATTGGCTGGGGGTAGCTGACTTGGTCTATCATCTGACTTTGGAAGTGAGTGGTAAATAGAAACGTGTATGTACTTGCGTGTGTGCACATGTGTGTGTGTTTGCACATGTATATTGCAGGGCAGGGGATGAACAGTATTTGACAAATATCCCCATGCAAGGAATGTATTTGTACTCTTTCTTGTTTCTCCTTCGCCTCATGTCCTTACATGTGGTTTTTCTATTGTTCCTCTTTGTCCCTTCTCTTAAACAATGTCATTGTTAGGGCCACATGAAGGATCTGAACAAATATTACTGTGGTTGATACCATTCTCCTTGTCTACATGAATTCTGTTCTGGTCACCTTCAAGGTCAGAATCAGCTCCTGTTGCTGTAGCACACAATCTATGATTTTTGATTAAAGAGCATGGACCAATAAAATGTTTTAAAATGGGAATGTTGCTATTTTGTCACTGATACAAAGGGGTTTCCATATGAAACCATTCACTAAGCCATAGAGATTAATTTGTCATAGAGTGATTACCAAATTCAATAGAAATGCCACTTCATAAAAAGCCATTTCTTTTATTCTGCTGCAACATATGGAATAATTTGGATCAGTTCATTCACATTCAAAAGAGGTTGATTTTAATACGTGGGAAGAAGCACTATATACTTATAATCTGTATAATACAGCTGTCCCTCAACAATATATTTTCTCTTTTTTTAAAGTTTTCAACAACATTTTTCTATTCATGAATGTAGTAGCAGAAAGAACTTAACGTTTACTGAGTATTGCTATGCGCACGTACTGGGCCCATATTTACATTTAAATCTCACAACTCTATCAAATTAGTATTTGCTTTCTCTCTTATTTTATTTTATTTTATTTTATTTTTTCTCTTTTTAGGGCTGCACCCGCGGCATATGGAGGTTCCCCGGCTAGGGGTTGAATCAGAGCTACAGCTGCCGGTCTACACCACAGCCACAGCAACTCGGGATCCGAGCTGTGTCTGTAACCTACACCACAGCTCATGGCAATGCCAGATCCTTAAGCCACTAAGCGAGGCCAGGGATCGAACCCGAGTCCTCATGTATGCTAGTCAGGTTTGTTAACCACTGAGCCACGACAGGAACTCCTATCTCTCATTTTAGAAACGAACAAACTGAGCCTCAGAGTTCAAGGAACTTGCCCAGGTAGTAAATGGTAGAGACAGGGTTTGAACCTGGGCAACCTGCCTCTGGAATCCTGCTTCTTTATCACCACATACTCCTGCCTCCTGTTTCTACTCTTCATTTCTTTTAAAGGCTTAAGCCTTTCATTTATGTTATTTCATTTATTCCCATCTTTTCCATTGAGACATTTCTTCATTCCCATTTCATGCTTAGGGAACGTTTGCCAAGAGTCTGTTAAATGAATGGCCTCCATGGCTAATTGGTAACATTCCTGACACACCCTTCTGCTGCTGCCTTTCAAAAGCCCAATTTTGAATTCCTTAAGAGTTGACTAGATGGGCTATGACTATAAAGTTTCAAGATGCATTAATAAGCATGGCTTAAGGAAAGTAGTCTTGTTACCTACGAGTCACGTCACCTGTTGTCATTTTCTGTACTGCACAGAGCAGTGCAGTCTCTTACACGATGCTTTTTTTTTTTTTTTTTTGTCTTTTTGCTATTTCTTGGGCCGCTTTCACGGCATATGGAGGTTCCCAGGCTAGGGGTTGAATCGAAGCTGTAGCCACCGGCCTACGCCAGAGCCACAGCAACGCGGGATCCGAGCCGCGTCTGCAACCTACACCACAGCTCACGGCAACACCGGATAGATCGTTAACCCACTGAGCAAGGGCAGGGACCGAACCCGCAACCTCATGGTTCCTAGTCGGATTCGTCAACCACTGCGCCACGACGGGAACTCCACGATGCTCTTTTCTGAATGAAAGCTTTCTCATCTGCACATTGTTATCAGAAAGCTTGTTTCTGTTTTGTGTCAAATTCAGGGAAACATGCTATTCTCTAGTCGTCCCCAAAGAAAAATGTTTCATCCCTTACTCTTTGGAGAATTCCCATAGCTGCATGCACATTTTCAATTACTTTTCTCTTTCTTATAGAAAGGTCCTGTAGAGTTCTAGAGGTGCTAGGCCTATCTCTCCTGAGTAATTGATGTTTTTCAGTAACATTATCTGAGAGTATAATTTCCTCAATCCTTTTTCCCGTCCACTCCCTTGCCCTGGCAATGTACAGAGGCATAACAAAGTTTTCTCTGAAATAGCTTTACTTTGTGTGTGTCTCTGTGTTTTCTGTGAATGAGCTGTTCACAGATTAGTCAGCCTGGCTGTGGCTATCATGATGCTGTTTTGTTTATCCAACACAACAAGTGAAAAATGATCTCTCATTTTAGATTACTTAAAGCCAGTTGGAAAAAGTCTTTCTACATTAAAAAATAGTTTTCTGAACTACGTGCTTTTCAATGACTGTGTCTTTTCTTTAGAAAAGGAAGGAAATATGCTGATGACTTTAGATTGGCTCCCTTCTGCATTGGGCAGTCTCACATCTTCCCTAAATCTTGGTGTATTTTTCTTAGATCGAAACAGTGGCAAAATAATATTGTGTCATCAGGACCGTAATGCTAATGCTAGGATAACATGAGAATTGTTCTCTGCTTTCCACAAGTTGTTAATTTTTTCACTCACTCATTTTTTATTCATTCATCAGATGATATTTAGTTAGTATTTATCATGTGCAAAGGCCTGTGAAGGCCCCAAGGAAGATACAAAAATACACAAGACCAAAACCAAACAATCTGTATTTTTCAACAGAGTAGAACAACACATCCCTGAATCTATCATGTGAATCAATTTGTATTCTTGGGCTTATCAAATCATAATTGTCAAACTTACAGCAGGAGTCTTATTCTATCTGTTGCTTATGTCTTCCACACATGAAAAATAAAAGAATTGTCTAAACCCAATACGTTTCTGGCAGAGACATTTTTAATAGCACAGCATAATTAAACCATTCAGGGCACATAACTGACTCGATTTCCTATATTGTGGGTGTTTATTGCAGAAACCAATATGCTTTTATGTATTCTATGTTATCTACATACTGTGCTGGAAATTACACTGACTGGTATCTTCCCAAGCATAGGGGCCCATTTTTGCTCCATGCTTTCGATCTCAGAGTTTGATCAAACACCATCATCCTATCATCGGCAGCAGCTGCTCCTGCAGGCACAGCCATTCCTGACAAGCTCAGCCCCTTTCTCCTGTTGGATCCTCTTTCCCACATACTCAGGAAAGGTGACCCCTTTCTCAGCTCCAAGAGGGTGACTCGTGACCTGGTCTAATCTATCAGGCTCAGTCCACCCCCCACCTCCATAAAACTGATACATCATCACAAACACTGAGTGCATCGCAATTCAAAGGCATCACATTGTGAAGCTTTGGACAGGAAAAAAAGCACTGCTCCCTCAAGGAGTTTATTAGTTAAACGTGTTCATGAAAAACTAATAAAATATGCAAGTAATAATGCCAAATGCCAAATAAGCTTTACAGACAATAAGTTCCATAGGAATGCAAAGGAGGGAGAAACTACTAATCTCCACCTTGGAGGCCATCTGTGAAAATGTCATTGATGATGGAAGTGATTAATTTTATCTCTATGGATAGAATGAATTTATAGGCTCCAAACTGCTGTGAGCAAGGAATTACTATTTTGGAATAAATAGACTCTGAATCTTTGAAGAGACTCGAAACTATAAATCACTCTTACCTCTCAACAGAAGCAAACAGGGTCCGTGGCGGCACTTGTAGCGATTGTTTGTCAAAAAAGTGACCTGACCATAAATACATATGCTGCTTTCTTTATGATGGAAAGAAACAATCTTTTTAGAATTTCACTTTCAGAGTTCCCAAGGTGGCTCAGTGGGTTAATGATCTGGCTAGTCTCTGGAGGTGCTGGTTTGAGCCCCAGCCTGCTGTGGTGGGTTAAGGATCCAGCTGCAGCTGCGGTGGGTTAAGGATCCAGCTGCAGCTGTGTGGCTCGGGGTTGATCCCTGGCCCAGGAACTTCCATCTGCCATGGGGGTGGCCGAAAAAGATAAAAAGAATTTCACTTTCTATTGAAAGAAAATGCATACACATTAAAAAAAAAAAAAAGAAAGAAAAGGAAAGAGAGAAAAAAGTCATCATTCATATTCTCAGTCTTGGCATTTTGATAACTATTCTAATGTATTGTCCTTGTATATATTCCTTTATTTCTCTTCTGAATGTGTTTTGTGTGATCACTGTAGTCCCCCCCCCTTTTCTTTTGTCTTTTTAGGGCCGCACCTGCGGCATTTGGAGGTTCCTAGGCTAGGGGTCCAATCGGAGCTGTAGCTGCCAGCCTCCGCCACAGCCACAGCAACGCGGGATCGGAGCCACGACTGCTACCTACACCACAGCTCACGGCCACGCTAGATCCTTAACCCACGGAGCAGGGTCAGGGGTTGAACCCTCGTCCTCATGGATACTAGTTGGGTGCATTACTGTGGAGGCGCGACAGGAACTCCATGATCACGATGGTCTTTTAAAGCACATTTTTAATAAGCTAACTGTCCGGTACTGTTTTGTAAGAAACAAGTCTCATGACCTCATCCTTTGGATCTTCTCTGAGCATCTGGCCCTCTCCTAAATATCCAAAGAAGGCAGCGTAGTGGCGATGAGAACGAGGCCACCTAACGAGATTTTAAAAGAATCGAATATGACATCTGGTTACCAGAGACAGTTTTAGCTTCGAAAATATCCTGGGGAAAAAAAAAATGAACCTTTGAATTAGGTCCCTTAAAATACAAAGTGCTGAAAACAGCAATAATAGTAATTTAGTATCTGACCAAATTAAACAGATATCTTGTTGTGTCCATGAGGTTGGTTGTCTACACCAAGGAAGTGGCTTTCCTTTGACTTAAACACACACAAACACACACTCACAGAAGTGTACTTCCCACTCTCAAGGGAACCTCGCTCTCTAAGCAGCAGAAGGGGATGATAAGCCTGGGAAACATTTGTCGGGTAATTAAAGCTGCCTGTGGGAGGGACTTCACAGCTAACTGGCTTTAAAATTTTTCTTTTCAAATTGAAAAAAACAAAACACCTGTGAGGGCAAACGAACTAAAAATGGCCTCAAAACAGTGTTAAATGAGCATTCAGAACACTTAAAAGTCAGGAAGTTTCAAAACATGGTGTGAACTTGGCTGTTTTCTTATCTCAGCATTTTAGCTGTTAAAAAAAAATAATTTGCACACTGCCCCGTAGATTGTGTGGGCTGAAGGGCTTGGGTAGCTGAAAATTCAGTTGCTTTGAAACAGGCCTACATGCTGAACACAATTACGAAGCCAAAATGCTGCTCCTACAGGTCCATGTGTGAAAAATCAGTGTGTACATAACCGCACATGGCGCTTCTGTTTTATTTCCAACAAATTCATGCTGGATTTTTCATTCACTTTTTCCTCAGCATTTCATCTAGAGGAGAGTAATTAGTTTCGATCAGTCTTCCATAAACATTTTGTTTGGCAACTCTGGGTTCCATATTCCGCAAGAAGAATATTAAGAGCCAGCGTATGCTAGGCTTGTATAAATAGGCTTTTGTGGTTCATCCTTCTGGCACATTTCAAAAAGGCATTTTTCAGACAACATACATAATTTTGTTTGGAAAGGTAGTCACTCCTTTAATTACCAAGTTTGGAATGTGACTTGATTTTTAAATGCTAGGAACTTTCATTAATATCCTGAAATAAAATAGCTTAAGATTTTAGGAATACACAGATGAGATAAAAATCCTTCACCGTGGAAGGATTTTATCATTTAAGACTACTAGGTAATTTAAAAAGTTAGCTGAGCCATGCTTTTCTGCACAAGTAGAGTTCTTAGCACAGGAAAAAGGCAGGCATGTTCTCTTTAGTCTTTTAATCAGCTGAGGAAAAGAAGAGAAATAATTTGAGATAGTGTGGTCTTGCTCATACTGTAATGTGTGTTTTCTATGTGGCCTCTTTGTTTAAGAATATGCATGCTTGGGACTTTGTGCCAAGGCTCTCTTCTTGCCACTTGTCTTTGTTACTTCTCTGCTTGAAGTGTGACACTAGGTGTAACACTGAGCACTATAAGGGTCTCTTTAAATCAGTGTCCTGGCTTTTTCCTTTACAAACACATCGTTAAATAACATTCAAATGCCGGACTGTGTCTGCAGGCTTGGAAGATTAAAGATCTTCCTAAGACCCTGTGAAATGTAGGAAATCAATTTGAGATGCAGGCAAAAAAATGGATGAAGTTAGGACAGTCAAACCCAAGAAAAATCCTTTAAATATGATGTCTTGAGCTAAGGAAAAATGCTTTGGCCATATTTTCAATGACGTACTGGTGTTCCAACTTTATAGCATAAATCTTTAATAGTCTCCGGCCTATTTCAACACCCAGTGAACCCTCCAAAAGCCTAATCATTGCTCAGTCACCTTAACCTGGCAATCCTTTGGCTTTTGAGCCACAGACTGGGGTTGGAATCCAGATGGTACAATAAACTGGCTGGGTGATTTGGGACAAGTCACCTAATCTCCCTCAAACTTTCTTTCCTTATCTAGAAAATAGAGATAGTCACGCGTACTTCACAAAGTTGTTTTTTATTTGGTTAAAAAATTTTATTTATGTATTTATTTTTTGGCTACACCCTCAGCATACGGAAGTTCCCTGGGCCAGGGAATGACCCTGCGTCTCAGCAGTGACCCAAGCTGCTGCAGGGACAATGCCAGATCCTTAACCCACCGTGCCACAAGAGAGCTCTACAAAGTTGTCTTTTAAATTAAAGGTGATGGAGTTCCCGCCGTGGCGAAGTGGTTAACGAATCCGACTAGGAACCATGAGGTTGCGGGTTCGGTCCCTGCCCTTGCTCAGTGGGTTAACGATCCGGCGTTGCCGTGAGCTGTGATGTAGGTTGCAGACGCGGCTTGGATCCCGCGTTGCTGTGGCTCTGGCATAGGCTGGTGGCTACAGCTCCGATTGGACCCCTAGCCTGGGAACCTCCATATGCCGCAGAAGCGGCCCAAAGAAATAGCAATAAATAAATAAATAAATAAATAAATTAATTAAAGGTGATAACAAAGAGCTAGTACAGTGCCTGAAATATAATAGCTACTGTGTTTATTTTATCCCCTTTATATTAACTCTCTGGATTAGTGCAATTTTTTAAGGTTCCCAATATAATAATCCCAATACTAATAAAAAGACGAAAATATTGGCTTTCCAGAAGTATAATGTGATCAAATGGTAAAACGTTTATAAATGTCTCTTTATTAGTGGCTCATTATATATAAATAGGAAAACTTAATCTAGATCTGGAGATACATATAAATACCACATTGTGAAAGACTTACCTTTTATGGTTCATTTGGAGATAAACTTGGGTCATTTTTACTTGGAAGATATAAGCAGAATGTTTAGTATTACAATATTTTGACTGAGACTTTAAAACATCTTTTGGTGAAAAATATTATTATAAAGATTATTGCAATGAAATTTTGCTTCAGCACCCCTTGTATTGGAATAATTCCAATTTGTGGGTTTGTTTTATATAATGATACTATGTGTGATTTGCTGTATAGCTATACTGAGAACTTATACACTAAACTTAACCACCAGTGTGGGGGTTTTCTTAGAGGAAGGAAATAAAAAGTAAGTTGTGTTTTTTTTTTTTAAGGTCAGTTTTACTGACATATAATTTGTATACTGAAAAATTCACCCTATTTAGTATATAGTTCTGCGAGTTTTGACAAATGTCTGACAACCATCCAAATCAAGATGCAAAGGAGTTCCCGTCGTGGTGCAGTGGTTAACGAATCCAACTAGGAACCATGAGGTTGCGGGTTCGGTCCCTGCCCTTGCTCAGTGGGTTAAGGATCCGGCGTTGCCGTGAGCTGTGATGTAGGTTGCAGACGCGGCTCGGATCCTGCGTTGCTGTGGCTCTGGCATAGGCTGGTGGCTACAGCTCCGATTAGACCCCTAGCCTGGGAACCTCCATATGCCGCAGAAGCGGCCCAAAGAAATAGCAAAAAGACAAAAAAAAAAAAAGATGCAAAGCACTTCCATCACCACCTAGAACTACTCATATTCTTATATAGTCAAGCAATCACTCCGTACGAACCTCTGGCAACTATGAATCTGTTTTTTATCCTGTAGTTTTGCCTTTTAGTAAATGACATATAAATGTAATTTTACAATATGTAGTCATTTGAGTCTAGCTTCTTTCACTTAGCACAATGCTTTGAGTGAGATTCATCTGTATTTCTTTCCTTTTTATTGCTGAGTAGTATTCCCTTTTATGGGTATACCTCTGTTTGCTCATCTATTCATGAGTTGAAGAACCATCAGTGGGTCTTTAATTTAACAGGTCATTTTGCAATGACTAAAGAGGATTATGACATGTTACCTTCCCTCTAACAGGACGTGTTAAGGAAATTAAAGACTGATGTTTGAAACCTTTGCAATGATTAAGTTGATAGTCTCCTTTCTAAGGGTTAAATTCAGGAAACCCTTGGTTTAAGGAAAATGGAATTTTTTTTTCTTTTTCTGGCTACACCTGCTGCACATGGAAGTTCCCAGGCTAGGGGTCCAATCGGAGCTGCAGCTGCTGGCCTATGCCACAGCCATGGCGACCCCAGATCTGAGCCACATCTGTGACATATGCTGCAGCTTGGGGCAATGCTGGATCCTTAACCCAGTGAGCAAAACCAGGAATCGAATCAGCATCCTCATGGACAGTTGGGTTCTTGACCTGCTGAGCCACAACAGGAATTCTGAAAGATGGAATTTTTGAAAAACTTTTCAGAATGAAGTGTGCATTTACAATTAGGCTTTCCCTAGGTATGTCTTGGTGTTTAGGAGGCCATTCTTCCCTGAGAATATTTCTGAGCAAGTGTGTCACGTGATTTGGAACATTTGTAAGGCACAGACATCATCACTCCAGTTAGTGTAAAAGAAGTGTGAAGGCAGAGGCAGAAGAGAAGCCTACCAGACACACAAAGCCATTCCGTTTCCTTGACAACTTCCAGGGTTCTGTACCTGGCCACAGTCTACTGCACTTCTGAGACTAATGCCTACATCGGAAACTATTTGGCCTTCTTCCCTTTATTTATTTATTTTTTTTAATTTTTAATTTTTTTTGCTATTTCTTGGGCCGCTCCCACGGCATATGGAGGTTCCCAGGCTAGGGGTCCAATTGGAGCTGTAGCCACCGGCCTCCGCCAGAGCCACAGCAACACGGGATCCGAGCCGTGTCTGCAACCTACACCACAGCTCAGGGCAACGCCAGATGGATCGTTAACCCACTGAGCAAGGGCAGGGACCGAACCCGCAACCTCATGGTTCCTAGTCGGATTCGTTAACCACTGCGCCACGACGGGAACTCCCTTTTTTTTTTTTTTTTTTTTTTTTCCTTCTTCCCTTTATTTCATTATCTCGGAACATATTTTGATCAAATCGATTCTTTGTATGAAATCATGTCGAAGAATAGAATAGACATAAGTTGATTAGGAATTAGTTACAAACTATATATTTTGATAACTTTACATATATTTATATGTTTCCAAGCCAGAGTTTATTTAATTGCTAAAGTAGCTGTAGCTTTCTTTCAGTGGGTTTAGAACAGTTCCTGAGAATGGATCAATTGCATTTTTTTAAAATGGATTTGGCCCAGGGCACAGAAAATCTATTCTTTCAAATGGGTCTTTTGACATGCGTATTAGGGTAGAGTCCAACGTAGCTTAAAAGCCTCAAAGTGGAAGCACAATTTTATTTTCTGTGGGGGGTACTGTTCTCCTTTCCCCACACACTCCTAAATAAGTAGCTAATTGTTAAAAGGAACAGAGGAAAATGGTTTTAAAAAAAAAAGGTCTCAGTCTGCAAGACACTTCAAAACCAATTTTGAATTCCCCTCCTTCAAGGTGTGAAAACTAGGTCTGACAGCAACAGACTGTAGACTTTGAACTTTTCCTTTGAAACAAATGGAGGAAAAGTGCAAAGATTGGAAAACTGAATTATCACACAGGACATTCCCTATTCAAGACAGTTGATCAGTCTTTTTGGAAAGAGATTATACTTTCGTGTTTCCATTTCTTTCTAGAAGAAGTATTTTTGGTCTTTTCCTGGTTTAATTACTCCCCAGGGCTCACCTTCTGCTTTAGCTTTTTTCTGGGATTGGCCACCTTTCATTAGCCTGGGCACTTTCAGGCAGGCTTTTACCCAATTTAAAACTCTTGGTCCCAAAGCTCAGACATCAAATCATCAGACAGCTTATTGTCCTTTGTGTGTACTTCTCTGCATCCAAATTTTAAAAAGGCAGAGCAAACAAAATCCAAAGACTGATATTTCTTTGTTTTCTTTTCTTTTTTTTTTCTATAAAAGAATCTAGGCTCCAGCTGACTCCAGAAACCGGGAAAAAAAAAAAAAATCGTGTACAGGACCAGGGAACTGGAGAATGAGGATTCTCATCCTTTTAGAGGAAACACAGAAACCAAGAGAATTAGAAACCACATGTTTACTGCACAATTTAAACAAGATGTTTCCAGACAGCCCCTCCCCCATGTTATTTAATTGGTTTTCATTTTGTCACTTTTTGCTGTGACTGAACCAAATCCTTTGGCTGCTGAAAATAAAACCTTGTATTAAGACGTAATTTTTGAGCTGCTCGCATAAAGACACACCGAAGCCATATTCTAGAATTCTTTTTCTAATAATATCTTCACAGGTTACTGATAGTGTAGAATAATTCCCAAGGTTGCTCTCCAAATATTTTTAGAATTTTAAATTAAAGAGGCTACATACCAAAGTACTCCTCCTATTTGCATTGCTTAATAGTCGCTCTGCATATTTGACCGAGGGGGAAAAGCACTTTACAACATGTAAACCACTTGTAAACATGCAAAGAATTCTGAGAGTTGGGCTGCTTTCTAGTAAGAAGTATGAAATTTAAGTAAAAAAGAAGGATATATTTGAGATCGACTTAATCACGAAGACTTTTCTACTTCTGGTTTATCATCGACAAAATGAGGATGGCGCTTACGTCATAGGAATGTGGTGAGAATGAATTAATGATGCCTGCCAAGTGCTTTTTCCATGTAGAGGATAAAATTGTCCATTGATTTTTGCTATTATATAGGGTGCTTTTCTCACAATTTGAAGGGTTATGGATACTCCGTGCCGCAGGAATGTGTGGATGGCAGGGAGGAGGAGAAAAATGGCCTGAGATTTTTGAGCTGCTGTTCCTGAGCATCTGAACAACTGGAGAAGACAATCACTGCCCTGACACGCGGCATCTCAGCCCAAAGAGAACACGACTCTGACACATGGGGCACATTTACTTCCCATTTGGGGCTTTATGGTTCCTATGTTTTGGAGACCACTTCAACTCTACAGGCTGGCCTTCACTCTTATGGGCACGAAACACATTTTATCTTTTTTACCAAGGGGTGTTCTGATTCCCCTGAATGAATTCACTCTTAAAAGAAAACCTCACCGGAGACTAAATGTAAATCAGAAAGTTGGTTAATTAGTTTACTATGAGAGTGGCCCCTGGGCTGATACATGAGACCAGTTGTCTGCTAGGCACCCCAGTTGGTAATGTAATCCACCACTCAGAAGCTTCTAGAGCAGAGAATCACAGCAAAAGGGAAGCAAAACTGGGTTTCTGAGATGTTTCCATCACGCTTTGGGTCCTAAAGACTCCAGGTTCTTCATTCCTGTTACATTCTGTCCAAACAACTAAAATTACTGCCTAGAACAGACTGCTCTCTCCTGATCACGCTGTAGAAACACTGAGAAATTATTCTCTTATAATATACATTTCTTTTTTTCTGGATTACATGTTGACTCTACAACTTTTAATTTCCATGTTTCTAACTCTTTTGTGCCTTGACAATATATAATTTTGAGAAATCATTTTATGTCAAGTGTAGTTGATCTCTTTATTGTCTTAGCAAAAGGTTGTTATAATAACCTAACTAGTAGCCTTGAAAATCCCAGTTAGACTTTTTCCGATTTAGAGTGTTAGAATTGAACAAAATCTTAGAAATCACTTAATCCAAACCAGTCATTTTGTAAATGGAAAAACTATGGCCCAGAAAACAAAGGGACTTTTGCTTCAGGCCAAAGAGTGAATTTATGGCAGAACTGGACTATAACTGACTCTCAGTTTAGTGCTTTAAACACAACTATACCTTTTGTTTGTTTGTTTGTTTGTTTTACATGCTATGTTATTTTACCATTTTCCTGATTCCTTTTATTTATTTATTTATTTGGTCTTTTTAGGGTCAAGCCCACAGCATATGGAGCTTCCCAGGCTAGGGGTCGTATTGGAGCTATAGACGCTGGCCTAAGCAACGCCAGATCCGAGCTGCATCTGTGACCTACACCACAGCTCCAGGCTACGCCGGATCCTTAACCCACGGAGCAAGGCCAAGGATCAAGCCTGCATCCTCATGGATACTGGTCGGACTCGTTTCTGCTGCACTACAACAGGAACTCCCTGGAACAGATCCTTCATACTTCTTTTTCAAACTTGCCTCCTCTTCATCAACAAATCCTGATATTTTTACCTTGAAAATGTAGCAAATCCATTTACTTTTCACCAGCAACATTGCCACAACCCTAGGCCAAGCTACCATCATCTCTCGCCTGGACATCTCAATAGGCTAACTCACAGGTCTTGTTTCCACTCTTAGTCCCCTTTTATCTGAACTCTAAGCTACAGCTGGAATGATCTTGGGAAAGCAAATAAGATCATATGGCCCACTTCATTCCACTCCTGTCTCTATCTTCAGTGTAATTTTTTCAATTACTTTCTAATACTCCTAGAATAAAAAATGCCTCCATCACTATGCTGTGCCAGTCCCATTTGCTCCCACTCTCCCCCTCGTTTCCCGCTTTCCAGCCGCAGTGGCCTCCCTTCAGTTCCCAGAACAAATAGAACTCTTTCCTCCAGGTGGGCATTTGTCCACCTTGTCCTTTCTTCCTTGACGATTCTGTGGGGAGATCCAGGCAGGCATTATAAAGTCAGCATTTGAGCTGGGGCATGACAGATAGGTAGGATCCACAGAGAAAGAGAATTCATTTTAAGATTACTACATGTAAATAACTTCCTAATAGATTAGGGGGTGTGTTCAAATCATTTATTTAAATCTGGAAGGAGTTCATGTTCCATTACCCACTCTGATTAATCACTTCAAGCTATCTCATCCTTTAAATAAATGTTCTTTCTGGAATACTGAGCCTCATCTGCTGCACCAATACTTTGCTCTCACTGTTACATTTGACTATGTAGTCCGGGCCAAGTTAAGAATATAAATCATTGAGATTGATGGTTAACCCTAATGGCACATTGACTTCTTTTCAACAGCTTCACAATAATATCCAACCAATTAAACAATGGACCTAATACGGTATAAAATATTCCCCTACCTCTAGAAGTGCTTGTTGCTAATTGTTGTCAACCTGGGGAAAGTTAGTCCGCTGAGTCAACTGGCATTCTCAGAGAAACATTTCTTCATTAAGGCTACCAGGGCTCTGTTTAGTGTACTGCAATGGTAATTTACAGAGTAATACCTTATTGGCTTCAGAAATGTAAAACAACTCCCAAAGTGCCTGACAAACTCATTTTGTTTTCATCACCTCATATACAAGCAAAACAGTTCAGAGCCAAATGTTTGATTGGATTATACAAGTTTGGGGCCACAGATTTGACATCCAGTTGTTTTTTTCTTAGGTTAATGATAAAATTGGTTTGTGTTGCTTGAGGCCATACCAATTAGGAGAAAATAGGTAAGGGGTGGGTGTGTGTGTGTGTGTGTGTGTGTGTGTGTGTGTGTGTGTGTACTGAGGTGGAGGGGGGTGGAAAGTTGGAGCAGGCAGAAACCTAGTTTAGAGTTTCAAACTTTCTCTAGATAATTCATTGTTTGCATAATCTACACTTAGAATTGGCTCTATTAAGTAAAATCCTAGTTTAATACAATAGATAGGGCTGAGGTCATCCACAGGAGAGATTTTCCATACAAAGGGAAAGGCCACTTTAATGTACATAAATATGGTGGGATCTGGGTAGAAACTTGAGGTTTCCATGGAGATATCAGTTGAGACCACTCAGAACTCTTCACTTCCACGCCTCCCGCCTGCCACCGTTATCACCAACCCTGTGACAGCCACCTTCTGTTCTGATACAGCACAGGGGAAGACAAGGGGGTGAGAGAGACCAAGAAAGTGATGTACTTAGGTTTCTTGCTGACGGAGACGATTAAGTAAATGCATGTGAGTCTGTTACGGGGCCAGCACAAGGAGGGCAGGGAGACATGTTCATACAATCCTAACGGGGGCAAGGATGCATTTCAGAGCGTCCTCTGGCCACAGATGGCTGCAGTGTGTTTAACAGAACTGCAGTTGCTCGGTAAATAGAGTACTAGGTTACATGCCCACAATGCCACTTGCTCACTGCTTAACGACCCTCTTTGCCGAGATCATCACAGAGTATCAGGAACGTAACAAAAAACATGGAGAAGCCCCGGAAGAGCCCACAGACCTGGAGGCCTGAAGTTTCCTCATACCTTGAGCGGCAGTGAGTTCATTGCCTGCTTGTTTGATTCATTGGCTGAGTGGTCCACGCACTCATTCCTTCATCTCACACACACACACACACACACATATATATATATATGAAGTATCTGCCATGTGCCAGGCAATGCGATGTCCTGGGGATTCAGAGAGGAAGAAGAGGAGGCCTCTGTTCTCAAAGGGCTCCTAGTTCCGAGGGACCCAGTAAGCGACTGGACGTCGACGATGCAGGGGGCAAAGGTGAGCTCTGGTTCTGTGGCGGGAGCAGTGAGGCCGAGCCAGAGCTTCTGTGAGAAGGCCTGTGAGGGGGCCACTGAAGCTTGGAGAATTCGACCTCTTCGCCTCGCCTGAAGACTGCGGGGAAAGAAGGGAAAATGCTGATGGACAAGAACAGATGAGCTCAGAGGAAGTGACAGGAAAAGTGAGGAATGGCAGCAGATTTTTGCATGATTTATTCAGAGAAAAAAGTAGGAAAGAAATAGGAAAGTCTTGGGGGTTCTACCAAGCTGCTGCTGACAGAAAACAAAACTCCAAGATCAGGAAGGCTGGGTTAGAATATACGTTGGAGCTTCTGAGAAGAGCTGGAGGCCTGGAACCAGTGGTCCTGCTGCCCGCCCAGCCTAAGGGAGCCAGTCGGGGGGTGCCAGCAGAGAGGCTACTCTGGGACCCTTCTGAAATGTGTTTCTCTTTAGTCCCAATTTACTGGGAGGCTTTTTGGCTTGTTTGGACTCTTGAAAAAAAGAGAAAAAGGTGATCTCCATGACAAAATGGTGCATGTGTTTTCGAAAACGCTGCAGCAAAGCCGTCAGGATGATTTAGCAGATTCAGAAGAGTCTGATAAATTCCTCTGCGCAAGTATCAAGGGAGAGGTACCTTTGAGTTTCCAGCCTTATGTTACAGATGCTCTGAATGGTGAGCTTCCAAAGAAACTTTTGGAGTATCTAATATTTCTGAGAAAAGCATTCTGGTTCCATTTTACAGCAACACAGAGGCAGCCTTAGCAACTAATGGCTTTTACATCTGGAAAGAGAGAAGAGAACAAAATATTTGGTCAATGACGAAACTATTTCCACATCATCTAGCCTTTGAAAGATCACCTATGAGACACTTCGGTTTCAGGACTGTAGAAGTTAAATAAAGTAAGTAATTAATTCAAACTCTAAGTACTTTGGGAATACTTTGCAATATTCTGCCTCGTGTAGATTACACGGGGGAAATGTGGAGTCAAATCAGGTGGCTCAGCCACAGAGCTTGCCACCGAATCTGCTTTTGGAGGGAAAGGGAATTAATTTAATTTTAGGAAAACCTCCCAAGGCTCCAGAAGGAGTAGAGCAGGGGGGACCGGCCTTTTGGTTCTTTTCTGAAAGATATTAATTTATTTCCTCTGCTGAGCATCCAAGGGGGCTCTGGAAACACCTTCTAAAGCTTTTTATTAAAAAGTCGCCCTGTGAATTTTACCTTTTGCCTCTTTCCTCTTCTGGGCATCCGGAGAATGAAGACCATAACAGAACAGGCATGGAGCACAAATGATTTCAATGGGTGACACTCTATTGATAGATGCAGGTATGGGCGTCAAGGCAAAAAAGGACATTGAAAGAATGTATATGCAGTCTGCTGACCCCTGGGCCTCAGGTGCCCAGCCAGCCCTCAGTCAAGGTGGAACATGGCGCAGCGTGACCATCCTTTTTCAGGTTTTATTCACCTGGCCCCTCACTCATCAAATAGAAGGGGCCCAGGTAGATTGCTGTCTGGTACCAATCCAAACACCAGAAGGATGGTCCGTGAGGTTATTCTGATATTAACAATGCCCCTTTGGGGATTCTTAAGTTGGGCTTGTAGCCCAAAGATATTCATGCAACACACATCTTTGTAGATAACTTTGGAACCGATTTACCCACCAGTTAACATCAACGTTACAATTTATCATACCCATGTTGTCCCTGACCCAGTTTTGCGTGACAGTTTTATCCTGGGTAGGTATGTAGGTAATTAGACTATGTAGGTAGGTAGACCAGTGTCTCGGTCCTGCTGCATTGTGTCTGGTTGTTCTGTTCGGTTTTCCTTTCCTTCTTATTGTGCTGGATACGGGAATCCAATGGCCCTTTAATAATAATTGTGAATGGTTTCTATGTGTCGGGTTGCATTATGGGTGCTTTAGATGCACTATGAGTCAATCCTCTATAAACTGAAAAGGAGCAGATATATACATAGAGAGAGAGAGATCTGCTTTCCTTTGCTGTACACCTGAAACTAACACAATTTTCTAAGTCAACTATACGCCAATAAAATTTATTTAAAAAAAAAAAACCCAGTGGATGTGGGCCTATTTTCCTTCTTATTTAGCAGCCGAGGAAACTGAGGCCTAGTGAACGTGGGTACTTCATTAATATGTTATCTTTTGAAGAGGCTGTAAACAAATAACCCCAGTATCTTGGGGCTTGAAGAGTTTGGCAAAATTCTTCTGTAAAGGGCCAGAGAGTAAATAGTTAAGGCTTCGTGGGCCATATGGTCTCAGTCAGGGCTCTTGAGCTCCGCCCTTGCAGCACAAAGGTAGCCATATACACTGGATAAACAGGAAACCACGGGACAAACACTAAAACAGAAAATGCTTATTGGAAAACATGGGCCGTGTTCCAATAAAACTTAGCTGAAAGACACAGAAATTTGAATTTCTTCTGACTTGCACGTGATGAAATATTATTCTTTTTATACGTTCGTTACTATTTAAAAATGTGAAAAACATCCTTCGCTCACAGGCTATCCAAAAACAGGGAGCAGACCATTTGTGGCCCGTAGTAGTTGGTGGACTATTGACTTAAACACCTATTTATTTCTTGTTCACATTATGTGGAGGCTGCAGGTCAGCCGTAGCACTTCTGAGCTCTGTCCGTCTTGGCTGTGCTTGGCTTCGCAGTTCTCATTCTGGAACCCAGGCTGAGAGAGCCGTCGTTATGTGGGACACACTTTTCTCATCGGACGGGAGCAAGAGGGCAAAGCCAAATTTTACAAGCCCCTCAAAGCCTTGCTTGTGTTTATATATAACATATGTCGTGTCCTCTCATATTCCACTTGCCAAAGCAGGTTACATGGCCAAATCCAAAGTCGATGGGTAGGAACGTGTACTGGACCTCTAGGGAAGCCTTGATCGGGGAGGGAGTGAATCATTGTAAACCAGTCAACTATTGATACAATTTACCCTTTTACCTAAGATTGTAGAGATGAGAGGTGAGGTCCAGGCTGTTTTGCTCCAAAGCCTGTGCTTTTTTGGGATCTGCCTTTCAGCGTATGGAGGTCCTGGGCCAGGGATCAGATGGCAACCTCCGCAGCAGCAACACAGGCTCCTTAACCCACTGTGCCAGGATGGGGATCGAACCTGCGTCCCCGTGCTCCAGAGACACCTCGGACCCCATCGTGCCCCAGCGGGAACTCCCAAAGCCTGTGCTTTTAACCACTGCACTGTGGTCCTCCCACGCCCTCTTGACCGCGCTCTTTGTCAGCTGCTCAGCTGCTGTCTGTTGCATCCAAGGGCTCCTTTTCTTCGGAGTGGCACTCGCCATGGTCTCCGTCTTCAGCGGGCTGTGTGGATTTCCTTGTGTTTTCTGTTCTCCTCCAGACCACCCCCGCCCGCCTTCCCACACCCCCTAAACCATGAAGGCACCCCCTACCTGGGCAGCCTGGCCAAGCAGGTCACTGTTTTCCCTCTCAGTCTCTGCAGGAACGATGGAAAAGCCTGTGCATCTCCTGCAGGAAGCCTGCGCGCTTCATCGGGAAAGGACTGGCTTCCTGGCAGAGGACACCAGGAGTCAACCCCAATTGCTCCCCCGACCTCCTGCCATCACTCCCTTCCAAGAAACAATAGCCGACATGTGTATCAGGCTTTCTAGTTTACAAAGCCCCTTCCCTTGATTACTGCACTTGATCGTCATAGCCCTCCTAAAGGCAGACATGCTCATTACCACTGGGTAGGGACAGAGACTGAGTCGGAGAGGAAAGTAAAAGTTTCCTTGAAGATCAAAGAGGTATTTAGTTAGCTAGTTGGTTAGTCAGTTAGTTAGTTAGTGGTGGAACCAGGACTCAAACCCGGGGCTTTTTCCACTCACCCAGAAACACACCCTGTCTTTGATGTTGCCTAGTTTCCTCTCTTTAAAGCATTCCTCCTACCATGAGGCAGGATCAGAGTTCTTCCTCCCCCGGGATTTCAAGAACCTTAAAAGGACTGGCAGAAGTGAGTTTAACTCTTTATTGCTCACTGTGTGAGGATTACATCAGTCTGGACTCAAAGGTCGTAGTCAGTCGACGGGAGAAAATTGTGACTCTTCCATGGAGTCCCGGACCATGTCATGCCTCAGCCATTTCATCCTTCAGGCTCTGCTTGAATGGCACCTCCTATGTGAAGCCCCTTCCCAACTTTCCCGGGTCGAGGGACGAGTTCTTTCTTCTGTACTCTCACAGTCCCCGAGCCCCCTCCTCTCCCAGAGATGATCACTGGGTGTCGTAATCGCTGATTTGCTATCGTGTCTCTTGCACTTGGTCCTGAGCTCCCTAGGGGCACAGACCATATTTGCTGCCCCTTTGTACTCCCTACCACAGCAGTTATCCCCCTCGTTGCTTGCCTGTCTGCTCTACTGCACTCCATGAGGACAGACACTCCACCCACCTTCTTTGCTGCTGTGTCCCCAGGCTCATACCGAGCGTCGTACCTGGCACAGGGTAGATGCCAGTAAGTGGCCAATGGACATTAAGATTTGGTGGGTTTCCCACTGAGATGCAGCCACCTGAGGTAGAAGGTGGTGAAAATCGTTTTGCGTAGTTGCAGTCAGACATAGTAAAAACCATTCCCTGTCCCAAGATTTTTAGAAAATTAGCAACTAACCAAATTCAGTGGGTGTTGGGAAGGTGGCACCATTGTTACCCGGTTGGATTCCAGCCCAAGGGTTTGGATAGAGATCCTCGGTGCTAAGGATCTGGACTTCAGTTCCAGGTGTCCCAACGAAGTGTGCTGCTTCCCCCACACTGTCTAGTTCTTTGAGGACAGCGAGAGAAGCAGTTAGTAAAACTGAGAGGAGAATGGAGGGGAAGAAGAGCACCATTCCACTTCCTTCTGTTTCCTTACTTAGATTCCAATCATCTGAGCAATACACTGTTTAAACCTCAAAAACCCAAAACAGCATTGAAAAGGTGAAAGATGAAAGTCCCTTTTATCAGCCTGTTTCTCCGTGTTCTCACTCCACAAGCACTTGAGTTCTGAAACAAAACTCAGCATGATATGAAAAAGTTCCAATCACTTGATTTGCAACTTTTCCGGACAATGGAAAACCATTCGCTTGTCCATGAAAGTCCATTTTTTTCCCCCATCTGTACATGAACTCCAGTTAAAATTATTAGGAAACTCTTTTAGCCTGCTGAGTATAATCTATTCAAGCTCATGTTTGTCAGAAGTTACCAGAAGCTTTGCATCTTCTAGTAGACCCTCAATGTAATTCAATATGTGATGAACAGAGTCTTGTTGCTCAGGCATGGTTAAAATTAGGAAAGAGCGGCTTTCATCCAATATGATCAGAAATGCAGCTTACAGATGGAAGCTATGACGAAATGCCACTTTAAATAAGCAGCCCCTATATTGTGCAAAAACACCCACAGCCACTCCATGAAACCTCAATGCACCCCACTCCCTCTGTATTTTGTCATCATGGGCAGACAGAGAAATTCTAGCTAAGATGCATGATTTAGCAGATGTTTTCCAAAAGTTCCATTCTTCTGGCCATCAGCACATGTGGAGCTGTCAGGAGCCCTGTAAAGATTTTACAAGCCTTATAAGTCATAGTTTATTGAGCCTGGGATGGAATTTAATATATCATCATGGTTCTGGAAGTTCCCTCCTTTTTGTCTGATATAGTCTATAGCTTTATTTAAACCAAACATGTTGGCTCTAAAACCATACAAGCCAAGCTCCCCATTGGTGCCCCTGTGTCGTCGCCTTCTGGGCCTGGCTCCTTCCTTGTTGGCTTCATGAGAGCAACCTTCTCACTTTCCTCTTCAAGACTGCTCCTATCAGCACACCAAATCAGTGTCTCAGCCAGCTTTTCATTCATTTTATTTTCCCAAAGTTTCTAAAGGCTCCTAAAGTCTTAATAAAATTAGCTAGCAACCCTGTTACCCAAGCTGTCATCTGCTTTATGAAGTTTCAATCGTTCCAAGTTGGGGTGTCCCAGCTCTCCTAGCGCTTATTAAAACTAGGAGTAAAAAATGACACACAGGGGGAGTTCCCACCGTGGCACAGCAGAAACGAATCCGACTAGGAACCATGAGGTTGTGGGTTCAATCCCTGGCCTGGCCCTGTGGGCTAAGGATCCGGCGTTGCCATGAGCTGTGGTGTAGGTTGCAGATGCAGCGCAGATCCTGCGTTGCTGTGGCTGTGGTGTAGGCCGGCGGCTGTAGCTCCGATTAGATCCTTGGCCTGGGAACCTCCAGATGCCGCAAGTGCAGCCCTAAAAAAAAGCAAGAAAAAAAAAAAAAGACACCCAAAGCTGTATACAAAATCTAACATTCCAGGCAACAGGGAGGCATGGCCAGCTGAGTGTATCTGTATGATGGGCTGGTTTCTGCCAAATTTGAAGAGCACATGGGCATGTTCCTTGGCAGCACTGGACAGAATTTGCTTATGCCATTTTTTGAGCACATGACCCTCAACGACTCTGTGAGACAGATATATATTTTTTAAGTTCCCATTTTATAGATGAGGAATCTGAGGCTTAGAGAGCTAAAGTGCCAGGCCTAAGATAGCACAGTGAGTCTTTGGCTGATTAAACCTTGGGTTCTTGGCTTTTTACTGCACCACAACTTTCCACTTACATTATGGGAGGGACCATAATGTCCTTTACTATCTGGAATCAGCTTGGCAAGAGTGAGGCATTGAAGCCATATAGATGTGGATTCAAATCCCCTTAGGAAGGACTATTTTTCCATGTCATTTCTACTATTTCTACTTACTATCTATCTCTTCCTTAGAGATTTTCCCTGACCCTTCTTTTTCTCTCCTGTCCTTGTAAATGTGTTGCTGTCTTTCTTTGAATCCCAAAGCACTTTGTTTGTAATTCTTTTTTTTTTTGTCTTTTTGCCTCTTCTAGGGCCACTCCCACGGCATATGGAGGTTCCCAGGCTAGGGGTCCAATCGGAGCTGTAGCCACTGGCCTACACCACAGCCACAGCAACGCCAGATCCGAGCTGCGTCTGCGACCTACACCACAGCTCAGGGCAATGCTGGATCCTTGACCCACTGAGCGAGGTCAGGGATCAAACCTGCGACCTCATGGTTCCTGGTTGGATTCATTAACCACTGAGCCACAACAGAAACTCCCTTTGTTTGTAATTCTTTTGATCTCAGAGTATCATACTTGAACTATAATAGTTTGTTCTTTGCTTGAAAAAAATACAGCTATTATTGAGAGCGTCTCATATTTAAGGCCATATGCTCAATATTCTGGGGACACACAGATAAAAAATACTTGCATAATGCCTACAAAGAGCTCACACCCTAGTACAGGAGGTAAGGCATGGTCATAAGACTAATAAATGGAGTTCCTGATGTGGTGCAGGATTAAGGTCACACCTGCAGCCCCGATTTGATCCTCGGCCTGGGAACTTCCATATGCCATAGGCGTGCCCCCCTCCCCCCAAAAAAGACTAATAAGTGATGCTCTTTATTCAAGACCTGTTATGTGTCAGGTCCTGTGCTAGGCATTTTATCATTCTTTCCAAGTGACTCCTTCTGACAGTTCTGCGAAGTAGGTATTGTAAATCCCATTTTCCATGTGAGGAAACTGAGGTCAAGGGAGGTTAAACAACGTATTCAATTTTACCTGGCTGCTTAAATGGAGGAGCTGGTATTTAAGGCAATGTCTGACTGCCAAGCTCAGTACTTGCTCCTACGCTACACGGCCTTTCTACCGAACACCGGAGAGAATAAGTGGAAGTGCCCCAAGAGAGGCGCAGCAAATGTGCTAAGGGAGTTCAGAGGAGGGACAGAGCTTCTGCACTGGGTCTTTTTTTTCCTCTCCCCTCCCACGTTGCCCCTCCAAACACAGGGAATGGGGACTGGAGCATGGGGACTGTTGTTTTTTTCGTCTCCGTATCCTCAGTGCTTGGCCCAGTGCTGTGAGCACATGGCAGGTGCTCAGAGGATTGGATGGAGTTGAATACAGTGACAGTTTTCAGGAATGGAACATGGTTGGAGTTTGCTCCGCATCATGCAATGCACACTCTCCAACTGCAACCTTCCTGGACAGCTCTACGTGGGCTCCCTCCCATGTGAGGCCCTGGATGGGGATTCCATCCCATAAGCAGAGAGAGGATGTTAAACACAGCATTTCTTTGTGGGCTTTGCTATGTTTTATTAGCTGCCTTCTATCATTGGGGAGGGGAGTATTGGTTTGTTTGTTCATGGAAAAAAAATTGTTTTTTGTCTTCTTAGTGCCATACCTGGGGCACAAAGAAGTTCCCAAGTTAGGGGTCAAATCGGAGCTGTAGCTGCCACAGCAATGTGGGATCTGAGCTACGTCTGTGACCTACACTGAAGCTCACAACAACAACAGATCCTTAACCCACCAGGTGAGGCCAGGGATCGAACGTGCGTTCTCATGGATGCTAGTCAAGTTCGTTACCACTGAGACACAATGGGAACTCCTGTTCGTGGCAATTTTAATGCATCAGTAAAGGGGTGCTTGGGTGGGATTTTGAGGAAGTTGTTTCCTTTCATATTCCCTTTCTAGAGTAAATATTGGATATTATGTCATGATTTTTGAATGCAGTTAGGAAGCAATACAGTGTTGAAAGGAGGAGGAAAGCATTGCGGTTAAACACGTAGGCTTTGGAATCAGGTTGATCTGGGTTTGAACTCCAGTTTCGCCACTTAGCAACCATGGGACCTGGGCTAAGCCACTTTATCCTTCTCTTTTTTTTTTTTTTTTTTTGTCTTTTTGCTGTTTCTTTGGGCCACTCCCTTGGCATATGGAGGTTCCCAGGCTAGGGGTTGAATTGGAGCTGTAGCCACCGGCCTACGCCAGAGCCACAGCAACGCGGGATCGGAGCCGCGTCTGCAACCTACACCACAGCTCACGGCAACGCCGGATCGTTAACCCACTGAGCAAGGGCAGGGACCGAACCCGCAACCTCATGGTTCCTAGTCGGATTCGTTAACCACTGTGCCACGACGGGAACTCCTATCCTTCTTGATCCTCAGTCCTCTCATTTAAAAAATGGGGATGCATTGTAAATCAGCTATACTTCAATAAAAAGATAAACTTTAAAAAATGGGGATGATGATGGTTCTTGTGAAGATTGAATAAAATGATGCTTATAGAGAGTGTCTGACATATACTAAACTCTCAGCAAGTACAGTTAATTCTTGAATGACACGGGGTGAGTGGCTCTGACCTTTGGCACAATCAGCCCTCTGTGTCCAGGATTCCTCTGTATCTGTGGGTTCAACCAAGCACAGATTGTGCAGTACTATAGTATTTGTTATTTTTAAAAATTCGTGTATAAGTGGACCCATGTAGTTCAAACCTGTGTGGTTGAAGGGTCAACTGTATTAGCAGTTGTAATGATACCTAGATCATTTAATTGAGACAATATTTGGGCTTATTTTCACCATCTTCTAATACTATTCAACCCATGTTTATTGCCCATAAACTACGTATTAGACAGATGCAGTCCTTCCCATATCCTCATTGTCAAATCCGGTTTTCAAGAAATGCTGGTGTAACGTAGGACACACAAGCAATTCTCATAATGAAAATGCCATGTCAGAGGATACACTCACAATTTCTTTTTCTTTTTCTTTCTTTCTTTCTTTCTTTTTTTTTCATTTTTCTTAATTTCCTGAGAGTGAGAGAAATGGCACTGTGAATTCTGGGAAGGCAGAACCACCCAATCCCTTTTAAAATTACAACAGGATTGTCCGAGACAAATGTGAACGTATGGTACTCTACATAGAGTTTATGAACGCAGGCTTTGGTGTTAGAAAAACAAGTTGGAGTCAATTTTTTTTTTTTTTTTGGCCACACTTGGAATTTTCTGGATCGGGGATCTAATCCAAGCTGCAGGTGCGACCTATGCCAGCTGTGGTAATACCAGATCCTTAACCCTCCGCACCAGGCTGGGGATCAAACCTGTACCTCAGCAGAGACCTGAGCCACTGCAGAGACAATACCAGATCTTTAACTCACTGCACTACAGCAGGAACTATGAGTTGGAGTCTATTAAGTGCTCTTCTCTACTTCTTTTAAAAAATTTCTCCCATGCTGCCTATTTTGTTATGTTGTTAGTATCATGTATTTAAGAACACAGGCCCTGGAGCCCAAATAGGCATGAGGTCCAAACTTGCTCCAGCACTTACTGGCTCTGTGACCTTGGACAAGTTATTCAACATCTTGAATCTCAGTTTGCTCATCAGTAAAATGGGTATAATGGTTGTACCTATTTAATACTGTTTTAAAAGATTGTGGAGAGTAAGCACGGAAGACTCTCCAAAGGGAAAGGTGTGAGATGGTTCTGATTAGAGTACAGAGTGTATCCCATGGCATGAATGAGGAAGAGAACTGCCTGGGTTAAATGAGTCCAGCTTGTGAAAGGCTTTGAAAATCAGGCAGAAGTGTTTGACCTCAATATATTAGTAACCGTCATGCTAACCTCTTCTCGAGGATTTTGCTCCAATTCCACCTCCTCAGTGAGGACTTCCCTGACAATCCCGCTGGTGAACAAAGCAGATAGAAATCCTTGCCCTCATGGAGCTTCCAGTCTGGCGTGAAGGGTGAAAGAAAATGAACAAAATCCACATATGTGGATTGTCATAAGGGTCATGAAGAAAATGAACAGGATGCTAGTTGGGATTAATGGGTGTGTGTGTGTGTGTGTGTGTGTGTGTGGAGAGGGAAGGTGGGCTACTTTATGCAGAGTGATCACGGAAGTCCTTTCTCAGGAGATGAGACCGAAGCCTGGGAAACAGCCACCTAAAGAGAGGGAGGAACATTCCAGGGAGAGTAAATAGCATATGCAAAGATCCAGAGGCAGGAAGGAAAACTTGAAAGAAGTCCTTTTGGCTGGAGAGTAGCAAGCTAGGAAGACAATAAAAGAGGGTGATGTGATAGAAAGTGACAGGGGCGGGGGGACAGGGGCAAGTCCTTTAAATAAGAGGTCAAGAAAGGCCTCTCTGAGAATTTGAATTAAGACTTGAGTGGAGCCAAAGAATCAGCCATGCAAAGATCAGGGGAAAGAAATTTCCAGACCGAAAGAATGGCCACCGCAAGGGTTCCTAGGTACAGCATGCCTGGCCTGTTGAAGAGAAGCGAGGAGGCCGTCGTGGCTGGAGTAGAGTCAAGGGGTAGGGAGTGGGAGGAGATGAGCTGGCGGGCTGGGAAGCAGCCAGCTCATAGAGAGCTTGCGTGGTGAAGACACTGGGTTTTACACTGAAATGGAAAGAATGGTGAGGGGGAGGGAAAGGGGTCTTTGAGCCAGAGAATATTCCAGTCTCAGTCTCCTCTGGAGCCCACAGACATCTCTTTCTACACTGTTCATTGGCTTCAAGGGTAAGCTAACTTATTCTGAGCTATTGCTGGCTGAGCATGATCTGTCTTGCAAACTGGACAGGAATCCCCTTGAGTCAGGGCCCTGGGGCTCAGACATTTGGATGTGAAGTGTTCAGCGCACTGAGAGAACCTCAGTGTGTGTGTGTGTGTGTGTGTGTGTGTGTGTGTGTGTGTGTGTGTGTGTGTGTGGAGGAGCAGGGTTGTGTCTTGATGATCTTGATGAAGTGATGAAGCCCCAGGCTAGCAATGGAGGTAAAGAGGTAATTGTATTGATAGCATAATTCATGTTTTAGAGGTAATGCTGAGGCAAATTGGTGGAAGTACTTACTAAGTTATTGTGTATTTGGGTCGTGGTGACTGGAGTAAATTGTATTGGGACAGAATCTTGGTAGCACCCTTACTTAAGGGATTAAAAAAGTGGTACCTTCCTCTTTGACTTCCTGGGCCTAACTTTAATTTTCAGGCACAGCTACTTTCAGACTCTGATTGGGTAAGACTTTCCTGGCTTCCTGCTCATGGTGACATCTCAGAAACACATCTCTCCTTTGGCTGAAGTGAGTTTTTATCTTTTTCTCTTCTTTTCTTTTTTTTGGCTGCCCCACAGCATATGGAGTTTCTGGGCCAGGGATCAGATCAGAGCCACAGTAGCGACCTAAGCCACAGCGGCAGGAATGCCAGATCCTTAACCCACTGTGCCAGGCCAGGGATCAAACCTGTGCCCCAGTGCTCCCAAGCAGCCGCTGATCCCATTGTGCCATAACGGGAACTCCGCCGAAGTGAGCTTTTAAGGAGTACATCCTCTTCTCCAGAAAGACCTCAAAGTAATAATAATATTAATGGTTAATACTTTTGAGTACTTTTTATTGTGCTTTATCTTAATTATTTTGTTTAAGCCTCACAGCAATCTTGTGGAACAGATAATCGTATATGTAATATGTATTATACATATTTTTTTGGCTGTGCTTGTGGTATGTGGAAGTTCTTGGGCCAGGAATCGAACCCGTGTCACAGCAGCGACCTGAGCCTCTGCAATGACTACACTGGATCCTTAGTCCTCTGTGCCACAGTGGGAACTTGCAGATAATCTTCATAATATTACTATTTTATGGAAAGAAGACAGATTCATTGAGGTTAGTTTCTTAAGGCTACACAGCTAGCAAGTGGTATAGCTGGGATTAGAACTCAGGTCTGTCTGATCCCAGAGCTCCTCTTCTTACTCCTGTATGTTACCTCTACAGATTCGTTTCCTCCTTGGCAATGCCCACTTATCCTGCAGTATGACTGGATTCATTAAGGCACGTCTGCTGCTTTCCCACGTTTCCCCTGGTGCAGGCATTTTAGGGCTCAAACAGATGTCTGCCAAGGAGGCAGGGCAGTACCTTCCTGCTCAGCACAAACATCTGTCATATTTCTTGAAGGTAGAGATTATATCCTGTGGAGCTTTCTGTTCCCCTCGGTTTAATTTTTTAATTTTTATTTTTTAACATTTTTATTGTTACAGTTGATTGTTCTATAAGAAGTTCCCATTGTGGCTCAGCAGTTAACAAAACCGACTAGTATCCCTGAGGATGCAGGTTTGATCCCTGGCCTCAGTCAGTGGGATAAGGATCCAGCGTTGCCCTGAGCTGTGGTGTAGGTGGAAGACTCAGCTCAGACCCCACGTAGCTGTGGTGTAGGCTGGCAGCTGCAGCTCCAATTTGACCCCTAGCCTGAGAACTTCCACGTGTCATGGGTACGGCCCTAAAAGGACACACACAAACACACACAAAACCAAACCAAAACAATGTTCTGTCAATTTCTGCTATAGCAAAGTGACCCAGTCGATATACATAGAATCTTTTTCTCACTTTATCCTCCATCATGTTCCATCTCAAGTGACTAAATAGAGTTCCCTGAGCTCTCCAGCAGGATCTTATTGCTTATCCCGTCAGTCTAAAAGCACAGACTAGCTTTACAGAGTAGATGCTCAATACAGGTGGAATTGACTTGAACTCAGTTTCTAAAGCCCAAGATATTGAGTGACTGACTCCCATTCCAGATCGACAGGGCTGCACCAAACTTCTACATAATTGTTCAGGGGGCCGAGGTTGGTTCGCTAGGGCCTGTGAATAGGTTTGGGTGAGTGGAGGGGAACTGCCATGAGTTTTCTAAGTCTTAGGAATGATACAGGAGGGGAACTAAATGTGCACTCTGCCCACCACCTACCTCCTCTAATCTATTCAGTGATACATTTAGTTTATGAAAATCCGCGGTATTTTCTTAAAAGCAGGGGAGGCAAAGGGGAGCTGCATAACTTATACTTTGCCGGTCTCATCGGTGCCTTAACATAGCTCCTGGTTGGGCGGTGAGGGAGAACTGGATACTCTCGCTGGGAGTCGGGACACTTGCCAGTGGTTGCAAAGAGCTCAGCAGCTTTGCCTATATACTTAGGTCTGGGCTGGCCAGTCTAGCATGTGGATCAGATCAGAAACTAGTAAATGCCATTTTGTTTTGACACTGAATTGAAATGAGGGGAAAGAAGGTGCCTGTTTCATGAGATTCAAAGGAAAGGAATTCATTGGAAAAGTTCAAGTTTGATGTACCGCTAACCGAAGACTATGTGACTGATCCAGGCTGGGTTTAAAAACATGTAAAATTGTTTAAAACTAGAACTGTCCCAACAATCCTAGAATTAGAATTGTCCCAAATCTGGCAGAGGTTTAGTTGTGTAGAATTGGAAAGGGACAGAAAACGTACAGGAACCTAATACTAAAAGTACTTCAGTTTCACATGTAGACAGAGTTGTTTTTACACATGGGTACAAATCCACACTGTAGCATGGATTTCTTTATCAAAAAGACTATTTTTGCCCATAATTATAATGCAGTCGCCAATTATGGAGCCTGATTTATTTGCCAAGCTTTTGCTGAGCACTTTGCATGCATTGTCTCATTTAATTCTCACACCACCACTATGAAGTAAGCAATACCGTGTCCTTTAATTCATATGGAACCTGAGGCTCAGTGTGGTTAAGTCAATTGCCCAAGGTCACACAGCTAGTAAGTGGCAGAGCCAGAATGCTGAAGGGAATTCCTGACCTGTGGAGTGATTATTATTATTATTATTATTTTTGCTTTTTAGGCTGCACCCAAAGCATATGAAAGTTCCCAGGGTAGGGGTCAAATCGGAGCTGCAGCGGCCGGCCTACACCACAGCCACGGCAACACCAGATCCGAGCAGCATCTGTGACCTACACCGCAGCTCATAGCAACGCCGGATCCTTGACCCGCTGAAAGAGGCCAGGGATCAAACCTGCGTCCTCCAGGATACTAGTCAGATTCGTTTCCGCTGCACCACAATGGGAACTCCGTAGAAGGATTTTCATAAGGCTACAGCCACCAACTCTGAGGACAAAGACCTGAAGAGTTTCTAAAATGAAGCCCTCTAGAGGCATATACCCCAAGGGCTCCTCTGTAAGTGTGTATGTGCGTGTGTGTATATTTTAAATTCTTCAGCAGAGAAAGTGGGTAATTTTCATTGTGCTTCTTAAATAATGATTGCCTAATTGCTTTTAACACTCACAGCCACTTAGTAGTTAAGTGATGTTTGTTAGGAAATTCTCTTGGCAGTCCCTTTTTGAGAAAGATGATCAAAAGCACATCAAGAATGCCAGTTAATGCCATCATTATTTACTTAGTATAAATTTACAATAACAGGAAAATATGTTCATGGAAATAAAATATCATCTAAAGAATTGAAAGAATTGAAAACGATTCCCATCTTTGTGGTTTGGCCTTACCTTCCTTTAAAAAACAAACAAACCTGTTTATCACTTTGTCGTAGGAAACAATGACTGTGTTGATAAAAAAAAAAGGTAAACTTAGGTAGGAATAATAAATAACTATCATCTTGGATGAAAAGCCTTTGTAAGAAGGTTTTTTTTTTTTTTTTTTGAATCCCTTAAATATTCTTTTGAAGAAAGGCATGTGGTTGAAGGGTTAATTGATAAATCAGACACCACGGAACTCCGCCTGTGTCTTGTACCCACTGCCAAAATAACATGAAAACTGTTCGTTAAAGCTGCTCCCAAATTAGGTCAACTCGGTTGCTCCTACTTGCTCCTTTATATACCCCTTGCTCCCACTGATTCAGTTGCTCTGCACTTAGACCCTATGCTTTCCTAACTTGCTGTCTCTGCTCACGCTGGTCCCGCTTCCTAAAAGGGGTCCTTCTCCCTCTGTCCTCATATATCCAAATTCCCACCCATTCTTCCAGGCTCAGTCAGGGGCTGGCTCCTCTAGGAAGGCTTCTCTGATCTCTTCAGAGAAACAGTGTCTCTCTGCTGTCTCTCTAGCCCCACCTGGATTACCTAGCCATCTCAAAGAATTCTGCTTTTATCTTTCTCAAGGCTCACCTTACTTTTCACCTTGAAAGTTAGTTTTTCATGTATTTGTTTTATAGCTTCTATTAGTTTCTACATTTCCTGGAGAGGAAGCAGAATACATTTTCACTCAGTCTTGGGTGATCCTCAAATACCAAACACAGTGCTTTGACTATAAAAGTCACTCAGAAACCTCCATTCAGATTTGCGTGCCTCCATGCGCCAGACTGGTTTGCGGCATGAGCGAAATAGTTCCTGCCCTGAAAGTATTCATGACAGACAGACATGCTCACGGAGAGTTTTAATACGACCTGGCAAATAATAAGATACTGTCATCCAGAGGGAAGTACAGGAGCCCAGAGCTGGAACCTGGCCAGGGAGAAGGTCTAGTCTAGAAGATAAGAGGCTTTGGTCAGAAAGTGGGATATCCAAGTTTGTGACTTAAGGTGAAGCTGTTCTAGAAGACGGCAATACTCGGCATGTGCTGTGAGCACTCAGTAAGGCGATGAATGTGAGTCTAGGATGTGGGGCGGCTTTTCCATTTGGCCAATGGTGCCACGAACTGGGGTAGAGAGGATGCCGGTGAGCCAGATGCCAGAGTCCTCAGTGAATGAAGGGGAATATTCAGGAGAAGGGTAAATAGGCACCCCAGGGATGGGGTGAACCTTATAGGTGGAGGAGGTGCTTCATGAGACTGGAGCGATGGCCTGGAAAGGCGCTACGGAGCAGGAGGGGGTTGATCCTTGGCTCTCTCGCACCCTCTCCTCTCTAGAAGTTGGGATTTTCAGAGATTAAGCAGCTTTAGTTGGTGAGAGTAGCATGTGAGGTTCACTGTCTTTGTAGAGAGCCAAGTCTTTGTCAGGGCGGGAAGTAGAAGGAGTTCTGTGAAAACACTGAGGGTGTATAGGTGCTTAGTTAGACGGTGAATAAATATAAAGCTGATAAAATGGGAGTGCTGGGGGGGGGTCCTCAATGATATAGCCCAGTCCACCTTTATCCTTTTATAGTTGAAGGCTCTGAGGCACAAGGAAAAGAAGTAACTTTTCTCCTTGGGCTTCTATAACTATATTTCCTCTATTTTTCCAGCAGTCATTTTGATACATAGATCAATGTTTCTCAGAGTATTCTTGAAGCACATGAATGGTCTACAAATGTGTTTCTAATATGATCAACCTATGAAAGCATACGGTAAGAATATCCAGAATAGTGCCCTAACGAACTTCAACGCTTAATCGCCAAGTAGAGGAGGGTAAACCTGCAAAGGAGACCCACGAAGTGGCCAAATAAAACCAAGAGACTGGAGTTCCGCTGTGGCTCAGCGGTAATGAACCTGACTAGTATTCATGAGGAGTTCCCAGCTCAGGGGAAACGAATTCGACTAGGAACCATGAGGTTGCAGGTTTGATCCCTGGCCTCTCTCAGTGGGTTAAAGATCCCCGGCGTTGCCTTGAGCTGTGATGTAGGTTGCAGATTCAGCTCGGATCCTGCGTTGCTGTGGCTCTGGCGTAGGCTGGCAGCTGCAGCACCAATGGGACCCCTAGTCTGGGAACTTCCATATGCTATAGATGCGGCCCTAAAAAAAAAGAAAACAAAAATTATTTCAAGGTTCATCCATGTTGTGAAATGTATCAGTACTTCATTCCTTCTAGGGCTGAATAATATTCATTTGTACGGCTATATTGCATTTTATCCATTCATTAGTTGATGGATATTTGAGTTGTTTCCACTTTTTGGCTTTCATGAATGATGCTCCTCTGAACATTTGTATACTAGTTTTTGTGTGAGTTTATGTTTTCATTTTCTCTTGGGAATGAGATTGCTAGGTCAGATGGTAATTTAATGTTTAACTTTTTGAGAAACTGCCAGGCTCTTTTTCTAAACTTGCTGCATCATTTTATATTCCCAAGAGCAGTATACAGTTTCAATTTCTCCACATCCTCACTAAACACTTGTTATCTGACTTTTTTTAAATTGAACTACCGATGATGTACTATATTATAGAAGTCACAGGTATATAATACAGTGATTGCATAGGTTATACTCCATTTATAGTTATTATAAAATATTGTTTATATTCCTTATATTGTACAATATGTCCTTGTAGCTTATTTTATACATAATAGTTTGTACATCTTAATCTCCTCCCCCTCTATTACCCCTCCCTCTTTCCCTCTCCCCACTGGTAACCATTAGTTTGTTCTCTATATCTGTGAGTCTGCTTCTTTTTTGTTATATTCACTAGTTTGCTTTATTTTTTAGATTCCACATGTAAGTGATATCATACAGTATTTGTCTCTCTCTGTCTGACTTGTTTCACTTAGCATAACATCCTCCAGGTCCATCATGTAGCTGCAAATGGCAAAATTTCATTCTTTTTTATGGCTGGATAATATTCCACTGTGTATATATATCAGATCTTCCTTATCTGTTCATCTGCTGATGGACACTTAGGTTGCTTGTATATCTTGGCAATTGTAAATAATGCTGCTAGGAACATTGGAGTGCATGTATCTTTTTGAATTATTAGTGTTTTCGTTTTTTT
The DNA here is from genome assembly GCF_054392235.1 of Sus scrofa. NCBI lineage: Eukaryota > Metazoa > Chordata > Mammalia > Artiodactyla > Suidae > Sus > Sus scrofa. The sequence continues at coordinate 122,889,072 of NC_139401.1, forward strand.
TGGATATGTTTCCAGGAGTGGACTTTTTTTTTTTTTTTTTTTTTTTTTTTTTTTGGTCTTTTTGCCATTTCTTGGGCCGCTCCTGCGGCATATGGAGGTTCCCAGGCTAGGGGTCCAATCGGAGCTGTAGCCACCAGCCTATGCCAGAGCCACAGCAACGCAGGATCTGAGCCGCGTCTGCAACCTACACCACAGCTCACGGCAACGCCAGATCGTTAACCCACTGAGCAAGGGCAGGGACCGAACCCGCAACCTCATGGTTCCTAGTCGGATTCATTAACCACTGTGCCACGAAGGGAACTCCCAGGAGTGGACTTTTTGATGCAAGCCATCTTACTTAGTAGATGCGAAGTGATAGCTCATTGTTTTTGTTTGTTTGTTTTTTATGGCCACACCAGTGGCATATGGAGGTTCCCAGGCTAGGGGTCTAATTGAAGCTATAGCTGCTGGCCTACACCATAGTCACAGCAGCATCAGGTCCGAGCTGAAACTGCGACCTACACCACAGCTCACAGCAATGCCAGATCCTTAACCCACTGAGGGAGGCCAGGGATCGAACCTGCAACTTCATGGTTCCTACTTGGATTCGTTTCTGCTGCACCACGGTGGAGACTCTGATAGCTCATTGGTTTTGATTTGCATTTCCTGAAGGACTAATTATGTATTCATGTGCTTATTGGCCAGTTGAGCATAATTTTTTGAAGAAATATCTATACAGTTCCTGTTCGCGTTTAGAAAATCAGCTCATTTGTCTTTTTATTATTGAGTTGTAAGAGTTCTTTATATATTCTGGATACGTATCTCTTACCAGATGAATGACTTGTGAATATTTTTGTCCCATTTTTGTGGATCATCTTTTCACTTTCTTTATAGGGTCTTTCAAAACATAAATCTTTATAATTTTGATGATGTCCAATTTATCTATTTTTTCTTTAAATGTTTGTGCTTTTAGTGTCATATCTAAGAAATTTTGCCTACCCTACAGTCATGAAGGTTTATATCTGTTTTCTTTGAAGCACTGTATATTTTTAGCTCTTATATTTGGATCTTACATTTAGGCCCATTTTGGGTTAATATTTATATGTGATGTTAAGTAGGAATCCAATTATGCTCTTGCACGTTGATGTCCTGTTGTCCCAGACCCATTTTTCAGAGAGACTATCATTTCCCCATTGAATTATCTTGGCACTCTTGTCAAAAATCAATTGACCCAGAGTCCCCGTTGTGGCTCAGTGGGTTGAGAACCCAACTAGTATCCATGAGGATGCAGGTTCAATCCCTGGGTTAAGTGGGTTAAGGATCTGGCATTGCTACAAGCTGCAGTATGGGTCAGATCCTGCATTGCTGTGGTTACAGCTGCAGCTCTGATTCAACCCCAGCCTGGGAACTTCCATATGCTGCAGGTGCAGTTCTAAAAAGACCAAAAAAGAAAAAGAAAAAGAAAAATTAATTGAGGCAAGTGAGAGAGTCACAGTAGAGACTTACTTGTTTTCCCTTAGCCGCTCTAGGCCATTTTCCAATCCATTCTCCCCATTCTCCACCTGGAAGTTAGAGTGTCTTTTCTGAAGGGTGTATCCAATCCTATGGCTTCCTTCTCAACAATACACTTAAAACCCTTCAGTGGGTGCGTTCTCATTATCTTTAGGATAAAGACCAAAATTCTTAAGATATGATTGAAGACCTTGAATGGCATGCTACTAAGATATAGACATTACTTAAGTAATCATACACCTAAATGTAAAGCTTCAACTGTGACAAATACTACAACAAAGTATGTCGTGAGACTCTATAATGGAAGAATTTGGCTTTGCCAAAGGACTCTTGCATGTGCTATTTCTTTACCTGCAGGGAAGCTGACTGTCTGTCTGTTGGTTTTTCCTGCTATATCCTCAATCAAAACTTATTTTAAACTAGATCAAGACTCTGGGATTCAGTTTGGTACCACTCTTGACGTGTTGCTGTGAGGAAAAGGGGAATAAACACCAGTCAACAATATTATGCAAATATATGCCGCTAAAAGTAAGATCGTCCACATCTAACCAATTGGTGTTAAGCATCTTGGAAAAGGATTACAATTATTACAACCAAAATCACAATAGTAAAACTTTGCCAAAAGAAAAAAATGATTTCATCAAAGTTGTAGGCACTCCGAGTCAAATGTTGAAAACAGACCAGAAAAGTAATTGGATTGGCTCTTGTTTAAGACTAGTATGAGAAGCATCCCTTTCTTCTGGGACTCACTGAACCTTGCACAGTCAAACATCACCAGCATATACACTCCAGACTTTGCTTTTTAATAGTCTTGACACATTTTATAATGTCCAAACTTTAAAGAGCGAAATTTCCTAGATAGTAAGTTTCGGTTGGTTTTAGACTGCTGCTACTTACATGTGCAAGAATTAAAATCATAGTGACCAGCCACATTTTGCCTCTTTGATATAGACATACTTTTGTTGTTTAGATTAAGGGGTACTGTTTGGGGGTTACTTTTGTTTTTGTGGAACTTCTTGGCTCTAATCAATTTCTGGTTAGGTCTTCTGGCTATTGTTACCAGACACCGGAGAACTAGAGGTTCACAGCCATGTTGAACGTGCAGAACACAAGAGAACAGATCGAGCAGGATGGAGTTTTACTATAAAATATTTTAAAATCCTAATACTCTGTTTCTTATTTAGTTGAGCTTTTTCTTACATGTACAATTTCTAATGAGAAAGTGCTAGAAAATATTCTGACAAGAAAAAAAGTTTTACATGATAATTTCTGAGCAGAAATCATTGATTTCAATGATAGTCACTTATTTATTTATTTACTTATTTGTCTTTTCTAGGGCCACACCCATGGCATATGGAGGTTCCCAGGCTAGGGGTCTAATCGGAGCTACAGTTGCCGGCCTACGCCACAGCCACAGCCACAGCAGCTCGGGATCTGAGCCACATCTTCGACCTACACCACAGCTCACAGCAGCGTCAGATTCTTACCCCACTGAGCAAGGCCAGGGATTGAACCCGCAACCTCATAGTTCCTAGTCGGATTCGTTAACCACTGAGCCACGACGGGAACTCCATCAATGATATTCACTTTAATTTTACCATTTTAGACAGAGCAAAGTAAAAAGAGTAGAAAAAAATTTTTGACAACTCAAAATTTGTTGATCATGAAACTGAATTATGAAGCTTTTGAGAAATGAAAAAAAATTTTTTTAATTCCTAAATAACAAACAAACCACAACATCAAATATCTTTGTATTTCAAATTAGAGTACATCTGGAAACTTAACATCTAGGGCACAAATTCTCTTTTTTGTACAGAAGTTATTTACTATATATATTTTTTAAAGCTAGAGAAGTCCTTAGAGGCTTTTTATTAGAAGAACAGGAAATTGAGTTTGGAGACCTTAATAAACAAGTCAAAAGTCAAAAAGCTGGTTATAGGTAGACTCTGGATTTGAACGCATGTCTTTTCACTGTCATTTTTGCCTTTTTCAGATAAGATTCTATAATGAGAAAGAGTAACGGGTATACATTTTTTTCTGATTATAAAAGTGACCATTGTAAAAATATTCCACAACAGCCAAGAGCAGAAAGAGTGAATTCCAACCTTCTAATCCCGTCAAAGCCCAGGTATTTCACATAGATCAAAAGGAAGATAAATCACCTTAGTATAGCTTAGAGCTTAAAGCTGGCAAAAGTCTAATTTCTTGAACTTGTACTTCTTTCCCATTTGATGGGAAAGCATTCATTCAAAGTCTGTCATTACTGCAAACCCAAATTTAGAAAGTTATGGCTGTGATATTGCTATTCTTGAAGGAAGACATCACACAGAGCAGTTTTGCGAAATGTTGTGAAATTGAGTGCTATGGAAACAGGACACCACCCGATTCCCCTTTGGAACACATGAGGTAATCATTTGAATTATACCTTTGCAAAGGCATGTTAGAATGCATTTTTAGATCGCTGTTTGAAACAGTGATTAACATGACCCTTTTGGGGGGTGGCTTGACTGCTTGTCAGCTGCGTGGAAACACAACAAGATCTAAAAGAGGGTTTATTATACAAGTAATACAACCCAAACGGCAAGGTACATGCAGAAAGGAAAAGAGAGATTTTGTTCTGTCCTGGTGCGTTTCAGATATTTATTAATCGAGGTGGCATTTGCGGTGGCAAATCCCATTTCTCCTTTCACACCCCCTCTGGCTGGCATATGATGATAGCATTAGAGCTGATGCCACTTGGCTGATCATGCATTGCTGATCACCATTCAAGGCAACAGGAAGAGACAAAAGAGAAGCCCTAGCTGTCCCCAGAGTACTAATGTGAGGGCGAAATTGCTCATTTGAAACGTTTTAAAATTTCATCCCATTTCTAAACAATAACAAAATGTATTAGTTTCCTTTTATTCTTATATGTTGTGAGATGGGATGCAGTCCATTATTTACGAACCACTTGCAAAGCTGCTCCTCCCATCTCTCCACCCCCCTCCCACCGCTATCTTCCAGTCCCCATCCTAAGTACTATGCTGTCTTATTTAGTAATCTTCCCTTTGTTCTACTCTATGCTTCAAGCTTAAATATGATAGGGTTATATGAGATTGGTCACATTAGTAATATCAGGTGCCAGAAAAAAGAGGAAAGAACTAAAATCCTTATTTATAAATAATATTTGCATTCTATGGGTTTCTCAGGGTTTTACTAAACATTCATTGCTTCATGTTTAGAATTCATTTGACTTCATTTAGAATTCATTGCTTGACATAATAAGGTGCTATATAAAGGAAACGATTAGACATTTTCCCTAATTACCAGTTTCACTTTTTAAAGAGACAGATAAAGTATTTACAGGGAAAGATGTGAGTTTATTGACAGTCAGGTTCTAGACGCACTTCCTCACTGATTGGAGCTGCTGTTTAAGGGTCATAAAAGTACCAGGTCTTAAGAAAGTTCTGAAAAGATCTCTGTTACGAAGAGTCTAGAAGTTCATTAGAAAATCTCTAGGGAGTTCCTGTCGTGGCGCAGTGGTTAACGAATCCGACTAGGAACCATGAGGTTGCGGGTTCGGTCCCTGCCCTTGCTCAGTGGGTTAACGATCCGGCGTTGCCGTGAGCTGTGGTGTGGGTCGCAGACGTGGCTCGGATCCCGCGTTGCTGTGGCTCTGGCGTAGGCTGGCAACTGTAGCTCCGATTAGACCCCTAGCCTGGGAACCTCCATATGCCGCAGGAGCGGCCCAAGAAATGGCAAAAAGACAAATAAAATAAAAATAAAAAAAAAGAAAGAAAAAAAGAAAATCTCTAGTATATAGTACCATCTTGTATAGTCAGCTAGTTTTATGCAACAAATACATTATAGCTTCATTTTTAATATTATTGAATTAAGCCATGAGAAGAAGGAAATTTAAATATAAAAATCAGAACTCAGGAAATACCACCTGCTCTTTTCTTAAAAGCCAGGCATTGTTCTAGGCAATGCAGCAGCAAACAAAATGGGCAAAACCCTCTCTTGTCATGGGGCTTGCATTTTAGTGAAAAAAATGCTCATTGAATGGACTCGATAATATAAATGTAGGTAGGTGACTGATAGTACTACTGATTTAATGATAGTACTACTGATTTAATGATGAGGCTGTCTTCATGTTAGTGAATTGGTTCACAACCCTCTAAAGACATTTGATGCCTCACTCTCACATGGATTTGACAGCTAATATAAATGATTTGGGATAGGAGTTCTCCTGTGGCTCAGCGGGTTAAGGATGTGGTGTCACTGCAGCGGCTTGGGTTGTTGTTGTGGCGAGGGTTCAATCCCTGGCCCGGAAACTTCCACATGCCATGGGCCAAACACCAAAAATAAACATAAGAAGTGATTTGGAATAAGTTTCTAACCAGACCTACATACCACGTTCTATAATTCAGATGAGCAAGATGTGGGAGGAGTCACTCAGCTGCAAATAGTTTATACTGATACCAGTTTATTTCCTTCCTGTAGATTTGGTCCAATGACTGACTGCTCATGAGCAAATGGCATCTGGCTAAAGAACTGGGATTTTCTGGGCACGTTCAAGATCCAATTACACATTTAAAGGTTTTCTCCCAAATCTTTTCGTTTATGTCATCTACAGTCTTGAAAAAGGAATGGTATCTTTTGCAGTAAAAAAAATAGTGTGATATAAAGAAGACAGTCTTAACAATCAGGAGACGGGGGATCTAGTTCTTGTCCTTTTCACAAACTGAGTAACTTCATGGCTATTTCTCCTTCCTGGGCCACAATTTTTCCATCCGTAAAATGAGGAGTTTGGCAGATGATCCCCCATAGCTCTTCCAACTGATGCATTCCATGCTTCTATGACTTAATGAGTTAGGATCATAGAGAAGATCTTTCTTAGACTACAAATACAGAGTTTAATTTCTCCCTTTAAATTATATTCTTTCTTGGAGTCAATTTAAACACTTTCTTTAAAGCTAAAAAGACATTTTAAAGCTAAGCAATCCCGAAGAGCTATTTTATTTGACTCTCCAAGTTCCAAGTAAAATAAAACCATCTTTAACAATATCAAGGGTTTTATGTTTAAAGATGGAGTCCATTTCTGATCCCTGTTCCAATCCCATAAATGCTCACAAACTTTAACATGGAAGATTTCTTTTGAATTTAGGGGAAATAAGTCAGTGATACCGTGTGCCCAGTTAGCCACTTTTCCATATCAAATCATTTTATGAATATTAATCATAATCACATGTTCACAGCACTCTGATCACTTTCATAATACCCATCACCTACTGAGTGACATCAATATCTCTGGCAATGTGCTAAGCTCCTCATATACTTCAAGTCACTATATCTCAAGTTGCTATATTTCATACCTCAAGTTGCTATAACACTGATATTATTGTGCCAATACTTGCAAATGAATAGACAGTAACAAACAAGTGAAGCAATTTGATAAAGGCCGCATACCCAGTAGTGGCAGAGCCTGGATTCAAACCTAGGCCTCTCTGATTGCAAAAGTCTAATGCTTTTACGTATATGCTATACTATCTCCTTTGATCCCCACAACAACTATGTGAGATAGGTAAGGCATTATAAGGCTCACTTTGCAGATGAGAAAATCAAATCTAGGAGTTTGCATGATTTACCTCAAATCACAAAACTAGTAAGTGGGGGAGAAAGGGCCAGAGCCTGATGATAAGTATCCAATCAAGTGTAAGCTTCCATTTTGTTCTTTTATATGAACCAAACATTTGTGAGAACAATTAAAATATTGTGCCTATTCGTAATATCAACCATGAGGGTATTTTGGGTTTTGGAGCAGTGGCTAAAATAAATAGATTTAGGCCATAAACTTAATTTATAGAAGACGTCGTTACAATCATTCTATCAATCAAGATATTTTGAGGGGACATCTAAGTTATGTCAGCATTCTTCTGGGGTCTATGTAGGTACAGAAAAAAGTATAACATGGTGTTTAGCCTCAAGGAGTTCATAATTTAGCTAATATCTTCTGGCTGCTATAACGAACTACTATAGACTGGGTAGCGTAAATGACCAAAATTTATTTCTCACAATTATAGGGGCTGGGAAGTTCAAGATCAAGATGCTGGCAGATTTAGTTTAGTGTCTGGTGAGGGCCCTCTTTCTGGTTTGCAGACAGCTGCCTTCTCCCTGTGTGCTCACAGGGCCTTTATCTGGTGGATATTCCTGGAGAGAGATTTCTTGCTCTCTTCCTCTTCTTGTAGGGTTCAACTGTCGTGGCCTAATCTAAATTGAATTACCTACTAAAGGCCCCACTTCTAAATATCATCAAATTGGGAGCTGGGGCTTAAACATATGAATTTCTGTGGGGGGTGGGGCAGGAATATTTAGCCCATAATATTCAGCCCTTCTTACATGCGAAATACATTCATTTCATCCCAAGGATCCCCAAATCGTAACTCATTCCAGCATCAACATTAATGTCTAAAGGCCAGAGTCTCATCTAAATATCATCTTAGTAAGATTCACCCTGAGACAAAATTCCTCTCCAGCTATGAACTTGTGAAATAGGTTATATGCTTCTAAAATACAGTAATGGGACAGGCATGGAGTAAACATTCACATTCTGAAAAGAAGGAAGCAAGTCCAAAACATAGTTAGACAAATTCCTTGAGATCGTAAGCCTTGAGAATTATCCTCTTTGGTCTAACGTTTGGCCCTCTAAGACCACTGCGGTGGCAATGTTACCATCATGACTCAAGAGGACACTGCCCATACTGAGGGTTCCTGCAGGGGTCTTGCTATTGAGGTACTTGGGAAGGCCTGCCATTCTGGAGAGGTGGCCCCACTCTTTGAAACCTAGGAGGAAGTGGATCTGTTCCTTGGCCCATGGAACAGATGATGGGAGGGGCAGCCCTGATGATCTCTGGATTGCCTTTGGGGTCATTCTTCCTTTCTCATAAAGGGAACTGGGGTCTAGGTGGAGCTGGGACTCTCTTGGATTGTATCCTTCTTTTCCATCCTGACAGCTATGACCGCAGTCCAGAACTGCATCACCTCTCCTGGACTCCTGACAAGTGCTGCCAGCTAGTACAGCCTTCCCTCCAGGCCATTCTCCAGGCCACAGCTGGACTATGCTCCCCAAACACCAATCTCTGATACCTGCTCAAAGACCTGCAGTGGCTGCCCAGGATGAAGTACAAACTCCTGAGTGTGAATTTCTAGACCAGCTCTCACTAATAGGAATATAAAGCAAATTGCATCCGTAACAGTAAATTTTCTAGCTGCCGTATTTTAAACAGTAAAAAGAAACAGATGAAACTAATGTTAATGATGTTATTTTACATTCTTTTTTATGCTCTGTCTTCAAAAATCTAGTATATATTTTGCACTCAGAGAATATCTCAATTAGGATTTTTCTTCGCATTTCAAATGCTCAGTAGCCACATAACGCTGGTGATGACAACATTACACAGTGCAGATATAAACATTCAGATTTTGGCAGCTGTCTCACTAACATCTTTTTTCTGGTCCAGAATCTAATTTTGGAACCCAGATTGCTTTTGCTTGTTGAAGGGAATTAGGATATGCTACCCCATATTATGCTACTTTGACATACGGATTATTTTGAGCTGAAGGCAACTGAGAATCAACAAATGTAGGAAGAGTTTTCTTGCCTCCCTTTATCTGCCTAAAAGCAGGGCATAAATTTCTCTTCATGAAAGTGTCCGCCTCTCCTGTATCAGTAAGAGAAGAACAACTTATCACCAGAGGTAGAAAGTCATCACTGAGATGAACCTGTGTAGACAAAGTATACTTAAATAACCCTTATCCTCCATTCGTACCCCCAGATATTTTCTGGGCACTTCTCCACTATTGTTCCTTGAAGGCCAAACCTGCTTTCTGTTAAATGGCATATAATCCCCAGAGTCTAGCCACTTCCTTGTTTAATTTCTTTTCTGTAAACTCCCTTGCATAGAAAATATTAGTAAAAATTGTATGCATTTTCTCTTGTTAATCTGGCTTTTCTTAGTTTAATTCATAGACAACCTCCCCCCACACCGAGAAGTTAACTTAAGAGGATATAGGAAAACTTTTTCCTCCTTGACATTGTACTATGTCCTTAGCTTCCAATCTGGGACAGATAAATTAACTTTTGAGTTAACTAAGGTAGTGCGACTTGGGGCTTCGAGGTAATTATAGATAACACCCTGGAGTGCAGGTGAGAGAAAAGAATTCACATTAATAACCTATAGAATTTGGTATGGTCTAGATGAATAAAAATTAGTTAACTTTGCTATTAATATCAACTTTTTGAACATCTGTAGTACATTTTAAAATGACTTGTGTATGTACATTAGGATTGAATTCAACATGAATAAATTTAGATTTTTTTTTTACTTGAAACCATCATTTGAAATAGTTGAAATGATGAGATTTATGGTTACATATATCATTTTTCCCTCCTCTGCTCTGCCTCTTTTCTACTTTTTCACTTCTTTTTCTTCTTTATGTTGACCATTTGTCCATTTGTTCAAATTTTATTGAGCACCTACTATTGGCCCATTACTTTGTCCTTTAGAAATAATTACAACAGGGAGTGAAAGATTTTTTTTTTTTCTTTTTAGGGCCGCACCGGCAGCATATAGAAGTTCCTGGCTAGGAGTTGAATCAGAGCTACAGCTGCTGGCCTACACCACAGCCAAAGCAACGCAGGATCCAAGCCACGTTGTGACCTACACCACAGCTCACGGGGCAATGTCGGATGCCTAACCCACTGAGTGAAGCCAGGGATCGAACCCACAACCTCATGGTTACTAGTCAGATTTGTTTCCGCTGTGCCCCAAAGGGAATTCCAAGTGAAAGATCTTAATTCTCCCATTATATGGTTAGGTAAATATTTGCTAGGAAGTTAAAGCAAAGTATATGGATATTTCGTTTGTGCAAACTCATGAAAGATGTTGCTGTCATTTGCTGTATATTGCATTCCAAATATTTATAGAAATACTGTTCAGATTCTTGAATACCCATATCTATTTTCCTGAATTATAGATATCTGCGGGTGTGTTAAACCACCTCAGGCACTGGAATTAATTGAAATGGCAGGTCCTAATTGGCAGGGATGATTTAGTGAAATTTCTTTTCTTCTTTTTTCCAGAGGAAGAAGCTTGACTTTACTCTGAACTTTACCCTTGTCTCTTTGAAAAAAAAAATGTAGTGAGAAAGACTTGGTGTCAGTTAACAAAAAATGACTTAAGATTTGCATACTTTTACCAATGGAATAAATGAACAAAGTTTGCAATTGAAAAGGCAGTTTACACCTTTTGTTGTTTTGGCCTGTAGAAATCCTATTATACTTCAAGCACAGCTCTAAGGAATGTGCAAACAAGTATTAATTAGATCAATGACATGTCTTTGTAGTTTCTTTTATCAGGATATTTAAAACTGAATATTCAAACCTTTATTCATATATCACACTTCTGTCGCACCAATACATTTATACCCTAGTATATTTAATTGCTAGAGGTTGTTTTCCAGGTGAAGGGTCCTAAATGCATTGAAACCTAGGCTAAAGTGGGCAGTGTCCTGCCAAGGAGTTTGGGATTTAAGGGGCCACTTACTTTAAGCCCCTGAGTATTCAAAATTTTTGTCTGTTATCTACTGCAAATGGTGACATGCAAAAGAACTCATGGGAAGATAATCCACAAAAGCAGTTTATTTTAGTTAGAAGAGCGAAGATGCACAACCGAGCTTCGTAAAATGTGATCAGATCATGCAGAAATATAAGTTGAGTTTCCAAAAACATACACAATCTAGATGGGAGGTATTCCACGGCCTCTGCAACATACACATACTTTTTGCCGAACTTCCTAATAGAATCCTCTTTTTGATAGGGAGGGAAAGTATTGCATATATATATATATGTAGATCATTTCAAACTGCATTTTACAGGTGGATCTGAGACAATCAGTCTGGTTTGATCCCAATTTACACAGGTAAGGCTTTTTAGGCACAACTATAGAATATTTTAGTAAGCACTGTGTATATGTGATAAAGCATATACTTCAAGGAAATGCATCTGTATCTATCTATCCATCTATCTAATCTGTTCTTATGTCTCTTGACAACAAATACAAGTTTTCTCTTTTTGAGTAAAAAATTAACTATATAATTATACATAAATTAAAGCAAAGTTGGGTAAATCTCATGTATGCTATTGAATAGACCAAAGTTGGGTATGTCTCATGTTTGATTATATCTTTTGGATTTCAAATTAACATTTTCTTTTCCAATGTAGAAAGCAGAATTCTAAGAATTTTTTTAACGGTCATTTCTATTTTTTGCTTCTGTAAAAATCCAGAGTAATAAATCCTACAGTATCTGTAGCATATTTTCTTGCAAAAAGGAACAGAAAAGTATGATTAGTAAAAGTAAAGCAACAGAGAACATAATGCATCTTTAACAGAATCGAAAGGCAGATCTCATTGGCTAATATTATATGCTTGAATGTCACATTGAAAGGCTTTCTCAAGAGTAAACACCAAAATAAAATACTGTGCTATTTGATGAATAAGTTAAATTGAAAAAAGTTAAGATAAAGCATATAAATACATATATTCAAGTATTGCCTATAGAGTTATTTTAGTTAGAATGATTATGGACATTCAATCTGAAATAATAAAATTACATTGCAACAGAATTACATTGAACCATTTTGTAGTTTTTTACTCTGGGAAAGAAATTGCATTCCCAGCTGTTTCTCAACTCCTGTAATTTAAAGAAGTAAACCTTTTGTTCTTAAAACTTACTTAGTTCCTTCTAATTCTGTTGATGGACATCCATTTCTACTGCCTTATTTTATGTTAATATCTAACAAAGGAATGCTGTTAGCCTCCTGCCAGTAAAGGCCCCACCTCCTTTGTTGGGGGGGGTGGAGAGGAGGGGTATTCTTTTTTAGGCTTTTACTTTACAGAAGACTTTAAACTTCCTCTCTCCACATCTAGTCAAGAAGAGAATTTCTGCTTGAGCTAAAAATTCCTAGGAAAAGGCTATAGCCCCCAAGTGTGGAAGGTGGTTCTTGGCTGTCAATTCCCTTTTGTTATTCGCTCAAATGGAATTATGAAATGTTCATGGCTTTGTAGGGCAGAACGCATTTCTCCTGAGCAAATGCAAATGCATTAGGTGTGCCCAGGTAATTTGAAATGCTCATGCTGGCAGCTTTTCTGCATGAGTAAAGCTGTTTAATTAATGCATTTTCCCCTTCCTTCTGATTAGTTGATTCTGATTTTCTTTGAATAAATTAAACTCTCTGTAATATGCTTCCTATAGCTTCTTGGGCTACCCAAGGCCTGATACCTCCCACCGGGAGGGCAGATGCAAAGAAATGAAATGATTCCTCTGCATATTTCTCACAGAGATTTTTCTCCTATACAAAAGACAGATTTTCCTTGTAATATGGCTTGGATGAGTGATGTGTTCAAAGAGGATCTTAGGGTTTCTGTTGACGTTGCTCATTGATAATAGTCCTTCCAACTTGCATCCCGGAAATGGGTGGTGGTTCCATTTAATTTTGTTTTATTGAGATCTGGGGAGTAAACATTCAGTGAGGTAGGAAAGAAGTGGCCTAAACACTTCCTGTAGGAACAGTGCTCATGTTAACTGTCATTGCGTAGTACTTGTGCCAGCTTCCGCACTTGGAAATTTTTTCTTAAGTGCCACAGGTTTCTATTGGAAATCTTTAATTTGTGGAAATAATTTATTTGCATCAGAAAGGCAGAGTGGCAATAGAAAAAAAGCTGGGCCTGGATTTGGGAAGGACTATCTAAAGCCCTAACTCTGCCACTAACCAGTTTCAGCAAAATCAAGTTCTTGTAGCAGACATAATCTCTTAAGTGGGACTCTCCCAGCTGTTACATCCTCAATATCCTTATAGGAGATATTTATATATCAGGCATCTTACCAAGAGTTAATATAAGGTCCCAAACTATTGTCCCATCTTAGGTTTTTGCTTCTATAACCAAAAGAGAAATCCCTAAAGAGAATGTCCTTGTCCTTCTTGCCCCACTCCGCGTGGACACACTGCAGAGGTAATGCAATCATGCCCTTGAGAAAATTATTATTATTACTTTTTCTTTTTTATGGCCACACCTGAGGCGTATGGTAGTTTCTGGGCAAGGGGTCGAATCAGAGCTGCAGCTGAGGCCTACACCACAGCCACAGCAACACCAGATCCTAACTGCCTCTGTGACCTACACCGAAGCTTGCAGCAACGCGGGATCCTTAACCCACTGAGTGAGGCCAGGGATCAAACCCACATCCTCACAAAGACAATGTCAGGTTCTTAACCCATTGAGCCACAACAGGAACTCCTCGAGAAAATGATTAATGAGCATGCTGACAATAGTCACAAGGTCACTAGTTGTTATTTTGTCATTCTTTTCTCCTAGATACTCGAGGCTTGTTGGCAGTCTTTTAGATCAAATTTTATGTATTTAAGTATTTAACAGACTGTTTGACTAAGCCTCTTGTCAATGAACATTGGAAGTGAATGCCAACATTACTGTTACAATCAGATTTTCATTTTTTTATTAATATCCTTTACCCACTGCCATTGTTCACTTAAGAAATCCAATAACTCTAGCTCAGGGTCAGTTGACACAACTTATTTGCAGATATAGGATGGCTCACTTTAAACTCCAGAAGTGTAGGAGAAGTTCTGTGTGAATAAGAATAGGTCAAGGAGTTCCCACTGTGGCTCAGTGGTAACAAACCCCAACTAGTATCCATAACGATGTGGGTTCGATCCCTGGTCTTGCTCAGTGGGTTAAAGATCCAGTGTTGCTGTGAACTGTGGTGTAGGTTGCAGACAGGTTGCTGTGGCTGTGCTGGAAACTTCCACATGCTGTGGGTGTGGCCCTAAAAAGATTCCCCCCCCCAAAAAAAATAAGTCAAGAAGGGAATAATATTTTTACACTGACCCTTATGATTATGTTACGATCAGTTATGTTATGAATGGTTGTCTCTTGAGGTCTCTTACTGCTCAAAGTGGTTAATGAGCTAAATGTAGTAGTGTTTAAAGTAGCAGTTTAAGTAGTTTGATTAAGTAGACAGCCTACTCCTTAATGTAATATTTTGCAATGTGTATCCAGCTGTTTTCTTCTTAAATTTTTATTTTGAAATAATTCCAAACTTTCAGGAAATTTGCAGGCATAGTACAAAGAGTACCATGTACTTTTCATTTAGATTCCCTAATTACTCAATTAGCTTTATCATTATGTCTTGTATTATTTTTTGCTAAATAGCCTTGAGTAAGCTGCAAATGCAATGCCCAGTGCTCCCAAATTTCAGTGCATATTTCCTAAAAGACAAAGATGCCCTCCTAGTCCTACCATCAAAATCAGGAAATTGACTTTTTTTTTGCTTTTTAGGCCTGCACCCTCAGCATATGAAAGTTCCCAGTCTAGGGCTCCAGTTGGAGCTATAGCTGCTGGCCTACACCACAGCCACAGCAACACAGGATCTGAGCGGCCTCTAAGACCTATACCACTGCTCATGGCAATGCCAGATCTCCAACTCACTGAGTGAGGCCAGGGATAGAACCTGCATCCTCATGTATGCTAGTCAGATTCGTTTCTGCTGTGCCACAATGGGAACTCCCCAACAATGTCCTTTATGGCAATCAGTTAGTCAATCAATAAAATATATTTTCTCTTCTGGTCCAGGATCCCATTTAGGATCACATGTTACATTTAGCTGTCATATGCTAATTTTGCTCAACCTGGAATATTTTCTCAGTTTTTCCTTGTCTTTCATGATCTAGACCTTTTTACAGTACAGTTCAGTTGTTTTGTAGACTGTCCTTCAGTTTGGGTCTGTCCGGTGTTTCCTTATGAGTAGATCTGTTTATGGATTTTTTAGCAAAAACATCACAAAAGTAATGTGTTTTTCTCAGTGCATCATTGAATTGTCCCATTACTAGTGATTTAAATTTAACCATTGTTTAAGGTAGTATCTATCAGATTTCTTCACTAAAAAGTTGTATTTTCCCTTTGTTATAAGTAAATATTTTGTGGGGGGATACTTTGAAACTATGTAACCATACTGTTCCAATGGTCATTTTTTAATCCTACCATTTATTAGTTAGCATTCTACTATAAGGAACAACTTCCCTTTCTTGCCTATTAGTTTATAAAAATATAGTATAAAAATATGAATTTCTATTTTACAAACAGAGTTATGTTACCATCATTACTTATTTTGATGTCCATATCATCTCGGATTTTGTCACTGAGAACCATTTCAGTTTGGTTCCTATGTCATTTTGACATGCCATCATCATTTAGGGACGCTTTCTTACTGTCTGGCACAGCAAGCTATCCCAGACTTGTCTTGTGTTTTCCCCTTTCCCAGGCCTGCAATCAGCTATTTTGTCTCCATTTACTGGGGAATGCTATTTAAATCACCAAGATCTGGGTATGATGTGTGCTCATTGCTGCTGAGATGTTAATGTATCTAGGTTCCCTCAGTGGACAGAGAGTGGACAGTGGAAATTTTGTATATACAATAAGCAGTAGCAGTTTTACCATAAAGCAAATTAGGAATAAGCATCAGGATCCATCATTTGCATAGTCTCTCCCAAGGCGATGTGTTCACGTGGTCTTACGTTTTTGCAAAATTTGAAAACAGTTAAGACAATTGTCTTTCCATTTTGACTCCTCTCCATCATACCTGCCACCTTGTGAAGTGGCATCTGAGTGGCTGCAGGTATTTTGGGGATTGGACTAAGGATAAGTTAAAGTAGAAATACATTTTTTTAAAACCACCTTACTGAGTTCTGATTGACATACAAAAAGCTATCCATATTTAGTGTGTACAACTTGATGAGTTTGGAGATAAGTATACACCCATGCGGTGATGACCATCACCACTATCTGTGCCATAAACATATTCATCACCTCCAAAGTTTCCTCCCTTCTTGTTTACTTGGACGATGATGATAAAAAGACTTAACAGAAGATCTACCTTAGCAAATATACAGTATTTCGGTATATGCTATTTGAAATATATAATATTTCAGTATACAATATAAAATATACAATAAATAAATGAAATATATAATAAATAATAATGAAATATATAATAAATAAATATGATAAAAATGTACACTATTCAATTTAATATATATTATATATAATATATATGCGGTACTATAATAATATATAATATATATGCTGTATGATATATAATACGTAAGCTGTGCAATAGATCTCTAGGACTTATCCTATATGATTGAAACTTTGTGGAAGTGGGGAAACACCTAGTTGTGGCTTAATGGAATACATTTGTGCTGTTTGCAGTCACCTGGGGTTATAATTATGTTATTGCTACCTGTAAGGGATAGGAATGGCTTGCATGACCTGTCTCTGTGCCATCTCACCTGACACCATGGCATGGAAGTACAGGCCCCGAGGTCATATCCTGATATGAACGTGTTTCATGGTGCCCATCACTGGAGGTATGTGATTCATGCAGGAGAAATGAGGTTGAAATCTACAGAAACAGAAGCTAGTCTGTAGAAAATTCTTCCAAATCTTACAAGTCATACATGAGAGAAACTCAATAGAGTTTTCCTTCTATTTTCATTAAAAAACTATGTTTGTATGATATTAATAATAAATATTTTGTTGAAAAAGGTATTTTTCTGAACTATCAGTGATAATAAAAACAAAATTTGATCAATCATGCTAGAAGAAAGATTGAATTATCTTCCCGTTTTTCTCTATGGAAATTTATGTTACAAAATCATTATCATAAGGAAAGATAATCCAAGAATATGCAGTTTTAAAATTAGGAAAACATAAGTATGTCAGGCAGTTAGTTAATGTAAATAGTATGTTATTTTTAGGGATTTTGTAATGTTTGTGTTGTTTCAACTTTTAAGAATTTGTGATTTGTTGTGATGTCTGAATTCTAAGTAAATATTTACTTTATTACCTAATTTTGTGTTTACATTTTTGGTACTAGTTTTCTTAAAGATAGCCAACAAATTGTATACATTTTGAAACTCAGAAGGCCTGGATCATGTCCGACAACATGGCAGGTTGTAGGCACTCGGTAGATATTTGCTGAGTGAGTGCATGAATGAATGAGTGAAGAAAGCATATTTTGATGGAGTGTTCCTGGGCACAGAGAGCATTGGGGGAAGTGCCAATCAATTTGCAGCTGGGTAAGGGTGGTGGCAACTAGAGGCAAAGGGAGTCTCAGACTGAGATCTCTGTGGGTGGGGAGTTGTGCCAAAGTCCAAGTCATTGCCTTCTCCTGATCTTGTTAAGCGACTGGAGTGATTTGGTCTGGGGTAAGTGAAAAGTGGGGGATGATTTGTGGGGAGGAATCGGTACTCTGGACGCATTCTCTTATCCTAGATATTATCTCTACCTTTGGTAATAAGGTTTCTGGAAGCAAAATGTGGGTCTGGCACACAAAGTTTCTTTGTTAATAGAAATATTACCATATGACTCTTTCCGAATAGTAAATTACACTAAAAGGACATCCATTTCTAGTTATTTGCAGTCCTAGGAAGAGAAAAATAAAGGCCCCAAATTTTGTGCTATTCTAAGATCACAGAGACAGGAGAAAAGCTAGTGATAATTTGGAAAATGGGACTCATAAATCCTTATCTTTTTTCATTTGCAATTAAACCACACCTCTTGATAACATTGAGAACAAACAATAATTTGATTTGGGTTTTGATCTTTTCAAAGCCAGTCATGTTTGCCTCTATTTTTTCAGACGGATTGTTTAGAGTATTTAAAGTCCTCAAGGGGAAAATAACAACAAAAAATTCAGCAAAAGCCTTGCATCTTAATTTTCAATCACTTAATTTATTTTTCAAATATCCATAAGTGCAAAGTAGTCCACAAACAATCAGCCCTTATTCAGACATAGTGAAGTCAAATGTTGTTTTTCCTAGAAGGTAAAATGGAAAGTTGCGAAGGATAAGGCATTATGGTTCACTAATTACAATTTCTGCGTAAAATGATTCCATAAAATCATCCCATATGTATTATTTAACACTAGGTTATAAATAACTGTGGCATTTTAAAAATTATAAAAAGGTTTCTTTGAGACAATTGGAATAAATATAATAAGCACAGATATCTCCCTTTTACATTCAAAATACGTGTAAGTGAAAAGATGTTTTAAAAATATCCAGGACAATGTGGATAAAAGAAAACCCATCCATAATCCCTGCAACCTATGACTAATATTTTAATTTTCATCTATTATCTTTGAAGACTTTTTATCCATATGTGTAAGTTTCTACATCATTACAATCACTAGGTAACTATTATTTTATAGTTTGAGCTTTTCTCTTGGTATTCTGTATTAAATATACCTGTTACCATGTTTCTGTAGTTTTCAAAATGATCCTATTAATGGCTGCATTACCTCCCAGTGAGTAAAATGGATCCTACTTTATTAAGTCATTCTCCTATTGTGGTGAGTGGTAGGTAATGTGAGTTCTCAGGATAGTGTGTCCCCTTCTTCTGGGGAAGAAGAGGAGGGTGGGAACAGAAAAATTGAACATAGTGAGAAAATTATTATATTATGACTTGAATTGATTTCTCCCTATTATAAAGGTAATATATGGTAATTATAGAAAAACTAGGAAATCCCAGGGTATATTAATAGGAAAATAAAAATCACCTATAATGTGGCTACTTGGTGGCCATCCTAACTCCAACAGAAAAAATGGCCACGTCTTGATTATTCAGGAGCTGATATATTTTGGACCATCACTTTTCAGGTTTTTTCTGCTTCTCAACAACTATAAGCCACGGGAGGGGAAAAAAACAATCTAAATATATCATTTTTAAGACATATTTCATTTGGACCCCAAACAGTGTCCCCCAGCCTTAGCTCCTGGTATTAGGGATGGGGTTTGAATATTTCCAGAAATTACAACACCCTGAAATGTGAGTATTTGCTAATGATTTGGAGGAATGAAAAAGGAAAATGTAAAATCCTAATAATTCTTGGGGGAGATGGGCATTAATTCCAAAAGAAACTTTTTTTAAAGTCTGAAATGAGTTCCAGTTGTGGCTCAGCAGGTTAAGAACCCGACTAATATCCATGAGGATATTAGGCCAATCCTAATTGATTGATATTAGCTCAATCCCTGGCCTTGCTCTGTGGGTTAAGGATCTGGTGTTGCTATGACCTGTGGTGTAGGTCACAGATGTGGCTCAGATCCCACTTTACTGTGGCTGTGGTGTAAGCCGGCAGCTGTAGCTCTGATTCGACCCCTAGCCTGGGAACTTCCCTATGCTACAGGTGCAGTGCCCACCCCCTCCCACCCAAAAAAGAGAAAACAAGTCTAAAACTACTGGATTTTATAAGTTGGAATAAGAGTACACATGTTCAAAGGGACTTCATTGAAGAGGAAGACCTCTTTTTAGATATATCTACCTTGATGGGGAGCTGTAAATTGAGCAAGTTCTAATATTTCCAACAAACAATCTTGTCTTCAGTAGAGGGATCGTGGCAAACCACAATCTGATCATGAGCTAAAAATCTAGTAAGGTCCTGAAAATGTACAGAGCAAAATCAGACAAATCCTAGAACAAGAAGTGGAGATCTAATGCTTATTTTATTTAGCACGGGGAAGACTTTTACCTTAGAGTAATATCTTACTCTGGATAATGCTCTGTAGGTCAGGAAGCCCCTCCAATCCTGTTATTTGTTTTAATCTGGGCTGCATCCCTATAAATTAAGGACATCTATAACCTGAATTTTACAGACAGGAAACTGAGGCTCAGAAATCCCAAGGTCATGCAGGTAGGAAGAGACAAAGCTGAGACTAGAAGCCAGGTCTTCAAATTCCTAAGCTGTGCCTGATCTTATTTATTTATTTATTTATTTATTTATTTATAGTATAGTTGATTTACAATGTTGTGCCAATTTCTGTAGACTGTGCCTGGTTTATGACATGACTCCATACCATACTAGTTGTGGAAAATATGGAGAGAGGGCAGTAAATTAGGTACAAAGATAAAAATAAAGGCAATGAAACATGGCCAGGAGCATGAGGACTATTTAGCCAAGAGAAGAAAAACTTAGGAAGCAAATTCTTAAGGAGATCTAGCAATGAGAAGTGAACGTTAAGTGAATCTTTTCCATTTTGACTAATGGTATACTCAAAAGCAATAAAACAGAACTGAAAAAAAAAAAAAGAGAAAGCAACATACAATAAATTTGATGTTCGTAAAGTCGTTATGGACAGAGAAGAGTGTTCAACACTGGGTAAGTTACCAAAAGAAATTGGAGACGATTCCCCGGATGCTTTTGAGCCCAGCAGGGTGTGTACAGTTCATGACCACAGTTTTTAGCATCTCTCAAAGAACTGCATCATCTGGGAAGTGTGTCTCTCTCCCACTGAAATTTTACTTCTCTTTCCAACTCTGTGATTATAGTAAAGAGGCTGAAAGTGGCAATGTGCTGCTGCAGTACCCAGCTCAACACTCAAGTCCAAGGTCAGTGTGGAACTGTGGTGTTGCCATGACACCCTTGATGGAGGTGAAGAAGGACCTCCAGGCAGTCCCACAGTGTTTGGCCAGGGAAGGGGAAAATTGACCCCCTCTCCTGTGCTCTCCTCTTACACTTCCCTACATGGGGAACTCGACTTGAAAATGCTGAAAGCCCAGTTCTTTCGTAGTATAACTTCCAAGAGAGGGTTCACCTCACAGTGATGGGAAGTAAGTAGCCCGTTGCCTATGCATTGCCGTAACTGTTGGAGCCAAGTGGAACATTCTTTCTTCCTGCCTCATTATGTAAATCTTAACCTGCAAAGTCGTCATGCATTCTTCTACTGTGAGGCATCAGAAGCTTTGATCAGTTTTCTCAAAGAGGTCTGAGACTCAAAAAATGTACTTTCAAAGGCATTTAAAGGTTTGGGAAAGAAGGAAAAGCAAATAAGAAGTGAGAAGAAAAATAGCAAACACAGGGAAACTACAAAATGGCAGGGGTCTCTGACGTGTGGCAGTCCCCACATCTGCCCTTGCCTGTCTTACAGGGTAACTGGTAGGACTGAGCTCTTCTTAGTTTCACCTGCCTTCCTTTGCTGCCCACATTTCTCTAGGAAGTTTCGCCTGTGCTTTTATTTTTTTTACTTTTTTGAAATGTATTCTATTGATGTATAGTTGATTGCAATGTTGTGTTAGTTTCTGGTATAGGGCAAAGTGTATCAGTTATGCATGTATACAATAGTTTGCATCTGCTAATCCCAAACTCCCAATCCATCCCTCCCCCATCTCTTCTCCCCTTCAGCAACCACAAATCTGTGCTCTAAGTCTGTGGGTCTGTTTCTAACCTGTTACTTTTATTTAATTAATTAATTTATTTGTCTTTTTGCCATTTCTTGGGCAGATCCCGCAGCATATGGAGGTTCCCAGGCTAGGGGTCTAATCCGAGCTGTAGCCTCCGGCCTACGCCAGCGCCACAGCAATGCAGGATCCGAGCTGAGTCTGCGACCTACACCATAGCTCACGGCCATGCTGGATCCTTAACCCACTGAGCAAGGCCAGGGACCAAACCCGCAACCTCACGGTTCCTAGTCAGATTCGTTAACCCCTGAGCCACGATGGGAACTCCTAGCCTGTTACTTTTACTTTTAAATTTCATATTTTTATTCCGATTTTTGCTGGTGGCTCCATGAACTTACTCATTAGGTCCTTAAAATGTTATTTATAATTATGAAGCATTTCAAATATTCAAACTAGATATAATATACCAGACACCTATGCATTCCTCAGGATAAAACAGATGTTAACTTTTCTTTTTTTCGGCTGTGCCTGTGGCATGTGGAAGTTCCCAGACCAGGGACTGAACCTGCACCACAGCAGAGACCCCAGCCACTACAGTGACAAGGCGGGATACTTAACCTGCTGTACCACAAGGGAATTCCCAGAACAGATGCTAACATTTTGACATATCCATTTCTGATCCCTTTTTGTAAAGAAACAGAATGGCACTAATATATATTTCCCATTCTTTCTGTCCCCAGAGGTAACCACCAATCAGGAAATTGGCGAGCATCATTTTCCTGTGTTTCCTGCATGTGCAGGTGTCTCCACAAAACAGCAGAGGTCGGCCAACATTTTCTGCAAAGGACCAAAAGGTAAATACTTTAGGCTTTGCGGGTCTCTGCTCAATATTTTGCCTTCTTTTTTTAAACCACCCTTCAAAACTGTAAAAACCATTCTTGGATCCAGACAAAGAAAGACAGGCTGAGGGCCAGAATTGGCCATTGGGGGGCCATTTTCCCACCCCTGGATATTTTCCCACTCCTGTGTATCTTAACATCTTGTATATAAATAGAATCATGCTGTTTGCGTTATTTCACAACTTGGGTTTTTCATTGAGTATTATGTTTTCGAGATGTATATTAGTTGATATAGGTTGATCTGTTTCTTATATTTTAATGGGCTATATTGTATTCCATTGTATGAATAACTACAGTTTCCTTTTCCATTCCTCACCAAGGAACGGTTAGATTGCCTCCCACCTTCCTTCATTATAATAAGTGCTGCTATTTTATTTTATTGGCATAAAATCCTGCATAGTATCCTGTGGTTAGGAATGAAGGCTTTGGAGTTGGAACGCCTGTGTTCAAATTCCAGCATTATTAGCTAGCTATTATTAGCTAATTCAAGTTACTTAACCTCCCTATGGCTGGCTCAGTTTCCCTTTTATAAAACAGAAATTTAATGGTATTTATCTCCCGGAGTCATACAGGGCATTAAATAATTAGAAAAGTTTTTGGCACAAAATGTTTAGATATTTAAATTTTAGGTATTATTATTTGTAAAATCTCAACTATACCTATGGTTATAACTTCTTCACTGTATTTTTTTAAAATATGTGCCTTCTCACCATTTCTCTTAAACAATTTACCAGAGGTTTGTATGCTATTGTTTATTTCAATAACATCTGTTGCTTATTTTCTCCTCTTATTATTATGTCTCAGGTCTGTGCCTTCCACCCCCTAAGGAACCCAATTTCTAGTCTTTTTTTTTTTTTTTCTTGTCTTTTTGTCTTTTTCTAGGGCTGCACCCACGGCATATGGAGGTTCCAAGGCTAGGGGTCGAATCGGAGCTACAGCTGCCGGCCTATACCACAGCCACAGCAACGCCAGATCCAGGCTACATCTGTGACCTACACCACAGCTCACGGCAACGATGGATCTTTAACCCACTGAACGAGGCCAGGGATCGAACCTGCAACCTCATGGTTCCTAGTCGGATTTGTTAACCACTGAGTCATGACGAGAACTCCTCAATTTCTAGTCTTTGATTAATGTTGCTCCTGTCTCGATCTATTTGGTGCAGGGGACTGGCAAGGAGGAAGAGTAGAGGGCAGGTAAGGCCAGTGTCAGTTATGATATGAGAAGCTGAGCCAGTTAGTATCATGACAAGTAGCAGGAGTTCAAAAGTAGACACCAAGAACCTCTCAAGAAAGTTCAGTTACGGAACAGCCAGCTGAACTCTACGGAATGACTTCCCATCAGTGTTTGAAAGATGCCTCAGCCCCCAAATCCCCTCTTCTCTGAATTCGAGTCAACTGACTAAATCCCTTCCATTCTTCCCAGACTAGCTCAAGCCCCACATCCTCCTTGGAACCTTTCTGAATCTTCTAGATCTAAATGGTCTCTAATCTGGATCTCTTAGCAGTTAGAATATCACCCAGAGATTTTGTATCAGAGGCCACTTTCAATATGGTAAGCATAAGGTACTCCATTCAGGGAATTAGGTGCTTAGAAAAACTTTACAAGGGTTGGAGGTGTATGTTCAAGTCTGGGCTTCTCCGAATGACTCCAGCAGTGCAGTTACCCTACCTGAGGAGACACTACTTCTGGCACAGTCAAGCAATGAGATCCTGCTATATATCACAGGGAACTATATCTAGTCACTTGCGATGGAACATGATGGAGGATAATGTGAGAAAAGGAATGTGTGTATGTGTATAACTGGGTCACTTTGCTGTACAGCAGAAACTGACAGAACATTATAAATCAACTAATAATTTTTTTAAGTCAGAAATAAGGGAGGCTGCCACTAAAAGGGCTCAGTTCATTGTCACTGTCCTAGTTGTGATATAGAGAACAGAAAGTCCTTTTTTTTTTTGTCTTTTTAGGGCCACACTTGCCACTGGCCTACACCATAGCCACAGCAACGTCAGATCCGAGCCACGTCTGCAACCGCAGCTCATGGCAACACTGGATCCTTAACCCACTGAGCGAGGCCAGGGATCAAACCCACATACTCATGGATACTAGTCGAGTTCATTACCACTGAGCCACAACGGGAACTCCTGTCTCTTACATTTTGGTTGTTGATTCCTTTAATTGTTGTATACAGTGTGAGGTAGGGGTCCAAGCTGATTCTTTTGTATTCATCATCCAAAGGGGGGAAAAACACATATAGTTCATCACTTAGGTTCTAAGTAGAGTTGTGAAGCATATAAATTGGTTTACCATTTAGTATAATTCCTGAATATGTTTTAAAATAGCAGAGGACCCATGATTTTCTTTGTAGAATTCAAAGCCCCAAATAAATTGTTGCTATTGGGCCCCAGGTTGCTGCTGTGGCTTGGGTTCAGTCCCCAGCCTGAGAACTTTCACATGCTGCAGGTGCAGCCAAAAAAATTTTTTTTAATTAAAAAAACATTGCTGCTATTGGAAGTAACTTGAGAATGTGTGAGTCTTCACCAGCCATTTATTACCATTTTTAATGAACAACCGAGAATTCTGTAATTTTTGTGCAAATTGGAAATGGCTTTGCAAACTTGATGAATCCCATTGTGTGGCTGACTGAGTTCTGTAGCTTGTTTGAAGATGATTTAAACCCTATAATTAAGGGTTTTATTTGCCTTAGGTCATAGGTCACATCCCCTTTATTTACTGCTAACGGTGCTATATGGGGAGTTCCTGGTCAGAAGCACTCTGTGAGTAGAAGACCAAGGATTTCTCTGGAGATAAATAGGGATCATCATTCTTCCAATGGACTTTTCAGGGGTATTTACTACATTTAAGACCCTGTGCTAGATTCTGGGAGATACAAAGACAGTGGAAAATTATTTTTATCTTCAAGGAGCTGGTAGGCTGGTTCAGAATATAAAATGAATTTATAAACTACTATAGCACTAAGGTGAAAGTAGTTAAATGATGCAGGAGAGTTACAAAAAAAATGGAAGCAATCTGCATAAGCTCAGCAGGTCTAGTAGCCTATGTCCATGTTTTTGCTGGAAAATCCAAAATACCTATTTCAGTTATGTGATAGTGCCCTTTTCTCTCTAGAAAGCGTCATGGTTAAGCACAATAAAGTATATGATCACTCATAAAAATAGATAAACAACCAAATGAATTAGACTGCTGAACAACTATTTTATGATTTTCTGGTAAAAGAAATAAAGTAGCAACAAAAGGCAATTGTACCAAAAAAAATTGCATTTCTATACAATAGCAAGGAACAATCCAAAAAGGAAGTTAAGAAAAAATTCCGTTTGTAATAGTATCAAAATGAATAAAGTTCTGAGGAATAAATTTAACCAAAGGAATTCCTGACATGACTCAGTGGTTAATGAACCTGACCAGCATCCATGAGGACGTGGGTTTGATTCCTGGCCTTGAGGATCCGATGTTGCCATGAGCTGTGGTGTAGGTCACAGACGCAGCTCATATCCCTGTGGCTGTGGCTGTGGTGTAGGTGGCAGCTACAGCTCCAATTGGACCCCTAGCCTGGGAACCTCCATATACTGCCAGTGAGGTCCTAAAAAGATAAAAAAAAAAAAAATTAACCAAAGAGAAGACTTTCACACTGAGAACTACAAAATATTGCTGAAAATAACTAAAGAAGACCTAGATAAATGGAAAGATATCTTGTATTCTCAGAAGGGAAGACTTATTATTACCATGACAGTACTATGCAAACTATAGATTGAGTAAAATCCCTACCAAAATTCGGAGTTCCTGTTGTGTTGCAGTAGAAACGAATCTGACTAGGAACCATGAGGTCGCAGGTTGGATCCCTGGCCTTGCTCAGTGGGTTAAGGATCTGGCATTGCCGTGAGCTGTGGTGCAGGTCACAGACGCGGCTCGGATCTGGTGTTGCTGTGGCGGTGGTGTAGGCCGGCAGCTATAGCTCCAATTCCACCCCTAGTTTGGGAACCTCCATATGCTGCAGGTGTGGCCCTAAAAAGCAAAGCAAAACAAACAAACAAACAAACTCTACCAAAATTCCAACAGTTTTTTTTTTTTTCCAGAAATAGAAAAACCCTTGGAGTTTCCGTCACGGCTCAGTGGTCAACGAATCCGATTAGGAACTATGAGGTTATGGGTTGAATCCCTGGCCTCACTCAGTGGGTTAAGGATCTGGCGTTGCCGTGAGCTGTGGCATAGGTCACAGACATGGCTCGGATCTGGTATTGCTGTGGCTCTGGTGTAGGCCAGCAGCTACAGCTCCAATTAGACCCCTAGCCCTGGAACCTCCATATACAGTGGGTGTGGTCCTAAAAAGCCAAAACCAAAACACAACACAACAAAAACAACTTTATTTTGGAATAATTTTAGAATTACAGAAAAGTTGCAAAGATAGTACAGACAGCGGCCCTAGAAAAGACAAAAGGACCAAAAGAAAAAGAAAAAAAAAAAAGAAATAGAAAAATCCATCCTAAAATCATAGGGAATTTCAAGGGACCCTGAATAGCTAGGGTCAAAGTACAAAGTTGGAGGACTAACACTTTTTGATTTAAAAGCTTACTACAAAGCAATACCAAACAAAACAGTGTGAAACTGGCATAAGGACAGCAGGTATATAGACCAAATGGAAAAAAATAGCCCAGATATAAGCCCTTACCTGTAAGATAAGTAGAATTTTGACAGGGGTGCCAAGGCCGTTCAATGGAGAAAGGATTGTTTCTTCAACAAAGGATGCTGGAAATGAATTTGGATGCTTACTTTAGACCATATACAAAAATTAACTCAAAGTGCATCAAAGAGGAGTTCCTGCCATGGAGCAGTGGGTTAAGAATCCAACTGCAGTGGCTCTGGTCTCTGTGGAGGTGCGGATTCAATCCCTGGCCCAATGCAGTGGGTTAAAGGATCTGGCATTGCCACAGCTGCATTGTAGGTTATAGCTGTGGCTTGAATTCAGTCGCTGGCCCAGGAACTTCACAAGTGCAGCCATTACATTTTTAAAAATTTAAAAATAAATAAATATTTTAAAAAGTGTATCAAAGACCTAAGCATACGAGCCAAAACTATAAAAACACTTAGAAAAAATCCTACGGTAATTTTTCATGTACTTGGATTTGATGATGGATTCTTAGTTATGACACCAAAAGTATGAGCAACAGAAGAAAAATTAGGTAAATTGGACTTCAGCAAAATTGAAATCTTTTGTTCATCAAATAACATTATCAGCACAGTGAATAAATAACCCACAAAACAGGAGAAACCATTTGCAAATCACATATCTGATAAGAGAGAGACAAAAAATCAACCAACCAAACAAAAAAAAAAAAAAGGAAAAATTCAAAAATGAGCAAAGGACCCGAGTAAACAGTCTCGTAATGAATATATACAAATGACCAATAAGTACCTGAAAAGATTCTCAACATTATTAGTCAGTAAGGAAGTGTAAATCAAAACTAAAATGAGATACCATTTCACATCCATAAGGATAACTACTATAAAAAATGTAAAATAGCAATTGTTGGTTAGATTATAGAGAAATAAGAGCCCTTGGGCACTGCTGACAGGAATGTAAAATATTGCAGTTACTGTGGAAAACAGTTTGGCGGTTCCTTAAAAAGGTAACCATAGGATTACCACATAATCCAGTAATTCTATTCCTAGGTCAATATCCAAAAGAATTGAAAACAGGTACTCAGACAGATACTTGTACACCAGTGTTCATAGTAGCTCTTATTCACAATAGCCAAAAGGTGGAATCAATCTAGGTCTATTAATAGATGAATGGGTATAGTCTGGCTGATAATATATGTTGAATGGGGCAGGTGTGCTCTTAAATTTGCTCATTGTTTGTTGTCTCTTAGTGAAATTCTGGATTGAGCTCATAGAAGTAGTTTGAGAAGTTCCAACATTAAACTAAAACAATTTTGGATAATTTCTTGCTTTGTGTTTTCTTTCCTTCTTTTCCCCATCATCAGTGTGTAGATAATTAAGAAATTGCTGTGAACGCTGAAATTTTTGTCTGTTCTTCAGTTAATGAGAAATATCTTTCCTAAGCTTGATCTAAATCATTTGTGTTATTTCTTTGTGTGTGTGTGTGTGTGTGTCTTTTTGCCTTTTCAAGCGCTGCTCCCTCGGCATATGGAGATTCCCAGGCTAGGGGTCTAATCGGAGCTGTAGCCACCGGCCTACACCACAGCCACAGCGTCTCGGGATCCGAGCCGCGTCTGCAACCTACACCACAGCTCACGGTAATGCCGGATCCTTAACCCACTGAGCACGGCCAGGGATCGAACTCGCAACCTCATGGTTCCTAGTTGGATTCGTTAACCACTGAGCCACAACAGGAACTCCAAATCATTTGTGTTATTTCTTAAGAGCTCATTTTTTGCTGATTCTTCTGCCGGTCAAGCTTGATGTATTTATAGTTTCAAAATGAGGGGGTATTTTGTTTGAGATATACACTTTCTGGAGGACCTAATGAACTTTATAGACTTATACATAAGGCAATGTATATAATAAAATATATAAATAAAATATAAAATAAGGCAATGTGTCTAATAAAATATGATTACGTATTATATTTATGTTGTATAATTTTATAATATATATTGCTATGCATGAGATAAATAAGGGAATTAAGGATTAACAGAATACATGTGTTTTACAGAAATTAGGCAGAGTAGATGCTGACAGGTAAACTGATTGTCCTGTTTCCAAGCAGGAAAGACAAAAAGGGAAAGAGATTGTATTGTACAGTTATTCTTATCTGAGAAGAGTCCTTTTAGAAATTTATATGTACACTGAGGTTTTTTTCCCTGAGATTATGCCCAAGAGGGACTTGACTTTGTCAGATCTTTCATAAGCCACATTGACTAAGAATCAACAATATCTTCAATGAGAGTTTCATAGGAGGTACAGAAACTCTACTTAAATAAACGGATTGTCTATTGATTATATTGAAGGTATAATGTTAAAATGTAAAACAGTGTAGATATTTCTCTAAGGGATTCAAATTATAAAACAGTGTAGATATTTCTCTAAGGGATTCAAATTATATCTAGATATTTTTCTTTCTATTCATCAAACTTTGTAAGGGCTAGAGATTAATAACAATTATTCTGAGCCAGTTTACTAAAGGTGCTGGGGAGTGGCCAGTTCAGAATTGAGCACCCGCAGTAAGCATGACTTTTGTGTTTGATTAGTTTCAGAGTGACATTCACGACATTCCAAATGTGATGAAGATAAAGCCACTATTCTATTGGGAAAGCTTCATAGCAGGTTTTTGTTCCCACTTGGTAAGAAGATCAACTCATTTCTACAGTGGGATGGGCAGGAGTCTTTACAGGAAAGAGCTTTGGATCTTCTCAAACATTTCATATACTGTTCACTGGTTGAGATCCTGATATCCCGTGTCCAATGGGTGGAAAATCTAGGAAGTTTATTGAGTACTTTTCAATGATACTTTAACAAATGGCTAGAATTTATGGATTATAGCCTATACATCTAGACTTTTCGAAAATGTGCAAAAAATGCATATTTCTTCCAATCTAAAATGTGACCCTGAGAGAGATTATAGGAACTTTTGTGTGAGGTATGTGTGTGTAATAAAATATGATTACATATTATATTTATGTTGTATAATTTTATAATATAAAATGATATACATGATAAATATAAAAATAAAAGTATATTTGATCATTGGGCACATAGATAGATTACTCTAGCTCTTACTCTTTCTACCCCTAAAGATATAAGCCCTTAAAATGTAATATTTAGGTAAATTCTGTGTCTCTGTCTCTCTCTCTTTGTCTCCGTCTCTCTCTCTCCCTTTGTTCTCTTGCTGGCAGGACTCTTAATCTCCTGACTATTGATTATTTTTTTAAACAAATTACTTAATTTCCAACTGCTGGTAAGACAAGTTTTTCCTGCTGGAGTCTCTCCATTTGTTATTCTTACTGCAGAACAGTGTCTCCACCCCACCCTCTACTGAGTTAGCTTTAGGACCCAGCTTAGAACGATCCTCATCCAGGAAGTCTTCTCTGAGAGTTTCCCTAAGACTGAGGTTAAATCCCTCTCTTATACATTCCTATGACATACCTTCTTTAAAATGTTTGCTATTGAAATCCAGCAATTCCACTTCTGGGTATATACCCAAAGGAAATGAAAACAGGATTATGAAGAGATATCTGCACTTCCATGTTTATTGTAGCCTTATTCACAGTAGCCAAGGTATGAATAGCATTATTCATAGTGGCAATAACCTAAGTATCCTTTGACGGGTAAGGAGGATGTGATATATACCATAGTATAGTACTGTATATTTAACGGAATACTGTTCAGCCATGGAAAGAAGAAAATCCTGCCATTTACAACAACATGACTGGAAATCATTGGCATTATGCTAAGTGAGATATTTCAGAGAAAGACAAATACTAAATGACATCACTTACCTGTAAAATCTGAAAAAGCTAAACTCATAAAAACAGAGAGTAGAATGGTGGTTATCACGGGCTAGAGAAGGGTGGGGGAATTGGGGGGATGTTGCTTAAGGGTATAAATTTGCCACTAGTAGATGAATAAGTTCTGGAGATCTAATGCACAGAATAGTAATTATAGTCAAAGTTGCTAAGACACTAGATCTTTTTTTTCCCCATGTTTTAGGGCTGCATCCGAAGCATATGGGAATTTCCAGGCTAGGGGTTGAATTGGAGCCGCAGCACACAGAGGGATTCAAGCTGTGTCTGCGCCTTACACCAGAGCTCACAGCAACGCTGGATCCCCAACCCACTGAGTGAGGCCAGGATCGAACCTGAATCCTCATGTATACGAGTCAGATTCGTTTTCACTGTGCCACAACAGGAACTCCAAGACACTAGATCTTAATTGTTCTCACCACAAAAAAGAAATGATAATTATGTGGTGTGATAGAGGTGTTAGCTACCACTATGGCAGTAACCAAATTGCAGTATATAAGGGTATCAAATTAACATGTTATACACCTTAAACTTACACAGTATTATTTGTTAATTATATTTCAATTTAAAAAACTTTCGCTATTGTGAAAAACTTAAAATAGTATAATGATGTCTCATTTGTAAATTTCTTGTAAATTTCTTATTCAAAATTTGTCTTTCAGTAAGACTGTGACTTCCTATGAGATCAGGAACTGAGACTGACTTATTTCTTTCTCTCTCCTTTTTTTTTTTTTTTGTCTTTTTAGGGCCGCACCTTCGGCATATGGAGGTTCCCAGGCTAGGAGTCTAATCGGAGCTGTAGCTGCTGGCCTATGCCAGAGCCACAGTAATGCAGGATCCAAGCCATGTCTGCGACCTTCACCACAGCTCTCGTCAATGCCGGATCCTTAACCCACTGAGCGAGGCCAGGGATTGAACCTGCAATCTCATGGTTCCTAGTCAGATTCGTTTTCCACTGTGCCACGATGGGAACTCTAATTTGTTTGTTTGTTTCTTTCTTTTTTCTTTTTTTGTCTTTTTGCTATTTCTTGGGCCGCTCCCGCGGCATATGGAGGTTCCCAGGCTAGGGGTCGAATCGGAGCTGCAGCCACCGGCCTCCGCCAGAGCCACAGCAACGCGGGATCCGAGCTGCGTCTGCAACCTACACCACAGCTCACGGCAACACCGGATCGTTAACCCACTGAGCAAGGCCAGGGACCGAACCTGCAACCTCATTGTTCCTAGTCGGATTCGTTAACCACTGCGCCGACGGGAACTCCTGTTTATTTCTTTATCCTTAGTTCCTAGAACAGTGTTGGATACACAATAGCCACTTAATAAAAATATATTCAGTGAATGGATGTGTCAATCAATTAGTGAGAGTGGTAGGTAACAAGGTTTGTTTTATTTTTTATTGTTAACGTTTGAGTGATATAAGCATCTTTAATCCTTATAAGAAAGAGCAGGAGTTCCCGTCGTGGCTCAGTGGTTAACAAATCCGACTAGGAACCATGAGGTTGCGGGTTTGATCTCTGGCCTCGCTCAGTGGGTTAAGGATCTGGCGTTGCCGTGAGCTGTGGTGTAGATTGCAGACGCGGCTCGGATCTCGAGTTGCTGTGGCTGTGGTGTAGGCCGGTGGCTACAGCTCCGATTAGACCTCTAGCCTGGGAACCTCCATATGCTGCGGGATCTGCCCAAGAAATGGCAAAAAGACAAAAAAAAAAAAAAAGAGCAAATAAGGAGGAAGAGGTGAACACACAACAGATGGTAAAATGGGGTTTCTGAAGAGGTTAGGAGTGGGTCCACAGAGATTAATTCTAGAATTGTGTAGCTAATTTCCCTGGCTGTCTCTGCCCAGATCATAGAGGCATCCAAATTCAGTTAATTCAAAACCTATTCCTCATTTTCCTCTCAAAACCTTTTCTCCATTTTTCTAATAGAAAAGGTTCTATTCTCCTTTCACTTCAGAGAAATCAGGAGATCTTGGTTCTAGTCTTGACTGCTTTCTGGACAAATCTCGTACCTCTTTCAGGCTCAGATTTTCTATCTATCTGTGGAGTCAGTGAGCAAGACTACATGACATCAAAGGTATCTTCCAACTTTTAAGATTGAGTCTAATCCTGAGCTATCTTTGATTCCTCCCTTTTCCTCATTTAATAAAACATCCAACCCACTGGCAGATGCATTCAAATTTTGTTCAGAACCTTGTTATCTGTCTGCTAGGCTAGTTATAGATTCCTGTGCAAAGTACACACTGCTGCAACACTGATTGTCCTAAACACAATTCTAATCCAACCCTATCTCCTAAGTATTTAATCTGTAAAGTCCAAACTGCTTAGCCTAGCATTTGTGATGCTCTAAAATCGCCCCCAGCAACTTCTCCAGACTGATTTCATTTCTATGGACCAGACATCCAGCTGGACTGAATTGCCCATTTTTCCTGTAAAAGGCCAATGCGTTCCATCTCTCCGCCTTTGCTCCATCCAGTTCCTCCTCCTGACGTGAACTTTCTTTCCTCTGTTACTGCATGTGTTAGGCCTATTCATTCTTCAGGATCCAACTCAGGGAGTTCCTGTTGTGGTTCAGGGGATTACAAACCCGAGTAGTATCCATGGCCGTGCTTGGTGGTTAAGGATCCGGCATTGCCATGAGCTGTGGTGTAGGTCACAGACACAGCTCTGATCCTGAGTTGCTGTAGCTGTGGTGTAGGCTGGCAGCTGCAGGACCGATTCAACCCCGAGCCTAGAAACTTCCATATGCTGCAAGTGCAGCCCTAAAAAGCAAAAAAAGATCCAGCTCAAATGATATGTCCTCCATGAAGCCTCCCTTGATTCTTTCTAGCCGAAAGTCATCTCTTCGTTGTCCGAATACTCTGAATGTATTTTATGGTGTGTGTGTGTGTGTGCGTGGTGTGTGTGTGTGTATATAATAAAATTTACATGATGTCTGACTAGACTGTAAGTTTCTTGAGGGACAAAGCCAATGTTTTGATCATTCTTACTCATCCCACAGTAATTTGCTCAGTGCCTAGCACATAGCAGACACATGGTAAATAATATTGTGCATCAATCTATTTCTAAAATTTATAAATCTTCTGTAGTTCATATATTTTTCAGGCATACCAAAACTATAGTAGTCAGGGTTCTCCAGAAAAATAGAACTAATAGGATGTGAGTGTGTGTGTGTCTATGTGTGTGTGAGAGAGAGAGAGAGAGAGAGAGAGAGAGATCAAAGCTTATTATAAGGACTTGTCTCACATGATTATGGAAGCTCATAAGTCTCAAACTCTGCAGTCAACAATCTGGAGACTAAGGAGCGCCAATGTGTAGTGTCTGTCTGAAAGCTGGCAGGCTTAAGACCCAGAAGAGCTGATGTTTCAGTTTGAGTCCCAGTGTAGGGAAAAAAAAAAAAAAACAAACAATGTCCCTGCTCAAAGGCAGTGAGACAGAAGGAATTCTTTCTTAGTTTTTTTTTGGTCTAATCAGGCCTATAACTGATTGGATAAGGGTCACTCATATTAGGGAGGGCAATCTGTTTTACTCAGCCTAGGAGTCAAGCGTTAATCTTATCCAGAATAATGTTTGACCAAATATCTGAGCACCCCCTGGCCCAGCCAAGTTGGCATAAAATAAACCATCACAAAAACCCAATTTTAAATGAATCAATTTTACCTCACTTCAGCCACTGAATACTCAAAAGCGATAGAATGTACCAGAGCCTAAAAAATTAATGGATACAAATCATCAGTGACATGCTTGGGCATCTCCATGCCAAAGCTCTATGACTCTGTTTTACTTGACGTATGGACCTTCTCAGGTTCAATGACAGCAACCAGCGTATTTCCTATAATATCAGGGATAGAACCTAGGGTCTTGTGCTCAACTTTCAAAAGAAGTGGCATTTGAATTACATACCTGTAGGTTCTGGTGATCTATAGAGGTACACCCTGAGGGCAGCCACCTTAGAGTGGCATAGCTGTATCTTAACATTGGGACTATTGAGGACAACTGTCTTTTGTTTATTGTTCCACAGTAAATGCGCCATATTATATGGCCCAGTGCTGTGAGGCCTGAGAATGACTCCCTTGTTACCTAAGTTTTTGCTATTGATCTGTTTAAAGGGTCCACATAAAATTATCCTTTTATGTCAGCCTGGCTCTACTAACACTTGCGCATGCCTTCATAATTATTTCTCTCCACTGAAATAAATACCATCCTGGAAAAATTAAGGATAAGAGCCATAAACAGCACAGTGCAATAGTGTCAAACTTGTATCATTTTGTATGCTCCGACAAGTTTTGATAAGTAAATGCTGATCACATTCTCATTATGATCACTAGGCCTGTGAAACAAATGGGAAGGTTGGAGTCCCCTTCGTGGCTTAGTGGTTAACAAACCCGACTAGGATCCATGAGGAATGGGGTTCGATCCCTGGCCTCGCTCAGTGGGTTAAGGATCCGGCATTGCTGTGAGCTGTGGTGTGGGTTGCAGATGTGGCTCAGATCCAGCATTGCTGTGGCTGTGGTGTAGGCTGACAGCTGCAGCTCTGATTGGACCCCTAGCCTGGGAGCCTCCACATGCCACAGGTGTGATCCTAAAAAGACACACACACAAAAAAAGACAAAAATAAATGGGAAGGTGTCATGGATAACATTTGCCAGCCAAGGGAATCTGCTGATTTATGTAGGCACAGAGATACCATGAGTTATGAATTCTTTCTCAAATTAGAGAACAAGGGTTATCATAAATGTTTCATAGTCAGGCCTGCAAACACCCTCCTTCCCTCGCTATGTCTACTCCATGATGGGTGCAGAGTGCTTTGACAAAGAGTCTCTACAGCATTGGAAGCAAGATGGGGGCAGGGCGACCAGCACTGGGTAGCAGAACGTTTGTATGTATCCACTTTGGTTATTCAGTTATGGCCAGTTTTGAGTCAATAATGTTGTCTCCTTGTAGTGAAGACTTAGTAATCTGTCGATTTGGTGCCTATTTTTGTTGGGTCCATTCCTAGCATTTTGTTGAATGCTCAGGTCTTACTGACAGTCAAACTTGTGTTAAATCATCCTCCTCATCAAAAAGTATTTTAATGACCAAGCAACAGCAAAGCCTACTTTCAAGAGCATATAGCTTACAGAGTTAACAAGGACAAATTGAGATTCTCTAAGTATCCAAACTGCTGCAATCACTGTAGTCACCACAGGAGCCTAGTCTGTAATGTGGCACTTAGGATGTGCTCATAGCCTAAGGGTCTAAATTCATGTGATTTGGGCCTTATTATTTGCTTATATGCTACAAAGAGAAGAAAATGAAGGCAGATTGAGCAATAGAGCCATCTTATTTTTAGCATGAAAGTTTCCAAAATCAAATTCTACACATTTGACAGGAAGCTTGATTTTAAGCCAGGATCTTGAGGGCCTATGGGGACCAGGCCAGTAACATAAATGAGAAAAGTGGACTGAGGGGAGACTAGGGTGAAATGGAAATAATGTGCTAAATCTTCAGAGGACAGAAATTCCTCAGCTGTCGTCATATGATTGCCCTTTGGGAATGCAGGCCCAGTGTG
This sequence comes from Sus scrofa, assembly GCF_054392235.1. Taxonomy (NCBI): domain Eukaryota; kingdom Metazoa; phylum Chordata; class Mammalia; order Artiodactyla; family Suidae; genus Sus; species Sus scrofa. Next base: position 122,925,792 of record NC_139401.1, read on the forward strand.
GCTACTATCGTATCGATTTTCAAAAAAAGAGCTGGAAATCTAGATTTTTTTTTTTTCTGAAAACCTTTCTGATTTTTAGATGTCAGCCATATATATTTGGAGGCTGTGTTTGGCCTGCAGATTGCCAATCTCTGGTTTAGTAGGAAGGGCAATAGACCAGAAATCAGAAGACCTGGTTCAGATTTGATTATCCTCCATAGCTGTAAGATCTCTGACAACGAATCTTTGGGGGCTTCTGATTCCTCATCTGTAAGACTGAGGTAAAAATGCTTACCATAAATGTGCCACAGAACTGTATGGATGAAATGAACAGTGTATGTGAACGGGCTTTAACCTAGGCCACTTGTTAGACAATTATCCAGATGGTGAAAGCTGGTTTGATACACATCAGGGATGATTATAATCAAATAGGGATGATTATAATAAAGAAACAGATGATTATAAACAGGTTAACTGTTTCTCAACCAGCTTCCTGAGCCTAAGAGAATGATCCAAAAGAATTTTGAAAACTTTAAAGACTTTTAAGTCCGTTCCCAGCAAGGGTTCTCCTGCTTGGTGTCATTCAAGCCAGCAGAAGGATACACTTCGGTTCAGAAGCAAAGGAAAGCTTTATTCTTCCATCAAAGAATGGAGACGTGTGAGCAGGTGCTCTAGAGCACTGGCTCTCCCTGACAGGTCACCATCAGGGCTGCTTTATAGAGTTCTCCACAGGCAGTCGGGGAGGGGGCGGAGTTCTCGGGCGTCTGCGCAGGCGCGTTGCTTGGTGTTCTAGGTCGCCATGTTGGGCGGAGCGCTTCTGCTCACGCCCGGCCGTCGCCATCTTGAGCTGGGGTGTCGTCGCAGCCATTTCTCATCAGGACCTCTGTTCTGAAGTGCTTGGTGCCAGACCTCTGCCACATCCCCAGGCTAAAACTTGCTTGTGCTTTGAAGAGAAGTGGTCTTTTTAAGGTCAATAGCCTTGGGCCAGAAATGAATTCTCAAGCAGAGGTGAGAGCGTGTGGTGGGACGGGGACTTCTGGGCATCTACCCAGGCCACTTCCCAGCTCTGAGGGAGGGACCCGAACTTCTCCAGCCCTCGGAAGGTGGATGGTACTGGTTACATGGTATAAGCCCTGGCCCAAATCTTAAAGTGTACTTTGTGATAGAGTCACCTGTTATGAAGAAGCTCTGGGCAGCCATAGTTTGCAGATTTCTGTTCAGTGATTACATGAATAATTCACCGGTCATTTTGTCAAGTTGCAGCAACTATTTTTCTCTCTCTCTAATGCGTAGACCTAGCTGTGAAGAATTAATTGGCAAGAAAGTGTATTTGCTTGTTTTGCCGTAAGGCTCGGAAGTGGTAGATGGAGAGAGAGATTTTCTTGAAGTCGTTTTTCTAACGAACCTGCTGTTCTATGGTTCCGCCCTATTTGACTGCATTTTCTTAGCCATTGATTACGTGGGCTAGATTTGGATGATTTACTATTTGAATAAGAGGGTCATGTTGATTCTTGGATAATCACATTACTGGGAGTCCCCATTGTGGCGCAGCGGAAATGAGCCTGACGAATATCTATGAGGACACGGGTTCCATCCTTGGTCTTGCTCAGTGGGTCAGGCAGCGTTGCTGTGAGCTGTAGTGTAGGTCGCAGACGCGGCTCCGATCCTGAGTTGCTGTGGCTGTGGTGTAGGCTGGCAGCTGTAGCTCCAATTCCACCCCTAGCCTGGCAATTGCCATATGCTATGGGTACGGCCCTAAAAAGCAAAGCAAAGCAAAAAAAAAAAAAAAAAAAAAAAATCTCATTACTATCCTTGTAAAACTTGCCTTCTCTTACTTTATGAAAACACGACTTCTTCAAAAAGTTGGTATAATCTTGAAAAGTTGCTTATACTCTTCTGTAGTTCCAGATAAAATGTGTAAAGCATGCACAGATAAAATGATATAATGTTATGGATTTGCTGTAACAAATTTAGCTGTGTGTGTGCTTAAGTATTTGAGGGAGTATGAATGAAACAAAATTGGCCAGGAATTAGTAATTGTTGAAGCTGGATGATGAGTACATTGGGATTCATGATATTATTTTCTCTAATATTATGTAAAGGGGGAAAAAGTAATTTATCTTGCATGGTGTTATAAGTGACTTTTTATTAGTTTACTCACTCTCTCCAATCCATGGAAACTTATTTGTCTTTATTTTAAAATTATTAATTATAAAAGTAATTGTATATTCATTGTGAAAAAATTTAGAGAATACAGAATATAAACAGTTAAGTCCCCATTCACATTTCACTGTGACCTGTTTCCCAACTCACATGCCTCCCTAGAACTAATCACAGTAAAAGTTGGTTGTATATTGTTTCAGAGCTTTCTGTATGCATACACAGACATATGTCGAAATATAAAGGGCAGTTTGATTTTATTGAAGGATTGATTTCTCCCCAAGTAAAACATAGCTCCAGTCCTATAATGTAAATCAAGTGGAAGATAGGTATCACTTAATAGAATTGTGTGTATTGGTAGATTTTGCTCTAACTATAAAGAAATATAGTCCCTTTATCAATAGAATGAGCTTTAATGAAATCAGAGAATATAGTGTATGTCTCTGAAATGCTTCCAATGTGTAATGGCTGATTATTTTAAAGTATGACCATTGAAAGCAAGTTACAGCAACTTTTTTTTAATTGATCAATGACATCTTTTAGTTGAATACATTTTCATGTGCACATTGAAGAGGAAAAAGCAAACCCATTTAAGCCGAAGAAATCCACTTGCGGTTTTGGCTAATTTTTAAAGAGAGAAGAGAAAAGGAATCATCTTATAATGTTTAGCATAGTTCATACTGGTGGCAACATAGGAATTCAGATTCATTTACTCTTACTGAATGATGAGTGGTAGAAGCTCTCAATATATTTTGAAAGGATGCTCTGTCTCCTTTCTTATTGTGTAACATCTCTGTCTACCCCTGCCTACCTCCCTCTCCTGTTCAGTTTTATGTAAACTTTTGAATATAGGCTCTGTTTCTCCCAGATGCCTCATATTTACTTCCAGCAATGGCGAGAAACACAGATCTTAAGAGCGACCCTTCTTTGTTTTCTTTCTAATTCGCTTTTAAGGCTCATGAAAGGCACTAGGCTGACAGCTCTGGAGGCTCCAGACCTGTTTATCTGTGCGCCATGTGCAGCATGGCACATCTCTTTCGCATTAGCAGTAGTCCTCCTTTTGCACCTGCAGGAACCAGCATGGGGCAAGGGCCAGGCTGCTCCATCCTTGGTGTTTCTCCTGAAAGGAAGCAATTAGCCAGGATTCAGGGACAAGCCCTTTCTGTTTCTTATAACACTTCTTGTCTACTATCCCCTCCCCCAACACACACACACATTTATTCACAAAGTCTCTAATTGGCTCATATGAGCTGGTGCTTGGATATTGTGCTAAAGAGACTCATTTACTGAGGAAGCACTTAGTGAATATTTGCTGTGTATACAGTCTTAAATACACTAAAATCTATCTAAGTGGTCCACAAATCCATATGCAGATTGAATAATCAATATAGCTCATGTTTATATGTAAGGCACTGTGAATTCATAATAGCTCTTTATTTGCTTTTTAAAATTTGGTAAACTATATAACATGAAATTTATCATTTTAACCATTTTTAAGTGTACAATTCTGTGGCATTAATTATATTCACACTGTTGTGCAGCCATTACCACTGTTTCCAAATTATTTTCATCATCCCAAATGGAAACTGTGTACCCATTAAGCAGTAACTCCCCTCTCTTCTCCCCAGCCCCTGGTAACCTCTTATTTACCTTGCCTTTATGGATTTGCCTATTCTGGATATTTTGTATAGGTCAAATTATACAATTTGTCCTTTTTTAACCTGACGTTTCACTTAGCATAATGTTTTCAAGGATCATCCATGTTGTAGCATGTATCAGAACTTCACTCCTTATTATGGCTGAATAATCTCCCATTGTATGTATATGCCGCATATTGTTTGTTCATTCATCTGTTTATTATAATTATCCACCTTTTTTGCTATTGTGAATAATGCTGCTATGAACATTGGCATACAAGTATGTGTTTGATTCTCTTGGGTATATACTTCAGAGTGGAATTGCCAGGTCATGTTCCATGTTTAATTTTTTCAGGAGCCACCAAGCTGTTTTCCACAGCAGCTACACCATCTTAAATTCCCACCAACAATGTGTAATGGTTCCAATTTCTCTGTATCTTCACCAACACTTATTTTCCTCTTTTTTGGTAAGCCATCCTAGTAGATGTGAAGTACACAGTAGCTTTTTATCACGTATTTTTCTCAATCCACTAGTATCGTGTGTGTGTGTGTGTGTGTGTGTGTAGGAGGGCCTATGAAATATTTGATATTCAAAAGATATTCTCAAATTCAAAAATGTGAGGATCTCTAATTTAGTAAAACATTTTTAGAAATTCTCCACATTGCATATTTTAGAAACATTTCATGTAATCCTCACGGTAATATTCTGAAGTAGGATTATTGTCTCTATATAGAGAAACTGAGACTTTGAGAAGTTAAATGATTTGAGAAACAGTTGTCAAACCCAGTTCGTCCAGTTCCCAGTTCCCAATGAGCTTTCTTCTACATTACCCCAATCTTCATGTATCTATTCTTCATGCCATGGCCTACTTGTCTACAGTGGTGTTTCTCCCTCACTGTATCTCTATACCAAATTCTCTTTTATTTTGATCAAGATTTTCCTATGATAAATAGAAAATAGAAATATGGAGTATTGAAAAATAGAGACAAGAAAAAATCTGAATTCTAATACCACAGTAGAGTTGTATAAATGATGTAGTTGTATAATATATATTCATATGTATATATATATACACACATATATTTTCATGTATAATACACTATATATACATATGTATATTTGCATATATGCATATAATAGTATGTATGAAGATAGGAGAGAAAAATGGAAGGAAAAAAAGAGGAATATGTAAGTCTTTATTTTTTTTTTATTTGGGACTCTCACTGGTGAGGGTAGGCTTAAATGGCAAATAATACAGATCATCTCCTTGGAAAAACTAACAGTTTGTTTCCTCTCTCTTTAGTACTCCATAGTAAGCATAATAATATTCATCTCACTGGGAGACTGGCTCAGAAAGAGTCTGCTCACTTAAGGCCTCAGTCTCTGGGCTGTCCCATGTGTTGTGAGTAGTAGAAGGAGTTTAAAATCTGGATTCGTAAACAAAAATTCCAAAAAGAGCCATCTTGATTTTTGTGAACTGAAAAATAAAATGCTTTCTCTGGTAGGGAAAGACCCTCTTTGCAATTTTTTTTTTTTTTGGTCTTTTTGCCTTTTCTAGGGCCGCTCCCACGGCATATGGATCTTCCCAGGCTAGGGGTCTAATCGGAGCTGTGGCCACCAGCCTACGCCAGAGCCACAGCAACACGGTATCCAAACCGCATCTGCAACCTACACCACAGCTCACGGCAATGCTGGATCCTTAACCCACTGAGCCAGGCCAGGGATCGAACCCACAACCTCATGGTTTCTAGTCAGATTCGTTAACCACTGAGCCACGATGGGAACTCCTCCTTTTGCAATGTTTTAATAGCATTTATATCCACCGATGGGGAGTTGGAAATGTGGGGGCTATAAGCCAGAAATATCAGCAATGCTCAGACTGTGATCAAATTAACTGAACAGAATATGCAGTGATTGGGCCTACTATTCATTCATTCTCATTTCTTTTAAATTTATTTATTCATTGAACAAAACCTTTATTATCTCACTTTAGTGCCAGACTTTGAACTGGGGGCTGAGGATACAGAGAGAAGTGAGGATGTGGAGAAGACAGGCAGGAAAACAGATAATATAGTGGGAGGCCTAAGTGATGCAAGAGGCAAGTGCTCTGGGGCCATAGATAGACAATGGAGAGGGTAGGGTAGATGGCTTAGTAGATGACCAGGCCTGCAGCTCAGTACACAGGTCTAAAGGGGAAGAAAGCAACCATGGTGGCAACTATTTATTGAACACCTACCAGGACCCAGGACCTGAGTATATTATAACATAGTAACCATGGTAATAAAATAATAACTGACATTTATTGATTGCTTCCTATATGTCAGTGTACCGAACATTTTAAAATAGACTATTTTTAAAAATTTTATTTTTTTTTTGTCTTTTTGCCATTTCTTGGGCCACTCCCGCGGCGTATGGAGGTTCCCAAGCTAGGGGTCCAATCGGAGCTGTAGCTGCCAGCCTACGCCAAAGCCACAGCAACGCGGGATCCGAGCCGCGTCTGCAACCTACACCACAGCTCACGGCAACGCCGGATCCTTAACCCACTGAGCAAGGCCAGGGACCGAACCCGCAACCTCATGGTTCCTAGTCGGATTCGTTAACCACTGTGCCACGACAGGAACTCCAGACTATTTTTTTTAAAAGCAGCTTAAGGTTCATAGTAAAATTGAGGGGAAGATACAAAGAGTTCCCATATAGAGAGGTACAGAGATTACCAGAAATTTACCCAACCAAGTATTCTGACTCTGAAACCTAGCACAGCTACTTTCATTTCTGCTTATCACTCCACACATTTTTGTCTACCTACTTGTGGCTTTATGCTGTTGTAGTCATGCTGTATACCTAGATTTATAACCTGCTCCTTTCACTTAATATATTAATAGCATTTTTTACTGTTTCTACATGGAGTACTTAATCCATCTACCTTTTAAAATAGACTTTACTAACTTTATGAAATATAATACACATATAGAAAAGTATATATAAAATAGAAATGAGGGCTATAATGAATAATCATAAAGCAAATACTTAACCACTTAACCACTACCCAAGTCAAGAAATAGAACATTATCACCAGACATTTCCCTTTGTTGTTGCCTAATCACCTCCCTTTCTCCTACACCTGCCCCCCCCACAGAGATAGCCTTTTCTTGACCTTAACTGTAACCTTTACTTCCTCTTCCTTATGCTTTTACCACCTGATTATTCATCCCTAAGCAATAGAGTTTGGTTGGGTCTCTTTTTTAACTGGACATTAATGGAATCTGAGTCTTGTACTTAGTGTTGAGCTTTTTAACTCGACATTGTATTTTAAAAATTCTTCCAAGTTGTGGTATGCAGTTGTAGTTTATTCATTGTTATTGCTGTGTGATACTCCATTGTTTGCTCTGCCATAATTAATATCCTGGCTGGTAGAAATTGGGGTTGTTAACAGCTTTTTGTTTGTTAGTTTGTTTTCCAAAACAGTGCTGCTATGCCTCGTACACATGTGCTCGAGTTTCTGAAGACCAAGAATAAAGTTATGAGGATGATCATCCACACTGAGTGTTTGTACCTTCAGTATTACTAATTAATGCTAAGATGTTTTCCAAAGTAGGGTTGTATCAATTCGTACTCCCTTCAGCAGTGGGTGCGAGTTCCCAGTGCTCCATGTCCTTTTCAATATTTGTCATTGTTGGTCTTTGTTACCATCCTGAGGGGTTTTAGTAGTGTCTTATTGTGGTTTTAATATGCATTTCATGAATTATTAATTAGATGAAGTATATGATCATATATTTGTGGCCATTTGGAATTCCTTTTTTGGAGTACCTTTTCAAGTCTTGCACTCATTTTTTAAAAATTGTGTTCTCTTTCTAATTGATTTGAAGGGTATTACAAATATCTGCTCCTGTTTTTTGGTCTGCTTTTTCAGTCTGTGGTATTCTCAGTGAATCCATCTAACTTCTTCAAATTTATTAGAGGAAAATGTTAGAAGACAAGTGAAACAATAAATAAAATTAAAAATCTCCTGTAATCTTGGTTTTTTTTTTTTTTTTTTTTTTGGATGCAGCATGCAGAAGATCCTATGCTAGGGATTGAACCTGAACTACAGCAGTGACAACACTGAATCTTTAAGGTTCAGGCCTATAATCTTGGCTTTTAAATACAACTACAAACACTATTTTAGTGTATTTCTTTTTAGGGTTTTTTCCTCCACTCTCTTTTCGAAAATTTTTGTTTGGTGGATACTACGTTGTTATTATTTAGATCAAATTCATGTAGGTCATGTTTTCATGGAAACCCTGAACCAGATTTTATGCTGTGAAACTTTTTGAAAAACTTGTCTACAATAACAGTCACAGTAGGATTTTTAGGAGAGAGTGTGGAGTCTGTGATTTGGTTGATTTGCTTTGCTGTGTTCTGAACAAGTTATGGAAGCTGGATGAGCCTTGAAAGCCCTATTCAATTTGCACCTTCACTTTTTTGTTCAATTGCAAGCTCCATTGGCCATGCTGGTTTTGCTCACCACTTTATTCCCACAGCACAGTACCTGGTGATCAATAAATATCTGGTCTCCAAGCTTTCCCTCTTATCTCTCCCCAGATCCAGATTTACGCACAGCAACAAGAGCGTTGCCTGTAACATTTAAATCAGATCATAGGCATAGTTTTGATTTTATTCTGACTGTAACATAAGACCTCAGGAAAGGAAGCTGAGGAAGGAATCTCGAAGCATGAATGGCAGGGTTGGCTTTGGACAGGAGAGGCATTTCCTCAGTCATAACTAAAGGAAGAGATGGGGGTAAATGTAGTTGGGTTTATAGGTTAGTAATGGGAAGGGGAGTCATACTTGTTTGATGGCTTCTATTTTCTCAGTGAGCTTAGTGGCAAGGTCACAGCTAAGGAGGGTAGGAGGTAGGAATAGACTTGAAATGGTTGTCTTAGAAAATAGGAGAGATTTCTAAGGAAATATAGTAGGATTTCTTTGCAAGGTTTGAGGATTCATTAGAGGTCTGAAATCAGGAATTTAAGAGAGATCTAGTGTGCCCAGGTGTGGGATTCTCTGTCCTTAGCTACTTATAGTTGTTTTTCCCTCCAGGCCTCCGTCAAGAAAACTTCCCTCTGTTTGAAGCCTAAAGCAAGGACCTAGTGTCCAGGAACTCCCTTGGGGGTGGGGAGGCAGACAACAAGGATCCCTTGAGCTTATATGCAAAATTTGTGCATATGTGCATTTTTGATTTTCAAAGGAGTCTTTGAACCCCAAAAGATTGAGAACCACTGCTGTAATACCCTAATAGTACAGCCCTTTAGAACTGTGTCACAGGAGCCCTCATTGTCTCACTAATTGCCTTATAAGGAGGTCCATTAGGTAACTCACAGCTAAACTGCTGGTAAGAACTTGAACTCCTGCACTTCTCAACTACAGTCCCTCACCACAATGATAATAGGGAGAGGGGACTATGCCTTTTCTTAAAAATGTGACTTACCTTATCACCAGAAGCCTAGATATTGCTACCTTCATTTAACCAGTCTTCTCCTATTGATAGACATTGGTGTTGTTTTCTAGCCTTGAACATACTAGATCAAAGATTGTGCGCATTTAAAAATCTCCAGAGAGTTGTCACCAATCTACACTTCCATCAGTGGTGTGTGAACTTGCTTGTTTAACCACACTGGCAATTGTTGAGCCTTTTACTCATTGCCAATATGATAGTTGAAAATGGTGCAGTGGTATCTTAATTTGTTTTAAATATACCATCATAACCTGGGGTTCTTAGATGGGCAGCAGACTCTTTAAGAAATTTCATGCAAATGGTTTGTGCTTCTGTACATTTTTCAGGGACCAGGGGAAGTGATGGGAGGAGGTTTAATAACCTTCCTCAAATTCTCCTTAGGCTTTCAAAATGTTACAAAATCATGACACAAGGGTTTTACAGAAAATTATTAAAGTAGACGAAACAAACAAAAAGGACAAAAATAGCAAATGGGAAAATTGTGAAATTTCAGCAATCACACAAGATGCCCACAGTCCCCATCTATAGCTCTTAACATATTTTCTTACCTGGCATCCCAAATTCTTGATCCTATCCTAGTTTCCTTCCCTTGGGATGCTTCTGTTCTCTGGCACACAAGAGACTATTTCTGCGTGTCTTAAAACTTTAAAAAAAACTTTTGACTGAAATGTTGGTTAAAAATGGACATTCTGAGAAGTTACTCCATGTTCGTCAGTGGCTTCAAATACTCCTAGGTTGAGTTCAGCTGATTTTCTCTGTGTGTGTTCACTTTAAAAGTGTTAAGTACATAAGAAGTTAAAATATAGCATGTTTACTAGGAATGCTTTTCAATTTCTTTCATTTTGTAGGATATTTTTTCTCCATAGATTGTATTTCAGTTCAAAAGGAGCTATTGAAATGCATTTCCCAGAATTTTCCCACTTTGCAGAAAACTCCTTTAACCTCAAGAAACATCATTAAAGAATGCTGCCATAATCAAAGTTATTTTTTTAAATATCCCAGTTCAACCACCAAATGCTGTTCTGTGTTCAGAAAGGGTTGTTCCTTGCTCTCGCCACCTGCAATGGTAATGTCTCTTTTGTCATCCTGGAGGAAGTGCATGGTTTGCCTTTTGTTTACTATTGCCGTTTTGATTTTGCCTCTAACCATAATGAGGTAGGTGACATGATCCCAGAGTTACAAAGCCTATATGGACTAAGGAAATTGAGGTAGAGGATTTGTCCCAGGAAATCAGTGATAAAGTAGACACTAGAAGCTTAATCTTCTGATACCCGTTATCTTTCAGTGAGGGAGTGTTGTGTAGTAATGAGAATGCATATCTAATGACAGGTTTTGGTTCTACAACTTCCTAGCTGTAGGGGTTGTGGCAAGGTACATAGCCTCTGTGGGCCTCTGTTTCCTCATCTATAAAATGGAGACAATAAGGGCTACTTTGCAGGGTGATCATAAAGATTAAAGGAGATAATATCTGCAGAATGCCTAGCACATAGTAGGTAAAAATATACGTTCATTCACCTCTCTCTCCACACTAGAGGGAAGAGTTCATTTAAGAAAGAAAGAGGTGTGAACATTGATTTTGTTTTGGTAGGGAAGTTATACAATCAGAGATTCTTTGGAGCTGGAAGAGCACTTAGAGATCAAATAGTTTAATAATTTGTTACAGAAGAGGAAATAGATCCAGAGAGGGCTATCATATGCCCAAGGTCTGAGCACAAGACCTGGTAAAGACCTTTGTACTTAAGAGAAGAATCTGCCTTTTTTAAGGAATCTTTGTTTCAAAGGTCATAGTAAGCATGAACTCTTTGAAAGTAAAAATGCACTGTGTGCTAAAATAATCCCCAAGCTTAAAGCTCATCCCATAATTTATTATAAACCAGTTACATTTAAGATGATACCAAAGTAAAGTAAAGCAAGGTGGGATTTTTTTTTCAAATTAAATGGTAATATATATTTAAAAAATACAGTGACGCACAGATAATGAATAAATACATTAGTACATGTAGCTATTACAATATATATCATATTGCTAACCTCCCTCACAACTGATGAAATAAATGGATCAAAATATTTTGGGGAATGTCAGATAAAATTTCACTTAAATTATTTCTTCTAGACTTTTTTCCCCACCCCAGATTAGTTTGGTCTGTCTACCTTAAGAACAAAAATAAGCTTAATACATAGATAAATGCTTGTCTTCCTAACACTACAAAAGAAACATTTGTTCCCCCAGATAACTCTTAAGTAAACTGCTGTCAAAACAATTAGTGTTATTTTTCTATTATCCTCCTATTTGAGAGTAAATAACCAGTTCATGAATATGTTAATTATCTAGTAGGTGAAGAAGATAAGGAGGGCCTTATATCTCCAGATCAGTTGCATACAAAAACATAAGAACTGGCTCTAAACTGGAGAGTGTATGTCCATATTCACCTAGCCAGACTGAAATCAGTTCAGCTGTGACAGTTTAAAGAGAACTAGAAGAGAAGTGACAAATGTTTTGATAGAATTAAGCACGAATAAACCTTCATTTGTGCACAGCTGCTGCGGTGTCTCCTAGCTAACCAAGTATTATATAGTGTTATTTTAATTGCCATCAAGGGTGTTTTATTTTCTCACATTTTTAGAAGACACATTTTAGAATTTTGTAATGGTCATTTTAAATAATTAGGAAAGTGAGATTAAACCATGGAGAATGCTCTTCTCATTAAAAGAATAATAATTTAGGGTATGAGTGCCAGAGAGATACTTTTTCTCTAAAATCATGTTTTAAAAATAAATGATTGTGCTTATTTTAAGCTTAATTTACCTTTAGTAATCATACCCAACTTTTGGCAGCTTTGAATCTGCCTTTTGAAATCTCTGGCACAGAATTCTTCACCATCCACAGTGGTTAAATGTTCTGCTGAAAGGGAACACATTTTGAGGGGGGAGTGAAGGTGGGGGTGGGGAGAAAACACAGAAAAGTGCTTTCCCCTCCTATTTTGATATGCCAAGATATATTTTTCCATATTAAATATTTTGAAAAAGTTGAATGCAGCATTGTGCCAGATAATTAAAATGTAAATTTCAGTATCTATGCTTGCTTTGTGATTTTTTAAAAAAATACATTTAAGTTAGTTGTCTTTTAAAACATGTGGTCAGCTGTTGTATTCACATATGGTCAAATGATCAAAGTCTGAACTCCTCTCTAATTGTCCCCCCGCTGCTCGTCTGCTCTGTCCGTGATCAAGGCCTCAGCAGGTGATGAGAAAGGCATGAGAACAGGCTGGAAGGAGAATGAGGCACCGAGAGGCCCAAGCTGAAAGAAATAAAGACTTCCAGTACATCACCCTGACAGTAAAGAGCGAAGGAAAAGTGACGTCTGGTTAGTAGTGCTTATATATTTTTTTGTTCGCCAATCTGCATACATTTTTTTCCCTAGCTAAATGCAAATGGAACCTAGCCTTCTCCCAGAGATGGAGCCCCACAAATCAGCGCCACCGCTGAAGTGTTGCATTTGTTTACTTGCCTCGGGAGGAAGCTGCTAAGTCCCACAGTTTATAGTATTTCACATGTTTGTGGAAATCATTGCAATTCTTTTCACTTCTGCTTGTCATTGTTTGCCTAGAGTTCACTTTGCCAGATGGCGCTTTATTGTCACTAGTGGTTACACCTCGCTATTGGATCAGTTCAAGACCAAATGGTGTGAAGAGCTTTCATACTTAGAGGATTTAGTCAAACATTCATTCTCTCCTATTCAGGCTGCTTGAGCACTAATTCATAAACGAGCCGGCTGACCTAGGAATGAGGGGAGGAGAAAAGGGCCCAGCTCTTTTTTCCCCTCTAAATTATTAATTTGCCTTCTATTTACAGTCCAAATTGGAATGAATCATAATTAAACAGGAGAATCTTGCATAAACATACATAAGATGTTAAGGCAGGGGCTGGGGTAGGGGGCAGAAAACAAGATACTGCATTATGCGAATTCTGCCAGAGCTTAAGGGGTTTGCAGTCCACACAAACACACAACCCATTTTTTCCCCACAAGTCCTGATTCATGATATTCTCTGGTCTCTTATTTATAAGCTAGTTCTGTCAGCAAATGCCGTGAATGATCTCATCAGTGTTTTTTTCTTTGGCATGTATTTTCTGCGGAAGTTTCTGGATATGAAACATTTTCAAATGTGAATACCTTTCAAATGTGAATAGATTTTCAAGGTTGGGAATTCAAGAGATTCCATTCATCTTATGTGATTTCTAAGGGAGCTTTGGAGAGTCTGAACAAATTTTGGTTGGGTGCACTTTTCTGCTTTAGGAGTTGGGTAGTTTAGGGGCCTAATACAGGCAGCATCATACTGTTTATGTGTTTTTTTTAAAAATTGATATGGTAGTTGCCTTTGTGAAGGGAAACTTCATTAACGAATCTCTTGGCTGCTGCTCCAAGCTCTGGAACTTGTCTTCCTTTCTTCATCAAGTCTATTTAAATTTCTGAAAAAGATGGTTCGAGGTGCAGTGAAACTAAGACAGGGGTAACAGGGAAAGGGTTAAGCAAACAGTGGCTCAATTGCTCTGCCTAATTTTGTTTCTTATTAAATATGAGGCCCTATAGTTGTTGCCCTAGTTTTCTTTTTCCTTGGGATGGGAGTACAGCTTTACCTAACTATTCAAAGTGATGCTGAAAGGACAAAGAAAAGCACCGATGTGAAGAGGGAGGTTCTTTGGCAGAAGGCAGGTGCTGAGGGATTTGGAGGTTATTATAGAAAAAATCCTTGAAGCCCTTGGTGCAATGCCTTGGTGTAGTAAGAAAGGCAAACAGGATAATGGATTGTATCAACAGAGGGAGCAAACCCAAATCAAAAGACGTGATCTTGTTACTGTATGGCCTGATATTGTCCCTCTACAAAGAGCTGGTTGGTGCTAATCAAACACATTGCACTGCTGGCCTAATCACCTTGCCCTCAGAAGCCTATTGTCCTGGGCAAGTCCCAGTTCACAGAACAGCCCGGATGATGATACCCACTTTTCCAGTGAAGGAAATGGAATGAGAGTTGTAGGCTTTTTCCTTCATTACTTTTTTTGCCTTGAGGTACAATGCAAAATTATGTAATAATAGTATCCCAGGGGCCTGAGCCAATCCTGGAGGAAGCCATAGCAGTGGGGATTATAGCTCTGCTGGGGAAGTAAGCACAGCTGGGAGGAACAAAGCTTCAACTGGGGGCCCTCTGGTTTTTCCACACAACATTTCTGGACTGGGGCTCTTTGCTATGCTAAGTGGGCTACCAAGTAATTGGACCTACCCTTATGGAGGGGAGGAGACTGAAAGCTGGAAGGGCATAGTGAGAAAACAGGAACTGTTAAGCTAGGGATTCTGGTGGGGGGTGGGGGTGAGGGGGTGAAGATATTGCTTTTCACGGAGCTCCTGGAAACAAAACTATAAAGTGGGTAGAGAGAGTTAGTTTTAAGATTAAACCAAAATTCTTGGCATTTTCCCTTTGAAAGTGGGACAGAATACTGGCTAAATTGTAAATGTCGAGTTAGGTGAACACTTTTGTGCACTTTGGCAAGTCACCTTTGGGGGGGACTTAGTTTCTTCATCTGAAAAATTGAGAGGAGTGTTTTGACTTGAAATCTAAGTTCCCTTCCAGTTCTGACATTTTGCAAGTTTGCATCCTTATGTTGTCTTGATTTTCATTTTTCTGTAAGAGTCAGTGCATGGGGCTAACTGAGGTGCTGAATAACTTGAATCAGCTCAGATACTGAATTAGATTAAAATGAATCTCTTGTATTGCACAGGAACCTTCTTTTGGTGAACAGACTTATTAGGAGTAAGTAGCTGGCTAAAAACTTGGTCATTTAGCCAACATTTTTAAAAGGGTGGAATCGCTGGGGGTTCAGACCTGCTACATTCTACAGCTGTTTTAGAGGCTATCCCTCACTGTTCTGCTCGCCTTGCAAGGTTTAGAAATTCCTGGCTTTGGGTTCATATGGCTGAGGCCAATCAGATGCTTTCATCAGCTCACCATTGGATGTTGAGTGATATATTGCCACCAGTTAAAATTTGACCTACTCAATGACCCTCTTGCAAACATTAATTGTGCAGAACATCTTTCTCCTCCAATAAGAGTATCTTCTTGAAAAGGCTACTCATTTACTTAAGACAGTCCAACTCATCCAACTTTGTTACAAAGCTTATCTTGTGCTAACTTGGTGCAAGGATTCCTGGAGAAAAGAATTACATAGGTCTAAAATAAAGGTTAGGAAGAGACAGATTTCCTCAGAGACTTTGCAAACACTTACTAGAAAGGACCTTCTGAACTTCTGTGAGATACTTATTTACCATAACAAAAACACAGACCTAATCATCAGAGAATAGGAAGATATATAACTAAGGCTTTACTTTAGCTGTGAAGGATTTTGTATAAAACCTTTGATTTGCCATGGGAAAGGAACGGCAAATTTTTAAGTGTAGGGGAATATCAAAACAGAATAAGCAGTGATGGTCCGTTTTTAAAACTGGTTGATGGCTAAAGATAGGCTCTTTTTGAGAAGAAAACAAACCACATTAAACAAGCATTTCTTATCATAGAGCCAATTGTATGCAATTTTATCCAGATTTTCTAGTTGATCTTGTTGTGTGCCTTTGGAGGTATTAGGAGGGCATCATCTTGAGATATGCAAATATCTAAAAGGAGACTTTTTTTCTTTTAATGAAAGTACAGAAGCTGAAAAACGGGGGAGGGGGGAATGAAAATTGTCTTTGAAATTACCTGAATGAATCCAGCTAACTACAGAGACATTATTTCTACTTTATTTGACTCACTTCACCCACCATTTTAGTAAAATGGTGTTAAATTGATGTGGAAATCATGACACTGTTTGCTGCATCCATGCTATGTTTGTGTGCATATGCCAACACAGCTAATACAGGTGTTTTTTAAAAATTAGCTTTTCCTTCCTGGACTTAAAAGGTAGAGAAGCTTCTTTTTCAGTCTCATTTCTCTCCTTCCTAATTGGTGAGGAGAAAAGAGCACTAAACTTGGAGTCAAATGGGGTTCGAATACCAGCTCTACCACTTTGTAACTGTGTGACCTTGGGTAAGTCACTGAACCCAGAACTTTATCAGAATTCCCTTCTACTTTAGAGTCTGTGAAAGAAAATATCCACAAGCTTTTCTTGGTAATTAAATCAACAATCAGATACAGAATCACTTGGGGAAACTCCGTATCACCTCTTAGGGCAGGGCATAATACTTCCTTCCCTGCTCCACTTTTGCTTTTCCAAGTTGGGAGAAGACCTGGGAACAGCCTTGTAGGGGAAGTTTTATTATCCTTGTTTCATGAGGACAGTGATGCCCAGTGAAGTGATTTTCTTCATGTATCACAGCTGGCAAGTGACCTAGCAAAGACCCAAGTTTTCCAACTTCTCATCCAGTCTTTCTACCATGCTTCTAAACAAATTGGGCCTCCACACAGTTAGCTTTCAGTGAGAAATTAGCTTTGTTTTGAAACGCATTTGCTAAAGATAATTCTTCAAATCCTCTCCTAAAGGACATTTAGTGATTAAAATAAAGTCTCCAGCTAGGCAACTTTTACACATTCATCCAAGTCAGAGAAATACAGAACCAAGGTTCCCATGGCAACCTTTAGCCGTCTCTTGAGGAAGTGCATTACTACAGGGCCCTTCTTCAACCAATCCTTTTTCAAGGAAGCTTGAATATAAAGACCCTGGTAACCTGGTCCTCTCCTTCTCTGAGAACAAGGCAAATACTTTTTTTTTTTTTTTTGTCTTTTGTCTTTGTTGTTGTTGTTGTTGTTGTTGCTATTTCTTGGGCCGCTCCCACGGCATATGGAAGTTCCCAGGCTAGGGGTTGAATCGGAGCTGTAGCCACCGGCCTACGCCAGAGCCACAGCAACGCGGGATCCGAGCCGCGTCTGCACCCTACACCACAGCTCACGGCAACGCCGGATCGTTAACCCACTGAGCAAGGGCAGGGACCGAACCCGCAACCTCATGGTTCCTAGTCGGATTCGTTAACCACTGCGCCACAACGGGAACTCTGGCAAATACTTTTTTGTCCCTTCCATTCTCTCCTTCCCCTTCTCCAAGTTTCCTTTATGTACCATCCCCCTCCTCCACCCCAGCCACAAACTGGCTTGAATTTTTGTGACAATTTTCTTATTTTCCAGAGGGAATTATTTCTAAATTTTTTTTTTTCCTCCAGTGTGGGAAAATAGACTAGAACTAAAAGAAGAGTTTCAGTGCCTTCTTTCACATTTGGATGATGGTGGACAAAGTAATCTTTCTGGGTACCAGGTTTATGTCTTCTTCTATAGGGAGGCTTACAATCAGGATGATAGCATGGACTAAAGTCATAGGCAAAGGATCCAAATTCCTTTCCTCAGAGGTGGATTTGGGTCTTGTCTAGACTTAGGCATGGTTGAAAGAACTGGAATAGGGATGCTATAGCTGTAGCTCAAATTGCACCCCCCCCCAAAGCAAACTTACTTCAAGATAACTCTAAGCCACTTTAGCCCTCAAGCATTTAAGTATGAATCCAATTTTCATTTGCCTTTCTCTCCTTTTCCAATCTAACGATTATGGAAAAAATAGTTCTTTCTACCCTAGTAAACAGGTCACTTGAATGTGAAATAAATCACCAGGCCCACGATCCTTCTGTTAAGGAAGTCAGCAGTGACCTAGAACCTTTTGTTTTCTTTTCTTTTTTCGTGGTATGTGGAGGTTCCCAGACCAGGGGTTGAATTGGAGCTGTAGCTTCCTGCCTACACCACAGCCAAAGCAACACAGGATATGAGCTGCGTCTGCAACCTACACCACAGCTCACGGCAATGCCGGATCCTTAACCCACTGAGCGAGGTCAGGGATCAAACCCGCAACCTTATGGTTCCTAGTCAGATTCATTTCTGCTGCACCATGACAGGAACTCCAAGAACCCTTCCTAAAAAAGTTTGGAGAACAGTTTTTTGTTTGTTTTTGTTCGTGTCATGCAGCAGCTTGATATGAGATCTCAGTTCTCAGACCAGGGATTGAACCTGGGTTGCAGCAGTGAAAGGGCCGAATCCTAACCACTAGCTCACCAGGGAACTCCTGGAGAATAGTTTTTTGTTAATGCAAACTTACTTTAGTAGTATGGAGAAATGTTGTTTGCTATCCACCACCATCCACTCAGTCTTCTAACATAACAAATTGAAATTTAAGGATTCACTTTTTCTTGGTTATAATACTTTTTTTTTTCAGATTTACCTAGATATACTTCAGATCTGGGGAGGGTTTTACTAGATTTACTATTTTCAAACTGGTCTTTAGCAGTGGTACTTAAATTTTTAAATTAAAATTTTTTTTTTTGCTGCCCTACAGCTTATGGAGTTTCTGGGCCAGGGATCAGATCTGAGCCAGAGTTGTGACCTACGCTGCAACTGCAGCAATGCTAGATCCTTTTAACTCACTGTACTGGGCTGGGGAATTTGTGTCCTAGGGCTGCAGACACACCTCTGATCCCATTGCACCACAGCAGGAACTCCATTACTTTTAAAAAAATTTTTTAAATAGTGGTAAAATACACATAAATTTACCATCTTAGTCATTTTTAAGTAGTATTAAATACATTAACTTCATGTGCAACCATCACCACGATTCGTCTCTAAAACTCTTTCCATCTTGCAAAACTGAAACTTGGTCCTCATCACATAATGACTCCCATTTCCTGAGTGCTTGGAAATCACTATTCAACTTTCTATCTGTATGAATTTGTCAATTTTAGATTTTTCATGTATGTGAAATCATGTAATATTTGTTCTTTTATGTCTGGCTTATTCCACTTAGTCTAATGTTTGCAAGGTTCATCCATGTTGTAGCACGTGTCAGTACTCTCTTCTTTTTTAAGGCTGAATATTCCATTGTATGTATATGCTATTTTATTTATCCATTCATCCACTGATAGTCACTTAGGTTGTTTCTACGTATTATATATTGTGGATAATGCTGCTATGAACATGGAAGTAGGGAGTTAAATTTTTTTTTTTTGTCTTTTTAGGGCTGTACCTGCAGCATATGGAGGTTCCCAGGCTAGGGGTCCAATTGGAGCTACAGCTGCCGGCCTACACCACAACCATAGCAATGCCAGATCCAAGCTGTGTCTGTGACCTACACTACAACTTATGGCAATGCTGGATCCTTAACCCACTGACTGAGGCTAGGGATCAAACTTGCAACCTCATGGTTCCTAGCCAGATTCGTTTCTGCTGTGCTACAATGGGAACTCCTAAATTTTTTTTTTCATGCAATCTTGTGATATGATAAAAAATGGTAAGAGGATTCTCACTCGGTGGAAAGTATTTCAGGACAGTATAAAAGGCCACTCATCCATTCAACCCTGTTTTTCTGGGCCAGGAAAGTTTAGTCCAGAGAGGGAAAGAACACAGAGTAGGACACCCAGTAAGTTAAAGGCAGAGCTTCCATAAGAACCATGCCTCCTGACTTCAGTCTGCTGCTATTTCCTTGGCATTACCAGTTTAAGACATGATAGCATTGTTTCCTCATATCTAAATTGGGAACATAGAAAATGTTAGTGGATTCCCAGGGAGGATCTTTGATGGAGAGCATGATTTGTATTAGAAACTTGTACATTGAGATAGTTGTGTGTACCCCCCCGCCCCCGATTATTTCATTTTGCTCCAGTAGCCCTCTAATTACAGTATGTGGTTTCCAGAGTGGAACTTTTGACACCACTAACCATCCACATCATGATATGCTAGCTTAGGAATGTGTTATTTGATTAATGAGATAATGGTTTCAGAGCCCTTTGAGCTGCTCAGAAGAAAGGCACTGGATAAATTCAAGGTATTATTATTGTGGCATTATCTAAAGGTAGACATTTTGCTAAATATTTTCATTTCAGTATTAATCTTCAGATGTCAGCAAACATTTAGATGCCTTTACAGAATGATGCTTTTAAATAAACCTGGGAAAACACTTAGATGTCATAGGATATACTTGACCTCACTGAGTATTTCAAGATAACTGAAAATAGTTGGAAATGATGCTACCATGGCAACAAAATGGAACTTTAAACATTTTGAAATCTCTCTCTCATAGGAAAGATTCTGTATTGGATTTAATCTTTCTTTTCCATCTTTGACATGAGTTTCTTTTTACAATATTAATTTTAATTAGCTAATCCCATCTAGGATCAGCACAATTAAGATCTGAATGGTTATTTGTCACTTATCAAAAAGAAGGGCAACACTAAGCATTTTTCATTACAACATAGTGGATTTTGGATCTTCCTCATTTTTAACAAGAGTCTGATATTTTAAGATTGCATCCACATCTTAAAATTCCATAGCTCTGATATAAGGGCCATTAAAGTGACAGGGAAAGCAAATGAATAAAAGGGAAAAGAAGATCTTTTTGTTCTACCTTGGAGATAGAGAAGTTCTCTTCCCCTAATAGCTAACCAGCAGTTTCCTGGAGGTTGGAAGTAACTATTAAAGAGAGGGTGCTCATACTCGAGATTGGAAAGGCAAGAAATTAAACCAGCATTGGAGTTCCAGCTGTGGTGCTATGGATTAAGAATCCAACTGCAGCAGCTCAGGTCGCTGCTGAGGCATGAGTTCATCCCTGGCCTGGTGCAGTGGGTTAAGGATCTGGCATTGCTACAGCTGTGATGTAGGTCGTAGCTGCAATTCAGATTTGATCCCTGGCCCAGGAGCAGGTGAAGCCTAAAAAGAAGCAAGCAAGCAAGCAAGTAAGCAGGCATTTACTTAGCTGCTGTTAGGTGCCAAGTACTGAGCTTGACTCATTCGTAAATACTATTTTTTATCCTTATGACAGTGCTGTGCAGTTGATAGCATCCTTCTTTTTTATAATTGAGGAAAATGGGACTCAGATTATGCAATTTGCGCCAGTAAATTGACTGAGTCAGAATTTGAACACAGGGTTTTTTTCCTATCCAGCTTTTCTTCATTTGCACCAGGCTTGTTAATTCTGTGCATGGAGAGAAATGGACTGTTTCCAGTTGTCATTATACCCTCATCATTGTGGTCACATATGTATATTTTAATCCCCAAACACAAATGTCCAGGTTTGGGGATAGGGAGAGGATTTTCAACAGCAGGAAGGAGACAGACAATGGGAGATAAGAGAGGAGGGTAGAGCTTAATGTTTAAGACCTAGATTTAAAGCCTTGACTCACCACTTTTAGCTGTGTGCACTTGGGCAAGAAACAACCTTGCTGAGGCTCGGTTTCCTCACTTGAAAAACGAAGATAAACAGTATTCATCTTATAGGGTGGTTGTAAGCTTTGCTGATAGTGCCAGAAATGTGTTCAAGCACAGAGCCTGGCGCTCAGGAAACGTTCTCTGTGGTTACTTTTATTTCCAGAGGACTCTGTGTTCTGACATATCATTGGATGTTTCCAGACAGGAATGTAGATCAGTGATTGGGAAGGCAGCTGAGAGGATTAACCAGCCTAAATCAGAACACACAATACGGAGAGAGAGCATTTACACCCAAGACTCCAAATGCCCCTCCTGAGAATCATTGCAGTTTCTAGAGCTGGACTAAACTGTCAATTGTTCATTGACAGTCATGGAAACCTTTCTCATGTGGCAGATTGTTGATATATGTTTTCAGTTTATAATTTTTCTTCCATAAATATTTATTAAATATTTTGTGCCTGCTACTATTTATTCCTTTATCCAAAATAGTTTCTGAGTGCCTTCTCTATACCAGCTACTATTCTTGGCACTGGGGTAACAGCAGTTAAAAAAAAAAAAAGGGCAGACAAAAGTCCCTACCCTCATGGAGTTTACATTTTGGCAGGGGGTGATGTGGAGGAAGAGGTGAAAAATAAGATAAATAAATAAGAGATGGTACGTCAGTGATGAGACATGAGAAAAAAACTGGGCAAATGGGCAAAGGGCATAGAAAGTGTGGATAGGGTCTGGAATATTTGGTGGGGAAGCCAAGGAAAGCCCTTCTGAGAAGGTGACTTTTGACCTGAAGGAAGTAAAAGGGAGGATAATTCCAGGCACAGAAAACAGCAAGTGCAAATGCCCTGAGGAGGGAGCATGTTAGGAAAGTTTTAGGAAGTCAAAGCCAGAGTGGGTGGCAGAATAAGGAGGACATTGATGATGGGGCGGAAGAGGGGCTGATAATAGGAACAAGGTAAGACCTTGTATAGATGATTTCTTGTAGATGAAAAAATGAGCTTCAGGAACTAGCAAATGAATAAAATAGAAAAATTAGAAATATATTTCTTAAAAATATTTCAGTTACTGATATTGTTTTTGTTGATATTTTTATATAAAGATGTACACATATGATAAAGCCAAAAGTTTTTGCTGGCAAAGTAGTTGTTACTATTTTATGGTGTACTACAGAGGTCCCTATGACTTCCAAGTCCTTTACCATTTTAACAAATTGGACAACCACAGCTAGTAAGTGGCAAAGTTGGGACTAGAACCTCGGTCTCCTGACTTCTAGGTCAGGGTATATATGTCCCTCCTTCATGTCTGAGGCATGTCCTGTAACACAGAGCCTGGGAGGTCATCTAATCCAACTTTCTCCTTGGATGGAAGAACCGAGTGTCATAGAGAGCAAACGTAACCTACCAAAGGTTAAGGCATTTTGTCAATGATATAGCTAGAACTAGACTTCAGATCTTTGCTCCTTATAGGCAGGCTCTGCACCCAGCTGTTGTTTTAGAAGCACCTATGGCCAGGAGAAAATTCATACCCTGACCTGTGACCAGGGATACCTAGGATCTAGTGGGTAGAACTGAGCTGATTTTAGGGTATGAGGTGACTAAAGACTCTGGGCTGATGGATTGTTGCAGCCAAAGCAGGGCCTGGTATTAAAGGGATCCTGTGTCTTTCAGGGAGTGGGAGTGGGAGTGGGAGTGGAATAGACCTGGTGAGTTTATATACTAGAATGTTTTTGAACATCTTAAGAAGGCCACCCATAAAGTTCATATGTTCTATTGTTGATTTGTGTCTTAGGTGCTGTGCAGATGTGTCTGGAATTTGTTTAGCTGAGAAAATACCATGCAGTGGCAAGTGTTCTTGCTGTGTGGGCTGAGCTTGTTGCTTCTTGCTGCCACCAGCCTATTGCTGAGTCTTTTCTTATATTACAACAAGTTGGTCTAATGTGGGCACATAGCAGAAAGAGAGAGAAACTTTGGATAACCATCTAGGGTAGCCTAGCTATAAAGCTACTGTGTGCAGCACAGATTTCACTCAGTATCAGAACTGGAAGTGGCCTTGGAGGTAATCTAATCCTACTTCCTTTTTGTATAGATGGAAAAACTGAGTCACAGAGAGCAAAAATGACCTTCCAGGGGCTAGCCAGTGTGTCATGACATGCTAGGACTAGGCCTCAGATTCCTTTGTCTCCTTACTGGAAAGTGTGCTTACTGTCCAGCTTGCAGTTGTTACCTTGACATTTCAGATAAGTAGTGGGCTCCATTCATTATTATCACTTGCTTATTAGAAACTTTCAATTTATTATCTTAGTCTCATAGACAAAGAAATGGTTCAGGAACTCTCCTAAGCTTTGTTGGGGGTGGGCAGTAATTAGTTCCAAGGTCAAGTTCCTTTATCCACAACTCAGACATTGACCTGGGTTTTGTAAGGGTGGAATAGGCACCAACAGGGGTCAGTCAAAGGCTGCTCTTCTGGAAAACCTGTCTGATGCCTATCGGTGTGGGGGTTAACCTGGCTTGCTTCCTAGATGTCTTTCTACTTGTGAGTGGGCATTGTTGGAACTCATACCCATACCTTCTTTTCTTTTCCTAGCTGTCTTTCTCGTGTAAGCTTCAGAAGCAGACATCACACACTCACAGCCTAAAAAACCCACATCTGCAGTGGAGGTGCTAGGAGCCCACTAGCGAGGCAGCTTTGAGTCCTTAGACATGTGTTAGTACTGATGGCTTGGGGCCAAGTGAAATCCCAGGCTCCAGTCATGTGGCTACCCTCTGTAAAAGTTGGCTCTTTGAAAGAATGCAACAGGAAAATCAGAAACGCCTGCACACTTTTCCCTGTTGCCGTTGGTACCGAGCTAGAGTTCAATCCTACTCAGGTCCCAGTAATGTTAGGGAGATCCTTTAATATCATTTGGAAACTCTGACACCTGGTTTTGCCATTTGTAAGCTCTCATGACTCATCGCCACACTCCACTCACCTCTGAGATGAGAGTGGCTTTCCCAGCTGGAGTTACCTTTATGTGGATTTTTGGTTGGCTGCATTTCCAGAAGAGAGTAAAATGTACATGACTTAGGTGTTATCTTGGACATTAGGACAAAAAAATACAGTATAACACGACATTGCTCTGTGAAAACTGGAGTGTTGTTATCTTGTTTCTGGGAAAATGTCATATTCTGGTCACTGACAGATAAAGTGAAGAGTCCAGAGTGTATGAAGTATGTTTGAGGCACTTTTCAAACCCCTTTTGCATAGGCTGTAAACTAGCTACAAATAGACATACATTCTGTTCTATTGTAGTTTCTTTATGAAAAGTAATGGCACCAAAAAGTGTGAGGGGTTGAAGTGGGGAGGTGCTTGGAGCTGACACTGTTGCATTATTTTCAGAGAACTGCAATGTGCTCTGCTTGAAGAAAAGGAAGTTGGGTTGTGATAATATAATTCTGGATTCCATGGAATGTTGTGGCTCATGGAAGAGGCAAGAGATAAAAGACAGAGAAACAATATAGTGGTAAGTTTCAGGGGTTTTATTTTATATTAAAACATCATTTTGTGACAAATATGGACAGAATGTGCATAAGAGTATTATATTTCTGCGCATCAAAATGGAAACATGCTTACTAGGCTGTACTTTGTATTATCTGAAAAATACCAAGTGCTCTTCATTGTAGCCTTTGTCCTAAAAGGCTTGCAAAAAATAATTCCAGAAAAGGTGCGCTGGCAATCAACAGCTGGTTAGCTAGAGGGAAATAAATAGCCCTCCTGATGAAAATACCTGAGAAGCCTCTTTACCGGCAGAACATATGTCCATGCCCCATTGCTCTGTGTCCAAACATGTTTCTTCAATTACGGATCAGGGTGTGTGAGTTAGAGAGCCATGGATCCATAGGCCAGACATAATTTATGTAGATTTGCCCAAGTTTATATGTTATTCAACACAAAATCAGCCACCATAGCAACCTCAGGATCACAAAATGCTTATGGTACCTCTGAGAGACACATCATCATCTTGCAAAGATGTTGAATTGCATGAATGTTCCCATGGCCACATAGCTCATCTTTGCCCTGTGTGAACTGGAGAGGTGCAAGGCTAAAGTGCTTCTTTTTGGTGTGATCGTAATGTCCCATTAATGTGTCCTGTATGTTAAGTATCGTGGCTAGCTGGAGGATTTTCTCCTCTCTCATGATTTGCTTTTCATTTTCATTTCCTTGATGATTTGAAAATTTGTTTTCTAAGGTTCCTCAGACAAGGCCTAAAGGCACTATACTGGTCCTGGCTTCCTTTGCTGCCAAAGTGCAGACCCTCTGCAGTGTGACAGAACAAGGCTTTTGAGCTGCTAACTGGTGAGGGATATAGTAATGAGCTCCAGCTGTGGAGTGCAGGCTCTGAGGAATTGGAGGGGAGCCCAAAAGGAGAGGCTCTGGTTGATTCTGGGAAGCTTGTCTTTTGGTACCCTGCTTGTCAGCTAGTGTCCCTGCTTCTGAAGATCCATAGGGACTTGGAAATATCCTTCATGTGCTGGACATGGCAGACTCACAGCCCATAGGTCTTGGCTTTTACCTATTTAAGGCACCCAAGTAGAGTGCAGATAACTCCGATCTCTGAAAAACAAATAAAAATCCCTGATGTGTGGGGGCTGCAGATTTGTAGGGTCTGCAAATATTTCCACTGCAGCCCAATTTCAAACTACCAACAGCTTAACAACTGGCCCACAGAACTGCTGGAAATTTAACAAATGGTCCCAGTACACTGATTATCTCATTTGCTATCTATAGCTGACCTCGTGATCTCATGGATAGGTTGGTGTCCTCAACCCCATTTAAAAGAAGAGGAAATAGGCCCAGAGAATTTAATACAGGGCTTCTCAGATTTTACTGTGCATATGAATCACCTGGGGACCTTGTTAAAGGGGGAACCTGTGATTCTGCATTTTTAACAAGCTCCCATGTGACAAATTTCCACAGTTTATTAAAGGTGTAGTCAACTTTCTAGAAAAGAAGGGGAGGAAGCTAAAAGATGGTCTATCACAAGTCACACTCTTCCCCTTTCCTCCAAACCACACATTTTGATTCCTCAATCAATTCCACTACTGGAATGTTCAGGGGTCCTACTGAGACCTCCCAGTGGTCACTTGCAAAGGACTGTAGGAAACAGCATAGTCCACCATTTCAGGCAGAGGGGGAGCTGCTTTTCTCTCTGGGGCTCACAGGTTAGTAACATGCCACAAGGCAGAACTGATTGATTGAGGGCTGCAGGAAGGCCTTTCACAATAGTCAATCCTAATCTTACTAAACAGTCCCTCTCTTTCCTTGATTGGGTTACAGCACCTCTAGGAATTTTCTCAAATCCTGTATTTTCGCTCCTCTCTAAATCTTAGAGGAAAACCTGTTGCAGCCTACTGTAGAGGAGCCAAAAATTGATGCTATTTTCTACTCACCTGACAGTTAACAAACTTAGGTGCTAAAACCAGCAACCCAGAAAACAGTTACAAATGAGCCAATATGGGTACTGTTTTCACTCAAATTTATCACCTAATAATGAAGATTTGGAAGGACTGGAGAGATGACTAAGAAACTCAGGCTAAGGGGACTCTGTGCCTAGAATGGTGCTGGATTCTGAGAAGTACAGAGGACAGTTTTCCTGACCTCAGAAAGCCTGAAATCCAGTCAGGCAATGCACACTCATGGAACAGGTGGGGTATGAGCCATTATATAGTACCAAGTCCAATTGCGCTGTAGGATTTAGATTATGTTTGTTGGACAGAATGCTGAGATGTGTATGGGCAGGGCTGCTGTCTAGACTGCCAGAGTGCAATTTCCAAAGGAATGTTCTCCATCCCTGTTTTAAGGCTTTTCATTCAATTGGGCAATCAAAAGATTCAAATGTTTCCAAGATATTTTCTAGTTAATGGAATGCATGAGCAAAGGATTCTTTTCTTTTCCTTTGGAGATTGTCTCACAATCAAAACCATCTTTCTAGTAAAATGATTTTATCCTGATACTCAGCTCCAATTCTTTTTAAAATTTTCTTCGCCTGCGTCTGGATGAAGCAAGTTATTCATGGTGATCCACTTATTTGCTGCCAAAATGTATGTTTGCTGTTAGAGAGACATAATCTTAACTGTGTCTCTCTTTTTTTCTTTATCACCTTACCAATTCCATTCTGTGTCTGGTACAGGAAAACCTTTGTTTTTATAGTGCATGATCATGCAGAGGCACATATCTTTCCCTTCCTACCTGTGGAAATTCTCCTCATCCTCTCAGGCTCAATTTGAAATGTCATATTTTCTGAGAAGCCTTCCCCTATCCCCACAGTTAATTGGAAATTATTATATTTTCTTCTAGTCTGCAACCTTGTGACCCCCTTCTCAATGGTAGCTTATATTTCACTCTGCCTTGCATTGGAGGTAATTATCTTAATATCTTTCCTCTTTTCCTACCTCTAGCCCAGCTAGGATGTCCAGATTTAAGGCTGTTAGTTCCACAGTAATTATAATTATTGGTTACTTAACAACTGCTAAGTACCAGGCATTTACAAGAGAGTATTTTAAAACTGCAAAATAATGTTTTGTCAGAGGCATTGTTATCCCATTTTACTGAGGCTCAGCAAGGTCAGGCAACAGGTCTGGGATCTTCCAGCAATACTTTTAACCTGACCCAAAGGCCGCATTTTTTTTTTTATTCTACTCCCCAGCCATATGATCTCTTAGAGGTCAGAGACTAAGGTTTCTAACCAGAGAGTGTTCAGTGAGTTGTCAAATGAATATGTACATGAAGAAGTATATGTTACTTTGCTCATGGTAGCAGTAATGCTAGAAAAAGGGCCTGCCTCCAGGACCTCCCCTTGTGGCTTCCTAGGTGGGACACGTTGTTCTCCATTCCTTCAGTCCCTGTATCCTGTACTATGTCCCCAGTTGTCTGTTCCTTTCTTGTCAGTCACATAGATAAATTTATAAATGAACATGCTCTGGATGCTCTTTTGTTAATGGATGCTAACAAGATTTTTAAAACTTTATTCATTGAACATATATATAAAAATATTTAATGTATAGTGCCAGGCACATAGGAGGGACCTGATAAATACCTGTTGAATAAATGCTCTAGAGGTAGAAGAGATTTGTTTGTAGCAAGAAATGAATGGGACACAGACACAGTTAGGTTAGAGCTATTTCCTATCAAACACATCTAGATAGAAAGGACTGTGCCAAATCAGGGACAACAAGATGACTAAGACAGACATGGCCTCTGTTCTCATGGAGCTTACTCTCAAGTAAGAGACACATTTGTATTTTACACTAGGGTCTGTTTGAGTCAGTGTCCTAATTGAAAGGAATAGGCTAGAAAAGGTATTCTAGGGCAACTGTAGGAGAGAGATTAAAATTACCATGTAGGGGGTTCTTGCTATTGTGCTTCATTATGAAGAATGGATTCTAGGCTTGAAGCGTCCATGGGGGTTTCATCTTCATTCTTGTTTTAGCTCAGTTATTCTCAACTGGAGAAGAAAGTGGAGACATACCTCCTGAGGGGGTTATAGCATCATTTGCAGTGAATGCCTATTGTTAAAAAGTTATATAACTACCAAATGAAAATATTCTTACCATAAAAAGCATCTAATGATAACCATTACCTTCAGACTTTGTGTCAAATTCCTTCTTCAGAACTAATCACAATTAACGTTTTTTTTTTTTTTTTTTTTTTTTTTTAAGGGCCACACTCGTGGCATATGGAGGTTCCCAGGCTATGGGTCGAATTGGAGATGTAGCTGCTGGCCTACACCACAGCCACAGCAACGTGGGATCCTTAACCCACAGAGCAAGGCCGGGGAATGAACGCATGTCCTCATGAATACTAGTTGGGTTCATTAACTGCTGAACAACAATGGGAACTCCCACACAATTACAGTTTCTTGTGTCTCCATCCAAACATTTTTCTCTGCATTTATAAAATCATATGTATGTATACACATATAATAATTATTTTTTTAATATAAAGCAACTGTCTTCTATATATTCTTAAGTAAATAGCTTGTAACTCAATATATCTTGTATATCTTTCCATGTTGCTACATATTCTTCCTTTAAAAAAATGAACCTGTTCCATTTAAACTGTTGTATAGTATTCTATTGTGTGGATGTACCACAGCCTATTTAACCATTTCTATTCTAATGGCTATTTATTTAGGTTGTTTAATCTTATTAACAATGTCACAGTGAATGTCCTGGGCAGCCTGCCTTCTGCACATGTATATCAGTATTTCCCTAGAGTAACTGCAAAAGTGGAATTGTTGGGCCATTAAGTATGTAGGTCTAAAATATTGCCATATTTCCCTCTAAAATGGCTGAATCAATTTACATTGTCACTGATAGTGTAGGGATGCCCTTTCCCTACATTTTCGTCCAATGGATATTATACATTTTTAATTGTTCTCAATTTGATGAATATAAAAATTAGTTTCTCAGTATTCTACTTAAAGATGTTTTGATTGTTAGCGAGTTTTCATATCTTATGTTTATTGGCCATTTGGGTTTCCTTTTTTTGTGAATTGCTTATTCATATCACTCATTTATTTTTTTGTTCCTTATTGATTCATGGGAACTCTTTATATACTCCAGATATCAATTATCTCTTATGTATGTTGCATATGTTTTTGATGGTCTGTCACTTACCTTTTAACTTTGCTTACTGTGTCTTTTTATGTACAGAACTTTTAATGTTTTATGCAGTCATCTTTGCTTATTTTGTGTTTTATGACTTAAGAATTTCTTTCTTGCTTTAGAAGGCCTTTCCCACCTCAAGAATATGAAAACACCCTCCTATATCTTCATATAATATTTTTATTTTTTAACCTTTATATTTAGTAATTTATTTTTGCATATGGTATGAGAAAGGGGTTCTATTTTATTTTCTGAAATGAATAGTCAATTACCCTATTTCCTGAAAAGCCCATGTCCCCCCATTGATTTTAAGTGCTACCTTCACTCCATACTAATATTTTCATACATTCACAGGTCTGCTTTTTCACTCTATTCTGTTTCATGGAGAAGGCTTTAAAGAAATTACCCATTGCCACAACCACTGAATGGAGTATTCTCATGAATACTATCGATCCTTTAATACTTACTCCATTCTTTCAAAGAAAACTAATTCCAGTCAGAAAAAACTTTTAAATTAGGTAGTATACTAATAAAAATACTTTGTTTGAGAAAGTATATCCACATACAGTGACCTCACAGTTACTTTATCCAGTAAGAAATTAATCACTATAACAAAAGGCACTAAAAAAGAAAAGATTACATATTGGTTCATGTAGCCATGTTCTTATTTCCCCCATTAATATGAAAGGATATGCTGAGCACCATTTTACATTAGAAGATAACTGAACTTTATACCTGATAGACAGACCTAAAAGATCCAAGTCTGTCCTATTTTATTCACATCTTGAAAGCAAGTTTCCCTCCAGACATTTTTGATAGACCTCTTTGATAGAGGTCCTTTTTGAGACAGGGTTAAAGAAAAAAAATGTGCAGAATGCAACATAGCACAAAGGGGAGGAAAATGATTTTCAGAGCATCATTTTTTTTGTAAGCACAGAAAAAAAATGTAGAAACATTTTATAGTGATAGTAGAAATTGATTCTCCAAAGTGGTTATCCATCTGTTGAGCAGAAAAGTTATATTTTGCATGTAAGATGTTTGTGGCTTTCCTATAAGAATATGTCAGTTTTGCTTTTGTTTAGGAGACCAGTACCTTATATGGATTTTCTTTATGGAAGATGAACATTATCTCAGGAAAAATAATGCTGTTGTAGCTTTTGTGGTGACTTTTTGGCTTTTGTTGCATAGTGGATGACTTGATGTCTTATTTCAAGTACAGGCGCATTTAGAATCAGACAATCTTGGTTCTAGTTCCAGTTCTGCCATTTACTTGCTATGACTCTGGGTAAGTCATGTACCTCTTTGAGTCTCATTTTTCTTATCTGTTCAATGGCGAATCAAACCACTTGTCTGCCTACTTCACTTCAGTGAATCAAATTATTAGAATCAAATGAGGAAATGAATAGAAAAAAGCTTTAATCACTGTAAACATGAAAAAAAAAAAGAGATTAGTATTAAGGAGCACCTGAAGAATATGCTCTGGTGGTCTTTAAACACCATAAAGTATCAGGAAAGGGGCCAAATGGAGACGGGAAAATAGCCATGAGAGAAAAATGGGAAGAAATCGAAGAGGAAGAAGGTCTGTGGTAGAAAGCACAAGTGCTGAGGAGTACCATAACCTCTCCCTAATTCCACCCCTTGTTACAAACCAAATAACAGGGAGGCTGTGAGTGGTGCACAGTATTTTAGTGCAGTGGTTAAGAGCTTTTATTTTTACTTTATTTGTTTGTTTTTTGCTTTTTAGGGCCCCAGTTGTGGCATATGGAAGTTCCCAGGCTAGCGGTCCAATCAGAGCTGCAGTTGCTGGCCTACACCGAAGCCGCAGCAACGCCAGATCTGAGCTGCATCTGCCACCTATACCACAGCTGACGGCAACGCCAGACCCTTAACCCATTGAGTGGGGCTAGGGATAGAACCCAC
This sequence comes from Sus scrofa, assembly GCF_054392235.1. NCBI lineage: Eukaryota > Metazoa > Chordata > Mammalia > Artiodactyla > Suidae > Sus > Sus scrofa. The sequence goes on from NC_139401.1 coordinate 122,957,831, forward strand.
ATCCTCGTGGTTACCAGTCAGGTTTGCTACCACTGAGCCACAATAGGAACTCCAAGAGATTTTATTTTTAAATGTAATATTTTTTTCTTTTTATGGCTGCATCTGCAGCATATGGAAGTTCCCAGGCTAGGGGTCAAATCAGAGCTCCAGCTGCCGGCCTACATCACAGCCATGGTAATGCTGGATCTGAGCTGCACCTGCGACCTACGCTGCAACGGCAATGTAGGATCCTTGACTCACTGAGTGAGGCCAGGGATCTAGGGATCAAACCTACGTCCTCAGGGACACTGTGTGAGATTCTTCACCTTCTGATCCACAGTGGGAACTCCAAGAGCTTTTAAAAAGGAAGTCTGATTCCATTGTACTGGGAATGTCAAGGTATTGGGGGGATTGGGAGAGGGAAGCAAAACTTATTGAGTGTCTACAACAGGCCAAGCTCAGATGTCACACACTTTATGTACATGATCTCATCTAGTCCTAAAAAGAAACTTGGAAGTCTGGATCTTAACCCCATTTTACAGATGAGGAAATTGATTTGTGAATGTTCTGTGCCCCCTACTGGCTAGCACAAAGAACTGACCTATTTCCTCCCCACCAACTCCTTTCTCCCACCTGAGGGGTCTGAATCTTTACCTTTATCTATCAATCTTTCCATCTTTAATTACTTAATTAAACCTCAGGTAATCTCTCCTTCATACATAAACACATCTTTATGCTTTTTTAAGCATCTTTTTTTTTTCTTCACCTTTTTCTTCTAAATGTTGTCCAGTTACCTCAAGAAAAGCTGTCTGTCCTCGATTTCTTTGAGCTTTGGTTTACTCATCCATAAGATGGGACAACTCAAAGGCTAGATTTGAGGTTTAAATTTGATTATATATGTAAAAAAATTATAATCTATAAATCTATAATCTCTAGATGTAAATGTAAGATATTAGTTACCTTCCTCTAGAGAATGTTCATTATTGGAGGAAGATATTAGTGAACTGCCACAGGGTTTTGTCCTTGACCACATTCTATACAAATGTATATCAATAATTGGGAAAATCATAAAAGCATGCTTAGTAAATTTATATATTTGATAAATCTGAAAAGCATTATAGACATTTTGACAGATTGGAAAAATTAGTTGAAAGTAGTGAGATTACATTTAACCAAAATATGTGTTAAGTTTTCATTTAAGTTCAGAGAATTGCAAAAGTACAGATTGGGTTAAGATTGAACCTCTTGGTATTAATGGGAAAACACTGTTTTGGTTGCGTTAGTACTGTCATGCCGCTCTTAAAAAAAACCTAAGAAGCATGTAGTTCACATGTATTGTCCAGGTCAGGAGTGGTGATCCACTAATTCTTCAGAGACAAGCTGAACTAGTGTGTTATGCTAGTTATGGGCATTACATTTTAAAGGACATTCATGTTAAAAGAACTTTCAAACATATAAAAGTAGAGAAAATAATATCATGAATGTCCACATACTCCTTTCTTAAGTTCAACAGTTATTAACAGTTTGCCGCTGCTTCATCCAGCTTCCTTTAGCTGTCTTGCTGGAGTATTTTAAAGCAAATTCCAGACCTTCTGTCATTTCACTCCTAAATACTTCAGTATGCATCGCTAAGAAAACATAGGTTTTTTTTTTGTTGTTGTTGTTTTTGTTTTTTGCTTTTTAGGGCCACACCCGCAGCATATGGAGGTTCCCAGGCTGGGGGTCGAATCAGAGCTGCAGCTGCCACCTACACCACAGCCACAGCAACGCTGGATCCTTAAATCACTGAGCAAGGCCAAGGATCGAACCTGCATCCTCATGGATCCTAGTCAGGTTCGTTAATCGCTGAGCCATGAAGGGAACTCTGCATGGGCATTTTCTTTACGTGTGTGTGTGTGTGTGTGTGTGTGTGTGTGTGTGTGTGTGTGTGTGTGTGTATGCTGTACCTGCAGCATGTAGAAGTTCCTGGGCCAGAGATCAAACCTATGCCAAAGCAGTAACCAGAGCCACAGCAGTGGCTAAGGTATATACAATTAAACTTTGAACTGTAATGTAATGATGTTCAAACACAAGAGAATTATAGCACTAAACTCAGGATCATTGTGCTGATTATGAAATCTCTTTTGAAGTTTACCATTGCTTTTTCCGACAAAGAAACCCTTTACTTTCAAAAATAAAGATTCCATTCAATATCTTTAGAAGTCGATTTATTCAGTATTTTCTAAAGACTAATGATGGGTAAATTTAGATAGGTAGATATATATATATATATAGAAATATAGATAAAATATATGTAACTACTTCTCAAGAAACTGCAGGTTTATAATTTTGACTATATAAAAATATGAAATTTCTGCATGACAAAGATAACATGAACAATGTTCTTTTCTTTCTTTTTTTTTTTTTTTTGGTCTTTTTGCTTTTTCTAGGGCTGCTCCCACGGCATATGGAGGTTCCCAGGCTAGGGGTGTAATCTGAGCTGTAGCCCTGGCCTATGCCAGAGCCAGAGCAACGTGGGATCCGAGCTGCATCTGCGACCTACACCACAGCTCACGGCAACGCCGGATACTTAACCCACTGAGCAAGGCCAGGTATTGAACCCACAACCTCATGGTTCCTAGTCGGATTTGTTAACCACTGTGCCATGACGGGAACTCCATGAACAATGTTCTTAAAATCCAATAAACGGGAAAAATATTTGCAATGCATACAACAGTGGGTTAACATTGTAAATATACAAAGTGTTCCTAGAAATCAATATGTAAGTAAAATAAATCAATAGAAAACTCTAGGTAAAGTATATGAACAGACATAGAAAAAACAAATATGAATTGTTAGTAGACAAGATGCTCAATCTCATTTATAAATAAAGACATTCACAGAAAACAATATTGAGATAGTATGCGTCTGTGACCTATACCACAGCTCACGGCAACACCAGATACTTAACCCACCGAGTGAGGCCAGGGATTGAACCCGTGTGCTCCTGTGTGCTAGTTGGGTTTGTTAACTGCTGAGCCATGATGGAAACTCTGAAAAAATTTAACAAATTGGAAAAAGGCTAAATGTCTATCAAAATGGAGCTGTTTAAATAAATTATAGTGTATGTATGTAATGGAATACTTACATAGCTATTAAAATGAATACTCTATATTGTTGATATGGAGGAATGTCTAATAAATATTAGGTACAAAATCTTAGGAGTAGAGTGTAATTTATGTAAAAGAATACACATAAATCTAAATACCTGTATATATCTAGTTTATTTCTTGAAGGGTACTCAAGAATATAATACTATATTAATGTATTAAATATGATTACCTCTAAGGAGTGGCACAATTGTTGAGAAGGGATGGAGAGAAGAAGTGAGAAAACTCTGTAGTATTTTAATCTTTCTTCCGTCTCTTTCTCCTTTTATCAAGGTCATGCATTACTATTGTAACAACTAGTCTTAAAATATTATGTCAAGTTCTCATCTTAAAGTTGGATAGTGTGGAAATAATGTATTTCTCAGACTTGAAGTTAAAAACATCACAACTTCCATACTTTGGTAAGTAACTGATGTTGATTTTTGGTGTATATAAACCAACTTTCTGTTGATATGTTTTTTAAGAAAAAATCATCAGAAAGTAGATGGCACGTTCCTAAGACAGAACTTAATCCATGGTAGATGCTCAGTATATATGTTAGCTATTGCTGTTATTATTAATTCTTGATTGTTATCATTCTTCCACCAACTTGCTGCATGACCTTATCTCTGGGCCTCATTTTTTGTGCTTCAACTGCATAAGAAGTGGAGGAGTCAGACTAAATAATATATTCTGTGACCCTTTGGCACAGAGTTTCCTCATCTCCCGCCCTGTTCCACCTGTCTGTTTTATAGTAGAGGGTATGCTATGGATTACCTAGCAGATTTCTGGCTGCTCCTCAAGGAGTCCACCCTGAGTTACAAGAGGCTCAAACATATCACTGGGTAATAAAAGGCCCCCTCTAGCTGGGTGTTATATTGTGATCTGTTCTTGAAGTTAAAATTAAAGATATTTTTCACTTAAAATGATGAGGAAAGACTTGTAAGGTCATATAATCAAGAAGCTTCTTGACTTTGGGGGCAACAGTGAACCTATTTTCTTCTAATGTGAAGGGAAGTGAGGAGGAGGAAGAAGAAATCTCAAAGTAAGAAAAGTGCTGCAAAATACTCAGCAGCCCTTTTGGTACAGTTCAGGCTTGCCTACCAGCTTGACTCCTTTCTTCCTAAAAGTTGTAAACTCAGGAAATTCATTGAGTGTTCCCCCTCCCCATGAAAATTCATCTGCATATTTATAATGAAAGTCATGGAATTTCAAGTTTTAAGGGTACTGAGAGGCCATGAGGAACAGTGGTTTTCATGATGAAACCCTACAACACAGAGGTATTCATGTGAGAAGATGGAATAAATATTACTGACTTATTAAATTAGGTGAAGGAATTCTGTCACTCATGGGGGAGCTGGAGTTCATTTTATTCCTTAGGGAAATTACTCTTCTTGATCCTCTGGAAAGGGAGGGTCCATCTCTCGCCAGTCTTTCTTGGCCCTTCCCTTATACAAAGGGCAAGGGTACAAGAATATTTCCCAATGTATTTAAAAACTACTTTGTCTGCTTCTGTGATTTTGGAGAGTTGCTTTAGGATAAGCGTAGATGAAGGAATCATAGTGGCCATGAGAGTGGGCCAAAGCAAATGGAATGTTTCATTCTTCCTCCAGTTCTGTAGTGATCTGATTATGACTGTTAGTTGATGTCGCCATCAAATTTTAGAAGTCTCTGCCATATCTGCCATGTAAATTAGACAAATACCAATGACCTCAAATGAACTAATGAGCAGCTACCATGCAATGAGGACTTGTAGCATTGCATTATGTATTTCAACTGGGCAAATAAATTAAAGAGACCAAACAAAACTGCAGTTAAAACAAGGAAAATTATTAGGATTAGGACTGACTGGGGAAAAATTCAGGTCTTTCTGCTCTTTTCTTCTCCTTCTGTTTCCTTGTCTTAGATGTTTCTTTCTCCCTTGGCATAAGGCAGGCGAAAGATGTTTGTGAAGTTAAATAAAATCATCAGGATCTTGACATTTATGACGATAAGAACAAGCCCTTCAATCAGTGATACTAAACACCGTAAGCACCCAGGCACTCTGTCATTAAATGGAGATGATTTTCTGCTGCAGTGAGTCAGGATGCTGGCCACACATTACTTAAGCAGTAAAGATAAGGTGTTTCATTTAATGTCAAATCATCTTTTCTATCATTTGCCCTCTGCCTCAAATTATTCCAAACACGGGCAGTTGCTCTTCTCAAGTTCTGAGCTTTCTCCAAGCTTTATCTGAAAGGTATTTCTTTTTTGTTTGTCTGTTTGCTTTTTAGGGCTAAACCCACAGCATATGGAAGTTCCCAGTCTGAGGGCTAAATCAGATCTGAAGCTGCCGGCCTATCTACACTATAGCCACAACAACACAAGATCCAAGCCACATCTTCGACCTACACCATAGCTCATGGCAACACTGGATCCTTAACCCACTGAGGAAGGCCAGGGATTGAACCTGCGTCCTCATGTATACTGGTCAGGTTCATTACCACTGAGCCATGATGAGAACTCCTTTTTTTTTGAAAGGTATTTCCATATAACAAAAAGAATGAAAAGATTAAAACTACTTATCAATAGGAATAGCTTCCATGTGCTATATGGCAAGTGGTATATTAGAAGCTTTCTAATACTTCATTTATTCCTCATATCAACCCTAGGAGATTAGCTTACTTGTTCCTATTTTATGCTTAGGAAAATTTAGATACAGAGAAGTAAAATATTTTAACTGAGGTCACTCAGCTAGTAAGTTGGAATCTACATTCAGGTCTATGTTAAATCTAGATATGCTCTTCTAATGATACAGACTGCTGCTCCATAATCGCCACTGTGTGTATGTGTGTGTGTGAGACAGGAAGATGGAAAGAAAATAGTTTTATTGGGCTTAATACAGATATCCTCTGAGACAGAAACTAAAGTGGTTTCATGTATGACATGCAAAATGAATACTGAATGCCCTAAATCTCCCCAGAAGAGATGAGAGCTGGCTGGTCTTGCCTGCTGCCCATCTATTATAAATAATCCCCTGAGTTACAGACCCCAACTAAACCTAGACATCTGGTCCATGAAAACTGTAAGATAATACATGGGTGTTGTTTTAAGCCACTGTTTGCGGCAATAGAAAATTAACATAGTAAATTTGCCTTTTCTCTCATTCTTTTCAGGATTATGTGCACATGATGGTAAAGGAGTATGTGCAAGTAGGCAGAATAACATGGTCCACAGCATTATTCAGACTTGTGCTAGGGCAACGGTATTCACTTTAAAGAGTAGATTTTTAGCTACAGAGTAAAATCAATAAAATGTCAAAGATCACTTGCTAAAGTGATGTCTGGAGGAATTTAGTAATATCTGGCCTACAGCTTTGCTTTAAATCAGGGACTTATAATGTCTCAGCACTATACTACTCCTGAACTCCATCTTATTCATCAGCTCACTATTCATTTTAAAAACCAATTTACAAACATGACTCCAACTTTTAAGTATTCATTTCTATTTGACATTGTGGCTGCCCCTCACAAAATCACCATTTCCCCCTTTTAATCATCTCTCTTTCTGTTCTATCTGTCCCAAAGAGGAGCATTTTCCTTTCAGGTGTGTATCCGTATCTCAAATTCAATTTCATGCCTGGGGCATCTTGTCACTTCCTCTCTTGGAGTAGTAAAACTTATCTTTCTGCAAAGGAATTATGGGGGGAAGTATTTGTATATGTCATACTCCAAAAAATGTTTTAGACTATCAGCCTTAGTTTTGCAGTTATTGACTCTGAATAAAATTAGTGAACTTGCATTTTCTCAAATTTCCGTCTTCCTTGATTTTCCCTAGATTGTGGTTTTTTTGACTGCCATCTCTTATATTTTCTATGTAGAAAAGAACTCTGTGAAATGTGTAATTAGGTCCTTCACGAGAAGTCCATCTGGCCAATTCAGTCTCCTTGCCAAAGAAAGCCCATAGTAGTGAACTCTGGGTGTTTTTGCAAGGTTGTTCTTTGATTTGTACTCCAAAGACAGAAGATAATCCTATTCGGATGTGGTGAGTCTTTAAAAAGTAAGCTTCCATGGAAAAGTTATGCTGTTTTTATATGTTTCTGGTTAATGTAATTCTTTAAAACTATTTTATTTTAAAAATTTAGGAGAAAAACTCAAGTGCAACAAGATCAATGGTTTTGTTCAAGGGCAATCTTTTTTTTTTTTTTTAAAGGATTTAAGACTAGTGAAAAAAATGTTGTGTCAGAACACAGTCACTGGGTTGCTAAGGAGTATAGAATAATATAAGACATCTATGCATTGAAATCAAGATTGTCATCTAGAAAGACAATGAGATCCATCCCATTAATGGAAATATGTAATTAAGAAGCTGCTGGATGTCAGTCTGTAGCAAGAAACATGGCTTGGGCTCTTGACTCCTATAGACTGGCAGTCTTGTCACTGCCTCCTGGCCCATGGTGGGGGTGGTACAGATACAAATACAAGAGGAAATCAGTCTCCTGCCCTCATGGAATATTTGATGCTTGAGACTTCAGTCCAAGTTATATGAATAAGTAGATAAGAATGGTACTTTCCTCCTGGACTATAATCTTTTTCAGTTTCAGTAAATGAGTTTTTGCTGGCCCTATTAACTAAAGCAATAATTACAAATTAAGGGGAAAATGGTCTGACTTTATTGCTAATTCTGCTGCTATCTAGTCTGAATATATGATGAATGCTTCCTCTATCACTTGTATAGTTTTGTGCAGTTTATATATCACATGTATTATCTAATTTTAATTTTCGTTCTTAAAACAATACTGGAAAGTCAATATAATATGCAGGGGGAGTGTTATCCTATTTTTTACCAATGAGGAAACTGATGGTCAGAGACAGTTTAGTACCTCACACAAGGTCACACAACTATCAAAATGGAGGGAAGATAGACTTTAACGAGTCTTAATGAAGAATCCCAGTAATATGTGTATACACAGAGACTGACATACTTGTGTTTATGTGCACACAGACACACATAATTTTCTTTTTACTTGGCAACCTAAACATATTTCCTTTGGGGCTAGACAAATACAGATGATGACTGGGCTAGCTGCCCTCCTAAAAATGCATTGCCTATGATCCAGGGAAAGAAAATGCCATTTTTCTCTGCTACGTGGTGGTGCGAACATTAGGAACAGTCTAATGGCCTGACATAAGATCTTGATTTTTCTGCTTTGAGGAGCACATTGTTGGGATGGGATAGGGTGAGATTTGGGCATGGATACCCATCCTTTTTTTTTTTCCTAGCCCCAGATGCTCAGGTTGACTATAGTGTCAGGTCCAAATTAGAGTTTCCCTATTTAGTTGAATGTTAACGTGAATCAATTTAAGACTATTACTGAGACTCTAGATACAAGAAAGAAATAAAAACATATATCATGCCAGTTTTCCATCCTTCTCAATCATACACCCACCCATTTTCTTTTTCTTTTAACTTAATTTAATTTTTAAAATTATTTCCCCAATACAATTTTTTTTCTACTGTACAGCATGGTGACCCAGTTACACATACATGTACACATTCTATTTTCTCATATTATCATGCTCCATCATAAGTGACTAGACATAGTTCCCAGTGCTACACAGCAGGATTTCATTGCTAATCCATTCCAAAGGCAATAGTTTGCATCTATTAACCCCAAGCTCCCAATCCACCCCACTCCCTCCCCCTTGGCAACCATAAGTATATTCTCTAAGTCCATGATTTTCTTTTCTATGGAGAGGTTCATTTGTGCTGTATATTAGATTCCAGATATAAGTGACATCATATGGTATTTATCTTTCTCTTTCTGACTTACTTCACTCAGGATGAGAGTCTCTAGTTCCATCCATGTTGCTGCAAATGGCATCATTTCATTCTTTTTTATGGCTGAGTAGTATTCTATTGTGTATATATACCACATCTTCCTAATCTGATCGTCTGTCAGTGGACTTTTGGGTTGTTTCCATGTCTTGGCTATTGTGAATAGTGCTGCAATGAACATGCGGATGCATGTGTCTTCTTCTTCTTCTTCTTCTTCTTTTTTTTTTTTTTTTACTATTTCTTGAGCTTTTTCTTTCTTTTTTTTTTTTTTGTCTTTTCTATGGCTGCACTCATGGCATATGGAGGTTCCCAGGCTAGGGGTCTAATCGGAGCTGTAGACACCAGCCTACACTATAGCCACAGCAACGCAGGATCCAAGCCGCATCTGCGACCTACACCACAGCTCATGGCAACGCCGGATCCTTATCCCACCGAGCGAGGCCAGAGATAGAACCGGCAACCTCATGGTTCCTAGTCGGATTCGTTAACCACTGCACCACGACGGGAACTCCACATGTGTCTTTTTTAAGGAACGTTTTGTCTGGATATATGCCCAGGAGTGGGATTACTGGGTCATATGGTAGTTCTATGTATAGATTTCTAAGGTACCTCCATACTGTTCTCCATAGTGGTTGTACCAGCTTACATTCCCATCAACAGTGCAGGTGGGTTCCCATTTCTCCACACCCCTTCCAGCAATTGTTATTTGTGGACTCATTAATGATGGCCATTCTGACTGGTGTGAGGTGGTATCTCATGGTAGTTTTGATTTGCATTTCTCTAATAATCAGGGATGTTGAGCATTTTTTCAAGTGCTAGTTGGCCATCTGTATATCTTCCTTGGAAAAATGTCTTCTTCAGGCCTTCTGCCCATTTTTCAAGTGGGTTGTTGGCTTTTTGGCTGTTGAGTTGTACAAGTTGCTTGCATATTTTAGAGATTAAGCTCTTTTCAGTTGCATCATTTGAAACTATTTTCTCCCATTCTGTAAGTTGTCTTTTTGGTTTCTTTTTGGTTTCCTTTGCTGTGCACAAGCTTGTCAGTTTGATTAGGTCCCATTGGTTTATTTTTGCTTTGATTTCTGGTGCTTTGGGAGACTGACCTGAGAAACTATTCATAAAGTTGATGTCAGAGAATGTTTTGCCTATGTTCTCTTTGAGGAGTTTGATGGTGTCTTGTCTTACATTTAAGCCTTTTTTTTTTTTTGTCTTTTTTGCTATTTCTAGGGCCGCTCCCGCGGCATATGGAGGTTCCCAGGCTAGGGGTCGAATCGGAGCTGTAGCCGCCGGCCTATGCCAGAGGCACAGCAACGCGGGATCCGAGCCGCGTCTGCAACCCACACCACAGCTCACGGCAATGCCGGATTGTTAACCCACTGATCAAGGGCAGGGATGGAACCCACAACCTCATGGTTCCTAGTGGGATTCGTAACCACTGCGCCATGACGGGAACTCCTACATTTAAGTCTTAAAGCATTTTGAGTTTAGTTTCATGCATGATGTGAGGGTATGTTCTAGTTTTATTGATTTGCATGCAGCTGTCCAGGTTTCCCAGCAATACTTGCTGAATAGACTTTCTTTTCCCCATTTTATGTTCTTGCCTCCTTTGTCAAAGATTAATTGACCATAGGTGTCTGGGTTTATTTCTGGGTTCCCTATTCGGTTCCATTGGTCTGTCTGTCTGTTTTGGTACCAATACCACACTGTCTTGATGACTGTGGCTTTGTAATATTGCCTGAAGCCTGGGAGAGTTATGCCTCCTGCTTGGTTTTTGCTCCTCAGAATTGCTTTGACAATTCTGGGTCTTTTGTTGTTCCATATGAAATTTTGGATTGTTTGTTCTAGTTCTGTGAAAAATCTCCTGGGTAATTTGATAGGGATTGCATTGAATCTGTAGATTGCTTTGGGTAGTACGTCCATTTTTACAATATTAATTTTTCCAACCCAGGAGCATGGAATATCTTTCCATTTTCTTTACATCTTCTTTAATTTCCTTGATTAATGTTTTAATAGTTCTTGGCATATAAGTCCTTTACCTCCTTGGTCAGGTGTATTCCCAGGTATTTGATTTTTTGGGGTGCAATTTTAAAAGGTATTTTTGTATTCCTTTGCTAATATTTCATTGTTAGCATTCAGAAATGTGACTGATTTCTGAATGTTAATCTTATATTCTGCTGCTTTGCTGAATTCGTTGATGAGTTCAAGTAATTTTTGAGTTGAGGCCTTAGGGTTTTGTATATATAGTATCATGTCATCTGCATAGAGTGACAGTTTTACCTCTTCTCTTCCTGTTTGGATGCCTTTAATTTCTTTTGTTTGTCTGATTGCTGTGGCTAGGACTTCCAATACTATGTTGAATAACAGTGGTGCGAGTGGGCATCCCTGTCTTGTTCCGGATTTTAATGGAAAGGCTTTCAGCTTTTCTCCATTGAGTATTATATTTGCTGTGGGTTTGTCATAAATGGCTTTGATTATGTTAAGGAATGTTCACTCTATACCCACTTTGGTAAGAGTTTTGATCATGAATGGATGTTGGACTTTGTCAAATGCTTTTTCTGCATCTATTGAGATGATCATGTGGTTTTTGACTTTTCTTTTGTTAATGTGGTGTATGACGTTGATTGATTTGCATATGTTGAACCATCTTTGTCCACCTGGGATGAATCCCACCTGGTCATGGTGTATGATCTTTTTGATATGTTGCTGGATTCGGTTAGCTAAAATTTTGTTGAGAATTTTTGCATGTATATTCATCAAAGATATTGGTGGATAGTTTTCTTTTTTGGTGGTATCTTTGTCTGCTTTTGGAATGAGGGTGATGGTGGCATAGAATGTCTTTGGGAGTGTTCCTTCTTCTTTAACTTTTTGAAAAAGTTTAAGGAGGATGGGTATAAGTTCCTCTTTGAATGTTTGGTAGAATTTTGCCTGTGAAGTCATCTGGTCCTGGACTTTTATTTGTAGGGAGTGTTTTTATGACATACTCAATTTCATTTCTAGTTCAGTTGATCTATTTCTTCTTGATCCAGTTTTGGCAGGCTGTGTGTCTCTACAAAGTTGTCCATTTCTTCGAGATTGTCAAATTTATTGGCATATGATTGTTCATAGTATTCTCTTGTGGTTTTTTGTATTTCTATAGTATCCATTGTGATTTGTCCTTTTTCATTTCTTATTCTGTTTATTTGGGTTTTATCTCTCTTCTTCTTGGTGAGTCCAGCCACCCACCAATTTTCAACCATTCCACTGAACTAAGTGCTGAGAACATAATTTGAAATAAGAAAGATTTATGCTTCAGGGTTGAGGGATTTCCTCTGAATGAGGCCTACAAGAAAGAACAATGACAAGTAATGGGTTTGTGAATGGTCTTCAGTGCATTTCCTGTTTTCCAGTGAAGTATCCCTAACAGCCAAATAATGTAAACTCAAATCCCAGAGGAAGGGTTGAGCCATTTCTTTGAAGACTCATGTTTTACCTTAAAGATTCATATAAAAATCTGTATTGTGTGCTATAATATATGTGCATTTACTTTTGTAACCACTCCCTCTCTGTCAATATCTAGTAAAATTGCTGGTCCAAAGAGTGCTCCATGTTTATGCTGTGGTTTCAAGTAGCTCCCAGTACATTGCAAGGGGTACATGTGTCTCAGCTTAAGTAGCTTTGTAACTGAAGTACAAGGTCACACTTTTTGCTGTAAACTTGTATGGACCTTGTATGAATAAAGTCCCAGGTACTGGTCACTATCTGCTCCTGTTATATCATCAGTAAATCTCCACTTCCCACCTCCATCCAGCTTATTCTTCACAAGTGGCAAACACAATAGCTTTTTCCTTGCTATTATAAATAAAAATATTTCCTCGTTTTTTTTTTTTTCTGTCTTTTTAGGGCTGCACCGCCGCATATGGAGGTTCCCAGGCTGGGGGTCAAATTGGAGCAGTATCTGCTGGCCTACACCACAGCTACAGCAATGCAGGATTCGAACCGAGTCTTCGACCTACACCACAGCTCATGGCAACACCAGATCCTTAACCCACTGAGCAAGGCCAGGGATCAAACCTGCATCCTCATGGATGCTAGTCAGATTCGTTTCTGCTGAACCACAATGGGAACTCCCCAAATATTTACTCTTAATTGAGCCCTTACTATGTGTTAGGCAGTATGCTCAGTTTTTCTTTTCTTTTTTCTTATTGCTTTTTTAGGGCCACACCCACAGCATATGAAAGTTCCCAGGCTACGGGTTGAATGGGAGCTATAGCTGCTGGCCTGTGCCACAGCCATGGCAACACCAGGTCCGAGCCGTGTCTGTGACCTACACCACAGCTCACAGCAACTTCAGATCCTTAACCCACTGAGTGAGGCCAGGGAAGAACCTGCAACCTCATGGTTCCTAGTTGGATTTGTTTCTGCTGTGCCAGTATGGGAACCCCTCAGTTTTTCATAGATAAGTCTCATTTAATCTTAAAATCCAGTTCATAGAGGAAACATTATGGAAAAAAATTATTGACTTATAGTTACCATACAATATTATATTAGTTTAAGTTTACAACATACTGATTCAATATTGTTATACATTTTGAAATGATAACCAAAGTAAGACCAGTTATCACTTGTCAGCATGCAAATTTGTTATAATATTATTTTGTTTGGTTTCTTTTTTTTATTGAAGAATAGTTGATTTACAGGGTCATGTTAATTATAGGTATACAGCAAAGTAATTCGCTTATACATTGTCTTTTTCAGATTCTTTTCCCTTATAGGTTATTATAAAATATTGAGTAGAGTTCCCTGTGGTATAAGTAGGTCCTTGTTGATTATTTATTTTATTTATTTATTGTCTTTTTAGGGCCCCACCTGTGTCATATGGAAGGTCCCAGGCAAGGGGTCAAATTGGAGCTGCAACTGCTGACCTACACCACAGCCACAGCAATCCAGGATCTGAGCTGTGTCTGCGACCTACACCACAGCTCATAGCAATGCCAGATCCTTAACCCACTGATTGAGGCCAAGGATCGAACCCACATCCTTATAGTTAATAGTCGGGTTCATTACTGCTGAGCCAGATGGGACCTCCTGGTTATATATTTTATAGTAGTGTCTATTTGTTAATACCATCCTATTTATTTATTTATTTATTTTTTGCTTTTTAGGGCTACACTTGCGGCATGTGGAGGTTCCCAGACTAGGGGTTGAATTGGAGCTGCATCTGCCAGCCTGTGCCACAGCCACAGCCGCCAGAGATCTGAGACATGTCTGTGCCCTCACCACAGTTCACAGCAACGCCAGATCCTTAACGTACTGAGCAAGACTAAGGATTGAACCTGCATCCTCATGGATACTAGTCGGGTTCATTACCACTGAGCCACAATGGGAACTCCCTTCCACTGCAATTTTTTGGAAGAGTTTCTGAAGGATAGGTGTTAACTCTTCTCTAAAGAGAAGAATTTGTGAAGCTGTCTGTTCCTGGATTTGGTAGAATTTGTGAAGCTGTCTGTTCCTGGATTTTGTTTGTTGAGAGTTTTTTTGTTTTTGTTTTGCTTTTTAGGGCCAAACCTGTGGCACAGGGAAGTTCCCAGGCTAGGGGTCGAGTCAGAGCTACAGCTGCTGACCTACACCACGGCCACAGCAATGCAGGATCCATGCTGCAGCCTACACCACAGCTCATGGCAACATGGCAACGCCACGTCCTTATCCAGTGAGTGAGGTCAGGGATCGAACCTGCATCCTCATTGATCCTAGTTAGGTTCGTTACCACTGAGCCATGATGGGAACTCCCTGTTGGGAATTTTTAAGTCAACAAATCAATTTCAGTACTGGGAATTTGTCTGTTCACATTTCCTATTTCTTTCTGGTTTGGTCTTGGAAGATTGTACTGTTCTAAGATTTTATCCTTTTATTTTTTTTTTCTGTGTTGTCCATTTCATTGGCACATAGTTGCTTGTAGTAATTGCTTATGATCCTTTGTATTTCCGTGGAGTCAGTTGTAACTTCTCCTTTTTCATTTTTTTCTTTTTAGGGCTGCCTCTGTGGCATATGGAAGTCCCCAGGCTAGGGGTTGAATTGGAACTGCAGCTGCTGGCTACAGCCCCAGCCCCAGCCGCACTAGAGCCGAGCTGCATCTGCAACCTATGCCACAGGTTTTGGCAACATCAGATCCTTTACCTGTTGAGAGAGGCCAGAGATTGAATCTGCGTCCTCATGGATACTAGTCAGGATCTTAACCTGCTGAGCCACAACTGGAACTCCCTCCTTTTTCAGTTTTTTTTTTAATTGATTTGGGGTCACTCCCCTTTTTTCTTTTTTTTTGTTTATAATGATTTTCATTTTTTCCCATTATGGCTGGTTTACAGTGTTCTGTCAGTTTTCTACTGTACAGCAAGGTGACCCAGTTACACATACATGTACACATTCTTTTTTTCTCACATTATCATGCTCCATCATAAGTGACTCACTCGCCTTTTTTCTTGATGAATCTGGCTAAAGGCTTGTCAATTTTGTTGACCTTTTCAAAGAACCAGCTTTTAGTTTCATTGATCTCTTCTATTGTTTTTTCATTTCTATTTCATTTATTTCTGCTCTGATCTTTATGATTTCTTTCCTTCTACTAACTTTAGGTTTTTTTTATTCTTCTTTCTCTAGTTGCTTTAGGTGTAAGGTTGGGTTGTTTATTTGAGATTTCTCTTGTTTCCTGAGGTAAGATTGTATTGCTATAAACTTCCCTCTTAGAACTGCTTTTGCTGCCCCCCATAGGTTTTGGATCATCATGATTTTCTTTTTTTTTTTTTTTTTTTTCCCCTTGGTTTTTTAGGGCCACCACATATGGAGGTTCCCAGGCTAGGGGTCTAATTGGAGCTGTAGCCACTGGCCTACGCCAGAGCCACAGCAACGTGGGATCCGAGCTGCGTCTGCAACCTACACCACAGCTCACGGCAATGCCGGATCCTTAACCCACTGAGCAAAGCCAGGGATTGAACCCGTGTCCTCATGGATGCTAGTCGGGTTTGCTAACTGCTAAGCCATGATGGGAACTCCCATTATTTCATTTTCATTTGTCTTTAGGTATTTTTTGATTTTCTATTTGATTTCTTCAGTGACCCATTGGTTGGTTAGTACCATATTGTTTAGTCTTCATGTGTTTGTGTTTTTTTTGGCAGCTTTTTTTCCCTTGTAGTTGATTTCTAGTCTAAGGGCATTGTGGTTGGAGGAGATGCTTGATATCATTTCAATTTTATTCAATTTCCTGAGCCTTGTTTTGAAGCTCAGGATGTGATCTGTCTTGGAGAATGTTCCATAGGCACTTGAAAAGAATGTGTATTCTGCTGCTTTTGGATGGGTTGCTCTATAAATATCAATTAAGTCCATGTGGTCTAATTTGTCATTTAGGACCTATGTTTGTGTTGATTTTCTGTCTGGATGACCTTTACATTGATGTTTATGGTATTAAAGCCTCCCATTATTATTGTGTTACTGTCAGTTTTTCCTTTTATGTCTGTTAACACTTGCTGTATATATTGAGGTGCCTCTATGCTGGGTGCATATATATATATTTACAGTTGTTATGTCTTCTTGGATTGATCTCTTGACCATTATGTAATGTCCTTCTTTGTCTATTGTATCAGTCTTTATTTTGTCTAAGTATTGATACTCTAGCTTTCTTTTGATTTCCATTTTCATGGAATACTTTTTTCAATCCCCTCGCTTTCAGTATATATGCATCCTTAAATCTGAAGTGGGCCTCTTGTAGACAACATATTTATGGGTCATGTTTTTGTTGTGAGCCTCATGGGAAGTCCAATTTATGGGTCATGTTTTTATATCCATTCAGCCACTCTATGTCTTTAGGTTGGAACATTTAATCCACTTATATTTAAGGTAATTGTTGATATGTATGTTCTTATTGCCATTTTCTTAATTGTTTTGGGTTTAGTTTTTGTAGTTCTTTTTTCCCCTTCCTCTTATGTTTTTGTCTCCTGTGATTTGATGACTACCTTTAGTGTTGTGTTTGGATTCCTTTTTCTTTTTTGTTTGTATATCTGTTACTGATTTTTGGTTTGCAATTACCGTGAGGTTTTTGTATAGCAGTCTCTATATATATATGGTTGTTTTAAGTTGCTGATTTCTTTTTTTAAATAAATTTTACTGAAGTCGTTGACTTAAAAAGTTCTATTAGTTTCAAATATATATCAAAAATAAATCAGTTACACATATACATATATCCATTTCTTTTCAGGTTTTTTTCTTCCATATAGGTTATTACACAATATTGAGTAGATTACCCTATGCTATATGGTAGATTCTTGTTACCTATCTATTTTATATATGGTGGTGTGTATATGTCAGTCCAAATCCCCTAATTTGTCCCTTGTCCACCCCCACATTTCCCCTTTGGTAATTGTAAATTTGGTTTCAGAATTTTAAGTTGCACATTTCTTTTTTTTTTTTTTTTTTTTTTTTTGTCTTTTTGCCTTTTCTAGGGCCACTCCCAAGGCATATGGAGGTTCCCAGGCTAGGGGTCTAACTGGAGCTGTAGCCTCTGGCCTACGCCAGAGCCACAGCAATGCAGGATCCGAGCCGCGTCTGCAACCTACACCACAGCTCACGGCAATGCCAGATCCTTAACCCACTGAGCAAGGCCAGGGATGGAACCTGCAACCTCATGGTTCCTAGTCAGATTCGTTAACCACTGAGCCACAACAGGAACTCCAAGTTGCACATTTCTTAATTTAAAAAGCATTTTAAATATCTAGCATTTGTACTCTCCTTATGATTACTGGTTTTGATATCATATCTGTGTGTGGATGATTTCCTGACTTTACCATATGTTTGCTTTCACTGGTGAGCTTTTCCATTTGTAATTTTTTTTCACTTTTGGCTGCACCTGCGTTATAGGGGGGTTCCTGGCATAGGGGTCAAATCAGAGCTGTAGCCACTGGCCTATGCCGCAGCCACAGTAACGTTGGATCCAAGCCACATCTGCAGCCTACACCATAGCTCACGGCAATGCTGGATTCTTAACCCACTGAGCAAGGCCAGGGATTGAACCTGTGTCCTCATGGATACTAGTCAGATTTGTTTCCTCTGAGCCATGATGGAAACTCCCCATTTGTAATATTCTTGTTTCTAGTTGTGGTCTTTTCTTTTCCTCTTTAGAGAAGTTCCTTTTTGTTGTAAAGTTGATTTTTTTGTGCTTAATTCTTTTTGTCTTTTGCTTGTTTTGATTTTTTCATCAAATCTAAACAAGAGCCTTGCTGGATAGAGTATTCTTGGTTGTGGGTTTTTCCTTCTCACTCTCAGTCTATCATCCCACTCCCTTCTGACTTACAGAATTTTTGCTGAAAAATCAGCTGATAGTCTTATGGGGTTTCCCTGGTATGTTATTTGTTATTTTCCCTTGTTGCTTTTAATATTTTCTCTTTTGTCTTTAGTTTTTGATTGCTATGTTTCTTGGCATGCACCTCCTTGGGTTAATTCTGTATGGGACGCTATACTTCCTGGACTTGAGTGACTGTTTCCTTTTCCATGTTAGGGAAGCTTTCAGCTATTATCTCTTCAAATATTTTCTCAGGCCCCTTTCTCCCTCTTCTCCCTCTGGGATTCCTATAATGTGAAATTCAATGCTTTTAACATTGTTCCACAGGTCTCTTAAACTATCCTCATTTCTTTTAATTCTTTTTTCTTTATTCTGTTCCATGGAAGTGATTTCTACCACTTTGTCTTCCAGCTTACTTATTCATTCTTCTGCCTCAGTTATTTTGGTATTGATTCCTTTTAGTGTATTTTTCATTTCAGTTATTTTACTCTTCAACTCTATTTTGTTTTCCTTTATATTTTCTAATTCTTTGTTTAAAACTTCTTATAACTTCTTGTTCTGTGCATCCATTCTTTTCCTGAGTTCTTTGATCATCTTTATAATCATTACTCTGAAACTTTTCTCAAGTAGATTACCTGTCTCCACTTCATTGTTCTCTGGGTTTTTATCTTGTTCCTTCTTTCAGAACATATTCCTTTGCTGTCTCATTTTGTTTAAATTTCTCTTTGTATGTATATGTGTGTAGTATGTTAGTTACATTTCTTGACCTTGGAGAAGCTGCCCTCTGGTACGGGATGTCTTATGTGCCCTAGCAGTACTCTCCCCTCTTATCACTCAAGGGCCAGAGACCAGCTGATCCCTGGGTAGGTTCTGACCTATGTTTGTGGACTAAGTTCTGCAAGCTGACGGATATAATTTTCTTGCTTCTAGTGTCTGCTCCCTGGTAGATGAGGCATGTGCAGGCTTCCTGGCAGGAGGGAGTAGAGGTGGGTCTTGGGCCTGTGTTGGAGAGGGTCATGTCAAGGGTGTGTGTAGAGGTGGCTGATGGCTCAGGATGACTTTAAGCAGCCTATCTGCTGATGGGTGGGGTCATGTTCCCACCTTATTGGTTGTTTGGCCTGATGTGTCCCAACATTGGAGCCTGTAGGCTGATGGGTGGGGCCATGTCTTGGTGCTAATGACCCAAGCAAGATTTCTGCCTCCAGGAAGAGTTCACATAGATAAACACTCCCCAGTGTCCGCCACCAGCTTTTATTACCAGAGAGAGCCACATCCTTTCCCTGCCTCCCCTGGAGACCCTCCAAGACCAGAAGGTAGGTCTAGGCCAGCCTCTTATGAAGTCACTGCTTTTGCCCTGTATCCCAGTGCATGTGAGACATTGTGTGCATCCTTTAAGAGTGGAGTCTCTGTTTCTGCCAGTCATGTGGAACTCCTGCAGTCAAGTCTCACTGGCTTTCAAAATCAAATGCTCTGGGTGCTCCTCCTCCCAATGCCAGTGGAGAGCCTGATGTGGAACTCAGAACTCTTACTCTTGTGAGGTAGCTTTTATGATATAATGATTTTCCAGTTTGTGGGTCTCCCAGAGATTTGGTTATCTTATGAGTGTGCCTCTCCTTCTGTCTCATTGTGTTTTTTTTTTTTTCTTTATGTCTTTGGTTGTAGACTGTCTTTTTTTGGTAGATTCCAGTCTTTTTAATCAATAGCTTTTCAGTAGTTAGTTGTGATTTTGGTGTTCTCGTGAGGGGAGGTGAGCCCAAGGTACTTCCACTCTGCCATCTTGTCTTAATTCTGGCAATTACAATATTATTGACAATATTCTGTATTTGTACATTACATACCCATGACTTATTTATCTCATGACTGGAAGTTTGTATCTTTTTAATCCCTTTCACCTATTTCATCTGCCCTCCAACCTTTCCCCTCTGGGAACCACCAATTTTTTCTCTATGAGTCTGTTTCTGTTTGTTGTTGTTGTTGCTCATTTGTTTTTTTGGATTCCACATATAAGTGAAATTGTAAAATATTTATTTTTCTCTGATTTATTTTAGTTAACCTTATACACTCTGGGTCTGTCCATATTGCTGCAAATAACAAGATTTCATTCTTTTTTTATGGCTAAGTACTATTTCATTGTATGTGTATATGTGTATATCTATGTCTCTGTCTGTCTGTCTATCTATATATCTATCTACCTATCACATCTTCTCAATTCATTTATTTATGGAAGGACATTTATGTTTCATCTGTACCTTGAGTATTATAAATAATGCTGCAATCAACACGGTATACATATATCTTTTCAAATTAGTGTTTTCATTTCCTTCAGATAAATACCCCAAAGTGGAATTTCTGGATCATATGGTAGTTCTATTTTTAGTTTTTTGATGAAAATTAATACTGTTTTTCAGAGTGGCTGCACCAATTTACATCCCTACCAACAGTGTGTGAAGATTCCCTTTTCTCCCTGACTTTGCCAACACTTGTTTCTTGTCTTTTTGATAGATAGCACTCATATTAACGGGTGTGAGGTGATATGTCACTATGGTTTTTAAGTGCATTTCCCTGATGATTAGTAATTTGAGCACATTTTTGTGCCTTTTGTCCATCTGTATGTCCTTTTTGGAAGAATGTCTGTTCAGATCCTCTACCCATTTTTAATTTTTTTTTTAATATTGAGTTGTATGAGTTCTTTATATATTTTGGATATTAACCTCTTATCAGACACATTGTTTGCAAATATGTTCTCCCATTCTGTAGGTTGACTCTTTGTTTTGTTTATGGTTTCCTTCACTGCATAAAAACTTTTCTCGTTTGGTATAGTTCTATTTCTTTTTGTCTATTTTTGCTTTTGTTTCTCTTTCTTGGGGAGACATTTAACAAGGATGTGAAAAACCTGTACTGTGAAAACTATAAGACATTGAGGGAAAAAGATTGAAGAT
Source organism: Sus scrofa (assembly GCF_054392235.1). Classification (NCBI taxonomy): domain Eukaryota; kingdom Metazoa; phylum Chordata; class Mammalia; order Artiodactyla; family Suidae; genus Sus; species Sus scrofa. The sequence continues at coordinate 122,978,992 of NC_139401.1, forward strand.
GACACAAATAAATGGAAAGATATACTGTGCTCGTGGGTTTGAAGAATCAATATTGTTAAAATATCTATACTACCCATGCAATCTACAGTTTCACTGCAATTGCCAGCAAAATATCAGTGGCATTTTTCACAGAACTAGAACAAATAATCCTAAAATTTGTGTGGAAATACAAAAGACCCAAAGTAGCCACAGAATCTTGAAAAAGAACAAAGCTGAAAAGTGTCATTCTTTCAGACTTGAAACTGTGCTATAGAGCTACAGTAATCAAGACAATATGATGGTACCAACACAAAAACAGATACGTAGATCAATGGAGCAGAATAAAGAGCCCAGAAATAAACCCACATATATATGGCCAATTAATCTATGACAAAGGAGGCAAAAATATACAATTGGGAAAAGACAGTCTTTTTAATAATTGGTGCTGGGAAAACTGGGCAGCTACATGGAAACAAATGAAACTGGACCACTTTCTTATGCCATATGAAAAATAAACTCAAAATGGTTAGGACTTGAAGTCATAAAATGCCTAGAAGAAAACATAAGCAATATGCTCTTTAACTTCAGCCTTAGCAATTTTTTTGGATATGCCTGTAAAGGCAAGTGCAATAAAAACAAAATTAAATAAATGGGACTAAACACTGTTATAATCACTATTTTCCAAATTAGGAAATGGAATCCGACGTACAAGTAAAGTTAAATTTTATGATAAAACAGGAAGTTTCAAAAAATGTTTCAAATATGCTCCTGGTCTCTGAGGGCTTCACTCCCAGGCTGCTGGGGTTGCATAATACCTTTTCTTTACCATAGGAGCATTGGGTTAAAATAATTGCAGAAACAGTAGACTAGGTGATATTTGAGGTTCTCTTCAGCTCTAACATTCTATAATTTCATTGACCTTCTTTGCATTTAATTATGTTGATTTTTCTTCCTATTCTTTGCTCAGCTGAAAAATACACCCCTCTTTTGTCCATGCACAGGAGATGGAGTATTGAATAGAGAGCACCATAACAAATCCTTGTGATTATTCAGATGTCACTCTAAAATATTTATCATCTTGGTAAATCTTAAGCTATCACAACAGCTCATAGTGCAACAATGAATATCATGCTCACACCACTAAAATAGATATAACTGAGAATGATGCTTGTTAATCTCATAATGATTCTGTTCTCAAGGGACTTGCAATTCTTTTCCTTTATGCTGCTTGATTGCCTACCACATCCTGCAGGTTTGGGTAGCCTCTTCTTTGGTCTCATGTAATATATGATAGTCACAAACTGTGATGTAGCCGTCATCATGCCAATCAAGAATGCAAATAGAGAGCTAACTGACTGTGTGATCTGAATTTTCTGCTTGTTTAGAAGGATATAAACATGGGGAGAATATGGAGCTGTTGTGTAATGGCTTAAAAGTAATCAGACTTTTCATTCAAATTAAGTCAGAAAAGGTTATTTCAACATTTCACTATCCCTTTCATTTAACAAGATTTTTCTTCAATTACTAAGCTACTTACTGAATAATACCTATAATTTTTTAAATGGAAAAAATCAGTAATTAGAACCATTTCATTTGAAAAACCTGAACATAAGATTTTAATATTCAGACATTATCCTGATCTTCAATAATATACATTCTGCAGAATGGTCCTGGGTACCTGTTCTTTTGCTAATGCTGGATTGGCATGTATTGCACTCCTAGATTATCAATTGGCATTGATTTAGAAGAAGTGAGAGTGACAAAATCTAAACTAGAGAGTTATTTCTCTTTGGTGATTTAAAAGACAGATCAGTTTCTTATGTTTATCATTATAAATCTATAGTCTCTTCATGTAGCAGATGTAAGAGGTTAGCTTGAGGATGTACTGACCTGATGACATGCCCAAAAGTTGCTTTTTAGAACAAGCCCTGAGAATCAGTGTGTTTATGTATTATTTGTCTTTCTCAAAAACAGAATGTCTGATATACAAAATCATGACCTCCAGGGCCACAGAATGTGAATTCCTTTCTGCAGATTTAATTATTGCCTCAAGGGCTGAAGCAGGACATTGTCAAGTTATTTGCTTTCTTATCTTCACAGTCTTCCCCTACATAGACATAGCTTCCTTTGACTTTTTAGTGTTCAGAAACCATTTTTTTGCTGTTGTTTTTGCCCCAGAATATGTTCAAGTTAAGACTGCTCTATTATCTGTTTCTTTTACCTTCATCAAATTTTTTAATTGGACATTTTCAAGAATTTACCTCTTGTGGTTTAGAATACGACTCTATAACACTACATTGCAACTGCTGAAGTCATCTCTGTCACCTAATATTATATGGTGCCTTTGTTTGAATTGGAAATGGGCCCCCTCCTCATAGACACAGTTCCCTGCCAAGGTGCATGGCTTGGTGAATGGAGGAAGGACTGTGAATTTCAGCCTCCACTTACTCTTTCTGTTCAGTCTTAGTGCACTGAACAACCTACACAGCCATATGGGGCATCTTGTGCTTTGTATACCTAATACCAATCCCAAACTTTCCCTAAACCCTCATTAAATGTTTGACTTTGAATAGAGTTTTAGGTACAAGTCACTTTGGTTTCCTATCTGCTCTTCTAGGATTGACTATTGAACACTTCAACTTTCTCATTGGATCTTTTCTGCTAATTATTTCATGTTCTAAATAAAGCCCTGGTCCAAAGATTGAAACCATTACTAATCCTGCAGGGAGGGAGATGATTCGTTCTGATAAGAAATATTCCCATGCTCTAGCAATGGAATAGCTCTCTTATAAACCTTTCTTTTTTACAGCCTTTTCTCTAAATATATTAAACATGTTGAAACAATTATGGAGGAAAAACCTATGGATCTATTTATTGAATTATATTATTTGTTGTAGACAATAGGTAAATGTGTGATGCCTCAAAATGTTCTGAAATTACTATATGTTATAGTCACCAAAGATTTTATCCTTTGTGGGTCTGTAGCAGGAAGTACAATAAACATAAACTTGTTTTTTTCCTACATAAAATCATCAGCAGTGGAATCCCCTGTATCTGCATAGTAGCAGTAGGCAAGGATAGTCCATTTTCATCAGTCTTGTAGTGTAGCGTAATTATTTTCAAGACTGACCATGTTTGGAATTACCTAAGTAAATCACCAAAAAAAGGTTCCTACCCTTTGTTTTAGTTTATTCCCAATTAATAAAATCACAGATTCATATCTGCTAAAGGTAGAATGAGCCTTAGAAATGATGCAACCAAGTTTCCTAAGTTTATACTGGATGCAGCTGGAACCCAGTGAGGGAAAAGTGACTTGCCCAAAGTCATACAAAAGAAGAGTGATACTAGAACACAGGTCTTCAGGTTCCCTATCCAGGGCTTGCTCTCTTCCTCCTCTTCCCCAGTAATCATAGGAATTAATCCAAGTTGATAACTAATTTAATTTTCTGGTTCAGGAATGCTACAAAAATGGTGGGATTCGGTGGAACTCTAGGGCTCTGTCCCACTCTTTGGTGTGTACAACTAATATTTACACAATTTAACAAAAATTTGAAGCAGACTGAACTCTTAAGTTTTTACTTCCAGTGAGAATGCCACCTGTGATGCTATCACTGTCCTGGCTTCATAGTCCCTAGACTATTTTATCTTTTTTATTTTTATAATTTTTTTATTTTCCCACTGTACAGCAAGTGGGTCAGGTTATCCTTACATGTATACATTACAATTACATTTTTTCCCCCACCTAGACTATTTTATCTTAATTACTCCCTATTTACTTTAGTTCAGTCACTAATCAGTGTAGCTATACACAGACTTTCTCAGTCATGGCACTATTGATATTTGGGGCTGGATAATTCTTTGTGGTAGGGGGCTGCCCTGTGCCTTTTCGGATGTTTAGCAGCATCCCTCACTTCTACCCAATAGTTACCAGTAGCAACCTCCTCCATCCTCAGACATTGCAAAATATCCCTTGTAGGACCAAATTGTCCTTGATTGAGAACTAGTGGACTATATCTTATACTTCGCTCTTGTGGGTCCATCTGAAATTCAGCTGGCATGCTTTTTACATCCCAGTTATGAGTATGGATGTGTGTGCAGGCTCATCTTTGTATGTGTGTATATGGTATGGCTTAAGATTGTTTGGATTCCTGCTAATTTTTAAAAATGAGCTTGCCTAGGGTCTTCATAGTGACCAAAAGACAGGAACTATTTTATATGTAGATGCCAGTACCTATAGATGACCTCAGGTAAAGAATGGAGCTATGTTTATTGACAAACTATGTACCAGGTTGCCGCACACACATTACTATTTTTCCAAGTTTATTGGGCTATAATTGAAATGTAACATTGTGTAAATTTAAGGGGTACAGTGTGTTGCTTTGATACTTATATACTGCAGAATGATTATCATCATCATAGTTAGATGACATCTTCATCATATCACATAACTGCCGTTTATTTTTTGTCGTGACAAGGCTTTCAGCTTTCTGCCCTCACAAAAGAAGCTCTAGGGAGCTCCCTAGCTCCTTCTGCCATGTAAAGACACAGAGAGAAAATGATCATCTGTAAATCATAAGTGGGTCCTCACTGAATCTGCTAGTGCTTTGATCTCAGACTTCTAGCCTCCAGGACTGTGAGGAATACTGAAGCTACGTAATCTATGGTATTTTATTATAACAGTCCAAGTGGACTAAGACAAATATGTTCAGTGACTAGAAATAATATGACCATGAATAAGATCACTGCATGAAAATGTCTTAAGTAATCGTTATTAGATGGTGATTTGATTTTAAGTTTCCCAGAAGTCAGCGGAAAGGAGGAAAAGCTAACCAAATAAATTTTATAGTCAAATTATCTCATAATATACAAACAAATTCCTTTTTTAAGGGAAGTCTAGCTTTTTAGATTTATGGCATCTCTGAGTTTTATTCTTTGGATACTTGTGAAAAAAATAATTTCTTGGTACTAATGAAATGCAATTTTCTCTTCTTATCCTTTATTATGGCCAATGTCTTAATTCCATCAAGTATTCTAGTAAAAGCAATTACAAATACTGACATCCAAAGATAAAATCCAGAATATGGTTCCCAAACCCCTGTTTGTAACAGCTTCAAAAGAATCCTCTAGGCCTTTAATTGGAGGTATGTGTGTGTGAAGGCATTGAGTATTAATTTTTTGTCATTTGCTTAAAAGTGATGACAGTGATGTAATGGGCACCATGAAAGTTCACAGTGCACATATCTCAATGGGTTGCCATCTAGAGTCTCTGGTATCTGAATCTAAATTAGGATAAAACTGTGATTATGAGGTTGGGCTCTGGGATCAAAGTCTGGCTCTACTACTTCCTAGATGTATGATTTTGTACAAATCTTTAATATTTTTGGACCTTGGTTTTTTTCTTCTATAAAATGGGGATAATAGTAGTACCTACTTTAAGAAAGTTGTTGAAGAGTCAATGAGAAAATCCATATAAAAGAGGCTGGGAGTTCCCGTCGTGGCGCAGTGGTTAATGAATCCGACTAGGAACCATGAAGTTGCAGGTTCGGTCCCTGCCCTTGCTCAGTGGGTTAAGGATCCGGTGTTGCTGTGAGCTGTGGTGTAGGTTGCAGATGCGGCTCGGGTCCCGCGTTGCTGTGGCTCTGGCGTAGGCCGATGGCTACAGCTCCAATTCGACCCCTAGCCTGGGAACCTCCATATGCTGCGGGAGCGGCCCAAAGAAATAGCAAAAAGACAAAATAAATAAATAAATAAATAAATAAATAAATAAATAAAAGAGGCTGACACATCATGCATGCTCACTAAGTATTAGACATTGTTTTGTTTTAAGCCTTCAAATCTTAAAACAGTCAGCTCCAGTGACTGTCACTCTGTAGTTCCTGCCCATGACTGGACAATCTTCTTAAACATTAAGTTCTAGCTTCCTGGGAGTTCCTGTCATGGCTCAGTGGTTAATGAACCCGACTAATATCTATGAGGGACGCAGGTTCGATCCCTGGCCTTGCTTAATGGGTTAAGGATCCAGTGTTGCCGTGAGCTGTGGTATAGGTCGCAGATGCAGCTTAGATCTGGTGTTGCTGTGGCTGTGGTGTAGGCCAGCATCTACAGCTCCAACTCGACCCCTAGCCTGGGAACCTCCATATGCTGCGGGTGTGGCCACTAAAAAGACAAAAAAAAAAAAAAAGTTCTAACTTCCTTTGCATTGTGTGCTCTAGTATCAGGGCTTTGAAGGATAACAAAGGTACTACCTTTGAAGGTAAGATTTATAAAGTTCTCTTTGGTTTTTTTTTTTTTTTGAACATGCCCATGGTATGCGGAAGTTCCCGGGCCAGAGATCAAACCAATGCCACAGCAGTGACAACACCAGATCCTTAACTACTAGGCCACCAGGGAACTCCCCTTTGGTGTATTTTAATTTCTGAAATTTTAGGAATAAACTTGCTTCATTTATTATAAATACAAAGATGGTAATTTGTCATTAACTGTAAATCTACAGTACAGAAACTAAAAAACAAAAACATTTTTATAAAAATGGAAAATCAAAACCATGTGGTCTCATATTCAGGGACTTCCAAGAACACATGCTGATCTGTAAATAAAGATATGTAGAAACAAGAATGTCCTCATACATAGAAAAATACACAAACTCAAAAGCAAAACAGATAGCTATTCTCTTTCTGATCTAAATCTGATGGACTCAAAGTGAGATACAGATTAGCAGACAGAATGTTTAAAGTAGACATCTGCTAAGAAATCATGCAAAAGAAACATTCTTGAAAATTGATTGAGGCAGGATGACACCATGCTAACCCTAACTCCACCAGTTTTAGAGCCAAATTGAGAGGACTAAGAAAGAAAACACTCCAAGTGATTTTGTGGATGAGGGCTTTATTTAAAACTTTTAAAATAGATTACTACTTATAGAGTATTATATAAATTATTATGGAACCATAATCATCTCTCTTTTAATATAGGTAAAAGCTAAAGTAGTACTTAATTATAATGCATTACTAGATTAAACTTTTTTTTATTTCTTTCTTTAGAAGCTATTAACACAATCTTGCTTTTGAAGGCTAACTCTACCACTTATTGCTACGAGGCCTTGAGTAAAAGTATATTTTAAATGTGTTTTAAAACCTTTACTTTTACTTTTTTCATTAAATTAAAGCATGTGCATAGTTTTAAAAATCAAATATTATTCAAAGGCTTATAATGAAAAACAGCAGTCCCCTGCCCTTTGCCTTCTCATTAGCTAGTTTTATTTAGTGTTTAAAATTTTATTATGTTTAAAAGTTACACAGGTAATATATGAATACATTTCCATTGGGAATGATTCAGGTCATTCATAATTACAGAAAGTAAACTGTTTAAATACTCCTTTCACTTTCCACCACCCCACTCCACCCTCCCTCCTAAAGTAAACATTGTCATCAGTTTGCTGTGAATCCTTTTTTTTGGCCAAGCTCACTGCATGCAGAAGTTCCCAGGCCAGAGATCAACACCCCCCACCTAGCAGTGACCCAAGCTGCTGCAGTGACAATGCTAGATCCTTATGGATTTACATATATATGTACTTAACAAATTTGTTTGGTTTCATTATTGAGATCATACTATAAAAACTGATCATACTATAGCAACTTTTTTTCCTCAATGAACAATATGCCTTGAAGACCTTTCCATGTCAGTGCATACAGACCTACTTTATTTCTTTTAACCACTGCACAATATAGATCTATGGTTATTTAATAGCTGATGAACATTTCAGTTGTTTCCCACTTTTTACAACTAAAAATAATGCAGCAGTAAACATCTTTGGTCTTTGTATGCATGCATATACTGGGTCCAAAAGTATGCACATGTTATATTTTGATAGCAACTGAGATATTTCTTTCTGAAGAAGTCATTATTCTACAGGCTTCTAGCAAAAGTGGAAAATTTTACCAGTCCAAATAACAAAAAATATTGTTTTAATATTGCTTTCTTTGATAGCTTGTGAGACTGTATATATTTTTATATTTGTAATTGCCGTTTAAATTTCTTGTTCTCTGAATGGTATAATAACATCATTTCTAACCCCCTCTTCAAAAGAGATTCTTTGCTTTTTCCTTAGATTTTTTTCCCAAATATCCTGGATATGAATGCTTTGACATATATGTTGCATATTTCTCCCACTTTGTCATTTCTTAACTTAGTTCACAGCATCTACTAATTAGTAATATAATTAAATTATATAGTATATTGCTGGATTTATTGATTGTGTAATTAAAATGTTCATTCCTCTTCTTTATGTATATTTCATTTGAATCTTGCTAAATGATCTCCTTCACCCTATAATAAAAATATCCTTATCCTTCTATGTTTTTTTCTTAAAACTTACTATAGTATTCAATTACATTATTGACATTGAGTTCTTCAGTTCATCTGAATTTTTTGTGTGTACGCTATCAGAACATGAACTTAATTGTTTTCAAATGTATAGTAGATTATTCTACTCTCACAGTGCATAATTTCTTGTTTTCTTTATAATTTGAAATGCCACTTTTTTTAATCTACTAAATGTTCTGGCTTTCTATTCTATCTCATTAATTTGGTTGTCCATTTAAATTATGGTAGCCTATTTTTTTGCCTTATAGCATATTTTAATATCTGATAAAGCAAACTTTCATTGTTCTTTTTTTTCTGTTCATCTTTTTCTTTATTCGGCTGCGCCTGCAGCATGTGGAAATTCCCAGGCCAGGGATCTAACCTGTGCCACAGCAGTGACCTGAGCCACAGCAGTGACAATGCTGGATCTTTAATCCACTGTGTCACAGTGGGAACTCCTTTTGTTCATCTTTTAAAAATAATTCTTACGTATTTTCATTTTCCAAGATGAATATAAAATCAGCTTGCCAAGTTCTGTAAAATATGCCTTGGAGAAATGTATGTGATTACACTGAATTTATAGATTAATTTAGAGAGAAATGGTCATCTTTAAAATATTAAGGAGTTCCTGTTGTGGCTCAACTGATGAACCCAACTAGTATACATGAGGACGTGGGTTCGATCCCTGGCCTTGCTCAGTAGGTTAAGGATCCAGTGTTGCTGTGAACTGTGGTGTAGGTTGCAGACTTGGCTCGGATCCTGCATTGCTGTGGCTGTGGCATAGGCCAGCAGATACAGCTCTGATTCAACCCCTAGCCTGGGAACTTCCATATGCTGTGGGTGCAGCCCTAAAAAAAAAAAGGACAAAAATAAAATAAAATATTAAGCTTCTCCAGCCTGGGTCATGGTATATCTCTCCTTTGAGGTTTTTTTTTTGTTTGTTTATAATCTTTTTTTTTTTTTTTTTTTTTTTTTTGGTCTTTTTGTCTTTTCTAGGGCTGCACCTGCGCGGCACATGGAGGTTCCCAGGATAGGGGTCGAATCCAAGCTGTAGCCGCCGGCCTACACCAGAGCCACAGCAACTCGGGATCTGAGCCACGTCTGTGACCTACACCACAGCTTACAACAACACCGGATCCTTAACCCACTGAGCAAGGCCAGGGATCGAACCTGCAACCTCATGGTTCCTAGTTGGATTCGTAACCACTGAGCCACAACGGGAACTCCATAAATCTTTATTTAAATATTATAGTTTTCTTCATATAGATCTTGTACCTTTCACAGAACTTCTCTCATACCTGGGTAAAAGGTGCTCTGCTTTTGGCCCTATGCTTTAGTAAGCTCAGCTGCTCCCCTTCCCATGGAATGAGAAGGTTGCTGTACCATGAGGATGTTCCCATCTGGATCCCCCTCTACCAGCTTTTTAGATCGTAGCTTAGGTATTATCAGGATGCTGGAATCCCCTGCTCAAACAGCCTTAACTACTTTCTCAAGATTTGCATAGGCATTTTCCCCAGGTCTTTCCTCATGAGCGCTGATCACACTACTGTTGTACACAGTCTTAGCCTGAGATATGACCAAGGGATGGCTACTTGATTAGGTTGCAGACAGTGCTTGGGCATTCAGGCTGACGTACATGAATGTGTATGAGGTCCCTAATGATGATAGGGTTAGGGAGTGAGAGAGAAAGGAGATAGCTTGGGAGTTGGGAAGTAGTTCTCTCTATGAAGCTAATTTCTGGCACAGAACCTTAAGGAGTAAATTAATTCACAACGACTTCTCAGTGTCATTTGAAAGTTTATCAATCTCTAGTCTCCTTTCTTTGGTAATATCTTTGTCGGGTTTTGGTTTCAGAATTATGCTGGCATCATAAAACAAGTTTCTTCTTCCTCTATTTTCTGAAATAGTTTGTCTAAATTTGGTATGATAACATTCAGACCATTGGGTCTAGGATTTTATTTGTGGGAAGATTTTTGATATTAAAGTCAATTTCTTAAAAAATATAGGGATATTCGTATTGTTTCACCTCATGTCAGTTTTGATAAGTTGAATTTTTCAAAGATTTTGTCTATTTATGTTTTCAATCATATTTCTCCATGATCTTCATGTTGGATAATTCCTATTGATCTGCTTTCAATTTCATTGACTATCTCCACTATCATTTCCAATCTACTATTAAACCCACCAAATGATTTTGAAAATTTCATTTTTTTTTAATTTATTTTTTTTTGTCTTTTTGCTATTTCTTGGGCCGCTCCCGCGGCATATGGAGGTTCCCAGGCTAGGGGTCCAATTGGAGCTGTAGCCACCGGCCTACGCCAGAGCCACAGCAACGCGGGATCCGAGCCGCGTCTGCAACCTACACCACAGCTCACGGCAACGCCGGATCGTTAACCCACTGAGCAAGGGCAGGGACCGAACCCGAAACCTCATGGTTCCTAGTCGGATTCGTTAACCACTGTGCCACGGCGGGAACTCCTGATTTTGAAAATTTTAGGTACTATATTTCTTGTTAAAAGTTTATACTTGTTTCTCTTTTAGAATTTACATTACTTTTCTGATATTTTCTATGCTCTCACTGATTGAAAACAAATTTTCCTTTAGTTCATTGAGCATATAGTTAGCATAGTAGCTTTACAATCCTCTTTTTGTGTGGTTAATTCCAATATCTGAATCATCTTGGGATGGTTTCCATTAATTGTCTATTTCCAAGCATAGGTGATGTTTTCATATTTATTTATATGTAGAATAAGTTTCTCTTGTATTCTAGACATTTTTTTTTTGTCTTTTTAGGGCCACACCCACAGCTCATGGAAGTTCCTAGGCTAAGGGTTCTAATCGGAGCTACGGCTGCCGGCCTACGCCACAGCCACAGACAGCAACATGGGATCCGAGCCACATCTGTGACCTACCCCACAGCTCACGGCAACGCTGGATCGCTGATCCACTGAGTGAGGCCAGGGATCAAACCTGCATCCTTATGGATACTAGTCAGATTCATTTCCGCTGAGCCACAACGGAAACTCTGTATTCTAGACATTTTGAGTGGTCTATTGTTAGAGACTCTCAGTTCTGTTTTGTTTCTCTGAAGTATATATTTTTTTAATCAGTAGTTAGCTTGGCCAAACTCAAACTATAAATTCATTCTCTCCTGTAGAAGTAATCAACTGAAATTTCAGTTCAGTTCTCTCAGCCTTATCTAGGCTGCTTGGAGTATGCCCTTTTATATTAATTTCTTGAGGATATTGTAACAAATACTTTGAGGCTTAAAACAACATAAATTTATTATTTTATAGTTCTGGAGGCCAGAGTTCCAAAATCCAGTAGGGCTATGCTTCCTCCAGAGACTCCAGAAGAAAATTTATTTTTCGCTTCTTCTAGCTGCTGGTAGCTGCCAACATTCTTCAGCTTGTGGCCACATCACTCTGATCTCTGCTTCTGTGGTCACAGTTCCTCCTCCTCATATGTCAAGTCTCGCTCTGCCTCCTGCTTATAAGGACACATGTCACTGGATTTAGGGCTCATCTGGAGATCTAAGATTATCTCCTCATTTCAAGATCCTTAGTCACATCTGCAAATTTAAATTTTCGAAATTAGTTGCCATTCACTGGTTTCAGGGATTTGCAATGTATCTCCCCAGGGTCCATTTTTTTTTCAGCCAGCAAAACTGTGTGTGGTTTAGGACTCATCTATAGATTTGGGCAGAGTTTACGGACAGAATTTGGTGTTCTGTATTCTAGATCTTTCTCCTTAAATACCCAAGTTCTCTGGTTGTGCTGAATCTTGTCCTCAGGTTATATAGGTTGCCTGAAACCCGTTGGTTCCTATATGAATTTTAGCCATCCTGCAAGGTGCAAACTGACTCCTGCCCTCAGGCTGAAAGCCAAGCATCAGGAATTCATCCAGTGCTTTGCCCTGTTTCCAAGTGTTAACTCCTCTACAAAAGTAACACTTTTGTTTGCTCCTCATTGCCTTCAAGTATTTTATTAAAAAATATTTTGTCAGGGAGTTCCCATTGTGGCTCAGCAGAAACAAACCTGACTAGTATCCATGAGGATGTGGGTTCCATCCCTGGCCTCGCTCAGTGGGTTAAAGGATCCAGCATTGCTCTGAGCTGCAGTGTAGGTCACAGATGCAGCTTGGCTCCAGCATTGCTGTGGCTGTGGCTGGCAGCTGTAGCTCCACTTCAACCTGGGAACTTCCATGTGCCACAAGTGCAGCCCTAAAAAGCAAAAGCAAAAAAAAAAAAATATGTATATATATTGTCAAAGAGGCAGATGCACAGAAATAGAGAACATACTAGTAGTTACCAGTGGGGAGAGGGTCAACATAGGAGTAGGGGAGTAAGAGATACAAGCTATTGTATATAAAATAAGCTACCAGGATGTATTGTGCAACATGGTGAATATAGCCAATATTTTATAATAATATAAATGGAGTATAACGCTTAAAAATTGTGAATCACTGTATTGTACACCTGTAACTTATATTGTAAAGCAACTAGATTTCAATACAAAATGTTATCTAGCATTTATAATTCTTTTTTTTTGGCTGCGCCCATGGCATCTAAAAATTCCACAACCAGGGATCGAACCCAAGCCACAACAGCGACCTAGGCCACAGCAGTGACAACACCAGATCCTTAACCACTAGGCCACCAGGGAACCCCATATAATTCATATTTATGGGGTGGTTGGTCCAATAAGAGCTAATAAGCTCTGACTATTATTAGAACTATATATATTTATCAAAGTAGGAGGATCAACAATATTTTAAGTTATTATATGTATATATAACTTTTTAGCACAAGCATTTATTACTTCTGCATTTATGTTCATATATGAGGTTGCCTAATATTTTTTATTTTATATTATTCCTAATTGTGTTTGACATTGGATCATGTTAGGGTGGTTGACTAATTTGGATAACAGGCCATCTTTTTCAATGTTATGGAATAATTTACTATGTTTTATTAATTCAATAAATAGCATTATATTATGTAATTAGGAAGAAGAATGGGGTAACTAAACCATGACATAAAACTAAGATTACTTAAATGTTTATTTTTATTTTTAAATTTTATTAGCATATAGTTGACTTACAGTGTTGTATTAGTTTCAGTTGTGCAGCAAAGTAAATCAGTTATATAAATACATATATCAATTCCTTTTCCCATTTAGATTACTACAGAACATTGAATAGATTTCCCTCTGCTATACAGTAGGTCCTTGTTAGTTATCTATTTTACATGTAGTAATGTGTATACGTTAACCCCATTCTCCTAATTTATCACTCCCCTGCCATGTTTCCCCTTTGGTAACCCTAAGTTTGATTTCAAGATCTGTGAGTCTGTTTCTGTTTTACAAATAAGTTCGTTTGTATAATTTTTATTACATTCCACACACAAGTGATATCATATGATATTTGTCTTTGTCTGACTTAATTCACTTAGTATGATAATCTCTAGATCCATCCAAGTTGCTACAAATGACGTTAATTCTTTTTAGGGCTGAGTAATATTCCATCGTATATATGTACCACATCTTCTGTATCCACTCAGCTATCCATGGACATCTAGGTTGCTTCCATGTCTTGGCTATTGTAAATAGTGCTACTATGAACATTGGGGTGCATGTATCTTTTCAAATTAGAGTTTGTCATTTTGAGATAAATGCCCAGGAGTGGGATTGCTGGATCATATGGTAACTTTATTTTTAGTCTTTTTAAAGGAATCTCCATGCAGTTGTCCATAGTGCCTGTATCAGTTTACATTCCCACCAACAGTGTAGGAGGGTTCCCTTTTTCCACACCCTCTCCAGCATTTATTGTTTGTAGACTTTCTGGTGATGGCCATTCTGACTGGTGTGAGATGGTACCTCATTGTAGTTTTGATTTGCATTTCTTTAATAATTAGTGATGTTGAGCATTTTTTCATGTGTTTTTTTGGCCATCCATATGTCTTTTTTGTAGAAATGTCTCTGCCCATTTTTCATTTTTTTTTTTAATATATAGAGCTACATGAGATGTTTGTTTATTTTGGAGATTAATCCCTTGTTGGTTACCTCATTTGCAAATATTTTCTCCCATTCTGTGGGTTGTCTTTTGGTTTTCTTTATGGTTTCCTTTGCTGTGCCTAAGTTTAATTATGTCCCATTTGTTTATTTTTGTTTTTATTTTCATTACCCTAGGAGGTGGATCAAAAAAGATAATTGCTGTGATTTATGTCAAATTACATATGCCTGTGTTTTCCTCTAAGAATTTTATAGTATCCAGCCTTACATTTAGGTCTTTAATCCATTTTGAGTTTATTTTTTGTCTATGGTGTTAGAGAATATTCTCTTTTCATTCTTTTACACGTAGATGTCCAGTTTTGCCAGCACCACTTATTGAAGAGACTATCTTTTCTTCATTGTATATTCTTGCCTCCTTTGTCATAAACTAGTTTACCATAGGTGCATGGGATTATCTCTGGGCTTTCTTTTTTTTTGTCTTTTGTCTTTTTGTTGTTGTTGTTGCTGTCTCTTGGGCCGCTTCCGCGGCATATGGAGGTTCCCAGGCTAGGGGTTGAATCGGAGCTGTAGCCACCGGCCTACGCCAGAGCCACAGCAACGCGGGATCCAAGCCGCGTCTGCAACCTACACCACAGCTCACGGCAACGCCGGATCGTTAACCCACTGAGCAAGGGCAGGGACCGAACCCGCAACCTCATGGTTCCTAGTCGGATTCGTTAACCACTGCGCCACGACGGGAACTCCTGGGCTTTCTATCCTGTTCCACTGATCTCTATTTCTGTTTTTGTGCCAGTGCCATACTGTTTTGATGACTGTACCTTTGTAGTATGGTCCAAAGCCAGGAAGCATGGTTCCTCCAGTTCTGTCTTTTTAAAATTTTGTTTATTTATTTTTGTATTTATAATGATATTTATTTCCAATATAGCTGGTTTACAGTGTTCTGTCAATTTTCAACTGTACAGCAAGGTGACCCAGTCACACATACATGTATACATTCTTTTTCCTCACATTTTACTCCATCATGCTCCATCACAAGTGACTAGATATAGGTCCCAGTGCTATACAGTAGGATCTGATTGCTTATCCATTCCAAATGCAATAGTTTGCATCTATTAACTCCAAATTCTCAGTCCACGCTACTCCCTCCCCCTTCCCCTTGGCAACCACAAGTCTGTTTTCCAAGTCCATGAGTTTCTTTTCTGTGGAAAGGTTCATTTGTGCCATATATTAGATTCCAGATATAAGTGATATCATATGGTATTTGTCTTTCTCTTTCTGACTTACTTCACTCAGGATGAGAGTCTCTTGTACCACCCATGTTGCTGCAAATGGCATTATTTTGTCCTTTTTTTATGGCTGAGTAGTATTCCATTGTGTATATATATCACATCTTCCTAATCTAATCATCTGTCGATGGACATTTGGGTTGTTTCCATGTCTTGGCTATTGTGAATAGTGCTACAATGAACATGCCGGGTACATGTGTCTTTTTAAGGAAAGTTTTGCCCAAGAGTGGGATTGCTGGGTCGTATTGTAGTTCTATGTATAGTTTTCTAAGGTACCTCCATCTGTTCTTCATAGCGGTTGTACCAGCTTACATTCCCACCAACAGTGCAGGAGGGTTCCCTTTTCTCCACACCCTCTCCAGCATTTGTTGTTTGTGAACTTATTAATGATGGCCACTCTGACTGGTGTGAGGTGGTACCTCATAGTAGTTTTGATTTGCGTTTCTCTAATAATCAGGGATGTTGAGCATTGTTTCATGTGCTTGTTGGCCATCTGTATATCTTCCTTGGAAAAATGTGTATTCAGGTCTTTTGCCCATTTTTCCATTGGGTTGTTGGCTTTTTTGCTGTTGAGTTGTATAAGTTATTTGTATATTTTAGAGATTAAGCCCTTGTCAGTTGCATCATTTGAAACTGTTTTCTCCCATTCTGTAAGTTGTCTTTTTGGTTTCCTTTGCTGTGCACAAGCTTGTCAGTTTGATTAGGTCCCACTGGTTTATTTTTGCTTTGATTTCTGGTGCTTTGGGAGACTGACCTGAGAAACTATTCATAAAGTTGATGTCAGAGAATGTTTTGCCTATGTTCTCTTTGAGGAGTTTGATGGTGTCTTGTCTTACATTTAAGTCTTTAAGTCATTTTGAGTTTATTTCTGTGCCTGGTGTGAGGGTGTTTTCCAGTTTCATTGATTTGCATGCGGCTGTCCAGTTTTCCTAGCACCATTTGCTGAAAAGACTTGTCTTTTTCCCATTTTATATTCTTGCCTCCTTTGTTGAAGATTAATTGACCGTAGGTGTCTGGGTTCCCTATTCTGTTCCATTGGTCTCCCTGTTTTGGTACCAGTACCACCCTGTCTTGATTCTTGTGGCTTTGTAATACTGCCTGAAGTCTGGGAGAGTTATGCTTCCTTCTTGGTTTTGTTCTTCAGGATTGCTTTGGCAGTCTGGGTCTTTTCAGTTCTGTTTTTCTTTTTCAAGATTGCTTTGGCTATTTGGGGTTTTCTCTGTTTCCATACAAATTTAAAATTTTTTTGTTCTAGATCTATGAATAAAGCCATTGGTATTTTGACAGGGATAGAGTTGAATCTATAGATTGCCTTAGGTAGTATACTGATTTTGATAACATTGATTCTTCCAGTTCAAAAGCATGATATGTCTTTCCATCTGTTTTTGTCATCTTTGATTTCCTTAATCAGTGTCTTACAGTTTTCAGAGTAAAGGTCTTTTCCCTCTCTAGTTAGGTTTATTCTTAGGTATTTTATTCTTTTTGATGTGATAGTATATGGGACCGTTTCCTTAATTTGTCTTTCTGATCTTTTGTTGTAAGTGCATAGAAATGTAAGAGATTTCTGTGTATTAATTTTGTATCCTGCAACTTTACCAAATTTATTGATGAACTCTAGTAGTTTTCTGGTAGCATCTTCAGGGTTTTCTATGTATAGTATCATGTCATCTGCAAACAATGATAGTTTTACTTCTTTTCCCATTTGGATTCCTTTTATTTCCTTTTCTTCTCTGATTACCATGGCTGGGAGTTCCAAAACTATGTCAAATAAAAGTGGTGAGAGTAGACATCCTTGTCTTGTTCGTGATCTTAGTGTAACAGTTTTCAGCTTTTCACCATTGAGAATGATGTTAGCTGTAGGTTTGTCATATATAGCCTTTATTATGTTGCAGTAGGTTTCCTCTATGCCCACTTTCTGGACAGTTTTTTTTTTTTAAGTCATAAATGGGTGCTGAATTTTGTCAAAAGCTTTTTCTGCATCTATTGGGATGACCATATGTTTGTTTGTTTGTTTTTTGGCTTTTTAGGGCTTCATCCACAGCATATGGAGGTTCCCAGGTTAGGGGTTGAATCAGAGCTGTAGCCACTGGCCTATGCCACAACCACAGCAATGCCAGATCCTAACCCACTGAGTAAGGCTAGGGATCAAACCTGCGTCCTCATTGATGCTAGTCAGATTCATTTCTGCTGAGCCACGATGGGAACTCCCATATATTGTTTTTGTTGGTTTGTTTTAAATTCTTTTTTTGGCTGCACCCACAGCATCCAAGTTCCCAGGCCTTGGATTGAACTTGAGCCACAGCAGTGACAACATTTAATCCTTAATTGCTAGGCCACCAGGGAACTCTGACCACATGGTTTTTATTCTTCAGTTTGTTAGTGTGCTATATCACATTGATCTGCAGATATTGAAGAATCCTTGCATCCCTGGGATAAATCCCACTTGGTCATGGTGTATGATCCTTTTAATGTATTGTTGGATTTGGTTTGCAAGGATTTTGTTGGGGATTTTTGCACCTACATTTATCAGAGATAGTGGTTTGTAATTTTCTTTTATTGGTGGTATCTTTGTCTAGAGTTGGTATCAGGGTGATGGTGGCCTCTAGAATGAGCTTGTTGAGTGTTCCTTCCTCTCCAATTTCTTGAAAGAATTTCAGAAGGATAGGTGTTAACTCATCTCTAAATGTTTGATAGAATTCACCTGTGAAGCCATCTGGTCCTGGACTTGTGTTTTTTGGGAATTTTGAAATTACTGATTCAATTTCAGTACTAGTAATTGGTCTGATCATTATTTTCTACTTTTCCTGCTTCAGTCTTGGGAGGTTGTATCTTTCCAACAATGTGTTTCTTCTAGGTTATCCATTTTATTAGAGTATTGTTGCTTATAGCAATCCCTTATGATCCTTTGTATTTCTGTGATGTCAGTTGTAACTTCTCCTTTTTCACTACTAATTTTATTGATTTGGGCTATCTCCTTTTTTTGATGAATCTGGCTAAAGGCTTATTAATTTTGTTGATTTTTCAAAGAACCAGCCTTAATTTCATTGATCTTTTCTATTGTTTTCATCTCAGTTTATTTTTGCTCTGTTCTTTATGATTTCTTCTACTCATTTTAGGTTTTGTTCTTCTTTCTCTAGTTGCTTTAGGTGTAAGATTGGGTTGTTTATTTGATATTTTTCTTGTTTCCTGAGGTAATATCATGTTGTGATAAACTTCCCTTTTAGAACTGCTTTTGCTGCATCCCATTTTTGGATCATTGTGATTTTATTTTCATTTGTCTCTAGGTATTTTTTTGATTTCCCATTTGATTTCTTCAGTGATCCAGTGGTTGTTTAGTAGCATATTGTTTAACCTCCAAGAGTTTGTGTTTTTTGCAGTTTTTTTCTTGTAGGTGATTACTAGTTTTATCATGTTGTGGTTGGAAAAGATACTTGATGATTTCTGTTTTCTAACATTTACTGAGGCTTGATTTGTGGACCAGGATGTGATCTGTCTTAGAGAATATTCTATGTGCGCTTGAGAAGAATGCATACTCTCCTGCTTCTGGATGGAATGTTCTGTAAATATTAAGTCTTTCTGATCTAATACATCATTTAAGGCATGTGTTTCCTTGTTGATTTTCTGTCTGGATGATCTGTTCATTCCTGTAAGCAGGGTGTTAAAGTCTCCCACTATTATTGTTTTATTGTTGATTTCCCCTTTTATGGCTGTTAGCAGTTGCCTTATATTTGAGGTGTTCCTGTGTTGGGTGCATAGATATTTACAGTGTATATCAGTCTGTGTGCTGATGGGAGGCACTGTGTTCCTATTCTGCCTGAGGAACATTCCAGCAGTGTTCCTCTTGTTTGGCTTGAGGCCCTCCAGCAGTGGAGGCTGCACGCTATTGGGTGAGGCCAGGTATTGGTGCTGAAATGTCAACTTCCAGGAGAGCTCACACCAGTGAATGAATGTGACAATGCCAAGGGCACAGCCACAGTGTCCTTGCTCCTGCAGTGAGTCACAACTGACTTCTGCCCTCCCCAGGAGACCCTCCAAGACCTGCAGGTAAGTTTAGGATGGGCTCCTATGGAGTTACTTCTTTGTTCTGGGTTTCAGTGCAAATGAAACCTTGTATACATCCTCCAAGTGTGGAGTCTCTGTGTCTCCTAGTTCTGCAGATATGCTGTACTCAAGCCCTACTGGCCTTCAGAGCCAAATGCTCTGGGGGTTCCTCCTCCAGAAGCTAGACACCCAGACTGTCTTGGAGGGCTTTTTTTTTTTCTTTTTCAGCTGTACCGACAGTATATGGAAGTTCCTGGGCCAGTGATCAAATCTGAACCACCGCTGTGACCTACACTATAAGCTATGGCAAAACCAGATCCATAACCCGCTGCTTTGGGTCAGGGGTTGAATCTGCACCTCAGTTTTAACCTGAGCTGCTGCAGTTGGATTCTTGACCCTCTACATCACAACTGGAACTTGTTGGAGGGCTATTTTTATGTGGGAATGTCCCCATGTAGCCTCAGTGGGTTTAATATTTTTGGTGTGAGGGCTGTTTTTATTATGGATGCCTGCCACCTTTTTCCTCAGTATATGCTGATCGTTTTCCCCTTGATAGGAGATGTGACTGATGTTGTGGTGACCAGAGTCTGCATTGGATGTTGAGTATGACCTCCTCTTTGCTCTGTGGTTGTCACTGCCCTATGAAGGGCAGAGTCTGATCCCTGGTTGTTGGAGTAGAAGCCCCCAGGTTTGCTTCTGAGCTGTGTTTCTGATCTGTGGTGAGAGGTAGGGAGGATTACCGCACTCCCACTGGGAGAGGAGTCACTGAGTATTCCTCCACTGGGGCTGTTCACCTATGAGTATGCTCTGTCATGTCACCTTTTACCCATAGTGTGGGCTTCCAAGGTACAATGTTGTTGGCACTGCCCTTGACCCCTACTCAACTGTGGGGATGCCAGAAATTGGCCCTTGTGTCTCTTAGGTGTCTCTTTCACCAGGCCATCAGCACAGATCCACTGAAATCAGGTCCCAGGACTGTAGTAGTTGTGCTCCTAGGCCTGCTGTGGGAGCTATGGGGGCAGGTTAGTCCTTGACATGGTCCAGCCTTGACATGAATGTGCCCATAAAGCCCACAGCTGCTAAAGCTAGAGCTGTCCCAGTTGTAGGAACACTTATTGTCTGTTCAGATGGTCTGCAGGTGCTGATCCAAGCTGGCAGTGAAAGTGTAAATCCTCAGTTACACATAGCCACAAAGAGAGGTTTTCAGTCTTCTTTCTAAGTTACACAGCCCTTAGGACTCAGCTGTGATTTTAGTCCCACCTCTGTGTGGACAACCTACTGGCATCTGCTCCCAAGTTGGCTAGAGCATATGAGCCATCCAGGCAGGAGGGAGTGGGTGATGTTGTGTGCTGGCCTGCCAGGTGGGAGTCAGGCTGGGGCTGTAGTTGGAGGGAATTCACAGCCCCACCCAGGCAGGAGTGGGGCTGAGGTGCAGACAGGGGTGGGGGAGCATGAACAGGCCCATCGAGGCAAGAGGGAGCAGGGGTGTTGCCTTGGGCATGCGTGCAGCACTGCTCAGGAGGAAGGGGGCCAAGTTGTGGCTAGTTCATGCCTAGGTAGGAGCCTCTCCTAGAGCCTGTGGAGGCAGGGGAAGGAACATGGGAAAAGAGGCTGCACTGGTGTCCCCCCCACTCCTCAGAAATGGTGCCTCACTTCTATGGTGACCTTGGCTTCCTCCACGAGCATTCCTTGCTACAGCACTTCACACTCTGGCCTCCTCAAGCTGTCTTCATGCAACCAAGAGCAGTCCTCTTTCTAGGTTTGTTATCTAAACTGCATGATCCAACCTTTACCAGTGGACATGCATCTTAGGCTGGAGCACATGGGTGGTGGCATGGACCCTCTGTGTAGGTCTCACTCTGTCCTGCCTGCCACAAACCACTATTTGCTCTTTCCTGTGAGCCTCTGAAGCTCCTTTTCTGTCCCAGCTGATCTCTCTGCCATGAGGGGACCTCCCTAGGTATGGGAACCTCTCCTCTCCTTCAGCTCCCTCCCAGGGGCACAGGTTCCATCCCACTTCCTCTCTTCCTCTTCTTTTCTTCTGTCCTGTCCAGTCACGTGGAGATCATTCTTGTCCTTTCAGGTGTTTGAAGTCTTCTGCTAGTGTTTACTAGGTGTCCTGTGAGAATTGCTCCATTTATAGATTTATTTATTTATGTATTTATTTTTTGTCTTTTTGCTATTTCTTGGGCCACTCCCGCGGCATATGGAGGTTCCCAGGCTAGGGGTCGAATCGGAGCTGTAGACACCAGCCTACGCCAGAGCCACAGCAACGCGGGATCCAAGCCGCGTCTGCAACCTACACCACAGCTCACGGCAACGCCGGATTGTTAACCCACTGAGCAAGGGCAGGGACCGAACCCGCAACCTCATGGTTCCTAGTCGGATTCATTAACCACTGCGCCACGATGGGAACTCCTATAGATTTATTTTTGATATATTTGTGTGAAAGGGTGAGCTCCATGTCCTGCTACTCCACCATCTTGATTTCTCCTAGTTTTCTTCTTCTTCTTCTTCTTTTTTTTTATAAGGCTGATATAAAAGTTCCCTGGCTAGGGGGTCAAGTCGGAGCTTCAGCTGCAGGCCTACACTACAGCCATGGCAACATCAGATCTGAGCCACATCTGGGAACTGCACTACAGCCTGCAGCAACGCCAGATCCTTAACCCGCTGAGTGAGGCCAGGGATGGAACCTGCATCCCCATGGACACTGTGCCGGGTTCTTAACCTGCTGAGCCACTATGGGAACTCCCCTAAATTTATTCTTAATAAGAATGTTTCTTTTAGGCTTTTTTAGACATAGATTTTAAAAATCGTATTTCGCTATCGTTTATATATAAAATGGAAAATTTGACTACATTTTCAGCATCTTCTATGTTTCAGGGGCTATTCAGGTTTTCTCTCTCAATGTCAAATTTCATAGCTGATATGCTGTCTAGAAATTTGTCATTTTCTTTTATGTTCTCAAATCTATTTGTACAAGGTTTTACACAATATCCTCATGTTTTGACTATTTCCTTTGTGTTAGTTATCTTGTACATATTCTGATTTTTTTTTGGATGTGGTGTTACATTATTACATTGGTTATATATCAAAGCAAGAATCAAATGCTACTCTCCTTGGCATTTCCAGATGCCATTCATTAATGAGTTCTTCTTACGCAACTCCCCAAAATTATTTTTTGCATGGAAATTGTACTTTACCAAGGAAAATATTAATGTGTTTTAAAATTCAATAGTAATATAAGACTTATACTATGTGATAGTGTTTGGAGGTAGGATATTTGGAAAGTGATTAGGTCCCTAGGGCAGAGTCCTCATGAATGGGATTAGTGTCCTTATAAAAGTGACCTCAGACAGTTCCCTTGCTCCTTCCACCATGTGAAGACACAGAGAGAAGATGGCTGAATGGAAAAACTCCATTTCTTGGAGTTCTCTTGTGGCACAGTGGGTTAAAGATCCAGCATTGTTACTGCAGCAGCTGGCATTGCTGTTGTCATCTGGCATGGCCATAAAAGAAAAGATGAGAAAGAAAAATTCTATTCCTTCAGTCTCTACTACTACCATACTCACACGTCTGGCCAAAAAACATGTGGGATTTTTTTCCTACACCAAGCAATTCTCCAGTTGTCTGTAGACACCAGCTGGGTATTCTCTAATTCAATTCATTTCTGATACTATCTACCTGGAGTCAGTGTCAGATCCCACAGGATAAGGGCTCAGTTAAACAAGACTTGCCCCGCCTTCAGATGCCAATTGAAAATCTGGGCCTCTGGTGTTTCTAGCCATCCAGTTATAAATTTAGGTTTCTTATGACCCCTGCTTGGGTTTGATAATTTGTTAGACTGGCTCACAGAACTCTGGAAAACAGTTTATTTACTACATTACCAGTTTATTATAAATGAATACAACTCAAGAACAACCAGATGGAAGATATGCACATGTGTTTACCAACCCGGAAGCTCTCTGAACTCAGTACTTTCAGGATTTTTATGGAGGCTTCATCAGGTAGACATAATTGATTATTAACTCAATCTCTAGTCTCAGTCCTCTCCCTGGAGGGTGAGGGTTGGAGTGGAAAGTCCCAAGCTTCTAATCATGGCTTGGTCTTTCTAGTGACCCACTCCCACAGAGGAGGTCTCTAGGAGCCCATCAAGAGTAATGTCATTAGAAATGTTGGAGTTCCCATCGTGGCGCAGTGGTTAACGAATCCGACTAGGAACCATGAGGTTTCGGGTTCGGTCCCTGCCCCTGCTCAGTGGGTTAACAATCCGGCGTTGCCGTGAGCTGTGGTGTAGGTTGCAGACGCGGCTCGGATCCCACGTTGCTGTGGCTCTGGCGTAGGCCAGTGGCTACAGCTCCGATTCGACCCCTAGCCTGGGAACCTCCATATGCCGTGGGAGCGGCCCAAAGAAATAGCAAAAAGACAAAAAAAAAAAAAAAAAAAAAAAAAAAAGAAATGTTCCTGTCACTCAGGAAATTCCAAGGGATTTAGGATCTCTGTGTCAGGAACTGAAGTCAAAGACCAAATATGAGAACAAAAGATTCTCCTAGCATTTTTCTTGCTTAGAAAATCACAAAAAATTCAGGAGCTCTAGTCAGAGGCTGGGGATGATGACCAAAATATATATTTCTTATTATATCACAAGGGTTTTCTTATTATATCACAAAAGAATCAGGCCCTTACCAAATACTGAATCTGCCAGCACCTTTATCTTTTTTTTTTTTTTTTTTTTGTCTTTTGTCTTTTTTGTTGTTGTTGTTGTTGTTGCTATTTCTTGGGCCGCTCCCGCGGCATATGGAGGTTCCCAGGCTAGGGGTCCAATTGGAGCTGTAGCCACCGGCCTACGCCAGAGCCACAGCAACGCAGGATCTGAGCCGCGTCTGCAACCTATACCACAGCTCACGGCAACGCCGGATCGTTAACCCACTGAGCAAGGGCAGGGACCGAACCCGCAACCTCATGGTTCCTAATCGGATTCGTTAACCACTGTGCCATGACGGGAACTCCCTGTCCATTTTTTAATTGGATTGTTTGGTCTATTGATATCAAGTTGTATGAGTTGTTTATATAGTCTATATGTTAACCTCTTTTGAATATATGATCTATAATTACCTTGTCCCATTCAGTAGATTGCTTTTCTGTTTTGTTGCTAGTTTTCTTCACTGTGCAAAAGCTTTTAAATTTAATGTAGTAGTGTCATTTGCTTATTTTTGTTTTTGTTCCCCTTGCTTGAGGAGACAGATCCAAAAAAAATATTGCTAAGACCAGTGTCAAAGAACATATTGCCTATGCTATATTCTAGGAGTTTTAGCATTTAAGGTCTTAATTTAAGTCTTAAATCCATTTTGACGTTATTTTTGTATATGATGTGAGAAAATGTTGGTCTAGATTCATTCTCTTGCAGGTAGCTGTTCTGTTTTCCCAACACCATTTATTGAAGAAGCTGTCTTTACCCCATTGCATATTTTCTTTTTCTTCCTTCCTTCCTTCCGTCTGTCCGTCCTTCCGTCCGTTCTTTCTTTCTTTCTTTTTTTCTTTCTTTCTTTCTTTCTTTCTTTCTTTCTTTCTTTCTTTCTTTCTTTCTTTCTTTCTTTCTTTCTTTCTTTCTTTCTCCTTCCTTCCTTCCTTCCTTCCTTCCTTCCTTCCTTCCTTCCTTCCATCCTTCTTTCCTTTCTTTCTTTGTCCTTTCTAGGGCCACACCCATGGCATATGGAGATTCCCAGGCTAGGGGTCCAACCGGAGCTGTAGCCACTGGCCTACACCACAGCCACAGCAATGCCAGATCCAAGTTGTGTCTGCGATGTACACCACAGCTCACAGCAATGCCAGATCCTTAACCCACTGAGTGATGCCAGGGATTGAACCCACAACCTCATGGTTCCTAGTCAGATTTGCTAACCACCAAGCCATGACGGGAACTCCCTATTCTTGCCTTCTTTGTCATAGACTTAATTGGCCATATTTGTGAGGGTTTATTTCTGGACTCTATTCTCTTACATTGATCTGTGTCTGTTTTCGTGCCAGTACCATGCTGTTTTGATGGCTGTAGCTTTGCAGTATAGTTTTTAAACCAGGGAGTTTAATACCTTCAGCTTTGTTCTTCTTTCTCAAGATTTTTTTGGCTATTTTAATTCTTGTCTTGACATTTTAGCTATATCTCTTTGAAATGCTTTTAAATTGTTGCTCTAGGGCTTACAATATGCATCTTAAACTTAATGCAATCTACTTAGATTTAATATTGAATTAATTCAGATAAAATACAAGAATCTTACAGTAGTATATTTTCATTCCTCCCTTTCTTAGTGTTATTATTGATAAACACACATGCATGCATTTCGTGAACATACATTATAAACTTATCAATACAGTGTTATAATCTTCACTTTAAACAATCATGTGTCTGTTAAAGAAATTAAAAGGAGAAAAATACTCATTTCTATTTACTCACGTATTTACTATTTCTGGGAGCTGGAATCTAGTGTTATTTCCTTTCAGATGGAAGAAATTTCTCCAGCGTTTCATGTAGTGTAGGTCTGCTACAGCTCACTTATTTGCTATTTTTTTTTTAATGTCTGGTTTTCTCCTTCTTTTATTGAAAGTTATCTTTCTGGGATATAGAATTCTTGGTTGGCACTTTTTATTATTTCCTTGAGCACTTTGAATATGTTGTTCCAGTGGCTTCTGTAATCTCCCATGAGAAGTAAGCTATTAATCTTAAGTTTGTACGCCTGTATGAAATATATCTGCTGTGGACTTAATATTTTCCCCTAAAATTCATGTGTTAAAGCTCGAATCTCCAATGCAATAGTATTAGGAATTAGGGCCTTTTGGTAGCTAATTAAGATTAGATGAGGTCATAAGAGTGCCCCCCTCCAATGTGATTAGTGTCCTTATAGGAAGAGGAAGAGACCAGTGTCCATTTTTTCTCTGCCATGTGAAGATACAGGAAGAAGGCAGTTTTCTGCAAACTAGGAATAAGGCTCTCATCAGAAATGAATTAGCTGGCACCTTGATCATTGAGTTCTCAGCCTCCAGAACTGATGTTTGTTGTTTAAGCTACCCAGTCTATGGTATTCTGTTATAGCAACCAGAGCTAAGTTAGTAGCTTTTTTTTTTTTTTTTTTGCTGCTTTCAAAACTTCCTTATCTTAGGCCTTTAACTGATTGACCATGATATGCCTAGGAATGGTTTTCTTTTTTTTTGTAACTTTTGTTTATTACTCAGATGAATTTATCACATCTGTAGTTGTATAATGATCATCACAATCCAGTTTTACAGGATTTCCATCCTAAAACCCAAGCACATCCTCCCACCCCCCCCAAACTGTCTCCTCTGGAGACCATAAGTTTCTCAATGTCTGTGAGTGAGCATCTGTTCTGCAAAGAAGTTCCGTCTGTCCTTTTTTCAGATTCCACATGTCAGTGAAAGCATTTGATGTTGGTGTCTCATTGTATGGCTGACTTCACTTAGCATGATAGTTTCTAGGTCCATCCATGTTGCTAAAAATGTCAGTATTTCGTTCCTTTTAATGGCTGAGTAACATTCCATTGTGTATATGTACCACGTCTTCTGGATCCACACTCCTCTGTCGATGGACATTTAGGTTGTTTCCATGTCTTGGCTATTGCACATAGTGCTGCAGTGAACGTCGGAGTACATGTGTCTTTTCGAGTCATGGTTTTCTCTGGATAGATGCCCAGGAGTGGGATTGCTGGATCAAATGGTAGTTCTCTGTGTAGTTTTCTGAGACATCTCCATCCTGTTTTCCACAGTGGTTGCATCAATTTACAATCCCACCAACAGTGTACTAGGGTTCCTTTTTCTCCACACCCTCACCAGCACTTGTTGTTTGTAGACTTTTGGATGATGGCCATTCTGGCTGGTGTAAGGTGGTACCTCAGAGTGGTTTTGATTTGCATTTCTCTAATAATGAGTGACGTTGAACATCTTTTCATGTGTTTCTCGGCCATCTGCATGTCTTCTTTGGAGAACTGTCTGTTTAGATCTTCTGCGCATTGTTTGATGGGGTTGTTTGTTTTTTTGGTATGGAGTGGTAGGAGGTGTTTATAAATTTTGGAGATTAACCTCTTGTCAGTTGATTCACTTGCAAAGATTTTCTCCCATTCTGTGGGTTTTCTTTTCGTTTTGTTTAGGGTTTCCTTTGCTGTGCAGAAACTTTGAAGTTTGAGTAGGTCCCATTTGTTTATTTTAGTTATTATTGTCAATACTCTAAGAGGTGGATCTGAGAAGATGTTGCTGTCGTTTATGTCAGAGAGTGTTTGGCCCATGTTTTCCTCTAGGAGTGTGATAGTGTCTGGTCTTATATCTAGGTCTTTAATCCATTTGGAGTTTATTTTTGTGTATGGTGTTAGGGAGTGTTCTAATTTCATTCTTTTCCATGTGGCTGTCCAGTTTTCCCATTACCACTTATTGAACAGGCTGTCTTTTCTCCATTGTATATTCTTGCCTCCTTTGTTATATAGATTAGTTGGCTGTAGGTGCGTGGGTTTAATTCTGGGCTTTCTATCCTGTTCCACTGATCTATATGTCTGTCTTTGTGCCGGTACCATACGGTTTTGATGACAGTTGCTTTGTGATATAGTCTGAAGTCCAGGAGCCTGATTCCTTCAGCTCCATTTTTCTTTTTCAGGATGTCTTTGGCTGTTCTGGGTCTTTTGTGCTTCCAAACAAACTTTAAAATATTTTGTTCGAGTTCTGTGAAAAACGTCCTTGGTAATTTGATAGGGATTGTATTGAATCTGTAGATTGCCTTAGGGAGTATAGTCATTTTGATAATATTGATTCTTCCAATCCAAGAGCGTGGTACGTCTTTCCATCTATTTGTGTCATCTTTGATTTCTTTCATCAGCGTCTTATAGTTTTAGAGTACAGGTCTTTTGTCTCTTTAGGTAGTTTTACTCCTAGGTATTTTATTCTTTTGGATGCAATAGTAAACGGGATTGCTTCCCTAATTTCTCTTTCTGATCTTTCATTGTTAGTATATAGAAATGCTGTCGATTTCTGTGTATTAGTTTTGTGTCCTGCGACTTCACCAAATTCATGGATGAGTTCTAACAGTTTTCTGGTAGCGTCTTTAGGATTCTCTAGGTATAGTATCACGTAGTCTGCAAATAGTGGTAGTTTTCCTTCTTCCTTTCCAATTTGGATTCCTTTTATCTCTTTTACTTCTTCTCTGATTGCTGTGGCTAGGACTTCCAAAACTTTGTTGAAGAGTAGTGGCGAGAGCGGACGTCCTTGTCTTGTTCCTGATCTCAGCGGGAATTCCTTCAGCTTTTCACCATTGAGAATGATGTTTGCTGTGGGTTTGTCATATATATGGCCTTTATGATGTTGAGGTAGGTTCCCGCTATGCCCACTTTCTGAAGGTTTTTTTTTTTTTATCAGAAATGGGTGTTGGATTTTTCAAAGGCTTTTCCCGCGTCTATTGAGAGGAACATATGGTTTTTATTCTTCAGTTTGTTAATGTGGTGTATCACACTGATGGATTTGCGGATATTGAAGAACCCTTGCATCCCTGGGATAAATCCCACTCGATCATGATGTACAATCCTTGCAATGCATTGTTGGATGTGGTTTGCTAGTATATTGTTGAGGAATTTTGCATCGATGTTTATCAGTGAAATTGACCTGTAGTTTTATTTTTTTGTGTGGAATCTTTGTCTGGTTTTGGTACCAGGGTGCTGGTGGCCTCATAGAATGAGTTTGGGAGTATCCCTTCCTCTGCGATTTTTTTGAAATAGTTTCAGAAGCAGAGGTGTTAGCTCTTCTCTAAGTGTTTGATAGAATTTGCCTGTGAAGCCATCTGGTCCTGGACTTTTGTTTGTTGGAAGTTTTTAAATCACAGCTTCACTTTCGGTTCTTGTGATGGGTCCATCTATCTTTTCTATTTCATCTTGGTTTAGTCTTGGAAGATTGTACTTTTCTACGAATTTGTCCATTTCTTCTGTGTTTTCTGTTTTATTGGCGTATAGTTGCATATAGTAGTCTGTTATGATCCTTTGTATTTCTGTGATGTCCGTTGTTACTTCTCCTTTTTCATGTCTAATCTTATTGATTTGAGTCCTCTCTCTTTTTTGCTTGATAAGTCTGGCTAAGGGTTTATCAATTTTGTTGATCTTTTCAAAGAACCAGCTTTTCGTTTCATTGATCTTTTCTATGGTTTTCTTTGTTTCTATTTCATTGATTTCGGCTCTGATCTTTAAGATTTCTTTTCTTCTGCTAACTTTAGGTCTTGTCTGTTCTTCTCTCTCGAGCTGCTTTAGATGTAAAGTTAGCTTGTTTATTTGAGCTTCTTCTTGTTTCCTGAGGTGGGCTTGTATTGCTATAAACTTTCCTCTTAGAACGGCTTTTGCTGCATCCCATAGGTTTTGGAGTGTAGAATCTTTGTTGTCATTTGCTTCTAGGTATTTTTTAATTTCCTCTTTGATATCTTCAGTGATCCATTGGTTGTTTAGTAGCATGTTGTTTAGTCGCCACGTGTTTGTGTTTTTTGCCATTTTTTCCTTGTTGATTTCCAGTCATGTAGTGCTGTGGTCAGAAAAGATGCTTGATATGATGTCAATTTTCTTAACGTTACCGAGGTTGGATTTGTAGCCCAGGATGTGATCCGTCTTAGAGAATGTTCCATGTGCACTTGAGAAGAATGTGTATTCTGTTGCTTTTGGATGGAATGTCCTGTAAATATCTATTAAGCCCATCTGGTCTAATGCTTCATTCAGGGCCTGTGTTTCCTTATGGATTTTCGTCTGGATGATCTGTCCATTGCTGTAAGTGGGGTGTTAAAGTCCCCCACTATGATTGTGTTACTGTTGATTTGTCCTTTTAAGGTTGTTAGCAGTTGCCTTATGTATTGTGGTGAACCTATGTTGGGTGTGTAGATATTTAAAATTGTTATATCTTCCTCTTGGATTGATCCTTTGATCATTATGTAGTGACCTTCCTTGTCCCTTAAAATAGTCTTCATTTTAAAGTCTATTTTGTCTGTTATGAGTATTGCTACTCCAGCTTTCTTTTGATCCCTGTTTGCATGAAATATTTTCTTCCATCCTCTCACTTTCAATTTGTATGTGTTCCTAGAAGTGAAGTGGGTCTCTTGAAGTCAGCATATATATGGATCTTGGTTTTCTATCCATTCAGCCAGTCTGTGTCTTTTGGTTGGGGCGTTTAGGCCATTAACATTTAAGGTAATTATTGATGTGTATGTTCTTATTGCCATTTTATTAATTGCTTTGGATTTGTTTTTGTTGCTCTTTTTCCTTCCCTTCTTCTCTTGTTCTCGCCTCTTCTGGTTTCATGACTATCTTTAGTATTGTATTTGAGTTGATTTTTCTTACTTGTTTTGTGTATCAATTGTAGATTTTTGGTTTGCAGTTATTCTGAAGTTTTGATGTAAGAGTCTATATATATGAGATTGTTTTAAGTTGTTGGTCTCTTAATTGCAAGTGCACCTCCAGTGTCCTGCATTTGTACCCACCTCTTCTCACGATTTCTGATTTTGGTGGCATAATTGTGCGTGGCTGATTTCGTATCTTTACTGTATGTATACCTTTACTGGTGAGCCTTGTCATTTGTGGAATTTTTGTTCCCTGTTGCTGATCTTTTCTTTCCTGCCTAGAGAAGTTCCTTTAGTATTTGTTGTAAAGCTGGTTGAGTGTTGCTGAATTCTCTCAGCTTTTGCTTATCTGTGAAGGTTTTGATTTCTCCTTCAAATCTGAATGAGAGCCTTGCTGGGTAGAGTATTCTTGGTTGGAGGTTTTTTCCTTTCATCACGTTAAGTATATCATGCCACTCCCTTCTGGCCTGCAGAGTTTCTGCTGAAAAATCTGCCATTCCCCTTATTGGGGTTTCCTTGCATGTTACTTGTTTCTTTTCCCTAGCTGCTTTCAAGATGTTCTCTTTGTCTTTAATTTTGGTCAGTTTGATTAATATGTGTCTCAGTGTATTCCTCCTTGGGTTTATTTTGTATGGTACTCGTTGTGCTTCCCGGATTTGAGTGAGCGGTTTTTTCCCCATGTTAGGGAAGTTTTTGGCTATTATCTCTTGGAATATTTTTTCTGTCCCCTTTGCTCTCTCTCTTCTCCATCTGGCACCCGTATAATATGGATGTTGGTGCGTTTTACATTGTCCCAGAGTTCTCTGAGACTCTCTTCATTTGTTTTCAATCTTTTTTCTCTTTTCTGTTCTGCATCCATAATTTCCACTCATCTGTCCTCCACCTCGCTTATTCGTTCTTCTGCCTCCTGTCTTCGGCTGTTAGCTGCTTCTTGTGAATTTTTTATTTCAGTTATTGTCTTTTGCATCTCTTCTTGTTTAAGTTTTATATCTTGCATCTCTTTGGTCAGTGTTTCCTGTGAGTTATCCATCTTTGCCTGCAGTTTATGTCCAATGTCTTGCATCATCTTCAGCATCAACAGTCTGAAGTCTTTTTCCTGGATGCTGAGGATCTCCTCATTGCTTAGCTGATTTTCTGGGGTTTTTCCTTTCTCCGTCATCTGAGTTATAGTTCTGTGTCTTTTCATGTTTATAGGTTTTTGGTGTGGTGACCTTTTGACAGATAATAGAGTTGTAGCCTCTCTTACTTCTGGCGTCTGCCCCCCTTGTGGCTGAAATCAGTATGGGGGGCTTGCTGTAGGCTTCCTAATGGGAGGGGCTGATGCCTGCCCCCTGGTGGGTGGAGCCGATTCTAATCTTTCTGGTGGGTGGGGCTTAGTCTCTGGATGGGATTAGAGGCAGCTGTGTGCCTGAGGGGGTCTTTAGGTAGCCTGTTTCCTGAGGGGTGGGGCTGTGATCCCACCTGGATTGTTGTTTGCCCTAGGGCTTCTCAGCCTGACTGATGGGTGGGGCCAGATTTTCCCAAAAGGGCCACCTCCAGAGACAGGCAAGCTGCTGAATATTCCCGAGAGCTTTGCTTTCAATGTCCTTCTCTCACAATATGCCACATTCGCCCCTGTTTTCCCAGGATGTACTCCAAGAACTGCAGTCAGGTTTGACCCAGATTCCTATGGAGACTTTGCTTTGCCCTGGGACCCAGCACACATGAAAGTCTGTGTGCGCCTTTTAAGAATGGGGTCTCCGGGAGTTCCTGTCGTGGCTCAGTGGTTAAGGAATCAGACTAGGCAGCATGAGGTTGCAGGTTCGATCCCTGGCCTTGCTCAGTGGCTTACGGATCTGGCGTTGCTGTGAGCTGTGGTTTAGGTTGCAGACATGACTCGGATCTCACGTTGCTGTGAGCTGTGGTTTAGGTCGCAGACATGACTCGGATCTCACGTTGTAGGCTGGTGGCTATCGCTCCAATTGGACCCCTGGCCTGGGAACTTCCATATGCCGTAGGACGTGGCCGTAGAAAAGGCAAAAAGACCAAAAAAAAAAAATAAAAGGGTTCTCCATTTCCCCCAGTCCCATGGAGCTGCTGCACACAAACCCCACTGGCCTTCAATGCCGGATGCTCCAGGGGCTCTTTCTCCCAGTGCCAGATCCCCACATGTGGGAGTTTGATGTGTGGCTCAGAACTCTCCCTCCTGTAGGTGAGTCTCTCTGAACCAGTTGTTTCCAGTCTGTGGGGCTTCCCACCCGGGAAGTATGGGGTTGTTTATATCACGAAATCGCCCCTCCTACCTCTTGATGTGGCCTCCTCTTTGTCTTCTAGAGTTGGATATCTTTTTTAAGGTTTCCAGTCAATTTGGTTGAAGATTGCTCGGCCTTTAGTTGTGAATTTTGTTGTTTTTAGGAGAGAAGTTGAGCTCCAGTTCTTCTATTCCCCCATCTTAATCCCATCTGTTAGGAATGGTTTTCTTTGTGTTATTTTCCTGCTTAGAGTTTGTTGAATTTCTCGGTTCAGTAAATTATGTTTTACTGCAAATCTGGGAAATAAAGTTTTGGCCATTGTTTCTTTAAATAAGTTTAATTCTTTTTTGAGCTTTAATGGGATTATGATTATACTTTTGTTGAACTGGTTCATATTGTCCACAGTTCTCTGATGTTCTCTTTATTATTCTTCAGTTTTTTGTCTCCCTGTTCTTTGGATTCAGTGATTTATTTAGAAATGTATGTCTTCTTTCTTCTGGTATCTCCAGTGCAATAATTGATTTCATCTAGCCGTTTTTAATTTTAGCTATAGAGTTTCCTCCGTAAAATTTTTCATTTCTCTATTGAGATTCCTTACCTCTTCACTGATACGTATTTTTCTTCAATTTCAACATATTTTTAAAGTCTTGCAACATGTTTATATTATCTGATTTGGAATCTTTGGACTCTCTTGGAGTCAGTTTCTACTGGCTACTTTTTTCTCTGAGTGTAAGTCACACTTTCTTTTCCCTTTGCATGTTTAGTGATTTTTGGTTGAAAACTGACTATCATAGAAAATATGATATAGCAACTTTATCTCATGTTCTTCTGAAGTTATTTTTTCTAGTGTAAAGTTAACCGAATTCAATTTGTAAACCTTTTCTCTGTAAGGTATATAGATGCTGATGGCTATACTCGGTGCTAATGTGTTCCCACTATTTTTTAGGATGGCCCCCAGTGACTCTCCCTTTTGCCTGTGAAATTTATCAATTGGTGAAGGCTTTAGGTGGAAATGGAGCTACTTTCCCTGTGGTTTTTTTGATTATAGGAATTTTCGTGCAATTTTCTAATTTTTAGTTGCTTTTTTAGCTTTGGAGTCTATATTCTTATACTTCTAGCCCATCATCCTTCAGCTTTATGCTGCCCAACAATGCATTCAGTTATCAGTTTCACAGAGAAAAATATCAGTCTCACAGATTTTGCTTCACATATCTCTATATTTACTTTTGATTGTTTTGTTATTATTTTTAAAATGAAGTATAGTTGGTTTTAGTTTCAGGTGTACAGCATAGTATTCTTTTTTTGAAGATTATATTCCATTATAGACTATTAGAATGTATTGCATATAATTACCTGTGCTATACAGTAAATCCTTGTTGCTTATTGATTTTATGTATAGTAGGTTGTATCTGTTAATCCCATATTCCTAATATATCACTCCCCCTCCCTTTCTCTTTGGGTAACCATAGTTTGTTTTCTATATCTGTGAATTTGTTTCTGGTTTTTATATAGAATTATTTTTATTATTTGTGGGATTTCACATATAAGTGATATCATGTAGTGTTTGTCTTTCTTCATCTGACTTATTTCACTAAGCATAATATTCCATAGGTCCATCATCCCTGTTGCAGCAAATGGTATTATTTCATTCTTTTTCATACCTGAGTAATATTCCTTACATATATGTGTGTGTGTGTACACGTGTGTGTATATTTATTTATTTATGCCACATCTTCTTAAGACAGTTGTCTGTTGATGGGCATTTGGGTTGCTTGCATGTCTTAGCTATTGCAAATAGTGCAACTCTGAACATTGGGGTGCATTTATCTTTTCTAAATTAGAGTTTTCATTTTTTTCCAGATATATACCCAGGAGTAGATTTTCTGTATTATTTGGTAGTTTCACTTAGTTTTTTAAGGAATTTACATATTGTTCTCCGTAGTGTCTGTACCAGTTTACATTCCCACCAACAATGTAGAGGGTTCCTTTCCTCCATACCCTCTCCAGCATTTATTATTTGTAGATTTTTTGATGATAGCCATACTAACCAGTGTGAAGTGATACCTCATTGTGGTTTTGATTTACATTTCTTTAATAATTAGCAGTGTTGACTATCTTTTCGTGTACCTGTTGGCCATTTGTATATCTTTGGAAAAATGTCTTTTCAGGTCTTCTGCCAATTTTTCAAAAAATTTTTTGGCTACCCCATGTTATATGGAATTTCCAGGCCAGGGATCAGATTTGAGCTGCAGCTGTGACCTACACCACAGCTGTGGCAATGCTGGATCCTTTAACCCTCTGTGCCAGTCTGGGGATTGAACCGATACCTCCACAGTGACCTGAACCACTGCAGTCAGATTCTTAACCTACTGCACCACAGCAGGAACTCCTGTTTGTATATTTTGGATATTAACCCCTTATCAGTCACATCATTTGCAGATATTTTTTTTTACCATTTTCTGTAGGTTGTCTTTTCATTTTGTTGATGGTTTCCTTTGCTGTGCAAAAAATTTTGCTTGATCAAGTCAGATTTGTTTAATTTTTTTTTTGCTTTTATTTCTCTTGCCTTGTAAGACTGATCTAAAAAAAATATTGTTACAATTTATGTCTGAAAATGTTTTGCCTATGTACTCTTCTAGGAGTTTTATGGTATTCTGTCTTATATTTAAATCTTCAAGCCATTTGGGGTTTATTTTCATGTATGGTGTGAAGATACGTTCTAATTTCACTGATGAATATGTAGATGTCCAGCTTTCCCAACACCACTTGTTGAAGAAAATGTCTTTTCTCTATTGTGTATTCTTGACTACTTTGTCTTAGATGCACATCTCTATATTTCAAGTGTACATCTCTATGTTTTCTTTCCATGTTTTTCTCCAGGCCTTTTGGGATCTTCTCCAAGTATGTGCAATTTAGCTATTAGCCAGGAATTTGGACAATTTATGTTTTAAATTTGAGTCTCATTCCTTTTTTAGTTCTTACACTGCCAGGCTGTGTTTTCTCCTTTTAATTTCTAGGTGCTTCCTGAACTCTGATCTCAGACACATTTAGCTAGCTACTAAGGAAACAGTTTTTCCCTCTGCTTTTTTCAAATGTCTATGCTATAGGGTTTGAGCAGCATCCTTGTGCCAGTGTATTATTTGTCCATTGCTAGATAAAAAATTATCTCCCAAATAAAGAGATTAAAACAACAAACGTTATTGTACACAGTTTTTGTGGTCTAGTAATTTTTTTTTTTTTTGTCTTTTTAGCTATTTCTTGGGCCGCTCCCGCGGCATATGGAGGTTCCCAGGCTAGGGGTCGAATTGGAGCTGCAGCCATCGGCCTACGCCAGAGCCACAGCAACGTGGGATCCGAGCCGCGTCTGCAACCTACACCACAGCTCACGGCAACGCCGGATCGTTAACCCACTGAGCAAGGGCAGGGACGGAACCCGCAACCTCATGGTTCCTAGTCGGATTCATTAACCGCTGCGCCACGATGGGAACTCCTGGTCTAGTAATTTAAAAATGGCGTAGTTGGGTGCCTCAAGCTCAGTATTGCTAACAGAGTTCCTGTCAAGCTATTAGCAGCAGCCGCAGTCATCTGAAGGCTTGACTGGGGCTGGAAAATCCACTTCCGAGATGGCTCATTCACACAGCTATCAGCAGGAAGCTTCAGTTCCCTGATGGATATTGGTAAAAAGTTTTAGTTTCTTACCACTTGAGTCTCTTAATAGTCTGTTGGCTTCCTCTAGAGTGAGTGTTTCAATAAGAGAGTGCAAAAAGGAAGTTGGAGTGCTTTTTTTGACCTACCTTTCCAAAAGCCACAGCTTTATTCTTTTATTTAGATGTGAGTCATTAAGTTCAGACCACACTCAAAGGGAAAGGATTTGAACTAACCCCTTGAGGGAAAGAATATCAAAGAATTTGTGGACATATTATTATTATTATTATTATTTTTTTTTTTTTTTTTTGTCTTTTTGCCATTTCTTGGGCCGCTCCCATGGCATATGGAGGTTCCCAGGCTAGGGGTCCAACTGGAGCTGTAGCCACCAGCCTATGCCAGAGCCACAGCAATGCAGGGATCTGAGCTGTGTCTGCGACCTACACCACAGCTCACGGCAACGCTGGATCCCTAACCCACTGAGCAAGGCCAGGGATTGAACCCGCAACTTCATGGTTCTTAGTCGGGTTCGTTAACCACTGAGCCACGACGGGAACTCCATATTCTAAAACTACTATAGGACAGTAAGACTCGAACCTCCAATTCTTACTATTTCCAGTTAATTTTTTTTTTGTCTTTTTGTTGTTGTTGTTGTTGTTGCTATTTCTTGGGCCGCTCCCGTGGCATATGGAGGTTCCCAGGCTAGGGTTCGAATTGGAGCTGCAGCCATCGGCCTACGCCAGAGCCACAGCAACGTGGGATCCGAGCCGCGTCTGCAACCTACACCACAGCTCACGGCAACGCCGGATCGTTAACCCACTGAGCAAGGGCAGGGACCGAACCCGCAACCTCATGGTTCCTAGTCGGATTCGTTAACCACTGCGCCACAACGGGAACTCCTAATTTTTTTTTTTTAATTTAACTCTTCTGGATTCTGTCTGTTTTTGAGTACTTTACTGTCTTTAAATAGTTGTTTTTAAAAATTATCCAGCTTTTATAATTATTATCTGTGGGGCATTTCTGTGGCCTCTTCACTCCTCTGCCATACTCCAGTATAGGAAGTTCTCCTATATTGAATTATTTTACTATAAAAAAGAGACAATATAAGGAGTGAACTGAAATTTTCCACCTCAAGACAAAGGAGTCCAGATCCTTCCTGTTGATATGTGGTGCCAAGGTTAATCAGAGTCAAAGTACAGCTCAGGACTGAGAAAAGAGCAGAATATAGCTCAAATATGTAGACAATAGTAGCATTAGAAAATCAGATTAAACTACAAAAATATAATTAGATTACAAGAGTTTAAGTAACCAGATCAGAAACATGGTAAGTTAGAGTTAATACATCAAGACAAAGATAAGAAGCCAAAAAACATGTAGTAAGACCCAGCCTGGGAAATAAGTCCTCCTTACTAGCTCTGATTCCCAGACCAGACCAGAATCACTGAGCTATAGAGGCAGACACCTGGAAAACAGCAAGAAAATGCCTGTGGGCCTTAGTACCAGGCCTAGCCTGGTAGCATCTTATTTTCTTCCTGGCCCTATGCTGCAAGTTACCCTTCATTGGCTGCTTCCTTTAAGGGTCTTGGTGCCAGCATTTTTTTTTTTTTAGGCTGCATCTGTGGCATATGGAAGTTCCCAGGCTAGGGGAGCTGCAGCTAGGGGAGCTTCATTGTCGAATTGAAGCTGTAGCCGCCGGCCTACACCACAGCTATAGCAACGCTGGGTCTGAGCCTCGTCTACAACCTACACCACAGCTCAAGGCAACGCTGGAACATTAACCCACTGAGTGAGACCAGGGATCAAACCTGCATCCTCCTGGATACTAGTCGGATTCGTTACCACTGAGACACCACAGAAACTCCATTGCCAGCATTTTGAATCTCAACACAGATCAGTCATTTGCATCTATTTACTTTGGGGAGTATTGGGCCAAAGATAAGGCTTCTTTTAGAATTTGCATTGATAGTTAAATGAAATATTACTCAGTGACCTGATATTTTCAGAATATAGCCATGCTCAACAGCTTTAACAGAGTAATAATAGCTACTATGAAGATCCGGGTATCGTTTGAGGCATTTTCTTCTGTCTGCCAAACTATACATACTTAACTTCCACTGAAAGGACAGCTGAATGCCATAAATCCTGAAGTATGGACCTCAGGTTCACAGCAGAGACAACTGTATACACAATATAGAGACACAGCAAGGACTCCAAAGTGTATACAATTGTGATATTGTGATTGTAACAAGATATAAATAAATATAATTATCAAAACAAATATGTATATTTGTTCTTTGACCATTCCTAGTAGAGAGCTCCTAAAACCTTTGTAATTTCCTGTGATAAGAGCTATAAAGTTGTCTTTTGGTATGTTAATAAGGTGACTTTTGGGAGCTGGTTGTCAGGGAAACTGACTATATCATTTATAATAGGGTTGGCAACTTCACTCCCACCCCTACTCAACCACCACATGTGGGAAGGGGAGAGAGGCTGGAGGTTCAATCAGTCACCAATGGCCAATGATTTAGTCAACGTGCCTGTATAGTAAAGCCTCCACTAAAACCTAGAAAGACAGGGTTCAGAGAGCTTCCAGGTTGATGAACATGTGGAGATTTGGGGAGAGTGGCATCTGGAGAGGGCATGAAAGTTCCGTGTCCTTTCCCCATGCTTTGCCTTATGCATTTCTTCCATCTGCTTGTAGTCTAGTAAGTGAAATAAATAAGGAAATAAGTAAGTTTGTCTGAGTTTTGTGAAGCACCCAAATTAACTGAACCCAAGGAAGGAATCATGGAAAAATGATTTATAGCCTTCTGTCAGAAGTACAGGTAACAACCTGGATTTGGGATTTGTGTCTGAAACTTCCAATATGTAGCCGGTGGGTCAGAAGGATAGGTGATAACATGGGCTTGTGACTGGCATCTGAATTTGGTCAGGAGCAGTCTTGTAGTAAGACTGAGCCATTTACCTATGGAATCTGATTCTATCTACAAGTAGATAATGTCAGAATTGAGTTGAATTATAAGTCACCCAGCTGTGTAAGAGAATTGCTTGTTGGTGTGGGGAATCCCCTTTCCCCTACCCACATATGCATATAAGAATTGGTTCCAGAACACTAAATAACAGTACTAACTGATTTGCCCAGATACTTATAATCCATAAGCAGTAGAACTTGTTTTCCTAATAAATTATTGAGATGTGTAGTTTTGGTTCTGAAATATTCAATATATTATTGAAATATGTAGTTTTGGCTCTGAAAACCCTATCTCTGGACTTATACATTATCATACTAAGTGAAATAAGTCAGAGAAAGACTGATATCATATGATATTTATATGTGAAATCATAAAAAATGATAAGAAGAACTTATTTACGAAACAGAAACAGACTCACAGACATAGAAAACAAATTTATGGTTACCAAAGGGGAAGGTGAGAAGGGACAAATTAAGAGGTTAGGATTAACAGATACACACTACTATATATAAAATAGATAACCAACA
The DNA here is from genome assembly GCF_054392235.1 of Sus scrofa. Taxonomy (NCBI): domain Eukaryota; kingdom Metazoa; phylum Chordata; class Mammalia; order Artiodactyla; family Suidae; genus Sus; species Sus scrofa. The sequence continues at coordinate 123,019,401 of NC_139401.1, forward strand.
AGGGCCTACTGTATAGCACAGGTCAAATCTTTTTTTTTCATTTTTTAAAGTTTTATTGAAGTAGAGTTGATATACAGTGTTGTGATAATTTCTGCTGTACAATGTAGTGGTTCAGTTATAAATGTACGCACATCAATTCTCTTTCAGATTCTTTTCCCACACATATTTTCCTAATATCGCAGGATATTAGGTAGAATTCCTGGTACAGGTCCCCGGTGGCCAGTCATTCCATATACCTCAGTGTGCATATTCTAGTCCTAAACCTCCAATCCATCCCCCCCCGACAACCTATCCCCTTTGGTAACCATAAGTTTGTCTTCAAAGTCTGTTTCTGTTCTGTAAATAAGTTAATTTGTGTTCTTTTTTTAGATTCCACATATAAGTGATATCATATAATGTTTGTCTTTCACTGACTTACTTCACTTAGTATGATAATCTCTGGGTACATCCGTGTTGCTGCAAATGACATTATTTCATTCTTTTTTATGGCTGAGTAGTATTCCATTGTATATGTGAACCACATCTTCTTTATCCATTTCTCTGTTGATGGACATTTAGTTTGTTTCCATGTCTTGGCTATTGTAACTAGTGCTGCAGTGAACACTGGGGTACATGTATCTTTTCAAATTCTGGTTTTCTCTGGATAGATGCCCAGGAGTGGGATTGCTGGATAATATGGTAGTTCTATTTTTAGTTTTTTGAGGAACCTCCATATGGTTTTCCATAATGGCTGCACCAACTTACATTTCCGCCAGCCTTGTAGGAGGGCTCCCTTTACTCCACAGCCTCTCCAGCATTTATTGCTTGTGGACTTTTTGATGATGGCCATTCTGACTGGTGTGAGGTAATACCCCATTGTAGTTTTGATTTGTATTTCTCTAATAATTAGTACTGTTGAACATGTTTACCTCAGAGTAGTTTTTTTTTTGTCTCTTCTTCTAATTTTAATTTATTAATTAAATTTAAATGTAATTTACATTCATGACCAGTTGTCATTGATGGCCTCTGTTTAAAATGTTGACACAATTTTCAGTCTTACAGAAAAGTTGCAGGATGAGCACAGGCCCTTCGCCCTGAGGCCTCAGGTATTAACCATATTACCTTCATCTTATTCTTTCCCTTCTCTGTTTTCTCTGTCTTTATAATGTCCACTGGACTGTAAGTTGTAGACATGAAGCTGTGGCATTTAAAAAAATCGCCAGAAAGATGTTCAAAGTAGGCTTTGTTTTTGAGGACAGTTGCAGATTTACAGAAATATTGAGAAGAGGCAGGTTCCCACTTACCTGGCATGCAGTTTCCTCTATGTTTTTTTATTTTTTTTCATTTTTTTTATTACTCAAATGAATTTATCACATCTGTAGTTGTATAATAATCATAACAATCTGATTTCACAGGATTTCCATCCCACAGCCCAAGCACATCCCCCCCCCCAAACTGTCTCCTCCGGAGACCATAAGTTTCTCAATGTCTGTGAGTGAGCATCTGTTCTGCAAAGAAGTTCCGTCTGTCCTTTTTTCAGATTCCACATGTCAGTGAAAGCATTTGATGTTGGTGTCTCATTGTATGGCTGACTTCACTTAGCATGATAGTTTCTAGGTCCATCCATGTTGCTAAAAATGCTGGTATTTCGTTCTTTTTGATGGCTTAGTAATATTCCATTGTGTATATGTACCACATCTTCTGGATCTACTCCTCTGTCGATGGACATTTAGGTTGTTTCCATGTCTTGGCTATTGCACATAGTGCTGCAGTGAACGTCGGAGTACATGTGTCTTTTCGAGTCATGGTTTTCTCTGGATAGATGCCCAGGAGTGGGATTGCTGGATCAAATGGTAGTTCTCTGTGTAGTTTTCTGAGACATCTCCATCCTGTTTTCCACAGTGGTTGCATCAATTTACAATCCCACCAACAGTGTACTAGGGTTCCTTTTTCTCCACACCCTCACCAGCACTTGTTGTTTGTAGACTTTTTGGATGATGGCCATTCTGGCTGGTGTAAGGTGGTACCTCAGAGTGGTTTTGATTTGCATTTCTCTAATAAGAGGGACGCTGAACATCTTTTCATGTGTTTCTCGGCCATCTGCATGTCTTCTTTGGAGAACTGTCTGTTTAGATCTTCTGCGCATTGTTTGATGGGGTTGTTTGTTTTTTTGGTATGGAGCTGCAGAAGTTGTTCATAAATTTTGGAGATTAATCCCTTGTCGGTCGATTCATTTGCAAAGATTTTCTCCCATTCTGTGGGTTTTCTTTTCGTTTTGTTTAGGGTTTCCTTTGCTGTGCAGAAACTTTGAAGTTTGAGTAGGTCCCATTTGTTTATTTTAGTTATTATTGTCAATACTCTAAGAGGTGGATCTGAGAAGATGTTGCTGTCGTTTATGTCAGAGAGTGTTTGGCCCATGTTTTCCTCTAGGAGTGTGATAGTGTCTGGTCTTATATCTAGGTCTTTAATCCATTTGGAGTTTATTTTTGTGTATGGTGTTAGGGAGTGTTCTAATTTCATTCTTTTCCATGTGGCTGTCCAGTTTTCCCAGTACCACTTATTGAACAGGCTGTCTTTTCTCCATTGTATATTCTTGCCTCCTTTGTTATATAGATTAGTTGGCTGTAGGTGCGTGGGTTTAATTCTGGGCTTTCTATCCTACCTCAGAGTAGTTTTGATTTACATTTCTCTGATAATTAGCGATTTGAGCACCTTGCTTCTACTTTAGTTTATAGGAAAAGCCACCTAGCTCTCTTTATGACATATGACTTACACTACAAAGATCTTATTTTACTCCATTCTCTCTGGCAGAGTCCCTCTCCCTCAAAGTCATAAGTAGATATGGCAGTAGCTAATGTCTGTCTGGGGCCAAGGAACTGACTTGTAATTGAGTTGTGGATTGTTATTGTTGTATTGTTCATATTATCTAGGATAGACCTCTTCTAGAAGGGTTTGAGAGTTTGTGAGTTTCAGGTGGTGCAAAAGGGCTGGGAAAAGGGAAAGAGTTGTCCAAGGGATAGGGGCCTGAAGAAAATAATTATTAGATCTAGAAGTCGCTCAGGGATTGAGTGGATTGTGGGACTGAAGTAGCTGGTAGAGTTGAGAGGTGAAAGAGACTGGCTTCTGGTTACTGGGTAGAAGAGGTCTAGTTCAGAAAATTTCTGCAGGCATAGTCCACAGATGCTTATTTAGGATTGCAATTCGCAAAGCTTCAAGGAGGGTAGTGTTAGCTTGAAGGTGAGGGTGATCTGGGCCCAGAACAGACAAAAGCCTTTGCTTTTCTAACATTTATATATAAGAGGACTACCTCAACCCTCTGGAGGCGGGAAGAGTATTAAATGAACAATAAAGGCAAGTACTCCAAAGGGTCGGAGGATGAGGAGAAAGAGACTGGCTTCTGGTAACTGGGTAGAGGAGGGTCTAAAAAGTAGTGCTAGTTCCAGGTGTACAGCACAGTGATTCAGTTTATATACATTCTTTTTAAGATTCTTCTCCCTTATAGGTTATTACAAAATATTAAGTATTGTTCCCTGTGTTATGCAGTAGGTCTGTGTTAGTTGTCTACTTTATATATATGTTTTATCATTTGACTTTTGATAAAAACATGACCTAATATTTGTGTATGCTTATATTTTTTATTATGACCTTTCATTTAGTCCCGCAGATAACCTGTGGCTGAGGGTTCAGTTATGATGCCAATAGGAATAGCATGCTCAATTGGAATAACTTAGGAGGGTTTAATATTGGTACTGTTTATGGAGGTGTGCCCATATGTTAAAGGGAAAACAACAAGTAATGTTGAAGCACTCATAGGTGGAAGCCCTTATCACTCCTAAGCTTCTAGGGCCATAGGCCTGAGGGATAGAGGGCAAGAGAAGAGAGTAAAGAGTCTAACTATTTGATGAAGGTCATCAGGCACAGGTAAAGGGACCCTTACTCTGAGCAAAAGAATACAGCCAACTCAGGATAAGCCAGCAGGGAAGGAGCTCAGGAGGAAAAAGCTCTGACTTCATTCTCCTAGTGACCTCTGTCATTCTGTCAGTACCTCCCACAGAATGAACCAACTTGAAGTCAGAAATCAAGGAAGCCCATTGATAGAGCCCATACAAGGTTAGCTTCCTATCCAAAAAGCTGGGTACAGAAACAGGAAGAATGTATCTGGAGGGACAAATGAAAGCTTATTTAGCACATCTATGTTATTAGCTCTATTTTGCTGTTTCAGATGAGTAAATGTATACTTGGTGAGGTTAAGTGGCTCACCAAAATGCTTCATATTTTATCCAAAGACTTAGCTCTTCTTATAAAAGTATCTCCTATAAAGTTTCAAAAAGTCTGTTGTCTCTTTGGCCATTGAAGAAACTTAGGCTCTCTAAGGTGAACAATGATCGATAAATTTCTGTAGATTGACTAAATAGAATGAGCCCTAAATATAGAAAATAATTAATTTGTACTAACTTTTTATCAAAGAACTAGATGAAATATTAATTTTTATTTAAAAAATTGATCTTTGCAACACACATTTTTGGCTATTACACCAGCAACCATACTTTTATTCACAATGGCAGCATGAAATTACAAACCAAAATTTTATTTGTGACTTAACTGGTAACTGGACAATTAGAATACAATTTTCTGATGTTTATACTTGCCATAAATCACTATTGTCCCTTCCTTCAGGACTCACTTAATGATGTGGAAAAAAAAATTCTATTAGTTGAACTAATAAGTACTGCATTGTGGAGTTCCCGTCATGGCACAGGGGAAATGAATCTGACTAGTATCCATGAGAACTCAGGTTTGATCCCTGGCCTTGCTCAGTGGGTTAAGAATCCGGCATTGCTGTGAGCTGTGGTGTTGGTCTGAGACGTGGCTTGGATCTGGCATTGCTGTAGCTGTGGTGTAGGCTGGCAGCTACAGCTCCAATTCCCTAGCCTGGGAACCTCCATATGTCACAGGTGCAGACCTAAAAAAAAAAAAAGTACTACATTGTAAGCCAGAACATACACCATCCGACTGTTTTAAAATCATTTTCTCTCCTGTTCCAGAAATATCATTAAAGGTAATGTTGGTCTTCTTCTAGCTAATTAGAAAATCTGAGAAATCTGAGTATTCATTTCATCAATGAGATCTAGAAATAGGTTTTAGAAGATTCAGGAAGTCCTTTGGTATCATCCCTTGGAGGAATGGTGTAATAGAAATAATCATTCGTAATGAAAACAATCATGATCAAAGTCATGCTTCTTTAATATTGAAAAGACAGCATGTTCCATTATTTAAAAAATCTGCTTTAGGGACTTCAGGTCTCTTCCTCAGATCCCTGAGGCATTTTTCCTTAACAGGAGTTTCTCATATACAAACTATTTACATTGTTATGTAAAAGATGGCTTCAGCATATATGTATCCTCTGGACAGGCCTCAAACATCTATTACACATGTAAATATTATACATGTAAATAATTATTATAGTATTCTTCCTATATATAGATGTTTTTCTAAGTCACTTAGACACGTTCTTTTTTATTCATTTTTCAACTTTTATTCAAGTATAGTTGATTTACAGTGTTGTGTTAATTTCTGCTGTATAGTAAAGTGATTCAATTATACATATACATATATCCATTCTTTATCAGATTCTTTTCCCATATAGATTATCACAGAATATTGGGTAGAGTTTTCTGCGCTATACAGTAGGTCCCTTTCGGCCAGTCATTCCATATACCTCACTGTGCATGTGCCAATCCCAAAACCCCAGTCTATCCCTCCCCTCACCTGTCTCTTTTGGTAACCATAAGTTTGTTTTCAAAATCTGTAAGTCTGTTTCTGTTCTGCAAATAAGTTCATTTGTATCATTTTTAAAGATCCCACATATAAGTGATATCACATGATGTTTGTCTTTCTCTGTCTGACTAACTTCACTTAATATGATAATTGCTAGGTCCATCCATGTTGCTGCAAATGGCATTATTTCATTCGTTTTATGGCTGAGTAATGTGTCATTGTATGTATGTACCACATTTCTTTATGCATTCCTCTCTCAGTGGACATTTAGGTTACTTCCATGTCTTGACTATCGTAAATAATGCTACAGTGAACATTGGGGTGCATGTATCTTTTTGAATTATAGTTTTCTCCAGATAGAAGCCCAGGAGCAGGATTGCTGGATCATATGGTAGTTATATTTATAGTTTTTTGAGGAACTTCCATGCTGTTCTCCATAGTGGTTGTACCAAGTTACATTCCCACCAACAGTGTGGAAGGGTTCCCTTTTCCCCACACCCTCCCTAGCATTTATTGTTTGTAGACTTTTGATGATGGCCATTCTGGATGGTGTGAAGTGATATTGTAGTTTTGATTTGCATTTCTCTAATAATTAGTAATGCTGAGAATCTTTTTTTTTTTTTTTTTTTTTGTCTTTTGTCTTTGTTGTTGTTGTTGCTATCTCTTGGGCCGCTTCCGCGGCATATGGAGGTTCCCAGGCTAGGGGTCGAATCGGAGCTGTAGACACCGGCCTACGCCAGAGCCACAGCAACGCGGGATCCGAGCCGCGTCTGCAACCTACACCACAGCTCACGGCAACGCCAGATCGTTAACCCACTGAGCAAGGGCAGGGACCGAACCCGCGACCTCATGGTTCCTAGTCGGATTCGTTAACCACTGCGCCACGACGGGAACTCCTGAGAATCTTTTAATATTCCTTTTGGCCATCTGTATTGTCTTCTTTGGAGAAATGTCAACAAAGGCCTTCTGGCCATTTTTTTTTTCTTTTCTTTTTTTTTTTTTTTTTTTTTTTTTACTTTTTAGAGCTGCACCTGTGGCATATGGAAGTTCCCAGGCTAGGGGTCAAATCGGAACTGCAGCTGCCGGCCTATGCCACAGCCACAGTAACAGGGGATCTGAGCTGCCTCTGCGACCTACACCACAGCTCACGGCAATGCCGGATCCTTAACCCACTGAGCAAGGACAGGGATTGAACCCACAACCTCATGGTTCCTAGTCAGATTTGTTAATCACTGAGCCACGATGGGAACTCCCTCTATCCATTTTTTGGATTAGGTTGTTTTTTTGATGTTGCGCTTTATGAGTTGTTTGTATGTTTTGGAGATTAATACTTCTTGGTCACTTCATTTTTAAATATTTTCTCTCATTCTTTGGGTTGTCTTTTTTTTTTCTAACAGTTTCCTTTGCTGTGCAAAAGCTTTTAAGTTTAATTAGGTCCCATTGGTTTATTTTTGTTTTCATTTTCATTACTCTAGGAGGTGGATTCAAAAAGATAATCCTGGAGTTCCCATCATGGCTCAGTAGTTAACGAATTCGACTAGGAACCATGAAGCGGTGGGTTCAATCCCTGACCTTGCTCAGTGGGTTAAGGATCCAGCGTTGCCGTGAGCTATGGTGTAGGTTGCAGATGCGGCTCGGATCCCACGTTGCTGTGGCTATGGCATAGGCCAGTGGCTACAGCTCCAATTGGACCCCTAGCCTGGGAACCTCCATATGCCGCAGTTGCGGCCCTAAAGACAAAAAATGCAAACAAACAAACAAACAAAAAAACCCCAAAAAAACCCCCACAAAAGATAATCCTGTGATTTATGTCAGAGTGTTGTCTCATGCATGTTCTTAAAGATATACTCTCCATAGCAGGGTAGGTTTCTACTATTTAACCCACATATTCTCCCTTTGTTCTCCCTGTGATCAATAGAGACAGGGACAAGTGGCTCAAAATAAGATTAACCATCTGACCTTGTCATTATTGATACGATGCTTTAACTAAGCTAACTTGGTCCAGTATAATTTATCTCTGAAGAATTTCCAACAAGTTTTGGAATACAGGGAATAAGATAGAGGAATGACTTAATGTTTTATTTGAAAAGTAGAGTTCTGAGATACGAGTTTGCATTTGGGGAAGAGGGTCACTTAGGACTCTAGCCCAGGAAAAATGACATAAATGCCTAAATTTCTCTGACCATACTCACTTGACTTTTGCACTGAGATTTAGAGCTTAAATTCCTGGGTAATAATAAACCATTACTTTGTTTTTTTTTTTTTTGCTTTGGCTTGCATATAGATACCTCTCATAGACCTTATGAAGAGAAAGAATGGCTAGAGCAGGGTTTTTATAGTTTATTTGGTTCTCTAACTGTATACCTTCATAATAATATGCTAATGTTAATGCAACACTCTACACTCAGAGTCTATAACAGAGTTGTCAAATCAAAACTACAATTAGATACCACCTCACACTGGTCAGAATGTCCATCATTAATAAGTCTACAAGTAACAAATATTGGGAAGGGTGTAGAGAAAAGGGAACCCTCCTACACTGTTGGTGGGAGTGTCAGTTGGTACAACCACCATGGAAAACAGTATGGAGGTCCCTCAGAAAACTAAATATAGAACTACCATATGATCCATCAATCCTACTCCTAGGCATATATCCAGACAAAACTACAGTTCAAAAAGATATATGCACCTGTATGTTCATTGCAGCACTATTTGCAATATTCAAGATAGAGAAACAACTTAAGTGTCCATCAACAGATGAATGGATTAAGAAGGTGTGGTAATACATACAATGGAATACTAAGCCATTAAAAAGAACAAAATAATGCCATTTGCAGAAACATGGCTGTAACTAGAGATTCACATACTAAGTGAAGTAGGTCAAAAAGAGAAAGAAAAATACTATATGCCACCACTTATAAGTGGAATCTAAAATATGGTACAAATGAACCTATCTACAGAACAGAAACAGACTCACAGACATGGAGAACAGACTTGTGGTTGCCAAGGGCAAGGGGTGAGGAGGAGTAGTGGAATGAACGCTGAGTTTGAGGTTAGTAGATGCAAGGTATTACATTTAGACTGGATAAGCAGTGAGGTCCTGCTGTATGGCACAGGGAACTATATCCAGTCTCTTGTGATAGAAGATAATATGAGAAAAAGAATGTGTATATGTATGACTGGGTTACTTTACTGTAAAGCAGAAATTGACACAACATTGTAAATCAACTATAATTTAAAAAATAAGAAAAAAACAAAGTTGTGGACTGGAGATAGAACAATTTTCTTAGTTTGAGGTCCTTCTTTGTTAGTGATATTTTTGTCCCTTATTTATTTTCTCCTTCAGTTCCTGAGTATCTTTTGTTTCAAGATTCCCTGGATTTCAGACTTCTAATGTTCCTTTACCTTTGGAGGACTTCATCTTGCTGATTCTTGTCAGTGTACCTGGATTCTGCTCCTTGTTTATCTTGGCTTTTATTCTTTTCATGCCTTGACTGTTATATTCACATGTGACCTACAGCCTTATTCTTGCCTTCAGTATCTTAATTTACCACTGCCCTGAATTGACTAGCAGCTTCCAAACCTATGACTTTGCTTAGACTGTGATCCTATGGCCAGGCTCATTCCTGTATCATCTTCTACTCTGTATTTTCAGTTTTATCCCCTCTCTTCTGGTCCTTAATCCTCACCCTGATGTCTAAAATTTGTTGGAACTTCCTCAGAGATATATTATACTGGATCAAGCAATTAATAGCATCTTAGCTGGGCTTGTGCTTGTTCATCTTTCTAAGAACTTACAGAATAGAAAACCAGATCGATCTAGGGCCCAGGAGCCTAGTCAATCATATCATCATAGTTCCTCTTCGGAGAGGAGTGGAATACTGATGGATGAAAGGAAAGGTTGTTGAATTTGACTAATTTCCTTAAAGGTTAACATAACAATTCACATGGTATAATGATGAATTATACCATGAGTTCACATGGTATACCATGTGATTATTATACCATGAATTCACATGGTATAATGATGAAAAGAATGGTCACAGAAGATATGAGTAGTCCCCTACATAGTAACTCTATGACTTAGAAGAAGTCACTTAAACTCTCAGAGCTTCAGATTACTTGCCTATAACATGGTGGAGTCTACTGATATCTGTTTCATAAGGATGCTGTGAATATCAAACAAGATTATGCATTTATATACATACATATACATATAATACACACACGTCTCTCTCTGTGTTTTTTTTTTTTTGTGTGTATGTGTGTGTTTGAAAACACTAAAGTGACGTAACAATAGTCTTACTCAGAGGAATTTCTTTTTTTTCCTAGCCAAGGAAGAAATAAGATTGGAAATGAGTTGTTTCACTTCAAAAATTCAAACTTTGGGGTAAAACATGGTGCTGAAGCGTATCTTCAGCCTCTGACCAAGATGGAGTAAAAGGGACTGGATTTACCCTCTGACCTAAAACAACTTCAAAACCAGAAAAAATATATGAAACGATGATTTTCAAGACACTTTATATTCAGACGACAAAGGATGTAATCCCCATGTCACAGGAGACAAATTAGGTGAGCACTCAATTGCCCTAGCTTACTGCCTGAAGAGAATTTCCAGACTGTGACATAGGAAGTAGTGGTAGGGCAGTGTCTAGTCATATACAGGGCTTGATCATTTCCTGTTTCCACCAGCCAGAATGAAAAAACTTGTAATTCATGGAACATTTGATAGACTATTCAGAAAGATTTTTACCTCAGTAGCTGGGCAGAATTAGCCTTAAATTAAACATTGTTCTGGTGCTGCCTAACAAATACTGAAAGCAAAATCTGAAAGACTAAGTTCTTTCCCACCAATTTAACTGTATCCCAGAATAAAAATCAAGAATATTTATAAGAAAACAAAAATAGCTAACATTCAGAAGCTAAAATTCACAATGCTTGGCATCCAAACAAAATTAACAGGCAACTGATAAGTGGATAATACAATGTGGTATATCCATACAATGGAATATTATTTGGCTATACAAAGAAATGAAATGCCGACGTGCTATAACATGAATGAATCTTGAAAACATTATGCTAAGTGAAAGAAGCCAATCACAAAGGACCACATATTGTATGTTTCCATTTTTATGAACTATCCAAAATAGGCAAAGATGTAGAGACAGAAAGTAGACTAATGGTTGCCATGGTTTGGGGTGGGAGGCTTGGGGGGCTGGTTGCAGTAAGGTGAAGGCTAAGGAGTGCAAGGTTTCTTTTTCAGGTGATGAGCATGTTCTAAAATTGATTTTGGTAATTAATAATTGTAAACATACTAAAAACATTGAATTTTATACTTTAAATGGGTAAATTTTATGGCATATGAATATCTTAATAAGACTTAAAAATTAATAGGTGTGCAAAACAACAAAATATGTCATATAGTGAGGATTAAAAAATTTGTTCAATTGAAACTGAACTAGAGAATGACACAGATGATAAAATTAGTAGACAATGATATTAAAATAATTAATATAACCATATTCCATTTGTTCAAGAAGCTTGAACATGTTCAGTGGTGACATGGCAGACAGATATAGAAAAGACAAAAATCAAATTTCTAGAGATGAAAACTACAGTGTCTGAGATGCAGCATTTATGGGTGGATTAAGAACAGACTAGATACTACAGAAAAAAAGATTCATAAACTTGAAAACAAAGGAATACAACTATTCAAAATAACAGAAAAGGATAAAAGAGAAAATATTGAGTAGAGCATCAGTAAGCTGATGGACAATGCCAAGCAACCTAAGATATGTAAAATTAGAGTCTCAGAAACGGGTAATTTTAAAAAGTGAAGAAATAAATGGCAGAAAAATCTCCAAACTGAATAAAAACTAAAACCCCACAGATAAAAGAAGCTCAGCAAGTCCCAGACTCAAGCTCAAAAATGATAACTATCCCAAGACATTTCATGATCAAATTCCTTCAAATCCAGTGACTAAGAAAAAAAATAAAATTACAGGAAAAAATACTTTTTATACACAGGAAGAAAGATATGGATGATAGCAAATTAATAGTTGGAAACAATGCAAGGGAAAAGACTTTGGAGAGCACATACCGTGTGCTGAATCAAAACAAACAAAATCTTCCAATCTATAGTACAGTGCCCAGCAAGAGTAAATTTCAAAAACAAAGGTGCTATATCAAAACATGAAGTTGTATAACTTACATATATATAATTTTTGTCAATTATACCTCAGTAAAGCCAGAAAAATTATTCACTAGCTAAAAAAAAGAAGGCGAAATAAAGAGGTATCAGATACACAGAAGCTGAAAAAATTTCATCACCAGCACACCTGCAGTATAAGAAATGTTGAAAAAAGTATTTCTGGCAAGAAGAAAATTCTATCAGATAGAAATCTAGATCCATACAAAGGAATAAAGATGAATAAGTATAAACAAATTTTCTTATGATTCAAGTATTATCAAAAGTTAATAAACTGTTCAAAGCAAAACTACTAGCATTGGGAGTTCCCATCATGGCTCAGTGATTAACAAATCTGACTAGGAACCATGAGGTTGCAGGTTCGATCCCTGGCCTTGCTCAGTGGGTTAAGGGTCCGGCGTTGCCATGAGCTTTGGGGTAGGTCGCAGATGCAGCTCAGATCCCCCGTGTTGCTGTGGCTGTGGCGTAGGCCAGCAGCTACAGCTCCGATTAGACCCCTAGCCTGGGAACCTCCATATGCTGGGAGAGTGGCCCTAGAAAAGGCAAAAAGACAAAAAAAAAATACTAGCATTGTATGACAACAATAGCACAAATGCTGGCATGGAAGAAATAGAAATATAATGTTTTAAATTTCTTATAGTGGTATTCTATCATTTGAAGGGAAAATGTAATATATTACATACTTATATGATAATTCCTAAAGCAACCATTAAAATGAAACAATGAAGTTGTTTTATGATAAGCCATGAAAAGGAAATAACTGGAATTGTTTAAAATCCTCAATCCTAAAGAAGGCAGAAAGAGGGACAGAGAACAGATGGAAACAAGAAAATGAATAGCGAGATGGTAGATTTAAATCTAATCATATTAATAATTGCATGAGATGTAAATGATCTAAAAATACCAATTAAAAAGCAGATATTGTCAGACTGGATGTAAACCTACTTTCAAGAATCCTAATTTAAATATAAAGCCACAAATAGGTTAAAATAAAAGTAAAAAGTTATATGTGAAATAATAGAAACAATATATTGTTTTCTGCTGCCTGTTCCTGGCACTGAGCTCCTAAAACTCTTGTAATTTCCTAAATGATAAGAGTGCCAGGAGCATCTTTTGTTGTAGTATTTGGTCTCTGACTCCGATTCCTGACCCAAAGGTCCTAAATCCTTTGGAATCTCCTGGGTGATAGGAGTGTCTTTTGTTCTGATGAGGTGACTCTTGGCAGGATCATGGATAGCAGCATTTGGGTGTGGAGAGGGATGGAGATTGATGGGAAGGGATTGGAAAACAGACTGTTTCTATATTTCAATAATAAGCCTTACACTGCTATTTGAATTTTAAACATAAATGTATTACTTGGTAAAAATATAACTTCAATCTTTTTTTTTTTTTTTTTTTGTCTTTTTTGGGCCTCACCAGTGGCATATGGAAATTCCCAGGCCAGGGGTTGAATCAGAGCTGCAGCTGCCGGCCTACACTATAGCCACAGCAATGCCAGATCCGAGCTGCGTCTGTAACCTACACAACAGCTCATGGCAACGCTGGATCCTTAAGCCACTGAGCAGGGCCAGGGATCGAACCCACATCCTCATGGATAGTAGTTGGGTTCATTACCACTAAGCCACAACGGGAACTCCCTATAACTTCAATCTAAAAAAACAACTCAGGGGAGTTCCCAGTGTGGTGCAGTGGGTTAAAAATCCGACTGCAGTGGCTTGGGTCGCTGTGGAGGTATGAGTTTGATCTCCAGCCTGGCACCATGGGTTAAAGAATCCAGCATTGCTGTAGCTGTGACATAGGTCACAGTTGCAGCTCAGATTCTACCCCTGGCCCAGGAACCTCCATATGCCTCAGGTGTGGCCACAAAAACAAAAACCCCCAAACAACTCCGGAGAGTTGAGTAAGAACTAATTAGTAATGAACTAACAGCTGAATGAAGTCAGGAAATACCAAGAAGAGTGGCATTTGATTACTGTTGGTCTGTAATCAGTGTAAATAGATGGAGAGATGTATATATACCATGTTAATGGGTCACAAAAGTCAGTAGTTTTTTTTATTTTTTTAAATTTTTTTACAGAATAAAATACATACATTTACACACAATTACAACACACAGATTATTATAACATGGATCTTAAGAAACAGATAAGTGACTCCCACTGGAGAAGTGGAATGGAAAATATGCTGAGACAAATAGGAAATTTATTCTATACTTTATCCCAATTTTATGGCTTTCATCTTTACTACTTAGTTTTTTCTATTACATTTCAATTTTTCTTTAAAAATTAGCATTATATTAAATTGTTATATTATGCAACTAAAATTTATAAAGAAGAAAGCCTTATATACCATTAAATATTTTATATAGCATAGTAAAAAGAATAACAACTGGTAAGCATAACAAAAATAATACACCCTCTGAAAATAAGTAAAATATAAAATGCATAAGTTGGTTAAAAAACAGTGTAACTATATAAATATGTCCTCACAATTTGTTCTGTCTCATTGATTCTTCAATAAAGGCATTACACCATTCTAGGTGATGTGATAAACAAGACATTATAGACTTTACATTGTACCATGGAGAGAAATGGTTATTAATAATACAATTGTAGAACTGTATTATTTAACTGCACAGTGGCATTATTTAATTATAATTATCATAAATTCTTTGATGGAGAGGAAACCAAAATCAGATCTAAGAAGACTTCAGCATTCCAAGAATGATGTCAAATGACCCCTTTCGTGGTGGATTATACACTTATTTAGTATGAGATATATTTCTTCTCCAGAGATTCCTTGTTTGTATATCAATTGTGGATTTTTGGTTTGCAGTTATTCTGAAGTTTTGATATAAGAGTCTATATATATGAGATTGTTTTAAGTTGTTGGTCTCTTAATTGCAAGTGCACCTCCAGTGTCCTGCATTTGTACCCACCTCTTCTCACGATTTCTGATTTTGGTGGCATAATTGTGCGTGGCTGATTTCGTATCTTTACTGTATGTATACCTTTACTGGTGAGCCTTGTCATTTGTGGAATTTTTGTTCCCTGTTGCTGATCTTTTCTTTCCTGCCTAGAGAAGTTCCTTTAGTATTTGTTGTAAAGCTGGTTGAGTGTTGCTGAATTCTCTCAGCTTTTGCTTATCTGTGAAGGTTTTGATTTCTCCTTCAAATCTGAATGAGAGCCTTGCTGGGTAGAGTATTCTTGGTTGGAGGTTTTTTCCTTTCATCACGTTAAGTATATCATGCCACTCCCTTCTGGCCTGCAGAGTTTCTGCTGAAAAATCTGCCATTCCCCTTATTGGGGTTTCCTTGCATGTTACTTGTTTCTTTTCCCTAGCTGCTTTCAAGATGTTCTCTTTGTCTTTAATTTTGGTCAGTTTGATTAATATGTGTCTCAGTGTATTCCTCCTTGGGTTTATTTTGTATGGTACTCGTTGTGCTTCCCGGATTTGAGTGAGCGGTTTTTTCCCCATGTTAGGGAAGTTTTTGGCTATTATCTCTTGGAATATTTTTTCTGTCCCCTTTGCTCTCTCTCTTCTCCATCTGGCACCCGTATAATATGGATGTTGGTGCGTTTTACATTGTCCCAGAGTTCTCTGAGACTCTCTTCATTTGTTTTCAATCTTTTTTCTCTTTTCTGTTCTGCATCCATAATTTCCACTCATCTGTCCTCCACCTCGCTTATTCGTTCTTCTGCCTCCTGTCTTCGGCTGTTAGCTGCTTCTTGTGAATTTTTTATTTCAGTTATTGTCTTTTGCATCTCTTCTTGTTTAAGTTTTATATCTTGCATCTCTTTGGTCAGTGTTTCCTGTGAGTTATCCATC
The DNA here is from genome assembly GCF_054392235.1 of Sus scrofa. NCBI lineage: Eukaryota > Metazoa > Chordata > Mammalia > Artiodactyla > Suidae > Sus > Sus scrofa. The sequence continues at coordinate 123,035,194 of NC_139401.1, forward strand.
TTTGCCTGCAGTTTATGTCCAATGTCTTGCATCATCTTCAGCATCAACAGTCTGAAGTCTTTTTCCTGGATGCTGAGGATCTCCTCATTGCTTAGCTGATTTTCTGGGGTTTTTCCTTTCTCCGTCATCTGAGTTATAGTTCTGTGTCTTTTCATGTTTATAGGTTTTTGGTGTGGTGACCTTTTGACAGATAATAGAGTTGTAGCCTCTCTTACTTCTGGCGTCTGCCCCCCTTGTGGCTGAAATCAGTATGGGGGGCTTGCTGTAGGCTTCCTAATGGGAGGGGCTGATGCCTGCCCCCTGGTGGGTGGAGCCGATTCTAATCCTTCTGGTGGGTGGGGCTTAGTCTCTGGATGGGATTAGAGGCAGCTGTGTGCCTGAGGGGGTCTTTAGGTAGCCTGTTTCCTGAGGGGTGGGGCTGTGATCCCACCTGGATTGTTGTTTGCCCTAGGGCTTCTCAGCCTGACTGATGGGTGGGGCCAGATTTTCCCAAAAGGGCCACCTCCAGAGACAGGCAAGCTGCTGAATATTCCCAAGAGCTTTGCCTTCAATGTTGCTCCCTCACAACAAGCCGCATTCATCCCTGTTTTCCCAGGATGTACTCCAAGAACTGCAGTCAGGTTTGACCCAGATTCCTATGGAGACCTCGCTCTGCCCTGGGACCCAGTGCATGTGAAAGTCTGTGTGCGCCTTTTAGGAATGGGGTCTCCGTTTCCCCCAGTCCTGTGGAGCTCCTGTGCACAAGCCCCACTGGCCTTCAATGCCAGATGCTCCAGGGGCTCTTTCTCCCAGTGACAGATCCCCATACGTGAGGGTTTGATGTGTGGCTCAGAACTCTCCCTCCTTAGGTGAGTCTCTGTGAACCAGTTTGTTTCCAGTCTGTGGAGCTTCCCACCCAGGAGGTATGGGGTTGTTTATATCACGAAATCACCCCTCCTACCTCTTGATGTGGCCTCCTCTTTTTCTTTTGGAGTAGGGTATGGGTTTCCGGTCCATTTGGGTGGCGATTGCTCAGTCTTTAGTTGCGAATTTTGTTGTTTTTTAGGAGAGAAGTTGAGCTCTGGTCCTTCTATTCCGCCATCTTAATCCCGTCTCCCCAAATGTCAGTAGTTTTAAGATGTCAGTTTTCGTCAAAGTGCTGTATAAATTTCACACAAAAGCAACCAAAATCTCATCATTCTGGGGTTTTTTTTGGTATAAATTCATAAGCCAATTATAAAATGCATATGGAAATACAGATGAGCTACAAAAGCCAAAGCAATATATAAAGATAACAAATTTAGAGAACTGATTTCAGGACTTATTATAAAGCCACTGCAGTGAAAACAGTGTGATACTGGCAGAAATGTGAAATACAGATCAATGGCACATAACAGAGTCTAGAAGTATACCCAGACATATAGGCTAAGTTGATTTTGACAAAGATGTAAAAGGATTTTAGTAGTAAGAGAATAATCTTTTAAATAAATGGTACTGAAACAAGTGGTTAGCCATATGCCAAAAAAATTAATTTCATACCTCAGGCCACATATAGCTATTAAGTTAAAATGAATCATAAGCCCACATACAATAATTATAGCTATAAATTTTTGAGCTAAAGTTCACCAAGATTTCTTCAATTTGACATCAAAAGTGTGAGCAAAGGAATAATTGATAAAGTGTACTTCATCAAAATTAAGAACTTTTGCCCTTGAAAACATTGTTAAGAGAATAAGAAGACAAGTCACAAATTAGGAGAAAATATTTACAAATCACATAATCTGCTAAAATACTTGTATCCATATTGTAAAAATAATTCTCAAATCTCAATAATTAGAATTCAAACAAGCCAATTTTAATAAATGAGGAAAAATTTAAAAAGATATTTCACCAAAGAAGATATACATATGTCAAATAAGCATATGAATTTTCAATATCATAGTCATTAGGGATATGTTAAGTTAAAACTACAATGAGATTCCACTACACCTATTACAATGTCTAAAATTAAAATGACCATGTGTTGACAAAGACAGAGTAACTGGAACTCTAATACATTGCTGGTGGGAATGTAAAAATGTACGACTAGACTGTAAACAGCTTGGAATTTTCTTAAAAAGTTAAACATACACCTGCTGTACCTCTCAATCATTTCACCACAAAGTGCTAAATCAATAGAAATGAAAACATATGTTCACACAAAGACATCTACATGAATATTTATGCGAGCTTTTTTGTAAGGAAAAAAAGATAGGAAATTACTCAAATTTTCATCAAGAAGTGAAAGAACAAATTATGGTATATCTGTACAATGGAATTCTTCTCAGTAAGAAAAAGGAATGAACTGTTGATTAACACAACATGGATGAACCTTTGAATAATGATGCTAGGTACAAGATGCCTGAGGGGGAAGAAGATACTGTCTGATTCCATTTATATAAAATTTTGGAAAATTCAAATTAATCTATCATGTCAAAAAGATTAGTGATTTTTCTGGTGATGGAAAGATTTGTGGAGAAGAGTGACAGTGAGAGATTATTATAAAAGATACCAGTAAACTTTTGTGAGTGATGGATGTGCTTGTTACTTTTAGATGGAAGTGATTTCTCTTTTTTATATTGATTTATATTTCCAGAACATATAAAATTGTGAGTTTTGAGGATTGTTATCTCTCATCCTTTTGGGTGGTACTATCCGTCACCTCTTAAGTTTGATTTCCTTCTAAGTACTCAGATAAAATCTAAGGGAGAATCCCTGCAGATTTATGAACCGTTCTTTCAGTGCAGCATTCTCATCTCTGGGGTTCTGCTCTGTGAGCCTTAGCTACCACCCTGGCCTCTCTGGATTCCAAATTTTATGTCCTCAACTCAGGGCAACCATCAGACTCCACCTGGGCCCCCCTTCCTTGCTCCCAGGATGGCAAACTTTATCCAGGTAATAAGCTATCGAAGTCATAGGACTCCTGTATTTTGTTTACTACCTCTCAGATTACTGTTCTTTGTTGCCTGATGTTCAGTGTCTTGAAAGCCATCATTTCACACATTTTTCCTTTTATAAATTGTTAATTTTGGTAAAAATACACATAACAAAAAATTTACTGTCTTAACATTTTAAGTGTACTGTTATATAGTGTTGTGTGTTGATATATAGTACAACCCAGTGATAAAAATTAATATTTCATTCTATTTCAAATGCTTACAAAGCTTTTATTGTGGATTATAGTGTGGAGTTTACAGCCTTCTGGTACTGGAAATCAGACACACAAAACAATGTTATAGAAGATGAAGATAAGGAATATGTTTTCTTTATAGGTCTTTGAAAAAAATCCACTTAAACTCTTATTACTGATTTGAGTAAGCCTAGAATCCTATTTACATTCCAGGAAGAAAGAAAGTCTGCATTTGTTTCATGGCTTAAAGTATCTGGTTATAAACATTACATTGCAATACTGACATTGAAAAATTATTTCCTTGTGTAGCCCTGGGAACTATGTCTAGTCACTTATGATGGAGCATGATAATGTGTGAAAATAGAATGTGTACATGTATGTGTAACTGAGTCACCATGCTGTACAGTAGGAAAAAAAATTGTATTGGGGAAATAACAATTAAAAAAATAAATAAATGTAAAAAATTTTTTTAAAAAGGGAAAATTATTTCTTGCCTAGCCTTTTTATGTCCTATGAACAAGAATTAAATTTTAAAATACTGCTTGAACATGGCTGTGCTAACTAATGTCATTGTAGGAGCAACATTTGTACCTGTTTCTAGATGAAAATATTACTAAAATTTTGAAAATGAAGACATTTGTTTAGTTTCAGTTACTTAAGAAAAATATAAATTTTAAAAAGGACTCTGAGATAAATCATGAACCCAGAGGAACTTTTAGACCTTTATTGTTTAAAAGCAAAATAAACACAATGGACCATCAGCTATAGATAATCTGATTAAAAATTTTATTGTAGTATTTGTGGCAGTGGGATTATAAATGTCAAATATCATTGCAAACTTCCTATATTTTCATGAATCAGTATGTAACCTGAAACAGAAGTGGGGAAATCAGTTTTCTAAGGAGGGCCTTTGCCTTTAAAAAAAATTGAGATACAATTCACATACCATAAAATTCACTCTTTTAAAAAAGTGATTTTCATTGGTTTTCAGTATATTTACAGAGTTGTACAACCATTACCACTGTTTAATTGCAGACCATTTCATCACCCCAAAAAAGAAACTCCATACCCATAGCAGTCACTTCCCATTCTCCCTTCTTCCCAGTCCTGGGAAAACATTAATCTATTTTCTGTCTCTATGAATTCTGGACATAACTATTCTGGACATTTTATAAAAATGGAATCGTAATATGTGGCCTTTTGCATCTGACCTCTTTCACTTAGCATAACATTTTCAGAATTCATCAGTCTTGTAACATGTATCAATATTCTTTTTTATGGCTGAGTAATATTCAATTACCTGGATACACCACATTTTGTTTATCCATTCATTAGTTGATGGACATTTGGTTTGTGTCCACTTTTTAGCTATTATGAATAATGCTGTTGTGAAAAAAATGTTATGGAATTAATCTTGAGAACTTTTTCTGTCTTGCAAAACTGAAACTCTAGCCCATTCAACAACTCGCCATTTCCTTCTACCCTCTTTCTGCCTCTACAAATTTGACTGTGGCTGGTTTATTTCACTTATCACAGTGTCCTCCAAGTTCATCCATGCGGTAGCATGTGCCAGAATTTCCTTCCTTTTTAAGGCTGAATAAACTTCCATTGTATGAATAGACCACATTTTGTTTATTCATTCATGGTTGATGGATAGTTGAGTTACCTTCACTTTTTGGCTGCTGTGAATAATGCTGCTGTGAACATGGTATATACATAGCTCTTAGAACCTCTGCTTGCAATTCTTTTGGTTATATACCCAGAAGTGAAATTTCTAGATCATATGGTAATTGTATTTTTAACTTTTTGAGAAACTGTTTTCCATAGCAACTGCAACATTTTATACTCCCACAACAATGCACAAGGGTTCCAATTTCTTTACATCTTTGATGACACTTTGTTTTTTGATAGTATGCATCCTAATGGATGGTAAGTGGTATCTCATTGTGGTTTTAAGTATCCCACATGATTGGTGTTGTTCATGTGCTTGTTGGCCATTTGCATGTCTTCTTTGAACAAATGTTTATTCAAGTCTTTTGCCTATTTTAAAATCAGGTTGTTTATTATTGTTGTAGAGTTGTAGGAGTTCTTTTTATATTCTCGATATTAACATCACACATATTATTTGCAAATATCTTCTCCCATTTAGTAGATTACCTTATGTTTCATATGTTTTTCAAGTCTTTTAGTTGTTTCAGGCCAGAGCATAAATTTGAACTGTTACTTTATCATGGCCAGAAGTAGAAGTCTTCCTTTTCTCTTGAAGAAAAAGACTGCTGTTCCACAAAAATTGCCTTTCACGGTCATCAGCGACTTCCACATTTTCCAAATCCAATACTCAGCCTCATACTATAAAACTTCTAGAGGAAAACATAGGCAAGAACACTCTTTGACAAAAATCACAGCAATATCTTGTTTGATCCATCTCCTAGAATAATGGAAATAAAAACAAACAAACAAAAAAACCCCCAATGGGACCTAATTAAACTTAAAAAGCTTTTGCACAGCAAAGGAAACCATAAAAAAAACCTCAAAAATAAAAAGACAATCCACAGAATGGGAAAAAATAACTGCAAATGAAGTGACTGACAAAGGATTAATTCCCCCAAATATACAAACATCTCAAGGAGCTTTAAATCAAAGAGACAAAAAACCCAATCAAAAAATGGGCAGAAGATCTAAAAATGATATTTCTCCAAAGAAGACAGACAAATAGCCAAAAAAAAAAAAACACATGAAAAGATGCTCATCATCATGAATTACTAGAGAAATGCAAGTCAAAACTACAATGAGGTATCACCTCACACCAGTCAGAATGGTCATCATTAAAAGGTGTACAAATTTTAAGTGCTGGAGAGGGTGTGGAGAAAAAGGAACCCTCCTGCACTGTTGGTGGGAATGTAAATTGGTGCAACCACTATGGAGGATAATATGGCAGTTCCTTAAAAAACTAAATATAAAACTACCATATGATCCAGTAATCACACTCCTGGGCTAATGCTAAAAGCTTTTGTATACCAAAGGAAACCATAAGCAAAACAAGAAGACAACCCACTGAATGGGAGAAAATATTTGCAAATGAAGCAGCTGACAAGGGTTTAATCTCCAAAATATACAGACACCTTCTGCAGCTCAATATAAAAAAAAAAAACAAACCAACCAATCAAAAAATGGGCAGAAGATCTAAATAGACATTTCTCCAAAGAAGACAAGTGAATGGCCAATAGGCACATGAAAATATGCTCAACATCACTAATTATTAGAAAAATGCAAATCAAAATTACAATGAGGCATCACCTCACACCAGTCAGAATGGTCATCATTAAAAGGTGTACAAATTGTGGAGTTCCCATTGTGGCACAGCAGAAATGAATCCTACTAGTATCCATGAGGATGCTGGTTCTATCCCTGGCCTCGCTCAGTGGGTGGGGGATCCAGTGTTGCCGTGAACTCTGGTGTAACTCACAGATGTGGCTTGGATCCCATGTTGCTGTGGTGTATGTCACAGATGCGGCTCAGATCTGGCGTTGCTGTGGCTGTGGTGTAGGCCGGCTACTGTACCTCCAACTTGACCCCTAGCCTGGGGACCTCCATATGTTCCGGGTGCGGCCCTAAAAAGAAAAAGAAAAAAGGTGTATAAATTGTAAGTGCTACAGAAGGTGTGCAGAAAAGGGAACCACCTACACTGTTGGTGGGAATGATGTAAATTGGTACAGCCACTGTGGAAAACAGTATGGAGCTTTCCTCCAAAAACTAAAAATAGAATTACCATCCTATTCTTGAGCATCTCTCTGGAGAAAACCACACAAATGAACTTATTTTCATAACAGAAACAGACTCACAGACTTTGAAAAACTTATGGTTACCAAAAGGGACAGGTAGTGGGGTGGGAGGGATACACTGGGGGTTTGGGATTGTCATATGCACACTGAGGTAAATGGAATGATTGGCCAAAGGGGACAGCTGTATAATACAGGGAACTCTACCCAATGTTCTGTGATAATCTCTGTGAGAAAAGAATTTGAAAGAGAATGGATATGTGTATCCATTTGTTACATAATGAAACCACACAGTGTTTAACATTTTGGCAATGGCTTGTTTCACTCAGCATAATTCCCTGGTGATTCATTCAAGTTTCTGTATGTACCAATATTTCATTCCTTTTTATTGCTGAGTAGTATTTCACAGTATAGGTGTAGCACAAGTTCTTTTTAGAAGGACATCTAGGCTATTTCCAGTTTTGCGATAACATAAGTAAAGCTGCTGTGAACAGTTGTGTACAGATTTTTGGGTGATCATAAGTTTTTATTTCTCTGTATAAACTCCTAAGAGTACAATTCCTAGGTAGTGTGGCAGCCATATCATATTTACTTTTATGGGAAACTACCAAACTTTTTTCCAGGGTAACTATACCATTTTACATTCCCACCAGCAATGTGTGAGTGATAACTTTTTCTGTATTCTCACCATTGGGTATTGTCAATATTTCTTTTTGTCCTTTTGTCTTTTTAGGGCCACGCCCATGGCATATGGATGTTCCCAGGCTAGGGGTCAAGTCGGAGCTGTAGCTGCTGGCCTATGCCGGAGCCACAGCAATGTCGGATCCGAGCCACGTCTGAGACCTACACCACAGCTCACGGCAACGCCAGATCATTAACTCACTGAGCAAGGCCAGGTATTGAACCCGCAACCTCATCGTTCCTAGTTGGATTCGTTTCCGCTGCGCCATGACAGGAACTCTATGTGTTGTCAGTATTTTTTATTTTAGTCATTCTGATAGATGCATTGTAATATCTCATTTCCCTAATCAATAATATATCTTTTCATGTGCTTACTTGCCTTCTATATATCCTCTCTGGTGAAATGTTTGCTTCGTGTGTTTTGTTGACTTTCTATTTTAATTGTTTTTTTTTTAACATTGATTATTGAGAATTATTTATATATTCTAAATACTAGTCCTTTCTTTAGATATGTGATTTGCAAATTTTTTCTTACAAATTGTAGCTCGCCTATTCATCTTCTTAACAGGGTCATTCGTAGAGCAAATATATATATTTTATTTTTTGTATTTTTGCCTTTTCAACAGCCAATCCTACGGCATCTGGAGGTTCCCAGGTGGGGTCTAATCGCAACTGTAGCTCTGGCCTACGCCAGAGCCACAGCAACGCAGGATCCGAGCCACATCTACAACCTACACCACAGCTCACAGCAACGCCGGATCCTTAACCCCCTGAGCAAGGCCAGGGATCCTTAACCCACCTGCAACCTCATGGTTCCTAGTGGGATCCGTTAACCACTGAGCCACAGCGGGAACTCCTTTTTTTTTTGTTTGTTTGTTTTTGTCTATAAAATTTTGATGAAGTCCAATTTATCAAGTTTTCTTTTGATGTGATATGCTTTTTGGCTTCATTTTGTTGCCTAGTTACTAATGGGAAAGCATGGTGCTCAACACTTATATAATATTTATCAAATCTTCATGATAACCCTATAAGCTAAATGCCACCATTTTTATTTTTATAGATGTGAAAAAGTTCAGATAATAGAAGTTTATTTTCTAGCTTTACATAGCCAATAACTGGAAGGGTTTGGATTTCAACCTAGGCTCTCTTGATTTTAAAGCTTTTACTAACCTTCACACTAGGTAAGACAACCACAGAACAGGCTTTGGAAACTTATGTTCGGGGAGGATATAAAGAGAGACTTAGTCCTTCTATGCTTACATGTAGATATTCCTCTGAGAGAGTCAGTCAATGACTTTTGGAGATGGAAGTTGTTTAGAAATAGTCTAGCCTTATCTGCAGAATACATTTTACTCTATTTTAGAGGGAAACTCGTGTATGGCTTTTTCTGCTGCCACGGGTTCAGAATTTGGCGGTTAAAAAAATAAAATTAGGTTTAGAGAAACATGGTTATCCAAGGGGAAATGTTGGGGAGGGATAAATTAGGAGGTTGAGATTAACATATACATACTACTATATATAAAATAGATAAGTAACAAGGACCTGCTGTATAACACAGGAAAACCTACTCAATACTGTGTAATAATCTGTGTGGGAAAATAATCTGAAATGGAATGGATATATGTATATGTATAGCTGATTTACTTTGCTGTATACCTGAAGCTAACACATCATGTAAGTCAACTATATTCCAATAAATAAAAAAGAAAAAGGTTTGGGCATAGTGGTTAAGAATTAGTCAACATTCAGAGTTCCCGTCGTGGCTCAGTGGTTAACGAACCCCACTAGGAACCATGAGGTTGCAGGTTCGATCCCTGGCCTTGCTCAGTGGGTTAAGGATCCGGTGTTGCTGTGAGCTGTGGTGTAGGTTGTAGATGTGGCTCGGATCCTGCGTTGCTGTGGCTCTGGCTTAGGCCAGTGGCTACAGCTCTGACCTGACCCCTAGCCTGGGAACCTCCATATGCCATGGGAGCGGTCCTAGAAAAGGCAAAAAGACGAAAAAAAAAAAAAAGAATTAGTCACCATTCTAATAATAATATATAGTGTTTAGTAAATGCTTTCTATGTGCCAGGAAATGTTCTTGTCTGTTTAATATGCATCGTGTCATCTAACATACAGATATAGGAACTGAGGCTTAGTGGTATAGGCATGCAGCTCATAAGTGGCAGAGTCAGAATTGAAACTCAGATCTATCTGACTCAAAAACCCACGCCTGTGGTATTACCTAACAAATAAGGCCTAGTGGCCCAAGGATGGGCATATATTAGAAGGAAATCTCTTTTCTGTATTTCTTCCTTAGAATTTAAAAAATTATTTAATCCAGTATGCTACCACACAAAAATCTCAGGTTGATGGATGAGTTTGGGAGGGAGGATGGAAGGTAATAGAAGAGATAGCTTTTTTCTGAAGAACCTAAAACCTTGCTAAAGAAAAAAATACACCATTAAAGCACGGTCTTCAACAGTATTTATCCTAATTCTCACTTGTATGATGGAAAGTGTTAGAACAAAATCCCTAGAATCTAGAAAACAATGTTTCTTGGTTACTAGGGAAAGCTTCAGACAAGAGACGAAAAAAAAAAGTAGAGATAGTTCCTTATGATTGGATCTTTTTTTTTTTTTTTTTTTTTTTTTTTTTGCCTTTTCTAGGGAGAAAGCAAAAGTATGAAATTGGGCATGTATAAGTAGGTATGGTGGGAGTTTCCATCGTGGCTCAGTGGATAACGAATCCTACTAGGAACCATGAGGTTGCAGGTTCCATTCCTGGCCTTGCTCAGTGGGTTAAGGATCTGGCATTGCCGTGAGCTGTGGTGTAGGTTGCAGACGCGGCTCGGATCCTGCATTGCTGTGGCTCTGGCGTAGGCCAGTGGCTACAGCTCCAATTAGACCCCTAGCCTGGGAACGTCCATATGCCGCAGGTGCGGCCCTAGAAAAGAGAAAAAAAAAAGAAAAGTAGGTATGGTGGCAGGATTAGAGAAGGGCAACTTAAAGGACTGTAAGCAGAGGGTTTAGGTTGGCTAATGATAGGATATATTTGGATAGGTGAGATAGTATCAATTGGGCAAGGGCTGGTAGGAAGGTAGCACCCTTCATTGCAATCAACAAATGTGGACTGTGGCTAACCTGAGCTATATAAACATACACACACACATATATACCCCTCCATGTGTATATGCATATATATGTGTACACACACACACGAAGGATATAGGGTAGTTTATAGAACTGAAGGAAATATACAACAACCAAGCCTTAGGAAAGACAAGAACTATGACAGCTCCAATACCACAGGAACTAAAATACATACTCCAGCATTCTACTCTTAGAATTAACCATATCCCAATACTCTCAATCTTTTGGGTGTAGATTCAAATTCTGTGGAAAGTCTGATTGGCTTAGCCTAGGTTTCATAACTGGCCCTTGGCTAGAAGAAGGTAGGACAGTATCTGATGGGGAGGAATTGTTTTACAAAGGATATTTATGATGCTGTTACCAACAATGGGGGGGCGTGGTTGTCATGCAACTAGAAACCACCGAAGGAGGTAGGAAGAACAATTTTCTAGAAGAGTACCAAGTGGACTGGAGGGAACAGGGAGGCAAATTAGGAAGGTAATTTGGAACAGCCTATATAAGGTTGGTGTCATTGGTGAAAGGGGTAGACTCAACTGATTTGAGAGAAGAAATAACACAAGCCAAGGAGCTGAAGAGTAAGAACTGGAAGAGCAAAATATCAAAGAAACCATGTTATGAGTACTGTCCAATATTCTGATCAGAGAATATAATGGAGGGGAAAAATCTCATTCTTATGAAAATACTTTTCTGATCTTAACATTGCAGCAAGGAATATTCCTAACATATACATTCACCCCCCCCCAAACATACTTAAGAACTGAATCTCCATTGTTCTCAGGACTAGAATCTAAAATCCTTAATATGATATCAGAACCCTCCATGATCTGGCTCCTTCTTCCTTCTCAAGAAAAATCTCTTGGAATTCCCTGGTGGCTCAGTAGGTTAAGGACCTGGCATTGTCACTGCAGTGGCCCAGGTTTGGTCCCTGGCTCAGGAACTTCTGCATGCCCCAGAAGTGCCACCCCCCCCAGCCCAAAAGAGAGAGAGAGTCATAGAGACAGAGAAATCTCTTGTTAGGCCATCTCATGCTCTAGCTTTTTTGTACCCCTGTGACTTTTTGCTGTGATCTCCCTTTTCAACTTCCTAAAACAAGTCTAATATTTTACTCATCCTATAAGACTCAGTTTAGATGTCAAATCCTTCAGGAAAATTTTTCTGGTCATCATTGTCTGAGTTAATGCCACTCTTTTATGCTCCCATAACACACATTTTTTTCCTCTTGTTTGCACCCTAACACATAGCATAGCACAGTGCCTGACACATCATAAGTGCTCAAAAATATGTTGAATGAATAAATGACTGAACTAATAAAGAATGGGCTTTGGTAGCCTTGGAAATCAGTTGCCTATGTATGGTTGGTACAAAACACAGCTTGTTAAATAGAAATAAGAGATCATTAGAGATTGGATGTGAGAGTTAAATTGTATCTGTGAAGTATATCAAAAGTTATTTAACCTCAGAAAACTAAATATCGAACTACCATATGACCCAGAAATCCCACATCTGGACAAAACCTTCCTTGAAAAAGACACATGCACCCATATGTTCATTGCAGCACTATTCACAATAGCAAAGACATGGAAACAACCCAATGTCCATCAACAGACAATTGGATTAGGAAGATGTGGTAATATACACAATGGAATACTACTCAGCCATCAAAAAGAACAAAATAATGCCATTTGCAGCGACATGGAACTAGAGACTCATACTAAGTGAAGTAAGTCAGAAAGAGAAAGACAAATACCATATGATATCACTTTTATCTGTAATCTAATATATGGCACAAATGAACCTTTTCACAGAAAAGAAACTCATGGACTTGGAGAAGAGACTTGTGGTTGCCGAGGGGTAGGAAGTGGGATGGACTGGGGGTATAGAGCTAATAGATGCAAACTATTACCTTTGGAATGGATAAGCAGTGAGATCCTGTTGTATAGCACAGGGAACTATATCTAGTCACTCGTGATGGAACATGATGGAGGATAATGTGAGAAAAAGAATGTGTGTATATATGTGTGTACATATATATATGCATATATATATATTCTGTGTGTGTGTGTGCGTGCATGTGTGCGTGTCACTGGGTCACTTTGATGTATAGTGGAAAATTGACAGAACACTGTAAACCAACTATAATGGAAAAAATAACAATCATTTAATAAAAAAAGTTATTTAACCTTGGGTAAAACATAGTGAATCTGTAGGCTGCTTGACCACTTTTAATTAGTCACTGTACTGTTGAGCATTAGCCACAGGATATAATTTGTTAAATTTTAAAAGTTACCTATTGCATTTTGTTATAACACAAACTGTGACTCCTCATCTTCATTACATGCAATTACAGTTGGTGTGCTGGTCTCCAGTGTTTGTGGCCTCTATCTTACCATGATGTTGACCTCCAAACTACCCCCTGAAAAAAACTGCCAATGGCCAGTAGCTTTCAGTGCTTTCTTGCTTAGTGATTGAAGACTTCAGTGTGTTCTGACTCCTCAAAAGGCAGTGAGTGTGATGAAAACTTCATGTCACATTGTACCTTTGTACATGTTAAAGCATGGGCTGCTCCTCTCTGCTCATAATCATAATTAGAGGATTCTTTTCTGAAAAGCTCATAGCATGCATCTGGCTTTTAATGCACAGAATCATATTTTAGACTTCTCTTTAAAATCTGACTTTGTGACCAGATTATTTTTGACAACTCCACGATTTTCTTAAAGGGCCTATAAAATGAAAACAAGGTGATTATTTCACTTTTCAGCTATTAAATATGCTTTATCTATTCCAGTCTGTTGCTGTGGAGATAGATACAACACAGGAGCCTTGGCAGTATGACAAGCAATTAAGACACCAAGATGTTTAGCCATGTATGAGTATTTTCTCACAGCAAGACCTCAAAGCTTTGCCTGCCACTAACATTGTTAGTCATTGAATCAGTTACACAAGATGAGGTTGACAGGTATAATTATATATTTCTATGGTGATTATGTATGGCCTGCTATAGAGACCAACAAGCCTGTTACTTTGCACTCATTTAAGCAGTCATTTGTCTGGTAAAGTTTTTGGAGTTTGAGAGCCTTTTTGGAGAGAAGGAAATCCGAAACAAAGTCAGTATCTCTTGCCAATTCTCACTAATGTCATTGAGTTGAGGAACATTGGCATTGTCATTGGAATAATGTCCAGCTGCCATGTGATTATTCCCTCACATGTTTTAGAAATTGTCTATGTGTGGTTATATGAGACTGGAGTGGAGACAATAATTGATAGTTAAAGTACCAGATATTTGACTAAAATCAAACTCAGGTTAGTAATATGTTTACAAATGGAGTACAATCTTTTTTAAAAATTCAGACTAGTTTGTGTGTGTAGATAAAATTTATATCTGTTTTCCTTTCATAAATTCAGATTCTATGGGCAGAAGAACCCGGATAGCATAGTTTAAGACATTACTTTCTTTCTGCATGCAGTCCTGTTGGAATAGCTTACATTTGCTTTAGGAGATTATTCTTTTTATACTCCCATTCTCCCCCGACCCCCAGTGAGATTTCTTGAAAAGGTGGAATTAAACCAAATCAACCTCAAAGTATTTCATAGAGAACAAGGGGGTTGATTTAAGAAATGTAATTGTCTTTTTAATCTCCCTTCAGTTTCACCAAGGCATCCCTCAAAGGCAGGATATTTTCGTCATTAATGAAATCTTAATTAGCATAAGTCTAGATCAGTGTTCGGTGATCTGGGTCAAAGGCACCTATGATGCATCTTCGTTACCAGAGGGTTAAGTTGAGTTCTGTAAATTAGGTCTGTGCTCCATGTGTGAGCATACTGGGAAATATCCAGCAGTGATCAGCAAATGCATAGGTTGTACTCCTGTTATCACGTCTGTTCTCAACCTAATTTTCAAATGTAACTGTACTCTGAAATTCTCAGAACATTAAAGAAATATAAAACAAATAAATAAAATAAGCCTAAATAGCCAAAATATACCATTTATTATTGTGCCAATTTTCACCAGTTTTTAAAAAAAATATACTAAATATTTTTATTTAATAAAACCATATGTTAAAAAGGAATGTATTTATTGAGTACGTACTATTTGTCTAGCACTACCGTGGGTATTGAGGGAGAGGCTAATGAAATGCTGCCTAGGATATGGGTCTTAGGGGAACTGAGTTTAGGTACAAAAAGGAGACATATATAAAACCACTCAACTTCCTGCTTGGTAAACTGAGGAGTACAAATTAGAACTTCTCTTGGCCTTTATAGGAGGAGATTAGTGTAGCTAGAACAGTCAGGAAAGGCTAGTTAGAGGAAATGGAACTGGAGCCAGAGGCTGTGGATATTGATGGGCAAAGGAAAGATGAAGGGATTTCCTTTGAGAGAAACAGCATGAAACAAGGATTGAAGTCAGCAGTAAAAGTGTTAAGTTCAGTGACCAGTGAAGAAACCATGCTGGCTGGATGAGAGGGTCTATGTTTGTGAGTATTGAGAGGTAGTGTATGCAGTACCATACACTAACATGTGAACTTTATTGCATAGGCAATTGTGATCCACTGAAAGTACTTGAAAAAAGTGGTACAAACAAAATACATGTTTTTAGGTGATTGCCTAGATGGCTGTACAGCATTTGTTCTCCAAGTGTGGTCCCTGGAGTAGTGGTGTCCATGGCAACTAGGAACTTGTTAGGAATGCGAAATTATTGCACCCTCCCCCACACTTACTGAGTCAGAAATTCTGAGGGTGGAGTCCAGAAGTCTTTGGTTTAACAAGCCTTCTAGGTAATTCTGATGGACTCTCAAGTTTGAGAACCACTGCATAAAGCGATGTGAAGTAGGAGGCTCTTGCATAATTCAGTTCTTGGGCAGTAAAGACCTAGTTTAGGGTCTTTATCTCACTTGTTAGACCACTTACTTGAGAGCTTAAAAGGTAAAGGTTGTGTAATCTACTGATTTTCTCATCCCTGAAGTAATTTATCTGATTGATGGATATGGCAATGACAAATACATATGCATTTGTGTGTGTATATATATAGCAAAGTAGGGTAGCTGGTGAATAGAATGATTTGATGCCTGGAATTGTTAGAGACCATTTGAGTCTCTCCTCCTAGCTCATCAGGTAGCTATTTATTTTGCTTCTATGTTTTCTCTGTCATCTATATCATCATAATACCCTCCAGGTTTTTTTTTACAGAGGCTAGTCATGACTCATCTATATAATACTACTGGAAATTCTTGTCTCTCTGATAACCTGTTGTTAATTTCTCCAATGCTATTTTTACAAGTGACATGTGTTTTGAATTTCCTTCAGGTTAAAAGTCAAGTTTATTGCATTTGGAAGTTTGAGGTGGAGTTTCCCTGCACATATGACACATAGACTGTGTTTGCATGGTGCCAGACCAGCTGGTCAGTTCAGTCAGTGGAGGGCTGGAGGTGAGGCTAGAGAAAGGAACCTCAGAAACTGGAAGTTTAGCATTGAGGAATCAAAGTGTTTAAGTTGGTGATTTTTTTTGTAATAGTCTTTCAACTAGTTGTTTTGATAAAATGAGGGCAAACAAGTGTCTTAGCTCTTAAAGAGTAGTGAACTTTGGGGTCAAAAGGCCAGGATTTGATTTTCATCTTTACCACTTATTGAGATATGTGACCTTGAGCAAGTTACTTAGTCTCTCTGAACTTCAGTTTCATCATTTGTAAAGTTGGGGATGGTGCTATTTCAGAGCACAGTTGTACCTTTGCAAAACATAGAGTATATAAAATATGTACTAGATTACCTGCTAGTATAATTGCTCACTGTAATTTCACTGATAGGATGCTCAACTAGGCAGCAGAACCTGCCAGAATAGCAGAGCCAATCCATGTCTGCTTGATGGATATGTCCTTGACCTGAGCCATTAGATAGTTCTAGTTGGTACCATTTTCCCTGATCTCTTGATGGCTGAGTAAATGTGGAGATAGTTTGGCCTTTATAATAAATTGTTCTGGAAATGTTTGAGTTCGTTTTTTTTCCCTAACTTGGATAGAATTTCAAGTTATTTGATATTCAAGGATGTTTGGACAATAGGCAAAGAGGAATTTTACTGTTTCAAAAGAATAACAACTTTTGGTTGGAATAATCACAAGTATGGATTAATCACAGGATGGTCTGACTCAAAGTTTTGCAAAGAGATTCCATTCAGGAGGCAGTGTGATACAGTGAAAACAAAATACAGGATTTAAAATAAAATAGATTGGCGTTTCAATCCTGTTTTGATCTACTATCTGAGGCTAAGTTTTTCATCTGTAAAATGGGGATTATAGAGGCTTACATTTCTCAAGGACACATTCCTCAGGTACAGTGTTGCCCTGGGTTCTCAGGAGTTTTTCTTTCATAAGCCCCCAAAGTCCTATGAAGCCCATAGTGTGGGGATCTTTTGGGAGGACAAACAGTTCTGAGACTTGAATAATAAATGATATGGTAAGAACAAAATATCTGCAAATTTGGGGACTCACCCCTTGCTCTGCATTTTTTCAAGTGTAATGCTTAAAACATATATAGGCTACTAACTTCATGTGGTGCCTTAGACTGAAATTTGTGGTTCTTCGTGATCTGACCCTAGCTACCATGAGTTTAATTTCCACCATTCGTCTGAATTGTGTTCCTTTCAAACTGGGTTATTCATTGTTCCCCAAACATGTTAAGTACATTCCTACTTCTGCATTTTTGCTCAGGCTATCCCCACTCTAGAATGCCTTAATTCTTCCTCTGTATTTGTGCACAAGCTCCATCCCCTAGCTTTAGGATTTCCTCCTTCATAGAGCCTTGCCTGACTACCTCATCCCCTTGGGGATCAAGTTGCTCCTCTCAGCTACTATAGCATTACTGCTCATGACGGTTGAATGGAAGGGTTGGTTGGGTGAATAGCCAATACTTACTCCAGTCTAGAACTAGCCTGGGTCTATGGGTAAGGGGGTCTGTGGGTAAGGGAGTCTGCCGAGTGGGAAGACTTCTTTCACATTTTATCCTTAAGACACTTCAAATGTGGTTTATTCAAACTGGAGTATAAGTCTCCTGAAAGCAGAGGCCTATAAGGAGTTAGTGGTGTTATCTGTAAAACTACCATATGCATCTGGTTGTTCAAATGAAGATTTACCTTTTAAAACAATAGCACATATTCCCAAATTTTGTCCCCAACATTATCTTTTGTGTGAAGTTCACTTACCTTTTAGCAATAAATGTGTGATTATCCTCAAAGCATTAGCATCTAATTATACTTGTAGAAAGAATAGGCACATTTTCTGAGCACTTATTTGGCACAAGGCACTTTTCCAAATAGCTTTACAAATTTCGACACTAAGATCCTTGTCACAAACTGCCTTGAATTACAGTTACTTATGCTCTCACCAGTTCTTCTTCTCCTTCACATCCCTGAGAACACAAAGGTTATTCATCTTTTAGTTCCTTCCATCATTTGACACAATGCCTGGTATACAGTAGGTACTAAATAAATGTTGAACAAATGAATGCATGAATAAATAAATAAAATCATGCAAGTCTCAAAATGTAGTCTTTAATGTCTTCCAATTTTCTTCCAGAAATGGACAGAGCAAGTCCCCATTTAACATTCAGTCAAAGATAAAAAGTCCTGTGTCTTTCAGCCAGTCATTGCACTGCCCTTTTTTGCCTGGCTTTATGAAGTTGTTAAAAAAGTTTTCCTTGGAAAACTTTCACCAAGAAACTACCTAATGGGGGCCAGCTGCAGCCCCAGGTTTTATGAACACTTTGATAGAAACCACATTAAATAGCAACACTGGTTCACACATCAATTTTGCCATGTTAAATCCCAGCTCAGGCACGTGGGGAGTTCATGTGATATTGACTTTTCATCATCATCATTGCAGAAAATATGATTTTGTCTGGCTCAGTCATTAGAAGACATAAAGCAGAATAATCTCAAGGTGCCTTAAGAAAACTAAACTTGGCCACAAGTTGGGTTTTTTTTTCCCCATCTTTGGAGTTTAGTGAAGCAGGTGAGGGTCAAGGATTACCAGAGAAATACCCAAATCGTTCCCTAAGTGGTAGTAGTAGTTGGGCTGTTTCTTCTCATTGCAAACTTTGGTAGCTGTGTGGCCTCCCCAGTACTGAGAGAATTTTTTTCTTTTGCTTATTGCCACTGCTTTGGTATTTCCCTTTGGTGCAATCTCTGAACTTCATTGGTTCCAGATGTCTCACCCTTTTGCTTCTATTGGCACCCAAGTGGGAGAGGGTACAAATGGCCCAGCGACCACTTAATAGATCCATATGGAGAAAAAAAAAAATAGGTGTGCCTTTTGAGCCACGGAAATCTAGATTAGAACTCTGGTTTTG
Source organism: Sus scrofa (assembly GCF_054392235.1). NCBI lineage: Eukaryota > Metazoa > Chordata > Mammalia > Artiodactyla > Suidae > Sus > Sus scrofa. The sequence continues at coordinate 123,054,267 of NC_139401.1, forward strand.
CCGAGGACTAACTATGTGCTATAGGTAAATCACTTAAGTTGGAAGGACTTCAGTTTGTTCTTTTGTAAAATCAAGGTAAGCAGTATACTTTATATGAATGTTGATCTGGGTGAACAGTGGGTAAGAACACAGGTTGAGAGCCAAGCAGATCTAGGCTTGTCACTTAGCTCTATCTCCTTCTTTTGTGTGACTTTCTCAAAACTTCAAGTTTTTCATCTGTAAGTTGGAGATAAATAGTCACCTCATAGAGCTGTGGTGAGGATTAAATGAGATAATGCATGGAAAGTGTCTAATATATAGTAGGTATACAATAATAATAATAACTATTGTGATTATTTCATAAGAAAGACAAAAAACAGGGTATGTGGCTGACTATGGCAGAAGTTTTTGATGAAGGTGGTTTTCAATGAGGGGCAATTTTGCCTACATCTCCCCTACCTACAGTACCTTTGCCAGTTTCTGGAGACATTTTCGATTGTCAAAACTATGGGGTAAGTGCTACTGGTATAGAGTGAGCAGAGGTAAGGGATGCTGCTAACCATCTTGCAATGCATGGGGCAGCTCCCCCAACAACAAAAACTGATCTACTCCCAAATGTCAGTAGTGCTGAGGTTGAGAAATCCTGCCCTAATATGAAAAACACAATTTCCTGAGATTATTGGGACTTTTTAAAAAAGTCATTTGATTTAGTGATTAGCCTTATGTATTTCTTAATTTCTCTCTTGAATTTAGGGGGACTAGACCAAGGGGGATTAATATTAAATTAATCTGTGATCATAGATTCCATCATGGTAGAGTTTCCTTTGTGGTAGTATTGCCCAGAATGACCTATTACCTTTTACTGTCATATTCTGCTGTTCCCAGAATACAGATAATCAGATCATTTTTAAATTTGTAGGACTTCCTGTTGTGGCTCAGTAGTTAACGAACCCGACGAGTATCCATGAGGATGCGGGTTCAATCCCTGACCTTGCTCTGGCGTTGCTGTGAGCTGTGGTATAGGTCACAGGCGCAGCTCAGATCCCGAGTTGCTGTGGCTGTGGTGTAGGCTGGCAGCTGTAGCTCCAATTAGACCCCTAGCCTGGGAACCTCCACATGCCTCAGGAACAGCCCTAAAAAGATAAAAAGACCAAAAAAAATTGTAGTCTAACTCTCTTCAACGTGAATCAAATAAACAAAGTACCTCTATCTCAAATGGCCAAACTCTATATAATAGTCTTTTGGATTATTTTCATCTCTGTAAATACAGTGGAGGGACAAAAAAGGGACTTCAACCCCTTCAAAGTGGATGTCATGGAATGGACAGGATCCACTCTGTGGAAGTGGTTTGGCTCTGCAAGTGAGTGTACCTTATAATTTATAATAGCTATCACTATCAATATTTTAAATGATTTTAAAGCACTTTATAAGATAAAAATACAGACAAGGTATAGCAAAATAAATTATGCCAAGAAGAAGCCATGTGATAACTCTTGAAATGGAATGAAAATTTTAACTCTGAGCTCGCTGGTAGCTAAGGTAAAAATGGAAATATCCCAGTCCTCATAAAAAAAAAAGGAAAGCTGGATAAACAAGAGATATTTTTCTGCTCTAACCAGATTTCAGACAGACTTTATCACACGGAGTATGATATCACATGGAGTATGCAGCATTCCACTATTTTCTGAAGAGAATAATTTTTAGATCAATTTTGAATAATAACTTGTTTAATGAATGTATTCTTACTTGGACCTAAGCTAAATCAGTTAAGGTAAATAACTTTCTGGTTATCTAATTTTGCAAAAATTAGAACTTGGAGAGTCTAAAGTGTTGGATGGTCAACATGTCTTTTAAACTGCCTCTTTAATATTATCAAAATCATATTTCCACTTGGTAAAATTGATTTTTGGTTAAGATTAGACTCTCCAGTGAATGGTACAGCTCTGGGAATGAAAAGAAGTATATATAGCCGTAGATTAAATATGCTGTAATAACAACCATGATCAAGTCTTGGTAGTTTAACATGCCAAAAATATTTTGATCATTTGTGCTACGTGTCCAGTTTGGTTCAGGTTTTCTCCATGTAGTCACTCTATAGGATCTCATGATTGCATCTCAACACCTTGCTTCAGAGATTACCAGGCCAGGGCAGGAGAGCTCTGGAAGCTCTTAAATGGAAGCAATTAAGAGCTTCTACCCAGCATTAACACAAGCACTTTCACTCACACATCACACATTGGCCAAAGCAAGTCATATGCCCATGTCTAATGACAAAAGGGCTGGTTTTGCATGTCTCAGTTGTGCCTGTTTCTTCTTCCAGCAAAGAACTACATCTTGTTTAGCAGTTGTAATGCCTATCACACACAGCCAGCCAGCTAGGTGAGAAGGTTGTCATTCTGTTTTATAAATTAGGCAGAGTCTGTAGTGCTCTCATACAGATGGAAGGCCATCCAAAATATGTGCAGGATTGGTCTGCAGGAATGTCTGGGCCACATTTCTTCTAAAAGAAAGAGCTTTGAATCTCCTCAATTGCCTCTTGAAATCTACTACTCAAAACAATTCATTTTGTCTCTGTGACATGCCATTACCATTCTCACTGGTTTAGAAGTGGGGTTATCTTGTTTAGCACCTGGACTACCAGATGATCACTTGGGTTTCTTCCATGTCTGACAGTTTAGGAAGGAAGGGTCTTTGTACAGTTAAGCAGGCCCTTGAGGCTATCTGGTTTTCTGACAGCTTTTTAGCTCCTAGTAGCAGAGGTAGGCATGAAACTCACAGGTCCTGCAGTTTTGTGCTTTTCAATCTCAGTATTTATAGGCCTCAGCCTTTAAAATGCAGGGACAAGAACCTTTCATTTGTGATGCAAGTTGGTTCTGCTGCTGCCAACTTGTCGGAATAAAATGAGGTAGGCTTGGATGACCACGGAAAGATAATGATTTTGGATAAGCTGAAGTAGAGAGTCTAGTAGCCCTTCTACCCTTTTTCTGCTGCCATCCTTCAAGTTGCAGAAAGTTTGAGCTGTAATCCTGACCACCCCACAACATATAACAGGTGCGCTATATTAATTTTAGAAGTATTGACAGTGCTAGACTTTTTGAAATGAACATTACAGCTGTTATTCTTTGTTACTGAATTTACTCAATTTACTTGTCTGCATACCAAAAACCACATTGTTTATTGATGTACAAAAATTATTTAATCTTAGTGCATTTGTTATAATATACAACATGGTACAGGACAGCTGCAGCTAGCTGACTTAGCTGTCAAAATTTTCCATTTGGTTCCGGTACAATTTTTATTTCTACTTCTATAATTTGGACTGTCTGAGAATGCTTGTTTTGGAGGGAACTTGAAGGAGAAAGGAACTAGGACCTTAAGAAGTGAGATCCATTGGGAGCACAAGAATTATTAGACTTTCCAGGAAAATGCTGTGGGAGGGAGACATGGAGGGAAGTTGTTAGGAGCAAAGGGACTTGCAGACCTTAAAAAAAAATGTAAGCAGAAAATATATCACGGGGGGATGTGAAAAGGAACTTTCAGTAAAGGCTTACTCCATGACATCCATTCTGTAAATCTAATTTGCTGAGGTAACTGCCCTCACCACATTGCCTTCTACCTCCTTCTGCCTTTTTTTTTTTTTTTTTATAACTGCTACCAAATGCCTTCAGTTTTTAATTCTTTGCTTTCCATTTTACGGCCTACAGCTTCATGCAAAAGTGTGAGTGCCCTCTCCAGATGGACTGTGCACCTCATTTGGGAAGAAGGGCGGCCGATTTTCATCATCTGGGCCTTTAAGAACTCTCTAGGTAGCCCTAAAATACATAAAAGTGCAAATGGTGGACAGGAAATTTAGCAATGTCTCTTGCTGAACAGAGTTTGGATTTTAGTCTGTTCATTTTTCTTTTACTGTTGGTTAAAACTACCAGCCTTGCAGGCAGGCTAAAATATGGGGGAGGTGGGAAGGTGGAGTTGCTGGGGGTAGGTGGGGACAGAGGCAAGCGCAGAGCACAAGTCTGCCCTTGCTAGGTGAAGCTTTTTATTCTGAAATTGCTTTCCGTGCCGACTTTCTCAGTGATCCTGGGTGCTTCATTCTGATTTTGGCCATATGGCTCTGCTCGCGAAATTCCTCAGGCTCTTCCAACTGATGTTTTCCCACCACGTGGCCACAAATTGACTACTTGCTTTGCCTAGAGCTTTTAATTGGTTTAAATAATAAACTCCCCAAGTCTTTGTTTGTTGGCACACAGAACTGAGCACACAATTGCAAATGAGTTGGGCAACCTGCTTTGATTCAGTGATTAGTCATTGCTCTTAATTGTTTTTACAATTTCCACCTGAGCGATCAGGAAATGAAGCGCTGCCTCACACTTCGAGCAAGTTGCAAAGAGCCTAACTATGGTATTTCCTTATTGACTGTTTCTTTGCCTGGGAGGAGGCTGCGTTCAGATGTTGTGGCTTGGAAGACAGGGGCCCACACAGCTGAAGTCAAGCCTTGGCATTTTAAGCCGGTTTCATCTGACTCTGGGAAATGATGGAGACAGATTAAGCCATGTTGCATAAAAAGGGACAGGCCCCCCAACAGGACTCTGAGGCCCTGGTCACACCATAGCACAAACACGGAAAACATGACTGTGGCCTTGGGAGACAGAGCTTTCCTTCTGTCTCAAAAGAAGACTTTTTTGTTTAAGGCGTTTTTGTTTTGTTTTGTTTAGCTCTCGTTTATTTTCCTACATCATTGCTGCAGATGGCAGATTAGCAATGCCTTTGGTTTTTTTCTTTGGTTCTGTTGTATTTTCCTTTGGTGGTCGGATCTCTGAACTTCTGAAATGAAACCATCAACCTCTGTGATAAAGACCTTTTGCTTGAAGAAAAGTTTGTTTTTTCATTCAAAAAGTTTTTATGACAGTTCCCATATGGACACTATTTCCTGTGTCAGGAATATACTCCACACCCCCCACCCACCTACCACCTATACCTTGTGCCCTTGGTGATTCTTATCAGGACTCAGCTCAAGGTGTTGTGAAAGGCCAGTAAAAGAACAATCCCCCTCGTCCGGGCTCGGAAGAGGCGACACCCCAAATCACTCACGAGAAGCGGTCTTGATGCAAACAGCAAGAGGATTTTTATTCCAAGCGCGCTGGGGCCCACAGTCGTACACCACGCAGGGGTAGAGGACTGCGGCCCCGAGTGCGGAATCGGGACAGCTTTTATGGGGTTCACAACAAAGCCTGTGCGTCACAAACCAATCATTTTAAAATATCGAGAGCCCGCGCTCCGTGGACCAATCATTTTAAAATATCGAGAGCCCGCGCTCCGTGGACCAATCATTTTAAAATAGCTCCGGAGGTCCGCATCTGCGTGGGCTCCTGGGCAGAGTGACAGATTGCAGTTGAGATAGGTCACTAGGGCTGTCAATGTGTAATCAATTCTTCTATGGTGCCAGTCAGTTTTACAGAATCCAGATAAGCGATTAGTCAACTCATTTCCTGTTATCTTACTTAGGCCAGGATAGCAGGCCCTGGAACAATAGGAAGTGTGACCTTCTACCTATTTACTGGCAGCCAGCAGGGTCTGGAATTCGGGGGCATTTAGAGCTTTTTATTAACTTCCTGGGTTCTGGGAGGGTTAGGTTGCATTTTCATCCTTTCATTCCCCACTTCTTGTCTTGTTAATAGTTCTAATCTTAGAACTGGGAAGGCTAGAGGTCAGTTTCTCCTTGGCTCAGAAGGCCTTGGTACTGTTGCCTAAGTACCATGATCTGGACTGCACTCACTCGTTCTCTAACAAAGGCAACAAACCTATTAATTAAGCAAGGCCCAACTGTAAGTAACAGGAGCAGGACTACTAGGGGTCCCGTCAGAGCAGAAAGCAGGGTGGTCATCCAAGGAGACCTGTTGAACCATCCTTCAAACCACCCCTGGTCAGCCTCTCTTTCCCTTCGACGCCTCTCTAACCTTTCTCTAAGCTTGCTCATGGAGTCTCTGATGGCTCCTGAGTGATCTACATAGAAGCAACATTCTTCTTTTAAGGCTGCACATAACCCACCTTCTCTTAGAAACAGCAGATCTAATCCCCTCCGGTTCTGTAGAACCACTTCAGACAAAGAAGTCAGGGACTCTTCTAGGTTGCTAACAGCCTCCTCTAAGGCTCGGAGATCTTCTGTCATGGCCGCATGTAGCTCACCAAGTCCTTTCTCTAGCTGCTGTGGTCCTGTGATCAGGGCAGCTGTCCCTGTTCCTACGCCAACGGCCGTCCCTAATCCGAGCATTACAGCTAGGGTAAGGGATACGGGTTCTCTTTTCGGTCGGTTATACCGATAGTCATATTCATCAAGGACCACTTCCTCAGGGTGGTAGTACACTCGGGGGACGATTTGGACCATGACACAGAAATCTTTGGATTGGTTGAAGACTGAGGTGGAAACACAGGGGGTTAACCCAGTATTGCATGCCCACCACCTGTTATAACCAGGTACTAAATACTGATTTTCTGAGGCCTGCTCATAAACCACAGTACTATAGCAAAGGTGTTGGTGGGATGGGGGAGCTTTTCCTATGCATGTCCCCTTCCCGGAAACTTCAGTGAGGGTAAGCTTATTTCGGGACCCCCACGTACATTGATTTCTATGCTCTTTGGTCACATTGAATTTTCCTTCTTTAGCCATCCCCTCATAATAAGGAGGCCCTGAGGATAGACAAAGCCAACAAGAAGAAGTGGCATCAGGGTCGGTGGAGTTGATGGCTTGGAAAGCTCCCTGGATGAGACTGAAGAGTCTCTGTCCTGTCTTAACAGGAACACCTGGGGAGTTTCTAGGCGTGTTGGTAGGAATCAATCCAGTGGTACCGTTGCTAGGCGGCTGTGTTATGTCAGGCCGCAGCGAGGTTAATTGGGGCACCGGCAAGTTATGCGGTGGCTCCAGGGCCGGGGGCCCCTGTTCAGCCAGTATTTTATCGGGTCCCACTGCCACAGGGGGTTCTGTCCCCGTCTCTATCCTAAGGCGAATGGTTAAAGTGGACCCTGCTCCCCCGCCATATTTATAAAAAACTATTCCCCAGCTCATACCATTTATCCACTTTTGAATATTTTCCTGTTTTCCTTTTTCAGTGAAACTTATCTTTAGATAATCTAAGTCTGATGGGGAGCAGCTCTTATCTTTATATAGTTTCATCGCTTTGTACTTGCCCGGGCCGGAATTGACAAAGGAGAATTTTACCCGGTCCTGGAGAGAGATCGGCCATTTCCAGTCTCCATCGTTGGAGGTGACGCAGCTCCATCTCCTACAGAAGGATTCCCCAGAACCCCCACAGTATTTCTCTTTCTCTGTGCCTGGGCAGCAATAGAACCCATAACTACGGACTAGGTTGGGAGGTGTGCTTTTAACAGCGGGGTTAATCAATCGGAGGCAGAAATGCAGTTCAGGCCACCAGGTGCCTCTAGGAGCAACACCTCGAGTGCTATTTACAGTGACACCCGTATCAGGGTCAATAATCAGCCAGGTAAGGGATAAAGGTCTATGGGGGTTCGAGCTGTCTATAAGGCGTTTACTACTGGCCTGGGGAGTTATTGTTAGAGTAAGGAACCAGGCGATGGAGGCGAAGCTTAAGGGGATTCTCAGTCTTTTCGGCTCTCCACCCCGAGTCGGGAGGTGGCGCCAGCTTAACATGGGATGCATGGATCCAGGTGGAGATTCCTTCGACTTTCACAGCCGTTGGTGTGGTCAAAAGTACGAGATAAGGGCCCTTCCACCGAGTCTCGAGGTTTCCTGCACGGTGGCGTCTAACATAGACTGAATCTCCCACTTGGAAGCGATGTGGAACTTGCAAGTCTCCTTCTCCTGAGTAGGCCTCCCGGAGCTGCTTCCACGCTCGTTGCCTCACCCACTCGAGCGCCTTGAGCCTAGAGAACAAAGGCTTCAGCCGTGTTGTAGTCCCAACCGGGGCGAGTCAAGGGAAATCCCATGTCAATCTCATTTTGCAACTGCGTGGGTCGCCCGTCGGCCCCAGGAACATTTTTTCTAGCCTCTAACAGAATTCTCTCTCGCTCCTCGGTTGTGAAGAGTGTCTGCAGCAGCTGTTGACAATCATCCCAAGTAGGCTGGTGAGAGAACATAAGGGACTCCACCAACCCCGTGAGGCGTTGGGGATCCTCCGAGAAAGGGGGATGGTTAGTTTTCCAATTATAGAGATCTGCAGAAGAAAAGGGCCAATACTGGAGGGGCTGCAGTTGGGCCCCCGGCATGGGAGGGCCATAGGTGCGCAGCGGTAATATCGCGATCTCGTCTGTCCGCTCCGGGGTGGCGCCTCTCCGGCTCCGAGTCCCGGCAGCAGGTCCCTCCACCACCGGAGCTCCAGGAGGGGCAGAGGGTCCCCTCACAGCACCCTGTGCTGGATAAGGGGGTGGGGGAACAGGTTGGGGTTCCGGCCAAGTCGGCGGCTCCTCGATCTCGGGGTAGATACGAGGAGAGGGCTCGACTTTTTCGGCCGAGTGTTTGTTTTTCTCTCCAAGAGCCAGGATTCGGGGACCTGGCTTTCTTGGTTTATTTAGCCATGGTTTAACCCATGGCGGAGGATCTTCTGCCAAATCTTGCCACGTAAGGATATAGGGCTCCTGATCAGGATGAGAGCCGGGTCCAGTCTGAAAAATAATTGCTTTAACAGCCAGGATAATCTCAGAATTAAAGGTCCCCTCTGATGGCCATCCAACATCGAATGTCGGCCATTCAGAGGCACAGAAAGTCTGCCAAGGTCCCTTCTTAACCTGAACTGACAAATTATGAGCCCTGGATCTAACTTCAGTCCAATGGTCGAGAGTCAAACTAAGGGGGGTCGTCACTGTCTGTCCCATATTAAAACTGTAGACAAGGACGCACAAGACAAAGACACACGAAACAGAAACCAACAGATCCAGACACACGCGACCCGTCCGCGTCTTCCACAAGCAGGCAAAAGAGTCGGACGGCCGCGGAGGGGGAAGCTTTCGCTTCAACAACAGAACTCGGTCCTCTGACCGACAGTAGGAGACCACCAGGCGTCCCTGGCTCTCCCCACCTCCCAGGGCGTCCCCCAGGGCGGCAGCCTGTGATCCTCCTAGCACGTCTGCTGATCACAGTCCTCCAGTCCTTACGGTCTGAGAGGACAGCTGCAAACCGAAAGCGCACATCACCGAAAACAGACACTCAGAACAGAGACGCCGGCCGACACACACACACGTTCCAAAGGGGATCCCTTTACCTCCAAGTCGGTTCTCGGGTGTAAGGGGTGGTCGCAGGACTTCCCGGCCAACGCACCAAATGAAAGGCCAGTAAAAGAACAATCCCCCTCGTCCGGGCTCGGAAGAGGCGACACCCCAAATCACTCACGAGAAGCGGTCTTGATGCAAACAGCAAGAGGATTTTTATTCCAAGCGCGCTGGGGCCCACAGTCGTACACCACGCAGGGGTAGAGGACTGCGGCCCCGAGTGCGGAATCGGGACAGCTTTTATGGGGTTCACAACAAAGCCTGTGCGTCACAAACCAATCATTTTAAAATATCGAGAGCCCGCGCTCCGTGGACCAATCATTTTAAAATATCGAGAGCCCGCGCTCCGTGGACCAATCATTTTAAAATAGCTCCGGAGGTCCGCATCTGCGTGGGCTCCTGGGCAGAGTGACAGATTGCAGTTGAGATAGGTCACTAGGGCTGTCAATGTGTAATCAATTCTTCTATGGTGCCAGTCAGTTTTACAGAATCCAGATAAGCGATTAATCAACTCATTTCCTGTTATCTTACTTAGGCCAGGATAGCAGGCCCTGGAACAATAGGAAGTGTGACCTTCTACCTATTTACTGGCAGCCAGCAGGGTCTGGAATTCGGGGGCATTTAGAGCTTTTTATTAACTTCCTGGGTTCTGGGAGGGTTAGGTTGCATTTTCATCCTTTCAGTTGCTCCTCTTAGAATGCCTTCCTGATCAGCCTTCCATCCCATACCCATAGCTCTGCAAACTAATACACTGAGTGACCTTAGGCAATTTACACAACCTCTCTTAACCTCAGTTTCTTAATCTGCAAAGTAGATTCATGAGATTTACTGTGAGTTTGTGGGGAGAGTTCAATGAAATATTGTATGTCAAGTGTATAGCACCATAGTGCTCCAGAAATAGCTGATCCTCCAGGTAACCCTCTTTGCTCCCCTCCCAGAGAAGGAATCTCTCATCTGATTCATAGCCTTCCTTCCTTGGCTCTTCAGAACTCCAAGATGACATGGTTGATTCCTGCCGCTTGTGCATTGTCAACCACCTGGTTGGAATCAGTTCTTTGCAGCCTCTTCTGTCCCCAGTTTCATGTTCCCTGCCTAATAGTGTGATTAGATACATCTATCTGCAATGTAAAACTGCCTTGAACTTGCATGGCCTCTTTCATCATGATGAGCCTAAAGTGCTTTTTAGATGTAATGAGCTATAGCAGGGAGAGTTGCTTAAAAGAAAGTTCCCTTCTCAAGTATACACAGGGTAATGCTGCATACTCTAGTTCCCTCCTGTAGATTCACACTGCACATTGACATCCTTTGAGAGGCCCTACCATAAGGAAACACATTTCAAACTTTGTTGAATACTACGATTCCCAAACTGGTTTCACAATATGCCTAGGCACTTCTTCAAGAACTTACGTTTTATCCAAAGCATTCTTTGGAATATACAGATTTGTGGGAATAATATCTGTCTTTGTTGATAGAATCTTATGATAACTTAGAGGGAAAATACCTCATATAAGGACTTAAGGAGAATGCAGAGTGGTCAGTCTGGCCCTATCCTCCCCACACAACACATGAGTGACAAGCATCAGCTTCCTGGTCTTGTCAAGGGTCTAATTCCCAAACTTGTCTTGGATTCTGCTTTCCTGCTCTTGAGCTCTACCATTCATGATCTCTTGCCTGGCTCGCTGCCCATGGTCTCACTTCTTAGATATGTACCTTTGGTATTGGTCTTAGCTTCGCTCCTCATTTTAGATTGGCACTCAGCCCTTGAACTAGTTCTGCCTCTGGCTATTAAAGATAATGAGCACTTGCAATCCATCCAGTCTCAGTTCAGTCTCAGTTCTCTAGAAAGGGAACCAGACGTGTCAGCAGGTTGTCCCAGAGGCATTTCAGTAATAAGAAACACTTAGTGAGTACTCTGTGACAGGAGATCTGGCTCCATAGTCCAAACTCTTAACCCCTTTGTGAATCTGCCTCTCTTTAGAAAGTAGTAGCAGGTACAGTTACCATTCTGAGAGATCCTAAACTAAAGTTGAGGCCCTCAAACAAGATTGGTGAATCAGATCACTAGCACACAAGGTATTATGCGATCAGGTATAATACCACATTGAACAAGAGTTCTAGAAATTTGTGTAGAGAGAAGAGTAGACTCCATCAAAAAACAAAATTTTAAAAAAGGGAGGGAGTTCCCATTGTGGCTCAGTGTTAAATGAACCCAACTAGTATCCATGAGGATGTGAGTTTGCCCTGGCCTCACTCAGTGGGTTAAGGATCTGGAGTTGCTGTGGCTGTGGTGTAGGGCCAGCTGCAGCAGCTCAAATTCAGCACCTAGCCTGGGAACTTCCATATGCCACAGGTGTGGCCCTAAAAAGCAAAAAAAAAAAAAAAAAGGAAAACTACCAGAAGTAGGGACAAGCCACCACGATGTAAAGTTGCTAAGAGTTTGTTACTTTTGCTTTGAGAATTTATTACTAGGAAAATATTGCTCTCTCCTTTTGGGAAAAACACTTTAATGGACCTTTGATTTTGCAAAGCTCTAGCTCAGAATGAATAGTTTGTGAAAATGAAGAGCTAAACTGCCCTGTAGAAGACATCTCCGTTGCAGCTCAGGGTAGCAGACTGGGCTCTGTCATTCATTCATTCTTATGTGGCTGAATTCAATAAATATTTATTGAGCACCTTCTGTATGCCAGGCAGTGTTTAGGCACTGGGGATACATTCTTGTAGAAAAAAAATAAAAAGCCATTTTTACTATTTAAGGAGCTTACATACTGGTTGGGGGGAGAGAGAGAGACAATAAACCTGTTTCTCTGGGAAAAGTGGTCCTTGATCTCTTCACATTCTGTTTAGATGATCTGGGGGGAGTGGTTGTGGTCTTCTTACTACTGATTTGTATGCTAGAGCACTTGCCATATTTTCATAGTTCCCCTTCTGAGTACAACAGTCAGTGGCCTGGGTCTATTAACTATTCCCTGAGCATCACTATTTCTTATTCTTGTTCTTTTAGTTTTTCACTCTCTCTTAGCTCTTTAGGGCTCAGCTGGTGGCAGTGTCCATGCTAAGCCCTCTATTGGCTTCTGTGAGGCTCTGTATTCTTGTAGGAATCAGCTCTCTTGAAGACCTCTGGGATATACAGTGTCACCCTATTGGTTCCATTCAGCTCTAGTCTTCTGGTCACTTAGTAAAGACCCAAGGTTTCTGATTCTTTTGTTATTATGTGCGGTATGGTATAGTGGTTAGAAGCACTAGCTTTGGCCTCAGGCAAACCTAGGTTTCTGTATTAGCTCTGCCATTCCTAACCTTCAGTTTTCCCTTTGTAAAGTGCTGACAATAATAGTATTTAATTCACAGAGTTAACCAATAATTAAATAGTTATATATTAATTTAGTTTAAATTAGTTATATTTAGCATAGTGCAAGGCACATGATAATTATTAGGTGTAAACTAGTTACCATCATTTATAGGCTTAGAGGCAGCTCAAGCTCTTAAAGGAAGGATACTTCCCCATAAATTCCTGTAATCAGTAGTGTCAATACTAATTATAAAAACTCTCCTTATATATTCCTCATCGGACACAGGGCATCATATGCAAACTGAATCCTAGGAACAGCTCTGAAGAAATAGTTCCCTAGGAAATATGCAGTGTAAGCCATAATAATGAGGGTGTTATCTAGTGTCATGGCCACGTCTGTCTGTCTTCCTGTTTCTCTCATCTCCCCGGGCACCTACTTGCTCTATGATTCTATAATTTTCACATGTACCTGTAGCTTAAATGTGATCCCATCCAGATAGTCTGTATTTGCAAATGATTTTTTTTTTGGCAAAAAACTAAAGTAACACATTATACTTTTGTCATCGAAAATGTGCTTGTGAACTTCCCTAAAACAGATGCCAAACAATTGATGCTTTAAAAAATGCACATCTTTTTACAGTATGACTATGACCAGAATAGATGAGACAGAAAGAGATTTCTCATTTCGTGGCTTCTCTGTCCTGGGATCAACATGCACGGCCCAATCAGTTCTTTCTTAACAGTCACCAGTGGCTTGATATCTCAACTGAGTGGAGTGCAGTCATATGGCAAACTTATCTTCCCTGAATGTATGTGAAAACTAGGAAAAAAACCAAAGAGACCTCTGAGGGGCCAAAACAACAGCCACATAGCTGTATAATGAAGAGTCCCTCATGTTGTGACAGTTTTGTTTTACCCAGGATGGGTGTTTGGCTGTCTTCATTCCACAAGCATGTATCAAGCTGGAAGAAAATTAGGAAGAGGAATAAGAGCAGTGCTGCCAGGCATATTAACAAGGAGGGCAGAAAACCCCTAATAAGAAAGCCTAAGAATATCAAACATACAGAACTATGAGACTGTTTTTTGTGTGGGAGAAAGTCATCATGCTCACTTTAGTAGCTTTAATGACATTGTTTATAATGTACATGTGTCAGTATTAAAGTTACTCTTTCAAAATTGTTATATCAAGTCATCCTCAGAAGTCCAAAGTAGTCTCAGTGTTCTCTCTTCAAGAAAGCAGAGAACAGTCAAATACTTGTATATTTATATATAGGTGTTTTTTGCCCCCCCAGTTGAAATAAAACATTTTTTGGTGTTTTGTTCAGGTTTTTTGGCACCTTGAGAAATTCTCCAGGCTTCTAGCTAGCTGAGATATGACTGGAGACTGCTTAGCACTTTTGTCAGTGTTACTGTAGATGAACAACCAGATTTCTCTAGATGTATCATTTTTGGGCTTCCTATAGAAAGTTGAAAGAAATAAATTCGACTATATCAGATGCTAGCCTTGGGAAAAATAACGCACAGAAAAAAATGCTCACTGCTTCGGCGTGGATTGCCAGCATTGTCTTTGAGATCTGATCAGTTTGATAACTTCTCTCCACCTCAACTACTACCATCCTTTCTCACCATCATTGCTCATCTAGCCCCTTAACTGCTCTCCAGTTTCTAGTCTTGACATCTACTGTCTAATCTCAACACAGCAGTTAGGGTGATTCTTTTAAAATGAAAATCTTTGAATACCCATACTTATAGCAGCATTATTCGTAATAGCCAAGGGGTGAAAACACCCCATTATCCACTGATGGATGAATGGTAAACAAAATGTGGTATATCCATACAATGGGATATTATCAGCCTTAAAAGGGAAGGAAGTTCTGACACATTATGACATGGATGAAAAGGGCAAATACTATATATGAGATACCTAGAGCAGAAAATTCATAGAGACAAAGTAGAATAGTGATTGTAACGGGCTTGGAAAGAGGAGGTTGGGGAATTTAATGAGAGTTCGTTTAATGGGTATAAAGTCTCAGTTTGAGAACACGAAAAATTTCTGGAGGTGGATGGTGGTGATGGTTGCACAACAGTATGACTATCGTGAATGTAACGGAACTTGTACACTTAAAATGGTTGAGGTGGTAAATTTTATATTATACGTATTTTACCACAATTAAAACTAATTAAAAATTTCGGAGTTCTTATTGTGGCGCAACAGAAATGAATCCAACTAGTATCCCTGAGGATGCAGGTTTGATCCCTGGCCTCGCTCAGTGGGTTAAGGACCTGGTGTTGCTGTGGCTGTGGTTGAGGCGGGCAACTGTAGCTTCCAGTTTGTTCCCTAGCCTGGGAACCTCCGTATAAATTCATTACAATAAAAAAGGAAACTCAAGTGCTGTCATTGCTCAAAACCCTCACATAATTCCCCATCACCTTCAGAATAAAACCTGAAATACTTATTCTGATCTCTAAGGCTTTGACCTATCTGACCTACCCTACTTTTTTTTTTTTGCTTTTTGTGGCCACACCTGCAGCATATAGCGGTTCCCAGGCTAGGGGTCAAATCGGAGCTACAGTTGCTGGCCTATACCACAGCCACAGCAACGACAGATCTGAGCCACATCTGTGACTTACACTACAGCCACAGCAATGCTAAATCCTTAACCCACTGAGTGAGGCCTGGGATTGAACCTGCAACCTCATGGTTCCTAGTTGGATTTGTTTTCCCTGCTCTACAATGGGAACTCCTCTGCTTTACTTCTTATCATCCATTTCCCAACTCTTTCTGCTATGGGTTGGTCCTAGAACACCCCAAGGCTTTTTTCTGCCTCACGGCCTTTGTCCTTGTTATTCCATTTGTCTAGCATACTTTTTCTCCAGATAGCTTGGTGGTTTGTTCTGTCCCTTCAACTGCCTGTTCTGATGCCATCTCCTCAGAGATGATACCAGCTTAAGATAACTGCCATCCCAATCCTACCCTGTATCTCTACACCCTCACACATTGCTTTATTTTTCTCCATAGCACCAAACAGTACATGTTTATTTATGTGTAAGTAGTCTGTCTCTGTCCCCAGCAAGATAAGTTACATGGGTGCTAGAACTTTGTCAAATGCCACCATATTCCGAGCATGAAGAGAACTGCCAGGTACATAGCAAGTGCTGAACAAATGAATGATAAAAGGGTCCTTTGTAAAACTCAGACCTTGCAGAATAAGGCCATTCAACCTCACTGAATGAGGTATATTCTACTTCAGAAGAAGGCAGTTGAATGCAGCAGTGCCAGGCATTGCCATCTCAATGTGATACCCAACTTGTTTGCTCTTGAACTCTTTTAAGTTTATATGGTAACATCCAAAAAGGTTTTACTCAAGTGATTTAGAAATTAGGTTGATTTAAATGTAATCATAGCACTTGGCTAATTGGATGATTTTTAAATACTAATGTGATTCTTCATACTCACTGGTAGAGAGCAATTATGGCATTTCAGAATGATTTTCCCAGACCACAGTGTCATACTCAGCTGCTTCTTCACACGGAATTCTACAGGGAACCCTCTCTCTAGTGAAAGCTGCTGCAGAGTTTCTCTTGGACTTTAGTGGGCATGATGGTGGCCTCTAGGGACCTCTGGGAGAGAAGGACTTCCACCAGTGAACCTGGGCTGGCTCAAGACAAACATGTGAAGTATGAGTGGATCCTCTCCAGGCCATTGCCTCCCTTTTCTGCTTTTTAGCCCATCCTCAGTACCCAGTGCTCCTCCTGGGGACTTTGAGTAGGAAAGTCTTGTAATAAACTTCAGATAGGATGGAGCCTTGCAAATTCCTCTTCAAAAATGCATCTGTATTTTAGATGAGAAGTGTCCTGGTTAAAACTCCTGGAACATAACAATAGTAGCTACAGTTTTTTTGGCCGCCATCAAGGACTCTATGCTAAGAATTTAGCATTTTACTTCAGGATAACAGTTCATGCTGACAGTTTCTTTGTGAGTTAGATATATCCATCATCTTTTCCATCTTATAGGTAAGTAAAGTGAGGTCAAGAAGTAGGTTACCCATGGTCATGCAACTGGTGAGTGGCAGCTGAGGCATTCAGGAAAGAATTTGTGGAAGAGGCCTAGTACATGTCCTTTCTCAGAGTAATAGTCAACAAATATTTGTGTAATTAAGTTTTACACTGAAGAGTTTGACATTATCCTATAGATAATGAAGGGTTATTCAAGGCTTTATTTATCTTTAAGTAAGTCAGATAAAGTTCCGTGAAGGCAGGAACCATGCTATATTTCTATTTGTACCCCAAGCACAAAGCATAGCATCTGGCACATAGTATGTGCCCATTAAATGTTTGTTGCAAGAGTAACAGAATTCATCACTACATATGTTTGAATAAACCATGTCCAACAAAATTCTTAGAAATACAACTACCTACAATAAACTCCTCCTGACATAATGTGGGTAAGGCTATAACATAGATATATAATGGGCTTGCCTACAATCACTGGAGAAAAGAGTTTCGCTGTAAGGATTATAATTCTTAGGAAAGTGACTTGGGTATACTTGAAATCAGGATAATTGTTCATTTTGAGCACTAAAGCATAAATTCTGATAACCCCACTCAGTTTTTATCTTCTCACCTTTTTTCTCTTATTATTTAAGGCTTTTAGTGACATGATCAAGCCTGTGTTTTTAGAAAGCTCTCTCTTATGGTGGTTGAGGAGGACTGATTACAGGGAGAGGAAATTTGAGCTTGGGGGCCAGTGGAGAAGCTGTTCCATGGAGGGGGAACATCAGAGGCCTGAACAAGGGAATGTTCCTAAGAATAAAAAGGAGGCAAAAAATTAGAGATTGAAGAGGCTGAACTTAGTGGTAGTTATCAAGAAATATTGGCAAATGATGGGCAAATGATGCATTTTAAGAGGGTTAGGGAACTGACAGCGATGCCCTTGAGGTTGGGAAATCAGGACTTAGCTGTTTTAGAAGGTGGTGGAAGTATAGATAATGATTTTGAGTTAGAACATCTTAAATTCATTGTGCCAGAGAATATCTAAAGGGAGTTGTATAGCAGACATTTAGAAATTATAATCCATTAACAGTTCTTTGCACTCACCCCCCCCATCCCCGATTGCAAGGACTAATATCCATTTGAAAGAATCTGGTTCTACAAATTAAAGAGTGTCCAATATTTAGATGCCTGACAGGCACCTGCATTGTAAGGGCTATTGCTGTAATCAGTATTTTCAGGGCTGGGATCTGGGTTTTGGTTGGGGGCAGAGTTGGAGAGACTGGGCTGCCTCCCCCATTCAGCAAACACTGTGTGCTTGTACTTCTCCTCACTCTCCAAGACAGGCTAGTGAGTAGTGATTTCCAAGAATGATAAGGCACTTAAATACATAAGTACTTGGTAAGTAAGATTCTATATGAGCAATCAGTTGAAGAAGCAAATAAAGATTCCAAGGGGAGCATTAATCATCTCTGTGTCTAATGGGTCTTCCCTAAGGCCACATCTACACGAGTGTGGAATTTTAAATAGCCTTTATTTTTGTAGACTAGCAAAAGGACAAGATTTTTAAAAAAATAGATATTTTCTGGTAATTATTCCTATGTGAAAATTAACTTGGGACTAAAGGTTGTTTTGAGAAATGTACATGATAGGTTTGCAAATGCTTCCTCAGGCTCTTACCTCTAAAGCTGAACAAGTGTTTACAACATTTTCTAGAGCATCTGGGGAGCTCAGCTAAGCCCCGAAAGCTTTTTCTTTCTTTCGAAAGAAACATAACCAAAAAGGCTCTTGCACTTACAGTGCTTCTTGCTGAAAGCATTTGTGTCTGTCAACAACACTTTGTTTGCCAAAGTAGGTCTAGACCAGCATTTCACATCTTCTAATTGAGTAAATTGTAAAACTTTATTTCTTTCTTTAGGATTTGCGACTGTTTCACTTTTTTTGATATTAAGAACTGGAAACATATTGGCAGATGTTAAGAATTTCCTTTGTTTCATTTTCTGAAATATAGCTTACTTCAAAAATTGAGAGGCTATAATATACTTATGCCTCTCTGACAAGAAATACACCAGGGAGGCTGTTTTCCCCTTTTTCTCTCAATGACAGAAACATGGAGAATTGTTAATAAAAGTTGTCAGCATTGAAATTCTTAAAGTGACTTGAAAGGAGAATTTGCATGGGACACCGCCACCCAAACTCACTCCAGGTGTGGCTACTTTCCTGGCTCTCTGACCTGAAGTGGAGGAGGGTGCACAGGGTTCTGCTGTGATTCTTAAGAGACATCTGCAAAGGGGGGTGTGACTTCCTTAATAGAGAAGATCTTTTGGTCTGGGGAGGAATATTCATTACTACGTTTTGTCCCAATGCCTAAATTTGAAGATTAAGCAAGATTGCATATTCTCAGCCTGATTCTGAGGACTTGGTGAAATGTATGGCCTATGTGGGGCAAGGCAGCCAAGTTCTTATTACCACAAACTTCCATTTCCTCCTCTACTATGTGGCTACTGAAGGCAGGAAGCAAATTCATTAAAACTGTCTATGTGTGAGAATATTATTTCAAAGATAATTTTGTGTTCTGATATATTTTAATATTTAGGAAGGAAAACCCACCATAGGCAGATTTATCTAGCAGGTTTAGAGTGAGAATCATATCTGGGGAGCCTTAGGAAACATTTCTCTAGGCTGTGCCCCAATTTCACCTTCGAAAAGCCTGGGAACACTCAAATAATGCCCAGAGAAAACATACAGTTTTAATGGACACCACAATCTTTAGAATACTAAAAAAAATTACCTACCAGTTTTAAATTTATGCCAAATCTATGTCCAAATGAATAAGCCATCCTACTTGAGAACAAATGATGATGATGATGGTAATGATGATTATGCTAATAATCATCATCATAAGAATAATAGCTGCCATTACTAAGCAATTACTATGTACAAGGCACTATATTAAGCTCTTTGCATGAATTTTCTTATTTAATCCTCATAACAATACTGAGGAGTAGGTATATAATTATCCCTGTTGTAGAGATGAGAAAGTGAGGCTCAGAAAGGTTTAAGTAATGCACCCAAGCTCCCCAACTAGTTAGTGGTAGAGTTGGGATTCAAAACTGGGTCAGTCTGATTCCAAGACCCATGTAATTGACCACTAGATTATATTGCCTACATAGTACATATGCAAATGCCAATTAAATCGAGATAACATACCAAGATGGCGTTAACAAACACTTACCAACTACCAGGAACACTTACTGTGCCAGGAACCTGACTTAGTTGTATGAAAACAACATGACTCTTGATTTCTTTCTTCAATCTCAATTGATTCTTAAAAATACACAGGACATCTATTTTTACGTAAATTACCACTTAAGTTGGGATATATAATCCTTTTTGCCTAAAATCATAGAATATCAGGAGAGATGTTAAGATTACGTAGACTAGTGCTTCTAAACTTGAGCATCAGAAGCCCCTAGAGGGCATGTTAAAACATGGAGTTCTGGGTCCTTCCTTCAGAGATTCTGATTCAGTAGGTCCAGGGTGAGCCTAAGAATTTACATTTCTGACAAGCGATTGCTGTGCTGTTGATCATGGGAGTACAGGTTTGAGATCCACTGATCCAGTGATATGAAACACAATACAAATTTATGAGAGATAACTAGCCAATGGCCTTATGATTGGTTCTAACACAGGCTCTTTTGCTGACTAGCTTTATGATCCTTGGAAAGTCACTTCCCTCTTTATGGATCTGGCTAATTCTTCCTCTGTAAAATAAGGGAGTTGGATTAGATGATCACTTACTTTTTCTTCTTTTCAGTTGCAACTTTTTTTTTCTCTCTTTTTGCCATTTCTTGGGCTGCTCCTGCAGCATATGGAGGTTCCCAGGCTAGGGGTTGAATTGGAGCCGTAGCCACTGGCCTACGCCAGAGCCACAGCAACACGGGATCTGAGCCACATCTGCAACCTACACCACAGCTCATGGCAATGCTGGATCCCTAACCCACTGAGCAAAGCCAGGGATCGAACCTGCAACCTCATGGTTCCTAGTTGGATTCGTTAACCACTGAGCCACGACGGGAACTCCATTCAGTTGCAACATTTTATGAGGAAAAACACCAGATAAATAGAACTCATTTAAAATTCAAATATATGATCTCTGGTCTGGAGACTATTTATAGTGATAATAAATATCTTAGAGATGCATATCGCATACCTAGCTTGAGATTAATTTTTTTTCATTCATTCAACATATTTATTGAGCACCTACTTATGCTGAGTGCTATGCTATGTACTGGGGATTCAATTGTGAATAAATGACATAATTTACACTCAGAGGTTATAGGCTATACTAGGGAACTGCAAACATTGTAGATAAAAGTAGAAATAAACATTAATAGAAGTTCTAGTCTATTTTTCTATCTAAATGGGTCATATTACACACTCCTGATTTCATAATTAACCCAATAGCAATAAAACTAATGTTAAGTATTTCTTTGGTTCATGATACCCAATATTTTTTAGAACAAATTAGTGTTAAAAAAATGAATTATAAGGCAAAGAGTTACTTGAGACCTATCGGCCTACAACTGAAAGGAAATAAACTGCAACTTTTATCTTAAAATCCTAAACAATAGCTCAGTTTAAAAATCTATTAAAATCTTTATATTTAGGCGTTCCTGTTGTGGCTCAGTGGTTAATGAACCTGACTAGTACCCGTGAGGATGGGGGTTCAATCCCTGGCCTCACTCAGTGGGTTAAGGATCTGGCATTGCCATGAGCCATGTGTAGGTTGCAGATGTGGCTCAGATCATGTGTTGCTCTGGCTGTGGTGTAGGCTGGCAGCTACAGCTCAAATTTGACCCCAGCCTGGGAACCTCCATATGCCATGGGTGCAACCCTAAAAAGACAAAAGACAAAAAACAAAAATCTTTATATTTAAAAGTATAGGAGTTCCCGTTGTGGCTCAATGGTTAACGAACCTGACTAGTATCCATGAGGATGAGAGTTCAATCCCTGGCCTCATTCAGTGGGTTAAGGATTCGGCATTGCCCTGAGCTGTGGTCTAGGTTGCTGATGTGCCTTTGATTCTTCATTGCTGTGGCTTTAGCTTAGGCCAGCAGCTGCAGCTCTGATACGACCCCTAGCCTGGGAACTTCCATACCATATGTCACAAGTGGGTTCCTAAAAAATAAAAAAAAAAAAAACAGTATAGCGATATAGTCCAAAAATATTTCACATGTATATTTTCTTTACACACACAAATACATGGCACCTATGTGCACAGCAAGGTGAGAATGCAGTTATGCTTGTGACATGATTTTACCTGCAATACTTGTCTAGTGGAAGGTTGCTGGGGTGGTAGTGAGGAAACCTGTATTCAACTCAATTGAGCTCTGCCACCAACTGTGACTTTGGGCGTATCATTGACCCTCGTAGGGCCTTGGTTTCTACACCTGAACATGAAGTTTGCAGTGTTTCATCATGTCTTTCCCTTACAACATGAATATTTTAAGTCAGGTGCTAATAAAAGTGCTAATTAAAATAAAGCACTATATTGCCACTCCCTTTCTAGAAAGCAAGTATTATATCAATTCAGCGTATTATTTCAAGTGTTGAAACCTTACACTATGAGATGGTTTGTATTTTTTAAATCTAGCAGTATTTCCACTGGCTTGGAAAGCAAACTGGGCACATCAAACACTTCCTTTTAGATGGTAATTTCACAAGGGGGCACATAAACACAGTGGGCCTAGCAAGCCTGCTATCAGAAACAGTCAGGGATGGTTTAACTAATGGCTGTCAGGTTTCCTTTCACATGTGTGCCTACTGCCCAACTGGCTATAATAAGGAAAGAACCACGGTGGTGATCCTTCCTGAACCAGACTTTTCAGTTTCTGTGATTAGTATCTATGATTTTAGTCCAACTGTGTTGGTGTTAGAAACTTCAAAGCAAATCCAAAGCCCAGTATTTAGGGGAATATATTTTAAAGGAATACTCACTACCAATTAGCCTAGGCGGTAATGAAAATCATCATATATTTTCAATGATGAAAGATCCCAGTAGGAGGTCTCCTAATGGATGACAGGTGCCTGAGTGAGAGGCGTCCAGTGGGAGGAGGGCAAAGCCTGTTTCTCAGTCAGCTTAAGAGAGCACAACATGCCCTTTAAGCTGGACTCGGAACACATACAGAGTGCAACCCACAATTTCTCCTTGTATTTCATTTAGAACACTTTTGCTTAACGTCAAATAACAAAACCTTCTAGGAAGACTGAACAGGTTACCATAAGTTCATAATATCTTCCGAAGTCTTGATATAGCTACTGATCATGTAAAGCAAATGGTGTAATCTAATTGCTTTAGGTTTAGGTTTAGGTTTAGGTTTATGTTTCCTTTGAAAGGCTACCAAGGGCGGAGGTATGTGTTTTCTTCATAGATATGTTTCAAGCATTTAGAATGGTGCCTGTTATATGATGGTTGTTCAAGAAGTATTTATTGAAAGAATGAATAAGTACTGTAAGAATAATTCTTTGCCTGGCTCTCTCTTCTATTTTTCTCTCTTAGCTATTCCAAGAAGTTCAGCCACTTTATTCTTATCTTTGTTTTGCTCCATTACTATTTGCCCTATTAAAACCCTCTTTATACTGTAGTTTTATTGGTATTGTCCTTATTGAACTTATTAATGAAGTGTTATATGTATAGAAAAGTGCAAAAACTGTGTCAGCTTGGTGAATTTTCAAAACTGAATATACCCTTGTAACCAGCACCCAGATCAAGAAATAGAACTTAGATAGCACTTAGAAGACTCCCCTAGTCACTACCTGCCTCTCGCAAGGGTGACCACCATCCTTGTCTTTGAACACCATAGATTAGTTTAGCTTGTGTTCATACTTTATATAAATGTAACAACATAGCATATCCTCTTTGAGTTTGGCTTATTTTGCTCAACATTCTATTTGTGTAATTTATGCATGTTTTTAAATGTGCTTATACTTCATCATCATTGCTATATAATATTTGAATATGATGCAGTTTATTTATCTATATAACTGTTAAGAGGCATTTGGATTGTTTCCAATTTAGAGAAATTATGAACAAGGCTACTGTAAACATAGTACCTGTCTTTTGGTACATTTATGTATACATTGCTTTTGTGTATTGTCTTAGTCATTTGAGGCTACTGTAGCAAAAACATCATAGACTGGATATCTTAAACAACAAATATTTTTTATAGCTTTGAAGACTCAAAAATCCAAGATCAAGGCACTAGCCATTTTGGTTCTGGCATGAGCCTTCTTCCTGATTTGCAGATACTACCCTCTTTCTGTATTGTTACGAGAGAGAGAGGGAGAGAATGAATCTCTCTTGTGTCTCTTCTTATTAGGACACTAATCCCATTCATGAAAACTCCACCCTCATGACTGAATTATTTCCCAAAGGCCCACCTCTATGTACCATTACATTGGGGATTAGGACATCGACATATTAATTTGGTTGGGACACAAATGTTTAGTCCATATCAGGTGTATACCTACGTTTGTGTCATTTTTAATGGTGTACATCTGAACTGTTCCTCCTTTGCATTAGGTTTCCCCACCCGATAGAGACGATTAGCCTCACCAGTTACCATTAAAAGTAGCCCTTGGAGTTCCTGTCGTGGTACAGTGGAAACGAATCTGATTAGGAACCATGAGGTTGCAGGTTCGATCCTTGGCCTTGCTCAGTGGGTTAAAGATCCGGTGTTGCCATGAGCTGTGGTGTAGGTCAAAGACGCGGCTCGGATCCTGTGTTGCTGTGGCTCTGGCGTAGGCCGGAGGCTACAGCTCCGATTCGACCCCTGGCCTGGGAACCTCCATATGCCCCGGGAGCAGCTCAAGAAAAGGCAAAAAGACCCAAAAAAAAAAAAAAAAGTAGCCCTTATAACAAGAGTTGAAGACTCTAAAATTAGATCAGACTGAAAAGAATTCCTGCTATATGGCTGGTATTCTTGCCATTAATTTCCATTCTTAAAAGAGTTTTCTGGAAATCATGCAGTCGTGGAAACAAAACGTTTTTGGTCATCTGAATGCATCGATGTTTGGACGTCATGTACTTTTTATTGATTAAAGCATTGGGTTACCTTGGTGGTGACACATGAATTAATCCAAATTAACCCATTAACACCTGTGGAACTCTAGCCAAGAGCAGGGTCTTGAAAAATGTAGACATTGAACAGAAAAGTTTTGAAAGAGTCTGCTAGGGAAGAAGGGTGAAGGGTAATTTATAGGACCACTGCAACCAGAAATGCTAGGAAAATGCATGAATGCATGGAATTTGGGAGGGTAGGAGGAAGAGGGCCTTCAGGATGGGAATGAAAGTGCCACTGTGTGAACTGCCACTATGTGAGCAGGGGGAACCAGAAGTCCAGAGATTTGGTTGATTTTGCAGCCTTGCCCAGAGCTTATGCTGAACCTACTGTGTACTCCATCCATAGTGACTTATCTGATGGGGCATACAGAGGTTAAATTAGAAACTATTAACTATAGTTAGTGATACTGTATTGCATATTTGAAAGTTGCTAAGAAAGTAGATCTTAAAAGTTCTCATCACAAGAAAGAAAAACTGTAGATATATGTGGTGATCAATTTGCAGTGTACACATATACTGGATGGTTGTTGTACACCTGAAACTAATATACTGTTATATGTCAATTATATCTCAAAAGGAAGCCGCTAGAAAAACAAATTGATCACATAAGCCTAAGGAACAGCAAACCCAGAGTGAAGGTACAGATTATACAGTGCGTACAGATAGATATTTCATTCATTCAAAAACAAAATTTTAAGCACCTCCTCCACACAGAAAGAAAAAAACTCAGGACCAAATGAATTATTTTGTAGTAACATGGGCAGACATTCTACATGCTAATGGTCTAGTAAGTACAGGGGTATTTAAGGTTATTACTTAAGTATACAACCTGATGCCAGGACTTGGTTTTTGGTCTTGGTTTCTGTTTATAAAGAACATTTTTACTACCACAACTGTCAGTCAGTCAGCCTTGACTACAAACCCACCAGGTAGCAGTCTTGGGAGCTTAGGTCAAAGGCGGAAGGGAATGGTCAGACCAGCTTACTCTCAACGTTTTTAGAGATAAACAAAGTTGAGGTGATGGGTGAATTCTGTCAAGGTTGAAATTAAGCATTTTGAGTCTCTTAAATGCCATCCACTGAAATGCTGATACAATCATTTAAAAAGTGAGCTGGTTTTAATTTTTTTGTAAATCTATGTTATTTTATTGCAGGTTTAATAAAACATTGTTGTTTTTTTTCCAACCAGATCCCCTTTAGCTGATACCCTGCCTTAGGCAATGTTTAGGCTAATATATTTTTGACAAGGAAATATGGTCATGTACTATGCCTTTTATTTTATGGCTTTATCCTTTCAGATATTTCATGTCAAACCAGGCTTTTCACTGGTTTGCCAAAGTTTTGTCAAGTCATGTACTGCAGCACCTAGCTTGGATTCATTCATTCCCACAAGTGTGTATTGAGCACCAATGAGCTAGGAAGGGCTACTTATTTCAGGGGAAACTGAAAATGTATAAAATCTGTTCTGTGCCCTCAAAGAGTTCACAGGCTAGCAGGGGAGCTGAGGCAGGATTACAATTCTAATATAAGGTGGAATGGGAGAAGTGCCAACTGAGAAGTACAAAGGGCAATGGTGTTCAAAGGAGAGTGAGATCATTTCCAGATGGGGAGATCAAAGAAGGCTTCATGGAAGAAGTGGTATTTGTGCTGAGCCTCCAAGGGTAAGATTTCTACTGAAGGAGATGAGTAAAAGAAAAAGAAAGCATTGCAGATTCAGGACTAGTGAGAGTTGAAGCTCATGGGTGGATAAAGTAGCTGGGTTGGGAAAATATCTATCCTGGGGACTTTGCAACAGATTCTGCTAACATTTGCTAAGTAGGCTCTATTAAAGCCCAGGGCTACAGGAGTACTGGTACACAGCAGAAAATTTTTACTGTTGACCAGAAACTATAACAGAGAAGTTAGAGATATTCGAACATACAACATTCACTCATTTATTTATTATATAAACAGTACAGAGTTCCTCCTTGGTGTAAGGCCATGGGTTAGGTGCCAAATGGTGAGGAGAAGTCATACAATGCTGACATATGATTCTGACCCCTTAGGACTTTACCATGTTTATTTCCTTCTTCCCTGTTGGTAGAGGCAGTCAAAATAGCAGCTAAAATTTTTGAGCTCCACTTTTGTGCCAAGTACTGACTGGGCTAGGCGTTTTTTTATTCACAGCTTTTAAACTTTGTAGCAGATCTATCAAGTAAGAATTCCCACTTCACTGTGCTCAGTGTGTTCAGATATAGGTACTGTCGAGGTAGGCATTCTCAGAATACGCTGTATGTGTAGGGACAGGCAGGGGAGTGTCTGTGTGTTTTGAGAGCCAGTGCTGGTGACTAATGGGACAAGATATAGCTTGTTTAGCAGAATATGGCATGTTTTTCCTACGTCCTGGAGCCCAGGGTGCCCCTTCATCTGCTGTAGCAGGGTTACTTAATGAAAAAAACCTTTAAAATTATCAAAAAGCTTATCTTTATGAGGAAGATTTGATCATGATGGAAGGCAGACTCCATGACCCAACCCCCTTATACAAATACTGACTGTGCACAGACTGTATTAGTTATTTTTGCATACATGAATTCATTTAATCCTCACAAGAGTATTGGAGGATTGCATTACCACTTTTCAGATGATAAAACTGAATTGCGGAAAAGTTGGGGACTACTTCCTTGAGTACACAGTCACCATAGAACAGAACCAGAACCCATGATTCCACATTTTGCCCACATTTATTCTATACTGATTTTATGAATGAGGGTACCATGTTGCCATATGTGGCCCCACTACAGGGACACTTTGACATCGAATGTTTGGCGTCCAGTTGGGCACAGAAGCCTAATCTGTCATCCAGAAAAAGAAGATGTATTTTTATCCCAAATGCTGCCTACCTGAAACTTGAAAGAGACAGAGAGGCAAAGAGAGGAGGGGATCAAGAGAAAGAGGGAGAAGGAGAAGGAGAGGGAAAGAGAGAGGGAGAGAGAGCACAAGCCCACAAAAGGCTCTCTAATTTGGGCAGCAGGCTGAAGAGGCACAGTCAAGGCTTTGATAAGAAAGGTCAGGTTGATTGACCAGCAGCTCTGTTTTTAATGCATTTCCTTTCATTTCTCATGAATTTAAGAAACATCCTGCTTTTGCCTCCAATCTCCATTCAGCCTGGGTTTGGATGACTCTTTGGAAATTTATCTTACTTTGTGCACTCCTAACTGTAATAGCCTTGGGCAACTCTGAAATCAGGTTGTTCATCTTTAAAACAAGTGTAATATTAGTAAATAGTCATAACAATACCAACAGCAAAAATAATAAATATATGTTCTGTGAAGTGGTGATTATGAGACTTAAAGAGGTAATGTACATGAGCTGTAATACAGTTTGCAAACAATAGATTTTGTAACAACTTCTCCATTCTATGCAAAAGCATCCTTATGGGAGAAATTTCACTGTCTAAATATCAAATTAAGTATTTCACTTCAGAACCACACGCACTAAAGTGTTCACACTCCATAAATTCCTTGTCTTAGGGCTTTGGGAAAAGTTAGCAGCTGCTTTGTTTGTTACAAATCAGCTGACCTAGCCGCTTCTCAAAAAAGTGAAACATTCTTCTGATGTGGTGGTCTTTATTTTGCGTCTTAAGGTTTTTCACCCAGGGAAATATGTAGAGGGAACAGGCTGCTAGAAATGATTTCAGATGGTTAATTAGTATTCATTATGCCTCAGAAAGTGAGTAGTGATTGCTTCATCTGTGATTTTTTGGAAGCTTTGGTTTCAAAGCAAAATACTCATAGCTTGGTAGAATCCATGAATCCTTCTGCACCTCTACCCCAAATCTCTTTACTATTCTGTATGAATTCTGTATCATGAAGTAGTAGAGTTTAATATTCTTGTAAGTTTCTTTGGACTAATCCAGTTGTTTATGTTGTCACTATAGTCAGTTTACCAGAAAACAAACAAATCATCACGGAATTATTTGCAAGGTAATTTAACTGTGTCATTGGCTAAAATAGCAGTACCCCAAACAGAAGGGACTTACGAGAACCAAATTAATCTTTTTTTTTTTTTTTCTTTTTTTTGGTCTTTTTGCCTTTTCTTGAGCTGCTCTCGTGGCATATGGAGGTTCCCAGGCTAGGGGTCCAATCGGAGCTGTAGCCACCGGTCTACACCAGAGCCACAGCAACGCGGGATCCGAGCCGCGTCTGCAACCTACACCACAGCTCACGGCAACACTGGATCCTTAACCCACTGAGCAAGGCCAGGGATCGAACCTGCAACCTCATGGTTCCTAGTCGGATTCGTTAACCACTGCACCACGACAGAAATTCCAAACCAAATTAATCTTTATTCAAATGACTGAGTATGCACAGCAAATAATCTTCAAAATGATAGAAAAGAATAACTCTCAAACATTAACTCCAAATTTCCCTATGCTTGGAACAATGGTTTTGCCTATTTTTAATAAATATAAAGCTTAAAACATCTCACTGAAAATTTCAAAGCCTTCTTTTGACAGCAAATACTCCTTAAGAAGTAGTATTTGGAGGATTTGGGTGTAAATGGATCATAAACATACGGATTAAATTTCCCCCAAAATATGCACAGTTCAAAAATTAAGTGAGAAAGTGTTTCAATCACAGTGGGTTGATTTGTTTCTAATTCTACAAACAGCTGTGCACAGTTTGTAATCAGATATACCTCCCCTTTACTAACTGCATAACCTTGGCCAAGTTCTTTTATTTTACTGAGCTTCAATTTCCTCATATATACAATGGAGTTAGTGCTATTTAACTCATAGTATTGCTGTGTGGATTCAATAAAGGTGGCTTATTTATACCTGGCAATTGTTAAATGTATATGTATGTGTATTTGTGAGTATATGTATCAGTGTGTGAGTGTATATATATGTGCTTACCTATGTGAAAGTGCATGTGGGTGTGAGTGTGAATATTTGTGGGTGTATGTGTGTGAGCCTCTGTGTAGGTGGTGTGTGTGTGATCATGCAGATGTGTATGAGAGTGTGCATATGAGTGTATGGGAATGCACATGCATGTGCATGTATCTCTAGGTGTCTGTGTGCTGACTGTCTCTCTTCTCCATAGAAGTGACAGTTAATGGATTATGAATCAGTGTAACAGAATGTACGAAGATGCTAACTTAGAGTCTATATTGGTGTTTTACCCAATGCTAATTTGTCAACTTGTTAGTGGAAGTGAGCAATTCATTAAGTCTTGACTTTCCAAAAATCTAGTATTTAGTGAGTTCATTTCTGATGCACTTTGACATTTGTAACCTAAAGATTACTATAAGCCAATGTATAATGTATATAAAGTCTTTTTATATCTTATTAAAAAACATTTCCATTTAACAAAGAACAGGATGTATATATCTGAATGAAAGTACATTGCTTCATTTGGTTGTCTTTTTTGATATTGAGTTGTATGAGCTATTTATATATTTTGGATATTAACCTCTTATCAGACATATCATTTGCGAATATTTTCTCATTCAGTAGGTCTGTCTTTCTTTCTTTCTTTCTTTCTTTCTTTCTTTCTTTCTTTCTTTCTTTCTTTCTTTCTTATGGTTTCTTTTGCTTGTCAAAAGTTTTCAAGTTTAATTAGGTCCCATTTGTTTATTTTTGCTTTTGTCATCCTTGCCTGAGGAGATAGATACAAAAAATATTGCTAAGAAAGTTCTTAAAAAACATACAATTGCTTACTACAACATACTTATGCTCTTGTCTTTTAAGATGTCAAAAGTACTTAGGCAGAAAAATAAAGCGTTAATCCATGTATTTGTTATGATGTTGGCAACTATTCCATGTTGTCAGAGATAACTTTTGGGGCTTCTATGGTTGTTACTACCACCCTTTGATGCAGTCTAGCCCAAGAGTCCACCTAGAAACCTAGGTTATGTACAGCCCAACAAGGAATATGCTTCTTGACCTCTTTGGGAGAATATTTCTTTCTTTCTTATAGAAGTCACCAGGTCTCAGCAGCCCTTGGACTGCTCACTGGTCTCTTCCAGCCTTCTTGCCCTTGCTGGGGAGATTGCTCCACATTTTCAGCTCTCCCTGGCATGTGGTCTTTCCAACCTCCAAGTACCTATTTCTTCTTTTGGAAAGGATCTGTCCACTGTTCTAGGACATGATTTCTCCACTCTTGAGGATTAAAGCACACAATTCAAAGGGGGTCCCATTTTTTTCTGCTGACTGCCTTGCCTTGCCTTTGCTACTTTGCAAGGGCATTGTGGTATGTGCTTCTCTATTTGAGAGTCTTACTCCACCAGCATGGTTGGTTCACTGTTCTGTGCTGGGGAGTGTTGGTGCCACTGCTGCTGTCTTCTTGCTTGGCTGTGCTCTTCTCTTATCTGGTGTGGCTTGTTCTGTGCTCTCTACTGGCACTCTTTTCTTTCTGGGGAACTGGCTTTGGGTTTTCTCTTAGCTATTGGATTTTTGTAGGCACCTCTTGCCTTGTTGAGCATTCTCCTGATTTGATCTGGAGTTTCAGTGCCTTTCACCTTCCTACCCTCTGCTTTATTGCTCACAGCTCCAGAAATCCACAAGACTGTCTGAAGCTCTTTCTCTCCATCACCTCTCTGCACCCTGGGACATCCCTTTGTTCCCTGCTCCGTGGCTCCTGAACACAAAGATGCACCTAAGAGCAGGGGTTAACACAGCATCCTCTCCTGGAGCTCACTCTTGTCCAACTCTTGACCTCCTTGATTAGGTCTCAATCTGCTTCTGTGAGGTACTGGAACTAATTATGCAGATTAAGAGCTTGCGCGCAAATTCGAATAATCATCATGGGTTAGCGTAATGGGAAATTCAAATGGGTCTTAGTACAGGTCAGATTCTTTACATTAAGCTCCTGACACCCTGTCCATATTCTTTGTTGTTCAAAAAAATTTATCAAATATGTCTTGAATTCATGATAACTTAGCTAGGTTTAGTCCCTTTTTTGTAATAAAGAGATTTTGGTTATGGCAGAAATTGGCTAGTGGCATTTTGACAACTTACTATGACTGGTCACCAAAGTCAACTCAATTTTTATTTCCATCTCCATCCATCATCAGTATTTATGAAAGAAGGGAAAATAATTTTCAAGCGTTTATAGCTCTAGCAACAATGTGTAAAGTTACAGGGAGATCATAAAAGAAGAGTCATTACTGACTTGGCACAGACTTTAATAAGAGTTTTTCTATTACATACTTTGCCTGTATCCAAGGCAAGTGCAGTTCTGAGTTTATGTATCAGCCCTGCTGCTTACTAGCTGTGTGACTTTGGGTATTGACTTAACCTCTCTGAACCTTAGTTTCTTCACTTGTAAAATTGCTTGTTATGCACAGGTTTGTTTTGCCAATAATAATGGCAGCTTACATCTATTCAGGCTTTAAATAGCAGGCATTGTGCTGAATTGCTTTAAAGGCACTGTCTCATTTCATTCTCATTCCAGCCCTCAAGGCATGTATTACTGCTATTAGACCCTAATTTTACAAATAAGAAAAATGAGGCTCATGAAAATGAAGTAATTTGCCCAAAGTCAACCAGCTGATAAGTAGTTGAGTTGAGACTTGAACCCAGATTGTGGTGTGAAGAGTCCTGATTTACTTTGTCCTTAACCACTATAAAGTGTTGCTGTGAAGACCAAATGAAATAAAATTGAGAGGGTATAACAAGTGAGGCACTATATAATTGTTTGTTACTGGTAGAGCTATGATTACCACCTTCAGGTAATCATACTTAGTTTTTTATTTTATTTTTATGTAGGTTTTAGTTTTATTTTTCTTAGGCTCCTTAACGTAATAGATTATGAAAGCATACAGGGAATCATAGAAAGATTGTGAGATATGACTATACAGAGCAAAAACTCCAGTGCCACTGATTCTAAGATCTTTGCTCCTATTTGATATTTCTAAGTGATAGAAGATGATACACATTCACTGCTATTTTTTTAAATAGTCAAAGACATCCAAATTTATTTTTTTCCTGTTTTTCTTTGGTTTAATTTGATTTTTATTTTATATTGGAGTATAGTTGATTTATAATGGTGTATTTGTTTCAGGAATATAGCAAAATGATTCGGTTATACATATACATACATCCATTCTTTTTCAGAATAACCTATAGGTTATTACAGAATATTGAGTAGCGTTCCCTGTGCTATACAGTAGGTCCTTGTTGATTATTTTATATATAGAGGTGTGTATATGTTAATTCCAAACTCCTAATTTATCCCTCCCCTTCACATTTCCCCTTTGGTAACCAGAAGTTTGTTTTCGAAGTCTGTGAGTCTGTTTCTATTTTGTAAATAAGTTCATTTGTATCATTTTTTAGAATCCACATATAAGTGATATCATATGATATTTGTCTTTCTCTGTCTGACTTACTTCACTTAGTATGTTAATCTCTAGTTCCATCCATGATGTTGCTGCAAATGACATTATTTCATTCTTTTTTATGGCCAAGTAGTATTCCATTGTGTGTGTGTGTGTGTGTGTGTGTGTGTGTGTGTGTGTGTGTGTGTGTGTGTGAGAGAGAGAGAGAGAGAGAGATATCTCACATCTTCTTTACCCATTCGTCTGTTAATGGACATTTAGGTTGTTTCCATGAAAAGACAAGTTATTTTTAAGTACACTCAGCTCTTTAAATTGAGACCAATTTCTTTCTTGTAACAACTGCCTCTGATGACTGCCCCCTGGTGGGTGAGTTTGGTCCAAGGACTTGTGCAGGCTTCCTGGTAGGAGGACTGGTACCTGCTCACTGGTGCATTGGTCCTATTCCTTTGCTGTGCAGGGCTGTGTCAAGGGGTGAGTTTAGATGTAGCTCTGGGCTCAGGACAACTTTAGGCAGCCTGTCTGTTGATAGGTGGGGCTTTGTTCCCACCATGTTGGTTATTGGGTCTGAGGCATTCCAGCACTGGAGACTGCAGACTGTTTGGTGGGGCAAGATCTTGGTGCCAAAATGGCAACCTCTCAGAGAACTCACACAGATAATTATTACCTGGGGTCTCTGCCACCAGTGTCCTTGCCTCCATGGTGAGCCACAGCTGACTTCTGCCTCCCCAGGAGACCCTCTAAGAGTCACTGCTTTACCCTGGGACCCAGTATACATGGAATCTTGTGTGCTCTCCAAGAGTGGAGTCTCTTTTTCTCTGAGTCATGTGGAGCTCCTGCCCTCAAGCCCCACTGGCCTTCAAAGCCAAATGCGCTGAGTGCTCCTCCTCCTGATGCCAGACCCCCAGGCTGAGGAGCCTGACATGGGGCTCAGAGCTCTCACTCCTATAGGAGAACTTCTGCAATGTAATTATGGTCCAGTTTGTGGGTTGCCTACACAGCAGGTATGAGATTTGACTATATCATGAAAGCACCCCTCCTAATGTCTTTTTTAGCTCCTTCTTTGTAGAGTAACTTTTTTGGTAGGTTCCAGTCTTTTTTTTTTTTTTTTTTCCAATCGTTGTTCAGCAGTTAGTTGTGAATTTGGTGTTTTTGTAAGAGGAGGTGAGCTCAACTCCTAATCCACCATCTTGTCTCCTCCATCTTCACTGCTGTTTTTAAGAGATTTGATGCAGAGGGGAATATGTTTTTCCCCTTCATTTGAGGGCCACTATGAGCTTCTTTTCTAATTATTTTGATATTTTCCTTAATTTTAGTGATTCTTGACTCTGCTTTGGACACTGCTTCCAAGGAATCCACAGTTATCCACAAAATGGTTATGGAATTATAAAAAAAATATAAAGCACAAGTAATGTTTAGTTTAAAAAAAATGCTTACAGACATATTAAAAGGTAGATGAGAAGTAACAGCATCAAGCAATGTTCATTAATGCTTCCTTGTTAGGAGCAGGGTCCTCCCATGTAAGTCTCTGCCCTTCTACATACTTGTTTTGAGACCCTGGGCAAAGTAACCAATGCCATCAAATCTAAGATGTCATCAATTATATAACACATCACTATCTAATATACCATTAAGAAAGAAAAATTTCCAATTAAGCAGTGGCATAATGCCTTAGCAGTAGTGCTGTGCAGTACACGAGTTGGCTCTTGCTACATGCCTTGAAATTTCTTGCCTTTCTATGTGGACGGATTTGACACTTTCTCTTGCCTTCAGTTGCTTTGCTTGGCAATCCTTTTGGATATGTCACTAACAAAATACAACAAAGTTTTCTTTTTGTGGGCATCTTTCTTCCATAGGTCCTCTAAATCACTTGATGTCACTTTGCAGGAAGATAAAGAATTGTGTATATTCCTTTTATGGTACTTGTTTCACTAACAACCAGATGCTCACCTGCCACTCTGTTTTCAGTACCTTTCAGCATACACTATACCTTTTCCTTTCAATGTCAATTCATAGTAAACATTCTTAAGAACATTTAAAATGACAATGAAACTCACCATATTTAGTACTAACTTTGTACATAAATTCAAATGAATTGACAATAGTATCAACAAGTATGTATGTATTACCAAGTATACACAAACACAATAATAGTTACT
Source organism: Sus scrofa (assembly GCF_054392235.1). Lineage (NCBI taxonomy): Eukaryota > Metazoa > Chordata > Mammalia > Artiodactyla > Suidae > Sus > Sus scrofa. The sequence continues at coordinate 123,089,355 of NC_139401.1, forward strand.
ATTCCAAGCTGTTGTCTGGACAATAGTGGTTGTAAGATGCAGCTGAATACAAGCTGCATCCTGATTTCAGAAATGTGAAATGTGTTCTTAGGATCAATTAAATATGATTCTTAAACTTTCATAGACTATTTCCTTATTTGAAAAAATGAGATTAGTAATGACATTTGCTTCTAAAGTATAACATGAGGATATAGTTAAATCCTTTAGCACAATGTTGGTCATGTAGTAAGTATTCAGAGAAATTAGGGAGAAAACACCTGCTATAGTAGGTATCACTGTGAACCCCAAACATAGGGCAGAAGATTAAATGGCAGCTGTAGAAATGTCTTAGCCAATACTAATGACATTATGGAGATGAAACCATAAAATATGACCAGCATATCTCGGAGGTATTGCAACTTTGGTTCCAGACCACTGCAATAAAGCAAATATCACAATAAAGAAAGTCAAATAAATTATAAGTTTTGCTTATACTATAAAATGTACTTTATACTATAAACTACTTACACTATGTGGTATACTGCTTATTAAGTTTGGAATAGCATTATGTTAAAAAAAAAAAAAACAATGTTCAGAATTTTCCATTGTGGCTCAGTGGATTATGAACCTGACTAGTATCTGTGAGGATGGGTTCAATCCCTGGGCTCACTCAGTGGTTTAAGGATCCAGCTTGCTGTGGGTGTAGGTTGGCAGCTGTAGCTCTGATTTGACCCCTAGCCTTGGAACTTCCATATTCTACAGGTGCAGCCCTAAAGATCAAACACAAACAACCTCCCCACAATGTACATTTAGTTTAAAAGTACTTTATTTCTAAAAATGCTAACCAATCTCTAAAAATGCAGGATTACCATAAACTTTCAATTTGTTAAAAAAAAAAAAAAGCGACATCGGTGAAGTGTGATAAAGCAGCAAAGCACAATTAAACAAGGCATTCCTCAATTTGCTGACATAGGCCATGACATCCTGTGACAATCTGTGAAGGGGATAGTTTGGCATCTTTTAAACTGTTTAACTGGTTGTTTTAATGACAGTGAAAAGCAGGCTTAACTCATCCTTCATGAACTACTTTAGGATCCCCAAATACTTACAAAATATTTACTAAAACCCCACATATGAACTTTTAGGCATTGTTTTCTCATTTAAAATTTTTAGGTATTATAAAGTAGTGCAACTTCTATGACAAAAATATGTACATTCCTCAAAAATTTTTAAATAAATTGACTACATTATCCAGCAAACCCACTTCTGGGGACATATGCCAAAGAATTGAATGCAGAGTCTCAATGAGATATTTGTATACCCATATTCATAGAAGCACTACTTATAATAGCCAAGATGTAGAAGAAATCCAAATGTCCAACAGTAGATAAATGGATAAGCAAAATGTGGTATGGAATGTTATTTAGCCTTAAAATGGAAGGAAATTCTGCCACATGCTACAACATGGATGAACGTTGAGAACATTATATTAAGTGAAATAAGCTAGTTACAAAAAGATAAATTGTGATTCCACTTATATGAATTATTTAAAGTAGTCAAATTCATAGAAATATAAAGTAGAATGGTGGTTGGTAGGAGCTGGGGAGAGAGAAAGAGGGAGTTAGTTTTTAATGGGTTTAGAAGTTCAGTTTTGCAATAGTGAGAAAGTTTGGGAGGTCTGTTTCAAAACAATGTGAATGTAGTTAACACTACGAACTTTACACTTAAAAATGGTTACCATGATAAATTTTATGGTTTTTTTTAAATCACAATTTAAAAAATGTATACGTCCTCAACACATCTTTTTTAAATTTTGAGGGAAAGGAGTAGTAGATTCCAAAAGAATATTAACCTTTCCTTCAAAATATCTTACTGTCTTTCTTCTGAAAGTGAAAAAATATTGTTCTGAATAAAACATATACATGCAGAAATCAAAATAATAATGTTCCATTGAATTCAAGGCAATAGGGATATATGGTGGTTTAAAATCAGGAAATAATCCCATTTTTCACTTCTTTGACCACGCAGGAATTAAGCTAGAGATTAAGAAGCAAAATGTAATTAGAAAACCACATGTATCTGGAAGTTTGAAAATAATTCTTTGTGAATAACTCGTGGATCAAAAGAAGAAAAAGTGAAGGCAAATATAAAATATTTAGCACTAAATAAAAGTGAATAGAATACATATGCAAACTCATGAGCTACAGCTAAAATTATTTTTACAAGGAAATTTATAATCTTAAATTTTTGTATCAGAGCAGACTAAATATTAATGGGCTAATCACACAGCTTAAGAAATTAGGAAAAGAAAAATAGAGTAAACCCAAAGAAATTGGAATGAACCAAAGGATGAAGGTAAAAGCAGAAACAAATGAAATAGAAAACAAACCTTTACTACAGGCAATCAATAAAGCCAGCAGTTTATACTTTGAAAAGACTAAAAAAGTTTATAAATCTTTGGCAATAATGATCAATAATAAAAGATGGGAGGCACAAAAAAGCAATATCAGGAATAAAAAAGGGAGCATAATTATAAATGCTTTAGAGAACAACAAAGTAATAAAAGGATATTATTGAAAATTGTTAATAGCTTGAAAACATGATGATGAAGTGGACAAATTCCTATTGAGTTGTAACAAATATTCAAGGCATAAATAGTTCCACTTTTATGGAGTTCCCGTCATGGCTTGTGGTAACGAACCCAACTAGTATTCATGAGGATACAGGTTTGATACCTGGCCTCGCTTTGTGAGTTAAGGATCCGGCGTTGCCCTGAGCTGTGGTGTGGGCTGGCAGCTACAACTCCAAGTAGATCCCTAGCCTGGGAACTTCCATATGCTGTGGGTGCAGCCCTAAAAAGACCAAAAAAAAAAAAAAAAATTCCAATTTTACAAAGATTATTCCAGATTTTGGAAAAAAGGAAACACAAACTCATTTCATGAGGCCAGCATAATGTTGATAACAAACCAGATTTCATTGATGAATATATATTTAAAAATTCTAAGTAATATCTTAGTAAACCAAATCAAGCAATGCATAAAAAGAAAATGCTTTATAATCAAGTTCATTAAATAAATGAATACAAAATTGCTTTAACCTTAGAAAATCAATTCGTGGAATTCCCTGCATTGTGAGATTAAACAAGAAGCAATATAATTATTTCAATAGAAGTAGAAAGACTATTTGATACAATTCAGCATCCATTCATGATAGAATTCTTAGTAAGCAGGGAAGAGAAGAGGACACCCTCAACCTATTTAATGAAAGAAAAGCATATTGCAGGCATCACACTCATGGTAAAATACTGAAAGCAGTCCATTTGCAGTTGGGAAAAAGAAAAGAGTGCTTGGTATCACAACTTCTAATTTCCATTGTATTGATGATCATAGCCAGTAAAATAAGATAAGAAAAAGAAATGGTTTAAGTATTGGAAAGGAAGAAACAAAGCTATTATTCACAGATCTTATGACTGTGTACATAGAAAAATTTAAATGTACAGATAAATTAGTAGGATTATTAAGAGTGTTTGACCAGGGTTTCTGGATAGAAAGGTAACATATAACCATAAATTGAAATTCTACATACCAGAAGAAGAAACATGAATAACTAACTAAACATATGAAAAATTTATCAACCTCATTAATAATTAGAAAAATATAAGTTGAAACCATAATGAGGTAATTATTTCATAGGTAACAGACGAGCAAAATGAATAACAAGTATTCATGAGATTATTTAGCAACTGCAATTTGGCATTATGTAGTAAAGTAGAAAACGTGTACTTCTATACCTGAGCAATCCCAACATGTCCTAAAATTGGGCACATTCATTCAATGGAACATGTATGAAAATATTTTTAACAGCACCATTGTACTGGTAAAATAAAAACTTAGCAACCTAAACATGTATGGATATTTAGAGAAGTATAAATACATTTTGGTAAGTATATCCATAGAATACTTAGTGAAAGTGATTTAATTCTAGTTACAGAACAGTATGGAGATTCTTCAAAATATTAAAAATGGAGCTACCATTTTATCCAGCAATCCCACTTTTGAGTACATTTCCAAAGGAAATGAAATAAGTATCTTGAAGAGATAGCCAAACACTCATGGTTCACAATAGCTAAGATATGGAAAAAAATCTGAGTATATGTAGACAGCTGGATGAAAAAAGAAAATATATAATCGAATATTGTTCAACCATAAAAGGAAAGAAATACTGCTGTTTGTGAAAACATGGATGGATCTGGAAGGCATTATGATAAGTGAAATGGCAAAGACAAATACTATATGATCTCACTTATATATGAAATCTAAAAATATTAAACTCATAGGAGCAGAGAGTAGAATGGTGATTATGAGGGTCTGTGAGGTAGGAATAGGGGAGAGGTTGGCTAAAGGATATAAGCTTTCAGTTATAATATGAACAATTTCTGAGAATCTAATGTACAACATGGTGACTGTAGTTAACAATACTATATTATATACTTGAAAGTTGTTATGAGAGTAGAGTTTTAATGTTCTCACCATAACAACAATAATAAAATGGTAATCAGGAGCAGAATAGAGAACCCAGAAATAAACCCAGATACCTATGGTCAATTAATCTTTGACAAAGGAGGCAAAAACATAAAATAGGGAAAAAGCCAGTCTTTTCAGCAAGTATTGCTAGAAAACGTGGACAGCTTCATGCAAATCAATGAAACTAGAACACACCCTCACATCATGCACAAAAATAAACTCAAATGGCTTAAAGACTTAAATATAATATAAGACAAGAGACCCTCAAACTCCTGGAAGAGAACATAGGCAAAACATTCTCTGACATCAGCCTTACAAATGTTTTCTCAGGTCAGTCTCCCAAAGCACCAGAAATCAAAGCAAAAATAAACCAATGGGACCTAATCAAACTGACAAGCTTGTGCACAGCAAAGGAAACCAAAAAGAAACCAAAAAGACAACTTACAGAATGGGAGAAAACAGTTTCAAATGATGCAACTGAAAAGGGCTTAATCTCTAAAATATGCAAGCAACTTGTACAACTCAACAGCCAAAAAGGCAACAACCCACTTGAAAAATGGGCAGAAGACCTGAAGAAGACATTTTTCCAAGGAAGATATACAGATGGCCAACAAGCACATGAAACAATGCTCAACATCCCTGATTATTAGAGAAATGCAAATCAAAACTACCATGAGATACCACCTCACACCAGTCAGAATGGCCATCATTCGTAAGTCCACAAATAACAAATGCTGGAGGGGGGTGCGGAGAAAAGGGAACCCTCCTGCACTGTTGGTGGGAATGTAAGCTGGTACAACCACTATGGAGGACAGTATAGAGGTACCTTAGAAAACTATACATGGAACTACCGTATGACCCAGCAACCCCACTCTTGGGCATATATCCAGACAAAACTTTCCTTAAGAAAGACACATGCACCTGCATGTTCATTGCAGCTCTATTCACAAAAGCCAAGACATGGAAACAACCCAAATGTCCATCGACAGATGATTGGATTAGGAAGATGTGGCATATACACACAATGGAATACTACTCAGCCACAAAAAAGAACGAAATAATGCCATTTGCAGCAACATGGGTGGTACGAGAGACTCTCATCCTGAGTGAAGTAAGTCAGAAAGAGAAAGACAAATACCATATGATATCACTTATATCTAGAATCTAATATGTGGCACAAATGAACCTTTCCACAGAAAAGAAAAATCAAGGACTTGCAGAATAGACTCGTGGTTGCCTGAGGGGAGGGGGAGGGAGTGGGGTGGATTGGGGGCTTGGGGTTAATAGATGCAGATGATTGCCTTTGGAATGGATTAGCAATGAGATGGTGCTGAGTAGCACTGGGGACTATGCCTGGTCACTTATGATGGAGCATGGTAATGTGCGAAAAAAGAATGTGTACATGAATGTGTAACTGGGTCACCATGCTGTACAGTACAAAATGGACAGAACACGGTAAACCAGGTATAATGGAAAAAATAAAAATCTTATACAAAAAAAATTTAAAAAAAATGGTAATCATGTAAGGTGAAGGATTTGTTCACTAACCTTATTTGGTAAATACTTTGCAATATATTCATTTATCAAATCACACTGTACACATTAAACTTACATATTATATGTCAACTATAATTCAAGAAACCTGGGTGGAAAAAGAGTTAGCTAACTCCACTAACATGCCACATCATGGACAGATGTTAGGAACATGATATTAAGAAAACAAAAGTTGTAGGAGAATACATAAAAAGTGTTATTCCATTTTATAGAATTCAAAATATGAGAAACTCAATAATATAGTGTTAAAGGATACAAACACATATAGTAAACACTATAAAGGGAGTTCTTTTGTGTTGTTACTGCTGTGGCTTGAGCCCCTGCTATGGTGCAAGTTCTATCCCTGACCTGGCAACTTTAGCAGGCTGCAGGTGTGACCAACAACAACAAACACTATAAAGAAAAGCAAGTAGGAGATAAACGTAAAATTCAGAGCAATCCTTACCTCTGGGTGCAGAAGGAAGGACATAGGTTTGTGGAGATGCTAACAGGGGATTTCAGTGTAATGGTGATATTTTTTAAAAATCTAGGATACTTTATATCTTTTACAGATTCTTCTATGTATAATTTAACAAAACCCCAACTCTTTCTCCTTATTCCAGATTCACTATTTCCCCCACCATCAAGTCATAAAAAAAAAAAACCTTAATGAGAGAGAAAATATTTTCATGCAAGATCACCTATGATGCCCTGGAGTGGATGGCTTAGGGATAAGGGAATTTAGTGATTAAGGATGGAGGAGGTAGGGTAAAAGAGAGAGTATTGAGAATATAAACTAATCGACTCACTGAATCCAGTTGTTTTCTCAGGTAATTGTCGCTAGTTCAAAACACGTTTTTGTTCAACAACTTTTAAGAGCTGCAAACAGACTTACTGGCAGATTTTCTGATCTATTATGGCAATAGAAACCATCTGATGGCTGTTTTCAAATGTGTTTGCAGAAGGCCAGAACTTATGACTCAATTAATAAAACAAACCTGTCTGTGAACTTAATGTAATCCTTTTGACCTTAATAAAGTCTTAAATCCCAAGTAAATCTGTTCAAAGATTGAAAAATGTACACAAAAGTGACACATTGCATACACTTGCCCTAGAGTTTATGACCTTTCCCTCCTACCACTGCTCCCTGACCAACTTAGTGCCATTTAAAGTGCTTCCTTTGGTGGTAGCAAATTATAAATCTGTATCTCTGTAAAATGCTCTCATCAGCCCACAGGCTTGTACGTGAGCACACATGCATGCGCACTTGCACGCGCACGCACACACAGAGTTTTCTTTTGCATTGATTTGGTTGGCAGGTTGAAAAACGACTGAGGGCTTTCTGTTCTAATTCTAAATATCATTGTTTGTAATGATAATATGCTGTTCATTTTCCTGGATTTTCCGCCATGGAAGTGCTCGACACATTACAATAAAATACATTCTTATGCAAATAATCCAAATAGTTTTTTTTTTTAACCCCCATAAGAAATGTTTGAAAGAACGTCCTGTCAAAAGCAAAATACTGAAGTTTCTCAATAGGCCACTATTCTTTATCTGAGCTCTTAAGTCTCTAAGTTATTATATTATTATTGAATTGAAAGAATAATAAAATAATACTGGATAGTCATCCCCTAGCCCCTCCCCATACATAGCAATTACAACTGTGGCTGAAAATGACCAAAATTTTATCACATCAAAGAAGACACCGACCAGCCATGGCCTCATGAAAGCCTTTCTGGGGTTTTGAGTTAGGTTCAAAAAGAGAGTTGTTTGGCATATTCTTCTATTGTTTCAGAGGCCCCTGTCAATCAACACAGCAGTTAGTGAGGAACTCTACTGCTTGCTACCACCAGCCAATAGACAAACTGGTTTGGCTCTTTTAACCTAGCTGGTTATCTAATCTATTTTTATTATGAGAGAAGAGTAGAGTTAATGGATTTGGTCAAGGCTGAAATTAAGCCTGGATGTTTTAATGACAACCGAATCATTCCTTATTTTATGTTAACCGTATTCAAACCTGTTTTGAATAATTATGTTAGTAGGGAAAGGAGGAAAGATCACTAAACTGGAAATAAGGAAATGCAGATTCTTTTCTTCCTTACGATGCTTTGTAAGAATCTTGAGGATCTTGGTTTCGTTTTGGGAGGTGGTAGTAAGAAGTTTTGTCTTAGAAGAAAGATTAATCATTTCTTCTACAAACCAATATAGCAAGATTGAAATTGAAAAAAATAAATGGGCTCCATATGTAACATTCAATATTACCTAAAATTTATCTCATCTTGCTCTGGTGCCTCCAATTTTGTTAATGGTGGAAAACTTAAATTTATTATTGAAAGCAACTCAGCTTCTTCTAATTAGACTTTCTTTTAGGTAGTCATTCCATGCAATGTTCAAACTCTCTCAGGCTCTATCAGATTTCTGCTCTCCCCTTTCCCCACAATGATGTCTATGTGCAGAGGAAGGCTTCTGTATGGTGGCAGCAGCAGCAGGACAGAAGGAACTTATGATTTTTCCTGGAATAATCTGCATCCTGCTGAGTTGCAGAGCATCCAGTGCTAATGTCTGCTGTTTTCTTGAAATTATCCGCTCTGATAATCTAGGGCCCCTTTGGTCTTGAGCAGTCTAAACTTTTTCATCCTGCACCAGACCTCTTCCAGTTCATTAATTCTCTCAAGTGTCTCCCATCTCCCGCCATTTTTAGGCTATGGGCAATTGGAAGTTTCATCTCAGAACCATCTACATAGATGTCTCTCCTTCTGATGATGCCACACTTTGTTATAATTACTCTTTCTGTATTAGAATGTGGCCTTAAAAGTAGACCTGCAATCAGTATGTTCAAGATTCCTTCAATGTATCTAGAGTTTCTGTTGTTTGACCTTCTTAGGGATGAGGTATCTTCTCCCTTGTCCATTATATGACATATCCTTTATGCTCTTTTGTATTATGGTCAACAATCAACTCTGAGCTTCAAGTTTAATTCTTGCTATATAATAGGATTTTAAAAAGAGATTTAGATACCCTCCACTGAACCTAGCTTTCGAGATCATTGTCTTGTTACGGACCTAGAAAAATTTATCTTGAAATCCAAACTGAGCAAAAACTTCTTCATTCTAGGTTATAACAGAAGCCCAATCCACCACTCTGCATCACCCTGTCACATTGATCCAGTGGGTGAGGAGCCATAGACAATGAATAAATTGGAGCTCCTGCTGTGACTCAGTGGGCTAATGATACAGCTTATCTCTGTGGCATTGCTGGTTGTGTAGTAGATTGAGGATCTGGCATTACCACAGCTGTGACGTGGGTTGCAGATGTGGCCGGGATTTGGGATTTGATCCCTGGTCCAGGAACTTCTGGGTGCTGTGGGTGCAGCTGAAAAAGCAAAAAAAAAAAAAAAAAAAAAAGAATGAAAATGAATAAATATTATGGGAGTTCCCATTGTGGCTCAGTGGTAATGGACCTGACTAGCATCCATAAGGACATGGGTTTGATCCCTGGCCATGCTCAGCGGGTTAAGGATCTGGCGTTGTCATGAGCTGTGGTGTAGGTTGCAGATGGGGCTTGGATCCTACGTTGCTGTGGCTGTGATGTAGACCGGCAGCTGCAGCTCCAATTGCATCCCTAGCCTGGGAACTTCAATATGCCACAGGTGTGGCCCTAAAAAGCAAAAAATAATTTTTAATTAAAAAATATTATATACTTTATATAAATACATCTTTCTCTTAAGTTACTGACCACGTTTTATAGCATAATTTTGATGCAGAGGAATGCCTGTTAGGGAGCCAATAGTTCTCAGTATTAGTCACCAGACACCCAATACAGAGATTTAGGGAGAAAACAGGATTCATTTGCCAAGTAAGGTTTTTCAAATTGAAGAGGAAGATTAAAAATATCTTGGAAAAAAAAATATCTTGGAATTTGTAGCCCCTCATGAAAGTGATCGACCATAAGTACTATCTCAAAGTGCTGATGTGTTAGACAATGTAACTGTATTTGAGGACATTGGGAGTACATTTGAAGTAACACCTAGAGGTATTTCTTTGATGAAGCAGGGTTGAGACTATCACTGGACCGAGGTAGGTAGACTCAAATTTATTGTTAATTTCTCACTCAAGCTTCTTCTGAGTTCATCCTATCATTAATGATCTTGAATCCAACTAGCAGTGTTTGAGAGTAAGGGAAAGTAATATAACTATATAAAAATTAATATTTTATATTTATTGAAGAGTTTGTTGGTCCACAGACAGTTTTGCTGCATTTTGGGGTTCATTGCCTTCCAAGATTATTTACCTCTATAGTTAATAAATCTTATTTTCTTTATTTTATAAGTTAGGAAGTGAGATTCAGGAAAGAAAAAAAAAGATTTTCTAAGGACATAGCTCGTTACTATGTATCTTATGGTATTTCTGTGCTACAATCTTGTTCATATTTTAATTATAAAATAAGTATCTATATAAAGCATTTGTGTTTCATAGTTACAGTATCATGAGATCATCATATTGTCCCATTTTTTCATCTATACTTTTTCAAAGCTGGGAAGAGCTAGGAGATCTTGGTCTTAGGTCCTGGGCCACCACAAAATAGACTGACTTGAACAAGTCAGTCAGCTATTCTGGGTCTCTGGTTTCCTTATGCTTAAAAAGGAGAACATTTAACTGGATAATCTCTAACTTCTCAGTGAGTCTATATGGATTCCACAACCCACAGATCTATCATGCATCTTTAATTCCCAGATCCAATCAATCACCAACTTCTGCTGGCTCTCTCCTAAATATTATTTGACTTTATCAATGCCCCTTCATCACAGCTGCTATTCCCATTGTTAAGAGCCTCAGTATCTTTCAGCAGGCTCATAACTGGTTCCTCTGGCTCTCTTGACCCCTTCCACTATCTCTTTTTTATGGTTATCTCTTTTTTTATGGTGCCAGGGTGATTTTCTAAAACACTAATTTGATCACATCATACTGTAGGTTATAAACCTTTCGTGGTTCCTCTATTGCTATAGTGTGAACATGGTTTGCATAATCTAGCTCTCCACTTTTCTCCTCTTTCCTCCTCATTTTCAATGATTGAACCAAGCTAATTAGGTTACCCCTCTGCTTCAGAACTGCAGAAACTCTGCCAATATTTGCAGTGCCTAGTCCAGGGCCTAAAGTACAGTAGATGCTCAATAAAAGTTTGAATACAGTTATAAGTTTGGGTCTACAATCACAATGTGTCATGGCAATCATTCACTCTCAGGTTCTTTGTCTAGGAGCTCTAGTGTAGGTTAGGTGCCCCTCCTCTGTGCTTAATCAGCCCCCTCTGCTGACTCCTCTAGCAATACTCATCACACAGGATGATAATTGCTTGCTTGCTGTTTTGTCTGTTTCTGTAGACAGTGAGCAACTTGGGGGCAGGACCCAAGTCTTTGTAATCATTTTAATCCCAGTACCTAACACATGGCAGGCAACTGAATACTTGAATAAATGAATGAATGAAAGAATGACACAGAGGACTCGAGTATATTAATAAACACCTATATATCATACTGGCTTCTATGTTTGTCCAAATAAAAGGTTAAAACCCCTATTTAAAGAAGAAAGAGACTTTATTCTAATAGCAAATGTCTAGAAGAATGGGCTCTTTTTGCTCTTGGACCTCTGACTTCAGCCAGTTGACTCACTGACATATTGGTGGAAAATGCAAGTATTGACCACCATGGGAGACTGCATCCTCAAGGTGGGGAAAGGAAACAGGATTCCTTAAGGAACAGGGGACAGCTGAAACTGTGAGGATGGTTCAGGCAAAAGAAGGACAAATAAGAAGAAACCATCAGGCAAAAAAAAAAAAAAAAAAAAAAAAAAAGCTGAGAACTGGTTTCCACTGTGTGACTCTTCGTTTTTGAAAATGAGAAGGTATTTATTTTACATACTATGGTAATTAAGCAAAAAAAACCCCTTCTGTGACGAAAAAGTGAAGGTTGGTACATGCGTTCAACGAAAGCAGGGAAAATTACACTAGCGGAGGAAAAGATTCCATATGTTCTCCAATACCTAGGCACAACTGGGTGCCGCTTTAATGACTTTCCAAATGCACCCCGTTGCTCTTAGGTATTGAAGAACATATGGCACGTTTCCCCTTTAACTGTGAATTTCCTTGCTTTTGTCAGTTGGTGTCTCAAGCTTAATGTATTTTAATGCAGTTTTGCGGGTGTGAATACAGTCCAAAGTTGTTATGAGAGAGACCATGTTAATAGTATACACAGATGTTATCTTTTAGTCTTCTCTAAATATGCTGTGAAAATCTACATATACAGGTCTAACTTTGAAATTGTTAATAAAGGCCCTCCGAGAGTTTTCAAATCGTTCTTCTTAGCTCCAAACTTAGCATGGATGATAAATGACCATTTAGTTGCCAATATAGCACAATATTTCAATTTCCTGCCTTCCCAAAGGTATTTGAAAGGTTGTACGAAGTTCATACTCACAGTATGTGTTGTCTACAATGCTGTGATCTCCGACTGGATAACTTTAACCAAAACCTTTTCAATTAACTCAACACATTCCTGGAGAAAACCAGCTCACTTAAGGCTCTGAACAAATATGTCTTTATTGATTTTCTTGGCAAAGACTCCCTAAATTATGGTGAAATCTGTTCTTTCAGATGATGTACAAAAGGAACGACAAACAATAAATGAACAGAAGGATGATCAACATTTTATCTACAAAAGCTACAGATTTAACCGTCTGTATTTTTTTTTTTTTTTTTTGGCACACACAGCCTCTGAGAATGTTAATGAAAATCTAAAGGAAAGGGGAAAACAAATCCCTATTCACAGTCCTGCCACCCCCTGCAAATCAAATTGTTTTCAATTTTTCCTCATCCCCTTCTAGTCCCTGTCGATATGCATACATAATTTTTACATAATTACACTTCTAGTGTAGAAGCAATTTTGTAATCTGGGTTTTTTCCTATTTAAAATTATAGCCATTGGATTCTAAGGAAAGCAATATAGCACATTCTTGTGGACAGATAGAGGAGAACCTAGAGTAGAAAACTGAAACTCATGTACAGAAATTTGCCAGACAGTTAAAGCTCAGCATTTCAAAGTACAGAAAGATCCCTGACTAGACTAGGTTGGCTCATTGTTTGCTTCTGAATCCTCATTGTGTAAGCAGGGGAGCCAAAGAGGGCTGCTTGTGATTGTCCTGTTATTCTGAGAACCAGGCTGCCCAGAGAAAGGAGCCCAGTGTGGTCCATGGACAACTCCACTGGGGGCTTAATATCAGCCAAATAAAAGAAAACTAGGCTCATTTCTGGTGAGTCACCATCAGACTGACTGCAGAATGAGCATTTCTGAAGTGTATAACTTTTAGGAAAGCTTTCCCTTTCTGTTGACCAAGGACCTTAAGCTCACTACATCAAGGTGAAGGCTGTGAGACTAAGGCTCATTTTAGGGAAGGTGAATAGCAACAGACACACTAATTAGTGTTGTAGTTAAAAATTATGGCCAAACTGTTATCAGAGTGACAGAATACCCAAGTAAAAGTTTATACATGTAGTTAAATATGTACTTATTTGATGCAACACTTTCTAGTACGTAGAAATGTGAGTATAAAACAGTTATGTATTTCAGCTAAAATCCAAGTTTGGCTTAATATTTATTCGTTGGCTGTTCCAAGCGGTAGTTCACTTGAGGAAGAAAAAGAAATGTCTAATATTGTTTTCACAACATTGGCAATGTTAGAAAAATAATTAAAATCTAAGTTTGTGGGTTCTTTCTCTAAGTTCATGTCCTTGAACCAATTCTCTCTGTTTATCCTTTGTAAGTTTTAACATCAACCAACCCCTTTTGCTTGCCTGCCTTCAGCTGACTAGGATGTTAGCCAGAATATGGATGGCAGCTATTGTGCTATGATTTTTGCAAATGTCTGAAATATCAGACTTGGAAGTCTTTGCTTAGAGAAATATGGCTTGTATGCTATACCTATATATTTTTTTCAATTTTGATTGATAGTCTAACTTGTTTTACTCCAGACATATGAGCTAAGGCTAACTTGTACTGTTGCTTTGCTAAAATCATGAAGACTGAAATGTACACAAGAATTGGTGAAACTTTACGACAAATGGAATAACATAATTTAGGAATAATACTGCAAAGGTGCTTAAGCTCCCTCTCCCCAAGTATCCTTAACAACAGAGGAGTGTGAACTCTTCAAGGGCTTTGGAGCAGTCTGTCACAAGCTTGAAATTTCTTTGAAGATAGTTTTTTTTTTAATTTTTTATATTAAAATGTCATAGGTTTTTACATACTACTTCATGGCATGTTCATGTTTGTTTTGACTTTTCAAAATATTTTACATTGTCAGATAAATTGTGTAACTTTTCCTTTCAAATCTTTAAGGAAAATAGATTTTCCAGAAAGATGTCTTGTTTATTCCATGGGTTACAGTGATTACATGTGCCTGTTGAGAAACACAACATAGTGGCTCTAAGAATTTATCTTTCAATCACTAAAATAAATTTTAGAATTAATTACATACCAGGGAACATGAAATACCTGGAGCATTTTGCCACTGAACTTTAGCCCACCAGATCACCAATATGTGATAATACATGTAAAAATGATTTGAAATAGTCCTTGGTACTATATTTGTGTTAGGTTCTAGCATTTGCTGATTTTTTTTTCTTCCTCTCTATGGAGTTGGCACTTAAAGCTTTCCCAGCTCATTTGCTCTTCTGAAGTTTTCATGTTAGAGTTTTAGAATGTGCTTTGAAGATAGACAGACCTAGATTTAAATCACATCTCTGTCTTGTATTTACCTTCTCTTAAATGGTTTTCTCATCTGTAAAATGGGAATAATAGTACCAGTTTCCCAGGGTTTTGAGAATTAAATGAGGCTATATATATAATCATCACCTTCCAGCACATAGAAGGTGTCCCCAAAATGGTAGCTCCTCTTGCTGTGTACCTCATTGTCCCCTAGTACATCTGGGCTGAATTCTTTTTTTTTTTAATTTATTTTATTTTATTTTTTTCAAAGCATTTTTTTTATTACTCAAATGAATTTATCACATCTGTAGTTGTATAATGATCATAACAATCTGATTTCACGGGATTTCCATCCCATAGCCCAAGCACATTCCCCCCACCCCCCAAACTGTCTCCTTTGAAGACCATAAGTTTTTTAGTGTCTGTGAGTCAGCATCTGTTCTGCAAAGAAGTTCAGTCTGTCCTTTTTTCAGATTCCACATGTCAGTGAAAGCATTTGATATTGGTGTCTCATTGTATGGCTGACTTCACTTAGCATGATAGTTTCTAGGTCCATCCATGTTACTAAGAATGCTGGCATTTTGTTCTTTTTAATGGCTGAGTAATATTCCATTGTGTATATGTACCACATCTTCTTGACCCACTCCTCTGTCGATGGACATTTAGGTTGTTTCCACGTCTTGGCTATTGTAAATAGTGCTGCAATGAATATCAGAGTACATGTGTCTTTGCAAGTCATGGTTTTCTCTGGATAGATGCATCTGGGCTGAATTCTGTGACTGTTTTTGCTCCTGGGCTCTGTGAGCTAGTATAGTTGGGTAAGGGAAGACTCTGGATCTCTTCTGCTAGGATTCTCATTGTTCTCTTTTCTAGAAATGAGATAGGGATTCTTTCTTTGTCACTTGACAGAAAACAGGGATATCTGCACATTTTTTCAGGCAAAAAACAAAAGCAGTCTAGGTGAAAGTAGTACCTTCCTAATTACATTCTAGACTAAACCATGTGCCATTTTGAAATTACCAGGATTTTAGGATATTATATGATGGATTTGCACATTGAAATATTGTGTTCCTTATCTGACTGGATTTTGAGAATTTCTTTGGAAAATATGATTTGTTTTGAATAGAGATTTAAAGGTTTGAGCTGCAGTCCAAAAACTTCAATCACATAATAATTATAAGCACCAACATTGTCCCAAACACTATTCTGAGCACCTTACAAATATTAACTTGTTTAATACTGCAAGCAACTCAGTGAGGAAGGTGGTCATATTATCATCCTTAGCTCATGAATGAAGAAATTGAGGTAAAGAGAAGTTAAGTAATTTGTCTTAGGCCATATAGCCAGTAAGTGGAAGACCCAGGATTTGAATCCAAGGAGGCTGGATTGCAATTCAGATCTGTGCATGTGTATGCATGTACACACACACTATACACGTGTGTGTGTGTGTGTGTGTGTGTGTGCGCGCGCGTGCGTGTGTTGGTTCTATCTACCTGTCCAGTTGTAGTAATATCCTAGGTGTATGGTCTCTACCTTCTCTTTTTCTTAGTGTACTATCTGATGTCATTGTCAGGGTTCAAATTCTAGCTCCATCATTACCGAGCTGTGCCTTATTTTTCTCACTTATAAAATGTGGGCAATAACGGTACCCACTTTTGTCACCCAGGATTCTTGGTTGCAAGCAACAGCAACCAATTCCAGTTACCATAAAAAAAACAGAAGATTTCTTGGAAGGTTATTAGGAAGGTTGGCAAAGCGGGTTCAGAAAATGGCAGAAACTAAGGAAAAACTGCAGGATCAGGTTAGGTACTCCTATCCACATCTTCTAGACTCTAAAAGCCACTTTTGGCACCATCACCACTGATCACTTGATGTCTCTACTGCTTAAAGACAGTGCTCATTTCTTTTTCGTTCTTTCTTTCTTTTTTTTTTTTTTTTTTGCTCTGTAGGGCCATATCTGGAGCATGTGGAAGTTTCCAGGCTAGGGGTGGAATCAGAGATGCAGCTGCTGGTCTGCACCACAGTTCACAGCAGTGCCAGATCTTTAACCCACTGAGTGAGGCCAGGGATTGAACCCGCGTCCTTATGGATACTAGCTGGGTTCATTTCTGCTGAGCCACAAAGGGAACTCCCAGCTGTCCTCATTTCTAATGCCAAGGCATTGATGGGATTATCAGTTTAACCCAGTTTAGGGCACCTGGTCTTGCCCTGGCCCAGGGAATAGGGAATGTCTGGTTCTGGCAGTGGGATTCTGCCTTTCATCAAGATACATTCAATGGCAGTGTTGCCAAAAAAAAAAAAAAGGGAAGAATGTTCAGGACAGCCAAAATATTTTAGACAGTTAAAAAGCAAATCAAAACAAAATGAAACAAACAGAAACTGCTGGACAAAAGTCTATGATCCACCTCATAGGGTTATTGCAAGGATGGGTGGTTAGTTTCCCACAATGACAAGCACAGGGCTAAGAAAGCACAAAATAGTTGCCTAATAAATGTTTGTAGATTAATTTTCCTGGATCATTAGTAGGAAAAGTCAGTAAAACTTGGTGAATAATAATACCATATATGACATAACTATTTTGTTTTTGCCTTTTTTTTTTTTAGGGCCGTGCCTTTGGCGTATGTAAGTTCCCAGGCTAGGGGGTCGAATCAGAGCTGCAGCTGCTGGCTTACGCCACAGCCACAGAAATGCCAGATCCAAGCTGTGGTCTGCGACCTACACCACAGCTCACAGCAACGCCGGATCCTCAACCCAGTGAGTGAGGCCCTGCATCCTCATGGATACTAATAGGATTCGTTTCCACCATGCCACGACGGGAACTCCCCGACATAACTATTTTTATAAGCCCTGTCACAAGTGTATTATCATGTAAACCTCATGCCTCCCTCTGAGGAAGGCACAAAACATTTTCAGTTACTTTGCTATGACCACAGAAAGTGCGTTCTTCTTTTCATTCCATTCTGCGTGCTGCCCAGCAGAGCGGGTCTGTATTTTTAACTATCTGAGCTAAAATTTCCCTAGGAATAGTCTGGCTTTAACTAGGCAAACAAAGAATAATTTGATCCTATGGTATTTAATCAGCATCATATATAAAAGAGCAGGGTTTACTTGAAGGAGCCCTGAAGCAGAAGATCCATGGAGATAACTTGGGTAGTGACTATGAGCCTCAATAAGGGAGAAGAGATGCATAATGGAGATCTTCTTTTTTTTTCCTCCCGCCGTGACCATGGCCTGCGGAATTTTCTGGGTAAGGGGTCAAACCCGGGCCACAACAGTGACCTGAATAGCTGCAGTGACAAGCTGCCGGATCCTTAACTCACTGCATCACAAGGTAACTCCCAGCAGCGATTTTTAAGGGTCTTTTCAGATCTGTTCTTCTGTGACTTGGACAGTATATTAATTAGAATAATGCTAGGTTCTGTAACCAGTAAACTCCCAAGGTTCAGTGCCTTAACACAGTGAAAGTTTACTTGTTACACAGTGGTCTAATATGGGTGTTCCTAGTCAGTGATAGGTAGGACTGGGCTCTGCCCTGTGTGTGCATTTAGTGACTGAGGCTGTCGGAGGTACTGACATCTTCAACTTGGTGCATTCAAGGTTGCCCTGGGTGTTAAAATCCAGAAAGTGGGAAGGGAAGGAGCATAGAGGATTTCTCAGATAAGGGCTGTGCCAGGAAGTGTTGCACATAACTTTTGTCCACTTTTTATTAGCCAGACCTGACCACTATTAACCGCAAGGAAAGTTGGGAAGTGTAGTCTAGCTGGGTGCCAGGAAAAAGGAAAATGTGCATATTGGTGAAGTAGTTTCTGTCACAAATCATCATCATCATCATCATCATCATCATCATAATTAACATTTTGGGACACTTCTGTGCCAGGTTCTGTGCTATGTGCATTTACAAGTATTGCTTCACCTAGCCTTGCAACCCTAATGAGGTGGGTACTATTTTTAGCCCTGTTTTTTGAATGAGAAAACTGAGGTTCAAATCATTCAACAAATAAGTTTTGAAGCTGCACACTGAATTTGGTTCTAGTTGACCCCAGAGCTGGACCTCTTAACCTCTATACTTTCGTAACTGTCCTATGAGATTATTCTATGTTGGAACGTATTCTGCTGAGTTCTAACCTAATGGAAACACAAATCATGTAGCAAAAGGCTTTATTTAGTTCTGTGGGTGTTTATATCATGTTATATAGCTGGACAACTTCCAGTCATATTTCAGCTCTCCACAGGTGAGCTTTCAAAAAATGTCCATAGATGAATATACTGCTTCAGGCAGATTCTCATCTACAGTTTCTCTTGGAACTTTGTCCATAGAGGGTATATGAAGTGTTTATGAACCCAGGGAATGATGATTGGAAATGAGGTTGGAAACCTCACAAGCTACCTCTCTGATGAGGTTTCCAGTTCCCTTTGAGTCATATGGGACACTGATCTAACTGCACTCTTTTGGTATTGGGAGAGTTCTGCTTTGGGTCTTGGCCATCATCAGAAGGGCTGGGAAGCGAGCATTCGGGGATGCAAGTTAGCATGGCTCTGTGGCCAAGGTTATAAAGAAGTCAGACTCCCTGAGGTCAGGAGCCTCACATGCTCAAGGCAGCTACCCTTCAAGATGCCTGGTTTGCCAAGGAACATGCACCTGGAGAGAGCAGAGACCTGGTTGTAACAAACCCCTGCTCTGTGGGGGCAGAGGGCTGTGGCAAACTTGCATTATCATACTATTTGACTAGGGATCGTGGCCTGATGGGGGAGGTCTAGAAGCTTGCTATGAGGTTTCTCCAGTACTGGGAGAAAATATATATCAACTCAAAGATTTGGATGAAGTAAGACCAATCTCAGAAAGCTGTAAGAATTAAATGAGTATGCTTGTAAAGTTTTCAGAACAGGGCCCGATACCTAGTAAATTCTGATCATTTCCTGAGGACAGTTTTAGACATAGAATCGTGGGGTCGAGGAATATATCTATTTTTAGGATTTTGAATGCATATTGCCAAATTGCTCAATAGAAAGGCGTACTAATTTACTCTAAGTAGTGCATGGCAGTGCCTTTTGTCTGAAACTCTCTTATCACTTGTCCTTCTTCATCGCTATAGAAATGCTTCATATGACAAGGACCATGTCTAACTGGTGAATTGTATCCTTATTACTTAATAACAAGTATAGGTAACAGATTACTTTATAAATATTTGTGAAATTAGTGACCTATGTATTTTTGTTTTAAAAGTTGGCTTGTTAAGCAAAAACTTTCTTTGAGTTTCTTGTTTGCCTTTTAATGTTGTTTATGGCTTTTTTTAATTTGCATTTTTCTGATTAGTAATAAGACAATGTATTTTCCTCATGTTTATTGGCAATTTGTATTTCATCTTTTGTGAATTGTCTGTTCTTATTTATTTATTTTTCCATTGCAGTGTTTGTCCTCTATTATTAATTTGAAGCATTTTCTCTATATTAGAGAAATATTATTATTTCTCTATATTAATCTTTTTTCATATATTGTATAGTTGTTTCTCTGACTTTGTTGTTTACCTTAATTTTGTTTATGGCATTTTTGACACGTAAAATATTTTCTTATTGTATAGTCAACTATTTTCATCTTTATACTTCTGTCTTTGGTATTATACCTATAATGCCTTTTTTCACTTTAAGATTATGTTTTCTTTCAGGTTTTATGGCTTCAGTTTTTTACCTTTAACTTTTTATATCATTTGGAATTCATGTTGTCTCATTTTACCCTCAAAAAGTTAACAATTATCCCAGCATCTTTTTTTCCCTGCTGATGTGAAATATCACCCTTATCATAAACTACCTTGGTATGTATTTTAGGGACTGTTTCTATCCTTTTCTTTCATGATCTATTATTGATCTTCTAGTCTAGTCCTGTGCTGGTATTATGCTGTTTTAATTATTATTGCTTTAAGAAACATTTAAGTATCTGGCAGGGCAAGTTCTTCATTACTCTTATTTTTGTCAAAAGTATATTGGTTATTAAATAGATCAACAAACATAAAAACTCTGTTATGTATGTATGCATCTCTGAAATTTGTAATTCCCTAAAATATGTTTTCTCTTTTTTCGAGATATGCACATACTTTTACAGATAGTGGTCCCAGAAGGCTGTTATAGCCGAAGCATATACTTTTTGAGTGTATGAAAACATTTCCAGTTCCTTATTATGCTGAGTATTGTAGCATTTTACAACTGGAAGTTAGCTTCAAGATCATCTAGTCCAGCTTCCTTATTTCACAAATGAGGAATCCAAACTTCAGCAGTCAGGCAGTTAGTGGCAAGGCTAGGGAGAAAACCAAGCAAGCCTCTTGACTCCACGATATCAGCACAAAAGAGATGATAATGAATAATTATCTTATCTCATGCACTGACATCCATGATAGTATTTAACACATACCCTTTGACACAGAATTCTCCTGAAATTTGCTTCTTCTTTCCCTTCTCTTCCTCACACCCCAATTTAAAGGTCTAAACAAACCTCTTTCTGCCTCTATCATAGACTTTATAAATATAAATGTTGTATGTAGTACATAGTATTTTACCAGAAAAGTACAATAAGATAAATTTAGACTATAGTTTGAGCATGTAATTATAGTATGTCAGGAAACAAAGAGAGTTAAAAATGCAAAGCTAAGCCCACAGCGATAAATATTGTACAAGACATTCATTGCATTACGGAAATCCAAAAGAATTTGCAAAATCTCTTTCTGAAGAGTTGCATTTGGCTTTGTAGTGCAGAATCATTAAATTGAGCTGTTCTTTTGGATATGCCCAAACTGTACCTTTTCAAGTAAGTTTAGCAGTTCAGGAGATTAGATCGCAGCGCTTTTGGAAGAGATACGTAGCCTGTCATACTTAGCTCACTTGGCCTAAATCAGCTCTGACCAGCAAAGACCAAAAGTTATGTTCACCTCAGATGTCTATGTTGGCCTCTTGAGGAATGTTTGGATTGTAACGTTTACTACTCTGAGCCCAAGTAGTATGGTTGTACTCCAAGAATCTGCAGGCTCAGTAATAAAGATCTTTGATGGAATTTCTTACCAAGGAGTCAATATTGAATAGGCAGAGACCACGGAAAGTTGACAAGTAATTATCTAGCCAGGATTTAAATTGAGATAAGAAGAGATTTGAAAGAGGATAAGGACCTATGATTCTATTCCTGTTTATGATGCATAAGGTGCTTGTTTCAGTGTCAGCATTCAAGAATGTTTATATCTCTCACAAAGGGAATTGTTTATAATAATGGGTGAGGGAGACCTCTGCCAATCTTGGAAAAGAAACTGCCTTAGTGGAAGAAAGTCATGAACCACTGAGTTCTTACTATTGGGTAATACTTAAATGTTATGCTCCTCATTCTCATCAGTAAAGAGTTGAACATTCTTTGGGTATATGTCATGCCATCAGGCACAATGGAAACTTACGGATTTGGGGTTAGGCTCCAAGGTATGGTGGACAAAAGTTAGGCAAAATGAGTTTCAGTTTCATTTTAGCTACTATATGTCTGGGCACATCACCATCCTCGGGCTCAAATAGTACTCTGTCTGAGTCATGGACGCCTCTGAGAACTTGATGAATATTATGGCTACTGTAGAGAAATGTGTATGCATACTTTATGTCTCCCCCCTCCACCACACACACATATCGGGTTCAGAATCTCTGGTTGAGGTGATAGCCAGATTCCTTCCTATTCTATTAGGACCTCTGCTCAAAAAGGTTTTCTTACAAAGTAAATTTCAGAAGTGATTCCATAAATGTATGAGAGAGTGGTTTTGAGTTTATAAAGTGAATAATTTCTCCTAGTGGTTATATTTTTAATGATGGGCTTTCCCACATTTTGTGTATGTGTGTATACATACATGTGCATATGCAGAATTTCATAGAAGATGACCAATAAAGTGTTTAGTAGTTACTTACTATCCTCTCATTTTGGGTAACTTTAGTAGTTGATCTTCACTGAGAAAGAAAGTAAATAAATGACTTTAGTCCAATTATGAGATTTCTATGGTGCATAATTTTGAAATATCCTGTATTCTCAGCATTATATACATATGAATTTCTTGATGAGGGATAGAGGGACTCTGCTATCATGTTATATTTAGTTGAGAAAGTCTATACATTTATTGTTTCTTCATTGATTTATCCATTCTTAATATGGTAATTAAGAGGAAAGCAAGAAGATATTTAGATTTTTAGGGGCCTGAGACAAGTCTGGGTTGTAAACCTGCTTCTAACTCTCAGTCTCCACCTACCACATAATTGCCTCTATTTCCAGCCCCCAGTTTTCTTATATAATGTCTCTGAAAATTTGGATAAGAGTCCAGCGTACAAAAGTCAAACCGTCAGTTTGCATGATTTAAGTTCGTTCTGTTCTCAGAAAGCTAAAATATTATTTATTTGGTAATTATATTTTGAATTTTTTTTTGCCCGTGCCTGTGGTATGTGCAAGTTCCTGGGCCAGTACTGAATCCATGCCACAGCAGCAACTCAGGCTGCTGCAGAGACAATGCCAGATCCTTAACCCACTGTGCCACAAGGGAACTCCTATACTTTGAATTTTAAATACACTCTTCAATGAGTAATATGGCTAGAATTTTTCACATATTTTTATTTTTTATTTTATTTAAAATTTTTAATTTTTTTCTTTTTCAGCTATACCATGCGACATATGGAAGTTCCCAAGCTAGGGGTCGAATTGGAGCAGCAGCTGCCAGCTTACACCGCAGCCATAGCAATGCAGGGTCTGAGCCATGTCTGCAGCCCACACCACAGCTTGCCACATCGCCAAGTCCTTAACCCATTGAGCGAGGTCAGGAATCAAACCTACATCCTCCTGGACGCTATGTCGGGTTTTAACCCACTGATCCACAATGGGAACTACCCCACATATTTTTTAATTGAATTTTAAATTCATAATTAAATTTGCTATTGGCCAACTTAAGCCCAATACATGTCAGAATGAAGCTAAAAACTTTGCACTTTGGGCATGTCTAATGATCTTTGTTTCAACTGGGTTGTATTTTTGATACTCTCATTTCCATTTACAGTCTTTTTTTTTTTGCCTTTTCTAGGGCTGCTCCCGTGGCCTATGGAGGTTCCCAGGCTAGGGGTCTAATTGGAGCTGTAGCCGCCGGCCTACGCCACAGCCACAGCAATGCCAGATCCAAGCCGCGTCTGTGACCTAACCACAGCTCACAACAATGCCAGATCCTTAACCCACTGAGCGAGGCCAGGGATTGAACCCGCAACCTCATGGTTCCTAGTCGGATTTGTTAACCACTGAGCCATGATGGGAACTCCTGCAGTCATTTTTAAAAAGAATAGAATGTAATAGAATTATTCAAATGATTGCATAAGCACTGATGGTTAGATAAAGATGGTGACCCAGCAAAAATGAAATTGCTGGCTAGCAGTGTAGCTTGCATAAAAAAAGTCTAATGTAAAAAAGTCAATGATAACCTTTAAATTATAGGGAAATCTAACTTTTGGCAAAGTTAATACTCATCATATCTCTCATGTAGCTCTACGAAAAAGTTCCAATAAGTAGATCTATCAGCTCCTTTTTAAAATACATTTTTTAACATCAAAGTGTTACATGCAAAAGTTTTTTTAAAAGGTCCAATAATAATGCTAAAAGGTCTTGAAAGAAAAACATCAATCCCTTCCCCATCTCATTCTCTAGTGGCAACCTCCTTTTAAATTTGGATCTATTTCTTCTGATATTTACTTCCATTCTTCAAAATTACACACATACACACACAAGAGCGCAGGAACAGTTTTTATTAGTTTAGACATTACCTCCTGATTCTTTAGTATGTTACATATGGATTTTAGCTAACATATTTAGTCTTCTCACTGCTACCCACGTCTTCTCAGTATATCTCATTTTTTGGTTTAAATCTATGTTTTACTTTTACTACTATGTTTATACAAATATCATTCACCACTGAGCCTATTGGTGTACTAAGACTTCATTTACTTTCTTTTTCAATGTTTTGTTTTTCCTGAAGTTATTTATTGACCTTGACCTACTTTCCTTTTTTTTTTTTTTTTTTTGTATTTTTGCCATTTCTTGGGCTGCTCCCACGGCGTGTGGAGGTTCCCAGGCTAGGGGTTGAATTGGAGCTGTAGCTGCCGGCCTACACCACAGCCACAGCAATGCGGGATCTGAGCCTCGTCTGCGACCCACACCACAGCTCACGGCAACACCGGATCCTTAACCCACTGAGCGAGGCCAGAGATCGAACCCGAAACCTCATGGTTCCTAGTCGGATTTGTTTCCACTGCACCACGACAGGAACTCCCTATTGACCTACTTTCATGTTACTTTTTCCTTTTGGTTTGTGTTACATTTGGTGGGGGTTTTCAGCATACTTTAAGAGATTTGTAACAATTTTCCATAACTTGTCAAATGACACACCTTAAGCAAATTTCAAAAAGTCAGAAACTTAATTTTGTTTTTGTGTATCTTCAGTGCCTAGAACAGTCCCTACAAAGTAATAGGTTCTCCATAGATACTTGTTAAATGGAACATAAAAAGAATAATTTTCATTTCTGTTTTTTCCCTGGAAGCATCCCTTCTGAAATCCTCCAATCCTTTCCTCCACCCTGGACTTACTGATTGCTTTATCAACTAATAGCTTTGGATTTACCTTCACTTCTTTATTCTGCTGGATTTTCTGTTTCCTGGAACCCCTGTCTTCTATCTTCTTGGTTTGCATCTATATTTTTGTAGAATATATCGTCCAGAAGCTTCTTGAGTTTGAAAGTTTTTATGGAAGGTAAAATTCTAACTTGAGAATTATCTTCATTTGAAATTTTGAATGCATGCCTTTTCTAGTATTGATTACCATTCTTCCACCTTTTCAGGCACTTATATTTGAATTTCCTCCCTTTTAATGAGTCACTTATCATTCACCACCTACTTTCCACCTCTAAATGCAGTGGTCTGGAGATCGAGATATATCCTAGCATTTTATTACCTATTGCTATGTGACAAATTATTACAAACCATAGGTTGCTTTTAATAACCACATTCTTTTTTTCTCAAAGTTCTTTGCATTGACTGGTCTACATTCTCTGAGATGTTATTTGAAACTCCAGTCATCTGTGTGCTTCACTGAGGTAGCATGCCCTTATATGGTACACTCACTTGGCTGGCAATTGGTGCTGTTGACTATGAGCTCAGTTAGAGCTTTCAACGAGAGTTTAGTTCTCCTCCATGTGACATTTCCATTTGGCTTGGGCTCTGATTGGATCGCACCTAATTTCCAAAAAGGAGGAAGTGGATGCTGCCACTTCTCTTGAAGGTTGTGCTCAGTACTCTCGGAATGTCACTTTTGCTGTATTTTATCGGTCAAAGCCAGTTACAAGTCCAGCCTAAATTAAAGGGGAGGGAAAATAAGCTCCAACTGTTGATCTGAGAAACATCAGGAGCACAGAGGAATTGTTAGGGATCATCTTTGGAGACTAGTTATCACACCTAGTTTCATCAAAGATAGATTTTGTGTTGCTGCTCTCCATTCTTACTGTTTTGTGTGATTTTTTTCCAGAGGAAAGAGGGCAGAAATATTTTTACCGTCTTGAAATCAGAAAACCATTCAATTTTTAAAAATTTGCTTATTAGAGATCAAGAGATTATGCTTATGATTTTTGGAAATATTATCTATCATTGTTGGGATTTGATTCCTCAGACTGCCACTGCAGATTATTGCTCAGCATTAACTTTGCACAGAGCTGGCCAATGAGTTAAATTAAAAGGTGGCAGGGAGTGGGAGAAGGAAGCTGACATTCATCCATTCATTTATTTATCCATTCTTCATTTGTAAAAGGATATTAAAATAGGACTCTTTATAGTTCAGTTTTAGCTGAAGCCCCCCCAAATTGAAAACAGCATCCCCGATTCTAAAGTGGGACCTTTTTATATAGGATTTGCAATGCAGATTTCTCAAAACTAGTTTTGTAATCCATAGCCCCTCAGCAATCTTGGAGGTCTTAAAGGGTTGAAGTAAAAGAAATACAGAGCGGGGGTGGGGGGAGGTGGGGAGAGGCAGAGAGAGAGGAGTAATTCCTTTGTAGAGAATTATTGCATTGCTGTGGCATGCTCTGTCACTTTTCCCCTGTGTCTCAATTAGGGTGGGGAAATGGGTACCTTCCCCATACCTTATGTCAAACAAGAGGGACTTAGAAGAGATCATTCTGAGAGCTTGGTATGTGTCCCTTGAAGATTAGGAGACACAGAACACAGATATCTGATTCCTGTCTGAGAAATCTAAAGTCTCTGTCTGTAGACCTGAGGAAGAAGAGAAGAGGATGGAGGAAGGAGCAAAAGTAAGAATAAAAGCAACAGAGGGAGAAAGGAGATGCTCGTTTTGGTGTTATGGGTGATTTGCTTTTGTGCTATGGCATAAGAGAAAATCAGCTTGGAGACATCTTTTTATTTATTTATTTATTTATCTTTTTCTAGGGCTGCACCCGAGGCATATGGAGGTTCCCAGGCTGGGGTCTAATCAGAGCTGTAGCCGCTGGTCTACACCACAGCCACAGTAACGCGATCCGCGCTGCATCTGCAACCTACACTACAGCTCACGGCAACGCCGGATCCTTAACCCATTGAGCAAGGCCAGGGATCAAACCCGCAACCTCATGGTTCCTAGTCAGATTCATTTCCACTGTGCCATGACGGGAACTCCTGGAGACATCTTTTAAAAAGACTATCTAAGAGGTTATTTGGGAGGGAGAAGCAAAGTGTGCTAGCAGGAGGTGGAGCTCACAATCCCAGGGCTGAAAGTTGGAATCTTTTTTTTTTTTTTTTTTGTCTTTTTGCTATTTCTTGGGCCGCTCCCGCGGCATATGGAGGTTCCCAGGCTAGGGGTTGAATCAGAGCTGTAGCCACTGGCCTACGCCAGAGCCACAGCAACGTGGGATCCGAGCTGTGTCTGCAACCTACACCACAGCTCACGGCAACGCCGGATCCTTAACCCACTGAGCAAGGGCAGGGACCGAACCCGCAGCCTCATGGTTCCTAGTCGGATTCGTTAACCACTGCGCCACCACGGGAACTCCTGAAAGTTGGAATCTTAAGAGGCCAGCCAGAAGGATAGACATATAGATCAATGGAATAGAATTGAGAGCCCAGACGTAAACCCATACATCTGCAATCTGATTTTCAACAAAGATGTCAAGACCATTCAATGGGGGGGAGATAGTCTCTTCAACAGGTAGTATTAGGACAACTGGATATCCACATGCAAAAGAACGAAATTAGATTCTGACTTTATACCGTGTATGAAAATGAACTCAACATAGATCAAAGGCTTAAACTTAAGAGCTAAAACTATAATAAAATCCTTAGAAAAAACAGGCATAAATATTCATGAACTTGGATCCTAATAATGAAAATAGCAACAGATATCATTTTTTTGAGCTCTTAGCGTAGCCAAGGCATTTTGATTTGCATTATCTCATTGAATTCTCATAACCACCTTGGGAGATAGGTAGTATTATCGCTTCCATTTTATAGAGTGAGATTCAGAGAAGTTAAGTAACTTGCCCAGTATCATACAACTAGTAAGTGGTAGGGCCAGTATTCAGATCCTGATCTACTTGACCCAATAACTCAAACACTTAAGCACAGTGCTATACAGCCACCTTGAAGTCTGCAATTGCTGACCTGGTTTTCTTGCTTGGGGGAATCAGGTTGGATCCCTGAGGCACTTATTGCTGACTACCAGTGGATGAGCCTGCCCCATTCACTGCAACTCAGCCCCATGCCTTGCTGTCTCATTTCGTACATTTATACCATCTGCAGCTGGCCTAGGTCTGCCCATTGCTGCAGGAGTGAAACATCTGGTTAACCCTTTCCTTCTGTAGCAGATCTCAGGGGAGGGTAGGAGCCAACGGCTGCTCCTGGAGAGGCCTGGCATTGCTTTTACTCTTCATTAAATGTTATGTGCATTATATACTTTATTATATGCAATTGGGTTTCTTATATGGCACTCCAGTGAATAAATGACTCCTGAGACACATTTGTGAGTTTCATTGTTATAATACAAAGGCTGGCCAAGCCACAAGGCAGACATGTTTCCAACTATTCAGTTATTCCTGGTACTGTTATTCCAGGCTTTACACCCTCCACAGGATTGCTTGCTGGACAGCATCAGTATTTCTGTTGGTCAAAATGTTTCAGTTTTGAATCCGAGTAGTTAGGAAGTTAGGGAAGGTCATGGGTAGAATATTACTCCCATTTTCATTTTAGATTCACTTATACCCCGTTATACTGTAGGTTAGTTTACACAAGATAAATGTAGATCCTAGAAAGACTATAATCTTTTTAAATTAAGATGATGAGGCCATGGGTATTATGTACCTTTAAGGGCTGGTAAAGAAATATGACTTCATACATTCACTCATTCATTCACTTTTTTCAACTGACTTTTACTGATCATTTACTGTGTTCTCAACAGAGCACTAGGCACTAGCTATGTAGAGATGAATATAAGACATGGTGTTCGCCCTCAAAGAACCGACCCTCTAGTGGGGCAACAGGTAAATTTATAATTTCAGTGTAGTGTGATAACTTCTACGAAAGGGATATGCCTAGTGTATTAGGAGAAAGCAGATTAGAGAGTGGTGCATGAAGGAAAAATGGCTGATGAGTAGCCATTCATTAAAGCCTTTGCAGAAAGGTATTTCTTTAAGGTATTTCATTTAATACCTTTGCAGAAAGGTATTTGCCTCTTTGCAGAAAGGTAGGTGTTCAGCTGGCTGCAATGGAGATAGTCCCCTGGACAACTTGGAAATCCATGTATTGAAGATGTTGGAGTTGCTGTCAGCCTGGTACCCTGCATGGAGAAGGGCTGATCTGCCTACTTTTCGGGTGCCCAGTAAGGTTACATGAGCAAGAGATAAACTTCTATGAGGTTTGAGGATTATACATTTCAGAATATACATGTTACAGCAGCTAGCCTATCCTTATCAATACAATTAGGACATCATGTCAGTTTTCATAATATCTTGATTCTGGCCCCACCTCTCCATCACCTCTGCCACCATTAAGGTCTTCATTGTATCCCTTCTGGACTATAGCAACAGCATTCTAACTGCTTTCCCTCCCTTGCCTTCAGCTCTCTTTGCTGACTAAATGGAAGACTGTTGTTTTACCCAACATGTTTCAGAGAAACAATACTTTTATACTAGTCCTGCGATACCAGAGGACTAGTATTAAAGAAAAAACTGCAGCAGTGGTGGTGGGGAACCATTTCAGTGGTAGGCACCCCTTAGACGCTCATCCTATACAGGCAGCCTTCTCCTCTGCCTCTGTTCAAGACAGTTCATAAAACAGCCCATGAGCTGGAACCCAGCCAGTATTACTTAGCTTTTCTTTAATTTAGGGACCCAGAGAGATGTTGTATAACATTTGCTGTTGGACACGAGCGAAGCAGATTTGAAAGTATGAGTGGTTCAGGCAAACCCATTCCTATTACTAGAAGGAGAACTCAAGGTATTATGGGCTCTTGATTTGGTGAGAGAGTCAGGATAAGTGATATTTTCATTCCATCTCAACTACTTACTAGCTGTTGTGATAGTAGGCATGTTACTTGCCCTTTCTCTGACTTTAGTTTTTTTCGGCTGTAATATAGGAATAAAAATAAATTCATACAAATTAAAGTAAAAAACAAAATTAAAAATTAAAAACTATAAAAACCTCAGAGTTCTGAGGATTACATGAGGTGATGAATATAAAGCAATTGGAATAGTGGCTGACACACAGTAAGTTCTTAAATATTTTTACAATTATTGCTTCTAATATTATGTACAGACTTCTGTTACTATAATGATTATTTCTCTGATTGTCATTTTCATATTGAATAGAGGTTTCTACTAGTGTTTTAGAAAAATTAAGTTACCAATTAACCAAAGACTTCAATGCAGGGTACAAATTCTTCCTGGCTTGGAAATACAGCTTGCTTTGTTGCTGAAATGTTATTTAAATGTATTTCCCAATGATGTTCAGTTATTATAGGTTCTTCCTCAGAGGTCGATAATGTTTAGAAATGCAATATAGTTGTGTCACTTTCCAAGTTAAGGAACAAACATAAACACAAATGGGAAACAGTTTTTAGGGAATACTCTTTAAGGCCATGTTAGCTAAAGCTGTAGCCAAAAGGGATATGGAGGTTTCCAGAGCTGTTTCAGGGTCAATACAAAGTGTTGTGTTTGGAGTCATATTCTCTCAGGGGACTTCTACCCTTGTTATTTCTTGTTTTGTGTCCTCTGAAGCATCTTCATCACCTGCGCTTTCTGCTAGGAAGAAGCGATTTGTGATTTCTTATGTGCCACTTAGATCTGAGAGGGAAGATTTCAGCTTCTTCTATCTCACCTTTTCCAACAAGATAAGGGCAGATGGGCAAGGCCACAGAGCATAAGCTTCATTCTCCTCTGGACCTTGTTAATGAAGATCAGAAGTAGCCACTGTTCATTGTTATTTCCTGTGATTTGAGGATAAATAGGTGCTGAGGCAAGTTTAGATAAAGACAGGTGACCACCAAATCTTCAAAATATGAATACAGTTATCTTCAAAAAAAGAATAGCATAGCCCAACTAGCACTGTACGATACAGAGCCTTAGAACAAATGTCAGCAGACTGTTCCTGTAAAGGGCTAGATACGAATTTTAAGTTTTGTGGGACATAAGATCTCTGTCACAACTGCTTTCACTATTGTACTAGGATAGCTATAGGCTATACATAAACATATAGGCATGGCTGTGGGGTGTTTCTGTTTTTTTAGGGCTGCACTTGTGGCATATGGAAATTCTCAGGCCAGGGGTCGAATGGGAGCTGCAGCTGCCAGCCTATACCACAACCGCAGCAATGCCACATCTGAGCCACATCTGCGACCTACAGAATGGCTGTGTTTTTCTTTGTTTTTGTTTTTTGGTCTTTTCGCCTTTTCTAGGGCTGCTCCCATGGCATGTGGAGGTTTCCAGGCTAGGGGACGAATCAGAGCTACAGCTGTCGGCCTACACCACAGCCGTAGCAACGCCAGATCCGAGCCGCATCTGTGATCTACACCACAGCTCACGGCAACGCTGGATCGTTAACCCACTGAGCAAGGCCAGGGATCAAACCCGCAACCTCATGGTTCCTAGTTGGATTTGTTAACCACTGAGCCACGATGGGAACTCCAGTATGGCTATGTTTTAATAAAACTTTATCTACAAAAATGGTGGACAGGATTGGGTCCAAGGGCTGTAGTTTGTTGACTTCCTGTTTAGAGATTGATAGACGTCTAGGCTATGACAAGGAAATGAGCCTATGACGGAACATAGGCTCCTTCTGACCCCAGGGATGATAGGTAAGGAGCACTAGTATAATGCTTCACTGAAATCTGTAGGGAGATGAAGGCACAGTTAGAAAAGAGTCTGCAGTCTCCATTCCTTGGAAACTCAGAGATGGAATAGGGTAAGAGAAGGGGCATTCTGGCTAATACTTGATGATTCATACTTTGGTATATGTCATCGAAATGTTCAACTCGAGGTGAGGTAATGGAACTACTAATGTTACGGCAGATACCCAGCAGCCCTGCGCTGCAGCGTATCAGCTCTGGCGACAGCCCCATGGCTGTAGTGTACCAGCTCCGGCAGCTTTGCGGCTGCAGTGGATCAGCTCTTGTACCCGGCGAGAAACCAAGCAAGCACTCGGAGAGTTGGAGAACTCAGGTTTATTACGCCGGCGGGCTCAGAGGAGATCGCTCTCCAGAGTCTGAGCCCGGAAGAAGGGTTTCACAAGGCTTTTATGGGCTACGTCTTCCGGGTCCAAGCTTGACTAGTTGGACTGGAGTGACGTCAGGCAAGGTAGTAAATGCGGAAGCAGATGCATGGGGGAGGACTGGTTGGGGCAGTTGGCTAGACTTTGCTTAATCATCATGGCCGGGGTCTCCCCTTTCTACATTTTATTGGGACATTTTCTCCTACATTAAGACCTATTGACCTTGTTATGTCATCAAAAGAAACAGCTTTTGATTGGAAAATTTCTTCTTCCGAATAATTTGCACATTACCCGGAAGCCTCTAGCCTGCTGCAGTTTTTAATAAAATTCCAAATATGTCAGTAACAATTTGCTAACACCATAGTTTGTGTGTATGTGTGTGTGTTTAAGCAAGCACTTTGGCTAATTCCCTGGGGGGAAAAAAATCACAGATTTGTCAAAGGAGATGTGGGTGGTGTGCAGCCCTTTGGCAAGTTTGGCCTGAAGCTTGCCATCACGGGTGTGCATATGTTTGCACAAAGGAGAGTATGATCCAGAGAAAGTAGTCCATGCCAAGTGTAGGGATGACTGAAAAGGCATTGGAGGTCTTATGTATTTAGAGGAAATTCAGAATACAAACTTTTGCTCATAGTTGCAGTGAGGAGAAGGGTCAACATTAGCTTAGCAATATGACATACACCGAGTCTTGTCTACTTTCTAGAAGGGGAAAAAGAACATGTATTTAGCAGAGTCAGATCTTTATTTAATTAGCTCTGATGTAAAGATTTTTTGTCTTTTGCAGCTACACAGCTTTAAGAGAGTGCCTGGTACCTGAAGGCCGGCTCCTACTGGGACTAATTCCATCCAGACAGCTCCAAGTATGTTCATTAGGCACTGATTAGGTTTCACACAGGTGGGGAAGGTTAGAGGCACAGATAGAGAGGCAGTGCTGATTGTGTTAAGCGTAAAACACCATCTGTTTCCCAAGTAAGAAAAGGAACTGCATCCCTGCTTCTTGAGGGATACCAGGCCACTGCTGAAGCTGCTGCTCTCTCCTTTGCTTTCTTTCATTCTCCAGTTCCATTTACAGGTCTCAAAGCAAGTTGGTAAGAATTAAGAAAACATAAAATATCCGAAGGCTGTTGAAAAAGATGCTAACTTCTTAACCATTACATTCAGGCTTGCTGATCAGAGTGAATGGGAGACTTTTTTTCCCTAATGCAAGCATTGTACTTGGCATGAAAATAGAATACTACATTGATTCTTTTTCAATGTAAGGACTTTTTTTCCCCAAGGCAAGCAGCCTTTCCTGTTAACCAGCTCTTCAAGGCACTTTAATATGGTTTTGTTTGGGACCAAAGAATGCAAATGAGCTGACATGCAGATTCCCCTTTTCTAAGAAAATAAACAGCCTGGAGACGCCTGAGGGAGGAGGGGCAGCAGTTGATGGAGTGAGCTGATGGGCACTTGAGTTCACCTGATAAGGGGTCCCTGCTACTTTGTTGCTTGCCCACACAGAGCCAGAGGCTCACAATGCTGCACTTATTCCAGCCAGCCTCCCAAAGCAAACCACCCCACCACCTGGCCTTTCCCCATTCACCATTCTGCTTTCCTGCTGAAGAAAACTTTCCTGCCCAGCAGGTGGTGGGGTGAGTCCATAGTGCAGTGCAAAGCTTGTCCCCACTTCTGCTCTTCAATGCATGACCTCACTGGTAAAGAGTCCCATCTTTATTATTCTTAGAGCTCAGCAAAGCCAGCTGGAAGCCAATCAGTGTGACTCCCACCCCCACCCCAGGCAAATGAGGGGAGCAGGCAGCCTTGCCCTGGAGTTGTGGCGAGCAAGCCATTCTGGGGCTCTCCCAGGAAGCTTCAGTTCTGTGGGTGCAGTGCGGGGTATGCAGCCTGGGGTTGGACCAGGGAGGAGAGAGGAGAGCCTTGCTGATGCCTGTTCCCATTGGATTCTCTGGGGGCAGCTTTGTTACATTTCTGGGGGAGTCAGTGCCCAGCATGCTGTGAGGGCAGCTGCCGTGGGGGAAGGGACGCCTGTCACTGCTCTTAGAAACAAAGGGCCCGAGACTCCTTGACTCTGGAGCCTGATGCTGGATAAATAATCTCCCAGCCTCCTTCCCACAACACAGTGGTGCTGGCTACTTCTTAATAGCGGTCACTTTACACACATATGCAGGGCATGGCCTCAGTAGGAATGCTTCCCAAATTGGAAATCAGTGTTCCAGTAAGGTGACCCCACAGTCTGCTCTTTGCCAGTGATTAGTAATGTTATTCCTAATCTGGTACTCAAGGCCCTCCATCATCCAACACTCATTCTCTCCCTATACCTCTACCTGATCTTGGAGGGATCTAGATTTAGTGCCCGGCTGTTCTTCAACCCCTCTGAACATACCCCTGACCCCCACATTTGACCATATGTCATTTCTTCTAACAGGAATGCCTACATTCCCTTCTTCCTTGCATTTAGTTCTAACCTATTCCTCAAAGAGCATTTAAGTCTTCTCCAAGTCTGTCAGACTGTTTAGACCCAATTCTCCTCTGAACACCTCTGGCATTTTATCTGTTCACCTTTGGGGTGCTTAGCATATGCCTGCTAGGGTTCTTAATATGTGTCTCTCATGATTTTTTTTTTTTTTTTTTTTGCCTCTACCAATAGATGGTTAGCTCTCTGAAGGCAGAGGGTTTTTCTTATCTCCCTTATAGAACTTAGCACAGTGCTAGGAAAATAGTAGGGACCCACTAAATATCAGTTCACTTGTCCACTTGTAGATTGACAACGCTTGATAGCATGAATTAATGTTCGTTTTTCTTAAAGTGGTACTTTCCCTTACCACAAAAAGGTAAGAAAAGACAAACTAAGTTTTGTGTGTTTGCCGTTTATGGCTCACACACATACATACCTATCTCATTTATTCCTTTCAGTAATTTCAAGAGGGTTAATTTTGCCCATCATATAGACAGAAAACAGAGGTTCAGAGAGAGAAATGATTTGCCTAGTTTTCTACAGCTAGCAAGTTTCAGTGCTGTATTTGAGTTCAGGTTGGTCTGATGCCAAAGCCGAAGTGTTTCTTCTGTTACAGGGATTCTTGTCTGCCAGGGCCCAGGTAGAGAAGATGGGAGTAGGAGTTGAAGTCTGGAAGGAAAGGATTTTATTTTTGATTATTTAATCAAGTATGATTTAATAAGCATTTGGTATTTAGTAAAGCATTTGATACACACTGTATTGGATACTGAGGGATACACTAAAGAACAAGATTAAATCCATGACTTCTTGGAGCTCACAATCTCACAAAGGAAAAAAATACCTATTGAATCAAATTCTGATAAAAAGCTGGGTCTTAAATAGAGCTATACATTAATGAGGAAATGAGATAAGGATTGATTTTGACTGTCATTGTTGGCGAAGACATCTTGAAAAAGGTATAATTTTCTTGAGTTTTAATGGAAATGTCAGATTTTTACAAGTAAACAGAGAGAAAGAACCTTTCAGATGAGGGGAAAGTTGGAGCAAAGAGACTAAGGTTATAAGGGCCATAGATGGATGTATGGATAAGGCTTCACTCTGGAGGCCAGCACCATTGGCTGAGTAGTGTTATGGTCATAAAATCCTGATGGGAGAGATACTATCTTGTTTTCTTGTCCTATAGCTACTTATTTAGATGGCCCACTCCATCTAAATAAGATTCTTAATAGGTGATGATAGTACCTGAAGTCTTTAGCACTGAAGAGCCCATCACAGTGGCCTATGAACCTCTTCTCTTTTGACTCAACGAATTGTTGCAGGCTCATGATTTCATAGATACTGTATACCCATTTTTATTCTTCTCGGTTGCCATAGTAAATGGTTATAGAAGAGAAAATTCCTAGTTAGAAGTAATTTAACAAGGCAGATTAAAATTCCACAATCAGTTTTCTTTAAAGTTGATGGGAAAGTGTCTTTGGGGAAAAATAGCCACGTACACAAATTTTAAATCATAGTAATTCTAACCATGAATAGAGGCTCTTGAACAATAGTCAATATTATGGACTGAATGTCTCTCCAAAATTCCTATGTTTAAATCCTAACCCTCAACGTGGAGGCCTTTGGGGATGATTAGATCATAAGAGTGGAGGCCTCATGCATAGGATTAGCGCCCTTATGAAAGAGACCCAGGGAAGTCTCTCCCCACTTCTACCATGTGAAGACACAGGAAGAAGATAGCCATCTGTGAACCAAGAAGCAGGCTCTAACTAGACACAGAATCTGCCAGCTCCTTTGTCTTAGACTTCCCAGCCTCCAGAACTGTGGGAAATAAACTTCTGTTGTTTAAGCCACTCAGTCTATGGCATTCTATTATAGCAGTCTGAACTAAGACAGTCAAAATGAGGGGGAAAACAAGATTTGGCTTCACTAGGGAGGGAAATTCTGCCTGCTCTCTTAACTTCCTCTCTATAGGCAATAGGGTGTTCTGGAAAGAACATAGGCATTTGAATAAGACTGACATATTTTAAAATCCCAGCTCTTCAACTTAGTAGCTACATGATCTTGAACAAGGTCTTCTCAGATCTGAAAGAACTTCTCTCCCAAAGTTCTAGGGAGGGAATTTTTCTTATGAGTTTTGTTTAGACAAACTAGTAAGTTAAAATGGGTATGAATTATTCTCCGTTACCCATATGTCCACCTATCCCATCCTGATTGCCAGAGCTCTAACTTGTAAAGGGGTCAGTGTATAGGGTGATGGAAAGGAGAGAGAGAGTTAGAGAGAAATCCAGAACAGAAGGAGTGGGAGATGGAGGGAGAAAGGGAGAGGGTACCAAAGGAATGAGGAGAGCTATAATGCTATACTTTGTTATATGCCAGGTGTTGTTAAAAGTCCAGATGATCTAGCAGTAAACAAAACAGGACAGATACAAACCTTGCAGCTTACACTTAAGTGGAAGAAGACAGACCAATAAGCAAGATAACTAATTGAAAAACAGCATTAAGTGTAATGGAGAAAAGTAAATTAGGCAAGACGAATAGCAAGCATGCGACAAGGACTTGCTCTTTTAGACAAGATCATCAAAGAAAGCCTCACTGAGATGGTGACATTTGAGTCACTTTCTCAGCTATTTCCTAACAGTTCTTGGTCAGGGTGAATGTTCTTCAGTGTAGTGGCAGGAAATTGCAGGAAATGAGTTGATGAGGCATGGCTCCAATGGAAACAGTAATTCTTTTAGTGGTGTTTTGAGCGGTCATCTCCTCCAGCCCCCGTATTTGAATATGGCGGTAAGTGAAAAGTTAAAAAAATAAATCAACTTTTCTGATTCCTAAACAAGTGTCCTTTTCATGTTACCTAGGGGTAATAATAGCACATAGGTATTTTTTTCTTAACCCTTCAAAAATAGAAAATGTGGACAATTACTCCCTAAGTCAGTTATTCTCAACCTTAAAAGTGTATGACAGTCTCCTGGGAAGCAATACAAGGGCCAACCCCAGAAGATTCTGACATAGGGTGGTTCATGGATCCTACTTTTAGAATCCCATCTAGGCCCTTGAATAGAGAAGACC
Organism: Sus scrofa; assembly: GCF_054392235.1. Lineage (NCBI taxonomy): Eukaryota > Metazoa > Chordata > Mammalia > Artiodactyla > Suidae > Sus > Sus scrofa. Next base: position 123,127,439 of record NC_139401.1, read on the forward strand.
CTTGTTAGTTTTGTCTTTAGTCATTTTTATATCTCAGTTCCTCACTTGATAGAATTTTAAATCACTCCATTTGTCCCGCAAGCTTAATCAGATTTTTTGGAAATTAGTCATCATTCTTCTTACCTGCATTCTCTTAGAATCTTCTGTTATGTTCATTGGGTATGTAAGCATTTTGATTAGCAATATCTAGAGAATAGATACTGTGAAAAATATAGTGGGTATGAAGCTGAAAAACAGATATGAGGGCATATGATAGGAGAGTTTTAATGTCAGGCCAAGGAAGTCATTCAGACTTAAACCTGTTGAAAGGGCAGCCTTTGTGACTTTTCAAGAGTGAGGTGATGTTACCAGATTTATTTTCTCAGGGAAATAAGTCAGGCAAGATTGTGTAGGTACATGGTAAGAAAATATAAAGGAGTCAAAATGACTTCAAATGTTCTAGGCTTGCAGTGCCTTGGTCAAAGATGGGAACTACTGTGGGAAGAACAAATTTGGTACAGGAAGAGTTAATGGCTTCAGTTTGGGCCATGTTAATCTTGAGGTGTTGGTATGGTAATCATAAGGACGTGTATATTAATTTATTTTTATCTTTTTGTATTTTCCAGGGCTGCACCTGTGGCATATGAAGGTTCCCGGGCTAGGGGTCTAATCAGAGCGGTAGCCGCTGGCCTACGCCAGAGCCACAGCAACGTGGAATCCCAGCCATGTCTGGAATGTACACCACAGCTCAGAGCAACACTGAATCCTCAACCCACTGCATGAGGCCAGGGATCAAACCTGCAGCCTCAGGGATCGAACCCAGAGACGTCAGATTCATTTCTGTTGCGCCACGTCAGGAACTCCTGGACATGTCTTTTTAAAAGAGGGCTTAGGTTTTGAGATCTAGATGTGGCAGTGATTATTCAATAAAATCTAATGAACACTTACTGTGTTCCAGGTGCTTTGTGTACATTGGTAAACAAACAGACAAAATCCCCTTCTTTTATGAAGCTGACATTCTAGCAGGGATGAAGTGGTAGGCGGCATTAATAAACATGATAAATAAATTATAAGTCAGGACATGATACATATGGAAAAAATAATTGAGATCAAGGGAATATCTGTGATAATCCAAGAAGAGAGATATACAAGGGACAAGTGCAGAGTGAGAAGCAAAGAAGGCTAAGTAAGGGCAGACCTTTTGGGACATTAATGTTAAGAGTTTAACAGAAAAACAAAACTGATTAATCAGCAGAGGAGATTACAAGTGAAATAGGAAAACTGAGAGGAATATAAGGGAGGAAAATGCTTCTATTGGAGGATGAGTATCAAGTGTCAAATTATGCCAATGGGTCAAAGGCAGAGATGAGGCTGCTGAGATTGGAAACTAAGAGGCCATTATTGGAGTGGCAGAAGCAGAAGCCAACTCATAGGTATGGCATTACTTTATAATACAATACATGCTTGTAGAGGATTAAAGAAAGAATGGATGGGAGTTGCTGTGTTGGCACAGTGCAAACAAATTCAACTAGTATCCATGAGGATGTGGGTTCAATCCCTGGCCTCACTCAGTGTGTTAAGTATCCAGCATTGCCGTGAGCTATGGTATAGGTTGCAGACATGGCTTGGATCCTGTGTTGCTATGGCTGTGGTGTAGGCTGGCAGATATAGCTCCAATTTGCCCCCTAGCCTGGCAATTTCCATATGTCATGGGTGCCACCCTAAAAAGACCAAATAAATAAATAAATAAACAAAGAATGGATGATAAAAAAAGTAGAGATGATGAATGAAGGCAGTGTTTTAAAGTTTATAAAATAAAAGGTAGAATTGAAATGGTACTTCTAGTTAATAAGAAATAAGGTTATTGAGAGTATTTTTGACTGTGGGCTTTATTAGTGAGGAAGACTTGAGAGCATCTGCTGGCTGAGAGGAAGGATCCAACAGGAAAGTTTGATAATTTAAAAGAATGGAAAATTAATACATCAAGACAAACTCAAGAGCATAAGAAGAATTTATGTTTTTAAGCTAATAAAACTGCTAGGGTTAACTTTGGAAGAGAAAGCAAAACATAACAGGGGACAAGGAAAAGGGAGGTTGAGTAAAAGCATGGAGAGATTGTGCTAGAAAGGAATGGAAACTGAATACATTTATATTTTATAACTTGGCAGTTTGAAAAGCATAAAAAGGGCCAGAAAAACAATTGCGGGGGAACAAAGAAGAGGATTGGGCCGCAGTGTCCTGGGTCCACCTGAGGTTGTATATATCAGTGTGTAATGGGATCACTCAGTATGATGCGTTGCCATGTGTGTGTTCACTAAGATATTTATAGACAGGGAATATTGAAACAAAAGTATGAGTACACACAGGATGGAGTTTAACGCAGTAACCTCAGAAGTAAAAATTAGGGGAAATAAATTAGTATTGAATTTGGAGTAGAAATAGTTGACTCTGATTTCCATTATGGGTAGAAATTAGGGCAAAATTAAGTAGTATTAGGAGAAAAGAAGGAGGTTATATAAGGTGTGGAAAGTCCTTTGAGGTGGGAGAGTGTATTAGTGGGAGAAGAGCTAGTCTCCTATCAGAAGCTAAGGTGATAGAAAATTTAAGGTTTAAGATTTTAGGGTAAGCAATGAAACAGAAGAGAGAACCTAGAAATAAACCCAGACACCTATGGTCAATTAATCTTTGACAAAGGAGGCAAAAACATAAAATAGGGAAAAAGCCAGTCTTTTCAGCAAGTATTGCTAGAAAACGTGGACAGCTTCATGCAAATCAATGAAACTAGAACACACCCTCACATCATGCACAAAAATAAACTCAAATGGCTTAAAGACTTAAATATAATATAAGACAAGAGACCCTCAAACTCCTGGAAGAGAACATAGGCAAAACATTCTCTGACATCAGCCTTACAAATGTTTTCTCAGGTCAGTCTCCCAAAGCACCAGAAATCAAAGCAAAAATAAACCAATGGGACCTAATCAAACTGACAAGCTTGTGCACAGCAAAGGAAACCAAAAAGAAACCAAAAAGACAACTTACAGAATGGGAGAAAACAGTTTCAAATGATGCAACTGAAAAGGGCTTAATCTCTAAAATATGCAAGCAACTTGTACAACTCAACAGCCAAAAAGGCAACAACCCACTTGAAAAATGGGCAGAAGACCTGAAGAAGACATTTTTCCAAGGAAGATATACAGATGGCCAACAAGCACATGAAACAATGCTCAACATCCCTGATTATTAGAGAAATGCAAATCAAAACTACCATGAGATACCACCTCACACCAGTCAGAATGGCCATCATTCGTAAGTCCACAAATAACAAATGCTGGAGGGGGGTGCGGAGAAAAGGGAACCCTCCTGCACTGTTGGTGGGAATGTAAGCTGGTACAACCACTATGGAGGACAGTATAGAGGTACCTTAGAAAACTATACATGGAACTACCGTATGACCCAGCAACCCCACTCTTGGGCATATATCCAGACAAAACTTTCCTTAAGAAAGACACATGCACCTGCATGTTCATTGCAGCTCTATTCACAAAAGCCAAGACATGGAAACAACCCAAATGTCCATCGACAGATGATTGGATTAGGAAGATGTGGCATATACACACAATGGAATACTACTCAGCCACAAAAAAGAACGAAATAATGCCATTTGCAGCAACATGGGTGGTACGAGAGACTCTCATCCTGAGTGAAGTAAGTCAGAAAGAGAAAGACAAATACCATATGATATCACTTATATCTAGAATCTAATATGTGGCACAAATGAACCTTTCCACAGAAAAGAAAAATCAAGGACTTGCAGAATAGACTCGTGGTTGCCTGAGGGGAGGGGGAGGGAGTGGGGTGGATTGGGGGCTTGGGGTTAATAGATGCAGATGATTGCCTTTGGAATGGATTAGCAATGAGATGGTGCTGAGTAGCACTGGGGACTATGCCTGGTCACTTATGATGGAGCATGGTAATGTGCGAAAAAAGAATGTGTACATGAATGTGTAACTGGGTCACCATGCTGTACAGTAGAAAAAAAATTGTATTGGGGAAATAACAATAAAAGAATTAATTATAGGGAGTTCCTGTCATGGCGCAGTGGTTAACGAATCTGACTAGGAACCATGAGGCTGCGGGTTCGGTCCCTGCCCTTGCTCAGTGGGTTAAGGATCTGGCGTTGCTGTGAGCTCTGGTGTAGGTTGCAGACGCAGCTCGGATCTCTCGTTGCTGTGGCTGTGGTGTAGGCCAGTGGCTACAGCTCCGATTAGACCCCTAGCCTGGGAACCTCCATATGCCACGGGAGCGGCCCTGGAAAAGGCAAAAAGACAAAAAAAATTAATTATAAAAATAAATTAAAACAATAATAATCATAATTAAAAAACGATTTCAGGGTTAGAACTGTTTCAGGTGATAGCAAGATCATGGTGTGGCCATTGAGTTGATTGCTAAAGTAGAAAGAAAGATCCACATGAAGATTGAAGTTGTTAAAGAAGGGATACATGGAAAGAAGATGGTAATCTGGGTTCTAGAATGTTCAGTGAATGCAGTGGAGTCCCTGGGAGGGAGATCTGGAGATGAGTGTGAAGAGAGTTTTATCAGTCAGATGATGAGGTCTTCAGGAAAGAATGAGTTGTTGATGAAAGCAAATCTAGAAGATACAGTGTGGAGTCTGGAAACTCCTACTGGTCTTTTTTTACCCCAGGATGTATGGAGTGTGGATGAATGAAGAAACTCTAGAGCTTTGCTAATTCAGGTGTGGCCTTTGGACCAGCAGCCTCCAGACCAAAACAAACAAACAAAAAACCTTGGAGCTTGCTAGAAATACAGAATCTCGGTCCTACGCCTGACCTACTGAATCAGAATCTATAGTTTGTCAAGACTTCCAGGTGATTAATATACACATTAAAATTCAGGAAGCACTGAAGAAAATGTCATTATCAGAGCAAAGTTAAAGTTTAGTGGAGTAAAAGAAACCTTTCAAAATATTTTTTAACAAGGTCTAGGGGTAGGTGTAGTTGACCTAATTGGAGAAATAACCAGTTATAATTGGAACTAGAGTGTGAATACGTAACAGTTTCTGCCACTGATGGAGTGGACCCAAGTAGATTCTCTTTGTCCTGGGTTAGCTTTAGGTGGTGAAGGGAACTGGCTGGCTATGCCTGCTCAGGCAATTGGCGAACCTTTCTAGAACCTTTGGGTTTCATTGTATGAAGCTTTGGTTGTGGCTGAGGTCTGGATGGGGTTGTTTATAATACTGAGGCCCCTTCCTATGGAATGGAATCCCTGTTGGAAAGCAATGAGACCTTTTCTTGTTAGTTAATGGGTTAGATTAATTCCTTCATGAAGTGATCTGTTTTGAGACCATAGGAAAAAAGTGTGCAGTGGCAGTTCCAACCAAGTTCTTTATTTAATTTTTGCCCCAGCAATTTTGAGTTGGGCCTGGGGAAAAGTTGAAGATGTCAACAAATGCCAGAGGACAAAGGTGCCTCCAGTTAAAAACTTGTCAAAGTTGCCTTTACCTTTTCAAAGCTTTGTTACTGCTTTTTATCTTTCTGTATTTACTAGCTTCATCATTTCCCCTTCAAGAGGTGAATATTAATCTAGGTAATATTGATTAAAATACCCTAAAAACACAAAACCTTGTAACTTAAATGAGTATAACATATACTGGCTGAACATATGTTCATGTAATAGCATCAATATTGAAAGCCCCTGCTGTGAGAAGCCATAGCAAAGCATTTTTAGCAGACTTGCTTCTGGGATCACTAATGATTAATTAGTGTGTATCATAATGTAAAGCAAATGTCACCCTAGCTACCTGGGGTTGCTGTCATTTGACAATGGAGCAATTTCCTGTTCATCACCAAACAGTAAAATGAAAACTGTCTGCCATCTTGTGGAAGATGGTAGGTATCTCACACCCAGAGAAAAAAGCGAGTAAGTCTTCTAGACTCTTGCACATTCTCTTGGGGTTTTCATGGTTGCATTTTTTTCCTGTAGAGAAGTATAGCAAAGATTAAAATGGAAATGATCACATCTCAATTAAAAATTGCACAACTGTATTTCCTTTCTCATCACATATTTTGAAAACAAGGCATTTAGCCTGAACAAAAAACTGCTCTCTCTCCACTGGGTGGTTGCTTCTTGAAGAATTGTGAGTTGGCCTGACATGTTCAGTTTATTGGCTAGCCCCAAGAGAAATTATAGCTGAATGATTATTTCAGATCGCTAGCTTAGAAGAGAGTACAGACTATAAGAGAGTGAGCTGAATGCCAAACCAGCAGTTCATGGATTTTTCGATTGAAGCAGAATTCTTGGAGCACTCAGGAGTTTAACCTGCTCCTCAGGGGCCTTCAAATAGTTCTGCCCAGGGCAGCCATCAGCTCAGTTGATTACTGTAACTCTCTCAATCCCAGGAAAATGTGTGTCTTGGGGAACAAATAGTTATTCGCTAACTCCAACCACAATTGAGAAAACAATTGAATCAGTAAAGGGCTGCTTGGAGGAGACAAGTGAATAGAATGGTGGAAGGAATTGGTGTTTGGAAAGAGCAGCAAAATAAGACTGTCCATGAGTTCCTTAACAGGTGGTTTTGGTCAATTTGAGGTGGGAGGGTGTTAAGTGGCTCTTTCATTAAATTGACTGGTCAATTTAGTCAAAATGGTCAATTTGGTAAGCCTGTATGGACTCAGTCAGAGTCTTTTTCAGGGGCACTTTGACAACCTGGATCCAATGCAGTCTTATATGTCTAGTTCTTAGTTTTTAGTAATGCATTTTATTTGTTTGTCTATCATCTATTGACTTTAAATATCAAATTGGACTTCTGGTTTCAAGTATATGTATATATACACACACACACACACACATATATATATATATATATGTACATATGTATTCCCGACTTTCTCATGCAGGAGCTGACCTTAGTGATATCAAATTTTGTTTTAAAAATATGGAAGGAGATGATGTATTAAAAATAATGCATATCTGTTGATACATGACTTAGGACAGTTTTGATAAGAACTTAAAATTGGAGTTCCCGTTGTGGCGCAGTGGTTAACGAATCCGACTAGGAACCATGAGGTTGTGGGTTCGGTCCCTGCCCTTACTCAGTGGGTTAACGATCTGGCATTGCCGTGAGCTGTGGTGTAGGTTTCAGACGCGGCTCGGATCCTGCATTGCTGTGGCTCTGGCGTAGGACAGTGGCTGCAGCTCCGATTCGACCCCTAGCCTGGGAATGTCCATATGCCGCGGGAGCGGCCCAAGAAATAGCAAAAAAAAAAAAAAAAAAAAAGAACTTAAAATTATTTTCTGTGCTTTACAGCCTGTATTTTAATTGAAGGACAGCCATGCAAGCTTTCTACAACAAATTATAGAGTCATCAAAAATAATAGAATGCTCTCAAATATTTATGATTCAGGAACCAGGTTATATATGAAGATATAGTCAAAACTTGTATTTCTCTAATGGTTAGACATTTAGAAGAGTCACTCTACAATTTGGTACACTTTACAATTTCATATAGCACCTGGTGGCTGAGTAAACAATTGTGAAAGTGTTCAGTTATTTTTGAATCACTCTATATTGTCACAGTTATACTATCAAAAATGAAAGGAATAAAAAATACATTCCATCAGTAGAAAATCGATCATTTGGTGACCTCTCATCCTTATTTTTATTCCAATTTCTTTACTTGAAAGAATTTCAAAATGTATCCCCCTTATAAATTCAGATTTGAGCATTTTTATACCTATATTATGTTACTAGAAATAAGAACTATATCCCCCAGGAACCTTAGCAGCATTTTGACACAGTAATGGCCAGTGGTAAAGAAAACAGTTCAGGTTATCTTATAGTGGTGTCATTCTCTTTGGATGTGTGGCGCAAAGGTACATTTTTTGATAAACAGCAAGCATGAAACCTGATTTGCACATTGAAACCAAAGTAGTGGGGAAAAAATTCTCATTTTCAATTATGTTCTTGACAAGATGTGTTTTAAATGTACATTCTTTTAAAATATGAATGTAGCTATGTATTTTACTTATAAGAATAAATGTGAGCCATGAGCATTTCAGTTTTTTAAAGGTACTTAGAATTTAACAAAGAATTGGAATTTTGGAAACCAAAATAAGAATTCATGTTTTCCAGCTGAGATAAAGCTTTCTGATGGGTGGAATATATTATAGGTCCAAAAAGTGCAGTGGTGAGAATAAATAAAATAAATTGCTTCCCAACTGCTGAAATAGTGTAATACTCCTCAGTTTGATTGTTAACAAGCTGCTGTTAAGGTTGTTCTAGGATCCTTCAAACTGTGAGTTTTAGCTTTCTCTCCCTCAGCATTAGATGATACACATCATTTAATGAGAGCAAGTTCACTAAATGTTTTACCGTTTATAATTTCAGGCTGCTGGTGATGGACAGAACTGTATTATAATAGGAAGTGCAAGTTACTGATATGAAATGATTTTTTTCACTCATTGGGAAAGACTGAGTAGCTCACTTATGCTTATGCTACCTGGGGGTACAGCCATTATACTTTTAACTAATGGAAATATTATATTAGATCTAAGACCATTATGCATTTTATTTGTTTATTAAAATAATATTTAAAAGTACATGTTTGTTACAGAAGATTATATACCAAACAGGAGAGCTGCAAAAATAGCCTTTTTCTGTAGGGAAGGATTAGAAATGATAACAAATCCATCTGCAATTTAAATTTCTTTTTGTATAGGTATTATCTCAGGTCTTCTTTGTGCTTTCTCCTGTTTTTCTTTGTGTTAGCTATGGCTTGCGTAATTTGAAGACTCTGCCTCATCTATGGCCCCACAGTTGAGGCAGCCTTCATGACATCAGTGTCACCTTGTTCCTCCTCCTGATGTGCCTTTGTTTGATATGCGGTTTTATTTGGTGGTGGTGTTTAGCTTAAGCATTTGGCACTTGGGAAAGTCAATTCATCAAATCAGGACTGGGAAAAATATCACTTGCTAATATCACAGACAGCCCCATGTTTGGTTACTCAAAAACTGAACATGGATTTCAGTCCTGATTAGGAAGAAAATATTTGGTGCCAAAGTAGGGGGAGGTGCAGAGAATGGTTGGAGAGGCTTGCATGGGAAAAATCTCCGAACAGGAATGACTTCAGGTGTCTAATATTTGTAGTCTTTAAGAAAGGGCATTTGCGAAGTGACAAAGAACCTGATAGCTTATGGAGAGAGAGGTCACTAATTATACAAGACCTAATTATACAAATAGTGAAAAATTGAGTGAATCAGTTGGGTGGGTATTTTGAATTCATGACATCAAACGACTGATCTAGCCGTTCTCAACCCCAAACCCTGAGGTGACTAAAAGCAATGGTTGTAGACATAGCCTCTTACCCCATTGTTTAATCTCTCAAATTCACACTGATGGTCCCAGCTCAGAATAGGGATGTAATTACGTCTATCAGACAGCAGCATGCTTTTTGATTTATTTTGTTTTCATTTGTTTGTTCATTTTGTCAATCCAGACAAAAGTCTAGGCGATTGGTAGAAGAAAAGTACCAGTTAAACTAGTCACTTGGCTTGTTTTTTCTGTCCACTTACTGACCTATTCTACAAAATGAACTGCTCTAGTAGCACTGTACAGATGAGTCTCAGAGACCAAACACAAGAGGAGGCATTGGAACTTGAGTTGCGTGTTTGCTGATAACAAATGCTGAGAACATGACTCACTTGGCAAGGACACTGAGGTTGATTTAGGTTCAGTTGTTTGTTTACTCAGTGTTTCTTGAGCATCTACTACGTAGCAGTTACTCTGCTGATGATGAAAAAGATAGATCAGTTCCTGAGATATAAGAGACATTAAAGAGGAAGATTAAAACACAGTGATAAATATGTAACTCTCTTTTTCACTTTGTGCAAATCTACTTGCCTTCTTGAACCCCTGTTTTCTCAGGCAGGTGGTTAGTGTCTGCTTATTCTCTCCCATCAGGTGATGCTTTGAAATTCTAAAATGTGCTAACACTAACACTTTGGTGCTATGTGTCAGCACTTCACATCAACTTGAAACCGCCTCTGAGTCTGGGTGCACACATGGAGGATTTCTTCCTGTTTAGTTCCACAAAGCAAATCAGTTGTGCCGAAGCCTAGCACCTGTGGGTCAGCTTTGTTTGCAGAATATCCTCCTGCCTGTGAAGTACAAAAAGACCTCTAATGGACAGGCTTTCTAGCCATAGCTATGGTTGGGTTTACTCTTACTCTTCTTTTACATCTATGCAGTGCATGCAGATCTCCTGGCCACCATCTCCACCTTAAACACAGCTTGAGGCACCGTAACAATCATTGCAACTTCAGAAGACACCAAATATGCCTTAGTTTTGTTGCAGTGTCAGCTCCAGGAGTAGTTTGCCAAAGCAAAGACTACCTAGATTTAGTCAATTAAAACAGAAAACTCTGGCTTTGGCCAATCCTAAGAGGTAAATTGTCAATAAGATCATCTTGAAAAGAGAAAGTGCTCCTTACATATTCTTATCTCTGTATTCTCTCACTCAACACACACACACACACACACACACACACACACACACACACACACACACCCCTTTTAGGACTGAAACCTACTGAATTTGGCCCTCAGTAATCTCTTCCTCCAACTGACTCACCATCCAAATCACTTACTTGATACTTTGACCCTAGTTGTAGTGTTTTTAATACAAATCCTATCTTTTTCTCACATCCTTCATCTAATCTTTCAGCAAATCCTTTTGACTTTACTTTTGAAATACATCCGGAGTCTGACCACTTCTCACCATCTCCACAGCTACCCTCATCTCTCTCCTAAATTACTGCAATAATTTTATAACTGGCATTCCCGATTCTATTTTTAACCCTGTGTAGTCTATTCTATATGCAGATGCCAGAGAAATTCTTTTAAAAAATAAGGTAGATTGTTACTTCACTGCTCAGAATTTGTTATTGTCCTCCCATTGTCCTTAGATATAGAGTAAATTATTTTTACTTCAGGGCTCTATGTAATCTGCCTAATGTCTGGTCTTCAATCCTATTTTGTATAATTTTCTCCTGTGTTCACTAAGCTCCAGCCACACTGGTCTTCTTTTTGATTCTCAAACATACCAAACTCATTCCTAACTCAGGGCCTTTGTTTTGGTTATCCTGTCTGGCTTATCTGTCTGAAACTAACTGTCCACAGACTTTCTAATGGCTTGCTTCCTCACTTCACTCTGCTCTTAGCTCAAAGGAACTTCTGCCTCTGAATCTTCACTTGACTAGATCCCTCTCATCATATGGGTCGCAGCTCAAGAATCATCTCCTCAGAAAAGCCTGCTTCAAATCCCCTACCTATATTGACTTTTCTCCAGTCTACACATATTAAAAGTGAAGTACTTGGAGTTCTCTTGCAGCACAGCGGGTTAAGGATCCAGCATTTTCACTTCAGTGGCTTGGATTGCTGCTGTGGCACAGGTTCAGTCCCTGGCCCAAGAACTTTCACATGCCGCAGGCACCACCAAAAGAAAAAGTCAATTACTTATTGTCATATTACTGTTTTTTTAAATCATTATATCACTTACAACTATTTGAAATTTTCTTGCTTATTTGCTTCTTATTTATTGCCATCCCAACTTTCTTCTAGAATGTGCTTTCCACAAAGACAGGGACTGTCTACTTTGTTGATTACTGTATCTATAGCATCTAGAACAGTTACTGATGTATAGTATGTAAAGGTATGCAATCGGTATTGTTGAATGAATGAATAAATGCTATGTAGGAGGCACTATCACATATAGAATTGATAAAAAGGGAAATTAGATTAATTGATAATATGAATAACACATGCATGCTATTAGTATTCTACCCCCTGTGACTGAAATGCTCCCTAAAGAGTGATGAGTTTCCTGAGGAGGGTCCCCCCAAACCCTCTTTCATACCTCATCTGTCAAGTTCTAAAGAGAAACACGCTAGCATGAAGATAGTGGGCAACCACTTACTAGGAGAAGATCCCTTCAACTAACCATCATATTTACTACTCCTTTGTTGTAATTCCCTATCACTACCACCATTAACCCAAGGAGAAGGGGGATTATAGTGGATGTTATGATGCACCACCCACATTCCCTGTTTAGTATGAGGCCCTCATCCCCTAGACTTCTAAGAGTGTTTGCTGCTAATGACTCATACCTGAGTCCCTCTCCAGGGTCTGACCTCATCTGAACAGAACCACTTTATCCAGCATCACACCATTCCTCTCCTCTGCAGAGGAGTCCATGTCTAGTGACTGGTTGATGTGGGACTATAGGGCCTGGTCCTCTTGCCTTAAGTCGGGACAACTGTGAAAGGCCATTCCAACTCTATTACCTCCTGGAATATTGGCTGAGGTCTCTATTGTAACTGGTAGATTAAATCCTTCCTATGTCTCATCCTGATTATCTAATTCTCCTAGAGGTGTGACTTCTGAGAGAACTTTCCCCCAAACTCCTATGTACAGATGGCTATCTCATAGTGTATTTCCCAAGAAATTTGACTTAAGACTGGGTTCTAGGAAGAAAACTCTAAAATTTTGGATTTTGGAAAAAGATTGCCTCCTAGCAAGCATAGAATGAGAACCACTTCACTGGTGGTAGGTGGAATACTAACAGCTTTTGGCATTTCATACCTGTGAAATTGTTTAGACTTTTATCAGTGGTGAATGGGGATATAATACCAGAGGAACTGAACATACTGGCAGGAGTATTATCTTGTGCATTTGAGTGTTTGAGTGAAGTATTAATTATAATGACTAGGGAATCCGATGACTTTTTCTTGATGCTGTTGATGCCTTTGACAAAGACCATGAAAAGCTTATAAGAACAAGTAGCTGATTTAAGGTGGAGTGTGAACACCAAATACCCTTAACAACATGTAGAGAAATGCTTGTTTCTTTCATCTGGAATGCAGAAAACGTTGAGAATCAAGCTCAGGACCTAACTATAAGGATTGCAGATCTCTAGATAAGCTTGAATTCTCAATCCAAGCATATCAGCTACACCAAGGCCAGGTCACTGATATGAAGAAGGGATAAGGGCATCTGGGTGAGTGCACTCTAAATTTTTGCCTTCCAGGATTCCCCCAAACGCTCTATGTCTGCAGAAGTGGGCTACTCTTCCTTGTTAAAGTCTAGTGCTCTCCCCTAACTGGAAGATGTTACAGATATTTCTGCCTTGCAAGGAAACCTGTACTCCACTCTCAGAATCTACCCCTAACCTTCTCCTGGCCACCAAATCCATGACTAATACGAAGTCGCCTTACCCAGGTAGGGAAGTGCTGGGCCTCTTAAGAGAGAAAAGGGACTGTATACCAAAGGAGCTGTAGGACCTAGACAAGTATTAACAGGAGCCAGGGCAGTATATATGAGGCTGGATTCTAAGTGTGCTGAATCAAGAGGAGCAAAACATAAAGTTGAATAAATGAGGGTTTACTGATATAGGATTACTCAAGGCCCCGGGAGGTAGTGCTAACATACTGCTGGGATGACTTTTCTAAGTTTTGCTAAAAGTGCTCATCCACACAAAGTGAAATAAAAATGCCAGAAATTGCATGGAAGAAGGTAGAGGAAGGAATCAAAAGTTTCCAGTATTGGTCATACCAATGAAAGGGAACATACTGCAAAACCAGAAAACCCACTAATCAAGTGTTTTCTGCTGGAAGACAGAGGACACTCCATTTACCAAAGCCATGTAGAATGGGCTGGTAAGAGGGGCACTATTATTGAGACGCTTTCTGGCTGTCCTATGCAGACCAGGGCTGACAATAGGAAATGCTGTAATAAAATTCAGTGACTTGATAGCAAAGGTGATGATAGGATCTGGAAATAATAGAGGCCAGATGTCAGTGATTTACTACCAGGAGCAAAGTGGATGCAATTATTGCAAGGTCAGAGTGGCAGCCAAGGGGTCCTGACCTGCAAAGAAGTAAGGTGATGGTTAATAGAACATGGTGTTCTAAAGAGCAAGAGAGATGGGACTCCAACAAAATTTTTTTCTTAATTTTACAACCCCTGTAAAAAATCAAAAGTAGATGTTCAAAAAGGGCAGCTTCTCCAATAAAAATTATTATCCTTTACCCAGTTTCTAGCCTTGAGCCTGTTCTCATATCCAACATCAAGATAGGCAGAAAACCCTGTAATGTTGCCTCCAGTCCTTCCCTAAAGGGACTTGAGATAATCTACTTGAGTAACTATACACTGGGAAAAAGGGAATACCCAAGTATTTTGAGGATTGATATATCAGTTGACATTGATACCTGGATACTAGAAGTGTCATCATGGCTCCTCTCTTAGAGTGAGAGTGTATGTAAGCCAGGTAATAAATGGAGTCCTAGCTCGGGTTTAGCCCACAGTAAGTCCACTCTATCCATGGATTCATCTGTTGCTCATTTTCCCAGTCCACAGATGTATGATTAGAATGGACATACTTGGTATATATTTGGAAGAAAAGAATCCCAACATTGGATCCTTTGTCTGTGGAGGAAGAGCTATCACAGTGGGAAGTACCAAGCACCAAGCCTCTGAATCCCTCCTTCCCTCCCCTATCCCCAGTCTAGACAGTAAATCAGAAATAAAATTACATCCTGGGGGAATGGTAGTAATTAGTGCCACCTTAAAAACCTGAAAGATCCAGGGATGGTAGACCTCATTGTATCTTCATTAATTTACCAGTCTGGCCCCTACAAAATCTAATGGATACTTAAAAATGACAGGGGAGTTCCTGTCGTGGCGCAGTGGTTAATGAATCTGACTAGGAACCATGAGGTTGCGGGTTTGATCCCTGGCCTTGCTCAGTGGGTTAATGATCTGATGTTGCTGTGAGCTGTGGTGTAGGTCACAGATGTGGCTCGTATCTGGTGTTGCTGTGGTTCTGGCATAGGCTGGCAGTTACAGCTCCGATTAGACCCCTAGCCTGGGAACTCCATATGCCGTGGGAGCAGCCCTAGAAAAGACAAAAAGACACACACACACACAAAAAATGACAGGGGATTATTGTAAATTCAATCAAGCAATAGCCCCAATTACAGCTGCTGGTCAACATAACTTTATTAGAGTATATTTACATAGTTTCAAGTACATGGTATGTAGTCTTTGATATGGCAAATGCATTGTGTTTCATTCCTATCAGGAAGGATGATCAAAAGTAGTTCACATTCACATGGGACAGACAATAGTACAGATTTGCAGTCTTTCTCTTGGCTATGTTAACCCACCCTCTCATATAATATACTATGAAAAAACTGCACTAAAACAGAAAAGGGTAGGAAGTGGGAAATATGTTGGATATCTTGGAAGAGTACTTGTACTCTAGAGTGTGGAAGGTAAACACTGAAGATTCATAGGCCTACTACATCAGTAAAGTTTTCAGGTCATTGATCTGGCCCATGCAGGGACATCCCAGTAGACTCTATGGTACTAGAGATATCTGTAGTGTACAAAGACATAATGTAGGGTTTGGGGCAAATCTCATTAGGAAAACCATGCCGCTTTTGATGGAGAATTGTACATTATTTGAAAAACGGCCTCTTATGTACTACTTGGTACTAGCAGAGATAGAGTATTTGGTCATGGGTATTAAAGTTATCAGCTGGACAGAGGTGCCTATTATGAATTGGATTCTCTCAAACTCAATTAAGTCATAAAGTTGAGGAGGCCCAAGAGCAATCCATCTTGACCTGGACATAGTACATCCTGGATTGGGCATGAACAAGGCCAAGTAAGCCATAGGAGCTAAGGGTCCAACCTGCAGGTCAGCTCACACCTATTTTCACCACATGAGGTTGGGGGAGTTCCTTATGATAAACTAGTAGAGTAGGGGGAAAGATTCATACTGGTTTGTCTCGGTATGTGGATACACTGAAAATGTACTACTGCTGTACTACAGCCCCACACAGGAGTGGTCCTGAAAGATAACATTGAGGGGAAATCTTCCCAGTGCATCTGTTCATCTATATTTTGTGGAGATAAATAGCCTGGTGCAATATACACAGCTTTGGAGTTCCCACCATGGCACAGTGGGTTAAGAATCTGACTATAGCAGCTTGGGTCGTTGCAGAGGTGCAGATTCAATCCCTAGCCTGGTGCATTGGTTTAAAGGCTCTGGCATTGCTGCAAGTGTGGTGTAGGTTGCAGCTGTGGCTTGGATTCAATCCCTGACCTGGGAAATTTCTATACGCCACAGGTGCAGCCATAAAATTACACACACACACACACACACACACACACACACACACACACACACACACACACACACAGAGCTTCATAGGCACTAATAAATGGCTACTTTAGTTGGTCATGGTCCTGGAAAGATTAAAAGATTGAGGACTAGGAAGTCTGAAGAGGCACACTTACAGGATTGGGCACAATATGTGAAGATCTTTATATTGCATATTAATGCCCACCACAGAGCATTCTTCCCAGAAGAGGCACCAGACAAATAAGTAGACAGAATGACTCATTCAGTTGACATTAGCCAGCCTCTGTCACCTGTCATCCCAATTCTGGCACAATGGACTTATTAATGGAGTAGCCATAACAGGGGTAGAGGCTGCTTCTGGGCTCAACTATATTGGCTCCCACTCATCAACTCTGATTCAACTACTGCCTCTGGTTAATGTTCAACTTGCCAGCAGTGGCGCTTAGTTCTTCATCCCCAGTAAGGCACCATCACTTGAGGATATCAAGTATACATTTGTTTGCAAGTTAAAAAACATTAGAGATTTTTTTTCTATGCTAGAAGGGACAGCAATTCGTCTTGACGGGGACTGACCTGTAATCCAGATACGGTTTTGCTTTTCTGCCTATGGCATCTTGGCCACCTTCTCTTTCTGAGAATTTACAGAATATTTGATCTACTAACATGAAGTATCTCATAGCATCACTGTGGACCAATGGACCTACATTACAACAAAGAAATCTTGACAATAAGTGGATAACTATGGGATCTAATGGTCACTTAACATATGACACCATCCAGAAGCCGCTGGTCTGATAAAATAATAGAATGACTTTTGAAGGTGTAGGGAAGGTGCCAACTTGGAGATGATAGAAGAAAACTTGCCAGGATGAGGCATCTTACCCTAGGTGCACTATATACCCTGAATCAAGAGCCATCATATGGTGCTGTGTCCCCAGAAGGTAGATTTTATGGATCCAGTAGCCAAGGGTGAAGTATGAGTATTCCACTTAACACTCTGCGGTTCATTTGGATATTTGTGATTATCTCTACAACTTCAGGGTTTGTGGATCTAGATGCCCTGCTTCCCAAATGGGATATACTTTTACCCGGGGATACAGAAATTGTACCATTAAATTTTAAGCTATAGCTGCTCTCCAAATGCTTTGCACTTCATCTGCCAATAGTCCAAGAGGTAAAGAAGGGACTTGCTACACTGGCTGGGTGATTGACCCTGATCATCAGAAGGATATAGGGCTGCTGTAACACAATGGTAGCAGGTAAGAATGTGCTCAGCCCCACATAACCTCCTGGGGCTTCCTTTGGTAATTCCCTGCCCAATTTTTTTTTTATGATAAATGGGCAAAGCATTAGCACAGTCTGGTAGAGATATGTTGAACAGGGGTCAGATTCCTCAGAAATGAGGGTCTGAGTCATCCCACCAAGTAAGCCACCTAGACCAGCAGAAGTTCTGGTTGAGGGGAAGTGGAATTTAGAATGAAGAGTAGAGGAAGGAGGTGGTGAGTATTACTTATGGTCTTGAGATCAGTTTCAGTGATACATAATATCGTTTGTCCCATTAAACTCACAAGTTTCCCAATGAAAGAGACCAGCCAAAGTTCTGGAAAAGCTGTTTCCAATGTATGAGGTTAGTGGACCCGAGTGGCCACAAATGATAGACTATGTGGATCCATGGTGCTCAGCCTAGATTGCCCCTTCACAACTGTGACAAGTTATATATAGCTACATTGAGATGTCTATCCCACCCCACATACTCCTCCTACATTGAGAGCTGAAGTCTCTGTGCCCTCCCTTGAACCTGGGTGAACCTCTATAGGTGTGTCAACCAATAAAATGCAATGGATGAAATACTGTGTGACTTCTGAGACTAGATCTTAAAAGGTGATTGACTTCTACTTCTCTCTCTCTCCCTCCCCCTCTCCCTCGTTCTTTCCTTTCCCCTCCCTCTCCCTCCCTAGTTGGTTTACCCTTGGAACCTAGGCGCTATACTGTGAGGAGGCCCAGGCTACATAGAGAGGCCACGTGTGGGTATTCTGTTCAATAGTCTCAGCTAGACTCCTAGCAAAAACTTGCATCAGCAACCAGATAAATGAGTAAACAACTTTTCAGATAATTCTTGTGCCCTGCTTTTAAATCTTCCAGCCTTGACCTCAGGCCTTGCTTTGCTCTAATTCCTGACCCAGAAAGAAAACCTGAGAGATAGTAAATGATTATTATTGTTTTAAGCTACTAAGGTTTGGAGTAACTAGCTATACAGCACTACATAAGTAATATACTCTGTAGACCAGACTAGTGTTTTCTAACCAATACAATGACTAAAGAATTATTACCCCAGCTGTGATGGGGTGCTGATGATTCTTTGTACTCTGGGAATTTCCCTTTATCAAATGACAAATTTTCCTTCATCAAAAGGAACAACATTGACCAAAATTATGCCCACCATCCCCCCTAAGCAGCCTACATTCAATGGGTGGCTAATGCAATTCTACAAAGACAAGTCCCCCCTGCCTTAGTTCACAACAACCCCAAAGGACCATCCTAACTCAAAACTAACCTTTGGGAGGAACTGAAACCTCTGTTACAAATGCATTGTAATTCTCCTTCTGCCCAATTCTGTTTCTCTTGCTCCCTTACAGATATTGCTCCTGAAAGCACACCTCCAATAACTCTTTTCCATGCAAATTCTAGTCTCAGAGTCTATTTCCCAGGGAACCTGAACTAAAACAGGGTATAGGGAGAAAGCGCGAAAGAACTAATCTGGGATGTTTATAAGGGCTGTAAATATAGGAGGATGGACTCATCTTTTCTGAAGAATGGCAGGTTAGACTAAAGCTTCATTGCCTAAAATTAGATTGTCCATAATCTATGCCATCTTTACTGTCTTTCTTCCTCACCACTGAAGACAGAGTCAGATCCTACACCCACAGATCTGTCTTAGTATGGGCAGCTATTAATTTTGTTTGAAATCTGGACTAGCAGAAAATTATAGGAATTTCCACTGTCACCAAATACTCTTCTATGATTATTTTAGCTCTGAAAGTGAAAAACAAAAATAAAAAGGAAATATGTATGTACAACATTTTTGACTCCAGAGGTAAATCACAGACTAATGACTTTAAGAGTTTTAGAAAATGCTACCAATTGCACAAAAAAAGAATTTTATCTTCATTTCTTCATAAAAGTAAGCTAATAAAAAAATTACAAAATTTTAGCATAGAGAGAAAGATAATCTTGGAGTACACTCTCTTATGAGCTATTTTTTGAGCTGAGTTTTCTAAAAAGAGCAGTGAGCATAGAATCCTACCTAAACTAGGCTTGACTCATTGGCAGTTGCTTTGGGCTTTTGAAAAAGATGATTCTGGTTAAAGTGCTGGTCAGATCCCATTACAAGTCCCAGGAACCTATTCAACTCCTTTTTGTGATGACCGCATTTGGTTATACTGAAAGTAACATTATAAACAGTGGATGGTAGACTTGTGTGGTAATAATTTTGACTTAAAAATCTGAGCTCTATGGTTGAGGTTTCATGAAAAAATTTCTTCATATCTAAGTATTAAACCAGTATTTCTCTGACATTTGTTTTTCAGATAATATTTTACAATTTAATGTAATTTTTAAAAGAAACTTGCTCCTGGCTTTGAGGAAGATGTTTTCATGTATCTTTTTTCTAATTAAAAAAATTGTATATTTTCTCTTTACAAACCTGTCTGTAACTTGCTGGATAATCTTACCGAATTACATTTAATTTTTCTGTCTTATTTTACTTCTTTATAATGCAGATAATAGCAGAGTAGCAAAAGGCTATATGAATGCTTTACAGAGAAACTTTATCTTCCAAGAGGATGTGAGGATAAATACAGAATTTATAAACCCATATTCTGTGTATTACAAACCCAGATTTTAGGACAAAAAATAGAAAAACAAAGAAAATAGATGTCTATAGATAAATAACAGCATCTAAAACCAGATATCGACCCTTACATGCATATAGTGCTTTAGAATTTATAAAGCATGTTCACATATAAGTGATTAACAGGGTAGATGTTACCATCAATTCTCTTTTTTAAAAAAACATTTTTATTGGAGTATAGTTGATTTACAGTGCTGTATTAGCTTGAGGTTTACAGAAAAGTGATTCAGCTATAAATATACATATATCCATTCTTTGTTCGTATATAAGTTATTACAGAACATTGAGCAGACCTCCTTGTGCTATACAGTAAGTACATCCTTGTTAGTTATCAGTTCTGTTTATAGTAGTGTGTATGTGCCAATCCCATCCTCCCAGTTTTTCCCTCAGTTTCCCTCTGTAACCCTAAGTTTGATTTCAAAATTGATGTTTGTTTCTGTTCTATAAATTCCTTTGTATCATTTTTATTAGATTCCACACATAAATACCATAGAATATTTATATTTCTCTGTCTGACTTCACTTAATACGATCACCTCTAGTCCACCCATGTTGCTGTGAATGGCATCATTCCATTCCTTTTAATGGCTGAGTAATATTCCATTGTTTATATGTACTAAATCTTTTTTAACCACTCCTCTGTTGATGGGCATATAGGTTGTTTCCATGTCTTGGCCACTGTAAATACTGCTCCAATGAACATTGGGGTGCATATATCTTTTTGAATTATGGTTTTCTCCAGATAGATAGCCAGGAATGGGATTGCTGGGTCATATGGTAATTTCTATATTTAGTTTTTTAAGGAACTTCCATACTGTTCTCCATAGTGGTTGTACCAATTTACATTATCACCAACAGTGTAGGCGGGTTCCCTTTTCTCTGCACACTCTCCAGAGTTTATTGTTTGTAAACTTTTTGATGATAGCCGTTCTGACTGGTGTGAGGTGATACTTCGTTGCGGTTTCGATGTGCATTTCTCTAATAATTAGTGATGTTAAGCATCTTTTCATGTGCTTTTTGGCTGTCTCTCTTCTTTGGATAAATGTCTATTTAAATCTTCTGACCATTTCTTTCTTCTTTTTAGGGATGCACCTGCGGCATGTGGAAGTTCCAGGGCCAGGGGTCAAACTGGAGCGGCAGCTGAGGCCTATGCCACAACCACAGAAATGCTAGATCTGACTGCATCCATGATCTATACCATGACTTGTGGCAATGCCAGATCCTTAACCCACTGAGTGAGGCCAGGGATTGAACCTGCATCCTCAGGGACACTAAATTGGGTTCTTAACCTTCTGAGCCACATTGGGAGTTCTGTGACAATTTTTGATTTTTTTTTTCCCTATCAATTCTCTTTTACAAATAAGAGAGCTGAAGCTTGGAGAGATCAATGTCTATTGGGTAATAACAACAGAACTGGCAACCTAGGTTTTCTGATTAGAAAGTTCAGGGATCTTTTCATCACACTAAAGTTGCCTATGAAATGCATGACAGATAACATATAAATATGTGAGTTAAAGAAAGTCTTAGAACATATTAGGGAGTAAGAAAAAGCATTCAAACATAATTTTCAGAAACATTCATATTTTTAAGTGTGTTTTTTCCCTTAAAATTTTTAGTCGACATTTATTAAATGATTTGATCACATTAAACTCTGTTTCCGAGAAATCCAAGACTATTTATCGGGAGCCTACTATGTGTCAGGTACTACACAAGATTCTTTACAGAATTAGCTCCTGTAATCTTCACAGTTACTCTGAGGTTCAACGAGGGTAAAGAACTTGCCCAGAGTTCCATAGCTTTTAAGGAGTAGCACTGGGATTTCAATCCAGGTTGTCTGAGTTCAAAGCACTTGTTACAGCAATTAATCAATCAGTTAATCCAGATGTATCTAAATGGCCCTAATTATGAGCTCATCATTGTGAGGATCTGTATAAGAGATATAAGATAGGATTCCTAGCCTCAGAGATTTTTAAACCTATATGGAGAGGTAAAAGACATTAGGATTAATTGTTAAATTGTGTGATATAAATTTGTATTCTTAAAAATATGGTCTGTGGATCAGCAGCATTTTTACTAACTAGGAGTCCAACAAGAATACAAGAATCTCAGCCCAGTACTACTAAATCGGAGCCTGCATTTTGATGAGATCCTCTGGTAACTTGCTTACACAGTAAAGTTAGAGAAGTTCTTGTACAGATCATCATTGCTACAGGAAGTAGGCAGGAGAAGTGTCGAGGAGAAGATACCTCAAAGTAGGCTTTGAAGGCAGCGGGGCTCTTTCTCTCCCTATCTTCTTTAAGTTGGCTTGTCTTTTTGAAAGTCATTTCTAGTCTGCAAAGGGCCGGGGAAGGCTACTCTAAGAATAGTTTTGGGGGAATAGAGATGTAGGTTTCTCTTTGCTTTAAGTATAAGGGAAGGATTCAGTGTGTTTAAAAGTATAAGGAAAGGAACTGAGGAGTGAAAAAGTAGGAATAGAGAACATGGATGTCACTCATACACTTACTCCACATCCCTCCCTCTCCTCTTCCCTTGCAGGATCAGCAAGGAATCACCTTAGGAGGTGGGCTGGGGGCAGAGAGATGGACCACTAGCTGGCAGTCTGTGTGTGTGTGTGTGTGTGTGTGTGCGCGCGCGCGCGCCTGTGTGTCTTTGGATGTTATACATGCATAAGCCTCCACCTCAGGACTCCTTTGGTGCTATAGGCCTAATTGGTGCGTTTTAATAATAAAGTCTCTTTTCAAATAAGCTCATACCATAAAGCTGCATTATCTTTGGTAACGCTGGTACAACTGGTCTTCAGTAAAATTTCTGTTTGCTCTAGGGACTTAAGAACATTAAATGCCTTACTCTTAACTGAGCACTATTCTAATTAGGAAGAAAAATTGCATTAGGGAGCCATGTGAATGTCTGAGAAGAATGCATTCATTCTTGATTTTGATATTTTAAAATATAGCAGATTGCAGAAATGCAGATTACGATGTGGATATAGTGTTAAAATTGCTTTTGCCATTATAAAGATAAAAATAGCTCTTGGTTCAAATTTCCTGCTGCTTCTTTCTAAATGAAGGAGTTAAATACTGAAAGGCAGGTGGATGCTGACGCTCCTTTAGAAAGAGATGAATAGGGTTGATGGCAGGAGCTACAGGGAAGCTATTGAGGCTGCAGATGCATATGCTGCCCTTACTTCCCACAAAGTTCAAAGTGGGGTGAAGCTGCCTGGGTAATTGGCTATGAAATAGCAAACCCTCTGGATGAAAATGGCCCTTGTACTTAATTGCCCATGTTCTGGGCAGCGGGTAGCCACCTGGTTGATTAGTGACCCTACCTACATTCACAACCACCCAAGTTTAAGTGCGAGTGCAATTGTTAGGACACTGGCACCAAGTTCAATCAGGGGCCTTGGAGTTTCAATCAGTACTGACCACCCCAGGTCCAGATCCCCCACCTTCCAGATCTAAGCAGATGGTCCTACAAAGCCCCAAGGCAAAAGCCCATTTTACAATTGAGCGAATGAGGACACGCATGTTTATAAAATAGCAACTACAATAGCAACAACTGTGATAAGAAAAGGGCATTTTATTTGCATAGTGCTTAATAATTTGCCAAGCGCTTTTCTTGGAATTTCTATTATGGTCTCCACAGAAAGCTTATAACATAGGACTTATAGTACCCATTTTTTCGTTGGATAAATTAAGACAGTGAAGCTAAGTGAGTTTCACAAGGCTGCACAACTATTAGGCCATAGACCAGACCTCAAATTTGGATCAGTTGGCAAAAAATTAAAGCTTTTTTCACAGTAGTATTTTACCTTAATTCTTTCCTCCCTTGCAGTTCTGCAGGACCTATTTCATGGTTTCTTCAGCCACAGAATACCTCTGGTTGGGAGATAACCATGTGTGAGCCATACATAAATTCGCATAGGCTTCTGGTCTATGAATTGGCCAATCACAATGACTGTCTTTTATTCTGTAATACTCAGCGTCATAGCTTATTCTAAAGTAGTAACAATAGCTAACACTTAGTGTGTTTCAAGTGTTGAACTAAGTATTTCATGAGTATTAACTCATTTAAGCCTTATAAAACTCTACGATGTAGGTTTTTGTTTGTTTTACTTATTCTCAACTTTATTTTTCCCAGGTTTGTTAAGTTATAATTGACATATAACATTGTGTAATTTTAAGGTATACAACTTATTGACTTGATTAATTTATATGTTGCAACATGATTACCAAGTAGTGTTAGCTAACACCTCCATCACATCGTATAATTACCATTTCTTTTTTTGAACACATAAGATCATACCATTAGCAACTTTCAAGTATGTAGTACAGTATTGGTATCTATAATCACAGTGCAGTGCATTGGATTTCCAGAACTTATTCATTTTATAACTGGAAGTTTGTAACCTATAATGAACCTCTGTGCATTTCCCCCTCAGCCCATGGTAACCACCAATCAGCTCTGATTCCACAAGTTCAGCTTTTTTTAGATTTCACATATAAGTGATATCATGCAGTATTTGTCT
Source organism: Sus scrofa (assembly GCF_054392235.1). Taxonomy (NCBI): domain Eukaryota; kingdom Metazoa; phylum Chordata; class Mammalia; order Artiodactyla; family Suidae; genus Sus; species Sus scrofa. Next base: position 123,152,074 of record NC_139401.1, read on the forward strand.
TTCTCTGACTTTGTTCATTTAGCATAATATCTTCAAGAACTATCCATGTTGTCACAAATGGCAGAATTTCATTCCTTCTAATGGCTGAATAATATTTCATCATATATCTTCTTTATCCACTCATCCATTGATGGACACTTAGGTTGTTTCCATATCTCGAGGTTGTTTCCATATCTCGACTATTGTGAATAATGCTGCAATAAATAGGGAGATGCAGTATCTCTTCAATATATTATTTTCATTTCCTTTGGATATATGGCCAGAAGTGGGATTGTTGGATCATATAATAGTTCTATTTTTATTTTTTTTTAGAAACCTCCATACTGTATTTTCCACAGTATCAATTTAGATTCCCACCAATGGTGCACAAGGTTTCCCTTCTCTCCATGTCTTCCCAAACAAATTTTTTGTGCCTTTTCTTTTTGATGACATTTATGGTATTAGGTGATATCTCATCATGGCTTTGATTTGCACCTCTCTGATAATGATGGTATTGAGTACTTTTTCATCTATCTGTTGGACATTTTTATATCTTCTTTGGAAAAATGTCTATTCAGTTCCTCTGCCATTTTTTTAAAGTCAGATTTTGTTGTTTCTATTGAGTTAAGTTCTTTATATATTTTAGATATTAATTCCTTACCTGATATTTGGTTTTCAAACATTTTTCTCTATTCTGTAAATTGCCTTTTCATCTTGTTAGTTTTTGGGTTTTTTTTTTTTTTTTGGCTGTGCAGGAGATTTTTAGTATAATGTAGTCCCACTTATTTGTTTTTACCCTTGTTGCTTGTGCTTTTGGCATCATATCCAAAAAATCATTGCCAAGACCTGTGCCAGTTGCCTCCCTATGTTTTATTCTAAGAGTCTTGCAGTTTCAGGTCTTACATTTAAGTCTGTAATCCATTTCAGGTTAATTTTTGTGAGTCACATAAAATAGGAGTCCAGTTTCATTTTTCTGCATGTGGTCATCCACTTTTCCCAGCACCATTTATTGAAGAGACTACCATTTCTACCATTTTCCCATTGAATATTCTTGGCCTTCTTGTCAAATATTAGTCGACTATAGATGGGCAGATTATTTCTGGGCTCTCAATTCTGTTCCACTGGCCTATATGTTTAGTTTTATGTCAGTAGAATACTGTTTTGATTAATGTAACTTTGTAGTATAGTATGAAATCAGGAAGTGTGATGTTTTGTACTTCTTTTCCAGGATTGCTTTAGTTATTCAGGGTCTTTTGTGGTTCCATACAAATTTTAGAATTTTTTTTCTACTTTTGTGAAAAATACCATTGGAATTTTTATAGTGATTGCCTTGAATCTATAGATGGCTTTGGTTAGTGTAGACATTTTGACAATATTCATTCTTCTGATTCATAAACATGGGGTATCTATTGTTTGTGTCTTCTTCAGTTTCTTTCATCGGTCTTATAGTTTTCAATGTAGATAGATCTTTCATCTCCTTGGTTAAATTTATTCCTAAAAATTTTATTGATTTTTTTTGCTATCGTAAATGGAATTAATTTTTTATTTCGTTTTCAGATATTTGTTAGTGTATAAAAATGCAGCTGACATCTGTGCGTTGATTTTTTATCCTGTAATTTTACCGAATTCATTGATTAGTTCTAACAGTTTTTTGTTTGATTCTTTAAAATTTTCTCTATATAATATCATATCATCTATAAATGAAGAGTAAAGACAATTTTACTTCTTCCTTTCTAATTTAGATGGTTTTTCTTTCTTTCTTTTATTTCATTGCTCTAGCTAGGACTTCTAATATTATGTTGAATAAGAGAGGTGAGAGTGGGCATTTCTGTCTTGTTCCTGTCCTGAAGGAAAAGCTTTCAACCTTTCACCACTGAGTATGATGTTAGCAGTGGGCTTGCCATATATGGTCTTTATTTTGTTAAGTTATATTCCTTCTACACTCAATTTGTTGAGAGTTTTTTTTGTCATGAAAGGATATTGTATTTTGCCAAATGCTTTTTCTGCATCTATTAAGATGATCATATGATTTTTATCTTTTATTCTATTAATATTTTTATCACATTTGTTGATTTGCATATGTCAAGCCATCCTTGCATCCCAAGGATAGATCCCATTTGATCATATGTGTGATCCTTTCAATGTGCTATTGAATTTGGTTTGATAATATTTTGTTGAGAATTTTTACATCTATACTCATCAGGGATACTGGTCTGTAGTTTTCTTGTATTTTCCTTATTTAGTTTTAGTATGAGGTAGTCCTGGCCTTATAAAATGAGTTTGAGAGAATTCTCTCCTCTTTAATTTTTTTGGAAGAGTTTGAGAAAGATTGGTGTTAATTCTTGTTTAAATGTTTGGTAAAATTTACCAGCAAAACCATCTGGTGCTAGGATTTTCTTTGTGTAGAGGATTTTGAATACAAATTCAATCTCCTTACCTGATACTGGTCTATTCACATTTCTATTCCTTCCTGATGCAGTCTTGGCAAGTTATATGTTCCTAGGAATTTATCCATTTCTTCTAGATTATCTAATTTATTGGCATATAATTGCTCATAGTAGTCTCTTAGAATCCTTATAGGTATTATTTTTTAACCCCATTTTACAGAAGAAACTGAGGCACAGATTAAATAACTTGTTCATGGTCATACAGTGACATGACCAGGATAGAAATCCAGGGAGTGTGGTCCCTGAGTCTCTGCTTTTAGAAATATGCAATGTTAATTCTTTATAGTAGAATTTGGAAATCCATTAGTCTAAGATACTTACTCCCAAAGTTGTTCCATATCAGTCTTGCAAATGCCCCAGAAGTACGTATCCATTTTGCTGAACTGGAAGTGAAAGGTGTGAGGGTAGATAGCCAAATGTAATTGCCATGTTGAGGTGAAGGGAAATAAACTAAAATTAGGGGAAAAATGGCATCTATAAGGTGCCAGATATTATATTAGTCAATTAACTTATGTCTTTCTTCTTTCATCTTTACATCACTATTATAAAACATTTTTCAGGTGAGGAAACTGAAGCTCACTGAGTATAAGTAAATTGCCTAACATAACCAGAAAGTGGCAGACCCATGATTACATCCCAGACAGTCTGATTTTAGAGCTTGGACACTTAACCACTCTATCAGTGTTACATAATTACAGTCATTAAACATTACCACTTATTGGGCACATGCCGTGTGCCAGCACTGCTTTGAATACTTTATCCTTACTAGCTCACTTAATCCTTACAGTAACATCATGAGGCCAATCTTATCATTATCCTCATTTCAAAGATTTAAAAAAACAGACACGGATCCAGTAAGTAGTGAAACCAGAATTTTAACTTCCCTCTTGCTTATATCCAAAGCTCTTTCTAATAGAGGGGAGATGGTGGAAAGCTTATCTTAGCCTGTGACCTGGCAGTGTACCCACTATTTAGATTGGTCAGGAATGCTGCTGGTTATTTGCCTAGCTGACTCTGGCAAAATCAGAAAGACGACTTTATCAAAGACTTGGATTTTCTTCTAAATGAATGGCCCAACAAAAAACAGGGTTGCTCTTCCTCATCTTGCTACACAATGGGCCACCTTGTGTCCATCTTTGGGTGCTCATGGCATCCAAAATATATTTTTCATTCATGGCTATACTAGTTACCATGTCCATAGATATGGATATATAAGTAGAAGTGTGCATAAATCATTCTTATCTGCTCCTTAAAGCAAGTTTTTCTAAGGATTTCTGTTTATTAGCCAGTTTCATTCATTTTATGCAACTGAAAGAATTTAACCTATTTTTAAAAAAAATTTTTATTGAAGTATAATTGATTTACAGTGTTACAAGTGTAACTGCAAAGTGATTCAGTTATATATACATATACATATATGTTCTTTTTCAGATTCTTTTTTTTTTTTTTTGGACCCTATGGAGGGTCCAAGGCTAGGGATCCAATCGAAGCTGTAGTTGCTAGCCTACGCCACAGCAGCAGCAACATCAGATCTGAGCCACGTCTGCGACCTACACTACAGCTCACAGCAACACCAGATCCTTATCCCACTGAGCGAGGCCAGGGATTGAACTCCCAGCCTCATGATTCCTAGTCGGATTAGTTTCTGTTTCACTACAGTGGGAACTCCTTCAGATTCTTTTCTATTATAGGTTATTATAAGATATTGAATATAGTTCCCTGTGTTATATGGTAGGTCCTTGTTGTTTATCCATTTTACATATGGTAGTGTGTATCTGTTAATACTAAATTCCCAGTTTATCCCTCCCTGCCCCCCTTTCCCCTTTGGTAACCATAAGTTTGTTTTCAAACATTGGACTCACAACACTGCATACATGATCAGTGAGGGTTCAGTTCTGTCAGTGTTTCATAGGGATGCTGTGTTTCTCCTAAGGCTGTCATAAAGAAACAAAGTACAGATCTAATTTATCTTGAGCTCAGTGAAGAATACAACTTGATCAAAATTGGCTTGTATTTTATTAGGCTTGTGACTTGCTATTTCTCAGTGCTGGCAAAGACTTTGGGTGAACAAATGTTTTACACCCGTCAAAGAAGGAACAATGTGGAAAATCAGAGATCTCACTGATCATGTATGCAGCGTTGTGAGTCCAATGTTCACAGAAGCACTATTCACAATAGCCAAGACATGGAAGCAATTCAATTCAAATCCCCATCAACATATGAATGGATAAAGAAGATGTGATATGTGTGTGTGTGTGTGTGTGTGTGTGTATATATATATATAAAACTCAGCCATAAAAACAATGAAATAATGTCCTTAGTGGCAACATGGATAGACCTAGAGATTAGCATATTAAGTCAAGTAAGTCAAACAGGAAGACAAATAGCGTATGATATAACTTGTATGTGGAATCTAAAAAATGATACAAACGAACTTTACAAAACAGAAGTAGACTCACAGATATAGAAAAAAAACTTAAGGTTACCAAAGGAGATAGTAGTGGGGGGGATGGGGAGTATATATAACTGGATCACTTTGTTGTACGCCTGAAACTAACAAAGCATTGTAAATTAACTATACTTCAATTTAAGAAATGGTTATTAAAATGCAGGCAAACATATAACTGGAAAATACAAAACAAGTACAATGCTATAGAAACAGCATTTACAGTAAACTTGGAAGTCACCTAGTCCAGTGTCCTAACCGAATGCAGGAATCTCCACTTAGTGTTCTGTACTTATTACTTCCAGTGATGGCATCTTGACCATCTCCTCAAGGCAGATACTTCATATTTGGATACCTCTAATAGTTAGAAAAATTGTCCTTATGCTGAGCCATTTTAATAGTGCATATGAAGATGATAGAAAAATATCAAACAAGCAGTTTACTAACAAAAATTTCAAGGCACTGTCTTTATGATGAGCAACTCATATTAAACCAGTTTAGGGAATTTCCATCATGGCGCAGTGGAGACGAATCTGACTGGGAACCATGAGGTTGCGAGTTTGATCCTGGCCTTGCTCAGTGGGTTAAGGATCTGGCTTTGCCATGAGCTGTGGTGTAGGTCCCAGATGTGGCTTGGATCTGGCATTGCTGTGGCTCTGGCGTAAGCTGGCAACTGTTACTCCAATTAGACCCCTAGCCTGGGAACCATATGCCATGGGTGCAGCCCTAAAAAGCAAAAACAAAAACAAAATGATACCACTTATATCTGGAATCTAATATATGGCACAAATGAACTTTTCCACAGAAAAGAAAATCATGGACTTGGAGAACAGACTCGTGGTTGCCAAGAGGGAGGGGGAGGGAGTGGGGTGGATGGGGAGCTTGGGGTTAATAGATGCAAACTATTGGCTTTGGAATGGATTAGCAATGAGATCTTCCTGTGTAGCACTGGGAACTATGTATAGTCACTTATGATGGGGCATGATAAAGTGAGAAAATAGAATGTATATATGCATGTATAACTGGGTCACCATGCTGTACAGTAGAAAAAAAAATGTATTGGGGAAATAATTAAAAGAAAAGAAAACAAAAAACAGTTTAATTTCCTTCTGTGACAGAATTTCAGGTCTTAAATAAAGAGGAGAGAAATCAGTGTAGGACACATCTGGACTTCACTAAAGCTTTGTGGATCTGCAAGACCTTTCCATTGATGAGTTAGGGATATCAGGCCTGGGTTGTACTATTAAATGAATCTTATTCCAAGGATACTAAATGATGCTTTGGGAGGGAATTGGAATAGCATATTCCAAAGACAACATAGTTTTCTCACAGAGCTTTTAATTTTTTCCTACAAAGTCTGGAATGAGAAAAATAAGAGGATTCCTACTAAATCTGCAAAAGATACCACATTGGGAAATAGGACTGGAGGGTAAGGGAAATGAAAGCTGAAAATTCCTTCAAGGCAAGAGCAAAATCCAAGGTGACCTTGACCAATTAGAAAAATGGTCTGTCAGAAAGAGGCTGATGTTTGATGTTCAACAGGGACAGTACTGGGAAATCCATGTGCTTCCCAAATCCAAACCACATGATTACCTGCTGTGGAATGGCTGGTGAAACCATCACTCTGAATCACACCTTGAAAAAATGGAAATAAGACAGGGCCATTGTTTAAAGGGCTAGTAGGGTCTGTGTTTTGTGAACAGAGTTATGATGTACAAAAGCCAGGAAATAATTATACTGCCCTATATTCTGCACTAATAGGGACTTTATTAGATACACTCCAACATTCAGCATATTGGTCTTCATATAAAACATGGAAGTAGAAAATCTGGAGAGACTATCAAGGTAAAATGTATAAAAAACATTACATGATACTATATATAGAAAACCCTAAAGGCTCAATACAGAAACTACTAGAACTGATAAATTCAGCAAGGTAGCAAGATACAAGATTAACATACAGAAATTGGTTGCATTTCTTTACACCAACAGTGAAATATCAGAAAGGGAATGTAAAGAATTAATCCCTTTTAAAACTATATAAAATATAAAATACTTAGGGATAAATGTGACCAAGGAGGTGAAAGAGTTATATACTGAAAACTATAAAACCTTAATCAAGGAAAAGAAATGGAAAGCTATCCCATGCTCTTGGATTAGAAGAATTATTATTGTTAAAATGGCCATACTACCCAAAGCAATCTACAGACTTAATGCAATCCCCATCACATTACCTGCGACATTTTTCACAGAACTAGAACAAATAATTCTAAAATTTATATGGACCCATAAAAGACCAGGAATTGCCAAAGCTATCGTGAGAAAAAAGAATCAAGCAGGAAGCATAACCCTCTTAAGACTTTAGACAATAGTACAAAGCTATAGTAGTCAGAACAGTGTGGTGTTAGCAGAAAAACAGATATATGGATCAATTAAACAGAATAGAGAGCCAAGAAATAAACTCCACACCTATGATCAATTAATCTTCAAAGAAGGAGGCAAGAATATACAATAGGAAAAAGACAGTCTTCTTCAGCAAGCGGTGTGGGAAAGTTGAGCAGCTGTATGTAAATCAGTGAAGTTTGAACATAGTCCCACACCACACACAGAATAAACTCAACATGGCTTAAAGACTTAAATATAAGACATAACACTGTAAAACTCCTATAAGAGAACATAGGCAAAACATTCTCTGACATCAACCTTACAAATGTTTTCTTAGGTCAGTCCTCCGAAGCAAGGGAAATAAAAGCAAAAATAAACAAGCAGGACCTAATCAAACTTATAAGCTTTATGTATAGCAAAGGAAACCATAAACAAAATTAAAAGATAGCTTATGGACTGGGAGGAAAAATTTGCAAATGGTGTGACAAAAAAGGGATTAATATCCAAAATATACAACTCAGTAACAACAACAAACTCTAAAGAACCCAATCTATAAAAGGGCAGAAGACCTAAATAGACATTTATTTAAAGAAGACATACACATGGCCAATAGGCACATGAAAAGATGCTCAATATTGCTAATTATTAACTAGAGCACACAACATAGCTAATTATTAGAGAAAAGCAAACCAAAACTACAATGAAGCATCGCCTCACACTAGTCAGGATGGCCATCATTAAAAAGTCTGCAAATAACAAATTCTGGAGAGGGTGTGGAGGAAAGGGTACCCTCCTACACTGTTAGTGGGGAAAGTAAATTGGTGCAACCACTTTGGAGAGCAGTATGGAGGCTGTTCAAAAACTAAAAACAAAGTCGCAGTGTGATCCAACATTCCCACTCCTGGGTATATATATATATGGACAAATAAATCTGAAGAGAAACATGCACCCCTAAGTTCATTGCAGCAGTATTTACAGTAGCCAAGACATGGAAACAACCTAAGTGTCCATCAACAGATGAATGGATTAAGAAGACTTGCTAATATATGCAATGGAATAATACTCAGCCACAAAAAAAGAACAAAATAATGTCATTTGCAGCAACATGGATGCAATTAGAGATTCTCATACTAAGTGAAGTAAGTCCAAAAGAGAAAGAAAAATACAATATGATATCACTTACATGTGGAATCTAAAATATGGCACAAAAACAGAAACAGACTCACAGACGTAGAGAACATACTTGTGGTTGCCAATTGGGAAGGAGGAGGGAGTGGAATGGACAGGGAGTTTGGGGTTGGTAGATGAAAACTATTACATTTAGAATGGATAAGCAATGAGGTCCTACTGTACAGTATAGGAAACTATATCCAATCTCTTGGGGTAGAACATGATGGAAGATAATACAAGAAAAAGAATACATACATGAATATATATATATATATATATATATATATTCATTCATATATATATATATATGAATGACTGGGTCACTTGGCTGTACAGCAGAAATTGGCACAACACCGTAAATCAACTATACTTTAATAAAAATGTATCAAAATCAGCTAAGATAAAATAATTGCTTACATGCAGATGCTTAATTATAGAATTTAAAATAGTTAATGCACCTCTGTACATTTACCTTGGATTCTGACACTTTGGATTCTTACAAAAAGCCTATGGTGATTTTGTCTTGTGTAAAAATTCTATTTATTTACCATAGATATTAAAGATAACTTTCTTGGGAAAAAAGTAACTAAGAGCATTTCCATAAAATTAAAAAGTAGATAATAGAGGTCTAAGACAAAAAATGCTCAAAAGCAAAGGCTACCCTTGACCATGGTTGCTCTGGTCACCTCATTGCCATATTTTCCAAAAGAAGGAGAAGAAGTTGTTTTTAATTAACCATGAATTGAGCAAACCTATTCTGCTTCAACTATGTCAAATCAAGGTCTTTGCTTATGATCTTAACTAGTAGTCAGCATATTTTTTTCTGTAAAGTCCCAGGGAGCAAACATTTTAGGCTTGGAAAGTCACATGATCTGTGTGCACTACTCAGTTCTGCAGTTGGAGCCCCAAAGCAGCCTGGGATAATATGCAAATAAATGAGAGATGCTGTGTTCCAATAAAACTTTTTCTTTCATCCTTTTGGGGCCGCGCCCATGGCATATGGAAGTTCCCAGGCTAGGGGTTGAATTGGAGCTGTAGTTGCCAGCCTACTCCACAGCCACAGCAACATGAGATCTGAGCTGCGTCTGTGACCTACACCACAGCTCGTGGCAATGTCGGATCCTTAACCCACTGAGCAAGGCCAGGGACCCACGTCCTCATGGATACTAGTTGGGTTTGTTAACCACTGAGCCACGATAGGAACTCCAAAACTTTAATTATACTAAAAAAAAGAAACATTCACTCCAGTGTTCATAGCAGCACTATTCACAGTAGCCAAGACATGAAAACAACTTACATTTCCATTGACAAATAAAAAGTTAAAGAAAATGTTTTACGTATATACAATGGGATACTACTCAAACATAAAAAAGAACAAAATAATGCCATTTGCAGCAACATGGTTGGATCTAGAGATAATCATACTAACTGAAGTAAGTCAAAAAGAGAAAGACAAATACTATATGATATCAGTTATATGTAGAATCTAAAATATTACACAAATGAACTTATCTGTGAAACAGAAATAGACTCACAAATATAGAGAACAGATTTGTGGTTGCCAAGGGGGAGGGGGAAGGGAGTGGGATGGACAGGGAGTATGGGGTTGGTAGATGCAAACTATTACATTTAGAATGGATAGACAACAAGGTCCTACTGTATAGCACAGGAAACTATATTCGGTATCCTGTGATAAACCATAATGGAAAATAATATGAAAAAAACATGTGACCAAACGTAAACAGTTTGTTCCAAATTTGGCTTAAGCTGTTTCTTAAGTTTGGTCACATGCTTTTTAGATAAGTGACAGTGGAAGAAAATATTTGGTGCTAAATGATGTGTCCTGTTCTATAGTAGCAATTATCACACTCATAGCTAATCTGGGCTGTTACACAGTAGGTACCCAGTGACTGTGTATTGTGTGAAAGAATGGGAAGAGGAAGTTGCCTCATTTTTTTCAAATCTGGGATCCTCTCTGTCAAAATCAAAATATAAGAATGCTATGCAGAAGAATATGACTGAATATAAACTGTAAGTTGCCTAATGCCTGAGGAATTTGGAGGAATCTCTAGAAGTACACTTAGAAGAAAGGGAAGATGTAAATCTACAGCAACTATGGATGTCTCTAGTTGGTGACATGATAATATGATTTAAAATAATTATTTGTTTTGCTAATAACTCACCTTAATTAATCTGTCTGAATATGTCTGAGTACCTTGCATGGTACCCAGTACATACTAGTTATTGTTTTATGAATTTCAGAATATTTCTTAAATTAAAGCAATTATACTGTCATTGATTTCCCTGATTCAGCATTGACATTTCATGCTGTGCTCTGAAGTCTACTGAGAACATTAAGAATTCACTCAACTAACCTCCAAAATATGGAGTCCAGTGGCTGTCCAGTTTAACTCTTGGGAACTGTTCAATTTGAAAATTTACTGAAACGCTTTCCCTAAACACTAAGATCAGGTATAAAGCAAGAATATTCCCTCTCATCAGCCTCTTTCAGCGTGATAGTGGAAGTCCTTGCTAATGCAATTAGGCAAGAAAAGGAAATAAAACATATAAGGTTTAGGAAGGAAGAACTAAAACTGTCTTTGTTCACAGATGATACAATTATTTATGTAGAAAATCTGAAAGAATCAGCAAAAATACTCTTGAAACTAATAAGTGACTATAGTAAGGCTGCAGGACACAAGGTTAATATATAAAAATTAATTGTTTTCCTATATGTAAGCGTTGAATAAGTGGAATTTGAAATTAAAGGATCAATAACATTTACATTAGCACCCCAAATAGTGCAAAACTTAAGTATAACTCTAACAAAATATGTATAAGAGCTACAAAACATTTACATTAGCACCCCAAATAGTGCAAAACTTAAGTATAACTCTAACAAAATATGTATAAGAGCTGTGGAACACTATAAAACTCTGATGAAGAAATTGAAGAACTAAATAAATGGAGGGCTATTCCATGTTCATGAATAAAAATACTCGAAATTGTCATGATGTCACGTCTTGATTTATAGATTCCCAACTTGATTTATAGATTAAACACAATCCTAAAGAAAATCCCAGAAAGTTATTTTATGGATATTGGCAAACTCTTTCTAAAATTTATATAAAGAGGCAAAATACCCAGAATAGCCAACTCAATATTGAAGGAGACAAAGTCAAAGGATTGACATGACATGACTTTAAGACTTACTACAGCAATCAAGATAGTGTGGTATTGGTCAAAGAAGAGACAAATAATCAGTGGAACAGAATTGAGAGTCCAGATGTAGACCCACTTAAACATAGTCAGCTGATCTTTGACAAAGGCACAAAGGCAATAGAATGGAGCAAATGCAGTCTTTTCAACAAATGGTGTTGGAACAACAGGAAATCAGTATGCAGAGAACAAATTTACACACATACCTTACATCTTTCATAATAATCATCTCAAAATAGATCGTAGACCTAAATGTAAAACACAAAATTACAAAATTCCTAGATGATAACATAGAATACCTAGATGACTTGGGTATGGATGATGGCTTTTTAGATACAACACAAAGGTCATCATCCATGAAAGAAATAATGATAAGCTGGACATTATTAAAACTTTAAAAATCTGCTCTGTGAAAGACAATGTCAAGAGAGTTAAAAGACAAATCACATACTAGGAGAAAAATTTGCAAAAGACATGTCTGATAAAGAACTATTATCCAAAATATACAAAGAACTCTGAAAACTCAATGATAAGAAAACAAACAACCTGATTTTCTTTCTTTTTTTTTTTTTTAATTTTTGGCTATGCCCATGGCATGCAGAGGTTCCCACGCCAGGGACTGAACCTATGCCACAGCAGTGACAACACCAGATCCTTAACCTTTAGGCCACAGGGGAACTCCAACAGCCTGATTTAAAAAAATTTTTTTTACTACTCAAATGAATTTATAACATCTGTAGTTGTATAATGATCATCACAACCCAATTTCACAGGATTTCCATCCCACAACCCAAGCACATCCCCCCACCCCCCAAACTGTCTCCTCTGGAGACCGTAAGTTTTTCAAAGTCTGTGAGTCAGTATCTGTTCTGTAAAGAAGTTCAGTCTGTCCTTTTTTCAGATTCCACATGTCAGTGAAAGCATTTGATGTTGGTGTCTCATTGTATGGCTGACTTCACTTAGCATGATAGTTTCTAGGTCCATCCATTTTGCTAAAAATGCTGGCATTTCATTCCTTTTAATGGCCGAGTAACATTCCATTGTGTATATGTACCACATCTTCTGGATCCACACTCCTCTGTCGATGGACATTTAGGTTGTTTCCATGTCTTGGCTATTGCACATAGTGCTGCAGTGAACATCGGAGTACATGTGTCTTTACAAGTCATGGTTTTCTCTGGATAGATGCCCAGGAGTGGGATTGCTGGATCAAATGGTAGTTCTATTTTGAGTTTTCTGAGACTTTCCACAGTGGTTGCACCAACTTACGTTCCCAGCAACAGTGTACTAGGGTTCCTTTTTCTCCACACCCTTTCCAGCACTTGTTGTTTGTAGACTTTTTGATGAGGGCCATTCTGGCTGGTCCAACAACCTGATTTTTTAAAACAGACAAAGACAGGAATTCCCGTTGTGGCTCAGCAGAAAAGAATCTGACTAGCATCCACGGGGATGTAGGTTTGATCCCTGGCCTTGTTCAGTGGGTTAAGGATCTGGCAGCGTGAGCTGTGGTGTAGGTCGCAGATGTGGTTCAGATCCCACATTGCTCTGGCTGTGGTGAAGGCCCGTGGCTGCAGCTCTGATTCAACCCCTAGCTTGGGAACCTCCATGTGCCATGGGTGCTGCCCTAAAAAGACCAAAAAATAAAAATGGTCAAAGACATTAATAGACTCTCCAAAAAGATATACAGATAGCAAGTAAGCATATATAAAAAAATGACCCAAATTTTATGTCATGAAGGGAATGAAGATTAAAAGAAAAATGAGTTACTACACACATACTACAATGGCCAAAAACTGGAACACTGACACTAGCAAATGCTGGTAGGTATGTGGAGCAATGAAAAGTTTCATATATTGCTGGTGAGAATGCAAAATGGTACAGCCACTTTGAAGACAGTTTGGAAGTTTCTTATAATTCTAAACATGGTCTTAGCATATGATCCAGCAGTCTCTTGCCTTAATATTTACTCAGAGGAATTGAAATTTACATTCACACAAAAACCTGACATGGGTGTTTATAGTGGTTTTATAAATCATTGTCAAAACTTGAGAACAACCAAGATGCCCTTCAGTAGTTGAATTGATAAATAAATGATGGTATATACAGACATTGCAATATCATGCAGTACTTAAAAGAAATGAGTTTTTGAGCAATGAAAAGACATGAAAGAACCTTAAATGTTACCATATTACTAAACGAAGAGGCCAGTATGAGAAGGCCACATATATTATAATTCCAACTATAGAACACGCTAGAGAAGACGAAGCCATGGAGACAGTAAAAAGACTAGTGGTTATAGAGGGGAAGGTTGAATAAGCAGCGCCTAGAGGATTTGAGGGGCAGTGAAAATACTCGGTATGATACCATAATGTTGGATGCATGTCGTTATACATTTGTCTAAATCCATGGAATGAACAATACCAGAAATGAATCCTAATGTAAATTTAGACTTTGGGTGATTATAATTTGTCAATGTAGATTTATCAGTTGTAACAAATGCAGCACTCTGATGAGTATTGTTGAAAATCAGAGAGACTATGTATGTATGAGCTCTTTTGAAAATCTCTGTGAACTTAAAACTACTCTACAAAAATAAAGTCCTTAAAAAATTCTACTGAATTTAAGGTTCCATGAGTCAATTTGAGGGAATTTCCACCATTAATCCTTCTCAAACAATGGAAGTCAGTACTTTCTTGATATGTCTAATATTAGAGGATGCTAGAAGTTCTTGGATTTAGCAGTGATATTCAGCTAAATGGTAAATTTTTTGATGTCTTTATAACTAATGAGAGCTATCCTAGGTGCCTGTGATAACTATACTTATTCAAGGTAGAGTTATAGATGACAACATTGTAAATCAGGAGGAGATACTTTTAGTTGAAATAAAAAGAAGTTTTGATGCTTCATAATGTAAATTTCAGCTAGGTTGAGTTGATGATTGGCAGGTGTAAATGACCGGTCTGTGAGGAAGGGCACATTTCCTTCACCACTACACCCAGCTAGCTGGCTGAAATGTGGCTGTTTATCCCCAGTGAAAGGAAGAGTCCTTGAGCACTGGTTGCAGTATACTCTGCTATTAAATGAACTCTGGATGAGATATCTGAAGAGGAAATTCCTTTAAAAATTTTTTTTTTATTTTTTGTCTTTTTAGGGCTGCACCTGCAGCATATGGAGGAGATTCCCAGGCTGGGGTCAAATTGGAGCTGCTGCTCCTGGCCAATGCCAGAGCCATAGCAACACCAGATCCACGCTGCCTCTGTAACCTACACCACAGCTCTGGACAACAGTGGATCCTTAACTCACTGAGCGAGTCCACGGATCGAACCTGCAACCTCATGGTTCCTAGTCAGATTTGTTTTGTTGCGCCACGATGGGAACTCCTACAAAACTACTTTGTGTGTGTGTGTGTGTGTGTGTGTGTGTGTGTGTCTTTTGTCTTTTTAGGGCCGCACCCATGGCATATAGGGAGGTTCCCAGGCTAGGGGTCAAATCAGAGCTACAGCTGCTGGACTACACCACAGCCACAGCAACGATAGATTTATGCCGTGTCTGCAACCTACACAACGGCTCATGGCAACTCCGGATCCTTAACCCACTGAGCGAGGCCAGGGATCAAACCCAAAACATCATGGTTCCTAGTTGGATTCGCTTCCACCGTGCCATGATGGGACCTCCCAAAACTACTTTTATTTTACACCCACAGTATTTTCTTGAGGTAGTAAGCTCCAGAATATAGCTTCCCATTTTGTAAAGTAATGGATCCACTTTGCATTCTAAGCCGCTGCTTTTTCTTTCTCCAAACTATAAATTGTCCTCTCCAGTTCTCTGACACTGACTCTTGCTAGTTTTGGTGAACAAGTTCATGTTCATATTAACCGCAATGCTTGTTCACTGCTACAGTCCCATATGTCTGGTTTATAGTGTGTAGTTGATGAATTGTTGATGCACGAACAAAGGATTCTCTATAAATAGAATAATTACACCTAATCCCAAGGGTTGTTGTAGGGATTAAATGAAAGTATGTACTGCCAAGTGTCTAAGATGCCCATCTTATAGTTAGCACTAAGTTAATGTCCCAGGTATTCTTACTCACTGACTTAGCACCTTCTCTGCCACTGTCCTCCATTTCCGTCGTATTTCTCCAACTTTCTGGCTCACACTACCACCAAACACTCTTATCTTCCTGATCTTGCCACTTGGAGTTCATTTCCCCTTCCTCTGCACTTTCACAGAATTCTAGAATATTATTGATTTCATTCTGCTTTATGCTACAAGCTGTAAACTCACTCTTTTGTAATCTGTTCCGTGAACTGGGGCTGAGACTTTGCAAACCACTTTTCTGCTAGGCTGGGGAGCTCTCTGTTACACTTTGCCATTAGGGGTGGCAAGAGAGAGACTGTGAGGCTAGAGAAGGAAGAAGGCACCTGATCCTTTGTGTTTGCTCTCAGTGGTCTTCCTGCTTTCTTGCTAATCCCATAAGCATCACCCCAACCTTGCTTCTTCTCCCTTAGAGCAGTCGTTCTTTCTGTGGCCCCAGTTAAATCTAGTTTGCAGTTTTCCAACAGTTGCAAAACAAGTTTCATTGCATTCCCTTTAACTTCACTGACTCTTGACCCCAAAGACATCATTACTAACCAGTACCCTTTCCTCAGAGACTGGCATCCCAAATGCACAGGGCACCTTCTTTTAGCTCAGAGACAGCAGCCCCAGCTGAGCAGCACTCTGTCCTCAAATATTTCAATTTGAGCTCTGTGCCTCCCTCTTCCTTGATTCAAAATCTCAACGGTTCCAACTTTTCCCTTTGTTCCCCCATTCCTATCGGTAATAGCTACTTTCTGCAGTCCTACATCCGTGGTATATTAGCATTCTCATTTTCTCTTTATCAGTCATCTAGGCAACTACTTTAGGCCTAGTTAATTCTTTATACTAAATTCTCTCTGCTCAAATAACTGGTGTGGTTTCTGTCTCTGACTAGACCCTGACCATTGCAAAGGGGTTAGTTACAGGAATAATTCCACCATTTTCCTTGAACTTCTAGAGGGTGAGACATTTCTTATTTATCCTCACTTCATTTCTCCCAACTTCCACCATACCTGCCATATTTCATATGACATCTGACATATAGCCAGTGTTTAATTAATATTTGTTAATTTTTTTGTTGTTGACTTGATTTGGTGAAACCAAAACAACTGTTTCATTCTGGTACATCTCAGCCTGAATCATGAATGAAATACCTTTTTTTTTTTCAGACAAACAAATGAACTCAAAGATATGAAAGAAAAATCGTTGATCTGAAATGTATCCATTAATGATCCTATTAAATCTGACTTTCTCAAAGTATAGTCCTGGAACCACATCACAATCTATTCAGAAAAAAAAAAAAAACAAAACGTTTTCCAGATGATTCTTAGAAACACTATAAAATTTGGCTTGGAATAATTTGGAGTCCATATATACGGCATACTCACACATCTCTGGATCTTCGTAGAAATTCTTTCCTCATTCTTAAAACATGCCTCACCCTCTTTCTTTGAGACCTCCTTTATTTCCAAGGCAAGGATCAGTGCCCCATCCCTGTGCTCCCACACCACCCATCTTCATATCCCTTCCTTATGACAGTCATTGCATGGATTGTCATTGATTCTGCTTTCCTACTTGACTTCCTTGAGGTCAGGGCTAAGTCTTTCATTCCTGTATATCTATAGAAAGTATATAGTAAACACTGAGTGTTTTTTGAGAAGCAAATTACTTAATGATTCATGTCATCAATACTCCTGGGGATTTTTACAAAAATATTAAATAAGCTCTAATGTTGATCTTGGACTCATATCATTTATTCTTCTCCACAATTTGTTTTTATTCTTTCTTTCATCTTTAAAAAATTTCTTACCATTATTGCTAATTTGCATTTACTCTACAGATACCCTTTCCTCTAATAACTAAGGATTATTAAAAATAGCCTATTAAAGGAACTTTTCAAAATATGTTTATTGCTATATTTATTCTAATTATTATATAGAAAAAAGTAACTGAGCTTATGGGGGAAAACAATAAAAGAGCCCCACTTTTAGATGGCCTGTCTTATGTTGGTTCCTACGACAACCTAGATCTGAGTTGGTGACAGCAGACATCAAATAAAGTATACAGAGATGGAATTTCAGAGAAAGATTATGTTAACAGCAATTTCTAACTCTATGAGAAAGTGCATAAATTCATGGGCTGGCAAGGAAAATTGTCTCCCCTGACTCTTTTGTGGTATAATGAGGACCTTCTACTTATTTTTAAAATGAAGCCTTTAGAAGCTAGCAACAAAAAGGGATCATTTTTATTTTTATGAACAGATATTTTAAATCATTTTTCCAAGTTATAGAAGATTTTAATATTTCTGTAGCTTCATTTTTCAGTCTCTGGATATGTACAGTTCTTTGAAAATTAAAGGGATGTATAGAAATGCAAATGTTGTAGATTATAAAATGATACAAAAGGACTGTCTGCTAAATTGATTTCAAGGCTATAGGGTACATTGTATGCTTAGACAAAAGAAAACTGGAAGTTAACAAAAAAGGATATATTTAGGTAAAGAACTTAACACACAGAAGTGGGAATGGATACCTAGCTTAATAAAAATGAATTTGTATATAATTCAGACATCAGATTGTTCAATTTAATTATCCACATTCTTAGTATATATTTTTTACTCTCAAACTGCAAAAGCTGTAAGAAATAGCACTTTTATTTCAAATGGGGGACAATGTGAGAGATCCTAATACAGCTATAGTACAAAAAGGAATTCATGGCATACATGTTATATTACGAGTGAATTCAGGGTCAGTAAGAGAATATATACTGATTAAGGGGTTCTACATATATAAACCAAGCCTATGTTATTGGAATTAAGATTATGCTGACAGAGGAGGATTTAAAAACTTGTCAGAGGTCTCACGAAGAGAGAAGGTGGCAACACGTATTAAAGAGAACAATGATTAGTTTTAGGGAGTGCTGATAAAATTTAAAAAGAGAGTGAATACCAGTTTATCTAGAGTCTAAATTTGTATTTTAAATTACCCTCCCTCCTCCTTCTCTCTATCGTCACCTTTCTGGAGAGAAATGCTTTATTTGCACACTCTTTTCATTTATAAATGGAAAGCCAAAGTGGGTTCTAGACTTGAAGCATTTTGGAATGTGAGAGTAATCTTTTACATTGAAGAGTGGAGACAAGCTATTTCTCCTGGCTCTAGATTTCATAACTAAGTCAAACCCGTCAGCCTGCCATTTGCCAAATGGAGAGCTCCTCAGAAAAGGACTCATATGTCTCAGCAGAGACCAATGACCAATACTAAAAAACCTGCCCATTATACAGCTATTTCAAACCCAGTCAACTAATTCATCTTAAAATCATAACATCTGGATTTCCCATTGTGGCTCAGAGGCTTAAGAACATGACGTAGTATCCATGAGGATGTGGGATCAATCCTTGACCTTGCTCAGTGGGATAAGGATCCAGCGTTGCTGAAGGCTGTGGTGTAGGTCACAGATGCTGCTTGGATCTGGCATTGCTGTGGCTGGGGCATAGGCTGGCAGCTGCAGCTCTGATTCAACCCCTAGCCCGGGAACTTCCATATGCAGTGGGTGCGGCCATAAAAAGAAATAAAAAATTACAGCAACAGATTGGTTCTTTATAATTCACCAAATCCTCTATTACTTTGTTTCCAACTTCCTAAGAGAGTTTTTCTCCCATTTTACTCTCATTATTAATTCATTTGAGCATTATTCTCTCCACAGCCATCGCGGTCTTGGCTCTTGCCTCTTGCCTCAATTATCCCATCTAGTTTATTCTGCCTATTGTTAATTTTAAAAACAGGCCAACTTATTGACCAGTTATTATGTTTTAAAGCAGCATGCTGAATGCTGCTCCACAGGGAGAGGAACACTAAGATGAATGAGACATCTGACTTCAAAGGAGTTTATAATTGTATGGTAGAAGAAGACATTTTAAACTGTTATGACAGTGAGCTGGGTTTGAAGAAGGGGAGAAAAGAAAGGGGCCGGTTGCAAATATCAGATTATTGTGGATATCTAACTCTCCAACACTCAAAATGAAATAATGATGGTGTGATGTTCTCTGAGTAGTGATCTATTATTATTATAACCCCCGCCCACAGTAGTATTAATTGATTGGCATACTAAAATGACATACTCAGATGCTTCTGAGTGATGTTGATAAACAAGTCCCTTTGACAAACTAGACAAACGCAATTGGTGGTTGGTTGGGAATAGGTCATAATAAAGATTCTCTCTGGAACAATGGAAATGTATTTGGAAATCCTGGGCCTGTATTTTCCTTTCTCCGTAACAAGTGCCTGGTTAAAAGTCAATAGCCAGAGTTTATTTTCTCCAAGTACTAACTTCCACAACTTTTCTGGTGGTTTTGTATTCAGCTAGCTTTGACATCTTTGTATTGTTGCAAGAAATAAGTCACAAAGAGGTTCAGATGGTATATATTAGCTTATTAAACCCATATGACTCCAGGGGCACATTTTCTAGGAACTCAGAAACTCCTGCAGGTTTTGAGAACCTGCAGAATACAGTACAGGATTTCAGCCTGTCAGCTAATGGCACTCTAAATATCACTGATTATTTTCTTTTTTAATGCCAGTATTAACAATTCAATCAACCATCTAACTGAAAGGATAGGTGATAGAATGTATGACTGACTGCGTTACCAAAACTTTGCACAGCAGATCCGAGAACACCTTCCCTAATGAGTGAAATGTCAGACCCTAATAGCTGGTTGGTTTGGATATGACAATCAGAAATGAAGTAGTTTAAAGGATTGTTAATTTTCAAAACCCCGATTAGGGGTCAGGATGAGACTTGGAAGAGATCTGTAATAACAGCGTGCTTTGGGGCAACGTCCTTGCCTAACACAATGGGATATCCATTAGCTGCCAGTGTAGGGCTTCCTTTGCAGAGTGACTGCAATCTCTGAAAATTGCAAGGATATTCTTTGTCAATGGAAGTACAGGTAATCTTTTCAGGGTGTTAAATTCTGGGGTATGTGGAGGGAGGAGGATAGGGGTGGCAGGACACACTAGTGTGGCATAACGAGGGCAGCCTTTTTTTCTAGTGATCTTGTCCTGTGTATGCTTGTTTAATAATTTTCCTATCCTGTTTTTTCCATTTGGCAGCAATGCCATGCTAATACGCTAAAGCCAATACAGAAGGGGGGAGGATGGAGAGAGACATTTTACTATTTATCAGTATATAGAGATTGATTCTTTAATTATTTTGCAGAGGGAGCAAGAAAAGCACTATCTCTGTTCCTAGTGTCTTTCAGTAATTTGATGGGAGTAGCCTTTGTTGGTTTTCCTAGACATTCTCTGGAGGCCGTTTATTTAAGACTGTACCTAACACAGTGCATATTACACAGTAGGAACTTGGGAATGACTTGTGAAAAATGAAAGCAGTTTGAA
Organism: Sus scrofa; assembly: GCF_054392235.1. Lineage (NCBI taxonomy): Eukaryota > Metazoa > Chordata > Mammalia > Artiodactyla > Suidae > Sus > Sus scrofa. The sequence goes on from NC_139401.1 coordinate 123,173,193, forward strand.
ATGTACAGTAAGACAAATGGTTCATGCACTTAATATCTGAAGGGAAGGAAATAAATGAGAAATCCATCCAGGAATCTCATCCTGCATTAATATTTTTAAGATATGTGATCCTTCTCATCACAAGGAAATTTTTTTCTTTTGTTTTTATTGTGTCTATCTGAGATGATGGATGTGAACTAAACCTATTGTAATCATTTCTCAATATATGTAAATCAAACCATCATACTGTACATCTTAAACTTATATAATGGTGTATGTCAATTATTTCTCAATAAAATCGGGGGAAAATACATGTATGCAAACAGTGCTACTCATTCAGCCAAAGTGTGCTCTAGAAATCATTCCTACAGTGATAGCTTGCTAGAGTGAATGAAACTACTCATATGAATGATACAGTCTTTCAACTCATGTGGAAAAATATAGATATGTAATTAAAATGGTAACCACTAAAACCTTTGAAACATCTTGGGCTCATTTGGATTTGGGCCAATTGATCCATCTATGAAGTAACATCTATTCTTAGTTCCAGATCATGAGCTTTCTGTGGTATATATAGAAGGATATAATTGAGATTCAAACCATTCATCCCGGTATCAGTTCATTTATTCAACATACTTTAACTTCTACATTGGATGAATTGCTGTGCTTAGAGTAGTGGAATACTTTCTTTTCTTTCCTTTTTGGTATTTTTTATTTCTGACTTTAATATGATAGTAATAATTAATCCTTCATATGAAGCTATTTTCTTTTCTTTTCTTTTTTTTTTTTTTTTTGTCGTTTGTCCTTTTAGGGCCGCACCTGTGGCATGTGGAGGTTCCCAGGCTAGGGGTCTAATCAGAGCTGCAGCTGCCAGCCTACGCCAGAGCCACAGCAACACCAGATCCGAGCTGCGTCTGCGACCTACACCACAGTTCATGGCAGTGCCCAATCCTTAACCCACTGAGTGAGGCCAGGGATCAAACCCGAAACCTCATGGTTCCTAGTTGGATTCGTTTCCTCTGTGCCAAGATGGGAACTCCTGAAGCTATTTTCTCTTGGATGGAGTAGAAGAGGGAAAAAATGATTTGGTGAATTCTAGTCAACCAGCAGTAAAATAATGACAATGGGATACTTTCTTAAGGGCAGTATGCGTACCTATTTTTTCCTACCTTGTATACCCAGCATCTAGCATAATACATAAAATATATAGCATACACTTAATTGATGCTTGTTTAAAAGTGAGTGAATGAATGAAAGAGGGAGGTGACAAAGAGAACTAATTATAAAGCCAGAAAAAGGGAAACAAATAGGATAAGCTTAGTGCTGTGGATACCAAGGGAAAAATGCAGTTAGCCCCAGCTTGGGTGAAGTTGGTCAAGGAAGGCTTCAGGTATAATATAACATTTGAATTAATGATTTTGGAATGAATAAGGTAAGACAGGAAAAACCTACAGAAGAGGAAGTACATTCAAGGCTACAGTAACATCACAGACAAAGATGACAGCAGTGTAAAAGTGTATGCCATATTTTTAGGCATTGTGAGAATGCAGGATGGTTGGAAGGGTGTCATGATGGATGGGGCTGGAAAAGAAGGGCAATATCAACTCACATAAGGTTCTGAATGTCCTACTACAAAGTTGTTCTCCATTGAAGATTTTAGAAGAGAGTGATAGGATTCAACCTACTAAGGCCTTTTTAAGCACTCATTAAGTGCCTATATTTTGTATGGTGGAGGATTATTTGCCTGTAAAGAATATGCAGTTTGGATTTGCAGGTAACTGTCATTTCCTTCATGAAGTATTTCCTGACCCAAGTCCATGGCACCATCTATTTCCCTCTTCATAGCATTTATCACAGTGTATTATATTTTCTTGTTTAGTTTTTAGTTTCCTACATTGGACTCAGAGTTCAGTGAGGGCAGGAACAAGATCTCCTTTTGTTCATCATTGTAATCCAGTGCGTGTTCACCAGCACTTAGAACAGTCTCTGGCACATAGTAAGTATTCAGTTTAACATGTACTGAATAAATAAGAAATGAATGAGTAAACGAACATATTGTTAATTTGCTATATCTACAAAATGCAGGGGAACCATTTATGAAGCATTTCTATGGTAAGATGAAGAGAATTCGTGAGATTGGAGAGTCTGTGTCTGTTAAAGGTAAAAGACCCTCATAAAGACAGGTTTCTGTAAGATACTGGGGACTCAGTTACAAGTCCTGAGTTTCTGTTTAGTGTTGGGATTTCTCCAGGATGCTTTGAGTCTCAGAGTTACAGCTCAAAAACTATTGGTTAAAGGACTAGATCAGTTACCTATACAAAATATTAGATCCCAGTAAATATTTGTTGAAGGCCTGCATTCACTGTTGTGGTATATTGTATTTTCCAGAATGGCCCAACCCACATACTTACCATATTTCCTTTGCCAATGAGAAGTGGAGACTGTGTTCTCTTTATCCTTAGACCGAGTGAATCTTTATAACTTCTTTCACCTGTAGAATACACTAGAAGTGAAGCTATGAAGAATTCTGGCTAGGTCAGAAAAAATGATGTTTTCTGCTAGTGCTCTCTCTCTCTTTTTCTTCTCTGGCTCTTTCTTGGAATGATCACCTGGGGAATCCAGCCACCATTCTGTGAAGAAGCCCACACTTGCCCATTAAGAGACCACACAGGGAAACACATGTGGAGGCCTAACCAATAGCAAGCATGAACCATCAGATATGTGACTGAATGAACCATCAGATATGTGACTGAATGAACCAGCAGATGAACCACCTTCAGGCACTGAGTCTTCCAGATGAGACCTCAGACGCTGAAGCAGACAAACCTTCCACACTGTGCTTTGTCTAAATTACTGACCCACAGAAATCATGAGAGATAACAAGTGATTATTGTTATGACACTAAGTGGTTTTTTTTGGGGGGGGGTTCTTTTTTTTTTTTTAGGGTCCCACCTACAGCATACGGAAGTTCCCAGGCTAGGGGTCGAATTAGAGCTACAGCCGCCAGCTTACGCCACAGCCACAGCAATGCCAGATCCGAGCCATGTCTGTCACCTGTACCATGGCTCATGGCAACACTAGATCCTTGACCCACTGAGTAAAGCCAGGGATTGAACCCGCATCCTCGTGGACACTAGTCAGATTCATTTCCACTGGGCCATGACGGGAACTCTGAGACACTAAGTTTTGTGCTAATCTGTGACTTAGCAATAGATAATGAGTAATATACATGTTCTCTATAGGCCAGACCAGTGGTTTATAACTTTTTTGAAAAATCTTATATCTATTTGAAAATATAAAAAGCTAAGGTGACCTCCATTTGACCTGCCTTCTGGTGTTTACAACCTCGTATATTCCCTTCCTCTTGAATATGGGTAGTACATGCAGATTTCTTATAACCAATATAATATGGCAAAGTTGGCAAGCTGTCAATCTAGTGATATCACCTTATATAAGACGTCTTTTTGCTGTTAGACTGACTCTAGTGTCTTGCTCTCCTTGTTGGTTTTGATGAAGCAAGCTGCCATGAGTCCTGCAACCACAAGGAAAGGAACTCTGCCAGTACCCACAGTGAACCAGGAAAGAGATCCTTCCCCATTCAAACCTTGAGATGAGAACAAACTCTTGGCTGACACTTTGATGTCAACCTTGCGGAGGATCCTGGTAAGCCATGCAAGGACTTCTGACCAACAGAAACTGAGATAAATGTGTGTGTCTTATTTATTTATTTATTTATTTATTTATTTACTGCTTTTTAGAGCCACACCCACAGCATATGGAAATTCCCAGGCTAAGTGTCCAATTCGAGCTACAGCTGCCGGTCTACGGTCTACGCCAGAGCCACAGCAATGCAAGATCTGAGCCGCGTCTGTGACCTACAGCACAGCTCAAGGCAATGCAGGATCCGTAACCCAAGAGCAAGGCCAGAGATCGAACCCGAAACCTAACCTCATGGTTCCTAGGCATGTTAGTTTCTGCTGCCACATGATGCGAACTCCGTGTGTATCGTTTCAAGTTATTGAATGTGTGGCAATTTGTTATACAACATAGAAAATTAATACAAAAGCTTTGGACCCTCTGAGAAAAATATACAGAGGCTCATGTACATGGGATTCTCATGCAATATTTTAACTTGTTTATAGACCCCTGATTCCCATGAATGGATCCTAGGTTAAGAACCACTGTTCTAGACTGTTTGCCCTACAGTCATATGCAAAAGAGTGCAAAACCTAGAAAATACTTTTCATGATGTTTTAAGTAGAACATTTTATTTACTTGCTTTGTAGTTCACTGTCTTACAAGTGAGCATTGTCTACTTCAGGATTGAATTTACTTCTGCATCTTTGGAAGTAGGTCATTGGTACAGTTTTATATTATTGTTCCACTCAGAAGGAATACACCCCTCCAGTCATTCTCTCCCTCTTTCACTTCTGCTTTTCTAGGGGCAAAATCAAGGGAAGATCAGCAGGTTTCATTCAATAAGCAGTAAACAGGAACAGCCGATAGAGTGAGGCTAATGAGTTAATCACTGAGTAAAGGCTAATGAAAACAGTTCAGTAAATGGCTTACATTTTTCCTATATGTCGTTGGGAAGTTAAGTTTAAGATACAACAAAGTTATTTCTTTTGATCATAATTAAAATGCAATACAAATAAAAATCTCTCTTCTAACCTCACTGTTTAAGCAAGTGTTTTCTTTACCGTCTTTCTTCATTAATAATTGCTATGCTCTAATAAAATTAGAGGATATAGAAAATAATATTTATTATGAATTTTCTAACGCTGGCATGCAAACATCCTCATTAAAGCCAGTGATCTATGTTTTGTTGTTCAGAAAAATGTCTGTAATTCTTGCTTTTTATTCTGACAATCTATTTCTTTGCTGAAGAAGCACAATCAAGCTCTGACAGTGTCAACTCCCATTTTTGATGGTACTGAAAGGAAGGGTCAGTTTCTGTAAGGGACAAATGGAATCGTATGGGGAGCTCCAAAGCATTGATAAGCATCAGACATGTGTCAACTTCTCTCTGTCTTCTCTTCCCCCTCAATTATACTGTTACGGGTTAACCCAGGGAAGGCAGCAAGCGTCTCCAAGGCTCCCTGGAACCAGCTGATGCAGTTGGAATATCCAGTTGTAGAGATGGTCCCCATCTGCACCACACATGGGGAAGGCAGCCTACATTCGGGCCAAGTGTAGATAGCTTAGAAGAGTCCACTTGCTCACTGTGTAAATGGCAGCAATGCAAGTCACATGTAGAGATGCCAACTGACTTAATCTTTCTCTACTTCTCCAATCACAAACAATTTGGCTTTGCCTATTAATTTTTGTAGATACCATTAAAAGGAATACCATAGCTAATGTTATATCAGCCCAATTACTCTAGTGAACTGCTTCTATTTTTTTTTTCTTTCATGCTGTGGCATTTCCTTTCCCCTGAAAACACTCTTTCACTCAGTCTAGCAATTAACTGCTTGAACAGTATAATAAGGAAGCAATTAAGAGGTGACAGAGAAAAATTAACACTCCATTTCACATTAAAGGCTAAGTGAGTATCCTTGCCATTGTGAGTTAAATGTGTCTTTGAAAACCTGTAGTTTGGATGTATTTTCCTTTTGAATAAGGAACCCAGCTCCATGTTTTTTGTCTAGCATCCCAATCTGAAAATGGATGATAACTAATTGGGTGCTGTCTGCTTAAACAGGCTATATTAATTGCAGTTTGTTCTCCTGTAAGTGTCAAGGAAAACAAAATCTTTGTAATGTGTAGGCATAATGTACGGCTGCCTTCATTTGAATATGCAGGCCATGTCCTAGTGCAAATAAAGCAAACTCCTGGATGCAATGTTGCCATGGCAGGCAGCATTTGCATAATAAATAACAGCTATCATGAGACTTTCTTTATGAAGTTCTCTGTTGTGTTGTCAGCTGCAAGAGCCTTCACTAAAGCAGCCAATATTGAGGAAGTAGAGTGTGTTTTGCCTGCAAATGCAACATCTAGACCCGAGTCACTGTCAAGAATCCATTATTTTAGTGTTGCTGACTAAATGGGATGGGTCGTTAACTATGTACAAGGGATACACGGTGAACTGTATCAACATGCATCCACAAAATGACAAGAATATGACTTAACTCCAAGATAACTTGGTTGGACTAACTCTGGAACATATCATTAGCTTGCTCTTCTGTGCCAAGGTCTTTCAGCACAATAGTGTTATATGCAACCTCAATCTCTGTTACCACTTAAGCCTGGGTCAGGCAACTTAGAAAAATACCTCTTGTTTCTGGTGATAGTGATTAGAACAGTGTTTAAAGGGGAGTGGCATTCTCAATAGCTTTATCCTGTGAGATTCTGTTCTCATACTATCTTAAGACTACTAGAAGTTTCCTGATGCTTATTTGGGGGCTTTCCATTAGGCACTGCATAAATTTATTTTAAGTTGGTATTAGCACAGGAGACGCAAATAAGTGGTTGTTTTTACATCGATTGTTATATCTTCCTTCCCTTTCTTCACTTTCAGAAACTTTTCTTTGCTGCACATTTCCTGAGACTCAGAAAGATGGAAGGTTAATTGTGTGTGTGTGTGTGTGTGTGTGTTTCCCAGCCATTAAATGAAGTGTGTATGTTTCCCAAGCATTGAATGAAGTTCATGGAATGAGATTAATAAGAGCCTTGTCTTGCATGGATTTACACATTCTGCCCATCTTTTTGGCCTGAATGAGATCCTGTATTTTTGTTCCCAAGAGAAGAAATCATGGCTGCCATCATCATCACTTTGGCTACTGTTTACAGCTTGCCTACAGGTGTCTGACATGGTATTAAGTGATATTGTATGCCTTATCTGCTGTAATCCTTACAAATTGTATAGTGTCTATTTTAGGCCTGAGTCTTGAGTCAGGATTGAATTTTGCACTATTTTACTCCAAAGCTCATGCTCTTTTCACCACTTAATGCCCCAAGGGCAGAATTTTAAAAAGTAAACATTAATGAGACCTTCCTTAAACAATGTCTATTTTAATGACTACAAACAGCACTGTATTTTTCTCTAAAGCCAATGAAAATAGCAATATTCATGACTCTAGGAAAGAAAGGTGTAACAAATCTGGAGCTGATTCTCACCTCTTTATAGCCTGATTTATAAGGGTAAAGAAGTTAGAAAAGTAGTCTGCTCTAGATGGAGGCCTAATAGGTTTCCTTTTATTTCCAAAAAGCAAAAAAAAAAAAAAAAAAAAAAAAAAAAAGGAAAGAGAAAAGAAAAAGCAAAAAAACAACAGCAAAATCTCAACAACTCATTTTCAACTTTTAAGAGCTCAGAAAGGTAGTCTAAGCTATTAAAGACTATTTATTATCTTCTTTTTAACATTTCATCATCTTCAGATTTTCCTTGCTCATATGAGAACTTGCTGTTCAGGTGTCTTTATAGAGCAATTTTCTGTAGCCAAGTTACACATCTTAAAATAATGACTCATAATGGGAATCGGGCGAGAGGTGGCTGCAGCATTAGCTAAGAGCACCATTAGAATATGCTGTATTACAAAAAATAAACACTTGGATACCTCAGCTTTTAAAATGAAATCCTTAAAAGCAAGGCATCTGTGGCAAATGCAGTAATAATATTTAATCACTGTGGAGAGAGTGGTAAAAATGGCAAAAAGTGACCAAACAGTTGGAGAACCTGGGCAGGTTGTGTAGTTAAGATCTGTCCTGCGCCTTCCAGAAGGATTTAGGTATAAAAAATTTCTTGCAACCTAGTTTTCTTTTTCTGCTCTGTGGATGCTGTTAATGTCTGATCTGCTGTGCATCGGGAGGCAAATATTTTCTTCTTTCAGTATTTCTTTTAAATGAACATGTTTTTCACGTTATATCATTGCCTATCCAGTGAGTTCATTCTTGGATTATTGAAGTTTCTCTCTTCCACACACTGATGAAGTTAAATTACCAAAGATTCTAGTTTTTCTTTTACTCTTGACAATAAATCTTTGCAAAAATAAAATGACTTTTCATTACTCTGATAACATGCTAGTCCTTTGATGTGAAGGAATAACAAATTCACGTTTCATTATTAGAAAGTAGCTGGAATCTTTGACCTCTAGTGGGCTGGGCAGCATTTTCCCTAGTGTGGGCTCACCTATAATCATATTTCAATGATTACTTTGAAATTTAACCACAACAGTACTCAATACTATGTATACTCTCCACATATAATACATAACGAGGTTTTCTTCCAAGATCCCTGGTGCTCAGGTGGGGAATCTGGAAACTAAAGGGGTTTTCCTTTTTAGCCCCAAACCTGGAGGCTCTACAGCCTTTTTGTTTTCCTGAATGCCACTCCCTGCAGTGGTCCAGACCCATAATGCCCCTCTAGCCATTTACAGAACAAATTGTACTTCAGTGCAGAATGACCATTCTCAGCCTCAAATTTAATGTAGATGGATATATTTGTAACTAAGCAGTCTGTGACATTAGAGTTCAATTTGCTCTGGCTGGATTAAAAACAACAACAACAACAACTAGCTTTTCAGTTCCTGTTTTCCTCAGCTACTAGTAGAAAGAAAAAGTCAGGTCCTTTCTAATCATGTTTCTCTGTGGTCATCTAGTTGTTCTGCCTCCTCCCCCCACCACAAACATCCATGCCAGTCACTTTCTCTCCTAAATCCCATATTTTTCGGCATGTGCTTAGCCTAGGATAGATTTCATTACCTTTTTTCTCCTGACATTCTAAGCTGAATTTAATTCTTTCAGACACCCCTTCCTAATCAGGTACCTTTAAAAATGCATCTCATTGTACTTGCAACATCTCTGCCACCATATCTGCTCAGTCCCCTTGGGGTGAGTGTGTGAGGGCAATAGGGCACAGCAAGAAGTGTTCATGCTTCTCTCCCGGAGCCGTCTTTCGGACCCTCAGATCTCCTCTTCCCCTTTGTTCTCTTTCCTGCCAGTCAAATTCTGTCTCATTACAGATGAATATTTTCAAGTACCCACATTTACATATAACATCCATAAGACAACTTTTGTCTACTGCAAAAAAAGGAGGATGATTACATTTCACATATAATTGAAAATGGGGTTGTTCATCACACATATAAAAACCTCAATCAATTATTTGTAATTTGTCTTTGGTCCTCACATCAGTGCCTCGTTGAAGCCTTTCATTGAATGTGAATGTTACTTACCTTGTGAAAGAACTTTCTGGTAATATATTAGTATTCATTATGTAATCATGGGGAACAGTACAAGATATTTAGCTCTCTAATTCTGCTGCTGTCAGTAAAGCCTCATGGGGAGCTAAAGCAGAATTTAAAATGCAAGTAATAGAGACTTCAGATCGAAAGCCAAAATGCCACTGGGAAAAACCAGAGTCAGCTGGCCTTTATGCCCTTACAGAGTCTTATATTGTATTATCACAAGCTTAGGAATATCTTAGCATTTTAGAGCTGGATGAAACTTTGAGATCATCTAGTCCAGCATTCTAATTTTGCAAATGGAGAAACTGAGGCCCAGTGAGAAAAAGGAAATCACCCCAGGGCATATGCTAGTCAGTGGCAAAGACTCCCTGACCTGCAAAGAGAGAACCAAGGTACTCATTATGGCTAAAAATTAGCATTAGAGATGTGGTTAAATTACACAATTCATTTCAACATCCTTATTGCCCGGAAGAAAGTTAAAAAAAAAAAACACATATGGAAAAAAATGAATGGTAGGTTTGTTCCTTACAGCCACTAGTACTTGATTCTGTACAAAAGTGTTTCTTTAGATTTGTGACCCCAGATCTAATCCAGAAACACAGCATGTGTCAGTTCATACTGTGTCATGTGACATAAACCACTTAATATAACCTGACTTAGAGTGACATTTCTATTCCACTGCATTGCAGTAAAAAGAAATAACATTTTTGTTCACAAGTGGGTAATTATCTCTGCCAGTTGATATGGTTTTGCTATTTGCAGGTAGAAATGGAAAGCAGGTATGTTCTTGAGAGTGCATCCTTAAAACAGATACCAGGATAAGGAATTTGTGGGGTATCTATTTGATAGGGTCACAGGAGTTCAGGCAACATGAGTGAAAGAAAATATTATGTTTAATGAAAGACGGATGTTTGCATTAAAAAGCAATTTCATTGGAAAGCAAAGTATAAAACTCACATAGGAAGAAACCTTAAAGTGGGACAGTGATTGCAAGTTAAGAAGAGATTCCTGAAAGTAAAAGGCAAATATCTAAACCTTCCTCATAGAGATATCCACAAGGAAGTTACTTGGATGTAGAAAGATAAATGTTTTGACAGAAAAAAATAACATCCATAATATTATAGCACATACTTATATTTTGAGCATTACTCAATGCATTTTTGTGTTTTAAGTCTTTTGTTCATCACAACTACCCTGTAAAGCAGTTTCTATTATAATCAATTTACATTTGGATTCAGAAACTGAAGCCTGACAGGTTAGGTATGTAAGTTTTCTAGGGCTGCTGTAACAAAGTACCACAAACCAGGAGGCTTAAACAAAAGAAACTTATTGTCTCACAGTTCTGAAGTCTAGAGGTCTGAGATCAAAGTAGTTGCAGGGTTGGTTCTTCCTTAGTGCTGTGACAGAAAAATCTGTTCTAGGCCTGTCTCCTTAGCTTGTAGGTAGCTATTTTTTTTGCCTACATCTCTTTATATCATTTTCTGTCTGTGCATGTCTTCTCTGCATCTTCTGTGCATGTCTGTCTGTATGTCTAAATCTGCCCTTTTTATAAGGACACCGGTTATATTGGATTAGGGCCCTCTGTGACTTTAACTTGATTATCTCTGTAAGGATCCTTTCTCCAAATAAGGTCACACTCTGAGGTACTCAGGGTTAGCACTTGAACATATGAATCTGGTGGGGTATAATCCAGCCTATAATATTAGGTAATGGTTCTAATGTCACCAGCTTAGAAGTGGTGAAACTACCATTCAAACCCAGGCAGTCCACCCCAGTGTCTGCTCTGAATCACTACTTTCTTTCTCTCAATTTGACATCAATATCAGTATTATCCCAGGTGGAACAAAACTTGAGAAATCCGTGGGGCTTAATGATGGAAATGTGCTTCCTTTCAATCCAAATTTACCTGATATTGAAACCAGACGTTGCTCGTGCCTAAAAAAGAGTCTGTTTGAAATCTCCCCTGGAGGTCAAGTGTGAGACTAACTTCCCTTCCCAGACTGATCTCTCATTAGACACCACATGCGGCCTGTGTTCTAAACACAACCATGCCTTGTCCCAAACACTTTTATTTGCACTCCCCCACCTCTAGGCCTTTGCCTCTGCTATTCCTTGAACTTTAAATGCTTTCAAATTTTGAATCTGAAAATTTTATTTATTCTTTTATCTCCGAAAAAATCATTGGCCAGACCAATGTCAAAGAGATGTCACCTATGTTTTTCTTCTAGTAGTTTTACAGTTTTGGGTCTAACATTTAAGTTTCTAATCCATTTTGAGATGGTATTTGTATATGGTGTGACATAGGGTCGGATTTCATTCTTCCGTAAGTGATAAATCCAGTTTTTAAACACTGTTTATTAAAGAGACTGTCCTTTTTTCATTGTGTGTTTTTGGCACCCTTGTCAAACATTGGTTGACTGTAAATGCATGGATTTATTTCTAGGCTCTCTATTTTGTTCCATTGGTCTATATTTCTGTTTTTATAGCAGTATCATGCTGTTTTGATTACTGCAGCTTTTTAATGTATATTGAAATCAAGAAGTATGATGTTTCCAGGTTTGTTCTTCTTGCTATTCAGGGTCTTTTGTGGCTCTATAAATTTTAGGATTTTTTTTTTTCTGTGAAAAATGCCTTTGGGATTCTGATAGAGATTGCGTTGAATTTGCAGTTTTATTGTATTGAATTTGTTGATGCTTTGGGTAGAATGGACATTGTTTTGTTTTATTGCTTTTTAGGGCTGCATCCATGGCATATGGAGGTTCCCAGGCTAGGGGTCTAATTGGAGCTACAGCTGCCAGCCTACGCCACAGCCACAGCAATGCCAGATCTGAGCTGCATCTGCAACCTACACCATAGCGCATGACAACGCCAGATCCTTAACCCACTGAGTGAGGCCAGGGATCAAACTCACAACCTCATGGTTCCTAGTTGGATTTGTTTCCACTGTGCCTTGATGGGAACTCCAGAACAGACATTTTAACAAAGATTGTTTTTCTGGAGTTCCTGTCATAGCTCAGCTGTTAACCAACCCAACTAGCATCCATGAGGACTTGTGTTTGATCCCTGGCCTCACTCGGTGGGTTAAGGATCCAGCATTGCTTTGAGCTGTGGTGTAGGTCGCAGACGTGGATCGGATCCCATGCTGCTGTGGCTGTGGCGTCAGCCAGTGGCTACAGCTCCGGTTCGACCCCTAGCCTGGGAACCTCCATGAGCTGAGGTTGCGGCCCTAAAAAGACAAAAAGACTAAAAAAAAAAGAATTATTTTTCTGATCTATGAGCACATTATTATCTTTCCATTTATTTATGTCTTCAATTTATTTCATCAGAGTCATAGTTTTCAGTGTACTGATGTTCTACTTTCCTTAAATTAATTTTATTATTTCTGATGTTATTACAAGGGAGATTGTCATCTTTCCGTTTTGGCTAGTACATTGTAAGTGTATAGAATGCAACTGATTCTTGTGCATTGATTTTGTATCTTTTAACTTTACTGAATTTTTAAATTGCTTCTAACAGTTTTTGGTTTTTTTTTGGTTGAGTCTTTAGTATTTTCTGCATATGATGTCCATATCATCTACAAATTGAGATGACTTTACTTCTTCCTTTCCAAACTGAATGCTTTTTTTTTCTTGCTCTAATTGCTCTGAATAGGACTTTTAATACTATGCTAAATAGAAGTAGAGAGTGAGAATCCTTGTTCCTGATCATAGAGGAAAAGCTTTTTTTAAATTTATTGATTATTATTTTTTTCCATTATAGTTGGTTTACAGTGTTCTGTCTATTTTCTGCTGTACAGCAAGGTGACCCAGTCACACACACATGTATGCATTCCTTTTTCTCACATTATCATGCTCCATCATAAGTGACTAGACATAGTTCCCAGTGCTATATGGCAGGATCTCATTGCTTATCCCTTCCAAAGGCAATAGTTTGCATCTGTTAACCCCAAGTTCCCAATCCATCCCACTCCCTCCTGCTCCCTCTTGGCAATCACAAGTCTGTTCTCCAAGTCCATGAGTTTCTTTTCTGTGGAAAGGTTCATTTGTGCCAATTATAAGTGATATCATATGGTATTTGTCTTTCTCTTTCTGACTTACTTCACTCAGGATGAGACTCTCTCGTACCACCCATGTTGCTGCAAATGGCATTATTTCTTGATGACTGAGTAGTATTCCATTGTGTATATATATACCACATCTTCTTAATCCATTCATCTATCAATGGACATTTAGATTGTTTCCATGTCTTGGCTACTGTGAACAGTGCTGCCATTAACATACAGGTGCATGTGTCTTTTTCAAGGTAAGTTATGTCTGGATATATGCCCAAGAGTGGGATTTCTGGGTCATTTTATACTTCTATATATAGTTTTCTGAGGTACCTCCATACTGTTTTCCATAGTGGTTGTACCAATTTACATTCCCACCAACAGTGCAGGAGCGTTCCCTTTTCTCCGCACCCTTTCCAGCATTTGTTATTTGTTGACTTGTTAATGATGGCCATTCTGACTGGTATGAGGTGGTCTCTCATAGTGGTTTTGATTTGCATTCTCTAATAATCAGAGATGTTGAGCGTGTTTTCATTTGCTTGTTGGCCATCTGTATATGTTCCTTGGAAAAATGTCTATTCAGGTCTTTTGCCCATTTTTCAAATGGGTTGTTGGCCTTTTTGCTGTTGAGTTGTATAAGTTGTTAGTATATTTTAGAGATTAAGCCCTTATCAGTTGCATCATTTGAAACTATTTTCTCCCATTCTGTAATTTGTCTTTTTTTTTATGGTTTCCTTTTCTGTTCAAAAGCTTGTCAGTTTGATTAGGTCCCATTGGTTTGTTTTTGCTTTTATTTCTGTTGCCTTGGGAGACTGACCTTAGAAAACATTTGTAAGGTTGATGTCAGAGAATGTTTTGCTAATGTTCTCTTCTAAGAGTTTGATGGTGTCTCATCTTATATTTAAGTCTTTCAGCCATTTTGAGTTTATTTTTGTGCATGATGGGAAGGTGTGTTCTAGTTTCACTGATTGCATGCAGCTGTCCAGGTTTCCCCACAATACTTGCTGAAAAGACTGTCTTTTTCCCATTTCATGTTCCTGCCTCTTTTGTCAAAGATTAACTGACCATAGGTGTCTGGGATTATGAGGAAAAGCTTTTAGTTTTTTAACATTGAATTTGATGTTAGCTGTGGGCTCATATATGGCCTTAATTATGTTGACATACATCACTTCTATGTCCAATTTTTTGATTGTTTTTTATCATGAAAGGATGTTGAATTTTGTCAAATGCTTTTTTGCTTCCATTTTAATGATCATATAATTTTTATTCTTAATTCTGTTAATGTGGTGTATTGTACTTATTGATTTGCAAATGTTAAAACATCATTGCATCCCAGGAATAAATCTCACTTGATCATAGTGTGTAATCCTTTTAATGTGCTGTTGAATTTGGTTTGCTAGTATTTATTTATTTATTTATTTATTTTACTACTCAATGAATTTACATACATTTATAGTTGTGCAATGATCATCACAATCCAATTTCACAGGATTTCCATCCCACAACCCCAGGGCATCCCCCCACCCCTCAAACTGTCTCCTTTGGAGACCATAAGTTTTTCAAAGTCTGTGAGTCAGTATCTGTCCTGCAAAGAGGTTCATTCTGTTCTTTTTTCAGATTCCACATGTCAGTGAAAGCATTTGATGTTGGTGTCTCATTGTATGGCCGACTTCACTTAGCATGATAGTTTCTAGGTCCATCCATTTTGCTAAAAATGCTGGCATTTCATTCCTTTTAATGGCCGAATAACATTCCATTGTGTATATGTACCACATCTTCTGGATCCACACTCCTCTGTCGATGGACATTTAGGTTGTTTCCATGTCTTGGCTATTGCACATAGTGCTGCAGTGAACATCGGAGTACATGTGTCTTTGTGAGTCGTGGTTTTCTCTGGATAGATGCCCAGGAGTGGGCTTGCTGGATCAAATGGTAGTTCTCTGTGTAGTTTTCTGAGGCATCTCCATCCTGTTTTCCACAGTGGTTGCACCAACTTACGTTCCCAGCAACAGTGTACTAGGGTTCCTTTTTCTCCACACCCTTTCCAGCACTTGTTGTTTGTAGACTTTTGGATGATGGCCATTCTGGCTGGTGTAAGGTGGTACCTCAGAGTGGTTTTGATTTGCATTTCTCTAATAATGAGTGACGTTGAACATCTTTTCATGTGTTTCTCGGCCATCTGCATGTCTTCTTTGGAGAACTGTCTGTTTAGATCTTCTGCGCATTGTTTGATGGGGTTGTTTCTTTTTTTGGTATGGAGTGGTAGGAGGTGTTTATAAATTTTGGAGATTAACCTCTTGTCAGTTGATTCACTTGCAAAGATTTTCTCCCATTCTGTGGGTTTTCTTTTCGTTTTGTTTAGGGTTTCCTTTGCTGTGCAGAAACTTTGAAGTTTGAGTAGGTCCCATTTGTTTATTTTAGTTATTATTGTCAATACTCTAAGAGGTGGATCTGAGAAGATGTTGCTGTCGTTTATGTCAGAGAGTGTTTGGCCCATGTTTTCCTCTAGGAGTGTGATAGTGTCTGGTCTTATATCTAGGTCTTTAATCCATTTGGAGTTTATTTTTGTGTATGGTGTTAGGGAGTGTTCTAATTTCATTCTTTTCCATGTGGCTGTCCAGTTTTCCCAGTACCACTTATTGAACAGGCTGTCTTTTCTCCATTGTATATTCTTGCCTCCTTTGTTATATAGATTAGTTGGCTGTAGGTGCGTGGGTTTAATTCTGGGCTTTCTATCCTGTTCCACTGATCTATATGTCTGTCTTTGTGCCGGTACCATACGGTTTTGATGACAGTTGCTTTGTGATATAGTCTGAAGTCCAGGAGCCTGATTCCTTCAGCTCCATTTTTCTTTTTCAGGATGTCTTTGGCTGTTCTGGGTCTTTTGTGCTTCCAAACAAACTTTAAAATATTTTGTTCGAGTTCTGTGAAAAACGTCCTTGGTAATTTGATAGGGATTGTATTGAATCTGTAGATTGCCTTAGGGAGTATAGTCATTTTGATAATATTGATTCTTCCAATCCAAGAGCGTGGTACGTCTTTCCATCTATTTGTGTCATCTTTGATTTCTTTCATCAGCGTCTTATAGTTTTAGAGTACAGGTCTTTTGTCTCTTTAGGTAGTTTTACTCCTAGGTATTTTATTCTTTTGGATGCAATAGTAAACGGGATTGCTTCCCTAATTTCTCTTTCTGATCTTTCATTGTTAGTATATAGAAATGCTGTCGATTTCTGTGTATTAATTTTGTGTCCTGCGACTTCACCAAATTCATGGATGAGTTCTAACAGTTTTCTGGTAGCGTCTTTAGGATTCTCTAGGTATAGTATCACGTAGTCTGCAAATAGTGGTAGTTTTCCTTCTTCCTTTCCAATTTGGATTCCTTTTATCTCTTTTACTTCTTCTCTGATTGCTGTGGCTAGGACTTCCAAAACTTTGTTGAAGAGTAGTGGCGAGAGCGGACGTCCTTGTCTTGTTCCTGATCTCAGCGGGAATTCCTTCAGCTTTTCACCATTGAGAATGATGTTTGCTGTGGGTTTGTCATATATATGGCCTTTATGATGTTGAGGTAGGTTCTCGCTATGCCAACTTTCTGAAGGGTTTTTTTTTTTTTTTTTATCAGAAATGGGTGTTGGATTTTTCAAAGGCTTTTCCCGCGTCTATTGAGAGGAACATATGGTTTTTATTCTTCAGTTTGTTAATGTGGTGTATCACACTGATGGATTTGCGGATATTGAAGAACCCTTGCATCCCTGGGATAAATCCCACTCGATCATGATGTACAATCCTTGCAATGCATTGTTGGATGCAATTTGCTAGTATTTTGTTGAGGAATTTTGCATCGATGTTTATCAGTGAAATTGACCTGTAGTTTTATTTTTTTGTGTGGAATCTTTGTCTGGTTTTGGTACCAGGGTGCTGGTGGCCTCATAGAATGAGTTTGGGAGTATCCCTTCCTCTGCGATTTTTTTGAAATAGTTTCAGAAGCAGAGGTGTTAGCTCTTCTCTAAGTGTTTGATAGAATTTGCCTGTGAAGCCATCTGGTCCTGGACTTTTGTTTGTTGGAAGTTTTTAAATCACAGCTTCACTTTCGGTTCTTGTGATGGGTCCATCTATCTTTTCTATTTCATCTTGGTTTAGTCTTGGAAGATTGTACTTTTCTACGAATTTGTCCATTTCTTCTGTGTTTTCTGTTTTATTGGCGTATAGTTGCATATAGTAGTCTCTTATGATCCTTTGTATTTCTGTGATGTCCGTTGTTACTTCTCCTTTTTCATGTCTAATCTTATTGATTTGAGTCCTCTATCTCTTTTTTGCTTGATAAGTCTGGCTAAGGGTTTATCAATTTTGTTGATCTTTTCAAAGAACCAGCTTTTCGTTTCATTGATCTTTTCTATGGTTTTCTTTGTTTCTATTTCATTGATTTCGGCTCTGATCTTTAAGATTTCTTTTCTTCTGCTAACTTTAGGTCTTGTCTGTTCTTCTCTCTCGAGCTGCTTTAGATGTAAAGTTAGCTTGTTTATTTGAGCTTCTTCTTGTTTCCTGAGGTGGGCTTGTATTGCTATAAACTTTCCTCTTAGAACGGCTTTTGCTGCATCCCATAGGTTTTGGAGTGTAGAATCTTTGTTGTCATTTGCTTCTAGGTATTTTTTAATTTCCTCTTTGATATCTTCAGTGATCCATTGGTTGTTTAGTAGCATGTTGTTTAGTCGCCACGTGTTTGTGTTTTTTGCCATTTTTTCCTTGTTGATTTCCAGTCATGTAGTGCTGTGGTCAGAAAAGATGCTTGATATGATGTCAATTTTCTTAACGTTACCGAGGTTGGATTTGTAGCCCAGGATGTGATCCGTCTTAGAGAATGTTCCATGTGCACTTGAGAAGAATGTGTATTCTGTTGCTTTTGGATGGAATGTCCTGTAAATATCTATTAAGCCCATCTGGTCTAATGCTTCATTCAGGGCCTGTGTTTCCTTATGGATTTTCGTCTGGATGATCTGTCCATTGCTGTAAGTGGGGTGTTAAAGTCCCCCACTATGATTGTGTTACTGTTGATTTGTCCTTTTAAGGTTGTTAGCAGTTGCCTTATGTATTGTGGTGAACCTATGTTGGGTGTGTAGATATTTAAAATTGTTATATCTTCCTCTTGGATTGATCCTTTGATCATTATGTAGTGACCTTCCTTGTCCCTTAAAATAGTCTTCATTTTAAAGTCTATTTTGTCTGTTATGAGTATTGCTACTCCAGCTTTCTTTTGATCCCCGTTTGCATGAAATATTTTCTTCCATCCTCTCACTTTCAATTTGTATGTGTTCCTAGAAGTGAAGTGGGTCTCTTGAAGACAGCGTATATATGGATCTTGTTTTTCTATCCATTCAGCCAGTCTGTGTCTTTTGGTTGGGGCGTTTAGGCCATTAACATTTAAGGTAATTATTGATGTGTATGTTCTTATTGCCATTTTATTAATTGCTTTGGATTTGTTTTTGTTGCTCTTTTTCCTTCCCTTCTTCTCTTGTTCTCGCCTCTTCTGGTTTCATGACTATCTTTAGTATTGTATTTGAGTTGATTTTTCTTACTTGTTTTGTGTATCAATTGTAGATTTTTGGTTTGCAGTTATTCTGAAGTTTTGATGTAAGAGTCTATATATATGAGATTGTTTTAAGTTGTTGGTCTCTTAATTGCAAGTGCACCTCCAGTGTCCTGCATTTGTACCCACCTCTTCTCACGATTTCTGATTTTGGTGGCATAATTGTGCGTGGCTGATTTCGTATCTTTACTGTATGTATACCTTTACTGGTGAGCCTTGTCATTTGTGGAATTTTTGTTCCCTGTTGCTGATCTTTTCTTTCCTGCCTAGAGAAGTTCCTTTAGTATTTGTTGTAAAGCTGGTTGAGTGTTGCTGAATTCTCTCAGCTTTTGCTTATCTGTGAAGGTTTTGATTTCTCCTTCAAATCTGAATGAGAGCCTTGCTGGGTAGAGTATTCTTGGTTGGAGGTTTTTTCCTTTCATCACGTTAAGTATATCATGCCACTCCCTTCTGGCCTGCAGAGTTTCTGCTGAAAAATCTGCCATTCCCCTTATTGGGGTTCCCTTGCATGTTACTTGTTTCTTTTCCCTAGCTGCTTTCAAGATGTTCTCTTTGTCTTTGTCTTTAATTTTGGTCAGTTTGATTAATATGTGTCTCAGTGTATTCCTCCTTGGGTTTATTTTGTATGGTACTCGTTGTGCTTCCTGGATTTGAGTGAGCGGTTTCTTCCCCATGTTAGGGAAGTTTTTGGCTATTATCTCTTGGAATATTTTTTCTGTCCCCTTTGCTCTCTCTCTTCTCCATCTGGCACCCGTATAATATGGATGTTGGTGCGTTTTACATTGTCCCAGAGTTCTCTGAGACTCTCTTCATTTGTTTTCAATCTTTTTTCTCTTTTCTGTTCTGCATCCATAATTTCCACTCATCTGTCCTCCACCTCGCTTATTCGTTCTTCTGCCTCCTGTCTTCAGCTGTTAGCTGCTTCTTGTGAATTTTTTATTTCAGTTATTGTCTTTTGCATCTCTTCTTGGTTAAGTTTTATATCTTGTGTCTCTTTGGTCAGTGTTTCCTGTGAGTTATCCATCTTTGCCTGCAGTTTATGTCCATTGTCTTGCATCATCTTCAGCATCAACAGTCTGAAGTCTTTTTCCTGGAGGGTGAGGATCTCCTCATTGCTTAGCTGATTTTCTGGGGTTTTTCCTTTCTCCGTCATCTGAGTTATAGTTCTGTGTCTTTTCATGTTTATAGGTTTTTGGTGTGGTGACCTTTTGACAGATAATAGAGTTGTAGCCTCTCTTACTTCTGGTGTCTGCCCCCCTTGTGGCTCAAGTCGATATGGGGGTTTGCTGTAGGCTTCCTGATGGGAGGGACTGATGCCTGCCCCCTGTTAGGTGGAGGTGATTCTAATCCTTCTGGTGGGTGGGGCTTAGTCTCTGGATGGGATTAGAGGCAGCTGTGTGCCTGAGGGGGTCTTTAGGTAGCCTGTTTCCTGAGGGGTGGGGCTGTGATCCCACCTGGATTGTTGTTTGCCCTGGGGCTTCTCAGCAGCTGACTGATGGGTGGGGCCAGATTTTCCCAAAATGGCCACCTCCAGAGACAGGCAAGCTGCTGAATATTCCCGAGAGCTTTGCTTTCAATGTCCTTCTCTCACAACAAGCCTCATTCATCCCTGTTTTCCCAGGATGTCCTCCAAGAACTGCAGTCAGGTTTGACCCAGATTCCTATGGAGACCTCGCACTGCCCTGGGAGCCAGCGCACGTGAAAGTCTGTGTGCGCCTTTTAAGAATGGGGTCTCCGTTTCCCCCAGTCCCGTGGAGCTCCTGCACACAAGCCCCACTGGCCTTCAATGCCAGATGCTCCAGGGGCTCTTTCTCCCAGTGCCAGGTCCCCTCACGTGAGGGTTTGATGTGTGGCTCAGAACTCTCCCTCCTGTGGGTGAGTCTCTGTGAACCAGTTAGTTTTCAGTCTGTGGAGCCTCCCACCCCCGAGGTGTGGGGTTGTTTATATTGCAAAATCACCCCTCCTACCTCTTGATGTGGCCTCCTCTTTTTCTTCTGGGGTAGGGTATCTTTTTTAAGGTTTCTGGTCCATTTGGGTGGAGATTGCTCAGCCTTTAGTTGTGAATTTTGTTGTTTTTTAGGAGAGAAGTTGAGCTCCAGTCCTTCTATTCTGCCATCTTAATCCCCTTATTTCAGTTTGCTAGTATTTTGTTGAGGATTTGTACATTCTTGTTTATCAGAAAGATTGGTCTGTAATTTTCTTGTTGTGTCCTTATCTGGCTTTGATATCAAGTTAATGCTGGTATCATAAAATAATTTTGGATATTTTCCTGCCTCTTCAATTTTTTTCGAAAAATTTTAGAGTGATGGCTGTTCATTTTTTTTTAACTGTTTGATAGCATTCAACAGTGAAGCCTAGACTATTTCTTTGTTGGTTTTTTTGTTTGTTTGTTTGTTTGTTTTGTCTTTTTCCTTTTCTAGGTTTGCTGCCATGGCATATGGAGGTTCCCAGGCTAGGGGTCTAATTAGAGCTGTAGACACCGGCCTATGCCAGAGCCACCACAATGCAGGATCTGAGCCGCATCTGCGATCTACACCACAGGTCATGGCAACACCGTATTATTAACCCACTGAGCAAGGCCAGGGATCGAATCCACAACCTCATGGTTTCTAGTCATATTCGTTCACCACTGCACCAAGACTTGGGAACTACTCTTTGTTGGTTTTTGATTACTGATCAATCTCTTTATTTGTTATTGGTCTGTACAGATTTCAGTCTTGGTAGGTTGTATGTTTCTAGGAATTTATACATTTCCTCTTTGTTATTAAGTTTGTTGGTGTATAATTCTTCACAGTGGTCTCTTATCTGTACTTCTGTCCTATCAGTTTTAGTGTCTTCTCTTTAATTTCTGATTTTATTTATTTTTTGTGTCTTCTCCATCTCAGGCTAGCTGAATGTTTGCCAATTTTGTTCATCTTTGAAAAAACTATCTCTTAGTTTCATTGATCTTTTCTCTTCTTCTAGTCTCTATTTCATTTATTTCTACTCTAATCTTTATTATTTCTTTCCTTTTGCTAACTTTGAACCTAATTTGTTCTTCTTTCTCTAGTTTATTGAAGGTTAACGTTAGCTTTTTTAACTGAGGTTTTTTTTTTTTTTCGCTTTTTAGGGCTGTACCCATGGCATATGGAAGTTCCCAGGCCAGGGGTCCAGGGGTTGAATTGGAGCCACAGCTGCCAGTCTGTGCCACAGCTACAGCAACACTAGAACCAAGCCATGTCTGTGATCTATACCATAGCTCACAGCAATGCCAGATCCTTAATCCACTGAGCAAGACTGGGATCATACCCACATCCTCACAGATCCTAGTCAGGTTCATTACTGCTGAGCCACAATGGGAACTCCTGTTCTTTCATTTTTCTAAATGCAGATGTTTATTTATATAAACTTCTCTCTTAGAATTGCTTTTGCTGCATTCCACAAACAGTGGTATGTTATGTTTCCATTTTCATTTGTCTCAATACATGTTTTTAAATTTCCCTTTTGATTTCTACTTTGAGTTAGTAGTTGTTCAGGAGTGTGTTTTTTAGTTTCCATGCATTTGTGATTTTAGTTTCCCTCTTATTATTGATTTCTCATTTCATAACATTGTGGTCAGAAAGGATACCTGATATGGTTTCTATGTTAAGGAGTTCATGTTATGGCTCAGCAGGTTAAGGACCTGACTTTGTCTCTATGAGGATTTGGGTTTGATCCCTGGCCTCTTTCAGTGGGTTAATGATTCAGCATTACCATAAGCTGCATTGTAGTTTGTAGATGTAGCTCAGGTCTGCTGTGGCATAGGCTGGTAGCTGCAGCTCTGATTTGACCCCTTGCCTAGGAACTTCCATATACCACAGGTGCAGCCATAAAAAGAAAAAAAATGTAAAAAAAAAAAAACTTTTTAAGATTTATTTTGTGGCCTAACACATCTATCTTGGAGAGGGTTCTGTACCCTTTAGAAGAATGTGTATTCTGTTGCTGTTGAATGGAATATTCTGCACATGAATGTTAGGTCCATTTTGGTTATACTGTTGTTCAATTCCTCTGTTTCCTTGTTGATTTTCTGTTTGGATGATCAATATATTCTTGAAAAGGGGATATTGAAGTCTTCTAATATTATTGTATTGCTGTCTCTTTGTCCCTTCAGTTCTGTGAGTATTTGCTAAAGCAAATATTATATATTGTTAATGATTCTAATATGCGCAGGAGGGGGCTTTCCATACTCTAAAGAAGTATGTGAAAATTGGTATATGGGCAGAGAAATGGAACTTGACGACTAGGGAGTATCATTTCAGGAGGCCCTTACCCTACACTAAACATCTCATATTATTATGTGGCTCAACCATTTCAGAAAATATGCATTGTAAACTTAAAATGCTTTTCTTCGTTACAATCTCAAATGGCATCTGCAACAAAATCCTCCATTGCATAGATCCTAAAGGCCCTTCTTAGAAGAAGGATACTTTTCCTCCTATTTAAGAAGCTCTGTATACCTTGAGTTATTTCTCCATTTGATTTATTTACAACAAGTCCTGAAGCTCCTTGAAGGAGTGATGCTTATTAATCTTAAATATTCATTTCCCTTACAATTTCCCACACACAGACTTATACATAATAAAAGTTGAAGAAATTGCAGTTGAACATAATTAAAATATAAATCTTCATCAAGGAATTTGAGAAAGTTGTGTTTAAAAATCTCATATAAATTCTTTCCTATAAACAGAATGTTTTGTTTTCCTTTTTCTTTCTTTCTTTTTTTTTTTTTTTTTTTTTAGGGCAGCACCTGTGCCATATGGAAGTTCCCAGGCTAGGGGGCGAATCGGAGCTGCAGCTGATAGCGTATGCCACAGCCACAGCAGTGTGGGATTTGAGCCATGTCTGTGACCTACACCACAGCTCACAGCAATGCCGGATCCCCCACCCACTGAGCGAGGCCAGGGATCGAACCCACATCCTTATGGCTACTTGTTGGATTCGTTTCTGCCGCGCCACAATGGGAACTCCGTAGAATGTTTTAATTTCCAAGTTATATGGATTGATTCTTTAGTGTGGTAAAACTCAGTACTCAATCTGTTTATGCTAAAATTTTCTTGCTTAAATAACTCAAGCTGTAAAACATGAGGCAGAGATATGATGAGAAAGGAGGTCAGAGAGGTGGGCAGCAGCAATAAGGAGTTTAGACTTTGTTCTAAGGGCAACAGGAAGGTATTGGTAGGTTTTAAGGAAGGGAATGCAGGATCTGATTTATGTTTTTACAAATTCACTCTGGCTTCTCTATGGAAAATGGTTAAGAACAGGCAGGAGTGGAGACAAATCATTTAGAAAATGATTGCAGTGTTCCAGGTGAGAAAAGGCAAACATCTGAACTAGAGCAGTGGCAGAGGAATTGGAGAGGAGAGGACTGTTACGAGAAGTGTTGAGGCATTATAAACAAAAGGTGCCATGAAAAGGAGTTGTGGCAATTTAACAAAACGGCCACAATTCTTTGACACTCCTCCTATTAATAAGTGGAGTCTATGTCCCCTCCCCTTAAATCTAGTTGGGATTGTGGCTGCTTTGACCAGTAGAGTATGACAGGTGTGACACTATGTAACTTCTGAGGCTTGATCATAAAAACCAAACCACTCCATCTTGTTCTCTGGAATACTTGCTCTTAGAGTGCTGAGCCACCGTGTAAGAAGGAAGACTACCCTGATGGGTATGTTGAAGAAAACGCCATCCTATGGATGGTTCCCAGCCAAGTCAGTCCTTCAGCCCACTTAGATATGTGAGTAACAAAGCCATCTTGGAAGTGTATCCCCCAGCCCTAGCCATTGTAGCCCCCAGCTATTCAAGTTACTCCACCAGTCATTTAGGGCATAAAACTGATCCTCAGGCCATCATGAAGTAAAGAACAGCCAATTCTGCCGTTGTCTCCTTTCCAAATTCTTGACCCATAGAATTGGTGAGCATAAGAAAATGGCTGCTGTTTTATGCCACTAAGTTGTGGTGTTGTTTCTGATACAACTATTGATAACCAAAACAGGGCTAAATATAAAGATGTATAGATTATGGTCTTTGCCTCCCAGGAGCTTACAATACACTGAGCAAAGTGAGAAAAATACAAAGATGAAAAATAAAAGAATCTTATGTGCATGTTAATAGCTTTATAAGTCATACTTTATGAAAATACTGGGCAAAGACACTTAACAACAGCAATGGCTAAATTTCTGCCAGTGCTCTGTAAGTATTTTACACGTGCATTTACTCCTCACAATAGGCCTAGAGACATAGCCACTTATTGTGCCTGTTTCTCAGCTGAGAAAGATTAAGGCACAGAGAGGATACGTAACTTGTCTAAAGTTTGAACAATCTTGGATTTACACCCATGCACTTGGCCTTCACAGTGCTTGCCTAGTACCCTGTTGCCCCTGTGGTATATTTCTTCTTTTAGTCACGAGATATTAGTCATGGAATAAATAGGGAATCTGAGAACATGTGCTCACGCCCTATGTTATCTTCCATAGGAAATTTTAGATTGGTTTTTCATTGACAGGAGGATTATGGAAAACTATAATCCTCAATGTTATTTAATAAATTATAGGTTCTCAAAATTCCTCTTTCTTCTTTCCTTTGTGTGGCTTGTGTCTTCACATTTTTTGTCTATCTTTAGTTAAAACTCCTTGTTTTCTTTCAAAACAAACTTCATTTGACAGTCCTCTCAGTTTCTACATGCATGCGAAGATGAATGGAGTTTTTCCTGAGATCAGCATCCTGCAGCTACAAAGCAGCAGCAGCATCTTGTGGCTCCTAAAGAAAAAGGCACTTTGGGATGATTCCATGCATCTCCTCTTTCACTGAATCACGGCCACTAACTTACCTTCTTAAAACATTTCTCCCTGATCCTGGCCTTGATTATATTCTTGGCCTAAAAATATTGCTTGATTTAGGCAGAGGCGTTAAATATAAACACGATTACTTACTCCTCTAGGACTCCCACTGCTGCACAACAGTCTTTTTATTTGATTAATTTGGATAGGACACTCCTGCTCATAACATTCCAACCTCCCCCACTCCGGTTTCTCCACAACTGCAACCTTACCCCTCACCTTCTATTGTATGATCATAAGAGCTCCATCTTCTACTTCCTCAACACATCTCCTTACATAACTGTTCTCTCCTCACTTCCCAACTCATCTCAGAGATTGTGCTTCTTCTCTCTGAGTCTCCCTGTACCCCAAGTGTTCCTAACCCCATTGCGTGTCACTACCTTCAAGACTGTGTTTCTCCAGCTACCTCTTTTGTTGGCTACAAAAAAAAATTTTTTTAAGGCATAGGTCATCTCTCTCTTGAAACAAACAAGCAATCCCACTCCCCAGGTTAATGTCAGGTTTATTTTGGATTATTTTTCTCATTCTCTTTTAACCTCTTTTTGTATACCCTGTATATGTCTGTTTTTCCCCCTCATTTCCATGCCTCCTTGAAACCTGATTATTGACCTTTCTACTCTACTTGTAGTCTTAGAGGTCCAGTGACCTCCCAGACTCTAGTCTATTGGCCTTGTAGCAGTTCTTGCCCCCTTAAACCTCTTACAAGCTTCTCATAACAGTTCTTCAAAACCTTTCCTTCCTTTGAAATCTGGAATTTAGAGGAAGGCTGATTCTCCTCCTTTTTAAATAATAACGCCTTCTGTGATTCCTTTGCTATCTTCCATCTGCTTCCAGCTATCTCCAGCTGTGGGCATTCCTTAAGATTCTATCCTACTCCCTCTAAGGAAGATAGAGAACCCCAGCACTCAAGACTGAGCATTTTCACTGACTCGATCCTATATCAATTCTAAATCAACATGTCTGAAACATTGTCCTGCCATAAAGCTACTTCTCTGCCTAATAACGACTCTGAACTTCAGAGTTGTCTTTTGACTTCTCCCTCTTTCTGTCACCAGTTATGTACTTGAGGCATAGAAATCCATGCAAAAATATAAGAAAAAGTAATTAGGAGGCTACGCCTGCCGCACACACACACAAATCACATATTGAAATCTCAGAACCAAATCTAAGTGATTTTTGGATTATTTACTGTTTCAGCATAATGTGTGCTTGGGCTTGGATTGTTGAGAATGTACATTAACAGGCTCTCTGGAGTTACAGCCTGGCATCCTAATAGGGTTACATTGTGGGACAGCCACCTTACTTAATGGTTTGAAATTTGGGATCCTCCCTTCTTCAAACCCAGAAGAAAGCAACATTCAAAACATGTTAATTGATGTGTTTTGATCAAGAAGAAACCAAGGTTAGTATGAGGCTTATTTCCACAGTGACTAAGTGGAAGAGTCAACACATCAGTCTTTCCAAGCCCACCACAGAACTCTCATTTCCATTCTTCTGTCCAACAACTGACACTCTAAGTAGCTCAGATTCAAATGCAAATGCAAGCACGAGAATGCAGACACACTTTGAAATCAATAACATCATTTTGTCAGGCAATTCATTTAGTATTTCTAAAAACCAGTGAAGTTTAAAAAACAAGGAAGTTGAAAGCTTGCTCTCCTGTTCCTTGAGTTTTAATGAGCCTATTCCTTACTCTGGGACAGAGAAACCCTCATTATAACTTGTCAATAGAACATTAGCACCCAAGATGGAGGGAGCCCTATGATCCCAGTTAATTTTCTTTCTTGTTGTCCCCATCTGGATATAGTTGAAAATCTAATGGGAAAACTGGCCATTTATTTGAACTGCCTCTTTCTCAAACACAGATTCATCTACTTAAGAATAGCATGTTACTCTTACCATGTTGGTAAAAACGTTTTTGACCGAGACTTTCTATGCTGAGACATTATGTGCTCATAAATAACATACAGCTCTCTTCTCTCTCAAATGAGCTCTGTGAGGCTGCATGGAGAGAGTTCAGACAGCACACTGAGCACTCTGCACTGCCTGAGCACTTCTGCGCCTCTCCCCCCTACCTCACCTTAGCCTTCCAAAGGGAAATCAGATTTAGCATTCCATTTTAGCGGGGCTTTTGGGGTTGGAAATGAACACAAGCCAGAGTGGGTGGTGGAGGGATCCACTTGCCTACTCCCTGATGTTTTCACTTGATGTTGCAGTCCTTGAAACTATCAGCAAATGTAAGACAAAGCAAAATATAAGTTACCCTGATGTCTTTTGCTGTGCCTGATAGGTGGTTTCACGTGCTACCATGTTATATGAGTTCGAGTTTGTTGCTTTAAATTATGGGGTCTCATTGATCATTACATTGCTGTGATATAAAGTTTTAGGGAAAAAAATCTTCCTGCTTTTTGCTCCATCTGCTGTGCAGTCCCGGATGCAGACCAATCTAGTGCATATAATAGGCCCTTTAATTAAATAATGCTCTTTCACTCTCCGGATCCTCTACCACATTCCCAATAGCCAAGACTAGTATTCAGAACTGAATATGTGAATAAGTATGGCTAAATCACTTTGCTGTACAGCAGAAATTAACACAACGTTGTAAATCAACTATTCTTCAGTAAAATAGAATTTAAAAAACTGAATGAACCATGCCCACATTCAATGTCTTCAGGTGGAGTACTCTGAGAGACTTCTAGAAATTGAACTCGATGTCCTTGTTCATTTCCAAAAGTTGTTTAAAGTAGCAAAATAATCCCAGAGACTAGAATTTTCATGGTCATTCATATCTTACCAAAAGCCCTATTTGGTTTTGTTTCTAGCATGGTCTATGAAGTCCTACCTATGTAACTTTAATGCATTCACTCGGTAAACATGTATTTAGTCTTTCTATGGACACCCATATATGTCAGGCACTGTGCTTGGCACCAGGAATACAAAAGAGAAAACAGAAGATCCTACTCTTTGGGGAAACTGTATTCTGTCTGAGAGAAAATAAATATTTATGAAAAATTACACATGGCAGAAATTAAATGATTGCACACCTCTAATTAAATGATTAAATCATTCAAATAGGAGAAACCAAAAAAATGAGTGCCATGAGAAATAACTATTGAACAACCCAAGGCCATCTTGGCTCAAATTCTTTTCTTCTCCTTTAGTTCCTTTTGCCCTCACCAATTTTAGACAATTGCAGATCAAAGCCCTTTGTATGTGTCCTTGTAACAAAAATCTCTGATTAACAAAGGGATCATCAAATTCATGCCACTAGTCTGCTTAGTGATGTAATATTCTCCATGAAAAATTGGATTACATTTATAGCATTTGGAGAGGATTTTTGCTACTAATGAGACAAAATTCAGCAATGTTAGTCAAAGTTTAAAATACAAACTACAGAATACTTAAGAACATACTCTTGACTCAGTACTTCCATTCTCTTCACCTCATTCTAGAAGCAGGATGGCAATGTGCTTTACATAGGTCCAAGTTAGGATTCTGGCTCTGATTCTTGCTAGTCGTGTAGCCCTGAGCAAGTTATTTTGTCCATCAGTTTCTGCATCTGTAAAAAAGGAATAATAATAGCCCCTAATTCCAAGGGTATTGTGAGACTAGAATGAGTTGATGTATGGAAAAAGTTTATCTTTATGCCCGAGATATAGTCAGTGCCAGGCAAATAGCAACTCTTGCTTTCATTTTGTGTCCTTACTTAGGAAAACATACAAATAAAACTGATACCTGGGTTCTAGCCCCAGCTTTGGGACTAGCCTCATGGTTTGGAGTAAATGGGTAGCGTCTGTGTCTCCACCTGCACTATAAGGACAGTTGTACTAGATGACTTCCATTTTTAGAGTTGACGGTCTGCGGTTGGCTCATTGCTCGGAGTGACATTGTGAGCTCTGGGCATGACAGTCACCCTGGATGTCCCGCAGGGTTTAGGAGCACCCTTCTTCCTGTGCAGTATCAGGATAATGCTCTGCTTCCAGAAAGATGTTCCAAAGGCGGTAGAAATGAAGTCCCAGAAGGCTTGGTAATGATTTGTTACCCAGAGTTTTAAATGGAATATGTAACTGCTGAGGAGGCAAAGTCTTCTATTAACCCCATAGGGGTTCTCTTAACTGTGTAGAACTAAAGAGATTGTCACTCAAACGAGATCTTAATTCTAGGGTTTATTCAGTTATGCTTCTTTTTTTTTTCTAGCAAAGATGCTGAAAATGAAAAAAAGGACGAAAGATCAAGCATTTTGCCATTACTGTTCAAAATTTCTTTGAACTTGTTAACCCTGTGGTATTCTGAGAAGCATTTGAGTGCTTGTTATAAAAATATCTTGCATTTTTATTACACCTTGAGTATAAGCAACTCAAAGCACTTTACAACATCATGAAATCTCATCCTATCTCTGAGGTATTTCTCTGCAAAGAAGCAAGCGCCATGTCAGCCATGAGTCAAATTAGTCACTTTACTCTGCTGGCCATAGAGGATCACATCCCAGTGGCCCTTACTACTACTATTGCCAGCACTCCTCGATGTTGTTTAAACTTCATGAGGTTTGAGGCAGAGGGTCTTGTACACTAGGGATCTATTTGGTGACACTCCCCTGTCTGTCCTATTCTGTCTGCCAGGGTCAGGGTGAGCTGGCCCTTATTTGGCTTTTCGTAGACCACATAAGAAACAAAAGTGGGTTAAGGCTGGAGGGCCCCCAAGGGAAATAGCCTGTTCTGCTTTCATTATTCAGCCCATGAAGATCACTTCCACGTAGTGTAGACAGTTCACTCATTGAAATAAAGCAACGGAGTGTGCTCTTGAGCCTCTCTTAAAAGGTGCTAGCTCCAAACCAGTTTATCCCCAGGCTGTCTCCTGTGTCTACATCATCTGGCTAATTAATTTTTTTCTCTTAAAATTGCTCTAAGCTAACAACAAGGAAGTTGTGATGAAATGCTTATAACAGCCTCAGGACTCAGTCTGATCTTGTATCAGTTTGGTTTTCTCTATCACCATACCCCACACTCACATACCATACCCTAACTGGGCTGAACTTTGGATTTCGAGGATGAATTATGTTCTCTGAACAACTTAAGGTGCACGTGTGCGCACACACACATACCGTGAATAACACTTATATTGTAAGTTTCGACTTAAATGTCACTCCAGTAAGTGTCTGTCTCTGATAACTGACTCTGCTCTGTGCTCTATGGTATTCTGTCCTTTCCCCAAACTTAGCACTTATTATACAGTAATCATTTTGCTTTTTTTTTCTGTTACATTTGCAAGCATTCTGAAAGTAAGGATGTTGTCTATGCAACTGTCATGCCACCAATGCCTAGTACAAAGTGCCACAATTGTCTATTGAATAAATTAAGAGATTGGGTATTTTACTTTCAAATATTTATTCCAGCATTTCAAATTTAACCTCATTAAACATCACAGCTTTTGTGAGATAATTACTCAAATGTCTTTAATTGAGTTTTTATAAACCATACTTGTAGAATCCTGGTCTTTGGGGGCCTTTATATGCTAATCACAATACCATGAATGTGTGATGTAAACATTTAGATCTTTTTTTTTTTTTTTGTCCTTTTACCATTTCTTGGGCTGCTCCCACAGCATATGGAGGTTCCCAGGCTAGGGGTCAAATCGGAGCTGTTGCCACTGGCCTAAACCACAGCCACAGCAATGCGGGATCCAAGCCGTGTCTGCATCCTACACCACAGCTCATGGCAACGCCGGATCCTTAACCCACTGAGCCAGGCCAGGGATCGAACGCACAACCTCATGGTTCCTAGTTGGGTTCGTTAACATACTTTATTATCACTATTACATACCCTCTGAAGAATGTAAAGATTTGAAGATGAACTATTCATTTGAAGACAAAGATTTATTGTTATTTGTCTTGTTGCCTTGGACTTTGCTCTTCCTGGCTTTCTAGAATGAAGATGCATGAAACTTGCTTCTGTATCTAGAGGAATATCTGTTTATATGACTATCACTTGAATATGTTTCTGCATATTGGGAACAGTTGTAATATTTGTTGGGCAAAGTATAAATACAACTGGATAAAAATATAGGCTCTGAATCGTATGCTTATCATCCATCCACGTCATTCCATACAAGAGAGTAAAGAAGAATGCATGTCACTACCTGCTCTTAGCTGGGCCACCAGACCTGGCTTTCTATGCCCCTTACTCCTCATTTCTACTTACTGAAATTCTATCTTTTAAAGATATACTTAAATTCATCCTCATTAACAACCTCCCCTTGCCCCTACCGCCATGGAAATGGATCTCAGTTTCACAAAGGAGCTTGGAGAGCTTATGGAGACCTCATGAGAACCTCAGTGGTTTTCAACCTTGGCAAAATGTTGGAATTGCTTGAGGGAATTTATAGAAAATACCAGTCTAAGTCACAAATGAGATCAATTAAATCAGAATCTCTTGGCCTGAGATGCAACCTGAGCATCAGGATGTTTCAAACTATGCCAGCTGATTCAAATGTGCAGCCGAAGTTGATAGCAATTGTGTCAAAAGTACAATGTGGCTGGCTCATCAAGGGTGAGCGTTTAGAATGGTGGCAGGGAGGAGAGACTGGAAATGTTGGCAAAGCATAGACATGCAGGCCTTATAATTGATGCCAAGGAGTTTGGCCTTCATCCTGGAGGCCATGGGAGTCAAAAAGGGGTTTTAACTGGGAAGCAGCATGATCACTTTGGTGTTCAAGGAATTAAAACTTCTTTCATTTTTCTGAGCTTTTCAATAATCATTTTAGCTGTGAGTGGAGTAGATGACTTCCAGTGACCTTTCTCATCTAACAGAAAATTATTGGTAGAATCTTCATTCCTAATAGAAATGCTAGAACTAATGCTTCCTGTAAAGGGAGGCTCTTCATCTTCCCCTAACTACAGGTTTGTGCAGGACATAGTAATTCTTTTAGAAGGCAGTTTCCTTTTAGGGATTTTTGGAGGGCATGGCTGCTAACAGCTAGCTTCGGCATCACCAAGGAACTGACCTTGATGGGATAGAGGGCCTGTTAATTAGCAGCTTAAGCCATGCAGGCCAAAGCTTACAGAAAGATCTCTCTTTGCTCTGGAAACAGAGACTGGCAGCTATGGGAAACTAGTTCCAGACTCTTCTCTGCCCTTAAAAGTATGGGTCAAGAGTCCAACATGGATATTTCTTGAATCGAATTGAACACTGCTTTTTAAAATTATAAATTTTGAAATTCAAATTATATTTGAAATAATTGTAAACAGACAAGCCTTTATTTTCTGACTCTAGTTCTTGCCTGTATCACAGGTAAGTGAGGCTCCCAGAGAGGTGCCCTCTGAATATGGCATTGTGTATGCATCCACATAGACACATTTACAAATATGGTCAGTGATTCAACATTGTGATTTTTTGAAGGGCTATTTTTTACATTACAGCTGAAATAATGTAAATTGACTCTAGTGAAGTTGTCTTCCTTGACGCATCAGGTCCCCTTTCCTAATACTAATAATGCTCATCATTTGCATTTGGTTTGGAAACAGTCTGGTTGGCAGGTATTAGTGGTGTTTATAAGTAGCTGCTTGGGCATGGGCAGATTTTGATGTAATGCAGAGTGGGGCATGTATGTGGATCTAGTTCACAGTATGCTCCAGAGATCCAAGCTGTGTACATTTTAGTGCTGGAGTGTCATCTCCCCTGCCTTCAGACAGTGCCAGCTTCTTTTTCCTCTTTCAGACTCATAGAAAAACCAGAACATCTGTTTGAAATTATATTTACTTTTCATTGTCATCTGGAAGAAAAGGCTTTTGCTAATGAAACTGGTGAATTAATGTCGAGTGCTTGCTTGGGACTAAATATGACAGATACTCTCGACAAACACCTGCACCATTAAAGGCAATTTGCTGAGACCAAATGCTGTTTTAGGGAAGATAGAAGCTACTGTAATTGAAGTCTTGGGGAAACGTGACCCTTTATGCCTTCACTTGCACAGAAATCATCACATGTTTTTATGTTGAGGTAAGCATAAAATTTCAATTACATTTTGGGATCTGAAAATGAGAATGCCCTAGTTTGCCCCCATTTAATTCTCTGGTTATATTAGCTGCTATCCATTCCTTTCCTGGGCAAGAAAGAATTAGTGATGTAAAAAAAAAAAAAAAAACACCAAAAACAAGAAATCTTAATCCAAGTAATTACTCTAATTGGCTAATGGGAGTCTTTTCTCAATAGCAGTCAATTCCTTGCAGTTTACAGACGTGTTTACATTTCGAAAGGATTCAGTGAGCGAGCTTCACTTTTCTGTCTCTTGCTACATGGATGAGTAGAAAACATGCAAGCAGAAGCAGCCCTTGAAATTTTCCTCCAAACAACTTATTTTTCTTAAGTTTCCACTCCACTTGTTTGTTGAGATGATGCCTAATGAAGTATTCATTGATGGCAGCATCGCTAATAAAACATAAATCAAATTGGGCTCTACATACTATTCATATGCTAGAAAGAGGCAGCAGTGTGAGCTGGAGCTTGTTTCCAGCTGTTTTCTTGTCATTAGCTTTTAATTTCAACAGCTACCTACTTGGGCCGCCCCTCTCTTTTCTCAGCTCAGGTATTTGTGCTGTTAGTGTGATTGTCAGTTCTGTTCTGCTTGAAAGGTTTCAGTGTACGTTGCTATGGTTACAGGTGCCAGAATTGGAAAGAAATGAAGGGGGTATCAAGGGTTTGACGTAGCTGTGATGAAGGCTTAGTGCTGAAATGTTAGCTATTACTTCGGCGGATTCTATGTTATTTGACAATGAATCCATTTTAATAGAATATTTAAATGCATTCTTGAATATATGGTACATCAAAATGGAAATACAGATAACTGGATTTAAAGTATATGAATATTTTAAAACAGTTTTGAGTGCATACCCTATGGGACACTCAGGAACTAAATGAACACTGTTAGTGTAATATGTAGTGTCCCCCGAGTAAGTAATATGGGCAATTGTATCAGCGCTCCGTGACTCCTTAGAATACCACTGTCTTCTGGGTTTCTCTTCATTTGTTTTCTTTTTTTCCTCAGCAGCAGAGTGGAATTCTGTAAATTTGGTATTTTGGAGGTGAGTGTTGCAGCTCTTAAAGTACTTGGGGAGACAGGTCTGGTTCTGAGGCTTTGCAAAAGTCCCTTTTTGTGTTTGCTGCTGGCAACATTAGAAGACAGGCCTGGGGGATTGGCTGTCTCTCTCTTCCCGATGGGAGAGATACTCAGGAAAGCTGATTACGAGATGACACCCTCATTCTTGCTGTGATGCTCTCTCTCTATGTGCCTGCCTTGCTGTTCAAGATAATCATCCCTTCTTAAAGCAATCAAAGATGCTGCTGCTCCCTGTTGCCAGTCTTTCTCCCCAAACCCACCCTTTGTGTCTCTAGGGCCTCGCCTCTCCTCTCATCAGTTCCATGGTCTCCAAGGCAGCCTCCCCAGCCTCCCACAGCACTCACTCCAGCCTTCTGCTTTTGGTATCCTTCTCCTTTCACTCAGTGATTTGAAGGAATAAAGACCCTTGTTTCTTTTGAAATAGTTTTGATTTGGACAAACCTTGGAGTCATCTTACTGTTTTAGTACTTCTCTCCACGTAAGGGAAACTACTCCATTACCATTCTCGGTGTCTACGACATGCTTGGACTAGAACATAGCAGTGGAGAACATGGCCAAAACCTTGGCGCCCAATGCCTGCATTCAAATCCCAGCTCTGCCACTCACGAGCTCTCTGACCTTGGGGAAATTGTTCCTTAAAACCTCTATGACTTCAGTCTCCTCACCTGTAAACTGGGGTTAATGATTGAAACTAGTTTATTCCATTTTAATTATATATATAATTTTATATATATGGAGAGAGAGTCTTAGAACATTAGACAGGCACATATTAAGTAGTATCTAAATGTTTGCCTTTATCCAACAAATATTTATTTTCTACTATGTGCCGTGCTCTATACTTGACCCTGGGAATAGAATAGAGCAGGAAAAAATAGATGTGGTCTCAGAGAGCTTATATCTAGGGGAGACGGCAAGCAGTGAGGAAGTAATTACAATAAAGGGTGATGAGAGCTAACAATTCTTGCAACCCACAGTTTTCAGAACTGTCTAAACATGTCATCTTACGAAAAACACCTGTATAGCTATGACAAGGAATGCTCTGCTCTCTGAAGTGTTTTGGGTCTACCTAGACAGATCCATGAATGAGGGAAGGTAGTTGGCCTCTCAAGGAGAACTCCCACAGAGGGTTCAGACTGGAGGGGCCGTGTGACTGACAGCAATAAAAGTTTCTTAAGCCAGAGTCTGGCCGGCACTTTCTCGCTTTTACAAACAACACAAAGGATCTAATTCTCTAATAAGCAGAGCTACCAACAGTAGTCTGTACAATAACTTTTAGAAACCTGACCTTGTGACCCAGAGGCCATCCTGAAACCATTGCACCCGCCTCCCCCCTCTCCCCCATCACTCAATAAAAGTCCAGCCAGATCTATTGTCCTGTGGAAGAGAAGGCCCATGAAATAATTAACAATCCCCTCTCTGTTCTGCAATACTTACTCCAAACGTTGACCATTCAGAGGCTCTGGAAAGACTAAGCAAAGATGATGTTCTTACCAGGTGATTAGATGACAAAGAGCCCGCTGCCAGTCTTCCGGAGCACTGTTGAATGCAGACCATGCCTCAGCATTCCTGGAAGCAGCGTAATTAAGAGCTGGCCCTTGTGAAAGGACTAACTTCTTCCCACCCTAGAGGCTCGTCTGGTTACAAGAGAACTACTAAAAAAAGATTGCGACTTTGCCTTGTTTTGAGTCTCTCTATTGAAAGATTTAAAGCTGTGGGTTGTACTAATGCTTCTAGTTACAAGAGAATGGTTTAGCAGTCAATGTACCACTATGGTAACTTTTTATTGAAAAACAAGCCCTTTTGTTTAGATTGATGGAGCTCTTTGCTTTTAACCTGTCCTTGCAGAAATTTCTGAGCAGTAACTTTGATTGGTGGGAAATGGGAGGGGCAGAAGTTTGGAGTTCTTAAAGGGAAGGCTTGGCCTTTGTTTGGTCCCTACCTAGTGCCAGGACTGAGAAAAATCACAGAGGCCCAGATCAGGGTAGGTGGAGAGACTGTGTGGTGTTGATGTGGAGAATTGCCTGGAGCAGCAGAATGTATCCTAGCAGAAGAAGGGAGCCATCGTCAGGACCAGAAGGACAGCATCCATATTCAGGGCCACAGCCAAGTGTGAGGCCACAGTGAAGAGTTAAAGCAAAATTACAGAAGCCGAGCACAAAAGGGACAAGAAGGCAGTAAAAACAGTGATGAAGAGCATGATGTCAGCCTGTCAGAGACAGGCTACCTGAGTGGGTGTCAGTGTGGGCTTTGCTCCTTCCTCGCTGTGTGTCTGGGACAGTTACTTAACTGTTCTATGTTTCTGTTTCCTCATCTGTAAAATATAGGGAGAATAATGCTACCTGCATGTGCCATTCATTTACCTGTTTGGTCTTAGATTTATTTCGCACCCTTTCCCTGCCTCATAGGATTGTTGGGAGAATCAATAAAGCTTTTGAATATAAAACACTTGGAATAGTGCAGGTACATAGTAAATGTTCAAGACCTGATGGTTTTTGAAAAGTTAATGTCTGAAAAAGAATTGTAAGACAGCTGGGCAATATGAGAAAATACGATTTAGAGGTTAAATATGGAAGCACCGATATCGCTACCCACTACCCCCAGGACCATCTCCAAACAGCTTCTCGAGCAGATATCCCCACAGCCTGCTTGGGTACCTTCCTTCTGCCTGCCACCATACAAAGAAGAATCTGGGAGGGAAGCAGAGATAGTTGTCCAAAATGCCAGGCTTCTATGAGGGATGACATTTGCCTTTCACTTCTTTGAGAGTACACCGCTCCCCTGTCACTAGGAGAACATACAGGTGGTGTAGGCAGCCATCCCAAAACATTTTTACCACAGCCAGATATGTTCTGTGAACAAGTTCTGTGATGCAGTACTAAGCAAAGTACATTAGTTTTTAAATCTAATAGAACAGAATTTAAAATCCTGTACTTTCTGGCTAAATAACCAGGCCTAGCCACAAATACTCTCTGTACCTCCATTTCCTCATCTTTAAAATGAGTGATGATAATACTTTATTGCATTGTTGTGAGGATTAAATAAAACATATGTGTAAAGCAGCTGGCACATTGCCTGGCATAGAATCACTGCTTCTTAATAAATGCTAGTTTCGGAGTTCCCGTCGTGGCGCAGTGGTTAACGAATCCGACTAGGAACCATGAGGTCGCGGGTTCGATCCCTGGCCTTGCTCAGTGGGTTAACAATCCGGCGTTGCCGTGAGTTGTGCTGTAGGTTGCAGACGCGGCTCGGATCCCGCGTTGCTGTGGCTCTGGCGTAGGCCGGTGGCTACAGCTCCGATTCAACCCCTAGCCTGGGAACCTCCATATGCCGCGGGAGCGGCCCAAGAAATAGCAACAACAACAAAAAAGACAAAAGACAAAATAAATAAATAAATAAATAAATAAATAAATAAATGCTAGTTTCTATCTGTCCTTCTCCCAGAGAAATTACAGATGTAATCTTGACCTTGGGCTACTCAGTTTATTTAACCTGGGCTAAAATATCACTCACTCTCTTCAAGTCTCCTATGGTTTTATCTATTGGCCCCTTGTTCTTCCTTGCTGGTATACCTCCTTGTCCAGGACTGAGCTGTTTGGCCCATCTATTTGGAACTTTGGTAAAGCATTTTATATCCACGCACTGACTGGGTGTAATCTAAATCATCATGTACAGAGGGGAAAAGTGGGCTTGGAATCCCTCCAGACCAGAAGCCAAATGAGCTACACTTCAGGGTGGGCCTCACTGCCCAGAAAGATAGTATAAGTTCGTAACTGACATGATTACATAGGTTTATAGATTGTGCCTACAGCTGCAGGGGCTGAGGGAAAACTTTCTCTTATGCCAGACCTTCCATACAGAACAATCACAGTTTTGGCCATTCCCACAGCTCTGTTCTCTTATAAATTAATTGCCTTGTTGTACAGCCCTTGCTAATGGACCAGCCAGATTGTATAACACATCATCTCATCCTCACCTCTCTCTCCACCCAGATTATTGAAGAGCAAGTAGAAACCTGGCCAAATAGTAGCTATTCATTAAACCAACCACTAGCCGACAAGGTGGCCTGGCACTGACAATTCTATCCAACAGGAATAAGCTAGACTGGTCAGGTTCTACCTACAGGAAGTATAAAGAGAACTATATAGCAGTAGAATTCTAAGTTGTGAAAGGCCCAAGTAGAAGGGGTACTGAGGGCTTAGGAGCAAGCTGAAGTCATAAGGAAACAAAAACTATGAAAAAGTTGTAGCTACGTAATTGACAAAAAAGACAAAAGTGTAAGGAAGCCAGGTGAAAGTGAGAAAGAACACAAAGAGAGATCAGGTTATAGATGTCAGATTAATAATATAGCACTAGAGAAAAAGTCCAAGAATTCCTGCTATTGTGGTTCCCAGAGGTGTCTTTGATCCAGTTCCAGTGATTGTAAAGCCTGGTCATAGTGTGATCTCCGGATGTGTTGCTTAAGAGATGGATAGCTGTTATAACAATAAACCCAACATTCTCAGTGGCTTAATACAATCACAGTTGCTCACTCACTTCACGTCTAATACAGGAGCTTCCAGTGAAGCACCTTTCTACTTGTGCTCATCCAGGGACACAGGCTCCTTTGTCCTGTGGCTCTTCACTCTTCCGGTGCGTTGAGCTGGTGGATGGGGAAAGAGACCATGAAGGCACACCTCCTTTTTATCCACTTTATCCTGGAAGTGACACGTATCAGTTTCTCCGCATTCCATTTGTGAAAACTAATTTCATGGCTCTACATAGCTTCAGGGGTTCTGGGTGCTAGAGTCCTTGGTTGGGAAGCCTCATTCCAACAACAGTTCTGCACTATGGAAGGGAATCATCAATGTTCATCAGCTGACCTTCCCTATCATGCAGTTCTTGGATTCCCTTGAACTCTCTGTCTCCTTTAATGCCCCATGTCTATAATATCCTCCCTCTCCACTATCCTCCCAGACTGAGAAAGTCACTCTTCTTCTCAACTGATCATGAACCTAGTTAAAACTGCTGCCTTTGGGAGAATGTATCTTTCCCACTGTCAGTGGAAGTCTATGTATTGATAGTGCTTTCAGTGGAGGGTTCTTGGACAGCAAACATATTCTCTTGTCTAGGTCCCTTGTCATCATATCTGAACGGGAAAAGTGATACTGTCTGTCACTCCTGAGCTTTTCTGTCACGTTGGGTCCTATTTTTCATTGCTTCCTTTTGTCTGCAAGTTAGGAATCCACCGACTCCAGGGAGATCCTTCACAAAACCGGGGTTCTTCCAGGGTCCCCATAGCATGAGAGGGAGTTTCTCTTAAGGCCAGGAGTAAGTAGCATTGCCATATGTACAGGAGTGCTCTCATTCCAGGTTCCTCCTCATCCTGTCAAGCTTGGTTTAGCATTTTCTGGAATGTGCTCACTTACTTGGGAAAAGCCTAGGGAAACAGAGCCTTAGTCAGGCTTGATGACTATTTGGGTCACTCCTAATTTCATGTTGATACTGGTGATCTCTCTGCCTTTTGCATCCTACTTTTCTGAATCAGGATAACTCAGTGGGAAGGAGAAAGAGAGAAACAGTGGAAGGGTCATAAGATTGAGGTTCCCACCCCCACACGCCATGAAGAAGGGCAAAATTGGATTGGAGATCTGTAGCATGATGATTTTTAACAATATTTTGGATAAAAGTAAATCTTTTAAATTTCAAATTGTTTTAAACAATGTCAATTTAATACTTTCGGCTATTGAAATATTAACAAAAAGAACAGACAGTATAAGCTAGAAATGAAAGGTGATGAAAATAAGCAGTTTTATCATGTATCTCCATCAGGAAATGTGGGGAATATGCCTTTTCTAATATGTCTATTTCCAGTTTTAATTTTTTAAATTAAAATCGTTAAAAAATTTTTTAAATTCTCCTGTTTCCTTTCAGATGACATCCTTGTTTTTATGCCCCAAACTTAAAACCACATTTCTTTCAATGAACTCCCTCCCTAGGGTCACACTAGAGCTGTACCACTTCATTCAGTTACATACTTAGATTTTCTCTGTCAAATGTGGGCTTGAATACATGGGCCACGCTGTGCAGTAATTCCAGAGCAGTATAGACAACATTGATTAGAATTTTCGAGCTCCACTTTTGAGGGGACATAAACTTACTGAGGATTCCAGCCAGGTGGGACAAGCTTAGCATTTGTTTCTTAAGAGGCTTGTGCTAGGACAGGGCCCTACTTGACATTTCTGCAGGCTGAGAGACTCATAGGATGAGTCTGAGCCAAAGTCCTTAGTGGCTATAGAGGGTCATGCCAGAAAAACCAGGTACCAGATGCCAAGTCTAGAGGGTAATATAGGACTGTAAGCCAGTGACCAAGCTGAGTCAGATCCTCATGGAAGTAAAAACAGAGTAAGATCAGCTTTCAGGGGAAGGAAGAAAGGACAAGTTGTGGGATTCATTTATTCATCCAATCTTTTATTCACCAAGTATTTATTAAGCATGTATTGTATACCTTGAATTGCACATGGTCTTATTAGTGGATTTTCATGAGGATTAGCCTCATTCGAAGGTGTAGATTCAAGCAAGACAGTCTGTATTTAAATCCTGGCTTAGCAATTTACAACTGATGTGACACTAAAGTTATGTAACCTTTCTGTGTCAGCTTCCCATCTGAAACTTACTTCATAGGGTTTCAGTGAGAATTCCTATAAAGCACTTAACACCTGGCACATGATAATCACATCTAAATGTTTTTTTAAATAACTAAAATACAGTTGGAGAGGACTTCTGTTACCAAATTGAGATGGAGTAGAACTTGGGCTAAAAGATTCCTTTGTACTGTATGAAGAAAGGGTTTGAAAAGCAAATGAGTGACATACAGTAGGTTTTAGAAATAATTCTTAAACCAGGAAGAGAACGTGTATGTTTTGTTTTTATTTATGTAAATGTTTTGTACCCTGCTAATTTTTTATTGTTATTTTTTTCTTTTTAGGGCTGCACCTATGGCATATGGAAGTTCCCAGGCTAGGAGTCAAATCAGAGCTGTAGATGCCAGCCTACACCACAGCCACAACTCAGAATCCAAGCGGCATTTGCAAACTACACCATGGCTCAGGGCAACGCCGGATCCTTAACCCAATGAAAGAGGCCAGGGATTGAACCCACATCCTTATGGATACCTTGGGTTCGTTGGGTTGGGTTCGTTACCACAGAGCCATAATGGGAACTCCATACCCTGCTTATTTTTTAAATTTTATTCAGATCTAATTGATATATAACATTATATTTCAGGTGTACATCATGATTTCATAATTGTAAACATCGTGAAATGATCACAACAGTAAGTCTAGTTACCATTCATCACCATGCAAAACTAAATTTTAGGGTTTATTCTCTTGGCAACTTTCAAATATGCTCTAAAATATTATTGGCTGAAGTCATGCTGTATATCACATCCTGATTTATAACTTATTTATGTTATAACTGAAAGTTTGTACCTTTTGACGCTCTTCACCTGTTTTGCCTACTGCTCAAGTCTCTCTCCTTTGTCAACCACCATTCTGTTCTGATTTTTGTTTTGTTTTGTTTGTGTGTTTTTTAGCTACATAAGATTATGAGTCTTACATCAAAAAAAAAAAATCCCAAGGAACTAATAATAAAAATAGAAATAGAAATTGAAAATTCAATCTAAGAAAGGAAAGTTCCTCAAAAACTCCAGGCATGAGAGCAACATAATTGTTGTGGTTGAGTTTCAAATTTGGTTATCAGTATTTGAGTGGTGAAGGTAAAGGAGGAAACACAATCAGTTGTATAGTTCTTTCTATCACTAAGTGGGAAGCATACATATTCATTATTAGAAACCAATATGGGGGACAGTAGATTTGTACTGAGGTTCAGAATCAAGATCTGATTTCACATTCCAGCTCCATAACTCTGCGATCTGGGGCATATAACTTACATTGTTTGAGATACTGACTCATCTGTAAAATAAGGATAATAATAGTGCCTACATCTTAGAGTTTCTTTGAGAATTAAATGAGATATGTAGCCTTTAATATAGTTAGCCTGGTACATATCAATCCCTTAATAAATGGAATATCTTCTTTTTTTCCTCTCTACTTCCTCTTCTTCTTCTTCTTTCCTTCTTCTCATTTTTAATCTCCACCCCTTCCTTCTCCTCTCTCACTATCTGATGTATCATATTTGGAATTTCCTCAGTGTTTAATCTGGCAAATATAACAATGACAGCTAACAGGTACGGGACACTTACTATGTGCCAGGTGCTATTCTAAGCACTTTACATTCCTTGATTCATTTAATCTTTATTTTTAAAAAATAAGGCCAGTTATGTGCAAAGGGTGAAAACCAGGTGAATATTTAAAGGAAAGTGTTTTATTGGAATCCAATGAAATATCAACAAATAGATGATGTCAAATGAGTTACAGGGCTTACCGGGTATCTTTTCTTAACAGATTGACTTTTCCATGCACTTATAACAACTTTGGTTAAGAGGTAGAGTGAGAGCCCCAAAGAGAAATGAGGCCTGGGGTGGGTAGCTTATGCCAACTCATATCTATATCTTGTAGATAAAGGCTCTTATCCATATGAATTTGTGGATCAGTTTTGTTTTCTGCAAGAGACCACTGGAATTTTGATAAAGGTCGCGTTGAATCTGTAGGTTACTTTGAGTAGTATTGTCATCTTAACAATTTTGTCTTCCAAGCTATGAACCCAGGATATCTTTACATTAATTTAGATCCTCTTTCTTTCAGTAATGTTTTATACTTTTCAGTATAGCAGTTTTTCACTTGGTTAAATTTATTCCTATATATTTTTCTCTTTTTGATGCTATTTAAATTCAATCATTTTCTTAATTTTTCATATCATTCATTACTGATGTATAGAAATTCAAATGATTTTGTATGTTGATCTTGTACCTTGCACTTTGCTGGATTAATTTATTAGGATTTGGGGGGAGGGTTCTTTGGGATTTCTATATACAGGATTATGTCACCTGCAAATAGAGATAGTTTTACTTCTTTCTTTTTAATTTGGATGCCTTTTATTTCTTTTTCCTGACTAATTGCTCTGACTAGGTCTTCCAGTACAATGTGAAAATGATAAAATGCCTCTTGGTTTTAGAGAAAACTTTTAGTCTTTTATCACTGTGTATGATGTTACCAGTTTCCTTCCCCCCCCCCATAAATGCCCTTTGTCATGATGAGGAGGCTCCTTCCTACGCCTAGTTTTCTAAGTGTTTTATTAAGAGCATTGAATTTTGTGAAATGCTTTTTCTGCATCAAATAAAATAACTTTCTCTTTTTTTCTATCAGTGTGGTGCATCACACTGATTGATTTTCTTATGTTTGTATTCCTTTGCATTTCTGGAACAAATCTCACCTAATTATGGGGT
This sequence comes from Sus scrofa, assembly GCF_054392235.1. Lineage (NCBI taxonomy): Eukaryota > Metazoa > Chordata > Mammalia > Artiodactyla > Suidae > Sus > Sus scrofa. The sequence goes on from NC_139401.1 coordinate 123,217,330, forward strand.
ATAGTCATTTTAATATGCTGTTGGATTTGGTTGTTAGCATTTTGTTGAGAATTTTGGCAGATTACTCATCTGTAGATTTTTTTTCTTGTGGTTTCTTTGACTGCCTTTGGTATCATAGTAACGCTTAATCTCATAAAATGAGTTAGGAAATGTTACCCCCTCTTCTGTTTAGGGGAAGAGTTTGAGAATGACTGGGAAGAGTTTGAGAATTAGTAATTCTTTTTTAAAGATTTGGTGGAATTTACCTGTGAAGCCATCTGGTCCTTGACTGTCTTTATTTGGGAGAGATTTTTGATAACCGATTCAAGCTCCTTACTTATTATAGACCATGTATGTATATGTTCTATTCCTTCTTAGGTTACTTTTGATAATTTCTCTGTTTTTAAGAATTTGCTCATGTCATCTAGGTTATATTATTTGTTGGCCTACAATTATTCATAGTATTCTCTTATAGTCTTTGTTGTACCTATAAGGTCTGTAGTAAGGTGCCCACCTTCATTTCTTTCTTTTCTTTTCTCTTTTCTTTTTGGAAGCACCCACAGCATATGGAAGTTCCTGGGTAAGGAATCTAATCTGACCCATGCCACAGCTGCAGCAATGCCAGACCCTTAACCCACTGTGCCAGGGCAAGGATTGAACCCACATCGCCACAGAGACGACACCAGATCCTTAAACCACTGCGCTACAGCAGGAACTCCCCTACTTTCATTTCTGATTTTAGTTATTTATATCTCCTCTCTCTCACTCTCTCTTTTTTTCAATCTAACTAAAAGTTTTCAGAGGAGCAACTTTTCCTTGTGTTGTTTCTGTTCTTTTTCTATTCTCTATTCCATTTGTCTAGCTCTAATCTATTTCTTTTTTTTTTTTCATTCTAGGAGTTTTCAGTTTACTTTGCTCTTCTTTTTTCTCATTCCTTAAGGTGTACTTATGTTACTTCTTTTTAATATAGGCATTTACAGCTATAAATTTCTCTCTAAGCATTGCTTTCACTGTATTTTATCAGATTTGGTGTTTTTTTTTTTTCTTCTCTTTTCACTCACCTCTAAGTATTTTCTAATTTCTCTAGGAATTTCTCCTTTGATTCTCTAAGAATATGGTATTCAATTTTTATATATTTGTGAATTTTCTAGTTTTCTTGTTATTGATTTCTATCTTTATTCTATGTGTTCAGAGAAAATATTTTGTATTATTTGCATCTTTAAAAATTTGCTGGGTCTTGTTTGTGCCCTGATATGTGATCGATCCTGAAAAATCTGACATGTACACTTAAAAATAGATTGTATTTTGCTACTGTTTTGTGGAGTGTTCTATATGTCTCTTAGGTCTAGTTGATCGTTTAAGTCCTCTATTTCCTCATGGATAGTCTGTCCAGATGTTCTACTAACAAAGTTGAATTAATGAAGCCTCTATCTATTACTACTGAACTGTCAAATTCTCTCTTCAATTCTATCAGTGTTGGCTTCACCTACTTTGGGATGCTGTGGGGTTTTTTGTACCTATATGTTTATTATTGATTGACTGAGGCATTTAACTATTACGTGATGTCTTTTTTTGAGTTTTACAACATTTTTTTAAACCTAAAGTAGTTTTGTCTGGTATTAGTGTGGCCTCACCAGCTCTCTCACTATATGCAGGCAATATCTTGTTCAGCCATTTCACTTTAAACGTATTTGTGTCTTGAATTTAAAGTGAGACTCTTGTAGACAACATAGAGTTAGACCATGTGTTTTTAGTCCATTCTGCTAATCTCTGCCTTTTAACAGGAGATATTAGTCCATTGACATTTAAAGCAATTACTGGTGATAAAGGATTGTCATTTTGCTATTTGTTTTCTTTATGTCATATCATTTTTTGGTTTATTTAAATAGACTTTATTTTTACAGCAATTTTAGGTTCACAGCAATATTGAGCCAATATTGAGCCAAATATAGAGAAATTCTCTTCTACCCCCAGCCTCCACATATATATAGCCTCCCCCATTATCAACATTGCTCATCAGAATGGTACTTTTTTTAAAACCAAATATGAAACTGCATTTATATATTGTAATCACTCAAAGTCCATACTTTACTTTATAGTTCAATCTTGGTGTCCGTGGGTTTGGACAAATGTATAATGACATATCAATCATTATAATATCATACAGAGTATTTCTCACTGCCCTAAAAATGCTCTGTCCTCAGCCTATTTGTCTCTCCCCTCTACCCCTGGCAACTACATATCTTTTTTTAATCTCTTTAGTTTTACTTTTTTCCAGAATGTAATGTAGTTGGAATCATAGTGTGTAGCTTTCTCAGACTGGCTTCTTTCACTTAGTAGTATGCATTTAAGATTCCTTAATGCCTTTTCATGGCTCAATATCTCATTTCTTTTTAATGCTAAATGTTATTCCATTGTCTGTATGTAATAGTATATTTATCCCTTCACTTACTGAAGGATATCTTGATTGTTTCCAAGATTGACAGTGATGAATAAAGCTGCAATTAATATCCACGTGCAGTTTTTGTGTGTACACAATTTTCAATACTTTTGGATTAATACCAAGGAACACAAATTCTGAATCATATGGTAAAGGTATGTTTAATTTTATAGGAAACCCACCAAACTGTCATCCAAAGTGGCCGTACCATTTTGCATTCCCACCAGTAACAAACAAGAGTTTCTGTTGCTCCATAACCTTGCTTGCATTTATGTCAGTGTTTTGGATTTTGGCCATCCTGATAGACGTGTAGTAGTATTTCATTGTTTTAATTTTCATTTTCGATCTCTCTCTTTTTTTTAGTTAGCCTGGCAAGGGGCTTATCAATTTTACTCACCTTTTCAAAGTACAAACTTTGGCTTCATTGATTTTCTCCATTGATCTCCTATTTTCAATTCCATCAATTTCTGCTCTAATTCTTATTATTTCTTTTCTTCTGCTTACTTTGTATTTAATTAGCCCTTCTTTTTCTAGTTTCCTAAAGTGGAAACTTTAGATGATTAATTTTAGATTTTTCTTCTTTTTTAAATCTATGTATTCAATACTATAAAATTCCCTTTGAGCACTAGTTTCACTGTATCTCACATTGTCCTGAAAATATCAATTAAGTCTAACTGTTCAATTGTGTCATTTAGAATTTGTTGCCTTGTTGATTTTCTGCCTAAAGGATCTGTCCATTGAATGTGAGTGGGGTGTTAAACTCTCCTACTATTATTGTATTCCCATCAACTTCTCCTTTTATGTCTGTTAGCATTTGTTGTAGGTATTTGGGTGTTCCTATTTTGGGGACATATATATCGATGAGTGTAATATCCTCTTCTTGAATTAATGCTTTTATCATTAAATAGTGTTCTGCATTATCTTTCTTTATGGCCTTTGTTTTAAAGTCTATTTTGTCTGAAATGAGTATCGCAATTCCTGCTTTTCTTTCATTCACATGAAATAACTTTTTTATCCCCTCACTTTCAGTTTATATGTGTCCTTTCCCTAAGGTGAGTCTCTTGTAGGCAGTATAATGTAGGTTCTAGTTTTTGTATCCTGTCTGCCACCCTGTGTCTTTTGATTGGGTCATTTGGTCCATTGACATTTAAGGTAGTTATTGATAAATATGGATTTATTGCCATTTTAAACCTTGTTTTATAGTTGATTCTATGTTTCTTATTTGTTCTTTTTTTTTTTTTTTTTGTCTTTTTAGGGCCACATCTGTGGCATATGGATGTTCCCTGGCTAGGGGTCAAATCAGAGCAATGCGGGATCCGAGCGGCATCTGCAACCTACACCACAGGTCGTGGCAACACTGGATCCTTAACCTCCTGAGCGAGGCCAGGGATCAAACCTGTGTCCTCATGGAGACTAGTCAGATAAGTTTTTGCTGAGCCATGACAGGAATTCCTCCTTTCTTTTTTTGTTTGGATGATTTCCTTTTATTTTAGGCTTGTGTCCTCTTCTTTTTAGTTTTTGTGAATATATTGTTTAGTTTTGATTTGTGGTTGCCCTGTTTTTCAAGTATGTTAACCACTTCCTATATCTGCTTTCTTTAGCCTGATAGTCATATAGGCTCAAACATGTTCTAATGAAAAGAATCTAGATTTTCTTAAGTTCCTTCCCCACATTTTATGATTTTGCTGTCCTTTTTCATATCTTCATGTTTATCCTTTTGTTATTCCTTGTGTTATGTGGCTTTCATAAATAGGTTTCTTTTTGATCTGTATACTGGCTTACTGAAGTGATTACTTTCCAATTGTGATTTTCTACATCCTATATCTTTTAACTTCTTTCCTATTTAGAGGAGATATTTAAGTACTTCTTTTAGAGTGGGTTTAGTATTGCTGTAGTCTTTTAGTTTTAGTTTGTTGCAGAAATTCTTTATTTCTCCTTCTATTTTAAATAATAGTCTTGCTGGGTAGAGTATTCTAGGCTACAAATTTTTCCCTTTTAGAACTTTAAATATATCTTATCACTCTCTATGGCCTGTAGTGTTTCTGTAGAGAGATCAGCTGATAGCCTTATGAGGGTTTCCTTATAATTAACTCTCTTTCTCTTGCTGCCTTTAGAATCCTCTCCTTATCTTTAAATTTTGCCATTTTTACTATAATATGTCTTGGTGTAGATCTGTTTGGGGTCAAATTGTTTTGGGGCCCTCTGTGCTTCCTGTAGCTTGATATCTGTTTCCTTTAGATTTGGAAAGTTTTCAGCCATAATTTCTTCAAATAAATTTTCAATCCCCTCTTCTTTTCTTCTCCATCTGGAATACCCATTATGTATAGATTGGCCCACTTAACATTATCCCATATATCTCTTATATTGCTTTCATGTTTTTCATTTGATTTTCTCTCTGTTGTCCTAATTGGGTGATTCCCATTTTTCTGTCTTCCATGTCACTCATTTGTTCCCTTGCATTATTCATTCTGCTCTTCAATATCTTTAACTCAGCTTGTGTCTCAGCAAATGAATTTTCTAATTTTTTTTTGGTCCTGCTTATAGTTTCTAGTTCCTTTTTAAAGTAATCTGCAATGCCATTGATATCTGTTCTTAATTCCTTCTGTATTTCATTACTTCCTTTTTTTAACTTAATGTCTGTTAGACTTCAGAGGTCTGTTTCATTGTTTGTTCCTTCAGGGGAATTCTACTGTTCTTTTAACTGGGAATGGTTCCTTGCTTCTTCATTTTGCTTATATTTTTCTTATTTTGTGTGTTTAGGGAAAACAATCTATTACAGTCTTGGAGAGCTATTTATACGTGGGCACATCCTTGGGTAAAGCTTGTGAGGGCTTACAATTTTTTTTTTTTTTTTTTTTTTTTTTGGTGTGAGGGATGCTTTTGGTTTGGATTCTTGCTGTATCTCTCCTCAGTGTGTGTAGGCTGTTATCCTCTTGATAGGGGGTGAGCAGGTGTACAGCTCATGAATGCTTCCAGGGAGATGGGGCCGTTCAGTGGGCAGGGCCTGGAGCCAGTGCTTGGTTGCTGAGCCCTTGGCATTGACAGGGATGCACGGGGAGGTGGGGGCACAGGCTGCTCCTGATTGCAGGGCCCTGGGCAGTCACAATGTTGGCATCCAAAGCCTTTGGCAACAGCAGTAGCAGTGCACGTGCATTCCCAAGGGGGTGAGGGCAATGGGTGGCACTTGGTTGCAAGGCCCTCTGTGGCAGCAACCTCTGAGGTGGCTGGGTCCCAGATGTTGCCTGCTTATGAGCTCTTTAGTGGTGGCAGGCTATGCCCACCTCAGCAGTCTGAGATGTCACAGTCCTGAGATGGCTGTGACAGTTTGCCCCCACCCCCCATAGCCCATGCAAGAGGTGCTTCACTGCCTTAGAGCCTGAGCGTGTGCAGAGAAGGATGGTCCTGTGGTGATTTCACCCCTCCTCTTCTCGCCCTCCTCCACAATGGTGCCTTGCTTCTCCTGCAGGCCCAGCCTCTTCTTTTCTTTAATCTTAAACCATTTTTAAAATCTCAAGTGAAATATGGATGGGTATGAGACTTTACTCCAGTGAAAATTTTAGGCTTCTTTGGTAAAGGTCACCTTGCTAGTAGATATGAAAAATAAAGTCACTTAACACGTCTTTTCTATAATCTTACTTCTTTTTTATAGGGCCACACCCATGGCATATGGAAGTTCCTGGGCTAGGGGTCAAATCAGAGCTGTAGCTGCCGGCCGGATCCTTAACCAACTGAGTGAGGCCAGGGATTGAAACGACATCCTCATGGATACTAGTCAGGTTTGTTACCACTGAGCCACAAGGGGAACCCCCGGTCTTACTTTCTAATAACATTGTTTTGATGTGTAACAGTGGAGAGGAAGGAATTATTAGATGGTAGTCAAGATCATGATCTTGCATAAACAGACATGGGAATTAATATTTTCTGTTATTTACTCTCTGTATACATTCTGACAATTTTCACAGTAAACTTGGCAGGAACATATTATTTATTCTCACTCTTTTTTTTTTTTTTTTTTTTTGCTTTTTAGAACCTGTGACATATGGAGGTTCCCAGGCTAGGGGTCAAATCAGAGCTGTAGCCGCTGGCCTACGCCAGAGCCCCAGCAACATCAGATCCGAGCCATGTCTGCAATCTGCACCACAGCTCATGGCAATGCTGGATCCTTAACCCACTGAGCGAGGCCAGGGATTGAACCCACAACCTTATGGTTCCTAGTTGGATTCATTTCCACTGAGCCATGATGGGAACTCCTATTCTTTCTCTTATAGGTAAGGAATTAGTGGATCAGAGAAGTCTAGCAACTTGCCCAATGTTAGGCATCAAGCAAACAGCAGGAATGGAGTTTATTCCTAGATTTTGTTCCAGAGCTTATAAACCTCCTAGTTAAAATACTCCCTTCAACATTATGAAGTACTTGCTACTGGAACAACACAATAACTCAGAGAATTAAATGATCTTAGATTCTTTTTACAGAAGGTCTTATAATCTGGATGATAAGCTCAGAATTCCATTCATTACAATAAAATAAATTATAAATTACTTAAAATTCATTCTTTTGTCTTTTGCCCTCAATTTTTTTTTAAATTGCTGTCCCTGTGGCATATCAAAGTCAAATCCTGGGCTAGCTGCCCATCTACACCACAGCCATGGCAGTCTATGCTATAGCTTATGGCAGTGCCAGATCCTTAACCCATCAAGTGAGGCCAGGGATCAGACACACATCTTTGCAGAAACTACATCAGATCTTTAACCCGCTGAGCCACAATGGAACTTCTGCCCCAAATTTTGATCACAAATCTACCTTTTAATGATAGTTTATCTTCTACTTTTCAATATTTATTTCGAATCTTGATGAAAAGGTTGACAACAATCTTAAATTAAAGAAAAGTATTCTGAAAAAAAGTAAACTAGAAAAACAGAAATTAATTTTTCATGAAAAAAACTTATCATTTCCCTGAGGAACAGAATACTGTTTTGTAGTTTAGTTATGTCATTAGCCATCAAGCAGTGTTTCCCTGCTGTAAAAATAGTCTCTGTGAGCAATGTAAGTTTAGCTGTTTCTGATTTTGTTTAGTTTTTGAAATATGATTGACATAAACATTTTTTAGCCTGGTACGTGGTGAATAAACAAACAGGGTTGTAGAAAGATTGTTGCTGTATTAATTCTGATTTAATTTCTCCTTTCATGTGTTCTCTTTTGCCTCTTCATCATCCCGTCAGAACTATCTTTAAGTTCAGAAGCTCAACAGTGTCCACTAGTGGGCAAACAAGAGAATAACTATGTGATTACAAAGGAAAACCTGTGATACTGAAATGCAGACAGAAAAGACTCTCAAAGACTGTCATATGTGTTATCCAAATTACATTTCCAGGTAATGTCCAGATTTTGTAACAAATTAGAAAATAGGGATTTGGAGGAAAAGCTCTGTTATATGTTCGCTTAATAAAGAAACCCTAATTCTGTGTTGAACTCAAGTAACAATATTAGAAACAGTTTTTACAGTTGTTGAAACTTTGGATTTTCACTATTTGAATATCGTTGAAAATCAAGTCTTTAGTTTTGAAAACTCACTTTATCCTCGATTGTTGCCTGAGATTCCAACTCTAGTTCACATGGTGGCACAGCAGAAAAGAATCTGACTAGGAACCATGAGGTTGTGGGTTTGATCCCTGGCCTCACTCACTAGGTTTAAGGATCTGGCATTGCCATGAGCTGTGGTGTAGGTCACAGACGCAGCTCGGATCCTGCGTTGCTGTGGCTCTGGTGTAAGCTGGCGGCTACAGCTCTGATTGGACCCCTAGCCTGGGAACTTCCATATGCCACCGGTGCAGCCCTAGAAAAGATTAAAAAAAAGAGAGAGAGAGAGACATTCCAACTCTTATAGAAATATTTTAACAATAGTGAGGCTGATGTATATTTGAACCCCTGGGACAGTTATTCTCAAACTTTAGTGGGCATCAGAATCACCTGGAGAGTTTGATAAAAATGCAGAGGTAAAGAGGGCTCTGCTGCTGCCACCAGCCCCACACCCTCTTCTGGACTGAAGAGCTAGTTCTAGCTAGTTCTATTCCCAGATACTAGAAATGCTCTTCACTGCCAGCTCATAGCTGCCAGTATTCTAGAAATTTCCCTCAATTTGAGACCTTATCCAGGGTCATACCATATTCTTGATATAGGGACATCTGAGTCAATTCACTCCAAAATCTTGAATCCTGACATTCCCTGAACCTTCTGTTCCTACAGAAGAGCACATTCCTCCTTGTGAAAAGACAGTGCTTTTCTCCTACTTGACAGCAATGCAAAGGTTTCTCCTCAAAAAAGAGACCTGATCCCTATAGATCTGACCCAAATCACCTTTTAGCTGCTAGGACAACAACTAGGGCCACTCACAATGTGATTCACCTGGGGCATGCTTGACTTGCTAGAATCACTCTAAGAAAGCTGGAGAAAGTGATGCGCCATGCAAAGTAGAAGTGGAAGAAGTGCCTTAGCAGACAACAGAGGGAAGGATTAAAAGGCGTATAGGTTGGAGTTTCCATTGTGGCTTGGTGGGTTGACAAAACGTAGTCTCCATGAGGTAGTGGGTTAAGGATCTGGCCTTACCACAAGCTGCATGGTAGGTCACAGACACAGCTCGGATCTGGTGTTGCCATGACTGTGGTATAGGCTTACAGCTGCAGCTCTGATTCAACTCCTAGCCAAGGAACGTCCATAGGCCACAGGTGCAGCTGTAATAAAAAAGGAAATAAAAGCATAAAGATGTGGGCATCCTATATATATATTTACATAAGGATAGAAAACTGTGTTCCATAGGTAATCCCAAAAGATACTCAATGTACAATAAGAAATAGACTGGGGAGATGTGCATCAGCATTAATGAGACGCTCACTGATTGTTGTTCTTTGCATGCCAGGGCTGATGATAGGGGGCCTGATGATAGGCTGTTATAGAACTGAGCTCACTGATGGCAATAAAGTTAATAAGATTCTGAAATAACCAAAGCCAGATGGTGAATCTTAACTGACAGAAGCCAAGTAGTTGCAGTTATTGCAGTGAGCACCAATGTCAGCGTATCAGTCAGGGGCTCTGACCCTCAAAAGCCATGAAAATTGGTAATTGAATGCAGTCATCCTATTGCAGATGGACAGCCATGTATTGCTCAGTATATAGAGTCAAACAACCAAGATGGAGGATCAGGAAGTTGAAGACAGCTGCTTCAATAAAAGGGTACAATTCTATTTCTAGTTTTGAGATGTGGGCCTGGTTTCTGACCCAGAACTTCTCTGAAGGAGAAGATGGCTACTTATGAGTGAGGCCTCTGGAATATCATGGAAACGTATATTGTATTTATTCCTCCAGTCTTTCCCAAAAGGACACATGAGACTTCAATAAGGAACTAGCTATACACCAGGACAAGGTGAGCCCTCAAACACTTTGAACATGATTAGACACATTTTTCAAGTTAACACTGATAACTGGTGATTCAAAATATCATCATGGCCCCATTGTTAGGGAGGGGATATAGAAGGGTGTAATAATAAATGGAATCTTGGCCTGGGGGTACTTCACAATGAGTATACTAGGAGCATGGGCCCACCCATTGATTGTTTCCCTATTTCCAAGTATATAGTTAGAATGGACATACATGGTAGTTGGCAAAACTCCTCAGGCAAGAGTGCTTATGGTAGAAAGGCCAAATTAAACCTTGTAAGATGTACCACTCCACAACTACACCTGAATAAGACCATTAAAAAAATTCCTATGTTGTGTGGCAGTAGTGATATGGCAGAAATAAATGCCACACTTACGATATCTTCATTTAATGCTCCAGTCTTGCCCCCACAAAAGCCATATGCATACTAAGGGTTAACCAGTGACAGTGTGGCCAGAGTTGTGCATCCGAAACTGTTATCAGTCTCATCAAGTCAAAATCTTGGGCAGGTCAAGAAGTAGTTCATCATTAAGTTGGAAGTGAGAAATCTGGAGTTGGACATAAACAGAGCAAGACAGTTACAAGTAAGCTGAATGCACAGATCTCTTAAACTGTCCTCGTTTCTTTTTTTTTCTTTTTTATGTTCAGAGGTAGTGATTTACACTAGTCTTCAGCTCACTGAGCTATCCTTCTGCCTCATTTATTCTACTATTGATTCCTTCTAGTGTATTTTTCATGTCAGTTATTGTATTCTTCATCTCTGGTTGTTCTTTATATTTTCTAACTGTTAAAAACTTCTAATGCCTCATCCTGTGCATCCATTCTCCTCCTGAATTCTTTGTTCATCTTTACAATCAATACTCTGAATTCTTTCTCAGGTAGATTGCCTATCTCCACTTCACTTAGTTTTTCTGGTGTTTTATCTTGTTCCTTCGTCTGGAACATATTCCTCTGCCACCTCATTTTGTCTAAGTTGTTATTTGTATTTTTATGTATGTAATGGGTTAGTTTCATTTCTTGACCTCCGAGAAGTAGAATACATCCTATGTGTCCCAGCTATGCACTCCCCTTTCGTCACCCAAGCTATATGATCTAGGAGTTTCCCCTAAGAAGGCAGCGTGGGTTCTTTTCCTTGTGGCAATTTGACTATGTGGGTGGTCTGGCAGGCTTATTTGGCCCCTAGTCTGGTTGGTTGCCTGAACTTGCCTTGTACAGATGCTACTGACTGCTGTTTAGCAGGGCCTGGTCATGGGGTGGCTGGCTACAGAACTGTAGGTGGCCGCAGGATTATGTCTTGTTCACTGGTGGATGGAATAAGGGTCCTGAAGACTCTAGGGCTGTTGTCCACCCACTGGCAGGTGAAGCCAGATCCTGGGGTTAGTACCTGAACTACTTACCAGGCAGAGCTAGTTTGTAGAGTCTGGCCACAGAGCTCAGGGATCCCAGAGCTCATTTCAATTGTTGTGGGGGAAGTAGTTCCTGATACAATTGAGTATGTGGTCTGAGGTGTCCTGAATATGACATTGGCCTGCTATTGAGCCAGGCCAGAGCCCAGTTGGTCCCAGAGTAGGGTGTGGCCTGCATTGCTAGATCATAGTTTTCTTGTTTCTGGTGTCTGTCCCTGGTGAGTGAGGCTGGTGTAGAGGCTGTGCAAGCTTCCTGGTAAGAGGGGCCAGTGACTACCCACTGGTGGGTAGAGCTTTGTCTTGGCCCTCTAGTGGGCAGGGCCATGTTTAGGGGTGCGTCCAGAGGTGGCAGTGGGATCTTTAGTCTTTAGGCAGTTTGTCTGATGATGGGTGGGGCTGTGTCCCTGCCCAGTTAGTTGTTTGGCCAGTTAGGTCCCAGCACTGGTGCCTGAAGGCTGCTGGGTGAGGCCAGGCATTGGTGTTAATGAGCTAGAGGGAGGGTCCCACATAGGGCCTGCCCATATGAGCAGTAGAAAGCTACCATATGTGGCTGCCACCAATGTCTGTGTCCTCAGGGTGAGTCTCAGCTACCCCCTGCCTCTCCAGGAGACCCTCCAAGACCAGCAGGTAGGTTTGGCCCAGGCTCCTATCAAATTACTGCTTTTTCCCTGGATCCTGGTACATGTGAGATTTTGTGTGTGCCCTTTAGCAGTGAAGTCTCTCTTTCCCCCAGTTCTGTGGGCCTCCTGCAATTAAGGTCTGCTGGCCCTCAAAACCAAATACTCCAGGCTCTCATCTTCCCAGTGCAAGACTCCTGCGCTGGGAAGCTTGATGTGGGCCTCAGAGCTCTAACTCCTGTGGGAGAACATCTGCCATGTAGTTATTCTTCAGTTTATGTGTCATCCATCTGGAGTGTAAGGGATTTGAATATATCATATTTCTTTTCTTTTTCTTTTCTTTTTCTTTTCTTTTCTTTTCTTTTCTTTTCTTTTCTTTTCTTTTCTTTTCTTTTCTTTTCTTTTCTTTTCTTTTCTTTTCTTTTGGCTTTTGGTCTTTTTAGGGCTGCACCTGAAGCATATGGAGGTTCCCAGGCTAGGGATCCAATCAGAGCTGTAGCTGCCAGCCTCCACCACAGCCATGGCAATGTGGGATCCAAGCCGTGTCTGTGACATACACCACAGATCTTGGCAACACCAGATCCTTAACCCACTGAGTGAGGCCAGGGATCGAACCCACAACCTCATGGATGCTAGTCAGGTTCATAACTGAGCCATGATGGGAGCTCCTTGAATATATCATATTTCTGACCCTCCAACCCATCTTTTTTGTGATTCCTTTTTTATGTCTTTAGTTGTAGAAGATCTCTTCTGGTAGGTTTCAGTCTTTTTCATTGATGGTTGTTCTGCAGATAGTTGTGATTTTGGTGTGCTTGTGAGAGGAAGTGAGCTCAAGATCTTCTACTCCACCATCCTGGCTGCTCTCTTCACAGTATATACTCTTTTTTAAAATAGTGTTTTTAAAATAGTGATTTACTGTTTACAAATCTTTCACATACATTCCATTTGACCCTCACAGAAGCCCCACAGATATTATTCTCATTTAACAGATGAGGAAAGTGAATCTCTGAGCAATTAACTGATGTGCCCAAAGTTCTACAATTAGTAAATGATTTATATTCATCAGTCTTCGGCCTAAAAAATCATCACCCAACCTTCCCTGATACCTGCCTACCTACTTCACAGGGATAATGAAGATAAAGTGAATTCAAGGCTAGAAAAATACTTTGAGGAAAAAAAGCACTATATAGTTGTACCCACAAACTATAGTTTTTCATGATATATGGCTCATTCCCCTTCTCATCCCAGCTTGTGCATGAACCAGAATTTTTTTATAATGATTTTTTATGTTTTTCCATTATAGCTGATTTACAGCGTTCTGTCAATTTTCTGCTGCACAGCAAGGTGACCCAGTCACACATGCATGTATACATTCTTTTTTATCACATTGTCATGCTCCATCACAAGTGACCAGACACAGTTGCCAGTGCTATACAGCAGGATCCCATTGCCTATCCATTCCAAAGGCTATAGTTTGCATCTATGAACCCCAAATTCCCAGTCCCTCCTACTCCCTACCCCTCCCTCTTGGCAACCAAAAGTCTTGACCCAGAATTTTATATTGCCTCTGTTCTGAATTCAACTGAGCAACTAAGAAAGGCAGGGGCACAGTGTGATCCCCTTTAAAGTTATATAAATTGCAATCAGGGTAACTGTATTATAGCAAATTGAAAAACAGCGCAGAAAGGCCAATGTGCAACTGGGATTCACTGAAGCACATGGCAAAGCAAGACAACATTATCAAATGGGCATGATTGCATAGAAGGAAACATGGTATCAGAGTTCACACTGGCACACACACAGTTAGGATCTAAGGCAAAGTGGTGGCAAAGAAGAATCATTTGTTCCATGTAATATAAACCAGAGCAGAAGATTCATGAGACCCCATGCAAAAGGTCAAGCAGATCTCTCCAGCTGTTTACAGAGAATATAAACAATAGTTTCAACTTCATTTTAAAGAATGACTATACCTGTGCTCATATTAGGAGCTAAACCAAGAAATAGCTCCATGTTAACTTCCTCAGCTAAAATACAACCAGTACCATCATTCCAGTCAGATCAATAAACAGAATGTTTTTTAAGGTAATGAATCAGATGGCTGTGTTTAGATTTTTTTTCAGGATTTACTTGCTTAAGACCCAAAGAAAATTATATTGAGGGGTTTTTTTTTTTTTTTGGTGATTCCAAGTCTATGTGTTTATTACAGTTAAAATGTGATAGGTGAATTTAACATATTAAAAGAATGCTTTAGTGTCTATTTGGAAAAGATTATATACTATACAAACTATTCAAGTAATACAAAACCATTTTTCACTGTCTTTTTAACTGAGATGAATTCTATTCATCATGCTTCTTCTCCTGAAGTGGTTCATATGAGCAAGACTTGTTTTCAGTTTTTTAATTTTCTTCTACAATAGCTTCACATTTCTCTTTCATTTTTGCTAATTCTAGATGAGCCAGCTCTATTTCTGGATTTTCTGGGATAGCATCTCCTAAGCGATACTTAAAAAATTCAAGGCACTATTAGATTTCTCTGGTTCTTCATATAAGGCTACTGACACCTTGGTCAGTGTGTTCAGCACTCCCGACTTCTCCAAGTACCTCTGGAACTGCTCATGCTTTTAGTCAGTGGCTTTGTAATGGGTCATAGTGACAGTGGCAGTGGCATAGCTGGCCCACAGTATATATACTCTTTTTTTTATATTATTGCCTTCTCTCTTTATTTTAATTCAATTATTATAGATTCACATGCAGTTGTAAGAAGTAATACAGGAAGATTCCATATATTCTTTACTTGGCTTCCCCCTAATCATAGCATCTTACAAAATAGAATACAATATTACGATTAGGACGTTGACATTGGTGCAATCCACCTACAGTATTCAGCTTTTTCCAGCTTTATTTGAACTTACTTAAGATCTATACAATGTTATCACCTGTGTAAGTCTGCCTATCTCTCACCACAACCAAGATACTAAACAGTTCCAGCATCATGAGAATCCTTCTGTTGCTTGTTATAACAAATACTTCTCTCCCACATCACTCCCCACTTTTAACCCCTGGAAACCTTTAAATTTTTTCCATTTTTTTTTACCAGTTTATTTTTTAATTTTTTTTTTTACAGAATAAAATACATACATTTAAATGCAGTTACATTCACACAGATTATTATATCATGGATCTTAAGAAACAGATTAAGTGACTCCCTCTGAAGAAGTGGAATGGAAAATATTCTGAGACAAATAGGAAATTTATTCTATACTTTATCCCATTTTGTATGGCTTTCATCTTTATAGTATTACCTATTACATTTCAATTTTTCCTTAAAAATTAGCATTATATTAAAATTGTGTATATTATGCAACTAAATTTTATAAAGAAGAAAGCCTTATATACCATTAAATATTTTATATAGCATAGTAAAAAGAATAACTTAACTGTAAGAATAAGAAAAATAATACACCCTTTGAAAATAAGTAAAATATAAAATGCATAAATTGGTTAAAAAACAGTGTAACTATATAAATATGTCCTCACAATTTGTTACATCTTATTGATTCTTCAATACAGGCATTACACCATTCTAGGTGATGTGATAAACAAGACATTGTAGACTTTACATTGTACCATGGAGAGAAATGGTTATTAATAATACAATTGTAGAACTGTATTATTTAACTGCACAGTGGCATTATTTAATTATAATTATCATAAATTCTTTGATGGAGAGGAAACCAAAATCAGATCTAAGAAGACTTCAGCATTCCAAGAATGATGTCATATGACCCCCTTCATGGTGGATTATGTAGTTATTTACTATGAGATATATTTCTTCTCCAGAGATTCCTTGTTTGTGTATCCATTGTAGATTTTTGGTTTGCAGTTATTCTGAAGTTTTGATATAAGAGTCTATATGTACATGAGATTGTTTTAAGTTGTTCTTCTCTTAATTGCAAGTTCATGTCCAGTGTCCTGCATTTGTACCCACCACTTCTCATGATTTCTGATTTTGATGGTATAATTGTGCATGGATGATTTCGTATCTTTACTGTATGTATACCTTTACTGGTGAGCCTTGTCATTTGTGGAATTTTTGTTCCCTGTTGCTGATCTTTTCTTTCCTGCCTAGAGAAGTTCCTTTAGTATTTGTTGTAAAGCTGGTTGAGTGTTGCTGAATTCTCTCAGCTTTTGCTTATCTGTGAAGGTTTTGATTTCTCCTTCAAATCTGAATGAGAGCCTTGCTGGGTAAAGCAATCTTGGTTGGAGGTTTTTTCCTTTCATCACATTAAGTATATCATGCCACTCCCTTCTGGCCTGCAGAGTTTCTGCTGAAAAATCTGCCATTCCCCTTATTGGGGTTTCCTTGCATGTTACTTGTTTCTTTTCCCTAGCTGCTTTCAAGATGTTCTCTTTGTCTTTGTCTTTAATTTTGGTCAGTTTGATTAATATGTGTCTCAGTGTGTTCCTCCTTGGGTTTATTTTGTATGGTACTTGTTGTGCTTCCTGGATTTGAGTGAGTGGTTTCTTCCCCATGTTAGGGAAGTTTTTGGCTATTATCTCTTGGAATATTTTTTCTGTCCCCTTTGCTCTCTCTCTTCTCCATCTGGCACCCGTATAATATGGATGTTGGTGCGTTTTACATTGTCCCAGAGTTCTCTGAGACTCTCTTCATTTGTTTTCAATCTTTTTTCTCTTTTCTGTTCTGCATCCATAACTTCCACTCATCTGTCCTCCACCTCGCTTATTCGTTCTTCTGCCTCCTGTCTTCGGCTGTTAGCTGCTTCTTGTGAATTTTTTATTTCAGTTATTGTCTTTTGCATCTCTTCTTGGTTAAGTTTTATATCTTGTGTCTCTTTGGTCAGTGTTTCCTGTGAGTTATCCATCTTTGCCTGCAGTTTATGTCCAATGTCTTGCATCATCTTCAGCATCAACAGTCTGAAGTCTTTTTCCTGGATGCTGAGGATCTCCTCATTGCTTAGCTGATTTTCTGGGGTTTTTCCTTTCTCCGTCATCTGAGTTATAGTTCTGTGTCTTTTCATGTTTATAGGTTTTTGGTGTGGTGACCTTTTGACAGATAATAGAGTTGTAGCCTCTCTTACTTCTGGTGTCTGCCCCCCTTGTGGCTCAAGTCGATATGGGGGTTTGCTGTAGGCTTCCTGATGGGAGGGGCTGATGCCTGCCCCCTGGTGGGTGGAGCCAATTCTGTTCCTTCTGGTGGGTGGGGCTTAGTCTCTGGATGGGATTAGAGGCAGCTGTGTGCCTGAGGGGGGTCTTTAGGTAGCCTGTTTCCTGAGGGGTGGGGCTGTGATCCCACCTGGATTGTTGTTTGCCCTGGGGCTTCTCAGCAGCTGACTGATGGGTGGGGCCAGATTTTCCCAAAATGGCCACCTCCAGAGACAGGCAAGCTGCTGAATATTCCCGAGAGCTTTGCTTTCAATGTCCTTCTCTCACAACATGCCACATTCACCCCTGTTTTCCCAGGATGTCCTCCAAGAACTGCAGTCAGGTTTGACCCAGATTCCTATGGAGACCTCGCACTGCCCTGGGAGCCAGCGCACGTGAAAGTCTGTGTGCGCCTTTTAAGAATGGGGTCTCCGTTTCCCCCAGTCCCGTGGAGCTCCTGCACACAAGCCCCACTGGCCTTCAATGCCAGATGCTCCAGGGGCTCTTTCTCCCAGTGCCAGGTCCCCTCACGTGAGGGTTTGATGTGTGGCTCAGAACTCTCCCTCCTGTGGGTGAGTCTCTGTGAACCAGTTAGTTTTCAGTCTGTGGAGCCTCCCACCCCCGAGGTGTGGGGTTGTTTATATTGCAAAATCACCCCTCCTACCTCTTGATGTGGCCTCCTCTTTTTCTTCTGGGGTAGGGTATCTTTTTTAAGGTTTCTGGTCCATTTGGGTGGAGATTGCTCAGCCTTTAGTTGTGAATTTTGTTGTTTTTTAGGAGAGAAGTTGAGCTCCAGTCCTTCTATTCTGCCATCTTAATCCTCTCTCCCACAGTATATACTCTTGATGAAAGACGTTTATAAGGTGCTGTGTTCCCAATTGGTGGCAACCAAAGTATAGAAGTAAGAGTGTCGTATCACTTCTAGTAATCCACATTGGGGAATTCATGCTTCCCATCTTTGTAATTCTAGATTCTGTGGCATTAGATTTTTAGTCCCCAAAAGGGAAAATCCACCACCTTGGAATGCAGTAAAAGTGTTATTGAACTAAAGTTACACCTGATGTCTGGGCCCTTTGGGATCCTTGTGCCAAGGAAATAGCAGGCAAGAAGAGAAGTCACCATTTGTCAGGGCTAGTTGACTCTGATCATTATGAAAGGAGATAGAGCTATTGTTTCATAATGGAGACAGGGAGGAATATATATGTCACCCAGATGACCCACCTCTTGATAGATCAATAGACAAGTACAGCAGGCATGGCCTGAGAAAGGAATGGGGACCACTCAGGCATAGGGATCTGGGTCACACCAGTCATAAATCATCTATACTTGCAGAAGTGTTAGCTGCTGTTGAGTGGAATCTAGAATGGGAAGTAGAGGAGGGAGAGTGTTAACATCATTATAGCCTTGAGTCCAGCTGCAGTAGCAACACAGTTTATCCCATTAACCTTCTTATAAGTTTCTCCAGGAATAGAATCCTGGTGGGCCTCTATGCCTGGAGAGTTTTTTCCAGAACTTATGTGAAGAAGTCGATCTGAACACCAGAAGATGTAGACTGTAGTGGAAGGTAGAATATGGTACCAAGCCCATTCTCAGGGCTAAAGGACTTGTACCCCCAGCAGCCACGAGTACTATTCAGTTGTCAACCCTGTCTAAGAATTTTCTTTTTTTTAATTTTTATTTCATGGAAGAAAACTAAATGTCCATTGACAGATGAATAGATTAAGAAGCTGTGGTACATATACACAGCAGAATTCTACTCAGCCAAAAAAGGAATGAAATAATGCCATTTGCAGCAACATAGATGGAACTAGAGATTCTTATACTAAGTGAAGTACGTCACAAAGAGAAAGACAAATACTATATGATATCACTTATATGAATCTAAAATATGGCACAGGGGTTCCTGTCATGGCTCAGCAGCTAATGAACCCGATTGGTATCCATGAGGACTCTTCCTAGCCTCACTCAGTGGGTTAAGGCTCCGGCGTTGCCGTGAGCTGTGGTGTTGGTCACAGATGTGCTCGGATCCTGCATTGCTGTGGCTCTGGTGTAGGCTGGCAGCTGCAGCTCCGATTAGACCCCCAGCCTAGGAGCTTCCATATGCTGTGGGTGCAGCCCTCAAAAGTCAAAGACAAAAAAAATTTAAAAATATGGCACAAATGAACCTATCTATAGAACAGAAACAAACTCATGGACTTAGAGAACAGACCTGTGGTTGCCAAGAGGGAGGGAATGGGATGGACTGGGAGTTTGGGGTTAATAGATGCAAACTATTGCATTTGGAGTGGATAAACAATGAGGTCCCACTGTATAGCACTGGGAACTATGTCTGGTCACTTGTGATGGAATGTGATGGAGGATAATGTGAGAAAAAGAATGTATATATGTGTACAACTGGGTCACTTTGTTGTATAGCAAAAATTGGCAGAACATTGTAAATCAGCTATAATAAAAAATTTAAAAAGGAATTTTCATCAAGTGGAGAAAACTACTCCGTCTAAGGTCAGGCTTACAGCCTTGTGTTC
Source organism: Sus scrofa (assembly GCF_054392235.1). Taxonomy (NCBI): domain Eukaryota; kingdom Metazoa; phylum Chordata; class Mammalia; order Artiodactyla; family Suidae; genus Sus; species Sus scrofa. The sequence continues at coordinate 123,236,893 of NC_139401.1, forward strand.
AACCCACATGCAATGACTGATTGATAACAGACTGCAAAGCCTGGCACCCTTGCTCCAAACTCAGGGCAACTCTAAAGGGCCACCTCCAGTTTAGAGTTCACTGTGAGGTCAGTTGAGCAATTTTCTGAGACCCTATCACGACCCAGCTTTTCTCTCTGCCCAGTTCTGCTTCCTTTCCTTCGTGCCCCCACAGGTGTTTATCCCAACAGCACTCCCTAATAAACCTACTGCATTCTAGCCTCCATTTCAGAATCTGCTTTCTAGGGAACCCAACAGTCATATTCCAAGGCCCCAACCCCAGAGAGATCCTCTATACCTCTGGGACGATATGAAGCTGTGTAATACGCATTTTAAAACATTCTCTGGGTAATTATGACCCAGAGGGTACTCAGATTTCATTTTGGGAAACACTGTCCCCCCAAGGACTATTTTTATTGCCTCCTGTTCACCCCCTTGGTGAGAGAGGGATCTTCCACCGTAAATATTATAAGATGACCGACACAAGACACTCAGCACCAGACAGATGAAATCAAACAGCAGTTTGATAATCAAACAGACAGCTGTAGAAGAGGAATTGGCATGCCACACAGCTCTCCATAGGGTTGCATTTAGAAGTAAATAAGCAGGGGCTGTGGAGTGATTCCTGGTTCCCGTGGAAGGATGTGATTTGAATAATTTCATGCGCCATCAGGGAGGTAAAACCCATTAGGTTGAGGACTAGGTGAAATGCAGCTAGCCTGACTACTAGGGGACCTATCCAAGTGGGGAGTTTTTGGCACAGGGTGGGGTGCATATATGGTGAGAGCAGGGGGAATTCATGGTTAAGTCTCTGGGGCCCTCTGAGACTCAAAGATACAAGGCAGCACATGAAATTTTTCAGCCTTATAATAATACAGAGACTTATAATCATACAGAAATCCAAGTAATTATTCCTTCCTCTGTTGTGATAAATAAGGACTTTCATAAAGCTTCTCTAAGGGCCAGCTCCTTCTCTTCCTACCTTCTTTTCCCCCACCTCCACACCCAGTGCCACCTCTGCCTGGCAGGAGATTATATGTATAGGCCCAGGCACTAGTCTTCCAAGAAGCACCAGGCTCTCTATCCCACCATGTTCCCTCAACCTTTTCTCCAAGGTTGTTTTCCCATTTGAGCATTCAGTATTGATCAAACTCAAAATATCTTGCCGTTGTACGTATCCTTGTACCTGCTTTCTATACTTTCTACTCGTGATTTTTTTAAATTGAAATATAGTCAAGGTACAATATTATGTTAGTTTCAGGTGTACTATCATGAGTTTTAAAATTTTAAGAAAAGTGATCTCATGTTAAGTGTTCTTACCACAATTAAATTAAAACATATTTTAAAAATATAAAGAGAAAATTATGTATTTTGAAACTCAAAGCTAAATTTTGTACAGTATTTCTCATTAAGTTCTATATTCCTCCTAATAAGAGTGAATATGTTCAGTGGCTGTTATTATTATACCTAGTGCCTCCCTTATTCTTCCTCCTTCCAGCCTTGGTCACTGTTACATAAAAATGGGTCTCCAGAGAAAAGGGAACCCTCCTACATTGTTGATGGGAATGTAAATTGGTACATCCACTATAAATAACAGTATGGAGGTTCCTGAAAAGAACTAAAAATAGAACTACTCTATGATCCCACAATCCCACTCCTGGGCATATATCCAGAGAAAATCATAATTTGAAAAGATACATGCACTCCAATGTTTATAGCGTCACTATTTACAATAGCTAAGACATGGAAACAACCAAAGTGTCCATCAACAGATGAATGGATAAAGAAGATGTGATGTGTGTGTGTATATATATATGTATATATATATATCACATACATACATACACACACGCATACATATATAATGGAATACTACTGAGCCATAAAAAAGAATGAAATAATGGAGTTTGCAGCAACAAGGATGGACCTAGAGATTATCATACCAAGTGAAGTAAGTCAGAGTAAGAAAAATATATGAGATCACTTGTATGTGGAATCCAATTTTAAAAATGATACAGATGAACTTATTTACAAAGTAGAAACAGACTCACAAACTTTGAAAACGAATGTATGGTTATCAATGGCGAAAGGGGGATGGGGGATAAACTGGAAATTTATATAAATTTATGTAGTGTATATTTGTTAATCCCAAATTCCTAATTTATCCCTCCCCTCCTTTCTCCTTTGGTAACCATAAGTTTGTTTTCTTTGTGAGTCTGTTTCTGTTTTGTAGTTAAGTTCATTTATGTCATATTTTAGATTCCACATATAAGTGATATCATATGTTATTTGTCTTTCTCTTTCTGGTTTACTTCACTTAGTATGAGAAGCTCTGGTTGCATCCATGTTGCTGCAAATGCCATTATTTCATTCCTTTTGATGGCTGAGTCCATTGTGTGATGGGCGCTTGGGTTTCCATGTCTTGGCTGTTGTAAATAGTTCTGTATGGACATTGGGATATATGTATCTTTTCAAATTAGAGTTTTTGTTTTTTCTGAATATATACCCAGGAGTGGGATTGCTGGATCATTTGGTCGGTCATTCTGTATTTAGTTTTTAAAGAAACTTCCATACTATTCTCCATAGTGACTGCACCAATTTATATTCCCACCAACAGTGTATGAGGGTTCCCTTTTTGCATACCCTCTCGAGTATTTATTGTTTATAGACTTTGATGATAACTATTCTGATGGGTGTGAGGTGGTACCTCATTGTGGTTTTGATTTGCATTTCTCTAATAATCACCAATGTTGAGCATTTTTTCATGTGCCTGTTGCCCATCTATATGTTTTCTTTAAAGTAATGTCTATTTAAATTTTCTGTCCATTGTTTGTTTATTTTATTAATATTGAGTTGTATGAGATATTTATGTAGTTTGGATATTGACCCTTGTCAGTTGCACCATTTATTAATGTTTTCTCCCATCCTGTAGGTTTTCATTTCATTTTTAAAAAAAATTTTTATTATAGTTGATTTAATGCTCTGTCAATTTCTGCTGTTCGTTTTTTTGTTGATGGTTTACTTTGCTGTGCAAAATCTTTTAAGTTTGATTAGTTGTTATTTGTCTATTTTTGCTTTTATTTCTTTTGCCTTGAGAGACTGATCTAAGAAACTATTGCTATGATTTAGGGGACATTGTAGTTTTTAAATAGGGACATTTACCTTCCTCAAGTACTTCTTATATGTATATCCCAGACATGAAAAGGAACATCTGAAAAAAGTATTTCTGAGGCAGTATAAAACATTTGTTAAGAGTTCAGAATCCTCGTTTTAAGTCTTTTTTCAATCACTTACTAGTTATGCAATTAATTTGTGATTTCTAATCTATTTAATAATAATAATAACAGTAATTCACATTTTAGGGCTGTGAAGAATAAATGATATTAAGCATGTAAGATGCCTTTTATAAAGGAGAGGTAAATTGTATATGTTATGGGCTGCACTGTGTCCTCCTACCAAAAACATGTTGGAATCCTAACTCTTAGTTACCTCAGAATGTGACACTGTTTGTTGATGAGAATCTTTGCCGAGGTAATCAAGTTAAAATGATATGTGAGTTTTCTTTTCTCTTACTGATCTCAAAATTCTCTTTTTTTCTTTGATTTTTGACAGTTTTATTATATGTCTCATTGAAAGCCACATTGGGTTGAATCGTATGAACTTCATATAACTGGATGTCCATATCACTCCCCAGATTTGGGAAGTTTTATTAAGTTTATTATTCATTTTGAAAAGTTTTCAGCCCATTTCTCTCTCATTTCTGCTGGGACTCCCGTAATGTGTATATTGTTACCCCAAATTACAAATAGGACTACCATGTGATCCAGAAATACTATTTCTGGATATATGTCCAAAGGAAATGAAATCAATATTTTGAAGGGACATCTGCAGTCCCATGTTGATTGCAGCGTTATTCACAATAGCCAACATATTGAAACAACCTAAGTGTCTATCAATGGATGAATGGATAAGTAAAATATGGCATATAAACAATAGACAATTATTCAGCCATTAAAAGAAGGAAATCCTACCATTAGTTATAAAATGAATGAACCTGGAGGACATTATGCAAGGGGAAATAAGTCAGACAAATAATGACAAATACTATATGATGTCATTTATATGTGGAATGAAAAAAGAAAACGCCAAACTCATAGAAACAGTGAAAACATCAGTGTGGTTACCAGGGGCTGGGAGGCACGGGAAATGGGGAGGTATTTGTCAAAGTTTATAAACTTTCAATACTAAGATGAATAAGTTCTGAATATCTAAAGTAGAGCATGCTGACTATAATTAATGATACTATATTGTATATCTGAAATTTGTTAAGAGTGTAGATGTTAGGCATTCTAACCACAAAAAGAAATTTATATGAGATGGTGGATTTATTAATAATTTGATTGTGCTAATCATTTCACATTGTATACATTTATTAAATCTTAAATTTTTCTACATTAAATATATACAGTTTATTTGTCAAATATACCTCAATAAGGCTGAAAAATGACATTAGGTATGCCATAGGCATCATGAGATATTCTGATCAACTTTGACACTTCTTGAAAATATGCTTTCACTCATTCCCAAATTCTGTGCACATCCAGAGATCCAGCTTTGTGAGCATTGAGGTTCTTCTAGGTGGTTCTGGTAGACAAAGGATTAGATGGCAGAATAATGATCTCTCCAAAATGTCCATGTTCTAATCCCCAGCATCTGTGAATATATTACTGATACGTGGCAGTAGGGATTTTTGAAAGTTTGATCAAGTTAAAGATTTTAGAATGGGGAGATTAACCTAGATTATCTGTGTGGGCCCCAAATCTAATCAACAAGGGTCCTTATAAGTGGGAAGTAGGAGCATCAGAGTTTGAAAGAGATTTCAAAATACTATCTTACTGGCTTTGAAGATGGAGGAAGGGGCCGCAAACCAAGGAATGTGAGCAGCCTCTAAGAAGCTGGAAAGGCAAAGAAAGGGATTCTCCCCTAGTGCTTCTAGAAGTAACAGAACTCTGATAACACCTTGATTTTCACCCAGTGAGACCCATTGTGGACTTCTGACCTCCACTATTGTTAGATGCTAAATTTATTATTTAAAGACACTAAGATTGTGATAATTTGTTACAGCAGCAATAGGAAACTAATACAGCTCCCAAAGATTATGATGTGAAGGCTGTAATAGTTCTGCCATAGTTGGAGTTCCCTGTTTTGCTTCATAGAACTGGGACTTCAGCAGGTGAAGCTGAGGATCTGATGAATGTTTCTTCCTGATTATCCCAGAATACCTGGCCTTCTGACTCTTGACAGTGATTCTCATTTAGGATATGTGTGTGACACTGTATTCAGTCCTTCATCATATCTTTTGAGAGCATCTACTCTGTATTTGGTATCACTCTAGACCATGAGAATATGATGATGAACCAGACATGATTCTACCCTTAAGGAGCAATCTGTCTCTTATGGAAGTTAGATAAACCAGGTATACAATTACATCAGTGTGATCAGGTGCTAAGCAAGTTCAAGGCCCAGAGGAAGCGGGCCTCTTCACCCAGCCTGTGCTCAGTCAGAGAAGGTTCTGGGAGGAAAGAGGAATCTAAGCTGAAGATTTAACTATGGATTGACAATAGGGAGCAATGTAGTAAGGGAGAAGGTGGGCAAAAGAGAGGGAATGGGAAGTAGATATGGCCCCTAATTACCTAAGTCAGTTACTGTTCTGGTGTGGGAACAATGCCTCTTTCTTTGTTCAAATCATCTGCTGGCTTTTAGAATATTTGTTCAAGATTTCAGGAGTGTCAGGCAGTTGGGGAGAGAGACTCATATAGGCATTATCAGATGCAAAGCTAAGTTTTCAGACTATCAAGTCAGGATTCTTTTTTAAAATTTTTAATTAAAGTATAACTGATTTACAATGTTCTGTTAATTTATGCTGTACAGCATCGTGACCCAGTCATACATATTTATACATTCTTTTTCTCATATTATCTTCTATCGTGTTCTATCATAGATGATTGAATAGAGTTCTCTGTGCTGTATGGTAGGACCTCATTGCTTATTCATTCTAAATGTAATAGTTTGCACTATCAAGCCAGGAGTTTTGATTGCAAACAACAGAAACAGTCTCTGGTTGGGTTAAGAAGGAAAGGACTTATGGGAAAGATGTTGGTAATCAATGTCAATGCTGGCAAACCATGGTAGTTCAAGACCCAAGTGAAGCTCAGTGGTCAGAGTCCCAACTAACATAAGAATGGAGTATAGATGCTGAGCAGTCAACCATTTTCCCTGCTGCCCAACACATAATAGAGTGGTGCCTTGAGGGTTTCCATCTAGATAAGACTAAGGATGACAGGAATGTTGGCTAGCAGGTATTGGTTGACTGCAGCCACTTGAGAGGTTCCTCAAGCTGAGCTCTTCAGAGGTGATTTGTGACTGACAGGGCTGCCCAGCCACAAGTTTTCATGTACCCCAACCATCTCAGGTTTCAATCCAGGAACCAGGTGGTTAGGGTAATGCTGATGTTCTTGCTGCTGTTCCCACCATTGGATAGTTCCCAAAATGCCTCTTTTGTAGTATTTGTTTCAGAGACAGAGAACACTTGATTGGTCTAGTACAGATTCTATGCCCATGACTTAGTCCCAAGGGCAGGAAGAGTGAGTATCTTGCCTTTTCAGTTTCCTTTATGGGATCTGGAGCCCTACCTCCCACCAAAGCTAACAGTGGGAGATTTCTCCAAACATAATGATGTGTTGTGGATACTAAATGGCCAACTGTCCCCTTATTTACCACACATATATATAGTAAAGTGGAACACTGTGGGTTTCTAGTCACGCAAGGCCAAGGATGATAGGAATGTGGATGGTGGCCCTGTTCACCCTGAGCAATCCCTCAAGCTAAGCTGTACAAGGGTGGCTTGTGAATGGCAGATTTACCCCTATCCCAGACAGGCTTGGGCTGAAATAAGCCACCAAGCTAATCAATCTTCAAGAATCCACTGGTAAGCTGAGCTGTCCTCAGTGATTGGTAGCCAACATATGCATTGGCAAATTTGGGAAGTAGACCCAACCTGGATCAAGAACTGAGGTGCGGAGTTCCCGTTGTGGCGCAGTGGTTAACGAATCCGACTAGGAACCATGAGGTTGCGGGTTCGGTCCCTGCCCTTGCTCAGTGGGTTAGCGATCCGGCGTTGCCGTGAGCTGTGGTGTAGGTTGCAGACGCGGCTCGGATCCCGTGTTGCTGTGGCTCTGGCGTAGGCCGGTGGCTGCAGCTCCGACTCAACCCCTAGCCTGGGAATCTCCATATGCCGCAGGAGCGGCCCAAGAAATAGCAACAACAACAACAACAACAACAACAACAACAACAACAAAAAAAAGACAAAAAAAAAAAAAAAAAAGAACTGAAGTGCCTTGCTTCTCTGAGGCTGGATGATTCTCTGAGGCTAGAATCACTGTACGTGGACTGTATGCCCCAGGTGGTCTGTTCTGTGTGGTCTTACAGTATTCACCGGGTCAAACACTTGACATAGGACATGAACTTCCCTTCTCAGAAGCAGAGGCATCAGCTGACTCTGTTATATTTCCCTAGTCAGTGTCATCAAAAACTCCCAAGTTGACCACAACCCCTGTGTAATTCTCCAAGCAGGAATTTTGAGGTTGTTAAATAAAGAAGAGAGGTTAAGAATGTGGGCCTCGAAGTCAGACAGATTTGGATTTCAGTCTCTACTCTGCCATTTATTAGCTATGTTCTCTTGGGTATATTGACTAACCTCTCTGATTCTCATTTTCTGCAAACCTAAAATGAGGATAATCATAATATCTATCTTGTAGAATTGTTGTGAGGGTTAAATAAAAACAGTAATATATGTTAAGTGCTGAGCACAGTGCTTGGCACATAAGGAGCAGTTGCTAGCTATTGTTATTATTATTTACAATGTCTTTTGGATCTGTTAAGTACAGAATAAAATTCTTCCTTTCCAGTCCAACCATCGCCACCACTAAGTAATGCTTCCTAAATGTTCATAAAGAATTGAAGCTGCTTAAAATTATAGAGACAGGGTTTTTTTTAAATTATTGTTTTATGGCCGTACCCACGCATATAGAAGTTCCCTGGGCCAGGAATTGAATCTGAGCCTCAGTTGTGGCAATGCTGCATCCTTTAACCCACTGTACCTCTACAGTGACCCATACTGCTGCAGTCAGATTCCCCCCCACCTTTTTTTCTTTTTGCTTTTTAGGGCCACGCCCATGGCACATGGAGGTTCCCAGGGTAGGGGTCCAATCAGAGCTACAGCTGCCAGCCTATGCCAGAGCCACAGCAACGCCAGATCCGAGCTGTGTCTGTGATCTACACCACAGCTCAAGGCAACGCCAAGTCCTTAACCCACTGAGTGAGGCTAGGGATCAAACCCGCCACGTCATAGTTCCTAGTCGAATTTGTTTCCACTGTACCACGTTGGGAACTCCTGCAGTCAGGTTCTTAACTCACTGTGCCATAGCAGGAACTCTAATAGAGGCAGTTTAACTATGTTGCCTCTACTTTTCTTTCTACAGGGAAACACAGGACAGAACTGAGGATGCATCAACCCTCAACAGCACAGGGTGAGCAACTCTGCTCTCCTCACCCAATTGAGGATTGATGTTTGGCACCTGCTCTGGAGGTTTGTGTTTTCTCCCTCACTTTCATGTTCACCAAGCAGCTCAGGGATTAGAAGGCAGCTGTCAGCTTATTTTTGTTGCTATGGTAGCAAGAGTTCTCTGGAATTAGTTGTTCACAGAAAATTTCCAAATCCTCTTTCTCAGAAGGGATGAGGTTAGTTGGCCAAACCAGTGCTTCTGGGCCAGGGGTGGATGCCTAAGGGAGTGGTTAAAATCTGGAACAGGAAGAGCTAGCAGTACAACATCCACTGGCCAAAGCATGTGAGGATGATCTGTGAGCTAGGCATATCAGAAAGCAGATGCAAATTCTTCTGTTCAAAGTGGCAGGCACCAGACCATAAACAGGAGAGGGGGCTGCAGAAGAATCAACAAACTAGAGTTTGAAGCACTGGAAAGGGATTGGCTTAAGCCAATCTTAAGGGAGAAAATCTAAAGCAAGTGACAGGGGTTTGCAATCATCTTATTCTATAGATGTATGTTTCTGAGTCTGTTTCCCCCTAGACTTTGTGATCCTCGAGGTCAAAGATCTCATCGTCTTTGCTTTCTTAATGCCTGGAACATATTAGGAGAAAAAACAGTTAAGAATATTAATCTTGGAGCTAGATTGCCTGGGTTTGAATCCCAGCTGTGCTAATTAACACCTTTGTGAACTTGCACGAGTTACGTAAACTCTCTGTGTCTGTTTCCTCATCTGTAGAAATATTACAGGATAAAAATATTACTTGTCTCATAGGGTTATTTTGAGGTTACTGTATGCAAAACACTTAGAAGAGTGCCTGGCACATATTAAGAATCACATAAGTGCTTTGCATTATTATTGTTATTATCATTATTTGTATTACTTAAAAGTTCAAGTTCTTTAGTATGACACACAAAGAACTTCAAGATGAGGCTTTCTTGCTTACCTCTCCAACTCACACCTTTTGCCTACTTCTCCAGTTCCCTCTTATACACACTTTCCCTGTATATACCGTAACATTTTCCGTTCCCAGAGCCCACTTGTGTGTTTTACACCTCCTACTCTGCTCACTCTGCTGCCTCTCCCCAGATAGCCTGTCAGATGAACTTCTACTCAGATTTGAAAACTCTCCTTAAGGGCCATTTCCTCTACAAAGGATTGATTCCTTTATAGTATTCTTCCCTGTATGAATAGTTGTCACCATTCATAGGACATCTTTATCTACATATCTGTCTGTCCACTAGAAGATGAGTCACTCAAAGAATATGCAGGTCATGGTTCATTTCTGCATTATAGCATTTAGCACAGTGCTTGCCACGTATTAGGCACTCTACTCATGCTTAGCTACATAAATGAACAAACAGATGAAGAAAGGAATGAATACATAAGTCATGGATGTGCCTGAAGCTACTGCTGAGATGGCTGAGTGAAAATTAGTGAACATGATGCTTGACAGAGAATCTTTTTTTTTTTTGAAATTGTGCAGATAAAATTTTATTGTGAAGGAAAGATGGGTATTCATAGGAATTACAATTTATGTATTTATTTACTTAAATCATTTATTTATATATATATATATATTTTTTCCTACTGTACAGCATGGTGACCCAGTTACACATACATGTATACATTCTTTTTTCTCACATTATGTGTTCCGTCATAATTGACTAGACAGAGTTCCCAGTGCTACACAGCAGGATCCCATTGCTAATCCATCCTGAAGGCAACATTCTGCATCTATTTACCCTAAGCTAGTGGACTTGGTCTTTTATCCTTTGCAGAAAGGGCTTGCCTCTATCTAGATCAAGAGGGAGATCCTCAGGCTCCTTCCTGATAATGCCCAGAGTGTCTGAGAGAGACCTTCAAACTTCTAGAAGTTTCTGTGCCTGGACAGGCTTGGAAATATCTCACTTCACCATTAGAATGCAGCTGGCAGCTTCCAAGGCCCTGGCTACCAATAATATCCCTGACCGATATTGATCCTGGGATGTAGTAAGTGACTGAAGATCACGGGGCTGTTGCTATCATTGATATGGCTCTGTGGAAGTATTTTTCTTGGATAAAGTTTTTCCTGAAATCAAGGTGCAAATTTCTTATACTCAAAAATAATCCGGTTTGGGGCTGTAGGTTTCTTAATTGGATGGATCCAAGGCGATAGGTACAAGCATGTTGTGGCTATGTGTCCTGTGCCATTTGAAGATTGTATCTATTGGAAAACAAATAACACACAAAGAGTTTAGTTGAAAATCACTGAAGGAAGAGACTACTTATAGAATGATGGGTGGGATTAAGGAGACATTATGGGATGCTAAAGCACCAGGCATTTATAACTGTGGGAAGCCCTTCCCTCCCTACGCCTGAAGGGACAAGCAGAAGGAATGAAATTGCCAGAACCTAGAGCGAACTTGGAGCCATGAAATAGAGGCTACCAGGCAGGATTTACAGCTAATTATGAATGTAGTCACTGCCAGAAGCATGAGAGAGAGAGGTATGCAGCTGGCTTTCTCCTTTCATCCGTCAGTCTCATTCTAACATTTCCCATTGGCCAAACTCAAATGAAAGTCAGAGAGCAAAGGGAGCCCAAGTTTTATAATCTGCGATCAGCTTCCCAGGACACAGAGCTGGATCTCCTAAGGGTGGAGAGTTAATGGATGGGGATATTGGAGCAGCATTGCCAGATTTAGCCAAAAAAACCCAAAACAAAACAAGGTGTGCTCTTATGTTTGATTTCAGGAAACCAATGAAGACTACTTAGTACAAGTATGTCCCATTCGATATGTGATACATGCATATATTTTAAAAAGTATTGTTTCTCTGATATTCAGATTTCACTTAGCATCTTTATGTTATCTGGCAACTCTAACTAGAGAATAACCAGCACAGAGATGTTTTTAGTAGCAGGGCTCCTGAATAAACAATGATTTTATCACTTTAAACACCTCTGTGTGTATTTCAGTAAGAGTGAGATTACATGTATCAGAAGAGATGATCTCTGCCTCGGGATGCCCATCCTCAAGCCCATCCCCAGATAAGCTCACAGGAGCGATTAAGGTGAAGGACAATTTCTCAGGAGAAGCTTGGTAGATTTTAGTGGGTATGTATGGGAAGACTACCACATGTGAGGCATTTCAGCCAAGTAGCGAATAGGTGGCAGTCTTGATCAATTTATCAAAGAGAATAACATTTGCTCTTTGAAAATAAATCTATGACAGTAAAGGGAAAAATTATCTAGATAGCTGAATATAAAATAAGACATTCTGATTAATTTTCATATGATTCAAGATTGACACTTTGTACTATAGTGAGACATCATTTTTTTGCCTTAATGAGTTGTTTGTTTTTCCTTTTCTGAGTTATTTTTAAAATTAGAACTAAGTTTGTTCTTGAACTTTCAAGCAGTCATGCTTGAAACTAAAGCGCAGTGGTGAGCCATAGGTAGGAGAACTGTTTGCTTAGCCTGGTAGGGTAGCTTCACCCAGCTTCACAACAGGGCAGGATGGCAGAGAAGAAGGCACATGGCCAATCTCTTGTAATTCACTCAAAAACAAAAGTGCCTCCCAGGGCCAGACATTTAGCTGGGATGCATAGAAAAATCGGGCTTAGTCACTTTCCTCAAGAAGCCTACGATATAAACTTACAATGTGCGAAAGTGGCATTGGTTAAGCTAGCCATCTGCTTTTCTGTATTATGTCAGTTAATCTTCACAATAATCCTGTTGGTAGATGCTATGATTATCCCATTTTTCAAATGAGAGATTGAGGCCAAGAAAGGTTAAGTGACTTGTCCAATCTCACAGCTAGGAAGTGGCAAGACCAGAATCTGAACACATATAAAAATAACAATAGGATATACCATAGCAGTGTTTTTTTAGTAATTCAGGGTGCTTCAGATCAAATGGCAGAGTAATCCCTTTCCTTGGGTATAGTCAGGGGAAGGTTTCATGGAGGAAGAAGTATTTGAACTAAGTTTTACTGGGAAATTAACAGATTTAGTACTCTTTAGTCTAAAGAGTAGAGATTAGGAGAGAATAGCAAGTAGACTGGTTTGACTCCAGCATAGTAATAATGCAAGTCAGGGGAGTTAGAGGAACTCGAGAGAAAGTTGATAAGATAGGTTGGGGCCTGAGTTGGATGGGCTTTGAATGCCACAGGTAGCTATTTTTTAAAGTACGTGTGGGAGTTCCCATAGTGGCTCAGCAGTTAACGAACCCAACTAGCATCCATGAGGACACGGGTTCAATCCCTGGCCTCACTCAGTGGGTTAACTCGGTGTTGCCATGAGCTGTGGTGTAGGTTACAGACGCGGCTCGGATATGGTTATGGTGTTGCTGTGGCTGTGGTGTAGGCCAGCGGCCACAACTCCAATTGGACCCCTAGTCTGGGAACCTCCATATGCTGCAGGTGTGGCCCTAAAAAGACAAAAAGACAAAAAAAAGTAAGTATGAGAGAGCCATTGTAACTCTGAGCAGAGTAACAAGATAATCAGACTGATGCTTTAGGAATCACATAGGATGAATTGGAAAGAGAAGACAACATAGGCATAAGGTCTGTTAGAGACCATGGCAATAGATCAAACAAGAGGGCTGGATGGCGAGTATTAGGGAAGACAGTGTGTTGTATGCCTGGAAAATAATGGATGAAGTTGGTCTTCAATACACATACACTGAAATGAGTACAAAAGAGTTGTTCTAATTGATGCTAGGAAGCAGAGAGCAGCTGGGTAGATAGAAATTGCTCTACAATCAGAACATTGTCTTAGTCCATGTAGGCTGCTGTATACAAAACAGCATAGTTTGGGTGGCTTACACACAACAAAAAATTATTTCTCACCATTCTGGAGACTGGGAAGTCCAAGATCAAGGCACCAGCTAATTCTGTGTCTGTTGAAAGCCTGCTTCCTGGTTCATAGATGGCTGTTTTCACCCATGTTCTTACATGGCTAAAGGGATGAGGAAGATCTCTGGGGTGGTTTCATTTATAAGGGCACTAATCCTATTCATGAGGGCTCCACTCTCATGACCCAGTCACCTCCCAAAGGCCCACTTCCAAATACCCTCACATTGGGGGTTAGGTTTCTAGGTTTCAACATGTGACTTTTGGGGAGACACAATCTACAGCAAATACCATCATCAGTGACCTGTAAGACCTAAGCTCAAAATGCTGTTTTGAATCCAGTTCTGTTTTCTGCAAAGCATTACCCAACATGAGTTCCAAAGAACTGTTGTCCCATGTGCTGATTCAAAAACAAAGAGTTCCTTAGGACCGGCAAATGTGGGAAATGCCGTGTATTCTTGCTTTTTCTTGAAGGATCACAATACACATTACCATATGGAAGGCTCTAAGAACTTCTGCAGCAATGAAAATAGTTTAACTTTTCCTGGCTAATAATTTCCCATACTTATTTGACCCCCAAACCCTTTTTTAATGTTGACATCTAATAACATCTGGCAGAAATTGTTTTATGAAATTCGTATCAGTGTTACCATCCTCATCTGCAATCCATTCCCGCTGGTGAACTCTAGAGAGCAGTCCCTTCTTTCAGACTTAGTCCAGATAAAATCGAATCTTAGTGTTTGGTGGATACCTGCCAGTAGTGATCTCTGCTGCAGCCAAGTATTGATCCTGATGTTGATGACTGGTGTCACATAAGATAGAAAAAAATCAAGGATGATGTTGACGTCACAAGGATAGATACTGGTCATCAGCCTGAGTCTAGCTCCCAGAAGTTGCCAGTTAACTCTCTCCTCATTAGTTTCATCAGTTGTTTTATCCATGTGAACAAACTTTGGTAGCTTTCTAATTTTTCTCCTGACTCTAGCAACCTTAGTGATTGCTGGAAAACTTATGTTAGAGTAATTTTGAAGTGTCATTATCCAATAATAAAACTGAAAATATCTAGCTATATTCACCATTCCCTTGTTCAAAATTTTCCTCAGACCACTGTCACCTATAGAAATGAAGATTGACATTATTTGCATGGCTATTGTGGCTCTCCATGGTCTGACCCCAGCACACACATGTGCGTGCGCGCGCGCGCACACACACACACACACACACACACACACCACTGTTTATAATTTGCCAATAAGTAGGTCTGCTCTTTCTTGCGTTGTTATAGTTATTCTGTTCTCTGCTAATGAAATGTCCTTTCCCTTGTCTGTCAAAATCTCAATTAGTCTGAAGGTCCATATCACATGCTCCTCCTCCTAAGAGCTTTCTCAGTTTTCTCCAGTGTGGATTAATCCTAATTGTACTTTTTATACTTTTTACGTACCTTTATCACAGATTAAGTACAAATTAGCTTTGTATGAATCAGTCTTCCCCACTAGCTATCAGTGCCTTGAAAGTAGAGAAATTTTACTAACTTTGGTAATCCCTCTGATCAATTAGTCAATACATCAACAATTATTTGAGTGCCTACTCTGAGCCAGGTACAAAGTCTTACACATAGTAGGAGTTCTGTTGGTGTTTATGGACTCAAAACATAACTACTAGATGTAGAAAGTGAGCTCTCTGAAGCAAGGCCTCTGGAGATGATTCATCTCCACTATCAACTTGACTGATGGGTCCACAGGTAAGTGTTGTGGCCACCTTAGGTGTGATTTTGGAATAAAAAGCCTCGCATTACCAGGGAGGCATACAAGAGGAGCCTGTAATTCTGCTGGGAATGCTGGTCAACTCTAAGTGAGCCAAAGAGGAAGAGGGGCATTGGTAATTATCTTAGAGATTTCTGGCTTAAGCCAACCTGGATAAGCCCTCACAGGAAAGCCACTCCCATGTTTCTACAGTGGTACTGGCATCTTTACGCTGCCACCTTTTCAGGAAAAGGGTGAAGATTAGAGCTCTTGGATTTGGCTCATCCTTTTTCTTTTCATCTATGGAAACTGTAACCCCAGTTTAATAATAACAACTACCCTGATGGGTCAGACACTGTACACTCATCTCTGTGACTCTGGTAACAACACTAAGGCATTGTTGTTATATATCCATTTTATAGATCGAAAGTGCTCTAATACTTTCATCAAGGAAAAAGAGATATTTTAGTGATCCAAGCCACTTTGGGTCTGAATTCTATGGACCTTTTCACTCTCAGCTGATCATTATTAATAGCAGCTTGCATGTATGAGTACATACTATGTTCTAGGCATTCTTACAAATGTTATTTTATTGAAATCTTCACAATAATCCTTTGAAGCTCCTTGCACTTTAAACATGAGGAAACTGAGGGTCAGAGAAGGTCAGCAACTTTCCCAAGGTCATACAAGACATAAGGCCAGATACAGATTTAAGTCTGGCTGGTGCCAGACCCTCCACTTTTATCCGCTGTACTACATGGCCTCCTCCTATAGTGTGGTGGGCAAGCCCAGGAGCTATTACCTGAAGGGTAAATATACTGTTGGTGGAATCTCAGTGACTATATTCTGTACAGGACAGTTCCATGGTAGTGACTCAATCCCAAAGCTTACTTAGGCTCCTCCAAGCCTTCTCTCGTATCCCCTTGGGTCATTTGACCGCTCTTGTCATCTCATCTGCAGGGTCACTTTGAACTTCCGTGCCATGACAGCCTATATCTTACATAGTTTCACCAAGAGGCAGAACTATTTCCTTTAGCATCATTAATGTCTGGAAAATTAAATCCCTTTCCCCAGCTCCTCATCAATCTCCCCGAACAGTATGACAGTGCTGTCCATATCACTGAACTTGTCTCATCTCTTCTGGGCACATAGCTCTGTGCTCAGTTCTCTTTAAGAAGGATAGCCTTTCTGCCATAGGTAGTGTCTAAGCCCCAAGCCCTTTATTAGCTCATATCCCTACATTTCCTTCATCTCTTGGGTCTTGTCCCTTTTTTATTTTTGATAAATATTAGCAGGTTCTAATAGGAAGTTCAGGTGTGAACTCCATCTCAACCACTGGCTTGGCATTTGACCTTGGAAAAATTACTTGCCCTTTTGTGCCTCAGTGACTTTACCTGTAAAAGGTGGAAGTGAAATGGTCTCTAAGACTCCTTGTAGCTCTGACATTCTGTGTCTCAGACTTCAATGTCAAAGGACAGTAGTGCATTGAAGACAGTCTGGGGATCTTCCCCATTCTCAACTGACTGCCTGGGAAGGGGATTTTACTATAGAGATATAAACTCTTCTACTGACCCTCTACCTACCTCTCAAGTTCACAGATGTGTACCATAGAGGGAATTTTAATTTTACATGGCCCAATTATTTAGGGTTGCCCAAAATTAAAACAGTATTTTCATTGAGAACTTTAGTTGTGCCACTGACAAAATAGATACAGAAACCGCCTTTTCAATTCCAAAATTAAGACACAAGCATGAGTGGGACAGACCACTTGAAAAGAGAATTTTCCTGGAAAATCCAGGATGCAGGGTCTCCCCTCTGTATAAAAGACAGAAGTTCAAAATCCTGACTGTAGGGTAAGAAATGGACAGGCAGGCCCAAAGCCAGACAAGAGCTGCATTACCCTGGGGCTGCAGCAGCTGCTGCTCCAGCTGCCTCGTATACCTTCTGTCACCTCAATGGAAGTATGCAGCTTTGGCTTGGCCTAGTGGGAGAAAAAGGAAGGGATGCTGATCTTTTTTATTCTATGTACATTTAGCATAACCACTGAAGGAAAAGTTAGCAATTTTAAACAACACCTTGGCAATGACAAAGGGTGGAATTAATGCAGGTTCTGATATCTCTGGAACATACTAAAACAAAGGGTTCTGGCTCAGAAGGGGGTCTCCCAAACCAAATGAAAGAGCAGTTCCCAAATAAATAGCAAAATCCAGAAGAAGAAAGAGAAATGAAGAGTGGGGGTGAGACTGTTTGCTTGGAATTTGATTGTTCACACTAAGACCCCTGTGGTCTTGAGCTTGCTTTGAAAATATAACTCCACTAAAAAGATCAGGATTCGATGGGAACTTTCACACTTGAACATTTGCCTAGCTCTTCAGAGAAGTGCTGAAATCAGTGGGAGGGGCTCCAGCACCTCTGTGATTGCAATCATGGCTAATCCCAGGCTCTTTGTCCAGGGATAAGTCTTTCTAAAACATTTCAGGCTCAAGTACTTAAGCTTGATTTGGCTAGGCTAAAAAACCCAAGCTATTCAAGCCCATGATAGTGCACCCAAGTTATGTTTATGCAGAAATCAAAGTGGTGGTGAGAAGTATTTAAATTTAGTGGTTTGCTGAATTCTATTTAAGCAACTTTTGCCCGAGGTTCTTAACATAGAAAAAAACCCCCCTGATCTTTACTCTCAGAGGAGGGGATAGAAACAACTAACAAGAAGCTTGCTTTTGCGTCTCTGTATTTTTATCTTCTGGGATTGAAAAAACACAGAATGGTGATCAACTGGGAAGGCCCTCTATAAATTATCTCATTCAAACTTCTCATGTTATAGATAGGGTAATAGAAGCCCATAGAGGACAAAGGACTTGCCCAGTGTCCCACAGCTAGTGAGTGGCAGTGTTGAGCACAGTAACCAGGCCTTCTGACTTCCTGTCCTGACTTCTCTTTGACTCATTTATACATAGCACATGCACGAAAACCAGGACCTTGGGTAGCTAGTATTCACTGCTTCCTTTTAGCATCCCTCCCACCCCCACCTTGTCATTTGGTGGGAGTGGTATTGAACCAGGAGAATGTTGGGGCTAGATTGTTTTAACAACCACCCACTTAATCAGCCACCCTCCTTTCTAAGCTTTCATTTCCTTCTGAGGGGTATCTCACACTCTTTCCTATCCCTAAATTTCCTTTCCTGGGCTGGCTGCAGAAGTGTTTCCTCTCCTTGATTACCTTTGGTCTAAATCCCACTCCTGTCAGCACTCTTGCGCTGGTCTCCTCTTCTGTGCGTACAGATTCTGTGCATACAGATTCTGTGCATACAGATTAGAGTGAGCCCATAGTATATGTGCCGACAGTCTTGAATTTAGCAAATCTTCCATTGCTTTTAATATCATGTCAAATTTCTGTGAACAATACTTTCCCTCATTTCATTCTGTGACTTTAATACTAGGTTCTACATTTACCAAGAAAAGGGCTCATAACACTTCTCAGGAACATTTAAAGTCCAAACCCTTGAAAATACAAGCAAGAATCTTATTCCTTTGTTTTGAACGTTAAAAGGAAACAAAATAGAATGATATATTATGATGTTTAAAAGTAAGTTCCAAAAAGTAAGCATCAAATATAGATCAGCAGAAAACAAACCACCCTTAATCAAAGGAATTTCTGCAATCTTGTGGATATTATTCAACTAAAAATAGATTTCTTAGAAGAAGAAAGCAAAATATATAGAAACCACAATGAGCTATTTCAGTTTCCATCAGTGCTTAATGGTAGTGGCCATATTGCATTGTAACCTAATTTAATTTAATAAACATGTAGTTGTAAACTACATAGACATGAAAACAACTCGTAGTATTGAGCACCTACTATGTGCCAGGGGATATATTCTAGGTGCTTTGCAAATAATATCCCCTTTATTCTTTTTGGTAACCCTAAAGTGTAGGTGGTGTTTTCCCTCTTCTCAAAGGACAAAGCTGAGGCTTATGCTGAAAGGTAGAATGACTTTCTTAGTATTATGTAGCTAGTGAAAATAGACCTGGGACTTAATGTGCTTATGCTGGGGACACTAATGCTTTCAAGAGCTAATAGCTAGTCGTAAAGGGGAATTGTAAACGTTACATAGAATTAAGTGATTCTTGCTAGAACAATAACCATAAAAGAGTAAAAGGTGATTATTATTTTTAAGTGAAAATTCAGTAGGTATTTCCTTTTATCAGCACTTATAAAAACTGATCTTTGAGGTTTAAAATTTGTGTCAAAGTGTCACAACTAGGAATGGCATTCCACTGTAGTTCATTTAAGGTCTGAACTTGCAAAAGCAGTTCTACAGCCAACTGATAATGGCCTTTTGGAAGACCAGGTCCATTGTGGTGAAGCACTCATCCTAGGCAAGTACACATAACCTCCAGACACCTGCACTGTACTCATGTGTTAGAGGGGAGTACCCATACCATTTGGTTGTTATCTGGACTTTAAGCAACAATCACAGGAAATGCACAATCTTTTCAGAAGCTCAGTTATACTCAGAGGGGCAGGAAACAGTTTGACATCAATATTTAATGCAAGTTTTATTGATTTTTTTAAAACTGGAGAATGCTCTCATAAGCACTTTCAAAGCACATGTGTTTCGTATAGAGTGTTTATACACACACTGTTTCCAGAGAAATGTTCAGGCTGTTCCAATAAACACCTCTTTGAGGATAGATTTGACAGATCAAAATAATATGTGGGAAACCCAACCCCAATACTGGCATGGCAGTCACCAAAGAAAGATGGAACCAGTTTTCTCTGGGGTAGCAGTACTTGTGGTCCTGGAGATATTAGCCACAAGGAGAGAAGAGAGTGTTAAAAATGGAAGTACCAAGTCTAATAATTTCTGGCCTGAGCTCTGTCACTCTGGATAGCTTCCCCTTCAGACAGATATGTCTTAGATGTAGGTGAAGCCTCAAACCATGTCTAGGTCAGATGTGGCCTTTAAACACTCTCCAAATATAGAGATGGTTGGGCTTCCCCTTCAAGCGCATATCATCTTGGTATTTTTCAGTGTATAGTCATGCCATGGGCAGGACAGAAATCAAATGGATCTTGGGGTCAGAAGGCAAAGCTTTTTGCCACCACCAGTGCTGATAAGCTGACAGACTTGCCAGGAGCCATGTGGGCTCTGAAAGGGCAGTCCAGAGGTTAGACTCTTTACCCACTGAGGGCAACCTCTAGTTCTTTTTTCTAACTCTCTTCTTAGGTAACACTGTGCACGTGTATGTGTAAGCATACTTCTCTTCCACTGAAGCCACCAGAGACCCAGCCTCTTCTCAGTCATTTAACTTTTTTTTTGTTCTGACGTTGTCCCCTCCTTCCTCTGTCTCACCTTTGCATGGCTCCTTCAATTCCTTGTTAAACAGATTTTCTGGATATTCCCTCACTGTGCCATTTCCAATATTCAGTTCCATTATCAGCCCATGTGTGCCCAACTAAGACTCAGAAAAGATTATCAGCAAGTAGATTACATCTGCTAATATTTGGGTTCCTTCTTTAGAAGGACTGTGCAATAGCCTGCTCTAGGGGGCCATGAACTGCTAAAGGCATTAAAGGAGAAGCAAGATGTGATTCAACATTTGATGTGAAACTGAACTGAGAGAATATTTGTACCTTCCGCTGTTTTACTTTCAATATTTTACCCTTTTGAGGACCTGCATAAGGAACTGATAGAAAGGCCATACTTGCTTGAAAGAGCATTAAGAAAGTAGAATTGGTGGGAAAATAGAGAAGAGTGGCAGTGATGTTATCAAATGAACTCTTGGTGCAGCTACATTGTCTATTTGAGCAACTACCTTTGGGGGAAGGAGACATAGCCTTCATGTCTGCTAAAGACTTTTCTTACCTAACAAGCTCGGCCTATGGGATAGGATGGAAATTAATATTTGTTGACTACTTTGTCTATACCAGACACCCTGCTAGGTGCCTTATTATTTTTTTTATGGCCACACCCACAGCATATGGACGCTCCTGAGCTGGGGACTGAGTTCAAGCCACAGCTGTGACCAAATCACAGTTGTGACCAAATCACAGCTGCAGCTGAAGCAATGCTGGATCCTTTAACTCACTGCATTGGGCTGGGTATTGAATCCAAACCTCCACAGAGGTCAGAGCCTCTGCAGTCGTATTCTTAACCCATTGCACCATGATGGGAACTCTGGCACCTTACTTTTTTTTATTCACTGCCCACAACAGTGCTGTGAAATAGTCATGTTCATGTTGTGAATGAGAAATTTAAAAACTCAAGAAGGAGGAGCTGACTTGTCCAGTATTTCCTTTTCCATGACAGAGTTGGAATGCAATCTAGACCTGTCTGACTCCTCATCTCTGCTCTGTGCTTGGCGTTGTATTTCCCCTTTATTCCTCCCTGTCAGCTCCTCTTAGGAATTCTTCATGAGCAAAGTCAGAAAAGGAAGAAAATGGTGGGAAGCTTTTTGTCATTTTCTTGGCAGAAAATTTCTGATTTCTCAAAGTTCCAAGCTGAGCCTGGACCAAGTGATGGGGTTCTCATCTCATCCGTCCTTCAGTCCTGGCTGAGATGAGCAGAGTGAAGCAGAGTCTTCAAAATGGACCCTGTAAGGAGCACTCATCAAAGCCAGCCCTTGAAACAGTCCTCTGCTCTTCCTTGCTTCTTCCAGGGGTAGCCTCCAAGGAGAATGCTGGCAGAAAGCAGCAGGTTGAAGTCAGCAGCACAGCTGGCTTGCCTGATGGATGGTTTTAAACTCTCCCAAGACTGGTAGGCTCTGGAGTATTTTACTCAGGGTATTGGTATGGAGTTTCCTGTGCTCTACTGAGTGACACCCACCCCCAAACTGTGAGCCAATATGGCAATGCCTTTGCTGGCACACATCTGTGCTCCTGAAGTAGCTGAAGCCTAAAGACTGCATGAAGATAATTTAACCAAAGGATTCCACATGAGTGGCATCGTGGCTGGGCCCTGGACTGGCCTGCCCTCTGACTGACTGCCCCAGTAGCTGAGTACAGCTTTATTTAAAACTGTTAGGTCCCAGCTGGATCTCAGGACAAAGAAAGCACTCTGAGTGTTACTGGTACCACAGTGAGTACTGATGAGATAGTCCCAGGTAGCAGAATGGACCTTTAAATGAGGGCTGATGGAGCAGTTGATTCCTTAACATAACCTGAAGGCTGTTGGAAGGCTTACCTACTTGACAGTATTTATATTTCAGGCAAGACCTGACAGCCTCACCTTCAGCCATTCTTTTGGGATAAGGAGGTAAGGATTCGTTCGCTAAAACACAAATCAGTCCGGCACTATCTCCTGCTTAGACTCTAAGTAAGTATCAGCCAAACAAAAGAATAGAGAGAGGAGGTCTCTAGGCCGAGAGAACTGTGTATAAATGACCAGGGAGGGATATTTTCTAAAACCATATATATTTTATTTTTTTAAATCAAAATCTTAAGTAGTACTACACTATATTAAATATACAATTCAGAGCTACTCAAGTTGAAACTGAACTGGGGCCTAGCCCACATCCGTGTGACTCAGCCTATCTGCCATCCTCCTAGTCCCCTGCACTCAGAGATAATCCCATGTAGCACATTTAAAGAATACTAGAATAGAGCACTAGCATACAGGGATGTGTTGGAGTCAGACATACAGGTTTTAAATTTTGGCCTATAAGTATGTGATTTTGAGCAATGTATGTCATCTCTCTGAGTTTCATTTCTTCATGCGTAAAAGAGGAGTACTAATACCTATGTCGCAATGTAAATATAGGGATTAATTCAATTTAGAGATTTGTCAGAATTTAGTTCAGCAACTGGTGTAAAATAGGTCATTGATATTGTTTGTTCTCTTCCTCTTCCCTGCTTAGGCACATCTTCCATTCTCTGCCCCAAATTCCTTATCCCTTCACTGTTTCAGTCAAGTTTCTTAGTCAAAAGCAATAGAAACAAATCTTTGACAATCTTAATCAAAAAGGAATTTATGGAAAGGTTTGTAGGTAATCTGTAGAGTCACAGAGAGGGCTGGAGAACCAGGTTTAGTGTTTACGTAACCAACAAGCAATGGCTGAAATCTCACTGCAAAAGTGATCAAGTGAGAGTACTATTTTTGATATTGCCACTGAGTACGCTGGAGATTGCTACTGCTGCCCCTGGAATTTGAGCTTCCTATAACTGTCACCACACCCAGAAAGAGTATTCTTCCCCGTTCCTCTGGGACAGGAGTGTTCAGTGTGTGGTGCGTAAATGACCTGCCCAGGCAAGGGCAGCTGGTAATCTTCTACACTGAGAGATGATTGTGTTTTCTATTAAGACTCATAAGGTGGGAGAAAATCCCCAGGCATGGAGGTTGGTATCCACATTTTGGTGGTGTAGTGGATGCTATGGTGCACGTCCCAGAATCAATAAACAATTACTCCTCATTCCTCCATTCCCTCAGCACCTGACAACCATCATTCTACTTACTGTCTCAATGAACTTCACTATTACATGAACCTCATAAAATTAGAATCATACAATATTTGTACTTTGTGTCTGGTTTATTTCACTTAGCATAACATTTTCAAGTTTCACCCATGCTGTAGCATGTATTTCTATTTTATCCTTTTTAAGTCTGAATTATATTTCTGTGTGTGTGTGTGTGTGTGTGTGTGTGTGTGTGTGACATTTTGTTTATCCACTCAAATGTTAGTGGACACTTTGGTTGTTTCTACTTTTTGGATGCAGTATTCAGTTACTCAATGTTGTTATAAACATTAGTGTACAAATATCTGTTTGAGGCCCTTCTTTTATATTTGAGTTATTTTCTTACTGTTGTCCTTGGGATTACAATTAACATGCTAATTTATAACAATCTCATTTGGATTAATACTTAATTTTAGTAGCATACAAAAATTTTCTTTGTATAGTTCTATTCATTCCTCCTGAATGAATGAATTATCTTTAGTATTTCTAGGAGGGCAGGTTTGCTAGCAGTATATTCTTTTACTTTTTGTTTATCTGGTGCTATCTTATTTTCTCTTTCATTTTTGAAGGAAATTTTTGCTATACATATATAAATATAATATATCATATATAATTATATATATAATTATGGGTTAACAGTGTTGTTTTCCACACTTTAAATATATCATCTCATGATCTGATCTGCATGGTTTAATTTATTTTTTATTAGATTATAGTCAATTTATAATGTGCCAATTTCTGCTATATAGCAAAAGTACCCGGCCGTGTGTGTGTGTGTGTGTGTGTGTGTGTGTACACACATTCTTTTTTCTTATATTATCTTCCATCATGGTCTATCCCAAGAGATTGGATATAGTTTTCTTGTGCTGTACAGTAGGATCTCATTGCTTATCCATTCTAAATGTAATAGTTTGCATCTGCTAACTCCAAACTCTCAGTACATCCCAGTCCCTCCCCTCTCCCCCTTGGCAACCACATGTCTGTTCTCTATGTCTGTGAATCTGTTTCTGTTTTGTAGATAGGTTCATTTGTGCCATATTTTAGATTCCACATATAAATGATATCATATGGTATTTGTCTCTCTCTTTCTGACCTACTTCACTTAGTATGAGAATCTCTAGTTGCAAATGGCATTATTTCATTCTTTTGTATGGCTGAGTAGTATTCCATTGTATATATGTACCAAATCTTCTTAATCTATTCATCTTCAATGGACATTTAAGCTGTTTGCATGTTTTAGCTATTATAAATAGTGTTGCAGTGAACATAGGGGTGCATGTATCTTTTTTTTTTTTTTGTCTTTTTTGCCATTTCTTGGGCCATTCCTGCAGCATATGGAGGTTCCCAGGCTAGGGGTCTAATAGGAGCTGTAGTCACCAGCCTACGCCAGAGCCACAGCAATGCGGGATCCAAGCCACGTCTGTGACCTACACCACAGCTCATGGCAACACCGGATCCTTAACCCACTGAGCGAGGCCAGGGATCGAACCCACAACCTCATGGTTCCTAGTCGGATTCGTTAACCACTGCGCCACCACAGGAACTCCACATATACCTTTTGAATTATAATTTTGTTTGGATATATGCCCAGGAGTGGGATTGCTGGATCATGTGGTAGTTCCTTTTTTTTTTTTTTTTTTTTTTTTTTTTTGGTCTTTTTAGGGCCGCACTCATGGTATATGGAGGTTCCCAGGCTGGGATTCGAATCTTAGCTGTAGCCACCAGCCTACGCCGCAGCCACAGCAACACCGGATCCTTAACACACTGAGCAAGGCCAGGGATTGAACCTGCATCCTCATGAATGCTAGTTGGGTTCATTAACTGCTGAGCCATGATGGGAATTCCAATGTGGTAGTTCTATATTTAGTTCTCTGAGGAACCTACATACTGTTCTCCAGAGTATTTGTACCAATTTCCATTCCCACCAACAGTGTAGGAGGGTTCCCTTTTCTCCACATCCTCTCCAGCATTTGTTATTTATAGACATGTTAATGATGGCCATTCTAAATGGTGTGAGGTGGTGCCTCATGGTAGTTTCATTTGCATTTCTCTAATAATTAGTGGTGTTGAGCGTCTTTTCATGTACCCACTGGCCATTAGTAGGCTGTGTCCAGCAAAGAAATGGGGGTGAGAATGCCCCAATATGTCCAGAAGGGAATATTCCTGCCCCAGAGGAGAATATCAAGTTAAAGAAGATTATACTCAAGCTTTAAATTTAAAGTTGTTATAATGGGGAATTGAGAAAGCCACTTTCATGCCCCAAACTGAATGCTTTTTCAGAAAATCGCTGAGACAGCTCTAGTATTTCACCATTAATTGGCCTTCAGGATCTGCTCAAACAGGAAATAAAGGCAAGGGCAGAGTTGTAAACAGCCTCTCTAAGCATTGAAGTGCTCAGTAAAGAGCCAGTCTGCAAAGACCGGAAGAGTATCTTTTTTTCTACTTTTTTTTTTGGCTCCAGATGTTTAAGATTACAGGTAATTTTGTCAAAATACAAGCTGACCATTAAGGCAACAGAACTCAAACCTCAGTGACGATACATGACAAAGAATACAGACTTTACTTTTTTTTTTTTTTTTTTTTTTTTTTTTGCTTTTCAGTGCCACACCTGCAGCATATGGAAGTTCCCAGGCTAGGGGTCAAATGAGAGCTGCAGTTGCTGGCCTATGCGACAGCCAGAGCAGCACAGGATCCAAGCCATGTCTGCAACCTACAACGCAGCTCATGGCAATGCCAGATCCTTAACCCACAGAGTGAGACCAGGGATTGAACCTGCATCCTCATGGATGTAGTCAGGTTCATTACCACTGATCCATAATGGGAACTCCTACAAAAATATTTTAGAAAAATCATTAAATAAGCAAGCATCAACAAACCACAACAAGCAACAACAACAAAGCCTGGGGAGAATCTGATTTCCAGAGTTGCAACATTGTAATATTCAAAATGTTTAGTTTTTGACAAAAATTATGAAGCATATGAAAAAAAACAAGAAAAGGGGGCCATTCATAGAGGAAAATTAATTAGTAGAAACTATGCATGAGGAAGCTGAGATGTTGGACTTAATAGTCAAAGATTTTAGATCAACTGTCTTGAATATGCTCAAAGAGCTAAAAGAAATCATTGACAAAGAAGTAAAGGAACCAGGAGAGTTATTATTTTTTTTTTTAGCAAATAAAGAATATCAATAAAGAGGGAGTTCCTATTATGGCTCAGTGGGTTAAGTATCCACCTAGTATCCATGAGGATGTGGGTTTGAACCCTGGCCCTGCCCAGTGGGTTAAGGATCTGGCATTGCAGTGAGCTTTGGTGTAGGTCACAGATGCAGCTTGGATCTGGAGTTGCTGTGGCTGTGGTGTAGGCCAGCAGCTGCAGTTCCGACTCAACCCCTAGCCTGGGAAATTCCATGCCATTGGCACAGCCCTAAAAAGCAAAAGACAAAAACAAACAAAAAATATCAATAAAGAGAGAGGAAAATTATTTTTAAAAAACCATAAACACTGTGGACCTGAAAAGTATTATAATTGAAATGAAAAATTCACTAGAGGGGTTCAACAGCAGATGCAATCAAGCAGAAGAAAGAATCAGTGGACCTAAAGACAGATCAGTTAAAATTATCTGGTCCTGGTTAAAAGAAGAGAATTAAGAAAAATGAGCAAAGCCTAAGAGAACTGTGGAATACAATCAGGAATTCCAACATATGCTTAATAGGAATCATGAAGGAAGTGTATAAAGAAAGAATATTTAAAGAAATATGGTCAAACTTTCCAAATTTGCAGAAAAACAAAAATCTGTGCATCTGAAAATCTCAGCAAACTATGAACAGAATAAACTTAAAAGTTTCACAACAAGACACATTGTAATCAAATTGTCAAAAGACAAAGATTTCTTAAACCAGCAAGGGGGAGATGACTAATTATATACAAAGGATACTTAATAAGATTAACATCCAATTTCTCATCAGAAGCCATGAAGGCCAGGAGCAGTGAGGTGATATGCTTAAAATGCTGAAAGAGGAAAAAAAAAAACTTTACAAATAAATGCATATCCAGCATAACTACTCTTCGATAATGAAAGAGAAATTAAGACTTTCTCAGTTTAACTAAAATGAAAGTTTTCATCACTGGCAGACTTAACCTACAATAAATACTAAAGGGGAGTCCTCCAGGATAAAATAAAAGGATGCTAGATAGTAATTTGATTATACAGAGGAAAAAATAAAAACGATAAAGTTAGATGCATAGATAAATCCACATAACAAAAGAATAAAGTTAATGGATGTTAGCTGAACCTATTATGGTAATCATTTTACAATATATCAATGCAATAATACAATACACTACAGTACAATACAGTACAATAAATCAAACCATCATGCTGTAAACTTTGAACTAATACAGTGATATATATCAATTATATTTTAATAAAACTGGAAAAATAAAAGAAAAAAAGAATGAAATTGAACCCCTTACAGTGTATACAAAAATTAAGCTGAAAGCAGGAGTAAATTTTTTTTTCTTGCTTTTTAGTGCCACACATGGGGCATATGGAAGTTCTCAGGCTAGGGGTCCAGTCGGAACTACATCTGCCATCCTACACCACAGCCACAGCAATGCCAGATCCCTGACCCATTGAGAGAGACCAGGGGTTGAACCTGCATCCTCATGGATACTAGTCAGATTCATTTCCACTGAGCCACAATGGGAACCTCAGAAGTAAATCTTAATGATCTTAGATATGGCAATGGATTATTATATATGATACCAAAAGCACAAACAACAAGAGAAAAAAATGTATATATTGTACTTCATCAAAATTAAAAACTTTATGCATCAAATGATAATATCAAGAAAGTGAAAAGGCAACCTAAAAATAGCAAATATTTGCAAATCATATATCTAATAAGGACTTAATTTCCAAAGTATACAAAGAACTCCTACAACTCAGTGACAAAAAGGAAAAAATTAAATGAGCAAAGGACTTCCACATACATTTCTCCAAACAAGATATAAACACATGAAAGATGATCAACAGATTTAGTCTTCAGGAGAATGCAAATCAAAACCGTAATGAGATATGCCTTCACACACACTTGAATGGTTATCATTTTTTAAATGAAAAATAATAAATGTTAGTGAGATTGTGGGGAAATTGGAACCCTCATTTATTCCTTGTGTAATTATAAAATTCTGCAGCCACTTATGAAAATAGTTTTGTTCTTCCTTATATTGTTGAACATAGAGATGAAATATAACCCAGCAATTCCTCTCCTAGGTATACAACCAAAATAATTGACAACAGGTATTTGGATATACCTATGTACATAAATATTCATAGCAGCACTATCCACCATAGCCAAAAGGTAGGAACAACCTAAAGAATGAATAAACAAAATGTGATATATTCATACGATGAAATATTACTCAGCCACAGAAAGGACTGAAGTATAGATACATTTGTGATGGTTAATTTTGTGTGTCAACTTGACTGGGTCAGGAAGTGCACTGGTATTATTAAACATTATTTCTGGGTGTGTGTGTGAGGGTGTTTCCAAATAAGATTAACAACTCAATCAGTAGACCGAACAAAGCACATTGCTCTTCCCAATGTGACTAAGCATCATCCAATTCATTGAGGTGCCTGAATAGAACAAAAAGGTGGATGAAGGGAGAATTTGCTTTTCTCGGTCCAGCTCAACTGCAATGTCAGTCTTCTGCCTTCAGACTCAGACTTAAACTATACTCCCTTGGTTCTCAGGCTTTTGGAGTTAAACTGCATTACACTATCAGCTTTCCTGGTTCGCCAAATTACAGATGACAGATCATGAGACTTCTCAGTCTCCATAATTGCTTGAGCCAATTCCTCATAATCTCTCTCTCCCTCTCCTTACTCTCCCTTTCTCTCTCTCTCTCTGTGTGTGTGTATCTTGATAGATAGGAAGTAGAGATATATTCCTTCTATTTGTTTTCTTTCTCTGGGGAGAACCTTAATGTGATAAGCTATAACACAGATGAATCTCAAAAACATGCTAAGTGGAAAAAAACAGACATGAAAGGTTGTGTATTATTTGAATCAATTTATATGAAATATCTAGAATAGCTAAATCCACAAAAGTAGAAGGCAGAATAGTGGTTGTCAGAGGCTCTGGGAGAGGGAAATGGGAATAACTGTTTAATGGGTAAGGGGTTTCCTTTTCAGGTGACAAAAATGCTTTCAAACTAGATAGAAGTGATGTTTGCACAATATTGCGAATGTGCTAAATACCACAGAATTGTACACTTTAAAATGCTTGACTTTGGGAGTTTCCTGGTGGCGCAGTGGGTTAGGAATCTGGCCTTGTCACTTCTGTGGCTTGGGTTGCTGCTGTGGCACGGGTTCAGACCCTGGCCCTGGAATGTCCACATGACATGGACTTGGCCAAATAAATAAATAAATAAAATAAAATGATTGACTTTATTATATTAATCTTTCTTTAATAAAGAGATTTTTTTTTTAGGAGTTCCCGTCATGGGTCAGCGGAAACGAATCTGACTAGTTATCTATGAGGACTCAGGTTCGATCCCTGGCCTTGCTCAGTGGCTTAAGAATCCGGCATTGTCGTGAGCTGTGGCCTAGGGTCATAGACTCAGCTTGGATGTGGCATTGCTGTAGCTGTGGTGTAGGCCGGTGGCTACAGCTCTGATTAGACCCCTAGCTTGGGAACCTCCATATTCCATGGGTGCGGCCCTAAAATGACAAAAAAAATTTTTTTTTAATTTTTTAAAGGCAAACCTCACCTCATTCCTACCAATATTAATAAGAACCTGTTTTGCACCAGCCCTATGATGGGTACCTGAAAGGCTATGATCCATATTTGAAACAGAAACTGCTTTCCAAGGGTTCCCAGAGGAACACACACATATACATCCACAGAGACAGTTAAGGTATTGTGAGGCAAACTAATGATGACCCCTGAGTACACTGAGGGCATGGGAGAATTAGAGCTGGGGGTGGTGAGGAAGGAGCTACCTCACTGGAAAGGTGTCTCGATAAGGTAGAAAGAACATGGACACTGAAGTCAGACTGTTTAGGTTAAAGTCCTGCCTATTCTAGCCGCGTGATTGTGGACAGATCCCTCATTTCTTGGAACCTTTGTGTCCTCATCTGTAAAACAGGGATACTAATAATCTCCATTTCCTGAGGTTGTTTTGAGGACCAGGTGAGAAATGCTTGTGAGTACTTGGCTCAGGCAGGCATGTCTGTTGCTCCTTTGCTAAACTAGCTCACCTCCTCTGTTTAGTCCATTGCTCTGCAGGCTGTGGAAATAAAGCTTTCACAAGAGGTGAAGGGGTCGAGGTGGGGTAGGAGGAAGCAAGACGATATTATTTAAGAGGTCTTCCCCTTTCAGAATCTTAGAGAGGACTCTTGGGAATCTCCACTAACTTCCTTTCTCACCTAGATTTGTGCGCAACCCCTAGGAGCATACTGCGCCCTAGGAGTCTCAGACCCAGCACACAGATGGTTCAGGGGGATTTCAGCTTTGATAAGCCTTGACAGCCTATAGGTGCACTTTGTGCGCTGCTCTCTACCTGGTGTGCTGTTAGCTGGCAAGTGATTTGGGCCCCTGTAACTCTGGGCACAAGCTTGCTGTATCTGATTTCAGGGAAACCCCAATGCCCTACACAGTAGCAATTGCATAAACAGATTAAATGAACTGTTCAGCCAGAACTTTGCATCTAATCATTTCACTGCCTTTTGCTTTGTAAGCGTTTTTCTGTCCCGAGCAACTAAAAATGATGCAATAGCCTTGGCTAAAAACAAGTGAGCTGGCTGAGTAGCTCTTCATTTGCATAGCAGCTCCTCCTTCCTGCAGGGACAGTGCAGTTTGAGGTTGCTGGTGTCTGCACAAAGGCAGCAGCTGACAAGGCAAAGGAAGCAGAGGCTGATTTTTTTAATGGCATATATTTTCTAGGGTTTTTTAAGGAGTTTTAACTCAATAGCTACCCAAATTAGCTTAAACATTTTTATGCTTTAACTTACAGTAAAAATATACTCTCAACCAAATGAGTAAGTAAACATCCCTGCTGCTTGGCTGGGTTCTAAATAGCCAGGGATTATTACATGCCTAACAAAGGATTAAGTTAAGTGTTTCTTCAAAGACTGAACCCTTAGGATTTTAGGTGAATGTTCCTTTCACCTTTCCTGTGGTATACTGTTCCCTACAATGTGGCCCATGGGCTCCCACTGTGTAAAATAACTATTTTATCAGAGCAAATAAATATGATATAGTGGAAATGGCACCACTCCAAATTAGGAATCTTAGAGACTCTTGCCTACTAACTAGCTATGTGACCCCGTGTACTTCTTGGCTTCTCTGTGCTTCATGCACTGAAGGTAATATCAGATGATCTCTATGGTCTCCCCAGATCTCGCATTCATTACAGACTTGGTAAGTTGCAAGTGTTTAATCACACATCCTTCTGTCCAGCTTGGCTTGCCTTTAAACATTGTTAGTCCCATCCAAACCCTTCTTGTCCACTATATTGGTTTACTAGCACTTACAGCCTAAGCCATTGAATCATCTAGTCCTTCTGATTATTT
Source organism: Sus scrofa (assembly GCF_054392235.1). NCBI lineage: Eukaryota > Metazoa > Chordata > Mammalia > Artiodactyla > Suidae > Sus > Sus scrofa. The sequence goes on from NC_139401.1 coordinate 123,269,120, forward strand.
TCTGATCCTTTTATTCTTGAGGAAGCAAGGTCCTTGAACTCTGGGTCCTAGATTATTTTTTGCTCCCTGTTTGAAGTATGAACTGTTTTCTTAAGAGCAGCCTGGAACTAGAGTGAGCCATGTTCACGAGAACTATTCCAAAATTTCCAAAAGGCTGTCAAAAAAACCCCAAAACCTCCAAGCCATTTGCTCGATCTTTCTCAAACAAATAGTAGTACTAGCCATTATTTCAGTCTTAGGTTGTGTGTTGATAATCTGCATAAATTTACACAAAAATTTTTACATTACCAGGCCTCAGTCATAATAGCAAAAAGGTGGAGAAAAACCCCAAATTTCTAGTAATTTATGAATAAACAAAATGTAGTGTTTCTATTCAAAGGATCATTATTCAGCCATAAAGAAAAAAATGACACATGCTGCAACATGGATGAACCTTGAAAACATTACGGTAAGTGAAAAAAGCCAGACACATAAAAACATATTGTATGATTTTATTTATATGAAATCTTTGATACAGGCAAAATCATACAGATAAAAAGCATATTAGTGGTGGCTAAGGTCCAGAGGGAGGGAGGGAGGGGTGGGAAGAGGTGAAGAACTACTGTGTGTATGATGTTTCTTTGGGGGGGTGACAAATATATTCTGCAATTAGCATGAATTTTGTTTCAACCTGTGGATATATTAAAAACTATTGAATGGCATAATTTAAATGGTAAGTTTATAGTGTGTGGTGTACATTTCAGTTTTTTAAATTCTATAAGGTAAGAAGCTTGTTGCCACTTTAAAAAAAGTTCAACCTCTGGGGCCAGAACAGCTCAGATTTGAATTGTAGCCTTTTCACTTACTGGCTGTGTGATATTAAGTTACCAAATGTCTTTGAGCCTCAGTTTAATCATATAAAATGAGGAAATAATAGGATCCAGAGGCAATGCTTATAAAAATCTTACATTGGTATCTGGTATATAATAAATGCTTAATACATGTGAACAATTATCACCATCTTTAACCCACGGTGGTGTTATGGGAACTTGAGAGTCCCATCTTCTGAGAGTCCTTGTAAATCCTCTACTGCTCCACCTATTCTTGCACCAAATTAACTGGTGAAGCAGGAAATTATAACTCTAGCTATTTTTACCTTCTATATTAACATTTTTATAACTATAAAAATCTTATTCCTTCGGCAATCTTTTGTAATACTGATAAATGTTTACTTACCCACACTATCCTTTTAAAACAGACTTTATTAAAGTGTAATTTGCTTAAAATAAAATACACATATTTACTTTCATGAGATTTGATCAATGCACACATCCATGTAGTCACCATACATTCAAAATAGAGGGCATTTCCATCATTCTAAAAAGTTCCATTGCATCTCTTTGCAGTCATCCTAACCTCCACTCCTGGCCCCGGTCAACCACTAATATACTATAAATAATTAAAGATTATATTCTTCCTTTCAGTTTTGTGTAAATAGATTATATACCTTTATTCTTTTGTATCTGTTTGTTTTGCTCAGCAAAATGTTTTTCAGGTTTATGCATATTGTTGTGTGTATCTGTAGTTTGCTCATTTTTATTATGAAGTAGTACTCGTGTGAATATGTTTATCCATTCAGTTGTTGATGGGGATTTGGGCTGTTTTCGGTTTTTAACTATTTTGAATAAAGTCAGTATTAGTATTAAGATATGTCTTTATATGGATGTATGTTTTCCTTTCTCTTGGATAAATACCTAGAAGTGGAATTGCTATGTCATTTGTTAAGTGTACATTTAGTTTAACCTTGTTAGAATCTGTCACACTGTTACACAAAAGTGGTTGTTTCTTTCTACACTCCTACCAAAACTCTCTGAGAGTTCTAGTGGCTCCACTCTTCACTAACACTTAGCATTAACAGTCTTTTAAATCTTAGCCATTCTAGTGGGTGTGAAATGGTATCTTGATGTGTTTTATTTACATTTTCCTGATGATCAGTGACATTAAGCTTCATTTCATATGCTTATTGTCCATGATTATATCTTCTTTCTTGAAGTGCCTGTTCAAGATTTCAGTATTCAAGAAATCAGTGCCTATTGTTTTTTTTTCTCTCATTAAGTTGTTTCTTATTATGGAGGTAATAGTGTTCTTATATGCACTGGACATAAATTCTTTTTCAGATATATGTATTGAAAATATTCTCTCCCAGTCTGACGCTTACTTTTTCATTTTTCTTAGCAAAATCTTTGGAAGAGCAAAGTTTTTAAATTTTTTGAATTCTTATTTATCAATTTTTTTTTTCCTGGTTTGTGCTTCTGTGTCCTGTGTAGACAATATTTACTTATTCCAAAATTGTGGATACTTTTTCCTGTTTCCTTCCAGAAGTTGTATAGCTTTATATTTTATGTTTAGGACTGTAATCCATTTTAGTTAAATTTTGGGGTATGGAGTAAGTTAAGGGTTGAGGTTTATTTATTCTATATGGAAATTATTCCATATTTATTTCAGCACTATCTTTGAAATGACTTCCCTCTCCATTGAATTACCTTATAAACTTTCTTGACAAATCATTTGAACGTAGTATGTGTGGAAATATTTCTGGATTCTCAAATCTGTTCCACTGATCTATAAATTGATACTTATGTCAATAATATACTGCCTCTTTACAGTTACTTTCTAGAGTAACTCTTTTTTTTTTTTTTTTTTTTTTTTTCGGCTGTGTCCATGGCATGGGAAGCACCTGAGCCAGGGATCAAACCCACGCACAGCAAGGACCCAAGCCACAGCAGTACAATGCAGGATTCTTAACCTGCTGAGCCACCAGGGAACTCCATTGCAGTTACTTCTTTATAACTTTGTTGTAGAAGATTTTTTCTGCTAGTTTTCAGGTCATTCATGAATAATTTCTCTGTAAAGAGCAGTAATTTTGTCATGCCCATGGGAGGAGGTGAACTCAGGATCTTCCTATTCTGCCATCCTGGACCCTCCTCTCTGCCTTCTTTTGGATTTGTTGAATTTTTGAAATGATCCTATTTTATTTTTACTATTGGCTTATTTTCTATATCTGATCCACTGCTCTGGCACTGAGGGCAAGAGTGACACCCATGCTCTATGAACAGGGTGCTGGGTGAGAGCAGCAGCCTCTAGTATCCTTGGCTTGCTTCTACTGCTGTAGAACCTCTGCCCTACAAGCAGGCTGGGTGAGGGTAACCACGGTTCCAGTATTCTTGGTATGTCATGGCTGTGGCAGAGCCTCCACACTCCCAGGCAGGACTGGGTAGAAGCCGTGACCTCTCTGCCAACTCAAGAGGCATTTATTTAGTCTCTATAACTTGCAGCTGGAAAAGATTATCAATGCCAGTAGCCTGCTATTCCCAGTAAGATACTGAAGGGAGAGGGAAACATGTCACCTTGACCACACCCACTCAGAGAGTAGCTTCTGTCACCCTGATCTGGGAGGAAAAGAGGAAGGAAGTCATGGCTCAACAGTCCACGAACTCACCCTGTTTTGACTGAGATTTCATTTATTTTATTGAATATGTTATTTTATTTCCTGTATGCCTCACAACCATTTCCAGAAACTATAATTTTTTTTTTCTTTTTAAGAAATAATCTTCACTAGTATGGATGTTTCACTGGGGAACAAGTCCTCAGAGCTCCTTACACTGCCATTTCATATGTGGGACTCCTATTTGTTTCCTTTTAAAATATTGTCCATTTTATTTTTTACTGAGTTCATCTTTTCTTTCAAATATGGAAATACAGTTATAATGGCTGTTTTCCCTCCCGTGTCATTATATCCCATTCAGTTCTGAGTCTTTTTATATTGAGTCGCTTTTCTTCTATTGGTGGGTCATATTTCCATGCTTATACAACTAGGCCCTTCCTAGTCATATTTTATTGTAGGATGAGGAGCTGTGGTTGAGTTTGATCATTTTAAGGCTTTTTAAAAAGTCTTATAAGGGAAAGTCTAGGATAGCTTTTACTCTAGGGATAATTTAATAGCACTATTAAGATGTGGTCCTTCTTGGAGTTCCCATTGTGGCTCAGCAGGTTAAGGACCCAGCGTTGTCTCTATGAGGATGTGTGTTCAATCCCTGGCTTCAGTCAGTGGGGTAAGGATCCAGCATTGCCATGAGCTGCAGCGTAGGTCACAGATGTGGCTCAGATCTGGGATTGCCATGGCTATGGCGTTAGACCACAGCTGAAGCTCCGATTCAACCCCTAATCCAGAAATTTCCATATGCTGCAGGTATGGCCATAAAAAGAAAAAAAAAAAGGAAAAAGAGAAAAAAGATGTGGTACTTCTGGATTTTCTACCAAATGTCCTAAGTGATCAATGAGGATTCTCTACTATGGCTTGTTGGTACCCACATGCCTTATATGTGACCTCTAGTGACTGATCAGCTTGCAACTTCTTGGTTGAACTTAGCTTAGTCTCAAAAAGTTTCAGGGTACACATGTAGATTTTATTATTCAACTAATAGTAAAGGGAACCCCTCTGAAATTTTCCATAGCTTTTTATTTCTGTGTAGCTAACTACTCTCCAAAACTCTGCCCTGAAACTCCCAATTGTCTCAGCCTCCTTGAATTCCAATTCTACTCTTTAAACTTAATGAGCCCATTGTGTTCTATTATTTTTATTGAAGCATAGTTGATTTAAAAATGTTGTGTTAATTTCTTCTGTACAGCAAAGTGATTCAGATGTGTATATTATTTTTCATATTCTTTTCCATTATGGTTTATTACAGATACTGAATATAATTCCCTGTGCTGTACAGTAGGAACTTGTTTACCATTCTAAATATACTAGTTTGCATCTGCTAATCCCAAACTCCCAATACATCCTTCCCCCACTCCTCCTCCCCTTGTCAATCACAAGTCTGTTCTTTATGTCTGTGAGTCTGTTTCTGTTTCATAGATAGGTTCATTTGTGTCATATTTTAGATTCCACATATAGGTGATATATGGTATTTGTCTTTCTCTTCTTGACTTACTTCACTTAGTATGATAATCTCTAGGTCCATCCATGTTGCTGCAAATGGCATTATTTCATTCTTTTTATGGCTGAGTAGTATTCCACGTCTTCTTTATCCCCTCCTCTGTTGATGGACATTTAGGTTGCTTCCATGTCTTGGCTACTGTGAATAGTGCTGCTGTGAACATTGGGTGCATGTCTCTTCAATCTAGTGGGTTTTTTTGTTTGTTTGTTTTCTGAAATATATCCAGGAGCGGAATTTCTGGGTCGTATAGTAGTTCTATTTTTAGTTTTTTGAGAAACCTCCATACTGTTTTCCATAGTGGTGGTACCAATTTCCATTCCCACCAACAGTGTAGGAGGTGTTCCCTTTTCTCCATATATTCTCCAGCATTTTAAGACTTCTTAAAAAAATTTTATGGCCACACCCATGGCATAAGGAAGTTCCTTATCTGAGCCATAGCTGGGACCTACGCTACAGCTGGGACCTACGCTATAGCTGTAGCAATGCCAGATCCTGTGTAATCAATTGAGTTTAGTGTTTTGCTTTGAATGCCATAAAATAAAAATTGAGAATTATTTTTCAGTTACAGGAAGTATATCATTTCTAGTTTCTGGAAAAATGAACTATCAGTTTGATATGGTACTTTCAAATTTCTAGTATTATTAAGTTCTATTTTATGTACACACATTTTAAACTGCTTCAATTGCTTGTTTTGAATTATGAGAGATACGTTAGAGCTCAATAATAAAAATAATAGCAGTTAAGGGATATGTGAAAGGAGCATACCTTTCACTTTGTTAAGAGGTACACAGGATTTTATGTATGATCATTTATTTATGTAGTTGTCTACCTCTGCAGTTTGCAGATACTCATCAGCACACTATAATTTTGGAGCTCATCACTTCACTAAACATGCTCTTGACAAGGTCCCCACTGAACTCTGAAATATCCAGCAGAGACCCATGAGATCTTATTTTCTTAGATCTCTTTGCGGTGTTCAAGGCTATTGACCATATTAGCCCTATTTCAAACTCTGCTTCCTTGACTTCTAAAATACTACTCTCCTGGTTATACTAGTTTAAATTCTCAGACTGTTGCTTTACTTTTCAGAGTCTTTACTGGCTGATTAAAGTGGTTTGTTAGCTATTCATCGTTGGCTCACTTTTCTTCTTTTTGGCCACGCCTGTAGCACGCAAAAGTTCTGGGGCCAGGGACTGAACTCACACTGTAGCAGTGACAATGCTGGATCCTTAACCCGCTAAGCCACCAGGGAACTCCTTTACTTTTCTTCTACACGTACAAGCCCTTTGATCACACTTACACAATTTTGTTCTTAGCTATATGCAAACTATTCTCAAAGTGCATAGTGCATTCTTCTTTTCTGAGCTCCAGAATGCATCTGTGGCAGAGTAAAGAAACCTCACATGAGAGTGTTGACAGACTTCCCTAATTCACCATCCCTACAAAGTGAATCTTATGACTGTCATCTAATTTCTCCCCTCTTCTCAGAATCCTAAAAAAAAACCCCAATTATTTCTTACTGGGAGAGAATCTGTTTACATATGTAATAAAATTTTGAGGGGTAGAGATGAGAAAGAAGACAGAAAGCCAAGAAAGCTGGGGGAAGGAAAACTGTTATCCCTGCCTTAGAGATTGCAAGAGATTTTAGAGTCTTAGGGACTTTGTGGTATAAGATTAGTTGATTAGAGAGAAAAGAGGATTTAAACAAGGATTGCTATAGATTATATATAGGGATATCCTCTGAAGTCTTTAAAGAAAAGTATATAAATTAGTTTTGGCTATTAAATAATGATTCTTTAAATCCCACTTTATACAGAAACTGAGCCACATGTCTTTCTCTATCAAGATTTATTATTATAATTAAACATATAAATATCTAACAGTTAACGTATCCCCCTTATGGCCATCTCAGATACCATGTGTCCAAAATTGAACCTGTCCAAAACATATTCAAAGCTGAGCTCAGTAGCATGTAAAGTGTTTAAGAGCACAGATTCTAGAGACAAACTCATGGATTCTGAAGCTTATGTACATAACCTAACATCTGGATGACTTTGGGAATATTTCTGAATCTATCTATGCTTCAATTTTATCTGTATAAGGAAGATTATACAATACCTACCACAGAGAATTGTTATGATGGTTAAATGGGTTAATATTTGTAAAGCACTTAAAATAGCATTCTGATGGTTACTAAATAATAAATGTATTGAATAAATAAAACACAAATCTTCATCCTCTCCCTCACCCTCAATCTTGTCTTCTTCCAGTGATCACCATCTCAGTGAATGAAATCATCATGTACCCAAGACCCTATGCCATGCCTTGACGTCTCCTTCTTCATTTCTCACTTCCATTAGGCTACCAGGTACCATTAATTACATATCCTCAGTTATTATCTCCTACCCCCTGAAACTGTCAGAACATCAACTCATAATTTCTGTGCTGGACACTTGGAATAGAACAATGAACAGATAGGCAAGAAACTTTCTTGTCATGAAATCTATGCTTTAAAAGAGGAAGAAAAATAGGAGTTCCCACTGTGGCTCAGCAGATTAAGGACCCAGCATTGTCTCCATGAGGATGGGTTTAATCCCTGGCCTTGCTCAGTGGGTTAAGGATCTGGTGTTGCTGCAAGCTGTAGCATAGGTCATAGATGTGGCCCAGATCTGTGGTGTAGGCAGATAGCTATAGCTCTGATTTAACCCCAGCCCGGGAACTTCTACATGATGCAGGTGTAGCTCTAAAAAGCAATAACTAAATAACTAACTAAATAAATAAATAATCAAACAAATACAGACATGGAACAATTAATTACAAATGTTAGGTTTTCTTCTAGGTAATATGTCTATAAATATGGTTACTTAGTATCTTGTGGAGTGAGTCCACAGTGTATAAGAGAAACTGACACATAAAGAGAAAATTTCAAATTACAGTTGTGTGACGAGTGCTCTAATGGAGAGATTTGCCAAAAACAACGGGAGTTCTCCAGTCCACACAACCAAATCTTCTTGAATGGGATGTCAGGTAGTTCTTCCTAGAGGAAGTGATTTTTTTTTTTCACTCTGGAAGGAGATTAAAGAATTTCTTATATAGCAAAAAAGTAAAAACCTTTACGGAAAATAGTATATGCAAAGGCATATGGTCATTAAAAAAAAAGTTGTTGCTTTAAATAGAATTGTGATAAATTCAGTGGGGTTGGAACATAGAGATAAAAGAAAGGGGATGATAGGAGGAGCTAAGATAGGCTGGGGTTTCATGGTGCCGATCCTTCTGATAGGCTAATGATTTTGGCCTTAACCTGCTGAGCCACAACAGGAACTCTGACCTAATTCTCTTTTATCAAGGAGGCGTTTTAGTAGAATCACCTCATCCTACTGCTTCCTCAGCTGCAGCTCTGGTTTGACCTCTAGCCTGGGAACTTCCACATGTTGCCGTTGTGGTCATAAAAAAGAAAAAAGAAAAAAACACGATTAGGGCAACATTACCTTTTTTGGTTTGCAAACATTTCCAAGAAATTTAAATCTGATTAAGCCTTTATAAAACCCCTGAAACTACTAAATTGGTCTTATAGAATTTACATTGTAAACACTTCAGGTTTTATGAAAAAGAAAATCAAGACCAAGACCAAGACCAAATAGCAACAGTAAGTTGATCTGCTCCTTTTCCTCTGTTCCTGTTGTCTCTCATATTTTTTGTTCTCTCCTTAAATGTTTCTAATTTTTTATTCATTTTATTTTTGTTCCAGTTTCAATGTTTTAATTATTGACTTTCTTTCCTTCTCATTCTCAGGCCTTAAATCTTATCATTTCCTTAATCTACCCCCCCCCCAATTCCATAGTCCATAACAGATTTCAACAACAGTAAAGGGTATTATCTGCTTAAACCTGAAACCTGGGAGTCATCCCCAACCTCTCCCTCATACTGCATTTATTAGTAAATCATGCTGATTCTGCCTCCAAAGTTACACAAGCTTTCAGGACCACTTCTAGAAGCAGGCCATATGATACTTCATCCTGTAGACACCATTTCATTTCTTTGATTTTTCTGGTGAATGGACAGGGAAGTTTCTATTTCTAATTCTGTGCTTCCCCAAATGAAATTTTATTCCAGGGTTCTCATATCAATTTTCTCCAAGTGCATTTCCCAAATTTGCAAGGACCGTGGTTGCCAATAGTCTTCAGAGACCCTGAGCAGACCTGGGAACCTGTAGATGAATTGCTTAGTCATGTCTATGGATATTTGAACCTTGCAAACTCCATCCTCTTTCCTACTCTAGGAACCAAATTCCTTCACCTGGATTTATGGTGAAAGAATCCAAACAGTGATTGTCCAGCTTCAGGGGGCTCAGAAAAATGTTTATTACTTGCTATGAATTTTTCCCACCTATTTAATCTCACAAATCTTTGTCACGAGTTTCTAGTATTTTCTCCATACCTTCCTAGACTAATAAATACCACTTTTAAAAAAGAAAAACAAAGCAACCACCCTTATATTGGTACTTGGCAGAGAAGGGTTGAAGTCGAGGAAAGGAGAACATGCAGGGCAGAAAAATTTCGATAAGCATCACATGAAGCTTCCTGGCAGGGAAGTCTATTTGCTGTGGAATTGGAAAATGTTGGAAGTGCTATCCCTAGAGACAGTGGTTGAGGTCTATGGATGAAAAACAAGATGTAAATAGTATTCAAAACAGACCCACTTAGATAGCCATTAATCCATTTGCTTCACAGGATCTCTTTATCTCAGAAGTGTAAACATTCATAAAGTCAAAAAATTGATCTTAGTACTTAGAACTCAGGTTTCCCACCTTACAAAGAGTATTTATGACACACAAAAAATCACTTTTGTAATAAAACTTCTATCCAGAGCCACAGGGTTTTAGAATGTTAGAACTAGAAGGATCTTCCTTAGAGTGTCTAGCCTACCCAGTCATTTTCTAGATGGGTAAACTGAGGCCTAAAAAATGGAAGGAACTTGCTCAGTGGAAGACGGACAACTGGCAGACCTAAACCCAGGGCCTCGCACAGCAATCCCTTTTTCTCTACATCCTGGCCACATGGGCTCATATTTGTACAATTAATGAGACCATTTGCTATTTGTTACATTTATAGAAATTTAAACTATTGTGAAAAACAAACAATAAAACAGGAAAGGGACCACAGTCTCTGCAAACGCTTTCTTCATTAGACTTCAACTAATAGCCCCCTTTTCCTTTTATTCTAAGGCCTTATTGACAGTTGATTGCTGAACAGTTTTTTTAACCCAATCTTATTTTGCTTTATTTCATCCTTGATTGCATTCAGCTTTTCTCTCCAGCAGCCACTTCTTAACTACTACCATTTTGTAAGCTTCCCTGCTGCTCTAAGGCTGTCATTGCAACTGATTAATTTCATTAGCACAATGATGCACTTAAGCAGGACTAACCCATCTCTTTTGTGATCTGGAGTCACAGACAGAGTATTTGCAGGAGGAGGTAGCTGTTTAGATGCCAGATGAGAAGAGAAAAATATAAGGACCTTTGCTTGTATTTCTTTAAGTAAAATGTTCACTACCTCCCAGGTCCTTGAGGAACTCAGCTAAGGTGTTCATCTACAAAATCAGAATCTTATTGTTTTGCAAGTGCTTTGTTTATCCTGGTAGTTGGGAACATGACTTTCAGTCTATCATTTGTCAAGTGAAGAGGAGACAGAAGGGCACTAACATTTATTTAATATCTACTAAGTGCCAGATGCTATGTTAGTAGGCCTTTTATCATCAAATTAAGTGCCAGCTTCACAATGATAAATCCTTTGCTACTCAGGAAAGCGTTTTAACTAGGACGTACAATTCCCTGAGATCATGTCACTGTTTCAATCCCCAGCTTCTACCCATGCAAGTTAACAAACCATACTAAAAGATGAGAAAGGGAAATGAGATAAAAACTCAAGGTTTAGAAGTAAGAGCACTACCACAGAACCCCTCCCCCACCAAGTAAAGTGAACATCAAATGCAGGCAAGTTTATTACTACTTTCTGAAAAGTTTGCAGACTTCTCAGAAATATGGCATAGCAGAAAGCACTCTGGGCTTAAAGACCAGTGTTCTAGTCACAACTCAACTGCTGACCAGACTAGCAATGTTGGTAGGGCTTGTCCTCCCTCTGGGGCTCAGTTTCCCCATTTGAAAAGGCTGTGCCTTTCAGAGTTCTTTTAGGAGTCAAATGGCAGAGGTTGTGGAGTTACGTTTTGGAGAAAGACTGTGAAGCTAACTCTACTCTGAGCTTCCTACCCTTGCTTTAATCAAGACATCATTTTTTGTATATCTTTTAGATAGTGGAGTTCCAAGAAATATTTCATGTTAACAAGGCTAGAAAAGTTTGAAAATCATTTGATTAAAGGATGTCTACAGTTCTTTTCAGTTCTGTGTCCTGTGGTTCTGTGATTTTTGAAAATCCAGCTGTTGATTGTCCAGTCCTTGGGGCTACAAGAGGGAGCTAAGATTCTAGAATATGTGCTTTCACTTTTAACTCCATTTGTTTTCATTCTTCTGCTCTTGAAGACCCATTTTAAATATACTTGCCTTGCTGCTATTTATTTCATAAAAGCACATCCTAAACCATTATTGTTTGATTATTTCTTTCTATAGAGAAAACAACACCTTTGTTTCTCCTAAAGAGTAATTACATGGCTTAGGGAAAGCTATATTTTTAAATTAGAGATGGGGAAAAAAATCCAACCACTGCTGAAATTGTTTGGAGAGAGACAATAACCTTTCTAGACCGTAAGCCCTGGGTGAGAGGAGGGACTCTGATATATGGACTAACCAACAGAGTGCCAAATTCAAGATCTCCTTGACTCATTCATTCCTATATGAATCCCAAGTATCCATATGGTATTTCCTTCATATTTTATTGTAGGACAAGCCAGAACAGACAGAGATTTGTTTGGTATTAATAGCATCAGCCAAACTTGATCAGAAGAATATGGGTGTGGAGTGTATGCTTGCTCAAAAACCTCCGGGTTTTTCTAGCCAGTCCAGAGTCGGGGTGCTCCAGGGTTCTAGGGCTAGGTAGGCCATCATTCGCACAAGTCCTAAACTGCTCCTCTCTTAGCTGAGAGAATCAGTTAGCAGTTCTGGTGCTTTTCCATCAAGCCTGAGTGCAAAATTATTTTAAGACAATCTTTTTTGAAAGTCTGGGTTTTGGTGCCTTTTTTCCACTGTCCTAAAGCTATATATAAATTCTTCCCTCTTCCTAGGACTATCTAGTGGATTTTGGTGCTCTAGAAACAGATTAGATTTTCTTAAAATAACTTAAGCAAAAATATTTCAATGGAATTCCCCAAGCTATCAACTTAATTTTAATGTATTTGTTATTTAATCTATTTTAAGAAACATTAGTCTTCCTTATTATAAATAGCACCAAAACACCAACATTAATTGAAACCTTGAGAAAAGAAGAAAATATTACTTATCCATTCCCTTTCTCTGACCCACTTTTCATTTCGTGCCTTGTCTTGCAGTCAGTGTACACAAATATTTTTATGATTGCTTTAACTAGAGTATAGATATAGTTTCTAAAATTCTGCTCTATTCACTCTCCCCTCATGAGACTCCCGTTGTGTGTATGTTAGCATGCTTGATTATATTCTACAGGTCGCTGATGCCTTGGTCACTGTTCTTCCTTTTGCAAGTCAAGAAGAGAGCCCTCACCAAAATACAACCCTGACAGACCTTGATCTGAGAATTCTAGCCTCCAAAACCATGAGAAATACATTTCTGTTATTTGAGCTACCCAATCCATAGTAGTTTGTTCTGGCAACCTGAGCTCCCTAGCCTTTGATAGTTTCCCCACAAATATGCATTTAGTACTTTGCTGAATCCTTGAGGGTGACCCTCTGCCGATCTCCAGGTTTCGCTCACTGTATCGCTTTCTCTTCTCTGGCATTTCTGATCTGAGAATGCTAGCTGCCTTGGGCTTCCTGGACTCTCCTTTCTGTTTCCTCAACTCAAGTTTACTAGGCTCTGCCTGAGTTTCCTTTTCTGTCCTATGGCCTGGAAACTCTCAAGACAGTAAGCTGGGCCTGTTGTGGAGCTTGTCTTGTTTATTTCTGATCTCTCACTGTCCTTCATTGTCTGATGTTTCCAGTCTTTCAAATACCATTTTCAAAAAATATATTTTCCTGGTTTTTATTGTGTTTTGTTTTTGGTGGTTTCATGTGGTGAGGTAAATCTAGTCCTTGTTACTCCATCTTGACTGAAAGAAGAAGTCTTATTTTTTTGAAGTTTTGATTAATTAATATTTGAATATCATGCCCATTTATTTGATCTTATTGCCAAATGATAGAGAGGAAATTACCCCACATTTGTGGGGCAAAGTTTTCAAACTCAAGTTTTTCTACTTCTTTCTAGGTAGTCTATAAATTACTTATTAACTCTTCCCTACGCATGCGAAAATTTTCCATACATCTCCATGTCTTTGCATGAACTGTCCTCTGGAATTACCTTCACACTCTTATCTTTACTGGAAACCTTATTTTTCAGGCCACCACTCACAGAGGGTAAAGCCATACTTCAGGCATGTCTACAGGAAGAGTCCTTGTGGTTATTGTTATCATTATTATTGTTACTAGAAATGGCTATAGCTACCACTTTTTAAGCATTTATTATATGCCAACATCTAATCCTCATTACTGCACTCTAAAGTAAGCCTTGACATGGTCCTTTTTTAAAAAAAATCTATAGCGGAATTTAAGACTAAGAGAAGATGTATAACTTGCCCAAGGTCAAACAGCTAAAAATAGTTGAACTAGAATTCAAACCCAGGTTGGTCTGCTTCTTCACCATATGACTAACACTGATCTCCTCTCTAATGTGATGGCATATTTCCATACTTGTCTTTACCACTGTAAAGGAGCCTGTGTGCTCCTTGAAGGCAGGAGCCATATCTCACTTATTTCTGTACTTTGAGCACAGAGCATAATTGTAGTACATGGTAGGCACCCATTATATATGTTGACTGACTAACTAAACGAATGAATGTTTGCACCAGACAAAGGCTTGGTTTGAGGCAGATGTAAGCACTGTACTGAGGCACATGACAGAGGACCAGGCCATGTGGCAGAACACCAAAGAAGTCTAGTCAGGAAGTGTTTCATCCAAGATAAATAAATTGTGAAATCCAACACAGATCACAAAACTTGCTTTAGGAGTAGACGTGCACTCAGAATTTTACCTCAGTACTTCAGAGGTGAAGGTGGAAGATAAATTTCATATTTCAGATCTGTCAGAGGGTTTATATGATTTAAGAGATATATGACCTTAAAGCTAATCCTTATCCTTTTGGCCTAAAATTTCAAGTGAAGCTAAATTTGAAATGCCTTAATATAATTCAGTGGAGGCCAGAAACCCTGAAAAACATTCTGTTTCTTATGACCTAAATGTTGAAGGTATTATCCTTCTACCATTGAGTTTTGGGATAAATTCCATGTCTATGAAAGCATAGGATTAAGAGACCGGGGACAGCACAAATGGATTGGCCTTCATAAGCAGAAGGGTATATTTGGCCTCGAGTCATGTGATTGCTACAAGTTGGAAATACCTTGGGTACTTTACATGTTGCTTATAGTGAACTGTGCCTGTATCTCTGGGTGCAGAGATTTAAGAGACTAAGGGTAGACTGGGTCAGTGAAGAAGGTAGACATGAGAGGATTCGGCTATCCTGTACTGTCCAAATCTGGCAGCACAATATGTCCATTGACCTTGCATTCTACCAAACTTTCTTTTGTGATACTCTGGGAATCACAATATATTTCACAGGGTCATAGCATGTCAGAGCTGGAAAGGGCCTTAGAAGCTATCTGGGAGTTCCCTTCCTGGCTCAGTGGTTAACAAACCCAACTAGTAACCATGAGGTTGTAGGTTCGATCCCAGGCCTCGCTCAGTGGGTTAAGGGTCTGGCATTGCCGTGAGCTGTGGTGTAGGTCACAGATGCAGCTCGGGTATGGTGTTGCTGTGGCTGTGGCGTAGGCCGGTAACTGCAGCTCCAATTCAACCCCTAGCCCAGGAACCTCTGTATGCTGCTGGTGCGGCCCTAAAAAGACCAAAAAAAAAAAAAAAAAACGCTATCTGAACCCATCATGGCTAGAAGAAGAAACAGAGGCCCAGAAAGGGGAAAGGATTTGTCTAAGATCTCAGAAATAGTATGTGGTAGGACTAGAACCCTGGTATCCGAGACTTTAATCTGTTGCTCTTTCTACTACTTCAAAGTATCTCTTTGGAAAACGAACAAGTCAGAGAAAACCTATCTCAGTGAGCAGCACCACTGTTGAGGGCATTCCTATTCTTTCATTGAATCTTCCTGGTTAAATATCATCTGGAAATGATCTCACAATCTGCTTCTCTGATCCTGCTCTAGAGCCTCTTTTTGCTACAAAGAAAATCTTGCTATAAATTCATAGTGCTCAATCTCAGCTGGGTTCCTGACACTTCTTGGCCATTATTTTTGCTTGTCATTTCTTTCAGTGATTCTCCCCAAATTTTCCTAATGCTTTTAAGTCCCCTACTCAACCATCAGCAGATGTCACATTATTTCACCAGCAGAATTAGTCACCAGACTTGAGTTTACCCAGGTTTTTACTCCTCCGCCTATACTATATTTCACCTACGCCCTGTTTTCCTCCCTCCCTCCATTTTCAGTGGAAGATGTATTCTTTCTTCAAGATTATTCCCTTAACCTGGTTCTTGGACCCACCTTGAATCATCATCTCTTCTGAGACCAATTGGCTTCTCTAAAGAGCTAATTGTCTTCATGTTCCCTTTCTCTCTACTAATTTCCCCACAGGCTCTCTGTCTGCCTGTTTGTTTATCTGTCATCTATCTCTTCATCTATCTGTCTATACATGTATGCACATATATTCAAATAATTCTCTTTGCAAAATAAAAATTCACATAAACTAACATCCACCCACCACCTGTAATAAACACCCTATTTTCCCCTGTCATTTTAAAGTCATTCTTCTTGAAAGAGTCATTTCTACACTTGCTTTCTCCACGTCCTGATTTGCCATGCAAGCCTCCTTGCAATGTAATTCAGCTTCTGTTCTTACCAATTAACTGAAAGGAATCTTACCAAGGTGGTCAGTGATTTCCAAGTTGAAGAAATACAATAGATACCTCTCTAGATTTAATTTATTGGACCTCTGCTATATTTTAAATTGATTTCCAGTGTTTTAAAACATTCAATTTCCTGGGTTTTTATAGTACTGATTTTGTTTTTTTCCCCATCTCTCTGGCCATTCTGTTTTAATCTTCTTCACCAGTTCCTTCTCTCCTTCCTTTCCATTAAATATTGATGGGATTCAACATCCCTCCTTGGCCCAATGTTTTTTCTCTTTACATGCTTCTCCATTATCATGTCCCACAGTTTCAACCATAACTTGGATGGCCAATGACACTTAATAGGATTCTGCTCAGACCCCTCTCCTGAGCTCCAGAATCAAATTTCTAACTGCCTGTTCCATGTCTCCAGTATCTTAGTCTAAATGTGACAATAACTAAACTCATTATCCACAATTCTTTTCAACAAATTGCATCGCCATCTCCCCAGGAACTTAATAATGCAACCTGACAGTGATCCTAGACTCTTTCCTTTTCTTCACTGCCTCCCTTTTCCCCACCCATTGTCAATCACTAGGTACTCTTGATTTTACCTATTAAACATTTTTCAAACCTTTTCCTTCTTCTCTATTCAAGCTCTGCTCTGTTCTAGTTCAGGCCCCGATCATCTCTTGTCTGTACTACTGCAACTGCCTCTTAATAGCTCTTCTTCCATCTTGTGATCCAGATGATCTTTCTAAAACACAAATCTGGAGTTCCCATAATGGCTCAGCAGGTTAAGAACCCTACATAGTGTCCATGAGGATGCACATTTGATCCCTGGCCTCGCTCAGTGGGTTAAGTTTCCAGCATTGATGCAAGCTGTGGTGTAGCTCACAGATATGGCTCAGTTCCATTGTTGCCATGGCTGTGATATAGGCTGGCAGCTGCACCTCTGATTTGACCCCTAGCCTGGGAACTTTCATATGCCACAGGTGTAGCCTTCAAAGTAAAATAATAATAATTTAAAACTTAGAAATCTTATCATTACACCCCCTATTTAAAACATTAATACATACCCATTATTAGGGAATTAAGGTCAATTCTTTTACCACGGCTTACAAGATTCTTCATAACGTGGTCTCTATTTGACTCTTAAGCATATTTTCCTAACATAGCTTACTCCCTCTGTTTAGTCTACTACTGTTAACACACCATTCTCTGTAGATACTATGCTGACTTAGACCTACTGTACTTTTCTTTCACAATTTTCTTCATCTAAGAAATTCCAGCACACCTTCAACAACATGTTCTAGAGGTCGGGATATGTACTCCACTTCAGAATTTACATAGTAACAACTATGTAAACTTTTAACATAATACATGCCATATTTTATTGAAATTATCTATGTGTCTACCTTTTCAAATGAATGATCGTGAGGTTTGGGCTTGTGTCTTATTTGTATTTGTATTTCTGTGTTTGGCACCTAATAGGCACTTAATAAATATTTGTAAACTATTCACACTGATCACTCAGGATAGACCCCTGGATTCTACTTAGACAACTCCTTTGCATTCATCTTTCTACATCTAATCATTCACCAACCTCTAGAATATCTCTCCAACCTGTCCTTTCCCCCCCATCACTACTGCAACTACCTTACCTCTGGACTTTATATTTTCCTGCCTATACTATTATTATAAGTTTCTAACAGGTCTTTCCCCCTCCAGTTTATCCTCTACACTGCAACCATACTTGCACATTTAACCATGTCATTCCTTTTCTTAATATTGATACTTTCACTTTTCTCTTAGGGCAAAGAACAAACACTTTAGTCTGGCTTTCAGTGATGCTCCCTCCTTTTATTTTTTGATGTTCCCCCCAATTTTTAAAGTCCCTAATCATATGAATCATTTTTCATGCCACGGTGACATTTTCTATGCAGCTCTTTCTGCTTAAAATGCTTTCCCTCACCCTTGCCCCTGAGAAAAATACCTACTCAGTTGAGGTAGTCAGGACTGGTTAACTATTGTGTTCTCAGCATCTAGAATAGTGCCCGGCATGGAGCAGGTGCTCAATGATTATTGTTCATATATATGATATTTCAGCTTAGGTGCCATGTAAAGACAAGAGGAGAAATTTTGGAGGGTAATGAATATGGAGTTGGGAAGCATGTGAGACCACAGGAAATAATTCCTTTGGTCTCAAAGAGTTTTGAAGAAGGAACAAAGATGAAGAGATAATTATGGAATCAGATGAGTGAACTGTTTCATACACCAATCATATAATGCTAGTAGATGAAAGGGAAGTAACTATTATATTCTAATATCATTTTCTCCTTTGGCCCACAGATATCCTATTTCTTTCTTCTTCATATGGCTCCAGGAAAGGGACTTACTATGAATTAAATCAATCAACTTGCTTTTATAACATTTAGTAAACAAGCTGCACTGTGGAAATAGAATGTTAACACAGGAAGAGAGTAGAACCGAGGCAATATATTGACTCGTGGTGTGGAAATTGGGCCATGAGCAAATCTCAGTGGTCTTTGGATGAAGCAGGAGGGCATACAAAAGCATTGAGTAGATTGGGTGAAGGAAGAGAAGGCTCAGAGTAAGATGAGATACATGAAAATAAATCATAAATAGAATTATGAACTTGAGTCTAAGATGGTTTGAGCAAACAGACTTCACAGGGAAAATGAAAGGGTTTCCAAAAATCCGAATTTATACAAAACAGAGCAGACAAGAAGAAGACATAAAAAGGCATAAAAGAGCCCTCTCAGGAGGTTCTTTTGTGGTACAGCAGGTTAAGGATCCAGTGTCGTCACTGCTGTGGCACAAGTTCAATCCCTGCCTTGGAATTTTCACATGCCACTGATGCAGCAAAAAAGAGAGAGAGAGAGAGAGAGAGAGAGAGAGAGAGAGAGAGAGAGACCTCCTAAATGGTCATTGAGTCAGGACAGAAACAGGTTAACCTGTTGCCTGTTGCATTCATTTTCTATTGCTGCTTAACAAATTACCACAAACTTAGTGTTTCTTAAAACATCATAAATTTTTATTCTTACAATTCAAAATGTCAGAAGTCCAAATGTTAGTCTCACTGGGTTAAAGCTGAGGTGGAGGCAGGGCTACAGTACTTCTGGAAGTTCTAGTCCATTTTCTTGCCTTTCCAGCTTCTAGAGACTATCCACATTCCTTGGTTCATTGCTCTCTTCCCCCATTTTCAAAGCCAGTCGGCCAATTCCTTCTCACACTGTCGTCTTACGGGTTCTCTCTTCTACTGCACTCTTCTACTTCTGAGGGCACATGTCATTACATTGAGCCCATCTGGATAATCCATCTCAAGGTCTGCTGAATAGCAAGCTTAATTCCATCTGCAGCCTTCATTCTTCTTTGCCACACAACCTAACTTAATCACAAATTCGGGGGATTAGGATGTGGACATCTTTAGGGAGCAGGCTCATTATTCTACCTGCCACACCTGGCTGGCCCAGTGCAACATGAGGACCTAATGATGAGCCATAATCAGGGAGAGAAGGTGAGAAGTTACCTTTCATTTTTCTGAAAGCTGCTTATGCTGAGCTCAAAACATCCTTGGGCTTGACCCCGAGACATCTCGTAAGCACTAGGTAGCAGAAACTGCTGGATGGAATACCAAGACCAGTGACCTATACGCTTGCTCTGGGAGTAAATGCATGCATGAGGTTCAGTTAGTCTCACAGTATATCCCTCCAGAGCCAGGGGTCTGATGGATCCCCTGAGACCCTCTCACATCTTGGCAGTGGTTACTAATGCCATCACCATCCCCTGAGACTTTTACTTTTCCCTGCTTTAAATGGGAAAAAAACCCAGTGTTACAAGAAAGCATCTGACCAAATGATCTGTGGAATTACTATGGCTGTTCCTGCTGACTGCAATCACCCAGGGACAGTTGAGCTGAGCTCAAGAGGAAGACAGAGCCCATGCGGAAAATCTCTTACCAAATTGATTTTGCATTTAGTATATTATGTATTCTGCCACCCATAATTTAACAGGGTCCAATGTGCCCACTTTGATACTCATCTTTATATTCATTACAAATATAGTAGTCTTTTCCAAGTCAAATAAAAATAGAGGGCTGACAGGTTAAGTGAGGGCAGAAACATGGAATTGCCTGACTCATATGAAGTCTTAGGTCAAAGGGACACCCCACTTATAAGGTTTACTTTTAGCGTCCCATTTTAAAATGCACTGTCAGAGTAATTAGAACCTGAAATGCTAAATTATGCTCAGAAGCAGCACATTACAGGAGCAGAGATGAAAGAATATTACTATAACGGAAATGACTTTTTTGCCTTTTAAAAGTTAAAAAAAAAAAGAGGACAACTCCTGTCATTTGAACTAACTAGTACATTAGAAGCTCATGTAGGTTGCATACATCAATCAGGGTTTGGTCAAAGAAGCAGAAATACATGAGTGATACAAAATGAGGGATTTATTATAGGAATTTGATGTTATACTCTTGCAGGGTCTTGTTAAGCAGTCTCTTGTAAGGCTGTGGCTTCTGCATCTGGTGTCAGGCAGGAAGCCATCAGGGTGATCAACCAGGGAGGAAAGATGGGCACAGAGTGGGGAGAGCTGCGACAAACTGAAACCTGTGAGGATAAACTGGAATGAAGGAGAATCAAGCAGAACCCTCAAGGATGAACGAAGCTACAAGAGCCAACAAACTTGTGAAGACAAACTGGAATCCTTGAAGACAGTTAGGAACCTGTATCCCTCTCTCAGCACCAGGAACTGCAAAGATGTGGATGACCTACAGGATCCTCAAAGCATGAGCCCATCACCGCTCTTCAGTGTGTGTGAAATGAGTCCCTTAGTTAGAAGCAGTGCTGTGTGGAGTATCACGAGGAGGAGAGGAAGAAGATGCTGATGGTGGTTTTGGCAGAAGTACTTACTCTGGCAACTTCATACACAAAGTGTATATTCCAGTGAGAATATGCACTGCCCTTTCTATTAATGCAAGTGGTCCAATGCAGTCATTCTACCACCTGGAAGTTGGCTGACACCTCTGGGGTTAGGAGCTCACTGTTGATCTCTATTTTGGTAGGTTGGGCACTCGGCAGTGGCTGGAACCAGATAAATCTTCTTGGGCAGAAGTCCATTTTGCTCATGCATCATTTCCAACCCTCTCACTAACTACTTTGTTCATGATGAGCAATGACAAGAGTGGCTGGGGGAATAGGATGACTGGGTGACTTTCACAGAACAGACAAACTTATCCATTTGATTATTAAGATACTCCTCTGCTAAGTCGCTCTTTGATAGGTATTCACTTGGGACACACATATCTTCACACTCCATGCCCATTCAGAAAGGTCTGTCCATGTACTGCTTCCCAGGTCTTGTCACCACGTTTCCAATTTTATTTTTTTTCAAAATCCCTGACATCCAGCCAAACCATTAGCAAAGCTCATGAATCAGTGTAGATTTGTGCCTCCAGCCATCTTTCCTTTTAAGCATAATGAACAACCAGGTACACTGATCAAATTTTGCCTACTGAGAAGATTTCTCTTCACAGCTTTTTTTCCAGGGCCATCCAGAGCGAGGCTAGAACGGTACATCTGCCAACTTTTGGGTGGTGCCTGCATAGTATAAACTGAGCTCAAGTTTTTTCTTTTTCAGATAACTGTTCATAGGTGACTCCCCATAAGACCATAGTCATGGGCTGGGGAGAGAGGATAGTGTAGCAGTAATAAGGGGAATGGGCATCTGGGCCACTTGCTCATGCAGTTGACTTGTGTCTCCAGAACTTGCTTGAGTCAAACTAACACACCTTCCTCTTGATTGACTGCTGCTGTGCAGGACCAACTTTCTGTGTCAGTGTCTTAGACAGCATCCAATTTATAAGGGGCAGCTTAGGACATATGGTAACTTGAAGTCTCTACTGGGGCACAGTAGCGAATAAGAAGCTATTTATCAAAAGGAGAATGCCTGCAGAAGGCATTTCTCTATTCTCAAATTGTAAAGGTCTGTGTTTTGATTCACTAAGAGAGGCCTGACAAAAGTTCAATACAGCATCTCTCTGGTACTGACACTTCAAGCACCATCAGATCTGTCAGGTCATAAAGCCTAAATTGTTGAGTAGCTTGCATAGGAGTCTGAACCTAACACAGAGCCTTCCCTTGTTCTGAGCCCATTCAAAAAGCCTGTTCTGGCAGCCTTTTGAGTTACTCAGTGGATAGACTGGACCCAAACTAGGACCAAAACGAAGACCCAAATGCCTCCAAAATCCAAAAAGAGGCCCAGTATGCATTGTGTACCTATGGTAAAGGGCACCAGTCCATCCCACAGGTCTCCATCATCAAGTGTGGAGGAGGTGAGAAAAAGTGCAGGTTTTACTTTGTCCTCTTAGGCTTCAGTCTATCTTGCTATCCCCCACTTCACATCCAAATTCTTTCCTGATAGCTGGCCCCTCACTAGATCTTGCAGGAGCCAGAGGAGCTTCAGTTCTTGCTTCTGCCCCACAGTGACAGGTAAGCCAGATCAGTGACAATATGGCTGAGCTGTAAAAGTACCTGGTTCTGTACTAAATTTCAGAGCGTAAGAATGGTTACTACTTCCTTCTGCCTTCTTAATCTCATGTAGAGTTCTCTTGTGGAAAAGCCTAACCCAGAACCACACAGGGAGAGAAATTCAGGGAAAAGTAGTCCCAGCTTTAGATAAGTTCACAGAGTACATGTGTGCCATACTCTACATGAATCTGACAAATGTTTATCGGGCTCTTCCAATGATCAGGCTTTGTGCTAGAAACTGAGGACATAGGAATATGACACAGACCCTGATGCCAAGACAGTTCACAGTCTACAGGCAGTGGAGAGGCAGTCACTCTCCAGTTATAATGTAATACACCACGTGCTCTGACAAATATCATCATTTAGAATCATAGGAGATACTCGATAAGTATTTGTTAAATTAATGTGTACAGTAGAAGTATACACTGATACTATGGGAATGCAGAGTTTGGAGTTGGAGGAGGTGGCTAAGGTAGCCTAGGAATACTAAAAAAAGCCATACTGGAGGAAGCCAATCCTTAACCAACTCTGAAAGACTGAGTTGAAGTTAACCAGGTGAAGAAAAGAGAGACAGGAATTCTAGAGAGAGGAAAGGCATGGGAATTAATTAGCATAACATGTCTGGGGAGACAAGTAGAGCATTGAGAGGCTGGGAGAGGTGGAGAGGTCGGCAGATCAAATAGTGACGGACGTGAATGCCACATCAGGGTGTTGTCAAGTTATTCTGCCTCAAGACTATATTGGCTATTCTTGATTCTTTGAATTTTCATATAAACATAAGAATTAGCAAGTCAATTTTCATTTTAAAAGTATTATATGCCTCCATTTTTAAGGCATTTTAAGTTTTTCTCTTAATAGTGTGTTGTAGTTTTTCGATCTTGTACAGCTATTAATTTTTTTCCTTATTACTTGATGTTTCTGATGCTATTATTATAAATACATATTTTTTAAAAGTTCACTTTATGATTGTTTCTGGTTTATAAGAATACATTTTTTACATTGATCAATGGCCTTGCAAAATTCACTTATTAATTCTCATACTTTGTTCAAATACTGACACTTTATATTTTTCCTTTCCAGTCTCTATACCTTGATTATTATTTTTTACTTGTCTTTTTGCATTGATTCCTGTCTCCAGTGTAAGATTTTATAAAAGTACTAATATAAAAGATCCTCTTTATGTTCCAGGTCTCAGAGAGAGAGGTAAGGGGAGCTTTAAATGTTTGACTATTACCTAAGTGCTTACTGTGAGTTTCTATTGGGTAAATATTCCTTATCAGATTAAGTATATTCCTTTCTCTATATAATCGCCTAAGAGGGTTTATTCCCTTAACTTTGAGTAGATATTGAATTTTAACAAATGCCTTTTCAGTATCTATTGAGTATATCATATGATTTTTCTCTTTTTTCTCCATGATTAGGCCAATTTCATTGGTAGGTCTTTGAATATTGAACTAGCACCTGCATTCTGGCAACCACACTTAGCAATGTTATATTTTCTTTTTTTAAAAAAACCACTGGGTTCAACATGATTGTTGTCGGAGCCTGGGTTCCCCAGGAAGCAAATGCTAAGGTAGGGTGCGATATGTAGTGTTTATTAAAGGGTACCTTTAGGAACAATACCTAAAGGTATTGTGGAATGGAGGGGAAAGGAATAGGGATGGTCAGAGGGAGAAGATATGACATGACGAAGCGCAAGAACCCCAGCTAATGCTATGGAAAGCTCTGGAGTTAGAATGGCCCTTTAATATTGTGTAGAGGGTACAGAGGGTACGAGAAAAAAAGTCTACCTCACTCAATTCTCAGCTTTAGCAGATTACCACTCCAGTTTGGTAATATGTACATGTATAGGACTACTCAGAAGAGACACTGTACTTTAGAAATAAATCCAAAGCTGGCTCCATGAGGGTAGGAAGCAGAGAATATCTGGCTACTGTTTCCTTTTGGATTTGAGTGTCAATCAACCCAACCAGCTATGCGTCTCTTCAAAAAGAAATTAAAATGGATTTCCCTGGTGGCTCAGCAGGTTAAGGATTCAGAATTGTCACTGTAGCAGTAGGTCACTGCTGTACCATGGGGTTTGATATCTCTCTCAGGAACTTCCGCATGCTGCAGGTGTGGCCCCCTTAAAAAAAAATCGAAAAGAAATTAAAAATTCTGCTACTCCATCTCAAAAACATTTTACGAAGGGCACATGCCTTTTTCTTTTTCCTTTTTTTTTTTTTTTTTTTTTTTTTGCTTTTTTAGGGCTGCACCTGCAGCATACGGAGTATCCCAGGCATATGGAGTATCCCAGGCTAGGGGTCAATCAGAGCTACAGCTGCTGGCCTACACCACAGCCACAGCAACACAGGATCTGAGCCGTGTCTGTGAACTACACCACAGCTCATGGCAACGCTGGATTCTTAGCCCACTGAATGAAGCCAAGGATGGAACCCACATCCTCATGGATCCTAGTCGGGTTTGTTAACCACTGAGCCACGAGGGAACTCCATGGACACATATCTTTTTGAAGTTATTTCTGCTTTCATTCAAACTCCATTACCACTGATGTGCACTGCGAATATACTGGCTTTGATATTTACCTTTACTTATTCTTACCAGCTGACAGAATGCCAGGTGTTTGCTCAAACACAACTGAGAAGCTTTCCATTCTTTGCATCCTGCTCTAGTTTTTTAATCTCGCTAGCTCTAAATAGTAACAAAATACTGATGTACTAGTCATTAATTTAGTGTATTTAGTGGCAAGGCGGTAACAGAACATCTGGCTTAGATGGCAGCTAGAGTCTTCGACGAAAAAAATCTGGAGTTCCGTCGTGGTGCAGCGGAAACAAATCTGACTAGGAACCATGAGGGTGCGGATTCCATCCCTGGCCTCGCTCAGTGGGTTAAGGATCTGGCGTTGCCATGAGCTGTGGTATAGGACGCAGACGCAGCTCGGATCTGGCATTGCTGTGGCTGTGGTGTAGGCTAATGGCTACAGCTCCACTTTGACCCCCAGCCTGGGAACCTCCATATGCCACAGGAGCGGCCCTAAAAAGACAAACGACAACAACAACAACAAAATCTTAACTCATGGGCATTTCGCAAGAATCAGTCTGACTCTCCACCACCACCACCACACCAAGAGAGCTATCCCTTTAACTCTACCACTCTCATGGCGATAATTGATAAGTATTCCTCAGTGGTTCTTCCTGAACATTCAGAACTCACTCCATATCTTTAACTGCCTACTGGATATCACACACCTCAACATTACTACAAACTCAGTATTTTCAAAACCTAACGTCAGCCTCTAGCCCAAATTAGAGTCACCTTCTAACTTATTCCTGTCTGCAGTACCACAATCCTTCCTGACATTTGGCTCGAAACTGTCATTCTTGAGCACTTCATCCCTTCTGTTTCCATGTCACACTCACACCATACTGACATGCTCTGAAATCCTTGAGCCCCTATCTCTGAGCCCAGTCAGCATAGCTCTGTAACCTGTGCAGATACTGCTGTCAGATGAATCTTTAAATAACATGTCAGCTTGTTTCTCTGTGAAAGACACTAGTTGGAGTTAGGAGTTCAAGAGTTGGCAAGATGGTAACAGAGGCTAGATGGTTAGGAGCACCAAGGTTTGGGGGGAGTAATACTGGTAAGAGATAAAAATGGGAAAAAGAGAAGAGCATTCAGACCGCGATACAGCCCCAATGCTTGCAAAGGGAAGAGGGAGAGGACATGCACTTTGGGGAGGGTCTTCCTCAGAGCGCAGTGAAGATCTAATAGTCTTGGCCAAACCAGCATGGAAGTGTGGAGCAAATACTACTTATTGGAACAGTCCTACATTGAGTGGAAATGGCCAGGCCTTAGTACCCACACCATGCTGTCATTGAATGGGGCTGCCTGGGAAAACATGCCTCAGATCAAAGTTAAAGAGGTCCCTGAAAGTGTTAATAATAGCAGGAGGATGGCAGCTAATTGCACCCCATTGCGGCTGAATGGCAAGTTCTTTCTGGAAGGAAAATTTGGGCAGCACACTTCCATGGCTGCCCAAAACATATTTTTCATTTTATTATAATTTCCCTCAAAGCTTTCAATAACTTGCTTAAGTCTGAATTTATTTCTAGCTTTTCAAGATGCCTGTAATCTTGCCTGTTGAAAATGGACATTTTCAGCTATGGTTCCACCATTGGAGAAATATGTATCAAAGCCTGTTTTTTGCCAAAGTTGTGATATGTGCTGAGGATCAAAAGTGATTACAACACAGTACCCCTGTCATCAACAAGTTCACAGTCAATTATGTGAGACAGTCAGTTAAATGGATAACTACAATGAAATGTGGAAAGAGAAGTAATTGACTGGTTTTTTTCAAGGATGTTAGACAGATGGGGGAGAAGTCAGTATTTCAAGTGGATGGACTAGTATTTCATGTGTAAAAACATGGAGTTGTTAAAGAGCCTGGAGTGTTTGGGAAGTGGTAAGGAGTTTTATTTGACCATACATAGTATGGTGGGGATGGATGGGAGCAAAATGGGGCTTAATAGTGATATCGAGTGTGGTTCTATGTCCATAACTGTAAGGATCCTGATGATGAAAACATAGGGCTATTATTAGATGATGAGGCAAGGATATTTCAAGTATATTATTCTCTGAAATGTGTCAACTTCAGTGTTTACTTCTTGGTGATTTAAACATCTGGTTTCCTTTTCCTTTTATCCAGGCAACAGTCCTATCTTTAGAATTTTCAGTTACTCTTCTCTCGAGATTCATAATTTTTTCCATGCAAGAATTGCAATGCCTTTCTTTTTATCCTGCAAATCATGACTGAATGAAGATATGAATCTGAGCCACCATCCATTTTGTGAATAATGTTGCACAGGCAAGGGAGAATCTTATGGCAGGGTGTGTGGAGATGTGTATATGTACGTGAAGGGATATAAGTAAGGAATACACACATGTTAAAGGAAGATCACTTTTTACAATGTATCCATTAGGAAAAATTTCTCTGCAAATGTCTTGTTGATTTACACAGCTCTCAGATCAACTGAGAACATTTTTTTTTCAGATTCTGGAAAGCTACGTGATGTACATTCATTCTAAATTTGAAACTCATTCTTAGTTTAGCAGACATGGTCACCCATTGCCACTATCTACTATTTAGGGGACAGTAGTTCAGTCAAATCTTGAAATGAGAATATTCAAGTATTATTCTTGTCTGAAGAAAATGATCAGAATTGTTCATTTTGGTCAAAAATATGCAGTTTCTATGGATATACTCTTGAACTCAAATTACTCCTAAAAAATAAGAACATACACATGCTCCATTATTTCCAGAGATAATGCATTTTACTGTCAAGACTCTGACACTTTTTAACATTCAGCAGTTTATTTTTCATCCTAAGTTGTTGAAGTGTGACAAGAATACCAATACTCAACTTTCTTTTCACTGAATGTTGACACGACCTTAAGTTTTTCTGTTATTTCTCTCCATTTCCTTATTTAACCATATTTAATTGTGTCTTGCCAATGATTTAAGAAATATTTTGAGGTCATTTTAGATTTACGAAAAGTTCTAAATAATTAGTGTTTCTGTAGACTTTTCCCTCAGCATCCTCTAATGTGAACGTCTTATATGACCATTTTGTGCGTGTATGTTTGTGTGTGTGTGTGTGTGTGCGTGTGCTAATATTGATACAGTACTGTTAACTAAACTACAGATTTTATTTGGATTTCACCACCTTTTCTGTTAATGGCCTTTTTTTCTGTTCCAGAATCCAATCCAGTATCTCACACTGCATCTAGCCATCCTGTCTCCTGAATATCCTACAATCTGTGAGAGATTATCAGTCTTTTTTGTATTCCATGACCTTGACACTTTTGAAGTGTAGTGGTCAGGAAGTTTGGTGAATAGCTTAGTTTGGATCTGGCTGATGTTTTCTAATGATTACTCTGAGATTATGGATTTTTAGAAAGAATACCAGAGACGTGATATGCCCTTTCATTACCTCATATCAGTAGTACATGATAAATTTTCCTTGTTACTGGTGGTATTAGCATTGATCATTCAGTTATGATGGTATCTACCAGGCTTCTACCTTGTAATGTTACTGTTTTTTCTTTTCCATGCTCTATTCATGGAAATGAGTCACTAAAGTCCATTTCACACTCAGGGGAGAGGAACTGAGCCCTCTTGGAAGGAAGAGTATCAGAGAATTTGTGTACATACATTAAAGCTATCACAGTAATTAGTAAACTGAGAGGGGGAGATACTTTGAGACCGTGCAAATATCCTGTTTCTCCCCCTGCCCACTATTTTCACATTCATTATTGGAATTTCCCTTTCTGGAAAATTTGTCCTCCATTTATTTATTCACTCAATCATTTGTTTATATCTGTATGGACTCATTAACATTTATTCTTGGAGTTATAATGTGATAGTATTATTAATTTTATTGCTCAAATTGCTCAAGTTTTTATCTTTGGCAACTCTTTCAGATGGGTACCTCTGTCCTTTTGACATGCCCACATCTTTTTGTAATTTTTTAAGCACTTTCTTACACTTTCAGACACTGCAGGGTGCTACATGCTCATCTTATACTTTTCCTGATCCAGCCCTAGATCCAGGCATTTCCCCAAGAAGCCTTGATTCCTTTCATGTAGGAAAGGTATTTGGAAAGCAGGATATAGGTGCTTGTACTTGTTGCAGCTGAGCTGTCATTACTGCTATGCTCTTGTAGTGGATGACAGTAGGAGATACTTGCATGTATACTAACTCCTGTATACGCAAACATCTGTACTGTCTGTCTCAGTAGGTCTCGGGGGTGATTTTGAAACTCCCTCAAGGGATATTTGACAATATTTTGAGACATTTTTGTTTGTCACAATTGAGGGGATGCTATTGGCATCTAGTGGGTGGAGGCCAGGGATACTGCTAAACATTCTACAGTGCACATGACAGTTTTCTCCAACAGTTGTATGACCTAAAATGTCAATAATATTGAAGTTGAGGAACCCTGCAATTTGTTGGTATTACAACAAACACGAGTTCATATTGATACTTACAATTAAAATCTATTACTGCAGTATTCATTCTAGCTTTTCTCCCTTGCTTCTCTGTAACCTCTTCTTTCTCCAATGGTGAGAAATCTGTCTCCCATTATGTACAATATATTTATAAAGAAGTTTTAGGACTACTAATCTGTACCCCATGAGAAAAGAATACCAACTAGAGTAGGATATATGTATAGCTCTTTTTGCCTTTATCCTTGTAATATCCACTTAGCTCCATGTTTTACCCACCTCTTTCAGTAAGTTATGTCATACATTTGTATTAAGGTTAATTTCATTTACCAAAGTTTG
Organism: Sus scrofa; assembly: GCF_054392235.1. Taxonomy (NCBI): domain Eukaryota; kingdom Metazoa; phylum Chordata; class Mammalia; order Artiodactyla; family Suidae; genus Sus; species Sus scrofa. Next base: position 123,299,071 of record NC_139401.1, read on the forward strand.
GATTCAATCCCAAAGATCCCTAATATCCAGGTTAATTTCCATTAAAAAATAACTTCCTGGAGTTCCTGTCATGGCACAGTGGAAACGAATCTGATTAGGAACCATGAGGTTGCAGGTTCGATCCCTGGCCTTGCTCAGTGGGTTAAGGATCCGGCGTTGCCGTGAGCTCTGGTGTAGGTCGCAGACATGGCTCGGATCCCGCGTTGCTGTGGCTCTGGTGTAGGCTGGCAGCTACAGCTCCGATTCGACCCCTAGCCTGGGAACCTCTGTATGCCTCGGGTGCAGCCCTAGAAAAGACAAAAAGACCAAAAAAAAAAAAAAAAAACCCACAAAACCCCAAAAACTTCCTAGTTACTCTTACTTTGTGATGTACAGTTTTATGGCTTTTTATAAATGCATAGAGTTATGTGTACACCACCACAGTGCTGTATAGAACGATTCCATTATCCTAAACATCCCTTCACAATACACCTTAGTATCATCTAAGAACCTCTGGGAACTCTGATTTATTTTCCTTCCCTATGGTTTGGCATTTTCTGGAGTGCTAATTTACTATAACTTCTTTCACTTAGCAAAACATGTTTAAAATTCATCCATGTCGCTTGAATCAATAGTTCATTATTTTAAAATTGCTAGGTAGTATTCCCTTGTATGATGTCTTACTGTTTTTGCATCCATTTGCTGTTTGAAGGACACTTTGGTTATTTCCATTTTTTGGCAATAGTGACTAAAGCTGATATAATATTTACATACATTTTTGTGTGTGTGTGTGTGAATGTAAGTTTTCAGTTTACTTGGGTACATATCTAGGAGTAAGTTTGCTGGATTGTATTTCAAAGTGCATATTTGACTTTATAAGAAATTGCCAAATTGCTTTCCAGAGTGAATATACCACTTTCCATTCCTATCAGCAATGCCTGAGCATTCCTCTTACTTGGCATTGTCAGGAACCCTTAGCACTCCCAGGTTTATTTATTTTAGCCATTTTAAAGGTCTCTCATTGTACTTTTGTGTTTCCCTAATGATCAGTGATTTTAAGCATCATTGTATATGCTTATTTTCCACTTGGGTAACTCTTTAGTAAATTGTTTGTTCACATCTTTTGTCCAGGTTTTACTGGGTTGTTTGTTTTTTCCTAATGTTGAGTTTTAAGATGTTTTAAATATATTCTGGATACAAATCCTTTATTGTTTATTTACTTATCTTTTTAAAATCATGGACTTGCAGAATAGACTTGTGGTTGCCTGGGGGGAGGGGGAGGGAGTGGGTTGGATTGGGAGCTTGGGGTTAATAGATACAAACTATTGCCTTTGGAATGGATTACCAATGAGATCCTGCTGGGTAGCACTGGGAACTCTGTCTAGTCACTTATGATGGAGCCTGGTAATATGTGAGAATAGAATGTGTATACGTATGTATAACTGGGTCACCATACTGTACAGTAGAAAAAAAAATCATATTGGGGAAATAACTATTAAAAATAATAATATAAATAAATAAATAAATAAAAATTTTACAGACAAAAAACCCCACAAATCCTTTATGTGATATATGATTTCCTTCCAGTCTGTGACTCATCATTTTAGTCTCTTAATTTCTTTCACAGAACAAAATATTTTTTTTTTCAAGGCTGCACCTGCGGCATATGAAAGTTCCTAGGTCAGGGGCTGAATTCGAGCCACAGCTGCAAGCTGTACAGCAGCCGAGGTGATGCTGGCTTCTTTAACCCCTTGCCTGCACCTCCACAGCAGCCCAAGCTGCTGCAGTCAGATTCTCAACCCACTGCAGCATGGTGGGTTAAAGTTTTTTAATTATATTTTTTATGCTGAGGTCATTGCAGGTTCACATGTATTATTAGAAACAGTAGAGATCATGTGTATACTTTACTCACTTTCCCCTAGCAATAGCATCTTGCAAAACTGTGGTATAGTATCACAGCCAGGGTATTGATATTGACGTAACCAAGATAAAGAGCTACCCCAAGGATCCGTCATGTTGTCCTCTTATAGCTACACTGACTTGCCTCCAGACCCCAGCCCTGGCAACCACTAATTTGTTTTCTATTTCTATAATTTTGTCATTTCAAAAATGTTATACAAGTGGAGTCGTACAATATGTAAGCTGCTTTTTTTTTTTTTTGCAAAGCATATTGCTCTAGAAGGTCATTCAGTTTGTTTTATGTGTCAATACTTCATTTCTATTGCTGATTAATATTCCATGTGTAGATGTACCACAGTTTAAAAATCGACCAACTGAAGAATATCTGGTCTCCAGTTTTTGACTGTCATAAAGAAAGCTGTTATAAATATTTGTGTACAGGTTTACATGTGAACATAAGTTTTCGTTTCTCTGGGATAATTGTCTAGGAGTGCAATTGCTAAATAATACGGTGGTTTGAATTTAGATTCTTAAGAAACTGCCAATTTTCCATAGTGGCTATACCATTTTACATTTCCACCAGAAATGCAAGTGTGATTCAGTTTCTCCACAACTTCACCAGCATTTGATGCAGTCACTATTTTTTTTTTTTTACTTTAGCCATTCAGGTAGGTATGTAGTGATATTGAATTGGCATTTCCCTAATGTCTAGTGATGCTGAGCATCTTTTCAAACTTGCCATAGATATGTCTTCTTCAGTAAAATATCTGTTCATGTCTTTTGCTCATTTTCCAATCAAATTTTTTGAATTTTTTTAAACTATTGTGTCTTTTTATGGCTGCACCTGTGGCATATGGAGGTTCCCAGGCTAGGGGTCTAATCGGAGCTATTGCTGCTGGCCTACGCCAGAGCCATAGCAACGTGGGATCCTTAGCCCACTGAGCGAGGCCAGGGATTGAACCCGCAACCTCATGGATCCTAGTCAGATTCGTTTCTGCTGCGCCACGATGGGAACTCCTAAGATTTCTTTCTATGTTGTAGATATTAGTCTTTTGTAAAGATATGTGGTGTGTACATTTTTCTTCCCAGTCTCCAGCTTATCTTTTTATCTTCTTAATAGGGTCTTTTGCAGAGCAAAAGTTTTTATTCTTATGAAGTCTAATTTATCATTTTTCTTTTTAGATCCATGTTTTTATGTCAGGTATGTGAAATGTTTTCTTACCCCCAGATCTTGAGGATATTCTCCTATGTTTTTTCTAAAATTTTAATATTTTTATGTTTTACATTTAAGCCCATGGTATAGTTTGAGTTGTTTTTTCCCGAAGTGCTAGCCTTAGGTCGACGGTTTGTTTTCTTCTCATTTTTGTTTTGTTTTGCTTCATTTTGTTTTGCTCAAGCTGCTGCTGTGACAATGCTGGATCCTTAACCCGCTATACCACAAGAGAACTCCTGTATGTTTATCTTGCTGAAATCACATATTAGTTCTAAAACCTTTTTTCTTGTAGACTTGGGATTTTCTATGTCTGCAATCATGTCATCTGAAAATGGGTCAGTTTTATTTCCTCCTTTCATATTTGTATGCATTTTTTTTTCTTTGCTTGCCTAATGCACTAACAATTCCTGCACTATGTTGACTAAGAATGGTGCGATTATATGTGCTTGGTTTGTTCCTCATTTGGGGGGTGAGGGTTTAGTCTTCTGTCATTAAAAATAAAGTTAGTTCTAAATTTTTCTGTATGCTCTTTATGAAGCATATAAAGAAGTTTCCTTATGTTAATATTTTTCTAAATCATTTTTCATGAATGGGTTTTTAATTATATCAAATTATCTTTCTGCAACAGTTGATATGATCTGAAATATTATTCTTTAGCCTGTTAATGTGATGGATTTCATCTATTGATTTTAATTGTTGAACCAGTCTTATGTCCCTGGAGAGCAAAAGGTTTTACTTTTTTTTTTTTGTCTGTTTTAGGGCCGCACCCATGGCATATGGAAGTTCCCAGGCTAGAGGTCAAAACGGAGCTACAGCTGCTGGCCTGCAGCACAGCCACAGCAACGCGGGATCCGAGTTGCATTTTTGACCTATACCACAGCTCATGACATCACTGGATCCTTAACCCACTGAGCAAGGCCAGGGATCGAATCTGCATCCTCATTGATAATGGTTGGGTTCGTTACCACTAAACCAAGATGGGAATTCCAAAATAGTTTTTACTTTTGATTTTTTTTTTTTTGTCTTTTGTCTTTTGTCTTTTGTCTTTTGTTGTTGTTGTTGTTGTTGCTATTTCTTGGGCCGCTCCCGCGGCATATGGAGATTCCCAGGCTAGGGGTCGAATCGGAGCTGTAGCCACCGGCCTACGCCAGAGCCACAGCAACGCGGGATCCGAGCCGCGTCTGCAACCCACACCCCAGCTCACGGCAACGCCAGATCGTTAACCCACTGAGCAAGGGCAGGGACCGAACCCACAACCTCATGGTTCCTAGTCGGATTCGTTAACCACTGCGCCACGACGGGAACTCCTACTTTTGATTTTTAAATTCAATTTGACATTTTTAATTTTGAAAAAAATCTAGCTTTTTAATGAATTGTGCTTTGGTGCTCTATCTACTCATTGCCAAAGTCACAGATTTTATTCTGTTTTCATTAAGAAGTTTTATAATTTTTTGTTTTACATTTAATTCTGTAATGCATTTTGAGTCAATTTTTATAGAAGATGTAAGGTCTGTGTCTACATTCCTTGTTTTCTTTTTAGGTATTGATGTCCATGTGTTTTAGTACCATTCATTGAGAAAACTGTCCTTTATCCACTGAGTTGGCTTTGCACCTTTGTCAAACAGTAGATGAATATATATTTTGTGGGCCACTACTAGGCTGTGTATTTTCTTCCATTGACTTGCATCTGTCCTTTCATTAATAACACACTGTTCTCTTTATTATAATTCCATAGCAGGTCTTGTAATCAGATGCTATAATTCCTCCATGTTTTTTCTTCCCACACTGTTTTAACTGTTCTAATATCTCTGCCCTTCCAAATAAATTTTAGAATCAGTGCCTTGAGCCTGAGTTTGAACTCAGGAAGAGTGTGCTTATTTAGTAATGGCAGCTACAATCCATTGAGTGATTACTATATACCAGGAACTTAAATCATTTAATTTTCACATTAAATTTATGTGATAGGGAACTAATTTCCATCTTAGTTATACACTGTGAACAATGGAGTTTGGAGTGGTTAAGAATCTTGCCCTAATCTCTAGAATATACAAGCAACTTACACAACTCAACAGCGAAAAAGCCAACAATCCAATTGAAAAATGGACAAAAGACCTGAAGAGACATTTCTCCAAGGAAGATGTACAGATGGCCAATAAGCACATGAAAAAAGGCTCAACATCCCTGACGATTAGAGAAATGCAAATCAAAACTACCATGAGATACCACCTCACACCAGTCAGAATGGCCATCATTAATAAGTCCACAAATAACAAATGCTGGAGGAGGTGTGGAGAAAAGGGGAACCCTCCTGCACTGTTGGTGGGAATGTAAGCAGGTACAACCACTATGGAGATCAGTATAGAGGTACCTTAGAAATCTATATATAGAACTACATATGACCCAGCAACCCCACACTTGGGCATATATCCGGACAAAACTTTCCTTAAAAAAGACACATGCAGAGTTGCCATAGTGGCTCAGTGGTTAACGAATCCAACTAGGAACCATGAGGTTGCGTGTTTGATCCCTGGCCTTGCTCAGTGGGTTAAGGATCTGGCGTTGCCGTGAGCTGTGGTATAGGTCACAGACACGGCTCGGATCCTGCATTGCTGTGGCTCTGGTGTAGGCTGGCTGCATAGCTCCGATTAGACCCCTAGTCTGGGAACCTCCATATGCTATGGGTGTGGCTCTGGAAAAAGACAAAAAGACAAAAAAAAAAAATACGCATGCACCCACATGTTTATTGCAGCTTTATTCACAATAGCCAAAACATGGAAACAACCCAAATGTCCATCAAGAGATGATTGGTTTAGGAAGATGTGGTGTGTATACACAATGAAATACTACTCACCCATAAAACAGAACAAAATAATGCCATTTGCAGCAACATGGATGGAACTAGAGACTCGCATCCTGAGTGAAGTAAGTCAGAAAGAGAAAGGCAAATACCATATGATCTCACTTCTATCTGGAATCTAATATATGGCACAAATGAACCTTTCCACAGAAAAGAAACTCATGGACTTGCAGAATAGACTTGTGGTTTCCAAGGGGGAGGGAGTTGGGGTGCTTGAGGAGCTTGGGGTTAATAGATACAAACTATTGCCTTTGGAATGGATTAGCAATGAGATCCTGCTGGGTAGCACTGGAGTCACTTACGATGGAGCCTGGTAATGTGCGAAAATAGAATGTGTACATGTATGTGTAACTGGGTCACCATGCTGTACAGTAGAAAAAACATTGTACTGGGGAAATAACTATTAAAAAAAAAAGAATCTTGCCCAAATTCATGCTATTTATAGACACTAAGAGCTGAGCCAAGATATTGCAAAATGATATAAGGCAACTTGGCAGTTCAGTAATTGTCAGGTTTGAGGGCAGAAATATTGGAGGCCCTATGATCCTCCTGCCTGATGGAAATTACAAAGAATGTAATATATGAACATTAATTAGTAAGAGGGCCGAAATAGTCCTGCCACCTGTTCCTGAGGACTTGGTGACATCCCCCTGTGTCCTTGGGCACTAGGCCAGTATGTGATTTATTGTCTCTCAGTTCCAGACTCATCCTTCTTTGCCTAATTTGTAACACTGGAGTTTGACCCTGCAGAATACATTTCTCTTCTGCCACTTGTTAAGTTGTCCAGTTGAGGGCACTGGATGGGGACTGCGAGGTCAGAGCTAGAAGAGGTGTTTCCTTCTTCAGTGTGCTATTTTCCATGGGGCAGCAAGCAGATCCGTGTGTGGGGGAACTCTCATCAGCCTTCACAGTTCATCAGGGGGCTCCTTCTGGCAAATTTCTTCATCTCCAGAGCAGCAGGCTGCTCTTATACTTCAGAGGCAGGCACCCTCTGGCACATTGCTTTGTCAACACAGTGGCTACATTGCTCACAGTTTACCAGCAAATGCCCCCAACACCGCAGTTTCTTCATTATCACAGAAGCGCAACTGCCATCTCTCCTCAGAAATCTGAAGCTCAGCCTTGCAGGGGCTCTGTCTCTGCTTCTGAGTTCTCTTCTTACTCACATACCCCTTAGCTTATTTGCTATCTCTGTGCACCTTGGACTTCTCTTTTACCTCTTTTAATAGTTAACCACCGTTTACCTAATCAGTCATTCTTTTATATTAACATTACTGTGTACAAATTTCTAGTGTCAGTTCTCTCTCCTGACTGTACCTCCAGGCCCTCTGTAAATGGCCTTACGTAAGAGAGTTTTCCCAAGGCCAGCACAATGGTATCCTGACAGCAGGAACAGTCAGATCGTGGATCAGAGTCTTTTTGTAGCAGGCCTCTGGACCAAATGAGGTTGATTCCGGACTTAGGATGATACTCTTCATGGGTATCAGACCTCGCTCGGTCAAGGATGAGTGAATTTATACAATCTTTTTATTCCACCTCATATTTTAATCAACATTCATTTTGTCAAGGAGTAACTTTCTAAGACCTTTTATGCCAACTAACAGTCTCTGGTATAGATTTAGAAGCCTTTGTTCTAGCCCACTTTGGACTATAGACCCCTAATTGAGGGTCCTTCAAATGCTTAAAGCTCACTAAGCAGTCCTGGAGTGTGGATTCCTGATCAGGAAACATTATACAGTAGTGAATTACCCCATGTATAGTTTTAATGCTACCTTATTACATAGTCATATACATCGACCAGTTTATACTAAAATATTTTAAAATAAGTCACCATAGTGAGTCTGCTGTTTAAGACTATGTTTGACAACACATGAGGTATCACAATGAGTTGATTTATCTAATCTGTCTAAGAACAAGTCCCAGTTCTGCATTATTCTTTACCTATAGCATGAGTCCGCAAACTATAGCCCTACTGGACTAAATCTGGACCAGAACACGTTTTTGTAAAGGTTTATTTGGTCATAACTGTGCCCTTTCCTTTACATATCAACTTTGGCTGTTTTGTCTAAAATAGCAAGTTTGAGTTGTGCCAGAGTCACAAAATCTAAAATATTAACTGTCTCTTTACAGAAAAAAATTTACTGACCTCTGGTCTAGAGTCATGTTTAAGAAAAAGATTCTTGATTTTGATTATTATTGTAAGGGAACTGAAAACTACCAGGCTTCTTTGTTGAAGACTGGAAGGAATAATGGTGAAACCATAAGTGTATATTTCATTCACTTCTAGTTCCCATTACCAATAAGTGATTTAAAAACTCCAAAGTGATAGAACATATTAGATGTGGAAAAGCCTTAGAGATATTGCAGGCCTTCATTTTCAGAAGTGGAAATTAACACTCAAAAGGATCATACAGAAAGGCAGTAGTGACATTCAGCTTACTGACTTTTACTTAGTGCATTTCTCTTTCTGGCACACAGTACATTTCCAACTGGAGTATCTTACCTTTTGAAGATATACAAAACTATAAAAAAAGAAATTTGGTGCATCTCCACAATTCCACCATCTCCTAGCTTTGGACCTCAAACAAATTGCTAACCTCTCTGTGTGTTAGTCTGTCATTTGTAAAATGGATTGTTGTAAGTTAGTAATCCAGGTAAAGTGTTTAAAACAGTGCTAAGCACATGGTAAACGGTTGCCAACTATTAGATATTAGTAGTAGTAATTGCAAAGTATTTTATTATCATTATTATTAGCCCCAATTATACATGAAGACTTGAAAAAAAACCTTAGACATGTTAAAACAAATATGAACATGTTATTGACTAGAATTCAAGATTTGCATGAATTTAGAAGATAAAATGGAAGATCTCAAATCAATATATTAAACTCTGCCCTCTGTGGAGGAACTGGGGAAGTTGCAGAAGCTCTGTGCTCCCCTGCTCTCTCTCACTCCTGTCTGGCCACAAGTCCTCTCTGACTCCAGAGACTCCTGCCTCACTAGAGGGGCTTCATGGCTCAAATAAGTCTACATTTACCTTTGGAGCTGCTTGGGGAAAAGTTCCGTGTATGTTCAACTACAGTCAAAATTGTGACTGTAGTTTTCCAAGAAATTTGCCTAATGAGAGAACTGACCTAGAATTTTGCACTTTAACTTAGGAGTGATGCAGAACTATCCCATTCTTCTTCTGGTGCTAGTTTCTTAATTATAAACTGCAGGGGAAACAGGGTGAATAGGCAAGGCCCTTTGGGCCAATTATGCCAACACGATATAGGGAATGAGTTGCCTTGTTACTGATTGTTCCAAAAGTTCTCATTACTGTGATTAATATGGATAGAGCTGTCAACTTTCATTTTCACAAAACAATAAAACAAGCCTAACCTTGTACCTAAGAGGCTTACAGCTGAGAGACAGATGAGATGAAATTGGGATCTCGTTAAAATCGAGTATATTATGATTTTTGAAATTAAAACTCAAAATATATTGCATTAACATGAGTAAGTTTGCCATTTGACTAAGTCGTAAATTGATCAGTTTTTGGAAATGTCTAGACATAGCCTTTAGAGATTGGGACAAATTATCCCCAAACTGTTAATGATATTCTAGGAAGGATGTGAGGGTAGGAAAAATGTTAATATTTCAGAGATCTATAAAAGTGAACACTTATAGGAAACACTTGGATAAAGCAACCAGATAAATTCATTGTAAAGGGGTGGGTATAAAAGCAAACCACATAAATGTTTGGTGCTGTGAAAAAGGGCCTGTCATTTTCCGAGGACCCACTATATGTTAAATGAAATGCTGGAAGCTGAGAATGTAGTGCTAAATAGGGAAAAATCTTTGTCATGACAGAGCTCCTAATTGAATGGAGGAGAAGACAGGAAAGTAAGCAATTCTGCAATTCAATATAGTTAAGTAATAAGATAGAGGCATTCTGTGGGAGCATACTAATGAGGCTTGTGGATAGCAAGGGGAGTCTTGGAGAAGGTATCCCTTGAGATAATTTTAAAGGAGAAGTAGTGAGGGACAATGCAGGCAAATTTACACTGGGGACAAGAAAACTCCCAGGAAAGAAGGAAGGACCTCAAAAAATTGAAAATAGAATTTGATCCAACAATTCCACTTCTAGGCATGTATCCAAAAGAATCACAAGCAATAATTTTAGCAGATATTTGCATACCCAGGTTCATAGAAACATTATTTACAATAGCCAAGAAGTGGAAACAGCCCAATATCCATCAGTGGATGAATGGATAAATAAAATGTGGCATATACATACAATGGAATATTATTCAGCCTTAAAAAAGTAGAATAGTGGTTAGCAGGGGCTAGGGGCAAATGGAAATGGGGAATTCTTTTTTAAGGGGTACTGAGTTTCAGTTTGGGAAGATGAGAATGTTCTGAAAATGTATAGTGGTGATGGCTGCAGAACTATGTGAATATGGTTAATGCCTCTAAACTGCGCACTTAAAAATGGTTAAAATGGTGATATGTATATTCAACCACAACAGAAACAATAAAAGAAGGGAAGGAGAAAACAATGCCTTTTCCTTTTGAGATTAAATGTTAAGACATTTTTGATGTTTGAGATGAGATGGTCCCAACTGAGACAAAGACCAAGAGTCCCTTAAGGAATAGTTCATCATGGGGGGAATATGGAGTATGGGCCAGCCATCCAGGCTCAGCATTTGAGCCTACATTCCACTTTGAGGGAAGAGGCTGCTTGTAGCACAGTATGTTGGGAGGCTGGAAACTGTTCCTGGCCTTTTCCCCTATGTACTGGAGGAATGCATTTGAATTAATGGCTATTTGAGAGTGCGTGAGTATAAAACAAAAAGCCCATGGATTAGCAATGAGATCCTGCTGTGTAGCACTGGGAACTATGTCTAGTCGCTTATGATGGAGCATGATAATGTGAGAAAATAGAATGTGTACATGTATGTGTAACTGGGTCACCATGTTATACAGTAGAAAAAAAACTGTGTTGGGGAAATAACTATTAATAATAATAATAATAATAATAATAATAAAATAGTTATTTAAAAAAGCCCAGATGATGGGTGAAGGTGTTGAGAACCATAGCTGGTCATAACTTCAGAGGAGAGAATTTCTTCTTTTAGTTTCCTCCTCTGGACCACGGAAAGTTACTGCGATACTAGCAGTGAAGCCATCACAGTGATGATTAGGTAAAAAAAAAAAAAAAAAACAAAATCGGTATATAGGATGGTTTACTTTCAACATTTATACATGACAACACATTTCCTGGTTCTATACAGTGCTTAAAAGAAGTGAGGTTAGGAGTTCCTGTTGTGTCTCAGCAGTTACGAACCCAACTAGTATTCATGAGGGCGCAGGTTTGGTCCATGGCCCCACTCAGTAGGTTAAGGGTCTGGCGTTGCAGTGAGCTGCAGTGTAGGTCAGAGATGCAGCTCAGATCCTACATTTGTGTGGCTGTGGTGTAGGCTGGCATCTACAGCTCCAATTTGACACCTAGCCTGGGAACTGCCATGTGACGCAGGTGCAGCCCTAAAAGACAAAAAAAAAAAAAAAAAAAAAAAAAAAAAAAAAAAAAAAGGTTAGTGAGTTTTCTTGTGTCTCAGTGGGTTAAGGATCTGGCATTATTATTGTAGCAGCTCATGTGACAGCTGTGGCGCAGGTTCATCCCTGGCCTGGGAACTTCACATGCCACAGGCATGGCCAAAAAAGGAAAGAAGGAAGTGAGGTTGACCTAACAGAAAATATGGTGATAGCAGTGTTGGTCCTTTGCTGATAGTAGTGGTGTCAAGTCTCTTAGGAATTCCTGAGTATGGAATTATAGTCTTTGGAATGATGGCATAGTCAGCAAGCCTTCCCAAAGCACACACAGTAGCATTCTCCAGTGTCAAAGGGGCATACCAGATCTCTAAGTTAAGAGACCAAGTGGGAGCTGCCAGAAATGAGAAGTGGGATTATCCCAATGGAAATGACCTCATGTTGAAATAAAAAGGTTCTAATGGTGGCAAAGGGGGTGCTAAGAGTCATTAATTTTACTTTTACTTTTTTTTTTTTTTTGTCTTTTTGTCTTTTCTAGGGCCGTACCCGCGGCATATGGAGGTTCCCAGGCCAGGGGTCCAATCGGGAGCTACAGCTGCCGGCCTACGCCACAGCCACAGCAATGCAGGATCCAAGCCGCATCTGCAACCTACACCACAGCTCACGGCAACGCCGGATCCTTAACCCACTGAACGAGGCCAGGGATCGACACAACCTCATGGTTCCTAGCCAGATTCGTTAACCACTGAGCCATGACGGGAATGCCCTAATTTTACTTTTAAAGATAAATATTTTATCCTAGATTGGTGAAGTAGTGAATAGCTGTTACTAAGAGATAAAAGAGATAAAAAAAGAGTTTCCAAGCCAAAGAAGCAACATTTATAAAGCCATTTGATCCTCCCAACCATCTCATAGTGTCTGCATTATTACCCCTCATGTACTGATGAGAGAACTGAGATTCATCAAGGTTAAGTAACTTCTGACAGGGTCAAGAATCTAGTGAGTTAGTGGAACAAGAATTGTAGCACAGGTGTTGAACTTCAAGGCTTTGCTCTCATCACCACAATGTGTTATGTCCAGGTATAATATCTGGCTGATGGATCCAATAATATGTCAGTATTTCCATTTTCATCCAGCTTTTTTTTTTTTTTTTCTGGCTGTGCCTGCGGCATATGAACATTCCCAGGCCAGGAGTCAAACCCATTTCACAGCAGCGACCCAGATTCTTAACCCACTGCCGCACAAGAGAACTTCTTCATCCAGCAGTTCTGACACTGTGTAGCCAAAGGCAAGTTTGCTAAGAACCTGACAGACTTACCTGGGCTGCTAACAAGTTTCCAGGTCCACCCAAATCAGGTGACATTCAGACAGCAAAAAGAGTAAAATCTGAGGACACTTATTTCATACAATCTGTAGAAGACACCTGGTAATTTGTGAGTCATCATTAACTATCTTATGTGTATAAGGCCTGTTTCCAAAAAAAATCCTAGAACTCAGTGCCTGACATGTAGGTGTTATACAAAAAATATTGTACTTGAATTGAATGAAAAAAAAATCCTTGTCTGCTCCCACTATGTCTATACAAAACAGTATTTTAAATATATTTGCAGTTTTTAAATTCCATATTTTGAGACTCAGAGGTATAAAGTGATACTCGCAGAACCAGCAACAGAGTTGGATCCTTTCAATACAAAAGTGTCTTTCGGGTATTCTTCCTATTTTTTAAACCTTTGACTTGCTCACATTTGTGAAATACTTTAAAATTCTAGAACCATTAGACAAATAGCTTCTAATAAAGTTTTGAATGATTGGGATTCTTGTTTATTCACCCAATAAGTACTTATTGAGTATCTACCCCCCAAATTCCATATTTAATGGAAAAAAAACCTGGTTCATAGGACTTAAATTTGATGAATTTTTCCTTCTTTATCTGGCGCTTCTGTCATTCTGTAAAATCTGCCAAAACCGTGGGGGGCAGTGGTTAAGCAAGGTGAAGAAACGAGGCTACAACTGTATAAAAAGTTTGCCTATGCAAACTTTTGAAAGTTTGAGAAGACTTTCTGTATGCAGCTCATGCAGTGTTTCTAGGTATGCTTTATTCAGAACAACAAGTGTCTTTGAGACTGTCAGGATTTGGCTTTCCTCCTGGGTGTTCATCATGGCAAAGAGGTTTCCCTTCCAAAAATAAAGGACTAAGGTGGCAGCGATGTGATTTAAGATTATAGCCCCAAACCACTTATGATGAGAAACTGTTCCTACACAGCACTTCACAGATATTTTGGGAGAAATGCAGTGGTGCTTGGGGATGGGTGTGGGGGCTGGCATTAAAAGTTCTGCCCACCAAGCATTCATCCAAATCGAACTTTCTCTGTGTGAGCACTGGGAGGAGAGTTCTGTATCTGATTGGCTACTGCAGAGTCTATTTTGAAGATGCAAATATCAAATGGATCAGAACCTCATTCAACTGGAATGGCCAAAAAGAGGTGTTCATCTGGGCCCTGACTGATTTCAGATCAGCCACCGTTTTCCTTTCGGCAGCCTCTTCTCTCTGGTATACTGGAATTATATAAATCTGTTTTCAGCATCCTTTTCTAAGGAAGAATGTATTAAGGTGATAAACTGACTTTTAAGAAACTTTTATGCAAAATTCAAGCACATACTAAAGTAGAGAAAATAACAAACCTCAATACAGTCACTGTCCCCTTTTCCAGATTATTTTAAGGTAAATCCTAGACACCAAACCATTTTATCCATAGCTGCTTTAGTATGTATCTCTAAAAGATAAGGATTTCTTTTGTAAAACATAATAACAAGCCCATTAGCACGCCTAAAATGTAAACATAATTCATATTGCAGGCTATCCAGTTAGCATTTATATCTGGATGAATTTGATCAAGATTTTCCTTAATCTCATTTCTCTCTTTTTCAATTTTAGATTTGGTTTTTCTTGAGGTAACATTGGTTTATAACATTATATGTTTCATGTGTACAAAATTATATTTCTGCTTTTATGCCCACTACAATGTTCTCACCACCAAAAATTTAGTTTCTATCCGGCACTGTACAATTGATTCCCTTTATCATTTCACCCTCTCCACGCCCCTTCCTCTCTGGTAACCACTGCCCTGTTCTCTGTGTATTTGTGTTAGTTTTTGTTTTAACCTCAGTTTTCTTGCAGGTCCCTTTGGAGATTTTCTCTGATTCTTACAAGTTCAGTTCCAGTGGTATAAAATTAGGAGGAGAATTTTCTTCACCAGAAATTCTCCATGAGGATTCTTTGGTGGGGGGGGGGGGGGCGGCGGCTGGAAACACATAGTGAGAAAGGAACTATGCCTTCCAAGCAGCTTTTTGACTTGGCTCCCACTGTGGTCAAGAGCAAACCAGAGGAATGAACTTATTCACAAAACAGAAACAGACTCATAGACTTCAAAATCAAACTTATGGTTATCAAAGGGGAAATACTGGGGGGAGGAGTAAATTAGCAGTTTGGGATTAGCATATACACACTACTATATATAAAATAGACTATAAGGACTCACTGTATAGCACAGGGAAATCTACTCAATATTCTGTAATAACCTATATGGGAAAAGAATCCAAAAAAGAATGAATATGTTAATTGTATAACTGAATCACTCTGCTGTACAACTGAAACTAACACAACATTGTAAATCAACTATACACCAACAATTTTTGCTTTTAAAAAGAACAGGCCAGGGGACATGGAACCTCTAGGTTCTCTGGACATCTGTTTGTACAGTAGGACCAGTGGGTGGGAGCACAGCACTGGTGGCTGGGATACAGGTTAGGGTTGCCATATTTAGCGAATAAAAATACAGTACACCTGAGTAAATTTGAGTTTCATATAAACAGCAAATAATCTCTTAGTATACATTTGTCCTAAATATTGCATGAGATATAATCTATCAATAACAATACATTGTTTACTTGAAATTACAATCTAACTCTCTTCTACATTTTATCTTGCACCCTTAAGACAGGTGGCAAAATGGATTTGGCACAGGGAAAAAACTAGAAGAGTTCATGAGGCCTTGATTTCTTGTAGAGTTGACAGTGCTTGTTGGAGCTGAAAGGCATATGGGAAATGGAGGGGACAGGAACTCTTAAAGGTGTTTTGTGGGTTATTAATTGCAGCATTTTAAATGTTTTTTGAAATGTTTGAGTAAAATTCAGAATTACATTTTGAATTGTAATTGATTGCTGAGTTATATTTCTTTGAGTATGATACCACTCTGAGACTGAATCACAATTCTGAGTGTGATTTTCTTGCCTCTCCAGATGGAATTGGGCTACCCAAGAGTGGTTTCTGGGATGACCTTCTATTTTTGGAGAATCATAGAAGGGGAAACGAGAGTATTTTGCTATTTGCCTAGGCACTCTGAATGCCGTCCTCCTTTTCCGTTCACTCCACATTTCTACCCCTGCCACAAACTTGGAACAGTGTGCATGGTCTATTTATTCAGTGCAAAAGGAAAATTTTAATCTCATTTCCATTCCTCCTATTTGGAAACTTAACAGAGAAAGCAATTAGTATAAAAACACCAGGCATGACACTCGGGTGATTACTCACTAGCAGGATTTTTTATTACAAGATGGGATCTGGAATAGCTATTTGGCCAAGGTCTGAAATTCACAAATGTATATTAAAAATTTAAAGCACCTGAATTCTTATAAACATGTTTTGGCACTTCCTAATTTTCAATATACATGGAACTTCAAAAAATAGAAACAGTTAAAAAAAAAAGTCTCAGGATTCCCTTCATTTCCAATTGGCTCTGCTCAATGATAATGAAAAAAGATCATATATAATTTAAGTCTTTGTGTACACAATAGTCTACAGCTTGCAAAAGTCTTAGGTGTAACTCTTCATGTGTATATTATTCCACAATTCACAAAGCCTTTTCATATTTAGTTCCATATCATTGGGTTCCCATAATAGTTCAGTAGCGTAAGCATAGCACAGATGCACAAATTAAGGAGTTAAGCTTTTTGCTCTTGGTTATATAGTAAATAGGTGGCAGAATCCAAACAAGGACCCAGTTGTTTACTTCCTAGTTGATTTTCCCTTTGTTCCACACACTTTTGGGTTCCAGCATAAGAAAAATAACTTATTTTAATACTCACTTTCTGACTTCTAGCTCCATTTGACAATTGTAGACTTAGATATTGGATAATTGAATTTTAATTGTTCCATTATTTTAAAGACTCCTCTTCACAACAGAGGGCCATTTTCAAAAACATTCATGAAAATGACACACATCACAAGTAAAGCATTTGCTGGCCATTTACTCTTCAGAATATTTTTAAGACCTTTGCTTCATTATGAAATATCAAGCCAATGCTGAATGCCATTCAAAATGAAAAGTTCATCATTTTTCTGGCCCTGCTATCTTCAGAATAATAGAAAGCAAGAATGATGCAGAAATTGCATAAACTTATCTAAGGAATTCACCTGTTTTTCATATTTTAATGTCACTTATCATGACTTCAGAAAGCGAAAGACTTCACCAATGGTATGGGTGTTTTTCTAGAGCAAACTTTTTAGTTTGGCAAAGAGAGTTTTAAGGAAATAAAATAATAAATTAACAAAATTCTCCTGAAGAAATAATGAAATTTTTCCAAAGAGCAGGTCCTGCCTTTAAAATTATTTTCATATTTGCATTTCAATCTGAATTCTCATTGGCATGTTAAAAGCTAGTGAGTGATGATTCCAGCTCATGGCAGTGGGTCTCTGGTTACCAGCATTTTAGAACATCATCTGTCACTGCCAGGAAAGAGACAGGTTCTTACGTGCTAGCCCACAAATCTAGGATTAGAGCCCTCTGAGTTCTTATCCACTGAATTAAGGCTAACCTCTTTAGATAGAGGGTCAAACCCCACTCATTATTTAGTTCCCAGCCAGTGGGAACAGGGATAAGGTGGTAAAGAGCTGCTATAGAATTAATCAACATTAATGGTAGCTGATTGAAGTGGGTGAAATGTAGCAGAGGGGTTGTGGAATGTGAGTTGATTATGTTGAGCATAGGATAAACAAATCACTGGATTCCAAATTTGAACTTTAATATTGTGATGTGGTAGGATGAAGGAAAACTATTAAATTCCTGTCCTATCAGTATCAGTCTTGACTGATCCTTGTAGTAGATAAATAGATCTCCATTTCTTAGGAAAAGCATATATGTACTTTAAATGCATTCCTAGCTTTAAATTTGGCCCCAGTCCTCTATTGAAATATCCACTTAGTCATCAGAATGTTACCAAGGAAGGAAACAAGGTATTATATTCTTTTCCTCATTATCGAAAGGATAATAGTGATGCCCAATATATCATGGATAGAGGAGGAAATTGGATTCTATTCCTAATCCATTGTTAATGACTTAACTTCACAAAATACTTCATCTTCATTATACCTATTTTTGTATTAATTGTGGAAGCAATGAGGTAAGTCTTCCTGTGAGAACCAATTATCCTACATGACACCTTTTAATTCTATAATTCACTGATTCTCCTGAAGTTGAGAATTTGAAACCAAGTTTGGCAGTGAGCAGTTAATGATAATTGTCTTAGCTTCATGGCTATGGTGAACAGCTTGGAAATATTCAAGAATAGAATAGGAGGTAATCATCATAACCTATGATATAAATGTTTATTTGATTTTAAGGACTAGGCCAGCCAATAACTCTGGTTTATACTTCAAATATTTATTGAGCACTTATTTTGTGATAGGCACTTGTCTGATTGTATATACAAGTTTTGTAGTGAGGAGAGGAATAAAAAGCACCTGCTTGAATTGAGTTGAACCATGTGAAAAAAGATCAAGAAGATTGGAATCAATCAGCTGTTAATTGGTTATTTCAGAATAACTGAATGCAACCAGTTTACTTAAAAGCACAAACACTGTGAAGGTCAACTGCTTGATAGAAATGGCCCACTTCTTATTCTTTATATCATTCCTTTATATTCAAAACAGAGCAGGAAAATGTCCTTTTGACCAAATTACAAGATATAAAATCAGAGTCTTAAAGTTTCTGATGATTTTTGTAAAACATATGCCATACATAAATATTCTGTCTCAATGGGAATCATGTTTTAAGCTAAAATGCTTCATTTTTTTTTGTTTGCATTTGAAGATTTTATTCCAAAAGAATACATTGTTAGTATTCTTTTTTTCCCAGACCAGAAGGTGATATACTGATTCAAATAAAAGAATTTCTTCTCTGATAGTTTAACTTTTTTTCAGTGTATTGATGTGTTTATTTAATTTAATTTATTTTGTGATTTTTATTTTTTTCCATTATAGTTGATTTACAGTGTTCTGTCAAATTCTACTGTACAGCAAAGTGACCCAGTCTTAAGTATGTGTGTGTATATATATATGTATATATATATAGATAGATATATTCTTTTTCTCACATTGTCCTCTGTCATGTTCCATCACAAGTGACTAGATATTGCTCCCTGTGCAATACAGTAGGGTGTCATTGCTTATCTACTCCAAATGCAACAGTTTGCATCTATTAACCCCAGACTCCCAGTCCATCCCACTCCCTCCCCGTCCCCTTTGGCAGTCACAAGTCTGTTCTCCAAGTCCATGATTTCTTTTCTGTGGAAAGGCTCATTTTGGCCTTATATTAGATTCCAGATATAAGTGATATCATACGGTATTTGTCTTTCCCTTTCTGATTTCACTCAGGATGAGAGTCTCTAGTTCCATCCATGTTGCTGCCAATGGCATTATTTTGTTCTGTTTTATGGGTAAGTGGTATTCCATTGTGTATATATACCGCATCTTCTTAATCCATTCATCTGTCAATGGACATTTAGGTTGTTTCCATGTCATGGCTATTGTAAATAGTGCTGCAACGAACATACGGGTACATGTGTCTATTTCAAGGAAAGTTTTGTCCAGATATATGCCCAAGAGTGAGATTGCTGGGTCATATGGTAGTTCTATGTATAGTTTTCTAAGGTACCTCCATACTGTTTTCCATAGTGGTTGTACGAATTTACATTCCCACCAACAGTGTAGGAGGTTTTCCTTTTTTCCACACCCTTTCTAGAATTTGTTATTTGCTTATCTTTTAATGATAGCCATTCTGGCAGGTGTGAGGTGGTACCTCATAGTAGTTCATTTGTATTTCTCTAATAATCAGTGATGTTGAGCATTTATGTGCTTGTTGACCATCTGCATATCTTCCTTGGAGAAATGTCTATTCAGGTCTTTTGCCCATTTTTCAATTGGGTTTTTGGTTTTTTTGCTGTTAAGTTGTATAAGTTATTTGTATATTTTAGAGATTAAGCCCTTGTCTATTGAAATAAAAGGTATCAAAATTGGAAGAGAAGAGGTAAAATTGTCACTGTGTGCAGATGACATGACATATATATATATATATATATATATATATATATAGCAAACCCAAAGGACTCCACACAAAAAGTATTCAAACTGATTAATGAATTCAGCAAAGTAGCAGAATATAAGATTAACATTCAGAAATTGGTTACATTTCTGTATACTAACAATGAAATATTAGAAAAGGAATATAAAATACAATACCTTTTAAAATCACACCCCCCAAAAATTAAATACCTAGGAATAAACCTGACCAAGGAGGTGAAAAACCTATATACTGAGAACTATAAAACATCAGTCAAGGAAATTAAAGAGGATTCAAAGAAATGGAGAGATATTCCACGCTCCTGGGTTGGAAGAATTAATATTGTAAAAATGGCCGTACTACCCAAAGAAATCTACAGATTCAATGCAATCCCTATCAAATTACCCATGACATTTTTCAAAAACTAGAACAAACAGCCCAAAAATTTATATGGAACCACAAAAGACCCAGAATCGCCAAAGCAATCCTGAGAAACAAAAACCAAGCAGGAGGCATAACTCTCCCAGACTTCAGGCAATATTACAAAGCTACAGTAATTAAGACAGTGTGACACTGGTACCAAAACAGACATACAGACCAATGGAACAGAATAGAGAACCCAGAAATAAACCCAGACACCTATGGTCAGTTAATCTTCGACAAAGGAAGCAAGAATACAAAATGGGGAAAAGACAATCTTTTCAGCAAATGGTACTGGGAAACCTGGAAAGCCAGATGTAAATCAAGGAAACTGGAACACACCCTCATACCATGCACAGAAATAAACTCAAAACGGCTTAAAGACTTAAATGTAAGACAAGACACCATCAAACTCCTAGAAAAGAACATAGGCACAACATTCTCTGACATCAACCTTACAAATGTTTTCTTATGTCAGTCTCCCAAGGCAACAGAAATAAAAGCAAAAATAAACCAATGGGACCTAATCAAACTAGCAAGCTTTTGCACACAAAGAAAACCATTAAAAAAAAAAAAAGGCAACCTATGGAATGGGAAAAAATAGTTTCAAATGATGCAACTGAAATGCTTCATTACATTTGAATTTGCTTATTGTGAAAGTATAATTTTCCGATTGGAATACTGAAGTTAGTGTATGGAAATAAAGATAGATCCCCAAGTGACCAAACAAACTGATTTAGGGCCTACTTTGAGTTTAGCACTCTAGGTACTGCATACTGGAGGGGATAACTTTCCTTACTGGTGTTTTACAATGGCCAGTTAAATAAAGTATCTGGGCTGGTATTTATTATGTTTTCAGATAATGGAGAGAAAAATCACTGTTCTATTTAATAGAGGAAAGAAGTACAATTAACTTTGAAAGTGTTTCCTTTTGACAACTCGATTTATTTCTGAGAAAAAAAAAATTAAGAGGCTGCAGGTAATGATTCTAACAGGCATCTGTCATATATCTTACTAGGAAGAGTTCATTGGGCTGGACCTAGGAGTTGAGCATCAAAGAGGATCCAGAATATATCCTTGCTAGAAAAGAAACAGAACCTTAGGTTGTAGAAGGGCATTCAGAGCTCATTTTTCTTATGTCATTTCACAGTTTAGGAAAATTGAGATCCAAGGGGAGAAAAAGACTTGTCTGAGATAATCAGCAGATCAGTTAGTAGGATAGTTGGACTAGAACCTGAACTTCTGCTCCCTAGTCCAGTACTCTTTTACCCAACACGTAGCAATAATATCCAGATAAATTTGATCAGTGTGCTAAGCTCTTCTGGCTTGTTGAAGAAATGATACTATGCTCTGTGACTTATAACATCTGTATATTATTTATTCTTTAAGAACTCTTCAACTAGTCATTTTTACATTTAGAATGACTGGCTCAGTGTGTGCTAGGTCAGAAAGTCACTGGAATGGGAAAATGCTAGAGAAGAAGGAAAAGGGTATGATCCCAATATTTGAAAAAGAAATGTCTTCTTTCTTTTGGATTGTGGCATTGGGAATTTATCAATAGAGGAAATATACACACTTGAGAAATCGTGTTCTCAAATCTCTTCTGCCATAGTCGTTCGTAAGGAAAATCCAATCTTAGGTTTCTAGACATTCCTCCGGATTACCAAAGAATTAGAAACCACCATGGTGCTCTGCTAGGTGCCAGGAGAATAAGTCCTTCAACTTTCCAGGCAAAGTTTTCCAGTAATGAAGAGGATATAAAATAATTCACTCTGATGAACATCAGCTAAGTATTCCTTCTCTGGATAATTGGCTTCCTGGAAGGTGAGTCAGAGCTCATTTAGCAGTCTAAGGCCCAGTGGGTCCTGGCCAAGGGAATATGAAATGTAACACATTTAGTGCTAAATTAAACATAGGATCCACAAGCTGAGAGCCCACATGAATCAGGACCATGAATCACAAAGCCTGTGCTGTTTATGGCAAATTGGCCCTGAAGACAAATAAAAAAAAAATCATTAATTTTCACGCTCTGCTCTTGATAGACTTTTTCATTTGAAGGCAATTACTATTATAATAGCAATAATGACACCTTATAATTTTACTTTGTAAAGTGCTTTCCTGTCTACTCCTGGTGGTTTTAATTTCTTTAAGATTAGAGGCAAAAACATGACTTTTTATAATTGATGCAAAATAACAATTCAAAGAAAAAACAAAGAGATAATAAATCTCCAATTCTATAGTGCCTAACCTAGAGGGATTATGTTTAAACTAGTATGAATGACATTTATCAAGTAGAATCCAGAATTTTTATGGGTTGTTTGTGGTGATGCTGGCTGAGAAAAGATAATCTGTAGCCTTGTGAATTGCGGCATAAAGGTTAAAAGTAACGTGTGTGTTTGTCAAGGGTACATCAGTTCACAAGTCACCAGTAACTGACTGCCTCCTAGTCAACTGTTACATGTGCTAAAGCCTGAAGATAAAATATTGAATAAGATATTGCTTATCCCTACGCCTTTGAGAGAAGAAGGGCACTCTCAGTTAAAAAAATAACAGAGCCAGACGCCTAGAGATATAAAACAGCATGGTTTATCTGAGGAAACACAAGATTCACTGTGGGCAGATCATAGAGTAAAAGAGGGTGGAGAGATTGAAGGAGTAACAAAAAATGAGTCTAGACCCTGATCTGGGAGAGACTTATGTGTTAGGCTGAGAGGTATACGAACCTCAAGCCTGAAGGCAAATGGGTGTCACTTAGGGGTTTTAAGATGGAGAGTGATATGACCTGATTTTTCTTTTGCAGAAAGTGACCTGTGAATGAGAGAATGGAAGGAGCCCAAGTCTGGAGATGATGATAATAATCCAGTGGCAAGATGATGAAGACTTGGCCTATGACAGTAGCAATGGAGATGAACAGGATGTACCTGGTAGGTAAAATCAGAAAATATTTATTATTGAATGAGGGAGGTGAAGGAAATAGAAGTGCCAAAGCATCAAGGTAACCAAGTAAGTGGTACTCTGTCCAAATATCAACTCTCTATCTTATCCCCAAATCTATGCACACCTTGGTCTACCCAGTCTCAGCAAAGGACAACTCCATCTTTCCAGTTACTCAGCTTCAAACTGTGAAATCATCCTTGACTTTTCTCGTGTCATTCTCCACATCCCATCTGTCAGGAAATTTTGTTGGTTCTACCTTCAAAGCATACACAGAATGTGATCATTTCTCACCAAATCCACTGCCTACGCCCTATTCCAGGCCATCATCATGTCTCGCCTGGGTTTCCTTGTCCCTACTCTCACCCCAAAGCATGTTCTCCAATAAATCATCCAGAGTGATTTATTTAAATATAAGTCAATCTAATCAAGCCATTTCTAAATTCCAGTTTACAAAAACACAAGGAATGAAGGAGTAAGTTAAACAACTCAAGAAAACAAACAGACAAAGCTCTTCAGGATAACTGGCTGAGGCTCTTCAATAAATTAGTGCCATGGGAAAAAAAAGGGTCAGGGTTGGAGAGCTTTCTACATAAAAAGGTACATAAGAAGTGTAACAATCAGGTGCAAATGTATGGTTCTTCATTTAATTCTGGTTTATAAACAAAACCGATATAAAAAATTATGGGGACAATTAGGTAAATATCAGCAGGGGACTAGAATTGTTAGCTTTGGTAGAAATGCTAATGCATATATTGATTTTGTTTTTTAAAGAGACTTATAATGATGTATTTCAGGATAAAACAATATTTATGCTTTAAAATGCTTCATCAAATAAAATATACGTGAAGCAAATATGACATAATGTTAACATTTGTTAATTCTAGATTATGGGTAGATGGATACTTACTGTGTCATTCCTCTTTCTTTTTTTTATATATATGTATTTTTTCTCCTTCCAGTTTTATTGAGATATAATTAAACATACGGCACTATATAAGTTAAAGGTGTACAGCATAGTGATTTGACATATATACATCATGAAATAGTTACCACAATAAGTTTAGTGACCATCCATCATCTCATATAGACAGAAAATAAAGGAAATACAAAAGACTTTTTCCTTATACTGAGAACTGTTAGGATTTACTCTAACAACCTTCCAGTATAACGGACAGCAGTGCTAACTATATTGATCATGTTGTACATTACTTCCCTAGCACTTATTCATCTTATAACTGGAAGTTTGTACATTTTGACTACTTTCATTCAATTCTCCCTCCCTCCACCGCCACCATCCCTCTGGTAACCATCAATCTGATCTCTTTTTCTATGAGTTTCTTTGTTCGTTCATTTGTTTTTAAAGTACAATTGACCTACAACACTGTTAGTTCCTAGTACACAACATAGTGATTTGATATTTCTATACATTTCACATATTTTTACTTTTTAAATTAAACATATATTTAAACATTTTTATAAGTGAAGAAAAGCGGGTCATATCTGGTATTCCTTAACCTCCCATCAGCTTCTCATCTCACTAAGAGTGTAAAATTCATCCATTTAACCATGATCTGACCCTTACTATCTCTCTAACCTCATTTTCTACCACTTTCTCTCTCACTCACTCTTTTCCAAGAATACGTATGTCTTTGCTGAGTACAGTCCTATCTCCTGGCCTTTACATCTGCTTTTCTAGTCGCCTGGATCACTCTTCTCTTAGATGTCCACATGGCTCAAACTTCTCTTTATTTGAGTTTCTATTTTACTTAATAGTGAAACCTTCCCAGACTACCCTTTAAAAATATCCCTTCTGTCAGTTCTCTTTATGCTTGTACCCTGGCTTTATTTTTCTTCTTAACATTCATTACGACCTGACATACAATGTTTTGTTTTTCTGTTTATTGTCTGCCTCTTCCCATTCACCCCAACACACACTAGGATACAAGTTCAATGTGAATAAGAGTTTGCCTGGTTTTTTTTTTTTTATTGCAATCTTCAATGAATGGACGCAGGTGGAATAACTATTTGTTGAATGAAATTATAAGCAGGAAAAGCTGGTTTGGTGCAAAGACTAAATTAATTGAGTTCAAGGTGTGTTGGCTTTGAGGATCTGTAGCATACTTAAGTGGAATAAAGTCTTGTTCTCTATTTAGCTTGGAGAAGTTGTAGTTTTAGATTTTGCAGTGAAAAGATAAGAGTAGTTTTGTTTGTTTGTTTGTTTTGCTGCACCCACGGCATGGAGAATTGCCTGGGCCAAGGACCTAACCCATGCCACAGTTGCGACCTATGCCATAGCTGCAGTAACGCCTGATCCTAACCCACTGCACCACAAAAGATAACTAATTTTGCATCTAGTAGTTTCTGTTTTTTCATTAAAGAAGGTAATGTCATCTACTAAAAACAGCACATAGATGAAAAATAAAATCATAGAATTTGATGATCTCTCATTTTGTGTGCTTTTCTAAGTGAAGTGACAGGAAGAGAACCAAATTTAATGTCTTTGAGAAAAGTCATATTTATGTGGCAAACAGACCAAGAGGAGGTCATATAAAAAGACAAAGAGGATATGAATAAAGATAAATGAAAACAATTAGGAGAATCTGATGTCATGTAAATTAATGGAAATAAGAGGTTTTTTTAAAAACTTTATTTAATTTATGTATAGTTGATGTACATTATGTAAGTCACAGGTGTACCATATAGTGATTCACAATTTTAAAGGTTATACTCCATTTGTAGGTATTATAAAATATTGGCTATATTCCCTGTATTGTGCAATATATCCTTGTAGCTTATTTTGTACATAGTAGTTTGTACTTCTTACTCCTCTACCCCTCTATTGCCTCTCCTCCCTTTCCTCTCTATCTGTGAGTCTGCCTTTTTTTTGTTATATTCACTAGTTTGTTGTATTTTTTAGATTCCATATATAAGTGATATCACTCAGTGTTTGTCTTTCTCTGACTGATTTATTTCACTTAGCATAATGCCCTCCAAGTCCATCCATGTTGCTGCAAATGGGAACTTGACTTTGTTTCCTTGTCTTGGCAACTGTGAATGTTGTTAGGCAACCTAAATATTTGTCCATTTACAGATGAATGGATAAAGATGATATGAAAAAATATATATATAATGGAATACTACTCAGCCATAAAAAGAATGAAATAATGACATTTGCAGCAACTTGGACAGTCCTGGGGGTTAACATACTAAGTAAAGTAAGTCAAGAAGAGGAAGACAAATACCATATGATATCACTTATATATCACTTAATCTAAAATATAGCATTAATGAACCTATCTACAAAACAGAAATAGACTCACAGACATATAGAACAGACCTGTGGTTGCCAAGGGGCAGGATGTGGAGGAAGGATGGACTGGGAGTTTGGGATTAACAGATGCAAGCTATTATATTTAGAATGGATAAACAACAAGGGCCTACTGTATAGCAAAGGGGACTATATTCAATACCTTGTAATAAACCATAATGGAAAAGAAAAAATTAAACTAATTAAATAATGCTGCCATGAACATTGGGGTGCATGTATCCTTTCAAATTAGTGTTTGTGGGTTTTTTGGGATATATACCCAGGAGTGGAATTGCTGGGTCATATGGTAGTTCTATTTTTAGTTTTCTGAGAAACCTCCATACTGTTTTTCATAGTGGCTGCACCGACCTACATTTTCACCAACAGTGTGTGAGGGTAGGGAAATAAGAGTTTTTAAAAGAGGTAGAGACCAAATGACCTAGTACTGGCCAGACAAAATAAAGATAGATAGTATCCACATATATGACATTATGAAGGCAAATGGAAAAATGTTAAGTGGAGTGTTGGAGGCTTACTTTCAAGAAAGAATAGAGATGTAGAAATAAATATGCAAAATAGGTTATTCTTTAAAGAAGCTTTGCTGAGAAGAGAACAAGTAACTTGGGCAGTGGGTCTGGCTACAGCTCAAATTGAGTGACTTTTCTTTAGGATTAGAAGGCATTTATACATGTTTATATGCTGAAAGAAAGAAATTAAAAATCAAATACTGAGAGAAAACATAAAGGAGCAAGTCTCAGGAAGAAACAACAGGTGTCACAAGTGGAGAGAGACTTTCGATAGAAGAGAGACATACAGCTGCTTCTGCATTAGGGAAGAAGAATGGATGGGTACAGAGAAAAATACATATGTGGATAACTGGGAAGATGAAGGAGTTCACCTCAGTGGACTCAATGTTGATGATATAGGAGTCTTTGCATGTGAGGGAGTTAGGAATTGGGTAGAAAACATGAGTAGACAGGCAAAGAATTGGAATAGTTACTGTGAGTAATAGGAATGAACTAATAATAGGTAAAGGGATTAAGATGCACTAGGAAGGATTAAACTGAGGTAAAAAAAATCATGGATTCATAGAAGCATTCATTCGCATAATTTTCTGAGATTTTCTTTACCAGGCCTCTGATTCTAAAAATAAGGAAGGTGTGCCAAGAATTTATAGGGCAGGTACAACAGCAGGGGGCAGTATTGCATTGCGGTTAGGAGTGAAAGTGTTAGTCATAGACATGGCTTTGGTTCCTGGCTCTGCTACTTACTAAGTATGTGAGTCTGGACAACCTACTTTACCCTCTCAGAAACTTAAGTTCTTCATCTTTAAAATAGAGGCAATAAAAGTAACTACCTCATAGGGTTGGTAAAATTAGATGGAAGAATCAATGTAAATTGCCTGACACTTAAAAACCTTCTTTAAATATTAACTAAACACAAAAGGAAACTCAAACAGGAGTGAGAAGGAGTCGAGAAGGCTGATGAAGCAGAAATTCATGGTAATGACCATGGGATCCAGGCAGCACTGGGAGGAAATTGAGACTCTGAGGGGCTGCTAAACTGGGAGCAAATAAAGGAATCGAGGGAAAAGAGTCCTTTAGTAAGGGCAAGGAGCAGTAATAAATGAAGTCAAAGGACTATGTAAAAGGTAACTCAGACTGGTATTAACATTCGAGATGTAAGAGATGGAACATTTCAATTATAAAACCCAAGTAGTGGTCTTAACACACTCAATATTGATGATATAGGTCTTTGAGAATGAGAGAGCTGGGCATTGAGAACTGCGTGACACTAAGGGATGCTTCCCCTTTTGCGAAAGGTTACCAGGTTCTGATCTTTCACCTTTGAGCCTTATTTTTCTGGAATGATGATGACGATGGTCCTCTCATGAAGGAATGATCATTCCATGTTACCTAAATTCTCATTAGATTTGCTGATAAATTACACATTAAATCTATTAATTTAGAATAATAAATAAAAATTACAAGAAATCTGATTTGTCCCTGTTGGCCAAATAAGCCCAGTGTTCTTCCAGAAGAGAGATTACAAGATCTAAAGGAAGCTTCGTGTGGACAGTATCCTATTGAGGAAGGATGCAGAAAGGTCATAAGCTCTGGTGACAAATAAGTGCTCCTTCCACTCCAAGTGTCCCCAAACCAGGTGTGAAGTGGTCAAGGCACTATCTCCCTGGACATAACTGGTGACGTTGACAAGGGCCACCTCCAATTATCCTTTTTCTGGACTCTGACATGATTGTTCTACAATTGGTACTTGTCATCACATCATCCTTCCTATTTTAATAGATTTGTAGAATCTGTTAACACTTCCAAGTTGCTAACTTATTTTACACTGATTGCATTTAAGCTTGGTTGTTCCTAGGAAGACACTTTAATCTTTATTTATTTATTTATTTATTTATTTATTTATGTCTTTTCTAGGGCCGCACCCGAGGCATGTGGAGGAGGTTCCCAGGCCAGGGGTCAAATCAGAGCTGTAGCTGCCGGCCTACACCACAGCCACAGGAATGCCAGATCCGAGCCACGTCTGCGGCATACACCACAGATCACGGCAATGCCGGATCCTTAACCCACTGAGTGAGGCCAGGGATTGAACCCGCAACCTCATGGTTCCTCGTCAGATTTGTTAACCACTGAGCCACGACGGGAACTCCAACACTTTAATCTTATGAGTAATATGTCATCCTATTGGATGGGTAACTTCAGGGAAGGTTTCCAATAGCCAGCTGCTTCCATTCACCGACAAATTTCAAGAAGAAAAGATTCCTTTTCAGATCCTTTCGTATTTTGTGCTTTTTACTCTTTCATGTCTACTTTGTTTCTACATCATCTTAGCTATTTTCAACCCCCTGAAGACTGTTCATAAACCAATCAAATGTCTATAAGTAGAGTGCATACTGCTTATGATGTGCAGTTTTCCATAAAAGTCATTGTTTGCTTATTTCTTTCAAACGTCAAAACATAAAGCACCAAAGTTGTAAAATGTAAAATAAAGAAGTTTAAATTCTTAGATGTTCTTTACTAGATAGCTTTCACTGGGAAAGCCTTTTTGCAGATAATATATCAATTAACACCAGATCATCAAATCATCAGAGATAGCCTCAGACAATTTTATTTTGTACTCAATGAAAAAATCCACAGAAGTTAAGTCCCTTTCTCAAGATCAGTTGCAATTCAGGACAATCAGGACTGTGCCTTTGGCTGTTAAAGTTTTGTATGGGGGAACTTATAACTCTCACCCCTTCAAATCTGTGCCATCTAACTTTATACGGAAAATCAATCCTTGATCGATGTCATCTAGTGAATGTACATTAGAAAAAAATCAAGCTATCAGTCATCTTGAACATTGTAAATATTAACAGCCACAAACTCACTTTTAAAGGAGTCTGAGAAAAAGCAGGTAAAAGATGTAGATGCACTAACATATGTATCACACATCATTTTGTTGCTTTGAAAACACATGTGTACACATTTCATTATGTCCAAACCAGAAGACAAGAGAATCTGCACAGGCTACATAGATTTTTGCACAAATCCAATATTTAGGAGTAATGAATAAAGGTAACTGTATTTGCTCCAGATGTATACAGAAGTTTTGCTCACATGAATTTTGATTGAATTAGTCATTCTGGATGTGCCTGATAAATGACATAATCGATTATTTCACCAAAAAGAGTGTATCAAGATACCACTTAATTTTCTCTAACTGAAGAGGAGAAAAGTTTCTTCTTTTAATATAGTCATTTTAATCCTGTGTAGGTTATTGACCTTAAAAAGAAACCAACTCTGCAGCCTTCTTGGTACCAGCAGAGGGCGCACAAAGACAAGTTGTGAAACTGTAGCACAGGAACATGAGGGCTTTGGAGGGGGTGGGAGGCGCTCAGGAATGTACATCACTTGAAAGAAAGACAGCAGCAAAAATAATTGCCAAAAAAGTGCAGAGATGACATAAACGAAGCCAAGTTTGGGAATCTATTAAAAGGGTCATTTTTCAACACCCACGTTTACCCCTCCCACTTCCATCTGCTGATTAAAATGAATTCAACAAGGTAATGTTAACATCCTTTTTCAGACATATGGGAGGAGTAGCTAAGCAGTTTTGGAACCTTTCTGCTTGATTATCTTAACCATTAATCCAAAAAAACCTTAAAGTTTTGCTCTTATAAGATCCAATTAATTAATTACAAATTATTTTGACATTGGTTTTACCACACAGTGATTCTTTACATTTTAATGCTCATGTACTTCTATTTTAAGAGGTTTCTCTTCTCCTGAGTATACATTTACTCATAAGCTAGATCTAAATAAATTCTATAGCTATGTGTACATGGATTCCTAACTTGAACCATTTTTTGGGTAAACTTGATAACTCATGTCCTTCCATGCATTAATTTATCCCACATATGTTTATTCAGGACCTGTGGTGTCCTAGATACAGTGCTAGGACCTAGGGACCTACCAGGAATATGACAAAGAACCTTAGAGTCTAGTGGGGTTAACAGGAAATAACCAAAAAGTAAGATGATTTCAGAGCAGTCCTGTTAAGAAATTCAGACAATGTGAAAGAGTGGCCAGGGTGGGAGAGGAAACATGTCTCTCTGAGGGAGGTACAAAAGGCATGGCTGTGTTCCAATAAAACTTTACTTACAAAAACAGACCCATGAAAGGGGAAAAGCCTTTCAGGCGAAGGGAATGGCAAAGTCACAAGACCTAAATTAGGGATGTGTTTGGTGTTTTCTAGAAGCTAAATGTCCCTTGTGGCTATTGTATACTGAGCAAGGAAAAAGTGATACCAGCTTAAGTCAGAGAGGTAAACAGTGGTCAGATCACAGAGGGCCTTGTAGGGCATAATAAGTCTGAATTTGATTCTAAATATGGGGCGATACTGTTGGAGGATTTTAAGCAGGTGAGTAACGTTATCTGATACGCATTAAAAAGATAAACTCCAGCTTCTATGTGAGACATGGATTGCGGTGACAAAGAGCAGAAATGGAAGACTAGTTACTACCTGGTCCAAAAGTGAGATGATGGAAGCTTTGATGGGGGTAATAACAGTGGAGACTGACATCAGTGGATGGATTCAGCATGTGTTTTGCAGATAGAACCAGTAGCAATTACTGATGGGCAAAGGGGGAATCCAGGGTTTTTGGCTTGAACTGCTGAGTAGGTGATGATGTTATTCACTGAACTGGGGGGAGATTAGGAGAGAAGCAGGATTTGGGGGAGGCTAGATATCAGAATTTTTGTCCTGAACATAAAGTTTAGCTGCCTGTCAGACATGGTAGGAGGCAATTGGAGATACAAAACTGGAACCAGGAGCACAAGTCAAGTTTAAAGATACAAGTCATTAGACAGTATCAAAGCCATGTAATTGATGAGCTCGCCTAGGGATAATGTGTCAGAGAAGAGGTCTAGTGCCAAGCCCTGGGGCCCTTAGTATTTAGATGTTGAACAGAGAAGGAGAAGCAGAAAAGGAAACTAAAAAGAAGTGGCCAGTGAGGTAAGAGGAAATCCAGGAGGGTGGACGCTTCCTGGCATTTAAATGGAAAATGTTCCAAGTTTAGAGAGAAGCAGTAAGTGCTCAGTCAGTTCCAGTTACTGGTCAAGTAGGTAGCAAGCAGGGAAACCGAAACCAGAGGTCAAGACCTACTGTGCCTCTTAAGTGGGAAAACATAGAGAGTATCATTAGCACCAAATTATGATTGTAATTTAAATATATATATAATAATTTTAATACTTTGTAGGCTGTGTTGTACACTCAACTCGTAATGTTTTATTTTAATTGTCTTAATTGTTTTCACATTTGTTCCCAGTGACAAGGTAGTGTTCTTAATTAGAGAATGCCTAGTGTTGTTTTTTCCATAAGGCTTTTTTCTTTTTTCTTTTTTTTTTTTTTTTGTCTTTTGTCCTTTTAGGGCCACACCTGCAGCATATGGAGGTTCCCAGGCTAGGGGTCAAATCGGAGCTGTAGCCATCGGCCTACACCACAGCCACAGCAACGTGGGATCCAAGCCGCGTCTGCAGCCTACACCACAGCTCACGGGAACGCCAGATCCTTAACCCACTGAGCAAGGCCAGGAATCGAACTCACAACCTCATGGTTCCTAGTCGGATTCGTTAACCACTGAGCCACGACAGGAATTCCTTTTCCATAAGATTTGCTTCAGCTTCCTTCTCAATTTTCTGTTATCATCTCTAACCTGGAATGAAATCACACAAAACCTTATTTCAAAACCTAAGTGCTGAAATATATGATGCCTCAATCTCTTGAATAAATGAGAAGAGGGGATAAGAGACCACAGCAGGTGTCAGTGAAATTCCTAGCAGGAAAATGGTATTGTTCTGGATGCATGAAGAGACATAAAAACTGAGACAGACCTGTTCTTTTTCTGGCATCAAGAGAGATTCTCCTGGCAAAGGTCAAGATCTGTGGTTGTGTCTGAGAATTCCAGTTTCAGTGTTTCTACTGTTACTATGAGGCTCCACAAATTGACACTTTTGCCTCCGTATTAAAAAGAAGCACTGTGTCTGAAGAAATTCAGCTGTCTAGTGCACAAAGGAAAAAATAAACTAGAGAGAATAGACATGTTTGCAAAAGTTATGTTCCTATAGGGGAAAAAATCTAACAACATTTTTAAAAGTCTTTTGGACTTTTCCACTGGAGAATCCTTTAAGGAATCCCGTCTCGTGAGGTAAGCTTTTGGCTCATACTTTTTAGCTTAGCACGCAAGGTTCTGTATGAGCAGGCACCCACAACCTCTCCAGTCCCTTCTCTTCTTCTTCTTCTTCTTCTTTTTTTTTTTTTTTTTTTTGGTCTCTTTAGGGCCGCACCTGCGGCATATGGAAGTTCCCAAGCTAAGGGTCCAATCGGAGCTGTAGCCGCCAGCCTACGCCACAGCCATAGCAACGCCAGATCCGAGCTGTGTCTGCAACCTACACCACAGCCTACGCCACAGCTCACAGCAATGCCAGATCCTTAACCCACTGAGTGAAGCCAGGGATCAAACCCACAACCTCATGGATCCTAGTCAGGTTCGTTAACTGCTGAGCCATGAAGGGACTACCTCTCAGCACTTCTTCATATGCACCCTCTACGCAGTCATCTTGAACCTCTTGCAGTTTCATGAATATACTATTCTTTCTCTCTTGCATCTTGGGATTTTGAGCATCTACTATTTTGTTTTGCTCTAATGCCTATCTCTACCATCTCACCCCCACTAATGCTACTACCTTATATTTAGCTAAACCCTATTTATTCCTCAAAGCTTAACTCATATTGAATGTCCTTCAGGAAGTTTCTCTTGACAGTCACCAGGGCATTCCCACTATGTGACTCTCATAGCAGTTATCATGTTATATTGAAATTGCCTGATTTCTTACATGTTTCTAAATAATGATATCCTTAAAAACAGAGGCCATATTTGGTCCCTGTCCATGATTCCAGACCATAAAATAGACTTGGAGCAGAATAAGTACTCAAAAAATTTATTTCAAACAGATGAATAAAGTCTTATCAGTTGATTCTACACCTTTCTGCATATGGAGGTTCCCAGGCTAGGGGTCCAATCGGAGCTGTAGCCACCGGCCTACGCCAGAGCCACAGCAATGCGGGATCCGAGCCGCGTCTGCAACCTACACCACAGCTCACGGCAACGCCGGATCGTTAGCCCGCTGAGCAAGGGCAGGGACCGAACCCGCAACCTCATGGTTCCTAGTCGGATTCGTTAACCACTGCGCCACGACGGGAACTCCCATAAGAGTTCTTTATTCTGAATACTAGGTCTTTTTTTTTTTTGTCTTTTTATCATTTCTAGGGCTGCTCCCATGGCATATGGAGGTTCCTAGGCTAGGGGTCTAATCAGAGCTGCAGCTGCCGGCCTACACCACAGCCACAGCAATGCGGGATCTGAGCCCCGTCTGCAACCTACACCACAGTTCATGGCAATGCCAGTTCCTTAACCCACTGAGCAAGGCTAGGGATCTAACCTGCAACCTCATGGTTCCTAGTTGGATTCATTAACCACTGAGCCACGGCGGGAACTCCCTGAATACCAGGTCTTTGTCAAATGTATTGCAAATATTTTCTCCCACTCTGTGTTGACTTTTTACTTTCCTGATGGTATCCTCTCAAGCACCTTAGAAAAATATTTTTGACAAAGTGCAGTTTATCTATATTTTTCTTTTGTCACTTGTCATTTTGGTGTCATATCAAAGAAATCATTGCTGAATTTGAGGTCAAGAAACTAACCTGTATGTTTCCTTCTAAGAGATTTAAAGTTTTAGCTTTACACTTTGGCCTTTGATCCATTTTGAGTTAACTTTGTTTATAATATAAAGTAGGGGTCCAAATTCATTCCTTTGCATGTGGCTATCTAGTTGTCCCAGCATCATTTGTTGAAAAGATTATTCTTTTCATCATTAAATAGCCTCAGTACTCTTGTCAATAATCAATCAATTTACCAAAGATGAATGAGTTTATTTCTGGACAGTAAGTTCTGTTCCATTAATGTATACATCTATTCTTATGCCAGTATCAGACTGTTTTGATTATTATAGCTTTATAGTAATTTTGAAATCAGGAAGGATGAATCCTTCAACTTTCTTCTTTTTCAAGATTGTTTTGGTTATCAAGATCCCTTATGGTTTGCATAGGAATTTTAGGATCAGATTTTGACAGATACTGCACTGAATCTATAGATCAATTTGTGGAGTGTCACAAATGTAACAATACTAAGTCTTCTGATCTATGAACATGGGATAGGTTTTCATTTATTTAGGTCTTCTTTAATTTTTTTCAACAATGTTTTGTTTTCAGATTGTTTTTCATGGTACTATATTCTATTTGAACTTAGACAGGAGTTTAGACTTAATATGCTAAGCAATAGCAGGTTATTGTAGGCTCAAAGTGGAATATAACCAAAAAATAGCATTTCTGGAAGCTATGGAAATATGCTGCCTGGATCTCTCTTTAAGAAAGAATTTGCCATTCAGCTACAAGGAGTGCATTTATCTGAACGCCTCCACCTATTAGCACATTTGGGTTCTGCCTCATCCATGCTCTTCATGGGCATCCCCTACTCAGTGACTGAGAACAGTAGAGGTATTAGGACCTAGCCATTTCTCCGCATTGTGAGGTTCCTATGGGAAATTTTTGTTTTAGAGTTCTCCACTGGGTTGAATGAAGCTTTGTGAGATCTCAACCTCAGTCTGAGACCTCTTTCCAATCCTACTTCTGTCCCTTTTCCTTTCACAAGGATCATATCAGCATCATAGTCTGAAATATTTCCCTGCTTGCTCTTCCTTTTTCTTCACAGGCATTACTGCCAATAAACTTTTGCACTCCTAATTCTGTTTCAGCATCTGCTTCCCAGCAAGAGCCCAACTCACACACAACTTAAGCCCTATTTCCATTTTGGGTGAAGAAAAGGAAATAATTAAAGGATTTTTAGAGATAAACAAGCTCTCATAAAATCTACTCTTTTTGGAGTCTAATAAAGCCCCAGTTAGGATAACACTCTTATAGATAATGAAAGTCAATTTAGTTATGCCATAGTTTGAAGGGTGACAGATTATAAATATAAACAGGCACTTATTGGTGCCAATTTGCTGCCAAATATCAATTGTAGATCAGATTCCCTTACAAATGGTGCAAATTGGTCTAGGAAATGTTTTGTAAACAAATACTTAGCCCTTCACTCAACAAATCTAGCACTTACCTGGCACTTAAACATACTGATGAAAAGTGAGGGGAAATCCATCCAGATATTTGGTGTAAGGCAGCCAAGCACAAAGTTAAGTGCAGAATTGAGATGATCATCTGCTTAATTTCGGCCACTAAAACTGTCACCAGAGACATTTAACTAATTGAGTTATTGGGCTTCATGGGATAGAAAGAACCTAGAGATCATCAGGCAGGATATATACTCTCTATCACCAAACAGGAGCAGAAACGGAAGCCCAAAGGGAGCAAATGACTTGCCCAAGGTCACACAACAGTCTAGTAGTTAAGCTAGGATTGGAACCAAAATCCTCCTACTGACAGAGCTCCTTCCCTCTCATTTCTGTCATCACACACTTGTAGTGTCACTGATTCTGGCACATTCCTGTCATCAGGGAGCTGAATCCAATAAAGTACACCGATCTTCAGTTTTTACCCTTTCCACTGAGCTCACATACAACTCAACAGAAAATCTTATTTTTCCATATTCAAGGATTATCTTTGATATGTGGCAGAGTGGAAATCCACTGGAGGTTACACAATTTTGAGTGTTCAACTCCACAGCAAGAGAAAGCCTTAAGCAACACCATCTGATTATGCAACTTTGCTGTTGTGGAGAATTAATCAGATTCATCCTAGAGGCTCATCTGCTGCATGACACATTCATTCCTTGATATTGAAACTCCATAACAAAGTTAAACATGAGATTTACTCTTGACTTCTTCTGCTAGTAATTTCTAATTTTATTAAACCCCTAAACTCCAGAAGTTGAAAGTGTGTTGGTTAATAATCTTCAATTTTCCTAAATGTTTCATAGTCCTGCTTTCTGGCTCCAAGATGTCAATTCTCTGGCAAGAAAGGTCAGCTCCTGGAAGGACAGCAAATTTATTGTTACCTTCATAGGAAAAATAAAAGATAGCAGGTGCAAAAGAATGAGGTGCAATTGGACGTTTCTCCCAAAACACCAGGTTTGGTGATAATTGTATCTTTTGGTGATTCAGTAGCTGGCAATTTCTCTTTGTCATTCTTTAACTCATGTTCCAACAATTTATCAGGAGTGCAAAGCTCTATGAAGTACCAAGCTATTGGCCAATCCTGGCTACAGAAAATCCTATGACAGATGGAAGGATTTAGCTTGATTCCTCTGTGCCCTCTCCTTGTCATTTTTGATTGTTATCTCTGAGGATGATCTTTTGGTTTGAGATTGGCACTGCCTTGAACTAGTGAAACCCAGGAAACTTGGCAGAGTTATACAGGCAGAAGCAGTAGTGGCTACAGCTAATCAGGGCTATAAAAGGGTGTAAAGACCATAGAGATTTATTTTGGTAGCCCCCTTTGATGTAAATAACAATTCTGGGGATGTGTAGGTTGGTATATGCTCCTATGTCAAATTTTCCTATAGCAGAATCAAGTTTAAATGAATTGCAATGGTAGTTTGCAAGGAGAAACTATGATTATGGTGGTTTGTAACCAAAGGCAACATTCATTTATTAATGTGTATGTATCAGATACTGGGCTAGACAATGGGATTCTAATACTAAATAAGACAGCAGAGGTATCTAACCATAGAGAACTTATGATTTAATGGGAAATAGAAACAAATAAACAGACAATTATAACACATTATACAGTGATGTGTCCTATTGGAGTGCCTAGAAAGGATTTAGGGATAATGAAAGGCTTCATAGAGGAAGTGATATCTAAGTTAAGACATAGGGAAGGTGAGAAGGGAGGGACAACACACTCTGTGCTCAGTAGGGAGAATGGTGTGTAAAAAAAAATTAAGAGAGTGAAGAACATGGAGAAAAGGCTTCCTAGATGAAAGAACTGAAAGAAGTGACCTATAGATGGAGCATGACATGTGAAGTAAGAAATGATAAGACTGAAAACTAGTTAATATTCTGAAGAAGAAGGCAGGACTTTAGTATCATAATGTGAATAGTTCTATTTCAAGGACACTTTATCTCTTTGCCTTATGTGGAACTCTGTACTAGGCACTCTGGGAGCCAGAGCTTTTAGTAATTATTATTGCAAAAATTTTTAAAGCATTTAACTCTATGAATAGTTGCTATTATCCTATCCCCATGTTGCATATGAGATTACTGTTGAATAAATGAGAGAAAAATATTGGGTTAGACAGCAAGTACCATGGATGTTCATAAAAAGAAAATGTCAGGAGTTCCTGTCGTGGTGCAGTGGTTAACGAATCCGACTAGGAACCATGAGGTTGCGGGTTTGATCCCTGCCCTTGCTCAGTGGGTTAAGGATCTGGTGTTGCCGTGAGCTGTGGTGTAGGTCACAGACGCGGCTCGGATCCCGCGTTGTTGTGGCTCTGGCGTAGGCCGGTGGCTACAGCTCCGATTCAACCCCTAGCCAGGGAACCTCCATGTGCCGCGAGAGCAGCCCAAGAAATGGCAAAAAAAAGACAATAAATAAATAAATAAGTAAATAAATAATAAATAAAAGAAAATGTCACAGGACTTAAGTGCTCCAAGAAGATAAAAGACCTTGAGATGAAAATACCAAATTGTAGAACCTCTATACTGTTTTCCATAGTGGAAACTAAAAACAGAACTACCATATGATCCAGTACCCCCACTCCTGGGCATATATCCAGACAAAACTATAATTCACAAAGATTCGTTCATCCCTGTGTTCATAGCAGCACTATTCACAATAGCCAAGACACGGCAACAACTTAAATGTCCATCGGCAGATAAATGGATTAAGAGGATGTGGTACCTATACAATAGAATACTACTCAGCCATAAAAAGAATGAAATAATGCCATTGGTAGCAACATGGATCCAACTAGAGATTATACTAAGTGAAGTAAGCCAGAAAGAGAAAGACAAATACCATATGATATTACTTATATGTGCAATCTAAAATATGGCACAAATGAACCTATCTACAAAACAGAAATAGACTCACCTAGAGAACAGACTTGTGGTTGCCAAGGGGGAGGGAGGAGGGATTAGGATGAACTGAGAGTTGGGGGTTAGTAGATGCAAACTATTACATTTAGAATAGATAAGCAATTAGGTCCTACTGTATAGCACAGGGAGCTTTATCCAATTTCCTGGGATAGAGCATGGTTGAAAATAATATAAAAAATGTATATATGGTTGAGTCACTTTGCTATACAGCAGAAATTGGCATTACATTGTAAATCAATTGTGCTTTAATAAAAAAAGTAGAAGGAATGAGATAAACAAAAATTAGGCAAACACAACAGAAATAATTGCTGCAGACAAAATCCACCAGTTGGTGCTAAAATTTGTGGATGAACATTTAAAAAGAAACAGGAAATGTTCATAGCTTTAAAATATTGCCTCCAAGATAGTCATTAATTATAATTGCAAAATACTAACTTTACAATGGAGAAGCCTTTATCAAGTGATCAAGGTTAACATAAGCAGTAATAAGCCATATCAGTATCATTTACCTGTAGTATGATGGCCTTTGAAGGGTACCTGACTTTTTTGGTATCCTCCTCAACAATGCATAATCTCAACTTAATAATAAAAAACATCCAAAAATCTAAATTGAGGAAAATTACACAAAATAATTGATGATTTCAAAGGTTATGAAAGGTTATGAAAGATAAAGAAAGATTGAAGAAACATCACAGATTGGAGGAGGAGAGGAACCATGACAACTAAATGCAAAGTAGAATCCTGGATTAGATCCTGGAACAGAAAATGGACATTATGGGAATATGTGAAATTAGAATAAAATCAGTAGTTTAGTTAGTAGTGTTGTTTTAGTATTAATTTCTTCATTTTTGTGAATTACGATGGCTATGCGATGTGTACTGTTAGAGGATGTTGGGTGTATGATGTATAGGAAATCTCTGTACTAAGTTGGCAACTTTTACATAACCCTAAAATTATTTCAAAATAAAGTTAAAAGTCAAAAAAAGAAAAAAGAAAATACAGAACTGTAAGAGAGAGGTCGGAGTTGGGTTTGTAACAATTGTCTTAGATAGACCACCCCCAAAAGGAATGACTGTTGCTAGAAACAAGCAGAGGCTGATGATTGAATCTTAGAAGGTTCATGGTTTACTAGAGAGTGAAAAAGAGAAACCATCAAATGAGACCAAGGAGGAAATTAACCTGCAGTGTCCTGGAGTGTAAAGGTGGGAGGAGAGTTCCCGTGGTGGCGCAGTGGAAATGAGTCCGACTAGGAACCATGAGGTTGCAGGTTTGATCCCTGGCTTTGCTCAGTGGGTTAGGGGCCAGCATTGCCATGAGCTGTAGTGTAGGTCGCAGATGTGGCTTGGACCCTGCACTGTTGTGGCTATGGGCTGGCAGCTGTAGCTCCAATTTGAACCCTAGCCTGGGAACCTCCATATGCTGCGGGTGCAGCCCTAAAAAGCAATAAATAAATAAATTAAATAAATATAAATAAAAATAAAAAATAAAATAATTAAAGGTGGGAGGAATTTCATGTGTGAAAGGGTGTGTCCGCTAAAACCTAAAGGAGGAAGTTACTGTGTCCTCCAATGCAGCTTTGCTTTTTCTTCTCATTCCTCCTTGAAATGTACTATGTAACGATGTAAATGTTGATAGTATTCTTGCAGTATATGAAAACTGAGATGCAGAAACATGATGTGTTGACAGGTATTGAAGACAACTCTTTGATGTAGTCAAATCTTAGAGATGTGTCAACATTTCTACAGCCAGATTTTTGGGCACATCACCAGATCATTTCTTTGCAAAAGTATTTGGCATTTTGAAAATAAAATTATTGATTTATTTCACAAGAAAGAAGAATCTTCTGCTCTCATAATTTCTTCTTCCCCCTCCAACAAGAGCCACTTCTCTTTAGTACAGAAACTCTGGCTCAATGGCATAAGCTTAGGATTCACAAAATGCTTCAGTTAAGGCCATTTGTAACTGCTAGTTATGTGTTCTTGCTAGAATTAGAACCCAGGAATGTGAAGTTCTAAATTGTGTGCTTTTCTTCTAGTGGGTCTCTTAATACAAATCAAATTAAGAAGAAATTAACCCTTGAAATAGCAGCTCCCTTGTCTTTATTCTTTCCCAAATGGTTAACATACACTTTAGATTTTTGAAGGGCCATGAAGTTTTAGTGAACAATTCCTACAATTCCTAACATATCATGAACCAGGCTGCTTGGACCAATGATCTTTGGTGCCACATACTAAACCACAGAAAGATAAGTCCAGAATATTACAATCCAAGTTTGTTTCTTTAACTCAATAAGCTACAATTTGTGGCTTGAGAAGCAGTAACTTATGTAAAGACATAAATATATGTTAACATTTCCCCATAACTTCAATGGCCGTGTCCCTACACACATGCCAACACTTGAAGGGTAAAGGGAATGTACACAATTTCAACTAGCCAAACCAATGGAATCTTTTTCAGATGTTTTATCTTCGTGTAGATATGGTCTGATAAAAAGATTTTCAGTGCAAAAAAAAAAAAAAAGTTAAAGATGCAGAATAGATGAGAACAAAAGAAGGCTAAAAGAATAAAAGAAAACCAAGAGAAGGGTGAGGCATTCTTTTTGTCTGTCTGGCCTTCAACTTAGGTGGCCACTGGAAAAGGTCAAGTTTCTTTCTCTAGACAAAAGTGAATCTGATTTAAATGGCAATATTGGATTTTTCAGATCACTGCAGAGTGGCAATCATGCTATTCAAATGATTCATTTCTTCTGTTGACTCCACTTTATTTTCTAATCTTTATATAACTGATTAGCAAAAGAAAATTCCTTAAACAATGAAAGGAACTTCAAACAAACACAGGGACTATTTGTTTTTCTCTGCCCATCGGCTGTAAACTTCACAGTCACCCTAGCTGGCCAGCTCTCAAAAATGCTCCACTAGTTACTGGGGGGAAGGAAGGAAGTTTAGGTTTATTTTCTAGGCTCCTCTTTCAATTAGAATGTTCCATAGGGGACATTGTCTACAGAGGGGGCACCCAGGGGGTAAGGGGATGGAGGTGTAATAGATGTTTAGTGTGTCCTCAGATTCCCACATCAGGAATGAGGCACCCTAACTAGAGTGTTAGCTGCTAAAATTTCCAAGCTGAGTTTCTCTGAGAAGCACCATCGGCCAAAGGAAATTGCCTTGCCCAATGTGACTCTTCCTCCCTAGGAAGAGCCCATATCCAGTGCCTGGCAATGTAGATGTACAAAGCCAGGACCCCTGATCCAGGTTCGAGACAACTCAAAAGGTGCATGCTAGCTCTAGAACCCCCCATAGGATCAGCTGAGGCCTCTGTTGCAACTGCATCTCCATAGTTCCTCTCTCTGCCAACTTCTGCTTCCTCTATTCCCTTACAGTGCTGTTCTACCTAAGAAAACACCTGCGCACAAATTTTCATCTCAGTCTGTTTATTGGGAGATTTGGCCTAAGACAGAGGGGGAAAGTAGAGGTATTGCCAGCTAGCAACAAAAGAAAGCCAATAAGGAGCTGATATTCCTCCTTTCTTTTGCTTTAGTGGTAAAATGCCACATTTGTGGCCAACTAATTTCAGCCGAGGAGTTGCTGAGACTTTACCAGTACAGGGTGGTTTCTGATCTATTTATACTTTGCCACATCTAGTGTGACTCAATTGGGATGAATGAAATACCTTCTGATATTTTAACTGAATTGACTAATCAATTCAGTTAAGATGTGGACTTGCTCAGCTGTGTACATAACAGTCAAAAAGAAAAGTGAGTAAAATTGGACTGGGGAATTTAAGAATAATGACTATAGACTTATGTGACTCATAAATTCGAAACTTCTTTTCTCAGTAGAGTGAGTGATTAAATAAAGGGCTGATGTACAGAGAAAAGGAATGTATTAATAGAGGTGCTGAGACAGGCATTATTGATTAGTTTGTAAGCTATTACCCTTGCACTTTCAAGTGATTCAGAATGACCAGTAAGGGACAGGAATATTTTGTGCCTCAGTTTGATCATTTTAAAACAAGGGATTTTGACAAGGTCACTGAGTTATAACCTTCTCACAACCAAAGACTCTTCTAAAAAATCCCTATCCTCACCCCCAATAATACCATGGACTCTATGATTTCAAATATTAAACCCACCATACAAACTGCTTTTTATTAAGTAATAATCTTCCTTATGTTTAAGTGATTTAAATATACAGGGATCTATCAGTAAGAACTTCTGATGAATGTGAGGTAACTAGTTAAACCGCCTTAAGCTCATAAACTTCCAGGCCAGAGCAAATGTGCTTGATGTTCTACTTAGCCTGTGCAGCTTTGTTTTGATAAGCTAGAGCTTCCAATGAAAAATAGATCCAGATATCCCATTATCATCTTAGAAAACCTATAGATATGAGCCCCAGGACATCAGAATGAAACATACTGTCTTACCTTGAAAATCCCTCTCAGGTCTAATGTTCTACATTTTATGAAATTTCCAAATTATGTTTCATTTTAGCAATTATTTTCACCCATTTTTGTTCAATTATGAAAAGTCACATCTGATTCCAAGCCTTCATAAATCCAAGAAGTAATTTCCTTGTCAATTGGTTATACAGAAAATTTTAGTATAATTTTTATAATTGTCTAATTAGAAGTGAGAATCAGAAGTTTGTTATGACAGCCTACAATACAGCTGGAATCAACAAAGTCACAGTGACCTCTACCTCTTATTATAATTTGCCATGGTAAATCCACAGGCCTCAGAAATCTGGGATTCATTTTTCTAGCAACATAACCAATGACTTCCAAGTGTATGAATTCCGCCCACAAAGCCGATTCTTTGCATATACAGCCGCATCTATTATCTGAATTCTATTTGCAATCCTACTTGCTTTCATGGGTTACTGTGTTTGTAAATGAAAAAGAAATGTCATCTATCATCCATTAGGATCAACATACATTTGTATAGACATGGAAAACATTTAGCTCTGACCTCACGGGAAAGTGATGGGGTAGGTTATTTGTGTTTATTGGCAGGACTGGTGCAATTTACTGGCATGCCTGAGGAGTTCCCAACCAATATGGAAAAGATGGCTTTATCATGCAGTGTCAGGGAGGCCTGGCTTTCCTTCGAGCTGCCTAGCTCCACACTACAAATCTCAGCCAGCATGTGAAAATTAAAATCTTACTTGATTCTAAATAACATTACACTTGGATGTCAGGAAAGTGGAAACATGCCACATGTTGAATAATGATGATATATTGATTACTCTCTCTTGAAAAAAAAATGACTGAAGGCACAGATGGACTGTGGAAGAATTTCTTAGGCTACTTTAAATATACTTCTACAGTGATAAAACATATATGACATTAAAATAGGGTGCATTTTGGATTCCTCTTGTTCTTGTTTACCTGAATTCA
Source organism: Sus scrofa (assembly GCF_054392235.1). NCBI lineage: Eukaryota > Metazoa > Chordata > Mammalia > Artiodactyla > Suidae > Sus > Sus scrofa. Next base: position 123,343,678 of record NC_139401.1, read on the forward strand.
TCAGATACTAATGGGCAGGGATTAATCAGTTCAGAAATGCATCCAATGCAATCAGATCACACATGCAGGTTCCTGCCATTTTGGAAGTTAGTTGACATCAATGCTTTGATTAATGGTTTTGCTACAATGCAGAAGTGGTGCAGAATGCTTTTTTGTGACTTTATAAGCGCCATCTCTGTTAAATTGCTTCTTGTCTAGGTCATTAGCTTTCTGGGAGACCATCACTGTCATTTAGACTCTATGAATTTAGTAATCTGGGATTTAGGATGACTTACAGCTAACAGAACTGTGATTCTCTGTGCTTGAAAAACATCCAGGCTCTTTCTTTACTTATTTATGTGGTGCTTGGAGGGCAGCCTTCTTATTCTGTTCTTAGGATTCAATCAGATAGCATTTCAGAGGCATTGGGGACCAGGCACCTTTTTAATTATATCACAGTCTCAGCAGAGGAAGGGGGAACAACTGTGGTGCACTGAAAGGCACACTGGAATGGGAGTCGAGAAAGCTGCTTTAGCAACAGTACTAACCTGCTCTCTGACTGAAGGCAACAGCTTCACTGTCTAGGGCACGGTTCTCTGATCTGTAAAGAGACAGGCCCAGAGGCTGGTTCCCTTTTCTTGAGAGTGTTCCGCGTATTAAAAACTAGGCAAATGCTTTAGTATATCATCTCACTTGGTCTTCACGACTACCCTAAGAGGTAGACACCAACATTCTTCCCATTTTACAAAAGAGGACGATGAGACTCAGAGAAACTACAGGTTTCAAACATTGCTCACCAGAACCCTAAGAGTTCAGAAGGGTGCCTCTGGAACCCTCAAGGTAGTGAGAGGGTAGATACCTTGAACTTCAATTTCAATCAAATCTGCTTTTTTTTTTTAATAGGCTGTATATTTTGAGCTTCCATATAACTTTTTCTTTGTATTCTAGATTTGGACAGAGAGAACACTGAAAATGTTTAGTAATCCCAAGGATGCAGTCTGTCTCCAACATTCCACACTATGTCCAGATACTACAAGAAAAATACGAAAAGGTAGGCATCTGCTGGATAGTATCATTAGAGAGCATCAATTTCTCACCTGAGTTTGAAATAGTCCATGTTGTTATTGCTCTTCCTATAGATACAGACAGTCCTGCGCTTCTATGACTCATGGTGTTTTGACTTGTACACAGAAAGCCAGGCAGGTCTGGACAGGGCCAGGGTGAAATGTACATGTGGAGTGGCTGGGTAAATTTATGCCTTTAATTCAGTTATCCTGGGCAAAGCAAAGCAGAATTCAGGAGTGTCCCTAATTTTCTTAAGTTACTTGAGGCAGAGGTGAGCTATTAAGCTTGCTCCACTTAGATGAGGCCTGGGCAGTCTCCAATTCCCCAGCTAATTAGGCAGCCCCTTTTGCCCTGTGGAAGTTTCCAATACTGCATACTGTCATAAATATGAATAGAGCACCCTATCTTGACTGTGAAATCAGTCAAAATTAGAGTTTGGTTTCACTTTAGCACTCTTTGCCATCCATCTCTGTCCAAGTTTATAGCTAAAGACAATGTAAAAGGAAAATCTCATAAGAGAATGAGATTTAAGGCCACCCAATCAACTTTAAGATGTTTTCCTTATCAATAAGGCTTTTTTTTTGAAAAGAATTAGGCAGGAGTTCCCCTTATGGCTCAATGGGTTAAGAACCCAACTAGTATCCATGAGGATTTGGGTTTGATCCCTGACCTCGCTCAGTAGGTTAAGGATCTGGCATTGCGGTGAGCTGTGGTGCAGGACGCAGATGCAGCTCAGATCTGGCGTTGCTGTGGCTGTGGTGTAGGCCGGCAGCTGTAGCTCCGATTGGACCCTTAGCCTGGGAACTTCCATATGCTGCACATGCTGCCCTAAAAAAAAAAAAAAAAAAAGGAAAGAAAGAAAGAAAACAAAAAAAAAAAAAAAAGGAGAAAAAAAAATAGGATTAGGCAAATGAAACCGCCCAATGATACAGAGTTTGTACCAAAGCTGGGAACATGACCTGGAACTACATCACTGTATTAATTCTTCCAAATAGGTAGTGGATTCTACTATCAGGAGCACCACTGTCTTTGTGACCCCCTAACACATCATGGCCCAGGATTCCTTTGCCCTCTCTTCCTCCCATGGCCCTACACTCCAACTATAAGAGTCTCCTCATTGGGCTTTCATAATAATCTTTTGCTGTTGGTGTCTTATAGTCTCCAGAGTGGTGTAACAACCATGTTTTCTCTTTTATTTCTCCAACAAATATTTCTTGATGAGGAAACTTTTGGAAGTGATAGATATGTTCACCATATCTTGATTGTGGTAATAGTTTTGCAAGTGCATACATATTAAAATTCATCAGATTGTATAATTAAAATATGGGCAGTTTATTGTATATCAATTATAACTCAATACACCTGTTAAAATGTTTATTGGATGCTTCCCCTGTGCCAGGAACTTTATTTGATACTGGAAATGCAGAGATAAGGCCTCACAGTTTGCATCCTATTTGGTTGAACCATATGAAATTGCTATTTGTATATGTGAAAAATCAGCAAATATTGGTAATATTTCAACCTAACAAAAGTGACCAGATACAGTCACCATGAGATAGGCAATGTGAGCATTAATACCATTTTATAGATGAGGAGATTGGGGCTCACACAGATAAGGTGACTTCCAGAGGATACTTCCTCTATGATTCGCATGACTTAGCCACCCCTTATCTGGGTTGTGGGGTCTGAGTATACTGAGAAGGCTACCTCATCCAGGGCTGGACATATGGACCATTGATCAGAGTTACAGGAGAGTAAACTCTGGGCATTGCTATTTCTGCGTTCCAAGTGGCCTTCGTAGGTGCTAATCCTGAGGCAACCCTAAGAAACCACTGGGCCCCAAACACCTGTTCTATTCTCCATGTTGACATAGGGCTGTTTGCTGAGCTAGTGTCTTGTGCTTGAGATTTGTGGGGGGGGGGATCTCAGGAGCTTGCCTCCATTTGTTGCACCCTCACATATCTTTTGCTGCTTTGGTTTCTATTCATCACCTACTTTTCCCTTCTATTTTCAAATGAACTTTCTTGGCCTCTGACTTTCATTTTGCAATGGCCTGACTATAGTTTTACTGTCCAATAGTTAATATTACCCTCTAATTAGAAATGGGGCCTTCAAGAGCAAAGGCTAGAGGGTCCTCAGGACATCACAGAATAATAACTATGACTTACAAATAATATTTTTTGAGTTCATGAAATGATTTTTTCCATGAGTGGCTATTTATTTATTACCTGTTATTATTTGTGTTACTTGCATAAAATGGGGACAGTGATAGTCCCCTAATTCAGAGTTGATATAAGCATTAAATGATGCAATCCATGCAGACAACTTAGAACAGTGCCTGGTACATAGTTAAGAGTCAATAATGTTGGCCAATATTACTATACATGCAGCATTTTATTAACTGGTCAGTCCACAGGTGGACTAGGATTAAGGACAAAACAGAGAGGGATAACGCAAAGCCACTGCCTGCAAGGAGCTTGCAATCTATCATCTAATTTTAGTATAAAGGGATAATATTATTGAAAAAAATGTTAAGACATACTAGAGGAAAGGTGAAGTTCCAACTTAGGAATAGAGGTTTAGGGAAAACATCGTGGAGAGTGTGGCATTTGAAGTGGCTCCTGAAGGACAAGTCATCTTTTGACATGAGAGATGGGTGGGAATGGAATGGATGTGAAGGGCAAAGGGAACCACAAGGGCAAAGGCACAAAGGTAGGAAAGTGTTCCCAACATTTGGAGGAAAGAGAGAATGAGTGTCATAGGAAGTGAAGCTATAGAAGTAGGCTAAGTCCACATTTCCAGTGGATTTTAGTGTAGAGGCACCACAATTACCTGTCAAGGTCACTCTGTGCACTCTGAGCTCAGTGTTAAGTGCATATGGGTGTTTGTTGCAACTAGTGCTGAAACTGACTCAGAAGCCAACTGATGGGTAGCCCTAAAATTTGCTTGTTTTTGAACCACCCGATAAGATGTCGTGAGAAGAACACAGCATCGCTGGTGTGGTATTTCTGCCAAATATGTACAACCTGAATCTAATATTGAGGAAACATCAGACAAACTCAAAAGGAAGGACATTCTGTAAAGTACCTAGGCACAAATATTCAAAAGTGACAAGAGCTTGAAAGTCAAAGAGATTGAGGGACTGTAGAGGAAGGAGACTAGAAAGATATAACTAAATATAATACATGGTTCTGAATTGGATCCTTTTACTATAAAGGACATTATTTGGACAACTGGTGAGGCTTAGATGGGATCTAAGTATTAGACTATAGTTTTGCACCAGTATTAATTTCTTGCATTTTCAGTATTAATTTTGACGGTCACATTGCGGTTATATAGGAGAATGCCCTTGTTTATAGGCAATACTAAAATATCTGATGGAAATGGGACATCAGGATGGCAATTTGGTTTGAAATGGTTCAGGGAAGAAAAAAGCTCTTGTACTATATTTACTGTATTTAAAACTTTTCTGCTAGTTTGAGATTGCTTCAAATATATGTGTAAAATTGAAGTTCTCTTGTGGCGTAGCAGGTTAAGGATCTGGCGTTGTCACTGCAGCAGCTTGGGTAATTGCTATGGTGAAGGTTTGATGCCTGGCCCAGGAATTTCCACATGCCGTAGGCACAGCTCCCCCAAAATATGTAAAATTACTAAAATAGATTTCCCAGGAAAAAATAAGATTAAAAAAGTAAGCAAGTTTTCTAACAACCCCATCAAAAAAATGGGCAGAAGATCTAAACAGACAGTTCTCCAAAGAAGACATACAGATGGCCGAGAAACACACGAAAAGATGTTCAGCCTCACTCATGATTACAGAAATGCACATCAAAACCACCCTGAGGTACCACCTTACACCAGCCAGAATGGCCATCATCCAAAAGTCTACAAACAATAAGTGCTGGAGAGGGTGTGGAGAAAAAGGAACCCTAGCACACTGTTGGTGGGATTGTCAATTGGTGCAACCACTGTGGAAAGCAGTATGGAGATGCCTCAGAAAACTAAACATAGAACTACCATTGGATCCAGCAAGCCCACTCCTGGACATCTATCCGGAGAAAACCACGCCTCGCAAAGACACTGCAGCACTATTTACAATAGCCAAGACATGGAAACAACCTAAATGTCCATCGACAGAGGAGTGGATCCAGAAGAGGTGGTACATATACACAATGGAATATTACTCAGCCATTAAAAATAATGAAATGCCAGCATTTTTAGCAACATGGATGGACCTAGAAATTATCATGCTAAGTGAAGTCAGCTGTGCAATGAGACACCAACATCCAGTGCTTTCACTGACATGTGGAATCTGAAAACAGGACAGACGGGACTTCTTTGCAGAACAGATGCTGACTCACAGACATTGAAAAACTTATGGTCTCTGGAGGAGACAGTTTGGGAGGTGGGGGGATGTGCTTGGGCTGTGGGATGGAAATCCTGTGAAATCAGATTGTTATGATGATTATACAACTACAGATGTGATAAATTCATTTGAGTAATTTAAAAAATTAATTAATTTTTTAAAAAAGTAAGCAAGTTTTCTTTTAAAAATGCTGTCGAGAAGTCCCCTTGTGGCACAGCAGGATAAAGATCCAGCATTGTCACTGTAGCAGCTTGGGTTGCTACTTTGGCATTGATTTGATCCCTGGTCCAGGGACTTCCACATGCTGCATGTGCAGCCAAAAAAAAAAGGGCTATTGATTGACTGGCTGCCATGATTTCCTGGTGAGCCCCCTTAGATTGCTAGCCATCTGTGTGTAGGATGTGATCCAGGAAGCCAGCATGGCAGAGGCTGTGTGCCTTTTGTGGAACCACACAGAGAGAAGCAGTATCTGGGGATGGTCTTCTGCTTAGGACCTTTCAATCACGTCCTATGAGCTTTGGTTCCCTCTCCTTGCTGTAAGAAATAGAGGGCAGACAGAAATTAAAGTGTGGCCTAATAAGAATTTGCTTATTGACACATGGGCCGCTCTTCCTCTGCTTGTAAGAAACATTAGCAGGTGTATTTATGCCTTACCTTATACATTTTGATAAGCACTGTGGGAACCTATAAGACAGTTTATCATGCCTATCCTCTTTACCCCAGCATAATAAGAAATAAGCTCTGAATCAATAGGTGAAATGCGCTGGGACCACCTACCTAAAGTGAGGTTTCAGCCGGCTAATTCCTCCTTCTCAGGGCTAGGGATTGGCCTTGTTTTCAAAATCTGTCGCAAGGGAAATAAGTTTAGAACATTGTCAATTCCCTCTTTATACCCCAATCTCTGCCATAATCTCTGTTCCCGCAACTGCAACCTGCTGCCCAAACTGTAACAGCATCTTTCTAAAAAGCCTAAGAGGCGTGCTCTCTTGCCCAACTGGCTGAACCATGTACTGATATACAGCCTATGTAGTTGCAAGGGCCAATGATTCAATACCTCAGCCAGTTGCCTATTAAGCACTTTGAATAATTTCTGCTAACATTTTTTGTGCTTATTGTATGCCAGGCACTATGCTAATGTGCCTTACATGTATTAGTTCTTTTGATTGTCATAAATCTTATTATATGGGTGTTACTTTTATTCTTAATTTTGTAGATGAGGATGCTAAAATTTGGAGAAGGGAATTTATTTTCTCAAAGTCACGCACCTCTTAAATTGCAGAGTTGGGATTTGATCACACATTGATTTGACCCCAAAGCCACTCTCTTGGCCACTTTGCTATACTGTCTCTCAGGCCTCTTGGTTGTATCAACTTAATTATGTACAGATCCTAACACCTCAGTCCAGCTCAGAGTTTAGAGTCAGACTGTCACCTGCTAGTGAGACCTTGGGCAAGTTACTTTAAGTCTCTGGGCCTCAATGTCCTTACCTGTAAAATGGGGATAATGTTACTTACCTCATCGGTGGTAGCAAGGATTAAATGAGTCAATGTATGTACAGCACATTTAGAACAACACCTGGAACATAGTAAGTGCTGAGTACATCATGGTTAGTACTCCTATTTAAATCCAAATGTGCCATGGGGAATACTGTGTCCCCTGAAACAGTATCCAGATGATGCTGGCCTGGCAAACTATGGTAATCCCAGTAGATAGAGGTTACTTTTTGCTATCGACATCAGCATAATAAATTTAGGAACTCTGCTCTAGTCATTGTTTGTCTCCTATATAAATAGAGAAACTTTGTTTTTCCCTGTAAATCATTTAATCCACAAGTATTATGGTGAGACTTCTACCTGTTTCAGCACTGTACAAAGAGTGAGACTATCACAAAAGAAATATGAGATAGGAGCCCTGCCTCCAAGGAATCAACAATCTAGTGGAAGAGACTGGCATATGATAAATAGCAATGAGGAATGCTAGGCAGTGTGTAATTAAGTGCTCAATGATATGGTACTTATTGGAAAAGACATAAGAATTCAGCAGACAGAAAAGAGGTGAGTTGGAATCAATATTCACATCTAGGCCAATTGAGAATATTCCCTCCTAAAGCATGCAGCTGAGCTGTCTGTTTGCATATTCACCAAAGCCAGAGTCAGCCTAGCCTAGTGGGCATTGCAGCAAATGTCACCTAGTTGGTCACCTGTGCTCAGCAATTCCCTATTCCCTCTCAGGACTGTTCCTAGCCCACTGCTTTCACTATTTATCTCCTTGCCCTGTGTTCTTTTTCTTCAGAGCATGTATTCCTTTCTGACTGAATCATATATCGTTATTCCTGTGGTGCTCTTCCCGGCGCCTTGAGAGCGGGAACTTTGTTGTCTTCACTGCTCAGTCCCCAGACTCCACAAGAATGCCTAGCTCAAAAAAAATATTCTTTGGGACAAAGGAATAAACCCTTACCAGACCTGTTCTCTTCAGCTTTCTCCTTTGTTCTAAGGCCGGGCTGTCCCCAGGGCTGCTGCAGATAATTGTAATAGTTCATTGAGATTTCTATGTATTGTGTTCCACACAACCATCCCATGAACCCAAGAATGTTATTCTTTCCAGCTTAGCAATGTAGCAGCTGAGGCCTAAAGACATTCTGCAACTTGTCCAGGTTCACATGCCTAAGAAGTGACTGGCTTCCAGTAAGACTTGACCATACACTTTACTCTCTTTGGCTTTAGTCTTATGACAACCTCTAGTGGAGCTGGAACATGCCCAGAATTAGAAGCAGAGATGTAGAACCCCAGAGGGGCAGGCATGTATGAAGGGTGGATGAGAGAGTCAGTGGGTAGGCATTATGGGTCAAATTGTGCCCTGTCCCCCTCCCAAATTCATATATTGAAGTCCTAACCTCAGCACTTTAAAATGTGACCATATATGTAAATAGGGTTGTTGCAAATGTAATTACTTATGATGAGGTTATACTGAAATGGGTGGAACCTAAATTCAGCATGACTGGTGTCCTTATGAAAAGGGGGACTTTGGACACAGACACACACAGACAGGGAGAAGGCCCTGTGAAGATGAAGGCAGAGACTGGAGTGATCGCCAGCAAACCACCATAAGCTGGGAGAGAGGCATGGAAAAGATGTCTTTCCCGCAGCTCTCAGAAAGAACCAACTCTGCGCATACCTGGATCTCAAACACTAGCCTCCAGAACTGCGGAGCAATAGTTTCTGTTGTTTAAGCCCCCCTGGATTGTGGTATTTTGCTATAGCAGTCCCAACGAATTAATACAGTAGGAGTAGGCAAGGGGAAGCCTGAGGAAGAGAACAAAAGAGAAAACCTTACAGCGCCTGGTGGGCAGTCTTGCTGGTATTCTATCCTTGCCTCTTCTACCTTCACCCACATCTCAGTCTGCCATTCTGAAGGTAGAGCTTCCTTCTGGCAGGACCTCGCCAAGCATTCTGAAGGAACTAGTGATTTCCTAGGAGAGGAACGTAGCTTCCTGATTGTCCTCGTTCGCTCTGTTATCCAGGCCCACAAAGGGGATCATGGTGCATGGACAGCCACTTACAAAGAAATCTACAGGGACTCCACAGGCTCTGTGACATCTCCAAGGCCAGTGCTGCCCTGCAGTATCCCAGATCTTTGTATGAGGGTAAGTTTCAGAAAATCCCAGAAGCTAGCTTCCTCGTACTTTTTATGTTGGTGGCCCTGCTTGACGGGAACAGTTGGAAACAGGACACTCAAGGGGAAGATACATCCTTAATCTCTGCAGTGCCTACTGCAAGGTATTGATTCCATCGTCCTTTAACCCTCTGGCACTGGATTAATATTATCTCACTTGTAATGAAGAAAGAATCCTGACAGGAATTATTATATGGTTGCAAACTATAATAGATCTTCTCACAGTGAAAATAATGAGGGCTCAAGACTGATTTCATGAAGAATGGCAGGAAAAAAATGTTCATCTCCCTCCCAGGGCCAATACCCATCCTCACAAACCTACTTGGGGAATTTCAGCAATTTCCAAACCCTAGCAATTTCCATATTGGACAGAACATCCCTGTTGTAACAAAAGGAAACTTCCCTCAGGAGTAGGGTTAGTGCTTGATTTCTATAACGTAGAGGTCAGCAAGTGTTTTCTGACAAGAGTCAGACAGTAGATAGTTTAGGTTTTGAGGGCCGTCACTCTTACAACCACTCGGTCATGCTATTGTTGTATGAAAGCACCCATAGATCATACGTAAATGAATGACTGTGGCTATGTGCCAATAAAATTTATTTAAAAAATAAGCAATGGCTGAGAGTTCCCTTCGTGGCTCATTGGTAGCGAACCTGACTAGTGTCCATGAGGATGCAGGTTTGATCCCTGGCCCCGCTCAGTGGGTTAAGGATCTGGTGTTGCCATGAGCTGTGGTGTAGGTCACAGACACGGCTCGGATCTGGTGTTGCTGTGGCTGTGGTGTAGGCCAGCAGATGCAGGTCTGATTGGACCCCTAGCCTGGGAACTTCCATATGCCACGGGTGTGGCCCTAAAAAGAAAAAAAAAAAAAAAAAGGCAATGGCCAGATTTGGCCTGTAGGCCATAGTTTGTCAACCCCTGCTGTATATCACCAAAAGACTAGAACTTTGCTCCCAATGGAAACAGTGTTCCTCTTTCCAAAGTTTTGGTTTCCAAATCTTTCCAGGGAAATGTCATCTCAGGGTTCCCATTCTTTTGCACCATCATCATGAAAGAGAAGAAAGAAAGGAATAAATCCATCTCATTATTTCTTTTAGGGCTCCATATTGCCAATATTGAACTAAAGTGATGCCAATCTGTGACCCTTTAATTTCTTCCCCTGGAATTTATCAGCTCATAAATTTTGTGATAAAGAGCAAAGAAAAGATTGCCTAACGGAGTGTCTCCTTCAGTGATGAAATTGCATTGATAGAAGAGGACTAGACTCTGTGTCTGGAGCCCTGGCTTTTTGTCCCTATCTCTGCCCCTGACAAGCCCAGGGACCCCTCACAAGTCACTCCACTTCTCTGGTGTGACCAGTCCTTCCCTGTCTACTTTACGGGATTGTCCTGAGAATGAACAAAAAAGACCAATAAAAGAGACATGAAGGCATCTTACAAAAAGTTAAATTGTTACAGATCTATTTCTCCAAGGAAGCCAGGAAGATGAGAGGAGTGCTTTTCTGCATAGATGGAGATGTTACAGCTCAAATAGAACCCTGAGCCCTCATGATGTGGAAGGACCAGGACAGGAGAGGCAAGGGGCTGCACAGGAAGCTGGGGCAGTTTCAACCTTCCCATTAAGCTGGCTGGCTCTTGTGTCATTTATATCTAAATTGATTCCTTTCACTTTGGGTTGTTTCCCAGCAAGTTTATTGGAAAGAGCATGTGCTCATTATTGAATTCCCTTGTTTATTTTTCCCCAAATCTACTATATCAGTACCAAACAGTCAGAATTCTCTGACACTAAAGCAAGTGATTTATTTATCTATAGCTATCTATAGCTTCCAGCTTTGATGGGCTTTATTTCTATGTGTTAAAAGCACGGAGCCCTTTAAAAGTTTGATTCTGTTGCCGAAAGGAAAACTTGGCTGTGTAGGGGAACTTGGATGGCAGTGAAAGGGAACAACTCTCTGGCTGACAAGTCTAAATGTCAGTGCTTTTTTCAAGTGTATCAAAACATATAGAATCTGATTGTAGATGAAGAGGCCAGACTTTGGTAAATTCTTACAGGGAACTATGTTTGGGCTTCAGCCTACAGTGGGAGATTAGGTTCAGGGGGAAAAGCAGTGGGATCAGCAACCCTGATTTAAGTCCAGGCTGTGCTGCTAACTTGCTGTGTGATTTTAGCTAAGTTACTCAGTTGTTTTTGACCAGTGTCTTCTCATTTGTAAAGTGAAGAGATTTTAATTTTAAGACTCCTTTTCCTGCCCACTCTCTAGGAATTAAGAATTCAGTTGCCACGATGCTGAAACCAATAGTGCCTACTACTGATCTCATCATTCGTTTGCTCAGGAAACATTTATCGAGATGCTATTGTGAGCAGGACACTGAGGGTACAATGACAGACAAAGACAGACTCAGATCCTTCACCTCTTGTATCCCATAGAGTATAGATGATCTCTCTGCTCCCGCCTTTGAATCAGAGAAGTAGAAGGGCTTTGATACTATTATTGTTCAATTGCTATTTTATCCCATTCTTTTGAGTAACACACATTTTGCCCAGGTCTTAATATAATATTGTCCTGACCTAGAAACAGATTCTGTTGTGGTAGTGAACACATAGTTTAAGTTATGCACGTGGAAGATATTTTTTGACTTAAAGCTTACTGGAAGCTGGTTTCCAGTTTGGAGCAAGAGCTGCTGAGCTTTAAACCTTAAGTGTTCAGAGTCTCCGGTTAGCCCTGTAACCTTACCAGAGGCCTTGAACCTAACTGGCTCTACCTGTGGGCTGGGCCACCAGGGGCAGAACTGGTAGCAATTTGCCTGGAGAAAGGAGAGGACAGCTTGAATAGGCTCTCCAGAGAAAGGGACAAACCCAGAGCTCCCGAAAGCATAGGATGTGAAAGAAATGGTAGGATAGCACGGAAGTGTTCAAAAGGACTAGGATGACTAAGAGAAATAGGTAAGGGGCAGGAAGAAGGACGAGTTGGGCATAGTCTTCTGGGCTCATAATAGACAAACAGAGCCATGCTGAGGCCACTACATAGTTGTAAAGGTAGAATATTCACCCACTGACATTCATTTGATGAATGCCTAATAGATACTTTGCTAGATTCTAGAGATACAGAGACCAATTAGACTTGGTTCATGCTCTCAGAGAACTCATGGTCCATTTGAAAGCGGCAAATGAACAAATGACCAGTTAGAATACAGATCTGAATTCAGTGAGTTCAGTGTTCTAGCCTGCTTCATTCGCTGCTCCTAGTACAAGATGTTGTTGTGAACCAGATGATGGCTCAGAGAAAGAGGGAAGTAGAAGAATCAAAGAGATATTAAGGAGAGGCACTAGACCACATTTGGTGATGAGTCAGAGTTAATGGCAAAGGGAAGAATCAAGGATGACCTTCAGTCCTGTGATTTGGACAGTTGAGTAGACAGTGATGCCATTCCCTGAGAGGATGAATCCCGAGGTTTGATCCAAGTACGGAGACTGGTGGATAAGGATTGGGAGCCTGGTAAATCATGGCTTACTATGAAGCTCCATAGGCAGCCAAAAGAACTGACTGATCCTTCTGTCTCTCACTTCATTTCTGCCCTGGGATGTCTGTCTGTGTGTCACATCCTGAGAAAAAAAGAACTGGGGTCTTTTTGAAGAGGGAGTGGAAACTGAGCGTTGTCTGTAGTCTGACACAATGAGAGTTAAATCAGGGGTGTGTTCAGTGTAATGTCCAGTCCCTCTGTCTTCAGGAATTCCAGTGCTTGAGTAATATCCTGATGTTTCTAAAGGGACAAAAGAAACTCTACATGGGGATATTTCCCCTAGTGTCAGTTATGTATCAGCTCACAGATGTGAGCGCAGGGTTTGCCTTTCATTGACAAAGGATTACCTCTTCTGTGACTCCTTCAAATTTGAGATTATCATTCTCATAAAGGCTTCTTTTTAGCACCATTATGACAATTAAGTTTAGGCAGAATAGAACCACATCCCCAAATATTATATCAGGTAGTAAGATGAAAAACAAGGACATTACCAGGGAAAGGTGCTTCTGGCTAGAATTTCTTCTCCATGGTTTCCTTGGGGATGTAAGTTTGAGATTTTGTTCGTTGAAACTGGCCATAACACAATACTCGATATGTATTTATGTGTCTGTAGAACAGGAGAACTGTATTGGCATGTTTTGGTCTAGAAGTTTTAGTACCAGAATTTATTTACTTATTTGAAGTAAAGCTGATTTACAATATTAGTAAATAGTAATAGTAAATGGTAAAACTAACCATGTGTTAGTTTCAGGTGTACAGCAAAGTGATTTAGTTACATAAATGTATTTTTTCAGGTTATTTGCCATTATAGGTTATAACAAAACAATGAATGTGGTGCCTTGAGATATACAGTAAATCCTTGCTGCTTATCTATTTCATATATAGTAGTTTGTATCTGTTAATCCCATACCACTAATTTATCCCTCCCCCCATTTCCCTTTTGGTACCCATAATTTTATTTTCTGTCTATGAGTCTGTTCCTGTTTGGTAAATAAGTTCACTTGTATCACTTTTTCAGATTCTACATATAAGTGATATCATATGATATTTATCTTTGTCTGGTATACTTCACTTAATATGATAATCTCTAAGCCTATCCATGTTGCTGCAAATGGCATTGTTTCCTTTTTTAATGGCTGAGTAATATCTCTCTGTGTGTGTATACCACATCTTCTTTATCCATTCCTCTGTCAATGGACATTTAAGTTGCTTTCATGTCTTGGCTATTCTAAACAGTGCTGCTACAACATTAGAGTGAATGTATATTTTCAAATTTAATCTTTTCCAGATGTGTTTTTCATCTTTTCTGGATATATGCCTGGAGGTGGGATTGCTGGATCATATGGCAGCTCTGTGTATAGTTTTCTAGGGAACCTCCATAGTAGTAGTAGTAGGGAACCTCCGTAGTAGTTGCACCAGCTGACATTCCCACCAACAGTGTGGGAGGGTTTCCTTTTCTCCACAATCTTACCAACACTTGTTAATAGTTGTCTTTCTAGAAGTTTTAGTAACAGAATTTAAATTGGGGGTTTTGTGCAAAGGCAGTTTTCATGAAGGTGTTACGTGTAGAACGAGCACTGGACCAGGAGTCAGAAGACCTCCATTCTAGTTTTACCTCTGGTGTTAACTAGCTGTGTGACCTTAAGCAAGTCCCTTCCCTTCCATCAATCTCAATTTCCCCAGCTATAGAATAAGCGTGTTGGACTTAATGGGGTAGTCCCTTTCAGCTGCACTGTTCTAGGAAAGTGAGCTGAGAATAAAACCACTATGAATACGTACTATAAACTGCTATGAAATGAACTGAGAATAAATACCTACGCTGGTCAACTTTGTTGCAGAGCTCTTTGAAAAGGCAGTAACTGGTAGATGAAAAGATAATTAAAACATCTTATTGTTTTCATTAATCATGCTTGTATCCTAGAGCTTAATCCAACGCCTTTATCCCGAAGGAGCCGGCCTAAGGAGCCAAACTGCAGTTCTGAGAAGTAAAGAACTCTATGTTCCTTTGCGAGAACACCGGCTGGCCTTAGTGTAGCCCAGGAGTGCTGGTGTGGGGGCTCTGCTAATACAGAAGGTAACTGCAGGCTGGGATAAAGGTAATTGAATGTTTCCATTCTGAGAGTTAGATGAAGGCTATGGAGCCCCCTCTCAGACACACACACACACACACACACACACACACACACACACACACACACACACACACACACAATCCCTAAGTGCCCTTTCCTCTCCCCTTGAGTAGAAAGGTGGAATGCCCCCATAAGGCACTGGGGAAATGGGGCTGCTTCCCAAACAGCAAAGACAGCCTTTCCAATTTCATAAAGAAAGAAGCCAAGGTAACTAACACCTCTGCAGTTGGCTTGTGGTGGGAGTTCACATCACCTGTGGATGCTGAGTCTCTCTGTCACTGTCAACCCCGAGCTGACAAGATAAACACAAGCAAGTCGTGTGCTCTTAAAGGCAGAGGGTGGAAGGTGTGAAGCCAACTGTGGGACGGGAGATGTAAAGGGCTTGACGAGCAGGGCCAGATTTGGCCTTAAGCCCATGAAGGCCTGCCTTGTTGCTCCTCTGGGAATGGACCCATTTCATAACAGTATTATTCACAGCCTATGTTGACTCGAGCAATGCAAGTGAAAGAACATGAGTATTCACACCCTCTGTACCCCACCAGTGCCCCACCAACCACATGACAATTTCTTTTCTCGGACTTGGGACGTCAGCCGAGAGTGTCCCGAGAGATCTTTCTGACCCTTACCTCACTTGTGTAGTTGAAGAACCAGGGGTGCAGAGCCTCAGCAGTTGGGCCAGAGACATGCCTCTAGTCACACTAAATTAACGGAAAAATTAAAACTCAAAAGCAAACTTCCTTTGATGAATAATCAACTATAGCTCCTTTCCTTACCAGTGATTCGCAGCTGGAGACAGCACTGTCTCCCAACTACCACCAAGAGACATTTGGGTTGTCAGCAGGACTCACAGTATGGGATTAATGCTGGCATTAATACTCAGGGGGCCTGCGGTGCATTAGACAATCCCACATTATAAAATGCCAGCATATCCCATTGAGAAGTACTGCAGTCCCTACACTGTGTTTTATCCACTTAGAAAATACAGAATACCTTGTCTCCTTCTTCTCAGCATGAGGGGCGTGAGACTGGAGACCTCAGTTCTAGTTCAAGCACTGGCATGATATCATTGTAATCCTTATAATCTGTATTACATCATTCAGACAAGCCTTCCTCTCTGGATCTCAGTTACCTCATTTGTAAAATAGTGGTTTTGCCAAGATGGTCATCAAGAACTCTTCCAATTCAACATTCTGGGCCTTCTTCTTTCGGAATATGGTCCAGCACTACTTGGGCGGCAGCTTGTTAAGAACCTAGATTCCTGTACTACACAACCATAGAGACGAATGAGATAATGTCACTAGCAGGAACATGATGGACCGAGAGATTATCCTATTAAGTGAAGTAAGTCAGAAAGAGAAAGGCGGATATCATATTATATCACTAATATGTGGCATCTAAAATATAGCATAAGGGAGTTCCCGTCGTGGCGCAGTGGTTAACGAATCCGACTAGGAACCATGAGGTTGCGGGTTCGGTCCCTGCCCTTGCTCAGTGGGTTACAGATCCAGCATTGCCGTGAGCTGTGGCGTGGGTTGCAGACACGGCTTGGACCCCAAGTTGTTGTGGCTCTGGCGTAGGCTGGCAGCTACAGCTCCGATTAGACCCCTAGCCTGGGAGCCTCCCATATGCAGCGGGAGCAGCCCAAGAAATGGCAAAAAGACAAAAAAAATACAATAAAATAAAATATAGCATAAGTCAGCACATCCATGAAACAGAAACAGACTCCCAGACACAGAGAACAAACTTGTGGTCGCCAAGGGTAGGGGTTAGGGGAGGAAAAAATTGGGAGGTTGGGATTAGCAGAGGCAACCTATTCTATGTAGGCTGGTTAAATAACAAGGTCCTACTATATAGCACAGGGAACATACTCAAGATCCTCTGATAAACCACAGTGGAGAAGAATACGTGTGTGTCTCTGTGTGTGCGTGTGTCTGAGTGTGTGTGTGACTAAATGATTTTGCTGTATAGCAGAAAACAACATGACATTGTAATTCAACGATACTTCAATAAAATAAATTAAAAATAAAACAAAAAAAGAAAGAACCTAGATTCCTGGACCGACCACAGACCTGCTAAATCAGGACTGATGAAGGTGGAGCACTAGGGTCTTTATTCACTCCCCACCATGATTCTGAAGCACAGTGAGTTCGAGAGCGTGTTCTAGTGTTTTCTGTGGTAGAGCTGCACTTGATCAGCTAGCACTTACAGAGTATAAAGAGATCATTCCCACCTCTCGTTCAGAGCTGCAGCAGCGTTCGTGCGATAGCAGGCCTGATCCCAGTGAAGCCCCAACACTGAGCTCAAGGCCCTTTGTGGGCTTCCTGACAGATTGCTGAGGCATATGAGCAGGGGGAGGGAATCAGCTCAGGGAGTGGTGCTGCGGGAGGCAGAGGTCTCAGAGGGCACAGTCTGACTTTTTAAGCCTGTCGGGTTAACCTCTCTGACAACTGACAGGAGACAGCCTGCGTCTGTTCCAGCTGCCCACCCAGCACCTGCCTTCTCAAGCAGCTGCCCTGACGAGGCTGCGAGCTCAGGCTCCATGCTCCGACTGCTGCTAACTACAGAACTTCTTTATTTGGTCTAAGCACTGCCTCTGCAGCCTGTCCCCTGACACAGCTCCAGCAGCTGTCTCCTTCATCCCAGCACAGTGGATGGAGCCTGCAGCAAACATCTTGTGTACAACACACCCAGAGTGATTGACGGCTTCTTCCTGTTGGCTCATAGAATGCTTCGCTCTCCCATCCAACAGTCCAAATTTGATTTCCTCCATCAGTGTTCAAAGCCAAAAGGCTAAGACACAGAGTCCACCTTTGGCCAGTCTGGTGGAGAAAAGGGTAACTCTTTGAGCTTGCAAATGATGTGTCAAACAGACTGCGTTTATTCATCATGCGAAAGATGCAAGAGCTGTGTTCCAAGGAAGCTTTGAAGATTTATCACCTGGCATTCTAGGTGACCTTCAGGCTGACAGGCCATCGGTAATCACCCTACTAAATAATGCAGAACGTGTTGGGCACAGTTTCGTCAGGGAGTCTCAGGGATTTCGAGGCCTCTCAAGCGAATGGAGGAAGGGAGGAAGTTAATAGCCAAACGTAAGCTAGTGTCCCAAATCAGGATGCCCTCTCTCTCCTACAGAGAGCAATCTTTCTGAATTTATTTTGCCCAGAGTCATGAAATATACAATGGGGAATTATAAGTGAACGTTAAACATCAAATTTCCAACATACTTTTCTTATGAAGTTTTTAGAAATTAACTGTTTTCCCTTCTCCTGCCCTCCTCCCAGAGGAACAAAATCACCGTTAAAGTGAGTACTTCCAGTTCCTAAGCCGAGGGCACCAGTTGCTACTCAGGGAAAATGCCAGAGTATGCACATGTCCATCATTCAGTGGTTGGATGTAAAGATTTGATCACAAATAATTAATTTAGTGAGGGTAAAAAAGTAAGTCAAAGCAAAGGCCAAAAGACGATGCATTGTCAGTGAGGTAGGGCCCACTTTACACCTGTTGGAAAGCTTGCTAGTTATTAATCTGCCCTGACAGGAAGAAAGCATTTTTGTACCCGACAGAGTTGATAAATGTGGCGAACACTGGCCCTTCATTTTAAAATCAATATGGAATGTTTTTCAGAGCAAACCCGGATCAAGCCAGCATACCAAACATAAATGGCTAACAACCAGCCTGGAGACTAATTGTTTAAATGAGTTCCAGGGGACAAATAAAAATTACAAGAGGGGAAGACAGGAGACAAGGCTGATAAAAGGAAAACGGGCTCAGCTTGGTTCAAGGAAAATTTTCTCTAATAAAGAGGATCTTTGGAATGTGAAAGGGACTTGTTAGGGCAAAGAGCAGTGAAATGCAGGCAAGAAATGAGAGCTCTTTACAGCTAGTATGCAACTTGGGGCTGAAAGTCTGAACTTGGAATCAGAATCATACAAAGCTGTAGTGCAGAAGCCCTAACACAACCTCAGAATCTTCCAGGTTAGAAACATCTGATTAACTGCTCCTTATAATTTGCCTAGATTAATTCATTTCTTCAACAAGCATTTATAAAGAATTCTGGAGAGATATCAGTGAAGAGAACAGTGTCCCTGCCCTCAACAAGTTCACAGGAGAGGAAGAGAGACGGAAAGTTCCAGCACCAGGCAATAGTACTGTGTTTGTAGGAGGCACAGGGATGTCACGGGAGCGCAGAGCAAGGGAAGCCAGTCTGACCCGGTGGGAGGAGAATCCAGGCAGAGCTTCCTAGAGGGAGGCTATGAGTCGGAAGGGCCTGAGTTCACACCCAGCTGCTACCGTTTAGTAGTTGTGTGTGACTTGGAGCAAGTCACTAATTTCCATCCAATTTCATCTGTAAAAATTGTCCCCAAAACCTCACCTGTGAAATGTACAACTTGCCTCATAGAAGTAAATGAGCAGCCCATGGAACGTGCTCGGCACAGTTTCTGTCATCTAAGATGTGCTTGTAAAAAAAAGAGTACATATTTATTCATTTCTTTTTTTAAAGTAGTGACTGCTATAGACAGAAAGTATTCTTCTACTGCGAAAGTTCTAGGGTTTCTGCCATTCTGTTCCCATAAAAAAGAGAAAAAGGGAATGATTTTTCAGGAAGTCTTGCACTGAATTTGCTCTGCCAGCTTTGGAAAACTGATCCCACAGCTGCTATTGACAGCTGCTGCTCATCGTTTCACTCAAACTGGCTACTGCATCTGAACCTTAAAGAAAGCTGGTAATTAAACACATGTGCCTGTGCACATACGTGCACACACTGTACACACACGCATGTGCATACACGTAGACACATGTTTACCATATGCCAGGCTTTGTCTTATGCTCTTTCACATGTTTCCTCTCATGAAATCCTCACAACAACCCTGAGAGAACATTGTTGCTCTCCTTCACTTACAGATGAAGAATAGGAGGCTGAGAGTTTGACTGTGGTGGTTAATTTTATGTGTCAACCTAACTGGGCTGCAGGGTACCCAGATACTTGGTCAGACATTATTCTGGGCATTTTGTGAGGGGGTCTTCAGATGAAATTAGCATTTAGGTGGGGGGACACTCAGTAAAGCAGATTGCCCTCCACCATATGGGTGGGCCTCGTCCATTCAGCTGAAGGCCTGAATAGAACAAAAAGGCTGCCCTTCCCCCAAGTCAGAGGGAATACTCTAGCTGACAGCTTTGGACTCTCTCTGCACCATTATCATTCCTGGGTTTCCAGCCAGCTAGCCCACAATGTAGACTTGAACTAGCCAGTCTCCATAATTACACCGGCTGGTGCCTCATCATAAATGTCTTTATCTATATAAACACATCCTATTGGTTATTTTTCTTTGGAGAACCTTGAGTAATATAGTCACATATTTTATTTTATTCTTTAAAAAGTTCTGTGAGATTTAAATATTGTCATACACAGTTAAAAGGCAAAACAGTGAGGCACAGAGAGTTTGAGTACGTGCCTAAGACTAGAGTTAACCCATGCTTTCCCTCTTCCCCAAGCTGATTCAAGACCCCTGTTTAAACTTCTCATTTGCACAGAGCAAAATGTTATCAGTGACACCAGTGCCACTGGTGGTTCCAGTTTCTAGTGGATGCAGCCCAAACCCTAATACCCTTTGAAGGACATGGCACAGCACACACAGACACACAAATCAAGCTATTAAATGCAATTAGAGCCATCAAGTTGGGCATCTACTTCAGTGATCACGAAAGCTACTTGTCCAAAATATATGTCTCCAATCTGAATGAATGAATGAATGCCTGCTCTACATCACAAAGATGGATCTCCAGCAAATTCATTTTTTCTCTGATGATGAAAAATTCCAAGTTTGGAAAACTCTTTCTCATTTCTTGTCTAGGTGTCGGATGTCCTGGGTTAAGTTCAGTCCCTTATGAAACTATTAAAGGAAAAGGGCCTCACAGGACACTGGACAGCAAAGCAGAGTCCAGAAGACCAGGAGGACAGGATCAAGTGTAGATAGGGATAGATTTAATTGAGGAGTGGGCTGGGCTTGGGTTTTCAGAAAGGTTTTCTCATCCAACATTTATTAAGAACCTATGCTATGCCAGGCATGGGAAATCCAAAGACAAGACACTGGTTCTGCCTTCCAGAAGCCCCTAATCTAGCATGTCTCACAAGATGGCAGGGGATTCATCCATCTGCAGAACAAATACTTAACAACTGGCAGCTATGCGCCAAGCCCCTATGCTAAGTGGTGGGCACAGAGTGGTGAGTAAATCATGTATTCCAGATTCGTAGCCCCACTAAGGCTCCCAGTCTGCTGGGCCATTACACCCACCTTCAATATCACCAGAGTGGGCAAAGGACCCTGTAGTCCCCATCAAGTCTCACTCAGTTGATCTCTTTTGAAACAATGCACTGTGTCTCTCTGTAGATTCTGAATTCACTCCCTCTCAGGAACGTAACCCTGTGACTGGGGAGAGATTACTGTATTTTCAATTATACAAGGCCAAATGCTCTGGGGGAAAAATAAGACAGACAGACACTATATTCAGACATGCAATCTCCTCAGCCAGGAAGCAAGGCAGCCAGAGGGAGCAGTGACGGCCATCCGTCTTCCCTCGCCCAACCCAAGAACAAACAATCTTCTCTGAATATTAAAGGCCCAGGAACAATTTAGAGAGAAAGTGTGCACTTTCTCTCCCCTACCATATGCAATGAAATGCAATTCTGATGTTCAGAGAGGCTCATGATACAGCCACATTTTTCAAAGAGCCTGCCATGGCTTTTTATCCTCCACAGCATCTAATAACTGTCAAACATTTTAGATTAAAATAAGTATGAAAAACACAACCTCACTCAGCATTTCCTTTGCTCTGCAGACAAGGGACTGGAATGAAAATCAGCCTTGGGGTTTAAAGTACATAATGGAACCCCGCCCTACCCCTTGTGTTAAGCATCTACTATGTTCAGAAATAATACATTAGAAATAGCCTTGACTTTGCAGGTGGGCATGCCACTGACCTGATGTTGACCTTGGGAAGTCCCTTCAACTCTATGAATTTATATTTCCTCGCTTCGAGAGTGGGAATAAGAATCCTTATCCCCCTGCCCATAGGATTGTAGTGAGAACCAAATGAGATCACATATATAAGAGATCTGACACATCGTAGGCACTCAACTGAGAGCTGTCCATCTCCTTCAGGTCCTTCATCTTGCCCTGAGGATCACCTGAGAGCAGTCTACTTCTCAGGGCTATTACCCTTGTTTTTGCCTGGGCTTCCTTTCTATTCTCTATTCCCTTCAAGTAATTCAGGAAATGCCAGAATTCCTCCTGACCTTCCTTCAGATTTTTACTGCTTCATTCTGGTCTTCCTTTGGCTGCTAATTAGGAGGTAAGTCATCCATGCAGTATTTGTACAACCCAATCCAATGAGCACGTTCTGTTGTCATTGAGAATCCGTATCATTTAACTGATGCAAATCCTCCAATAATGAGAAAGTTTCATGTTCCATATGAAAACAAATCTCCAGTAATTAGCTTCCTCTTGTCATCAGTGTGTTCCGGCAGGTTGGCTGAAATGGCCTGGGCCAGGGATTGGCAGCGCTCCAAAGCCTCAGTCTGTTGGGAGCTAGGGCCTTTCAGTCCTCTGAAAGGAAAGAGCTTAGGAGAGGGAGAGCTTTCAGCACTTTTCACTCCATGCTGTAGGAGTGGCCTAACACTCAGCACCCTCTGTGCAGAAAGCCGCCAGGCATTCTCCTGTCATGCTGTCAGGATCACTCCATTCAACCTTTTTTGGTCACTTGCGAACTCAGTGTATGACTTGGGAAAGTCTCCTTCCTTCTCTTTTTCTCAACCTTCTCTGTTAATTGAGTAATCTAGTGGAGGGCAAAAAGGATCTGGGATCTACTGGATTTGTATTCGTTGACTGTCTTCACCTCTACCCCCACCACTACCACCAACACCAAAAACCTCTCTAGGTAACTCAGAGGGATTCTACACTGAATTCCAATGTGATGGGGACAGTGGTTCCCCACACCAGTGAACATTTCGCAGACACCACCTGGGCATTCTACAGTTCATCTCAATTCTGACACTATCGATGGCAAGATAGCCTCAGATGCCACAGATTGAGAGTTCAGTCCTACGAGGCTGCCCCGGCCTCTTGCGTCGCCAGTCATAACCCCAGGTTATCACTTGTGCTTCTGACTGACCAGCCGATGACCCCCTTCTTGAGTTTGCTTAATTTGCTAGAGCAGCTCATAGAACTCAGAGAAATATTTTGCTTACTAGATCACCAGTTTATTATAAAAGAATATAACTCAGGAACAGCCAGATGAAAGAGAGGCATAGTGCAAGGTGTACGGAAAGGGTGGCCACTCTTCCAGCACTGCCAAGAGTGCACCAACCCAGAAGCTCTCTGAACACCATCCTTTTGGGGATTTATGAGGACTTCATTACATAGGCATGATTAATTAAGTCATAGGCCATTGACGATCAATTCAGCCTCCAGCCCCTCTCTCATCCCCAGAAATCAGGGGCCTTCCAACCTCTGTTCATGGTTGGTTCCCCTGGCATCCAGTCCCCCGTCCTCAGGTCCTTTCCAAAGATCACCTCATTAACATAAACTCAGTTGTTGTGCAAAGGGGCTTGTTATGAATAACAAGACACCCATTCCACCTTCATGGCTCTGAAGCTATTTCAGGAACTCAGGACAAGAGACCAAATTTATGACAAAAGATGCTTCCATTGCTCTTATTCAAGCAATTCCAGGGGTTTGGGGAGCTGTGAGCCAGGAACTGTGGACAAGACCAAATTTATTTGAGAAATACATTTTGTTCTTCTGAATTGCCAAATATAAATTCCTTATAAATCACAATATTGCAGTAACTTAACAGCCACGAAAGACTTTATTGGCAGGATGTTGGGAAGTTTGCAGATGAAATGGGAGGCTGGAGACAAGGCTAGGAAACAGAAAGGAACCAGGACCAAAACAGTTTGAGCTTAGAGTGCTGCTGCTTGTACGGATGAACTTCAATCATGTGTGTTTTGTTCTTGCGCCACTTGGAAAATGCTGGGCTTTAGAATCTAGTTGTCTCCATTTTAGTTACCTGCTGGCCTCTGGATTTAGTGGAACAAGAGTAGGGCAGAAGGAGCCTGCAGGAACCCTTTTGACTTCCATAGTGGAAAGGCAGGCTTCCCGATCACCTTCGAAACTTCAAATACCTCGAGCAAGCTATTTTCCTATTTATTGTTTATTGGTCTATTAACAACAAAGAAATCTCTTAGCTTCCTGCTTTATAGCCTAAGAAGCTGGAGTCGCACCCTTCCCTTTTCATCTCATCATTACCTTCCTCCAGCTTTTATCTGCTTGTTCCTTTATTCTGTTGCCAAGGTCAATAAAGTATGCTTTATTTTGCTACTATGCTTAAGTTTTCCATGCTTTTTCTATTAATTAATTTTAATTTCATTTCTAATTTTTAAAATGAAGTTTAATATTTGTTAATTTTATTTATTAACTATTTTGTTTACACCCCAGTCCAACTGATGTCTCTTTAGTTTTTTTTTTTTTTTTTTTTTTTAGGGCCATACCCATGGCATTTGAAAGTTCCCAAGCTAGGGGTTGAATCAGAGCTGCAGCTGCTGGTCTACACCGCAGCCACAGCAACGCAGGATCCGAGCCGTGTCTGTGACCTACACCCCAGCTCATGGCAACACCGGATCCTTAACCCACTGAGCAGGGCCAGAGCTCCAACCCACATTCCTCATGGATACTAGTCGGGTTCATAACCCACTGAGCCACAATGGGAACTCCCTTATTTTGGTTTTTCAAGCTTATTTTTCTAGTAGATTCCCAATAATATCCTCTGATTTCTTACAAATTGTCAACAATTTGTGGTCCTTTATTCTTGAAAGTCAGTTTTCAAGAAAGTCAGCTGGATAAAGAGCCCTTAGCTCACACTTTTCTTTCCTAGATGCCTTAAATTCATTATTCTGTTTTCTTTTGGCATGAGGTCTGAAGATAATCTAATTTTTTTCTTTATAAGTAAAATGCTCTTTTTTTCCCCCTAGATGTCTGAGGTATTTTTCTTTTTCTTTAAAGTCCTTTGGTTTTATTAGATGTTGCCTTAGTGGGTTGGTTTGGAATCAATATCCCAAGACATGCAGTACACACTTTTAATATGTAGTTTCAAAAATATTTTTTAATCAAGAAAGTTTTATCAATTATATTTACAGTATTCTGTTCCTTTGGCCTTCTTGAGCAATTTTTGTTATGCATACATTCAATATCCTTTACCTATAATTGATATTTACCACTTTTTTTCTCTTAAACTTATTTTATCTCCATTTCTTTCTAAGTTATTAAAAATATATTTTACTTTCTATTTTAAGGCACTGTTGTGTTTTTCCACTCCTTTATTTCTAGTTAGTCTTTGTTTTTCAAATGATTCTTTTTTGTTTATAATTCTTTCCTGAGTTCTGTCACCTCCTTTCTCTGAGTGTTTTAAATTCTGATATATATTGTTCTTTTACATACTGTATCATTTTCTTAGTATCTTATAGCTCATTGAAAATCATAAGTTTGAGTTTTATCTGTTTTGTGAGCAGATCTTTCCAGCATACTTTCATCATCTGTGGGATGTTATGCCTCTTACTATCTTTTTTCTTATAATAATGTTTTATGAGGTTTGGCCTTGACAAACTTTGGATGTCCATTTTTAAGGGAAATTAATTTTATTTTCTTTGGTATAGTGTTTATAAACATCATGACTGGCTTTCTGAGATTCCCAGGCTTTCTCCTCTCCTCTACTTTATTCTGGACCTTCTCTTTGCTTTGTCTCTGTTGTCCCACTCCTGCTCAATTTTGATTCCATTACAATTAACTTCTCCTCACTGTGGAACTCAAAGGAAGTCATGGCCAATCAGTTTTTAGTTTTCACAGTTCATAGAGACTAAAGCGCTTCAGTCCCTTTGGCAGTTTTTTCAACTTTTTAGTCATAAGACTTCATCTATGGAGTCCTGGGCTTGTTTGTTTGTTTGTTTTTGAGGGGGTCTCTAGAGAACACTCCAGGCACCCACTCTAATTCAAACATCAAACTGGTCATGTTTCAGGTGTACTGTGATATCCTAGGAATTTCCTTCAATACTCTTCTAGGGTATATCCAATATATTCTTTTTTTATGTTTTATTCTTATTTTACTGGATTAAATCTGTAGGAAATGCTTTAAGAAAGGAAGTTAGGAAGATGAACTTTCGGAGTCCTTACATGTCTAAAAAAGTCTTTATTCTGCTATGAGTTTTGACTAATTTCAGTGAGATAAAATTCTCATTTTCCATATAACTTTGTGTATATTTCCTGATTGTATTCTAGTTTCCAGTGTTGTTTATGGGAAGTCTGATGGCAGTCTGATTTTTACTCCTTTAGAGATGACCAGTTTTGTATTGTATCTTGTATCTCTGGAAGTATTTTCTCTTTATCTTGTTGTTCTAAAATTTCTCAGTAATGTATGTGTGTGAAAGAGAAAAAGCAAGTCTTTTTTTTTTTTTTTGATAAGCCCCTTTCACCTGAAGACTTATATCCTTTCACTTTGGAAGAAATTGTCATCTACTATTTTCAGGGACAATTTCCTTCCTTCCATTTTCTCTGTCCTCTTATTCTGGAATTTTTTGTTGTTGTTGTTGTCTTTTTGCTATTTCTTGGGCCGCTCCCGCAGCATGTGGAGGTTCCCAGGCTAGGGGTCGAATCGGAGCTACAGCCTCCAGCCTACACCAGAGCCACAGCAAGGCGGGATCCAAGCCGCATCTGCAACCTACACCACAGCTCATGGCAACGCCGGATCGTTAACCCGCTGAGCAAGGGCAGGGACCGAACCCGCAACCTCATGGTTCCTAGTCGGATTCGTTAACCACTGCGCCACGACGGGAACTCCTTCTTCTGGAATTCTTATCAGTTAGCTGTTGGACCTCTTGGTGTGATTTTTAAAAAATCAGTCTTATCGAACCTTTGTTCAGTTTCAAAAATAAGCACTTATTTTAAGTGTGCATATACCCATGTAACCACCACCACAATCAAGGTATAGCATAGATTCATCATCACAAAATTTTTTTTCATGCTTTCTTGCAATTATTTTCCCTCACCTCTAGCTGTAGTCATCAACTGCTCTGCTTTCTCTCACTACAGATTACTGTGACCTGCTCTGGAACATTGTATAAATAGGATGATGCAATGTGTATCTGGCTTCTTTACTCAGCCTGGTGTTTTTTGAAATGTATCCATGTTGTTGTACTTCTCTTTATTTCTGATTAGTACTTCACTGTGTGGATATACCAAATTTATTTACCAGGGTTGATTTTTTTTTATATCAGAGTTTAGCAGTTCAGAGTATGTGCTCTATAGTTCATGATCTTTGCCTTCTGGTGTCACACTGTGGTTATGTCCTGTTACTTAGCAAAAGGGACTTTGAAGTACTCCTCAATTGACCTTAAGATAAGAGGACTCTTTTGTGATATTTGATGGGCCCAATGTAATCACATGAACCCTTAAAAGCATAAGAGGGGCCCAGAATAATGTGGTAGCAGAGGAAGTCAGAGATTTAATGCAAGAGAAGGACTCCATGTGCCTTTGGTGGCTTTGAAGATGGAGGGGACCATGGGCCAAGGAATGTGGGCAGCTTCTGGAAGGTGAAAATGATCCCAGGCTGACAGCTAACAAGAAAATGGGGACTTCAGTCCCACAGCCTCAAGAAACTGGATTCTGGCAATAACTGAATGATCTTGGAAACAGATTATTCCTAGAGCTTCCCAATAATAGCCCAGCTGACGACAACTTGATTTCTGCCTTCTGAGACCCTAAGTAGTGGGCCCAGTTGAGCCTGGCCGGACTTCTAATCTATACAACTGTAAGATGAGCATTGTGTAAAGCCACTAACTTTGTGGTAATTTGTTATGGCATCAATAGAAGGCCAGTATAGAGCTAGACTCTCCAGATTCAAATCCTGGCTCCACTGCCTTGTAGCTATGTGACCAGGAGCTTCTCTATGTCTAAGTTTCCTCATCTATAAAACTGGACACTAGTGTTATGTACCTCATATCTTCATTATGAGGATTATGTTAGTAGATGTATGCAGAACGTTTTCTTGCTCTATGGCTAGATGTGCTTGTCACAGGGCAAACACTACCATAAATGTTATTATCATCTTTATCCTCTTGCATTTAACTTTCTGGGAAGCTATATCAACTTAATGGTCTAATCCTTCTATTTAACACAATGTTTTAACATGAATTTTATTTTGTAGAATGCTTTCTTTTTTTTTTTTTTTTGTCTTTTTGCCATTTCTTGGGCCGCTCCTGCGGCATATGGAGGTTCCCAGGCTAGAGGTTGCATCGGAGCTGTAGCTGCCAGCCTACGCCAGAGCCACAGCAACGCAGGATCCGAGCCGTGTCTGTGACCTACACCACAGCTCATGGCAACGCCAGATCGTTAACCCACTGAGCAAGGGCAGGGATCCAACCCACAACCTCATAGTTCCTAGTCGGATTCGTTAACCACTGCGCCACGACGGGAACTCCTAGAATGCTTTCTTATTGTCTTACCATTTCTTTTCAATAGTGCCCTGTAAGCCTTTTGTTTCCTGAGTTATTCGTTTGCTGTTATTTTTGTCTTTTTAATTACTTATCTTGGCTTTTCTCATTCATATCCTGTGAACTTCTCAACAGCCAGTGATCTTTGGTTTTACACTCATATTAAATAATGAAGTACTAGGAAAGCTGACTGGAAACTCCTGGCATGTGACATGTGGGGCTTCATCACCTGGCTAGCTTTGCCTTTGGTAAGTGAGAAGAGAGCCATCACTAAGCAGATGGCATCTCCCAGTCTAGAGCAGATCAGTTTCCTCCAGTTTTCCTCCAATTTGCTGCCTCTATGCAAATTCTAAGCTGTATTTTCCACTGTCCTACATCAACAACCACCACTTTTCTACTTATCTCTATCACCCAGAAATTTGTTCCTCTTTCTCATTCAGTGATGGTCCTTCTGCTAGTCTCTTTGCTGTTGGACATTCATACCTATTGAATTTATCGATAGTTTTACTATCATTTTCATGGGATTTCCAGATGCCCACTACACCGCATTGAATCCGCAGCCACCAGCCTGCCTCAATCCCTCTTAACATGTGCTTTTGTTTTTTTCTTCCCTGAGAAATTAAAGGCTTTCCTACTTGATACTCTCAACTTCCTGCTCTTACTCTTCTAAATGTGTAACCACATCTCCACTCATCTCTTCTCAGAAGAGCAGATGTCTCTTATTTGTCCAAGGTTAATCCTCCACCTCCATGCCCTTGTTCTTTTGGTATTTGATGACTTTTTTTAGCCTGTCTTCTCTGAAAACAGGCAAAAATAAGCTATAGAAGAGAATGGCACACTCATTGGATGACACAAACTTGTTAAGGAATCAACATAAGTATTTCTGAGGGAACCTGCTCTCACCTGAGAGACTGTCCAGATCTCAGCCTGTGATTTCAAGTCTTTCTGCCTGCCATTTTGAAAGAATAAGAAGGAGTAGGGAGTTGCTTATGATTTATTAGGTGTAAAACACAGAAAGGAGTTGATTGTGACCACAAATGATGTGTTCATATATTGCTAGGGTGCAATCAAGCACAAAGCTCACTACCAAATTTTTTAAGGCTACTATTAAAAATACATGGTGCAGCGGAAACGAATCCGACTAGAAACCATGAGGTTGCTGGTTCGGTCCCTGCCCTTGCTCAGTGGGTTAAGGATCTGGCATTGCCGTGAGCTGTGGTGTAGGTTGCAGACGCGGCTCAGATCCCGCGTTGCTGTGGCTCTGGCGTAGGCCGGTGGCTACAGCTCCGATTCGACCCCTAGCCTGGGAACCTCCATATGCCGCGGGTGTGGCCCTAAAAAGACAAAAGACAAATATAAATATAAATATATGTATATAGTAAGGATCTTTCTTCTACCCCAGTTTTGATCTTTTATCTTAGGTCTACAGTTTCCTCACATAGTTATGTCTCTTTATGATCACCTCTCTTTCTCACTCAATATTTGCAGATTCTTTGAAGTAGTCTTGCAGGGAATAGAAAAAAATCAAGATACAAGGGGAGACAATGTTTCAAGAAAGAGTAGGATATCAACAGCGCAAAGCTATGCAGAGGTAAAGAGGACAGAACTGAGAAAAATAATATTGAATTTGATGATGTGAGATCATTGGGGATCTCAGTGAGATTTGTTTCTAGAAGTTGCTTATGTCAGAAGTCCATAATGCAGAAGACTGAGGAGTAGATGACATGTGGAGAGTCTGAGGAGACATATCCTGGAGAAGGAGGAAGGAAATGGGAGGAGATAGGGATCAAGAAGAGGGTTTCCTCAAAAATGGGGATGATTGGAGCATATTTGTGGGCAAAGGATAAAAAAACCCAATAGACTCACGGACGGAGTGTGTAGGAATAATTGAAAGACTGAAGAAGAGAAAAACAGTCTATTTCTGCCCTTAAAGGTGGTAGTTCGCCCACATTTCTGTCCTCCGTTTCCTTTTCCTTTTTTTTTTTTTTAACCTACACACTCTCTCAGGTATTTGAGCCATTCTCACAGTCTTTGTCTCCATGAACAACCTCCACATCTCCAGCTCCAGCTTATATACCTCGCTCATGAACTTCAGTTCAACACTTTGGACTATTTTTTGAGAATGGATGTCTCACCAGCCCTCAAATTCAGTCAGTCTCCAAATACAGTTGCCTGCACCTTCAAGTCTGTCTTTTCCCTTGGCTTTTCTCTTTCTTTCTGTGAAACATTCATTTTCCAAGTGCCACTGAGAAAAGCTTTGGCATTGTTTTCCCCTTATTCCTTTGTTCACTTCCCATATCCAGTCATACACCAGACCCTGCAAAATCTCCCTGCATAGTAATTTTTGGAAATAGCCCATTCCTTTATTTTCACCCCTTCTGCCTATGCCCTAGGACAGCCTCTTATATTCTCTTGCGTGGATCACTGTTGCCTCTGCCTCTAATCTCATCCTCTTTAATTCAGCACTCCATAAAACCATGAGTGCCTTCTTGTCGAAATATCATTCTTGGGAGGTCCTGTTGTGGCTCAGTGGTAACAAACCTAACTAGCATTCATGAGGATGTGGGTTCGATCCCTGGCCTCCCTCAGTGGGTTAAGGATCTGGCATTGCTCTGAGCTGTGGTATAGGTTGCAGAGGCGGCTGGATTCTGCTGTTGTATGGCTTTGGCTTAGGCCAGCAGCTATAGCTCCGATTAGAGCCCAAGCCTGAGAACTTCCATATGCTGCAGGTGTGGCCCTACAAAACAAACAAACAAGCAAAAAAGACTAAATAAATAAATACCACTCTCATTGTGCCTATTTAAAATCAACAAACTAGCTAACCAACTAACTGATAGCCAACCAACAAAACAACATAAAAACATCTTCTGTGGTTTCCAAAACCATCAGTACAAGTAAAAGTCAACTACTTATCCTGACAAAGTCCTCCACAGTCTTGCGCCTGTCCTCCTTTAAAACTTCATATAGTGTTTCTCCCCAGAGGAATCCCTTCATTCCAGCCAAATGGTCCATTTGCCGTCCCTCTACTCATGCTGTTTATCTGACCTGAAATGCAATTCTTTCACTTATTCTTACATGTGCTAATATTTCTTCCATCCATTAAAGCCCAGCTTGACTCCCACTTGCTCCATCCACTCTTCTTCCCAGGAAGAATGCTGGGAATAGAATGCTAAAATCAATAAGGCTTTTCGCCCATCTTTACTGAAAATCATCTGTATCATCTTATAGAATCCCACAATGCTAACACTGAACATTCTCTCAAATATTCTTTAACCCAACTTTCTTAGTCTTCAGGAAAGTGAAGTCCAGTGAGGAAAAGTATCCTGCAATGGTGACACAGTGAGTGGATGACTTAGAGGTGAGTCTAGAATCTAGATCTCTGGGATCTGAAGCAAAAGCATTGACCTTGCCCCCAGATCATTACATTATAATTTATTCTGTGGCTCTTATACATTGCTGTCCTAGAATATAGAATTTTCAGTTGGTTCCCACATCCTTGATAAGTATTGACTTCCAGGGGGGCAGGTGATATTTCTCCTACTTCTTTGAATTTCCCACAGCACATAATCCATTGCTTTAGGCAGAACAGGCATTAAGCAAATATGTATTGATTGAACAAGATATGCACAAACTATCAATTTTCATTGTTTCATTACCACATTCTATCAATTAAAATTAGTGGTGGCCTTGGGTCCACTAGTTAACAATAGTTAACAATGACAAAGCATGATATTCCAAAATAGCCAGGTAAACTAGAGTCCCTACTGTATATTTCATAAAGTCTTTGAAGGGCAGAGCTGGAATTGCCCTTGAAGATCATTTGACATAGCAGTCCTCCTTATTTCCCCCATTTTATTGATGGGAAAATTGAGATCTACAGAGGAACAAACATGACTTGTCCAAACATACACATTAAATGAATGGCATAGTCAGGACCAGAAACTACGTCTCCAGATTCCTGAGCCAAAATTTTCTGTAACCCAAGAGAATAGGTTACACACTACAAGGGTTAGATTAAGTACATAGGGTTTAGCATATGACTAACCTGACTCTGGCACTTAGCAAGTCTTTTAATACCAATGAACCTCAGTTTCTTCATTTTCAGTCATAAACCTGCTTGGGAGGCTCTGAGACCAGCCAAAAAGACAATACTCACCATTGGCTGCAATGCCTCCTGCACTGGATGGAAAAGACATAACCATCAGCTGAGGCCCAAGGCCATGAAGGCCACTAAAGACACTAAGGGGAAGCCATGGATGGCCCAGCACATGCACAGATGTGCCCCAGATTTTGTCCACAGGTCTGAGATCAAGCAGAGTGCTCCTGTGCTTGCCTGGCATGGAGAAACATATGGAGCATTGGGGGAAATTAACTAATTGCATACTGTGAGGCACCAGAGAATGGGCAATGAAGTAATAGGACAGCACCCTCAAGAGCTGTCACTCCTCCCTGAATGGCCCATTGTGAAACCGTCAACAATGGCAGCTGAAAGCCACTGAGTGGAGGAGGGCATCTTGTCCCCAAGGTGCACTCAGTTGGAGTGCTTCGTGCTAGGGTAGCCAGAGGGACTTTGAGGTCTCACCAGAGGTTGCCAACCAAAATAAGAACCAGAAGATATAGAGAAGAGTATTTTAAGGATAAGTAACACCAGCCCCTTGAGTAAATGTGGCCACAGGGACAGAGATACTAGGGAAGTGCTATGACTTCTAGTTTGAGTTTGGACAGGGCAAGGCTGGGTATATGGACACCAGGGACACTTCAGAAAAGACATGGGAGATGAGGTCTGCCGGGAAGCATGGGAGGCAGGAGGAAGAAACCCATGGCATGGAGTTCAGAATCAACAAGTGTGCAGTGCTCAGATATCCAAATAAGTAGTAGAAGGACATGCCATTTATTTACTAGCTACTATACATAACAAATCAGCACAGACTTAGTGGCTTAAAAACAATACCCATTATTATCTCACAGTTCTGTGACTTGAGTACAGGAATGGCTTAAGTGTAACCTTTGCTCAGAGTCTCACAGACTACTGTCAGGGTGTCACCAGGGCTGCAGTCTCATCTGAGGCATGGAATCCACTTCCCAGCTTATATGTAGTTGTTGGCAGAATTCATTATCTTGCGATTTCCTTATTCAAGGCCAGCAGGAGAGAGACTTCTATATCTGATCTTTACTCTCTCCTATAAAGGGCTCACCTGAATAGCTCAGACCCACTAAGAATCATCTTTCTTTTGATTAAGTCAAAGTCAAACTAATTAGGGATCTTTTTTTTTCATTTTTTTATTACTCAAATGAATTTATCACATCTGTAGTTGTATAATCATCATAACAATCTGATTTCACAGGATTTCCATCCCACAGCCCAAGCACATCCCCCTACCCCCCAAACTGTCTCCTCCAGAGACCATAAGTTTTTCAATGTCTGTGAGTCAGCATCTGTTCTGCAAAGAAGTCCCGTCTGTCCTGTTTTCAGATTCCACATGTCAGTGAAAGCACTGGATGTTGGTGTCTCATTGCACAGCTGACTTCACTTAGCATGATAGCTTCTAGGTCCATCCACGTTGCTAAAAATGCTGGCATTTCATTATTTTTAATGGCTGAGTAATATTCCATTGTGTATATGTACCACCTCTTCTGGATCCACTCCTCTGTCGATGGACATTTAGGTTGTTTCCATGTCTTGGCTATGGTAAATAGTGCTGCAGTGTCTTTGCGAGGCGTGGTTTTCTCTGGATAGATGTCCAGGAGTGGGCTTGCTGGATCCAATGGTAGTTCTATGTTTAGTTTTCTGAGGCATCTCCATACTGCTTTCCACAGTGGTTGCACCAATTGACAATCCCACCAACAGTGTGCTAGGGTTCCTTTTTCTCCACACCCTCTCCAGCACTTATTGTTTGTAGACTTTTGGATGATGGCCATTCTGGCTGGTGTAAGGTGGTACCTCAGGGTGGTTTTGATGTGCATTTCTCTAATCATGAGTGACGCTGAACATCTTTTCATGTGTTTCTCGGCCATTTGTATGTCTTCTTTGGAGAATTGTCTGTTTAGACCTTCTGCCCATTTTTGGATGGGTAGGGATCTTATTATATCTGTAAAATCCCTTCATCTTTACCATACAACATAACCTAATCACAGATGTGACATCCATCATATTCACAGATTCTGCTCACATTCAAGGGAAAAGATTAGACACCAGGAAACAGGAATATTATATTGGAGGCCATTTTAGAATTTTTGCCTACCACAGTCTGCCCTCTGGCTTCCAATGACTCATATCCCTTCTAAGTGCAAACTACAGTCACAATGTGTCCAAGAGTCTCATCTCATTATAGCATCAGCTCAAAATCCAAAATCTCATTTAAATCTCATCAGCTAAAAGATCTAAATCTCATCATCTAAATTATCTCTATTAGGTACAGATGAGGCTTTCTTTCTGTCCATCTTTTCAGCTCTTGTCATACACTATTATATTTAATTCTGAGGACAAATCTGTGAATAAATTTTCATCGTCCCTATTCTAAATATAAAGAAACTGAGGCATTGATAAGTTAACTAACTTGCCTGGGGTCATTTAGGGATTGTTTCACAGTTAAAACTTGAACTCAGTTATGTGGAAATGTATTAACTGCACCCGGTGTCTGTAAAGAAGCATGTTCTGAAGCCCTCTTGGCAAGGAGGGGCTCTTAAATAATCATCCACCTCCCCAGTAGCCAAGCTTTTGGGACTGTTAAGATTCTCAGACTTGAGAGCTAAATGTCAGATAGCATCACGAACATTTCAGTATGGATGAAATTCTCTGCTTATGTTCCCATGGTGGAAGTGAGAATTGGGTTGAGAGAAGAGTATGAATTAACGAGAAGAATGAAACAAATGTTAGTAACTCCAGTTACATGATAGAAGAACCAAAAAAGGAGGGGGAAATATATGGGTACTAGCTCCTATCCTGCCGTTAACTAAATATATGACTTTGGGCAAATTGCTTTTTGCCTCTTTGAGCCTCACTTTCTTTCTTTGTAAAAACAAATGTGATGAATGCTAGATGATCTCTCTAGGCCATTTTCAAAGGCCTGAGATGCAAACAAGAGGTTCTTCCCTGGCAATATTTTGCAAGGCTCCATCACATGTTCTGAGGTCAAGGTTATGTCCATATGCTTAAGAATTTTCTGTTTATGAGCAATGTCATGGAATTCAAATAATCAGTTCTCTTTTCTCTACCAAGTACCAAATCATGACAGTTGTCTGCATTGTTGGTTGTTCCTCTTGTTTGCATTGCGGAATATCTGACAGTGCTTCATCCTTCACGGCTCAGGTCCATGACTGCTTCTTGCATGAAATTTGCTCCAGTGAATGCTCAGCACCTTTACTCTTTTCTTTCCTCTTCCCCGGTCTGCCTGATTCTCAAAACTCTTAAAATACCATGCTAATCCACCTCCTGGAGCAGCCAGTAATTCACTGTCATCGTTCTGTGGCTCCTATAAGTGTGGTTTTAGTTAAAAGCGAGCTCCTTTCAGCTTTATTTAGTTCAGGTCAATTCTGAAGTGAATTTGCACTTGCCAAGCCCACAACAACTGTAGGTTTGGGTATGGAAGAAGGGAAGTGGAGGGTAGCAGGACAAAAGTAACCCTGAAGCTTACCAAGCCCGGGGAAATGATCCCTCCAGGATCCCCAGTGGGTGTGATGAAAGAGGGTCTTGAGGTAAGAGAAGGAGAGGAACCAGCCAGAGACAAAATGAGGACATGTGGCCTAGCCACAGAGTTAGGCTTGCTATGTGCTTACTTGGAGACTGTTTTCAGGGAAGAGCAAAAGAGGGGAAAACCCTTAACTGATACACTCAATTCTCTTGACTACCGAAGGGAACATCAGCTCCTTGAACCCACCCCCACGTATCACGCTTACTTTTAGGAGGAGCCAGTGAGGGCCAGTATTGGCTCCTTCAGTGTCACCTTCATGCCCTTGGCAGTGATAGACTCCATTTGACATCGGAAGCTTTTATCAGGCCTGTGAAACATAGATGTATTTTTGACTGAAAATGTGGAAAATATTAGAAAATAAAGCAGCCATTACTTTTTAAGAAAAAGCAAAAAGCAGCTTTTTGAGCAACCATCATAGTGACCCTTCCACCTGAGCACTCTTTTTTTCCTTTTTATACCAGAAGGGTGAATTATTTCTTTAATATTTACAATCTGTTGCAATAAACTCTGGGCTTTACCAAATTCATTTATAAATTGCATTTTTAATGCTGCATATCAATACAAACTAGGTTCTCTCCCAGTTTTCTTAACAGTTTATATTCCAATCACCTTTCTTTGTTCACATTTTATATTAACAATTTTTAATTTGTCTCTAGGATGATTTTTTTTGGTCTTTTTTGTCTTTTTGTTGTTGTTGTTGTTGTTGCTATTTCTTGGGCCGCTCCCGCGGCATATGGAGGTTCCCAGGCTAGGGGTCGAATCGGAGCTGTAGCCACCGGCCTACGCCAGAGCCACAGCAACGCGGGATCCGAGCCGTGTCTGCAACCTACACCACAGCTCACGGCAACGCCAGATCGTTAACCCACTGAGCAAGGCCAGGGACCGAACCCGCAACCTCATGGTTCCTAGTCGGATTCGTTAACCACTGCGCCACGACGGGAACTCCATCTAGGATGATTTTTAATAATCATTACATGGTGCTCGACTTGCATATCCAGCATTGTCTACACTCACACATTCAGCCAGTCCTGGAGCCGCCCAAGACCACTGTTCAAACCCAAACACTCGGGAGGCTCCAAGGAGCTCCCTCTTCAAGTACATTTTATCAGCTGCAGATAGATAAGCTACCAGGTAATGCTTTGTTAATACAGAAAAAAGTGTTTGCACAGACCTGTGCAGGAACGTATTTATATCTATATGGTTATGTATATTTGCTTCCGTTTATCAAGAGTGCTAAAAGATTGCAGGTGCCAGTGAAGTTTTGCCTTTACAAAGGGCTTTAGAATTTCACATTCAGAGTTCCCTAGTGGCTCAGTGGGTTAAGGATCCAGCATTATCACTGCTGTGGCTTGGGTTGCTGCTGTGGTGTGGGTTTGACACCTAACCCAGTACTTCCATATGCTGTGGATACAACCAAAAGAAAGAAAAAGAAAAACTCACATTCTCCAGGATGCAAACTAGAGTCCTAGTAAAAGGAAGAGGTACTGTCCCTTCCAAATGGGGCCCCTGGCTTCGCAGAAGAAATGGCAGATGGCACTCCCCAGAAGGGCAGTGCAGGAGTGAGGATGTCCAGCTGCTACCCACTCAAGCGTCACTGTTGTGGAAGAAGGCAAACTTCTTGGAGACATAGTCACACTCACCTCCACTCCAAGGGGCAGGAACCCAGAAACCAGATACAGCCACTTCCTTGAAGCTGAAACAAAAAAGCCTGAGTGCCTCAAACAGCCTGGGAGTTCAGGGCAGTGGAAGCAGAGGAAAAGTACCCACGTGGAAGGAGGCAGAGATTCAGGGAGAAAGGAAGGTGAAGGTGTTTGTCAGCAGGTTCGAGGTCTTCCCTGAAGCTGGCTTCTAGAATGGGAGATGGTCAAGTGATTAAAAGCACACAGTCTTTGAAGTCATACAGACCAAGGTTTAAATCCTGGCCCTGGGACTTAGAATGTAGCCTTGGGCAAGTTGCTTAACTCTGATTCTCAGTTACATCATCTGTTGAGCATGTGTAATTACAGCAGTCACCTCCTAAGGTTACGGTAAGGATTGAATTTGTCAATATAAGGTGCTTAGAACAGTGCGTAGCCCAGAGCAAGTGCTCAATAAATAGTGCTCTTTTTAAAAATTAGACTTTTAGGATTTCCTGTCATGTCTCAGTGGTAATGAACTTGACTAGTATCCACGAGGATGCAGGTTTGATACTTGGCCTCACTCAGTGTGTTGAGGATCCAGGAAAGAAAAAAAAAAATTAGACTTTTAAACTTTAGAGGAAGGATAGGTAAGTATGGACCCTTACCCTTACCTGGAGAGACTGGGTAGCCAGATACCAGGTGGATCAGTGTTTGATCACAGAACTTTATTTTTTAAATAGTTATTTATTTATTTATTTTGTCTCTTTAGGGCTGCACCTGTAGCACATGGAAGTATCCAGGCTAGGGGTCGAATCAGAGCTGTAGCTGCTGGTCTACACCACAGCCACAGTAACAAAGGATCTGAGCCGCATTTGTGACCTACACCACAGTTCACGGCACCACCAGATCATTAACCCACTGAGTGAGGCCAGGGATCTAACCCATGTCCTCATGGATGCTATTCGGGCTCATTACCACCGAGCCACGATGAAAACTCCTGATCACAGAACTTTAGTTTAATCTGTGTCCAAGGGCAAAGCCATAGGAAAAAAAAAAAAAAAAAAAAAAAAAGAAGCTAAGTTTCTAGAATTTTGTCATTGCATCATAGAAGGATTTAATGATGAGAAATGTTTAACCAAGACTCCCCAACTCCCCCTTATTGGATCGGAATGGTTCTCTGGTTCTGCAAGGGGTTAGGGGAGGGTCAGTTTGTCCAGCTATTGAGAATGAAAGGCTGAGGGGACAGAGCACTAGATACTTCACCATATTTGCAGCCACATTCGGGATGTTGACAGGACACTCAAAACCATCTGAGGATCCTCTCGTTCTCAAATCACCCTAATCCAAAGCATTATCAGCCTTTCCCTGGATTATTACAGTAGTTTCCTGACCAGTGTTGCTGCTTCTACCCTTGCTCCCTCTGCCCAAAATCTGTTCTCAAATGTAGACATAGTGATCCTGCTAAGCAAATGATTCTCAGCCCATAATGCACACTAGAATTACCTGAGGAACCTTTAAAAACACCTTATCCCAAAAAGGTAAATCAGAACCTCTGATGTAGTATTTTATTCTATAGTTCAAACCTTTTGCTGTCTCCTATCAGAGCAAAAGACTTCTTACCATAGTTTATGTGATTAGTTCATATGCCTGTTTTTCTGACTTGATCTCCTACCACTTTCCTTCTTATTCACTATGTTCCAGACACACTGTTCTCTTTGCTCTTTTTTGAAAGTGCCAGGAAAGCTTTTCCCTCAGAGAACAGAGGTAACAACCTCTGCCTGCAGCACCCCCTCCTAGACAAACACATGGCTCACTCCCTCACTTTCTTTAGGTCTCTGCTTAAATGTCATGTCATCAGAAAGGCCTTCCATGCCAAGTCTACCTACAGTCACACTCTGTCCCTCTGTCCTGCTTTATTTTTTTCATACACTGTCACTACCTGACCTATTTCAGATCAGTTTGTTTCTGTTACTCCCACTAGAATGTAAGATATATGAAGACAGGGATTTTTAAAATCTTGTTCATATCTATGTCTCCAGTTCTTAGAGATGTGTCTGGCACATGATAGATAGTGAATATGTGTGGTTGATTGGTTGAATAAATGAATGAGTGACTGAGTCTTTGTTCTACCTTGCTATGCTCTGAGTGTATGAGAAAAGCCAGAGGAAGTTTCCTGATTATGACAGTGCATATTCAGCCCATGAATGTTTAGAATTAGGATGCAGAGTCTAAGCTCAAGACTACATTAATTAATTAAAAATCTATTAATAATCATTATGTCCAGATGGTTTTTGTTTCAACAGTCATAGGATGGATTCCTAGCCATCCTAAAAGCTTGTTGGTACAAAACCTAATAGATATTACAAGGCCTTATCTTGAGTCTTGGAATGGAAAGATTTCTGAGCTTAGCTCTAAAAATGTAGCAGATGGCTATGCAAATGTGGTAACTGATAGTAATACCACATTTGCATAAGTACTGTATTTTCAAAGCACTTTATTTCTTTACAAAAAGCTGGACCAGAAATAGTACATTATGTGTTTCCCATTAGCTCTTGAACGTGACTCTAGTTCAGATAATAGGCTGAGTGTCTCTGAATTGCTCAAGTTTACCCAGTAAAGCCTTGTGGAGCCACCAGGTGGATCCAGGCATATCTCGAAGTGGCATGAAACTTCCCCAAACTGGTCCTGCCCCATTTTTTTTTGTCATCAACAAGTGACAGAATTGGCCCTCATTGCTGCCTTTTTGCTATATTTCCACTTCACCCAGCCAAACCCAGCTGGACAGTTCACTCTCACAGGAACAGTCCTGCCTTGAGCATTGCCATTTCTACATCTATGCTTCTGGAACCTTCCCTGCCTAGAAAAAAAACTCTACTGTCTTTTCAGCCTATTTGAATTCTAGCCCCTCTCCAGGGACAGATCCAGTACCCCCTGTCCAGCAGAGTCTTCTCTAACCTTCTCAGATCAAACTGATGGCCCCTCTGAACTCTAGTGGGAACCACTGCTCATGACATTGACCAGGCCCTGCAGTACCTTTATCTGTGGATGTCACACTGTAGGAGCAGAATTAAGAGTCCTAGACTTAAAACCACTCTAGACCTTACTTAACAATTTTTTTAAAAAGCCATAAAATGGCCAAGGTAATACACAAGTAAAATAACTGCCTACCAAAACAAGTTCTCCATTAAAGGAAGATAATAAAATGTAGACACTCAACAAGGTAATTTTTGCAATATTCATCAACCAAACAAAAATTAACAGACCTACAAAGAATCAGGAAAATGTGATGTATAGCCAAGTAAAATATTATTCAAAAAATTAGAACCAGATGTAACATAAATGGAATTAATGTACAAATATTTTGAAAGAGTTATTATAAATATATTCAATAATCTAAAGAAAAACATATGCATAATGAGAAGAGATTAGATCTCTGAAAATGAACTAAATGGAACTATGTTCACTGGATAGCCTTAGGAGCATATTAAACACTTCAGAAGAAAGTACCATTGAACTTGAAGATGCTGTAGAAACTACATAAACCAAAGCACAGAAAAAAAAAAGATTGAAAAGAGCAAAACATCAATAATCTGTTTCACAATACTAAGAGATAAAGCAAATGTATAATCATATTTCCAGAAAGGGGAAGAGAGTGCAGAAGATTATTTGGAAAAATAATGGCCAAATATTTTCCAAATTTGATGAAGAGTATGCACTTACATATATGAGAAATTCAGCTTAGCACAGGCATACACACACACACACACACACACACAAAGCAAACCACACCTAGGCTCATCATAACCAAATTGTTGAAAAATTGCAAAAAAAAAAAGATTAAAAGCAGTCATTAAATAAACATTACAAAAGAAGAAAGATAAAAATAAACACTGAATCTCCATTTGAAACAATGCTAAAAGAAAGAAAAAAACTGTTAATTAAGACTATTTTCTTAGACAAACACAAGCTGAGAACATTCATTATCAGAAACGCTACACTACAAGAAATGTTCAGGCTGAAGGAAAATAATACCAGTGGAAACTCAGATCTCCACAAAGGAATGACGAATGCTGGAAGTTGTAAAATTTCTTGTCATTATTTTTTAAGTAAATGAGTGTTTCAAGAATTAAAAATAACAATGTATTGTGAGTTGGATAACATGTAGAAGTAAAATATAGAAAACAATGGCATAAAAGTCAGGGGAGAGGGATGTTGCAAGGTTCTTACAATATACATGAAGTGATATATTAATATTCAAAGTAAACTGTGATAAGTTAAAGATTTATATTGTAAACCCTAGACAAGAACTACACAGAAGACCAAAAAATAAAATGAATAATCCAACAAAGAAGAAAAATATCTATCCTAAAACAAAACAAACTAAAACAAACAATACCAACAAAAAACAAAAACAAAACCTTCAACCCAAAAGAAAGCAGGAAAAGAGAGATGGGGGAGAAATTAGCAAGTGGGGTAGATAGAAACAAAT
Organism: Sus scrofa; assembly: GCF_054392235.1. Classification (NCBI taxonomy): domain Eukaryota; kingdom Metazoa; phylum Chordata; class Mammalia; order Artiodactyla; family Suidae; genus Sus; species Sus scrofa. Next base: position 123,385,744 of record NC_139401.1, read on the forward strand.
ATTGAAATGGCAATGAGATCCAGCTGTATAGCACAGAGAACTATAACCAGTCACTTGTGATGGAACATGATGGAGGATAATGCGAGAAAAAGATTTTATATAAATGTATAACTGGGTCACTTTGCTATACAGGAGAAATTGACAGAACATTGTAAATCAACTATAATAAAAATTTTTAAAGAAATGATAAATTTGAACCTACCCACATAGACAATTACATCAAATGTAAATAGTCTAAATACATCAATTAAAAAGCAAACTATGGAGTTCCCATTGTGATTCAGCAGAAACAAATCTGACTAGCATCCATGAGGATGCAGGTTCAATCCCTGGCCTCACTCAGTGGGTTAAGGATCCAACATTGCCATGATCTGTGGTGCAGGTCACGGACATGGCTCAGATCTGGCATTGCTGTGGCTGTGGTGTAAGCCAGCGGCTACAGCTCTGATTCAACCCCTAGCCTGGGAACCTCCACATGCCACAGGTGTGGCCCTAAAAAGACAAAAAAAAAAAAAAAAAAAAAAAGCAAACTATGTCAAACTAATTAAAAAGGCAGACTAAACCATTATGTTCTCTATAAGAGAAACACTAAATATACCCACATAGATTAAAAGTAAAAAATGGAAAAAGACATATCATGCAAACACTAATCAAAGAAAGCTGGAGTAGCTATATTAATATTAGACAAAGTAGACTTCAGAACTAGGAATATTGACATTATGTAATGATGAAACAATTGTTTTATCAGGAAGTCACAGCAATCATAAATGCATCTAATATGCATCTAATTACACATCATAGAACTTAAATGAGAATTAGATAAGAACACAATCTTTGTTGGAGACCTCAACATTGCTCTCTCAGTAGCTGGTTAAAAAAATACAAAAAAAATCAGTAAGGATATAAAAAACTTAAACGCTATCAATTGACTTGACCTTGCTGATATTTATAGAACACTACACCTGTTAGCAGCAGCGTACACATTACTTTCAAGTGTACATGATACATTTATTAATAGACCATGTTCTAGGTCATGAAGAATAGCTTTTAAAATACTGAAATAATACAGAGTACATTTCTTTCCACGAAAACTTTAAATTAGAAATCAATAAAAATTATTTGAAAAAATGTTCAATATTTGGAAACAAACAACACCCTTCTGAACAACCATGGATCAGAGAAGAAATCACAAGGGAAATTAGAAGACACTGAACTGAATGAAAATAAAACCACAACATATTATTTGTTGGATGCAGCTAAAGCAGTGCCTAGAAGGAAATTCATAACATTGAATGCATACATTAGAAAATAATAAAGTTTCAAGATCAGTGATCTGAACTTCCATCTTAAGAAACTAGAAAACGTATTAATAAGTAGAAGGAAGGAAATAATAATGACAAGGGAGAAGACGATGTAAAAAAAAACCCAGACAAATAATGGGGAAAACCAATTTTTTCCTTTGAAAAGATAAATGATAAACCTCTAGTCAGACTGATTTTGAAAGAAAAAGACCACAAATTCCCAATATCAGAAATAAATACAGGAGTTCCCATCATGGCTCAGTGGTAATGAGTCCGACTAGTATCCTGGAGGTTGCAGGTTTGATCCCTGGCTTTGCTCAGCTGGTTAAGGATCCGGCATTGCTGTGAGCTGTGGTGCAGGCCACAGACATGGCTTGGATCTGGCATTGCTGTAGCTGGTGTAGGCTAGCATCTTTAGCTCTGATTCGACCCCTAGCCATATGCCCTGGGTGCAGCTCTAATGAGAAAGAAAGAAAGGAAGGAAGGAAGGAAGGAGGGGAGGAAGGAAGAAAAAAAGAGAAGGAAGGAAGGAAGAAAAAAAGAGAAGGAAGGAAGGAAGAAAAAAAGAGAAGGAAGGAAGAAAGAGACTCTCTAGAGATCGTACAGATATTAAAAGGGAAAAAAGTATATTAGGAACAAATATATACCAATAATTTCAACTTAGATGAAATGAATTCCCTAAAAGATACAAATTACCAAATATGACCAAAGAAGAAATAGAAAATCTGAATATTACTACATCAACTAAAGGAATTAAATGTTTAATTTAAAACCTTTCAAGAGGAGTTCCCGTTGTAGCACAGTAGAAATGAATCCGACTAGGAACCATGAGGTTGTGGGTTTGATCCCTGGCCTTGCCCAGTGGATCGAGGATCTGGCATTGCCCTGAGCTGCAGTGTAGGTCTCAGATGCAACTCAGATCCTGTGTTGCTGTGGCTGTGGTATAGGCCAGCAGTTGTAGCTCTGTTTGGACCCCTAGCCTGGGAGCCTCTGTATGCCGAGGGCTCAGCCCTAAAAAGCAAAAATGAATAAATAAATAAAAATTTAAAAATAAATAAATAAAACCTTTCAACAAAAAACTGTACCCCACTTGGCTTTATTGGTAAATTACATCAGACATTTAAGGAAGATATAATATCAATTGCCCAAATTCTTTCAGAAAATAGAGAAGACGGGAAACACTTCTCAACTCATTTTATGAGGCCAGAATCACTCTGTATTACTAACCTGTATTAGTTAGGCTACTAACTGGTCTCCTTACTCCAAATCATCATACCTTACCCAACAAGTTAGAGTGGTATTTTATAAATAAAAATCAAAATGTGTCATGCTCCTTTTTCAAACCCTTAAGTGGCTTTCCATCACATTTGCTTACAAAGATTTTTGTGATCCGCCCTTAACCTAGCTCTTTCATCTCACCTCTTACTACTCTTTATAGCAGCTGTCAACACTCTATTGCCAATAGCTTCATTTATGTTCTTTGGTACCTTTTTTTAGCTCAAGAGTTTTGCATCTGCAATCTTCTCTGCCTAGACTCTCCTCATTCTTATTCTTCAGGTCTCAGTTGAAATAGCAACTTCTTACATCTACCTTCCCCACCCATTCTTTCTCAAGTTAGCCTCCCCTCCATTATTTGTCTATTTCCTTTGGAGTTTTTCTAAATTTATTTAATCATTCTGTTTATTTGTTTATTGTCTATCTTCACAATTAGTATGTAATGCACGCTCCAAGAGAACAAATGCTGTATCCTAGAGTAATACAGGAATATTGCAGACACTGAGTACAATTTGTTGACTGACTGAATGAATGAACACATTCATGGTAGAAAGCACAGCATGAAAAAAAGCATAGATTTGAGAAGTGCTAAAACATGCAAATACCTCCAGACTTCCCCCTAGCCTCCCTCTCTCTCTCTCTCTCTCTCACACACACACACAGTATGTAGTCAAAGTATATGTAAATTAAAGCTTCAGCAAATTTGCATTTAATTTTTCAGAGCTTAAAATTTATTTAACTGTAGGTCTTATTTAAATGTACTGACCACACTCAAGATACTCAGAATTTCTTAAGAAAGTAGAGAATGAGCCATCTGTTTTTCCCCTTCTTTTTACAAAAGTTAGCAGTTATTTCCTACTGGGAAACAGTAAGAATACAAGGTTTTCATTAAATTTTCAAAGTTTTTATAAACCCCTAATTAGAATATTTTCACTAGAAATACAGCTTATGGTAGTTTTTAACATTTTTTTATTATACTTGATTTACAATGTTCTGTCAATTTCTGCTGTACAGCAAAGTGTCCTAGTCATATATATGTATATATACACACACACATGACTATTCATTCTTTCTCTCATATTCTATCATGTTCTATCACAAGTGATTGGATACAGTTCCCAGTGCTGCATAGCAGGACATCATTGCTTATCCATTTTAAATGTAATAGTTTACATCTACTAACCCCAAACTCCCAATCCATCCCACTCCCTCCTCCTCCCCCTTGGCAACCACAAGTCTGTCCTCTATGACTATGAGTGTGTTTTTGTTCTGTAGATAGGTTCATTGTGCCATATTTTAAAGTCCACAAATAAGCAACTTCATATGGTATTTGTCTTTCTCTTTCTGACTTACTTCACTTATTATGAGAATCTCTAGTTCCATCCATGTTGCTGCAAATGGCATTGTTTTGTCCTTTCTTATCACTGAGTAGTATTCCTTTGTGTATAAGTACAACATCTTTTTAATCTGTTCATCTGTTGATGGACATTTAGATTGTTTCCTTGTCTTGGATATTGTAAATAGTGCTGCAATGAACATAGGGGTGCGTGTATCTTTTTCAATGAAAGTTTTGTCTGGGTATATGCCCAGGAGTGGGGTTGCTGGATCATACAGTAGTTCTATACTTAGTTTTCTGAGGAACCTCCATACCGGTTTCCATAGGGGTTGTACCAATTTACATTCCAACCAGCAGTGTATGAGGGTTCCCTTTTCTCTATACCCTTTCCAGCATTTGTTATTTGTAGACTTATTAATAATAGTCATTCTGACCAGTGTGAGGTGGTACCTCATTTTAGTTTTGATTTGCATTTCTCTAATAATTAGTGATATCGAGCATTTTTTTCTTGTGTCTGTTGGCCATCCATAGGTCTTCTTTGGAGAAATATATATTGAGGTTTTCTGCCCATTTTTCAATTGGGTTGTTTACTTTTTTCTGCTGAGTTGTATGAGTTGTTTGTATATATTGGACATTAAGCCCTTTTCAGTTGGATCCTTTGCAACTGTTTTCTCCCATTCTTTTGGAAAAGTTTAAGAAAGATGGGAATTTTTGCATCTATATTCATCAAAGATATTGGCCTATAATTTTCTTTTTCGGTACTGTCTTTTTTGGTACTGTCTTTTTTGGTACTGTTTTTGTCTGATTTTGGTGCTGGGTGATTGTGTCTTTGGGAGTGTTCTATCTTCAATATTTTGGAAAAGTTTAAGAAGGATGGGTATTAAGTCCTTCTTTGTGTGTTTGGTAGAATTTACCTGTGAAGCCATCTGGTCCTAGACTTTTGTTTGTAGGGAGTATTTTTATTACATACTTAATTTCATTTCTAGTGATTGGTCTATTCAAATGACGTTTTCTTCTTGATTCAGTTTTGGTGAACGACATGTCTCTAGAAAGTCGTCCATTTCTTCTAGCTTGTCAAATTTGTTGGCATATAATAGTTCATAGTATTCTCTCTCTCTCTCTCTTTTTTATTTTATTTTTTTGTATTTCTACAGTATCTGTTGAGATTTCTCCTTTTTCTTTTTTCTTGTTTTATTTGGATTCTCTCTCCTCCTTCATGGTGAGTCTGGCAAGAAGTTTGTCAATTTTGTTTACCCTTTCAAAGAACCAGCTCTTGGTTTTATTGATTTTTTTACTATTTTTTTAAAATTTCTGTTTTATTGACTTCCTCTCTGATATTTATGAGTTCCTTCCTTCACCTGACTTTGGGTTTTGTTCGTTCTTTTCTAATTATTTTAGGTTGTAGGTTAAGTTGTTGATTTGAGATTTTTCTTCTTCTTCTTTTTTTTTTTTTTTTTTTTTTTTTTTGAGGAAGGCCTGTATCACTGTGAACTTCCCTCTAAGAACTTATTTGGCAGCATACCATAGATTTTGAATGGTTGTGTTCTCATTGTTGTTTGTCTCAAGATATTTTTTTAAAATTTCCCTTTTGATTTTCTCATTGACCCATTGGCTTTTTAGTAGCATGTTGTTTAATCTCCATGTAGTCGGTTTTTTCTCATTTCTTTTTTTTTATATTTTTTATTTTTTATTTTTTTGTCTTTTTGCCTTTTCTTGGGCTGCTCCTGCGGCATATGGAGGTTCCCAGGCTAGGGGTCAAATCGCAGCTATAGCCGATGGCCTACACCAGAGCCACAGCAGCGCAGGATCCGAGTCACATCTGCGACCTACACCACAGCTCACGGCAACGCCAGATCATTAACCCACTGAACAAGGGCAGGGATCGAACCTGCAACCTCTTGGTTCCCAGTCAGATTCATTAACCACTGCGCCACCACGGGAACTCCTCTCATTTCTTTTCCTGTGGTTGATTTCTAGTTCTATGCCATTGTGATCAGATAAGATGGTTGAAATACTTTCTGTAGTCTTAAATTTGTTGAGGTTAGTTTTGTGCCTCAGTATATGATCAATCTTTGAGAATGTTCCATGTGCACTCTAAAAGGATGTAAATTCTGGGGTATTTTTGGGGGGGATGTAATGTCCTGAAACTATCAATTAAGTCTAACTGTTCTATTGTATCATTTAGGATCTCTGTTGCCTTACTGATTTTCTGTCTAGAGGATCTGTCCATTGATGTGTTAAATTCTACTATTATTGTATTCCCATCAATTTCTCATTTTATGTCTGTTAGTATTTGTTGTATGTGTTTGGGTGCTGCTATATTAGGGACATATATATTTACAGGTGTAATATCCTTTTCTGGAATTGACCCTTTTATCATTAGTGTCCTTCATTATCTTTCTTTACAGGCTTTGTTTTAAAGTCTGTTTTTTCTGATATGAGTATTGCAACTCCTGCTTTCCTGTCATTTCCATTTGCATGAAATGTCTTTTTCCATCCCCTCACTTTCTATTTATATGTGTCCTGTGCCCTGTGAGTCTCTTACAGGCAGTATATTGTAGGCTCCTGTTTTTTTATCCAGTCTGCCACCCTATGTCTTTTGATTGGAGCATTCAATCTGTTGAAATTTAAGGTAATTTGATAAATATGTGTTTATTGTCATTTTTTTTTGTTTGTTTTGTTTTGGGCTTTTTTTTTTTTTTTTGTCTTTTTGTCTTTTTGTCTTTTCTAGGGCTGTTTCCCGAAGCATATGGAGGTTCCCAGGCTAGCGGTCAAATCGGAGCTGTAGCCACTGGCCTACACCAGAGCAATGTGAGATCCAAGCTGCGTCTGTGACCTACACCACAGCTCACAGCAATGCTGAATCCTTACCCCACTGAGCAAGGCCGGGGATCGAACCTGCAACCTCATGGTTCCTAGTTGGATTCACTAACCACTGCACCATGATGGGAACTCCGTGTTTATTATCATTTTAAACCTTGTTTTACAGTTGATCGTATGTTTCTCCTTTGTTCCTTTCTCTTTTTGGTTGGATGATTTCCTTTTATTTTATGCTTGTGTCCTCCACTTTTTAGTTTTTGTAAATGTATTGTTTGGTTTTGATTTGTGGTTTCCCTGTTTTTAAAGTATGTTAATTCCTTCCTATATCTGCTTGCTTTAGCCTGATTGTCATATTATCTCAAACACATTCTAGAAAAAAAAGAGTCTGTATTTTCTTACTTTTTTTCCCCACATTTTATGATTTTGATGTCCTTTTTTACATCTTCATGTTTATCATTTCACTCTTCCTTGTGTTTATCATCACTTTTACAAATAGTTTTTTTTTTTCTTTTTGGATCTGTTTACGGGCTTATTTAAGTGATTACTTCCCAATTGTGATTTCCTCCATCCTATTTCTTCTTACTTCTTTTTTATTTAGAGAAATCCTTTCAGTATTTCTTTTAGAATGGGTTTAGTATTGTTGTAGTCTTTTAGTTTTTGGTTTGGGGAGAAATTCTTTATTTCTCCTTCTATTTTAAATGATAGTCTTGGTGGGTAGAGTATTCTAGGCTGCAAATTTTTCCCTTTTAGAACTTTGAATATATCTTGCCACTCTCTTCTGGCATGTAGTGTTTCTGTAGATAAATCAGATGATAGCCTTATGGGGGTTCCTTTATAATTAATTCTTTGTTTTTCTCTTGCTTCCTTTAGAATCCTCTCCTTATCTTTAAATTTTGCCATTTTTATTATGTCTTGGGTAGGTCTGTTTGGGTTCAACTTGTTTGGGCCTTCTGTGCTTCTTGTATCTATATATCTGTTTCCTTTAGATTTGGAAAGTTTTCAGCCATAATCTCTTCAAATATATTTTCAATCCCTTTTTCTTTTTCTTCTCCTTCTGGAATCCCTATTATGAATATATTGGCCCACTTTTATATTATCCCATAGATCTCTTATATTGCTTCCATGTTTTATCATTTGGTTTTCTGTCTGCTGTCCTGATTGGTTGATTTCCATTATTCTATTTTCCAACCCACTTATTTGTTCTTCTGTGTTAATTCATTCTGTTCTTCAGTGTCTTTAATTCAGCTTGCATCTCTGCAAATGAATTTTCTAATTTTTCTTGGCTCCTCCTTATAGTTTTTAGTTCCTTTCTAAAGTAATTTGCATTATTGTTCATATCCACTCATAATTCCTTCCGTATTTTCAACTATCTCCTTTTTGAACTCAGTGTCTGTTAGTCTGCAGAGGCCTGTTTCATTGTTTACTTTTTCAGGAGAATTCTCTTGTTCTTTTATCTGGGAATGGTTCCTGGGCTTCTTCATTTTATTTATATTTTTCTTAATATGTGAGTTTAGGGAAAACAACTATCTACTGTAGTTTTGGAGGGCTAATTTACATGAGAGAGAACACCCCTGGGTAGCTTGTGAGGGCTTGCTATTTTTTTTTTTTTTTTGTCTTGAGGTTTGCTTTTGGTTTGGATGCTTGCTCTCTCTTTTCTCAGTGTGTTCAGGCTGTTATCCCCTTGATAGGGGGTTTGCCAGTGTATGGCCTGTGCATGCTTCCAGGGACATGGAGACAATGAGCAGGGCCTGTAACCAGTGCCCAATTGCAGGGCCCTGGACAGTGGCAGTGTCCCTCAGGGAGGTGTAAGTGGCACTCAGATGCTTTGACAGTGGCAACAGCAGGGGCAAGAGGGAAATGGTTGGCACTGGGCTTCAGTGCCCTCCTCTGCAGTGACCCCTGAGGTGACTGGAGCCACAGTTGGTGCCTATTCATGGACCTGTAGTGGTGGGGAGCCATGCCCACCTCCAGAGTCTAAGATAGCTCTGGCAGTTTGACCCTGCTGCCTGTAGCCCACACAAGAGGTGCCCTATCTCTCAAGAGCCCACATGTGTGCAGAGAAAGATATTCCTATGGTGATGCTGCCCCTCCCCCTCTTGTCTTCCCCAACAATGGTTCCTTGCTTCTCTTGCAGGCCCAGGTATCCTCCCATGCTCCCTCAGCTGTGTCACTCTGCTCCCCCAGCCCATGATGCATTGCTCCCCACCCATCTCAGGCTGTCTCTAGTCCTCTCCCTGGAACTGACCTCCGAAGCTTGAGTCTCAGAGCCGAGCCCCTGCCCAAGAGTCTCAGACTTGGTTTCTGGTGGCAGTGTTACTGATGGTCTCTGTGGCTCTCTCTTGTTGCCCTCCTCAGTTTGGCTGCTGTGCTTTTCTCCAAGGCTTTGAGGTCCTTCCATCTCAGCTGATCTTCCCATCTGTTAGGTGGCATCCCAGGGTGTAGATTCCTTTCTTCTTTCACAGCTTCTTCTCAGGAATGCTGCTCCTGTCCTGATTCCTTTTCTTCTTCTCTCTCTCTCTTTTTTTCTTTTGTTCTACCCAGTTATGTGACGGGTATCTTGCCCTTTTTAAAGGTCTAAGGTCTTCCGCCAGCAACCAGTAGATGTTCTGTGCCAGTTGTTCTACATGTAAACTTTTTTTTGATGTGTTTGTGGGAGAAGGTGAGTGCCACATCTTACTCCTCCACCATCTTGATTCTTCTCTATTGCTTATGGTATTTTTGAATGGCTATTGCAATCCCTTGAGGTGTGTGTGTGTGTGTGTGTGTGTGTGTGTGTGTGCGTGTGTGTGTGTACAACTTTCATGTAGCTAGAAACATCTCTTAAACCTAAAGATTTATTTAAAAACCTGCACATACAAAGTTCTGTATATATTTATTTGCCCAGGCAAAGAATCCATCCCTGACTGTGACCCAGAACACATACACAAAAGCAAACAAGTATGCATAATAGCCCAGATTGGCAGAGTCTCAAACTGGCCAAACTGCCATATATATAAAACCTACAGAGTTATTTATGTCACTTAAGCCACTGATTTGCATGAATATTGTCTTTAGTTAAAATCTTCATTTGTAGCTCAATTGTTCCACCTGTGTAATAGGAACTGTCTAATCACTCTCACCTTGAGCAATCACAAATTTTTCTAAGCTATCAAAAGGCCACTAGTTTGACCTTGCCAATCAATCTGATTGGAGAAGCCTGTTATTCACTCTGATTGTTTTACCATGAGGGTGATAGCAGCTACTGTCGCACCCAATCTCAGTGACTAAATCTGTAACTAAATCAGACTCAATCTATGACTAAATTTCGTTCGAAAGAATTATTTGGCTCAGTTCAAAAGATGGCCTGAATTTAGTTAACTAACCAGTGTTGCCTTAGTAAAGTTTTAACAACCAGCTCTCCACGGGCAAAAAAGTGTAAATGTATACATAGTTTATTGAAATTTTGCTGATATAAAAGATGTGTACCACATGGTTTACAAATACAAATTGAAAATACATTGCTCTTCATCAAAAAATTTTGCAGCCAGCTCATTCTTACACAATTTGTTGATTTTTGCCAAACTCTTATATCTATAACCATCTCCTGGTTACAATTTAACTATAATTTGACAAATGGAGTTACCCCCTCATCCTATAACTTTTTCTCAAAAAATTCTTGGTCTTAAATCTACTATGTGGACTATGTTAAACTGTTTACCTTAGTACAAATTATAGCATTAAACTAAAACTCTGTTTAACTTTAATACTACTAATTGCAATAGTGCTATCCTTTTAGCTTTTTGTATAAGTTGTAGGATTTTGACCATTTTTTGATTCTACATTATTACATAGTGATTGTGTTTAGCAGTAGCTCACAAAGTTCATAAAAGTTTAAAAATTAGCTGTCACAAGCTAGTGAAAGGTGATTTCATGCTTACTACCACAATAACTAATCAAACAACTTTTTGTAATTAGCTAGATATGTGTGTTTTGTAATTAGCTAGATATGTGTGTAATTAGCTAGATATGTGTGTTTTGTAATTAGCTAGATATGTCTGTTAAAAATATACCTATGGGGGTATGTGCATTTGTATATGTGTATACTAAACTATGTGATTTCATTCAGTCTCATTATCACAATAAGATATTACTGAATATTAACCAAAGTTTTCACTATCAAATACCTTAGATGTTAAGATGTTCTAGCCACCTTTAGTAAGAACATTCTAATATGATTCATTCCCTATATAGTTTGAAATGCAGTGGAATTGACCTCACCCTAAACATCAGATATCCTCCCCTCCTTGTCTTCTTCACTTAGGATTTTTGTTTCTTTTTTCTAATGTGCAGACTTTTCTATCAACTAATTTCTTATGTCCCTCCTGATTTCAGAGAAAGATCTTATTTTACAACTATTCCAAATATTGCATAGAATGGAGAGATTGCCTTCTAGATAAGTATTCATCAAAGAGTAAACTGGTCAATACTGGGATTATTCTAAGTTTTGTGAATATACAGCCACCCTAATAACAAGCCTAAGTACTGTTTGTCTATTTATAAAGCTTTAGTGTTTGAAATGAAGTAAAGTAATTGAATAGATATCTGTCATTAGCAGGAAAGAAGTGAACACCAAGAAATTATGACATTTTGTCATAAAAATACACAAACTACTCATTAAAAGAATAACTTGATGAGGTAAAGGACTTTATCCAAGGTCAGAAAATGTATTTAAGGATAAGAAGTGAATGATATAAATTAGAGGCTACTTAGTATGCAGAAATGGAGTGATTTTTCCCACTGTCCCTTTTTGCATAGCCAGCTTTTACCTGCCCTTAAAATCCCAGTTTAACCATCACTTTTAGGGAAGTCTTCACTGATATTCCTAGGTCTTCTGCAAATTAAATCAAACCATGTGAAATTGTAGTTTATAAAAATGATCAAACATTGGCAATATATGTTCCACCTAATACTTTCCCCATCATATCACTTTACTGCATTACAAAGCACCTGTTCACAGAGTCCCACGGTGGTGCAGTGGGTTAAGAATCTGATTCGGGTGGCTTGGGTTGCTGCAGAGGTGCAGGTTCAATCCTCAGCCAGGTGCAGTGGATTATGGATCCATCACTGCCACAGCTGTGGCATAGGTTGCATCTGCAGCTTGGATTCAATCCCTGGCCTGGGAATTTCCATATGCTGTGGGGGCGGCCATTAAAAAAACAAGAATAACTTGATCCCCTTGCTGTACAGTGGGAAAATAAAAAAAAAAAAGAACAAAAACAAAAAGAAAGCAAAGCACCTGTTCAGTTGTTAATGCCCTAGTTTTGATTGTGATCCCTGTGACTTGTATATATATCTAGCTGGTAAATTTTTTTTTTTTTAGGGCCACACCTGTGACATATGAAAGTTGCCAGGCTAGGGGTTGAATCAGAGCTGCAGCTGCCAGCCTGTGCCACAGCCACAGCAATGCAGGTTCTAAGCCATGTCTGCAGCCTACACCACAGCTCAGGGCAACGCTGGATCCTTAACCCACTGAGCAAGGCCAGGGATCAAACATGCATCCTCATGGATACTAGTCGGATTCGTTTCCACTGCACCACAACAGGAACTCCTAGCTAGTAAATCTTAACCAGATATTAGTCAAATGAATGGATGAACAAAAAAACAAGAGTCTATTTAAGGGTAAACCCTGGCCTAAGTATTTTTATTAAAAATATTAACTTAGGAGTGCTTGTTGTGGCTCAGTGGAAACAAATCTGACTAGAATCCATGAGGACACATATTTGATCCCTGGCCTCGCTTAGTGGGTTAAGGATCTGACGTTGCCATGAGCTCTGGTATAGGTCGTAGACGCGGCTCGGATCCCCTGTTGCTGTGGCTGTGCTGTAGGACTGTAGCTTTAGCTCCGATTCAACCCCTAGCCTTGGAACCTCCATATGCTGTGGGTGTGGCCTTAAAAAAGACAAAAAAAATTATTAATTTAGAAATAAAAGTACCCAGAAAAATTTCCAAGTTTGCATTGATTCCAAACCATTTCAAGTAATAAAACTCTAAGCCAGTAAGAAGCAACTGTAGGTAACTCTCCTGAGGTCCTGGAATGGGCAGTATTGACTTCAGCTGGGAAAGAAAGAGGCAAAGAATTCAGACAGAAATCAGTCAAGGTTAGCAAAGGATGGCCTATAAGGTATAGTTACTCTCCAGAAAGGAGTTCTGGTATTCATGGTAGACTCTTCTCTCTTAAGTTCCATCAAAATACTGGATATTATCAGTAAGCATCAGATACCTATGTAGATATATCCTGGGCTGCAACGGAGCAGCAATTCTTAATTTATGTCTTCGTTTAATTGCCCTTAAGTCTAGACCAATGCTTCTCAAACTTTAATGTGTATATGAACCATCTGTGAAAATGTTACATGTTAAAATACAGATTCTGATTTATTATAGCTGGTAAGATTCAGTACACTAAAAAAAAACTCCCAGATGATGCCTATGCTGCTGGTCTCCAGACCATATTGAGTAGCAAAAAAGGTAGACGATATACTTGTGGAAGCAGAAAATGGCTTCTTAGCTTCTGTTTCCTCAGTGTCTAAGTTTTTCAGACTCAGTTTTAATAAAACTTTGTTGCACACCTATTAAGGATATACAGGCTAGGCATTATATCAAGAACTTTCATTCACATATTATATGTCAAAAGTATATGTCTGAAGTGCTTATTACTGTATTTTCCATTTGAAAGTGTTATTACAGTGTTGTTAATCTTTCCCCTCACTCATTTGCTAGGCACATTTATGTTAAGCTCTTAATATGTTATACACACTACACCAAACACTGATTTGAAACTAAATCCAGATCCATGGTTTTGTAATGGATAGAGATTGAAACTATGGAGCTGATTTGTAAGTACAGATAATAAGCTTGGCCTCTGTAGTTCCTCAGGGTTTATCAAAATTGGGGTAGGTGGAGTGAGTGTTAGGTGGAGTGGGTCAAAGGCCTTATTACATGAAGAACAAATTGCAAAGTGATCACAGGGGCACAATGTTGAGGATCAATGGAACTTACATCAGAATTAATTGGTCATGTATGTAATGACATGCAAAAATCATTATTGTGCTGAGTAGTAATTAGGCCTCACTGATAAAGCCATTTACCCTAATGACAGTAATGATCCTTTCTGGGGTCAGTCTAGGTAATGAGTAGTCTGAGGGACATATTTAGTACCGTAAGAAGTGAGTTGACTCTATGGTAGTTGTTTGGCAAGACACTTGGCCTCAGACTACTGCACAGAAAGACAGAGAAGCAGATAAGAGGGCTCTCCATCAAGCCAGTTGAACTTTGACATCCTTCGTATTTGAAATCCAACTGTTGATGTTGATGAAAGGATTTGAATCAGGTTCCAAACTTCTATAATCCCCTTTCTATAGCTTCTAACAATCCTCCAGACTGGTCATCCTCTAGACCTCTCCTCCCTAGTCAGGTTTGAGGCAGAGCAGTTGAGCAGCCCATACTTAAACTGGTCAATGAAACTTGTTTTGATTAGACATACAGAGGGCCCTGATGAAATGTTATCCCTAGAAAGTTCTTCCCTGTTCCTTTCCCAGTCCCTAACCACCTCTTTGTACTTTCTGGATCTGAATATTTCTAGGTCATGTCTGAGCCAAACAGTGTGAATGTTTTTATAATCATTATTTCCCCCACTATTACTAGAAAGGGTCATTTTAAGAAAAAATGAGAATTGATGGATTTGACAGTATTAAAAATAAACTGCATGGCAGACATCATAAAGAAAATTAAAGTTCAAATGATGAAATGCAAAATACTGTTGCCACAGTACACATCATAAAAGATAAAGCCCTAAAATATAAAGATCACTTAGAAATCAATAAGAAAAAATAAACATGTCAGTTAAAAAAAAACAGATTAAAATATGGCATTTAAAAAATTATAAAGTATGGCGGCAAAAAATGTGAAAAATATTCAACCTCAAATAATCAATGAAAGGCAAATTAAAGCAAGTTTCTACTTTTCTTTTTACTATGTCAAGGTAACAAAAAATTGATAGTACATAGTTTTACCAGTGCTTCATGGAAACAAATGAGGTAAATAACCATTTTCACACATTTTTAACAAGACTATAAGTAAATAAATTTTTCTGAAATTCAGCTTTTGTTAATAAACATAAAATTGTGCTAATCCTTTGACTTGATAGTAATGACTGAAATTTATTCTCAAGAAATAACCAAGAGTGTGTACAAGTAATGGGTGATATGGATGTCTATCTCAGTATTATTAGTAATAGTGAAAATGAGGGAAAACCTAGATGTCCATTCATAGGGGATTGAATAAATATATCATGGTATATGCATATGATATAATTCTGTTAAAAACCATTTCAGTGAAAAATATTGATGTGGAAAATTTTTTCAATTGAAAAAATTATGAATAGTAAGTTTCAGATAAGTTTTAAAAATTTGTAAACATGGATAGAAAAAAATTTTGAAAGGAAATATGCCAAAATATTAATTGTGGCTCTCTCTGTAAAAAATACTAATTATTTCCTTCTTTCCGTTTTTCAGTATGTTCTTCAATTAACAATGACTTTGAAATTAGAATTTTTTCATTAAAAGTGGAGAATTAGGAGTTCCCATTGTGGCTCAGCAGTAATGAACCTGATGGTATCCACGAGGATGTAGATTCAATTCCTGTCCTTGCTCACTGGGTTAAGGATTCAGCATTGCCATCAGCTGTGGTGTAGGTCACAGACATGGCCCAGATTTCACGTTGCTGTGGCTGTGGCATAGGCCGGCTGCTCTAGCTCCAATTTGACTCCTAGCCTGGGAACTTCCATATGCCTCGGGTGTGGCCCTAAAAAGACAAAAAAAAAAAAAAAAAAAAAAAAAAAGTGGAGAATTATGTATACCAGTATTATCATTGACTCTACTTGGAAGAAAAGGGCTTTAGAAATTCATTATTTGGATCATCATTTGTGAAAATTATTAAATGCTTTCATAAACCACTCTAAGGTAAAATGGGTTTTAAAAATTGAGGTATAATTTACATAAAATCCACAGATATTAAGTGTATGAGTTTTGACAATTGTATACAACCAAGTAACTACTAGCCAATCAAGATATAGAAAATTTCTATAACCTGAGAAAATTATCTTGTACCCATTCCAGCTTAATTCCCACCACCCAAGAGTAGCCATTTTCTGATATCTATCACAACAGATTAGTTTCATTTGTTACAGAATTTCATACACATGGCAATCTACGGTATTTACTCTTCTGTGTATGATTTCTTCCACTTTTCATAATGATTTTGAGAGCCATCCATGCTATTGCGTATATTAGTAGTTCATTCCTTTTTATTGCTGAGTAGTATTTTATTGGATGAACATAACACAAATTGTTTTTCTACCTCCTGCTAATGAATTTTTGTGTTGGTGTTGTTTTTTGATATTATAAATAAGGCTTCTGTCCAAGTCTTTTTGTAGACATGTTTTTTACCTCTTGGATAAACACCTAAGAGTGGAATCTCTGTGTCATAGGGAAGATATTTATCTAACTTTAAAAGAAATTGCCAGTTTTTCAAAGTAGTTGTAAAATTTTATACTTCTGCTATTAATGTATGAGCATTCCAGTTGCTCCACATCCTTGCCAGTATTTGTTGCCTTTCCTGGGTGTGAGATGGTACCTCATTATGGTTTTGTCTCTTGATCATTGATGTTGAGCACCTTTTCAAGTACTTGTTGGCCATGCATGTATCTTCTTTTGTTAAATGTCTGTTCAACTATTTGTCTCATGTTTTATTGGGTTTATTTATTTTCTTATTATTGAGTTGCGGGAGTTCTTTATACATTCTTGGTACAAGTCCTTTATCAGATGTATGTATTGCAAATACTTTCTCCCATTTTTGAGGCTTGCCATTGTTTTTTGGTTTTTGTTTTTTTGTTTTGTTTTGTTTTTTTGGTCTTTAGGGCTGCACCGGCCACATATGGAGGTTCCCAGGCTAGGGGTCGAATGAGAGCTATAGCTGCTGGCCTACACCACAGCCACAGCAATGCCAGATCTTTAACCCACTGAGTGAGGCCAGGGATCGAACCCGCATCTTCATGGATACTAGTTGGGTTTGTTTCAGCTGAGCCATGATGGGAACTCCCATTTATTATTACTATTAATCTTTTGATGGGCAAAACTTTCAATTTTGATGACGTCTACATTGTGAACTTATTTTCCTTAAAACGTCCATGCTTTGCATTCAACGCTAATATACAGTAGTTTCCTCCCCCAACAAAGGCGGATCCCTCACTCAACTAACAACCTAGCTTGTTTACTCTTATGAAGGCATATTAACCCTTGTTACTCAGCATAACATGGGAAAATGTTAAAAATGCATAATTTTCAGCTACACCCCAAATTAGCTGGATCATAAGCTACTTTTTAACAAGATCTCAGGTGACTGGTAAGCACATTAAAGTTTGAGGAGCATTAATCTACGCAAAAGTCCAACATCTCACAATGAGGCTAAAACCCCATCATGAGTTTCTTCCACAGATGCCATAAAGAGATTCACCTAAATACTGAAACTGTACTAAGTGGATTTTTAACCTCTAATCTTTCTAACATTAGGGTAAAATAATTTATCAGAGTTCCCTTTGTGGCTCAGTGGTAACAAACCCCACTAGTATGCTTGAGGATATAGCTCAATCCCTGGTCCCACTCGGTGGGTTAAGGATCTGGTGTTGCCACAAGCTGCGGTGCACGTCGCAGATGTGGCTAGGATCTGGTGTTGCTGTGGCTGTGGCATAGGCTGGCAGCTGCCGCTCTGATTCGACCCCTGGCCTGGGAATTTCCATACGCCACAGGTGCGGCCCTAAATAAATAAATAAAGCAGTAATCAACGTGTGGACAGGTGGATTTTCACGTTCATCTGTTCTTTGTCATCAATATTTAGTTCAACTCTGGAAACTCTACTGCGGCCAGGGAGTCTAAGCAGAACAGCTGGATTGGTTTATGTATTTTAGAAAACCTGTTTCTTGCCTCTCCTGAGAGACCTTGAGTCAAGCAATGCCTTTTTCTCACCATCTGCTTAACTCCTGTGCTAATTCATTTTGTCCCTGTTCTGAAAAAGCTCCATTTAAAACTCATAATCTGGTTGGGCGATTGCTTTCTTTCCCTCTGTGTTCTTGGTTATTCTCAGGGGGACTTACTGAAGAATATACTTTTTTCACTCATTAATTTGCCCAACTGTCTTTAAGACATGTTAGTGTAGGTGAACAACTAATTTATGCAGCACCACAGTCTGCGTAGAAAAGAACTCTAATTGCACCACAGTAAACTACCCTGACATCTGCACTTGAAGACCTTCAAATGGATATAGTGCCCTGTGAGGCAGTTATTCTACTAGAGGCCTTTGTTGATCCCGGCAGGAGACCTGCATTTGCGTTCATTTGTTCCATCGTGCTCCAAAAATGAGGGTTGCCTGAGCCTTGAGTAACCGTTCAGATCTTGAACAAGGTCATCGTGGTCTCTGTAGTCGGCGAAATCAGTAACTAAAGAATGTGACTAGTGGGTCGGGGAAAAGTGGGCTGCAGGCCGATTTCTTTTTCTTCCTAACTGTGTGAACTTGGACAAATTACTTAGACTCTGAGTCTCCATTTCCCTCATGTATGAAATGGGGATAAATAAAATGCGAGGGTCAAGTTCACTAATGCTAAGAAAACATTTTGACAGTGTGCATGGCCCATAGTATACATTCAATAAATGCATGGTCTTATTACTGTTTCGTAGAGCACAGCTAGCCTGGTCCGATGCTTAGAACCAGTGCCTTTTTCCAGCCAGGGAGTGAGGATTGCTTTTTATGTAGTCTGTATGTGTATGTATGTCTGTAAGCATGCGTGTGTGCATACATACATCTGTCTGTATTTGAAGCTGGGCTACCAAAGAGAGACTTGAAAAGCCATGGATGACGGGTAAGGGTTAGAATAAGCAAACAGACTTCTTAATCATTGCACATTCAATTTTTAAGTATTTGATGAGAGACTGTGGGCAGAGGTGCTCTGGGATAGGACAGTTACTTCAAAAGCCTCTGCTCATTAGGCCAGTGAGGGACTCAGGATGGATTCAGGACTCACCTCTGCTGCCTACTAAAAGAAAATGTCACATCATTTTTTGAGTTTGCTGATTCAGAAATCTTGGGAGATCTCTGGGCATAGGCTAGAAAGGTGATAATTAGGCATGTGAAGAATTTTCTCCTTGCTGGAAAAAGATTTAAAAAAAAAAGGGAGAGTGGCTGTTGGGACAGATAATATTCCACATGAAGAATTGATTGGTAAAAGCACAGAGTTTTCATTTTCTGATACCAGCCCTCTGAGCTGGGCTTATTTCTAAGATTCCTTAAGTTCAGCTGACTCTTTGGTGGGGACCAAAAGGTCTGTGGCAGACTGCTGCCTTTGGACTAATGGGTGAGCACATAAATGCAGAAACACGGAAAGGCAACGGACTTTTTATTGCTGTTTATTAAGACAGTGAAAAGTCAGAGACTGAAGTTCTTCGTGGTGGGCTTCCTGAGTTAAGAAGGCCACAAAGTCTCCCACCTGTATCCCCCTCCCTCAACACTCAGCCAGTTTAGGGTATGTTGCATGATGTACCTGCCTGTTGGGATTTGATGTGAGCATAAATTAGTAAGCTGCTATTGCAAAGGTAACAGCTTGATAGGCAATCAGCTTAATAGCCAAAGGTTACTCTTAAATATTACATTGCACATTTATTTTTATGTCCACCTTGCAAAAGTGCTTACTAAGTAGGTGTGTGCCAGAAAGCACTATTGATTCAAGAGCCCTTTGCTGCATTGTGGTACGTGTTCTGATTAGGCCAGCGTCTGAGATATGAAGAACTCTCTTCCTGCACCAGGAACTATGTGCCAGGAAATGGTGTGTTAACGACATCACACTCTCGCTCCTGCTTTTTCAGTATCGAATGCAAACTCCCTTGGCCTTTCCTGGTGTTGTTCTTAGAAATTCTGAGACCACCGGGAAGCGAGGGCGTGTTTATCAGCCTGAATTCGCTCGGCATTCTGCAGGTACCCTGCCTTCCTCATGCCACTCTACTACTGTCCGCCTTTGCCTCTTGCTCTCTTAGTGGTCACTGGGACTCTGGATGGAGGTGTGCATGCTTCGGCGCTTTTGGCTCTCCTTTCATTAAGGCAGCTGATACAGGAAGAAGACTATAAAGGGAGGCAGACTTGGGATTCGTTCTGGACACTGACACTCACTAGCTGTGTGCCTTTGGGCTAGTGACTTCATATCTCTGAGCCTCACTTTTCTGATCCACGAAATCAAGATAATAAGAGCCGATTCATAGAGTTGATAGGAGCACTAAATGAAAGAATGTGTCTACCATTTAGCAACGTGCCTGGCAGCCAGTAACCACTCGGCAAGTATTACTCTTTACCTGACATTTCTCTAAGCAGGAAGCAGTCCCCTTGCCCATCCAGGATCCCTCAGAGGCCACAGGTCCTCTCTGCTCCCCTGACCCACTCACGGACTAGAGTGTGTACATGTCACCTGTCTTCCTCCCCTGACTCTACTCAGGGCCTTCCTGCGAGGATCTCCCCTCTCAGTCATGACCCCCTTTTCCTCCTCTCTCAGTATTCAAAGGGTTTACAGAAATGAAAAGAAGCTCCTGTTCTCACAGTCATTGAGGCGCATTGGCCTGCAGCATGCAGAGGTTAATCACTTCCTTTACCTGGAGCCCTCTTTAATGGGACCAGTGCCCCTGGTATCTTGGCAATTGGTTTAAGCCCTCGCTTTGACAAGCAGATCCTGGTTTCCGGATGAGCTGGTAAGGCAAGGGGGAAGGACACTAATCTACAGCTTCCACCAAATCTCTGAACAAACAGCATGAGGACTGGCCATAGCCAAGACCCAGCTTCAAGGCAGGCAGAGGCACTGGGTTTGTTTAATCATGCCACAACTTTATGAGCTTAAACTTGGCAAAGTCACAGCTAGGTCCACTATCAGCCTCATGGGGCTTCATGGGGCGAAGAGCAGAACTTCTGGCAGCAGTTTTCTGATGCTGCAGCTCATGGGGCCTTCATATTTAGACTGCAATC
This sequence comes from Sus scrofa, assembly GCF_054392235.1. Lineage (NCBI taxonomy): Eukaryota > Metazoa > Chordata > Mammalia > Artiodactyla > Suidae > Sus > Sus scrofa. Next base: position 123,406,564 of record NC_139401.1, read on the forward strand.
TGGGCTGCTTGTGCCTAAACATCCTGAAGGCCTCCAAGCTTCATAGAGCTAGGAGGCAACAAAGGCATTCATTGGACTTTGCTGAATTTCTTGACTGTGGCTACATATGCATAGATTAGCAAGTGAGAGAAAGAAGAATCAATCTAGTTGAACTAGCTCTTTAGAAGTGAGTCCAGATGGTTTAGGTAGGAACTAGAGGGACTTCCTCAGAAGTAGCCTTGTCAGACGGCAGGCTACAGTATCATATGCTCTCATAGAGCGGAGTGGTGCATTGGAAGACAGAGGGGTATCTGGAAACTACCTACCAGATCATTCAGTATGCTGATGAGTTGCCAAACCCCAAGTGACTTTGGTCTCGTATGTGGTATACTTACAAAATCCCTTCCTGTAATTATCTGATCTCTTTTGCCTTTCTAACTATAGTCTGTGGCACCACTTTCAGGAGATAAGGAACGATGCTGCTTTACCCTTCTTATCCTCAATAGTGTATTTTTGATGTTCTGATTTCAGCAGAGAAAGACAGGGTACTAGCTCTGGGCCCCCCAGCAAGTCTTTCCATCTCTCAGGCTCCGTCTCAGAGAATGTATGCAATCGTATGTGTTGACTAAATGGATGAATACATGAATGTAAATGTGGATCCTAATAACACTCAGCTTATAGCAGTTTCGTGGAGAGTAAATGAGAAAATCCAGCATTTAGCACTGTTCCTGGTACATAGCAGCAAGGGTTTCAGTAAATGGTAGCTCCCTCCCTCTCCTGTGCTCCTTCTCCCTGGCACGCAGATAGCCCCGCCACCTTCCAGGCAGCCCTGTTCAGATTGCTGTAGCAAATATTTCATTTTAGGCTGTCTTCCTTCAGCACCTCTAGAGACTGCCTCCCACACAGCTGGTGTGCGCATTCAGATGGCAAGTGACTCAGGGACAGTGTCAACAGGGTGATGGAAACTGCAACAAGAGAAGAGGGTAGTCTGAAGGCAGAAATAACTACCATGAGCCCAAGGGCCCATTGATCATTGTTCTCAGCAAGCTGAAAAGGTGCACTTAGGGTGATTGGAAGCTTTGCTGAAACTAAATTTGGTAGAGTGTTTCAAGATTCTTAGTCATTTAGCTACTTTGCCAAATTAGAGAAATCTCAGCAGGAAGCAAGCCTGATCATTTACACACAGGACCAGAGGTCATGAATTAGGTTTCTGAATTCCTTGAGAGCTGATGAGCGCTCGGTGATGTATTAAGAAAATTGGGATATGGGAGTAGCTGTCGCCACCACTGAGAACCCTCTTGGCCCACCCCCGTCATGAAATGTAGCTCTCTTGGTGGTCTCATTCTCCTGGACTTGCCAGCTTTTTCCCGACATTCTTCTTTTTGACTCTCTCTATATTATACCTGATATTTCCATCTCTGCCTCCCTTTCCCTTTTGCGAACTCACTTATTACAGGATTGTTGATTTTTCTCCCCCTCTACCACCTTGTCCATTCTTCTGTGCCTGACATGGACTTGAATTTGATCTGCCAGATTACTCCTGTCATCTCATCAAATTTCAGTCTCGCAGCTAGAAATGATATCATCGGAGAAAATAAAACTGTCTAAGGTTTAGAGTTGCATGAAAAATAAGTGGGCTTCCTAAGTAGGTTGTGAGAGCTCCTTCACAGGAAATACACAAGCAGCAGCTCACTGGTCCACTGATAAAGATGTTGGAGGAAGGGTTTTAATATCTGATTGGGTCTCAAGAATTCTGAGATTCTATAAACCTTAGCAAGACCAACCTTCTCATTTTATAAATGAAAAAATTCAGGTTAAAGGTTTAAGGAGATACATTCAGTACATGATCTGAGATAAGAGCCCAGATTTCCTGACTTCTGGCCCAGGACTTTTCTCACGACAAAGTACTTGTGTCCTGATTCCACCTCCAATCTCGCTCCCCCTGAAAAGCTCTCCTTGATTAAATACATTTTGGCCTAAGCTGCATTCTACCTCAAGTATAACACTTTATCTTCCAAAAATATTTCACCACCACTATGTCCCCCACTCCAACACACACACATAAGGTTAGGGGAGCATTAAAACTGTATTAAGAAATGTAGGGCGTTCCCATCATGGCTCAGTGGAAACAAATCCGACTAGTTATCCATGAGGATGAAGGTTTGATCCCTGGCCTTGCTCAGTGGGTTAAGGATCCGGCATTGCTGTGAGCTGTGGTGTAGGTCACAGACTCGGCTCAGATCCCATGTTGCTGTGGCTGTGGTGTAGACCGGCAGCTGCAGCTCCAATTAGATCCCTAGCCTGGGAACTTCCATGTGCTGCGAGTACAGCCCTAAAAAGCCAAAAAAAAAAGCTATCCTTGTCAATAAAAATAAACTTGGAAGGAGGTATCTAGGGAGTTAGGTTCATATTCTTCTTTTTCAGGTGCTATCCATGTCTTCCTTCTTGGTTACTTATGGTTAGTTAGGCACGAAGACTTATCTGAACCTCTAGGTTGGCCCTGCCAAGTCCAGTGTTGTGCAGGATGAGGAAAAACAGTCTTGCCTTTGGGGAGCCGAGATGCCTATTGAGAAGATAGCACACATGTGAGAAAACTACTTGAGGACAATTACAAGTAACACAGCAGCGAGTATGCAACTGTATGATAAACTGAAACTGCAGCTAAGAACTTAGGGTATGTGAAGGGAAAAGATTAAGGCTATTTATACACCACGTTTTTTTCAGTGATTGCTCTATCATCATCATCACGGACAAACAACATTGATGTGTGCCTGCCCTGCTGGAAGGGGAAAAGTGGAGGCATCCGTGTTAGGGTGGAGATCAAAGCCATGCATCAGGCAGCAAAATGCTCAAGGCAAAGAATGTTCAGGTACATAGGTGTGCAGAGGAGGTGGTAAAAGCAGAGATCCCCAGGGGCCTGAAGATGAAGGGAGGACTTTTCTGCAGCATGCTGATCTCAAGCTGCTTTTCGAAGAACAGCTAGGAAGCAGAGAAGTACACCGTATGTTAGGCAGGAGAGACAATAGAGAAAGGCTTAGTTTATTATGAGGTTATAGAAGATAACAGTGAAGAAAGAGGGGCCCAACTGTGAAAGACACAAATGACACATTAACGGAGAAGTTTGTGCTTTATCCTCTAGCCACTTGAAAACAGCCAAGGATTTTGAAAGGGAGAGAAGAGGGATGAACATTACAAAAAGTCTTTTAGAAGGATTCCTTTGACCTCCAGGTGTGGGCTGTTAGTTGTAGTGATGGTGAGGGAACATATGGGGCCAAAGCCTAGAGATGTGGATTTCAAGAAGAAATAGATAAAACCAGAGGCCTTGTTTTGGTGTGAGTATTTATGGGAAACAATGCACTACATTTTAAAAGCAAAGATCGAAGGATGTTGTTTACGTAAAATCAATAGGTGAGTCTTCAGTGATTTGGGGTATTTGACCTCTTCTTCCAGTTTCATGTTTTAAAGAAAATATAAGAACAAGGTGAATATTGATTTCTTCTTTTAATTATGCATGAGTAAATGTATGTTATATTACCATGAATATCTTTTCTTTCTTAGACTTAAGTTTACCTAAAATACTACTTATTGCTAAATTAACAATTCTACAACATGAAAGTGAATATTTAAAAATAAGTTATTTTCCCTAATAGTACAACTCTTTTTTATTTTCTATGTTCCCTTCCAGACTTAATCCCTATATGTAATTTATTTCATATGACTGTCATTACAGTTATTTATGTGAATGTCATTGAAGTCTACATATTAAGTGATGTGTTTTAATTGAAAATACATAAATAAACCAAAAAGTCATAAAATAGTATAAAAATAAAATTCTATGTTGACACAATTTTGTTGCAACTCCCCAAACTCTCTCTAAACTACATCTGAAGTCACACAAGCTGTTAAAAGGCCCATTCATATTTAAAAGCATGAGATTTGACATCCCAAGAACAGGCAGTGTTGCTATTTTTAGCGTCATTATACATCTCATAAAGCTGTAAAATGGGCTTTAAGAGCTGAACCTAATATTGGCAATACTTATTTAATTTTTCCAATAATAATAGCAACTGCACTTATTGTACGTCTGTCAATTGCCAGGCACAGGTGCTAAGCAAATTACATACCTAATGATCCTTACAACATCCTAATGGGATAGGAATTATCCTCATTTTACATGAAAGGAAACTGATACTAAAAAGATTAGTGACTTAGCCAAGATCACAATGTTCAAGATAGCAAAGGGGAATTTCAGATTTAAGTTGGCCTCATTTCTGTTTCTGAACTCTTAACTGGCTCTCATGGCAACCCTACAGAATTCTTGACTGGAGCCATCAGTGGGGTGTGACCAACCTTTTGCCTCACACTAAATGCATCAATCTCAGGGGACATGGACACACTGAGAAACTGCTCTGGCTAAGACTTTGGAGGATTCTGCCTACTAAGAAGTTGCTTCTTCCTCCAATGATACAGACCTCAGGTTCTGAGCTGCTGGGATCACTTACATAATCCATGTATTCTCATATTTCCACATTAGAATACCTGCTGAAGTTAGAAGGTGGAGTAAATATGTGACTAAACACAGCTTCCATCTCGTTAGTCCTTTGGCAAATATACTTTGAGTACCTAGTTTGTCTGCCATCATATCTGATCAACTCTTATTACTTATTTTTGTTGCGCAGATGTCTCCTGTTTCTTTCATTGGAGCTTCGGTTATTCTTTTCATCTTACTTTTTGCTTATTTTTCTCTACTGTGTATTTGGGGGAACAGAAACTTCCTTGGCAGCTTCTCTTAGGCAGTCTGGGTGAGCCATGTCAGGCACTCTCTGGTCACTTTCCTGGTGGAGGAGTAACTGGGGAAAAGTCTTCCAAACACTCACAAGTAGGGCTCTGGACAGAGCCAGAGCCAGCTTCCTGGGCATGCAACCTGTGTGGTCCTAGAGCGCCTGTGCTTGGAATGGCCCTGGACTGGGTTGAAAGCTCTGCTGTTGCTGTTTTGAAATGCTTAATATATCTTTTAATAGTTATTTCCACAATATAGTTTCTTTCTTCTACTGTACAGCATGGTGACCCAGTTATACTTACATGTATATATTCTTTTTTCTCACATTACATGTTCCACCATAAGTGACTAGGCAGAGTTCCCAGTGCTACCCAGCAAGATCTCATTGCTAATCCATTCCAAAGGAAGTAGTTTTCATCTATTAACCCCAAACTCCCAGTCCATCCCACTCCCTCCCCCTCCCCCTTGGCAACCACAAGTCTATTCTCCAAGTGCATGATTGTCTTTTCTGTGGAAAGGTTCATTTGTGCCGTATATTAGATTCCAGATAGAAGTGAGATCATATGGTATTTGCCTTTCTCTTTCTGACTTACTTCACTCAGGATGAGAGTCTCTAGCTCCATCCATGTTCCTGCAAAAGGCATTATTTCATTCTTTTTTATGGCCGAGTAGTATTCCATTGTGTATATATACCACATCTTCCTAATCCAATTGCCTGTCGATGGACATTTGTTTCCATGTCTTGGCTGTTGTGAATAGAGCTGCAGTGAACATGCGGGTGCATGTCTTTTTTAAGAAAAGTTTTGTCTGGATATATGCCCAAGAGTGGGCTTGCTGGGTCATATGGTAGCTCTATGTCTATATTTGTAAGGTACCTCCATACTGATCTCCATAGTGGTTGCACCAGCTTACATTCCCACCAGCAGTGCAGGAGGGTTCCCTTTTCTCCACACCCCCTCCAACATCTGTTATTTGTGGACTTAATAATGATGGCCATTCTGACTGGTGTGAGGTGGTATCTCGTGGTAGTTTTGATTTGCATGAAATGCTTAATAATTTTTGAACAAGGAGCCCTGCATTTTCATTTTGCACTTGGCTTCACAAATTATGTAGCTGGTCCTGCATGGGGCCATGGCCCACTGAAGCCAGGGGGATCTGTGCTCACACACACAATTCTTCCCAGCCTTGCCTGGATCCTCCTTATTGGATTGAAGGTGAATGGGAAGATGAATGGCCAATTCACCTCACTCAATGGTAGTCTGCTCCCCAATAACCAGTGTTAAATTCTTTCAGTTTTATATTTTAAAAATTGCTCTGTAGTCAGACATTCTCTTGGCATAGAATGGTAGAGTCAAAAATGTGGCTTACATTTAGCTCTTACAATTGTAGTAAGTCACTTATGTCTTGGGGCCTCAGTTTTGTAGCTGTAAAATGGAGAAAACAGTGTCTGACCTACAGATAGGGTTTTGGTGAGACAAATGCAATAATGTGTTTGAACGTCATTGAGTGCTATTCAAGCTTTGGGAATCAGTATAATTGTTTATCCTTTCCAAAGTTTATGTACAGTAGCTTAAAAGTTTTATCCTATAACAGAATAAGCAGGAGTGATTATTTAAGAAATAACTGTAGGAGTTAGGAAATCCGCAAAGAAATAGATCAAAGGAAAAATAAAATGTCGCAGAGAATGCCTAACATTTCTTGTGTTAGAAACTCTCAAAGTGATTAAATAACCCCCATGATATTTTCAAGTTCTTGTTATGGTTCTCATTGTTTTAAATAGCAATTAAGATCGCAGGAGCATCATTTCCCAGCTACAAATCTGTGGTCTCTCTGTACATTAGCTTAACACTTCAAAAAGTAGAAGTGGACATATTTAGGAGGAATTTTTTTCGACTACATGTCTGACTTCCAGATCCCTTGTACTCATCTTTCTCCTGTCCTTCTATTTGTTGACAGCTGATATTAAATTCTTGTTGTTATTGTTTTTAAAAAACAAAGAAAACATGTTTAAAATAGTATTTCTCTTGTATGTCAGAAGCCACCATCAATCTCCTACCTCCCCTCCATTTCCACCGCCATGTACAGTTACCCTGATACAACTTTTTTTTTTTTTTTTTTTGTCTTTTTGCTATTTCTTTGGGCCGCTCCTGCGGCATATGGAGGTTCCCAGGCTAGGGGTCTTATCGGAGCTGTAGCCGCCAGCCTACGCCAGAGCCACAGCAACGCGGGATCCGAGCCGCGTCTGCAACCTACACCACAACTCACGGCAACGCCGGATCGTTAACCCACTGAGCAAGGGCAGGGACCGAACCTGCAACCTCATGGTTCCTAGTGGGATTCGTTAACCACTGTGCCACGACGGGAACTCCTTCTTTTTTTTTTTTTTTTTTACAACTTTTCTTAAAGGTGTTTTAAAGCCAGAGGAAACTGCACCCACCAGAGCTGCCAGTCTTCTGTCCTGTAAGCTAGCATGTGGTGAGGAGCCTCGCCATTTTTGAAGATGGTGCTCTTAAATAAGCTTCCTCTTATCCTCCATAGCAGTTCTGATAGTTTTCTGGAAGGTTAGCTCATCCACTGATTTATATAGTGAGTTCATTTGGGGGCTCATTTGCTACATTTCCAGAGTAAAATGCATAATGTGCATTCCTGATTTACAAACTGGACTTTGTTTCTTCCAAGTCTAGAATTTGCTTCTTGGTTAGAAATGTCGTATTTCCAAGTTAGCAGACAACTACATGCTGCTCCAAAAATTTAGGGAGGGGATAGCTCACAACCACTGCTAGGAGTGCTTCATCCCCTAGCAGCTCATTTGGGAAGGGGGGCAGCCTTGTCTAATTTGTGTATAAATGATCCCAGCATCCAAGCAGTACATACCATTTGGTCATTAAGATGGTCAAAAACATTGATCGACCATGTGTGCTTCTGGTTTTGCTTATCACATACACATGGCTACACAGTGTAAAATTTATAGTTAAAAAAGCAATTTTACAGTTCCTTATATTTCATTTCGTTTTGTCATATCACCAAGAGACATTCATAAATGAATCTTCATATTCCTATGGCTTAGCCTCTGGTCTTATCACAGATCCTGCTTTTTAGCACTTTGGCTACTTAAAAAAAATAGGTAGTAACCCTCCTGGATTAGTGTCCTCTGAGGTGTTTCACTAGACTTGTCAAACTCACTTTCTCCCTAATACTCCAAGGCTGATAGATTAGAGTACTTTGAAAGGTGCATCTGTGTGCAGCCTTAAGCAAAATATACCCTCATTCACAACATTAATGACAAAAAGGAAAGAGAATGGAATGATTCCATGTGCCTTCAAACCAGCAAAGAGACTTTGTTTCTGACCCGCTATGCTCAAGCCTTTGAAATAAAGACCAGTAATGACAGCCCAGCCAGAATTACATATGGTGTTCATGGAGAAGGTTGCCCCCACCCCAAGGGGGCTGGCTATACAACATCAAGGAAAGAACAGGGTATGGGTGAGCCACGACCTCTACCAACGGCCACTTGGTCAAGCTCCTTCTCTCCAGGCTGCCATCTCCACATCTGTAAAAGGAGAGGGTTGGGGTCCTCAGAATAAGTAGGTTTTGATAGAGAGGTGACAGATAAGAGACTGTAAAGAATAGTGGCAAAGAGCATGGGCTATGTAGCCAGGTTGCCTGGGTTCCAGTTCTGGCTCTGCCGTGTAATAGTTGAGTGGCCTGAGGGAAGTTACTTAAACTGTCTGTGCTTCAGTTTCTTCGTCCACAGAAACCGCATGGTTAGAAGAATAAAATGAACTTATCCATGGAAAGAGTTTAGTACACTGTACCTGGCACATGGTAAATGCTCAAGAAATTACAGCTGTTATTATTATTAGTGGTCTGCAAGCTAAGAAAGAGCCAGAATTCCTCATTAGGATAAGGTCTGGTTCTAGAGTCACAGAATGCCCAAAATATCAGGCCTCCCAGTGCCCCTCAGCCACCCCGCTGCTGAATACTATGTCACTCTCCTTTTCACCTAGCTGAGCCACTAGTGACTTGAAAGTTCCACCTCTCTGCCCCCATCACCACACACACCCTATAGCCTCATCCCTTCACAACGCTTTACTGAACCTGAAAGGACATCCGCAGACACACAAGACATGCCGGCCCACAACATCACACTTCGATCTGCGTACATCATTCAAAGCATGCTCTCGTATACACTTGCCACACCATGCACTTGCACAAAGTCTTTTTCTCTTGCTTGTTTTGGGACCATTACATGCAATAAGGACATTTACAACATGAAGGCTTAGAATAGGGGCCCAAGCCCACACTGGGGCCTGAGAGGCCACTTCCCCACAGTGCTCCATGGCTGCCTCTGTTAATCGAAGTGATGTGCTCTGGCTGGGCTTGCGTGGCCCCGTCCAGCTGGCTGCCTAGAGCTAGAAGGCCTCACGTTACTGCCTGAGACCTTCATTACCTGAAGTTCAGAGCTCTTCTCTTACCAACTCTGTACGGATGCCAAAAACCAGAAAGAGTCCCTTCCCTCATCACAATCACCGCCATAATTGCTACTTCAGAGGTCAATGCAAAATTACAGCGAGAAACACGAGTGATCTGTATTCTCTTTCTTGAGCCTCTCGGCTGCTTCTGTGGCCTGTATAGACTGTAAGCTGTTCTAACAAACAACTCCTGTTCTTCCATATTTCAAGTTCAGGTACTAATTATTGGGCCAGAAGAACATAGCATGCTTGGAGCTCTAACTTCTTTGGATCCCCCCAACGCTAAATCAGGGGTGAGGCCAGTCACTGAGAACAGTGGGAAGCAGGAAGGGCTGCTAGTGATGGAGGTTCAATGGAAACAGTGAGTCCCCCCTCTTCCCACTGCCACCTTACACAGTGACCATCCCTTCCAGCTTATTGAGCCTCTACAGGGCACCTTCTAGTCTCAAATTTTCTTTCACTCTTTCAAAACCCTTCCTCCCCACTGCCCTGTTGGTTGATGCACTAGAGCAGTAACAGATTGTCAACGTGCTGCAGGAAAAGCACCGGGCTCCACTAGAGCACAGTCCTGCTATGAGACCTGTGCAGGACACGTTTCTGCTTCCCTATGGGTGGCACTCTCTCCTTTGGCTCCATAAAGACTATAGGCCATGTTCTTCAGCTTCCTCTTTGGTGAACTGCCAGAGATTATCATTTAAGCTGTGTCCACTTACTTCTAAGATAATACAAGGTTATGTCCTCAATTTGAAAACTACCATTCGAGTAACAGAGTATGGCTTAAAAGCCTTTACCACTTGTAATTGGAAAGAATCAGATCTCAGCTTCTACACCTTGAAGGCAGAAGACAGGGCTAAAGAGCCCAGAGCCAGCCTGATGGGGCAGAAGGGAACTGGCCTTGAAGGCTGGGGACCCAGCTTCTGGTCCTGCTTTGCCACACATCTGCTGGGTGACCCATTCATGTCTCCTCTCAGACCCTGATTTTTCCCTTCTTCGAGTTAGACTAGATGTTCTCTAAGGTCTCTTCCAGTTTTGAGATTTGTTTTTTCTCCCTAAAGCCTCTGCATAGAATATAACCCATTCTAGAGTTACATACTCTGTCCCCAATCCTGGGCCAGTGTTTGGTTGCCAGGGGAAACAGGCAAGCAGATATGTATGACAACCTTTACTGCCCTCACCAGTCACCATGTGCACATCCATCCTCATGATGGTGTCAGCAGGGTCACCTTTGAGTCTGGACGACAGCATATTCATATTATTGCTTGGTTGAATAAGAGCACAATTGACTACCTGACAGACAAAAAGGCAGTAAGTCCTTCAGGACTGCATTATGTGCTCCCATCAAGGAAACTGACTGTCTGATCATGTGAGCTCACAGGTGTGCAGAGGCTGTGTAAAATGTAAAGTTTGGTAGAAACCAGCAGTGTTATTACAATGGTGAAACACTATCTAGTGTTCCAATGTGGCTAGGTCTTACCCTTCTTGTTGAAATCGGTAATTGATCTTAGCATCTACCTAACCACAGGGAGATTACCCAGTGTGTTGTTTTTATAAGCGCTTTCTTACCTAAGTGAGAGAAAAAAAATTATCTAGCTTTTTTGTTCCTCGGGCACTATATTCAGTTTCAATCAAGGTTTTAGGCCTTCCTTAATAAGAAAATGCCAGCTTTTCCAGCCTGTAATCTGGTTATCTAATACCTTGCTAACGTGATTAAAATTGATTAAGATGAAGAGGGAATGCTCTTTTAAAAAAAGAAAGAAAAAAGAAAATGATTGGATTTCTATGCCTTAGGTTATACTTAAGCAAAGATTGTATTAACTTGATCTTGATTGAATAAAGGACACTCTAAGCAATTCTAAACTTATTCCATGTCTGACCATTGTTTTCTGCAATGCTTCAGCACAAAATATCCCCATCACGTTTGTTTCATAAGCACAGGTATCTTTTAATGCATAAAAAATACCTGTGCTTATGATAATTTCTTATTATCTTAGAAATAAGATAATCCAAGGTTATGTCCTCAAAAGAGTGAAAGAAAATTTGAGACCAGAAGATGCCCCGTAGAGGCTCAGTAAGCTAGAAGGGATGGTCACTGTGTAAGGTAGCAGACAATGTACTTTATAGAAGCTCTTTAAGAGCATAGATATTTATTTACAACTGTTTTTGCCATACCAAAGTAGAAAAGGCTCAGTTGATTTTCAAGCACTTACATTTTCCAATTTGAAGATGGAGAATTATGACTGCAGAGCACCTCATTTACATAACCAAGAGGTGGCAGTATTACACCCATTATGTATTCACTGCACCATGTATCACTGAACAATAAAGAGGTGAAATGTGTAAATAAAAATATGTAACAAATATTTCCGTCCCTTTTAAATGGCTGCTTCAGTGATAGCAAATAAAAACGTTCATTAAAGTGTGATGTTTCCTTGTAAACAACAATCTCCACCCCCCAAAAAAATCAAAGCTAGAAAACCACAATTTATTATCACCAGTGAGTTTATTGCAGCTCTGGGAATCCATATACATCCCCTTCAGTAATCACTTGTTTTCTGGTAAAACATTCACCTCCTTCCCAAATATAGATAAAAATCAATTTTAAAAAAACAATCATAAGATTCCCCAAAGTAAGAACTTCTGTTTCTATGTAAAAAGCAATTTAGAAAAAAAGTCAAAGGGTTGAATATAGATAAACAGCATCCTACTGATTGTTATTACTGAAAAATAGCTATTTGAAATCAAACCCCTTTGGTGACCTCCCAAGATTGTTTTGAGCATCTGATAAATTATGCTTTGTGACTTGTGACTTGGGTTGTAGTCCAATTAAATTTTACCTAGGCTACCTGAACCTGTTCTATTTTATTTTTGGCTTTTTATTTCTAACCGGTCTAGGAGATCGAAAAACAGTAACAGCAGAAGCAAAAACATTTAAAAACTGGAACCGTTGGGTCACCAGTTTCCTATAAAATTAGTCTTAGTAAATATCAATACCATAAATATATATGAGTGGTAAGGAGTGGATATTTGAAATAGAAGTTCTTAGAAAAGTAGTTTAAATAGAAATCAAGTACTTTACATTTGGCCTTTAAGAAAGTTAGGCAGATCAAGCCTTCTGTCACTCATAGGAAAACATGTCATTTTAAATCATGAACTCCCCATAATTCAAGATTTCTGAATGTCCAACATCCCTAGAACTCAACCATTTGAGTATTTGGACATATTGTTATGTTATTTTGATATTTTCGCTACCTAATTAGAATCAGCCCACAGTCTAACGTCTAGATCGTTTGTTGTACGGACTCTCACAAGTTACCTAAAAACAAGTAAAGGGCATTTAGAGCATGAGAATCTGACACATTCCAAAATATTACCAGCTTTCCATTTCTAAAACAAAACAAAACATTCTCTAAAATAGTCATGAGACTGGTGGTTCTGACTGATTGTGAGCATTTGAATGTTTTAGACTTGTCCTTTTTATTTCTTCTTCTGTGTTTCATTTTAAGTCAGAATTTGTGGTTATGATGGAGGGTACTGAATTTTTTTTCGCATATGGTACGGCAGCAAATACTTCCTCAGTGTCTAGACTGAGTACCTAGTCTGGGAAAATTTGATCTGTGGACAGGATTCTAAGAGTACACGTGAGGATTACAGAGTAGGAGGATACAGAGTGGTGTTATGCCAATGGCCGCATGAGTAGATCAGATATTCCCTTCTGATAACTTCAGAGTGGACAAAGGTTCCAGTTTCTGAAAAGGGCTGAGGGGGTTGATTTAATTCTCGTAGAAGCCACTCAAAAATCTTCCAGTTTCATCACTTTGTGGAATAATTTCTAGTCTCAATTTCATTCTTAATCAAATTTGATGCATTATGTTGTCATTTCCTACAACATGAAAATATAAATGTATTTTAATGTTTTAATTGAATTTATATTCTCTTCCTATATATAAATTCTGTGGTTTTGTCCTAATACTTGAGAATTGCTTTATGCGTTAGGCACTAGGGTAAGCATTTTATAAACATCAGTTCGTTTAATCCTCACAAGGTCTGTGAAGCAGGGGCTAACATCATCTCCATTTTATAGACAAGGAAATGGAAACACAAAAGTCATGTAACCTGCATAAGGGCAAATAGCCTATAACCTGGGATTCAAGCCCAGCTCTTTCTTGAATCCAAAACTCTTAAATGTCCTGCTCTAAAATAGAAGACAAAACTGAAGGTGGGCTCCAATGATGACTCAGCTTATGAAAGCATGTTCAGATAATCCTGGAGCTGTCCAAAGAGGTAAAATTTGATTTTAATCTTCTGGTTGGTAGCTCCCCTTCAAAAGCAGAGCCTGGGGCTCTCTCTGCCCACAAACTCATGATTCCCCTGCATTCAATGTAGTGTTTGGTTCTGTCCTATAAATAAGAGTCAATCCAGAAAGAAGCATGTTAATGTCAACCTTCTGACTCAGACAAAATCCTAATCGACCAGTTTCATCAAAAGAGTTGAAGATCTTGGCATTCCCACTGTGGCATAATGGGTTAAGAATGTGACTGCAGCAGCTCAGGTTGCTGCAGAAGTGTGAGTTCAATCCCCAGCCCAGCGCAGTGGGTTGGGGGATCCTGCATTGCTGCAACTATGCCATGGGTCACAGCTGTGGCTCGGATTCAGTCCCTGGCCCAGGAACTTACATATGTCACAAGTGCGGCCATTAAAAAAAAAAAAGTCAAAGATCTTGCCCATATGGATACCACTTATAGATACAAGCAATTCCTTGCCAACACTCATACATCAAAGCACCATGGATTGAAGAGATCCCTTTGGATTTCACAGATCCTTTAAAGAGTGGTGATGGTTGAGGGAGGGGAGTCTGGCCCTAAATATTTGCTTTTGAAGGGACAAATTATTGAAGACTAAGATCTAAGAGATCCGAAGAAATAAATTAGAAATGATTGGATTTCATATACATTTAAAGGACTATGGTGCAGACCTAGGATTACAGACAGTCCCTTCTTTTTTTCAGGGGAAAAAAAAAAAAAAAAAAAAAAAAGCTTCTTGGCACTAAGGCACCATGAAGCAGAGCTATCTACAAAAGACCACAATTAAAGAAAACTTTATCTTACTTTGTACCAAAGAAATGATTTCTATCTTAGTCTCCAAAGATTAAAAAAGCTCATGTGCAAAGATAGAGACATCTATGTGTTGAATTATTAAAATTGTCAGTCCCTATTTTTAAAAAATCAAATTAATGTGCAGTCCTGTATGTCTGAGCCTCACTTCCATTTGCAGGAGGCAGCAGTAAGGATGCTGGCTCTCTCTCTCTCATTTCTTTGTTAAGTAATGAACAATCTGAAAAGATGAGTTATTTGTAATCAACCCATCCATTAAAAAAAAGGACATGTCTGAGGAGAAATCCAATCATCATCAGTTGAAGTTTGGTCAGGCTTGTCTTTGGAAAGCTAAGTATTAAATCTTATCTGTTGGTGTGTGCATTAGAAATTTATTGCAAGCTAGTTTGCTGGGCTTTGCCTTGTGCTATGCAGTATGTTGCTGTTTCATATAATGAAAGAGCTTGGTGATACAGTCTTACCTCAGAGTTTTTTTGTTCAAGCATTGTGCATGAGTATGGGTAATTTCAACCAGAGTAAATACCATGGAAATATGACTTCAAGTCAAAGCTCTGTCTCTGTGACCTTGGACAAATTACTTAACCTTTCATGTCTTAGATTTCTCTTGTGTAAATTACATATTTGGATCATTCACCACACAGGTGTTTTGGGTACCTATTATATGCTCAGCACTAAGGTTGTCATGGTAAACAAGACAAACTCCTTGCCTTTATGTTGCTTATAGTCTAAGTGGAGAGACAGCCAATAAATACATAAACAAATAACATAATGTATAATTTCACAGAGTAGTATGTTCTATGAAAAACTGAAACAGAATAAGGGAATAGAGAGGGATGGGTAGGATGGATGGAGTATCTTTTTGGTAGAATGTTTCACAAAGGCTTCTTTGAGGTGGAGCTTTCTGAGCAGAGGTCTGAATGAAATCCAGCCATGCAAAAATTTAGAGGAAGAGCTTTCCAGGCAGAAGGAGACAGCACAGAAACTGTAAGGAGAGTATGCTTAGTATGTTGGAGGTACAGGCTGGAGCACAGGGAGGAAAACTGAGGGCAGTAGGAGATAGGACAAGATCACACAGGGCCTTCTAGGCCATCGTTAGACTTCAGGTTTTATTCTGAGTGTGACAGAAAGTTATTGGGAGTTTAAACAAGAAAGTAATTTGATCTGACTTGCATTTTTTTAAAAAAGATAACTCTGTCTGCTCTGCAGAGAATAGACTATAAGAGGCCAAGGATGGAAACAGAGAGCAGTTGGGAAACTATTATAATAATCCAGGCAAGAAATGATGTTGGCTTAGACCCTGATTGTTTTCCGCGGAAGTGGTAAGAAATGGTCAGATTTGGAATATATCTTATACATGGAGCTAACACAATTTCTTGATAAATGATATGTCAGGGAAAGAGAGGTACCAAGGCTGATTCTGATGTTTTAGGCCTGATTATGTGAAAGGTTCAAATTGACATCATCTGAGATAGGGAAACTGCGAGGACATTAGGGGCCATCATAAATTCTTATTGACATGTGCAGTTTGACATTCTTATTACATATTTAAGTGGAAATGTCCAATTAGCAGTTGAATATCTGCATCTCAAACTTAGACGGTGCTTAGATATGAAGAGAAAGAATTTGAGAATTTTTTTTTTTTTTTGGTCTTTTTGCTATTTCTTTGGGCCACTCCCGTGGCATATGGAGATTCCCAGGCTAGGGGTCGAATCGGAGCTGTAGCCGCCGGCCTACGCCAGAGCCACAGCAACGCAGGATCCGAGCCACGTCTGCAACCTACACGACAGCTCACGGCAACACTGGATCGTTAACCCACTGAGCAAGGGCAGGGACCGAACCCACAACCTCATGGTTCCTAGTCGGATTCGTTAACCGCTGCTCCACGACGGGAACTCCAGATTTGAGAATTTTGATGATTTTGAAGCCATGAAAATGGAAGATCACTGCCTAAAGAGGAAAGTGTTGATGAAAAAGAAAAGAGGTCGAAGGGCTAAACCTGGGTCACTCGTACATTAAGAGATTAAGTAGATCAGGTGGAATCAACAAATAAAACTGAAAAGGAACAGCTAGTGACATAGAGGGAGAAATGAGAGAGATGTGCTTCAGAAGGAAATGTTTCAAGGCAGGAGGAAAGTGATAAATCACATCAAATTTTGCTGGGAGATTAAGCAAAAAGAGAACTGAGAACTGAGAAATGACCAACAGACCTAGCCACACGGAGGTTACTGAGAAATTTAATAAGGGTGGTCGCTGAAGAATGTTTCATGAAAGCCTGTCGGATTTGGTTGAGGAAGCAATGGGAGGCCAAGGAGAGACAATGACTATAGACAGCTGTGCAAGTTTTAGGAATTTTGCTATGAACAAGAGCAGAGAAATGATGTAATGACAATGCTGATCTTACTTGATTAAAATGAAGTAGCTTTGCAAACTTAAATTTATATACAAACAATCAGGCTATGGTAAAAGATAATTAATTCCTAATAGCCGTAACTGGCAAATTCACTTTATGTGTTTCTATATATTCACAGTTTATAAAAGTTTATTAATATTTTTAATTGACCACTGTCATGTTTATTTTAAGCACATGACACTCTTGACTGAGTCAGGGACCCCTCCGTCTGAAACACAAACCTTTGCCCATGCTTATTGGCATTGTGGATGCCTTTCTTCACAGATAGCCAGAATCTAAGAGGATGTCTAGAATTTTCCCATCAGCCTTTATCCCCGACACATATACTACCCAGAGAGATTACACTTGCTCTTCAGTCTTCAGTAGAAGCATAAGATCCATGAGGAAAATAAAACAGGATGAGTCAAAGTTCTAGAGAGTAGCTTGAGGTCAGTATCCCAGTTATGGAAAGAGGTGCGTCAGATTAGACAACAAAACATCTTGATTTCTTTTTTTATGAGATAACCATGGAAAGAAAAGGGAAGTAAAACTGGTATTGCAATGAGATTTTCAAAAAGACTTTGAGAGATAGAAATGTGATTGCATTTTTTTTTTCATTCCAAGGTATCTAAGGAGTTCTTTAGAACCTGATCCTATTCATTTAAAAAATGGAGATGGAGGAGAAGTTTATGCCATTAAGTGGTTGACAGTGTTAATTCATTCTAGAGGTTCTGGCTATTGCCAATATTCTCTGTTTTCTCAAATGATACTTAGAGTAAAAGAGAAATAGAATTTGACCTAAGCCAAAGTAAATATTGATTGCCAACTCAAAGGTTTATCTGGCAAGCTTGGTAAAAGCAAAGGACATCCAGAGTGCTAAGGAGAGAAAAGTACAGAGTCTGTAATCATCACCCATAACCATTTAGGTCAGGAAAGGGATCTCTAGTTTGGAAAACAGCCCACGGTATGGATTTATTTTTTTTATATTACTCAATGAATTTATTACATTTATAGTTGTACAATGATATAGTATTTCTGTCCCAAACCCTCATCACCCCCCCACCCCCAACCTGTCTCCTTTGGAAACCATAAGTTTTCCAAAGTCTGTGAGTCAGTATCTGTTCTGTAAAGAAGTTCATTGTGTACTTTTTTCATATTCCACATGTAAATGATAGCATTTGATGTTGGTGTCTCATCATCTGACTGACTTCACTTAGCATGACAATTTCTAGGTCCATTCATGTTGCCAAAAATGCTGATATTTCATTCCTTTTAATGGCTGAGTAATATTCCATTGTGGATATGTACCACATCTTCTTGATCCACTCCTCTGTCGATGGACATTTAGGTTGTTTCCATGTCTTGGCTGTTGCAAACAGTGCTGCAATGAACATTGGAGTACATGTGTCTTTTGATTTAAACCTATACATGCACACGCACGCAGACACACACAGACACACACACATATGAACAACCTTTGCACTGCCTAATAGCTAAAGCCCAGCTCTAGATAGTGTTCTTCATGGGGAGATCAGTCAGCAGATGCATAAGCTCTGTTTGTTGATGTATTTATTCCCAGGCTGATTGTATTAATTTCCAAAAACTCTTGCCCTGATGAGAACTAGTGGGGAGGAAAACGAAACAAACTCTCTGTCATTGTATAATTATATCCACATTTAAAATTTTCTTTTTGTTTCTCATCAAGATGCAAGGCTTACCATATATCACTGTGCACTGACAGCTCTAATAGAAGAAAAAATAAAGCAAACAATTAACCTTGGGGAAAAGATAAACTAATGCACAATTCATGAATTTGCTACTCATTCATACCTGCTGTGTTTCTAACAGAGTTGATGAAATACAAGTGAGTGATTTTGAACAATTTTGATTTAATCTTCTGAAAAAAAACCACGTGGTGTTGGGATTATTTAAAATGTGATTTCTTCTTATGGGTTACATGCAGAAGAGCCTTTCTCTGACAGAGATTAAGTTTTATAGTATAATTTGGCACAACCTTCCTAAGTAGGCCTGGGATGAGAATCAGGGCAGCTTCATTACTAACCCCAAAGCACCCCTTGATGGGATACAGTTTCATAGACACGGGGTCCATCTGCAGTAGTCGGAACTCTGGGTAGATTCCAACTCAAGCCAGCTTATGCAAAAATGAGAATTTTTTGGTTTAGGGTTACCAAGTATAGAAGAAGGAAGGGTATAGCTTGTTGTCAGTAACAACTGGAACCAGGAGGTTCACCACTCCATAAATATGTCCTTTTCTCCATTGCTAGTTTCTATATCAGTTTTATTCTCTCAGATTGGCTTTTAAAATACTTGGAGTTCCTGTTATGGCTCAGTGGTAATGAACCCGACTAGTATCCATGAGGACGCATGTTCGATCCCTGGCCTCGCTCAGTGGGTTAAGGATCTGGTGTTGCTGTGAGCTCGTGAGCTGTGGAGTGGGTTGCCAACATGGCTCAGATCCCTTGTTGCTGTGGCCATGGCTGTGGCCGGCAGCTGCAGCTCCAATTAAATCCCTAGCCTGGGAACTTCCATATGCCAAGGGTACAGCCCTAAAAAGACAAAAAATTTTCAAAAATTAAATAAATTTAAAAAAATAAAATACTAGGGAAGAGATCTTATTGATCCACCTATGGTTAGGCTCCCACTCTTATACCAGTGAATAGTTTTTGGATAGCTACCCCTGGGAAATACAAAACTACCCATGCTCCCACGAAGCTGGCAGAAGCCCTATAAAAGTGGTTTCTGGGTGCATGCCAGCAACACAGCATTACCTGGACTAAGTCCAGGAGAAGTATTTGCTACCTGCCTAGAGTTTGGAGATATTCAGATCTCAGATGAGATTAATAGAAAAGCCAGTGAAAGAAGGTAAAAAAATTCACAACCATATCTATCTCTTTAATAAGTGAAATGGCTTTAATTTTGCTGGACTCGCTACTAAGCCCATGAGCACTCATGTTTGGATTGAGTGTAGCTCAATTACTCAGCCTTTTTTTTTTCTTCTCTCTGAAAGCAGTAGAAAACTAAACACAGGAACCAGGTGAAAATTTTTTCTAGTTGGTCAATGTGGATTGGAAGAACTGGTTTGGACTGGTTGCTAAACTGGAGGTTCCATATTACTTTCAAATCTATATCATGGGATTTATATATGGGGAGAATTGGGTCTGCAGACCAGGCATTTCCCCATTTAGCCACAGGAAGGTTATACCCTGGATGAGCAGGAATATAACAGAGGGAGACTTCTAGTCTTGCTGCCTTTGGAAGCTAGGTCCTGATCCTGATCCAGCTCTCTGTAACATGTGTGGAAGCAGAGGTAGAGAGAAGAGCGAGTGCCCCCAAAGAGAGCAAGCAACAAACACATGTCTGCATGTACCCGGTGTTCACCATCTTGTTAATCCTCCCTCTCCCTAGAAGAGGAAAAAAGTGAGAGATAAAGAGAAGGCCTTAAAATCTCTCTCTGATACTACTTCCTCCTGGAGAGTGGAGCAAAATCATCTCATGGGAACATGAAGACAGGAGATGGGGTCCACACCAACAAAATGTGTTTTCATATCCATGATTATACCATAGTTTTATTCTTTATACCTTTTTCACTTTTTGTGTCTTAAACATTTTCTGTTATTTACATTGTCTTCAGATCATAATTATAATGACTGCATAATGTCCCATCATTTAGATGATTACTGCTTCGCTAGATAATTTACTTTATTAAATATTTAGGTGATTTCTTATTTTTCTACCCTAGATAATACTTAAATGGACATTTTTATGACTATAGTTTATTTTCTCCTTTTGGATTATTTCCTGAGGTTGAATTCTCAGAAGTAAGATTACTATGCCAAAGGCTATACGTAGCCAAACCCCAAATGCTTATCCCAACCTGCACGGCCACCAATGATATAGGTATGTGCCAGTTCTACCACAACCTTGTGAACACCATGGATAGTCAACAGCATTGTGATTTTGACTAGTTTCGTGGCTATAAAAAGCACTTCATTAATGTTTTCTTTTTATTTCTTTGCTTGCTAGAGGGTTTAAATATTTCCCATATGTTTGTTTACTAATAACATTTCCTTTTATAAATTGTTCATCTCCATTGCCCACTTATCTATTGAGTGCGTTAATGTTTTTCTTAGCAATTTGTATGAGCTTCTTATATTGTATAGATATTAGCCCTTTGTCATATTTCCTGGTAATTTTTTCCTCATCTGTTGTTTGCCTTATTGTTTTAACCATTTTTATGTATATGTAGAGGTTTAGAATTTACAGAGTTTATATCATCCACTTCTTCCTTGTCAATTCTTCAATGGCTTCCAAGCTAATAATGTTATCAATCTCTTGTTCTGATATCTCTTGGGGGATAGAGTTATATATATATATATATATATATATAAACAGACATGCTACAGTTTTTAAAAAGTTCTGGAAGGATCAAAGCAACCTTGAACTCAACCACAGTTTGTAAAGGAATTAGTTAAGCTTCAAGTAGATTTTTCCTTATTCATGCTGAAAAAGACTTTTTCTCTTTAAGCAACCAAATATGCATCACAGCGGGAAGTATTAACTTCTAACACTTTCCGAAGAGCACAAACCTTCTGTTGTTCCATTCACATAAAATACCAGTTGACAGATGGTATTTGCCAGAAAATAGGGGAGAAAAGCATTTGAACAGAGATTTATAAATTGGAAATTCTCTCCAGAAAAGTACCTGTCTATTTGGTTGGATATCAAAGAGATAATAAGTCTAGGGTCAGTGTAGGAAAATGAAAAGATACGAGGAAAGGAATTTTGGTGCTGAGCCTGGTTCGGTTTTTAACTAACTATGTAACTTTCATCAGCTATTTATTTACCCTCTCTGGGCCTAAGTTTTTCTCATAGATTTAATAAGGAAATGGACTGGACATTTTATTAACTCCCCTTTGGTGCTAGTATTCTATGATTCTTCACTTTTTCTTTCATTCAGTTGATAAATACATCTTAAGCCCATAATATGTGGCAGGCACTCTGCTAGTTGCTAGGAATGCAATGTTAAATAAGAAACAGTCTTTCT
This sequence comes from Sus scrofa, assembly GCF_054392235.1. Classification (NCBI taxonomy): domain Eukaryota; kingdom Metazoa; phylum Chordata; class Mammalia; order Artiodactyla; family Suidae; genus Sus; species Sus scrofa. The sequence goes on from NC_139401.1 coordinate 123,428,360, forward strand.
ATTCACTGACCTCTAGTAGGGAGGTCAGTTCTATAATGGTGGTTGAAAGGTAGAGCCGGGCATCAGGGGCTAAGGGAGCACAGCCGAGGAGCCTCCCAGCCTCATGCCTTCCTCAGCACAATCTGGGCTGTCGAGGGGAAGATTTCTGGGGGAGGTGACACCAACCCGAACTCAAAAGATGAATAGAATTTCATTAAGGACAGAAGAAGTGTGGACTTATGAGGCAGTCTCTGCAGAGGGATCCATAGGAACAAAGATTGAGAAGTATAAAATAGCAGGAAATGTGGAAAACTACAAATTCTGATGTTATAGAACCTTGGAGTTTCAGGTACAGAGAGAAGGCTAGAGAATAGGGTTTAGCTCATGGAGGACTCCTCACATTAGGCTAAGAAATCTGGAATTTATTCTGTAAGAAATGGAGAAACATCATAGGACTTCAGGCGTGAGAATATCATTGTCAGATCACTATTCTGACAGGCAGGGTGTGTAAGTGGGGACAGGATCAGGTAGTACACTAAAAGGCTGTTGTCATAATCTAGGTGTAATCCCATGGGCTTAAATGAGGAGAGTAAGGGTGGCTGCATGTGGTCGTTCCAAGTTTTTCACTCCACAAAGGTACCTGGCTGAGGGGGCAAATGGGAGCTGAAATTTAGTCTGTGCTGCGGTTGCCAAGAACCTTGGTAAATACCCTACTGGAGAAAGAGACACTGGAGACACTGTAGATCTTTGGTGTTACTATTTTTAAAATTTCTTAAATTTAGGTATAGTTGATTTACAATATAGTGTTAGTTTCAGGCCCAGAGATTCACTTATATATATATATATATATATATATATATATATATATATATATATATAAATAAATTATAGGGGTGTGTGTGTGGGTGTGTGTGTATAAAATTTTTTGGAATCTTTTCCCTTATAGGTTACTACACAATATTGAATATATTTCCCTGTGCTATACAGTAGTTCCTTGTTGGTTATCTATTTTACATATAGTATGTGTATCTGTTAATTACAAACTCCTAATTTATCCCTCCTCACCTTTTCCTTTTGGTAATCATAAGTTTGTTTTCTCTGTCTGTGAGTCTCTTTCTGTTTTGGAAATAAGTTCATTTGTACAATTTTTTTTTCTTTTGATTCCACATATGAAGACTATCATATGATATTTGTCTTTCTATGTCTGACTTACTTCACTCGGTATGATCATCTCTAGGTCCATCCTGTTGCTGCAAATGACATTATTTCATTTTATTTTATGGCTGAAGGACATTGTGTCTTAAATCACACATAGAAGTCTTAAGGGGAGTTCCCTTGTTGCACAGCAAGTTAAGGATCTGGCATTGACACTACAGCAGCTTGGGTTACTGCTGTAGTGTGGGTTTCACCCCTGGCCCAGGAACTTCCACATGCCATGGGCACAGCCCCCCCCCCTCAAAAAAAAGAAGTCATAAGGGCTAGCATTTACCCTGAGGGTAGTAGTCATAGATATGGAACTCAATTGGAGAAATATTTAGAATGGATATAGGCAGGACTTTGAAAAAAAGTACTATTTTAGTATTAAAGAATCTATGTGGTATTTAAAATATCATATTTGGTGTCATTGAGCTTTACCCTCATTGAATTTGGATGCATAAGTTCTGAACTATGTCAAAATTAGGTTTATTTATTTAAAGAAAAACCATCAGAATTAACAGAAATTGTCAGTCCAGATATTGCTATGCGTGGTATACAAGTGCTGTCGGATGGGTTGGGCTATGAAAGATGGAGAATAGGACCTCTTATGACCATAGTGCTTCATGGTCTCTTGGTATTTTTTTTATTTTATTGCTTTTGATTTTCATATAAACCTTCCAAGGAAAACCGAGCCAATGGCCATACTCCATTTTTGTAAATGAAAAAACGTAGGATCAGAAAAGCTAAGAGACTTAGAGACTTAGCTGTGGTCACACACATAGACTCAGATGCAAGATGGGAACCTAGGGTTTCCAGGCTCTGAAGCCAGTGCTGATCATTCTTTCACATCAACTGGCCTCCATTACTACCCTGCCTATTATAATCCCACTGCTAAATTAGTATGAGAGACGCCACAGCTGAAAATTCCTGTATTAATCTCCAGTAATCATCATGCAGAAATCACATTGATACTTAGAGTCCATTCGTTAAAATTATTTATTCAACTAGAAAAAAAAAAAACTTGTGTCATTCCCATTAGAATAATGAAGCTGACTGAATCGAAGGAGGCACCATTTCGTAGGCATTCATTCCAGCATCAAGGCCTTTGGCTCCTATGTTAGTTGTTGGTTGCTGCATAACAAATTTAGCCTAAGCCTCAGTGACTTAAAACAACAAATAATTATTTATGATCTCTCATGGTTCCTGTGGGTCAAGAATTTAGACAGAGCACTGTGAAAAAACTTACCTCTGCTCCACAATACCTGGGGCCTCAGCTGAAGAAGATAGCAAGGCTGGTGACTGGAATTATTGGAAGCCTCCTTGCACACCCACATGTGTGGTCGTTGATACTGGCTGGAAGTTGATGGCTGATCTGAGATGTTCAACCGGAACATACCATGTAGCCTAGGCTTACTCACAAAGTGGTGGCTGGGTTCCAGGGAGCTTGAGAGAGAAGTGAGAGTCTCAGAGAGACAGAGAGAAATAGAGTCAAAGATTGTATTATTTTAATAATCTAGCCAAGAAAGTCACATATTATCTTCCACTGGTCATGGCACTCAAAAAACCCCACCCAGATGCAAGAAAACCTAGTGGGAAGACTGTCAATCACATTGTAAGAAAATTATGTGAAATGGGATAAATACATTAATGTTGGAAAATACAATCTGTCACCATTCCTTATGCCATTTTTCTTCTCACCTTTCCCTCTGTGATCTAAGGACTGAGTGGTTAACATACAAGACTTTAGTGGCCTATCAGTTGATATAATGAGGCTATGTCAAAGTATGATTGGAGTCACTAAAACTAAGCCTTGATTTCCAGAATTGACTATAATAATGTCAATTGCATTAGCAAAGCAGACCATGCAAATCCACAAGCCTCCTTCAATATCCCCCAAATCCCAAACAAAGACCATTTTGAAGCCTGTGCAAAACCAAAGCATTATATACAAATTTCACTTTGCTCTGTCCTGAAATAATATGTGAGAATGTCCTCGAAGCCTGAGCAGACTGTATTTATAACTGAGTCAGTTGACCTTGAACAGCTTCATGATCCCAGACCACTTGGCCCTACCTATGTACATTAAATATGGTATACCACAAGAGGATCTGTGAGGAGTAGATAGCTAGCATGGCGCAACACTTCCATACCACTGGAGAAACAGCTCTTGACTTGTTATCTTAGTGTTTCCCCCTGAAAATAGGACAAAATTTGACAAGTGCACACAGCTCAGTGGGCAACAGGTTGTATATAACAGTCTATATCAACTTTTAAGCTAAGTGTTCCTTATACATCAGGATGATGATAATATTAAAAATAGTACAAATACCTTATATTTACATACATAGTCTAACACATCTTAATCTCCATAGGATCTGGCACAAGCCCAAACATTTAGTAGATATTTTAGATACATGTATATATGTGGGGGGAGAGAGAGCGCGCACTAGGGATTGAGAGAAATTGATGTGATTTATTTTAAGAAATTGGCTTACACAATTATGGATGCTGACAAGTCCCATGATATGCAGTCAGCAAGCTGGAAGCCTAGGAGAGCCAGTGATACAAGTTCTTGTCCAAGTCTGAAAGCCTGAGAATAAGGAGAGACAATGCTGTAAGTTTCAGTCCAAAAACCAGTGACTCAAGATCCAAGAAGACCTAATGTTTCAGTTCAAGTCTGAGGCAGGAAAATACTGATGTCCCAGCTTAATGGTCAGGCAGGAGGAGTTCTGTTTATTTGGGGAGAGTCAGCTCTTTTTGTTCTGTTCAGGCTTTTCAACTGATTAAATGAGGCCCATCCACATTATGGAGAGCAATCTGCTTCACTCAGTTTACTGATTCCAATGTTAATCTCATCAACAAATACTCTTGCAGACACTCCTAGAATAATGTTTGACCAAATATCTGGGCCCCTCATGGCCCACTCAAGTTGACACATAAAATTAACCATCACAGTAGGTATATCATAAATATTAATGAAATGGATGAAGGGATTCAATTAACCTCAGTATCTTCTCTGTGTGAACCTCTATAATAGGTAGGTGTTAAGGATACTGTAAGACAGAGCCCACCCATTGCCTTCACAGGTCTCACACTTTAGTGGGAACAGCCAGCAGGCCAGAAAAATGGACTATGATGAAGGCTTTGGTGGGGGTAAGCCCAAGGTGCTCTGGAAGTACAAAGAACTGGAACTCCTACTTCAAATTCTGTGGTGCAGGGAGAATAAACAGTTGTCATAGACAAGGTAGCATGTGATCAAAATCTTTAAGTAGAAGTAAGTCAGCCAATGGGAACAGGAGCAAGGGGGAGGAGATAGCATTCCTGGAAGCAAGAAAAAATGTGCAAAGTCTAATTAAGTATGTTTGGGTTGCTGTGCTAGTGAGGTTCCTTCAGAGAAACGGAGTTAACAGGGTCTCTCTCTCTCTCTCTCTCTCTCTCTCTATATATATATATATATATATATAGTTATATCTTGTATATTTAATTATATCTTATTAAGTCAAACAGGGAACTGAGGACTTTATCCTGTAGGCAGTGAAGAGCTATGGAAGGGCCATATTTTCATTTTAGAATAATTTGTCTGATATTAGAAATTTAACTGGGGAGTGTACAGCATGGACAACTAGCAACAGGAAGACCAAAGAGGAGATAATTACTGTGGTTCTAACTACGACTAGGGAGGTAGTGGAGATGAAGATAAGCGAATATAATCCAGAGATAATTTGGAGGTAAGAGTCCTAGGAATTGGTCATGGATCTGTTGGGTTAGGGAGGGAGAAATAGCCTGGGATGACACCGATTTTGATGGTTGTGGGGCCCTGAGTAGATAGAGATTTCTCGTTTCTGGGGATGAAGAAAAGAACAGGAGGAGGAGGTTTGAGGGCAATGATGAAGCTTCATTTTTTACAGGTTGAGTCTGAGACACTATGAGATTCCAGCTAGGTTGGTGCTAGAATAGAGACAGGGAGAGATGTCACCCTATCCTTTCTAAAGCAGTGAAAGGTGTTTTCAATCTACCGTGATTCATCTGCCCTTTTCTCTTCATTAAGCTAGTACAGTCATTGTGAATTCCTTTGAATGTTCCTATGAGCTAATGGTTGTCAGATCTCCTCCCCGGATACACTGTGGATGCAAATCGAGAATGGCCCAGTGGAGCTGCATGCACACTAGCAACAGCAACAAAAATGCCCAACCTCCTTGAGGTTTTTAAAGTAATAGACTGGAGGGGGGAAGTCGGCACTAGATTCCAAGCCATTCCTATTTTCTCCAGAGTCCTGGCAACTTAGATGATATCAGGTGGCCTCCTGCAATGCCCTCCTAACTTGTCCTTCTACATTTTTAGCCATACGGAAGCCAGTGGATCCTTTTTAAATGTAAATACGGTCATATTACTCCTCTGCTCATACCTTGCAATGGCTTCCCATTTCATTCTGAGTAAAAGCCAAAGCCCTATTAAGGACCCAGAAAGTCCTACCCGATCTGTCCCCAATCTTCTTCCATTCTTCCTCTCTGCATCTGTGCTCTAGCCACCGTGGTCTCCCTGCTGATTCGCAAATGCAGCAAGCTGCTTCTATCTTCTGGGCTTTGCACTCACCCTGCTTCAGCCTAAAATGCCTCTGCCAAATACCGACATAAATCCTTCCAGTCTTCACTCCAACATCACCTCCTCTGTGAGGCCTTCCTTGATCATCCTAAATAAATCTTGCATAAGTATGCCAAGTTCAACACCTGCCCCCCTCCCCAACTCCACAGGCCTGCAGATTCAGACATTTCTCTCTGTAAGGAGAGTTATTTGGCAGAAATAAATGTTATTTTACAAACGGTCTCCTGGGATAAGGCAATGCGCCAGGCTGGGAATAGGGTGATCCTTGGAAGGAAGAGGAAGTCAGCCTTCTTTGGAGGCAGATGTGGCCTCGTCCTGCCTAGACCTTAACAGCACTCCTAACAGCTTTCTCCTTTTTCTCTAACACTTCAGTGTACTTCCCTAGCATGGCCTTCTCCCATTGGAACCGCATGTCTTCACTTTTGCCCCCAGCTCTGGGCTCTCTGTGCTGACCTTCGGAAGAAAGGAGTCAAAGAGTGTCCAAGAGGTAGGCAGGGCCATGGGACTGCCAGTCCCTCGTCTTTCTCCCTGAGCCCTAGAGTCTTATCTCTCTTCTCTGTCCTGTGATAATCAGGTTTTTTTACATTTATAGTTCTTCTTCAAACAGAGTAGGATATAAGCTATCCCTCAAGAGAAGAACCTAAAATATCCCTGAAAAGATGAATGGTGGTCTTGGCTCAGAAGCCATATGAGGGCTGCAAAGGCAGAGGGCACCATTGCTGATGTAGCTCTCACCTTCTCAGGAGTCTGTCTTATTTCCTATTTGAGCCTCTGGAAGTACATGTTCTAGTCTCAAGTCTTAGAGAATATGACTCTGTTCTTTACCACACATTTATGTTCCTTGCCAACAAGTCATGAGATGTGCTAGGGAAGGAAAAAAGGGTGGGGATTGGGTGCCGAGTGGCGTAGGCCAAATGGACAGAATATGTTGAAACCTTCCCTTTGCTTTAGGCTCTGTTCCTGTCATGTCTCCTCCCCAACCCCATCCCCAACCCCATCATGGCCCCCACAACATCAGTCTAACAAACAGCCATAATTGAGGAGCACTGCACCATTGTCTGAAGGCATTAGGAGCTGGCTTAACAACTTGGCTATTATATTCAACAGAGACTATTCAAATTATAAATAATGCTTCATCACTAGCTCTTTTCATTTGAATTCCTCACCCCTGTACGGTATCTCTGCTTGCCAGAATGACAGCTCACTATCAGTGAGCAAACACGGGCAGAAAAAGAGAATACCCAAAATAGAAAAGGAAACTGGCTGAGAAGTTCAACATATATCCTTCTATGCTGAGTCTGGTCTTGGAAGAGAGGAGAACACTTTCAGTTAGAGTTGGCAATCTAGGACAATATGTCTCTAAGAAATGGAAATTCCAAACCCTGCAGCTTGTTTGGTTCTCCGCGCTAGTGAGCTATTTTATACCTCTGCAGCTTTCCCAAGGGACTCACTGTACCTAGAGCGGCCTCTCAGGAGTGGCCTCCCTTTCCTTGTCTACCTAGTAAGCATCTACTTTTCTTTGCAGACTCGAGCCCCTCTTCCTCTGGAATCCATCCCTTCAGTCCCATACAAGCCCATGTGAGGCCAAAGGAAACTTGGATCTGAGTTGTTTGCAAAGAGTTCATCATTTTTATTGGGATACCATCTAACACAGTTGTAGACCAATTTGTGAACAGAACTTCTGCAGCCAAAGAAGGAGTGTTATTGAATGAGTGAGCAGAGATAAGATGTCTGAAGTAGTAAGAGTGCTCCTAGAATCATGGCCCCCCCGCTTGGCAATGTGCTTTATGCAGAGCACTTGTAAGCAGTTTGTCTCCTGAGCATGGCCCCCACCCCCCATGCACTCATTCTGACTGAGCGCTTGTCCCTGACACCCCAGACAGGAACAGGAAAGCAGTATAAATTTTAAAGTTCAGGCTTTTCAGACAGTCAGAATGTTTGGCTAAGCAATGTAATGCTTTAAGGTAATATCTCCTATATCTCAGCATTTTTGACATTTATTTTCATTTTTGGTTTACGTTATCCTAGGAGAAGAAGCCAGCAAGTGGCAGAATTTTAGAAAATCTCTGACTCTCACCCATTTTGTCTTTGGCAGGGACCATCAATCCAGGTTTCTTGATAGAAAGCCCAAAACTCCTGCAGGTAAAGCTGTATGAATCTGGGCCGGGATGTTCTTGGTCTCTGCTCAGGTATCAAAGAGCTAGAAAAGGCTTCCCTTAGGCCAACCCACAGCACCTCTGGTCTTTCAGTGTCCAGAACAGGAAGATAAGCAATGATCTTTGGGGCAGGGTGATAACATTTCTTGAACAGTAGCATAATTAGCAAAGCAGTTGGAATCTTTTCAATCTCTTTCTTGCTATATGAAGTTGAACAAACTACTGAGCTCTCTAAACCTCAGTTTCTTCATCTGTGGAATGGTGATAAATAATAGCACCAACTGGATGGTGGGTATAATGAGATCACGGATATAAAGCCCCTAATGGAGTGCTTGAATCACAGTAGGTGCTCAAGAATGACACCTGTCATGACTGTGTTCCCGAGACTCCAAACACTCACATGCCCCAAGCGCTTCCTAGTCTGCAGGAAGTACCTGGTGCTGCTGTGAGCTGTCCCAAACATAAAAACAGTGAGCAAGCCTTTCCTCATGCAGTCCCATGGCCCTAGCCTGCAACCTTACCTTCCAACCTTGGATTACATGTATAGCTCTCCTCAAAATGGCACCCAGAAGTTTCAAATTGTTCACAGCTCCCAAGGCCTTCAAAATCAACCTCCTGCTTGTGTTTATTGTTCTCTATTCAGACCATCCTGTGGCTCTCTTAACAATACACCGTGTTCCCACACCTTGTGAGGATGAAACCTCTTGTGTTTGTCCCTGGGTGGCCATGTTGCCTCCTGATCAAGTATTACAAGTTTTTTTTTTCCAATAAAAGGAGAGGTGGGGAAAACAATCATTCCTCATCAGCCAGAATCCCAAGGAAAATCCTCATACACAAGAATCGATCATCATCTGGAAGCCCTGATTAGAATGCAACGATTAGTTTGGATTGTTGCTTGACTTCTGAGTAGCATGCATCTAAAAACACAGAGCTCTAGCATGCATCTCAGCTTCCTCTGCAGCCAGGCTTCTTCCAGCCCCATCAGGCTGATGGAGATGAATGTTTGAGAATAAGCCTTTAGGTCAGACGCTGGCCAGCACAGCACTGAACATTCCATAAGCTGACAATAAATAATAAAAACATATCATAAGCACCTGTAAAAATTATATGGCCTGACCTCATGCAGTACAAGATATAACTTCTGTAATCAGGAGCTAATTGGCCATTTTTAGGACACCAGTTCCCTGCCATCAATCTCCTGCCTCCAAGACTGTGATTTGATCTGTGCAGTTGAGAATAAAGTTGGTAACTGGGCAGGATTTGTCTCTAAATATCTGAGGAGAAACCGTAAAAGGAAAAGCTGGAAATTATTCACTGTGGTCAGTGGGGCAAGAAAGAGATTACAGAGCTTAAATTGTGTTTTTCCAAGCATCAGGCTAGCTGCATCATTAACGAAAACAGCATGTAACAAAAGGTGAAACAGAGGGCATTCTCGAGACTCATCATTAAAATAATTTTACTACCTTATATTTGTAGACAAGTTAGTCAGGGATAGAAGGCCTCAGGCCTCCTTGTGAGTCTCCAGAACTGGGGGACAGGGTCAGGCAGTGTCATTCTGAGTGGGATAATAAGAATTGAGAATGAAATAGATGGGGTTAGCCATCTGTGGAAATCTTTTCAGAAGCAACCAACCCTAAGAGATGACTTGAAAATGTGTTGCTAATGAAATGAAGGCAAGTCCCTAAAAGTTCCTCAGGAAGATGCCAATCAAAATGTCATGCATGTGGGATCTGCTGTGATTTCAGAATTGTTCATTAGTTTGCGAGTCAGTAACAGCTGGAATCGTACACTTAGTGCCGAGTGACCGTGGGCAACTTCTCGTACCTCTCTCAGACTCGGTTCCTTCATCTGCAACATGGTAAAGGCTAACACCTACCTGATGGAATTGCCATGTTATATGAAAATAGTCATTAGAAAGTGCGCTGTAAATGATCGGAGCCCTAACACATTAGTTCGATGTTGATGATGATGATGAAAGTGACAAAAATGCAAGTGAATATGGGCTATAGAAAAAGGAGCACCGCCATGTATATTCCTTTGGCTGGATCATGACTGGGCCTTTCTGCCTGACTTCGGAATATCTTAGGATGGTACTGTTCCCTGCCTACCTCCTTTAACCCTCACAGCCACGATTACCAGTGAGTAGTCGTCCAAACCCCCGTCCCATCTCAGAGTCATTCTTTCCACCTGGAGGCCTATAGCTGCCCTCACTTTGCTGCCTCCCCCTTGCCTACTTTTCTTTTTCCTGCCACTTTTCTTTTTCTTGTTACTGTCTCTCTGATATATACTTTTATATGTATATAAAGTAAGTCCAGTCGAAAGTATGTGCCAGTGATTAAGTCAATAACCTTAGCCTTTGATATAAACTGCCTCAACCCCCAGTGTGGTAGGGACCATATTGGTTCCTTTATTTTGTTTGGTGTCTGGCCCAGAAGTCCCCTAGTACAAGCATTCCTAAATATTTGGGGTTCGATGGTGCTACAGTCCTAAGAGATCATCGTCTCTTTACCATGTGATATTTTATCATGTGATTGTGCAGTTGATTTCAACTGTGTACACACCTCCATCCCCACTAGTTCTTTTGTAAGTCTGACCTGTCAAGACTGTGTTCTACACAATTATCATATGATATCACTTATATGTGGAATCTAAAAGAAGGATACAAATGAACTTGTTTACAAAGTAGAAACAGACTCACAGACATAGAAAACGAACTTACAGTTACCAAAGGGCATTGACGGGGTGGAAATAAATTAGGAGTTTGGGATTAACATATACACAGTACTGTATATAAAATAGATAATCAACAAGTACCTACTGCATAGCACAGGGCTCTCTCCTCCATAGTTTTTAACAACCTATGTGGGAAAAAGACTCTGAAAAAGAATGGATATATGTTGCTGTACACCTGAAACTAACACTACATTGTAAATCAACTATACAACACCAATATAAAATCAAAATTAGACTTTTTTAAAAAGGTTGTGTTCTACATCTGCATTGCCAAATACACATAATAGCCTTTGATTGTTTTGGAAAGCATTTGAGATGGAGTTGTGCAGTGGAAGGAACATTATTACTCCCAAGAATTCGGAAAACCATATTCACATTCTCAGGCTACCATTAATTAGCTCTGTGACCTTGGACAAATCACTTTATTTGCTGAATCTCAGTTTCCTCATCTGTAAAACCGAGCAGTCACTGCTTCTGTGCTTGTTTTATAAGCCATTGTAAGGATCTCAAAGCATCCTACACTTAAGCCTCTCATAACATTTATTACATTGTGCTTTGTTTACTTTCCTGTCTCCCATCAGAGTTGCAGTTTCCTGAGAGCAGGACCATCAGTATCCCCAGTACTTGGCAGAATGCCAGACACTCATTAGATTTTCAGTAATATTTGTTGAAAGAATGAGCACAGGAGTGAATAAGGTCACAACAGTGAAAGTTTTCTGTAACTATAAAAACTTATTCAAATGTATTTCAAAATATTCTAGCGAGGCAAGTATTTTGGCATTTGCATGCTTATTTTACAGATGGCGAAATATACTCACAGGGATAAAGTAATGTGTCTGGGGTGATACAATGAGTTGGTCAAGAAGAGAGGAAGAGCTTCCAGTCTCTTTGACACCTCATCCCGCTCGTTTTCCACTGTAGTTACTGTCTCTAATTTAGCGTCAGTATTGTTATTCTCACTGGTTGGAGTTTTCAGGTATTCCACCCTGGGCCACGTGGGATGAGGTTGTGGTAGTGCCCACTTTGGCTTGGGCTTTTCACAGACATTACATGGTGTAAAAACTGGTCAGTTGTATATAAGTCCCATTCTGCAGCTTCAGTTTCATTGCAAAGTAATCCATTATGCCAGTCAAGTCAGTACGAAAGGAGACAACTTTGGAGCACAGTCCAGCTCAGTAAGAAATTGGTACCAAGGAACCGAAGTTAAAAATATTCACAGGAGTGATTATTTGCAGATAATCGGACAGTTGGCGGGCAACCAGGCTCTCCTAAAGCTCTTTAAACCACTTTTTTTCTCAGGAAACCAAGTAACTTACCTCTATTTTATTAAGAAATTGTTACCCTAAGGTTTTCCCAGCTAGCATGGATGCTAGAGGAACAGCAATCACCTTTATGAAACAAGTGTAGGACAGCTTTCAGGAGCCCTGCAATTGCAGTGTGGTGTCTCAATCAATTACATTGAAATAGCAGCAGCTGCAGAGGCGTTGTTACCATAGAAACACAATAAGCATAGCTTATAGAAGTGGACAACAAGACCTCAGCACCCCCACGCACTTCAACATGAAGATGGTTCAGACTGTAATTATGCCAACTCATGCCACATACAAATACCCATTTTAATATATAGGGCATAGTCCCTGAAATCTTTCAAAATTCCCTTTTGGGATTGTATCACAGCAAGTATACTGAGTAACCAAACCTAGATGCGCTCAAAAAAACAAACAAAACCAAACCCTTTGCTGAATTCACTCCCACACTGGAATAGGTCATCCTTTCTGCTCCACTGTCATCCTTCTGCCCTAAGCAGGTCCCAAACCTTTCCAACCAGGAATCTTTCCCGCAACCACCCCTTACAACAACCTCTGCCCTATTTTTGGATCACCTACAACTCTTCCTTTACATTTTTCCCAGAGTGATCTCTCTAAAATTGAAATATTTGATCATGTTACTATCCTACGAAAACCCTTTCCAGTGGTTCTCCGTAACTTCAGCTGTGTTTCCAAAAATGTATTCTGGGGTTCCATTGTCAAATAAGTTTGAGAAGTGCTTCTGAAAATACCTCTGTTTCTGGGCATTCGCTGTGCATCCTGGTGTATTGAAAGCTCTGAGAGAAGTATTATAGGAAATCTGGTTTGTGCTTCCATGGTGCTTCCATACTTATTTGCCCACAGAACACTGTTCCATACTGCCTTCATCAACATGTCCAAAGCACTGATTTCCCAACTTACCGGGCTCTTCAGCATCAAAGCCATGTACCACTTTCCAAAAAATGGTTGGGTAGGATGTCAGTAGCTGATTCTTTTCTTGGACCCATGTTCTTTTTTAGTTACAAGTTATCTAGAAAACCCTGAGTTCTTTTTTTAAGCTAATTGACTTGAATATTTTATTAACAAACTCAGAGAAGTTTTAGATTCACAGCCAAACTTAGTGGTAAGTACGAAGAGTTCCCACATACCCTGCCCCCACAAGTGCACCACCTCCCCCACTACCTTCGTCCTGCACCCCAGTGATGCATTTGTTACAGTCCATGAACATTATCACCCAAAGTCCATCTTTTACCTGAGTTCACTTTTGGTGTACACCCTGCATTTTCACTCTAAACTTCCTTACCAATTTCTAACTTCTGTTGGGATTGCTCTTTTATTTAAAATAGGAGCACCAAGCAATCTATTTTTAAGAATCAAGTTTTACAGTGTGGAGGTTCCTCAAAAAACTAAAAACAGAACTACATATGATCTAGCAATTCCACTCCTGGGTATATATATCTGGGAGAAAATGAAAACACTAATTCAAAAATATATATGCACCCTGATGTTCATAGCAGCACTGTTTACAATAGCCAAGACATGAGAGCAACCCACGTGCCCATCAACAGATGAATAGATAAAGAAAGTGTGAGATATATATATATATATCACACAAACCTGATACAGCAAACAAACTTGTGGTTGCTAAAAGGGAGGTTGGAGGGAAAAAAGAGATATGGGATTAAAGATAACAAGCTATTATACATAAAATAGATAAGCAACAAGGATATATTGTATAGCACAGGAAACTATAGCCCTTATTATCTTGTAATAAGTTGAAGTGGAGTATAATCAGCAAAAGTACTGAATCACTATACCTGAAACCAATATAATATTATATTATAAAATCAGTGATACTTCAATTTGAAAAGGGAATCAAGTTTTCAAGACTCAATAAAGGTCCTTCATAAAGAACCTTACTATACTATGAACTTGTTTATACATCAACACCTTAGGAAATCAGCTGTTTTCATTAGCAAGCTTTCCCATAGAGCTAAAGGGTAATACGTTCCTACCATCAAGCGTATGACACTAAGAACAGTACACAAGCAGAAGAGATGCATGCTGAATTTTGAAGGTGGGGTAGAAGTTTGCCAGTTGAGAAGTGGCTGAATTGGAGATAGGGTCTTTAAGGAGGTGACGCAGGTTAAATAAAGTCATAACTATGAAGTCCTGATCCAACAGAACTAGTACCTTAAGAAGAAGAGGAAGAGTCAGCAGCACTCTCCCACAGAGAGAAGGTTGCTTTCTGTAGGACAGGAGGAGATTCCTTACCAGAACACCACCATGCTGTCACTATTATCTCAAGCTTCCAGACTTCAGAACTGTGTGAAATAAATTTCTGTTTTTGAAGCCACCCTGTCTATGACATTTTGTTATGGCAGTTCCTGCAGACTAAGACAGAATCCAAATAGAATTGCATCATAAGAAGGAGTTTGCAGAGTAGTAGGCAATGAAGCCAGATTATGAAAGCCCTTTATATCACGCTAAGGGTTTTCAAAAACACGAGGCTTATGGGGTTAAGTTCAGTGTGTTCTCTTCAGCAAGACTTTCGGTGTTTTAGGGAAAATGTACAAGAAAAGTTAAACCAGTCTGGAAGTAGGACTGGAGCCAGTGAAACCTCTGGGAACTGATTTTTTTTTTTTTTTTTTTTTTTTTTTTTTTTTGCTTTTTAGGGCCGCACCTTTGGCATATGGAAGTTCCCAGGCTAGGGTCTAATCGAGCTACAGCTGCCAGCCTACACCGTGGCTACAGCAATTTGGGATCCGAGTCACGTCTGCGACCTACACCATAGCTCGTGGCAATGCCAGATCCTTAACCCACTCAGCAAAGCCAGGGATCGAACCCTCATCCTCATGTATCCTAGTTGGGTTCGTTAACTGCTGAGCCACGAAGGGAACTCCTGATTTTTTTTTTTTTTTAAGCAAGATTGATAAAGGATGATCTGATTTTCAGGAGTGGAATCTTCAGCACCCACATCATTTCTGAACTGAATTATCACAATAACTTAACTGTTCTCCCCACATCTGCTCCCACTTCTGACAACCGTTTTTCCCTATTGCATCTAGACTTGTAGGTCAATGGGTCTCAGAAGGGAGTGTGCATTAGAATTCCCCAGAGAGCTTGTTAAAACAGATGGCTGGGCCCATCCCAGAGGCTCTGCTTCAGTAGGTCTGGGTTGGGGCCTGAGATTTTGAACTTCTGACAGCTCCCAAGGGCTGCTTTTGCTGTCCAACCTTGGACCATACTCAGAAGGCTCAGATAGAAAGACAAATCTGAGCAGTTTCTTGCCGAACTCTTCAGTAGCTCCTTAGTGCCTCAGGCCAAGGTCCTTAATCTGACTAACAAAGTTCTAGATCATCTTGTCTTCACTCTTGATCTTCTGCCGCATATCTCATCCCTTCCCTTGTTGAACTGAGTGATGTTCCCTTTCTTGATTTCTGTTTAATGCTTTTATGACTTCATGTATATGTTCCCATCTGACTGGAATTCCCAATAGAACCCTTTCTCCATCCAACTACTTCCTATTTATCTTTAAAAACTCAATATACCTATAACCTGTAGGACTCCTCCACTCAATAACTAATCTGAAAGAGATGCCCTTTATCTGGGCTGCTAAAGCATCCTGTACCAACCCCTGTGGTTGTACTCGCCATGTGCTAGTAAGTTTAAATAGTGTAGGGTAAATAAGAAGATAAATGAGTGCATGGGCTCTGGCTTTGGTGAAGACCACAGGCCACTGCTGCAATTCATCTCTTCAGCAACCTCCGCAGTAGATGCTAATAGAAGACCCATTGTACAGATGAGGAAACTGAGTCTCAGAAGTCAAGTAGTCTGCTCAGTCACGTATCTAGTGAGTGATGAACCCAAACTGGAACCCACATAAGTCTGACTCCAAAGTTTGCTCTTTTAACCGCTATCTTATTCCATCCAAATGACTGGCTGTATAGAAATCCAACATCCTGTGTGCTGCATCTACTTGCAGATATGTAGGAAGTAGAATGTGCCATTCCAGAAGCCATACATGAGATGGCACATTCCTGCTAATAGGCTTTGGCAACAAATCTGAGAAATGCTCCCTTCCATCATCCCTTTTCTTCCCCCCTTTTTTTGTTTTTGTCTTTTTAGGGCCACACCTGCAGCATATGGCAGTTCCCAGGCTAGGGGTTGAATCAGAAATACAGCTGCCAGCCTACACCACAGCCACAGCCACATGGGATCTGAGCCGCATCTGCAACCTACACTACAGCTCATGGCAATGCCAGATCCTTAACTGAGCGAGGCCAGGAGTCAAAGCTGCATCTTCATGGATACTAGTCAGGTTCGTTACCACTGAGCCATGACGGGAACTCCCCCATCATCCCTCAATGTGGTGTTTGGGGAATGTGTGCGCAGCCATGGGACTCCACGGCAAATCAAGGGGAAGAGGCTCAGCTTACCTTTGGAGGACCTCAAAATCCAACACGCGTGCGTGCACACACACACACACACACAGAGAGAGAGAGAGAGAGAGGGAGAGGGAGAAGAAATGTTCCTCCTGGCCTCTGTTAGTCAGAATCGGAGGCTTGTAGAGAATCATAGGTAGTTTTCCCCCAGAGCTCTGTTGCATTCTGACAAACCCAGTTTGTGGATACATTGCTGTTTATATTTGGAAACATCAAATATATGGTTTTTCCTTCCTGAGGAGAAACTTAGAAAAGGAAGTGAGTGGAGCCACCTACAGCACCTGCCACTGCAGTTAGGCATGAATTGAAGTTTGGCATGAATTGAATCAATCAATCCATTAGATTTGGGGTGAGAAATAAGTCAGATCTCTGGCTCATTAATTCAATTAAAATATTTCAGCTGTAGCTTACTCTAGCCCCTGGATAAGTGTGTGAATTCTCAGTAATGCCGAAAATATATTTTATAGATAGTGTTAAGACTGGCGATGCAAACTGAAGACCACATGCGTGAGGAATCTACCAACTTTTGGGGGGTATCATTTAATGACGACTAAAAGAGCACCATGTCAAATTGCCTCTTGCCACCGTGCCACTGCCACCCAACCAACTTATGCAGCCAAATCAAAGACCGAGGTGAGAGTCAGGAGACCAGGGAAGCCAAATGTTTGGTCTGCCCATATTCTGTTTTTCAACATGGCCCCTGACCAGTAAATAGCAACAGCAATTCCAGAACATGTCAGGTAGGAAGCAGGTGGCACTAACACCCTTGTTTGAGCAAAAACTGTATCACCGTGCCTCGAATTCCTCTCCCCTCTCTGGCAGTGGTCTGTGAGAAGGTATTCATTTGGGCAGTGGGACAAGGTCAAATATGTACACACACACACACACACACACACACACACACACACACACACACACACACACACACACGCTATTGAGACATCTTTAGATGCATGCTATGAGACAGAATCTCTTGTGAGGGACATTTAGGCTTGGTACTTTTGGAAGGAAAGGGGAGGAAGTGGGATTGCGTAGAGGAAGAAGTCGGCCAGCCCTTGAGGAGCTCTGGAGTGCGAATTGCCTGACAGGGTGTCCCTGGTTGGTCTAGAATGTTCAGGCTCTTATACTCCCACCTCGTTCCGTTGTCAAATGTGTGCCACCAAAGAAATGCCCCATGATGGGCGAAGCAGGCCCAGAAGGAGCTGTCGTTGAAGGCAGCCGGCCTCCTGCACTCCCAGTGGCTGGGCAGCAAGTCCTTCCTTGAAGGGGGATTTGGGTTAGGGTTAGGGCATCTCTGTGTCCACCATCATCCATCCCTTCTGCCACTGAGACCCACTTCATACGAGTGAGGAGGAGCTCCCTCAACCATTTGGTTGGTTTTTCCTTCCTGAGGAGAAACTTAGAAAAGGAAGTGAGCGGAGCCACCTACAGCACCTGCCACTGCAGTTAGTCTCACAGTTGCAACCGACGCTCTTTTTCTTTTTTCCGCTGTCTAATCTAGATTCCTCTTCCAGCTACCACACATGCTGGTCTTGGTGGTGTCTAGGATGGTGCTGACCTTGATCCTCACCTTCTAAGGCCCTGGTCACCATATCTTTCCCAGGCTGGGATTGCTGCATGTGTATATTGAGTTAGAGTGGGCAAGCAGGGATTTCAAGAGATGCCCAAGTTGACCAGCAGGGCTGCGTTGTATAGCAACAGCCTTCCCTCCTCCTGCTGATTAGGGTCAATTACTCCTGCCAGGATGGTAACGTCTTTTCTCTCTTGTGGTCCAAGAACACAAAGAGCCCCAAGTGGAATGTATATGGATTCCTTTATAAGCCTTCAAGTAGTGGCGCTGGCTGAGGCGCTGCAGATAAGAAGGCTAGTCTCATACCTGGAATACCTACAACAACTGGGAATTGTAGCTTGTAATCCAGTGTTGCCTCCACTGTGTCCCTGTGTAAAAGTGAGCTTCCTTTGGTGACAAAGACTTTTAATATAACTCTGTTGAGCTCATGGTTCCTGGGGAAAGAAATACAAAGTCTCCCATTAGGTGACAGGAAATAATAGTAAGTGGGGTGCTCTTGCTTTTATATCCATTGTTTCCCAGACCATGTTTACACTCTCTTCTGTCACAGAAGCATACATAATCTTTGACTTTATTCATACACTGCATCCTAAAAAAGGGAACCCCATGCTTTCAGAGTACTGTCTTCAAGATGCCACTTCAACTGGGCCCTTAGCAGGTCTATTGACATTCTCTCAGGCCTGCGATTTCTGTGTGATGCAATATGTGAAACATCTGGTGGAACTCATGGTTTAGAGCCTACTCCCATACTCCTTTTCCTGTAAATTGGGCTCCCTTTTCTGATGATATGTTATGTGGGATCCTATTTATATGGATTCCTTTATAAGCCTTCAAATAGTGGCACTGGCTGAGGCGCTGCAGATAAGAAAGCTAGTCTCATACCTGGAATACCTGTTTTTGAGAACAAACCACTGCCCTTCCAGGATGGAAAGGGACCAGTTTGTCACAGTCATGGCCGATTTATATCCTCAAGGCAAAATATCATATTGGAAGCTCAGTGTTGGCCTCTATTGCTGGCCAGGTGGGCATTCGACACCGGAAGCTAGATCAGCCTTGGTGAACCGAAGTTCCCTGCTCTTGGCTCCATGTGTAGGCTCAATTTCTGCCTCTATGTATCAGTCATGCAGTTTGGGGGTAGCAGATGTCAAAGGCCAGCTAATGTCAACTAACAGATTCATTTTATCAATTTGGTTGCTCAGCGCCGCTCCCATCGTAGGTGCTCTCTGGTTACTGTTAAAATGTGAAACAAAGACCTTCATAGGTTGTATCCACTCAAATATTTATCTATCCATGTAGCTATACTCCAGAATTCCTTTTCTCAGTCCTTTTAATCCTCTTTCTTTTCAGGCTTGTACAAGCCAGACAAGCCATTTGCCACTGCTCATGAGTTTGTATATACATTTCAACCCCTAACCATTTCTCCTTCCACAGAAGGTGGACAATCAGGTGTACTGCCTGAAACTCCACTCACTGGGAGTATTTTCCCTCATTATTGTCTTTCCTGGCCACCCTTAAAGGACAGTATAATTCAGTTGCCACTCATTTTTAGTTTACCCTCATCTACCAAGCTGACCCATCTTTCAGCGAAGCTTGAGATTTCTCAAAACTCCAGCATCACTTGATCACATGGGATTCCCAATATGGCCATAGGCATGGCTGAGGAAGAGATGACATTGCCAATGTGGTAGGAGACACTGGGATCTGAGCTATTATTTCATGCAGCTTGGTGGTACCCTCTGACTCTCCTTACACTTGATCTCAGATGTAGCACTACCATCTTATGATGGGTTATTTTGAGCTCACCAGATCTTACAACTGATTGATCTGACAAAACCCAACTCATAGTGGGAAATTCCAGATACGTGGTCACTTGATGTCCTAACATTTGATAATCTCTTACTCTACCAATGCCTAGCACCATATCAAGAGTCATTTCTCAAAAGGCTTTTAATTATTTAATACCTATGGCATGGCCTTGCTCCAGAATGCCAGGGGGTCATGTTGTGATCCTCCCACTAAGATTTCCACAAACTCTGTGTAACATCTTCCCCCTTCTCTCTAATATCTATAAAAGCATAGGTTCTGCAGAATCATTTGACTTGAGCAGGAGGGCTGCTTGTACCTTGACCTGCTGCAGAGATCTTTGCTGCTCTGTGCCCCACTCAGAGGTGATAGCTTTACTTTTTACCTGACATATGGGCTGAAGCAGTATTGCAAGATGTGAAATGTGCAACCTACATAACCTAAAGAGGCCTACCAGCCGTAATGCTTCTTTCTTTGTTGCAGAGAAAGTGCAAAAATTTGTCTTTTCCTTTGATGAGAAGGTTCCAGCACTCTACTGATGGATGAACCCCTAAAAACTATAATTATTTGGCAGACTCCTGAATCTCTTAGTGTTTATTTCCTACTTCTTAGAGTGTACTGCAAGTGTCTTACCAAGGTCTCCAGCAGACTCACCATTTTTTACTGCTGCAGTCCAATTAGCATGAACTCATTGACTTGAAGGATCAATGTGATATTCTGCAGATTATTTTATATTAAAGGGTCAGAGATTTTACATAACCCAAGGGCAAAACTGTAATGTATCTTGCTTTTCATCCTTGAGAAGATGAACTAGTTTTGAGCCTCTCTGATTGGGATAGAAAAGAAAGAATTTGCCAAATTTGTGGCCACATGTCATGTACCTGAATCTCCTCTAACTAGCACATCTGACACAGTGGCTGTGATTTAAGGTAACACTTGCTTGAGTTTATGGTAGTCTATGGGCATCATCTTGGATCTGTTCCTTTTCTCCAGCAATCCGACTGGTGAATTAAATTGAGATATGATGGTAACTACAACCTCTGCATCCTTCAGTTCCTTATGTAGTACTAATTTCTGCCATCTCCAGAAAGTAATATCAGTTTGAATTTACTACCTTCATCTGGGTTGGGGCGGGGTCAGCTCTAACCCTGTAGGTAAAGGTCCCAGGGTGGGTGTTATTCCAACTGTCAAGTATGCCAACCCAGTTATACATGTGGGACCAGGGATATGACCACTGAATGGGTTCATTGACCCAGTAGACCCATAGTAAGCAAATCTTGGCCAGGACTTTGATTATTATCTTGCCTCTGATATTTCTCCACCCTAACAGAGAAGTCATGACTTGATTATATCTCACTTTCCAGAAATGGCCACATAGCCACTTCCAGCTGTAAGAGAGGCTAGGAAGATTTGTATTTTTAATAGTATGAATGGCTGGTGAAATTGTCAATGAAAACAAAATTTGAGTTCTGTAGGTAAGGAGGAAGAAGAAGTGGGAAATGGATGTTGAATAGGTAACTAAATGGTTGTGTTTGCAGTAGCAATGCCTATTGGATCCAAGAGGTTTAATTTTTTTGACAGGCCACATTCCTTTTATTCTTGAGGCTTACATACCATTCTAGAAGAATTACAACAATATTCAGTATTATTCCATTTAAGATAAAGTTTACAAAATACTGGGTTCTACTGGCATTGATGAGGCCATATCCTCAGAATAAGTGCTCACATGACTGAACAATATCTCTGTCTCCAGCTTTCCAGAATCGCATTTTTCCCAAGTTAATATGAATTATTAAAAACATTTTCTTTTTTATGCTGTGTATAAGGGAGATAGAGAGGGCCAGTTATTCATTAGTCTTTCCTGCTTTTTCGATGATAAAATTACCTCTTTTAAGAAGTAAAGATGGAAACAAGCTAAATGTCCATCGACAGATGATTGGATTAGGAAGATGTGGTATATATACACAATGGAATACTACTCAGCCATAAAAAACAACAAAATAATGCCATTTGCAGCAACATGGATGGAACTAGAGACTCCCATACTGAGTGAAATAAGTCAGAAAGAGAAAGACAAATAGGATATGATACCACTCATATCTGGTATCTAATATACAGCACAAATGAACCTTTTCACAGAAAAGAAAATCATGGACTTGGAGAATAGACTTGTGGTTGCCAGGGGGGAGGGGGAGGGAGTGGGGTGGATGGGGAGCTTGGGGTTAACGGATGCAAACTATTGCTCTTGGAATGGATTGACAATGAGCTCCTGCTGTGTACCACCGAGAACTATGTCTAGATACTTACATCACAGCACGACAATGGGAGAAAAATTATGTATACATGTATGCGTAACTGGGTCCCTATGCTATACAGTGGGAAAAAAAAATAAAGAAGTGAAGATGATAATAGCTGGTAATTGGATCATAATTTACTTAATATCTTTATTTGGAAAAGTTAATTTTTCAAACATATGCAAGGATCAGAATTTAACCCCTAAGAGTAAAAAATAGAAAGTGATACAGACTTTAATCAAATTCTTACTGTCGGGTAATACATAAGTGCCTGTGTCCAAAGAGCATAAAAGTGTTCTCTAGCTTTTGGTTTAACTGTATGTTTCAAATCATCTAACATTCAGAGAAGAAAGACTTTCTCCTCTATATCATTCAACTCATTCCAGGTTTCCTAATGGACATGAGGTTTTTATTCTCTTCTTTCAGCTTACCCCATATGACTAACTTTTTTCCATTGGAGAGAAACCTCTTCCTTTTGAAATGACTGTCTCATTTCTCTCTTTTGTGGCCACTTAGACCCACTGGTTTTTCCTCTTGGCTATGAAAAGGATAATCAAGAATTCTGATCCTTGGACACTTGATGGATTGCTTAGTGTGTTAGAAAAAAGGAAATTTTAAGATTCTGAGGGATAAACAAAGAAAGTGTGAAAGAAACCATTACCTTCATCTGCCTTCAGGGTGGAGTATTTACAAAACAATCAGCTATTTGACATGGTCAAGATCAAACTACTCTTAGTATTCTCATTCTGCATCATTCAGCTACAAGAATTCTAGTTCTTTCTCAGCATGGACTTGCGGAACCAGAGGACAACCAGTTATTCTGGCTTAGATATGCTTTGTACACAAGGAGGAGAAGCAGGAACAAAGAGAAAATATGCTTCCTATCACACCTATATCACTCCCTGCCTCAAATTGATTTTTGAAATTTCATGGGCATAATGAACTCCAGATGTGTGATACTTAAATTATAGACTTGCGCTATGTACTTATAATCATCTCTTACATATAAATGCCACCTTAAGGTTACAAAAGACCTGCCATTATACATCACCTCATCTGATTTTCCTTGGACTCCTATGATGGCCCCTGAACATAGTCGTCACTAGCATTGCTGACAGATGTTTAGCCTCTCACTCCTTCTGGGCATGTGGAAAGATTGCATTGCCCTGACATCTTGAAACAAGTCATAATACTTGTTTGGGTCAATGAAATGTGAGCAGATGTGTCATTCCCACGTGGAACTTTTTACAGCCTGCCATGCTTTGGCACACCCTTTTTTCTCTCCCTCAGAACAACCATCTCTATAGCAGTCTTTATCTCTGTTTCTGGCTCTGTCTCCATCTCCATCTCACTCATTCTCTAGCTCTTACTGTCTTTCTCTTAGTCACACACCTACATACATCACATGTGTTTCTGTCTACACCTGTGCTTCATTCCTTGCTACTCACTTATCCATTTGCATATGGCCCAGCATGCCTGCCTACAGCAAACAGCAGCCTTAGGCCCCAAGTCTACATGATCAATTTTCCAGAAAAGAGAAGCTGATTGCCCCAGCTTGAGATAGGATTTCATCCCTGGCTCACTCAGCTGTAGCTGGGGGCATAGGGTCATATGGGAGGTAGCTGCTTCTTTTATGCTTCAGGCAAGGCAGTTTCTTTAAGAAAAGGGACCAGGCATAGTGAGATGATGGGCATTTATAGTACACCAGTCAAAGTTAGTAGACTTCAGAACTGGAAAGAGAACTCAGGTGTTCTGACTTATGGTTCAGGATTATTTTCTACTGCACTCCTTGCTGCACCTTCTAACTCTTGTATTTGGAAGGAATGATTGGGCCTAAACTCCGTTTAAACCCATATAATGATAATACTTTTTGTAATAAGACACTACTATATTTTTTAAAAACATGCATATACAGAAACACAAAAATAAATTGATATCTGACAGAAGACATCATTTTTCATTGACCAAGAGATCATAACCTCCTTGGGTTTACAGATGTAGAATATTTATTTTAAATGCTCTTTCATCTTTTCCCAGTGATTCTCTATTGAATGATCGGTTTTTGTTTTAAATCCATCTAGAAAACTTTCCTTTGATTGTCTTCTCCAACTTTTGTAGTTATATGTATATTTTCAATACAGATGGTTTTGGCTCAATTTATGTTTTCCTAAGGTAACATTAACTCTTTAAGAGTTAATGTTCTCTCGAGAATTTGTAGCAGCATGAACTTAGTAACTTGTATTACCCTCAGATTAATAAATACATTATTTTTATGACTCCTCTGATATTACTGTTAGCATATGCATAGTGTTTACAAGTTCAACATGCAAAGCTCAATTTCCTCAGCAGGATTTTTGTGTAATTTGGATAAGCTACCATATACCAAATGAGCAGTGGCGACTTAGTCATGGTTCTATGAATAGAACGTCTCCTCGTAGGGCTAGTTCATCCAGAGGAAAGATGATAATTCCTCTATCCTCAGTAAAGAAATAAGAGATTTATCTTCATTCATTTGTCCCCTTCATTCATTTAACCTATCATATGTTTTATTGGATCTGACTATAGTAAAAAGTATTTTTATTACATGTTTTTTAAAAAATCTTATAAAGATTTTTATTTTTTTTTCCATTATAGCTGATTTACAGTGTTCTGTCAATTTTCTACTGTACAGCAAGGTGACCCAGTCACACATACATGTATAGATTCTTTTTTCTCACATTATCATGCTCCATCATAAGTGACCAGACATAGTTCCCAGTACTATACAGCACGATCTCATTGCTTGTCCACTCCTAATGCAATAGTTTGCATTTATTAACCCCAGATTCCCAATCCACTCCCACTCCCTCTCCCTCCCCCCTGGGCAACCACAAGTCTGTTCTCCATGTCCATGAGTTTCTTTTCTGTGGAAAGGTTCATTTGTGCCGAATATTAGATTCCAGATATAAGTGATATCATATAGTATTTGTCTTTCTTTTTCTTAACAATCAATAATTAGGTTGTTTCTAAATCCAGAGCTTAAAGTTATCCAGGTATCTGCTTAACCTAGACTTTCTTTTTGAGGCAGCAGGATGTGTAGAAAGAGTTCAATCCAGGATTGAGAAACCTGGTTTCTAATCAGCTAAATTTGTTAACAGTGGGGAAACTTCCACAAGCCATTCAGACTCTGAACTTTTCTTTCCTCAATTGGAAAGGATTTGTTATAATGGTGTTTAACCAATTCTCAGGCTCACTGATCACTGAAGGCTCAAAGGCAATACATGTGAGAATTGTTTTTGAAACTGAGACAATATGCAAATGTGATGTACCATTAATATTATTTTCCACAGGAATCTCTCTCTTAACAAACCCTTCAAAATCAACATTCAAAGAGAAAATTTAAGAATAATCTTAAGTAGAAAGATAAGTAATCCCTTACTTAGCAGCATCTGAGTCATAAATGATTCATATATGCAGTTTGCCACAGTTATGCCAACTGTTGCCGTCAATGTAAAAACAATTGAAACTTTGAGATAAGCTGTAGATTCATAAATGGAAGGAGGGAAGACACTGTTTAATAAAGAAATCACTTTAAGTCCCAATGACAGGTTCATAGTCACACCACGGAACTGATGCTTAAATCCAAGATTTCATATGCCCCTCGGATTTTTCACTGCAAGAAATCCTACCAATCACAGATTCCATTGCGTTAATGTACATCTTTTTTAAAATGTGAAAAGTTCTTCTTAACCCCTGCTCTGTAAGAATGGACATTTTTGGTTGAGATGAGGAAGAAGGTAGTTTTGTGGCATGTTACACTTGGGGGGAGTGTCAAGCTCAGTGATTTTCCCTAGTGGAGGACTAGGGGAGCATGAAGGTACTGGACTCCAAGCATAAGAAACAGGAAGGAATAAAGAGCTGAGATGATCATAAAGATGATAACCTTCATTTATGGAAACGAAGAACCTAATGATAGGTCTGTTGCCTAAAATAGAGGAAACACTCTTCCTCCACTACTTTCCCCTTCTCCTCCTCTTCATCCTCCTCCTTCTTCTAACAATGGGCCCTGAGTTAAGGCTACAGAGGGTACATGGGTCTTTATATCTAGGAGCTTCCTTACCCTTCTATTCCAGGAACACAGCTCGCAGGATCCAGATATCAGACCAGTTGCATTAGCTCTAAAGTGCCTTTTCCAACCATAGTTTGATCTGTATGCTACCTATCAGATCAACCCCCTTTGGAGTGGTCAGTCTGCTGCTTCTTTGATCAATCTGCTTGTCTTATCACTCCCTGACTATGTATATGGGAAGAACGAAGGTGGGTTATGCCAATGGTTCCATTTATATGAAGCAATGGAAGAAAATGACCCTGATTTTCCATTTAAGATTCTATTTCTACTGATGGCAAATTAGATTTTCTTTTTTCCTTTTAGAGCTGCATGTGCAGCATATGGAAGTTCCCAGGCTAGGGGTCAAATCAGAGCTGTAGCCACCAGCTTACACCACAGCCACAGCAACGCCAGATCTGAGCCATGACTGTGACCTACACCACAGCTCACAGCAACGCCAGATCATTAACCCACTGAGTAAGGCCAGGGATCGAACCTGCATCCTCATGGTTACTAGTCTGGTTCACTACCACTGAGCCACCATGGAAACTCCCAAATTAGATTCTTTATCTTGAACTACATGGAAAAGGTTAATCCCTCCAATAAATATTTATTGAGCACCTGCTGTGTACCATGCACTGCGCTAGATAATGCGGTATACATAGAGATGAATAAGCCAATGTTAACATCTTCAGGAAGCTTACTGTCTAATGGGAAATTACAATGCAATGTGATAAATACTGTGTTGAGGAACATACAGCATCCTATGAGGTGTCAGAAAAGACTTTCTGGAGGTCAAATTTTCAGAGCGGTGAGGAGGAAGTTGGAAGAGTGCTCCAAACAGAGGGATTAGAGTATGCAAAGTTCAACATTGAGATAAGGCATGATATATTTGAAGAAGTGCAAAGAGTTCAGTATGGCTAGAAGACAGTGTTAGCTGAGGAGGTGGGAAGATTACCAAGAGACCAGGCTGTGACAGGGAGCCTTAAATGTTTTAGTAACACCTTACTGTGGTTTTCCAATTATGTGTGATAGGAATTCTGGGAAATTCTGGAGTTGAATGAGGTCAATAAAAAATACCCCTCTGGGGGAGTTCCCTGGTGGTCCAGTGGTTAGGATTCAGTGCTTTTACCACTACAGCCTGGGTTCAATCTCTGGTTTGGAAACTGAAATCCCACTTCAAGCCATTGTATGCCACAGCCTAAATAAATAAATAAGTGCATTTCGGAATACTAGGAGTACAAACAGAAAATACTCTTTTTTAAAAAATTGCCTCATAGTTCCTGTTGTGGCGCAGAGGTTAACGAATCTGACTAGGAACCATGAGGTTGCAGGTTTGATCCCTGGCCTTGCTCAATGGCTTAATGATCCGGCGTTGCTGTGAGCTGTGGTGTGGGTCGCAGACGCAGCTCGGATCCTGAATTGCTGTGGCTGTGGTGTAGGCCAGCGGCTACAGCTCCGATTAGACCCCTAGCCTGGGAACCTCCATATGCCATGGGTGCGGCCCTAAAAAGTCCAAAAAAAAAAAAAGACAAAATAAAATAAAAATTACCTTATACCACATCTGAGATCAGAACCAACTGAAGAAGAAAACATAAGTCAGACAAACAGAGATAAAAAAAATCTCAACTTTATGTTGGCGAGCATGAGTAGACTTGTTAATACTGCATCCTTACTTTGAATTTATTTCTCCAACCCCAGGCACTACTGGGAAGCCATAGATTTCTCCTATAGCAGGTTGACCCTATAAACTTTACAGCATTGAGGACCAGAGAATGCATTCTTCCTGAAGGTTAAATGTCTCCCAAAGAGCGAGCCCAGGAGCTAAAGGAGACAAGCTGTCAGAAGCCCTGTAATAAACAACTGCAACCATAATGATAAAGATAAAATTCATCTGGACACATGATAGTAAAATATAATACAAACACAGGTTTTAGGACTTCCAAAAGGAAAGGCAGGGGGAGAAAAGTTATGCTACAAAGGAATGGTAATGAGATTGGCATCAGACATCACCAGCCATCTATGCCTCTGCATCCACTGCTCAACACTGAACGTCCTGGCGCTGAACATCATGAACAAGGGATAATGGATGAATGTATCATCAGCTAACATCCAGTCACCATGGTCCTGGTCTGACCCCTATTTCCTAGACTCTACCTTTTTCTTCCTTCTTAGGGCACGACTTCATTTTGTTGGCTCACACAAGTGAATAACTTTTAAGGGAAGATGAGTGAGGGGATATTTGGGTCCTTGAATATTTGAAAATATCTTTATTCCATCCTCAAATCTGATTGGTAGTTTATGAAAAGAATTCTAGAATGAAAATTATTTCCCACTAGAATTTTGAAGGTGTCATATCATTGCATCTTCTAGCATCTAGTTTTCTTTCTCTATAATTTTCCAATGTCTTTTCAAAAGTACAAATAGTCAAATAATGGAACTCTTGGATTAATTATCTGTGTCTCTTACTTCTCTCATATATTTGTTCCTTTGTCTACTTGTTCAAAATTGTATGAAATCTCCCTCAGCTTTTTCTTCTGCTATCTTCTAAGAGTTCTTTTTAGGTCTTTGATTGTTCTTGCTTTTCCTAGGCCTTCTTTTTCACGTTGCTGACTGTCCCCAAATAGCTAGTTATTGTTTGCCCTTCATATTTTAAGATTTAGCAATATAAAAGGTGACCAGAAGCTTCTTATGTGCAAGAAGCTTGTTCACTCAGATTCAGCTTTTAGGAGAGAAGACTATTTCACAAAGTGACTCAGCAAAGCCACATTATTTTGGAGGTGCTAACTGCTACACCAGCTGCCCAATAGTACCCTCAATACACATCATTAACTTCTTTAGGAAAGATCCTTATCACTTTGTTCCCTTGTTTGTTTCCCTGGGCCATAAATACCTGGTGACTGGTGGCAGAATTTTAATAAGCTTCAGATTTTTGAGATCATGTTTCTCTTTACTGACTTATTAGTACTGAAAGCATCTCTCAGTGATTCTGCAACCTGCTCCACATCTGTGAGCTACAACTTCCTCTGTCTCATTCATCAGTTGCTGCTCTCCCACCTGCTCTAGAACATCTTCTAGAAATTTTTTGAAATCCCTTTTTGCTAGTGGTCTCCTCTGATTATCTTTATAATTCTGGATTAAATGGGACCTCAGGAGAAAGGGATAAAAAGTTTGAGTTCTTCATACAGCTTAAATAGAAAAAAACAAAACAAACAAGCAAAAAATCAACCAAGCAAGCAAACAACAACAACAAAAAAAACCTAAACAATCTCATTAAAATGGGCAGGGGGGATTTCCCATAAAGAACCCACCTAGTATCCATGAGGATGTGGGTTCGATCCCTGGCTTTGCTCAGTGGGTTAAGGATCCGGCATTGCCAAAGTGAGCTGTGGTGTAGGTTGCAGACGTGGCTCGGATCTGGTGTTGCTGTGGCTGTGGTGTAGGCCAGCAGCTACAGCTCTGATTTGATCCCTAGCTTGGGAACCTCCACATGCCCCAGGTGTGGCCCTAAAAAAAAAAAATTAGAGGACTCGAATAGACATTTTCCCAAAGAAGGCATACAGATGGCCAACAAGTACATGAAAAGTTGCTGAACATCACTAATCATCAGGGAAATGCAAATCAAAACCACAATGAAATATTACCTCATAGACCGGAATAAGGGACAAATGAAGAGTGTGGGATTAACAGATACAAAGTACTATACCTAAAATAGATGAGCAACAGGGATTTACTGTATAGCACAGGGAATTATATTCAATATCTTATAGTAATAACATATAATGTAATATAATCTGCAAAAAATAATAACTCATTCACTATGCTGTACACCTGAAACTAATGCAATATTGTAAATCAGTTATACTCCAATTAAAAAAAAACAAGACGTTAAGTACTGTGGAGAAAAGGGAACCCTGGGGCACTATTGATGAGATTGTAAAGTAGTGTGGCTGCTATGGAAAGCCATTTGGAGTTGCCTCACAAAATTAGAATTAAAACTACCCTGTGATCCAATAATCCCAACTCTGGGTATACATCTAGAGAAAATGAACTCAGTATCTCAAAAAGATACTTGCACTCCGATGTTTATTGCAGCATTATTAACAATAGCAGAGATGTGGAACCATTCTAAATATCCATTGACAGATGAAATCTGTTGAGTGAAAAATGCAAGTTTCAAAAGAATATATATGTATTAGTTCATTTATATTAAGGCCAAAAACAGGTAAAACTATATAGTATGTTGTTGACAGGTACATACTTAAGTTATAAACTGGAAGAAACACAAGGGGGTGTTTGTTTTTTAATTCAGAAGGGCACATGTCCGGGGGAGATAAAGGTGGACACCATGGAGAAGGAGCCCTGGGCGACTATCTGAAGTTCTGGTCATTTTCTCAGCAGTCTTTCAACTGTACCTACCAATATATAAACTCTTTGTGTAGATGATATGGTTCATAATTTTAAGTGGAAAGGAATGAATTTATTACTTTATTTAGCAAATATTTAGTAAATGTGCTAGGTGCTGGGAGTATGGTATGAACAAAAGGCCCAAAATCCCTGTTCTTATGGTGCTGACATTCTAGTGGAGGAAGGCAAAAATACATAAGATTAATCAGTAGCATCATTTGTATTTTGGAGAGTGATAAATGCTAAGCATGAAACGTAAATCAGGAAAGGAGTTATGAAGTGTTATGGAGGCTGGGCGGCGAGGAAGCCCTCACCAAAGAGTGAGGAGCTGGAAGATGAGGGCTGAGGGCTGATGGGGGTCAGATCATGTAAGACCTTGTAGGGAGGACTTCAGCCTTTCCTCTAAGTGAGAAGGAAAGCCACTGGGGCTTGTCAAGCAGACGAGTGGATATGATCTGACATCTTGTAACAGGTCTGCGGTTAATTAATGCCATGTCATTTGCATAACTGAAGATGGGTGTCATAATTGTTCCCCGACAGTGTTACCATGAAGATTAGGAATAAAGTATTAAATACCACAAAATCAAAGCCCTACATCTATGGTGACTCTTATTACTTTTGAAAGTTTTTGAACATAATGGTAATACGAGAGGAGCAATACATTATTTAAGAAAGACATATTGATGTGGGGGCTAAAGGTAAGGGTACCGCTGTGGCAGCTGTTATCACAGTCCCCGTGTGAGGTGGTGCTGACCCAGTGATCAGTGGTACGGCACGGCTTCGGGGCATTTGCTATTCAAGCCTATCTTCAGGTTTGCATCAAGTTTCTCAGTCATCCTTTCCCGTAAAGCTTTCCTTTCTCCTCAAGATAATTCCAAAAAGAAACGACTGTCAGGAATCCAGGTAGGAGCTACATATTGTCATGTACAGATCATAGTTTCCAAAGTGACATTTATCTGACACAGCACACAGCGATTCATTACTCAGAGCCCGAGAATTCTTTCTATAGCTGACGCGCTAAAAAAGGAACATACCTGAAATGTATGAACCAAACAAAGATGTCCTTGCAGAGAAGTTTGAAAAATAAGGACCAAAAAATCGTACCATTCTCTGCTCATGTTTCAGTCATCCTGCCTCATCACTTTCCCAGGCCTGTGGAGGGAGGGGATCCACAGGCAGATACTGACGCTGAGCTGCTTGTTCACTTCCATTTGCGAAGATATGAATATGTGAAATTTTATAAGTGAGAAATTTGAGAAAAATTAAAATATTAGAAGTATGAGTCCCTGAAATGCAATAGTTCATATTAACAAGCATATACCTTGCTATGCGTAATTGCTATACCAATTAACCCTACTCATTTTCCTTTAGAAAGTTTTATAAACTATATCATTAGACAGATAACGCTGTGATTTAGCATTTTCGAAGTCAAGTCTGATTCAGATAACTGATGAGATGCAATAAAATGACACTTGGGAAATATGTGGAGAGAAATTTAAAAAGTCATTTTCTTTCATTTGTTTTCTGCATATCTAAACTCAGGTACCGGGTTCAGAAAGCATGAGAAAGATATAGATATTAATTTGACACGGAGACGTTAGGGCAAAGAAAATATAAATTAGACGTCCGTTCATGCCACAGGAAATTTCTACCTACATAAAGGGGCTTTTGTCTCTGGGCCATTGGTTAAAATCAAGCTCGTGCTAGTCACTGCAGCTACAGAGTTCTCTAGGACACTGGCCACGCTCCATTACTGTACAAGAACTTGAAAGTACTTAGTATTACTTAGAATATGTGGGCCAGAATCTGGGCTTTGCAGCCATTATTACACAGAGGTTTGTATTGAGTGTGTGTGTGGTGGGGTGGGGTGATATGAAAAAAAAAAAAACAAAACTGAGTGTTCTATTTTCCATTTGTGGTATGAATTAATTGGGTCAAATATGTTTCAATAGGGACTGACTGTTCTTTAAAAAAAAAGAATAATACCCTCAGAAGTGAGCCAGTCAGAAGCACTTTATGACTGACAGGCCTTCATTGTTCAGAAGTAGCAAAAGAGGCAGGAAAAAAGGGCTAATATTGGGTCTATGCAAGGGCCAGTCCTCCTCCTTAGGGGAGACTTCCCCCAGAGACCAGAAGGCATGGTTCTCCCAGTGTTAGGAAACTGTCAGGGGCAATTTGGCAAAAGGAGGTTCTTAGTAAATGAGTGAATGATGAAATAAAGTAAGCCTGACACCGAATGCTACTGAGATTTAAGTGTGTTTAAATTGACCAAGAATCAGCTGAGAGAGTAGGTCGAGGCCACCTACATCCAATAGGTTAAAAAAGAAATGATCATTCCTTTTTTTGTATTTATTTTGGTTCTTGAGTTGGCTACTTTACTAAACACAGAGCATTGTGCCGAGCATGTTGTTTATTCTACAAATGTTTATTAAGCGACTATTATGTGGCAGATACGACGCTCAGTGCCAGTCATGAACAAAATAGACATTGTCCCTATACGCACCAATTTAACTATCTAGTAGGCTAGGCAGATAGTAAGCAAATTAATCATTACATGCATGAATGAATGTATACATACAAACTGAGGTGAGTGCTCTAAAGGAAAGTAATTGTGTGTAATAAGGGGAAATTGCAGTTGATTGTGTTAGGGAAGGCTTCTCAGGGAAACGAACTCAGTTCATTTAAAACTCAAACTGTAGATGAAAGGTGTTATTACCTCTATTTTACAAACAAGAAAAGAGCTTTCTAGTGGGTAAGGAAAGTGCCAGCATGTAACTCAGCTAGTAATTGGAAGAAACAGAACCAAACCAGGTCTGCCTGATACTATGGCTCCTGCTCTAACTCCTAGCCTACACCGAGCACCAGGTTGAGGAGCAGGTATCTGTGGGCTCCTCTGAGCTGCTTGTTCAGGTTCATGTGTATTGTCAGCTACAGCACAGTCCATGCCACTTCACCTCCAGCACTGTCTTCCCTCTGACAGTGATCAGGGCATGTGGTGTGGTCCCAAGCAGCAAAGACAGTTTTTCATCGTCAAATGTGCCATCTAAGGCTAATTTCATTTCTCCCATCACAAGCAAAATTGTGATTTGGTATTCACGCAATACCATGGATTTTCTGTTTGCATCAAAACAATATATATTTTCTTTCCTCTGCAGTTTCCCAATACAGTTTATATAGTGCTGGTTCCGTTATAACTCTGGGCCCTGACCCTGTGGCTGAGAACCCACCTCAGCCAGGTGGAATGGTTGGACCGCATGTGAGCTGAGATTCCACTGTCCCGTCTGAATTCACTTACAAACAATTTCAAAGTAAAATTATTAAGAATTTCAAGGTTGCAACCAAAGAATTTCAAACGCTCAAGTGCAGGGCCCTTCCGAGCACAGGGCCCCATGTGGCTACACTGATAAAGTGCTCCTGAAGCCAGCTCTGGTAGATCAAATGATTGTCCAATATATTAGAGCTTTTGACAGTTAAGCTCTTAGAGCGTTAATAAGCAGACATACAGAGCTAATTCCACCAGATGGTACATTCATTCCTGAGATAATACCAGTAGAGCAACTCTTTCAACTAAGGGCTACTTGTTTCACTTGAAAAATGGAGCCAAGGAGCAATCAAATCAACCAACAAATACTTGAGCTCCCACTGTGCTGTGGAGGAAACCAGGGAAGACAGAGATAAGCTCCCTGTCCTCCTAGAGCTCACAATCCAGTTGGAGAGGCAGAAACAAAAGATGATTAATAGATGGGT
This sequence comes from Sus scrofa, assembly GCF_054392235.1. Classification (NCBI taxonomy): domain Eukaryota; kingdom Metazoa; phylum Chordata; class Mammalia; order Artiodactyla; family Suidae; genus Sus; species Sus scrofa. The sequence goes on from NC_139401.1 coordinate 123,462,687, forward strand.
ATCTAACTTATTTTTCTTAGTAACTGCATAATTTCTTTTTTTGCTATTTTTTATTAACGTGTACTTGATTTACCATGTTGCGCCAATTTCTGCCATACGGCATAGTAACCCAGTCATGCTACATAATCTCTCATAATATGCCACTATTTGCTCGTGTTCCCCTACCGATGGGCAAGCATATTGCTGCCAGTTACCTGTTAGCTTTTTTTTTTTACAAAAAGCAGTTACCTTTTGCTGTGTTACTAACCACTCTCCCAAATGTAGTGGCTTAAACAGCAATCATCTGTTAATTCCTATGATTCTATGGTTTGGCTGGGAAGTTTTTTTCATCTGCGTCAACTCAGCTCATCTCTGCTGGGCTTGCTCTTATTTCTATGATATACTGGCACATTAGCAGAAGGTGGGATGTCCAGGATGGCCTCAATCATATTGCTGACAGTTGGCAAGCTGTTGGCCATAGTGACAGGGCTGACAGGTGCACATGTCTCTTGTCACCAGCATTCTGGCTAGGTTAATTCACAGGGCAGTCTGAAGCTTCCAAGAAAGCTACCGATCAACTCCAGTGCACAGGCACTTTTGAAGCCTCTGTTTGGGTCATATTGGCTAATGTCCTATCGGCCAAGCAAGTCACATGGTCAACCCAGATCAGAGGAAGAGAGAAACAAAATCAACCTCTTAATGGAAAAATAATTTGACCACATCAATTTTTGACTCTAAATAATATGCTACAATAAATATATAAGCAGGGTGGTTTTATTTCTATAAGATAGAGCTCCTGAAATGGAATCGTCAGGCTAAGGGATACGTGAATTTTTAACTTTAATAGGTACCGCAAACTTGTTTGCTGAATGACTAGTAATTTATAGTTAAACAGCAATTTGTCAGTATTCTTTTTCCTGCATCCTCACCAAGAAAGGATGTTGTCATTATTATATTCTTTTGACAATCAAATGAGTGAAAAACAGTATCTCACTGTTGTCTAACTTATGTTATCGACTACTAATATATAGTAACCTTCAAAATACAGTTATACTTGTTGAAAGGTGATATAGTAAGGTTATTGAGGACACGTAAGGAGGAATGCTCAAGTGATTTAGACACAGTACTTGCTGGTAGTTTAGTTGTTGAGATAAGTCGTGTATATAAGTCCAATATTTGGACTTGGGAAACACCATAACAGAGGTTCAGATAGAGCAAAGGTAGTAAAAGTGCTGAGGGAGTTTTGTCTGACTGGGGAGATTGGGAAGGTTCCTGAATAAGGTGGCATATGAAGTGTCATTTCTTGAATCATGGGCATATTTTGTTACATGTTTTGCATATCTATCTTATCTTCATAGCTTTATTTTGCTTGGGTTATTAAAGTCAAGGGTGGTTGGACAAAGCTAAACATAATGAAAATTTCACCAGAAAAAAAAGTACACATAGACGACAAAGAAGATTAGGTGTTTCAGTAGTATGGAAATTAGTCTTTTGGAGATTGATCCTGGTAAAATTAATTCTGTCATTTATTTGGGGTTTTTTTTACAACAAAATACTGAGTTATTTATGGTGTATGTGATGGGGTAATCATTTGTTTATGAGTTTTCTCTCATCTTCATCCTTGAGATTGAGTTGTTGATGCTGTTTTGTCATGGGCACAGAGCACAAAATTGTCCAAAGACCAGCATTGTTAAATTCATAATCCTGGATAGTTGGTGAAATATCAGAAAAGTCAAAAGCTGAAAATCAAAAATACCTCAAAGACATCCATGTCTGAACATAAGTACATATGTTTTCAAAGCTTATAATGAATCAACGAACGTTTGGAATTTCTTCCTGTATATCTTGTGGTTAAATTATTCGGCTAACCAATTCTTTCATGATTCATTATTATACAGAAAAAAACACTTAATACTTAGTTTATACTTTTTCATGTTTAAAAACCACAATAAACCTCTTCATTGTAGTATCAACTAAAAATCACTCAATCTCTGCAGAGATAACTTTCATAAGATAAAGGAAATGAAAGTGGCAATAGCCTTATCACCATTCCTCCAGGAAAGGAAATTGAATATAACATTTTAACCTTAAAAAAAGATACATGGGGTGAAAGCTTATAAAAAACTCAATGATATCTTTGGGTGGTGATGATCTATTGATCAAATCAACCAGTAGAAAGTTCACCAGGATTCTGTGTTCCCTATGTTCATCCATTTTTACTAATTGATTAAACTATAAAATCTTAAGCTCACTAGAGTCCGTTTTTACTAATTAATTAAACTATAAAATATTAGATCACTAGAGTCCTCTGAGTTCTGAGAAACAAGATGGCTGCTGTCCAAAGTCAGAAATGTTTGGCTAAAAAAAAAAATTGATTAAAGAGAAAATCCAATCCACAAATATATCCCAAGTGCTTACACAATGAATGGAGTACAAAAAACAGATACATAGCTATTTTCTCTTGTTACTAAGAGTCTAGTTTGGGAGACAAAATATGTATGTATACAGGGGATCACAATTAACAATGTCACATGGCAAATATGAGGAAGTAGAAAAAGTGGATAAGTTGTCAGATGGAAATCCTACAAAATTGGATTGTGATGATCATTGTACAACCATAAATGTAATAAATTCATTGAGTAATAAAAAAAGAAAAAGTGGAAAAAGCTAGAGACATAGGTTCCAATCCTATAATTCACCAAATAGCTATTTGACATTGAGCAAGTCACTTCAACTCTCTGATTGTCAATGTACTTTTCTGTAAAAGAAAGGATTGGCTTCCAACTCTAGACACATTAGAATCATCTGGAAGATATTTTAAAAATTCCAATGCGTCTGTCCCAGAAATTCTGTTTAAATGTCCAGAGGTAGGTCCTGGGTGTTGGTATTTTGAAATGTCTCCCTAAGTTATTCTAATATGTGGCTGATGTTGAGCACCAGTAGTTCATATGAACTTCGAGGTCCTTTCTGATCAAATGGCCCAATCGTAGAACTTCTTGAATGCCCAGAGGACAGAGAGGTCACCCCCATCCAGGAGAAATGTAAATTTGTATAATTTGGTGGGTGATTAGAATCTTAATACCTAAAATTGAGAAGAAAATGGGCATGAGAAGCCATGGCAGCAAGAAAACACAACAGGGCTTCAGGTAATATTGTATAGATTACTTTTTCTCAGTATAATAGCATTTGTAAAAGTTGGTTAAAGTTCAATCTAGGGATTTTTGCACCTTATTCTATAGATAAGGGGAAGCTGAAGGAGGTGCTTGACCAGGGATGGGACATGATCTACTTATTTTCATTTTTTAAAGAGAGGTATGTCCGCCAGAGCCAGGTACATAATTTTGGGGACCCCTTGTTCACAATGAATGAAAATGTGCCATTAATGATACATAGAAAGTTATTCTCCTTTTTTTATGCAGCCTCTCAACTTGTCATGGTATTATTTTATTTGCTACTGCATGTCACTCTAAGTAAAGAAAAATTAAAATTTTAAATTATTCACATTATCTTACCATTCACCTTTATATTATGCAATGCTAGTTTTAAATGCAGATATCAGAGCATTTAACTTGTATGCAAAATGGCTAACACTACACAGTTAGCACTTCCTGGTCATCCCTGGAGGGTTCCTAAAGCTGGCCAAAAGGAGGAAGAGAGAATACGCTCAGGCCTGCAGCTAGCTGAAGGAGCACTCCGGGGTACTGGGACACCCGCAAGGAGAGTGAACACCCTCACAGGTGCCCAGAGGCAGAGGGCGGGCTCACACACTCATTTAGGCCTGACTGCTGCCGGATGGCCCCTCCCACCGGTCACTGTACCTAAGCACTGCACCCTGGACAGGGGAGTGTTCTGGAGAAGTCCACTTCGTCATCTTACCAATTTCCAGCAGACAAGTGGCTCTCAAAGATCTTTAAACCTCTTCATGGGACTGTGCTTGGTACTTGGATTGAAGGTGCGTGGGCAGGTGGCTCGCCCCTACCAAGATGCAGACCCAGGCTGGCCGCCCACTAGACATGCCATGGTGCTGCCAGCCTGGAGTAGGGACAGTGTGACCAAGCCCCATTCTGAGATGCCTTTGGGCATGCACAGCCAACTCCAACTCTCCCCACAACGGCACCCAACTTCCTGCTCAGGACCTAGGCAGAGAGGACAGACCAAGCAGGGCCTAGGGTGCCAGAGAGTGGGGGAGCAGATCCTGGGGAGGTGGCAGGATGTGAGACCTCCTATGAGCCAAGACTCCAAGCCTCTCCTGCGTGCTCCATTTTCCCTTCTGATTTAACTTGTTTGTTTGTTTGTTTTTTGCTTTTTAGGGCCACACCCGCGGCATGTGGAGGTCCCCAGGCTAGGGGTCTAATTGGAGCTACAGCTGCCGGCCTACACCACAGCCACAGCAACACCAGATCCGAGCCACATCTTCGACTTACACCACAGCTCACAGCAAAGCCAGATCCTTAACCCCCTGAGCAAGCCAGGGAGCGAACCCGCAACCTCATGGTTCCTAGTTGGATTCATTTCCGCTGCGTCACGATGGGAATTTCCAAAATGCAAGTTTTTAAGATAAAATCATGTTTTGAACGTAAGACAGCAACTGCGAAGCTCTTTGAACATGGAGCTTCTGCAACTGCACTGATCACAGGGTTATAAAGCTGGTCCTTGTGGCAGCCATGTGGAAGGTGGATGCGAAGGATGGGTGAAATTAAAAACGGGGTATGTTGTGAGGCTGTTGTAATAGTTTGAGAGAGCTGACCCTTCATATTCCTACTTCATACTTCTCATTTAATGCCTGCCACTTCCCTCTTCACACTTCACAAGTAAAATAATCTCACGTCCTCATTCCACTTACTCACCTCTTACCATTTGTGCAATGGGTGGCTTATTTATTACTTCTACACACCTTATAAACCTCATAATGTGGTATTATTACTTTTACTTTAATCACTCAGTTGTGCTTTAATTATATTTGATAAGAAAAGCAAAACCTATTAATTCATATTTGTGATTTCTGATATTCTTCTTTCCTTTTTTAAGTGCTGTTTTCTGTCTGCTATCATTTCCCTTTACCTTGATGGGAATCCTTTAGCTCTTCTTGTATTCCAAGTCAGCTGATGACAAATTACAGCAGTTTTTAATTCATCTGAAAAGGTCTTTAGTTAACCTTCATTCTTGAACAATATTTTTGTTGGATATAGAGACATTTACAGGTTTTATTTTTTGCCTTTTAAGTGCTTTAAAAAATAGTTTCACAATTTTCTGGTCTACACTGTTTCTCATGAGAAGTCAGTAGCCATTTGTACCATTGCTCGTGTATATAATGGCATTCCCTTTTATAGCTGCCTTCAAGATTTTCTTTATATTTGGTTCAGTAATTTAATTACTTTTAAGATTTTTATTTTTTCCATTATAGTTGATTTACAGAGTTCTGTCAATTTCTACTGTACAGCAAAGTGACCCAGTCTCTCTCTCTCTCTCTCACACACACACACACACATATATTCTTTTTCTCACATTACCCTCCATCATATTCCATCACAAGAGACTAGATATAGTTCCCTGTGCTATGCAGCAGGATCTCATTGCTTATCCACTCCAAATGCAATAGTTTGCATGTATTAACCCCGGACTCCCAGTCCATCCCCCTCCCTCCCCCCGCCTGGCAATCACAAGTCTGTTCTCCAAGTCCATGAGTTTCTTTTCTGTGGAAAGGTTCATTAGTGCCATATATTAGATTCCAGCTATAAGTGATATCATATGGTATTTGTATTTCACTTTCTGACTTACTTCACTCAGTATGAGAGTCTATAGCTCCATCCGTGGTACTACAAATGGCATTATTTTGTTCCTTTTGATGGCTAAGTAGTATTCCACTGTGTATATGTGTGTATATATATATACCATATCTTCTTAATCCATTCATCTGTTGATGGACATTTGGGTTGTTTCCATGTAATGGCTATTGTGAATAGTGCTGCAATGAACATATGGGTGCATATATCTTTTTCAAGGAAAGTTTTGTCTGGATATATGCCCAAGAGTGGGACTACTAGGTCGTATGGTAGTTCTATGTATAGTTTTCTGAGGTACCTCCATACTGTTTTCCGTAGCAGTTGTACCAATTGACATTCCCATCAACAGTGCAGGAGGGTTCCATTTTCTCCACACCCTCTCCAGCATTTGTTATTTGCTGACTTGTTAACCATGGCCATTTTGACAGGTGTGAGGTGGTACCTCAGAGTAGTTTTGATTTGCATTTCTTTAATAGTAATGTTGAGCATTTTTTTTGGTGCCTGGTTGCCATCTGTATATCTTTTTTGGAGAAATGTCTATTCAGGTGTTTTGCCCATTTTTCAGTTGGGTTGTTGGTTTTTTTGCTGTTGAGTTGTATAAGTTGTTTGCATATTTTAGACATTAAGCCCTTATCCATTGCATCATTTAAAACTATTTTCCCCCATTCCATAGGTTGTCTTTTTGGTTTTTTTTTTTTTAATGGTTTCCTTTGCTGTGCAAAAGCTTGTCAGTTCAATTAGGTCCCATTGGTTTATTTTTGCTTTTATTTCTGTTGCCTTGGGCCTAAGAAAATATTTGTGTGGTTGGTGTCAGAGAATGTTTTGCCTATGTTCTCTTCTAGGTATTTGATAGTGTCTTGTGTTTAAATCTTTAAGCCATTTTGAGTTTATTTTTGTGCATGGTGTGAGGGTGTGTTCTAGTTTCATTGATTTACATGCAGCTGTCCAGTTTTCCCAATACCACTTCCTGAAAAGACTGTCTTTTTCCCATTTTATATTCTTGCCTCCTTTGTTGAAGATTAATTGACTGTAAGTGTCTGGGTTTATTTCTAGGTTCTCTATTCTGTTCCATTGGTCCGTATGTCTGTTTTGGTACCAGTACCACACCCTCTTGATTACTGTGGCTTTGTAATATTCCTTGAAGTCTGGGAGAGTTATGCCTCCTGTTTGGTTTTTGTTCCTCGGGATTGCTTTGGCAATTCTTTTATGGTTCCATATAAATTTTTGGATTGTTTCTTATAGTTCTGTGAAAAATGCCATGGGTAATTTGATAGGGATTGCTTGAATCTGTAAATTGCCTTGGGTAGTATGGCCATTTTTACAATATTAATTTTTCCAACCCAGGAGCATGGAATATCTTTCCATTTCTTTGAATCCTCTTTAATTTCCTTGATTAATGTTTTATAGTTCTCAGCATATAAGTCTTTCACCTCCTTAGTCAGGTGTATTCCTAGATATTTAATTTTTTGGGGGGTGTGATTTTAAAAGGTATTGCATTTTTATATTCCTTTTCTAATATTTCATTGATAGTATACAGAAATGCAACCAATTTCTGAATGTTAGTCTTGTATCCTGCTACTTTGCTGAATTCATTGATTGATTTGAGTCATTTTTGTGTGGAGTCCTTAGGGTTTTCTATATATAGTATCATGTTGTAATCTGCATACAGTGACAATTTTACCTCTTCTCTTTCAATTTAGATACCATTTATTTCTTTTGTTTGTCTGATTGCTGTGGCCCTAGCCAGTACTATGCTGAATAAAATGGTAAGCGTGGGCATCCTTGTCTTGATTTTAGTGGGAATGCTTTCAGCTTTTCTCCATTGAGAATTATATTTGCTGTGGGTTTGTTGTAAATGGCTTTTATTATGCTAAGCTATATTCCCTCTATGCCCACTTTGGTAAGAGTTTGTCTCTTGAATGGATGTTGGACTTTGTCAAATGTTTTTTCTGCATCTATTGATATGATTATGTGTTTTTTTCACTTTTCTTTTGTTAATGTCAGGTATGATGTTGATTGATTTGCATATGTTGAACCATCCTTGGGAACCTGGGATGAATCCCACTTAATCATGTTATATTATCTTTTTAAAATTTTGGGGGGTTTGGTTAAAATTATGTTGAGAATTTTTGCATCTATATTCATCAAAGATATTGGCCTATAATTTTCTTTTTTGATAGTATCTTTGTCTGGTTTTGCTATTAGTGTGATAGTGGCTTCATAGAATGTCTTTGAGAGTATTCCTTCTTCTTCAACCTTTTGGAAAAGTTTAAAAAGGATGGGTATAAGTTCTTCTTTGTATGTTTGGTAGGATTCACCTGTGAAGCCATCTAGTCCTAGACTTTTGTTTGTAGGGAGTGTTTTTTTTTATTACATATTCAACTTCATTTCTAGTCATCAGTCTGTTCAATGGATCTATTTCTTTTTGATTCAATTTTGGTATGCTGTATGTCTCTAGAAAGTTGTTCATGTCTTCTAGCTTGTCAAATTTGTTGGCATATAATTGTTCATAGTATTCTCTTATGGCTTTTTGTATTTCTGCAGTATCTATTGAGATTTCTCCTTTTTTGTTTCTTATTTTGTTTGAGTTCTTTCTCTCCTGTTCTTGGCAAGTCTGGCCAGAGGTTTGTCAATTTTGTTTACCCTTTCAAAGAACCAGCTCTTGGTTTTACTGATTTTTTCCATTGCTTTTTGAATCTCTATTTTATTGATTTCCTCTCTGATCTTTATTATTTACTTACTTCTGCTAACTTTGGGTTTTGTTTGTTGTTCCTTTTCTAATTCTATTGGGTGGTAGGTTAAGTTTTTTTTGTTTTTTTTTGTTTTTTTTTTTTGCTATTTCTTGGGCCGCTGCCAAAGCATATGGAGGTTCCCAGGCTAGGGGTCTAATCGGAGCTGCAGCCCCCAGCCTATGCCAGAGCCACAGCAACACAGGATCCGAGCCACGTCTGCAACCTACACCACAGCTCACGGCAACGCCGGATCGTTAACCCACTGAGCAAGGGCAGGGACCGAACCCGCAACCTCATGGTTCCTAGTCGGATTCGTTAACCACTGCGCCATGACGGGAACTCCAGGTTAAGTTGTTGATTTGAGATTTTTTTTCTTTTCTGAGGAAGGCCTGTATCACTATGAACTTCCCTCTAAGCACAGCTTTTGTGGCATCCCATAGATTTTGAATGGTTGTGTTTTCATTATTATTTGTCTCAAGGTTTCTCTTTTTCTTTCTTTTATTTTCTTTCTTTTTTTTTTTTTTTTTTTTTTTGTCTTTTTAGGGCCATACCATTGGCATATGGAGGTTCCCAGGCTAGTGGTCAAATAGGAGCTGTAGCCACTGGCCTACACCTCAGCCACAGCCATGCCAGATCTGAGCCGTGTCTGGGACCTATACCACACACAGCTCACGGCAACGCCATATCCTTAACCCACTGAGCAAGGCCAGGGATCAAACCCATGTCCTCATGGATGCTAGTCAGATTTGTTTCCACTGAGCCACAACAGGAACTCCTTGAAATATTTTTTATTTCCCTTTTGATTTCCTCATTGACCCCTTGGTTTATTAGTAGTATGTTGTTTAGTCTTCAGTTAGTAAGTTTTTTTCTCAATTCTTTTCCTGTGGTTGATTTCTAGTTTCAGGCCATTGTGGTCAGAGAAGATACTTGAAATAATTTCTATACTCTTATATTTGTTGAGGTTATTTTTGTGTCCCAGTATGTGGTCAATCCCTGAGAATGTTCCATGTACACTTGAAAAAAAAATGTATATTCTGATTTTTTTGGATGTAGTATCCTGAAAATGCCAAGCAAGTCTAACTTTTCTATTGTGTCATTTAGGATCTCTGTTACCTTATTGATTTTTCTGTCTAGAGGATCATTGATTTGAGCAGGGTATTAAAGGTCTCCTACTGTTATTGTATTCCCATTCATTTCTCCTTTTATGTATATTAGTATTTTTTTTATGTATCTGGGTGCTCCTATGTTAAGGGTGTATATGTTGACAATTACAATATCCTCTTGTTGAATGGATCCTTTTATCATTAAATAGTGTCCTTCTTTGTCTTTCATTATGGCCTTAGTTTTAAGTCTATTTTGTCTGATATGAATATTGCAATTCCTGCTTTCCTGTCTTTTCCATTTGCATGAAATATCTTTTTCCATCCCCCCACTTTCAATTTATATGTGTCCTTTGCCCTAAGGTGAGTCTCTTGCAGACAGCATATTGTAGGCTCTTGCTTTTTTATCCAATTTGCTACTCTGTATCTTTTGATTGGAGCATTCAGTCTATTGACATTTAATTATTGATAAATATGTATTTATTGCCATTTTAAACTTTGTTTTCCAGTTGATTCTGTTTCTCCTTTGTTCCTTTCTTTTTTTGGTTGGATTATTTCCTTTTGTTTTATGCTATGTCCTCTTCTTTTTAGTTTTTATGAATGTAATGTTTGGTTTTTATTTGTGGTTGCCCTCTTTTTCAAGTATGTTAACCCCTTCTTATATCTGCTTGCTGTAGCCTGATAGTCATATAGGCTCAAATACATGCTAAATAAGAGTCTAGATTTACTTTCTTTCCTTCCCCACATTTTATGATTTTTGAAGTCCTTTTCTAACATCTTCGTGTTTGTCCTTTTGCTGTTCCTTGTGTTTATCATCACTTTTACAAATAGTTTTTTTTTTTCTTTTTGGATCTGTTTATGGGTTTATTTAAGTGATTACTTCCCAATTGTGATTTCCTCCATCCTATTTCTTCTTACTTCTTTTTTATTTAGAGAAATCCTTTCAGTATTTCTTTTAGAATGGGTTTAGTATTGTTGTATTCTTTTCGTTTTTGCTTTGGGGAGAAATTCTTTATTTCTCCTTCTATTTCAAATGATATTCTTGCTGGGTAGAGTATTCTAGGCTGCAAATTTTTCCCTTTTAGAACTTTGAATATATCTTGCCACTCTCTTCTGGCATGTAGTGTTTCCGTAGAGAAATCAGCTTATAGCCTTGTGAGGGTTCTCTTATAATAACGCTTTGCTTTTCTCTTGCTGCTTTTAGAAGCCTCTCTTTATCTTTAACTTTTTCCATTTTTATTATAATATGTCTTGGTGTGTGCCTGTTTGTGTTCAACTTGTTTGGGGCCCTCTGTGCTTCCTGTATCTGCATATATGTTTCCTTTAGATTTGGAAAGTTTTCAGCCATAATTTCTTCAAATATATTTTCAATCCCCTTTTCTTTTTCTTCTCCTTCTGGAATCCCTATTATGCATAGATTGGCCTGCTTTATATTATCCCATGGATCTCTTATATTGCTTTCATGTTTTTTCATTTTGGTTTTCTGTCTGCTGTCCTGATTGGGTGATTTCCATTATTCTATCTTCCAAATCATAAATTTGTTCCTCTGCATTATTTGTTCTGCTCTTTAGTGCCTTTAGCTCAGTTTGCATCTCTGCAAATGAATTTTCTAGTTTTTCTTGGTTCTTCCTTATATTTTCTAGTTCCTTTCTAAAGTAATCTGTATTACTGTTTCTATCCACTCTTAATTCCTTCATATTCACCCTTAATTCCTTCAGTATTTTCACTATCTCTTTTTTGAACTCAGTGTCTATTAGACTGCAGAATTCTGTTTCATTGTTTGCTGCTTCAGGTGAATTTTCCTATTCTTCATTCTTCACTGGGAATGGTTCCTGAGCTTCTTCATTTTGCTTATATTTTTCTTATTCTGTGAGTTTAGGGAAACTGACTACCAAAGTCTTGGAGGGCTATTTCTATTCAAGAGCACCCCTCTGTATTTTTTGTGAGGGTTACTATTTATTTTTCGAAGTTTGGCTATTTGCTGTCTCTTTCCTCAGTGTGAGCAGACTCTTATCCCCTTGATAGAGGGCTGCATGTGTTTCCAGGGAGAAGGAGGCAATGGGCAGGGCTAGTAGTCAGTGCCTAGTTTCTGGGCTCTTGACAGTAGCAAGGACCCACCCGAAGATGGTGCAAACTACTCCTAGTTGCAGGGCTCTGGAAAGTGGTAATGAGCCTCAGGAAGTTTTAGGTGGTGCCCAGAGCATTTGGCAGTGGCAGTGGCAGGTTGTGTGAGTTCCTGGGGGAGTGAGAACAACAGTGGGTGGTGCTCAGGTACAGTGCCCTCTTCTCTGCCAACCTCTGAGGTGACTGGGGCCACAGGTGAAGCCTGTTCACAGACCCCTAGTGATGCCGGGCCATGCCCCCTTCTGGTTTCTGAGATGACTGCTGTGATTTGTCTCCACCACCTGCAGATCACACAAGAGGAGTGCCATCATGCTTAGCCCCCTGCTGACCTTAGCCCACACAAGAGGTGCCTGGCCACCTGTAGCCTGCACAAGAGGCACCCAGTCTCCTATAGCCCTGTAGGTTGTGCCAGAGGCACCCCATGCTCTGAGAGTCCAGGGGTGTGCAGGAAAAGAGATTCCTATGGTGGTCCACCCCTCCTCCTCTCACCCTTCCCAACAATGGCACCTTTCTTTCCTGTGGGCCCAGACCTCCTCCCAGATTCCCTCAGCCATGGCATTCTGCTTCCCTGGCTGTGGTCTTTGTCTCCCCAGCCTGTGGTGCACCACTCTATAGCCCCTCAGGCTGTCTCTACACAGCCAACCCTAGTTCCCTCCCCAGAACTGGCCTCCAGAGCCTGAGTTTCAGCGCCCTGCCTGAGAGTCTCAGGCTGTGGTGTCCAGGGCGGTGGTGCAGATGATCTGTGTGGCTCTCACTCTGCTTTGCCCTCCCCAGTCTAGCTGCTGTGCTTTTCTTGGTGACTTTGAGGTCCCTGTGTCTTGGCTGATCTCTCCATCAGTTAGTTGGCTCTCCAGAGTATGGCTTCCTTTCCTCTTTAAAAGCTCCCTCTCAGGAGTGCTAGTCCCATCCTGATTCCTTTTCTCTCTCTCTTTTTTCTTTTGTTCTACCCAGTTATGTGGAGGGTTTCTTGCCCTTTTTCAAGGTTTAAGTTCTTCTGCCAGTGTTTAGTAGCATTCTGCGAGATGTTGTGTGTGAATCATTCTGCATGTAGGTGTTTTTTTCTGATGTGTTTGTAAGAGAAGGTGAGCATGATGTCTTACTCCTCCACCATCTTGTTCCTTGGTCCAGTAATTTAATTATGATGTGACTGATTTTGATTTATTTTAGTGGCTTTGCTTGGGGCTTTTTGAGTTATATGGATCCATAAGTTAATATTTTCTATCTCATTTGGGAAATTTTTGACCAATACTTTTCAATTTTTTTCTGCTCTATTACTACTCTCTTCTCTTCCTGGGATGCCAATTACAAGTATGGTTTCTCTTTCAATATTCCACAAGTCTGTGAGGCTCTTCTCATTTTTGTCATTTTTCCTCCATCTTTCAGATTGGATAACATCTTTTGTCTTCAAGATAGCTGACTCATTATTCTGCTCTCTGCCATCTGCAATCTGATATTAAGCCCATTTACTGAATTATTCCTTTCAGTTATTGTACTTTTCATGTCTAAAAATTCGATTTTTATACTTTCACTATATCTGCTAAGATTCATTTTCTCTTCACTCATTAAGCCCAATGCTTTATTTTAATTCTTTAAACACATCTTTGTTTGGTTCTTTGAATATTTTTATAATGGCTGCTTTAAAGTCTTTATCTGCTTAATGTTAAGTCTGGGTCAGTTTCTATAGACTTTTTTTTCCTTGAATATGAGTCACATTTTCGTATTTCTTTGTGTGTCTGCTAATTTGTTTTGATTCTGTTCTGGATATTGTTGATAGCACGTTTTAGATACTTCAGAGTCTTGTATCTTTGTATGAAGAGTGTTGATCTTTTAAATTACTGACCCATCATCTTAATCTTGTGTCAGCTTAAGTTTATACTCTAGTAGTTAAGATGTATGGAAATTCCACTGTGTTTTTCAAATTCATCTTACTTGGATCTCAACTTCCAAATGGTGTACCCCCTCCAAATTTTTTTCAGAGTTTGATTTCAGTCTTTGTGTGTAGATCTAGAGTTAGTCACAGTGTAGTTCTAAATCTTAAGGTGCAGACTTTCTGCTGTCTCACTTCAGGATGTTATTGAATTGTTAATGAGGCCTTTTTACGTGTATACTGCATTTTATCACATTTTGTAGAATTGCAGTTTTATCCAACTTGAAGATTTGTGGCAACCCTGAATTATCAGATCATGGTTAGCATTTTTCAGCAATAAAGTTATTTTTAGTTATTTTTAGTTTTTAGTTACACTGTTTTTTAGACGTAATGCTATCACACACATTATATGCACACATTATATGCACAGGGAAACCAAAGCATTCATGTGACCGACTTTATTATGATACTCATTTTATTGTGGTGGTCTGGAACCAAACTGGTAGTGTCTCTGAGGTCTGCTTCTGTGCTGACCAGGTCAGATTTCCAGTGTTCACCAGTGCCAGTTGACCTCTAGTATCTCTGATTTCTCCTCAGCCTCCTAGCACTGACTCCCTAGTGAGTATCATGCACTCTCAACCAGCACTTGCACAGGTCAGTCAAGAACTCATGGGGCTCTCCTGGGCACCCTCCCTCTGTGCAGTTCCTTTTTCTTCAGTGCCCTGCCCTGCAGATGCCTGCCATTTCAGCTTCTTTCAACTCCCATTTTTTCCTTCTCAGTTCAGTGGGGCCACTATATTTGGATTCCAGTCCTCTGCACCATGTTTGGGAAATTGTCCTTGGGCAGAGAGCCATCTGTTGTCCAAAGTCTTTATGTGTTTTATCCAGTTTTATGGTTGCTTATGGTGAGGAGGCTTATCTGGTACCAGTTACTCCATCATGTTTGGAAACCATGTTACATTTTAGTCAACTCCTCTCCTACTGGTGGTTGCTTGTAATCACCATGCCTCTGGCCAGAGACATGGGGTATAATTCTGGATCTTTAAGTGGTCTACCTTTAATATACTTATTATCACTTTACATAATTACATTTATAAAACCAGAATTACTGAGTTGATAGTAGGGAGATAGTGTTATAGTAAATATAGCATCATAAAAGGTCCATCATTTATGCTATGCTTTAATACTTCGCCAATTAGCGATTCTTTTTAAAGATTGGTTACTTGTTATTCATCCTACTTCCCAGTTCCCTTCACATTTATGAGCTTTCTGGTTTTTCATACAAGTAGTATTTATTGAACCTTTACTATGTAATGCACACAGAGACGCACACACACATCCACACACACTACACCGTGTACTGTGGATACAGATATTAAATGCCATCCTTCAAGAAAATTACTGTCTAGTGAGGGAGGCAGACAAGTAAATAGATTACTAATGTTATATCTAAGTTGTTGGAACATTTAGTATAATATCTGGAAACTGACAAATAGGGAAGAGTTAATACTTTTCTCACTGATCTATTAGAAACGATCCATCCATTTGATTATTCCTTGACCTCTTTTTTTTCCATCAGCCCATGTTCAAACTTGTGTGTCATTAAAAAAAAATCTTCCTGTGTGTTCATTTAGCATCTGTAACATTATTCCCTTTAATTCTTTGTGTTATTGTGAGTAACACAGTATAAACCTTTTTAGGTATAATGTTTTAGACACAAATGTAACATTTTTAAATAGGTGTTTTGACCAAACCTTATAAATATGAAATTATATAAGTAGGAAAAATGAAATAGAATTTTACTTCTTTTTCTATGTTGGAAAAATAATAAAGCCATTCATTCAATATACTGTGCATTTTATGATTAATCCACAATTGAGATTACTATAGTTGGCTTCTCCAAATGTATGGGGAGACAGAAGGGATTGAGAGAAAGCACATAAAATACCTAGCCCCTTTTCTATGAAAAGCTAAGGGTTGGAATAGTTCTATTTTGTGGGTTAAGTATTGACCTGTAAAAGTGGAGAAAATAGGCCAGGGGAGAAGGGGTAATCCTGGTGGAAAGAAATTGAAGTATGGTTGCTATAGAGTTATAAAGCCCCTAGACCTGATCAATGAGAGAAAAGTGAAAGCGGTTCTTTCATGTGCTAGAACAGGAAGTTTCAGAACATTCATATGAAAAATATGCAATGATCTTGCTTAACTGCTAACGGGGCTTCCTGGAGACGTCTGTCCTTTCCAAAATCAGCAGTTTAATCAGGTTTATGAAGAGAGAGAAGAGCTTGTTAAAAATCCTACAAATATTTTCCCCTCCTTCCTGCATACTGTTTAAAGGCAACCAATAAATGAAAAACCTACAATGTAATGTCTCAGCTCATTAATCTGAAGAAAAATGGGAGGCATATTGAATAACAAATAAGTAACCAATCTTAAAAATAATTGTTAGTTGACGAAGTGCAAATGATGGCTCTTTCATGATGCTATACTTAGTATGATTGAGATTCATCCAGAAAAGCTTCATTTCAGAGGAGATGGGAAAATTGAGCTTTAGAAGAGCAAAAAGTTGGTTTTCAAAAATGGAGAAGAAATGAATGCAGAATATCAAAATGCTTAGGAAGGTGGTAAGACTATAATTTCAGCGAGATTCCATTTGTTTCTCTTGTTTCCCTGAATTTTTATCTTCGAGCATCCAGGTTCTTAATACATTGAACATAAAAGTTGCATTAGATCAATAGCAAATATTTACAATCAGGGAAAATAAAACCTATCAATCATTTCTTGGTCTTTGTAGCTCTGGGCAAGAGAAGGAAGAAAGTGAATGGGTTTTTTTTTTTCTATTTTGTTTACTAAATTTCAATTCAAACAACAAGACTAGTATATGTGTTTGTGGACAGAAATGCAAACATTTTTATTTATTTATTTTTATATTCCTCAATGAATTTAATACATTTATAGTTGTACAATGATCATCACAACCCAATTTTATAGCATTTCCATCCCAAACCCCCAGCACATGCCCCCACCCCCAACCCCTCTCCTTTGGAAACCATAAATTTTTCAAAATCTGTGAGTCAGTATCTGTTCTACAAAGAAGTTCATTGTGTCCTTTTTTCAGATTCCACATGTCAGTGATAGCATTTGATGTTGGTGTCTCATTGTCTGACTGACTTCCCTTAGTATGATAATTTCCAGGTCCATCCATGTTGTATCTATGTTCATCAGTGATATTGGCCTATAATTTTCTTTTTTGTGATATCTTTGCTATCAGGGTGATGCTGGCCTCATAGACTGAGTATCACCTCACATCTATCAGAATGGCTATCATCAAAAAGAACACAAATAACAAATGTTGACAAAGATGTAGAGACAAGGGAACCCTCAGGCACTGTTGATGGGAATATAAATTGGTGCACCCACTGTAGAAAACAGTATGGAGATTCACCCCAAATTAAAAATAGAACTACAATATGACTCAGCAATTGCATTCCTACATACATCCAAAAAAACCCACACTAATCCAAAAAGATACACGCACTGCAATGTTCATAGCAGCATTATTTAGAATTTCCAGGATATGAAAACCACCTAGGTGTCCATCCACAGATGAATGGATAAAGAAGATACATATGCACAATGGAATACTACTTAGTCATAAAAAAGAATGGAATTTTGCCATTTGCAGCAACATAAATGGACTTGGAGTGCATTATGCTAAGTGAAATAAGTCAAACAGAGAAAGACAAATACTGTATGATATCACTTATATATGGAATCTGAAAAATACAGCAAACTAGTGAATATAACAAAAAAGAAGCTGATTCACAGATATAGAGAACATACTAGTGGTTACCATTGGGGGGCATTATAGGGATGAGAGAGTATGAGGTACAAACTATCAGGTATAAGGCTACAAAGATATATCATACAACATGGGGAATATAGCCAATATTTAGTAATAATTATAAATGGAATGTAACCTTTAAAATTGTATTAAATTGTATTTTAAAAATTAAGTGTTATATTAAGTGTAAAATCCTCTTCTTTATCCATTCTGAACCTGTTAAAATTAAGAGATGGAGAAGGGAAGTTTACAGATATTTTTTACTTTTAGATATGTAAATTTTTAGATTCTTTCGCTGGTTGCTAGTCAGTACAATTAATTACCTTTCACTGTATACATGGGACTATTCCAAAATGATAACATACTGAGCATTGTCATTGTATTTCAGGAGAAAAGCAACACACTGTAAAAAATATTTGCCAAAATGATGAAATATTCTTTTTGATTATAATGTAAGTAATATACTCAAGTAGCTTTCAGTGAGTAGAAAATCTAGATGTGTCACTTGGTTTAAAGAATTGTGGCTATCTTATTTTAGATTAGAAGTGTGGTAGCTAGGACTTTATCCTGCCTTTCAAAACTGTGCCATCTATGTGTAAGGGAAATGGGAATGACTAAGCTTATTTAGATAGGCACACAGATACCTGTCAATCAGTGACCCAAGTCACTGCTCAGAACCAGTGCAAATTGGAGAAACTGACCTCTTTCATTTTAGGCTGCCCTAAGAACCAGAAGCAAATATAGAACTATAAAATGTACAAATGAGATTGGGCCAAATTGCAGGAGGGAAGGGAAGGAGAAAACTGAAAGCTTTAAAAAAAAAACAAACAGAAAATTACTATCCTCTTATAGAAGACCAATGCAAATGACTGGATTTTTAATAGTTTTATTGAAGTATAATTCACATCAAAAAATTAACCAATATAGCAGAATTCGATGGGTTTTCATATTTCATATATTCATATATGGCTGTTATGCAGCCATCATCATTATCGAGTTTTAGAACATTTTCATCACTCCAAAGAGAAATGCTACACTCATTAATCTGTCAATCCCCAATCTCCCCTCCCACTCCCAGACCCTGAAAACCATAAACCTACTTTCTAGTTCTATAAATTTGCCTATTCTAAATATTTCATAAAAGTAGGACCATATAATATATGGCCTTCTTATCTGCTTATTTCATGCAGCATAATGTTTTCAAGGTTTATCTATGTTGAAGCATGTATCAGTACATATTCCATTTTATTGCCTAATAATATTTAATTATATAGCTATACCAAGTTTTATTTATCATTCATCATGTGATGGACATTTGGCTTATTTCCACTTTTAGGCTCTTATGAATAGTGCTACTATGAACATTCATATACAAGTTTTTGTGTGGACGTATGTTTTCATTACACTTGGATATATATCTAAGAGTCAAATTCGTGGGTCATGTGATTCCTATGTGTTTAACTTTTTGAGGAGTGTCAGACTGTTTTCCAAGGCAGCTTCACCATTTTACATTCCCATGAGCAATGCTTGAGGCCTTTAATTTCTCCGCATCCTTGCCAACACTTGCTATTATTTGTTTTTGATTATAAGTATCTTCATGGATATGAAGTGGTATCTAATTGTGATTTTGATTTGCATTTCCCTGGTGGATAATGATATTGAGCATCTTTTTGAGTGCTTATTGGACATTTGTGTATCTTCTCTGGAGAAATGTTTAAGACCATTTGAACAATTATTAATTTTTGTCCTTTTATGAGTTCTTATCCTCTGAATATGTCTCTTATCAGATGTATAATTTGCAAATATTTAACCCCATTCTGTGGTTTATTTTTCACTTTTCTGAAGATATCCCTTGACACACAATTTTTAAAATTTTGGAGATATCCAATTTAGCTATTTTTTTCTTTTATTGCCTCTACTTATGCCATATCTAAGACATGCTCATGTTATGTCTAAGAAACTGTTGCCTCAGCCAAGATCATATGATTTATTTTTATGTTTTCCTCTAAGAGTTGTATCATTTTAGCTGTTATATTTAGGTTGTTGATCCATTTGGGGTTCATTTTTGTAAATGGTATAAGGTAGATATCCAACTACATTCTCTTGCACATGGATATCCAGTTGTCCGAGCACCATTTTGTTGAAAAGACTTATTATTTTCCCATTAAATGATCTTGGCACCATTTTCAAAAAGCAATTGCTCTCAGATATATGGGTTTATTTCTAGATTTTCAATTCTATTCCATTGATTTATATGTCTACCTTTAGGCCAGGAGTACACTATCTTTATTACTGTGGCTTTGTAGTAAGTTTTTACAGACTGTTTTGTTTATTATGGGTCCCTTATCATTGCAATATGCATTTTAAGATTAAAAGTCACTGGCATTTTGGTAGGGATTGTGTCTAATCTATAGATCAATCTGGGGATTATTGCCATCTTTAAAATATCGTCTTCCAGTTCATGAACAGGAGATATCTTTTCATTTATTTAGCTCCTTCTAAATTTATTTCAACCTAATAATCCTTAGTAACTTAACTTGTTAGAACAAAATCTTTCTATGGGGTGCTCTTTGGCAGTCATTCATCTCCTATCACACTGTGATGCCTCTTTCTGGCATCCATATTGTCTTATGCCTTTGATATTTTCTTGGAAAATACAATAGACTTGATATTCAAATTGGCTTGGACAACAACAACAATAACAACAACAACAACAAAAAGACAAAAAAAACACAAAAAACAAAAAACAAAAGGAGTTCCCGTCGTGGTGCAGTGGTTAACAAATCCGACTAGGAACCATGAGGTTGCGGGTTCGGTCCCTGCCCTTGCTCAGTGGGTTAACGACCCGGCGTTGCCGTGAGCTGTGGTGTAGGTCGCAGATGCGGCTCGGATCCCGTGTTGCTGTGGCTGTGGTGTAGGCCGGCTGCTGCAGCTCCGATTGGACCCCTAGCCTGGGAACTTCCATATGCCGCAGGAGCGTCCCAAGAAACAGCAACAACAACAACAACAACAACAACAAAAAAGACAAAAACAAAAACAAAAACAAAAAAAAAAACAAATTGGCTTGGGTTTAATGCCATCTGTGTCACTTAAGAACTGTGTGATGATAGGAAAGTCAAATCATCTTCTGTGCCCCAATATCCTTTATACTCCCTGCTGACACACAGAATAAATTTTTCCTTAACATGAGTGCTAACGGATAATGGGAAAACCAACCACTGATACTGTACTACCCTTGTAGGTAGTAAATAGACCTCTCTTAAAGTAATAGTCATCTCTGGAGTTTCTGTTGTGGCTCAGCGGGTTAAGAACCCAAGTAGTATCCATGCAGATATGCGTTCCATCAGTGTAGGTCACAGATGCAGATCAGATCTGGTGTGGCTGTGGTGTAGGCCAGCAGCTGCAGCTCCGATTGGACCCCTAGCCTGGAAACTTTCATGTGCCATGGGTGTGGCCCCCCAAAAAAGTCATCTCAAGAATCATTTGGAGGAGATTTTAGGACATGCGCCTTTCAGATAACACACTACAGACTATTCCCCACAGCTGTATTAAGCATTTACTACACACATAATTCTGTTAGGAATTATAGACATGTGCAAGGTAGAAATCACTCTTTGCCTAAAGATACTGCCATTTGAGGTGAGGAGATAAGAAATAAAAAGTAAATAATTTGTAGCTGTCATGAAGAGTGTACCTATCAGTATCTTCTCAAGGGGATTATTCAAAATAAGCGGGATGAGGCTTCAGAGGAAGAAATGATGGGATATGGACTCTGGATCTGCAGGTGAAGAAGGTGCCCTTCACCTCGGAGCTGAGTAGATGGGGAGGGTCATGGGGGAGGAAGGGAAGGCGTGAGGGAAAAAAGCTCACCATGCTGTACAGCAGAAAACTGACAGAACACTGTGAACCAGCTCCAGTGGAGAAAATTAAAATATTATGTACGGAAAGAAAAAGGGTGGTGTGATTTTCCAGGCCCACCCATCGGCAATCATGAGGTAAAGCCGCCCTCCCCCACAGACTCGGTGCTCGGTCACAGCACCGCCGTCGGTCGCCCAGGGGAAGCTGCGCTCAAGGACTCAGATCCCTCCGGCCTGTCCCCCACGTCACGTATTTGTGTTCCTAGCCCTGTGCGTGCATCCCGCGTCCCTTTATCTGAGGCCTTTGCCCAGGCCTGTATATCGCGGGGCGAGGTGGGGGGAGCCTTAAAGACACTTCCCGCTCTGACTTGTACCCGGCTCTTCCCCTTCAGCCTCCCCCGCACCACCTCAGGGTCCCTAAAAACTGGTACCATGAAATGAATTGGGGAGGAAAAGGGAGCAAGCTAGGAGGTTACTGTGAGAGTATAGGCATGAAGTACTAGCTCCTGAAGGAGGATAAATAGAAAGAAACCTCTAGTTATCGCAAAGGCAGATTTTGGTAATTAACTGATTGGATAAAAGTTGGGAGAATCAAGATGAAACCCGACCAAAAGATGTACCAGGAAGCGAGAAAGGACATCCTTTAGGTGAGAAGAAAACTTCAGTTTCTCCACCCATAAAACAGAGTATGAAGTAGATCTCTGCAGTGACTTCTGATGCTCAGTTTTTCTGATTATATGAGTTTTGTTTTAGACACATCTGTATGTATATTAGGCTTGTGCATGCATTGCTTAGACACACAGCCCTGTTGTCTGTGGGTTAGGGCTGCATCTATTATTAAGCCATTCATTTTATTTTCTGTCCCTAGATAATTCCCAATGGTACTGTTCCCTACCACCCCACAAGGCCAGGGACATGCTTCCCTACATTTGCTTATCCCTGAGGCCTATTAAGATGAAGTGACTTGTCCAAAGCTATTCAGGTAGGAGGTGGAGTTAAGACTAAGATTCGGTTATTCCGCCTCTTGGTCTGGGATTTTCATGCTATGCTAGATATGAAATAGTCATGGCCTTTGAAGAAATTATGACTGCATATGAAGGACTAGCTGACAGGGTGCTATAGAAAATGAACATATTATAAGTATTTGGGTCCTTGGAAATCAGATCTGCTCACTCTCTTTCCAAAAGCCAGAATACACATTAAACAGAAGAGAGAGACGTGTGTGTTGAAGAATGACTTCTGTGAGCTAGTTTCAATGATTTACCTGCTATTTCACTTCTCCTAACACAATCACATAGTTCAATGAAATTAAACACTCTTCAAAATTGGGCATCTAAAAAGAAGCCTAGGAGAACCCTGGTGACATAGGTATTAAGGATTCAGCATTGCCTCTGCTGTGGCTCAAGTTACTGCTGTGGCTCAAGTTCAGTCCCTGGCCCAGGAACTTCGGTATGCCACAGGCATGGCCAAAAAAATAAATAACTAAAGGTAAAAAGAAATCTGCTGTTGAAAGAACCGATACAAATGCAAAGATAGAAATGAGACCAACCACTCAGTATTTCCAACTCTGATTCATTGTCCCTTGGCTGAAGTATGGAGCACTCATGGTTTGGGCATGCCTCACCACAGGGATGACTGTGGCTCAGCTGCATGAGTCCTCTGATGGCCCTCCTGTTTTTCCTGTCCCAGGAGCACCAGTGGAAAGTAGAGTTCATTCTCAGGGCATCGTCCTGAGAGACATGGCGGTTTGTAATTCCTTTTACAGTTCCTGCCTGTCACAGGAGAACCGACTTAACACGGGTCCTTCTGCCTCAAGCCTGGCACTCTGTAGAAGTGGAGAGAGGCACTTAGGATTCATTGATTTACTGCTTCCTAAAATATAGGCAAAGGAGAGGGAGGTGTAGCAATATTGGTGCAGCTACATTCTCTTCTTTAAAGAAAAAAATTTAAAAAACTCAAAACATTCCTCTCACTGGGTCATGCTGACCAGTACAAAGTTATCTTTTGAACCCTGAGGTACTTTGAAAGAAAATATGCTAATAAAATATGAGCATGAGTTTGGCCTTTATTTGTCGCCAAAAGGAAAACTCCTACCCAGAATCTCAAATCTGCTTCCCCATTCTTTAGCCCAACCCCTAGGATCAGATAATCACAAATAAAAGTTGCAGAATGGTCCTCTACTGTCCATCAGTCCATCTGTCTCATAAAGGCAGAGGCGTAGCAATCATCCGTTTGAGCCACTGCTTTTATCTTCAAACCCTGGAAATTCTGGCTAAGAAAAAGGCCAACATAACAAAGTAGATTTCACAGAATACTGAGTATACTTGTGTTTATCAGTAAGTTGTCTGTCCTGGGTGTGGGGGGTATGGCGGGAGTTAAGTCAATAGATATTTTTTTTTCTATTTTAAGTATTTCTTCCCATAAAGAAGAAACCTCTGACACTTGCTACAGTGTGTCTGCTAGTGAGTTCTCACAGATAATAAAAATGAACTAGCAAATAGAAAAGAAGTACTAACAGAGAAAAAGCTAACAAAAATCTTACACATCCCCAGTCAAATGAATGAAGCTTTAAAGTGTTTGGTGAAATTTTTCAAGTTGATTTTTCAGGCAAGTTTTTCCTCAACACATGCATTTATGATCACTCTCAGTTTGGGACACTTTTGAGAACTTTCATGTAAGTCAGTGTTTGATCCTCTGCGAAGCTCTACCCCGAAAGACAAGAGTGAGTATCTTGACCCAAATATTAGCAGTTTGAATAAGATGAACTAATTTGGGGAGTAGAAATGACACTTCTGCATTCCTTTTTAAATTTATCTACACCTATCCCCAGAACTTGAGTACCAGTTAACCGAGCCCACATGATATGCCAGGCCCTCTGCTAGTTGATGGAGCTAGAACCCCAGATAGGGCATGGCCCTTGCGCTCAAGACCCTCAGGTCCTACTGGGAAATACAGAAACAGAAGCAGATCATTCTGATACAACACAGATACCTGTGATAATAGAGATATGTTCCAAGCAATATTTGCACCAGACAGAGAAGGCACAAATCTACTTAGGTGGGAGAAAGGAGGGGATATTTACCTAGGGTGTTGAAATATGATTAGGAGCTTTTCAGACACAGCCAAATGAGTAAAAAGCAATGTGAAAAGAGTAGAAACGGATAGGAAGATGACTTGGAGAGCCAAATATATGGGGCAAAATAAAAAATTCAAAAAAGCCCACTGATTTACAGCTTAATCATATGAGCACAATGAATATTTAGAGACTGTATGATATAAAAAGAACAATCAGAATAAGCTATTATGTCTTCCTGAATCTCATTTAAAACCTAATTAGATCTGGTGTGAAGCTGGCAGAGTCCCGTCTGGGTGGAAAGAGAGAGATCTGTCAGTGAAAAAAAAAAATAACAAAAAGCTTATTTCCGGCTGAAAGACTTAAATATACGACAGGACACCATCAAACTCCTAGAAGAAAACATAGGCAAAACACTCTCTGACATCAACATCATGAATATTTTCTCAGGTCAGTCTCCCAAAGCAATAGAAACTAGAGCAAAAATAAACCCATGGGACCTCATCAAACTGAAAAGCTTTTGCACAGCAAAGGAAACCCAAAAGAAAACAAAAAGACAACTTACAGAATGGGAGAAAATAGTTTCAAATGATGCAACTGACAAGGGCTTAATCTCTAGAATATACAAGCAACTTATACAACTCAACAGCAAAAAAACCAATCAATCAATGGAAAAATGGGCAAAAGACCTGAATAGACATTTCTCCAAGGAAGATATACAGATGGCCAACAAACACATGAAAAAATGCTCAACATCGCTGATTATAAGAGAAACGCAAATCAAAACTACCATGAGATACCACCTCACACCAGTCAGAATGGCCATCATTAATAAATCCACAAATAACAAGTGCTGGAGGGGCTGTGGAGAAAAGGGAACCCTCCTGCACTGTTGGTGGGAATGTAAACTGGTGCAGCCACTATGGAGAACAGTTTGGAGATACCTTAGAAATCTATACATAGAACTTCCATATGACCCTGCAATCCCACTCTTGGGCATCTATCCGGACAAAGCTCTACTTAAAAGAGACACATGCACCCGCATGTTCATTGCAGCACTATTCACAATAGCCAGGACATGGAAACAATCCAAATGTCCATCGACAGAGGATTGGATTCGGAAGATGTGGTATATATACACAATGGAATACTACTCAGCCATAAAAAAGGATGACATCATGCCATTTGCAGCAACATGGATGGAACTAGAGAATCTCATACTGAGTGAAATGAGCCAGAAAGACAAAGACAAATACCATATGACATCACTTATAACTGGAATCTAATATCCAGCACAAATGAACATCTCCTCAGAAAAGAAAATCAATCATGGACTTGGAGAAGAGACTTGTGGTTGCCTGATGGGAGGGGGAGGGAGTGGGAGGGATCGGGAGCTTGGGCTTATCAGTCACAATGTAGAATAGATTTACAAGGAGATCCCGCTGAATAGCATTGAGAACTATGTCTAGATACTCATGTTGCAACAGAAGAAATGGTGGGGGAAAAACTGTAATTGTAATGTATACATGTAAGGATAACCTGACCCCCTTGCTGTACAGTGGGAAAATAAAATTAAAAAAAAAAAAAAAAGCTTATTTCCCTACAACCCCAGCATTTATCTTTCAATTCCATTTTGCAGTGCCAGAAGAGTAGACACTTGTGTAAGAAGAGACATTTGGGCTTATGAGGTGTTGTTTTGTTTTGTTTTGTTTTGAATGTTTTCGTCTGCTCCACACCACCACCCTCTGAAGTATGGACAAACACAACATGTATGCTTATCCATTTTACCCATCTATAAACTAAGCTCAGAGAAGTAAAATGCTTGTCCAAAGTCACAAAGAATGTCAGTTTGCAGAGCCAGAACCAAAACCCAGATCTCTTACAACTAAATTCTCTGTTCTCTACTATGCTCATACTTTTATTTACCAAAATCTGCAACACGTGTACAGCGCAAATTATGCCATGAACTTGTAATTGTACTAAAATTGTTTTCTGGTCGTCTTCAATTATATAAATTATTGAAAATGAAATAACTCCTTCCCAGTATACCTATTTATAATCATATCCATCTTGAGAGATCTGTAGGCATGAGGTAACTTTTTCCCAGAGATTCTTACAGTGGAAACCATCGTACTCTTCTGCGCCTTGCTTGTCGCCCTGGGAGGCTGACTTCTGTCGATTTACATCAATACGCTGTTTTGCCTTCAACTTCCTGTTGGGTTTGGCCAGCGAGTGACAAGGACAGGGGAGAGAAAAAGATGAAAGCGAGATTGGGGTGTGTATTCCCCTGCCTTCCTCCCTGCTGGCCTACAGTGGGAGGTCAGTGTCCCTCTATTAAGGCCACAGCTCCTGGCATGTGGCCCTCTCCATGTACCTACAGGTGCACCTCATTTTATTGCACTTCACTTTATTGCACTTTGCAGGTGTTGCTTTAAAAAAAAAAAATTTGAAGGTTTGGGGCAGCCCTGAATCCAGCAAATCTGTCAGTACTGTTTTACCAACAGCATTTGCTCACTTGGTGTCTCTGAGTCACATTTGGTAATTCTCACAATATTTCAGACTTTTTCATTATTTTTATATTTGTCATGGTGACCTATGATCAGTGATCTTTGGTATTACTGTTGCAGTTATTTTGGAGTCACAAACTGCACCCATATAAGATGACAAACTTGATTGATAAATGTTGCGTGTGTTCTGACTGCTCCACCCACTGACCAGTTGTTCCCCCGAATCTCTACCTCTCTCCAGCCTCCCTGTTCCCTGAGACACAGCATTCAATTCCCTATTGAAATTAGGCCAATAACCCCACAATGGTCTCTAAGTGTTTAAGCGAAAGGAAGTTACATGTCTCTCACTTTAAATCAAAACCTAGATATGATTAAGCTTAGTGAGGAGGCCATGTCAAAAGCCGTAATAGGCCAAAAGTTAGGTGTCTGTGCCAAGGAGTTAGCCAAGTCATGAATGCAAAGGAAAAGTTCTTGAAGGAAATGAAAAATGGTACTCCAAGTGAATACACAAAAGATAGGAAAGCAAAACAGCCTTACTGCTGGTACGGGGAAAGTTTTAAGTCTGGATAGAAGATCAAATCAGCCACAGCAATCCCTTGAGCCAAAGCCTAATCCAGAACAAAGTGCTAACTCTCTTCCATTCTATGAAGGCTGAGAGAGTGAGAAAGCTGCAGAAGAAAAGTCTGAAGCTAGCAGAGGTTGGTTCGTGAAGTTTAAGGCGAGAAGACAACTCTACAACATAAAAGTCCAAGCAACTCTACAACATAAAAGTCCAAGCAAGTGCTGATGTAGAAGCTGCATCGAGTCATCCAGATCTAGCTCAGATAATGAGCGACGGTGCTACACTAAACAGCAGATTAGCAGTGGGGATGAAACAGGCTTCTATTGGAAGAAGATGCCATCTAGGACTTTCAGAGCTAGAGAGGAAAAGTAGTGCCTGGCTTCAAAGCTGCAAAGAACAGGCTGAGTCTCTTGTTTTGGACGAATGCAGCTAGAGACTAGTTGAAGCCAGTGCTTATTTACCACTGTAAAATCCCAGGGCCCTTAAGAATTATGCTACCTCTACTCTGCCTGTGCTCTGTAAATATAGCAACAAAACCTGAGTGACAGCACATCTGTTTACAACATGGTTTACTGAATAGTTTAAGCCCCCTGTTGAGACCTACTGCTCAGAAAAAAAGATTCCTTTCACAATATGACTGCTCATTGATAATGCACATGGTCACCCAAGAGCTCTGATGAAGATGTATGATGAGATTAATGTTGTTTTTGTGTCTGCTAACACACCCTCCATTCTGCAGCACATGGATCAAGGAGTAAATTTGACTTTCAGGTCTTATTATGTAAGAAATACAATTTATAAGGCTATAGCTGCTCATACAATGTAATTCCTCATATGGATATGGGCAAAGTACATTGAGAACGTTTTGGGGAAGATTTACCATTCTAGATGCCATTAAGAACATTTGTGATTCAGGGGAAGAGGTCAAAGTATCAGTATTCACAGGGGTTTGGAAGTTGAGTCCAACCCTCATGGACGACTCTGTGGGGTTCGAGACTTCAGTGGAGGAAGTAACTGCAGATGTGGTAGAAATAGAATGAGAATTAGAATTAAAAGCAGAGCCTGAAGATGGGGCTGGATTGCTGCAATACCATGCTAAAACTTCATGGATGAGTTGCTTCTTAAGGATAAGCAAAGAAAGTAGTTTTCTGAGATCAAACCTACTCCTGGTGAAGATGCTATGAAGATTGTGGAAATGACAACAAAGGATTTGGAATATTACATAATCGTAGTTGATAAAGCAGCAGCAGATTTCGAGACGAGAGACTCTGATTTTGAAGGAAGTTCTACTGTGGGTAAAGTGCCATCTCACAGTGTTGCATGCTACAGAGAAATACTCTGTGAAAGGAAGAGTCGATCAATACAACCAACTTCATTGTTGTCTTCGTTGAAGAAATTGCCACAGCCAGCAACCACTGCCCTGATTGGTCAGCAGCCATCAACATCAAAGCAAGCCCCTCTGCCAACAAAAAGATAACTTGCGGAAGGCTCAGATGATAGCCTTTTTTTTTTTTTTTTTTTTTTTTTAGCGATAAAGTATTTTTATTTAAATCATGCACTTTTTTTAGTCAAAATGCAATTGCTACAGTATGGTGGACATAACGTTTGTGTGTACTGGGAAACCCAAACATTTGTGGCACATTATTGCAGTATTCACTTTATTGCAGTGGCTTGGAATCAAACCCACAATATTTCTAAGGTATTTCTGTATCCTTTCTGAGTACCAATAATCACGCCCTCCTTTGCCCTTTGAAGCGTAGGGTTGGTAACAGCTCCTGTTGTTATCCCTGGGGTGCTTAACAATTCCTTGTTGCTTTTCCTAAACCCTCCCCACACTTTTGTAAATAGTCCGTGTGTTAATTCTTCCTCAAGTTACCCAAGATGAGTGTGCCATCTGTTTCCTGCTTCGACTCTGGCAGATAAAGCCCCTAACTTTTCTTTTTGTTTCCTTGTAAACTTCTCATACAAGCTCCAGATTTTCTAATAACCATCGTGTATTCACTGAGATATTCTCATTCTTGCTGCTTCCTCCCCAAATTGCCATGTTCCAGTGCTAGCTCTTAGCTATGCCATCACTCACATGAATATCTCTGTCAGATGTGTTTAGTGTTTTAGGGTGCAACCTTTTAGCCCCTAAAGAGCTATAGGGTTGTTGGTGCTTAAAATGTAATTGGACTAGAGGAGGTCCCATCGTGACTCAGCAGTTAACGAGTCCAACCAGCATCCATGAGGACATGAGTTCAATCCCTGGCCTTTCTCAGTGGGTTAAGGATCTGGCATTGCCATGAGCTGTGGTGTAGGTCACGGACTTAGCTTGGATCCTTCATTGCTGTGGCTCTGGCATAGGCCAGCAGCTACACCTCCGATTGGACCCCTAGCCTGGGAACCTCCATATGCCTTGGGTGCGGCCCTAAAAGACAAAAGATCAAGAAAAAAAATGCAATTGCACTAGAGTCATGGCAAGTCTCATGACACATTTCACAAACATGGCATATATATCAGCTGGGTCTAAGTAGTTTGTTAAATCTTTTCAACGTTAAGCTGTTAATAGTGCATTAGTACGTCCAAGCTGTACTATTTAATTATGATGACCAGGAATCCTAGAAACTGTGTTTGTCTTTTGGACACAATGCCTTTCTCAACACTATTTCTTTTCTTGAAAAAAAGAAATGTAAGAAAGACAACAGTGGATTCTCATGCAAAGAATATTTGCTAATGGGAAGAGAGCTGTTAAGTATTAACTTTGCCATGGACTCTCAAGGTAAACTGACTTCTCAGTGACTACATTTTGCCCCCACCTTTAAAATGAGAACCCTTTGAATATGGGTTACTGTGTGGCAGGTTAACACCTACAGCTCGGGCAAAAGAGTCTACAAAAATCAGAGAACTACTGGAAACAATTGTCCATATGTCAGAGCAAAGCTTATATATGTACATGCCCAAGGAATAGCTCGAAAGAGCATGAACGTCTGAAGAATGAGATTCTGCAGAGCTGTCTTAACACTGAGTAGTATCTCTTTTGTTATTGAAGTATAGTTGATTTACACTGTTTATTAGTTTCTGGTGTACAGCAAAGTGATTCAGTGATATATAGATACAGTATGGATATGCGGAAATATATATATATATATATATATGTATGTATGTATTCTTTTTCATGTCCTTTTCCATTATAAGTTACTACAGAATACTGAGTAGAGTTCCCTGTGCTATACAGTAGGTCCTTGTCAGTTATCTGTTTTATATACAGTAGTGTGCATCTGCTAAACGCAAACTCCTAATTTATTCCTTCCCCATCCCATTTCCCCTTTGGTAACTATAAGTGCATTTTCTGTGTCTGTGAGTCTGTTTCTGTTTGTAGGTGGGTTCATTTGTGTCGTATTTTAGATTCCACATACAAGTGATATCATATTTGTCTTTCTCTTTCTGACTTACTTAGGGTGGTAATCTCTAGGTCCATCCATGTTGCTGCAGATGGCATCATTGCATTCTTTTTTATGGCTGAATGGAATTTACAATTCCATTGTGTATATGAACCACATCTTTATCCATTCCTCTGTCAATCGGCATTTAGGTTTCTTCTGTGTCTTGACTGTTGTAAATAGTGCTGAAATGAACATTGGGGTGCATATCTCCATTCCAAATATGGTTTTCTCTGGATATATGCCTAGGAGTGCGATTGCTGGATCATGTGGTAGTTCTACATTTAGTTTTTTAAGGAACCTCCATACCATTCTCCGTAGTGGCTGTGCCAATTGCCATTCCCACCCGCAGTCTAGGAGGGTGCCCTTTCCTCTGAACCCTCTCCAACCCTCTCCAGTATTTGTTATTTGTAGAATTTTTGACGTCAGCCATTCTGACCAATGTGA
Organism: Sus scrofa; assembly: GCF_054392235.1. Taxonomy (NCBI): domain Eukaryota; kingdom Metazoa; phylum Chordata; class Mammalia; order Artiodactyla; family Suidae; genus Sus; species Sus scrofa. The sequence continues at coordinate 123,493,981 of NC_139401.1, forward strand.
GATTGTACCTCATTGTACTTTTGATTTGCATTTCTCTGATAGTTAGTGATGTCGAGCATCATTTCATGTGCTTATTGGACATCTGTCTGTCTTCCTGAGTGGTATTTCTAAAGTCCTACCTCAAGATACCATAATATTAAAAAAGCTAGAGCAAATATATCAACAATAAAAAGGCTCGTTTGGTGTTAAAAAAAAAAAAAACTATGTCAGTTCTTTTAGTTGGATTTACTGATATGCTCCATGAAACAAACTCTCAGCTGATCCAAATAACTCTTGTGTTTTGCTGTTATTGTCCACCAAATTGACCATTTGACCAAATTACTAGTTGCTGTGGTTTTCTGTAGAAGAGGATTAGGTTCTGACAAACTCTGGTGGATGGATGAAAGCAATGTAGTTAGCTTTGTCATGAACATACTCAAATGATCACCAGAAACAAAGCATCTAGTATGGAGGGATGGCAAAGAGGTTCCTAAACTAGCACCACAAGCTGGTTCTTTAAATATAACGCAACGATGCAAACAATTTGGTGATAACTTCTAAAATTGTACTTGAACTAGGGCAACGTCCATGCACAGAAAGAGAATTTGTGGCCAGAATGTTTCTAGTGTCTGTGGATTTTAAAAATCAGCCCTAGTTTTACTCTTGATCTGGAATGTCTCATTATCATCATCAAAAGGAATATTTGGTTCTGATGTCTTGCATATTTACTATCTTTAAAATATAGCCAGGGGGTTGCAGTCTCTGACATTTACATTTATCTAATTTATTGTCCACAGGCTTTGAATTGCTTATTTAATTTAAATTAATGGGCCATGTTCAAATCAAAGAAAGCTAAACCAATTAAGGCAGAATAGTCTAATCTGACACTTTAAACTCTAAGATTTATCGCAGACATTCAGGATTTGAATTTGATTGCATTTATTGAATCAAGCCATGAAGCTATCTGACTCTAATGGTTGGGCTAGGTTAATCTATAGTGAAGTCCAACCTAAGATTAGAGGTGGACGTTCAAGTCAGTTCAACTTCTGAGCACTGTCAGCCATATGGGTGCTGAGTACTAGTGAGAGACAGCTAGGCCTCATACCCTGCCTTCAAGGAGCCGACAGTTTATTGAGAAGAATCAAAGGGGAAAGATAATATCACGAGGGATGCATTTTTCTATATATTCTCTCAGTCTGAAGTCTACCCTTCTGAAAGATGATATAACTTCCAGATATACATTCAGTTCAGAATATTTTTCCTATACACCTACTACTATGTGTTAGAAACTGGTACCAGTGCTGGCTATTGGCAATTCATAAATGAATTTTTTTTTTTGTAATTGAGATGTACATGAAGATAGAGAAGAGAAACAAATGTTTACAATACAGCAGGACTAGAAAGATACATGGATCCTGTGAAGAGAAGCACAATTTGTTTTGAGGAATTAGGGGTTATGAGATGTTGCCAGGTGATATATTCAATAAACATTTAGTAAGTGCCCACTATGTGCCAGACCATGGGGGTAAAAAGAGGAATAAGAAATATTTCTTTCCCTGGAGGAGCTCATGATTTGGTGGAACTATGTATTGCGAAGTTCTAAAAATGTCTGGGTTATTTTAAAACAAAATAGGTGGGTTATTTTAAAACAAAAATAAATTAGGATCCTTAACCTTCTGAAAGACATACGACTGGTTTAAGGTTGAAAAAAAAATTCTGTGGGCAAAATAATGAACAATGTACATTTAAAGACTCAGAACTATTAGATGAAAGTTAATTTATTTTACTGAGTTGTATTGTGTTTAAAAATAATTTGAAAACTGAAGTTGAGGAGTTCCCGTTGTGGTGCAGCTGAAACGAATCCGACTAGGAACCATGAGGTTGCCAGTGCGATCTAGCCTAGGATCCTCCATATGCTGCGGGTGTGGCCCTAAAAAGCAAAATAAAAAACAAAAAAACTGAAGCTGAAAAATCACTCACAATGTAATTATGATTTCCATGAGTTAAATTACATTAAGTGGCCTCAAATATTTTCCTTGGATTAAAGTCCAATTTATGACACATTTGTTTATATAATAGTAAAATCACTGATTGGAAAGTGTAAGACTTGGTCAGCTAGTTTTTATCTATTTTATGCTAAATGATTTAAATGTAACTACAATAATTTTCTATAAATATAACAATGTTCAAACACTGATTCATTCACAAAATTGTGGCCTCAGTAAATTTCTATACAATCAAGAGTTGTTGAATTCGTTGAGTACAGAACTTTTTGCAGTTACATAAAGCAGTTTGTTCGCATTTACAAAGAACATATTCACTTCAAGCTCCAAAATTCACAAAGGTTAAGATTGCAAATAATTTCCCCCCAAAACATCTGTTTTGTGGTTGGTTATGAGTAATAAATTGTGGAGAACTTTTCTATACACATCACCAACAGTTGACTTTCTTGTGGAGGCTATTTTTACCTACACAAGTTTTAGTTACTTAGAATTATGTGAGGTTGACTAGAGAACAATATGCCACTTGCAGAGGAAGAAGCGCTTACCAACCTGCCAGCGAAGGGACTTGCTATCCGTGTGGGAGAGACAAATTATTATGTCAACCTTAAGGGTCACTTAAAATTGTTTTAAACTTTCAATATGAAATCTAAGATTGTTGTACTGCAGCATATAAAAAAAATCACATCCTTATGTGTTTAACATACATACCTGGCATTATCTCCAACTCTTTCCTAGCAACACAAAGATCTTAGAAAAAATAAGTCCAGTCACCTCTATCTTCCATATTTTTGTTTTCTAGTGTTAGAGACGCACCTTTTTTTCTTATCACATCACTCCAGAATTAGTCATTAACATGATACATCATGGATATGAAGTTAGCAAGTCTGTGCTGTAAAGGTGAGATAGTAAATGTTTTCGGCTTTTCAGGCTGTGTAGTCCATGTCACAGCTACCACTGAATTCTGCTGGGGTATGAAAATGGCCACAGACCGTAGATAAAGAATGATGGTAACTATGTTTCAGTAAAACCACATGTATGAAAACAGGCAGTGGGCTGCTTTTGGTCCGCAGGCCAGAGTTTGCCAAATCCTGGTTTATACAGTCAGAGCTTTGTTCAGCTTCACTTTCACAGCCCTCTTTGCCTTTTTAAAAAAACTTTTGCATCCTATTCTTCACAAGTTCAGTTTCCGTCTTTGCGAAATGAATCCTCTTGTAGTTCTTTCAAAAAAGAAAGACTTTTGTAACCGCTCTTTAACAGTGAGGAATTCCTGAAGCCCTTTAGTCTAGACTCCTAATCACATTTGATTTGCAAGGATTTTAGGTATTATGTAAAAAAAATTCAAGTTCTAATTATTTTCTTCAGAAAGCCCTACTCTAATACAAAGTTTTATCTACTTCATGCTTAAAACTATTTACTCATGATATAAATTTGGACATGGACTGAAAAGTAATGTGAGAAAATAAAAATAGTTGGTTAGATAGAATGGTAGGATTGGTAGGTGATTCTTTTTTTTTTTTTTTTTCTGGTTATGTGTGTTCAATAAATGATTTTTTTTTTTTTTTGTCTTTTGACTTTTTATGGCCACACCTGTGGCATGTGGAGGTTTCCAGGCTAGGGGTCTAATCGGAGCTGTAGCCGCCGGCCTACACCACAGCCACAGGAATGCCAGATCCGAGCCGCATCTGCGACCTACACCACAGCTCACGGCTACGCCAGATCCTTAACCCACTGAGCGAGGCCAGGGATCAAACTGCAACCTCATGGTTCCTAATTGGATTCGTTTCCACTGCACCATGACAGGAACTCCAATAAATTTTTTTTAAGTTCTTGTCTCAACTGATTCAACTTTCTTTTCCTTAGAGAAAAAAAGATATGTCTAGCTTTCAAGTAAATTGGTACAATATCAGTATCTAAATAGAATGACATTAATTCCCCTTGTAAGTCCCCAGTTTCTCAAAGAATACCTCAGGGAAAGCTCTTGACAGCTCCCTGTAGTTGTATCATCTGGATGACACAAATGCTTTGAATACTGATTCCCAGAAGTGTACACTGGTTCCCTCCCAAGAGACCTGTGTGCCCACCTCATGTGCTGGCAACTGGCATCCTCTTGGCATAGGAGTTGTACTGCACTGTCACAGCCCAGCTTCTATCAGTATCATCTGTGTTGATGATTGAATCTCAAATGTATGTTGATCTTAATGCCCTTGGCAATGGCTCTTTGGAAGAAAAAAAAAAAAGCCTGTTACTAATACTACATCTAGAATCACCTTAATCTTACATTCATAGCCTTTAATGAGTACTATTATAATGTAATACTCTGTATCAGTTATCAATCACGACATAATAAACTACCTCAAAACTTAATGGCTTAAATAAGCAACTCTTTCTTATCTGTCAAGATTCTGTAAGTCTCCTAGGATATTTTTCTGGTTTTGGCTGGTTTTATTTATCTCTTCTGGGCTCACTGATGTGTTTGTGGTCCGCTGGTGGATTGAGTGGCCCCCAGCTGATCTGGGATAGACTCGCTCACATGCCTGGCACTTGGCAGGCTATTAAATGGAACACCTAGGTTCACCTCTGTACTGAATGCTGTGGCATACAACCCAGATTCCCCTCTTCAAGGCCAAGGCACTTGCCCACAGTGACTAGAAGTGCTACCTGCTGACAACTGACTGGTGAATCTCCATTCCAATAATAATTGCCAAAAGCAGCTGCCTAGCCCAAGATCGTACTCCCTCCTTGAGGGCAGCCCTCCTCCAATGACTGGTTGATGCAGACATCCAAGTGCTTGGCCCCTCTGCCTTAACGTGAAACAACTTTGAAGGGTCGTCTCAGTTCCAGAGTTCCCCGAGGGATCAGCTGAGATCTCAGATTCAGCTGTGCTGCAGCCTAACTTTCCAACCTAACAAACCCTACGTTTATTCCTGCCTCACAGTTGTTGCCAACAGCACCCCCAGTAAACTTCCTGCTTGAAAATCTCCACGCCAGAATCCATCTTCTGGGGAACATGACCTAAAGCATCCTCCACGTGGCCATCTTGCGCTCACTCACAAAAGTGGTTTACAGGGGTCTCAACAATAAAAGGAAACTGCAGAGTCTTTTAAGAAATGGTCTCAGCAGAAATTGACAGAACATTGTAAATCAATCATAATAAAAAGTTTAAAAAATAAAATAAAAATATGAAAAAAATGGAAATGGGCTCAGAACTTGCACAGTTCCTTTTCTGTCAAATTATTTTTGTCAAACATATCAGTTATTAAAATCAGTTTGAGGAGTTCCTGTTGTAGCTCAACGGTAACGATCCTGACTAGTATCCATAAGGACGTGGGTTCAATTCCTGGCCTTGCTCAATGGGTTAAGGATCCAGCATTGCTGTGAGCTGTGGTGTAGGTCAGGGATGTGGCTTGGATACTATGTTGCTGTGGCTGTGGTGTAGGCCGGCAGCTGCAGCTCCAGTTCAACCCCTAGCCTGGGAACTTCCATATGCTGCAGGTGCAGCCCTGAAATGACAAAAAAAAAATCAATTTGAATGGGTTAAATAATCTTTTTTTAAGATTTTTATAGTTGATTTAGCGTTCTGTCAATTTCTACCATACAGCAAAGTGACCCAGTCATATATATATATGTATATATGTATATATATACATATATATATATGTTCTTTTTCTCACATTATTCTCCATCATGTTTCATTACAAGTGACTAGATGTAGTTCCCTGTGCTATACAGCAGGATATCATTGTTTATCCACTCCAAATGCAATAGTTTGCATCTATTAACCCAAAACTCCCAGTCCATCCCACTCCCTCCCCTGCCCCCTTGGCAACCACAAGTCTATTCTGTAAGTCCACAAGTTTCTTTTCTGTGGAAAGTTTCATTTGTGCCATATATTAGATTTAGATATAAGTGATATCATCTGGTGTTTGTCTTTCTGACTTACTTCACTTAGCATGAGAGTCTCTCGTTCCATCCATGTTGCTGCAAATGGCATTATTTTGTTCCTTTTGATGGCTTAGTAGTATTCCATTGTGTATATATGCCACATCTTCTTAATCCATTCATCTGTCAATGGGCATTTAGGTTGTTTCCAAGTCTTGGCTATTGTGAATAGTGCTGTAATGTACATAGGGGTGCATGTATCTTTTTCAACAAAAGTTTTGTCCAGATATATGCCCAAGAGTGGGATTGCTGGGTCATGTGATGGTTCTGTATTTTGTTTTCTGAGGGTTAAATAATCTTAATAGGAGTGGTGATGACAACAATGCCTTTTCAATGCTTAGTCTATGCCAGGCATTCTTTTAAGCATTATGTGTATAATAACTTCTTAAATACCATAACTTTATGAGATAAATACTATTGTTATCCTTTTTTACAGCTAAACAAAGAGTAGAGTTTCATCACATATTTCCCAACAAGCTAAATTTACCACATGAAATCTGTGAAATACCTCTGATCCTAAAATGGGGAGGTACAGAACAGATATTCCAACTGGCTGATTTCACTTTGGGGCTTTAAATCACTGAACAACCCTGATGCTAGTGAGAAGCTTCATTAATTTGAGAATTTTATCAAATTATTGAGACTTGGATAAAGGAGGGACTTTAAAAAGACACTCTGGACTTTTTTGGACTTTTCAAATATTGTGGCTTTCCATTCACTTGTGCTCATGGAAGTTTATCATATTTTATTCACTATGGGATTCCTATGCCGAAAGAATTTCAGTTGAAGGATTAGTCTGTTGTTGTCAAACCCCCTGTTGTGCATCTGAGCAGACATTTTAAGCATCAATCCAGCTCATATTTGCAGAGGTGGATTTAGTTACTGATCCTGTGTATTTATGCTGTCTGCCTTTTATTTTAATGATTGCTCTTCTCTAACCTCCCTCTTTATAATCGGAAACTCTTTATTTATGGCTACCCGAATACTACCAAGGCAGCATGGACTTAGCATAGAACTTTAGACAGCCTAGAACTAACTAACCAGCCCCTCATCCCTCTAACTTAACCATTTCTAGAGGAATATGAGAGCAATTGTTGCACCATTTTCAGCCCACTGATTGGCAGGATGGGTGTTTGGTCTGCCTGGCTGGGTGTGTGTGGGGGGGTGGTATTCACTTTCTCCCTCACTACTTGGCACAGACTTTGACAAAGTGGCTGATCTGGTCATGGGAATGCAAGTTGCTATCCTCTCATACTAGAATTTCCAAACAAGCTTCTGGAAAACAAAAAGGACAGCTTAAATACCACACATTTACAGCCTATGCATTTTCACCATCGAGATATTATAAGTGATCTAGACTTGTCTTTGTGGATGCTTGACCTGAAGCACTAACACCTCTTTGTCACTTTTACTGTAGCTAGAATACAACAGATAGGATTCAGGATATAAACACATGTACCTTTTCCCTTAATGAAATAAAATCTCCAAAGTCAGGAGTTCCCGTCGTGGCGCAGTGGTTAACGCATCCGACTAGGAACCATGAGGTTGCGGGTTCGGTCCCTGCCCTTGCTCAGTGGGTTAACGATCCGGCGTTGCCGTGAGCTGTGGTGTAGGTTGCAGACGCGGCTCGGATCCCGCGTTGCTGTGGCTCTGGCGTAGGCCGGTGGCTACAGCTCCGATTCGACCCCTAGCCTGGGAACCTCCATATGCCGCGGGAGCGGCCCAAGAAATAGCAACAACAACAACAACAAAAAGACAAAAAAAAAAAAAAATCTCCAAAGTCATTGTCCATAGTGAGGCACTGTTCAGTTGTGGGGTTTTTTAAAGTGGTCTACAATGCATAATCAGAAACTTTTGGCTTAGAAGGGAGTATGCGATCTACTTCCTCTAAAATGTAGTCATTGACTTTAAAAAATCATAACCATGTCCCTGGGACAATTGGTAAAATCACTTATGAAAGGTGACCGAGCACCAATCAAGTTTGAAAGGTTTCCCAATGAATAGCAGCAAGCCAAATCCGAATATTAATTTTGACTTTATTGTATTTATCACTTGTTGAGCATATTAAATTAACAGAGCTCAATGTTAGGCTTCTTGACCTCAGTATTATTGATATTACTCCTGGAATAAGATTTTCACCCAGGGAAATTATTTTGATTAATTTCTCAGGGGACCAAGGAAAGATTCTCTCTCATTTCTGACTTATAAAGTTACTATTTCCTTCACTTCAGTTGGCAGTGGAAAAGAGAATTCTCTGAAATTGCCAGACCACTCATGCCCTATTTTGTATTACATTTGGCTTTGTCCACTTCCATACGTAGGACAGGATCATAAGCTTTATGACAGAGTTCCTGGAGTCCTTGACTACTCTCCACCGGCCGCTGGGTGTTGTGTGCACCTGACTCAAGGCAAGTCCCACCTCACTAAATATTAGGGCCAAGCTTCTTGAAACAAGAGGACACCAGCATGTTCATTCATACAGTAATGTGCTAAAAATGCTTTTAAATGATTTCTGTCTTTTTAGGGTCGCACCTGCGGCATATGGAGGTTCCCAGGCTAGGGGTCAAGTCGGAGCTGTAGCCACTGGCCTACGCCACAGCCACAGCAACATGGGATCTGAACCACATCTGCAACCTACACCACAGCTCACGGCAACGCTGAATCCTTAACCCACTGAGTGAGACCAGGGATTGAACCTGTGTCTTCATGGATACTAGTCAGATTCGTTTCCACTGAGCCACACAGGAACTCCCTTTGAAATGATTTTTATAGCTGAGTTTAAAATGTGTAGAACTCCTTTTTTTTAGCTGGGTCTATATATGTTTTTGCCTTATATGGCTGAGATGTCAAATAAGAGGTAGAGATTATTTTTTTACTTGGCCCAAATAAGAACAAGTAAAGGCCTTGTTGCAGTCTGTTTTCTTTTCTTTGGTCTTCCCAACTCCACATTAAGACATCCTATTCTAAGAGAATTAAAAGCAAATCATCAGTTAATTGTACCTATATACACAGGTATTTTCTTGTGTTCAAATCCCTTTGAAATTGTCTTCCCTTTAGCTCTTACTTTCTTATTAAGTGTGTTTTTAGTACAAGCCTGAAGTCATCATTAAATTGCCACAGATGGTTCTGCCTTGATCACAATTTTCCTCAGTCAGTCTTTCCCTTGATGTAGCTAACGGCTAGCTTTCTGCTTTGATTTTCCTGAGATTTTGAAAACTAGAAATGCAAATGTCATTTTACACCATAAAATGGACTAAATTTCTTTTCCTCCTCATAATTCCTTGGAGGATCTTTGTTAATATTGGCTTAAGTTGTGTGGCTATTTCTAACCATGTAGCATGTGGATTATTTCCCTGAAATTTGTTTGGTCTGATTTAGTCTTCATGATCAAATGAAAGCATTTATCAAAGTCATTAAAATAAACCCACTTTTCATTCATTCGTTTGTCTAGATATTGCAGACAGATGTGCCTTAGGATCAATATTTCAAGCTACTTCCCTTAACTTTCCACTTTCCAATGCCACTGTAAACCCAAGTGCCAGTAGTCCCTAGTAATAGCCAAATGTCAAAAAAAGGGGGGGGGGGACTTGCAGATGCCAATGCTTATGTTTATAACCAGTTTTCCCAAGTCCGTGTGCAAAATTTTGTTTTATGAGCTGGATGGATAGCGGAATTCCCCTCCAAATCTGTAGACAAAAAGCCACCTCTTAATTCAAACTGCGAGTTCTGTAAGGATGGAGACCTCATTAACCTTGATTATGAACCTTCAAGAGCCAGCATAGTGCTGTGGGCTCTGAGAAGATTCTTGGTGAATTACAGACTGATCACCTGAAAATCACAGGCTGTGAAGAGACTTAATTTGGAATTAAATTATAGAATTTGATTAAATAATATTTTGTACATTCTATGAAATTAAATTTAATCTAAGAGAGATGCTGGAGCCCTTTAAAAACGATCAACACTATGGAAACCATAAATGGAGATAAATATGAAGGCAAACAGTCCAGAAAAATAAAAGGCAATATCAGATTGTTGCTTGAACCACCCCCCACCCCAACACACATACACCGAATATCTGCTCCTCCTTTTTTATTCTTTCCCATTATCTGGAGAAGAGTTAAATTAAAGAAGGAAAATCATATGGGAGGTGATGCTATGCTTATCATTCTTGTTCACCTAATGTGCTTATTATTCTTGTTCGGTGCTGGTTTGCCTTGTTCCTTATAAGTATTTGTATTTGTACATGTGGTAAGCAAATAGTAGGAACAACATAGAATTTAATTATAGCTTAAAACAACATAACTAAATTTCTATTACTCCAACCCCAAACAATTGCAGAAAGTGAGTGAGTCTGGTTAAGGTCCAACTTGAATCGCCTCCTGAGTATTGATGATGTTAAAATAAAGGAAGTAGTTTATGGTAGTTGACTTGATTTTCCTCATCTCTTTAGCAACCCAAGTGAAGCAAGAAGTAATGTCCAATGACAATGTCGCACTTTTGTTCCCTCTCTCTCTACAGATCACCTTCAGGTTCGGATTGACAAAAATTGCCTTTAGGGGCTTCTCAAAATTGGGTGCCCCAAATGTATGCGTTCCTTTGTACCCCTTTGCCGAATTCCTGGTGAAGTGTTTAGAAATAGACTTTTTTTTTCATTTTATAAGTGAGGAAACCAGGCTCAGAGAGGCAAATTAACATGCCTAATGTAACCCAACTCGTCGGTTACACTCAATGCAAATACAATTATGCCATAATCTAGTACCTGAAAAGACTATTATGCATTACATTTAAGTGTAGTTATATTCCTCCATGAGAACCATTTGTAATGGGGGCATTGACGAAATGAGAATTTCGTTAAGCGTGGAGGTAAGCCCATGAAGGATGGAGTTGATAACTTTCTTCATTTTGCATGTGTGTATGTGTCATAGGCCTGTGTGGAGTGACACAGTATCATGAAGGCAAATGGTGCGTAGGTCATAATTGCAGTATTGGGAGCCAATAAAAATAGTTATACCTCCAATAATAATAATTCTTCTCATTTCAGGGGGGTTATTGTAAAATTTACATGCAGTGAATGCACATATTTTAAGTGTACCATTGGATTAACTTTGACGGTTACAAATACCTGTGAAAATACTACATAATTGAGAATATAGAGCATTCCCATCACCTCACAAAGTACCTTTGTTCCCCCTTCCAATCAATTCGAAACCAACCTTAACACAACTACGTTGGGATTTTTATTATAGATTTCTTTTCCCTGTTTTTGTGCTTAATATAAACGGAATCATAAAGGGTTTACTTTTTTGGTTTTCTGGCTTCTTTGACTCAACACACTGTGAGATTCATTTAAATAGTTGTATGTGCCGGTGTTCATTCTTTAAAATCCCTGTCTAGCATTCCACTGGAGGACTCCCACATTCTCAGCATCCCCCACCAGAGTGGTACATTTGTTACAATTGCTAAAGCTATAGTGACACATCATTATCATCCAGAGTCTAAAGTTTATATTAGTTTCACTCTTGGTGTGGTACATTTAAAAAGTTAGGATGAATTTATGATGACATGTATCCACTATTTTAGTATCACACAGAGTAGTTTCACTGCCTTAAAAATCCTCAATGCTCTACCTGTTTATTCCTCCTTCACTCTTAACCCTTGATAACCACTGATCTTTTTACTGTCTCCATAGCTTTGCTTTTTCCAGAATGTCATATAGTTGGAATCAAACAGTAGATACCTTTCCAGATTGGCATCTTCCCCTTAGTAATACGCATTTAAAGTTCATCTGGGAGTTCCCATTGTGGCGCAGCGGAAACGAATCCAACTAACTAGGAACCATGAGGTTGCAGGTTCGATCCCTGGCCTTGCTCAGTAGGTTAAGGATCCAGTGTTGCCATGAGCTGTGGTGTAGGTCACAGACGCGACTCAGATCTGGTGTGGCTGTGGCTATGGTGTAGGCCAGCAGCTGTAGCTCCGACTAGACCCCTAGCCTGGGAACCTCCATGTGCCGCGGGTGCCACCCTAAGAAGAAAAAAGACAAAAAAATTAATTAATTAATTTAAAAAAATAAAGTTCATCTGTTTCTTTTTGTGACATAATTTTTTTTTTCATTTTTTAAAGATTTGTTGAAGTATAGTTGATTTACAATGTTGTGATATTTTCATTTCTTTTTAGCACTGATATTCTGTTGCCTGGATGTACCACAGTCTATTTACCCATTCTCTCTTTTCTTTCTTTTTCTTTTTAACCATTTCTTTAAAGAAATTTTAAAATTTCAATTTTAATGCAGGACATTATTTTTTCCTCTTGTGTAGTTAGTGCTTTTTGTGTCTGATACAATAAATCTCCACCTACCCCTTAAGTTTGCAAATATATTCTATGTGTTCTTCTAAAAAATGTATAAATTTAGCTTTTACTTTTTTCGTTTTTTTTTGTTGTTGTTGTTGTTGTTGCGGTTTTGTTTTGTTTTTTAGGGCCGCACTTGTGGCACATGGAAGTTCCCAGGCTAGGGGTCTAATCAGAGCTGCAGCTGCCAGTCAGTTGCCATAGCCACAGCAATGCAGGATCCGAGCCACGTCTGTGACCTACACCACAGCTTGCAGCAATGCCAGATCCTTAACCAACTAGTGAGGCCAGGGATCAAACCCACAACCTCATGGATACTAGTCAGGTTCATTACCACTGAGCCCACAACAGGAACGCCCAGCTTTTACATTTTGATCCAAATCAATAAGAAATTAATTTTCAAAGTGTATGGTAAACAATCATTTGTTTTCCTTTATTTGTTTAATAATTCTAGCACTGTATATTAGAAGTATGTTAGTTTCCCATTCACTTCCTTGTCCTGTTTGCAAAGACTCTTTGAATATGTTTAAGTTAATTTCTGTACCCTCTACTATTTTCCATTGATCTGTATGTCTATCCTTATGTCAGTGCCATGCTGTATTGATTACCATAGCTTTATTGCAAGTGTTGAAATCAGATGCTATGACTTTTCCAACTTTATTCTTTTTCAAAATTGTTTTGTCTGTTACAGATATTTTCCATTCCCATAATAGTCAGCCAGTTAACTCCACCGAAAAAAGTTTTTTAAAATAGGGATTTTGAATGGATGAATTGGGAGAGAATTAATGTCTTAATACTGGGTCTTCAAATTTATTTATTTAAGCCTTCTTTAATGTCTCTTGGCAATGTTTTATACTTTCCAGTATAAAGGGCTTGACTTTATTTTATTAAATTCAGTCCTAAGTATTTTTGATGCTGTTGTAAATAGTAGTATTTTTAAATTGTACTTTCCATATGTTTTCTGCTAGTATATAGGAATACAACTTATTTCTATAGATTGAACAATGGATTCTTCAATATTACTTGTTACAAGTAACAGTATTACTTGTTAGTTCCAGTAGTTTTCTTAGGAGAGTATATTCCTTAGTATTTTTATGTAAATAATCATGTCACCTGTGAACAAAGCAATTTTACTTATTATTTTTCTATCAATACCTTTATTCCTCTTTTTTGCTTTACTGCATGCGCTGGGTCCTCTAGACCACTGTAAATAGAACTGGTAAAAGTCAATATTCTTACCTTGTTCTTGATCTTAGGGGAAAAAAAGTTCTATATTTCATTGTTAAATGTGATGTTATCTATCACTGTTTAGCAAACTAACACAAAACTCAGTGGCTAAAAACCACACTAATTTATTATTTCTCACAAACCTGAAGCCTAGGTGCTTGCTTTGCTAGTCTTCCCTGGGCTGACTCATATGGGGGCATTCAGCGTGATATGCACTTGGGAGCTTGGCTCAACTAGGGTGCTAGAGCAGTAGGCATTTCTTCATGAACTCTCAGGGCCTTTCTCTGCACATGGTCTCTTGTCTTTCAGTAATTTGGTAATGCTTCCTTACATGGCTATGAGAGCATTTCAAGTGAGCAAAAATGGAAGCTGTGGGGCTTCTTAAAGCTTAGGCCCAGAAGTCACACAGGGACACTTCTGCCATATATATTGGTCAACAGAAGCCACAGTGCCAGCCTAAATTCAAGGAGAGAGAAAACAGGCCCCAGGACTTTGGGGGAGGAATAATGTGCATTTAAATGAATGTGAGGAATTGTTGGTGGCCAACTTTATATCTATCTCTGGTTTGGGGGTAGATGTCATTGATCTTACAGGGAAATCCCCTGGATTCCCTGTTTGCTGAAAATTTTTATCATGAGAGAATGTTGCGTTTAATGAAATAATTTTGCTACACCTGTTGAAATGATCGTACAGTTTCTCTCATTTATTCTGTTAATGTCCTGGATTATACCTAATGATGTTCAAATACTAGAGCAACTTTAATAGTTGCTCTTTATTAGGAAACTACTGTATATCAAGAACTTCATATGCATTATTAACTCTCATTTTTCCTGAGTATAGACATTATATCCCCTATTATATACATAAGAATATTGAGTTTCGGTGTTGACATTCCTTGCCCAGAGACACTCAGCTGGTAAGTGGCAAATCCAGTACTCAAATGTAGGTCAGCTAATTCCAAAATCAGCATCTTCCTCCTATATTCTGGTAGCGGTTTGCTTAAAAAGTAGGTGGAGGACAATTTTTCTAGTTTCATAGTTATGATATGTATTTATGTTTAGGTCTGTCCTTTGAACTTCTTGAAATTTGTTCATTATTTGTGGACCTAGTGTTGCTCACTTTAGCATTTGACAGTCCACACTTGTTAATCAAACACTGAAACTCAAAATATTAAGAAAAATTGGAAATGACTGAAGCTGAAAGATTTCAGCTTGCCTTTCAGACTCAAGTCACATTACAGTGGCTGAATAAGTCCAGAAATGTGTAAACAAAAATTACATTACAGAACATTCAACCTCATATTCTATTGCTACTGACTCCCAAATGTGATTAGCTAGGATAAGAACACTCAAAATAGTATATTATATTTCCCTCAAACACAGCAAATGATCTTAGCTATGACCAAAATCCCAAATTATGGTGAACCTATAACTCAAAAATTGTGGCTCTTCCTACACTACTACTCTATTTAAAAATATACTCATGAAAATTGTCTTTTGTGATATAGCATTAGGGGGAATAATATTCTGTCTTTGGTCATATTGAGTAAATTTAGTTATATTGAGCCATATTGAGAAGTGATCTGAAGTCAATCAGAATTTCCCCACTGCAAAAGATGCATTTTTTGTAAGTCATAACACAGTAATCCTTTCTGGTGTAAGTTATAAAGCTCTGTCTCTATCACTATGTTAGTCAGTGTCTGTAAATAACAGACTCATGAATAGAAGCCTTTACCATGAATCATACTTAAAAACAATGCTCAGATACCTAAAACTCAGATACTAAAACATTTCACGTCCAACAGTCTTTCACTGTGCAATGGCCATCTCTTAGTTAAAATATTTCTTTATATTGCATCTCTATACTGTTGTGAATTTGTGGTTCCAAAGAAAGGCACTGGGCCAGTATCGAAGGATGGCCTTATGTAAGAGACATCACCAGTGGTATAATGTGAGGAAACATATGTTCTTCTGTCCAGAATTATTTCTGCGACACACCCCTTCCTGCTTATAATTCACCCATTTGGATTGGCAATCTCTTTTAAAGTGCAAACAACCTGGAGTTCCTGCTGTGGTGCAGACAGGGATCCAGCCTTGTCTCTGTGGCAGCTCAGGTTGATGCAGAGGCATGGATTCGATCCCCAGCCCCACGCAGTAGGTTAAGAATCTGAAGTTGCCACAGTTGTGGCTGAGATTTGATCTCTGGACTAGGAACTTCCATATGCTGCAGGTGCAGCCGGAAAAAAAAGGAAACGGGTCAACCTATTAATCAAATGATAAACCCAAGTAACAATTTCTTTTATTTTCTTTCTTTCTTTCTTTCTTTCTTTTTTTTTTGTTTTTGTTTTGTTTTGTTTTGTTGTTGTTGTTGTTGTTGTTTTAAGGCTGCACCCGCAGCATATGGAGGTTCCCAGGCTAGGGGTCCAAACGGAGCTGTAGCTGCTGGCCAACATGGGATCCGAGCCACATCTGCAATCTACACCACAGCTCACGGCAATGCAGGATCCTTAACCCATTGAGCAAGGCCAGGGATAGAACCCTTGTCCTCATGGATACTAGTCAGGTTCGTTAACTACTGAGCCATGACGGGAACTCCTCAAGTAACAATTTCTAAGATACACATAGTGCTCTAAATTTTGTAAAGAATAACTGTACTTTAGAAAGTTTAGTTGGGGAATTATTTCCACCTCCTTTAACTTACTTCATCGTCATCAAGACAATATGACCTAAGCGATTATAGTAGTAAGAGTAGTAGTGGCAGTACTAATAGTGATATTAATGATAAAACCCTTATATAGCACATATTATGTGCCAGATCTTGTGTTTTAAGCACTTTACATATATTAACTCATTTGATCGTCGCATCAGCCTTGCATGGAACCTTCTATTTATATTGCCATTTTTAAAGATGATAAAGCCAAGTCATGGGAAATCGAGGCACCTTGCCCAGGGTCACAGGTCTGGTGAGCAGTGAGTCAGGATTCAAATCCTGGCAATCTGTTCCTAAGGGCCTGTGCTCTTAACCCCTTGCCCAAGACCATTTATTGTTTTCATTTACTTAGGAATTATTTCCTAGTGAACACTGTATGCCAGATGCTCTTCAGGGCCTTGGAGATATAGTGACGAACAGACAGGTTTGGTCTCTCTTCATTCTAGAAGGGAGAGACACAGTAAATAGACATTTCGGTTAGTAACAAGTTACGTAAGAAAAATGAAGATTGCGTGAAAGACAGTGGTGGAGGTGAAGCTGTTTTTGCCCAGGATCTAGGAAGGCCATTCTGAGAAGACACGAGCTGAGAATGAACAAGAAGAAAGAAGCAGCCATGTGTAGGACAGAGTTCATCAGCAAGTAAGAAGAGCAATAGCTTTAAGGGGGAATGACTTTGAATAGAGAAGAAGCGAGTGTGAATTAGCTAGAATGTGAGAATTGAGAGGGCGAATATCAGAACAAGAGATGGGAGATGTCCAAGGGGCTTGTTTACATAGAAGGACGGAGGGTTTTGCTCTGAGTGAACTGAGAAGTCACGGAAGGCTTTTAGCAGAGGAGCCTCATGATCTGATGTAAATTAAAAATAGCTAGAGCCGGCTGCTTTGTGGAGAAAGAATTTCGTTGGATTAAAAGTGGAGGCAGAGGAGTTCCCGTTGTGGCGCAGTGGTTAACGAATCCGACTAGGAACCACGAGGTTGCGGGTTCGGTCGCTGCCCTTGCTCAGTGGGTTAACGATCCGGCGTTGCCGTGAGCTGTGGTGTAGGTTGCAGACGCGGCTCGGATCCCGCGTTGCTGTGGCTCTGGCGTAGGCCGGTGGCTACAGCTCTGATTCAACCCCTAGCCTGGGAACCTCCATATGCCGCGGGAGCGGCCCAAAGAAATAGCAAAAAGACAAAAAAAAAAAAAAAAAGTGGAGGCAGAAAGACCAGTGAGGAGAATATAGCAGTGGTTCACGAGAGAGTCGATGAAGGCATGGTGTAGAGAAGTGGCAGGAGAGTGCTGGGAAGTAAGTGGACCGGGGGCCTGTTGTGAATTCATAGCTAGTGAGGTGAAAACCTAGATGAAAACTTAAGTTGTTGTGATTCTAAATTTATGCATGTATTATCTGCCCCCCCAAAAGCTAGTTTCAATTCTAGTAGCAGGGAGTGAATATTTTCATTGTGGGAAGGGGGAAGAAGAAGGGAGTGTGAAGGGTGAAAGATACAGGTTGGCACAATTAGGGGCTCGAGGCAGACAAAGGTCTCTGGATTTAGGGGCGCGAACATTTAATACTATATAATAGCAGAAGATCAATTTAGCCTAGAAACTCTGCTTATTATAGAACAAGGCCAGGTAGACTTTATCCTCCCAACGGACACCTCCTCAAATTGACAAGCTTTATGGAATTCAATCAACTGAATTAAATTTTTCCTCTGCTTCTTTAGCACAGAGTGATTTAGCAGAGTTCTGCCATTTTCCTTTCAAACAGGGCTGCATATAAGCAAAGCATACGTCTCCTGTGCACTCTAGCCAGTCTAGTGTGCTGTGAAAGCCTGATAAATGTTCGATCACTCTAATGACCTAAGACTTCTTCCTGGATGTCCTTAGGCTTTTCTCTGGGGTGTAAAGACTTCATTATTCTGGGAAGCAGTAACAGTAATGGTTTGGTCAATTAGTGTAAGTATGAGCTGTGACTAGATCCAAGTGATGAAACTGTAGTTTTAAGCATTTGGGATGTAACGCACAATATATCTAAAACCTCTTTCATAGATTAAATCCAGTTACAGCCAATATTTCATCAAACTGCACTTAACAAAGCTTGCCAAGACTCGTAGGATCACTCTCTGTCAACCTTGTTTCTTCTTTGCTTCCCTTCTCTTGTCAAAACCTGTTCTAAGGAACTAAAGATTTGAAAGTCTTTTGCAGAACTATAAATGTCTAATAAGGTTTCGGGTATTTGCTCTTCCAGGGACATTCTCATTGTAATAGGAAAACAAGAAATCCTAAGCCAAAAGAATGAATTTCACCATCAATGACATGGGCAGAACAAATAAATTAAATGCCTACTGTATTCATCAGGGTTCTCCAGAGAAACAGAACCAATGAGGTGTGTGTGTGTGTGTGTGTGTGTACACATATAGAAAGAGATTTGTTTTAAGGAATTGCTTGTGTGATTATGGAGGCTGGCAAGTATACACCTGCAGTGTGGGTTGGCAGTCTGGATACCCAGGAGAGCCGATGCTGCAATTCCAGTCTGAAGGCACTCTGCTGGAAATTTCCTCTTGCTCAAGAAGGCTGGTCTTCTTGTACAATTCAGACCTTGAAACGACTGAATGAAGCCCATCCACATTATGGAGGTCAGTCGGCTTTACCCCAAATTCACCAATTTCAATGATAATCTCATCCAAAAGCATCCTCCAAGTTGACACATATAATTAACAGATGCAAACTGTTACATTGGAATGGTTGGGCAATGGAGTCCTGTTGTACAGCACAGGGAACTGGGTCACTTGGCTGTACAACAGAAATTGAAGAAACATTGTAAATCAAATATACTTTAGTAAAAAATTTAAAAATTAAAAATAAAACAACGTAAAAACTAACATCTCATAGACCTTTGATAAGAACTATTACAAAGACGGTTCTACAGACAGTTCCTGACTTATGATGGTGTGACTTTATGCTGGTGCAAAAGGGATACACATTCAGTAGAAATTATACTTTGAACTTTAAATGTTGATCTTTTCCCAGGCTAGTGATATGGAGTAGGATTCTCTCTTGTGATGCTGGGCATAGCCAGTGAATCACAGCTCCCAATCAGTCACTCGATCATGAAGCGAAACAATTGATACATTTACAGCCATTCTGTACCCAGACAACTATTCTGCTTTACACTTTCAGTACAGTATTCGATAAACCACATGAGATATTCAACACTTCATTACAGAATAGACTGTGTTAGATGATTTTGCCCAAGCATAAGCTAATACAAGTGTTCTGAGCACATTTAAATTAGGCTAGGCTAAGCTGTAGTGTTCAGTAGGTTAGGTGTATTAAGTGCGTTTTCGACTTAGGATATTTTCGACTTCTGGTGGGTTTATCAGGACGTAATCCCACTGCAAGGAAGCTCTGTATTTGTTTACTTCTTATGTGATTCGCGTCCGCCATTATATTTGATCCTCCTTGTTTGTAGTTCTGTTCAAACCGAAGATATCACATACATAGCGTCATATTTGAAATACCATTTTGTCTCCTATTTGCATATAGATATGATAAAGAATATATCAGAAATGATTGGCCATGTCCAATTTGGTAAATGTCTAAATTGAGCCCTCATTATATGCTCAGATTGTGGGAGAAATGAAAAATAAGTAAGACATAGTCTTTATTGTCACACGCAAGGCAGAACATTAATACTCTTATTTTAAAAAGGAAAAGCACAGTAAAGGGGGATTCAAAGAAGGGAAACACGTCATTGCAATGAGCGAATATACCCATTCCTTCCTTCTTACCTTTAATAAATATTTGGGGAGTTCCCGTCGTGGCGCAGTGGTTAACGAATCCGACTAGGAACCATGAGGTTGCGGGTTCGGTCCCTGCCCTTGCTCAGTGGGTTAACGATCTGGCGTTGCCGTGAGCTGTGGTGTAGGTTGCAGATGCGGCTCGGATCCCGCGTTGCTGTGGCTCTGGCGTAGGCCGGTGTCTACAGCTCCGATTCGACCCCTAGCCTGGGAACCTCCATATGCCGCGGAAGCGGCCCAAGAGATAGCAACAACAACAACAACAACAAAAGACAAAAGACAAAAATAAAATAAAATAAAATAAAATAAAATAAATATTTCACAAGTTCTAATCTAGGTTAACCACTATTGTACATTCTAGAGATAGAGAAGTAAAAAAGTAGTAAAAAAGAAATGAACTCCCTGCCCTCACAGAATTTAGTTTCTAGCGATGGAGACAGACACCAAACATGAAAACAAGTAAGTAGGGCGGCTTCCGGTCCTGATAGTATTTCAGATAATGACAAGTGAAATGAAAAAATTAAATGGAGCAATGAGAGAGGATGTGACCAGGGTTGCTATTTAAGTTACAGTGTTCAGGCCTGTCCTTCCACAGAGCTGCAGGCATTGAGCTGACACCTGAGTGAGGAGGAGTTATCCATACCCATGTCAAGGGGAAAGGCGTTCCAGTCAGGGGGAATGGCAAATGCAAAGCTTTTGAGGATGAAATGAGTTTGTGGTATTCAGGGAAATCTTCATGAGAGATGCCATTTGTGAGGGAACCTAAAGGAGAGGTAGGATTTTTGCAAATAAAGACTGGGACAGATAAAGAAGTGCTGATTTAGAATACAAAATTTTCAATAGAGAGTACTGGTTATTTATGAATGTGGCCTTGTAATATTAATTTGAGTCAGATGAGCCCCAATATATTCTAATATTTTATGTCATAAGTGCTTTTATTTCCTTTCCATTTTGCACAAGTAATGAGCAATTAAATACATTTTGCAATATCTGTCTGAATGTTAGACTCATCTATCTGAACCCATGAAAAAGTGGCATGAAGTGGCAGGGGACTATCCAAGCACATACAAAGTAATGGAAAGTACTCTTTCCTCAAAGACCTTTGCTCTCTAATTTCACAATGGGATTAATATGAATTAAATAGCCCTCGTTATATGTTTCAGTAGAGATATGTCTATGGGCCATTCACATTGAAGTGAGAATAAATTTAATCTGGTAATTGAAAATTTTCTATGTATACCAGTACAGTCTCAAGAAATCAGAAGGAGACTGAAAAGTTGGCTCATCTAAGCAACTCCTGATGCTTTTGTCCCCATCAAGTGATTGCTTACCTTATCTTGAGCACAACTAATGACCTTTCTGAAGCATCCTCATTCCATCATTTGCCAGCTTTGATGAAATCATCATCCTTGTAGCCCCTATCCATTGGTCTCGTATCTATACCTATATCAGTCAGAGAGAATTCTTACTCTTAGAGATAATAGAATATCTTATAGATAAAAAGAATCCACTCTAGCTAGCTTAAGCAAAAAGGGATTTTTTTCCACAGGTTGCTAGATAACTCACAGAATGTCTAGAAGTGTAAGGGACTCAACCTTTGATACTGAACAGCCAGTAATAACACAGCCAAGTTGAATGTCCAACCCTACCTTGGAGCTGCTCTACCAGAACTTCCACTAACACCACTGCCTATCACTCAGCACCTATGATTTTTTGGGCAACAAAGGGTAGAACCTCTGCCATAGTTTCCATAGAGGATTCTCCCTCTTTATTCACAGCCACTATCTCCCTCTCAAATTTAAGAGTCAAGTACATCTGGCTGGTGAAGCCAAGATCACATGCAGAAACTTAGATGCAAGAGCATCTGTAAAATGTAGTTTTATGACTATAAGACTTACTTAGTACAGGAAGGTATGGTAGAGGAGGATTAGAAGAGATCTTGAGTGAGCCAATTTGCAGTATTTTACATATGTCTTCTCTGAGCTTTCTTGAGATTAAATATCTCTAGTTCCTTTAAATGCTAGATGATGTTGAGGCTTTGAGCCTGTTCACCATCCTGGTACTTCTCCTCTGAGCATATCCCAGTATAGATTCTTCAAAATGTCAAAGCAAGAACTGGAGACATTTTTTGGATATCTTTTGACCTGTGCAAAATTAGGTGGACCTATTGCCTATTCTAAAATACCAAATACCTATTAATATAACCTCATAATGCTAGCGATTCATGGAACCTATTGAGTAAGACAGCAAGGCTTTTTTACATGTCCCCCACTTTTTAAAGGCATCACCATAAATAAAACTGCACTACTGTACTTAGTAGAGCTTGCTTTGTACACGAAAGCAGGACATTGGAATGTGTCACTATTAAATTTTATCTTCTTAAAATCAGAATCCAAAACCAAGAGACAATAGAGATGAGATGGGCAAAATCTATCTTCCATATAATAAGTCATTATTCCTACTGGCTTTGTATCTACTAATGGTTAGGTAAGCAATGTCAACTATGTTCTCTCTCAGTTCATTAATATAAATGATTAATATGACAAGGCATGAGATAGCGACTCATTAGAGATGTGTGTGTTATTATTGACCTATTAGTTAGGGCAAAGACAATTTAACCCAATGTGTATCAATACAATTGTCTGGTCCCAATTTATCCCTCTTATGCATAGTATGCAAGGAAAGCCTTTGTAAAAATGCCTCATAGAAATCCAGTTACATTGTTTTCACAGAATACCCTTGATCTGTCAGTCTGTCAAAATTCAACATAACCTATCTCATCACCTCATTCTATAACAGATCCGTTTCTTAATTTCCCTATTTCTGACAAAGAGGCCCTTTCTCCTTCAGCCACCCAGGATTGAAAATTAAACCATTTCTGATACCTCCACCTCCCTCTCCCTGTGATCAATTAATCACTAAGCCAGTTGTCTGCTCTTCATTGTAATACTCTGGAACTCTTATGTCTCCATTTTCCATTTTCACTGCCCTAATCCAGGCCCTCATCACTTCAGACATGGACCATTGCAAAAGTTTAACTGATTTCCCTCATTCTTTTATGTGGCAACAGTGTGAAGAATGGCTCTTTTATCCTTGTCACTCCTATTATAATGCGTTCACCCATTTCCTTTGTACACATTTGTTAGACATTGAGGGTGTGCTGTTTCTTATCTCT
This sequence comes from Sus scrofa, assembly GCF_054392235.1. Taxonomy (NCBI): domain Eukaryota; kingdom Metazoa; phylum Chordata; class Mammalia; order Artiodactyla; family Suidae; genus Sus; species Sus scrofa. The sequence continues at coordinate 123,517,137 of NC_139401.1, forward strand.
CCCAACCCCTTTGGAAGCCACTTGAAGGCAAAGATTATAGTGTCAACTCCCTCCATTGTTCACACAAATATTATACAAATACTGTTTAATAACCATATAGTACACAAATATGGTAAATGGCTGTTAACTACAGATCAAATCCATTGAATCAATTCACTTATTTCACTTATTCTCTTATTTCATACTTATTAGAAGTAGAGGCATGCAATGTTCTTGTAGTACCTAGTTAAGTGAAGATAATTATATGCAGCTTTTTAGAACCAAGAACAGTACATTGAATTCATCTGGGTGGTCTTGAGGTAAAGTATTAGAAATTTGTCATTTGAGAATCTTCCAAATGTATAGGATGCTACTCCAAGCAGAAATTTATTGGCAGACAAAATGTCCCAAGTTTGATGCTTCACTAGCAGCGTTAGGCTGAATGGTATTTGGCAGCAAAATCCATCCAGAGATCTCCAGAGGCTCATTAAAACCAGATAACGCTGAAGCATAGCAAAATGGTTTCCGTTTGGACCATGGTGCCAACTTAATAGCTATAGGAAAAAATAAAATGATTAAGTAGTTTCTTGTAAGGACATTCATCTAACTAGGCAGTTCTTAAAAACAGTCAATGTGTGTATACTTGTTAGGTCAATGGAGTTGACCTAACTTCTTTGAACTATATGACCTAAACACAAGTGACAGGAGAACTGGCCTGATACCATGCCATGTATGTGCTAGAAGAGTAAAAAACAAATTATGTGACTTTAAAGTTGAAGTGCTAGTATATAAATATAGCTTGTGTGACATAAAAAAATGAGAATAGGGAGTTCCTGCCATGGTACAGTGGGTTAATGATTCAGCTTGTCTCTGTGCAGGTGCTGGTTCGATCCCCAGCCCAGTGCAGTGGGTTAAGGATCCGGGGTTGCCACAGCTATAGTGTAGGTCACAGCTGTGGCTTGAATTCGATCCTTGGCCCAGAAACTTCCATACGCTATGGATATGGCCATAAGGGGAAAAAAAAGTGAGAATAGTGACTCTATGGGAGAACCACTTACTGATGGGCACATAGCTCTGTGGTTCCCAATCCTGTATATGATATACATTTATTTCAAATCTCAAAGCAAGTACAAATATTTTTCTAGTCACTAATGTAAATCATTGTCATTCTAGAGCATTTGGAAAATATGTAAGCACACAAGGAAAATGAAATTCACCTGGAATCCTGCTACTCAGTTATGATTCCTGTTACCATTTGGTGAAACTATGTAATTTTAGTATATTTTTATAAATAGGTATCTATATTGTAAATATTGTCAAAAGATACATTTTCTTTTTTTAAGAAAATTTGTTGAAGTATAGTTGACTTACAATGTTGTGTTAGTTTCAGGTGTACAGCAAAGTGAATGGGTTATACACATGCATATATCCATTTCTTTTCAGATTCTTTTCCCATATAGGTTATTACACAGTATCAAGTAGAGTTCCCTGTGATATACAGTAGGCCCTTGTTGGTTATCTGTTTTACGTATGGTCATGTGTTTTTGTTTTGTTTTGTTTTGTTTTGTTTTCCTTTTTGGCCACTGTGTGGAATACAGAGGTCCCCGGCCAGGGATCAGATCTGAGCCACAGTTGCAGCCTATACCACAGCTGAGGCAATGCTGGATCCTTAACCCACTGTGCAGGGCCAGGGACCAAACCTGTGTCCCAGGTTCCAGACATGCCGCTGAGTCCATTGTGCCATAGTGGGAACTCCGGTAGTGTGTATATGTTAGTCCCAAACTCCTAATTTATCCCTCCTTGCCCCTTACGTTTCACCTCTGGTCACCATACATTTGATTTTGAAATATGTGAGTCTGTTTCTGTTTTGTAAATAAGTTCCAAAAGAAATATTTTCCACAGTCAAAATCATATTTCATTTTCTTGTGTCATTGATGCTGCCTAATTGATGTCCATACATCTATTCTTGCTGATTTAATTTTTTGTTAATTTTTTTATTAGTGCTCTAACAGGGAAAGTCAAGAACATACACATTGTCAAGACAAATGTATGATGTTTGTTTGGAAATTTTGCCAGCTATTGTGAAGCTCCTTTTTTTTTTTTTTTTTTTCATGGTTTTATTTTATTTTTTTTTTATTTTTTTATTTATTTTTTTAATTTATTTTTTTTATTTTATTTTCCCACTGTACAGCAAGGGGGTCAGGTTATCCTTTGCACAGCAAAGGAAACCAAAAAGAAAACAAAAAGACAACTTACAGAATGGGAGAAAATAGTTTCAAATGATGCAACTGACAAGGGCTTAATCTCTAGAATATATAAGCAACTTATACAACTCAACAGAAGCTCCTTTTTAAGAGAGCTCACTGAAGGCATTGTAACCTCCAACAAAATATGAAGCACTTTGGTAGCTGTCAACAAATGTCAAGGAGGCCCTTGTAAAGATGACTGCAAGGGTCTTCTTGGAAGCTTGGACATTAGAAAGACTGTTTGGGAGTCAGGAAATCTAAGCTCTAATTTTGACTCTGCTGCTAAATCACCACTAACCTCATTTTCCTATCTAGGTACAGAACTAAGGAGGTATTAGGGAAGGGAGAATATTTGAAATAATCCAAAAGCTCATCAAAAGCCTATTCTGATTGAGACAGAAGGTACAGGTGCTCAATGTACTACATATTAGATGTTGAATGATTTAACAACATAGCCAGCTCAAAAAGTTCAGGATACTAAGCAGTTATAGCTAAGCAGTAAATTAACTGGAAATGTGGGAAATGGTAAAAGAGAAAAAAAAAATCGTATTGGCCCTTCTAAAAATTATCTTCAGTGAAAAACACAACATAAATGCCTCCTTTATAGCTATAAATCCTTGCAAATAGTCATTAGATAATTCTAGGTCACTGATTTGCTGCAGTTGGAGCTTGATCCCCTATTGGCCCCTTGCTATCATAATTTTCCTTTCTTTGCCTATTTTTCTTCTTTCTAATCTCATAGCAGTGGATCAACACAGGCCCATGGTAAACACCAAGGGCAGTCTCAAGTCAAGTAGTTCATTTTATTAAGGTTCTGAATTATATCATGTGCCCAGTTCATATTCTTATTAAAGTAATTATGGTTAATCTTTCTGGAACTACATCTGCTGTTAATTCCTTTTTAAATGATTGTTATGTGCATTAATATGGTTTAACAATGAGACAGCTTGCTTTTGTTTGGGGGGGCTCAATTTTATTGACTCAAAGTTAGAGAACGACATTAACTATTTGACTCTTCCAGACCTCCCAGCTGCCAGACTAGGTTATAAATGATACAAAGGACGGAGCTCTGACAGGGTCTCACCATGATAAAGTGCCGGGGCCAGAGACAGGCAAAATCACCTAAGAATCTCAAATCCTGCTCACAGATACCTCTGAGTTTTTGACACTCATCACATCCACATACCCAGAATAAGAAAGAGAAGCTCCACTTTTCAGCCACCGCCCTTGTTCCATGCACTGCTCCTGAGCTCAGCTTCCTTAGACTTGGTTTCTCTTCCCTTCATTCAGACCATTTCTTGGGTTTGCTTTGACCTCTTTGAACATAATGGCAGCAAGGAGTCTTTGAGGGATGGGAAGAGATGAGCACACTCCAGGGGAACCTGAGATCTTGCCTGCGAAGTTCATTGCCCTGCTATTCCCTGTTACTAGCCTAGAAACCGGTCGAATGGGATTGAGCGTCAGGTGAAGGGAGGACTCAGAGAGAGGAATGCAGCAAGTGTCTTTTCTCTCTCTCAGGAATCTGTGGGGGCCTCCCTCTGAAAGATACACTGAAATATGAGGGAAGTGACAAAGCACTGTCACCTGTGATTTGAAGTTTGGCAGCAGGAGAACAGACTGAATGGCAAGTAAACCTTCCTCACGGACACTTAGCTCCACATACCATTTATTCCCGAAGCACAACCATAAACACCAGCCGAGGACTTTATAGAAAAGAGGACCAAGGACTTTACATGGATGTAGTGGCCAATGTGTAGTATCTCAAGGGAATAAGGCAGCATGATAAGGGAGAAGGGCGTTTAGAGAATCAGCCAAAAGCTCTATCTTCTTTTGTTTTAAGTGTTCTGCTCACACCCATGAAAGATTTTCCAGGACAGCTCTTTGCAGAGCCTTGGGAAAAATGAACATTGAAGTTTCTGCCTAATGGTGGAAAGCAGAGCGTTAACGAGATGACTGCTAAGGCGTGTCTTCCATCTCTCTTGGTCACACAACCCTAGGAGTGAAACAAAAACTCCCAAACAGGGCTGGCATTCAGCTAGTACATTCCTGTACAGGCTTACCTGTTGTTTGCATCTGTTCTAATGGACCAGTGCCCATTTAGATTATAGTACTTCTATACTGTAAGTATAGAAGGGTGTGGGTTTTTTTTCTTTAAATAGGTGTTATTGGATTATAGTTGACTTACAATGTTGTGTTGGTTTCAGGTGTACAACAGAGTGAATCAGCCATACATATACATATATCCATTCTTTTTCAGATCCTTTCCCATACAGGCTATCGCCGAGTATTGAATTCATTTCCCCAAGCACTACGGTAGGTCCTTGTTACCGATCATTTTGTACATAGTAGTGTATATGTGCCAACCCCAACCTCCTAATCCATTCCCTCCCCTTATAAAGGGGATTTCTGCAGCAAAGTGTCCTCTCCTGACTGTGCCTGAGACACACTGCTCTTGGGTAGGAAGGCCTCTTCCAGACGGTCGCTGGAGAATCCATGTGAAGGAAACCGCCCTATTTTACAGTGGACAGCCCAATGCTGCCAGCTCCTTAAGGGCTGACAAAATTACTAAGCCGGGGAAGACTTGGGGAATGTTGAGTTAAAGATAATGTTAAGTTAGAACATATAAGTTAAAAGAACAAACAAGTAACAGCAGCTTTAGAACCCCCAGGAGGAGCACATGCAGCCCTCGTCATCCCCTCTCTCCTCCCTTGTCACTGACTGAATGGAGTTCTTGTGGCTGCTCATCTCCACCAAAACCAGGCCGTCTCAGGAGCTCTAGCTATTCCAAAAGCCATGCAGCCAAAAGAAGTCTAGGAAACCTCAAGTAGCCGCAGGGACATTCCAGATGGGTTCCCCTGAACAGCACCTACAGTGGGGGGAGCGGCGGAAGCAACAGCTGTACAAAGAGGTCAGCAGTGACATCACTAAGGTCTCCAAACCCCAGGGTGAGACCCACATCCTACCTGGTTCCCTGAGATTTGGAAGCATTTGGGGCCTCTGATCACGTGGCCATAACTAGTTTCCTGCTGCCTTTGCAGTCCAGCCTGTGGTTATTGGGTGAGGAGGAGAGCAGCAGAGAACAATGTCAACACCACTCATTCACCTGTTCAGTCTGAGGGCTGAGTGTGAGAAAAGTAGCCTGAAAAGGCAAACATTCTGATTCTAAAATAGGAAATTAAGTCCATTCCTGGAGGCAAGTATAGGCGGATCCTACAGTTGACGATTCCTGCACATCATCTCCTGGTATATGTGCAGCCCTGCGGAGAGGCGGAAAGGCAGGCTGTAATAACCAAACTTCTTTTATAGTTTGATACGCTGTTGTCCAGCCATGAAGACCTGGTTCAAAATGTACACAAAGCTCAGAGAGATGAGTGCCTTACAAAGTGGGCTATATCATGGTATCATGAGCATTGCACAGATTTTGGAGCCAAGTAAACCTGGGTTCAGATACCAGATCTGCCATTGAACACATATTCTGTAACTTCAATCAGTGTGGTCTTGGTTTCCTCATTTGTCGAAGGGGCTACTACTGGCACCTATTTACTAAGGTTTAATGGCGATTAACTAGAATACTGTGGATGAAGCCCCTAGCGCAAGGGTCTGACTCATAATAGATACTCGACAAATGGTTATTCACTTCCCCTGCACCTTGCTCTCATTTTTTCTTGACTTCTTGGAGTTCAAGGGCTTAAGTCATAGACACAGACATGAGCCTAGGAAGGCCAGAAAGTGACGGGTGATTAAGCATGACACTTCTTTTCTCCAGACTATAGGTAAAGATAAACCATTACTGCCTTGTGGGCCCTGAAAGGCTCTTCCCTAACAATCTGGGGCACATACAAGCGAGGTTAAAATAGTTTATTAAATCAGAACATTTAATATGCTAAGACAAGAGGCAGGAGGGAAAATGTAATGATTTCTCAAGTTTCCTTGGTCTGCTGTGTGCATCTTTGCTCTGAAGACTCAGCCAGGTGGGCTTGCTAGGGTAGGGGCTTGTCAGGGTGGGGACGTGCACTCCCCCAGCTTCACCCCCAAATGCCTTATAAAGATCCCCATTCTCTGAACGACTGATCAGAGAAGGCTAAGAATTGAAGAACTTAGCTAAAAATATTTATGGGCAGACTTTTTTTTTTTTTGAGAATACGGAAGAGGAAAACCAAGAAAGGATGGAAGGATGTCCTCCTTACCTTGCTTTAGATCAGCCACCAAGTTTTCTCTCATACAGACCTAATGGAGTGGTGGCCTGAAGCCCAGGTGTTACAAATAATTTAGTTCAGAGAGTAGCTAAAAATTACAAATGCTGATCAGCGTCGTTTCCCTGGCTAGATTCTGCAGGTACTTTAAGAAATTCTTGTTGGGGGGGGGACATGTTACTAATGTGCCATATTTTATATGTAATATCAGAATTTTCTATATTGAATTTGCTTGGAGATAAATTAGAAATGATTTCTTTATAAAAAATATTCCCATCAGGACTTCTTTCAGTAGCGTGTTTTAGAAGGGCTTTGCTCCACGTGTAATTCCTCATGAATGTACCTACTGAGCAAAGTCCTCTACAAAGACAGAAAGAAGCCATGATTTGAGAGCCAAGGAAAGCAATCATGAACTGGATACAATCCTGCCCATTTGTTTCTAGTGCCCCCTCATTGGTTTTCCTATGCTAATAACCAGTCACAAGGAGAAAAGTTACCCAGGGGGCTGAAAGTATAAGTGGCTCCTGTACTGTCTGTTTGGAATCAGACATCGCTGCCATATTGCTATGTGCATCAGAATCTCTGGTAATATGTTCTGTAGCTAGGTACTATGATTAAACCTATTAAATACTGATTCTGGGGACCCAGGCAGTCCACGTGTGGCAACTATAGCTTTTTTGGTGATAGAGGAGAAATTATAATTTAGAAAAGCAAGAAGGAGATGAAATTGGTGTCTACTAAAATTAAAGGAAAGCATTAACTAACTTCATTAAGACAAGTCAGAGCCATTAGGAAATCAAATTGCATGTCTAAAATCATGAAGCCCACAGAGCAATCAGTATAGGATTTATCTATTTCTCTTCTAAATTTATCTGATATTGCCTCAGAACCCTGCCAGAAACATAATTCATTTCCTCGTGCCCCTTTCCTAGTTAGAGTTATAGAACTTGATATAAAAAGCTGAAATTATCCTGTTTTAAGACATTTACATGGTTTTTATTCTCTGTTTACTCCTGGAGTTGTATCCTGGCCCAAAACATGGTATATAATCAAAAGTAACTTCAAAATAAGTCAAGTCTTGTATTTTTTAACATCGCCGTACCCTTTGGGGAAGAAGAACAAGGAAAAAGTTATACTACTCAGTATTCCCTGATGGTGCTGCAGGAAAATCAAAATTACTTTCTCAAGTTGGAACTTATTATTTCTATTGGATTGAAAAGGGTTGAAACTAGATTAGTAGCTTTTGTTGAAGTGAATTAATAGCATTATTCGGGATTGAGAGGTAGTTACTACCCAATAGTGGAAATAAGAACTTTGTCCAATATCTTAGTTTACAGATAAGGAAAACAGAGGCAAGGGATAGAATGTGACTTTACCACCAACATATGAAGGATCTAGAATTTGAGCTAGGTCTTTAGGAATGGTTTGCATTCTGGCTTTTCTTTCTTTCTTTCATCTCTTTTTTTTTTTTTTAACACTGTACCCTAGTATCTTTCTTGGTAACAAGGGAAACAAGTTACATGAATGATATTGAAAATACTTCAATGTCTCCTTTTATATACCTTCACATACTGAGGAAAAATGATAAAGATATCATTGGTTGATTTTTTTGTACAAGGATCTATAAATATCTATCAGTACCACCTTATATATAATATTTTTAATAAAGTAAATAATGTCTAACTTTTATGTAGTGCTTTAGAATTGACAGAGCATTATTATATATTCAATTTAGTCTACACAACATTTATCAGGAGGCATTATTATCCTCAATTTTACAAAAAGTGAAACAAAACCAAAGATTTTTTAAATAAATCCCCACGTGGGCAATATCACACAACTAAAAAGTGACTAAAATTAAAACCTAAATTTCCTGACTTCAGATCAACTCTATCAACCCTAGGAATTAGCCTTTGACTGTCTCTTCCTACCAATCAAATCCTGCATACATCCTACTTATCGAATCCTGCGTATTTTGCTTCCTAAGCAGGCCTCGTATCTGTCCTCTTTTCTCCATGCCTGCTCCCACTGGCCTGCCTAATGCAGGCTCTTGCTGTGTCTCTCCCACACTGCTGCAGTAATACTTTAACTTTTCTATCTCTACTCTTATCACCCTTAAATTTAGCCTTCTTGGAACAGCCAAGGTGCTATCTAAATGCAAACCTCAACATGTGTTTATGATATGCAAATGAAAATGGAAGAACAAGTTAAAACTGGCAATATTTTAGTCCAAATGCATTAACACATTGTTATGAGAACTTCAACTATGTATCATATTTTCTCTCCCTCCCCCTCCCCCACCCCTGCTCTCCTCTCTCTCCCTGCATGTGCCTTCAGTGGTTTTTCCACCTTACTGGGGAGACAGGATGAACATTCTCAATACCAATCCCCCCAAAAGGGAATATATAATAACGTGATAAACTGCATATAACTGAGCCAGATTTTATGATTAAAGTATCACAGGATTTATTCTCTTGGTTTAAGAAACTGCTTTCAAAAAACCCGACTTTTTTCAAATTAAATAATTAGTAGACCTTTAAAATGTCCTTATTCTTTTTCTTTTCATCCTTTAAACACATGTATACACTCAGACATAGGCAATGCTGTAGAATTCTGTTAAGATCTCAGGCTCATTAATGAGAATGATACGTCTGATGGAAACCATGATTGCTTTCCACTAACACTTTCACACTGAGTGGTACCATCTCTATCCTCAGCCCAAATGGCTTTTCAGGTTGCTGAAGGGAGTTTTTCCTCATCATTGAAGTAAAATGCCAAGCTTATAATAACCACTGCCTGGAGACAGGAGCTAACAATCTATTACATCAAACCCTGAGAATCAATTAAACTACTTTATTGAATCAATGAGTCAAACTTTCATCAAGCATCCTCTCTAAGTCCCTAAAGCTCAGGCATCCTTTCCTTGGATATCCATTTATCTCAGTGTTTCCCCCCTTTTAATTCCCCCATATACCTGTCCATTTCCTGTTTTGGCAAAAGATACATGATATATGTATTTGGTAGGCCAGAAAAGAGGCTGTTAGCAAAAGACCACAAAATAAATTTTTTTTCCCATATGGTTCAACATAAGAGAACCATGGAGTGAAATTGGGAGGAGGAAGAAATAAAATATCCAAGAACTTGTGTTAAGAAATATTAAAAATACACTAAGATAGCACAAAACCTTGTAAATGGAAACAAATTGCATGAGAATAAAATAAGCCACATTACTGTATATGAAGAATCAACATTACACAAACGTTTGCTTGTTTCCAAATTACTGTATACAATGAACACAATTTAAAAAGCAGTGAAATTTACTCTAGAACTTAAAATTGATCTTGTGCTCATCAGGAAAAATAACCACTTGTTATCCATCAAGAAAATTGTGTAAAAGAAATTAGAAGGTACCTATATTACAAAACAATTTTAAAAGTATAATATTACAACAGAAGGAGTCAGCTCAATGCAACAATAAGAGACTTTTGAAAACTATTGAAGAATATACAGATACAAACATATGATTCAAATGTCATGTCAGGGAGTTCCCATTGTGGATCAGTGGTGACGAACCTGACTAGTATCCATGCATGAGGATGCAGGTTTGATCCCTGGCCTTACTCAGTGGATTAAGGATCCAATGTTGCTGTGATCTGTGATGCAGGATGCAGGTCACAGACGTGGCTCAGATCCTGTGTTGTCGTGGCTGTGTTGTAGGCTGACAGCTACAGCTCCAATTCAACCCTAGCCCAGGAACTTCCATATGCCACATATGCCACAGCCCTAAAAAGCGAAAACAAACAAACAAACAAAAGTAATGTCAGTTTAATAGGAAAAGTCATATATGTCATATATGATGTTTAAAAAAATAACCAGCAAACCAACAAAACATTATGTAAGGAATAAACACTGAAAAACTTTGAAGTCAAATAACAAATCAAAAAAAAAAAGCCTTACTATGTAAACCATCATTACGAATCAAAAAGAAGTAACATTTCCCCAAAATTGGCAACTATATGAATTTAAGAGAGAAATACAGAAGGCAAACAAACCTGAAGACAAAACAAGAAAAAGTTCAGTGTCACAAATAATAAAGCAATGTAAATTGAGACATGATTTTCAATTAAGCTCATGGAAATTATAATAACTAGTGTTGGCAATGGAATGGAGAATGGGAATGTTGATAGGCTGAAACTGGGAGAGTAATCTGGCGAGTCTCTGGAGGCATTTTGGCAGCATGTACCAAAAAAAACCTTAAAAATATGCATCATCTGGGACACAGCATTTCTCCTTCTAGGAATTTGTCAGAAGGAAATAATCATGTTAATTCACAGAGACTTAGCTACTCAAATGCTCATTTTCATGTTACATGTGAGAGCAGAAATTATTCCTTTTATATTCTTTCTGATCTCCTTTCCTCTTCCATTTCTCTAATGAACAGTTCTTTTTGTTATAGGATAAAAGTAACTGTTGTTTATGAGCAGAGCTAAATAAACAAGGGAGCCATGATGATTTAATGAAGACAACACTGAGCAAAGTCACCAGAGATTGTGGACGCTAAAATTAGATGTGCCTCAGAATCACCTGAGTAACTCTTTTAAAGATCATCTTTCTTGAAGAGTGTATCGGTTCTGGCTTCTAGCCTCTATTACTTGATTACTCATCACCCCCATGGCTATTAACAAGCCCAGCTCAGTGATCACCCCTTTCACCCCTTCTACCATCATCCCTGGACTGCAGAAGAAAGCCACCATTTAATTTCTTAGTAATGCTAGTGCCCCTCTCACTAGCACATTCCTGAGGTCCTTGGTGAATGATGGATCCTTTGAGTTTGCATGTGGAACATAATTCTCTGGTGGGTTTTATGCCCCACATAATATATCCCTTACAGTTTTCTCCCTTCCCTAAGCCTTTTATTCCTCGCTCTATCATCTGCCAGGGCAACTCTAGCATTTCAACTTCCTACATGAAGTATATCTTTTTCCAGATTTCCAAGAGACACACTAAGTGAATTTGTACCACTCACAGGGGTCCTTGCCAGGTGTTAAATCCTGGGCCCTAAGAGGATGCCCTAAATCAATTAATTTTTGATAACCTAGTCTTAAATTCTAGATCCCTTGTAGAAACATCCTCAAATTTCAGTCCCAGGGAGTATTATGGCTTTTACAGGACATGCTAACACATTCTTACAGCTCCTTCAGGATGTAATCTCTTTCCTCCTTATCATACCCACCACATCCCGAGCTAGGTTATGCTGGGATTTAACCCTGGTTATTGGCCTGGCAACCAGGAGAGGAGGTGAGGCCTCTCTGAGGGCTGAGGAGTACCTGTTGTCTTGCATTGGAGAAAAGTCTGCAGTTTCTTCCCTCATGGGAGAAGTGCTAGCTCTTATTCCAGAATGTACAAGCTCTGAGGGCTTTAGGGGAATCTACAGAGCCAAACTCCTCAGGAGCATTTTCTCAAATGTCCCCATCACATGTTTCAGGGACCCTCTCAAGAACAGACTTGACTTTGGCTGACAATTCAAACATGCCTGTAGCTCTAGGAACCTAACTGGCAGATCCTGAATTTATTCCTCAGGTGTACCTGTTCTCCCACAGGAGAAGATACAGGGCCCTTTGTAAGCTACCAAAGAGACTCTCTGGGTCTCACACTTGGCATTTAACTGTTTGTTAACCGCCCTTAGTTTCTTATTATCTCTCCACAGTGCATCACTGCAACTTAGTAACAACCAGAAACTCCTACTGGACTACATCAAAATTTGAAACTTTAGCTCTCTGCAAGACATTGTTAAGAAAAGTGCACAAGTGCCACTCACAAAGGTAGAACATATTCTGGGCATTAAAACAAAGCTTAACAAATTCAAAATAGTTCATACTAAACAAACCATAGTCTCTGGCTGTAACAGAATTAAAGTAGATATCAAAAATAAATAAATATTCTGGAAAAAACCCATAGGTCAAAGCGAAAATCACATGGAAAATAAGAAAATATTCCGAGTTGAAGTATAACAAAAATACAATATACCAGAATTTGTGAGATGCAGCTAAAGCAATGCTGAGAGGAAAATATATAACATTTAAGGCTTATACTATAAAAGAAGAAAAATCTCATATATTAATGACCTATGACTTCACCAAAGGAAACTAGCTAAAAAAGGGCAAATTTAAGAAAAATCGAAGAGAAGGGAAAATATAAATATAAGAGCAGCGAAAATGAGAAACAAAAAAACAGACTCAATGAAATGAAAAGTCGGTTTCTTGAAGAAATCAATAAAATAGATAAACTAGCTGAACTGGCCACCCAAAAGACACTGATTACAAATATAAGAAATAAGAGAGGAAATGACTGTAGAGAATGCAAAAAGGGATACTGTATAACAATGGTATAGCAGTAAATAAATTTTACAACTTAGATGAAATGGATGAATTCCTCAAAAGATAAGAGCTTACAAAGCTCATTGAAGGCAATATAGATAACTTGAATAGTGTTGTTATTCAAGGAAATTGAATTTGTAGTTTAAAAACATCTAACAAAGAAAAATCCTAGTCCAGATGGCTTCTCTGGCAAATCTTAACATACGTTTGAGGAAAGAATAATAACAATCCCACACTAATGCCTCCAAAATATGTAAGAAAAGGAAACCCTTTCTAACTCAGTTTATGAGACCAGCATTATGCCCAATAAGGAAATCAGATGAAAACACTCCAGCAAAAGAAAATCATACAGTAATATCCCACATAAACATTAATGCAAAAATCCTCAACAAAACACAAAAGACACAAAACTCAAAAAACAGAATCCAATAATACATAAAAAGGATAATGCATTATGACCAAGTGGGGTTTGTCTCCGGAATACTAGGCTAGTTTGATATTCAACTCTTAACCAGAGGAATTCACTGTATCAACTGACAAAAGAAGAAAGCCATATCATCCTTTCAATAGACTAAGAAAAAGCCTTTAATGAAATTGTAGATCTATTCATGATAAAAAAGAAGACTCCCAGAAACCTAATAGTAGAAAGGAACTTCCTCAATCTGATAAAGACTATCTCCAAAGAATTTTCTATTTTTCCATTGATGATCTGATTTCACTATTTCTTTGGTGAAAGAAAAAGTTTATACTGCACCATGACTTCTATTCATATCCTAAAAATTCAACATAAGCTTTTGAGAAGTTGGATTAATGAGGAGTATTCTAACCTTGCCAATGATTAAACATCACACCAGGCAGTTCAGACCTCTTTAGTATGTATAATTTCCCCAGAAAATAAATATGTCAATCTATTGGGAAAGACATGGGGCTGCAACAGTTGGTATAAAAAACTAGGAAGTCTAAGAGTATTTTGTTTACATTTTTAACCCATCCCTATGATTTCATATAACCTCAATTTTACCCATGCTCTCTGTGGTACTTGGGCCTCAAATCAAAGCCTTGCTTAAGCTTGAGGGATTCCCTGGGAGCCTAGTGGTTAAGGATCTGGCGTTGTCACTGCTGTAGCGCAGGTTCAGTCCATGGCCTGGGAACATCCACATGTCCTGGGCAAGTTATTCTCATCTGTAGCTACTTAGGCTTCAGTTCTTTATGTTCTGATAAGAGTTATTTACCAATCTTCAATCCACTGTAGTCTTTTGCATTTTTGTTTGTCTCTCATGCTATGGTCTTCTTTCTTGTTCTCTTTGTGAATATGTGTCTGATTTCTTTGTTGTTGCTTTAATGGGACTCGGGGTAGCAGTATTGTTAAGCACATGTTTTCATCTGCCATTTTTTAAACAGCTTTATTGTGGTGTCATTTATATAACATAAAATTTACCCACTGTATAGATTTCAATGATTTTGGTAAGTGTTCAGAGTTGTTCACCTGTCCCTGCCGTCTGGTTTTAGAACATTTCCATCACTCCAAAAAGTCCTTCATGACTGTGTTTAGTCGATACCTACCCCCAGACACAACCCCAGGCAACCAGTGAACTGTCAGCCTCTATAGACTTATCTTTTCTGGAAATTACATATAAATAGTATCATACAATATATAATCTTTTGCATTTGACTTTTTCTCTCTTAGCATTATGTTTTTGAGGTTCCTTCATATTGTGTAATGTATCCGTAGTCTATTTCTTTTTATTGATGAATAGTTTTGCACTGTATAGATAAAGCCATGTTTTGTTTATCTTTTTCACCAATTGATAGAAAGTTGGTTTGTTTCCAGTTAGTGGATATTATTGAAAAAATACTTCTATAAACAATCCCTCACAAGTCTTTGTGGGGACATGTTTTTATATCTCCCAGATACTTAGGCATAGAATTGTTGTGTTTTGTGTTATGTTGATGATTAACTATCTAAGAAGCTGTCAAACTGTTTTTAAAAGCAGCTGCAACATTTCACATTCCTACTGGCAATGTATGACCATTGCATTATAGTGGTGTATCACTGTGACTTTAATTTGTGTTTTCATAATGAGTAATGACGTTGAGCATTTTTTCATGTATTTATTTACCATCACTATGTCTTTTTTGCTGAAATATCTGAATATTTTGACCACTTCTTAATTGGATTGTCTTCTGTCTTCTTCTTATTGAGTTGTAAGAGTTTTTGGGTTTTGTTTTTGTTTTGGCCGCACCCACAGCATGTGGAAGTTCCCAGGTCAGGAATCAGAACACATGCCCCAACAGTGACAACACTGGATGCTTAACCCACTGGGCCACCAGGGAACTCCAAGAGTTCTTTAATTATTTTTTATACCAGTTCTTTAGCAGATATAGGATTTATAAATGTTTTTCCTCCCAGTTTGTGGGTTGTCTTTTCATTTTCTTGATGTTGTCTACTAAAGCACAAAAACTTTTTATTGTCATATTCAAGGGCTTGCCTAATCCAAGATCACAAAGATTTCTTCTAAAAGTATTATACATTTATATCTTACATTTTGGTATTATATATATATATATATATATATATATATATTTTTTTTTTTTTTTTAACTTGTGGCATATGGAAGTTTCCAGGCCAAGGACTGAACCAGAGCTTTTGTAGAGACAATGCCGAGTAGTTATGCTGTGAGCCACAGAGGAAGTCCTGGTATGACATATTTTGAATTATATATCAAAATATTTTGTGTGGGATAATTGTATAAAATTTTTTTCATCTACATGTGCTATCCAATTGTCCTAGGACCACTTGTTGAAAAGATTATCTTTTCTCTATCAAATTAATTTCTCAACTCTGTCAAACAACATTTGACCATAAATGTAAAGATATTTTAATAATTTGTATTCTATGCCATTAATTGATATGTCTATGTATACACCACTACCATACTGTCTTTACTAAAGCAGTCTTGTAGTAACTTTTGAATTGCGAAGTGTGAGCCCTCCAACTTTATTCTTTTTCAATATTGTTTTGGTAATTCTGGATCCCTTGCATTTCCACATGGATTTTAGGAATACCTTATCAATTTCTGCAAAAAAGGCAACTAAGAATTTGATTGCAGTGAACTTATAGATCAATTTGCCACCTAATATCAAAACTTATAATCCATGAACATGGAATTCCTCTCCATTTATTTAAATCTTTTTTAATTCTCTCAACAATGTTTTATGGTTTTTAGTATACAAGACTTGCACTTCTTTGTCAAATTTGTTCCTAAGTATTTGTTTTCTTCCTGATGTTGTTGTGAGTGACATTGTTTTCTTAATTTTATTTTCAGATTATTTGTTGCCTTACATGAAATATTCTATGGTGGTTGTTCCCAGCTCTTTTGCATGTTACTGTGTGAAAATGTAGTTTTAAGGACCATTTCCGATAATTCCACGAACCCTCTCCCTGAGAAATCCAAGACTCAATGCTTAAGAATTACTTTCATATAAACATAAACAACTAGATACATAAAAATGTGATTTTAGGGCACTCCTGTCATGGCGCAGCAGAAACGAATCCGACCAGGAACCGTGAGGTTGCGGGTTCAATCCCTGGCCTTGCTTAGTGGGGGACGTAAGCTGTGGTGTAGGCAGCTACAGCTCTGATTAGACCCCTAGCCTGGGAACCTCCATATGCCGTGGGTGCGGCCCTCAAAGAGACAAAGGACAAAACAAACAAACAAAAAAAGACCAGATATTATAAAACTCTTAGAGGAAAACAGGCCAAACTCTCTCCAACATTAACGACAGCAACATCCTCTCAGGTCCATCTCTTAGAGTAATGACAATAAAACAAACAAACAAATAAACAAGTGGGACTTAATTTTTTTAAAATGTGGTTTTAAGAAAAGATTAAATATTTCTATCTGAATTTAAATGCAGATTCTCTGAATTTAGATGATCTCAGTTGGTTTAACTCCTGACACTCAGCTTTTATTAGAGAATATAGTCAGGTTTTAGAGTTATAATAAATAGGCTGAGAGATGGAAATAATTCTGACTGGATAGATCTCTGTAATAAGTCTATAAACCTGTTTGGTTTTCACTC
This sequence comes from Sus scrofa, assembly GCF_054392235.1. Classification (NCBI taxonomy): domain Eukaryota; kingdom Metazoa; phylum Chordata; class Mammalia; order Artiodactyla; family Suidae; genus Sus; species Sus scrofa. The sequence continues at coordinate 123,534,015 of NC_139401.1, forward strand.
ATAATAGAGTTCTTGTTATGACATAATATTACAAAGGTTTTTATATGTACACAACCTATCAGCCAACAACCCCTAAAACTCACTGGCATAAATGGTAAGCATTTTTAAGCTCACACACTGGATCAACTAATCTAGCCTGGACTCTGCTGGACAGATCTACTAATCTCAATTTTGCTTGCTCATCTATCTAGAGGTTGGTTAATTTACATTGGGCTCAGCTGGACAGCTCTTTTTATCTCGGATGTGTTTGTTCAGGCATCCAGTGGTTGTTTGATCTAGTCTGGGATAGCCTATGCAGCTCCGCTCACCGCAGATGTGCTTGCTCACACACCTGGGAGCTGGTTGAATTAGGCCAGGCTCTGCTATGAAGGAAACTCGGCTTCACTTTCCTCTCATCCTCCTTTGGGGTCCACAGGGCTGTCCTGAGCTTGCCACATTCTTCTCCTAGCAACAGCAGAGGTCCAAGAACAAGTGGAAGCATGAAAGCCTCTTCAGGCCTAGATTTGGAACTGGCTCACTGTTACTTCCAGTTTATTCTACAGTCCAAGGCAAATCACCCAGTCCTACTCAAATTTGAGCTTGGGAGGACACTGCTGCAACACTGACATGTGGAAGTTTGAGGAATTTGAAGCAAATAACACAATCCACAATGAAACTTTAGAAATAAATGACTATTAAAATTCCGAAATCAATATGAATCTGTCATGATGATTCGCACTCATATTTGAGTCTCACACTTAGACCCTCTCAAAGTGACCTCTAAAAATGCCAGCTTGGTATGAGAGTCAGAGACTACTGCATGTCTTGGTAGCTGTGCCTTTGTTCTGCTTTCTGCAAATTAAGTAAATATATACGTTTCTACTACAGGACTCTACTGGTGTGCTGACCTATGCAGTATGCCCTGAACTCCAGACATTTATCTAAATAATGCTTTGGAATATCACAACTAATATATTTAATTTGATAAGAAAAACAAATGGCTTTGTGCTTTTGAAACTGTGCCCTAAGCATTTGTTAGCCATTTGTACACTGCACCCTCTGATTGTTATCCGCCTCTAATGGATGTGTGTTTCAACACTCCCTAAGCCTCTTGTGTTAAGGAGACTCTGAGTGGGATGTTCAGCAGTTGGTGTATGATGCCTAGCTGGCATGATTTCAAATAATCACTAAATGGTAGAAAAATACCTCAGCATGTCACAAAAAGAAAAAACTTTGGGCATGTAATTAGGCTGTGCTCAGTAAATTAGATTGGGAGCAGAGGGAAATTGCATTTTGAACAAATATATCAAGAAGCTAGTATTTTACTCTAATTCATAGTTTGACTATGGGTTTCCATTCAACTGTGACTAGGAAATATTTCACTCAGTGAACCATAAATACAGAAAAAAATGAAAAAGAATCAATTTATGTAAATTTGAAATTTCGTACAAATATTCTTCTGTTATTAAAAACCTAACAGTATTTCATACTCTGAAATGCCATAAGACGTCACATGACACTCAGATAATACCATGTCTACAGAATGCTGTCAAACATTAGTTATAGTCAGATACATGTTTGGATAAGAACAAACACTTGACTCATTACAAATCCTCATCTATTCGCAAATCTGTTGATCCACTAGGGAACTGGCCATACATAGCTCCTTTTGAATAAATTCATTTAAAAATTGCTTATTGGGTCCTCATTATGTACAACACTTATGGTAAGTGCTATGTGCATCCTTCAGGAAGACCCAAGTCCAAAAAGGAAGACAGACGCTTAGAGAAATATGATTGAAAGAAGTAACATTTACTGAGTGCTTACTATGTGTCAGCCACTGTATTAAGGGCGTTATGTAATTTTGCCATTGAATCCTCACCACCTCCCTATGACAAAGGTATTATCATTATTACCATTTTACAAATAAGGGAATAGAGGCTTAAAATGGTTAACTAACTGGTGCACACAACTAGTAAAAAAGGCAGAGCTTCAGTTTGAACACAGTTCTTTTGGACTCAGTATTAACTGTTATTGTCCAATAAGTGGTAAGTGTTCCTATTAGAAATAAAGTCTGATAGGCTCAAAGAGAAGTGATACATTAAATATTAAGTAAAGGAGCCACAGAGGGGTGGGGTGTAGTATGGAAGGAAATTCTAGGCAGAAGGATACATGAGGAAAGCTAAAATTCTGCAGAACATATTCAGGCAGCGACAAAGAATTCTGGCATGGCTGGTGCATTCTAGGTGTGAAGGGGAGGGAAAAAGCAGGGAAGGGAGCTTGGAATAGAAGTTTGGGGTGAATCTTTCCTAGGTTTTAAATGCTTTTCATAGACATTTGGGCTTTATTTTTTAAAGCAGTGCGCCACCAATAGAAGGTATTTCAGAAGAGAGGTGATGAGTTTTAAATCACAAGATCTCTATGCTTACCTAAGTGGTGCTACCATTGTGCTAGTATTCAGAAAGCTTCAGGTTTCCATTACTGTGGTATGTTGGCCTCAGGGTAGATGGGGAAGAGAGTCAGCTAGAAAAGCCCAGGCTCTGGCCAATTTCAGTACTAAATATATAGTGAAACTACCATATCAGTGCTATATTAATCTCCATGTGTAGATATTTGTAAAAGCTGGGCCATTTGAAATGTATTTCTCAAACTGATAAAATTGATAGTGAACATTCAGAAAGCACAGAATTCTTCTGGGAAATGTGTGAGTTATAAAGTGAAAGAAATATATCATCTATATAGAGGTGACTTCTGAAACTAATTGTTTAATGAGGTGATAAAATATCACATTAGGACTAAAAATGAACTTTTCTGTTCCATTGACATTCTTGTTTGTGTTGTTACTTCCAGATTCCCATCCTAACTCTTAGTCTTAGCTCCGTCTTAATGGTCATGCAAAACTTGGCATGGCCATTGCCACCGTCTCAGTAAGCTGTCCTAGCATGTTTTCCCTACTCCATTCTTAATTAGTTGCACGTGTTGTGGGCAACAAACGCTTCTTTTTCTCACTCCCAGCTTCTCTCATAATCCCTTTTATGCTAGGTTGCAGTATTCTGTTTACTTTTCCATGTCCCAATGACTGTGAGCTTCATGAATGAAAGTTTGGGTCCTCAACTTTTGTATCATTTTTCCATGTAACCACATATGCATAAAATGCATGTTGACTATGATTTAAATTAGATTACAAAGTGATTACAATCAAAACAGTATGGTGCTAGCATAAAAACAGACACAGAGACCAAAAGAATAGAGAACACAGAAATAAACACATGCATTTATGGTCAATTGGTATGTACCATAGGACAAAAGAACTGAGTTGTGTGTGTGTGTGTGTGTGTGTGTGTTTAAAAATATACATATGGAGTTCCCATCGTGGCTCAGTGTTTAACGAATCCAACTAGGAACCATGGGTTGTGGGTTTGATCCCTGGCCTTGCTCAGTGAGTTAAGGATCCGGCATTGCCATGAGCTGTGGTGTAGGTCACAGACATGGCTCAGAGCCCTCATTGCTGTGGCTCTGGCATAGGCCAGCAGCTGTAGCTCCGATTAGACCCCTAGCTTGGGAACCTCCATATGCTGCGGGAGTGGCCCTAGAAAAGGCAAAAAGACTATATATATATATATATATATATACACACACATATAAATATTGTTATATGTAACAACATGATGAATAAAGTAAAGAAATTAAAGGCCCTTTCCTACCAACAAAACACAAGGAAACAAGAGATTACATTTTCATATGGTGTATGTAGTTGATTTACCTTATGTAATATTTTAAATGTTTCTTGCATTAGCTATCTCTTAAAAAAACATTATCGGAGTTCCCGTCGTGGCGCAGTGGTTAACGAATCCGACTAGGAACCATAAGGTTGCGGGTTCGGTCCCTGCCCTTGCTTAGTGGGTTAACGATCCGGCGTTGCCGTGAGCTGTGGTGTAGGGTGCAGACGCGGCTCGGATCCCGCGTTGCTGTGGCTCTGGCGTAGGCCGGTGGCTACAGCTCCGATTCAACCCCTAGCCTGGGAACCTCCATATGCCGCGGGAGCGGCCCAAGAAATAGCAACAACAACAACAACAACAACAACAACAAAAAACAAAAAACATTATCAACAAAGCTTTCTTTTGTATTATACTATTGTTTTTTTAAAAATCTAAGTATTTCTTTTTAAGTCATCCTCAAGGATGAACGTGGTTTAATTACAGGAGAGAAGTCAACAGAAATACTTTTGGCACAGAAAGTTTTCACTCTGCCAGAGTATAATTTATTCCTGAAGTCACATACTTAAGAGGATATATATTCCCCTCTCAGAACACATTGTTTACTACATCCCTATAAAGACGAAGGGAAGAAAGGTTAAATAACACATAAACCCATGATTTTCGCATTCAGCAGAAGAAATAAGATGAGCATTCATTCACTCATACAACCAACATTTTCACTACCTAACAAGTGCCACAGTTGTGGGTTGTATTACCTAGGAAGCCAGTTCTGAGGCGGATTTCAATGTGCAGGGTGTTTACTAAGGAGTGCCTTTGAGATAAACATCTGCGGAAGGGAGAGGAAAAGAAGCAGGACTGGGCAATGGGAGAGGTCAAGTTATGATGCAACCCAGTGATAGCCCTGTCCAACCCCACAGGGATCTCTGAAGCTACAGTTGCCCTTCAGAGTTGCTGTCTCCAGGGTGGATATCACCAGGCCTATACACTTCCAAATCAATCACTCTCTTGTCTCTCAGCTGCCTTGGGAAGGGATGTGACCTTGAGCAAGGCAGCTCTGTGTAGCTGAGGTGCTTCCTGAAGGGGCTGACAACTGAAGACCATCTGCAGACAGTGCTCCCAACAGCTGGGGGAGTAAGTCCTTCACTAAAGGTGGGTCTGGGTGGCATCATGTTGTCTGCCGTAGCTCTGCACTGTATTAGAGCGTAGAAACAGGAAAATAGGCACAAGTCTTACCCTTGGAAAGGTCAAAGACTAGAAAAGTAGATTGTCTTGGAAACACACAAAAATAATATTTTTATTTGATTTGTGCTTATATATTTAAGACATGGTTACAAACATTTCACATACATTATCCCTTTTAATCCCCACCGGGACCCAATGTGGGTGGTACTGTTAACATCCCCATTTAACAGAAGAGGAAAAAGAATTAATGGTAAAATGACTTGCCCAAGGTCCAATGGTAAGAGGCCGATGGACCCAGGATTCAAAACTCTTCAGTGTGACTCAAGTGTGATAAGTGATACAGTAGTAGGAACACTTAGAAAATGCAGGACCAACTTTGTTTGCAGAACTCTGTCAGGTTCAAAGAGCAGAATAGATTCTAAAATGCAAAACAGACAATGTCACTTCTCTATTTTAAAGCCTTTAATGACTACTCATTGCCTCTTAGGACAAGGCCAAACTCATCACCATGGGTGTTTTGTTTTGTTTTGTTTTCACTTCTCACTATACTGTTTCTGAAAATAGTAATTTTTATAAAAATACATACCATGGGATTTTCTAATGCACTTTATGAGCTGGCCTTTCCAGTTCTCCCCCCTTATCTTTGATTAATTGCTTATAGCCTCTGTCATCACTCACCCTTTCATTCACCCACACCACCAGATTGAAAAACTTAAAGTTTCTTTACCCAAATAAGGTCATGTTCTCTTAAACTTATGAGCCTTTGCACACACGGCTCCCTCTTCCAGGAATTATTTTACCAGGATGATCCATGATCATCCCACCAAATCCTATATGTTCTTAAAGATTCACCTCAAGGGCTACTGCCTCCCTGAAGGCTTCCTTAAATTCCCCAGGGAAAGTAAATCACCTCCTCCTCTCCCTACCCCACTGTATCTTGTACACAATTTTACGATAGTCCCATCATGCTGTTTTATAATTATTTATATGCATTTCTACTTCTTTTACCTGAAAATAGGGATTGTGTTTTACTTACTTTCGAATTTCTAGGCTCTAGAAGTTTCTGGCACAAAGTCGGAGATAAGTAAATTTTTTGGAATGAATGGATGAATAAGACTAGACTTCTAGACTCATACCTCCACTACATCCCCCACACCCTGTCAGTCACCAAGTCTTGTGGAATCTGCCTCTTTAAAAAGATTCTGTATCTCTGATGTCCTTTTCATTCCTGCAAGCACTGACTAGCTCAATACCTCGTCATTTTATTCCTGGACTATGTCAGCAGCCTCCAAAGTGGTTTTCTTGCCCTTAATCGAACTCCCTCCTCTCCCTGTTCAGGCTATCTTCTGCATGACTAATGAGTGATTTGTCTGAAACATCAACGGGATTACACCAGTCTCTTAGCTAAATCCCTTCCGTGGATCCCAATGACACATAAGATAAATTTCACATTTTGCATTTGCTTATATGGTCTGCTAGTTATTAGTCCCCTGATGACCTCTGTAGCCTTAGTTCCTATTACTCCTCTATATTCAGAACCAGAATGATAAAAAAAGTAGTACTCCCTTGATGGCTACTAATTTGGCACCAATCAAATCGATAGTCTTTAAATATATACTTCTTCAGCCATTTTTAAAAGTAAGGGTGGGAAGATACGCATTTTCTAATAAGAAAATTTTATTCTTCTTTATATTTAAGGTAAAGGATTTGTGACATTAATTTATTCCACACAATTTCCAAATCCTGACAACCTCTTGGGAGGCACGGTGAACCGTTTAAAATGTAGCTACTAGATGAAATTTCTTATTCCAAATAAATAGTCCTATACTTTGCTGCTGAATTTAGGTGACCAGCCTCTGACTGGCCTTGGGTTTAGTTGTGCCACCTGTAGTTGGAACCTGGAATTTGCACATGTTTGTTGCGAAAACCATTCAACCATCAGAAGTCAGCACCACTATGAGCATTTTTGTTTCTACTTGAAGTCCAGAATATTTCAGTCAAACGGGGTCCAATTTCTGTTTTGCCGATTAGGTAATGCATTGTAGATAGAAGCATGAATTAACTGGTGTCATTTGCTACTTAACACTTTAATGTTTTAGCACCCAGAATAGATTGACACCCCATGAAGCTGCCTGCCCGCCCTCCTCCTGAATCTGATTCTGCCCCTACGCGCCTCGCATGGCCATACCATATATCTGCAAGGACCCCTGACTGCCTAGAAATCTTTTTATTCTCTACCTAAGGACCATCATCTCTATGCAACTGTCATCCCAAATTCCCCAGAAGACTTGTTCCCTTTTCTATTATATGTTTATATTGTTATCTACTTTAGTCAATCACGTATCATGCAATATTGTTACCACTGGTTTACATGTTTGTCTTTCCTGCTAGGGCAAAAAATATCTTAATAATACAAAGTATGCACTCATTTTTCTTGAGGTGTACTTATTATAAGTGGCTTTGATGAAAAAAGCAGAGGAATCTCTGAAATTGGGCTGATACAGGACATCTGAAGGTATCCCCATGATGAATAATCTCACATGGGGCAGAAGTATGATGCAGTTGTGCGGTAGCTCAGAGAGGCTAACTTAATTTGATTATCAAATTCCTTTTTTTCACGGACCACTAATTGCCATCTCTCATGACCCCAGCATCAGATTAGTTTGGGAAGTGCTACACTCGACCATGATAGCAAATGTCACCTATGTAGAAATCTTATCTGTGTTTACAGATGAAATGTAATCAAAACAAAACTTGCATGACTTTTACCACTCATTATCTCTCAAAGGACTTGTAAAGAAGTGGATCATATGGCTCAGAGCTCCTACAAGCTAGTTCACATTGTTAGTTGTCAACTTACTGTTTCATTACACAGGCATCAAAATGGATGTATTCCATACAAGGGGCACTGGCATTTCACTTTGCACTAACTTGGAATTGGAAAACATTCCTCTCTACCTTAGAAATACTATCCAGGGGTAATTACACAGGAACAAAAAGACCCACCTGTGATTTCACACCAATTTTGGAAACACCAGTGTGAGTCTCCCTCAACTAATCATACTTTGTACATACAAGTCCTGATTACAGACTCTTTAGGGAAAAATACACTATTCACTATCACACACTAAGCTCTCTACTCACAATTCCTTGATCATTGCTCTACTTTAGATCACCATTTGGCATTTAATTGCTCCCCTTATTGGAGTACCCAGCCCACATTGTCTGCATGTAATTATAAAGGCAAAGGAAGATGGAGACATTAAGAATAGTGGAGACTGCTTTTTATATTCTCACATAAGTTTAATTTAAGATAGTTTGCATTTCTCTCACAACATCAAAATAAATGTAATCTACACTGTTATTTTATTATAGACAAGTGACATTACAGTTTCATCTGCTATTTAAGGTAAACATACTAGAATAAAATTTGAATTCAGATTGGTGTAGTAGTTAAAAGAATGGACTCGAGAACCATACCGTGTGGACTCCATACCTTACTTGCAATGTGACATGGAACAAGTGACATATTCTCACTGTCCCTTAGGTTCCTCAACAGCAAAGTGTACATAATACTAGCCCTTGTCTCACAGAATTTTAAGTGGATTAATGAACCAACACTTCTAAAGCACTTAGAACAGTAACTGAAACATAATCATGCTATATAACTGATAACAGATTTATTAACTGCAAGCCTTCACTGTAACTTTACTATGCTTATGTTCTTTGTAAATCTATAGGAGTCTAGTTATTAAGAAGTGCACTAGCATCCTATCTGTTCAACACTGTACTAGAGTTCCTCGCACTGTAAACAAGAAAATGAAACAAAAGGTGTTAGGTTAGGAAAGGAAGAAAACAGGAATAATATTAATCATGACAAGTTTATCTACATAGAAAATCAAGAGAACAAACCACCAAAAATGTTTTGAACTAATGATAGAGTTCAACTGCATTGCTGAAAGTGATGTCAGTATACAATAATCCATTTCATTTCTACACACTAGCCACAAAGTTATAAATGCAGTTAAAATATTTAAATATAATTTATATTAGCAACAAAATACTAGATACCTAGAAGTAATCCCATGAAAGATGTACAAAATCACTATAAACAAAATCATAAAATTTTAATTGAAAGGCACCTTAAAAATCTAAATAAATGGAGAGCAGTGGTCATGGGAAGACTCAAAAGAGTAAGGCCATCAATTCTTGCCAAATTAATCTATCATTTTAATGTAATTCCAATTAGGAGAGTAAGTGGTGGGTTTGACAACTAACCCCAGGGTTCAAATGCCAATGCAGCCACTTAACTCTCGGACTTTGGACAGGTTCCTTCACCATTCTGTACTTCAGTTCTGTTGTCAGATGAACAGAGATAATGTATTATTTTCTCCTTTGCTTTCTTGTGAAGACTAACTTAATAAATATAAAGAGCTTAAAATATTTCTGGCACATAGTCAGGTGTCCTAAAAATGTTACTTATCATTGTTGAACTAAGAACTACAGGTCCATAAAGAAAAGAAACAAGCAACCTAATAGAAAATAGGCAAGCAAACAAAAAAAGAATTTCTAGAATTCCATTTATGGAGAATTACCCTACAAAAACTATCATGTAAGTATACGAAGATGGAAAGATGTTTATTGTCATATTGTTTGTAATATAAAAAACTGAGAAAATCCTAAAGATCCATACCATTCAGTCAATGAAAATAAAGAGACAGACAACATACATTAACATGGAAAAATGTCCAAGATTGATGTTAAGTAAAAGAGCAAAATGCAGAACAGTGATTCCAACAAGATAATAATTAAAAATTTTTAATACAAATGTTAGTATGCACATAAAAATCCTCTGGAAGAATATACAGAAATTGTTCACAGTGGTAAATTTTGGGGGTGCGAATGGAAAGGGAATGCACACGACTTTCATTTTCTATTCTAAGCATGTCTCAATTGTTTAAAAATATTGTAAAGTGAGTGCATCATTTTATGGTAAAATAGATTTAATTTGGAGCTTTATTTAATTAACATGGTCCCCACTGTTAAGCATGTTTCTTAGCTTGATATAACTATGTTAGACTATCTTAAACTATTTGAAGAAATGCTTAAAAAATAAAGGCTCTAAGCAATGATATTCTCAAAGGCATTTCCAAATAAATCCAGGCCAAATGTTGCTAAGCCAATGGCCATGGTAATGTCCCTGCTTCCCCTGGGTGTTTGCTTTCCACATTTCCCTTAGTTTTTTTTTCTGCCATTGTTTCCCTGGAGGCCCAAAAGTCTATAGCCAGAACAGTTCAGAAAAATCTGACTGCTCTGTGCTCTTACAGCATTCTGAAGAATAGGAAGGAAAACTAATGTAGCCTCTCATAGTATTAGGTTAGCTTCTAGGAGAACCAGAGATGAGGTAGGAGAGAGAACCAATCATAGTCATATATATCCAAGTATGGATAATTATCAAGATCCAAAGTTTGCAGAAGATACATCAGTAAATTGATGACCTACAATATCATAGTTGATGTGAAGTTACTTGTTTCTAGGGATAAGCATTGCTGGAATATTTGGCTGGGGAATAGAAGAAAAGAAAAAGAAAAAATAAAAATATAAACAGTCTTTTCCCCCTAAACTTGGCATCATTTCACCACAGTTCATGACAATGCTGGATCCTAAACCCACTGAGTGAGGCCAGGGATTGAACCCTTGTCCTCATGGATACTAGTCAGGTTCGTTTCTGCTGAGGCACAAAGGGAACTCCTATAACTGATTTTTAATAAATTATTATTAATATTTTCACTTTTGCATCACTTTTTTTGCTTAACATTGCTTTAATTATTGTAACCAGACGCTTTTATGCATGTAAACCTGCTCACACCATCTTAAAACCTCAGAGAATTAACTAAATGCCAAGTTTAATTCCTATACTGTTGAACAAGTGACATTTAATAAATAATTTTTTTCTTTAAAAAAAGGAAACTATCATCTTAAAAACGATGAGCTCCCCCAGTGCAGGGAGGGGTTGTTCGACTTCATGCTGAAAGTTCTATCCAGAGCAATGCGAGGAAAAGAGGCCACCAGGTTAGAAAGAGTAATGTAAAAATGTCTTTATTCAGACTCCAAGATAGCGTATATAGCATGCTTTATCAATCTAAAAAAAAAAAACTTCAAAAACTTTGGATTTAGCAAGATTGCAGTATACAAGGTCTATATACAAAAATAAACTTTATTTTACATGCTAGCAATGAACAATTGGAAAGCGAAATGAAAAATAGTGCATTTTAAAACAGCATCAGAAAATATGGAATATAAGAGAGATAAACCTTACAAAAGATATAGAACATACACCAAAAACTAAATATCATGGTAGATATAAACCTAAATAAATATACTGAGGGGAAAAAAACACCTTATCTATAGAGAAAGAGGTTTTAGTAGAATGAATTGTGCCCCCCCCCAAAAAAAATATGCATAAGCCCTAACCCCCAGTAGCTGTGAAACTTTATTAGAAAAAAAGTTCTGGGAGTTCCTGTTGTGACTCGGTGGCAGTGAATCCCACTAGAATCTATGAGGATGTGAGTTTGATCCCTAGCCTCACTCAATGGGTTAAGGATCCAGCATTGCCATGAGCTGTGGTGTAGGTCCCAGACTCAGCACAGATCTGGCATTGCTGTGGGTGGCTGCAGTGTGGGCAGGCGGCTACAGCTCCTAATCGACCCCTAGTCAGGGAACTTCCATATGCTGTGGGTGTGGCTGTAAAATAAGACAAAAGACAAAAAAAAAAATGTTCTTTGCAAATGAGATTAAAAGAAGAACTTCAAGATGAGATCATCCTGGGTTATCTGGATGAGCCCTAAATCAAATGACAAATGTCTTTAGAAGAATAAGAAAACATACAGAATACACAAAAGAGAGACATTGAGGGAAAGATCATGAGAAGATGGAGGCAGAGATTGGAATCATTCAGCCCCATGTCAAAGACTGGAATTACCAGAAGATGGAAAAAGCAAGGACACATTCTACCCTAGAGCAATGGGAAAGAGGGCAGTCCTGCCAACACCTTGATTTCAGACTTCAGGCCTCCAGAATAGTGAAAAAATAAATTTAAGATACCCATTTGGTGGTAATTTGGCAGCTCTAGGAAACTAATATACAGATGTAAGAATTACAGTGGATCTCTCATCAGGAGCTATGCAGACAAGAGTGTAAAGTGAAATATTTAGAGTATTGAAAGAAAACAATTCACCAACCTAAAATTCTGTATCAAGCAAAATTGTTCTTCAAAAGTGAAGATAGACTTTCTCACACAAACAAAAACTGAGGGAATTTATTGCCCACACATGCACCTTGCAAAAAAAATGTTAAAAATGTTCTTTGGGCAGAAGGGAAAATACATAGGTTAAAACTTTGGATCTACATAAAGAAAGGAAGAGCATTAGAGAAGGAAAAAATGAAGAAGAAATAAAATGATTCATTCTTCTTATTCTTAATTGACCTAACTGATAACTGCCTAGTAACAATGTAGTGCGTGATTTATAGCATATGCATAAAAAATGAATAATACCATTGTCACAAAGGATGGGTTGAATGAATTGGGAATGCTCTTTAATAAAATACATACACCATATGTGAAGCAGCTTAGTGTATTTGAAGGCGAAGCTACATGAATTTAAAAATTTGTAATATTCTAGAGAAAACAGTATTTTTATAAAGAAATATATTTGATAAGTCTTATAGAGAAAAACAAATACTGTCTGATGTCCCTTCTATGTGGAATTCCAAAAAAAAAAAAAAAACCAAACTCATAGAAATAGAGGACACATTGGTGGTTGCCAGGAGTGGGAGATGGTGGAAATGGATTAAAATGGTCAAAGGGTAAGAACTTTCAGTTACAAGAGGAATAAGTTCTGGGAATGTAACACATGGCATGGTAACTATGTTAACAGTATTGTATATTTGAAAGTTGCTAAGAGTTGACTTTAAAAGTTCTCACCAGTTCTCACCACCACCACAACCAAAAAAAAAAAAAAAAGGAATCATATGAGGTGATGGATATGTTAAACTGACCTTATTGTGATAATCATTTTATTTATATTGTGGTAATACATATATATATATACCAAATTATTACATCATATATCTTAACCTTACATAATTTTATATGTCAAATATACCCCAATAAAGTTGGGGGGAGTATATTTGATATCCTAAGAGATGCATCAATTAAAAAAGGAGATGAAATGGCATCATATTAAATACTCGATTAAAATCAGAGAAGGCAGAAAAAGAGGAGAAAAATGTAGAATAAATGAAACATAAAAAAAGAAATATAATAAATATTAATCCAACTATATCAACAATCACTTTTAAATGTGAATGATCTGTATACACAAGAGACTCAGATAAAGTGATAGTAAACAATATCCAGTAGTATTTTGTCTACAAGAAATTCGTTTTAAATATAAACATTCAGATTGGCTAAAAGTAAAAGTATGAAAAAATTATATCACATTAATGCTAATCCAAAGAAAGCTGTTGTAGTTGTATTAACTTCATAGAAGCAGACTTTAGAACAAGGGAAATCATCAGGGATACAGAGGGGCATAGCATAATGAAAAAGAAGTCAACTCCCCAAGAAGATATGGAAATATTAAAGGCAAATGCAACTAAAAACAAAGTGTCAGAATATGTGAAGCAAAATGTGATAGAGATGAAAAGAGAAATGGACAAATCCACTATTGTATTTGGAGACTTCAATACCACTCTGTCAGTAATTGATAGATCAAACAGGCAGAAAATTAGTAGGGAAACAGGTGACCTGAACAGCACTATCCATCAACTTGATCTACTTGACATTTATAAAATACTCCATCCAACAACAACAGAGTACATATTACTCTCAAGTGACATAAAACATTTATCAAGATAGAACAAATTCAGAACTATTAAATACATCCAAAAGAATAGAAATCATACAAAGTTTGTTCAAAAACCACAATGGAATTAAACTGAAAATCAGTAACAAGAAGGAAGTTAAAATATCCCCAAAATATTTGGAAATTAAATAACATACTTCTAAATAATTCACAAGTCAAATAAAAAAAGGCCCAAAAAGAGATTTAAAAAATATTTTTGTGGCTCTAAAAAAATTAAAATATATTTTTGACCTAAATGAAAATGAAAGCACAACTTAACAAAATTGTAAAGAAAACAGAAAAATAAAGTCAATGAAATTGAAAACAATAGAGAAAAATCCAGGAAACCCAAAGTTGGTGCTTTGGAAAGAGCAATCAAATTAATAAACTTCTAGACAAACTTTCTTCTAAACAAGAAAAAAGACAGAATTCCCAATATCAGAAATGAAATAAGAATCGTCACTTCTGATTCCCACGGACACTAAATGGAAAATAAAGAAATGCTTGCACATGTATACTGCACCTGGCAAAGTTATCTTTCAGAAATGAAGGAGCAATGTCTTTCTCAGACCAAATAAGTTGAGAGAGTTCACTACTAGACCTGCCTTACAAAAAATGCTGAAGGGAGTTGTACAAGTTGAAGTAACATGTGTAGAAAACCCTATAACCTCAACAACAATATTGTTAGAAATAATAAATAAATTCAGTAAAGTTGTGCCAAGATGACAGACAAGCTTGGGCTGCTGTCTTTCCGCCCTTGGTTTGATGTGGACAGAGTCAGGTCCAGAGAGGGAGAAGGCCAACTCAGTGCCAGGAGTCAAGGTACTGACCCTAAGGGAGAACTAAGAACTCCCACCACAGAAGAGACTGGTCCCCAGGCTCATCCTACCCCAGCTGTTGGCCTTCGGAAACCCTGAGGCACGAAGGGAAGAGGCCTACTTCCCCCAGGAGACAGGAGACATTTTCAAGGAGGCGAGGGCTTTGATGCGAGGGCGGAAGCCTCAGTTCCCCAAAGGCAAGGCAAGGGGAGCGCCAGAAGTCAAAGTGAGGCCTGAGGGTTTTCCCAGCCCAAGAGGAGCCCCACCCCCACCCCATCAGCCCTGGGATCCGACTCCTGCCGGGAATCCTCAGGGAGCTGGTCTCCTCAGGGGGCTGCCCTGGGGCAGCACAGGAAGGAGCCCAGCCCTGCAGGGTGTCCAGTCAGGGCAGCAGACACCTCAGCGCACGTGGAAGGGCCCTGCTGGCGCCCCTTACCCTGCCTTCCACCCACGAGGGCCCAATGGCTCGTCACCGGATGTGACGTGTCCTGACTTCCGCCCCAGAAGGGCGTTGAGAGCCAGTTGGAGCCGGTTGGGGCCAGTCAGGACAGGACTCGGGTCAGCAGAGGCAGACCTTCTGGGCACAGGTGAGGAGGCCGAGAAGGGCCAGAGGGACACTGTCCCCTGCCCCCTGCCCTGGGGGGTGTCTCCACTCCACCACTGCCTTAGGGGCTTGAGGGCCCGAGGCCTCGTCTGTCGGGGCTGGATTCGGGTCACAGGAGGGGGTGTCCTGGCTCTGTGTGTGAAGGGGGGACCCTCATGGAGGGCCAGGGGCCTCACAGCCCACATGGCAGCCCACAAACGTACTCGCAATTCTCTCCTCTTCCTTCTGGGCAGTTCCAGGAGATGGGAGCCCGTCAGGAGTGACTGCGAGGGACGGCCAGTGCCCCGCCCCGCAGAACCCACAGCAATCTCCTCATGCTCCCTCCTGGCAGCCAGGGACGGGAAACGCCCTCAGGCCCCACCGCCCTTCCCCGTCTCCACCTCAGGGTTCTCCGGGAGGTGAGGGCCTTGGTCTGAAGGGCACCGCCGTCAGGGAGCAGAGGAGCCCAGGGCCGCGGGGAGGAAAGACAGAGGTGGCCCGCAGCCACTTGTGCGTCAACCCCCTCAGGGGCCCCAGGCCACAGCCAGGTGCTGGTGCCGCCTCTGTCCTCCTCCCCCTGACCCCCTGCCTGGCGTCCCTGGGAGACGCGGGCCTCCACGGAGGGAAGTCGCAGGCCTGGCCAGGAGAAGATGAGGACTCTGAGTGGGCACTGCTGGGACTGCCCTCCCCGCCCCCTCCCGCCCCGCCGCGAAGAGTGGAGACGTCACAGAGTCTGGCCTCCCCTCCTGTCAGTACTGGGGGCTGGGGGCAGGACGGTGAATGCAGCCTGAAGCATCCCTCATCTACCCCCACAGGGGGTGAGGGCTGAGGCGCATGTCTTCAGGTCAGTGGAGCAGGGGAAGCCCAGGCACTGCCAAGAGTCATTCAAGATGAGGACCCAGAATGTTTACCAAGGGCCCCACCCAGACCAGAACAGAGGGGACGCCACAGTGCCTGACCTTGCACACCCCGCCTTCTTACCCGTAATTGGTGGGCTGTGCGCGTGGCCCTGAGGAGCTTTCTCAGGTCCTCCTGCTGGTTCTTAGGGGACAGACCAATTAGGAAAACAGGAGACTCCTAGAGCATTAGCTAAGGGAAGACCTGTTAGTATGGCCTTCGTCAGAGCCAATGGGGTGGAGTTTCTCACGCTCTTCCTATCTCCCTCAGATAATTGGCCCCCATCACTACCTCCTGCCCACACCCCTGCCTGCTGTCCCCAACGCCATCATGCTTCACAGTCCAAAGAGTCAGAGTGGCAAGCTTGAAGCAGGCCTTCAGGTGCAAAAAGAGGCTCAGGGCCTGGTGGGTGCACAGGTGCCTGTAGCTGAAGAGGAGGCCGCCTCCTCCTCCCTTGCTCCTTTCATCCAGGGCACCCCAGAGGTTGTACCTGCTGCTGGAACACCAAGTGTTCCCCAGAGTGCTGAGAGAGCCCTTGAAGCCATTCCATCAAGCAAATCAAATGAGGGCTTCAGCACCCAAGAAGAGGATCCAAGCATCTTCCGGTCTCCTGAGTTTTTGCTCGGTAGTGTGCTAAATAAGAAGGTGGTTGAATTGGTGCAGTTCTTGAGTGTGAAGTATGTAACAAAGGAGCCCATCACTGAGGCAGAAATGCTGAGAAATGTCATCAAAGAGCAAAAGAATCACTTCCCTCTGATCTTCAGCAAAGTCTGTGAGTGCATGGAAGTTGTCTTTGGCATTGAAGTGAAGGAAGTAGACCCCACCAACCACACCTATGTGCTCATCAAAACACTAGACCTCACCTACGATGGGATGCTGAGTGATGACCAGGGCATGCCCAAGACCGGCCTGCTGATACTTGTCCTGGGGGTGATCTTCATGGAGGGCAACCGTGCCCCTGAGGAGAAAGTCTGGGAAGTGCTGAATTCCATTGGGGTGTATGCAGGGCAGAAGGATTTCATCTACGGGGAACCCGTGAAGCTCATCACGAAAGATTTGGTGAAGGAAAAGTACCTGGAGTACCAGCAGGTGCCTAACAGTGATCCTCCACGTTACGAATTCCTTTGGGGTCCAAGGGCCCATGCAGAAACCAGTAAGATGAAAGTCCTGGAGTT
Organism: Sus scrofa; assembly: GCF_054392235.1. Classification (NCBI taxonomy): domain Eukaryota; kingdom Metazoa; phylum Chordata; class Mammalia; order Artiodactyla; family Suidae; genus Sus; species Sus scrofa. Next base: position 123,551,274 of record NC_139401.1, read on the forward strand.
TTTTGCCAAGGTCAGTGGAACTGACGCCACATCCTTCACATCCTGGTATGAGGAAGCTTTGAGAGATGAGAAAGAGAGAGCCCAAGACAAAGCTGCCGCTGGGGATAACACTGCTGCCATGGCCAGTGGAAGTTCCGGTGTCAAGTCCAGCAGCCTCTCTTGCCCTGAATGAGGTGGGAGGAAGATTCCCCACTCTGTTTTTGAAGAGGGCAATCAGGGTTCTAAGTGGTGGAGGGCTGAGTTGCAGATTTTATCTTTATTTTTGATCTTTAATATTTTCCAAACATTCTTCCTCCTAAAATATTTATTAGCTTTAGAGTCTAGATGTGTGAATGACATTGGTCACATATTTATTGCTTTTTGTCAGGTTTTAGAGTTAAGAATTTTGCTATTCTGTAAAATAAATTGGGAAACCTTTCATCTTATTTTGTGATCTGGAACAGGATAACATGGCATTGGAATAGGAATTGGAAACTTGCAAGAGTCTAGCAATAAAATAGATGGGGTCATTCAATAAAATAGGGAAAAAATGTAAAAGATGGCTATCCTAAGAATCCTGTATCCCATTTAGTCTGTTGTTCTGTAAAATTAAAGATACACATCTGGATTTGCTTGGCTAATTAAAGATGTTAGAAATGAAAGTCCTGGCTCATTGGTTCATTTGTGCTTGTAAGTGGGTCTTAGAGGTGAGAGAAAAGCCTAGAATGGAAAACTGCTCCTGCCAGTTCCCCCAGGATCATGGAGTGCAGCCTCCACCTGGAGCAGGTGTGGAAGGCATCCTGCCCTCCTCTCCCCATGCCACTGAACACAGTGCGCAGACTCAGTGTTCTGTACACATCAACTGCAAACATTTCCTGGGAAAAGCGTATTTCATTGAAGTGGTGCCCAGAGTCTGGCCCTCTTTTCCTGGCCTAGGAGAGCCAGAGCCCATACCACTGAAAGGACATTTTAATTAAGTTATCTTGAGTGCAATTTGGCCAACTCTAAGCAAAAGCTAGCTTTTTGGTGAAGGTGAAAGGAATGAAGACAGTCCTTTGCATGGGAGAGCACCTGGGAGGGAGGGAGAAAAGGGGTTAGTCCTTGATTTAAATTCTGGGCGCTCTGCATTGCATTCTGCTGGGGAAGACCTCCCTGTATCCAAATTAAAGACTATATCCAGTAACAGGGAAAATTTACTGAGGTTTATTTACAGAGAAGCATTTTTGGCTCTCTTGTTTTGTGTCCTAGAGTACTGTATGTTCTCTTGAGATGCCATGGAAACACACACACACACACAATCCCAGGAAAGAGTGATAGAGTCTGCAGTCAAAAACCATGTTAGAAATGACTGCTATTTATTAAAGATCCACTAAATGCCAGGCACTGTGCCGTGTGCTTGGCTTACATTATATACATTTCAGCAGTCCTGTAAGTCAGGGCTCATTAAACCCACCTCACAGAAAAAGAACCTAAGGCTCATATTGGCCACTTGGCCATGGGGCCAATGTCACATCTAGGAAGTGACAGAACTGGGACTCAATCCCTAGTCTGAATTCATCTAGGTCCAAGCTGTCCCCACTCCTCCCAGCATGAGGTGGGCCTTTTGTCCCTTAGTTCATTCTCTTCTCAACTCTATCGTGGCCACAAAAAGAAGAGCCTTGTGGTCAAGGTACTAAAAACAAGCCTAAAGAAGGAAGGTGGTGACAAGAATCAAACAGAATATGGGGATCGTCTGTGGGCTTTACTCACCTCCAGCCTCCTGCCTGAGTCCCAGGGCCCCGTGAGAGCTGGTTCTGCCCAGGTGCTGGCACTTTTGTCGGGGCCCAGCACTTTCCTGCATTACACACCCTTCCACTGGCCTCCCTTCATGTGCTCTCTTGTCCAACTCTGGAACCTGGCCTCCTGACCAGCTCATCACTTGCTCTTCTCTGAAAACTGTGCCCTGCTCCCAGTGGAACAGCCCTGGTAACCACCTTCCCCTGACATAGAGCACTCCTACTCCCTGTAGAAGCCCCCGACTGTCCTTTCTCACTTCCTGGAACCCCAGTAACAACAGTTCTTTCCAAGTAAAAATGCACTTAGAAGGATGCCTGAACACTTAGGTAGCCTTCCTGGCAAGTTCAACATGCTCTTTAAGTAAAGGTTTTCAAATGAGCTGCTAAGTAGAGTCTGATTTGCATATAATCTGCTAGTTCTTGGGCTAGAACCCTGAAGTTAGAGAGGGTTTTTGAAACCACACTGATATTTACAGCAGTATTCCAATAGGATGTATTGTTTGAAACAGGCCACTGATCACATTAACAGATGAAGGAGCCTGCCTAGATGATCAAAAACAAAGAGCCCCTCATAAGAGATTGAGGAAACACCATTAAAATCACCTTGTAAGCAAACATCACCAGGGCTGAATTCCTAAAATCTTGGAGTCCTCCTAGGAGGTGTACGGTGGTCCCTGGGTGGATGTGTTACCTCTGATTATAAAGAAAAACTAGCCAGCCTTCCACTGCCTTTTGTATGCATATTCCACAGGAAAATCCTGGTAGGCAGTATGCTAGTAACACCCGTACAGGTATTTAAGAATGCTCGGCCATGGGAAGGGCGGCAGAAACTCACAAGAATTTGATTGTGCATAATAGGGAAGGAGAAAATTTTCAGGCAACTGAGATTATAGATGTTATTTCAAAGGGCGGTACAGAACTCCCTGCTAACATTTACAGGATCCTTTGAAAGCCACATGTGATCCTGGCTTTAGTAGACACATGAAAAAAAAAAGTTGGTTTTCTCAGAAACTCCTCCAAGAAAGAAATAGAGCTGTCATAACAAATTACAATCATTTTATTGACCACCTACTATGTGACAGCTTACGGGAGAGACTACAAGTGCTCATCTGCACCTTGTCATCCTCACCTTCCTGGGTGGTCCACTTGCAGTTAGGGAGGTTCAGTACACCATTTCCACGCTTCCTCTGCCATTCAGCAGCCAACATGAGACCCATGTTGGGGGAGTGGCACTATAGGATGGAAGCAGCCTGGGTCCCTGGGTCACCTCAAAGCAGAACGTCCCTGCCAACCCACCTCAGGATTTATGGGCACAAAAAATAAACTTTCATTGTGTTAAGGCATCCAAATATCAGGATTTGTCTGTTGTACACGCTAGAAGTTGCTTTAACGGATCAATGTCCAGCATTTGTTTCTGTTGTTAGGCTTATTTAATATTTCAATTACAAAGGTAATTTTGCAAATATACTTCTTGCGAAACATTTGGAAAATACAGATGAATCACAATTCTCCTCTTTACAAAGTACTCCCCAAATTCAGCCCTCTCCTCAGAGGTAACTACAATTAACAACCTGATAGTATTATTATAAGGCCTATTCTAGGCTATTCTATAGATATACTATAAAAATACATTGTGGTTTTTTTAACGTGCATGGGTAATGAAGTATGTATTCATCTGGCACTTGCTCTTGCCATTAAATAAGATGCATGCAGGATCTCTCCATGGAAAGCACATATAAGGCCTATCTCACTTTAGTAATTACTCCCTAGAATTCTGAAGTGTGTATTGTTATAATTAATAAGACACTTCTTCTCTTGATAAATACTAAGTTGTTTCCCATTTTTGTATGATTAAAAGAACTTAAATCCACATCTTTGAAGATGAATTATTGGGCAAAAGTGTCATAAGAAAGACATTTAAATGTGGAAAATTGGATTAAAATGGAAAGGGTGTGAATATTTTACCTTTTTGTAAAGATTACTGAAACTTTACTCCAAAATGCTGTAACTCATTTCCTCATAAATTAATACCTTACATGCTCAGAACCATTTTATATTGGCAATCTTTCAAATTTGGGGCAAAATTATTGGTGAAAAAATATTGTCTCACTATTGTTTTAATTTGTGCCTCCCATCTTCTCATTAGATGAAGAAGAAAATTAACTTAATCCCTCACTCATATGAAGCTGGATTTATGAAGTGATGTCTTGGAGTTCCCATCGTGGCGCAGTGGAAACGAATCCAACTAAGAACCATGAGGTTGCAGGTTCGATCCCTGGCCTCACTCAGTGGGTTAAAGATCTGGCGTTGCCATGAGTTGTGGTGTAAATCACAGACACGGCTCAGATCTGGTGTTGCTGTGGCTGTGGTGTAGGCTGACAGCTGTAGCTCAAATTTGACCCCTTGCCTGGGAACCTCCATATGCCCCAAAAAAATAAATAAATAAAGTGATGTCTTGAATAAAGGGGCCCTCGGGGCATGATGAAAAAAATTCTGAAATGTCATTTAGTGCTACACCTGTGGCATAGGGAGGTTCCCAGGCTAGGGATCAAATCAGAGCTGTAGCCGCTGGCCTACACCACAGCCACAGCAACATGGTATCCACGCCACATCTGAGCCCTACACCACACCTCACAGCAATGCCAGATCCTTACCTACTGAGTGAGGCCATGGATCGAACCTGCATCCTCATGGATCCTAGTCAGATTTGTTTCTGATGTGTGACAGGAACTCCTTCCCCTTTACTTTGAGAAGCAAGGATTCAACCAGGATGTCCAGGAGCCAGGGAAGGAGACCAGATAGGATACTTTCAGTCAGTGAGTCTCACTGAGAGCATCCTGGGAGAGCACTTGCCAGAGTCCTGGAGAAAGACCAGGTACAAAACCAGTCCAGAGAGACCCAGGCAGGCTGGGGGTCAGGGCTCTCCGAGTCTAGAGTTTAGTGTCAAGAAAGAGAGATGCTGGAGAACCTGGGTGGGTGGTGCTGGGTGCTTGAATAGGCTTGGGAGGTCTGGGAATCCTAGAGACCAGCTGGAAGTCTCAGCATAGTCTAAGTAGGTAGGTCAATTGGAGGAGTGGAGCAGTGACATGCCAGACACTACCCCCTACCTTAGAGTCACTCCTTTGTCCTATTAGGAAGAGCACAGCTGCTCCCCTGCATCATTTGGGTGAGCTACATTTCTTGACATCTCTAGTGGTCCAATGCACCTTTGCCAGTGTCCCAGGGCTGGGAGCTGTCTTGATGCCTGCTAGAGGCTGGGAGTTTGCCCCTGGGTGCCGTGTACCCCTAGTAGAAGCTGGGGCTATTTGGATGAGTGGAGTTGGTGACTGTTGAGACAGGCCAGGGCCACCAAGGAAGAGTGGAAGGCACTGTGCAGCCACAAGGAGGGGGAGCCACAGAGACTGCAGCTGAAGGGCTGGGTGTGGACATGCATTGAAAGGTGATCCCAATGAAAGTCCTAGCTATAGCAATCAGACAAACAAAAGAAATAAATGAATTGGAAGAGAAGAGGCAAAATTTTCGCTGTATGAAGATGACATGATACTATATATAGAAAACACTAAGGACTCCACACAAAAACTACTCGAACTGATCACCAGATTTAGAAAAGTAGCAGAATATAAGATTAACATTCAGAAATTGGTTACGTTTCTGTATACTATCAATGAAATATTAGAAAAGGAATATAAAAATGCAATACCTTTTAAAATCTCACCCCCCAAAATTAAATACCTAGGAATAAACCTGACCAAAGAGGTGAAAGACCTATATACTGAGAACTATAAAACATTAGTCAAGGAAATTAAAGAGGATTCAAAGAAATGGAAAGGTATTCCATGTTCCTGGGTTGCAAAATTAATGTAAAAATGGCCATACTACCCAAAGAAATCTACAGATTCAATGAAATTCCTATCAAATTACCCACGACATTTTTCACAGAACTATAAGAAACAATCCAAAAATTTATATGGAAACATAAAAGACCAGAACTTCCAAAGCAATCCCGAGGAACAAAAACCAAGCAGGAGGCATAACTCTCCCAGACTTCAAGCAATATTACAAAGCCACAGTAATCAAGACGGTGTGGTACTGGTACCAAAACAGACATATGGACCAATGGAACAGAATAGAGAACCTAGAAATAAACCCAGACACTTACAGTCAATTAATCTTCAATAAAGGAGGCAAGAATATAAAATGGGAAAAAGACAGTCTTTTCAGTAAGTCGTGCTGGGAAAACTGGACAGCCACATGTTAATCAAGGAAACTGGAACACACCCTCACACCATGCACAAAAATAAACTCAAAACGGCTTAAAGACTTAAATGTAAGATAAGATACCATCAAACTCCTAGAAGAGAACATAGGCAAAACGTTCTCTGACATCAACCTTACAAATGTTTTCTTATGTCAGTCTCCCAAGGCAACAGAAATAAAAGCAAAAAAAACTGATGGGACCTAATTGAACTGACAAGCTTTTGCACAGCAAAGGAAACCATTTAAAAAAAACCAAAAAGACAACCTGTGGAATGGGAGAAAATAGTTTTAAATGATGCAACAGACAAGGGCTTAATCTCTAAAACATACAAACAACTTATACAACTCAACAACAAAAAAACCAACAACCCAACTGAAAAATGGGCAAAACATCTGAATAGACATTTCTCCAAAGAAGATACACAGATGGCCAACAGGCACAAGAAAGAAATGCTCAACATCACTAATTATTAGAGAAGTGCAAATCAAAACTACTCTGAGGTACCACCTCACACCACTCAGAATGGCCATCATTAATAAGTCCACAAATAACAAATGCTAGAGTGTGGAGAAAAGGGAACCCTCCTACACTGTTGATGGGGATGTCAATTGGTACAACCACTATGGAAAACAGTATGGAGGTACCTCAGAAAACTAAATATAGAACTACCGTATGACCCAGCAATACCACTCTTGGGCATATATCCAGACAAAACTTTCCTTGAAATAGACACATGTACCCGTATGTTCATTGCAGCACTATTCACAATAGCCAAGACATGGAAACAACTCAAAAGTTCATCGACAGATGAAGAAGATGTGGTATATATACACAATGGAACACTACTTAGCCATCAAAAAGAACAAAATAATACCATTTGTAGCACCATGGATGGAACTAGAGACTCTTATACTAAGTGAGAAAGAAAGTCAGAAAGTGAAAGACAAATACCATATGATATCACTTATACCTTGAATCTAATATATGGTACGCATGAACCTTTCCACAGAACAGGAACTCATGGACTTGGAGAACAGACTTGTGGTTGCCAAGGGGGAGTGGGAAGGAGTGGGATGGACTGAGAGTCTGGGGTTAATAGATGCAAACTATTGCATTTGGAGTGGATAAGCAATGAGATCCTGCTGTATAGTCACTTACAATGGAACATGATGGAGAATAATGTGAGAAAAAAATATGTATGTATAATAAATAATAATAAAATTTTTAAAAGGAAAATACCCACCCCACCCCCCCAAAAAAGAAAGGCGATCCAGGAATCCCCCTCGTGGCTCAGTGGTAATGAACCTGACTAGGATCCATGAGAATGCTGGTTTGATCCCTGGCCTTGCTCAGTGGGTTAAGGATCTGGTGTGGCCATGAGCTGTAGTGTAGGTCACAGATGTGGCATGGTTCTGGCATTGCTGTGACTGTGGTGCAGGCCAGAAGCTGTAGCTCCAATTAGACCCCTAGCCTGGGAACTTCCATATGCCGCAGATGTGACCATAAATGGAAGGCAGGCAGGCAGGCGATCTAAGTGTTGTTCCGGCTCAGGCTGCCTCCCACCGGTTCCTAGCTCTTGGGACACTAGAGGGCAGGTGTCCTGTGGCTTGACTGCTGGTCTACCACCAGATACTGTCTGGTATAGAGCATTATCTTCCCAGGCAATAAACTGGAGTATTTTAGGACTTATTTCATTTGCTTTCTCTTTCTTAGAGATCACTGTCCTTCACGGCCTGATGTCCAGTCAATTGAAAACAGTTTCATAAATTTTATCTGGATTTTTAGGTTTATCGGGTAGGAGTTCAGTTCCTGCTACTCCATTGCGGCCAGAAGCAGAAGTCTCATATTCCAAATTTTAAATCTAAATTATGTAGGTGACACAAATGTCCCCCCAATTTTAATCTTATCAAATTAAAATCAGAATTGAAAGTCTGTGGGACACATTTATGTTAATATAGACATACTTACGTAAAACCAGGAGAATATACACCAAAATAGCAACATTGGGTATTTCTCTGCTAGTGGAAATGTAAGTGCTTTCTTAATTTTATGTGTGGTTTTAAAAATTTCCAACATTTTGGAAACACACATGAATTACCTTTATAATTATAAATATTTTAAAATATGGTTTTGACTGCCAAAAATAAATACACATCCTCTAGATGGTTTGTTTGCAAAAAGTTGATCAACCTCTTGCTGGATTCTACCCAGCCTCTGACATGCCTACTGCCTGTTTGACTAGAAAGAAAAAAAAAAAATGCTATCCAATTAGTCAGCTGTATGTAGTCATCCAACTTCCCTCACACTTTCAAAGACAATGCTGCACAGACAAGAATCTATCTCCTTAAAGCCCTCTCTCCAGAAAAAGTAGCAACTTGTATTTTGTTTGTTTATTTATTTCTTTATTTGGCTTTTTAGGGCCACACCCGCGGCATATGGAGGTTCCCAGGCTAGGGGTCCAATCGGAGCTGTAGCTGCCAGCCCACACCACAGCCATAGCAACTCAGGATCCGTAGCATCTTCGACTTACACCATAGCTCATGGCAACGCCAAATCCTTAACCCATTGAGCCCAGGGATCAAACCACAATGTCATGGTTCCTAGATGGATTCATTTCCGCTGCACCATGAGGGGAACTCCTTAACTTGTATTTTAAAAGTGAAAATTGATTTACATCTAAATCATATTTTCCATGATATGATTGGATCTAATATTTTTGTGAAGGACAGTATACAGGCAATTTGAGGAGAAGGAATTATAATTATCACATTCATTACTATGAGTGTTATTTATCTCTCTTGTCAGAGCTCATAATAAATAAATCATGTTATTTAAAAAATACATTCTTCAGTCATTACTGCATTAATTTCAAGTTGTGCCTGAAAATGCACTTTTATTTTCTTAGCATTGACGCAGCATTTTCATTAGAATGTTTATCATTTTCTTTCATAGACTATTATGAACATAAAGTTTCTCTTACTCTTTCTCTCCCCCCCCCTTTTTTTTTGGCTGCACCCACAGCATATGGAAGTTCCCAGGTCAGAGATAGAACTGGAGCCTCCACAGTGACCAGAGAGGCTGCAGTAGGATCCTTAACCCACTGTGCCACAGTGGAAACTCCCAACACACAGTTTTCTTAACACATGATTGTGTTTCATAAAGTAAATATCATATAAAAAGTGCTGTAATTTTGGTAGTCTTCTCTACTGTATATGTGTTTTGTTGTTAGCTGTCTGTCACATGCTCATTTTCTGCACTCAACAATTCCACTATTTTTAATGGTTTCATTCACACACTGCCCTAACAAAGCCGTTAGAGATCATTAATATGATTCAATATTGTGTGTGTACCTTAGGATTTTCTTATCACTGTATTGTTTGTTCCTTTTCGTTCTTTTTTCTTTCCTTTTCTTTGCTTTTCTTTCTTTTTTTTAAAGAACAACCACATAACCTCTTTCCTCATGTATGCATTTTCTCTTTATTAGACCATGGCCCACTTTCTGAAACTAATCAGTCCCTGAGTTTTACCAAATGATTTTGATCCAAAGGCGTTGCTATGGATTTTTCAGTTGTAAAATATATACATACAATATAGAATAATTTCATAATCCTTTTTTTTTCCATTTTGAAAGCATAGGTTTGCATAATCACCCAAAAAAGATGCAAGTGAAATTGTACATCAAGAAAAGAAAAAAGTAGTAATAATAATAATAATAATAATAAGGTGAGTTAATAAGCACTAAGAGCTTTCCCAATTCCATTTTTCACCAACACCATTTAGTAAATTGGCTCGCATTTTCCTCCTGCAAATCTAAAAGTGCTCCTAACATTTTTCCATGTTATTATCTTGTTTCACTATTCTGTATTTTTAAATAATTACAAATTACTACTATAAGACACTTATCTATTTATGATTCTAAGTATCCTATCATTTTGTCCTGTCTTCAAACTTCTGTGTTTTATGTCATTTTCTCTATATGCAGTTTCATATACTTTAAACTATGTCTGCACTGGACTGAATATTTGTGTCTCCCCCTAATCCGTGTGTGTTTGGACAGGGGGTCTTTGGGAGGTAATGAGGTGGTGAATGTGGAGACCTCATGAACGGGACTGGCGCCCTTATAAGAGGCCAGAGGGCTGGCTGGTTCTCTTTCTGCCACAGAAGGATACTGAGAAGTTGGCAATCTGCAGCCTAGAAGGGGGGTCTCACCAGACCCTAACCACATGCTAGCACCATGATCTCATCCTTTTAGGCTTCAGAACTATGAGACATAAAGTTCTGTTATCCATAAGTCATTCAGTTTATGGCATCTTGTTAGAGGAGCCTAAGCTGACTAAGACAGCATCCAAAGCCATTGCTCTGTAACAGGCTTTTTAAAACATTCTCGGATACTTCAGCTTCTTCGATCTTCTCAAAGGAACAGTTTTTGCTCCATTGATACTATTTGTTGTTTTCCTAATTTCAATTTTATTGATCTTCGCTCTTGCCTAGACTCTTACTAGCCCTCTTGTTGCCTTGGGTTTGACTTACTTTTATAATTTCTCAAGGTGGGAGATGATATTATCAAATTGAGTCTTTTCTTCCTTTCTAATATAACATTTAATGACATAAATTTCTCACTTTACAGTGCTTTAGCCAAACCCCCAAAATTCTGAGAAGGTATATTTAGGTTTTCATTCAGTTCAAAATATTTTCTAATTTCCTTCAATAATTTCTTTTGAAGCATGGGTCAGTAAAAATGTATTATTTAATTTCCCAATACCTGGGGACCTTGTATTGTATGTTTTAAAAATTAATGTTGAGATCTTGAATGCTAGAAAGAGGTGTTTGTTCCTAATGTGTTCAGCAATGGGGAGCCATTGAGGATTTTTGAGAAGTAAACTGACACGATCAGAGCTGTGCTTGAGAAAAGGCAATCTTGAAGGATAGAATGGATTGAAGGGAGGCAGGAGGGAGCTAGCTCAGAGTCAGCTATGCATTCTAGCCAACCATGCCATCTCATGCACTCACATCTATTGAATTTCTCTCGATTTCTGAAAGAACATTTCTTTAAGCATTCAGGTCACTTTGAATTTAAATCCCAATTTAAATGTACTAGCAAATTCACGAGTTAGTGTCATCTGCAATGCTAATTAGCACACACTTTAACTATCTACATGAACAACTGGTTTAACCATTACCACCGCCAAGCCAGTTAAATTGCTCAAATCAGGCTAAAATTGTTGTCAGTGGACCAGATATTTGCATTTAGTATACGCGTTTCAAACTTAATTGCTACTTAGCTACTTAGAACCTAAAATGTAATTGGCATGAGACATAATTAGTATGAAATCAGAATTTTATAAATCTCTGCCTAATTATTCCGAATCATATACCTAGATGCCTGGCTGCCATATATTTTTGTAAAGTTTCATGCTCATTTAAACCGAAGCATTTATTTTGAGAAATAAAATATTGCCTGCCATATCAGTAAACAAAAGATGTCACTGTCATCAGTGATCGCAGCCCCACCCTCCCAAGGGTGAGCCCTGAGGAAACTCAGGATGTGAAAACCTGGGATACTGGCCCCAGATAGCTGAGGTGCATATCAAAGGAGTGGTATCAGTGAGCCCAGACCTTGCATCTTGCCCTACCTAGAAAAGTGCTGAATTCCTTAACCTGAGATCCCTAGTTTTCCATTACTAGCAGTAATATTTTTTCCTCCTACCTGCCCTTTGTTGCAAAACGCCTATATACCCTAGCTCCCCCATCGCCTCTGCAGAGCACTTTTCTAAGGGTTACTTGAGCTGCCGCCTCCCCAGACTAAGTCCTCATTTTGCGCCCCCCAAAAACTTAAACTCTCAACTTTTAGGTTGTGCATACATATTTTTTAGTCAGCAATTTCAATAAATCTCTTGGAACCTACCAATACTGTGGAAACGGAACAATTGTCACCCAACATGTGTGACTTAAAAGGGAAGCAAGATTGGAGTTCCCGTCCTGGCGCAGCGGAAATGAATCCGACTAGGAACCATGAGGTTGCAGGTTCAATCCTTGGCCTTGCTCAGTGGGTTAAGGATCCGGCGTTGCCATGAGCTGTGGTGTAGGTCGCAGATGTGGCTCAGATCTGACATTGTTGTGGCTCTGGCATAGGCCGACAGCCACAGCTCCAATTGGACCCCTAGCCTCGGAACCTCCATATGCCATAGGTGCAGCTCTAAAAAGACAAAATAAATAAATAAAAAGGTAAGCCAGATTAAGCTGGGCTGGGCTCATGAAACACCATTTCTTTCTATTCAACAAAAATTCTGCAATTTTAAATATTTTTTAAATTAGTTTTTCAATAGAGTTAGATATCACAGCATCCATATTATAAAGTCAGGAAGTTGGAATATTCTCTTGAAGATATATAAGGAAATAGGAATAATTGCTTGCCATGAACGGAAGAAGGGCAAAGCATTTGAAGCCACACCCTGCACTTTAAAGAGTCTGGTTGGTCTTTCACTTTCCCTTACTTGGCTCTTCACAGTCAGCAGAGGAGAGACTCTTGAATCATGAATTAGATATACAACACTCATCCTGGAGTCACATAGCAGCTTTCAGAAAATGCTACAGAACTTTGTCAAGGGCAGCCCCTTCTTTGGCCATTCCCTGCGATGTTGTTTCATTAAGACTGTGTCTCTTAAAACAAAAAACAAAAAACAAAAGACTGTGGTGCTTAATGTTTGGGGGTATGGATCCCTTTTAGAGTCTGATGAAAGTAGAGGAAATGGGAACTTTTGCCAAGAAAATCCCCTCAAATGAGCATAAAGCTCATAATTTTGTCTGTAATTTCAGAGTTGATAGTTCTCTCCCTGTTTGGGGTTTCATTGTGTCCCCTCAAAAGATACGTTGAAGTTACTGTAAACCAGCTATAATGGAAAAAATAAAAGTCATTTAAAAATTTTTTAAAAATAACAAAGAAAAAGATAGGTTGAAGTTCTGACCTTCAGAAACTGGGAACATATTTTAAAATAACATCATTCCAGATGTAATGAAGACACTAGGCTGGACCCTATCCCAATATGATCGGTGTCCTTCCAAAAGAGAGAAAACCACGTGAAGACACAGACACACAGGGAGAACAAACACCATATGAAGACAAAGACAGAGGTTGGAGTGAGCACTTATGACACCAGAACACCGGAGATCCCAAACTGTCACCAGAAATGAGAACACAGGCGTGAAACTGATTCTCCCTCAGAACACTTGTGAGATAGAGTCTCAGGATGTCAGTGTCGCCGGGATAAAAGTTCGGACCCTTATCGCCCCTTCTGTCCCACTGCAATTGTTATAAAGTTCTTGAGCCCCTCCTGAGCAACCTGGCCTACTCCGCTCCTGCCTCATATAAGGAAAGGTACTTGGGCCGTTCCTCCCCCCAGCCCTATAGGAAAGTATACGTCCCCGCCCAATCCGCGGATGTAGTGTAAGACCTCTCCTCTCGCTTTTGTTCCTGGGCTGTAAACACAGACTTGACTGCGCACTCAGGATTAGCTCTCCCTGAGCATCAGGAAGTCGTCCCGCTGTGCTAGCAGCATTTCCCATCTCAATAAACTGTCTTTCTCTTCGCCCCACTCTGAGTCTGGAAATTACCTGCTAACCCATGCTTGGGCCACAACAACACTTGTAAGGAGCCAATAGTGCGGGCATCTTGATTTCAGACTTAGGATCTTCAGGAATATGAGACAATCAATCCATTTCTGTTGTATGTAACTATCCAGTTGTTTTGGCAGCCCAAGGAAACTAATGCAGATTTTGGTACCAGGAATATTGCTACTGTAACACATATCTAACACATAGAAGCAGCTTTGGAATTAGGTAATGGGTGGACGTTGGAAGAATTCGTAAGCCTTGATTTAAAAAATCACCTAGATTGCCTTTGAGAGAGGATGGTAAAAATATGAACACTAAGGGCACTTCTGATGAGGACTTAGAAAAAAACGATGAACGTCTTGGACACTGAAGGAAAAGCAATGCACATTATAAGGTGGCAGAAAATTTGTTTGCATTGTGTTTTGCTGTTGGGGGGAATGTAGAACTTATAAGCTATACACTTCTATATTTAGCTGAGAGAATTTGCAAAGTGTGGAGGATAAAGCCAGATTTATTCTTACTGCTTATATTAAAATGTGAGAGTAAAGATATAAATTAAGGACTGAATTCTTGAGCAAACTGTAACCCGTACTTCGTGATTAGGAAAATTCTCAGTCTGGCTAGATACCGTGACCTAGAAACAGGGCCAAGGCTGCAGCTGAACAACCACTGGCTAAATAGATTAAATATGTGCCTTTGGATCCAACCAACCATCTCTGCAAAGTCGGGAATAGGAATAGGGTTATCCCGGAAGGATCTGGGAGAAACCCCGTGTCAAAGGCTGTGAATTCCCTTGACAGCCACAGCAAACAGAAAAGGTTTTTGAGAAGTGTATCAACATGGCATTGCTGGCCTAGATTGAAAGGGACAGAGATGGGACAAAAGGAAGGAAGTGTGACTCCAAGGGCAGAGCCAGGCGTGCAGAAAGCACAGGCCCAGGGGACACAGTTGCCACCTTCTTGTTTCCAGAGGGTGAGGCTGCTGCCCAGAGCTTAAGGGCAGAGCATCAAGTCACAGAATTATTCTCAGGCCCTGGAACCTGGTGAAATTTGCCCTGCTGTGTCAGGAACTTACTTTAGACTAATGACATCTTTTCATCTTTTTTTTTCCCCTCTAAGTTTTCCCTTTTGGAATAGAATGTCTATCTTAAGCCTGTCCTATAACTGTGTCTTCTCTAGGTTTCAAAGGTCTACAGATAGGGAAGAGTTTTGCCCCTAAATGGACCATACTCAGAGTCTCACCAATAACTTGTTTAAATGATGCATATAATAAGATTATATACATATATATCACTTAAATAAGTTATGGGCTTTAAATAAGGACTTTAGTGGATTATACTTAGATGATATTTTGGACTTAAAGTTGATGTTGGAATGGGTTAAGACTTTAAGATGTTGGGATAGAGTTAATGTATTATGTACATGGGAAGTAATTTGACGAAGGCGAAGAGAGGGTTTTAAAGGAGAGAGAGAGAGATTGGAGTCATGCATCTACAAGCCAAGGAAGGTCAAGGATTCTGGCCATCACCAGAAGCTGGGGGAGAGGCACAGAACAGATTCTCCCTCCCAGTCCTCCTAAGGGGCCAGCACTGCTGACACCATGATTTCAGATTTCTAGCCTCCAGAACTGTTAGACTGCCAATTTTTATTTTTTCAAAGCACACAGTTTATTTTACTCAGTTTGTGGTACTTTGTTTTGGCATCACCAGCAAACTACCACATCCACCCTCAAGCCGCATCGGTATTATTTTAAGCAACCTGTGAAACCCAGGATCCTTCCATTTTCAGGTATTTGTTCAGCAGCCAGACCGAGCAGCAGGATGTCTTGAGTACAATATAAAACAAATTGTGCGGCAATTTCTATGACCCAAACTAGAGAATATTATAGTTCAGAGCCATTGCATAATTTAACGAACTACTAAAGAGTATGCTATGAAAACAGGGTAAACTGCTAGCAGAAAATTCATCCCAGTGTTCAGATTCTCCATATGACTAACCTTTGCTTACTCATTGATTAATGTGTTTACCTGCCTTCTCCATGAGCGAAGAGTTGAATATCACATTTGCAGCTGACTCACTCTTTAATGGATATTCAAGCACATTCTTTTTCAAGTGCTAAGTAAAACCTTGTCCTTAGTGAAATAAAATGTAGCCCATAGGCATATAAACTTGTACCTACTAAACTGTTAGTGTGAGTGCCTTCTAGCTTGTTAACTGGGATTACGTCAGCTTCCAATGCCCATGGGTCTTTGAAATATGGAAAATATATAAGTTTCAAGATGGTACAGGACAATACATCAAAAATCAAACAACATGAGCCACTACATCATATTGTTTGAGGTCAAAGAACTGCTTTAAAGTCATGACATAGAAAAGTTTTCTTAATGTTTAAAAATCAAAAAAAAATTATTTCATTAAATTTAATTTTTCAGTCTCTAGGGGAAAATACACTGTCCTATCAACTTTGAATTTGGGGCTCTATTTTAGGAAGGGTTTTCTTTGAATTTTATTTTGTGCAGTGGTAAAAAATATTCTTCCTGTTGGGTATAAAGAGAAAGTATAATCATTAGCATCAGAACAATCATTTATTCATCAAATATATACTGAGTATCTACCAAGTATCTGTCACCAGTCTGGACAATGGCAATACAAAAAGAAATAAGATATGGTCCCTGCCCTCAAGGACTCTTACTGATAGAGGAAGGCACAAAAAATAACAGTTGTAAGAGCTCCCTGGTGACTCAGTGGATTAAGGATCTGATGTTGTCACTGCTGTGGCTTGGGTTGCTGCCGTGGCACTAGTCCTATCCCTGGCCCAAGAACTTCCACATGCTGGAAGGAAAATTGCCACTCAATGCAGTTCTAATCTTGGCTCATCGCTGTATCATAACAAGAGTCAGTCCAGTGAATGAATATACAAGCAGGCAGGACACCGTACTTACTGCAGACCATGTGGCGGAGTTCCTGTTCATCTTATTTGTGGAATTCTCTCTCTCTCTCTTTCTCTCTCTCTCTCTCTCTCTCTCTCTCTCTCTCTCTCTCTTTAGGGCCACGCCCAAGGCATATGGAAGTTCCCAGGTCCAAACAGAGATGCAGCTGCTGGCCTATACCACAGCCACAGCAACCCTGGATCCTTAACTCACTGAGTGAGGCAAGGGATCCAACCTGCGTCCTCATGGGTACTAGTCGGGTTTTTAACCCGCTGAGCCACAGTGGGAACTTCTATCTCATATTTAATGTATCTGAATACGACATGGAAAAGTGCCGCTAGAAATAGGCCAACTTTTAGAAAAAGCTAGCAGTCAGTATTTTTGTGGAAAACATATATCATTCTCATCACAAGGTATGACCAAACATCAATGACAAAATGACTTATTTGAGCCAATGTGAGCATTTATAAAAGGGAATTTATGGCCTTTCATCCAGTTTAAAACTTACTCTGTAACACTGGTTATAGCTTTCAATAGCAAAGGCAACGTATAGAATAATATGGGTGAAAAAGTGAGGTGCATGTGAACAATAGTTTTAACTTGGCGAGAAAGAACTTTACGTGTTAAATAAACTGAGTCTTTCATTGCCTATCAAGGCTCTAATGTATGTCTGTCAACAGTAAGCACATAGGTGGATTGTTGAGGGTCCAATGTGCCAGGCCTAGAACTAAACAAGTGTTATTTCATATAATTTTTGGAGAAATCTTATGAACGAGGTATATGGTCATTCTCATTTTATCATCGAGGAAATTAGAAGTCAGAGATGTCACAATATTTACAGATAGACAATAATTTCCAAAGCTTACATTTAAGAATTACATAAACAGACATATAATTCATATAGAATGTCCATACATATATATGGACACAAACATATATCTGTGTATATATACATTAACATGTATATATTTATGAAAATGTATAATCTGGTTATGTTTCATCACTGTCAAACTAAACATTTCTAATTTCACTACTCGGTTCAGTTTGTATCATAAAATCTTCTCCAGAGGGAGTAGTGCAACATGAATTCTCCCTTCTTTGAACATCTCTGAAATTAATCAATATATTGCTTTGCCATATGTCAATTTACCTTCCTGGACTGGAGCCATAGCTATTTTAAAGTTTATGGAGTCCAACCTACATTTCTGTGTAGGAATCTCTTTTTAACATTCTTAACATATGTTTTTTTGTTTCCACTCAAATATGAGTAATGAAAAGAGAAAAAAAGGTCACCAATTGCGTTGTTGGGGAGCTGTGGTAGGTCCTAAATCTGTCTTCTAAAGATTTATAGGTCCACTCATGTTGTCCCAAATAAATGGCAAGATTTCATTATTTTTATGGCTGAATAATATTTCATTGTGTATAAATTACATTTGCTTCATCCATTCATCCATTGGTGGACACTTAGGTTGTTTTCTTATCTTGGCTATTATAGCTAAGCTGCAATGAACATAGAAGTGTATATATCTTTTCAAATTAGTGTTTTTGTCCTCTTCAGATTAATACCCAGAATTGGAATTACTGGATCATATGGTAGTTCTATTTTTATTTTTTGAAATTCCTGCTGTGGCACAGTGGGTTAATAATAGGACTGCAGCAGCTTGAATGGGAACTTCCATATGCCATGGATGTGGCAAAAAATATATATACTATTTTTATTTTATGAAGGAAACTCCATACCATTTTTCCACAGTGGTTGCACCAATTTACATTTCCACCAACAGTGCCTAAGCATCCCCTTTTCTTGAAATCCTCACCAACTCTTGTTATCACTTGTCTTTTTGATAATAGCAAATCTAACAGGTGTGAGGTAATATCTCATTATGGTTTGATTGGCATTTCTCTGATAATTAATAATGTTAAGCATCTTTTCATGTGCCTGTTGGCCATCTGTATGTTTTCTTTGAAAAAGTGTCTATTCCATTTATTTTTTAAGACTATTTTTCTTCTGACTCCTCTATAGTACTTCTTAATATTTTTACCCTATTTTTGGCTTCACTTTTATTTTAGAGAACTAAAAGTATTTTAAACATTATTCTTTTAGGCCTTATGTCTTCAAAGACTACCGTATGAGCAAAAAAACACTTTCATCTATGATGTTTGCTTGTTTTCCACTAATGCATCAGGAAGAATGCTTTACTATTAATAGTGAGAGTGAGAGGAAGGACACATTATGATGATCTGTACTGATTCCAATTCTAATATAATTTATCTTTTAAACTAATCTGAAAATGAGGTGAATGTAACTTTTACATTGGAAAATCTCAAGACAAAAAATAGCCCCAGCGATCTACAGGTAAAAGTAAGTTAATCTGTCTTTGTAGGTGAAATCTTTTACATGGAACATCCAAAAGAACACACACACAAAAGAATTAATCTATTAAAAGAAATTCAGCAAAATTGCAGGATATGAGATAAACACACAAAATTCAGTTGTAATTTTATGCACTGGCAATGAACAATCTGAAAAGCGAATTAAGAAAATTCCATTTATGACAACAACTAAGAGAATAAAATACCTATGAATAAATGTAACCAAAGAGGTGAAAGTCTAATACACTGAAAACTATAAAATATTGCCGAAAGACATTAAAGAAACTTAAATCAGTGAAAATTTATGCCATGTTCATGGATTGTTAATATTCAAATGCTACCAAAATCAATCTACAGCTTCAGTGAGATCCTATTAAAATCCCAGTGTCCTTTTTTGCAGAAATGGAAAAGCCAATGCCAAAATTCATACAAAATTGCAAGGGCCCTGAATAGCCAATATAATTTTGAGGGGGGAAAAAAAAAACAAAGTTGGAGGACTCACACTTCTCAATTTCAAACTTACTACAAAGCTACAATGATCAAAATAGTGTGGTACTGGCATAAGGACAGACACACAGACTAATGGAATAAAAATGAGAATCCAGAAGTAAACCCAAACATCTATAGCCAACTGATTTTCAACAAGTGTGCCATAGATTCAGTGGGGGAAGGAATAGTCTCTTCAACAAATGGTGTTTGGATGAGTGTATATCCATATAAAAAAGGATGACTTGGACCCCTACCTCATACCACATAGAAAAATCAATATAAATGGATCAATAATCTAAATGAAAGTATAAAAGTATCTTTAAAAAGGTAAAAGTATAAAACTCTTAGAAGAAAACATAGGTGAAAATCTTCATGACCTTGAATTTGACAGTGGATTCTTAGATATCACATCAGTAGTACAAGTGATAAAAGAAAAACGACAGGTAAATTGGAATTCATCAAAATTTTAACCACAATGGTGCATCCATGGTGATTTAACCATTACAGCAGAAAGACAATGGAGAAACTATCAGAAAACTACATACCTAATAAGGATTCAGAATATAGGAAAACTCTTACAATTCAATAACAACAATAAAAAAAAACAATTAAAAATGGATAAAGGGGAGTTCCCTTCATGGCTCAGCGGAAATGAATCTGACTAGTATCCATGAGGACGCAGGTTCAATCCCAGGTCTGGCTCAGTG
Organism: Sus scrofa; assembly: GCF_054392235.1. NCBI lineage: Eukaryota > Metazoa > Chordata > Mammalia > Artiodactyla > Suidae > Sus > Sus scrofa. The sequence continues at coordinate 123,571,395 of NC_139401.1, forward strand.
GGTTAAGGATCCAGCATTACTGTGACCTATGGTGTAGGTCACAGACAAGGCTCGGATCTGGCATTGCTGTGGCTGTGGAGTAGGCCGGCTGCTACAGCTCCAATTTGACCCCTAGCTTGGGAACCTCCATATGCTGCGGGTGCGGCCCTAAGACCCTAAAAAGACCAAAAAAAAAAAAAAATGGATTAGGGCTTGAACAGCCATTTATCTAAGAAAAAAACATCCAAACAAGCAAGCACATGAAAAGATGCTTCACGTCATTAGTCGTTAGGGAAATGCAAGTCAAAAATCACAATGAGAGATCTCTTCACACCCACTGGAATGTCTATAATTTTTAAATGATACAAAATTACAAGTATTGGCAAGGATGTTGAGAAATTGTTGCTGGGGATATTAACTGGTACAGTTGCTGTGGAAAAGAGTTTGGTGGTTCCTCATGCTACACCCAGAATTACCACCTGACCCAGTAATTCCACTCCTGGGTATATACCCAAAGATCTAAAAACATTCAAACAAAAACTTGTACACCAGAGTTCCAGTCATGGCTCAGTGGTTAACGAATCCGACTAGGAACCATGAGGTTTTGGGTTCGATCCCTGGCCTTGCTCAGTGGGATAAGGATCCGGCGTTGCCGTGAGCTGTGGTGTAGGTCTCAGACGCAGCTCAGATCCCGCATTGCTGTGGCTGTGGCATAGGCCGGTGGCTACAGCTCCGATTCGACCCCTAGCCTGGGAACCTCCATATGCTGCGGGAGCGGCCCCAGAAAAGGCAAAAAAGACAAAAAAGGAAAAAAGAAAAAACTTGTACACAAATGTTCTTAGCCTTACTACACAGTAGCCAAAAAATGCAAACAACTCAAATGTCCATCAATGGATGAGTGAATAAACAACCATGGTATGTCCATATGATGAGATATAATTAAGTCATAAAAGGGGAATGAGGTACTGATACATTCTATGATGTGGATGAGCCTTGGAAATATTCTGACTGAAAGAAACTGGACACAAAAGGTCACAAGTTGCATGATCTCCTTTGTATGAAATATTCAGAATTGGTAAATCTACAGAGACAGCAAACTGGTTCTGCCAGGAGCTGGGAGAAGGGTTGAGTTAGAAATGACCGCTTAATGGGTACGGGGTTTCCTTTGGGGATGATGAAAATGATTGGGAACTTGGTATAGATGGTGGTTGCACAACATCGTTGATGATCTAAACACCACTGAAATATATACTTTAAAATGGTTGATTTTATGCTATGTGAATTTTACCAAAATGAAAGGTATATGAATACAATCACACAGCATGTAACTTTTTGAGATCAGTTGGTTTCATTCAGCATAATTCCATTGGGATCCATCCAAGCCATTTGCCTTCTATGCCTTCAGAGAAACTGATGAAAAGGGCCAAGGCCAAGCACAAAACCAGCTAGCATGCCAAGGCGTTCTCTACCCATGTTAACATTTGCTCCATTCATATTTGTGTACATTTCCACCAGGCATGAAACCACTTGCCTACCCTATCACCTGCCTATCACCTAGTTCCTGTTTCTCCCTCTTGTTTCTCCCTCTTTGACTATTTGACTACTTTAGTATCAGTATTAGTTACCATTGCTGCTGTAACAAATTGCTCCATACTTAGAAGGTTAAAACAACACTAATTTTTTTTTTGTCTTTTTGTCTTTTCTAGGGCTGAACCCCACGGCATATGGAGGTTCCCAGGCTAGGGGTCCAATCGGAGCTGTAGCTGCCAGCCTACACCACAGCCACAGCAACTTGGGATCTGAGCTGCGTCTGCGACCTACACCACAGCTCACGGCAATGCCGGATCCTAAACCCACTGAGCAAGGCCAGGGATCGAACCTGCAACCTCATGGTCCCTAGTCGGATTCGTTAACCACTGAGCCACGACGGGAACTCCATCACACTAATTTATTATCTTAAAATTCTGAGAAGCAGAAGTCTGAAGTGGGCACGACTCAGTTAAAAAGGCATTGGAAGGGCTGCATTCCTTTTAGAGACGCCGGGGGAGACGCCATCTCCTTGCCTTTTCCCAGGTCTCGGAGAATCCTGGCATTCTCTGCCTCCGAGGCCCTTCATCAGTCTGCAGAGCCTCATTCCAATCTCTGCTTCCACCATCACAGCCCCCCTCCCCCTGTCTCTCTGACCCTAAATCTACTACCTTCTTTTTATAAGGTTGATTACAGGGGGGCCACCTGGATATTTCACTGTAATCTTCCCATTGCAGTGCCCTAATTTAATCACACCTGCAGAGTTCCTTTTGCTATGTAAATTAGCATATTCACAGATTCTAGGGTTTAGAATGTGAACATATTTGATTCCGCCTACCCCAGGAGTTTTTCTTGCTGAATTCTAGACATATTGGTTCAACAGCATTCCCTTGATTTACCAGACTAGTTAGTCTTTCAAGGCTCATCCATTTAACTGCAGTGCCTTGAATGAATGAGTAGAAAGTACCACAATAAACTGGACATGCTAATTATCCTGCGCATGCCTGGACACACCCAAAATGACGTCCCCAGAGTTAGAACATTTATTAAAGTACAAGCCTTGCTTTCGACACTCTGCCTTTTTAGGAGCAATGCTTGAGATGTTTTGAAGACTCAGTATGCATTGATTAATGGTTCTCTCCACATCTGTCCACCAAGATACTATTTTAATGGTATGCATTATTGATTTGTGTTTTCCCACAGTGAAATCACCATAATAATTTGTACTGGTCAATAAAACAAGCAGATGCTTGAATATTCGCATGAACTGTATTATGACCAGCACTTTCAGAGGCAGAAGATAATAGAGACTATACGAACAATCTCACAAAATCTAAGCAATTCTTTTAACTATACATAAAATACAAAAGATACAGGTATTTCCCACACCAACATGTGGAGGCACGTCCAAATGGCAGTATTTTTTTTCCCCTAATCCCTACCATACTGGGTCTTCAAATGTAAGTTTCTCACGACCAAACTAAAGTGGATTCTCAATTTATGAAACTAAATCACTGTTTTAAGGAGTTCAGACAAATGACTAATTGTAAATGTAAAACATATACAAAATCCCACCACATACTCTGGGCCAGTGGACAACAGGGAGAGAGCTGGGACAGTTATTCCCTCAGTCTGAGATTCTGAAGGAATGTTTCTTCTGGCCTAAAATCCAGCTCCTAGATTTGTGGCATCTGCCCGTTTAATAATAAACATGCCTCTGTGTATTCATTGAGTGTGTTGACTTAATGGGTCCAACGACAGAGACCAAAGCTGGAAGTTTCCTCTAGGACCTTCTTGGCAGATAGACCTTCCTGCTTTGTTTGGACACTTCTTGAGACTGCTTTGGGGTTTTCTAAATTACCTCCACCCTCCCCCTTCTCTCCCTGCTCTCCCACCCGACACTAACTGCTTTGCTGATCATGCGCTTCTATTTACATATGTATCTGGCTGGGTTGTTTTGATGTAAGGGAGTTATTAAGGAGCTCTCTTCCAGCTTCAGTTTGATTCTGTGTCACTGAGTCCAAAGGATGGAAATCCCTTTTTACAGACTGAGGCTGCTAATGCTTCGATGACATCTTACTGCAGTCTGCAGCAGCTGGGGATTGGCATTGCCTTGGTTTTTCCCTGTATGTCAAGACACATAATTTATTAACTTTTAAAATGAAATGGTATATCGTGATATTTCATTGTTTCTTTGTTTTGCTTTGTTTCCGTTTGTCTTTCTAAGCTGTGAGCTGAGAGGTTTTGAGAGCCAGACTTTGAAATGAGTCAGCTGTTTAGAGCCCAGACACTGAAAGAGGTTTCCTTAGCAACGGGAGCTGTGTGGGAAAGCCTTCTGCACACGATAGCTAAGGAAGCAGTATTTACTGGCTGAAGCGCAAAGCTTCCCCTCGGTCCAGGAGTTATTTTCTTAGTACAGGGGTACTTGGCTTGTGTTTGTTTTAGCTCATGTTCAAACATGGGAAAATTTCTTCTCAGGGTGAACTTTGCATTTTGTGGAAATAAATTAAATACTGATATTAAGCACATACTGCTACAAAAATAATCATAAGATCAATAAAGCACTATTAACCAAAGGAGCTAAGCTTTAGTCAATGGTAAATAGCGAAAGTATCTTATTGATCTAATCGCAAGTACATTCACTGCTATAATGAATTCAGTCTGGCAAATGTCTTGCCTCCATTCCTATCTATAAGGTGGTCATTAAATGTATAGAAAATATCTGACTCCTAGCAGGTTTCCTGGAAGAGAGTTCACATTTCAGACAACCAATCCTTATGTGACCTATGGCCAGCTGACATGATTGGTTAGAACTTGACTATGCAAACCAAGGCTTCTGGTTGGATTCGATATTCCACTCAACCCTAGGTAATTGCATTGTGATGGAGCCATTGGGAGTAAAAGGATCGGTGTATTTCCACATGCACTATTGGAGAAACAACTCCAAGGGCATTACCTTGGAAACTCATTCCCAGGAAACTCATCCTTCTGTAATACAGAGGCCACATACTGCCTGGAGTTTTGAAAACCAATTATAAAAGGACTTGGGATCTGTGAAATACTACAATTGGACCATGGGGGTAACTGTAAACAAATTCTGCAACCTGGAAAATACTATATCTCAACCTAGAGCTAAACATGGTAATTTGCTAGGCCAGTGTTCTCCCAGAATCTTTGGGGCTATTGTGAGAGCCTGGTTTATTAAGAATCATTCTTTTCTCTCTATTTCTGTTGATGTCCTCTACTGCTGAAAGTAAGCTTTATCTCCCCTACCGAGTCATTTTGTTGATTTCTAAAATGACCTCATTATCTTTAGCTAAAAACTGCCTCAAATTTGTGGTCATGGTAATTCAAATATTAAATGGTATTTTTAAAGTGGTTATCACTAAAAGCTATGTGGGAGTGCATACGAAATAGCAGCGAGGCTTTGTAATTTCAAAATATCCCATGAGTCTAGATTTGCCTCCATATTTATAGAAAGTCAGAGCAAGAATTGCTATACTGATCAAATAGTTCAACCTCCTCATTTTATGGATGGTGAAACTAAGGCTTTTATTGCAGAAGAGCTTTCCTCCTTCAATTAAATTAAGTGAGGTTTGGAGATGATTTAATTTGAAATACATTTCTCAATTCCCTGCTAATATATAGCGCGACGTCAAACAACATTTGGTTTACATATCTATATTTTTTTAAAAGATCTTGCATATCTGGAAGGTATTTAATGGAACTGGAAATAAAACTTAATCTTCTGTGTCTAGGTTCTTTAACTTTTCTTAGACAACTAAAATGGTCTTCCCTCTTTGTTGATGATAAAGAGGAAAATGTTGAAAATGCCTAATACCATCCAGACTGCCCTGTAATGGTCAAAAATACTAAGTATGCCAATGTCACACTAACTCCAATTTCTGCAAGAATATAACAATATTAAATCCATAGCTAGAGACTCAGCAAGCTGCTTCATTCAAGACAAATCGTGTCTTATGTTCCAAATGAAAGCATTTTTATATTGGTTGTCTTTTATTGGGTAGGCTTTAAATAGAAAGAACGTCTATAAAACAACTTTTTCAATATGTGTACTCATTTTACTATTGTGCCTGCTTTCCATATTGAAAGCACTGAGATAGTAAAATTAACTCAAATCTTAATTACCAAACTGTTGAGTAATTCATATGTTTTAGCAAATACATGACACATAGTAATGTCCCCAGTTGGTTTTTACCAGTCTCTCCCATGACCTTCTTATCCTCTATCCCATCCTCCGGCTTTGCTACCTCCTACAGCATTGTGTGTCTTAGTTTAGCACTGAACTACCTAATTTTGCACTGGTCTTCATTGCTGTGTGTAAAGCTCATTTCCCCAATGTATTAATAAACGCCTTAAAGGCATGCATTATATCTCATTAAGTTGCTCTGTATTTCTTACAGCCCTGAGCACAGAGTGGTCATTCAAATAAATAAGAAAAGCATCCGAGTAAAAAATAAATAGAAGGCAGAATAATAGGAAGCAGACAAGAAGAGAAAATAATTGGAGTGGAAATGAAAGGGGAATTTTCTCTGCAAAAATACCTTCAGAAGTGTTATCTCCCAATCCTGTCTCACCCTACCTCTGTATCTGTTCCACTGGCCCCAGTGGAGCAGTTACCAGGCTTCTCTTCTCTTCACTGTAGTCGTCTTTCTTTTGGTTGGTCAGAATAACTGGAAAGGCAGGAAACAATGGCAGGGGTGAGCTCTTAGCCTTAGCATCAAAGTAGGACCCACTGAAGAGTTGATACCTTGGCTGGAGTACTTAATTTTGAGTTCATTGGGAAAGATGATGGGAAATGATTCTTTGTTTCACTAAAGAAACAATAAAGCCTCTAATTTCTCTTGCAGGGACCACCATCAAAAGCTTCGTAGAGTTCCATATCTCTAGTTTCCCTCAGGCTTCCACAGAAAATTCTCGAATAACCATGCCTTATGCTGGTAACACTGTTCACCAGAAGAGGCTCAGATGTGTTTCAGTAACATATAGCTTCCAAATAGCAAAGACTAAGGAAGCAAACATTTATTTCTCACTCACACAACGTCAGTTGGGGGTCACCTGGGAGGTGGGGTTTTATGCCACTTAGTGACTAAGAGATTGATATTCCTTCTACATTTACCATGCCACCATCTCTACCCACAGTCTCCAGGGTTATTTAAAAAAGGGGAATAGAGAGCTTGGAGATGACCTACAAACTCTTAATGCTTTGTCTTAACAGTTACATGTATCATACCCACTCACAGCCCATTAGCCTGAGTTTTCACATGGATCCAAAAGTAGAAAGATACTAGGCTATACACGGGATTCCATGGAAGATTGGGAGAGCACAAGTGTCTTCCAAGGTAGCATTGAACCCAGTCCAACATAAAGGATGGACAAAATTTGAATGGCCCCGAATGTGAGGGAGAATACATACATTAGAAGGTATAGCAAGAGGAAAAACCCCTTGAGGGAAAAACAAGGAAAAATATGAAGAATGGCTTAGGTCAAGTTTCAGGGTCCGTGAAGAATAGGATATCACTTTGAAAGGATTAATGACAGATTAATTTTATTCTTCAGCCAACGGGGAGCTACTGAAGTCTGTAGTACAGAATTATAAAATTAGAAGTATGCTTTTGGAGATGTAATCTGCCCATATTGTGTCAGTTTCAAATAATCTATATAGAGAAGTTTTAGCTGCTATCACAGGAGGTGTTTAACTTACACAATTGAAATCCATTTTCTTTTGCCCTTGTCTCAGTTAAGATAAACAGCTAGCTGCTCAACACCACGCAGTCAATATTCCTATGCTTGCAGAACACCCTGACTCAATTGCTTACTAAGAAGTATTGAAGAATTGTCAGAAGACTTGTGAGGAACTAAGTTATTGGTATAATATAAACCACACACAATGTAATGCAGAACACTGGACTTAAAGGTTAATGTTTAACCAGTTCTTCAGTTGCTGTTTGTTTCATTTAATGATCAGGTTTCAATATGCCAGATGCTGATCAGAAAAATAAGTTAAGTATAATGATTTCAGGTGAAGGAGATAGTTAAAAAGAAGATCAGCTCCAACAAACATTCACTGAACATTCAGTGAGAGCCAGACATTATCCTAGACAATTTCTGCTCATGATACTCATGTCGGAAATGAACTGCTTCCTGGCCGTGCACCACGAAACCGACCTCTCTCCCTTCCGTTCTCCCCCCAGATTCACCCTCCTTTCCTGGATACAAACCAAAACATCCATCTTTGGCATTTCTTTGTCTTTAGGAACAGGAACTGGTAATTTTCTTTTTTATATATAATGATTTTTATTTTTTCCATTACAGCTGATTTACAGTGTTCTGTCAACTTTCTGCTGCCCAGCATGGTGACCTGGTGACACATACATGTAGACATTCTTTTTTCTCACATGCTCATGCTCCATTACAAGCGACCAGACTCAGTTCCCAGTGCTATACAGCAGGATCCCATTGCTTCTCCATTCCAAAGGCTATAGTTTGCATCTATTCACCCCAAATTCCCATTCCCTCCTACTCCCTCCCCCTCCCTCTTGGCAACCACAAGTCTGTTCTCCATGTCCATGATTTTCTTGTCTGTGGAAAGGTTCCTTTGTGCCCTATATTAGATTCCAGATAGAAGTGAGATCATATGGTATTTGTCTTTCTCTTTCTGACTTACTTCACTCAGGATGAGAGTCTCTAGAGGAACTGGTGATTTTCTTCATTACAAAGTATCTCTAGTCACAGCTACCAAAGAGATCAGAATGGGCTGTTTGGCTGCCCCAGCTGATTAGCAGCCAAGAGCACAAAAGAAATGCAGTGTCAGCATTTGTTATGATATTAGCCCATTACTTCCCACTAAGTGTGAACTATAAAAGCATCTTGACTGCCTCCACCCTGAATACTGCATTCAGCTCAGTAGTTCCATCCTCCCTACAAGCTGTTACCTGCAGACTCTGCCAGGACACATATTGGACAGTTATGGCTGAGATTAGACTGCAGGATATTTTGCTTTAGGGGCTAGATATTTCCAGGAATTAAGGGACTTAAGAATAAGTTGAGTTTTTAAAATTATATTATTTAATATAATTAATTCTAAATATTAATTGATCAACATAGAATCAATTTATATTATTAATGAGATATCTTCCAAGGAACAGGTTGTTTTGAAACAGTTTATTTTTCATGTGTTTCACCAATGTCAATAAAATACTGTATAGCCCATCCCTTTATTTATTTATTTTTCCTCTTTTTACAGCAGTGCATGCGGCAAATGGAAGTTCCTGGGCCAGGGGTCAAATCGAAGCTGTGGCTGCCACAGCCGCAGCAGTGCCAGGTCCAAACCTCATCTGCGACCTTTGCCGCAGCTTGCTCATGGCAATGCTGGATCCTTAACCCACTGAGCGAGGCCAAGGATTGAACCCAGATCCTCAGGGATACTATGTTGGGTTCTTAACCTGCTGAGTCACAATGGAAACTCCCAGCCCACCCCTTTAAATCCCATAATCCTTCCCACCACCAACTCATCCTCCAAAATTACTCCTCTTTAACTTGGAAAAACGTTTTTTGTCTCAATAATCTTGAAATTTCCTGATTATAGTTGAAGAGATTTTTTTAAGACTTCATATTTATCTGGATACTGTAAGATAGTATGACTCCAGGCGGCAAGTCTCAACTCGATTCTCCTCTGGCACATGGAACGGAAAAACATGAATGTGCTCACCCCATTCCCCAGAGAAAGTCCCAGTGCCCAGTGCATCCCTCTTCTGCTCGTTTAAGAAAGCAGACCAGAGTATAAGGGACTGAGAGAGACCACATGTTCCCCTGGTTTTCCTTGTATTCCACTCAGTGGCCATTTGTGCTCCTTCTCCACAACCTGACTTCAAAATAATGGCATGTTTCGGGGTTCAGTCATGAGGACATCTCTTCTCATTCTGTATTTTTTAGGGACTTCCCTTGATATATAAAAATCCGCTTAAAACAAATAAAGATCCATTTAATATCTATATGCTGATGACTCCTAGAATTTCTATTTCTAAGGCAAATCTCTCTTCTGACCTCCAGAAACCCATCTGTTCCTCTGTCTACTTGATACTTGATTTTTCCATTTCCAACTCCATTTCTTTTCATAATCTTCTCCCTTCCAGCTAGGTCTTCTTCCAATATGTCATGCTGCAGTGCATAGTTTCCATTCATTTCAGTACGTAAGAAACCTAGGTGTCAGCTCTAACACCTCCTTCTCCCTCAACATCTGTATCTAATCTACCCCCAAGTCCTGTCATTATCCCCAGCTAAGGATTTGTGGAATCGGTCCATATTCCTGCCTTTCTATAGCTTTTCCCCTAGCCTAAACCATCATCTTATTTCACCTGGTCTACTTTAATTTATTTTCTACACAACATACATGGACTATAATGTTAATGGCGCCCAGAGAGGTTGCTCACTCAACTCCACAGTTCTCAAGCCACTGGAGAGGAGTAGAATCGGGAAATTGTGGCCGGAACTCCATTTCTGGAACTGTGGAAGAAGAGATGCTCGCCTTTCAGCAGACTCTTGTGAAAGGCACACATGTCTGCAGAGCAGTCTAAGATCACAGTTGATAGGAACACATTAGTAGAGTTTTCAGGAGGTAGGATTTAGGAGCTGAAAAGCTCGGACTGGTTATTGGGGGAGAGGTTAGCTTGCACGCATAACTCTTAAGACAGTCTTGAACCTACCTTTGAGGATGCCACTCAGCCACTGTAAAAGCTCAGTACTCTGAATTGGCATTTATTTGTCCACAAAAGTCTAGCTCTAGCTCCTGAATTTATCTAGCTATGTTTGCTAAATTCAATTCTCTAGAAGAGGGAAAAGAAAGAACAGAGACATGTGGATGAAGACAAGGATAAAGGGAACAGAATTTCAGTACTGGAAAAGGAAGGGACAGAAACAATGAGAAAATGCTTCAGGCATAGCCTCCTCTGCCCTCTTGCCAACTCACACAATCTCATCATACACGGGTCTAATTAGACTGGAGCTAAGAGTCATGGTCGTGTTCCCTGTCTCCTCCCACTCCCCACCCCCTTATTCCCTTCTAAGCACATTGTTTCTTTCCTATTCCTGGAATATTCTAGGCTTGCCCCGGCCTTGAGGATGTATACCTGCTGTTGCCTCTGCCTGGCCCCATCTTCTCCCAGGTGTTCTCATCACCGTCACCCTCACCTCCTTCATGTCTCTGCTCAGACAACATTTTATCAGAGAAGACTTCCCTACCTTCCCCACCTGTACTTACTGTCCCCCTTATTGTCTGTATACCTCCGAGGAGGGGGTTAACTTCAGGGAGTAAGGTCTTCTCTCTTTTCTTCCCTGTGGTACCTAGAGCATTTTTTTCTAATTGATATAGTTGACGTTCACCATTATGTTAGCTTCAAGTGTACAACATAATGATTCAGTATTTGTATACATTGCAAGATGACCACCACGATAAACATTTAGGGATTTCCCATTATGGCTCAGTGGTTAATGAACCCGACTAGGATCCAGGAGACCCCGGTTCGATCCCTGGCCTCACTCGGTGGGTTAAGGATCCGGCGTTGCTGTGAGCTGTGGTGTAGGTCGCAGGCAAGGCTTGGATCCCGCATTTCTGTGGCTGTGGTGTAGGCCGCCGGTGGGTTAAGGATCCGGCGTTGCTGTGAGCTGTGGTGTAGGCCGGCAGCTACAGCTCCGATTCGACCCCTAGCCTGGGAACCTCCATATGCCACGAGTGTGCCCTAAACAGACAAAAGACAACAACAACAACAAAAATTTAGTTAACCTCCATCACCCATACATAGTTATACATTTTTTCTTCTTGCAATGAGAACTTTTAAGGTCTACTGTCTTAACTTTCTTTCTCACTATAGCATTTTAGAACAATACCAGACTTATAGCAGATAATTAATAAATATTTGTTATGTAAAAACCAGAATAATTTAATGCAGCCTGGTGATAAAATACCCTACTGAAAAAATTTTCCTAATAGTTGCTAACAAATGCTAACAAAGAAAGCCTCACATACTTAAGCAGCATCGATTTGGTTGGATAGATTCCAGGAACTGTGACAATCTTTGCCAACACCCACTCAGAACCCCCTTTGCCCCATCCATCTGCTGAATGTTTCTATTCATATATTTGCCTTGTGGCTTTGTTTTTGGTCCCAGCTAAACTTTTTCTTGTCCAAAGGAAGAAGCATAATCTCAGTGTCTGGTACATATTTAGCCTTTTCCTGTTCAAGACTTGGTGTTCTATCTTTTCCAAGGCATTCTGAGCCACAGCCTCATCTTCTCCATGGTTATTCTACAGCCATGCCACTTGCCCTGCTCACCACACTGCTGATCTGAAACAGGTTCAGATCTTGTACAGACTGAGGTTAAGAGTACCTACCTCATACTGGGAATGTACTGACAAACTGAGTTCTGTGTGGGCAGTACGACTGTGTAGTTTTCAAGCTGCTTTTAGGAGCTGTTTGAGTTGTTATGCTTACGACTGATAAGATTGTATTCCTGCTCACTAAATGCTGGAAAAAATATTAAGAACTGAGTTTTTCAGAATTTAAAAATAGACATGTATACATATTTATACAGACCGAAATAAAACACTAATTCTTCTACTGAAATTATATTGGGCCTTTTTCTTGTGAGGGTTTTACATGGAGCATTTTATACATGTGGCTAAATCGGTCTAGCGGAGGGAATAACAGGAAATGCACCTCTTACGCAATGGTTAAATGGCTCTGGAAAGTCCATGAAATTTACACTAGAATTTACTCAGAATCCCCAACTCAATTTCTTCAGGGTGATTTTTCCAACAGACGATACTAAAAAAAAAAAAAAAAAAAAAAAAAAAAATTCCTGCTTTGTTATATATTTTACTTATAGTTAAAATATTTTCATGCCCAATCTCAGATAGAGCATGGCAAAGTTAAAAGAGAATGGACATGAGAACCAGGATTTATTCACAATTCTGTTTAAAAAAAATGGTGTTCACCTTTAAGCCAGTTAGTTACCTATCCTCTCTGAATCTCAGTTTCTCCATCTGGAAAATGAGGTAACAATGAGTAACAATGGTTCTTAACTGAGGTGCATAATGCCCCACCTGGGGCTTTGGAAATGTATGGTGCCTTTTTTGGCATTTAGCAGGCTGGTGCCAGTGATATTAAAAGTTCCACGATATGTATGACAGTCCTGCATGAGCAAGAATTATCTTCCTCAAAATGCCAGTAGTGCTCCTCTGGGGAAACACTGGACTGGATTTTTGTAAAACTTTTATTGGAGTATAGTTTGTTTTGTTTTGTCTTTTTGCCTTTTCTAGGGCCGCTCCTGCGGCATATGGAGGTTCCCAGGCTAGGGGAACCTCGGAGCTGTAGCCACCGGCCTATACCACAGCCACAGCAACGCAGGATCCAAGCCGCATCTGCAACCTACACCCGCTGAGCGAGGCCAGGGATCGAACCTACAACCTCATGGTTCCTAGTCGGATTCGTTAACCACTGAGCCACCATGGGAACTCCTTTTGAAGTATAATTGACTTACAACGTTGTACTAGTTCCAGGTGTATAGCAAAGTGAGTCATTTATACATATAAATATATCCATTCTTTTTTCCCATATAGGTTATTACAAACTATTGAGTAGATTTTCCTGTACTATATAGTAGATTCTTGTTAATCATCTCTTTTATATAGAAATACGTATGTGTTATTCCCATCCCTCCCTTCCCCCAACACTTTCACCTATGGTGGCCACAAGATTGGTTTTGAAATCTGTGAGTTTGTTTCCGTTTTATAAATAAGTTCTTTTTAATCATTTTTATTAGATTCCACGTATAAGTGATACGATATTGTATGTGATATCATATAGTATCTGTCTTTCTCTGTCTGACTTACTTCACTCAATATGATAATCTCTAGGTCCATCCACACTGCTGCAAATGGCATTATTTCATTTTTTTCTTTATGGCTGAGTAATATTCCATTGTATATATTACCACATCTTCTTTATTCATGTCTCTGTCGATGGACAGTTAGGTTGATTTCGTGTCTTGACTATTGTAAATGGTGCTGCAGTGAACATTAGGGTGCATGTATCTTTTCAAATTACGGTTTTCTCCAGATATATGCTCAGGAGTAGGATTGCTGGATCACTATAAGGACAGTATGGACTGGAATTTTACGATTCCTTCCAGCTCTGACATTCTATGATCCTGTGATACTGCCTATCTTAGATTCACTATGTTAACATGTAATTTACTAACATTTGGAACTCCCCCCCCCAAGAAATCAACTTTCAAATAATTTTCAAATGAGTTTCCTTTTGGATATAATAGGAAATTTCAATTTTTCTTACAGGTGACAAATTGTCTTGGGTAGAAATATACACTGAATATGACAAAAATTGCATAAATGATGAGAAAAGGAGAAAATGGACCTATACAGTTCAAGCTTTCTATATATTTTATGAAGCAACAAAATATTAACTATAAGTATACTGTTAAAATTTAAGGAAGTATACTGTAATCTCTAGAGTAAATGCTAAAATTAAAATATAAAAGAGATATAGCTACAAAGTCAAATGATGAACTAAAAATGGATTTTTAGAAATAAATATTCAGTTAATCCAGTAGGGAGAAGGAAAGGAGGATTAGCAGAATAGATGACAAAGGAGACATCAGAAAATAAATAGTAAAATGGTACACTTAAATCTAACTCTATCAAATTTTACAGTAAATGCTGATGGTGCATAAACACTATAATTAAAATGCAGAAGTTGTCAGAATGGATAAAAACTGAGACCCAAGTATGTGCTATTGACTGGAGATACAGTTTATTTTTTTATAGTGCCCATAAATGAAATTTTACTGGAACACAGCCATGAGCATAATTGCTTTGTGTATTATCTATGGTTACTCTCAACCTGCAACTACAAACTGAATAGTTGCTACAGAAATCATAGACTTTATAAGTCTAAAATATTTGCTATCTGGCTCTTTACAGAAAAAGATTGTCAACCCATGCCAACCATCCATTCATTTCTTCCTTGCAGATTTTTATTTTCTTTCTTTTCAATTGAAATATAACATAAAATGCACAAATATAAGTATACAGCTCAATAAATTTTACACATGTGTTCCTTATTATTTCGAAACAAGTCCCAGATATTATTTTATCCATAAATACTCCATTATGCATCTGTAAAAGATAAGGACTTAAAGGTCTATACAGTCATTCAAGGTAAAATAATTAACAATAATATCTTCAGATCATCAGAGGTTAAATTCCTTAATATCAAATATCTAGTCAGGGCTCAAACTTTAATGATTATAGAGATATACTTTAAATGTACAGATACAAATTGACTGAAATAACATGGATGCACACTGTGGTATATGGAATGATTGACCAATGGGGAATTTATGTATAGCACAGGGAACTCTACTCAATATTCTGTGATAATCTATGTGGGAAAAGAATCTGAAGAAGAATGGATGTGTGTATATGGATAACTGAATCACTTTGTTGTATAGCAGAAATTATCACAACATTTTAAGTCAACTATACTTCAATAAAACTTTTTAAAAAAGAAATAATATGAATGGAAAAAATATACATGCTGTAGAAGTATAGGAAAGTAAGGGTCACAATATTAATATCAGATAAGACAGACTTTGATAAAAGAGTATTACCAGAGATAAAAAAGAAGAAGTAGAAAAGAGAAGGATCAATTTGTCAGGGAAATATAACAATAATAAATGTTTATTCACCTTATAACAAAGCTTCAAAATAATGAACAAATTTGACAAATTAAAGGGAAAACTTGACACTTCCACAATCATAGCTGGAGATTTTAACATCCTTCTTTCAATAATTGAAGAACAAGATAAAATTCAGTAAAGATATAGAAGATTTGGAGAACTTCTGTCAACCACCTTGAGTTATTTGCTATTTACAGAACACAGCACCTTACAATTATAGAGTGTACATTCCTTTCAAGTGTAGACAGACCAATGTCTAGGCCAAAAGAAAAAGTCCAATTAAATAGGACTGAAATCATACGGAGTATGTTCTCTGAGCACAAGGGAGCTAAATTACGAATAAATAGCAATAATATATCTAGAAAAAGAAATAAATATTTGGGAATTAAACAACTCACTACTAAATGACCCAGAGAGGAAAGAATATATCAGAAGAGAAATTAGAAAATATTTTAAACTGAATAACAACAATAAAACTACAACATATATAAATTGAGAAATTTAGATAAAGCTGTGCTTAGAAGAAAATTTATAGTTTTAAATACTTAAAACAGAAAAAAGTTACCACTCCAAAAAACTTTGAAAAGAAAAGCTTTTAATTCTAAATAAGTGGAAAGAAAAAATAATGAAGATAACAGCAGATACACATCAAATAAAAAACAACCGTTGGAGAACATAAACAAAGCCAAAATTTAATTCTTTATAAAGCTCAAGAGAAGTTAGCCTGATCAAGGGAAAAAGAGGGAGAACACAAATTACCAATATAAGTAATTAAAGAGGGGTTATCCCTAGAAATCTTAGATATTAAAAGTATAATAAAGGAATATTATGGACAATTTTGGACAAAAAAAGTAGATAACTTACATAATGAGGGCTAATTCTTTGAAAAATGCAACTTACCAAAAATGACAAAAAATAAAACAGAAAATCTAAATTACACAATAGAGCTGAATAAATTGAACTAGTTATTTAAAAAATTGCCCCAAAAGAAAACTTCGGGCTTTTGTACTTTCACAGATAAATCTTATCAAATATTTAAAGAGGAAATAGGATGAGGACCTCCTGTTGTGTCTCAGTGGTAACAAACCCGACTAGTATCCATAAGGATGTGAGTTTAATCCCTGGCCTTGCTCAGTGGGTTAAGGATCCTGTGTTGCTGTTGCTGTGGCTGTGGTGCAGGCCAGCAGCTGTAGCTCTGATTCGACCCCTAACCTGGAACTTCCATATGCTGTGAGTACAGCCCTAAAAAAAAAAAAAAAAAAAAAAAAAAGAAAAAAAGAAATAGGGTGAATCTTAAACTCTATCAGAAAATTGGAGTTCCCATTGTGGCTCAGCAGGTTCTATGAGGATGCAGGTTCAATCCCTCGCCTTGCTTGCTCAGTGAGTTAAGGATTCAGCATTGCTGTAAGCTGTGGTGTAGGTCACAGATGTGGCTCAGATCCAGTGTTGATTTGGCTGTGGTGTAGACCTCAGCTGCAGCTCCGATTTGACCCCTATCCCAGGAACTTCCATATGCTGCAAGTGCAGCTATAAAAAGAAAGAAAAGAAAAGAAAATAGAGGAAAAGGGATCAATTCACAACTGATTTTATGAGGCAAAGTATAAACCTAATTTTAAAACCTAAGAAAGTCATTACAAAAAATGAAACTAATAAACCAGTATCCTTCATGAACACAGGCACAAAACACTTAACACAATTAGAGCAAATAAAATTCAGAAACTTAGAAAGATATATCATAACCATGCAACATTTATCCCAGGAATGTAGATAGAATTGATTTATTTCAAAAATGTAATCATTGTCATTTGCCATATTTATGGAATAAGGGAAAAGCCACATATGGCAAAATTCAGCACCCATCCAGTTTAAGAACATTCAGTAAACTAGATCTAGAAGGAAACTTTTTACCTGTGGCATATGGAAGTTCCCAGGCTAGAGGTCAAATCCAAGCTACAGCTGCAGTTAGAAAAAGCACAACAAATTTGGAGAAATACACCACAGCCACAGCAACAACAGATCCGAGCCACATCTGTGACCTACACCACAGCTCATAGCAACGCTGAATCCTAACCCACTGAACAGGGCCAGGGATTGAACCCGCATCCTAATGATACTAGTCAAATTTGTGTCTGCTGCACCACAACGAGAACTCCTTGAAGGAAACTTCTTATTCAGATAAAAGCTGTTTCCAAAAAACCTAGAATCAGCATCACATTTAATGGTGAAATATTGAATGCTTTTCCCTTTAGAACAAGGGGGAAATAGCCACTTTCACCGCATCTATTCAGAACTTTACTGGAGGTACTAGCCACTGCAATAAAGCAAGGGGGAGAAAAAGATCAGCAAGGAAGAAATGAACATCTCCTTATGTTTACATCTCATGAGGTGTATATAGAATATCACAAAGAAGGTACAAGTAAATTACTAGAACCACTTTGTATCATTTTAGCAAGGTTACAGGATAAAAGGTGAACGTGTAAAATCGCTTGTATTTTTATATAAAGCAGCTCCAATTGAAAATTAAAATGAAAGCAATGCAATCTATAACAGCAACAAAAATATCGTATTTCTAGGAGTAAATCTAACAACAGATAGACAAGACCTCTACACTGAAAACTACAAACCACTGCTGAGAGAAATTAAGACCTGAATAAATGGAGACATTTGCTATGTTCATGAATTGGAAGATATAATATTTTAAAGTTGTCCGTTAATCTCCAAATTGATCTACGGATTCAATGCAATTGCAAACATGATGCCACAATGCTTATTGTTAAAGAAACCAATAACCTTATTCTCTAAATGTATATGGCATTAAAAGGATCTAGAACTGTGAAAGCAGTTAGAAAAAGAACAACAAATTTGCAGAAATACACTACCTTACTTCAAAGATTACTGTAAAGTTACATTACTCAAGACAATATAGTACTGTCATGAAGATTAATGAAATAGAGTCCATACAAAGATGCACATTTATTTAATTTTTGAAAAAGCCACTAAAGCAATCCAATGTTGAAAGGAATATCTTCTCAACAAATGGCAGTGGGAAAACTGGCTATTCATATGGAAAAACAATGAAACTCAATCCCTTCCTCAGATTGTAAACAAAAGTTAATTTGAGCGTGATCATTGACCTAAATGTAAAATAATGTATATGACATATTTATACTATGGAATACCACTTAGTATATCCAAAAAGGAATATATTACTGATACGCATAATATAAATGAATCTCAAAAATTATTATGCTGAATGAAAAAAAAAAGCCTTACACAAGAGAATACAATATATACCATATGATTACACTTACATGAAGTTCTAGAACAGGCAATCTAATCTACTGCGGGATAAAATCAGAACTTTGCCTCTAGTGGGGGTATGGGTGGGATGTGACAGGAAATGAGGCATTAGGGAAATGACTGGAGTGATGGTAGCATTTCTATATTTTGATAGAATTTTAGGTTACGTGGTGTATTCCTTTATCAACACTCATTAAATTTCTGCATTTCATTTTACATAAATTTCACTTTAAAAGAACTATAAACAAACATTTAACTCTGGTTGATGAAACGCATTCTGTAAATGTTTCCTGATGAAGTGAGTTAATATCTGCCACTTATTTTGAAATGCGTTACAGAAAATAAGTTGAATTGATTGGTGGATAGATATGTGATAAAAGCAGGTACTGTCAACTTAATTCTAAAATCTACACAATATGTATATTCACACTCACAGTAAAATTCTTTCCATTTTTTGTGTTGTACGTCAAAGATTTAACTGTAAAATGTTGGTAAAAATCAAACAGATAGGAATAGATATGTATGTTTATAATGATAAGGAATTGTCTCCCAGCTATATCACTGAGTGAAAAAACATCAAGGTACAGATGCTTCCATTTGTAGAACACGTTTGTGTGTGTGTGTGTGTGTGTGTAGACAAGAAAGCATTAATGGTGCTTGTGTTGTGGCTACTTCAAGGGGTATGGACTGGGATTAGAGAAAGACTTACATTTCATTGTATACCATTCTGCACTATGTGAAATTTTATTCTCATGATAATGTATTACTTTCTCAAAAAAGACTTACGTAAAAACCTAAAAATAAGGAAAATGATAAAAATAAAAATCTCCTTATCATCTCTATTTAATGAGCTAGCAATGAACAAAGCTTATTAGGAGACTAAGACCTGGAATCCAACAAGGTCGTGCCTGTGCTATTCATCTGGGCAGGCAGGTAATCAGCTTCAGGGAGATCAGTGTACACATACACACCTGCATGGATTTTAGGCAAGTTATTTAAATTCCCCGAGCCTTTGTTGCTCATCTCTCAGAATAGAAAGAATAATAGAGGGCTGCAACATTTAACTAAAAGGCATATTCAAATTACATGGGTAGAGGAAGATCTACTTAGAAGGTCTTAGCCCCCATGATAATAAACCAAAATAGAGTGGTAAATTTGAATTGCTGGACTTCAATAAAATCAGGTACATTTCTTTAAAAGAGCCACCATAGGAGCCCAAATGCTCAGGAAATCATTGATAAACGTCCAGAATAAATTTATTAACTGGAGGGACTGCAGCATCCTACAAGTGCAGGTAACAAGGCTTCAGTTCATCCTTAACGAATCCTTGGTATCTGAAAGCCTGGGAATCTTTCCTCGGGTGGATCCAAGTCACATGCCTGGTTCCCTGCCTTAATACATTTATTAAGGCCAAGAAGTACTCTTTGGTGTTCTAAGACTCGGCTTCCAATGTGTGTGGGGGTGGCGGGGGGCAGGGGGAGGGGGTCTCCACCCCACCAAAGAAGAACACCGCCAGGGCGTCTGAGAATTTAACTCAATTCTGACACTGTTTCTACCAGGGATAGCATTAGATACCACAGGTTAAGGCTTCAGTCCTGCAAGCCTGCCCACCACTCCCCTGCCCTGCCCTAAACTCAGACACCAGCCCCAAGTCTAGGTTCTGCACTTCTGACAGAAAGGCTATAAATCAGATGTTCCAAAGATGCCTTCCTTGGGTTTCATTAATTTGCTAGAGTGGCTCACAAAACTCAGAAAACACTGTACCTACTAGGTCAGCAGTTTATTATAAAAGGATATACTAGGAACAGCCAAATGGGAGAGATGGATAAGCAAACACAGGGAAATGGCACAGAGCTTCCATGCCCTCTCCAGGTGCCACTCTCCCCAAATCTCCACATGTTGGTCAACCCAGAAGCTCTCTGAACCCTGTCCTTTTGGGTTTTTATGGAGGCTTCATTACATAGGCATGGTTGATTGATCTTTGGCCATTGGTGATTGAACTCAACCTCTAGCCCCTCTCCCTGCCTTGGAGGTCTGGGGGTGAAACTGAAATTTCCAACCCTTTAATCACATGGTTAGCTCCTCTGGCAACAAGCCCCCATACCTAAGTGCTTTACAAAAGTCACTTCAGGAGTTCTCATCATGGCTCAGCGGAAACAAACCTGACTAGCATCCATGAAGACGCAGGTTCGTTCCCTGGCCTCGCTCAGTGGGTTAAGGATCCAACATTGCCTTGAGCTGTGATGTAGGTCGCAGAGCTGCTGTGGCTGTGGTGTAGGCCAGCAGCTATAACTCTGATTCGACCTTTAGCCTGGAAACCTCCATATGCCGCGGTGTGGCCCTAAAAAGACCAAAAGAAAAAAAAAAAGCCACTTTATTAATATAACAAAAGACATCTTTAAGCTCTGATCACGTCTAGGGTTTTGGTAGCTGTGAGCCAGGAAGTATGGCTGAAGATCAAACATATATATATAAGTATACTTTGGTCATCTGAATGAGTAAACTATATTTCTTATAAATTAGAGTATTACAAATACATTAAAATTATAGAAAAATTTCATTAAACTATTAATACCATTCTGGTACTTAAGGTTTCATCATCATCGTTCTAGAAAAAAATATTCAAAAAATTATTTCTTTCAGGTTTCAGTTTTATAAGACTTATTCAGCTACTGGAAGGTTGTAGGGATATGACACAATGATTGTGGCATATTCAAAATGCACATACATATCTGGCTCAGATTTAATCATATATTTCTATATCTGGCTTTATACAAAGGAGAAAGCAAGGTCGTGGGTAGGCAGGAGAAGGCAAGTAGCTTCTGTTCTCATGGATCTAATAATATACTGTGGTATTCCAGAATTTGAGTGTTTTCACTGGATCAGTGTTTGATTAATTCAGCAAATATTTATTGAGAGCCTGCCTATTATGGGTCAGACACTATCATAGGCAGAGGAGGAAGGTGCTGTGAAAGAAAAATAAGAGTCACGGTTTTGTGGAGTGGGCACTCCCACTGGGGAAGATAGATAAGGCGCAAGTAAAGCTATATCTACAGGAAGACAACTTTAGATAGTGTTGACTCCTGTGAAGAAAAGAGAACGGACATGAGAAGGACTTCAAGTGAGGAAGGCCTCTTTCTCTAGAGTGGCCCGGGAAAGCCTCTGTGAGGAGGTATCCTATCAGCTGAGCCCTGAGTGATGAGAAAAAGGAAGCTACATGTGGATTTGGGGGAAGACACTTCCAAGGGAAGGAACCATAAACAGTAAGGGCTGGTGCTTACATATCCGTGTGAGGAATGATTTACCTGCCAGTTCCTGAGTTCTCATGCCACTGTTCTGGTTCAGTAGATCTGAGTTGAGCCCCCAGACCTGCACTTTGGCAAACTTCATGCCCATCCTAAAGCATTTCTGATTCTGGTGGTCTATGAACCACATTTTGAGAAACAATTCTTGGGCCTGCTTCTTGGTGTATGGGACGAGTTTTCATACCGAGGACCAAGATAGGTTGGGGAATCCAGAGCTTTGGGCCTAGAGAAACTGTTGCAGGAAGGGAGTGTGCAAACCTCTTCCAGGGCCCGAGAGTGTGCTCTTGTCTACTGTGCTCAGAAATGAATTATCCAAGGAGACACACGTGCTCACAAAACAAAAGACTTTATTGAGGGAGCTCCCTCTGTGGCACAGCGGGGTAAAAAGCTGGCATTGCTGCAGCTGTGACATGGGTTGCAGCTGTGGTTCAGATTTGATCTTTGGCCTGGGAACTTCCCTTGGCTGCAGGTGCAGCCAAAAAAAAAAAAAAAAAAAAAAAAAAAAAAACTTCATTGGGGAGGGGCAGCCAGGCAGAGAGCAGCAGGGTAAGGGAACCCAGGAGAACTTCTCGGCCATGTGGCCCACAGTCTCAGAATTTATGGGAATGGGGTTAGTTTGCAGGTTGTCTCTGGCTAGTCCTCCTGCTTGTGCTCATGTTTGGTCCAGCCCTGATGGGACACACATCTGTCAGTCAAGATTGATTCCAGCATGAGAGTTTCTGGGAGGTTGGCAGGACATATTATGGGTTGGTGTCTCCTCCCTCCTTTTGGCTCCTCCTGAATTCTCCCAGTTAGTTTTCAGCAGCAGAACCGTGTTCCTTATCAGGACCTCCTGTTTTGAGACAACTCACACAAGCAGTTATTACCATGCCTGGCCAAGGCAAATGCTTCAGTCAATGGTTCGCTAACAAAATAATCCATAGAATCTTGTAAACTAAGAGGCACAGGCAATGGAATAGGCTGCCCAGGTGGCGTCTTGTAGGTTTGTTATTCAAGGCTAGAGAGGGGATGCAGGTAGGGAGATCAACAAAGGTGAGGTGGTGCAGACAGTGGATCTTGTCAGACCATGTTCCAACTAGCAGAAATCAGTAAACCAGTGACATATGCAAGAGTTGAAGCCTGTTCCTACTGCAAGTTGCTCACTGCCTGACTTCATACTTCCTGCTGTTTGGGGGTGGCCCTGAGCTCATAGGTGTCGATCGAAGACAGAAGGACTTCAGAAACCCATGGGAGTACTCTGTCTCTAAGGGAGAAGAGGGTTGAGATGCTCCATTGTACCTCTTGCATTGCTTTATCTCACCATTAAAAACAGCTGAATGTTGACTGAGAGAAACTTGAGTAGGGAGGAGATGCAATCTACTTTTTATTTCCAACCCAAATGATGATAATGAGCTTCACCACATTCTAATTACTGATTTCTGCCTGGAGGAACATCTTGGCTTTTCCAATTAACAATAATTTAATATGTTATTGCTTATCCTTTGTTCTTTTTCTTTGAGCTCATCCAATTACCGCATTCTGCTTTTGTTTTCTTAGTCCTAAACACTAGTTTTATTATTTTTTTCTTACTAAGATTTTTCTTAGATCTTGTACTAATTATAAAGTACTTCCAGTTGTATTTAAAATCATGGTTAAATGCTTCATGGGCTGGGGAGGGGGTGCAATAAAAGAGTAGGTGAAGTATCATCTCTTTGTTACTTGGGAAATAATGCAAGTTAGAAAACACCATTTTGAAAATTTTAAACAAACCATTTTTATCTCTTCAAACTATTATCAGCTCAAGGTATAGCAATTTAAAGTAAATTGCATCTTCTTTGCAAATCAATGGCTTAAAAGCAACCCCCTTGGTTGATTGAATAATCGGTTCCAGAGCTATTCTGCACTTTCCTGCCTTTTGTAATAGCATGGGACTCAAACCATCTAAAGAACACAGTGGTTTCATCACAGTCTTAAAATATTTTAGAAAGAAACTAACCATGGGCACGAGATTTCCCCAAATGCTACCCTGCCAATTTTTTTTTTTTTTTTGGTCTTTTTAGGGCCACACCCAAAGCATGTGGAGGTTCCCAGGCTAGGGGTTGAATCAGAGCCATAGCCGCTGGGCCTCGCCACAGCCACAGCAAGGTGGGATCCGAGCTGCGTCTGCAATCTACACCACAGCTCATGGCAACGCCGGATACTTAACCCACTGAGCAAGGTCAGGAATCGAACCCACAACCTCATGGTTCCTAGTCAGGTTTGTCAACCACTGAGCCACGATGGGGACTCCCTACCCCACCAATTTTTATTGAGTAGTAACTATCTGCTAGGCATTGTAATTAGTGTCAGTGCTTTGCAATCTGTACTTCATAATTAACTGTACCACAATTGTAAACTTCTTGAAGGCAGAAAACTTACATCATGCCTTTGTTGGCCCCCATAATATCAAGCAAAAAGTGTCCGAGGGGATTTCAGCACCATTTTCAGCGCCATTTCTCCTTCAGTGCACTAGCCACATTTGCGCCCTATGGCTTTCTCTGTGTCTAAAATCCAATAATATTAATCTTTTTAACCCAATTGATCATCTACAACTGCACTGAGATCACGCTTTGTACCTTCTGTGGGCTCTAACATAGGCTTACTGATCTGACGGGAGAAAAACACGAGTATAAATTAGACACATTTCTAACAGTTTTTCCAGTCTCTATTAAAAAATTCTAGAGCCTAGTGGCCAAAGGACAATTTTCATGACCACTCTATTAACAGAACTCATCAGCTTTATTTCACTGACTTCATTTACAGAATTTCTAGTCTAATAGAAAAATGTAATCTCTGAGCCATTTATTACTAGAAGAATACACTTTTAATCAGATTGTGTACTTTGAAAAACATTACACACATTGGAATATCCCAATTACTTACCCTTCCCAAGGGACTGGGCAGTTTGCCCCACTGCAATAAATCATTGCCTTGTACAAATAAATTATTAGCAATGTGTCTGTTGTGAGCATTCGCATCCCATTCAAATTTGCTAAAAAGCCCTTCAGTTGATTTGTGCTTATGTAAGAGAATGTGTTCTAAATGTTGATCTCGCTCTGGCTGTAAAAATGTGGACTAGGCAGAGGATAGCGGAATCAATTTTGAACTTGAAACGAGAAGAACCAGCTCTCCGCCTAACCCCATCACTTATTAAGTAACCTTGGGCAAGTCATCTTCCCTCTCTCCAGCTTCGATTTGTCCCCGTAAAATGGGGCTGACGCTGCCAGTCCTCCACGTCTCAGGGCTGTGAGGGGGTACGAGCTTTGTAAGCAGTGGAGCAGAGTGCACATTCAAGGGCTGGTCACCATACCATAGCCAAACAAATTCCTTTACCTTGGACTGTTCTTTATGGACTGAGCATACATTTTTCCCGGGAGAAATCCGAGTTTCTAAATGAATAAAACTGAAAGCCATACTGACTAAAGCATGTTCTTCGCAAGGAACTATCTATCGTCCAGCTCTCTCTAGAAACGTGCTCCCCCCCCACCCCCGACTTAGCTACCTTATTTCCGCCCTGCACTTCCTTCCCATTCTTCCGGTTTCTTAAACTCCTTTCCGTTTCAAGCCCTGCACCGTCATCCTGTCCCTACCGTGAAACAGTCCATGTTTCTGTTTTATGCTGCCTTTCTCTCTGTCACTCCAGGTTTAGGATATAAGCCGACAAAGCAAACACTCACATTTCACTTGATTGTCTGGTTAAGGGTCTCCCTGTCCTAATTCTCTATTGCTGCTCTGACACATTATCACAAACGTGGAGGCTTAAAACAATACAGACATATTCTCTGAACTGTATGTTCTAGAGGCCAGAAGTCTAAAATCAATTTCACTAGGCTGAAAGCAGGTATTGGCAGGGCTGAGCTGCTTCCCGGGGCTCTGGAGGGCAATCCATTTCCGTTCTCTTTCCAGCTCCTAGAGGGCTGCTGAATTCCTTGAATTCATTGGTTCCTGACTCCTTCCTCATGTCTCCAAGCCTAACAATTTCAAATCTCTCTCTCTCTCCCTCTCTCGCTCTCTCTCGCTCTCTTTGCTGAGGTTGTCACATTGTCTTCTGTATTTGGAGTAGAATCTGCCTCTGCCTCCCTCTCCTAAGGACATTTATAATTATATTCAGGCTCCATCCAGATAATCCAGGATAATCTCCCCATCTCCAGATTCTTAATTTAATCACATCTGCAAAGCCCCTGTTACTATATACGGTAACATTTAGGGGTTCCAGGGATTAGGACCTGGATATCCTTGGGGACCATTATTCAGCCAATCACATTGTCCATTTGTTCTATGAGCTTCTTGAGGGCCTGTGCTCTTATTAGCCTTTAAACTCCTAGTGCATTCAAAGTAGCAAATGTTTAGCAAACATCCCCTGAATACATACAGTTTTGTTTCCTCTCTGTACCAGGACTGTAAACTTCAAGGATGACTGTTCCTGTAGCTTCTTTCACAGCTCCCAGGGAGTCTACAGCAGCACAGATGCCTAGGAAATTCAATGCTCTCGAGGCACATGGCAGAGTGGAAAGGGATCTACAACCCACCCTGGTTATATATATCACTTACCAACAATGAATTTCAGGGCAAAGTCCATTTTACATCTCTGGAATCCTCTTTCTTCATGGATAAAATGAGAGGAGGCAACAACAGTAAGCTTCCCTGGTGGGAGCCCGAGCCCCCCACTTTTGACTCAGCATTTTTGCTTTTATCTGTTTTACATCACTATTAAGCTTTGGGTTTTTAAATTTATCTCTTACAGTCGATTTACAGTGTTTTGCCAATTTCTGCTGTACAGCAAAGTGACCCAGTCATATATATATATTCCTTTTGTATACAAAATTTTGCCGGAAAAAAATAAAAGATTCTCCTCCTTCAAAAACTTTTGAAAATGGCTGTCCTCATCACAGTCTACCCATGGGGATACTGAAACTCCCGCAGACTGCTTTGCCTCCTGAATTTACTTGCTCAAACCACTGCCTTGAAATTATTCTGTTGAAATCACTGCCTCAAAGTCGAAAGTCCACTAGGACCACTTGTGTCCTTTTCCTGGGGGTTGCTAAAATTCTCTCGTCTTAACACACGAAGGCCAACTGTGTCAGTTCTAAGATACCCCAAATATATGATCAAGGCATATTCCACTAGGCAAACCAAGATGTAATCTGCCGCATAGACCCATTGAATTGCAAACCACAGCAGTCACTTCAGGAGACGAGATAGAGGAATGCCAAATCAATCAATAAGCCAGGAAATTTACTGTATGCAATGTGTTGGGGTATACAAAATCCTCCTTGGAAGCAAGAATGGTGTCTTATTCATATTCATACACACACATTTATATTGAATAGATGACACAGTATCTGCCCCAATGGGACTTATATCTCAGTATATTACATCCTATGCACAACTTAAATCTCCATCAGTAAGACAGCCAAGCTGATTAGATTGACTGTAGGCCAATATTTGCAGTTAGTCTGATATGACTTAACTTTGTCTCTCTCTCTCAACTTCATCACGGAGCTCCTTCTCGCTGCCACATACCGCAGAGATGGTAGTTGGAATTATCAATAAGGAAGATCTTAGCTTTTTTTCCATGTATTTCCATAGCTTTTCAGAAAAATAACATAAAATCCCAGCCTCATTTTGTTATATGAGAAAGAAGCATGTTTATGTATTCTGATCACTTGCTGTCTGTGTGACCTTAAACAGGCCTTTCTACCCCTGTGCATCATTTTTTCCATCTGTAAAATGAGAAGATTCAGACTACATGATCTCTGAATTCCACTTCGATTCAAGGTTCTATGATCTATTATTACAAGAGTAAACGTATAATTTTCACCCACTGAATTGGTTTTCCTAGCTGTCTGCCCCATTCAATAACTATTTACTTAATACTTACTAGGTGCAAGAATTTTACTCAGAAAGAAAAAAGAGCAGCAGGGAAGTGTTGATTCTCTTAGTGATTGATAATATTATTCATTGGCACAAATTGTGATTTCTGGATATTTTTTCCCAAGTCAACCAAGAGTAACCATGGCAACAGAGGTTAAGTTGACTATTGCCCTATGGTAAAGTGTCAAGGTCTTAACAAATTCCTCCTCTGCAGCAATGATAAGGGAAGTAGGAAGCCATTCACTTCTGAAGCTCGATTAGTTAAACTAAGTGCAGTAAGCTGGGTAACTTCAATGGACTTTTCAGAAATCCTGTAACAGACCATTTAAGGGTGAAAGAGCAATCTGCTACCGACAAAATTAGATTACTATTCTTTAATGTCCCATTCCATCCATACAACTCAAAATCAATAGTCTGAGTTCTTGAGTAATGTCGTAAGAAAAGATTAGTATGAGCTTTTGTTATGAAAGTTAAGTCTGGTCAATTTTTTATATGATTAGGAAATTCCCATTGTGGCTCAGTGCATTATGAACCCAGCTAGTATCCGTGAGGATGCAGGTTCGATCCCTGGCCTCGCTCAGTGGGTTAAGGATCCGGCATTGCCATGAGCAGCGGTGTAGGTCGCAGACGCGGCTCAGATCCCACATTGCTGTGGCTGTAGTATAGGCCAAAAAAAAAAAAAATTAAATGATTAAAATCAGGAACGAATTTATTGTTTAATTGCATCATAACTAGTATAAGAAAAGATGGATGGAAAAAATCACATGATATGTGAAAAAAGTGAAAAGTAAAGAATTATAAAAAAGTTTTTAGAAAGGTAGACAAATTTAGAAATACAACTCAAAAAAATCATGTGAGATGTAAATGAAATTAGGTACATTTGAACTGGTTATATTTTTAACTCCATCATGTTATACTGACTTTTTATATTAGAAGGTATATATTGGCAGTGTTTGTTAATGAATTGAACTGCTTCCCAGATAAAACCATTGGAAGATTTCTTATCAGTGTCTTAGTATGACACGTTAGAAGGGGCGACTCTCTGCATGCCTTTCATGCAGATTTTTCTGAACATCTCTTACAAGTGTCGAGCCCCTAATCCTTCCTTAGCTCCTCTTGTTCGCAACTCAAGCTTTTCAGAGAAGACTCAAGATCAAAGCCATGTTTGGTGAGTTCCCTCAAGGTCCTTTCCCTCCGCTTCTGAAGTCTTCTCTCTGTCCATTTACTCCCTCATTTTAGAGAAACATCTCCCCACTATTTTAAGTCAAATTCATCCTACAAACTCTTTGATCCCATTGCTCTCCTCTGGTTCCTTCCTCCTTCTGAACCCACTTCCTATGCTTCCTGCACTTCCATCTCTAACACTCATCTTCCAGCTAGGCTCCAGAGCAAAGCTTACCGATGGCTGGGTAGATATTTTCAGGTGAATGTTCCGTAGACTCCTTAAACTCAATGTTTTTAAAATTAAATTTGCCACAACCTTGTCAATCCCTAACCAATGTGCTGCCTCTCCCAATTCCCTCATTTGGTTTTTGGTTTCTGTTGTTTTTTTTTTTGGGGGGGGGGGCAGATGAAGGAGTTTGGCCATGCCCTCTGCATGTAGAAGTTCCCAAGCCAGGGATCGAACCTGCACCAGTGGGCCAAGCCGCTGCAGTGACAATGCCGCATCCTTAATCCACTGAGCCATGAGGGAACTCCCTCATTTCCTTTGATGGTACTACGCAGTTACTGTGTCACCTTGATCAGATCTTTTGTAGGTAGTCACCCAGTCCTATTAATTGTGAAACCACAATATTGATGACATCTGACCTCGGCTTTGTGGTCAAGTTAACTTAATTCAAGCCCTCATTTTTTCCTAATTTTATACCAAAAGCCTTCTAAGTCGTCTTTCTGTTTCTTTTCTCATTTCTGTCCATTCCATCCTTCATACTATCACCAGGCTAATTTTTTTTTTAATTGAAGTAGTGTTGATTCATAATATTGTGTTAGTTTCAAGTATACGGCAAAAGAATTTAGTTGTATTTTTTCCAGATTATTTTCCATTATACATTATTACAAGGTATTGAATATAATTTCCTGGGTTATACATTAAATCCTGTTGCTTATCTATTTTATGTATAGTAGTCTGTGTCTGTTAATCTCGTACTCCTAATTTTCCCTTCCTTCCTCACTCTCCCCTTTGGTAACCATAAGTTTGTTTTCTACGTCTGTGAATCTGTTTCTGTTTTCTAGATAGGTTCATTTGTGTCATTTTTAAATTTTTTTTAGGGCTGCACCATGGCACATGGAAGTTCCCAAGCTAGGGGTCAAATCAGAGCTGTAGCCGCAGCCTTCAACACAGCCACAGCGATGCCAGATCCAAGCCACATCTGTGACCTACACTGCAGCTCACAGCAATGCTGGATCCTTAACCCACTGAGCAAGGCCAGGGATCAAACCTGCATCCTCATGGATACTAGTAAGATTCTTAACCTGCTGAGCCACAGTGGGAACTCCCATTTGTGTCATATTTTATATTTCACATATGAGTGATATCATATGATATTTGTCTTTCTCTGACTTACTTCACTTGATATGATAATCTCTAGGTCCATCCATGTTGCTATAATTGGCGTTATTTTTTATGGCTGAGTAATATTCCACTGTATATATGTGTACCATATCTTCTTCATCCATTCATCTGTCAATGGACATTTAGGTTGTGTCCATGTCTTGGCTATTATGAATAGTGCTGTTATGAGCATTGGAATACATATATCCTTTTGCATTATGGTTATATATGCTCAAGAGTGGGATTGCTGAAACATGCGGTAGTTCTGTTTTTAGTATTTTGAGGAACCTCCATACTGTTCTCCATAGTAGTTGCACCAATTTACATTCCCACCAACAGTGTAGGAAGGTTCCCTTTTCTCCACACCACCAGGGTGATATCTTAATATACAGCTCTAATCATGTCACGCACCTTCTCAAACGCCTTTACTGGATCCACAGAGTAAAACTGACAGACTAAAATCTAAAGTAGTTAGCATGTTATTCCATATTCAGCAACATGGCCTGATCTTCCTATGGACCTTGAAAGTCAGATCGAGCTATTTAACAGCTCTCTGTTTGAGAGATGATCCCAGGACATTTTTGTCCTTGCAGACCTTGCATCTCTATCTCCCTCTACCTGCAGTCTTGTTCTCATGTCTGTTTATCAAAAATCAAGGCCAGTTCACCTTGCTTGGTTTTCCATTCAATCACCACTTGTTCTTATGACATTATCCTTATAGTTGCTATGTTCCTACAAATCCTGGTGCAGCAGAAGCACTTGTTTGAAGTCAACTGAATCAATACAAACTATGATGATGGCAATATCATAATCAGTTTCTCTGGGTTAAAAAAAATGGTAGTGTATCGGTGCTTTGGTGTGGTTTAGCCTATTTGTGGTTTAGCTCTTTACTTGAAGTGTTTACTAATACCTCTTTTTTCTGGAAATGAATTTTTACAGTATAGTTGGGTCATGGTTTAGTTTGAGTCCATGGTTCTCATTGTTAGAACAGAAAACGTCAGTTCGATCTTCTTATTTGTACCCTTACCTTTCCAGCAATCTCCTTTTATTCCCTAGATCATGTCACCTAAATCACAACACTAAAGTCATGTATGCTCAAGGCTAACAGCTCAATGCATCACTGGAGAAAGGCTGGCACAGGCTTTAATGGGAAAGAGTCATTTTGGCCAAAAACAGTAAGGGCAAACATTCCAAGTCATTGGAAAAGTTTAATTTTGGTTCGGCTGATCTGGTTCCAGTAAGAAGATACTACCATCACAATCTTGCTGCACTTTACAAATGAACTGAGTTCAAATTCCCTTTGCTAAGTTCACGATGGTCTGTTCATAAGAATTATCAAAAAGTTTCCACACATGCAAACTGAATACTCTTGTATCCTCTCTATAATTCCCTGGACTCTGTGGAGCCCACAGAGGCAAAGGGTTTCCTGGAAATAGGCGGCTTCTCAGGATGCCAGTCAGTACATCTGAGTTACACCTTGCATTTCCCCAACTGTCAAATATGTCCTTTAGAAGTCTGCAATCACTGGAGAGGATATGGTTTTATTGTCCTAAATTTAAAGCATTCTTTTTTATTATCCTGGTCAATTAATCCCTTGGATGGTTATAATCCATTTTTAACTGTGTCTCTGATGTTATATTGTTCTGGTAATTTTACAAAGTAGAAAATTATGGGAAGGATAGAATGATTCTTTAAACTTGACAGGCTAATGTACAATTAAATCTATACAAATTTTCAATAAATTATCATTTGGAAATATATCAATTTTTTTTAAAGCCGTGTATCCTTAAACAAAATCAAGCATCTATTCATTCCCCCTTTGGATTCCATAAGGAAAGAAATGGCCCACTCACCATTCTGAAATAATTTCTAGGTTCAATCTATGTATCTGAGCCAGGCTGACACCCCTAAAAACTTTTGCCAGTCATTGCCAAAGCTGCTTGTGCGCTAAAAAGAGGCTGAATAAATTCTCTAAGCTCCACCTTCAGCTCTCCATCACCCATTTTGCTCTGTTCCTGTATTTCGGGTTCCTGTTTCACTTCTTCATTCCTGGATTCTACCCATCTGCCTCACTCTCTTCTTTAGAATCCTTGGTTGGATTATATATTGATCTGGCTTTGATTATGGTTTCTCCCCCTGGATGCTGTCATTCAACACTCTGTGTGCCAAGGGCCAGACCCCTAGACCTCTAGGATTACAGCCCAGGCACAACACCCCATACGAGCTGATGACACTGAACCAGTTCACAAGTTCTAGGGGCTTCTAGTCCTCATCTCTAAATTAGGAATAACACCTTTCCTGCCAATTTCCTAGGACCAAACAAGGCAACAGAAGCAGACACACTTTCCTAGCAAAGGAACATTATGCTTTTTGAAACAATAAAGACAAGCAAGTAACATTTTGAAAGGAATACAGCCTTTGACACTTTACAAAATGGCTAAGAAAATAATTATCTAAAACATAATGGTATCCCAGCAATTTCTAGTTTCCTGTGGCTCCTGGAACGTCCTAGAAAAGTTCATTATTCATGCTAACTGGCTGTTGCCATTTTTTACTTACAACTTCTGCCATTACGCCGTCACTCTGATTTCTTACATGCAGAAATGGCTGCCTTTATATTTCATGTCTTCTTTTCAATATCGAGGCTAATACAGCACGGTGACATGAAGGATAGCCAATCTGTCACAGCATACACTACACCTCATAACATGATTCATCGATGCAGTTTTGATGGTGCAGTGTTCCTTGATTTGAAGTTCTGGAGGTCTATGGTTTCGCTCTATATTAACTTTGAACGTGTCCTGTCAGTATCCTAAAGCACAGGAGCTTTGACGGAAGAGATGCTCTGTTTTAAGGGAGAAGGATCCTGTGTTTAGTAAAGAGCTACAGTCTGTAGACTAATTCAATCCTTTTTCTTAGTTTTATGTCCTTGTTTACGTTAGAAATAACTGTCACAGCACAATTTACATAATATTGGCTTCACAAAATATTCCATTGCTTTCCCTTCATTTTCTTTTGGTAAAGAGTAAGGCTGAGTTAGTAAAGCTACCACCAAAAGCCTTTTAATTGAATGAGCGGTCTATAAAATGATCAGTGGTCATGCTGAGGGCAATCCCATTTATGGCTTGTCCGCTTGCTTCTAGCTTTTGAAAAAAATCCCCCAGCACTTTCTGGGAGATTCTTTCTTCAAGTCTATGAGATATTCTCTTTGTTCTAGGACATCAACCATTTTCGTATCCCTCTAGCTCTAAAGTCATGTATCTACAGAGGAGTCAATTCTCTATTTTTAGCCCTGCTAATGGCCAATTTTCACACAATAGAGCAACCTGACCAAACAGTGACCTGAAACAGCACGTTAAGACAGATGACATGCAGCCTCGCCATGACAGTCCAGCATACTGGCTGTTAGAAGCTATATGTGGTAACAGTTAAATCTGGGCTGTTTAAAGATGGCACCCACAGCACAACTTTGGGAGAGTTATTTTCAGCTCAGTTTCACATAGACACTGAATTCCTGCTCTAGGACAATGGAGCGAGCTCTTTTATGGGCTGGGGTTGACATTTCAACTGATTGATACATATTTCTCGAGCCCTTGCCATGGCTGTCAAAGTGACTGAATTGTTTGGTTGAGTTAGAAGGCAAAAGCTGGGTTTTAGAGCACAAATTAAATTTATGAAGTGAAAAACTAAAATGAAAGTGCTCGGGAAAACATGGCTCTGAGATGCCTTAAACCCATCCCCCAAACAGTGTGTCTGAAGAGCAGCCGGGGGCAAGGGGTGGGGAGATAAGGGCGGAGCACCAGGCATTGGGTCGTTCTCTCCAGTAGCCATTAGATCCCTAGGAGGGAGCCCTGGATACCTCCGATCTCTTTGGCAGATTAATCAACTGGTAAATATGAAATGCCCACCACGCGTGCTAGTCTCTAGGTACTGTAAGAGGGGGCTACAAAGAACTATGTAATATGAGCCCCAGACTCTAGTTGCTTAGTGAGGGAGTGAAGATTATGCATAAAAATCCTACACTAAAAGTTTGTGCCATGTGCCAAGTGAGAGAGATAGCTTATGAAGGTTATGGAAGTTCATAGTTCCCCATTTGTTTGCACTTTTTCTACCTTCTTTCCCTGACGTCGCAAGTTAGGGCAAGTTCTTTTCAGTATAGGCTGTCCTAGAATCTCCAATTTTCTTCCCAGTCCTTTTTTGGAGGAACTTTGTGATTATTTTCTTTCGAGACCCCCCCCCCCTTGTAGAACCTGTAATCAATGTGAACGAGCAGAACACTTTTCTGCTCCGCACTGTATCTTCAGCATTTAGCACATTGCTTGGTTTCCCTCTCGGGTACTTAATTTAGTATATTTGCTTTTTCTTTTTCTTTCTATGGCTGCACCTGCAGCATATGGATGTTCCCGGGCTAGGGGTCGAATTGGAGCTGCAGCTGCCAGCCTATGCCACAGCCACGGCAACACCAGATCCCAGCCGCATCTGTGACCTGCACTGCAGCTTGCAGCAACGCCAATCCTTAACCCACTGAGCAAGGCCAGCGATCAGACCCCCATCCTCATGGAGACAACTTCAGGTCCTTAACTCACGGAGCCACAATGGGAACTCCAATTTACTATATTTTCTGATGTTTATTTTTAGTTAACTTTAATTAGATATGATTTACCTACAATAAATGAAATTCATTTCGCATACAATTTTTGATAAATGCATACGGGCATGATGCCACCACCGTAACCAAGATGTAGACCAATTCCATCACCTCCAAAAGTTCCTTTGAGCCCCTTTGCTGCCCACACTTCTCTCCGATCCTGGCCACAGGCAACCACTAATGGTTTTGTCCATATTTTCTAGAATTTCCACAAAATTTTATTTTCTAGAATTTCTAGAGTTTCATATACATGGAATTATACAGGGTGTGCCCTGATACCTCGCTTCTCTCTCGCAGTATAATGATTTCGAGAATCCTTCTCATTACCGCATTGCCACAGTAATCTTTATGCATCTTCAAATGGCATTTTGCTCATGTATCATTTCAGTCATTTTATCATGACCCATGAACAAATGTATTCCAAGTGGTGTGTGAAATTCTGTAGTTTGTTAATAAGTGAGAGTCCTCAGCAGAGGCTGCAAACTTTCATCATTGTTAAATGAACTTGGGTAAAGTATTGGAATGAGTATCACATGATTTTGTACATTTGAAACTCTGGAGTTAACTTTTTTTTTCCTTTTGGCTAAGTCTTTGTCACATCTATTGGGTTGTCACTGTGTTCACCTTGTACCAGGAGTGGGAAATGTGTCAGGTCTGCCAATTTATTCGGCATTAATTTCTGCTTATGTTATTTGTATAAGCCTCAAAGCTGGGTTTCTTCAAAGGAATATTTTGGGGGGCCACGCCCACGGCATGCGAAAGTTCTTGGGCCTGGGATGGGACCCACGCCACAGCAGTGATCTGAGCCACAGGAGTGACAACACCAGATCCTGAACCACTAGGCCACCAGGGAACTTCTGAAGGAATATTTTTAAGTGACTTACCAACTTTTTACAAGGTTTCGTTATTTCAAGCTAGATTTTTGAAAATCCATGAGTTAGCTTTCTGGACTCATGGAAACGGTAATTAGTTGGAATCAGAGGACAGTGAAAGAATGGGTGAGGACACCACCCGAAGGCCCTCTGTGTGGTGGAACTCCCGCATTTTCCTTAGGACACCTTGCTCCCCCCACCCCTTATGCAATAGGTAGTCACATGAATACCAAGGGAGAATAATGCCATTCGGGGCGTTTTTCTTACCATTTGAGGTAAAATAGAACCTACCTCACTTTGAAGACCATTTCTAGACAGTAGAGGGTTATTGAGACTTGGTGAGCAGAGGAGTAACAATTAAAAAAAGGGTGCAATAATTATATCAATGTGGTGATAATACACAGAACGTGTTGCAAGGAGAAGTGAGTGATTGGAGGCAGAAAGAATAGCTAGAGGTTGTGTTTGTTTTTACTTACACTTATTTTTTAATTAATGTATTTAAGTAACATACCCACAAAGAACATTTAAAGTCCTCTTCCTCTGCTCAACTTTCAGCCCAACTCCTTAGCTAATTACTGTTAATAGTTTCATGTGCATCCTTCTGGAGCGTTTCTATGTGTGTACACCATAGACATGTATGCCTAGACTTGTCTATTTGCATGAAAGTGATTAAAATTCACACTGTTGTGATTCCTTTTCGGGGCTATTGCGTATTCCATTACATAGATATTCCATGATTTGGTTTTTTGGGGGTTTTTTGTTGTTTTTTTTTTTTATTTTCCCACTGTACAGCAAGGGGATCAAGTTATCCTTACATGTATACATTACAATTACAATTTTTTTCCCATCCTTTGTTCTGTTGCAACATGAGTATCTAGACAAAGTTCTCAATGCTATTCAGCAGGATCTCCTTGTAAATCTATTTTAAGTTGTGTCTGATAAGCCCAAGCTCCCGATCCCTCCCACTCCCTCCCCCTCCCATCAGGCAGCCACAAGTCTCTTCTCCAAGTCCATGATTTTCTTTTCTGAGGAGATGTTCATTTGTGCTGGATATTAGATTCCAGTTATAAGTGAGATCATATGGTATTTGTCTTTGTCTTTCTGGCTCATTTCACTCAGGATGAGAGTCTCTAGTTCCATCCATGTTGCTGCAAATGGCATTATGTCATTCTTTTGTATGGCTGAGTAGTATTCCATCGTGTATATATACCACCTCTTCCGAATCCAATCATCTGTTGATGGACATTTGGGTTGTTTCCATGTCCTGGCTATTGTGAATAGTGCTGCAACGAACATGCTGGTGCATGTGTTTCTTTTAAGTAGAGTTTTGTCCGGATAGATGCCCAAGAGTGGGATTGCGGGGTCATATGGAAGTTCTATGTATAGATTTCTAAGGTATCTCCAAACTGTTCTCCATAGTGGCTGTACCAGCTTATATTCCCACCAGCAGTGCAGGAGGGTTCCCTTTTCTCCACAGCCCCTCCAGCACTTGTTATTTGTGGATTTATTTTTTTTATTATTTTTTTTATTTTTTGTCTTTTTGTCTTTTTTTTTTTGTTGTTGTTGTTGTTGTTGTTGTTGTTGCTATTTCTTGGGCCGCTCCCGTGGCATATGGAGGTTCCCAGGCTAGGGGTTGAATCGGAGCTGTAGCCACCGGCCTACGCCAGAGCCACAGCAACGCGGGATCCGAGCCGCGTCTGCAACCTACACCACAGCTCACGGCAACGCCGGATCGTTAACCCACTGAGCAAGGGCAGGGACCGAACCCGCAACCTCATGGTTCCTAGTCGGATTCGTTAACCACTGCGCCATGACGGGAACTCCATATTTGTGGATTTATTAATGATGGCCATTCTGACTGGTGTGAGGTGGTATCTCATGGTAATTTTGATTTGCATTTCTCTTATAATCAGTGATGTTGAGCATTTTTTCATGTGTTTGCTGGCCATCTGTATATCTTCCTTGGAGAAATGTCTATTCAGGTCTTTTGCCCATTTTTCCATTGATTGATTGGATATGCCATGATTTGTAAACCTCTTTTTGTTTTCTATTTTGATCCTTATTAGAAACACTCTAGTGGCGCTATGTGTACGTATGTCTTGCATTGGGTTATTTTTATTTTTATTTTACATTTTTTATTAAAGTATAGTTGATTTACAATGTTGTGCCAATTCTGCTGTACAGCAAATTGACCCAGTCATACATATGTATACATTCCTTTTCTTATATTGGCTTCCATCATGGTTTATGCCAAGAGATAGGATAGAGTTCCATAGGCTTATTTTCAGAAGCAAAATTTGTAAAAGCACATATCGGTTTCTATTGTT
Source organism: Sus scrofa (assembly GCF_054392235.1). Lineage (NCBI taxonomy): Eukaryota > Metazoa > Chordata > Mammalia > Artiodactyla > Suidae > Sus > Sus scrofa. Next base: position 123,609,571 of record NC_139401.1, read on the forward strand.
GCATAACACACTGCCCTGTCGAACAATAGCCATTTATTGATACATGACTTCGTGGCTTGGCAACTTGGGTGAGAGTCAGGTAGCTCGGCTCATCTCTGCTCCCCATGGTACCAGTCGGACTCACTGAAGCTTTTTCAGTCTGTTGGTGGGTTGGCTGGTCCAAGATGTCCCCTCTCCCCTGTCAGGGGCTCCAGCAGGAAGGGCTGGGATGGCTGGGCCCCTCTTTCTCACCATGTGATCCCTCTCTCCGTGTGGTATCTCATCCACAAAAATTAGCCCAGGCTGATTCACAAGGTTATAGCAGTACAAGTGGGTGAGAAGAGAAGCTGAAAATCTTCTTAAGGCCTAGACTCGGAGGTCATTTGATAGTAATTTTGCCACATTCGATTGGTCAGAGAAGACCCATAGCATCCCAGATGAGAGGAGTAGGAAGAAAATTCACCTCTTGCTGGAGGTTGCAACAAAGTTACACCGCAAAGATGTATGTGTACAGAGGTGGAAGAAAATGTTTAAAGGTGGTGCTAAAGAGTTTTTGTAAACAATCCTCCCCAAAGAATGTGCCCATTTTAATTTTGATAAATCTTTTCAATTAGGAGATTGCTGTAATACTCAGATCATTAGAGAATAATAATACAAGAATGATACAAGATATGTTGTAAAGGAAGAGCCAAGAGAACTTATTAACTGGTTAGATGCGAGGTGATAGGCAAGAATAGAAGTTGCATTGTTGTTGTTGTTCTTTTTCTTTCTTTTTTTTTCTCTTTTTAGGACTGCACCTGCGGCCCATATGAAAGTTCCCAGGAAGGGATCAAATAGGAACTGCAGCTGCCAGCCTATGCCAGAGCAACACTGGATCTGAGTTGCATTTGTGACCTATGATGCAGCTTGCAGCAGCACAGGATCCTTAACCCACTGAGTGAGGCCAGGGATGGAACCTGTGTCCTCATGGCTACTAGTCAGGTTCTTAACACGCTGAGCCACAGCAGGAACTCCTAGGAGATTATTTTAAGGTTCAAAACTAGGTCTCTAATGTCATTGCCCAAGTTTAGAATGTTAAGACTGGTAGAGACTATAGGGCTATTTGCTCCAAGCCCATCTAGTGTTGAGATGCCCTCTTTGAATACATTCTTAAGGTGCTGAAACACCACTGGTGGGGACATCTCTGTCTCCCAGGATAGCCCATTCCATTGCTGAAGAGTTCTGCTACGTGGGTCTCTCCTGGTTTGAGTCAAGCTTTGCCTCCTGCATCGGTCCCGCTCTTCATCTGTAGGGTCCAGAGAACGACTCCATTCATTCTTTGCCATGAGGTCTTCAGCAGCGGAAGTTCACTCCTGTGTCCCCCCTTACTCTTTTCTTCTCTCTTTTTTTGTATTTTATTTTAATTTTTCATTTTTTAAAGTTTTATTGAAGTCTAGTTGATTTACAAGGTTGGGATCATTTCTGCTGTACAACAAAGGGATTCAGTGATACGTATATGATAGAATATTGCGTAGAGTTCCCCGTGCTGTACAGCAGGTCCCCACTGGCTAATTAGTCCATAAACCTCAGTTGAGAGGTGGGGGATGGACGGGGGGTTTGGGATTGTCACATGCACCCCGAGTCTTTTCTTCTCTTGATTAGACATCCCCAGGTCCTTCTTCCATCCCCCGTATCACATAATTTCCAGAATAGTCATCCTCTCTAAGGATAGCAGTATTTGGATATGTTCCTGTTTGTCAGCTTCTCTCAAACTACAGTGTCTGGAACAGAACCCAGGACGCAAATGTGACCCGGCTAGCATGTAGCAAAGCAGAACCATTCTCTCCTTTTCTTGGCTATTTCCTTTTGGTTCATACAACCAGGCCTACACTAGCCTTGGGGGAAGCAACTTTTTATACCTCGCTCATTTCGGCTTTCAGTAAATGAAAATCCTAGGCAGTTTCTTTTTTTTCCAAGTCTTCTCCTTTCAGTACCGTGCCAAGAGTCACCTGAAGAATCCTGTCCTTCCAGGCCAAGAGCTTTTTGCTATTTTCCATGTGACAGTCCTTTAGGTTTAAAAAATAGGTTTAATAAGCCCTCATTCGTATTCCTACAGAGTTGTATTACCAGAACTTGGCCATTCTATTCCCAAATGATAATTTATGCATCGCACAGCTTTCCAAGGAAAGGAACAAAGCATGAGGTGCTCTGAAGAAAAAAAAGCTAAAAACAAAAAACTCTATCTTGCTTTCTGTCCTGAAAAAAATATGTATGTTGGCTATTTGGTAATTTTTAAGCATAGAGGAAGCATACCTCTCACTAATCCCAAATGAGAAAGGAAAACTTGTGATTAGACGTGAAGGCTATCAATGCTCTTGGCTGTAGGACTCAGGTGTCCATTCCCCTAAGATGCAATAAACAGGTGATGCCAAAGGAGCTGGGTTTTCCTGAAGAAGTGAAGAGGGGTGGGGTTTATACTTTTCAGACTTTTTTTTTTAGATGGCCATACTCATAGCATATGGAAGTTTCCAGGCCAGGGACTGAAACTGAGCCATAGCTGCGGCAATGCGGGATACTTTAACCCACTGTGCTGGGCCAGAGATTGAACCTGTGCCTCAACAGCAACCCTAGCCACTGAAGTTGGATTCTTAACCCACTGTGCCACAGCAGGAACTCCATCCCAGACCTTTTTTTTTTTTTTAAAGAAAGAAACATTACAAATAGCATTGAAATGTCATTACAGGTAAAAACGAATTGTTCTTTAATATTATCTTACTGTCTTGTGTTGAAAAACTCTTTTTTTTGGGGGGGGGGGGTTCAACATCTTTCACTTATGAAAATAACCAGTTAATCAATTTAGAGACTGGAAAGGAGACGTGTTGCCTGATCTTTGACAAAGAACACCCCTAAAATAAGAACTGAGTTTTTTCAACATAAATCTAAAAATGTATATTCATTCAAGGTTCAGCGTTTAGATTCAGAGGAAGAGCTTAGCTTGGAGAGCTCTTTAAGGTTCCTGATGATGTCTTAACGATACACTCACTGTCCCCACCAAATTCTTGTGATAAGCAGATTTCGTACCTACCTTATGAATGTCCTCCTCCGAGTCATTAAAAAATTGTGGAAGAGGACAAGACCAAATTTCCAGCTCTGCTATGTGACAGAAGAAAGTTCCCTCCAGGATTGCAGTGAGCCATAATCAGCATCTTTTGGCAACAGGAAATCGACCAGGGCTGAATCCACCAAGCTCTCCCGGGCATCCAGCCCATGCTTCTCTAGCTCATCCAAAAGGACATCATGAAAAACACTAATATCTGCTTTCCTGATGCCTTCTTTTTTCTTCCTCCCTGTATTCCTAGTTTCAAACTCAGCATGTTTAAAGTTGTTTCAAAGATTGGTGTTTATTTAAACTTCCTAAGGAAAGGCATTTCTAATGCAGAGATATTTTTAAATGTCTGTGAAGTTATTTAATTTAAAAAATGCCAAATTCATCTATACACCAAATAAAGTGAAATAGCCCAATGCACACTATTCTTAGCACAATCTGCCAGAGCACATTTGCATAATATCACAATGTACTGATTTCAGCTGTTTGTAATATCGGGCCCAGACGGAGCAAGGCCAGGAAACAGAGTGGAAGTGGTGATACATGCTACAATACTGCTTTTCATTAATGAGAAGCTTAAAGAATGGCCTCTAAAACATAACACTTGTCAGAGCCTTAAATGGGTACTGTCTAAGGAGTATTGATTGATCTCGACTAGCCAGGAAATTAGAAAGAGGAAAGTCATAGTGGAACAATTCATCTTTGTCAATAAAAGGAATCTCTGTTTCTATTGGAAACCATCTCTCTCCTGGTTCACAGGATGCCGTCTTTACAAACTGTACATTCTGTAGCAGTTTTCACATGTTATCTTGGAAAGTCCTCCAATTGCAATAATTATGTGTACTTATTCTTGTCACCTTAGATCACTTTTAATCACATTCACCCACCGATGTGAAGTGCCATAGAAGTGAAATCTTGACCCAACGCATCCAAGAGTTGCTTAATATTGTAACATTGAAAATGGGGGAGAATTGTCATTTATGTGGATGAAAACTAAAAATTCCTTTCTGTTGTGTTGTCTAGATGGTCATTTTTTTCACTAGAGTGTAAATGCCGTGGGAGCAGGGATGTTACTTGGCTCAATGACATGTCCCCAGCCACTGGAAGAGCGCCCATAGCAGACAGTAATATTTGTGGGATGAATAAATGGGTTCATGGATAACTCCTTGAGTCCACATATCTACTGAATTTCGACTATGGGCAGGACACCAGATAACCTGCTATTGGGAAGAGTCGTTCATTTAGTCAACAAATAATGAGTGCCTACTCTGTCTCAGGCACTGAGCTAGGTTCTAAAGGTATAACTATGGAGAAGATGAGCTTATAGCCCAATGACAAGTAGCCAGAAGACAGGTTCTCAAGTTGGGGAGGCAAGACATAAACACAAGAAAGTTAAATAATAAGACTTGAACATAATACCAAGTCTATCACCCCTTTTTATGTATGGTTCTAAGGCTTACTGACTCCATCTGCAATTAAGTTCATGTCCAGTCTTTTTTGTTTTGTTTTATGAGGGCTTCACTCTATTTTATATGTTTATCATTTTTTTCTTTCCTGCATACTCTAACCCCCCAACCAAACGGGAAACAAAATAAAATGTGATACATCTTGTTTACTTTAAAACACCCCAACCTCTCTGCCTACACCACCAAAAGCAATCATACTTCAAAGTCTGTTGGCTGTATCATCTCAGCACTTTTAATTTAGATGTAGTTACATTTGCATAACAGTTTAGCTGTGAATTTGGCAGGAAATTTCTGAAGAGTTATTTTGGTTCTACAGAGAGCGTGCCCAATGTCTAATAAGCAGATCTCCTGTGCAGTATTGCATTTTTATCTTCACAAAAAAAGTACCCTGGAGGCTCATACCTTGGCATAAGCTTTTTTGCTAACAAATAATACGATTAGCAGCATTGCTTTTCCTGAGAGTGATAATGTGGTAAAGCCTGTTGAATTTATGAAACCATAGTAACAATACAGGAGAAACTCAATGAAAATGATATTTTATAAATCTGTATGCTTCACTTTTCGGATTACAAAAGAAATGCATATTCATAATTATACATTTGGAAGATACAGAAAAATAGAGGGTAAAAATCAGTCATAATCCTACAACCTGAAGCTAAACACTTTAATATATTGGAATATTGGAGTAAGTCGTATTTTCTGTGTGTGTGTGTGTGTGTGTGTGTGTGTGTGTATTTAACAAACTCAGGAGTATATGCTACAGGCTAAGGGCAAAAAAATATGTGTCGTCTCACATGCCCTTCTGATTGATTGTCAGCATCTACTCAAGAACCAAAGAGGACTCTAAGCCAAGGATATCATGATGGATTAATAATGGCTGCCTTCTTTCTGTCATTCTTTTATCTTTTTTTTTTTTTTTTTTTTTTTTTTTGGCCCTGCTCGCACAGTGCGGAATTTCCCAGGGCCAGGGATCACATCCAAGTCACAGCAGTGATAACACCAGATCCTAAATCACTAGGCCACCAAGGAACTCCCAGTTTGTCATTTAAAAAAAAAATTTAATGAAAGAAAATTCCAAACATAAGACAAAATAAGCAAAATAATATCATGAAACCCCATGTTTCACCTAACTCCCACAACTATCAACATTCTGCCATTTTCGTTTCACCTCTATCTTCTGCCCAGGTCCCAAGCTACTTGATTGTTACATCGTACATTTCTTTTATGGGTAAGAATGGCGTATGTTAAAATGCACATACTTCAACTGCACAATTTTGAAAAATGGATAATTCATCTAATCTACATCCATAGCTAGAAAGTCCCCTTAGCAATTGATCCTGCCCCTCTTTCCCCTTGAAGGCAACCAGAGTTCTGACTGGTCCAGAACTTCATATACCTCCACAAATACATGTGCATAAACACATACATGAACTTAAACATATAGATATACAGCGTATACGCTTCTGTGTCCGGCTTCTTCACTCAGCCTAGTACCTGTGCAATCCATCCACGCTGACTGTGATTTTCAGGAGTTCGTTTTGGTTTTTGCTGAATGTATGAATATAGTATGGCTTGTTTATCCATTTTCCTGTTAATAAACATCTGAGCTAGTTCTAGTTTGGGCTCCTAGGACTAGAAGTGATGTAAACAATCTGGTGCACATTGTGTGTGTGTGTGTGTGTGTGTGTGTGTGTGTGTGTGTGGCGTGTAGATATAATTTTATTTTTCTTGAATAAATACCCAGAAGATGAATGGCTGGCTCGTAGAGTAGGTGTATATCCGTTCGTTTTATAAGAAACTCTCAGGCTTTTTTCCAAAGTGGCTGTAACTTTTCTCCATGGCACCAACAATGAACGAGAGCTCTGGTCACTCTACATCCTCACCCACATTAAGTATCATCAACCATTCCAGTGGATATGCTGGTGTCCCCTTCTGGCCCAGTCACTAGGCTGACCCAACACGCACATGTCCAGGCTCAGGACTGATCAGGGCCCAGGGGGCACCAATGACATCCCGAGGTCTATGGTGTCACAAAGGCTGCTGGCTCCCTGACCAGCCAGCGCTGGAGTCTGGGGACAGAGTTGGCGGGGATGAGCACCTGGTGACTGGTGTCCTGAACGGCTTGGGCCAGCTGAACAATCAGGCTCGGTCAGTAGAGCCAAACATCATGTCTGCAAATAGAAGCTGTCAGAACTCCTGCGGGCTTAGGAAGCACACACTCTCTCGCTCCACGAAAACCAAGCTGCAGTTCCCTGAGAGCCAGGGGGGCCCCCTCTTGCAGGAAAACCACTCCGCCCAGCACCTGAACTTGTCCACGAGGGTTTTCCTCTCTGCCATTCTCAAGTACGTGACCGCCAACGTTCTAGAACTGGTGGGCAACGAGACCCCCAGCAACTGCAGGATCCAGAGGACGGTCGGCAACAACCCGCAGCTCAGCCAACTGTTTGAAAATGAGACCGATCCTCAGGTTCGGGAAATGTTCTAATGCAGGAAAGGCCCGCGGCTGCCTGGGTCCCAGAGCCTGGAAGGAGTCCACACCGCCTCGTCCAGCGCCGAAACCTCTCACGCCAGAAGCCCCGTGCTGCTAACACCTGCACGAGCTATTAAAGAATTTAAAGCCACAGGCGTGCTTCTGGCTCCTCTCAGTTGTAGTCGTTGTGAGTTGAAGGTGTCGGTGAGGAATCCGAGGGAAGACAATCCGCAGAGAGGTGGGGGGATGGAGCAGGGGGTCGGGCCAGGGGGTCGGGGCGGGGTGCTGGAAGCAGCGGTTAATAAAGGTGACAGTGTGGGGCGTGGCCCCGGGGGGGCGGGGTGGGGGACAGAAGCCTTCCTCATTGGCTCTGAGAAAGTAAGGGCTTGAGACCAGAAAGGTGGCTGGGGGCGTTCTAGGCAAGGTGCCCTCCCGGAGGGATGGCATGGTGGTTGAGGTGGAGCTGAAACCCATGACCCGGGTACAGAAGCTTGGTTCCTTCACGAGGGTCAGAAGGTGACCGCCGAGGGGATGGGGAGGAGAGGGCTGCGTAGGCATTAGCGTGAACTTGACAGGGCAGAGGCTTTTACAGGAAGCTTGAGGCGTGATGGGGGAAATACTAAACAAGCATACACGGAAATTATGGTCATGCTGATGGCATTTATTATTCGTACCCCGCCTCCTTACCCAAAAAGGACTCGAAGCAGGGTTATGAACTAGACAGTGTGTGATGCTTCCTGTGAAAAATATCCTTCGGTCCTCTCCGGCGAAAACATGAATAGGACGATTACATGTAAGCTGCTCTCTGGCCTTGAGGCCAGCAATTCAAGCAGTTCCTAATGATTATTAAATATTAATGACTGGACTTATGTGTTAACGTATTTCACTGTAAATACAATTATCAATCTCATTCTCAGATAAAACACCAATGAGTCTAACGACCATATATTGGAGAGAGCACCACAGAGTTATAAGTAGTAGAATAAGTGTCTTAAAAGGTATAAGTATGTTTTATTCCAGAGGTATAAGTAAATTCTGTTCCATGTGAAGAATTTAAAAGAAGAGACATGACTTATGAAGACTTTCATGCACTGGATTACATTAAAAAGTGATGTCACATGACCTGTTGTAGAAACCTGAGATTAATTTTTACCAACAGTAACTATTCACCCTCCCCTGTGAGTGTGGACATTTGAGGTTTTTACTTATTCATCAGACGCTCAAAGGCCACCCTCTGTCACCTCTTGGCCTTTTCATGGAGGGTTGGTAAGAGGCCATCCAGATAACTTGAGCAACAGAATTATGTGGACTGGGTTCAAGACAGCTCTTTACGACTTACTGGCCCTGTGATTTGAGGCACTCATTTATTCCCTCCGAAGAGCAGTTTCCTCAGCTGTAAAATGGGAATAATAAGAGTTCCTCCATCGTTGGGCTTTCACAAGGGTTAAGTCAATTTTTGCCTGTAAACTGCAGTTAAGCACAGTGACTAGCGCCGGGTACTCTTAACAAGTAGCTGCATTCAGCTGCTTCCATATACACCAGATTTTTTTTTTTCTTTTTTAAGGCTGCACTTGCAGTATATGGAAGTTCCCGGGCTAGGGTTCGAATCGGAGCTGCAGCGGAGGCCCACGCCACAGCCATGGCAATGCCAGATCCTTAACCCCCTGAGTGAGGCCAGGGATCAAACCCGCATCCTCACAGAGACAATGTTGGGTCCTTATCCCGCTGAGCCACAACGGCAACTCCCCCATATATGCCAGACGTTTAGGCATGCTTCCCTGAGGTGCAGCTGGGCCCGGTTCTCACATGATGGCTGGATGCTTGGATCACTGGCTGGAAAACCCATATCCTGCTAAACCTCATGAAGAGACAGAGTACACTGAAGAGATGAGCTCAGAGTTAGAATGGAGAACTAGATAGTACACCTACAGGTTTCCTCTTGGCTCCCCACTGCCTGGTGACCTAAACTTTCTCTGCTTTCCACTATTTGTCCAAGAAGAAGGGCACAGCTCGGCCTTTGCCTGTTCTGTGTAGCCCAGCACCCTGAGAAGCCGTGTTATAGCATTGAGATGGGCTCTGCAGCTCTTTGGAATATGTGCTTGTTATGGATCGAAGAACCCTTTCTTGCCCCATAATGCTCATTGAACATCATACTTAGAGAGCATCCATTCTCCAAATACCCACCCGACAAACTTGAGATTGATTATAGACAGCCATGAAAGCCTCCCAGCGTTAGCCAAGCTCTGCTCTTCCTCTGCTCTTTCTTGCAACTGACAATCAGGCCAGTCCCCAATAACCGCCAGTGGAGATTCTACCTCCCTCTTGGCTACCACCACCCCACCCCAAAACGGAGTATCTGTTTGTCCAGGACGTTGGTTTTTCATATTATCGTGCCCTTCAGCCTCCAGCAAATGTTTCTGTGGTGGGTAATGCCAGGGAATGAATCATTATATTAAGATCATAGCATGTCGGCTAAATAGCCAATTCTTAAAAACTGCTTTTTTTAATGTGTAGCTGTTGCTTATAGCACAAAACAAAGTCTTCTGGATACTTTGCTGAACCCAGCACAACAAATGATATTAATGGTATCAAGAAGCCATAGCAGCTGGGTGAACCACGTAGGCGTTAACAGTTTATGGCCAGGTCATCAGACCCTACAGTCCATGCAGTGGTCACCAAGTAATGATCAGTTATGACTGCTGTAAAGAGGCAGCTCTCTGAGGTCTTTCAGACACTCTTTTTGACTTCTGGGGTGACATTTAGAGGCAGAGCATTTGGGCCCTGTGTTGGCACATCGGTGTGGGAGAATCAGGCAAAGCAATACTACCCTTCCTTTAAGGAATTTTATTGTATTATTTTTTGCTTTTTAGGGCCGTACCCGTGGCATATGGAAGTTCCCAGGTTAGGGGTTGAATCAGAGCTGTAGTCACTGGTCTACACCATGCCACAGCAACGTGGTATCTGAGCTGCATCTGTGACCTACACTGCAGCTTGTGGTAATGCCGGATCCTTAACACACTGAGTGGGGCCAGGTATCAAACCCATGTCCTCATGGATACTAGTCGGGTTTGTTACCACTGGGCCACAAAGGGAACTCCCTGCCTTTAAAGAATTATGCTTCAGCAGTGCTTGTGGTTTTTACAGGAAGCATGGGGCCAAGACAAACTTAGCATCTGACCTAGAGCTCATCTATTCATTTCCTTAATGGTATCATGTGAGGAGGAAAAACTTTTTAATTTTTATGAAATATAATTTTTCAATATTTAATCTTATTTTCTGTTAATATGGCAGATTACATGCAAGATTTTTACTTTATATTGCTAGGATAATTCCACTCTGTGATAATGTATTTTTCAATGTATGTATTGCCAATACAATTACTAATATTTAATACAATATTTTTGAATTTGTGCTTCCCTGGTTAGAGTGCCATTGACAAGTTTTTGTATCAGGGTTATTCTATTTTCTGAAAGAATTTGTGTAAAATTATTATTATTTCTTTTTGAGATGTTCAACAGAATTTACCAGTGAAATAACCTGAGCCTGGAGTTTTATTTGCTTAGATGTTTCTAATAATAATTTCAATTACTTTGACAGATATAAGGCTATTCAGATTTTCTGTTTCATCTTGTATCTGTTTTGATTGTTTTGTTTTGCAACTGCATTTTATCTCACTTGTCTAATGTATTGACATAATATTTCCCTTTTGACATCTGTAGAATCTAGACGGATATCTGCTCCTTCCTTCTTAATACTAGTTATTTGGGGGGTTTTCTCCCCCATTTTCTTTTAGTCAGTCTTGCCAGGGTTCCATCAATTTTATGAATCTCTTCAAAAACTAATGTTTGACTTCATACACTTTTTATGTTGTTTTTATATATTTCATTTAATTGATGTCTGCTCTTTATAATTTCCTTTCATTCTACCAACTTTGGATTCAGTTTGGTATTATTTTTATAGGATCATATGATTATTTTTACCTCTCCTTTTTCTGTATTATACGCGTTTATTATAAACTTTCTTACAAGCATGCTTTAGCTGCCAATAACAAAGCTTGCCATTTTGTATTTTCATTTGAAACATTGTCTATCTTCTGTTTGATTTCTTATTTGTACCATGAGTTATTTAGAAATACGTTGTTTTATTTCCAGATAATGAGGGCTTTTCTAGCTTTATTATTATAACTATCTAACATAATTTCATTGTAATCAGAAAAGTGCTCTGTAAACTTTCAAGACAAACTTCTGAAATTTATTGAAACTTGATCTATGTCCCTGTATGTGTTCTATCTTGGTGTACATTCCATATGTATGTAAAGAGCATGTATATTCTGTAGTTGTTTGGTGTTTCGTAAATGCCAATTAGTTTAAGGTGGCTGGGAAAATGTTCTGCAAATATTCTATATGCTTATTTATTTCCCATCTAGTTCTATCAGTTTTTGAGATAGGCCGTTTATCTCTGATTATATTTGTGGGTTTATCTTTTGCTCTCTTTCTCTCTCTCTCTCCCTTTTTTTTTTTTTTTTTTTTGCTTTTTAGGGACGCACATATGGAAGTTTCCAGGCTAAGGGTCAAATGGGAGCTACATCTGCTGGCCTATACCACAGCCACAGCAATGCCAGATCTGAGCCCTGTCTGCAACCTACACCACAACTCACGGCAACACGGGATCCTTAACCCATTGAGCTAGCCAGGGCTCGAACCCTCATCCTCATGGGATCCTAGTCGGGTTTGTTAACCGATGAGGCACGAAGGGAACTCCTATTTTTGCCCTCTTTAATAGAGTCGAATTTGTTTCTTTGATTTTTTTGGCTGTGTTTTAACACATGCAGAGTTAGAATTCTTATGTCCTTCTAATGTATTCTTTGTTATCATTAAGAAATACCCCCTTGGAGTTCTCTGGTGGCCTAGTAGTTAAGGATTTGGCATTGTCGCTGCTGTGGCATGGGTTTGATCCCTGGCCTGGGAACTTCCGCATGCCATGGGTGTGCCCCCCACAAAAGAAACGCCCCTCTTTCTCTCTAGTAAAACTATTTGCCTCAAATTATTTTTGATGTAGTCACTCCAGATTTCCTATCATATTATTTTTATGCTATTTTCCATCTTTTAGCTTTCAACCTATTTGTGAGCGTTAAAGTTCATCTTTTGTAAAGAGCATTTAGGTCCATCTTGTTGGATTTTTTTGGTTTGTTCGTCTGTTTAAACCATATTCTTTACATTTCCCCCAGCTTTATTGAGATAGTATTGACATATAACATATGTAAGCTTAATGTTTACCACGCGACGATTCGATACACACGTGTATTACAAAATTATTAGCACCGTAACGTAACACCTCCATCCGTGCACATAATTACCATTTCATTTCTGTGGTGAGAACGTTTCAGATCTATTCTGGTATCAATTTTCAAGTATACAATACAGTATTGTTCATTATGTCACCATGCTGCATATCAGATCCCCAGAACTTACTTGTATTTTCTTTAGTTGGGAGCTTATACACTGAGGCCAGCATCTCCCTATTTCCCCTACACCTCAGCCCCTGCAACCACCACTCTACTCTCTCTGAGTTCAGCATTTTTAGTTTCCACATGTAAGTAAGAACATACAGTATTTGTCTTTCTCTGTCTGACTGTCTTCACTTAGCATAATGCCCTCCAGGTTCATCCATGGTGTGGCAAATAGCAGGATTTCCTTCTTTTTTTATGGCCGAATAATATGTGTGTGTGTTTGTGTGTGTGTGTGTCCTTCTCCATTAGCCCATCAGTAGACATTTAGGTTGTTTCTACATCTTAGCTATTGTGAAAATGCCGCAATGAACGTGGGGGTGTGATTGTCTCTTTGAGATACTGTTTTCATTTCCTTCCGAGATATACCCAGAGGTGGGATTGCTGGATCAAACAGTATTTCTATTTTTAGTTGTTTGAGGAACCTCCAAACTGTTTTCTGTAGCGGCTGTGCCAATTTGCATTTCTGCCAGCAGTGCTTAGGGTTCCCTTCCCTTTACAGCCTCACAGCACTTATCTCTTATCTTTTTGACAACAGCCATTGTAACAGGTGCATTTCCCTGATGATTAGGGATGTTGAGCATCTTTTCATGTACCTGTTGGCTCTCTGTATGTTTTCTTTGTAAAGCATTTATTCAAGTTCTTTGCCCATTTGAAACCCATATCAGATAGATGGCTTGCAAATATTTTCTCCCATTCCATAGATAGCCTTTTTATTTTGCTGATTGTTTCTTTGGTTGTTACAGAAGCTTTTTAGGTCGATGCCATTCCATTTGTTCGTTTTTTTGCAGCTGTCGCTTGCACTTTTGGTGTCACAGCCATAAACATCTTTGCCAAGGCCAATGTTAAGGAACCTTTTGGCCTTCTTAGAGTGTCCTTTACTCAAGATCTAATATATCTCTTCTACCATGGTGCCGTTCTTCTGACAACGCTACCCTCTGCCTTTCACGCTATGAAGTTTTTCACTCTGGCTGCTGAGAACACAAAATATCCCCAGCCCTATGGGATCTTTGGGAATTGCTCAGCCTAGTGCTTTATAATGATTCTATTTCCTGTGCCTGGTCGTTCCTTCTTGTGCACGCACAGGATTAATAAGCCAAAGACTCGAGGGAACACCTCTGCAGATCTCTGGAGTTTTCTCTCTGTAGCTTTCTCCTCTCTGGTACTCTGCCCCATAATGACCAGCCCCATGATAACCAGCTGCATCGGCCTCCCTGAATCTTGTTCTTTGACTTTTCAATTCAGCAACACCACCAGGCTGTATTTGGTCCCCCTCCCCCCCCCCCCCCCCCCGGTAGCTTGGAAACACCTTCCAGCAATAAGTTGGAGCAATTGCAAGAATCACCTCCTGTATTTCTCTTCTCTTTGTGATAACAGGTCTGTGCTGCTTTCCATTCAGTCTGGAAACAATTGATTTCTTTATTTTATCCAGTTTTATAGTCGCTTAAGCCAAGAGAGTAAATCTGCTCCCTATTACTCTACCATGGATGACTGTGACGAATTTCATGGCTTCTTGTTTCGTGCTGATCTTCGAAAGCTTTTCTTTTATTCCTGTAAGTACAGCAAGCATAGCTTTTTTATAGCTGATTACAGATTGTTCCAATCTCTCAGGTCTTTGTTGATGATGATATTTCTATTGTTGCATAACAAATTACTACAAATTTAGTCACTTGATTCAACAATCAATTACTAGTTCAGAGTTCTGCCTGTCAGAAATTCAGGCAGAATTCTTTGCTTGGGGTTTCAGCAAGCTAAAATTGAGCGGAGAGTCATCTTCCAAGTTGACATTGTTGCGGCAGAATCACCCTTCTTGCAGTCGTAGGACTGAGGTGGCTGTTTCCTTGTTGACTGACTGTCAGCCGGGAGAGGGCGCTCGCAGTTCCCAGATTCTGTCTGTGCGCCTTACCACGTGACCTTCTCCATCTTCGAAGCCAGCCACAGAGACTCCCACTTGTGCCAAAACCCTCTCATGCTTCAAATCTCTTCATCTCATCAGAAAGAGTCCAGTAAATTATCCTCTGTAGGCCTGATTAAGCCAGGCCCACACGGAGGATAATCTCCCTATCTGAAAGTCAACTGATTCGAGACCTTGATTATGTCTGCAAAATCCCTCTCCGCAGCACCTAGACTAATGTTTGATGGAACTGAGGTGGGGATCTTGGGGAACTGTAAGGGGCTGCATCCGAGAATCTTGCCTACCGTATTTGATATGTTTCCATCGTCCGTGGTTTCTGTTGGTTCTTGCTCATGGTGTCCTATTTCCTCATGTATCTGGCTGCAGTTGTCTGTTTTCTTGATATTTTATGAGAAACTTTATTAATAGGAATTATAGAGGCCTAGAATGATAGTTTCCTCCTGCAGAGGACTCTTTGTTTGCTTATAGCAGGTGCCTGCGGGCTGTACTTTTCCAGGAACACCTTAATACACATTTGAGGTTTATGAAGTTCCCGTTGTGGCTCCGCGGTAATGATCCCAACTAGTATCCATGAGGATGTGGGTTCGATCCCTGGCTGCTCAGTGGGTTAGGGATCCGGCATTGCTGTGGCTGTGGTGTAGGCCAGCAGCTGCAGCTCCGGTTCAACCCCTAGTCTGGGAACTTCCATCTGCCACGAGTGCAGTCCTAAAAGGGAAAAAAAAAAAAAAAAAACAAACTGAGGTTTGTGTTCATCCAGACCACCCAAGACCATTCATGGTCCAGTTTACTTCTGGTTTGCCTTTACCCTGAGGATGTGAGCCTTTGGTGTTCCGGCTCAGAGGAGGCAGTGATTCATTCAATCTTTCCACCCTAGGAGGGCCCTGGGATTTGATCCTCATCCTCCTCATCCCAGGATGTTGCCCAACATGCAGGTCATTCTGGCGGTTGTTTCTTTCGAGTGGAAAATGTCCTCAGGGCCCAAATGGGATTCCCTCTTCATTCTCATCTTCTACTAGATTTTGGTGATTTCTCTAGTTCTTTGGCACTTTAATAATATGAGTTTTATATTGCATCCAACTTGTTTTAGATGGTCTCTACCGAAGATGCTTCTGATTGTCCAGTTGCCGATTTTCAGAGTGGATGCCATCTCCACTGTCTTTCGGGTTTAATGCTGTTCTTTTTTTTTTTTTTTTTTTTTTTTTTTTTTTTTGCTATTTCTTTGGGCCGCTCCCGCGGCATATGGAGGTTCCCAGGCTATGGGTCTAATCGGAGCTGTAGCTGCCGGCCTACGCCAGAGCCACAGCAACGCGGGATCCGAGCCGCGTCTGCAACCCACACCACAGCTCATGGCAACGCCAGATCGTTAACCCACTGAGCAAGGGCAGGGACCGAACCCGCAACCTCATGGTTCCTAGTCAGATTTGTTAACCACTGCGCCAGGACAGGAACTCCTCCTAATGCTGTTCTTAAGGCGCCCGATGACTTTTTGATTCCTGTTCCTTTGGATGTGACCAGTTATTTTTTTCTCTATGGAACATTCTAGGACCTACCTAATCTTTAGCTCTGGCTTTGTATAATTTCATGATGATGTGCTTATAGTATGGGGAATTTTCCCCATCTACTGTGCTGAGCAGTTAGTGGGTTCTTTTGATCTGGGAACTCATATCCTTCAGTTCTAGGAAGCTTTCTCTTACACTTTATAATTTCCTTGTCTAGGATTTTACCATTCTCCCTTTCTAAAACTTTAATTAGTTGGCTATTTGGCTTCTTGTAATGATCCTCTAATTTTCTTTCTAATTTTCTTTATTCCCTTTATTTCCTTTTTGCCTTTTTCTTCTATTTCACTGAGATTTGCTCAAATTTATCTTCCAATCTTTCATTAAATTTTCACATCAGCAATTACATATTTAATTTCCAAGGCCTCTACCTTGTTTTCAGAATATTCCTTTAAAAAATTGCATCCTGTTCATGTTCTGTGATGGGATTTTTTTTCTGATTATCAGGGAATATAAATTATGATGTCATTTAAAGTTTTCTTTTATTCCCTGCAGTACCTCTCTTCCCTCCAAGTTCTGTACTTTTGTTCATTTTGAACCCTTTTGTTAGTATTAGTCTTTGTTTAAATGAGTAGTGATTATTTGCTACCCATTCATATTTTAATAAGTTACTAAAAATCTCACTGAAATTTCTACATTTGGGGAACAAGACTTTCTGTATGTTAAATACACCGTGAATCAGGAGTTCCCGTCGTGGCGCAGTGGTTAACGAATCCGACTAGGAACCATGAGGTTGCGGGTTCGGTCCCTGCCCTTGCTCAGTGGGTTAACGATCCGGCGTTGCCGTGAGCTGTGGTGTAGGTTGCAGATGCGGCTCGGATACTGCGTTGCTGTGGCTCTGGCGTAGGCCAGTGGCTACAGCTCTGATTAGACCCCTAGCCTGGGAACCTCCATATGCCGCGGGAGCGGCCCAAAGAAATAGCAAAAAGACAAAAAAAAAAAGACAAAAAAAAAAAAGACAAAAAAAAAAAAAATACACCGTGAATCAGCAACGTGGCTCTTTCAGTGGGAGACACCTGTGTGTGTGTGTGTGTGTGTGTTGTGGTGCAGCATTTTGTTTAGGGTCAGTTTTCACAGAGAGGATTTTTCTGATCTCTAATATTTCAGGGCCCTGTTTCGAGAGCCAACAGAAATAATGGGATTATGGACTCTCGATGTTCAGTATGAAAACTTGCAACTAATTCCCTTATTTTCAGTATAGAACCTAACTTTAGGCCTCAGCTCATTCAAGTCCAAAACCCCTTCTGTCATTTCACTGTCTTCTGTCTTTTCTCTATATATTTGCTTCATTCTTTTAGCGACAGCAGCTTTCTCTGAAATCTCTTGGATTCCTCCCTTTCAGATCATTGATTGTGTGAGGCCCTGGCATATCATGGAGGCAACTCCAAGCCATCATTCTATTTTAAGCGCCTTCCCCAATCCTGTAAGGAGCCCAGTGTCTCAATGTTCCAAATTCGAGTTCTTAGGAAAAAGAACTAAATTAACCCGACTCAGATCAGGGGTTCCATTTTGGTTGTATAAGATATAAACAGTTTATATAAGCATCCATCAGAAAAACATCATAAACAAAATTGAAAGACAAAGTAAAAACTAAGAAAAATCTTGCAATCCATATAACAGACAAAGGGTTAATAGATGCATATATGAGGAGACAATACACACTAATAGGACTAAAATAAACACCTGATAGAAGACGAATGGGCAGGGGACTTGAAAATGCCATTCACGCTAGTGACAGATAAATACACGGGAAAACATTTAATTCCAACCAATAATAAAAGCAATAAAATTTAAAGAGAAGAGTTTTTACTTATGAGATAAAAAGGAATAATGATATTCAGGATTCGAGGTAGTCCATGTAAGCAGGCATTCTCAGACACTGATGAAAAATTTATAAATTGTTACAATCTTTCTTGTGGCTGCTTGGTATTATGTCTCAAAGGAATTAAAAATAAGCGTTCCTAGAGTTCCCATCGTCGCTCAGCGGTAATGAACCTGACGAGTATCCATGAGGACGAGAGTTCGATCCCTGGCCTTACTCAGGGGGTTAAGGATGCAGCGTTGCCATCAGCTGTGGTGTAGGCTGGCAGCTGCAGTTCTGATTGGACCCCTAGCCTGGGAACCTCCATATGCCTCGAGTGCAGCCCTAAAAAACCCAAAAAACAAACAAATAAATAAAAGCCTTCCTGCGATAATGGAGCACTGGGTGTGCTGGGCACTTGTGCAGAGGGTGGGGGACGGCCACAGGGAGCTGGGGCTGGGGCGCTTGGGATGCTGACAATACGCAGCTGTGAGGCCAGGTTGGGCCCCAGGGACCCCAGGTGAAGTCCCCAGCCAACCAGGATGAGGTGCCAGCACTGGGGTTCTTGGTGAGTTTCAGATCACCTTTCACCTTGCTGAGTGTGCTCCTCAGAGTCCAAGGCCTCCCCCTCGGGATCTGCAAATCCAATGGTCACAGTGACTGCGCTGATTGCACCCGAATTGTCACATTTAATCCTCACAAACCCACGGAGTCAGCGTTCCTAGTACTCTGGACCTTGCAGAAGATGTCAGCGTCACTTCTTGAAGATCGACCGGAGACAACAAATTTGCATGGACTGAGTAGAGGAACAGAGCTAAAGGAAGAAATAACCGAGAAAGACAAATACTGAAAGAGAAAGACATATCACGTATATGCGAAATCTGAAATATGGCACAAAGGAACCTATCTATGAAACAGAAACAGACTCAGAGACATAGAGAACAGACTTGTGTATTTTCTTTATTAAATAGAGAAATGTGGTATTGTGGAACACAATATATTGCTTGCTTCAAAGCACAGGGTCTTACAATAGATGAAAGCTTGCACGGATCCGGAATTTTCTGTGCCAGGGGCAAGTAGTGGCTGTGAGATAACACGCCTTCCCATCTTCTCCGGCAGACCACGCTGCTCTGATGCATGGGGCAAGGGGACCGGGAGCTCTGATGGGATGCTGATAATTTTTTCAGTGCTCAGTCAGTTTTATAATAGGTAGAAATTCTTCCCAGAGACTGTCGGTAGGTTGTCTCAGTCTTACTTTTCACCGCTGCTGAGCTTTCATCTTTTATGTGCCTTTACTGCGTTTTAGAGGGAAATTGTGTGCAGCTACAATAGAGATGCTAGCCTGAAATCCTTTTAAAACTGCACTTATAGGAAAAATTCTCCCTCGCCATCGACACTTCTGTTGTCACATATGTGACAGTATCTTAAGCGAGGCTTTTTTCCTTTATAATATTAGTTCACAGAGACCAGGGATTCCTCCCGCTTCATGGTCACTCTAGGAAGCTGGGCATGGATTCCTGACATATTGAGGGAAATTGTCTAGTTTTTTTTTTTATTTATTCCAGATCTCTGAAACAGAGTTCGTGTAACCCACCCCCAGATGCGGAAGGAAGGAATGTGACAGGCAGGGACAGGGTTCCGGGCACGGCATGCTCTGTCATTTCCAAAGATCACCTCTGGAGGCCGAGGCTGCCTTGGCTCTGATTTTCTGAATCGTGACTCTGTCTTTTCTGAAATGGGAACAGTATTAGGAGCCCATAGAGAAGCCCTGGAATCAGTTCTGCCCTCTTGGTCTGCAGGAAATCCAGACACCTTGTAATTGTTAATGTGCTTCAGGTAAAATCACCCTGAAATTTTGATTACACAGATATTGAAATTAAAGTGACTGCAAGAAAAAAATAACGGCACATGGATTACACTTCTGACATGCTCTGTTTTGATTTAAAAAACCCTCTAATTTTTTTTTCTAAAGCAGTAGTCAAGGGGACGGACAGACTGTCTGGCTATGTGTAGCTTTTATAGAGATCGGGAAGTGGGGCTCTCTTAAAAGGTCACTGCAATTTTCTCCTAATGCAATTTGCTTTGATATTTCAAAATAAAAACTCCTCTTCAATTGTGTATTTGCTTTTAATCCCAATACCTTACGTGCGTTATCTGGCAAATGCATCATTAAGTTGTTTAGCTTTATATTTTAAACTAACAGATTTTAAAATGTGAAAATGAAGGAGTTCCCTGGTGGTACAGTGGGTTAATGGTCTGTCATTGTGACTGCAGTGGCTCGGGTTGCTGCTGTAGGACGGGTTTGATCCTTGGCCGTGGGCACCGCCTAAAAAATGTAAAAATTATCATTCAAAAATAATTACATATTCTCACCCAAATTAACAAATCTGAAAAATTCCGAAAGCCAGCATCAGATTTTTTTTTAATCTTGAAGAAAGTTTGGATACAATCTCAACCTAATTCCTTATTTTATTTTATTTATTTATTTTTTGTCCTTTTAGGGCCACACCTGAGGCATATGGAGGTTCCCAGGCTAGAGGTCAAATCAGAGCTATAGCCACTGGCCTACACCACAGCCACAGCAACACAGGATCCGAGCCGAATCTGCAACCTACACCCCAGCTCATGGCAACACTGGATCCTTAACACTGAGTGGGCCGGGATCGAACCCTCGTCGTCATGGATGCTAGTCGGGTTGGTTACCACTGAGGCACAATGGGAAATCCTAATTCCTTATTTTATAGAACTAGGATTCATTAAAGTTAACTAATCTTAAATCTTAAAATCCAGAGTCATACAACAGAGTCTTAAAATCACTCTTGCCAGGATTTTTATGCGCTAATGAAATATATGATACCCAGCCCGCAGAGGACACAACTGCAAAATCCTGTGATAACAGACTCCTGTACTAATTTGTGGAGCAACTATTTTCTTTCTGTGAAAAAAGAGGAATCAGATTATCTTCGGCTCTCCCTTAGCGATAAATTTAGCTCAGAAATTCTTTTTTTCCAAAGCCTATTTGGTAATTTTGCATAAAATCACAACCATTAGGGATGAATCACTCCACATTCAAGCAAATTTTTATCAAGATTAATTTATGCTAATCAAGGATAATGGGCTGACCAAGAGCAATGATATCAGCTAATGTAAATACACGATCAAGTTCTAAGGATGGTAGCGCTATTACTAATATATTAGCCAGTTTGTAATGAAACACATTCCCTCAACCCCTGTGCCACTGCCACAGACCTGTCAATCCTTCTAACTCCCTAAGGCCTATTCTTCCTTAGCTGTGACGTTAGCTAGCAGAAACGAAAAATGATTTCATAATTCTTTCACAAAAATCTTTCTGGCATTTAGTGTCTTGTTAGGCACCTAAGCAGCAGACTCCTCTCGGCTTCATGAAATCTGACTGTTTGGCTCTGCCTCTAATGGAGATGAAACTACAGACAAAGCCCATCGGTTTCTGACACCATCATGGCTCCCCGCAAAATTATGTGAATATATTATTGTCATTCCAAGACAGGTCCCTCTCGCAGTTTCCTTGTGGGCTTTTAGAGAAGAGTTACAATAGGCTTCCCTGGAAACGCAGGGGTTGTCTAATGATGACTCGGTTTTCCGGATAACCTCTCCTTTTCAGAATGTTTTCATTGCCCCCAATTCTACAGCCACCCCCACCTCCTCTCCCACCTCTCAACCTAAAAAGGCAGCAGTGACTTCAGACCAATATTCAGTTCCATTTGCTTTCATCTTGAATACACAGATGCATACCTGAAATAGTTAAGAGGCCAGTTTGGACTGATGAACATTTTTTTATTTCTGAAGGCTTTAGATGAACAGCAATTAAAAAATTGGAGTTCCTGTTGTGGCTCAGTAGGTTAAGAACCCAGCATAGTGTCTGTGAGGATGCAGGTTTGCTTCCTGGCCTCGTTCAGTGGATTGAGGCTCTGTCGTTGCAGCTGCAGTGTAGGTCACAGATGCAGCTGGGATCCCATGTCGCTGTGGCTGTGGCATAGGCTGGCAGCTGCAGCTCCAGTTCAACTCCTGGCCTGGAAACATCTATATGCCACAGGTGAGACCCTCAAAAGAAAAAAAATTGTGTATGTAGAATGCCTTTATGCTGCCAGAAGAATTTCAAACCCACTGCTTCATCTGATGCTCGGACAGCACTGAGAAGCTCATAGCGCGGGTAGCAGCACCCTCATTTTACACCTGTAGCCACTGAGGCTCAGAGGGGCTGAAGGATTTTCCCCAGCTTACTCACCCACATACCTTCATTCCTGCCTAATTTCTTTTCTTCTACATGCCTCTAAAATGTTTCACTTTTAAGGCAAATCATTATCAGTGGTACCGGTATTAGGCAATTTACACCAAGGAATTGAACAACATAAATGAGCTTTTCCCCTGACTTATAACCTAGATGGGTATTTCTCAAGTGTTTGAAAAGAGTTCATGAAAGTGATGTTATGAGAAAACGATTACTGAGATATTTGGAATTCTAAATAGAAAAGGCAAGACGTTTAGGTAGAAGGGGAGAAAATCGTCCATCATTTTCTTTTTAAATTACATTAAATTTTTTTCCATTTTTAAAGGTTTACTGGAGGATAGTTGATTTACAATGTTGTGATAATTTCTGTTGTACAACAAAGGGATTCAGTTATACACATATCCATTCTTTTTCATATTCTTTTCCCATATGTGATTTCCGCATATCATAAAATATTGGTTAGAGTTCCCTGGTGGCCTAATGGGTTAAGGATCTGGTACTGGCACTGCTGTGGCATGGGTTCAGTCCCTGGCCCAGGAACTTCTACATGCTGCATGTGAAAAGGGTCCATCTTTTCTGATCAAAGCTGGCCTTTTAAAAATGTCAGCATGCAGTTAACCAGGTTACCAGTCCCATTTAGCACAGCGAAACTATTGTTTCTAGTAGCCAGTACAAATCTGTGAAAGCTCAAGGATAAGGCATTTTCATTCTTTCCTAAGACATTGTGAGACCTCTTTACTTCTCCCTCACTTAATTGTAAGTCTTGTACCCAGCAACCTGGCTGTGTGTTTGGATGCTTTTCTTTTCTGATACTTTGAACTCCAGGGAAACACAGCCTTACCCACTGCTGCCAGTATTACTGAGCTTAGGACCTCCTCTTCGTCTCACATTAATTGGTCCTGTCTCACTCCGGGCAATTATCATGCTACCTACCTTTCACTCTGGGGGGCAGTAGAGTGTACTTCATAAAAACATGCGTTTAGGGGGCACATCGCATGATGTTGACCTTATCACTTACAGCCCTCACCACTTTCTAGCCATGTGACCTTGGACTTCTTACTCTGGGTCATTGATTCCTCCGCTGTAAAATGGTGCTCACGTACTAATCTGAAAGTTGCTGGATGAAGATGGCATGTAACAGGTGTATGGCTGAGACGATGCAGGGATAAGCACTAAAGTAGCTCTGGTGGATCATTAAGCCAGACAGTTTAGACCGAGGAAGGCTGGGTCCCTTAACTTGGTTGCTACAGCTGCCGAATTATAGATAGGCAGGTGAGTAGATAGATAGAGAATATATAGATAAATAGACAGATGGCGACAGACAAAATCTACATTCCACCATGGCTAACGAATTATACTACCATCCAAGTATAGAAGTTTCTCCTGTATATATGTGTTTGTCACATTGTTTCTGTAGTGCATTCAACTTGAATTCTTCTGGGACTCCAGTAAGGATACCTAGGTTGCAAGTAAGAGATATCTGACCTAAAAATGACTTAAAACAATAAGGATTTATTATCTCACTTGATAAGAACTCCGTAGTTAGCCTTCTCCTGGGGTCTATAATGGCTGGACTCCCACTTATTTTCTCTGCAGTTATTTTGACTGCCCCCTCATGGTTGCAAGATAGTTGCCACAGCTCAACATATCACAATGTCAGAAAACCCATCAAAAAGCGGGAAGGAGGCACTTTCTCCTACTTCATCTTCTGCTCTTTATCAAGGAGGAAACCTTTCTCAGAAGCACAGAATTCTTTGTTTTTAGACAAAACTATGTCACATGCTCAACCCTAAACCAGTCAGAGAGCAATGGGATTACCATGCTTGGTTGAGATTGGAGATGTACCCGCCTTCCCTGGGCACATTGCTACCTATCCTGATCAAAATCAGAATTCTGTTAGCAAGGTGGCAGTGGAGCATGGCTGTTGGATAGGTAATAACCTGCCGTGCCTGCCAAGGATGCTGAGACTAGCATCTGGCAACAGATTTCTGTCTGATGTAACCTTGCACAAAGATCCAACTTCCCTTTGACCTAATACTGAAAAGAAAAGCCGGAGAGATTTACTAAGAAGTGATGTTAATTATGGCCCACTGCTTTGTGGGTTTTGTTTCTTTTTTGATATAGAAGTGAAATTTGATATACAAAACCACACAGGCTGAAGCTGAAGTTGGGAAGGAGGGTATATTGGAGTATTAACAATTCATAAACTTTGTCAAGGTTGGAAGGAACATTAGAAAATATATCTCGATACCTTCTGTCCAGTGTTTAATTTTTTAAAAAATTTTTATTAAAGTATGTCGTTGATTTGCAATGTTGTGCCAATTTCTGCTATACAGCAAAGTACCCCAGTCATGTATACATCTATATACATTCTTTTTCTCTTATTATCTTAGAAAAAAAAGTCTTCTCAGGTTTAAAAGACTTTCCAATTTTTTTTTTATATATCTTTTTAGGGCTGCACCTGTGGCACATGGAGGTTCCCAGGTTAGGGGTCGAAAGAGAGCTGTAGCCACTGGCCTGCACCACAGCCACAGCAACACAGGATCCTAGCTGCGTCTGTGACTTACACCACAGCTCATGGCAATGCTGGATCCTTAACCCACTGAGCGAGGCCAGGGATCGAACAGGTGTCCTCACGTGTACTAGTCGGGTTTGTTAACCACTGAGCCACGATAGGAACGCCCCAATTTTTTTTAAATAAGTTTTGGACAAAAGTTAGAAAACTCTTACATTTATTCCTGTACGATAGCCCCCCCCCTTATCCATGAGGGATATGTTTCAAGACCCCTAGTAGACACCTGAAACCACACATAATACTGGACTCTATATATACTGTTATTGTCCTATACTAACTCGGTGAATAGCATATAAGAAGCCAGACAAAAGGATGAATCACTGGCCAGGATTGAGCAGGACTGCACAAAATTCCATCACACTGCTCAGATGGCACTCAACTGAAAACTTATTTCTGGAATTCTCCATCTAATATTTTTGGACCATGGTTGACCACGGATAACTGAAACCCTGGAAAGGGAAACCACGGATGGGGGGGGAGAATTTGTAAATATAAAACCCCTTTTCCCCTCTAATATGACCACTATCATTTTTATGTGTTTTCTAACAATTTCCCATGAGTCTCTTTTCCTAGTTTTATTCATACTAGTATTGAGCCAAAACATTTTCAAGTGTGTTCTCGATTCTTTATACTTATCATTTTAGTGAATGTATAATATCCTAGTGGAAGGATGTAACATACTTTCTTTACCCATTTCCCTGTTGTCAGACATTTAGGATGGCTGTTTTAGGTAATGACGTATGGAGCTCTTTCATCCATATTAATGTTTACTATATTTTGAAAACTTTCCTAAGCATAAATCCCAGAAGTGGAATTAATTAGTCAAAAGGTATAAATATTAGATTCCATATTTTATAATTGCTTTCCAAGAAATCCCTAAAATTTGCAATAAAATTTTCTACATATGATAATACTGGTTCTGCCACACTGTAGCCAGCAGTAGGACTGACTTCATTTTTTACAACCTAATAGACAAAAGTGCCTTTATGTTGCTTTTTTAAAATTGCCTTTCCTGGAGTTCCCATCGTTGTGCAGCAGAAACGAATCCGACTCGGTACCATGAGGTTGCAGGTTCAATCCATGGCCTCGATCAGTGGGTTAAGGACCCGGTGTTGCCATGAGCTGTGGTGTGGGTCGAAGATACGGCTTGGATCCTGCATTGCTGTGGCTGCGGTGTAGGCTGGCAGCTGCAGCTCTGATTTGACCTGTAGCCTGGGAAGCTCTGTATGCCACAGGTGTGGCCCTAAAAAAGCAAAAATATAAAAATAAAATAAAATAAATAAAATTTCCTTTCCTTGATCATCCATGTGACTAAATATGTGCCTCCTTATACATATTTTCCCACTGTACTATTTTCTTTTTTTATATTGGAGTAAAGGGGTACGATTGGGAGGGGCAAATAATAATAATTTTAGAGTGATCATGAGTAGCCTAATAATAATGTGATATGACCTAAAGATTATTATCTTTTTTTTTTTTGCTTTTTACGGTCGCCCTTGTGGCATATGGAAGTTCCCAGGCTAGGGGTCAAATCGGAGCTGCAGCTGCCTGCCTACACCACAGCCACAGCCACACAGGATCCCAGACATGTTTGCAACCTACACTGCGGTTCATGGCAATGCCGGATCCTTAACCCACTGAGCGAGGCCAGGGATCGAACCCTCATCCTCATGGATCCTAGTCGGGGTCATTACTGCTGAGCCCCAACAGGAACTCCTAAAGATTATTAGCAATGTTCTGTGGCCCTAAAGATTTATATTTGTATACGCAAAACAAAATAAATAAAGGCTTACTTGTGCCAAAGGAAACCAGACTTGCCGGACAAAAACAAGGAAGGAGAGCAGAGAACTACCTTTCATTCTCTTGTCTTGAAAATATGAACGAAGTAAAAAGAAACAT
Source organism: Sus scrofa (assembly GCF_054392235.1). Lineage (NCBI taxonomy): Eukaryota > Metazoa > Chordata > Mammalia > Artiodactyla > Suidae > Sus > Sus scrofa. The sequence continues at coordinate 123,636,090 of NC_139401.1, forward strand.
GACATAAGTTTTGCAATCAGATTATGTACACTATCCCACACAGAAAAAAATACCTGGAAATAATGTAAATTATAGGAACACACTATTGTTTATTTATTTATTTATTTTTTATTTTCCCACTGTAGAGCAAGGGGGTCAGGTTATCCTTACATGTATACATTGCAATTACAGTTTTTCCCCCACCCTTTCTTCTGTTGGAACATGAGTATCTAGATATAGTTCTCAATGCTATTCAGCAGGATCTCCTTGTAAATCTATTCTAGGTTGTGTCTGATAAGCCCAAGCTCCCGATCCCTCCCACTCCCTCCCCCTCCCATCAGGCAACCACAAAAATGAGCCAGAAAGACTATTGTTTATTTTATGTGGGTCTTTTCAATCTACTTTCCAGAACTTTACATACATAAGTATCCACAGTAATAGGTAATTTTAGTGTTACGTTTACACTATATTGTGCTATACATCTTATTCTTTTAATTTTCACTTCTTAATTTTCTTTCTTTTTTTTTTAACAGCCGCACCTGTGGCATATGGAGGTTCCCAGGCTAGGGGTTGAATCGGAGCTGTAGCTGCCGGCCTACACCGCAGCCACAGCAACGCGGGATCCAAGCTGTGCCTGTGACCTACACCACGGCTCACCGCAACGCCGGATCCTTAACCCACTGAGCGAGGCCAGGGATTGAACCCGCAACCTCATGGTTCCGAGTCGGATTCATTTCCACTGTGCCATGACGGGAACTCCTTAGTTTTCTTTTCTCTCAGTATTGTGTGGTTGAGATCAACCCTAATTTCGTTGGTTTTTACTACTGTATAATATTCCATCCTTTGCATATACCTTTATTTATGCCTTCGTCTACTTCCAAGGCTTATTTCTGATTATATCGCTGCTGCCATGAGCACACTCATACACATGTTTGTAGGCCTGTGTTGTAATTTGTCTGGGGTCCATACTTAGGAGTGATATTGATGCTCCCAGGAAAATTCACATTTCTCTTTTCACTAACAGTTTTCAAATGACACTCATGATAGCTGCATCCGTTTACACTTCTACCAAGCATGCCTGAGGATTCTTGACTATGAGTATCCTTTCTAGCACTAGGTATTATTCTCTCTTTTTTTTTTTCCTTTTGGCTGTGCCCATGGCATGTGTAAGTTCCCAGGCCAGGGATCACTGAGCAGTGATAACATTGGATACTTAACCTGCTGAGTCACCAGGAAACTCCTTATCCAAATATATTAAAGTTGGGGCTACCTGTAAGTAGAAATTAACATTATGTTGCTGCTTCATCGTACATATTTCTAATTACCAATGAAGTTGATCATTCCTTCTTACATTTATTATTCATTCATGTTTCCCTTCTGCGAAAGATCTTTTCATAATCTTTACCCATTTTTCTGTTCTGCAGAATTTCTATCTTGCATGAGTTTCTTGTCTGTCCAAACCATTGTTATCAATGGCACCCCTCCCAGGAGGACATGCTGGAAGTCGGTGGGGACATATTTAGTTGTCCCTATGGTCAGAGGGTATTATTTGGCCTCGGTGAGTGAGGACCAGGAATGTTAGACATCCTACACACAGACACACACACCCAGACACACACACCACACACACCCAGACACACACACACACACACACCCACACAGTGTTCTCTTATTCCTTCTTTCAAATGTCTTGTCCTATATTCTCATACAGATGACAAATCTGTATGTATATAAAACACATTAGGCTCAGAGTTCAGATAATTGGAAATGCAAAGTAGTCCTGCATTTTCTTCAGGAAAGCAATTCTCTTCTTTATTGTCTTTTTAGGGCCACACCTTGGCATATGGAAGTTCCCAGGCCAGGGGTCAAATCAGAGTTGCAGCTCCCAGCCTACACCACAGCCACAGCAATGCCAGATCTGAGCCACATCTGCGACCTACACCACAGCTGATGGCAACACCAGATCCTTAACTTGCCGATCAAGGCCAGGGATTGAACCTGCGTCCTCATGGATACTAGTTGTGTTCATTACCACTGAGCCATGACGGGAACTCCCGTAATTCTCTTTTATTCAGGGTTTTACCTTGGTTTTTTTCTCATTTCGGACAAACACGTCACCACCACCACCACCAAGAATCTGTGACTCCAGGAAAACATACTTGCATCAGTTTAGGCTTGTAGGTGTTCCACTCCAGTGAGTCCATGGATAGAAGCGCTCATCTCTCTACTTCCTATCTTCTGGTGCATTTGGTCCTAACATTTACATTTTGAAACATATATGTTATTATTATTATTATTACTATTTTCCTTTTATTTCTTTTGATGTAGCAACTAGGACATTACAATAATTATTTATAATTATTTGTATTGGCAGGTAATATAATCTACAAATTTTTATTTCAGGGTAATATAAGGTGGCCACACAATAAAGGGAACATTAGAAATGGGACTGAGAGCTGCTGTTCTCACACAATGACCTGGGTTTTTTTTGTTTGTTTGTTTAATTTGTATTTACTTATTTATATTGTTATTTCCCCAGACCTGCGTTTTTGACTTTGCAAGTTATTTCCCCTATGTCCCTTAATGTTCTTTGTATATGGTATCGTCTAATGGACTGAGCCTTGATTTTTGATGTGGTCTAAGGTAACTTTTCCCATCATGTTTTGTGGTTGTTGCATCTCTCTTAATAAATCCTCCTGAAACCCAACAATAAATGGATTTGCTGTTATATTTTCTTCCAATAACAGCTTTGCCTTTCACCAGAGGCTAATTTTTTTATACATGGTGACAGGTACAGATTTAATTTTATTTTCTCAATATGGTCAGCTTTTCCAGTACCATTTATTAAAAATCTGTCCTCAATTTATGATATAACTTTGTAATATGTTTTAAAATTTGGTAGGGCAAGATCTTTCTTTGGTGTTCTTTTTAGAATTGTCTTGGCTACTTGTGGACATTAAAACTTTTTCACATACATTTTAGAGTTTTTTTGCCTCATTAGTCCCAAAATACCACTGGATTTTTGTTATGATTGCATTAAGCCTATAGGTAGAGTCTTTGGAGTCGAAATGCACACAAAAATATGTTACATATTTCTATTTATTCAAATATTCTTCAAAGTCCTTTGTAAACATTCAAATTTCCTTCATTGTTTTGTGCTTTTGTGATTAGATTGAATTTTAGATACTTTTATAGTGCTGCCTACTATTGTAAATTGTATCATTTTCTATTATGTTTTCTAATTGGTTATTATTGATCTAGAGAAATCCTATCGATTTTTTTTATGTTGATTTGGGTTAAGCAACCTTTTTGAACTGTTCAGTTAGTTTGAGGATTCTCTTCAGCTTTCCATGTAAATTATCATACCATCTGCAAATAACAATACTCTTATCCCTTCTCTCCTAGTATTGACACCTCTTATCCTCTTATTTCCTTTACTTTTCTTATTGCATTGAGCAGGATCTGTAGTGATCTGTAGTGGTCTGTTCTGTATATACATATATATATATCAGAAAATTACCATGCTATGCAAAATCACTCATAAAAACCACAGGGCTCATAAGAAAATGGGTTTAGGAGCACAACACTCAAAATCTTCATCGGCGATACACACACAAAAATAGGAACCTAATAAAAATGATATTACAGTTTTACAGATGTTGAGTGGTTAAGAAATACATGAACATTTCAGAGTTCCCTGGTGGCCTAGTGGGGTAAGGGTCCAGCATTGTCACTGCTGTGACTCAGGTTACTGCTGTGGCATGGGTCCGATCCCTGGCCTGGGAACTTCTGCATGTGGTGGACATAGTCAAAAAAAAAAAAAAAAGAAGAAGAAAAAGAAGAAATACATGAACATTTCAATAAATACGGCACTTTACCTTGAAAAAGATCCGTTTGTTGGTGGCCAAGGGCTGTGGAAGTGTCGCAGCTTGTGAGTTCTTGTGAAGTGGTAGCAAAGTTGTAATGCCAGATGTGGACACGTGTGGCTCATAACACACACCTGAGAGGACTTCTAGGTGTTTGGTGTGTGTGTGTGTGTGTGTGTGTGTGTGTGTGTGTGTGTGTGTGTGTGTGTGCAGGGGGTGGGGGAGGGAGGAGATGGGTGTGTGTGTGCACACATGCATGCATAATTTGAGGAGGCCTTGGTGACTCAGTTCATCTGGATGAGGTTGCCCGTGTTCAACTCGTGTTTCTCATGAAAGAAATTGTGCATAAGAAAAGGTGAAGTTCATGTTATGCTCAAATTGTTCTCATATAGCAATCATGTTGGGACAAAACTGTTTTTAAACTGAGCATTATATCAAAATCAAGGTACTATAGAGTAAAACAGTGGTGACAGAATCTGTGTCTAGTTTCCAATTTTATAGGAAGTATGTGTACGGTTTCTCCATGGAATAATGCTTGCTGTAGATTTTTGGTAGATAACTTTTATGAAGTTAAAGCTTCATTCCATTCTTAACTTTGTAAGCACTTTCACCATAAAGAGATCTTCTTTTTGGTCTACTTAAGTGGAGAACTACACTGAAGATTTTTCTGGTACAAACTGTTCACTTATGGAGTAGACTTATCATGGACCTTATTTGGTCATGATGTATTATTTTCTCTTGAACACTTGAGTTCAGCTAGCTAATATTTATTAAGAGTTTTTATATTAATGGTTTTTGAATTTTTTTTAAGTTTTTCCTTGTAATATACTTCACCTTTGGGGTGTCATGGTTATGAGAACCCCAAAACATGAGTGTCCCTGCAAAATTTGTAAAAGATAGGGGTTCATTGGTCTTGGAAAGTTGATATAACACAGCTATAAAACCATTTGGGGGCTGGTGCTCATTTGAGGGGAAGCTTTCGATTACAATTTCATTTCAATACATTTTTTCTTTTTATGGCCCCACCTGTGGAATACGGAATTTCCCAGGCTAGGGGTCTAATCGGAGCTGCAGCTGCCAGTCTACACCACAGCCACAGCAACGCCAGATCCAAGCTGAATCTGTGATCTATGTATGCCGAAGCTTACAGCAATGCTGGATCCTTAACCCGCCGAATGAGGCGAGGGATCAAACCCATATCCTCATAGAGACAATGTCAGGTTCTTAACTTGCAGAGCCACAATGGGAACTCCCATTTCAATATTTTAATTGAAGGAAAATTTTAATTTAATTTTATTTTTGCTTTTTAGGGCCACACCTGCGGCATATGGAGGTTCCCAGGCTAGTGGTTGAATTGGAGCTACAGCTGCCGGCCTATACCACAGCCCCAGCAACGCAGGATCCAAGCCGCATCTGCGACCTACACCACAGCTCAGGGCAACATGGGATCCTTAACCCACCAAGCGAGGCCAGGGATCGAACCCGCAACCTCGTGGTTCCTAGTTGGATTCATTTCCACTGCGCATGACAGGAACTCCAAGAAAATTTTACTTTTTAATAAAAGTTGGAGAAAAACCCATATATGTTGTTTTCCCATTCTACCTTAATACAGTGATTTCCATGATTTTTGCTCATATAACTCTATCAGTTACAGAGTGATCATCCACCATTTAAAAATATGTATGTGATAAATCAAATAACTATACTACCCTATTTTGTATTCTACAAAAATACACTTAAGATGGGACAAAGATGAAGTTAATTAAAATCATTTAATTTGGAGTTCCCGTTGTGACTCAGTAGAAACAAATCTGACTAGTATCCATGAGGACTCAGGTTCAATCCCTGGCCTCATTCAGTGGGTTAAGGATCTGGTGTTGCCGTGAGCTGTGGTGTAGGTCGAAGACACGGCTCAGATCTAGTGTTGCTGTGGCTGTGGTGTAGGCCAGCGGCTACAGCTCTGATTTGACCCCTAGCCAGGGAACCTCCATATGCCATGGGTGCCGCCCTAAAAGGACAAAAAATTTCAAAAAAAAATTCAGTTTGATTTATTAACACCATTATTAAAAGTACTCTATGGGACTTCTGGTCCAGAAAAGATGGCATAGACCTGTTTCTCCATGCCTTTCTGCACTAAGAACAGCTTTAAACCCTGGAAATAATGCAAAGGGGAATTCTGAAAGGTGGGCCAGCTCATTTCTTTTTTTTTTTTTTTTTTGTCTTTTTGTCTTTTTTTTTTTTTTGGTTGTTGTTGTTGTTGCTATTTCTTGGGCCGCTCCCGCGGCATATGGAGGTTCCCAGGCTAGGGGTTGAATCGGAGCTGTAGCCACCGGCCTACGCCAGAGCCACAGCAACGCGGGATCCGAGCCGCGTCTGCAACCTACACCACAGCTCACGGCAACGCCGGATCGTTAACCCACTGAGCAAGGCCAGGGACCGAACCCGCAACCTCATCGTTCCTAGTCGGATTCGTTAACCACTGAGCCACGACGGGAACTCCCAGCTCATTTCTTTAATGTGGTTAGCTTAATCAATTTCTTTAAGTTTTTTGTGCAGATTTTGGCATTTTATATTTCTACGGGAACTCATTCAACTTGTGTTAGCTTTTAAATGTTATTTATTAGTGAATGTTTCTCCTAATATGTGTCCAATGGATAGATCCAATTTTCTTGGTGCATTTTTTTCACTACTGCTTTCAAGAATTTACATTTTATTTTGATTGCTTTCAGATGTCTGTAGATTCACATAAATACAAGCCTAGACTATTTGATAAGAAGTGGCTAAGAGCTGGAAGGAGATTCAGAAATATTTGGTGCATAGCTATAATGACTACCACATTTGATGATGCATATGAGATAATATACACTTTTGAGGAACTCTAATTTTATGACTCATACTCACAAAAGACTACAAAACCAGGCAGAATGTAATCAAACCCAAAGAGGAATGAAATGAAGTATTGTGGGGCTTTAAAGGAGGAAAAGACCTACTTGGCCATGGTGGTCCAAGAGCACACCTTTCCTTCCTATAAATGTACTCCTTTTACATCCAGGCTGTGGGACCAAACTCATCTTTCTGGAAGTCATGTCCATTATCTAGATGTGGTCTTCAGATACCTCACGCTATATATAAGCACAAAGATTTCCAGGTGTACTACATAGAAAAGCTAAAAATAAATGTGAGGTGAAGTAGAAGATCCATGGGTCATTGGGCCTGATCTATGATTTAGCTTAGGAGAGAACATAAATGTTTGGTTCATGTATGCAAGTCAATTCAACTGCTGTTCTTGTGTAATTACCCATCTATTTCAAACTTTCTTCCAAATATGCAGACTCATCTCTGAAATGTTTTCACCAACACTGGCAAACTGAAAGTGAATCTCACAGTAAACATTTCAGGGATGGTAGTTACATCTTGGGCATCAAAACCGATTACACTTTGAAGCTTTCTATTTGCAGGACAAGTTCACTGAATTACTGTTCAATTCCTTTTAATCATGTGCTGAGCACTTCTCAGTGGAGTTGAATTGAAGCGTGTTCTATTGATTCATTTATCAATGATGGGGCTATTAGGATGCCAGTTCCAAGCCTCCTTATATGTGTTGCTGCTTAGGTGATTTTGCTTTTGTACCCGTGGATTTCTAATTCTTTCATTATTTTTAACCCTTGATCATTCTCAGCTGACCTCCCAGCTAGTTCCTGTTCTCCAGTTCTGATCGAAGTCAGATTACTTGGTCCAAATTCCCCCAACCAGACACGAGTGGGCCCAGATTTCATAGCTCACAGAACCCCCATCCCAATGTCCGTGTTCGCCTCCATTTGTGAGCTCTAAACGCCACATTTCCTCTGTGGCCCTCTCAAATGCACAATCGTCTCCGTACTCTTTTGGTCTGTGTAGATGGTATCCTCACAGACAGACGCCGCAAAGAAAACCTCCCGGGAATTTCTGTGGCCCTTCTATTTGGCTGTGGTAAGGTTTCTACTTATTAGATCTTTATGTAATTTAGAGACAGGGATGCGAGATCGAAAAGCTTCAAGGAGCATTTTGACAACAGCTGAAAGAAAACCTAGGGACTTTGTACCGCCAACAGTTTTATCGTTCGCAAGTTCTATGAACGGTCTTTGTACCAGAGGCTAATTGGTATTTAAAAAAATTGCCTATCACTAATGGAGTTTCACTGGCTCTCCTCATTCTTCGGCAGTGACCTCCCTTCTTTTACTGAGAAAATAGAGGCAATCAGAAGAGAATTTACACATCCTCCCACTGCCAGATCTACGAACCCCACTCCCTTGTACGCAAACTCAGTGCCTCATCCTTCTTGCCTGACAGCATCCCTCCGCCTGAGACCCGGATCCCTTTACCAGGGTTATAATTAGCACCCTCTCCTCTGCATCACTCTATGCCGATGAGAAAGCTCTATGACCGAGAGAGAAAAGAAACACGCTGTTAAAAATCTCTCCACTAAAAAGGAAACCTTTCTTAGCCTGTACAGCTACCCCCACCCCCGAAATTTCTTATCTACGGCCGTGTAACAAAGTCCCCAAAACTTGGCGGCTGAAAACAACATGGATTATCTCACAGTTCTTGTGGATCGGTAAGTGGGAAGCAAGGGAGTTGGTGGTTTCGGCTCGGCTTCTATCGGGAGGCTGTCATCAAGCCATCGGCCGGGGCTGTGGTCCCACCTCTTCTGGAGCTGAAGGATTCCATCCCGGGTGCACTCACCCAGTTTGGGGGTGAAGCCTCGGCCTCTTGTGGGCTCTTGGGCAGAGGTCCTGCGTGCCTGGCCACGCCACCTGGTCCTCTCCTTAGACTTGGAGTGGCAGCTTGCTTCCCCCGGCGCCAGTGTTCAGAGAGACCGAAAAAGAGAAAGCGAGGAGCCAAGAAAGAAGCTACAGTCTTTATGTAAATTAATCTCCCAGAAGTGACACCCTATAACTTCTGCCGCATTCTATTCTTAGGAGTGAGTCACTGAACGGAGCCAGAACTCCAGGGGAGAGGATTTCGCAGGGGTGGGAACACCGGGAGTCGGGAGTCACGGAGAGCAGCCTAGGGACCGACGACCCTGCTCGGCGAGATCCTGCCCTCGCCCTCTGCTCCCCCTTCCCGCTAAGCTCCTCCAAAGCCAAGTCGGCACTTACTGTTCATTTTCTCACCTCCCACACCTCTCCGGGTTTCAGCTCCTCCACTCCACGGCAACGACGTTCACCCTGCCAAACCTAAGGACCCATCTTCATGGCTTATATTGAGGACTTCACATTTGACGCAGCTAATCACAGTCTCCTCCTTGAAAGGGTTTCTTCACTCGGCTTCCAGGCGTCCTCACTGAGTCCCTTGGTCTCCTGATCGCCCATTGGCTTTTCCGAATTACCCTCCTTTGTTAGTTTTCCCTCTTTTAGCCAATCTCTAAATCCTATCTCATCTTATCGAGATGATTTCATCCAGATTTACATCTAATAAGCATCTAAATCTTAAAATGTCCCCAACAGCACCCTTGATTCCTACGTTCAAAATTGATTAACCCTGGGAGTTCCTGCTGTGGCTCAATGGTAATGAACCCGGCTAGTATCCATGAGGATGTGGGTTTGATCCCTGGGTTAAGGGATCTGGCGTGGCTATGAGCTGTGGTGTAGGCCGAAGATGAGGCTTGGATCCAGCATTGCTGTGGCTGTGGTGTAGGCTGGCAGGTGTAACTTCGATTTGACCCCTAGCCTGGGAACTTCCATATGCCGTAGGTGCAGCCCTAAAAGCAAAAAAGAAAAGAAAAAAAGAAAATTCGATGAACCCAGCATTCTGCCACTCATGGAACAGCACCAAATACATAAGCCAAACTGTATAAGTAAAGACCTCAAGTGTCTTTGAGGCTTATCGCCTTCTCTTCACACCCAGATGGTTTCAGCGAATTCCGTGTCCTCCGCCTTCAGGTACGTCCCAAGCGCAATCGCTACTCACCAGCTGCACCCTAGCATTTTGGTGCAACACACCAAAACTTAAGAGGTGAACCTCGAGTTCCTGTTGTGGCGCAGTGGTTAACAAATCTGACAAGGAACCTTGAGGTTGTGGGTTGGATCCCTGGCCTCGCTCAGTGGGTTAAGGATCCAGCGTTGCCATGAGCAGTGGTGTAGGTCGCAGACGCGGCTGGGATCTGGTGTTGCTGTGGCTATGGTGTAGGCCAGCAGCTACAGCTCTGATTAGACCCCTAGTCTGGGAACCTCCATATGCCACGGGTGTGGCCCTAGAAAAAGACAAAAAGACAAAAAAAAAAAAAAAAGAGGTGAACCTAAAGCCATGCATAAAGGGAAATTCATAGCTGTAAATGTCTAAGGCCTATCTCTTCATCAATAGTCTCTATTATGGGTTTCCTGGTTTCCTTTTGCTCATTGGCCACACTTTCCTTTAGATCTTGAGCATATGCAAGATGGTTGATTTCAGTTCTACTCAAGTGCAACATCTCTGCTTCTTCAGGGACAGTTTCTAGTGACTACTTCTCTTGCTGTTGGTGGACCATTCTTTCCTGTTTCTTTGCATGTCTCATAATTATTTTGTTGAAAACTGGGCATTTTACATAATACAATGTGTCAATGCTGGAAATCAAATTCCTCTTTCTCCTTAGGGTTTGGTATTTCTGCTGTAGTTGTTTCCTGGTTTAGTCACCTTCTTGAACTAATTCTCTGAACTCTGTGTTTATTATAAGGAAATCATTTGCTGTGTGTGGCCACTGAAATCTCTGCTCAGTTAGACAGTTTAATGATTGGACTTATGATTAGACAGATTTCCTAAATGCTTGGAACAAAAAGTCTTGCAGTGTTAGCTGAGAGTCTCTCGTGCTCAGGCATTTAAGTAGCTAATTTCCAACTCTAGTTTTTACTTCCTGCTTGTGAAGAGCCCTAAGTTGGGCTCAAGGTGAGGGCCTAGGACCTTCTCAGGTCTTCTCTGGGCATTTGCACAGCCCTGGGAATGCACACTGCCCTACTTGCGTAGCCTTCTAGGTTCCAAATATAGATCAGAGCTTTCCAAAGCCCTCTATGGACATCTTATTCCCGAGCTTTCCTTTTAAGCTTTTTGGTTAGCTTCTTGTTGGCCCCTGACTGTTACCTCCCCCTGCCTCAAACAGCTTCGATTTTAAACAACTGCTGTAATTGTTTGCAACAAACACCTTCAAGAAAAGAAGAGTTAGCCTTGGGTGAGTTTTGAGTCAGGTCAGATAAAGACAAGCTGTAGAAATGGTATCTACCAGGGAGCCACCAGGTTAAATAAAGATGAGAATGGGGCTTTCCCAGAGTTCCAAGGCTGTTCTGTTCCCTCCAATGTCTGCCGTGATTTTTAGGCTTCCAGGGAGCTTGGGAAGAGGGGCTTGGGAATAGGGCAAATTAAAATGCCACAGAATGCCCTGTCCTTATCAACATTCAACTATTTTTCTCGAGTACATGCTCCCAGATTGTTCTGAGTCTTTGGTTAACCTTCAGAGTTCTGAAAAAGTTGACTCTGACCATGATGATCTTTTCATTGCTTTTATGGAAGAGAGGGTTTTCAAAGTTTCTAACTCCACCATTCCCATTGATGTCACCTAACTGCTATGATTTTGACCAGAACATTCCTTCTCTGAATCTTTGCATAGTTGGTGACCCTACTTCTTTCAGGTCTTTACTAACATTGTAACTCCTCAGAGTGATCTTTCTAACCCCTCTTTCTAACATAATCCCATCCCCTTACCCTGATATTGTCCTTATTATATCTGGTGGTGTGCTCTATATGGAAACACTGTTCCTCCTGTAGAATGTCCCTCTATAGAAGGAGAGCTTGTCAGTTTTGTTTACAGTTTGAACTCCCTCATAAAGCACTGTCTTTGGTACATAGTATAAGCTCAATAATTATTTGCTGAATGAATAAGTAAATTGAACGATTCAATTTATTCTTCCCCAGAATAAAATACCTGGCTTAATGAAATCTGTTTTTAACAAAATAATAGTCATTGTTTTGTATGCATATTAATGTAGTATATACTAATTAAACTATAGACAATGTAGAAATATAATAATTGAATATAGAAGCTCTTGTGAACATTTTGGTATATGTCATATCAATTTGTTTCATAGAATTGGATTTTTTTACCTGAACACATTTCTATATGTGGATGAACCATAATTATAATTTATTTAACCACTTTCTCATTGTTGAACATTTAAGTCATCTCTATTTTTTTGTTTTTGTTGTTAAACTGTGATGAAAATCTCTGTAGTTTTTTTTTTTTTTTTCATTTTTAGGGCTATATCCTAAGAGTAAGTTCCTACCATTAAATTTTCTGGTCATGGAATATACAAAATGTTCAGTTATTCCTAAATTTTCCTCAAGAGATGAGGGACAATATACCCTCATCAACAGTGTTGGGGTTTTCCTATTCCTTCAAAGCATTCCACCTTTGAATTCTTTTATATTTATCAATTCTCAGGCCAATAAAAAATGCTGTCTTATCTTAATGTTAATTTATTTAAATGCTAATGAAATATGTTTATATGTTTATTGAAAACATTTAGTTCAATTTTACAATTACGCATGTCTAGACTTTTAAAAAAATTTATATTTAATTTTTCTTTATAAGGGAGCATGCTATTAAGCAAACAATTCTTTATTGACTATATAAAGCTCTCTGTTAGTTTCTCCTATTTTATGTACATTTTAGTGTTTGTATTTCTAACACAGCCAAATGTCACAATTTTATTTACATAAAACAAAAAATTTATGTACTTATTGTGTTTAATAATTGATATTTTCGATTTTCTTGCTACTGTGAATAGGATTTTTGTCCTTTATATTTTAAAGTAATTATATTGGTATATAAAAAAGATGTTGATAGTTATTTAATTTTAATAAACCCTCTTTTTTGTTTTACATAGTGTTATTTCTGATGTCTGTTTAAGGAAAGCTAAGAAAATATAAAAGTACTTACTCCTATGGAAAAGTAGGCAGCAAAACCTACCCCATTATTTACGGCTCTGTTTTCTAGGCAGATTCTTAAGCTATAATACTCAGGGTCAAAACGAGCATGTGGTTGAAATGCAATATAGAGAGTATTTACCCAACTGTCCATGTGCTTTTCTGAAGACTGCAAGTTCTTCTTCCTCCAAAATTTAATGGCACCAACTGCAATAACTCTGGATTGAAAATACACCCCCCTCAAAGTCTGTAGCTACCCCATCCCTAGCCAAAAAAATAAAGCTCGCGTTCTTATCTTGAAAAAATACGGTCACGATGTACCCTCACTAATGATTCGCCCAGTGCATTTCCTTCCCTTTCTAATATTTTATCACTATCATTGCTCTCATTTGTCTGCCTCATTCATTTTTCTCTGTCACTCGTAAAGTAGATCCACTTTTTTTCTTAACTATTTATTACTTTTTTCTTTTATTTCTGTGTTGATTCTAACGTCACTTGCAAAATAATGATTCACTCATTCTTTCTTGCAACACATATCTATTCAGCACCTCCTCTATGCCAGACATTATTCCTCGCCCAGGGGATATGTTCCCAGCCACAAAACAAGATAGACGACCACTCTACCCGTAGAGCAGGAAAAAAAAAGATAACAATCAAACAAAACCTTCCACCATACATCAGGTAATGATAAGCGTTATGAAGAAAAATCAGCAGGGAAAGAGGATATTGAGTGAGGCGGGCAGAGGGAGGATGCAGTTTTAAGTAGGGTGGTTCAGGAAAGACGCTCTGGTAAAATGACATTTGAGAAAAGAAAAGTTAGGGAGTCAGCCAGGCGAAGATCCCGATCTGGGTAAACAAGGTTCCAGACAGAGCGACCAGCCTGTGAAAAGTGCTGCTCTAAACCAGAAATAAGTCTGAAAAGGAAGGAGGCCAGTGTACCTGGTGTGGAGTAGGGTGAGGGAGAGGGAGGGAATTAGGGGTGAGGTCAGGGAAGCAGTGAGAATGGCAGAATGTGTATAACCGTATAGAACTTAGGCTTTTACCCAAGTATTTAACTGGTTTCAGAAGTCACGCGTTCTGTGTTTGGGTTTATTCACTTCGATGTGTATTCCTTTGGCTGATGGACAGAAAGGATATTTTGGTCATTCCTGCCATTGTGCCAAGGCTCAGAGACTGTATCTATAAATACTAACTTACCTAAGTAGATATTAGACTTAAAACCTTTCCCTCAAAACTGTGTCTGACATTTCCCCCAAAAAAGCATTCTATGAATGTAGAATGCCAGTCATTATTACATGAAAAAAAAAAAGCAATTCTATGATCAAATAAATTGGGGGAGCTATGGATGTTAAAATGAAACTTGTGTGGTTTTTGGCCACACAAATTCTCAGGATTTTAAAATATATTGAATGTGCTTTGCTGAGCCACCAAAAGACACACACCTGCAGCATTTCATAAATTTCTCTGATCAAACAAAAACCAAAAACCATTTTTCTGGCAGAGAATTTCTTGGAACTTGCTGAAGCAAAAAAAAATATTTTGGAAAGGCTTCTTGCACCCATGCTCCATTATCTTCCATAAGCCTCAGAAATCTGAGGCCAATCTGGTTTTTCTTCCTCTGCAAATTCATTTTACTTTTCTGCATGCTTGTTTTCTCGATCCTGAAAATAAAAATTTTTACTTGATTTTTTCCCCCATATCCTCATTAATTTTACTTAAGGTGTAGAAAAGTCTTTCAGTTTTCAGATCCAGATCTTTCCTTCTTCAGAATTATTTTCCCTCTTTGATCTTGCTTATTTTGGGTTCTCATTTTGCTCTGGTTCCTTTTACAATGGCATAAATTGTCTGAATTTGCCTGATTCCTCATACCTACCCTACCTTTCCTTTTGATAATCTTTTTTTTTTTTTTTTTTTTTTGCCACACCCATAGCATGTACAAGTTCCTGGGTCAGGGATTACACCCAAGCCACAGCAGTGACAGTGCTGGATCCTTAACCAGCTAGGCCACCAGGGAACTCCTAAAATCATCTTTTTAACTGGCAGACTCTCAGTGCCATTGTAGCGTTGTTCTGATCTTTGTCCCCCCCTTTTTTTTTCTTTTTAGAGCTGCACCTGTGGCATATGGAGGTTCCCAGGCTAGGGGTCAAATCCAAGTTGTAGCTGCCAGCCTACACCACAGCTCAGGGCAATGCCGGGTCCCCAATTCACTGAGCGAGGCCAGGGATTGAACCCACAAACTTAAGCTTCCTAGTCGGATTCGTTTCTGCTGCGCCATGACGGGAACTCCTGATCTTTGTCACTTCTAAAGATTCTAATTCTTTTGGTGATTTATAATTTCCCTTATATATTTTCATTACTTTATCGAACTCCTTTTGACTTTTTTCATCCTCTTAGCCGAGGACTTTCCATCAGTTTCTTTTCTCATGTGCTCATATTTAATTTCTTATACTGTCCATTCTCAATAACACTCATTAAGAACAGATTACCTAAAATGTATTCTTCTTTTCTTCCATACATTATTTTTCAAAGTATGCCCTGTGTCTTGAAAGCGGGAAGGTCATCTGTGATTGCTGTTTCCCCATCTGCAATGTGTGACAGACACATTGCTTGTGACATCTCAAAGACAATCATAAATCCCTTTACCTTGCCTCCCTTCATTGTAAGGCAGGATATCTAAAACAGCTCCCCAGACTTCCTTACAGCTGAGCGTGGCCATGTGACACAGTCTCCAGCCAATGAAATACAAGCAGGGCTGGGGGGGTAGGTGGGCCTTGCTTGGAATTTTTTATATGGAGCATAGTAAGGTGGCATGTCCCATTGACACTTTGTGTCTTCCTGCTTGAAATTCAGAGCCACCTTGTATCCAGGAGGGGGAAAGCCACACACGAAAGCTCACACTAAGACAGCAAAAGCTTAGATTTTTGATGACACCGCTGAGTGGTACATCAGTGAAATAAATAGACTCATCTTTTAGACACTTCTAGACGGTTTCTCTCATCCACACAGATAAATGTGAATGGATTTTTAATACATTTATCTTTTACCAGTTTGCGATTCAAGAGAACAGGCTGATATTTATTCAAAATAACTGTGTGATGGAGCAGAGGGTGGATAAGGGGGTGGTGCTTTGGGAAGTCCCAGAAAGAGATTTTCATCTTTCTGTGACATCTTCCTTCTGTTTGGTAAAGCCATTGAGCAATGGCACAGCTTTCTCTATATTCAGATGTCTTTTAGCCTAGCCTCCATTCCAGTTCTTTGGTGGCTCTGTCTGGCCTTCTTCCCAGGTCTGTTGTCAGAAGTGCAGCCATCTGTACAGCTGGCTCTCTGCTCCTGGTAGCTCGGTGCATCCTGGAGCTTCCAGGGTAGTTGGTTGTGGATGTTATGGCTCTTTATTGGCAGCAGGGGCTTAAGGACGCTTGTTTCACATCCACCTTAAGTTCCTTCCTTGCCTGCAGCCCTTGCCCTTCCAAATGAGGTGGTAATTGTTGCCTTTTCCATGATGGCCTCTGCATTTGACTGTAACTGTGTGGCCTTTTCCAAATAGAGCTAAGACTAGGATTGGCACTTTTCAATTTGCTGACATGTTCATAATATTTAGAAGAAATTCTTGATATTTCAAATAGGTGATTAGTGCCTTTACCTGGTTTCCAGAGATGAACTAAATCCCCTGCCATCTTTTTTTTTTTTTTTCATATTTTTAGGGCCGCACCTGTGGCCCATGGAGGTTCCCAGGCTAGGGGTCGAATCCGAGCTGTAGCCACTGGCCTACACCACAGTCACAGTCACGTGGGATCAGAGCCGTGTCTGTGACCTACACCACAGTTCACGGCAATGCTGGATCCTTAACCCACTGAATGAGGCCAGGGATTGAACCTGTGTCCTCATGGATGCTAGTCGGGTTTGGTAACTGCTGAGTCACGACGGGAACTCCTCTCCTGCCCTCCTTTTCACTCCTTTACTTGTTCCATAGGTGGATATTTGGGAAGAGATAGACACTTTTATTCAAGACCTATCTTATGCAGAGTTCCTGAGGTTCACTTTAAACTTATGAACACACATAAACGTTCAGAAGGGAAATTAAATGTCTCAGTTCCAAATACAAACGGCCTGCTAAATGACACTTGCCACTGAGTCTAAGGTACTTCAATCCAATCAGGGAGGCACAGTTGGAAGGGCCCTAGTCTAGGACCGAGAGGGTCACTTAGAAAGTTTGTGACCAAGGTCGAGGGATTTAAATTTTCAATTTCTCCATTTCCTTATCTGTAAAAAACAAGTTTGGATTATAGTATAGTTCTCGACCAAACTATACAGAAGAATAGTAAACTATCCAACACCTCAGGAATAAACAAGAGGAGATGGGGCAGAAGAGGGCATGTTTTCAAGGCATGAAATAGCAGATAATAAACTAAGCTCCCTTCTAGCTCTGATATCCTCTTCCATCATCTGTTTTAGTGTCTGACCAGACATTTCTTAAACTTACCACACTTACATCAAAAATGGGTCTGGAGTTCCCGTCATGGCTCAGTGGTTAACAAATCCGGCTAGGAACCATGAGGTTGCGGGTTCAACCCCTGGCCTTGCTCAGTGGGTTGAGGATCCAGCATTGCTGTGAGCTGTGGTGTAGGTTGCAGACGCGGCTCGGATCCTGCGTTGCTGTGGCTCTGGCGTAGGCCAGTGGCTACAGCTCTGATTCAACCCCTAACCTGGGAACCTCCATATGCTGTGGGTGCAGCCCTAAAAAAAGGCAAAAAGACCAAAAAAACAAAATGGGTCCCACATTCCCAAGAATATACACACACATATATATATATATATACAGACACATACATAGTGATGCAGTGGGGTTTTTTATTTTTTATTTTTTTATGGCCACAGCTGTGGCATGTAGAAGTTTCCAGGCCAGGGATCAAACGTGTGCCACAGCAGTGACAACACTGGATCCTTAACCTGCTGCACCACATGAGAAATCCTATTTATGTTTAATTGGTGAGTTTTATGTTTTTTGAAAGTTTATGCCCTCCTACATTTCTCAAGTTTTCTACCGAGCCATATATTACATATTTTAAAATTTAAAACAAGAGAAAATGACCATTCATTTCCCATAATGCCATATGCATTTGGGGAGGGGGTTGTCCAACAAAGCCCAATAGACTCCATAACAAGCCCCTGTCAGTTTCCAAAACGGATGACGCAGCAGCAGCAGCAACAGCAGCTGCAATCATAACAATAATGGTAGAAAATACTAAGCCCTTACTTGAGTCCTGCTTTTTGATGACTGATACCTCTATTTTTGTGTGTTCTATAATAAACATTTCTTATTTACCATGTGTCAGGCTCTGTTCTAAGGTCTTTCATTTAATCTTCATGAGAAACCTATACGAAAGGTACTGTTACGATCCCTATTTAATACGCAACGAAGCCTAGGGGTGTGGAGTTGTACAGCATCAGAACGACACACCAGCGCTTGAAATAGCGGAGGGGGAACCACATTTGGCAGCGAAGTGCTGAGGAAGCGATTTCCCTCTCTGATCCCTAGAGCTGTGGGTCTCAGTTGTGTTGACACAAGTCCTGAACGATGTGAAGCACATGTTGTTACTAATACTAGTTCGAAGACCAAAGTTGGCTGAGTATGTACTTTTTAACGTTAAAAAATTGTGTGCCATTTAGCGCTGTTTATCATATTCACCAAGTTGTACAAGCAACACCACTATCTAATTTGAGACTCTTTCCTCACCTCAGAAGGAAAGCCCTTAGGTCAGACCCCAAGCTCCCCTTCCCCCAGCTCATGGCAACTATTAAACTCCTTTCTGTCTGTACCAATTTGCCTGCTCTGGACATTTCATATAAATGGACTCAAACAAACCTTATTTCACTTAGCATAACGTTTGCAAGGGTCACTCATGTTGTAGACGTGTCAGCACTTAACTCCTTTTAGAGCTGAATAATATCCAATTGTGTGGATACATCCCATTTTGTTCATCCATTCATCAGTTGATGGACATCTGGGTTGTCTCCACTTTTTAGCTACTGTGACTAACGCTGCCGTGAATATTCATGTGCAAGATTTTTGTGAGCCTCTCTATATAAAATCCATAAAGCACAAGGTCCTACTGTATAGCACGGGGAACTATATTCAGTATCTTGTAATAACCTACGATGGAAAAGAATATGAAGAAATACATGAATCACTCTGCTCTACTCCTGAAACTTTAAAAATCAACTATACTTAAAGTTTAAAAAAGATTTGGTGAGCATGTAAGTTTTCATTTCTCTCCAGTACATACCTAAGAATGGAATTGCTGTGTCATATGGTAACTTTATGTTCAGGTTTCTGAGGAATGGCCAGACCTTTTTCCAAAGTAGCTGAAACATTTTACTTTCCAACCATCACTATTTGAAGATTCTGGTTTCATCACATTCTCACCAATATGTGTTATTATCTTTTTAAAAAATTTAGTCATTTTACTGGGTATGTTTATTGCAATTTCATTTGGTTGTGATTTGAATTTTCCAAATGCCCAACAATGCTGAGCATCATTTCATATACTTATTGGCCATTTTTATGTAGTGGTCAGAGAAATGACTATTCAAATCATATAACCATTTTTAACTGGGTTATTGTCTTTTTATTGTCAAGATGTAAGAGTTATTTATGTATTCTGGTTAATTTCCAAGGTTCTCAAAACATTGACTTAGAAGTTTTGCCAGTGTTTTCATGGCTTTTATGGAGGAAAATATTTTCATAAGCCCTGACTATCCCATTGCCAAAGGTTTTCCCTATTTATAGACTTTTTTAAAAAAAGATTTTTATTTTTTCCACTATAGCTGGTTTACAGTGTTACCTAACTATATCCTTTTAATAATCAATCACTGGAAGATAATTTGGAAACTATATATCTTCCAGAGGATTCATGGCTAGAATATATAACAAACTCATACAGCTCTATGGTAAATTTTTTTTGTCTTTTGTCTTTTTAGGGCCACACTCGCAGCATATGGAGGTTTCCAGGTTAGAGGTCGAATCAGAGCTATAGCTGCTGGCCTACACCACAGCTCACTGCAATGCCAGATCCTTAAGCCACTGAGCGAGGCCAGGGATCGAACCTGCAACCTCATGGTTCCTAGTTGGATTCATTTTCACTGTACCACGACAGGAACTCCTCTATGGAAAATTTAAAAAAATCCAATAGAGGAGTTCCCATCGTGGTGCAGTGGTTAATGAATCCGACTAGGAACCATGAGGTTGCGGGTTCGATCCCTGGCCTTGCTCAGTGGCTTAAGGATCCAGCGTTGCTGTGAGCTGTGGTGTAGGTCGCAGATGTGGCTCGGATCCCGTGTTGCTGTGGCTCTGGCATAGGCTGGTGGCTACAGCTCCGATTCGACCCCTAGCCTGGGAACCTCCGTATGCCACAGGAGCAGCCCTAGAAAAGGCAAAAAGGCCAAAAAAAAAAAAAAACCAATAGAAAATAGACAAAAGTCATGAACAGACATTTCATAAAATAGGATATAGCAATGGAAAATTAAAACATGAAAAAAGTTCAATATCATTAGCTACTAGGAAAATGCAATTAAAATCACAATAATATATGGCATGCATCTATCACAATGGCTAAAATAAATAGAATATTGACAATGCCAAATGCTGGTGAAGACGCAGATAGTTTGGATCACTATATATTGATGGTCGAAACTATAATAATATAGCCATGAGGAAAGCAGTTTGTCAGTTTCTTACAAAACTAAACATGTAATTATGACATGACCCAGCAATTACACTCTTGTGCATTTATCCCAGAAAAAAGAAAACTAATGTCCACACAAAATCTTGCATGGGAAAGTTCGTGGCACTTTATTTGTAATAGCCCCAAACTGAAAGCCACACAAGTGTAGTTCAACAGGTTGTTGATTAAACCAACTGTGGCTCATCATCCCTAAGAAGGAATACGATGCAACAATAAAAACGGAATGCATATCAATACATGCAACAACGTGGATGGGTCTCAAGGGAATTTGACTGACTGGGAAAAGCCAGTCTCAAAGTGTTACATTATGTATGATGGCATTTATACAACATTCTTGAAATAACAAAATTATAGACATGGAGAACAGATCAGTGGTTGCCAACTTTTATGGTTCGGGAGGATGAGAGAAGTGGATGTGATATAAAGGAATAAGACCTGTGATCATTGTGATGAGATTAGAAAGACCCTCGCACACACGCATGCATTGTAGAACTAATGAAATCCGAATAAAGTCTGTAGATTGTGCCAATGTCAATTTTCTTTTCTGATATTTTATGATGGTTCCCAATGGGGGAAGTAGATAAAGCCCACACCAACTCCTCTGTGCTCTTTGCATCTTCCATGAGTCTGTAATTATTGCGAGATAAAGTATAAAGAGATCAGTCAGAGAAGACGTGTGCTCAGCCCTCCGGCTGTAACGTTACACTCAACTACATTTTGATAGCTTTTCCTCAAGTGGAGAGAAGGGGTGGAAAGGAGTCAGAGCTACTAACCAGGAAATTGAAAGGAACCATTCGAGTGACCATCACAGCAGAAAGAAAGGTTCAGAAACTCTCTCTTCGGGTACCAGAGAGTGAAAAATAAGGATAATGTAATAATTGAGGAGACTTGTGAGGGTTTGCTTATTTGTGTTCGTTGTTAAAATTTTTCCCTGTAAATGTTTAAGAGTGGATTTCAAAATGATAGTCTCCCAACCGCACTAAGAGTAGTTTTAGATCTGGGGCATTTTCCCGCTATGCTTCTATTTTATTCTGCAGGAACAATTCTGATTCTGAGAAAATGTAGAATCTTTGATGTGGTTCCACACTAGCAATGTCAGGGAAGAAGGGACAGATGAGTCTTCCTTAATAAAACCCTGTAGTCGGAGGGATTGAACTGACGCTAGTTCCATAATTGGTGGCAGAAATGCTTCTATTTGCTATGATGTTGCTAACGTATCTGACTGTGGGCCTGGAACACCTTGTGAATATATACCACACTCCCATCAGTAGGATAATTTATTCGTAGCCATCCCATATTCCACATTAGGGTATCTTCTTTTCCAGAACAAGAATCATATTTATTTTGTCTCCATATTCTGAGTGCCTACATAAGACCTGGACTTTAGTAAGAACCTAATATATTTTTGATCAATGAATGACTGAGTGGGGCAGATGAGATCATCGCAGTGGGAAAATGTTTCTTTTGGGGTCCAAAGTCTTGATAGTAAATGTGGCATATTTCATTCTCTTTACCATTTCTTTCTTTCTCTTTCCTTTCTTTCTTTCTTTCTTTCTTTCTTTCTTTCTTTCTTTCTTTCTTTCTTTCTTTCTTTCTTTCTTTCTTTCTTCCTTTCTTCCTTCCTTCCTTCCTTCCTTCCTTCCTTCCTTCCTTCCTTCTTCCTTCTTTTTAGGGCCGCACCCGCAGCATATGGAAGTTCCCATGCTCAGGGTCAGATCAGAGCTGCAGCTTCCAGCCTACACCACAGCCACAGCAATGCAGGGTCTGAGCCACTCTGCCACCTACACCACAGCTCACGGAAACGCTGGATCATTAGCCCACTGAGCAAGGCCGGGGTTCAAACCCATGTCCGGATGGATACTAGTTGGGCTTGTTAGCATAGAGCCACAATGGGAACTCCCCATATTTACCATTTCAGTGAGAAGTTTTATTTTCAGGGTTTGAGGTCCAGACATGGTCCAGTGATAGAAAAGCTCTAGATCCAGGGCCAACTTAATGTACAAACAGACTGGGAATTGCCCAGGTGCTATGTTTTGAGGGAAGGACTTCGTGCAAATACATCCCACCAAACACCCAGAAGGCCCTTACTTTTTTTTTTTTTTTTTTTTTTTGTCTTTTTGCTATTTCTTGGGCCACTCCCATGGTGTATGGAGGTTCCCAGGCTAGGGGTCTAATCGGAGCTATAGCCACTGGCCCATGCCAGAGCCACAGCAACGTGGGATCCGAGCCGCATCTGCAACCTACACCACAGCTCACGGCAACGCCGGATCGTCAACCCACTGAACAAGGGCAGGGACCGAACCCGCAACCTCATGGTTCCTAGTCGGATTCGTTAACCACTGAGCCACGACAGGAACTCCAGAAGGCCCTTACTTTAGTCCATTCTGGCTGCACAATACCACAGACTGGGTGGCTTACCAACAACAGGAATTTATTGTTGCTGCAAATGCAAGATCAGCGCAGATGTCTGGCTGTGCCCTGCCACAGAGGAAGGCGTGGTGGGTCTCTGTGGGATCCCCTTTACAGAACACGAATCTCCTTCAACCGGAGTCCTCCAACGTGACCTAAAGCCCTCCCAAAGGCCCCACCTCCCAAGACCATTACACTGAGAATTAAGATTTCAACGTACAAATTCGGAGAGGGACACAAACATTCAGACCATAGCAGCCCTCACTATAATCCTAGGCTGGGGGTAACCAGTGTATCCTTAATGGTTGATTCTAAACCCCTCATTTTCCAGGTGAAGAAAACCTGAGAGAGGAGAAGTGACTCATCCTAGGTCATCCAGCAGGTAGCGAGGTGCCTGGAACTAGAGTGCCTATTCCACTCAAATTACAATCACAGTAAGATTCTTTCTATAATGATATGAATTTCTTTATGAAACGATGTGATGGAATGATCTGGAGCCTCAACCGAGGGATGCACTGGGAGATTAGTCATGTATAAAATATGAAAAGGAAACTTGGTGGTATTCACCAAAACACATTTTGAAAATAACTTCCTTGCTGTAATTAGAGGAAGAGAACACAAGCCTAGGAGTAGAACCAAGAGAAACTTCCTGTTTAGCATCCACGGTCTGGTCACAGAGGAGGACCTGAAGTTCTGATGATACATGATCAATACTGGGCAGCCAGTGATAGAATAATGAAGGGTACCAAGGCGGCTCTGGGAGCTTTATGAACCAACAGATGCAAGAATACTTTGAAAAGATGGGACTTACTGGTTAAGCAATCTAAGTTTGGGCCAAAATGATTTTTGCAAGGTGAGAAAATTTAATGTAGTGTGTGGTTACCAAATGATAGGAATGGTTTTTTCCCTCTGGACCTGAGAAAAAAACATTTTATAGCTTACACCTTGTGATATCTGCAAAGGCCGCATTTTGCATAGTTGGAAAAACAGCACATTTATGGATAAAGCTACTAGGAGAGGAGGTGAGAGAGCTGGAGGAGACCACATGTGGAAGAGCCTCCAGGGCCAAATCCAGAGTAATAGGCCCGAAGGATTTTTAGGCAGATTATCTAGCTGGTATATGGATGGGGGTCAGTGGGAGACAGTAGCATTTAATCCAGGTGGAATGTTCTAGAGAAGGTGGTAAAAAGAATGGTTAAAAAAAAATAGAAAAGAAAGAGCAAATAAATATTTGGCAACCCTCAACGACTGGCTATGGGAGATGAAGAGGCCATTCAAAGAGTTTGTTTTTCTGAGCTTGAAGCTGGTAAGAATGATCTTACTCCTGGTTTGGGTCAGCTTGGGGAAAAGCCTAGTGAGCTCAATTCTTTATCGATGTGGATAAATAGCTAAACCTTAGGGGAATGTATACCTTGGGCTTGGGGCATGAATTAGACTTACCTGGAGATTAAGATTTGGAGATTCGCTAGTTAGCGATGATTAGAGAAATCATGGGATTAGGTGAGCACTTTGAAGGGATGGAAAAGTAGAAGGGCAGAAGATTAAAGAGCAAACCCTGGAGTTTCCGATTAAAGAGCAAACCCTGGAGCTCCCCTTGTGGCGCAACAGAAATGAACCTGACTACTATCCATGAGGATGCAGGTTCGATCTCTGACCTCACTTAGTGGGTCAGGGATCCAATGTTGCCAGGAGCTGTGGTGTAGGTGACAGATGCAACTCGGATCCCGAGTTGCTGTGGCTGTGGTGTAGGCAGGCACCTGCAGCTCGGATTCAACCCCTAGCCTGGGAACCTCCATATGCCCCAGGTGTGGCCCTCAAAAGCAAAAAAAAATAAAAAAATAAAAAATAAATAAAATAAAATAAAAAGCAAGCCCTTAGGGACATCATCCAGCCATCAAAAGGACCTAGAATTTTCAAAAGTTATCTGGGAAAGGAGACCAAATTGGAAGGAATTATTACCAAACTTCAAGACCTACTGCAGAGTTACAATAATTTAGACAGTGTAGTACTGGCATAAGAATCAATAAATATACCAGTAGGACAGAATAGAGAGTCTAGAAATAGACACACATACATGGCTATTTGATTTCTGTCAGAGACACCAAAGCAACCTAATATGGAAAGAAAGAAAAGTTTTTTCAACCAGTGGGGCTGGATATCCACATTTAAAAATCAACCTCAGCTAGGACCTTATTCACAAAAATTAACTGGAGCTGGATCATAGATATAAACATAAAAGCTAAGGATGGGACAATGAAGATCAATACTAATAAGAGAAAATAATATATAAATTAGATGTTATCAACATTAAAATTTCTGGAAAAAAATTAAAATTTCTGCTCACTAAAAGCCACCATTACAAAAATCGATGCAAAGGCCATAAACTGGAAAAGAATATTCACAAATCATATATCTGACAAAGAACTGGTATCTGAGTTATATAAAGAATTCCTACAAATCAATAATAAAAAGACAATGAGATATAAGTGGGCAAATCAGGAGAGCAGACACATCACAAAGGGCGATGCGTGAGTGACCAATCAGCACATGAAAATGTTCTTGACATCACCAATCACCAGGGAAATGCAGGTGGAAGTCAAATGTGATGCCACTACCCAAATACCAAAATGGCTAAAATTAAAAAGACTGGATATGCTAAATGTTGGCAAGGATTTGGAGCAACTGGAACTTTTATACACTGCTGGTAGGAGTGTCTAAAACAGTGCTACTTTGGAAAAAGTTCTGACAGGCTCATAAATGAAGTATACTCTGTAGGACATAGGAAACCCATTCCTTGGAATTTACCTAAGAACAATGAGAGTGTATTTCCACAAAATCTGCCTAAAACTGTTTATAGCAGCTATCTTCCAAACAGCCCAAATTTGGAAACAGCCCAGGTGTTGTCTACCAGAAAATGGATAACCAGACTGTGGGTGTAGTCATATTGCAGTAAAAAGGGACGAAGTAGTGATAACACATGACAACATGGATGGACTTCAAAATATTTTCCTGAGGGAAAGAAGCCTCACACAAAGAGCTCATATGTATGATAATATCTGTAATAGGTTCTGAAACAGAGACAAGTCATCTTAGGTGAAAAAATTCTGACCACTTGTTGCCTGTAGATGGTGGTGGGTATTGTCTGGAAAGCGGGCGTAGGGAGATTTGCTGTGGTGATGGAAATACTCT
Source organism: Sus scrofa (assembly GCF_054392235.1). Taxonomy (NCBI): domain Eukaryota; kingdom Metazoa; phylum Chordata; class Mammalia; order Artiodactyla; family Suidae; genus Sus; species Sus scrofa. The sequence goes on from NC_139401.1 coordinate 123,662,206, forward strand.
ATATTACAGGGGTTTGGGTTCCATGGTATCTGCATTTGTCAGACCAGATCAATTGGTAGACCTAAGAGGTTTGTACAAATATTGTGTGCCTGGGGGGGTGCATGCACGTGCGTGCGTCTGTGTGCATGCACGAGTGTGTACATACCCGTACATGGCATGAGTAAGTGAGTGAGTGCCTGTGGCAGCAGGGGGCAGGGTATGGGGGGGGCCAAGATGTTATTTTAAATAATTTTGGAAACCTGAAAGTTCCAAATAAGTTTTATTCCAAGGCAAAATCATTAGAATGTACATTTTCGATGGGAAGAATTTGCTTGAAGAAAGTTTCCCTTTCATTACCTTGCTGCTGCTTTTCTTTTTCTATAGGACTGTACTGGTCAAACATCTCATATTACTTGACAAATTCTTTTTAGAGCAGGCAAAGAACAGAGTGTTCAGCCGACAAGAAGGAGAAATTAGTAAGACCCATCCACTCCAGTCTAATAAGCAAGGCTGTGAATCATACTTTGCTCATAGGCCATTATCTTGGATTTTGTCTACTGAAGAGAGTAATATACTCATTGGGTTTCTACCAAACATATAGAGCAACTAGGCTTCAAAGAAATTCCAACAGTCCAGACTTAGGTGGTTCAGTCTCTTTCTGGCAATGATACATAATGAAATGCCTCCTATCATCCAGCTACGCCAGGCTAATTAATGTTTCCTGGACACTCATTGCCATTTCATGGCTCTGTGCTTGGCTTATATTGTTTTTTTATCCTAGAGTCATTGAAACTACCTTTCTAGCAGTTGGATTTCTGCTCATCTTTTAAGACTCAAAGATTAACTCCTCTTTGTCTTTTTTGTCTTTTGTCTTTTTTTTTGTCTTTTTTTTTTTTGTTGTTGTTGTTGTTGCTATTTAACTCCTCTTTGAAACAGTTTTCCTAATCAATTTGCATCTTCCGTTGTGTTCTCCCGGCACTTTGATTGAACATATTACAGGGTTTATCCTAATCTGAATAAATTTGACGGTTGCATGCCTGTCTACTCTTCTAGACTGAGAGTTTCTAGAAAGTGTGTATTTGGTTTCTAGTACAGTTTAGTCATTCTACCTGACGCAAGTGACTCCAAGGGGATTTGATCTCCTTACTGAAACCTCCCAGAGCGGAGGCCATCGGACTCTTCCGTGTCCCGCCCACAACGCATGCGTGCACGCATGTGTGCACACGTGCACACATACGCACACACGCAGCAGCGTTTTGTGTGGATTTGGCACCCGGTACATTAGTGGATATCATGATGAAGTCCTTTGAAATGTCCTTAAGACTCAGGAAACTCGTGTTGTTCAAGCTGTTTTATTCAGCTGTTTTATATTAAAGGGAAAGCTGCAGAACAGCCAACTTTTGAGAACTAATGCATCCTGGTTTCACAGTTTTTAAAGAGGAAAAGAACACTTGGGTTTGTGATCATCCCGTTTGTACAAGGGTATTAGTGATGGCCAGGTTTACATCCATGAAGAATGTGTAAAACTGAATAGTTACTTCCAGTGGGAGTTCCGCTTTGTTAATTCCACTAAGGAAGGAAAATGGCCCCTTGCTAAAAGCCCAGAAGAGCGCTTTTCCTGCAGCATTGACTCAGTTTCAATCCATTTGCCCTTGTGTGATTGCTTTTCTCCAGGCCTCAGGTCCAGGACACACACACACTTATTAGGGAATAAACAGCCGCTGAGCCACCAAGCTGAGCAATTGACTCAAAGGAGCCGAGCTTTTACTCAATCATTGCTCTTGGACATCTCTCTTACTCTAATTGTTAGCTTTACAGAATTGAAAACAAATTATTTTAAGAGTGCACACAATTATTTAGAGTACAGAATGTGCAGACGTGCTAACATGTGGGAATAAACCTGGGAGTCCTGTTTTATTTTTCCTTTTAAGTCTTTATTCTTCCCAGCATTTTTTGTTGTTGTTGAAGAATAGTTGGTAATATTACATATAACATTACGGTAGTTTCAGGTGTACGACCTAGTGATTAGATATTTCTACACATTCTAAAATGATCATCATGATGTCCCCTTACTATCTGTCCCCCCCCAATTATTAAAGTATTATTGGCTATATTCTTTACACTGCACATTGCATTCCCTTGACATTTATTTTATAACTGGAAGTTTGTACTTCTTAATGCCCTTCATCTATTTTGTCCTGCCCCCCACCCCCCCCGACCCCCGCCTCTGGCAATCACCTGTTTGCTCTCTATACCCAGGATCTGTTTCTGTTTTGTTTCTTTGTTGGTTTTGTTTTCCAGTTCCATAGCAAAGTGAAATCGTGTGATGTTTATCTTTCACTTAGCATAATGCCCCATAGACCTGCTCATGTCGTCACAAAAGGCAAGATTTCGTTCTTCTTCGTGGCTGAGTAATATCCCATTGTGTTGACCACATCTTCTTTATCCCTTCCTATATCAATGGGCACTTAGGTTGTTTCTGTATCTTGGCTATTTAAATAATGCTGCAATAAACATAGACGCGCCTACACCTTTTAAAATGAGTGGTTTTGTTTTCTTTGCGTAAATACGCAGAAGTAGAATTGCTGGATCATATGGTAATTCTATTTTTGGTCATATGTAATTCTCCACAGTGTTTTCTATAGTGGCTGCACCAGTTTACATCCTCACCAGCAGAAGATGAGGGTTCCCTTTTCTCCACAGCCTCGCCAACACTCAGTACGTCTTGTCTTTTTTATAACAGCCATTCTGACAGATGTGGTTTGGATTTGCATTTCCCTGATGACTAGCGATGTTGAGCATCTTTTCATGTACCTGTTGACCATCTGTATGTCTCGAGCCCTGGTTTTTTAAACTTGGCTGTCCCAGTCTCCCGCCTGAATGGACAGATGTCATCCTCCCAGAGGAAAAGGGCATCTCTGAGAACTTAAGGGGCACATCTGCGTGTGTGTGCATCTGTGAAGGGACTGATGAGAGACCAGCAGAGAGGCAGAGTGTGCAAAACAAAAATTAAGCATAAAGGAGAGAGAGACTGGATCGATAGTTGCTTAATTAGCTGAGAACCCTAATACTGATAACCATCTTTGCTGGGTGTTCTAGAAAGACTTCCTGCATAATGACAGAAGTGCAGCTGTTACACACCTGGTCAAGAATGCCCACATGGTTCCATCCATGTTGCTGCAAATGGCATAGATTTACAAGGAGATCCTGCTGAGTAGCATTGAGAACTATGTCTAGATACTCATATTGCAACAGAACAAAGGGTGGGGAAAAAATGTATACATGTAAGGGTAACTTGATCCCCTTGCTGTACAGTGGGAAACAATAAATAATAAAAAAAAAGAAAAAAGAAAAACCCTAAAAAAAAAAAAAAAAAGAATGCCCACATAGAAATGGAGACCTTCCCCGAATGATGCCATGTACTTTTCCGTATTTTTTTTATTGGAGTAAATGCGATGAAGAAAATAGCAGACATTTGTAATCATGTGATATTAGCAAAAGGGCAGACCCATTTGGCATGGATTACCGTTCTCTGTGCAACAAATTCAAACTAACCTCTACAAAGCAGCACAACGTTTAGAGTAAGAACAGCCAGGATGTGATAGTCCATGAAAGAATAGCACCAAAATGCTATTTCTGTCTGGATTTTTCTCCTTTTTTTTTTTTTTCACATTTATAGCTAAAAAGCAGTCCAGAATTTGAGACACATCCTGTTGCGTGTACTATAGCTCATCGCATCCCAGTCATCAGAGGAAAAGGGCAAAGCCAAGGTGACAGAGTGAGCTAGCATGGCGGCCAGGTGTCTTTATTCTAGGAAGCTAAATGTATCAAGCCAAACCACGGGCCCACATCTTGGCATAGAGAGAGATGTAAAGTATGAAAAGTTGTCACTGTCAATAAGGTTAAAACAAGTGGGGTACAAGTGGCCTACCCTAGCCACAGTCGCCACTTGGTTGTGTGATTGGAAATGATCATCCATTATGCCCCTGCCATAGCCCTGCACCGATTTTGGTACTGAAGCGGGGGTGCTGCCATAGTCGAGACCTGAAATGTGGAAATGACTTTGAACAGAGGTCGGAAGAAGTTTGAGAAGCATGATTAAAAAAAAAAAAAAAAAAAAAAAAGCCTAGATTGCAGTTCCTGTTGTGGCTCATCAGGTTAAGAACCCAACATAGTGTCCATGAGGATGCAGGTTCGATCCCAGCCTTGATCGCGCATAGCCACAAGGGGCAGCATAGGTCACAGATGCAGCCCGGATCTGGCCTGGCTGTGGCTGTGGCATAGACCGGCAGCTGCAGCTCTGATTCGACCCCTAGCCCAGGAGCTGCCATATGCCACAGGTGTGGCCATAAACATTTTTTTTAAAAAGGGGAAAAACCTAGATTGCCTTGAAAAGACTGTTGATAGAAACACAGGTGTGTCAGTGAGGGCACTTTTCAGTTTAACCCATGAATGACAGACCTCAGTTAAATGAGGCATCTAAGGCACATCCGGATGACATTTATTCGAAATGGTTATCAGCCCTGATTCCTCAGATTGGTTGGCTACAGCCAGCTGGTGCAGGTGGGCACATGATCCCGTTGGATATTCATTTTCTCTCACATGCTTGCTTGGACAGTGGGTGCCTGGAAAATTCGGAGACAGGTAGCTGGCGCCTTTGACAAGTTCTTGAGTGAACTTGACTGGCGTAGGACTGGGGCGATGCGCTGGTGAGGGAGGTGAGGACACGAGCGCTATAGCTCACTCCCCGCTTGATCCTTTAAGGATTTAAGGATGCCGTGGCAATGAGGACGTGTTCTCTCCAGGTACAAAAGCACAGCTCCTGGAGGGGAATGCTGGCATTTATTTTTCTTTTAAATAATTTCAAGGAGCTTGAAGAAAGGGGTGATGGTTGGGTTTTTTCTTCCCCCTGGGCTCAATACAGTGTGAAGAATGGATACACACGGGTGAGAGGGTGACAACCTGAGACTGCCTGTATGCCCCAGAGCACTGGTCTCAGCCTGCAGTGGGCACACAATTCAGCAGGTTCCCAAGCCTGGCCTCAGACCCCGAAGGCAGACTAAACACCACAGTCCAGCACCCTCAAAAGCCTGCGGACCCCCACTCTCCTTCCTGCAGGGTTAATATGTGCTCTGTGAAACGATGGCTTCAGGGACAAATAAATTTGCTCACTGCAGGCTTCCTCCACACCGAACTTTCTAGAATTCATGTGCTAATGCACATTTTGAATCCTGAAAGGAGAGCGTGTACCAGTGGTTCTCCAAGGACCAGCAGCCTCAGCATCACCTGGGAGCTTAAACATCCAAAGCCTTGAGCCCACTTCGGATGTCGTCAGAAACGCTGGACCCCCAGCGGTCTGAGTCTTACAAGCCCTCCAGGTGTCTCTGATGCGTACAAAGGTCCAAGAGCCAATAGAATTTGCCGGGTTTTTCCTAAGTTATTATTGTCTTAATCATGTGGCAGGGCTGACATTTTCAGCCATGCGAAATGTGTGTGTGTGTATATATATATAATGAAATGTTTGAAAGTATCACTGTTTGCAGGGAGGGTTTTTTTTGGAAGACAGTTTAATCATTGATTTATTTCAATACCACCTTGTGTTAAAAACAACTTGAGGCAGTTCATAAAGAAGGCTGGAGCTAAAGGATTATTCCTGGGTATTTTTGCCCCTTATTTATGCTAGGCTCCCCCTGGCTACCAGTGTACCGGCTTGTTTATTACCAGCAGACCTACACTATCCCTGAAGAATAAAAAAGCAAAAGCTGCAAGGAAACTAGTCAATAATGAAAACTTAAGGTCCTTGGAGCAAGAGCAAGGCAATGCACCACTTTTTTCTACAGACTGAAAATTAGTAAGACTGAACAGGGGCAGGGGTTGAGGGGCCTACCTATGCTCTATGGTATCCAGGCTCCTGGCAGGTGGGGTTTAGAGCCCTGGCAGGTTGGGGGTTTAGAGCCCTGGCAGGTTGAGGGCTTAGGATGGGATCCCTGGGCTGGGCTGGTCTGGGAGCTCCTGTGAAACTGGCCCAGACAGCTTAGGAATGCACAGCCTCCCCTCTGTGCAGAAGCCTGATGCTTGGGGCCCTGGTACCTTTATGTGATGGATGCCCTGGAAAGTGCCAGTTGGTAATGTTTCACCTGTTCCTACACAGACTATTCCAGAAGCATCCTGGCCAGGCAATGGCAGCTTTGGGGAGCTGGTGAAAAGTCATCAACATTAAAAATATTTATGTTTTGGAGTTTCCTGGTGGCCTAGTGGTTAAAGATTCGGTGTTGTCGCTGCTGTAGCTTGGCTCACCGTTGAGGCATGGGTTCGATCCTTGGCTCAGGAACTTCCGCATGCCATGGGCGCGGCCAAAGAAAAGTTAATGTTTTCCTTTAGTTCTCAGAGGTGGAAAGGACTCTAGATACTTAGTCCCATGCTTTCCCTCTACCGAGAGAAATGAGCAACAGAGAGGAGGAGATGACGGTGTGAATGGCAGGGAAGGTTCTAGAACATAGGTCTCTTCTGTGCAATTCATCACTGACTGGGAATGAGAATTCTTCTGTTCCACTTTGAAGTTCAAGCGCAGCAACTAGTATAATAACTACACTTTCAAGAGTGTTCACGTTCATATGAACCTCAGGACTGTAGATTATCTGAGGGCAGTGACCCAATGTTCGTAAATCATTGTCAAATTCCAGTTCCTATGACAGTTCACGGCACATCATGTACACTCAAGAAATGCACGTTGAAGGAGTTTTCTTTGAATGAATATAAAGAGTTTATTCGGTGCGTATCTGGGTATACAACAACAAATATTAAACAACTTTTTTTTTTAACTTTTTTGTGCACAGGACAGAAAACTGCCTGTACATGCTATGTCCACTTGTGGAACACAGATTTTAACAATTATTAATGCACAAAATCTTACATATCATGCAACTCTATGCCAAGATTCCAACTTTCTTCCATGCAACAGATATGAAGATCTAAATGGAAACCTAGCTAAGTCTTAAACACTTTTCCAGAAGCAGGTATAAGCATATGTTGTTTAGGGGTAACCAGTCCTAACATTTCCTTGTACACAATATTCACGTGCCAAACACAATGACAGGACAACTCATACATATACAGATGAGACATTTCATATTTTAACAACACAAAAGACAACATCACAGTTCCACAGTTCCTGTCTTTACACAAGAAGCCACAACAATAGTTTAACATGATAACACAAATGGAATTAAGAGAAAGCTACACTTGAGGATAATCTTTTTTTTTAAGTCATCTTTACTGACTAGGGGGTGACAACACGACACCATTTCTACGCACAAAGTACAGCACAAGAACTTGACCAGAATCCTACGAATCTAAAAGAAAAAAAATTGGTAAAATCACAAGAACACTGTTACCTTGAGCCTGAGATGCCAATTCAGCTTCAACCCTGAATTTGGTTGAGTTGGATTAAGTGACACAGAGTCAATAGAACCATTGAATTTCAGAAATCATATAGTTGCGCTCTATCAAAGGAAAGAATACGTATGAATCAAGCATAGATGGAAAACATGAAGCCAAGAAACCAACACAGGTCACATCATTTTGTTTGCCCCTACAAAACATTTAAGCAGTTAATTTTTTTTTCTGTTTGTTTGTTTGTCTGGTTTTGAAGAACAATGGTGGTCTTTTACATTTTCTTGGTGGGAGCGCGAATTTGTATCAGCATTACTGCTGTGAAAGGTTTTGGGTTCGTCTTCCCCAAAGCATAGGTGAGATCGTGAGAAAATTGGGCAGTCCTTCTCCCAGATTTAGTTCACTGATAACGCTTGGCACTGTTTTTTGGCACAAGCTCCATGTCAATTGTGGGGCTTTAGTATATGCAGGAGAAGAAGGTTTAACGGCAGATTAGAAGGGTGGACTCTGCCTGTTTGTTTGGTAAACGTCATTGACCAATTTGAACTTTTGAGTGAAGGACTGCTAGCATTCAACAGCACCTGGAGGTTAGGTTCTGTTACAGAGCCCTTGCTTTGCCCTCACTGGCTACGTTGATTCGTTGTGGCTCATGGATTTGCCTCCGTTCAGCACGCCGGAGACGCTTCTGCTCTTGGTTGGGGTCCCGCTTCCAGATCGGGAGAACTCGGTGAGATCATGAAGCGAAGGCTCCTTGTACATGGCCACTGCGAAGCACAGAGAGATGCTGTGAGAGGCCTTGGAATGGGGACCCCTCGCCACCCCGGACCTTCTCTGGCGTCCATGCTTGGGGCCCAACATGAGAACAGCTGCTTCCAGGGACTCAGGAAGCGCACGGATCGGACCAGATTAAGCAAAATCCAGTCTCGGTACAGGAGTGTGTGGAGGATTCTCCTGCCAAATTTCCATCACTTATGGTTCGGGAGAGGAGAGGAGGAATGAAAAGTGCATTTAATAAAGCTCTCCGAAGTTGAACCATGATCTACAGCCCGCCATGCCAGCCAAGCATTACGATTTAAAACATCTTAAAACTCTGATTTCTCCTGACTTGCCAATGAAACGCTCCTAGGTATTGGTGCAATTCTTAGTGCAACAAAGAGCAACTAGGACTGCTGTGCTGCAAATAACGGTCCTGGCTTCTACCTAAGGAGAACTTAGAACGTGCCAGATACTGTTTTAAGAGCTTCCAGTGCTTTATCTCATTTACTCCACATATGACGCAGGTACCTTCATCCTTATGTCACAGGTAAGGAAACCGAGGTCAATAATGTGCCCAGGACCATCTGGTTGGGAAAGGGGGAAGCTGGGCTTTGAACCCAAGTGATGGGGCTCCAGGGAGTGTGCCATTCCACAGGGCTGTGCTGATCGGACTGGGAGGCTGGCCCTACGCTAAACCCCAATCCTAACCCCAGGCCGCGGACCTCTCAGAGGCCTTGCTCTGCTCGGCCTGTATTTTCCACCCCTTCTCCACCACGTCCCCCTACTTCTAACACCCCCAGTTCCTGCAGGCCAGCCCTATCCCCCTTCCCTTTTTCATTTTGCTACCAACTTGCTGATAATGACCGAAAAACGAAACCACAAATGCAAATTGTTGGGACAATACCGTGGGGCCCTTAGAGAGGGCCCAAGGAGCTTTCTGATAAGTGCTAAGTGTGGACACATTTTAGCATCTGTGTTTCTGCCCAGGGACCATTTTTGGCATAATTTGGGGTTCTTGGCTGTCCTGAGTTAGCAATTAAGCTCTTTCCCCATAAATGAGGTGTTACCATATGTAGAGGCACCATGGAAAAATTAAAATCAGGAGATGACATGCTCTTGTTAATGATTTCCTAAGTGTAAAATGTTACTGCATTTTTTGTGTAAATGCCTTAATATGGAGGAATTACGTGCCACTCTCGAAAGCATGATAAAGGATGGGTTTCAACACGGATACTCATTTAATCCTCAGCTGCTATCGGATCAAGTTTACCTTTCAGTGGTTTGGGCAGAAAGTGGGCTGCAGGCTTGTTCTTCTTCACATGGTTTCCTTTCATGATCTCTCCTTCTTTGTTCAGACCCAGATACCACCCTCGGCCAGACTGCTGCTGACGGTATATCATAGATGAATATGTCACGTAATAATTTTCAAAGACCGATTCTTTGAATTTGCACTCAGGTGTGAAATGTTCCTATAAGAAATGTAATTAAACAAAAGCTCAATATTTACAGCTGTGAATTTCACGGACAACCGTTTGGTACTGCCCTTCCGGAGTCGAGGACATATTCGCTAAAGCTGGTTATGATCGGTATTCGATTCCAATAGTATAAACCATTATAATTGGAAAGCAAGACTATATACAACATTTCACGTGACGCTTTCGAAAAAAAACCCCTAAGTGCAAGTGCTACTACTGATCAATGATTAGTTCTCTTTGTAGAAAGGTAATGGAAAAATTAGAATCGGCCACGTAAGTGTAATCTATTGGACAAAAACAGGAGCCAAAATCAAAAAGACAAGCATAAAACTGTCACATGGAGCTTTGTTCCCTTCAGGATTAAATATGAGAAAATAAACACTCGATCCTTGGACTTAATTTTCGTGGATTATCCAGTTACTATATACTATAATTTTCAATCACCCCAGGCTGAAATCTGTATTACAATGCCAGCTGCCTAGATTTCTAAAGAGATGCTACAAAGACAGACTATCTTTTACTATTAGATACATCCAATTGATTTTTTTTCCCCGACCACCGGACCTTGACCTGAAAAAGAAAAAAAAAAAAATTCCCTCATCACCCCATCTTTGCCTTATGGTAATATTTACACGCAGATCAATATGGAAGCAAGGAATTTACAGTAATCCTACAAGCAGACATGAGACAGCAGCCCAGGGGACTTTGAACCCTGGAATGTGATTTCCTGCCACGTCCTTGGCCATGTTTCCTTGGACTTACCCATACAAAGGAAGGGTTCCTGACCCAACAGACTTGCTGAAAACAAACAAAACCAGAAAACCTTCTTTCAGGTTTTGCAGTATGCGTATACATGCAATAAACAGCTCTTTAAAATAACCATTTGTAAGCAAAGTGAAACGAATGGCAGATTTTCACCTCTCAGTAAGCCACAGAGTCGCAGAGGGTCCTCTGGGAGGAGCACATAATGAGCAAAATGCTAACCGAGCTACATGTGACAGTGGCACCAAGGAAGCCAGTAGATGCTCGCTGTTTTGCCGAGATGGTACCAGGAAGAAGTTTTGAGAACACCCGAGAGAAACCCCACCTTGCCATAACAATACCGCACGCTTTCCAGACACCAGGCTTTTCTGAACCTCGCCCCCACGGTCCTCCCTTCTTTCGTGTGCATTTATTTAGGGAACCTTCCAAGCAAAGCGCACTGTCTGGACCACAGGACCTCCCAGAGCGCCACTTCAGAGGGACAGAAACCTCAAAATGAGGCAGCTTTTTTTCCCCCCCGAAAGTTAAACAATGGAGCGCTTTCCGGGCACCCCCAAAATCCATTTCACTCAGTAATCTCACTGATTCTCCCATCTGGCTTGCAGAGTGCACGGATCAGAGGCATCTTTGGGGGGCATGCCGGCCTAGGGGCACACTTGATAGATCCTCAGACGCGTCACACAAATTCAATTCACTCAAGAGGAAGTGTACTTCTAAGGCAACGACCGCATGGTGGGAACCAAAGTGTTCTATTTCTGGGCTGTGAACACTCTTCTTTGTAGGATTCTCGACATGGGGAAAGCCAAGGTATGCCTACAAAGAAATCTGACTAAAATAGTCGCTGCATGTCCTCCAGGAATGAGGACAGTGGCACAGACTGTTGGTTTCGCCTTGCCTATAGTAAAAGGACCACCCGATGTGGCACTGACAATACTCCGCAATTCAGTCACTGTCTTGCCTTCAGCCTCACCCTCGGCCATAGACTTGCGTCCCCTTTGTGCCTTCACAGACGCCCCTTCTGGTCCTTTTCCACCTCTCTACCGACTGGCTTTCCTCCCACTCCTCAAGGTCTAGCTCAACGATGACTGCCCCAGAATGACAAATGATCTCTCCCAGCCGGAACTGATGATACTGGAGCTCGTGCTCCCAGCACCTCTACCTACATCCCACTGTGGCCCTGGGACTCGGCCCTGCGCACGCTTGGCTCCAGCTGGCCAGGAACCTGTCTTGTTTCTGAACACACCTTCCAGCCACAAGGGACTGGTCGCGTCGCCAAGCGCCTGGCAGACCCCTGGATGACTGTCCCCAGGATCTGCATTTCGGTGATTCAGATTTAAGTATCGGAAATGCCAGCATTCTGGAGTGTCAACCTCTAAGAAGTCTGCAAGGGATTTCCTGAACACCGCAGAATGAAGTCGGCTGCACGGAGAAGGAGGCTGTCACTGCGGGGACAGATCCTGCACGTGTGACTTCGCATCTGTTAAGAATAACAGATACTACACAGATATTGGCACCGACGACGGTAGGGGGGGGAGACTTGGCAATTGTCACAACTATTGGAAAATGGCAAGGAAGGACTCAATGAACTGAGTGCTCTGTCACATCCTGGCAATTTCTTAGTCATCGCCACTAAATTTGGACTCAAGAACTCGGTAGAGCGGGAGGAAAATGAGGCCAAAAAAAGAATGTTGAAGCAACCAAAGGAGTGTTCTGTTCTCTGTGGGTGACACTATCATTTTATCCAGTGCTGGAATGAGTAGGCAGGAGAGGCTTGATTTTTTATCACATGTGGAAAGATGCGAACATCCCACCCAGCACAGGAAGGGCCACCAGAGGGAAGAGGGGTGCAGTTGCATCTCTCTGACTCAGCAGTGATTCGGAGAAATACCAGAAATTGCGTTTGACCCTCACCAGGGAGCCCTACTCCGGGAGTCCCAGCTGGAGAGCTGGCAAGGAATCGATTTCCTCTGATTGATCTGGACGTGATGATCAGTGGCCCTGACACACGGTAGGCACTAAAGACAGGTAGCAAGCATTGCTCTCTGTATTTAACAGGCACCAGATAAACGCCCACTCTCATAATAAATGAATTGTAAAGATGTCAAGCATTCCCCTCGCGGCTACTAAGAAATGAAGACAAAGAAAAGGGGCTTTAGAGCTCACTACCTTTTATGCATTGAATTCTCTTAAAAGTTGTTTACCTCTCTTGCAGACCTATATGTATTTCAGAGGAATAGTGTCAATAATGTTCAGAGGACTCACTCTGAAAAAAAAGCTAGATACTCAATCTGTCGCTAAAATCTCTATTACCCTTAAAGTTCAAGCTTAGTTGTATTCCTCAGTGAATACTCAACGTCTTTATCCAAGGAATCCATATCGGTTAGTTTATAATGATCATATTTTAGGTGAAGAATGAAGAATGTACATTTGCGGAATGAGTGGATCCAGGAGCAAAATCTAAGGCTTCTTTTAGACCAACTTATTCCCTCTTAAGGGCAAACTAGTTCTTTGGAGGTTGAAAGATCCCTGACAAGAAGAAAATATTTGAAACCCTCGACACCAGGTCAATAGAACATCTTGGAGTGCACTTACAGCTACAAATGGTGATGTCAGCTCCCTTCTCGGGGTGCAATGGACCTCCACAAAGACTGGGAGAAGGACGCGAAGAAGGCATGAGCGCAATCAGCAATGTCAGAAAAGCAAATACCCCCCAGATCCCAGGATGTGCCAGAAAGCATCTTTGTCCCAGACCCAAGGCTCTGGACCTGGGTAAACTGCTGTTTTCTTTAGGGCCCAAAGAAGCAACAGTGCCTTGAGTTGCCTCTGGCACCAAGGGCAAAGTATGGAAAGGATGTGATATCTTTCTGGCCTCCTGGAGCTGAGGCCAGGTAGGTCACAGGAAGCAGGGGCTGTGATGGTGGCTTCCCTGAAGGGAGCTAAGGGGACCATGTCAGTCAGCAGATGATGTGTAGCTATATCCTCAGTAGCTGTAACCAAAAAGGCGAGAGCTAAAAATAAAATAAAAAACAAAAAAAATCTGTATGTCATGTATGTCATCTCAGTGCCCTAAACACATCTACAGTACCAACATGCACTGCCACTATGGCCTTCCTGATTCAAAAAGTCATTCGGCAAACATTCGCCTTCATGGCAGATTTTCCATACATTCGCCTCCTGCTTCTGTATTTTCAGCTATGGTACCAGCCGATAGGGGGCAGTGTTTCACGTCAGCCTATATATCTCAGGAGGCTTAGAGGATTGCGGAGACTATTGTCAATGTTTCCTTGGAAGACAAAAGGAATTTTTTTTTTTTTAATGGGCTGAGCTGATTTCCTTGGATCTTGAGAGCAGCAGGGCCTCCTGAGGTTGTCCATACATAAAATGGCAATACTAAGACCCTAGACTGTTGAACAAAGCCTCAACGTGAAATACAAGCTGTCGCATGTGTAGATGCCATGTCAAGGGCACAAATCCTGGTGGAGATGAATGTTTCTCAACACCTTTTTTTCTCTTCACACGTACCACTTTCACCGGCATCACAGAACACAGAAAAACAATTTATAGATAAATGAGCGGGCAGTCAAGAAACTTTAAAAATAAACCTAGTAAAACATGGTTTCCTCTTTTCAGCACGTTCTATAAACATATGATAACTAATCTCTCTCTCCCCTTCATCCTCTCCCTTCCTTCTCTTCCCCTCCTCTCGTCCGGCCACATTTTCAGTAGCCTGACGATCCAATTAATTTAACAATTACTGCCAAGAGCAAGGGTCACTCTTCTAATCCTTAGCCACGTCCCGATGACAATTAATTTTCCCGATTTAAAGTTAGCAGGTTATTCAAGCAGGTCTGACTGGTGTGCATCAGTTATTCCCCAGCTTAATGAAAATAACATGCAGATTAAAACTAGATTTTTTTTTCACTTCTGTTAAAGGAAGTCAAACAAAATAGAACTTTAAAATATAAACCATACCCATGGGGGGGGGGAACACTGTAACCCCCTCTATTCTCTCTATAAGCTTCCATGCTATCGGTGATTTCCAAATCCAGGATTGATGATTATATTCAGGACTTTGATGTTCTCTCCCAGGGTATATTTGATGTGAATGAACATCATTATTCCCAAGATCAAAGCACGGGCAGGGGAGGGGAGAATCAATACTTACCCAGTGCACGGCAGCGAAACACAATTATTAATTCATGATAAACAGAGTTTGGCTTGTTCACTCAAATATCCTCTGGACTGTGGGACACTTGAGGGCAGCTCCTAGCATGAGACCTGGCTTAGAGTCAATGATCAATACACGGCTGATGAAATAAAGGGAAGAATGGAATATCGCAGGAAGAGGACTTGGGAGCAAGCTCGTACAGACCTGACAGAGGGTGAACAGTGGTTTGAGAGGAGAGACTGACCAATCAGAACCTGCCCGGCCGGGACAGAAAAGAGTATGAAAAGGAGGAAAGCCGCCTACAGATACATTCAATTTAACAAACTGGAGCGGGAGGAAAAGAGGGAGGGAGGGAGGGAGGGGAGACAAAACAATGCTTAAGCCGCAAGAATAAAGAGATTTCCTGGGAACCCAGGTAGAGGCAGTAAACATGCCCTCTTGGTCTCTGGGTCCACAAATAGCAGCACATTTCAACTAAAGTCTATTAGCTTGATGACTGCAAAATGGGGGGGGGGGGGACCCCAGTCCCGCTGACCTTCCAGGTTTGTTGGATGAGGAACCACTGAGATGATCAATGCGAAAGAAGCGCTGGACATTGTAAAGCTCCGTGAACATGAAATGCGGGATAGTGTCTGATAATACATGCTCAGAAACCCAAGGCAAGATAAATAAATTCTCTTTTCTTTTCAAGGCTCTTTTCCACTCTGGAATCCATTTATAAAGAAAGGATCTGCCTATATGTGTTTTATTAACATGGAAGGAGATAAATTCTGCCAAAAATTAGGACAGCACTTGAATTACACTCCGCGTTTAGTGTTCTCCCAGCGGGTTCCCAGAAAAAAACACCTGCTGTGCTTCCCTCCGTTTGTCATGTTGGTCTGCAGGCGGCTGAGAAGATGGCAGTGCGTCAAGAAGCGGCACTAAAGAAATGACGTGCTCAAAACCGGGCTTCGTGAAATACCACGCGACGCAGTGACGTCAAAGTATGCGTGTTAACTGGCAACCGTTTGTAAACAAATGCAAATGATAATTAAGAATATGTACAAGGGGAGTTCCCGCTGGGGCACAGGGCCATGGGTTAAGGATCTGGCATTGGCTAAGATTGGGAAAGGTTAAGCATCTTTTCCTCCTGCTCCAGTTTTTTTTTTTATTTTTTTTATTTTTTGTTTTTTACGGCTGCACCCATGGCATATGGAGGTTCCCAGGCTAGGGGTCCAATCAGAGCTGTAGCCGCTGGCCTACACCACAGCCATTGCAACACAGGATCCAAGCAGCATCTTTGACCTACACTATATAGCTCATGGCAATGCCAGATGCCCAACCCACTAAGCATGGCCAGGGATCGAACCTGAATCCTCATGGATACCAGTCGGATTTGTTTCCGCTATGCCACAGCGGGAACTCCCCTGCTCCGGTTTTTTAAAGTGAATTTATCTGCAGCTTGGATTCGATCCTTGGCCTGGGAACTTCCATATGCAAATGTAGGCAAAAAAAAAAAAAAGTAATATGTACATGGGACTGTTTTTCCTCATACGGTTATAGTGAAATTTCTTGGTAGCATTTTCATTTTCCAAGATATTTAATAGACGTTTTCATTTACCTTACGTTGAGCCCACAAAATAGGCCACCACGGAATTGCTTTTTATCCTCAACTCTTCACAAACAAAAATGGAAAAACAAATGTTTGTGAGTTTGTGAACCAATTAAACCAGAATGAGGAGGCAGATATGAGCACATTTGCAGTGCCTTGTTCTAGATTTTCACAAATTTCTGAAGAGCAGTCTCCTGCAATGGATTACTTGGGCTGTCAAATTTGATAAAGCCATTTGTTTATAGAACACACTGAAGTAAGCTAGAATAAAGCAGGGTCAAAACAAAAGCAATGTATTCCTTACAGAGTCTGAGAGGGAAGATTTTGGTTGTGATAAAAAATTACATGATCCAAAGACGTCCCTCAGCTCCGAACCTGGTCAGCAGATACATTCGGAAGGGGAAGTAACTTGCTGAGCTTTGTGACGAAGAAGAGGGACCAGCCACGTATCTCCAAGGCCGTGTTAGTCGGCCCCAAGCCTTGCAGAAGAATACCGATTGGTCAGGACTCCAATCAGGCAGCAGGAGATGGAGTTCATTTTACAAGAGCTAAGTTACAGAGACGTGGCCATCATAGATTTTTTAAAAATCTTACTAGATTAAATCTTACTGTTAAAAATCTGTGGGAAACCATTTTTTTCCCCCCAAGTGAAGATACTTCTCTAAAGCGAGCAACTCTCTAAAACGTTATCTACGATGTGGATTACCTTGGGATATTGGCTTTTCTCATAAGCAGGGCTGGCCCATGTGTTTTGAAAGGGGAATCAAATATCAGATACGATTTGTCAAAATAAAACTTCCTGTCTTCCCGCTGGTTACTGGAATTAATCCGTGACCATTAGCCAACTATGCCCTGTCACTGTGATGCCTTCTAATCTGTGGCAGGATTCTTCTGCGTAGTAACTTCAGAGCAGGATCTAAATCTATCTGCAAGAGAATGACTTCGGAAGAATTTGTAGTCAGCAAGAGAATAAGCTTAGTATGTTGTATCTTTAAAAATAGCTCTTCCAAACTCCTGTCCAGAAATTCAGAGCCTGGAAACTGTGAAAACTTTTCCTAGACATCCAACAAACTGTCAAGCAAAGGAGAAAGGTTCTTTCTGTGTAGATCAATTGAAAACACCCTGGCAAGGTGGGAGGGCCTCTTAAAAATCAAATCCCACCAAGGTAGGCGCATAGGATGTCCTCATACCGCCAGCGATGTGAAGCGGGGTAGTTCAGATCTGTGTTGGAGAGCCAGCCCTTGCGTTAGACTTGACAGGGTCTGGCTCTGTAGGAGAGCATCACTTATAATAACCAGGAGTCCACCTCTTCGAAGGCTTCCCAAGAAGACGTCTTATCTTTTCTCCTGCGAGGGAGGGAACCAGTGAGATTTCCCAGAAGGAAGTCACGAATGTGAGCTTCCACTGTGAACCAGAAAACCTGGAATCCCAGAGCAAGGTGCCCAGGCCTCACCTATAAACCAAGGAGGACAAAGATGTGGCAGAGGGCGAGTCGACGGCCACATCACGTGACACCTGCAAATTACTTCTGAGGACAGGAGGTTGTACTGAGTCCTCTTTCTACGCATTTCCACTCTCCTTGTAACCCCTTGAAAGGAGGCTGCCCACAGTCACCACGAGTCTGAGTGCGCAGAGACAATTCAGTAACTTAAGACGCTGATGGAAGCGTTCATTCTCAACGAGTACTCGGCCAGAGCCCACGGTGTGTGTGCTGAGCACCGCGGGAGCCCCTCTGCGTATATGCTCATCCGATTTAATCCGTGCAAGCTTCAGAACGGACCTACATCCCTCGGCCCGAGAGAGGAGTTCTCCCACCTCACAGGAGAGAAAACCACAGGAAAGAAGCCCTTAACAAGCCAGTCCATCAGAAACGCAACCGCAAGTGTGCCTTTTCACCCAGTCGTCACCGTGCAGACAAGAGCTGTGACGTCAATTCCCTTCTCAACGCACAGGTCCAACAGTGACTGAAGGTTCATCAGCCCCCCCTCCTGAAGGGGCACCTGCATTCTCTGAACGCCAAAGAGCTCTGTGCAAACCCGGCTCTCCCACTTTCCAGCTCTGTGACTTTGGGCAAGTTCCCCTGGGCTCTGATCCCACAGGTCTAAGAGGAGAAGAGTGTCACGTGTCCCCATGGGGACAATTGCAGAGGGATAGAAAGCAGCCAGCGTCTGGGTAGGTGCTCACCCACCACAGGCGTCCTTGCCTTGCCTTCCCATCCATCCGGGTGTGGGACAACATGCACCCTTCCCACCCCGCTCCCGACCTGAAGCTGGCCTGAAAACTAGCAGTTGTCATTGCAAACAAACAGTAGAGACGCACCTTCCCGTTTCAGAGAGAGGCTCCCATGACACGTTACGTGTATGGGTGAGAGCTGCTTTCCGGGGTGACTCCTTTGCCAGGGTGACAATACACGAGCTTTTAATCTGGGGCTTAAAATATCCGAAGATTCTAAAATGTGCATTATCGTAATGTGTATCAGGGAACCCACATGATATTAAAGAGATCTGTGAAACAATCCGGTAATAATGGGCCAAACGACATTTGCATGTCTCCCTTTAATTACTATGCCACACAAAGCACGCCGTCATTATCGCCTTTCTTTTGTTCTGAACCACTGTTTCGCTCGTTCTACTTTCATAACATAGGCTACTAACAACAACAATCCTGAAAAGTCGAATAATACCTCATGTTGAAGCAGACGTCTGACAATTTCCGCAACTGCTTAAAGTGCTATGGCATTCAAGTGACAGATAGGGGACAGTTTAATAATGAGGATGATAACAAAGATAATGATTACAATGGATTTGGTAGAGCTTTTTTTCCTCTCTCAAGAGCTTTTTTTTTTTTTTTTCTTTTTTTCCACAGTTGAAGAAATGAAACCAGAGTCATTGCTGCCCTGGAATCTGGCTGTCAAGACTTTCTGTTAGAGGACGGAGCTAGAGCAGGGAAGGGGCTCCTTCGAGAGGAAGCTGGACCCTCTTGCAGGTCGCTGGCCTTGACTCGTGCGAGGCCCTTCTTTTCAGGCAACCTGGTCTCGAAAACATCTCCGGGGCTGCACAAGGCCGAGGCCCCAGCAGCCCTACCCGGCCTGCAGCGGGGAGGAAGGGCTTTTAACTCAAGCCAAGGCCGCCAACCTGCCCACTGCCCCCTGCACCTCGATGGAAGCCAGGCAGCTGCCCACTGATCTCAAGCACAAGCGCTCGTGGACACGTCTCCCGCTCACCCAGGACAAGTCCGTTCTGCCACCGCAAAGGACTCCTGACTGAACTTGAGCACGTGGAACGTTTGCGGCTTCTTTTCGGGGACCCCCCTACCCTCAGAGTTGTCTAAGGGGACGGCCCCGGAGCGCTTTCACCTAGACTTCTGCCTCTTTCGGTGCAGAGGTGGGTAACGGGGAGGGAGAAACAGAAATCAGCCTGCCCAGACGCCTGCGTGTGCGTGGGCTTGCCCTGGAGACAGACAGACAGACAGACAGACACGCGAACACAGGGACCGTCAAGGCCATGCTTTCCCTTCTCCCCGATCCTCCTCGGAGACCCGCCTGCCCTTCCCCGCCTGCCCGCCCCTGTCCCCACTGCACGAGGGGGGCAGTGGGAAGCGTCTCTCCTGCGGTCGCCCGTCCCAATCCCCGTGGGGCGCCGACCCCCGGATACAGTCTGAGAAGCCAGCCAGGGCAGGGCGTTCCTCTGTGACGTCGGTCCCTGTACTGATAAAGGAAGCAACCTATTTCTTCCTGGGGATCTTCCTACATGCGAGGTACATCCATGTCCGAAGAGAACAGAAAAAAGGAAATCCAGGTCTTTTGAGAAACTCAGGATTAGGGCAAAGTTCATTCCAACAGGACACTTGAAATGCAGATGTTGCCGTCATAAAGCGAATTCTATGTTCCATGAGCTCATGTGTCGCTATGTAGCAGTAGGACAGCGGTTCTCTATTTATGGCCCAACTGTCCTCACCTGCGAGCCGTTTCTTCTACCCATCGCCTGATATTATGAAGAAACCACTGCAGTGAAGCCTGAATGCCAAAAACACAAGGCTTTACAGCAGGTGTTTAGCCCAAGTATCCAGCTACAATTCACAAATGAGCTTTCAGGAGCTTCGTTCGTTTAATTAAATTTGGTCTGTTCTGCATTTCCTGAAATACTGCACCATTTTTAGATTAATTCTTTAAAAGGGTTTTGATGACATTCAATTTTGAAATGGGCAAATTACAGTTCTTTATCAAAATATGCAATTTAAATTTTCAAATGTTTGTTACCTAAGTATTACCATCGTTGAAAACACAATGCAAGAATCTAATATCAACTATGAGAATATATAAAAATGATTAATACTTCATAAGCTTTGCACAACCATGATCTATTTGGCATAATTTTCAGCTTTCATTTTCAACAGCATAGACTGTTAAGACATTTGCATGAGAAGGCAAAATACGTAAATTATTCCTGCAGGGAACACTTAAGACTTAAGGTAATTATATAGCATAGACGTGATTTCAAAGAACTCAAACAAAAAAACAAATACTTCTACAGTCACCCTTTAGAATGAGGATTATTCTGTGTTACCAGTGATCCTGATCCCTAAAATCCCTCTCTTCACAATTATATAGTCACATTATCAATTCTTATTTTGTTCTTTTACCATCAAGCGCTTACAGCTGGCCCTGAAAATTTGCATGCTGTAAAAGCTGAACTAGACACAGCTAGTAGAGATGAATTCTCCAGTTATATTCATGCTGTGAACAGAACCATAACACTCCCTTAATATATCTTATCATTGCACTTTTATACTAAACACACATCCAAATCAAGTCCCATTTTTTACATTCCTCCTGTTCAAAATCTTTTAATGGCTCCCTGCTGCCTACAGGATGAAATCCAAACTCCTTGGCCTTGTGTTCAAGGCCTTCTATCATCCTGCACATGTGCTCCTACAACTGGAGCAGAAAATCCCCCCTCAACTCAAGCCAGATTGGAGAAAGACGGCCAGGACCGCGAGGAGCGGAGATCCTTGTTACGAATGGAAAAGCATCTCGGAAGCCACGAGTGTGCTTCGGAGGCTGGGTGAGTCACTGTGAGTGGAGAGAATCACTGGGTCACACCCCTGGAGTCGGTAACTAATTTCTCCTAGGTTTCTTTCTTAGGCTCTGCATTCTTCTTCTTCTTTTAAAATTTATTTATCTATTTTTGCCTTTTTTGGCTGACCTGGGGCATATGGACATTCCCGGGGCCAAGGATCGAATTCAACCTGTAGCTGTGACCTGTGCCACAGCGGTGGCAACACTGGATCCGTAACCCACTGTGTTGGGTCGGGGATCGAACCAGCAAAGCCACAGAGAAGAGGGGCATCATTCCTTTTTTAAAATTTTTTAAAATTCCTGTTTTTTAAAATTCCTATTTTTTAAAATTCAAACCAATGCCTTGTGCTTCTTGAACATCCGAGCTGCCTCATGTCATGGTGATTTAGCAGGTGGTGCGTCTGTGCAGGGGCTGCCACCAACGACGCACTTCTCTGGGGGCCACTTGCTCACAATCAGCACCTCTTCCTTTCACCGAGGAAAACGAGTCAAACGTCAGCATGTCGGGAACCTCCAGGCTCAGCTTCGGCTGGAATGCAAAAGCACTTTACCACTGATTATTTCTGAAGACTTTTCACGGCATCAAGGAAGAGGGTGATGAAATTGTATCTGAACAGAAGGAAGCTACATTATTTATCTCCTACTAATTTTTACCAGATGGCTGGTGATGAAAAATCTATACTGGCGAAGGTGCTGTATATATTCCTTTAAATATAATCGAGGGGCTAAAACGTTAAATGGCCACAATACATTTGTATTTTGTTTCGTGGCTCCGATCGATTCCATATGCAGGTTCTTCTAAGGGACTGGGACATGATACATCGTATCACCAAGGCATAAGCTGCACCATCTCCTTGTGAATCACATCAGCCGTTGGACGGCTTCTTTTTTTAGAACGAATTTGGGGGTGCCACGTGCTGGTGCCTCCTGTATCCCCCGGCATCAGGAGGATGTAAACCACATTCCTTTCCCAAGAGAACGAGAAGGAGACAGTCCTTTGGGGGATCGCGGTCCTCAGAATTAAACGCTCTCCCTTGGCTTCGGGCAGAACCGGTTAAATACGGACTTCCTACTAAATAGTCAGTTGACAGAAAAGTGATGATGGGCAGGCAAAGGATGTACGTCCTTCCCCTTCTCCGCCCAGGTTCTGTCTCCAGGGAGACGGCGTGTGGGTTCAACATCCATTTCGGCCCTGTCATGGGTCCATTTTCTCTCGGCTCAGAAGCCCACTACGGGAGAAAGCCCCCCATGGTTCTCCGGTTGGCTCTCAAATGCCAGTTGTTCAGGAAAAGAGAGGAGACCCTCAGCGACATGAGCTGCTTCATACCACACGAAACACTTTCACACGAGCCTAGCCACTCTTCTCCTGTTCACTAGGTAAAGCAGGTAAAAGAGTCTGGCCCCGGAAAGGAATTGATCTGTGGACAGAATCACAATGTATGATTCTCCCGGTGAGTCAGAGCTTCTCTGCGCAACATCTTTATATAATGTTTATTACTTTGCAGAATGTGCAGCGTCATCTCTGGCTAACTTAGGAAGACCGATTATTTAAAATACCATTTTATAGGGATTATACTCCTTCAAGACAACAAAGATTTTTTTTGAGGGCTGCTCATGGGCACTGTTTTCCCCAAACTAGGTGCTGACACTCGTGGTGTGTTAGCGCGTTGGGAAGAACAGTCACTGTCCCCAAACAGTGGTCCAAAGAGCACTTCCCGAGCCGCAGCCACAACTCGTGCGATGCCCCAGTGTCTTCTTACAGCGACAGACAACAGAGCGAAACGGCGTTCTCCAGAAACAGACTCACAGACATGGAGAACAGACTTGTGGTTGCCAAGGGGGAGCAGGGAGGGAGCGGGATGGGCTGGGAGTTTGGGGTTGGTAGATGCAAACTATGCCATTGAGAATGGACAAGCAACGAGGTCCTGCTGTACAGCACAGGGAACTCTCTCCAATCTCCTGGGAGAGACCGTGATGGAAGAGAGTATGAGAAAAAGAATATATGACTGGGGCACTATGCTATCCAGCAAAAAAATGGCACAACATTGTAAATCAACTATGCTTTAATTTTTAAAAAAAAGAAAAAGAAAAAGAAACTGCGTTCTCTAGTCTACAGCAGCCAAGCACGATGAAGAGCTCCTGTGGGCAAACATCTTCCCTGCTACGATAACGCGACGGAGCATTTATTCCACTGGAAAAGGATTCATGGGTAACCTCACCTGTTACAGTTGTGTTCTATTGTTACCAGCAGCAGCTAAGCATTTACCCATCTCTGAAAAACTGTGACTCTCCCAGGTCAAGGTATGGATGAGAATGCTTATAGCTTATGTTGAAAGCCCAAAACAAATCCTTCAGAATTACTCCAGAATGATCAAAGTTGCCACTGTGACATTACCTAAAGGAACATATAACTTGTACATTCTAGCACTGGCCAAACCGAGCCAATTTAATCACCATAACTCACCACAAGTGATACCATACACCATATACTGATATAATAAGGTGCCACTGTTAAACCGCCTTCCTGCATGATGAGGTTACCAGTAAGAGCATCACCAGCAACAATACGCTTTAAACACACACTCGTATGGTTGAAGTTATACTTTCTGCAATTCTGATCTATTGGAAGAATGTTTACAGAAGCCAGATATTTGCTGAAAATCACAGGGAAATGGCATGAACAGGGGAGCTGTAAGCTAAGTGTCCAGAATACAGGACAGTCCGAATACTACTTTGAGTAAATACTAAGAATTTCAAACCTCAGAGCTTTGGGGGTGGCTCCATAGGCCAGGCCCAGTTGTCAGGGACTTGGCTAATTTTCCAGCAGTAGAAAGAAACAGGAGACAAATTAAATAGATGTGAAGCCATCCAAACTTTGGTGCTTAACTTTGCGCAAACACGTCAAATTGTGTGCGCGACTCCAATGAGAAAGCAGAAATGGGTGTGTATACAGCAACCAGTCACTAAAGAGCAGACATACACGGCGCAGAGTCTTAGCAGCGTTAACTCTCTGTTCTTCTAAATCGTCTCAATATTTACCCGCAGCTGCTTACTGTATTCTGAGTGAGCAATAATACGTTCAATTTTCTCTGAGCCTGAGTCACAGCCTGGTCGTAAATTAGGTGCTTAGGAAGGTGCATTACTTCCTTGAGGCCACGGAACCATCTTTTAAGGCATGATATGCTTACTTTCCTTTATGGAAATGCTCTGACTCACTTCAGTGGGAGGTTTTCTTTTTTTTCCCCTGCCCTGAGTTAAAGGAATGTACTCATTTTTTCTCCTTGCACTATGGATGGGATGGCCTGGGCTGATTACACCTTCTTGCCAATTGCGTCGCGCACCCCGGAGCACATACATGCCCATGCGGTTACAGGTTAATGTTCCTTCTGTCTCTGAGGAACAAAGTCCATGAGGGCTGGGGGAGATCATGGACTCCTTGACAGCAGCCCCTTGCTGGCTGTGGTAGCTGGCCACTAGTGCCATAGAAGCCACAATGGAAGTAAAACATTCATTTACAACATAAGGCAAATCATGTCTGCTCCTCTACGTGACACCCTCCAAGGGCTTCCCTTCTCCCTTAGAGTCCAGAGCAAAGTCCTCGCCTTGGACCCTCAGCTCCTATGTTATCCAATCCCGGGTCTGTCTCTGTTCTCGTCTCTGCCTTGCTCTTCCGCCCCCGCCCCCCACCGTCCCGACTGTGTCAGGCACACTGGCTTCCTAGATTGTCCCTGAACATGCCACCCATATTGTCACTTAAGGGTCTTTGAATTGGCTGACGTCTCTGACTAGAGTTGTTTTCCTCCAGAGGCCCACCTGTGCCCTTCCTTCTTGTTCATCAGCTGCCACCTTCACAGCGAGGCTTTCTTTGACCGCCCTGTATGAAAGCTGTCTCTCAGCACATCCCATTCGCCAACCCTGCTTATTTAGTCTCCAAAGCAAATTATGTATTCGTTTGTTTATATCTACTGTTTGTCTAGCCCCTCTAGAACATATGCTCCATGAAGACAGGGATTGTGGTTTGTTTGTTTTGTTAATTTTATGGTCGTACCCAACGGTATATGGAAGATCCTGGGCTGGGGATTGAACCCAACCTGAACCTCTACAGTGACCCGAGGTGCTGCAGTCAGATTCTTAACCCACTGTGCCACCACGACAATTCCAGGGGCTATGTTTTGTTCATTGTTGTATTCTAGCCCTTGGAACAGCGCCTCGAGCTCCATATCCACACCATAAAAATTTGCCGAATAAATAGATGGATGAATTCTGGTGGCCTGATAAATTGAAGGGACAAAGTATTCTAGATTATTAAGGTCTCTGGCTAAGTATTAAAGAATTAGACTTTTCATTAAATGCTATTTCGGCTCCTTTGAGATACAGCTCTCGGGGTTTTCATTTTGAAAGTGGTTATGGACTGCATTGCAATTATAAACCAGCATCTCTGCCCGAAGAAACAAAATAAACCTTTACTCACACTCTTTTGAGCTATACATGAAAGGCTATTCATAAAAAGGGGGTGGGTCAAGATGAAAGAAAATAGCTAAAGAGAACAATACCTTTGAAAAGTATGCCAACAGGTAATTAATCATTGAAAGCAGCACATCCTGATGGCTAGTAAATTTCAAGCGCTTATCTCCGTAATATATGAAAGCGCAATCTTCTCCTCAACATATTAGAAATGTCAGTTCATTGTACTGAACAAAAGAATAAATGAAGACTATGTCTTTCCCAAGAAGGTGCTATTATTTGTGATGATTTCATTAAAATACATTAAATAAAGATTAAAACACTAAAATATCAAGAGCAGTTTAGCCAGGCTTAAAACCTGATGGGACTCTGGGTTAAATGGCCCTTCGTAGAGCACAGGCATCTTGGGCTATAAACGGATGCAGGGTAGAAGGGTTCCCATCTCATTTCCTTGTCAGGGACCACATTCTGTCTTCAATTTACCAGAACAAAGATGAGGTGTTGTTGTTGTTGTTGTTGTTGTTGTTTTAGCAAGAAGGATCTTAAAGAATAAAGAAATGCCACGCCTTGCTAATTAAGAACAATGGGGTAGAAAAACCACTTGAGTGCCACCATTTAGATGTTGCTTAGAGGAAGGAATAATTTGCAAGGAAGCATAGTGAAGGAGAAAGAAAAAAGACTGGTTTAAATCGTGAATGTGCTTTGCATAAATAGACATGTAAATCTGTCAACAGCAATAAATGCAAACCATACTGCTCTGCCACTCACTGGACGATCTTACCAGAGGATCGTGACTGTGTGAGGCAAGCGGGGACACCAGGACTTCACTGCCATGTGCCTTGCTAATAAGTGGACTCAGAAGTAACTTTATCTAACCAAATGCCTGGGATGGTTTTGCCAGTAGCAGAGGCTCAGGGCGCTGATCTCGGCGTAATGAAGATGTTTGGCTGTCTTCCCTGTGAGATAGTCCCTTTTGGATATAAACGAATGGACTAGATGCTGGACCCTTATAAAACAGAGGAAAGCAAGAAGCCCATGAGGCCACTAGCTATTCTTTTCATGAAAACCGGTTTTTAAGATCTGCTCACTTCAATCAAATGTCTAGGCTTGTTGATCTTGGCACGCTGGGGAAAGGCAGAGGGAATAAACAATCCTAACTAAAGGCGAAGGGCAAAGAGCTGCCCAGAACTGCTGTGCTTTCTGATCTTTGCTGCTTCAAGTTTTGCTCTATATTAAGGCAACTTTGCACATTGGTTTAGAGAAGAGATTTTAAAGTCAGACAGTGGCAGAGCATGAATTAGAACCCAGGTCTGTCGAACTGCGGAACTTCGGGCAAGCACTGTAACCTCTGGCCTTCGTTTCCTCATCATTAAAATCGAGAAAATAACAATACTTTCTTCATAGGGCTGCTGGGAAGATTAAATAGGTTACAACTGGCAAAGGGCCGCCCAGCCCATAATAAGGAGTAGATTTTCCCCAATTTATCCCTTCCCCTCTCTCTCTCCCCTTTCGGAAAAGGGAGCGGAGGGGATAAACTGGGAGTGTGGAATTAACAGATGTCCTCCCATCTATAAAATAAACAAGGATTTACTATATAGCACAAGGAGCTATATGGAATATCTTGGAATAACCTATAATGGAAAAGAATCAGAAATATATACATAGTTTTATATATACACATCTCTGAATCCCTTGGCTGTAGAGCTGACATGAACACAATATTGTAAATCAACTAGGCTTCACTTTTTTACAAAAATGCTCTATCCCCTCCCCCAAATTGCTGAAGCAAGTGTTCTAAATCAAGGAACGAATGGCACTACTGTAGGCCACTGGCATTCACATACAGCACAATTACTTTGTGTCTGAATAAAACTTCGGGGCGGGCATGGCCGCTCGCAAAGTTGTATCACTTGCATGTACAAACCAGACCAGGGCTGCCAATCAATTCGTGCCTGCAGACAGCATCGAATCCGCTTCAGGGTGGATGGTGTAGGCGTTGGGTTCTAAAAATGGAGGGGGGGGTGGGGGGTGGAGGTTGGGAGGGTGACAGGTACTACAATTCTGTGAAGTCCTTTTGCGGGGGTGGGGGGGGGGGTGCCTGTCTTTCTTTCTGTCCTTAGAGGAGAGGTGAGGGTCATTTCCCTTCAAGAACCGAAGCAATGGTTTGTACACATCCGGCTAAGAAATCCCTGGGGGATTTCTCTGGAGCTGTTCCTCCACTCCTCTGCTCTTTCTCAGCTTTTGAGGAGTGAAGCCGCTTCTCTTGTTGCCAGGCAATGAGTTCCAAGAGCTTAATTTGGAGAGTGACTACTCAAATCGCATCTCCTTCTAGTGCACCCCCTGGGCTACATCCTAGCTCCTAGGCCTTTCTTGGTGTTGTGTTCATGCCCACATCTAAAAATACCGTTCAAGGGAGTTCCCGCAGTGGCGTGTTGGATTAGGAATCCAACTGCAGCAGCGGGGATGGCTGTGAAGGTGCGGGTTCAATCCCCAGCCTGGTGCAGTGGGTTAAAGGATCCCGTGTTGCTGCGGCTAGGATTCAGTCGCTGGCCTGGGAACTTATGCCACGGGTTGTGGCCATAAAAACAAACAAAAAAAAACAAACGACAAAAAATGTTCAATGCTGCTCTGCAACAGCGGTCTGTTCATGGTGTCTTCATCTGGTAGTGGTTAGGGACTAATAAAAAGGGGAATTTGAGTGGGCACCTGAGTGTAATCAATAGTTCAAAGTCTGTTTCTTCCATTTGACTCTAAGCTCAGAGAAGGTAGGGGAGGTATTGGCCAAGCATCAGGCAATCAGTGGATTCTTGTTTGGATGGATGGATGGATGGATGGAAATCTGTATGCTACAGGAAGCCATTATGAAAGGAGTAGAAGGACTATAGACAAAAAAGGAACAAGAGGAGTTCCCATCGTGGCTCAGCAGAAACGAATCTGACTAGCATCCATGAGGTCGCAGGTTCAATTCCTGACCTCGCTCAGTGGATTAAGGATCCTGCGTTGCCTTGAGCTGTAGTGTAGGTCGAACACGAGGCTCAGATCCTGTGTTGCTGTGTGGCTGTGGTGTAGGCCGGCAGCTGCAGCTCCCATTCAACCCCTAGCCTGGGAACCTCCATGTGCCGCAGGTGCAGCCCTGGCCCTAAAAAAGACCAAAAAAAAAAAAACCAGAATAAGAAATACATTTATTCAAGATCTTACTAATCAGCCAAAGCTGATTAGTACAAGCTGAGACTAGGCGTATAATTTGGTGAGACAATCAACAGCAGGTAGAAAACGTGAAAAGAGAGAGGGTTAGGATGTGCTAAGAAGGAGTTACTTGGGTTAATCTGTGGCAGTGATAGTTACTAAGAGGGAGAGTGCCTTTTAGGGGCTGCTACCCTAAGCAGATTTTAGTACCGAATGATGGTGCAAGGAGAATTATTTGGTATGCAATCAAAGGATCTGTAATTATCATTTAAGTGTAATTATTAAGTTGCATCCAACCTGAGGTTACTATTTGGAGCTCACCTGCTAAGTTAATGCTTTGCATTTGTTCATAGCACATATGTTGCTATGCTAACCTTGTGTTTTAGGGGTGTAACTGAAAACGCTCATTGGCACATGGGAGTCATTCAGTACCTTTGATACCAGGCTACTTCATTCATTCATTCAGCCATCATTTACTGAACACCTACCACATGCAGGAAAAGTTGAGACTAAGCTAAGCACTGGGGATACAGCAGTGGACGAGACGAAGCTGCTTTCCTCTCTTTTGAATTGTACGGTCTGGTTAAAGAAGCAGGAGAGACGTGCAATTACATGTGGCAAGCTGAGTACTGAGGCGGGTGTAAGGAATCTTGGAAGCCACTCTGAGTTCAATTCCCAAGTATCAGTAAAATTATTTCCTTATATTGTTCTCCTTGAAGGAAGCCTTGTGCTTTAGGAATTAGAGGAAATCCGTCTTCGGAAAGACAAAGCTAATTAATTGGCACATGTTAATTGATGGCCTATGGGCAGGATACTGTACTAGATTCTTGGAAATGAATGAAGAGATTTAGCGGAATCTTTTGGTTTTCTTTTGGCTCCCCAAGGGTTGCATTCATTATGAATCAAACACAACCCATTAAAATAACTTACAGATTAGGTGTCTATGCGACTGCATGACGATTAAAATAACATTAAGCACTCCATATGCTTCAATGATCTTAGGAGAACCAAACACAAATTTATCTCCAGCAATCACTGACTTCATACCAGAGTAAGCATTTAAAGATGGACATTTGCCTTTACCCCTAAAAAGTCCACACTAGGAGCTTTCACTCGAGTCACATGGGTATATACAGGCTCTCTGAAAATATTAAAAAATTTCAACCCAATGTCATACAATGATATATATCACAGGTGATGCTGAAATGACACTGCCTACTTTTTATCATCTCAAATGTCCCCTTTATGGCTGTGGCTATATGCTTAAAGAAACCACATCTTTTACTGTTGACTGGGCATTACTCTGGTAACTCACTATAGAAATTCAGTTTATCTTCCAGTATTCCATCTGTTGGAAGAAATAACCAACCCCCAATATGATTCCTGCGCTGGTGCCAAAAATCACTACCTGAAATGTTTGATTATTATAGGTTTTTGATGATTCTGTTTCTTCTTCAATGACTATATAAGACAGAAGAAGATTCTAATGAAGATCTTGCCTTACTCATTGGCTTCAGATTTTGAAGGTCATTCTGACCAAGTTGAGAGTGAAATATTTATTATGCTTAACTGGTTGGTTGATTTTTCTTGAGGATCAGCAGGAAAGTGGAGACTGTGAAAGAAATTCCATTTGTAACTGCAAGACCTCACTGAGACAAAGCCAGCTGGGGACGCTGAGCAGTTAGATTTTACCAGGCTACAATATTTGTGTTCAGAAGGGAGGGATGTTTTTCTAAGAGAGAAGGAAAAATAAATTTTCTGCACTCAAGTAATTTTCCCAAGTAATGTTCAGAATGAGCAAAAAATGTGAACCTGTCAAAATAGACAAGTTGCCTTTAAAGAAAGGTGTGAGCAAATACAACTAGCAATTACTAACAGAAATTGCCATCACAGCAACAGCTATCAGCTAGGCTGCACAGCACAGGCGGGAAACAAATCCTTAAAACCTCGTTTCCTTTTGTATGGCTACTGAAATGAAAAGAACCAGCTAATCCAATTATTCGATGTCCTTTTCGATTTATTGTGGCTAGGTAGATAACTCAAAAGTTACAATTATGACAAATTTGAATTCAATTGACTGGTACAGAAGAACCATTATTCTTATACAGTATTACAGAAAAGAACTTTTCAGCTTGTCTGAAAAATGTTTGCTCCTTCAAGTCTCTGGAGAAGTTTATGGAGGTCCAGAGTTCTGGTGGGGAGGAGCCTTTGGCTCTATCACCAATAGAGCTACCATATGATCCAACAGTCCCACTCCTGGGCATAGATCCAGAGAAAACCGTAATTTGAAAAGATACATGCACCCCAATGTTTGTTGAAGCACCATTTACAACAGCCAAGACATAGAAGCCACCTACATCTTCATCAACATAGGAATGGATAAAGAAGATGTGGTACATATATACAATGGAATATTACTGAGCCATAAAAAAGAACGAGATAATGCCATCTGCAGCAACATGGATGGACCCAGAAACTATCATAGTAAGTGAAGTTAGTCAGTCAGACAGTGAAAGACAAACACCATATGATATCACCTACATGTGGAATCTGAAAACAAAAGGATACAAATGAATTTATTTGCAGACCAGAACTAGCCTCACAGATCTCCAAGTCAAATGTATGGTTGCCAAGGGGGAAACATGAGAGGGAAGGGACAAATTAGGAATTTGGGACTGACATATATACACTACTATATATAGAATAGATAACTAACAAGGACCTACTGTACAGCACAGGGAACTCTGCTCAATATCCTATAACAACCTAGATGGGAAAAGAATCTGAAAAAGAGAGGATATGTATGGTATAACTGATTCACCTTGCTGTACACCTGAAACTAACACAATGTTGTAAATCGCCTACGCTCCAATAAAAATGTTTTAAAAAGATTCTTAAAGTCTGGCAAATGCTTTGAACCTTGTGTTTCATGATTTATATAATAGAAAGAATGATATTGACCTTTCTCACTTACAAGTTAAGGGATTACAGCTTGGTTTTTGTTTTTGTTTTTTTTGGATAACTGTCTTTAAAGAGGAAGTCATTTTTTTAAAAGTGTAAGCTCTCGTCTCCCGCATATTATGACAAAGACCTCAAACTGAAAGAAATTGGCCCACATCACACTTCAATGATATAAGTCAAAACATAGGGTCTTAAACCAATGGTGAAAAACCAGCTTGCTTTTTCTATCAATCTTACATAATCCGGAAAGTTGGTCTTCTTATCTTCCTAATCCTTCTGAGATGTGAAGGACGTGAGTAATGGCTTGGAAAAAAAAATGAATGACAGATCTTCACCATCACATTAATACCTTCTAAATCAATGAACGAAAAACATTCCATAGTGTGATTTTTGAAAAATTAAATGTAAAACGAACATTATAATCTTAAACATTCTTCTTGTTTCCATTAGCCGTGTACTTTTGCTAATTTTGATGCATGTCTGGAGCACTCATGTCTAAACAAAGGTATCACGAAGGTTATTAAACCACCATTGGTCAGGGGAAATAAAATTTAACTGGATTTCCAATTTAATTTGCAAAAGGAAATCACTGTTTGAACCCACTCCTTTAGGAGAAATAAGTTAGCCTTCCCTGAAAATCCCGTGGGTTGCAAATAAGTGCTGGCAGCCTCATAGTCTTTCTTTAATCCACCTGTATATTTTGTTTAAATATCTACACCTTGTCTAGCGAGGCAAGCCTATGATTTGGAGTGCCCTTCCCAGAAGTACTCTGTGGAATACATTTTATTTGAATGCCACTCTGTCTATGGAAGATAATTTTCACGTTTAGCATACATGATTCGAAATTTATTTTATTTAGAGGAGTTACATACGGAAAACACGCTCACGTTAGTATTCACCTAACAAACATATCACTAGGAAGAATAATTTCTGCACCAAACACCATCTTACAGAGTCCAAAGGCCCAACAGAAACACACTTGGGGAGTTCTGCTCCCTTTCAAAAATATACCCTGTGTTGTCTTTCCAGAAGGCTATTATCTCTACTACTCATTCACTGGAGGTGTTAGAGCTGGTAAATGGAGAGCGGGTGACCCAAACGACATGGTTGCTGGGCTGGTATACGTCCTTTCCCCTCCTTCCCCCGATTCCCATCACGGCTGTCTCTGCTGCACACTGAGTAAATAAGAGCTTGGGGAAGGTCCTTAGAAGCAGTATAACCCTCAGATCCCACCCTTTTAGATGCTCCATGCTCCTGTACAATTGGCACTTGCGGATGCGGAATAATGAGCTGCTCTGTACCTCTTCGGTAAATCTAAACTGTGATTGTCTTTCTTTACAGAGAGAACTATGACTAAGGGTGGCTCTAGCTTTCTAAGCTCTAATGGGGAGTCCACTTGGCACTTCGGTGCTCCAGTGGGGATGAATGAAGTCTGCTGATGCTACTGCTGCCGCATCTCCTCGTTGTATTAGATGTTGTCTATACCGGGGCATCTAGGAGGCAGCAGGGCTCTGTTGGGAGATTTTCCTTATTCCTCACACAGTCTTCTGTTTCCACTGATAATATTAGATAGTTTAACTGATCTGCCTATGATTACTTTAGTAAAAATAAATGAGAGGGGAAAAGAATTGCTGGAGCAGGTGAAGTGAAGGTATAGGAATAGATGACTATTTCTTTATTCAGTTTCACAGGCACTTGGCCATTTTCATGGGTTTCATTCTATAGGAATGGTTTCATTGTACTTGATTTGATAATTGGGATATAATGAGAAAGCGCATCAAGCTGTGAAAATGTTCATGACAAAATCTCTCTCACTACACGTGATTTCTTTCAACGTGATGCACATTTCACCAGGCGATTCCAACCTTCATCACCGTAGTCTTTGGGAAAAAGAAAACACAAAAATCCTCAATAAAAAAAATTCTAACTTGCAAGTTAACCAAGTTTTGCTTCTCTTTGGAGGAGGTAGGATAAAAATGCAAGCCAACAAAGCTTCAGTATAAGAAATGAGGAAATTTGCATTTACATAAAGCCTCATCCAAGACCATGTGATAAATACAAAAAATTCCACATTAGTAAAGTTGAAATTCATGAGGTCCTAATGACATTCCTGATTTCTAGAGGCCTGGCATTGAATGATTTGCTTCCTGAGCATTGACAAAAATCAGATCCATTGTTCCTTTAATTTTATTATTTTTTCCTATAAAACGGTTTCTTTTTACACAAGAGTACAGCGATAGGCAATGACAAGTACAATAAAATTGAAAATGTTCCCAGTTAACAATGAATGATTAAACTGTCTCAGTAGCAGTCAATACGGTTCCATATTCTCGCTGAATTAAAAGAGGGCTTTGGACTATGCTTGAATCATGATTTTAATATATACATTGTTCGGCCTGAGAAAATTAGCTTACTAAATAATGCTTTCTAAAAAGCATTATCCAAAAATAAATTGCAGCAATCAGCAAGCCACAGACTGAATCCATGTCCAGGAAATTTCCATTTTTAGATAGAAGAAGGCAGGTATCCACGATAGAGGAAGAAAATGTCATTCAGGTAAAAATGGCACATCTGATGAAAGGGACATTTTGATTCTGTTCAAAAGTTGCTCCTGAACCCCAAAAGCAGCAAGGGCCTCTTCAGTTTTCCATTTGCTAATTGTTTCTAATCTACTCAGTAATTAAAACAAAAACAAAAACAAGGTGTCCTAATGAAGAATCATTAAGAAGGAGGGAATGGCTTAGTTAGCGCCCATTCTCTCGAGGCCCAGAGAAGGCCGGGGCTGCGGGGCAGACACTCTGTCAGTCACTGAGTCCTTGCTGGGTGCCATCATCAGGCAGCTGACAGACATGATAGTTGGAGGGTCCCTTTGCTCCAGAAGGCTCTTGACTTTCACATTTTTTTTTTAATCATCTGCTCCAAAGCCTTCTTTAGGCTTTCTAAACTACCTATTCTTTCTAAGGAGCTCCAGTTTGGACAGGACCAGCTTCTCTCCCATTTCTGAGAGCCAGAGTCTGGACTAATGGAAAGAAAAAAAAAAATCAGCAAGTTTATTCAAGAGAAGAGAGCACCTCAACGATGTTTCTCTTGGAATTCTGTATGGGGTAATGTAATGTTCAGGGCAGAAGTTTAACTTCCTAAATGTGAATGTTTTCATTAATTTATTTTTTAAAATTATAGCTGCTTTGCAATGTTGTGCCAATTTCTGCTGTACAGCAAAGCAACTCAGTCATACACATCCTTTATCTTCCATCATGGTCTATCCCAAGAGATCGGATATAGTTCCCTGTGCTGTACAGTAGGACCTCATTGCTTATTCATCCTAAATGGAATTAATAGGTTGCACCTACTAACCTCAAACTCCCTGTTCATCCCACTCGCTCTCCTTTCCCCCTTGGCAACCACAAGTCTGTTCTCTATGTTGTGTGACTCTGCTTCTGTTTTGTAGATAGGTTCATTTGTGCCATATTTTAGATTCCATTTATAAGCGATATCATATGGTATTTGTCTTTCTCTTTCTGAATTACTTCACTTAGTATGAGAATCTCTAGTTGTATCCATGTTGCTGCAAATGGCATGATTTTGTTCTTTTTTATGGCTGAGTAGTATTCCATTGTGTATATGTACCACATCTTCTTTTTCCATCCCTCTGTCAATGGACATCTAGGTTGTTTCCATGACTTGCCTATTGTGAACAATGTTGCAATGAACACAGGGGTGTATGTATCTTTTTCAAGGTAAGTTTTTTCCACATATATGTCCAAGAGTGGGATTGCTGGATCCTATGGTAGTTCTATGTTTAGTTTGTTGAGGAACCTCCATACTGTTCTCCATAGCGGTTGGATCCATTTACATTCCCACCAACAGTGCAGGAAGGTTCCCTTTTCTCCACACCCTCTCCAGCATTTGTTATTTGTAGACTTATTAATGATGGTGATTCTGACTGGTGTGAGGTGGTACCTCACTGTAGTTTTGATTTACATTTCTCTAATAATTAGTGATGTTGGGCATCTTTTCATGTGCCTACTGGCCATGTGTATATCTTCTTTGGAGAAATATTTATTTAGGTCAGCCCATTTTTCTTTTCTTTTCTTTCTTTCTGCTTTTTAGGGCTGCCTGCGGCATATGGAAGTTCCCAGGCTAGGGGTCGAATTGGAGCTGTAGCCTTGGTCTATGCCACAGCCACAGCAATGCAAATCCAAGCCACATCTGTGACCTACACCACAGCTCACAGCAATGCCAGATCCTGAACCCACTGAGTGAGGTCAGGGACTGAATGTGCATCCTCATGGATCCTAGATGGGTTCATTACCACTGAACCATGGTGGGAACGCCCTGCCCATTTTTCAATTGGGTTGTTTGGTTTTTTTGTTTTTTGGTTGTTGAGCTGCATGAGTTATAAATATACATATTTATATTTATACAGATATAAATCTAAATCCCGAAATTTATATGGAACCATAAAAGACCCAGAATTGTCAAAACAATCCTGAAGAGAAAAAAACAGGCAAGAGGTACAACCCTTCCAGGCTTCAGACATTACTACAATGCTACAATAATCAAAACAGTGTGGTATTGGTACAAAAACAGACATATGGGTCAATGGGACTGAATCGAGAGCCCAGAAATAAACCCAATAGCTATGGTCAAAGCTTCAACAGAGGAGCTTTGACAAAGGAGGCAAGAATATAAAATGGAAAAAGACAGTCTCTTCAGCAAG
Source organism: Sus scrofa (assembly GCF_054392235.1). Lineage (NCBI taxonomy): Eukaryota > Metazoa > Chordata > Mammalia > Artiodactyla > Suidae > Sus > Sus scrofa. The sequence goes on from NC_139401.1 coordinate 123,698,737, forward strand.
TGGTGCTGGGAAAACTGGACAACTGCATGAAAATCAATGAAACTAGAACACCACCCCACATCATGCACAAAAATAAACTCAAAATGGCTTAAAGACTTTAATGTAAGACATAATACCATAAAACTCCTAGAAGAGAACATAGGAAACCACAAAAACAAAATGAAAAGACAATCTACAGAATGGAAGAAAATGTTTGCAAATGATACAACCAGGCTTAATCTCCAAAATAGCTTCCTAATTATACTTTGCTTAGGTGGATATTAAAACGTTGTGTATTTTCTGAGCTTCCTTTGATAGGGAGGAAGAACTGGGAAGTTTAAGGCTGAGATGGCCTGGAATTTAAAATTTTCTACATGTACAAACCACAAGTTCCCATGTCTTAACTGCTTCTAATCAATCCTAAGCATAATTGCTCATCAGAATCCATAAAGTAGTTAACATGAACCTTGATTATTTCTACACAGATAGTTGAAAGTTGACTAATGCGTCGGAAGAACAAAATCTACACAGCAGCTGATGCCTCTCCTGAAAGAGCACACAGGAAACCCACACCAGAAACCCGGAGAGCCATCTCCAAGCTCAGGCCCTGTGTAGAGACATCCATTAAAATCTCGAGAATGGCAATAGGTGAGCTACATTTGCATTCTGTATCTCGTCTCACATGAGTCATCCTCAACTACTTTCCCTCGCTCTCCAACATGTAGCATCTAGTAAATGAAGAGACGTATGGCCGTGGATGACCTTAGCCACAGGCAGGAAAATCAACCAGCAACCAGCACATATTTCATTTATTAAAAGACATACTGGCAAACCATCTACAATCCAAATTTGTATCAGAAATAAGGTAGAGCAGATGTGGGAGTGGGGGGGAGGCCCGCACCCGTTCTGTTCTATATTTTCAATGCTTTATGCTTCACCACGTCGTTGCAGCTGAAACTTGAGTTATTTTAAAGTCACGGTGGGGAAGCCCTACAGAAAGCCCCACAGCACCTTCTGTGACTCACCTGTCTCTTTGGTATTCTTTATCATTTGATCCTCTACTAGCCCCACTTACGTTGCTTTTAGCAAGCACCCTCCCCCCACCCCAAGGCTGCTCTTACAAACAGGCAGCTGCTGCAAGGGTGTCTTCTTAAAAGGCTCCATAAATGAATAAGTAAAGACCATGGCTGTTCCAGTGGCCTGTTTTGGCTCCATGATCCACTCCCAGCTGGCAAACTCCCCAGAAAGTAACCACTAGAAGAACAATCTGTTTGACGTGAGGCTCCCTATTCAGCTTAGGAGGAAGCTTCAGCCATCACAATCTCTTGAGGACAATAATGTGAAAGCCCCCCTTTCTTTATTGTTATTATTATTGTCGTTTTGGCCAGGGCCCTCAGGAAGCTCAGTTATTCCAAATTGCTGATTCTGAAATGTTATATTCGATACATGTACAGGCTTTGAAAAGACATAACATTCCTTTGATTCAGTGAAATATCTCATTGAAGATATTTTAGGAGAAAATACTCAGAAAAGCAAGCCATCGAGTTCAGCCGAGAAAAGGAAGTTGTTCCAAGAGAGATTAGCTGCTCATTAATCCTCAACCACTAATCTGAGGTTGCGTGTGTGTGTGTGTGTGTGTGTGTGAGAGAGAGAGAGAGAGAGAGAGAGAGAGAGAGAAGAAATTAATAAAAAAGTAATTGAAGAAAAAAATTTCCACAGATGACTGGCTATAGAACATAGGCTCTAAACTGAGAATGCCTCAGTTTCCCACAGGGTGCCAAGAAAAATTTTATCTCCTTTTTAAAAGCAGTGGCAAGAGGACCCAGGAACAGAGAAAGAGATGAAAACCCTGAACTTCTCTCTACAAATAGCCAACAACGGTCGGGCTCCAAGAAGTCAGGAACCGGTAACTAGTTTGGCTCTGAGAAGTCCAAAGAAACCAAAGTTCTACTTTCTTCCCCGCTGCCTTGGTTCTGCTTAAGTCCTGTGTTTAAATTCAGCTGTTCACTGACCTCAACACTCAAGGATACACTGGGCCCAGCGAGCTCCCTGGAAAGGCCCAGCCAAGATCTCTGTTGGTACGAAAGGGGTTCTCGGTGCCCTAGGGTGTGTTCCCTTGGCCCCTTCCCTCCTTAACCCTTCCAGCCCTGGGGAGTATTCTCTAGGTCAGAGTTTGCAGACATCACCCCAAGGCAAGATCCAGGCTTTACTGAAGCCTAAAATGCCTCCATTCAGAACTAACCTGAAGGGACAAAGCTGGGCTGGGCGGCTGCTTCTCCCTGGTCCTGTGAAGCCGGGGAACCTATGTCCGTTCTCTTTCAAGTAGCATGTTACTATGGCGTTCAGTTCAAGCCAAGGCTCTTATGGTTTCAAATTATTTTTGATCCGACTATGTAATTAAGACAGGTTCACCTCTGTGCATCAACAGCCATTATACTTCATTGCAATTGTTCCTACTTGGCTTGAGGGCATAGTCGGTGAGCAAGACCAGTGCATCTTAAGACAGAGGGCAAATAATTCTGGAAGACTTCAGAAACTCTTAGAATCTATGTATCTACAATGTGCCCTTCTGGCTGGGCCTTGGGAAAGGTCTTAAGCACCTAGCATCCTAGAGTTATTCAGACGTGAATTCCGAGCAAAGGGCCACTATTCAAAGCGGTCCATTCCTGTTTACAAAGACGATGCAGATTATTTTGTGGTAGATGGGTGTTTCAGTATTCTGTAAGTGCTCATTAAATGCAGGCAGTTTAGCTGAGCTGTAATGGCACTTAATTCTGGAAAGTAAAGCAAAAGTGTGTGCCTGACCACTTTTCTCAATAGGCACTAGGATAAAACAGAGCATCAAAAGGTGCTATTTTTAGACAAAACAAGCAATCTACCGTGAAGAAAGAAAAAAAAGCAAGGAGCAATAACACCACTAACTAAAATGAGGGCTGCTACACAACCGGGGACACAACATCATCAGTTTCCCAGGTGATCAAGTACAGAGGAACCCCATTCCAGGTATACAAACGGGGAATCTCCCTCTCATTCTCTCTGTACACCCCCCCGACACACACACGGGAATCCTACTGAGAAGAGGATTAGATGACACATGACAACTTAAAGGCTGGCTATAGGTAGATCATGGGCTATTCTCACTGGCACTCTTTAGCCAGTGTCCTTTTATTTTAACATATATCCTGTCTCTAGAAGTTTCGATAGGGAGTTTTGGTTCTTTGCTTTAATTTAATTCCCTGGCATTTCCACTGTATTTCTTTTCTTTTCTTTTGCTTTTTAGGATGGCAGGTATGGCATATGGAGGTTCCCAAGCTAGGAGTCGAATCAGAGCTACAGCCGCTGGCCTACACCACAGCCACAGCAACGCCAGATCCAAGCCGTGTCTGCAGCCTACACCACAGCTCACGGCAATGCCGGATCCTTAACCCACTGAGCGAGGCCAGGGATCGAACCTGCATCCTCATGGATCCTAGTTGGGTTCGCTACTGCTGAGCCACAATGGGAACTCCCTACACTGTATTTCTTAACCTGACCATCCACATTTTCAAATCAAAATGTTCAAATGCTGAATGACTGCAGTCCAGCCTCCCTAAACTTCCCAAGAAGAGCCTGAGTGCTCATCTCAGGTACCTCATAAACAGCATCAATACAAATCCAGTATCTGAGAGTTTTTTCCCCCAAGTATGATACACGGCCTATTTGCATTTCTGAGAGAAAAAAAAATGTGTTTTTATTGTTAGAATCTAGTCATATTCCATTTTCTGCTAATGAGAAAATTGGTGAGAAAGCTACACGCTCCTAAGCTATGACCTAAAAAATGTGTAGAAAGAGAATATCTGAATAATAAACGTTAGTAAAAAGCACTTAAATTAAGTGGAAAAGTTGGGACATGCCAAAATGTACTAGAATGAAAGTTGGTTGGGAGTTTCCTGGTGGCCTAGTGGTTAAGGATCTGCCATTGTCATTGCTATGGTGTGGGTTCGATCCCTGGCCTGGGAAATTGCATGTGCCATGACTTTGGCAAAACAAAACAAAACAAACCCAAAACAGGACTGGTTTGGAATCAGAAGAGTTGAGTTCAACTTCCAATTCTGCCACTTATTAACTGTGTGTCCTCTGACAAATCACTTGTCTCTCTGAACAGCAGTGTCATCATCTACGATGATGTAATAAACCCTTGGCCATCTAGCAAGGTGGCTGCAGGAATCAAACAAGGAAATGGACACAGAAACACTACACATTTGAAAGTGTTAGACATATAGGGGAGGGGGGTGGACTGGGAGTTTGGGGTTCGTAGATGCAAGCTGTTGCCTTTGGAGTGGATAAGCAATGAGATCCTGCTGCATCACACAGGAACCTCTATCTAGTCACGTGTGATGGAACAGGATGGAGGATAATGTGAGGAAAAGAATGTATATATCCGTGTGTGACCGGGTCACTTTGCTGTACAGTAGAAAATTGACAGAACACTGTAAGTCAACTCCAATGAAGAAAAATTAAAACAATAGTGTTAGGCGCATTATCGAGTACTATTATTATACATAAGTGGGATACATAATTTGTGAGGCAAAACCCGTTATGAACTATTCCACTTCCTCGCACTTTTCCAAGGATGCAAGCGTCCTGATCTAGACATGCAGATTGCATATATTTAGGCATTTAGGTGTTTCACAAAAACAACACTGAAGAAACAGAAAACAACCTCGAAAGACCATTACTGTTCAGCCATTCAAATAATGATACAGACGAATCTTAATATATGAGGGAATCTCTGTGGTAAGAAAAGGTTTCAAATATGATATGTACAGAGAATTATATACATATGTGTATTATATTTAGAAGGAGAGAGAAAGAGAAGAAAGAGAGAGAGAGAGAGAGAAACAAACAGCCACGATAAGGATCTAGAATAGAATGTTTAACATTGGTTGTCTCTGGTTAGGGAGATTTTTTAAATGGATACTTTTTTGTATTTTCCAATTTTTCTACAAGCGCACATTCCATTGATACACAGAAAATTAAAATGCACAAAAGCAGTATTCCTTTAGAGATAGGGTGGGGGAGAGAGAGGGCTGGACAAAGAGCGAGGGGGAGGGAGCAGCCCAATTAGAAGGTTCGAATTCTGTTGCCCCTATGAGAGGTACAAGGACACGTCAACAATGACTGAAGACACTTATCAGGGCTGAACTTCTTACGAGCAGACCAGCGGAATGTTCACGAAGCACTGGACTGGTGGGGTAGACTCCGGTGAAGTGGCTTTGAAATCGACTTCGGATCGACCTTTGCCATGCGGTGGTTGCCTGTGCCCTCTGTGTGGGAAACCCTGCCCTGCGCTCCCTTCAGTAAGCATACAGATAGAGTGCAGACCAGGGTCTCCCAACAGCAGCCGAGTCAACAATCCACGTGAGGTCTCCTCTCTTCGGGTGGGATTCTAGGTGGGCAATGGATGGCGCGCTGAGTCCCCTTTTTCCTTTGGCATTGTCCCGCCGCAGTGACGAGTACAGGCTGATGAGGGCAGACGGCGACCTTGCGGATCTGTGTGCCCCCTGTGATAACGGTCCTTTCGGACTCCATAGAAATCGTATTCAGTCAGTCTCCGCAAAAAGGCAAAATATGACAACACATGACGAGATCCTCAGAGTCTTTCAAGAACTACAGGCGGAAGTGTGCGTGTCGCCATGTGATGGGAATGGCAGGTAATAAGGGCGAACCTTTACTAACCCCGTGTAAATGGCTGTCCTCTCCTTTAACCCTCTTAAGGACCCCCCCAGGAGGTCTATACTCCTATCACCCCCACTTCAGACATGAGGAAACTACGAGACAGAGAGATCAATCCTTTATCCCATATCGCAAACCTTATAAGCAGATGAGCTGGGTTTCTAATCCATGTAGCTGGACCGAGCCCTCCCGCTTAACCACTGCGGGCAACCTGGAGGCAAATATTAAGGATCATTTATTAGTGACGCAGGAGCCTGCTTCAATCCAGGACATCAAACAGCTGTTGCCACAGGGTGAGAAGGAGGGTTATTCGGTCCTAGTTCACAGACAGAGACCGTGACTCCATCGTTGGCAATCTTGAGTCTGAAGAGCCATTAGTAAGAGACGAATGTAGGGTTACGGTAGCCAGCTGGACACACAGCTCAAGAGGCAAGCTGTTTGTGTGTGAACGGTACCCGGAGCCTGGGAATAGATTTAATAATCTGAGACGATGGCAGAAAAGAAGGCTGGAAGCTCAGGGCAGGGAGGGCACTAGCATTTAAGGGCAGACGGAGGAAAGAGAGGACTCTCGGTCGCCCCTGTCCAGTGCTGCAGGAAGGAGCAATAAGGTAAGGACCCAAGGCAACCGTGGGCTTTGTTTGGTGGTCACTGGTGACCTTAGCAACAGGAGTTCAAGGGTAGTAATAAGGGCAGAAGATAAAGTAAAAAGGGTTGAGGAATTAAGTCGATTATAAAAATAGACCAAGTAAAGATAAAGTCGGCTCTGGGCTATCAAGGGAAAGACACAGTTTGAGAGGGAAACAGAATTCCGGGAGTGACTTCTTAGGCTGGGAGTCCTGAAATGGTCTGTATACCAATGGGAAAAAGCTAGGAGTCAAGGTGACATTAAAATACGGATGCGGGAAAGAATAATTGATGGATCTAGGTCTACCAGCTTTGGGAAATGATACGATCAAGGGAAAGATAGAGGGCTTAGCCCTAAAAAGGAAGCAAAGGCCTTCTTTGGGGAGACGGAGGCTGAACTGAATGACCTGTAAGATCCTTCACAGTATTAATACCCTTTGATGAAAGACGACAAAAATCTCAGGGCGACTGCAGTGAGTTTTGGACGACGAGGAAGGAGATGGACACCTACGGACCGAGGCTTGTTCTATCCGGCACAGGACAGGTTAACGTTAAAGGGGTCCAGTCGACTTCAGACAACTACCAACAACCCCTTCGCCTGATGCTAAACCTAGACTTTTTTCAACAAGGAGGTCTCTCTCTCTTTTCCGGTCTTCTTTTAAAAGCTGAGAACGGAATGGGGTACCCCCACAGCAAAGCGACAGGCAAGAGGCGATGTACATGTACCTTAACGAGAATATATTGGCAATGTGTTACTTTAAGAATGTGGATTGGGGCTTCCTCCCCCACCCCTGGCCCCACGCTGCCCTCACTACCTCTAGATTCCTCCTCCTCCTTCTCCCTAAAATACCTTTAGGATTTCTCCTGTGTGCATAACAAATAACAGCATGATGTACATTTCAGCACTTCTTCAAAGAGGTTTCCAGGTGCTGGATACAAGCAGTAGAAGATCTTGCGTTTTTTCCTTTAGATCTAAATAGTCTGAATCTCAGTATTGCTCATGGGAACTGTTTCAAAGGCTGAAGTGTCAGAATCAGAAAGGAAAGAAATGTGTGGGTGGCAAGTTGCTACATGCAAACCTGTCATATTCTTCTTTCATTTTCAGACCTGAATATGCATGGATGTAGAAATTATAGCCTATTCCAAAGTTGTTATTGTCAGCATCAAATATAACAAAAAAATGTCAAGAAGATAAGACTGGTATATTTAAGTGAAAATGTTCAACAGATTTGATCTTTAACTCAAATAGCTCTATCTGTTAATGAGCCCTTTCATTCCCTTTGAATATACTTTAAGAGAAGGTTCCGGGGCAAAGTACAGAGTAAAATCTCCTTGATTCAAATTTCTCTACTTTGAAATTTACAGTAACTTAAAACCAGAATGGGGAGAAACTTATTTTTGTTTAGTGATCCATTTAGACAGGAGTACAAAATAATGACACAGAAGAAGAAACTTTAAAAATACTTGTTAATGAGACTTCAAAAATGCACGCATAACGATGCTCAGCACAGCACTGTTTTATAACAACAATAAAAAAAGCAAACACTCTAACATTCCTCAGTAGAGGACTGGATAAACAAGTTATGGTCCACAGATACAACAGAATATCATCCGCCTTCTTTTCAAATGAGGATGCGGATGTGCATCTACTGACATGAATATGGGCACAAGATCTAAGTGAAAAAAAGCAAGTTACAGAACAGCACATACAGAATTATCACATTTATGCACCATGAAGTACACACATACATTCATCCATAAAGAGGAAAACTGGATAAGACACTGAAATCTCTGAGTGGTGCGTTTGTGGTGATGTTTAACGTCCTTTCAACTTCATATAAAATAAAAAATAGAAGTAAAAAAGTGCCTGTGAACAAACTTTCCTGGAGTCCTCCAAGGAGTTTAATTCACAGGTAAATCATTGAGACATTAATTATACGTCATTTCATTAAATCAGGTCATCTCAGGACCCTTACCAAAAAAGGAATACGCATAGTTTGAGTTAATCGAGGGAACAGGTGTTATTGCAGCTCTTTAAAAAATACTTTATAAGACTGACCCACTTCATAATTCTTTTTTAGCAGTGAGTGGGTTTGTGTGTGTGTGTGTGTGTGTGTGTGTGTGTGTGTGGATTGAATAGCAAGTCTTACAGTTCTTTAGCTGTGGCACACACATACACACACACCCCACCACCACCACCACCACCACCACCAACCACCACCACCATCACTTCCATTATTAATCTACTTCATCATAAAGGATATTAGAAGGTGTTAAAATTGATTACATAACAGTGGAAATAAATGTATACTTAACTCACAGTGTACCCCAGCAAACCGAATCAAGTGAGAAAGGAATCAATGGTTGGACTATGGGAGTTCAATATAAATTAGGCTGAGTGACATCTCCACTTCGCATAGTGGCATACTCTTAAGCAAGAAAATAGCTATATTTGCCAGGTTTTTTTTAAAGAAATAAATCAATCAGCATTTCTACATAATGGAGTAGAATAAAATTATGAATCTTAAAAACACAGTCAATATTTATCAATATATTTTCCGCATGCAGAACTTGGATATTTATCCATCACACTGATTTGCATTTGAGCATCACTCTTGGAAGTTGTTTCAAGCGCGAACTAATTAATCAATTAATTAAATATTTCAATATACATTTATCGAGCACCCACGGTATGCCAGGCACGGTTCACGGCACTGAATAGATCACTGAACAAAATAAAGACCCTGCCCTCAAGGAGCTGACATTCTAGTAGAGGGAGACAATTAAAAAACACATACATATTCATTCATTCAACAGAAACAGTGAACAAAAATAAATCCTGCCTGCAAATAATTTATATTCTAGTATATAAATACAAACAGATAAACATTTTATTCAACAAATATACATTCAACATATTTCATCATGATTTGACCTATTTACATGTGCTATATAAATTATGGACAGTGGGAGATGGAGAATAAGGGAGACAAAGTGCTATTTGAAATTGGGGGAAGCTTCTTTGATAAGGTGATGTTAGAACAGGGACCTGAAGGTAGTGAGAGGGTGAGCAGAGGGGCTATGTGGGGAAGAGAAGCCCAGTCAGCTCGGATCTGGCATGGCTGTGGCGCAGGCCAGTGGCTACAGCTCTGATTTGACCCCTAGCCTGGGAACCTCCATATGCTGAGGGTACAGGTCTTAAAAAAAAAAAAGAAGAAGAAGCAGCAGCAGCAGCAGCAGCAGCAGCAGCCCAGTCCGAAGGAACAGCCAGCACGAAGACTCTAAAGCAGCAGAGGCTTGTCAGGATGTGATTAAGGAACAGCATGGGAGCCAATGTGACTTGAGCATAGTGAGTGAGAAGCCAATGAGTACGAGGAGGGTTGCAGTCAGAGGGCTGGGGGACCATGTCCCAGAGGGCCTGACAGGCCATACTAAGGACTCTGAAGTACCCTGAGGAAGCCATTGGAGGAATCTGAACAGAGGAGTCATTACATGATCTGACTTACGTTTAAAAAGGATGACTGTGTGGGGGAGAAGGTGGGAGACACGGGAGATAAGGAGGAAGACTAACCAAGGGACTGTTGCCAGAATCGAGGTCTGAGAGGGTGGACCTAGAGAGCAGAAATGGAGGAGATGAGAACTGGCTTGGTTCTCACGTTGCTTCTATTTTGAAGGAAAAGCTAAGAGTTGCTGATGCATTGGGTGCATGATGTCAGAAAAGATACAAGATAACTCCAAGGACCTTGACCTAAGCAACTGGAAGGATGCGGTTGCCAGTTATTGAGATGGAGAAGACTGTGAGGTAGAGAAATGCGGGGAAAGGATATGAAGATGTCTCTTTGGACAAGTTATCGGAAGGATGCTAACTAGGCATCACAACAGAGATGTCGAGGAAGCAATCGTAAATAGGATTCTTTTTTTTTTTTAATTTTACGGTCACACCCATGGTATATGGAAGTTCCTGGGCCAGGGATGGAATCTGAGCCACAAGTGTCTTCAGCAACTTCAGATACTTTAACCTACTGCGCCAGGCCAGGGATGCAGCCCACACCTCCGCAGTGACCTGAGCCGCCGCAGCCCAATTCTTGACCCTCTACAACATGGCGGGGACTCCTGACTCTGAATTTTAGATAAGAGGTCCAGGCTGAAGAATCACCCATATATAGATAGTATTTGAAAGCCATCAGAGACTTACATCAAGAGAGTAAATACAGATCGAGAAAAGAAGGTCCCATAACTGAGTCATGAAGCCCAGCAAAGTCTAAAGGTGAAGCAGATATGAAAGAACCAATGGCAACGAGATCCTGCTATACAGCACAGAGAACTATATCTAGTGACTTGCGATGGAGCATGATGGGGGATAATGTGAGAAAAAGAACATATATATATATGATAGACACACACACACATATATGACTGGGTCACTTTGCTGTACAGCAGAAATGGACAGAACATTGTAAATCAACCATAATAGCAAAAATAAAAATCTTATAAAAAAGAAAGAAAGAACGGACAAAGGAAACTTGGAAGGATCAGCCCATGAGGGGGGAGAAAAGCCAAGAAAGGGTGGTGTCCTGGAGGCCAGGTGAAGAAAGTCTTTTCGGGAAGAAGCAGTGGTCAACTGCAACCACCACCACTGTTAGGTCAAATAAGAGGGAGCTCGGAGACTGGACGCTAGCTCTGGGAATGCAGAGGTAACTGGTGATTTTGAAGAGTAACTGGGTGGAACGATGGGTGGAGTGGTGAAAGCCAGACTGGACTAGGTTTAAGGGAGAAGGGGAGAAGGTGAGAGGAAGATGCACATACAGTTCTTTGAGGGCTTGTGCTGTTAACAGAAAACTAATAAATGGGTTGGTAGCTGGTGAGGGATTTAAATGGGAAAAATATGAGTACGTCTGTATGTTGATGGAGGTTAGAGAGGGAAATACGATGACACAGGAAGGCGGGGTGATCACTTCCGGAGTGATCATCTTGAGTAAGAGATACGGGGTTGAATCCAGTGGAAAATGCTAAGGGCTGGCCTTAGACGAGAGCAAGGAAAAGTGACTCAGAGTAACAGGAGGAAAAAGGCAGAATATGAAGACCAGACACAAGTGGGTAAGAGAAGGTGGTGGAGGTACAAGAGAATTTTATTCTATTTTCTCTATGATACAAGAATCTTAGCCTGAAGAAGGGGAGGAGACGGGATTTCAGGAGAAACAATCAAGTAGGTTGGTATAAAAGTAATTCAAGCAGGGAAATTCTAATAATCCTAATACTAATAAGGAGGAGGTGGAGGAAGAGGGCTTTATATATGCTAATATATTTAAATCTCTCGATTCAGTTTTTCTGTTACTACCCCATATCACAGATGAGAAAACAAAGTCAAGTCAGCAATTTCATCTGTGTGTTAGGCTTACTGGGCAGCACTGATGGTCCACTAATGGTCAATATTTAAAGTGAAATCAGCGGGACTGTGTTTTCCTCCGGCAGCACTTGTGCAGATGTTGAATTGGCAAAGACGTGAATTGAACTAGGGTGGAGGTGTTGCCAGCTGATTAGCAATGGGGGGGAGGGAAAGCTGAATTTAATCGATTGCGTATGAAAGGGTAATTATTGTGATGGACTGTGTCACCTAAGCCAGGGAAGGAGATAAGTGAGGATGGGGCCTAGAAGGAACGAACTGTGTAGGCAGAAGGTGATAGTCCAAGAATGGGATGCTTGAAATTGAGATGTGGGTCAAGGTCACTTTCAAGGACAGTCAAACATTCTCCTTAGGAGTGGATGGCTGAGGTAGGATGGACAAGATCACTGGAGAAGTTCAAGGAACTGAGAGGTCAGAGCACCTGAGAATCATCCACATGGATACTGAAGTCATCAAGATGACAGCAGGCGTCACGTGGGAGGGCGTGACAATGATCTAGGACATCAAACTGTTGAGGAGCCATGGATAGCAGTGTTGGAGAGAATGATAAACACAAGAAAGACTCCCCTTATCTCCCTCTTGCAATCCAGGGAACTAAAAAGGGGTGTCCAGTCCAAGGTAAACTAATAGCGGAGAACAAACAATCGGGAGTTCTCACGGTTATAGCTCCGAAGACCAGCTCAAACCCTTGCACTTTCCCAGGTAATCAGTTCACTGTTCCTATCAATTTAGTACATGCCAACTACTGCTGCGATGAGCCTGTTAATTCCAATGGATACTCTCTCAGGCCCTCTTGTCCCAGCGAAGCAAGCTGGACTTCGTATGATGCAAAGCTAGAGCTCAGGTGTGGCGACAGCTCCAATCAGAAATGGTGTTAGATATACATATTTTTCAAAAGCCCTAGTCACCTAGTCCAACGAATGCGATTTGCTCTACTCAAGGCAGAGGATAAATGAAATCTAAATCTTTCTTAAATTTGAACCACTCATGATATGGTTATGAAAATCTCGAGAAATTCTAGTAGTCACCTATGTTTTAAACAACACTGTATACCACATGCAACAATCATTCTATGAAAGAAAAATTCTTATGATTTTTATACCTATCTTATTATTTAATTATTTTCACATTGAGGCCATTCTGACCATCCCATCTGCATCTTAGTGATAATATCACATATTCAATCAACAAACCAAAGGAAGTGAAAGACTGTCTAAAGGAACACTGTTTTGCTTTTTTGTCCTCTATAAAGGTAACATGATAAAATTAATTTTAGAAACTTTCACTAAGGCATAAAAATAAAAATAAGAATACGATTCTACTCTGCAGTAATAACCATTTTGAATCTCTTGGGGTATGTGCTCCTTTTCTAGGGAATAAGAGCCAAGAGATGGGGCCTGAGTTCTCTGAAAGGTTTTAGTTTTGTTCTTGTACCCTCTCAATCTTTGCCATTTTGTGGAAATTCAGGCTCCTGTTAATTCTGGAGAAAAGACCCACTAGTTGTGAAGGCATCGTTACTATTAAATAAAGGTTTTGCTCTAGATGAGAAATATTTGTTTTGAATGAATAGAAACGTCTTCAATCTGTAGCAGAATGGCTGAGTACAGATACTGGGGGGTGGCTGAAGATCAGAGGCAGCCAAAAAAATCATAAAGAAAAAGCTGAAAATCCCATACTTCAGTGAACCTGCAGCTACTCGGTGCTTAAAAGATCTGTTAGCCCAACAGCCTGAGAAAACAGGGTGAGTAGGAACGGGCACAGGCGAGGTTCATGCGGACATTCTAGGTGCAAAAGCAGGTTAAAAGATGGATGGGTTTGATGCACTTGGAAAACCCGATTAAATGTCTAGTAATGATTTATCTCCACGAACACATGCTTTCTTCCCCAGTATATACACATCACTGAATTCAGAAAGACTTGACTGAACCCTCAGTCTCCCTGTCTACAAAAAATAAATAAATAATAATAAAAAAGAAGGGTTGGCTGTAAAGGGACAAAACGGCATTTGAGCTGAATCTGAGTAGATCATCTTCGTGGAGACTGCCGTGATTTCCTTACAAGGAATTCACAAAATTATGGACTCCTACCCATACATCAGCCAATCAGAAATTTACGAGGTTGGGAATATGATTAACATTGCAAATCGCTCTTGCTTCAACTCGAGTTGATTCTTTCCCAGAGAGCTTTTCATAGTTCACTATATCATGCACGGCCTGGTGGAGTCATGCATTGACAGAGCGTCTCTGCAAAGCAGAAGAGCAGAGCTGCTGATGAGCTACAGGCTGATATCTTAGGAAATAAAGCAGTGTTCCAGATAAATGAGCCTATGCAATGGATGACTAAGCTGTTACATTCAGTCATGTCAATTTTTCTGTTAGTATCTTTCATGTGCTTTTTGCGCCTTTTGATAAATGGCATACACCATTCACACCTATATTGGGTCCAAATCAAAGCCAGAAAGAGGAGAGCTCTGACTCTGAGACTATCACAGTGCCCTATTTGTGCTCAATTATGACTGGATCGTGTTTTTACGGACAGATAAGAGAGTCATGGAAATTCTGGGCTCTGAAATGATCCCAGACTTACATAACATCAACTTGCATGAGCGTAGTGGTTTTCGGTTTTTTCCACTGATATTCTTCAGTTCATTTAACTTAGAAGAGCTTTCAGCCTATAATGAACAAAGTACACTCAACCAAGTAAAGCAGGATAACAAAGCACCCACAGAGATGGTTTTCTTTAAGAAAATGTTTCATAAAAAAAAAAAAACAACAACTCTTAAAAATGATTGCTTTTTCCCAAGCTGCACTTGTAAGCTAAAATTCAGTTTTGGATGCTACAATTCCATAAGCCTCATGAAAAGTTTCCAAAACTTTGGTGACACGGAAGGATGCCCTAGGTCCAATGTTCATTCAACCGGAGTGATGGGGATGCAAACACTGACTGAGCATCTCTGTATGTGTCGGACAATTCACATAACCCACCGTCATGGGCCCCAGAAATATGTAATACCCCACTTTTGAGATGAGCAATCTGATGGTCAGAAATATAAGGTAAATTGCTGAGGGTCAACACAGCGGGCGAGTGACAGTGGAGGATTTCCATGCTTGTGATGTAAAGCCTGACTGCATCTCAGGCGTGGGCTCTCCTATTCCCTTATTTTCGGGGACCCTATGAACATGGAAAATAAAGATGTCTGTGGCTACCGCGGTAATCCCTTCCCCTACCTCCCTGTAGATGTACCATGAGATAAAAACCGTCAAGCATTGCCATGTCCAAGGAATATTTACAGTGTCCCCAAGGATCGTACCCCAGAGGTGGGCTGTCTCCCCAGGACAGAAAGAAAACCCTCACCAGTGGAAAGCTCCATCATGAACTCTTCAGCACAGTCCTCCAAGCTAAATGTACTCAGAATCCTCAGAGTTCCCATCAGAATGATATACGTCTCCATCTTCAAATACATTTTCAAAGAAGGAACCTAAGAACATTGTTCTTACTGTGTTTCTCTAAAATGAAATAATCTGTGCAGAAATAGGAATTTTATGACAGATTCTAGGTCTACCAAGAGTTATCTTTAATTTCACTGCCATGTAGAGAGCGATGAAAGGCGCCTGTAAACTATGAAACAGCTTTTCCTGGCTCATTTATGAGGGACAAAGACAGAACTCCTTGGGTTTAATTTCCAGAAATCCCAAATGCCAGCATTTTGGAGTCTCGATGAAATTAAATCTAAAGGAATTGATAAGCAAAACTAAGTCAAACCTGGCACCTTAGCCCCTCCTCTCCCTTCAGACCAAAGCTTGGATGTTTTAGCTGCTAACAATTCTTCCGAAGAAATCTCAAGCATGTTTTCTTGCCAGAAAAAAATCATACAAATTCTAGGGAAACATGACTTGATAAATTCATAGAAGAGAGAAAAACTCCCGCGAAGACATCAGAAGCTGGCTGATATTTTATAGCAACATTAATGAAATCTGTTATCATAATATATAAGTAGGGTAACTTTGGAGGTAAATTGGTTTCACTTTAACCTCTGATTATACATTTGTTAAATCTTGCATATTCACTTCTGCCCAGAGTTCCCTTTTGATAAATATCAACTTTTCAAATACTGTTTGACTGGGTTGGGAATGAAACTATAGAATGGATAATTACCATCTGAGAGAGTAAAGCCTTTAACCACCGCAATTACCCACATTAATTCAAATTGCATGAAAAGAGAAATAACACATGTTTGGAAGACTGCACTATGGGGGAAACTAAACAAACCAGCACAAAGAAAAACCTGATATTAGCAGAGGAAAGAAAGCACGCATTTTCTCCTGCTGATGGCGTAATGAGATCCAAGCTTCAAGTCCACTTGATTTGTTTCCTGGGTCATTACCAGTGGGCAAGAATTACAGACGAAGCAAGTGAGCCTTCATTAGATGATGAAATAACTGAGTGCGCCGTAACAGCCTATTTCTAAGCCCAAATGAGAATTTTTCTCAGTTTAGAAATATCTAGCTATGTACCTTACCATTTTCAAAAGCTGTCTACCTCCCTCTACACAGAGCAAATTGCCATCTTTTGACACTATTCACACATTTATTTATGATATGAGTCACAGACCATGGAAATGTGACATTTTCCACAGTTTGGCGGGATGAAGAGCAGGGCCATTAAGCAGAGGCAATTAGAAGACACAACAGTCATCCTTTATTGGTCAAGGCCAATTATGTCCCCAGTGGAATCCTAATGCTACTTTTATATAAATAAACCAGATAATCAAAGGCAGAGAAAAAGAAAAAAAAATGTCATGAAAGATTCATTAGAAACCAATGACAACTGTTTTGATCACGAGTAGAAAGTAATTGTTCCTTTCCCCAGGTACAACCCATCCATTTCAAAGACGGTCCCCGGCCAACCAGTACTGAGGAGCACTCATTAGCTCTGCACTCTACTCAACCCCACTGCTGTGGATTTTATGAAAAATTTAATGATGGATGCGACGTTGAGGTATTTATGGCTTGCAAAATCGATTCTAGGGGTCGCAGGGATCAAATGTAATATTCTCATTAGTACAAGGAAGGGAGCTGCTTGAGTTCATACGTCCATTTGAACAGGGCTTAGAAGCCGTGTTCCCAGCTTTCTAGTTCAGCAGGCCCACCATGTGACGCGACGCCCTGGGTAATCACGATATGACTACCTGGTCAATCAGTGTTTCTCATGATGGACACAATGATGAATCAAGCTGCCTTTTTTTTTTTTTTTTTTTTGTCTTTTTGCCATTTCTTGGGCCGCTCCTTCGGCATGTGGAGGTTCCCAGGCTAGGGGTCTAATCTGAGCTGTAGCTGCCAGCCTATGCCAGAGCCACAGCAACGCAGGATCCGAGCTGTGCCTGCAACCTACACCACAGCTCACGGCAACGCCCGGATGGTTAACCCACTGAGCAAGGCCAAGGACCGAACCCGCAACCTCATGGTTCCTAGTTGGATTTGTTAACCACTGCGCCACGATGGGAACTCCCAAGCTGCCTTTTATTCCACCACGATTTTGGAAAGGTGACAGAGAGGTGGTAAACATGTTAGCCTCCATGAGGAAGAGAAGAGATGTTTGCACACCACACACATGGAAACACACGAGTAGTGCAGCTCTCCAAATGGTTCCTTACTAAACCGGGTCATTCTTGATTCGGTCATCTCTTGTTACATAAATGGAAGCAATCCTTTCTTTTCTCCCAATCTTTGGCTTCTTACATAGTGAAACGTTCTTCTATCATCTAGTTATTAACTATGAGTAGAGTATCCACCAGATATCTAGCAATGAATTTGGTATGGTGGGAAAAAAGAATGAGAGGGCACTGTTTCTAGTCACAAATAGCTTAAAATATGGATGGGGGATGCCCGATTTACACACAAGAAACATCTGGGGAATAAAAGAGGCACATGCAAATATGACACCTGTTCTGCTCCAAAGACAAACCACAATGTGAGGCCCTGTGATGCTTATACAGGCTTTTATGAGGTTGTAACGTTACAATGAAATAGTCTGATAGTAGCAGATACTTCTTTCATCTCTGCGTTTACAGTTGGCTTAATGAAGCCCAACAGAGTATGGCCTTAAGGACGTGTAATCCAGCTTTTTTATCAGGGGACTTTTGCTAAATAAAAACGTGAAGGCTCTAATGTGAGCAAATCAGGGGAGAAGGGAATGACTGTCGACAAAACGAACAATAAAGCATCAACAAATGAGGCAGTCTATCCTATTTGAATTCAGAATGTCACCCGAAGGGAAAAGGAACTACTAGGTATTTTTATAAAAGAAAATTTCAATTAAAGGCAAAAATTAAAATTGAGTTGGCAAGGAAGCTTCTTTTACCAACCACAAAGAGATACAATAAAACCGTCTGGAGGAACAATTTTTCCTTGAATTAAGTGGGATGGCCTCAGAAGGTACATAATTGCTTTGGGAACTACTGTCGGTATCCTAACAGCAAGGAAACCGGTCTATAACCTTTGGACAATACATGAATCTGCCACAAGATCCCACTGGAGGTGGTGATGATGGAATTCTGCAAAAGACTGAGATGCATGAAACAAGTAAGGAGAAGTTCGGGTATCTTACAAGAAAGCCACTTAATGTTTCTTGGTCAACAGGGACTCACCTATCGACTTTGCATACATACCTACAACTTCTGGAATGATGAATTCTTTCAGTGTGACTGTAGGCCATAATGATAACAAAAAAAAAAAATTCTCAAAACTACCATGAGGTACCACCTCACACCAGTCAGAATCACCATCATTAAGAAGTCCCCAAACAAATGCTGGAGAGGGTGTGGAGAAAAGGCAACCCTCCTGCACTGTTGGTGAGAATGTAAATTGGTACGACCACTATGGAGATCAGTATGGTGGTACCTTAGAAATCTAGCCATAGAACTACCATATGACCCAGCAATCCCACTCTTGAGCATCTATCCGGACAAAACTTTCCTTGAAAAAGACACCTGCGCCCGCATGTTCATTGCAGCACTATTCACAATAACCAAGACATGGAACAACCTAAATGTCCATCGACAGATGATTGGATTAAGAAGATGTGGTATATACGCACAATGGAATACGCCTCAGCCATAAAAAAGAACGACATAATGCCACTGGCAGCAACATGCATGGAACTGGAGACTCTCATCCTAAGTGAAGCAAGTCAGAAAGAGGAAGACAAATACTATATGATATATCACTTCTATCTGGAATCTAATATTCGGCGCAAACGAACCTTTGCACGGAAAAGAAACTCATGGACATGGAGAACAGACTTGTGGTTGCCCAGGGGGAAGGGGAGAGAGTGGGATGGACTGGGAGTTTGGGGTTAATAGATGCAGATTATTGCCTTTGGAGCGGATAAGCAATGGGATCCTGCTGTACAGCACTGGGAACTATATCTAGTCACTTATGATGGAGCATGATAATGGGAGAAAAAGAATGTCTACATGTATGTGTAACTAGGTTACCTTGCTGTACAGTAGAAAATTGACAGAACACTAAACCAGCTATAATGGAAAAAATAAAAATCATTATAAACAAAGAAACGAGATTAAAAAATTGTCATGGACAAAAGGATGAATTTCATGTTACTATTTGCTTATCTGTTGTCACAAAATACACCTGTTTTGACTTTGCATTTAATTTAGCAGTACAACATAGTCATCCCAATACAAGTTTTTCCTGATCGTTTGTTAAATTTACATACTGTGACATAAGCAATGAGGCTAGGAAAGAATAAATCACAATAGTTGATATTATGAATTTTGATGTGATTATTACACTGGGTGGTCTAATTCTACCCTTAGAATCCTAGAGACAGAAAAAACTTAGAATAAAAAATGCCTTTCAGGAGTTCCCGTCGTGGCGCAGTGGTTAACGAATCCGACTAGGAACCATGAGGTTGCGGGTTCGGTCCCTGCCCTTGCTCAGTGGGTTAACGATCCGGCCTTGCCGTGAGCTGTGATGTAGGTTGCAGACGCGGCTCGGATCCCGCGTTGCTGTGGCTCTGGCGTAGGCCGGTGGCTACAGCTCCGATTCAACCCCTAGCCTGGGAACCTCCATATGCCGCGGGGGCGGCCCAAGAAATGGCAACAACAACAACAACAACAAAAAGACAAAAGACAAAAAAAAAAAAATGCCTTTCATAGCAAAGTTTCCTTCACACGACACAACCTAAACTCGCTCAAATAGGATCTTCCTTTCCAGAAAGACTACATTTATATCAAGGGTCTCCCGTGAACTTTTGAATCGTCATGGATTCTGGCACAGCAGCTCTGCAAGTGGCTTCCCGAAGGACTAATTTCCTCAATATATTGAATGAAACACTGGTTCAGGAGGAAACGGTAACAGGTTTGATGGCAATAACAACAACGAATACAGGTTTAACAAAAACTCATAAAAGAGACAAATATTCTCTATTACTGCTGTACTTAGATAACTAACTCCCTGTGAAAATGTTATTGTTTATTAATGTCTTATTGCTAACTTTGAAGAACAAAGTTTAGCCTTAGATTCTAAGAGAAGATATATTGTTCATGCAAAAGTGACACTGGTTGGCCTGGATCTTTCCCTAATGCTCCAACAAAGGGTGGAAAATGCAGTGCAGCCACTCAATTGGGTGAAGCCATATGCTAAGTTATAACCTATGAAACAGTCATTGATTCATTAGGAAGGGAAATGCTGGTAACACTCAGAAAAAAGCAAGTGTTATTGTGCTTATAAAAGTGAGATGGGAACACGAGGAACAATTTGTGAAGTAATTAACTAATGTGCCAGAAATGAGCAACTTGCTGGTGATACTTTCCAGGTTTTTTTCGCAGTGGGCCCTACTTTCATACGAAGTTGGAGATCCCTCGGGTTGAAGAGTGCTGAGCTATCTGAAAATCAGGATTTAGCTTCTAACAGAGGCTCTTTACTCTGTCATTCGGTGGGTTGAGAGATCTCGGTACAAACCACAGTGAGGTAGAATTTCTTGGGTTACTGAATTTTGGATCTGGTGACATCTGCATAATGCAAGCTAAGAAAATTACATCATATTAAAGGAATGGCTCGACGACACTGTGTGAATGACATGTATGCTTAAGGATCAGGCAGCTATACAAAGAAAAAGGCAGAATGTATGTTTGTAAAAAACCTCTCAAAGGTTGACTTAGGTCACCATTCAACAATACTACAGGAAATAACAATAATAATACTCAATTAAGCGTGGGTGGTTAAAGCGAAGTGAACACCCAACCCAACTAACCGTCCATCTTCTTTGGGCCTGTTTTTTCACATCAGCATTTGGTCAGTACGAGAACCTATCACAGCACCAATCAAATCTCATTAGGGTTCCAATTTTTAAACTCAGGGAGTTGACAGTTATTCAGACAAAAATGCCAAGGACTTCCCTCTCCCCAATGGCTGCTTGACCGTATAAAAGATGATTGTGGAGATGCTTCCCTATTCACCATAAAACAAAACAAAACAAAACAAAACACTGTGTCAAATACTCTGCCAGAAAATTCTGAGTAAAATAGCAGGAAAACTTGGCCTTTAGGTATGTGATCACACTGCTGAAAACCTGTTTGCAGAGCTACTTGGATGAATATTAGCACACATTGGGGAAAAAAGCAATGATGGTAAACTTATGTGAAAACAGCTACCATCTAATGCCTCTCCTGACTCACTGAATTTCTGCCATTTAACGGCATATGCTGACCACTAAGGTGGAGACAGTGATCGTGATGCCTGGGCCAGGGGTTCCTGCACGGCTGACCCCTGAGGACAGAGCCTCGGGCTTACAGCCTCGTCGGAATTCCAGAGCGGGCGAATACACTTGTGGAAGGAATAGCTTTCTCTTTCGTTTCGCTTCCCTGAAATTGCCAAGACTGAGGTGTCCTGACTATCAGAGAAAGGTTCCGAACTAAACCTAGTCCAGAACTGCTTCCGAAACATCTGGAATTCTTCTATTTCTTTTACTATTATTACTCCTCGCCTGCTTGCTTGCATCTCTTGAGTGTTTTGACGGTAGACAGTAACAAAAACAACAGTACCATCCAGCCGGCTGGTGGCAAAACGCCTGCCTCTCTATGTCCCCATGAAGGAGCAAAAGCTGGGAGGGGCAGACCCCTTATCTCTCGGACGGCAAGAACCAGGAGTGTGTCCATGCAAAGAGCTGAACAGCACCAGAATGTGTGACACTGAAAACCACAAAAACCAGATCCCTCCAGCCCCGGATGGGAAAATCCACTCATCTCACCAAGGCTTGAGAGGCTCAAGACAGATGCCGTCGAGGGGTGGCGGATGAAAGGATGAATTATGAAGAGGAAAAAAAACCTCCCCTCGGAATCCGGAGAGGAGATACACCAAAGGATTTCCAAACCCCAGGTGCTCTGCAGGCCGTCAGTGTGGACAGAAATCAGTTCAAGGTCCAGAGCAAAGAAAAGCACTGAGAAACCACCCATCACGCTTCTGTGGACCTTTTTTCTCAAGGTTAATTACGGGTTTGAATGAAGTCTCATGCCTCGATCAAAGACACTAGCAGTTAAACTGTTGCCTGAGCCTATTACCCATGCGAAAGTTAGGAATGGTTAGATTCAGATACCCTTGTGTGACACACAAATGCTTTGATTTGCTGACAGCCCTGACTGTAAGCAGAACTGCTTTGTCTGTGCAAAAACCTCTCCTTCAGAATAGAGGAGTATGAAGAAACACAGTGAGTTGGGCTAGGGAGCTTCCCTTGCTGGTAAGGATATTAGGAATAGAAATATAACAAATGGCTTTAATAACTGCTTTTATTTATTTATTTATTTTGCTTTTCAGGGCCGCACCTGCAGCACATGGAAGCTCCCAGGCTAGGGGTTGGAGCTACAGTTGCCTGCCTATGTCATAGTCACAGCAATGCCAGATCCGAGCCACGTCTGCATCCTACACCACAGCTCACAGCAACGCCCGATCCTTAACCCACTGAGCAAGGCCAGGGATCGAACCCAAATCCTCATGGATACTAGTTGGGTTCGTTTCCGCTGAACCACAACCAGAACTCCAAGAAATGTGCTTTCTATCCACTTGCTGTCTCTAGTGTTAAATGCCTAACGAACCAGCCATCTCATCAGAGAAGTGGTACAGAGAATGGGGATTGCAGAGCAAGAAGAGGGGTGGGGTCAAAACCTGCTCCATTTCCTCATCAGTCATGAAAGTCACTGGTAGGAAAGGAATTCCATTCTGGAGAACTGCGCACTCGGTATCTCCCCAAAGGTCAGGCATTAGGACATCTTGCATATCGTGGCTCCAAGAAGCTGTGTCTCTCTGTGTCAGCGTTGTTTCTCTTTGCTGGGCCTATGCAGCATGAAATTACAGAGAAACGGAGGGAACGATGTTCCTGTGTCATTGTCCAAACATGTGAGGTGGCCTTTGACATAGCTTAAAGCTTGGGTTGCTTGCATCGACTGTAATCCATCTGTGTTACACAACTGGGAGACGATTTTTTTTTTTTTAAGAGTTGCACGTTTCTAAAACTTCTAAAGCACTTCAACTGACATCTTTCCTCGAGGTACTTGAAAACCATTTTTCCACTGCATTCAGTTCTCCCTTCCTATGACATATAAACATGCTCTTAATATGATCTGCTCAGGACTGTGGTGCAAACATCCAATAGTTACTGCAACTGGTAAATTTCCATAACGATGCACCCGCACCCACCCCCTTCCCCAAGGACATTCAAATTGCTTCCCTATATGGAATTTTCTTACAGTGCGTTCTAGACTAAACACAGGATTGCCAGGCTGCTGAAGTTGAGGAGATACAGTTTATGCCGAACCTTCCAGAAGTGGATCAGCTATTCACAATTGGGGCTCTGAGCTTAAGGCGAACCTCCGTCTGAGCACTGTCAGCTCCAGCCATTGTCAGTAGAGACAAGTGCAGTCACTCGGCTGCCTAGTACCTTGTGGATGGTCCACAGATACCTGGTTGCTGATTGGCTGATAAAACTCCTGTATCATTTCAGGCCCAGATGGGTGACTGGGCTTTCTGAGACGGGAAGAATGGAGGGAGTTTTCACAAAATCTATACCTGAAAGGTTATGATACAGATAGAAGCACTCAGCTTTGGATCTCTCCTCAGTGCAAAGTGTCCACAGAGAGGCTCTTTCCTTAACACTTGTATTACAGTAAATCACTGCTGGGATATGGGCACGAACCAGGGAGAACTGCACGCAACATTTTTGAGAATTCTTTCATCAGACCAACAACCAAATACTCGTGTTGTTGTAGCCTTGCCGATTTTGTGGCCAGATTGTAGCAGTGGATGTGCTATGCACAGGATTTTTTTTTATTATACTATGTGCTATAGACAATGAAGTTTGACCTGTTAGCGTCTCGTTTCTGAAAGTTCTCGATGTCTCTCTGTCGGTTATGACGGTCCGAAGGGAGGATTCCTTCCCTCTCTCAAGCGGGTTTCATCCTCTGTATTATTACAGCCCACGTTCTAACACCTCGAAGTCGTTATTTACATTTGAGTTTTCCAAATCTCTATTACGGTATTTTGCTTGTGTAAAATGGGCCATCATCTCTAACTTTTGGCTACTCCTGTTTTATGTGGAGCCGGAATTCCTATACCCACGGGAGGCCCTTGTGGAAGGGGATGATATAAATCATGACTACTGGCTATAGGGAGAATCTTTCCAAGAAATCAATTGAGGCTTCTCCAGTACTCCTGCTTCCAGGACTGTCAAAAGCAGTTAGCATCAGTGCATCGGATGAATAACTTAATCAGAATTTTAGCACAGATGTGTTATCTATTTTCACATTCAGCCTGGGCAAAACATATTAACTGTATTAGTCAGGGGCTTGCCAGTTATTAACCTTGCTTACAGCTCTTATAATGACGAGAGAAAATGCTTTCATTTAAAGGTTCCCTGTTTAGAACTCACGATTCCCTTTAAGCAGTGTACTGTTGAAATGAGTGCTTTCGCCTTCAATTTCTTTCCTCCTGTCTCAGTAATTCGCTTTCTTATGTAATCTTAAAATATTAACACGAGAGGATGCATGAAAGGTTATAATTGGGCCCTTTAACCTATTTTAAATATTCTAAAGACTTGACAGACACAATGTGATTTTTGCCTTTACTTTTTAATTATATGCATTTTATTAATTATTTTAATAAGTAATTATTTAAAAGGCAAGTACCGCTGCACATCGCCCTGTGACTAAGAGGGGGGTGGAGAAAAATAAAACCAGTTATTACTCAGTAAGTATAGGATTTGGTAGCTGAACTATTTTAAAATATAACTTCCGTGGGAAAAAGGATAATATGAAAAAAGGTCTTAATGGGCTCTGTTTTTTTTCTATCACATTGTGGATTAAAATTGTACAAACGAGAAGGCAGGGACTGAAAACAGTGTCTGCACCAAGACGTGAGCTTCACTGGACAATTAAATATAATACGGCTGAAAAGTCTCGCTAGCTATTTTATAAAGCTATTAAGCATTGTCAAAAATGTCCCTAGAGCAATCTCTCAAGGTACTACATGTTCCATGTAGGGTATGTGCAGAATTATTCTAGGAATTCCGAAATAACCTATCCTGTCAATGGCAACAGAGCAGTGAGCAGAAGATGGATTTCTCCCATTCGTCTTCAGTGCATGTGTGTTGATGTGTGTGTGTGTGTGTGTGTGTGTGTGTGTGTGTGTGTGTGTGCGCGCGCGCGCGCATGACATGAGCATTAGCTCCTTACATCTAGTGTTACTCGCTGAAATTCTTGTTATTCTTGCCAATTATTTTATTCTTTAGCTCCAAGAGACTGGCTTTTTTCCTACAAATATGAATTTAGCTTCTGAGTTGAAGCCATGACACACTCTTTTAAATATGTGCCCCATGACCTCTCATTTGAATTATTTTTCCTCAAAAACAGAATACAGAGCCAATCTTACTCTATTTAGCTACAGCTACCATTGTCTTCTTGGTTTCTGAGAAAGGACCATCCTCGGTCATTCTTCTACCTATGAAACTAAGAGCTTCACCCCAAATAATTTCCCAGTTGGGGCTTTCTTTTTTTTTTTTTTTTTCTTTTTTCTTTTTTTTTTTTTTTACAGAGACCATAAAGAGAAGGCCTTTGATATTGAAGGCACAACCAACCAGAGCCACCTAATTTCACCTTCAAATAATGCCAAGCTAGATTTTCTTTCACATTTGAATGAAACTCCCATTGACTGCAAAGAGAACTAAACATGAAATAATCTGTGACTTGGGAAATGTACGTTGTGTTTGAAAATTATGCTGATTCACTGGTATTCAGAAGGAATCTCTAGGATGAATACAGCAACTTTGGTCTATTTTTCAATACAATAAATTTAATGACCTCTAATTTAATAGCACCAATACAACAACTGAAAGCCTTTTTAAAACATAAAGTTTGGCTCCTTGAACTAGCAGAGCCACTCATGAGCAAATAAAATATGCTTGCTTTCTCTGCTTTTCTTCCTGTAAAATATTTCCATTGTCTATGTTTTCCATTTTTAGTGGTACCCCTCAGAAATACGGGTGTGTGTGTCCAATGACCCTTGCAATCCATTAGGCTGAACTGAAAACACCCACCAAAAATGTTTCATCCCATAGCCACTGAAAACCAAAAGCTTTATAGATGTAGGCTCCAAAACTGGGAATCTAAAGTTTTCCTAGTCAACATTTTTCTAGTTCTACATCAAATAAATCAAATTCAACAATTTGCGAATTAACTGATGTCTACAAATTAGCTAGCGTTGTAATTAGACGTTAGAATTTCTTCCTGTCTTCCTGTGTATGTAGGGGGGCTACTGGCTCTATGCAAAATCCATAATGATCAGTTTCTTCTGACACTGGATATGCTTATGTTTAGTTTAAACATACTTCCTTTTATAACTGAGTCAATGCCACTTCCCTAGAGAGCTGTCATGTTTAAGCCAGTGCCCTTCCATTTAATTATATTAAACTTATAAGCTTCTATGATAAAACCCCAGAAGTTAAATTATACCAACTTGCTGATACACAGATTTGACATAACTCAAACATTTTACATGCTACAAATGTTTGCTGGGAGTACATTCATCACTCTGAATCGATCGATGAGTTCGTCTCAACTTTAACATCCTTTCTATGTTAGAATATGGGCTAGAGCTGTGACGCCATATCACTGAAAAGTAGATCTTAAATTGTCACACACTAAAGCCGGAAGAACTAAACATATCTGCAGAAGAGTGAGCTCACAGCTGGCAGCGATTTTAATTCACCTGGACAATTTAAACTAACTTTCCATTAAATAATGATATTTAAGTCCTGTGAGTAGAATGCTGAACCCAGGAAATCCTTGCTGGTGGCTCCTATTTTTTTTTATGACACTTGTTCACTTTGGGAAAAAATGTGTTAAATTTTCTCTATCTCGATTTAGCCATCAGTAAATTTATGTGGCATATCTAAGAATCAATGGTCATTTCTCAGTTGACTGGCAAGTTATCTTTCTTTTTCCAAAGAGATCTGGGATACTTGAAAATATAATGTTAAAAACTGGGCTCCTCAGAGCAGGATATTAACTCAAAGTGTCTCCAATGGATTGTTTACTCATCGCAATAAAATAAATTAAAAAAGCAAGAACTATACAGTGGAAAATCAGGCAACATCTTGAATGGATCATCAAAATGAACATCTGTGAAGGGGGAAGAAACTTGCTAAGTTTAAGCTAAGTTAAAATAATGCAATAGAGAAGGAAAATATGCCCCCTTAGTTCAGATCCCAAGTCTGATTGGGCCCCTGGGATCAGTAACATCCACTGCTTCATTCCCAAGAAGTCAAGCTGACTCTCAGAGAGACCTGCTTTCTGGCCTTGCATTTAGTTTGCTACTAAGTTCTGGAACATTCCAAAATCAAAAGAAAATACTTGGGGCCCAGCTTTGCATTTGCATTATCTTGTTTGTAATATTTGTCATTACTCCTCTATTAAAATAGACACTAGGACATTTATAGTATTTTTACATTTAAGACTCGATTTCCTATGGTTAATGTTTATTGACCTCAAGCAGTTTTGAAACATGTGTCACAAATAGCTGTATACTATTAAATTTTAAGGAACTCTCAAAAGCTTGAGTACAACTCACTGCTCTTGGTAAAGAAATACACCAAAGGTATGAACAAAGTTGTCTATACACAATGAGTAATGATTTCCTTACAGTTCTAGAAAGACTTAGTTCTATCATGGACAAAAGTAAATATGTTATGAAATCATGGCTAATTATGATTCTCTGTGCCACAGATGGTTTCTCACTGCCACTTGAGCCTACATCAAGTCTGTCCCCCATGGCAACAAGAAAAAGGGGGGGGCAGAATCCTGAGATTAATCATGGAGAGCAAATAGCTATCTCTGTAGCCATAACAATGTGGAGGTATTGTTTCTTTATGGAATGGACAAAAGGGGGTAAGAAATGGTAAAAGTGTAAAATTCCATGTAAAAGAAATCGAGGGAGGCAGAAGCAGAAATGTAAAAGAGAGACACAAGAAAAGGAAGTAAGAAAGTCCTTCCAAGGATCTGTATTTTCCTTTATCTCAAGAAATAGTCTTTCAGAAATGTAAAGGCAATTTGTTTGCAAGAGCAGACAAAGAAGATCAGCATCAGAAATTTCAGACAGAGGAATATGAAGTGCATACGCATTCATGGTTTCTATCTTCATTGGGGAGTTCTCAGTACTATTTAGCAATCATTTTTCTTAGCTGTCTATCACTGGTTTTCAACCCAGGCTACACATGAGAATCAGCTGGGAGCTTTATAGAGAATATTCATGGACAGACTCCGCCCTCAGCTATTTTGATATTATTGGCTTGGGTTTAGCACAGAGAATAGGATTTTCTTAAAGGTCCTCAGGTGATTCTAATAGGAAACCAAGGTTGTGAACTATCATCTGACCAGGGGGTTAAAATCTGGGGGGCATAAAGGACATGATAATACATAAGTTAGGCTTTGTGAGTCACAAGGGCTCTTGTTGCAACTATTCAACTCCGCTGTTAGAGCGCAAAAGCAGCCACAGACTTTTGAATGGATGTGCCTGTGTCCCAATAAAACTTTATTTACAAAAATAAATGGTGGGCTGGATTTGACCACAAATCATCCACCCATGGTTATTAGACTGTTTCCTCTCCCCTTTCCTAAAATAGCTGCTCCAAATCTTATGCCCAATTTTTAGCAGCTGACTTCCCCACTCTGCATCAGCGGGGGAATAGAGGTCATCCGGCTGGAAAATCTTCAACTTCCTCTTCCATCATCTGCAGACTTAGTACACCTACCTTTGCATCTGTCCTCATCACTTGGCCTCCTATTGAAGGAGCAGCATCCCTTCTTTTCAAGGTGAATCTAACCCTCTCACTTACACTCAGGTCCATCCATCACTCTCTCTGCCTCCCTGGGGCCCTACTCCACAAAGGATCCATCTCCCATGTCTTTAAATACTTCCTCTTTACTGGCTCTTGCCCTTCAGCTAATAAAATATACTCAGGTGTCTTAACCAAAGAACCCCCAAAGCCTTCTTCAACCCTGGGTCCTCCTCTAGATACTCACCCGTGTCTACTCTTCCAGTAGAAATTCCGCATCTACTGCTTCTACCTCTTCCCGTTCACTCCTCAAGCCACTGTAGGCTGACTCCTGTTCCCACTACTCCACTAAAAATGCTCTTGTCAAGATTGCTGAGGACCGTCCTATGGTCTTCCTCACTCTTTTTTTTTTTTTTCTTTTTTTTTTGCTATTTCTTGGGCCACTCCCGCAGCATATGGAGATTCCCAGGCTAGGGGTCCAATCGCAGCTGCAGCCACCAGCCTACACCACAGCCACAGCAACGCGGGATCTGAGCCGCGTCTGCAACCTACACCACAGCTCACGGCAACGCCAGATCGTTAACCCACTGAGCAAGGGCAGGGACCGAACCTGCAACCTCGTGGTTCCTAGTTGGATTCGTCAACCACTGCGCCACGACGGGAACTCCCTCATTCTTGTTTTACATTTTTCTCAAGCATCAGACACTTGACTCTCCTGAAAACCCTGCAACACTCTGATACCTGCCATAATGAATTCTGCTGCTGCTGGCCTAGTGTCGCCTAATATTATTGACAAACTCTCTTTTCTTCTTACGGTATGCATTCCTCGACTATTCCCGTGGCATTAGCCACCGCCTCCATGTGACAATGGCCACATTTTATCTAGCTCCCGTCTCTTTCTCAAGCTCTGGGTCCATTTTTTCAAAGAGCTATTGCAAGCAGTACTCAGGTATCTTTCTTCCCCAGGTCTGTTATTTCCCCGTGATTCTCCATCTCGGTCAATAGCTTCACCATCAACTCAATTACCAAAGGTAAAATTCTCACTCTCCCTCAGGGACCTTCATAATCACCATTGTGCAAAATTTTAAAAATGTCGACCTCGAGAAGCTTCCTTTCTCTCCATGCAGTGCATGGCAGCTATATACACTCAACCATACATAGTGGTCCTGCTTTCCCAGCAAATCCAATCAGCCACCAAATCCATGATTCCAGATCTAAAATAACTTGTGAATCCATCTCCTTTTAGCTATTGCCACTGCAAATGTTTTAAGGC
Source organism: Sus scrofa (assembly GCF_054392235.1). Classification (NCBI taxonomy): domain Eukaryota; kingdom Metazoa; phylum Chordata; class Mammalia; order Artiodactyla; family Suidae; genus Sus; species Sus scrofa. The sequence goes on from NC_139401.1 coordinate 123,729,069, forward strand.
AGATCTTAGCCCTCACCAAGATTATTTTTGATCATTTCCTAACACATTTTCTTTTTTTTTACTGGCCCATATTAGTAGCCTCTACTTCCTTTTCTTTCTTTCTTTTTTTTTTTTTTTTTTTTTGTCTTTTCTAGGGCCACACCCATGGCTTATGGAGGTTCCCAGGCTAGGGATCTAATGGGAGCTACAGCTGCCGGCCTACGCCACAGCCACAGCCACAGCAACGCGGGATCCGAGCCGCATCTGCAAGCTACACCACAGCTCATGGCAATGCCAGATCTTTAACCCACTGAGCGAGGCCAGGGATCAAACTTGCAACCTAGTCGGATTCGTTAACCACCGAGCCACAACGGAAACTCCTTTACTTCCTTTTCTTATTTTTGCTTCCTCCTTAGGTTATTGTCCAAACCCATTTTCACTTTGCTAACAGAACTGCATACAATATTTCAGTAGCAGAAGGGCCATGGATTTTATGGAAAGGAAGAGTGATCCTTTCTCTTTGGTTACTCTCTCTTCTTGAGGAAGCAAGGCATTTCATTTAGCTTTTTGGTCTTGTGTTGCTGAAGTCACAAAGACAGACAAAAACCTAAGAGAGTCTGGGCTCTACGTGTATAAATAAGATGATAATAAAATGGAGCACTCACTAAGGATGGTGATCAATGTGGTGAAGGAACTGGAAACCACAGTCAAGAGGAGATAGAAGAAGAACTGGAAAATCTATCCTGAAGAAGATTCAGATTCTTTCCTGAAGCAGACTCATGTGGATATTTTTTCCTACATGAACTCCAGAATTATCACTCAGACATCTTTCCTCCTTAGCAAAAACACAGTTTCCCTTCCTTAACAGGAAATGCATACAAAGGGATATATATTTTGCTGTACACTGGCCTGCCCATCAAGGAAAGGAGGCCCATCAGTCTACAATGCTGATTCGCCTGGAAAGCTGTCCTTAGACATGAGCTCACATTGACACCGACCATATGCTAGAAGAAGGGTCCACTTGAATGGTAGGCTACGAATTTTTGACATCAATTCCCTAAAGGTAATACCGAATGCCCTAATTTTCTTGAGTGGGAGCACGTGACATACCACCTAACTTATATGACATTTTCTCGTTCTAACTTAAGTATTATTTCCAAACTAGTTTTTAAAAATTTTATTGTTGCAAGATTTAAAAACAACAACAACAACAACGACGATGACGACGACCTTTCTCATTGGGGCACCACAGTGGTGACCACAACGGAGTGCAATTCTGGATGCTTTGCCAGTAATTATTTCCTATGCCATCTAGTATTTACCTTCTCAAAGCATGCCCAGTATATTCCATTCCCTTCCCATGCCTGCATAGTAGTTGCGGAAAGCAGTCACTTATTTTATGACAAAACCTACCTTTGCATTTGGTCCTGTTGAGGCAGCCTGTTAATCTAAAGGAGGTTAGTTAAAATCCTTCATTATTAAATGATCTTACCTTAACGCACAAATCTGCAGGACAACCCCCCTTTCCTATTGTTTATAGTAATAGCAATGTCCTAACAAAGGGACAGATCTCATGACATTTGCAATACACTCAAATCTTTCATTCATAAAAAGACTAAAACCCCAGTATTTATTAAACAACAAGACAGTGGAAATGGCCTGATAGGAATGCTGATAGTGACCAGGCTTCGAGAGAGATTCTGCTCATCCCTTATGGTGAAAACAGGCAATGGACTATCCCTGTTTGTTTACTAAATGACTCGGCCCTCTGTGGTCTCATTCTAGCCCTGCTTCTCTTTCCCATCTTGGCCTCTGAAAAACAGAGCTATGACACCATGGTTTCACCATGTCCAAGAGTCTTTGTACACACCTGGCTTCGAAATAAATTCAAGGAATAGGCAACAGCAAGAGAGTTTAAAGGCTTTGCAGTTTGAGGAATAGATTTCCCTAGTCATGGTAATAGCCTACTTCAAGGATCTCTAGAAGCAAGTTTGAGAAACAACTGTCTCCATTTTTAACATCTTATCCTTCTCTTAGAATACACGAAATTCAAAACAAAGATTAAAAAATATTCATATATTAAGTGGCCACCTGTAATATGTAACTAGATCTACTGTGAAGAGTAAAATCCCAACCCTGGTCCTTCACCATTTCTGCCTATATTTACATGTTATAAAAATTTTCAAAGCGACACATGGCCCCATGTTCTTAACTGAACTCTATCTACATTGTTAATAGATTTCTTGGGAAATGTTTCATCTTTTTACTCCGTTCGTGTCAAACTTTTAGGAAAAGGGTACCTAGGGATTCGTAAGGAGAGGCCGAACTGTGCTTGATGGAAAAAGAAAGTAGCTACAGCAGAGACAGCCAACGTGACCTAACTGAACTGAAGGTAAGAAATAGAAACACTTGAAAGTTCTTCTTTATATCCTAGAGTTGATTGGAGGAAGAGTTCTCATTCATCTCTTTAGGCGCGAATACGGATAAATACATGTTGAACTGAGTGACAGGAACATCAAAGACTTACTACACATTTTTGCATATACTGGCCTTTGGGTTAGTAATTTATGTAGCACAAGGATTCATTAGTAATAGATATGATTTTCTAACGGAAATTAATCTGTCCCTTAGAATGAGGTATTTCTACCCAGAACACTCTTCCTCGAATCACAGACATTTGCAATGACAACACCTACGCGGCACGTTGTGTTTCATATCAGATGAAAGCTCGAATCAGGAAAACAGGAACACAGCGAAAGACTCACCGAGGTGTACAGGTATCCCTCGCTGTTCATTGCCAAGTACAGCTTGCTTTGAACTCCCTGAATAGCCACCACTCGAAGGCCCACGGGGATGAGGTTAAACAGAGCTGAAACCAAAAAGAACGTGAAAACAAAGTTATAAACCTGAAATCTACAGCTTTTCAATTTTCCCAGCAGGACTGTCTGGTCTTCCAAAAGTAATGTGTGCTTAGTAAGAATATTCATATATATATAATTTATATACACACACACACACACACAGCTATCCTCGAATCATGGTTACAGTCACATAACGGAGGCTATAACTACATATTTTCAAACACCGTGGAGAAAACAGAAGACAATTCCACGGTGTGTCTGGTGTTGGAGGTGGGGGATTCTGGATGCTCCTGGAGAGATCCAGTTCCAAGAACTGGTCTATATATTCCATAGCTTTATCTCAATAACCGAGGGTTGAAACTGCTCCCTTAGACAACTGCTGAAATTCACACAGTTATGAGCTACCAGTTGGGGAGAGATTCCTAGACGCTTAGAAAAGACACTAGTCCCACTCCCTTACCTAAATTATCTGTATTACTTCCAATGCAATGACTAAAAAAAGAAATCCAGGCCTTGGGGGAAAAAAAAAAAAGTCATTTGGAATCTTATGTTCCCAGAGTAGTATTTCTTAAAGAACATTTTCTAGGAGAGGGTTGAGAGGGGTCTCAGCTTTCCGTCTCCAGGAGGAAAGGTTATAGGAATAAAAACAATAAAGTCGCGAGGCGTATTTACTTATTTGAATTGTTCTTCCTAAATAGTTGTAAGTGGGCAGCTGGCTGGTGCCAAAGAGGCCTCCGTTTCTCCATTTGAAGGTCTGACTACGTGAAACTTACACCCCGGCTCTCCCTCTTCACAATCACAAACCACTCACTGGAGAAAACCAGTGGGCGTCCTCCCCCTACCAGCTGTCTACACCCTCCTACACTGGGAATAAAAATAAAACAGTACATTTTTAAAACGTAGTGTTTGCCACACACAGCTTTTGAAAATAGCCTGTGCACCTTTCTCTCCAGAGTCCTAGACCAATGTTGACGATTTTTGCTTTGGTGTGTAAGTTTATTGAGGATGATAAATAAGGCTGCTGTCACTTCTGTGAACAAGAATGTAAAGCAGTCAGCCCGTGGGTAAGAATAGTTTTTCTCAGATGTCTGGTCTTGGCGCACATATATGCTACCGCGGTAGATGGGGGTACGCAGAGGAGAAGTATTAACGAAGGACTCGGTATTCCTTGGTGAGCCTACAGTGTCTTTCCCTTACAGTTAGGGTGCTACTGAAGAGGAGTGAGGACAAATTGTACAGTTCACGATACAAGTGTTCCTAGCACATGCCACTGATGGCACTGCATTCAATCCTCGTCATATTAAAAGCTGTGCCCTTCTGTTTTGCGAGGTGAAGAAAAGTAATTGCACAGATTGCGAGCCAGGATCTCATGCTATATTTGACAATGCACCCCACAGGAATTAAGCCTGATCTCGCTGAGCATGGCATGTATATGTTCTATCTCTTTCTGTTGATTAATAGCTTGTTCACAGCAGGTGCCCAGCACACACTGGTGGACTGATACAGCAAGCTGTACGGTGAAAACATGATAATATAATATTTGCGGAATGTCATAGATGGCAATCCCACTATATAAAAGCTCACAGTTTCAAAATTCTGGTATCTAAAAAACCAAATGACACTGAACGAAAGCCTCCCTATGCTTTGGCTCAAAAGCCACACCGCACTAGACAACTAGAGCACCAACCAGAGTGTGTCTGAATCCTCGTTTAGTCATGCTTATAAATGCTCACAGATGACAGATAGTAAAGGACACTCAGAATGGTTTCTAGGGCTTCATTTTTTACAACATTCCTAACCTTCCTAGTTCTCTGAATGCAACTTGGAACACAACAAATCAAAATTAGATTTTCACCGTGTGCCCCAACTACTTTCTGATGTGGGTTTTAATGAGCAATAAGAAGCTTAAATCCCAAACATCAGATAGCTGTAGGAGGACGAGAAGCAAAGAACATCAGGAAGGCATGCTGGGGATTCCCTATTCCTAAATAATTCTATGAACCATATAGTGGCACATGGATGTTTCAGGACGTACCATAAATTACTGTGAAGCCTGATTCAAAACCCAAAAAATACCACTCTACAATGCAAAACTGAAGAGAGCACCACAAGTGGAGGGTGACTGGTCATACCAGTCCCATCTCTTTTTTGTAGACATTCAAGATAGATCATCAACAGGTTTGTTTCTAGGGACAGTCTTTCCAGATAAAAATGCAAAGAAATTATATCAAGGGTGAGCTTGCACAGAATCAGAATTTTCCAATATGCCTTTGTCTCTCTCAATCTGGAGTACTTCTTCCTGGACTTACGCTATTATTTTGATTCGGATGAAAATATGCTAAATATGAGCACAAAACAATTGACTTTATTTGCGTATCTACAACACATTCATTAAACACCTAATATCTCTTCTTCCATTTCTGTCAAAGCTTTGAATAAGATTTCAATAAATAAAAAGAGGCCTTTGTTTCCAGTTTTGTTTTTTTTCTTTTGTGTCTCCATAAAAATCAATTAAACTCTTTATACCTCGAAGGGACTATTTTCTCAGAGATGTGCACAGAGTTGGCACTCAGTGTTTGCTGAATACAAAACTGAGGCCATCCTTCTTTATTAGTTGGATTAAGATCAATTTCTCAAAGGGAGTAATGAACAGAAGTATACATTAATGTAGATCAGAAAGGCTTGACCCATTGAACTGGAGGTTTGAAAGGGAAGTTGCCTATTCTGCTAAGATTGTCCTCACTGAACCCAAGGCAGATATAATAAAACCGCTGCCAGGAAATGTCTCTCATCTTTTCTTTTTTGGGGGTGGGGAATAAATAATTTACAATGGCTGATTGGCTCATGATGAGATTTTTATTGGACTGACATTTACCATTGTAATAAATCTACCTAAGGTCAGCTCAAATGCATAATATCAAACACATGTTTTTAGAAACAGATTTATTTGTGTAGATGTGAACCGATCTGAATCTCATGATCTTGCTTACCATGTTGGAATTAAAACATCATAAAATCAACCAAGTTGAACTAAATGAGAAAAATATGATGAAAAATGCTAAAAATTAAGAAAAACAAGACAAATAGGAACATAATACCAGGAATGCATATTAAGGAAATACTATATAAGTGAAAGATTGATAGGTGGGGAAAAAAGAACAACTTGCATTGTTGTTTCACTCATTTCAAAATGATGAGTTAAATGGCGACTGCCGAGACAATTGCTTTGCTTTGGGGTGAAAAATATATCTACATGGCTAGACTTCCATATGAATAATGATCATTTTAATGATCACTTTAACCATTAAACATTCTTGTTTCATAATGACTTACACTCTACAATAGACTCAACTGGGGGCAATTCTCTTGTGACACAGCAGGTTAAGGATCTGGCGTTGTCGCTGCAGTGGCTTGGGTTGCTGCTGGGGGGGGGGGGGTTCGATTCCTGGCCCAGGAACTTCCACATGCTACAAGTGAGACCAAACAAACAAACAAACAAAAAGTGGGAAGGAAAGCTAGCTCTCTCTGACTCTGGTCCCACTCGGCAGCAGGAGTCAAGCCCCACGGACTCGCTATTTCTTTTGAGATACTTTCCATTTGCGTGCTCCGTGTTACGGTAATACTTACCAGCAGCTGACTCACCTCTCATTATTTCACTCCGCCTGAACACAGATTCTGGTTATCAGGCTCTTTAAAGGCCTGACAGTATCATTAGTATACAGAAATGCCAGGCATATCTTCCAGTTATAAGACAACCAAAGGCCGAAGCTATGCATATGCAGGAACTGAAGAGTAAAACCTCCTACACGAAAGGGAGCCTTGACTCACAAACATCTAGGTGTGCGCACGTTTCTATCTCTGTGTCTGTATACAGGTGTGTGTGTGTAATATCCTAAAACGACCATACACAGTGTGACCTTGGTGAGCATATGCTATATCGCTGTTCCTAAGGCACAGCAAATGGACCGTCTGATTTTTTTTTTTTTCCTTTTCAGGAAACACATGTGAACATGGGACCCCAAATCACTGATTTCCATCTGGAGCAGATGTTAAAAGTGGACAGAGGGAAGCCTGACTGGGTGGGGTTCATTGGCAGCCGACCATGAACTTCAATAATGCCCAACCAATCTGCTTTGCTGGGAGCGGCTTACATCCCCTAATTTCTTTCCCAGACACCAACTGAAACATACAATTTATGGGACTGTTTTATTACTGACCATCATGTGCTCATGTCTATAAAACCCTCCAGTTACACTAGCGACGAATTTTTTTCAAAAAGAAGAATACGCATGAAAGAACATTGAGGGTCCTCCCTGTAGAACTCTCCACATCACAATAGTAACGCAGCATTTTGCAAAAGGGTGAGGAACCATTTAAGTATGGAAGTTTTTCATCCTAGGTATCAACAGAGCTTTCTTCAAGGGTAATTAAAGTTGACTTCCTCTTAAGGTCTTGCCTTGGCCATCAATCAGCCCAGGAAGCTTTCTCACTAAGTGTGAAAACTCTTGAACACTCAGCATCGGACCCCTTGCCTATGGCTTTATGGTCCCTAGCCATGCATCTCCAAAAATGCTGCAGAGGACTTGTTAGTATTCAGATGGGCTTTCCTTAACAATGGGACTATTTCTGGGAATCAAAGCCCGGGGGAAAAACAATATAAATTAGGGAAAATAGGGAAGGAGTTGTGAGGCCTAGGTGGTTTAGCCTCACGCAACACTGAATAGGTTTGCAGCAATCTGCTCAGTGCAAAAAACCAAAACCAAAACACCAATTATCCTCCTTGAAGCGGGCTTGCTTCACTGTTTTTATGTTTTTCTTATGCCACATAACTAAAGCATATGTACCAAGAGGTTATATAACGTCTTGGAATCACCATGCTTCAGTCATTGGAAATAAAACTGACCTTGTTTGTAATGTGTTTCTTTTTTAAGTTCACCGTTGTGGTCTCCGACTTGGTCTTTACTTAAACCGTGGTTAAAAATAAAGCGCTCAAAGAACTCTCTTTACCCACCTGTGGCGGAATCGCAATGTTAAAATCCCAATTAGTCTCGGAGTTATCAGTGTGTGTGGAGGGAGCAGAAGTGAAAGCTTGTAATGAGGAATTCTCATGACATAAAACCACTCCCCTCTCTTGGGATAAGACGGGTTCTTAAGAGTAGAGATAACATGCTATTTCAGGATCAGTGTGTGGGTGAGTAAATTTTCTGTGGGGAAAAAAGTAATAAAATCCAAAGGACAGCCATAAATCTATTCGGATTACCATGGAGATGACATTTGGATCGTTCTTCAGATGGTGTCAACATTATTTGCTACAGTTCACCATTTTACATACTTTCATGTTCCACTTCCTTGAGGTCAGCGTGCTTACACGGGATCATACGGTGTTGACTATATCTCAGAGCGGCTTTAGGACTTAGCAAGGGATGTTTATTTAAGAAAAAAGAAAAGAAAAGAAAAGAGAAGAAAAGAAAAGAGAAAAGAAAACACCATGTCAACAACATGCTGGGACACACTATTTATTTTGCAGTCACTTACTGTAAGTGCTGTCCTCATCCTTTGTGCCATCAATGGTTCCGTCTGCCTGCAGCTGCAAGTGGAAACCTTGTCGGCTGTAGAGTTTGGTAACTATACCCTTAAGCTGAGGCTCTGCAAAGAGAACGAGGGTTGGGATCAATGCGTACGCTGTGCATGTGGAGTGGAAAAGACGAAGAATTCAAAATTCTAACTTATTGACAAATTTTAGGGGAAAAGGTCAAACTACACTTTTTAGACAGTCCTCCGAAAGAAAGAAAACAAACAAACGAGCTCCAAGTTTCGGAATCAGTCTCCCGCCTGAAGAAACCTTTGATTTCTCCCCGGGGAACCCTGGTAAAGCCCTAAGGCTTCTGAGAGCAGAGACAGTTTCTGATGGCTTGTCCTTTGGCTTACAGGGTGGTACTCTATCTCATTGGGTATTCGGAATGGGTTGGCAAATGGCAGGTTCTGCCTTTTAACAACGTGACACTTCTCATGAGCAAGGAAAAGGAGAGATCCCAAGATGATGTGAAGTGGTTTGCCAAGCAGGGACCAAAAACACACTGGGAAAGATTTCCCTCCGAATGACCCCAATTTGAACGAAGGAGCCCCTCCATTGGGAAAAGGTTGAAAAATATGCATAAACAATCTGGAACCCCGTCAAAGACCTTTTATATTTTGAAAATTGGGCAGCGACTCAAAAAGGGGGGAGGGGAGAATAAAGCAATCCTTTCCATACCCTAGCACACTAATTATCCTTAGGGCAAGTGGGTGCGAAGAGCGGGAGTTTTGCTGGGGGGGAGGAAAGAAAATGAGTTCATGCTTATTTTCAAGTTTAGTATCAGAAATATAATTATCCAAAATAAGTGTTCTCGAAATGATTTTCAATTATGAAGCACCACAGATTAATAAGGTACCTAATTTACCAATAACAGCCATCTTATCCAACACTTGCTTTTATTGAATACAGACACCTGCACCGAAATGATATTTATGTGATTATTCAGGCCGCATAATCATGCTTTGCAATCGCTTAATCCTTCTTAAAAACAAGCCTAATTTACAGCGAATGTCTTCAAAACTTCGAGCAAAGAAGATAACGTATGTCTGCATTTCCACTCCGGGATGCGGGAGAACACACAAGTAGCGAAATAACAGATGGATGAATAAGTCTGAAATTCTGTAATAGTTATCTAGCCAAAAGTAAGAAAATAGCGCAAAGGACTCGTTTGGTGAAGAACGGCCAAATCCGCTGCCTCCTGGCCAGAAGGTCTACTTTGACGCAACCTGACACCTAGAGCGGTGTGAATTTTCCCCAGCACCGGAATACCGAATATCGGAATATCTCGCTACTCTCTCACTGAATAGGTTCAAAAGGACCCACAACCTGGCTCGGAGTTGACATTCTCTCTTCAGTCCTGCATTTTAGCAGCAAGTAGTCTAACCAGATCACTAAGCTCTATGCCACAAGGTTCGAGGAATCCACCCCCTCCTCCCCAGCGAATATTTCAAAGCTGCACCACAAGTCTGTCCCGAGGAGCTTAAAAGTGATCAAAGAAACAGAATGCCTAGATGGCGGAAGCCCACGGCCCTTGGGGGTGGAAGCTGGAGGGGAAGGGTCAGAGTTGCTGGGATGAAGGCAAGCGAGGGATCCCCCGGCTTCTCCCGGGGTGGGGGGTGGGCAGGGGTCTGCCTAGCTCGGCGCCTGCAATTAACATGCCACACACACACGCGCTAGCCACGGATGGGTCACGCCTGGCCAGAGCCCATGGGCTTGCGCACATGTGGCCTGTGTGAAGCTGACGGCGCGCCCACGGGGCAGGGTATGCCCCCAGGCTCTGCGCCTGTCCCACGGCAGTTGCAATGCAGCAAGCCTGTTACCCTTACGAAGGAGGCGAGAAAGCGATCGCTTCCCACGCACGCACACCGGCGAGGTGGCCAAATCCGCACTGGATGGGCCAACGATAAACTCGCCTTCGCTTACATCCACGCCCTCCAGCCCCCTCCACACTCGTAAAGTATGGGGGCCCAAAAGAAAAGCAAAGAAAGCCAGCCAAGAGCCCCTTCCAACCTGGTCTCCTCCTGCGCCTCTTCTTGGAGCCGAAGAGTTTGACCCGGGAAAAGACGTTTAACTTGTTTTTGTCGCAGCTGGTCTTGCCTTTGCTGGGGCTGCTGACACACTTGCAGGCGTTCGATTTCTCGCGCTCGCGGGCTTGTCGCTTCTGCCGGATGAGCGAGCTGGCGATAGCCGCCGCCATGGCCACGACGCCCACCACCACCACTTCTTTCGCGGCCCCTCTCCGGGTTCGCCTCCTCCGCCCGCTCCTCCGCCCGCTCCTCCGCCGCTCGCCCGCTCGGTCTCGCGCCTCCGCCGCCTTCGTCTCCGGAGCCGGCGCTCGCCCGGGCTTCTCCGCGCTCGGGCTTCAGCCGAGGAGGGGGCTCAGCATTCCGGCCGACCTCCTCCGGCGGTGGTCCGGCTCCCGCGCGGGCTGCCGGCTGCCTGGGTCCGAGCCGACGCCACAGCCCCGGGCCGGGATCGCGGGCGAGACTGGCTGGCGGAGGCAGAGCTGCGCGAGTGCGTGCGCTCGGCCCCTGCGCCCCGAGGACACTGTGCGAGTCCAAGTGGCTCGGGTCGGAGTTTCGCGGCACCCCCCGCCCGGTGCCGCGCGGAGGGGGCCGGAGGAGGGAGGCGGGCGGAGGGAGGGAGCGCGGGCGGGAGAGAGGCCGGGAGCGCGGGCGGCAGCAGGGAGGGGGGATGGAGGAAGCGCGCGGCGGGGGGGGGGGGGGGGCGCGCCCTCGCCCTGGCCCCTCCGAGGCTCCGACTAGTCCTTGCAACTTCTTGGCCTGCCGATCGGCAAAAGTTGGCCCGTGCCAGCTTTCCGACGGGGCTCAAACAGGTAATGGCCTCGCATCTTCGCTGCTGCCGCTGCCGCCGCCGCTGCTGCTGCTCTGGGCGCGGCACAGACTCAGTGGAGGAATTCTGTCGCCGCAGGCACCCTCCGGAAGAGCGCGACGGCCTCCCCGAGGCCCCCTCCCCCGGCGGCCCCTCCCTCCCGGAGCCCAGCCCGCTGGCTGCGGGCCGCGGGCCGCCCCCTCCCGCCCCACCCCCCCAAGTCCCCCTCGGGCCGCTCGGGCTAACACCTGTAGGGGCTTGGACACTGCCCCAGCTCCCACAGCCTCCTCTCCTCTTCTTCCCCAAAGAAGCTTGGGGAGGAAACAGGGGTGGAGGAGGCACTGGCAGGAGGCAGTTGGGTTGGAGGAGCGGGGGGTTGCTTGGAGATGGGGGATGGCGGAGGGGGAGGTTCCCTTAGTGTGCGACTCTTAGCTGGCCAGATTCCGCCCGGGCCGGGGGCCCCGGGAAGTTCGCCCGCCCCCTGCCCTAGACTCGGACGCACGAGACCCACTCCCCTCCAAAGACACACACTCGCCGAGGTTTTTCGCAGGGTTTTTCACTTGTAGCCCTTCAGCGGAGAGGCCAGGGCTCCCAGACTGGCTCAGCCCCCGCGGCCGCAGCAGCGGCAGCAGCGGCAGCAGCAGTAGGCACTGCAGAGCTGCGCCGCACACCACGCTGCCACCCAGTGGTTTTTGCTGACTTTTCATTTCAGGCCAGTTTGTGCCTTCCGACCCCCGTTTTTCCTCTGGGCCCCCTCATCATTCCCTTCGGATTTGGGATCCCGATACTGCTTGGGTCGTGTACCATAAGCCGTATCTGGGGAATGCAGAGCTGAGCCTCTTTATTTAAGCTCTGGCGCGTCTCCAATATCCTAACTTCTTCTTTTTTTTTTTTTTTTTTTCCCTTTTCCTGCTCCCCAAGCTCAGGCAGTCTGCCTCCCTCCAAATCAGGAACCAAGTCTGGCTTTTTGCTCGCTTCACTCAATTCACAAGTTTTGTTCCTTCCCTGTTCTACGTTTTAATCTGGAGGAGAAGGAAAAAAAAAAAAAGAGTTTGGAGGTCAAGAATGCAACAAATCGTCCATCCACAGCCCTCCCTTCAAACAGTCAAGGCTGTTTTACTATTTTACTTGATTTCTGATGCCAGAAAGGAAGCCCCCAAAAGTAGTGCTGCTCTAACCTGGAGCTACCACGACGCTGTATTTACTGCACCTTCATTCCTCTTAGATCTTTTCAGAATTGATGTAGCTGCAAAACCAAATGCCTGGACTCAGGTCCTTTTCTGAGCTCTCAACTAAGAAACTGAAATCTTTCAGCCCATCAGAGCTGAATCGCCTGAACCTTCTGTAAATTTCCTCGCTCTCCCGGGGAAGCTGCTGTCACCTCCCTTCCACCTTTGCCCAATGTCGAAGTGTCTCTTGCCCTATCAGAGGCACCATTATGTGTCTGCAGAGGCCGGCGGGGTGAAGGTTGCAGGGACTGAAATGGACAGATACAGGAGAAGGATGCAGAATGGTCCACCACTCCCCTGTGCTTTGTCAAAAGAAGAGAGAGGACCAGGTCGGAGAGTTTCAGCACCTCCAGTCTCCTGAAGTATCTTCAGACTTTAACTGGGGGAGGGGGGACCCCGATCTGCTCCTACTAGGCTTGGAACATCTTAAACATTGGCACTGGGTCTTGGTCACCACTCTATTTGCATTTCCTGGCACAGGTTCTGTCACAGAGTTTATGCTCGATAAGAGTTTATTGAAAATGATTGACAAATGACTGATTGATATCAACTGTGAAGGGCAGGAAGATGTTTTCTGGCTCAGAATGTATGCGATTTAAATTCCAAGCACCATGAAGGGAAATAATCTCACCAAAAGAGGGGAGAAAAGAAGCTCCGACCAGGACCAAATATTTGGGGTGTGGGATGGACGGTTAAGAGATTCCTACTCACTCTGCATGTTTTTACCTCCTGCTAAGTACCAACTCCGAGGGCCTTTTTTTTTTTTTTTTTCTTTTTTCTTTCCTCTTGCTTCTCTCTTAAGACCCTGACCCCAAGCAGGCATGACCACACTAAAGGAAGACAAAGTTCTGATTCAGGCAAGGGACAGATCCTGGGAAGAATGAGAGAAGGCTACTGAGAAAAGGAGGAGGGCTTTCCCACGCTCCTCCCTCCACTTGTGTAAACACTGTTCACAAGGTATGTTCAGGATGCCTGGAGAAGTACTGGCACGGCCACCCTGAAGTGGGTAACTGAGGTAAGCAGATGCGGAGAAGACTTCAGGAATGTATACTGAAAGGGGGGGGGGCACGTCATTACAAACTCGAAAACACAGAGACGTCAGTACATCATGTCGTCGTGTGTTGTAATCCTGTCACTAACCCTCAGCCACCACCCCAGGGTTTATAGGTGTGTGCCATGAGCTCATGGAACCACTGGGTCAGTGCTGATAACCGGACGATGCTATGGGTGTTTACAGATGTCTTTCTTGCTCCAACCTCGTTCTCTCAAGTAATTTTATGACCCTGAAAAAGGAGAGGTGAGGGAGATCCAGACTCTCTTCCTGTCGGCCCATGAAATGTACCTCTGCCTCTTCAGAACCCCCTCTATTCTTCCAGCCCCGCAGACAGGAAGACAAATGACACGTGCGACAGGGGCCTCTGCTCTCTGGGCTCCGTCTGCCTGCAAACCACAGGTGTTTTCCTCTCTCCCCCAGGAAGAGAACCCACAGAGGCCTAGCGCTGGACGGGAGAGGGGTCACGGGGGCGGGCAACGGAAGGAAGGCCGTTTTGACTTGGGGTCCAAATTGTATTGCCCCATCAGTTTAACCACGGAGAAGAGTGGCTATAACTGTGAAACCCTCGAAGGAGAATCGTGCCCAAACCCCATTCATCTTCAGGAGGCATAATGAAAGACAGACTCGCAGGCCACCCGAGAGAAGCATATTTTGCCTTTCCTTTCTGTCTTACTGACACCCCAGACCAGGAGCGGGGCATTTCAGTGGGAGGATGAATAAAGAACTTCCTTTTGACACTTATTTCCAAAGGGTCTTTTTCTCCCGTCTTGGTCTGTTCCCACCACACCCTTGCTATGGAACTTCCTGGATCTCCTGCAGACCCATAGCTGCAGTTCTTCCTGCTTAACTCCGAGGCTCCCAACTCCTCTTTGCTGGGTCAGCCGACTCGCCCCAGCCACCCAGACCCCCTCCCCCGCTGCCCTGTGCACCAAGCTCTCTCCTTCATGAGACTGAAGAAAGCATCCTTGGCTCCTTTCCAACTCAGCTCACAAAGAGTTCTAGCCTGGGAGCAAGAGGTATAAGTTTGAAGCCTGTCTCTACCGGTAACAGGTTGTGTGACCTTGGACGTGTCATGCATCTTATGGGGGCTTCGGTTTCTCCATCTTTATTTGGGGAGGGGGGACGCCCAAGGCATGTGGCCGTTCTCAGGCTAGGGACTGAACCTGTGCCACAGCAGCCCCCCAGGCTGCTGCAGTGACAACGCTGGACCCTTAACTCACTGTGCCACAGGGGAACTCCCAGTTTTCCCATCTTTAAAGGCATCCTTGAGACTCAATTAATGGCTTTCAGGTCATATTCTGCAGAGCCCTAAGAATAACACGGAGTCGGTGGAAGTTTCCCCACCCGTGTTTCCACCATAGCCCTTCTGCTTTCCTAGCTTATATCCTGGGACTCGTTGTGTGATTCCCTACCAAAAAATAAAAAGATTCCACCGCTAAAACCAAAACATTTGAAAACCTCTGGAGGAGACGTCCCTGAGAGCCTTTTTTGGTTCCGGGAGCCTAGGGTTTTCAGGCGTCTGTCCTGTTCCCCGAGGTCTTCATCCCCCCCTCCTCACACTGAACCTCTCTGCTTCCCCCCACCCCCGACCCCGCGCCCCAGACCATACACTCCACGTGGGATCCCACAGGAAAATATAAAAGTCTCTTTGGCTTCATGCCCCACGGGTTCACTCGAGAACCAGGTTTTGGCATCCTTTTCAGGGAGAGTTATGTGAGTTATCAGAGCAGAGAATGCTGACTGTTCTCTGCCAATCTCTTTTGGCAGGCCTCGGATGAGCTGGAAAGAAGCTGAGAGGACCTGCTCTCAAGAGGCATCTCCAGGAGAGAGACAGAAACCCAAACAGATGTGACTGTGATGAGTAAAAATGAGCGAATTCAGACACAGCCTAATCAGGAGCAGCCTCGGTACTTTCTGAGCAGGAAGGAATTGGCTGTCTGTCGGAAACTCGGAAAAGATTTCAAACACCCTTCCTTCGTGAAGATAAACATAATCAGAGCCACTTGCCAGTTTGCTCTCCAGCTTCGCTAACAGTCCATCAAAACATCCGAGTGACCAGTTACCAGGTCAAGGACTGGTGATGAGCTCTAAGGGAGAGAAGGGGGGGCAGGTTCAAGTGCACCACGGTCCAGCAACATTGAGATCGCGACTCAGTAGGGCAGCAGAGGGGGTACTAAAGAGCCTGGGCACCAAGTACCATCTTTTGTAGTCTATTTAATTATGTCCCAAAGCCCAGAGAAATACTGCATAGACATACAAATGAGGAGATTAGAGAAAAGCCATTAGCAGAGGCTCTTGCCACTTAAGTCCAAGCAGGAGGGAAAATGCAATTTAAGGAAATCTCGTCAATGTCACACTGGAATTCCAGAGACAGAAAGAATGACTATTCTGTAACATAACCTGACACATTCATTAGCTGTCAGAGAGTCCCCTCCATTTGGGGGGATTATGCTACAGAAACAAAGGTCCCCAGAAGCAATTTTTTAGAAGTTGATTGGCTCTCCTGATTTGCATTTGAGATGAAAAGCCAGGGGACCTAGGCTTGCGCTGCTCTAGGACAGTGGGTTGGTCTTCATTAAGCGCTCTTCCTGAGATCATTCTTTAAGTACGCAAGCTACAGAATTGCCTGAAGCCACCTCTGGTTTCAATGTAAAACCAAATAAATGAATAAATAAAGTCAATTGAGAACACACTAATTCTGATCTGTAAGAAGAAGAAAAAAATCCCATAACCCACATAAAAATTGTACCGTTCAGTTATAATTTATGAACATTCCAACCATAAAGCACCCTGATGGTATTTACCATACCTATGAATCCAGCTCTTTGCTATTTAAGTAGCCATAGCAGCTGCCACATCAAGAGTTCTAGACCTCTGATTATCTGCTTGGTCATCTAATCAAGAAAACTTGGAGAGGGAGTTCCCTGGTCACCCAATGGGTTAAGGATCCTGCATTGTCACTGCAGTGGCTCGGGTCACTGCTGTGGTGTGGGTCCGATCCCTGGTCTGGGAACTTCCATGTGCCATGGGCGGTGCGGCCATTAGAAAAAACCCCAAAAAACCAAAAATCAAAAAACCCACTACATTACTATTAACATAACCATAGCCTGCAACTGAGAGGTGGGCATGAGGAAAGGGGCAGCAGCACCATTGCTGAGAAAGCATAAGGTCCCGTCTGCTGGGTCACGGAGAGAGCCGGTGCCTTGGCCTTTGGAAGATCATATTGGGTGAACCTGGAGCATGTGGGTCAAGGCGGCCGCACCAATTTTCTAAAGTTCCTCTTGGCGAAGGTTCGAGTAATATTTTGTAGATACAATAAACTTATTCTTAAGCCAGTGGTTTGCCCCAGCGGCGACAAAGTGTCCAGAGCCAACAAAATGCACCAGCTTCTCTGAGATCAATTTAGTTTCATTCAATAATATTTGAAGATCTGGAGGGAACCGTTGTTATTCTACGAACTGACTGGCTTACAAACATAAATGAGGTGTTTCTATGATGAAACACTCACGGCAGACTAAAAATGTGCCAAACTCAGAGGCGAAATATCTGTAACACTGGGTTCCTTTCTTGCCCAGTGAACTAAGTCATCTAAATGAAAAGCTAGGGGAAAAAATAATGGAGGATTTGAGGCAGAAGCAGACAATCAGTCATTTTTCTGGATCTAAGCTGTTTCAGAAAATAGGATTTGGGGAGGCCGGTGACCTACACTCAAGATTTGAGGAAGGGAATGCAGTGCTTGCAAATGATCTACTTAGCCTACGGGGGCGGGATTCTCAGGCAGCCTAAGAACCCTGGATTGATTTCCTATTTGCCAATGGCACCGTTTCCATCAACTTCCTATCAAGAGCTGCCATCTCTTAAAGGAGCAGAGAAAGAATGGGAAGCTACTTCAGTGCTCTCTCAGGATTAAGTCTTAATGCATCTCTTTGAAGACAGCGATCAGAATTTGGGCAGGAAAACCTAGCGAATTTGGAGGAAATGGCCTCCTCCAGATTCTGAGGAGGGGACAAAGGCCTGGTCCATGATCCACCTGAGAACTGGGCAGATGCCCTAGACGATGTATTTAATTTTTTTGCTTTTTTTTTGCTTTTTTTTTCAGGGCCGCGCCCGAGGTATATGGAGGTTCCCAGGCTAGGGGTCCTATTGGAGCTGTAGCCGCCGGCCTATGCCAGAGCCACAGCAACGCGGGATCCAAGCTGCATCTGTGACCTACACCACAGCTCACGGCAACGCCAGATCCTTAACCCACTGACGGAGGCCAGGGATCGAACCCGCATCCTCGTAGATCCTAGTCAGGTTCGGGGAACTCCCCTCGAGGATGTTTTTAACTCTCCACTCTGTTTTAGTTGTTGTTTGTTGCTTTTTTACCCAAACGGTGGTTTCAAATGGAGACAACCTTCAATAAATACTGTGGTTATCAATGGACAAGCAACTTGCTAAGGGCTGTAACACTACTATTTTCCTGAATACAACCTGTAAGGGAGGTGTTACCCTTATTGCCATTTTACAGAGGAAAAGGAAGCCAAGAGAGACTTAGTGACACATTGGTGGCTGTTCCGGCCTGTACACAGGTGCCAGTGCCTGTGTTCAAACTGAGGACTCTGGCCCATACAATGTAATGTGTACAAGGCCAGCCCTTTTCCTCTGTGACACTGGGCTCCGTAATGGCTATCTCTCCGCTTGGGTAACAGAAAAAAATGGAATATGGCATAATCTTTAACTTACTTTTTTTCTTAAAAAAAAAAAAAACGAAAGTGAATTATGAGCCAAACAAGAATAGATGAGCCCTATGCATAGTTATTAGCACAGGTGATACACTTTTAACAGTAACTTCCTAGGCGGACATTGAAAGACAACTTCACCACCTTTCTCGCTAAAATCCAATGATTCTAAGTCCCTGCATCATGTTATTCTAGGTTTCTCAGCCCAGGGAGTCCTGTGACACCAGGACCTGGTCTGACGCGGGTAACCTGGGGTTCTGAAATGTGATGAGACCCGAAGGACATTTTCTGGACTTTTCCTTCACGCCTCCATAGCAGAGATAAGACGTTAAAGCAACTCCCAGTTGGCCGAGTTTTTTTCATACGGGGAAAACTGGCTTTGCACACTGTAAGCCTTTTCGTGCCATCTGCTTTCGGCTACAGGAAGCTTGAGTTCAGCCAAAAGAGAGAAAAATATTACACGCAATGTATTCGCTTCCACGCTCTGACGCCCATGACTATTCTTTGGCAATCCGGGGCTTCTCCAGTATCCATTCGAACCAATTTGCTCTAACTTTTCCCTTCTGACAAACAGCTAAAAGTATAATAAACAGACTGAAATTATCTACTAACTTCTTCTGTAACCACTGAAGACCTCAAGCAATGCCCGAATCTGATTTCATAACAGGAGCCTTGATGCTCAATGAACAATCTCATTTTAGAGAAGAGATCTGAGGCAAGGGAAGTTAAGTGACTGTGACCTGGGCCAAACCGTTCATTCATTCATTTAAAATTTACTGAGAACCATATGCCATGAACTGAGCTACAGCCTGAAGGGGTGCAAAGCTATAAGATATTGATTGAGCACTAACTCTATCCCTAGCACTCTTCTGAGTACCTTATCCTTATTTAGTCATTTAATAGTTACAACAGCGTTATGGGCTTATGCCCATTTTACAGATGAAGAAGCTGAGGCAGAGAGAGGTTCCTGAGTTCATGCAGGTAAGAAGTGGTGGAGTCAAATGCACGTGTTCTGACTTATACCCCATCTCCCTAAAACAGCTCTACCGCTTCTCCAGTGACTGCCCAGCCTCCAGGGGAGGAGAACAGAAGTTAATAAAATGATGGGCACCAAAGGTGATGCAGCACTGCAAGAGCGGTCCCAAGTGTCCAAGGGTTTGCGGCGCCCAAAAGAAGGCCCAGTCGACTCTGTGGGCAGATGTGTCCACTTCAGAAAAAAACACAAAACCATTCTCACGAACGATGGAATTTTGGAGGATGAGAACGAGCTAGGAAATCGGGGTACGAAATTGGGTAAAGTCAGACTTTAAACCTAGGGTAACCCGACTCCTGGTGCTGAGTTCTTACCAGGCGGTATTACTTCCTCTCACGTGAGAGAATTTCCACAACCTTGGATTTTTTAGGCCCCTACATTTTGAATCACTTGGCAACAAGTTGATCTCCTGTTGTAACCACGCTCCAGGGATATCATTTCTGTGCAATATCGATTACAGGTATGATTATGAAGCATTCTGGGGAACAGGCTAGGGGTCTAATCGGAGTTGTAGCTGCCGGCCTACACCACAGCCACGGCGACTCAGGATCCGAGCCGCCTCTGCGACCTACACCACAGCTCATGACAACGCCAGATCCTTAACCCACGGGGCGAGGCCAGGGATCGAACCTGCGACCTCACAGATGCTAGTCAGATTCGTGTCCACTGAGCCATGAAGGGAACTCGGATGTGGAGGTTCTGATGGACGTGTGTGAGTTGTCTTCCTGTTGTGCACAATACTGTCAACGGTGATGGTCAAGGGTACAGTAGTTTATCAATTAGCAACTGCCATCAGCGGAGGGCTTAGAAGTAATCCGTTTGGAAAGATGCCAATCAAAATGAAAATTAAATTGGCATGTATGCCACAGCAAGTCCCGCATTCTTCTCTTGCAATAACTGGGGTGAGCTTAGCCACCAGAGATTTGCCTGTGGGCAGTGATTAAATAATCTGATGATGACGACGATAAAACTTTAAGCTAACAAATGACTGAAAGATTATGGGGACATGACTGTCCAAGCCAGATAATCCTAGTAATTCCTCCATGCAGATTTCAATATTCCTACTGGAGAGAGACAACTAGGATTTGGTTAGTGTTTCAATTGCAAACATATTTTGAAAAATCTTCCTACTTAACTCATTTCTCTTCCTGCTGCCAAAATACCAGTGCCTCTTTTCTCTTGGTATCCTTGGGTCTGAAAAAATATATACTTAACAGAATTGTTAAGGGAAACAAGAGCGCCCTAGTTCACTATACAAAAAACATGTTGTATGTGCGTGTGTGTTTGTGCGTGTACGCGTGTGTATACACTCTAGGCAGGCTTCAGGGAGGGCTGTAAAGCCAGCACCTCAGCCCAGATGCCCGCCGACCTTATGGGGCTCACAGGAGCCTGCTCTTCCAGATAAGACATGAGGATGCCGGTTGTCCTAATTCTTCTCCTTCGCTAATATTGTCTTTTCCCCTATCCCATCATCCCTGGGTCACTGCTTTCCAATAAGACAGCTACTCTCATTTGTGCTGGGTTAATGACTACTAATAAGGTCCTCCTGCCACCCCCCTCCCTCAAGTGGCTCCTTCTGACAGCGATTTTATGGAGGCAATATTGTGCTACAAAAGTGCGCCTCTAGCGGTGACACTTTAAATGACAGAACAGGCTGCCTGGAGAAGCTTCCAGGGAACTAAGTAAGAGCTTTGGAGCATCCCTCAATTTAAAACAGCCCTGCCGTTCTATCCCACCGGCTCTATGCATGAGTGTGTGCCTCTGAGTGGGCACGTAAGGCCGCGTAGACTTGTACGTCAGACAAGCTCATTCTGCTTCTGTTCAAGTTTTCCTACTCTTCCGAGTCAGCATTCCTGAAAAAAAGTTTTTACCAACAATCCCCGCTTCCCTTCTTCTCACTGACCATTCACTCGAATTTTCTTATATATTATATGTGTGTATATACATATTCTGAGCAATTCCTCTACATAGGTTTCAGTATCTCTTTTAGAGAGGGACAACCAGCACTTGGTTGCTATTGGAATATATTCAAAACATGACAAATAGTCTTACTGCATTCCTCTTCAATTATGCTCCTTCAGTTGTGCAGTTGTTTTTCTTCAATTCTGGAAGTTATCTACAGCTTCCCTTAAATCTCTCTCTATTCTTTTTTTTTTTTTCTTCTTTCTTTTTTTGGCCATGCCTGCTCCACGTGGACGTTCCTGGGCCAGGGATCAAACCTGCACCACAGGAGCGATCTGAGCCACTGCAGACACAAGGCCGGATCCTTAACCTGCTGTGCCACAAGAGAACTCCAGTTTTTAAATTTTAATTTCCCAGCTTTACAATATACATTGAGATGGGGGGTTCCAATTTCTTACACTCCAGGTCCCAAACGGACCCTCCGCCCATATTCTGCACACCCAGGCCTTGAGTCCTGACTCACCACCACCTGGACAGGACTTCTAGCTCTGAGCTTTATGCAGGAAACTCAAGGTTTTGTGTCGGGGCTGTGGCTTCAGCTTAAGCCTCAAGGTATGTATCCAGGTTGAACACTCTTGAGGGCCCTTTAGCTTCAACTGTTGCACTTTGCTTTGGCTTTGACTCGCTGCTTTGTTTCTATCACCCAGAAACTTTCCTTTTTCAGTTCTGAATTTTCCTTCCTATTGTCAAAGACTGATGGTTATATTTGATCCACTCTTTCTATGTCTTTATGGATGAATAGGGGCTTCTGCAATACCTTAGTTCAGCATATTGACTAAAAGTCCCTATTCAAACTTTGCTTCTATCATAACACTAATATTGTTGTTTTTGTTTTTTTTGTCTTTTTGCCTTTTCTAGGGCCTCTCCTGCGGCATATGGAGGTTCTCAGGCTAGAGGTCCAATTGGAGCTGTAGCCACCGGCCTACACCAGAGCCACAGCAACTCCGGATCCGAGCCGCGTCTGTGACCTACACCACAGCTCACGGCAACGCGGGATCCTTAACCCACTGAACAAGGGCAGGGATTGAACCCGCAACCTCATGGTTCCTAGTCGGATGCGTTAACCACTGAGCCACGACGGGAACTCCAACACCGCTACTGCTTTTACTAAGATCAACAATAACCTTCTTATTCTATCCAGTGACTGGTTCTCAGTCATTACTTTACACAACCTTTCAGCAGCACTTGATGCCATTCGCCATTTTCGTCTTAATATTCTTCTGTAAGTTTCTCTGAGCCTCTGACCTCCTGGTTTTCCTCCTTACCTATATCTGACTGCTCCTTCTCAATCCCCTTTTCCTCTTACTGACCATTTGGGTTCCTTAGGATTCTGCCTTAAGCCCTCTACTTTTCTCCCTCACTCTCCTCTTTGTAGGTACACACTCTTCGTTTGTCCATTCAGTGACTGTTCTTTGAGCACTTACTACGTGCCGGGCAGAGCTGTAGTTACATGGCAGCGAACAACGCACTTGTGATCAGGCTCACATGGACATGGTCGTCTGGTGAACAGCCAGATGGTGAACTGTTAAACCCAAATCGTTTATAAACGTATCAAGTGTATAAATTGTGATCACCGCTATAAAACAAAGCACAGAACGCTATTTGAGAGTAATACAGAAGAAGCTACTTGAGATTGGAAGGTCAGGGACGGCCTCTAGCAGGAGGTGACGTCCAGCTGACTCCTGAAATATGAGATGGACCCAGACTCATGAAAAGCACAGGAAATACCTACCTTTTGTCCTGTAACAATGCCAGAAGTCTCCATCGCTTTTGATGGCGATCAGGATACTCTACCCTTGAATAGGGCACTTTGGCACACTGGATATGAGAAGCTGAAGCCGTCTGAGAAAACAGCAACAGCAGGGCTCTGACGGTCCATCCTCCTTTGCCCCAGAAATGGTCATAAAACCCTCGTGTGAGAGAGACGTGCCCTTCCTGCCAAAGGAGCATCATCCTCTCCAAAGGCTTTGCTACGTTTTCCCCCAGTTTACAGCACCGACCTCACCCTCCTTGGCCTGTTATATTTCTACATGACTGCCCATTCTGCACAAAAACTAGCATAAAAATACTCAGGTCTCATTGCTTCTTCTGGTCTTTCTTTCCTGATGAAGACTCTTACGTCACATACGACGGATGCTAAGTGTTTATGTTTTTTTCTCTTGTTAATTCATCTCTGTCTTTTTTTCAGACCCAGCCAAGGTTGAGGCTGGGTCTGAAACTCAAGAGGGGTGAGGAACCCTTCTTCCTCCCCTACACCTTCATCCGCTCAGGCAGCTCCTCTGAGCTCTCTACATGGAGACTTCTACGCAAATGCCACTCAGGACCTTGAACTGGACAAACCCCAAGGTGAACGCGTCTCCCTAAACTGAGTCCTCGTCTCGGGTTCCTTGTGGCTCTTCAGTTTGCTTCTTGAATCCCACTCCTTTCTCGATTCATCCACCATCTCAACCAGGCCAGAAACCTGGGCATTTTCCTGATTTCTTCCCTCTCCCACCTCACATCCAAGCAGGTTCTATACTCTTGCTATCATCTCTAAATTCCTACTGTGAAGACTTTCACCGATTGCAATTGCATTTCTTGCCTGAATTCTACCATAGCCTCCTCTCCGGGCCATGATCCAAACACTGCTCGCTGCCACAATGTAGCAGACACATCTGCTCATGCCTATGCCCTGTTCGCAGGTCTCAGTGGCTCTCCACTTACAAGCCTTCCATTATCTGGCCCCAGACTTCCCGTGTCGCCCTTA
The DNA here is from genome assembly GCF_054392235.1 of Sus scrofa. Taxonomy (NCBI): domain Eukaryota; kingdom Metazoa; phylum Chordata; class Mammalia; order Artiodactyla; family Suidae; genus Sus; species Sus scrofa. Next base: position 123,753,061 of record NC_139401.1, read on the forward strand.
CTTCCTGCCTCAGACACACATATTTCAGCCACAGCCAAGTACTTCCCTTCCAGCCCCTCCGGCCCCTCCAACTGCTCTACCTTTGAAAATTCTAGTCCCTCTCCCTAGTAAACACCTCGAGATTTATTTCAGGCCTGACCTCCTCTGGGAAAGCTTCCTCCGCAAGCCTCCTATAAACGCGGCTTCTTCTTCTCTGCTCCATAGCACACCTTACACATCCGGCTATGACGGCATTCCGGTCTACTTGGCTGTCAGGCCCACCAGAGAGTGAGCTCCCACAGCAGGGCCTGGAACCTCCCCTCTGGATGCCCACAGCCCGACAGAGCAGGCACTCAGTAAATAAATGCTAGTTGCCTGACTAAATGCATCAGCCAACTCTCCCTCTCTGTGTTTAGAAAGCAGGCGGCAGGCGCCTGGAGCAAGGCTACACAGGACAGGTCTGTGCCGATAAAAGCAGGTTCCTGGCAAAGGCATGTGAGAACGTAGCCATGTTTTGAAATAGACAGGAAAACTATAGCTCAGGCATCAAACTGGAAGCCGGGGATAACCGGATCCTTGCAAAACGGGGAGCTGAATCACTCTGGTAATTAGGTCGGTCCATATTTCACCATATTTGGTAGTAAAAGAATTCGTTAGAAGCATACAACATGTTCAGCTTTGACAGAGCCCTTTTACAACCATGATCTTATTTCATGTGTTTGAGGACTGGTGGTTTCGATTGGCTCCATTTTACAGACCGGAAAACGGCGGCTCACCAGTGGTCATGGTTTGCCGACCACTGCAGACCTAATCTACTTATTAACCAGTTTAGGCCCTACCTCATTCCAAAGAAGAACTGTAATTGCTTACAAAAGGGTACATAGGAAAACAAAGGGCACGGGGGTGAAGGAAGAAGAGCCAGACAGGACCGGAGGCCAGCAACGTCTCAAACCTAAGGTTCCTGACTCCCGGGCTAATTCCCTCTCAGCTCCATTAGGCTGCCCCAAAAGCTTGCCATCCACTGGGCGGTAATGGGCAGGAGTTCTGTTTGTATTAAAAAAAAAAAAAAAAAAGGTGGAGTTCCCGTCGTGGCGCAGTGGTTAACGAATCTGACTAGGAACCATGAGGTTGCGGGTTCGGTCCCTGCCCTTGCTCAGTGGGTTAAGGATCCGGCGTTGCCGTGAGCTGTGGTGTAGGTTGCAGACGCGGCTCGGATCCCGTGTTGCTGTGGCTCTGGCGTAGGCTGGTGGCTGCGGCTCCGATTGGACCCCTAGCCTGGGAACCTCCATATGCCGCGGGAGCGGCCCAAGAAATAGCAAAAAGACAAAAAAAAAAAAAAAAAAAGGAGCAACACTTTTGACCTCACAAAGCAAGTACCCTGGTATCTAGTAGAATAATCTCTCATCAAATGTAAGCACTGAAATGAGATCCAAACCTGAATTACTGCACTTATCCTGCGTGGACTCGAGACCTAATCAACCAACAGACAGAGGCAAGGTGAAATGAGCTGAGACCACAAAGAAGATTGGCCCAGGAGGGTACAGGGGCCTGGGTGTTTCAGGGCCATATAGATAGATAGATAGATAGATAGATAGATAGATAGAGATATTAATATACAGAAATTAGATCAAGAGGTGACTCGGTTGCTGAGGTAAATGAATTCAATTTTGATCACATCCCATTTTACAGACATCCGCCTGCTGCTCCTCGTTTAAACAATGAAGGAGCTTTACTCGGATCCTCTGCCTCAACCAGAATCACAGTTACCATTTTCCTAAGGGTTTTATTGAAATTGAAAATGATAACACCTATAAAACCTCTCTGGGGCTGACATTTCCAAGTCTCTTTTTCAGCACAAACAAAATTAGAAAATGGAAAATATAACCTTTCTCGCCCTGTATTTTCTTCACAGGGTATAAAATTGAAGGGTAGTCTCTATTCCAGAATCATGACCAAGCAGGAGGAATAATAATAATAATGATGAGAGTGATAATAACAGCAGCTAGCAGGGGGTTTTTCTGAGCATTTACTCTGGACCAGGCACCGTTCTAAACACTTTATGTGTGTTAACTTATCCGATGATCACAGCGACCCTATGAAGTAAGAGCTATTATTATCCCCATGGTTTAGATGAGGGCCATGAGGTTAAAATTTTGTTTAAGGTCACAAAGCTAAGGACAGCTGGAAGTGGGTTGCCCCGCCAGACAATCCCGCTACATAAAGATATGCAAAGAATCCTAGCGTATGGTCGTTTGGTCGTGCGGGTTGGTTATGTATTTCGTGGATCCCTTCTGGCCCTTTTCTACTCCCTATTGTTGTTTTCTGTTCCTATCATGGTCAATTAACATTGCAGTAGTAGAGGTTCAGGGACAGTAAAGAAAATACTAAACTTAGCGAAATTTGTAAGAATTTCTTCAAGAAGTGGGAAGACTCCTCAGGTTTGTTTTCTTCCCCCCTCCCTTGATGCCCATCGCGGAGATTCCTCGCTACTTTGCAGCTTCGCCATCACTTCTTCCCTCTAAAGAGCTGACCTGGTGTTGCCATGGAGACTGAGATCAATGCCACAAGCCGGGGGGCCTACTCTGCATATTCTGTTGATTAGCAGGGGCACCAGCTAATCCCTGCCAAATCCTCCCAGCCACCCCCATAACTAATCGCACATGTTGGCGCTATAAATATGGACGTTAAAAACTGATCCTCTCGGGTTATTTTACACTTCAGTTCCGTTCAGTAACAGCTTCATTAAACCTCGAGGAACAAAAAGTCCACAGAAAAATAAAAGTCTTTTAGGAAATTAGTTAAATAAGAAGGGAAAGTAGGCTTGACCACTGAGAGGAAGAGCAGAGAATACAATACTACACCATAAAGGGTACCTCCTTCTGGGAACTCAGGAGTTGATCACCCGGACCAGCTCTCCTGTATTGAGTCGTCTCTGTGCCTGGCAGTGTGCTAGCTGCTGTCACACGGGTTACCACGTTTCATGTTCACAACGATCCTAGGAGACCCAGACAGGAGCAGCGGGCGGAGTCACAAGCCCAAGTTCAGACACCTCCCAGGCCATACTATCTCAACGGAGCTGGCCCACCCAAGTGCTCCTGAGTCCCTGTCACCCCTGGAGAGGGACTGTACATGGAGCTTACTTTCCATCCAATAACTGGATTCTCTAGCGGACAGAAACGGGATCCATGAAGAGAAGCCGTGAGGAAACAGAGTAGGGCTCACTTTGACGAAGCCACTTCTAATAAGAGGGGTGATCCAAAAATGGATAGAATGGATTCCCCTGGCAGGTGGTCAGTGCCGTCACTGGAAGTGTTCCTGTAGGGGCTGGGGGATCACACCAGCCTGGGAAACACCTATCAGATGTTGCAGAAAGGATGTTTGCATTTAGTGAATGACTGAATCTAATCATTGTGGATCCCTGCGCCAAAGGCCCAACACAAAGGCCACCCCAGAAGCTTGCTGAGCAAGAGAAAGTGCTCAGTAGTGGCTCAAAAGGGAGAGGAGTCAGAGAGTGTCAGAGGCTGGGATTGGGCATAAGGCAGTTTTAAAGCAGAATTCTGTTAAGGACGGTCCTTACAAATCTACACCAGAATTTGTAAACTAGGCGGCGAGCTGCTGGAATAGTCAATGGTCTTATCTTTGAGACTCAGGAGCCATGTGGAGCTACTGTTGGAACAGCCCAAGCTAAAAAACAATAGGGCACAAAGAAACTGTCACAGACCAGACGAGATGAAGATGTGATGACTGAATGTGATAGTGTGAGGGCATCGGTGGAGAAACTGGTGAAATCTGAGTAAAATCAGGGGTTTATTTGTTAGTGATGTACCAGTGTGGATTTCTTAGTTTTGACAGATGTACATAGTCATTTAAGGTGTTAACATGAGGGAAAATTGGATGAGGGGTAAGTGGGAACTCTCTGTCAAATCTTTGTAACTTTTCTGGAAATCCAAAACTATTCAAAAAATATATATGTATATTTTTTGCTTTTTAGGGCCACACCCGAGGCATGTGGAAGTTTCCAGGTCGAATCAGAGCTACAGCTGCCGGCCTACACCACAGCCCATGGTAACACCAGATCCTTACCCGACTGAGCGAAGCCAGGGATCAAACCCGCAACCTCAAGGTTCCTAGTCGGGTTCGTTTCCCCTGCACCATCACAACAGGAACTCCCAAAAATATTTTGTATTTTAAAAAACCAGTTTCATTTGTCTTGTACCTCAGGGCTTGCTTCAATCTATCTATTTTTGAGTAAGAAACATGGTTTGCAAGTTTTTGATTTGTTTTGTTTCTCAGCTGGATTTGGAAACATTTTAGAGGCCTTCTCGACCGAATAGAGTTTCCATGAACCTGAACCATGGGGAGATACGTAATGGAATCTGATGGGGTTGGAAAAGATGGGTCTAAAGGAAGACTTATTTTTTTCACACTTTTTTTTTTTTTGGTCTTCCAATTTTATCATCTCCCCAGTCTGAACTTAGGGACCCTCTCAAGTACACAAATGATGCTGGAGCAACAGGGTGGCGAGGAGAAAGCTGTTGAGTCTGCAGAGCAAGGCAGGCACACCTCTGTCACCGCCAACAGAATAGCCAGAAGTAGAACCCAACGTGTGGCCACGTGCAGGGATACAGCTCCCTGAATCTCACACCCAGAGCACGAGGAGTTGACACAAGTCGAGAACAGCTCCTTCCTGGCTCCACTGAATCAGAAACCACACCCTTGTTCTTCCTAAGCTGTGCTGGGAGATTTCTCAGCAAGCAATTTCAAGTCTCTGCCTCTTCAGAGGAGCCGGCTGCAGATGGTGTTTGTGACTGCAGCAGAGGAAATGCCATTCAAGGCAAAAAGTATTGATAATATAATAGCTTCTGTATTTGTTTTGGCGTTGCAGTTCCACGGATGTTTCCTTTTGCGTGCCTGGGAAGCTGGAAGCGCCTTTTCTCCTGCCTGCAAAAACACTGACATTATTGGTAATGGACGAAGCATGACTTGGCATTTGCAGAAATAAGGACTTGGCATTGTAGTCAGGCCACTTTTGTTACGGGTCTGTACGTGATAATTAGAAATAGAATTTAGGGAGTTCCCGTTGTGGTGCAGTGGTTAATGAATCCGACTAGGAATCATGAGGTTGCGGGTTCCATCCCTGGCCTTGCTCAGTGGGTTAAGGATCCGGCGTTGCTGTGAGCTCTGGTGTAGGTCGCAGATGCAGCTCGGATCCTGAGTTGCTGTGGCTCTGGGGTAGGCCGGTGGCTACAGCTCTGATCGGACCCCTAGCCTGGGAACCTCCATATGCCGCGGGAGCGGCCCAAGAAATAGCAAAAAGACAAAAAAAAAAAAAAAAAAAAAAAAAGGAAAAGAAATAGTATTTAGATGTGTCCAATGTCATTATCATCCTGGGCTTCTACTTCCTCATGTCCAAAAGGAGACCTATGTACCCAGACCTTCTTTGAATGAATTAACCCACCACCCATCAGGAAAACAACGGTCACGGGAGTTTGTCACATAGCCACAGAGTTATTTCTCCATCACACTCAGTTGCTCCATCAAACTGGAAAATGTCATAAAGCACAGGAACCTCCAGTCCAGGGGCAGGCTCTCCACTTAATACGGAAGATAGTGGGCCAGACGGCAGAGTGGTTAAGACCGCAAGCTCTGCAACTCGAAAACGTAGCTGCGTGACCCTCGAACACCAATGAACCTCTCTGTTCCTATGTCCTCAGGTGTAAGATGAAAATAACTGTAGGACCTAGCTGCTAGCGTAACTGTGAGAACTCAATGGATCAACATTGTAAAGAGCTTGGCATGCACTTGGCATAGTTTACCTACAATACACTGTAGGTGCTGTTTCTGCTATTCTCCTTGTTGATTCATGTTATTAAAGCCAACTTATCTGCACACAAATCTTGACAAAAACAGCCAGGACCTCCCATCTATGGCAGACCCACAGAAATGACTAAATATTCCGTTGACACCTCCAAGGTACGCCCATCTCCTGAGCCTGCCGTGGTCTGGGCTGTCTGGATAGAAAAGAATAATAGCAAATGCTTACCTTGTACCTACTATGTGTCTGTGCCTCCCACTCGTCCCGAAGAGGTGGGTACTAGTATTCTTTGTAAGTTGGGGGATGATAAAACTGAGGTACGGAGAGGTAAAGCAACTTGCCCAAGTGGCAGCTAGTCTATATCAGAGGCAGAATTTGGACACAAAACGTGGGTTCCAGAGTCCCTGCTTTTAACCCTACGATTTGCTGCCATAATAGGAGCTCCTGTTGGCTAAGTGCCACCTAAGTGCTACGCTATCACAAACCTTATCTCTAATCCTTAGGGTGATGCTGAAAGCAAGGTATTATGCTTACCTGAGCTTTTACAGAGGAGGAAAGCCCTGCTCAGAAAGACTAAGTAGCTTGCCCAACAGCACAGAGCGAAGGAGGCCTCGAGGCTGTCCCTATAGCTGGCCTTCGGCCTACTCCACTGCACTCGGCAAGAGTGAGATTCGCGGTTTTTAGCTTAGTTCTTTTCTTTTTTAAACTCAGAGACGTTTTGGGGGCAGATGAAGGCACATTGTCCTCAGTGTCACGTTTCTGGAAGGGTTGGCTAAAGTGCAACACCGACACTCTCTGGGCGATGCGCAGAGCGCTCCCACGAATGCAGCCCAGGAAGGGGCAGCCTTGGGCGAAGGGCCCCCTGCTGCTGGGCCAGGCCCCACAGGCACGGAGGCGATGTGCCCATCTCCCCAAGAAGATTTTCTCTTATGTAAAGGGAGGGAGTTGCTGAAGCGCATGAAGCAAGCTTTCATAGGAAATTCAAATTTGCTCAACCTTCCTGAGAAGGAATCTTAAGCGAACAAAATAACATTCTGACCGAAGCCCATCATCACATCCCCTTTTACATGATGAAATACAACGAGATGCATGGAAGAAATGACCGGGGAACAAATTCGCCCTATCGCAATTCTATGGGAGCACCGTTCTTCTGGATGAACCCTAGAAATACAGAGATAGCAAGGCAGCCAATCCGGTGTTCTTTTCCTCAATCTCCCAAGAAAACGGACCTAGCAAAGTGTGAAACAGAGCCAGTGAGGACCATCTTCTTAGCGTTAGATGCCTGGAAGTACAGCCCACAAGGAATGCTCCAAAAGGCATTATCGAGAAACAACAAGGGGTTGGAGAAATATACACGTGCTGCGGTTTTCATGCTTTTCCCATAGGGTATTACTGTCAGACAGCTCGTTACTTTTCAATTTCGTGTAAAACTAAACAAAACAAAAGTCTCCCAAGTGCAATAAGGTCATGACACCGAATATGAACAAGAAGATAGACAGGAAAACTTATATTTTAAACATAACAGTGACTTTCACTCACCCAGTATTTTAATATTATATTATCCTTTCCAAAGCCGCAGTTGGCAAAAACTGAAGAAAAATGTGTGAAGTCATACTGCTGGGGAGCCTTATAAGCAGTAAAATATGAACACATTTATATTAAATAAAAGCCTTTTATGAATCATAATCCATCATGCAATGGCTTATTTGCTTATACTCTAAGTGGACACAATTTTGGTAGCTTTCCGATTTGGGTTCTGTGGGTTATAACGCCAGATCCTCCAAAGTTTCAGAAGGAAGTCAACCTCGTACCTAGCATTAACGTGTGAGTAGACAAGAGATAAAGTTTTTCCCTTCTCCCACGCCCACACCCTCCATCCCTTGAGCCATAGCCCCCTGACTCTACAAAGACCCTTCACTGAAAATTTACCATGAACACACTCTGGCCCCCAAAGTGGGGAATGGCTTTAACAAGACTATATGCGTAATTATTGCGCAGTCAAGTATACACAGAATTTTGGAATATTGTGGGGCTGGTGGATATTTTACTAACATTATACTGGGTGCTATTGCTTCTGCAGTAATGGTACTCAAGCACAGAGCTAAGACAGGTAAACAAAACTCAGAAATTAGGAACGCGAACTCCTCCCATGCTCTAGGCTTTACAAAGAGTAGGAAACGGTGGTCATTTGTGGTTGGAGGAGGGGCAGGAAAGCTGGGGGGGGCAGCCCCCCAACCCCACTCCTCAGTCCTAGGTGCACGGTGCAGGGAGGGTAGGTATAAAAACTGAGAGAGGAGTTCCCGTTGTGTCGCATGGGAAACAAATCCAACTAGTATTCATGAGGATGCGGGTTCGATCCCTGGCCTCGCTCACTGGGTTGGGGATCAGGCGTTGCCATGAGCCGTGGTGTTGGTATAGGATGCAGATGTGGCTCGGATCCCTTATTGCTGTGGCTGTGGTGTAGGCCGGTGGCTGCAGCCCTGATTTGACCCCTAGCCTGGGAACTTCCCTATGCTGCAGGTGGAGCCCTAAAAAACAAACAAACAAACAAAAAAAACCAAAAAAGAAAAAACAAACAAACCTGAGAGAAATCCCACAGGCACTAAGCACCTGGAGTACACTGAGTACCAGCCAGAGGCCCTCTACTGCTGCCATGGGCAAGAGATAAAAGAGAGAACAGTCCCATCTGCCAGGGTTCCAGTTTACAGAGCCAGGGGTTAAGGATTGAAAGCCCTGCCAAAAGGAAAGCTATGACCCTGCTCTTAAATGAAGCGAAGCCTGTTGTGAAATGCACAGAACTAAAGCAACAAAACAACTCAGCTCCAGATCATTCTCATAGCAGACTGATTGGAAACCAAATACCAATGGCCTAAGAGAAGAAAACATAGTCCCATTTGGGGATGCTGATATAATTTACCACAGTTTCTCCTCTTTTCCCTAGAGTGACTTGTATTCGAATGGAAATTACATAAACAAACAAAAGACTTACAAGAAAGGAAGACAACAGGAAACATTCTCAAGAGACAAAGAGTCTTTGGGACCAGTCTCAGAGGTAGCCCAGGATGAAGAAATGATCGAACAAGGACTTTAAAGTAACTATGATACATATCTGAAAAGATCTAGTGGAAAAGGTGAATAACATGCACAAATGATAGAGAATTTCAGCACTGAGATGGAAACTATGAATAGAGGAAGCTGGAAAAGCTGGAAGTGAAACGCAGAGCATGAGAGATGATGAGTTTTTTGAAGGGATTATCAATGGACTGGCTAGAGCAGAGAAGGAAATTTATGACTTGGATACATGTGAATATGAAGTATCTAAAAAGAAACAGAAGGAAATAAAACAGTCCAAAAAAAAAAAAAGAAAGAAAAAAAGGAGCACAGCATCTGATATCTGTGAGACAATAGCAAACCATCTGACATACGAGTAATTACAATCCCAGGAGAAGAAGAAAAAGAAAAATGAGCAGAAGGAATATGTGAGGGGATAACAGCCAACAGTTTTCCAAAATTTATGGAAAGACAACATCTTAACTATCCAAGAAGCTTAGCGAATACCAAGTAGGATTAATAAAACAAACAGAAATCAGCCAGGCATATCAGAGTCCAACTACTAAAGACACTAAGATGAAGAGACAATCTTGAAAGCATACAGAAAAAACCAGAAAGACTACACACAGGGGAACCACGATAAGAATAATATATAATGTCTTCTCAGAAACAACGAAACAGAGCTTTCCCGGTTGTGGCTCGGTGGAAAAGAATCTGACTGGTGTCCACAAGGACGAGGGTTTGATCCCTGGCCTCGCTCAGAGGGTTAAAGGATCCAGTGTTGCCTTGAGCTGTGGTGTGGGTCTCAGACATGGCTTGGATCTGGCATTGCTGTGGCTGTGGTGTAGGCCAGCAGCAGTAGCTCCGATTACGCCCCTAGCCTGGGAACTTCCATGGGCCTTGGGTGCGACCCTAAAAAGCCAAAAGAAAAAAAAAAGAAACAAAAAGAAACAATGAGACAGAAAACAATGGAATACCATCTCATCTCCCTGCTGAAAGAAAAGTAAAACCTGCCAAACCTGAATTAGATATCCAGCAAACAATAATTTTCAAAGTAGAAGATGGAATAAAGAAATTTTCGGGAAAAAAGAAGCTGACAGAATTTTTATCTGATATAAATACACTAAAAGAAACACTCAAAATACACTCTTTATATTGAAGTAACATTATACCCCCTACAAATCGGATTCTGCAGGAAGAAATGAAAAACACCAAGAGTAAACATATGGGTAAATATAATCATTATTTTTTTAAAAATAGCCTATGTGTGTGTGTGCGTGTGTAGAAATCATATCAGACTACTATTCATAGGAAAAATGATAAGAACATAACAAGGGGAAGTTACAGCACAGACAGAATAAAATGTGAAACTGATCATGAAGGTTGTGAGCACCATAATTGGCAGAATAAGTTGGCAAATTTCTTACATTCTACGTGAAGTAATAGAGATGTATCTTGAAAGCAGCAGATAGAAAGAGGCAGACGGTAATCCTGTGAAAATGCCAAAAATCATACAAAGCTCATAGTCTTTAAAAATATTTGATTCACCCCAAAAAGGCTGGAAAAGAGGAACAGGGGATGCAGAGAGATGGGACAAACAGAAATCAAGCACCCAAATGGAAGATTTAAATCTGAACATATCAATAATTATACTGTAAAGATACATGGTCTAACAACCCTAAATAAAAGGCAGAATTTGGGGACCGAAAGGAAAGGAAAGACCCAATTATAAGCTGCCTACAAAACACACTTTAAACACAAAGACACAAAGAAGACGATCATCAGCTGATGGGAAATATGTATATTGCAAACCCTGAGCCTGATAACAACAGTGTGGCAATACCAGTATCAGCTGAGGCAGGCTTCCTGGGGGTGAATACTACCAGAGATAAAGACGGAAATTTTGTAAATATACAATGTCGATTTATCAAGAATATAAATTCCTATGTGTGTTTGTACCTAACAAAGACATTACATGAAGTAAAAATTGGTAGCACTAAAAGGAAAGGCAGATAAGTCCACAATCATGATTGGAAGTTTCAATACTCATCTCTAAGGCATTGATAGAATATGCAGACCAAAAAATCAGAGTACAGAAGTGAATGACACCATCAATCAATCAATTTGACCCGATATAAATTTATAAAATACTGTACTAACCAAGAGAAGGAAACACACTCTTCTCAAGGGCACCAAGTGGTCTATGAGCTCAGCCATGACACAAGTTTAAATAAATTTCTGAAGATTCAAATCAAACAGAATGTTATCTAACTGCAACAATAACAAGTTTAAAATCAACATCAAGAATACACTGGGACATAAACCACAGCAATATCTTCTCAGATCCACCTCCTAGAGTAATGACAATACAAACAGAAATAAACAAAGGGGGAGTTTCCGCTGTGGCGCAGTGGAAACGAATCCGACTAGGAACCATGAGGTTGAGGGTTCGATCCCTGGCCTGGCTCAGTGGGTTAAGGATCCAGCGTTGCTGTGAGCTGTGGTGTAGGTCGCAGACGAGGCTGGGATCTGGTGTGGCTGTGGCTCTAGGGTAGGCCGGCGGCAACAGCTCCGATTCGACCCCTAGCCTGGGAACCTCCAGATGCCAGAGGCGAGGCCCTCAAAAGAAAAAAAAAAACAAAAAAAAAAAAAACAAAAAAAACCCAAATGGGACCTAATTAAATTTAAAAGTTTCTACACAGCAAGGGAAACCCTAAACAAAACGAAAATACAACCCACAGAATGGCAGAAAATCTTTGCAAGTGAATCAACGGACAAGGGATTAATCTCCAAAATGTAAAAACACCTTCTGCAGCTCCACAAAAAAAACAAACAACCCCATCGAAAAATGAGCAGAAGATCTAAACAGATGATTCTCCAAAGAACACAGATGGATGGCCAAAAAACACATGAAAAGATGTTCAACATCACTCATTATTAGAGAGATGCACATCAAAACCACTCTGAGGTACCACCTTACACTGGCCTGAATGGCCATCATCCAAAAGTCTACAAACAATAAGTGCTGGAGAGGGTGTGGAGAAAAGGGAACCCTAGTACACTGCTGGTGGGATGGTAAATTGGTGCAACCACTGTGGAAAGCAGTATGGAGATTCCTCAGAAAACTAAACATAGAACTACCATTTGATGCAGCAAGCCCACTCCTGGGCATCTATCCAGAGAAAACCAGGACTCGAAAAGACACATGTACTCCAATGTTCATTGCAGCATCACTTACAATAGCCAAGACATGGAAACAACCTAACCGTCCATCAAAAGAGGAGTGGATCCAGAAGATGTGGTACATATACACAATGGAATATTACTCAGCCATTAAAAGGAACGAAATACTGGCATTTTTAGCAACATGGATGGACCTAGAAACTATCATGCTAAGTGAAGTCAGTCAGACAATGAGACACCAACATCAAATGCTATCACTGACACGTGGAATCTGAAAAAAGGACACAATGAACTTCTTTGCAGAACAGATACTGACTCACCACACACAGACTTTGAAAAACTTACGGTTTCCAAAGGAGACAGGTTGGGGGGTGAGGGGATAGGCTGGAGGTTTGGGATGGAAATCCTATAAAATCAGGTTGTGATGATCATTGTACAACCATAAATGTAATAAAATTCATGGACAAAAAAAAAAAAAAGAATATACCTAGACCTTCCCCCCAAATGTAGAAATGAAACATCACACATTTCAATAAGCTATGGGTAAAAGAAAAATCTTAAAAGGAAGTTAGAAAAAATGTTGAATTGAATGGTATTAAATACAATTTCAAAACATGAAATGAGTCTAAAGCAGTCCTTGTAGGGAAATGTACAGTTTTAAATGCCTTTAAAAGAAGAAAGCTGTAAAAGAAATGATTTATATTTCCACATTAAGAAGCCGGACGAAGAACTAACGAAAGCCAGAAGGAATAAGGAGGAAGAAAAGAATAACAATGAGGCTACTGGTGGCACAGGAAACAGACAGAGATAATCGTCAAAGCCAAAAGTTGAGTCTTTGAGAAGATTAATAAAATTTTAAAGCACTAGCAATAGTGATCAAGAAAAAGAAAAAATTGCAAACTATCAATATAATAAATGGAAATGAGGACATCACTAGAGATGCTACAGACATTAAAAGGATAATGGGAGGCTGTTGTGAACAACTCAGTAATAAGACGGAAAAAAAAAAACAGTGAAAAAGAGGCAAAATACTTGAACAGTATTTCAGTAAAGAAGATATACAAAGAGCCACTAAGCACATGAAGAAGTACCCACCATCCTGAGTCATCACGCAGATGCAAATTAAAACCAAAACGTAACACCACAATATGCACACAAGACTAGGAAGAAGGAAAATAACTGTCAAACCCAAACGTTGATGATTATGTGTAACAATCAGAATTCTCATTGGTTTAAAGTGATGGGAAACCAGTAGAAGCTTAAAAGTTAAACTCATATGGAAGTTACGCTGTGGCGCAGTGGTTAAGGATCCGGCATTGCTGCAGCAGCTGTGGCGCAGGTTGCAACTGCCACTTGGGTTCGATCCCTGGCCCTGGGAACTTGCACATAACATGGGTGTGGCAAAAAAAAAAAAAAAAAAAAGTTAAGCTCCTAGCAACCTTAATACTCAACAGTTTCACTGCTAGCTGTTTGTCCAAAATAAATGAAATGGCCACAAAAAGATTTGTAAAAATTGTTTACATGGGTCACCTTGCTATACAGTAGAAAATTGACAGAACTACTGTAAACCAGCTATAACAGAAAAATAAAAATCATTATACAATAAAAAAACCTGTTGGAGTTCCCGTCGTGGCGCAGTGGTTAACGAATCTGACTAGGAACCATGAGGTTGCGGGTATCCCTGGCCTTGCTCAGTGGGTGAAGGATCCGGCGTTGCCATGAGCTGTGGTGTTGGTCGCAGATGCAGCTCAGATCCCGAGTTGCTGTGGCTCTCGTGTAGGCTGGTGGCTGCAGCTCAGATTCAACCCTTAGCCTGGGAACCTCCATATGCCGTGGGTGCTGCTCTAGAAAAGGCAAAAAAAAAAAAAAAAAAACCTTTACAAAAGCTTTAATAGTTGTAGCCAAAATCTGGCAACAGTCTAGACAGACGGATAACAGAGTAGGTGAACATCCTTGCATATTCATGAACGGAATACTTCCCAGCAAGCTAGAGTAATGACTTAACTGATGCGCAAAGACCCATGGGTGGATTTCAAAACCCTATTCTGGGTGAAAGGAGCCAGGCACCAAAAAAGCACCCACTATAAATGTTTCCATTTATGTGAAGTTCTAAAGTAGCAAAAACTAACCTACTGTGAGTCAGTGGTAGTTTCTGGCAGCAGAGGGGTGTTGTCTTGGAAGGGGCAGAAGAGAACCTTCTGGGGGGACGGAGATTTCTGTATCTTGAATATAGGCTGCACGAGTGAATGTATTTTTCAAAACTGATCGATCGACTTAGGATCTGAGCACTTCCCTGCATGCAAATTATATCTAATTAGCAAAAAAAAAAAAAAAACCTTAAAAAGTAATATATCCTCAACTGCTGCTGTGTGGACGTGGGACGCTGGTGAGGGAAGGACAATAATGAAAGTTGGGGAGAGCGTGATGGAGACTAGTTCCCAGAGGATTTCTCTAAGTGAGAGCTGTCGCCTTCCTGTTCCAGAATCCTATGGAGTGCTTGTTAGAATGTAGATTCTTGGGTTCCAACCAAATTAGCAGGGAATTGCCAATTATACCCAGTTTCACAGAGGATACTGATGGCACAGACTGAAGTTTGGGAACAGCTGGGTTACAAGCTTTTCAGCCCAGAAGACAGAATTTTGCCATAGGAAACAGTGAAGTTAGACAACACTGAAGCTAACGCTTGAAATGTGATTTTGGAGAGTTTCACGAGTGATGAGTGTTGTGAGTCAGCTTTCATATGTCTAGAAAATCAGATTATTTTATTTTATTGAGATGAGTTGACATGGTAATTTTTAGTTGGATGCTTGCAACTTTGAGCACCTGACAAAAACTATAACATTAACGGAGATTCTCCATTTTCCTGGTATTTAGATGAATAGTCGCTATGAATTCCTATAAAAAAACTGTTTAAGGAAAGTGAGTTATATTGCAGCAAAACAATAATTTTGCTTCTATCACACATGAAGCAGTCATAGATGTGCTACTGGAACAAAAAGACAAAAAGAATTGCTACTGGGATGGATAGCAACACCGGCATTTTAAATACATAAAGAACTTGCCGTTGGAATAAGAACAATCAGCCTCAGTTTCCCCAGCAGTAAAATGAGGAAAATATTCACCTTGTTGGCAGGGCGGTGGGACGAATTAGTTACCCGTGTACAGTATATAAACTGGGGACGGGCCCATAGTTGATACTTCACACGTGGTAGCTGTTTTTTTCTTGGTCACACAGTCTAACCATTAGGGCGAATACTTAAGCCTCTTTTTCTTCATGAGGAGGAAGAAAGAAACTGCTGACCAAGAATACGGATCAGGGGCATCACATTTTTAAAGAATTAATTAAGATGGTGAGGGGAAAAAAAAAAAAGAGCCTGACTGCTTGTTCCTGGAGCATTAAGATCTGTTAGAGCAGGGTTATGATGTGATTTGAGGAAAGGGACCAACAAGCTACTTGGGCTGCTGGTTCATTCAGCACTGCACGCCTAGAAGCTAGCAAAGCGCTTTAACACAGCAGGTGCTCAGTGCATATCTGCCGAGCAAATGAAAGGGGGCAAAAGGAATCGCCACCTTGAGTGCAGTCCAGGCTGGCTCAACAGCATAAACACGCGACTGGTTCTGTTCTATCTCGGTCTTCTCTGTGGTTAACTAAGAAGTCAAGGAGGGAGTTCCCGTCGTGGCGCAGTGGTTAACGAATCCGACTAGGAACCATGAGGTTGAGGGTTCAGTTCCTGCCCTTGCTCAGCGGGTTAACGATCCGGCATTGCCGTGAGCTGTGGTGTAGGTTGTAGACGCGGCTCGGATCCCACGTTGCTGTGGCTCTGGCGTAGGCTGGTGGCTACAGCTCCAATTCGACCCCTAGCCTGGGAACCTCCATATGCTGCAGGAGCGGCCCAAGAAATAGCAAAAAGACAAAAAAAAAAAAAAAAAAAGAAGAAGTCCAGGAGTTCTCAGGACCCACACGAACTTTCGTTGGTTTGTTTTCCACATAAATGACATTGTAAGTGACCGCTGTTATCAGTCCCGTGCTATTGATTAGGGGAATAAAAAAAGACGAGTTCAATACGAGCCCCGGCCTCCAAGGAACTGTATAATCCGGTGGCGGAAAAGAGCACAAAGTTCAATACAAATGAGGGCGTTTGGCATGCGTGTCACGTGATTGGTTTAGCCAGTGAGTCCTCTGAGAGCCCTAAGGGTGAAGAAATCTCCCTTGGGGCGGTGGGGGACCAGGGGGGACTCCAGAAGGGCATCTCAGAGGACAGGCACCAATCTCACACACACTGAAGCCCGGGGTGAAATGCCACATCCTCAGCAAGGCCATCCCCAGTCCAGCCAGCAGGAGGCATCTCTCCTAGTCCCCATGCCCTGTGTGGCTTTTTCTATTTCCCCTTACTGGCTCTCATCACAGTAGGTCTGGGATTAGCCAGCTGGGCAACCAGACTGCGCCTTCCTGGAAGGCGGGCCCTGTGGTTCTTTCATCTTGGCACCTTCCTGGGTGTGCAGCATATCACAGAGAGGCGACTGCATAGAGGACACATTCATGAACTGGACAAATGCCTCTCAGTGTAATGGAAGCGACTGGGTTGACTGAAGCAGGTCTTTTAGGGAAGGAAGGAGATAGGACTGGAATGGTACGTTGAGTCAGACTATGGTGGGCCTCGCTTACTGAATAAAGTCAACCAGCCCCTGCCCCCAACCGGGTGGCATACAGAATGAAGCCACTGAAGATTTTTACAGGGAGAAAGAACATGATGAATGTGGCATTTGGAGTCCTTATCACGGTCCCTTATATCCTCTAGTATTAGAGCCGAAAAGACATCTTCTTACTGAACCAGGCAGTTAGGCCTGGGTGGAGCCATGTATACTCCCAAGACTTTGGTATTTACACAAAGATGCGTGCACATCCAACCAAAGAAAGAGTCGTAGGAAATGTACTCAACTCCAGCTCCTCTGGAGCCCTAGTAGATGCCTAAATGACACCCATCTTGTCATGCATGGAACGGCTCCTGAATGATAAGTCTCAGTCATCTAAGAACAGAGTAAAGGATGGACTATGTTGAACTAGACATGAAGAACTGGCGTGGGTGAGAGATGATTAAAGTTTTGGGTCCAGGAGACATGCAAATATCCTCTTTGAATATGTAAATGACCATACCTGTTATTTACAACTCCCTTTGAGTCAGGGTTCTAAAAAATTCTATTTTAGAAGGCAGGACTATCATGCCATATCAGATAACAGTTGCTAAATCATAAGAAATGCTAATAAATTATTCAAAAAATTGCAAAACAAAGTAAGCAGATGTCAATGCAACCTTTTTTTTTTTAACATTCTCACAAAGGAGGCACTACTAAAACATACTTCAGCAAGTCCTGGTCAAAGAATTCCTTCCAGAGTTCTCCTGTGGCTCACCAGGTTAAGGATTCAGCGTTGTCACTATCCTAGCTCCGGTGGCCACTGTGGTGTGAGTTAGATCCCTGGTCTGGAAACATCCATAAGCCACAGGTGCAGCCAAAAGAAATCCTTCTGAACAGAATGTCAATATGTCATTCTAGTATACGAAATTCAGACTTTCCAACACATAGATGCAAGAGTAATTCTTTAAATATATGTTATAAAAGAAATCTCTACTTTACAAAAACAGTCACAGAAAGGTTCCTTTCCTTAGGACACATACCCCAGGTGGATTTCAAATGGTACTTGATTTAGTATAATTTTCTGGAAACAATGCAACTGTACAAGCAAAACACACGTGTGCAGTAGGCTGAGAAATGCTTAAACCTACAGGCCCATGGGCAATGGCACTGCTCAAATGAAAAGTTACGGCATATTCATCTTTCTCCCACAGGACAGGTATTTCAAGGGCAACTTACACAACTTGTTCTACCCAAAAGGCATTTGTGTCCTGTGGATATTCTCCCTTCCTTCTTAAGAGCTTCGCTGCCGGGATGAACTGTCCCACCACCGAAGATCTGTTTCACTTCCGAGAGTATTCACAACGGCAAAGCCCCCAGTTTCTAGAGCAAATGACAAAGACAAATACTCCCACTATGCACCCAAAAGACGATTTGAAGATGGTCTTTCCGGTCAGTCTTATAAGGTCAGGTTAGATTGCTTAACCATTCGTCCAAAGCAAATATACTGAAATATGTGTGAGTGTTCTACGCAGCCATTGTCAACCGAGTCATTCACTCAACAAACACTGAGTATCTACTAAGCTCCAGGCCCGGGGCCAGGCAGTCAGAGCTGTGTGTTCCAAGAAGGCACTTTGAAGCACTGCCCAGGTCACAGTGGCCTCAACGTTTGTGATCTATGGAACATTTGAAAGTACAGACTTGCATCCCCTGAAAAACAGACTAAGCGAACACTGATAAAAAGCAAGTAATACATATATCATTTCCGAAGTGCCTATTGATAAGAAAACAGTCAACAAATATGCTGTTTCCTATAGTGCCCGAAGAAGGGGACGTCTGTCTTCTTGCGTTCTAAATGGGGGAAACTCTCAGGCAACATGATCTATGGACTATTAGGCAGATACGGGCAACGCCGCGGAATAAAAGGCCTACAACCAGCCAGAAAAAGAGATGACACGAAGGGACCTTGAAAAGCTGTTAAAGTACTCGCGGGGACAAGCAGAAAGCAGCACAGCAAGGACACGGACACAGAGAGATGAATGGGTGAGCTAAAACAGGATGGGTCAGACACAGACTTTTAGAAGGTTAAGGAAAGCTGGATCCCTGGCTTAAATGAGGCTTCCAGGAGGTGAAGGGTTACACAGAGCACAGCCACCATCTGTCCTTGGGCTTCTCTGAGGACCAAATGAGAGGCGCCAGACTTAACGGGAGGTCGGGAGACTTAGGGTGAATGTTCTTGCCTTGAGAGCCACTGAAATGAATTCTTAAAGAGCTTGTGTGCCCAAGGGGACCTGCTGTCTGGCACAGGGAGTTCTACAAGGGAAAACAATCTGAAAGACAATGGATGTGTGTACACGTACGACTGAGTCACTTTGTTGCACAAGAGAAATTATTACAACCTTGTAAATCAACTATACTTCAATAAAACAAAAAACAAATTAAAAAAAAAAAGAGCTTGTGGGTGTGGTGGCCGGGACAGTCCCATCTGTGTCGGAAAGACGTTTTCCTGCCTAAAGGCAAAGAGATAAACTATCTGACTTGTCCAGGGTCATTCTTGGGTTGCCTAGTCCTTTTTTGTGCTGCCATTACTCAGAATTTACCCGATATCACTTTTCACTTTTCTTTCAAAGAGAAATTGCAGCAGCTTCAGTCAACTGACGGTTGGCCCCATACTTTGCACTCATTTCTGTGCAGGGCCTCGGTTTGCCA
Source organism: Sus scrofa (assembly GCF_054392235.1). Lineage (NCBI taxonomy): Eukaryota > Metazoa > Chordata > Mammalia > Artiodactyla > Suidae > Sus > Sus scrofa. The sequence continues at coordinate 123,772,430 of NC_139401.1, forward strand.
CAAACATACATCTATTTAAAACAGATATACCTACGTATAACATTTCATCAATCAATCTGGAAGTCTTTTGTAAGCATAAAGTCAGTTTGTGCTTGAATCTAACCAAACAGCTTAGATGGCAATCTGATCGCTTGCAATTAATATATGCAGTCGTTGATGCAATAACTTTGGTGAAAATTACTTATGGCACAGACCTTACTCAGCAAAGAAGTGATGCGTGTCTTCCACTCAAAGACTTTGCAAGCAGAACAATGAGTTTAAAGGCTTCTGCCACACGTACTCTAAGGGGCGTAGAGTCCATAGTCCCTTTAAGGACGATTCTAAGCTGACAGATGGAAACTTAAGTGGGTTTATTAGAGGTATGAATTGTGAAAATAATCAGAAAAAGAAATGCGGAACCGACCTCACCAATTCTATAATGATTTCCATCACTAATGTTGCCCTTGATGGCCTAACCACCCAAACGAGCTTTCCTTTTTTCTCCTTTTCACGAGGAGATCAATGGAAAATAACCAAATAAGAACTGTCCACACAACATGACAACTCAATCCTAACCTTCCCTTGCGGGTGCTCCGGAACCCACTCCATATGGTGCAGAAGAGCTTTGCGAAGTCCTCTGAAGGGGGAAAAATAATCTATGAATCCAGGCTAATTCCCTGAATACGTGCACACTACGCAGCAGTTTTAGATTGGGGGAGGTTTCTGAAGAAACAAAAACTGCAAAGAATAATCGCTCGGAGGGACCAAATGTCCAAGCAAAATAAAACATGTAGAGGGCTGAGCATTCTCCGGGATACTCTCAAGTTCAATAATAAAGAAAGCGTTTGCTTGATGAGACTACTTCGTTTAAATTAACAGTTTCAAGAGAAAAGATGCCATTTCCCGTTCAGTTACGTGTCAACATTTCTCATCAAAGAGGAGCCAGCGGAGTGACTGACCCTCCCCAAGAATCCCCGGTCTTGGTATTTTCAGAGGCCGGAAACTGGCCCCTCTGGCAACCTTGGCTCATCTTCTTTTTCTCCGCGAGCCGGAGGTTCTTGGGCCCTGGTTGCATCAGCCATCTGCGCCACCTCCCCTACCACCACGGGGGCACCGACTGTCTCCCAGTTTCGCTGAGACATTACCGAGTGCCTATCGTCCACGATTTCCCTGAAGATACACCTAGTAAGATTCTCAGAATTAATGTGTGATCGCGGCCACCTTCCTTTAGCTCTGTTGCCTTTTCTTCCCTTCCTTCCCGAAACTAAAAGCAAGACGTATTTCCAACCGATTCAAATTATTTCTTATTCTCTTTCCTTCCTTTCGAAACTCAAATGCATGTTTTGCACCGTCTGGCCAGAGTAAAGGCAAAGCTGGAGGTAGGAAGTCTCTTTTGAATCAGCTTGCGTCAGTTTTCCAAATACAAAGAGGGCTTTACACAGGCAGAGAAACACATTCATTCTTCTAGAACAATTGATATCTAAAATTCCTTAGACAAAAACCAACCACAAACACTCAGTTTTCAAAAAGTCTATGTTCGACAGCCACAGAGGTCGGGGAAACTCAAGAGCCCCCGTCCCATCCGGAAAGAGAACGATCTCAACAGAAAGATACGGCATAGTTTTGTTAATTTCCACAAAGGCGTTAGGGTCCTTCAAAATCATTGCTGAAATAAATCTTACCTGAATACGACTTCCTTAACAAAGCCATGCTTCTTTATGAGCTGGTCCTACCCAGACAGTTGCCGTCTACATTTGGAGCAGACACGGAGAGAGGAGATCAGAGAAAGTTTAAGGCATATCTAAAGTATTCTCCAAGGGACTGGCCAGAAACATCAAGCCCATACTCGCGGTATAGAGAGATCATTAATGGGCATTAGTGACAGACCATTATGACTCTCACAGATCATTAATGATTCATCATGTAGCAGTATTGTTCTGGCAATAATCAGACCACTGCTTGGACTCAGATATAAGCTTCGCCCATACTATTTGCTTAAACTTATTATTTCCAAGCATAAAATTTTATTTTGCCTTCTAGAATTACGAAAAATGGTCTGTAACCGGATCCCTCTGCACATTAGAGGAGTGTTTGAAGCTAGCTGGCTTCGTTGGTGGACGCTTCCCCGCCTGTCAGAAATCTTGTTGTCTGAAAGGCTCCCGGATAGCTTTGGGGATGTAGAAAATGTGTCTTTTATTTGGAAATTGAATTATTGATGAATAGAAAATGCTACAAGCAAAACAAACATTTATAAGATTTACAGTTGCTCCATCCGCTAGAACAATTGCTTCTCCAACAGTGACGTTCCACCTGAATTTCGAATTTCTTGTCCCCAAAATGCATTTTCATATTGAAGTCCTTTGTTAAAAATTCAGAGAATCTACTAGCAGCCTCTGACGAGGCTTTCAGCTAATTATAACCCAAACCAAGAAACATAGTCTATTTTCGAACTCTGCCACACACGTTACTGAAGCACTCGACAGTGTTAATATAGGCATCAAAATTTTAAGGAAAAGTGAAACCCGAAACCAAATTGTCATTCTTTTTATTTTTTGCCTTATGGAAGATCCACTACTTTGGTTAGAAATTCAAATGGAAATGGAAATTTAGTTATTCCGGGAGCAAATGAGTCTTTCCTATTGAACAGATTGGATTCTCCTTCTGGGTGGCTCTGGGAAAATTTCCCTTGAGTCAGAAAGAAAGGAAATCTGTCTCAAGGTCTGAATATCATCACTATCAATGAATATTGAAGAATTACTGACACCCACACGGAGCTATATTTACCGAGCCCATCACCCGTACTCTGAGATATACAGCAAGGAAGATTAGGTGCACCCCAAAGCATTCCATAAACTTACATAATTTTTTCCCCTTAAGCATCTCTGCATAATCAAAACTGCCTGTGTTCTCTCCCTCCACTTTTCCATCCAACACTAGGGGTGTAACAGACAAGGGCTGCAAACGTCAGCCCCTCCCAAAGGAATCCAGCCTCCAGCGAAATTGATTTCAGCAGTAGGCAGAGGCTGGGGAAGATAGGTTCCGCCCTGAAATCAAGCATCCTCCCCCAGCCCCCATCAGCCGCCCCCAGCCCCGGGGGCCTGAGCCCCCGGAGCCCCTCAGAACCCAAATGGGCCAAGGAGCTCTTCCGCAGCAGGGAAGCGTGTGCGGGTTTCATGCTTCGCGGTTACCATCTTTTTAACTCTTCACAGGTTTTGAACAAAGAGCAACATTTCGGAATATTTCCATTTTGCATCGGGCCGTGCCGATGACGTAGCCAGTCCTGACCCTTGCAAACCACTGGTTAACTAGCCAGTCATGCTTGGCGGGGCAGATGGTCAGTCTCAGAGGGAGGCCATGAGGTCTTCCCACTGCCCTTGGACTGGGAAGCGGAGCTAGTGTCCAGGCCACCAGACGCACCGCTGCATATGCTCAGATCTCTGTTTGCAAACCAAAATGGCTAATGGAAGAATTTAGGCTTCAGTGAACTCCTTACACAGGAGAGATGCCAACTTCCTTCGAACAAAAATAGAAAGCCCTAATATGGAGGCGGTCTCTCTTGGCCAATGGAAGGGCTCTTTTAAAAAAGGCATTTCTCAAGGGGCAAAATTAAGTCATCTCAATCTGAGTGGTCTTATCGGGCCTAATCAAGAGACTCAGGCTTCTTTTAGCCGGGCCGAAGCTTCTTTATGGCCACACGGAGGCCGCACTGGTCAGAGCGCTGGGGAAGCAGGTCCTCCGGGACGAGAACGAGTCAATCTTTGCATGTCTAGACGGCACAGAAATAAAGAGGGCTGACATGGAGCCAAATTGCAAGGCAGGTGAAATTTCTTTCTGCTCTCCTTTCCCCTCAAATAGTTCTCCGCCTCTCAGGGGCCCCCTGCTGGAACCCCACTGCAGGACGAACCCCCCTACTAGGCGTGGCCGCCCCCTCCTTCTCTCAAATTCCTTTGTCTACTCAGCCTCCTAGTCCTCGAGGTGGCTGGTCTCAGCCATGCATTAGGGAGGCAGGGAATCTGATTAAACTTGTGAGTCAATGACAGCGCTCGCCAAGGTGCTCTCCTTTGGATGAAAGCATCTTGTTCGCTGATTGGCGTATGCGCTTGGGTAGTGGGACCAATGGAAGGATTTCAAGCAACAGAAAGGCACAGGGGATGCTAGTGCCCACCTGTACTATTCGGCCTGAGTTGGGGATGCACTTCAGCATCTTGCTCACTTCTTTATTGTTTTCAGTTTCTAAACCTTAGGCCTCAAGCCCTCCTACCCTTTACAAAGGCGCCAGGGGGGGATAGGTTTGGGCTGCTCCAGCCCACTGGCTCACCGAACCACTCCCAACCCGACGCACCACACTGACTCCTCCGCATGTACCAGGCTCTTTCCCACCGCAGCAGGTCTATTCAAGATCTTCCCCCAGGGAGCTCCTGTTGTGGCTCAGTGGGTTAAGAACCTGACTAGTATCCATAAGCACATGGGTGCGATCCCTGGCCCTGCTCAGTGGGTTAAGGATCTGGCGTTGCCATGAGCTGCTGTATAGGTTGCTCATGGGGCTCAGATCCGCAATGCTGTGGCTGTGGTGTAGGCCGGCAGCTGCAGCTCCAATTCAACCCCTAGCCTGGGAACGTCCATGTGCTTGCTACAGGTGTGGCCCTAGAAAAAAGATCTTCCCCCAGCCTGAGGTGCCATTTGCCCTTTGCCTCTTAATATGTCAAGTATGACATCTACTAGAGGGCTTTTCTCCCGGCCTCTGCACATTTCTTAAGCTGACCACCGCCCCCTTGGTCCCTTCACTGTACACAGAAGCCAACACAAAAGGCCATCGCTGGACTATTAACCTTGACTGCATTCTGCTGTTTACATTTACTGGCCTGTAAGTGGCCAGAGGGCAAGGGCCCCGTGTGACCTGACAAGCACCTGTGAACAGATGGAATCCGAGAATGGAGCACTAGGACCCTGAGCTGCATGGCCATCAGAATTATGATACGATCAGCCTTGCAGGTTGTGGGGTGCAGTTTGGCCATAGTTCACTGAGGCAGGAGTGGCGTGGGCACCCTCACTTCCTTTCCAAGTACTGAATCTAGGTCCAGTTAATACTGGGTTGGCGCTCAGTGCTGGAGTCACTCACCCTCTTCCAAGACACGCCATCAGCAACTAACTGCGTCTTTCTGCCCATCCACCAATCTAGCCCTCCAAAGTCACAAGCAGGTTCCAACTAGACAAACGCTGACAAATCCAGTTAACTCTCTCTCGAGTGGCCTTTAATTCCAGCCCCAGAAGTTACAGATCTCCAAGCTCTCACTGCACTGTGGTCGAGCTGCCCGAGTAAATGTCCTGCCTTCCTGGAGGCCCCAATCAATACTCTGCCCTCCTCTTAGAGCCCAGACACATCAAAAGCAATAATGCCTGATATTTAATCATTTCCCATTAAAATGCTAAGCTCTGTCTCCAGGCCCCCTTGACAGTTTAATTGTTTTAAAACGTCTGCAGGAGCCGATGTAAACAGATTTGTAGTACATTGTTTACTTGCTGTGCCATTACGGCCTCTCGGCTAATTAATAAGAGCATTTTGCTGCAAATCAGGCATCTTGGCTGTACTGATCCCTCGTGTTGGGAAGAAGTTATGGAAGTGAGGGATTTATGGGAGTAAAGACAGATACAGTTTTCATTAAAAAGTACCAATGAGGTGTAAATCAATTATAATATATATATTTTTTAAGTACCAATGAGTTGAAATTTTAGGCCTACACAAAACCCTACATGCAGGTGTTGGCAGTAGCTTGATGCATCATCTCCAAAACGTGGAAGCCACCGGGATGTCCTTTAGAAGGTGAATTGATACATAAACTGTGGTACATCCAGACAATGAAATATTGTTCCATACTAAAAAGAAACAAACTACCCAGCCACAAAGGGACATGGAGGAATGGTCAATGCATATGACCAGGTGAAAGAAGCCTAGTCAATCAGAAAAGGCTGCCACATGACCCAGCAATCCCACTCCTGGGCATCTATCTGGAGAAAACAGTAATTCAAAAAGATACAAATGGAGTTCCCTTCGTGGCTCAGCGGTTAACGAATCCGACTGGGATCCATGAGGACGTGGGTTCGATCCCTGGCCTTGCTCGGCAAGTTAAGGATTCAGTGTTGCTGTGAGCTGTGGTGTGGGTCACAGATGCCGCTCGGATATGGTGTTACTGTGGTTGTGGTGTAGACTGGCAGCTGTTGATCCAATTGCGCCCCTAGCCTGCGACCCTCCATATGCCGTGGGTGTGGCCCTAAAAAGCAAAGCAAAAAAAAGAAAAAAGATACAAGCACCCCCATGTTCACTGCAACACTATATACACTAGCCAAGACATGGAAGCCACCCAAATGTCCATTGACAGATGAATGGATTAAGAAGACATGGTACATGTATACAATGGAATACTACTCAACCATAAAAAAGAATGTAATAAGGCCATTTTCAGCAACATGGATGGATAATCATAGTAAGTGAAGTAAGTCAGAAAGAGAAAAACAAATGTCACATGATATCACTTATACATGGACTCTAATAAATAAACAATACAAAACAACATATTTATAAAACAGAAACAAACTCACAGATTTCAAAACCAATCTTATGGTTACCATAAGAGAAAGCACTGGGGGAGGAAGGAATTGGGAGGGTGAGAATAACACATGATTAACAAGAACCTACTGTGTATGTGTAGCACAGGAAAATCTACTCAATGGTTTGTAACAACCTATATGTGTGACGGATTTACTTTGCTGCACACCTGAAACTAAGACAACACTGTACGCCAACTACACTCTAATAAAAATTTAAAAACTAAAAATAAAATAAAATACACTGAGAAAAAGGCTATGTATCATGTGATTCCAATGAGATGACATTATGAGAAAGGCAAAATATGGTGACAGTAAAGTGGCTGCCAGGGTTTGAGGGTAGGAAGGGATGCAGAGGCAAAGCACAGAGGCTTTTTAGGGCAATAAAAATATTCTGTGATATCGTGATAATGGATACATGTCACTACACATCTGTCCAGACCCTCCGGATGTACATCACTGACAATGAACCCTAACGCAGATTATGGACTTTGGGTGATAAGGACATGTCACTCCAGCTTCATCAACTCTAACAAACATACCTCGTGGTAGGGGCTGTTGATGATCGGGGGAGGCTGCGTGGAGACGGGCCATCTCTGTACCTTCCTCTCAATTTTGCTGTGAATCTAAAAGTGCTCTAAAAAATAAAAATGAAGGAGTTCCCGTCGTGGCTCAGTGATGAGCGAATCCGGCTAGGAACCATGGCGTTGTGGGTTCAATCCCTGGCCTTGCTCAGTGGGTTGAGGATCCGGCGTTGCGATGAGCTATGGTGTAGGTCACAGACGCAGCTCAGATCTGGTGTTGCTGTGGCTGTGGTGTAGCCCAGCGGCTGCAGCTCTGATTAGACCCCTAGCCTGGGAACCTCCATATGCTGCAGGTGTGGCCCTAGAAAAGACAAAAATAAATAAAGAAGTAAAAATAAAAAGGAAAAGCGCTGAGTATCTAGTGTGTTAAGGGAATATGTGTTTTCTCATTGAAGTCTCATGACAACCCTGTAAGGTTTTCTTTGTTGTGCCTTTGGTTTTTGCAGATGAGCAGCTCAGGCTCAGAGAAGTGACGTTCCTCCCCTAAGGTCACACAGCAGGCAAATAGCTGGAATCCTGTTGAGGGTTTCCAAAGCTTGCTTGGTGGTCTAAGCTGGATACCCTTTATGGTATGTCTCAAGCCAGAGTTCTCATGACCGCTCTTCCAGTGGATCCGGTCCCTCCAAGTCCATCCGCACTGTCCACACCTCCAATTCCCAGGACACAAAAGAGTCCCAGGGAGGAAAGGAAATGCCGCACACACAGCCCCCACCCCAGTCAGAAGATGGGAACCCCTTGGCTGCTGTCAGCTCTCCAGGGCAGGACCTCCCTGTCAATTTCTCCGCGTGGAGCAGGGATGGAGAGGCAGCACCTTCAGTACCGGCTCATTGTTCTGCCCGAAGTTCAAATCCCAGTCAGCACCTGCATGGCCCTTAGGTACAAAAGGCACAGATGAAGCCTCGGCCACTCCCTGGAATGCTGCCTACTTTAGTATTTTAACGTAACATCCACAATGGTGCAAAAAAGATAGGTAGTGGGATCGGGGTGATAATCATGCCTTTATTTCCTAAGAATTAAATGAGAAATTCATGCAAAGTGCTCAGGGCAGTGCCCCGCACACCGCGCACTGCGAGCAGCAATGACATCAGTCCTCTTCCCCTCGGTCCCTTCTGGCCCATTTACTTGTATCCCCTGTAATCTCATCATTATCCTTCCTGACATTTTTGGCAGCGCTTTTACGGAAACTGATCAATACGCAAGTAATTCATGAACACTGAGTCCTTACAACGTACCTTTGCCATGTGAAGGAGACCCAAATGGGAAACACACACAAACCCAATGAGCTCAGAATCCAAAAGGATGATAAACAAGAATACACTTTGGAAAAATACCACTCAGAGTCCAAGGCCATAAGGGATGTGCTAAAGGCAGAAACCGGAGCTCTGATGTTGAAAACAAGATTTGATTTGCCTAAGTCACGGGCTAGAGAAACTACAGCTTCCCAAATATTGATCGGGTTGTGAGCGTTTCCCCATTAGGGTCTTGTAAGAATCAAAGCTGAACGGGTGCACACAAGCTGGTATTGCTGTGTCTGTGTGCTCTCAGTAACCAGACCTGGCTCTCACCCCATCTCTGATACTTGGATGGGTCTTCTTCATAATAGTCTAGGGTGAAAAGCAAGGCAGCCCACTCTGCTCAGTTCTGCTTCTGACATCGTATGAAATAACACTTGAATTTGTCGATCGAGAAATTCCAGACATACTAGAAATCATATGTTTTTAAACTTGATGCTTGATCTTTTAAAGGTGCTGTGCGTGTGTGCGTGTGTGTGTGCGCGCGCACCTGTGCGCGTGAGCATGCATGCACGCATGAGCAGGCAGGCACACGTGCGCATCTTATTAGCAGGAAGGCTTTTTCCAGGCATCCGTGATTTTCAAGCGTGATGGGAGAGTTATTCATTTCTTACAAAACTGTATGCAATGCAGGGAAAGTAGAAAAATTATCTGGTCTCTGCAGTTTCTGAGGGAGAACATTTAAATGAAGAATGGTTTCTCTTTGTGTTCATCGCACCCCCTGGTGGAGAGCTAGCATATTCTACTTGTATGCTAATGCTCTCCCCTTCGGTGATTTTTATTTTCCTCTCAAGATGTTTATGGAGGGAGAAATTAAATATTTCAACTGTTCTAGATTCATATCTCATGACCACGGGAATAAACTATAGTCCTCTTATTGTTGGCCGAATTTAGAATTAACGTCAAATACTTGCTTTTTATAGGGAAAGTTCCTTTTATTCAGCAATCATTTCCCGAGCGCCTATTATGTGCGAGGCCTGTTCTGGGTGCTTGAGACACAGGAATAAATAAGCCCGGATTCCTGCTGGTCCAGAGGTGAGCTACCTTGGAAGGCAATCACTAAAAGCGCAAGGCTGGGAGGCTGAACCAGGCCTGTTAAGACTGAAAGACAGCAAGTGGGAACCAAACAGCCTTCACAGAGGGGTGATAGTTGACCCGAGCCTTGAAAGATCCCAAGGCAGATGAGGCTGGGGAGGGAGATAAGGTATTCCCAGCAGAAAATCGTAGACAGAGCACGCCGACACCATGGGGCACACACCTGAAGGTGAAGTCCATTAGCACGGCCACAGGCTAAGCGATGACCGGGCAAGGAGCAGAGGATTTCGGAGGTGTAAACTGAAGAAGCAGGCAGGGATCACTTAGAAAGCCAATTTAAGGAGTTTGGACTTTAGCCCAAGGGCAATTGGGTTTTATACTAGAATGGATTAAAAGGGCTCTCCAAAAGGTAATATGGGAGTTCCCATTGTAGCTCAGTGGAAACGAATCCGACTGGTATCTGTGAAGAGGTGGGTTCCATCCCTGGCCTCGCTCAGTGGGTTAAGGATCGGGCATTGCCGTGAGCTGTAGTGTACGCTGCAGACCAGGCTCAGATCTGGCATGACTGTGGCTGTGGCGTAGGCTGGCAGCGACAGCTCCAATTCGACCCCTAGCCTGGGAACCTCCATATGCCGCAGGTGTGGCCCTAAAAAGCCAAAAAAAAAAAAAAAAAGAAAAGGGTACTATGGACTGCAGCCTGGAGAGTGTGAGGGTGGGAGGCTGGAGCTGGAGCTCTGGTAAGCAATAGAGGGAGAAACGATGAGGGTGGCTGGAGTTGTAGGTTCCTTCTGAAGACCCCACCAAAGCCTGGATCACTGTCTATATTCACAAAAACAGAACCAGAAACAAACCTAGTTCTATTCACTACAAAACCATTGATTCTTGCGCTGGGGGAGGAGGCACCCAGGGATTACGTCCAACCGTCGCGGAAGCCGCTCTATGATTTGGCTCCATCCCATCTGTAGATGCCCAAGGAAGTTTCTGAAACCGAGTCTCCCTAAAACCAAGGTCTTCTGCTGAGTTAATCCTATTCTTCGTTCTATCCGAAACATTATTCCCTTTCTTGTCCGGCACCGGTTCCCCTCAAGATGGAGGAGTATCAAAGAAAAGGGGGGACTGAATCCAAGCAGGACCCTACGGGGCCCCGCCGTGCAAAAGCCTTGTGTCCCCTGTTTCTTGTTTGTAGGAAAAGGCTTCAGCCTCCGAGACCTTCCCTTGCTTCCAAAGGGCAGATTCATGTGGTTACTAGAGAAGTGAGAAGATGCAGAAAGGAACAGGAGTGATGGGGCAGGGCCCTGGTGCTTTTTGAAGGGATAGACTTTCATGCGTGATACACACCTCTGAGCTCTTCTGCGGCAACTAAGGCCCCCCCCCTCAGGTGCAGGACGGTAACTTCAGTCTGAGCTCAAGCTCGGAGACCCCAGACCACTGGGACCAGAAGGCCGCTAAGAGAGATTCCTAAAGCCCTGTCCTGTTACTTCCCAACCAGTCAGAGGAGAGTTAGAGCCCGCCCCCCAAAGTGGGCCCATAAAACCACTTCCCTGAAAACCTTTGGGGAGTTCGGGCTTCCTGAGCACGAGCTTTCACTCTGGCCTCACTGAGCATCTGTCACAGGCAAGTTGGACACGAGAGGCAAAAGAGCAAAGTGGTGAAAAGCTTGGACTCCAGGGTGACCCAGAGACCCGAGTCCTGGCTCTGCTACTCAAGGTAAGCTATGCTTTCTTGGGCCAGCTTCCTCGCCTCTCTGAGGTTCAGCTGCCTCCTCTGCAAAATGGACACAATCATTGTACTGGCCTTGTGGGGTGGAGGTAAGAACTCAATTCGGTAATGTCTGTAAAGCACTCAGGTCAGTGCCTGGCACATAAAAAGCACCTGTTTCCCCTGGCCCTTCCCTGTTCGGTGTGATCAGGCAGACAAGCCTTTGGGAAGATGCCTGGTATGCAAATCCCACAGTCCCTGTCTAGGGGGCCCTACCTGGGGCTGGCAGGAGAGCCTCTCTTTGAAAGGCATCTGATGATTTCAGCAGTCTGTTTCCCTCCTAACCAGGACAGAGTCTAAGCTCCACAGGCAGAGCTGGGAACAAGCCAGGTTCTCTTGGTCCAGAGGACCTGGTCTGCACACCTGCCAATTCTTACTGGAAAGCATGGCGCCTGGGAACACGGCTGGCAGCAGAATCCTAAGAGGTTCCTAAGTCAGCCAAGAAACAGACACGTGAACAGGAAAAGACCCAAGCACGACGGGACGACAAGTGGACTTGACATTCCTGGGAGCTGATGGGTAGGTGGTGCGGAGAGGGAGCAGGGCTAGGCTTGGAGGAACTCCTTGGGTCAAGGTGCACCCCAAGCGCTGGCTTTTCACACCATCCTCCCAGAGTCAGCATTCCTAAGAGCGAGTCCCTGGGAATACCAATCCCGCCAAGCTTCTCTGGCCGGAAAGATCCTGTGATCAGTAAGTTTGGAAAAAGCTGTTCATATGCCCTCTTTTTTTTGCAGGGGTGGGGTGGGGTGGGGTGGGGCCTGGGCCTGAGGCATATAGAAGTTCCCAGGTCAAGGATCGAACCCACACCACAGCAGCAGCCAGAGCCACAGCAGTGACAACGCCGGGTCCCCAAACCACTGAGATGCCAGGGAACTTCCATGTTTTTGCCACAACCTACTCTTAGAACGTCATCTGATCCATTTGGATGGCTTAAGGTTCTCATAGAGCCTGTACGGAAGAAACCTATTATCTGCGAGAAACTCTGGGTTAAACATATTAATTCGTTCCTGAATCCATTATTTCTGAGAATAAAAACCAATGTTCCTTAATATTAGAACTTAGTGAAAAACACTGAAGACAAGCTGGGTTAACGTCTCCTTGAGCCCAAGCCTCTTTAGCCAGGGCGGAATCACTCAGGGGGGCCCTTTCGTGGCCTCCCAAGGGTCTAATACTAGTTTGGCCTTGTATTCTCAGCCTATGCATCAGATGACTCCAGAGGAATGGGGTTGGAAAGTTGCCCAGGATAGGGGCGACCTCCATGGCTTCTGGTATTGCTGGTTTCCAGGCTTGGGCTCCCTTAAGGAGGTTTTGAAAACCTGGCACCCATAAAATGTTAAAACATTAAGTCCTTATAGCAGTCCACTGGACCTGGAAAGCATGGAGCTTCTGGGCAGGCCATGGTCATTCCAGGCTTCTGAGGTAATGGAAGATGGAAGGGAAAACTCAAATACCACTTCTCCAGCTCAAGGGTTCCCTGCCGCGTCCACCTGCCCCTGCACTGTTGCAGTAGCATAAGCTCCCTCCCTGGACACACAAGGGAACAGAGACTCAGGAAATCTGATCACAGGTTGGCGTTATAACCAATGCTGCTGCTTTCGTTCTGAGACAATTTAAATATAGTGTCCCACTGAATTGCACAAAACATTGCTAACTTTGGGGTGTGTACTTGCTGTGCACTGAATTGTGTGCCGCTCCCCACCCCAATTCCTAGGGCTTTTAGGGAGGTACTTAAGGTCAGATGAGATCAAGAGGGTGGGGTCTAACAGAACTGGAAACCATAGAAGGAGAAGAAGAAACATATAGAGCATTCAGGAAATCTCTCTCTCCACCCCTGCCGCCCCCCCCACCCCCGCCAGTGCCCTAGGACTAGGTGAGGACACAGCCAGAAGGTAGCCATAGACCAGCTGGCGAAAGAGGCTATGCCAGAAACTAACCCTTAAGGAACCCTGATCTTGGATTTCTAGCCTCTAGAACTTTGAGAAAATAAATCTCTGTTGGTTAAGCCACCCAGTTTCCACTGGTTTACTGTGTCGGCCCTAGCAGACTACCATAGTACCTTTTTTTCTAAAGCGTGCATAACTTTGCATTTCTTTTCCAAACAACCCCACCTAGAGGACAAAATAGCAGACCAAGTTTGTAAAACCATACAAAGCTTGGAAAAGATGTGACCGGGAGCTGTTTAAAAACAGGAATGCAATGTTAATGAAATAGAAATGAGGCAAAGTAGCCATGTCCAAATGAAAAGTGACATCAGCAAACATTAAATGAATGACTAACCTGCACCTGGCCCCGTGCATGGTTATAGGAGGCCAGAGTATGAAACACAAGGCTGAATAAGATCTAGTTCCTTCCTCCAAGGGATTCTGCGTTTAACGGAGAAGGCAGACAAGTAAACAGGCATTACAAAGCACAGAAGCAACTCCGTCGTGGCTCGGTGGGTTAAGAATCTGACTAGGGTCTGTGAGGATGCAGGTTCAATCCCAGGACTCGCTCAGTGGGTTAAGGGTCCGGCGTTGCTGTGAGCTGTGGTGCAGGTCACAGATGCCGCTCGGATCCCACGTGGCTGTGGCTGTGGTCAGCAGCTGCAGCTCTGTTTTGACTCCTGGCCTGGGAACTTCCATGTGCTGCAGGTATGGCCCTAAGAAGAAAAAGAAAAAGCAAAGGACAAGTTCTGTGTTACGGGGGAGTTGGGGGTTTGGTTGGGGTTTGGGAGGTTGGAGCTAAGGGACAACATCAGGAGAGGTGATGCTAAGCTGATACTCGAAGCAAAGGCAGGATGCGACCAGGTAACTGCTCTACAAATGAGCAGAACCCGAAGGAATGATACAAAGTCTCTACGCTGCATGATCTCTTCGGTCCCAGGAGACAGAGACCAACACACAACTACCTTACAAGGTGGCAGGTGTTATGAAAGCACAGCGGAGGGAGGGCGAACACCAAGCCCAGCCCTGCCTCAGGGCAGGAAGCCCCCTCAGAGCAGGTGGTGGGAGCTGAGTTTTGAAAGCCAGTGGTCCTTAGTCAAGCGAGTTGGGAGGGGGTGGGAAAATGTGTGCGGAGCTGAGAATTCCGGGCAGAGGGAACAAGTACAAAGACATACAGGCTTGAGTCAGGGGACCCAGTTGTGAAACGCAGGCCGTTTGGAAAGCTTGGAGCACAGATCGGCAGGAGTCGGATGAGGCAGGAAAGTTGTGAGAGTTGCCAGGAGCTGGGTCACGTGGCACCTCATGGACCACAGAAAGGGATGTGCTACCATCCCGGATCCCGAGGAAATATGCATGTGTTTCAAGTAAGAGAGAGACCTGACCCAGTTGGCATTTTAGGAAAAACTCAGTAGTGCAGTATAAACACTCGTGTAGTGGCGGCAAGTGTAAGAGGAGAGACAGGAGGCTTTGTGAGAGCATGTCAGCTGCCCAGAGAGCAATGTCGAGAGCCTGCATTAAGGCAGTGACACTGAACAGAGAAGAAGAAGACTTCAGAGCCACTGTGGTTGCAGAACTGATAGATGTTGGTTATGGATGGGAGATGGAAGAGGCACGTGTCTAGGGTTTCTGTCTTGGGCAACTGGATGGTTAGGGTGTTGTCATTCATCAAAACAGGGAACCTTGGAAGTTCCCTGATGGCTTAGCAAGTTAAGGATCTGGTGTTGTCCCTGTTGCGGCTTAGGTTCGATCCCTGGCCACGGAACTTCTGTGTGCCTCGGGAATAGCCAAGAAAAAAAAAAAGATAAGGAACCTTGGAGTTCATTTTCCCAATTTTCTGTTTTTACAAAGTCAGGAAACTAATCTTGCCCAACATCAATCAAAAAGTGAGTGCTACCCAGCACTACAAGCCAAGATTTTGTGATCCTTTGCCAACGAATCAAATTAGTAGGAGCCTGGTGGAGATACAGATTCTGGAGTGAAGAGCAAAGAGATGGGAACTGCAGTCCTGGGAAGCGGGAGGAGATGAGATGCCCCAGGATGAACACACGGCAATGAGAAGGAGGCGGGGAGGAAACCTTCAGAATCACTAACACTTAGAACAGAGGAAGAGAAGGCGGTGAAGGAGACTATGGAGGAATAGACAAAAGGGACCAGGATGGACTAGGAAGTAGCATCTTCCTACCAGCATCTTTTCTTCAGGGTTATAGCCCATATTGTTGAAAGGTACCACGTTTGGAGATGTGCTGAAAGACAGTAACCACCTCTTCCCTTTATGCTTTTCTCCATATCCAGTAGGAGGAAATTACATCCACAAGCTGAACGAGAATTTCCCAGAGGAACAAATCCCACATCAACCCCATTACAGAAGGAGGCATCCTATCAAGTGTAACATAGGAGGAGTATCTCTGATCAAGAGTTGTGGTGTCAGGAGGGTGGAGCCTAATTAATTTCATCTAAGAAGTGGGGAATTAACCCTTGTTTGCCATTGTTAGCATCACCATCATTGGCACCATCAATCTAGCACTTATTATTAACGTTTATTAGATTATTTGATTTACTCTTCACAACAACCTCGACATGCAGCCATTATTCATTCATTCTACTCTACGGATGACAAAATAAAGGCCCAGAATATGAAGAGTAGAACCTGCTCATGTTCATACAGTCAGTAGAAGAACTTGGACTTGAACACGGGTAGTAATTCATTAAATATTATTAGGAATTGAGCACTTAGGATAGACCATACTCTAGGAAAGTCTTCATCCAAATGGGATAATAAGTTGCAGGAATGGGCAAAGCAATCGGACGTGAGAACAACATAGTGGGATTTCAATTATATTTATTTTCCTCATCCCTTTTTATCTGCATGCTTCTATATGTTAGACTATAATTCAAATATAAATATATTAGAAGTGTACATATACATAATTTGTACATAAATAAATAGAGGAGCTCCTGCTGTGGCACAGCAGGTTAATGACCCAGCTTGTCTCTGAGGAGGTGTTGGCTTGATTCCCGGCCCGGGGCAGTGGGTTAAGGATCTGGCATTGCTGCAGCTGTGGCATAGGTCGCACCTGTGGCTCCGATTGGATCCCTGGCTGGGGAACTTCCATAAGCCCCCGGTGCTGCCATAAAAAAGAAGCAAAAAATTTAAAAACTATATGTCCGCTCAGGTAGAGGTGTGTGATCAAAAGCTTTGTAGATGACTGCTATAGGGATAGTAATAAACAAGACCTCACTGGCCTTGACCTTCTTGAATTTGCATGTGGAATTTGCACGGTCCGTCCCCCAAGCCCAGGTTCCTGAGCCTCTTTATTTTATACTATTTTGAAGTACACAAATCCTTTGTATTGTTCGGACCAAAGCACAGACCATGGATTTAATTTAAAATCTAGTTTTGTGAACAATTTATTTTCCAGACATTTATCCTCCAAGGCTATTTCTCATTGTCAGAAAAAATCAGAAGTATCTATGTTTGAATCAGCACCTTCCATTACTCATTTTTATTGATGATGATTTTTTTTTATAGTTGAAGCATGAAAAAAATTTGAAAGTTTGAAATATGCACCCAAACAACTGACCATGTTACCGGTTAGCTTCAATTTCCACAGACTCCCTAAGCACTAATTTGCTTTTATAGGTTTAATCTACCCATTCATTCATTCTTTTTACATTCATCATCTACCCATTCATTCATTCTTTTTACATTCATCAGATATGTGAGAGCGTACTGGACTCCAAGCACTGTTCTAGGCACTTAACAAATTCAAGCACTCAACTTGCATGGCAGCATATCTCACGTTCTTGTCTTTTCCAAAAGCTAAGCGCTAAAGAGAGGTTTACGTATCTGGAGTGTTATTTTTTCCCTTGCTCCGAGTGACCTGGCCACCTACGGCTAAAAGAAAGGCACCATCACGTAGTCAGGTTTTAATTGTCGGATAAGAATAGAGCAAATACATAGGAATTTATTTCATTGGTAGGACGTTCCAGACAGAAGTGGCTTCCCTTTGGACAGCTATGAGCTACACTTGAATTTTTCAAGTGCAAAGTTCAAGGTGTGGCTGAATTATCAAGCATCTGCCCTGTCGGTATGTTAAGAGTCTCAAGAGACCCTAATTCGGCTAAGAATAAACAATGCCAAACTCTAGGATTCCTAGAATCTTGGAGATGAGAATTCTATAACCATCCTGATCTTTCTAATTGGGTGGCCAAGTCTGGGCAAAATTTGAGTCTAAGACTTCATTCTGTGCAAGTACATTTTTCTTTTGTGAAATGATTCAAGCTGAGAGCCACTCTCAGGGATACAATATGGCGGCAGGATGGAGATGGCTGGCTGGCTACCAGGAATACTTCAGTCTGTTAAGTAGCAGTATTCTTGTTGACTCAATCAAAACTGACGCTAGGCTTCAAACTGTGCTCTTCTGCTTGACTAAAGCTGATGAATGTTTTCTGAACTGGTTGTGTCTTGCTGCTCTCTGAAGAACTAACCGATTATAACCCCACAGCTGTTATCACCAGCATCACCACCACCACCACCAAAATCATGCTGCCAGCACATAAATGGCTTCGGATTATGAGACCACCACCGATCATGTCTGTCTTTGATCATTGGGGTAACAAGTGGCTCCCACTTAAAAATCTACTTTATCAACACTTTCTATGCACATGTAATGGGTTCCTATGCATAAGCCAAGGTATGATTTTGGATACAAGATACCTTCTTATGTTTCCTCTCATGAAGGACCATGCCGAATATATTTAAATGTGCACCAGGAAGGATTTTAGTGCTTTTCTGGATACGGGGAGATGCGAGAATTGGGCTCATAGCATCTTCTCGCGCAAATACCTAACCATCTGAAGACCTGTTCTCCCAGTTATCCCCAGGGGGCGTGGAAGCTCAGCAGCTGCGGTGGCTCATGAAAGGATCCATGATGGCAAGTGCCAAATGCCAGCTCACCAAGCACAATAGCCTTAGATTCGCCCTAGATTGGGAGCTCCCCGGGGGCTATAAACCTTGCTGGTTTCATTCATCGCGATATGCTCAACACCTAGCACACTGCCCAGCACACTATGGATACTAAAAATATTCCTGCAATGTAGCAGCTGATGAAAGAATAAAACTAGCGAACTATTATGGGGAATAAACACTACGTGTAAAAACTCATTGTAAAAACACAGAAGAACATTTCAACTCAATATTGGTTCTGATTTTTACACCTCAAGGTCGAAAAATTTCTTGTGGAATACATGTCTAAAATTATAACAAGAGCTAATTAGGAAATACAATCTAAGAGATTCAGCTTTTTTTCTCTTTCCTTTATTTTTAGCATAGCACCTGGAATATAGAAGGCACTAAAATATAGTTATTTAATAAACAAATTGGTGAAGATATATATCAAGTTCAAACTCTGTAGTGAAACTGCTACATGTGTTTGCTCTCAAAATAAGAAATCAGTCTGGACTGTGAAAATCCATTCATTAGCACGTCATCACAAATTTGCATTTCTTTCCTGAAAACCTTACCTGTACTTCACAGAATCACTTATCTTTGGCCAAAAGTTCTAGGCTTCTAGCGCTAACCCATTTACTGTCATGATGAGGAAATAAAGGTCCAGAGACGGAAAGGGTTTACCCAAAGTCTTCACTGCACAAGGAGGATATGGGGGATTGAATTTTTACCCCAAACTCCTACGCTGAAGTCCTAATCCCCCAGCACCTCAAAATGTGACTCTTTTTGGAGACAGGGCCTTTCAAGCCACTAGGGAGTTCCCGTAGTTGCTCAGCGGTAACGAAGCCAGCTAGTGTCCATGAGGATGCGGGTTCGATCTTGGGCCTCGCTCAGTGGGTTAAGGATCCAGCATTGCTGTGGCTGTGGCATAGGCCGGCGGCTACAGCTCTGATTCAACCCCTAGCCTGGGAACTTCCATATGCTGCAGGTGCGGGTCCTAAAAAGACAACCAGTCAATCAAGCAACACAAGGAAGCCATGAAGAGGGGCCACAATGTACACAGAAAGGCGTGTCCACAGAGGAATAGGCGATGTGGACACACACAGAAAACCAGGGATGTGCGCACACAGAGGAAGGTCCTCGTGTGGACACAGCACGGAGGTGGCCACCTGCAGGCCAAGGAGAGAGGTCTTTGAAGAAGACACCCTGATCTTGGACTTGTAGACTCCAGAACAGGGAGAACTTCTTATGGTTTAAGTCATGGCATCTGTGGCGTGTGGTTACCGCAACCCTAACAAACACAAGCGGGCTCCTGTCTGTCAGATGACAGCCTTTGCTGCACATCCTTGTCCGACCAGAGCAAAGAGAAGGCACCTGGCAGTTGTAGATTCTGGGAGCCCTGGGCGGCTTATGCAGCTGCCCGGTCAAATTTCAGGCAGGAGAAGCCAAGCGACCCAGGTTGGGGTGGGGCCGGCGCTGGAGTCCGGCTTGGGGAGGGCCGGCCGGGCAGACAGTTTGAAGCAGGCCTGCCGAGGGCCGGTCATTGGCAGGCCGGTTCCTGGAGAGGGCAGCATTAGCTAAAGATCGCTCCTTCAGGCGGTACAGCTGCCTTTTTCGCTTTCTTCCTACCAATTCACAGCAGGAGCAGGATAAGGAATGGGTCCAAAGGAAGCAAGGACCCTTGCCAGGGCCATATGCTTCTAACTGGGGTGGGGAGCCCTGGCAAAGCTTATCGAACTTCGTTCTCTTGATTAATTTCACCCCCCCCCCACTCGCCAGCCCTTTAGCAGAGCTCAGCCTCCAGGAATGCCAGGGGCTGCCTGGAGCACTATTACACCCGGGCATGACTCAGTGCAGGGGGGCAACCGCCCCATTCCAATCACCCCAGTGAATCTACTGTCCTGCCCAACCCCTGCCCTCTCCCCCTCCCCCTGGAGGCAATGTACGGGCCTATTTCTGGTTCCCGGCTTGTGCTCCCACTCCATCAGGATTGGGCTCCTTCCCCTTATTGAATTCCCATCCTTTATCTACTACTTATCCAGGCTGAACGAAGGCCCCCCCCCCCACATCCAGGTTGGGCACCAGCACCTGCAGTAAGGTCTCCTTCCCTGAATCACAAAAACACAATGTTGCAGAGAGTTCTGGAAGGGAGCTGTGAGATGGGAGCCCAGGGCGGGGGTGGGGGGATGCGGCAGGGCAGAGAAGATAGGAGACCGAACCTTGTAAGCACACCTAGCGGGGCACTTACTGGCTTGGCACCTAATCACACGAGGCCCTAGGAACAAGTATGACGACATGGTTCTACTCCCAGGTCACCTGAACGTTTTCTGCCCTTTTAAATTTTTTTCGGAAGGTCCCAGGCCAGGGATCGAACCCAAGCCACAGGTGTAACAATTTGGAGTGCTGAATCGCCAGGCCGCCAGAGAAATCCACATTTTCTGTATGTTGATCACTGGTAGTTCAGGGCCTCCCTGCCAACAGGACCTCTGCCTCCCCCCCATCATTTGAGCTTCACCTACGGTGCGGGCCGCTGGAGGTTTTCCCAAGCTGCTTGCAATTCTCAGGTGAATTTCCATCCAGCGTGGCGCCTCGCTGAGTTTCTGAGACAATCTAAAAAGAACTGTCCGGCGATTGTTTTCAGTCACTAAAATGTCAGGCAAAGGCTTGAAGGAAGTGCCAGCCAGCTGCTCGCTGGGAACTCCTCTGTGCCTAGAAATGTGTTGGCATTTCACAAGTCCATCGGGAGTGGGCCAAGGAGCAGAGGCTGGAGGCCACGGAAAAGTGCCTGACATAGGATGCCTGACCTTGAGATGCCCAGATGAATGAGGAAGACAGTCAACGGGGTGCTGCAGTGAGGGGCGGGCGAGAGGAGACACAAAGCGGGTGGGGAAAGAAGAAAGCAGATGGAGGACCTGCTCTACCTGTGCCAGGTTCTGCGGGGGCTGCTTTACCTGGGGGATCTCCTTCCATTTCTTGAGCAACACTGTGAAGTTGGTACCCTTACCCCGCCTGTTTCCCACGAGACAAAAAAGCAAGGTTAATTGACTTGCCCAGAAGGACCCATCTAAAAAGAAGCTAGGCAAGACGTGAAGCCACGTCCTTCAGACTCCTGTGGGTGACACCGGCAACCCCCGCGCTGCTCCTGCAAAGGCAGCACAGGACACCACGCTCACATCATGCCTCGCTCTGATTTGGTGGTGCCTCGACTTTTTTCACGGGAGGAAAGAGGACGCTGTGTCTGCTCCTCCAAGTTCAGGTGCAAAGGGAGGAGCAAGTACAAGAGAAGCCAAAGCAAAGCGTCACCATCACAGGACCTGCTCCTCCCATCAGGGCTTGTTGGACGTCCTCCAGCTGGTCCCCCACCCAGCTCAAGGCAGACACGGAGGGAGGGGAAAGGGGCCCACCTGGGGTTCGCAAGACCTTCTCCAGACAAGGGCCAGGTCTTTCCACGCACAGTCCTTCCCAGAAACAGTCCAGGGAACCAACAGCTCAGACCCCAGGAACTGGGCTACTGAACCTACCAGGGAAACAGAGCATGCTCCTGGGTCCTAGTGGCCAGCAGGCAACCTGTCCTCTGGCTCTGGGACCCTCCCTTCTCAGCTCCCACCTTCTAAAAGGCTTCAAGGACTGGGCCCTACCCTCTCCTCTCACACAGGGAAGGCAAGACCCTTGGCAAGCAGCGAGTCCCTCCTTAAACTGCTGGCTCCCACGCCCTGCCCCGGAGCATTCTGGTCCCTGCAGCTCTTTCTGCTTTGTAGCAAGTTTTGATTACAAAAATTCTCAGAAGTGAAATCATTTATCCTTGTTAAAGGACGCAGCCAAAATCAATATACGCATCTATCTTATATAACAGTCATTTCATGTATGCTAATTCAATAATAGATCCACAATCAATTATTTGGCTATTTACTAATGGAAAATAATGAAAGCGGCTCAGGCGAATAAATTCATGCCCCCTCTTGCCTTTTTAATCATCTTAGGACGCTCTGCACATATCTCACTTTAATACAAAGGTGCTCTCTCAGCCTCCAGGTCTGCGGGACCCTAAGGCTGGTCACCTGGCAGCAGATTAACTCTTTAAAGCCAACGGGTAGCCAAGAGCACATCACTGCCCTTTTGTAACACGTGCGAATCCAGAGGATGAGAAGGTTTACTGCACGCAGCTTGCACTCAGTTTCCACGGCAGGCCGGTCAAAGTCATTGCCGATTTTTGGCTCAGACATAAAGAAGCAAGTTTCTGGTTAACTTCAGACACCCAGACCAAGGATGTGGGATGACGTCACGAAATTGTTGAAACCATTGTTGCTTCCAGGACCCAAACACTTGGGTTTTTGCAATAGATTGGGAACGGTGCAAACACCCAGTGAATATCGGGGCCCTGACATCTCCTTAGGGCTTATTTCAAACTGGTTACCTTCGGTGTAAAATGCCACTTAGGGCCACTGGCTGTGAGGGAGCTATTTATAGTGAGCGAAGCAGGGCAGAGCTCCTGCAGGCACCTCGAGGGCGCTTTTCTCATCACCTGTGTCTCTGGAGCAGCAGACGAGGGAAGTACACACGGAGAGTCACAGAGCCCCGGACCGACTCCACCACTTAGACACTGTGGGACTCGGAGTCGTTATGTCACTTTTCGAAACTTCATGTCCTCTTCTGTCAACTACGCAGGGCTACGCCGGGCTGTCGGGAGCCTAAGAGGACATCACTCAGAGAAGGCCACCAACATCCAACAGGTCTTCAATGAACAGCAGCTGTTCCTGCCAACAACCATCAGCCCAGTTACTTCAGGAATAAATGGAGCCTTTGATGTGTCCTTACCTCGAGCCAGAGACCCTGCTAGATGCGGTGGATACCTTGTGGGGGCACCAGAAGGTGGGGTGGGGAAGTGGGGAGATGACAGTTACAATTAAAGGAATAACCTGGCTCCTGACCTTCTGCCAACCTCAGCAACCCCTGCTCATCTCGGAGATGCTCAGGGCAGAGTCCCTAACAACGCACGGTTAATCCAGACCCCAGGTATGCACACGGCCGTTCCCCGAACACACCTGCTCTTCTTCAACAGTGCCTAGTGCCCATCCTAAGCTGAACAGGCGGAAGGGTGCTGCTGCGTGGTTCGAACATCCGTCTGTGCGTGCGTGTGTGTGTGTGCATGTGTGCATACTCGTGCTGAAGAGAAAGGTGAGGGCTAGAGAGCCCTCGGGAAGTGTTTGAAAAGTGGTTTCTCTACATTACCCACCCCCTCTTCGACCTCCAGTGGGGATTCTGGTGAAGAGGGACCAGGCAGCCATCTCAGGCCCACCTTGGTGTTAACCTCACTTTGCAAGGTTGGAGCGCCCTTAGAGAACTGAGATTCTAGAACATTCTAGTGTGAGTGGAGCATGGGCTTGCGGAGTGTAGCCAAAACACAGAAACAAATGAATGGACGGACGAGTCACTGCAGATTAGATTTGCCTTTGTCCACCTGCCCCACCCAACCCCACACTCCACTTCAACGACTGTCAAGGCTGCCAGTGTGTCCCCTGTAAACAAACAGACCAGGCGGACTTTAGCAGCGGGTCACTGAGTCAAGAGCAGAGCTGGATGAGAAGCCACATCTAAACTTGGAATTTCCTTCATGGCTCAGCGGGAACCAACCAGACTAGTATCCATGAGGATGCAGGTTCGATCCCTGGCCTCGCTCAGTGGGTCAGAGATCTGGCGTTGCCATGAGCTGTGGTGTAGGTTGCAGACGTGGCTTGGATCCAGTGTTGCTGTAGCTGTGGTATAGGCCGGCAGGTGCAGCTCTGATTCCAGCCCTAGCCTAGGAACTTCAATATGCCGCGGATGGGGCCCTAAAAAGACAAACAATAAAATAAAAAATAAATAAACTGTGTGAGCCTGGGCCCTCCACCAAAAGTGGTACCTAGAGAGCTACATGGAAAAGGAAACCCAGGGCAAGTGAACACAGAACAGCTCGACTTTGCTCCAGCTTCTAGGAACACGTGTCTAGACAAATACTGCACGATCACAGGCACCAGATTAAAATTCTGAACATGCAGGTTTATGTTGCACCCTGGCTCTGATCTCAGCAGGATCATCATGTTACGTGGGCCTGAAAGAACCCCGAGGGATTCACGCAAGTCACTGAAAAGGTCCCGTGCCCGTGCTTTGGATCGCCCGTGAGATTTCATATTCTCTACCCCACTGCCTGGTCCTCCCTTGCCTGCCATTTGGTTCTTATTAATGATTACTTATGAATGTGACGAAGGTCACGGACACAATTTGACTCCCATTACCCAACTGAAATGAGACAGTACCACTTCCCCAGAGCTCTGAGCACTCCTAGAACAGCTTTGGAATGGTTCAAGGCCAAAGGTTCACTCATTGTGAGAATAAAGTGAAATAATGCAGGAAACTGTACCTGATGCAGTGTCTGGCCAATCATAATGGTAATAATACTAGCTATTATTGACCTGGATTACAAGCGTTCCAAGTTCACTAAATCTGGCTTAGACATGCCATCCATGGGGAAGTCTGGGAACTCTGATGTCAGGTCCAAAAGGAGGATGTCTTCAGGAGGCCCCCAAACCTGGACACCGGCAGTGGCAGAACTGTCTCGCAGCTCTAGTCCTGTGCACTCACTTCTGGAATATTCGCAGCCCTGGGTTTTCAAGCCTCATAGGGCTGCTCCCAAGTTAATATAATTGTTTTCATAGCTGACTCCAAAATCCTAGAAGACAGTCTTGATTTCTCAAGCACTTACTCCCCAAATGACTGAGTGTTGCATCATAACTCATTGTAAGCTAGAGACAATGGAGCCCTTGTTTAGCTCACAGCCAGCTTGGGGAGAATATGTACATGTGTATCTACTATACAATACCATGTATATACATAAAACGTATATTTTATATAATATATGCACGTCAACTTACTATGCATATGTAGATAAATACCTATACATAAACCCATTTTTTCCCCAAACTTGCTTTGAGCCAAGCAGAAGGCTCCACCATCTCTAGTTATAATCTATCGAGATATGTAAGTATACATTACATTACAGGCATCCTATAATATAGGTAGCATGTGTCATATCTCATGCATACATACACACCCTACGTACTGGAGGGGGTTCCCCTATTTGAGTCGGTCCTTAATACCTAGAACTCTAGCTGGGAACCCGTGTGTCCTTGCTGGTTTGGGGACAGAGACATGGCTCACTCCACGAACATCCATTTGCCTGTGCACAAAAGCATGGCGGTTGTATCTGTAAAGACTGTGTCTCTTGTACAGCAAGCAAGATAATTGGATGCTAAGACCTTCAAGTCAACATTTGTTTGGGGATTGCATGTTCTGGTAACAGTTAATGAGCATGCTCATTCATAGCATTATCCTCGATCCTAAATCCTGAACTTTAACAAGAGGGGCTGCTTCGGTGGATACTAAAGGGTTGGCGACCTTCCCTGGGCGCACGCCCCTCTCTGCCTTCAATTCCGCAGCTGTCACACAAGGCCTTCCAGTCTTTGCCTACATGGCAGGTTGCAGATGTGTGCTCCATCCAGCGCTAAGAATACATCCTCGGCCACAGGACGGCACTGCCAACTCTCGCATTTATGTACTGGGCAGAGAAAAAAAACAGAGAGCTGGAGGAGTGGCTGGATCCGGGCAGCAAAAGCACTCCAAGTGCTCACATCGGCAGCTGGATACCTTGTTTCTCACCCTGAACTGAGAAGCCCCTTCCTTTGCCTAGGCAGCCCCAGATCCAGGGCCCCACCAGAACGGCCCAGCGGCACAGGAACCAACTCCGATCAGGCAGCCTGTAAACCCTGAACCGGGGCCAGCGGACTCTTGGCAGCCCTTCCAGCCCAAAGCATGAGGAATTAGCCCTCTGACAAACTAGCTGAAAAAAATCATATTCTGTTGTGCCACCTGAAGGAAAATGCAGGTATAGGGCAACCCTCTAACCCTTGCTGATGGCAACAACCAACTTTTCACAAATACTATGACAGTTCCTAGGTGGGCACCCATGGGTGGGCTGCTTATCCTCTTAGTGCTGGGATCTGCCAACAAGAGCCGCAAGGTCAGAAGCCGTCTGCTGCCTTCTGTTTGTGCAGAGCCACAAGTTAAGAATGTCGTTTTTAAATGGCTGAAAAAAAATCAAAAGAATAATATGGCATAATACATGAAAATTACATGAAAATACAAAATGCAGGGTCCTCAGGCAAAGTTTTATAGGAATACAACCATGCCGATTTGTTTCCGTATTGTCTGTGGTTGCTTTCTAATAACTACAGTGGCAAAGGAGACTCGAAGCAGAGACTTGAAAAGCAAAAGTGTCTACCATCTAGCCCTTTATGAAAAAAGTTGGCCGAACTTTTTCCTGGTGTTCTAATAGTCTCTTTTATAAACTGCTCTTGCTGGGAGTTCTCACTGTGGCTCAGAGGAAACGAATCTGACTGGAATCCATGAGGACACAGGTTCGATCCCTGGCCTTGCTCGGTGGGTTAAAGATCCAGCATTGCCGTGAGATGTGGTGTAGGTCACAGACACGACTGCTGCCTCAGGGGCCCGTTCAGAGCCTTTGGCCTTGAACCTTTCCAAAGCTGGTTGTAGACTCGGCTCAGATCCCGAGTTGCTGTGGCTGTGGCGGTGGCGTAGGCCAGCAACTATAGCTATGGCTCCAATTAGACGACTAGCCTGGGAACCTCCGAATGCTGCAGGTGAGGCCCTAAAAAGACCACAAAATAAAAAATAAAAAAAAAATGAACTGCTATTGTCCCCTGTACCTTTATCTTAAGATTTTTGCAGAGATCCAATTAGATGATACATTTAAATGGGACTTCTTAGGGTATCTGAGAGGCAACACAGAGGCAGGAAGGAAATCGGGGGTCCTGTGAGACATGGCTGTTACTCCCCTTTCCAATCAGATCCTTCACAATAATGATAAGGATCCACTCGGCACATTCAATGTGAACTGCTACGAAGAATGGCAAAAAAAAAAAAAAAAAAAAAAAGAAAGAAAGAAGAAAGAAAAAGAAAAAAGTGGTTAACAACTCAAAGAGTTGGAGGAACCATGCTTTGGATCTCAACTCTACCCTGGCTTAACATGTTAAGTCGCGTGACTTTGCTGAGCTTCTTTCCTTATCTGCAGAGTTAATAATACATCATCCAATTTAGTGCTCACAGCAGTCCAGTGTGAGAAGTAATTACATAATCGGGAAGAACAAATCTGACTCCATATTGGATGTTTTCCTTTAACCTTTATATTCTATTGCTTTTGCTACAAGTTAATCACTAAAAGGATGTTGTCTACAGCTTCAAAGTACACCTAAGGGCCCATCTCCAGGAACTCTGCCTCCACGCCTGCGCATTAGGCTAAAACACCTTAAGGCAGCTCGCAGGAAACATACCGACCAGGCCCACCTGTGAATGACTGCAGCAAAGAAGATATGAACATAGCTTCTCTGGAGTCTGGCCAGAAGCAGGAAATATCTGCAACAACTCATTGCTTTTTTTTTTTTTTTTTGTCTTTCTTTTAGGGCCGCACCCACGGCACATGGAAATTCCCAGGACAGGGGTCGAATTGGAGCTGCAGCTGCCAGCCCACGCCACAGCCACAGCAGTATGGGATCCGAGCTACGTCTGAGACACACACCACAGCTCACGGCAACGCCTGATCCTTTAACCCACTGAGCAAGGCCAGGGATCAAACCCTTGTCCTTATGGATACAAGTCGAGTTCCTTTATGCTGAGCCACAGTGGGAACTCTCTCAGTGCCTTTTTTTTTTAACTTACCTCCTCACCTTCCTCTCTTTGTTCTATAAAAGAAACTAGCATCCAAACCCAGGGAGGATGGTTCTTTGGGGCACTAGTCTGTCCATCTTCTCTGCCTGCTGGCTTTGCAAATAAAGTCACCATGCCTCGCTCCAACACCTCATCTCCCAAGCGTGGACTTGGGAACAATTAGCTATGTCAAGGTGCTTTTGAAGGGAGTGCCCTTGTGGCAGAGCAGGTTATGGGTCCTGTGTTGTCATTGCAGTAGCTTGAATCATTGCTGTGGCGCAGGTTCTATCCCTGGCCCAGGAACTTCCACGTGCTACATACAGGTGCAGCCAAAAAAAAGGGGGGGGGGCAAAGATGCAAAGGCCTTGCACGCCGGTGTGATTATTATTATTATTATTATTACTATCTCTCTCGTATTCATTTGCTTAGTCAACCCTTAAAAAATTGTCAGCTCTATTAAGCCCGGCTTCCCCTCACAGAAACGAATTGCAAGCACAGCCTTTGTCCAGGTAGACATCTGTGATCCTGTGGTCTGTTATACACTCCGCCAGCTTCTTTGACATGGAAAGTCAAGTTCCTCCATCTCAGTGGTACCAGGCCAGGCATCCTGACCCCAGGCCCAATTACCATATAGCAGAAAAAACCCAAGTATTTCAAAGCAAATCAAAGTATAAGATGTGAAGTAGAGATGGCCCGGAGGAGATTCCAGAAAGAAATGTAGCCACATGAGGAATGACCAGTGCTCTGTCATCATGGTTGAGACAGCTGGTCCAGCAGTCAGATGGGCTTGGGTGCGACTCCCCGCTCCGCCCCTTACAGGTGTAGGCCTGGAACAAGTCATCCTCCACCTCTTTGAGAGAGTAAACCCCTTCCAGGTCACCCCACGGCCCCAGGCATGGCATGGCCATCCCTAAGACAACTGTCAAGACCCTGCGTGATCGAGCTCAAATGCACTTCTTTTCTCTCTCTCTACTCTCAAGCCTTCCTGCACTGGTTTCTGATCCTAGAATGTTCCGTGTTTTTCCCACCAAAGGGACTCTGCAAGTGAAACGCCCACCGCCCCTCTACTCTTGGCCACTTCACCTAGCTGACATCCACTCATCGTTCAGACCTTAGTTTCAGGGTTGTTTCAGACCTTAGCTTCACTGTCGGTTTTCCAGAAAGTTCTTCCTAACCCCACCCCTATGTCCACACAACTGGTTTGTGTGCACCCCCCCCCCCACACACACACACTGCATCCTGTGCTCCTGTGGACAAGCGTTTGACACCAATGCTTATATTTTAAAAACTGTAAAGTGGGCATTAATTGTTAAATATCTGTCTCACCCATGAGAGCAAGGGTCTGGTCACCATCTTGTCCAGCACTGAGATTTGGGCCTGCTACCTACCAGGTGACCAATAAATACTGTGTGTGGACAAAGGAATGAAGGACTCCTGTTTGTGCTCTTCCCTAGAGGATGTCAACCATCCCATCTCAAGAGCTAAAAGTTCTAGAAACATTTCAAGGGCTAAACATTCCAGAAGGCTAACGCCTGCACAGTGGTCAGTTCACGGATGACTAAAGGATGTGGACAGCAGGAAGAACGCTTTGAGAGGAGCAGTTCCGACCTCCCTGCTGATATAATTTCAGTGCAAACCTGTTTTTTTTTGTTGCTGGTCAGAACGCTAATCAAAGCCAAATACTGTAGCCCATGTTAAGGGAGCTGAACTATCTTTTTGACGTTGCCCGTGATTTAGAATGTCTACAAAGGCAGAGCTGAGATGGCTGATGAGTCCTTACATTGCAACAAATTAAGGTGTCTGCTCTCCCCAGCAGGTGTATGAATACTGTCAATTCAATTAATGCTAATGACAGCATGTACCTGCCAAGAGAGCAAAGTGAACGAGAGAGGCTGGTCCTGCTATAATCTTCGCTCAAGCTCCCATTGTCCCAGCAAGGAGGCAGCTTCCTTGCCTTCTTCTTGAAATGACAGCAATAATCGCACTCCTCGTTCCCACGTCTTTTGCCCAAGACAAATTTAACCTCCTTATAAACCCATTTTGAGCAGAGTACACCAAACTTGGTTTTCCGGCTTTCAACTATGCTTCGCATAGTACACATCCCCCGGGCATCTTGGGAAAATGCAAATTCTCACACAAGAGGCCTGGGATCCTTCATTTCCTGATGTGGGTTCATGGATCAGACTTTGAGAATCAAGGTGGATACTTTAGACTTTCTCTGCTTTAGGCACTCAGAGATGTGATCGGTGGTTATTCAGACGCCCTACAAACTCCTTCTGAACCATCCTCAAAAGAGCAGAACTTCAAGACATCAGCTTGTAATTCTGGTGACCACAGTTAAGGATTCTCCAATAAAACAACTCTCTAGAAAAAAATCTAAGGGGAGGGGGGTTTCAAACGGAGGCTCTAATTGAAACAGACGCGGGCACCCTGGTCCAGCCATTTACCAGCTATGGGACCTTGGCCAGGACATTTAACCTGACAGAGCATCAGTCTTCTCATCTGTGAAAAGGGATCCTGATTGCAGAGGGAATTTGGAGGGATGCATTAGCACAGCCGAGGGTCATCCTGGCCCCCCAACACCTGGTTGCATTTAAGACCCAGGCTGGTTGGCCAACAA
The DNA here is from genome assembly GCF_054392235.1 of Sus scrofa. NCBI lineage: Eukaryota > Metazoa > Chordata > Mammalia > Artiodactyla > Suidae > Sus > Sus scrofa. The sequence goes on from NC_139401.1 coordinate 123,802,927, forward strand.
AGCTTCCTCAGGGCAATTCCCTCTGTGGGATTATCTGCTCAGAGAAGGGGCCTCTGGAAGGTGGAAAAGCTCAGAGGTTTGGGACCCCGCTCCCTGCCCTTTGGGACCACGACGGTCATCAGCTCTGCCAGGGACAACATCACGGAAACCTGACAATGACGCAGATGCTTCTCTCCACTGCCTCGGCCACTCTTTCAGGCATAGCTATTTAGGTACTTTTCTTTTCTCCCCCCCCCCCCACCCTGCCCGCCGCTTCTTTAGGGCCACAGCCAGGCTCGGGGTCGAATCGGAACTGTACCTGCCAGTCTACACCACAGCCACAGCAGTGCCAGATCCTTAACCCACTGAGTGGGGCCAGAGATTGAACCTACATCCTCATGGATACTAGGCAGGTTCATAACTTGCTGAGCCAAAATGGGAACTCCAAGCTACTCTTATCATTTTAACTTCTGACACCATCAAACTTAAAAAAACAAAACAAACAAACAAACAAAAAAAAAACTAGTAACATTCTCCTCTATGGAATTTGGAAAGTTGTGTCGTTTTTCAGGCATGCATTCTCTGATGTATAAGCTCTGGAGTCACAGGGTCCAAACTGCCTGTCTGCCATTTAGTTTCTTTTAACTTCTATCCTGGTCAGAGTCACGACAGACGTTACCCTCAGAAGTTAGTGACCACAGTGGCTCTTCTTGGTGTGTTCAGTTTGTAAACATTCATCACTAATTGTATGGAAATCTTCTATATATACTTGAGGATGAATTTTAAACACGCCATTCACATCGACTCTTCTATAAAGACTATGCGATGATGGGAATAAATGCTTTTATGTTCCAAAAGAGAAGAGTAAGGAGAATGGTTTAAAAACAAAACAAAACAAAACACTTCGCAAGTGGCCAGTCTCCGTGCTGACAGCCTCGGTGGCAGCATCTCATTCATGCTCCCATCAGCCTACTTCCTTTCATTTGGGTCTATGTGTGAGAAAAGGCAGGAAGCAGGTTCGGAGAGCTGGAGAACTCCCAGGAGAAGAGCAGGAAGGACTGAGCAGTTTGGGGTCCAACAGAGTGTAGCCCCAACTTGCTTGGTTTGCTTCTGTCCCACGTGGTGTCTAACTGTGTGACACCAAGGGTGCCGACGTCCTGTACCAGCAGCCAGTTACGAAGCTGAGTGGAGCCAGACTCAGCTGACTGCTGTTATCCAATAACCTGTCCCCAAGCTTACCTACCACAGACAGGGGGCGCCACGAACTCTATCCACCACTACTTGGCCAGCAGCCCTAAGAAGATCCTATTTCACCGGAGTTACTGAGGTTAGGATTTTTTCCTTTTCTTTTCTTTTTTCTTTTTTTGTCTTTTTAGGGCTGTACCTGCGGCATATGGAGATTCCCAGGCTAGGGGTCAAATTGGAGCTGTAGCCGCTGGCCTACACGACAGCCACAGCAATACCAGATCTGAGCCATGTCTGTGACCCACACCACAGCTCACGGCAATGCCGGATCCTTAACCCACTAAGCGAGGCCAGGGATCGAACCCATGTCCTCATGGTTACTAGTCAGATTTGTTTCCACTGAGCCACGATAGGAACGCCTAGGTTAGGATTTTTTTCTTCAAGACATGTTGCCTTTAACTCCCTATAGGAATTCTCTATAATAGCCCCGACAGCAGTGTGGTAGGGCGTCTAGGCATGTGGGTTTCAGTGTAAGACACATCCAGGTTCTTGCTCTGCCACTTACTAGCTGTGTGACCTTGCACAAGTTATCGAACCTCTCTGTGCCTCGGTTTTGTTAGCAGGGGATCTGGCTGTTATGAGGCGTGAAGGAGAGACTGTCTGGAAAGGGTGCCAGTGCCTGGCACAGATTTCAACACGTAGTAAGAAATTGGTATTGTAGCCCTATCGTGCCCATGACAGCCATGAAAGATCAATGAGATAAAACATAGAAAATGCCTGGTGCAAAGTTAGTGCTTGATAAATGCTTACTGGGATCATCTGGACACCACTGCCTCTGAGATTAGCGCTGGCGAGGGAACATGTGGCCCATAGGCAGGCTGGGTATCTTCCTGACTAGCTGGGGTATAATCTGACTTGCAAATGAAGCAAAGGAAAAGGTGAGTATGAATTATTGTCCCTGAAAAGGTCTCACAAAGACCCGGGGGACTGGGGTCGGCTCACCTTGTCCCCATGCTGTCCAACCTGCCATCAATCACCTGGTTTCAGGGAGAATCCACCAAGAAAGATGAAGGTCATTTCCCCTAAGTGTCATCCCTGAAACCTCATCCTGGATTTCTCTCATTTTATATTCACTTAGGAAGCTCTTCCTTTGCAGGGCTCCCTAAGAACCTGACTTCCGGAAATGTGTTCCAAAAAACAATAGTCTTTGAACATGTATAATTCAGTGAAGAGAAGAAAGGTTATGTAGTCAAATCAGATGGAAATTATGCATTTTATACCCCTTCCTTGAGATCTATCACATGCATTCACCTGTTAGAGGTTCTGACAAGTCCTGCAATTCATTCATTCAATTAATAAAATAGGTAGTGAGTGCTTACTATTTACTAGTCACTCTTCTAGGCACTGAGAAGAGTAAGCAAAGAACAAAACCACCCCATAGGGCACTGTTTAATCAAGTGTTTCCCAAATGCAATGTCTCTGCTGAGACCCTTCGTGATCTGGCTCCCCCTGGTCCCCCACTCTCACTACAGCTGAAAGGAGTGTCTAGAATTTGGAAAGCACGGCATGTGATCTCACCTCTCAGTACATTAGCATGGCCCGCCTCTGCCCGGAATGCCTTTGCTCCCCACAACCCCCTCCTGCCTCATTAACTCCATTCTTCCATCCCGGTGCTGCTCAAGCTCCAAGTGCTCAGATAAGGCCTCTTGGCTGCTACCACCCAGCTGAACTCACCTACCCGCCTTTGCACACCCCTTACCGAGGCACGTGTGCTAATCTCTCTCCTTGTCTGTGCGTGACCAGACAGTGCATTCCTAGAAGGAAGTGACCCTGCGCCACCCACCTCCATATTCCCAGAACTTCACTTCTGTTTGGCTCTCAGTGGGGACTTTGTAAACAAGTGTTAAATGTCTTCAGGAATCCAGGCCAAGAGTCTAGTGTCATGCAAATTACTTTCCAAGGGCACCTGCTCTGAGTGGCTCAGCCCTGGAGTGCAGGATTTCACAAGTGCAAGGGACGTGTGTGTGGGGGGGTGCCCTTTCCTTTAGGTGCAAGGCTTGGGAAGCAGAATATGGGTTGGACGCCAGCCCCAACTCATCCCTTTGGCCTGCCAGCAACCCTAGAATGGAAGAACAAGGATCTTGCAGGAAATATTACCTAGCATAGCTCTTTCAGACCTGAAACACTATATGCGCAGTGAATCAAATAAGTAAACTAAAGAAACCTTTTATGCAAGCCTACATATAATTAGTATGTTTCCCTTCTCTTGCTTAAAGAATTATATAAGTCGGTTGGTTGCACTCAGCTCATGGCCCATTAACCAAATTGAACATTCTGCTGCTTGTTTGTCTCTAAGGAAGTGGAGCTCAGGTTATAGGATTCCCACTATAATGAAACAAGTTAAAATCGGCCTTTCTGCTGCCATGTCCTTTCTAAAACTTGGAAAATATAAATAACATTGAGAATCACCAGGAAAAGCATAGGATACCCAGGGAAACTGGAACCTCAAATTACTATGAAATCTGTTTTAGTACAAGTACGACCCATGCAATATGTGGGATATACTTGTACTGAAACCTTTGCTGTTTATCTGAAATTCAAATTTTACTAGGTAGCCTTTATTTTTATTTGCTATATCTGGCAACCTTACATGTGATGCCCTTTTGTATTAAGAGCTGTAGGAGAGTCAAATTTTCCTGGTACTGCACCTCCAGAAAAAAAGCACAGGACATTTGGGGGCAATAATTAGTGGATCAACATGGGAACACTCGCTCAGGCTTCCCTGACTTGCAGGACAGAGCAGAAGGAGAAAGGAGCTCTTCTCTTTGCAAGGAAAGGAGCAAACTCAGTTAGGAAGGATCTAGAATATCAAAGTTGGGTGGCTCAATTCTCTGGAGGCTATGATAACAGATCCACTGAAAGTGAAGAGTAGAGGGAGCCTTCCTTTTTTGCTGTTGATTGGTCTATCTTTTTTCTTCCTTCTCTGTGCTTTCAGAGAAGATATAAAGTGATGGTTTCTTGAAAGGGAAGAATAAAGTACCCATGTCTCAGGGCTTTAGTAAAAACTAACCTTGAAAACACATGTAAAGCACGCAACCAGAGCAAATGTTCCAGAAATTGGAGCTGCTAATATTAACATCTCTAGTGTTGGTATATATGTCTATGTCTGGAACAATCTACTATGAGCTTCCCATCTTCCAGAACAACACAGGAGGAACTGTTAGAGGAAGGATGAGCATGGGGGGGCTCCGATATGTCACATGTCACCATCCATGTTGAATTTGTACTCTCAGATTGTAGTTCGCCCAACAACAGGGAAGGTTTTGACTGGACAGAAATCTGATGCTGTTTATTTTCAATGATGATTTACTCTGTGTATCAGTCCGTTACGTCCGAGCTATTTTCATCCATATTTAATGTTGCAATTGAGGAAACTTTGTCAGTTTTATGAGTTGCAAAGATGGAAAGCTGGCTAGAGGTTGGGCCTCATTTTCTATTCAAAAGCATGTCCTGATATCTAGATCGTAAATTAGAATCTCAAGCTCGGCCACAAAGTGAGTCTCTATGGTGTTGGCCACTCTTCCTTTTACCTCTGTGCTCTATTTAATATGTTGGCCGTTAGCTTTGAAAACTTTAAAAAAATCCATAAAGTGCTCCAACTACAAATAGATCTTCTGTTAAGCTAGTGTCACCTCTCATACTATTAGTTCCTAATAGGTATCCAGGCAAAGTACCATTCACTGAGTCTTGCTGGCAGAGCTGGTTATGAAGGTATGTGTATTGGGCTCAAACCACAGCAGCAGAGAAGACTCTTTCTGCACTGAGCTAATTGCTGTGTCACTGTAAGTCCAAGGTGAGGGCTGGTCTATATTTAAAATAAAACGGCCTCACTGAAAAGTGAAAGAGGTGATCCATTGATACTCAGTCAAAGCAAATGATAGGAGCCACATAAAATTCAAAAAGGGATCAGGATTCCAAGAAGACAGTTAATTCAAACGGAAGCATGGCCCATGCTCCTCACACTCTGTACTGGACCTGGGAATTGGTCCCGAAGCACAGTGCTGTTCCTTCCAGGGAGGTCACATGTAGGCCTTCCAGAAAAATCCTCATCTCGTTGGGCCTCTAGAGGATAGAGGAGCAAAGCTGGACTTACGAATGGGTGAAACCTCAAGGTTCAGGAACCGAGCTGGCAACAACGGGGTGGGAGCAGACAGGTCCCTGTTCCCACGTGTACATTTTATGAAATATTAAACACGGATAACAACTGCCCACGAGCCTGAGAACTCTGAAGGACTAAACCCATGATGGGCATCATCCACTTTTCCTAAAGCCACGCTACCATATGTCGTTAGGGGGCTAAGGCATTGCAGCCTAAGGAAAAATGTGGACTGTCCATAGTCCAGAGCAGCTAACGTTGAGAATCTTACTTCTTAGCTGTGAACACTTTTGCTATGGCACAAAAAGCAATTTCGGGTTAAGCAATCCAATAGAAAATTATATGTCACGGAGGAGTGATGTCACAACTTCAGGACACAGAATGTTCAGCATCCACCAGGCATCTACAGAGCACACTGAAGGTACAATATGCAGCCCTGGAACACACCCTTGGTCTGTATTTTGTTCAGCTTCTTCTAGCTTTTCGGTTGATTTTGTTAAAGCCAACCCAGGAAGGGCTTTACATTTAGAAGAGAGTCAAATAGTCAAAGCCTTGGCTTCATCTTCCATACTCTTCCATACACACACACGTGTGTTGCTCTTCTATACACAAGTCCCTATAGAGTCCGGCGGTACCCGAACTCCCGCCCCTGCCCGCCCTTTCAGCGACCCATTCCTTTGCTCTAGCTCTTGCCTCAGGCCTAGACGAGAAGGTGATGATGTAGTTGAAAGGAGAAGATGATGCCAATTCAACCCGTCCCACACCGGAACTAGAAAAGCAGGACCTCAGTAAGTAAATGATTCTTAAATTTAAAAAGCGAAAGGACTAAGAGTGAAGTTTAGCGCCTCCTACAAAACACACCCCAAGTGCTTCCTCTGTAGCAATAGAGGTGATGCTGCTGCTGCGAAAACTTACGCAGCACTTACTCTACACTAGAAGTTAGTCTAAGTGTTTCGTACATGTTAACTCATTTCATCCAGAGGGAGAGAGAAGTTTAGTGCCTTGCCCAACGTCATCTAGCTGGTAAGTAGCAAAATTAGGATTTTGGAATCAGAGTCCATGCTCTTATCCACCCTGCCAAGTTGTTATGTCTTCCTAGAGCTCTCACTGCACCTCGACAGACTTTGGCATAACATGACACTGTTGGCATTTAACAGAAATGACTAGAATCTGAGGGATGCTCCCTACACGTCTACTTTCCGCACTGAGTGCTGAGATACTTGAAGTCAAGACCCATGTTTTATTTGTCTCTGTATGTTCCAGGGCCTCACGGTGTAACCAGAGCTGTCGTAAGTCTAGAGTAAATTTGTTAGGGGAACGGATTTGAAATACTAGGCCCATCCATATGAAATTGACATTGTTATAGGTCAAAACAGTTGACTGTCAGTTTCATTTAGTTCAACCTACTAGAACACAGACAGCACCTACCAGCTCGGAAGCTAACCATATTCCTCATGCTCCTGAAACGCTTTGTTCGTGTGCAGCACGCTGGTACTCACGGGAAGAGAATACTACCGTCAGATAGTCTACTCATCTGATGAGGCCGGAACATGGAAAAGTTGGTGGCCCTTGATTTATTCATGCAAATATTTTATTCCTCATTTCCCTCTATTGCAGGTACACAATAATGCCTCCGGGGTACCCAACACCACCATCTCGAAAGATCTTCAAAGCAACAATGGACAGTGCATCAAACATTTTACCAAGGTGAAATCCAACTTCACTTTCCAAAGAACGTCTCCACATCATCCCTATCCCTTTCTCTCATTCATTCATTTATTTGGCAAAGAATTCTCAAGCATTTCTTCCAGCCTGGGACTTGAGAATATGAAGAAAACCAATAGCTCCCATTGGTGGCTTTTTGTAACTCTAAGTGGTAATAACAGATCAGTCCACAAGATGGCGCTCCTAATTCTTCTTTGTGTTGCTTTTCTATCATGATGAAAGAAGGGCCCTATGATTTTTCCACTGTCGCAGAATAAACATAACCAAGAGAGTTGTTGCTGTTGTTGTTGTTGTTGTTGTTGTTTTCATGAGTAATTGCTCATATGAACATATTTCAGACACTTCAAAATGATGGTTTTCTCAGGGATTTTCAAATGTGACTCTGGGAGAGGGTATATGTTGTAACACGGAGGCCATACTGCAAAGTGAAGACATGGGAACCTTCTCCCCTTACTGCTGGTTCTTACCCTCAAGGAGCACTCAGGCTTGAGGAAAAGAAGGGCAGAAAGCTGCATAAACCACTGCAGGCAAGTAGCACTCCAGCAGAATGTGACCTGAGGTGGAGGGAGGGCCGCTCAGTTGGGCCCAGGCACCCACCTAAAGCTTCCCGGGGAAGCAGATGCTCCAACTGCATCCTGGACTGCCTCATACTCAGTTGCTTCAGCCCCGCTATTCCTACCCAGACTGGTTCCAGATGCCTACGCCCACCCTCACTGGGACCCTCCTACCAAAGGTACAGGACTGAGCTGAATCTGGAAAATTTGGACCAAAGATTCTACTGCAAGGAAACAACCCAAGGCTGAAAAGAGTAAGTGTGAAAATGATAATATTTAGTGAATGCTGAGGACCAAGCAGTTTGATAAGCAAAGTGCTTAGCAAACTTACTTCATTTAAAATAAGAACCTAAGAGAAAGTTTTATGTATGAAACAAACACTTATGCAACACCTGATGCTAAGCACGTCACAAATATTACTTCATTTCAATTAATCATTGTAATTTTCCTACGAGGATTTCTGCTATTGTTATTTACTTTCTATGGGAAAATGAAACATATAGGGATTATGTGACTTGCCAAAGATGAAAAACCTCATAAGAAGCATCACTGGGGTTCAGAGCCAAAAATGTCAAAATCCAGAGTCTGGACTCTTATACTGCCTCCTTTGTTTCAAAAACATACACGGAAATTGGTCTGTCAGATAGGAATGCCCTCAAATTCCTGCTATGAAACCTCTAGAGTTAACTAAATCTGCACATTCTCTATTTGGCTGACATGTTAGCCAAAATGTCCTGGACACAATAAAAAAAAAATCACCTGTCATGCCTAGAACCAGAAAAATCACAATCTGATGACTGTGATGTTGGAATCGTCGGACAAGGATTTCAAGCCGCCATCAAAAAAAGGTTCAACAACCACTATAAATTCTCTTGAAACATATGAAAAAAAACATATAGAATCTCAGAAAATAAATAGAAATTATAAAAAAGAACCAAAGGGAAATTCCAAAAATGAAAAATACAATAACATAAATTTTAAAATATTACTTTTTAGGGATAAACTCAGAGTGGCGATGACAGAGGAGAGAATCTGTGACCTTAAGAACGGATCAACAGAACTCACAACAGTGATTAAACATACTGTCAAAAAAAAATGAACAGAACCTCAGAGATTTGTGGAACAACAATAAAAGATTCAATGTTCAGATCAGGGGACTCCAAGGAGAGGAGAAAGAAAATGGACCTGAGAAAATTATATAAAGAAATAAGGGCTAAAAACATCCCAAGTTTGGTGAAATCTGCAGATGGATGGATTCAAGAAGCTGAGCAAACTCCCAATAGTATAAACCCAAAGAAATGCATGCCAAGACAGGGTATAATTAAACTGGTGATGAACGAAGACAAAAAAGAAATCTTGAAAGCAGTCAAACAGAAACAACAGATGACCCAATTCAAATGCCAGCAGATTTCTCATCTGAAACCATGAAGACCGAGAAAGTAGCACAATCTTTTTCAAGCACTGAAAGAAAATTCTGTTCTCTGACAAAGGCCATGTGAAGAGAAGGAAAACATGAATGGGAGAAAATATTTGCAAACCACCTATTTGACCCAAACTACGAAGAGTATCTAGCATATACAGAGAGGGAATTCCCGTTGTGGCTCTGACTAGTATTCAGGAGCATGTGGGTGCAGTCCCTGGCCTTGCTCACTGGGTCGGCGATCTGGTGTCACAGAGAGCTGTGGTGTAGGTCGCAGACTCAGCTTGGATCCTGTGTGGCTGTGACTGTGGCAAAGGCCAGCAGCTGTAGCTCCAATTTGACCCCTAGCCTGGGAGCTTCCTTATGCCATGGGTACGGCCCTAAAAAACAAAACAAAACAAAAAAAGAATATATAGACAGCTGTCAAAGCTCACTAGTAGAAAAAATCTAAAAATCCAGTTGGTTTGGACAAAAGTCATGACTAAGTACTTCACTAAAGTAGATATGTAGATGGCCAATAAGCACATTTTTTTAAAAAAAGGTCAAAATCATTAGTGACCAGAGAAATACAAATTAAAAGCACAATAACATACTACTGTACACTTATCAAAATGGCTAAACTAAAAGTCTAAGACAGGCGTTCCCACCGTGGCTCAGCAGTAACAAACCCGACTAGTATCCATGAGGATGCAGGTTTGATCCCTGGTCCTGATCAGTGGGATAAGGATCGGGCAATGCCGTGAGCTGTGGTGTAGGTCGCAGAGGTGGCTCAGATCTGACATTGCTGTGGCTGCGGTGTAGGCCGGCCGCTGTAACTCCAAATGGACTCCTAGCTTGGGAACTTCCATATGCCATGGGTGCAGCCCTAAAAAAAAAAAAAAAAAAAAAAAAGACAAAGAAAGAATAATAACAATAGAACATGCTGGTGATGATGCCAAAAACTGGATCGCTCATCTATTGCTGGTGGGGATGTAAAGTGGTTTGGCAACCTCTTAAAAGTTCAACATGCAACTATCCTATGACCCAGCAATTGCAGTACTGGGTATTTATCCCAGAGAAACGAAAACCGGTCTTCAAACAAAAACCTGTACGCATATGCTTATAGCAGCTTAATGAGTAAGATGGAAAGACTGATAACAGCTCAGATATCAGTGAACAGGTGAATGGTTAAGCTAAGGGTGGTGTATCTGTATCATGAAATTCAGGGATAAAAAGTCATAAACTCCTGATATGCACAATACCTGGATGAATCTGCAGGGAATTAAGCTGAATAAGAAAAGCCAATTCGAAAATGTACACACTGTGTGAATCCATGAATACAGCATTAAAGAAATGACCAAATTAGAGAAACGGAGAACGGATTAATGGTTGCAAGCAGTTAGGGATAGAGGGATGGGGGGCCGTGAGAGGGATGCAGGAGGATGGTGGGCGTGGCTAGAAAAGAGCATCACGAGGGATCCCTGTGGTGCTGGAATCAAGAGCAGTCCCAACAGTGGTGATGAACACACAACTTGCCCAAGTGATAAATCTGTATAACATTTAATATGCACATACACATGCCAAGTGCAGCTGGTGCTGGAGAAATCTGGGTAGGATTGGCATTTTATTTCATGGTCAATGTCCTGAGTGGGCTATTGGACTGTGTTAGTGCAGGATGTGACCACTGGGGGAAGCTGGGCAGGTTGTGCAAAAACAAACAAATCTGTTGAGTTCTTGCAAGTGCATGTGAATCTACAATTATCTCGATAGTAACCTCTATTAAAAAACCACAATCAAGTGTTGCTCAATCGCTTAAGGCTCCATATTCCTCCCAAGCAAGCACCTATTTTTTCAGTTTGCCATCCCAACCAATGATCTGCTCCTTCCTTCTGGAAACATTCTTTCCCTCTCCTACTTCACAGGCCACTCCTTAATCTTCCTTCGCGGGTCCTCTTTCTCTGTGTCTCTTCCTTGCAGATCGCCTCATCTGCATAGCAATCTCATTCAGTAATTCGCTGCATCAAGACCTGCAAGGGGAGTTCCCGACGTGGCTCAGAGGTTAAGGAACCCAACCAGCATCCACAAGCACGCAGGTTTGATTCCCTGGCCTCGCTCAGTGGGTTAAGGAGCCGGCGTTGCCATGAGCTGTGCTGTAGGTCACAGACTCCGCTCGGATCCTGCGTTGCTGTGGCTCTGGTGTGGGCTGGTGGCTACAGCTCTGATTTGACCCCTAGTGTGGGAGCCTCCATATGCCGCAGGTGCTGCCGCAAGGTGCTGCCCTCACGACCTGCATCATCTGTCTGATCCTTCCTCCATCTCCATCTGATCCTCTTCATCGCCCAGGTCTTCTCTGCACTCTATCCAGACCGTCTAGACAACAATCCAGCATTATATTCACTCTCTTGCAAACAGGCTGACCTCACTAAAGGCCCGCTCCCTCTAACACATCTGCCTGGCCAAGTCCAAAATTTCACTCTACTCCCTGCCTGCTTCAGCCCTGTACTTTAGCAGCTGAATGTTGTCTGAAAAACCACCCAGTTGTGTTGGCAGGTTTCACTTTTAACTCGGGGTCATACATTTCGAGTGAGCGCTCTATGCTGCCTCAACTCTGCACACCTGTCCACATCCCCACTGCCCGAAACAGCATTTTCTCCCTTCTCAAAACCTACAAACACACCCAATACCTAAATTTTCATTCACAGATGAGGTTTTTGCCTCACTCAGTTGACAGAGCAGGAGGGCTATGGTCAAATGCCCCTGTTTCTCTCTGGGGCTAACTCCTCCACGGCATGTGGAAGTTCCCAGGTTAGGAGTCCAAGGGGGTCTGCAGCTTGCAGCAGCGCTGGCAGGGTCCTTAACAGACACAAGGAGGCCAGGGACTGCCCCTGCATCCTCACAGAGACCTTGTCAGGTCCCTAACCTGCTGTGCCGCAACTGTAACTCCTCCCTCAATTTCTTGCATCTTAAAATTGCTCCATCTCTATCTGATCCTCTTCATCAGCAAACAGCAAACAGGCATGTCCTAGTCACTGCCTATTTTTACAAAAAAATTGTTTTACCCCACAACTCCACCTCATTTCGGCTTCCCTCCACGACAAAATCTCTTCTGTAAGTAGTCTATCGTCACCGTTTCCCCTTTGCACCTCTCGTTTTTTCCTCAACTCAGTCTAATCCAGTTTCTGTCCCCACCCCTCATCCTACACACATCGTTTTTGCCCAAATTATCGAGGAACTTCCTGTCGTCGAAGTCAGTGGTCTCTTCTTTGCTCTTAATTCACCTGACTTCCAGCAGGACTTGACACAGCTGGCTCTTCCGTCCATGTTAAAGCCTCTTCTTTCCTGGATTTCCAGAACACAGCGCTCTCCTGGTTCTATTTCCATCTCACTGGCCTCTCCTCAATCTGTTTTGTAGCCTCTTTTTTTCTCACCCTAAGTGACCCCATTCAGTCCTATAGCTTTAAATATTATCTATGTGCTCATGACTCCCAGGCTGACGTTTCCATTCACAGGTCTGCCTACCTACTTGACATCGCCATTTGGGTATCTAACCGGCACCTCAAACCTAAGAGGGTCAGATGCAACCTCAAATATCATGCAAAAATCCTCGCTCCCAGCCATTCCCAGTTGCTCACGTAAACGAATCTAGGGTGGATTCCACTTTTTCTCACCAGATGTTCAATACTTCCCCCCATTTTTCATTCTCTATCCCCCAAAACATATCCCAATGCTGTCTACTTCTATCTGTCCCTAATATTACCATCCTGATCTGACCCACCATATCCATTTGGTCTAAGGCAACTGTTTGTGATTTTTTTTATAGCTTCTATAACTCTCTGCCATCCATTTTCCACCCAGCACCGGAATAATCTTTTTAAAAAAATAAATCAAGGTTTCACAATGATTCCTTTACCTCCCTCCTTTCTGATGCCCAAAGGGATTTTTTTCTAATATTTACTGTGGGAATTTGGTTGCACTCCTGGAGGTAAATGTCTTTAAATGTCGTATATGGCAGGAGGGGCCCCAGTGACTGGGTCCCCTTGGATTTTACAACCCTCAGACTAAGTCTCCAGCAACTGCTCAGCTAAAGCTCAGGTCTTCCTACCCCAACACTGGTCCTGACAGTGGGTTCTGCTCATTGGAGGCTGCCTTGTAACGAATTTAAAATGCTGAAAAAAGAGAAAGCAGCCAAGACAGTGAAACAGAAGGACCCCAACATCACCTCGTCTCATGAGCACACCAAAATCACGATGATCTGCAGAACAGTCATCACTGAAAAAGTATGAAACCTATGAAAAAAGATCGGCTGCATCTAAAGATATAAAGAAGGAACCACAACAAGACAGTAGGAGGGATGGACTCGAGATATAATCTAATCCCATACTTCCCGGATGGATGACCTAAAGGTCGGAGAATTATATTACAAAGAGTTTCCCATAGGAATGGGAGTTCTGAGCTCCACATCAGGGCCCCCAGCATCAGGTTCTGCACAGGGAAGAGGCGCTCCCATCCAAGGGGGCTTGACGGCAGGACCCCACAGAATTTGGGGAAACAGAGACTTCACTCTTAAAGGGTAGAAACAACATTTCATGTGCACTGGGACCAAAGGCAAAAGCAGTAATTTCATCGAAGCCTGGGCCACATCTACCCCGCTGGTCTTGGAGGGTCTCTTGGGGAAACAAACAATGGGCCACTGAAGAAATCAAAGAGGAAATAAAAAACCACCGAGAGACAAATGGAAACAAAAACATGACGATCCAACACCTGTGGGATGCCGCAAAAACAGTTCTCAGAGGGAAGTTTACAGCAATACAAGCTCGCCTCAGGAAACAAGAAAAATCTCAAATAAACAACCCAATCCTATGCCTAAAGCAACTAAAAAAGAACAAACAAAACCCAAAGTTAGGGAGTTCCCATCCTGGCTCAGAGGAAACAAATCTGACTAGTATCCATGACGATGCAGGTTTGATCTGTGGCCTTACTCAGTGTGTTAAGGATCCAGAGTTACTGTGGCTGTGGTGTAGGCTGGTGGCTACAATTCCAATTTGACCTTAGCTTGGGAACCTCCATATGCCGTGAGTGCAGCCCTAAAAAGACACCCCCCCGAAAAGTTAATGAAAGAAAATAAATAATAAAGATCAGAGTAGAAATAAATGAAATGGAAACTAAAAAAAAAATAAATAAATAAATAAGAATAAAAAAGATCAATGAAACTAAAATCTGGTTCATAGAAATGATAAACAAAATTGATAAACCTTTAGCCAGACTCAAGAAAAAAGGGAGGGCTCAAATAAATAAAATTAGAAATGAAAAAGGAAAAGTTACAGCAGAAATACAAAGGATCAGAAGAGATTACTATACGCAACTATATGCCAATAAAATGGACAACCTAGATGAAATGGACAGCTTCTTTCAAAGGTACAACTTTCCAAGACTGAATCAGGAAGAAGCAGAAAAGACGAATGGAGCAAACACAAGGACTGAAATTGAAACTGTGATTTTAAAACTTCCAAAAAACAAAAGTCCAGGGCCAAAGAGCTTCATAGATGAATTCGATCCAATATTTGGAGAAGCATTAACACCTATCTATCCTTCTGAAACTCTTCCCAAAAACTGCAAAGGAAAGAACACTCCCAAACTCATTCTATGAGGCCACCATCACCCTGATACTAAAATCAAAGATACCACAAAAAAAGAAAACTACAGGCCAAGATCACTGACAAACATGCATGCAAAAATCCTCAACAAAATACTAGCAAACTGAATCCAACAATACATCAAAAGGATCATACACCATCATCAAGTAGGATTTATCCCAAGAATGCAAAGATTCTTCAGTATCTGCAAACCAATCAGTATGATACACCACATTAACAAAGGGAAGAAAACCAGATGAGTATCTCAACAGGTGCAGATAAAGCTTCAGATAAAATTCAGGATTAATTTATAACAAAAACTCTTCAGTAAGTCGGCATTATTTTTGAGGTCATGGCTAAAAATGATGAAGGCCATATATGATAAACCCACAGCTAACATCACACTCAATGATGAAAAGATGAAAGCATTTTCTCAAGATCAGGAACAAGACAAGGGTGTCCACTCTCATCACTTTTATTCAACATAGTTTTGGAAGTCATAGCAATGGCAATTAGAGAAGAAAAAGAAATAAAAGGAATTCAAATTGAAAAGGAAGAAGTAAAACTGTCACTGTTTGCAAGTGACATGATAAAATAGCTAGAAAATACTAAAGATGCTACCAGAAAACGCTTAGAGCTCATCAATGAATTTGGTAATTGCAGGATACAAAATTAATATACAGAAATCTGTTGCAATTCTATACGCCAGCAACAAAATATCAGAAAGAGAAATTAGGAACAATCCTATTTACAAACTCTATTTACTATTCCATTTACTAATTTACAATTACTATTTACTATTCTATTTACTAATTTACTATTACTATTTACAAATCCTATTTATAATTCTATTTACAAATTTACTATTGCTAAATTTACTAATTTACCATTATTATTCTATTTGCTAACCTCGTCAAAAAGAATAAATTACCTAGGACCAAACTTACCTAAGGAGGCAAAAGACCTGTACTCTGAAAACTATAACATGCTGAAAAAAATAAATTGATGACAACACAAACAGATGGAAAGATATACTGTATTCTTGGATTGGAAGAATAAATATTTTTAAAATGACCATACTTCCCCACCCAGTCTATGGTTTCAGTGCAATCCCTGACAAATTACCAATGGTATTTTTCACAGAACTAGAAAAAAAATTGAATTTCTATGAAAACACAAAAGACCCAGAATATCTAAAACAATCATGAGAAAGAAGAACAGAGCCAGAAATATCACACTGCTTAACATCAGACTATAAAACAGAGCTACAGTAATAAAAACAGTATGGTAGTGGCATAAAAACAGATATATAGATAATTAGAACAGAAAAACTAGAAATAAACCCACATCCTTGTTGTCAATTAAGCTACATTGAAGGAGGCAAGAATATACAATGGAGAAAACAGTTTCTTAAATGGTACTGGGAAAACTGGACAGCTACATGTAAAAGAATGAAATTAGAACATTCTCTAATACCATACACAAAAACAAACTCAAAATGGATTAAAGAAGTAGATGTAAGACCAGCTACTTTAAAACACCTAGAAGAAAACATAGGCAGGACCCTCCGAGACATAAATTGAAGCAAAATTTTTTTGGATCTGTCTCCTAGAGTAATGGGGAAAACAACAACAACAACAAAAACAAATGGGACCTAATTAAACTTAAAAGCTTTTGCACAGTAAAGGAAATCATTAATAAAATGAAAAGACAGTCTATGAATTGGGAGAAAATAATTGCAAATTATGCTACTGACAAGGGATTAATTTCCAAAATATACAAACAACTCATACAGCTTAATATCACAAAACAAAAATGAGTGCAAGATCTAAGGAGACATTTCTCCAAAGAAGACAAACAGATGGCCAATGGGCACATGAAAAGATGTTCAATGCCACTAATTATTAGAGAAAAGGAGAAATTAAGAAATGCAATGAGGTTTCACCTCGCACCAGTCAGAATGGCCATCATTCAAAAGTCTACAAATAATAAATGCTGAAGAGGGTATGGAGAACAAGGAACCCTCCTACACTGTTGGTGGGAATGTCAATTTATGCAGCCACTATGGAGAAGAGTAGGGAGGTTCCTAAAAGAACTAAAAACAGAACTGCCATAGGATCCTAAAATCTCATCCCTGGGCGCATATGTGGAGAAAACTAATTCAAAAATATACATGCACCTCAATATTCACAGCAGCATTGTTTACAAAAGCTAAGACATGGAAGCAACCTAAGTGTCCATCCACAGATGAATGGATAAAGAATATGTATATACACACAAGGAACTCTTCCTCAGCCACAAAAAGGAAATAATGACATATGCAGCAACATGGATGGATCTAAAGAAAATCATACTAAGTGAAATAAGTCAGAAAGAGAAAATGAAGTTTGACAAATACAAATACAATTTGATATCACTTACATGTGCAATCTGTAAAAATGACACAAATGAACTTATTTACGAAACAGAAAAAGACTCACAGACATAGAAAACAAACTTATGGTTATTAAAGGGGAAAGGCTGGGGGGAGGAATGAATTACGAGTTTGGTTTTAACACATACATGCTACTATATATGACATAGGTAACAGTGTCCTACGGTATAGCACAGCTAAGCATATTCAAATCTTCTAATAATCTATACTGGAAAACAATCTGAAAAAGAAGATATTTATACATACATATTCAGATATATATATACACACACACATATATATATACATATGAATCACTTTGCTATACACCTGAAACTAAGGCAACATTGGAAATGAACTATACTTCAGCTTTTAAAAACAGTGGAAAAAAAAACAAAACAAATCATTCATTTCCTTCCTTAAAGTCTTCCAGGGACGACCCAACAGACTTAGAATAAAATCTAGATTCCTATCCCTACCTATTTTCCCAATGAGTCTTGTGGGAAAAGCCAAAGAGGGATTTCAGCTTCCAGTTTCCAGGGGGGGAAAAAAAACGGGGAGAGGGAAAGTGAACTAACATATAAACACCCACTCCCTGCCTGCACTGGAGGAGAAGACTGTTTTATTTGCAGGAAATTAAAAGCCCTTGGCAGTTCTTTACCAAGCGAAGGTCAATTATGTGGCACCTCCAGGGCCTTCCCAGGGGGACTGATTTCCATATTTTTCTAATCTGGAGCCCCCCCTTCAAGTGGGCTGGTTTTTCCAAGGTGATACAATGAGCCAGAGAACTTTCTGCCTCCAAATGTTTGTTAGAATTTCTCCACCTATCTCTTGACCTCGCCTCTTATTTTCTCAGCACCCAGAGAAATGCCAACCATCATTCGCTTCCCTAGGCAGAGGGCAGCATCGACCAAAGGAACAGCAATGAAAACCTTGGCCTTCCGACTTCTGGTCCAGCTAGGTCTGCCACTTTCTAGCTGTGTGACCCTTGGCAAGCCAAGTAACCTCCCTGCCTCTTAATGTTATTGAAATGGTCCCCGTTAACACTAACATAATCAGCTGCTAGTTTTCAATCCACCACCAATTCTACTAGCACCAGGTCCAAGAGAGGAAATGTAACAGATAGTTTTGAAAGAAACAACAATCACTGGGACTTTCCCTTTTTGGGGGGGAAACCTTTATAGTTAACCAATGAGTCAGTTTTTGTTTTGTGAAACAGAGAAATCTTAAGTCCTGAACCCAACTGCCAATGTCTGTCTACTTGGGAGCTTACAATTTGCAACACTTTGAGACTAATTTCTTTCTCTCTTTCTTCCTTCCTTCCTTTCTTTTTTAATGGCTACACCGCAGCACATGGAAGTTCAAGGGATTGAATCAGAGCCACAGCTGAGACCTACACCACAGGCATGGCAATGCCAGATCCTTTAATCCATTGCGCCAGGCCAGCGATCAAACCCTTGCCTACGTGCTGACCCGGAATGCTGCAGTAGGGTTCTTCACCCATCATGCCACAGTGGAAAGTCCAAAGACTAATTTCTTTAACGTGGTGGGTCCTGCTTGACTTTTCAAAGCAGAAGATTTTCCCTCATTATCTGCACTTTGCAAATGTTTTAAAAGAAATTAGGAGTTCCCGTCGTGGCGCAGTGGTTAATGAACCCGACTAGAAACCATGAGGTTGTGGGTTCGGTCCCTGCCCTTGCTCAGTGGGTTAACGATCCGGCGTTGCCTTGAGCTGTGGTGTAGGTTGCAGACGCGGCTCGGATCCCGCATTGCTGTGGCTCTGGCGTAGGCCAGTGGCTACAGCTCCGATTAGACCCCTAGCCTGGGAACTTCCATATGCCGCGGGAGCGGCCCAAAGAAATAGCAAAAAGACAAAAAATAAAATAAAATAAAATAAAATAAATGAGGAACGATTAATTGATATAGGACTTAGCCCTTCATCAGCGAGATGGGGCTTCAGAGAAGCACTGTCTCTAGTGGCTCAGATTCTGCTGCACAGAGAAAGTACGCCGAGCAAACCCGAACTGTCCATCCAGGACCCAAGCCTAAGGAAGGCTGTCCAGCCTTCACACCCTCTCTCCTCTCCTCTATCCTACCATTCACCTGGTGCCAGTCAGTCTACCCAGAAAACACTTCCCAGATAGGTTGAGACCCAAAGAGCCAGCCCCTTTCCCCTTCGCCTACCTTAAGCTTTTTGTTTTCGTGTCTCTGTGACTTTGCCTTTTGCCTGTAGTACATCCCTGCCTCTGAGACCCATACGTGGATGCCACCCATCATCTCCAGTGCAGCCGAAATGGCTCCTGCTCTGGGAAGTCGCCCCCACACTCTGCCCAGACCCCTCCCAAAATCAGCAACCGTGTGGCAGAGTAACTTTGAGAGACTGCCCATTACAGCTGTCTTATCTCTGTTTCACCAGGCCCTGGCACAAGGCTGGTGAATTTTCAAAGTACAGCTGACCCTTGACCAATACGAGCGTGAACTGTGCAGGTCCACTGACACAGGCTTTTTTTGGTCTTCTTCCACCACAGCACACACTACACGATCCATGATGGGTTGAACCCGCATATGCGACATCGCAGAGACAGCCAGCCAACTATAAAGTCATGGGCAGATTTTCAACACTGGAGGGTCCGCGGTACAGTTCCAGGGTCAACTGTACTTAATCACTGTCTACTGAATAAATGAGCACAGGAATGGTGCGTCATAACCTGGATTTGCATATGCAAGAGAAAACAGTTGTACTTCCTTGACCCAGTGCCGGGTATGATGTCAAGGCCTCCTTTACGTACGCTGCGGTTCATTGGCTGCTTTGTTTAGGGACGTGCTTGTCGTCTACCATTGATGGCACGAAGGCATTTAAACTGATTTTGGAAGACTTAGCAGCTGTTTTGTACTGAAGGGCAAATCAAAGGAGGCAGTAACCAGGCTCACGTGGCTAATGCGGACGCCTAGACTGTTGTCCTGCAGGGCTCCCTCGGTGGTGTGAACTGTAGTATCTTCACGTCTGCAGCAACATTTTAATTTCTGTACAAAAGCAAGATATTTATGAACAGTCAAGCTGGTTTTGTCACTCTAATGACCCTAATTGGAATTCACCAGTAAAACAAGAAGAAAATCTCCATGAGCATTCGGCTAGAAAAGTGAAATGCAATTAAAAAGGGTTCATTTTTTAGTTGTCTACATATCTCGATTTCTCCCCAGGACATATTTAAAATCTATGAATTTTGACAGGAAAGACATTAGCTTTGATCTGTGGCCTTGATATCAAAATGTTCACCATAGTTAAAATGTTGGCTCATTAAAACTTAATTCACCCCCAGCTCCTTCATTCTTTTTCTAAACTCTTCAAATGTACGTAATTTCACCCAAGAGTGACGATGACTGAACTGTATCCCAAAGAATTCGTTTTCAGGAACATATGTTGAGTGGTGCTTCGAGTTTCTCAAAATCATACCATCTTTTTCCTCCTAAAAGTTCAACCTTCTCTCTAGGAGGACCAAGAAGCATCTCTGCATCACTCCATTGTACAAGGAAGGTCATCTGGCATAGAATCTGCCCTCTGTAAGTTCTAGCTGATGACAACAACAACAACAACAATATAATAAACATGCATTGACCCCAACTACATTTTATTATTAAATCCTAAAACCTCTCTAAGATAGGGGGTATTAGCCCTATTCTGTGGATGATGAAACTGAGCCTTAGAGACTTTTTGAGCTTTGCCCCATATGGTGGTTTAGGAGGTGGCAGAGCCAGGAAACAAACCCATGTCTGTCTGTCTCCAAAGCCAAGGCACTTTTTTTCTCTCTCACGGGAGCCTCTGACCAAAACGGATTTCTTCATCTCATTTCTGATTTGCAGGTGAGTCAACTGGGTCCATTAACGCATTCGAGGTCACATCAGAAAGAAGTGTTGGAGTGACTTCACCTGCAGTTCTGTCAGATTCCTAAGTTCATGTTCTCGCTCTTAAACTACCCCGTTTCCATGAATGGATGGACTTCAGCGGACCCGAGTCTGATCCCATGGGGTGTCAGGACAGCTTGAGGACTGGAGAGCACAAGGCGAGAGTGGCCATGTTTAAAAAGGTAGGAGGGGACGGTGGCCATGATCCTACCGTTCTCTTCCTAGTGACTCCGCATGGCCCTGGACAGCCCGGTTTCCTGTGGTTCCAGGCACTACTGGGGGATGGTGAGCAGCCTGTAGTAAGTTGAATGGTGAGCCCCACCAAAGGTATGTAGCTATCCTTAATCCCTGAAACTATGAAGGTTGCCATATTTGAGATCATCCGCAATTATCTGGGTGGGCCCTAAGACAAGGGATGTTTGAGAAAGGGGAGGAAAAGACACAGAAGAAGAGGAGATGATATCAACATGAAGGCAGGGACAGAGGTGATGAAGCTGCACACCAAGGAGTGCCCAGGGCCACCCAAACTAGAAGAGGCAAGGAAGGGATTCTCCTCGAGAGCCTCGGGGGGAAGTGCAGCACTGCCGGAACCTATTTCCTCTGAAATGCAAAAGGATAAATTTCTGTTGTGTTAGGCTCCCGAGGTTGTGGTCATATGTCATGGCTGCCACAGGAAACGAACACACGCCCTGAGTGTGGTTTGAGGGGGCTACCTCTGGAGACACAAAAAGAGAGTTCTGCCTACTCTAGGGCTGCGGAGTTCGATCATGAGAAAGCCCCAACCAGGAGATGCAGATGGTTTAGAAGGCAGGGTGCAGGGCAAGCCTCTTGGACCACAAAGCACAGGAAGTAAGAGCCCGGCAGGTCTGGTCCTAGCAAAGGCGCTAGATGATTGAAACCCCTGGGATAATACGTGTGCCGGGAACATCTTGATGGGCTTGAAAGTAAGGATCCTAGTAAACCAGGAATCAATACCATGCAAGATGTACTAACCTATAAACACGAGGGCTTCAGCTAGGCTTCAATTAGGATAATGTGTCGTGCCTTTAAACTTCATCGGAAGCCGCATAGTGGAGGAAAGAGGACAGCTCTAAAACTCTTGGGATTGAATTCTGGCTCTGTCCAAGGTCACAGAGTCACTGAGCTGACAAGGACTAGAAAGTTTTTTGGTTGCCTCATCTGCAAAATTGAGACAATGACAGGAAGCATCTCTGAGATGCTGTCAGGACTAAATTAAATACTACCGGTCTACACGAAATATCGCTGCCACTGAAGACGTGATCGCTAAAGGTAGCTGGTGTGTTTTTTTAGTCCTGAGACCTCAGACTGCAGCTTCGTCACCGCCATCCTTTCCTGAAGCTGGCTCGGGAGCAAAAGGGGAGCTCTAACTCTCAGGCTCAACAACCTCCTCTCCATCCTGGACCCAAATCGCAAAATGGTGAAATCCAGTGAACTTCGGAGCTCAGAAAAGAGGGAGTGGCATCTCACTTTATCTGCTGTTTCTCAGATCTTATGACAAAATTCCTTGGGTGAGACATGTGATTGTAACTTAGGATAAAATTTTAGTCACATTTATGAAATTAATAATGTGCAGGAATTTTTAAAAATGAAATCAAGAATACAAGCTGCCCAGTATTGATAATAGCCAAGGCTTGGAAACACATTAAATGTCCATTGACAGATGGATTAAGAAGATGTGGTACATACACACAATGGAATACTACTCAGCCATAGAAAAGAATGAAATAATGCCACTTATAGCAACATGGATACACCTAGAGATTCTCATACTATGTGAAGTAAGTCAGAAGCAGAAAGACAAATAAATGCCATATGACATCACTCACATGTGGAATCTAAAATATGGCACAGATGAACCTATCTACAGAACAGAGACGGACTCACAGACGTGGTGAACAGACTTGTGGTTGCCAAGGGGGAGGGGTGAGGAGTGAGATGGACTGGGAGTTTGGGATTAGTAGATGCAAACTATTAATTACATTTAGAAAGAGTAAGCAATGGGGTCCTGTTGTACAGCACAGGAAACTATATCCAGTGTTTGGGGATAGAACATGACGGGGATGATATGAGAAAAGGCTTGTGTGTGTGTGTGTGTGTATTCATATATATATGAATGACTGGGTCACTATGCTGAATAGCGGAAATTGACACAACATTGAAAACCAATTATAATGTAAAAAAAAAAAAAAAAAAAAAAAAAAACACAAGCTGCCATCACAGCCACTGGGCTGGAAGCTCTCACGCTACCCACCTTGTGATGGCATCCACTCGAGTGGACCACACAAGGAACTTGGATGAGGAATGAACACTGTCTATGAAGTCACACTTCATTTACGTTGTGACATCAAATGACCGAATTCATTTTCATCTGTTACGCTCCGTTCCCAGGCCTTACCTGCAGTCTAATCTGTCAGATCCTTTTAGAGGTGTTACGAGTGAAATCTGTCAGCACAGCAAGTGGTCTGTTTTATTCTTACTGTGCGGTGGTCCTGCCTTCTGGGATCGTGACAACTGAGAAAATCCCCATAACTTCTTACTCATGGGGAGCCTCAGAGGCGAAGAAACGAACTTATGGTCCCAAGAGCAATAATTCTGTTTTAAAATAAAATATTCTCCAGGGAAAGGAGCTGGAGTAAGCAAAATGCAGGGTATTTTTAATGGTCTCCATTTCTGCTACCAAGTCACAAGTTAACTCTGCTTTAGTGTATCAGACATTTAAAGAAAAAGAAAAGAATCAGAAGTAATCACAGCCAGGAAGAACACACTTAACTGGGGAGGCACTGTGACATTGTGTGCCGGACGTGACATCTTAGAGTTTCTCCAACAATCCAAGTACGGTTTTATTCCATCTGTGGGGAGCTCTCTTTACAGCTACAAACACAGGGTGTCAGAAGGGTCAAGCTGTTCCCTCAAGAAGCTAAACTGTAGGTGGAATGGAGCCAAATTAATTAACTCCTACGTGGGTTTAAGTTATTTCTAAACCTCAGAAACAAGCACAGCCTGGATTTCCAAGTGCCCGTAGCCAACACACTTAACTCTTTATTAACCAACTGAAGACACCCTCAGCCTCACGTCTACACTGGAGACAGTGTGATTTAGCCAAGTCGGTTCTGCCATCCTCACTAATCTTCACCCTGTAAGAGCTGGCAAAGAAGCCTACAGTCCTAAAATAAACACGACGAATCTAGGCTAGTTTGTACCATGAGTTATTTCTGAGAGTGACGGACAGACCCACTCCGAATCATCAAGATCGATTCGAATTGATGGCTGTCACGGATTCTGGGCAGATAACACGTGAATGGCAGGTCTTGGGCAGGTGAGCCTCAGGGACACACACAGTCTAAGTTGTAAGACATGTTACACATGCTGTAAGACGTATTTGGGGAACATAACAACCTAGGATGTAAAGACAACGATGCCAGGTTGTAATTCTTTCCATAGACAGCATGGTGCACATAGGGGTCACGTTCCCTCTGAACAGGCAAAAAGCGTGTGGGACCAGAAGAGACCAGACGAGTCTGCAAAAGTGAACCATAAGTAATAAATATAAGTAATTCTCCAAACGTGGACATTTTTAAAGATTAAATGAAGAGCTATTATTAATAATTGCATCCAGGCCTAGCTGTAAGGCAGGGGAGGGAACTGCTAATATTGTAGCTGAGATTGGCAACAGACAGAGAACATATGGCAAAGTTTAATAAAGGTTTGTTGACTGAATTCATTCATAACGTACAGCTGGATAGCCATCGCTTTCTTTCCTCAAAGTCTTTCGGTCACAGAGCTTGTACTATTATTAAGGACTTGGTAGCAATGATTTTTTTTTTTTGGTCTTTTTAGGGCCGAACCTGCAGCACATGGAAGTTCCCAGGCTTGGGTCCAATTGGAGCTGCAACTGCCAGCCTACACCACAGACACAGCCACAGCCACAGCAGATCTGAGCCGCATCTGCAACCTATACCACAGCTCAGAGCAAGGCCAGATCCCCGACCTGCTGATGGAGACCAGGGATCGAACCCACATCCTCATGGCTACGACTTGGGTGCTTAAACCGCCGAACTACAATGGGAACTCCATTGGGGGCAATCACCCTGATTCACTTTTGTGCTAATAAATGGAGAGAATGGCGTCCTAACCCTCAAATCCAATGCTTTTTTGGTCGTAGCTTACACCCTTCTCTATCTTTTGAAGGATCTAACAGTATGAGCCACCCCATTGAGCTGCCCTGGTTCTCTTCTTGCTTTCCTGACCACTGCTCCCTGTTTTCTTTTGCTTATTGCTCTTTGCTTTTTTCTTCCTCTGTCCTTAAACCAGGGGATCCATCCTCGACCCCTTGCCTTCTCCTTCTACCTGTGTTCCCTAGTGGGCTCATCTACTCTGCGTACCACTCACAGAATTCCAAAATTTTGGCTTCCCTCCAAAGCATCAGTTCTGCAAAGCAATGCCGCAGCGGTGCCTCAGACTCCTCATTCTACAAGAGAACACAACATCTTTCACCAACTCTTTTGCTGTCTTTTTTTTAATTATAGTTGGTTTACAGTCTTGTGTCAATTTCTGCTGTACAGCAGTGACCCAGTCATACCTATGTATATTCTTTTTGTCATATTATCTTCCATCTGGTTCTAGACCAAGAGATTGGATATAGTTCCCTGTGCTGTACAGTAGGTCTCATTGCTTAAACATTCTAAATGGAATAGTTTGCATCTACAAAACTGAAACTCCCCATCCGTCCTTCTGCTATCTTTCTGTGAACGGCGCCTCCATTTGTCAAGTACCAAGGCTTGAAGCATCATTTTTTTCCTCCCTCTCTCTGAGCCATACATCCAGGACAACACCAAGTCCCTGGACCTTTTTACCAAATTATGCCTACATTTGGCCAACTCTAACGACAACTGCCTTGTTTGAGGCCCGCCACCTTTTTCATGCTGTTGGGTATCCACCTCCTAATTAGCCTTTCTGCCTTCATGTTTAGCTTCCCAATCCAAATCCCTAGGGTTTGACATTGCCTCTATTTGGCTGTCAAAGCATGACCTATCTTAGCTGCATAATTGGTACTGCTGAAAGCAAGAGGGGGTGATTCAGAGGCAATCCAAGCACGAGAGACAGTGGAGAGAAATCTCTGCACTCCCTTCAAATAGCTGAAAGGGCAGGTAGGAGACGGCAGACTGGAAACTGAGGTGGGACGAGCATCCAGACAGCTGGGGGGTGGGAGTGGCTTCAGATTCTACTGCGGTCCGTTTTGCATTATTCATCTCTACTTGGCCTTGGTTCCTGGGCTGCAGAGTGACTCTTTTGATTTGATGCTAGATGGCGAGGTAGCACTGAGTCTGATTTAGGACTAAGAAGCAAATGAAGACAAAAATCTGCCCTTTGAAAAACGACACCGACCTTGCTGCAGGCGCTGCCATCATTTCTGCCTGAGTTCTAGAAAGGAGTCTGTTCTCTCGGGGACCCCTCAATTGAGGGGCCCGCGTTAATCACATTTAGACCTACTTCGCTTTATAAACCCTGACATGCTTTGCTACAACAGAATTTTAAATTTTCTACATACTTGAAATATCCTTAGCTCCCTAACAAGGGAAAATGTGTTGAAGAGAAACAGCCAAGCAATCGGCTTCAAGTCTATTCGCTCAAACCCCTTTCTTTATCTTTTAAGTACCACACACTACGCTCTAATGGACAGACAGATTCTTCAGATGTGACAACACATTTTTTCATCAAATGTCCTCTCTCTCTCTCTCTCTCTCTCTCTCTCTCTCTCATTGTCTCAGCTCCTCCTTGCACCTTCATTACCTGTTACATGTAACCTGCACCTGGTTGGTACAGTGCACTGTAGGCTTGAAAGCATCATCCAGAAACCTGGATTCTTAGTTTCAGTACGCATCCATAGGTACCCAGGATGGACAGACACAATCATTAGTTGGAGCCAGTAGTGCTTGACCAATGATGTGTTTGACCAAAGTCCTTCATCACTAATTACTACACACACAAACACACACACACACATGAAGCCATATACATTATTGAGATTTTCCTGGATCCTGCAAGGAGAATCAGTAACATGATACATCACTCTATGTGCGATACGTGGCTTTTCTGCTTTTGTCAATTAAATGTAGGTTCTTTTTGTATGCACACTTCCTACTTTTGAAAGGCTTCTGCGCAATCCTCATTTATGATGTATAAAATTATCATGAGAAACAGTTCAAGTTAGTCTCGCTTTGTCCAAATTTTGAAGAGGATGAGTATTCCATTTTTGAGAGTGTCTTTCCCATGAAACTACATTGAAATAATTTTAACTCTGAAAATAAATGATCTACAGTCTCATAAATTCACTTCAAACGAAGGAATCTCAAAGACTCCCACGTTACTTTTGAAGAAATACTGAAATAGCAACTTAATAACAGTGCAAAGGTTAACAATCTAATGTCATACTACCTAATGTTATCACAACTCATTTGAGATTAAAAAGAAAGAAATAATAATTATTTGTTGATACCAATTAAATTGAAAGGCAGATGTTTTGAGTAGGTGCAAAATTAGTGTCAAATGTCAAATTGACATGGGTTTATGTATGTTATATAAATAAAAATTGGTATATGAATAACAAAAACCATGTATGGGGACTCAGGAAATAAATGCATAAGGTAGTATCAGGTGCCAAGTTATTTTTGGATATTAGTGTCTGAGGAAAGCTCTTTGTTTCTAGTACTTAAAATCTCTTAAAATTCTTTGTTAAAATTTTAGATACTTGCTACATTACACATGACATAAAGTGACCTGATATAATGGCATAAAATATGTGATAAACATAAGCAAACAAATAGATTGAGGAAGAAATCTAAACATTTAAATGTCCCATGCTCGATGCTCGTGTTGAATTGAATGGCTGGATTGTACTTTTTAAGTGAAATATCTGGATTTGTGCTCTAGGAGTCTAAAGTATGGGGTTGGGGTGGAGAAATCTGTTAGGGTTTACAATCTAATTAGTCCTCTGCTAAGTGGCTGGAATGAAAAATTAATATTTCATGATTCATACAAAAGAATGACATAATGCCATTGGCAGCAACATGGATGGAACTGGAGACTCTCATACTAAGTGAAGTAAGTCAGAAAGAGAAAGACAAATACCATATGGTATCACTTATATCTGGAATCTAATATACGGCACACAGGAACCTTTCCATAGAAAAGAAACTTATGGACTTGGAGAACTGACTGGTGGTTGCCGAGGGGGAGGGAGTGGGATGGACTGGGAGTCTGGGGTTAATAGATGCAAACTATTGCCTTTGGAGTGGATGAGCAATGAGATCCTGCTGTATAGCACAGGGAACTATATCCAGTCACTTGTGATGGAACATGATGGAGGATAATGTGAGAAAAAGAATACACACATACACACACATACACATATATATGTATGACTGGGCCGTTTTGCTGTACAGTAGAAATTTGACAGAACACTGTAAACTATAATGGAAAAAATAAAAATCATAAAAAATAAAAAAATTTTCAGGATTCAAAAGTGCCTAAGGCCAGTTGACTTCTGTAAATGTTAGGACCTAAGCACTCTTAATCCTGCAGAGCAAGGGAGAATGCTGGGGCACTATTAAAAATCTGGGGTGACTAATTATCTGAATAAAAAAGCCTGTGAACTCTGTCCATCTTTGTGGCTCCGGGATGGAGCATGGTGCCTGGCCCAGGCTGGGTACTCAAAAAACAGCTATTAATGAATGTGTTTATGAGAAAAGGTCCTTAAATAACCTTGCTTCCCTCTTTTAATTATTTAATTCAATGGCAAGTATTAGATCTATATTTTTCACGCGCATCTAATATATGGCACAAACGAACCTTTCCACAGAAAAGAAAGTCATTTTTGTTATTACGGAAGATGTGTGCTCCCTTTAACACTCATATTTTTCTTGCGATATAACCCATCTAATCATTCAAATGAACACGTTCTTAGGTTGCCAGAAGGAAGAAAACAATTCTTCAAAAGCTCTCCCAATTTAAGGAAGCAATCTAGTCAAATTAGGAGTGTGACTCTATTATTTACACTTTCAGAACAGTGCATTTCAAACTTTATGTAAATGAAACCATACGTAGTACTTAAAATACAAAACGATCAAAAGCAGAACTGCTACGTGTGGGGCGGTGAGCTGGAGTCGCGCCCTGAGTATGTCTGAACTCTACCTTTGTCCTCTCTCTCATAGCATTGCCAAGTTCAGAACGCCTAGGGTTTTGACAGGCAGAGTTTGAAAACTAGTTCCCTAGGACATGCCTTCAGCAAAAGTAGAGAAGGGAAGCAAAGGGCAGTTTCAGGGTGAGGAGGTGAGGCATGAATCTGGAGCTGGACAACTTGAAAGAATGTATCGCGAGGTAAAACGCACATGCGTGATGATCTGATGATGGAGGCTTCCAAGAATAGCACAGCCTGTGCCCCTGTTGGTGGCAGCTGCCTTAGCAGAAACATAGCCCCTGCTATCTATGACCAGAGTACACTGATGCAGCCCCTGTCAACACCTCCAAGTGTAGAAAGTGCTTTTCTCCAGAGGCGCTTTGCCACCTGAACATCTGGATTTCTTTCCAGAGCTTCTCCACCTGAGCACCTGAGGTGATAACTACTCGAAGGAAACTACTCTGTACCCGGTCCAGGAAGAGATGCTTATCTCTGCTGTTGGACATAGGCCACAAAATATCTGAGATTCTCTGAAAGTCATTCGTTCTGCTGTACTCCACTGTCTACATCCCTTGACCATGAGCACACACGTTGGCAAAATTGGGCATTTCCATCCCAAAGAAAAACGAAGAACAGCACCCAAGGCACTCTCAGGAAATGTCAAAGTCATCAAATCAAGCCATATTAAAGCACATCCTCACAAAGAACGAAGGCCACAGTCTATTTTAGCAGAGCCATAAATGCTCACACCCTTTCTTTCTCCTAGAGCTTAGCCTTCAGGTCCCAGAACAAATGCCACCTATTGCAGGAAGCCTTCTTGTACTGCAGTCTTCTCTAGCCTTCATTCGCACTGACCATTGCTACCACATTGCTTTTTAATTGCTTGCTTTTGCTTTCTGAATTGTTCTAAAATAGTTTTCTGCCTATGAATCCAGACTAGAGGATCTTTTAAGATAGACACTATGTAATACATAATAAAGAACCATATAGTTCTAGGTCCAGCTTCTGGAAATCAACCACCTAGGTAAAGGCTGTGAACAAGCAATAGCTTAAGTATTGACTTGTCTTTATTGCCAGGTTCATAAAGCCAATTGCACACCAAACACCTTCACTTCGATGTTTACTGGACATCTCAAAATGGACGGGATCATAGAAAAAAACACGATTTCCAATTCTACCACGACTCCATCCAGATTTTTCCCATATTCCCTACGTCGGTAAATAACACAACGATCCACTCACTCAGTTGTTCAGCCCTCAAATCTAAAATTCATCCTTCATTCTTGTCTGTCATCTCCTACATCTAATCCATCAGTTAATCTCATTTTTTCTACCTGTAAAATATATTCCAAATCCAACCAGTTTTCATTATCTCCGTGATCCTTCTAGAGTCTAGCCCATCATTCTCTGCCTATACTGTGCCCACTTCCTCCTAACTGAGCTCTCCGCTTATGCTTTTCTCCATCATACTCCATTCTTTCAGTCTGGTTATCTCTTTCCCTATCCTCCTTCTCCACCTCTTCCGAACTTGTTCATCAGCTGAAACCTTATTAGAAACCCCAAGCAGAAAACAATAGCTGCCCTCTTATCTCACTTTTCTTTTGCTTCTTGTCCTGTTCTCTAGAGCAGTGCTGTGTTCCTGACATCCTTTTAGAAAAAGACAGGTAAGAGCCCCGAGCTTTCTCTTCTATTTCTCCAAAATCCCCAGCTCTTTCAACCAATCCTGACAGCAGATGCTCTCTTGACATCTCTAGGTGTTCTCTAGATTACCACCAGCTTATTCATATTTCCTTTAACATATGATTCTTCTTCATAGAGGGCTACCTACAGATAGATCCAACCAAGCAGTGAAATACTTGACTTGATCTGCTCACCACACATGTTTTGGTGAAGCACAGATGACTATGTTATTTTAACAGCTACTAAACAGAAAATATTGGATCCTGCTATGGGTCAATCTAGATACCCCCTCCCACCCCCCGCACCCCGATATCAAAAGCACTGCAGCTAAAGCAATTTTTCCTGACTTTTACTTATGCATTTCTACTTTTGAACATCAGCACAGAATTTTCTCTACTTTTTGAGTTTGGGCTGATCATTCCAGACTATCAATATATTTTTGAACCTTCATTGTCATCACAATCATGACCATCATCCCTCACAACACTTTACACTGGTTTTGATAAGCTCTTCCCTGGCTTCGACGAGGTCAGTGATGAGAATAAAGGAATGGTGGCCTAGGAAATTTCCATCTCAGAATACAAGTGGAATATGTGTGCAACAAATTGGTCTTCCCTTTGCAACTTGTTAAATATGTAAATGGCATGTTCATTAAATATATTTGTCACATTCTGTAAAAGATCAATTGTCCAAAAAAAATCCACTTTTGTTTTCCCATTCAAAAAAGACACATAAAAGAAAAGATATTCCTTGTTTTTTGAAAGGACGACTCAACGAAAAGTATAAAGATTAATTTAGAAGTTTAATCTGTAGAGTTAAATTATAAATTTAACACAATCTCAATTAAAAAATCAAGTTTGCTTTTTGTTTCTTTCTTTTGTCTTTTTACAGCTGCACCCACAGCACATGGAAGTTCCTAGGCTAGGGGTTGAATCAGAGCTGTAGCTGCCGGCCTGCACCACAGCCACAACAACACAAGATCTGAGCTGTGTCTGTGACCTACACCACAGCTCAGGGCAATGCTGGATCCTTAATGTACTGAGAAAGGCCAGGGATTGAACCAGCATCCTCATGGATACTAGTCAGGTTCTTAACCTGCTGAGCCATGACAGAAACTCCCTCAAGATTTTTTTAAATAGAGTTAGACAAGCTGTCACTTAACCAACGTGGAAAAATTAACAAGAGTCATGGAAACACAAAGGCCCCTATAATTAAACAAGTGTGGTACTAATGCATATTTAGAGACTAGTGAAGAAGAACAGAAGGTGGAGAAATAGGCCCAAGAATGATAGAACACTGCAAATCAACTATAATGGAAAAAAATAAAAATCACAAAATAAAAAAGAAATAGACCCAAGAAAATACAGAATTTTAATATATAAGATCGTATCTTGAATAAATCGAACAAAGATAAACTTTTTTGATAGATGGCACTCAAACAAAGGTTAACCATTTGGAAAGAGAAAATTAGAACCGTACCTCACACCATACATGACAGTAAGTTCCAAATGGATCAGAGTGCTAAAGCAAAATGAAACTATACAAGCACTAGAAGAAAATATGGGCGAATTCCTCTTTAATCTGGATGTAGTAAGAGGTCTTCTAAGTAGAACTCCAAATCTAGACACAATAAAACAAATTATTTTTAAATCTCTTTATATAACAATAATTTTCAAAGTGAATGCATGTCAATAAATACTATAAACACAATGAAAAAGTAACTCACAATCCAGGAGAAATACCTGCAATGTGTGTGACACATAAATGGCTAATATCTCTAATATATAAATAATTTTTAAAATCTGAAGGAAAAACAGCTCTTGCAGCTCTCTCTATATATTAAAAAAAAAATCAAAAATAGGCAGAAGCTCTAAACAGACATTTCTCCAAAAAAGATGCACAGACTGCAAAAGCACATGAAAAGCTGCTTGACATCACCAATTATTAGAGAAATTAAAATCAAAACTACAATGAGGTACCTACCACCTCACACTGGTCAGAATGGCCATCATCGAAAAGTCTACACAGAATAAATGCTGGAGTGGGTTCGGAGAAAAAGGAACCCTTCTACACTGTTGGTGGGAGTGTAAATGGTACAAACACTATGGAGAAGAGTATGGAGGTTCCTCAGAAAACTAAATATAGAGCTACCATATGATCCACCAATCCCACTCCTAGGCATTTATCCACACAAAACTACACTTTGAAAAGATACAAGCATCCCAATGTTCACTGCAAAACTGTTTACAATAGCCAAGACAGGGAAGCAACCTACATATCTGTTGACAGAGGAATGAATAAAGAAGAGGTGGTACATGGATAAAATGGAGTATTACTCAGTCATACAAAAGAATGAAATATGCTATTTGCAGGTATATGGATGGACCTAGAGATTATCATATTGAATAAAGTAAGTAAGAGAAAGACAAATATCCTATGGTATCACTTATATGTAGAACCTAATTTTTTTAAATGATACAAATGGACTTATTTACAAAAGACATACGGACTCACAGATAGCAAAAACAAACTCATGGTTACCAAAGGAGAAATGTGGTGGAGAGAGATGAATTAGGAGTTTAGGGTTAATGTAAACACGCTACTATATATAAAATAGTTAACCAACAAGGACCTACTGTACAGGGAACACCACTCAAAAGTCTGTAATAATCTACATGGGAAAAAAATCTGAAAAAGAATGACTATAAGTATACATACAACTGAATCATATAGCTGTACATCTGAAGCTAACACAACATTGTAAAGCAACTACTCCAATAAAAAATTTTTTTAAAATGTCAAATAAGACAACCAATCAGAATTGCACGTTCCTTTCAGAGGCTTTTTTCGCAGGATATGGCAACTATTTCTCAAGTTTTTGGGATCTTACAAGATTATGTGTACAATTGATATTTACAAGGCTGGACTTATTTGGAGACTATAACAATTCGTAACAGCTATTTAATACACAGAAGTCTCTGTTTTGCATAAACAAAGTTATATTGTTGTGAGTGTTTTCAACCAAAATACCCAATTTTATCAAATCAGATTCTTCGAAATAGACTGGGATGATGAATTCTAATTCTGCAGCAGAGGGAAGGAACAACGTCTACATCTATTTCCAAGACTCTCTTTTCAAAAAATAGTCTTTTATGGTAAATTAAAACAGATATAAAAACAAAAAAATCTAAAGAAAGAAAACAACGTACAGATAGATAAATGGTCAAAAATATGAGTAAGTCACACCAAAACAAAGATATAAAAATGGCCTTTAAGCTTAGGAAGAAAATTCAACCTCACTCATAATAAATACTGTGCAAGGTAAAACTACACTGAGAATCCAATTCCTACCTATCAGACTGGCAAGAATTAAAAAGTATAAGACTCTCTGTAGATGAAGCTGTGGAGAAACAGGCACTCTCACATATTGCTGGTGGGATTGCAAACGGGCCCAACTCTTTGGAAAGGAACTTGGCAATATTTAACCAAATTATGTATGTACTTCCCTTTTGATTCAGCAATCCTATTTATCAGGATTGACCCTGAACATTCTCTCTAACAATATGGAAATACATGAGCACAAGAATATTGTTTGCAGCATTGTAATAGCAAAAATATAGGAAAAGAGTACTATACTATAGAGCATTGTTCTAGTGATTTTTCTGAAAGTCTGAAGTCATGTCAAAATAAAAGTAGAGGAGTTCCCATCGTGGTGCAGCGAAAATGAATCGGACTAGGAACTATGAGGTTGTGGGTTCGATCCCTGGCCTTGCTCAGTGGCTTAAGGATCTGGCATTACCCTGAGCTGTGATGTAGGTTGCAGACGTGGCTCAGATCCTGCGTTGCTGAGGCTGTGGCCTAGGATAGCAGCTGTAGCTCCGATTTGACCCCTAGCCTGGGAACCTCCATAAGGCTCAGGTGTTGCCCTAAACAGCAAAAAATAAAACCTAAAAACAAAACACCCCCTCCCAAAAAAACCTACAAAATAAAAGTATAAAAAAAAAAAAAGAGAGAGAGAGAGAGAGAGAGATTTCTTTTTCCTGTAAGGAGCCCTACATGAATTTATCAGAGGAATGTTCGCCTTCCCTTTGTGATGGTATCTGTCTCACACTGCACTTTAAAAATAGGGAATCAAGGTTTAGCATGTATTAGTGAAGAGAAGATTTAACAAATCATTACTCTCACTGTTGCAGTCCTCTCTAGAATGACAATGAATTCTCTAAGAAGTCAGTCAATCAGTCAACGCCATTCATCTTGAGAATTCCCACTGTGGGGTGAGCACTCCAGGAGGTCCTGTTCATATTAGGGCAAAAGCCAAGGAGGTCATTCTGGTTATTCCTCCATGTTTCCCGAAAACTGGTTATTGAGCACCTTTGAGTCCTGCTTAGCAGGGACTTAGGAGGCGGACTGCCAGCGTGGTTAAAGCGAGACCACAGATGATGGGCTTTTATCCTTCCCTGTGGGAAGAAGGACAGTCCCCAGGCCCGTATTCCTTCAAGTTTCCTACACATCAATGTCATCACCAAGGGCTGATAAAGAGTCTGAACTGGCTTCATTTGAAATTCAAACAGCAACCAGAAGAGAGGTGGTACTTAATCCCCTTCGCAATGCACAGGCCACCTCTGGATTTCTCTCACTTCTGCATAAATTGGCAGGCTAAATGTTGTAAAATTTTGCCACTTCTCCGTAGGGAGCATGTATGCCTTCCTTCTTAAAGAACTGTCACTGTATCGGGGATGCTGTAGAGGAAATATGTAGAAGAATGGATGGAAAATTAGGACACTTATAAGCACTAAGGTCTCTTCCCACTCAAAGACGGCATGATTATATGGTTTAATTCCTCTGAAAATTTTCTGATCCTTCTTCAAGAAGATGTAATTATATGTGCTGCCTTTATGCCTCCCCCAGTTTTGTACTTAGGCCACTGGATTGAAATTAAAGATGCACATGTTTGTTTACAAGAAACTTTGGTAAACTTATGCTGTAAAGACTCAAATAGTATCTTAAGTTTTGTGGGCTCTATAGCCTCTGTTGCAACTATTCAGTTCTGCTGTTGTAGTGCAAAGGTGCCCAAAGACAACATGAAAATGAAGGGGTGTGGCTGGGTTCCAATAAAATTGTATTTACAAAATGAGATGGTGGAATTCACTCGGAAGGCCATAATTTGCTGACACATGGTCTATGACATTTAAGACAGAGGCCATGTCCTAAATCTTGACGTCCCTTCTTCTCGTACACTAGCTGGAAACCTCAAAGGTACTCAAGAGCCAGTTATTGAGTATGTACATGGTTAACCATAGGGGTGGATTGTCTGGTTATGCTAGAAATTCCAATGTACCTCATTTCTTGCAAAGTGAAGTATAGAAATAACCTTAATCATGATTGTAATCCAATCATCCAGATAATTTCCAAACAACATCTAGAACATTCCCACCAAGTCTCTGGTTCTACCTGAAAATGGACATGCCCAAGTCTTAAGGTATTCCAATTCATTTCAGAAAGGCCATGCGCAGTTTCAACAATGTCTTATGTGGTGCCCACATCTGTCTCCTTTAATTGACCCTGGCACCTCCTAGTCACACTCCTAAAATCATAACCTCTTGACCAGAAAGAACTTCAGCTCAGGTTCATCATTTAACAGATAAGAAACCAAGGCTCAGGAGATGGAGAGAGGAGCTCACAGCAACCCAGACTCTCAGCAGCAGAATTCTTAAAGGGGCAATTTGGAATGTGCTGGCATCCTAGGCTGGATTCCCTGCAGGTCTGGTAAAAAGAACTCATGTTTGCCATAATTCTGGAGTACTCTTCTTTCAGAAGAACTGCTTTCCTTAAAATGAATCTTAAAAAAGTGGGTGAACACTTGCTGACATTACATCAGAAATGTCAATTAGGGTTCAGAAGAGGCCACACTGGAATCAGGAGACTAAAGAGTACTGTATTGACCACTAACTTAGATGATGTCCTGTGGGCAAAATCAACCTCTTTGGGCTAAATCAGGTGATTTCTTGGATGCCCTCTAGATTGAGGATTCAGTCCTCTAAAAATGAAAAAGCCAGAGTATTTCACAGCACAGTACAGGCACTTTTTCATTCAAAAGCCTAATATCTTTCACTCAGCAAATATGACAGCTCTGTAGTGGTTAAGACCATGGAATCTTGGGATGTGGGTTCCAATCCCAAACCTGCCACTTACTTGTTTTGTAACCTGGGTACAGGGCATTTAGTCTTTTTTAGGATCACTAACTTTATCTGCAGATTGAAGATAAAAGTACCTACCTCACAGGGTTATTGTGAGGGCAAGAAATGAGTTACATAAACAAGATATATAAATGGTATTTAGTTGTGCTCAATAAGTGAGATCTGTCATTAATCTAAGAAGTCTCATTGGAACTACATCCAGTCACTTCTGATGGAGCATGATAATGTGAGAAAGAACAATGTATACATGTATGTGTGACTAGGTCACCATGCTGCAAGTTGAAAATTGACAGAACACTGTAAACCAGCTATAAAGAAAAAAGAATAAAAATCATTATATAAAAAAATAAAGAAATTAAAAACAACCACATTGTACAAAAAAAAAAGTGAAAAAACAATATAAGAATTCTGAGAAAAAAAAAGCAAGCAAGAAATAAACTATAAGACTGTACGTGGGTATGGATCTTGAATGCAGCTAGCCACTACCACATAGAAATTCCCCTTAGAAATGGAACTTCCAGAGTTCCCTTACTGGCTCAACAGTTAAAGAACACGACTAGCATCCAGGAGGATGTGGGTTCAATCCCTGGCCTTACTCAGTGGATTAAGGACCCAGTGTTGCCGTGAGCTGTGGTATAGGTCACAGAGGAGGCTCGGATCCCATATTTCTGTGGCTGTGGCACAGGCCAGTGGCTACAGCTCTGATGCGAACCCTAGCCTGGGAACTTCCACATGCCGCAAGTGTGGCCCTAAATAGTCAAAAAGACCAAAAAAAAAAAAAAAAGAAAAAAAAAAGAAATGGAACTTCCCAATGATAGGCCCCCATTATCTTTTGCCCTCACATCATAAAGCTTCCAGAACTTTCTATAAGATGCCTAGACTCTCATTTTCAAATTCTACATTTGTAAAGGTGTGGTTCAAATGTGGAAGTCCTCTTCAGTGTATGCTCTCAAAATTGTAGTATTAGAATGCAACATTAGAAGTGATGGCTCAGTGGTTGTTTGGTGTTAGTACAGAATTATGACGCTATTATCGATGGCCAAAAATTTCATTCCCCAAACAGGAAACTTTTAACAATGGAGGCTGACTCTAAGTGATATTCAAGGTTGGAACATATACTGTTTAGTTCTCAATTTTCTGTGGAGAAAAAATAGCTTCTTTTCTTTTAAGAAAATCTATCTTATGTTAATAATACTCATTACAAAACTGCATATTGTATTCACACACACTTCAAGTAGTAACTTGAAGGTAGGATATTGCAATTTGCACTAAAGACTCAGAAAAATAACACTAACAAGTTAGGTCAAGTGTCTTATCCAAAGTAGCCAATTAAGCCAAAGATCAAGTCGAGACTTGAATTCACAGCTTCTGCCACTTCTCTGTGTTGGAGGCACTCAATGAGTATGGATTTAATCAATTTGAGTCCTGGGGAAACAAGGAAAATCAAACGGAAATTAAAGTACAAATGGTAGGTGGTAAATCCTGCTTTTCTTAAAAAAAAAAGAATGAAGTTGATAAAATAAGAACTGCTTCATTCAAGCAGTTATAAAATGGCAATATGGTAGATATCAGAAAGAATTCTAAATTGTTAGCAAAAATGATTTTCTGTCCTCAAAAATCTTCTCGATTACAAAAACATCAATTATCAATCATTCCATCAATACGGTATCATTCATTTTATCTACTGTTCAATTCCATAAACACTTTGTAAGAACTTGTCATGTGTCTAAGCACTGAAAATGAGACAGAACCCACATCCTCTGGACAGAACTCTCCTGTAAAAGGCCAGATAATAAATACTTTAGCCTTTGTGAGTCATTCAGTCTCTACTGCTAGAATTTAATCCAAGCACTGGAGCATGAGCGCAGCTAAAGAACGTAAATGAATGCGCATAGCTGTGTTCCAGCAAGACTTTATTTACCAAGATCACACACCATTTGGCCCATGGCCTGTAACTGAACATGCGACACCCTGCTCTGAGCTTCAAGACTAGTTCATGAACCAGATCAACTCATGTCTGGAAATAACATAATGGGAAAAGTATTTCATTCGAAATATGAATGGGGACATAAAGATTGCCTGGCAGAAGGGCTACAGAAAGCCTTCTTATAGGAAAAGGCTTTTAATCTGGGCCCTGGCATTCCCATTGTGGCGCTGTGGTTAACAAATCCAACTAAGAACCATGAGGTTGCTGGTTCGATCCCTGGCCTTGCTCAGTGGGTTAAGGATCTGGCGTTGCTGTGAGCAGTGGTGTAGGTCACAGACTTGGCTCGGATCCTGCGTTGCTGTGGCTCTGGCGTAGGTCGGCGGTTACAGCTGCGATTGGACCCCTAGCCTGGGCATCGCCACATGCCGCAGTTGCCTTAAAAAAGGTGAAAAGACTAAAATAAAATAAAATAATAAAATAAAATAAAATAATAAAATAAAATAAAATATAAAAAATAATCTGGGCCCTGAATGAAGAGTAGGATTTGGGAGAAATCAGTCCAAGTGAATTCGTGGAGAGTTGTTTGTGCGCGATAGCCAAGGGAGAAGAGGCCAGTGTGTTTGAAGCATGGGAGGAGAGGCAGAAGAGGAAGGAGGAGGACAGGGAGCTGGTCAGGGAGAGCCAAGGAGGTGACAGTAAGGAAACTGGGCTTTTACCCTGTAGGCAGTGGTGGGCATGAAAGAATTCTTAAGCAGTGAAATGATGTGATCAGGTATGTATTTTCCCCAAATCCTTCAGGAATCAATGAGGATGATGGGCTTGGGTGAGGTGGGGAAGACTCAAGACAAAGAAGTTGCATGGGGATATGGTTACAGTCTAAAGAACCAATGAGCCTTCACCTCAAGCTTCTTAAGATGTGACAAGGGGAGATGCATACTGGAGATGATTTAAGTCCTGTGAACCAAAATGGTACCCACTGGTACTTGACATGTGATAGTTTAAGGAACTGAATATTGAGTTCATGGATTTTTTGACTTTTTAGGGCTGCACCTGC
Organism: Sus scrofa; assembly: GCF_054392235.1. Classification (NCBI taxonomy): domain Eukaryota; kingdom Metazoa; phylum Chordata; class Mammalia; order Artiodactyla; family Suidae; genus Sus; species Sus scrofa. The sequence goes on from NC_139401.1 coordinate 123,842,929, forward strand.
AGCATATGGAGGTTCCCAGGCTAAGGTTCGAATCATAGCTTTAGCCACCGGCCTACACCACAGCCACAGCAACACCAGATCCAAGGCACATCTGCAACCTACACCACAGCTCACAACACCACCAGATCCTTAACCCACTGAGGAAGGCCAGGGATTGGCTGTGTCCTCAGAGATACTAGTCAGACTCATTCCCACTGAGCCACAATGGGGCACTCCTTACATATAATTCTTATTAAATTAATTTTAAGTAGATAAAGTGTGTTCAATCCAGTTATTACAAAAATTTCAAGTATATTTAAACAACTTGGATAATACGGACGAACTTTTTCAACAGTAAACTTGATGAGATGAAAATACAGACTACGTATTTCTTTTTAAAAAAAAAAAAATTTATAACTGCATCCCTGGCACATGGAAGTTACCCGGCCAAGGACTGAATCTGAGCCGCAGCTGCTACCTGCACCTCAGCTGTGGCAACGCCAGATCCTTTAACTCACTGGGCTGGGCTAGGGATGGAATCTGCTCTTCCACAGAGAGCCAAGCTGCAGTAGTCAGATTCTTAACCAAATGTGCCACAGCAGGAGTTTCCAGACTACATGTTTCTGATTAATATTCGGTATCTGCACTGAGATGTCCTATAAGTGCACAGTATACAGACTTTAAGGAATTAGTATTTTAAAAGTCCACTATTTCACTAACCATGTTTATACAGATTAAATATTGATATTTTGGACATACTGGATGAAGTAAAATAAACTATTAAGTTCACCTGTTTCATTTTTGCTTTTTAATGTGGCTGCCGGAAAATATAAAATTCCATGTGTGGCTTGCATCACATTGAATGCTTACTGGACAGCGCTGCTTTAGAGGAAGCATTTTGATGACTTGATGACCACATGGAACAGGGTGGGGTGGGGGCTCAATGGTGACCTGAAGAAGACTATAAAACAAAGATGACTAAAAGGCTCTCAAAAAGAAAAAGGAAAAAATTCTTCCATAGTCTAAGCACCCAGGCCAGTTTCATCAATCTGGAAGGAGGACCAAGTTATATACACCCTGCATCCCTATACCCAGGACCTAGTAGAGGTCCCCATACGTGACAGACAAGCAATTTATGTTGGTTGTTATTGATGGAGAAGATGACATAAACATGAATACACACTGAACCTCAAGGTCAAGTCAAGAAATGTGATAATTCTCCTGTCCAAGCTTTCTGTGCTTGGCAAGAACCCCAGAAAGCCTCCTACATATCAAAGGAGTACAATCAACTTCTTACCTTTGCTGGGTTACCCCAGTAATGCTGAGGTTAGTCAACAACCTCCTGTATGAGAGCTATGGACAGAGGGAGACGGCATGCACAAGACACTGCAGAGGCAGTCAATACTCCGATGGAAGCAAGTCACCAAAAGCTACCTGGGTTCCCCGAAAGAGAAGACACATTCAAAGGAGTAACTGAACAGTATCGAAAGAGGGGACCATTAACAGAAGCCTGGGCAGCATCCAGGGAACGCGTCTGGGATGGGGAACAGCAGTAAGTTGTGATCTTGCTGAAGCCTGAGAGGTTGATTATTGGGAGCCAGGAAGAGCTACAGCCTTGGAAGAAGGGCCACCTGAAAAAAAAAACTATGGCCAAAGAGAGGATTCCCAACTTTTCTCCCCTCTTGTTCCCCCATCTCCTTGCAGGGCTCTCCCCTACCCTGTTCTAACTGAGCCAATGTAAAGCCACAGGCCAAGAGACTCTGGATGGTTCACTCAGCTCACACCCTATTGCCGGACTAGGGCCAAGAAAAGGCAGAGAATGGATCTAGAGGTGCGAATGGGGCATCGTGCCTTCCTATTTCATTCTTTAGCTCAGGTGTGTCATCAGTGAACCTACAGAAAAAAATAAAACACAGGCATAACTTATGTTCAGCTGATGGCAAGGATAAAGGATATCAATTAATAGGGATAAAAGTAAAAACACACTTCCTTACACTAGATAAAACATCACAAAAATATGTGAAAATTGCCTGGGATTGAGCCGAATCATTCTTTAGAGAAAAGCTGTCTGGCCCATCTTTTTCTTCTTTTTTCCTCTCTAAAATTTCTTTCCAGGTTCTGGCACTGAGACTTCGATAAGGAAAAACTTTTTTTCTTTTTTTTTTTTTTTTTTTTTTCTTTTTAGGCCCACACCCGCGGCATGTGGAGGTTCCCAGGCTAGAGGTCAAATTGGAGCTGCAGCTGCTGGCCTCCACCACAGCCACAGCAACACTGGATCCTTAATCCACTAAGCGAGGCCAGCAATTGAACCCACAGCCTCATGGATTCTAGTTGGGTTCGTTTCCTCTGAGCCACGCCAGGAACTCCCGGAAAAACAATTCAAGCAATGGTTCTCAACTGGAAGTGGTTTTGCCCTCCTCCCCATCACTAATATCTAGGGCATCCTTGGTCATTCTAGAGACATTTTTGCTTGTCGCAGCTTGGGAGCAAGTGTGGTCTGCTACTTGTTTGTCAAGGATAAGAGACTAGAGTTGTTGCTAGGAATCCTACAATGCAAAGGACAATTGCTCACAACCAAGTTATCCAGCTCAAATGTTAATGTTGAGAAACCCTGTTTTATTTTTTTTTTTCTTCCTTTTAAAGTTTTTTTTTCCACTGTATGGGATGGGGACCCAGTTACACATACATGTATACATAATTTTTTCTCCCACTGTCGTGCTTCGATGTAAGTATCTAGACATAGTTCTCGAGGCTACACAGCAGGATCCCATTGTAAATCCATCCCAAGAGCAATGGTTTGCATCTGTTAACCCCAAGCTCCCGATCCCTCCCATCCCTCCCTCTCCTCCCCCGCCACCTGCCCCCCAGGCAGCCACAGGTCTATTCTCCAGGTTTTTTCTGTGGAAACATTCATCTATGCTGTATATTAAAGCAACCACGCCAGGTGAATTAAGCAAGTGAGAATGTGAAAAAAGAGGATAAAAATTCAGAGATTTGGTACACCGAACCAAAAAACTTTTAAAAAACTGGTATTTTAGCCTCAGAATTTTTCCTCTGCAACATGAAATCAAAGGAGGCTCTAAAATGAAAGTGACTTTCTTCAAATGTTCAGATGACTGTTTTGAAGCCAGGCCTTACTCCATCAGGTGATTGGGTAAATTTAGTGATACATGAGAATCTTCAGACAAGTGATAACAATGTATGATATGGTTCACCCAGTTGGCTCCTTGTACATTCCTGGCATTCAAATTCTTCATTTTTTTATGGCTGCACATGCCTCATATGGAAGTTCCCAGTCTAGAGGTTTCCTACACCACACCCACGGCAACACCTAATCTGAGCCTCATCTGAGAGCTATGCTGTAGCTTACAGCCAGGCCAGATCCTCAGTCCACTGAGGGAGGCCAGGGATCGAACCCACATCCTCACAGAGACAACATCGGGTCCTTAACCTTCCGAGCCACAGTGGGAACTCCTGGCATTCAGATTCTTAAAAGACAATGACCAAAGGAAAGCAATGGTCGCAAGATAAGCCTCTTCATTGAGACCCTAGAGGAGGAGTTCCCGTCGTGGCTCAGAGGAAATGAATCTGACTAGTACTCACGAGGACAAAGGTTCGATCCCTGGCCTCGCTCAGTGGATTAAGGATCTGGCATTGCCAAGAGCTGTGGTGTAGGTTGCAGTCGTGGTTCATATCTGGTGATGCTGTGGCTGTGGTGTAGGCCTCTGGCTACAGCTATGGCTCTGATTGGACCCCTAGCTTGGGAACCTCCATGTGCCATGGGTGCAGCCCTAAAAAAAAAAAAAATAAGACCCTTAAGGACACTAACAAAATAAATGTTTTCACATATCTGAACGCAACTGAGCTTGTATGGCAGGGAACCACGGAAGGGGTGGAGACAGGATGGAAAGTAAAATCAACTCAAATCAATCAAAGTCAACTTTGCCTCGGTCCTTCTTCTGTTGAATACTCACAATGATCCCAACAGGTTGGTAGTCATATTAGGATCATTTCATGTGGAAATTGAGGCTTTAAGTATACGTATCATTCCCGAAGCAAAAAAAAAAAAAAAAAAACCTGCACAAAACAAACAACAACAACAAAACTGGGGAATGGCTAAGATGGAGAGCCTAACCTCTCTGCAAAAGTCAGACTTCTAGACAGTATTGAAATGACTGAGGCAAAGATGAAGGAGAACAGACGTATTTGGACACAACTGACCTTTTAGGTCACTCAATCCTAAACCTGAGGTTGCCAACAAATGAAAAACTAACTAGAAAAATCACTTTGCGAACAAAGGGTCTGATCTCCTTATAAGAACAGCAAAGGGCTTTAGGGGATCTGGACCCAATGACCCAAACCCAAATGAACTACTTGCTGTCACAAGGTTGCCAGCCTCCAAAGTAAGCAACAATCCAGTCCTTGGCTCAGGGAGCCCTGCTGCTTCCTTGCACCTCAATCAATTTCTTGCGAACCGGCATCAAATCCCTGACCTTGCCAGCAGGACTGATGAGGAGCCAATCAGATTCTCCTCTGGTCTGAAACGCTTGCAAAATGCTGAAGGCAGGCTACGCACCTTAGAAGAGTAAGTTGATGATAATTACTGACTTTGCTAAGTGGCCCCATACACAGTGAACAGGGAAGATGGCAGCACACCTTTCAAACTGATGAGAAATCACTAAAATCATTCGTGCCCTCAGGGAGGTGAGAGAAAGAGTAGCTGAGAAGGGATTGTGCTTATAAGATCCAATTATTTTTAAGAGGCTACCTACCCCTTATAATCAAGAAGCTAAAAAGTTTGATTTCTTGGCATCAATGGGAACAAAAAGGATAGAGGCAAATACTATATTAACTTCCCATTTCTAGAATGTCGAAGAAAGAAGCACTGCTATTTAATAGCTTTAGAAGTACGAAAAGAAGAAATCTCCCATAACGTGATAAAAACGGTTCCTCAACTGGTGGGCAGTGTCTCGAGGAGGCCACAGTAGCTGTCTGTTAGCACAATCTTTAGGCTTGCGCTGAGTACCCAGGCACTGGAGACAGGAACCTTAACTCACCCTAGTCCTCCAGGCATTCCAAGCAAAGTCAACAGAAAAGCAGTCAACAAACCACACCATGTGGGACAGAATACGGGAAAGCTATGGGATCACCAACCCTGCCCAGAGTCGGGTGAGGATGAGGAGAACATCACTGATCAAGGTGCACCACCCTAGGACTGGGGAGAAGAGGCCAAGGAGAGGGAACGGCATGAACAGACTCACGAGGCTGGAGTGTCCACGACATGACTGGGGAATGCCTGCAACGAAGGCGCCTCTAGAGGAAATGAAACTGGGAGAGAGTCTAGACACAGCAGCAAGATTATTAAACACTGTGACAGAGGATGGGACAGATTTCCAAACCCAAACATGCCCTTGGTGCAATAAAGGGCACCTTGAAGATATTTCAGTTCATTCCCCATATAATTATTCCCACCATTACCATAAGTTCTATCAATAATACCATGACGGCAAATGTCACCACTTTTGAGCACGTAGTAGGTTCTAGTTTCTCTGGGCGGTGATACACATTGTTCAGTGATATCCATGGTTTCAAAAGGACCATATCATGTCCATATAATTGTACTATTTTAAGAGATTGTACTATTTTAAGAGATTACTGAAAAGTTCACTGTAGAATTATTTTTAGAAAGGGGATTGATATATGGGAGTGATTTGTAACCCATTTTCCTATAGTCTCCTTTACCTGAGCATATTTACATTCCAAAAGGCAGCTTAGCCAGGGAGAAGGTAGAAGTCCAAGGGAAAGAGGACTGCTTGCCTTCAAGGTCAGTGAAGGGGCAGGAAGAACGGGGATCCAGGGCACACGGAGAAAAGAGGATAGATTTCAGGCAGAAAAAGCTATTTTCTGTGAGATAGAGAATGGGACGGAGGCTGACCACAAATGCCTATAAGAAGTCTGAAGGTTGAAGAGGGAAGCTAAGGGGGCTCACATGGACTTTTTCTGCAGTACTGGGAGGCCCTCTGCTAAGGACGTGAGAGGGTTCACTTTCTACGTCAACTAGACTGAGCTAAGAGATGCCCATTATCTCTGAGTGTGTCTGGGAGCGAACAGCATTTGAATCCATAGACTAAGGAAACAAGATGGCCCTGCCCAATGGCCATGAGCATCATCCAATCCATGGAGGGTCTGAAGAGAGCAAAGAGGCCAAGGAGGGTGAACGTGCTGTCTTCAGGGGCTGGGACAGTGGTCTCCTCCCAGCCTGCTACAGCGGCACTCATGGTCCTCAGGCCCTCCGGCTCAGGCAGGGACTCAAGCCATTGACCTTTTCCATACACGTTCTGATTTGGGGGCCACTGGACTCAGACTGCAGCTTCTACCATTGGTTACCCTGGTTCTTAGGCCTTTAAACTGGGACTGAATTACAGCATCAGCTGCCCTGGTTCTCCAGCTTGACGACGGAAGGCGGTGGGTCTGCTTAGCTTTCATGTCACATGAGCCAATGCCAATAATCTCTCTCTCTCTGTTTCACTGGTGATATAGTTCGGATGGGGCAGAGGCTTGAGCCATGTGGCACAGTTTTAGGACACCTGCTGGAGGTGAAAGTGGGAGATAATCCGGGTAATTGGCCCAATGACTGCAGTGGCAAGGCTGTGTGTCCTTGATGCACTTTATCTGCTCACTTTCCAGTGTAAAGAATCGATAGAAGCAATTCTTCTCTTTTGATGTCCCACAGTATAAATAATCAAAAAAAAAAATTCGGATAGGACCAATGAGGACACGTTTTACAAACACTGATGTTAGGAAGGTCAAAAGTTAAAAGGTAAAAAAAAAGATGCATAATTTAAAAAAAAAAACCTTCTTATGTTTAAGAACTAAAAAAAAGTATTATCTTGGAGTTCCCGTTGTGGCTTGGTGGTTAACGAGTCCAACTAGGAACCATGAGGGTGCAGGTTCGATCCCTGGCCTCGCTCAGTGGGTTAAGGATCTGGCATTGCCGTGAGCTGTGGTGTGGGTTCCAGACGTGGCTCAGATCCCGCATTGCTGTGGCTCTGGCATAAGCTGGTGGCTATAGCTCCGATTAGACCCCTAGCCTGGGAACCTACACATGCTGCGGGAGTGGCCCTAGAAAAAGCAAAAAGACATCATACACACACACACAGGTATTATCTTAAAAGTGGAGCTGGGACAAAGATCTTGGCCAAGTTTCATAGAATTCTACCTGCTTTTATTCTGTCTAAGCATATTCAAAGTGCCCATGATACAGTAACACGCAGCCTTTAAAGGGAAAAAAATCAGAAGTGATTAGGATTGTCTATGTTAGAAAACCTCTAACTCACAACCACTCCTTCGCTTCTTCTGTGGCTTCACAACTCCTAAGGGAAAGGACTGTTGTCACTGTGCTTCAGCAGACAGACTGTGACATCCTGCTACAAGGGAATGACATTTGCGTTCAAGAAAGATACTCACCCTCCAACATTTTCTCCTTTTGTGCATTTCCTCCAGCACTCAGGTAGCTCTCAATCCATTTATTTTATTCTTTTGTTAATGACAAGAAAGGTCCTTTTTTTGGTGGTTTTTTAGGGCTACACCTGCAGCATGTGGAAGTTCCCAGGCTAGGGGTCAAATCAGAGCCACACGTGCCGGCCTATGCCACAGCCACAGCAACGCAGGATCCAAGCCGAGTCTGTGGCCTACACTACAGCTCATGGCAACGCCAGATCCCCGACCCACTGAGTGAGGCCTGGGATCGAACCCGCAACCCCGTGGATACCAGTCAGGTTCCTTAACTGCTGAGCCAAGGAGGAAACTCCCCAATCCATTTCTTCTGTAGATAGGACACTATCCTAAGGAGCTGAGCAGAGTGTCCTTTCAAGGAGGATGAATCTTGGGCCACTGAAAAAGACTGTGTGGGAAGGCTGGCCTGTGCTCAGCTTCCTTTCTCCTACCCAGCACTGCAGCTTTGGGTGTGAGTGAGGAAGGTGATGGTGAAAACGATTCTTTCCAAGGTCTTAAAAGTTGCTCATTGGGGCAATATATACACAGTAGTTAAGGAACGTGGTCTTTAGAGTCAGACAGCTCTGGGTTCAAATTCCAGATCCACATTTTACCCGCTAGTTGACATAAATTCAAATTCAGGCTCCAAGTCTCCATTGTCTCATCTCAAATTGGTAGCAAATAATAAGGTCAAACTCAAAATATTGTTGGGAGGGTTACAAAAAGAATGCATGTGAAGCTGTAGCCTGGTGCCTGGTACCTAGTGGTATAATGTACAGTTACAGACAAATAACGCAGTGCTCTTTCTGGCTTTCGTTTCACAGGGAACAAATAACTTGTCTTTCATCTTTCCAGACCCCAGTCCTTCAAAACACACTGTTACAGGGAAGAACGTGACCTCTGGACTCTGCCCAAGGTTGAGCCCCACTTCTGCACTTCAAACTGGGTGACCTCAGGCAAGTTGCCTTCCTAAGCCCCAGTTTTCCATCTACAAATGGAGAATTCAATGAAATCATGGATGGAGAGCTCAGTGATTGGCATATAACATACAGTCAGAATGTAGGCAATGGATATTCTCATTGGGTAGACTCACTCTGAGCTTATGAAGATAAGATGACACTTTTCAGAGGCAGTCTGACAAAAATTCTAGGTTTCCCACCAAGAGTAGGCAACACTTTGCAGGCTACCTGGTTCTACATGGGCAGCCTGACTCACATCAAGACAGTGAATTGCTTGGTTTCTTTATTTCATTATTTTTATTGCTTCTTTATTTACTTTGATATTTATGGCTGCACCTGCGACATACCAAAGTTCTTGGGCCAGGGACTGCATCTGAGCTGCACTGGCTTCTTTAAATAGGGAGTTTCTAGCTCCTCGGGGAATGAAGAAATAGTTTGGCTACACTAGGCCAAGCTGGGGGTGGGGAGCTTCTAGAAAATCTGTCCGACAATGGTGATGCTGATTGTGTGTGTAAGGGAATTTATGGAAGCAGCGTCCAGCGAAAACCTTTTGCTGGCTGAACAGCCATACAGCCCATCAGTCCCCGAGAGTTCAGCTTTCTGTTTCATAAAGATGTTTGCTAGACACCTGTCCTTTCTTAAACATTCGGCTGCACCTTGTCCCGCAGAACGTCAGTATTATAACACCTCAGAGTTTCAGGATGATTTGCTCAAAGCATTAGGTGCTCAGAGGAATGAGTTTGCTATTTCTGAAGACCTCGTCTCTCTTATGGGCTACATGAACAGCACGAGGCAGCGAATGTCTACCCTGTGCCAATGGTACCCAAGGGGTCTACAAGTGAGCACATCGCTTAAATGCCGACCTCATTTCCCGGCAAGTCATTTAGAGGGGCCAAGCGAAATCCAGGCAAGACAAAACCAGAGCAAGGTGCCTTTCCACAGAATACAGCACATCGAATCACAGGTCTACGGGACCAGTTTCTCGAGTCGGAAAAGGAAAGACCTGAAATAGCAACATTTCACAAAAGATTCTCGTCATGAAAGCCTCTTCGGGATGTGCCGACTATGCAGAAACAAAAGAAATCCGATCGACAGAACGCTGTGATGCGAAGGAATCAAACCACACGGCCCAAGGCGGCTCTCCCGTGCTTTATCTAATAAAATGGTTTGATCTTGGAAAGTGGTGTATAAATCAATGCTTATTTAAAAATACTTTTGAAAGGCCTTCCAGAGCAATCCTGCAGTGGCTCCATTAGTAAAATGAATAATTACTCCCATTTACCTCTTTTATAAATTCAAATGTACCAATAGGAATACTTAAAGGGGGATTTACTTATGACCCAAGAGGCCTTAGCTCCAAAGCTGTCTGCCTTAAGCAACTTTTATTCCAACATAAACTGGTACACTGGTGTATTAATACACAGTAACCTGAGCTACAAGCCACAAAGCTTGTGACACGCGGGAGTGTGGCTTGGGGTTGTATACATGGCCCTTCCTCGATGAACTGACACTGCCCATCATGGGCTACACTCTACATTCTGCTGAAATCAAAGGGAGACTGGCAACTCCCAGAGCATGTCATGAGTCTGTAAGGACTTGTGCATGATCCAGAAAATGGCATTGCAAACCAACCGCCTGGAAACTTCTAAGGAACAGATTGGCAGGTTCTCTGGTCCAGGTGGCCTGACGGCAGTGACAGCAACTTCATACATCCCGCCTATTGAAGGACTCTCTTGAAGTGGAGAGACAGCGGCAGAATGAAAAGAGACTTTGATATAAAAATGAAGGCAGCAAGAAGAGAAGAGCTTTGACTGTGGGGAGGTTTTATATAACTGCAAAAACAATTTCATATGCATAAGAAAAGAAGGATACAGGCCTCTTCAGAGACACTCCCCCCCCCGGTCAAGGCCAGGGGTCGAACCCCCATCCTCAGGGTTCGCTAACCACTGAACCACGACTGGAATTCCCAGAGTCTTTAATATTCTGATGCACAGTGCGAAACTCCAGGGCAGGGTTACGGCCAGTGGCTCTTTCAGTTTTTGCTTTTAGGACCTTTGCGAGAGGAGCATGTCATTTGGGTGACATAATTGGAAATGCTGCCTTAAAGACACGCTGAACAACCATAGGAATAACGAGCATTTATTAAGTGCCAGACACAGACTACATGGAACTCAGGGACCTGTTGGGAAGCACCAGGCAAGACGGCTCCCAGGCAATAACTTGGGACAGTGGCTAAAAACTGAGAACACAGGGAAGGCCCGTTTATACATGGCAATGGCTGGATTGGCTTAAGACAGGCCAGATGAGTTAAAAGACACCCAGAGTGGCATCTCCATTATCATTAACAAGGATAAGGGAGTTCCCGTCGTGACGCGGTGGTTGACGGATCCGACTAGGAACGATGAGGTTGCGGGTTCGATCCCTGGCCTTGCTCAGTAGGTTACGGATCCCGCGTTGCCGTGAGCTGTGGTGTAGGTTGCAGATGCGGCTCGGATCCCACGTTGCTGTGGCTCCGGCGCAGGCCGGAGACTACAGCTCCAATTAGACCCCTAGCCTGGGAACATCCACATGCTGCAGGAGCGGCCCTAGAAAAACAAAAAGACAAACAAACAAACAAAAAAAAGGGCTAAGAACAGCTCACCCTGGGAGCAGCCTGAGGGTCTAGTGGTCAGGATTCCACACTTTCACTGCTGCGGCCCAGGTTCAATCCCTGGTCTGGGAAATGAGCTCCCACATCAGGCCGCTGCACGTCCCGGCCAAACAAAGAAAAAGCTCAACTGAATTGATGACCTCCTCTGTTTCAGGCACGATGGTCAATCAGTCCTGAAGAGAGCCATATAAGCTTTGACCCAATTATTGTCTCTATTTTACCCTCATCTGCCCAATCACCCAGCGAGTGTCAGAGGTAGGACTGAAACCCAGGTTTCTTTGACATGAGTTCTGGACTCGTTCCATTCCGCTAGCCGTCTCTCCGGAATGCACTGGCGAAGACAGATTCTGAAGCAAGTGCACCCCGCAGAAAGCACTAGGAGAAAATGATACATGTGAATGGATTCTCAGAGCACAGGATGCAAAACATAGAAAGATATAATCAGGAATCCAAATGTTTTTAACCTGAAGTAACCTGCAAGCAAATTCTAAAGGAGGGCTAATTGCCTTGATACAGTAATGAATCTATTATTCACTCTGCATTTGAGAATTTCCATTAAGGTAAAACAGCACTCAGGAGACCATCCTTATCGTGCAACGCGTTCTGTGAAAGCCTTACTAGGAAGACATACACGCCCTTCACAGCAAAGCATAACACACAGCATTTTCCAATGCTGAGAATTATTCTTTTGTACATTAAGAGGTACCAGAAGGGGAGTTCCCTGATCGCTCAGCAGGTTTATGGTCTGGGGTTGTCACTGCCATGGCACAGGTTTGATCCCTGGCCCAGAAACTTCCACATGCCATGGGTGCGACAAAAAAAAAAAAAAAAAAATAGAGGTATTAAAGGGTTCTATTTCCTTGATATGACACGGAGCCTGGTTTCTTAAACAGCAAAGATGCAATCTTCGGTTACAGTCTTTCTATTGAGCACTTACTGTATGCAAGAAAGAAGTCATGGATCCTGCCCTCTATGGAAAGACAAAAGCATGTAATCTTCGGCAGACAGTGAGTGATAAGAAAATGGAGGGGGGCTCAGCCAAGTGCTTTGAAATCCATAGGGAAGGACAGATTCTAAAAGGGGTTCAGGGTGGGAATGTTGAGAATGGATGGAGGAAGGCAGAAGCTGAAGTTGGACTCATGCGAGGCTTTGAAGAGTGTTGAACTTGACCACCGTCGAACCTACAGGGATGAGCTGTATTGTCCACATTAAAAATGAAAGACCCCAAGTTAAAGAAGATAGGTCAGAAAGGAGGATACTCAATAAACCCAGTTTTCTATTTATGGACAAAGACATGAGAATGCCTATTTAGGCAGCTAGCACTTTTCAAGCTAACATGAGATTCAGCAAAGCAGGGTTCTCTGTGTCTAGTATAGCTACCACTCTAGAATAAACTATGTTGAAAATAGAGAGGATAAATTGAAATTCAGTCACATCGAAAGCAACACTTCAAGTCACCAACCTAGATGATGCCCCACATGGAGGAGCCAATGTATCCAAAGACTGGCTTAGATCCAAGTTCAAATCAAACTGTTTGGCACGCCCCCTAGATACCCTAGTCCTGCCTAAACTAAACTCTCTGAGCCTCAGTTATCTCACATATGAAATGGAGATAAAATACCTGTATTACGGGATTTAGAGACGAGATAAACTTGACATGCATCTGTGCCTTCACAGAAACGGAGGCCATGGTTATTGCTGCTCCTAGATTAAAGCCAGGGGCTGTGGATGGGGGGTAAGGGGAGCTGACACAGAATGCCTGCTTGAGGCGATATTCCATAAGGTTCTCTCCCTTCCAAGCACACTGGCCTATCACTCTGCTTCTCTAACCACTCATCAAACGCCTCGATCATCCAAAGCAACAGCAAATGGAAGAGGGGGAAGAGGGTGGTAGGGCAGCGGCAGTGCTCACGGGAGAGGGCTCCTGATGCTACGAACAACAGGCTACGACCTAAGAGAAAACTGGGTCATTTGGAAACGTCGGTCCTTTTAGTTAGAAGAATAAACGTCCCACCACTGTACCTGACAGTTTCAGTTTCAGGAAAAGTTTCTATGATGGGAGGATATGGGTTGTTAATTCAACTTCCTAAAGAAACAGGTCAATCTGGGAGCAGATGGGTGATAAAACTCGCTGTGCGCAGCCCGTCTCCTGGCTCCATGTACTTCTCCACAGGGGAACTGTAATGAAACAATGGGTTGCAAAATAGAAAAGATAAGGGGACTCCTTTAGGAGTCAGGAACTGGAGGTGTGAAGTCCAGTGACTGGAGCGCTAGCCTCGCATCCCCCTGACCCCTCTCAACCCCGGCTCGAACTTCTGTGCTAATAAGGGGTCGCTCCTTATTCCAAAGCACTTCTCCACCAAAGGGTGCTGAATGGGAGGGTCTTGACAGCACTAGGTCCCTGAAGTCAAGTTTAGAGGCACTAAAAAGAAAGAATTCAGGTCACCAAAGGTAATGCCTCCCCCCTCCCCCCCCTTCCCCCAGTAACACAGCATTCAAAGAGGACCTGAGCTTCAAGCCCAATGTCCTCCATTTTCTAATGATGTGACATTGGGCAAGTTACTTAGCTCATTTGATCAGATGAACGAATTTTTGAAATACTCAACTACTCAGAAAATGTTGCTTTTCACCTCTCCATTCACAAAACAGCCCATGCCTGAGCCTTCACTCTCTTCAAGCTGCCCAAATCAAGATGACCAGTTTCAGGAGATCGCATCATGGCTCAGCGGTTAACAATACCAACTAGCATCCATGAGGAGGCGGGTTTGATCCCTGGCCTTGCTCAGTGGGTTAAGGATCCGACATTGCCATGAGCTGTGGCGTAGGTCACAGACTCGGCTCAGATCCCGAGGTGCTGTGGCTCCAGCTGTGGTGTAGGCCGGTGGCTACAGCTCCGATTGGACCCCTAACCTGGGAACCTCTATATGCCACAGGTATGGCACTAAAAAGACAAAAAGAAAAAAAGAGCACCAGTTTCAGCAAGAATCTGAAAAAGGAGAAGCCATCACCATTTGGCCACAAAGCCCTCGAGGTTGTGAAAAAAACACTGGAAACTTCAGACTTCAAGCATACCTATTAGTCCAATTTCCATCCATCCTGACCTGTACACAAAGTTGTTAGGAAACCTAGCAACAAACTGAGTCTTATTTTGAACCACTCGGAGATACATAAAACAAGAATCAACTTGGTACCCATTCTTTTTCCATTTAAACAAAGATATGGAGGGGGGCCAAAGAAGGAATGGACCTTGTTCCAAGTTATATAACTCACTGAGAGCACTTTAATCTGATAAGGGAATAAAAGCAAAGCTACAAAACAGGAACCAGATAAATTGCGACCGCTACTGAAAAAAATACATCAAAATACATTGAATTAGCTGAGAGGTAAATTTAATTCTGATCTTCGATTATCCCTTAGAGTACTCACTTCTCTGAACTTGGATGAGTTGAATTCCTGTCTGTCCCTTGAAATATTCTGCAAAGCGTCACCAATTTCCTTTTCCTTGATCTCATGGACTTGGTGGTGGTATAAAGGCACCAAGAAGATGTCGGGGAAAGTGAGATTTCTTTTTTTGGGTTAAGAACCACATACTCTGGAAGAAGCAACGAGCCCAGGGCCTGGCACGATGATAGGTACCTAGTCAGTGTTAGTTGGTTCTCAATGGTTAGATTGGATATTCGAAGCTTTTGAGTTTTGAGCCAGATAGGAACACACGCAAAGGAAAACCCTGAGGAAGAGTTCCATCTGGGCTCATCATCAGCTCTGCTAGCGGAAGAGAGTGGACTGAGCGAAGCTTTCTCAAAGGACTGCGATGAAATGAACGTTGTGAACAAGATCATCGTTGAGCCTGGGCCCTTGACACGAACGGACGTACATGACTGTCCATGTATGAGAGTTTTGACTTTAAGCTCCTGGAAGGCAGGAACTGTCGTATGTCTCCAGATCTCCCGCAATAGACACGAGGGGAAAACAAGTAGGGACAAATGAAATGACTGTGAAGTGACGCACTCAACCAGAGGCCTCAGCTTTCTTGCACCAGATCATTGAGCTCTACTGGAAAGTCTCATCAATACTAAAGATAACTTTTGGAAGGATGAGTGAAGGATTGGGAGGCAGAATTTGAATTCAATTAAAATGATGACCTTGGGAATGCGAGGAAGGAGGATGTTAGTTGTGATTAAGCAGAAGCATCATGAAGGTCTCTCTCTCTCTCTCTCTCTCTTTTTTTTTTTTTTTTTGGTCTTTTTAGGGCCGCACCCGCAGCATATGGAGGTTCCCAGGCTAGGCGTTGAATTGGAGCTACAGCGGCTGGCCTACACCACAGC
Source organism: Sus scrofa (assembly GCF_054392235.1). Taxonomy (NCBI): domain Eukaryota; kingdom Metazoa; phylum Chordata; class Mammalia; order Artiodactyla; family Suidae; genus Sus; species Sus scrofa. The sequence continues at coordinate 123,858,336 of NC_139401.1, forward strand.
CACAGCAACGCCGGATCTGAGCCACATCTGCGACCTACACACAGCTCATGGCAACGCCGGATCCCCAACCCACTGAGCGAGGCCAGGGATTGAACCTGCAACCACACGGTTCCTAGTCAGATTCGTTTCCACTGTGCCACAACGGGAATTCCATGAACGTCGCTTAAAGAGTAATTTTCAGAGCATATCTTTCTTATTTGAAGAGTCAGGATACAGCCGAGAGGTGTGTAACTGGATGATGTGTCTCTCCTCATGAGACATGTGGCCATGGCTCAAGATATTTTTGATTGTCACAACTGAGGGGGGCGGGTATCGGCTCACACCCCAGCATGTTCAGGAGAGCCCCGGCAACAAAGTATCTGGCCCCAAAGCTCAATGGCACTGAGGTTGAGAAACCATGTTCTAGCCCAACACAAGGCCTGCAACTGACCCAAAGAAAGAAAAAATAGCTATGCTGACTGATTTTTACAGTGGAAAAGAAGCATTAACAAATACACTCTCTGGGTTTCAAGTATTTGAATGTATTGGTTGATTCCGTCAATAACTCTTCTATGTAGAAACAAATTAGGCACCATGACAACAAATACCACCCTTTGGAGCACAATAGGGGCACAGGTCCATTTCTGAGTTTCTCAGTGTCCACTCCTCCAACCCCAGCAGGAATAGAACTAAATAAAGAGGAGACGGGAGTTCCCGTCGTGGCGCAGTGGTTAACGAATCCGACTAGGAACCATGAGGTTGCAGGTTCGGTCCCTGCCCTTGCTAAGTGGGTTAACGATCCGGCGTTGCCGTGAGCTGTGGTGTAGGTTGCAGACACGGCTCGGATCCCACGTTGCTGTGGCTCTGGCGTAGGCCGGTGGCTACAGCTCCGATTCAACCCCTAGCCTGGGAACCTCCATATGTTGCGGGAGCGGCCCAAGAAATGGCAAAAAGACAAAAAAATAAAAAATAAAAAAAAATAAATAAAGAGGAGACGAAGTTCAGGCTGCATATGAAATCGAACCTTCTTCCCCCAGCTGGCAGTGGTATTATTCTTTCCTTTTCAAAGCCCTTTCTTGAGGCCAGGAGACAGGTGAGAAAAGGACGACAGGATATCAAAAAGTTTCACAAGCTACACAGGAATATATAGTCTCTTTGGTTCGCTTTCATGTTCCACCACTGAGACCCCAACCTACATTTGATGGTACAAGATGCTGTCTCAGCACAGATTTAATTGAGACACAGGAGAGTAGCAACGGATAGGGTAGGAGGGGAAAATGTTGTGAAGGTACGAGCTTGAATGCGTTATTTTCTATCTTGGTCAAAAGGCTAGTGAGACAAGAGTCTAGCAGCTTCAGCTTCTGGTCTTAGTTTAGAAATGGCTAGTAGCCGAATATAGTTTTAATTAAAAGGTGATCCATGTACAAGAATTCGAAGAATTTTTCCCCAAACTGTCTGGACCACTTTCCACTATGAAAAGTTAACTAATTTTATTATTATTATTTTGCTTTATAGGGCTGCATGAGAGGCATATTAAGTTCCAAGGCTAGGGATCAAATCAGAGCTGCAGCTGCTGGCCTAGGCCACAGCCATAGCAACTCAGGGCATAACTGCGAATGACTCCACAGCTCATGGCAATGCCGGATCCACCACCCACTGAACGAGGCCAAAGATGGAACTCTCATCCTCATGGATACTAGTCAGGTTTAATTTCACTGCACCACAGGGGTAACTCCCTGAAAAGTTAACTAATTATTAATTTTCTCACCCTGAAAAACCAAAGCTGCTTTTCTTTTTAAGAGTCCACTGTGGAAGAATTATTTGACCTTGGACAAGAGGTCTCCCTGTACGAAAAACTTTCATCCAGACCTGAATGGTTAAGTAAGCATTTCCTTGGGATATAAATTTGTAAATCCTAGGTGAAAACTCAGCTCACTTATATAGACACTATATGATCTTGTCCACTCAACAGTTCTTCGCTGCCAAACTGTATATTTGTTCGTTTGATATACTAGCCCGTTGATTCAGCAAGAGACTGTCACTGTTAGACAAGGAATCAATTTGCATAGTCTAGCAAGAGCGCACACATTTGTACAGTTGGCAGAAAACTTACTGTATCGGAAACTCACGTAATGTCGCCATCCTTGTTTGCAGCATATTAATACAACTTCAAGGAATATCAGTTCGAAAATACCAAGCTCAAGAGGTAATTTACTTTTACTGTGAATTCCCAGTGGTCCAATATTTTAAGCTATTAAGAAATATTGAGCAAGCCTAACTATATTGAAAAAGGACAAACAACCAAAGAATAAATAAGGCCCAGCCAAGACGGAAACTTTTGATAGACTATAGAGAAGAAAAACCAATGATATTTTTACCAAGACTTACACTGTCTTAGCAGTTAGACAGGGTGGGGTTGCTCATTACACTTTCAAGGGTCATTTTCAACAAACTTATTTCAATGATTTTTGGGGGTTATTTACAAGTGGTGTAATAAAGGTGTGAGAAGTGGGAGACATTTGTGATATCCTGAAATGAACTGGGTGACAAAGGCTGGAAGTTCAGAGGGATATAGGCGAGGCCTGCATGAAATTAGTACCTTCCTCCTGCATTCTGCTCTGCTGGCTCTGCTTGCTGAAGCTCAGCCTGCCCCCGGCTTACTTAGTACCGTCTTGTCCTGCTTTGCCTTCTCAACCTCCTGCGGAGTCCCTTCTCCTCTCCCTCACAAGGCCATCTCTTCTGCTCTGATGGTTTTAACACCGACCACAGGCTCAGAAGGCTTAAATGTCTGCCATCAGCCTGGAACTCCTTCTTGAGCAATTTAAAGACAGATCTCTGCATAGTGACTGACACACAAAAAAGTTACTCAATAGCCGTTAAGTGAATAAATTAATGCAACATAAAAATGGATTTGTGGGACCTCGTTGGGAGACATGTGGAAGAAAGTTGAGGTGTCCTAGACAAGCCCATCCTGAGACAGGTGAGCTGTCCTGGACAAGCCCATCCTGGAACAGTTGTCTTACACAAGCTCATCCTGAAAGAGCTGAGTTGTCCTAGACAAGCCCGCCCTAGAACCCAGCTCAGCAGCTGCGCACAAATGTATGAGTGAGCCCAGACAAGACCAACAGAACCTAGAGGCTATCCATAGCAGACCGAGCAAAACCTAGAAACTATGAGAAAAATAAATGTGTTCCTATTTTAAGCCATGATGTTTCAGTGTGACTTAAAATACAACGAGAGCTGGTGGTTCCTGGTCTACCTTTCAAGCGAGTCTTTCCTCCTCGAGGGCAGATAGCACCTCTACCTTGTCATAGGTGTGTCTGATGACCAGCCCCATCCCTGTTTGGACAAGACAATAGATACCTGTTTACAAATAATCAATTCTCTGAATGGCGACTGGAAGCACCGAGAGTCATTTGTTGCCTCTAGAATCAACATAGCAAATGGCAGCTTAAACTCCAAAGAAAAGTTTGTTACTGGAATAGGTCAATAACAATGATAAATATGGATTATTTATTGTTGACAGGCACTGTGCCAAACGTGTGGTCTCTATAAAATAAAGATCTATTTCGTACAGATGAAACGTAGGCTTTATGTTTAAATGGAGTCCTAATTGGGATGGGAGACAGAGCTCTTTTAAGACACCAGTAACTGCTCCCAAAGAAAATGGTGCACTAGAATAAAAGGCTGCCAAATGATTCTGATTTGCTTTGGGGATTTTTTTTCCTCCCTCAGCAAATATTCTGGGTATATTTAACCAATTATCCACTAAGTGAACAGCTAACCACGCATGCCAATTAGAAATTTACTGAATCAGTTCATGAATCTTCTAACATGGATCCAAAATGCTACCTTCTCAGAAAAATCAAGCGATAACAGTGGGAAAGTGGCTAAGGAGGGACAAAACATACATGTTACCGCCGGGCAGCATCTCTCACTCCTACTTTTTGCAATGCCCTTTGTTCCTTCCTTGTTGCATGAAAAGAAGTAGATTTTGTGCACAGCCTGAGGCAGCCTATAGACAAATGTGCTCCCTCTACCAGTGGCCTGCTTGAACCCACATTATCCTATAGAAGGCTGCGATTAGGCTGGGCTTTCCCTGGCTAGATGATTTCTAGAAAGGACTCCAGGAGAGGGACCATATGAGCTCCACTACTTCTTTGCTTCTAAGTGTTTCCTCCATCAACTACTTTAACTAGTGGTGTGCATGCACGTGTGCGTGCGTACGTGTGTGTTCACAACTTCTTTCAATGACAACTAGTGACTACAAGGGGCATGTTTCACTTTTCTCGGTGCTCTGTGTTGCTGGAAGGGTCCACAGTGTCTGCAGTCAATGGAGGGTCTCTGAGAGAGCTGAACTGAGACATTCCTGCTCCAATGAGGTCCCAGTCAAGGATCGGCACAGAACCCAGGGGAATGTGCTCACGCCAAGAGGAAAAGATGGAGCAAATAATGGCAATATGACTATGTGTTCCTATAACCTGGCATTTCAGACAGACTAGACTAAGAAGGGGTCCAACCTTCATACACTAGATCACAGCCTTCCAAAGTGGGCACAAAAATCCAGAGCCTAAATGGAACCTCTGAGCTCTGACTGGGAGCACCTGATGACCTAAAGACAGGTGAATTCTATCAATACAGAGCCCCCCACCTCAGAACATGGCACACCCAACTCAACGTCACCGTGTCCCTTTTCTTGGGGAGCCAGCTCCTGGCACAAGTGGTTAAGGCTGCTTCAAGATCTAGTGGAACCACGAAGAAGAGTATGAGTTTGAAGCATTAGTCCACTTAAGGAAGCACTGCAGGAACAATGACTTGCATTCAGTAGGTATTTATATAGAGATCAAAGGAGAAGAGCATGCAGCAAACCTCAGGAAAGACCTTTGGTTGAAGCCCTTGCCTACTGCTTATACCAACACTAAACCCACGATGTGGGGAAAACCACAAGGAGTCTTCCAATGGATCTGTTGGGCAAGTGGACTCTGTGGAGAGGAGAAGAGAGGACTACAGTATGTTTCTAAGCAGCGATTCTCACCAGCAGTGGATGAGAAGGTGCTGAGCTCTAACACGGATGGACCAGACAAAATCATACTAAGTGAAGTAAGCCGGAGAAAGACAAATACCATATGATATCACTTCTACGTGGGATCTAAGATATGGCACAAATGAACTTATCTACAAAACGGACTCGGAGACAGAAAACAAACTCATGGTCACCAAAGGGGAAGGTCAGGTGGAGGGATAAATTAGGAGGTTGGGATTACCAGACATGACTACTTTATATAAAAGTACTTAATATAATAGATAACCAACAAGGACCTATTGTACAGCACAGGGAACTATACTCAATATCTTACAACAAATTCTAATGGGAAAGAACATAAAAAATACAAACATACATAACTGAATCACTTTGCTGTACACCTGAAATGAACACAATATTGTAAATCAACTCGACTTCAATCTAAAAAACAGTGAAAGCAAACAAAACAAAACAAAAGATGGGGCTCATCTCCTTTCTCATGTCTTGCACCTGAAAGGGGATCAGGAGTCAGACCAAAGGATGAGCCGAGGCTCCAGAGATGAAAAGATATGATTTCAAACCCCATTTAAGACACACATTAGCCCTGTGACTCTGGAGAAGTTATTTCCCATCTCTATACAGAAGTAACCAAATCGTGTCCTTCAACAGTGATGACACCTACCTCATGGGTTGGGAAGATGAGCAATAATAAATCTGAAGTGCCTGGCACAGAAAAAAGGCTAAGAAACTGATAACCAAAGATCTACCCAGAGCACAGTATGGAAAGTCTTGCACTGACTGCACCACACGAATGCCCGAGACGTCCTTCTTCATGGTTCCGGAGGGAAGTGACCACTTCATGGAATCTCGCTCCTTGGGAAAGTCACATGGAACAGTCTCTTGACAGCGACCCAACCCAGTTAGGTAAGATTTTCTCTTCCAGCACCTGTAAGTCAGTTCTCACTATGTAATGAAGTTTTTGACATTCACAGATTTAGGTTAGCAGGTATTCGGTGAGCAGAGGTTTTAAGGTGGAGGGTCAATTGGCCTGAAGTGCTTAAGAAGTGGCCCACAGCTGAATACCTGTACACCAGCAGAGTGAATCAATCCCAATTCTGACACTGCGAATTGTACAGCATTTCAACAGTCATACTTGATGAGAATTTGCCCTGTAAACATTCTGAAATTCAACGTTACTGCTTCTTTGTTCTCTGAAGAACAGGCTACCCTTTTAATCCATGGTTTTTCTAACAGCAGGCCAAAGGGCCTTCCATCTCTGGATACTACAGTGTATTAGACGACGTTTTTCAGTAAGACGATACTGAAGTAACTGGAGGATGAAATGGGAGCTCTTCCTAGGACCAGCGTCGATACGAGACGCGTCCTCTTGCAGTGGAGAGAGAGCAGCTGTGGGAGGGAGACAAGGTACGTTGGAGTATTGGCTCTACACGTCCCCGTCTGGTGACCTTGACCAAGTTATTTCACAACTCTTGAGTCTCTGTTTCCTCATCCATGAAATGGAAAGAAAAAATTAACCTCCTTAACCTCTAAGAATTTTTACAACACTTAAGATAACGTTAGGTAAAGCACTTGACACTGTAAATTCTGGATAATTGCTGGTGATTGTTTTTGTTCCCATTAACCAAATGCTAGAAAACAGGGGTCTGAAAAGTGATGAAAGAGAACCGGCTGCCAGTGTCTAAACCTCTAGGTATCATCTAAAACTATAGAGATGTGGACCGGCTCAGAACTAGTCTTAGTAACTTTCCCACGCAGGGTGGAAGTTTCGATGTGCTGACAAAAACTTGAAGCAATAGAATGACCTTTTTAATATGCAGCATCGCTCGTTCTTCCATGCTGCCACTGGAGGTGATGAGCATGCTCTGGCTTAAAGAAAGAAGATTAGGCGAGTCACCACGTGCTGTTACTTCTCTGGGCACTGTTCTACTGCATTCAAATGGATTTTAGCTCCTCACTCGTCACCCTACTCTTTCTTTGTGCCTTTTGGACAAGGTCAGCTCCTTCTCGAGGGTTGAGGGTCATGTCACGCCCTTCGTGGAGGGCCACGCGCCACCTACTGCTAGGCCCGCAGAATGAGCAGGTACCTCGCGTCCCAGCAAAGCAGAGAATGGAATGTGAACAGCATTCCCCCCCCCCCCCGCCGTTAAACCTAAGATATTTCAGCATGAAAACTGCTCTGACCCAACAAACCCACGTAGAGGGCAAGAGGGGCAAAACTGAGCCTCTGAAGATGCCACAGAGGGGCAAGGGCAAGGGCATGGGCTTCGGAGGCCAGGAAAACCACTCTCCAATCAAGTCCGGCCTTGATGGCGGAAGGGATTTAAAATCCGGGCATCTCAGGTTGCTCATCCCTGAAATGTGGAGAGCAGCCGCTGCCTTACAGAATTATTGTGATCACGCTTTGCACGGCACTCTCCCCCCCATATACAAGTGACCCAGTGGAACCATTCTCTCTCTCCCTTCCTGCTTGGAGATCCGGTCTTCCAGACATTGTACTTCACTGTAAAATGTCATTCCAGACATGGTTGCTTCCGAGCTGCACATGCTTGAAGGTTGTCCTGGAGCTGTTCTGAAAATATATATCTTAAAATAGCTGGGGCTACGAAGTGGAAATAGGCTGGCACATGGATGGACGTGCACATGTGATTTTTGATGTGTTGAAGTGAGCGCGGATATTGGCTGTGAAGCAAGACCAGGGTAAGTGTTTGATAAAATGCAGGATGTAATATCTCTTGTTCCCCACTTGCCCGTGCGCATTATTCAAGCTGCATATTCTCAAGTGATTTACTGAAGCAAATCACAAGTGCATAGCCAGATAAATATCCAAATGAACGTATTCTAGAACGCTAGAGGTGATTCCTGAACACGGCCAGCACCAAAAGTCTTCCAGTCACGGCAAAGTCAGTCGGCACATCCGTGCTGCCGAGGGAACGAGCGGTGCGTGGATGGAAGAAGGTAATGCTGATGACAGGCTCTGGCGGAACTTGGGGACACCTGGTTCAGGAGCAGCTGAAAACCACTGTTGCCGTCTCACCCTAGAGCAGGGGCAAGCAGATCAAGAAGCACGAAAAAGTACTTTTTGGGCACGCTGATAAGCTCTTTTCCTGCTCCAGCATCTTCTTTAAGTACCATTACATGAGCTTCCTCCGACGTTTGCAAGCTGAAGCAGAGTTGGAGAGAACAAGGGTTTCAAAGATCGCTTGCAAGCAATGATGTTGGACACAAGGTGGCAGGTTACCACGCTCATATGGAGAAGCCGGATTCTATTTCTGGAAGCGCAGAGACGCAAGGGAACTTCAAAAAGGTAGGAGTGTGTGCGAAGCGGGGGGAGGAATGTGGATGGAGCCTTACATGGCCACACGTTCTAAAGGTCACTGCCTGTCCAGCAGTGCCCGCTAATCACAGGGCACCTCCTGAAGAGGCCCTCGCAATCAGCATGATAAGAATTCTGAATTGACAGCTGACAGCAGACAGCAGACCTTAGCCAAGGTGAATTTTCCCGAAGGCAGTGATCCCAAACCTGTTAGTTCACTGGAATCACCTGCAGAGCTCAAAAAGTATCCCCGTCAGAGTTCCCATTGTGGCTCAGCGGTAATGAACCTGGCCATGAGGATGTGGGTTTGATCCCTGGCCTCACTCAGTGGGTTAAGGATCTGGCATTGCTGAGAGCTGTGGTGCAGGTTGCAGGCGCAGCTCAGATCCCAAGTTGCTGTGGCTGAGACACAGGCTGGTAGCTGTCGCTCCAATTTGACTCCTAACCTGGGAACCTTCATATGTCGTGGGTGAGGTCCTAAGAGGCAAAAACAAAAAAATACAACACAACAAAAAAGTAACCACGCAGAACCTCGGCCACAAGAGATTTTGCAGTTTTCAGTGGACAGGTCAGCACTTAGATGGCTGCTTTTCGTATGACGTTAGGCCAGACGTCAGGATTATTTAAAAGGTCCTTGGGTGATTTCCATGTGGAGTGGAGGCTGAGCATCCTGGAAGTAACCTAAAGCAATGCCCCTTACAGCAGGGTCCACAGACTTAGTGCTGATCTGTGAACTTGCCACTAAGCACATTTTTTATTTAGTTCAGCTGACACTATTTTTCACAGAAAGAGAGCAATACCTTCTAGATGAAGGCAACAGTGCACTGATTTACATTCTGGCACAAGCTCCTCATTGTACTGCTAACAAACACTTGCACACCCAACCCTGAACCAGGGACCAGCCTCAGAGCGACACTTCCCTAAAGACAGCAGCAGGTGGGGGGGGGGGGTGCAGAGAGAAAGGGAATGGCTTTCATCTTCAAAAATGTACGACTTGGCAAAGCCCAGCTCTCAGGTGAACCTGCTGCTCAGAGGGGCTGACATGCCATTTCCAAGAGCGAACGCAGGGGATGTTCATACACAGGCACCAGAAGAGTCAGGTGTCTGGAAGATGCTGTTCGCCACTGACATGCCCAGAGTGAGACAAATTCCTCCTGTGTAAGACTCCTCCAAGCCTTTAACACCCTCCGAGGTACTGGGACTCAGTGGAATTTGGGAAACATGGATATGGGCACAACCTGTCTTTTCGCAAAGACAATCAGTGTTTCCTGAAACATCACTGGGAAAAGATCGATCCGGTCATAATTTAAGAACATGCGAAAGAGAGTAGCATTACATCTGCATTCGCTTCCAGCAGGCAAGTGAGTTCTCGTAAAAAACACAAAGGGCAAAATTGGAGCGGAAGCAGCAGCACACGTGGTCCTTCGCCTGAACAGAGGCAGATGTCCAGGCCTTAGGTTGGGACCTGAGTTGGGGAAACGGCTAAAAGGCATCCAGGCTCTCTGCATTTTTTGGATGTGGGCCACAGCCTACCTGGTTCATACCAAGCGGGGTCAGAAAGGCAGATTTGCTTACGTGGTTTATTAACTGTTGGAAAGGAAAAAAACCAGTAGGAGCTGCTGAGGCATCCAAGCCCCAGAAGCACGTTGTCAACACAATCCCAGCTGTGGAGGGGTCAGCAGAGGATGCATGGATAACTGCAAGATTATTTTCAAGGACTAGCATGTAGATTTAGACTCTGTTTGAAAATCGAAATCACCACCATCATTCATCCAGCAGACCTTTCCCAGCACATGCGCAGGGCAGTGTTCATTTACATGGAAATACTTGCGACGGATCCTCTGTTGGCTTCACACGGGACAACTATCTGGCTCCAGGACTAACCCAGGGAAATCGCAAGTCAAGAGTGTTGCACAGGAGAGCTGACTTCTCAGAAAAATATCGCCACCAGCACCACCTCCATGGGAACACCGAGGCTCAAGGCAGACAGCGGGCCCGTTGCTTCAAAAAGTGAATCATCATAGAATGAACAGTTGTTAGTTTCTACCGGAAGAGCCAGCCTGGACACTGAGTTGAGACGCATGTATCTAATGAGAGAATAATAAATGCCCATCCTGGCCTGAAATTGAATTATTGGCTGTTAAGTATACCTCCTTGATCAAATTATGAGTTTTCCAGAGAGTCGAAGTGATCCCCAAAATGTGACTTAATGTTGTGTTTGCTGCCAGAAGGTTGGGGAAATAGAGAAGAGAGGCTGTGTTCCAGTGCCATTACTAGCTACCTAATGTTATTAACAAGTTGTTTTCTGAGAATTAACTGACATGTAACCGAGAGAAACACATTTGAACACTTTATGGGAAGAGGGTAGTGTTTCCTCATTGCTCATCACGGAGGCGTTCAGATTTCTGGCTTTTTAATTTGATTTTGATCGAGAACAATATTTTCATCCCTCTTGCGCCTCTACAATGAAGGTGCCATTGGCTCCAATGAGCAAAGGAGACTCCCAGGTGTTGTTCAGTCATCCTTCAGGTCATAAAGCAAAGGGGAGGTGACCTTAAGTCATAGCTATTTTGAAATTAGAGGATTAAGAATAAAGTCGGTTACCTCTTCAGAGTCACCCAAACATAGGGCCCCATGTTTTTCTAAAAGAACAGGAACAGCCCCTCAGTTCTCACCTCCAAGGGGACAGACAGGGAATCCGGTTATATCCTTCCTGAAAAGTCAAGACCTTTTCAGACGCCAAGCATCAGAGGTTGCTTAGATTATTGAACTATTAGTCAAGATAGTCTTAGACCCATTGTTCTCAAAAGGCAAAGTAGTATCAAAATGAGAAAGACACACAACAGGAGGCAATAGAGTTGAAGAAAAGGTGAGGATTTAAAGAAAAACATTGCCATCAGCACATTCCTCATATTCTTCCACCTTCTTTCTCTCCTGTCCTTTAGACAAGACTGCTATTCATGGTGACATATTCTCTTTCCAGGATCAAGAGACCAAGGCATTACGAGCAGAACAGACATTGTGCTGGTTAAAAAATGTCCCCATCACACTCGGCCCACGATTTTACTTTCCTTGGGCTGCTGAAAGCTGCCGCACTTCATCACTGGTCTGGAGCACAAATAATTTTCTCCTCCAACCAAAGTCACTATGGTTGGATGCCTCTCTGAATAAAAAGGTTATGGATGTCCTGAGGGAGGCAGAATGTATGTATATATATTTCAAATCACACGAAAACAGGATGCTAGGAAGGAGGCCAAATGCTTGATGAGAAAATGGTGACAAATCCCCGAGCTTCGTTCGTTCGTAATACCGTCCTGTATCGTGCAGACACCTTTCAATTGTCATCAGAAACTTCAATCCTAAAAGCAAATGCTGGGAATTATTTTTCGCTGTAGATTTTCAACGTTATCTACTTGTAAGCATGTGTAACTTGGTGTGATTCTTCTCAACAGTCTTCAAACATCAGGAAAAGCCCAAGGACTGGCATTTGGGAAGCAACAACTATACTGATAATAGATTGGTTTTCAGAAGTTACATTTCTTGTTGGCACACATGACAAGGAAAGACAAAAAAATGAACAAAAGACTAAAGCTACAAAGATTATACTTTCTCTTGCCAAGAGGCTCCTGAACAGTAAAAAAGATTTTGGTAACAATCTTTGCTCTCAATGTGGTTTTCTTATAACAAAGAGCACTGCTGATGCTGGGCCAAATTAGACTCCCAGATATTTGTATGGGCTTCTTCAGCCAAATTCCAGTACTTAGATAAGATTACCTCGTAAGTGGTTTTCATGGAAATAAGCACATCACTGAAAATCACAAGTATTTGGAACAGACTGAAAAACTTATTTTGGAATAGTTTTTGGCAAAGTTGTCCTTAGTCCTTAGTCCATCCTGAAAAGCCAGTGAGATATTTCTATGTGTAGTTTGACATGAATTCTGAGGGCCTTGGACACAATACAAAAGTCTTTTAAAATGATAGATGATTTTGAACAATCGTGAGAAGTCATCTGTACCAAATCTCAGGCGATCATCAAGTATGGAAATAACCCGGCCCTTAGAAAAACATTGTGAACTAAAAAAAAAAACACCAAGACATTGTCTATAACAATGCAAAAATACAGAGTTCCCGTCGTGGCACAGCGGAAACAAATCTGACTAGGAACCACGAGGTTGAGGGTTCGATCCCTGACCCCGCTCAGGGGGTTAAGGATCCAGTGTTGCCGTGAGCTGTGGTGTAGGTCACAGACGCGGCTCGGATCTGGTGTGGCTGTGGCTGTGGCTCAGGCCGGCGGCTGTAGATCTGATTAGACCCCTAGCCTGGGAACCTCCATGTGCCGCGGGTGTGGCCCTAAAAAGCAAAAAGACAAAAAAACAAAAAACAAAAAAACCCACAAAAGTAGTTGGTAGATTTTATCAATTCAGTAAGGAAGAAGAAAACTAATTCCAGCTTTATCACAATACCCACAGAGATCTTTGAGCTAATTTAATTGTTTGCAAGACTTACCCAGTTCTAACTTTTATACTCCCCCCAATTCAAATGAATGTTTCATTTTTCAGTTGAGGGCTGTATAAACACAATCTCATTAGAAGAGGCCATCCTGGCAGCTTGGCACTGCACATATCAAACAGTGGAGAGTTGAACCACCCTGTCCATTGCCTTCACCTGCAGTGGGATTGGTGGGCCTCCATAGCCCAGGTCAACGAAGGTCTCATGCTTTGGCACAGGGAACACAGGAGGAACTCTCTCTTCAAAATGCTTCACGTGAGAATAAAATGTTTCCGTATGGACATAGTTTAGAGCTGAGAATCTATCCATTTGTCATAAAGAGATCTTTTATTTTTACCAAGTATAATAAAATGTTCCAGCAACTGTAAGAGAGAACTGAAGACAGAACCTTACAGCATTTAAAAACCAGTCTTGCAAAAATCTTCCAGGTCGCCACAATGGCCACTGAACCCTTCCAAACCCACAGTTACTTCACCTCCTGGCAATGATGAGCTTCGGTATCCTACATGACGTAAGCATGTTAATTTCTTAGCATTGTTTCCTTATTTATCCAAGGTCTCATCCACGCCATGCTTTCTTTCGCCCCCATCTAAGGTCTTCAGGATCCTGTTAATTTGCACAGAGATCAAGTGTATTCATTTTAAAGTCTGGGTTCACCATTAGCTTCTGGACCCTTGTTTGAAAGGGGTACAGTAAGATGATAAATAATATTAAAATGTCATCCCGGAAAACCTCTAACGAATCTAATACTATTTAAAATAATTCATGTGAATAAGGACGGAAATACTAGCTTCCCTATTCCGGACAAACAGGCAGGACAACAAGACTAAGAGAAATCTTCAATCTGAAAGACGACAATGCCTATCATCAAAGTATACCAGGGCGAGGCTGGCAGCCACACAATGACAACCAGAGCAGAAAGTATCCAAACCCTGGAGAAGAGAGTATAACCGCTATGCATTCTCTAAAGAATTCTTCATATCTGAAAACATTCATAACAGTAGTCATAATACACTCCACATGATATTTTGAAAACTAATAGATCCTATCAAAATAATATGTAAAGAGAAAAGGGATGGGATCTTAAATGTAGTTATTCAGCCGTTTCATTTTTAAATCCGAGAATCGTTCAAACATTGTGAAGTAAGTTTCTAACCAACTGTTTCATACATGGCTTATCATACTTACTCAAATCAACTTTTATTTTTTTCTGATAATGACCAAGTAGAAAAATAGTATAGTATCTGTCACACAGACACACATATCTATATAATAATAGAATTACATAATAAATAGTATATTTCTATAACACAGATACTGGTTTGTGCTTGTAAATATATATCACACACATAATTTTACAGAAAAGGACGAAAACATTGGAATGCATGATATACTGTAAGATAATTGTCACTGGCTGAATTTTTTGTTTCATTGAAACATAAAATCGAGTTAGTAGTTGTTCTACAAAACCACCAAAAATGTGTTTTACTCACTGTAAAGGGTCACCATTTACATCTCCCGATGAGTAAGGGTTGACACCAAAGCATAAGTAGAAAACAAATGCAATTGCTCTATTCAATTGCTGAAACAGAATTAAAGATAGAAAAACGCACACTTCTCATTTTCCGCCAAAGAACACTGAAAGCTCTATGTGGAAGGGAACAAAAAGGGGAGACTTTGAGATGGGAAAACGTGCTGCCAAAACCACCGACTCGAGTCAATTTGGAGTAATGTCCTCAGACATCAAACTTTGAACAGAACCACAGAGCATTTTTTCCAGGTCAGAACGACAGTTGTACTGAAGAGCCCATAATGTTGCCAAAAGGGCAGCTGGAAACAGGAACGAGGCACTTCCTGAAATCGTACTGGAAGCATTTCTGCAAAAGGTACACTGACTGCCAAAGGACTGGTGAATTTGGCCACCTCCAGTGCCATCCACTGGTGGACTGCATGGCTAGTATTTGATCGGGGCCGGGGACACGAGCCGGTTGACAGTAAGTATGTCATTAGCATACACAGTATATTGTCTGCAGTGCCATTTTGGAAGTCAAAACAGACACGGATGGCAAAAAAAAAAAAAAAACCTGCACCAGCGGGTGCAATGTGAAAAATGGCCCTGCTGGATAATAGCTGAAAAGTTGGGGGACCAAAACCGGCATGCTCTCTGCGGAGAGACGAGGTCCTTTAGAGAGAGATTTGCAGCGTGGATGGCGAGGAACCCCTTATTGACCTGGGTTTACGAAACAGCAAGGAGAGTTTTCCAAACCTGTACTTGAGCTGAAAAGAAAAGCGAGCTCCCCATCGGTTCCCTGAGGCATGCATGTCACGGTGGCAAAGCGCACTGGGCGGGCAGGACATGGGCAGTCTGGGCTGCTGCAGCCAGCGGAGCAGATCATGAGAGCGTTTTTCAACACAATGCGGAAGGCTTGAGGGACGGGAGAAGAGGGAGAAAATTTGGGACAACCTTGTCATTATCTGATTTTGGAAGGGCCATTCCTCAGCCGACTGCCGCTTCAGGATGGCGAGGGGGTGGGGACAGCGTCGGCTGGATGTTGGCTACGGGAGCAAGCGACGTGAGCAGCCAAAACGGGGGAGGGTCAGGACCCCGGCTGAACGTGCGTCAGCTGCGAGAAGCAGGAAGATGCCGCGGGCCCGGCCAGAGAGGCCTGTATGATACAGTGTCCCAGCAAACACTGCACAACACGCTCCCTGGCGGGCCCCGGGGCCTCGGACGATGTCGGGGGCCGGACAACACACAGCAAGGCACAGTCCGAAAGAAAGAGAGAGAAAAGAAGAAGGAGGGAAACACAAGCAAGACACGCATCCGACGTGCACAAACCTTCGGGCTCTGTGTTTTCTTTGTGATGCACTTGCTTCAGCGGGCAGCAGAAGATTTCGTGACACTTAGCACGAAAGGGGGACTCTTTTTTCTTTAATTCCGCAGATTGGATGGAATCTTGCCGTAACATAATGTATTCCTGTGTGCCAGGGGGGGCGTCATCCAGAACTGTGGTCACCACATAACAAAATGAACTCAAGTTAGAGCTTCAGGAAAGCAGCGAACGTCTTAAATCAAATCTACTCCCAAGGAAGACTAAAGAAACCACATTCCCAAGAAAAGTGTCAAAGGAAAGCATTTAACCGCTTGGGGATTGTATTTTTCGGGGCTTAGTTATAATCCGAGAGCCCTGGGAATAGCTTACAGCTATACACATGTCTGCTGCTAGTACAGCGAAAACGTAACAGTGCTCAAACGTTCCAGAAGTGCAGGAAAACGTGTTCATCCCCCAAACCACATTGTATATAAATAAACACCAGGGAGAGACCACATGTTGCAATCAGAGATACAACAGAAATGTACACAGGTGAAAATGGCAAACGTCCACCAATGAAAAGTGCATTCGTTCACATTTCCTTCCTGGTCTGCTCCTGGTGAGGGCCCGACCTCCAGGCAGACTCAGTCTGACAAAAGAGGCAAAGGTGCAGCCCCTGGCTCTTTCTTTCCCCAGAAAGAAACTGGGCCTGTCACATATACTCCCCATATAGGCAAAACTGCCTAAATGAAGAGAAGACATTTCAGTTGAGAGCCTAAGAATCAACACTGGCTCAAAGACCCACCTTGAACTGTGGAAGAGCAGGGCCTGGTTCACCAATTTTGGCCCAAAAGACACACCAGGCCCCTGTCAGCTTTCTAGGCCCTTAGTGCATTTTCTGAAGGGCAACTGTGAATTTTTAATATTTCCTACGGACAGGAGTTCCCGTCGTGGCTCAGTGGTTAACGAATCCAATTAGGAACCATGAGGTTGTGGGTTCGATCCCTGCCCTTGTTCAGTGGGTTAAGGATCTGGCATTGCCGTGAGCTGGGGTGTGGGTCGCAGAAGTGGCTCAGATCCTGCATTGCTGTGGCTGTGGTGTAGGCCGGGGCTGCAGCTCTGATTAGACCCCTAGCCTGGGAACCTCCATATGCTGCGGGAGCGGCCCCAGAAAAGGCAAAAAGACAAAAAAAAAAAAAATTTCCTACGGACAAAAACAAGATATCTGCTTCTATAGGGTCTGCTGCAATATTCTTGAGCAAGATGACTACCCACCAAAGTGGGTGTAAAATTGATCTTTATCTGCAGAAACGGGGAAGTCACCCCAGAATGGAATTTTTTTCTCTTTCACATCCTTCCCAATGAGGCCAACCCCTTTTGTCAGGAGTGAGTCATTGCCACTAAAGCTATGATTCATGGCCAGCTGACTCATTCTACTCCCCCAAATGCATACAATTGGTGTGCATTTAGAAGGACTGATACCAGGAGCAAACTTCCTATGGGGAAAGTAATGCTGTGGTGTCTGTAACATATCAACAGCCTCTGGATGAAATTAGTTGGCATCTGGAGCTTCCGGTTTTGGCAAAAGAGTCCCAGCTCATCGGCTGGAAGCTTAACGGACTTTGAAGAACTTTCACATTGGTAGTAAAAATGGTATAAAAACCAACATAACTTTTAAATTAGTACTACAGGTTTAGAACAAGTTCTCGAGAGATTGCTGGTACATGGAATTGTTGTCTTCCGTTTTAAGTCATTGAATTATGCAGGAAGGTGATGAATATTTTAGTCAGTTCCCTTTCTATTTTCCTCTAGCGTCCAGCAGCACTAATCAGAAATATTATATAGACAAACCACCACAGCTTTTCCTGGCAGAGACTTCCCTTCATCTACCAGGCATATGACTATAACTTCTTAGAATCTGGTTAGAATCTGGTCACTGAATGCACGTCTTTGTGAGCAACAGCTGCTATTCAAACCATTTGCAACCATTTCCTGCCAAGAGCAGAGAGTTATGATAAGAAAGATACTTTTCAAATGCCAGCATCGTAGGTGAAGAAATTCTGGTTTTACCATACAAAATATTTAAGGAAGACCTCCCAAACTGGGGCCTCTTAAAGAAAAACAAACATCATGATTATATAGAAGCTCAGAAATTCCATTTTCATGTACTGTGTATAAGAAACAAATGTTAAGATTCAAGGACAATTGGAGGATTAAAAAGAAAAGAACGACTTTTGGATAATACATGGGGACCTCGTGATCCACACGTACATGGTAAACACCAGTAAATTGTCTTGCATTTTCATTTTTCAATACCAAAGATGACGTCACAAATGGGCATTTCAGGAGATTAATGGCAGGCTGAAGGTAATAGGCTTTGGCCAACTCTCCAGCCAACAGCTTTTTCTAGCTGGTCATTATTTCCCAGAAAATGCCTTGCCCTGCCATTATTATTGTTTAATTAGATACGACTGGTTATCTGAAACACATAACAAAATTCTAAGGAAAGCAACCCCACTGGCCAATATAAACACCACCCCCCAAAATCATCAGGATGAGGAAAAAACTCAAAAAGTGCAAGATAACTGCTTTCCACAAAATGCTCTCTCTCCAGTTCATTCTTCAGACTGAATTTAGCAAGGTGCCAAGATGAGAGCATTTAAGCAGCCGTCTGAGTAAGGACCACGGGCACAGGACATTTCCTGGGAATTCATGAACATCTGGGAGTTAGTGGCTCAGTTTGGGTCTCAGGCTCTCTCTACCCACTGCCCCAAACATCAGTCCATTCAGGCCAAATTGGGGGGGGGCGGTATTCAATCTATCTGTACCTTGGAGTCAGGTTGACACGAGAGCTAAAAATATTTCTTTGGGACTTCTTAACCAGGAGTGGCATTGTCCAGGCAACTCCTCATTGAGCTCTAAAATCCGTGGACATTGCGTTTGTATTGGATGAAAGATTAAAACTATTACATTAAATACATTTATTCCCAAGGCTCATTCAATTAGGGCAGTGGCGGTCTGCGGAATTGAGAGTCGCAGGAGTGGCAGAGGAATTCTCACTTGATGTCAGCACTAAGGTCGGTGGGATGAGGAGATAATGCTTCCAAAGGGGCACTAGCTCTAGCAAAGGGAGAGGAGATTTGTAAAAAAGTCAGATGATCAAAACAGGAAAATGGATAGGATTTAACTTTCCGTGGCTTAGTCCAGTGATTTCTGCTACCGGCCCCTTCTAGTGCATTCCTTCTTGCACATGACCACTAGCTTCCGAAAACCATGCTCCCCTTTGTTCACTGGAACCATCTGTCCACATTTACTCCATGACTCCTGCTGTCCTTCTCAATATTATTTATCTAATCCTGAAGGTGGATGAAAGACTCGAGTAATTAGGGAGACAAGAGATTTACACCAAACCTCTTCCACTTTCAGAAGATCCACTTAACTCTCAATACAGGTAAGGTGGTAAGAGTGCCTTATGGTTGATTTCTGGACCGAGGGGCCCATGCTTTGAGAATGGCCATGAGACCCATAACAACAGCAGCCTCTGCTGAGAAATGGCACCCCCACAGCCCGTGCCCTTGGCCCTGATCACATAGGCCACCTGCTCAGAATTCCAAAGGCCCATAAGAGTGGTGGAGACCTAGAGGAGACAAGTACACACAGGCAAAGTCACACATCCACAGACAGGCAGACACTGACAGGTGGCATACTCAGACACAAGGGTGAAAAAATAAGTGAATTTACTGGTGGCATGATACTTACTATGAGAATGATTAAAGACCCAGTTCCCATCAAGAAGGCAGTGACTGACTAAGCATTAAGTGGGCAAGCCTGCATCCAGGAATGGTTTCCCAGCAGCAGTACTGGACTGGCACAAACTATTCCCACTCCCCTCCAGCAAACACCCAAGATCAAGGCCACGGTCAAGGGTGGAGGGCAGTCATGGTAAGGAGAGAAAGTTTATATCTATGCCTGATAACCTGGTCTAAGCTGCTGGTGTTCACAGAAATAAATGGTTCTCATTTCAAACTGGACATAAAGAAAGCATCAATCTGTACCCAAACAGTCTTTGATAGAATTAAAAATACTTCCAATGTAATATATTTTTTACTGAAAGAATTTAACCATCATTTATCCTTTCTGTGTTGAGAAAATTCAGTGCCCGTTTTACTCTATAACTTTTATCAATAAAATTGTAACACTGGCTACATAAACTGCCTAGCCAAAAAATGTCATAGGACCACAAAGAATACAATGCAAGCTTCTCTCTCATTCCAAACCCAACTTCTTTTAGAGATAATTTAATGCAACCGCTTTGTCTTAAAACCTAAGGAAAATATATAGCTCAGGAAGGGGAAGTGACTTGACAAGCCGCCCAGCAACTGAAAAATCCCAGCCTAGAAGCCAGGATTCCAGTATGTTTACAAGGAATTCTAAAGGAAGACTGCTTTGTTCAAATCCTGGTATATTTAACAGGCATGGGGATCTTCAGTATTTCTAGCTTCACAGATTATTTCTGTTTCCAGCCAGGTTTTTGCCCTTTATTCAAAGACAGAAACACAACCAGAAACAACCTAGGAAATGACTTGGACCTTGTCACAAGGGTCCCTCGCCAGGCCACTGTAATTCACTAGCTTCGCGGGCTTCAAGCTGGAAGCAGTTAACAAGCTCTCAGTTATTTGACAATGCTCTTTTGTGCTTTTAAGTGAACTCTTCAGAAAATGACTCAACGCACTTAATTAATGATACAGGATTTTAAATCAAAGCAAATCTGGGATCACCGGGGCAACAGAACTGAACACAGCCAGGGGACGACCAATCAAAGTTAGTAGACATATTGTAGTGACTCCAGCAAGCAACGACTTGAAAAATCTATGAAACAGAAAATATGGCAAAATATACAGATTCTCAAAGGTCCTCACATAATGAGAAAGAAAGTGCAAAGAAAACAGAGTAATTGGAGCGATTCCTCTTCCCTGTCACTGCGCACCTGTCAAGCTGAAAAGTATTTAGTCATAAGATGCGCTGTCTCAAGACCTCCATTTGCCTCCCAACCAACTCCCTTAAATAAGCTTCACTGCCCCGTTCGACACCATCAAGATGGCAGGTTTCAATGGAAACGAGTAACTTTAAATAATTCCCGGAACGGAATTGATCAATACTAATAATCACTTGATTCGGCCAAGATAAAAGCAGCTGTGAAATAGTTCTAGAAATTTCAGTTACCTTCTCCTTTGTGGTCTCCCCCACCTCCACATAGCCCCCCAAGAACTATCACTGACACCCCTCAATAAGTGGCCTTTGTCTTCAGACACAATACACTAAGGAGAAGCCAGCTCCATCTACCTCCTCTGTGTGTGTACCCGAGGCTGGAGACAAGCCTTTGCGTCCGATACCTATTCATACAGGAGCTCCAGTTAGACGCAGAAAATGTCACAGCTCCTCAAAGAAACTGCCTGAAACCTTCTAGCCTTTGATCTTCAGACCTTTCTTGGGCAACATCACAGGCTATATTGCTATAGGAAGCCTATTTTCCCCTGCCAATCTTTCCCGTTTTTAGAGCATGAAATCTCAGAGGAAGGAGGATTCCTCGCGTATACAAGCATTACACTCATCTTTCTAGAAAATGCATTCACTGACATCATACTGCTTCACATGGCACACCAGAAGACAACTGCAGGCCTCATTAGCACTCTTTCCTTCGTATTTGGAGTTCATGTTTTGAAAACAAAACTCTGATTCAAATCTCACGGTTGCCCCAAGTCTCCTGGGATGCCTTGAGAACCCAGGAAACCCCAGCTCACTGCTCGGTTCTGGTATAGTGACTAGAAAATGACACTGAAATGCTGCTTTAAAATTTTGTGATCAGGAGAGTGATCAATGCCATCAAACTCACGTCTACCTTGCCCTGTCCTCCCCAGAAAGGCATCTAGGCAGGAAACTCATTTTTCTTTACTAGTTAGGAAACACTACCCTGACGGTCAAGGGACCAGAGTTCTCTTTCTTCCTCCTTCTGCCGGTGTTCTATGATCACAGGTGCTTCTAGAACTTATGGGTGACTCCTTCAGTGATGCTGAAGAAAACTCACTCAAGTGCATTAGCAGCCCATCTGGCCTGACCCTCTGGCAGGAAGCATAAAGCAAACACCAATATACAGGCTGATCTATAAAAACCATTGTTCAAAAACTACAACGTATGGATAGGTCACTGTGGCTTTGTGCAACCTGGCATTCCATATAATATGGCTGCGCCAGTGAATCCAAAAGTAGGGAAGGGAGAAAGAAGGCCCAGGAAAAGTGGCGGAAGAAAGTTCTTGCAATTGATCAAGACGTGAGCCCTTGCATGTCTTGCGTTATTTAAAATATATACTGGTTAATATGAGAAGAAAGAACGTATAGGTAAGTACGACTGGGTCAGGTTGCTTATAGCAGAAATTGGCACAATACCGTCAATCAAATATACTTTAATAAAATATAAATAATATGTATAAACTATACTTTAATAAAATGTATAGACTGGTTAAATCCTTCCCTCTCTAGTTAGCCACAGAACTCATCAACAGGGAGTTGGTTCAATTGGGCTGAAAAATATTCATCCATTTGCAAGCTCAAATTGTTGTCACACCGTCCACAGCAGTTCTGACCATATCTGTTGTGGGAAAGCTCGTCCCACTTAGATAAAAGCAGCGCATTTTGTAGCTCATGGAAAGCTTTAGAACCAAACGCCCAGTTATATTAGCGGAAATCCAGAAAATAGTTCTCAAACAGAAATACAGCAATGAGATGAGTGCATTGCTTTGCACTCAGGCCTGCCATGGTTTCCAAATCCCCATTCACTAAATAGAGCTGGTGTTTCTTCTCAGGAGGGCGGTCCCTGCAGGGTATACAGATGGAGCAAGATATTGTGCCAGGTTAGAACTCACTCTAAATTTATTTAAGAAGAATTTCAGAGCAAATGGTATTTGAGTTTGTTTACGCTTGGCAGTATTTCTGTTTAAGAAAGAGGCGTTATGATGATTTGAAAAGCCTCCAGCCATCAAATGTCCTTAAAATACCATTTAATGAATTAGGTGCAAATGAATCATAAACACTTAAACTTCGCCCTCCTTCCCTACAAACCCTGTTGGTTCAATGAGGTTTTTGCAAGAGAGGACTCCTTAATCCTTTGAAAAATAAGGTCTTCTGAGGCGAGCTCTAGGCTGCATTTATTTGGTTTTGCAAATTAGGACACTAGGAAGACTCACATTGTTTGTTTGTTTGTTTTTGCTTTTTAGGGCCACGCCCACAGCATATGGAAGTTCCCAGACTGAGGGCTGAATCAGAGCTACAGCTGCCGGCCTACGCCACAGCCACAGCAACGCAGACTCCAAGTCCTGTCTGCAGCCTACACCGCAGCTCACGGCAACGCCGGATCCTTAACCTACCGAGCAAGGCCAGGGGTGGAATCCGGGTCCTAATGGATACTAGTCGGGTTCATTACCGCTGAGCTACAAAGGGAACTCCTTGCATTAGATTTTACATTAGTGCCTGATGCGTACCGCACACTGTGACAGATCATTTCCGAGCCCAAAATACCCACCCAAGGCAGGTGTCATTATTGTCCCCACTTGGCACAGGGGAACCTGTATGTCAGAGAGATTAGAGAACATACTCAGGGAACCCAGCATCAAGATGAGAGCTGGGATCCAAACCCAGTCTTCACGTCTCCAGAGCCTACGCTCTCACTCACTGTGCTGAATCTTATAATCATACAATTGATTTAATCTGTGGTCGCCAGAATAACAGGCCCTCGAAGATGTCCACATGGCACCTGTGACAATGTTATATGAATGGGGGCAGAGGTATACAAGGTTGCTGATAATCTGACCTTTCGATGTATTATCCAGGTGAGTCCAATATACACATAGGGGCTCTTACAATCCAAGGGGGGAAGCAGAAGCCTGGGTCTCCGAGATGAAAAGGAAGGAAAAACAGGACAGATTCAAAGCGCGAGAGGGCTCAACCTGCGGCCGTTGGCTTTGAATACCAGCCTGAACGAGGTCGGGACCAAGGAATCCACAGAGCTTCTAGGAGCCAGAGAAAGCACTCACTTGACAGCTAGCAAGGGGTCAGGGATGGCTGTTCTAGCGGGATCTGAATACGGTGAAGAGCCAAAATGAGAAGGAAATGGATGCTTGTGTGTAGCTTCCAGAAAGCAAGCCAACACTTCAGCTGCTGAGATGCGTGCCTGACCTCGGGTCTGCAAAACGGTGTGACAGACAATCTGTGTGGCTTAAGACACCTAGTTTGGGGTTTTTGAGAGGAAAACAGCAGCATAAAGATGCTTCCTTCGGCCTCCTTACTTCCCGTTCCCTCTCCTAACCCTACCTTTCAATAGTCTTTCAACAAACATTTGTTGAGAACCAGCCACATGCCAGACCCCACTCATTGCATATGGTATACAAAACATGGAAAAAACAGAAAAGCCTTGCCCTCATGGCATTTATCCATTTGGGGTGGAGCTGGGGGGTAAATGGAGAGGCGACAAATCAGGAAGATGTGACGCCAAGGGTCTGTGACTCGCCCATAGGAAGGGAGATGCTCGGAATTGCTGCTAGACCCATACATGTGAGAACGGAAGCTTTACAAGGCAGTTTAGTTAGCTTTCCGCTACAGCCACCCAAGGCGACCTGGAAGCTGAGGCCCGAGTCAAGTGCGGAGGAGAGCGAGCCCCGAGGACACTGGGAAGAAGAGTGTTCCCATTGGAGGGATCGAAGATGCACAGATCCTGAGGGAAGCATCCTGTGCCCGGATGCTCTGTTTTGCTTTGTTTCTTCTTTCTTTTTTTTTTTTTTGTTTCAGAAAAAAATAAGGCCAGTGTGGCTGGAAGTAAAAGACCGAGGCAGGTAGGGATGGGAGGAAATGAGGCCAGGATAGTACCAGGAGACCCGCTCACACAGGCTACTGAAATACCTCTGGCTTTACTTCTGAGTAGAGGGGGGGCCACTGGAGGGTTTCAGGCAGAAGGGTGGTGCGATCTGGGTTCTGTGATCCAAAGCTCATTCCTGCCGCTGTGCAGCGAGAAGAGACTTCATGGGCGAAGGACAGAAGGAGAGAGACTGGTCAGGAGGCTTACTGCTATGGTCCAGGCAAGGGAGGATGGCTGGGAGGACTTGGTGGGGGAGCGGGGAGGAAGCCGAGGTCTTCCGGGTACATGTTCTCGACGACTAACACCGCACGCTATGCAGCATCTAATCATGCGGCTTAACACTGATATCCTTTGAAAATGGTAATTTCGTGGAAGAGCAGCTAACTCTATTCTTGATGCACAGCACAGCGACGAATCACAAGTAGCTCTCTCCTGCTCTATTTCATTGTACAAAATGCGCCTACCTGGACCGTGAGCAAGGAGAGTATTAATGCCAGTGATGGCGAGGAGGGTGAGCAGCTGGCAAAACGTCGGTCTTGAGAAATCGATTCTCTTGGGCCTTCACACCATTCTTGTCTCTCTCTATCAATCTATTTTCCTCTGTCACGATGTCAGAGATGCCATCAAACAAATCTAACACTGCAAGTCCTCATGGGAGAGAGGGATTGTGGGGGAAGAAAACCTTAGAACCGGGGTCTCTTGATGCTTGGATCGCTCCGTTTAGGAGCCTGCCCCTCACGATAGAAACCGCATCGTCCGTGTGTCCCCAGATGTTTGCCAACGCAGTGGACCACGTGATCTCTACATTGGGGTTGGTGGTGGGGGGCAGCGGGGGGAGGAGGGGTGGTCCCACCCTCCTCTTCATTTTCTTCTTCAACACGAAGCTCACTGGCACAGCACTGCTGGCTTCTGCCTGCCTCGGCGTTCACTCTTTCCTGGTGAGGTTTTAAAACAGAAACTGGAGGAGTTCCCATCGTGGCGCAGTGGTTAACGAATCCGACTAGGAACCATGAGGTTGCGGGTTCGGTCCCTGCCCTTGCTCAGTGGGTTAACGATCCGGCGTTGCCGTGAGCTGTGGTGTAGGTCGCAGACGCGGCTCGGATCCCGCGTTGCTGTGGCTGTGGTGTAGGCTGGCAGCTACAGCTCCGATTCGACCCGCAGCCTGGGAACCTCAATATGCAGCGGGAGCGGCCCAAGAAGTAGCAAAAAAGACAAAAAAAAAAAAACCCAAAACAGAAACTGGAGTCCCCGCTGGGGTGCAGCAGAAAGGAGTCTGACTGCTGTCCATGGGGGAGTAGGTGCGATCCCGGCCTCGCTCAGTGGGTTAAGGATCCGGCATTGCCGTGAGCTGTGGTGTAGGTCACAGACATGGCTTGGATCCTGTGTTGCTGTGGCTCTGGCGGAGGCCAGTGGCTACACATCCGATTGGACCCCTACCCTGGGAACTTCCACACGCTGCGGGTGTGCCCCTAAAGAGACAATAAATAAATACATGACAAACTAACATCCCTGGCTGAGCCCATGCTCTTCCCATGCTTGTTGGGAGCCAGCACACCACAAAAAGTACACTCGGCTCTTGGCCTCTATGTCTTATGTTTGGCAAGTGGAGGCCGTGGCGGGGAGAGGAGTGCGAGCCAGGAGTCGGCTATGACCCAGAGCGGCCAGTGACGGAGTGGCCACATCTAATCGTGGGCTTTGCCAGGAGACCTGCCCACCTCGTCACAGATAAAAGCCTCATTTCCCGGCATTAAGCTTGATTAAGAATAAAAGTGATGTTTTCTCATTTGACTTGTTTCTTCATTTTTTCACAACCTGGACAGAGGGAGAAAATGCGTGGTTGATTGTTTTTAACCCAAGCACATTCCATCACTACCTGTGGATGCTCAGAATCATGACTTTTGGCATATAAGTCCAGAAACTCCACAGAATGTCAGGCACTGCTGGCCACTCTGGCACATGGGGGTACCACTGGTTTCATTGCCGGGATCCGGATCCAGGAGCCCTGTACCGCTAGGCCAGTAAAAGTGCGAGGAAGGGATGGCGGAAGGAAGCAGCGGAGGGAGGGGAGACGAGAGTCAGTGCCAGCTTGTTCCTTCGCAGATGGAAGAGCCAGGTCGCCACGGTCATTTTAAAAACCTGCTGCCAAGGCAATCACTAGCTATTGATGCTGTACGCATCCTCTCACAGGAACGACAGTCCAAAGTCCTATTTCAAACTGGCAAGACGGGGATGGAGAGGGATGGAGCAGGTCACAGGAGGGGACAGAGACGATTGCAGGGCAAGATGCAGCTGTGAATTCACTCCCTCTGATCGCCCTGCAGCCAAGTAGCCACACCAGGAGGCGGCACACACTTTCCAAATCTTACCTCCCTGTCTTTTCTGACAGCTCCTGCTGGCCAGTCCCCTAGGACAGGCCCTGACCATTTGCATCAATTAGACTCATACAGAGAAACCTGGTCATTTGAAGAGGGTCGGTTGGCACCATCAGCAGAACTGAAATCTGCCACGCTTCAAAAGCTTGAAAAATGTCAGCTGGGGAAGGGAAACATTATCCAGTTCTCATACTAAAGACGGCCCTCTGCTTCCTCCTTAACAGAGGGTTCGATGGGGTTCCAGATGGCCCCAAGAATGCCAGGGCAAAATATTCCACATAAACTCTCTCCCCGACAATTCGGCATTTAATTTCTGAGTGGTGGCAGCGATAGCGATCCTATGACAGGCAAGAGAAGCCCAACGGGAAACCTTTCAGAGCTGTCTACAGGGCAGCTGATTTTTCTCTCCTCTCCCAATGTCTTCACAAAATACTTGTGTAACTGACAATGTTGCAAAAACAAGTTCAGCGCTGGGGAGGTATTCTCTTGGGTTGAGACATCCCCTTTGAAGCAGCCAGTCCCTAGTTGGCAAAGAGACTCTTAGGTCACGTGATGGCAACCGGGGGAAAAAAGGTTTGGTGCGGAGAAGGCTGGGTGAGACTCAGAGGCAGGAAGGAGCAGTGATCACGGACTGACCCACGTGCTACTTTGGGTTGCCACCCTTTTCCTGCTGGCTGTTTCTCTACACTCTCAACGGTGCCACGGGGACCTTTGGGAGTCACTTACTGGACTTCTGATGGGCGTGAAATAAACATGAACAGGGCAGTTGGAAGTAACAGAGGAAGTGGCAACAGCAAGTAGAAGAGGCAAGAGAGTGCCTCGCTAGGAATCTCCAGCAAGGGGAGGCCTCTTGCCTCTGCCCCTGACCAAGTCCACTTTGCTTCTCTTCTCCCAGTAGCTGCCTGAAATGCTGTGACTAGACTGGTAAGATGCTCCAGCAGTGGCTGTAGGAACCAGCCCGAGGAAACCCCGTCAGCTCACGGGTAAAGCAGGAACTATTTAAGTTCTGCTCCCATGATAACTGGGTTAGTCTCACTTGTCAGGGACAGGGGTAGGGAATTATTAAAGAAAATGATCACGGTTACTTTTATAGGTCATTTCAAATGGGCCCTAAAGTGCCCAGACAGTTGGTCAAACATTATTGCGCATTTTCCATAAGAATGTTTTTGAATGAGATGAATATTTGCATCAGTGGAAGGAGTAAAGCAGACCGCCCTCCCTTGTGTGGGTGGGCCTCGCCCAATCAGTTGAAGGATTAAATAGACCAAACCAGCTGTCCTTCCCCAAAGTAAGGGAGAACTCTTTCTGCCTAATGTCCTTTGAGCTACATCAACTGGATCATCAGTTCTACTCCTGATTTCAAACCCAAACATAGTCTTTTAGATGCTATTATAAATGGAATCTGTCTCAATTTCCTTTTCACAGTGTTCAGCGCTGATGTATAGAAGCCACTGTGTGCTGGTCTCGAACCATGAAACTGTTCACTTCGTTTTTAGCTCTAGCAGCTTTCTTGTCGATTCTTTGCGATTTCCTATTAGTAGCATCATGTCACCTGTAAAAAGACAGTTTAATTTCTTGCTTTCCAATTTCAAAGTATTTTGCTTCTTGTTCTCGCCTAACTGCTCTGGCTAGAACTTCCAGTACAATACTGAATATCAGTGGTCAAAGTGGGCATCTTTGTCTTGTTCCTGATCTTATGGGAGAAAGCGTTCAGGTTTTCATCATTGAGTATGACATTAGCTGTGGGTTTTCCATAAATACCTTCTATCATGTTGAGGAAGTTCGCTTCTACTCCCAGTTTTCTGAGAGTTTTTATCATGAAAGGCTGTTGGATTTATTCATATGCCTTTTCCAAAACGATCAAGACGAACATGTGTTTCTTTGCCTTCATTCTATTAATCAGACGTATTGCACTGACTGATTTCCTTACGTTGAGCCACCCTAACCACAAGTGGATAAAAACCCACCTGGTTTCTAATTCTCCTTCTCCCTCACATATCCTAAAAGGAGCTACAGATTCTTCACAGACAACCAGCAAAACCTTTACCTCCCTACTACGGAAAGTCTTCTTTAAGGAAAGCTTGGTATGATTTTATAGCTCAGATAATTCAAGCCATGCAAATTCAACTGGTAGTTAGCCTCGCCACGAGTTTTGAAGGACACATGAATGGGGCTGGTTTTAGAACAGAGGACATTTGATACCTAGGACTGTGACCTTGACCCAGATCAGTATTTATCAAACTTGCTTCAGTAGGGAAGCCGTTTTTATAAATAAATTCTTTCACGGCAACCCAGATCCAGCCCTGCTGGCTTTCATCCTCTTCCTTAAACTGCCTTCCTCATCATCGCAGGAGGTCTGAAAATCACTGCCCTAGATCCACAGATTTTGAGGCTGAGGGCAAAGATGGAGAAGCCAGTCCCATAAAACCTTTCTGTTCTCTAGGACATCAGCAGCTACCACTGCTGGCTGGACTTCCAAGTCAGGCCCAGAGCGGGTGTTATGTAGAGAAGAAAACTAGTTACACGGCCCCATCAAGACACAACCCAGGCGAACAGCAGCACTGTCATCTTTAGCATGAGCTGTCCAAGACCGGCACTTAGGTCCCAAGAGGTTTTCTATGGCGGTCTCACCTCTCATCTCAGGTCTGCTCTTCTGTGCCGCAAGCCAATCAAACCTGCTAGTGTATTTTCGATCTAACACAGTCAACCCTCTGGTTTGGAGGAAAAAGACCAACTTCAACTTGAACAGCCCGAATCTGTACTAAGCCATATCTTGAGCCAATATATGGGAGTCAGGTGCTAGGCAGTGCGGAACAGGGGACAAGAAAGCATACATGGTGCCACCTTATAAAAGAAAAGCATTCACCCAGGACCGTAAGGTAAGCGCATCTCTAAACTGCAATACTATGTATGTACTTGGCAGAGCACAAACCTAAGGGAAGGTCAATTTCAACGGGATTGAAGGTATACCTCCAGGGATGTGGGGTCACAACACATTGTCACTAAAAGGTTGATTAGACAGGGGGCAAGGAGCTCAGGTGCTTGAGTTGTGGAGAATGGAAAATGAGAAACCATCCATTCGCTCCACAACTTTTGCTGCGGCTCCCCTATGAGGCAGGCACTCTCCTAAAGTGGAAATGCCCAAGGTAATCCGAGGAATACGTGGTTAGGAGAAATGCAAGATTCAGAGACTCATCTGCTGGTTAAGATGCTTAACCCACCAGGAGGCAAAACGCCCATATTTCTCATGGGGAAGGAAGAGCTAAAAGGGACAGCCAATGACAAGGGACAAGCTGCATCAGGTAATGAAGCATGAGTTCCAAATTCTGGTCCTGTCTCTGACTCCACTTTGCCAGGGGACCTTGAGCAGATGACTTCCTGTCTAGGACCCAGTTTCCTCCTCTGAGAAATGAGACAGTTGGCAAAGATAAGCAACATCTCTGGCAGTCGTTAGGAGCAGAGACTGAAAAGCAAACACGAAGTTGAGTGAGTGGCCTGGAGTGTAGACTGTATAAGCTTCAGCCTCTCTTGTGCTATGATGCTGATAATGGTATATATGAGACATCAATGACGGGAGCAGCTAACGCTTCCTGAGTGCTTACTAGTTGCCAGGAACTCTTCCTGTGTGATCATTTGTGTCCTCACAGAGGCTAGATTTGGAAAAGCTCATATACATGTCTTAGTAAAAAGAAAATCAAGAGGCAAACTCATTCAGAGATCCAAGGACCTGAGCTTCTCCATCTTCCCCGCCTGGTCCATCTCATTCCTCCCAACTGATGACCCATTCTGTTAATTTCTCTTTTTCTATACGTGAAACTGATCAAGCCCCACCATCAATCTAACAACGTGGGATTCAGTGTTTTCCCCCATGGCTCTTGCATGAGTCCCACGTGCCCTGGGCAAGTTCATTGGGTCTGTAGAGTTGGAATCTCTCATCTAAGTTCCTCAATATTTTGATAATGAATCTCTATTTGATGGGAAAATATTCTGCATCACTGGAAAAGGTGAAAATCAACACTACAATCGAATTCTATGCTCAACTTGCTCTGCAGTGACTATCCTGAATAGAATCTGTCAATAATCAGCATCATTTCTCTTGCATGTTGTCAAAGTGTTTGAACGTAGTGAGTGAAAAACACTGTATGTTGTTATCGTGATGATACAGAGGACACGCAAACTCAATGCCATGTGCTGCCCGTCCAATAGTTACCACTTTGATGTGCTTAGTATTTCAGTTTAAAAAGTACTTTCCCCTAAATAGAGCCCCTCATTTTTTCTTTTTGGTCTTTTTGTCTTTTTAGGGCCACACCTATGGTACATGGAGGTTCCCAGGCTAGGGGTCCAATCGGAGCTGCTGCTGCCGGCCTACGTCACAGCCACAGCAACATCAGATTCAAGGTGAGGCTGCGACGTACACCACAACTCACGGCAACGCTGGATCCCCAACCCACTGAGCGAGGCCAGAGATCAAACCTGAACCCTCACGGTTCCTAGTGGGCTTGCCTCTGCCGTGCCACAATGGGAACTCCAAGAGTCCCTCGTTTTGATTTAATTTTGAACTTCCTAACACCTCTGTGAGATAAACAAGGTAAGTATTATCCTGATGGTTACAATGAGGGAAGCTGAGGCTCGCAGTGTTATTTGCTTAAGGTTACCCAGAAAATAGATGCCAGAATTAGGAACAAATCCAGGTCATTGATTTGAACTCTAGAATCTAACACAGAAAAATTCCTTAGGTTCAAAAGGTCATTAGCATATCCATTCATTCAGCATCAACAAAGTATCAGAACTGTGCTAGACTCTGTCTGGGTCATACAGAAATGAGCAAACCAGTGGATTTATTTATTTTTCCTCTTTTCCAGGGCAGCACCTGCAGCATAAGCAAACTCCTAGGTTAGGGGTTGAAATGCAGCTGCAGCTGCAGGCCTACACCACAGCCACAGCAACACGGGATCCAAGCTGCATCTGCAGCCTACACTGCAGCTCACAGCAATGCCAATCCTTAACCCAATGGGCGAGGCCAGGGGTTGAACCCACATCATCATGGTCACTAGTCAGGTTCTTAACCTGCTTGGCAATAACAGGAACTCCAAGGCAGTGAATGTTTACATAAGGGTAATAAGTGAGTGATTATATCACAGCTTTTTTTTTTTTTGTCTTGAGTATGGCCCTCTCTAGAGAGAGAAGGCATATGTGACTGGGGTATGGTGATGTGATGAGGCCTAAGTTTCTTTCCTTGAAGCACCAGGCTAGACGTAAGGGTTACCAGCACTGCCCCTTAAGAGCCGATCACACCAGATTCCATCTGGTTATTATCCACCCGTTTTGAATTTAAATTCAGCAACAACAATAACAAAAAGACTGGAAGGGGGTCCCCCCAAAACAGGCTGAGGAACTGTTCTACTAGAGGGAAACACGAAGATTTAATTGGCACTTTTGCCCACTTAGCTGCTCGGGGAGCGTGCAGCGCTATTTCTCGTTGAATTAAAAGGAAACAAGTCCCTCATTTTTCCACGGTTTGGCAAGAAAATTCTACGTAGCTGTGCCCCTGGGTTTAGCATGGATCTAAATGCCGGCGGGGGTACAGACCCCAATGTGTGAATGCTGTCCTTCAGAGCATGCACCCCGCTCAGCATTTGCAGTGGGCAGGGCACGGGCCTCCTCGACCAAACGCCCTCCAGGAGCCTCGGAAGCCGAGCCAGTTGGTTTACCAAGGGTGTGTGGCCTAGCCTGGGCCTCTTTTCTGCTGCAGGCTTCTTTCACATACCCTGCTTGACCCCAGGGTCTGAGGTGACTCAGTGGTGCCACTTCATACACAGCATGGAGAGTTTCAGCCAAGCATGTGGCCAGGCACAGCCCTGGGCATACGGAGAATTAAGAGAGAAAGCAGGGATGCCTCGGAGGAAGCCTGCCCCTTGACTGGAAACAGAAGCCATACAGTGTCTGGAAAGCCTAGCAGTTACCCTAGCCGGCCCAGTCCAGGAGCCACCCTGGCTCAGGTGTGAGCAGCCACTAAGACAGGCCGTGAAAGTCCCACAGAACAAGGTCCTTAGAACCTTTCCTAGGAGACCAAAAATAGGGGCTCAGTCAACACTGGCAACTGAATGGCTTCCCTTTGGCCAGCTTTAAAATGATAGTAGGAGAGGTCCTTGCCCCTGTGAGGCTTTGAATCATTGAGAGTTCTCCTTTCTTCTCCAAAAGAAAAAATAAAAGGCCAGCCTAGCAGCTTCTCCATAGGGCATAGGGTTCGCACATTACCCATGCCCCCCATCTCAGGACTCACCACCTGCGGTCTAAAATGGTCACCTTTCATTTGAACTGGAAGCAAACTGATCCAAACACTGTCAAGGTCTGTTTGTCTATTTGCTTCTTTGCTCTGGGGGAGTAGGTGGAGCTCAGGTATATACAGGAGCCGGCAACGCTGAGATCTATTCTCAGGAGTCCGGATCAGCAGCCTACACAGCAGAACATGGCGCCCATGGGTGACGAGTCTCACTGATAACCAACCAGGAGCCAAGGCAATAAGCTGGAGTGACAGATATGCTGCCACATGGTGGAGATGGACAAAGTCATGGGGGCAGGTGTGCAACTGATGAAAAGGGATGTCAAATGAGACCCAGGAACAATACAGCCAAACTTCAGAGCTCAAAGTTGACACAAACACTCCTTGGAGGGCAGAGGCAGCCACTAGCAGGCTTGAATGAAGAGGGCACGAGATTTGGCAAAAGAAAGAACTGGCTTGACTAAAACGGAGAAGCACTGGCACCCTCACTTCAGAAGGAAATAGAGCAACTGCAGCATGGCAAAAATAAGTTATTGCCTTCTCATCACCCTTTTTTTCTGGAAGGGCAGAGAGGTTAGAATACCTGGGGTCTAACTCTGACTCTGCCACGAACTAGCTCTGTGATATCGGACGAGTCACTTAAGCCACTCTGCCTACTTGATGGGATAATACTAACCAAGGTGAGGGAGCCCACACCACCTGGAAGAGTCTAGGTCAGTGTGTTGGGGGAACAGAGAGCTGGGCCAAGGGGCCTGAACGCTGGCATCTGGTTAAAGCTAGTCTCCAGCTGAGACCACTGCCTTGCTTGGGTAGCTCTGCCCTGCACCGCTCCCTGCCCCACCGCCCCCAAACAATCTGTCTCAGAATCTCCTTCCAGCGAATGGAACTTAACCAACTTTCAACAATACAACTGTAGAAAGCTCACATACACTCTTTTTCCCTGGAAAGGTCCACTTGGGCGTCTGTTTTATTAACCAGGCACTCTGGACAGTGAGGAGGGTCACTCATGAGTCTTCACTGCCTTCCATTGCCTTAAGGAGCCAGGGAAGAGATGCGAGAGCTAGATGGCCCGTCTCTCTAATTCTGCCCCTCAGCAGAGCAGGGCATTTTCACCTGGGTCGTGACAGGACTGTGTTACAGTGATTGGATTGTTTCTATGTCGATAAGTGACTCCACAGAAGGGCCCCTTTAGATGCCTCATTTTAGTTATTTGGAATCCTAGTCAATACATATTGGCTTGCTTCCTGCAAACGTGCAATTGTGTGTGAGGGCATCTGGCACCTGTCCTTTCCGGAGGAACACCGGTGTTTTACACAACTTTTGTCCAACTGCAGCCACGGGGCCCTGTTCCCCCCTTTAGGAAGAGGAAAGAAGCTGTATCTGCACCCACCTGAAAAATATCAAGTGATACACTTGCCTTTCCCCCATTTCTCAATCGTATGGGCAAAACTTGGTTATCAGGGAGAAGGTTCAGAGAACAAATATTTTCGCTAATAAGAATTCTGTTTTAAGTATGACTTTTTCAATTAGTGTGAGAAAACTCCAAGAGAAGCCCCCTCTCTTACATGGGCTGGGAAGGATTCAAAGCCAAGTTCCTGCCGTGCCTCTCCACCTCTGAGGTTTCCCACTCCGCACCTGCCACGGAGGACCCTTGGTCCCCCTTTCGCAGAGCCACACCACGGTAGGCGACCAGGGCCAGTCGCATTGTGTAAGATACTCTGGGATTCGTGGGGCTCACTGTTAACACCAGCCCATCGTGACCCTCGTGAAAACGCCCTCCTCTGCTCCGCTGAGGAGAAGAATTGCAGGGACAGGCCCAGGTGTCAACAGGGGCACCTCTAGTGCCACTGAGCTCACAGAACTCTTTCCTGGCTCCTTAAGGCAATGGAAGGCAGGGGAGACTCGTGTGAACGACCAGCTCCCCGACTGGGGGGCCTGGTTCAATAAAATAGAACCCGAAGTTGACTTGGAGAAGAAAAATAGAGCACAGTAACTTTCTAAAATTGCGGGGCTCCCAGCGGATTGTCTTGGCCTCGGTTCTCTGGAAGCAGATCCTGAGACAGGGATTCCTTGGGGGAGAACAGGAGAGGCTGGGAGTCGGGTGGGAGCCACCCAAGCCAGGTTCTGCTCGCAGCAGGAGCCTAGCTTTCCAGGGATCCCACGAAGTGCTCTGGGGCACAAATGGCATCACGGGGTTGGTCTCCCCTTGAGGCAAAGGTGTTCAAGCCATCAGGGGCTGTGGGCTGCCCCCAGGGGTGAGACGGCAAAACCCCTTAGTCAAGAGGCCTCCTTCAACAGAGAAGGGGGCGAGCGAGAACCTTAATAACCAGTCCTCCCAGCAGGGAAGGGAGAGGTAAGCGCGACTGGTGAAGGGCATGCGACCAGGGCCCCAACGCTGTCCACCACGCCGGCTGAACATCAGATACCCTCTAAGCAAAGCTTCTGGCCCCAGGCCAGCCGGCTTCCTGGGGACCCGTGCAGCCTCACCCCCCCCCACTCACCCCTTGGCTCACTCTAGCTGCGGGGGCCACCGCGAGGGCCCTCGAACGTACTCTCATTGTAAGCTCTCTGCACCACTCTTCCCTCTGTCGGAGGGAGCTCTCTTTGTGTAGCTGACGGCTTCTCAAAGCAGCCTCCTCAAGCCCTGCCCCCCCCAAGCACCCCCTCACTTTATTTTTCTCCACAGAATTTATCACTATCAGATAGACAATGTTTTATTTGTATTTATTGTCTCCCCCCCCTTGAATATCAGATCCAACAAAACAGGAATTTTTTCTTTTTTTTTTTTTTTTAATTCACTGCTGTAGTGCCAATGCATAGAACAATGCCTGGCTCGCTAAATATTTGTTGAATAAGTGAATGAACAGCTCCTTAATTTTAATGCCCTCTCCCCTCAGCTTGAGCTAACTGGAATCTATTTCCAGTGTTCACATTTTTTCCCCTCTATTTCATCGACTCCATTTCCAGAGCATTAGGTTTCCTTAAAAAAATAACAAAAACAAAAACATTTATAGCAATGGTCTTGTTTATTCCCACTTCATATTTTCAAATGTTCGCCAAATCAACTGCAGTCATCATGCCCACATTGGTTTTGAGGCAGGTTTGTTTTGAAAGTGAAAATGCTTAAAGCACCCAATTCTGCCAGTCATGAGGGACAAGATACTGCAAGAAAGAAGCCATTGACACTGACCCAGCAGACAAAAAACCAAAATGAATAAAGGTGTGTTTTATGTCCTAAAACATTCCCAAGCCCTTACCCCAAGAAGCTGCATCTGAATAGAAATCTCTGTTGCTTCCATCAACTAAAGCTACCCAGGTAAGCTGCTTATTTCAGGAAACCTACAAAATACTATGTGCTATTTTTTTATGCCCTTTCTAAGGTAGACAATACACTGTTTGAGAACACAATCAATACGGAGTAAATGAGTTTGGGGGGATCTGGAATGAAAAGGGAATCTCAGCATATCAGAGTACACCAGCAGACATAGTCCATATTTTGAAAAGTCAAATATGTTACTAACTGGTTCATTTCACAGGGCTCACAAAAACGAGAGTGCAAGGCGTGATACGCTTCTGAGCAATGGCTACACATTCTCCCACGTCCGAAGGCACAGATGCCCGGCAGTGGCTCCCAAACTCTTCCGCGCCACCCGAGCTTGGGCTGTCTCAGCCTTCACTGCCTCAGCGGTAACACGTGAAGGACCTCACGCGGGTTGGTGGGGGGATCCCAGGACATCGTGAATATGAGAGAACGTCATAAACCAAGATACACACATAAGATTTAGGGTGAATTTAGCCTTTAAATTCAGCTTGTCCAAGGGCAGTGTTTTGCAGCTTTAATCATTTGGGGAAAAACACAGTATAGGGTAGAAAGGTTATTTGCTACAAGCACAAGGATGGAAATTAGGAAATCGGGATTCAGTGAGCGCTTGACATCTGAAATTAGCAGAGTGGCCAGGTCCAGTCTTGGGCCTTTTCACCTGGTAACCAACTATGACTACATGTCCCGCCAAAAAGAGCAATCTTCGCCCTTTGTCCTGGGGTGTCCCCTTGTCCCTGGCTAGTGTCTGGGACTCCATTCTAGTCTGCTAGATGGCTCCAGGGTAGCAGGTTGCCAGCCCTCAACGCCTAACCAGGCCAGCTCAGCAATGCTGCGCAACCTGGCGGAGCCCTGGCACCCGCATCTGTGAAACAGGCAAGTGAGCCTGAGGGCAAACGTCAGGCACAGGGTGGTCGCTAGGATGACACACATGACAGGTGTAAACATCCAGCCAACAGACGTAACTCAGAAAGGGGCAGTCACGCAGATGAGCTGTGGCCTTCTGCTTTACCCGTTACCCTCCCAGGTACCCACGTCCTCAATGAACGTTAAGGAGGCTTTCAGCAGCTTTGAGAACCAAAGGTAAAGCACCTCATCCAGCCAAGTCATCGCGGGTGTGACTGACAAAGGCTCTTTCTTCTTGAGCCACAACGTGACAATGTGGCAAGAGCATTGGCCTTGGCTTCAAGTTTCAGCCTGACATCTTACCAGCAGCTGTGATCTAGGCTAAGTCACTCTACTTCCCCACTAGAAAGTAAGTTCATGCAGGGCAGAGACCATATCTAAACCTTTATCCAGGAGTCCCCTGGTGGCCTAGCAAGTTAAGGATATGGTGTGGTCACTGATGTGGTTCAGGTTCAATCCATGGCTGGGAACTTCAGCATGTCACGGGTGTGGCCAACAAAAAATTGTTTATCCAGAACTGTGAAATTAATTAAAGACATGACTATGTCTGAGTCTCAAGTGCCTTCTGCGTTCAAAGGGATGATTAACAGTAGCGCCTCTCAAGGTGGTTTGGAGAAGAGGCAGTGGCTTTTGCAGTGACCTCTCCCTTCCCGTTCCTACCACTTCTTCCATTCAACTATAACGGCCTTTTTATTTAATTGTTTTCTTTTTAGGGCTGCACCTGTGGCATATGGAAGTTCCTGGGCTAGGGCTCGAATGGGAGCCACAGCTCCTGGTCTACACCACAGCCACAGCAATGCCAGATCTGAGCCGCGACTGCGATCTACACCATAGCTCCAGGTAACGCCAGATCCTTAACCCACTGAGCAAGGCCAGGGATCAAACCGTCATCCTCACGGATACTAGTCGGATTCTTAACCCTTTCTCGTGACTCTTCATAGCGCCCCCCCCCCGCGCAATTATAGCTCTTCCCATAAGTCCTCCATGGAACTCAAATTATATTATATTTGTAACATGATTTCATTCTTCCTGTTAGACTACAAATACCAGCAGGGCAGGGCTCCCTGTCTTTCTTGCAAACCGCTAGATTTCCTTGGCCAATTGTTCACCTACACACACAGCGTATTAAATGGTTGGGGATGAATGAGTGAATGGCTGAGTAAATGAATGAAGAAAATGCAGTGGAAATAATTCCTGACACTTTTGCAGGAGCTACCAGTTGTTAGTTTAGGCCCTCTGCCATGTGCGCCATCATTCCATTCCAATGCCTTTACACGGCTTACGATGTAAGAGAAAAACATGCTATAGTAAATTCCCAGAGACTAAAGCTGAGACCGCCAGAACACAACCTTTGCGGGCATCCATGTACCTCACTGTGATCACACGGGAGCCTTCCCGTCCTTGGAACTGAACAATCTCTTCTGCCCCTAGCATTCGACCCCTCTGGCTCCCATTTGTCCAGCTTGCCTGGAACCCAGTTGAGTGTTCTACTGTTCGGATACCCTAAGACCTAGGTGCAGAAGGGCCTCGGATGGGGAGGTGCGTTCCAGACTCCACAAGGCTGACGGCTGATATTTCAAGCTTCTTTTGGCGGGGCAAGGATGGTGGGGAATGGAAAGAGGGAGGCAAAGGGAAGAGGGTTCTTTTCTGCTCGCTCCCCCAAGCAGGGCCCTTCTGTCCTTCCCCATCCTTCCGCCTGCTTGCAGTACTGGGTGTGCGGGGAAAGCAGAACTTCTTGTGCTACTGCTTAAGCTGGGAGTTACCGCCCTTAGACAATGCTCCCACTCAAGCTCTGTGACCTTCCCGGGATTTCACTGTTATTATTGCTCCTATGTTCCGAACGAAGAAGGTCTATGACCGATCGTTCCCCTGGCAGCCGCCCCATGAATGCCACCAATCTTCTGACATTTTTGTCCACAAGCAGTGCTTTGTGTGATATAAATGTGACACATAGCACTGTAATTGATTTTTGCTGTCCACCATGGGCATTAAAATCACTCATCCAACTAATATTTATCAAGCGTCACTCATCAGCCTCAGCACCATTCGCAGCACTGGGAATACAGCAGTGGACAAGACAGACACAGCGTGGCAGGAATGAGAGTGGGGGCAGAGAGAAAGAGGCATGTTCCAGAACATCGTATGCTGTCAGAGAGGAAATTAAGGATGAGTGGGGGTACGGAAGAAGGCTGATTAATCCCAGATGGAGGTACAAGTAGAAAGAAAACACTTTCTCAAGAGTTCCCCTTGTGGTTCAGCGGTAACGAACCCGACTAGTATCCATGAGGATGTGGGTTTAATCCCTGACCTCACTCAGTGGGTTAAGGATCTGGCATTGCCGTGAGCTGTGGTGTAGGTCACAGATGCTGCTTGGACCTGGCACTGATGTGGCTGTGGCACAGGCCAGCAGCTGTATCACCGACTCAATCTCTAGCCTATGAACTTCTATATGCCTAAGGTGTGATCCCAAAAAGAAAAAGAAAAAAAGAAAAAAGAAAACACTTTTTCTGCAGCACACAGATGAGAATGGACAAATCCAAATAGGTCAACATAAAAGACTTAGTGTTCCACTTGCAAAATGTTCACTCAACCAGGAGATGTTCTTCACGTGCCTGCTCTATGGCGAGCACACTGCTCTGCTCTGGGGATGCAAAGGGAAACCAGGCGAACGTGGTCCCCGCCCTTCGAAGGGAATTTTGACCACATGGTCTCAAAGGCGGCTCGCAGCAAGAATGTTTGATCCCTTTTACTCCCAACAGTATAAAAATCCTCTGATTGGATGCCACCATGACACACCCTAAGGTTGACAACAGGCAGTCTGTCCACATGAGACGGGCATCTCCTTAGAATGCAACAAAAAGAAACCCATCAGGTCTCCCTGTTAACCTAGAGAAGACAACACACGTGGCTTTCAGCACACATCCCACAGCCCGGCTCTCTTCAACAGGCCCACTCGGGAAATGACAAATACCTCAAAGCAGCAGGCATGGAGGGCTTCGTGAAAAACCATTCTCATTCATATCACGGAGGCTGGAATCCTAGCTTATAATTATATACGAAGGCAAGGACAGAGGAAAATCTGCCATGGTGGTAACGCCAAAAATGGGGCTTCAGGGCCTCAGAGGGGAGGAGGAAACCCACATGTTGTAATCCAACCTCTACCTTTTGAAGTTATTCTATATGGATACTTCAGCACAGTGAGGGTTTAAGAAATCTACAAATAATTTGATAGTGCTTGTTATGGCTCAAACCCTGTGCCAAGTGGAACATGAGACAGTGATAGGGTTTCTCTTTCACTGAGACACATGGACCACAAGTGTCAGTATCAAAACCATTGTTCTCCAATTTGTTATCCAGTCATGCACACTAACAACAGCAA
The DNA here is from genome assembly GCF_054392235.1 of Sus scrofa. Lineage (NCBI taxonomy): Eukaryota > Metazoa > Chordata > Mammalia > Artiodactyla > Suidae > Sus > Sus scrofa. The sequence continues at coordinate 123,899,157 of NC_139401.1, forward strand.
TGATACCAATAGAAACCTATGAAACATTCACTTTGCTATTATTATTCCCGTTTAATAGATGAGAAAATTTTAAGGCACAGAGAGATTAAGTAACTAAAGCAAATTGTAGCTTTTTTTTTTCCTTCTCAGTTACACAGTCTACTATTGCAATATATCATCCCAGGAATGTTTTTAGTACACTTCCCATGTTTCAAACTAGGATATGTCGTGCTGGCTTTTATTGAACTTCAGTAGCCTCTCAATTATTAAGAAATCAAGCAACAAACAACTATTTAGGAGCAAAGAGGTACCTGGCTCTGTGCTAACAGGTGTGACTTGGTCTGCTTGCACTGCTGTAACAAAATACACCAGACTGGACAGCTTAAAAATAGAAATTTACTTCTTAATGTTCTATAAGCAGGAAAATGCAAGAGAAGGGTAACTTTTTGAGAAGTCACTCCATATTGTTTGCCATAATGGCTGTACCAATTTCCATTCCCACTATAAGGGTTTCTTTTTCTCCACATCCTTGCAAACACCTTTGCCTTTTTGAAATTAGCCACCCTCACAGGAGTAGTGTTATCTCATGGTGGTTTTTATTTGCATTTTGCTGACGATTAGTGATGTTGAACATCTCTCTGTACCTGTTGGCCATTTGTACGTTATCTTTGGGAAAACGTCTATTCAGGACCTTTGCTTATTTTTAACCTGGGTTTTCTGCTATCAAATTGTAAAAGTTTCTCAAATTTTTGGTTTATCGATCCCTTACCAGATACATGGCCTGCAAATGTTTTTCTCTAGGAGTTTTATCATTTTGGGTCTTATTATTTAGAGTTGTTTTCTAGTATGGTATAAGATAGGATCTTACTATCTATAGATTATTTATATCTGTGTTTTGGTATAGAGTAAGGTAATGGGCAAATTTCATTCTTTTAAAGGTGGATAAACAGTTTTCCCAGAATTGTTTTTTTAAGAGACTGTATTTTCCCCTTTATATATATGTGGCCACCCTCTAACAAAAACCAGTTGACCATATATGCATAGGTTTATTTCTGGGCTAGTATCTGCTCCAATAATTTATGTGTAAGTTTTTAATGCCATTACCATACTATTTTGATTACTATAGCATTATAATATACTTTGAAATCAGAAAGTTTGCTGCCTCCAGCTTTGCTGTTCTTACTCGCAATTTTGGTTGCATGTGATCTTTAGGATTGTTTTTCCTATTACTGCGTAAAAAATATTTTGATAGGGATTGCACTAAATCTAGAAATCACTTTGGGTAGAACAGTCATTTTAACAATATTAATCCTTCCAATCCATGAAAACAAGATGTCTTTACACTTGTGTATGTCTCCTATTTATTTCATAAATTAATGTTTTCACTATACAGACCTTTCACTTTCTTGGTTATATTTATTCCTATTTTATTATTTTTCTTCTAAGTATTTTTATTTCTTTTTCAGATATTTTGTTGCTAGTACATAGAAACACTATAGATTTTTATATGTTAATTTTATATCATGACAATTTCCTGAATTTCTTTATAAGTGCTGGTTTTTAATGGAGTCTTTAGGATTTTCTATATATAAGATCATAGGAGTTCCCGTCGTGGCGCAGTGGTTAATGAATCCGACTAGGAACCATGAGGTTGCGGGTTCGGTCCCTGCCCTTGCTCAGTGGGTTAACGATCCGGCGTTGCCGTGAGCTGTGGTGTAGGTTGCAGACACGGCTCGGATCCCGTGTTGCTGTGGCTCTGGCGTAGGCCGGTGGCTACAGCTCCGATTCAACTCCTAGCCTGGAAACCTCCACATGCCGTGGGAGCGGCCCAAGAAATAGCAACAACAACAACAACAAAGACAAAAGACCAAAAAAAAAAAAAAAAAAAAAAAAAAAAAAGATCATGTCACCTGCAAAAGGAGACAGTTTTACATCTTCCCTTTCTGATTTGGATTCCTTTTATTTCTTTTTCTTGACTAACTGTTCTGGCTACACTCTCCATTACTATGTTGAATAGAAGTGCAACGACTGGCAAACTTTTGGTAAACTTGTCTTGTTCCTGATCTTGGAGGAAAACCTTACAGCTTTTCACTGTGAGTATGATGTTAGCTGTGAGCCTGTCATATATGAGCTTTATTATATTGAAGTACATTTTTTCTATAAGTAAATTGTTAACAGTTTTTATCATGAAAGGAAGCGGAATTTTGTCAAATGCTCTTTCTGGATCTGCTGCGATTATCATGTGATTTTTCTTCTTCATTTGGTTAATGTGGTGTATCACATTGATTGATTTGCATATGTTAAACTATTCTTGCCTACCAGGAAAAATCCCACTTAATTATACTGTATGATTCTTTTCATGTGCTGTTAAATTTGTTTTGTTAATATTTTGTGGATGATTCGTTCACTGATTTCCACCAGAGATATTTGCTTGTAATTTTTTTTACACTGTCCTATCTGGCTTTAGTATTAGATTAATGGTGGCTTTCTAACTTGAGTTTGGAAGTGTTCCACACATGTAAATTTTGTCAAGACTTTCAGAAGAATCTGTATTAATTCTTCTAAAATAATTGTTAGAATTCATCAGTGAAGCCATCTTTCCCTAGTTCATTTTTTGGTTGGGAGATTTTGGTTTTTGATTTTTATCTCCTTACTAAGATTTTCTCTTTCTTCATGATTCAATATCAATTGAATATATGCTTCTCAGAATTTATCCATTTCTTTTAAGTAAACCAAGTTGTTGGCATACAATCATTCATCACAGTTGCTTATGATCCTTTGTATTTCTGTGGCATGAATTGTCTCCCTTTTCACTGCTGATTTTGAGTCATTTCTCTTATACTTAGGTTTGTCGATTTTGTTTGTCTCATCAAAAAATGAATTCGTAGTAATGCTGCTCTACTCTGTTGCCTTTTGGTCATCTCCGTTTCATTTATTTCTGCTCTGATTTTTGTTATTTACTTCCTTCTACTAACTTTGAGCTTAGTTTGTTCTTGTTTTCTAGTTCCTATACATGGTATAGTCCCCAATAGAATGAAAGGACTGATGTGCGTTTGAGGTTGGTTCCCTTGTAGTCCCCTTAGCTTCTGAATTCTATTTACTGTGGCATAGGAGCACATTAGTAATTTTACATTTTGATTTCGAAGAATCTTCTTCAAGGTCCTTCTGACTAATCCTCAGACTCGGTATTCATTGGGGAAAAAAAATCAAGAAGAAAAATAGCATCTGAGCTACTTCACCTTACATGAGCCTAATGTTCACAGCACAAGTCAAAAAGGTACCTGATTATGAAGACCATACTATTATTATTAAGGAGATAGTGGCAGTTTCAAAAACAATTAGACTCTAACTCCCTTTATCAAAAGAAGGGAGGAAAGCACATGCTGTGACACACTGTCTACACCATGTTTACAAAGTAAACAAAGTTTACTAATTCTCTAGTGTACCAGTTCCTGTTATTTGCAGCAACTCATTCCAATTTTCCTGGGAATGTGTATAACAATACTATGTACATGTGCAATCAATGTTTTTTCAACGTAGTCTGTAATGATGGTTCACATTTTAAAGCTAAGTCTCCAAATGGAATTAGTATGGCCTCGGTGGGTTTGAATTTATGGAATACTTTCAGTGGCATCCTATTTACTGAAAAACCAAGTTCTTCCTGCCAAAATGACCCCATAAGTATATTGCTGCATCTGTGCTGTATTCACAAATAGCACTAGATAGATTTAATTCAGCAATTCCATGAGGGTTACAAACAATAAATAACTCATGGGGATAAAATGCAAGTGGTAGAGTCAGAAAAAAAATTAAACAAAGGAGTGGCATTCATTTGCAAAGATTCCTGATGCCGTACTGAAACTTTCTGACCAATTCAATTTATTTGATATTCATGAAATGTAAATTAAAGTAAATAAAGCCCACATAAACACTATGATCCAAGTATACTCCATTCTAACCACCTTTCCGTTGGGAATGACATGCTTTAGATCAGTATGAGACTGGTAATAGAATGTACCCAAGAAGGAAAAGCAAGCACTAACAAATCTCCTTCTTCGATAATGCTGTCCTGATATAAGCTAGGGGACACAGAGCTGATCATATTATGTTAAATGAAATCTATCATACCCATCCCACCTCAAATTACTCATGTGTAACTGGAAAGGACTTTTCATCCTTCCCTGTCTATAGTCTGTACCACAGATATATTTAAATTAATTTATTTCTGCTCATTACACTTTCACTGTGAAAAATGTGGAAATTAGGAAAAGCATAAAGGACCAAAAAACTACACACGAGTCCACCAATTAGAGATTGTCAACATCTTGGCATAGTTTTAACAGTTCTTTGCTCTACATATTGTTAAATTTCCCCTATATGATTAAGAGACAAGACTTTATATCTCAGTTTTTTCACTTAACACTATACAATATGATAAGAATTATCCCCGTTATTAAAATTCATCATATGCTTAAATTTTAAAGGATCACAAAATATACTATCAAACTATCTTCTAATGAAGACATTTAGGTTGTTCCCATTGTTGTTATAATGAATAAGGCAGCCAGGAACATCTAAATCAGATAGACAAAATGAAGATAAATGGCAATAATTTGTCTTCATTTTTGTTCTAGATGTAGAATTACAATGTCAAAGAATACCTGCATTTTTAAGGCTGTAGATACATCTGGTGAACATGATGTCTAGAATGTCTAAGTGTTTGTTGTCAACTGCAGTGTACTTGAATGTGGCTTATGTAATTCTATTCAAAAATGTGTATCATCAATACAATTCAGATAAATGAAATCACCTTTTCCCTATATGATAAATATAAAATAGATGTTTTATTCATTTAAATTCTCTCAATTACTGGAAAAGGAAATACTCATCGATTATGGCTCTTTGTAGATTTTATTTTGTAAACTGACTCCTTAAGACATTTGAGCTGGAGTCTTTTTTTTTTTCTTTTTCTTTTTTTTCTTTTTGCCTTTTCTAGGACCGCTCCCATGGCATATGGAGGTTCCCAGGCTAGGGGTCTAATCGGAGCTGTAGCCGCCAACCTACACCACAGCCACAACGTGGGATCCGAGCCACGTCTGCGATCTACACCACAGCTCATGGCAACGCCAGATCCTTAACCCACTGAGCAAGGGCAGGGACCGAACCCGCAACCTCATGTTTCCTAGTTGGATTCGTAAACCACTGTGCCATGACAGGAACTCCGGAAGCCTGTATTTAAATACAATTTTCAATGTTGGGACTGTGAGGCCAATTAGAATCCTCACTCCCACCCCACGTGCAGCAAAGCACACAGCCCAGGCTGTACACGGCACGCCCATCCCATGGAGCAGCCTTCCAGAACGGGGAATCCCAACTTTTCATCCTCTTCCTAAGTGCAAAAATGCAGTGATATCGGCATAAATCTCTCCATTTCTGGAAATATGATTGCCAACTGGAAAGCTTGGTGAGCTTTCATGATCAACTGATGTTTTGGAGTCGACAAACAATAAATGCTGGAGTGGGTGCCGAGAAAAGGGAACCCTCCTACGCTGTTGGTAGGAATGTAAATTGGTGTCACCACTAGGAAGAACAGTGCAGTTTTAGCAAAAAAAAAAAAAAAACCACCAAAAAACAAATATAGAACTACCTTATGATCCAGGAATCCTACTCCAGGGCATCTATTTGGAGAAAACCTTAATTCAAAAAGATACATGCATCCCAATGTTCATTGCAGCACTGTTTATAATTGCCAGGACATGGAAGCAACCTAAATGTCCATCAACAGAGGAATACATGAAGAAGATGTGCTACGTACACAAACACACACACACACACAAAGCAGTATTATTCAGCCACGAAAAAGAATGCAATAATGCTATCTGTAGGAACATGGATGGACATAAAAATTATCATACTGAGTGAAGTAACTCAGACAGAGAAAGACAAATACCACGTGATATCACTTACATGTGGACTTTAATAAAACTGCTACAAAAGAATTAATGAAACAGAAACAAACTCACAGATTCAAAACTGATCTTATGATTTCCATAGGTGAAACCTTTGGCGGAGGGAGGAATTGGAAGGGTAGGATAATATACACATTACTGTGTAAAATAGATGATTAATGAGACACTACTGTACAACACAGGCAAATCTACTCAATAGTTTATAATAACCTATATGTTCTAATAGTTTATAATAACCTATATTAGCTTACAATAACCTGTATGTTGTAATGTTATATGTATAACTATGATTCACCCGCAGCTAACACGACATTGTAAGTCAACTATACTCCAATATAATTAAAAAATTATGTTTTTGTCCCAAGTGTCACATTCCCAAAGAAAAACCCTATATCTTCAAACAGAAAGATGCCAGAGTTAGAAGATTCCTAGTATCTACACAGTAGGTCAAGACAAGAATGAGCTGGCTGTCCTTCACCTTGGATTTCGCCAAAGAAAAAACTTGCATTTACCCCCAAAGCCTATTTTTAGCCTTCCTTAGGTAACTGAGACGTGAGTAACTAACTGTCAGAGCGCCAGGAAATGGGCTGCAATTAGAAGCATGAAACAGAGAGCCAGGCCAGCTCCCTAAGCGAGGTCACGCACTCTCCATTGGAAAAGTGGAAATAACGCAATTACGCATATGTACAAAGGTGTCCCTGCCGTCGTGTGCGGGTATATGTGCACGTGCCTGGGTTCATAATCCTGCAAGGTGCTACTTTTTTAGAGAAAGAAAATGGGAGAAGAGAAGAGGAGTAGAAGAAGAAGAGTAAGAACTTACACTGTATAGAAGATCACAGGTCCTATCAGGCCTGGAAAACGGCAAGGTTCTATTCATTCATGAGTCAAAATCACCTTAACACCTTATACATCTGTCAGCATTTACGGCTCCTACTGGGTGTCCAGCTCCATTCTAAGTTCCCCAAACCAATCATGTTATTGACTTCTGTCCCAAGCTCCACTAACTCAGGGATCCACAGAGATCAAGTCCTAACTCCTTCCCAACGTGTCCTTAGGCAACACCTCCATCCTCAGCCTCTATCCCGCAGCCACGGCAAAACTTGAACCAAGGCTATATATTCCTCACCTTTCTTGCTCCTGCCAATCCTCACCATGGGGTAACTCAGTAAAAAAAAACAAAAAAACAAAAAAACAAAAAAAAAACATTTTTTTCTCTTCCCCACACCCTGAATTCCAATCCAGCAGCAGGTCCTAAGGATTCTACCTCAAAAATGGGTCCCAAATCTGACCACTCTCACTATCCTCATTCCACCACTGAGCCCAAGCTACTGTCGCACACCTCTGCCAGACTCCTACAGTAGAGTCCTAATTTATCTCCAAATTTGGGCTTTTCCAATTAATTATCTCAATAATCTCTAGGGAAATCCTTTACAAACCAAATTGACTGTGTAGCTTCAGTGCTTAAAGCATGTCAAGGGCTTCTCACGTTGCTTAGAAGAAAATTCAAGCCTCGCAGCATGCCATACAAAGCCCTAGGTGACGCGGCCCCTGCCCGCCTTCCTGGCTTCATCTCCTCTGACTTTCCCTGGAGTTCAAGGCTCTTTTCTGCCTTTTGACATTATCAACTACTTCCTGACTTGGAGGCTTTGCTCCTCCACTGCCTTCTGCTCAGAACACTCTTCCTTCACTTCTTGGCTTGGCCAGCCAATGCTCAGCATGGGGGACTCAGTACCGCCTCAGACTCCCATGGCGAAAGAAACTTTCTCCCATCTACTTGTCACCTGTTCACCTGCCATGTTATCCTCAGAGCATTTATGACTTTATGATAGTAGATCTATATTGGATTATATGTTGGCTTCATATTTTCTTGCTTTGGCACATAATCTCCACATGAACAGGCACACGGACGGCTTGTGCACTGCTGTATCCCCATCACATCATCTGGCACATGATCAGTGAGACTGTACAGAAGAACAGTGTAGATTTCATTCGAATTTTTCTTGTTTAGTTGCTAATTCCTCTTTGCTCCCAAATTTCAGGATTTAGCATCTGGACAGATATAGCTGATTAAATACGACAGAGAGGGTGGGGCTATTTGTTGGAATCTTACCCTGGACTGGAACTTCTGCCCCAAGAACAGATCCAAAGCCCAGTGGCCATCGAACCCTTCTCTGCTGTACAAGCATCACTAGGAACCTTGCATAGGAAATCGAGGAACTCTGCGTGCTGGAGGCAGAGATGCCTGTGCAATGAGCTTGGGCAGAAGGTACACGTTCCTACTCATTTTGCAGCTTTAACGTGTTCTCTTCATGCTCCTGGAATTCCCCTCCTTGACAGGAGCCATCAGTATGCTCTTCTCCCGAAAAAAGGGCCCAGGACTCTCTTGGGAATCTCCCAGCCTTTGAATAAACAGTGTTTGCTCTCTCCCTTCCATGCCTCACCTCCATGGCAAACCCTTAAAGACCCTGCCACATCCAGCATAAGTATAGCTGCTTGTGAAATACACGTGACTCCCTTTCCTGCCTCAGGCGCCCACCCTCTCTTGAACAGGTAAATTAGGAATTACAAAGCAATCTGATGGCTTCCCTACTAAGTATAAGTTCCCTGAGGTCAGGGACTGGGTTTTTTACATTTACACAGGGTACTGGGTTCATTCAATCATTCATTCATTCAATCTCTCTCAAGACATTACTGAGCGCTTACCATCAGGAAAAACATCCAAGGTCAGTGTTTGTCCTCCCACAACACGCAGGACAACTGAGAGTGACCTCATGGCTACCATCCTTACTCCAGATGAATTTCCTGATAGTTTCAAGGTGTCAGTAATCATGAAAATGAAATGCTTGATCCCTTGCAGATCCATGCAATTCTGAAGAATTAGTAAACTAGAAGCTGTCTGAGAAAAGAAACCCAGACTGCAGAACAGAGAGGAAAACAGATGTAAATGATGAAGACGAGGTTAGCAGACTCAGAAGGCAAAAGGAGGAACGCCAACCAAAGTCTACCAGGATGTTCCAAAGGAGATAACAGTGAGAAGGGGGAGAGATGGAAATTGTTGAGGATATCACGGCAATCATTTCCAAGAATTGCAGAAAGACAGGAATCCTCAGGTTGAAATAACATGCTAAGTTCCAGAAAGGATACACAAGAACAAATCTATACCTGGACACGCTGTAGTGAGACTGTGGGGGCTGGAAGAAAAATCAAAATATTTAATCAAAAATAGACTTGTGGTTGCTAAGGGATACGGGGAGGGAGTGGGATGTATGGGAGCTTCCGGTTAATAGATACAGACGATTGCCTTCGGAACGGATCAGCCATGAGACCCTGCCTGCTGTGTAGCACTGGGAACTATGTCTAGTCCCTTATGATGGAGCATGATAATGGGAGAAAAAAGAATGTATACATGTATGTGTGACTGGGTCACCTTGCTGAATGGTAGAAAATTGACAGAACACTGTAAACCAGCTATACTGGAAAAAATAAATAAAAATCATTACACACAAAAAAATTTTGTTAAGTGACTGGAGAAAAACAAAAGAAAGACAATCAGATTGACAACAGACTTCTCAACAGCAAGACATAGCACACACTTTGAAAGAGCTAGAGCTGGCGGTGGGGACTCAAACTTCTCTACCCAGGAGACCAAGATCTTCTTCAAAGAAAAACAGTTTCTGGCTTAGAGAACATCAGTAAAAGGATATTGAATAGTCTGAAAAGAAGGCAACTGAATCCAAATGAAAGGAGTAGGGTAGTTCCTGCTTTGGTGCAGTGGGGTAAGAATCCAACTGCAGCAGCTCAGGAGACTGTGGAGGCACGGGTTCAATCCCCAGCCCAGGATGCAGCATTGCTCCAGCTGCAGCACAGGTCTCAGCTGCGGCTAGGATTCAATCCCTGGCTCCAGAACTAACATGTGCCATGGTTGTGGCCATAAAATTTAAAATTAAAAAAAAAAGGGAAAGAAATAGAACATAAGAGAAAAACAACAAGCAAAGAAGTCACTAATGCATCTAAATAAACACTACCTGTAAATAATAAAGGAAAATAATGGCTAATGGAGGGAGTGTGAAAACAAGGTGGTTGTAAATACTAGAAGATTGGAGTTCCCTGGTGGCTCAGCAGGTTAAGGATCTGGTGTTGTCACTGCTGAGGTGCGGATCACTGCAGGGGCGCGGTTTTGATCCATGGCCCAGGATCTTCTGCATTCCGAGGGCTCGGCCGAAAAAAGAATTTTTTTGAAATTAAATACCAGTAGGCAGTCATTCGGCACATGGTAACTGGGAGATCAACGATAAAACATTCTAGGTTCCTTACAGCCCTTGGGAGGGAAGTAGAGAAAGGGAACCATTTGAAATTTGTAAAGCTCATCAGGCTTCTCTTAACATTCCATAAAAACCCACAAAAATAACAGAAACAAACTCTAAGGGAGGTTTGATCTGGGTTCTGAGAGTTTCCTTAGACTGGGGAGTCGGAAATCTACTTTCCCAGATGTGTTGATGTCACCCAACTATCGGAGCCCGCAAGCTGCAGGTTCCCCAACATCAGGAACTTCTGTTAGGCGGCTAGGGCAAGGCACGAGGTAGTCGTTATTTCGATGGTTCAACCTTGCGGTAAATGTCACGCCTTTGGGTTTGGTTTTTTGTTTGTTTGTTTGTTTTTCCCCTTTTTTCTTTTTCTGCCCACACCTGCAGCATATGGAGGTTCCCAGGCTAGGGGTCAAATCGGAGCTGTAGGCACTGGCTACACCACAGCCACAGCAATGCCGGATCCAAGCCACGTCTGCAACCTACACCACAGCTCGGGGAAACACCGGATCCTTAACGCAGTGAGCAAGGCCAGGGATCGAACCTGGATGCTAGTCGGGTTCTTAACCCACTGAGCCACAACAGGAACTCCAAGCAGCTATTTTGTGTTAGAAGCACAAATGTTCTTAATGCGCATGTCAGCTGGAAAACCATCAGCAACTGGCCTTCCTTTCACAGACACGCTCACAATCTCATTTTAACTAATCATTTCAACCGCCTATCCATCAACTTTTACCTGTGTTCAAGGAAAGAGACAAATGTGAACAGGAATGCTATCTCCTCCCCATCTTTCTGTCGGTGCAGTCACAAGCAGGAAGCTTGAAGAAGCAGCATAGAAAATTATAGTGATTAAAACCCTGCCTAAGAAACAGCGTGGTAGAAATATTTAAATACCACACATACATTTATTTAGGCAATGGCTTTTGGAAATCTATTAGGGAATTCTGGATGTATCTGATAACAGCCTCTGCATTTAAAGCAAAACTTAGATTGTTCGCAGCATAACCTAAATGCTTAAATAAAGCCATAAAATCATTTATAGGTGTTTCCTAGGGACCTATTACATTTGACTAAAAGTTCTTGGTTTAAAGAAATATATTAAATTAAATATCAAAAGAATCAAAAGACAAAAAATGTTGAGTCTTATTCAGACAAAAGCAGCACGTAAGGATGAATCTAAAGAAGTGGATGAGAAAGAGTCATCTTCTCATTACCTGTTACAGTGAGAAAAGGGCTGAAATGAAGAACAGACTCGCAGAAGCTGAGATACGCACTGGTTTCTGGGAAGGGTGAAAAGAAAAGAGACAAAAAAAAAAAAAAGAAAGAAAGAAAAAGAAAAAGATCTAGATCCCAATGCAACAAGAACTTCCTGTCCCTACCACTTTAAAACCAGCTTAACAATTAAAACCAGGGGGAAAATAATACTAGCTACCAAGCACTAGTATCGCTTTTCCCTTGCTTAGAAGCTTCTGGGACATCCATAAAATTGGCTCGCCAGATTCCATAACTGAATATGCCAACAGTCAAATGTTAAGGTTGATATGCTGCTGGAAAATGTTATTGTAGAACAGAAGACAAGAAAAATGACAAGGCAAAAAAAAATTAAAATGGCAAAAAGAAGAGGGACCCATAAAATCTACGCCTTCATTGGAAAAGCAATCAACCTAGTCTAGGGAGGCCATTTGTCTTGGGGGGGTGAGTTCCACGGGGTAGAACCCAGCACCCACAGCTGTACAGGAGCCCTTGGCAAGTTCCTGGCTGTCTCAGCCACACTGTGGGTCAGGCTGAGAATTTTTCTCAAGTAAAGTCCCTATTTTCACACAATTTGTACCTTGCTTCTTATAGTGGAAAGGCACGGTCAAGACTTTGGCTTGATTAGTGTCCCTTCCAAACCAGAAGTCCCCAAACACAAAACCAGGAGACACAAAGAACAGCTTGTGTCAGAATGCCTGAAGTATGGCTACAAAGAAGTAGCTTGAATAAGGTTTCAAAAAAGCACTGTAGTTTCCAGGAAGACATGACGTAGTACTTACATACATTGCGGGGAGGGCACAAAACAGGCAGGCATTAAAAAGGATTAATCAGAACTACATCGAAATTTCTGGCAGTGAAGCTAGGGGACCCTTACATACTGAATTCTTTAGAACATGTACTATCTCCCTATACATGTGCTGAGTACCTGGCAGGTGTCCGACCCTGTGCTAGACCCTGGGAAAACAGTGCCATTCAGATGGAGGCCCTGCCCTTAAGAAGCTTCAGTTCTAGAGCAGTGCTTCTCATCCAGCACAAGCTTCACGACACAACTCTGGCAAAGAAGGACTGGAAATTCTTTAATTCAGTGGGTTTTAATCTTAGGCATGTATTATATCCCATCAGCGTTTCGCTAAGACATTCTGATTTTCTACGGCCCAGGGTAGAGCCAGGACATTGGTAATTTCTAGAAGTCCTCCCAAGTGATTCTAATATATAGCCAGGGTGAGAAGTGCTGAGCTATTTGGGAGAAGAGACGAGTCCACCCCAAGAGAACAAATGACATGGTCTGCTTCTCTTTGTTGAAAATTTATGACTTGAACTGAGGGAATATATTGAAAAGTGAAAGTTGGGTAGAAAATAGATGGTTCTCTAGTGTGACAGAAATCCAAGTGTCAAGAACCTTCGAACATCCTTAACCATCAATATGAAATACGTGAGACTACTTGAAACCTCAGTGAGTTCTAACCAAATCTGGGTATAACTGTGACTCACGTAGCAGGAAAGAAGTTCAAACGGCTCAGGAAATCTGTCAGTGGCTTGAACACTGAGAAGGAACCTGGGTCTGGATGGAGTTGGGGGGCACGGAACTGCCCTAAAATCTGGGATTCTTGGGAGGGGGAGTTGACTAGGCACGGATGCCACGATGGTGAAGGGAGCTGGCCTGGGGACAAGGCCGTGACCCCTGGATGCTTGCACGGAAACACGCAGTCTCTCACTCACACACGGAGGTCTCCTCGAAGAAGAAACTCTTTAATTGGCGAATTATAATGCAAACATGAGACAGCCTTTAATGATCATAAACACAAAATAATGACGAGACGCCTCTGACAAGGGATCGCACCCGTTGCTTAATGAGAGCCCCGCCAGCTCGCCGAGGACACCTGGGGGCCCCCGAAGGAAGGGAGCCTCAGCGGGAGCCTCGGGGCATCTGGATGCACATTTCAGTGCACGCTGCCCTTGAGGAGCACAGTCGGCTGCTTATCGACGGTGTGGAGTTCTGGTCTGCTTTTTGTGTGGAAGTCTAGCTGATGTGCAATGTTGTGAGCATTTCTGCTGTACGACAAAGTGATTGTTATACACACATACACACATCCATTCTTTTCAGATTCGTTTTCCATATAGGTTATTATAGAATATTGGGAAGAGCTGCCTCTACTCTACGGCAGGTCCCTGTGAACCATCTATTCCACATACAATAGTGTGCATGGAGATGGATATATTTTTGTTGCAATTTGCAATTTTGTGCACAAAAGCAATTAAAAAGGAACTAAGGGCCCCTGACACGCTTTGGCCGGTTTGCAAAACATTTTGTCAATAAACAGTGCTGTCTGGGCCATGGTTCCAGCACGGGCAAGCCAACCGTGGAACGTGGTAGAATGGAAATAAGCCTTTATCCCCAAATCTTCAAGGAAAGGAACTCCCACTACCCATCAGGTATGGCTTCACTGCTAAGCCACCCCTGTGACAGAGAATGGGCCTCTATCTGCCACAGAGCAATACTCAGCTAGTTTGGGTTTAAGAAGTCGAGTCCAACGCTATCACAGGCTTCGGAGCTACAAATGAAACATCCACCTCATGTGGTTGTTTTACTGAAAGCGTTTTACAGAGTCCCGTAAGAATCGCGGCAAGAAATTCCAAACAACTCAATTCAAAATATTATCATGTGAATCCACAGGCGGGAATCTCGGAAATGACTGACCTCAGGCACGTGATGAAATCGTGGCTCGGCCATCGACTCATTTACCCCCCACGTCTCGTTTTCCTGCACTGGAAATTGAGCATCAGAACAGCGGGCAGCAGGCAGAGCTGCTGAGATGATTCGGGGCATCAATGCATAGTATTCAAGACATACTAACTGCTCTCGTTGCTGTTCTTGTTGGCACGGGTGTGCACACTGCCAAGTTCACACAAGGTTCATTCATTCACGCAATCCATTGATGGATTTCACATATATTTCCTCAGCTTCTGCCACCTGCTTCTAGGCCCTGGGGACACAACAATGAATAAACCCAAGTCCTTGTCTTCTTCTTGTTTGTTTGTTTGATGTTTATTTGTTTTGCTTTTTTAGGGCCAAACCTTTGGCTTATGGAGGGAGGTTCCCAGGCTAGGGGGTGAATCAGAGCTGCAGGGGCCGGCCTACGGCCACGTCTGCGACCCACACCACAGCTCATGGCAACACTAGATCCTTAACCCACTGAGCGAGGCCAGGGATCAAACCCACACCCTCATGGATACTAGTTGAGTTCCTAACTGCTGAGCCACGATGGGAACTCCTCCAAGTCCTTGTCTTCTTAACCCTTTCATTCTAGTGGGTAAGACAGACAGTGGAAACATTAATAAACAGATAAAAATCATAATGTAGGAGAGCCGTGTGCACAGAGAGGAACAGCAATGAAGGCCAGAGGGAAAGGCCGGGACAGGGGCTACTTGAAACACATCTCCAGGGAGGCCTCACTGACGGGGACACTGGAGCCGAGACCTGAGGTTTCTTTCCAATTCAATGGCTCAGGCACGAGGACTGCAGGCTCCCTGGGCTCCGGTCGCCACCTCCCAGGGTTCACGTTTTGATAGCCCGTGGATGGGCCACGTGGCTGACAGCATCGCACGCACACGGAGGCAGGCAAAAAAGTCTCATCTGCAGCCCAGCTAAAATAACTTGAATGTTCAAGTCTGGCAGATCATTATTCCACCTGCAGATCCGGAAAAGAAGAAGCCACTACCTTTTTTTTTTTTTTTTTTTTTCCAGTCTTCTAAAAATAGACGTCTGCTTCCCTAAGGTGCTGTGTAACAAAGACGCGGCCTGGCTCCCGGTCCACTGCTTTCCTATTGTTCGCTAGGACAGCAGAGGTAGCTCCTGCCTAGCCAAGGAACTGCGGCCGGCCGGCCAGCCAGGCCCACAGGAAGCCTCTGCTAGGAAAGCCTGGGGAGCTTCTTCGCTCAGAAGAACTAAGGGGGCGGGGGAGGGGCAGGAGTAGGGCCGGAATTTCAGCCTCCCCCCGAGAGCTCGGGATGGGACAGCAGCACCTCCAGGAAAGCAGAATCGACTGGAAGGACTTTCTGACCCATCTCAGCCCCCCTTATCACAGCTCATCCTCCCCCTTCGGATCGAAGCTGATTGATCACAAGATTGTAGGTTGGGAAGAGAACCGGGAGTTACAGTGCAGGCTGCAGCTGGAAGTTCGAGTAATTCAGCCTCGGGAGGGAGCGCAGAAGCTGAGTCAAAATGCCCTAGGGCCTAGGCATTGCCATCCTGATGCCAGCAGGACTGTGAGATGCATTCCAGGCGGCCGTTTCATTTTCTGCTCCGATTCCAGCTGGGAAAACACAGGCTTGGAGGGCCTGTTGCTGCCGGCAGCCACGCCACTGAGGGGCTCCTCGTGGGGTGTGGGTGGGGGACGGGGGCAGTCCCAGGAAGTCTAGCACCACCTTGGCTTTCTGCTCGGAGGCTTCCTGGTGAGCTGATTTAATCTTGAGCTCACAATTACACCTGTTTTCTTCTTCTTCTTCTTCGGGCTGCGGCCGCAAACTGAGGAAGTTCCTGAGCCAGGGCTAGAAACTGCACCATGGTTCCCTAACCCACTAGGCCACCAGGGAACTCCAAGGCTCTTCCTTTTTGTGTAGCCTCAGCTGAAATGAATTTGATGGTGTCACCCACCACACCTCCTGTTTTCTTAAGGAGACACACAGCTGGGGGGGTCACGGGTGGCTTTCCTCAGCTTTGAGAATCAAAAACCTACCTATTATCCATCATCTATCAAATAAAGGATGGTGATGAGAAGGGCGACCTGATAGGCCAGTGGAAGCACTGAGTGTGAGGTCAGAGGCCTGGGCTTCACCGAGTCTCTAATGAGGTGGGAGAAAAGACACTGCAAGAAGATGGAAAGGAAGGAATTAGAGCAGAGTGGTCAGAGGGGACTTAGCGGTGCAGAGGGGTTACAGGCATTTTGTTTTTCCTTTATCATTTTCCATATTTTTCAAATTTTATATAATAAGCGCATCACATCAGAACACACACTTCATTGAAGATAAAAGAGATCAGAGTTAGAATCTCATTTTCATCACGTACGATTGGTGTCACATTGGAGCCAGAGATAGTCCCTTCCCTGGCGCCTTCATTTGGCCATCTGTGAGAAAAGGCAGGGGCTGGAGGAGGAGACGGTGGTTCGAACATTCTGTGTTGTTAACACATTTTTTTTTTTTTTTGAAACGCTAGTAGGTTTGGGCAATTTCAAGAGCGGGGACATTACCACTAGTTCCAGTCACCCTGACCAGAGTTGCTATGCGCCGGGGAGCTAAATCCTTTCCCTGTGGTTCAGACGCTCAGTCCGAGGGCGAGCAGGTGTTGGCATTTCTCTGCATTCGCTGGTGAGTCACAGTCATCCTGATCTTAGATCCTGAAATGTGAGATTAATAACACACTATTCATAACATCTGCCTTCAGCTGAAGCCATTTCTTTATTTCAAATCCAGCTTCGAGGGTTCATCAGAAGCAGAGATAGCAATTCACATCAATTATCTCATTTAATCCTTACAACCGCACCACCCAATGGGAACAGTATTATTATCCTCTTCTTGTGAACGATGGAACAGGCTCCAAGATGCACAGAGGATGGGGCCAGGAGTTGAACCTATGTCTGCTCAGCCAGGCTAAATACCATTCTAGAAATTTCCCTGATAATAATGTGGGCAAGGGTTTGTTGGGAGCAGGGGCTGGCCAGAGATGATCAATGAGCTTCTACGTTTATCTCCATCTGGTTTTCCTCCCAGACTCAGGATGATCCAACCCTCTTAGCAAGGATTCTGCTGCTGTTGTGCCGTTTCCTTGGTCCCTGGGCCATGAAGACAACAGTCAGCCCTGCAGAAGCTTCTCCCACCCCTCCCGCCCAGAACTAGAGGCTCGGGAGAGATGAGTGGGTGTGGGAGCTGCTGAGCAGATGGTAATTACACAGTGATCTGTGCTCCACCCGACTAAGAATTCCTCCCCGCCCGGGAGACAGAAAGACCATAGCGGTGCCCAGGGCAAGCTCCTGGGGGTAAAACACTGAAGGATGGACGGGTGATGAGCTTCCCAATTTTGCTTTATGCTCCCTGTGCAAGTCCCACCCAAAGTAGAGCCCAGCCAGTTTCTCAAATTCAGGATGTTCACAGGAACTTGTGGTCGCCGGGGGCAGAGTACTGTTGCCCAACTTTGTACCCACAGGACATTTCTGTCACAAGAGCTGATGGCAGGGCTGCTGTGAGTGGTGACACCTTGGTGGAAGAGCAGCAGGATTTCCAAAGGGGGTGAGCAGCTCTACAACTTGCTCATTAGGGAACACCGGACCAGTCTTGCGATCTTTTGCATTCCATGCTGCACACCAGTCAAGCAGAGGTAAAGATTAGGACATGTTCCCCAAAGTGTGGGGAAGTTATTTTCTAGGTACGGTAATGGGGGGGTGGTGGAGATGGATTTGGGAATCACTGCTTATCTTGATCTATGAATTGGGTCAACTCTGGGTTAAACAAAGCGAAGCGACTGTATTTCTAGCTCTTACACCACCAACCTCCTAGCCTGTCATGGGGATGAGAAGCTGCTCAGAAGCTCCACGCACAGCTCAAAGCAGGCCAAGAGTGTCAGGCTCGTCCCAGGAAGCCACTGGGGACCACCAGCTTCTTCAGAGTATGGAAAGCCAAGGTCAAGGCCTCCTGCCTTGGCCTATGGGGCAGCATTTGTCAGGAGCGGCCAGGGCTGAGGCGTCCAGCTCAGGCACTCAGGTTGCTCCCAAGCTGGTGCCCAAGGCCCCCACCCATGAACAGGTTGGTAACCTTTGAGCACCAACAGCAACCTCAAAGACTGGCCGGCAACACATGCCACACGAAAATATCAGAGTCTGAGTAAAAAGACTTTAAGGCAAATTAGCCTGGAGGTGACACTGGTATCCTAGGAGGGTTGGAGTCAGGTTCCTATGCAGACAGGACAAAGCCAGCAAGAGTTTGACCAGGGGCCAGAGTGTCAAAGCCGCAACCTGGGAGCATCGCCTTAAAGACCCCCCCAAGATAAGGAAGCTGGTGCAAGTTCTCAGGGAATGATCTTGCCTTCTGCCAAATCACGACCATTTAACCGAGCATCCTGACCGTAACTAACGCCCAGCAAAGAGCCAAGACGCAAACGAGACATGCTGTGTTATAAAACAGCAAGAGCAACAGCCTCTATGAAAACCCACATGAACATCGACCCTGCTAGAAACTTGGCCTCAGCCCACAGGATTCGGGCGGTTTATGTATTGGACATTTACAAGGTATCAACTGCACCAGCCACACTACACCGGTTCTATTTATTCATTGCCTAGGATGCCACAGGGAAGGAAGCGAGCAGGACCAGGACTGAGAGCCAGGTCGACCTGGTTCCGAGGCCCACGCTTTTATATGAACCTGTGAGAGATTCAGTTTACGCAGCTTTCCTACCCCACCTGGCCTCGTTGAGACACCTGTGGCAGGGCTGGACCCCCACCAGAAGCCCACAGCAGACCCCAGGCCTACAGGGCTGCTGCTATTTGTTTCTTTGAAAGGCTCTCAAACCCTGGCACCCAAGGCCATTTTTACACAAGGGAGGTCCTTCGATGCCTGGATGCCCAACAAATCCTTAAATGACTAATAGTAAAAAGAACCCCACTGTGTGCCAGGAGAGGAAATTACCCCTTTTCCAGGACAATCTGAAAGTCTTTCAGTGCAATGTGAAGACAATTCCAAGCATACCTTGCCTGTGGTTGCCATCAAGCCAATGTTCTAGCCATTTCCTTTAGTGGGAAAGCCTTCGGTTGAATCCCGAACGTTTTTCCAAGTCCATCTTAAATCCTGTTGCCCACCAGTAAGTATGTGCTTGTTGTCCCAACATGCGGAGACCCCTCGCTGCTCTTCATCTCCATAGCAAATATTTTATCGTCTCACAGTCAGCCAAGAATTTACCTTGACCCCAAACCTTCCAATCATTACCATAAACGGGTCAAAGCAGGGACTACATATTCCATGCATCCAGAGGCCCTAAAACAGTCAGAAGAATAAATACCCAGAAAAAGATTCTTGTGCCCAGAGGGAACTCGGGAATGATTCCAAGACGCCAATGGATATACAGGTGCCCAGCAAAGATCCTGGGATAAGGAATACAAACATGTGACCCTCGGAGTTCCCACTGTGGCTCAGGGGGTTACAAATCTGGCGTTGCCATGAGCTGTGGGGTGTAGGTTGCAGACGCAGCTTGGATCCTGTAGCTGTGGAACAGGCCGGCAGCTGCAGCTCCTATTGAACCCCTGACGTGGGAATTTCCATATGCCCCAGGAGTGTCCCTAAAAAGAAACAAACAAAACCACACACACACACACACACACACACACACACACACACACACACAAAGAACAGGTGACCCTCCCAGGTCTCTGAGCTTCTCACTCTTTTGAAGAGTGGTCTTTGAGTCTAACCCCAAAAGGGCATGGCACCATTTTTTTAAATGTTTGGAATTTACATAAAAAACATGATGAGCCAGGCAAATGTGGTCCAGAAATCTGGAATTCCTTGGAAATCACTCTATTTAAAATGACAAGCAGAGATTGATTAATCCGAGAGCGGCCAATGGATACTTTCATCCGCACACCCGCATCTGTCTGGCCCTTCGGCTGCTGAGTATACGGGTTTTTATGGACGAGATGATGCTTCTGTGACACTTTCCACTTTGCGCTTTTCCCCGGCATTTTCCTCTTGCATTCAGCATGCTGAACAGGAGTGCCGAGGTCCACACAGAAGACAGGGAAAGATTCAAGCTCGCGGATGTGAAAGGTCATCTTTCAAAGCAGAGGCAGATCGGAGAACAGAACACTAGCTCTGGAAACTCAGGCTTGAACAGCGTATTAGTCAACAAGCCAGCTGTCCAGGCGAAGGAAAGGAAGGACAATGTAATGGAATTAGAAAACTCTCCTATCAACGTACCATTATTTAATCAAGTTAGAGTACAGGATGGACGCAAAGTGACCAAAATTAAGCAACCCAAGGGGCATATTAAAGATCAAACACCCAGACCCCACCCAACACCCACTGTAGCAAAACCTTGGCCATACTTCCCAGGAATCTGCATTTTAATAGGCTGCCAGGGGATGCTGTTGTGCAGCTAGGTTTGTGTCCCCTGGATTTATGTCATTGCAAAGGTGTCAGATTGAACGTCCATGCCGGGGCTCTCTTCTGCCTTGCCCTGAGGTCCCCAATCAAAATGGCAGTAGGGGAGTTTCTGCTGTTGGTGCAGTGGGTTAAGGATCCAGTGTTGCATCAGCTGTGGCATAGGTCACAGCTGCGGCTCGGAATGATCCCTGGATTGCGAACTCCCATATGCCACACGCGTGGCAAAAAAAAAAAAAAAAAAAAAAAAAAAAGGCAGTAGGGGAGGAAGGGACTAGTTCTCCGGATGCATCCAGGGAAGATAAACTCTTCAAAAGACGCCTGTATGAGAGTTCCCGACATGGCGCAGCGGAAACAAATCCGACTAGGAACCACGAGGTTTCAGGATCGATCCCTGGCCTCGATCAGTGGGTTAAGGATCCGTCAATGCCGTGAGCTGTGGTGTAGGTGGCAGACGCAGCTCGGACCTGGCGTTGCTCTGGCTGTGGCCGGCAGGTGTAGCTCTGATTCAACCCCTAGCCTGGGAATCTCCAGATACCACAAGTGTGGCCCTTAAAAAAAAAAAAAAAAAAAAAAAAAAAGGAGGCCTGTAGAAGTCTCTGGAAGAGAGTGTGCAGACCCTCTGGTTGCACCCCATGTTTGGTGCTCGGATTTCCTCAGAACCTGTTTTTCACTCCTCTAGCATCCGCGTATGAAGAGAAAACAAGCCTCTGGCGAAAACGGCTCAATCCAACCCAGGCTATGATTCCACAGCAATAAACAGCAAAGAACGTTTCATTACATCTTGAAACCCATTCATAACCAGACAGCATCACTGCCCTGTGAGGGGCAGGTCCTTGTTCCGATTTCCTTCTCTTGCACCTGCACAGAAAGAGCCTCCACTATTTTTTCCAAATCCCAGTTATAGCTGGGTTATTGTTAGACCTGTGAAAATATGATGAATTAAATTACCCCAAATTACAACAATAAACAGGGTGGGAAGGAAAAACAAAATAAACAAGCATCACATTGAACAAGTAACATTTTAGTTTTACTTATTTATTTATTTTTGGTCTTGTTAAGGCCACACCCATGGCATATGGAAACTCCCAAGCTAGGAGGCGAATCAGAGCTGCAGCCGCCAGGCTAGGCCGCGGCCACAGCAAAGCGGGATCTGGGCCCAGTCTGCGACCTCCACCGCAGCTCACAGCAACACCAGGTCTTCAACCAACTGAGCGAGGCCAGGGATTGAACCTGCAACCTCATGGATACTAGTCAAGTTCTTAACCCGCTGAGCCATAATGAGAACTCCTGAATAAGAAACACTTTAAAATTATCCTTATCAAAATGATACGATTTGACCGGTTGTGTCAATCCTTAATGATCGACTGGGAGAATTCGGTACCTTGTTTGGGGGTCTGGGTGCAAACAGGATAAAACAGGAAGAAATAACTTAATGGGAACAACAGGTCTCCACCCCAAGATCAAACCCAGACCAGCCCTGAGGGAAGGCTCCCTCTCTGCTGTTAGCATTCTGCGTCCTGTGCTTGAATCAAGGGAGATGCTGTCTCATTAAGGAGAGAGAGGCTACCACTGAGATCGCTCCTCCCCTTCTGGGCCTTTGACAAACTTCATTCACTAAATACAAATCAATTTCTCTGAGGGCTCCTGGGAAAAGGCTACCCAGCCTCACCTCCTATTGGTTCCTCGAGCAGCAAGCAGCTAAGGGCCAGGACAGTACTGAGATCCAGGCAAAGGGGTATCGAACCAGAGGGTCCGCCCCGCCCTCCTGCCCCCGGAGCAGCCACTGCCTTGGACACACATGCTGCAGCCCAATTCCTTGACTCTTTCTCCCATCCGGAGGGAGCAGCTACACCACAATGGGATCTAGGCCGACTTCCTAGCCTCTGCCCTTCTCTTCCTCATTCCCAAAGAATACAGCTGAGCCCCAGTGTCTAGGGACCTTTCTCTGGCTCTCTTGGACCTTTTTTGCCTTCCAAAGAGGAAAAAAGAAAGGGGAGATGGAAAAAAATTAATTTTTCTTATTTGGACAAAAACAAGAAAATATCTCAAGCAGAACTTGGGAGAGTCCTGGTGCAAATTCCTTGGGGAGGAAGCAAGTAGGGAGCCAAGTGCTCCAAACAAGACCAAGTGCATCTTCTTACAAAAATCACCAGGCCATAGCCTTGCAGGTGTCATGGTAAGCGCTGTGCTGTCTATACCACACCGCATCCCCTTGGTCATCCTGGTTGCTTGCAGCTGTGAGTATCTGCCATTTCTGCCCGGGCATGGGGCAGGCTGGAGGGTTAGAAAGTGCCATTCCTAGGAGAAGCCCTTAAAAGGTTTGCGCTGACGCATAAATACTCCAGATTCTGCAACTGCGCGGGCACAATCTTCCCAATAATGGAACCCCACCTGGCCACAGGGAGACTCACTGAATAATGTACCGTGGATTGCCTTCCGGTCCTTGCTTTCCCAGCTTATCTCCCTCTTCCCGCAATGGTACTTCCTGGAATGACCTCGGCAATAAACCAGCTGAATTCAAATCTTGTGTCACGGTCTACTTCAGGAAGAAGCTGACTTTAAGACTCCCCCCCATCATTATCATCCTCAGGCCCATGACAGTCTCTGTGGGAATGTCAACAGGTGTGGGAACTGTGCTGAGGACAGGAGCCTTCCTGCCCTAAAGGGGTGCCAGCTCTTTCCCAAGAGGGCTGGAACTTGCAGATCACATACACGACAGCAGGGGGCGGGCCGCTGGTGGGGACTGGCTCAGCCCTGGAGGGGCCTAGGGCACTTCTGAGGCAGCTCGGGGATGTTGCAGTCTATGAGGAGGAGGGATGCTTGGTGAGCTGGCCAGGATGCAACTCAGCATCATTCATTAGGAGTTACATGCTAAGACTTCTTGCTTCATCCACCCGACTGGCCACTCTAGAGGATTCTCAACCCAGGGACAATACTTCTTGACACTGGTCTGTATAACTAGGCTTTCCTGTGACTAACGGAGGTCATGCAACTGTGCATTCTATACGGATCGGGGCACAGTTCTTTTGGCATGTTCGTGATTCCATGTGGAGCGGCTGCTTATACTTGAAAACTCATGGCTTCTTTCCACCAGCTCACTTACCTCTCCCCGCAAAGGAGTGACCAGTCCGTTTTTTAAATTTTCTTTATTACAGTTGATTTACAAGGGTCTGTCAGTTTCCACTGCACAGCAGTGACCCGGCTATACATCCATATATATGCTTTTTTTTTTTTTTCACATTGTCCTCCATCATGTTCCATCGCAAGTGATCAGATATGGTTCCCTGGGCTGTACCGCAGAGCTCATTGCTTATCCATGCCAGTCTATTTTTTTAAGTTTGGAAGAAGGAACAGGGCATATTCAGCTCAGGCCCCTCCTTTTCCCTTGGAATCTGCTCGCTTGAAGGAACATGTATCCTGGTCTGCTTGGCCAGAGACCTTAGGCGGATCCCTAAACAGCTTTATCACAAATCAAGGCGCTGTGTTCCTCTCCATCTACTCGGCTTCACTGTATTCAGGACTCAGATGGACAATGAAGGGGTGTTAGTTATTTACCCCCAAAAGGCTCAAGAGGAGCCCACGTCTAATCATCTGTCAGAAGCGATCCACAGATGAGGACCCCAGATCCTCCAAGGGGGAAGTTGATGCGTTCATGGCCTTCTCTTCACCACTGTCATCAATTTCCACACACTCTTCAGAGAGCTAAAGATACTCATTACTTGTCATGTGAACGCTGGAAAACTATTTAAACTTTCTATACCTCCATCGGAGGACTGTCGGGAGGATTAAATAGGAAGTGCCTTTGGAAAGGCCTGGCAGATGGGTATACGCAGAAAAAATGATAGGTAAGGTCACAGACTGGCTGACCTGTTTCTCTGGATTCTTTCTGGTTCTAGGACCATCACTGGTCACACTTCTTACCCCATTTCATGGCAAATACTTCTAGAGATACATTTTTGTTCTGGAACATAAGAAGCTGCAAAGTGAACAGCAAGGAGCGCTGGGATGGTTGGGTAATTTTTCCCCCTTTGGTCCTGCTCGTATTGCACAAAGGGTGCCTCCAGGGCTTTGGGAGGCCTGTTGATCCAAGAGCAACATCTGCTCCATAATCCCCCATGAGCTGATTGTAAGAGAGAGGACAACGACTTGAACATCTCATGCTACGTCAGGGAGAGCCGATTCTAACACACTGGCTAAGTCCAGAAGGGCCACGAACAGTCCACACAACGCTTCCCAACAGACTCCTGACATCTCTCACCAAGTGACTGACGTTGGCAAGTGAAACAAACCCTTTGGAACTCCCTGATGTGGGTGAACCAGACGACAGAAGAAACAGCCTTCAGAAGGAAGACTGGGAAGCTGGCAGGAAGGGGCACTGAGATTACTCTGCCAAGAACGGGTCCGCATTCTGAGAGACAACCATCAGAAGGGGGCAGCAATGAGTCAGAAAAGGGCTGCTTTCAGTTTATCACATGGATTCTAAATGCCCATGTCTGATGTGGTCCAAAATATCATTAATAGAAACATTAACACGAGGCAGGCAGAACACTTCACTCCTATCTGACAAATGGATTGCTTAAGAAAGCTGCTTCGGTTATAGGAGAATGATCACATGGCCCCTGGCTGATCAGGCATCACATCAATATCCAGCTGAGGAGTGACCATGTTTCAATGAGACCAATACGAGCAAAAACCGAAGCCACTGGAAAAAATCAAGGCTCTAAACCCTCTCTTTGTATACATGGGCTCACGGAGGTCTACAAAGGAGAAGGAATTTGCCCAAGTTCATAGAGTTTAGTGGCAGTGTCATGACCACAGCCAACATATCCTGGCTTGGGACCAAAGCTCTTTTTACTAAGCCAGATGTCCCTAAATTACAAAACGAACAAACAAACAAACAAACAAAAAAGAGGGTGGGAGCAAGAGTGAAAGAGAAAAAAACATCAAAACATGGAACTGAAGAAAACTTGGGTTGTGATGATCATTGTACAACTATAAATATGATAAAATGCAGTGAGTTATAAAAAATGAAGAGAGAAAAAAAATGCAGAATTGAAATGCGCAAGATATTTTGGAAGCTGTCTTAAATACAGTTATGAGCACTATTCATTATGCTTGAATAAAGAGCAAGTTTTAAAGGAGCAGCATTTAAACAGAGAAGTCTAGGACGCAGGTAAAGGCACCTTGAGCTGTGAGCCTCCCCAGCCTTTACCTTGTGAGCTGCAAGTTGCCCCTAAGGAATTGCCTTTCCTCTAATTTACCACTAATTTGAAAAGATAGCACACTTTCGGACTGGGGCTTCCAGCTCAGAAAAGATTATGAAACCGTTCACCGTGTCGGTCTGTC
The DNA here is from genome assembly GCF_054392235.1 of Sus scrofa. Taxonomy (NCBI): domain Eukaryota; kingdom Metazoa; phylum Chordata; class Mammalia; order Artiodactyla; family Suidae; genus Sus; species Sus scrofa. The sequence goes on from NC_139401.1 coordinate 123,925,153, forward strand.
TCCTGCTTTCCTGAGGTCTGCTCTCTGTTTTCCTGCTTGCACTCTTTAGCTGCCTTGCTGTTCCCAGCAGCATCCAGGAGCTTCTATTTCAGCTGCAACAGGTTGCCTTGACACAGGACTAGGCTTTCAGCTCTAGTGAAGAAGAGCCCACTCCCCTCCCCAGGGCAGGAGTGGGCGAGGAGCCGCAGGGGCGACAGGAGAAGAGGCTCTGTTTTCTCCTCAGTTGCTGATGGAATGATTTCCACGAGCAACGCTGAGTCCGAAAGGAAAGCATATGCTCACTTCAACTGATAAAAGGAATTTTTGCAGGTCTGAGCCACTGCCCCTCGAAAGAAGACATGCCCCTGTCTGTGTGTCCGCATCCGACGGGGGAGGGGAGCCATGGCACGAGAGAGGAAAAGATCCTGAAACGAGGGAGGTCCCGACGTGGCTCAGGGGAAATGAACCTGACTACTACCCACGAGGACACAGGTTCGCTCCCTGGCCTCGCTCAGCGGGTGAAGGATCTGGCGTGGCTGTGGCGATGGCTGGTGGCTTCAGCTCCAAGGGGACCCCTCGCCGGGGAACCTCCACATGCCACAGGTGCGGCCCTAAAAAGCAAAAAAATAAAAAAGATTCTGAAACGACTGCCGTGCGTCTCTGTCTCCTTAGGAGAGGAGAAAAGGCAGTAACGGCTCCCTGGTGACTTGCGCTCCAATGTGACTCTCACAAAGCTCTTGGTTCTTGACGATGAGGCTCGTAGGTCACACAGGCTCTCTGGGGGATCGGACGCCGGCTTTCCTTCCCTCTGGCTTAACCGAGCCCTTCCCCACCAAGGCCCCCCACTGCACTGAGCGAGAAACCCACCCAGTAGCCTGTGACATCCCCAAACCCTAGACTCTATTGAAGCATCCCAGCCCACAGAGGCCTGGGCTGCCTGCTTCTCCCTTGAGGAAGGCGGTCCTGGGTCACAGGAGCGTTTGGCCTCCGGCCCGAGCGCCCGGAGCCGTTGTGCTGTGGGAGATCTAAGGGCTGCTTGTTTTCGGTGGGTCTCCCTCACCCCCGAAGGCAGTAGAGGGGGAGCAAACAGGCCGTTTGACGGCACTGTGAGGAGTGCTCTACTGAGGGGAGGACGGCGAGGAAAGGAAACAGAAAGGAAACTGGCAAGAAGACCTAAGAAGTAGCAAGGAAATCCTTCCCAAAGTATAGACAATAGGGTGAATCCCGAACGATGAATACACCCGAACAACGGGTGGGCGAGTAGTACAATTAACTGAGAAGGGCTGAAAGTCATCTCGACTTGTAATTATCAGAGGAACTCTCTCTAGAATCCTCCAGACCCCTTCCAATGTACTGGTCTGTGAAGGAGTTCAAGACGGATCCCAGGAATGTTAGTAGTGGGTATAAGTCAAGAGCAAAGAGGAGTTCCCGTTGTGGCGCAGCAGAAACGAATCTGACTAGGAGCCATGAGGTTTCGGGTTCGATCCCTGGCCTTGCTCAGTGGGTTAAGGATCCTGAGTTGCTGTGGCTGTGGTATAAGCCAGCAGCTGTAGTTCCAACTGGACCCCTAGCCTAGGAACCTCCATATGCCGCGGGTGTGGACCTAAATAAATAAATAAATAAATAAATTAAATAAAATAAAAAGCAAAGAGATTGACTGAGACTCCATGAAGTCTCAACTACCAATTAACTGCAGAAAGATTTCTTATTCAAGAGCCCAAAACCCACACACCATAAAGGAAAAGAATGATGAATGTGACCACGTGAAAAATTTGAATGTGAACATAAAAAAAGATACCGGGAGCAAATGAACCCAACAGGTCACAGGCTGGAAAACATTTATAATATATTTAACTAACAAGAAAATCTACCATTAACAATACATAAAGAACTGCAACACATCAGTAAGAAAAGGGCCCCGAAGCTCATCAGGCAAAATGGGCAAATGAAATGAGTGAGAATTTCAAGGAAAAGACAGCCCTAAAGGTCGAGGAACGTATCAAAAGATGTTCCTCCTCAAGTATCATCTCGAGAATGTAAATAATTAAGAGAAGAAGGGAAAGCCTCTCGGGAAAATAGTTTGGCAGTACGTTTCAAGAGTAAAAGTTGCGTAGACCACGCAACCCAGCCATTGAGCTCAGGCGTTTACCCCAGAGAAATGAAGACCTATTTTCAAAAACTATGAATTATGCAATTCTCCTTCAGTGGATAACTGGTTACACCATGGTCCATCCCAACCAAAGGATACTACATGCAACAGTTAGGATGAACCTCAAAGAAATTATGCTGAGTGAGAAAAATCCACCTGAAAAGGTTATAGACGGTACAAAAGCTCTCATGTAACATTTGTGAGATAACATAATTAGAGCTACAGAGAACAGGCAGTAGGCGGAGATCAGGGAGGGTGACAGGAAATGGGTGTGGCTATAGAAGCGTAACACAGGGACGACTTGGGTACAGCGGTGGTGAAATGACACAGAACTTCCCCCCCACACCCCCGCACATCATATTCAACACTATTGATAATCTACCCAAGCCCCATTAAGTACCACTTCGTACAAACTCTACTCACCTGGACGTTGAGCCCAAAGACATAACATTGCATCGTCCCACAATCTGTCACCAAGTCCTCAGAGTGTAGCCCCCAAAATATGTGTCTGCCCACTTGGCATCTCCATTGTCACTTTCGTAACTCATGCTAATATTTTCTCTTCCCCAGAGTGCTAGTCATGTTCTAAATAGGACCCCTTGTTTCATCGCTGGCCCCCTCATCCAATCGTTCTCCAAAATGGGAGCAGAGTCTTCTTTCTACACTGCAAATCCATATCAAGCACTTCATGTATGTTTGAGGAATTGAGATTAATTAAACTGCACTATAAAATCTTCTTGAATGGCACTTTTCTCATTCAGAACATGTGCTCATTAATGATTTAAGGATACTTTCAGTGTTAAGAGAATAAACATGATCCCAAGGTATTTTGCAAGCATAACATCCCAGGACTTAGAAAAACACACTTCTATTATATTCACATTGTACTACATCACCAGCATTTTTGAAGTCTGTTGAGCTTCAGAATATCTAATTTATTAATGCCATGAGTTCATATTTTATGGTTCTACCCTGTGGAAATCAGGTCCAACTCGGAGAGTAAGGTGCTCAAGCTCAGACAGGGTATACCACTGGCCCACGTAGAGCGATGAGGAAGCAATCGCTAAATGAAGCCCTGGTGAACGTGAGAGGTTAATTTATTTCTCAGACCTGAGCCATTTATCTCCAGTTTGGCCAACGTACTAAGGGATCAAACAGAATCTATTTAACTATATGATCAAAACAGAAGGATGGATCACTGACTCTTGCCAGCTGGTAGTACAGCAGTGGATTTATTCGCACAACCTTGCAGAAGCCACCTTGGAGAGCTGCACGAGTCGGCACAGGACTAGCCAGACAAGAGCCCCCAGACACACACACCCCGCCGTGTTACTGAACCAATGCAGGCCTTCTTTACTGCCTTTGCAGGGGCCCATTTGTCTCATGTCAGCGGTAGATGCCCAGACCATGCCTCATTTCCCAAGTCATGACTGTCCCCGAAAGTTGCAGGGGACCCTTGGCTACCAGGTTCCACTCCCAGACATCTCCTGTTTGACAAAGCTCTAGCCCCATGGACCATCTGGAGAGTTCTCAACCCAACAGCGAGCCCTTTGTCTCTAGGCCTAGGTGCTTGCTCTCTCCTCTACCTGCGAAGCTCTTCCTCTAGATAGGCATGCATCTGGCTGCTTCTCATCATTCAGATGTCAACACAAATGTCACTTCCTTTATGGAAAGCAGCACCCCTCACCACCACCTCGGGTGCTCTTTAGCCCATTACCAAGGCCTTCTGTCTCCAGTGGCATCATTATCTCTGCATTCCTGAACTGATCAAGGCAGAAGAAGAATTGTCAAGACCAGAATTTATAACCTTTGGCCGATGAAAAGTTCCTTTTGATTTTCCTGAAGCTTTATGAGGGAGAGGAGAGAGGGTGTACTCGTCAATCCTCCTTTGATTGCAAAAGGCAGAAACCTCAGTCAATTGAGCACCAGTGACAATGGGAATTTGTTGGCTCAGCAATGGGAAGTCTAAGGGCAGGTGCCGGCTTCGGGCAAGACAAGCTCTGAGGGTTTGAGCAATGTCAGCCGGGCTCTGCCTCTCTTCTCCATCTCTGAGCTTTTCCACGTGGCCATCTTGGGGCAGGATTTTCTCACCTTTGGAAAAGATGATCAACATAAGCACGAGGCTCTGTGCTGGGGACACGGGCACAGACGATAAGAAAGGCTAGGTCTCTGCTGTCTTGTAGGGATGCCTTGACACGCGACGATCTGTCGGGGCATCTAGCCCCTTCTGACACGACGCCAGAGCAAAGGGGGCAACAAGGCAGGCAGAAAGGACACATAAAGAAATACACAGACTCATTTCAGATAGTGACAATGACACTGAACCCATTGTCAGGATGCCTTGTCACAATTTCCCATACACTTTGATTGGAGCCAGACTTCACTGCACACCTACTCTGTGCCAGCCTCTGCCAAAACGCCGGGGGGCAGACCAAGGGCTGTGTTCCACCCTGGTAGGAGAGCTTCCTGGTGGCTGGAGAAGGGGTAAAGCAGGAACAGGTGGTGGTCAAACAGTCCCCTTACGAAGGGATGAGGGGCAGCACCAGAGGACCGCTGGTGGTGATGGAGAGAAAGAGCTGAGCCGTCAAGGATTCTGAGTGGGGCTCCCCAAAGGCTCCAGCAGTTCTCAGCGAGAACGGCAGGGGACGGAGTGCGGCGCTTATTCGGGACACATTTACTCGAACGGTATATGGAAAGCAGTTAGCATCACCATTTCTGTGCCCATGGTTTTTTGCTTGTTTGTTCATTTTGTCTTTTTAGGGCCGCACCCACAGCATATGGAAGTTCCCAGGCTAGGGGTCGAGTCTGAGCGACAGCTGCCGGTCTACACCATAGCCACAGCAACGCAGGATCCTTAACCCACTGAGTGAGGCCCGGGATTGAACCCGAATCCTCATGGATGCTAGTAGCGTTTGTTACCGCTGAGCCACATTTGATAAGGACCCCTAGGTATGCTGCATACATTACTCCATCAATGACACACCTAGCGCCTCTGGGCCAAGGAAGTGTTGTTAGTCCCACGTTGTACACAGGAGACACATGATCATCAGAGAGGTTATGGCACTCGTGCAAGGTCACACAGCTCCCTTGGTGCCTCTCCCTCTATCTGACACTTTCCACCTTATCCCCCTGCCGGATCCCATCCTAGCTCTTCAAAAATGGCAGTCACAGAGATCTTACTGGCTCATCTTCCCATTAAAATCATTTCCAGTTGAAGAAAGAAGCAAGGGGAATGACTAAACCCCATGTTGATTTATTTTGGAAGACTTTTAGCAAGACTCTGTAAGGAGCTCTCTGACAGTGCTAATTTTAACCCAGTCATTGTAAAGCAACCTTGGATTCCTCCACACAAGGCAAAGTACAAACACCAGTGTGTGACTCAGCACAAACCAGCTGTGGTTCTCCGAGCAGCCCATTACCCACATCCTACAAGGGATGAATAACAGCCCCGAGGTTCAAGAAGAATTCCAGACTTGCTCAGAAATACCCCTCCCTCCCCACTTCTCAGCGGCCCAGCCTGAGGCTTTAGTGCCACTTCCCAGAGTCTACCCCCAGGGGATCTTCTGAGCACCTTCGCTAGTCCTGGCATTGAAGACAGGACGGAACTGGGCTATGGGACACATCCTGCAAATGATGAGGGGACAAAGGGCATCTATTTGCTGAGACCACTGCTCAGAGAGGGAGGTGGTTTGGGAGGGGCTCAGACAATAGAAAGAGCAGCCGCCGCCGAGGAAATCTGGTCTTAACACCTGGACGAGGGCCTTCCCTTAAAGAGCTCCAAGATACTGGCCTGCAACACTGTCACCATGACCAAGCCACCCAGGACACTCTAAAACCAAATTCTCCCTGGGACTTTGTCCCATTTCTCCCGCTGATCTCACCACCCCCAAGGAGGGTAATAGGGCGTTTCTTCAGACTTCGATCTGGAGTCCACAGCCCACAGCCGAGGGGGTGGGGGGTTTTCTCCACTGTTCTTCTGAACATCCAATTCAATATCATCCTGCCAATCCCACAATTATTTATTCCACACATATACAGGGGTGCCCTACTGTGTGCCAGACTCTGTTTTAGGCTCCAGCAACACAACATGACCAAGGCAGACAAAGAACCTTGCTTACAGAAAGACTGGGGTGGGGGGGGAGGCAGACAATAAACAAGCAGCTGAATAAATCAGTATAATTCGGTATACTAAAAAGTGCAGTATAATTTGACAAAAAAGGCGAAAATGTGTGGAGAATAAGGGGAAGCAGGAGGCCAGAGGTGGGGGTTTCAGATAAATAACAAATTTAAGCAATTACATAAAGTGATCAACGTAGGATTCATTGGAGTTAACAAGCAAAGACGCGAATGGGACGAAGGATTTGGTCCAGCAGTTATCTGACAAAAGCCCCCTCCGCACCGAAGGAAGAGCCAGAGCAAAGGCCCTTAAGCATATACCTGAAGAGCAGCAAGGAGGTCTTTGTGGCCAGAGAAGAGTCAGACAAGATGGTACCTTTAGTACCTTGTGCCAGCTTCCTCACCTAATGCATCTGAGCAAACTAACCAGACCGTAGCTCAGATGCTATGTTCACAGCCGCATCCCCACTAAGAAATTGGTGCCAATTCAAAACCTATTTGCTAAATGGATGACGGAGTAAAGGAGGAAGCGACAGAAAAATCTAACTATTATTATTACCGCCCGACCTCTCCATTGCTTACTCAATCCCAGGCCCTGGGGATTTTCTGACTAATCCCACAGGGTCCAGGGTTTATTTATTTATTTATTTATTTATTTTGGGGGGGCAGGGTTTAATCGACTGCTTTTTACACGGAAACAATCCACAGGGGCTTTGCAGCACGGGGTAGACCTCACTGGATGTGTAACAAGTTCCTCTCCCTGACTCTATTTGCTGAGATGAAGTTGCAATGCCTTCCGCAGCATCAGTGCTCGCTAGCCCGTCACTTCTCAGTCCCACCTCTCTCCTCCTTCCTCCCACGCACGCTTCATTTCCTCTTGACATCCCCAAGGACCTGGAGGAACGCACATGCCATCCTAAGGGATCTCACCACCTTCCCTGCTGGCGATGGCTCATTCAACAAACAGGCACATTGTGCCTGATACGTGCGGCGTACCATCAACTTTAAGAAGTTACGGTCTGGGCCTTGCCCGGGAGGAGCTGTCCAGCTCGGCAGCTGATGCGGATTACAAGCCATGCTAAGACGGAGCACCAGGGAGGATGGGCTGGCTAGTTAGCTGTGCTCACGGCCTATACATTGGTAGGCTCTTTCTAGCAGGCTGCTGGGGACTCTGTAAGAACCTAACATTTCCCACCCTTTCCCCTAGTAATTTCAATTCTTGAAAGCTGGTGTGAGGAAGTGAAGAGGTGTTCAAATCATTACATACAAAGATACTTCTTTGCATTGTTATTTGGGAGGAGGAGAGGTGGACAATTAAATTCTCCCAAATAAGTGAATATTAAAATATATTTCTGTACAGCTATGTAAACACGAGGCATCTTTACTAATATGGGGAAATGCTCATATAAAGCTAAGGGGGAAAAAAGGATAAAAAAATCTATGTGCCACCCCATGTTAATTTTATCTTAAATAATATACAGCTTGTATAAAATACTGGGCAGAACAACAACAAAAAGCCAACTTGATCTCCTTTGGGTGTTTAGTGTGACAGGCTCTTTGTGTACTTCCCGAATCTCCCAGAGTAAGCAAATATTATAATTTCTATGTTAAAGTGTTATAAATGTATAATTTATAAATTTTTCCCAAATAAAAAATTTACATTACCTAAGATGGGCCAAAGGCATTATAAAAAGCTGACCCTATCTGGAGGGTTGGGGGTCCCTCCAAGAAAAGAGACGCGTGTGTTATGCAGCAACACGGCACCCCAAGGAGATGGGGTGGGGTCAGAGGAGAGCGCTGGCCCTCTACCGCTTCCACCTGGAAGAGCACAGTCCTCTCGCGAGAAGGGCTTCTTAACACAGAGCTCTCAGGAAGTCAGGCCAGACCCAAGCGGGCCCGCACCTCCCAGGAGTCCCCTGATACGCACAGCCCAGGGCAGAGAGAAATCACCAAAGCTTCCATTCAGACATCTATATGCTGGAAACCCATCTCAGAAACTGCTTTTTCCAACCCCCTAAGTCCCCATCTGGGGCAGCAGTTTTTCTCTACACTTTTTCTGTAGAGTTGGGCGGTCAGGATGTAAGGAGAGCCAAAGGCTTCCCTCTCGCACACCCCGGACCATCTCCTAAAACACAGGCTCCATCTACTGACCTTTCCAGTTCTCACCATAGCGCGCCTGGTTTTCAGTGCTACAAGCCTCCCTTGTGTGCCATGCCCATTGGGTTTGGTCAAAGACAATGCCTCTGCTTGGGCTTTTGCCCTCTCTCCCAACAATCACCAGACCTGGAATGGCAATCATTTCTCCGGCTCTCTTCTTAATATCATAGGACTTATGGCATTCCCTGGTGGCTGAGTGGTCAAGATTCCAGCATTGTCACTGCTGCGGTGGGGGCCTTGGCCAAAGCCAAAAAAGAAAAAAAAAGTCATATGAGTTACCCCATGAGGCATAGCTGATTGGATGAGAATGGACAATTTGGCAAGGAAACACAGGAAGGCTGGTCAAGCTCTGTCGGATCTTTGAACTAGGAAATGAATTTAAAGTTGAGGCCAATGTATGGATGTACGTATGTATGTATGTATGAAAGTAGAAAAAAAGAAAACAAAAAAACCCGTGTGTGTGTGTGTGTGTGTGTGTGTGTGTGTGTGTGTGTGTGTGTGTTCTATCGTCTCCACAGCTGGGAAGCTCCTTGAAGGTAGGAGTTACCCTGTCTTCCACTTTTCAGTGTAGTTCCAATTGCTACCGCTGTTTTTGGTCAGAGCAAGAGCTAAATAAATACTTGATGAACAAATGCACCATGTAGTCTAAATCTGCCTTTTTCTGTCCCTGTGCCAGTCTTTGGCAGGAAACTAACAGTCTTCAAAGCCATGGCCTCAAGCCAGCAGGGTACTGGGTGCCTAGCAGCAAGCGGCCTGAAAGAGGCAATGAGCTTCATCGAATCTGAGAGAACACAGCCTGTTTACGTTGAGGGCAATGTGTTTGTCAAGCTCCCAGTGAAACCTGGGTTGTGCTGGGGTGGCTGATGTTCTTTTCTGCCTTGTTGCTGCCGTAACAGGATAATGTTTCTCTCTGAAAGCTGCTTGAATGCAACTAATAACTATTGTGTGCCCTTCTTTCGAAACAGCAAAATTTAGGTGGCAGGGTTTTGTTTATCTTAATGGTCACAGACACAAAGGAGATACTGAAACGCATATAGAATGGAAAACAGGACGCACTGCTTTCCAGATGGGGCAAGTTTCTCCCTCCAAAGACTTCTCCAAATCCAGAGAAAAGGCGGGAATGAAGATACATTACCCAAACACTCCGAAGCTACTTAGGAGGACAGGTCTGAAGTCTTTTCATCTTTTTTTCTTTTTCCTTTACAGCCGAAAATAGTCATTTGCCAGGCATCATTTTTCTTCATGAAGCTAAGAAGCTACACTCAAACTCCACGTGCTTTCACTTGCTAAAATCATGCTCGCCACCCAGTTAATGCAGCAGCTCAGCAGAGATGATCAGAAAAAAGCCCGGGCCGCTCCTGTACTGCAGCTGTTTACCAAAAGCCTGTCTCGGGGACCACGCATAGCTTAAACCCCAACTTGATGAAACGGATTTATAACTGAAGTTGAAAAGTCAAGGGCTGCCGAGATACCCCCAAAGCTCCCTCAACTGCTCTGCCCTGAAGCCCTCCGTGTGATAATCCGTTGTCTGCAGGAGACAAAAAATGAAAAGAAAGGACAGTCGAAATGTGGTGGGAGGGGAACCCTCTAAGATCATTTCACTCCTAAAATAAAGGTCAGTTCAAAAGGATGTTCTAATCAAAATTCCACTCACGGAGTTCCCATTGTGGCACAGCAGAAACGAATCGAACTAGGAACCACGAGGTTGAGGGTTCGATCCCTGGCCTTGCTCAGCGGGTTAAGGATCCGGCATTGCCGTGAGCTGTGGTGTAGGTCGCAGACGCAGCTCAGATCCCGCGTTGCTGTGGCTCTGGTGTAGGCCGGCAGCTGCAGCTCCGATTGGACCCCTAGCCTGGGAACCTCCATATGCGGCGGGTGTGGACCTAGAAAAAGACAAAAGACCAAAAAAAAAAAAAATTCCATTCACAATGGGTTTTTTTCTCCCCTCAAGGTCAATCTTTGGTGCTCTTTGCACCTCAACTGCCCACAACACTCAGCAACAGTGAGTACGTGCTGCGGAAATTCAAGAAGAAATACCTGGGCACCAGAGACAGCCCATTTGCCCAGAGCACGCTTGGTTCCTCACTCAGAGAAGAGGACCCGTTTTTTCCAACAACTGTCGATTTTTCCCTAGCCGGCAGTGAGGGCTGCGGGCAGAGCTGCAGCTGGGGAGCACACACTGCCAGGGACTCTGCCCGCTACAGATGTTCACGGGGCATCTTCTAGCGAACGCTGTCTAGGACGGCTCGAATCCCTTGGCTTTAGCGCAGATGTTTTTGTGCAACTCCAAGCCACCAGGGAGCGGAGAGTGGAAGCAGAATCCTTTTGTCAAGAATCAAAATGCCGAACCAACACCTCTCAGCTGCAACAGGGAAACAGGCTCATTAAAAATAGAACATGTCACATTATCCAGTTTGGGGGCTGCGTTGTCGTCCAAACCTGAAAACAACTCTCTTCGGCCAAATGGCTCCAGGCCCCCACAGACCTCACGCAGCTTCATGCGAAGACAGTCATCGGCTTCTGGACTTGATCCGCAAAAGCCCGCGTGTTTCCAGTTTTACTCAAGGACGTCGAGATGGAAGAATTTACTCTTTCCAAAAACCGACGTGTGCTCTCCTCAGCTGTACTTTAAGTGTGTGTAAGTCTAGTAAGAAGAGCTGGACAGAAGGCACTTAGAAGCATTGAGAAATAGGTTTATAGGCTCCAAAAAACCCAAACAAGTACATGAATAGGAAAGAGTGGCCAGAGCTTAGTTTCTAAGAAACACAGCTCGTATTTTCCCAAGTCCATGACCGAATGCCCTAAGCAGCCACACGGAATAAGACGCCAGCAGGGACAACACCCCCCCCCCAATTAAAAAGATCACTTCTCCATGCTTTTAAGGGTAGTTCACCCCTTCCTCAAGGAGGGCTTTAGCCATTTACTGTTTCTGAGATTGACTCCAAGGGTATACTTGTCACTTGCAACAGTGGCCTTTTAAACCTAAATATCTCCATAAAGATAAGTGGTACAAGGTGTAAAATCAGAAAAGCTTAGTGCCTTTTGCTGCAAAACAAGCCCACTAATCCCATCCTTCCCGACTGGATCACACGTTACTGAGCCATTAAACCCGATCCCCAGTCCTGAAATAAACAGAAAAACAACCCCAGCAGAAAACAAGAGGGGAAAAAAGTCTGCCAGGAGTGTCATATGTTTGTTGGTGTTATGTTTTGGATGTGTTTGCTTTTCAGTTGTTTGGCAGCCGCAGCACTGCATCTCTGAGAATCAACCAGAATCCCTTCCATCTGGGCTTTACTGCTGGTCCCCCGGTACCACAGGCCTTGCTTGGTAGAGGCTCAGCGATTCCTCCAGCCTGGAAGGAACGTACATCTAGCACTGGGTCATGGTGGAAGGAGTGGGAAGTCAAATCTGAGGCCCGCCTCGGCCACTTACTCACTGTAGGAGACCTTGGGCAACGATGACCTTTGCAGACCTCCGTAACTCATCTATAAAACGACAGGTCTCAGTGGCTTTTCTCGCTCAGTTTCCTGGAAAGTGACAGTGACAGACTTGGGGAAGATTCTCCAAGATGGCTCTTAACAGAGACAGCCAGCGGCCGACTTGTGGGTTCAAGGTACGTCCCCTAGGAGGCAGGTCCTGCAGTGTGGCCTGGGAGCTCAGGCAGGCAGAGAAAGAGATGCAGCATTGCATGCAACCCTTACACGGATGCTCAGTTAATGTGAAAGGGGCACAGCGACCCTCCAAGTCTCGCTCTTGGAAGTCCCCAGGGTGAGTAACTTGGAAAGGAAGTCCCTCTGGTGGAGTGACAGGGTGACAGGGTCTTAATCTTCAGGCCAAACAGCAAATGCATAGCCCTTAGCAATGGCTCCTTAACTGGCCTCTATGCTTTCGGCCTCACTGTCTTCACACCACCCCGTATATTGCTGCCAGAAAAACACTCCTTACAGTTTTTCGTCCGATCAGTGTCCTGCTCCAAACTTGCCGTGGCTCCCTATGGCCTGAGACATTCAGCTCTCTGTCTACGAGGTGCCTGAGGGCCCGGAGCAGGCCACAGAGTCATCTTTAGCTTCACAGCATCAACCATAGTTAACCGTATACATGAAGCTCGATTAAGTGATGAACCTATTTACCTAAGTGGTGAATTAAAGCTGATTTTTCTTTCCTCTGTTTTGCTAATCAACATTTCAAATTTCTCTGAACAGATTCAGTTTTGCTTCTCTACAAGAACAAAAAAAGAAGATTTCTTTTACTTAGAATGCAATATAACCACTTTTGCCTTTAACTCTCAACTCCAGAGCTAAGTCGTAGAGAGCAGCCCAGAACACGTCCCTATACATTCATAGTTCTTGCTCTGGAGGGGCTTCTCGACTAAGCAGGGATACGACAAGTAGGGAAAATGTAGCAACAAGTGTCAGGGTGCTCTCAGCAAAATGTCATGGGACTTCAGGGGAGAGGGGGACAGAGCCCACATGACCACGCCCCAAAAAATGCTTGCTTTGATTGCAGCCAAGCACAAATGACCTGCAGTCATGCTAACAACTGCCTTTCAATCCTGCCTAATTCTTCCACAGCACACCAACAATTTGGCATCCTGTCTAACCTGTCAGAATATTTTGATGGGAACTTGTGTTTTATTTTAAGTGCTTTGCTCATGGAGCGTGGCTCTCAGCTCCTGGCTTTGAAAATAAACTGGAGGAAATGCGTTCTGGGTTGCAAAAATGCACCTGTAATTTGGTGGCTCTGTAAGTTGCAAACAACACCACACGACCCCAGGGGAGAAAAACGGTAGATGTCCAGGCTAGTCCATCCTAAATCCTATTCAACTCACCCTCATCACCATGCAAATGTGCCCAGCACGTTGACATTGGACCCAAAGAGTCTTTGTGGGCATAAAACAAGGCAGGTGGTGTTATCCACATGCCCCGGGTAAGGAAAGAATCAAAGAAGGAGAAATGTCTTGTCAAAAGTCCAACAACCAGTAAGGTGAAGCTAGTCCAGGCAAAGTATAATTGGTGACAAATGCTCCTTGACCCAGCTCTATACTACTTGCACGGAGTGTGCCCAAGCTTCGGGCAGCACCCCTCGGAGCCCACGTGGCATTTTTCAAATAAGGGCATTTGGTAGCTTCACAACCGAGGTGGTACATGGGAGGAAGAATTAGTTTCTCATGACTTGGAAAGAATCAGGTGCCAGTTGCAGCAATCTTCATGCTGTTAGCCATCTTCTCACCCTGCCAAGCCATCAAAGGCTGTGAGGGCTCGTGTTTTTGTGCAGTGAGAAATAAAGACTATGAGTGGCCTTGGCCCTTTCTTAAATTTTGCTTCTAAAACACCAGCATACAGTAAGACTCAGTTTGCTTGGCGTACAGTGGTGTGTTTTACCGCATATAGAGATTTGGGGACCTGCCACCGCAATCTATCATTCCTCATGTTACCCCTTTTAAGCAACACTTGCCCCCCCCCCCACTCCTAAGTCCTGACAACTGCTTTGGACACGACAGTTTTGTGTTGTTCTGTATTGTTAACAATGTCATCTAACTGAGGCAAATGGAACCTTTGGGGCGTGTGTTTCACCTGCATCAGGCTTACCTGTAGCCCTGCTTCTTCCACATGTGAGTGAAGTGTACACATACAGCTCGGCGGGCTGAGGGGTCAAGAAATGCTTGTGAAGACTTCAACTCTCTACCACGTCTCCTGGGTCCCTTATGCATCCTGAGAGCCACAGACAGGGATGAGGCATCCTGGGTGATCCCAAGGCCCCACTGTTGTGTCTGATCAGAGACGAATCATCTCAAAAGTCAGGCAAAGGTTCCATCATCTTTTGGACAGAAAGCCCCACAGTCTACACAAGTTTGCTAACAAGCACATGGGAAGCCTACAACCTGCTCCTACTTCTCCCTAAAGCTCCAGTCGTGGGCTGCCTCTCTTTGCACACAAAGAGCTCCCCTTATGTGATCATACTGACACCTGCCAAAGCTCCATCAAGCTTCAGCCCAGAACCAAGGGCAACGTCAACAGTGATTAGAAGTCCAAGTTCTAGAGTCCATCTGCCTGGTCTGAATCTTGGCTTTGCCTCTTAAAAAAAAAATTAACTTCATTGAGATAGTCTCTTCCTCTTAAGAGTGGGGACTAACCAAAATCACGCAGAGTTATCGTAAGGATTAAAGGGCTCAGTAAGCATGAGATGTTATTGCGACAATTTTAACACCAGTGGTATGGACCTGCTTCCGTCTCTTGAATTAGATGGTGAACTGAGCTCCATGAGGGCAGGGACCTAGCATCATTCATCTCACCATTCCTAGAGTCTTGAAACACGGCTGGCCAGCACGGATTCCGGCTAACTTCTGTTTACACTCTAATACATTCAGTCATTCATTCAACAAACATTCACTGAGCACTTCTTATGGAGTGGAGGTGGGAGTGAGGGTGACTTCAACTTGCTTTTCCTCTGCCTGAGAGAACACCTCCCGGCAAAGTCAGGCCACCTCTCTCGACAGGTCCTCTTACAAGACTGGTGTGACACGATTATGTTGGGTAGCACCTCTACATTTGTAGCTTCCCAAACAACAATTTGCGTGGAACTACATGCCTACACTGACGGCACAGATGAAGACACACTTCCCTGCCACGCCACGGGACCATGCATCCCAGGGCCCTGCAACTGGTCTTCCCCAAGCCCTGATTTCTACCGCAGCTAGTGCTGTGCCTGACACGGTGTCCATATTCTGCTCATGTCTGTTCAAAGAGGAACTCTAGGGGAAGGATCCAGAAATGGGAACGCAAAGGCCAAGGAGAACCAGAAAAGACCATGAACCATCAGGGAGCTTCAGCTTTAGAGAGAATATTTAGCGCAACACATGGGGTGGAGGGCATTAGGACTGGAGAAAGAAGCATGGCAGGCAAGTGCATCACGACTCAACGTACTAAGAGTCGATGAGATCGCCGGGGTGGGGAACGTACAGACGGAGAAGAGAGCAAAGGCCAGAAGTGAGCTCTAAGGAACCCTACCATGGTTCGAGGGGCAAAGGGTAAGCAGTGCAGAAGGAGAACCAGGAGAAGGCGAAATCAAGGCAACCAAGGAAAGAGAGCTGCTCGCGATCCAATGAGATGAAGAAAGAGAAGACCGTTTCACTGGGCAACGCAAGAGGTCAACGGTGACCTTGGCAAGAGTGGCCTCCATGGAGGGATGATCAGAGGGAGGCGACGGAGAAAGTGTCCACTGTCCGAAAACACACAGAAAGTCAGTCCTTCTTCCAACCTTCGGAGAAACTTCGTCTGCTTGCCAAATACCATTTTAGTAGTTCATTTCCTGCCCACTACTTAAAAAGGCATTTCTCCTGGCCAGATCACAGCCATTCTAGGATGCAAATAACAGGCATCCAGAAAAGGGAGGCAGGGCAGCAAGCTCTCAGCCGGAGAGCCACTGGCCTTTGCAGCCCTCTGTGCCTCAGCCTTGGCACATCCTGGCCCTCCCCCAGGCCATCCATAATTAACGATATCACTGTAGTCAAAACAGAGTTAGGAGAATTTGGAACGTAGCAAGTAGGAGTTACAACAAAATACTTTGTTATTCCATGATGAATTTTTAAGTGAAACATCTAAATACAGATTTCTCCCCAAGAGATGTTCTGATTTGAGGCTGAGCTTGATGTACTTCCAAGAAACTGTCTACTTACAAATTAGGCCTGAAACCTAGATGCTTAGGTAAGTTTCTCATGCAGAAGACTATGCAGTCTTTTCTCGCCAGCTCCTCGTGTGGGCTGGGCTTCAGAGCAAGGGCAGTGCCACAGAGGATCTGAGGAGAAGCTTGTCCACCAAGCCTGGAGAGGCATTTGCTGAGGTTTCCCTGTCCTCGGGGGATTGGGTAGAAGTGCAATTTTCCTTTCCTTTTGCTTTTAAAGGGCCGGGAGAGGAAAGGCTGGTATTTAAAGCCATTTCCTAAAACAAAACACACACACAAAAATTCTGATTTCTCCCAAGATTTTCATGCTTCGTTGAGACAGTGCCAGAAAATAATAAATCTGGACTTAGGCTGGCCTTCTGTTGGCACTGCCAAAGGTGCTAGTGAAAAGGTATTTATGGAAACCAAGCCACAGGTCCACTGGCCCAGGACGGCACTTACGTCCAATGAACTCCCCCTTGATTCATCTGCTACAAGCAAGAAACGACAGATGTTGTTTCCTATCTCACACATGGCAAAACCCCAGTGGGGTACAGAGAGAAAGGCCTCAAATCTCACAGGATGGCACTCCAGTGAGAAGGCGCTGCTCCCCAAAGGGGTGGCCAGATTGGCTTGGAAGCACGGCCTCCCAGTCCTTTGAAACAGCAGCACTTTTGCTGGACTTCAGGGGTCTGAGGCTCCCTCTTTGTGATGTATCTATGCTCAAGCGCCTTTCCCCGGGAGCCCCTTGTGACAGCAATGCCCCAAACTAAGGAAGACCAGAGCTTAAATCTGCATTCCGTAGACATGTGTCCAACGTCTTCCCTGAGTAAGATTCACTGGCCCCAAGGGTGAGGTCTCCTCGTTAGTCCCACGTTCAAAGAGTCTCCAAGTCCAGGCAGTCTTGGTCCCGGGAAACACTGGGAGTATCAGGCTTCTTTCATTGAGCAGCTATTCACTTCTGTGCCTGGCATGGCGAGAAGGGTGCTTACATGGAATATCTCATTTGAGACATGAAGCAATCCTTAGAAGTTAGTATCATTAATCTCTGCATCTCTCTCTCTCTCTCTCTCTCTCTCTCTCTCTTTTTTTTTTTTTCATTTTTGGCCACCCCACAGCATATGGGGCTCCTGGGCCAGGGATCAGACCTGAGCCTCAGTCTCAACCCAAGCCACAGCTGTGGCAACACCAGATTCTTAACCCACTGTGCTGGGCTGGGGATCAAACCTGCATCCCAGCACTCCCAAGACACCGCTGATGTTGTGCCACAGCGGGAGCTCCTATTCTCTGTATTTCTTAGACATGCAAGTGGAGGCTGAGAAGATAAGCCATTCACCCCAAGCCTAGTCTCTGATTAGCAGTTCCCTCTCCTGTTCCCAACGGCACAAATAAACACTAAACAGAAAACATGTTAAGATTATTATGGAGGGTTTAGCGTCAATAGCAGAGGACAGGTGAGAGTCCGTCCCCCACCTTGGAATTTTCGGTAGAATTAAAATTCACCCCCAGCCACGATGTAAAAAATGTCTGCGCCAAGATGCCAGAGCCCAGACTCCTAGGCATGCACCCTCTCTCCTCTGGAGCAAACCGCCTAAGCCAAGAAGCAGAGTGCCACCTCCACTGGGAAGCATGCCCCCCAAAGAGCCAAGGTGCGCACACACACCAATTTGGCAAAGAAAGCGACACTGGGAAGGGGGCCTAGAAGCCTTGACCCAAGTTCAGCCATGAATGAGCCTCAGCTGTGGGCTCATCCTTGCCTCCCCTGGCTTCCTCAGGGAAGCCAGTAAGAAGAAATAAACCCTTTTTCTGCTCGCTCCAGAGCTAATTCTTCCTGTCCACGGCAAGAACCGTCTCAGAATTTTACCTCACAAAACAAATCTCTGGACAGTTAATTAAGAATCCATTCATAACGACTCAAAGGTATTTTCCATCTCCTTAGTTCAGAAGGAGGAAAAAAATAACCCGCGATAGCGCAAGAAAATCAAAACTGGAGAAATTCTCATGATACTGGCTCCTTGTACACAATGCTCTTCAAGTATTTTGTTTGTTTGTTTGGCCTTTCAACATACAACTTTTCATCTTCAAGATGGCTCTAGGCCATGTACAAGACGGAACATTTTTATTTGAGCCCAACAAAGAGTTTCGGCTAATGTTATACCAGCCAAGATTCCACTTTGTTCATGAAATTTATATAAACTCTACCTCAAATTCCAAGGCGGGGGGGAATCTCACCTGCTCCTCCTATTGACTCTAAACCCTCCATACTAATCATATTATGTTTTTGGTTTGGGCATTGGGGGGGGGGTTTGTGCCACAGAGGGCAGGAGAGGCAACTGCTGATCAAAGACTAGACACCTCTTCCTCTCTTGGACATTGAAGTGGGCTCTGGGGCTGGGCATGAGAATGTTCTTGGCTTACTCTCACAGCTCATGGCCAGTGAAGAAGGTCTACAGAGGACTTCAGCGTCCTCCAATGTGGGATGTGCAGTAGAGACTGGTCATCTAGTCTTATAGGCTGTGCACAACTCATTCTGGTCAACATGGCACCCTACACGGTGGGCCAAATATGGCGGGCAAAGCCCTGCAATGCAGGCTCTGCTGCAACATTTCACAAAGAGAGTATGAGCTTGCCAAGGGCCCTAAATATGAATTCTTGTGAAAATCGCATAAAGTATGCATTGCTGAAGCTTTATCCTATCTGTCAAATGATGGTATGGTTGACTACAAGGAAGAACTTCATGATGACTCCATCTAGAAGGACCTGGAACAAGCCCTCTTGAGGTATCCTTATTCAATTTCAAGTCGTTTTAGCAAAGACCATCACTGCGAAGGAGATGAAGGCAAAAGAGGCAAGTGAACTTCCCTGCTGAGAGCAATTCTGTGCCTTCTCAGCCCTCAGGGACAATGTGTACAGGATGACACGGACACTACTTTGCTCCCTAAATGAACCTTGTCAAGAGCAATGCTACCTGAGATGTTCTCTACAGAGATGCCCGAAATTAGTCATGGAAAGGAGGCTGGGCAGAAATGCAAAGTTGAGAGTTGTTTCTTAGTATTATTTTATAGGTTATTTCATGGATCCATGGTGGAATTTTATTTTTTTCCATCTGCTATGTGATAGGCATATGACATGAACTCCATTCATATCATTTCATTCAATCCACACACAGCCCCATGAGGTAATAAGCAGCATTGTCCCTAGTCAACTGATTTAGCAAATCCCTATGGAACACCTACTGGCCCCAGAAACAATCAAGGTAATAAGGAGCTGACCTAGGGTCACACAGCCACTAAGTGGCAAAGCCAGTCACTGAACCCATGTTATCTTTGACTCCTAAGCCTGTGCCCTTTCCATAAAACTGTATCTCATTCCAGCTTCTGTGTGCCTTCTGCTGTCCAAAAAGTCCGTACCCAACACTGCCATCCTCAAAGTCACCTGCATATGATTGGCCACTTTCTTCTTCCTCTCTGTTCATTAAAGAGCTCTTGTCACCGAAAAATACAAGACAGTATTGATTAAGCTCTTAGACGCAAAGCACATGAATACTGGGAATGTGGAAAAAGAAGATGGAGACTCATTAGCCATGAGTTCTAGTCCTCCTTGCGATTAATAGGTGTATGTAATCTTGGGCCAATCCCTTTGGCTATTAAATCTGAGTCTCCTCACCTGTCCTCATGGAAGGAGATGAAAGGCTCTCCAAGAGGATGGGGCTCTCTGAGCTATCCCTAACATTTCCATAAGCCTAAGGGAGATGAATTTTAAAGACCCCTGAGATCTAGCAGACCTCGAAGGCCTCCACTTTGGAAAGGAATTGTATAAGCTTATTGTGGTCACATTGATTATTTCATGCTGACCAGATGTTATCAACGGCCTTGAGCAACAAACAATGGGAAAAAATTATGATGTGATCAATGTAATGTTTTTAGTAGGCCAGATATTTCAAAACATAGAATGCGGGGGACAAATAATTAAAGGTGCCCTTGGTGATGAAAACTTTGGGAACCACTAGACTCGATCATCTGCAAAGGCCCTTCCAGCTTGAAAATCCTCTACAGTGCTCCCGAGTAGCTAATAGATCATAGGCTGCATCTTAGAGCCAGGCAAGCTAATTTCGGGATGAAAGATTAAAAAGCATATCTGCTTCTCAGATATGCGTAGATATTCCATTTTCTCGTGGCTGGAAAGCAGTGGCAATTTCCTCACCAGTATTATTCTATTCCAGAAAGGAGTAGGCTAAAATTTTAAGAAGAAACATTTCCGTACCACCCCAAGACCACCATGGGATTAAAAAGAGCCTTTTTAATGTTGAAACCACGTGATCGTCTTTCCTTTCATCTGATCATATACAGTTTTCCTTTTCACAGTTTGACCTCACACATAAACTACTGGTCACCAATGCTCTAAATATTCTGTTCCTGATGGTGCTGAGAGGGTTCGGATGAGGTATGACGTGTGCAGAGGCAGCCCACATTAGGAAGTCAGAGAAACAGCTCAGGAAAAGGCAGCCACTGTACTCAGAGACATAGAGCCGCATGATGGACCCGAAGTGAAAGGTCCTGTGGTGGAAGCTGTGGACCTTCATTCCCGACACCTTTACATCCAAAAGGGCGATTTTCGCTGCTGCACAAAGGGAAGTCCGGGGGACGAGCACTGAGCCTTCCGGGTCACAGTTCCAAGTCGTAAAAGCTTGCGACGTCCTGAAGACGATTTGCGGAAGGACTGCTCCTCTGCTCCTCCGGCCAAGATGCTGACCTCTGGCATCTCGTGTGACGAGGGTAAGTCACAGGGAGCCGCAGAGGAGGCAGATGTCTGTGGGGCATTCAGTGCACCTGCCCCGCTCCAGGAACAGAGGGGAGTATTCCTGGCTGACTATTCTACCTACCCGAGCGCCTTATGACACCACTTGCCAGCAGAAGTGATTAACCCTTCATCACAAAAGCATCCAGGAACTGAGACTCCTACTGGTGAGTGTATTTTCAATGGAATGACTGAATGTGGTAGGTGGTAGGTATGTGGAAAACAGATCTGGTGAGGTAGAGAAACAGCAAGTCAGAAATAATTTTCTATCAAGAATAAACAAAGAAAGCATCCTCTGTGCACTAATAGTGATTGTGGGGTCCCCCCCGGAGCAGCCTGCAGTATTTCATCAGCTACACATACAACTGCGGAAGACCAATTCCTAATGACACGATGTAGATAAGTTAACAATTTAACCTTCCAGCACTCATTCCACGGCGTGTCTCTGAAGTTATTATTGATTTGTGTCAATCTATTTACTTAGTTAAGGACTCCTTCAAGTTACAGGCAGAGTGATTAAAAGCAATGGTCTGGCCACAGATTCAATGATTTCAAACTGATGCTGCGCTTTCTTCACCACACAACCTTGGAAACGTTACTTAATAGCTCCAAGCCTCAGCTTCTCCATTTGTAAGGTGGACATACTTCCTTTCTTCCAAAGTTCTTCTGATGATTCCGTACAACGCAAAGGTAACTAATGTTCCATACATGATGGCTATGAATTATGAGCAGCAAGAGCACTGGACGGAAGACTGAAATATGGCCTGAATTTAGTAAATGTTCAGCTTCCCAGAGCCTAGGGAGAAAAGAACCCCGTATCTTGATTGTCATCCACTGGGCAACTGAAACTAGTAAGCAATTACTGACGGCCCCAAGTCTACTTCGACATTGTTTCAGGAGGACAAAATGTTCCACAGCTGGAAGTGAATGAACTCAGTGTGTTGCACTTCTCAAGACTAATTTAGTTAGAGAGTTGGGGTGATCAAAGACCTGGGAATTGTTCTGCCTCCATTTAACCTCTGTGAACCTCAATTTCCACATCCGGAAAGGGGATATAACCACCTCTGACTTATCACTTCAATATATTTTTGTGAAAATAAAATGAGATACAAAAGGTCCGTGCAAATCGAGATGAAGTCAATGGTAGGAAGCATTGGTATTATCACTGCCATTGTCATTTTTAACTGGCCCTCCAATCCTTTGAAATGTATCAGCTGTCCCTTGAACTGCCAACACCCTCTTCCTCTGCAAGGAATTCATCCTTAGGAACTGACCCATTCATTGGGTAGAGACAGTGTAACAAAATATGTCATGATCATAGAACATGTCCAGAGAACTGGGCTGCACCTGACTTTTTGTATAATCTCTGGGCACTTTCAGAGTTTGGGAAGACAACTGCAGAGGGAACAATGCACATAAACCAACAACTTTTGGTCCTGCAAGCCAGTGTGCTGTGAAGTGGAGCTTGATTGCAGAGACCATAGGACAAGTCTGAATTACTTCATTACACCAGCCTGGCTGAAAGGGGGCTCTGTACCATCACCCCTGCCCAACTTACAATGAACCACTTTGCTGTCACCATTTCCTAATTCTTCAGTTGTGCGATTTGCATGGCAAGCTTTAAAAACAGAAGCAGCAAAGTGAAGCAATGCTAAAAAGAGCGGGCAGTCAAGTATGGGTATATGACAAATGGAAATGCGAATAAATGATGACTGACTTCTAGAAAGTCTTTCTCACAAGGGTTTTTTTTCTGATTTTAATGCAACAGCTTGAAATGGGAAAGAGAAAAAAAAACAAACTTGTTTTTCAGTTCCAGAAAAGGGATGCATGTGGAAAAGGCGTGGCTCTACAATCAGATGGGTTTACAGTTGAATCCGAACTGTAGTGCTTCCTAGTTTTGTGCCTTTGAGCAAATCACATTAGCCTATCTGAATCTAAATTTCCACATCTGAAAAACAAGGGCATAAATATCTATTTTGCTGTGTGATAGTAAGGAGTAAATTAAAAATCCCACTACAGTGCTTGGCACATGTTAAGTGTTCAACAGGCATTAACCTCTCTCGAATGTTTGCCTCTCCTGATGAGGAAGACTTGAAAATTGTGTTGGAGTAATTTCCACGTAAGTCTCAGCCCTTAGGAGAAGTGGTATTTGGAGAATCAAGACTAAATCACAAATTCATCAACAAGTGATCACACACGTTTTGATCCTGATCATAAAACTACTACAGGAATTCCCGTTGTGGCAAAGCGGGTTAAGAACCCAACATACTGTCTGTAAGGATGCAGGTTTGATCCCTGGCCTCGCTCAAAGGGTTAAGGATCCACCATGGCCGCAAGTTTTAGCGGAGGTCACAGATGCGGCTCTGATCCAGCATTGCTGTGGCTGTGGCGGAGGCCGGCAGCTGCAGCTCCAATTCGACGCCTAGCCTGAGAACTTCCAAATGTCACAGGTACAGGCCATGGGAAAAAAAGGGCAAAAAACAACTACAGATCTGTTTAGGGCTTCTGTCCAGCCTCAATTCACATATTGAAGTCCTACGCCCGCCCCGACCCCCAAACCTCAGAATGTGACTGTATTTGGATATAAGGCCTGAGGTAAAATGAGGTCCTCAGGGTCAGGCTCTAATCCAGCTTGACTAGTTTTCTCATAACAAGAAATTTGGGCAGTTCCCATCGTGGCTCAGTGGTTAACAAAACTGACTGGGAACCATGAGGTTGTGGGTTCGATCCCTGGCCTTGCTCAGTGGGTTAAGGATCTGGCGTTGCCGTGAGCAGTGGTGTAGGTCGCAGACATGGCTCGGATCCTGCGTTGCTGTGGCTCTGGCGTAGGCTGGTAGCTACAGCTCCGATTAGACCCCTAGCCTGGGAACCTCCATGTGCCGCGGGTGCAGCCCTAGAAAAGACTAAAAAAAAAAGGAAATTTGGATACAAATATGCGCTCACACAGAGGAAAGATCATGTGAGGACACAGGGAGAAGACGCCCGCCCCTAAGTCCAGGAATGAGGCCTCAGAATGAGATCCACCCTTGATCTGATGCCTTGGTCTTAGGCTTCTAACACCCAGAGTTAAGACGAAATAAAGATCTGTTGTTCAAGCCACCGAGTTGCGGTATTTTTTCTGGCAGCTTAGCCAACTAAGACAAGGGCTTACCCAGACAGAGGGGATGGGCACTTGGTGCTTATAAACTCTGCCAAGCTAATCCGAGCACAAGTCAGTGCCTGTCGACACTTCATTACAATTTCACAGAAACACCTGGAAAGGGGATGATGGGCTTAAAGTCATCCTTTTAAAAGGGTGGAGAGCATGGGTTTTGAGAGTCCGGACACTCAAGAAGAACTCAGCACAAGGAGCACACGTGGAACCCCCATCTTGGGCCCTGAAGTAAAGACTCAAGGAATGAAGAAAAGAAGAAAAAAAAAAAAAAAAGATCCTGAAGGCATGAGGCCTTTGCGACAGTGTCCTGGAGGAAGAGGGACCAGAATTGCAGGTGGTGGATGTTAGCTCTTATTAGAATACTGTGCAGCCTAGCGAAGGGGTGTTCCACTGTCATACACAGGAGCTGGGCCATTCATAGAGGGCTCTGGCTTTTCCCAAATTCTTGCTCCACATTCTGCCACTGAGACAAAATCCACCTTGGATCTTGCAACTCTGGCTTCGGGGGCCGAAAGCAGACTTCCACGTTTGTCTTTTATAACCCAGTTGACAAACTTACAGCAGGAACTTCCAGTGTAGATCGTTGGGCTCCTGATATCCGTCACTTGGGAAGGTAGACTCCTTGAAAACTGCTTGTTTCCGCCACTGGTGGGGACCGCGTTCTGGCTTGTATGAGACAAAGCTGACTGCTTGCCTACCCGGGCTCCCTCTGGCACAGGAACCAGGAATAACAGAACTATGCTCTTATTACAAAATTAATGCACTATGAGACCTAATGGGTGACTCAGTTAAGACAAGGAGAGAGAGAGTCATATTTATTGACACAAAAATCTTATTGGGTGGGCATTATTAAGTCCATTGCATAGATGAAGAAATCCTGTCAGTAGCTGGGCCAGGATTAGAGCCAAGAATTTCCCGGCACCAAAGTTTGTGGTCTCTCTACTATAGCACTGCTACAGAGGTAAAGAAGTGTGACAGGAGTTCCCGTCGTGGCGCAGTGGTTAACAAATCCGACTAGGAACCATGAGGTTGCGGGTTCGGTCCCTGCCCTTGCTCAGTGGGTTAAGGATCTGGCGTTGCCGTGAGCTGTGGTGTAGGTTGCAGACGCGGCTCGGATCCCGTGTTGCTGTGGCTCTGGAGTAGGCCGGTGGCTACAGCTCCGATTAGACCCCTAGCCTGGGAACCTCCATATGCCGCGGGAGCGGCCCAAGAAATAGCTAAAAAAGACAAAAAAAAAAAAAAAAAAAAGAAGTGTGACAAATCCCGTCTAGTTGAAGAGCCCTGGGGAGATGTCATAGTTCACCTTGACCTTGAAAAATGGTGTCAGGGTTGCCTAGGGTTACTATGGCAAATCACCACAACCTGGGTCTCTTAAAACCACAGAAATGTATCCTCTGCTGCTTCTGGAGGGCAGAAGTCCAACATCAAGGTGTTGGCAGGGCCATTCTCCCTTCAAAGGCTCTAGGGAGGAGTCTTTGCTGGCTTCTTCTGAGCCTCTGGCAGTGGCCAACAATCCTTGGTATGCCTTGGCTTGTGACTGCCTCTCTGCCTCTCTGCCTCCCTGCCTCCGACTTCACACGGCCTCCTCCTCGAGCCTAGGACTCAGCCGTCCTTGGATTAGGGCCTCCTAATCTTCACTAATTACATCTGCAGGGAACGTATTTCCAAATCGGGTCACATTCAGAGGTTCGAAGTGGACATGCATTTGAGGGGAGCACTATTCAACTGGGAACAGATGATACCTTTTTTGCAGACAGGAGAGGGAAAGCTTCTCAAGCCCGGGGAAGAAAGAGAAGGAGCAAACATGCAGAGCCAGGCAAACACGGGCCTTGTTTGGAGGACAGCACATGGTTTGCTTTGGCTGGAGACGAGGTAGAGCTACAGGGGCAAGGTGAGACCAGAGCATGAAGGGCCTAGAGTGACTCCCGGGGGCAGCGGGGGAGGGAACCTCAGCAGATGTCACTCCCTAGGCTTGATGAGAGTCTTCGATGCCTTCAAAAGGCAGAAAGAATGCTGGGCCATTAGCCTCCTGACTTTGGGTGTGCGTATTCATTCTGAAAGCAGCAGTGGTAGCCTCAGCAGAAAGCAATTTTCAGGCACAGTCCTCTCCTCCCTCTCCCTGAGAGGGCAGGAAGATGTTGAAAGGGAAGATATTAACGGGGGAAATGAATGGAGCAAAGGCCACATTCTTCTCCATGACACAGAGTCACTGGAACGTGTGTTTTCATCATTTCGAAGTGACAAATAGCCAGGGATCCTCCTCTGTGATTCGGGAACGCACTGAATCAATGAGTGTCCTGCTAGGAGCCTGACACAGCAAATACATGTATTATTGTGAATACAATTCCCAAACACAGAAGAGAAATCCATTTAAAAACTAGTTTTCCTCTTTTAGGATGTAGCTCGTTTGAAATTGGATAGCTCACCCTGTCAGCTATTACATATAAAAGGAAAAAGACAAAGTCACTAAAAATAATGAGACTAACCGCTCAGTACCATTTTCAAGGGCCCACTCCAGACTGGGTACTCATATTCCACACAACGTTCACAAAATATTCAGCAGTCCTTTTACTGAAACTCCATTTTACAGATGATAGAAGTGGGGTCTGCAACGATCAAGTAATACGGCCAAGACTTCAAGTTCCATGTTTCTTTCAGGTCAAAGTCCCTGCTCTTTTCACTGTATAACATTGACTTTAAAACCTTCTAAACACTTGCATGTAACCACAGTTAACTAGCACGTTGCACTTCTGGAAAAGCATTGCATCTGCTCTTTTATACAATTTCAGTTTTCAATAAAACTGTCCTCTCTGCCAGGGAGTGGTATAATCGTATCTTGTCATATCTGTGTCGGGAGATTCTTTTATAAGCCTTAATCAAAAGTATAAAATGTGATTTGAGACTTATATAGAAATAACTGTCCATAACCATGGCCAGTTTCTTCTTGGGAGGTCATTTCTATGTTCAAAGATTCTGTTTGGAGTTCCCATCGTGGCTCAGCAGTAACAAACCCAACTAGTATTCACGAGGACACAGGTTTGATCCCTGGCCTCACTCAGTGGGTTAAGAGTCCAGTATTGCTGTGAGCTGTTGTGCAGATCGTAGGTGAGACTTGGATCCGGCGTTGCTGTGGCTGTGGCGTAGGCCAGCGGCTGCAGCTCCAATTCAACCCCTAGCCTGGGAGCCTCCATACGCCACAGGTGCGGCCCCGAAAAGGGAAAAAAAAATTCTGTTTGAAGTCAGGTAAGGGGCAAAAAGGCAACTTGGTGAACTGACAGAACATTGTAAATCAACTATAATAAAAAAACAATTCTAAAAAAAGAGCTCTTGGTGAGATTGGTATAACATGAATAGGAAATATTCTATTTTTGGCAGATACCATTGTGTTAAGAAGTGATCATACAATTATTCATTTGATATTCATAATTACCTTGTATGATAAGCAGGAGGTATGATCCCCCTTACACAAATGAAAAAAACTTAAACATGGAAAGATCAACTAATTAGCACAAGGTCACACTGCTGGTAAATAATACAGCCGGGATTTAAATTCACGGCCGTCAAAACTTCAAGGCTGTCAGTATACTGCCTCTCAACAGCTCCCTCTGATAAAAATCATCTGACCAACTAATGCATCCACTATAAAAAATAAGGCCAAAGAGAGGGTGCATGTTACAGAAATTAAAGTGGAGACTTT
The DNA here is from genome assembly GCF_054392235.1 of Sus scrofa. Taxonomy (NCBI): domain Eukaryota; kingdom Metazoa; phylum Chordata; class Mammalia; order Artiodactyla; family Suidae; genus Sus; species Sus scrofa. The sequence continues at coordinate 123,952,861 of NC_139401.1, forward strand.
AGAAGACACTTCAGGAGAGCATCTTCACGGCCTTGGGGTGAACAGATATTTCTTAGGACACAGGCCACATGATTAACAAAGAAAAAAAATTGATAAGTTAGACGTCATTAAAGTAAAATATCCTACATATCAAAACTGTAGAAAAAGAGTAAGTGAGCCACAATCTGGGAAAACATACTCACAAAACGTCTACCTGGTAAAGAATGTGTATCCAGAACATATAACTTCCACAGTTCAATAGTAGGAAGGTAAACAAGCCAATGAAAAATAGCCCGAAGATTTTAACAGACATGTCACAAGAAGACACACGAATGGCCAAAAAGACATGAAACAGTGCTCACCAGGGACACGTCACAGAAACACACATTAAAACCATAATGAGACCACAACACACCTGCTAGCATGGCTACAAATAAAAAGATGACAAATATCAAAGTGATGGCAAGGATGTGGAGCGACCCCAACTCTCATGTGCTGCTGGTGGAAGTACACTTGGAGGCCTCTTGAAACATTAAACGTCCTCTTTCCCAAATCATCTAGATATGGATTTCTAAGTATGGAGAAGCAAGGCAAACACATATCTACAAAAGACCTGAACACAAATGCTCACAGCCACGTTATGTGTATTAGCCCCAAACAGAAAACAACCCAGATGGCCATCCACAGAAGAATGATAAACTGTGGTAAGTCCACACACTGAGATGCTACCTAAAAAGGGACTGATGACAGACCGAACAATTAATGCCAATGACAGATCTTAAAAATACCATATGCTACGTGAAAAGGAAAAACAAACACAAGGGACTTCATAACGCACCTTTCCATTTACACGAAATCCTACAAAGGACAACACTAACCTATGATGAAAAGTAAAAGCGTAGTGAATAGCCTTCGTCTCCAGAGTGGATGGAGAAGTTGCCTGAGAAGAGACACAAGGAAATCTTTGAGGGTGAAGGACATGCTCTGGATCTTGACGGGGCTGCCGGTTGCCCAGACACGAGCATCTATCAAAGCTTATAAAACTGTACACTCAATGTTGGTACATTTCATGGTGTGTAAATTTCACCGAAGTCAAAGATGGCGTGTATACGAATTACTGAAAAGTGGGCTCTGAAATCCGACAGGGACTTGGGTTGACAAGTACTTCTTTAGTGGGTCTCTGTTAACATGCCAGGTGCTATTCTCATTACCGAGGATACAGCAGTGACCAAAACAGGCAAAAATCAACTACCCTCACCAAGTGGTTTGGCTACAGTGCTGGGGGTAAGGAATAAATCCCTGAAGGAGATTAGGGGAGGGAGTAAGGTGATCCCGTTTGTACTTTCAAAAGATCGTGCTCCCCCCCTTTCAGTAAATGCAGATCACTTATCAGCTGTGTGGCTTAGATAAATCACTGTACTTCTTTGAGCTTTACCTTTGTTTTCCAATTGGGAAAACTATGAATGCCCATCTCAAAGCCTATCATAAGGATTAAGGAAATACAGGCAGCGGCAGACATTTAAAAGGTGCTCAGTAGCTACTATTAAAATCAACTCTGAGATATTTCTGCTCCATAACACATCACACTGTTCCCTGGAGTCAGAAAAATGAGAAAATACATTTTGTAAAATGATCTGCGTGATCATCTGGGGCAGCCAAAAGGAAGGAGGTCCCTCCGAGTCCACTCTGTTCTAGAATTACATCCCCTTGGACGTGACCTCAAGGCGCAAAAGCAGGAACAAAACTGATTCTCCGTGGAGAAAAAAAGTCTCGCCTCTAAGGTCCTGGAGAGGAAGGACCCTCTGGTTTTCAGTGCGAACATCACCACGTGGGCGGGAGTGGTGAGCCTGAGCAATGTGGACAGAGTTTGGTGAGGGTCCGACGTTCTGAGCTGGAAGGAAGTCAGGAAAGGGGGGACCTGCAGAACCTCCCGAGTCAGTGGTTCCCCACACCTGACAACTCAGCAGAAACCCCTGGGGGACTGGAACCAGCCTAGAGATGGATGTGTGCACATGTGTAACACGTTGTTGTGCAGCAGAAATGATCACGCCATTGTCAATCAACTCCACTGCAATGACACTTTCAGAGCTGAAAAGAAAAAGCGCGGAAGATGATTTTGATACACGCAAGTCCTAGATCCACAAACAGAACCGCTGTCCAAGGGCAAACACTTCCCTCCCTAAAGAGGAAACTGAGGCCAGAGACAGGACAGGGAACTAAATCACGGTCCCCACGACAGCCAGTGGCCGTGTTCCCCCCTCTCTGAGTGGCCCCGCATTTCCTGCGTTGCTTCCACGCAATTGGGATACGGAGGATTAGTGGCGAATACACCAAGTCAGGGGCTCGGTTCCTCTCAGTCCGCAAAACTCTCTTCGACGTAGACAGGCCATTCTCCATCTGGATGGATGAGGGGATGGAGGCCCCCAAAGGGAACTTGGCCAAGGCCACACAGACAGAGTGGCAGAGCCGTGATTCAGACTCCCTTCTGACTGGATCGAAAGTACGTATCCTGGGAGTTCCCGACATGGTGCAGTGGTTAACGAATCCGACTAGGAACCATGAGGTTGAGGGTTCGGTCCCTGCCCTTGCTCAGTGGGTTGACGATCTGGCGTTGCCTTGAGCTGTGGTGTAGGTTGCAGACGAGGCTCGGATCCCATGTTGCTGTGGCTCTGGCGTAGGCTAGTGGCTACAGCTCTGATTGGACCCCTGGCCTGGGAACCTCCATATGCCGCGGGAGCGGCCCAAGAAATGGCAAAAAGACCAAAAAAAAAAAAAAGAAAGAAAGTACGTGTCCTTAACCACGGCACCACAGCACTGTCCTTGTGGGGAACACGGGCCTGGCCATCTTGCAGGGTTCTCCATCCCCTGGGTAGGCTGAAGCTGTGTGTGAGTGGATCTCTAGCCTGGCAGATGAACTATCTTTGCTTCTGATGTAGCACAGAGAAATTCCACTCCAAGAAGTATTGATCTTCAACTCAGGAAGGCCAGAGACCAGCGCACCCCTCACCCCAGCAATGGTGTCTGGGAACTGCCTTCTTGCCTTCCTGACTTTGTTTATTTCTCGCGCTCCAGTCTGGTCCCCAGAAGCAGCTGTCTGCCTCCGGCAACAACACACAACCAGGGAAAGCCAGGACAGCCCTGGCCCACGGTCAGGTCCACAACATGTCTACAGACTGCAGCTGGGGCTCAGTCGGGTTTCTTGACAGTGACAAAGTGGGTTGGAAGACAGGGGAGGAGACCAGCCCAATAATAGCCCGAGTTCTCCAGCTGGTGACCGAAGCCAAGCAGGCATCATGCCAGGGCCAGGGCCGGCTGCCGCTTCTCCACGAATTATGGCAGGGAGTTTGTGGAAAGCCCATGAGGTGGCACTTTGCGGAGGGCAAACAGGGTACCTCTGACTGAGATGTGTATTCTAATGACATATGGGCCATCAAAGGGATGCAGGTCGCAAAGACAAAGGAACCAGTAGAGAGACAGAATGAAGACGGCCTCGATGGAGAACACTCGAGTCCTTGGGGTATTTCCATTTCCTGCTACCCCAAGAGTGATGATGATAATTGTGGGTTGAGACCGTGTTGTGTCCAGGTTGTTTGTGACGCTACTGTGGTATGGATGGTAGAGGGTTTGCAATTAGAGAAGTAGGCGAAGGCCTAGGCTCTGCCCTGGAGGTCACAGCTCTGGTGCTGTTTAAACGCAGGACTTTCTGTTAAGTCATTTCTGCTTTCTCTTTGAATCAATGTTCTCAGGTAAGGAGGGGATTGGACTAGATCACTGGAGTTCAAACTGTCTTCCTCAGAACCTCCTTAGGAAACACTCTGGGGGAAGAGAGGGGTGGGCACCAGGCAGCCTCCCCTTCCCTGTACCCCCTTCACCCAGGGGGCCCTGTGCTTCAAATCATTCTGAAAATGAGTGAACGCAATGCTCTGTAGGGTTGACCCTGCAGAAATTCTGTGGTCTTCATGGGCCGTAAGGAAACATCCACGGACAGGTTAACTCCTTGAGACTGGATGTTGAAATATATGTATTTCTGCAAAAGTACCCTTCTGTAGGGAAAGGCTTGATAGGTTGCATTAGGTGCTCAAAGGTATCCGTGATCCCCGCTAGCAGGAATGCAGAATGTTCAGAAGGGCCCATTCCACAGAAATCCATTACACTGTAAATCTCAAATGGGTATAAATTATGGTATTAGGATTTGTCTACAAAGAAAGAAGAAATCAAAAGAAAAAAAAAAAAGGAAAGATCAGCTTCCATCTAATCTACCGCATCAGAATTAGAAAAATTACAAGGCACACAGAGTCTCTTCAAAGAGGAGACTGGGAGCATTGTCCAAGCTAATTAGAACACATTATATAGTGAGGAGAAACCATTAAGACTTCCATAGACACTGTCAAAATGCACAACTGACCGCCTGGCATTTATAAAGGCTGGGCACAGCTGCTGGGAACTCTTCAGCGGCAAGGCGGGTGAAGAATGAGCAGGCGCAGATGTTGAGGTACTGTTCACCCCTCCTTCCCGATTTATGCTCAAGACAAAGAAAACAGATGGGAGTTAAAGGTTCAGCCACGAAAAGCAGACTCCCCGTTGGACATTCTGGCACATGGTAGGCACGCCGTGAGAGAGTGACAGGTTAAGAGACTGTCCCGAAACACCACTGGTAGGAACGTGACACACTTTCTGGTCCCCAGAGTCCTTTGCCACGAGGCAGGAAATCCCTATAGTCTACCTTCCACAGCATCTGCTAGAACCCTGTTCCTGGCCAGGCTTTCTGACCAGCCCACCGCTGGATGGCTTTCAGCCTCGCTGCAGTTACAGCCCCGTGTGTGGCACTTGGGAGAATAAATAACCTGGGAAAGAGTTCGTGAGTATCCCTACACACCTGCCTTAGAGGTTATTGCTGCCTTTGCATTGGCTCTTCGACCATCCCCGGGGTGCTGTGACCTAGGTGAGTGCCAGGGTTAGCCCCGTGCATGCCTCTGACTTTCTCTGTGTCCCCACCTGGCCGCAGCAACCCACGCCTACACAAAACTCTTTTGCTACCTGTCACGGACCACCTTGGACTGTTGGGCTTATCTGCTACGCGGTTATCTGACCTCACTTGCTATACCGCCGACCCCTTGAAAACAAAGAGAAAACAAACCAAAAAGAATCTTCAAAATGGATGTTTTGCTTATAGAACGTCCTATTTAGCTTCATTGTCTCATTTGCAAACAGGTCCTTTGAATGTTTAAAAAGCAACACGGATAACTGGAAAGTTATTGCTCTTTTCCCATCTAACAGCTCTTCGACTTTGGTGAGGATCAAGATCAACTAGCTAGGCCTTCGTTTCATCATCTGCAAAACGGAGGTGACACTCACACGGCACACACCCATACATACAGGTGGCAAGTGCTTCTTGAGCATCTTCTCTCAGCCTTTATGATTGGCTCAAAAGGTAGACTTGGAAAACGTTTGTTAAATTAAGAAGGAACAAACGAACGAATGCCAGGGTATATGGCGCACAGCAAGGTATCGATGTGCAGCTGCTCCCCTCTGTGACCCTTGAAGTTCCGTTTCCCTGAACAGGTGATTTTCACATTCTTTTTGCCAAGCATCATACAAGGGGGCCTGATGTAGACATTATCACCAGGAGCAGGAATGGTTCAAGAGACTCAGGGCTGGGTAGAAGATTTGGGGAGCCCAGTACAAGATGAGACAGGAGGGTGTCCCTTGTTCAAAACCTAAGAATTTCAAGATGGCAAGAGCAGAGCGTTAAACCAAGCATAGCTCACACACCCATGAAGGCAGCCCTGAAGAGATTGTTTTTTAAAGCTCAGAAGTCTCTCGAATGTTGAGGGTCAATAAAAGGCAGTGTTAAAGAAGCAGCTGGTGGTACTTTGGGTATTTGGATGAACGGAAGGGTTTTTTTTTTTTAATTTTGATATGTTGACTCGATCATTTTCTTCATGACTTCTGCTTTTCTACTTCTTGAAAGCTCTGACAATTATTACATAGCAAGGGGATATGAAACCAAAGATTAATTTACTTGCGTGTGTGAGGGAAATTTCATTTAATTTCTTTGTTGTTGTTGTTATTTTTTCTTTTTTTATGGCTGCACCCACAGCATATGGAAGTTCCCGGGCCAGGGGTCAGATAGGAGCTGCAGCTATGGCTACACGGGATCCAAGCTGCATCTGTGACCTACTCTGCAGTTTGTGGCGATGCAGAATCCTTAACCCACTGAGCAAGGCCAGGAATGCAACCCGCATCTTCACTATGTCGGGTTTTTAATCTGCTGAACCACAGTGGGAGCTCCTCATTTAATCTCTTAGTTTAGTATCAAGTTGATGAGACGATGACTGATAAACCAAATCACAGGGAGAATATTCATTCCTTCCATACTTTTAAGAAAATTATCATGTGCTATAAAATTCAGCGGCATTTTCTTGACTGTGTAATCCTGCTGGGTCATAATTTAAAAGCAGTTATGACATTTCCAAGCTAAGAAGAAATGGAAATAAATGGGTTTCTTTCCTTCCTTTAATTCTTTCATAGACTGAAACGCCTTTTCTGAGTCCTGATTAAGTGCTGGCACCGTGCAGGGTATCACGAAGACAAAAAGAAAATGACTGTCCCATTCAACACCATGAGCGCTGGCTATGACATGCAAACAATGAAAAACAACAAGAAAAAAATGCTACACTCAAAGGATGCAAAAAACTCACAGAAAATTAGGAAAGCAAGCTTAGACGTAATACTTAAAAGCTCACTCCTAAAAGGGGAATGGACTTTATGCAGCCAGACAGAGGGCAAGGAAGTTTCTTCAGGCGGAGCAAAGGGCATATGGAGAGAGAAAGAAGGTGTTGTACAAATAACACATATGTTTTTTGTTTGCCTCCCCCACTAGAATGGAAGTTGTGTGGAGAAATGACCTTGGTTTTCTTCTGTTCACTGCTGTATGCCCGGTGTCTAGATGTAAATAGCTACTGAATGAATGAATGAATGAATGCTCCATTCTGGAACTGCAGGTATTGTGGTGTAACTGGGAAATTAACAGGAATGATGAGAAATGAGACGGGAGACAAGTTGGGCAGAGGCCTTTTGGGTTACTGATGTCACTGATGACAGGGACAATGAGAACATGGACTGAGGTGGTGGCAGTGGGAATGGACAGAACATCTATGTGAGGAACCAACTTGGGAGAACTTTGCAACCGAACAGATTTGGGGGAGAGTGGGTGACAGAGAACAAACATCTCGGCTGACTTCCAGTTTCCTGACCTATGCCGTGGAATCGCTCACAAAGATCTGACCTACGTGGGGGCAGAGCAGTGCCTGGAGGATCCAGATCAGTTAGGACATCGAATTACAAAAGAGCCAGAGAACTTGTAGAGCACCTGGAAAATAAAATGAGTTTGTGGGGTGTCATATTTATGAAACTTGTCATAAGATAGCACAGTACATTTTTCATTACTGGAGTCATTTTCTTAGAAGAGCACAGGCTCCGGAACCCCGAATGTCATGTATTAGGGATGCCTTTTAATCCACACATCATTACAACAAATGGGAGAGCTGATAACTTGTCACTACTTCCCATGTATAACCCACCCCAGCAGCAGGAAACTAAATGTGAAATTCTAACACCAATGGAAATCCTGAGAGCTACCCGACTCAATCACTATATCCATCCATGCGACTTGCTTTGTTGGCAGGCAAGTCACTCAAGCAAATCAATCAACTCCATCTTCGAGTGGCTGATTCACCTGCTCTAAGGGCTGTGCACGCAAAGGGCGACAATCATGGACTAAAATAAATGAAAGTCACAGAGATCTGAGTGCCTGTGTGTGTACACGTGTACGTGTGCACATCTGGGTCTGGGTCAAATACACCCAAATGAAGAGAAGGAAAGGATGGCCACACTCTGTGAGCAAGGACGATGTTTCGGCCGCTTTTCCATTCACCACTCTCAGTGAATCCTCTTAGCAGCCTGAACTGTCAGGAACGCAGGTAGGATCTATTAAACTTTAAGGTTCATGAGGGCAGGATGAGCGTTTTACTCACCAGTATATGCAAACTCCCCAGCACAGTGCCCGGCACATGGCTGACAAAGCCCTTTTGGGAATCACTGAATGGAGGAGGGAAGGAGAGCAGTCCCCAGTCTCGGGGAACAGGGGTCGGCTGAGATCGCTGTGCTTTTCAGCCCCATGGCCTGTGCTCTGTCTGCTTGGCCATATAGTCCCTGAGACTGAGATAGGAGGGGGAGAAGAATGTGCCCTCTGGCTAAAGGTTGGAGGGAAACTAAAAGGGTACCACTTCTTTTTTTTTCTTTTTAGGGCCGCGCCCACTGCATATGGAAGTTCCCAGGCTAGGGGTCAAATTAGAGCTGCAGCTGCTGGCCTACACCACAGCCACAGCCACAGCCACAGCCACTCGGGATCTGAGCCACATCTTCAACCTACACCCCAGCTCACAGCAAGGCCGAATCCTTAACCCACTGAGTGAGGCCAGGGATTGAACCTGCGTCCTCATGGATACTAGTTAGGTTCATTATGCTGAGCCACAAGGGAAGTCCAACAGTGCCGATTTAGACACTCCTACCAGCAGCCTTCCCTCAAAGCCGATGACCCTTCCAGCTCAAGAACATTTGCACTTAGACCAAACACACCTTTGGGAGACCTTCATTTCTCATTCCGCAAAGCATCCAATGGGGACTGTGTTATCTGCTAGTGACCAACAAACGGGTCCACTTGGGGACTGGCAGAAGCTAACGTCTCAAGGACCTTGATCCACTGGAGTTTTTATCCTGCCTTCCAGATTCTTCTAAGTTCCCACTCATTTGCCACACTTTTTGCCCCAGCCAAGTCCCGTTTTCAAATATGGCAAGGGATAAAATGCTTTTGGGTGCCACAGTTGAGACATTATGGCTAAATACAACATGTAGGTGCTTAAGTAATGACCACTTTACAGCAGCACCGGTTCTTTCAATAATTTTAGCAAACTCACTGGTAACCTGATTAAGAGTAAAATTCAGAAATGACCTCAATTGTTAACATTCAGTGGGTTCACGATGCACCTGTTCTCCTAGACTTCAGAAACGGAGCGTTGCCAGGAAACCAAACAGAGTATAAGCAAGTTCATGCACAACTGACCACAGCGGCCCACCACACCAGTGTTCCCTGGTTAGAGGCAGGCCAGGGCATGGCTGAGAGCCCGAAAGTCACACAGAGAGATGGTCAAGTCCTGGCTCTAGTGCTTATTTAGCTGTGTGGCTTCCGGATCTGTCCTCTCAAATCTCTTTCTTCCACTGTAAAATGGGAACGATAGCACCTGCCTCATCAGGATATGGTTGGGGTCAAAGAAAATATTCCATGTCAAGCCCTTAACTCAGAGCCTCGTGCACGTCAAGTGCTCAGTGAACACTAGGTATCTTGAATCACATCAATCAGCTGGGTGGCTTCTTTTTACTTCAAGAGGATCCTTCTTTCAAAGAGCCTGTGTTGTGACTGTACAGATAAGACAAACACACACAGGACCACAGCGTCTGAATGGTAGACATGCAGGAAGTCGCTCTGTGAGCAACTGAATGGATGACAGTTTCATGTCGGAAGTAGAAGAAGCCACCAGTTAAGGCTTGGAGGTGATGACCATGGAGCCTACTCAGCAAGTAATTCCCAGTATCAGGCTAGCGCAGTGGGCCAGAGGAACCCTACCTCAGGTCCTACCATAACCCTTCAAGTCGGAACCCCACCTGAAAATGGAGAGGATACGACACCCAGATCATTGATCCCTTCTAGTATGTAGAGCCCCCAAGGGTCGCCAGCCCCAGTGGGTGCTAATTTCCACAGGAGCTGCCTTGACCTCATTGGGGCCCAAAGGGCTCATCATGCGGATCAATGCTGGAGCCACCTGAAGTGGATGGAGCCAGAGGAAAAGGGGAAGGCTGAGCCCATGCGTGTCAAAGCCCCATCAATAGGTGAGCTCTGCTGGAAAGCAGAATCGGGATCCGAAGGCAGGGGTTGAACGAATGTAAGCTGGAGAAGACGGAAGAGCAGAGACGGCGAGCACAGAAAACACGGACCACGGTGCTAACGGAACCGGGCTGCTCATAACCCTTTACAATTAATTGCTGGGTAGATGATGGATAAAGAGTGTGCGTGGCATAAATAATAGCTCCCGCTGCCTGATGCCTTTTGCTTCGTCTCAGAATCCAGCCTGCTTCAGATCCCTTGACTCCGAGAAGGAGGGCTCAGGCCAGACAGGCACCCTGCAGAAGCCGCATCGCCACAGTTTTGCTAAGTCACCACTCTGAGAGCTCATTCTCACCTCTCGACGTCTGTTTCCCTGAGTCATCATCTCCTCTCTCTAAGTCTTCAAGTCTTGAGTATGGAATGACGGTTAGGAGAACCCCTCAGCACCGCAGGGAAAATAGTAAGGCAGGAGCAATGAGCCCAATATGGGCTTGGGAAACTAACAGCCAGGATTTCAGTTACAAGTACTATATCCGAAGTTTGTAGCATCCACCACAGGTCACTCAGGGCGACTGAGAATGAGCACCTGCCATGTGGCGGCATCAGCATGCAGAATGAGCACCTGCCACGCGGCTGAATCAGATGCCACCCTGTGCTCGTGGAACTCACCAGTGCCTCCGAGTGATGTAACGACAGCCACTCTGATTTTCAAACCCAAAATCAGAACATGTGGTGTGACTCAAGGTTTCTGAGCCAATTCTGGTGCCCGAGTCTATCTGGAAAGTAGAGTTTAGAGGCCGAAAGACCACAGGGTCTGGGACAGTTTAATGGTCACGCCCAGAGATAAGGTGACAAACATCTTCCCTCGGCACCTTTCAGAACAACTGATTCGAAGCCGTCCTGGCTGACTTTCCAACTGAAGAATAAAAGGACCAGAGGTGCCCACGTTCAGGGCATTTCATTGCCTACTGTGAGCTTTACGTGCATTTTCTTCGAGAGTCACAGCAAGCCAGTGACACGTAGGGGGCGCGGGGTGGGGGTGGGCGGTTGCTGTTTTCTCCATGTTCCAGGTGAAGGCGCGGGCTCAGAAAGAGGTTTAATGTCTTGGCCAGGATCACACACTTAGCAGAGGGCAAGGCTGGGATTCTAACCCAGGGTCTCTGATTCCAAGCACTCCTCCCACAAGGCAGTTTCAGCATGCCAGAGGGTGACAGAGGAAGGGCCTCCGGGATGTCTGGGGGCTCTGGGAAGCAGGCCCCGAGAAGAAGAGCAAAGGCCTGAGGGACTTGCAGAGGCAATGGCTTGCATCTGGTAGATGCTAAGGTGGTCCAGGGCTGAGAGGAGCGGAAGGCAAGATCTCCACGCCGAACCTAAGCTCACCCTTGCAATGGCATGGAGAATACACTGGAAAGGCTGCAGGTTACCTTATTCAGGGAAATGGGATTTGAGGCCCGGTCCGGGACCTGCCTTATTAGATTGAGCACCACTGTTCACTGGATGCTTCTCATTCTCTCTCAACAGGAAAAATATGTTTTTTGAAGCCCGGATTTGTCTTCGTGGCCATTCAGTGGCAATTCACCGCTTCCAGTCGGGCCTTTCAACACGGTTATTACCTGCGTTAGACACAGGACTTGGAAAAGCTCCTGGGCCCTGGGGGCCACCGCAAGGCAAGGCCCGCTCTCCGGCTTTCCAAGTGACTTACGACTGTAATATATAATCTCCGCGTGTGTGTAAGAACTCACACCAGATACTGGTACTTTGAAGAAAATGGAAAGTATTTGTGAAAATTTTCAGTGGGGGGGGGTCACGGGGAATGGAAGAACGTGGGATACTCGCGGACAGACAGAATGACATTTTGTATAAAGAAAAGGGGCACAGGAACACTCTGGGCATTCGACGGTGCAGATCACGGCCCTCCTGGGCATGGGCAAATGGAAGGAAAGGTCGGGGCCACCGTCTTCTCCGCAGAAAGCTGCTGAACTTATCATTTCAATGCAGATGACTTCCACAAATCGAAGAAGGTTTTCCGATGCGCTGCAAAATAGTTGCCTTCACAATAGCAAATGTTCGAGCCACTTAAGATCTTAAGTATGACTCAGCGCACACTGAAAATATTCAGAATCCTAACAAGGAACGGTTTTAACCTGGCTATGAGAAATGCAGAAAGGAGTTCTTTGAGAAGGTCTGGACCTCTGCATCCCTGGCAGACACTGGCCCCAAACGCTGCCCGGGTGACCATGCATGTAGTTCTGGGTGCCCATGGTCTGGCTGGCACCTCGTCACCTTCCAGATATCACCAGTGCCGTTCATTTTCTTGGGGACTCGTATTAAGTTCTTTCCCTTAAAGAGCTAGTTAAGCTTTCAAAATAGAATGTGTTCTAAGATGAGGAAGGTATTGGAAGTACCGTCCATATCCAGCTCAGAGAAATCCCGAGAGCCTCCGCTGACGGTCCAGTGAATCTTTGATTCTTTTTCTTTTTTGGGTCACACCCATGGCATGTGGAAGTTCCCCGGCCAGAGATCGAACCTCAGCCACAGCAGTGACCCACGCTGCTGCAGGGACAATGCCGGATCCTTAACGTGCTGCGCCATCAGAGAACTCCAGCCCACAGAATCTTAAGTGATCTTGCCCGTGGACTACTACTTAAAAGAACTACTACTAAACTGAGGGAGGGTCACTGTTTGTATGAAAATAGTGTGAGAAGAGGTCTCTTTGCCACAGCTTGCAACTTCCTCCTGGTCGCCTTCCATTCTTAAAGAATTGGTTGTTAAGCCACACGAGGCTTAGACTTTCTCATGGATAGCTTAGTGACCTTCACTGCTAGGGACTGACCCACATACAAACAAGTCTCAAAATATATTGCTCTCATGATGAACTGAAGCTGGCTCCTGCCGCAAAGATGTAAGGTAAGGGACAAAAATAAGGCTGAGGTCTTCAAACTGTAGTGGTCAAATGATGGTAGCCTCTGGCTACATGGGGCTATCGAACTGGAAATTAAGTAATACGGAATAAAATGAAAAATTCCATTTCACACTAGGGTTACCCACCTCTCCAGGGCACAGGAGCCACACGTGACTAATGACTACCATATCAGACAGTGTAGATATAGGACATTTCTGTCACCATAGAATGTTCCATTAGACAGCACTGTCCTAACTTATTATTCCAGATGTGACCTGATGAACTTTCCATAACTGTCCAATCCCTAACTCTTCTGCCGACCTGTGTGCTCCGTCTCTAGGAGCTTGGCTCTGGGTGAACTTAATGTATTTTCCAACCCGTTTGGTGTCTACGGGCTAGCTGCCCTGATGCTCTGAAAGGTTACTTGATGGTCTCAGTCAACAATAATAACAACAACAATAACGACCACGTCTCGAATAGCACTATAATTATACCAGGAATAACTGCCATATGATATGAGCACATGGCGTATATACTCAATCCTTACAGCCTACTTTGCAGACAAGGAAACTGAGGTATGGAAAGGGCCGAATTTTGTCCAAAGTCAGACTGCTGGCAGACAGCAGAACCAATATTTGAATCTAGGCAGTGTGGCTCCAGTGACATTGACACTGTATCTTTTAGGGGACGCTGAGATAAAGAAATAAGAGACAGAGTGTATGTACTTGGAGGCCTTACAATTTAAGCCAGGAGACTAACAAAACGAGCTAAACAGTAAACTATTTAAAAACCAGATAACTACCATGGGGTTTTTGGCCCCATGGCAAAATATCATTTCCATAAACATGGAACAGATTTGTCAAATTACAGGCTTTTGCATGAAGGATCATTAAGTGGTAACCCTACCTGCTTAACCTGCAAGGAAGGTCTGAGCAGATACAAACAAATAACTACCACCTTTGAGTTCTCCAGGTAAACACGCAGTGACGAAACATCAAGGTCAAACCTCATCTTCGGTGAAAACACTCCACTGTGACTGCGTCAAGAGACAGCCGTCACTTCACGACAGGACAGATCAATGAGCAGTGCAGGGTGGGACAGGTACGGGCTGGGCGATCAAAATACCTCTATTCCTGTACTGGCTCTGCCACTGATTAACAAGCATTACCAACGGAGGTGAGTCTCTGCTTCTTTCTGGGTCTTAGATGGCTTATCAGGAAGATGAGAGAGGCGTAGCCGGAAGTCAGGGGTTGCCACGTCTGGCCAGGGCATCTGACTCTCTGGAGTGGAGCACGGCGGGGGACCTGTCCGTCATCTGTACATTCTCCTTTCCCACCTGAATCTCCAGAGTGACACTGGACAAAAGAGAGGGAGCCCTCTTGACCACCCTGAGTTCTCCTGTGGAGCATTATCTCAGAGAGTGAAATCCTCTGGAGAACGAAACAGTATTTCGAGCACACAGAGGCCCCCTGCAGAGCAAAGCCAAGAGCGTGAGTTTGATGCGGCAGGGCTTTATTTCCTCCATGCCTCGTCTCCCCATCTCCCCGTCAGTTTCAGTACAGTGATACCTGTCACAGGAGAATACCATCACATCAGGCTCTTTCAATTAGAAAGTCAGCCTGAGTCGGCTGATGGGTCTGACCGTGAGAACTGGTTTCACTACTGAAACTGAATGAGCTAATGGAGCAGGTCCACAGTTGTGGTGAAAAGACACATGAAGTGTATGATGAATACACAAAAGGGTGAAAACTCCATCTTTAAAACCACTTACACTCATGATTTATAGATGTACAAATGGCAAGTGAACAGTTATATAGTTTTTCAAACTATTTTTTTATTATTTTAGGGGAGATGCCGGCAAAAAAAAATTGAGGATCAGGGAACTTGAAGTTAGAAGGCTTTGCAGCTCTATGAGTCTGGGTTTGTCTAATGCTCAAAGCGCACTTCCTACCCATTCCTTTTAATCCCTGCGCCAAACTTTGCCTCAGTTTAAGTGTCTAACATTTGTAGCAGTGGATTCTGCAAATTTTCTTGAAACATGTAACCTCTTACCTTTCAACTTCTTAACTCGGAATCAAGAAGAATCAATGACTTCATCTCTGTCCTGCCTCACGTATGCTGACCAGGAATAATTTCATGTTGTCCTCACCATGCGGACTTGATTAGGGAGAGAATGTTTGCTTTTTAAAAAACAAATTTTGCATCGGTAGCCACTTTGTTCCTGCAATTAGCTACGAAATGCAAAACAATTGCTAAAGCTCTGCCCATGAAACAGCTGGTTGACAAATGCTAATAATCTCTAGAGAACAGTAATGGTAGTCAGCACTATGGATGCTTCCAGAAGTATTTTTTGTGTCATTAATGGAGGGAAAGTACGGAAGAAACTCATGTTTAGGACAGATACAGGTATCTTTTGTTTACTGGATGATAAGAATGAATAGGGTTTGTTTGTCAAAGCCTATTAATTTTGGTGGCTTCATGATCTGTGTGTTCAGTTCACAGACAAAAATAACAAGAGGTGAACAAAGGGGTCAAATGGAACAGACAAGATAAGGAGGAAGAAGCTTTCCATTCACATATTCAGGGAACACAGAGTGAAAGCCTAATACGAGCCAGGCGCTGGGTGAAATCACCAGGGATAGAAAGGAACTGAATAAGATGCAGCCTCTGCCCTCCAGAAGCTCACACTTCAATGTGGCCTGGGATCAGAAACAAAACTGTCAGCTCTTGTTTATTTCACTTTTCTGACAATGACGCCAGAAGACTGGACTGCTGTGAGAACACAGCAAAGGGCTAGCGGGGGGTGGGGGGTGGAGGGGGAGTTTCTAGGGTCAGTAAGAAAAGCTTTTTGGACAAAACAGTGCTTGTGCTGAGACCAGAAGATTGAGCAAGAGTTAGAGGGAAACGACGTTCTAGACAGAGAAACAGCAGGTGCAAGGGAACGTCCCATTCACAGCTGGAATGGAGGTGTTCACGCATGCGCCTGTGTCTGTGTGCGGATGAACATCAGAGAGGGAGCTTATGCTGGTGAGAAAGGAGGCAGGCACCAAGTGGGAATCTGCGAAATAACCTGAGCAAATGATTCGACGCTGAGCAAAGACCCTGTGCCAGCAGGCCAGGAGTGAAGGGGAAGACGTGAGCGTGGCGAGGTCGTATTCCCTCAAAGAGCTCATACGTCAATTCTTTGCACTACCAATTATTCACACACACAAGGTTCCAGAGAATTTTCAAGCTGCCCTTCCCTTCAGGTTCAGGTGATACAGTCTAATAATCCGCTTGCTCTTCCGCCCACAGGGTGGTGGGAATTGGGAAACAGCCTACATAATCAATTCAACTCATCCCCAACCTTCATTCAAAAGCACAGGGCACTGATTTTAGGCTCAGGAGCCACATGGTGGTGACGGGGAGCCCCCTCCATCCTTTCCTCTCCCCTTATTTCTCTCTCCCCCCACTACGATCTCTTGATCCATTTGAATTATTTTGCTCCCACCCACCTCCGCCTTAGATCCGGCTTCTAGAATCTATCACCACCAGGTGGTAGTCAGGATCAAGGCGCAATTGGAACAGCGCTGACTACTTTGGCGAGCCTTGGAAGCAGAGCCTGGAACTGTGCTATTGGGGTGCGGCCCCTTTAGGCAGCAAGCAAGTGGGAGTGAGTGTGGTCAGCAGTGGAGGACTTGACTTATGGGGTACAAAGGTCTCAGCTCAAGTGACTCCTTCAGGCTAAAAGATGTAATCGGGGTTGGGACTGAGCCTAAGGTCAAGAATGCAAGGGTGGGAGTTCCTGCTGTGGCTCAGGGGGTTAAGAATCCGATGTATCCATGTTGATGCAGGTTCAATCCTTGGCCTCACTCAGTGAGTTAAGGATACGTGTTGCTACAAGCTGCAGAGTAGGTTGCAGATGTAGCTCGGAACTGGCATTGCTGTAGCTGTGGCACAGACCTCAGCTGCGGCTCCAATTTGACCCCTGGCCTGGAACTTCCATACGGTGCAGGTACAGTAATAAAAATAGAGAGAGAAAGAGAAAGAGGGGGAAAGAGAGAGAGAGAGAGAGAGAGAAAGGAAGGAAGGAAGGAAGGGAGGAAGGGAGGGAGGGAGAAAGAAAATGCAAGTGTGACCAAAGACAGGGTACAGATGGGTCTGGGGTGTTGTCAGGATCCATGAATCTGATTGAGCTGAGAGGAGTAGCTGTGCTTGGAACCATGATACTTCTTTTTGGTCTTATTTCAAGCCCATGTTCTTTGCTGGAACAATATCATTAACTTTTCCCCTGCATAATGTTGTCATCCTTGTCAGCCCATCCGCGTAGACAGGACACATAGACACCAGGGAAAAACCAAAGAAGACAGAACCCAAACTCAGCATGGGTATTTTTCATTGAATAACGAATTATTGCTAGTGGAGGCAAGCAGTCTGCATTTCACGAACAGATTTCCAGGAGGAACTCAGAAGGCACTGAAATGCAGCCACTGAGGAAGGCGTACAAGAAAGATTTGATGACGTCGTTTCAGAGAAACCTTAATACAGATGATCCAAGGGCAGAGAAGCCATCAGCACAAACTGCAGTGAGCAAAGGATGACCCAGGAGCCAGAAGGCCAAGGTCCTCGTCCTGGCTTGGCCACCAGCTCGCAGAGAGTCTTCGAGAAAATTCTCTCGGACCTGTGGTTTCTTTGGCTATAAAATGAGGATATTTGACTGGTGGGTGGCCATGAAGACCAGCGTCCAAAGGGACCTCAGCATTTCTTTGTGGTTTTATGTTGTGTTTTTTGTTTCAGAAGCAAGCTAAAAATGTAATGCACTAAGGTTCTCTGTCCGTTGGCTGTGGGTTGTTTTTTTTAAAATTTTTTTTTCTTTAAAAGCAACGAAGCAACACTGTCATCGGTTCTCATTAAAATGAAAGCCCAACTGGAGATGTTCCCCAGCCACGAAAATTACCTACAGGCAAAAATAGGATAAAGGCAGTTTGGGGAGATATTAGTGGCCTTGCACCTCACCACACTAATGCTCTTTAGGGAGACAGCAGCTTCCTCCCCAAGAGCTCAAGTGCAACAGCCCGACGTGAGCACACTCGGCTCCTCACAACACTCCTGGGAAGTAAAGAAGAAAAATATTTGCATCCTCTGTTAGGACCGTGCGGAAGGGAAAGGAGAGGCCGTGTCTAGCTGACAGCAGATTGTGCTGTGAAGAAATGGCATGTTTCACAGACTCACAGAGAACTGATGGCCCTTCTTTGGGCATAATGTTGTGTCTGGGTGTCTGTGTGTGTAAGTGCACGTGCATGCGTGCGTGTGTGTGCTTGTGCGTGTGTGTGTGCGCACGTGTGCTTGTGCATGTGTGTGTGTGCGCACGTGTGCACATGTGCACCCAGCCAAGCTAACAAGGTTCGCAGAAGCACAGACTTTTACAGAGATACCAGGGGGAAGGGGACAGTGAACAGTGGCAGGTCAGCTGTCCCTCAGCCTAGGGCCTTTCCACCTAAGAGTTCTGATGAACTGGACGGTGTTTCCAGCAACAACACCTGGCTAACCATTCTGGTAAATGACACTGATTTAAAAAAAAAAACTCCAAGTAATTCAACCAAAATCCCCTGCCCTCCTCTTTTCTGATTACAATTTAGAAGATGGGAAAGGGTGGTAGCCAAACAGACTAAAAGAGCTTGAAAGTGCCTCCAGGCTGTGTCCAAAGGCTACTCTGGACAAGAGGGCGTGCTGAGCAGAGCCGGATAGAGCATTTGCGATGGCCCAAGTGTGCTTGCTTCCAGCTAAGAGTTCACGAGAAGAAAAACAAAAGTGCCTGGGGCCAAAAGCAATCAAAGGGACCTTGACTCTTCCCCAGCCCTAGGAAAATGGTTATCTACAAAGAGGAGTGATTACTGAACACAGCTGCCAATCTACCAAACATAGTCTTAAAGAAACGGAATGATTATTACTGCAACTGTTGTTTGAAACTAAGTTGTAAATGAGAATATCGTTTCCTCCATCAAACGATTTGCATTAGAATAATCTTATAAGGTGAGACTCTTTATTATCCTTCTGATAAATAAAATCCTTCTGATAAATAAAAGCCCTCTGGTTATAAACCTCCACAGGGCATTTGTTTTCTACAAGGTGTCTCGAGAGAGAAAACCTCTGCTGCATTGTGTGTTCTGTGTAGATGGTATAGAGCTTAACTACCTAACAAAAATTTAGCACCTTGTTTATAATGAACTCTTGAGTCTGCGACTTTGCCTGCCACATTTTATCCTTAAAACAACCACCTAACTAGGAACTCTTTTTATATCCATTTGGCAGACAAGAAAACCAAGGAGAGGTTGAGGAACTCGCCTAAGGTCACGAAGCTAATGAGGGACAGAGGTAAGATTTGAACCCCGACAGGCCAGCCCCATAGTCCAGGCCCTCCACCACCATGTGTTTCTGCCTGTGGGTAAGGAGGCTTCCCAGTCATGGGGGGGCTGTTTGTTTCTATAAGCACAGAGTCCAGCTCCATGACTAAGTACGACCAAAGTAGCACTTTGAGCTCATCTAGCGTAATTCCTCTCACTTTACTCATGAGGAAACTGAGACCCAAGCCAAGTTCAAGATCAAACAAAAGGGAAGTGGCGGAGCCAGAAACTGAAGGTATGTGCCATGGCCCCGCATCACCCCAGCCTGAGTTTCCTCCACTCCACCGTGCCCTGGAAGCTGAGCATGCCCTCTGGCGGGTTATCCACTTAATCACTGCATCATCAAGAGGATGTGCTGCCCACATAGGGAAGGAGAAGGGCACAGTTTCCCACATAAGGGAAATATTTTTAAAGAGAAAGCGGACATACCAAGAAAATAGCTCTAGAGTTAATTTCCATAATGCAATCCTATTTCCCATTGAATCCATTTTTAAAGTAAGAATATGTAACATTTGATTTTCGTGTCACATGATATTATGAAAAGTCTATCAAAATGAAGAGTCACAGGAAGGAAGCATGGAAAACTAACAAATGGAAAGAACATTAAAAAAAAAACACCCATTATCTTCCATCTCTTCGAGGCAAATATTTAATACTTTTATGTTGTTTGTGCAACAAATATTTTAAATGCACAAAAACTTCAAAAACCTTCCAGAGAAAGGAGAGGAAGCAGCACAGGTTTTGAAAGCTATGTGTCCCTTTGGAGGCGTGCGCTGAATTAAATGGCCCAGCGGCATTCCAGTGACATGACCCCTACGTACCGAGGAATGAGAGATAACGGGTAGGAGGCTGAAAAGGTTGCTGGGTAAGATTTCTCGGGGGTACAGCGTGAATGTTGTGACACATCCACAGAGGAGGCAGCAGTTTCAGTAGGAGTGAGAGTCAGCATCCTCAGGCTTCCTAGGGATCTAAATCTCTTAAATATTCAGATGCCTCCCCCCCCAACTCCACTGAACAGCTCGAGGCCATCTTTCCTCCCACCCCCCACCCCCAGTGTCAGCTCCTAGTCGCTGCTCCTAATCTACCGATCACCCCCTGGGTTCTTCTGAACCAGGGGGAGCAGCAAAATGGAAGATGCAAATCCTGCACGCAGCTCCAGATGCGTGGCTGCGAAGATGGAATTCGTGAATTAAATTCATTTCACCAAACTTTGAAATTCAAAATGGTACAATTTTCAGCTACGGCAAAGCTTTGGCTGATGTTCACTTAGTTGAATAATCGCAACAATGACTAAAATGACTTCTTATGGGCTTGGATGGTAGGTGGACTGCTGGGCCAAATGATGTATAATGAATATATAGGGAGCTCCCCAGCTCAGCGGCAACAAACCCGACGAGGGTCCATGAGGACGTAGGTTCGATCCCTGGCTCACTCAGTGGGTTAAGGATCCAGCCTTGCCGTGAGCTGTGGTGTAGGTCGTAGACACGGCTCTGATCCCACGTGGCTGTGGCTGTGGCATACGCCACAGCTCTGATTACTCCCCTAGCCTGGGAACTTCCCGATGCCTCCTGGGAGGCCCTAAAAAGCAAACGAACAAACAAACAAAAAACCTACATACCATGTTACCCATTAGCAAATTAGCCCATGGTCGCAGTAGTCAGATATGTTGGGAGAGGGCAGGAATTCTTAAACTCACTGGAAATTTCTCAGGGAGGGTGAGTGGGGTCAATATTTGTTTTCTTGACAGTTATTATTCAGATATTGGCTAGAAAATGCACCGACCACATTTTGGTGATCAACTAATTATATATAAAACATAGGCTACTCATATGGGGGTCCACTTTCAGGGTTGATGAGGGGACAGAGACATAACCTACATGATTTCATTAGTAACATACAAGACCTCTGAAGAGAGGAAAACAATCTTCTCGTTAGAAACGTGAAAAGAGCCCAGTTTTATTGTTACAGGTAGAAAGAGTAGTTTGATTGATAAAGCTCCATGTCTCTTCCCTATCTGGGTTTCACTTCTTCCCTGGTCAGGAACAAGAAATAGAGGCACTGCCCACCTAATTCCCCACAGGGGACTCTGCATCACACGCCCCCAGTCGCCTTCATTAACCCTTTTCCTTCCCCCTAGACTCTCCCCCGCACTGAATGTCCTCAGCTCTTGGCTTCAACTATCCTTTTGCTAATGACCCTCCAATGGCCTTATTTTCCAGAGCCGACTATCTTGTCAACTAAGTCAGAAAATCAGATTTCTAATTCTCATGACAAGTGAAGAGGCCCAGGCCAGATGCTCCATAAACACTGGTTAAATGAAAGAATGAATAATTGAATGGGTCTAGGCTATATAACGATGAGCTGTAATCACAGGCTCCTCAGCCGAGATCTCCCAATCGTGTTGCATAAATGCTCAGGGAAGCGCACAGGTTGGAAATACACCAAATTTGATTACTATGTTTTTGCCTAAAAGGATCCCAGTACAGATGGTCATTCAAAAGAGCTCTGCTCTGTCACCAGCATGCAGAGGAGGTATGTAAGCAGTAATATCTACGATGGCGGCAGGGACATCGCTCAGGGGGCCCCAATGTCTCTCTGGAACCAAGAACTTTGTTGAACATGAATGAGCTCTAGAGATCTGCTTACAACATAGTGCCTGTCATTAACGAGACCGTATTGTACATTTCAACATTTGTTAAGAAGGTAGAGGTGAGGTGAAGTGTTTTTGCCACAATTAAAAAAAAGAAAAAGATGTAGGTGAATGGGACAACCCATCCATCTAGCTGCATCATTTAAAAATAGGATCGGAGTTCCGGTCGTGGCACAGTGGTTAACGAATCCGACTAGGAACCATGAGGTTGCGGGTTCGGTCCCTGCCCTTGCTCAGTGGGTTAACGATCCGGCGTTGCCATGAGCTGTGGTGTAGGTCGCAGACGCGGCTCGGATCCCGCGTTCCTGTGGCTCTGGCGTAGGCCAGCAGCTGTAGCTCCGATTCGACCCCTAGCCTGGGAACCTCCATATGCCGCAGGAGCGGCCCAAGAAATGCCAAAAAAGACCAAAATAAATAAATAAATAAATAAAATAAAAATAGGATCACACAGAGGAGATAAACAACAAGCTCCTACTATAGAGCACAGAGATTCCGATGCAAGGTCCTATGATAAACCGTAATGGAAAAGAATATATTAAAAAGAAGAATGTATATATAATGGAATTGCTTTGGAATACAGCAGAAGTGAAATCATTGCAATCAACTATGCTTCAATTAAGATATATATATATATATATATATATATATATGAAATAAAAAAAAAAATAAACTATGATCACAGAAAGCTGGAGCCGCAATGACCATAAACGGAGCTTAGCAAGTTGGAAAATAAGTTTCTTCTTTTATGCTAATGATATGTTTTAACATGTCCAGCCAGGAACAAGGCCGAGAGGAACTAAGAGAGAAACGATACTCGTCTTTAATGATCAGGAAGCCAAGTGTGTCAATGCGGAGGAAATCCTTTCAGTGAGCCCATTGATTTGGTGTCCTGGGACTTGAAATACTGCCAAGTTAGCCTTTCCAGAACACCGAGAGGCTGCGCTGATCACAGCCATACTTTTCACAAGTCTCCTTAGTCTTTCTAGAACCGGGGTGGACAGCTGCGATAGCTCCCTGAAAACTTCCTAACCCAAAGTGTTTCCTTGGAAAGGACCTGGCACAGGGTAACTGTTCTTACTGATTGTTCATATCTAGAAACGTCTGAGCTGAATGAACTTCCTGGTATTGTCATAGATATCGTGAGTGGGAAGATGCCATGTGAAAATAACATTCAGAATTAAGGGGTCTCGGAGTTCCTGCTGTGATGCAGTGGGCTAAAAATCTGCCTGCGGTGGCTGGGATCGCGGCAGAGGCACAGGTTCGACCCCTGGCCAGATAACTCCCATATGGCATGGCTGTGGCCATATGAAAAATCAAAAAGAATATATAAAATAAACAAGAGGGTCTCACAGAGGTAGAGCTACAAGGGAAATCACCAGTTATGGGGACCAGTACAGACATCAAACCCTAATCGGAGACGGATGAAATTTGATAGTTGAATCATACACTGAATATTATGCAAACATAAAAATAATGATGTAAAAAAACGATGACATGGGAAAAACATTCATGATTTAGTATAATGTCAGAAAAAAAGCAGCCTATCCATGTCAGTGGGTTCTATGTCCTGCCCAGAATTGTATAATTAGGAACACCAGAGAAAGAACCCCAAGACTCAACAACCCCAAACCATGCTCGTGTCCCTATGTCACATTAACCCCCCCCCCCCGAAATTCAAGGCGGGGATCCCCAAATAAGCGACAACACCCACCAGCCTTGACTTAAATGAAGCTGTCACATAAGATTTCTAAGTAGAGCTTTTGTACAAATAAATTACCACTAGGAGTTAAGTTTTTGGCATCTTAAAAGAATTTGTCTGGAAAGTATGTGTCCAGGCCTGGAGTCTTCCTAAGGTGAGAAATTACGGCTTTCCCTTTCCTCTCCAGAAATGCACTGTAAGGTACCTTTAGAGCGAGCCTTTTTGATGTTACAATTGAAAAACACACGCTTTAGACTCAGACAGCCTTGGTTTCGAATCCTCATCCACGCCGCCAGTAGCACTTCAAGGCACCTCTGTGACTGAGAAAGGTCAAGGCGGACGGAGCCTATGGTAGAACCGTGTCCCTTCCTGGGGAGGAGGCAGCCACCAGCCAGGGCTCATGGCGTTGGCAGCAGAGCACAGGCTGGATGCCAGCCCCACTCGCTCCTTCCCTGTGTGTTGCTCAAACTGCAAGCCTTCGAAATGGAGACTCCAAGCCCAGCACAGATCCACGCAAACTGAAGCTGGGAGTCAAACCACCTGTAGGAAAGGAGAAGGGGGCTGCCTCGTAATTGACTAGTTCACACACACTCACCGGTTGATGCCTTTCCATGATGTTGTGGCTCTAAATGCTCCTGCGCTG
Source organism: Sus scrofa (assembly GCF_054392235.1). Lineage (NCBI taxonomy): Eukaryota > Metazoa > Chordata > Mammalia > Artiodactyla > Suidae > Sus > Sus scrofa. Next base: position 123,977,060 of record NC_139401.1, read on the forward strand.
CTGCTACCTAAGGACGCCCGGAGGGTCAGAAATAGAGCGTATACACGTTTCAAATTCAATAAGCTTAGAAGACCAGTTCCCCTCAGAAGGAAACTGCGCCGGTTAGTGCTGCTCTCATACCTGCGTGCCGACTGCGTGTCCGGGACGTGTCACACACGGTGCAAGAGACTGTGAAGCATTCTGGCCAGGACCCCTGACTACCAGGCCTGGCTCACTGTGTGATGCTGGGTGAGTCACTCACCCTCTCTGGGCCTCATTCCCTCCTGTAAATCATTCAGGGATGGGCCCGAACACGTATCTCTAAAGGTCCTAGCAGCTCTGGCCTTTGTGACTCTATAGTTCCATCAGATCCCAGAGTCCAGTGGGGAAGAGGGGGAAAAAGAGCAAAATCAGCACCGCTGGAGAAGACTTCCCGGGCACGGCTGTGTTTCTTTAGTGAGGCATGATTAAAGACAGACAGACAGACAGAAAGATTTTTTCTTTAAAAAAAAAAAGGAGGGGAAATTGGGGAAGAATACTTTCGAGTACCTATAAATGCCTGTTGAACAATCTTACACAGTTTATATTCCCAGTGACCTTGAGGACATTAAAAACCAGCCTTCTCCTAAATGTCACTAGAAAATAAAGACATTTCTGCTTTCAACCTCTCTATACCCTCTGGACTAGGGACTTCTAGAAGTCTCTTTTTGTATCAGTTTGCATTTCCATCAGCAAAGTATGACAGGCCCTGCTGCCCCACAGCCTCACCAACAAAATACATTGGCAGAATTTTATTTTACTTTTTTTGGCTGCATTTGCCATGACTGGACCGTGCCACAGCAGTGACAATGCCAGATCCTTAACCAGCTGAGCCACCTGGGAACGCCAAGCACACTGTTAAACTTCCCCCCTTCTTACTCGTAGGAAATGGGACGTTGGAGTTGCGTTGATTTGCATTTCTCTAATCATGACTGAGCCAGAACATTTTTTCAATGGTTAAGAGTCATCTTTAGATCAATTTTTTGCCAAGCTGTCTCTTCGTGTCTTTTGTCCCATTTTTTTGTAAGGATTTTAGTCATTTAGCCCTCAATTTAACAGTTCTGCATATATTAAGTATACTAGCTTTTTGTGGTATAGTGTGAATGTTTTCGTCATATTTTGTCAGTCCTTTGACTTTGCAGTGTTTCATGGGGCAATTGTTTTTAGTTTCATGTAGGCATACTGATCAGTCTTTCGCGTATTTAATTATTTTTGCATCTAGAATTTGAATGATGTTTAGAAAGCACTTCCCTACAACAAAGTTGAATGGATATTCACCCACGTTTTTCCTAGCACTTATAGGCTTTCAGTTTTTGCATTTATTGTGCCAATATTATTTTACATAGTGTGATATAAGCTTAATTAAATGATTATAGTAAAGGAGTACAGTGCACACTATAAAATAATTATCTGTCAGTACATTTTAATATAAATACATTTTTAGTAAATTAAGAAATAATGGAGAAGGGCAGATCCTCGTTACAGTAGAATTAATAAAAAGAGAAGAAATGATAGCAATAGAACATGACCACTGGGCAAACACCACAAAAAATAATTGTTGCACTGAGCAAACACATGGTGAAAAGCCACATATTTACATAAATTCAAAGTAATTTCCTACAAGATACCAATTTATACAAAGAAAAAGCTAGCATCGTTACAGGGGAACGACCTCATGACCCTATATCAACCAAGCAATCAGGTTAATATCACCAGTGAAATCATGTGCCTCTTTATATGATGCGCTGGAAAGGACGCAATATCGCCTCTGCGTTATTCCTATCCCAAATTCAGACTTTGAATGTAATCATGAGAAAACATAAGACAAACTCATATTGAGGAACGTTCTGCAAAAAAAAAAAAACTAAACAGCATTCCTCAAAAGGGTCAAGGTCGTGAAAGACAAGAAAATACTGAGAACTGTCACAGACCAGAAGAGACTAAGGAGACAGGGTCACTAAATGCTATGTGACATCCTGGATGGGATCCTCGACTGGCAAAGGGACAACTGTGGCACACCTGGTGACATCCAAATAAAGTCTGTGGCTTAGTAAAGAGTATTATAATCAATGTTTGTCGCCTAGTTTCAGTAATTATAGTAAAGGAATACAAGAAGATAAAAATAGGGGAACCTCAGTGAAAGATATATGGGAATTCTGTACTAATTTTGTCACTTTTCAGTAAGCCTAGAATTATGTCCAAATAACAAGTTTTAAGAAGTCCCTCCATGCATATCAAAACTACAATGAGGTGTCACCTCCTATCAGTCAGCATGGCCATCATTAACAAGTCACAAAGAACAAGTGCTGGAGAGGGCGGGGAGAAAAGGGAACCCTCCTGCACTGCTGGTGGGAATGTCAGCTGGTACAGCCACTATGGAGATCAGTCTGGTGGTACCTTAGAAATCTAGCCATAGAACTACCATACGACCCAGCAATCCCACTCCTGGGCAAATATCCAGACAAAACATTCTTTCAGAAAGATACATGTACCCGTATGTTAATTGCAGCACTATTCACAATAGCCAAGGCCTGCAAACAACCTAAATATCCATCAACAGATGAATGGATTAGGAAGAGGTGGTATACATGTTTCACAGGATCACTTTGCTGCACAGCAGAAATGGACAGAACATTGTAAATCAACTATTTTTTAAATAATTTAAAAAAATTAAAAGTCCCTCCTTGCCTTCCCATCTATTTCATCCAAAGCGAACAACTGAAGGTGTTAAGCAGCTTTCCTCATCACTGCTTGGTGACAATGCGCCTCTAGGACAAAAGAATACTCAGGCATAATAAACTCTGGCTGCTGGTTAACCACCATAGCTGAATACCACCCCTTCTAGAAATTCTTCCCTGGCATGGCAATGAGCAAACCAAGAGGCGTGGGAACCAGACAAATCAAATCGTCCCTCTTCTGCGGGTCATAGCTATATGATCTTGATTAAGTGCCATCTCTCAGAGCCTTACCTTCTCCATCTGTCCAACGAGGATAACTCCCACCTTGCCATGCGGTGTAGCAAGGATTAAACAGCATACCGTGTTGTCATAAGGAGGAATGATGTAAGGTTGTGAAAGAGTCTTTCACAGTATCAGACACTGAATAGATCCAACTCTGTTCCTGGACAGTCTCTGGTTTGTTCTGCCATCATTCTTAGAAGCAATGTTAAAATGGGCTGAAAGATGCATAAATAAGAATCCTTACCTTTGACAACATTTGGCTACATCAGTACATATAGTGAAATATTCTTTCACTATACGCTTTGAAACAGTTGCGTTCTATTTCATCATGTGTTCCAATTCCTTAATTAACTTCCTGTTACGGAACCAGGGGTCATACTTAATAACATTTTGCTATGAGAAAGGACCCTACAACAAACATCCTCAAAAAAATGGCCTCATGCACATCTTTGATCCTCTATTTCCAATGAATTCCTAGAAGTGGAATTGGTGCCTCAAAGGCTTCACGACACTTTAAGGACATACTGCCAGGTGGTCCTCGGAAAGAGCACATGACTTCAAACCTCACTAGAAGGCTATGCAAGTGCCCACTTCCCTACACCCTTACCAACAGAGCACCTTTTTTTAAAAAAAATCTCTGCTATTTTAATATGTAGAAAATATTTCACTTTTGTTACTTTTTTCTTTTTGTACAACTAAACATTCTAGTCTCATTTTCAACGTGAATGACTTCAACTCATGAAGTGGGTTTGCAAAACTTCATCTAAGTGAACACAAGTGAGTTGGGGGCTTTCTATTTGGAGAGCAAGCATATGCAGAAAGGGTAGGAAAAGCCCCTACCCTATTGTCCCTACCTCTATTTCTGTAGCGAAAGAAGTTGATACTCAGAAAGTCCAAGCAATTTTGCCACAGTCGGTGAAAGATCTGGACTCCCTTTCTACCCTGAAGTCGCTAAACACGGACTGGGGAACGAATCTAAGCATTTGCAAATGCAAATAAAAATGTAACATATACAAGTCAAGCGATGGAGTCGGCTCAGCCCTCTCCTCTCCTTCCGCGGTTCCCTTCGAAGCATTATCTTGGCAAAGGAAGGCAAAGGGAGGAGGAAAGTGAGGCAGCTGGGCCGGGGAGGTCTCCCAAGCATAACCAGAACATATTTTATTCGCTTCAGCATTTGGCTCCACAACAGTACTTGGGATGACAGTCTGTGAGGCGCCTCGGGGCGCATCACATGGCCTCCCTACCGATGTCCTATCTAGGTTGCTGCAGCCTCCCTGGTCCCAGCGTGTCTCCAGTTTGCCTTTTGCATGGAGATCCAAAAAGAAATGGGCCACTCGAGGGACCCAGGCTTGGTCCTGCACCACACCCAGAAGCTCGTCTCTTAAGTTTAGTTTCTGTGCTTTAAGAGAGATGCAAATGCATGAATTCCTTTCTGTCAAAGTCACATTTCAGTTTATGTCTTTGGAAAATATTCCTTTCCTTCTCACACATCAGAAACTCAAAGCTGACCTTTGCTGTGATAAATAATTCAGCATTCTTTTAAGTGACTTAATCCTGAATAACTACTCATTTTACCCTAGAAGGTAGATGATAGATAGATGGGCAGATAATGAGAGAGAGACGTGTTATATACGTAGAATGTATATTATATGCATTGTGTTTCTGTGTATATATGTACTATATAAATGCACACACACACACACACACGTATGTATTACCCATACACACACACACACACACACACACACAATAAATGACCATTGGGATGTATGAAGAAAGGCACTTAATGAGACCCAGAAGTAGGGAGGGAAAAGTGAGCATTGTATTATCTTATTTAACCTTGAAAGTAACCCTTTAAATGGGCCAAGGTGATGCTAGGTTGGTTTCTGAGACAAACTAGGCATTTTCATACCTTAGGTCCCCCTGCCCAGTTACATGAAATCTTTTCAGTAAATCTGCATCAAGTGATTTCACTTTGGGCTGTGTTAATTCAGGATGCTTTGAAGTTGAGATGAGAGGGTAGAACGCCTCACAAAATCAAGGATCAAGATGATGTTTTGCTGTGGACACCAGAGCATGAAACCCTTTGCGAAACGGAGGCCAAAGGTATGTCTCCGAGTCTTAGATCATCCAGATTGTATCAAAGGTCTCCAGTAGAGCTGTGGCAAAATAAATCCACTTTGGATTATCTTGTTCCATGGGGATGAATAAATCCAATTCTGTCAAAGGTATGCCCTCAACTCAATCACATGTCTCAAGTAAATCAGCAGTGGAAAAGCTGGCATGGCCAGGCCAGGGAAGTTTGCAGAGAAGACAAGCTGATCAAATGCCTGGGAAAATTGAGGCTTGGGGTGTTTCTCAACTTTCCAGCTGGGGACCTTGGGCAGCAACTCACTCTCATCGGCCACGAAGCCCCAGATGACAAGTTATTTTTGTATTTGCTTACCTCTGGGAAGATGCCCAAAAACTCCCCAAATCTGTAAAGGGCTAGAAGTTTCCCAGGTATGACTCCTAAAGGGAAGCAATCCTTCCACAGTGGCCACTGTGATGCAGCCAAGCAGGTTTGGTCCAGGCCCAAGACCATGTATTTGTGGGGTTTTTGTTGGCCCATGGGCCCAGATGACCAAACTCAAGTAGAGGGAAAGATTGGCCTGGGCCTTCAAGGACAAGGACACCATTGCCTGTCACCTCGGGGATTTCCCCTGTCTCTATTTACTAATGATTTTGAAATTTTTTAACAGCTTTGCCGAGTGCTACTGCACACCCCCTATCACTCACCCTCTGTAGTGAACAATACAATGTTAGTATATTCAGAGAACGGTCCAACTATTTCTACTATCAGTTTTAGAACATTTTTCATCACCCCAAAAAGAAACCCTATACCCTTTAGCAGTTCATTCCACTCCTTATGTCCTTCACGCACTCCCATTCCTGGGCAACCCCAAATATATTTTTTCTAGCTCTATAGATTTGCCTATTCTGGACATTTCATGTATAATGGGAGTCTACAATTCTTAAAAATTTCAACTGTGAAATGTAGCTATTTATCTTCTTATAAAAAAGGAAATGGAGACTCAGAGAAATTAAATAATTTGCCCATGGTCACACAAGTAGGAAGTGGTGAAGGCAGGAAACAAACCAAGGTGTGCCTGTACGAAAAACCAACACCATTTTTATCTTTCTAATCTATACCATCCAGAAGGCATGGTTCTATCCCTGCCTTAGCTAGTATTTTGCTTCATGAAATGGAACATTGCAATGCATACTTTGGAATTTAATAGGAAAGACTGCTGATGAGCTGTCTGTAGGTATTCAGAGACTGAGAGCTATGGGCTTGAGCAACCAGGTGGATGAAGGTTCCATCTGTTGAAGTGTTAAAAACTGGATGGAAAGGTAGGTCAAGAGAGACACATTAAGTAAACTGCCAAATAAATACTACAGAAAATAAGATAAGATATTCACATTCTGAAGCTCTCCAGAGTGCAACAGTCATAGACTAAAACATGGTGACGAAGAGAGAAAAGATGATAGAGATGAAGGGCAGAACAATGTCTCATAGGCCTTCCTCAAAAGAAACCAGAGGAACCAGAAGACAACAATGGTTACAAATACAACTGAGGCTAACTTTCCTGAGCCAAAGAAAAAGCTAAGTGTATTGATAAAACAGGTTTCTCAAATTCCAGGTAAAGCGAGTGAATAAATGTGTGTGTATGTGTGTGTGTGTGTGTGTGTGTGTGTGTGAGTGTGAAATCCCAAGAGAATCCAGTCTAGGAAAAAAGAGGTCAGTTACAAGGCTACCATCAGTCTGGCCTTCTCTGGGGATGTTTGGGATTCTTCCTTCTAATATGTAGCACTGCAGAATTTTTCTAAGAAAAACCAACAGCCTGAAGACTCAAAAGTTGTGAAATAAAAGGACTAGCAATCATTGTTACCATCCTTGTAAACTATGATGCTTAGCCTGGAGGAGCAGTATGGAATACTGGAAAAAACATCAAACTAGGTGCCCGAAGATCTGCTAGTGGTGTGAACATAGGAAATCACTGAACTTCCTTAAGCCTTGGTTCCCTCCTTCTAAATATCAAGGACAATTTTAATGTTTTCTCAAAGCTTTGTAAGAAGGATAAAATAGGATGATTCTTACTCAGAATTACAAATTCACCAGGAGAATCAAGCTAATGCTTTTCACTTTCCTTTCTTAAAGTGGTTCTGCTCCATCCTTCCCTTCTCAGAAAAGGATTTGTAGTTGAGACAGCATGATCCATAGAGACATCAAGGTTGCCTTCTTCTGTCGCATTCTCTCCATGTGACAACCACACAGCTACAAGCATCTCTCTTTTGCACAGGCAGGTGCAACTCTCTTGACAGCTCAGGTGCTCCAGACTTTGGTCTCATGTTCTTTAGCCAAGCCTCTCACCCCTTCTCTCCACAGTGAAGCTGATGGGTCTTTCTTTACACTACTGATGCCTGCTTTCCCCTCCATCACCTATTCTGTATTAGGGGACCTGGTTCATCCCTGCCCTATCATCTTCATTACATGGAGATGACTCAGCAGGGAGGAAGAAAACCATGGGAAGCCTAAATTCCACCTTTGCTATGTCTTCCCCAAGGGCTGTAACCATCAAAGAAATTCTACAAATCAAATTTTCTCAACTATGGCATAAATAATACGATTGATGTCCAAGTCATATTCTTCAATTTCTGCACTTCACAGTTTGGTTCTGTTCTATTGGCTACCTGATGAATAATTGATTCTATCCCAAAGTGCATTTTCGGTCCCTTGGGAGTTGGGAGTATGGCAATGTGATGTCGAACACGAGCTTAGAATATCATGAGAAACTGTTTATGGTAAAGTGAAGTTAAAACAAGTCAAAATATAATACTGCATTTATATATTATCTCAACCAGAAAAAAACGCACAGAGAGATGAACGGAACACTGTACAGTGATGTGACTGGGTGATGGGATTGTGAGTAAAACATATGCATAGAAAAGGAAACCAACAGTAACTGCAATTCCCTCAGTGACCAGATATTGCTTTTATAAATTAAAAAAATTAAGGTATGCTTCAGCAGGTAAATATTTAGACCTCCATTTCCTAAGTATTATTATACTTTTAAAAGCTAGGGACTTATTTAAGGTCTTATTTTGTCAATTAGAATTAAAGAAGTTTCTTACATAATGATTACATATAAAAATCTATCAAATACACAGCAAATAAATCAATATAACTTATGCCATCAAAATGGAATACTTACAAGGAAAAATCAATAAACCCACAATTACAGCAGAAGACTTTTAATGCACATCTCTCCGAAAGTGACAAATCAATCAGGCAGAGAACTAATACAGTCATAGAAGATTTGAGCTACATAATTAACAAGCTTGATCTCATTGAACCATATAGAGCCCTGCACTCAATGATTAGAGAATACACATTCCTTTCACACACACGCGGGACATTGTGGAAATCTGATTACATGTTCGCCATAAAGCAACTCTCAAATATTCCAAAGAAATGCTTTTAAAAAGAATACAAGGAGTTCCCGTCGTGGCTCAGTGGTTAACGAATCCAACTAGGAACGATGCAGTTGCAGGTTCAATCCCTGGCCTTGTTTAGTGGGTTAAGGATCCAGCATTGATGTGAGCTCTGGTGTAGTTCACAGACGCAGCTAGGATCCCGCGTTGCTGTGGCTCTGGTGTAGGCCAGTGGCTACAGCTTCGATTAGACCCCTAGCCTGGGAACCTCCATATGCCGTGGAGCGGCTCAAGAAATGGCAAAAAAAGACAAAAATAAAAATAAAAAATAAAAAAATAAAAAATAAGAATACAAGCTCTTTCCAAAATCCCAAAATCCAATCACAAATGGGAAAAAAAAAGAGAGAGAGAGAGAGGAGGGGAGGGAGAGAGACCTACTAGGCTGTGTGTTTGGAAACTGAAATAAATCAAAGTCAGTCGCAGGTCAAAGAAAATGGTGTAACAGGATTTAAACTGTGCTGAAAAGAGTAAGCACATTATATTCTTGAAAAAATGACCGCCATATCAACATTGCATCCCACTGATCTGGGTGGTTGAGAACTGATTCTGATTAAGAGACACCAGTGACTGGTCTCTTGCATCCTTGCTAGCTTTCCTGCGTTGTGGTCCTCCAAATACCGAAGAGGATTCTGTGATGGAGTTTCTGTAGAAAACATCACTTGAAATGTTTGAAGACGAAGAGACATAGTGGAGACAACTGAAGAAGAAGCTGGGACGTTTCCCAGACAAGGAGGAGACAGGAGCAAGAGGAGGAACGGAGCACAAGACCAATGAATTAGTCTTGATAGGAAAGGAAAGATTGTTTTCTCCAAGATAGAAGAGAAGAAATGATGGAAATGAAAAGAAGATAGAAAGGTCCTAATAAATTACATAAAATGAATAACAACCAAACTTTGGCTACATGGCAACCCGGGGTTCTGAAATCATTTCTCCCAATGTACTTGCAAGTCTATGCTTTCCACTTACTTTTTGCTAGATTCTTTTTTGTGGCACCCAATACACAACCATTTTAAAAATGACTGTCCTAAATTCAGTTAAAGTTGAAAGTCATCACATTCTAATATTTCCCATTCTGTCTGCCTCTGCTTTTTCAAGTACCTCTTGCTTGATATACTCTTTATCCAAACCAGTTCTTATCTTTTCCTTCACTGTCCTCGTTGTCTATAAATTACTGATTGTATGAGCATTTGTAATCCATGCACTTCTGATGGTGACTTTCTAGCAAAAATGAAATATATTCAACCACACTCGACCACCAGGAGCGCTCCAGATTATCTTTATCAAGGCCAACAACCCAAAGATGCTACTTGATCAGAGAGAACAATCCCCACCCCAGCCACATGAGGGAGCATCTGCAGTGGTCTTACAAGGCACACGTGTGTAGCATAAATATAAAGCCCACCAAAGCAAGCAAGCTCAGACTTCCTTCTTTTGAAATAAACAACACACCCTTCCAGTGACCATGCTTATCAGTTCTAAGTCAGGCATCACTCTAAGCACTTCAAATGTATTAAATCACTCTCACATCACAAAAACCACGTGGGATTGTCATTACTATTATCCTCATTCAACAATGAGGGGCACAGATTTATAATACAGATAGGGCATAAAAGCAAATTATCCTAGAGTCAAAATAAAGGATTGGTGTATTGGTGTATTATCTAGAATAAATTTCTAAACACCTCAGGGGTCATCACTCTTTTTCTACAAAAGACCAGATAGTAAATATTTTAGGCATCGTGGGCCATAGAGTCTTTGTTGCAACCACCCATCTCTGCCATAGGAGCAGGAAGACAGCCACTGGCAATATGTAAACAAATAGGTGTGGCTCTATTCCAGACTTTATCAATGGCCAGTGAAATTGAAGTTTCAAATAATTTTCACATAACCCAGATCATCTTTATATGTTTATACAGAATTTGTTTATGTATTTTTCAAACATTTAAAAATGCAAAGAGCATTATTAGCATATAGGAAATATCCCGCCCAACCAAGTACCATCTTTGGGCCATATAAAAACAGAAAGCCACATATTAGATTCCAGATATAAGTGATACCATACGATATTTGTCTTTCTCTTTCTGACTTACTTTACTTAGTATGAGAGTATAATGGAAAAAATTAAAATTAAAAAAAAAAACACAGAATGCAAGCTGGATTTGGCCCATTGGCTGGAATTTGTTAACCCCTGGTCTAAATCAGTAACATATCTGGTAAGAAATCCACCACACCATAATCACACGGATAAAGTAGATTTCAAGTATAAATTGTAACACAAAAATTAAAAGGCAGAAACAAAAGTCAACAGAAAGACAGGAAGAATGAAAAAGAGAGAAGATTAGAGGGATGGAGAGGCGGGAACAAGGGAGGAGGGAGGAGAAAAAGTACTTTGTGGCTGTGTTTCTAAGCCATCTTATTTCCAAGAATTTATTTAAGTAATCATGAATGTGTGAGAAATTCTTCAAGGATGCACATACCTACATGATTTATAACTACAAAAAGACCAACAAAACCCAGATAAATAGCATGAGGAGGCTGGTTAAATAAATACAGTCAGTCAATGGAATACTACACTGAATGTCATTTTGTATCACTGGCATCTGATCACGATCATAAGACAATAAGGAAAAAATATGTAAAAATAATCTCATCTTTGCTAAAAAGAACACAGACAAAAATTATTGACTAATACATATCAAAATGTTAACAATGGATATCTTTAACTGCTAAGATGAAAAGTGATCTTTATGTTTGTTTTTCTATATTCCTTGTTTTATTTATTTATTTATTGCTTTCCAGGACCACACCTGTGGCATATGGAAGATCCCAGGCTAGGGGTCAAATCGGACCTGTAGTTGCCAGCCAATGACACAGCCACAGCACCATGGGATGCCAGCCATCTCTGTGCCCTACACCTCAGCTCATGGCAACAATGGATCCTTAAGCCAGGGATCAAGGCCAGGAATCGAACCTGCATCCTCAGGGATACTAGCTGGGTTCATAACCCACTGATCCACAATGGGAACTTCCTGTTTTTAATATTTTTTTGGCCATGCTCAAGGCACACAGAAGTGCCCAGGCCAGGGATTGAATGCATGCCACAGCAGTGGAGTCACTGAAGTGACAATATCAGATCTTTAACCTTCTAGGCCACCAAGGAACTCTGATTTTTTTTTTTTTTTTTTTTTTTTTGCTTTTGAGGGCCACACCCTGTGGCACATGGAGGTTCCCAGAGTAGGGGTTGAATCAGAGCTACAGCTGCTGGCCTACGAAACAGTCATAGCAACGCCTGATCCAAGCCACGTCTGTGACCTACACCACAGCTCACAGCAACGCCGGATCCTTATCCCACTGAGCGGGGCCAGGGATCAAACCCGCAACCTCATGGTTCCTAGTGGCGGATTCGTTTCTGCCCCGCCATGACGGAAAATCTGATTTTTAATATTTTCTACAGTGAATATGTCACTTTCATAATCATGAAAAGAGAAGTTAACCTTCCACCTGTCTCTAGCCCAGGGATGTCGTGCTTTAACACCTCCGAAGCGTTTCTAAGTGTGGATACGGATTTTAAACATTTGGGGCTTAGGACTGTTTTCCCTGATGGGCTGGTTCTTCTGTGCAAGATGACATCAGTGGACCCACAGAAGACCGTCCTACTGCCGAACGGCTGAGCAGCAGGAAAGCAGCGCCTGATGAAGTCCACTCAGAGCGCCCCAAACAACATGTTGGCCAGAAGTTTCTCTGGAAGCCATTTTACAAAGACTGTTGCAAAGTAAATAGTTTGAGTATTACATTCACAGTATAATCTTATGGGGATATTTTCAGGTCATAGGATCTCTAAAAACGAGGTAGGAAAAAGGCCAGATTAACCCCCTGAAAAGCTTTTCCACATTAACTAGTGAGACATTCCCAGTCCACTCCACTGAGGCTTCACATCAGGAACCTCGCCATACGGAACCCGCTCCTTACAGCCTCCTTGAAATAAGGCGGAGGCACAAATAGATGAACCCAAACTATCACGAGCAACCAGAAGAGAGGATTAAAGAAGGAAGAGTGTCCTCAAGAGATCACTGGCCAAAGATGAAGCTCTACTGAAGCAAACGTCCAGAACAAACTATGGACAAAATACCGAGCCCTGAAACTTGGGGGTCACTCTCTGACCTCAAGCTTTGGACTCCAAGACTTCTCACTCATGACTCACGTCTCTGCAACTTACAGGGCTGCAAAGAAGGGCCATACACTTTCTCATTAGCCCCACTCACCAACCTGAGGCCAGCAAGTGGCAATGATGCCTCCATCCCCTGTCCATCTGCCATCCTTTGGTCAAGACCCTTTCTCAGCTACAGTCTCATTCTCAGCCCCTGTGCTGCTTCCCTCTGCCTCGAGCTTCCACTGCTGCCCTTGCCCATAAACCCTCTCATTGTGGGTCCTGTTCCTTATGGAGAGGAATTCTTCTATGTGCTGAAATTCGACAGAATGCTCCTCCAACTCCTACCTTTTCTGGAACTGAACTATCTTCTGAAGACACTGCTTTCCCAGCAGGCTTTCAAGTGAAGACCGGTTACTCTTCCACCTGCTCTTCAGATCTTACGAAATAAGAAGACCGGAGATCTGGGCCTGTTATTTACTAACCCCACACCGAGTTCATTCTTCCCGAATTCTCTATAGAAACTCTGGTCTCTTGAAATGCTTGCAGCTTAGCTATCTAGCTCTCCATGTCTGCTCATAACACTTCATGTTCATGATCTATTCAAGATGATTTTAGTTCACGGTTTACCGCCTCCTTCACCCCGAGTCCTGATACCCCCCCTCCAAGAATCCTACCTTTCCCTCCAGTGCAGCAGGCTTCTGTCTCCAGAGCCACCCCTACCCTGCCTGCAACTCATGGTTACAGATCCAGACGACTTGCCCTCCAGCCCCCTCAGGTTCCTTCCACCACTGTTCCTCTGCCACAACCCCAAATTCCAAACACCCATCCAATACTACCATCTACCCTTTCTGATGAAGTCGTGCAATCTAGGCCGTTGAGCAACATTCCAAACTCATGATCGCCTACCTTTGCTGGAGTTCCAGCGACACCCCCTTATATTTTTATTCAGTCCCAACTCTATTCTCCCCAATGGCCATGTTAATTAAGCCTTCACTGCCTGGCTCAACAGCCCCTTCCTCAACCCTTGCCCCTTCCAATTTCAATCTTTGGCTTGCCTCCCCCCACCCCACTTCACTAAGACAATTGAGGCTTCCGGATATAATCTCCATGACGTTCTCCATCTCCAACACAAACATTTACAAATCGCATCCTTCCTCCTTTTCTTCCCTTGAAAATGAGGACAGGGAGGTCCTCCATCCAGTTCACGGGCAGTGCGTGCCCCTGTGCCCTGGCCCACGTCTCTCAGACACTGGCCCTCCAGTTACCTCCTATAGCTAAAACCATTCTCACCATCCAGGCCTTCTTTCCAACGCTAATTATGCAGAGTCTTTTCAAGCTTAGAAGTTTAAAAAATACCCCCCCAAAAGCATGAACCCCCAAAAACCACTCCCTTCTCCCCTCCCTGCCCCACCAAAACCACAGGACGCATCAAACCACTCACCAATGATCCACTTTCCCTTCACTTCCTACTGACCCCTCATTCATCTGCTTCTTGTCCTGCCCACTTCATAGAAAGGGCTCGTGCTAAGGTCGGCACTGACCTCCTGAATGCAAAATCCTGTGGCTCTTTTCAGGCTTTATCATTCTGGACCTCGCCTCCACATCACACCATGTTGAACCACTTGCTCCATCCTGCAAGTTCCTCCTCCTTCAGCGCCCTGACAGTGCATTCTGGTTCTGCTCACACCTTATCGGACTCATGGCCTCTGTGTAATACCTGCCACAGGATTCGGGACTAGCCTTGACATGTGTAGACACGACAGTACCCATTAGATTCCATTTCCCATTGTCCCAACTTGCTGGCCCTCACATCACTTCACCACTGAAATGTCCTCGTTATAATGTTCCATGCCTGCTATATATCTTTTAATAGATGATGGCGGTATCTTTATGTCACATTATATGATATACTTTTAGTTAGAAAAATGTTAATATTTCCCCCCCTGAAGTGATGGGGTAAACAGAAAGGGTCTTGGTTGAATCCATTAAAAATAGGAATAGTAACATTGCCTTCAAAATATCATGAGGATTAAATGAGACAAAGGAGCTGGAGAGACGAGAACCACGCCCAACACGAAGCAAGTCGCATGATAAATGTTGAATCCAAATAGAGTCACTGAGTAATCCCTGCCCATTAAAACAACTGGTCCGGAGGAAAAATACCAAGCGAGTCAAGGCAAGTAAAGCCTCAGTCCAAAAACTGTCTGGTGCGCTCAGTTCAAGGCCAGAGCTTAGGATTCCCTGGCGTATGTACCAAAGTACATCCGTGATGACGTGGCAGTCCATTGACTCTGGTGGGAGGCCCATGGTGGCCTCTGGTGCTGTCTCCATTGTTCCTGCCAGCTCTCTGCTGCGAGCTGTGCCCCAGCACTCCTTGGCACACCCTTTTATAAAGTTGCCAAACACCAGCCTCAAGAAAACCGGTGGCAGATGGACTGGAATTTGATTTTTGCAAGCAGTCATCCTGACATCACGCGGCCCGTCTTTGAGCGCTTCGCCTCCCCAAGATTAATGAGGTCACCATGGGAGTTTGTGAATAGACACAGGAGGTGAAACTGCCACATTGCCTTAGCTCCTCTTTTTTGGCTGTCAAGTGAAATTACGCAGTGTGGCTTTAGCAGTGCCCAAGGCCATCACGAATTTAGCACACATTACACATATCCATTGCATCTCTTCTGCCGAGCCCCTTATTCAAAGTGGCATTTGATTGTATTGGGGAAATGTGTGTTCTTATGTAAGCTTCCTCGGACCTCAGACAATGCACTGTCACTACCATCTAACGCATACAGGCATGTTTACATAGCATGATACTGATCTTTTTTTAATTCGAGAGTGGCAGCAATACATATCTATACACATATATATATAATACTTTCCATAAGGGGACATAGATTTCCTTTTACATTCTCCTAAAAATATAAATGTTCAAAAACTTACCTACATAGTCAGTACACATTATGACATAGGAATGGTTTAGTCCAAAGCAACATAGCATGTCACATGCTATCTTTCATGCTTCCTAAAGGTTCATTTCTAAGTCTTCGCCTGCCCAAAAAGAATCTCATTCATACTTTGTAGTTATTGTACAGACTCGGTTTGCATCCAAAGGAACACCCTGGTGATACTGAAAACACAGGATGTCAATTAACGTCCGTGCTTCTTTTGCTCAAAGTATAGACAGGTTTATTTCATGTCAAGTTTTTCTTCAATACTGATAGGCCATAAATAGAGATACATCTTTAAAACATGCTAAACAAAAGGCCAAGGGCCTTTTGTACCCTTTCCTGAATGTCACTGTAAATAACGAGGCGTAAAAATGCAGGCAAACAAGGAGTGAAAAGGACAATGCAGGACTCAGAGAGGAAGAACTCAGGAACCAAAATGCCTCTGTTCGGCCAGGCCACTCATTTCTTCTCCAATTTTTGAAACAATAAGAGTCACAACACAGTACATGCAAATGCTTTTTTTTTTTTTTCAAATTGGCTTGTTTCTATAGGCTTTCAAAAGAACGGACAAAAGGCAGACACTAACCATTACAAAGAACCCCTGCACCCAGGGATCATGGTTCCCTCCACTTTTATTTGACTAGAGGTGAGTTAATATGCATATCGCCCCCTAAACTACATTGTGCAAAGCTGAGATCATAATGTATACACAGCTATTTTTATCTGCATTATACTCTTATTTCCATACCACTATGGATCTTTATAAACATAATTTTAATATGTATATATAAAGCTCCAGCACTTAGATGTACCACGTTAAAATAGGATTTAAAAAAACCAATCATATTCAACTTACTTTTGACTTGGATAGGGAGATTTGAAGCTTGGAAGTGGTTAAAACAGTCACACCAAAAATACAGTAATCCTTGACTTTTCCTCTCTCTCTCTCTCTTTTTTTTTTTTTTTTTTTTTTTTGCAATTGTACAGAGTGCCTTGGGAATCACTGGCATTGAGGCAAAAGAGCAATCAGACATCTGTGCTACGAGAAAGACAAAGACCAAATGATGACAGCCCAAATCTCATGTCCTTCCATCTCGTGTTACAGGTCCTGACAAAGTCCATGCAATGTTGCAATGTTGAGGTTAAGGCTGAATTGTGTGTGTGTGTGTGTGTGTGTGTGTGTGTGTGTTCTGCAAGGAGGAGGGGTGTGATCATGGAGACGTTGGATCTGCTTTCATCTGCTTTATACCCACTGGGCCAACGAATGGCATTCTTTGAGTAAAAGAAGGTCGTGCTGCCAAACACAGAAATGCATGCATTCCTACACACCTACATGCATACACGCATAACATAAAAGTCTGAAAAGCACTAGTGTAGGACAAAGAATCCAGTATTGGCACCTTTGCACTGGGTTCACATCCTAGCTCAGTAATGGTAGCCTGAATCGAATCATTTTTTTTCTTTCCAAGTCTTAAATTTCTTCATCTGTAAAGCGAAGATAAACTATTCAGCTCACAAGATTATTCCACGCAGGAATGAATCATATACACGAAAACACATACCAAAGCACCAGGTACCCAGTGCATAGTAAGGGACTTAATATGCATTAGCTGATGCTGAATTCACCTGCTTAATTGTCCTCAACGAAGATGAAACTAGAGGACAATCACCATAAAGTCAAGCTCTCAAACTGTTTACATACAACACTGCACACAATCTAAAATACTATCAACCAGTTAGCTCGATGGTTTAGACGAGGGTTTGGCAAACTTTCTCCGGAAAGGTCAGGCAGTAAATATTTTTGGCTATGCACACCATACCATCTGTCACAACTACACAACTCTGCCATCACGGAGAAAAAACAGTGATAGAATATATGGAAACAAATGGGCAAGTTCCAATCAAATTTTACTTACAAAAAAGAGAGAGGTAACGGCCTGCCTGCAGCCCCTAGTTTGCCAACCATGGTTTGGAAAGGTGCATGAGGTCAGCCCAGCAAACAGCACGAAATCCTCTATAGAACATATCTTAAGAATAAGAAAGAAGGTAGGAACGTGGATACCAAGAAGTCCAGTGGGAGAGACACGAATTGTATTCTTTCCTCGGTGGTCTTAAGCCAGTATCAAGAGATTTTCTAGAAGAGGGTTAAAGCTCATCAACCTGAGTCAGTGGCAACCAACATGGACTCTGTCACTAGGAGGCCACAGGTCCGAAAACAATCCTTCCAGATACCAGCAGCTGCAGGCAATTCACCAGTGTTTGGATCTGTGCAATCCTGCCTACCCCCACATGTGACGGAGGCATCCTTTTCAATTATCTACTGCTATTAAAAAAAAAAAAACTAGAGGCTCCAAATAATTTATTATCTCACAGCTCTGTGGGTTAACTGGGCTAAGCTACAAGCTTGTACTTGGGGGTGTCTCCTGCAGCTACAGTCAGATGGAGGCTGACATCCTCCAGAAAGTTTCACCTGGACGGGGCATCCGAGACGCCTTCTTCCCTCACAAGCCTGGCACCTCAGGTGGGATGGCTGGAACAGCTGGGGGCAGCTCACTCTCTCCCTTTCTCTCTTTCCCATGTGAATTCCGAATATTTGCGCTTCCTTCAGCGCGAGGAACTACAGATGCTGACTTTCTTACCTGGTACCTTACTTCTCCCAGAATGAGCCTTTCCAAGAGACTCAGGTCGACATGGAAGTTCCCAGGCTAGGGGTCCAATCGGACCTGCAGCTGCCGGCCACAACCACAGCCACAACCACAGCGACGCCGGATCTGAGCCGACTCTGTGACCTACACCACAGCTCACGGCAACGCTGCATCCTTAACCCACTGAGCGAGGCCAGGGATCAACCCCACATCTGCAGACACTATCGGGTTCTTAACCCGCTGAGCCACCACGGGAACTTCTCCAAGGCTCTACTCTAAAGAGTCATGCAGTGTCACTTCTGCCACATTCTAATGGTCAAAGGCCAGCCCAGGTTCAAAGGGAGGGCTTCCATATAAAGAAGCATTGTTCATTCCGAGGCTATCTTTGGAAACGAGCTGGACCGGGCTTGTCAAAAAGTATCTATTTTGAAAATCAAGTTTCTGGAACTGTTCTTGGCTGATTTATTTAAAAGTCTAAAGCCAAATCAGATGGCAAACTCTTAAGCTTACACTGTCTACTCATAAATGTGTGTTTCCCTTGACTATTTGGCAACAGAGGACAACATGTCACAAGTTTTGGTCAGCGTCTCTTCATCTCCCTAAGGGACACGAAGAGCCACTTTGCAATAAAGATGTAAAAATCTCCTCAGCGGAGCTGGAGATAGTTTAAAGACATTTTTGAAAGCTGAGCCTTGAGGGGAAAAGCAATCATTGCTCAAGATTCTAGTCATGAAACCTGTCTGAGGGCAAATCCAAAGCAAGAAGGTAACAGTTGCCAGATTATTCAACGAAACAGAGCAGAAAAGGCTACACCAGAGTCACAAGGGACCTGACAGAACACCGAATCCATTTTCCCACATAAGGCAGGTGCCCTCTGCACAATAAGCTTTTAGGGAACTGACCTTCTAACCAACTGCTCTATACCATGAAAAATGACTGGCATGCGTTTTCTCATTAACTCCTCGACAACGCTACGAGGTCATTTTTAAAACAGACAGAAGAACTGTCCCACCCATTTTATAGGTAAGGAAATTGAAACTCATATACGTTAAGTGATTTGCCCAAGGAAACAGGTAGGAATTGGCAGCAATACGGTCTCAAGCCCATTCTCTCTGATGCCAGGCCCGGTGCTTTCTTCTGCTATGCCACCCGCCCCTCTGGTGGGCCAGCATCTCTGCACCTGAAATAATCAAGCAGCCATTCTCATGACATGGCCGGTTCCAATACTGGGCAGTTGTAATGATCAGGTGGGGAAAAACACAGGCTTCCAAAGTGGACACTGACCCCAACCGTTTGTGTGGTCCATCCAGAGAAGCCTTTCCTGCAGGGATTCTTGGTCTCAGAGCACATGGCTGGGTTTCAGTGGCACCATAGTCCCTTGAAAGAGAGTGCAAATTGTGCTATTTCCAAGTGTTTTTCAAGGCGGTGGGTCTACAATGTTGATTAGACTCTCCGAAAACGATGACTCAAAAGAGCTTAGGAGAAACCAACCTACAAAGAAAGCAAAGCTGGGAGTTCTCATTGCAGCTAAGCAGGTTAAGGACCCAGAGCATTTTTCTGTGAAGATGTGGGTTCAGCTCCTGGCCTCTCTCAGTGGATTAAGGATCTGGCGTTGCCACAAGATGCGGTGTAGGTCGCAGATGCAGCTCGAATCCAGTGTCGCCATGGCTGTGGCATAGGTCTAAGCTGCAGCTCCGATTGGACCCCTGGCCTGGGAACTTCCATATGTTGCCAATGCAGCCCTAAAAAGGAAAAAAAAAAAATAGGCAAAGCTGTGTCCCCTGGGAACTGAAGGGTTGTCTCATCATAAAGACAGCAAATTACAGACCCTGGTGTCCTTACAAGTTCATGTTCCACTTGCAGAGATAGAGAGTGCAGCTGTGCACCCAGAGCAGGTGAAAAATAACATAAGTCACAAAATGACACACTTTACAACTATATCCCTACCCTTGTATGGATATGGAATAGGGTTTAGCAAAGACTTGCCCTGCAAATGCTTTTGGCCATGCGATCATGTCTTTAAATGAAATTTCATGCTGATGTCTAATACAGGATGCTGACAGAAACAGAACTTCTCTGGTCAAAGCAATGACAGGTTACTCCCGGCCTAGTCCATTCATTGTCTTTCTTTGGGATCCATCTCGCACCAGCTTCCTCCCTAGGAAGCCCTTGACACTCCTCCAGAGGGTATCTATAGGGTCTCTGAAGCAGAGTTTGGAAAGCAAGTCTAGCTCTGAGGATGGTCTCTGAGAGCCCGCTGACTCGCCCTAGGTCTCCGTGCGGTACCTAAGAGCCAGATGAGCTACGTTCCGTAAGACGTTGTTAGCAACCAAAAAAGAAACAGAACGCAGAGCCACCAGCAAAGGAGGACTTGGCTTAGACACTGGGAGGCACAGGGAGGAAAGGAGGCATCAGCAAAGCTACCCAGGAGCCTAAGGAGTTTGGACACACGCGAAGCAGCAAGTGGCAGGTCCTGTTTGCACCTTGCGGCTCACTGCCTCCTGCTCTGCTGGGGTATGAGTGACAGAGGCGCCATGACAACGGGGAGAGATGGCTGTTTCTCTGCCACCTTCTGCCTCCACACCATAACCTTGCAGTCTCAGGAGGCAGATCGCACACACTGCAAAAGAACAGAGGCGGACTTCAATGGACTTTCCGTTCTTCTTTGAATTTTGTGGTGCCAAGGAAGAATCGGGCTTATTTGTCAGCTCACCTTTCCTGGCCTGGTGAAATAATGAGGAGACCAGAGTCAGAGTACCTGATTATTCTCAAAAAGAGATGTGGTTGATATTCAGGGCTAATTTAGATATCTGTGGGCCTTCATTTTTCCCCCCTCAGCTCTGTAGGGAAACTTCCAGTTTGCAAATGGATTACATCAAAGCAGAGCAAAATTGGAGTTTCTGGCAGCTATTGCTTTATGAAACAAATCAATTTTATTTGGAAAGGGGAGTTATGAGACATTCTCTGTATCTTTTTTAAAGGAGGCTACTGTGTAAATAAGTTCTGTTAATAATAACAATAACAATTTTAAACTCATGCCCGAACGTTTAAGAAAAAAGCCAGAACATTCAAACTTATTCATCCCAATGAGGGTACATCTTTCTTTGAAATTTGAATTTAACAAACACTTATCAATCACCTATTCAGGTATGAGATAACTTTCACCACATGGTCCTGCGGCTTACATTGCACTCCCATTTTAGAGACTAGGAAATCAAGGCTAAGAGGGATCTACCAACTTGCCCAAACTAACATTTCTCACAGGAAATAGAAAGAGAAGAAATTTTGATTCCAACTTGAAAGCACTTTACAAGACACCCAGCTGCTTTCTCATAAGGAAATAGACAAAATCCTATTGGCAAAAAAAAAAAAAAAATACGGTCATATAAACGCACATGGCATTTCATGACCCCAACTCCTCTGCTTCTACCTACAACTGTCATATTTCAGGCATCTTCCACTTCATGACCAAATGACTGCAGCACAGGGCAAAGCTCCAGGAGCACCTTCGAGTTGTTGAAATAGGCAGTCATCTTGGAAAGAGTCAGGATCCCAGCTGATATGACCTTTGCTTGCATAGAGCGAGTGTTAACTGAAAGTGAAAATTAGTTTCAGAAGAGCTGATTTCTCTCCAACGCCGCGGGTCTTATTATCCCTCAGATACTGTCTAGAGAGCAGGGGAAAGGAATGTCCAGCTAGAGAATCCCCGCACTGCCTCAGCACTGCCTGCTCTCACTGAATGATTATAGCCATCCGGCTCCCAAAATAACTCTGATCAGCATTAGGGACCTTTACCAAGTGCCTTTCAAACATGGAAATGTATGCTTTATAATCACAATAGCAATTCCATTTATTGAGTACGAACTCTGTGTTAGACACTGCGGTAAGTGCTAGAAATTCAATGACAAAGACACTGTCCTGCAGCCTACATTCTAGGAGGGGAGCCAGATCATTAATTGGGTAATTGATGGCAGAAGGGGCCCAACAGGAAAAGTAGCTCCAGCAGGGAAATAAGTGGGGAAACTCGGGGAGAGTTTCCAGTAGGAAGAAACATCTAACTCGAAAGAATGATGGGGAGTTAGCTAGGTGAATAGGGGTAGAAGGGAGAGACTCCTCTAGAAACTGAAAGAGAATATTCTAGAAACATTGTAACTAAAGTTGGAGGAAGGTGAATGGTTTGTGAGGTAAAGAGGGTCCCATTCTTAGAAGGCCTTGAAGGTCATAGTGTCTGGAGTACACTGGACAAGCACTAGAGCCAATGGCTTATTGTTTGGCGAATTTCAAGTGCCTTGAAGATTTATTTTCATAAATACGTGCTTTGTTGATTTTTCTACTCTTTCTACGTATTTTGCCTAAAGAAAAGCTCTCTGAGGACAGATTGATTTTCTGAAAAAGTGAATGTTTTGTTACCCTGTGTGTTGGGGGAATTAGGAATTATTTTTTTTTAATTTATTAGTTGCAACTTTTTAAAGGATTGCTAATATTCCTCTTTTCAATTAAGAAGTAAAAGATGAATGGGTATATTTTTATAATAACTTCATCAAGGACAACGTATTCTATTATCACTGTATCAAGAATGGCCAGTATAGTGCCATCTGTGGTATCTAATGCATGAAAATGTCCCATGGCAGTGAACAGACCCATTATAAACACTGTATGGCACTGGTCTGTCATCTCATCACCTACCAATCCAACTTTTGCCTCAATTCAAAGATCATTCATTGGAGTTCCCGTTGTGGCGCAGTGGTTAACAAATCTGACTAGGAACCATGAGGTTGCGGGTTCGGTCCCTGCCCTTGCTCAGTGGGTTAAGGATCCAGCGTTGCTGTGAGCTGTGATGTAGGATGCAGACGCGGCTCGGATCTGGCGTTGCTGTGGCTCTGGCGTAGGCCGGTGGCTACAGCTCCGATTCGACCCCTAGCCTGGGAACCTCCATATGCCGCGGGAGTGGCCCAAGAAATAGCAAAAAGACAAAAAAAAAAAAAAAGGTCAAAGATCATTCATAACAGTACCAATAAATACATGTTGGCAATGTGATTTTTAAAAAACAGGTAAATTAGGCCAGTCACTTAAAGTAATAGAATAAAAACAAAAATAAACAAACGGGACCTAAACCAAACCTACAAGCTTCTGCACAGCAAAGGAAACCATAAGCAAACAAACAAAAAAGACAACCTTCAGAAAGGGAGAAAATAGTTGCAAACAATGCAACTGACAAGGCTTCATCTCCAAAATACATAAACAACTCATACAACTCAACAGCAAAAAAACTACCAACCCAACTGAAAAATGGGCACCTGAAAGGACATTTCTCCAAAGAAGACATATGGATGTCCAAGAGTCACATGAAAAAATGTTCAACCTCACTAATTATTAAAGAAATGCAAATCAAAACTACAATGAGGTATCACCTCACACTGGTCAGAATGGCCATCATTAACAAGTCTACAAATAGCAAATGCTGGAGAGGGTGTGGAGAAAAGATTACCCTACTTCACTGCTGGTGGGAATGCAAACTGGTACAATCACTATGGAAAACAGTATGGAGGTACCTCAACAAACTAAATATAGAACTACCATAGGATGCAGCAACCTTATTCCTGGGCATATATCCAGACCAAACATTCATTCAGAAAGATACATGCACCCCTATGTTCATCACAGCACTATTCACGATAACCAGGACATGGAAACAACCTAAATTGTAATTACTCAATGGATTTTATTACATTTAATTTTAAAAATTGGATATACAATGAAGTCCTGCTGTATAGCACAGGGAACTATGCCCAATAACTTGTGATGGAACATGATAAAAGATAATATGATAAAGGGAATGTGTATAGATGTATGACTGGGTCACTTTGCTGTATAGCAGAAATTGGCACAACATTGTAAATCACCTATGATCGAAAATTTTTAAAAATAGGTAAAGAACTTAGGAGGAAGGCTAAATCAGAATATGTCACTAAGATCAAGTCTAGATGAGAACTGCACTCAGAACTGCCTATCATGAAGTCCTATGCAGCTGTTAAAAAATGAACCAAACTGGATTTTGAGCTTCCCAGTAGCCAAAGAAAAAAGACCCAATCAGATGTAACAGTAATCCTCAACCTTGGTTGTTAATTAAAATCACTAGACAGAGGGAGGAGGACTTTTGAAAAATCATCCTTACCATAGAAAAATTAAATTCCTGACAGTGGGGCCATGCATTGATATTTCTAATATGCAGTTATATGACTGTATTGTTCAATGGGTCTGACCATTGATAACAAAATTCCAAATTCCCATAAGTTATTAGAAAACACATTAGTTGCTCATAAGAAACATAGCCTTTCCTTGCAGTGAGGATCGAAAGAATGTCCACTCTCCCATGGGTTCTTAATGAGCAGTTCCTATTGCGGCTCAGTGGAAACAAACCCGACTAGTATCCATAAGGATGCGGGTTTGATCCCTGGCCTCAATCAGTGGGTCGGGGATGCGGCTCAGATCCCGCATTGCTATGGCTGTGGTGTAGGCCAACAGCTATAGCTGTGATTCAACCCCTAGCCAGGAAACTTCCATACGCTGCGGGTACAGCCCTTAAAAGCAGAAAATAAAATAATAAAGTCTATAGAATGACAACCAGTGCTTCTGACACCATCCCTCCCATCAACCCAATGACAGGCTTCTGATGAAGAGTCGCAATGGAGCGCTCCATTGGTGGCCCAGCGTCTAGTACTGAAGTACAATTCAAAGAAGGTGAGCTTGGAGTTCCCGTCGTGGCTCAGTGGTTAACGAATCCTACTAAGAACCATGAGGTTTCAGGTTCGATCCCTGGCCTTGCTCAGTGGGTTAAGGATCCCGCGTTGCCGTGAGCTGGGGTGTAGGTTGCAGACGCAGCACGGATGCCGTGTTGCTGTGGCTCTGGCATAGGCTTGGCAGCTATAGCTCTGATTAGACCCCTAGCCTGGGAACCTCCATATGCCGTGGGCACGGCCCTAGAAAAGTCAAAAAGACAAAAAAAGAAAAAAGAAAGAAAGAAACAAAACAAGAAGGTGAGCTTAGGAGGGTTGAGGTATATTTCAGGAACACAGTTCCCCAATGTGCTCACGTCATTCAGAAAGAGCATTTCTAGAGGAGCAGACAGGAAAAAAGACAGTTTCTTTACCCACTGCCCCCAAAAGAGAAGCCCTTTTGATACTCAGTCAAATTTCTCAACAGCCCGGCAAAGCAACAGCTCAATATACAGTCATTCCAGATGACATATTTAAAGTATTAGAGATATAAAAATGTCCTTCTTTTGCCAAGGGACCAGTAAGTAAACTTTAAAAATCTTTTTTATGTCAAGCAAATACTTAAGGATCACAGAGAAATGCACGCATGATCTGTGGAATAATAGCACACCTGACCTACGAAATGGGGGAAGATTTGAGAATTCTATTGATTTTGACCTTTACCAATGCAACAGAAACACCCTGGCATCACAAATGTGTTTAAGCCTCCTGGGTGATGGAGCTCCAATTCTTATAATCCACTTCAAAAATCAAGTAACAGCCCAGCCCACATGCTGTCATACGCATGACATTCTGCTCCTTCTCATAGCCACCCTCTGCTTGGAAGCTGGAAGGCCAGATCTTGGGGGGGACGGGTCTACAAAGACCTTGTTCTTGCTCCCTTGCTGCGTTCCATGGCGTTTGATCAGCCATCGCCCCATAGTGTCTGCTTCTACGTCTCGTCTACAGTGTCAACCTGCATGATGTTTACCAGTCTTTTCGAACATCCAAAGCCCCAGGATTTGGGCGGGGGGGGGTTGCAGAAATTTGACCTAGAAGAAAATTATTTCAAAAACAGATACATGTAGAACTTCTCTGGTTGAAGCAACCCCCACTATCCCATCATCGCCCATAAAAACCTTGGGTCTCTGGGGGCTCAGCTTGAAACCACTGCCTTGCAAGACTTTAGAAGAGGGGTGATGCCCTGAAACTGAAGGCGGACTCAGATCCTCTGGCAGAAGCTGTTACCTCCAATAAAGGCTGCTCTTCTACCATCTTTGGATGGGTTTTCCACTTTACTCTTCACTGCCTATTTGTCCCCTAACTCCTTGTGACATGGCTTCCTTCAGCCACCCCTCTCCAGCACCACGTGTGGCATTGAATGAAAAGGACATTGGACTTGGGTTCCGTCTCCGGCTGCCTCCTCTACTAGCTCTGCACAAGCCTCTTCAAATCTCTGACCCTCACTTTTGCACCCTCTACAATAAAGGAAAGAACTCCTTCCTCAAAGAGTTTGCTGTATTAAAGAAGGTAACGTTCAAACACCTGCTCATGGACTCGGGAAAAAAAAGTATAGAAATAGAAGGGGAAGCTATTCATTTCCCATCACTGCTGTAAAAACTGACCATAAACTTCGTATCCAAAAACATGCAAATTTCTTCTCTGATCATTCTGGAGTTCAAAATTCCAAAATAGGTTTCATTGGGCTAAAATCCAGGTGTCAGCAAGGTTGCGTTCCTTCCGGAAGTTCTAGGAGAGAATTGATATCCTTGACTTTTCCAGCTTCGAGAGGCAGCCCGCCTTGCTTAGCACATCACTCTGACCTCTGCTTCAGCTTCCACATCTTCTTCTCGGACTCTAACCCCCCCCTTATTCCCTTACAAAAACCCTTTTGATTACATTGACTCCACCCGGATAATCCAGGATAATCTTCCTGTCTCAAAATCTTTAACTTAGGGAGTTTCCGTTGTGGCTCAGCCTTAACGAACCCAACTAACATCCATGAGGATGCAGGTTCGATCCCTGGCCTCGCTCAGTGGGTTAAGGATCTGGCGTTGCAGTGAGCTGTAGTGTAGATCACAGACGTGGCTTGGACCCCATGCTGCTATGGCTGTGGTGTAGGCCCGCAGCTCTGATTTGACCCCTGGTCTGGGAAGTTCCATATGCCTCGGGTGTGGCCCTAAAAAGACCAAAACCAAAACAAAACAAAAACCCTTTAACTTAATCAAGCCAGCAAAATCCCTTTAACATGCAAAGTAATATATGCATGTGTCCCTGGGTCACGTGGTGACCATCCTGGAGGATGGCCACAGATTCGTGTTAGGCACTTATCTTTCCAGTCTTATGCTCCATCCCTCTCCACCCTACCCTCTGCCCTAGAAGGCTGAGCTCTTTGGACCATAATCAGTTCAGCTCCCTTTCCTCCTGGATTCTAGTTGGGTTTGGTCAATAAGAGGCACTGACCAGAGAGTGAATGGAGTATGTGTCCCCACTGCCAGACTTCTTGGTGCTGGGCTACAGCTTTGCGGTCCCTGTGTCCTTTACCAAAGACCACAGCTCTGTCCAAACAGACACTGCTGCCCTGTCCAGGTTCTGCGACCGCCCCGTCCCCCAGCTTCATCAAGACAGGGGGTGATGATAACTTCCAGCTGCAGCTTGCCTTGGACTACACTCCCTGCCCCCTTGTTGGTTTCTTTTAACCATGAACCCTAAACCCCAACCACAGCTCTGTAAAGAGTTCCTTCATTAAACTGTCCTCTTGTTACTTCCTGGGGTGCACCGCCTGTTTCCTGCTGGGACCCTAATGATAAAAATCCTAAGATTGCTTTTAGAAAGCTTACCGGGGCCACCTTCTTAAACATTCTGGGCTGCTCTCACTCTCTGAACCTCTCTAGAATATTTGAAGATTTACTTTTCTAAATACAGTACAGTTGTATTCTTTCAAAACAATCAGGATATTGGGCTTCTTATATCTCCTTTAACAGGTCAAGCTCGTCCCACATCTTTCTACATGCTGTTCCCTCTGGCGGTAATGCTTTTCCATTGCTAGTTAGTTCCCTCTCAACCCTGGGATCTCAGTTTAGAGGTCATCTCTTAAAAGAAGTCCTCCCTGACCCTTTGATTTTACAGGAAGCAACTATCAGTCTCTATAACAGCATGGTTTGTTTCTTTCAGAACATTTTCACCATCTGTGCTTAATTAATTAATTAATTAGTTTGTCTCCAGGAGAGCGAGGGATGTCTATCTTGTTTTCCATTGTACCTCCAGGGCAGAGCACAAGACTTTAGAAAATATTTGCTGGTGAACGAAAGGCAGCAGAGTCCAAGAATATGATCCACACGGTGTCGTTTAAAATTCTACCTTATTACATCCTTGGAACAATTATGTGGATAAGCTGGTGTTAAATTCCATTTTACGGAAAAGGAAGCCAATCCAGGGTGAAAGCTAAGTAATTTGCTGAATGTTAAATCAGCTTGTAAGCTTGGGATGGGGATTTCAAACTGGGCAAACTTTACTCTGTGGCTCTTTCTAGTAAGAGTTTACTGAGCATTCACTTTGTGCCAGGCCTGTATGAAGTGCTTTATAAACATTCTCTCATCTTAATGCTCCCAACAACCCAATAAGGAGGTCATCCTTATCCTAATTAACATGAGGGAACTAAGGCTCAGAGAGGTGAAATGACTTGTGTGTGGCGGGGGGGAATGTCACCCAACTACAAAGCAGTGCAGTTGAGAGTTGAGTCCACTTGGACTCCAAAGCCCTTTCCTTTGCACAAAGAAAGGTTAGCGCTCTTAGAACAGAGTCAGAAAAACTAATGCCTAGAAAAAGGCGCCATTTACCTAGAAATGACTGATTCCATTACTTTCCAGACTGAATGAAAGAGGAAGTGCTAGGCTTATTCTTGGGAACAACAGCACACTTCAACCAGAGGATGGGGAAGGCAGAGATTTTCAACCTCTACTTTGCTTCTATATTCTCCATCAAAGGTTAAGAGCCGACCATTGCAAAAGGCAAATCGAAGATATTTGTAGGAGGATAATGGGAGGGGCAGGGCAAAGCTAGGTAAGGAGCCTAGAAAAGATGCCCAGGCTATCCTAAGGAATTTCAACTTAACTGGCATAGAAGCTTCATGAAAGCTAGGATGTTGTCTTGTTCACCCCATAACCCTAGATCAGCAACTGTCACATAGCAGCCACCATATCCACAGCAGCCACCATATCCATGTTTTAGGAAGGAATTAAGCAAGTCTCCTGAGCCAATGGATGACATTGCTGGCACAGAGCGCAACTACAGATTCAATTTCTAAGTGACCCTTTGTAACTTGTGGAAAAAAAAAAAAAGAATGTGAACCATGTCAGAAGACCAGGGATGGGCAAACAATTTTCCAAAATGTCGAATGCTCACATTTTCAAACAAATAAAATGAGATCAATGGAATACTTTCCCTGAGCAGTTTCTTTAGCAGTGTGGCTTGGGAGAACCTTTCCGTGAGAACCCCAGTGTTCACCATCATCTTTTGTTATATTAATTAAGCATGTACTGGGCACAGAGGCTGGACTAGGCATTTTAAGTACTTTATCCCATTTCATCCTCATCATAGCCCTATTAAGGTAAGTATTCTCATTATTCTCTTTTCACAGCTGGGGAAAGGGAGGCACAGAGAAGCTGAGCACCTTGTCCGCCAGGCACATAACAGCCACATATCATTACTGTAGTAAATAAACCTGCCAAGGAAGCTGGAGACACTCTCTAGTCATATGGGTCAACTAAGACACTCACAAAATAAGCAATTCAGAAGTGGAGGGCAAGAAAGATGTTCAGTAGCCAGGAAGAGAGTGTAGATCAGATTGGCGACATCAAAGGATGCTTAAGAATGAAAATTCTTGAGGGGACTGGGGGCCTGGGAGGGGAGATCAAGACTTGACTAAGAAAACAGAAGCTCAGACAAGGTTCAGTAGACCAATACAATATGCATGCTGACACAACAAAGGTTTCTTTTAAATCTCCCATTATGTAGAGTAGAATGGGCAGATCTATTTTCTATTATAACATATTTCAATGGCTAGGATAGCACTTGAGAGGATTAGCTAGGATTATAAGAGGCAGACACAAAGCACTGATGCTCATATACACTGAGTTTGTTGGAACAAGAATTTCAATCTGAGTCTCTTCTGCAGGGTGAACTTCTGCCACAGATGCCTAAAATTATATTTTGGATAACTTTCTATTTGTTTCATTAATTACATGTATTCACCCATTTAACTCATATTTACTAAGCACTTAGTGTATTTTCGGCACTGTGCTTGGCCACCTCTTAGCTTTGGTCTTCCAAAAACCCAGTACTTTAATAGAACCCAGTTGCTTAGATAACTCTGATTTTGTGTTCTAGTTGCAATCATGTTTCCTAACTTTTCCAGCTAACCTTAATGGGTATTTTTTAATTACTTTAACCACACCAACTTGGGTTTTTAATTTAATGGGAAAGCAGGCATTTGAACAAAATGTTACTAACCAAGTTCAGATTCACTCACCTGATGTGTAGAATGGCAGCAAAGCCAATCTACTGACACAGAGTTGGGGTAGAAGTTGTGTAGAGCGTTTATTTGCAGGGCACCAAGCAAGGAGAATGGGCAGCTTATGCTCAAAAGACCCAAACTCTCTACTGGTTTTCAGAGGAAGATTTTGAAAGGCAACATATGGGGGAGGGTGAGAGGGTATGTGATCAGTTTGTGGACATTCTTCTGATTGGCTGGTGATGAGGTAATCTTAATCATCTTTCTGGGTTCTAACCAGTCGGGAATCTATGAGTTTGTGGTCACCATGGAGTCACCATCCTCCAACAGGTGGGATGGGAGTTTTAGTTTCTGCAGAAAGACTTAAAGATATGCCTGAGATTGTCCTCTATATGCCTTCAAGAGGAACTGAGAGTCCTGAGACTCTATCATTCTCATCATTAGCTGCTTGAATGTGCTATTTGCAATGTGAGGAAGGCCAGATTAGAAGCAGGAAACGTGGTCCACGGGGTACTGCTCAGGTTCAGTCCCCCTTTCCTTTGATACTCCTCAATCCAGAGGTGGGACAAGAAAAGGAATAACGTTTGGAATAGAGAGGTTAATCATAAACTCAGCCCGAGAACTCAGTTTTAGGGGAATTCAGTTTCAAAAACATGACAACAGTCAATGATTACGGGGGGAAGGACAACGTGGAAAAGGCACTAGTAGAATTTGTGAAAATCTTAGAGAGCAAATGACAAAAGCAAACCATGTTCTCTACAAAGAAAATGATGCCCATTCTTCTGTCAAAAACACTCAAAAATTGTTTATGGTGTTTGGTAGCCTGTCATGGAGAGAAAATGGCCTGAACATTCAAGCACATGAGTGAAACTGCTGACCTGTTAGGATATTCCATCATGGTATTTGACAATACTGGGCATTTAGCCATTAACTAGAAGAATGAACATGCCTGCATTACCTAAGTGTTTAAATTTACAGAGAGCAATAAAGTACGTATGCTTACCGTGTCTCTTTCCATTTCAAAAGCCTAAGCTATGCTCTTTCTAAAGAACAGTGCTGCTATTCCTGGCAAGAGATGGATATTTTCTGTGACCCACACTAATGTGGTACCAATCATGCTGAACATAGGTTTGGGTATGTGGAGGCAGCTCCATAAGCAATGGGTCATTTGGACTGCAAGTCATTTCAAGAATGGCGATCTGTGATGGTGTAATATCCCAGGCAGTGCTTTATTTAGTCCAGTAAGTGAAGACATAATCAGCTCATCCATGGTACCTGAACTCAGGAGTTTAGGGACAGATTCACATATTAGATGATGACAGTAAATTCTCTGCACTGTAAACTGAAACTGGCAAATATAAAGTTATTGCTGCAGTGTATGTTGCCCACCTATTAACATCCATTAATGTAAAAATATTTAATTTTAATAATACAGCACAGTTAATGACTCCTTTTGGTTCCTTAATTTAAATATTATTTTTAAAAGACAGATGACCCACTGTAATTTATTCAATTTTGTGCAGTGCTCATCTCAACCAAATTATGGGTAATTTTTTAGACATGGCCCTTTAAATATTTTATGGACTGACATACTGTGAGAGTGCGTTCACTTATCATTGAAAGACATCACTGTCGTAATGTTAGATCTGTATTTCAGAGAATTAGACTTTTTAACACACCGTGGATTCTGATTAGCACATTACTTCCTTTTTAAAAAGCTACATGCAGCTTTTAGAATCTGAGCCTATAGAAGACCAAAACTATTCCTTGTTTCTCTATCTAAAATGCTGGTGACATTTCCTGGCACATTACTTGGTCCTCAGTCAGCTTGTGTTTAATGGGTAGATGTCTGTTATTCCTCCCAGCCGTGTGTCATCTTTGGCAATCTGTGCTCCCTTTCCCTGTCCTACGAGTACACGTGAAGGGACTTCAGCTGGAGGAACAGCCCTGGCTTCTACCCACGAGCAACTCGCCCGATGACGAGGAGGAGGACGAGGTTACCTCCTCCGTAGTGCACATTCATTGGTCTACATTGCTCATTCAGGGGGAGCTCATTTACATGAAAAGGCTACAGGGGTGGAAAACGGTTTGGTGGTTCCTCAACAAGTTAAACATAAAATGGCCTTTTTAGCAGAGACTGCACTCTTAGATCTCTATCCCAAAGAATCCAAAGCAGGTATTTAAACAAATACTTGAATATAAAAGTTGGTGGCAGCACTACTCCAATAAAAAGGGTAAAAGTAACCCAAATCTCCATCAATGGAAAAAGGGATAACCAAATATGGCAGCTCAGCCATAGAAAGGACTGGAGTGCTGATACAGGCTACGAGTGAACCCTTCAAAGACATGCTGCTAAGTAAAAAAAAAGTCAGACACAGAGAGCCCCATATTGTGTAACTCTGCTCATACGAAATATCCAGAACAGGGTAATTCACAGAAGGAAGGCAGCTCAGGGGATGGCAGGGGTTTGAGGGAGGAGGGAATGAAGGGGTACTGCTTAATGGGTAGGAGGTTGAGGGGTGATGAAAATACTTTGGCACTAACAGAGCTCAAAGATGTTTGCACACTGCATGCTTTGTTGCACTACACTGTGATTTGTACACATCAAAATGTTTGGAATGGCCAATTTTTTGTCATATATGTTTTACCACAGTTTTTGAAAAGTCTACAAGTCCTAGTGACTCCATCTTTTCTGGCTCTTTCTGTTCAGGAGCAGCATTTAGCTAAATGTGGCTGCACCTGTGGGCCTAAGCTTGCCCTCAGGTTTGCTGTCCCAATGGCTGGACATGAAGGCAGTTAGTTAGAAGCTGGGATGGAGGGACAAGAGTTAGCAAACATTTCCCACTAGAGATCTAAAGCCAAATTCTCCCCTCAGCTTTATCGGGAATAATGGTGGCATTCCGTCTCCATCTGTCTGCCTTTGGAATTTTATTTCTCAACTGACTTTTGACTTGAAAAGAACAGAACGTCATTTACTGGCATCCCCTACCTCCAGCAATAGAATTGAAAAATCTGACAAGTGTGGTTCCCGGGGCCTTGGCTAATTCAAGATTGAACAGTAGAGGATAAGAGATAGAGAGACAGGCCTAATGTCCCCCTCCACTACTGCTCATCCTCCCAGATCTACGAAGGAAGGCTGAGCATCTATTCAGAGAATACGGCAATGAAGAATATTTGTCTGCCCACAAGATACAAGGACAATGGAGACACAAAGCTCTCAATTCAGCATTCTCCTACTTTGGTCATGTAAGCTGCTCAGTTGGCCTGTTGAGTTAATTAGTGGTCAAGATGGCATCAAAAGACTGGATTTCCTGTCTATTCAAAGTCCCCTTTGATAATGCACATCATTGCTATATCAACAATCTCGGGGTATATTTTCTAAGTGATCTAAGAAGCAATCTATGTCACCATCTTCCCAGGTACTGGACAGCAAAGAGTTCAACACCGATTTTTGAGCTCATCAAAATTGGGCTTCAAAGGTCAGTTCTGCCATTGATGGGCTGTATGACATCAAGCAAGCTAGTCAAACTCACGGAGCCTCGATTTCCTCACCTATAAAAGGATGTGGAACTGTATAGCCTTCCCTTCGTCCAAGACCAGCTGGAAGTTTGAATGAGAAGATATATTCAAAGATCTTTGCACAATGCATGCTTTGTGCATATTAGTTTATGCCCTCTGCAGGGCAGTTGTTTTCCAGTGTTCTTAAATGGGTGTTAATTACATTTCAAGGGCTTTCTCACTTTAATGAAATTCATCTTTTTGGCTCATTGTAACTCTTCTGACAATACAGAAGTAACTAAAGGGAACATGACCAGCATTCCCCCTCCCTCATCCAATACCAGCTTCTGATGTGACCATCAAGTTTTGTGTTTAACTTCCCATATAAACAAACAAAAATATAAATTCCCATCCTCAGACTTCGTTTTCAACCAAATGGGATCATACTGTACATACAATTGTGAGACTTGCTCATTTTATTTAATTATATAAAGTGACAGTCTTTAGGGGAGTTCCCGTCGTGGCGCAGTGGTTAACGAATCCGACTAGGAACCATGAGGTTGCGGGTTCGGTCCCTGCCCTTGCTCAGTGGGTTAAGGATCCGGCGTTGCCGTGAGCTGTGGTGTAGGTCGCAGACGCGGCTCGGATCCCGCGTTGCTGTGGCTCTGGCGTAGGCCGGCGGCTACAGCTCCGATTCAACCCCTAGCCTGGGAACCTCCATATGCCGCGGGAGCGGCCCAAGAAATAGCAACAACAACAACAACAAAAAAGACAAAAGACAAAAAAAAAAAGTGACAGTCTTTAAAGTTTATAGGTAACTAGAAAGGTTTGCAGAATTCTCTCTTTTTTTTTTTTTTTTTTTAAGGCCACACCCAGGACATCTGGAAGTTCCCAGGCTAAGGGTCAAAGGGAGCTACAGCTGCCAGCTTACATCACTGCCACAGCAACGTGGGATCCGAGCTGCATCTGCAACCTACATCACAGCTCACAGCAACGCCAGATCCTTAAGCCAGTGAGTGAGCCCAGGGATTGAACCGCATCCTCATGGATCCTAGTCAGGTTCATTAACCACTGAGCCACAAAGGGAACTCCTGTAGAATTCTTTTTCTAGTTGCATATTGCTCCAAAGTAGGGACTTACCACAATTTATTCAACTATTCCCCTATGAATGGCCATTCGGGTTCCTTCCAGTCTTTTTTAATATTCCAAGTAAATGCTTCAACACATTTTCTTGTGAATACATCTTTATGCAATGAACTTTTATCTATCAGCTAAGTTCGAGAAATGAGATGGCCGTGTCACAGATACTATGCATTTAAGTGCTAAGAAACACTGCCAAACTCATCTCCCAACAAGCTGTACTCACAGGCACCCACACAAGGACTGCAGGAGAGCATTTTCACCCCATACCCTTGATGACTGTCAATATTATCGATCTGTTTTATTTGGACCACTGTCTAATAAAACCACTTCTAATTTCAATGTGCTGTTACCTGATGATCAGTGGAATTGAAGACCTGTTCACTGTTATATTTTCACTATAGTTGTTCATTCGGTTCCTTCCAGTTTTTTTCATTCCAAATAAATGCTTCAACAAAAGTGCGCGTTCTCCTTTAAACTGCCTGTTCAAATCTTTGCTCGTCTATCCACTGGGTAGTTCCTTTTTGTTATGAATGTAGGAGGATTTTGTGTATTAACAATATCAACCTTTTTCTGTCATTTGTATGCAAACATCTTCTTCCCAATGAACATTTTTTGCATAATAAA
The DNA here is from genome assembly GCF_054392235.1 of Sus scrofa. NCBI lineage: Eukaryota > Metazoa > Chordata > Mammalia > Artiodactyla > Suidae > Sus > Sus scrofa. The sequence continues at coordinate 124,012,845 of NC_139401.1, forward strand.
ATCTGTAGAGCTTCTTTAAGGAGCCTTGATCTATGTCTTGTTTAGGGATAAACACCCTAAAGTTAAATATATATGCTCTTACTTTGCTTTTAAATACTTCAGTAGTGTTCTTTTTATACTTCGCCTTTCATACATTGAGAATTATCTTAGTATATGTTATGAAGTGGTTCTATTTTATTTTCTTTTAACACCATATATTATAAAACTTGTATACAAGTCAAATCACTATGCTGTCCACCTTAAAATCATATACTGCAGTATGCCAATTCTATCTCAATACAGTTGAGCCAAACAAATAAATTTTTAAAAAAGGCTACGAGTAGGAAGGAAATAAAATATTCTGAGAATTATAAAAGAAAAAAAGAACTTATAATGCCATTGAACATGCATGAATACCAACATAACCATAAAAAAGGCTATGCAAGGAGTTCCCATTGTGGCTCAGTGGCAACGAACCTGACTAGTATCCGTGAGGATGCAGGTTCAATCCCTGGCAACACTCAGTGGGTTAAGGATCTGGGGTTACCGTGAGCTGCGGTGTAGATCGTAGACAAGTCTTGGATCTGACGACGCTGTGGCTGTGGCATAGGCTGGCAGCTGCAGCTCTGATTCAACCCCTAGCCTGGGAGCGTCCATATGCGTGGGTGTGGTCCTAAAATTAAAAAAAAATTTTTTTTATAAAAAAGGCCATGCAAGATAGTTCATCAAAAAGACTCAGAGTTACGATATGATCTCACAATTCCTCTCCAAGTATCTACCCATATGCAAGATGAAAACGAATGTCCACACAAAAACTTGTAAAGCAATGAACATACCAGCACTATTCACAGTAGCCCCAAGGCGGAGACAACCCAAATGCCCATCAGCCACTGAATAAATAAAGGGACGTGGCCATAACATGGAAAATTATTTAGCCATAAAAAGGAATGAGGTACTGATACATGTTACAATGTGGATAAATCTTGGGAACATTACCCTAAATGAAAGAAGTCCGTCACCAAAAAAAAGGATATATTGTATAATTCTGTTGATGAGAAATGTCCACAATATGCAAATCTGTAAGAGACACAAAGCTAAGGCGTGGTTATGGAAATCTGGGGGAGGGTGATGGCTGGGAAGAAATGAGGAGGAACTGCTAATTGGATTCCTTATGGGGCGATGAAAATGTTCTAGAACGGCTGGTGGTGAGTGGTAGTACAAATCTCTATACGTACTTAAAACCACTAAAGTGTATACTTCACATGGTGAATTGTGTGGTACATAAATTTAACCTCACTAAATTACAAAATTATACAACTCTAAGAGAGTTTTTCAAGAAATAAATATTAAAATTTTAAAAGCTGGCCATTCCCGACTGACTTCAGTAACTCGGGCACTAGCAGGTTCCCATATATACTTGCATTTATATTTTCTGTTTTGTTGGTTTGTCCAGTTTGGATCACTATCATACTGCTTTGTTTATTCTCAAGTTCATATCTAACCGTGAACTTGCCTATGTCTTTTCTTTCTCCAACATTTCCTTAGCAATTCTAGCATATTTATTCTTCCACATGAACTTCAGAATCATGAGCTGAAGTTTTTTTAAAAAAAAAAAAAAAATCTTAGGTAAAATAATAACTCTTACCCTGCACGAGTATGTTACGTCCCTCACTTTGAACAAATCTCATTTTCTGCCATTATATAAAACTTCATAGTGTTTTTTTGTTTGTTTGTTTTGTCTTTATAGGGCCCCACACTCAGCATATGGAGGTTCCCAGCTAGGCGTCTAATTGGAGCTACGGTTTCTGGCCTACACCACAGCCACCAGCAACGCAGGATCCAAGTCGAGTCTGCTACCTACACCACAGCTCATGGCAAAGCCAGACCCTTAACCCTCTGAGGGAGGCCAGGGATCGAACCCGCATCCTCATGGATGCTAGTCGGGTTCGTTAACCATGAGATTGTATAGTTTTCCCATAGATTGTATCTTTCTAAGTAATTTTATTCCTGAGTGATTTTTTTAATTACATGTTACCAGCTAGTTAATGCCATGATTTTTATTTTGCATCAAGCCACCTAGTTAAATCCTTATTCATTCCAAGGATTTTAGAGTTGAATCTTGTTTTTTTGTTTGTTTTTTTTTTTGTCTTTTTGTTGTTTCTGTGGGCCGCTCCTGCGGCACATGGAGGTTCCCAGGCTAGGGGTCGAATCAGAGCTGTAACTGCGAAGCCTATACCACAGCCACAGAAACTCGGGATCCGAGCCGCGTCTGCAACCTACACCACAGCTCACGGCAACGCCGGATCCTCAACCCACTGAGCAAGGGCAGGGACGGAACCCGCAACCTCATGGTTCCTAGTCGGATTCGTTAACCACTGCGCCACAACGGGAACTCCTGAATCTTCTGTTTTTATAGGTATATACAGATATTATATTCAAATAATAATTTTGTCATTTTTCCCATTTATAAAACTAACTTCTTTTCCTTGACATATAACATAATGATTACCTCTAAAATAATGTTGAATAACCACGATGATGCAGAAATCTGTCTTGTTCCTGATTTTAATAGAAATGCCATTTGTATTTGTTTATTATCATGATTGTTATTGACTTATAGTAAATATATCTCCGTCATTTTTAAGAAGTAGCTTTCTATTTCTATTTTACTTAAAATTGAGCATCATACCTGATTTTTCTGTATCTATTGATGATGTGCCTTTTCTGCTTCAAAGCTGTCAGACTGATGGTTTACAATTGTTGAACCAGCCTTGCCTTCCTGGAATAAATCCAACTTAATAAAGTATTTCTGTCACTCATCCCTTCTATCTCTCCTTCTTTGCTGCCCACCTGCCAACCCGAATCCCTCGAAACAAATGAGTTAATGGGAATCTATTTGTTTAGGAGTGTCAAAAACTGTGCTAGCCCTGCCCTTTCTGGTCTCTACCCTGGGTAGGCTGCCTCCGCTCTGCAGTTCTTGGCTTTTTCAGGCTGGGAGCTTGCCATGAGTCACAATGGCAGCTGGTCTCAGAGGGAAGCTGGTCTGAGTTTGTTGTCTGCCTATGCAGATGTTATTTCTATCTTGCTGACTAAATGACTTCCCCTAATTCAGCCATACATGGCACAGATGGCAGTAAGTTTTGGAATCCCATGGCATTCCTTCTGATTTCTGAGAGCAGTGCATTTGTATAAAGGGCAGTCAGGAGAACAATCTGGGCTATCTTTGGGATAAAACGGGTGTGAAGAGTGTGGGGTGGGGGTGGGGAATCTAAATCTTTACCCGTCACAGTTCAAAGCCCCATCAATTCAAATGTTCCTCACCCTTTTATCAATGAAAATTTCAAACAACGCACAATAGTATACCTTCACCACATTTTACTTTTCTAGAACAGTCTCTCCCAAGTTATAGCCCAGACTCCTTTCTGTCATTTGTTGAATATGGGGCCCACGGCCAATCCTATAAACAGTGTGCTAGGCTCTGCGAATCCCGCAAGAGTGAAAACCTGCCCTCAAAGCAGTCATTCTAATAAAGAAGAGATATATGTTAAGAAATCAACATGATACAGTAAGATATGATGTGGCGAAAGAAGCCCGTACAGGATCCATGTTCTACAAGTCTTCTCCTAACCTCCACCGTGGGTACAATAATGGGTTTTCTTTCACTAGTCTTAAACAACAGCCTAAGTGAAAAGCCCTCAAAGCATTACCTGACAAAACGCAATAACCTACTAATGAGAGCAGCCTGTCACTCTGTCTCCCAGCAGCGCTACCACCAGACCTGGCTCTGAAGCAGCAGGTGACCAGTGTCCGTTTTGGACTGCAGGGACGCATGACTTCAGTCGAACATCAAAAGCACTAGAGCCTACAGAGGAAGAGGGCACAGCAAACATGAAGGGGTGAATAGGGAAATAGATCAACAGCCTGAAAATAAATGGAGAAATGCACATAAAAGCATCGCTTGTGCCCCAGGGTTCTTTCTCCATGTAAAATGCCACTAATAGCACCCTGGTCACTCAGAGGGAAGCTACATGTTAAAATGGAATGTGCACTATGCCTCCAGGTTATTTTCTTGGAGATGCTGGGAGTATCCTGACAAAATCTAGATTTCTGCTTTCAGGCATGTGCTTTTTAGTTACTTGGAAATGGAATCGCGCCGAAGAACCATTTTGAGTCACAGTTAATTCAGGTTGCCTGAAATATCTCCATGCCTCAAATAAATCAGCCTTTACTATATGTCTATAAAAAATTGACCAACACGCATACACACGCCTCGTCTCTGGCTCTTCCCCACGACATTCTGCGTGTAAGTGTGAAGAGCACTGCTCCACATTCAAGTTGTTCACTGTCTCATTCAATAAACGTTCTGCTGTCTCGCACAGCTGGGCAATGGCATGTATGGACTAACCAGACATTCTAGGTATTGGCGCTCACCAAATGTACTGAGAGCCCCATTAAATACACCACACAAAGAAATGCGAGAAAGCAAGATGCTATTACGCCAAGGTCCACCTTTCTGTGATGATTCTGAATCATCACAGCATCCAATAACCCAGCCGTAAGATGTACCCAGGTAGTATAGTGGGCAAATCTATTAGCACCATCATTCTAGGCCAAGGGCTGGCGAAACCTGGCAGTAATTATTAAATGTCGCAGATGTCCACTCTGGCTCCTCAGATGTCACAGAACCTTGGAACCAAAGAACCATGAGAATCACTTAGCCCAGTAGTTTGCAGTTTTACTCGGGACTTGGAATGGAACCCGTTAGTCAAATGCAACCCTGAAAAGAACCTCTATGTGTAAATGGAACCACTCAGCTTGGGGATGAGAGTTGAGGTCTCAGAGAGCCTTGTTCAGTGATCTCTGAAGAACGCAAGGGATAATTATGACTTTTGCCCAGGTAGGTAGATTGCAGATGAGAAAAACTTAAGCCCACAACATCAAAGGGACTTGATCAGGTTCCCACCCTAAAGCAGGGACTAGAAGCCAAGTCTCCTGAATCCTGGTCAAAGGGCACCTTCCAGCCCTAGGAGTCTGCCTGGCAGTTTCTCTTGCCCTCTATTTGCTCTAGAAAAAAGGAATGAGCACTGGTTTCTAAGAGTTCCAGGTTAAGCACGTGACTGATTTCAACCACGATCCGAAAGTCTTCCCAGATAAATGTAACTATATTTTCTGCTTGTTTTAAGATAATAATTCAACAATGGGGTATCCCAGATCCAGGGGGCAGTAGAACTTACAAGTCCCTGAAGCTTTATTTCCGACATTGACTTAGCTAGGAAGAGCTACTTAAGCTCATCCATCTATTTATATCTTTATATGATATGTGATATATTGGTTTTTTTTTATTGACACATTCTTTCCAACATGACTAGCCTTGTTTTAGTATGCTAGACCTTAGCATTGGTAATAAAATTATTTACAGAAATCGACAGAGCTCTAGTTACAGCTCAGTGGGTTAAGAACCTGACATAGTGTCCATGAGGATACAGATTGCATCCCTGGTCTCACTCAGTGGGTTAAGCATCTGGTCTTTCTATGAGCTGTGGTGTAGGTCGTAGATGTGGCTTGGATCCCACCTTGCTGTGGCTGTGGTGAAGGCCTGCAGCTGCAGCTCCGATTTGATCCCTAGCCAGGGAACCTCCACATGCTGCAAGTGCAGCCGTAAAAAGAAACAAAAAAGGAATCTATAAGCTAAAGATAATATAGAATGTGGCAGACTTGAATGTGGAACTTGTGTTTTCATAGCACCCCACCCATACCCACTATAGGATTAGGAAGCAGTCACCAGCTTCTCAATACGTGAATAAGTGAATGAATGATCCGAGGGGTGTTTGGGGGGTTGGGGGAATCAGCAAAGCCCTCGTTTCCTAGTCCACAGCCTTTTCCAGCAGAGAACCTAACAGTACCCACCATCCGAGGAAGGACCTCTAAGCACCAGATACTTTACATCCATTATTTCTCTTCCAATCATCACATTTTATAGCCCAGGAACTGAGGGTCTGATAATTACTAAAGAACTTTCCTTCCATTGGAAGGCAATTCACCACGAACCAAGGGGTGCAACCTTGAAGCCTGGACAGCCAATCAGAACATCAGCATCCATCTCCACCTGAGAAGCAGGTGTAAAGGAGGTTGCCTCGCCCCACCCCCACCCCTGACCCCTACAGTCTCTGCATGATGGGGATTAGGAAGTTCATGTTTACAGCACCTTCCCTAATCTGCTTTGAAAAAATACAAACTCCATGAGATTACAGAGCATTGTTGTGATTACAAGGGATTCTGAAAAGTGCTGAATATACTTTCAACTCGAAAGATTATGCTGGGAATCATTTTAATGCAGACTCTCATTTGGTATGAAAGCAATAAACATCTTTTTAACAGATTTCTTTCTTTGCTCTAAGTGGTTATGAGTAATAATGTGGGTATAAATCTTCTTAATTCTTCCTGAGCTATGTGAAATTCTTAATCATGATCCGAGTATAAAACAGAACAAGATATTATATGTGTATCATTAAAAACTGGAGCTGCCGAGAAGTCACTTTAACTTTCCTTTCTCTGGCTTAAATGGTGGTCGTTCCCTGTGCCGGATAATGCAAACTTTCAGCGATAGGAGAGGTGCTTCTCTGACTTGCAGTGTAGGCTCTGGAAAGGTACAGGTTTTCTTCCCGACAAAGATTAATTCCAATCTCTGCCAATGAACAGCAGCGGGGAAGCAAAGAGGAATGGAAGAATCTGTCTGGGAAGAGGCAGGAAGAACCCTGGATCAGGAGTCAGGAGACCTGCGCACTAGGCCCAGGTTGGCCATCCCGTGCCTCCTCCTGAGTGTTTTAACTTTGTTACCAATAAAGGGCTGGGACAGGGTAGATGACCTCTAAGGCCCTTCTACGACTTGGGTACAAAGATTCTTTGAGACAATGCCGTGTAGAGTAAAATATGGTCACTCAACAAAGGTGCATTTGGGTACCAAGATTGTGTCAGGGCTGAACTGAGAGACACAGAAAGGAAATGAGCCTTGAGAGGGAAGCCACCACATGCAGAAGAGGTACAGAGTTGCCACTGTGGCTCAACGGGTTAAGAACCTGATGAGTATCCATGAGGATGTGGATTCAATCCCTGGCCTTGCTCAATGGGTTAAGGATGCAGCATGCAGTGAGCTGAGGTGTAGGTCGCAGACGCGGCTCAAATCTGGAGTTGCTGTGGCTCTGGCATAGGCCTACAGCTACAGCTGCGATTCAACCCCGAGTCTGGGAACCTCCATATGCCGCGGGTGCCACCATTTAAAAAAAGAAGGGATGCAGAAGAGTCAGGGAGGCTTTCCAGTAGAAGAAGCTTCTGAGCTAAATCTTGAAGGCTTTGTCCACCTATTTCAAAGAACACAGGGAAGTATCAGTTGTCCCAGTTACTGCCCTGGATAGGAAATGACCTAATATTAATTAATTAATAGCAGTTGGCCTTGGAGCTAGAGAATCACAGCAAGACGTAAAAAAACCAATAGAGAAGAAAACAGAGATTTCCCATCAGAATGGCTAAAACTTAAAACTCTGATTATACCAAGTGTTGTCAAGGATATGGGGCAAGTAGAATTCTTACCAGCTACTAACAGGAATGTAAAATGATGTGGCCACTTTGGAAAAGTTTTGACAGTTGATCAAAAAGTTAAACCGAGAATTAGCATTTGGCCCAGCAATTCCAGTACGAAGCATCAACCCAAGATAACTAAAAACACATGTCCACACAAAAACGTGTACATAAGGTTTCACAGCATCCTTCACAATAGCCAAGAAGTAGAAACCGACATCTCCATCAGCAGATCTATACGATGAAACACTACTCAGCACTAAGAATAAATGAGCACCATGCTACAACAGGGATGAACCTTGGAAGCGCGCTAAGTGAAAGAAGCCTGTCACAAGAGCTACACGTTATATAACCTCATTTATATGCAATGTCTACAACAGGAAGCTCTAATCCATGATGCTCAGAGTTAGAGGGGTTACCCTCGTAACGAGGAATAAGTTCAGGAGGAGGGCAGAAGAAGGGCTTCTGGGAATGTTATCTTTCTTGAATTGGGTAGTGGTTACAATGGTTTATTCAATTCGCAAACACTGCCTGAGCTTCCGGTAGGATTTGTGCACTTGTCTGTATGAATGTCATTTTCCTAAGGTAGTATACTAAGAAAACCTAAAGGGGCTATTTATAATTCAGCTGTTTCTATCTTCTGGGGGAATATTAACTCCATACAATCAAACACCTACCTCATCTTGACTGCTCTGTTTTGAACTTAAAACCAGAAAAGGAGAAGTGCAGCTTTCATGTGTTTTTCTTCCCTTACTCCCTGGAATGGGCTTCAAACATGTTGAAGATCATAAACAGCAAGCATCCTGGGGCTGGCACCCCGGGTATCCAAACTAAGAGGGTGGACCTTTTAAACATAAAAGGCAATATTCCAGCAAAGTGGATACCTTCACCGTAGATGCGCTTTTCAAAGGAGATTTCGTCCACCTTTCTATCATCCCCTCCTTTGTTCCTTCTTTCTATCCATCCATTCCTCTATCCATCCGTATGTCCATCCACCCATTCATTTCACTAATACTGAGGGCCTGGCACTGTGCTAGGCCCTACCTCAGTGCACAGGACAGACAGAGCCCAGGCCCTCATGGAATTTGCCAAAGAGTATCACCAAGATTTGAGAATTCTAAAGTTCCATCCGAGATCAAAAATCTTCTCAAGGCTTATAGACTTTAAACCTCCACCACCATGTATCTAGTCATGCGAATGACTAAAATGTCTTTTCTTGGACCACGGACTGGGTCCAATTTCCTATATGACCTGCTGATTTGACCATTCATCTAGTGATAGTCAAAGAGTGTCTGCACACACGGATTCTCAAGATAATGTTGTGAAAAGTGTACCAACATGAGGTGAAAAGGGCTGTTAATTATGATGTCACGATCATTTCCATAATCAGAACAAAGCTGTACACCAACCAACGCAGACAGATAATACTCGCAGGCTCCCCGAATGGGCCAAAAAAGGTCCAAGTGAACACATCATTCGGTCACCTTCTTTCTTATATGCAGAGCGGATTTTAGATCAAACCCAAGGACCCATGAATCCTACCACCTCAAATAAGGCAATAGGGGCCTGGGTAGCCACATGAGATGAGGTCCTGATTTGATCTCTGCTGGTGGCCCCTTCTTGCTTTGAAAGTTACATTGAGTTCAAGAGGATTCATGAACCAAAAAGTTACTCTTCAGAACTGCCTTCATCTTTTATGTTCTAAAATTGAAAAAAAAAAGAGAGAGAGGGGAGGGGAGTTGGGGAGAAAGACTTTAAGTATCCATGCATCACTTTCATTATTAATAGAGCCAAAGGCTGAAAATTCTGCTGAATATTTGAGAAATGACCTTCTAATCTTGCACAAAAACCAACCCAAAGTTAAGTGATTAAAAAAATAACCACTGGGCCCTTTTCTTTCAAAAAGTTTTCAGTGATGCATAAAGAGAGAGAGAGAAATCACAATTTAAGTTCTTCTGTTTCAGCTTGAAAACTCGGCCTTTTAATCTAAAATCCTGAGTCATTTGACCCCTAAACTCTCCCCAGCAGAGAGCCACCCCCCAATGTACCTGAGACACCTCCACAATAATAGATGGTTACACCAGGCTTTTCTTCAAGGGTAAGGAAAGATGTCTTCAAGGATGAGAACTTTGACAACGAATATTCTAAGTAGGAGTTCCCGTCGTGGCACAGTGGTTAACGAATCCGACTAGGAACCATGAGGGTGCGGGTTCGATCCCTGCCCTTGCTCAGTGGGTTAAGGATCCGGCGTTGCCGTGAGCTGTGGTGTAGGTCGCAGATGCGGCTCGGATCCCGCGTTGCTGTGGCTGTGGCTATGGCTGTGGCTGTGGCCGGAGGCTGCATCTCTGATTAGACCCCTAGCCTGGGAACCTCCATATAGCACGGGTGAGGCCCTAGAAAGACCAAAAAAAAAAAAAAAAAGAATATTCTAAGTAAAAACGACCGGGAAGGTCTGTCAGGCTCTAGGAGATAGGACTAAACTTTTCCCACTGTCTCAGCAGAACTTTCTGCGGTGCCTGTGGCCCACTGCACAAGTGTCCCAAGAGACCCTCTCAACATAGCCGCCTCTATTCTACCTCTTTTGCACAAACACACTGTATATATCACTTTCCAAACTGCTCTGCACAGGAAACATTATCTTCCAGATTCCTCTTCATTGATGCACATGTGATACAGTTCCCTTATTTAAACTGCATAGAGCCTTCCATTCTTTAAAGATGCTGCTATTTATAATATTAATCCATTCTCATGTTGTTTGATATTCATGTTTTAGGTAGCAATAAATATTCTTGCTTATGTCTTCTTACACGTGCCAAGATTTCTCCCTGGTAAGTATCTAGACAAGGGACTTTGGGGATCAAAATAAGGTATGCCCATCTTTGATGTTGTTAGCCATTACCACGGTACCCGCAAAGCAGGTGCACACATTTGTACTCCCAGCAGAACCCCTGGCTCCCTGCATGCTCCCTTAGTATGACCACTTGGCATGATCATGCTTTTTAATGTTTGCCAGTGTGACAGTTCTGAAGGACTGTCTCATTGTGAATTAATTTACATTTCCCTCATTAACTAGTGACGTTCAGAACCTCTTCTGATACGTTTATAGGTGAATCGGGTTTTTCTTTCATTGAATTGTTTGTCTTTTTCACAATGATTTTTAGAGAACTTTACAGCTCCTGGGTATTAATCCTTCCTTATTTACAAGAGCTAAAAATACCTTCGACCAGCCTGTGGCTCATTATTTTTAATTTTCTTGGTGGTATTTTTCATCGATTAGAGTTTTTATTTTTAATGAAGTCAAAATGATCAATCTTTTCTGGTTTCCACTTTGTGGAACTCTTTCCCTACTTTTGAGATTGTTAAGACAGTCTTCAAATTTTTCAGAAGCAAATAATCCTTGTATTTAACATTTAGGTCTTTGATTCATCTTGAGTTTACATTTCTGTATGGTATGGGGTAGGGAACTTTACTTTTTTCCATCTAAATAGCCAGTTGTTCCAGGACTATTCTCACTGAGTGATTCATCCTTTAATCTTTTTTTTTTTTTTTTTTTTTTGCCTTCTGTCTTTTTAGGGCCACACCTGCAGCATCTAGAGGTTCCCAGGCTAGGGACCACAGCTCACTGCAACGCTGGATCCTTAACCCACTGAGAGAGTCCGGGGATGAAACCTGCGTCCTCATGGATGCTAGTCAGATTCGTTTCCGCTGCACCACGACGCGGACTCCCGTCCTTTAATCTACTGATTTGGAATGACACCTCTGTCACATGTCAAGTTCTCATATATGATCAATTTGTTTCTGGAATTTTAATTTTTTCTTAATACCTGATAGAGTTAATCTCTCCATCTTAGTTCTTTTCTTTAAGAGGATCCTGACAAATCTTTACCCTTTCTCTTTCCATACAAACTTTAGGATAAATTCGCCAAGTTCCTTAAAAAAAAAAAATCTGTGGGGGAGTTTGATTGGAGTTGCACCGAATTGCAAGCTAGTTTCTGGATAATTGTCTTATTTATAATATTACATCCTACAGACCATTTAAATGGTATATATCTTCTATGACTTCTATTTAGGTCATTGTTTATTATGTTCTTTAATAAAATTTCATAGTATTTCCTTATAAGACATATATTCTTTTAGGTATCTCTGCAGATTTATTATGGGTTTTGCTATTATGCAAATGGGATTTTTTCCTTTCCAATTTAGCAATTTATCTTGCAAATAAACTCTAACTCTGATATTTATTCATAAATTACATAAATAGCTAAGGAAATAGAGCTTGTGTGCTTGAAAGTAGCTGACAATCTGAGCTCACCAAATTAGAGCCAATTTTGTCCTTTCATTAAACAAAATAGGATAATTCCTATTATGTTCAGAGACTGCTTTTTGGTTAGGGTGACAGGGTTTCTATATTTCAGAAATGATATTTTTTCCTATGAAAGCTTCTACTTTTTCTACATGGGACTCACTCACTCCGTTGTGGTAGTTTTAATGCAAAGCTTTCTCTTCTTATTCTTTAGAATATGTGTTGGTCCCTTACTTTCATTTAATCCATATGTCATGTATTAAGTCATGTTTTTTTCTCCTCAGAATACCATTGGTTTAGAGAACTTATGTGCACGCACGCGTGCAAACACACACACACCCCCTCGCATACACATGCAAAATACTTTAGCTGGCTTCTTCAAATATATGAAGTGTTTCTTCTTGGTACTGTTTTCCCTGTTCTTATATTCCTTCCTTTTCTTTTCTGTTTTGGTTGCCCCCACAGCACATGGAAGTTCCCGGGCCAGAGATCAAATCCGAGTCGGAGCTGCAACCTATGGCACAGCTGGGGCAACACCGGATGGTTAACCCACTGCCCCACAGGAGGATACTCCTTATATTCCTTTCTAACTGCTCTCCCTTTCTAGTCATTCTGTATTTAACTTCATGATTAATATTTTTCTTCTTTTAAGATGTCTTCTTTATAGACGAGCAGCTACTCTGCTATTTTCCTTTTATTTTAGATCGATTCATCCTCTTCAGAAGTCAATACTTATGACCAAAGAGCTATCGTCGCCCAACTTGATATCACACACATCTGCATATTAAAGGTAACATGTATCCTCTGTAATGGACTCTCTAATAGATGGAATTAATGCACAGCCATCTAAATATCCATATCTATAATCAGCAAGATCCTCTTTTACTAAATCTTCACCAAAATTCTAAGCTTTAAGGATTCCTTGAGATGATCTCCTAATTCAGTTTTTCCATACAGTTAAAATTCTCTTGCAATGATTTGCTCAAAGGTTAAAATATTTTTTCAGAGGCATGGTTTCCTTCGCTTTTATGAATCTAATCACAGGAACCCAGGGTTTTTGTCTTTAGATAGTTTCTTATTTATTTGTGAGTGTGTTGAAGTATTCTTATTTTCTTTTGGTCTTCCTTTTCTTGTTAATAATTTTTTTCCTTGAACTTTTCCAAAAGAGCTTTTAAAAAATCAATGGGTTATAAAGAAAATCTTGATAAAGTTCTTGCTTGAGAACACTCAGGTTAAGGGAACACACTCTCTAATGGGGTGCTGGCTCCTTTACTTAGAGATGGGAGCGAGGTGAATTTGGAATCTGCTGGTACCAGCACAGTGAGTGTTACACTCTGGTTTTTAATGGCCACAACAGTGGCTCCAGCAAAGTCACTAAGGACTTAACAGAAGAACCCCTGGAAAGGGATATTCTCTCAGTTCTTTCCAATGACCTGGGTTTATCTTCATTTGTTCTTTATTTTAAATTAGTTAATTTCTCTTTAGAGGGCCTAGAAGTAAGGAAGAACAAACCTCATGGCCCAAACATATGGGGGGTGGGGGAAGCAACTCGTACAAAAACAACTGACCTGAAAGAGAGACGTGAGAAAAGAGACACCAACGCACAACCTTGGACACCATGTTGGTTGTCAGACTCTGTCTTGAGTCTCACTGCTGAAGAGGGACACTGTTGATTTTTATGTATTGGTCCTACACCGAGAAAACTTGGTGAACCCTGTATTAGTTCTTTTCATTTGTCTCCGTGTTCTAGTACATTATGTGTATAGACAATCATACCATCTGTAGAAATAAAAATAAATTTTCAGCCCTTATATTTTTCTTTTCCCAATGAACTGATTAGGCCCTCATTTAAAAAGCTAAGTAAAAACGATGCCTGGAGGGTTTCTGTCAGTCTTGTTCCTGACTTGAAAGAGACTTACAGGCAGCTACTATTTTACTATTAGGCATTATGCGGGCCAGGGTTTTGGTAGAGATAGCATTCATCAGAAGAAGAATCTATTTCTAGTTTGTTCAGTAGTTTTTTGTTTGTTTCTCATCTTCACTTTTATTGAATGACTTCTTTACCTCTTGATATGACAATAGGGTTTTTTTTCTCTAATTTTATACTTGTGGATAGCACATGGTATTGCATTTTTGTCAAAGAATCTGTTTTAATATTACACCGGTTTTTTGGTATTAGAGATGTCCTTTAAAGCTTCAGACAAGGTCAATCTTTGTACATGTTCCCTATTGGCTAGAAAATCATTTTTATTCTCTTATCATTGGGTACAGGGTTCTATATGAGTCCTTCGATTCAGGTTTTACCATTTATCCAAATCTTCTATACTCTAAAGAACATCTGCTCACTTGCCAGAGTCCCATCACGGCCATCCCTGAAGAGGTCTAGCACCAGGCATTGCCCAGAGAACCTGAGCTACAACAATTTTCAGTAAAATGGAAGTGAACCATTTGAAAGACTTAGGAATCTATTGTTAAGTGTTTTCTTACCCTCACCAAGAGTGTTGTTTGGATACCTAGAGTCAACTACTTGACTCACAGAGCCATTTGTTTCCTATGGAACATCGTGCAAAGTCAGAACAGAGTTTAGTGTGATGAGCTGGCAAGAAATGCTTGCCAACTTTCAAACGTTTGGGGAAAAGATGTCATAACCCTGAAAGGCATTTTTTTTTGAATTTTCTTTGGAAGTGTTTATAACTCTAAGAACAAAGGGTAGTCCTTGGACTGTCTCTTCTCAGATGGCTGCCACTGAATTCCTCTACTGTTATCAGTTTCCTAAATAAGGATAGTCGTATTTAATTACCATTGAAGGCAAGGGAGCTGTCTGTTGGTCCTTATGTTTAGGACTCTAGGACGAGCAGAAGAACAGGAGTGGCGATGTTAAATGTGGCACGTTCCTTTATTCATTTCAAAGTCACTCTGTATCACAAAAATGTACAATTCATCCAGACCACCAGCCTCAAGAAACCACAATGGATACAGTTCTAAAGAATTCCAAGCTAGCTCTGTTTTTTCCTCACATATCAAGTGTGGACAGAATGCTTTGTTGAATAGTTGACCTCTAAAGGGAGATTATAGCCAGCAGATGATCTGAGCAGCAGAGCCTGCTCTTAAATCACTAGCTATGATACACCAAAACTGAAAGGAAGTAAGACTAATTAGGCTCAGAGAGGTGAAGCAATCTGGCCAAGGTCACACAGTCCATCCATTTTCCTCCTCCAAGGCTTCCATGCCAGTCTAAGCCTCCCCCACACCTTGTCTAGTCCACGGCGACAGTCGCCTAAAGAGTCTCCCTCCCTCCAGTGCTGCCCCTGCTTTAATCCATCCTCCATCTCCTCACAGGCAGAGCCAACTAATTCAATTAGTAGCTCACCATGGAACCACTTCGCATTGTTCTCACGAAAAAGTTTAAACACGTTCCCCTGGAAAGGTGGGCCTGGAAGGCTCGGCCCTCGTCCTCTTTGGCCTCGACTTTTCCCACTTCCTCCCTGATGCGCTACGCTCCAGACACGCTGCCCATTGCCTGGTGCTCTTCCCTCTGCGGGGAAGGTGCCCTTGACACACCCTTGACTACACAGCTCTTCATTCTTCATCTTCACTCCTCACCCCAAGCCTCACTCACTCCTTCAGGTTGGGCAGTTCCATCAGGAAAGTTCACCGATGCCCCAGACGAGCTCAGGTCTCATAACATGTACGTCTTCTTCGGAGCGCCCACCATGCCTGTTACAGAGTAAGCACCCCACCTAGTTGGTGAAAGCAAGCATCATCCAATTACAGTCTCCTCTTGACTCGACAGTGAGCTCCCGAGGGTCGCCAGTGCCATCTGTTAGAGGCATGAAGAAGTAGTAGGTCCGGGATTTGAACCAGGGATGCAACCTCTCCCTACGCCCTCCTGCTCCCCAGCCCCGACCTTCCCTGCTCTGCCTTCCCCACTGCTCTCTGTCGCCCACCTGTCCGAACGGTGGCCTCCTTACAACAGGCACCGCCCAATCCCACAGGCGGCTCAGTAGGGGCTGTGCCCAGGTCCACACGGACACGCCTTGTCCAGGGAGAGCCTTCAGCGCAGGCCAAAGCAGCAGTGACCTGCTGATACCTCAAAGGCCACCCTCACGATGCGGTTCCCCCCCATCCAGGACGGCTGTCTTCACGTAACCCTCTTAAAATGCCCATAAACCCATAGTGGGGAAGGTAACACTTGCCTTTCCCCCGCCTTAGAGACAGGTGTGAGTCCACCCGCTTCACCCGGCTCAGCACTGGCCGAGGCGCTCGAAGAACTAAATGGGGGAAGGAGCAGAAATGACTGGAGGAGAAAGCAAAGGCTCGCGATTTGGCTGCAAGCTGAATCTGTCCTTCTGTTCCGGGCCATTTTCCCATGTGTGTGGAATGGATAACTTAAAGCTGTACATACCTGAGTATTAAAGTAGCCGCCCCAAACCCGTGGCCTATGGAGTGTGCGTGTGTTTCGCAATCACCTTCCCTTCCACAGCTTGAACCCAGAACAATCAGCCAACATTCCCCCAAAGAAAAAGCACTCTCGGATGATTATACCAGTGCCCTAACCACCTCTGGGTGGGGAGCTAGTCTTCCCTACCTTAAACCTCCTCATTGGCAAGAACAGCATACAAATGGCTTTTCTGGTCATCTAACACCGAAGCACTCTGTAAGCCATTCGTGCGCGGTGGATTACAAAACCCAAAAAGGTGGAAAATGGGAATCTGTGATCTGAATGTTGCCTAATAATCACACGTTCAAGTACAACCAGTGCAATCACTGCAATAGCGCTGGTACAGAAGCAGCATCTGCACTCAGCCGGACACTTAGCTCTTTCTCGGGAGCAGCATCTGTTTGCACGTTGACCAGAACCTACAAGGAAGAAGTAAAGGGGGAGTTCCCGTCGTGGCTCAATGGTTAACGACTCCGACTAGGAACCATGAGGTTGTGGATTCGATCCCTGGCCTTGCTCAGTGGGTTAACGATCCAGCGTTGCCGTGAGCTGTGGTGTAGGTTGTAGATGCTGTGCTGTGGTGTAGGCCGGCAGCTACAGCCCCGATTAGACCCCTAGCCTGGGAACCTCCGTATGCCTCGGGAGTGGCCCTAAAAAGACATAAAGACCAAACAAACAAACAAACAAACAAAAAACAAAGTAACCAATTGCTGGATGATATCTTTTTTATGTTAACGATCTGATGTGTCCTCCTCTGTTATCTCTTTGCTCAGTGAAATAAACACATTGGGTAGAACTATGAATAAAATGCAACTCGATGCTACCCTAGTGTTTCTAATGAGTTATGAGTCCGCGCAAATCTGAACACTGCAGAGGTGAAAAAGAATCCATGAACTGCGGTTGGAATCTGAGTCTCAGCTAGAGGAGAGAGGGAGGACAAAAGGTGCCATTTCTTCCTCTCTGCCCTCCCCTCTCTCCGAGAACTCGATGTCTTAAAGGTGGCGAGGCCACTTGGCACTCAGAACAAATTGTGCCTCTGGGCTCTGCCCAGAAGGATGAGAGGAGGTATTCAAGGCCATGGGGAAAGCAGCGCCTGGCACATGTGTGCCGATATGACACAGAGAGGAGAGAGAACGCTCTCTCTGAAATGTTCAGATTTGAAGAGGTGGGTTTTGTGGACGTGCAGGCTGATTTTCTAGGAGCAGCTGCACCTGAACAGCTTTGGGGATCATCGAATTATGCTGCAAAGGGACAGAGGAGTGTGACACTGACCGGCACTGAGGGCACAGCTTCAATTCAAGTACACTGATTCAACAAGGATGGCACGGTTTTCTAGTAAGCTCCAGCTGCCCACTCACCAGACCCCTTGGCGGTCCTTATTTAAAGAGCAGGAGGCACCTCCAAAGCTTTAATAGGCACCTTAATAGAATAATTCAGGACCAAAATGTGAAAGCGCATCATTTTCCTGCTGTTGTGTTTTCAGTATTTGACTTGACTGCAGGTAAACTGTAACAATCTCGAGACTATGGTTCAAGCAGAGGTCAAGGGAGATGGCTTAGTTGACCCGAAGGATGTTTAAATGAATGGTATTGAGGACTACACAGTTGATAGCCACAAATTATTAATTCAATGCATCATTCCAATTATCAGTCTCAACTGAGGAAAAAATTGGAACCACCCAGTGGAAAAACAACTTGAGACACCATAAGCCCATTCTTAAAACCATAAGGCATCTCTAATCCCAATACGGTTAGAATTTCTTGAGCCCTTACATGTATTTATTGCATTCATCTATTTAGCCTTCTTGACAAATATCAGCCAAAGGGGCCCTTCAACTTTGCTCGGTAATTAGCTCCCATCTTTAACTCCAATGTGCGTGAAGCAAGGGTGGGCAGAAAACATGACTTGGAGTCAGAAAGGTCTGAATTCAAATCCCGACTTTGCTGCTTACCAGCCACATGATGGTGAGCAAGTTACTAAACTTCTCAGTCTTAACTCCTCCCAAACTGTTTTGAAGACAACTTCATAGATTGTCACAAGAATGGCAAGGGAAGGCATTGGGGGAAATGGCTGGCATATGGGACTACTCAACACATGTCAACTGTACCTCCACTTAAAAAACCAGTGGGGGAGTTCCCATCAAGGCTTAGCAGTAACGAACCTGACTAGTATCCATGAGGACGTGGGTTCCATCCGTGGCCTGAGTCAGTGGGTTAAGGATCCGGCACTGCCATGAGCTCTGGTGTAGACTGCAGATATGGCTCAGATCCCAAGTTGCTCTGGCTGTGGTGTAGGCCAGTGGCTAGAGCTCCCATTCAACCCCTAGCCTGGGAACTTCCATATGCTGGGAGTACGGCCCTAAAAAGACAGTAAAATTAAATAATAAAATAAAATGCCACTGGAAGAGAATTAAAATAAAAACTACCAACAGAACGTTTGTTATCGATTAATTTAAAAACTATTGTATTTGAAGAAGTTCAGGTTTCTTTAGAAATAACCCACCTTTGAATTCTATAGAGATCTTTCGTTACCCAGTTATTTAAACCTCAATGGTGCTGCAGAATTAAGATGCAACAACTGCCCCAGTTCCATCACAAATGCTGATCAAATACACCTGAATTGGAAAAGTATACTGATTGCAGGTTGCTTTCTATCTGCATGTTCTGCTTCTATTTTCTTCAGTAAAATTAGTGAACAAAGGACTTTTTTTTTTTTAAGTTTCCCATAATGGCAAATGAATCTGCTCAGGCAAAGAGAACATCGAAAATGCTAACAATAAGGAGCGATCATTGGAAGTTGATCCGATTTCCACATAAATTCACCCACTAAAACTTAAATGCAACTTTATAGAGGAACAAAATTAGCTAAAGGATTTTTTTGTGTCTTCTAAAGCAGCGACTACAATAACTGCAGAAGTATGCACAAACTGTGCCAAGTCTAATCAATCCTGTGTTTTTTCCTTCTTACAAAATACGTTGCACAGAAGAGTAGAGCAAGCTCGCAGCAGGCAAAATGTGGTAGCTGAAGTCAAGCATAGCTAATTCACTGTTTAGGACAAAGGAGATCTACCGAATTCACCCAACCATCCTGCTGGGCTCTGCCATGGAGGGCCGGTGCCCAGCATCCGCTGTGTCTATGGGCTTTATGTTATTATATTGGCTTCTTGGCTCTAGATGGAGCTAGGAGAGGAGGGCAGCATGTGAGCAGCCAACAGTCTATTTCACCTGCCTCATTAGGGGTGACAAGAAGGTAACTGACCATACCGAGCCTAGTAGGTGGGAGCCAGGAGGAGGTCTCAGACTCTCCTGCCAGGGTTAAGGGCTCAGACAAAGGGGAAGGGGCAGGGAGAGGAAGAGAGCACAAACAAGAGCCAGCAACACCAGAAGCTACGACCAGGTCTCAGACATAAAGGAGGCAGAGTGTAGGTCTAGTCAGCAGAACATATATTAAGAGCCCAGAATACAAGCCTCCAAAACGGCTTCCCAGGACAAAAGCCAATCCCCCTATAGCTCTGTTTGAAATTCCTAACTGATTTTTTGGGATAAGAATGGGGGAGGGTGCTGGTTTTCCTCGCCCAGCAACTAACACAATGACTTAGACTAGCGAAGGCTATGGGGGAGCTGTACCGAGTAGAGAGATGGGTGCTGAAGAACAGCGCAGAAGTGCTGCAGCGTGGACAGTATAAGCACAAAGTTCTGGGCTCAGAACCTAACTCTGAAGCTTGCTAGCTGTGTCCTTGTGGAAAACGTGGGGACCAACCCCACCCCCAGATGGGGGTAGTAGTACCCAGCCCCATGACCGCTGCAAGGATTAAATGACTTTGCATCGAAAGTGCCTTTATCATGGTAAGTACTCAATAAATGTCAGTGATGGCTATTATCATTATTAACGAATGACCAGAAGGCTTTTACGTTGATCAAAATGAAGAGACAGCTACCTCAGAAGATCATAAAAAGCAGAATCACAGCGCATTTTTTTCCCCAACATACCCCGCCATGAAGAAGTTTCTATTCCAATTACATATTCTACAACCCCAGTGCCCATCCGTCTTGCTTGCATAGCTGTGCTTCTTCTGGAGCTCTGCCATCGCTCACCCTCTGCCCCATGTCTATTTGATAAGCTACGGAGGCCAGATTCCATACCTGCGCAGAAGTGTTACCTGCCAAGTTATAAAACGAGAGAGGACACCAAAAGGGCAACTAGGAAACATCAAGGAGGCCGAGAAGGACAAATCCAGGAAGAGGTTGGTAGCCAGCCTCAATCCCCCCGACCCCCCTGGCACCCTCTTCCCTCTCTCAGGCACCCTTGACCATGCCCAACTTGGGTTAAATCCACCTCTTCAATGATGCCATGCCTGCTCGCAAGCAGCTTAACCATGACTGGAGCACCCCACCACCCCGCTGTCTGTTCCCCTTTGCACTGATGCCCTCAAGCCTCCAGGGCTGTCTGCCACCCCCACTCCACCCCGCCCCTCCTTGTCTACTGTCCCTGAGACTGTTTCCCGTATCCGCTCTGCTCACACCTCTCACTCTCCCTTTCTTCCTCCCCCCTCTCGGCTGATGACCCAGCTTCTAATTTCAGTGAAAAAAAGAAGCAATTACTGGCACAGCACTGTACAGCGACTCTACTTTTATTTTAAAAAAATACAAAAAAAGAAGCAATTAGGCGAAATTCCACATCCTCCTGGTCCCCTCTCTTCCCACAGAGCAGCATCCCTCCCCCGAGGCTCTGGCTCCTCTCTGTTAACTGTCTCTGCTCCTCGGAACAACCCTTCACCACCACCAGGAAGCCAATGACCTGCTTTACGTTTCCTCATAGTATTAGGACATGAGAGTAATCACCTGAGAATATAATGTAGGTCTATTTGCTCATTTGTTTGCTGTCAGCACTTCCCACCCCACCCCCCAATTAGAACATAAGCTCCTTAAGGAAAACGTATCCTGCGGCCACAAGGGGCGTCAGGCACTTATTAGGCACTCAATGAATACCCATCTGTGGAATGAAGGAAGAAAATGAATGTAGGAAAGAAAGACAAGGCTTCCTCGCTGGGGGCGGAATTCCCTTGGGAATGCTTATCCGTCTCTCCCTCCCTCTCCCCCGACGTCACCCCGCCCTCCGCCATCTTTGGGACAGAAATCGAATGTCCCAGAAGGCTAGGTTATTGAAAAGCGATGCTCTTCAGGGAGGTATGCCCTGGGCCTCCAAGGGAGCGAAGATGCCTGCATTGACCCAGGTCTTGGCTGAAGAGTGCCCGTGAGTAAGGCCCTGCCCACAGAGCAGGGCTGGCCAGGGCATATGGGAAGTTGGCTTGCCAAGCAAAGGTCTATTTAGGATCCAGATCCAATGACAGGAAAGCTTCTTAACTTCCTTCCTTCCTCGCTGCTGAGCCTGAGGCTGTGCCAAGGAAAAAGTCC
The DNA here is from genome assembly GCF_054392235.1 of Sus scrofa. Classification (NCBI taxonomy): domain Eukaryota; kingdom Metazoa; phylum Chordata; class Mammalia; order Artiodactyla; family Suidae; genus Sus; species Sus scrofa. The sequence goes on from NC_139401.1 coordinate 124,034,557, forward strand.
AACCCTCAAACCTCTACAGAAAGTGCTGAAGACATTCGATTTGGAGTTCCCGCTGCGGCTCAGCAGTAAACCGACTAGTACGCATGAGGATGCGGGTTCGAGCCCTGGCCCTGCTCAGTGGGTTAAGGATCCAGCGTTGCCGCAAACTGCCAAACAAGCTGCAGAGGGAGCTCGGATCTGGCATTGCTGTGGCTGTGATTCGACCGCTCACCTGGGAACTGCCATAGGCCACCAGGGCCACGCTTTAAAAAAAAAAAAAGGCAAGGAAAAAAAAAAGCCACTAGGTTTCTGAGCACTGTGGCCAACACGGATGAGGGATCATACAAGATAAACATAAAAGCAGCTTGTTAACTGGATCTCATACACGATACACAGAGAGGCCATGAAGAAGACGGAGAAGATGGAAGAAGAGGAGGAAGAAGGGAAAGGGAGACAGAGGAAGGGAGGAGGAGTGGAGAAGGTAGAGGAGGGAAAGAGGGAGAACGCAGAGGAATGAGTGAGTCCTACACATCCGTGGTGAATATACGGTAACCTGAGGACTGCAAATGCGACTACTGGACTCTGGCAGTCTCCAGCTTAGGCCCCTTGGACGAGTCCCTTTCCTTGTCTGATGTCACTGCAGGAAGCTGACATCGCCAAGGACCCTCGAAGCTCTGACCCCTGTAAATCTATAATCATCTTTAGTCACCAGCTTGGCTCCGTGATCCGGGTCAGTGGAGCCACCAAGCGCCAAGGGCAACCAGGACGGAGTTTGGAGCTTTAGCAGACAGACGTCCTTGAAAACAGGCAGAGACCCCCTCCCGGTGCCAAAAGGATTTTGGTCCCTGAATAGAGCCTTAGCTGCCTTCCCAGACCCCCCAGCTTTCTTCCCAGGAAAACACTCCCCCAGGGGACCCATGGATGTGAAATCTCATTTCACAGCTCCTTGTTCCTGAGAAATAAACAGCACCAACTATCATTCGTTCCTCTGCACAGAATGAGCCAGTCCAATGAAGTTCAGCCAATGTGTCCTTTAATAGCGTTTATTGGCTCTTTAATGATGAATTCATTCGCGTGCTTGGCCCCAGATCCTAATTCACGTGACTCCTCGAGTAAGTGAGATCTCTCCCAATCTCTGCCCCGGGGGCCCTTTGGAACTTTCATAAATAACACCTGGCTACCTGGGAAACAGACCACTCTAGCCTGACTTTGGGAAAGGCTCCAGCGAGACAGGCAGCACACTTTCGTTCCTACAAACCACATGGTGAAATCAACCAGCCTGGCCTGGGAAGCGGGGGGACACGGTCTGTGAACACCATGTTGTTTCCTTAAACCTTTCCAAGGGAACTGGAGCAGCATCTAGATCGCTTGCCCGTACATGGCCTTGGAATATCTGGTGATTCAAAGAGGACAGTGGTGGAAATGGAGACAGTGCTGGAGCTGGAATCGAAGAGACCAAAAGTAAAACGCTGCCTCCACCCCTTATTACACTTTGGGCAATTTCCTAATTTCTCTGGGCCTCCCGACTCTCCCCATCTCTAAAATGGAGATAATAACAGGACTCAAGGAATAAGGTCGACGAAGCTAGCTTTATCTAGAGCCCATAGCAAAGTGTCTGATACAGAAATACACAGTAAATATTAGCCACGGGTAGTGTAAATGGAATGGAGGCGATGGGCGTGCTGGGGGAAATGGAAAGCGCCCCCCAGCCCACATGGGTCGGTGGAAGAGCTGAGCCCAAAGTGAGCAACTAAATCTTAGCCTGGTTTCTGTACATTGTATCCTCGTCATCCTGAGAAAACAGCATGGATTCTCATTTGTCCAAAAGAACGGATCAGAAGTGTGGACACAAACTGAAGCACAGGCTGCAGCATCATTATGACAGCTGACAACTGGAAATGTCCAAAATGACAAATGTCCAAAATGGGAGCCTAGTTGAAGAAACTATAATATACACAGTCTATATAACAGACTACCAGGCCACAATTAAAATGATGCACCCAAAGTGTGTATTCATTGACAGAAAAACATGTCCAAAATATGCTGTCGAATGGAAAAAAGGAAAGGTGAGAAATACATGTCCTATGTTATGCTTTATAAACCCATTTTGCATGAATTTTAACAAATACATATATATTTACCATATATATATTTACAGTAACCTGAACCCAAGCAGTGAAAACGCTGAGTCCTTAACCACTAGGCCGCCAGGGAACTCCACATTGTAACAGATATATTTTACCTTGGAAATAAAATGATAAAAATTATACCATCTAATCTCACCGTTTCCATCTGTCATATATGTTAAAATGCATAGAAAAATTCTCAAAGACTTTAAAGTATAATCATTTTTAAGAAATAATCCAACATAATAGCAATTTAGGTGATTTCCACTTTTCCTTTGGACTTTGCCTGAACTTTCTGGGGGTTTCTTAATGATTTTTTAAAAACAAATGAACTTGTTTATTCAAAACCAAGGTAGCATCCCAAACCAAAAAACTCTAAGGCTCTCAAAGTAGCCACAGCCAGGGGCTGATACACTGGTTTCTGGGAGGCCTTGGCCTCCTGGGAAGCACAGCCAGGCCCCGAGCTGCTACCTTCCATATTTACAGTCAGAGAGCTGAAGGCAGGTGTGTTTGTTGCTTTCCCTGATGCACCGGCCCAAACAATCCATCGCTGAAACCGCTTTGAAGGTACATTTTATTTATATGTTTATTTATTATTATTGGTCTTTTGTCTTTTTAGGGTCACACCCGCGGCATATGGAGGTTCCCAGGCTAGGGGCTGAATCGGAGATGTACTGCCGGTCTATACTACAGCCACAGCAATGAGGGATCTGAGCCACGTCTGTGACCTACACCGCAGCTCATGGCAATGCCAGATCCTTAACCCGCTGAGAGAGGTCACAGATCAAGCCTGCACCCTCATGGACATTAGTCAGATTCGATTCCACTGAGCCACAATGGGAACTCCTACAGTTACTTTTTATTTTTGGCCGCACCTGCAGGATGCACAAGTTCCCAAGCCAGGGATCAAACCCTTGCCATAGCAGTGACAACATCAAGTCTTTAAGCACCAGGCCACCAGGGAACTCCTATAATAACTTTGAAATAAACATTTACTCTTTGATCGAATTCTCAGTCTCATGCCCTTTTCTAGAATTTTCTTTCTGCATCCGAAATCATTTAATGTATTGTACATTGGTGTTATGTTTTGAGAGTTGTATTGAGCAAACTCATTCTTGTTTAATACAGTTATTTCAGTGGTGAGAAGCAGGTGATGGGCTGTGGATTAACTCAGCAATGCTCGACACCTTCTTGGCCCCACCACTTTATCCCAGGAAAGCTGAAGATCTGGGGCTTCTCTGCGTTTCCTCTGGGGTTCAAACACACTGTCATGAACGCAGCGGGTTCTGTGTCTGCACTGCTCACACTGCCCTGACTCCAAAACACAGCTAAATTGTTTACTGAAAGGACAAAAAAAAAATCTTTCCCTCCACAGCAAGAAAATTATATTTTGCACGGAGTAATTTCTGAGAAGGCTCATGATTAAATGGTTCTCTGATGAGTCTCTTCATAGCTGGACTGCACAGTTGTCAGTGATCTGCTACTTGGAATCGAAGAAGCATTGGCATGATGGAGGCAGCAAAAAGCTGGGCATTTTGTTAAGTTACATGTCACCCATCTGCAGTTTTGTGACACCTGCATTCAGCGCTTTGGCGTCTGAGCTAAAGTGTGCCATTTCCTGCAAAATGAGAGGCTTTAAAAAACATTCCAGGCACCTCTGGCATTCTGCAGAGTTCAGATACACCTGGAGACAATGACCTGAATCGAATCTGGATCCCAGCCTCCAGCACTTTACCCACTGCACGCATCACTGAGGGAACCCTATGTGTTTACTCAGCATCACTCGTTAGACTCCCGATTGAACAAGACAAAAGATCTCAACATGTTTCCTGCTCATCAGGGAGCCCGAGATGACGTGAGAAACAGTAACTTGAGCAGGAAGGGCCGGGGGAGTCGGGGGAGAGTCTTCTTTCCCTAATATCCCCATCTGCGCACGCAATTGATTTCTGACCAGAGCCGATTTTTATGGTGGCGTTTTTGAGGCAAGGGAACAACATACAGAGTTTTCCCAAGTGGATTTAACCGAGCCAGCCATGGTGCGATTCATTCAGCATTACTGGGAAGAAAAAATCCCCAATGAACCCCCAACATTGAATTTGACCGCTATACATAGGCAGACGTGGAGCGATCTTCAAAAGCCATGTCAGGATTATGTCCCCTCTTAGAGTCTCCAATCCAGGGATAAAATGGGAAGTGTGAGTTTCTCAAACCTTTTTCCACAGTGACACACATGCAAGGAACACGCCCCAGTGTTGGGGGGGGGCATCCCCAAATTATGATAAAACCCCAATAATAAGTTGCTGTGTGTGTGTGTGTGCGCGTGTGCATGTGCGTGTGCCTAAAGGAAGCCGGGCGGCGGGGCAGCTGAAGGCAGGTGGCTGAAGACTCGGGAGGGCCTTGGCATCCAGGGCAGCAGACAGCCCAGGGGCTCTGCTAGTGCCCCCTAACTTATCTCCAAAAGTAAATCAATGCTGAGAACTTCTGGACTACAGAAATGTGAAGGTCCTTCAAGCTCTGTCAAACAAAGGAACTGAATCAAAAGTAGTATCATCACTATAAGATTTCTAGCATCCCAACTTCCTTGTGGTCACATCCATGCGGTACCTGTTTAGGCTCTTACGAGAGGATGAAAGCAATGCTTTAGATGCCCTGTTCCACGTCCACGTAGTAACTTCCATTCGGTGGTTATGACAGCATAGAAACCCTGGATTTTGGAGACAAAACCTCTGGACTCAAATTTGAGCTTTGCCAGTAACTAGTTGTATGGATCACGTTGCCTCCTCTGGACTCAAATTCCCCAACTTCCCTATGGTTCCCTCTCCTCGCCTATAAAACGAAGGTCATAACGGTGCTCAGATCCCAGGCTTGCACTTAAGGATTTAATGACACGATGCATGGAGGGCCCTTCAAGCTGCCCACAGCAGAGGAAGAGCTCAATAAATGTCAGTGATAAGTAAGAGCAAGGTCATCTTTGTCCCCATATCATTCAGGTGTTTTCATAGCTCCCTGAACACAAAAGAAACACTACATTTTTGAGCTATGACGTGTCCACCACCATGACGAATAGGCAGTTTACCATGAAGTAACTTAGTTCTGATAATGTATCTGCAGGAAAAGTCCCCCAGAGAGGTGCCTATAGGTCAAGAAAGTGACACTGCTAGTCACTATTAAGTCATAACATCAGGATTTGAACTCAAGTCTCTCTTATTGGCAAGTGACTGCTACTAATGATAATGACAATAGCAAAGCTTCACTGCAAGCTTACTATGTACCAAGCCTTACGCCCAATATTAAACCTGCATTATAGCCGTGTTAGGACGATTCTGCATGATGATAAAACACTGCCTAGGTATCCAGGGTCACAAATCAGAAAGGAACTAGAAATACTAGGAGAGCTGGGGTCCCAGAAGGTAAGAAAGCAGAGGCTATCCCTTGGTTTCTGTCCTTATCCAATGACAGCCAAGTGTAGCAACAAGCCCAAGTGGCAGAGGCAACCATCTGGGCCCCAGGGGGAAAACTCAGTTACATAAGCCCTTCTTGGAAAGCTGGGTCATAGAATACTGGAGCTAGGCAAGACCTTAAAAAAAAAAATCAAACTTGACAAACTCCCTGATTGGAAGGCCAGAAACCTGAAGACACACGCAGTGGAGCAATGCATTTTCATCGCCTGCCACAGCATCTCAGGGGCTTTGCGAGCTTTGCAGAGTGGCAGGTGGGGCAAGGCCAACACTTACCAAGGGCCCTGTGATGGGCCCGAGGTAGACTGTGACAGTGAATCCAGCACAGGCCCGGGCCCTCCAGGCGCTCCCCGTCCACAGAGGGAGACAAACAAGCCACACGCAGCGTGACCTCAAGGCAAAGGGCAAGTGTGATTGCCAGGTTCTGTGAGTTCAGAGGAAGGACGATCCTTTTCAACTGGGGGCAGGGGGTCAAGGAGAGCTTGGTAGAATTGATGACCTTGACAAATGACAGGAGAAATCAGGAGGAGAGATGCACGTAAGTAAACAGCTGCAGTAGAGGCAGAACAAGTCAGGGCGTGGACAGGAAGCATTCGCCGAGGGGCCCGGTTCGGCCAGAAGTGAGTCCAGATAAAGGAGGAAAGACGACACGGGGCTCTTCAGTGGCTGGGAAGCCCGGCCACGGGCAGCCGAGGCCGGAGACGGTCCCTGCCGGCTGGGGTCTGGGTGTGGGATCAAGGCGATGAGCATCGGGCCTGAGAAGGGTATACCTGGCGCTGCGTTATGGTCCCTGCTGGAGGCGGGAGAGGCCAGAGAGCACAGATGCTGGAGGCCAGCGGGAAGGCTGTTTGTGCCAGTGGCGGAGATGCGAGGTCACTGGCTGTGCCCACCATGGAGCCAGGGGCTGGGAAGCGCAGAGGGCTGGTCGCTGGATATATACTTGTCCTGTACTTCCTCTGGGGCTGCGCTTCATGGCCGAGTGGCACCCAAGTGACCTGAAGCAGAAAGCCGTCCTCATACCTTACGCCTTAGAGGCGCCTGTCCCCTGAAGGGACATGACTGACTAAATTAAGCTTCTCGACACTCACTCGCTCTGCGCTGGACTGGATGTATTTGGCCAAACTCTGATGCTTTCTACATCCCCAAATTCTAAACGTTATGACCTCATCCACACCTTTTTCCCGGTTGCCCTTCTTCAGGGAGGCGTTTAGGGGTGGGACGTAAAGGCAGAAGCTGGCCAGTTCCAGACAACGGCCCTTACCGGGATCGCATCGCCAGCGGCTTCCCATTGCCCATGACCATTGCTTTTCTGGGTCTTGGCCTCGAGCTAGGGCTTTTCACTGCACTAATCCCCAAACAACAAAGGGATCGGACCCCTGAGATGGGCGCTAACAGGAAAAGCTAGTTGGTAAGGAGATACGTCCTGAAGTCAGCATTTACCAAGTAAAACTCTGCAAAAGCAGCTGGGGGGCACAGAGCGGTTATCTAGACAGTCTAAGAAATCCCGAAGCCCCACCAGAGAAATCCAGGCCTCCGCACTGCATGTCTACGTTTGGTCTACTCACAGCAATTTGCATGACCTTCCCACTGTTCACAGATGTCTGTGGAAATTAACCGCGAGGTTTCAGTTTTCTTCCCTAATATGAGTGACTGATCTTAGGATTAGGCCATAAAATAGTTGGAAAAGCGTTCTCCCTATCAGCGGAACACCGCTCAAATCTTCCTGTAACAAAAATCTATTTCACGACTCTCCCCAAGACGAAAAATGGGACAACCTCAAGCAAGCAAGAGAGCTTGGAGTCATCAGCAGGGACAAGGACAATAAAGGCTTCTAAGGATGAGCACTCGGGCAGGCTGCAGACACCTGTGCAGGACTATTCACCAGAACTGACTACAAGCAAAGTCGCCCCTATGAAAGGATACGTAAAATTGATGGGCCCGTCAGCCTTCGGCAATACACTAGGTAGGAAGTATGGCTCGAGTGGACCGGATCACACCCCAGCTCACACATCCACATACTTTCTTGCCTTCAAAGTCGTGCCATCCTAACTCCAACTTCCTGCCCTGCGTATGCTCACAACGGTCAGACAGCTCCTCCTTGGCAGAAAGTTGAGATAATCTGACCAAGAGCGATCTATAGAGGAGTTCCCATTGTGGCCCAGCGGAAAAGAACCTGACTAGCATCCATGAGGATACGGGTTCGATCCCTGGCCTCACTCAGTAGGTTAAGGATCCACCGTTGCCATGAGCTGTGGTGTAGGTCACAGACACAGCTTGGATCTGATGTTGCTGTGGGTGGCGTATGCTACAGCTCCGATTCGACCCCTAGCCTGGGAATTTCCATATGCCACAGGTTTGGCCCTAAAAAGAAAAAAAAAAAATCATTCTGTAGCAAATGCCAGGGGTAGTGCATCTCAGCATAATACAGGAATGTGCATGAAGAAAAAAGTAGCTAGCAAACCTGGTACACCCTTCCAGAATAAAGTTGTCCCACCTAAGTGTCCATTGCCAGGTGAATGGATAAAGATGATGTGATACACACACAGACAGACACACACCGGAATACTACTCAGCCATAAAAAAGAATGAAATAATGCCATTTGCAACAACGCGGATGCAACTGGAGTTTCTCATACTAAGTGAAGTCAGTCAGACAGATAAAGACAAACATCATATGGTATCACTTATATGTAGAATCGAAAAGAAAAAGGTACGAATGAACTTATTTCCAAAACAGAAAGAGAACCACGGACAGAGAGAACAAACTTACAGTTACCAAACGGGGAAGAGGGGTGGGAGGAGGGATAAGTTAGGAGGTTGGGATTAACATTTATTTGCTATTATATATGAAATAGGTAACCAACAAGGAATAACACAGGGAACTAGATGCAATATTTTGTAATAAGCTATGAATGAAGAGAATCTAAAGAAAAACATGAATATATATAAATAACTGAATCACTATACTGTACACCTGAAACTAACATGAACTGTAAATCAACTATACCTCAATTTTAAAAAAGTAAAGGAGTTCCCTGGAGTTCCTTAACAGCTGGTTAAGCATCTGGCATTGTCTCTGGGGTGGTGAGGGTTCAAATCCCCAGCCTGATGCAGTGGGTTAAGGATCCAGCATTGCCCCAGCTGTGGTGTAAGTCGCAGCTATGGCTCATATTCAATTCCTGGCCAGGGAACTTCCATATGCTGTGGGTATGGCCAAAAACAAAAAGGAAAGGAGTTCCCCTGTGGTGACATGGGTTAAGGATTCTGCGTTGTTACTGCAATGGCTTAGGTCGCCGCTTTGGTGTGGGTTTGATCCCTGGCCCAGGAACTTCTACATGCTATGGACACAGCCAAGAAAATAAACTAAAAATTTTAAAAAGCCAAAAAAAAAAAAAAAAAAGAAGAAGAAAGAAGGTTGTCTTTCACAGTGCCTGCTTGTTTGTAGTTAGACTGATATCCCAAGGGAAATTTCCTTTCTTAAAAGTGGCAGGACCCAGAAAACCAAGATTCTTAAGGCCATGTTAGGCACCTTTCTTAATGATGCTGCATGAAGAATTACCATATATCTCTAAAGTTTAAAAAAAAAAAATCACTCTACAAACTTTACATATGCAAGGCCATTTTAATAGAGCTGCATAGATTAGAAACACATTTTGGGAAGGACTTCAAGAAACCAGAGCTAACAGAGGGGCTGGATGTGGAAGGACTGTGAGGCTCAGTGCACGGAGGGCAGGGGCCTCCCCTGGGCGCCAGCAGTTGGATGTGGCGGAGGACCGCACCTGCCAAGGGCACGGTCATAAGAGGAGATGGAAGAAGAGTCAGAAATGGAGAAGGCGACCCAATGGGGCAATCAATCCCCCCCTGAGGGCCAGCAAGTCATGGTAGGGAGTCCAAGGTCAATTGCGAAATATGTTCTCTGTCCTCAAGGCACTTAAACCTAACTGAAACAAAGTGCATGCTCCCTTGCAAAGATGACTGATTTTTGAAAGGGTGGTGAACACTGAGGCCTAAATCAAGTTTCCCCATTCAGAAGGTTTCATCGAAAAGCCCAAGTTTCAATGCAGGCTTGAGTCCCCCTGTATGTGAGTCTGGCTGCAACCCTGCCCTCCGCCCCCGCCTCCAGTTCCTCATCTTACAATGATGGCTTTGGACCAGATGACGTGCAAACTACTGATCCGTACCCCTAGATTGGCTCTCTGGATTGGGGGAGTGAGGAGAGGAAAAAAGTGCTCTTCCAGGCAGTTCTCTGGAAGGATTCTGCGTTGTTACTGCAATGGCTTAGGTCGCCGCTTTGGTGTGGGTTTGATGCCTGGCCCAGGAACTTCTACATGCTATGGACACAAAAACATACAAATTGTCCCCAAAGGTACACAGTCATGGTCTCTAGTTCGTCCCAGGTTCTTTGGAAAGAGTTGTCTCCCTCCCGTTTAACCAAGGAAGCTCTTGCTGCCCAAAGCCCCATGTTTCAGGAACAGCCTGCAGACAATTGACCTAAAGCAGAGACTTCCGTTTATAAAGTAGCTCCGGTACCTTCTGGAAGCCAGAAGCCCCCACTCAGGGACTAGAGAGATGCTATAGGGACAGGCAGCAACCTAAGCAATTGCGGGCGCATGTTCTTAGCTCATTCCAGCAGCTTCCAAGATCAGTTAAGCAAACATCAGGTCTCTTTTAATCACTAAAATACCTGAAAAAATGGGCTGTGGGATGGATGGTGGAGAGCCAGCCAGAGGCTACTCCCATGACAGGGGCTTTGAGAAGGTGTCCCAAAGAAGAGACAGCCTGAGGAGCAGAAGGATAGAGACTGCTCCATCTCGCTGGGAATCTCAGCTCTGCCACTTCCTAGCCGAGTGGCCTTGGCCACGTTCCTTAACCTCCCTGAACCTCGGTTTCTTCAAGAGTAAAACTGGAAATAACAGTATCTACCTCTTGGAGTTGGCATGAAGATGACATATGACTTGGCACAATACTTGGAATAGAGAAGATCCTGAACGCAAGATAAAAAAAATACGCCATCCCTTTCTGCGTCCGTGTTCCCCCTAAGAGATGTTTCTCATTTACATCTCATCAACATAGCTGCTCTCAGGAAGGGATTGAGCAAACTCACCCACTTGATAGGGACCGGGGAAAATTGTGAGGGGTTCGATGTCAACGCCCGATAAGGTCTCCTGTGCTTCCGAACCAGATCAGGCAGAATTTTGAGCATGGAGAAAATGCACTAAGACAAATGAGGGAAGCTCAAACAATAGGCTTTTGGACTTTGCCAGGTCACAGAAGAGGTAAGAACAACTTCACATTAGCCAGATCACAACCTGTGGCTTACGTTTTTGCAATACTAACTACATTTTGCCAAAGGACGAAGGAATGCCTGTTCCGTCCCACTCGGTTTAATTCAGCTCAGCTGAATGTAACAGGTTCTGAGTTCAATCTAAGCGAGGTGCTTAGACTGCAGACAAGATTAAGACACGGTCTTGCCTTCAAGAGGCTTATCCCCCTCAGGACGTTGCAGATGTGGATGCAATTTTTTAAATATAAACAGAACATGATACTTGCTATGGAGAAGTTTGGGGGAATAGCTGATGGGAACACGGGAGAAGAAGATATCTACTCTGTTTGGGGGGGAAATAGGGGGAAGCTTCATGGAACAGGCAGAATTGGAGATAAGCCTTGAGAAAGAATGAGTATTTCAAAGAATGAAGATGGAGGGAAGGGAGGTCAAAATGGTGGAAGGAACCGGCTAAGGGGAGTCAGAATTGATCAGGAGCCGAACAGCAGGGCAGTGTGGCTGGAAATGAAAGTGATGGGCAAGAAAAAGCAGTTTTTTGAAAAATGGAAAGCTAGGCTGGCACTCGATCATAAAGGGCCTTGAAAGCCCTCCTATAGTTGCTAGCTGTGGAAGATGACTGTATGACTCCTACCAGATCTCATTATTATTATTATTATTATTATTATTTTGGTCTTTTTTCCCATTTCTTGGGCTGCTCCCGCGGCATATGGAGGTTCCCAGGCCAGGGGTCCAATCGGAGGTGTAGCCGCTGGCCTACACCACAGCCACAGCAACATCAGATCTGAGCTGCGACAGCAACCTACACCACAGCTCACGGCAATGCCGGATCCTTAACCCACTGAGCGAGGCCAGGGATCGAACCCACAACCTCATGGTTCCTAGTTGGATTCGTTAACCACTGAGTCTTGACAGGAACTCCTAGTACTATATCTTAATACCGTTTTCAGGATTGTGTGGACTCTGAACTAAAAGGGAATAGTTCTCAAAGAGGACACTATTAAGAAATAAAAGCAGCATAAAATGCAGATGCTGCAAAGAATTTAAAAAAAAAAAACTATTGCATAATGTCATGAGCAACTTTACACCCATAAATTGGAAAATGTCAATGAAATACCCAAATTACTAGAAAAATATACTCGACTCCAAACTGGTCCCATAACCATTAAAAATTCTGAAAGCATTCCATTAAACAAATGCCAGACCCAAGGAGGGGGTTTACATGCTATTTCTACTAAATATGCTAGAAACACGTAATTTCAATCTTATATAAACACTTCAGAGAGAAGATAGGAATATTAACCAGCTCATTTTATGAGGTAACTTTCATCTTGGCACCCAAAATGGACAATAATAGAGAGCGGAAAAATACATACATACCTGCGAACATAAATGTGAAAGTGCTAAATGAAGTATTAGCAAGCGAAATCTACCAATGTATTAAAAATAAATAAACAAATAAACTGGGGTCAAGTTGGATGCAAGCTAAGAATTTAACTTGGTTTTAGCCTTAAAAATTCTGAGTGTAAAGACGGCCTTGCTTGAAAGGAGAAAGGAAAAGCCCCTCAAGAGCTTCAGAAAGTATCTATTTGCTCACCATCAACATCCACTCACAATGCAGCCCATTCGCTGACTGCAGGAGGTAATGCCTCCAACCTGCTGAAATCTGAACCAAATCTTTTGGAAGCATCATAACTCAACGGTGAAATCACTATCCTATTTAAAATCAGGAACAAAAGAAGAACGTCCACTGGAACCACCTTAATTCACCAGGGCAGCAAGGCAAGACAATGGAAAGACAGCAGGACTAGAAAGGAAGAAAGAAAACTGTCATTATTCGCAGATGAATGACTGAAGAGAATCAAAGCATCTTATGAATTATCAGAATTTGACGAAGACAATTTAGCGAGGTTGTTAAGATCCAGGCTTCTAAAGGACAGGTAGCATTAGTCTATGTCCCAGGCTCTATGATGGACACACAGGATGCATTTTCTTTTTGTCATTACAATCTTCATGCGTCTGTTACATGTATTTTGTCATAAACTTTAAAAAAAAAAAAAAAACTCCGGAGGCAAGAGGATCAGGGCTGAAAGTGAGCAGGGCAGCTGAGGGCTTAGAGGAAGCCCACTGTGTGGCCCCAGAGCTCAGCAGAGGGGTCTGAGGAGGGCGCACAGGCCCCCCTCACCTCCTATCAAGGAGGCCTCCCCTCGGCCAGCAACCTCTGCCCCAGAGCCCCTCTCCTGACAGCCTCTCTTCTGAGAATAAAAGTTGGAAACTACCATCTTTTTTTCCTTCTTTTTTTTTTTTTTTTTTTTTTTTTTTGTCCTTTTAGGGCTGCACCCATGGCATACGGAGGTTCCCAGGCTAGGAGTCCAATTGGAGCTACAGCTGCCGGCCTACAGCACAGCCACAGCAAAGCCAGATCCCAGCCGCATCTGCGACCTACACCACAGCTCACGGCAACGCTGGATCCTTAACCCACTGAGCGAGGGCAGGGATCGAACCCTCGTCCTCATGGATGCTAGTCACATTCGCTTCTGCTGAGCCACAACGGGAACTCCGGAAACCACAGTCTTATAATAAGCTAAGAACACGCCTTACTCTACTAAGCTCCACCAAAGGCACGGTCACCTGCCAAACAGCGCCCCGCTCTGTTTGGGGCTTTTGGTTGCAGAGTGTGGTGCAGAGGATGCCTCTGTCTCCAAAAGAACCATGTTTCCACCTCCTAAGCCCCAAGACCAGCCAGACGGCTGTGAGGGTCCGGACACAGACGCAGCATTGAGGGTCGCCCTTTTGGTTCATTGCGGACCCAGGACGGGGCTCCCCGTGGCACAGTCCTGCGACCTTCTGCGGCGAAGTGTGTCTGCACCATGAGCCTTTCTGCACCGGGCCCTCTGTCGTGCCCCATCTCTGGATCTCACTATGCCCTGCAAGGGAACGGGACGGACCCAGAGGATATCAAACTCTGCTGCAAAGAAGCACAGCCCTGTTCTGTGCAGTCCCTTGGGGGTCCCCGAGGCAGCGGGGGGGCGGGGGAGGCAAGCACTGAATTTCCCACCCCCATTTCAGGCACAGATGCTCCAATCTGATCTGGAGGAAATACTGGACTTTGCATTAAGATTTCAGAGAGGATTTTTTTAAAATTCCTGTTATAAGAATATAAAGCCAAAAAAAAAAAAGTGTGAAAACCGCTATATTAGAAGATCTCTGGGTCATGAAAACGACAACATCCTAGATCAGTCAGTCCAAGAAACCCAGAACCACAGCCGAAGTACAGGTGGCAACTGAGAGGCAGGGTTTTGGGTTTTTTTTCTTTTTTGGCTGCGAGGAGTATGGACATCCTGGGCCAGGGATCAGATCCAAGCCACGGCTGCGACCCACGCCAGAGCTTGTAGCAATGCCGGATCCTTGACCCACTGTGCCAGGCCGGGGATTGAACTTTCGGCCCAATGCTCCCAATACACTGCTGATCCCGTTGCACCACAGTGGGAACTCCTGAGGCAGGTTTCAGTGAGGAGGGCCCATCCGGACTCCCGGAACAGTGTCTTACTAGGGGCACACACGCACACGCACACACCACGCACACACACACACACACACACACACACACACACCCCGCCGGGGAGAAAAAAACAACTTCAGGGCTGGACTCCATCCTGATACAGCCTACAGAGACTGGCTTTGAGCAGGTCTGCAGAGCAGATGGCCTCGGCTCGGAACACAGCTTCCCCGCGCTCCGCAGACCACGCACAGGACAAACAAGCAGAAGATTAAGGTTGTGAGCAAAAGCTCCCCAGAGGGTACCTCCGTGAGGACCCGCTAGCACCTAGAAGCTATGGAGGAGGAATGGAGGCATGAAAGAAGCGGGTGAGAGGAGGGAGAGAGGAAGGAAAGGGAAAAGGAAGCGAGGGCAGGGGGAGGCGGAGAGGCCCAGGGCCGCCCGGACAATAAACAGCACCAGGCGGTGGGTCAGAAGACCAAACCCCAAAGGTGCCCAATTCAGGGAAAGCAGATGCTACCAGAAACTTGGCCCTTAAGGGACCAAGTTGAGGACACTTCCAGGGAGCTGGGACACAAGGAAGAGGAAGGGAAGATTTTGTTTTTCCCCCTTTGCAAAGTATGAACACCTACAGGCAATAGGATTCCTCCGGCGGCCAAGAAAGGCGAAAACCTCCATGCTGATCGTCACTTCCTTGGAAAGTATGAGCTCAGAGGCCAAGCCTCAGCGCAGAGCTGTGATTTCTCGTGTGTCAAAAGGAAAGCAGCTATGGCCAACGTCACATCGTCATATCGCCATCTTTCTTGGTCCAAGCGGAAGAAATGGATACAGTACCGTCCATCCTCTGGTCTCGCCCCACAACACCACGGGCCAGGAAAGGAAGCCGCTATGGCTAAGCATCTTGGGAAGACACACATAAAAAAGCGGAGCAAGAGCAGAAATGTTTTGTAAGGTTGAGATGCTCTGGGTTTAGCGGAGCAAGAGCAGAAATGTTTTGTAAGGTTGAGATGCTCTGGGTTTGTCTGGTCCCCAAACACGATGCATGCCCTCCCAAACGGAGCATGTCCATCAAGGCGGGGGGAAAACTTTGCTGCTAAATCATAAATGCACTGGATTCACAGACCTAATTCTGACCTCTGCTGAGAAGCTGGCACTACACGCAAAGGCCATATTCTCCTCAAAGCCATTCTGACAAGAAGCCAATAGTCCACTATGCCTCCAGAGATTATTAATATTGTGGTTTGGTTAGGAATCAATAAATGTACTTTTTAATCATCCTTGCAGCCAAAAGCTATTGAATAGTCTTCTGTAAATACCTAAAAACTGGTGCAATTTATTTTACTGCTATTCCAACTACAGCATTTGTTTTGAACATGTTGTATTATTTGTGGTTTTTAATCAGATATGTTAACAGATTTTTAAGTGAGAAACAGGTTTGCAATTTGGAAATGGACTGGGTATTACTTTGCCTTTCACGAGAACTGAAAAAGCTGTTATACTTGTGGAATAAAAAACAGAATTTGAGGAAGTATAAAATCTTCAGAATAAATATAAAATACTTTAGGAGTTCCTGTCGCGGCTCAGCAGAAACGAGTCTAACTAGCATCCGTGAGGATGCAGGTTCGATCCCTGGCCTCACTCAGTGGGTTAAGGATCCAGCGTTGCCCTGAGCTGTGGTGTAGGTCACAGACACGGTTCAGATCTGGTGTTACCGTGGCTGTGGTGTAGGCCGGCAGCTATAGCTCCAATTGGACCCTTAGCCTGGGAACCTCCATATGCCGTGGGTATGGCCCTAAAATTGAAAAAATAAGGCAAAAAAATAAAATAAAATCCTTTAGCAGTGAAAAAGATATACAGTAAGGCCTCCATTTATTCCCTTTCAAACTGGAGTAAATGAAATTAGATGCAGATTTTTAAACGAAGCTGACCACCAGACGTGCCTCCGGAAACAACTCTGTGACACCATAACCACAGGACAGTGTCACAAGATGCGGAGGAAACGGTGCTCTGGAAATACAAGTCTATCAAGAGGGATCAATGCTGAAGATGTTCACGTCAAGTTTACTGAAGTCAGGGAAAAGCTTTTGAGAGAAATGCAAAGCAGAGCCAAAGCAATGGTGGGCTCCAGCCCGGCTCAGGCGCCCCCTGTTAGAGACCCGGGCATTCTGCTGACTCCTGGGAGACCTCCTGGGAGACTGCAGCCAAGGCCCACCCCAGGACACTGTTTCTAATCACACGGAGCTACTCTCAACTTGCATCGATTGAATAGTTTAGGCCTACGCTGTCTGCTTCCATCCTTCACAAGACAGAACCAAAAGGAAAAATAAAAAAATAAAATAAAACAAAATAAAAAGGAGTTCCCGTCCTGGCTCAGTGTTAACGAATCCGACTAAGAATCATGAGGTTGAAGGTTCGATCCCTGGCCTCCCTCAGTGGGTTAAGGATCCAGCGTGGCCATGAGCTGTGGTGTAGGTTGCAGACATGGCTCGGATCTGGTGTTGCTGTGGCTGTGGTGTAGGCCGGTGGCTACAGTTCCAATTAGACCCTTAGCCTGGGAACCTCCATATGCCACGGGTGCGGCCCTAGAAAAAGACAAAAAAAAAAAAAAAGGCGGGGGGGGGGGTAGGAAAGAAGTTCTGCTTGGGGCCCACACCATAGTGAGAAGTGCTGGCTGACACGTGACAGCCGCAAGAGTGCTCAACTCCGTCTGAGTCTTGATTCAGACTTTGACGTATAGACAGGTGCTGCTGTGAACCCACAATTTCGACACTGAAATTAAAAAAGAGAACTTCGAGTAATTCAGAGGGACACCATCCAACCGTACGTCTTTGCCAGTCCCTTGGGACACACAAGGCACATGCCCATATTCATATCAAGCAACGCCGTTTCTTTCTTGTGGCTTCCCGACGGTGGTAAGAGCAGCGCCCAGGCTCTTAGAGAACTTGGGTCAATGTGGGGGGCGGCCCCGGAGGAAGACTTTCATCTCTCCCCCGTCTCCCCTTCTCTCTGCCTCTGAACTCGGCCCTCCTTCCAGGGCTCGCACCCGCACTGCCTCCTCTAGGAAGCTGGCGTCACGTTTCTCAAATCTGCATGGCACTGCCGACCCTGCCACGATCCAGTATCTTAGAGCTGCTCCAGCTCTTTCTGCGTGTGTACCTTCTCCTCCCCGCTGCTCTCGAACATGGTAATTATCCTCACCCAACAGCTCACTGAGGCCCCAACATACACTAATGCCGCGGTACCACTGGGAGAAATAAACATGTGCTTAGAGACAAAAGTTCTCACTTGAAAGCCCCTGCTCCATCATTCCCTCAGAATGTGATGCAGGAGAAATCACCTAACTTTTTTTGAGCCTTGATTTCCTCATCTGCAAATTGGGAGTCATGACGTTTGATGACAAAGGAGGAAGCGGGCAGGAAGAGGAAAAGAATGTCCCCTTGTCAGCAGGGCATCATGGGATTTTGAACTTTGGAGGCACAAGGACCTGAGCGCTACCATTTACCTACTGAGTCACCGTCAAGTTCCCGAGACTCTCGCAGTCTGTTGCATCTTCTATGAAATTGGAGTAACGGTACCTACCCTGATGACCTGCCTTGTTAGTTAACAAAAGAAAAGGAGCAGGTGGAGGGAGGGCCTGGCAGAGACGATGCCTTGACCAAGTGACAGCTATGAGTGCTACCCTCGTGACTGTGATTATGAGTCAGACTTGCTCCCTGACCTCAAAGGGTTCCCAGTCCAGCAAAGGAAACGGGAGGCACAGAGAAGCATCTCCCTCCCAGTGGCAGCAGCCAATGCTCAGGGCCGAATGGTCGGTCCAGACACGAGCTCGCAGAAGGTTCCATCGATGTGGGAAGGCTCTGCACTCAGTAAAGCACAGGTCCTTGCCAGTCCCTCCCCAGCCACGCCCTGCCAGACACCTCCCCACCATAGAACCCGATGTCAGGAGTTTAAACGGTGTCTTAGAGGCCACGGGGGTAACCTGATGAGAACTGCACCTCAGGAAAAGTCAACGGAGAGTGCTGCGCACAAGACGACGTTAAAGAGGCCAAGGAGTTCATAATATCCCAAAGGGGGAAACAGCGCCACTGTCCAGCCAATCAACTGATGAAGGGATAAGCAAACATGGTCCACCCGCCCCACAGAATGTCATCTGTTCATAAAAAGAATGAAGAATGTATGTGCAGCAACATGGATGAGCCTTGAAAACCTCTCTCTGAGCAAAAGCAGCCAGTCACAGAAGTCCACCTACTATACATAGACTGCATTTACGTGAAGGTCCAGAGTACAGAAATCTGCAGACAAAAAGCAGACCGGTGGATGCTCGGGGCTGGAGGGGGCAGGGCCAGGAGGGTCGTGGCATGACAGCTGAAGGGTTTAGGGCTGCCTTTTGAGGTGACAAAATGTTCTAAAGTTGACTGTAGGTAACTTGTACAGCATGTGAATTCTATCTCAATAGAGCTGTTTTTAAAAGGGGCGAGTCAGGAGCCACTGGAGCAGACCAGGTGCAGACCTGAGACAGAGACTCAAGGTCAGGTGGAAGCAACATGGGAGAGGAAGGAATGAGAAAATATTCTCAGACGCAGATTCAGAGAAAGACAGAGATTACGGCTCTAGGCATACTGCATTTTATTGCATTTTGCTTTTTTTGTACTTGGATTTTTTTTCTCTTTTGTCTCTTTTTTAGGGCCACACCCGTGGCTTATGGAGGTTCCCAGGCTAGGGGTCCAATCGGAGCCACAGACGCCGGCCTACACCAGAGCCACAGCAACACGGGATCCGAGCCGCGTCTGCGACCTACACCACAGCTCACGGCAACGCCGGATCCTTAGCCCGCTGAACAAGGCCAGGGATCAAACCTAAAAACTCATGGTTCCTAGTCAGATTCATTTCTGCTGCGCCACAACAAGAACTCCAACACTTGGATTTTTTTTTTACAAATTGAAGGTTTGTGGCAACAAAACCCTACATCCAGCAAGTCTGTTGGTGCCAGGTTCCCAACAGCATTTGCTCACTTTGTGTTTCTTCTGTGCCTCCTTTTGGCCATTCCTACAACATTTCAAACTTGTTATATCTGTTATGGTGATCTGCAATCAGCAATCTTAGTTTTACCACCACAAAAAGATTACCACCGACTTCTAACTATGGCATGTACAGCACAGGAAAAGCCCCTTGATAGTTTGTAATAATCTGTACAGGAAAAAAGGAATGTATGTATGTATTTATATAACTGAGTCACTTTGTCATACACCTGAAGTTAATACCACACTGTAAATCAACTACACCCCAATAAAATGTTTTAAAAAAATGTCACGACTGACTGAAGGCTCAGATGGTGATGAGCATTGTTTTAGCAGTCAAGTAGTTTGAATTAAGGTGTGTACATTGTTTTTTAGACATAATGCCTTTGTTCACTTAATAGACTCTAGTATAGTGTAAAAATAACTTTGATATACACTGGGGAACCAAAAAATGTGTATGACTTGCTGTGTTACGATATTGGCTCTACTGCGGTGCTCTGGAATCAAAGCTGCGATGCCTCTGAGGGCTGCCTGTCCTTTGAAAAAGGTTTCCTAGGAGTTCCCGTCGTGGCTCAGTGGTTAACGAATCCAACTAGGAACCATAAGGTTGCGGGTTCGATACCCGGCCTCACTCAGCGGGTTAAGGATCTGGTATTGCCGTGAGCTGTGGTGTAGGTCGCAGACACGGCTCAGATCTGGCGTGGCTGTGGCTGTGGTGTAGGCTGGCAGCTGTAGCTCCAATTGGACCCCTGGCCTGGGAACCTCCATATGCCATGGGAGCGGCCCTAGAAAAGGCAAAAAGACCAAAAAAAAAAGGTTTCGTGCGCCCTCGACAACCTAGAACAGAGAAGGAAGTGTGCTAGACTGGGGGACAGCAGATTGACCATCACCCGGCCCGGGCTTGAGATCTGTCTCAGCCATTTACGCACTGTCTGACCTCGGTCAAGTCACCAAATCTCTTTGTAGCTCAATTTTCTCATCTGCAAGGTGGGAAAAATCAAAGTATCTGCCTCACCAAGGTGCTGGGCAGATTCAATGGTGAAAATGTATTCATGTCAAGCAAATGGTGCCTGACACACAGAAGGTCCTCAGTAAATATCAGCGGCCATAATCCTCGTGATCTTTATTCAGAAATATTTTTGACTCTCCAGGGAGAACAACGCGGGGGCACAAGGCGGCTGAAGTGCAGAGGAGCAGTCTGTAGGGTCTCGTGTTGGCCGAGGCCACGCTAGTACTTCTTGTCCTTGAGACACATATGAGGCAACGTAACTTCACTGCTCAAAATCCTTCTTCAGCTGGGTTTCCAAAAAGAAGAGTGAAACAGTGAAGCCAGCCAATCAGCAAGGAACACCCTCTAGGAAATGCAGTGTTTGGCATACCCGAGGGTCACACTGAACTGCTCTACCCGAACTCGGGCTTGGCCATTTTCTGTCTCTCTGACAAAAGGAAAATCCTCAAAGCAGTCAAAAGCCCACCAACTCACACCTCTTGCTGTAGGATTAGGATTGTTTAAATCTGCGGGTGGCAAAAGACAGCTCATAAACCAAATCCAGCCTGCCACTTGTTTTGTAAATACAGCTTACTGTAACACAGACACGGTCGGGTGTTTCTATACGGGCTGCTGGACAGAAATAATAATAAAACCTGTGGATGATTCATTCATTGCTTAACCTGCAATTGCTCTGACCTGGCATCCGGACCCAGGGCAGTGCAGGGAACAGGCCCTGGGCTGGGAGCTGGGCAGCCTGCGTTCTAATCATAGCATTTCCACTAACGGGGGGCTGAGTGACTCGAGGGAAACTGCTTTCCCTTCCTGGACCACAGTGTCCTCCTCTGAACCTGAGACCCCCTGGGTTTTTCATAAACAACTGTAGCCCGTCTTCATGACATCTATCAAAGAGTGAGGACCCAGTAAGAAACTATAAAGCAGCGAGCACAGCATAGGACACTGAGTAAGTACTAAATAAACAAGAGCAATGACTATCACTGGTAGTAAATGTTTGCTTTTTATTTACTAAATCATTCACATCATCATCATTTAAGAATGCATGACAGCACACTACTTTAGAATACATTACAGGCGGACATGACTATGAAAACATTATGTAGAAGAATCTAAACGTAAACCAGAGATGGATGATGATTCCTATTACAAAAGGAGTTTTTCCTTTCCCAAATAACTCGTCACAGGTTTCCTGCAAAAAGTAAACTTTTCTCAAGTAGACATGAGCTGCTCAACGACCATGCAGTTCTCATTCCGTTTTTCAAGATCATTTCCATTGTATAAGAAGCCGGGCATGCGTGGGATCACTCTGTTGACTTCTGTTGCCCATAGAAGATTCCAGAAGTCATCTTGTGACAGATGACTGCATGGAAGAGTTAACGCTGTGTGTTTCTAAGGTGAAGCAAACCTGTGCCTCTAACGCATGATCTATGACCGAGGAGCCACTTAAGAAGGATTCCCTCCCATGTATGGGACAGCTCCTGCCCTGTACTCATATCACCTTCCTGTGGCAGCTGACTGGAGACTTCCCCAGGGCCGCCCAGCATGTCAGCCACAGAGGCAGTGTTCCAAGTCCAGTGCTACTTCTCACTATATCTTCAACATGGATACTTCCGATACTCATGCCAGAAACTTCGAAAGGACAGGTTGGGCTTGGCGTATAGAAGCCCAGAGTTCCATCATTTCCTGAGAACTGTGGTCTTACAGCCCTTGCACTTGCAAACTTTGAGAGCTGGATGGAGAACCAGCCTTCAAAGATGGAACAGGAGCACGGAATGATCGACTGGCTCGGGCTCAAAGAGCATGTGAGTAAAGAGGACAGCCGTCTAGGAGGGAGGAGTTAGCATGCTAGAGTCGCAAAGGAAAACATGTGAAAGCTGCGACAGAGTTAAAACGGGGCTTTCACACTCTTTATCAGAGATCTGAAAGTCCTCCTCGCCGAGGGCAAAGGAGCCTGGATTGGCTGGTGCGAGCACAGCCCTGAAGGTCAGGGATGAGACCGGAAGACGGCAAAGAAGATACAAGGAGGGCAGCAAGAGTCCCTGAGCAGCCCCTCTGTCGGGTGACTATCACGCCTGCTGAACAGATGAGGACTGCAGGCCCCAAGATACTTCCCGAAGCTTATACATTAACTTTTGTGCGGAGGCCATGTTATTCTTCATTGCTCTTCTCTTTTCTATATGTACCAGAGCCTGGTGGTATACAAGCGATTAAGACGCAGTCCTACCCTTAAGGAGGTCACAGTAGATGAGGGGAGGGGTGTGGACAACTGAAATTACAAGTCTGATCAACAGGGGCACATGCTAGGCCCCCTCCAAGGGGTACCTGGCCCCTCAGAATAATGCTTATGGATGTTATTTTGTAACAGCTAAACTCGTGGCTGTAAGGGAAAAACATACTGTAACCCGCCCCTCTCAGATGACTTTCCTTGAAACAAAAGCAACTGGCTATTTGTCATGAGTACATTACATACAAGAACCCTCTTAAAAAGCCAAGGCAACGAAATGAACTAGCCCTGCAGATGGAAAGTAATCAGAAAGCCTTAGGTCATCGATAAAATGTGCTGATCGTGAAATATTTATCCTTCAATGCTGAAAAAGAAGGATCAGGTTATGAAGGCGGGCCTCTCGAGCCATCTGCTCGGGCTAAGTCTGAATCTCCAGTGAATCTTGGGAAGCAGAGTTTAAAATAAATGTTTATAGAATTAACTACAGAATAAGAGAAGGATGGAGGGGAGAAGAGACAGAGGGAGGAGAGAGCGGGGGAGCCGCGGTAGGGATGATTTTGTGCCTCTGATGGCACCCCTCCTCTTTGGGGGCTTCTTAGCACATGGGAATCATGAGGGTTCATTCATGATCTCAAAATATCAGCTGCTGTAAGGATACTGAGAAGAATAACAATAAGGAGAAGGAGGAGAAGACGGGGAAAGAGGAAGGGGAAGGGGGAGGAGGGAGAGGAACAGGGAGGAGGGAGACGAGGAGGGGAGGAGGGGGAAGAGGAGGGGGAGGAGGGGGAGGAGGGAGAAGAGGAGGGGGAGGCGGGAAGGAGGGGGAGGGAGGAAGAGAAAGGGCTATCATTTTACTGAATACCTAGTGTTGTCTCGGTTAATTAATGAAAACGCTGTAGTGAATTGGTAACAGTCTAAGGTGTCTTAGCTCTGCTACTTCCTAGCTGGTCATTCTGGGCCTCCGTTTCCTCATCTTTAAAATTAAATAACCATCCCTATCTTCATGAGATCATGGAAGTGAACAGGCCAGGTCAACGCTGAAGTTCCACACACGTGATAGTAATTTTTAATAATTTTATGTCCCATCATGGGATGCTTTGATTTTGACAAAATAATGCACCTCCTCAAGCCCCTTGTGAATTACAGATCTGGGTCACATCACATAAGGCACGTAAAACGACATAGGAAAACACATTCTGGGGGTCAAACGTCACAAACCTAGAGAGCCCTGGTCACTGGAGGTTCTAAGCTATGGACAATATGATAAATACTCCGGTCGGTTTCCGATGAGACCCTAATTCCACTTAACCGCTGCTCTTCCTGGAGCTGACAGAGAAGCTGACACGCATCTGACTGCCTGAGAGACAGGGGCACCAAGGAAAAGACATGACGGATTCGGCTTTAAGAAGATGCCAATTCAGGCCATGGTCAACATTGTGCTTTCTCATTCTTCTGTTCTTAACAAAAGTCACACAAACTCAAGATAGACGAAGTCAGCATATAAAGGTAAGAAAACAGAATCAACTAAAAAAGACATAACTGTACTACCTACATAAAAGCATGCCTAATACCTTTTAGCGTGTTATTTTCAGATCTCATTCTAGGCATCTGAACATGAATTTTTAAGACTACAAGTATTCACGGGGTATTTTATTATAAAACAGTAAGTGGCTTTTATGAAAAGAAAATGTTAGAGAATAAATGCCAGGTGGGAATGGGACAATATGGTGTGGGAACCACAACAACGTTTTCTAGTTTTTATTCTCTCGTCAATGATTATGGGCAGGTCCTGAGCTCCCAGCTCATGAGCGTTTATCAGAACCAATGCAGCGACGGACAAGGCTCCCAGCTGCCAACACACATGACATGGGTTCAAGACCAAGAACGGCATTTTCCACCGTAATACCAAGAAAAGGGGTGAGAATCCTCAGATATAGACCAGAGCATGTGCCAGGTTTCTGGATGGTGAAGATGGATGCAAAGCAGACAAACAAACAAGAAGATGTGGGAGGGAGGAAAAGAGGAGGAGGAGACAAAACCAGATGTGCTTCTCTTTGAGAAAACAAAGGCGTTCTCCGTGGATAAATGCCCAGGCTTTCGAGTCAGGTAGACGTCATTTGGCATTGGGGCTCAGCCACTCAGTGGTGTGAGCATGGGCCCGGGCAACTCCTTCCTGAGCACCCATTCCCTCCACAGGAAACAGGGGTGGATAACGACCGGCACGGCCATGCAGGGCTTCGTGTGACGTCCAGTAAGTGCTTGGGGTAGAGCCTGGCACGCAGCTGGACACCTGTTAGGGCAGCTCTTCCTGTGGCCGCCCTGGCCACGCCAGCAGGGAGCCCTCGGGTACCAAAGCTGGAAGGACCTGTGAGGTCGCAGGGCCCCCGCTCTTCCTCTCTCAAAGGAGGACACTGCGGGTAAGAGAGTTTACCAATGACCTACCTCTATGCTCAATTAACTGGGTAAGCACTTATTGAGCATTTGGGCAAAAACACTGTTCTAGGAGTGGGGAGGGGGGAGAATAAGAAAATGGGTCTCCTAGATGAAGATGCTTATGATCCACTCACGTCACTTCATCTCTCTGTGCCTCAGCCCCTCACCTAAAAGATGGGGCAATAATTGTACCTGCCGCGCAAGGTGAGCTGAGTGAATGTATGGAAAGAACCCAGCCCAGCGCCTGTTATGTTCCGGGCTGGAACACAATAACCTATTTACATTTTTATAGAAACATATGAAATAGTTACATTTTAGCATACCTATCCTGTATTTGGATCATCTGTGTACATGTATTTGTGTATACACACATTATATATTCACTTATGTATTTATTTCTATACATGTACATATTTTGCAGATTAGAGTGAGGAATAGACCAGCCTTCTACACCTGCAGCTCTTTGGGTTTGTGTGTGTGTGTGTTGGGGGGGTACTCCCGGCAAGCAATGTCGTGGAGACGAGGAGCACGCCACACGACGGGCCACCGTTCCACCATTCGCCAGGTGGGTGCTGAGGGACAGTTGCAAGGCTGTAGTGGTGGCCTCCTCCCCCTGGCTGCACCGCTGGCCATGTGTGTGTCCTGGAGGCCGGGGCTCCGGTGCAGCCTGCATGTGAAAACAGCAGCGGCTCCCTTGGGTGGGCGGGTTTGGTGCTGGCACCCTGGGCAGCGCTCCTGGAGACCCAGGCTAGAGGCCTCGCAGCCACCCATCCCAGCGATTCTGTCAGCACTAAAACACCTTAGAGCAGCAGGGCTGGCTTTGGCTGCCTGCTACCGATGGGGACACTCTCAAAAGGCAGAGATGCCTTGGACAGAAGAGACACAGCCCGGCGAGTGGGAAGAGCTGGAGCGCGGGCTGTGCAGGGCGCGGTCAGGCGGGCGGAGGGCAGGTGCCTCCCGCCAGGGCGGACAAGCGCGGCCAGGCTGGCCAAGGCTGGCTCTGTGACCGAAGCCACAGAATGAGCCCTGTGACCCTGGGACGGGACATGGGAGAGGCCTGGGAATGGCTGTGCACCACCCCGGGGAGGCGAGGTTGGCGCGTTTTCAGTGCCATCAGAAGCCACGAGAGCCCGCGTTAAAAAAAAAAAAAAAAAAAAAGCCGATTTCACAGCAACAGAGAATAGAGTGCTGATTGTGAGGGACAGGGAGGAGGGGAAAGGGGGTGATGAAGGCGAAGGACACAAACTTCCAGGGAAAAGAAGAAGTTCTGATGATCTAAGACACAGCACGGTGACTCTAGTTACAACAAACAACGTCTGCTTCACAGCTGCTGACAGCAGACCTTAAGCATTCTCACCACACACGCACACACACCCCTACACACACACACACACAGCTACAGACACACACACACACGCACGAGTTACCTATATTAACAACGTAGGGTGACAGATACGTTCAATGGTATATAAAATCATTGCACTGTACACTTTAAATATACGCAATTATATGCTATTTATTTATTTTATTTATACCTATTTATTTATTTCTGTCATTTATTTATTTATTCCTCAATAAAGTTTCTAAAAAAGAGTTCTCTTTTAGTACTGAGGAAAGAAAATTCAAAGAATTGTGGCATCATCTTTCAAAGATGAAAGATGTTTCAGCAGGAAGGCTAAGGACAGAACGGAGGCTGCCTAACAATGAATGACTTTATTGCCTCCGAATAAATATTTTTGATTAAAGGATATCAATATTAATGCTAGTTTATAGGATTTCAGTATTTCCGCCAAGACCGTTCTGTCGCAGTGCCACAGAAAATCTCCCCAATGAAACTGTTTCAGTTTATGAATGCTATCTATTTCTAGAAAAAAACACACATTGCTCTGTGTCAGAAATGAAGAAAGTTTACATAAGAGAAACAAAACAGAACACCCAAAACGAGCAGTGCATTTAAAAGAAAGGCTTCAGGACTGCCAAAAGTGAGCACAACGAATAGAGAGTACGTTCTCCCCATTCTACATGCCTTAGACATGAAGCATTTTCCAATCTCCAGTCTATACCTGACATATTAAAATTCAATCACTAAATTGCTGGAGGAACAACACCGCCCCCTGCCCATTTTCCCATGAGTGGTGATGTGACAGAAACATTGTAAAGGTTTGTTCCAAGGCCATTTCGTAGTAGAAATGACAATAAATTCTAAACCAATAAAAACTGGGGCCCTATTTCTTTGATACCAAAAAGAAAGCCAATTTCTCTCGTTTTCGAGAAAAAGAGCATGAGCTTTAGAATCAAATATACTTGGGTTTGAGTCCTCGATCCAATGCTTCTTAGGAGCATGATCTCAGGCAAGTATCTTAGTGTCTGAGCCTCGACTTCCTCATCTGTAAAATGGGGATTTTGGTATACCTACTTCACAGGGTGGCTAGAACATTAAAATAATAGTTGCGACACTTTAACAGTGCAGAACGTGTAGTAAACACTCAATTGGCATTAGTCACCAAGTTACCCTGTTTTTTAGAATAACTGCTTTGAGATATACATAATCATCCAATTCATCCATTTATATAAAGTGTGCAACTCAATTATTTTTATATTAACTCACGGGGTTGGACAACTCTCACCAAAGTCTATTTTGGTTTTTGTCTTTTTAGGGCTGCACCCAAGGCAATATGGAGGTTCCCAGGCTAGGGGTTGAATCGGACCTACGCCACAGCCACAGCCACGCCAGATCCTTAACCCACTGAGCGAGGCCAGGGATCGAACCTGCATCCTCATGGATACTAGTCAGATTCGTTTCCACTGAGCCACGATGAGAACTCCCAAGTCTAATTTTAAAATGTTCTTGTCATCCCCCCAAAAAAACCTTTGAACCATTATCAGTCACTATACTGCCTTTTTAATCTCCACAAAAGACGGCTAAGAACTTGGACCCTGGAGCAAGTCACAGTTAAGTTCGAGTCTAAGCTGCACTACCTGCTAGTTGTATGATCGTCAGCAAGTTACTCAACCTTTATTGCAAGAGGCAGATGACAATACTACCTACACTGTGGGCCAGCATGAGATCTGGTCAGACGAGGCATTTACGTTACTTACCAACGGCTGGTCCACAGTGAGAACCTTATATATGCCAACCATTGTCGTCACACTCTTGCTTTTCCTTCATTTCCCCTTCTTCTTCTTCACCTTTCATTGTCATGTCATTAAAATGCATCCCCAGGGCCTAGGATAGTACCTTGCACATAATAAATACAATATGTATTTCGTGAGCTAATTACTTCATTATGTGCTCTGTGTGTGTGTGTGTGTGCATGTGTAGATCTCTTTACATTTAAACGAGATCCTCTTCCACGAAAAAAATTAAAGTGGCTCGTGAGACACTGTAAAAGCAAAAGGCAATGTTCCCATCTAATGCAAACTAGAGGCGAGTTTACCAAGGGCTGTGTCTACCAGCCTAGCTCCACAGTGTCATCATCACGGTCTAAATTCGGGAACAGAGACCCAGTGGCATTCAGTTCCGTTCCGGAGCTCCAGACCAAGCCATCGCCTCCCTTCCTGCCAGATTCCCCATCAGCTCTGAGAAGGTTCTTACCAAAGGCTCACAAAGCCAGTACGTTGTTAAACCATGACTCCAAGCTAGGCCATCTGACTTCAAAGTCTATGTTTTCTTGGCTACATGACACTGCTGCCTTATTAGAACCACTCATGCTTTTTTCAGGAATCAGTAAAGAAAAGTATAGGTGACTCTCTGTGCATTTGGCAATGGTGGCAGGTAACAGACAAGCAGAAAAACACCACGAAAAGATACAACCACCACAGCAGCAGATGTTGCCATTTCAAACCAAGTCAGAGGTTGACTACACTTGGCTTATTATCTGAGGAGTCCATTCCCAATCTTTGCTCTCGGTAAGAAATCCTTTCAACATGCTGGGGAAGTAGCAGCATGACAGCAGAAAGAGCACTGGAGGGGGAGTCAAATGGCAGAGACACTAACCGCTGGCCTCGGCCAAGTGCCTCCGCTCCTCTGAATCTCCACTTGCTCTTCCTGGGAAACAAGGGGGATTGAACCCAGGAGGACTAAGGGCCTCTCCGGCTCTAATATTCTCTGGGACTCTCTGACTTCTCTGGACAAAGCAAAACCGACTTTGGATTGTTTAACACCCACTTCATTTCAATAATTAATGCCTTTACAGCCTTGGATGGCGAGTCATCAAGTGACTAAATCCTGAACTCCTCAGAGAAGAGAGAGCGCAGGTCTCCACGCAAGGCCTCAGGGCCCAGATGACTGGAAGCTGACTTACTGAAGAGAAAGAGAGAAAATTGCCCAGCACAGAAAGAAATGCCCTCTGTGTAGAAAGATTTGCCTTGGAGAGTCTGAATTCTTTTACCTTGAAGTAAACCAACTCCAATAAGCAAAAAAGAGAACTGGGTTTGCTTTAGAAAACATAATTACCTC
This sequence comes from Sus scrofa, assembly GCF_054392235.1. Taxonomy (NCBI): domain Eukaryota; kingdom Metazoa; phylum Chordata; class Mammalia; order Artiodactyla; family Suidae; genus Sus; species Sus scrofa. The sequence continues at coordinate 124,064,040 of NC_139401.1, forward strand.
AACTCTGGATGCACAGTGATGTTTTATTAACATGCCAAGGCAGTGTGGAAAAGAAAACGTAAAAAATAAAATCTAGATGTACCAAGGAGATGGCTCAGGGGCCTCTGTTCACACTACAAGGGAACTCGGGCTCAGAGTCCAAGAGACCTGGATGGATTCAAATCCTGGTTCTGCTAATTCCGTGCTAGGCGTGTGAGCTCAAGCCCGTTCTGTTCAACAGCCGGACATTTACTGCTGATTAAATGCCGGGTCCCAGGGCAGAGGTTCCATCAAACTCAGCATACTCGGTCCCTGCCCGTGAGGATGGCATTAACTCCTGGAAGGGACAGACAAACAGGAAGTGTTCCTGGAGGAGGTGAAGCACGAGCAAAGGGTTGAACACGCTTAGCCAAACTCCCCGAGCCTCTGTCTCCTCCTCCGTTCCCCCGGGCAGGGGAAGTCTACCTCCCGGGACTAACGCAGGAGTTCAGTAAGGCCATCAGTGGAGAAACCCAACACGCTAAAAACCCATTACAACAGTGCCCGCCAGGTTTGCTCGATCTTCTGCAAAGCGTGACCTATGTATAATCTCCTTATTTTTATGTCATTTCTTGTCTGTCTCCCTAGAACGCCCTGTATGGGGACAGGGATCTTTGTTTGGTTCTTGATATGCATCACCAGTACCTAGAGCTGTGTCTTACTTAGAGCAAGTGCTCATTAGATAGTTCTGGAAGAAAGGAAGGAAGAAAGGGAGAGAGGGAGGGAGGGAAGGAGGAAGGAAGAAGAGAAGGGAGGGAGGAAGGGAGGATCTTTAGAAAACTTTCCTATTCTCAGCAAATGCCATAAAACACAACCTAAGTTCAAAGTCTATGTATCACACAAATATAGGAGTTCCCATCCTGGCTCAGCGGTTAACGAACCCGACTAGCATCCGTGAGGACGCGGGTTTGATCCCTGGCCTCGCTCAGTGGGTTAAGGATCCCACGTTGCCGTGAGCGGTGGTGTAGGTCTCGGACGCGGCTCGGGTCCTGCGTGGCTATGGTTCTGGTGTAGGCCGGCGACTACAGCTCCCATTGGACCCCTAGCCTGGGAACCTCCACATGCCATGGGTACGGCCCTAAAAAGACCAAAAAAAGAAAGTGTGTGCATTACACAAACATGCTCTCTAAGCTCCCCTTCCGACTGTTAAGTTCTTCTCCGAATTCCCGGCGGTCACCAGGAAGAAGTAAAGGCTTGCATACGGCAGCCTGGAGCTCGGTCGGGGGTCCACCTGAAAACCACTGCAAACCTCACGGCCGTGGCAAAGGTAACGTGGCCCAAAACGAACTCCCGCCTTTCTCCCCCAGCTGTTCCTCGCAGCCCTCCCCCTCTCAGTGAACGGTGCCATCTCCGCCTAGCCATCCTGCGGCCACCTTGTCACCCTCCCAGTCTGTTGCAAAGCCTGCTAGTTGACTGTTTAACATCCACGCTCTCCTGCTTTCTTACTCATAAAGCTTCGTCTTATTTGCGGTGGCCACGTGTCCACTTAAAAAACAGCCTGTCCCAGGCGCCTTTGTAACTGGTGAAATATAGGAGACCTGCTGGGCAGGGCTTGCAAGGACTGCTCTTCCAAGGGACCGACTCAGCTGGGAGGCAGGTCCTTTTGCCTCCTCTCCCCTCCTCCCTCCTTCCGACTGGAAGGCCAGCAGGCATCTTGGACCAAGAGGTGACCTTAAGAAAGGGAGCCCCAGTCTAAATCCAGAGGAGCTGGAAAAGCAAAAAACTCGAAGATGTTGGTGTCCTGATGGCATCATGGAACCACTCTATCTACCCGGGAATGCTCACCTCCAGATTTCTTTCGTGTGAGAGAAACAGATTTAAGCCAGTGTTCTGAGAAGGTTCTGTTATCTGGTGTGGAAGGACTTTTCTGATAGACCTTCTCAGCTCCAATATTTGTTTCCTTTAGAGCATTTCCTAACATTTTTATCATTTATTATTATATATTTATATATTATAATTTACACATTTATTGTCTATCGCTACATTTTATTATGTATTAATAAATACACGTTGATTATGTATTCTGCTATTTCTTTGTAGTTCTGTTGTTGTTGCTTATCTGTCTGCCTAACTAGAATGTCTGGGTTACCATCTCCTGGCGTGTGCCTGGCACATAACGGGAGCATAATAAATATTTTTTCAAGTATATGATTTAACCAGCTTGAATATGGGACAACATACAGTAGGTTGGTGCCATTGAAAAAATCATGAAGGGCCCTTTAATTTAAGGAGTAAATGCAGACATTCCCGGGATCACTCCTGCCAATACAATTGTCAATACAAAAGTTTATGGAACACCTTCTGGGTGCCAGGCCCTAGGCAGGCGACTAAGGAGAAGCGTTCCCAAATGTTCATTTCACAGTATGTCACACAAAGACTCTCCACTTCAACAGCAAAGTAACAAAAGCAGCCAGACTCGGGTCGTGGGCTACTTTGAAGTCTTAACAAGGAAGATATGGTGAGTGATCATGGCTAATTTTCATTAAAAATGTACAAGTTCCAAAATAGCAGGATGCTCCTATTATGGCATTAAGATTAATAACCTTAATTTATTTTGCTCATTTTGAAAATACTTTTTGTCCATTGGTATTTTTCCTCCTGGATCAAGAAAATACAGAAACAAATATTTCTCACTTATCCCCAAAGACCAACTTGTTTGGGGTAATTAATACATGACAAGCTGTAACACAACGTCTATTGTAGATGTGTCTATTTTGGTGGTTGAATTCTTCCCACGAATATTAGGTCAGCATTCTACGGAATCTTACTCCCCCCAAAATATGAGTACGAATATAAAAATGGCAAACACCCCTTCTCCCTGCAAACCTAAAAGCTGGTGTTAATGGTCTTTCAGTGGAAGTGACCTAAAGCAATACCGACATTGTTCTGGAGGTTGGATCGTGTGGCTTCTAGTGGGTGAATGAAAGAAAAAAGGGGAGAAGGAAAAAAGTCCCAGGTTACACTTGTCTTGTGAGCCGAGAAGAGAAAAGAAGACCAGTGGAATGTTAGTGAGGACAGGAAAGGCCACACATCTGGCAGGAGGGAGATGAGCAGAGTGACCATGTCCCTGTCTCCGCCATGGCAACCACCTGATGACGGATGCTAGCCTTCCCTGGGGACTGCTGGGAAGAAAGCCGAGCCGACCGCTTTGCTATGAGATCCGCTACCGGACTGGACATAAAAATATCAGCCACTGTATGAGACCAGGGATAAGCCCACCGTAGGACCACTGAAGGGGAGCAGAGAATAATAATAACAACTACCATGAACAGAGGATTTAAACGATTTGCCGGACACGTGCAGGAGTAACCATTTAAAATGTTTTAAAAAAGGGAGTGCCCTGTGTGGCTCGGTGGAAACGAACCTGACTAGCATCCATGAGGATGCAGGTTCGATCCCTGGCCTCCTCCCTCGGTAGGTTAAGGATCCGGCATTGCCGTGAGCTGTGGTGTAGGTCCCAGATGTGGCTCGGATCCTGCATTGCTGTGGCTCTGGCGCAGGCCAGTGGCTACAGCTCTGATTCGAGCTTCCATATGCCGTGGGTGCGGCCCTAGACAGCAAAAAAAAAAAAAGAAAAAAGAGAAGTTATTTGAATAAAGGGGCCGGCTATTTTGAAAAGTGTGAAAACCACTGCTTCAATCCCCCAGGTATTTTTCAGATAAACTAAAGCAGGTGCTTACTCCCCTTTCCAAGAAGCCCAGAATTATCCAGAAAGGTCTGCAGTCCTCTGAACTAAGTCCTCGCATGATCATTTCTCAGATGAGAAGCATGAGAGCACAGGGCTCCATCCCTCCCTCCCCTCCCACAGACACTACATCCCACTGATGCCTGAGATGACGTGCTGCTGTCATCTCGTGCTGCTGCTCAGGACCAGAAAAAGGTCTCCTGGCCCCCCGAAGTCACAGCCCACTCGCTTGCTCTCCTCCCCTGCTTCCTCGCGCACCCTCTTCCTATTATCTCCCTGGTACAAGGCACCAAGCCGGGGCCGGGAGGAGGGGACCAAGGAAGTCTAGGGAAAAACAAGGCACAGTCCAGGTCCCCTCGGCACTCCCCAGGCTGGTAGGGGACAAAGAGGGCAACAAACCATTTCCACCAGGTAAGCTGGAGGAAGAGTGTCTGGAGGCCCCACCGTGCTGTGCAGGGCCACAGCAGAAAAGGAATACATATGGCAGCTGGGAGAAGCAGGGAAGGCTTCCTGGAGGAGGGAGCAGGCATCCCGCATGTCCCTTTACACAAGTTGTATATACGGGGAAATGAGGAGGAGCCGCAAAGGAGGAGACAGAGAAAAGGAGCCTCAGACCCACTCTGGTTTTAGAACTTCTGACGTTTAGACAAAACCAGAGACTATTCCTGAACCCCCCATATGCCCCACTCAACCTCTAAACCCGATTCCTTATGATGGCATCCAATGCCCGCCACTCCCGAGTTCAGCCACAGATCCCACGGCAGGAAGCTGCCATGAGACCCAAATTGGTCTGCTCATCACTGCCAGCACCCCCTGCGAGCTTCCCCCGACCCGGCCTGAGCACCTGCATCCTAGCTCACTTCACACTGGCAGCCTGCACTCCGCCTGATAATAATTACTCCCTGAATTCACCGTAACCGTAGGAGCATAAGTAGTAACTAGTAGACTACGTCTTCACGTATTGGGCACTAGCCGCAGGCCAGGCATTTCCCGTGATTCCCTGTGATCATGCCCATCTTGCTGTCAGAGAAACCGAGGCAAGGGAGGCAATGTAAACTGCCCAAGGTCACTCAGGTCACAAAGAGCTCAGCAGGGATTCCAGCCTAGTTCCAGCAGGCCCCACGGCCAGGACACTCCCGCCCAGCCTCCACTGTACCTACCTGCCCCGTGCGCCTTCCTGGAGCCCTCAGCTCTCCGGGCGCCCCGGCTCATCTCAACTCTGAAGCACACAGGGTCTGCCCTCTTGGAGCCCATGCTGCCTTTGGCCACTGATGGAACTGATCAATGCTAACAGCAGACATTTAGATAGTCTTGCCGTGTGGCAGGAACCTTTAAATATCCGGACACGGGTTAGCTCATGTAATCCTGCCAACCCTTCTGTTATCATCATTCTCATCCCCAATTTATGGATGACGCAGGCGAAGCACAGAGAGGTTAAGACATTTGCCACAGGCTCCACAACCGCAGTTGAGCTGGGCTTTGAATTTCAGCGGCCTGGCTCTCGGGTGTCTTCCTAATTGCTGTCTTGACACACACCACCTCTTGTGCACTCACTTATTTAATCTGCACAGAAGCACTGTCATCCCTCATTTTATAGATTAGGAAACCAGATAAGGACATGGCGGTTCAGAGATGTCAAGTAACTTGCCTGAGGTCACACAGCCAATAGGAAGAGGATCTGGATTGGAATCCAAAGTCTTTGCTCTTAACCCCTCCAGGTTAGGCCCCTCTGGACAATGACTTCTCTTGGGTCTCCCCAGTTTGATCCTTTACCGAACACCACCAACCAAAACACCAAAAACGACAGGTCCTAGCCAAGGAAAAAGCCTAAGCTCCCGCCCCTCTGGCCCCAGACTAAAGTCAGGCCAGAACTGACAACCAAGTTCACTACTGAAATACTGATGACTAATGAAGGCAGAGGAGGCAGGAAAAAATGACAAGCCTATTACTCATTTTTAAACCACAAACGTACAATTATAACCTTACTCACTCATAATGTCAGGTGGCGCTCTCCTAACAAGTAAGCCTGGCTCTCTGCAAGCAGTGGTGCCATTTTATGGCAAAAGCGCGACCTGGAGAAGCGCAGCATCAGGCACTGCTGTTCTGATTTCCCGTAAGGGCTACCGATGTTACCGTTTTGACATCACTATAATTTACTGCATTTTCTTCTATTCCTCATCCACCCAGCCCGCCACAGGATGAGTTACCAATTTCCACCGTCCCTGAAAAGACTGGGCAGGATGCTCAATGTTCACGGTGTTTTCTTGGGACCAACAGCTCTGCATCGTTTGTAAACTAAGCAACTGCATGAGGGAAAAGGAAGAACATATGTCTACATTCGGGGAGACCTGGATTCTAGAAGTGGCTCCCTCACGATCTGTGTCACCACAAACAAGAGAGTCACCGCTCTACGCCGGTTTGCCGGAAGCCGGGATCCGTGGCGACCAAGGGTAGAGCAAGCGCTGCGGACACAAGTGCTGCGGTCCAATCGAGCACTGCCGCTTCTGTGCCGAGTCTCTCGGGCCAGTTCCCGGTCACCCCTTGGAGTCTCAGTTTTCTCATCTGGAAAATGGGGACAACAGCAAGAGCCTCACAAGGTTTCCAGGAGGCTCAACCGAGAGCACGCCTGCATGGAACCCGGTCCAGAGGTGGTGCTCGGGAAGCACTTGCTATTGTGACCACGATCAAGTCAGAAAAAAACTAGGGGTACACAGGAGTGACCCGGCCTGGGGGTGGAGGGCGGGCTGATGGCACAGGCGACCTGGCTTCCAAATGGGACTCCTTACAGGTATCTTCTGGGGCGGCGGAGCTACTACCGAGTCCCACCCCCGAGGCACAGTGGACACGTTCCCAGGCTCCAAACCAAGACTCTAATGACCAAAATCACATGATATGTGTTGTATGCTCCGTCCATGAGAAAGGAAAAAAAAGACCTTTTTAACTTTATTCTCAACATTAGGATGCCAGAATGGTCACAACAGGGAACCAGGACCCAACCAACTAAAATCCATTACAGAAGCGAGGGGGGGGACGTCACAGCAACAGAAATTGCTACACATCTGACTCCAGGGGTACTTTTAAGTCTCCTTAGAAATGGCCTCCCCATGGGAATATTCATGGTTAGGACTGATTATTTCATAAATGTCTTCGAACTGATCAGGGGGGTGGGGGGAGAGACTGTTGTCACTAACACCAGTAAAAAAAAAAAAAAAAAAATTTTTTTTTGGCAAGAAAAAGATGTTCAGTTCTTTTTTCAGCTTGCGAGATTATGGATTTTGTAGTGTTCCACCTGCCATTCATTTAAAAAATAATTAGTTAAGAATGAAAACCATTTCTTCCCTTTGAAGAAGCTCCAACACAATCTGGAAGAGTTCCTATGTTTCAGATGTGGTTCCACGGAGTTGAATGTCTCCGTTTTTATGAGCAGTAAGTTGTATCCATTAAAATGATGGAGGGAGCAAAAGAAAGGGATGCCAGTTATCTTGCTAACAGCATTTTAAATGACCCACCGCCCTTACCAGCATCCTAAGGAAATCACTTAGGCAGGTGTGGGCCAGGTCCTAGGTTAGGGACCAGGGTTTGAATGAGGACGTGTAGCTGACAGCCTTGCACGGGGGCCATCCAGATGACAATAACAAGAGGTTGGAGTGCTAGGACCACCTGCTCCGGCCCAGCCCAGGCCCACCTGCTCCAGCTCTCCCAGCTGCCACATCCCGCGGGCGCCTCCGGCCCCTGCGATTGGTGCCTGGTGGCACTGGTTGGCCTTGAGCAAGTCTCTTCACTCCTGTGAGCCTCCGTTTCGTCACACATCAAATGGGGACAAGTCTCACCTGTTCATACCCTGTCTATGGTAGCAGCTTCTGCCCTACAAGGGTAAAGACTAAAATATCTTCTGTCTGGCCCTTTACAGGAAACCTTGCAGAGACCCCTGCCTTAGAATACCCTCCCCTTTCTCTCCTCCTTGGATAAATGTGCTCATCGTTTAAAATCCAGCTCCAGGCCTCTCGGCCCAGAAGTCTTCCCAAGACCTTTTTACCCAACCCGTGCTCCAGGGGATCCGAACTGTCCTCTTCTACACGCCCACCTGCACTCTGCACTCCACTCATTGCCACCAGGAAGCCCTAATCACACTGGCATGGGCTTTTCTGCCTGAAACCCAAGAGGCTCAGCTCCCTGGTCACCGGGCACCCAGGGAATGACCCGGAAATGGTACTAGGCAAACCTTGCCATATTTGTGACGTCACGCAAAGCGACCCCACCTACCACTCAACAATGACCTTGGCACTTGTGGAAGTCACGGGCCCACCCCTTCAGGAAGAATGAGGCCACTTGAGTGCGGCTGAAGAAAGAGGCCTCAGCAGGAGGGCACGGCCTGCCTCTGCTGCTGGCAGGGGAGGGTCACCCACCAGGCAGGACACAGCTTTACCCCAGGGGGGTCTTGTTGGCTGAGCCACACCCAGGCCCCTGGGTTCTCTGGCCTCTAGAGAGGGCCGACCTGCTTCATTCCAGCTCCACACCCAGTGCCGGCCCATCACCCACCTGTTGCCCCACTGGCCCTGAGGGCCACCTCACCCAGAGGTCCCCCATGCCAGCGGGCCTGAGTTGGAGCCTGCCATTTTCTCCTTGGGTCGCAGTCCTAGTACCAGGCAGGGTGCACAGTGCCACAGAGAAAGCACTGGACTTGGAGTCAGAAGACCCAGCTGTTACGACTGGCTCTCCCACCTTCTACCTGGGGGAGCCTTGGGCAGCTCAGGCCTCAGCTTCCCTGCGGTCCCTGGGACGAGATAATGCCGCCAGATCAGAGGAAGCGAGGAGGTCACGGGGGGAAGCGCTCTTCGTGCTGGAAAGCAGTGACTCCCCAGGGACAGGAACATGGCCTCCTGCCCCAGGGAGACATTTCAGAGTCACCTAGGGGACTTTCTCACCCTACCCAGCTCTGCCAAGATGCGGAATGTGGCCTTCCCCACCTGAAAAATCAGAGCTGGGGTGAGCCCCCCTTTTACCCACTGGAGGGGTACCGTCTCCCCAGGCTCCAGCACAAGGAAAACACTGGGCAGCATCACCCTGGGGCTGTACAGGTGGAAGTGGCCATGACCATGCCGAGCAGAAGCAAAGGCCAACAAGGAACAGGGCCCCAGCAGAGGCTCCCAGCCTCTGTCGTGTCACGGCACTTACACAGAATACCCAGCATGCTGGGGGCGGGGGGGACAGGGGACAGTTGAGGCTGCCAGCAGCACACCCAGCAGTGGGAGGGCTGCGGGCTAAAGCCCATCAGACACGCGTTAACTCATTTCTTTCAGGGAGGTTAGCAAGCTGTGCTGGAGCAGGAGCTGGTCATTTGGAGATAAATGACCACCTTTCAGGAGCAGGTGAGGCAGCTGTACCCACCTCCCCCGGTATAAGTTAGGAGTGAGCCTGTAACAATCAGCGCCCCGCCCAGCTCCCAGCTCCCAGCTCCCAGCACGGCAGGACTCAAACCAGTCCTGCACTCCCTTTCCACATGGGTCTGGGCTTCATCTCACCCTGCTCTGAAGGTGCTGCTTGGCCCCCTGGCCTGAGTCCACTCTCCACCTCTGAAGTTCATCTGCCTGGACCCACAAGCACTGCCCTGCCCTACCCCGGGCCCAGCTTATCCTCCGTCGGGGAAGAGCATCCACCCCCAGTAGGCGGTCAGGAGCTTGGTGGCTTAAGTACCAGGATCACCCTCGGGACCAGGGCTGCTGGTCTGCCTGGCCCTGGGCTCGGAGTCATGCCTTACTTCCCCGGAGTGAAACTTTGTGCCCCCAAGCCCAGTAGCACATGCTTCTCACTCGGCTCCTCTGTAACCAAGGCTAACTGTGTTCCCCAGTTCCTCCAGGTCTGGACTCCTCCCGCCTTATCCTTTCCTGATGCACGCTCAGTCCTGACCAGGAGCCCCCATCACTCTGGGCCGCCACGCCCCTGGGGCCACGTGACCTTCCGGACCATACCCAAGGCCTGGCTGCTAATTCCCCCCACCCCGGGGTTGTGCAATCCTGCTCGGGGTGTCTGCTCTCTGCGTCTGTGCCCTTCTTGGCCTGGCGCCTGCCTAGCCCATGGGGTGGAAGGGCACTTTCTGCTGTATGGCGAAACAGCTCAGGGATGGGCCACTGGCACGGCCAAGGCACGCAGGAAAATGGCAGCTCTACTGCTCCCTGGCGATCTGACCTCGAATAGGTCAGCCCACTTGAACTTCCTCATTTAGGAAATGAGAAAGAGAGTAGCCATCTCTGAGAGTCATTGGGAGAAGTAATTTTTAAAATACTGCATTCATTCATTCAATGCCTGAGTGCCTACGACGTGTGGCCCCTGGTACTAACATTCTAGTGAAAATTAGCAAATGCTCTTTAACTGTTAAGTTAAAAATCATGAAAATGCTGAGTTAGAGATGATCTCATTTTAAGTGTTTACTCCACCCCGTGCAGTATATTCCAGCACCTGCGTCACTCGTGTGGGCACAGCATCCACTCTCTAATCATTCTGAATATTACACCTAATTTAATCCCTTGGTTTAATAAATGTGTGCCGGGAGCCTTCTCTGTGGAGATAGTCTGTCTGACACTGTGGAACCAGTCTTTTCAAACCTGGCTCTTCACATAAATAATCTGGAAAATTCATATGTACACACATATATAGACACACACACGCATATCTACAGCATAACATAATGTAGCATATAACCTATAACACTAGGTGATATATAATACAGGGTAGTGTGTTTACCATATATTATACCCCCAGATTTACTGAATCTGATCACCAAGGTCAAGGCTATCTGTCTCTTTAAGGGCTCCTCAAGTACTCAGATAACCAGCCCAGCTTGGGAACTGATGCTGTGGAGAAAAGAGAGATGGAGGCTAAGCGTCACCGTCAAGGAATGTGGTGGGAGAGGCATGCCTGTCCGAGGGTTCACGTGGCCTGCTTTAGACCCTTCATGAAACAAGTCAACTACTGCAGAAGTGGAACAGGGGGGGCCATTTTCATTAGGGCACTGAGATGGGCCCCAGAAAAGGAAGGAAGATTTCTTGCATCTGAAAAGTAGAAGGGCCAGACCCAAAGCAGCAGCAGAAAGCAATGAGATCCAGACCCCAGACAGGTGCTCCTGTTCAAACTTCTCAAGTTTCCCAGTGAGGACAGTGATGGTTGAGTGAGAGTTCCCAGGAGTCAGGGCGGCACTGCCTGCGCACTCCACCTGCTGACAAAAAGCCTGGGCAGAGGAGCTAGCAGGCAGGTCCCTCTCCTGCTGGAAAAATGTCAGCAGGCTGACTACGAGATCCTGGAATTCCGACCAGGACCACTGCAGCCCTGCTCGCTTAAAGGTGAGACCACACCCTCAGTTCCATCTCATCAGCTGACACCTTGGCGAAAGCCAGCAGTCAATCCCCAGCTTATTTTCAAAGGCCTACAGTAAGGATCCCTCCCTCTTCTTCTTTCAACTACTATTAATGGAGACCCTTTCCTGAGTCAGGCACAGTGCTAGAACTGGATGGATTCGGAAAAAGAGATGCTCTTAAGGTTGAACAAATACATGACAGAAAGTATAACTTCAAGTGATCCATTTTAAAACTCTTTAGTATTTCTGCCTGATTATTTTTCTAGATGAATTTCGCTAGCGATTTGTCACATCTCATAAAGTATCCCACTAGGTCTTTAATTGGCATGCGCTGACACTCTCTATTAACTCAGGGGATACTGGAATCTTTCCCATATGTTGTCTTTTCAACTGGAGCGAGGTATCTCTCCCTTCATTTGTTTAATGCTTTTTATTCCTCCCTCTAGGATGGTATAATTTTATTTAAATAAATCGCATGCACCCAATTAAATTAATGTCCTCGTATTTAATGTATTTTGTCTCCAATGCAAATGATTCTCTTCCTCATTATAGTCTTCACTTGTTTGCAACTAGAAACATGACTCTTTGTGTTCCTCTGCCTTGAATTTCCAGATGCTGTTAACCTCATTTACACCAAGCAGCGGGTGATGGACCTCGTATGTTCTAGATATGCACAGTCTTTCTAGGTATATCCCTACTAGCACAGTGGCTTGCCTATAATGAGTTCTAGGTTTACTGGAGAGAAGAGTAGCATCCTCTGCGGATGGTACTAACCTAAATTCTTCTTCCTTCCTAATGACGATGGCTCACACTTCTAGTACAATGTCAACATATAGTAGAACTTTGGTCCTATCTTCACTACTTTTCCTTTTTCCTATTTTTATGAGAACTCTCTTCTCAATGAAAGATGGTGTCACATCTTTTATAGAAATATATAAAAATCATTATTTTTCAGGCCGCCAATTATACTGTCCAAGAACAACTGATGCCATTTCAACATCTATTGAGTTATTATTTTAACTATGTTTTTATATTCATGTGATAAATTATCACAGTAATTTTCATTTTATAATCTCATCCTGTGCTCCTGGACTAACTCTTACTTGGTCAGAGATCAGTTTTTAAATAGAATTACTTCTGCCTATAATTATTTAACAAATAATGAATTCCATAAGTAAAGTTGGCCTAGAGTTTTCTCTCTTTGCACTTTTTTTCCAATTTGAAGACTGAAATCATTATTTCCTCAAAAAGTTAATTGGGAATTGAGGTACGGCGGCATCAACTCAACATTTAAAAACAATTTAGGGGAGACAAATTTTTTACCTGAACACAGTATAATATAGGCAAAGATGATAAACTTTGTAGCCAGATAGATCCTAACTTTACCGCTTATTTGCTCGACCACTTTTTTTTTTTTAGCATTTATTCCCAAAGAGAGAAGCATATGGTATCCAGACACAACCAAATACAGTTTGATCTGATTCAAACAGCTTAAAAAATAGATTCTCCAGAGCACCAGCCTGGCCCAGGGGGTGGCTCCAAGCACAAAGGCAAGGAACCAGACTGTCACTCAGGCAAGTCATCCAACTTTTCAGAGCCTATAATTATTATACAACCTGTAAATTAGTGTTACTAACAGTCCCCATATATAACCATTGGGTAGATTGGAACTTATAGATGTGTATGTATTTTTAAATGATCTAATCCCTGGTATGCAGAAAAAAATATGGCTTTCAAAATTTGGGTCTTTCTATTAATGTATTAAGTCCAAATACCCACGGTTCGTGTGGGTTTCATCATAAGACTTTAATGACTTGTTTTTTTCCCTGTAATAGGTTTAGTCATGTTTTCTATTTAATCATGCATGACTTTTATATTGTATAATTCTGCAAGGAGTAATTCATTCCCACTCTGATTTATCTGATTTATTAGCAGACAGTGGAGGGTACTGTTTCTCTCTCTGCAAATTTCTAAATCTTTTTTTGTCTTTTGTCTTTTTTGTTGTTGTTGTTGCTATTTCTTGGGCCGCTCCCGCGGCATATGGAGGTTCCCAAGCTAGGGGTTGAATCGGAGCTGTAGCCACCGGCCCACGCCAGAGCCACAGCAACGCGGGATCCGAGCCGCGTCTGCAACCTACACCACAGCTCACGGCAACGCCGGATCGTTAACCCACTGAGCAAGGGCAGGGACCGAACCCGCAACCTCATGGTTCCTAGTCGGATTCGTTAACCACTGCGCCACGACGGGAACTCCCAAATTTCTAAATCTTTTACATTTGTTGTCAGATTTCCTGTCTGACTTCTAATGTAATGAATTTGTGTTTCCTCTTTTTTTGGTTAGGCGACAATTATTCTTTTTTTTTCCAAAACCAGCCTAAGGTATATCAGCTTTTTCTCCAGCTTATTCATTTCTGCTTTTAAATGTATTATTTCCTCTGCCCACTCTTTCTGGCTTCCAACATTGCTCCTGTCCAAAACATCTGGGTGCAAGCTTAATTCATTATGTTTTGTCTTTCCTTTCTTAGCAACACAAACACCTAGAATAATGCATCTAGCTCTAAGCGCCACTTTGTCAACATCCCACATTATTTTGATATGTTCATATTCATGTTTGTTTTGCTTATTAAAAAGTCTGGGTTACTGGGTTCTACACTTCTCTCAGAATCATGATGTTATTTAAGAGCGTATATTGTTAATTTCCTTTGTTTACTTTTCATTTTATTGTGCTTCTCAAAGTGGTTTTTTTTTTTTTTTGTACTTTCGTCTTTTTGTATTTACAAAGCATGTATCTAAGTCCAGGCATATCATTAATTTTTATGAATGATCCTCATGCATTTGCAAAGAAATCTTATCACTACTTTAAGAGTAAATAATGTGATTAGTTTGAAATGTATGCTGTCATCTTTAATTAAAATAAGAGCAAGAGGACTCTGAAAAATGTGCATTTTCTTTTTTAGATTCTAATCTTAGTTATGGGAATTCTTCCAAAGGAAAATGAAATGCTGTTAGTTAATTTCCTAATGTTACCACTTAACATAAGAATGACAGTTAGTCTAAACAAAATGTTATAATGTGTTAGTTCTAACCAAATGTATTAATTCATGATATTTCAACTTGGGAACACAATGAAATCTCATTTAGTAGAATCAAAATACACCAGTGTTGCAATATGCGCCTCTTCTAGATAGAAGAAAGACTCTACATAACTTCTTTTCTGACAACTGACCAGCACTTTCCAAGGCATAACCACTGCCTATTGACGGGGATGAAATGGGAAAGGGGCTTTAGTGGTCATATACACTGGGGAAATGCCAGCTTACACAAAGGTTTCCTTTCTGCAAAATTCCTTAGGGTCTTTATAAACTAACATAGACTATGAAACTCTAAAAAAGGGACACAGGTTCCCCAATATTTGGCCATGGAACGCATCATTGCTAAGCATGTTGAAGCACCAGTATTTTCATGGAATACACTTTGGGAAACACTCTTGGTGAACAACAACGGTACTTCCCAAAGGCAGGGTCCCCTGGCCTTTGGAAGCAGGTTCCCCAGCTAAGCACACAAATACACCCCAGCAGGAGGCTCCGTGAAGTCCAGATGACGATACTTCTTAAAGGACCGTGAGAAAAGTCCTCTCACCAGGAGGCTGGGGCAAAGCAAATGCTGGGGGGCAGGTAGCGAGAAGAAGGCACTGTTGACTGGTCTGCAAATTTCCATGGGTGTCCCTCCCTTGACCTAGAAACTGCCTCGAGCCAAGCTGAGCTTCCGATGGCAGCAGAAGAAGAAGTGCAAGTTCACGCTCTAAGAAATATGTCCCTTCCCCTTTGAGGTTCGCAATCAAACAACGACAGTGCCCTCTCCCCTTCACTGTCACCTCCGGCCTCGTGAGCCCTTTCTCACATTCACTGGTGGCTCTGGCACCCGGCTTCCAGTCTTCCTCTCCAGCCCAAGTCCCACCTTCACCCTCTATAACTTCAGGGTACACAGGGAGGCATATCCAGCCTCTCAGTTCCTTCTCTTCTCACCTCCAAAGATCACCTCCACATACCCATTTTGACCCCTAGAACTTGCAGTCACCTGCAACAGTTCAACTCTGGTATTTTAAGTTCCAACAGCCTGTTTTTTGGTCACTAATTTTCTTCACTTGTTACTCTCATTCTTTCAGCACTTACACAGAAAGCAGAGGAGTCAGAGGATTCTGAAGGGTCCATGAGGTCTATCAGGCTCTTCTTGCGGCCCATGTTGGACATCGTGCTCCCTGACTTCAGTCATTCTTTTGCCCAGATCCTGAACTTCTGTGCCTCCTTTTCCTTCCATTTCGCCCACCTGACAAACCCCAACTCCAGATCAACATGGCAGAACACATGTCAGGGAACCACATGGACATGGACGCGGAGCACTGCACATTCACGCTGCCCACGCGTACCCGGGTCTTCGCCCTGCCCAACAACTGTGCTATGGGGTCAACTCATGTTCCCCTCCTATTCCTCACTTCTCTCTCCTTCCATTCCCTCAAACTTGACCTTACTACCTGTCAAAGCATAGCTCCTGCCTACCTCCTCTTCACCTGCTACTCTCCAGATACACCGAACTACGCATTGTTTCCAGAAGACGTCAGAGCCTCTCCTGCCACAGGATGCTGCTGCTGCTTCCTGTGCCAAGTTGAAACATACCTGTCCTTCTACTTAGACACCGCGTCTCAGAGACATAAGTTGGGACCATCAGCCCTCAAACGCCTTAGATGAGTGAGCACAGAGCCATTAAACACTTTTTTTTACAAGGAGCGATTTAAATCTAACGTGATTCAGAAAAGCACATGTCAGACTTTAAAAAGTGTCTTTTCCCCCTGCTTCACGTAGCTAACTTCGAATTACCCTTCAAGATGCCCTGCAAAAGACTCTCCCAGCCCAACCAAGGGCTAGAGGTCAACGCCCTTCTGGAGGGCTGCCCCCAGCAGCCGCACTAACCTCACTCGGGTTGTAATTAAATCCTTAGAGGTTGGGCTGTCTAGCGAAAGTGTGAGCTTCCTGGGGGCAAAGAATGGGTCTTCCATTTATATCTACATCTGTGTGTCGAGGTCCCAGACCGCCCCCATGGAGAATGATCTGCTAGGAGGAACCACAGGCCTCAACACATTACTGCCCTCACAGCTATGATTCATTACAACGAAAGGCTACAAAGCACCATCAGGCAGGGGAGAAAAGGACACGGGGCCAAATCCAAGGGAAGCCAGGCGCAAGCCTCCAAGAGCCCACTCCCAGCGAAGCCAGATGCAACATGCTTCAGTCTCGTAGCAATGAGTTTCAGCAACACGTGTGCAATGCTCTCTCCAGGGAGGCTCATGACACCAAGTGGACTTTCTTGGGGGGCGGGTCGCCTGGGCCCTCTCTGCCCAGCACATACCGAAATCCCAGACTCTCCAGAGGAAAGCCGGTGTGCCACCTAAGCCACATTGTTCGTACAGTTTAGGCCCTGTGGGGATGGAGGGAACACTTCTGAAATCCAAATTCCCAGACACCAGCCAAGGACCAACCTTGCAAACAGGTCTTTCAAAGGAGAGCAGGCAGGCCTGCTGCTAACTCTTTTCTGCAACGATCCGGGACACCTGGTACGTGAGCATGGCACCGAGTAGATGCAAGAAGGATGAAGGAATGAATGGCAGGCATCTAGATGGACAAGTTGCCTACGTCATGCCATGGCTTTTCACAATCATCCTATATCATAAGCGTTATGATTCTAATTGTCCACAGCAAGAAACTGGCTCCTTGAGGTTAATCGGCACGTGCAGAGTCACAGCCAGCAAGACTGCAAGGCCAGGTAGGGTTCAATCTTATAGCTGCCTGACCCAGAGCTCGTGCCTTCTGCACTTGGCCCCGACTGCCCACTCAGTGTGGATTACATAAACCACATGGCTAGACAAACACACACGCAAGTAAGCCACCGAACTCACAAGACACATCTCGAACATCTTTCCAAAGGTTCTCAAGAGGCAGCCGGGCAGCACTTGAATCCTCTTCTGCTTCCCGTCCCTTCTCCAGAGGCAGCTCCTCCACAGGCTGATGGCTAAGTCCCCGGCTACAGGGCCACTCAGAACCGGGGGACCCGCCCAACACACATCAGAGCTCCGTGGCCAGAAGCCCACCAAAGGATGGCGCCGGGCCCTGGCCCCGAAGCACCAGAGTCCTCAGGCCCTCGAGGAACATGCACCTCTGCCAGTCTTTTCTTCCCCAAACATTCTGACTGTGCCCTCCCGCGTGGTCCCCACTGGCAGGGTCACCCAGAGTCTGCCACAGGGGCCCCTCCTCACGCACCCATTCATCTCCTGAGCTGGCAGGGGTTTTGTGTGTGTTTAGGAAAAATCCTCCCAAACACTGTGAAGCAACCTGTACATATCCAGTTCAAGCTCAAGTCCTTTGCCTTGTATCCAGCGCCTGCTCTGGCCAATGCGCAAGCCCAGTCCAGTTGCCATTCTGGAAGCGTGGGTCCCTAAGGAGAGCTTCAAAAGCGAATGTTCCCTGGCTCCCCTCGCCCACGACTGACGAGGGACTGTCTTCTATTGATGCAAAGTTGAAAGGACTTAGAGGAATCCATATCAACAATAACAACTGTAGCAGCTGACATTTATTAAGCACTTACTGCATGCACCAGGCACCATGCTAAGCGCCAAACATGCATCCTTTCACTTACTCCTCTTACTAGTCCCACATTGCTGAGAAATCATTTCAGGGGGTCTGGGTCTTTTCAAAAGTATGCTAACCTTTTTACTGCATTTTGAGTGATCTGACCATTTTCAAGGAAGTGTTTCTATATGCAAACGAGGACACAATGCACGCCTATTTTTGTGGACTCCTGGGTGTTTCTTTTTTTAATGCAAACTTTAGACTGGTCCATTTTTCACTACCAGTCTTTAACTCCTAATCCAATGTTAAAACTGCTTCTTGTTTTACGTTTTTTAATTATAGTTGATTTACAGCATTGTGCCAATTTCTGCTGTACAGCAAAGTGACTCAGATATATCTCAGCTATACATACCTACATACACACACACTCTTGTTTTATATTCTTCGCCATCATGGTCTCTACCCGCTCCTGGGTGTTTAGTAGTTTTGTATCATTCTTTGTAGACGGTTAAAATGCTCCATAAATCTCTGCCTAACTAGCTTGGTAGTACAGCGACAGGGCACTATGAGTGAGGGACAAGTGTGATTTGTGTGAACAAGCTCAGGCTTTGGAATCAGACGACCCAGTGTGACACTGGCACTTGACATCCTCGAACCTCAGTGCCCTCTAATCAGAAGCGAGAGAATCACACCTCTCTCAAAAGGTTGCCAGGAGGATCGGATGAGGTCATGCCTGCAAAAGTGCTCTGAGGCTGGCGATCACTCCCCCTGGGAAGGGAGGCTACTTATTGAAATCCCGGCCAGAGGGTTCTGAGGCCTGGGGAGACAGGACCCCGGCCCAGTCTGTGCGGCTGTTCCACTGCAGTGTGTGTCTGTAGAATGTGAGAGTATGAGGTGCGTTCTGGTAGCCATGCACTTGGGGCTCTGTGGAGGGCGCTATTCTCATGAAAATGGCTGATGGGCTGGAGTCGCAGACCTCTTTGAACCCACTGTGGGCCTGCTGTGACCAGACTATTCTGTCCTTAGGGCAGAAAGAGCCCTTGGTTGGGAGGGAGGGACAGACGGGCCAAATCCTGCTGTCCTGCTTCTGCAGCTGGCCTTCAACTCGCCCGCGACCTGCTTCTCGAAGGCAGTTCGGACTGTGGTTAAGAACGTGGGTTTGGGGTGTTCCCTTGCGGAGCAGCAGGTTAAGGATCCAGCTTTGTCACTGCAGTGGCTTGGGTCACTGCTGTGGCACGGGTTTGATCTCTGGCCTGTGAACTTCCACATGCAGTGGGTAAACGCCCCAAAAAATACGTTTCCGTCTTCCTCGTGGTCAACCTCCCAACGTACATCTCCAGCAAGTCATGCGGCTGAAACCCAGACTTCTATATGCACTGATCTACTCTGATTCCAGGTATCTCCAACTCAACCCCAGTTTAAAGTGGAATTATCCACCCACCTCACTCACTGCTCTCCATCTAGTGCCCCCAGTAACTGACGTCACTCCACTTCTCCGATCAAGAGTCCCGGGAGTCAGCCTTGACTCCTCCGTAACCCTTGTTCCCCACGCCCCGCCAGGTCAGCCCAAGCCCTAGCTGCCTCTCAGGTCTGCCCACCCGGCCCTCCACAGCCAGGTCCAGAAAACCATCGGCTTCTGCCCAGGCTCCCCGCCTGCTTGCACATGGATCTCCCTGCTTCTATCTTGCCCTTCCTTCAAATCTGCACTTCGTTCACTCCGACCTTACGTCCTGTACACAAACCACCTGGTCCCGGTCCGCATCTCCTGGGCTCCACCTTTGTCCCTTACAGTCTATGTCGACAGAGCAGCCGGGGACCAGGGCAGTGGGCAGCCGGCAGATTAGCCCTGTCGAACCATCGTGCCTCCAACGGCTCCCCATCTCACTCAGCGGGAAAGCACAACGCCTTACACAGACCAAGACTTTCCATATCTGTGTCCCTACTGTCCCAGGGATTTGGGTGCCCACCTCTCTCCCCTGCCCACCCGCCGCTCCAGCCACATCAGCCGCATCGATCTTGTCTGTCACCAGACATCCCAACTCTCCTTCCTCCTCAGGGCTCACGCACCTCGCTCTTCTCTGCCCGGAACACTCCTCCCCTGGCGCATGAAGCTGTCACTTGCACCTTCGGTGGCAGTCTCCCCGATCCTCCATCTGTGTGAGTTGGCACCCTTCCCCCCCAGACCACTGCGGCTCTTCATACCACCCATCACCAGCTGACATGCTCTTTGTTGAGCTGTTGGTTTCTTTACTAGTTCCCTGCATCCCACCAGAGGGTCCATCCCACAAGGGCAGGGATTTTTTTTTTTTTGCAGGGGAAGTGGGGGGGGTCTGGTTTTTTCCCGACTCATCTCCAGAACCCAGGACGATGCCTACAATGTAGTACCTGCTCAATAATTACTTGTGGAATAAAGAGCAACCACAGTGACATTTTCAAAATGGAAATGCAAACTGGATCATGTCACTCCAGGCTTCAAATCTTTTTTTTTTTTCTTTTTAGGGCCACACGTGTGGCACATGGAAGTTCCCAGGCTAGGGGTCCAGTGGGAGCTACACCTGCCAGCCTATACCCCAGCTATAGCAATGTGCTGGATCCAAGCCGCATCTGTGACCTACACCACAGTTGACAGCAACGCCAGATCCTTAACCCCCTGAGAGAGGCCAGGGATGGAACTCACATCCTCATGGATACTAGTCGAGTTCGAGTTCGTTACTACTGAGCCACAATGGGAACTCCAGCCTTCTTAATGACTTCCCATTGCAGGAGACAAGGTTCAAACCCAGCCTTGTCTCTTCCACCCTCCACCCTGTCTCTTGGCTCCAGCCCTGCTAGGAAGGAGCTCAGTTTCCTACCATGCTCTTGTTACTCCCGCTGATGGACCTTCACACCCACTGAGCCCTCCCCCTACAATGCTCTCCTCTCCTCTCATCCTGAACTGACCCCTCGCCCTCCGCGCCCTTCCCACTCCAGCTGCAACGTCGCTTGACTTGGGGGAGTCTCCCTGGAATCCCTAGACTAGGACAGGTCTCTCCATTTTGCCCCCCTCCTTCGCAGCCCTTTCCCACTTCCCTTATGAATGTAATTATATTTAGCTCTTCGATGATCTGCTTCCCTCAACTAACAATGAAGACGGAGACCACGTCTATTGTAGTCAGTACCCTGGTGCTTAGTCAGCACACAGTAGGTCCACAGAAAACATTTAACAAGCTGCTAAAAGTTACCTCCTGATAATGCAAGTTCGAATCCTATTAACTTCTGAAATGCAAGGACCTGGGTTTTAGCGACCCTGGGACTGACACATTGATGAGACTGGGGACCAGAAAAAGAGGTCCCCGGAGCTCAGGCCGAATTAAGACTTTGTGGGGCTCGAGGACGTAAGGTACTGGCTCTGCCCAAGGAGCCCACGCAGGCTGAGCGAGACCACCTCTTGCCTCCCGAGAGATCTAAATCGGTGCCAGAAATACCAGCTCTTTATAAGCGCATCTGTCACCTGAATATGAAGACAGATTTCCCCCACCGAGTTTCCCCCACCGAGTTTCCCCCACCGAGTTTCCCCCACCGAGTTCCGATAAACGTGTTTCACCACAGTTTTTCCTAAGCTGCGAGCAATGACTGAGATGTTTATTGTCAATATTGTTGTTGTCAAGTGAGAAAATAGCCCAGATAATCAGCTATAGGTTCTGCAGATAAAAATGACAGCCAACAGAAAGAGAAGGATAAAAATACCGCCGCACAAAAACATCATAAATGGCATCGCAGACAATAAAAATAGACAAAGGTGTAAAGCGCCGGAGAATAACAAAGTACTCTCTCCAAGAAAACTTTAATTAAGTCCATGATTCTTCAACATCTGCCGCTAAATCATCCAGCTCTCTAATTCTTAACAGTTTGGGCAAAGAAGTGGTTTTTGGCTTTGGAGTATGGTATGAGAGCACCAGTCTGCCTGGGTTCAACCCCTGGCTTGGTCATTTTGAAGCCATGTCACCTTGGGCAAGTGTCGTTACCTCCTCCTCCTCCTCCTCCTCCTCCTCGCCTGTAGAATGGAATAAAGATAATACTTCCTTTATAGGTTTCATGAGGATGAAATGCATTAGTATATGAAAAGAACAGACTAAGCACTCTTTAAATCAAATGTTCTTGGTGGTAGTGGCTGTTGTCATCACCCGCATACAATGAGCTAAAAGATAAAGAGATACTGGCAAAAGTGGAAGTCCTGGTAGACATCTTTTAACAAAAAGAAGAATGTCTGGGCATGTGGAGAGTCATCTAAGGCCATTCAAAATGAAAATGCTGTAACAACACACTGTTAAAAATAGGCCTCGGCAATGCAAACACTACGTTCCCTCTAAATTTGATAAGCGGGATAAACAGTACAAGGAACCTACGAGATTAACAGGCCAGTGGGAGGAGTTCCTGTTGTGGCTCAGCAGGTTTAGAACCCAACTAGTATCCATAAAGATGTGCATTCAATCCCTGGCCTCGCTCAGTGGGTTAAGGATCCCGCGTTGCCACACGCTGCAGCATAGGTCGCAGATGCGCCTCAGCTCCAGGGTTGCCATGGCTGTGACTCCAATTCGACCCTTGGCCCAGGAACGTCCATGTGCAGCACATGCACCCATTTAAAAAATTAAAAAAAAAAAAAGGCCAATGGGAAACTTCTTGCCTCAGAGAAGCATGCTATGGAGATTATGAAAAGGGAACCAGGGGCCTCTAAGCACACATGGTTGGAGATTTATTTGCTAAGCTGGGTTGCCGATTCCCTGTTACTCAGGCCCAAGTTAATAGGCCCAGTAGTTTGGAAGAGCTGCCACAGTCCAGACAAAAACCCAGGAGACAAGAAGCTGCGGTCCTCTGACCCACTGCCGGAGACCCTCCCCTTGCGGGAGGGCCAGTCTGCTTCCGCATCTGGTGAGAACAAAGCCTTAGGCCTGTACCACCTCCTGTCCCGATGACCCTCAAAGCAGACCACCTCTCTCCAGTACCCACGGCCCTGCTCCTCAGGCAGCTCCTCCCGGGTGTGGACTCCCATCCTCAAGCTCCAAAAACCTCTTTCTTTTTTTTTGGCCACAGCCACAGCGTGTGGAAGTTCCCAGGCCAGGGATGGACCCCGCACCACAGCAGCAACCCAAGCCACAGCAGTGACAATGCTGGATCTTTAACATCTAGGCCACCAGGGAATTCCAGAGGCTTCCTCCTAAAGCCAGCCAGATCCTATCACCTCCCACCCCCACTCCCTTTGGAAAGGCCTTCAATGGGTCCCCAAATCCATACGGAAAAAAAATTCCACACACCTTAGCAGAGCATTTAAAGCCTCCTATAGCAACAATCCTCGAGACAAATGATGATGAAGACACATCCACTCAAAATATGTGGGATGCCGCAAAAGCAGTGCTCAGAGGGACATTCATAGCAGTACAGACCTTCCTCAAAAAAGAAGAAAAATCTCAAATCGACAACTTAACCCAACACCTAAATGAATTAGAAAAAGAAAAACAGGAGTTCCCGTTGTGACTCAGAGGTTAACGAATCCGACTAGGAACCATGAGGTTGCAGGTTCGATCCCTGGCCTCGCTCAGTGGGTTAAGGATCTGGCATTGCCGTGAGCTGTGGTGTAGGTTGCAGGCGCAGCTCAGTCCCTGCGTTGCTGTGGCTCTGGCGTAGGTTGGCGGCTACAGCTCCGATTCAACCCCTAGCCTGGGAACCTCCATATGCTGTGGGAGCAGCCCTAGAAAAGGCAAAAAGACCAAAAAAAAAAAAAAAAAAGGAAGAAAGAAAAAGAAGAACAAACAAAACCTAAAGTCAGCAGAAGGAAGGAAATCATAAAGATCAAAGAGGAAACCAATAAACTAGAGATTCAAAACACAACAGAAAAAAAAAATCAATAAAACCAAGAGCTAGTTCTTTGAAAAGGTAAACAAAATTGACAAATCTCTGGCTAGACTCACCAAGAAGAAGAGAGAAAAAAAAAACCCAAATAAACAAAATCAGAAATGAAAAAGGAGAAGTCACAATGGATAGTACACAAATACAAAAAACCATGAGAGAATACAATGAACAACTGTATGCCAACAAATTTGACAACCTGGAAGAAATGGACAACTTTGTAGAGACTTTCGGCCTGCCAAAACTGAATCAAGAAAAAATAGATCAACTGAACAGACCGATCACTAGAAATGAAATTGAATATGTCATAAAAACACTCCCTACAAATAAAAGTCCAGGACCAGATGGCTTCACAGGCGAATTCTACCAAACATACAAAGAGGAACCTATACCCATCCTCCTTGAACTTTTTCAAAAAGTTAAAGAAGAAGGAACACTCCCAAAGACATTCTGTGACACCACCATCACCCTCATTCCAAAAGCAGACAAAGATACCACCAAAAAAGAAAACTATCCGCCAATATCTTTGATGAATATAGATGCAAAAATTCTCAACAAAATTTTAGCCGACCGAGTCCAACCACATATAAAAAAGATCATACACCACGACCAGGTGGGATTCATCCCAGGTTGACAAGGATGGTTCAACATATGCAAATCAATCAACATCACACACCGCATTAACAAAAGAAAAGTCAAAAACCACGTGGTCATCTCAATAGATGCAGAGAAAGCATTTGACAAAGTCCAACATCCTCGAACTTTTTTATCTCGGGATCTGAAAAATAACTGACAGACAGGAGTTCCCGTCGTGGCGCAGTGGTTAACGAATCCGACTAGGAACCATGAGGTTGCAGGTTCGGTCCCTGCCCTTGCTCAGTGGGTTAAGGGTCCGGCATTGCCGTGAGCTGTGGTTCAGGTCGCAGACGCGGCTCGGATCCCGAGTTGCTGTGGCTCTGGTGTAGACTGGTGGCTACAGCTCCGATTCAACCCCTAGCCTGGGAACCTCCATATGCCACGGGAGCGGCCCAAGAAATAGCAAAAAAAAAAAAAAAAAAAAAAAAAAAAAAAAAAACTGACAGACAGCAGAAAAAAGGGGGGAGGCAATTTCTCAAAAATTGGTCATCACTAAGTAGCCCAAAAAGCTTTTATTTATAGGGCTGTCTGCCAAATGTTATCATGTTAGAAATAAAACTGAAAATTTGTTTAAAATTCAGGTATTCATATATTTTAAACTAGCGACAATAAACCTATTATGTGCTAATATTAATAACAGAATTAACCGGTAACGCTAGTTTCATACTTCTATGAAAAAAACCACACTTTATAGAAAACAACCATATTTTCCAAACAGCCAAAGATGCAGGTGAAAGCAGCACTGTTTTGTATTTTTGCAAATCTCTCCAATGACAGGACAGCTGGCTTTTTCATGTCTTGTTTCTGCATTTGATTTGCCATAATAGGTTGTTTTAGGTGAGGCGTGTGAAAAAAACTCATCTCACACACAGGTGGAGAAGGTAAGCCTTTGCAGACCCCCTCAAAGGTGGGGACACACGGGAGTTGCTGGACCACACTTAAGAAATAACTCGGTGAACTGCTTCCTAGGGATGGACGTCTGGGAATTGGAGTCAGGAAGGGATTATAAAAAGGCACCAGGAACCTTGGGGGAGTGACGGATGCGCTCCTTATCTAGATGGCGGTGATGCCTTTGCGGACATATGAAACACATGCTGTTTGATGTGTGTCAATTATACCGCATTGAAGCGGTGAAAAAATAGGAAAAGCGGGGAAAGAAACACAAATACTGCTCATAAGGGCTGCCACCTTCCTTCCATCCCCCCGCCCCACCCCTGGCACGCATCACTGACAGCGACCCCCCCCCCACCAGCATCTCTGCTTCTTTCCTCTCCCCCCTTCCTCACCCTGAAATGCCTTCCTGACCGATGCTCTCTGCCTCCCTCCCTTCTCCCACTAGAAAACGTCTTCAAAATCCACATTAAGGAGTTCCCATCATGGCATAGCAGAAACGAATCTGACTAGGATCCATGAGGACACAGGTTCGATCCCTGGCCTCGCTGAGTGGGTTAAGGATCCGGCATTGCTGTGAGCTCTGGGGTAGGTATAGACCGGCAGCTGCAGCTCTGATTTGATCCCTAGCCTGGAACCTCCATATGCCTTGGATCCGGTCCTAAAAAAGCAAAAAAAAAAAAAAAATCCACATCAAATGTCACCAGCCCAAGAAGCTTTCCTAGATCCTAACACCAACCATCTTGGGAGAAAATTAAGCTACAGTCTCAACTTCCATGGGTCAGGAAAGATCAGGGGAGAGCCGCTCGGGGCCATATCCCCATCTCCCTTTCCCCAGACTGGCTCATCTCCTCTCCATCTTCTTTGAATCAGGAAGAGACACCCAAAAAAGGGATCAGAGAAGGCTATAAGCAGACGAAGGTTGCCCACGACAAGCGGCCTCATTGACAGGGCCTGTGAGGAAGATCCATCCCCATTTCTAGGCGGCGCCACTTGATACAGAGGAAGTGTATCCTCAGGGAAGTCCCTGGGGCCAGGGCCACACTCGGCCACCTATGATCCTTACTTACAATAAAGTATCTGTGCTGCGAGTGACACAGGACTTCCTCAGTAAGACGCCGCCTCTCAGTCCGCAAAAGGCATCTAAGTGTGACCACCTGTCCGCATTGTCCCAAGTCCTATTCACCGTGTCCTAGTTTCCCAAGGCTGCCATCACAAAATGCCACCCATCAGGTGGCTTAAAACAACACAAATGTACACTGTCATGGTTCTGGAGACTGGCGGCATCAGTAGGGCCATGCTTCCTCCAAAGGCTCCGTTAGCTTCTACTGGTTGCCAGCGATCCTTGGCTTCTGGCCTCTGCCTCCGTCTTCACAAGGCCTATGTCTCCACAAGTCTCCAAATCTCTTGCTCTAAGGACATGCGCCACTGAACTGAGGGCTCCTGCACTCTGTATCAGCTCATCTTAACTTGCAATTTGCAAAGATGCTATTTCCACATAAAGTCACATTCGGGGGTTCTGTGTAGACAGGAATTGGAGGCGGGGTACAGGGAGGGGGCGGGGATCGAGCCAGTACCCAGAGCGTGGGTGAAAGTGCCTGGTGCGTAGTAGGTACGACGTGAACGTGAACGTGAACCTCTCCCTCACGTGAGCATCCCCCCTCCCTTCTGCAAATGCAGGAGGAGCAGAGGGCGAGCTTCTCAGAGGGAGGCGCCGGGCTTGGGGGACGCTTTCTACTTACGCATTTACCAGACGTGAGAGGCCAGCAGGGAAATGACAGGCAGCGACAGGCAACGCCTGTTGTCCTCCTCAGCCCCCCCTGCCTTCCGGATGCAACTCAGCTCTGTTCCGTTCCCTGAACCCCCACCCCCAAGGTCCCACAGAGAACACACACCTGCCGATTCACAGGGAACCTTCACACGCTATCCAGGAATCGCCTCCTTACATTAGGGACTATAATTTAATGCTACAGTTTCTCAGTGAGGGGGATAGAATTTCCCAGGGAGAGAATATGTTTGGTGGATGCAGCCTACACAATAAACCCAACGGGCTGGCTTTTTTTCAAAGGGATACAAGGGAAAGAATGGCTCTGAATCTAATTACCCTAAAAATGCCTTCCCAGATCAGCTCTGATCCAGAACGCTGCTGTATCGCTGGGCTTTTTAATGTCAGCGGCCACTAGTTAAAAGACACCATGAAATACAACGGTAAAGCATCACCAGGGCTTTGCGGAAAAACAGAAACCAAAAAATATGACATGTCTGTCTTTAATACTGAGAGGCCAGGAATGTTCAATACAACCCACATTTGGGGACCTGCACTGAGCCGTGGGCTGGAATGAGTGTGGCCCTGATGTCACTTTTCCTTGTCAGGGCATCACGGGCCTCGCAGGCTCCCGGAGGCTTGGGTGCCTGGGGAGCATTTCGACATTTACGGTGGCACATCCAATAGGGTCCTGACGCCCCCCTGCTCAAAACACAGGCATCTCTCCGACAAAGAGGTGGCCCACCTTCAGTCCTGCTGTGATTCGCTTTTGTCCCAAATACCAAACCTTAAGTACAATTTTGAGTTACTCAAAACATCATTACTTCTGAAAGGCAACCTAGACTTAGTCTCCCGCCAAGTCAAAATGGCTTTGACGTTTTCTGCTGTCAGTCTCGGTGATTTGGCGACATATTTACAAAACCCTATTGTTTCCCTTGAGGCTTCTTTTTCTCTGCTTTTCCTCAAGCCTTCCCTCTTCCTTCTCTTCTTGCAGGATGTCTGCACTGCCATCTTCAAATTGCGAGACTTCACGCATCAGCACTCTGCACCTTTGCAAAGGTTGTACATGTTGAGACCTGCCTACGTCAAGCATACCGTCACATAGAAAATTAAAGATTTCAAAATTTAAAGTAGAAATGTAGAACTGACATCACGCGGGGGACCACACAGCAGATCCCATGAAGAATATACTTTGTAGACGAGGTCAATATACAAGGACTCTTTCTAAATGCTGAAAACTGTCAAGTGTGGGCACTTTTAAGAGCTACTACTATTATAGCTGGTTCGCATCTTGGTGAAAGAAAAGCATGCTGTAAATTGAACACGGTCTAAGAAGAGCAGCCAAGTATCTGGGTCAAAATCCCCATTCAAGTAATTACATTTTTCCAACCCAATGTTAATTAGCACTTCTTAAAAACGCTGCTGGAGAGTGTTGCTTGATAGAATTACTTGAGCAGGTACACGGCACCAAGTCCAAGAGCGCTGGATCTCCCGTGAATTGGAGATAGCCCCTCAATCAAGGGCGAGCCCCCACAAAAGGAGTCTAGGACAACCCGCTGAGATCCAGAGGAACTTCTTCATGGGTATACGTCCTCTCAACTCTTCTGAGAAGCCCTCACACCAATGCTTATCCAGCACCCAAGTCATCTGTGCATTTCACAGGTAATTACAGGAAGAGGTAATGACTTCCTGTAATTTCACAGGTAATTACTTAGGTAATTAGAGGAAGAAGGGCAAAAGAGGTCTCTTAGAGGGGCACATGCACATACCCCGCATTCTAGAACTCTTACTCACAGGACAGCTCCTCAGCTCCATGCCGTGAACTTCCTTTCTCCTACTTTCCATCAAGTTTTCAAAGTACTGACTAAGGGGCTCCATCTGAACATCCGAAAACCATCAAAGGAGGGGGAGGCGATCAAGTACGGCCACTGTGCCACTAACGCCAAGTCAAAGTGACAGTTACTTGCCTGCCAGGGAAGAGACCCCCCCCCCGCCCCAAAAAAGAAAAAAAAAAGAAAAAAACTCAGAAACATCAGGCCAAGAACTGAGAGAGCAGTCTCCAATGACTTGGTGCAGGATACAAAGCTCCTTGCGCCTCCAAAATGGGTTCTTCATCAGGAATGGTTTGAGTCTCCAATCATTGGTTGATTCTATTCAGCAGAATTTGCTTCCAAACAGCGAGGTAGTGACTGGGACATTTTAGAAAGATACTCAACCTTTGCACATGAGAACTATTTTTGTGGTGTTCCCGCAGTGGTGCAGAGGATTAAGGACTAGCATTGTCTCTGCAGCAATAAGGGTTCCAACCCCAGCCTGGTGCAGTGGGTTAAAGGATCCGGTATGGCCACAACTGCTCAGATTCGATCCCTGGCCCAGGAACTCCCATATGCCATGGGGGCAGCCAAAAAAGGGGGAAAAAAAAAACCTATTTTGCTACCCAAGTGGCAAATTCAGCTTCCACACTGACTTCCTCCCAATGGCTCAGGTCGATCGGTGGGTATTGAAGGCAGTGGCTTGGGGTTGTTCTTATCAAGTAGGGCATCTTCTTTCTTGTTGGATCCCACCCTCGTCCAGCCCATGAGGTAGACGGAGTCCATCTGCAGCGCTTTCCCTGTATTCCATAAACATTTACTGCATGCCAGGCACTTGGTGGTACATACCAGCAACAGAATAAGATAAAATGGCCAACACCTCCAAAGACTAGCCAGCATGTAATAAAAGACCAACTACCCACTGGCTGGTCCGTGCCAGGATACAGTAAGCCTCGGAGATTAAAGAAATCCAAGGAGGGGGAGTTCCCGTTGTGGCTCAGTGGTTAACAAATCTGACTAGGAACCACGAGGTTTAGGGTTCGATCCCTGGCCTTGCTCAGTGGGTTAAGGATCCGGCGTAGCTGTGAGTTGTGGTGTAGGTCACAGATGCAGCTTGGATCCCACGTTGCTGTGGCTGTGGTGTAGGCTGGCAGCTACAGCTCCAATTCGACCCCTAGCCTGGGAACCTCCATATGCCGCAGGGGCGGCCCTAGAAAAAGACAAAAAGACAAAAAAAAAAAAAGAAAGAAAGAAATCCAAGGAGGGGCCCGAACCCTGCTCTGGGCCCAGTGCTGTTGGAGCCTCGTGTTCGTGGCCCAGACCTCTGCTTTTAGGGCCCCCCTTGCACTGCTCCCCCATGGCAATGGTTCATGCCCCAAAACCTTCCTATCTTCTGCCCTATATCCTTTTAACATTCAGCTTTTCTGGGCCCTGTATTTTATAAGGAGTTGAACTCCTAAGAGGACACCGTCAGATAAACCAGGCATTTTTTTGGATGAGATAGAGCCTCCAGAGGGGTGAAAACTGGTTCATGGGAAATGAAACAAAGCAACAAAAAAATCTTACCTATGACAATGGTCCTCCAAAAGCTCCACCCCACCCAACAAAATCTTACTGTTTAATATTCAGTTTCTCCTGTTGGGTTTTCTTGGACACCGACAATGAATTCGTGGATGATATAAAAATCATATGCCAGATGGGTGCTGCAAAACTATAGTTAATACATGGGTGTGCATATGATATCACTCATATGTGGAACCTAAATGTCCATCAACAGATGAATGGATAAAGAAGATGTGGTACATATATATACAACGGAATTATTACTCAGCCATCAGAAAGACTGAAATAATGCCATTTGCAACAACATGGATGGACCTAGAGATTACCATACTAAGTGAAGTCAGGCGGTGCAAGACAAATAGCATCTCACTTATATGCGAAATCTGAAAAGGGGATACAAATGAACTTATGTGCAGAACAGAAACAGACTCACAGACTTTGAAAACTTATGGTTACCAAAGGGGACAGGTGGGGGGTGGGACCAGCACAGGCACACTGAGGTCTATGGAATGACTGGCCAACGGGGACCTGCCGTGTAGCACCAGGAACTCTACGCAATATTCTGTGATCATCTATGTGGGAAAAGAATCTGAAAGAGCATGCATGCGGGTACATGAACAACTGCATCGCTTTGTTGTGCAGCAGAAATGATCACGACAATGTAATTCGACTGCACTTCAGTAAAACTTTAAAAATGAAAAAAAGACAAATGCATATGATATCACTCATACGTGGAATCTAAAACATGACCCAAATGAACCCGCACAAAGAGACTTACAGACAAAGAGAACAGATCTGGGTTGCCAGCGGGGCGGGGGAGGGCGTGGGAGGGACTGGGAGTTGGGGATCAGCAGCTGCAAAGTGTTACCTACAGGAGGGACAAACAACAAGATCCTACTGTACAGTCCAGGGAACTACATTCGATATCCTGTAATAAATCATAATAGAAAAAATATGAAAAAGAATATATATATATATATGTTTAACTGAATCACTGTGCTATACGCTAGAAACTGATACATTGTAAATCTACTTTAATAAAATAAATTTTAGGCGTTCCCGTTGTGGCACAGTGGTTAACGAATCCAACTAGGAACCATGAGGTTGCGGGTTCGATCCCTGCCCTTGCTCAGTGGGTTAACGATCCGGCGTTGCCGTGAGCTGTGGTGTAGGTTGCAGACGCGGCTCGGATCCCGCGTTGCTGTGGCTCTGGCGTAGGCTGGTGGCTACAGCTCCGATTCGACCCCTAGCCTGGGAACCTCCAATATGCCGCGGGAGCGGACCAAGAAATGGCAAAAAGACAAAAATAAATAAATAAATACATTTTTAAAAATACATGGTTGTCACTGGAAGACTTTCTCTGGATTGACGGCTCATCCTAGAAGTTCTAGAGCAAGAGGTGGCCTGGGTGTGCCTAGCACCTGCCGCTGGCTACCGTATGAATGTTATTCGTATTTGATCTTTAGTTTATATTGAATTATTTAATTCTAAAAATGTCATTCAACCCACCATTAATTAGTTCAAATGCAAAGAAAACCTGTGGGCAAGATCTGCATGGGTAGTTAGCAGAGTATCTAGTTAAATTAGAACTTATTTTCCCAGATGAAGCAATAGGTCAAAGTGCTCCACATACCAGAATTTGACAAATTCCCTGAGGCTGGAAAGCACATGGGATCAAATCCACAAGAGAAGAGGGAACGGTAGCTCCAATCGTGCACAGGAGGGTAAAAGCAGATCCAGAGAAACTGCAAGCTCAGGGTGAACTGCAGGAAGCTGGGGGGCCCTGGGGCAACTACCAGGGCGTTGAAGCTAAAAAAGAAGGCCAGGCTATCCTTGGCTCTATGCGCTCCTGTGGGGGCCAGCACACAGGTACAGGCACAGGCACAGGCACAGGCACAGGCACACGCACACACACACACACCAGAAGACAGAGGTCTTTACCCACAGACTAAAACCTGAAAACTAAGGAGTTCCCCTTGTGGCACAGCAGAAACAAATCCAACTAGTATCCATGAGGACACAGGTTCGTTCCCTGGCCTAGCTCGGTGGATTAAGGATCCACCGTTGCCTTGAGCTGTGCTGTAGGTCGCAGCTGCGGCTGGGATCTGGCATTGCTGTGGCTGTGGTGCAGGCCAGCAGCTGCAGCTCTGATTCAGCCTCTAGCCTGGGAACATTCATATGCCATGGGTATGGCCCTAAAAAACAAAAATGAAATAAAATAAAACCTGCAAACTAACCCTAAGGGGAACTCTAGCTCCTGGGCCTGAGGCAGGGGCTGGAGCTAATTTGGAAGTGGTATATATGGAGGGGAAGCTGGAAGGGGGGCTTTACCCAAAATGGAGATTCCCTGAAGACTTCTTTAGCCAGAATAAAGCTCTGCTTATTCTCATTAGGGAGGCGGGGTCCCCAGCCTGAGCACTGGCTCCATGTCCAGACCCCCTGAAATGATGTCTCACTGTGGCTAGAAAGCAATTTTTAAATCCCACAAAGAAGGCTGACAAAACTAGTCACGATGCCCCCTCCCTCGCCTGTGGTTGAGCCAAAGTGGCTTTCCTTCCGCCCTGTCCCCGCTCACCTCCCAGCCCCCCCCCCCACAGCTGCCCTTGGTCTGGAACATCCCTGCGCCCCCAACTGTTTCTGGATCACTCGTCCTCACCTTTCAGGTCTCAGTTCCTCGACCTCCCCCCACTGCTGTGCACTTTCTCACCCGCAGTCGTGTCTGGCACTGGTGAGCCCTCTCGTGACCCCGAGCTCTGTAGGATAGTACCCACCCTTCCTGTCAATGAGTCCCCACGGCCTAGTTCAAGGTCACAGCTCAGTAAAAATACTGACTAGACGGACCTACCATGGGCGGAAGAGAGATCTGGAGCCCATCAGGGCTTCCGACAGTCAATCCACACCCTCCCCGCGTCACCAGGCAGCCGAGAACCTCAGCTACTGGCAGGACCAAAGCTTGGCTTCTGCTTTGCCGCTACCTCTGGTTTTACAGGAATTGGCCTCAATGAACTGGTGCCTCATGAAATTTTTTAACCACAACGGCCAACATCTTTACCAAGAGGTAATAGCAGAAGCACTCATTGCGGCTCGGCAGTTAAGGACCCAACATTGTCTCTGAGGATGCAGGTTCATTCCCTGGCCTGGCTCAGCTGGTTAAGGATCTGGTGTTACCATAAGGTACAGTGTAGGTCCCAGATGCGGCTCGGACCCTGTGTTGCCGTGGCTGTGGGGTAGGCCTCAGCGGCAGTTCCCATTCGGCCCCTAGCCCAGGAACTTCCATATGCTGCAGGTGTGGCTATAAAGATAAAAGTGAAAAAATTAAGCAGAGGTACTAACAACAACGACAAAACTTCCTGACCTAGGAGTGAGCAAATCTGAAGTCTGGTGACTGCCTCTAGGCTTTTGCAGTATTCATTCTTCCTCTAGGCCTCAGTTGATAAAAGAGGAGAAATGTGCCTTATCTTCCAGTTTCCTCCTCCGGCTCTGACCGTCTATGACTTTTAATCCTAATTTATAAATCAAGTTACTCCTGTATGACAGGGTTGGTTTGGTAGTGGGAGGGAGGGGGTCAGTTTTCCTTCTTTAAGACATAAGAAGGAAAGTAAGAGAGAAAGGGAAACAGCTACTGTTGTGGGTAGAATCATGACCCCCCAAAGACATGCGCAAGTCCTAAGCCTCATGCTATGGACCAAATGTTTGGTACGCCCCGCCCCACCCCCATTCATATATTGAAGCCTCAGTCCCTAGTGTGATGGTGTGTGGAGGTGGGGCCTTTGGGAGGTCATCAGGTTTGGATGAGGTCTTGGAACTGGAGTCCCCATGACGGCATTGATGCCCCCCCCCCCGATAAGGAAATGAAGAGATCTGAGCCCACTCTCTCTGCCATGTGAGGCAACAGCAAGCAAATGGCCATCTATGAACCAGGAAGAGGGCGCTTATCAAGAACCTGACCTCAGTGACGCCTTGATCTCAGACGTCCAGCCTCCAGAACCATGAGAAATAAATGTTTGCTGTCTAAGCCACTGGGTCTATGGTATTGTGTGACAGCAGCCTGAACTGATGAAAACACCTCAGGACCAGTGGACTGTGACCTTATTTGGAAACAGTCTTTGCAGGTGGAATCAAAGTAAGATGAGGTCATGGGCGATTAAGGTGCACCGGTATCCAATGAGCAGTACCCTTCAAAGAAGAGGGAAATTTAGACACAGCGCAAGATGGGACTCACACAGACACACTGGGGAGGAAGCCTAGGGAAGGAAGGAGCAAAGGTTGGGACGCTGAGGATCGCCAGCAACATCAGAGGCTAGAAGAGGCAAGCAAGGGAACACGGCCCCGCCAATACCTTGATTTTAGACGTTCGGCCTCCAGAACCATGAGAGAATGAATTTCTGTTATTACTTCGAGCCACAAGGGGAACATAATTTGTTGCAGCTGTCCTAGGAAATGAGCCACCACCTTAAGGAAAGACCAAACACACAAAAGGTCTTCTCATTTTACCTAAGACCTGACATCCCTTGACCATCCTTGGTGGGCAGGTCCCTGGGTCCTCTTACTAAGAGGGCTTCCTGGGACAACTGCTAGTGAAGTGGGGTTCTGGCTACACAGAATGCAAGCATGTGTGCAGGAGTGGACAAGGGGACCGAAAAGAGCCCTGCTTAGAGTCGCCCTGAGATCTTTCTATTCAGAACATTTCGTGCTGCTCACAAAGCACGCAGTAACTCAACCATCTGAAGAGAGTCCAGGAAGCGATGTGCTTATCAACCCCAAATCAGCTATGGAGAGGTATCCAGGATAACACATCCACTGTCTCGGGAAGGGCTTGGGTGAATATATAACATGACCATGGAAGCAAGCAATCACGATCAAGGGCTCCCCTGGATGTCGTAGCTGAGGGAAGAGCGCCCAGACAATCACTGCTCATTAATTCCAGAGTGCCCCACTATCCAACTGTGGCTACCAAATGACAATAGGCCCCGAACGACAAGCAGAACAAAAACATTTCCAATTTATTCTCATTAGTCAAAGGTCTCAAGAGACAAAGAAGTAGGATCGGTGACAGCAAAAATGATGAGGCAACTGCAGTCAGGAGCCCTGGGCTCCATCCATTCCCAGCTTGGTACTTATTGAAGGAGCATGACAGCAGTTGTTCCTCTCACAGTACCTTCTGGTTGGGAAAACACTGAACCACAAACAGCCAGAATGCATTCGGGAATTCTTTTAATTTGTATGTTATTAATAATCAAAGTTAACACATACGGCACTTGCTTTGTACCAGGCACTGTTCCAAGCCCTTTGAGGGAATGTCTAACTTAAGCCTAACAACAACCTCGGGAGATACATGTCATCACTATCTTCATTTTCCAGATAAGTCTAGGACCGAGGCGTAGAGAAATTAAGTAGCATGTCCAGCATCAGCACACATCGCATAGTTTGTGTATTCTCAATGGAGAATCTCAAACCAAGCAGGCAGGTTTCAGAGCCTATGTTTTTAATTTGCCATCACAACAGTAAACACATGCACTGATAACCAGGAGCACAGAGATGAACTATGTCCATCACACGGTATACAGCTAATACTAGCTGTGCCTACCTAATACCTGAAGCATTAATGTCACCCCCACGTCCTCAGGGTCCAGGACTCACAGGTTGGGACTCAGTGCTAGAGATACTTTAGAGCCTAGTCCAGCTCTGCGTCTCTATGGAGGACCCTGGCTGGTCAGTAAAGAACCTCCTAGAAGGAAAATCTGTCAACTTCTCACCTTAGGCAAAGACTCCCCCAGCATTCAGATGGCAGAAGTGTAGGGATACAACTGATTTGACTTGTTAGGTCATCCTCCATGAGTTACCTGCAGGAGACTGCAGCTAACTATGGACTCCCTGACCCACCATTCTGGGGCAGGAACTTGGAAGGTTCTGGACACAGAAAGAAAAGTAGAAACGTTCAATGGCTCTCACTGGCCACAACACAGGGGCCTGGAGTCAGCAGTCTTCTGAAGCAGGTTTTCCCTGCAGATGAAGGTGCCTGGTGGATAGTGAAGGAGTCCTAGTTTCTCTTGCTGCCATAGCATGAGCTCCCGAAGAATGCTGGACCAGACACAGTCTTCAGAGGACTGCCCCTCCTCTCCACTCTTTGGAAAGTGCTTGGGAAAATGATTCAGGGAGTCCCCCTGCTAGTGACCACCTCCTGGTAATGGCTGCTAGGCCAAGGTTATGCAAGCCACAACTGGGCGCTATCCATCAGGATGAGCTCTGGGCAGCAGAGACTTCAACAGGAGCAAAGAAATCACCTGAAATTGGGCTTTGGAGACCTGCTGTGCTTGGTGGTGAAGGTGTTACCCGGGCTCTGGGCGCTGACTGAACTTGCTGCTGAGCTCCAGACCCAAGAAGCTAACTGCCTACCTGACGTCTTCCACCCGTAGGGACAGATCTGCGTTTTGGGAGGCTTGAAGCTGGTACAATCCAAGAGACTCTTCTTAGAAACAGAATATGAAAGTATGGATACAAAATTAGCCATATGGCCTTGTAAGGGGCCCTCAAGTCAAGGGCCCCGAAGTTAAAACTTCTTTGGATTCGTGATAAATCCAGCTCTGCCCACAAGTATCTTCAAGGTCTTATGGGGCCAAGAGAGCTCACCATCTCTCCACTCTTGTCACATTCTGTGGCGGGGGTGGGGAGCAGACTCTAAGGTGGCCTCCACTAAGCCCAGGCTCCAGGGCTCATGCCCTCATACAATCCCCCCTCTCTGGAGCGGAGCTGAAATCTGTGATGTGCTTCTAGTCAACAGGACACAGCAAGATGGGCGTTCCAGCCAGGGCGAGGTAACCCTGCACACACAGTCATGCACGTCCTATCACCTTCGCAAAGACACTCTGAGGAGGCGGCCACGTTGGGCAGGCTCACGTGGCAAGGAACTGAGGGTGTTCTCCGTCCAACAGCCAGCAAGAAGCTGAGGCCCTCAAGCCGACGGCCCACAGACCCATGTTCGTGGGTTTCCAGCTTCACTGTGCCTAAGAATAACCAAGTGGCCTTATCAGAAATCAGGGCCACCCCTAGAGGGTCTTCGCAACACCAGCGGAGGTGAGCGAGGGACGGAAAGCTCTGAATCATTTTTCACTAAGTGGTGATTCAGATGCTACACTTGCTAAACAAGGGAGCCTGACGCCTGTTCATTTTCCTGCCTGGAGCCCTTCTCATTTGCTGCCCTTCTCCATTCTCACTGCCATCTGCTTAGTGTACCTCGTCTTCTCTCACCTGCACTAATGGAATATTCTCTTTCAAAATAACCCCCCCACACAATGATCCTAAAACGGACATGGGATCACATCACTCCCTTTCCTCCAAAAGCTTCAGTGACCAAACAAAGATTAACAAGGTCATTCATACACAGAACTACAACCTTCCCAAACAGCACACAAAAGAAGAATGATTAGGCGAAATACATCCACACGTGCACGTGACTGGACAGCACGGAGTCATGACAACCGACATCGGTGTCGTAAGGATATTTGAATCACATCAAAAATGTTCACAACAGGATAGGTGGAAAAAGTGTCAGAAGCATCTGTACACATGTATGATCTGCATCAAATAGATTAAACACGGGAAAGAAATTCACCAAACACTTGAGCGGATTTTCCCTTGGGTGACGTATGCTATCTTCTTTACATGGAGTTTCTATACTTTCCAGGTTTCCTACAATGAACACATGACAGCAAAAAAAAAATCTTTAAACAATAACTAGGACTCCTCCATGTCAGGTATACGCTGCCAAACCTGGCAGTCACGGCCATCCACGACCCTTCCTCCTGTATTCAGCCTCATCTCCAAAGACAACCACCCTCCAAGCGCAACGAACAAGGTGCGTGCGCTTCCTCAGCCACACACCCAGTCTTTGCTCACGTGGTTGTCACCACCTGGATTGGGGTCGTTCTCCTGTCGTCTCCACCTTCAGATCTCTTACTCAACTTCCCAGCATCAGGTCAAAAGCCACCTCCTCCAGGAAGCGCTCCATCCTTTATCACTCGATCACTTTCCCTTGCAGTCACATAGCAGATGTCCTGCCTCACCACCTCGCGGGAGCAAGCACTGGGAAGGCACAGGTCACAATCAACCTCCAACTCCCCACGTGGCCCAAAGGCTTGGACATCACAGACTCTCAATGAAACGAGTGTGGAAATGAAACATACAGTGCATCTATACCAAGGAAATCATTACATCTTTAGGAAAGTGGCTGAGTATGGTTTGGGTCCAATGGAATGGAATTCGAGAACAAGAGCCCTCAAACAATGTCCTGGCCACACTATCTCTCCCCATCTTCATGAGGAACAAATCAAAAATCAAAAGCGAGACAGGGAAGTTCCTGTTGTGGAGCAGCGGAAATGAATCCGACTAGGAACCATGAGGTTGTGGGTTCGATCCCTGGCCCCGCTCAGTGAGTTAAGGATCCCACATTGCTGTGGCTGTGGCGTAGGCCGGCAGTTGTAGCTCCGATTCCACCCCTAACCGGGGAACCTCCAGATGCCGCCGGTGCAGCCCTAAAAAGACAAAAGACATGGAGTTCCCGTCGTGGCGCAGTGGTTAACGAATCCGACTAGGAACCATGAGGTTGCGGGTTCGGTCCCTGCCCTTGCTCAGTGGGTTAACGATCTGGCGTTGCCGTGAGCTGTGGTGTAGGTTGCAGACGCGGCTCGGATCCCGCGTTGCTGTGCCTCTGGCGTAGGCCGGTGGCTACAGCTCCGATTCAACCCCTGGCCTGGGAACCTCCATATGCCCCGGGAGCGGCCCAAGAAATAGCAACAACAACAACAAAAGACAAAAAGACAAAAAAAAAAAAAAAAAAAAAAAAAAGACAAAAGACAAAAAAATAAATAAAAAATAGAAAAAATAAAAGCGAGACAAGGTACACAGCAGTCCACAAGCCGACACCTCTGAGCTTTATGCGCTGCAATAAATGAAGGTGAGGACAAAGTGCTAGGTCCTTAAGCTGCTGCTTTATGTCAAATTGAAGTGAGGAGGCACCAGCTAAGTGAGCCATCCAAGGAAAACAAGACCCAGACAGACGCTGTTGGAAAAATCTCAGAGCAAAATAGACCAGTCCAGGGAAAGGAAGAAGATAGGAAGGAAAGTGGCCTTTCCTGAGTATCTACCACACGCCAGGCATGTGCTGAAGGTGGCAGTTTCAGTCCCCGAGATAGCCCTGCAAGAGAGGAACCGTCATTTCCATTTCACGGATGAGCCACCAACATCACACAGCCAGTAAGCGGTAGGACTCAAACCCAGGTCCTCCTGATGGAGCCCCAAGCTCTATGCATTAGATCTGACCACAACGGGGTCCCACCTTCCACCACTCACGCAGCTATAGTTCCTCCAAACTGCCGCCAGAGAGCTCTTCCTAAAACCCGAGCGGAACATCTACTTCCCCATATACAACTCTCCACCAATTCTCTGTGATCTAAGAGAAAACGCCCAAGCTCCCTCGATGACACATGCACTCCTCTCTAATCTGACCCGCAACTTATCCCCACCCACGTCTTCCCAAACTCATCATCTTCTTTTGTGATTCTGCACCTTGGGAAGTGGTATTCCCTTTGCATTTCAATTTGGAAAACTTCTATTCATCCACCAAGACGCATGTGTCAAATATCACCTCCTCCAAGAAGGCTCCCTTGAGCAATTATCCTTTATAAATAACACTTCCTTCCTCTGCTACTCCTCTACTGCACAGCACATAACTCAACCTGCCAAAGTATAGGGGCAACCCACCTTACTGGACTGAGCTCCTGGAGGATAAATAATCTCTATACACCCTCTACTTGGCATAGTAGCTGGCATATAATATTTTACAGTATTAGATAATATGTTATCATATATAACTATATCATTTTAATATATACACATTTATAATATTTATATATTTATTTTCCCATAAGCAAAATAATAAGCATTTTGCTTATGAGAAAATGGCATGTTTCATCTAAATGTTAAGAGAAAATATAGTCTAATTGCAGAGAAGATGATAAGCAAAAGTCAGGTCAGCAATTACATTCACACACATGCACGCGCGCACACGTGTCAAACAAATATGTCAACATCCCATTAACAACAGCAGAGCAGACGCTCAGGCACCGTCAATCACCTCAACTCGCGCTGGCCGACTTTCTATTACCGATATCTGAGATATGAATGCTGGTGTGTGACACCTTAAGAATGAGGACATCTCACTCAGGGACATGGTAACATCTGTGTCCCAGATACGTTACATCCAACAAAGGGATTATACCAAATGCATGGCCAGGTCTCAAAACCTCAACTGGCTCCGACCTCTCATGAGTGATATGTAATGATAAACCCTCTGATCATCAGTGCCTCTGATGTCTCAGCTGGCAATCTCAGAGCACCTAAGGGATATCTGCTCTGATCAGCCACACACTTGAAGATAAACGGGGCATCCTTCATCAGCCCACAAAATCAGACCAACTCCACTTAGCAAGACTGACGAATAATGTTATAATACACAAGCCGTAACCTGCTTTAAAAAAAAAAAGAGGTGAGGAGTTTCTGCTGTGGCTCAGCAGGTTAAAAACCCGACAAGTATCCGTGAGGATGCAGGTTTAACCCCTGACCTCGCTCAGTGCTCAGGGATCCAGCATTGCTGTGAGCTGCTGTGTGGGCTGCCAATGCGGCTCGGATCCCGAGTTGCTGTGGCTGTGGCGCAGGCCGGCAACTACGGCTCCAATTCAGGGCGACCCTTAGCCCAGGAACTTCCATATGCCGCGGGTGCGACCTTAAAAGAAAAAAAAAGGGGGGGTGGTGTCCTCTCAAACAATAAAGTGCAAATGCTTATGGAATAATAATCTGCAAACGATAATGCAACTTTACCAGAATATAAACTGCAAATATCTGTCCTTTCAAAACCCATCCACTTACACTTACAGCGAAGACACCATCCTTCACAAATATTAGAGTGTGGAGTTGCAAATGAAAACCAGGATACTATTTCACGCTCAAATGAATAAACGCGAGAGCAGTCTGCAGCTGCATGGAGCTCCAGGTGGGACCACTCATAAACGGAACTATTCTTCATGGAAGTTTCACACTTAATAGGCAAAATGCCAAGTCTCTAAAGCCAGATGATGTTGTGTGAACAAACTTCTGCAAGTTCAATCAATATAGCCATCTAATCAAGGTTCAGTAAGATGCAGGTATTGGCACCCTACACTTATGATGGGGGTATGAGCTCAAATTCCAAAAATTCAGTCACTTGCTGCCTAGAGGCTGCAGAAAGTCAATTTCAAAATATCCTCAGTAGTTTAAAAGACTGACTCTTTTTATGGTACAATAAAAAGGGAACAGTTTTCGCCATAATAAATAACATTTTTACTTCCCCACTTCGTGTACTGCAGCAAGTGTTTATTAATATAAACGTTGAGAGGAAGAAAGTGAGCTACAAAAGCATAAATATAGTAAGAGGACTTCCACATAAAGGAAAAACTAATGAAAGGAAGGATACACATTCTTTCTAGATAATGCCAAATGCAATAATATAAAAATGTGCATAGAAGGGAGTTCCCTTGTGGCGCAAGGGGTTAAGGATCTAGCATTGTCATTGCAGTGCCTCGGGTGGCTGCTGTGGTGCAGGTTCAATCCCTGGTCTGGGAACTTCCACATGCCACAGGCTCAGCCAAAAAGAAAAAAAGAAGTGCATGAAAGTATTCACACCAATCTCAGAATCCTAATAACTTCCAGACAGGAGGAAGGGGTTTATGATCAGCGAAGGCTTTGACTGTTTCAGTAATATTTTCTGACACTGAGTGGTGGGTCCCTTAATGTTCATTCAATTTTCTTCACATCATTTTTACCTCTGAAATACTGCCTAGCAATTAAAAAAAAAAAAGATTGCTGATGTTAATTCCTTGAATTGCCCTTATAAGACACAACTAAAAATAAATGATGCTCCTGTGGTTGAACTGAGACGTGTTCTTTCTTAGTAAAAAGACATTTATCAGGATAGGAGGTCTGAAGCCACTGCTGTCATTGAGCAGACAGTCTTCTGATTACAAATAAGAGCGTTAATAGCCAAAATGTTTCCGTCACTTACAATGTGGCAGGCACTTTACACAAATTACCACCTTTCATCTTCATAAAATTCCTCTGAAGGAGATACTAGTATGATTTCGTGTTTGGTCGAGAATGCGCTTCATGCTCCAAAAGGTAGGGGAAGGTAGCGATGGTCACACCTGGGCGGAGGGGGGCTTGACTCCCACTCCCAGGCTACCTTCTCTCCTGCTTGCCTCCTACTGCCCTCCCCAACACCCAGAACCAGACCCGAGGTATCCTGGCGTGAATTAGAAAAAGGCCCTCGTCTGGAAAAGAGCAGCCTGGACTTCAGCCCCACACACCACCCCCAGCCCAGGTGCGCTGCACCGCCTGCTCGCCTGGCTTCCCTCCAGCCTAGGCACCTCTTTTACCCTCTGCTTTCTTCCTAGACCTCCGAAACCCCTTTCACCATTTCAGCCTGGTTAGTGGGCACTCTGAAAATGCCTTGGGATCTATAATGACCGTGTCTATCAAAGAACACCCCAGATACCTTGCCCACGAGCTCTTGGGAGTTGGTGACAGCCTCTGAAAGAAACCAGAGTGACTGTCCGTCCCCAGATCCGCCTGTCTTCTAGTGCCCAATCGTTCCAGCAGGAGTACAGTTTCCCTTACTGGACCGCAGGGATGAATTTGCGTAAGATTTCCTTTGAAACCAGAGTCCTATTGCTAAAACTGTAGGATTAGTTAAAAGCATGAAAACCAAAGAGTTGCCTGGTGGTCTAGTGGATATGATTTGGCACTTCCGCACTGCGGCCCAGGTTCGATCCTTGGTCTGGGAATTGACATCCCACATCAATCCGCTGCATACCACAACGAAAATAAAACAAAACAAAACCCATTCTCCTAAATCCTTTGAGTCCACTCTTCAAGTCTACCCAAGACTCTAAGCCCCAAACACTGTTTATGTGTTTTGGTCCCACAGCCACCGCCTCCCAGAACACCAAGCTTTTCTCATCTGCCAACGTAACCTCCCTCCTTGCCATGGGGAGGGGGATGTTTCTAAACCACAAGTCAGAGCAGGCCTCCTTTCTGCACGTGGCCTTTAAGGCCCAGATACTCAGCCAGGCAGCCCCGGTCTGCCGCCACCCAGTCACTGTCCTCTTCCTATCTCTCGCTGCCCACTTCCCAGAGACCTACCCTCTCTTCACCAAAGTCACCTCCAGCCCCCAGCATGGCACAGACCTCTGGGACTTTGCAGGTGCCTTTCCTTCTGCCTGCAACGCCATCCCCCAAGTCCTTCCCTGGAGAACCCATGCCCATCCTTCAAGCTCAATGTCATCAGCCGGGTGCCACCTTTGTGACCGTGCCCCCAGCTTCCACACCTCGGGCGGCTTCGTGGCTCCATCCCCTGCACGTCCAACCATTTCACACATGTTTCTGTCGTGTTTCTTGCCCTAATATGCTGGAAATCGCTATTTGGAAGGCACTGAGCTAATCCTCTGGATATCTTAGCACTGCCTATAAATAAAGGCCAAGGACACTGGCCTGACATTCAAGGCTGCCCTCACCCATCCAGCTGCAACTTACACTCCTGACCTGACTGCCCACCACTGCCCGTCCTAACTCTTTCCTTTCCCTACTTCTCCGTGGCGGCCACCCAAGGTCACAGGCCTTCTCAGCCCTTGGCCCACACCCTCTGCCTTCCCCCAGAGCCCACCTCCTGTCCAGGATCAGCCCCTTCCATGAGTCCCCCAGGCGGCAATCAGTTTCCTCCTCCCCTGAATCCCCATGGGCCCTCGAAGGGGTCTCTGGGGTCTCTGGGTGTCCCATCCCTTGGGGCCTCCTAGGCGGTGAGCTCC
The DNA here is from genome assembly GCF_054392235.1 of Sus scrofa. NCBI lineage: Eukaryota > Metazoa > Chordata > Mammalia > Artiodactyla > Suidae > Sus > Sus scrofa. Next base: position 124,108,154 of record NC_139401.1, read on the forward strand.
TGGCAGGCAGAGTGCGTCCCATTCATTTGTGTCCCACGAGCTGACAGTGGGTGCCCAGTGCAAGCTTGATGAAGAAATAAGGATCCACTCTCAGGGCTATTTTTAAAAGAAGAATCCTTATTAGGAATGTGTGAAAATGCAAATCCTAGCCTGTGCTCCTTTCTCCTCCTTTAGGAAACTATTATTAGATGCCTAATTTCTCTTAGGTTGTACAACAGAGTACCCAAAGAGTATTGGAAAAGCTTGTGAAAGCAGTAAGTGCTGGAGAGGGGCGGAAGGAGAACGCCTAGGCAGAGCTTCTGCTCCGAGGTTCTAACCCAGCCCCTCGCCCTTAACGAATCTCCTGCAGCAGAAACGGGGTGTCTACAGAGCCGGTGCCCCAATCCAAGCTCTGCCGGGCTGTTTTGTTTGTCTACCTGCTGGCCTCCTTATCTGCTTCCCGAATGACCTTTCTTTTGTAAAAAGAAAAATATTCAACTTCACATCAAAATCTCATGCTTTTTCTAACCTATTTATGGCATTTATAAAACAACCCAGAAGGCCCATTCCTCACAGACCCACAGACCTGTGGCCCTATCACAGTCCTAATTGTTTCCTTGTCAACGTGTGATTTCCAAATGAATGAAGAAGTTAGAATGCTAATGACTTTATACAAGAAAACAATGGATTATCTTCCCCACATTGTGAGTATGATATTGCTTTGACATGCGGCTGATTCAAAAAAAACGGTTCAGGAGTGAAGGATATGCATTGTTCTATTATTTCCCTTTATAAACATTCAAGTTCCCTGCTGTGACAGTTTCTTTTTCCTGGTGGGGGGGGAGAGGAGACATTGCAAAGCACACCTAGACTTGTCTTGCCTTCAGTGGGTCCAGGTGTCTCAAACTAGCTTCGTCAAGATTTGACTCCACCATAAAAATTCAGATAGGACTCTGTATTTCCATTTTATTGGTATCACATAGACTCCTGGTGCAAAAAAACCTCCATATACACTTTCATAAACAGTGCAAATGGTTATTTTTTTACTCTTTAATATCAGGACCCAGATCCAATGTGAGTAGAGTTAGATGTGATTCATCTGATGGCGTGGCTGGGGCAGGCCAGCCTTAGCAAAGGGACGCCTCGACTCTTTCCGGCCAGCAAGTCATGAGAGGAGATGACAATCAGAGAGGCCCATGAGAGCCTTGTGTCCTGACCCCCACACAGGGCTTGTGCCAGACCAGACGCCTCCTTCCTCTGGCCCTCAGCTCCATTTTCCACCCCTGCTTCATCGGGCTTCCGCTTTCTTGGCTCTTAGCACAAACCAGGTATCTGACCCATGCTTGGTTTTCAAGGTTCTGGAGTTCAGAGCAGAACATTAGTCAGTGAACTTCTGCCACAAAGCCCTACAGACAGAAATCTTTAAAGGAGAAATAAGATCAACGTGTTCACTACTGGCAGCTGCTGGAAAGCTCTCGGGATAATTTAGATGGTTTTCCACCAGCCCTGTGCCAGAACGCTGCAACCACAAATTAATCTGTACAGTCATGTTCCAACAGTCAGAATCTGCTGGCAGACAGAGATTTTTCTCAAATCAAGATACAAATTTTACATAACACCTGATTAGGCTAGGAGACTTGCAAAGCTCATTACCCACCATTTTTTCATCCTGCTCTGAGAACCAAAAGACACTTTCATTTCCAGATTTTTACTAGACACAGGCCAGCCCCCAGCTGAATTCCACTATCAGTCAATCAACAAATGTTCATCCAGTGTGTTATTATGTGCTAGGTAGAAAGACAGGCTCAAAAGAGGTATAAAAACCCATCTATCCCCAGTCCTCAGATTATAACATAGTTAGTGCTAAGGTCTGTATATTTGTGTCCCCCAAAACTCATGTTCAAAACTTAATGTTCCCCAAAAATACTGCCTGCCATCCCAGTTCTTGAAGGATACTGCCCACCAGCAAGCCATCAGCCACAGCAGACTACCCGCCCTGCGCCCCCATCCCCGGGGTGCACCCCAGGGGAATCCAGGACGGAGCAAAAACAGGATACAGGCCCTAGAGAGTTAATTAAGATGCATATCTAAGGAATGATTCAAAGAGCCCAGACTCTGGCAACTTCCCCTATAAAAGAAAAGCACTAAAATCAGTACCTTGAGATGGGTTTTTTGGGTGTTTAGCAGCAATCGTTTGACTTCCCACTACCTGGCAGCAAAACTGCTGTACATCCTGGCTCCCCCCTTACCTCCTCCGAGCAGCTTCTCATGCGATCTGAGAGCCTGCCTCCAGGGTTTATTCTTCAGTAGGGTCCCCAAATAAAGCGAACTCACAACTTTTAGGTCGTGTATTTTCTACAGGTGATGGTTTCAGGTGGAGCCTTTGTAAAGTGATTAGGTCACAGTCACGAGGGCAGAGCCCTCAAGACTGGGATGAGTGCTCTTATAAAAGAGGCCCCCCAAAAGGTAAAAAATAAAGGGACGTCCCTCCATGGCTCAGCGGTTAACGAACGGGACTAGGACCCATGAAGATGAGGGTTCGATCCCTGGCTTCGCTCAGTGGCTGAAGGATCCGGCGTTGCCAAGAGCTGTGGTGTAGGTCGCAGACGTGGCCTGGATCCTGCTGTGAGCTGTGGTGTAGGCCGGCAGCTACAGCTCCGATTGCCTGGGAACCTCCACATGCAGCGGGTGCGGCCCTAAAATAGCAAAAGTAAAATAAAATAAAATAAAATAGACCCAGAGAGCTCCATCCCCACTCTGCCAGGTGAGGACACATCTGCAACCCAGCAGAGGGTCCTCCCCCAATCACGCTGCCACCCTGATCTCAAAACATTGAAACCCTCTGGGGCTCCTGGGCACAAAAGCCTTTCTGTGTCCCCCCTTTCTTGTTTTTAGGAAATGGGCCTCATTCAGCTTCCATGGCCTTCCCCGAGTTCCCAGGGGCAGGTTCAGACACGGATGCGGAGGAGCAGTCAAGCAGCAATAGTGCAGCCGTGAGGCAGAGTCCTGGTGCCCCGCAAGGGGTACACACAGTGACGCAGGCAAAGGTATATTCCTTATGATTCGTTCAGAAATGAATACGTTAGGAGTTCCCATTGAGGCTCAGGAATAAAAAAACCTGACTAGTATCCATGAGGATGCGGGATCAATCCCTGGCCCCACCCAGTAGGTTAAGGATCTGGCATTGCCGTGGCTGTGGGGTAGGCCAGGAGCTGCAGCTCCAATTGGACCCCTAGCCTGGGAACCTCCATAGACCGCAGGTGCAGCCCTAAGAAGACAAAAGAAAAGGAAAAGAAAGAAAGAAATGAATACTTTAGAATTGAGCTTGGAGCCCTTCCTCGTGCTTCTCCCTCGTTTGCAAGCAAGCTAATGACTAGGCACCCTGAGCACGACTGCCTGTGGGCTAAACATTATCAGCACTTGATGTTTTTCAGGAACTTCCCTCGTTTGTTCTCACCTCTGATCAATATGCCCTTTTCGCAAGTACTGTTATTCTCGGCAACGACCCAGCAGACCCCCACCAGGATCAGGGCGACACCTGACGCCAGCTTCCAGGACTAAGATGCCCCCAAAGAAAGCAGAATGCACCCATCCTGATTCTTAGGTGAAACCCTCTTTTTCTCCTTTTAGACCATAAAAACACCCTGCAATTCCTCCCCAAAGGAGGGCACGGTCTTTAAGGCCTTAGCCTGCTGTGGCCTCCTTTGCCTGGCAAAGGAATAAAAGCTATTTTTTTGTTCTCCTTCCCCCAAAACTGTCTCCGCGTTTCTATTCAGCACCGGTGGACAGAGGCTGAGTTTGGGCAACAATCTTGGGCTTCCAGCCTCCAGAAGAGTGAGCTATCAATGTCTGTTGCATTTACAGCTGGCTGGGGCATTGTGTTACAGCAGCTCGAAGGGACTAAGACAGTCAAAGAAACACAATACATACCAATTGAAATGGTCAACTACCAATCTAAGGCCATTCGCCACAGCCAATGAATGGCAGTGCCCACAAAAACACTGTAGGAAGTACTTTGCCAAACTCATGTCTGTTCTGAAAGATAGGGCTTCAGAGGCGTGATGGTGCCCGGCTAGAAATCAGAAGATCTGGGCTTTAGTCCCAACTCTGTCACTCACAATCTCTTGGCCCCTGAACAAGCACTGCAACCTCCCTGGCTCTCCACTGTCTCGTCCATACAATGGAACAAAACAGCCGAATCGAATTGTTTTAAAGAGCACGTGATACAACCAATGGAAAGCAATTCCAGAAGCTTTATTTTGCTACACCAAAACACCACGGGCCGTGGCGTTTCCGCCATGGCACAGTGGATTAAGAATCCCACCGCAGCAGCCCAGGTAGCTGCAGAGGTACAGGTTCGATCCCCAGCCCAGGAACTTCCATATGCTGTGGGTGCGGCCATAAAATTAAAAACAAAACAAAACATTACAACAAACCACGGGCAAGTCCTTTACCTTCTGGAGGTCTCAGTCCTTCAACTGTAGAATGCTGGGGGGATCGCTGAGGTCACAAGTTTAGGACGACAGGGAAAGTGGCAACAGAGGATGTAAGGGACATGACCTCCGCCCTACTGCCAGAGACTTCCAGACCCATCACTGTTTCTATCCATCCACACCTAACAGCTCCAGAGCGAAGGCTGCCAAGTACTAGACAGGTATCTTCATGCTAACACCTCAACAATCCCATCACAAACGTACAGCCATAAGCCCACACTCCAGCCTATCACACGCCACAGAAGGAACTGATATGCTGCTGCAAAGTTTGACACTGGCATGAAAACCTCAGCGTGGGAGGCCCAGAATGTCAACCAAAGATACGAGTCCTCCACAGTCCGCTTTAGATCTAAGGGCTTTAAAGATCAAGCGAACCATGGAGTTCCCGTCGTGGCGCAGTGGTTAACGAATCCAACTAGGAACCATGAGGTTTGCGGGTTCCATCCCTGGCCTTGCTCAGTGGGTTAAGGATCCGGCATTGCCATTGCAGATGCAGCTTGGATCCTGAGTTGCTGTGGTTGTGAAGTCAGCCGGCGGCTACAGCTCCGATGGGACCCCTAGCCTGGGAACCTCCATATGCCGCGGGAGAGGCCCTAGAAAAAGACCAAAAAAAAAAAAAAAAAAAAGATCAAGTGAACCATGCCTAGAAAAGCATTGTATGTCACGTGTTTCACGTGGTCGCAGATCTGCAGGATCTGAGTGTCAGGTTTACAATCATCATTTTGGTGTGAGGCCTGACGTCACAGTTAATGTCATTCTTTCATTCTCGGCCGCAAACCCATTCCCGTTACCTCCCTGCTTTGTCCTGGGGTTGCAGGAAAGGAGGGGTTAAGCTACCTATTGGTGTTCCAAATCCTTTTTCTATCTCTTTCCTTATCTTAACGTTATTGACTTGGCAGAAGGAAGGGAGGGAGGGAAGGGGGGACGAAGGAAGAGGGAAGGGAAAAGAGACATCTACTACCCAAACTACCTAACAGAGTCTTTCTTTTTTAAACTATATTTATAAATTGCAAGCCAGCAAGCTCAAGACCCGACACATGCAGGGGAAATGATCCACAAGTGCCTTTTTTATGTTTTGAGCCGCGCTCGCAGCCACAAGTGTCTTTTTAACAATAGTTTTACTTTATAGAACACTTAACTCTGTGGTCACTATTCCCTGGTGCTCACTGGCTTGTCTGTTGGCAGCCTAGCCCTGGTTTGGGGGAAAGAAAGAGATCACAGCAACCCCGAGAGCGGTGTAAGGGGAAGGCTTTGGACACGGAAGGCTCATGTCTGCTAAATTCTCATTTGTCATCCAAGTCCTCTCCAAATATGAAGACTGCCTTCGTCCTCGGGAGTCAGTCTGGAAGGATTCCACGACTGCATCTGTGCTCCTAGGCAAGAAGGAACAGCAGGGGAAGAGCCACAGATGATGCCAATCCACGTGGAGCATCTCTCATTGGGCCAGACGTGGTCTCCTCTCGCTTTGATTACCCTCCCATTCATTACGTCTTCAAACTTTTCATGCATTTCTCTGAGGGGCCAAGCTAGGTTCCCATTGAGAAAAATCGTTCTTTCATTTCTTTAGGAAAAGATGCACCTCTTTCCACAGACAATCAGATTTCAAACTTCATTTCTGTTCATACGGTTCTGAGTCACGCAATCCTGTGATTCCAGGACATAAAGAAAAACGTACAGAATAAGTGGGTTCATACCCCAGCTCTGATGCTCGCTAGCAGTGTGAACACAGGCAAATTGCATAACTGCTCTGTGCCTTAGTTTTTCTATTCTTTCTTTCTTTCTCTCTCTCTCTCTCTCTTCCTTTCTTTCTTTCTTTTTTAATAGGGCCGCTCCAACAGCATATGGAGGTTCCCAGGCTAGGGGTCGAATCAGAGCTGTATCTGCCGGCCTAGGCCAGAGCTACAGCAACACCAGATGCGAGCCAGTCTGCAGCCTACACCACAGCTCACAGCAACACGGGATCCTTAACCCACTGAACGAGGCCAGGGATCAAACCCGCAACCTCATGGTTCCTAGTTGGATTTGTTTCTGCTGCACCACATAGGCAGTCCATGTGCCTTAGTTTTCTAATCTGTGAGATGGGAATAATGGAAGCAGCCTCACGGGATTGCTGAGCCGATTCCACCTGCGTCATAGGTTGAAAAAGCACCAGGCAAATGGCTGGCTGTATGTTTTAATGTGTGTCTACCTACGAGTTCCCTTGTGGTGCAGTGAGGTAAGCATCTGGTGTTGTCACTGCAGCGGCTGGGGTCGCTGCTGTGGCGTGGGTTCGATCCCTGGCCTGGGCATAGCCAAAAATAATAGTAGTGTGTGTCTATCTGGAATCTGGAAGCATCTCGGCCTGGTCAGATTTAGTTTTGTATGTCCGGCATCCAGCGATGAGACCTTCATGAGATGCAAGAACGGCCGAGGAGTAAAACACTCCCCGGGTGTCCCCACAGTGCCAAGAGCGGGGAGCACGTCCTCTGTGTCTCTGTTCCCTAGGCTCCAGCACAGGGCAGGGCTCAAAGGAGCTGATCAAAGAAATTTCACCTGATGAACGCACGAAGGTCCTTCGGGCTGGGCCCATCACCCACACCTTACACTCATTTTCCCTCCACCCCTGTCTCGCCCTCGCCCCAACCTGAACGGCCCTTTCCACCCCCTGACTGCTCTCATCCCAGGGCCCCTCCTCCCAGAGCCTCCCTGGATTTACTCCTCTCAGCTTTTATGGTTTCCAGCCTTCCTTGAGATATAACTTCGTGAGAGCAATGAGTACGCAATCTCTTTGGAGACAAAGACCAGGCCTTATCAATGCAGGAAAGTCCTTACAATGACTGGCGCCAATGCGGGGCGCTCAGCTACACGATTCTCTAAAACTGCCCTTCCCTAAGGGTGTCCCCGCACAAATTGCTCCTAGCTTGGGTGGCCGCTGCAAAAAATCCTATTATCCAGAATCCTCACAATGGAGTTTTCTGAAATACTGGGTTTTTTTTTTTTTTTCATGGTTCTGTTTCTCTCTGGATGAAAACGCTCATTCTAACAAACACCATATACTTCCTTAACTTCTCAAGCAGAGGATTTCAAACGCGATTTATTTGGCCACCTTACGTGCACCAGTCTTCTAACAGGCTGTAAATACAACTTCAGATGCAGTGGAACGGGGCCACCTGATTCAGCTGGTGCCTGGGTGACGGTGTGTGGTCACTGCCCCCATCAGTTTAAAACTGCTTGGGTTGGCACGCTGCCTCCCGCCCCAGGGACTACGCTGACATAAGATGTTGCTGATCTGTCCTCCCGCCCCCAGGGAGACCCAGAAAGGGCTGCTTTCAAGTCCCATTCAATTCTACAGCCATTCATGGACACCCCCCCTCCCCCGCCACCTGCCAGGTGCTAAGTGAGAGGGGATGGGTCCAAGTTTGCTGAACATTGAAACAAACACAAAAGAGGGCTGATCAGCAATAAGATAAGCTTTTCAACAGCGCTGGGGCAGACGCTGAAGTAGTAGCAGAAAGATAAACGGAGGAGTTCTGGCCCTGGCACCCGACTACAGCGGCTCAGGTCCCTGTGGAGGCCCTGGTTCGATCCCTGGCTCGGCAAGTTCCATACGCCATGGGTGCGGCCATAAAAAAACGTAAAAATTTAAATTAAATTAAAACTAAAGATAAACCGATTCCATTACTCATCGACAAATCTGATAATCACTGATCCCAGGCTGCTCCGTCTAGCGGGGAGCAGCCAGGCAGCCTCGCCGTGGTTTATGTATTATTTATTTACCTATTATTTAGTTATTTATTAGGCAATAAAATCACTTCCTTTAACAGAGATGTTGACACGGCAGTGAACACACAGGAGGAGCGGCAGCTGGGTCCTGGAAGGCCTCAGAGACACCAGCCCTGCCCTCAAAGTGCTCAGTCTAGCTGGAGTGGGGGGCACCCCAGGAAGGAAGAGATGGACCTTCCAGCTGCCCCTTCTCCTCCCTTCTGCCCGGCAATGGTCACAGCCCAGCCTGGTGGAGTCGGCCACCTCCTGCGGCTGTCGGGCTGCCCACTGCAGAGGGCAGGCAGGCCAGCGGATGGAGGCCCTTCGTCTAAGCTTGTGGGGAGACAGTGACCCCAAGGACAGCCAGCCCTGAAAGAGAACTCTCCCGCCTAGCTACCATCAGCCATCGCCCAGGCACAAATTGAGCACCCGCTGTGAACCGAGGCACTGAGTTCCAAGACACCCTGCCCTCCAGGAGTCCCCCAGTCTAGTGAGAGACAGACTCATCAAAATAGCAAGCATGTGATAAAGGATATAATCCAGGAACTTAGGGGATTCAGTGCTGAGATGACAGTGGGAATTATCTGCTCGGTTTAGGGAGAAGGGTGTGGAAGGCAGGGAGGGGGGATGTTCGAACTGGGCCTTGAAGGGACCTGAGGGGCTTTGCCAGGCGGCCGAGGAGGAAAGAACGCTGTGGCAGATGCCTTGGGTTCCTGGATGGGATTCCTTTCTCCCAGCCCGTCTCTAACAGAATCCCGACTTCATTCAGACTTTGGCTTTAGACAGAGACTCTCTGGGCCCATCTCAACTCAGTGACGTCGGGTGCAAGTGAAACAACAGTAGCAAACACTCGTCTAAGTGTTACAGGCATTACCCGGTTTCATCCCCACAACAACCCAATGAGGTGTGCGCTACTTTTTTTCCCATTTTACCGATGGGAAAACTAAGGCACACACTCTGTATGCGTCATCACTACACTGGCTCTTCATTATGAGATGCTGAAGGTCCATGGGACAAAAGTGACTTTGGGGAAGGGTCTCAGGGGTGCCTTCGCCTAAACACCAAAGGGTAAAGCCTGAAAGGGGACACTGGCAGGCATATCCGAAATACGCTAAATTGTCTTTACTGAAAAACCTCCAATCTTGGAACGTCAACAGGACCATCAGTCTTTCATGTTAAATAAATTGAAGTGTCACAAGGTTGCTTCTTCGAAATTGCATATTGTTCTAGTACATCTAGTATTAAACGTTCTATAATATTTCCATCACTGAATGACAGCTAGGCAGCAGCAACGTAAGCGCTCCCGCTGACTCGGGCCTGTCACTTCCACAGTACATTATCTTTTATTTGTCAACAGTAAATTGTCCACATGCTCCCTTGGGGTGTAGTGGGGAAGGTATTAAAATGAAATTAGCTGGGCGATGAAATCTTAGGAACCAAACATGTGATCTCAAATGTGAATGCTGTTCATCTGGGGGACTATCCTGACAAATGGCCACGTGTCTTTCTCTGTCTGACTCACTTCACTTAGTGTGATCATCTCTAGGTATCACTTATATGGGAAATCTTAAAAACAATGATGCAAATGGACTTATTTACCAAACAGAAACAGGCTCGCAGACTCTGAAAATAAACTTATGGTTACCAAAGGGGATGGGGGCGGGGGAGATAAATGAGGAGTTTGAAATTAACATAAACACTATACACACACACACACACACACACACACACACACACACACACTACTTTTATTTATAAAAGAGAGTCAACAAGGACCTACTCACAGGGAACTCTACTCAATATTCTCTAAAAATCTGTATGGGAAAAGAATCTGAAAAAGAATGGATGGATGGATGGATGGATATGTATAACTGAATCACTTTGCTGGACACCTGAAATTAACACAACATTGTAACTCAACTATACTTCAGTATAAAATCAAAATTAAATTTTTTGGCCACGCCCATGTCATGCAGAAGTTTCCAGGCCAGGAATTGAACCCGTGCCACAGGAGTAACCCAAGCCACAGCAGTGACAACATCAGATCCTTAACCTGCTGAGCCACCAGGGAACTCCATAAAATAAACATTAAATTAAACAAATGATAAAGGCACAGAAGGAAAGTTTCCACAGTATAATCCCTTGTTATTTAAAAAGGTATGGATGTACGTGAATACACAGAGAACGTTCTGGAAGGATAGTTACCAAAATGTTCTCATTAGTTATCACTATGTAATGGAGTCAAGGTGCTTTTTCATTGTAATCTTTCTATGCATCTGCAATTTTTAATTTTCTAACAATAAAACTGTGCTGCTTTCATAACATTTTCTTTTAAAAAGGCCATGTGTCACTTGTATGGCTGAACAACCTTCCACCAATAAGCGCCTTCTAGGGAAAACTCATTTATAAAGTCCACTTACAGATACAGTGCTATTCCGAACACAAAAATGTCCAGTGCCACGTCCCACTTTATTCTCCAAAGAACCTGGTAGGTGCATCCTGTTATTATTCTCATTGTACAGGTTCACGAGACTGAGACTCAGGGAGACAAAGAGGCTCGCTCGAGGGCACCCAGTTCTTGAGCTCATTCCGCTCATTCCACAAACACGCTCGGTTCCCTCCTCCGCGGCCCCATCCCATTCAAATCTTTATACACAAACCAGCACTTCCATGACTACAGGAGCCACAGTCCCAGCACACTCAGTCCCACGCTCCCACTGTTCGCACACCATCTTGCGCACAGTCGGCAAGCAGGTCACACCAAACAAGTATTACACGGCCAGATATCTTGTCCGAGGTGGCTGCCGCAGCCACTTCTCACTTTGGGTTTGCCATGTGCCCACTGCAGGATCAGCTCTCCCTTCCGGACCGAGGGGGTCCTCCCCCCTGACCTACCTGCGCAGGGCAAGGGATAAGCACAGCGCTGCTGAGAGGGGGAATAGGCACCTACTGGTCCTGACCTTAATCCACAAGGAATACCCAACAAGCACCTCTCCTCCCCGTGACTCTGAGTCGCTGCTCCACGCAGGTGGTCCCACAGTGCTCTCGCCTGCACCTTCCGGGTCCTCAGAAGAGGCTGCTCTGCCTAGCTGATGCTCCCTCCTACCTCCAGAAGCCAAATGGTCCAAAGGAGCGCAAGCTGGACCTCCTCCATACCGGGGAGATGCTCCTTCTTCCAAGGCACCAGCACGGTCCAGGCTTTCTTCAGCAGCAATGACAAAGTGGCACCCTTGCATCGGCAAACCAGCAAGTGTTTTCAACAACAAAGCAGGTGTGAACACAGGTACAGACCAATTCAGTCCATGCAAATGTTCTATGTATGCATATACACAGACGTCAGCAACTGAACAAGCTCGTTGTATACTTTAAAGACTCAAATATCTGTAGATGCCATTCAAAATTCAACACTAAGCCTCGCAGAATTTATGCGGGAAAGCAGAATCTCACTCCTGCGCAGCAAAGCACAACTGACTGCCTGACTTCTGGGCAATACTTTCTTCCCCAATCAACATGCAGAAGTCTGGCAATCTTCCCCCAGATAACTTCGTGACCATCTCTCGGGTTTTCCTCATCTGCCTTCCTAGTGAGTCCATCCCTGAACACCACACACAAAACTAGTCACTGACCAGCATTTTGTGTGTTGCATGGCCCCCAACACACACACCCACACCCACAGGTACACACACGTGTGCAGGAATGGAAGCCCAGGAGGACAGGGATCTCCGTTTTTCTTCTTAGATCGCCTACGTCTGCAACAGTGCCTGGTGCACAGCAGACAGTCGAGAAATATTCGCCGAGTGACTGTTATGTGAAAAACCCTGGCTTTCAAAGGTGCAATACAATTTCCCCATCCCAACTTGCCATCTTATTTCGGAATGAACAAACGTTTTCATTTCTTCAGGTTTGCTAATGCCTTTTTGACTTGGGCAAGACCATCTTCTTCAAAGAAAGAACTCAGATGTATATTCTAGTTTCTAAGAAAATTTTAAAAGATTGTATCGATTCATTATGGCAAAATCACGAATCTATGCACTCTGTAAAATTTGCTTAGCTAGTCGTTCCTGCTACTTTGTGTACCTGGATACGCAGGCATGAAGGAGAGTTTCTACCCGCCCACCCTCTAACACCAGCTTTCCTTTCTATTGTTCATTAGATGTCAGTCCCCCGGTGCAATGAGTCCACAGCAGTGTGACTTCACCCATTGACCTTAAAATCTAGCCTTCATCCATAGCATCACCAACGCCCCGTACACTTGCCCTGCACCAGGATGGGCTTCTTAGCAGCCGTGGCTTTGGTCTGCACCTGGCATTTCTGAAACAAGAGAAGACCCCTTCGCACAAGACTCTGCAGGGCAGGGGTCTCTCCCTTGGAGGGTGCAGAGGGGCTCCCAGGACAGCCGTAGCCCCCCTGTGCGTGTCCAGCCTCCGCCCCCACAGCAGGAAGTATGTATATGGCAGTCAGGACAGAGGGTCGCTTAAAAAGCTCTTCAGGGGCTTCTATTCTCTGCCTCAGCTCATCCGCAAAGACAACCCCCTTAAGTTCTTCGGGGAATATTCTATTATAAACACTAGATGCTTAAAAGCTATGATCTTGTTAGTAATGGCACCCTTAAACCTTGAGTCAGGATCTGGCATCATCATATACACTTTCACAGGCGTGAATATTGATAAAAGGCTCTGAAGTGATTTTCTCTTGCATGAAGTAAAGTGAGGCATCAGCAGAGTAGGAAAGAAAACCTAAGTTCTTAAGTCCCAGGCCAACAAGGGGGACCCCTCTGACACACACACTCTAAGAAGGTTTGATTTCTAATTTTGACCGGTCTAGCCCTCATCTGAAAATAATATTCCCATCAGGAAGCTGCAGGTGAGAGAGACTGAGGATGAGAACATGCACCTAACCAGGAAATGGACCTGCCTAAGGCATGAGGGTGGCTGACTAATATAAGTTCATTTATTTGCCCAATATCTGGGGGGGGGGTTCCCTGCTTTGTACCTTAGAAATGATATAAAGCTCATTGTCCATCGCCGTTGCAAATGGTTCTGCAATCACACTAGGGAACCTTAAGCGATGCCGAGAGAAGTGCCCAATCACACGCTTTCCAAGTACAGAGGACGGACGTGAACTCCGACTCATCCTTTCAGACTCCTCTCATCCCCTTAATTAAATGTCAGTGGACAATTCCCGTTACTGTTACCATTCAACCCAATCTCCTCCCACCCCCTGAATCGTGCCCTCAAATCTTTAGACATCGTCCATCTTCATCCCCACCCTGCTCCCTGCCGAGTCTAAGCTTGGACCACCCCGTCAGCTTTCCCACCGCTTTCCCAGCCAGAGCTTTTCAAGATGTACATCGGACCCAGGGCTCTCCACCGTGCAGCCCTCCGGAGACTTCCCAATGGATTTAAAAATGACATTCAAGGAGTTCCCACTGTGTCTCCGTGGTAATGAACCTGACTAGTATCCATGAGAATGTGGGTTCGATCCCTGGCCTCATCCACGGGTTAAGGATCCTGTGTGGCTGTGGCTGTGGTGTAGGCCGGCAGCTGCAGCTCTGATTCGACCCCTAGCCTGGGGACCTCCCTATGCCACAAACGTGGCATAAAAAGAAAAAGAGAAAAAAAGGTAAAAAATAAAAATGACATGCAAACCCCTCATGCGGATAGATAAAGCCCCTAATGCCTTTTGCACTGGCCCTGCCACCTCTCGAGGTGCCCCTCACGCCTCCGCAGCCCTGTTCCTCAGCTGTTCCCATTTATACTTAGATGGGCAATCCCGCTCCTTGGCCTTCCCTCCATCCCTCCCCTTTCTTCAGATGTGCTCTTCCCTCCGCTTGAAATCCTGCTCCCCTGCTCTCCGCCCAGGCAACCTGCTAACTCACTCCCAGGAAGCCCGCCCTGCCCCTTCAAAGCTGAGTTCGCTGCCCTCCTCTGGGCTCGCCCTGATCCCCGGGCTTCTGTGACGGCTCCGATCGAACTGTGTGTATCCCAGTCGACAGTGTCCTTGTCTGTCTTTCCTACTAGACTGTGAGCCCCAGGAGGCCAGGGGACCATCCACCGCGTGTTCACCTTTGCACCACCAGCACCCGCACCAGCACACAAAGCCGGCACCGAACGCATGTTCCATGAATGAATAAGGGAAACAAACAGAATCATCGGGAAATTTCTATGTGGCGACGCCTGGGGTCATATTTACTTCTCCTGCAACTGCTCAAGTCAGAGCTGAGAGCCAATATGAGTGATGTAAGCTGCAGTCAGAAACGAGTCGTGTCCTGCCTGACTACACCCCAAGCTCTCAAGACTGTTTATTTGTTAAATATCAATGGTCTTTTGGGATTTATTAAAAATTCATGACCTACTAATACCAACCATATTACTATGTACTTTTGAGCAAATAAAGTTGACTAAGCTGCTTTCTGGACTGGTAGTATCTGACTGCTAAACAATCCATATTCTGAATAACTAAGATTATCTCTCACTCCTTTTATCAGTTTAAAAAAAAAAAAACACTACAAACACATATATGGATTTCTCATCATTTCACAAAACTCCAAAGCCTCAGTCTGATCTCTGCAGCACAAAATAAACATTAAACTACAATGAGACAGCACTTCGCACCTCTGAGAATGGCTGTCACTAGACAGACCATAAATGACAAGGACGTGGAGAAAAAAGCACCCTCATGCCCTGGCGGGAACATAAAGGGGTGTAGCCACTATGGAAGACAGTGTGGAGATTCCTCCAAAAGTTAGAAATAGAACTACCGTATGAAACAGCAAGTCCACTTTGGGCTATTTACCTAAATATGAAAACACTAATCCGAAAAGCTCTTTGCACCACTATGTTCACAGCAGCCCAATTTATAATTCACAAGCTATGAAAACCTAAGTGCCTGTCAACAGATGAATGACTAACGATGTGAGAGATACAGAGAGATAGAGAGAGAGATCTCACGAAATACTACTCGGCCATTAAAAAGATGAAATCTTGCCATGTGGGACCACAGGGCTGCCGCCCAAGGGCATTACGCTAAGTGAAATCAGTCAGAGGGAGAAAGACAACCACCGTTTGCGTTCATTCATATGTGAAATCTAAAGAACTCATCAACGAATTTTTTTAAATAAACAAAACCACGCAGATACAGAGAAGGGGGGTGGTAATGGGTAAAGGGGATCAGCTATATGGTGACGGATAGAAACTAAATTTTTGGTTAAAAAAAAACACAACATGAACAACAACAGCAAACAGGCTTCTACTTCAAAATCTAACACGTTTCATTTATTTAAAAAGACGGTATCCCGTGATTTTCTTCCCAGTCAGCATCTCAAACACATACATTGTTACCACTGAGCCTGCGTGAATTCTGAGTGGTTTGTCTTTTCATGTGTTTCTTCCAATCAGGAAACGTGACTGTTCGTGGAGAGAGAAATGGTGTTTCTGAAATCCCATCTTAAAAACTGGAATCAGAGCACGTCCACTGCACCGTGCGTGTCATCAGTCGGCACATGCAAGGCCTGTCGTGTCACTAAGGTGACTCACTCCTCCAGGAATACTGAGCTTCCCCGGGTTCTGGCAGTGAGCCATGTGCTCTTTCTTCTGCCAGCCGTTACAGGTACTGCTCCCACTTTCCTTCTCATCAACTGACAAACCCTTGCTCATCCTGCAGGTGTCAGGTTCATGTTCCCACTACTCACGACCACCCAACTCGCTCAGTGCCCTTTTGTCCCCGGGCAGGGTACTGCTCCCCACTGTCAGCTCCACGGAGACGCTCTTCCTCCCCAGAGTCTCCCCACTGCCTGGCACCGAGCCTGCCATATGGCTGGTGCTCTCTGAATGAATGGTGTCCAGATTCGCAGGCATGTGTTTCCAAAGTATTGTCTATCACCTGAAAGTAAATGGATCTGCACACTCGGCTCATCAATGGGAAACAGAATAGAGCACACATCGTTAGGGCCTTTATCAGAAACTGGAGTCCACTTGGGAGATTTCTATTTCGAGAAACATACAAAGATGTGGGGCAGGGGGTGCTGAAGATGGCAGGGGGCATGAAAAACAAGGCTTTGAAGCCAATACATAGAGTGGGAAATCTGTGCCCTGATATAAATACAGCACTCATGGCACTAGCCGCACAACTGAAAGCCACACATGCTGCATGGGCAAACCATCTCCGGAGGGGGCTGGGAAGAGAGAGGACACACGGTGAAGATGCTGAGAGGGGCTACACAGATCAAAACGAAGGTCCAGCCCTGGGCATGTCCTCTCTTTCACGCCAAGTACTCAGAAACTGTCTCTCCCTCTCCCCACAAAGGATTGAGGGGGAAAAAATTTTAACTGCCACATATTTAAACCGAATGTGTGCTCCGGAACATAAGCCATGTCTCACACATGAAAGAAGCAGAGAAAAACAAATAAAAATGTCAAATTGCCCCAAGACTAACTAGGAAGTTCACATCTTTCAGAACGAGTCAAATCTCTATTCAAACCGGCATTCGCTGTATTTGCTTTATGGGCCAGGCTCTGTCCCAGGTACTGAGCATCAAGGGACGGATGGGTGTCCCTGAGCTCGAGACATTTACAGCAGACTGGGGGAGACCCACAAAGCAAAAGGGAAATGGAACCACTGCGAAGGACACCAGAAGGCAGAGTCCACTCCAAATGCAGGGATGAAGGGTCACAAAAACTATCACAGAGAAAGTACATCATTTCGACCAAAACATCACTGTACAGAAAACATCATCAACGATAAATAGACTGAAGAGGACCAAGAAAAGCCCCCTTCTCTCTCCTCATGGTTCTCAAACTTGCAAGGCTCAGTCCTCTAGGCCCCTGGTGGTTTGGGCTCTTCCTTGACTTTATTTGCCATGTGATTTTGATGACCTATGATTAAGATGGAGGAAACAAATCGAGTAAGTTACAACAATTTCTCCCATCAGTGAAACAACAATGGGATCCACGTTCACGGTAGCATGAGCCAAAAGGGAGAAGCCACCCAACGGTCCATCAGTAAACGAAATGGACAAAGAAAATGCGGTACATGCCTATGTGATGGTTAATTTCATGCGTCAACTTGGCCGGGCTACGGGACGGCCCCATGGCTTGTCAAACGTTATTTTGGGGTGTGCCTGTGAGGATGCCTCTGCTACTGAGTACAAAAGATGGCCCATCATCCAATCCCTTGAGGGCCCTGGGAGAACAAAAGGCTGGGGGAAGAGCAATTTCTCTCTCTTCTGGACCTGGGATGCCGTTCCCTCCTGCCTTTGGACAGAGGAGTTTCTGATTCTCAGGCTTTCAATCCTATACCACCCGACCCCTCGCCCCCACCCCCAGGCCTTCAACCTTGAACTGGGAGTTAATCATCAACTCCTCTGGTTCTCATGCCTTGGTACTCAGACTGATTTATACCATTGGCTTGCCCCGTTCTCCCACTGGCAGATGGCAGACTATGGGACTCCTTGGCCTCCACAACCACATGTGCCAATTTCTATAATCAATGTCCTCTATCGCTAACTCTATCTAGATAGCCTACTGGTTCTGTTTCGCTGGAGAACCCTCATACAATATGCAATGGAGTGTTACTCAGCCTTTTAAGAGGACATTCTGACACCTGCTACAAAGTGGATGAAGCTTGAAGATATCATGCTCAGTGAAATAAGCCAGTCACAAAGAGATAGATACTTCATGATTCCACTTAGCTTTGTTATCTAAAATAACCAAACTCAGAGCTCTCTTGTGGAGCGGTGGGTTAAGGATCCAGCATTGTCCCTGCAACGGCTGGAGTTGCCGCTGGGGTGCAGAGTCGATCCCTGGCCCAGGGACTTCCACGTGCCACGGGGGCGGCCAAACAATAAATCAAATAAATAAAATAAAAACTCATAGAAATAGAAACTAGAATGGTGGTTGCCAGGGCCTGGGGGTGGGGCGGGGGAGGAATGGGGAGTTGGGGTGTGATGGGCAGTTTCAGTTGTGAAAGATAAAAAAGTTCTGGAGATTGCTTGCACAACAATGTGACTATAGCTAACACCACTGAACTGGACACTTAAAAATGGTCAAGATGGGAGTTCCCGTCGTGGTGCAGTGGTTAACGAATCCGACTAGGAACCATGAGGTTGCGGGTTCGGTCCCTGCCCTTGCTCAGTGGGATGGCGATCCGGCGTTGCCGTGAGCTGTGGTGTAGATCGCAGACGCGGCTCGGATCCCGCGTTGCTGTGGTTCTGGCGTAGGCCGGTGGCTACAGCTCCGATTCGACCCCTAGCCTGGGAACCTCCATATGCCGCGAAAGCGGCCCAAGAAAATAGCAAAAAAAAAAAAAAATGGTCAAGATGGTAAATTTTCTTTTTTTTTTTTTTGCTTTTTAGGGCCGCACCCTCAGCATATGGAAGTTCCCAGGCTAAGGGTCCAATCGGAGCTACAGCTGCCAGCCAACACCACAGCCACAGCAACTCGGGATCCGAGCTGCATCTGCGACCGACACCACAGCTCACGGCAACGCTGGATCCTTAACCCACTGATCCAGGCCAGGGATCGAACCCGTGTCCTCACGGATCCTAGCCGGGTTCGTTACCACTGAGCCACAATGGAACTCCCTAAATTTTCTATTTTGTGTATTGTACCATAATTGGAAATAAAATTTTTGCAAAGGATCATGGTGTATTGCTGCATGGCACAGTGTCATGAACCTCTACTCCACAGAGGCCCCAAACAGTTTAACTCGTGCAGAAACACTCGCTCTACTCCATCCAAGTCTCCTCCTCTAATGTAACAAGTAGGAAAAAAAGCAATGCTTGAGTACAATGGTATGAGAGATGAACACACGTTCCAAAGCTGTTCTTGCCTTTGTGGGGGAAAAACAACACAAGCAATCTTATTTAGGTCACAGCAGTTACTGTAAACATCCCCAGGAAAGCTTATTAATAACAGCCACCCACGAAGGACCTGGTTTCAACCATGGGATGTCATGGAATCAGTGGGAAGGAAGGCGGAGGGAGAATTTGCTTGGATTCTGGAAACGAGAATGTGAGCATCTTTTGGTACTTGAATTTGGATGTAGAAATAGCGCATTGAGCCCATATTTAAAGTTAGGACGTTGGACTGGCTGGCTTCTGAAGGGCTGTCATGACTGATTGCTTACTTGATTTTAAAAAAAGAGATCAGGAAAGCATCCTAAATATTTATGCTAATTCTTGATTCTGCTACCCGTGGAGGGAAAGAGGCCACCTTTACTCTCGTGTGATCACAGGGAAACGCACTGGGCTAGGCCCCTGCCAAGAACCTGCTTTATGACCCTGGGCAGATCACTACCTCTCTGTGGGCCCGACTCGCTCTTCCACGGTTACTATGGTCCCTTCCAGGCATTACAATCTCTCATTAAGAATCTGGGAAGCAGGGAGTTCCCGGCGTGCTCAGCAGTTAACAAACCCGACCAGTATCCATGAGGACGCAGTTCGATCCCCAGCCTTGCTCAGCGGGTTAAGGATCCCACGTTGCTGTGGCTGTGGCGTAGGCCAGCGGCTACAGCTCCAATTCGACCCCTAGCCTGGGAACCTCCATATGCTGTGGGAGCAGCCCTAGAAAAGACAAAAAGACCAAAAAAAAAAAAAAAAGGCACCTGGGAAGCATACAATGGCAGAACATGAGAGTCCATAATGCCACAGAACTGCACACTTAAAAATCACCGTTATCTTTTACCACAATAAAAAGTCAAAAATAAATTAAAATTTTAAAAAAGAACCTGGGAAACAAAAATAGCCACTGAGAGCCATAGCTTATGATGAAAATTGCAGGAGACCCCTAGGCTTGGCTTTTGTTTATTTTTAATCAAGTCATCCCCGATTCCTAAATCAACATTCAGACACACCAGAGATGACGCTCGGAAAAGAGACCTTGTCATAAAACAATCACTCCTTCCATACTGCAACTCTCTTCCCACTCACCTTGCACCATTCGAGTCCAATCTGTGCCCACCGGCCTCTCAAGAACGGAGTCTCATCTCCATCAAAACGGCCAAGAGAGACGCACCCCCGGTCAAATGCACTCTCCCTGGAGCAACGCCTCTGCTCTCCTCCAGCCACGGAAACCAAGCAACTCGACTTGGGGTGTTTCCCGGCCTAGGGAGATGCCTCTGCACTAAAAACCAATCCAAGATTTTTCAAGATACTCAGCCGGGGCACCTGTCTGGAGACAATGGCCTCAGAAAAGAAGACGAACTGTCTTACTTCCCTTTTCTCCTTTCTGTGCACGCTGCCCTTTAAAGACGTGCTCTTTGTTCCGTAAATTCAAAGGGTGCTTTCATGTCCAGTGGGGTGGAGGCAAAAAGCTGTGTGTTTTTTTAAAGGGTGAAATCTGTCAAAGTCCCCAAGGCTCTTGTGATACAAATCGGGTCATCCTATACAACCTGAACCCCCAATTCCACAGGGGAAATAAAACCATTTATAACTCAAAGGAATAAGCAGGAATAGGTCGATGCACTTGACTGGTCATGAACCAGGGACAGGGACACTGCTTGGGGCCTGGCCCAACCCTCACACTCCTGGCCCGCCCCACCTCCTGCCAGATCCAAGCAGGAAAGTGGTCCCAAGAAGGGGCACTTCCCTTGCCCACAGCTCTGGACGGGCAACGGGCTTCTCTTAGAAGCCCCCTTCCATGCCCTTAGCCCACCACGTTAAGAGCCATTGAGGTCCAGTCCCCGGAAGGGGCAAAATCTTTGAGCACTGACCTCTGCCATTCTCAGAGCTGCGCTGGGATGGCCAGCTCGGGAGGGTGTCCCCAAGCTCCCTCCCACCCCACCCTCTCTCTGGAAGGGCCCCGGCTTTGCAATTCTCTTCCTTCCGCATTTTCTCCTAAAGAGAGGGCAGCAAGAGAAAGAGTCGAGGCGAGGCCATCAAGAAGAGAGAAACGAGGAGCAAAAATGGAGAGGCTTCCAAACCGAGCATCCGTGTGTGGGAGATGAGGAGGGCTGAGGAACTGAAGACCCAGTGCCGACAGAGCGGGGCACGGACCTCGGACCCATTCTGGGAGATACAGAACCCTCTGAGAATCTGTTGAAAGCTAGGGATGTCATCACCAGAAAAATGCACATTTACACATAATTTCTAGGGGCTCCTTTGATGTCTCTAGGACAGTGCTTCCCCAACTTGGCCAAGGAGAAGAATCACCCAGGCACTCCTTTACAATTCACATACCAAAAAGGCTCTTCTAAAACTCTGATTTAGCTGGTCAGGAGGAAACAGTAGCCTACTTAAAAAAAAAAAAAAAAACAACCCTACGAGTGATGAACTTGTGTTAACTTTCAGCCAGGATCTACTGAATCAAGTTCTCACAGTGGGGATAGAGGTAGTGGGAGGTGATGGTGAGGTGATCAGGTTTAGGAACCTCAGCTCCAGGGGTCCCCAGGCCAAGATGAATAACCCATACCCAACTCCATCCAGGCACTCTCCAGATGTCTGGACCGGCCAGGGCGCAGATGGCTATGATGGGCACCAGGTCACTCATTGCCTGACATACCGCCAGCCCAGGCCAGAGTGTTTATGCACTCAGGGTCTGGTTCCTCTAAGCAAACTTGCAAAACATCAGCTCCACAAAGGCAAGGCTGATTATCTGCTCTGCTCACTGCTGTCGCAGGAGGCTCAACTACTATTTATTGAGTAAAGTAATGGGTGAATTAATGTATGAATTAGTACAGTGGGCACTCTGTAGCCACAGATTCCGCACCTATGGATTCAACCAATCATGGAGTGAATTTTTTTTGTCTTTTTAGGGCCACACCCGTGGCATATGGAGGTTCCCAGGCTAGGGGTCGAATCGGAGCTGTAGCTGCCAGCCTACGCCAGAGCCACAGCAACGCGGGATCCAAGCCACGTCTGCGACCTACACCACAGCTCACGGCAACGCCGGATCCTTAACCCACTGAGCAAGGGCAGGGATCGAACCCGCAACCTCATGGTTCCTAGTCGGATTCGTTAACCACTGCGCCACGACGGGAACTCCACTACTCTTTTAATAATAGCATCCATATCACCACTGACCAAATTTTATGTGTTATCCCTACATTATCCCATTCTATCTTTAAAATAAGCATGTGAGCCAAATATGACTACCTCCATTGTGAAGAGGCCGAGAAAGATTTCCCCGAGATCACACAGCGCACTAAAGCAGAGGAACTCCAGTCTCTAAAAATCCATGCTCTTTAACCATACAGCCCCTCATCCATAGAAGATGGCCTATTCTAAAGTAGAAATTATATATCCCAAGTTAAATTAGCAATATTAAATCCAAATGGATTTGGGAATGAAAAATGCGGTCTTGCCATATCCATAAACAAAGGATCTTGCAGCCATCAAGCCATCACATTACAGCCCTGAGGGAACTCAGGATGGAAAGAGGATGCCGAGCTTCCAGGCAGCAGTCAACTGAGAAGGCACAGGAGGCTGGCCCCAGAGAGCTGAGGTGCTCATCAAGGGAAAGCTCAGTGAGCCCAGCCTCCTCTCCCATACACAGAAAAGCACTCAGTTCCTTAAGAAACCTGATTTTCTTTAATTAACAGAATCTTTTGATGTTCTGACCACCTGGGGTTTTGTTGCAAAAACTATCCATCCTGGCTCCTCACCTATTCGGAGCAGCCTCTCAAGTGGTCTGAGAGTCTTATCTCCTGGGCTTGCCGTCCTCAGGAGGTCTGCCCAAAACATCACTCTTCGGTTGGGCATTTTTTTCAGTCAACAGAATGCTGCTGTCCTTCTAAGGGCTTCTGATGTGGTTTGGAGTTTCAAAGGCACAAGAGCATTTAAAGAAACCTAGGACGGATGCTGAGCCTCATGGTTAAGTAACCCATTTATTGAGTATCTCTTTTGTGAAAAAGCACCTTGAGGAAGTTAAAATCTAGTTGGGGAGATAAAACAAGCAGATGAAAAGTTAATCATTGCCAGATGGGTAACCCGGAGACCCAGCGCAGGGAACAGGCAGTTTCAGTAGGGAGGGTGGAAGAGAGGCTTTCTGGAGGATGTGGGTTAAGCTCGCGCATGAAAGATCCCCAAATGCAGAAATACTAGGTAGAGTATTCCAGATCAAGGAGTGGTGGGAGCTGGAGGAGAAAAGTCACTTTGAAGATAATCCATAAGCAAGATATTGTTTATCTTAATTTTTATGACATCATTAGGCTCATTATGTATCTCCACCGCAGAGAAAGCAGAAGATATGAAAAAAATATACATATACATATATACATCTATAAGCCAACCACCAGAGATTCCTTTTGATATACATTCTTTGAAGATTTATTCTAAACGTATTTGTATGTTTCTTTACACATAGGCATATCTGCCTACATGCATTCAATGTTATATTTACAGATTTATACATGCATATATGCATCTTTATAGGCGAACATACTTATCTATATTTATAAAATAGTAATAATATTTGCGGAACCCAGTGAGAAAGAGCTCAAGGCAGTAAGAGAAACACTTCACAACCACAAGCACAAGATCACCAGCTCTCCTTAGGCACCCCCAAATCCACGCCCAGCGCACACACTAAAATGACAGCGCGGCAGATTATTTAATGACGTGGAAAACATGCTAAGATGTTGACAAAGAAGAGCAGGTGACAGTATCTACTGCATGATTGCACCCATACACTTCAAGATGTATATGCGCGTGTTAACAAAATTCAGAGAAGAAAGACTGGAAGAAAAATCTCAAAAAGGACCTGGGAGCGCAACGCTCTGGTGGCTATTTTCTCCTCTACGCTTCTATGATTTCCCAAACTGTTCCCGGCAAACATGCATCATTTTGTAATCTGCAAACAAACCAAAAAATCGACGCCACCAAACAGAAGCAATATAAAAGCAGACAAATAAATGCAAAACAGTCCTGGGCTTTCTGCTCAAGAGGCATCCTGGGCTTTGTGAACAGCTGAAACCGAATTAGCATTGACCAGAAGACAGAGAAAGCAAAGCTCTGGGGTTTGGCCAAGTCCTGACTTCAAGGCTTTGACGGGTATCTGCCTCGGAGGGGCCCAGCGGGTGGGTCAGGTGTAGTAGGCAGAGCAAGGACGCCTGGGGGGCTGGGGGGGAGGGGGACACCCGGCGCTCTTTTATCAGGCCCCGCCCGCCTGCCCCGGAGGCAGAGCGCCCGCGGTCTAGACCTCCAGGCCAGGGGCTGCCCCGGGGCGTCCGGACCCTTCCCCGCGCGCAGCCGGCCGCCCGCCCCGCCCGTCCGTCTGTCTGTCCCTCCGCGGCGTCCCGGGGCGAGCGGGCCGGGGGGCCGCGGGCCTCCGGGGGCCAGCAGGCAAAGCCCTCCGCCGCCGCCGCCGGACGCGAGCAGCTCTGCCAAGTTTCACCTTCGGTGACACAACTTTTCCGTGTTTCTTTTTTCGGCAGCCGCCGCATCACGAGGCTAAGGAGCACACGGGTTTGTAATCAACCCGGCGGCCAGATCGGCGGCGACCGAGGGACGCCGGTTAACGGGACCGGTCGGCGCTCGCCTCCGTCCAGGCCCCCAGCTAGTGGGTTCGCGGCAGTCGGAGAACAAATGCTCCCGGGAAGCAGAGCCTCGAGGAGCGGCGGCCCCGTTTCCCGGAAGGCGGCTCCCGGGGCTCCGAAGAGCCCGCGCCTCTGTGAGCTCCCGGTCGCCTCGCTGTGCAATAAAGCCCCCCAGGGGCGAGGCGGGCACACACACAGAATCACAGGCAGGGGACACAGGTCAGTTCACAATACTTTCCACGTGGTGGGTGAAAGCAGGTTCTGCAGATAGCCGTGGGCATAGTCGAGAACTGCGCTCAGCCCGCCTTCTTTAGGTTGTTTACGTCTCTACTTTGAACGCGAGATAAATATTTTAAGAACTCGATCTGTGTTTACTAAGCCCCCGGTGCAAGAGCTGGAGAAATGCTACCTCCGCGATTTGGAGGGATTTTTGAGAACTGGGTTTCACATGTGTTATGAAACTTACCTACAACCAGGCAATAGACCGGTCACTGTTCATTCTGGCTGTTAAACACAGGTTCCGCAGCACAGAGAGACGCTACGTGAGTCCTAACTTTGAGAACTGTAATTAATATGCTCGTTCAAGGCGTGTGTCTCTGTTAACAAGATATATTTTGGGAAATTTTATCTAACTGAAGGCAGCATAAACAGGGTAAGAAAGAAAGCTCGCATTTTATTTTGCCATTTAAAAGGAGTTATATAATGAGTGGTGAAAAGCTTCTTCCATGGAGCTACACTCTAAGGGGGAGACTTCTTTCACTGAAGTTAATGGCAAGGGGGAAAATCCAGAAATGAGACTCCGCCAATGAACCCGGGGTTCCCGAAGGAACCCCAGTCAGTTCATGAAAACCACTGACATCTGTTGACAAGGAGGGGGGCAGAAAAGGAGAGGAGGTGGCGGCGGGGGGGGGGGGGGGTGCTGGAGAGAGAAGAGAACAGACTGAAAGCAGATGCCACGTAATGGGGGAAAAAAATAAACAATCAGGAGTTTCACCCAGTCGTGAATTAAAAGGACGTGTAATCTTCAGAACGCAGGTGAAACAAGCTTGCAGACACAGTTCTGGGAAAAAATGCCATTATTTTCAAACTGACAGATGCTTAAATCTTGAAAGTCACAGTCATGGCCAAGTGAGGGTAGATGCCCACTGGAAAGTAAGAAGTCAGAATATCCAAGGCCAAAACGGAAGCAAAGGGCACCCCTCGGGCCTAGGGCAGGACTGGGTTTCTTTCATCTCTGTATGCCCAGGCCCAGTACAATGCCTGGTATGGAAAAGTCATTCGAGAAAGCTGTTCAGAGATCTGTTTGGCTGCACAAAGATCGCAGCCTGGGAGCACTCATGCCTGTATAGGCAAACTCTTCCTAATCGGGCCCACATTGGCAGATGGCAAGTGATTCTGCAAAGGTGGATTAGGAAAGACTCAACTGTGTTGCCTAGGGAGGCGGTGTAACACAGGGGTTAAGAGGTAGATTTGAAGTTGATCAAACCTGGCTCAAACCCTGCTTCACCGTTTCAGCTGATTGACCATACTCTGGTCTCAACCCCTGAGGCTGCTTTTTCATCAGTCAAATGGGAATACGAGTCGTCTGTCTGTCTATCTCGACTAGCTTGAGATACTTCATGTCAACCCCTGGCATATATATAGTCAGTGCTCTGAAAAACTATGATTATAAGACCCCAACCACAATTACTTCTCCAGCCTACCTAGATGTCAGAAAATCAGCCATGGATATTAAGTCCTTGATTCCTTAATTAATTGAAGCCCTGCCTCTGGCAAACTGAAGTTCGGTGCCAGGCACTGTGCTCGTGATTTGCGACCCACTAGCTGTGTGACCTCATCCAAGCTACCTAATCGCCCTACTACGCTTCAATGTTCCCATCGCCAAAGTCCGGATATACTATTCGCTGTTTCATTAGGCTATCATGACGGTTAAATGAGAGCTACATAAAAAGTAATGCAAGCCCAGTAAATAGTGCTCGATGCTGTAGAAGCTACTGTAATAATGATAACGATAGTAATTATGATCATTAATGTTATTCGATGATGAATAAAACATACCCCAGTTTCAAGGAATTTCCTGCCTTGCTTAGCCCATTCAAATATACTCCTTCAGGGCCTGCCAATACAAGACCCTGCTGAGTGCCCTAGTGTGGGGCAGGATGGGGGGGGTCTTCCAGGAACCCGGAGGATACGGAAAGAAGGGGTCCACCAGGAAAAGGAGGCAGGCTGAACGTGAGGTGGCCAGGTCTCAGAAACCAAGAGCCTGCCTGTTCTGCAGGAATCCATTTCTATTCAGTTCAGTAAAGGGAAAACTAAAATTCCATGACACAAGTCAAAACGATAGTTGCTTTGAAGGGGGGAGGGGGGATGGTAAGAAAGGAGCACGAGACAAGTTTCTGGGGTGAAGAAACTAGTCCGTATCTTGATTTCGATGCTGACTGCGTGGATGTAAACATTTGTCAAAACTCACTGAGCTGTACACTTAAGATCTGTGCGTGTTACTGTCTAGAATCTTCCATGACACAAAAGGAAACTGGGTTTGCACACTTTTTTTCTTACTAACTCTTTCATAATTTGGCCTCTGACCAGGCCTGCCTTTTACCAGATTTTCTTCTTCTTCCCAGGCCCTACTAACGGGGCCCAGAAAGGACAGACAGGGATGCCTGAGAATTCCTTTGGGCCATCAGGGACTGACCCAACCAAATCTGAGGTCTCTGCAGAAGGCTCAGAGGCAGGCCAAGCAAAGGCCTGAGCGCAGCCCAGTCCCAATGCACCCCCCTCAAGCTTACACGACAAAGCCCAAGGTGCTGCCAGTTTAAAAGAACCAACCAGAACACCTACTACCCTCTGCCCTTGGTCTGCGGGGAAGGTCATTAGCCAGTGAGACCGACACCATTTCCCTTTGAAAATCAATGCGCAGGCAAGTAATTTACAAGGGCAGAGGCATGAGGAGGGCACGAGAACTGTAATCTCAACCTGCGGTCATTGTCTTTGAGGCTTAATGTTTATTACAAACCCAGACCCCTGATAAAACAGTCCCTTCACCTTGCCCCGGTGCCCCAAGAATCAAGAAATTATCTCCTTCCATACAAAACTCCCATTTTCAGGATTAATTCTCTGAGAAACACAGCTGTAGCTTAGAACAAATGGCCGTCCAACTCAAGCAACTGCACCTGCAGGCTGGAGGCGGGGTCAACAGGATTACTAGAGACTATTTCACTTTCTTTAGGAAATTAGCATCATTTACTCGGAAATGCACAACCCTAAGAAATGCTTCAGGAAGACATGGCGGTCACCAAAGGGATAAAATGCCGTATTTAAAAATGTCAGAAATCTGAGACACGTGGGTTGTTCGCACTGGGGCATCACAAACAGAGCGGCTCCGCTGGGAGGTGGGGAGGATGGACTGGGATGAAGCCGCACAGGACGAACCTGAGGTCCACCCCTCAGCCTGTGCCTAGAAATCCCACTGCTGCCATGTCTTCTGGATGGGCCCGATAGGGAGACATAAACTGGTGACTGCAGACAATGATTTATGCAGACATTTGCCTGCTCTACTAATTGCTCAAGCTATCTCATGTGCCTAATAATCTTCGCATTTCAAAGATCACGTTAAGCTTAGCAAGGGCGGCGACATGTAGGAGCCCCTCCACCCGCCACCCTTTAATTCATGGGGGGTTTTTTCTCCCTGAATTGTTTAATCTTGGCGATTATCTTCTATTCCTTTCAAATTTCCCAACTCCAAAAATATAAGCCATAATGAAGCCGACGCTGGAAAGCCCTTTTATTGGATATATTTGAAGAGCTGCAACACATTCTGGTTGTTCCGTGTTGATTGTAATTCCCAGAATGAGGAGTGATTTGAACATAAAACAGCACAGCTGCAAAGAGACCTGGACTGTGAACAGTTTCATCTCCCTTCCGACTGCCTCACCAAGCAGCCCTCCAGCTTAGCACCCAAACCCCGCTCCCAGTTCTCTCCCAGGTTCGATCCTGCTCGCTGCACCAGGCCTGGACAGAGACCTCTCCTCCACAGCTTGCTCTCTGCTTCTCACCCATCCTGCATTGCCCACTCCCACTCCAACCTCACCCCCATCTCCAGCCCCAGGAGGCCTCCTATCCCTTCTAAGGATTTGACCTGTACTGGAAAGAAGCTTAAAGGAGGCAGCAGGGAGAGAAGATAGAGCAACCCTAAGCCGCATCCCCCTCCTGCTCCGGCCTGTCAGTCAAGAAGCTGCCCATCACTGGAAATGGTGATGAAGAGGATTGGGGGACCCTGTTCGCCCCTCCCCTGGAAGAGACTTAACGAGTCAGACTAGCCATGCCCCCGGCCACACCCCCTCACTGGGGCTGTTCTCACCATCTTCTGCACAGAGGAAAATATGGAGCTTGTGATGCTCCATAAAAATCGCACTGGTCCATGATGACTTACGCACCAGGGGACAAAACAAGTCCCGACATGAGTAGCAGAGACATGAGTAGCAGAGAGATTACGGTTGTTGGGTTTTTTGGGTTTTGTTTTTTTGCTTTTTAGGGCCACACCTGCAGCACATGGAGGGTCCCAGGCTAGGGGTCGAATCTGAGCTACAGCTGCCAGCCTCCACCACAGCCACGGCCACATCAGACCCGAGCCGCATCTGCGACCTATGCCACAGCTCTCGGCAACGCCGGATCCTTGACCCACTAAGCGAGGCTAGGGATCGAACCCACAACCTCATGGTTCCTAGTCGGATCCAATTCCACTGCGCCCCGACGGGAACTCCAGGTTGTTGTTTTTTTTTTTGTTTGTTTGGTTGGTTTTTTTGTCTTTTTGCTATTTCTTGGGCCGTTCCCATGGCATGTGGAGGTTCCCAGGCTAGGGGTCCAATCGGAGCTGTAGCCACTGGCCTACACCAGAGCCACAGCAACGCAGGATCCGAGCCGCGTCTGCAACCTACACCACAGCTCACGGCAACGCCGGATCGTTAACCCACTGAGCAAGGGCAGGGACCGAACCCGCAACCTCATGGTTCCTAGTCGGATTCGCTAACCACTGCGCCACGACGGGAACTCCCCGGTTGTTGGTTTTTAATAAGAGGGGACCAACGTCATGATTTCATGGAAGGGGCTGGGGGCGGGGCAATGGATGCCTCTAAACACCGGCTTCGCCGGGCCCAAGCCTGGGAAAGACACTTGACAGAAGCAACTGCACTAATCCACCAAGACCAAGAAGAGCTTTCGGAATGGCATTCGGGGTTCATGACTCGATACACTGGCCACCCGACCACAATGCCCTGTCTTTCTTGGGTACGGCTAGAGAGGCTACTGGAAGAGGCCAGGCAGGAGCTGAGCCCATACGTGCGCGTGGGCCCCGCCAGCTATTAGAGCAACAGCTGTGCAAGTGGCCGGCTTCTCAGCCTGTGCGTGGAATTGTCCTCCACTGCATGGAATTGTCCTCCACGGCCCCGCGGCCAGCAGAGAGCCGGCCTGACCTTAGTGCTGCCCGTAGCACAGAGAGAAGCCACAACCCATGTGGCCTTGAGACTTGCCTGGATGTGATGGCTCCCTGGCTAAGCACATGGGAAGGGACTGCTGAAAAAACACACCCAACTCCAAACAGGTAGCTACAAACCAAAGGACAGTTTTGAACATGAGGGCCAGCCAGCGCTTTCACTTGATCCACAAATGGTTTGGATTTATCTGTAACAGACGGCGTTTTCTGGATGCCACAGGAACACAGTGGCAGTAAACCAGACAGAGTGCTTTTCCGAAGAAGAACTGGGGCAAAGATCTTAGGTGACAGGGCAGAGACAGGGCAGAGACGAGTGAGTCAAAGCTAAGTGCCTATCTGCTTGAGCAAACAAACGGTAATGCTTTCCTTGTCCCTGAAATGGAAACAGGGCCTCCTGTTCAGGAGCCGAGTGCCCCCAACTATGTATACCTCTGCCAGCTTAAAAGTTTGCGCAGAGCCTCAATAAACACACAAAAGATGATGTGCTGCGTAAGAGGCCATTTTAATAGTTTCAAATAGAATCACGCTTCCCTCCCCCCTCCCAAGAGGAGGGTCTGTCTGGTCCTGTCTGGCGACCTTATGGAAAAGGTTATCAGAAAGATCATTGTCCATCACTGGTTTTAAGCCCCATGAGTCGAAGGGCGTCATTTAAAAAGACAATCAGCAATCTCTATGCCCCGAAAGCCGTATTTCATTAAGCGGCACAGAAGAACCTACTCATCATCTACTACCTGTGCTCCCGAAACTCCAGAACCGCTGCACTCTATGATAATGTTCTATGCAGTTATGATAGGCTGTGGGCATGAATCCCAAATGATGGGGTGGGAGGCCGAATTTCAATGAGCAGTCGGCTCTGAAAACAGATTAGGAAATTCATTCAAACTGCTACTAAATTATTTGACTTGATTCAATCATTCGTCGCGCCGGTGTTCATAAAGAAGCGTGTATATTCAAAGTACCCATTAGATGTTCAATCCTGTATCTTGCTCTGTTGCACAGAGTGTGCTCATGAGTCACTTAGCTTGAAAATGTCCGAAGAACATTACCTACATGGAGGAAATTTGTAAATAACCAAACCTCCTCGTGAATATGGTCAATAAAGTTTATTGGTTGAAAATATAAATAGACCTGGTACCTTTCATCTCCAAGGTAAAAAGTTGTCTTTAAGAGCTCGTCACAGAAGACTCTGAACATTCGTAAAAGGGTAAAATACTAAGGGCCATCAGGCATTCACTGTATCAAAAATGCTCTAAATTCAACAACCAACAGAAAGGCCGAATGGGACTCCGGCTCTCAGCAGCCGTAAGATTCCCATCTCCTCGGGAAAGTCAACTCCCCTCTGAAAAGTTGCCTTGTAAAATTACTTTAATTTATTCTAATTACAACCATAATTCCAAATGCTAATTACACAATTCCTACAGAGAGGTATTCGCTTTCAAACGTGGTGAGTCAACATAAGAAAATGTTATGACATCCGCCTAGTGAAAATTTTCATTATTGAGTTCCGGAAACTTGTCCTCAGGTTTCCAGGCTTGTTACGCCCTTCTGGACAATTACAGATTACCTTCCTAAAACAGCATCTCCTTTTCTGTGAATGAATTTGGTTTCAGGGTCCTCCCAAAGATAGCCTGAAATAAACCTTGGGTGACCACCTGATGGAAAGCAGGGACCAAAGTTCCAGAAACAAATCTGAAACACTCCCAGATGCAGAAGGACAATCACTTGCCTGGGATCAATGGGGGCTACAATTTTCAAGAGCTTTACCCTTCGGGGGCCCTGGGTGGAAACAAACCACCGGAAGTCACTTTCGCTCATCATACCAATGCCTACTTAAAACACACAACAATTAGGCAATTAGGCAAGCTCTGGAAAAGTCTAGCAGGAGGAGTTCTACTTTCCAGGTGGCGGTTTCCATCAGACAGCCAGCGGGTGTGAGTGAGGTGACCTCCAGCCTTGAGACAGGCCAGTGTTGACCCCTGGCCCAACAGATCTAGAGCCCCCCACAAACTTCTCTAGCCTCTCGTCGACGCTTTTTCGTCTAGATGGGAGAGAACCGGCTCCATTTAAAAACAAGGATGAAGGCCCTGAGCTGCAGACTTTGACAACTTTCCGCGGGGGAGGGCTGGCGCTGCCCTAGAATCTCCGGGGAAGGAACGCTCTGAGGGATGGGGAGAGGCGAGGAGGAGGAGAGGAGAAAAAGAGGGAAAGGAGTGGGAGGGCAGGGAACCCCCTGGGCTCAAGGAGGAATTGGGGCCCCGTGAACGAAAGCTGGGGCTCCCCCCACTGCAGCCCCACGCCTGCAGCAGCGAGGACTCGGCGTGGGTCGCTGCGGTTCGGCGTGCCAGGGGCCCGCTCCAGCGTCGGCTCTGTGGCCATGCCTAAGGCACCTGCCCTTTTCCCGGAGCTCTACCACACCCCCTCTCAGCGCCTCTGTCCGCACCCGGGTCTCCAAGGAGGCCGTCTCCGGTTTACATTCCGGAGCTAAGCCGGGTCCCTCAGCAAGGCAACCGCTAGAGCTGGGGGTGGGGGGGTCAGGGGGACGCCCCTTCCTTCTCCCGAGTTCTCCCAGCCTGAGCCCCGCTGCGCTGCGCCTCCCCAATCCGCCGGTGGGAGGCCCCAGGCCGAGAAGCGCTCTCCGGGGGACCCGCGGCTGGGCGCCCGCGGGCCAGGTGGCTAAACCCCAGAGAGCGTTGGGAGGGGACTCTCCCCTCCCCCGGAGGCCCGCTCGCGCCCGGGCACTAGTGGCAAGGGGACCGGAGCCTTTGTTCTCCCGGGGTTTGGCGAGGCTGCCGAGGCGCAGCACGGGCGGCGCCGGGGCACCGGGATTGCTCACTTTTGCACGCGGCGTGTCGAAGGTTGCAACCTCCTGCTTTCGGGGGAGGGGACGTGGAGAGTTGGGGAGCAGGGGGCGTGAAGGGGAAAGGCGGGTGGGGGAGGGGTCTTGCGTCTCGGCCAGGCTCTTTGTTTGCATTGGGGGCGGGGAGAGGGGGGTTGAAGGTGGATTCGGGCTCGGGTTCTCGGAGCGGGGCAGATTCCTGAGTATGTCACCATGTTGCACCCGCGCAGCACACATATGCACACTCGCGCACACGCACACACAACCACTCGCACAGAGGGGCGGCCGGCCAGGAGCAGGCAGCGCTGTGCCCGGCGCCCGGGGCTGCAGCAGCTTCGTCTGCCCGCAGCGCCACCCCGGTGCGTCCAGAGGGGAAGTGGAAGAGGCTGGAGACACTCGCGGGGCGACAATTCCACGAGGAAGGAGGGAAAGTGGTGCAAACCCAGAACCCCCCCCCCCGCAGCGGCCCGGCCCCCCCCTTTCTCGCCCGGGGTCGCAGAGGTCACGGGCAGCTTAGGCTCCAGGAGGGCGGCCGGGAGCCGCCGAAGGGCGGCGCGCACGCGAGCGGGCGAGGGAAAGCTAGGGAAGGGAAGCCGGCGGACTCGGCAGGCGGGCTTACCCTTAGAAGCATCTTTCTCCTCTTTGGGCTTGGTCACCTTTCCACTCATAGATCCCAGCTTGCTTGACAAGGGTCGGCCAGGAGACGGAAGTCCTCGCCGAGCGGGCCGGACTTGGGAGAGTGCTTAGGGCGGCAAGTCGCGACCGCGAGCTCCCCTCGGTGTGGCTCCGGGCGGAATCCGCTTTTCCCCAGCGCTGCCGCCGCCGCCGCTGCCTACGAGAGAGTGGGGAGGAAAGGAGAGGGGTGAAGGAGGAGCCGCCGCCGCCGTCGCCGCCGCCGCCGCCGCCGCCGCGAGCCCGAGCGGCCGGCCGCGGGAGGAGCCGCTCGCCTGGCTCCAGAAGTGGAGAGACAAAGCGGCGCGGCGCTCCCTCCGCGCCCCGCGCCCGCCGCTCCTGCCCGCCCGCGGAGGAGCCGCGCTCGCCATCCCCGGGGCCGCCGAGAGGTGCGGCCGGGACTCCCCGGCTCGGCCGCCAGCCTCCCCGGGGCTCCGCGCGGGCCGCTCGCCGGGCCGGCGCGGGCCGCGCGGGGAGTTGCCTGGGTGGGCTGCCCGCGCGCCGGCGGGCTGCTTCCCCCGCCTCTCCCCATCCGCTGCGGGCCGCCAACTCCATCAAAATAAAACCCCGAGGAAGGTTAAAAAAAAAAAAAAATCAAAACAAAGACGAAAATATTCACTTAAAAATAACGAGCCTCCCCGAAAGGGAAATGTTTGAACATGTGATGAGCAACGTGTGAGCCTGTTACACCGCAGAGCCGCGCAGCTCCTCGCCCGCGGAGAATCGAGAGGGGAGGGTCGCCCCTTTCTTTCTGGTGAACCAACGGTCAGGTTCCTGTAATTTTGCCCAAAAGGGGGTCCCGAGTTGCTGGCGGGCGAAGGAGCGGGAAGCGATGGCCCTTACCTGCTCTCTCTCCCTACACCCACACCCCCTCGGAGCTCGCCCGCTCCCCGGCTCGCTCTCGCTCTCCTTCCAAAGAACTCTCGGGTCCCAGAGAGCCGCGAATCGGCCCGGCGGCGCCTTCTATATAAACTGCAAGGTGTGGGCACGCGGGGGGCGGGGGGCGGGGGCCGGCGAGGGCGGGGCCGGCACAAAGCCGCCTGCGGGCTGTAGTAAAAGGAGAGCTCGGCAGGGGCGCGCCGACGTCAGCCGCGGGTTGGCCAAACCCCGGCGAGCCCAGCGGAGTGCGGGCGAGCTTGGCGGCCGGGCGTCCCCCGGCCCCCTCGGGGCAGGCAGGGCCCGCGGGCGCCGCCGGAGCAGAGTCGCCCGGTGGGCCAGCGAGATCGAAGCCCGGCGGCGCCCCCCCACCCCGCCGCCGCCGCCGCCGCCGCCGCCGCCGCCGCCCCGCCCCGCGCGCCCCCTCCCCGGCCCCCGTTCCCCCCTCTGATCCCGGCGCCCGCTTTCCCCGCAGCGCTGCCCGGGCCCCGCGCTGGTCGCCACCTACACTTTGGGGACTCCGCTTTTGGCAGGCGCCTGCACCGAGCGGTGGAATCTCAGTCCGGGAGTCGGCGACTCCTCGCCTCCGGCCAGCTGCCCAAGTTGAGACAGCCGGAATCTCCGTGAGAAGGGCGCGCTGGGATCTGGGTGTCAGGAGGGCAGAGAGTGAAACTGACCGCGGCCGCTGCCACCTCCCACCCCCACCCCACCCCCCGCCCCCGCACGCAGGCCCCTCCTCCTAGGGCTGGTCGCTCTGGTTGGCAAACTAGGCGCAGAGTGCCCACCACCCGGGATGGCCAAGCTCTGACCGACGGAGTGGGGTGGGATTTGGGGCGAATGCTGGCGAGGGATTAGCGGGGTCGACATGTCGCCTGGAGCACGCTGGTGACAAAACAGGGAAGGTCCCTGCAGATTTGAAGTAGGAGGAAAACCGCTCAGAAATTGTACAAGAGGGGAGCGGATGGGGAAGGAGAAAGAGTCAGAGAAAGGAAAGGGGGGACAGGGTAGCCCTGGGACGTCCTGGGAAACCCATTCCGCGACGGCCCTTTCTCAGCGCGCGGATACCCGGAAGCCCCGCGCGCTGGTGAGGGACTGAGGTGGCCGCTGGCAGGACTTGGTGCTCAGAGCTGTCCATTAATCAGACCACAGGCTCCAGCCTGGCGGTGGAGACGCAGCAGCGACTCCCAGGCAGAAAATCCGTTTCCCCCCCGCCCTCGTCCCACCCAACTCCACCCGCTCTCCTTAATTCGGTTTCGTTAATGGCATTAAACCAGAAATTATATAGATGGATTAGTCCTACTGAATCCCAGCCGGTAACTCAATTACGAGAGCCTGCTGTGGCTTTCAAGACCAGGAGAGTGGGCTGCCCTGCCTCCAGCCCGGGTCTAAAGGTCAGCAACCCTCTAAATTCGATTTGCAGCCTCTGTCCTTGGTCTGGGAGGAACTCCAGGCCCATTTTTCTTGTAAATAATATCTAATAATCTGGAGGTTGATGACACAATATGATTACCCGACCAAGGTTAGATCATTAATATCAGTACTCTGGGAAAGAAGGAATTTCTCTTCCAATGACGGGAATTCAAAAGGGATGGACACTTGGGTGGCTTTAGAGGACAAGTGAAGGGGAAAAGGGGAAAGAGTCCTTAGTTTACACCCAATAATGGTCGAGTACCATGGATTTTGCACCCACCCTGTGCCAAGCAGCATGCTATATGCTTTAGCACATTATCTTATTTCATCTTCACCACAGTCCTCCAAGTGCTATTTCCATTTTACAAATGAGGCAACTGAGGCTCAGAGAGGTTAAGAAACTTGTCCAGAGGACACACAGCTGGTAAGTGGTGGAGGCTTGATAAGAACCCTGGGAGAGCCGGGAGAGGAAACCAGGTGGGTCTGTCTTTTCAGTGTCTTCTCTGGGACCATCTGCTCTCTCAACACTCCTATCAGCCTGTGTAAAGGGAAGAAGCTCATTGCCACTGGACCTACCGGCCAATTCTAAAGCCCTATGTCTTTTCAGACTCCTTTAACTCAGCACATTCAAACACACACACACACACACACACACACACACACACACACCCCTTTTCTTGTGTACACATAACATGTGCCTTGTCTACATTAACTCCAGTAAGCAACACCACCGTCTTTTGGGAAAAGGGTCCGTCTCTGTCTGGGGGGTCATTAAGCATGGTGACCGTCCTGGGGGGTCTCAGCTTTCCCGACATGCTAACATTTCCAGGGACGTTCTCCGCACAGAGAAGACTCCCCGACCCATAAGCTCTATTACCAACCAACGGCATCTCCAGCAAGGGTAACTTCCAGCTGGAAACCAGATATCACCTTGTTCCTTGAAGGACAGTAACAGTTAACATATGACTAAACCTAAGTTAGGTAAGACGATTGAGGCCAGTTGAAAAGATGCCTGTTTGGGAGTGCTAGTGGAGTCTGTCCATGAAGGCAAACAGGTACAACAAAGGGTGTTGCTTCATCAGAAACCACTCTGCAGAAGAAATAATCAGAGGAGAAAGAAAACAGACACTTCGTGCAAGAACCACATAGCGATGTGTGTCCATAGCCGGGCAGATCATCATTCATGCCAGAAACCAAAGATGATGAAGATCCAAGCACCAGGACAAGCAATCTCCTCTAACAAAGCTGCTGCAGACCCTGCTAGGGAGGTTCTCAGGCAGCCTCTTTGGTGAAAGGCTTGGAGGCTTTTCCCTTTTGCGAAGCCCTGCGAGATGTTTAAGATGAACGGAATGTCCTTGGTACTGGCTCAGAAGAAGGCAGGCTCCAGCATCCAGCCCCCAGGCTCCTTGGTAATGTGGGGTGGTGGGCTGCCGGAAGATCTGACCTCTGTGTGAGGGTGGTCTTTTCCCCACCACCACATGGACTCAGTTCTGAAGCATCTCAGTGAAGCCCAGGCTCAAGTCTGCTGCGCTTCTCTGCCGCTCCCAGTGCATCTGCCCCCACCCCACTGAGGTGGACGTTCCTTCACTTTCGGTCTAGCAATTTGTTGCCCCTGATCCCCTCACTTCTCCCTGCCTTGTCTCTAGGGCAAAATGGTCCCATCTGTCCCATCCCTGCCTCTCCCGTGAGCGAGAATGCCACACATCTGATAAAACAACAGGGCGCAGGAGTTACCTCCTATAGTCAAGTGACTGGGTCCGGGAATTAAAGCAATATGCTAGAACCAAAAGCTGCACGGCCACCCTCTGAAGAGGGCCAGGTTGTTTTCTGGAGGAAGGGGCTGGGCTTGAGTCTTTGGTAGGAAAGTGGAAAAAGTACTGAGAGTCTCATCTTCTTGGCCCTGGTGCCCGTTTCCTGCTGGTCCCCAAAGGCTACAAGACACTGGCTTCTGGATCCCAGGTCTGCTCATCCCCCAGCAGCTCTGAGCAATGCTTCTGGGCAAGATGCCACGTGGTTCCACTGTCTGTGCTGGAGGGTAAGGTTAGGGTGAGTGGGGCCACAGAGGACAGATCCACTTAGGGCTTTTTCCTGGCAGGTTTAGACTGGCTGAGTGCAAAGCCATTGTCATCAGAAACCACCAAATTAGATGTTTCAGTTATAAGACTGCTTCTCACTGGACCAAATGTGTTTTTCATTTGTGAAAACACCTCACAGCGGAGAGCTGGTTCAGAAGAAGGCAGCCTGGCAAAAGCTACACTTCCAGCCAGGATCCTTGAGGTAAGGAAAGGCCCATTGGCCAAGATCTGGGAGTTAGAAGTCCCTTTCATTTTTAAGCTCACATCTCAGCAACTTGAATTTTGAGATCCAAACGCTGGAGCTCTGAAAGGGTTCATTTCTGATTCAAGCCCTCCTGTATTTATCTCTGTCATGACCTAAGATTGCTTTCTATCAGAATCACAGGGGAGCTGGTGCATTTCTGCGACATAGGAGGTGGGAAGAGTCATGAAGCCATTGCCAGGTGGGCATCGTGACAACCCCCCTTGATTCTGGAAGGCTTGTGACCGCTTCAGTCTTTCGAGTATGGTGGGAGTTTTAGGCTAGGTTAGAAAAGGCCATGCAGCAGTGCCTGGCCCTCTTAGGACATTTGCTCTGGGGAAATCCAGCCACCCAGCGTAAAGTCGGCTTACCCTGAGACCACCCATGGAGGAGAGGTGCCATCGAGGCTCTTCAGCAGACAGTGCTAGCCGAGCTCCCGGGCGACAGCTGGCCCAGTCAAACCACCAAATGACTACTACAGCTGCAGGAGACATCTGACCTCAACCTTGTGAGAGGCCCCTCAGGGGAGAACTATCCAGTGGCACCCTTCTCCAACTCCTGACCCATCATATTATGAGCAAAATTAAATGGATGTGTTTAGCTGCTACGTTTAGGGTAATAAGCTATCTGGAAATAGCAACTGGAAGAGTGACCAAACGTTTCTCCTAATGCTGTACACACAGGCCACCCCCCTCTCTAGAGGTAATGTCCTCTTGAATCCAGGTTGGCCTTGGGACTTATTTTTACCAAAAGAATGTGGCCGAAGTGATGCTGTGCCAGTTCCCAGCCAAACGTTCGATTTGGCAGCTCTACCTTCTCTCTGGGGAAAGCCAGCCACCATATAAAGAGGCAGACAGCTTGACACCGGGTTGCGAGGAAGCCCAGGCAGCCTCGGCGGAGAGACTGTGTGAAGAACGGAGGAACCCAGCTGACCAGCGAGGCTCCAGACACGACCCCACTCAAACCATCCCAGCCAGCTCCCAGCCCTTCAGCTTCGAGGCTGCAGAATTCATGGAGCCCAAAAGGGCCGCTTTACCGCGCTCCATCCCCATTCCTGACCCACCAAATTGTCAACAAAGTGCTTGCCGTAAGCCACTCGGTCTGGGGGTCATTTGTCACACACAGCAATAGATAACCGACAGGAGAAACTTAGAATCATTTTTGATCCAAGTCGACTCTCTTCTTTGCCCTTCTTTAGACCAGAAAGGATCTTCAGAGTAGGGGAAAGTTATAAGACAGGGAGATGTCAATGATGCCTCTGAAAACGGCTTTACACAAAGACCTTTGCAATCTACACCAAAAATGTATCTGATTTTCTGCCTCCCTGGAAGTTGCACATTTCGACCATTGTAATGCGATGTCGGGGTGCCTGTCAGGAAGGAATCTGTCTTTCCATGGTCTGTCCCTTTCTTCTCCAGTGAAGGAGAAAACAACGTTCCAGGATTCTCTCTCGCTCCCGAACAGGGAGCATCACTAGACAGCAGCTGCTCCCGACTCAGAATCCCCCCACCGGTCCACAGCCTTCCGGAGCTCCCACACCAAGAGACACGGGTCATCAAAGTGGCCTTTTCTTCACGGCATCGTCCTAATTCTCTCTACATCCGAAACAGAGGACCTAGCCCTCGTCTCTCCCAGTAAACACCACACGAAAGACCTCGGCCGAGGTCAGCTTCCCGATGATTTTCAAATCCTGTTCTCGCCCCCATTCTCCTGGCTCTATTGCAGTGCTAACAGGCAGGTGCATTCTACTTCGTACAAGGGTCTGGATAGAGTCGTAAGTTGTTAGCGCGCGTCCATTGGCCGCGTCTCGGATGCTCAGCGAGACTCAACAGGACGACGAGGACTGGGTGAAACGCTGCTAAGACTGACTGCCCCCGTGACCACCCCACGGTTTCCGTAGCGCCTGGCACGTCAGAGGCGCCGTAAACAGCCCCATCATTGTAACACCATTTAATTACTTTACTGAGTTTCCTGCTCTGCACGAAACATTGAGCCAGATTCTGCCATTTTTGACTCAAAGCAACCCTCTGAATTAGTGACTATTAATATCTCCATCGTCCAGAGGAGAAAACAATGGCAGGGAGGTCAAACGACCTGCCCAAGGCTGCCTTCAAAAGCGACACCCGGGATGGAGATTCAAAGAGGAGCTTCTGCGTCCAAAGTCCCTGCATATTCTGTAAATGTCATGGAATAATTAGTGGCTCTTTAATTTCTCTTTAATGAGAAGTAAAGGCAAGCATTAGAGTGGGAATGGAGATCTCAGGGCTGATTGGGCTTTCATTCATTTTCTGCCAACACCTGACCCCCCCCCCCCACGGCGGTGAGGGGAGAGGTGTCAGGTGCATCAGGAGTCCCCTCCCTGGAAGGGCTTCCTATCCAGCTGTGTGAGGGGGCTGCTCATCGGGCGGCAGGGTCTAGGGTCTGTCTGTGCTGCAGAACCCAGGCTTTTGGTAAAGAGGGACTCTGAGAATCCTCCCCTTCCTCTGGTAGTTGAAGTCACTCTTTTGTCACTGTGTCGCCCTTTTGCCTCCAACTTCCCTGGCTTCTTGGGAAGTGGCTTGGAACTTTCTTTGGAGCGCCGGGGTTTGGGGCTGGAATTTATGTCTGCCCACGGAGCCCTCACACCCATCTCGTACTGCATATAACTGTCACCTTTTAGAGAAAGAGGGCTAATATACAGATGGTCAAGAAATACCAAGCCAGGTTTCTAATAATGAGACACTCGTTTGGTTTTGGTTTTGTTTTTTGAGGGCTGCACCAATGGCATATGAAGGTTCCCAGGCTAGCGGTCAAATCAGAGCTGTAGCCGCCAGCCTCCACCACAGCCACAGCAGCGCCAGATCTGAGCCGCGTCTGCGACCTACACCACAGCTCACAGCAATGCCGGATCCCTAACCCACTGAGCGAGGCCAGGGATCGAACCTGCGTCCTCATGGATACTAGTCAGATTCGTTTCTGCTGAGCCACGATGGGAACTCCCAAATAATAATGAGACACTTGTGCCTGCCCGCTCCTTCCCTGGGAGCTGCTCGTGACCCTGCTGG
The DNA here is from genome assembly GCF_054392235.1 of Sus scrofa. Classification (NCBI taxonomy): domain Eukaryota; kingdom Metazoa; phylum Chordata; class Mammalia; order Artiodactyla; family Suidae; genus Sus; species Sus scrofa. The sequence goes on from NC_139401.1 coordinate 124,149,482, forward strand.
TGTGATTCCACCAACACGGATTGGATCTGCACCTGCCACACAGCTGCAGCGACAGCTCCCATCGCAGTGCTGGTGTAGTTATACCCGCCATCCTGCAGCTGACTGTGCTCTTCTTTAGACTCCTGGACACACTGTCCCACTTCTGGAATTCTTTTTTTGCTTGTTTTGTTTGGGGGTGTGTTTGTTTGTTTGGCTGCCCCTGAGGCATATGGAATTCCTGGACCAGGGACCCCATCCCAGCCACAGTTGCGACCCACCCTGCAGCGGCAGCATTGGATCCTTTAACCCACTGTGCCAGGCTGAGGATCGAACCTGTGTCCTGGTGCTGCAGAGACGCTGCCTGTCCTGTTTCGCCACGGTGGGAACTCCCTGGAATTCTTTATTCTCCTCTATTCCACTGCTGCCAGCGCAGCCTCCAGTGTTCTTTTGCTTCCCATGTTCTCACCCCCTCTCCCGCTACCAGGCTCTTGCAGGACTGTTCCCTGTCCCTTTTTTTTTCCTCCATATTTATTCCACTCTGCTACACAAAGGCTCCCGTCTCCCTCCATCCCCCCGCCTGCAGGGGCAGAATTTACTGTTGTCTGCTCGGGGGTGAGCACCACAGATCAGTGATAGGGGATCTGCCTGCCACCTTGCTGCTCAGCCAGCTCAAGGGGAGCCACTTTGAGGGTCCCTACTTACTACAAAAGGAAAGAAGCAATACCATCATTTTGCTTCTCTGCACACATGCATGGGGAGCGTTGTCAAGGCAGCAAGACTAGTGACCCAAAACACGAGAGGCAATTAATATATGGTATTTGATATAAACTGTCAGTTCCTTCTTGTAACTGTCCTAAAAGTTTGATGTTGTCACCCTTCAGTTACAAGTAATGAAAAGGGCTGAGAAAGAGCAATTGACCTGCCCAGGGAGTGAGTAGCACCACAGGGATTTGAATGCAGGTCTTTCAGTTGCAGAAGCCTATGCACTTTGCATGGCCAGATGCTGACACAGTCAAGAAGGCTCACATACCAGTCTTGGCCCTGGCTGGCATGGACCACAGGATTCGGGAAGAATCCATAACCAGTGAGTGAGTGCTGCTCCAGCTTTGGTGTTGGTGGACAGGACATCTCTGAGAGCCACGTCAAGGCACTCCGTCAAGAGAGCTATGGTACCAGGACGCCTCCCCGGAGGCCTGCTCGCCACAGCCACTGTCCTGCCCTGCTCCTCTTTGGCCTTCCTGCTGTGCTCGGCTGTCTCTTGTCAGCTCAGCCACCACTGTCTTTCATGACCAAGGCCAGCTGCTGGGTTACCCAGAAGCCCCTTTGCTGTGTGGTCCAGGTTAGAGTTTGCCACTGAGAGAGGCAGACTTGGAAGCAGGAGTCACTGTTCTTGGGACACTGTGACATTCAGACGGTGTGGCTTCACACATCTCTATATGAGCCGCCACTTCTGGGTTATCTTTTGCAGCTAGGCCTGGTGACTTCTCAGAATACCAGAGACTTCTGGCTTCCTCGCTTCCTCTAATGCTTCAAGCTGAAGTCATTAGAAACATTGAACTCTCTCGCTTGAACCCTCTAGACCTTCCCTCTCCTAGCTCCTCCCACTTTGTGTACACACACACACACACACACACACACGCGCGCGCGCACTCCCCTTCTTACTGCAATATTTCAGCAATTCTATTTTCACGACTGCTGATACAGGTTCTACCCTGAGCCTCATCACCAGCCCTGTGTTCTTAAAAAACAAACGGCCTTCCTTCTTTTTCTTTCAAAGCTATAGAAGATTCTGGGAAGATGGTGACCTAAGCACAGGTTGTTTCTATTCCCAACTCCAGGCTGCCTGCCTCTCCTCAGCCAAAAAGCTCCTGAGGTCTGCAGAGAGACCTGGATATGAGCCAAGTCCTAGACGGTGTGGGAGTTTCCGCAGAAGGAAGCCTTGTGGCGCCTTCTCCTTCAAGGGCTGAGCAAAGCTGGATGCAGCATTCAGAAGGCCTGGCCCAAGGAGACCAGGAGATCAACAGACAATAGCAGACCTGGAGTTCCCATCGTGGCTCAGCAGTAACGAACCTGACTGGTATCCATGAGGACGCAGGTTCAATCCCTGGCCTTGCTCAGTGGGTTAAGGATCCGGCGTTGCCGTGAGCAGTGGTGTAGGTCGCAAATGTGGCTCAGATCTGGTGTTGCTGTGGCTGTGGTGTAGGCCGGCAGCTGTAGCTCCAATTCGACCCCTAGCCCAGGAACTTCCATATGCCTCAGGTACAGCCCTAAAATTAAAAAAAAAAAAATAGCAGACCTGAATTCCTGGTCTCCTAGGCTTCCTAGGGGCCAAGAGAGAAGGAAATAGAGGAGCAAACGATGTCAGTGAAGGGAGTGACTCTGCCAGGAGACCTGGGAAGACCGACTTCCTTCAGGTACTTGGTTTCGCATCACTTGAGGGCCTCCGAGCCCGCGTCCCACCATGAGCTGACCGCTAAGGGCTGACAACAAAATCCTTGATAACCACCTCTGTGGGTCCAGCAAACAGGCCCCAGAGGAAGGTTGAGGAAGCAGTGGGTGCTTAAAGCAAAAAAACTGGTGGGAAGACAGCCAGACGCCAACGTGAAAAACAACAGCTGTAACAACAAAGTAGGCGTTTACAGAGATTCAAGTGCGGTCTCCAAAAAGACCTTCTGAAACTACAAAATGTGATGCCCCAACTATTACAGTTCAGTAGATGAACTGAAAAAGAGGATGATCCCTCCTGAGACCCAAAACAGTGACCTGGAAGAGAACGTGAAAGACGAATCACGGAGCACAAAGTCGAAAACACCAAGACAGGGATTCATGAAGGAAGAAGTAGGAGACTTGTACCTCCTGAGGAATAATACGTCTTCTAGAGGAAGAGGGAAGAGACAGAGGAAAGGCAGTAATCTTGTAAAAAGGTAACAGAACAGAGATTTTCCAAGCAAAAGAGCTACAAATTTTAAATAATTTAAAAGATGCAACGAATAACTGTTCAGAAATTAAGAAATACACTCCAAGAACACCACTGGATCAAAAGTGAAATTACAAACTATCTAGAAAGCAATTTAAAAGAACGCTTTATTCTCAGACCTACTTGGCACAGTCAATGCCTTACTCAGAAAGAAAAATTGTATTCTTCAATGTCTTTGGTATGAATGAACAAAGAAGATACAGGAACTTCGTATTCATCTTAAGATATGTGGGAAAGAACTAGAAATTAAACGGAAAAGAACTAGGAAAAAGCTTTAACAACAGAAAAAGGTGGAATTAATGATAGCCAAAACTTGTTCTTCGAAAAGCCATATAAAACAGATAACCCTCTTCTAAGGCTCACTAAGGAAAAAGGAAGAATAAATATTGAGACTGAAAATAAAAAAGTATACATAAAAGCTTTAAATAATTATAAAATATTACTCTACGGCAGCACATTTGAAAATCTAGAGAAAAGGGATGATTTTTCAGAAACCAAAATTAATGCAACGAGAAGTGCTGAATAGGTCAATTATCAGAAAGAGATTGAAAAAAATGAGTAAATATCTACCACTGAAAAAGCCATCATAACAGAGTGGTTCCCCTGTTTTAATTCAACTTTTTTTTAAGAAGGTAATTTTAATATCAATTAAACTATTCTTGGGAGTTTTCTTGTGGCGCAGTGGGTTAAGGATCCAGTGTTTTCACCGCAGTGACTCGGGACACTGCTGTGGCGCAGGTTCAGTTCCTGGCCTGGGAACTTCCACATGCCATGAATGCGACCAAATAAATTTAAAAAAAAAATTCCAGGCCATAAAATAGAGGTAAAGCCCTTTCATTCTTTTTGTCCCCCAGCTTATTGAGATATAATTGACACATACCACTGTGTAAGTTTAACATGTACAGTGTTCTGATTTGATACACATTTATATTCTGAAATGTGTACCAAAATAAGCTTAGTTAATTCAGCTTTCACCACACCAAGTTACTACTTTATTGCTGCTGTGATAAGAACGTTAAAGCTCGAGTCTCACAGCAACTTGAAAATACACAATACAGGATTGTTAACTAGAGTCGCCATGCTGTATATTAGATTCTTGGAACTTCTTCATCTTCTAACTGAACATCCGTACTCTTTCACCAACAGCTAACCACTTCCATCAACCCTCAGCCCCTGGCAACCACTCTTCTTCTGTTTCTATGAGTTCAATGTTTTTAGATTCCATATACAAGTGAGATCACACAGTATTGGTCTTTCTCCATCTGACTTATTTCACTTAGCATAATGCCCTCAGGGTTCTTCCGTGTTGTCACAAATGGCAAGATTCCCTTCTTTTTTATGGCCAACTAATATTCCATTGTGTATATATACCACATCTTCTTTATCCATTCATCCATCGGTGAACACCTGGGCTGTTTCCATGTCTTGCCTCTTGTGACTAATGCTGCAGTGGACGTGAGAATGCAGATGTCACTTCAAGATAGTAATTTCATGTTCCTCTGATAAATACCCAGAAGTCAAATCGCTATTTTTAAGTTTTTAAGGACCTTCCATACTGTTCTCTATGGTGGCTGCACCAGTTTACATTCCCATTCACAGTGCACTAGGGTTCCCTTTTCTCTACCTCCTCACTAGCATTGCTTATCCTTTGTCATTTTGATAACAGCCACTTGAACAGATGTGAGGTGATATTGGTGATATTTCATTTTTTTTCTTTTTTTTGGCTGCACCCACAGCATATAGAATTTCCCTGGCCAGGGACTGAACTCACACCACAGCTGTGAACCAAGCCACCACTGCAGTGACAATGCTGGATCCTTAACCCACTGCACCACAAGGGAACTCTCAGTTTGCTTTTGATTTGCCATTTCCCTGATGATCAGTGACAATGAGCACCTTTCCATGTACCTGTTGGCCATCTGTATGTCTTCTTTGGAGAAATATCCATTTAGGTGCTTTGTCTATTTTTTAATTGGATTATTTGGAGGTGTTTGCTACTAAATTGTATGAGTTCTTTATAGATTTTGGATATTAATCCCTTATCAGATGTATGGTTTGGTAATACTTTCTGCCATTCCATAGGTTGCCTTTTCACTTTGTTGACTGTTTCTTTTGCTGTCTGGAAGCTTTTTGGCTTCATGTGGTTCCACTTGTTAATGTTTGCCTTTGTTGCTTATGCTTTTGGTGTCATATCCTTTTTTAAGAAAGCATTGCATGGCCAATGTCTAGGAGCTCATTTTGTTCTTGTATTATTTTCTTGGTTTCATTAAGTTGTTTACCTGTGTTCTCTTTTAGCTCTCTAAGCATCTTTCAAAGAATTATCTTGAACTCTCTGTCAGGCAGTTTCTTGATCTCCATTGGTTCGGGTTCAGTTACTGGAAGTTTATATGTACCTTTGGTGGAGTCGGGTTGCCCTCGCATAGGTGTCTGTGTTTGAAGAGGCAGTCACCTCTTCCAGACTTAATGGACTCACTTCAGTAAAAAGAGACCTTCACCTTCAAGTGGGCGCACGCTGGAGGGTGTAGTAACCCCAGGTCTAGCGGTTCAAGGCACCAAGAGGGGAAGCCTGTAGTGGCTCCAGGTCTGTGGGAACATGGGAACTCATCGGCACAGGCCATTGGCGTCCACAGCATCGACAACCGTATCATCCTTGGAGAGCACTGTGGGGGGTCGGCAGAGGCTTCAGGGACTGTTGGGGTCCTTAGTGGCACCACCAGGTCCAGTGGCTAGAGACCAAGGCAGGCAGTGGTGGTGGCCAATGCCAGTGCTATGCATATGCTTGGCTGTGGGGGTCAGCTGCAGGTGCCTGTGTAGTAGCAGGCGCCCTGGGCAAACACATCTGTATCATGGGGGGCCAGGGCCAGCATCAAGGGCTGTGCCCAGCTGCAGGTGCCCTGCCACCATGGGGTCCCGACAGTCAAGGCATACTACCATAGCTGCAGGGTCTCACCATGGGTGCATGGTAGTGGAAACTAGTATTGGGAGAAAGGCTGGAGGTGTACAGGTGCACAGATGGTGGGTCTTGCTGCAGGAGAGCCTAGTGGTGCAGACAAGTGACAAGCGGCAGGGCCAGATCCAGGCCCGCCAGCAGCTGCAGGGGCCCTGGCTCACAGCGTGCGCCTCCACAGCTGTAGGATGTTGCCCCAGGTGCACACGAGTTGATGAAGGCTGCCGATGGGTGTCAGGCCAGCAGTGTGCAAGTGCATGGCTGCGGGTCTGGCCCTGAGAGTGTGCACAGTGATGCGGGTCAGCCATGTGGTGGTGGGTGTCGAGGTTTGCACCTTGCATTCAGGCAGCCACAGAGGCCTGGGCTGGCTGCCTGTGCGAATTCAGGGCTCAGGCAGGATCAGGGTAGAGGGAGTGGGGAAGGACTCAGGTGGCTGACGGCAGCAAAGGCAAATAGCTGTGGGGGCAAAGACCCGATGAAATCTGCAGCGGGGGGGGGTCCCCAGGGCGGCTGTGTTGGCCACTGGTTTCTTCGGTGGAGAAGGCTGCTGGGGTCATCTACACAGCAGGTCAGTGGGAACTCCCTTCATTGTTTTTACAACACGAATCTCAATTTAATACTCAGATCCGCAAAGTAGACTATCAAAGAGAAATCTGTAAACACTCACTTTTAAAATATAGATGCTGAAATTTTGAATACGAAATTAGCAAAGACAATCCAGCAATCATTTTTTTAAATTTGTTTCTTTGTTTGTTTTGTCTTTTTAGGGCTGCACCCATGGCCTTTGGAGGTTCCCAGGCTGCGGGTCAAATCGGAGTTGCAGCTGCCTACGCCAGAGCCACAGCAAGGCCAGATCTGAGCCGCATCTGTGACCTATACCACAGCTCACGGCAATGCCAGATCCTCAAGCCACTGAGCAGGGCCAGGGATCAAACCAGCATCCTCATGGATGCTAGTCGGGTTCATTTCCACTGAGCCACAATGGGAATTCCCAGCAATCTTTTAGGAAAATGAAATTACAGCTACATAGGGCGTGGTGGATTATAGCACTAGCCCCCATTTTTCACCCCTTCCTGTGTCCAATCATTTTTTTTTTCATGTGATTTGGACTTCCTGCCATCAACCTGGTTTGCCCCTTAACTTTGGGATCAGCCAGATGCCTTTGGGCACATAAAATGAGGTCAAAGAGTGCCATATCCCACCCTTAAGATGCCATGCGTTTCTGCCTTACTTCTTGCATTTCCGCAGTGACTGTGACATGAGCCTGGCCTGCCTGCCTCAGCAGGAGAGTAACAGTCACCTGGGCAGAGCTGCTCCAGCCACCACAACCTGAAGCAAAGCAGCCCATCAGACTGACAGACCCAGAGCGACAAGCAGAGCCATTCAGCAGAGCCCAGACTAGACTGACTACACCCCAGCTAACCTGACGAAAACATGAGCAGTAAGCAATGACTCTTATTTTTGAAGCCACTGAGATCTGGGCCAGGTTGTTTCACAGAAATTACTGACACATAGGATTACATTTGGAAACGCAAAGGCGGTTCAGTATCAGCAAATTTATCAACATAATTCATTATATCAGTTAATTAAAGAGGGAAACTATACGAATAATGGTATCCAGAAAGGCTTGAAAGTCAACTGATAAAATTCAGCTGTATTCCTCATACAAGCCCTTTCAGGCCCCCTTTTTAGGGCCATACCTGAAGCACATGGAAGTTCCCAGGCTAGGGTTCCAATTGGAGCTACAGCTGCTGGCCTACACCACAGCCACAGCAACTCGGGATCCGAGCCGAGTCTGCGACCTACACCACAGCTCAGGGCAATGCCAGATCCTGAACCCACTGAACGAGGTCAGGGATCGAACCCACATCTTTACAGATACTATGTTGGGTTCTTAACTCGCTGAACCACAATGGGAACCCCCTTAATACATTTCTAAGTTAAATAGGATTAGGAAGAAATTTCTTAAAATAATACAGGCTGTTTACCAAAAATGGACGCTAGATATTAATCCAAATGGCAAAACACTGACCTGTTCAAATAAAATTCAGAAGTAGACAAGACGGCCTCTTATCCCTATTATTACTCAACACTGTCTTAGAGATTCTAGCTTATAAAAAAGACAAAAAAGAGAAAGAACTAACATAAATATCAGAACGGACATCTATCTGGTTGTCTGCTGATGGTATGTTTGTACAGCTCCACAAATAAAACACTCTAATAAAATTTGTGAGACTTATTCAGAGAATTTGGCACGGTAAAGGAACACAAGGTTACCACACAAAACAAATAGCGTTTCTCTATTCGAGCCATCAACACCGAGAAATAAAAATGGGAAAAATTATATTCGTCATAATGAAAAAAACCCATGTAACAAGAGAAGCATTGGACCAGTATGAAGCAAATTACAAAAGCCGACTCAAGGCCTCAACAAAATCTGAAAAAAGGGGCTGAATTAAAGCATCATAAGACTTTCTATCAAAAACTTTCATTTCTCTCCCTAGCAACATTATAAACTCCAATTTAAAATCCCAACGTGATTTTTCAAGGAATTTATTCTGACAGAAGGTCCTGCCCACTTATGATGCTTTGACTTACGAGTTTTCGATTTTACAATGGAGCAAAAACAATATAAATTCAGTAGAGACCATACTTTGAATTTCGAATGTTGCTCTTTTCCCAGGCTAGGGGTCGAATCGAGTTGTAGCTGCCAGCCTACACCACAGCCACAGCCGTGCCAGATCTGAGCCATATCTGCAAACTACATCATAGCTCTCGGCAGTGCCCGATCCTTAACCCCTTAAGCGAGGCCAGGGATCAAACCTGCATCCTCATGGCTCCTAGCCGGGTTTGTTAACAGCTGAGCCACGAAGGGAACTCCTTAAATGCATCTTCGACTTAAGATATTTTCAACTTATGATGGGCTTGTCAGGACATAACTTCAGCGTAAGTAGAGGAAGAGCTGTATACATAGTCTTAATACTTATATGGAAGAATAAAAACCTTAGAATAGTCATGAAAAATAAGAAGTATGAGAGAGAGGAGGTCCCTGGTGGCTCAGCAGCTTAAGGATCTGATGTTGTCACTGCCATGGCACAGCTTCAATCCCTGGCCTGGGAACTTCTGCATGCCACAGACACAGCCCCCCAAATAAATAAATAAATAATGAGAGGGAAATTTCTTAACCAGATAAGATATACCCCAAAGTCACTAAAATCAACTCAAAACATGGTAGTGGCATGGGAATAGCAGGCAATTAGATCAGAAAATATATAATAAAGAACGCAAAGTTAAGTCCCATACATAAGCATTTAACACATAGCAAAGGGTATTTCATTTCGGTGGGAAAAAAGATGGATTGTTAATGACAAATATACAGGAAACCGGCTATTAATTTGGAAGAATAAAATACTGAACCTCTATTTTATGCTAAAAATCAATGGTTTCCAGGTAAAGACATATTTAAATACAAAAAACAGTCAAAGTCCTGCAAGAAAACCTAGGAAAATACATGCACAACCTTGCAATGGGAAACCCCTCTTAACCAATCCTTAAAACCCCAAAGTTATGAGACATTTAACTATACACATTTTTTTTCACAATTTCGTCACGAGGTACAATAATTAAAATCAGTAAAACAAGTAACTGGAAACAAAGCTGCATGTGGAGACTAGATGGGGAGCTCATAGCAATAATACATAAGGAGCACTAAAAATGGACAGGGAAAAACAACCCATTCAAAATATAAACGAAGGATATGAAGAACCATTAAGAAGCAAAGCCAAATGGCCCACAATCTTTTGGAAGGATGCTTAGACTCATGAGTAGCCAGAGAAGCTCAAGTTAGTATTACAATGCTGGAGTTCCCGTCGTGGCGCAGTGGTTAACGAATCCGACTAGGAACCATGAGGTTGCAGGTTCGGTCCCTGCCGTTGCTCAGTGGGTTAACGATCCGGCGTTGCTGTGAGCTGTGGTGTAGGGTGCAGACGCAGCTCGGATCCCGCGTTGCTGTGGCTCTGGCGTAGGCTGGCGGCTCCGATTGGACCCCTAGCCTGGGAACCTCCATATGCCACGGGAGCGGCCCAAAGAAATAGCAAAAAAGACAAAAAAAAAAAATTACAATGCTATGATGCTTTGCATAGGACTATTACAACTTATTATTTATTTATTTATTTTGCCTTTTTGTCTTTTTAGGGCCACACCCACGGCATATGGAGGTTCCCAGGCTAGGGAACCTATGCCACAGCCACAGCAATGCAGGATGTGAGCCACGTCTGCGACCTACACCACAGCTCAGGGCAACGCCAGATCCCTAACCCACTGATGGAGGCCAGGGATCGAACCCACATCCTCATGGATGCTAATCGGGTTCGTTAACCCCTGAGCCACAACGGGAACTCCATGGACTATTAAAATTTTAAAAGAGCAGAAAGATCAGCTGTTGCTGGGATTGCAGGAAAAACTATACACCCATACATTACTGGTAGAATTGTGCATCTGTTACACGCTTTTCAGAAAGCAATATGGCAACATTTAATGAAATTTAAAACCATGCGCGCGCACACACACTCTTTAACCTAGCTATGCGCCATTCCTGAGAATTCATTCCCAAGTAAGAAAAAGAAAAGGGTATATACACAAAGGTGTTAATTGCAATGTTGCTTTTTAGTGACCAAAAAATGGAAGCAAAGTGATTGCCCACTAAAAGTCGAATGAATGGCCACATCATTCTTCATCACAAAACTCAGTTGGCGACCATTAAAAAGAATGAAATCAAGCAACTGCGGTTGACTTGTAGGTTTTGTTGAATGAAAATAATAATGATATTAGCAAACGCTCATATATAGCACTATTTTAGGTGCTTTATGTATTTTAACTCAATGAATTCTCATAATAACCCTAAGAGATAAGTGCTCTCATCATCCCCATTTTCCAGACGAGGACACTGAAGCCCAGAGAACCTAAAGTCACACAGCTAGTCAATGGCAAGAAAAAGAAGAGCCAGAAACGTGTAACATGATATAAACTTTCTAAAAAATATATCAAAAAGAGATATTCATATGTCCATGTGTACATATGCATGTTTATATAATTATATGAAAACAGAAATATGGAAGGTTAATAATGGGCCATATATTTTTTATATACATATATATGTATATAGATTGGGTCTTTTTAGGGCTGTGCCCACGGCATATGGAGGTTCCCAGGCTAGGGGTCTAATTGGAGCTACAGCTGCTCATCTACGCCACAGCCACAGCAACACCAGATCCGAGCCTCATCTGCAACCTACACCACAGCTCAGGGCAACGCTGGATCCCTAACCCACTAAACAAGGCCAGGGATCGAACCCCTATCTTCATGGATACTAGTCAGGTTTGTTACTGCTGAGTCATGCTGGGAACATAAATATATATATGGCCACACCTGCACCATATGGAAGTTCCCAGGCTAGGGGTTGAATCAGAGCTGCAGCTGCCAGCCTACACCATACATAACTCATGGCAACACCAGATCCTTAACCCACACCCTCATGAACTCTGTGTCGGGTCCTTAACTGCTAAGTCACAATGGGAACTCCCATATATATATATATATATATATATAGTAAATTATATATAACTATATATAATACATATATATAAACTACATATATATATTATATATAGGAACTCCTGTGTGTGTATATATATATGTTTAAGTAAATTACAAATAATTAAAGCACCACAGCATTTCAATAATGGACAATTCTAGAGGAGCTGCAGTTGCTACCCCAGGTGAGGCAGAAAAGGCAAGTCTGCCCCAAGGGAAGCCCCTGAAGATCTCCGTCCCCCAACATCCCCTGCCCCTCCTCTGCACCCCTTGGCACTGTGCTCATCCCTCTCTTAGTGCAGAACTGCTTACTGTGTTTGGAAATGCCAGGGGCTTTCCCATCATCCTACCTAAGCCAAGAGGCTTCCTGGAATCCAGGCATCACTGAGCTCTGAGACGTCCCGGCCGCAGAAGGCTCCTCCGACCCCACTCTGCTGCACGCAGCTCAAATTTGGGACAGAGAGCAGAAAGGATCTGCCTCATGTGCACATTTTTTAGGAAAAATAAGGCTTTATCTTGGGACAGGTTCTCCCCTCACTTCATCCACCGCAGAGTGACTCAAACTTGACGGGGCCACTGACACACTCCACACTCATGGCCACGGTATTTATACAGATGGACGGACAGAGGTCCATTTATCCTCCCAAGGAGCGTTATACCTGTTCTATTAGGCACTCAGTGAATGTTTGCTGAGTGAAGGGAATGATGATGTGCAGGAATAATTCAAATAAAAGGTAAAGAGGGAAATATTAAAATATGATCTCTAAGCAAAACGCTGTGGGAATTGGAATGGGGAGGCGTGAACGCTTTGCAAAATGGTTTTATAAAGAGATGACATTTGAGCTAGATGTAGTGTTTCTGAAAGCATGGCAGCATCAGACCCTCTCAGGTGCCTGAGAACTCCAGACCTGCTGGATCAGAATCCCCAGAAGTGGAGTTCCTGTCGTGGCGCAGTGGTTAACGAATCCGACTAGGAACCATGAGGTTGCGGGTTCGGTCCCTGCCCTTGCTCAGTGGGTTAACGATCCGGCGTTGCCGTGAGCTGTGGTGTAGGTTGCAGACGCAGCTTGGATCCTGCGTTGCTGTGGCTCTGGTGTAGGCCGGGGGCTACAGCTCCGATTGGACCCCTAGCCTGGGAACCTCCATATGCCGTGGGAGCGGCCCAAAGAAATAGCAAAAAGACAAAAAAAAAAAGAATCCCCAGAAGTGAGTCTCCCGAGGTGGTAATTTTTGTGTGTGTGTGTGTGCCCATGCCAACAGCACGTGGAACTTCCCAGGTCAGGGATTGAATCCACGCCACAGCTGTGACCTGAGCCACAGCAGTGACAACCCAGGACCCTTTAACTGCTAGGCCACCAGGGAACTCTATCACAAGGTGGTTTTTGTTTTGCTTTGTTTTGTTTTTTTTATGGTCACACCCGTGGCATATGGAAGTTCCTGGGCTAGGGGTCGAATTGGAGCTGCAGGTCTAGGCCTACACCACAGCCACGGCAACAATGGGTCCGAGCCACATCTGCAACCTACACCACAGCTTGCAGCAATGCCGGATCCTTAACCCGCTGAGGGAGGCCAGGGATCGAACATGCATCCTCACAGAGACAACGTCGGGTCCTTAACCTGCTGAGCCATAATGGGAAGTCTAGGAGGTGGTATTTTAAAGACGACTTCGGAGCCCTTCTTAGGCACACTGAGGTACAGACCGCGAGAAATGAGGCAGAAAAGGAAGGAAGGACTCGGCAGTCAAGGGCATTAGGAAAGTGCCCAGGCATGTAAGCAAAATGGCAGTTTTTCTTGAGCACGACAGAGACTCCTTAACAGATCTGGGACAGACTAACAAAAACAGGAGGACCCCGACTGTCACAGCGCCTCCCAAATCTGTCCACGCATCAGAATTATGGGGACTTCCTGCTACAAATCCAGGTTCTGCGGCTCCACCCACAGACCTTCTGAATCTGAATTTCCAGGGATGCAGCCCAGAAACTATATTTTTAAACAATCTTCCCAGGTGATTCCTGGACAGCCAGCCTGGCACTGGTTCGTGAATGGAGTATGGGAATCATCATTTTACTGACAAATGCTTTCCTGAAAAGTTGTTTGTTCGTGGGGTTTTATTAGTGGAGTCATTTGTTCCAAGAACTAGACGAGTGTGCTATTTAGAGTGTGCTATCTAGCAAGTCGCCCTCTCTAAAGTGTTTTAATAAAACGAATACCCAGTTTGAAAGCAAAACCCCTGACAACTTTCAATAAAATGTGACAACACGTTTGGGTGGTAAGACAAGCGCCTGGTATTAATGATGCCATATGGCCGCACAAATGCACCATGGGAAAAATAATCCAAAATATTCCAGTTTCATCTAGCTTTGCAGCCACATGAATGAACCTTAAAGCATTATCGGAAAGGAGAAAGAGCTGGGAGGATGTGATGCCAAGAGAACCAGGGCTTCAGAAAGGCAACATCCACCATGTATCCATTTTGGGGTCACAGGGGAAGCTGAGGGAACAATCTAGGCTTAGACGCTATGACTTCCGGGATGTCTCCTCTAGGTTTATGATCTTAAGCTTATGTTCTTTGGAGTCTCGTCTACCTCGAAGGTGGGTGAAAGGAATAAAAAGTAGGCACATGATGTCCAAGGAGCAGTCAGTAATCCCATTCCTCTACCCAATGCACACAGATGCTTCTGAGTCTAAAGATTCGCTTCCTCCAGCCATGTAATATTTTAAGATTACAGTTTCCTTCTAAAGTCAGCGTATCTGTTACTAAAGTGTCTCTTCATTTTCATGAAAACACCTTGGTTTGGCAAGCTGGCATGTTGGCATAGTACTTTCCAGAACGAATGCTCAGAAGTTAATTTTAAGCAAGGAACTGTCAGCGTTTAACCCTCCAGCAGCCAAGACAGCCTCTTCTTCTCCCAGAGGGCTCCGAATCTCACCCCTAGAGCTTTCCAGCTTCCCTTCAATTCCAAGTCCTTCCCCAAGGCCCATGGCCATAGACAGGCTAGAAATCAGAGATGAGTCCTGACAGGGGGAGTGCACGGAGGAAAGGGAATCCAATCCAGGCGAGTCTTTTGTGCGCTTGGGTTGAGGTCCCTCTTTCACGGGGCCCTGCCTGAACTATAGGAGTCCTTGCTCTTGGCAGCTCCGTGTCACTCTCTGTCACTGTACAGCAGAAAAGCCAAACACAGATAACCAGTGCCTTGAGCCAAGTTCAAATTCTCAGAGTTTGTAATAGGACAGGAAGGACAACACCCTAAAGAAAAAAAAGCCACTCTGGGTAGAGAAGTTGAGAAAGGGTTAAAATTACCATTGAGGTGCTTTCCTGCCAGCTAATACCTTGGCTTTTCGGTGGGTAGGGGGGTGCAAGGGAAGGACCCCCAACCTGACTGTGGCTGGATGGGGGGGTGTAGGAAGCATGGACTCTGAGTTCTATTCGCAAGCTCTGTCCTGCTCTGACATTTGCCTCCCTGCCCCAGGCTGAGGAAGGCTGCGCTGGGGTTGCCCAAGAGGATCACAATTCGAGCAGAATTTCCCCCACCAAGCTTGGTTTCACCTACCTTAGACGTGCAGACACAATGGGCCTGATGCTGAGGAACAAGCAAGATCCCACCATGGACCAAACTCTTAAAGGGACCTGCTGTTATTAGTGCCAACGATCACGCGCTGCTCCCGGGGGGAGGAAGCTTCTTGGTCATATCATCGCCATGTGTGTCTGAGATTTGCAAGAGTCTGCATCTGAGCCAAAGCCCCCCCGAGCTCCCTAAGCCCCTCCTGGTTGCAAGGGCTTCAGGCAGGACCAGCAGAGAGCCCACGGTGATCACAGGGGTCAGTGGACCCTGGGCGGTTCATATCAGACTGTTCTGAGGAGTGGTAAGTCACAGGGTCTATATTGCAGCTATTTTTAGTGAAACCAAATTCCTTCCCCAAGTTCTCCTGCTTCCAACTTGTTCTAAGTGTGGGAGACCAGCTGTGGTCAGATCATCTTACGGGACCAAGGCTCTGTCAAGGCGAGGGGAACAAACCCGGGAGGCGGGGCAAAGAGCTGGGGACTGCTGCCGCTTGGCCCTTTCTCACCATCTCAGGCATCTCCGGAGGAGGATCCTTTAGAAAAGAAAGCGTTACTCCCCAGGGGAGTGGGCATTCTCCACCAACCTGGCAGAAACTTGATAGGTAGGTGACAACAGAGGGAAAAATTGAGAAGTTGGCAGTCCTTCCCCAATTTCTACGGTCTCTCATTCTCTCTCTCTCTCTCTCTCTCACACACACACACACACACACACACACACACACACACACACACACACACAGAGAGAGAGAGAGAGAGAGAAACACTTGTATTCCCAAGTCCATGCCTGGACTTGCTAGAAGGGTCTAGAAAAGAACGTCGTCATCCAGGAGCCAGGCCAGGGATGGAAGCATGAGGACGGGTGTCTAGCCACTTTGCAGCTGTCATTCATTGTTCATGGGGACGATAATTCATGGGGAACATTTGTTTGGGATCCAAACCTTGGCCAGAGGTGTTAATTCAGAAGAAGGCAGCTCTCTGGGATCCTGGGCATATGCTACCGGCCTCTCCCGGATTCATCTAGGGGAGTGTTAGACCATAGTGACAACTATTTAGTGGGCTGTGATCAGCATTTGAAAATGAAAAGCAATAAAATACAGTAGAATGGACCTGAATTTAATGCAAGCGAGTAGAACAGCCTCGAATGCAATTGCACACAGGGAGGGGGCACACTGTTCTGGGAAAGCTGTGTTTCTTCCACGGATATGTGTACCCAATCCCCGCATAAAATGCACTTCTTGGTGCTGGTCATCAGAAAAATGTGCTTGAAAAACACTGAGCTATGTGATTTGGTAAAAAGGAACACGAAGGCAAGCCCTTGGGTCACCCCCAATTTCATAAATACGATTACTCCTCCCACTGTGACCAGCCACTCTCCGGGGACACTCAGTAGGTGCCACGCACTCTTCTAGGTCATGCTCATCATCTCATTCCGTCCTGATCACAGCCTTCTGAGGTCACTTTAGCCAATTCTACAGACCGAGCCACAAGGCCCAGTACCAAGTTCAAACAGCAAGGGGAAGGAAGAGCTGAGGTATGAACCTAGGTCTGCCTGTCTCCTGAGTTTGTGTTCTTAACCATTCTGGACCTCTTCCCTCTTTAATTGGTCCATAGCGGGTTAAATTCATTTTGCAAATTTTGGCTGTGCTGGTGGCTTTATATAAAATGAGATGAGAATATTTAGCACAATAATTCCAGATTCCCCAAAGCTTCTAGTAAACTCTTACTAGGAAAGAGGGCTTGATTTTGAATTAGAATCAGTTGCCTATGGCCTCAGGGCCCCCCTCCCCTCATGCCCCACTCGCAACTCCAAGACCCTCTAATGGGCACCAGAAAAATCAGCAGGAAGAAGAGGATTTCAAGGCCCCAGATTTTCATGATCTTACCCCTCTGGTCACTTCCACTCTATTCCATACAGAAATCCGGTACCAGAGCGCATTTGGTTTTCATCTTTTTATAGTTCGAGCTAAATCAGTTCAACCACTTCGGAGTTGATGAGGAAAAAAAAAAAAACCGTACTTCTTCCACTTCCAAAATAAGCTCCTCTTTTGGGCACACAGAAAGCTCAGAAAAGACTGAAACTTAAAACTTCCCACTTCACATATGGGTACTTTTAGGCCCTCATTACTTTGAAATACACTTTTAAAATTCGTAGTGATTTGCTCATTTTGCAGGCTCCCAGGTTCTGTTGTCATTTTTGTAAATCCCAGAGCACACGCCCTTAAGCACATACCCGATGTGTTATAGACCAGAGGTGTTGGCTTCCACAAGTGCCAATAAAAGTGGGGGTGGGGGGGGGCAAGCAGAGGGGGAGTACCAAATGCAGCCTCGCATGGAGCCCCCACCCCCACCGGAGTGCAGGTTCTCATGCCCCGAAGGGCAAGCCTCTCCTTGGCTTCCCGGCTGCTTGCCTGGACCAGAGCAACACCGCAGGGCTGCTGGCTCCAGAAGGGAATTCTCTCCCAACCAGGGAAGGCTGAAACTTGACCCAACTGCCTATTCACTTCTCTGCAGTATTTCTTGGGCACTCATCAGAGCTTCTCCGATTGCTTTGTCCGAAAGAAAAACTAATTGACTCATAAACACGTGCAGAACTTAGAGGCAAGGAGTTCTCCACGGCCACCGGGGACCTGCCCAGACCCTGGGGCCAGAGTCGCTGTCAGACTCTAGCCCAGACCTCAGCTCCACACCTTCCTGGCTGGGCTTCACTCTTAGGGGCCGATGTTTCACCCCCACCTGTAGCTACATCCTTCCGACGCTTTCAAAACAGGAACAGTTGTCTCAGCCCTCGCGTTCTCCTGGCTATTCTATTTTTGCCGGATGGAATAGGATATTGCAGGCCTGCCCCAGCCAGAGCAAGGCTGACTTGTCTGAAGGGAGCCCTGGGGCTCCCCCGCTCCGGGACATACCCCAAGCCCTGCCCATTCCATCGGCCACGCTCCCGGAAACAGTGCGGGAAGGAAGCACCAAGTGAAGGGGTTCGAGTTCTCAACCTTAGCAGCCTGCCTGAAGCGTCTAGGAACAAAGGACATTTAATAATAGAATTCCTCCTCTGGTATTTATAGCACCAATTGCTCAAAGCTGTTTTAGGCTTTATTTTTAAAATCCCAGCCTTTGTCACAACCTCCCCAGGAACCAGAGCACAAGGCAGGTATTCGCGGCTCCACTTTGCAGGCCAGGAGGCCGAGGGATCGATGAAAGAGTACAATTCCAAAGCCGGACAATGAGCAGCGGCAGCGGAGGAATGGAAAGCCCATCAGAGCCTGGCACCGGGTCCCTCACTCCTTCCTTCCTTCGTTTGCCTAAGTTGATTAACTTCTGATTCCTTTCTAGCTGTTCCAGGAGCCACTGGGGAAACAGAGGAGAAAGTTTCTGGTCTCCCTTTCAAGGAAACAAGGAAGGGGGGGAGACTTATAATTAAAAGAGATTTGTGGAGTTCCCTGGTGGCTCAGTGGGCGAAGGATCTGGAGTTGTCACTGCTGCAGCTTGGGTCGCTGCAGTGGCTTGGGTTCAGTCCCTGGCCAGGATCTGCATTCTGAGGGCACGGCCAAAAAAAAAAAAATGGAGAGAGAGACTTAAAAGACACACCAACCAAATGCAATGGACCGACCTGGTTTGAACCCTGAATCAAATATCCCAACTGTTAGAACACATTTGTGAAACAATATGGTGAATTTTAATATGGACTGGATATTCGGCCGTTAAGGATATTTGATAAAAAAATTTTTTCCTGATTATCAGGAATTTCTGATAATTTTTCTTGGGGGGGGGGCTACACCTGCTGCATATGGAAATTCCTGGCCCAGGGATTGAATCCGAGCTGAAGCTTCTACCACCACTACAGCTGTGGCAACTCCAGATCCTTAACCCATTGTGCTGGACCAGGGACTGAACCTGCATCTCTGCAGAGACCTGAGCCGCTGTAGCCAGATTCTTAACCACTGCGCCAGAGTGGGAATTTTTTTTTTTAACAGTCACACCTACAGCATATATGGAAGTTCCCTGGCGAGGGGTCAAATCAGAGCTACAGCTGGGGCCTACACCACAGCCACAGCCACACCGGATACAAGCTGCATCTGTGAGCTATGCCAAAGCTTTCGGCAATGCCAGATCCTTAACCCACTGATCAAGGTCAGGGATTGAACCCAAATCCTCATGGATACTAGTCAGGTTCATAACCTGCTAAGCCATAACAGGAACTCCAGCTGTTAATTTTCTCTTTTTTTTCTTTTTTTTTTTCCTCATTTTGGCCATCCCTCAGCATATGGAGCTCCTGGGCTAGGGATCAGATCCGAGCCGTGGTCTAAGCGGAAGCTGCGGCAACACCAGATACTTAACCCACCGTGCTGGGCCTGGGATCAAACCTGCATCCCTCCACTCCCAAGATGCTGCCAATCCTATTTCGCCACAGCGGGAGCTCTTGTAATTTTCTTAATGTGATCAAATTACAGTGATTACCACTTACAAATATATATTGAAGCATTGATAGATGAAATGATATTTGAGACTGGCTTCAAACAACACATGATTGATAGGAGGAAATGGGTAGAGGTGTAGATGAAACAAGAATACCCTGGAGGTGATGACTGGCATAGCTGCGTGTAGGGTGGTTCACTGTATTTTTCGGGTGTGTATGCTTGAAAATTTCTATCCTAGATACATACAAATAATTGAAAAAAAAAAAAAAAGTCAGGGAACCGGCTCTCAAGGAGCTCCCAGGGTCGGAATCATCTGGAAGCCTCTACCAACAGCAGCTGAGATAAGGAGCATGAGGCTCAGGCCACGCACGGGTCCAGAATAAGGGGGTGGTGGAAGCAGGGGATGGAGAGCAAGTTTCTCCAGCAAAAAGCAGGCTCTGAAGTGGGCAAGGGTTGGCACGAAGGTCAGCGAGGTTGGAGCCTACAGAGCTAGGAGGAGTAAGACCCGAGAGGAACTTGGAGCGGCAGAGAAGAAACACAGGGCGGCCTGGGCCACGGGAAGGAGCAGGGACCATCTCCTGAAAGCAAGGGGAAGCCGACAGAGCGCTCCAAGCCAGGCGCTGACACGCTTCTGTTCGCATTTTGGAACCATCCTACTGGCAACACTGTGGGCAACGTCTTGGTGGAGATGAGAGTAGAAGCAGGGGACCGACAGGCCGACTCTTACAGGCGACCAAGTGGGACGGGGCCACGAGAGAGAAGCCGGCAGGGTCTGGCAGAATGGAGGGAACAGTCCACAGAATGAGGTGCCTGTGTGGCAGGGGGAGGGAAGGGCTGGCCAGGGTCAGGGATGACTCCTGGGGTTTCGTCCGCAGCAGCAGCCAGCTGGCAGGGCTGGCGCGAGCCTCTTTCAGAGCAAGAGAAGCTCATGAGATGGCTTCGTTGGGGGTCTGGTGCTGAGTGCTTGCTGAGCAGCTGGGCACAGGTGAGTGGCTTCACCAGGCGGAGGGCGGACGGCGGCGACCGTCCTCCCGCTCAGGCAACCCAGAGGCCAATGGAACGACCTGGGGTGTCAGCGCACCCCAGTTATTACTGAACGCCCCTGGGAGCATCTCTAGGCGGACTGTGCTGGGTCTGTGTTCTGTGATCTGTTTTCCAGGAGCTTCTTTTCTGAGACCTAGCCTGGATGGGTTCGACCGCTCGGTGGGATGGCATAAGCAGAGTAAAAGACAAGAAGAGTCTAGATCCGCCTGAAAGTGCCAAGACAGACCACAGGGCCACTACCCCCCCCCACCTGGAGGGACTCTTGACGTGCTTGCCCAGCCGTGAGCCCATCTGTTCTTCACAACAGCCCGGTCACAAAGGCAGGAAATGAAATAATGGACAAATGTGGACAATGCGTGTGCTTTGATGACAGCGGCTGTGACGTTTCTGTCCATCTCTCTCTCTCTCTCTCTCCCCCCTCAGGCCCCCAGCACCTAGCACATGGCTTGGCACAGAAGGGGACACAGCAAGCACGTGGTGAAAGATATAAACTGTTCTCATTCATCCTAATTAAACACAGGAAACAGCAGCACCTCCCCAAGCTGTCTAGACATCACCCAAGGCTCCTATCTGAGGCTATCTGGTCACCCTTTCCAGAAATACAAAACTCACCCTTCAAAACAGGCAGTTTGGGGCAGGGGGGGGGGCCTGCTTTTATTTATTTGTTTTGTATATATACCACATTTCAAAATGCGAAATATAGTAAATGCTGGGGCCTAGCCTTCCAGAAGCCATACGATAGAGTTAAAAAGAATCGAGTCAACAGGCACAGGGATTGTCATCTGGGAAATGAGATTTGCAAAAGAAGCAGCAGGCCTTCATCCCAGGACCCTGGGGTCAGCAACCTCCGATGAGGATGACCAGGCAGTGCTGGAGAGAGGTAGCCAGGTTCGGGGGATACGGGACAAGAGGAAAACAGCTCCCTGTGGGGGGATCCATAGAGGCCGAAGGCAAGGATCTGGGGAGCAGGTCAGCTCTGGAGCCACACGGGTCCCTCAGGCTGGGGTTGGCACGTGGGCAGGGCAACCGTATCAAGAGGCCAATGGATTTCTGCTTTGACTGGGTCACTTTACCGTAGAGCAGAAGTTGACGTAACACGGTAAATCAACCATAAGAAAAATTTTTTTTAAGAAAAGGTAAGGGGCAGAGGCAGAAGGGTTCCCCCTGAATGTATGAGTTGGGATTTTACATTGCAAGTGAGAGCAACCCAACCTGAACAGCCTCCCCTATCAGGCTGGTCCCTCTCTGGTAACCTCAGAGACACCAGTCTAGCAGAAAGAGACCTCTTGGCCAACTATACCAACCACCATTGCAGAAGTGAGTCTCCCTGAGCTGGATTAGCACTGTGCCCAGGAGCTTGGAATTCATCAGCAGGCCAGGCCCGAGTCACATGCCCATCCCGGAGGTGGAGACGAGGCGGGGGGTGGGGGTGTCCGTCTCACCCAAACCCAAACCCACTGGACTGCGAATAGGGGACAAATGGTTCTTCACTGAAAAATGAGTGTCATCAGAGGATGGGGAAAATGAAAGCTGGGTACAGGCAGAAGCAACAAAAGCCCAGGGCACTGGAGGACAAGAGTGCGAACAATAATATCCACAAAAGCCCTTGAGGGGAATTGCGGGGAGCCGAGAAAATGCAGGGACTCAAAAAAAGGACCTTGCCTGATGGCAGAAAAACCTGAAGGCAGGTTCTTAACCAAGGAAGGGAGCCCACCTGAACGGTACAAGCCGAAGGTGGGCCTCTGGGCAGGATGAAAGCCTGCCTGCACGGTAGAAGCCGAGGGCAGGCCTCAGGTACACAGCTCTCACGCTGATGTTGATGGGGAAGAATTGGGGCTTTCCTGGGAAAGCAATCACCATGTTTGCACTGGAGAACATGGACTGTTTCTCGGGTGACCTAGTCTTTCCTGCTGCTTTACTTGTTATTCAGTTATCCTCAGTCTTTCCTGATTATTTACTTATTATTCTTATTTCCCATTCTTATTGTCCTTTGGTGATTTGTGACTTAACAAAATTACAACAATAGTATAATAAGAATTTCATCCTGAAGGACTTTCCCCTATTTTAATCCAACTTGGTTTAAACATAGTGTTTATTAACCTGTTATATAGTAAACTTTAGAGTTAGGATTTTAATGAGGTCCATAGAAGTTAGCCATATCTTATCCAAAAAACCTAGCTGTGAGTTTTGTCTTTGATTTTGAAAGCTTTTTAGTGACAGCTAGTTTAATTAAGTTGGTTTATATTTACTCACACTGTCTCCCTGCCATAACGCTTTGACGATAAGCACCAGTCTACAAACAAGGTTTGTGAGTGCCAAATTCTTGTGTTTTATGGCCTCTTCAAAGTACTCACTCAGCTTAGTTAAGATAGAGATCTTAAAACAGGATGCAGAGCTGCTATACCAGGTAAGAGTTAACCAATGTACTTGTAACACTGTGATGTAATCTGTAATGAAAAACTGTCTATATAATCAACCACTGTTGCCCATAAAGTTTGAGCAGTCCAGCGCCCTGAAAGAAGGGACAAAGAGGCTGTCTCCGTGCTGTACATTCGCCGACGCCGCATCCCTCTCCGACTGGGAAGTGCACGCTCCCTGGCCGCTGGAGCTGGCCTCCGGCAGGGAAGGAGCCCAGGCAGGAGATGAGGGAACAGCATGGATGAGGATGCGGAGGCGTGTCCGTGGAGAGACGTGAGCGCCATGGTCGTCAAAGGTTTTTGGCTTGTGCTTGGGGCAGCGACAGAAATCCTCACAGGACTGGAGAAAAATGCTCTGCCGCTGGGCTCGTCCAAACACGAGGGCCTCGACCTCGTCCTGGGTTGGGAGGCAGCAAACCACATGTACTTTGGGCCAAGCAAGTGTGGTTATTTGTATCCTCACTTCTCCTGTCAAATCACACTGGTCCAACCTCCTTCACACATCTCAGCTAGTGTAAAGGCTAACGTGATGGATGCTGCACGACAGAGATCCTGGAGCCGGTCACACCGGGACGGGCTCCTGTACCACCAGCCAGGGTCTGGCTCCTCCGATTACAAGTGGAGTAAGAGAGTAGAAG
The DNA here is from genome assembly GCF_054392235.1 of Sus scrofa. Taxonomy (NCBI): domain Eukaryota; kingdom Metazoa; phylum Chordata; class Mammalia; order Artiodactyla; family Suidae; genus Sus; species Sus scrofa. Next base: position 124,173,053 of record NC_139401.1, read on the forward strand.
CGAGAAATTGGACAGCCGGCTTTCAGCCTGCTGGGGTCACGCCTTCTCTTCCAGCTTTAGTTTTCTCATCTATAAAAATGCAGGTAATAATAATGTATTTGGAAATCCCTGGCATCCTACATGGTTCATGGTGGCCTCTCAAAGAGTACCATTTCTTCTTCTCTTCTACCCCTCAATACGCTAAGGTGATGTGGAAAGCAGATGTACTTCCTGAAAGCGTCAGGTAATGCATCAGCTGAACCATAGCCTGAAATCCTGAACACAGACCTAAAGCATCTAACTCTTCCGGCCCGCTTGACCCCTTGGTGTCACTGGGAATTGCCCATCCCCTCCTATTTTGTGAAAGAGGCAAACAGTCATAGCCTCCCCTGCCCCGAAATCTGGGGATGTGACTAGTCTGCTCACTCTGATCATCGGACTCCATCAGGACTGACAGATGCATAGTATTCCCTAAACTCCAGTGGGCCTCAGAGGTCATCTGGTCTATTCTCTGCCCCATATTACTTATAAGGAGACTCAGGCCCAGAGTGGGGAAGAAGTTGGCTCAAGGCCACACAGTATCTTAGGGACAGAGTCAGGAGTAGACCTTAAGGCTGAAGGACCAGGGCGCTTTGTGTTGCTAACAGCTGCTTATAAACCGTTTTCATTTTCCCCAAATGTAATACACTCTAGTAGCTAAACTGATTTCTTTTCAACATGTAATAAAGGCTTTCCGAGATGAGGCTAAAAGATTAAAAGAGTCATTGTACTACTCACCCAACCAGGGCTGATTATGTGGAGGGGTGGGTGGGAGAGAAGGAAGCCACATATTCACAGAGGGCCTCCAAGTTCAATGTTTACATCATCCAACCACAGAGCAGACGCAGACTATGTGATACGGACCAGACTCTGCTCCAAGCCCTTTACGGAGAACTCATTTAATCCAAGTAAAGCTGTGCTACAGGGATATTTTCAGTGCATGTTAAAAATGCTAATATATTAATAACATCTGAAACACAGCATGAGCGTTATAACCCTATTTTGGCATTCTTTTTCTTAATATATAACAAGCATCGAACAGATGAAAGAGGCTTGGGTATTGACTTTGGAAGGGCCCTGCTCCCATCCAGTCATCCATCCATCCAGCCATCCAGCCATCCCCCACCCACCCATCTTCCCAACATCTGCCTCGTTCCTTGGTCCCATTCACCAAGGCTTGTGCTTTAGTGAGGCAGAGAAGACGCCACCTGTGCTTCTGTTGCTCACTGTGTGGGGGGACGAGGCATAAGTATGAACTTACAAGGAAACCACTGGGGACCAGCGGCGTCAAGGCATGGAGGAGGGGCCCCTTGCCAAGTCTGTTGGCTTAATTATTTTTCGTGGGAAGTGTCAAGGAAGACTTGCTGGAGGAGGTGACAGTGCAGAGGAGACCAGGAAAATGACAGGAGGAGACCTCAGCAAGGGCCCTTCAGCTTCTGGGACAACAATACCCTTGGAGAATTTAATGAAAACTGTCTCTCTCTAGATAAGGGTGTTGGCATCCTTACAGACAGGCGCTACCTTTTCACAGGTGACTTTAAAATCCAGCTCCCTCACTCGCTAGCTGTGAGCCTTAGAGCCTCGGCTGCCCAACTGGTAAAATGAGAGTCACAACGGTCCTTGTCTTCCTCTCAGGGCAGGTGTGATGATCAAATGCGAAACTGTGTGTAAAGCACCTGCAGACTTGGCGATCAATAAATCGTTGTTCTCTTTCCTTCTCCTAAGCGGAATTTAATTTTCAAAAGCAATGAGATGCCAATGCAGCCAAGAGGGGAAATTGATCTTTTCTTGTTTCCTACGGAGTCTTTCTCCCCCCTCCCCTTCTGTCCCGCAGATGAGTCTGCCTGGCTTCACTTCCCCAGGAGGCTTTTTATGGCCAACACCTTAGATGATGTGGAGCCTCTTAGGGTACCCAGAGAGATGTCATCCCCGCCCAGGTCAGGAGGCCATTCTTGCACGCTGGGAGTCTACCTGAAAGGACTTGAATGTTTCTTCTCCATGGGCTGGAGGTGCTGCGTCAGGCCTGCAGGAAAACCTTCCACCCCAACTCATCTCTTAGCTTAATGTCTAGGGTCTGTATTAGTTTCACAGGGCTGCTGTAACAAAGTGCCACCAACCTGGTGGCATCAAATGACAGATATAGATTCTCTCACAGTTCTGGAGGCCAGAAGTCTGAACTCGACATGCGCACAGGGGTGATTCCTTCTGGAGGCCCTGAGGGCAAATCCACCTGCTGCCTCTCTCCTAGCTTTTGGGGGTTACCAGCAGCCCTCGGCATCTGCTGGCTCACATGTGTCCCACTCCCATCTCTGCCGCCCTCTTCACAGCCCTTCTCTGTGTCGCTCTGTGTCACATCTCTCTCTTTTCTCTTAGGAGGATACTTATCATTGGGTTGAGAGCCCATCCAGATAATCCAGGATGATCTCATCTCCAGATCCTTAATTACATCTGCAAGGAGGCTTTTTCCAAATAAGATCACATTCCCAGGTTCCGGGAATTAGGGCGCGGACATCTCTTGGGGAACCACCTTCAATCCACTACCGGCTTTAATTCCGTGACTTAAGACTAGCTTTCTCAAGCCTGGCGATCTGGCTTTTTCATAATGTCTCTACCTTGGAGGAAAGGGGAAAAATCTCTCAGTTACAAATTGGTGCCAGACCCAGGGCTGGCAGTTGTGTATCCATTCCCTCCCTTAATCTAATCTTTATTTTGCAGATGACCTCCGAGTCCTTCGGGCTTTAGCCTCAAGTCATACACCTAGTCCTCAGGGCAGCTGCCCTCCACCTCCTCTCAGCCGGATTCTGAAAGTTCATTCATCTACTGAGGAGCAGCCTGGGCAAAGCCCGCTCCTATCTGCTTTACAAATCAAAACACGGCTAACATTCATGAAGACCACACAGCTAAACACATTCTTAACAGCCTCTCCCCTTCCTATATAGAGATGAGGAACCTGAGACAAAGCAGAGAGATTTCGTACCTTGCCCAGGAAAGACGGCTAAAAGACCATGACCCTAGGTGCCCTTCATCTATAAGAGTCAGAATGAGGATTTAGCAGAGTTCCTGTTGTGGGGGAGTGGAGCGGAAATGAATGTGAGTAGGAACCATGAGGTTGCAGGTTCAATCCCCGGCCTCGCTCAGTGGGTTACAGGATCCAGCGTTGCTGTGAGCTGTGGTGTAGGTCCCAGAAGTAGCTTGGATCTGGAGTTGCTGTGGCTGTGGCATAGGCCGGTGGCTACAGCCCCGATTGGAACCTCCATATGCTGCGGGTGTGGCCCTAAAAAGGAAAAAAAAAGAATGAGGATTTAGGAGTTCCCTGGTGGCCTAGCAGTTAAGGATCGGGTGAGGTCACTGCAGCAGCTTGGGTCACTGCTGTGGCGCAGGTTCAATCCCTGGCCTCGGAACTTCCACATGCCCCAGGTGCAGCAGAAAAAAAACAAAGAATGAAGATTTAACAAACGTACGTTATGTCAGTCGCTTTGTGGGTTTTCACCCGGAGACTTCCCTGGAAACTTGCAGGAGAGATTATTATTATGAGTATTGTTTTGCAGAAGGGAAACCAAGACCCAAAGGCCCATGCAGGATGGAAGTGGGGTTCCAACCCGCTTTGGTTGCAATTGGCCTGGAGTTCCTTCCACGCCCTCGCTGCCTCCCAGAGGCATCCGAAGGAGCTGGGGAGATGATGGACGTGACTGAGACTCACTCTGAAAAGACGCCAGGTCCCTCGGAAAGGTCAGTCATTCCCGTATCCTTCTAGTATTCCTCCTCCTCCTCCTCCTCCTCGTCATCCTAGGTGCCACTGCCGTCAGCGTCATCAGAGTCCCACGGCACTTGCCCAACCTGAAAAGTCCAAGGCCAGGGTCCGCAAGGCCCAGGGGGTGCTACTGGCTTGCACGGCTCTGATCTGATCCTGACGCCTTGGAGAAAAAAATTCCATAACCCGAGGGGAGAAGGATGAGCTGGCATGAGGCGCATAGTTGGGTCACACTGCAGTCACGCTGGGAGTGTCTAATTAAGCATCAAGTTGTGCCTCCCGGCCACGCTGAAAAGAGGGTCGGACAGAAACACTCACCCCCCACAGACCCAAGGAACTGAGAAAGCAGAATATGGAGCCTTAACACAGCCACGCGTCACCAAGGGCTTCTCAAGGCGGGCCCAGGGACTGAGGGGAAGCTGGCGTTGATGCCACCAGAAATGCTGGAGGTCAAGGGCAGCAGGGACCCACCCACCACACCAGCTCCCTCTCCTGCTTTCCCAGTGTTTGGATTTGAATGATACCATCAAGCCTGAACCTTTAGCCTGTCTTGACTCTCTTCTTCGCCCTCAACTCCCATGCAAGCCTGCAGGTCCTAGAAGTCTCCTCAGATGCTGTGCTTGTGGCCCCACCTCTCTGTTGAGATGGAGCCCCTCTCTGTTCCAGGGTCAGTGGCCTGGAAGGACGCCAGCTTGAGGTAGCCCCGGTCAGGGTTTCCCACCTCACAGAGAAGACCAGCCTCCAGCAGGAAAGAACGAAGCTGCCATATAAGGAAACGAGAGATGAAAGGAGGGAAGCTTGCTTGTTCCTGGTTTCTGGCTGTCCTCGAGGCTAGCTCCATTCTTGTCCTTTGCCCTGGCTCGATCACAGGAGCCAATACATTACTCCCTTTTTGGGGTTAAGCTCAACTGAATTATGTTTCTATCATTTTCAGTGAAACAGTTCTTTTTTTTAGGGCCGCACCTGTAGCACATGGAAGTTCCCAGGTTAGGGGCCAAATCAGAGCTGCAGCTACCAGATTATGCGACAGCCACTGAAAAACGGGATCCAAGCCGCATCTGCGACCTACACTGCAGCTTGCAGTAACCCCGGATCCTTAACCCACTGAGCAAGGCCAGGGATCAAACCCACATCCTCACGGACAGTATATCATGCCCTCTACCCATGAAGCCACATGGGAACTCCTGAGATAGTTGTTATATCTTCTGCATACAGAGAAGAGTCACAATGATTCCCCACGGTCCATGTCACTGGGTACCTCATAACACATCTCTGAGGCAGCTAGCCCCATCCTACAGATGCGGAAGCTGAGCCGCAGAGAACAGAAGCCAACTGTCCCAGGTCCTCCAGAGCCAGGGGTAAAGCCCGGCACCTCTGTTCTTCCCTCACCCTTGCTACGAAAAGTCAGTAACCCCGCAACATGGCTCAGAGCCCTCCTTTTGCTCTGCCCGTCCTGCCATCTGCCCAGTTACAGCCTCTTCACCCCTCGCCTAGTACTGCAGCAGCATCCTATCCATTAATTCTGGTCCGTATTCCTCAAGCATACTTACTGGTAACATAACTGACTCAGTTAAAAAAACAATCAGTGGAGGGCGTTCCCATCGTAACTCAGTGGAAATGAACCTGACTTGTATCCATGAGGATGCAGGTTCTGTCCCTGCCCTTGCTCAGTGGGTCACGGATCCGGCGTGGCCGTGAACAAAAGTTTGATCTTTTGAACTAAGAAAAGATGTCTTAAAAACAAACAAAACAGTTTTATTAGAGTTCCTGTTGTGGCTCAGCGGGTTACGAACCCGACTAGTATCCATGAGGATGCGAGTTCGATCCCTGGCCTCACTCAGTGGGTTAAGGATCCGGCATTGCCATGAGCTGTGGTGTAGGTCGCAGAGGTGGCTCAGATCTGGTGTTGTTGTGGCTGTGGTGGAGGCCAGTTCTGATTCGACCCCTCGCCTGGGAGCTTTCATATGCTACGGGTGCAGCCCTAAAAGAAAAAAAAAAAAAATGCTGGAGTTCCCAGGAGGCCTAGCGGTTGGGGATTCAGCATTGTCACTGCTGTGGTGTAGATTCAATCCTAGGCCCAGGGGCTTCAGCAGGCGGCGGGTGTGGCCAGGAAAGAAAGCAAAAGAAAAGAAAAGAGAAAAGAAGAGGAAAAAAAAATCGTCGAGGGCTTCCCATTTCCTACTCAATTAACTGCTGAGCCTGGCATTCGAGGCTCTTCATAACCTGGGCTGAACCAGCCGGATCTGTCTCCTTCCCGTCTCTTGCTACCTGCGGTCACCATTCCAGCTGCTCCAGTCAGGCCCTAGTCCTCCTTTGTCCACCCCTTGGCTCACATCGATCCTCCACTCGGACTGCCCTGTGCCCGCTGTGGAGACCCCGCCAGTTCATTGAGGCCCGGCTCCGACACTTGCGCTGACATAAAGCATCCCCGAGGCCCTCCCCGAGCACCCCGGGCCCCTCCACGAATCCTCATGGACCCTTCGTTCCCCGCTCCCAGGGCCCTTTCGCATTCTGGATATCAGAGCTGGCCTGAGCTTTTCCTCGAAATCTCTACCAAGTCAAGAGTGCCCAAAGCCAAGGTCTGTGCCTTCCTGCCTGATTTCGTTCAACATACATGATTCAGCACCTTCCACAGGATTGGCCCTCTGCTCTGTGCCAGAGATAGTAAATTACAGTAGATGAGATGCCAGGCACTAGATTACGAATTTTATGCACGATAGCTCCTATCATTCTTACAATAACTCTACAAAGTAGGTCTTGTCAGGGCCCATTTTATCTTCGAAGCAGCAGAGGCCCAGAGAAGTGAAGTCACTGGCCTGAGGTCACACAGCTAGTAAATGGCAGAGCCAGGATACAAACCCCAGGAGTCCGGCCTCAGGGGCAGTGCTCTCAAGCACGCTGCCAGGCCGCTTTTGTAAGTTCTCGTCTCCTTCAGCATTCTCTTCCTAGGGGATCCTACCTACATCTTTGTATCTTTTTTCTTTCATGCACTCATATCACAGTTTTATTGATGCCTGCTGGGTGGTGATTCAGCCGTGTAGTGGGCTGAGTGACTGCCCCAAAGATAGGTCCCCATCCTAAACCCGAGCACCTATGAATACAAACATGTCACAGAAGATAGGATGAAATTGAGGATCTTGCGAGGAGGCGCTTCTGCTGAATTATCCAGGCGAGTCACTGTCATCACCAGGTTTTTATAAGAGGAAGGTGGGTGAGGGGGCAGGGATCAGAGTCAGAGAAAGAGATGTGACGGCAGAAGCAGAGATGGCAGTGATGCAGCCACAAGCCAAGGAATTCTGGCAGCCACCAGAAGCTGACAGGGGTAATGAACCGATTCTCTCCTTACAGCCTCTAGTGCGGCCCTGCCGACACCTTGGTTTTGTCCCAGCGATACTGATTTCAGACTTCTGGCCTCCAGAACTATGAGAGGATACATTTCTGTTGTTTTGATAATTTGTTATGGCGGCCTTAGGAAATTAACACAAACAGTGAGCAAGATAAATGTGTTTCTGCTCTCAAGGAAGGGGCAAGACAGATACTGATTTTTTAAAAAATTAGAAGGTCACTGAGTGTTACAAATGGGAAAGTACAGAGTATGATGAGAGGTTTTTTGGGTTTTTTTTTTGGTTTTGGCTTTTTAGGGCTGCACCTGCGGCATATGGAGGTCCCCAGGCTGGGGGTCGAATCAGAGCTGCAGCTGCCAGCCTACACCACAGCCACAGCAACACAGAATCTCAGCTGCATCTGCAACCTACACCACAGCTCACGGCAATGCCGTAGCCTTAACCCACTGAGCAAGGCCAGGGACGGAACCTGTGTCCTCATGGATGCTAATCAGATTCCTTTCAGCTGAGCCACGATGGGAACTCCTACAATGAGAGTTTGTCAGCAGCCCATAGCCACAGCCTTCCTGCCCCGTAACACAGACGAAGGGGACAAAGGGGTGAGGTTGGTGGCTGAGGGCCGGAAGAGACACTTAGTATACTGAACAAGCCTGGCAGGGCAGCGTTTTCAACACTGACACTGAAAACAGGAATTCATCATGGTATTACTCTAGGAGACCCCAAACTAACGGATCTAATCCTCACTCTTGCTGCTTTCAGCCTGTTCCTAAAAGCTGCACAGAGGCTCTTGTAGCCTCTTGCCCAGAACAATGCTGCTCGCCTTTGTTAAGCTAGGCACACAGGTTACTGGGAAGCAGTCCCGTAGCCTCTTATGCTGGCCTGACAAGTAGGTCACCTTCGTTAAATTGGTAGTGACGGAGCAGAACGCTGTTTGGGGAAAGACTCTGAGGCCAGGTCCAAGTTCAGTGAGAAGGGGTGTCAGGACTGATTAGCAGTCCCCGCCACGGGCTGCATCTCGTGGAAGGGGACCGCTTACATCCTGCATTTCTGACCGTCCTCTCCAGCACTGTTCTCTAACTAGCTCACATCAGAACTGCCCGGGGGGGCTTGTTCAAACACCCACTGCCAGGCCCCCCCTCAAGAATTCCCGATGTGTCCCATGTGGGGTGAAGCCTGAGAAGGTAGAACCCACAAGTTCTCAGCTGATGCGGATGCTGCCGGTCCAGGTACCGCGCTGAGCAAACCACTAGCCTAGAGCGCCTCTCAAGCTTAACCCTGAGGACCCATCACCCGGGGTCCTTGGGAGAAGGCAGCGTCTGATCCAACAGGCGTGAGGTGAAGCCCAAGATTCTGTATTCCTGAAAAGCCCCGGGCAACACCCACGCTGCCCTAGGGCCTGCCCACACCTTGGGTAGAAAGGAGCTAGAAAACCAGTTCCCTGCTACAAGTGTGCCAAGGACAACTGTGAGGGGTCACGAATCGTTTAGAACATATTAACTTTCTCTAAAAGTAACCTAGGGAAGAGTCACTCTTTTCTTTCTTTTTTCTTTGCTTTTCTTTTCTTTTCTTTTTTTTTTTTTTAGGGCCACCCCTGTGGCATATGGAGGTTCCCAGCCTAGGGGTCACATCGGAGCTGCAGCTGCTGGCCTACACCACAGCCACAGCAATTCAGGATCCGAGCCGAATCTATGACCCACACCCCAGCTCACGGCAACACCGGATCCTTAACCCACCAAGCGAGGCCAGGAATCGAACCTGCAACCTCATGGTTCCTAGTCAGATTGTTTCCGTTGTGCCACAATGGGAACTCCCGTTTTCTCTATCGTAATGAAAGCCTTTTACTTGCAGGCCTGTGTAGTGTGAAAGACGCAATTAGGGCATTTCTACCAGGAATCGGATACTGACACAGAGACCATCCCATCTCTCTCTTTATCCATAAAAATCCCATTTATTTACGCAGACAACCAGGGAGTTGTAGGGGGACCGGGAGACCCTACTCCTCCCTCCTTGCTCCAGGCCATCTTTCCCCGTGCGTGGCCTGATAGGAGGTTAAGGAGGCTGCCCTGGGGGGGGGGGGTGCTGGGGGAGCTAGGGCTGGGCACCTCCCCTGAGGTCATCGCCTGCTCCCCAGGGGGTTAATGGCCCTGGAGGTGTTGGGAAAGATCTGGAAATCCGTGCTGACAAAACTGGGGGCGGGTAAGGACAGCCTGGGCTCCATGGCTCACCCTGACCAGGGAGGGTCTGGGTAGGTACCTCTTGGCACAGCTCCCATCTGGGTCTGGCAGGATGGAGAGGAGGGGTTAGGGTTCAAAGAGAGAACCTGACACCTTCTGGCATCTTGGAAAAGCTGATTCCCCAGGACACCCGGCCCAGGCTGTGCAGGCCGGGAACACGGTGGACCTGCCCCATGTGCCTGCCGGGCCTGCAGCAGGGAAAGGCCAGGATCACTGGGCTGGAGTGTCAGCCTGCAGTCCTTGGAGGGGACGTCCCACTCCTTCCCCCCAGGCTCAACTACAAGGACAGCAGGAAGGGTGAGGAAAGAGACAGCTCTGGAAATAGACGAGCAAGAGCGAACACAGCAGGATGACCAATCAATTGTCCCACTTGGCCCAGACTGAGGGGCTGCTCTGCTTGGGATGCAGGAATTTCAGGGCAAACTCTGGACAGCCGCAGGCACACAAGGATGGTTGGTCACCCTCGCACGCAGCCCGTGTCCTCTGACCTCACATCTCATTCCCCGCCCCTTCCCAGACACGCGCCGTATTCTCTGCAGAGCTCACGGTGCAGTTCTGGAGCTTCCAGGAACGGAAGAGGAGGGGAGAGGAGAGAGAGGAGGGAGAGGAGGGGGTGGGGAGGGGGAGAAGAGCTCTGACATGGGCAGAGGACGTGCAAGGGAACCGGAAGTTGTGTTTTCGGAGCGGGGACACCGTTTCCTTTCCTTCTTGTGGGGTCCCTCCCTTCTGGCAAGCTTTGCAGGCTTGTTTTTTCTCTGCTCCCTACCTTGCTTGGTATTAATGCGCCTCTAAAGTGAGCCGGCGGCTGCCCTCCTCCAGGTTCTAGTTCATCACATACAGAAGCTGTGATCTATGTGGATGTGAGGAGAGTTGCACAAACCAGGGAAAATCCCTCACCCTATAAGCTGCTGACCTGGGGTCACCCATGGGAGTGCAGAGCCCACACTGCATCTAAAGGGAATTGACAAGCCTGATCATATTTCTCTATTTCAGGAATCCCAGGCTTGGGTTTTTCCCACACAAATTCATCAGCAAAAGGAAACGGCAGACCTGGGGTGCCTTTTTTGGGGAGAGGGTTATCTTCTTCTTGGGCTGCAGGGGAGAAGATATAAAACTAAATTCAGGGAGTTCTAGTCGTGGCTCAGTGGATCCGTCCACTATCCCTGAGGATGCAGGTTCAATCCCTGGCCTCACTCAGTGGGTTAAGGATCCTTCATTGTCGTGAGCTGTGGTGTAGGTCGCAGATGTGGCTCGGATTCTGTGTTGCTGTGGCTGTGGTGGAGGCCGCCAGCTACAGCTCCGATGTGACCCCTAGCCTGGGAACCTCCATATGCCACAGGGGCGGCCCTAAAAAAAATTAAAATACTAAATTCAAAGCAAACACTAATGTTTAGAATGTCGATGCTTTGAAAACCCAGGGTAATATCACGGTCAGCAACGTGCCCAGAAACAGTAGAAAAACCTTTGGTCAGCAGGTAGATGGACTGCAGTGTGTGCGCGGAGAGAAAGAGAAACGTGTTGTAGATATAAATGTAAGAAACAATAACATGTATATAAACATGAAACTTCATTTTCCTAAAGTTTACCTTACCTCTTAGGCCTCCTGTTTCTATTGAAGACAAAAAAACTTAACCTTATCAATTCAAAGTAAACTCTCTCATTTCTGGATTTTTGGTCATTTTTAAAATGGCTCTTTCAAGTAAAAACTTAAATAATCCAGGATATTTCCTCTCCCCTTTCTGATTTCCTTCCTCATGCCTGGTGGGCAGGGGGCCGTTTCACAGGGTCCAGCTATCTGTGATCTCCTTCCTGTCTTTGATCAGTTTCCGTTGGAAACTGGCATCTACCGGCCATGTCAACTCATCCTGTCTGTCTTTGCAGTCTCTTGGCAAAGAACATCCCGCTCCTTCCCCCTAAGCTCAATGACAAGGATAACATGAAGGCTGAGGAAAGAGAGAGTCAGCTCTGTAAACAGAGGAAACAGTAGGGTGACTAACCGGCCTGGTTTGCCCAGACTGAGTGTATATGGCTGCATCCACTGCTGAAATGTCCAAGTCTGTCTCTAATCTTTACTCCCGTGGACTCTGCAGATTGTTCTGTATCATCCATTCCTCTCCGACTGTGCAGCCCCCATCATGTCCACTGGCTCACCCTAGGACACCATCCCAAAGGGACAGGAGCCAGGAGAGTATGTCAGGCAGTTCCTGTCTAGTCAGTCCATATGGCAAGGTGGGGCAGGGTGGAGGTATACGTCTCTACTGGCCCCAGAATATCTCCTGATTAGAGGATGCCTCTGTCCTCAGATGGCAAAGAAAGAACCAGAGTGGCCCCAAGGGAAAAGAAGAAAAGGAGCATCTGGTCTGGGCAAAAAGAGTCTGGATCATCCAGAGCAGCTTGCCAGGGAAGGACTGATCACACAGGGCTCTGGGGCCAGAGGTCCAGCTACTAATATGTTTTTGGAGATGACTTCAACGGCAAGAATCTACAGCAGTAAGAGGAAATGGCTTGAAAGATTGCGGATTTGGGGCTCTGGCTAAGCTGTTGGCAATATCCAGGGACCAGCTGAGCTTTCTTCCTCTCTCGTGATCAATTAGTTATTTCTGTTATTCCTTCTATCTTTCCACTAATGTTCGTGGCATTAGCTCATCTTAGTCATGTCAGAATTTCGAGGAAACACTTTCCCGCAAGGCAGATGTGGCTATAAGGTGATCTTTACACATTCTCTCAGGAGGCTTGATTATGGAAGCCCCCAAAGAATCTCATTATCAAATAGTTTAATGATGGCAATCCTAGCATGTGGTCCTTCCCATAAGTTTAAAACTATAAAATTGCTTTTATTCTTTTTAGGGCAGCACCTGAGACATATGGATGTTCCCAGGCTAGGGGTCAAGTTGGAGCTGCAACTGCCGGCCTATGCCACAGCCAAAGCAATGCCAGATCCGAGCCCTATCTATAGCCTACTCCACAGCTTGCAGCAATGCCAGATCCCTAACCCACTGAGTGAGGCTGTGGATCAAACCTGCATCCGCATGGATACTAGTAGGGTTCTTAATCCGCTGAGCCACAACAGGAACTCTAAAACTATTTATTTTATTTTATTTTATTTTTGTCTTTTTGCTATTTCTTTGGGCTGCTCCCACGGCACATGGAGGTTCCCAGGCTAGGGGTCGAATCGGAGCTGCGGCCACCGGCCTACGCCAGAGCCACAGCAACGCAGGATCCGAGCCGCGTCTGCAACCCACACCACAGCTCACGGCAACGCTGGATCGTCAACCCACTGAGCAAGGGCAGGGACCGAACCCACAACCTCATGGTTCCTAGTCGGATTCGTCAACCACTGCGCCACGACGGGAACTCCGCAAAACTATTTTTTTTTTTAAAGACATCTTTTCTTAGTTCAAAAGATCAAACTTTCATTCATGGCCACGCTGGATCCCCGACCCACCGAGCAAGGGCAGGGATCGAACCTGCACCCTCATGGATACTAGTCAGATTCATTTCCACTGTGCCACAATGGGAACTCCCAAAAAGATCAAACTTTTAAATCAAATATATATACACCTTAGTAAATGGGTAGCTTTTTTTGTGACATGAGAATTATATGCTGAACTACCATAGCAATGGCTGAAGGAAGCACATGTTCAAAATTCTCCCAACAGTAATTGAGCCATATGTACAAAGAAGTCTTAAAAAGTTGTTTAGTCATATCCTATGTTTCAATTGCACTTCTAGGAATTTGCAGTAAGAAATAATTAAAGATATATGCACAGAGATTAAACTTCCACTTAGGACATAGAAAGGTGCATGAGAAAGTCACTTCCAATCTAACAAGGAGAAAAAAAACCCTGGGTGGTTTATACAAACACAACATATCTTGAGCCAAACAGAAATCTGAAGTCAAAGGGAAAGCAAGTAAAATGAGCCCCAAGGTCACCAAACTTTCTGAGAAGAGATGAGACACACGGTCTATTTCATCTTTGGCAGAGCAGAGGGGAAAATGACTCTGTCACACCAGTAGTATCAGTTAACATTTTAATGAACTCTTTTAAAGGCCAAGTAGGGGTTGGCACATCAGTTTGGAATAGCTAAGAACCACAGACATAAACAGAACCCACACTCACTTCCACTAACCTCCACTGGGTGTTTGAAAGATTGAAAGGAAGGGAGGAGATTGGAAAGAACCCTCCTCAGTGACAGAGGCATGCAGGAGGTGACTGCTGATGCTGGAAGACCAGTACAAAGTCCCACATACTTCCCAGAATCTGTTTTTAATGAAGCAAGAGCTTTAAGTCATGGGGAGATGACAGCAAATCCTTTTGCTCCCAGGTGTCAAGCAGAAATCTATTTCTCTGGAGGAAAGATAGAAGCAAAACCTTCTGTCCCTGAAGGAGGGGCAGGAATCCATCTTGAGCTCAGGGTCCTTCAAGGATCCCAAGCAAAGATTCACATGCTCTAGGAGAGGGGAAGCAATGTTCATACTAGATAAACCATGAAGAGAAGGCAGAATTTGGGTGCCATATGGAAGAAGGGCAAAAACTTTGAGAAAGCCTTACCCTTGAGGCCTAAGTATATAGTGCTTGCCTAAGAAAGGGGCTGGACCAGCACAACAAAAAACATTTCCATCCCCTACCACAAGCCTAGCTTTGAGTAACAAGCAGCAGTAGTATAGCAAGAGTGGAGAGTCAACCTCTGTAGGGTAGGTGTATAAGAACTAGTAATTTCTCAGAGTTCCTGTCGTGGCTCAGTGGTTAACAAATCCAACTAGGAACCATGAGGTTGTGGGTTCGATCCGTGGCCTCACTCAGTGGGTTAAGGATCTGGTGTTGATGTGAGCTGTGGTGTAGGTTACAGATGTGGCTCGGATCCTGAGTTGCTGTGGCTGTGGTGTAGGCCAGCGGCTACAGCTCCAATTAGACCCCTAGCCTGGGAACCTCCATATGCCATGGGTGCGGCCCTAGAAAAGACAAAAAGACCAAAAAAAAAAAAAAAAAAAAAAGAAAAAAGAACTAGTAATTTCTCTAAAGGTGGGTAATAGAAACACTCAGAAAATAGCAGCAGCACCCTAGTCCCATTCTAAGAACAAGGTAACAGGAGCCAATGTCTAGAGAAATTTGAAAACTGGAGCACACTTAAGGTAAAGATAACAACAACAAAACAACCCAGACTCCACTAAACTCTCAACTAGATTGACTCAAGCCCCAATGGTCTAACATAAAAGGAGGTGTACTCACTGCCAGGCTAAATATTATTTACCTCTGTTTCTAATATTCTTCTAACTATGATGCCCAGGATTTAAAAAAAAATTATAAGAAATGCAAAAAAGCGAGTTTAAAAAAACTGTCAAGAGATGATATAATCAATAGAACCAGACTCAGAGATAACCCATTTGTTGGAATTTTTTAAACAGACTTTAAAATAAATATTATGAATGCATCAAAAGCAGAAGGACTACAATACTAGATGAAAATTTAGATATCTACATATAAATTATGAGTGGCAAATCATAAAAATTAAGGCAAACATAAAATATATTATTTTCACATCTTAAATTGCTTTGAAAGATAAATGACAAGCTGAAATTCTGAGTAACCTGGACAAGGCACACTCCACTGCTCTTTCCCAGTGAAAGCAGTTATAAAATGTTGATAGAATGTATGATCTTCTAATTGAAAACTCTAAAAAGTAGAATAATAGCAGGTAGATTGAAGTAGATCACAGTTCAAAATATCACCAAACCTGCAGTGAGTTTACCATTTTCTACCCCTCTGATATCTTCTACCTTAGACTTAATGCAGCCTAAAAACCCGAAAGTGAGAAGTAGCATGGACAGAGAAAGCCTTAGGAGATACCCACTAGTTACTGCACAATGAACAGGAAAGTAACTTCTTAATGCTCAGAGAAAGTGGGGGAAATCCAGATTTAAATTTTTTTCTCTATTCTGTCACTCTAGCCTCTAAGCAATCCTATATCAAAGGAAGTAGCAGTGACAAAAGCAGCAACAAGGACCAGTAAGGGCCGAAAATTCTGTGAGGTTGGGGGGACTATCCTCTCCAGTCAGAGGAGCTGAGATCTAAAATGGTCAGGCCAAGCATTCTCTCACAGCACTGAGGGATAAGAATCTGGTATTATCACTATAGTGGCTTGGGTTGCTGCTGTGGCTCAGGTTTGATCCATGGGCTAGGAACTTCCACATGCTGTGGGTGTGGCCAAGAAAATAAAAATAAAAACTAAAATAAATGGGTAAGCTCAATCTGTATTGTCTTTTCCCCCTTGGTTCTCCCACAAATTGTGCCAAATGTGTGCATAGTCATTGGAAGTACACAACAACATGGGGTAAATGCAGCCTCAGCTATTGAATCAGAGGACCTAAGTGAGGAGGCCAAGGGAACCAAAAGTACCTATGAGATGAGAGAGAGAGAGAGAGAGAGAGAGAAGATCAGGATATCGAATCCATAAAGTAGTCATATAATCAGGTGCATGTGTGGATCTGACCCTAAACAGCATAATGCAGATGTTGAGAAATGAGAGAAAATATAACTTACCACTCAGGTCTCAAACTAGCCACTGGATGGTGCAGATACCAAATACACAGTGAAAGCTTTGAAAATGAAATAAACATTGAAACCACAACCCACAGAAGGCTGGATGGGACTTGTGCCCTGAACATGAAAAGGTTGATTGCCTGTGAAAGGTAAAATATCAACATTCTCCAATGAATTTGAGTAAGACCCAGAATCTCATAATATGGTATTTAAATTCCCAAGATACCATCCAAAATTACTAAACATATAAAGAATCGGAAAAGTAGAAATTTGCATGGGAGAAAATCACAGACACCAATGCCAAGATGCCATAGATGCTAGAATTATCTCACAGAGCAGCCATTAAAAAATTATGAAGCCATTATAAAAATGCCACAACAACTAAGGTAAATAAATAGAAAAATAGCCAAAAAATTAAACATATGCACAAGAACCATGTAAATTTTAAGAACTGAGAAAAATGAACAAAACAAAAAACATACTGGTTGGCCTTGGTAGCAGAATGGGGGAAATGAGAACAAATCAGTGAAACTGAAGATAAATCAAGAGAAAATATCCAATCAGAAAAACAAAGAGAAAATATAGATTCAAAAACAGAGCCCCAGGTACACAAGGACAAAATTAAAGGTCTAACAGTTATGTCATTGAAAGCTCAGAAGGAGAGGAAGAATGAAGAGCTGAATCAAATCTTTTAAAAATTATGACTGTATTGGACTTCCCGTGTGCCTCACAACATAAAAATTATGACTATAAGCTTCCCATATTTGTTGAAAGACATAAACCTATAGATTCCAAAAGCTTGGTGAATACCCAACAAGATAAACTCAAAGAAACCTATGCCCATCATGACCAAATTGCTGAAAAGTGAAAACAAAGAAAAAAACCTTGAGAGCAGCCAGAAAGATATAGCACAGCACCTGTAGGAGAAAATGATGTGAATGACTGGATTTCTCATAAATAATCATGGATATCAAAAGGAAGGGGCACAGCATTTTATTTTTTTATTTTTTATTTTTTTGTCTTTTTGCCATTTCTAGGGCCGCTTCCGCGGCATATGGAGGTTCCCAGGCTAGGGATCTAATCGGAGCTGTAGCTGCCAGCCTACGCCAGAGCCACAGCAACGCAGGATCCGAGCCGTGTCTGCGACCTACACCACAGCTCACGGCAACGCCAGAACCTTGACCCACTGAGCAAGGGCAGGGATCGAACCCGCAACCTCATGGTTCCTAGTCGGATTTGTGAACCACTGCGCCACGACGGGAACTCCCAGTAATTTCTATTTTGGTAATTGTTTTAATTTCTAAATATTCTGGATATCTCAAAAAAAAAATTAACTATCTTTTCTTTCTTCTTCTTCTTTTTTTTTTTTTTTTTTTTTTTTTTTGCTGAGCTTGCAGCATGTGGAAGTTCCCAGGCCAGGGATCAAACCAGCACCACAGCAGTGACCCTAGGCACAGCAGTAACAATGCCAGATCTTTAACCTGCTAGGCCACTGGGCAGCTCTATAATATCTTCTGATGGTGTTTTTGTGTGTGTGTGTGTGTGTGTGTGTGTGTGTGTGTGTGTGTGTGTGTAGGTAGATATAAATTATAAACTACAGCACAGAGTAGAAAGGGTAACAGGACATACATGGTGGTAATGTTTCTGTATTCCATTTGAAGTAATAAAATACCTGATTAGACAGCTGAAAGTTAGCTAAATATATAGTAACCCCTTAGAACAACCACTAAAAAACATTATACATAAAGATATATTCAGAAACTGAGGATAAATATTTTCAAATAACCAGAAGGAGGACAGGAGAGGAGAAACATAAGAACAATAAAATAAAACAAAAGCAAACGGAACAGAAAACAAATAAAGAAATTGGTTTATACAAATCCAAACATATTAATAAAGACATTAAATATACATGGTCTAAATACATCAATTAATTATATCGGTATTTATTCTTATTGATTTCCTCTTTTTACTTTCATTGATCTCTTTAATATTTCCTTCCTTCTATTTGCTTTGGGTTTATTTTGCCCTTTTTCTAGGTCAGTGAGGTCAGAACATAGATTATTAATTTGAGACTTTCTCTCTTTCCTAATGCACTTAGTGAAACAATGTTCCCTTTTGGCATTAACATAGCTGTCTCTCACAAATTTTGATATGTTGATGTATCTTTAATTCAATCAGTGTATTTTTTAAAATTTCCTTGAGACATCCTTTTTGAACTATGGGTTATTTACTTTTTTTTTTTTTTAATTTTCCCACTGTACAGCAAGGGGGTCAGGTTATCCTTACATGTATACATTGCAATTACAGTTTTTCCCCCACCCTTTCTTCTGTTGCAACATGAGTATCTAGACATAGTTCTCAATGCTATTCAGCAGGAGAACTATGGGTTATTTAGAAGTGTGTTGTTTAGTTTTCAAATGGTGGCAGATTTTTGTTTTCTTTCTGTTATTGGTTCCTAATTTGATTCCACTGTGGTTGGAGAACACATTCTGCATTATTTCAATTCTTTAAATTTGTTGAGGATTGTCTCATGGCCCAAGGTATGGACTATCTTGGTAAATGTTCTGTGTGCACTTGAAAATTGGGGTGGAGTATTCTATAAATGTCGATTAAATCCAATTGGTTGATCTATTCCTAATTTCCTCTATACTCTTGCTGATATTCTACCTAGTTGTTCCATCTATTGTTGAGAAAGGGGTGTTGAAGTCCCCAAATATATTTGTGGATTAGGCTATTTCTCCTTTTCTTTTTCCTTCACATATCTTGCAGCTCTGTTTTTTTCATGCACATACATTTTGGATTCCTATTTCTTCTTGGTAAATTGCTCTTTTGCCGTTATATAATGTCTATAACTCTCTGGAAATTTTCTTTGCTCTGAAGTCTACTTTATCTGATAGTAACATAAATATTACTAATTTATTTTCGTCCTCTTACTTTCAACCTATTTCTATCATTATATTTAAAGTGAGTTTCTTATAGATACTATATATTTTGGTCATATTTTTTAAGCCAAAATGGAAAACTATGTTTTTAATTGGTGGATTTAGACCATTTACATTTACTGTAATTAGTGCTTGTTAGATTCTAAGTGGACTGTTTTATTCTTTCTTTTCTGTTTATCCCCAATATTTTTCTTTTTTCTGTTTTATTTCTCTTGCATTCCTGTGGGAATTCCATTTTATCCATAGTGTATCTCTTTGTATAAGCATTCTTTGTAATCTCTGTAGGTAAATCATTATATATACCTTACTTATTACAGTCTACTGGTGTTATCATTAAATCAGTTTGAGTGATATGTAGAACCCTTACCTACATTTACATCCTTTTACTCTTCCCATTTATGATGTAATTGTCTTAAATAATTCCTTTATATAGATAATTTGGAAAACTCAAGAAGAGAAAAAAGCCTATTTTACTTGCTTTTATTTCTATTGTGTTCTTTCTTCCTTCCCGATGTTCCAAGGTTCCTTAAAAATAAACATTCTTTTTCAGTTGAAAGAACATCCCTTAGCCATTTTTTAGGGTAGGTCTGTTGGTGAAAAATTCTTAGTTTTGCTTTATCTGAGAATGTTTTGATTTCTCTTTTACTCCTGAAGGATGCTTTCAATGGGTAGAGGATTCTGAGTTGACAGTTCTTTTGTTTCAGCATTTGAGAAAAATTGTGCCAGTTCTTTATAACTCCATGGATTCTGATGAGAAATCCCTCATTCCAATTGTTTTTGCCCTATAAACAGTGTCATTTTTCTCTTACTGCATTGAAAATTTTTTCATTGCCTTTATTTTGCAGAAGTTTAGTTGTAATGTGTCTTGGCATAGATTTTCTTTAGGTTTATCCTTTTATAGTTCGTTCAGCTTCTTGAATCTGTGTATGTCTGCCAATTTGGGGATTTTGCAGCCATCATTCTTTAGGTAATTTTTCAGCTCTATTCTCTTTTTGAACTCCTCCAGGACTCTTATTACATTAATGTTATATATTTTGTTATAGTTCCATAGGTTTCTGAGGCTGTATTCATTTTTGTACTATATTTTCTTTTTTGTTGTAGATTTTTATTATTCTATCTTCCAGTTCATTGATTCTTTCCTCTGTCCCTCCCTTTTGTTGTAAAACCGATACACTGTGTTTTCTATTTCAGTTATTTTTGTCTTTCAGTTGTAAAATTTACCTTTGTTCTTCTTTATATCTTCTATACTTTTGTTGAGACTTTATATTTCTGTGTTGACAGTTTTAACTTTTTCATTCTTTTCGAGTGTATTTGTAATTGCCCCTTGAAATATTCTTATTATGGCCACCTTTAAATCTTTGTCAGGAAATTCTCACACCTATGTCATCTTGGTGTTGGCATCTCTTGATTATCTTTTTTTTTTTTTTTTGTCCTTTGTCTTTTTTGTTGTTGTTGTTGTTGTTGTTGTTGTTGTTGCTATTTCTTGGGCCACTCCCGCGGCATATGGAGGTTCCCAGGCTAGGGGTTGAATTGGAACTGTAGCCACCAGCCTACACCACAGCCACAGCCACTTGGGATCCGAGCCGCATCTGCAACCTACACCACAGCTCACGGCAACGCCGGATCGTTAACCCACTGAGCAAGGGCAGGGACCGAACCCGCAACCTCATCGTTTCTAGTCGGATTCGTTAACCACTGCGCCACGACGGGAACTCCTTGATTATCTTTTTTATTCGGTTTGAACTCTTTCTGGTTTTTTGTTAAAGTAATTTTCTATTGAAACTTGGAGAATTTCATATTGTGCTATAAAACTTTGGATCTAATTTATTTAAACCTTAGCTGGCTTTCTCTGACACCACTCTGAAAGAGGGAGGATGACACAGCCTCATTGCTGATAAGTGGGGTTAGAAATCCGGGTTTCCCACTTGACCTCTGTTGACAATCAAAAGGAGGCACCTCATTACTGCTGAGTGGTGAGCAGGATTTCTGGCTTCTCATTAAGCCTTCACTGATGCCTCTCTGCCTTGGAGGAGGTGGATTTCTTTGTTATTGCTCCCCAAATAACTTCTACTCACACAATGAGGTTGGGGGCTCACTACAAGCCGTCAGGGATGAAAGATGCTCCCTACTTGGTCCTCTCTGACATCATCTCGGAGGGAGTTTTGGGTTACCTTGTAACACTCTGCAAGGGTGGAAGTCTAGGATCTCCATTCTGTTTTGTTTGTATGTGTAGAGGTGGGGTCATAGTTTTTTTGTGTGTGCAGTTTGGGTGGAGAGTCTTCTTATATTTCTTTTATATGTAATTTCTGGGGCTTTAATTGTACTTAGCAGAAGAAAGAGGATAAAGTATGTTTATCTTCTCAGAAGTGGAAGTCCTCCAAAAATATTTAAAAATTGAAACTACACAAAGTATGTTCTCTGGTTACAAAAGAATTAAGCTAGAAATCAGTAACAGAAAGATATCTGGAATATCCCTAAATATTTGGAAGTTAAGAAATATATTCATAAATAGCTTATGAAACAATAGAGAAGTCACAAAGAGAATTGGAAAAAATAAGTTGAATAAAAATAAAACATAATTTAGTCAGAAAAGTAGGGTATAGCTAAAGCAGTACTGAGAGAGAAATTTACAGCACTTAAATGCACAAATTAGAAAAGAGCAAAAGTCTCAAATAAATGACCTAAGTTCACACTTCAAAAAACTAGAGAATATTAAACCAAAAAACAGGCAAAATGAAGGAAATAGTAAAGAACAGGAATAAACAAAATAGAAAACAGAAACAATACAGAAAATCAATGATAAAAAATTTTTTTCTCCGAAAAGATCAAGAAAACTGATAAAACTTTAGCAAGACAGTTCAAGAAAGAAGGGATAAAATACAAATTTTCAACATCAGAAAAAAGACTAGTGTTATAACTACAGCTTCTACAGACATTTAAAAGATAGCAAGACCATATTATAAAAAACTTCTGCCAATAAACTTAGTAACTTATATGAAACATAGTTAACTTACTTATTCTTTGAAAATTAAAAACCACTTAAGTTCCTCAAGAGGAAACATGGAGTTCCCGTCATGGCTCAGTAGACACAAATCCGACTAGCATCCATGAGGTTGTGGGTTTGACCCCTGCCCTCGCTCAGTGGGTTATGGATCTGGCATTGCCATGAGCTGTGGTGTAGGTTGCAGACTCAGCTTGGATCTCGTGTTGCTGTGGCTGTGGTGTAGGCCGGCAGCTGCAGTTCCGATTCCACTCTTAGCTGGGAACCTCCTTATGCTGTGATGTGGCCCTAAAAAAAAGCAAAAAAAGAAGAAACAGATCATCTGCATGTCTTTATGGCTATTAAAAATATAAAATTTGTAGTCAAAACTTTACCACAAACAAATTCCCAGTTCTGGGTTAAAAATCTCCCCAAAGGAAAAAAAAATGTAATTGTAATGTATACATGTAAGGATAACTTGATCCCCTTGCTGTACAGTGGGAAAAAAAAAATCTCCCCAAAGAAAACTAGAAAGAATAATTAACTCAGTTTATAAGGCCAACTTTACCCTTATACTTAACCAAAGACATTACAAGAAAAGAAAACTACAGAAGAATATCCCTCTTGAATATAAATGTAAAAACACTTAACAAGATACTAGCATATTTAATTTAACAATATATAAAAAGAATAAAATATCATATTTAAGTAGAGTTTAATCCAAGAACATAAAGTTGGTTCAAAATTCAAAGACCAATAAGGCAATTCACTATAACAATAGATAAATCAAAAAAAAAATTTTTTTTTTTTGTCTTCTCAGGGCCACACCTGCGGCATATGGAAATTTCCAGGCTAGGGGTCAAATCGGAGCTGTAGCCACTGGCCTATGCCACAGCCATAGCAACTCAGGATCTGAGCTGCATCTGCGACCTACACGACAGCTCATGGCAGCGCCAGATCCTTAACCCACCGATCGAAGCCGGGGGTGGAACCCGCATCCTCATAGATCCTAGTCAGGTTTGTTAACAGCTGAGCCATAAAAGGAACTCCCAAAAAGTTTTTTTATTATCTTACTCCACGCAGCAAAAATATTTCACAAGCTTCAACATTCATTCATGTCAAAAGCCCTCAGGACACAAGAATAGAAGAGAAATTCCTAAAACTGATAAAGAGCATCTATAAAAAATACAGCAAATAGATCCTCTCTTAAAAACAAATTGCTCTAGTCTACTCAAATGGTGAAAGATTTGTGTTTTTACCCCCTATGATCAGGTATGATAGGAATGTCCATTCTCTCTTCTCTTATTCGATGCTAAGCTGGAGGTCCTAACTATAAGGATACAATAGAAATAAGAGGATACTGACTCACAAGTCAAAAGAGATTTGAGGGAGTTCCCATCGTGGCCCAGCAGGTTAGGAACCTGACGTAGTGTCCGTGGGGATTTGGGTTTCAATCCCTGACCTAGCTCAGTCGGTTCAGAATCCGGTGTTGCTGCAAGCTGTGGTGTAGGTCACAGATGCAGGTCAGATGTGGCATTGCTGTGGCTGTGGCATAGACCTCAGCTGCAGCTCTTGATTCAACCTCTAGCTTAGGAACTTCCATATGCCACAGGTGCAGCCATAAAAAGAAAAAAATGAGAGATTTGAAAGGAAGAAATAAAACTATCTTCATTCATAGAAGACATGATTGAATCTGTGAAAAATTCCAAACAATCTATTAAAAAGCTTCTAGAAGTCATAAGTGAGCTTATCAAAGTCATAGGATATAGGGACTATTTATAAAAATCTCTCCCTGTATACTGGCAATGAACAATTGGAATTGAAATTTAAAAAGAAGGCTTACATTTTGCAATACCACCAAAATACATGCAAGATCTGTATCCTGAAAATAAATCTTCCTTGTAGTATTGTTTTTAGTAAATATGAACCATAAACTAGATAGATGCAATAACAGCGGCCTGGGCAAATTATACACGGTTCTTTCAAATAAAGGAATGCTGTTCAATCACTAAAAAAAAGACATTGTAGATTGTTAATTATCGAATGTGTTTTAAACATCACATTTTTAAGTTTTAAAATAATATATGCAGTAAAATGTGTTTAAATCTTAAACATATGTACATAATAATGAGCTTCCATAAATAAACATCAGGATTTACATGACAATGTCCGCTGAATGATGGGATCATGCGTGTTTTAAACTTTTTCACTTACTTGCTTATCTGCTTTTCCTCATTTGCATACATGGGTATGTATAGCTAATGTCATACAAATACATAATAAATATTTTTATACATTAAATTTGGTCTCTATCAGTTATATGGTTGAGAAGGAATATTACGGAATGACACACATGTATCATCTCTCTAAATTTCCCCTCATCTTTCCCATCCTCATCTGAGTAGCTCTCTAAATAAATTTGGTCCCAACCTTATCATGCAAGTATAGTGAGATTTGGGTGGTTCAATTTGACCTTTATATTTTCAACATTCTAGAATCTCAATTACAATTCCTTTTTCCCCCCAATACTTGGAGATACACTAATATTTTACCATTCACATACAACTGTGAAAAAACAATTCCTTTACTTTACCCCTATTGCAGCTGGTATGATAATATGAAACATCATTAATTCCAAGATTAGTTTTAATCAAACAATAGTTTAAATGATCACATTTCTATCTGCATTTTAAAATATCATTTAAGTATTCACATCATGTATATATTTAATTCAGATACTGCTGAGAAACATAATTTCTGTTTTGCTTGTACTGTCTGCATTGGAAAAAAATCACTAATTTACATCTTGAAATTATTATGATAAAATGTTCCCAAGTGGAAATCAGATCCTGCATTGTCAACAAAGTCTTTTGCCTGATATTATTTCTAAAAGTCACCTATTCTACCCTTGCTATTAAAGGATTATGGAAATCCAAACACACTAGTCAGTCACTGGGTTTGAAAAAGAAAACTGGCCCAGGGCTCTAGCATATGAATATGGAATTGAGACACAAACACCAGAAACTGTTCATCATGACACGTCAGTGGCATATCTCACAGCATTTAGAAGAACAGGCTCTGAAGTGAGACGGCTTGGGTTCCACATCCTGGCTCACCAGCCAGGGAACCTGAGGGCCTTAACCTCCCTTGGCCTCCATTTCCTTCTTTGTAAAATAGGGGCTGTAACACCAGTCCCTTCCTCAGAGGAGAGAGATGATATGAATATTAATCAAATCACACAATGTAAAGCACTTAGAATAGGCCCTGACACATTGTAAGGACTCAATAAATGCTATCTATTAGTATTCGATAAACGGGTGCTTTGGGGTGAAGTCAGTTCAGGATACAGATGACATGAACAGTGGATTAGAGGTCCTAATTCATCTAATGACAGCTATGGGACTGGTAAAATATACCAACATGTACCTACAGAGTCCTGAATTCCATATACCTGTGCCAATTGCCATCTCACAGCCTTTTCTGGTTTAATGTAATCTTCCAGGCTAAGGATTAGCATCTCTGTTTCATCATCAGCATAACACAGTGGAGAGTTCCCACCGAGAATCAGAGTTCCAGGGTTTTCATCTTGGCTGCAGTATTATTTTTTTTTTTTTTTGTCTTTTTGTCTTTTGTCTTTGTTGTTGTTGTTGTTGTTGCTATTTCTTGGGCCGCTCCCGCAGCATATGGAGGTTCCCAGGCCAGGGGTCGAATCGGAGCTGTAGCCACCGGCCTACGCCAGAGCCACAGCAACGCGGGATCCGAGCCGTGTCTGCAACCTACACCACAGCTCACGGCAACGCCGGATCGTTAACCCACTGAGCAAGGGCAGGGACCGAACCCGCAACCTCATGGTTCCTAGTCGGATTCGTGAACCACTGCGCCACGACGGGAACTCCTTGGCTGTAGTATTCACTAGCTCTGTGATCTAGGGCAGATCACCTAAACATTCACAGCTTCAAGGGCCCCATATCTGATGTGGAGAACCCTTTAAGCAAAAGGCCTACATGATGGAGTTACTATGAGGATCAGATGAGCTACTACATATTAAGGTCTTAGCACAATGCCTGGCACAGAAGTGATCAAGAATGCTTAGCTGTTCTTCTTACCACCAGAACAGACAATCATAAATATCTAGTCCCAGGTCGCAAAGCTGCCAAATTCTCTATGTTAGGTTCTTTGCATTTTTCTGTGCTGCTTGTGATGGCAATTCAATTCTCCTTTCTCGGTTTCAGTGAAAATCTTCATCTTTAATGGAAGCATTGTGAGCTCTTGTTATACTATAACGCTGTCTTGCTGTTCTAAAAAGCAATGATTTCTGGATGGATTTCTACAGTCTAAGTCAAAAGTTGAACAAAGAGCAGGGGTGCATTCTTTCCTGAATAGCATGTGGCATGCCAGCACAGATGCAAGGCTGAAAGAGCCACACCAGTAAAGATGGCAGTGGGACCCAAAACACAGGTATCTGCCTGATTTGTGAATTCTTTTGAGTTTTTCTAGTGGTTACATGAGTATACAGCATATATGATCTGATACACTTGCAAACCTTACTGTCAAGCATTGGGAATGGGCTTCTGCCCAAGCCAAAGATAAGACAAATTTAGTTCTTGGTCTTCCTCTATGGAAGGATGGGGAAGGTCATGTCTAAAGAGAAAAAGGCAAGCATCAAAGTCCACATTCACCACGAAATCTTTCCATGAAGATGACCGAGGAGCTGGTCTAAGTGCATTCAGTCTGTTATAACAAAAATACCATAGACTGGGTGGCTTAACAACAAACATTTCTTTCTCACAGTCATGGAATGTGGGAAGTGCATGATCAAGGCACTGATCAGTGTCTGGTGAGTGCTTGGTTTCTGGTTCGCAGAAGGCCATCATCTGCATGTGTCCTCACATGGTGGAAGGGGAGAACTCTGGTCCCTTCAGCCCCTTTTAAGGGCACTAATCCCATTTATGGATGTTCCACCCTCATGACTTAATCACTTTTTTTCCATTTTTTTTAAATGATTTTAATTTTTTTCCATTATAGTTGGTTTTCAGTGTTCTGTCAATTTCTACTATACAGCAAAGTGACCCAGTCACACATATATATACATATTCTTTTTTTTCACATTATCCACCACCATGTTTCATCATAAGTGACTAGATAGAGTTCCCTGGGCTATATAGCAGGACCTCATCGCTTATCCACTCCAAATGCAATAGTTTGCATTTATTAACCCCAGACTCCCAGTCCACCCCACTCCCTCCCCCTTGGCACCTTTTAAAGGCCATACTTCCAAATACCATCACATTGGAGATTTTATTTCAACATATGAATTTTAGGGGGACACAAACACTCAACCTTTAGCAGAGCTCTAAGCAATGATCTTCTCTGGACAGCCTCAAATACCTTTGTAAGATAGAGCTGCTGAGTTTGAGAGCCAATTTTTATTTCCTTTGATGGCAAAAAGAGTTCACTTGAATCCTTAGACTTCAGCTTCAACATTAAATTGCTACCAAACCAACTTGAGTGTTAGTTATAGCTGAACAATGTGATTAAAAGATCTTTTTGAAAATTTGGAGATCAAAATTCAGCAGTCAAAAAACTCATGAGAGATATCTGAGCAAGAATATTGACTTTGATGAAATAGCCCATGAAAACAATGAGAGGAGGTGGCTTCTTCATTCTTTGTTTCCAGTTTTAATGAGAAATACTTGACGTATACCACTATATAAGTTTAAGGTGTACAGGATGATGGTTTAAGTTACACATATATTGTGAAATGATTACCACAGTAGGTTTAGTTAACATCCATTAGAACAACAAGGACAGGTCTTGGAGTTTGTGTTTTAACATTTAGATAGAAAATAAGGACTCAGGCCCATGTTGAAATCTAGAATTGAGTTCCCTGGATAAAGCTACATGCTCCCCCAATTAAAAAAAAAACAAAACAAAAACAAAACCTGTCTTTTATATGAAACAGAGAATCACAAAACTCCGCTTACCAGCCAAGGGAAGCAGCACAATAACTTGTCATTTTCTTGTTACTATGGGTAAAAAAAAAAAAAAAAAAAAAAAAGAGTCAATTACAAGAATGGGTCCCCAAATCTGCATTATTTGCAGAAGACCCAAATTCACAATACTCACATGGTTCAGGAAACTGAAGCCAAGAAATAAATATAAAAATAAGTTCAAAGCAAGAAAATTTTATAGGGATCTGAAAGAGCCAAACTGACCTACAGGGATTACATCTGCAACTAAAGGGTCAGGGTTACCTACTGAAAATAACTTCCTCTGAAGACTAGTTCACATTCAAGAATTACAAGAAAATAGGAGTTCCCGTCGTGGTGCAGTGGTTAACGAATCCGACGAGGAACCATGAGGTTGTGGGTTCGGTCCCTGCCCTTGCTCAGTGGGTTAACGATCCGGCGTTGCCTGAGCTGTGGTGTAGGTTGCAGACGCAGCTTGGATCCTGTGTTGCTGTGGCTCTGGCGTAGGCTGGTGGCTACAGCTCCGATTGGACCCCTAGCCTGGGAACCTCCATATGCCGCAGGAGCGGCCCAAAGAAATAGCAAAAAGACAAAAAGA
Organism: Sus scrofa; assembly: GCF_054392235.1. Classification (NCBI taxonomy): domain Eukaryota; kingdom Metazoa; phylum Chordata; class Mammalia; order Artiodactyla; family Suidae; genus Sus; species Sus scrofa. The sequence goes on from NC_139401.1 coordinate 124,201,434, forward strand.
CAAAAAAAAAAAAAAAAAGAATTACAAGAAAACAAAACACTATCTGTGAGGCTTTGGATGCCCTGAGAACTAGAAATAATGCAGCATTTAAAATACACTTAGTTTAAAATCTCTTTGAAATTGTTTTTTAAAAACAAAGAGGGAAAAAAGGCAATAATATAGTAAGAATAGGTGGATTTAGAGACAATCCAAATAAAAACTTCTAAGTCTGAAAAATGTTAACTGTCGAAATTTTACAAACTCAAATTTTACAAACTCAGATTTTACAAACTCAATGCATCCCAACAATAGAGATCATTGAAAAGAGTTCAATGAACTGGAAGATAAATCTAAGGACATCACTGAAAATGCAGCATGAGGAGACTGAAAAAGAAAACAGGAAAATGAGGTGAAGAACCATGAAGGGCAGAATGAGAAGAGCCAACACATGGCCATCATGAGTTCTAGAATCTTACAATGTAGAAACAATCCTCAAGGCAGTACTTGCCAAACATTTCAGAATTGAGAAAAGCTGATGTTTCCAGATTCAAGCAGCAGCATACCGAATCGCTAGCAGGATAAGTTACAACAAATCACAACTAGACACACTATAGTGAAATTGCAGAACAATTAGCAGCCAGAGAGAAAAGGGAGATTAATTACAAAGGAAAGAATGCCACAGTGCATGTCAAATATATCTCAATAAAACTAGAAGGAAAAAAAAAGAATGCCACGGTGGCTGTAGATATTACATCACCAATAAGAGATGTCAGAAAAAAATAATATATTCATGCTGCTGAAGGAAAATAACAATCTAATAAGCTATACAAAGCTAAGCTCTCTTCCTAGAGGAGCATAAAATACTTTTATAGACATATAAATCCTGAGTTTATGACTCACAGACCATCACCAACAGAACTACTGAATGACACATTATCACAAGAAGGAAATAAAACTAGAAGAAAAGTTTTAGACACAAAAAGCACTGTAAACATATAAAGTGCTACACAATTTGATATATCTAAATAATGTTACACCTGCTTCCACTATATACTACTTATATAGCTATTGCTATGAGCCAGATACCATATTAAGCACTTTACAACAATCTTTTGAGATAGGTACTGATACAATCCTATTTTATAAATGAGAAAATGAGACTCAGAGAAGTTACGTGACTTGCTCACTGCCTCACAGCTAGTCAGTGGCAGAATCTGGCTACAGAGTCTATGCCCATAACCACTTGGCTGTATTGCCTCTGCAATAGATAGCAACTTCAAGACGTTACTAATAAGAATGGTGAATATTAGGTGAGCCTAAAAATCTAAACAATAGTAATAAAGAATATGGAAGATGTGAGCTCAGAATTAAAGCATCCTAAGTCATTTTGTTGTTTAGGAGGAGAGAAATAATGATTAAATTTAAGCTGTACTAAGTGTAAAGATTAAAACCTTAAGGATAACCACTCAAGGAACAGAAGTAAAATGTCTATCAAACCAAGAGAGGGGAGAAAGAGCCTCCTTAATTATGCCAATGAGTAAGGAATGAGAAAAACAGCGGTAAAGACGAAGCGTGGTCAGAAGAAAGCACAAACTAAAAGAGAAAACTATATCAAAATAATGAAATGATAAATCTAAACAGATTAAACGCACCTATTAAAAGACAGAATTTCTAGGAGTTACCTGGTGGCCTAGTGGTTAAGGATCTGGTGTTGTCACTGCAGTGGTGTGGGTTTGATCCCTGGCCGGGGAACTTCCACATGCCATGGGTGAGGCCAAAGAAACTCTCATAATGGATTAAAAAACAGCTAGCCATATGCTGTTTGTAAGGGATACATTGTAAACATAGTGCTACAGAATGTAAAAGGACTGAACGAGACAGCTTAGTCAAATACTAAGCAAAAAAAGGTGCTTTCATGACATTAAGAGCAGACAACATAGAATGTAAGCCGAAAAGCATTAATAGAAATAGACATATTGATGAGAAATAAAGAAAAATCCACCAACGATAATCTCAAGGATGTACTTGTCTATACCTGACAATACAGTCTCAATAGATACAAAGCACAACATGGACTGAATGAGAAAATGATAAATCCTCAATTATAGTGGGGATTTTTTTTTTTTTTTTTTTTTTTTTTTGCTTTTTAGGGCCGATGCAGGATCCAAGCCACATTTGCGACCTACACCACAGCTCATAGCAACGCTGGATCCTTAACCCACTGAGCAAGGCCAGGGATCAAACCCACATTCTCATGGATACTAGTCGGGTTCTTAACCTGCTGAGCTACAACAGGAACTCCCAATATAGTGGGGAATTTTTAACCTACCTCACTAAGAAACTGATATCTCAAGCAAACAGAGCATGTCTACAGAAGATTTAAACAACACTTAACAAGTACTCTCTGATAGACTCACAGAGAACTCTGAACTCAACTAGCAGAGAATACATTCTTTTTAAACATACATGTACTTCATCACAAAGGACAATTCAATAAGTTTCAAGAATTCAATACTACATGTATAGACTTCTTTCTTTAACAGCTAGAAGTCAATAATTATAGCAAACACGTGAACTCTAAAGAACTTCTAAATGAAGTATGGATTCAGGAAGACATCATAATGGATACAGTATTTGCAGTAAACGCTGAAAGGGATACGTATTGAAATTTGCGGGATTCAGTTTAAGGGGAACATTTAGGAGAAATTTGATAGCTTTAAGTGCACACTTAGAAAACAGAAAAAAAATAAAATTAATGAGATCAAAGTTAAAATCAAGACGCAAGAAAAATAGCAATAAACACTACTAAAGCAGAAAGAAGGGAAAGATAACAATAAAAGTCAAAATGAAATGTTAAGAAAAACAATAAAAATGATCAACAGCACCGAAGTTTGTGCTCTAAACAGACAAATAAATATTGGAGAACACTACTAGAGATACCGTAGATATTTAAAGATAATAAAATAATATGACCAGCATATGCCAATAAATTTAAAAATGTAGACAAAATGAATAATTTCCTTTTAAAATGTGCTTAAACTGATCAAGAAGAATATCAGACTAAAGGTACTAGAGAAACTGAATGGTAGCAAAAAAAAAAAAAATCTAACCACTAGGCTGAGGAATTTTCCAATCTATTTTGCAGGACAAACTTTAAAGGAAAAGACAAAAGGATATTTATTTATTTATTATATTTTTAAACAGCTTTATTGAGGTATGATTGAAGTTCCAAAAACTGCATATATTTAATGTATACAATTTGATGAGTTTGGATATAAGCATATACTTATGAAACCACCACAAGTGAGGTAATAAACATATATCACTTCCTAAAGTTTCCTCATAGCTCCTGTTTAGTGGGTTTGTTTTTCGTTTGGTAAAGAACACTTAACATAAAATCTACCCTCTTAAAATTCCTAAGCATACAACACTACTAACTCTAGGCATTGTGTTATAGAGATCTCTCGAACTAATTTACCACGCATAACTAAACTTTATAGCCATTGAACAGCAACTCCCTTTTTCTTCCTTCTCCCAGTCCTTGCAAACCACCATTCTACCATCTGCTTTTATGAGCGTGACTATTTTTAGATACCTTATATAAGTGGAATCATGCAGTATTTGTCCTCCTATGACTGGCTTATTGCACTTTGCATAATATCCTGAAGGTTTGAGCATGTTGTTGCGTGAGATAGATTTTTTTTCCTTTTTAAAGGCGGAATGTTTCACTGTGTGTCATATCACATTTTTCTTATCCATTCAAATATTGATAGGCATTTTTGTTGTTTCCATATCTTGGCTATTATAAATAATGCTGCAATGAAGAGGGGAGTTCATCAAGACCCAGATTTCATTTCCTTTGGATATATAGCCAGAAATGGGATTACTAGATCATTCAATCCTACCAATACTTTTCTCTACATCCTCACCAAAACATTTGTCTTTTCCTTTTTAACACCTGTCTTCCCTCCCCACCAAAACACTCACTGTCAATCCCACCAAGTCTTTTGTCCTTTTGAAAATAGCTATTCTAATTCTGTCTGTTGGTCTATATGTCTGTCCTTATGCCAGAACCATACCGTTTTAATTACTGTAACTTTGTAATATATTTTGAAACCAGGAATTTATAATGCCTCCAGCTAAGTTCTTTTCAAGATTTCTTTGTTGTTTTGGGTCTTCTGTGGTTCCACATGAATTCTACAATTGTTTTCCTATTTTTGTAAAAAAATGCTGTTGGGATTTTGATAGGAATAACATTTAATTTGTAGATTGCTTTGAGTACTATGGACATTTTAACAATACTAAGTCTTCCAGTTTATGAACATAGGCTGTCTTTCCATTTATTTGTGTCTTTAATTCCTGTCATCAATGTTTTATAGTTTTCAGTGTACTAGTCTTTTACTTCCTTGGTGACGTTTATTCCTAAGTATTTAATTCTTTGTGATGCTACATGTAAGTTATTTTCTTTTCAAATAATTCATTGTTCACATATAGAAATGCAACAGATATTTTATGCTGAATCTGTATTTTGCAGATTTACTGAATACATTTATTAGTTCTAACAGCTTCTTTGTGAATCTTTACAATTCTCTACATGTAAAATCATGCTATCTGCAAACAGAGACTAATTTCTTTTCTGATTGGGATGACTTTTACATCTTTTTCTTGCCTACTGATCTGGCTAGGACCCCAGTATTTTGTTGAATTTAAGTGGTGAGAGTGGGCATCCTTGTCTTAGTTCCAGTCTTAGAGGAAAAGCTTTCAGTTTTTCACCACTGAGTATGGCATTAGCTGTGGGCTTTCCCTATATGGCCTTTATTCTGTTGAGATAAATTCTTATCTCCTATAGACTATTTGAAGTAATAGAAAAAGAAGCAATGTCCCCAACTCCTTTACAATCCTATTACAACCTAAATCTTGAAATAAACAAACCAACAAAAAAATCAAGGACCAAAATACAAAGTAAAATTATAGCCAAATTCAACATAAGACTATAAATGCAAGTCTTAAATAAAATAGTTGCAAGCTGAATCCAATGAGATAATTTTTCTAAAAATTGCATCATGACTAAGTTGGATGTGTTACAGGAATTAAAGGAAAAGTAAAGAAAAAATCAGATTAGCTTACTGAATGCAGAGAATTTATTCCATTAAGTTATCCACAAATTTGTGATTTAAAAATTCTTAGCAAAATGGGCACAGAAGGAATTTCCTTAACCTGATAATCAATGTCTACAAAAAACTACAGTAAGCCTCATACTATGTAGTAAAATGTTATAAATACTGATATTGAATCAGATAAAAGAAAGAAGTTGATTATCTCAATGCATTTACCACTGACTAGAGATGATGGCTGATGAAGTAAGACAAGAAAAAAGTAAAAGAAGGATTATAAAGGAAAAAATTAATTTCTCATTACTTATACGTGATATAGTAATGTTAGAAAAATCAAAGAAATCTAAAGATGAACTACCTAAAATAATATGAGCACTCAGAAAGATTCAAGAGTCAAGATAAATAAACAAAAATACGTAAATGTATCTGTAAGAAAGAAAAATAGACAAAATATAAAATATCAAGGGATAAATTACATCAAAAGAGTTACATCATTTATATGTGCTCTATTATAAACTTTAGAAGGACTTAAAGACTTAAATAGAGAAGTATACACGAATGGGAAGACACAAAATGTTGTCAGTTTCCTCCAAACTAATCTATGAATATACTGCAATCCCAATCAAAACTCCAATAGAAATTTCAACAGAATTTGACCTACTGATCTTTAAATTCATGTAATATTTGTAATTTTTCAAGTGATTTTTTTTCTTCTTACTGTTTTTTTTATCTAATTTTCCTACATGTAGTTCATTTTTATCAGAGAATGTTCCATTTCTACCACCTTCAATTGAATTTTACTGTCCTACATATCTTCACCTGGTATCTTTCATACCTGCATATATTACATTTGACACCCCTTCTTCATGCATTTTGGTAGTAGGTTACAGATTGTATACTGATTGCCTTTCCTACTGGTTAATTTGAGATGATTTCTGAAAGAAGGAGGCAGTAAAGTGGTCTTCAGGTATTTCTTTGCATATTTTAAAGTTGACCCTTTTCATCATATGTGTAAGTAGGTACAAGAATATAATTTTCCACATATTGTGAATAAAAAAAAACTGTTAAATCATTATTTGCTACTCACTATTATCTATTTTAAATATACAGAGTTCCTATTTTTCCCTGACCTCATAATCCATTCCATCCTTCTCATTATTTTTATATTTTTATATTTGAATATCTATATAATTAAGTCACATCAAAATATCCACATAAAGTGAAATTAACTTAAAAATCTTTTATAAGGAAAAGGATTTTTTTCTCCCTGGATTGCATTATAATCACAATGATCACTGTCACACAATTGTTTAAAAGTTTAATAACATTGTTAAATGTAAAAATACTTTACTACAGGAGTTCCCATCGTAGCACAGCGGAAACGAATCCGACTAGGAACCATGAGGTTGCGGGTTCCATCCCTGGCCTCGCTCAGTGGGTTAAGGATCAGGCACTGCTGTGAGCTGTGGTATAGGTTGCAGATATGGCTCACATCTGGCACTGCTGTGGCTGTGGCGTAGGCCAGCAGCTACAGCTCCGATTCAACCCCTAGCCTGGGAACCTCCATATGCCACAGGTGTGGATCTAAAAAGACCAAAAAAAAAAAAAAAATGCTTTGCTACAAATTAATTTCTTTATGCATTGGATGAGGATAGATTCTCAATTAACTTAATGTATTTCTGAAGTAATACTACCTTTTTTTTTTTTTTTTTTTTTTTTTTTTTTTTTTTTTTGCTATTTCTTTGGGCCGCTTCTGCAGCATATGGAGGTTCCCAGGCTAGGGGTCGAATTGGAGCTGTAGCCGCCGGCCTACGCCAGAGCCACAGCAACGCAGGATCTGAGCTGCGTCTGCCCCTACACCACAGCTCACGGCAACGCCGGATCGTTAACCCACTGAGCAAGGGCAGGGACCGAACCCGCAACCTCATGGTTCCTAGTCGGATTCGTTAACCACTGCGCCACGACGGGAACTCCAATACTACTTTTTGACAGAAAGACGCAGGATTCAGCATCAATTCTATCCCTCTTTTACATTTTTATATGTGTGAGGGCTAAGAATTTGTTCACAAGTATTGTAAACAAGTATTAAAAGGAGTTCGGTATAGCAAAGTCACTCAAATCCCTGGAGACCTTCTGAATCATATGCCCAAATCACTTAGTCATATTTCATCAAAAGTTATGTTTAATAATCCATCAGTGGGCAAGTCTATTAAGTCTTCCTGACATCTTTTCTCAGACAGATCAATTCCAGGAGAGAATACATAAAGAGAGGATATGGAAATGGATACAGACTACCCATGCACTCCCAGGGGTATACTCACCCCAACTGGAAAATTTTATTCTACCATCTTAAAATTGGACGTTTCTGAAATATAATTTATTACAAATGAAAAACCTGAAGCAAAATGCTAACATTCATTAATATTGGATATGGCATATAGGTGTGCCTCTTTAGGTACTCTCTACACTGCCCTATGGATTTAAAATACCTCATTTAACATAACTCATTTCAACTTGACAATGGTTAAAAGGACCTCATGAGAACATTTCGCTCAAGTCTGAATAGAAGCCCCATCCAATGTCTAGTACATCGGATTCCATTGTGGCATTTAGTCACTTAGCCTTCTCAGACTTCACTGTGAAGTTCAAGATGTACTTTTTAAAATAACCATTAAAACCCACGGAGGTGTAGAGAATGTGGAGGCTGTCAGGTTTGAAAGCCCCAAATATGGCTGATGGGCTTGTCTGCTTAACTCGCCTTCACCAGCACCCCATCACCCCTCACACACCCTTGAAAATGCACCATGTAGCAGGCTCCTTGAGAACAGGGTTACAGTCAAAATGTGATAATCAGGATATTTGGCCGGGGGAACTGATGGGGTTGAGATAGAGTAAAGAGACGCTGAGACTACCTAGCCTGAAAGAGGTAGCATAAACTGTAAATACTAAGCTTGACCACACAGCCTAGATGGCCAAGGCCAAGAAGTGTTCATTGAGTAGTTCAACACCAAGGCTCTATGAAGGTCACTGCCAAAGCAGCCTGTTAGGTGAGAAGGACAGACTGATGGACCTGGAGACCTAGATTCCAATCCTGGTTCTCCTACCATGTGCTAGCTTAGTGATCTTGAACATGCTCCTTAATCTGTACAAGCATTGGTTTCATTACATGTAAACTGCAGGTTATAATAATGATCTGAAAAGACTGTTGTGAGAATTTAATGAGATGATTTTATGTACTAGGTCCTGGTCAAACCTAGCACAGAGTTAAGCATTCACTCAAAGCAGGTTCCTTCCATTTTATCGTTTTCTAAAAGACATTTTCACATAATTTTAGCTACTGGAGAAGAATAAACTGATAAACCTAAGAAGGATATGTTGCCATCGGGGAGTTTATGAGTTTTGGGTGGACACTGGTTTGCAAGTTTGGGACAGTGCGATGGTTAAAAAGCTCTGGTCTCCAACTGCCTGGGTACAATTCCTGGCTCTGCCATGTTCTAGATATATAAACATAAACAAATTACTTCACCTCTCTGTGCTCAATCCTTCAGCTGTAATAGCGCTGCTAGAGCTTGACTGTCTGTAGCCCCCTAAAATTCACATGCTGAAACCTCAGTTGAAGGTAGGGGCCTTTGGGAGCTGATTAGGTCATAAAGGTAGGGCCTTCTTGATTGGGACCAATGGCCTATAAAAGAGACCCCAGAGAGCTCCCTAGCCCCTTCCACATGTGAGGACACAGTAAGAAGCTGGCCATCTGGGAACCAGAAAGTACGCCCTCGTCAGATGCTGAATCCGCCGGCAACTTGATCTTGGACTTCCTAGACTCTAGAACTGTGCAAAACAAATTTCTAGGGTTTATTAGCCACCCAGCCTAAAAGGCAAGTGCCTTCCTCATGGGAGTGTTATAAGGATTGAAAAGGAATAATCAGTGTGAAGCTTTAGCTTCATTGTTTCAGTGTTCATTCATTCAGTGTTTGCTATTTTACACATTTACACGCTCAACTTTAATCAAGGCCCTATTCTCAACAAGCCATGCCTATACGACTTTCTATTATAGGAAAGTTCTTACTTCAAAAACTGCAGAATGAATGGTTTAATTGACGACCAAAAGGAACAATCATTCCTTTACAGCCTTGCTTCTCAAAGTATGTTCTGCAGAGATCCATGACGTTAGTGTTACCTGGGAGCTTATTAAAATTGCAGAATCTCGGAGTTCCCTCTGTGGCTCAGCGGAAATGAATCTAGGATCCATGAGGACGCACATTCGATCCCAGGCCTCACTCAGTGGGTTAAGGCTCTGGCATTGCCATGAGCTGTGGTATAGGTCACAGACATGGCTCAAGTGTGGCCTTAAAAAAAAAAAAAAAAAAAAGCCAAAAAAATGCAGAATCTCAGACCCCCTCCCAGACTATCAGAATGTGGATTTTAACAGGATGCTCAGGTGTTTCCAATGCATGTCAGAGGTGGTGAAGTACTAAATTACACCTCCACCCACTCTCTTGCCCCTGCGGGGTAGCAGACAGAACTCCTTCTAGTGCTTTCAAGATTTCAAGAAAGCCTCCACTGTGACTTTGACCTCTTTTGGAAGTTCTCAAGGTCCTCTTTGGTCTGCAGCCCTTCCAGGACAAAGACAAATTCTTCTGCTTTGCTTCCAACACCAAACTTGTTAGCCCGGCCTCTCCAACTAGGCTGTACACTCTTTGAAGGCAAGGCCCACACATTGCTTCTTCTGGACCCCGCGCCCTCCCTCAGCTGCTCAGTGTGAAGGAAGTATAGTGACCAACCTCAGTGTCTAGACTGCGATCATGTGGGCAGAGCTGCCTGGAGGGAGAGATTCTCTATCTGCCATGGCCCAGGGCAGCAGTTAAAAGGGAGCATAAAGAGGCGTTCCCATCACGGCTCAGTGGTTCACGAACCTGACTAGCATCCATGAGGACGCAGGTTCCATCCCTGGCCTTGCTCAGTGGGTTAAGGATCCAGCGTTGCCCTGAGCTGTGGTGTAGGTCGCAGACACGGCTCGGATCCTGGCGTAGGCTGGCAGCTACAGCTCTGATTAGACCCCTAGCCTGGGAACTGCCATGTGCTGCAGGTGCGGCCCTGAAAAGACAAAAAAAAAAAAAAAAAAAAAAAAAAAGAGAGAGAGAGAGCGCACAAAGAAGGGCAGCCAAGCCCTGGCCCTAGTACTACTGATTCGATTCTAGAAAGCTGCTTTCCAAAATGAACAATGACCCTGCCAGGGCCGAGTGTATCCTGGCCCATTAGCCACAGTGTCAGCCATCTCGCCACCTGCCCTTATGATTCAGAAACGCTCAGGATAACAGCCCTGGAGGGGGTTCCCTGATAGCCTAGTGGTTAAGGATCTGATGTTGTCACTGCTGTGGCTCAGGTTCAGTCCCTAGAAACTTCCACGTGCTGCAGCCAGAAAAAAAGAAAAAAGAAAAGAAAGACTGGGATAATGTGGGGGGAAATTTTTCTTCTTTTTTCCCCAGGCACTGGTAAAGCAAGTAAGAGAAGGGGGAACAAGGCGGAGCTTGGATGAGCACCGTGCTAAGCACTTCCCGCAGACGCGCAGTATTTTATCCAACCTAAGTTGTTTCTTTTTATTTTTATATGATTTCTCACTTACAAAAGATTGGCAAGAGTAGTACAAAAAATTTCTGTATACCCCTACCTGGATCCCTCGACTGTTTACATGTGTCCCATTTATTTTATCTTTTTTTTGGGGGGGGGAGGGGATGCCACACTCATGGCATATGAACATTCCTAGGCCGGGGATCAAACCTGCACCTCTGGAGCGACCTGAGCCACTGCAGTGGGATCTTAACCCACTGCAGCACAGCTGGAACTCCCATTGTTTTTATCATTTTATCATTCATTTTCATCCTCTCCTCCTTTGCGCTCTCCCTCCATGTATCTGTACACATAGATGTCCATGTGCATAACATGTACACATTTGTGCTCACACACACACACACACACGGTCATCATTTCTTTTTCTGAACCACGGTGACGAAGAGGGAGACATGGTGCCCTCAACCCCCAAATACTTGCATGTGTATTTCCTTAGAACAGCGCCGTCCTCTTTTTTTAAATTGTGGTAAAACGCACCTAAAAAAGCTTTACCATTTTAACTATTCTTTAGTGTACAATCCTCATCCTTATCCGTCTTCAGAACCTTTTTATCACCCCAAACGGAAACTCGGTACGAACTCCCCATTTACCACTCGCCCCCACCCCCGATATCCGCAGTGTAGTGTCTGTCTCCATGCACAGGCCTGCCCTAGGTCACTTATATAAGAGCAATCATACAGTGCTTATATTTTTGGAACAGACTTATTTCACTTAGCATACTATCTTCAAGGTTCATCCATGTTCTGGCATGTTCTGGCATGTGTCAGAACTGCCTTCCTTTTTAAGACTAACATTCCGCTGTAATAATTATGCCGCATTTGTTTATCTTCTCATCTGGTCACATCCACACTGGGCTACTGTGGAAAAATACTACTATGAACATGAATGTACAAATATGTATTAGAATCCCTGCTTTTAGGGGTTTCTTTGTTTTTGTTTTTTGTGGTTTTTTTTTTTTTTTTTTTTTTTTTGCATACACCCAGAGGTGGAATTGCTGTATCACTATGGTAAGTGTATTTTTAATTCTTTGCAAAACCACCATCCTGTCTGCCATAGGGGCGTCAGCATTTTACATTCCCACTAGGAGCTGCACGAGGGTTCCAATTTCTCCATATCCTCACCAACAACTGTTATTTTCTACGGGAATGAAGGGGTACCCCGTTATGATTTTGATGTGCATTTCCCTAATAACAGTGAGAATGAGCATCTTTTATATGCTTTTCCCCCACTTTTATATCTCCTTTGGGGAAATGTATCGTCAAGTGTTTTGCCAATTTTTATTTTAAGTTTTAAAAAAATTTTATTGTAGTTGACTTACAAACTTGTGTTTCAGGTGTACAGCAACGTGAATCGGTTATACATATATCCATTCCTTGTCAGATTCTTTTCCCATATAGAGTATTACACAGTATTGGGTAGAGTTCCCTGTGATATACAGGAGGGCCTTGCTACCTAGCTATTTTATATATAACTAGTATATGTCAGTTCCAACTTCCTTTTTCTTTTCCCCCCCTTTTTTAGGCCCACACCTGCAGCATATGGAAGTTCTTAGGCTAGGGGTCGAATTGGAGCTGTACCCAGCCTACGCCACAGCCACAGCCACAGCAATGCCAGATCTGAGCCGTGGCTGCAACCTAGACCCCAGCTCACAGCAACGCTGGATCCTTAACTCACTGAACGAGGCCAGGAAGCGAAACTTTGTCCTCACGGATACCAGTCAGATTTATTTCTGCTGAGCCACGAAGGGAACTCCCCAACTTCCTAGTTTATCCCTCACCCCCCAGGTTTCCCCGTTAGTAACCATAAGTTTGGTTTTGAAATCTTTGAGTGTCTTTCTGTTTTTACAAGTTTTTGAGTTCTTTTGTTGTTATTGAGTTGTATGAGTTTTTAATATATTTGGATATTAACCCCTTATTAAATATATGATTTGTTAGTATTTTCTCCCATGTGTGGGTTAACTTTTTACTCTTTTCATACTGTTTCTTTGATGCACAAAAGTTTTTACTTTTGATAAAGTCCAATTTATCTATTTTTCCTTTTGTTGCCTGTGCTTTTGGTGTCATATACAAGAAATTACTGCAAAATCCATTGTTATGAAGACTAATGTTTTATTCTAAGAGTCTTACAATTTTAGCTCTTATATTTAAGTCTTTGATCCTCTTTGTGATTAATTTTTTTTTTTGTCTTTTTAGGGCCACACCTGCGGCATATGCAAAGTTCCATACCTGTTGGCGTATGCCACAGCCACAGCAACACCATATCCGAGCCACATCTGCAACCTACACCACAGCTTGTGGCAACACTTTATCCCATTAAGTGAGGCTAGGTATCGAACGCATGTCCTCATGGACACTAGTTGGGTTGGTTACCACTGAGCCACAACGGGAACTCCTCTTTGTGCTAATTTTTGTATACGATATAAGGCATGGGTTCAACTCCATTCTTTTGCATATACATAACCAGTTTCCCCAGGACCGCTTGTTTAAAGACTCTCCTTTTCTCTTTGAATGATCTTGGTATCCTCGTCAAAAATCAATCAACCTTAGATACATGGCTTTATTTCTGGACCCTCAATTCTATTTCACCAAACTATGTATCTACTCTTATACCTTTACTACACTGTTAAAAATTATTGTAACTTTTCAGTAAATTTGGAAATGCGGACGTGCGACTCCTTGCTATGGACCAAACGTTTGTGTCCCTCCAAAATTCACACGAGGAAATCCTGATCCCTAGTGTGATGGTATTTGAATGTGGTGTCTCTGGAAGGTGAGCAGTGCACGAAAGCAGAGCCCTCTTAAATGGGATTGGTGCCCAAATAAAAGAAAGCCCAAAGTGTTCCCTTGTCCCTTCTGCCATATAAGGACAGAGTGAAAACATAGCCACCTATGAAGCAGAAAGCAGGTCCTCACCCGATGCCACATCTGCTGCGTCATGTTCTTGGACTTCCTACCCTTCAAAACTATGAGAAATAAATTTCTGATGTTTATAAGCCATTCAGTCCATGGTAATTTGTTACAGCAGCCTGAATAGATGAAGACAGTCCTCCAAATTTGTTCTGCCTTTTCAAAATTGTTTTGGCTCTTCAGGGTCCCTTGAAATCTCATATGAATTTTAGGACTGACTTTTCTGTTTATGCAAAAAAGGGGCTACTGTGATATTGATAAGAATGGCACTGAATCTTAGATCAACTTGGACAGTATTACCATTGTGATAATATTAAATCCTCAAGTTCATGTACACAGGATAGCTTTCCATTTATTTAACTAGTTTCTTTCAGCAATGTCTGTGGTTTTCAGTGTCTAAGTCTTGCACTGCCTTGGTTACATTCCTTGCTATTGTGAATGAGACTGTTTATTTAAATACCACCCGGTCTGTGGTATTCTGTTATGGCAGTGCTAGTAAAGAAATACACATTGATTTTTTTTTTTTTTACAAATGTTGAACACCTTGCATTCCTTAGACAAATCTCAATTGTTCATGGTTTATAGTCCTTTTAATATACTGCTGGATTTGGTTTGCTAGTAATTTGTTGAGGATTTTTTCATCTATATTCATAGTGGATATTGATCTGTAGTTTTTTTGCTTGTGATGTCTTTGCCTGGCTTTGATCAGGGAATGCTAGCTTCAAAGAACAAAGTAGGAATTATTCCCTCCACTTATATATTCTGGAAAGTTTGAGAACTGGTGTAATTCTTCTTTAAATGTTTGGTAGAATTCATCAGTGAAGCCACCTGGTCCTGGGCTTTTCTTTGTTGGGAGGTTTTTGATTCCTGATTCAATCTCTTTGTGGTGGGTATACTTAGATTTTCTATTTCTTCTTGAGTCAGATTTGGTAGTTTGTTTCTAGGAATTTATCCATTTCATCTAGGATATCTAATTTTTTGGCGTGCAATTATTCACAGTATTGTCTTACAATACCTTTTATTTCTGTGGATCTATAGTAATGTCCTCCACTCCATTTCTGATTTTAGTAGTTTGAATCTTCTGTGTTTCTTGTCCAGTCTAGCTAGAGGTTTGCAAAGTCTGTTGATCTTTTTTTTGGGGGTGGGGTGGGGTGCACACCCATGGCATATGGAAGTTCCCCGGTCAGGTATCAAACCTATGCCACAGTAGTGACCGGAGCCACTGCAGTGATAATGCCAGATCCTTAGCCTGCTGAGCCACACAGGAACTCCCTCTGTTGATCTTTTTGAAGAACCAACTTTCGGTTTTGTTGATTTTTATAGTCTACTGTAAAAATTTTCCACTCTAAACTCTATCCTTCCTTCTGCTACTGTAGGATTTAGTTTGCTCTTTTTTTTCCCTAGTTCTTTATGGTGCAAAGATAGGTTATTTATTTGAGCTCTTTCTTATTTTTTAATGTGGGTGTTTATAGCCATAAATTTCCCTCTGAGCCCTGCTTTCACTGTATCCATTAAGTTTGAGTATAACATCTTTTCACTTTCATTCACCTCAAAGTGTTTTATAATTTCCCTTGTGATTTCTTTTTGATCCATTGGTTGTTTAAGAGTGTGTTGTTTAATTTCCACATATTTGCGAATTTTTGAGACTTACTATTTTATTGATTTCTAGTTTCATTTCTTTTAGGTTGAAGAAGTTACTTTATACGATTTTAGTATTTTTTAATTTATTGAAACTTGTTTTGTGGCCTATTTCCTATGTCTCCTAGACAGTGTTCCTTATACACGTCAGAAAAATGTATATTCTGTTACTGTTGGATACAGTGTCTGTTAGGTCTAGTTGGTGTACAACATTGTTCAAATCCACTGTTTCTTTATTGATCTTTTCTCTACTTACATTCATCTTTGAAAGTGAGGCATTTAAATCTCCACATATTATGTAGAACTGTCTATTCAGTTCTCTCAATTTTTGGTTCATCTATTTTGGGGCTCTATTATTAGCTATGTATATATTTATAATGGTTGGATCTTCTTGATGAATTACCCCTTTTATCAATAAATAGTGTCATTCTTTGTCTCTTGTAATGATTCTTTAATGAAAGTGAGTTTCCTGCAGAGAGAATATAGCTGGATCACATCTATTAAAATTTTTTAATAAAATTTTTAGCTTTTCAGAAAAACCAAGGGTAAAGTGTGGAGATTTCTCATATATCCTCTGCCCCACATATGCATCAACATTCCCCACCAGAGTATACATTTGCTGCAATTAATGAACTCCACTTACATATCGTGATCACCCGAAGTCCATCCATATTAGGGTTCACTCTTGGTTTGTACATTCTTTGAGTTTGGATAATTGCATAAAGATTTTTATCCATCATTACAGTGTCCTAGAGTATTTTCACTGTCCTAAAAATCTTCTGTGCTATCCCCATACAATGCCAGGCAAACACTGATTTTTTTTACTGTCTCCATAGTTTTGCCCTTTTCAGAATGTCAAATAATTGGAATAATATAGTATGTAGCCTTTCCAGATTGGCTTCTTTCACTTAATAACATGCATTTAAGTTTTCGCTATGTCTTTTTGTGGTTTGATAGCTCATTTCCTTTTACTACTGTATAATATTCCATTGCATAGATACAGCATAGTTTATTTAACCATTTACCTAGCAAAGAACATTCTGATTGCTTCCAAGCTTTGGCAGTTATGAATAAAGCTGCCATAAATATCAGTGAACAAGTTTTTGGGGGGACATGAGTTTTCATCTCCTTTGAGTTAATACCAAGGAGAGTAAATCCTGGATCATATGTTAAGAAAATGCTTAGTTTTGTAAGAAACTGCCAAACTGCCTTCCAAAGTGGCTAAACTATTGTGCCTTCTTATCAGCAATGAATGAGGGTTCCTATTGCTCCACTTCTCGGCCAGACCATTTGATGTTGTCAGTATTCCAGATTTTGATTATTCTAATAGGCATCTAACAGTATCTCATTATTATTTTAATATGATGTGAAGTCTCTTTTCATATGCTTATTTGAAATCCATATATTTTCTTTGGAGAGGTAGCTATTAAGGTCTTTGGCCCATTTTCTCAATCAGGTATTTTTCTTTTCTAATTGCTGAGGTTTAAGATTTCTTTGAATATTTTGGATACCATTCCTTATTAGATGTGTCTTTTGCACATATTTTCTCTCAGTCTGTGGCTTGTCTTCTCACTCTCTTAACATTGTCTTTTATAGAACAAAAGTTTTTAATTTTAACATTGACTTTCAGCTGCCGAATCAGCCTTGCACACCTGGGAAAAATCCCACCTAGTCATGGTATATGATCTTTTATATACATTGTTAGATTCAATTTGCTAATATTTTATTGAGGATTTTTATACTTGTTTTCATGAAAGATATTAGCCTATAGTTTTCTTTGTAATATCCTTGGTTTTTGCTTGTTTTGTTCTGTTTTGCCTGGCATGTGGAAGTTCCCAGGCCAGGCATCAAACCTGTGCCACAGTTGCGACCTACACCACAGCTGTGGCAACTCTGGATCCTTAACCCACTGTGCCAAAAGGGAATTTTGAAATTTTGAATTAGGGCAATGCTGGCCTCAGAATGAGTTAGGAAGTATTCCTCCTGCTTCTATCCTCTGAGATTGTAAAGAATTAGTATAATTTCTTTCTTAAATTGTTGGTAGAATTTACCAGTGATTCCGTCTGTGCCCAATGTTTTCTGTTTTGTAAAGATATTACTGATTCAATTTCTTTAACAGATATAGGCCTAATTCAGATTATTTATTCCTGTGTGAATTTTGGCAAATTATGTCTTTCAATGAATTGGTCTGTTTCATCTAGATTATCAAACCTGTGGGCATAGAGTTGTACTCAATTTCCACTGATGTCCGAGAGCAGATATTGTATGATTTACAGTCTTTTAAATTTGTTTCCTTTGACTCAACTTGCAGCCCATCTTGGTCAATGTTCCATGTTAGCTTGAGAAGACTGTGCATTTTACTGCTATTAGATGAAGGTGTCTACAGATGTCAATTATATCCAGTTGACTGATGGGTATTGCTCAGTTCAACTCTGTCCTGACTGATTTTCTGCCTTTTGGATCTATCCTTTTCTGAAAAGGGGATGTTGAAGTTTTCAACTATGATACTAGATTATCTATTTCTCTTGGCAGTTCTATTAGTTTTTGCTTCACACAATTTGATGCTCTAGAAGGAGAACATTCTTTTTAGTAGCTGCTAGGCCACTGGTTTTCAAGGCTGCCATTGAGTTGGAGAGTGGAGGATATAAAGAGGGAAAGTGAAAACACTACAAAGTCCTCTGTTCTTATCAGGATTCAGCTATTTTTCTTGAATAAAATGCTCCACAGATTTTTGCAAGCCTCTGGATAATTTTCAGAGTTGGGAAGAAGGTGATTTTGACAAAGTTGCCAGTGGTTTGTTTTTTGTTCTGTTTTTGTTTTTGGGTTTTTTTTGGGTTTTTTTGTTTGTTTGTTTGTTTCATGGAGGAATGTATTTTTGGGCATCCTTACTCCTCCATTCTGCAAGTGCTTCTCTCTTTTTATTTATTGCTTTTTGGTTCTAGTCCTGATACCGGAATCCGAATTCTTGTTCACGGCAGTCGAAGAATGAACTCCATGAACACACAGGCAGCAAGCAAGCAAAGTCCTTATTAAAGGAAAGCAAATAGCTCCTAGGGCTGCTGGGAAGGGGGAGAAGGGCCCTTTTTTTATTGTCCTATGGGGATTTTTCTCTCTTAAAGGTGGGGAGGGTCACCAACATGGGGTCCAGAAAGATGTGGTTTTCTCCCATTGGCCTTGCTCAATCACCTATATCAGTCCTAGTCCAATAGGGATTTTAGGGTTGCAAATGTCCCATAAGTTTCATGGTTTCTTTGTCCTTCTCTTTCCTTAGACTAAGTCACCCTTCCTCTCATTCCTTTATCAGTTGAGAAGGGGGCTAGAAGTTTGCATTTCCTATAGTAAACAAAGTCTGTGGGGAATGCACATTTCCTATAATAAAACAAGGCCTGTGGGGATGTTACTCCCTGGAGCCCTCAAACCACAAACGTTAATCAATAGTCATATCAAAGAATGTATCAGAGCCCATGCTCCTACACTGACTACCTGAGTTAATATTCTGCCTAAGTCTCATGCTGTCTCCGTGACCTTGGCCTACTCGCATTACTTCTCTGGGCTCTCTTCAGCCCTGTACATCATACAGGAATCCGTGGGTATGAAGGCTAGATAATCTTATGATCTGAGATTAGAGTGTAAGTTATAATTGATGCATAAAATAGCATTGTTTTGTAGTTTAATTTTAAACATTAAAAAATGTCTAAGTGATACAGAAGAGAACATCTTACTAGAGTGGCCTCTTAGATTCCATAATATGCATTAAGTTAGTCATATTCAGGAGGCTTTAAAGCACATCAAATTCATGGCCAGCTGATTCAAGTTTTATTGGAGGGTGACCAGATGATTTCCTAGTGCTTCACTTTAGGCCCCGAGCCCAGGGTCTATTATTAGACTTCTCAAACACCCCCTTCTCTATAAATCACATAGCCTGGAAAAAGGGGTAAACTTCAACCTGTTGATTTTTAATCCTAGACCATAAAAACTGGCAGGAAGCCTAGAGATCAATGTGCACCCTCCTCTGCAGAAGGACTTCTCAAGGTCACACAGAGACTTAGTGGCAGAGTGACAGTCAGGACCATGGTCTATTGTTCTTCTCTATTAGACCAGCATGACTCTTTCATCCCTTCCCTCTCTTCGCATTTATCTGCATCGTATCTTTCCTATCATTCCAAAGGCATTCTCCTCACCTTAATGGGCAATTAGAATGGAGCCGGCTACACATTTTCAAAATCATTCCATCATGTTTGTATGTTAAGTAATGTGATTTCCATTCGGATGTGCATAAAAATGCCAAGATAAGCCAGGGCCTTGTTGCAGACCAAGAGCTCCTCCTTCCAGGCAGCAGTCAGATCACAGCTGGTGAGAAAGAGCAGGCTGCCAGAGGCCTCTGTTAACCCTTAGTGGCAACCCAAATGTTTCTAAGTCAATTGGGTCAGGAAATGCAGGTTTTAGCTCAGCTTTGACAACAGCTAGCTGGCTATGTGACCTTGGTCATGGTTGGTGGGGCAACACTTGGTCTGAGGTTTCCGCAGACAAAATGGAGCAACCTGGGAGGCAATGTTTTTAGGAGAAGCCAGATCAAAGGCTAAACAGAGAGGGATCAAGAACCTTGAAAAAGTGTATACCCCTTGATATAGAACTTCAGTTTCTAGGAATTTATTCTTCAGAAATAATAAGACAAGCATACAAATATGTATATATAAGAGTGAATACAGAAATACTAGTTACTACAGTGAAAAACTGGAAATAATTGAATATTCAATATGTGATTAAATATGTGATAGTTCTTCTTTACAGTAAAATATTAGGGAGCCACTAAAAATAAAAATGAAGTATATATTTGTGGTCATGGAAAAATTTTCACAACTGATCAAAAGGCATGTTATAAGATAGTGTATGAAATTTAATTCCATGTGTATCCATTTATTTATTTATTATCTTTTGTCTTCTGAGGGCCACACCCATGGCATATGGAGGTTCCCAGGCTAGGGGTTGAATTGGAGAGAGCTGTAGCTGCCAGCCCACACCACAGCCACAGCAATGCCAGATCCGAGCCGCGTCTGTGACCTACATCACAGCTCATTGCAACGCTGGATCCTTAACCCACTGAGCAAGGCCAGGGATCAAACCCGCAACCTCATGGTTCCTAGTCGGATTCGTTTCTGCTGCGCCACGTCAGGAACTCCTCCATGTGTGTCAAATTAAAATACATGTAACTCTATATGCATAGGAAAAAAGACTGAATGTATATTCACTAAATGACAACAATAGTTTCCTATGGTTGATGGAGTTAATGCGATTTTTCTCCATTTGCTTGTCTATATTTTATATATCTCCTACAAATATTTTTTGAATAATTAAAAAGTTCAATGCTTAATAAAAAGCAAGACAGACCATTTAAAGGAAAAGAGGCTAAATAGCAGGAAAGTTCATGGGAACGAATCCATGAAGCTGAAAAGATGGATCCTGGACAAAGCAGTGCTGACAGGGGAAAGGCAGAACTTCTCTTTGTGGTTAGAGTGGCTCTGGCTTTCTGGAAAGCTCCTGTGGAGGAATATAGAACCCTCTTGGGCCTTAAGAGGCCCAAGAACTTAAGGGCCTGTGCCCCACAGTTAGGCATGTCTTTGGCCCACATAGCCACATGCTCCTCTAAGCAACACCTAGCCCAGCTCCCCAATAAGTGCGCTGTAAAACTTTAATGACTGAGTAATGATAAGTAGATACATGTTATTAGTTGCTCATTAAGAAACAATTTTTTTAAACATAACACAGCAGAGGCAAAACTGGCATGATTTGAGGCACGTCTCCAAATTAGTATTTCAGAACACTTCAAAACACTTCATTTATAATATTCTGACATTATCAAATAAATATATATACAAAGAGATTACTCACTCAGTTATAGTTCCACAACTTATGCTGAGTTTGGGGGAAGATATGCCTCCAAGCCTAGCACACTGTAAAAGATTTATTGCACTACAATTACTTTTCATGTGTATGAAATGATTAAACCCAAGGTTGCCTTGAAAGGAGCCAGAGCAGTCAACCTCAGTCTAGTTCTCACGCTGGCACTGACCAGCTATGGGGTGTTGCACAGGTCATGTCCACCCCAACCCCAGAGACCTCCATGTCTCCATCTGTATGTTCCATTAAAAACCTCCTCCACATCTAAGAGTGATGTCTCCACAGTGGATAAAAGCTACCATAAACCTCTGTGTCACCTGTTACAAAAACAGAAGACTCTTTGCTTTCCTGCCCAAAGCCCTGCCTCCATTAGCGTTTCTGGTGTTGAACGTGTGTAACATCCTTCCGCCAAGGGGATGATTCTGCTTGCGTTTACTCTCATGGGTCAGAGTCACAGCT
This sequence comes from Sus scrofa, assembly GCF_054392235.1. Lineage (NCBI taxonomy): Eukaryota > Metazoa > Chordata > Mammalia > Artiodactyla > Suidae > Sus > Sus scrofa. The sequence continues at coordinate 124,223,056 of NC_139401.1, forward strand.
GAAAGGATAAGCTGATCTCCAGAGAGACCCAAGAGGACTGGTGGTGGGAAAGGAAGACCCCTCTCTGGTCCGTAGTGACCTTCACATGTTACCCTCCTTCTCAAAACCATTTCCCGCATACTCCGCCGACTGGGGAGAAACTGGCGGGGATCAGTGGGTTGGCACATACATAGAAGGCACTCACCCATTGGTGTCCACTGCTTTTAATTGGCTGGACAGGCGGAGGACACGCTTGTGTTCAAAGTTGTGTCAACTCCTTTGCAGGAGGGAGGAGAGAGCAATGAAAGGATATATGAAAATGGAGAGAGGCAGTCATTCATTCGTCATGTATCAGATCCCTCCTCATCAGGGATTCTACTTTTCTTGGCTTGGTATACCTCCTTCCTTTCTATCTATATTCTAGACAGCCAGAAAGGATTGTTTTCTTCTATATTAGTTAAGTAAAGCTAGCCTCTGTAACACAGACTTTAGTAGCTTAACAGAAAACGGGTTGTTTGCACTCGTGCCATAATCCAGTGCAAGTAGTCCTGGTTGCGTAGCTCCCTCGTTGTCCTCCCGGATCTGGGCTCCTCTAACCCTCAGAGTTCTCTCCATCAATCTGACTGATATATAGGAACGGGAGTGAGGATTACATGGAGTTGTTCCGGGGAAAGTCTGGGCAAAATTCCCATCATTTACTCTCATATTTTATATGGAACAGTCACATGGCCCCGCCTTACTGCAGGGAGCCTGGGAACTACAGTTGAGCTACGTGCCTAAGAAGAGTAGGACATTGGAGTTCCCGTCGTGGCGCAGTGGTTAACGAATCCCACTAGGAACCATGAGGTTGCGGGTTCGATCCCTGCCCTTGCTCAGTGGGTTAATGATCCGGCATTGCTGTGAGCTGTGGTGTAGGTCACAGACGTGGCTCGGATCCTGCGTTGCTGTGGCTCTGGTGTGGGCCAGTGGATACAGCTCCGATTGGACCCCTAGCCTGGGAACCTCCATATGCCGCGGAGGCGGCCCAAAGAAATAGCAAAAAGACAAAAAAAAAAAAAAAAAGAGTAGGACATGAATGTTGGTGAGTGCTAGGCGTCTCTGCACCATCTCCCAAGGTAAACAACTCTATTCTTTTCTTCCTTTCTTTTTTTCTCTTTTTTCTTTTTTTGGCCGCCGCAGTGGCATATAGAAGTTCCCAGGCCAGGGGTCAAATCTGAGACGTAGCTGTGACCCATGCTACAGCTGCAGCAACGCTGGACCCTTAACCCATGGCGCCAGTCCAGAGATCAAACCCCCGCTGCCCAGAGATGATGCCAGATACTTAACCTGCTACAACACAGTGGGAACTCCAAGTACTTCATTCTTTGATTTCCAATCAGGAATGCAAATTACAAGTCATTGCAATAAATCTGGAGATAAGTAAAGACAAAAGGAAAACAAGTGGGGATCCTGCAACTGACCACAGCGTGACTAATACCTCCTCCAAATAACCCAAAGGGAATAGTCAGCCCACAAATTAGAGGTTACTTGAATGAAGACAGAACCTCTCCTGACAGAAAGGCTCTTCTTTCCGACAATAAAGCACTCAGTGGCTGAGTCACATAATAAGAGGTGAATGACAGGTGATACAAGCCATGCTCACTGCCTCTCGGCCTATAAATCACGCTGCTATTACGGGAGGTTAAAACAAATGGGAGCAATGGGAGATGCGCAGGGCGAGAGGTTGTGGAACTCCACACATGCCTGCAGCCGAGTTTCTAGACCTTGGGAGGCAGTGGGTGGAATGGAAACAGAGTAACCTCTGGAGGTAGACCGTCTGGTCTGAAGCCCAGGCCCTGCCATTTACCAAGACGGTGGCCTTGGGAAAAGATCTCAGCCTCTGTAAGCCTTGGTTTTCTCATCACCAAGATGAGTCTAATAACATCTTTCTCATTGAGCTACTGGGAAGGGTCAATAGTTTATGTAAAATTGATTGGCATGAAATTTGGCACAGAGAAGACTCCCAATAAAGAAACTCCTTTTAGAAATATTGGCAAGCTGATTTCTCAATGTGGGGCCCGCTGCTCTAGCCTGTCCTTATCTCTCAGGAATGCAAGGAGGCAAAGGGGAGAGAGAAGGCAACAGGATGGGAGACTGCGGGGGACTCAGAGGAACCTTTGCGCATAATACTAGGACCCATCTCACGGGGTTGTGTGGAGGGTTAAATGAAATACTATGTCTGTGCCTAGCCCAGTGCCTGGCACAGCACCGTCCGCACGGGGACTCCTCTTACTTCTTCTGAACAAAAGGAGACTGGTGCCGGCTGGGCGAGGACAAAGGGGAAAGAAACTATGGCGTCCCTTTGGCTGGCCCCCGTCTTCTCAGTCATGTAGAGCATGGGGTGGGGGGGGCTTGCGGTCTTGGGGGAAGTCACAGAGGCCTGACACTGCTGCCACGGCAAGCCCCGCCTGCCTCAGATCATGCCTGGAAAGTTCTTTGGGCTCCAGAAGAGAACGATGTCCCGTGTGTGTTCGAGTTGCTATTATTTTGGAAGCCAAATGCCAGGCTTTGAAATGCAGCCAGCCAGCCTCTCTTCAATATCTAGTTCTGTTTCCACAGCACAAGAAGAAAGAAGCCAACTGTTTATATGCAGTAGTATTTCTGGTAACTGAACTTATTAGTTTAAAAGGCAATATTTACCGAGCTCACAAAATAGCATCGTTTCTGTCCACAGAGACCTGTTTTAATTAAAGCTCTACCTTTAAAATTCATTAAAGTAATCAGTTCTAAGAGATTAGGAGCCCGCATATTGGATTTCCACATGCAAGTGCCACACAATCCCTCCGCGGGCGCAGGAGGCACTGGCTTCAACAATTGCGGAGGTCTCTCCTTTCATTTGATTTCAGTTTTATTTAAAGGCACTGGCAGACTAGCCCCAGGACTCGCACTTTTTTATTCGGCCTGAGCGGCTCGGGTGCCTACTGTGTAGATCACCTCATTATTGTCGTCACTTGGGCAGAGTCGTGACTCAGAAACCGGCTCTCCCAGGGCCGAGGGGACGGGAAGGGGAGGTAGACAACAGAGAGATGAAATGCCACCCTGTCCCCCTGCCACGGAGAGGCTCTGCTCTTGCGCCCTGGCCCTGGCTGAGCGGGAAAGAGGGACCGCTGGAGGAGCTGGGGTGGGGGGCAGCCGAGCGGGTCATGTGATCGTCACAACAGCAGCTGCAACCCAACAACTGCCACGGCTACAACGCCTGGAGGGCTGCCTGTGCGCTGGTCTCCACGTTCTGCGCTTTGAGCCACTCAGCAACCCTATGAGACGGGCGCTCTCCGCATCCTCATCTCACTGAGGCTCAGGGAGGCCAGAGGCCACGTGGAGAGGAAGCTGCGTGGCTGGGCGATGACGGCCTCGGCGGCCACTTTCCGCGTGTGAGCCCTCGGACGTCACTGCCCTGAGCTTTGCTTGACTCCTATACAAATGATCACGTCCAGCCCACCGTGCTATGGCAAGGATCCCCCAAGGTACAACGAGTACAGCGTTCAGCACAAGCCACCCACGGAGGACACACTCAATGCCGGGCAGCAATTCCAATCAGGAGACGTGAAGCCGCGCATCCAAACATCAGAGAGCCTCAACTACCCCCCTGCAACCCGGATTGGGAGACCAGAGTCGGTGGCAGGAAAGGGGGCCTGCAGAGGGAAGACGGCTAGGGTGTAACTGGGGTGTGGCTGAGCTCCCCAGTGCGCTGTGGCAGCAGAGAGCCGGCAGCCTCGCTCCTCACTCGCAGCGGAAGGGGAGTCGAGGTTTCAGGGAAGGGGCTGAGGTTGGGGGCCCCAATCCATGAGACCGAGGAGGCAACAGATGGGCTCTGAAAGGGGCCTCAGCCCTGTCTCCCTGGAAAACAAGCTGTCCCTGCCAGACGCAGACACTAAGAAGGGCCCTTGGTGGCAATCTCATCCAACCTCCTCAGTGTCCACGTGGGGACGTGAGTGAGTCTATTTTATGTCCAGAAAGCAGGTATCTACCGTGAAGTTCAAGATGGTCACCTAGCTATGTGGTCCTGACAAAATTACCTAATCTCTTTATGCGTGAATTTCCTCATGGATAAAAGGGCACGTCTTTCACAGGGTTTTCCAAGGATTAAAGGAGAAAAGGCCTATAGAACCCTGAGCCCGGTCCTTGGCACCTGCAAAACGTCCAATACAAATTCTCTGGCATTTGACTGCTCCATCACAGTCGTCTTCTCTGCCACCCCTGAGCCATCCTCTAAGCTGGCTTAGGTGCCTACTGCTCACACCTGGCACTTGTGACCAGTGGGCCCTTCCTGCTAATGCTCACACGGTCAGGTGTTTATTCTGGGGGGCACTGGAAAACACAGGCCCTGTTTCAGTGTTCCTGCATAGGAAGCCCCTTGGGGATAACTGAACCCCCAGAAGGATTAGCCCCAGGAGTCCCCTCTGGGTGGGCCTTCCTCACCAGCTATGGCTTCTTCTGCTGGGAACACTGAGCCGGGCCTCCCCCAGGCTTGGCATTGGGCAGCAGCAGGCTCCTAGGCTGCCGTTCTTGGCTGCCCCGTGCCCACCCCTGAACCAGACACCGCAGGCACTGAGCGGGACGCGGAGACCACAGTGGTACACGGGATGCAGGCTGTCTCGGCCCCCAGTGATCACAAGCAATACTCAGTTGGACAAGAAGTAACAACAGAAGGTGATTCGAGCTATTCACAAACATATTGGCTGGACTGCATTTTTGTGCCAAGTCCTATGCTCAGTGTTAGGAAAATGCTGGTGATTCCAAAGCAGACACCCTTCCTGACCATCAGGTGCTCCCACTCCAGTGGAGGGGCCGGCAGAACTGCAAGTACATACTTCCCGTTTTAATCACTTACTTGGTGTAGGTGATGGCAAGAAAAGAAAGAGATTGCTAAGAGGGCAGATAACAGAGGCTCGGCCCAGCTTGGAGGATCGCAGGGGAAGTGACACTCGGTCTGAATGCTCAAGGAAGTAGTTTTCTAGGCAGGGGCAGTAGGAGGCAGGCTGGTGGATGGAAAAATGATGAGAGGCAGAGGAAAGCCCGCGACAGGGTGAAGCAGTTGAGCCACCGCTAGTGAGCCTGGGGGCGAGCAGCTGAAGGCAGAGGGGTACAGGATGAGGTGATGAGGTCAGTGGCCCCCAGTCGCGTAAGGCCCTTCGTCCAGAATGAGGAGACTTGCTTTTAGGGACGACGCAGAGTTGCTGATGGAGTCGAAGCCAGAGAGTCACGTGACTGACGCAGGTTTTCCAGAGCTCCGGCTGCCGCGTGGGGAACGGACTGGGGGAGGAAGGCGGAGCAGCACAGGAGCGCCGAGCCCTGTTCGGAGGTGACTGTCCAGTGAGAGGGGATGGGGGCTTGGCGCCGGGAGAGGGAATGAGCGCGACGGAGCAACTTGAGGGAGACGTCACAGCTCCCGCTGGAAAGCCTCGCTGATGAACCGGGTCGCGAGCGGGAGGGGCCCCGGAAGGAGCCCTTGGCGGCCCCGCGGGCGCGCTGGGTGGATGGTGGGAGCTGGTCACGGCTGGGCACCCGGGAGGAAGAGCAGGTCTGGAGGGGGCTGGAAGGGCCGTGGGTTCATTTGGAGATGAGCTGCACTGAGGCGCCTGGGAGGCAGCGCAGTGGGCAGCTGCATGTCTAGACCATGGCCAGCTCGGAGGAAAGGAGGCAGAAGTCGGAGTTCTGCCAGCTCGGCAGAGAGGTGGGACCTGAAGCCGAGGAGTGAATGAACTCATCTCGGGCGCGTGGACTGTGGGCACAGAGGAGGCCAGAAGCAGAACTCTGGTCAACTCCGGCCATCCAAGGTCAAGGAGAGGACAGACTGAGGAGGCCGAGGAGAATCAGGCGGAAAGGGAGCCAGGAAAGCAAGGGCTTCAGGGAGGGTTTCCTCAACAGCAGCGGCTGGCACGGATGCCAAGTAAGAGGAGGACGGAACACTGTCCCCTGGAGAATGGCTGAGGAACGGGGGCCACCGTACAGCGCAGGGAACTCTACTCACTTGTCTGTAGTGACCTGTACAGGAAAAGGATCTGAAAAGGAATGGATAGGTGTGTATGTGTAACCGAGTCACTTGGCTGTCACTGAAACTGACACAACACTCTAAGTCAACCATACTCCAGGAAAATTTAAAAAAGGAAAGAAAGAAAGAAAGAAAGAAAGAAAGAAAGAAAGAAAGAGAAAGAGAGAAAGAAAGAAAATGGTCCATTAGATTTTACAATCTGCAGGTGACATTGGGACAATGGCGAATCAGCCCTGACACTCCCACTCGCCCCTCTGGCGGAGGCGGAGTCCTTACGTGACTGTACTTAAGTTGCAGAAGCCAGTCCCCTTGCCTCCCTCCCCAGGCCCACCCATGAGTCCGGGACTCTGGCGCCTGAGCGGGACCTCCCCGAGTACCATTCATCCGTCCTTCAGGTCTCCAAGGTCTCCGGGTAACTCCCAACGGCTTGCTGTTGCGGGCATCATTTTTCTAACTACCACTTATCACTAATTTGGTCCTCATGCCGGCTTCATGTTGTTTGCCTTTTATTGAAGGCTAATAGTTAGGCATTAGCTCTAATTTATTCCTACAATTACTTTTCAAGGGCTCAGCAATGATAGCAGTTTTCAATCCTATACTATAAAAGTGTGGTTTTGAGGCCATTATCATCACAGAATTATATAAATCAGTGAACGAGCAAATTACCCAAAGCTAAATGCGATGAGACTCCAGGAAGCCCATCTTAGTCCTTAGTCCTCCAGACGCCCTCCTTTTTCGGTAGCTCCTGGCCACCACCTTCCTTACCCCTGTATGGATACACACAAATGAAAGCACAAGGCCGGATTACTTTAATGGCAGACGAAAATTTTCAGGTTCATCTTACACAGGAAATTTGATGATGCCAACATCACTGAGAAATGAGCAGTTATTTAAAACCATAGAAATTGATAATTAAGTAAACCAAATGCGGACTCACAATTTGCTTCCAAAGCAGCTGCTATTTTCCCATATCGGAAAGCAGAGGCGTTCCCTGGTGGCACAGTGGGTTAAGGATTTGGCATTGTCACTGCTGTGTCTCAGGTTTGATCCCTGGCCTGGGAACTTCGGCATGCCATGGGCGAGGCCAAAGGTGGGAAAAAAAAAAAAGGAAGGCAGAGCATAACGAGGGTGAATTTACTTCAAGTTGTACCGATACATCTATTAACATCTCCTTTGAGAATTCCCGTCACGTTGAGTTTCAAAGGCGGCGTTAGTGACTATTTAACATTTAGACAAAAGGTCCCTCTTACTCTCTAGTCGTGTTTGAGTTTATTAGGCCTCTCACTGAATACTATCTACCGGGTTGGCATCGCATCTCAGAAACACAATATGGTTACAGGTGAGGAAGGTAAGACCAAACATGAGGATGTCCAGAGGCTCCTTCAGGGAACTGCGCCCACGGTCGTGGGCTCCAGGCCCCACTCCGGAACCTGGGGAATGTGCCCTCTTAGTCACCGGGCCACTTCCTACCAACAAGCCTTTAGCTCGATTCACAAATAACTTTAAAGACCAATTCCTGTTTCATACCACACCCCGACCACAATCTACTGGTCTCCCTTCTCTTTTCTGGGGCGCGGTCTCTGAACTCACAGCAGGATCTGCTTGTGGAAGTCTTGCTTCTCAAAGGTAGTCTCCCTGGTTCCCCTGAGGTTGGCTGGTTTGTATCCTTATTACTTACTTCTGGAAAGCCCTTTCCTTTAAGAAAGAGGCCAACCTTTCTGGGATCACCAGCCCACCTGTAAAGTCGCCTCAAGAAAAGACACGCCTCCTTCTACGGAGTCCCTCTTCACTCCGCTGTTGCTGGGGGTCAGGGACACAGATCTCCGCTCAGCTGGCGCCACCACTCCTGTGGCCCCAATGTACTGTCCCTCCACGCTCACTTATAAAATGGTACTTTCTTTTTGAGAGGCCTACACCCTTAACCTCGGTTTCAGCCGCAGCTATTCTGAGGGAACCATAGGATAAATTAGTTGGTGAGGCAGCCAATTAAGAAACAAAGAGGCCCCAACACCTATCAGAGGTTTGAAGTTAAAAAAAAAAAGTGAAACTTTCTGGGTTTTTTTCTTTTTTCTTTCTTTCTTTTTTTTTTTTTTTGTCTTTTTAGGGCTGCACCTGTAGCAAATGGAAGTTCCCAGGCTAGGGGTCGAATTGGAGCTGCAGCCACTGGCCTACACCACAGCCACATCTGCGACCTATACCATAGCTCACGGCAACGCAGGATCCTTAACCCACTGAGCGAGGCCAGGGATTGAACCCGCATCCTCATGGATACTAGTTGGGTTTGTTACAGCTAAGCCACAATGGGAACTCCTCCCCCTGAAACTTTCTGGTTTTGAATGATTTCTTTTTTTAAAAAAAGATTTCAGTGCCCCAACCCCAGTCTGAGGACTGAAAAAGAGAAACGTCTGCCACTGTTTGGGATGCACAGGGCCACCTACTTCATTTTTCGAGGGAAAAACAAAAACAAAAGCAAAGATCTTAGTGTCATTACCTTGATGCTTGACACCTAGCTTCTCTTTTATTTCATGATCTGATTATTGTCCTTATTAGCTTTGAAAATCTCTTGCAAAGTTTCCAAAGCTTGATGTGACAAGGTGAAGTGGCTCTAAAATAAGGTCAGTATTTTGCAAGACTCATTAACAATGGGATATGAATTTCTAGGTGGGCTGGGTTCTAACATGAGTAGCTTTTAAATAAACAATATATTTGTGGTTTGGGGCATTACTAATAAATATATCCTCTTTAAGAAAACCCTAAACCTGGCGTTCCCGTGATGGATCAGCGGTTAACGAAGCTGAGTAGCATCCGTGAAGACACAGGTTCAATTCCTGGCCTCACTCAGTGGGTTAAGGATCCGGTGTTGAGATGAGCTGTGGTGTAGGCTATACATCCTGCATTGCTGTGGCTGTGGCGTAGACCCGCAGCTACAGCTCCTCTTGGACCCCTAGCCCTAGCCTGGGAACTTCCATATGCTGTGAGTGCAGCCCTAAAGAGCAAAAAATGAAAGAAAGAAAAAAAGAAAACCCTAAACTCAAAACTCAGAAACAACGCAGAGAGATTCGAGGGAGCTTATTTGCGTTACAAAAGGTCTCTTCAGTTTACAAAAGAATTTGCCCCAAGGCTTCTTTAAGGAGAGAGCATTTGTACCAGACTTCCATTTACAAAAATAAAAACATCAATTTGTACCCGAGTTACAGGAACTCTCCAATGGGCAAGACGAGAGCCACCCTCTCTCTATGAGATGATTTATCTTGGGTCCGCTGGGATGGAAGGCCACACTGGGGAATGTGCCAGCTGCCTCCACCAGGACCTCGGAATCCACTGCGTAATTCTAAGCTCATTTTCCCCCGATGCTCCATCTGCCTATTTTGTTTTCTGAGTGCACAGGTGTGGAAGAGTGTCCTAAGGAAACAATCTTTGGGGACATTTCAACTCAGATATCAAAGGCTCACAGCATCCCTAGGCTCCCCCCGCCTTCCGGCCTCCAAAAGTGGGGCGGGCAAGGCCAGCATTCAGGACGCTCAGGGCCATGGGCCTTGACCTTGACGCCTCTCTGCGGATGTGAGGCTTGGATGACACTGCTCTATGTCTCCACCGAGAAACTTTGCTGATGAGTAGATTCAACACCTGCAAAGTTCCGCTGCATGGTAGCGCCTCCGTTTGTGGCTGGAGGCTCTGCCGCACAAGGCTGTTAGTTAGTTGCAGCAGTTACCTGAGGAAGCTCTGCCGTGTAATGGAACGAGGTTCCATTTCTTCACACTTGGTCGTTTCCAGAGCAAAGAAGCAGATAACAGAAACAAGAGGACAGTTCTGTTTTCCAAAGAGGAAATCTGTCGGCACCCTTTACCATTAAGGGGCCTCTCCTACTGTGATGAGGCAGCCTCTCTTTCCATTTGGACAGAGGAAGAAAGAAAGTAAATATCACATACGCCAGGACTGGTTCCCCCTGCTCTGGAGATGAGCTAGGAAGGCAGCTGGAAGCACATGAGCAGATTATTAGAAAGAGCCTGCGGAGCTTGGCAGCTCAGCAGACTGGGGGGGTCAATGGCAGCCCCACCGCCTATTCTCACTTGGACAAGCCATCTCCTCTCTTTCATGAGATGCTCCTTTATCTGGAAAACTGGGAGAATATCCTCAGGCTCGCAGGGCTGTGGTGCGTGTTAAATGAGATTGTAGACGTAAAGGGTTAAAGAGCGTGGAGCCTGACGCAGAGCAGGCTCTCGATAAATGGTGAATTAAGGGTCACCTCAAAAGCGCAAGACTAAGGCGAGTCCTTTCATTCTTTCTAAAGCTTCAGCAGGGTCAAGAGGATACTGAGGGTGGCGACATAAAGAAAACCAGTCAGATCCTTGGGCTTTGGACGCAAATCCTAGACCCAGGAAGGATTTGATTCTCAGATTTCATTTAGAATAAGTTAACCAGGCAGTCTCATCAAAGTCTGTGAGCAAAAACAGAATTAGATTAAAGGTGAGTACCCCTGACAGGTCGTAAGATTGTCAACTCTGTTTCGCCACAGGTAAGCCTGGCATTTTGGGTCACATTTCAGGGCACATGGTGATAGCGTGACTTCTTTGCATACCGCTCACCTGAAAGGAAGAACAGTTCCGGTGCAGAACTTGCTGGTCTCCCTGCCTCAAAAGACAACCCTTTCCAATCACTGTCAATAAATGACTCAACTCAGTACTTTAGAAAAATGCAGAAGATTCAAATGTTTTCCCTTTCAAGCCTGCGGTTCCCCATCATAAAGGTCTTCAGGAACAAGACAGGCCCCTTCGAGGATCCCTTTCTGAGAGCATGAGGCCCCTTGGCACGTCTTTGCGTTGTCTTGGATTAGTTCAATGAGAAACATCACGAGACAGAGTGATGTGAACAGGTGCTCTGTAGAGCAAACCAAAGCAAACCAAAGCATGCAACTCACTTTGGCTTCATGAATCTCTTTTTCTTCATCCAGTTCAGTGCTGGACAACATCTTAGCTGATCCCGCTTCTTCAAGCTGTATCACTGACCCTTTGCCCTGATCCTCAGTTGAATTCACCTTATCTCAAGGTGAAAGATGTTTTCCTTTGACGCCCCCTCCAGAAGTCAAGGCAGCCTTTATCTGCTATTATCTGTGTACGAGAGGAACCGAAACCCAGTGCCAGAGAAACTTACGGTGGGCTCCAAAGTGCTCTTGACACAAAGACCTCATTCTGGCTACCCCAGTAAAGGTCAGTCTTTGGGCTACACTAATCACCCCGGGTGAAGTTTCTGACCCTTCATAGTTCAAGTGCCCCTTCCACCTTCCACGGGTATCATGCGGGCATGCCTTCATGGAGTATTTATTGAGCATCGTGAGTGATGAACACTTATTTGATTGGTAAATTTAGGTAGATGACTGGACAGGCTCAACCCAAGTCAGTGCTCCTTTCTCTCGGGAGCACCTGTGCGCTGTGTCTCCAGGAGGGCAGCCTGCCCTGGTTCTGTGCCACAGGTACTTAAGTCCGCCTAATCTTTACAATTCATTCAACAGACATATTTCACTTGCTCATTAAACTCCTAGCCTGGCCTCTGTCAGCAGTGAAGTGATATTTTAAAGTCCCTATTTGCTGTTTTGTCTATTTCTCAACTTGTTCAGAATCTGGATGATAAAACCGAAAATGGGGGCCCCTATAAGCACCAACTATGTGCCAGGCACACAGTCTAAGTCACAAGGACATAACAGTCAGGGTCCTAAACAGAGTTCTTGTCTCCATGGAGCTTATATGTCTAAGTCTCCCAGGAGACTTTTCAGCTGTGAACTGCATTTCTCTCGCCATCACTTGAGCCGCCAGCTATCTCCTGGAGCAGGTGACCGGGGCAGTCCCCGAGCCATAGCACATCAGTTGCAGACCAGGGAGACTGTTCCACCTGCTTTCTTGTTCATGCCTTTTCCCAAGATATCTTTGCTCGGAGTTGTATTTCTAAGGGATAGGACCATTGCTGAAACAGAGCAGGAGTCCTCCCTATCATAACCCAAAACTTGGCACTTTTTTTCTTTTTCAAATACTGTTCTCTTCCCTTCTTGTCTATAGATCACATCAATGCCCCGTGGCAGAGTCAAAGCTTTTGAAGGTTCACTGTTTAGGATTCAGCATTACTTCAAAGCCCAGGAAAGTTTAAACCTGACCAAATATCAGATATACTTTCCCAAATAAAAGCGGAGAGTTTCCAAAAATATTCTGTGGTTCACCATGCTGCAAGTTCTGTGGTTGTCTCTATGTTTTTAAGTGTGCAAGTCCAGAACCACAACCTGAAACCAATTATATTTCTCCTGGGTAGATTGGCATCACCTCCAATCAGTCTTTTCAATCAACATACTTAGACTGGGGCCAGCGACGTGCCCAGAACGGTGATAACTGTCATTCCCTATTTGCCTGAGCTCTGCCCGGCTTTAGGTCCAAAATGCCTATACAATCCGTGCAAAGTAGGATACCAGGAGCCCACACTCCACCAGGTTAGTCTAGGTCCTGCTGCCAGGAACCTGCTCTTTGTAAAATCGAAGAGGAGACTTTGGGCCATGCATGCCAACTAAAATACAGACTCCACTGGAAATCTCATGGTATGTGCCCCTCAACGGTTTCTAATTATCATTCCCATTCCCCACTGGTACTGGAGCTCTGCTCTGCCCCCACTATTCACATTTATCTCACGCTCAAGAGTTCACATGATAACTGCCTTTACAACCAGCTCTTTCACATGCTGTAAGCTTAGACTGCCAAAGTCACGGTCACATGTCAGCTGGGGCTAATCTCAATAAGAGTCAGACCTAAAGATTCCAAAGGGGTTGGTGGGGAGAAAGCCAGATGAGAAGTTAGGAACGACTGGTTGGGAGGCAGAGGAGGAGATACAGTCTGCTTTTTCATCCCTTCCTTCTCTTGCGCCGACCAGAACGCTCGTTCACTGTGATGCCCGTTTTCTTTTTTTTTTTTTGGTTTGTTTGTTTTTGTCTTTTCTTGGGCCACTCCTGTGGCATGTGGAGGTTCCCAGGCTAGGGGTCGAATCGGAGCTGTAGCTGCTAGCCTATGCCAGAGCCATAGCAATGCAGGATCTAAGCCACCTCTGAGACCTACACCACAGCTCAGGGTAACAACGGATCCCCAACCCAATGAGCGAGGCCAGGGATCAAACCCGCAACTTCATGGTTCCTAGTCAGATTCATTTCCGCTGTGCCATGACGGGAACTTCTGATGACTGTTTTCTGAACCATCAGTCTCCAAGACACACGGTCTGTCCCACTTTTATACCAGTTACCATCTTAAAGACACTTAGAATCTGTGACCCCCAACACGAACAGTTCTCGTACATTTTGATTGTTTATGTCAGGGGTTAAAAATTCAAATGTCTGGAAGGGTCAAACATATACACGAGTAAACTGGGCTAAATATGAGACAATAGGAGTGCTGGGAACACTGGTCAGCGGGAGTGTGCCCACTCTATTTAAAAACATACCAATTCAATTAAAAAAAAACCCAACAAACTATGGGATAAATTAAGCCGGTCTGTGGGTTAGATTTGTCTTGGGATCTACCAGTTTGCCAAACTTAGGTTTACAGAGATAGGAGATAATCGTACCATCCTGGAAACTTTAGGTTTCGTCATCTCTATAGCTAAACCTCTTCCAGATAGCACTGGTCAGCTTTGCACAACTGTGGAACAATGGAGGGAACACTGTATTCGGGAGCAGAAGACTTGGGTTCCAGCTTGGATCTTATAAAATGTGCTTATAAATCAAATGATATTAGATACATCCCTTGTCTTCTTTAGGTCTCAGTTTCCTCGTCTGCAAAGTTACCTGCCCTAGACAGCCTTTAAGGCACCAAAGCATCTTCATCTCTAAGATTCTTTTTTCCATATTACTTTCTTTTTTTTTTCTTTCTTTCTTTTTTTTTTTTTTTTTTTTACTTTTAGGGCCGCACTTGCAGCATATGGAAGTTCCCAGGCTAGGGGTCGAATCAGAGCTATAGCTGCCAGCCACAGCCACAGCCACAGCAACGTGGGATCCGAGCCGCCCCTGCAACCTACGGCACAACTCATGGCAAGGACAGATCCCCAACGCCCTGAGCGAGGCCAGGGATCGAACCCACATCCTCATGGATACTAGTCAGATTCATTTCCACCGCGCCACAATGGGAACTCCCTCCATTACTTTTTTTTTTGGCCATACCCACAGCATATGGAAGTTCCTGGACCAGGGATTGAACCCGTGCCACAGCAGCAACTTGAGCCACAGCAGTGACAATGCCGGATCCTTAACCCACTGTGCCACCAGGGAACTCCTTCTCTTTTCCATGTCTAATCTTGCCCTCAGCAATGAGGTGCTGGGAGACAGGAAGAGAAAGCTATTAGACAACCACTGTTTACTTCCACATGTGTCACTAAGATGTGTCCGTGATGAAGATCTGAAACAATACATTCCATTAACACTCATGGCATGCACTTAAATTCCGTGTGTATACTTGTGCACAAACGGGACCAGATGTAGTGAGGGGGAGCAAGGTGGCACAGTTCCATTTGATCTTTTTCCAGTGATGCTGATGTACAGGTCTGACTCATGAATCGCTGTGGGCAGGCAAACAGGAAACGGATGCTGCCTAAGCATTTTTCATTCACCGTTAAATGGTTATTCACTCATTCATTCAACAAACATCAGGCACCTCAGGTTCTGGTGATGCTGAGCTAAGTGAGCAAGGGCTCTTGTTCCGTGGAGCTCCCTGACAAGCATTGAGAGACATCTGGGTTCACTGAAGAGTATAATGAATCACGAGAATGCGGGGGCGGAGGGGTTTCCAAACAGTGTCCTCCGTCTGGTATAAATATGTTCTATTCGACCTGGTCCTAGAGTCACAAGTTTCCATGTGGGTGTTCCTGAGACTGTCATGGTTAGGCAGCAATAGAGGCCCAATGGGTAGGATTTTAGCTGCTCTGTTTTGATGTAATTTTTGTACTGGGCTTCCTCCCGTGATTTCACTTGAAACAATACTTTGACTCGTAAGCCATGTCCACTCCTCAATGCCTAGAACCAGTGGATGTTACGTCATATAGCCAAAGGGATTGGCACATGTGTTTTAAAGGATCTTGAGAGGAGCAAATCATCTGGATTATCCCAGTAGGAACCGTCTGATTAACTCGGTCCTCAATAGAGGGAAGCGGGAGGGTCAGAGTGAGGAAGAGAGAGGGCAATGTGACAACAGAAGCAGAAGTTTAAGCGCTGCCGCCAGGGACAAGGCAGGCGGGCCGCCTCTAGAAGCTGGAGTGGGCAAGAGTGGATCCTCCCTGGAGCCTCCAGAAGCCCTGCTGACACTTGGATCTCATCTCAGTCAGACTCAATTTACTCTCGACATCCAGAACTGGAAGATGAGAAGTCTGGGTTGTTTGAAATTTGCGGTGATTCGTTACAGTAACTCTAAGAGGTGAACACGCTCGTATAAAACAGAATGACCTTTGGAGGCCTTTCTAGTCAGAGCCAGGCCTCCTTTAGCCCAGATGTGGGGAGATGGCTTCCCAGGGCAGTGCCCGTCCACGACGCTTCCCAGGGCCCCTCTAATCCTGGCACTGCAGTTAGGATTCGAGGTGTGAGCTGCCGAAGTGCCCCACTTTTGAACTGCTTCCACACTGATTTGCTTCCCCAGGCCAGAAGCTGATCACCTCTTGCTTCAGAGAGAGCTGGCTCAGAAACCTGCAGCTTTCCCTCCGAAACAGCACTGACCCCCTTCTGCAAAGCCATTGCTAGTTAACGATCTGAAAAGGATATACGAAGCCTTATTGTTCTCCACTTTATTTTCGAACCTGGCTGGATCAACAGCTAATCAGAAATTAATGCTCTGAGTAGGCACTTCTTCTGACTCAACCGTGAGCAAGTCAGCAGAAACTTTAAGGGACCACTTCATGGCCCGCCTCCACTCCAACAGGGTTAACGATTATGAGGCAGGGAACTTAGTTGTCATCACTTCCCGATGGGATTTTGGCTGTTCTTGTAGTTCCTGAATTTAAAATCAAACAGGAAATAAACAGTGCATGGTAAAAACTTGTTAGACAGGGAGGCCAACGCCTCTTCCCAGTTGGTGCAGCAGGGCCGGGGAGAGGAAGGCTTGGTCGGCTGGGTATCAGGTGATGCGATTCTAGCCCTGGTTCTGCTACCAACTTGCTATGAGTTTAAGTCCCTCAGCTGACGTATCTGTAAAATCGGGATGGGGAGCTTAATATCAAAGACTCTTTTCATCTTTGGCAGTCCAAATCCGTGGTCCCTAGATGTTTGGATTTCATGGACCAGTAACATTTCCCACGAACATTTTGGAGACACGTGTAGAATTTACAAAGTTTGACCGCCAAAGGAAGGCATTTGGAAAAGCTACCACAATAACTTCAAAAAAAAATATTTTATCACCAAAAAAGTTGGAAGGGTATCATCTTAAAATAGAGGGCAAATCCTTATGGTGAATCCTTTGGCTTTATGAAAAACTCCCTACCTTGTCTTTTTTTCTTTTCACTTAGACGCAGATGTAGGAAACCCTGTCAAAGATGAGCAAAGCTGCTCAGATCCACTTTTGGGATTCAATGTTCTGTGGCACCAGAACATTCTTATTTTTCCCCTTAAGTCACCCTAGGTGGGTGCCCTCTTTCGCCAGGCCTGCTCACTGCTGCTCCCGTCAGGACGTCATCGAGGGGAATGCCACTGGGCCTCTCCCTCCCCAGGAGAAAAAGAACATTTATGGCTAAAAGCCTCAGCAGAGAACAAGACAGAGAATAAAATGGCAAAGGAAGCTGGGTTTGATGAGTCGGAAAAAAATCAAACAAACAAATCAAAAGGACATGCGTGGCACATGATGTGTGCTCATGTGTGTGCACAGACTCTGAAAGAAGAATCTAGGAAATCTAAAGTTTGGCCTCAGGCATCTGAAGCTGGGTCTCATTCCTGTGACTCTGGCTCACAGAGAAAAATGCTGTACCCCAGATGTCTCTACCCCTTGGAGAGGGTAGGCCTCTCTAAGCATCTCGGCAAATGCTATAGGTGTAATCCCAGCTCTGAAACGTTGGGGCTGCTTCCTCATTCAGACGGAAGACCACTGGTCAGTGTTGCCACCTCGTGCTGCCTTTTTCTCTCACAGACTCAGAGAAGTTGGGTGACTTACCCAAAATCACAAATTACTGGGAAAGCTGAGATCCCATTAAGGACTCTTGAAATACCATGCTTATACTCTTTTATTTTTATTTTTTTTGTCTTTTTGCCTTTTTCTAGGGCTGCTCCCACGGCATTTGGAGGTTCCCAGGCTAGGGGTCCAATCGGAGCTGCAGCCACCGACCTACACCACAGCCACAGCAACGCGGGACCCAAGCCACGTCTTCGACCTACACCACAGCTCACGGCAACGCCGGATCCTGAACCCACTGAGCAAGGCCAGGGACTGAACCCACAACCTTATGGCTTCTAGTCAGATTCGTTAACCACTGAGCCATGACGGGAACTCCACACTCTTTTAAAATTGAGATGACATTGATTTATAACATGTAAGTTTCATGAGTACGTTATGTTTCTACTTCTGTGCACCCTACAGTATGCGCACCACCAAAAATTTAGTTTTCCTCCATCATGATAGAGTTGATTTCTTTAATTCACTTTGCCTACCCCCACTACCCCTTCTCTTCTGGTTACCACTACTCTGTTCTTTTATCTTTTTTTTTTCTTTTTACAGCCACACCTGCAGCATATGGAAGTTCCATAGGCTAGGGGTCGAATTGGAGCTACAGCTGTGGTCTATGCCACAGCCACGGCAATGCCAGATCCTTAAGCAACTGAGTGAGGCCAGGCATTGAACTTGTATCCTTAGGGGCACTGTATCCTCACTTAACCTGCTGAGCTACAATAGGAACTCCCACTACTCTTCTTTGTATCTGCATGTTTGGGGATTTTTCTCCCACTTCTAAAAATCTTTGATTTTCTTTCTTTTTTTATTGAAATACAGTTGATTTATAGTGTTGTGTTTGGCTTTGTTTGTTCATTTATTTTTGTTTGCTTTTATATTCCATATATGACTGAAATTATATGGTATTGATCTTTCTGTCTTATTTTACTTAGCATAATGCCCTCAAGTTGCACCCACACTGTCTCAAATAATGCCTACATTCTTTTTCTTGCAGCTGCACCCACAGAGAAGTCCTGGGCCAGGGACTGAACCCATGCCACAGCAGTGACCCAAGCCACTGCAGTGAAAATGCCAGATGCTTAACCTACTGAGCCACCAGAGAACTCTGATGCCTACATTCTTCACCATAGTTACATACTGACTTCCAAATAGTCCAGTTTTACTACAGCGTAAGTTTATGATGGTCTGGTTTCCCATTCATCAAGAAGGTTTTTTTGATCCAAATAATAGAATGATTGTGGTAAAATCTAGGTGAAGGTTACATGAGAGTTCCTTGTAACTATTTCTGTGTGACATTATTTCAAAATAAAAGATTACAAAAATAAATATATAAATAAAAGACTGCTTGGGGAAATAACTATTAAAAATAATAATAATTTTAAAAACCTTAAAAAAAAAGACTGCCAAAACTATCACTATTTGCAGATAGTGATATATATGTAGAACACTCTAAAGACTCTACCAAAAAGGTAGAATAAACACTGTAGAATGAACACATTCAGCAAACTTGAAGGATACAAAAGTCTATATACAAAATCTGTTGCGTATCTATGCACTGATAACAAATTATCAGAAAGAGAAATCAAGAAAACAATCCCATTTATAACTGCATCAAAAAGAATAAAATACCTAGGAACAAATTTAACCAAGTAGGTAAAAGATGTGTACACTGAAAACTATAAAATGTTAATGAAGGAAACTGAAGACACAAATAAATATAAAGATATTCTGTGCTCATGGACTGATACAATTAATATTGTCAAAATGTCCATACTACTCACACTACAGCTGCAATGCAATCCCTATCAAACCTCCAATGGCATTTGTCACAGAAGTAGAATAAAAAATCCTAAAGTTTGTATGGAAGCACAAAAGACCTAAAATAGCCAAAGCAATCTTTAGAAATAAGAACAAAGCTGGAGGCATCAAGCTACCTGATTTCAAACTATTCTACAGAGCTATAATAATCACAACAGTATATTGGCATAAAAACAGATACAAAGATCAATGGAACAGAATGGAGAGCCCCCAAATAAACCTATGCTTATATGGTCAATTAATTTATGACAAAGAACCCAAGAACATACAATGGGGAAAAGACAGTATGTTTAATAAATGGTGGTGGGAAAATTGCATAATCACATGCAAAAGAATGAAACTGGACCACCATCTTATGCCATACACAAAAATTAACGGAAAATGGATTAAAGACTTGAATGTAAGACCTGAAACTAAAAAACTCCTAGAAAAAAACATAGGCAGTAAGTTGCTGCTGCTGCTTCTTCTTTTCTTTTTTCCTTTTTAGGACCACCCCTGCAGCAAATGAAAGTTCCCAGGCTAGGGGGCAAATAAGAGCTGCAGCTGCTGGCCTACACCACAGCCACATCAACAAGGGTCCTAAGCTGCCCATCAACAAGGGCATAGCTGTAACCTATGCCACAGCTTGTGGTAATCCTGGATCCTAAACCCACTGAGCCTTGAACCTGCATCCTCATGGATACTAGTCAGATTCTTAAGCCACTGAGCCATAAAAGGAATTCCAGGCAGTAAGCTTCTTGGCAATGATTTTTTAAAATTTGATACCCGAAATTTTCTGGAAAAATATTCATTTAAATTTAAGTTTATGGGCATAAAGTGGATTATAGTTTTGTCTTATTATCATTGAAATCTCTAATTTACCTTTATCATTGCTGTATTCCCTTTTTGGTTCCTAAAATTACTTGTCTTTTCTTGGCCATTGTTTTTTCACTGTACTCATTCTTTTTTCCCCCCAAAGAACCAATTTTTTAATTTTGTTGATCCACTCTCTGACTTATTTTCTACCAAACTCATTAATTTCTATGCTTTACAATTTTCTTATTTCTCATTTACTTTGTTCTTTTTTTCTGGTTTCTTGAGTTGAGCATTTAATTCATTTATTTTTAGTTTGCCTTAATTTCTTAAATGCAACTAATATTGTAAAATTACCTTTAATTATCACTTTAGCAAGATAACACTGGATCTTTTATTTTTAAATAATTTAAGGCTGACAGAAAAGCTGCAAAAATAATGAAAGAATGCTTATGCACCACAACCCAAATCACACAAATGTTATTAACATCATATATCTAAACAGATAGTTGTATATATTATATATTTTTGTAAACTGCCTGATTTGAAAGAAGGTTGCTGACCTAAAGTCTCTCTTTCCCTAATAGTTTAGTGTATGTTTTCTAAAAACAAGGTCATTATTTTACACAACTACAATACAATAATCAAATATCAGGAAATTTAAATTAATACAGTTTTAAATTTTTTTGGTTGTGCCTGCAGTATGTGGAAGTTCCTGGGCTAGGGATCAAACCCACACCACAGTAGTGACTCAGGCCACAGCACTGACAATAGTGGATCCTTAGCTACTAGGCCACCAGGGAACTCCTAATATTATCATCTACAAATCTTATTTCTATTTCACCAGTAGTCCCACTAATGTCCTTTATAGCAAAAGGGTCCAATCCAGGATTATGTGTTGCATTTAGCTGTCATGTTTCTTTGGTTTCCTTTAAGCTGGAACAGAACCTCAGCCTTTATTTGTCTTTCATGATTTTGACAATTTTGGAGAATATCTATCAATCTGGATTCATTTGATGTTTCCTTATGATTAAGTTTGGGTTATTGACATAACTTTGGCAGAGATGTCACAGAAATGATGTATCCTGGAGTTCCCCTGGTGGCTCAGTAGTAATGAGCCCGACTAGGATCCATGAGGATGAGAGTTTGATCCCTGACCTCGCACCGTGGGTTAAGGATCCCGCATTTCTGTGAGCTGTGGTGTAGGTCGTGGTCGTAGCCGGGATCTGGTGTTGCTGTGGCTGTGGCGTAGGCCAGCAGCTACAGCTCCGATTCAACCCCTACACTGGGAACCTCCATATGCTGCAGATGCAGCCCTTAAAAAAAAAAAAAAAAAAAAAAAGAGAGAGATGATGTGTCCTTTTCAGTGAATCTTATCAGGAGACACTTGATACCTATGTCCCATTACTGGTGATGTGTTGATCACTTGGATAAGGTAGCATCTTCCAGGTTTCTCCACTGTAAAGTTACTGATTTCTTCTTTGTTATATTATAAAGGAAATCCTTTGAAAATAAGTAAGTATGCCATTTCTCATCAAAATGGAACCCATTGGTTTTAGCGTCTATTAACAATTATTGCTACATGGTGATTTTCTATTATTCTGTCTACATTTATTAACATTTTCTCTAAGGAAGAGCTTTCACAAGTTCTCCATTTATTTATTTATATTGATATTTATATGGACTCATGGATTCGTAGCAGGGCCTAGAAAGGGGAGTAAGGCAGCTGGGGCACGAAATTTAAGGAGGGGCTTCCTCTCTGTCTTGTGCAAGTGCCTTCCTAAAAGCATCATGCCTGAGGCCTTTTTGTCCTGGCTGCCTCTATTCTCATCCCTTCCCATCCAGCAGTTTGGCAGTCATCTCCACCTAGCCCTGCAGGCTCCTATTCCAGAACCAGGTGGTACAGAGTCAGTCTGGAGTTTCCGGCCAGTGGTGATACTGGGGATTTGGCAGATCCTTTCACTGAACCCATGGACCACTTGGCTCATTCCAAGGTCGTGAGGCTGCTTCTGTGTCCTCCTATTTCCTAAGGCCCACATCTTGCAAGGGACATGGTCTCAGGCACATTCTGCAGCTTCCTTTCCTGAGACAAGGCAAAGTGTTCTGCCCCCCATTCCCAGTCCTTGCTCTTAAACACTGAGTTCGTCTTGATCCCCCTTTATGTGAGGCGCACACTGGCCGCCTCACCAAGACCTAACCACTTGGCCGTTTCCTAGAGCAGGTTGCCTATTCCTAGAGCAGGAGCCCAGCAACCCTCAGCCCTGCTCACACGGGGGCTTCGCTTTTCTGTATCTGATCCATGGAGAAACTAGTCTTCTATCCGAGACCAAGTGTGTCTTTTGTTTATCTTTTCTGTATATTAACCACCACTCCTATTGTCTACGGCAGAGGAATGATCAAAGTATGTGCCATTTCAAAGTGTGTGTGATTTCTCTTATTTTTCATTCAGAGATATTTAACCTATGACAGTACAGACACATTATAAATGATCTACTACATTAATTATGTTTTTAAGGCCTCCTGGTGAAATTTATATGCTCTCTCTTTATTTTATCTAGGTTTTCGAAATCTAGCTAATAATGTATTCTGGAGTTAAACACAAGCCTTAGATTTCAAATAAGGGAAGCTGGAGAATTAAATGCAAACAAGAT
The DNA here is from genome assembly GCF_054392235.1 of Sus scrofa. Classification (NCBI taxonomy): domain Eukaryota; kingdom Metazoa; phylum Chordata; class Mammalia; order Artiodactyla; family Suidae; genus Sus; species Sus scrofa. The sequence continues at coordinate 124,245,486 of NC_139401.1, forward strand.
AGGACAGCTTCCTAAGAAAATGTGATTACCACTGTAAGATAAAGATAAAAATGAAGGAATTAGTCCTACTAGACATTACAGATTGAACTTTTTGCTTCTGTGTCAAATACATAAGAGAGAGGGAGGGGTCAGTTTTGTCTTCTGTATGCATGTGGATTTTGTTTCATTAGCAATTATGATAATGGATCTGCTCACAGAGGAGAGGGGAACTGTCCATTTACTCAAGCTCTAACCAACTTCACTGTAAAATTAATTATGCAGCATATACCATATGCTTAATGATCAAATAATAAACTCATTTTAAGAAAAGGCTAGGCGTTGGCAGCCTAGGATTTTTTTATTGAGGGCTAATTTTTTTTTTAAATTTTATGGCCATACCCAGGGCATATAGAAGTTCCTGGGCCAGGGATTGAATCTGAGCCACAGCTGTGACCTATGCTGCAGCTGTGGCAACACCAGATCCTTAACCTATTCGCACGGGGTGGGCCAGGGATCGAACCTGCACCTCTGCAGCAACCTGAGCTGCTCCAGTCAGGTTCTTAACCCACTATGCCACAATAGGAATTCCATTGTGGGCTAAATGTTAAAATGAAAGGTAGGTTCCAAGTCCTGAGCTCCTAAGTTTATTCTCTCCAGGGCCTGATTTATGTATCCAGTAGCTAACATGGGTTTGTGGTGGAAATATTCAATTCTAGCGACCTAAGACAAATGACTAATTACCCTAGACAGCAATTACACCAACAACCTCCCTTTAATTGAATATCAGACTTAATATCTATAACACGCATGCCAGTTTAAGAACATAATGGAAATGATAAAAATGCAAGTCTTTTGGAAACACAGAATAAAAGGTTGTTAACTGTGAAGTTCAATTTTCCATTTTAGGATTCATTTTCATACATACTCAAATCCCTTGCTTTATCTCGAAACCTCTCATTTCAATAGTTGCAACATGGAAAGGCTTTGGGAGATATGAAATCACCATGCTGAATGCTTAAAGAGTGATAGATATAGACATTACCAAATTGGAGTCAATGTCTTGCAGTCTAACAAGAGCACTGCAAAGGCTACATTGCTCATGATAGAGAATTTTCATTTTCCAATCTGTTTTGCATTTGACATCAGAACATCCTGGCTAAGGAAAGAATTTTGGTTTTTGGTTTTTGGTTTTTTTTTTTTTTTTTTTTTCTCAACAACCTAGCCGTGCAAGGAGGAGTCGCTGCTGTCTTACACGTCACGTCATTATTTCCTCACTTCTGAAACTGTCTTGCCACCATCACAGGCTGGCCCTCACCACCTCGTGCATGGATGGCAACAGCCTCCAAGCTGGTGTCGCTCTTTTTCATGAACAAAAAAAAATAGGGGCTCCCATTTATGACATGATTACTACGGGTCAGGCACCGGGCAGAGCGTTTCACATATTTTTTCTTGCTTACGCCTTACAGCATCCCTGTGCGACAGGTACATTCTGTTATCAACTTCATCTACAGCTGAGACAGCTCGGGTCAGGAGAGACAGAATGCCTCGTCTCAGATCCCACAGCCAATCAATGACCGCTCAGCTGCAGACTCGGGCCCCTGTAGCCTGTGCCTACTGCCCTGTGCTCGGAGTACAGAAAAAGTGTCTCTACTCACTCTAGCTCCTGCTGCTCAGTTCATCCGTGTATACCAATGCCTAAGAAGCCTCCTAAAGCCCAGCTCTCATTATCTCCTTTCCGCCTCCTCCACTGACTAAGCTGTCCATTGACTAAGCTGTCCATTGACTAAGCTCTCCATTGACTAGTCCTACATTGTCTCCATTGTCAATTCGACAGAGTCCCAGAACTCCTGTAATCCGGGCCCAGCCGACTTTTCCAATATTACTGTGCCTTCTCGATAAAAACCACATCTCTATCCATGGTCCCTGGGCCAGGCCTTTGTTCATGCCATTCACCCATATCCTGCTATGTCATCTCTTGCTAACCATGAAATGGTACCCCTCTCCCACAGGGCTACTCCACCTTCTCCTCCTCCTGCCTCTCTCCCTTCCCCCCTTCCTCCTCCTCCCCTCCGCCTCTTTTTCCTTCTTCATCACCCGGGTGGCACTTATTTCATCCGACTCTCTGTCTCAGTGATTCACGTCCAGGACCCATTCCCCACTTACTAGCACACACATTCATAATGAGGAAGAGCCTTGATTGATTCATCTTTATGGCCACTTTGTAGGCTGGTGTTTTCAGATCGGAAAAACTGGAGCTTGGAGTTCTCGTCATGACTCAGAGGTTAACCAACCCAACTAGTGTCCATGAGGATGCGGGTTCGATCCCTGGCCTCATTCAGCAGGTCAGGGATCCGGAGTTGCCATGAGCTGTGGTGTAGGTTGCAGATGTGGCTCAGATCCCGCATGGCTGTTGCTGTGGTGTAGGCTGGTGGCTGTAGCTCCGATTAGACCCCTAGCCTGGGAACCTCCATATGCCATGGGTGCAGCCCTAACAAGACCAAAAAAAAAAAAAAAAAGAAAGAAAAAGAGAAAGAAAAACTGAAGTCTGAGTCTCAGCTCTGTACCACACAAGTAGATGACCCTGGAGAAGTTATCATGTGCCTCAGTTTCCCCATCTGTATGATGGAGATGATAATAGTCCTTTAAGGCTGCTGTAAGGTTTGTTTGATTATTTGCTTGTTTGTTTTTTTAGGGTTGCACCTGCAGCATATGGCTAAGGGTCCAATTGGAGCTGCAGCTGCCAGCCTATGCCACAGCCACAACCACAGCAATGTGGGATCTGAGCCGTGTCTGCAATCAACACTCCAGCTCATAGAAACACCGGATCCTTAACCCACTGAGCAAGGCCAGGGATCAAACCCGAATCTTCACGGATACTAGTTGGGAACGGGAACTCCTGTTTGGTTTTTGGTGTTTTGTTTTGTTTTTTTACTTTTTAAATTACTCAATGGATTTTATTACATTTATAGCTGTACAACAATCATCACAACCAAATTTTATAGCATTTTTTAAATGAAGTGTTCCACACAGATCTGGACACAGGTATTCTAACGAATACACTGTAAAATTTCCCTACTGATCTGCTGTTCACAGCAACGCACTGGGCTTAGTGGTTAAGAACACAGGTTCTGGCAGTAAACTACGTAGGCTCAAGCTCAGCTTTGTTTCCTACTATCTCTTCTTGGAAAATAATTCATCTGAGCCTCAGTTTCCTTATCTCTAAAATGGGTAGAATGACAATAGTACGTTGCCCACAGGACTGTTTTTAGGTTCGGCAATACTGTGGGTAAAGCATCCGCTACAATATTCCAGCGCATTTTAGGTGCTTGGTCCTTTCACAAAATCGATGCCCAGTGAAAACCAAGTGTTCCATTAATGACTCTATTTTATATTTTATTTTGGTAGTGGGAATGGGTTTACGGTATCTGCCAGGCTCTCTGCCTACTCTCACGGTGATGGCTGGCCCTGGGCGTGTCAGTGCGATGCACTCAGTGGTTTGGGGGGGGGGCTAATGACACAAACCTACTCTCTTCACCAGGCCTCTTCGAGGGCTATGGCTTGCTTTGTTTTCCCATTTCCTGGTGAGAAGACTAAGGCACACGGCCGTGATGTGTGCTTTCCAGTACACTTACAGCCAGCACTCCAACAGAGAGCCGGGTCTGGGTGCAGCCTCACTGGAAGATACGGCTGCGATAGCAGAGGATTAGAATCTCCTATTTGCACTCACTGTTCCTGGGGACAATCAAGCTGGAATCTCCACACCATGTATTTTAGGGGCAACGGGAATACCACACCGGGAAATTCATCACTTCTCCCAGCCAAAAGGACCTCGTCCTTCAAAACGGGCGCCCAGTAATTCTCCTGGGAAAATTCTAGTTCTGTTACTAGAATGCCCTCTTCATCTGGAAGGAAAACTGTCCATTCACACAGCTGAGCAAGGATGAAGACCACACACTGGTGGTGAAATACCCTAAGTCTGAGTCCCATTGAATTCCATCCTACCATATCAGCACTTTCTGTAGTGGTGGTGGTGAGTTTCCTAGACTGCCACAAGATTCTGCTATTCAGTACTTAAAATAGCCCTGGGTAGCGTGCTGCTTCCTATCATGTCGAAGCCGACTTGTGTCCAAGAATAGTGTGTAAAAGTAGAAGTGGCCCTGCTTATCAAAGATATGTGAGAGGTTGACACATTGAAAATAATGCCTCTGCTTAGAAGCCTCTGTAGTTTCAGGACGGATCTGAGGGTTTCAGGGTCAGCCGGCTTCTCCCCGCTAATCACCAACTTCCCAGGGAGTGGAATCAACATCTGCAAATCTCTGGAGGAGTTTCGTGGTGGTGCGGCAGCAACTAGCAGCCATGAGGATGCGGGTTTGATCCCTGACCTCGCTCAGTGAGTCAGGGATTTGGTGTTGCTGTGAGCTGTGGTGTAGGTCCCAGACGTGGCTCAGATCCCGAGTTGCTGTGGCTGTGGCGTAGGCTAAAGCTCCGATTGGACCCCTAGCCTGGGAACATCCATATGCCACTAGTATGGTTCTAAAATGCAAAAAAAAAAAAAAAAATGCAAATCTCGCAGGTAGTGTTTGGTCCAGTAAGGCAATGAATGACTACAATGGTCCTCAGTTGAGGACACAGGATTAATGAAGCAGAAGAACTCATTACCCTCTCAGAGTGACAGGTTAATTCTCATGCACATTGTTAGTGATACTTCTATTATTCATCGAAGGCGTGAATGCTTACCTCGTGATAGGCACAGTCCAACGTGCACATGACGCTTCTCGACAATTTGGGGAGATGAGTATTATGAGTTCTACTTACATTACCCATTAGGTGACCTTGGGCACAGAATGTTACCTCTCGGTTCCTCTACCTGTTCATTGGCAAAATGGTGCCCATGGGGACTTTCAGGTCCTCACAGGCCCAGACAAGCTCAGGGGCATACACTGGGGTCAGGGAAAGAAAACAATACTGTGTTTGTGAAGAAACTTGGTCTGTGCTTGAGACACTCTGAACAGTGTTGGGCATTTCACATGAAGGCTGACTTTGCCAACTGCATCCGAATGGCTACAGGGGAGCCACGGTGTTGAGGAAAAAATCACTGAACACTGAGACCCGGACATGGGCTCCCGTTCAACTGCTTAGACTCTGGGAAATTTAATTTTTTCCTAGGACTTTATTTTTTTTTTAACAGTTTTGCCATTTAAAAAAAAATTAACCAGAGTTGATTTACAGTATTGTGTTAGTTTCAGCTGTACCGCTTCAGATTCTTTTCTTTCTTTTTTTTTTTTTTTTTTTGCTTTTTTAGGGCCACACCTGTGGCATATGGAGGTTCCCAGGCTAGAGGTCGAATCGGAGCTGCAGCTGCTGGCTACACCACAGTCACAGTAATGGCAGATCTGAGCCGTGTCTTCGACCTATACCACAACTCACGGCAACGCCAGATTCTTAACCCATTGAGTGAGACCAGGAATTGAACTCTCGTCCTCACGAATACTAGTCAGGTTCATTACTGCTGTGCTGTGACGGGAAACCCCAGATTCTTTTCCATTATAGGTTATTACAAGATATTGAATATAGTTCCCTGAGCTATACAGTAGGGCTTTGCTTATCTACTTTATTATTATAGTGGTGTGTATCTGTTAATCCCACACTTCTAATTTATCCCTCTCCCTCCCCTTTCCCTTTGATAACCATGAGTTTCTTTTCTCTGTCTGCAAGTCTCTGTTTTATAAGTAAGTTGATGTGTATTGTTTTTTTAGATTCCACACATAAATGATATCCTATGACATTTGTCCTTCTCTGCCTGGCTTACTTCACTTAATATGAGAATCTCTAGTTCCACCCATGTTGCTGAAAATGGCATTATTTCATTCTTTTTAATGGCTGAGTAATATTCCAATATAACATCTTCTTTATCCATTCATCTTTTTTTTTTTTTTTTGGTCTTTTTGCCATTTCTTGGGCCGCTCCCGCGGCATATGGAGGTTCCCAGGCTAGGGGTCGAATTGAAGCTATAGCCACCAGCCTACACCAGAGCCACAGCAATGCGGGATCCGAGCCGCATCTGCGACCTACACCACAGCTCACGGCAACGCCGGATCCTTAACCCACTGAGCAAGGCCAGGGATCGAACCCGCAACCTCATGGTTCCTAGTTGGATTCGTTAACCACTGCACCACAACGGGAACTCCCTATCCATTCGTCTTTTAATGGACACTTAGATTGCTTCCATGCCCTGGCTATTGCAAATAGCATTGCAGGGAACATTGGAGTACATGTATTTTTGAATTAGAGCATTCATTTTTTCTAGATACATGCCCAGGAGGGGGACTGCTGGGTCATACGGTAACTTTATTTTTAGTTTTTTAAGGAATCTCCATGCTGTTCTCCATAGTGGTTGTACCAATGCACATTCCCACCAACAGTGTAGGAGGGTTCCCTTTTCTCCACACCCTCTCCAGCGTTTATTGTTTGAAGACTTTCTAATGATGGCCATTCTGGCCAGTGTGAGGTGATACTCTGAGAGACTGTAAACAAGGCACTTAACCTCGCTGAGATGTCTCTGGAGACATATTAAGTGGGTCTGAAGCCCAGGTCTAAACTTGTGAATTTAAATAAATTATTTCAAATTGTTGAGGCACAGTGTTTTTATCCATGAACTATAGTACCTACTTCATAGGATTTTTTTTGAGCATTGAGGAGAGTGATAAATATGAAGTAGTAGCACAATGCTTGTCCCATAGTATGTGCTTGATAAATTTCCACTGTTGCTGTTCTTATCTTCTGTAAGGTGAGGATGATAGTACTTAATCTGTGTGTCGTATAGGGCTGTCACAAGGGCATTACATAGGGAACCTCATGACAGCTTCAAAAGTGTAGTACTTTAAATTCAATCTCTAAGCTGGAAGAGACTGTAAGAGCTCCAAGTTATTTTTACCTCTCTTCCTTACTCAAGAATGCCAATCACACGAGGGACTGGAGCTGCAAATGTTGTATCCATGCACAATCCTTCGAGTAGGCAGAACTCCCTTAGCCTCTGTTCTGCCCGTCTTTCCTAGTGGTGGCCACATATTGCTGGAGATAACATCCAACCCCACCTCCAGTCTCCCGAGGTCATCCAGCCCTTGCTGAGCTGGTAGGGTTGGAGCCCAATCCTTTCTTTATTCCCCAAACATAGTTCTTTAGATAAGGAAGAAGACATGGCATCGAAAAATAATCCAAATCTAGAGTTCCCTGGTGGCACAGTGGGTTAAGGATTCCGTGTTGTCACTGCAGGGGCTTGGGTCACAGCTGCAGCACAGGTTTGCTCCCTGGCCTGGGAACTTCCCCATGCCATGGGCACGGCAAAAAAAAAAAAAAAAAAAAAAAAAAAATCAAAATCTATTTTGTATTCAGTGACTGTATGAAAAAGATGCCTCTTGAACTGGTTAGAATCAATCATGAAGTATATTAAAGTCAATTATGGCTGAGTGATACAGATACTATCAGGAATCTGTTATATCTGACAATATGCACCAAGGGCCTTAAACATCTGCATATATTTAAAACAGTGATTCTACCAGGAATTTATAACAACGAAACGATCAGTCAAAATATAGTCAAATTGATTCATGGTAGGATTATTTATAATTGGTTTTGTAATAGCAAAAACTGAGAGCAGGAAAATGTCCAGTAATAAAAGACTGGTTAAATGAATTATAGTGGAGCTGAATGGCAAGCAACCACAAAAATGCTTTCAACAAAATTTAATGGTTTGAAAATAGGCTCACAATAAGAGGTTAAATGTTCAAAGCAGAGTACAAAACCACGAATACAAACTGTTACTTAAAAACGTTGATCTATCTACCCACTAAGGGTAAAGATTGGAGAAAATGTACCAAATAGAAGAAATATCTCTAGGTTAAGGTATTATAGATAAGTTTTATTCTTGTTGTTTTTTTCATTGTCCGTTATCTTCGTCAAATGTGCCATCCTAATTACGCACAGAGGCAGGACTTGGTGGCAGCAAAGTGTGCAGGTTCCATTGTCAGAAGACTCTGGTTCTAACTTCAGCATTACCACTCCTCGGCTCCGTGACCCTGAACAAGATACTGGATTTCTTTGGACCTCAGTTTCCTTCTAAGTTAAATGGAAATCGGAATATTTACCACGGAAAGTTGTTCTGAAGATGAGCCACTGCATGCAAAACGCTGAGCCCAGAACTGAGCTCTCAGAGTGTATTCAAAAGCAAAAGTCATTGTTATGCCTCACTTTTAAAATCGGAAAGAAAACGTTTCTTTAAAAATAGCTCTGGACTTCAATACCCAAGGTTGGTCCTAGGCCCCAGGTGTTTTGTCTGCCTAGCAGCTTGTTAAGTAGCAAAACATGAGCAGAGCACAGAAACGGCTTAAATAAAGGCCCCATTTAAAACGCAGCATAGAAAACTTGTCCTGGATGAAAAAGGAATAATGCACCAAAGGCCGGATGAGAAAGAAATGGAGTTTCTTTCGGCGTGAGCGCAGAGCTGGCCAAATCGGACCCCGGCTTACCCCTCACTGGAGGTTTTTCCTCTACGAACACACTGAATGTTTTCACCATATCATGCATTTTGATAGTGTGGGGGAAGGTGATGGTGTCAGCTGTGCAACAGTAATCCTTTGCAGATAAGCCATGTCAGGCCGTACCACACACATCCATCAGCTTCCTTACGCAAACTCAGGGTACCAAAGGACACCGGGCAAAGAACGGCATGAGCTGAACTTAAGCAGTCCATCCATCACTCTCCAGAAACCAGGGCAGGAAAAATTATCCCCTCCTTCTCCGGGAAGTAATCAGCCCTAGGTAAGATGATGCAGAGTCCTTTAGAGATGACAACCTTGCAACCCAGTGTCAAGTCAGGAAGAGCGTGATGGACTGAGTTCAGATTCAGAAGGGCATGTAGACGGTTCACCAAAGCCCTGGACATAGAGAAAGCAGCACTCGGCATGGAGGAAGGTCAGGTACTTAGTCAATAACTCAGAAGACCACGCCAGTGCAGATGTAAGGTGGGGAATCAGAGTCTGAGGATTCAACTTGAGATTGGAGATGGCTCAATGCACAAGGCGGAACCGAGGTAGCACGACACCGAGCAACGTGCATGGGGACCCTGGGTTACGGAGGGAGGTGCACCTCTGCTTGTTCAGTTATTCGGGGACAGTCTGGGCATGCTGGCCAACTTCAACAAAGTTCCTCGGGAAGAGTACTCCCAAACTCAAATAAATGGCCCAGGGAAATGATGCAGAAACACTAGTGCAACTGCAAGTGCTCCCCATGTGCTCTTGTCTTCCTGGGCACCCAGCAAGGCGACATCACCCACTCAGTCACCCTTGCAGATAGATAGTCATGTGACTGAGTGCAGGCCACCAGAATGTGAGAGGAAGTGACCCCAAAAGCTACTATATGCAACAGCTCCCCTCTTCCCGTCTCAGTTCCTGTGGCCTGTGTGAGACTGTAAGGAAGAAAGAAACTTTGATTGTTTCCAGCCACTGAGTCTCTGGGGTAGTTTAGCACAGCAGTTACTCTGCCCTGACCCTGCACTTGACTGTGCCGTTCCCTTCCTCCCTATACAAAGCATCACAAGTACTCTCCAAAGTTCTATCTCTTAACTAGACAGCCAGCTTTCTTTGTACAATATTTTTTCTTCTTGGAGTTCCTGTCATGGCGCAACAGAAACGAATCCTACTAGTAACATGAGGTTGCAGGTTTGATCCCTGGCCTCGCTCAGTGGGTTAAGGATCTGGCATTGCTGTGAGCTGTGGTATAGGTCACAGACGTGGCTCGGTTCTGGTGCTGCTGTGGCTGCGGTGTAGGCTGGCAGCTGTAGCTCGGATTCGACTCCTAGCCTGGGAACCTCCATATGCCATGGGTGCAGCCCTCAAAAGCAAAACCAAACCAAACACAATTTTTTTCTTCTTGACATAAGAGTAATATATGTTCACTGTGAGAAATATGGGAAACACTGAACAATGCAAAGAAGACAGCCACAGTCCCTCAGAATCACCCTCCATTCAGAGATCATCGATACGGTATTTTGGCTCATGTTCTGTCAATGTATTTTCTAGGAGTCTTTATATTTAACTAGATTTCAAAACTGGAACCAGGGTGTTCATCATGTAGACTCAGTACACACACTTCCCCGTCACAATTTTTATAGCTGCATAGGAAATTGTTTAATAAAAATATCCTTAACTTTCCCATATATAACAAATAACCACTTAGAAAATAGAACCAACGAAAACAACCCATTTAGAGGAGCAACATAATTATTCTTCCAAAAACAACTCTTTTAGGAACATCTATAAATTTCAACAATCCAAATAAAATACAAAAAGGATTCTCTTTTGAGACAGCCAAACTTATCCTTAAAGTTCAAATGGAAACAGGACTTGTAAGAAACCCAAGGAAAATTCTGAAAAAGAAGCGTTCTGAGAGGGTGCTAACAATAACACCTAGTAATATATCATAAAACTTGTATAATTAACACAGTTTGATCCCAGTAAATGAATGGACAAATCAATGGAACAGAACAGAGATTCTAGAAATATATATATATATATATATATATATATATATATATATATATATATATTTGAAATCTGTTTTATTACTAAGGAGGCATTTAAAATCAACAGGGGGGATGAACGTATTATTCAATAAATGGTATTGGGCCAGCTGGCTAGGCATTTGAGAAAAGAATTAGGTTGGATACCTGCCCTATTTCTTACACTAAAATAAATACCAGATGGATAAAAATGTTAAATGTTTTCTTAAAAAATGATACCACTACAGTAACAAAAGAAAACAGGGAAGATTTATCATATTCTCGGAAACATTTTATAAGTCTGACACATACACCAAAAACCATTAAACAAGAGACAAAGACATTACATTTTAAAACATTCGAAATACTATGGATACCATAAGTAAAATCCAAAGTAGCAGGCTGAATACTTTCAGCATATATGGTAAAGGTTCTAAAACTTTAACATAGAAAGAGGTTTAACACACCAGTAAAATAAATGTAATAATTCATAAGAAAATGGGTAAGGAACATGTATACAGAAAAAGAAATGTTAATGACTTAAATATATGATAAGATGATCAATTCACTCATAATAACAGAGACACAAAATTAAACTAAAACAAATGACCATCTTCCAACAAGGACTGAAAAGGATCAACTCTACTGTATTCCAGGATGTGAAGAAACACCCTCGTTCACTGCTCGTGCTAATTAAACCGGGACCCCCTTTTTGAAGGACAATTTGGCAATACTTATCAACACTATAAACGAACGTATTCTTGGATGCAGAGATTCCAGTAATAGCCATTTATCTTATGACTCTACGAGCACGTGAGCAATGATGTGTATGCGAAGACAATGCCTTCAAAATTATTTGTAATAGCAAAAGAACATAAACAACCTTGGGGCTGTTTACATAAATTATAGGATATCCATATAGTTCAATACCGCACAGCCATTAAAAATAATGAGGGAGATCTATTCACACTGAAATGGAAAGCCTGCCAAGACACATTGCTGGATGACAGAAACGAGGTCCAGTGTGCGGAATACACTATCACGTTTGTGAAAGATGCAGGGAGACAAAAACACACAGATATGTCTCTATGTGAAAGAGCATCTCTCTCTGAAAGGCATACAAAAGAAGTGCAGTGGCTACTCCTAAGAAGGAGGACAAGGAGGTCCCATCGTGGCGCAGAGGAAACAAATCCGATGAGGAACCATGAGGTTGCGGGTTTGATCCCTGGCCTCGCTCTGAGGGTTAAGGATGCGGCGTTGCCGTGAGCTGTGGTGTAGGTTGCAGATATGGCTCAGATCTGGCATGGCTGTGGCTGTGCTGTAGGACGGAAGCTGTACCTCTGATAAGACCCCTAGCCTGGGAACCTCCATATGCCACAAGTGCGGCCCTAAAAGGTAAAAAAAAAAAAAAAGAAAAGAAAAGAAGGGTGATGGGGGGATTGAGAGTAGTGGGAAAGAACAATTTATTCTTCAGTGTATAACCTTCAGTATAGCTTTTGCCTTTCCCCCCAAGTGCATGTATTATTAAAAATACAAAGCAAGAAAAAAGGTCAAATTTTGGAATCCTCTGTCATGCATATTCTTTGGCCAGTTAGTATTTCTATATATGCAGCCAGAGAAGAGAAGGTTTAGATTTTTTTCGGGGCAGGGAAGAATCAGATACAAAACTATTCTGGCTTAATTTCCCCAATGTATCCAAGTTCTAAGGTAGAAAAATCACACATTCCTAATGTGAAAAATAGCTGAGCTGCATTCCAGCCATGCTTAGTGTAACAGAGAAACAGATACCTGTCAGCTGTCCACAGAAAGGCGAGATCAACCCTTCCTGGAAAGGGAAGGGTAGCGAACAGGAAGATGCTGGGCTGCATAGTCTGCCTGCACCTCTTCTCATCTGGTTTTGCTGGCAAATTGTGAGGTGGGAGTTATCACCGCTGTACAGATGAAGAGACAAACTCCTAGAGACGGATGACGCTGCCCAAGGTGACAAGGTTAGCGACTCTGAGAGAGCAAGGAGATAACATTGTGTCATTTCTCAGAGGTCTACTGACGAAAAAGAACGGGAGATGTGGCCTTTCTTACCAGCTCAGGAGGTGCCTAATAAAATCCAGCAGTGCACGGCCCTCGTGCTGCCCAAAGGCATTCCTAAGCTCACCATTCTTCCCTGTCATGAAGGCCGTGAAGTGCTGCTGCCTCGTCTCTACGAACCCCGGATTCCTCAGCCGGAATGAGAAGCATCTATTCAGCAGGTTGTCATGAGGACTTAAAACAACTTATGTGCAGTGCCTGGCGCATCGTGGATGCCCAACACATGGGGGTCCCTAGCACTGTTCTCCTGACCCCCTGACACTGACAGTTGCATGGGCAACAGTGGAATTCTGCTTCTAGATTACGGAAATATCTGCAAGCAGGACAGTAAAGGTTTTAAGAATATGAGCTCTGTCTGACTAATTTCTTTCAGCATAATGCCCTCAAGGAACATCCCTGCTGTCCGAAATGGCAGGATTTCATTCTTTCTCATGGCTGAATCATATTCAAAGATAGAAGATAGATAGATAGATAGATAGAGATATACAAAGATGTATAGTGACATACACACATCTTCTTATATCCATTCACCTGTTCATGGACACTTAGGTTGCTTCCACATCTTGGCTCTTGCAGATAATTCTGCAATAAACTTGGAAGTGCTAAATGATATCACTTACATGGGGAATCTAAAAAAGCCAAAATCACAGCAACAGAGGGTAGAATAGTGGTTACCAGGGCCTGGGGTGTGGCGGTAGGGGAATTGAGAAGATGTTGGTCAAAGGGTACAAACTTGCACTTAGAAGATGCATAGGGTCTGGAGAGCTAATGCACAGCGCTGCGCTCATGGTCAACAATACTATTTACACACTTTAAACTCCTAAGACACTAGATCATAATTGTCCTCCCCACCAAAAAGAAATGATGATAATGTGACATTAAGAGAGAGATTAGCTAATGCTACGGTGGTCATTATATTGCAATATATAAATGTATCACATCAACACCCTGTATATCCTAAATTTATACAATGCTAAATGTCAACTATATCTCAATTAAAAAAATAATAATGTAGGCTCAGCAGGCAGAAAGACCTCTGTCTGAATCTTGATCCCACAACTTCCTAGCTGTGTGACCCTGAACCAGTCATTTCACCCTCTCAGCCTTCATCTCCTCTCCTTGGAAAGGGGATGCGCGTTCACAGGCACCGTCTCACAGGTTGATAAGGGGTCAATGAGATGGTGCACATGACCCACTCAGCACAGTGGTGCCTAGGAAGTGATGGATAAATGTTAGGGCCTGTTTCTTACTCGCACCCTCTTCTGTGCTTAGATGTACATCCCTACGTGTTGGGCCAGAAGTCGCTGACCCTGGCTTCGAACATCGAAGTACAGAGACACTCCTCACAAAGGAAAAGGAAAAGCAGATCAAAAATCATCACCTCTGCTGAAAAAATTCTCTTTAGTCTTCCTCAAATTCCAGCCCCGCCCCGTGGCCCTCTTCCCTCACCCAACCCGAGGGAGATCTCATCACTCCTTTTTCCGGCCGCACGTCTGAGTCCACAGATTTGAGGGCCCCTGTGGCTTAGTTAGGCTGACCATACACTTCATTGTTCAAATCGAGACGCTTCTGAGAGTGAGAAAGGGGCTGTCCATCATTTCACGGGAACAATAAGAATAAAGCAGGACTGTCCCAACAAAACCAAGACAAAACGAACTGTGCTTAACGGACTGAGGAGGAGCTTTGGTTTGGAGTCTCTGTTTCCCCAGTCATGCGGAGCTCCTGCCCTCAAGCCTCACTGGCCTTCGAAGCCAAATGCTCTGGGGGCGCCCCCTCCCAATGCCAGACCCCCAGGCTGGAAGCCTGACGTGGGGCTCAGAACTCTCCCTCCTGTGGGAGATCTTCTGCAGTATATTTGCGCTCCAGGCTGTGGGTCGCCCACCAGGGGCATAAGGGATTTGATTATATTGCGAGTGTGCCCCTCCTACCATCTCATTGGGCTTCTTCCTAATGTCTTTGGATGTAGACTCTCTTTTTGGGTGAGTTCCAGGCTTTGTTCTGAATGGTGGCTGAGCAGTTGGTTGTGATTTTGCTGTGCTTGTGAGAGGAGGTGAGCTCAAGGCCCTTCGGGTCCACCTTCTCGGCTCCAAGTCTTGAAGTTTTCATCTGGATGGAGCCCTTGTGCATAGTAGGTACTTAGCAAATGATAACTATAATTTTTGTGTACCTGTATTCTCTAATAAATCATGAACCTCTGGGAGTGGAGAGACTAGGTTTTTCTTTTTCATTTTCTCCTTTTTTTTTTTTTTTTTGCTTTTTGGGGTGACTCCTGCAAGCATATGGAAGTTCCCAGGCTAGGGGTTGAATTGGAGCTGCAGCTGCCAGCCACAGCCATGCCAAATCCAAGCCTCATTTGCAACCTACACCACAGCTCATGGCAATGCCGGATCCTTAACCCACTGAGCGAGGCCAGGGGTTGAACCCGTGCTCTCATGCATACTAGTCAGATTTGTTACCACTGAGCCCCAACAGGAAGTCTGACTAGCTTTTAATTACTTTTCCGTCTCCCCAGAACCTTACTTACATGAAGCCTGGAAACCATGAGGTGCTTGCTGAACTGTCCAGCAAGTGACACCAGTTACCACCGCCACAGAAGGAGTCCCCCTGTACAGAGGACCGCAAAGAGCATGATGACGCATGGCACCAGGAACCGCAGTTCCAAGAGATCAACCATGGCTTGAGACTGCCACGCAAGATATGATTCCCACAGTCCCTGGCTGTACCAACACTCCACTCACACTGAGGAGAGACAGAACTGGATCAACTTCAACTGCGGGCATCAGTCCCTCCTGGCCGGCAGGTCCTGGCCCACAGGGAGATGGCCTATAGCCACCACTCTCCTGCTGCAAGCGACGGACACCTCGTCCTTCCCCTCCCGGAACAGAGAGAGCAGTGGCACTAAACAGACACCGTATGACAGACACGCTTAAGCAGAACAAAGGTACATTAAGTCTGAAATGGCAACAGATTCCCACACAGGTTTGAGGACTCTGTCTGTCGGGAAGGAAGCTAAGGTCCATTTTACGCGGCCAGATGGGAGGAGGGGGGTCAAAAGACCGCATGTACATATGAGACTGCTTTTCCCAACAATATTTAATGAATTCTTATTGACTGAATGAACCGGAGTCAGTATCAGTTCTCTTGTCTGAAGCCTACCCTCCCAACGAGGGCTTCTAGGGCTGTCTCTGAGGAAGGAGCTGGGAATGGAACGGTCAGGCAGCCCTGAGGGGCTCGAGGTCATCTAATTATGGACAGTTCAACTTAAATATTCAAACGTTCATCAAGGGCTAACTCTGTGCTAGGAACCAGACTCATGGTGACAGGGTACAGGCAAGGTAACCGGTGGTCATAGCGATGCTCTGACACACATAAACCCAGGACGCGGTGCTCCATCCAGACCCGGAGAGCAAGATCTAAATTCAAGAAGAATAGAACTGTAGAGCTAGGAAGGACTTCAGAAAAGAACAGGTTAACCTGTCATGACAATAATAAGAGCAGCCCACTATTTGTTGAAGACTTACTGTGTATCAGGCAGTGAGTTAAGACCTCTACCTGCCAGGAGTTCCTATTGTGGCTCAGCGGTAATGAACCTGTCTAGTATCCATGAGGACCTGGGATCAATCTCTGGCCTTGCTCAGTGGGTTAAGGATCCAGTGTTGCCATGAACTGTGGTGTAGGTTACAGATGTGGCTTGGATCCCGCGTTGCTGTGGCTGTGGTGTAGGCCTGCAGCTGTAGCTCCAATTCAATCCCTAGCCTAGGAACCTCCATATGGCACAGGTGCAGCCCTAAAACAAAAAAAATAAATAAAGAAAGAAAGAAAGAAAGAACGAACGAACGAACTCTACATGCCCTTAACCTCACAATAGTCCCTTGAAATAGGCGTAACTAGGTATTATCCTCATCTTACAGGCGAGGGGCCTGAGGCTCAGAAAGGTTAGGTACATTTCCCAAGGTCAAACAGCTAAATGGTGGCATAACTGAGTTTTATAACCTAGGCGTATCTGGCTCTCAAGTCTGGGCCCTTCTCGCCATGGAGTATTGCCTCCCTTCCCTTCAGATCAAAGCCCCCTGCTGACAACACTTCTAGGCTCTAGGTTCCAACACTTGTACCTCTGGGTTTTTATCAGTGCTCTAGGGACAGGCTTCAGGGATTCCTGGTCCATTTGTTCAACTCCAGTCAGTCTCTCTGATTTGTCGGTGTCAGGCTATTGCCCCATTTGAAGCGAGAGAAAGTCAGCCTTCTGCCAAGTCCTTCAGTGGTATGGAGTCAGTGGGGATCCTCAAAGGCAGCCAGCCTCTGCTCTCGGGCAGGGATCCCCTGAGCCTGTGGCCAGAGGCCCCACAACATCTCCGGGCTCATACCTTGTGGTTCATGTGCACGTACTGGGGGCGGGGCCTGGATCCGATTCCCTCCGCACCGACTCTTCAGGACAAGCCTCGACTGAGCCTCTGAGGATGGGATCTGCCGTCACTGGGCTCCTTTCCCTCAGCCAGAGAATCCAAAGTCATAGACAGCCCAGATGCCCTGATGGCCAACAGAGGAGCCCACTCAGAGAAGCAGAGGCTGACCATCCTTTCATCTCTGAAGGCTCTCCTTCCCTTTCCCGGGCCGGAAGTCAGAGGCTGGGAAATAGGACCACAAGGTGGAGCTGGGAGAACTCAGGGATCACCCTGTGTGGCTCCCTAAGAAATCAGCAGGCTCTCTGGGGCACTTCCCATAGAAAGTCCACACCTTGAACAACAGGGAGCCCTGAGCCCCAGAAGAGCCCGCCTGCATGACCTTTGCACTCCTCTCGGCACCTTAGTCTCTAGGTATCTTCAACTCATTCTGTCACATCTTTTCGTTAATGCTATTGTATCTGTGATGGGGAAGGAAAAAACAAAGAAAGTTCTGGAGTGACACACAGAGGAATCAGAACCCTCCTCTTCCACCCATTGGCAATGTGGCATCATTTCTGCTCCCCTCTGGACATCCATTTTCCTCAACTGTTGGATAAGGGCTAATGATGCTTGCTTGGATGGGTGGCCATGGGCACTGCATGAGGAAATGTATTGAAAATGGCTCTGGAAATGTAAAAATGGAGGAGCCATATAGAAAGTGTTCAAGAAATGTATAGTTGTAATGAAAAGTGAGTTAAGGCCTTCTCTAGTGATGGGTAATTGGACTGTTGAACAGTTATACAAGGGCCCAGATGAGTCCTCTCTTCAAAGGCAGCCAGTGGCTTTCTCTTAACACCCCCCCAGCATGCTAGTACCCCTTCTAACTTTGCGGAAACTATGGTTGAGGCTGCCTAACCTGCAACAACCGTCTCTAACAGTAATCTTCAGCCTGTCTAATTCAATGTTTTATTATTAAGTATATAATGGACTAAAATAGAATTTCTCAAATTTATTCAGTGTAAACACAGCTTTGCAAATTACCCACTTTGCCCCTTCCAGATGGTGGTGAGGAATGCTGGCCAAATGCAAGCATTTATCAGGGGCATTTATTTAGGTGCCAATTTGAGTTCAAAACCCTGCTCTCTTTACTTGTGTGCAAATAAATGGAAATGGACTTTGAGAATTTGAAAGCAAAATTTTAACACTGGCTGGTTTATAAACAATCAATAGCCAAACTCTTCTCAGTATTCACCATCTTTGCTAGCATTTCAGGATGTAAAATGAGGTTGATAAGTGCTTCATATAATGAGCCCCAAAGCCAATGCTTCCTGCACCAAGATGATGTGCAGTTGATTTAAGGGCTTTCATAAGGAGCTTGAAATACGTTGACATCTTCATCAATATGTGAAAGCAACTTTAAACCCGTGATAAAGTGCTATGCTTTGCTGTACTCCAATCCAAAAGATTTACCATGAAAATTAGGACCATTCCAGTTGAGTTTCTAGCTAAGCATAGCTGAATAACTCAAGGAACAATAGAAACCTAAAAGAGTGGTTCAGTTTCCTGATGACTAACAAACATCAAAGTTTTCTTTCTGAGGCAGAGGCATGCAATAAAGATATCGCAAGTTGCCAACAACTAGAAATACCAAAGCAGATCCAGCCCGAGCTGTGGCTGGTGCACATTTAGGGTCTCCCCTGCACAGCCAAGTTGGCTCTTTGGATGATGCCAACGTTCGTCCAGTGAATAAACATACAGTCCGGCCCCTCTTAAGTCAATAGAAAAATAGTATTTATTTATTTACTCAACAAATGTTTCTTGACCACCTACTGTGTACATTGAGATAGAAACTGGTAAAAGACCCTGCTCTCAGAGGGATTACATTTTTCTGGGAAAGACACCAAACAAATAAGCAAATTGATAATTAGATATGATGATAAAGGGCAAAAGAGAAAAAGCTGGGAGCTATAACAAGTAGTGGATTTGGGGGGAGCATAGTCCTTTCCATCTTTTTTATTACGCTTAATATGTTATATAAATATTTTCTCCAAGCATTTGGCTTGCCTACTCGTTAAAAGTATCTTCGAATAAACAGAAGTTCTTTATTCTCATGAAGTCCAACTGACCAAAATATTTGCTTATATATTTCTTTCTGTGTCTTGTCTACAAAAACCACTGCCTATCCTCAGACTGCTGATATTCACTTATGTTTCCTTCTAGAAGTTTTGCAATTTAAGCCTTATATTTATACCCATGATCCAGCTTGAATTACATTTTGTGTATTGTGTGAAGTAGAGGTTAAGAGTAATTTTTTTCTATATGGTTATTCAATTATTTCAGTACCATTTGTTGAAAAGACTTTATTTTTTCCAATTCAACTACTTTGGCACACTGTCAAAAATCAATTGAATTTAGAAGTTTGGGTTTTTTTGTTTTTTGTTTTTTTGCTTTTTAGGGCCGCACCCACGGCATGTGGAGGTTTCCAGGCTAGGGGTTGAATCAGAGCTACAGCTGCCGGCCTACACCACAGCCCAAGCAACACCAGATGGGAGCCACGTCTGTGACCTACACCATAGCTCATGACAATGCCAGATCCTTAACCCACTGAGCAAGGCCAGGGATTGAACCCGCAACCTCATCATTCCTAGTCAGATTTGTTTCCACTGTGCCACAATGGGAACTCCTAGAAGTTTAGGTTTAATTCTAGAATCCACACTCTGTTGTACTGATCTATTTTTCTCTCCATATGGCAATACCATACTGTCTTAATTAATGAAACTTCATAGTAATACATGAATTCTTATATATGAGTCTACTAAGTTTGTCTTTTGTTATCAAGATTTGTCTATTTATCATGTTGCAACAGAACAAAGGGTGGGGGAAAAATGTAATTGTAATGTATACATGTAAGAATAACCTGACCTCCTTGCTGTACAGTGGGAAAATAAAAAAAAAATATTAAAAAAAAAGATTTGTCTATTTATACCTCAACACAATAAATGCTGTATATAAAAAAAGCTATAGTTAATACCATAATCAATTGGGAAAATGTGAACACTTTCCATCTAAGATCCAGTACAAGGCAAGGGTGCCCCCATTCATCACTTCTATTGAAAATAGTACTGGAAGTCCTAGCCAGAGCAATTAGACAAGAAAAAGAAATAAAAGTAGCCAAACAGTAAAAAAACAAGTAAAATTATCTATGTTCAAAGAAAACCCTAAATACTCAACAAAAAAACTACTAGAACTAGAAAATGAAGTCAGTGAAACTGCAGGATACAAAACCAACAAACAAAAAACAGTGCATTTTTACATATAAACGATGAACTATCCAAAAATAAATTTAATAAAACAATCTCATTCACAATAGCAAGAAAAATAATAAAATACTTAGGTATAAACTTAAACAAAGATGAAAGACTTGTACACCAAAAATTATAAAATACAAGTGAAGGAAATTAAAGGAAACACAGATAAATGGAAAGACATACTGTGTGCATACCAACCAAAGCAATCTATGAATTCAGTGCAAACCCTATCAAAATCCCAATAGCATTCTTATGAGAAAAAAATTCTAAAATTCATATGGAACAGCAAAAGACTTCAAATAGCCAAAGCAATCTTGATCAAGCATAACGTAGCTGGAAGCATCACAATTCTGGATTTCAAAATATATTACAAAGGGTGTAAATGGTCCAACCACTATGGAAAACAGTATGGAGGTTCCTCAGAAAATTAAATATAGAACTACTGTATGATCCAGCAATCCCACTCCTGGGCATATATCTGGACAAAACTGTAACTCAAAAAGATACGTATACCCCTATAATTCACAAAGATGCATTCATCTCTATGTCCATAGCAGCACTATTCACAATAGCCAAGACATGAAAACAACCTAAATGTCCATCGACAGATGAATGGATTAAGAAGATGTGGTACATATATACAATGGAATACTACTCAGCCATAAAAAGAATGAAATAGTGCCATTTGTAGCAACATGGATGCAATTAGACATTATCATACTAAGTAAGTCAGAAAGAGAAGGATAAATACCATATGATATCATTTATATGTAGAATCTAAAATATGATACAAGTGAACCTATCTATAAAAGCAGACTCTCAGACATAGAGAACAGACTTGTGGTTACCAAGGGGGAGAAGGGAGGAAGGGGGATGAACTGGGAGTTTGGAGTTAATAGATGCAGACAATTGCATTTAGAATGGATAGACAATAATGTCCTACTGTACAGCACAGGGAACTATATGCAAACACCCAAGGCAGACCATGATGGAAAATAATATTTAAAAAAGAATATATATATACATACATACATATATAGATGTATACATATATAGATATGTGTGTGTATATGTATATATATATATATATAAACAAAGGGACAGTGATCATAATAGTATGATACCTGCACACTAAACAGACACATAGACCAATGGAACAGAATAGAGAGCCCAGAAATAAATCCACACTTTTATAGTCAACTGATCTTCAACAAGGATGCTAAGAACACAAAGTGGTGAAAGAAATGATTTTCGTAAAACTGGATACTGATCTGCAGAAGAATAACATTGGATCCATATTTCACGCCATATACAAAAATCAACTCATAACGAATTAAGGACTTAAACATAAGAGCTGAAACTGTAAAACCTTCCTCACATTGATCCAGGCAATGATTTTTTTTAAAATATCACCTGAAAATACAGGCAAGAAAAGCGTAAATAGACAAGTGGGATTATATCAAACTAAAAAGGAAACATTCAACAGAGTGAAGAGACAACCTACATAATGAGAAAAATGTTTGAAAACCATGTACCAAGCAAAAAAAGGGCTTAATATCCAAAATATATAAGCAACTGATAAAACTCCAGAGCAAAAAACCAAACAACCTCATTTCAAAGTGGGCAAGGGACCTGAACAGACATTTTTCAAAAGAAGACACTGAAATGGGTAACAGGCACCTGAAAAGATGCACCACATCGTTAAACATGAGGGAAACGCAAATCAAAACCACAATGAGATATCACCTCACGCTTGTTAGAATGACTATCATCAAAAAGACAACAAATCCTGGGCACTGTTCATAAGACTGTAAAGGGCACAGTCATTATGAAAGCAGAATGGAGGTTCTTCAAAAAATTAAAAATAAAAGCACCACATGATCCAGCAATCCCACTTCTGGATCTATAGCCAAAGGAATTAAATTTTATATCTCAAAGAGATAGCTGCATTTCTTTTTCATTGCAGTATTATTCACAATAGCCAAGATATGGAAACAACCTAACTGATCATTGACAGAAGACTAGAGAATGAAAACGTGGTATGGAGATACTATGGAATACGATTTAGCCTTAAAAAAAGAAGGAAGCCCTCCCATTTCCAATACTGATGAACCTAGATTATACTATGATAAGTGAAACAAGCCAGGTACATAACAAATATTGCATGGTCTCGCTTATATGTGGAATCTAAAATAGTGAAATTGATAGAAGCAGAGAGTAAAATGAGGGGTGCCAGCAGTGGGGAGGGGTGGGGAAATGGGTTCAAAGTTTCAGGTACACAAGATGCATAGATTATGGAGAGGCAATGCACAGCAATGTGAATATAAGTCAACAATACTGCACTGTACACTGAAATTTGCTAACAAGGAAGATTTTAGGTATTACCACTAAAGAAAAGACAGAAAAGAAAGGAAGGAAGAAAGAAAAGGGTAACTGTGTGAGGTAATACGTTAATTAGCTTGATTTTGGCTATTATTTCACAATATAGGATATATATCAAAATACAAAGTCATACACCTTAACTACATACAATTTTTCTCAATCATACCTCAATAAAGATGGGGAAATTTTTAGAAACCGTTTGTCAATTTTTACAAAAGCACTTCCCAGGATTCTTGTCTTATTATACGAATCTAGCAATTAATTTGGGGAGAATGAACAGCTTAATAATATATAGTCTTTAAAAAAATTTTTTATTTTATAAGAGTTCCTGATGCAGCTCAGTGGTAACAAACCCACTTATCCATGAGGATGCGGGTTTGATCCCTGGCCTTGCTCAGTGGGTTAAGGATCCAGCATTGCTGTGAGCTGCGGTGCAGGTCACAGCTAGCCTGGGAACCTCCATGTGCCGCGAGTGCAGCCCTAAAAGCAAAAACAAATAAATAAATAAAATTATTTCATAGCCACACCCATGGCATATGAAGTTCCCAGGCTAGGGGTTGAATCTGATTCACAGTTGCAACAACCCCGCTGTGCCAGGCCAGGGATCAAACCCACTCCTCCACAGCGACCCAACGCCTGCCATCTGATACTTAACCCACTGTGCCACAGCGGGAACTCCATATTTAGTCTTTATCCAACAATTTTTGTGCTTTTCAACATAGAGATCATGTATGTCTGTCATTTTCCCCCTAAATTGTTATGTTTTTGATGCTACCATGAATAGAACTGTTTGCTTAGTTTTTTTCCTAATGTTTTGGTCCACTATAAATACATACTTCTCTTTTTATAAATTCAGTCATGTCAGCTTGATAGATTCACTTATTAGTATGAATAATTATTTTGTAGATTCCTTGGAATTTTCTACATAAACAATCATGTTTTACGCAAATACAGATGCCTTAAAATTTTCCTTTCTAATCGTTATACCTTTATTTTTACCCTCTTGCATCTGCTAGCTTTTTCATGTGAAGGAAGTTTCTGCTGAAGTGGTGTTGTTGTTATTGACATGAACAGGTGTTGGACTGTGTCCAAATCTTACTCGATTGAAATGGTCATACTTTCCCCCTTTTCCCTTTATTCTTCTAATATACTGCTGGTTTCAACTTAATATTTTGTTAAGGATTTTTGCATCTATACACACAAAGCACATGGGTTGGTAGTTCCCTTCAATTATCTTGCAAGATTTTGGTATCAAGATTTTGCTGCTTCATAGAAAAATGGATGAAGTATATACCTCCTCTTCCATTTTCCAAACAGGTGTGTGTATGACAAGTGACATTTCTTCTTTAAATATTTTATTCACTTCACCAGCAGCAGCATCCAACTCGTTACTCAAACTCAAAAGTTATCCGAGATCCTTCACTGCCAGCGCAAAGTGATGCCTCCCAGCCCTCAGGTTCTGCCAAAGGCCTAGAGTATTTGTTTTAAAAGCTGCTCCAGCTGTTCTAAACAGCTGCTTGTCAACTCCTTCCTAAGACATAAAGCAGGATGTAACAATAAAAATAAGGGGATAAGCAGATCTGTTTTATGATGAAAATGTTGCTGTGGAGTAGTGATTTTTCAGAGATCTTCCACCAGGGTCAAAAAACATTTTCAAAATCACATTGGCCCAAGGTAACCTAAGTATGACCCATGACCTTTGCTGTTTATGCAGATCCTTTTGTTTGTGCAGTCTTGCCTCTGGATGTGGCTGAGGCTTACATTTAGCTCAAAAGGTCTCAGAGGATTTATACGTCAATTAATTGTACTGTAGACTTGTTCCCTAGCTGTTCCTCATTTAGTAAGAATGGATCAGCCTTTTCAGGAGTTCTGATGTGCCCAGAATCAGGCCCAGCTGATTGATTATGATCTGCTCACCCGCTCCTTCCTCTCTTCCCCGCGGGTGGACCGTAGGAAATATTAGACACCAACTATTGCCAACATTGTTGATATTTGCAAGTGAGCCTTAGGAGGATAACAACTTTTAAATTATACACGCCAGTGTTTATGAACAGACTTAAATGTGATCAGTGATCAGAATGATCAGGACAAATGGCAGAACACCAGCACAAAGAACTCATTTCTCCCATACAGCTAGACATCAAAGTATAGTGCCTTCAGGAATCTTTTTTTTTTTTTCTTCAACTACCATGAAGCTGATATTACAACTCATCCCATTCCCCTGTGATAGCTTCCTCTGCAAATGGCTCTGGGCTGGAGTTTGGGAGTTCAGGAGTATCAGAGCAATGGCAATCGTTTTTCAATGAAAGCTTCTTCCTCCAAAAAAACTAATACGTTTGGGAGTTCCCATCGTGGCACAGTGGAAATGAATCCGACTAGGAACCATGAGGTTGCGGGTTTGATCCCTGGCCTCGCTCAGTGGGTTAAGGATCTGGCGTTATCGTGAGCTGTGGTGTTGGTCACATACGCAGCTCGGATCCGGCGTGGCTGTGGCTGTGGCTGTGGTGTAGACCGGCTGCTGCAGCTCCAATTCAACCCCTAGCCTGGGAACTTCCATATGCCGCGGGTACAGCCCTAAAAAGACAAAAAGAAAAAAGAAAAAAAAAAAACACCAAAAAACAAAAACTAACAAGTTTGTCTGCCCTCTGTGAGATTTCCCCCAGATTCTCTGTAATAATTATGACAGCACTGAATATAAAAAGTCCTATTTTAGGAATTCCTGTCCTGGCTCAGCAGTTAATGAATCTGACTAGCATCCATGAGGACGCAGGTTCCATCCCTGGCCTCGCTCAGTGGGTTAAGGATCTGGCACTGAGCTGTGGTGTAGGTCACAGACGCAGCTTGGATACTGCATTGCTGCGGCTGTGGTGTGGGCAAGTAGCTTCAGCTCCAACTCAACCCCTAGCCTAGGAACCTCCATATGCTGAAAGTGCAGCCCTAAGGAGCAAAAAAAAAAAAAAAAAAAAAAAAAAAAAAAAATCCTATTTAAAACACCAATTTTTATATTTTATATAAGATATTTTAGTGTCTAGGTATTTTTAGTATAAATTAACACAAGCAATATGGGCATGTAATTAAAAGAAAATTAAAGTACCACAAAGGGCCTATTTTGAAAAGAGGGTCTCCTCCCATGCTAGACTTTCCAATGGCCACTATTTCAACAATTTCCTATGTCTCTTTTCAGGAAGTTTTGACATTGATACGCAACTGTGTATATACATGCATCCTTTTAAATCCTAAATGGGAACACACTGCAGAATCCATCCTACACCTTGTTTCTTTTCACTGACTAACACCCCCGGCAAGACCTCCATTATCACCCAAGTCCATCTTCCTCAGCTCTTCTCCAGACTTTTGCGTTAATGTTTAACTGAAATTCTTATTGAGATAACTGAAGAGTCCATGCAGTTGTAAGAAACACAAAGAGATTGCTTGTTCATTTTGCCCAGTTTACCCAAATAGCAACATTTCACAAAACTAGTATAATAGCACAACCAGACCCTGACATGAATATAATCCACCAGTCTTACTCTGATTTCCCTGGTTTTAATGGTTCCCTTTGTGGGTGTGCCATATTTAGTGCCAGACCTGTTTTTCCTCCTGGGTAGGTTTGTGTATCCATCACTAAAGTCAAAATACTGAAGTTGCGTGTTTTAATAGTTTATTACTTTTCACTACTGAGTAGTATTCCATGGTATAGATAGGCCACCATTTCTTTAACATTCACTTGTTGAAGGACACCTGAGCTGTTCCTAGTTTTTGTCTGTTAAGAATAAAGATGCTATGAACATGTGTGTACAGGTTTTTGTGTGAACATCAATTTCTATTTCTCTGAAATAAATGACCATGGGTGCCCTTGGTGGGTTATATGATAATCGCCATGTTTAGTTTTGAAAGACTCTGTATAACTAGTTTCCAAACTGGCTGTACCATTTTGCTTGCAAAAGTGATTCAGTTTCTCAGAATCCTGCCATCATTTGGTGTTGTCACTGTTGTTTATTTTAGCCATTCTGATAGATGTGCAATATCGTTTCCTTTTGGTATTAATTTGTATTTCCCTGATGGCTAATGATGTTGGACCTCTTTTCATGTGCTTATTTGCCATTTGTATATCTACTTTAGTGAAATGTCTCAATCTTTTTTTTTTTTCTTTTTAGGGCCATATCTGTGGCCCCCAGGCTAGGGGTCTATTCGGAGCTGTAGCCGCCGGCCTACACCACAGCCACAGCAGCACCAGAACCGAGCCACGTCTGCGACCTACACCACAGCTCATGGCAACACCGGATCCTTAACCCACTGAGCGAGGCCAGGGATCGAACCTCTTGTTCCTAGTCGGATTCGTTTCCTCCGCGCCATGACGGGAACTCCTCTCCTATGTTTTTTCTAAAGCTTTTGTGGTTTTATGTTTTCCATTCTTAAAGGTAACGCGATCCATTTTGTGTTAATTTTTGTAAAAAGTATGAGGTTGAAGAAACAGACTCATAGACATAGAAAACAGACTTGTGGTTGCCAAGGGGAAGGAGAGAGAGATGGAGTGAAGGGTTGGGGTTAGCAGATGTAAGCTATTATATATAGCATGGAAAACCAACGAGGTCCTGCTGTATAACACAGGGAACTTATTCAATATCCTGCAATAAACCATAAGGGAAAAGAATATTTAAAAAGAACATATATATGTATAACTGAATCATTCTATTATATAGCAGAAATTAATACAACATTGTAAATCAACTGTACTTCAATTTTAAAAAGTACGAGGTTTAGGTAAAGCTTTCGGTTGTCATTGCTTTTTGCCTGTGGATGTCCAGCTCCTCCAGCACTACTTGTTGAGAAGGCTATCCCTCCATCAAACTCTCCTCGTACATTTGTTAAAAGCAACTGAGCATGTTTGTGTCTCGTTCTGGATTCTTTCTTCCATTGGCCAATGTGTCTGTCCCTCCACCGATACTACGCTGTCTTGATTACTGTAGCCAGAGTCAGCCTGATTATCAGGTGGAGTGATTCCTTCCACTTTACTCTTTGCCGCTATTGTTTTATCTGTCCTACAGCCTTTTCCTCTCCGTATGCTTGGGGGGAAGAGTACATTCTGTTGTTGTTGGATGGAATCTTCTATAGATGTCAACTCGATCCTGGTGGTTGATAGCACTGATCAAATCTTTTATATCTTTGTTGATTTTCTGTGTTGGTAGTTCTATCTGCTGCTGAGAGAGGAGGCTTTCAAGCCCCCAACTATAACTATGGATTTGCCTATTTCTATTTTCAGCTCCATTACTTTTTGCTCTACGTATTTTGAGACTCTGATTTTGGGTATGCACACTTTTGGAACTATAGTGTTTTCCTGAGTTCTACTACATAATGTCCCTCTTTGTAGTGATTTTTAAAATCAGATATTCCAATATCTTTAAAACCAGATATTCCTATAGCCACACCTGGTTTTAAAAGTGTTATTTGCGTAGTTCCCATCGTGGCTCAGTGGTTAACGAATCCGACTAGGAACCATGAAGTTGCGGGTTCAATCCCTGGCCTTGCTCAGTGGGTTAAGGATCCAGCGTTGCTGTGAGCTGTGGTGTGGGTCGCAAACAAAGCTTGGATCCTGCGTTGCTGTGGCTCTGGCGTAGCCCAGCAGCTACAGCTCCAATTCACCCCCTAGCCAGAGAACCTCCATGTGCTGTGGGAGCAGCCCAAGAAATGGCAAAAAAAAAAAAAAAAAAAAAGATAAAAGTGTTATTTGCAACTTACATCCTTTTCCATCTTTTCACCATCTTTCCATTTTCAACTTATTTATGCCATTGAATTTCCATTGAAAAGTAGTGCTGATGAGGAAATTTAAGCCCCTCAGTGCTTACATTAGAAATAAGCACAGGTGTCAAATCCATAACCTAAGTTCCTACCTCAAGAAATTAGGAAAAGGTGGAGTTTTTGTAAAGAGTGTATATTTGTATCATATTTTTTTAATTTACTGGTCTAATCTTTGTCTCTTAATTATTGTATTTACACCCTTTAAATTTCATGCAATGTGAATATAGTAGCACTCAAATTTGTTGTTTTATTCTTTGTTTTCTTTATTTAATCCCTCCGGTTCCCATTCCTCTGTTCCTCTTTTCTTGCTTTCTTGTGAGATGCTTAGACATTTTTTTTTTTTTTTTTTTTTTTTTACCATCTCACGTGGTTCATTAGTTTCCATAGTGGCTGGTTGGTGTATTACAATGGAAGTATATGCCTTATAACCACTTACTGCTCTCACCTTCTTTCCACTTAAAGTGTAGACACCTCCCTTCTGTTTAGGTCTCTTTACGCTCCCCACGTGCAACTATCATTGTTTGGAGTATTAGATGGTGCTATAATATTTAATTATTAACAAGGATTTATGAAACTCCTGAGCAAATGGATAGTTTCTTCTGTGTACCCACACTTCTGCTCTCTCCATTGTTCCTTCTTCATTCCTGATGCGTCACATTTCATGCTTTTATCATTACCTTCCTGTTTGAAGAATTTCCTTTAGCCAATATTTACTGGTATGTCTGCTAGTCAAAAATTCTTTCAGTTTTCTTTGGCCTGAAAATGCTTTCATTTTCTCTTCACTCCTGAAGGATCGTTTCACATGACACAGGATTTGCTGTTGACAATCCTTTTCTTTCAGCGTTTGAAAAATGTTGTGTCACGTCCAGCCTCTGTGGTTTCAGATGAGAAAGACATTTTAGAATCAGTAGGCCTCTATAAATAATACGCCATTTTTCTCAGGTTGCTTTCGAGATTTTTTTCCCTTTGTCTTTATTTTTCAAGAGTTTAATCATGATGGGCCTTAGCATCTTTCTTTGCTTTTCCTATTGATGATGCACACAGCTTCTTGGGTCTGCAGCTTTGTGGGTTTTTTTGCCAAATTAGAACTTTTTAGTCATTGCTTCTTCAAGTCCTCTTTCGGCCTATTTCCTATCCTTTCGAGGCACTGATTATACAGATATTGGAATATTATATTATCCCACAGGTCCCTTAGGCTCTGTTTCTTTTCAGTCCATTTTCCCTTTGTTGCTCAAAATTGGTGGCTTCCATGATTTTGTCCCCAAGTTTATGTCCTCTGTCATCTCCAATCTACTATTAAGCCCATTCAGCGAGTTATTTATTTCAGCTGTTCTATTTTTCCGTTCTATAATTTCCATGTGGTTCTTTTTTATGATTTCTACTTTTTGCTGAGATTTTCTATTTTTTCATTTGTTTCAAGAGAACTTGTAATTGATTGCCGAAGCATTTTTGTGGTGGCTGCTTTGAAATCCTTGTCAGATAATTCCAACATCTGATTCATCTCAGTGTTGGCATCAGTTGATTGTTTTTCCTCATTCGAGTTGTGATTTTCTGGTTCTTGTTGTGATGGGTGGTTTTCAAGTGTATCTTGGACATTTTGTTCATTATGTTAGGACTCTGAGCATTTTGTAATTCTTTTATGTCAGCAGGCATTCACACTGTTTTAGTTTAGCATGCAGGTCTTGACCTAATTTTGTAGGCTGTGGTTCCAATGGCAGTTTGTTTTCGGAGACTTTGGAGGGTTATTTTGGTCTGCTTCATTTATGTGGTGCCACTGGGGCTTCCTGTGTTTTCTGTGGCTGATGACCGGGGGTGGGGGGCAGGTATCATGAGGTCAGACTGCAAGGGGTTCCCCGTGGTGGGAGAGAAGGGAGTGTTGAGATCCCCTTATTGATGTCTCCAGCTGCTCTGGTGTCTCTGGGTGATAGCGACCAGGGTTCTTGGCCTTTCCAATCAATAGAACTTGATAAGAGGCCAGACAGGAAATCCAGACAAGGCTTTACTCAGGGCCCCTGCTAGAGCAGGAGGCAGTAAAAACAAGTAACAGGTTCCTTTGCTGGTTCCTTTTACGGGCTGGGCTGGGCGGCACCCAGGGGTCAGGCTGGACGGGTGACTCAGGCGGTGTGGCCACCCCTTTGGTGTTGTGCATGCGCACTACCCTGCTTTGGCTCCCAACAGCCCATTTTTGCCCTTGGCTCTTCAAAAGTGGCAGTTGGGTTTTTGGTCTTTTTTATCGTGTCCATAAGTTGCCCCAACTGCTCATGCGCACAATTATTGTTTGTCCCTTATAGTTGATTTGTATTTTGTTGCTCCAAGAGGTGTTTGCCTGGGTGCAAGCGCTTTAGCAAAGGGTCCCTGGTCCCAGCCTATCTCATGGGTAGGGGGTAGGGACACGTTAACTATGAAGATAAAGAGGTTTCCAAGATCTGCTTATTTGCCATTGACTAGATTTCGATGTCCAGTTCCTCTCGCCTGCCCCGGTGTCTCTCATCAGGGGAGAAGGATCTGTGGTGGATTAAGACAAAGGCTGCCCAGACCAGGCCTCTGTCAGCCTTTATAAAACGGGTTATTTTAGTTTTAACACTTCTAGTAAGGTATAATTTATCTAATACAAAATTCATCTATTGTAAGCATAAAAAACGACTTTTTATAAAGTTAGAGTGATGCGACCAGAACCACAATTTAGTTTCAGGACATCTCCCTCCCCCCACACAGTTGCTCGTGTGTGTGTACAGTGAACCCATTGTATGGTTACAACGAATCCATGCCCTTGCCCTCAGTAACCACTGATTTAGTTCAGGTCTCTCTAAATATGCTATTTAATGGCATTTAATAAAGGGAATCATGGAAAATGCAGGGGTTTTTGGTGCCTGGCTTCTTCCACTTACCACAGTGTCTTTCAGGTTCAGCTACGCTACTGCATATACCAACTGTTCATTCCTTTGAATTGCGAATTATACTCCATCGGGTAGATAGGCCACATGTTATGTACTATGCACGTACTGATGATCGTTCGGATGATTTTCAGTTTTGGACATTATGAATGACGTTAGTATGAACATCGGGCCGCATATGTTTGTGTGGGCACATGTTTTCATTTATCTTTGGCAGAGTTCTAGGAGTGAAATTGCTGGGTCACACGTTAAGAAACTGATGCGCTGATTCAAAAGTGACTGTACCACTTTTCCAGCCTCACCCCCAATGGATGAAGACTCCAGTTGTTCTTGTTTGATGAGTTATTTTTGTCATACCATATTTTAATCATTTAAACATCATTTCTTTTAGCTCTTTGAACATATTTATAACAGTGGCTTTGAAGTCTTTTGTGCTAAATCCAACATCTTAGCCAACTCAGAGGCAGCCTCTTGTGACTGCTTTTTTCCTGAGTACAGGTCACACCTTGCCATTTCTTTGAATATTTCATAATTTTTGGTTGAAAACTGGATATTCACCACAAAACTGTAGGAACTCGAGAAAGATTCCTTGGAGGCTGCTGGTGGTGGTTGTGTTCATTCCTTACGTAGTTAATGGCCTTTCTATACTCATTGGGTAAAGTCTGTCGACCCTAAAGCATGTGACCACTAATGTCTTTGCTCAGATTTTTAAAATATTCTATGTTTTTAAGTTTTAAGCCTGTCTCTTAGGGGTTACCCTGTGTCAGCAGATCTTCGTGAGCAGCCAATGACTGATTAGAGGTTGTGCTCAAACACCTTGCATCGGTAAGTCTACCACATTTTGCTGATGGATCTCTGAGTGGGCTGGAGGTTCCAGTCCCAGTTCTCAGGTGGTTTGCAAGTATGTCTCAGCTTCTACTTTCCACCAGGCCCCCTCATGTCTCTTTCGTCCTGTGCAAGGCCTCACATTTGACCAAGAACTTCAGGACAGCAAGGACTCTCTTGGTATTCATGCAGCTTTGAGCATGCGCATGGCCTTCTGGACTGCTGGCAACATGTGCGAGCTGATCAGGGCCCATCGTTGTCTCGTTTCCTGGATTTTTCCGGTTAAGTTTAAGGCCAGTCTGTCAGTCCAGCGGGCAGGCTGTGATGGTGTCACCGAGATCACCTCTGTTTCCTATAAGTCCCTGGCGCACAGAGCTGTCTCTGCTGCCCTCCTAAACCAGTTCAGCCATGTCCAGCAGCAGTGCTGTTGCCTTCCCAGCTTGTCATGGATGGAGGGGAGACAGGAGCAGCCCCAGACTAAAAACCATCCAATTCCTACTGTTTTGACCTGAGGTTCAATGGTTTCTCTTAAATAAACACTTCTCCATTTATTATGTGCCCTCTGTCAATTCCAAGGTCCAGAGGCAGGTGTCTTGTCTATAATTGCTTTCAGGGAAGAGTGCCGTGCTCCTTCAGCCATCACCTGCTATAGTCTTCAGTGCTTCTCTCTGCCTCCCTTCCTGAGCGGCTACATTTCAATCTGTAGGAAACAGCCAGATCCTATCCCTTCCCTACTTACAACACAGCACTGGTTTCCCATGACACTAAAATTAACATCCAAACTCCTTACTGCGGCTTACAGGGTCCTGTGTGACCTGGTCCCTGCCAGCCCCTCACATCTCCCACCACCTGCTCCCTGCTGTCCCCAAGCCACCCACCACGCCTGAGCCCCAGTTCCCTTCTTCCCCTCCGGGCAACGCACCTGCGCCCCCCTTCTGTGTGCTTTGTCCTTGCTGTCCCCCGCCTAAAACGCACAATGACTGCCGCCTTCTTCTCAGTGAGATCTCACCTCCTCGGAGAGGGCTTCTCAGGCCAGCCCTGCTGAACACCCCCTCCGAGGCCAGAGCTCCACGTCATTTTGTCCAGTGCACTGACTGCAGGCAGAGAGGACAGCACTGACGCTGGTTTATGGCCAGTGCCGAACCTCCCTGCTACAAGCTCCGTGAGGCCGGGGTATTTGTGTTCCCGAGCAGCCAGAACAGTGGCTGGCATGCCGCAGGTTCCCGGTGGGCATTTTTAATATATAAATAAAGAAAAATATACTGGCCATCCTTCCATATTTTTAGCATTTTTGTAATGGCTGCATATTTTCCCACTGTAAAATGTACTATCAGTCATTACAATAAGAACTCGGTGTCACACGAGAATGCTGCCAATGGACCTTGGAATCAGGCAGACTTGGGTTCAAACCCTGGATTAACTCCTTACTACCTATGTAATTTCAGACCAGTTCTTAGTGTCTCTGTGTCTAACCCAGTTTCTTATCTGAAATGCTAGCATCAGCCTCACAGAATTGGAGTGGGTATTAAGTAGCAAGATGTAGGGGCTTAGGATAGTGCCACACACCCAGGAATTGGACGTGAAATTGCTTTATTTTGCTTTTGCCTGACGTGGCAAAGTCCCTCCCTGGCTTGCCCCTGCCTGGCGATGCTGCGCAATAAGGACATAACGCAGCCCAGAGAGACTCACTGAACCTCCCCTTCGTTTTCATGGGATGGTCGCTTTGCACAGACCTGGGGGGAATCTGGGGCCCCTGAGCCCTGTGTGTGAGCAGTGGCACCTGCCAGGTGGAGAGGAGGCAGCTGAGGATGTCCCCAAGCATGTCCACTGAATAATCGGTGAAACGGACACTGAAATCTGCCTTCTGCTCCTCCTGCCACAACCAGAGGACTGGCTAATCCTCAGGACCCCAGGAAACTGTGAGATAAGAAGCAGAGGAACTGGTTTGGTAGAAAACTGTCTGTATATAACGTCAACCACATTCCAGCCACCAGGGCCACTTGTGCCTCTGGTGTTTGGAACCCTGGTCTTCAATCAGGAACAATGTGAAGTGACAGTGCACAAGCTCACTTATCAGGAAGAAAAGAAGCATGGTCTCTGGACTCTGAAAATGTATATTCTTGGATTTTGCCCGCGTTCAAAACTTTATTGAAAGACGGACACCAAAATAGATCACTGCTGTATACCTTGCAAAATCAAAGATAATTACATTCTCTTGATAGAGTAACTAGAATTATTGAACTGATGAGGCTTTCTGCAACATCGCCCAAATTTGGGAAGTCATGGGGATCATTAGCATTGCTTTCTTCTAAATGATCACGCTTCTGTGAGCCTGGCCTTTCCTCCTGTTGGATGGCACAACTCTGTTGAAGAACCTACACAAAGAACCACCTGTCCAGGACTTCCCGTCGTGGCGCACTGGTGAACGAATCCGACTAGGAACCATGAGGTTGTGGGTTTGATCCCTGGCTTCGCTCAGTGGGTTAAAGATTCGGTGTTGCCGTGAGCTGTGGTGTAGGTTGCAGATGCGGCTTGGATCCTGCGTTGCTGTGGCTCTGGTGTAGGCTGGCAGCTATAGCTCCGATTCTAGTCTGGGAACCTCCATAGGCTGTGGGTGTGGCCATAAAAGGACAAAAGACAAAATACAAAAAAAAAAAAAAAAAAAAAAAAAGAACCACCCATCTGAGCATGGTTGAAAATCATGGCAATCTTGTAGTAACCTGGGCATTTCACATCCATAAAACAAGAGTTTGGACTTTGAACTAGGCATTTCTTTTTGTGTTTTTTCTTTTCCTCTTCCAAGGATGAATGTAGTAAATCTTTAGCCAAAGGCATGCTGATTCTTTCACAATTGCAGTCCATTCATATCTCTTGCTTATATTCTCAATGTATATTTCTGTCCAGATGGGAGGAGGGATGTAAGGGATACGGACAAAGAAATATTTGATAGAGATCTTATGTTGCAGAAAACTGACGCTGCTGGAAATGAAATTTTATACCTTAGATATTTCTTAATCAGAGTCTTATAAAAAAAAGAAAAAAAGAGGGTTTTTTGTTTTGTTTTTTAATGGCCACGTCAGCAGCATACAGAAGTTCCCAGGCTAGAAGTCAAATCGAAGCTGCAGCTGCCAGCCTACACCACAGCCACAGCAACAACGTGGGATCCAAGCCGCATCTGTCACCTACACCACAGCTTGCAGCAACGCTGGAGCCTTAACCTGCTGAGGAGGCCGGGGATCGAACCCACATCCTTATGGATACTACGTCAGGTTCTTAACCTGCTGAGCCATGACAGGAACTCTAAGAAGCCTATTCTATTTGCGGTAATGCTGTTGGCAGCAGGTGAACTCAGATAACAAAATCTAAATACAGGTGGCTTCCTGTCACGTAACCCAGATGTGGTAGGGTCTTTCCTTTCTGCCACGAAAGCATCCTTGCCAACCTAGGGCAGCACAGGGGACTCAGTTTGATTATCTCTTGCACCTGGAGGCTCCTTTGTGATGTCTCCTGCCAGGGACCAGTAGAAGGTCCCCTAATAATCCCATTGTCAGGGGGATGCCTTTCCAGCACCCTCTCATTCTGAGCAATATCAATCAAACTGTACCTTTCGCAAACCTCCGACTTCCCTCCAACCTCAGCACAGCACACACTGGATGACAAGGGGAGAATACGCCATTCTTTACTGAAGAGGGAGAGAAAGCGAGAGTACATGGAACTTGCAGGCTTTTTAACCTAATCGCAGAAGTGACCTCCCGTCGCTTTTGCCATATTCTGTTCATCGGAAGTGAGTCACTAGGTCCAGCGCACACTTAAGTAGAGAAGATGCCACGGAAGTGGGAAGATGAACTAGGATGGAGGGAATCCTTGGGAGCCATTTTTGAGACTGTCCTCTACATCTGATAGGCAACGAAGGGGCTACTGAAACCCAGTGAGAGAAGGATGATCTTTTCAATACATGATGCTGGGTCAGGTGCATATCCATACAGAAAATTAACCATGGAGTTCCCGTCGTGGCGCAGCAGAAACGAATCTGACTAGGAATCATGAGGTTGCAGGTTTGATCCCTGGCCTCGCTCGGTGGGTTAAGGATACGGCATTGCTGTGAGCTGGGGTGTAGGTCGCAGATGTAGCTCGGATCTGGCATTGCTGTGTCTCTGGCGTAGGCTGGCAGCTATAGCTCCGATTAGACCCCTAGCCTGGGAACCTCCATATGCCACAGGTGCGGCCCCACCCCCAAAAAAGAAAATTAACCACGACCCTCAAATTGTATACAAAAATTAACCTGAGATAGGCGGTAGACCTAAATGTAAAAGGCAAAACAATCAAACTTCTAAAATAAAGTCTCAGAAAATGCCTCCATGACCTTGAGTTAGACAACAATTTCTTAAACAGAGCATCAAGAGTACTACCAACAGATGAAAAGATGGATAAAGTGGCCTTCATTACAATTATGAACTTATTAATGAGTTTAATTAAAATATTAAAAAATAATGTATTACCTTAATTTGCACTAGCCGCTAAAATAAACAATGCAACAACGGTTCATTTCTCACTCACATGATAATTGAATGTGGATTAATTCACTGCTATGCACCAACTCAAGGACTCAGAGCGCTTCCATCTGGTGGCTTCGAGGTCACCCTAGTATTATCCAAACAGCAAACAGGGGAAAGAGGGTTTGGAAAAGGCAAACTGAATACTTACCCATGTGTGTGCAGAAGTGACTCATGCCACTGCCACTCACACTCCATGCACGAGAACCAGTCCATGGCCAGTCCAAGGGCAAAGGGATGCCAGGAAGTGTAGACTAGCTCAGGGCGATCCACGAGCGCTAGTGCACTCCACCAAGATGGGGACGTGGGAAGCAAACTATTGATCCCATTGGACCCTGTTATTCAGTGGGGAGAATTTTGAAATGGCCATGTGAACAGAAATGTGAAGGCAAAAATGAACCACCGTCTGAATCAAAACATTTAGATACTCAGTGCATCTCCTTCTCCGCTTGATGTATAAAGATCCGTTTCCTGCCATCCTGCTACTGAGACCACGCGAAGGAGCGACACTGGACAGAGCCGAAAGATCCTGGCAAAAAAACCTGATGAATCAATGCTGAAGAGGAGAGGCAGGAGCAAGAAGGATCAGAGTCAGCAGTGCAGGCTGGGTTAGGGGAAGGTTTCAGAGACACTGAGAGAGAAAAATGAGAGGGGTTTGGGTCTTCTGCACTGCGGGTCAACTATTGAAAGACAAAGAATGGAGGAAGATGTTTTAGAAAGAACTTGAGCAACGTGCGACATACATAAGATAGGAAGGGGGACCTTTGGTGCTTTCTGAGACAACATCTATAATGCTAATTATACTGGTTTTTTTTTTAAATCTTTTTCTTGAATTCAGAATACTGTTCGAATGTGACCCTGGGACCAGACTGGGTCTTAAGGTAGATGAGCTTCATAAAGATTACATAATTTTTTTTTTTTTTTTACAAAATGCTGACAAACACTTGCATTTTAAAAGGTGGGAGCAAAGTAGACGTTCTGTGGGCAAACTTCGTCTCCTGGAATGACTGTCCCTGGTTCCCCATCATGGTAAGAGCATCATGAACCATGAATGGGGCTCTCTTGCCCCGGAACCCAGACCCCCCCCCCCGGGATGTCATCCACTCATAGCAGCAACTGATGCTTCAAATGGTAACTTGAATGTCAAAACGAGTACGGCCAGGGCGCTTCCCGGAGGTTAATGAACAGTAAGAAGGGCAGATGGAAGCAACCTGATATATGAGAAAGAGCGGAATCTTTGGAGTCAGGCAAACCTGAATTTCCATCTGGGCTCATTCGTTTAGCTAATATGACGCTGGACCAATCACTCAAGATTTCTGAGTGCCAATGTCATCCTTGGTAAGACGGTGGAAGGGGCACCAGCTCACAGTGTTACAAGGGGGGTGTTACAGGTCATGAAATATAAAGGACTCGGCACGATGCTTGGTGCAAAGAAAGTATTTAATACACATCAGAGCCTTCTGCCTTCGCCCCCACTTTCTAGATGCCAGTGTTGAGAGAACGCGAGGAGGAAGGCTTTGTATAAGAGACGGAGAATACGGGAGAACATTCCCGGGGACAAGAACAGTACAAGAGTGGAAGGTGAGGGATGATCAGGGCATTAGCTGAAGTGGGCGGATTCTGGGAGGGGGGCTCACTAAGGCAGAGGCCGGAGACTCACAGAGTCACACAGCCTGCAGCCACACAGTCTTGCCACAGCCTGCCCGGTCCTTCCTGGCCTGGCCCTATGACCTCTCCGCCTTCATCTTGTACCACAGCCTCATCTCCGCATCTCACCCCCGGCAGCCGTCTCTTGGATCCTTGAATATCCTGTGCTTCTCCTGACACCTCTCTCCCACGGGGCCTTGGCCGGTGCCGCAGCCTCTCTCTGGAATGCTTCCCCGTTTCTGTGCCCTCCACTGTTCATTCCCATTCATCCTTTAAATGTGAACTCAAAGGTCAGGCGACCCTTCCTTGAAATCCTCCACTAAGACCGTTATATGTTCTGAAAAATAATCTGTAACTTTCCTGTCTATCACTAATCCCGGTCTGGAACCATCTATTACTTTGGCAAAGAAAGCCCTCAATAAATGCCTTTGGAGTGGAGGGATGAATGAGAACATATCTCCTGATGGGATTAAAATCAATCTTGTCATTCAAAGGTCTCTGCAACAGGCCCTCTGCAGAAGCAATGACAGATTGGTCTGGACTACCCACAAATGTCCCAAATCTCCAGCCTGGAGGCAGTGGCCCATCACAATATTCTCTGCAGGCTGAGGGTTGATGGAGAGCTCCCTAGAGATCCTCTTTGATGCTGTACATGAAACTGGCCCCAAGAACGGGAAGGGAATTTAGACTCACTCCTTAAACGCTACTCCAAGTCCTCTATCTGAAAAAGCTTTATAGGAGTTCCCTGGTGGCTCAGTGGGTTAAGGATCTGGCACTGCAGTGGCTCTAGTTATAGCTGTGGCACCATTTCAATCCCTGGACCAGGAACTTCTGCATGCTGTGGGCGTGGAAAAAGAAAACTTTATATAAAGGAATCGAAACCTCTCCTTAAGTGCTCGTTTCTCTTAGCAAGGGCTCTGTCTGCTGATGCAGCCAGTAAGAACGGCCATGTGGAGGTAAAGTGAGAAGCCCCAACTTCAACTCTTGTGCTATTTTCCAACTTGTAAAGGATTGGTTCCAAGTCTTATTCTGTGGATCCCGCAGGGAAGACCTAGGGCCAGTTTACAGAATGACAGAAGGTTGTAATTCATATAAGAAAGAAATGATCAGAACTGTTTCAAGATTGAATGGTTGGCACTGGAAGGCAATGCGTTCTCTGTCACTGGAGGTATTCAAGAGGAGGCGGAATAATCCCTTTACAAAATTACTGCACATCAGATGGGGAGGAGAAAGAGAAGAGCCCTGAGATTCTTCCCAACCCTGACAGTGGGAGGTTCCGCAATGGGTGCTCTTCGAGCTGTCTCTCTAGTCGTGGGGATGGGTTTACACGGAGTCATCTCTTCTCTTCCCTGGAGTCCCTTGACCCCAAGAGTCCTCTGGACAGGACTAGGGTACAGCCTGTGGCCAGAAAACATAATGGAGTTAATACTCTTACAGAGACTGGACCCATGACCTTGTTCTCATTAGCTCTGTCCTCTACCTACCACCCCCCTCAGCAGCTTCAGAGGCACACTCCCGAGATGCAGCAGCGAAAGTAACTCCAGAGAGAGAGAGAGACAGAGACAGTTTGACGCCATGCAAAGTGATGCAATCCAACAACATCTATTTCAGCAGGATAACCCTGTGCTGTGTTTAAGAATGAAATTTCAGGGGTGATAAAAATGAAAACGATGGTTTTGAAGGGTTCGGAGTGAGAAATTTTCTACCAAGGCAAGAGGAAATGTTATGCAAAAGGATTTGCAGCTTCAACCATATGCAGAGACAGAAATATCACATATTAATAGATTTGACCTAGTTGCAGTCATAGTCAGCTTCATTCTCATCTTGTCTCCCTCACATGTTTATGCTGTATTTGGGCAGCTTACTCTGACCGTCCACAGGGTATCTGCGGCTCTGCGAAAAGAATGAGAAGCAGGCAGGACGCATGACAACAGACAGCACTGAAAATGAAGTGCGCTTGAAGAAATCGTTCGGTCTTGCGAACAGCCGAAAATGATTAGGGCTTGAAAATTACGAGTTTTTATTACTTCTGCTGTTTCCAATGTAAGATCATACCTTAGATTATCTCATTACACAGCAGACCTTCGATCATGCCTGACGATGGCGAGTATGCCATGGCCTTCACCGGGCTACCTGTGCAATTTCCCAGCACCCTCCCATCCGCGAGGGAAGAGTGGTAAGGAATCTGCTCAGCAAACCTCTCTGAACTTCGGAGTCACACGGGAACTCAGCATCTCCCTCAGAAATTCTCAGTTTTCTCGGGTCACAGGAATGTCAGAGAATCTGAGGAAAGCCACAGACACTTGGCTCAGAACACTGCACGGATGTATTTACACGCACACGCAATTTTGCACAGAGTTGGCCTGGAGCTTCGAGACCATCATGAAGCCCACCCACGGAGCCGGATTAAGAAGGGTCCTAATGTGGACTTTTCCTTTCAAATGCAGGGAAGCTAAGGGTTAAGACCTACTGTAATCTAATGGAAAAAAAGATTTTTTTGGGGGGGCCTTTTTAGGGCCACATCCGTGGCATATGGAGGTTCCCAGCCTAGGGGTCTAATCAGAGCTGCAGCCGCCGGCCTACATCATAGCCACAGCAACGCCGGATTCTTAACTCATGGAGCAAGGCCAGGGATCGAACCCGCGTCCTCACGGATACTAGTCGGGTTCGTTGCCACCGCACCACAACGGGAACTCCAAAAAATGGAAAATTTTAAAAAGAAACTGAAGACATAAAGTTTCAGAGAAGATGTCACCTGATTTAAACAAAAAACCAAAAAAACACCATGGGGGAGTTCCCATCGTGGCTCAATGGAAACAAACCCGATTAGTGTCCATAAGGACACGGGTTCAATCCCTGGCCTCGCTCAGGGGGTTAAGGATCTGGCGTTGCCATGAGCTGTGGTGTAGGTCGCAGACATGGCTGGGATCTAGAGCGGCTGTAACTCTGGCATAGGCTGGCGGCTACAGCTCTGATTTGACTCCCCTTGCCTGGGAACCTCCAATAAGCCATAGGTACAGCCCTAAAAGGATAAAAAAAGAAAAAGAAAGAAAGAAAAAAACACCCCACTATGAATAAATGTTGAGAGTCAGGAGTGATTATTAAATGTGGAACCTGCATATGCATTTTCTACATGGAATATGACTTTTATGTGGTATGTCCAGAGAAATACAAAGGCCCTTCCACCTGCCAGACAGAGCACACGGTCTTTTATTTCACCCTCTGATGTCTATTTTAACATCTAAGTCCACACATTCCTTCCTGTTAGTTTCTTTGGAAATTGCGTGTATCAGTTTAGTTCCATTTTCTTCCTATTCTAAGGAAGGCCTACGAAGGTACTGTTTGTATGTTTACCTGTCTGTCTGTCTGTCCATTTGGTCTACTCATTGGAGGAAATCAATCTAGTGTGGGCCCAGTGATACATAAAAAGGTTTTCTCGAGCCTTGCAGTGAAGCTTCTTGAAGGGCAAAATGAAGCTTTACGCATTGTCCAAAGCCTGGCTGCGCCCACACTCTCTGCACTGGAATTATTTCCCTGGGGTACCTTTTTATTAGGGGCAGCCTAGGAGTGTCACCTGCAGTGGCTGCTATAGAATAACATAGCTAGAGACCAAGCACTTACTGAAAATGTATCATCTGTGATTTTATCAAATCCCAGTTGCCCACAGAGTCATGTGAGAGCCAGGGCCAAACACTGATGCCAGGAATCAAATACAGCATCACCTACCGGCTCTCACAAATCCTCTCTTTCCTTGAATATAATGGAATCCACTGGGCCAGGCTATGTCCTATAAACCTTAAAGCAAACGTCGCCATCCCAAAGGCTAAAGCACAGATCAAGGCGAGAGTATTGATGCTAACAGATTGGGTGCCATGGAAACTGAGACGGACCTAATTTAGGCAGAAGCCACTGCTATTTATTTATTTATTTATTTATTTATTTATTTTGATCAGCCTTCTAAACCTAGAGTGAGTAAGAGTTCGGGGGCCTCTAAAAATAACATGTTTGTAACATTTCAAACCGCGGGTGTTTTTCTGAATGTAGGGCAACAACGATCAAATTCTACTTGCCACTCGCTTCTTCTCTGTTGGGAAACCTTGGGGTTCAGGACTGTGAAATTCTTGAGGTTGGGCTTGCAATCGTTTTGGCAATTGGTGGAAACTGCAAAACTTAAGATTCCCAGTCCTCACCCGTGGAATCATCTGTTTCGATAGCTCAAAGTTCCCTTGGAACTGGTCCAATGCAGAGATGATTTGACCACTTATGCAACTGCCAAACATGCCAGCTCGTGCTCCTCCAGGGAGAAGCCATAGCGGGGTGCATGTTGGTTTTACTCGCATTCACTTGGACAAAAGGCTGACTGGTTCAATAACCAATGAAAAAGAGTAGAACCAACTGACTAGTAAAAAGGGCTCAGCTTTCTGTTTTGCAGGAGAAAGGGGATAAATCCAGAGTTTTGCATTTCCTGGATGTGAACTGTTCTTGCTCTCGAGGTCCGCCTAGGACAGGGAGGGCAGACAAGCACACAGAGGCGTCGCGGCCAGCGCAGCACGCTCTGGTCTCTGTTGGATCCAGAGCCCAGGCAGCCTGTTGTCAGCAGAGACACAGGCTGACACATGGGCCACTTTCTCTCCCTGAGGTAGGATGGTGTCATGGTCACGAGTCACACCGGGTTTACAAGGCTGGCTTCCCCACTTTCCTAGCTGTGTGATCTTAAGCAAGTCACCTTACCTCTCTGGGCCTCAGCCTCTAAATCTCTAAACTGGGGATGGTGATAACAGTGTCCCGACCTCTTAAGGGCCTTGTGAGGGATCACATGAACTAACGGATACAGAAAGCATCGAAGTTAGCATCTGACGTCTCTTAAGTGCTGTATAAACATGAGCTCTCTCCACTGCATCCTGCCCAGCTCTCCAAGAGCGAGGGCTTGTGGCTTCGTTCACTAAACATTCTCGGGGGAGACGAACCTCTCTCATTTCTCCTCCTCACCACGGGGTCGGAGGAGAGGAGGTGAGACATAGCCGGTACCCACAGCAACTGCGGCCTCTCACACACCTAAGGATGGAGGGGTTTAGGGTGCGTGCCATTTGTAGAGCGCCTTCGGCTGGCCCCCTGCCAGCTGGTCACGTGGGAAAATGGTCAGTCACGAGGGGACAGTGGGCTGTGAAATCCAAACTCCTCCCGCCACGTCCTAGGGCCCGTGGCGAGGCCCGAGCAGCAGCCACGGCCTGGCCCGGAGATGCTACCACAACGTCTCCCAAAGCAAATGGGCCCAGCGCTCTCAGACGGTGAAGGAGCACGTCTAGGCACACTCTGGGCGCATCTGAGAGTCTCGCATTGGGGCCCAGCGGTCCCCACGTGGCTCAGGGCTGAATGTGTGGACTCTGATGCCAGACGGCTCTTGCGTGAATCCTGGGTCTGGAACCACTTGCTCTGTGCCCCTTGGCAAGTTATGTAATAGATCTGTGCCTCTGATTGCCATCTGTAAAATAAACCAAACCAACCTTGGAAGGTTACAGTGAGGCTCAAATCAAGGTAGCACACCTCTGATAGCTACCCCTTAGCTGCCTCACAGGTTGAGAACAGCACAACGGCAGCCCTAGAGGAGGGGGCTGGATGTTTGGCAGCGATTGGTCTTCCTCCTTTTTACTGGGTGGCAACCTTTTCTTACCAGCCTAGAGCACGCACTAAATCATGTGGCCCTTTGAAGAGTGGTCTGGACTCTGCCCAGTGTACCCGCTTAGAAGGCCAATGCCAGAGTCCACTAAGATTTCATCCATGTAAACGCGGCTCATCCGTGTCACAGCCCTGACTTAGGGACATTGGTCAGACCTCGGCAGCAGTTGCCCTCACTTCCACTTCTGGGTACACGTCGTCCCCCAGGCCTCGCCTCCTCACTTTTGAAACGAAGGGCTCGGGGAAGAAGGTCATCCCCAAGGCCCTCGCAGCTCCCACGCTCCGAGCCCTCATGGTTTGACTCCTAGAGAGGTGCATGCGCAGAAACAGCATGCGCCTGAGATTTTCTGAAGAAGTGAGAGAGACAGCCAGGGGTGAGCTCAACCCTTAGGAAGCAAAAGTGCTGGCGAAAAGCGCTCCAGAACTCCCACAGGGACATCGGAGGAGGGAGGAAGGAAGGGGATCTATGAGAATTAATGACCCACCTTCCAGCAGTTTCAGTGACCACAAGAGTGATGGGTGCCGGTGGGACGGGCACTCCTCCCACCCGCCTCACCCACAGACATGGCAGAGCCCTGATGACTCAGAGCCCCGGGCCGCATCTGCCCTACCGAACACTCCCTGCCTGGGATCGTGGACCAGTGAG
This sequence comes from Sus scrofa, assembly GCF_054392235.1. Classification (NCBI taxonomy): domain Eukaryota; kingdom Metazoa; phylum Chordata; class Mammalia; order Artiodactyla; family Suidae; genus Sus; species Sus scrofa. The sequence continues at coordinate 124,290,217 of NC_139401.1, forward strand.
ATCCGGCCAAGGCCAAGGGTTTGTGCCAGAAGAAACGACGTTCCGTGCACCAAGGCCAATTTGAATGCAAGTTTACCCACTGTAGTTCTTGGCATGAAGCAAGAAACAGATTTGTTTGAACAGAGCAGTATTTCTATTTGCAATCATACCACTGTGTGCTGTGATCCTATTAATTCTCACAAGCAAAGCAGCTCGGTGGGGCTGGCTGCCTCCTCCGTGTGCAGGCACACACCCTCCAAGGAACACTCAAAATGGTGTATCATGGAGGCAGTAGGTGGCAGTCCTCTACTTTCGAATTCAGGATGAGTTCAGGGACTGGAGGCCATCTTCTGCTCAAGGCAAAACCACGATCTGGAATACTTTTTGAAAAACCCATTACCTGCACTGAGGTTGAGGGAAGGAAATCAGATGTGCTCCCCACCAAGAGCAGGGCAGGAAAAAGCCCAGTTCATCCATTCATGGGAGGAAAGCTGGCATGGTGGGTAAAGGTATGCGCTCTGGGGCCAGACTGCCTAGGGTTTCCTCCCCAGTCTGCCGCCTATTAGCTTGTGACCTTGGGCAAATTATTTCACTTCTCTGTGGCTCGGTTTCTTCCCAGGTAAAGTAGAGGAAATAATGGAGCCTAGCGCAGAGAACTGTTGAGAAAATTGAATTCGTTAATATTTATAAAGCAGTCATAACAGAGCCTCGTTCTTTTTAATTGTTTACTAAACAAAATAAATCATTCTTATATGCTTGGCACCAACTAAAGTATTTGAAGGTCCATAGTAATTGAACTGCTTTTCTCCTCCTTTATTAAAAATCTTCCCTTAACTGCAGAGCACAAACACTAATGGCCAAAATCAGCAGAGAGGGCTTTAGATTGCCTCACATTACTGTGAATCTGTGACTGCCAGACAGAATGTTTTTGTCCTCAAAATCCAGAGGTTGACACCCCAACCCCGGCTTTGGGAAGTAAGTAGGTCCTGAGGACAGCGCTCCCTGAATGGCATCGGCGTCCTGGTAAACCGTCTCGGAGAGCTCTCTCCCCCATTCCAGCACATGAGGACACGATGAGAAGAAGGCCATCTTATGAACCAGGGAGCTGGCCCTCACCAGACATCGAATTTGCCAGTACCTTGATCTTGGGCTTCCCAGCCTCCAAAACTGTGAAAAATATAACTTTCTTGGGTGGGGGGGTATTTAGAGTTCCCACTGTGGCTCAGCGGGTCAAGAACCTGACTAGGATCCATGAGGATGCGAGTTTGATCCCTGGCCTCGCTCAGGGGGTTAAGGATCCAGCGTTGCTGCGAGCTGTGGTGTAGGTCACAGATGAGTTCTGATCGGGCGTTGCTGTGGCTGTGGTGTAGACTGGCAGCTGCAGCTCTGATTCGACCCCTAGCCTGGGAACCTCCATACGCCACGGGTGCGGCTCTAAAAAGAAAACAAAAATGTGTTTTTTATAAGCCACTCATTCTATGTGTTTGGGGGTTTTTGTTGTTGTAGTAGTTACAGCAGTCTGGATGGACTAAGAGAATAACCAAACTCAGGGAATATTCTGATCTCAATGAGAAAGAGAGAAAGATGAATCTTACATGAGGCACTTACATTAGTCACAATAGGGTAACTGCTAGAAAAAAAAAAAAAGACTCAAATATGTGATAGGCTGAAAACAATAACTTTACTTCTCGCACATTTAAAAGTCCAAATAGCTATTCCTATTAGACAGGTGGCTTTCTTCTAAGCAGTGACTCAGGAACCCAGGCTTCTTTCTAAACCATGGCTCCTTTACCTCCAACACACGGCTTCCTAGATCGCTGTGCTCCTCTGAATCAGGCCAGTGGAAAGAGAAAGCAGGGTGGCGAACATGCACACGCTTGCCTAGAAGTGCCATACATCTCGTCACTCGCGTGCTATTGGTGAGAACTAGCCACGCGATCCCCTGGAACTCTAAGGAAGACTAGGAAGTGGAGTCCCCGACTGGACGGACACTTCCCAGTGGCCACTCCTACAACAGAAGGGGAACGTGAATGCGGTTGGAACATTGGCCAGCTCTACCGTACGCGCCAAGGTAACAGGTTCGGAATTGGCGGAGTGACAGTAGAGTAAGACTCTGAACTCAACACGGGAGTGATTTCTTTCTGAGAGACCAAGAAGTCAGGGTGGCAATGTGCCACTACAGTCCCCGATTCTCCTTCCTTGAGGACTATCTCCGTTGGGCCTCTCTACCTGGTACTCTCCATTCTCAACATTCATACGTGGGCTGAACCCTAAACTTTCCCAGGCCTTTTCCATCACATGAGAGATCCAGGATTCTTGGCTTTCAAATACCTCTTGTACCTCCCCCTCCTCCCATCTAATGAAGACAGTGGGCTTCTCTCTGTCTTTTTGTTTAAAGAGAGGTTGAAAGTACAATTTATCTTCTCTAGTCACTCAGTTAAAAGCTCCTTTATGCTGAAGAAATATCAAAGGTCTCCTCTCTACCTTGGGGTTACTCTGCTTGTCGGTCTCTGTGATAGGTTTCACTCATTCAAGTTCCCTTTCTCCTTGAATTCTAGTTAGGGATCAACCATGCCAAAATCAGCCAGGTGAAACAACTTTCAGCAGTACTGGTCTGTCCCATGGAGGCAGGCTTTGGGGATCTAATCCAAGTCCAAACATCTCCCAGAAATTAAGGATTTGAACATGTAAGGTTGACGTCACCGGTCCTTCCTGAGTAGGTAATATGAATATAAATGCTTTAAAAGCAGTATTGAAATATGCCAATAACTTTATAAAATGCTTCTGGTGTGATCAGATGGTTTTCTCGACGGCCACCAAGTGTGCTAGGCTCTGAGAACTTGACCTGGTCTGAGCATGGATCAGAGGCAAAGGCATACCTGAAATCCAGAACCTGATTCTTACGTCAACAGACTGGTGCAGTATGTGTATGTAAATACTACGTATGTGTGGTGTGCGTTTGTGCATGTGGTATACGTGTATTATGCATATACATGTACGTGTGTACCATCATGCTTGTGAACATGTGTCTGTGTTGGTGTGCATGTATGTTGCATGTATATCTTATACGTGTGTACATTAGTGCATGTCTGTGCATCTGTGTGTATATGTGTGAATGTTTACTTGCATTTTTGTACATGAGTGTGAGTATATACACCTTAACGTGTGTATATGTGTTGTGTGTATAGGTTTTTGTGTGTTATGAGTATGTTTATACGCATCAGTGCACTACATATCTGTAGATGTATTTGCATGAATCTATTTCTGTATATATGTGTGCAGGTACGTACACATCGGACCATATACATGTGTTTGCGTATCTGTGAATACATGTCCAAGTGTTTACGGGCATGTGTGTACACAGGTGAATAGGTGTTATGTTTGTGTTTCTGGGTGTAAGTGCATGTATCTGTGTATACATGCATGCACATATTTTTAGGTATGCCCGTGTATATGTGTGTATATGACATACGCATACATGTGTGTTATACATGCCCACAAACACCTGAAACAAGTTTCATGAACCCTTTACGACATTCAAGGCACCCATATTTTTCACCCAGTGCTATTTGGTTAATGAAATACCCAAGTCTAAATGATTTTTCTCATCTATTAGTGGGTTAAAAGCACAGCATGAAAAATATGGTAGGAGGCGGTAAGAGCAAATACTTGCTAAGCACTAGCTAAATGCCCACTACTTTACATACCACTATTTCATTTAAAACTCATGACAATCCAATGGGGTAGGCGCTCTTAACAGTCCCATTTTTTGGATGAGAAAACAGAGTCACATAGAAGTTAATGAACACGCCACAGGCCAGTGCCAGCATGAAAAAGGACTCGTGGTTCCTCAGCAGAGCTGGAATTCGAAGCCAGACAGTGCGGCTCCAGTGCCCCAGCTCATAACCAACAACCCTGCCATCTATTTGTAAAGAGGCCTCTCTAATCCCCTTGCCCAAGGTCCTTGTTCAAAGTGCATTCCTCTCCACCTCCTTATTCCATTTTCCCAGCTCTGATGCCTGCTGCCAGGGCCATAGCTGGCAGCCTCCCCAACTCTGGCTACAATTATTCAAGCGGCTGGCACTGCTGACTGAGTTGATGGGCACAGATGTAGTGGAATCAGATGCAGCTGTAATATGCAGTCATTATTCTCCAGCAAGTTTCATTATCCTGATTTTTCCTGTAATAATGCTCCCATGTCTTTGAGCCCCAGTCAATCACAAGAACTGGGAGACGGGGCCCAGCAAATTGAAGTGACCGAATCTTCCCAGCGTGTCTGATTGCACTATGGGCATCAACCCATGCCCTTCATCATCTTTCTGACTCTTGTTTTGACATCTACTAACTGAAGATAATAGTAATCACACCTTTTCTTACTTAAGCCCTCCTTGCTGATTTCCTTTAGTTTTCAGACTTGGTGACTGGACTTTTCTTCGCGTCTTTTTCTACTTGTCTGTTTTGGTTTTTTCTTTCCTCAGTTGCTCTCTATTTTCCATCTCTCTGTCTAGATCAGGAGCAGCTCAAGGCCCAAGCCGTCCGTCTCATTTCCTGGGTGCCCCCTTCCAGTGGAAGGACGTGCTCTGCCTACAAAGGCCCTTGTGCAGCTGTGACCCCCGCCCCGCCCCCCGCCACTGGTGTAGGGAACTCCTACCCTGCACCTGGCACAGCTCCAGGAACTGCAGATACAGAGACCCCCAAAGACACAGCCCCCTCCATTAAAGAGCTCGGTGCAACCACTACTCTAGCAGTCTAGTCTCACTGGGCTTCAACTTGAGGAGTCCTTTGCCCCCCATAAGGAGGGAAGGAAAATGCCCCCACGTTGGCTTGATAACCCCACTAACACAAATTCCCTTTCCCCCAAGGCTACCCTAACTTCACGAAGCCCTGTTCTTCTGTTTTTCCAGGTTGGATGGAGTCGGGGGGAGAGTCTAAAGGGGCAGTGCAGCCACCTCTTGGCAAGTATCGGAAAGGTGTGTTTGGTGGCTCCTTGGCCAATCCCTTGAGACTGTGAGAAGGAGCTGAACCGTGGCTGAGAAGGATAAGGATTCCAGAATCAGACCCCCTGGATCCAGCTCCTGGCCTGTGCGCTTGCTGTGTGTGTGGCTTCAGGCAAGTTACCTATCACCTCTGTACTTCGGGTTCCTTTTCTATAGAATGAGAGTGATAATAGTACCTGCTTCGTGGGGGTGTGTTTAAATGAGTCAATCCCTGTGAAAGCTCTTAGACGTGCACCTGGCACATAGCAAGTGATGAATAATTGTGAGCTTTCATTGTTATCAATTTACTGAACACCCGTTGCCCCTAGTTTTGAGCTTGAGCCAAACTTCCAGGACTTCGGGAGAAGTCCCATCATGCATCCTGTAACATTCACCTTATCTTATTTCGTCCAGGGTGGATGGAGCAGAGTAAAAAAGGAGGAGAGAGGAGATGAGGCTTAAGAGGTCAGTAGAACCCAGACGCAGTATGGGTTTTACTCTGAATGTAACCAGAAGTGGTTAGAAGCTTTGGAGCAGGAGAGTGACATGATCCGATTTACATTAATAAAGGATTATTTAGGCTGCTATTAGAGAAAGAACGGACTGTACGGGACGCGAGTGATCACTCAGCATGACCACAGACTAGTTAGGAGGCTATGGCTGTGGTCCAGGCTGGAGATTACACACACACACACACACACACACACACTAAATATAATCACATCATTCTGGATTTTTTTTTTGAAGGTGAAAGCAATTAGAATGTACTGGTGAATGTTACTTATATATTTTTATTTTTTCTTTTCTCTTTCATGAGAGTCAAAATAGAAGAGGCACATACTAGACCGAAAGAACATAATATCACTCTGTTCTGAGTGAGTGATGGCAGTAAACTGTCAGAATGAAGAACTCTGAATGGGTTTAATTCAGAACTAACCTGAAGGGGGTCCTGAAGAGAAGAGGCTGAGGGGACAATATTCGGGCAGGGGAGTGACCACGTTCTACGACGACGATGACGGCGGTGCTAATGCTGGTGACGGGATGGATGTAGTTTGTGGAGAAGGAGGCAACGATCTGACAGTGGCTGGCTGGGAAAGGTCACCATTCGTGTGAGCGAATCGAGAGGTTGGTGGGCAGCCCCACCCCCACCCAACCGCCAGTCACCAGGGCTGAGAGCAGAGCTGGGCTCATTATTTTTGAGCATGGAGCCACAGAGCGGGGGAGCCTTCTTACGGTATAGGAAAGCTAAAATTAGCAGCAAATGCTTGTTTTTAAAGCTCCTTACACTTTCCTAGCATGTGTGCTATCGTACTGCTGCCAGGGCAAGGATTTTAATACTTACTTAGCTATTGCCTTTAGACATGAAAGGTTCATTCATCAGTCAAGGTTTAATCTCGGCTGTGAGTCGACACCAAAATGAGCATTATGTAACATGCTTTACAAACTTTCGAAAGCCTGGGCGATCCTGGTCCCAAGATTAAAGATGAAGACCCAGGGCTGGCTGTGCATTTGAGAGCCCCGGGCAAGGCTAATTATGGCCTAGTTTCACCCGGCCAGGAAGAGCGCCGTTTTGCTGGATTTAGGATTTGAAGGCCGTGGGAGAGGAAGGAAAACAAAGAGCTTCACACTGGCTCTTCGGGTGTCTTGTAATCAGTATTTCATCAGAAGGTATTTAGTAGACTCGAGCTTGGTACATGGAGTGTGCCAATGGGAGGGAATGCATAACGCCCTTGCATGGGCCGTGCTGCCGGGAGCTCCCCCGGCACACTCCCTTCACCGAGCTTCCAGCAGGCATCCGTAGGAAGCTCAGGAAGAGTGGGAGGAAAACCTGGGGCAGTAGAACGATGTCCTTGGTAACGTGTGTAAGGCCTCTCATATGATACACACTCATTTGCGCGTTGGCTCACGGCTGAGATGAAACCTTGACGGATGAATGGACCTTCTTCCTTGGCCTTCTACTGACTCCTTGCTCTATCATCAAGCCTATATTTTGGGCAACTGCTCTTAGAAAAGACAAAAGAGTGGCTGGATCCTTGAGGGTGAGACATCCAATCTCAAGAGATGGTCTGAAGAACTAACACATTTTTAGCAGCCTCGGCTTCTGAAAATGAAGGTGCCCGGCTCTACACAGGTTCACTGTTTCTTTTCTTCGGGCAGAAAATTCCCCTGTCTGGTCAAGACTTCATTGTGACGGTACAGATGGTTGAAAACTCTAAGTTACGTGTGGGAAAGAGTACAGGTGTCTTCAGCACAAAGATCTGGGCTCTGATTCTGGCCCACCAACTTACTGGCAACGTGGCCTGACCTCTTCTGAGCCTCAGTTTCCTCATCTGTAAGATGGTGAAGGTACTCAGGATTTTTGCAAAGATTACATGACAATGCAGTGAGGTGTTTAGTGCCTGACATCTGCCGTGTACCAAACGTACTGATTCCTTCCCGCACGCGCTCCTTCCGATGTGGGGGGTCCACCTCTGGGCCGGATGCTGATCTCGGTGCGGGTGACTGAGCAGTGAACGACTTTTCCTAATTATCTTATTTGCTTTAATTCTCAGAACAAGCCTGTGGTGGGTGCCTATTACTCTCCTTTTCCGGAGCGTGCGGAACTTAAATCACTTCAAAACTACTCTCACCCCAGTTTATAGAGAACCGAATACGAGCTGGTCACGTGGCAAGTACGGAACGGGGCAGGGATTTCCACAAAATCTCACCCTGACCCAGCCCCATGCCCTTCGTGTTGGGCTGTGTGTGGCTCTAATGGCTGTTTGAACTCCTCCACTCTACGGCAGCTTTGTATGTTCGGATAATGTGAGATGATTAAAAAAAAAATCTGAAATAAAATGCCACCTGGGGGGGACATGGACCAGGGCTTTGGATCTTGCTCAAGTGAGATGCTGCTCTCGGAGTGCTGTGTGCTAATCACGCGATCGCAGGGGTAATGAGACTGCACTCTGCTCTGGAGCTCCTGATTCATGAGCTAGTTCACACACTGGGACCAGCACTGACGCAGGTGACCGGAACGGTGGAGGAAGTGGGACACAGGGAGACACGCTGTCCCATCGTGCGTGCTTCAAGGAAGGCCTTGAAGGGGGTGTGGTCACACGGAGTCCCCAGGGTCTGCCACAGGGGCAGAGAGCTGCCTCACCAAGATCAGGTCTGTAGACAGCAAAGGGACCTAGGGTAATGCCTTTCCCAAGACTGCCATCATCTGGTGGCTGAGCAAAGGGGGTGAGGGGTAATGGGTGACAAGGCCTGGCCATTTCCGCCCGCCCCAGGGCAACTATGAAGGGCAGCACTTGCCCCGGGGCTCCTGGCTAGGTCGGCCCAGGCACTGTCAGGCTGGCGTTGCACTTGGACCCCCTCCACGCCTCTGTCACGCTTCCTTCCACAGGCGTCGGTCCCTAAAAAAGTATCCTGTACTCTAAAATTCCACCTCGGTGTCTGCTTCTGGAAGACCCAGCAGGAGGAAGTTGGTGTGAAGAGTGTCCAAGAAAGCAAGGGATCAGATGGGCTTCGGCACGGGCTCACTCCCTGCCAGGCTGGCCGTGAACATCCTCTCCCTGGAAAGGGCTGGAGCCCACAGCTCCTGCCCAAAGCGGTGGTCCAAGTGCCAACATATTCACCAGAACTAAGAATGCTCCCATGAAAGGAAGTCACTAGTGGCCAAGAGGTATCAGGCTTTTAGGGAGGACAAAGCAGACACTTGGGAACCTTCTAAGCCTCAGAGGTGCTTTGCATCAGGTTCGGGCTTTAGCGAAAGCAATCCTGCCTCTTGGACCATGTGGTCCAGCAAACCCTATGATGTTGGAAGGATTGATGGTGAGAAACAATGCCAGGTACAGGTTTTGACAAGCGCCAGTGGAAGAGCCACCGAACAACCTGCTGGGGTTCTAGAGCCAGACCATGACAACAGCAGGGGCGACCTGAAAAACTAAAGCAAAAACAACAACTCCTCATGGTGTGCTACTGGTTGAGATGGAATGCCTGACCAAAGACACCAGGAGTCATGAGGCCAGAACTCCCCCTCAGAGTCTCGGTTCTGTCAGATGCACCAAGTCACAAGACTGGGTGAGCCTATCAGTAATTCACCTTAAGACGGAAGCAGCAGATCTTGAATGAAGCACGAACAGAGCCAGAGGGCACAAGCAACATGCATGAGCAAGCTGCCCAGATCTGTGGCATCCACCACTGTTGCCCCAGAGCCCTCCACTAGCTGACATTCATGGCCAGATGGTGCATCCAACATTACCAGGTGCCTTATGAATACAGAGGCATCCATCTGTGGGTATACCTGGGTGCCACCCCCAAATGGACAGCATCTGCGGTATAGCTTCACTCAGTGATGGCCTTGAAAGACAGTGGCAAGGAAAGATACTTGCATTGGGCAGAGTTTTGAACACTGCACCTGGACAAGCACTATCTTTGGGAAAAGAAGTCATGAATGGTCTGGCCAGCCGGTTGTGGGCCTGGAAAGAGAAGGACAGGGATACAGAGAGCAAGGAACCCAGTGGTAGGGGCACATGGATGGGCAAATGGGAACGAGGACAGAGTGTGAAGGCTTTTGGATCACATGTTAATATCCACCAGAAAGCATCTACCATGGCGGAGGCAGAGCGTCCCTGTGCACGGGAAGATGCAAGGATCCAGGGTCACTGCAGTTCTTCCCGAGATCAATACCTCTCTCTCGCTAGGGGGCCTGTTTATCCAAAGCGGAGTATCTCATCCTGTTTCTCACCCTGAACTCCTCCCTCTCAGGGCGCACTGTCGGTCAGTGACTGCAGGGACTAGAACTAATCCTTGCAGGATCCCTGGTGACCAGCAACCGACTCTGTTTTTCTTTGTTTACATGGGAAATTCTGAAATACAAACGAAAGGTTAAAATACGACATGGTTAGGGACATAATAGAGGGGATGACAGGAGCCTAGGAAAGGTGGGCAAGTTCATACGCATAGTAGGCGGTGAAGACCTGGGATCCAGAGTCCTCAAGTACCATAATCAATATTCCCGGAGCCAGTGTAGAGGACGGCGACTATAATTAACAGCTCTGCATTAAGTCCCTGAAAGTTCTCAACCCCCTCATCTGAAAACATAGTAACTTAAGGGAGCAGTGGGTGTGTAAACTGGCCCTGGTGTGGTAATCATTTTTCCATATAGATGTATTCCACATCACCACTTTCTATGATGTTATATGTTACTTCTATCGCAATAAAACTGGAAAAGAAAGAAATACTCCAAAGGCCCAGCGAGTTGTTCCAGACTTTCCTGACACAGCTTGGGTGGTGCCCTCACATAAGCTCCCAGTCCTTGACCGGCTGGGCCGCCTCCCACTTCGGGCCCGAGGTCTGCCCGTCCAAACTGCTCGAGGGTTCACCTCTGGTCTCCAGCTCCACTGTCGTCCTAATACGCCCTTCTATTGTGGCCCAGAGTTCTGAAAACTCATGCCCCTGTTTTCCTACTGGAAAAAGCTCTTGCAGACCCTCTAACAGGCTGGACAGCAAGCCAAGGTCTTATTTATTAGCACACTGCATTGCAACTTGGAAGGCAAGGGGAGAGCTGCAATCTGGAAACACACAAAAATAACTTTCATCTTCTGTTTAAAGCTAAAGGGCCCATTTGGGATTAAATCTGTGACCTTGGCCGCACCAGTGCTGGGCTGTAGCCAACAAAGAGCTGACTGGCCCAGTATGGGTTTGATACAAAGACTCTCCTCAAGGCACTTCTATATTAGAGATAAGACAGCACTCTGTTAAATGGATGGTGGCAGGAACTCCTTGGTAGCCATGTTGTGTACGATACACAAGGAGTCTGTGCATTCGCTTCTCTCGAGCCCTTGAAATCTGCCAGAAGGAAATATTGTAGAAACTGTTCCATGGGCACTTGTTCAAGAGCACTATGATCAAGCTGGGGAGAGGCACTGAACACCTCGGGGCTCCAGAGGGTCTATTTCCTGCTCACTTCATCTCTGGCTCTTTAAGAGAAAGAATGTCTTATAATCATCAATGCGGTGATTTGCAACTTGAAAGCATCTTCCTTTTCCCCTTTCGGGGAAGGGAAGCTATTTCAGGAAGGAGTGATTTTTAAGTATTCCTAGACTGGAACCAACTAAAAATAACCAGTGAAAATAAACACAAAATTGGACGTTGAAATGTGGTTTACCTTCTGCTGCTACACAACTAAGCTGAGAATGTGGCAGCTCACCTCCCTTCTGCCTCACTCGTGGAGGCATGAGTCCCCAGGAGCTCATTCAGCAAGCAAGTGGAATAGGAAATACCTGTTTGTGTGATGGTTGCGAAGCCCTAGAAGGATCCTGTTTGCTCCTTGACCCTAAGTAACCCCCAATGAGCATACTATTTCCTCTTTCTAGCATCCTTCCTTTGAGTCCCCCAGCCATGGGTGGATGCAAACTGTAACGTCTGAAAGGACAGGCAATGGGCACGACTGGACAGCCCAGGGAACTGTGTGTGTCCAGGTCACTTTGCTGTACAAGGAAAATTAGAGAGACATTGTAAACCAACTATAATTTTAAACAAAAGCTTTTCAGCCTTCTAGAGCCCTCTACAAAATAAACACGAGAAACCCTGGAAGGCATCAAAGCTGAACCCTTACACTTGTCATGTACCACGGAGGGTAAAGGAGGCTCACCAGAGATGTGCTGGCCTCTTCTACCAAGGGAAGAGCCACTGAGGACAGAGGCAGGATGCTGCCAAAGGCGTGACCACCGGCCTGGCTTGGGTGTGGCTGAGTCAGAAAGAAGACTTCCTGGAAGACGTCGTTGATCCTACTGGTGTTCGCCAGTTCAAAAGGGGCCCCCTTTCGTTAAGCAGCCTTACAATCCAAATGTGCAGGTGAGGTCCTGACAACCCTAAGTATTAAACCGAAAGTTCTGGCCCCATGCCTACCCTGTGGCAGCCCAGGCTTTTTTCAGACCCTCTGGGTGATTTCTCTGTGCCAATCTCCGACAGCCCTCTCTGCTGGGCTGGGATGAAAGGTCCCAACTCTGCGTCCATATGGATTCTGCCAAATTCTGCCCAGGTTCCACGAAGGAAATGCATATCTGGAAAGGGCTAGAAGAGAGCAGCAAGATGCTGCTCGCAAAATCGGGATCTATTTCTTCATGCTTGAAATCCCAAGCTTTCCTCTCCTTATTCTGCAAAAAATAGTAACTGGGTCAAATATAGAAAATTCACCACCTCTCCCTTTTATTTACTTCTCCATCTGTGTACAGGCTTCATCAATGATGACAGCGGGAACTGGCTCGGCTTGGGAGCTCTGCTTTGTTAGCTATTTGATATGAGGAAGCAGCTGGGACAACATACACACATGCCGTTCCTGGGCCCCGCTCCAGGGGGGCCTGCCACAGGCCCTTTCCCTGTTCCCCAAGTGACCGGCTGCTTACAGGAGCCGGAGGAGAGACGCCTTCCCTAATTCGCTTAAAAAAATTTTTTTTTAATATTTTTAATCGCTGGGTCTAAGAATAATCCCTTGGAGTTTAACAGCTACCTGTATCTTCTTTGAATAAACCATATTCTACACTGTGAAAAGAATGATACATGAGAGATTTTACTCACATTTGTTGTATATTTTCCCTAAATACAACAGTAATAAATGCCTTCTCTATATCACTTGGGAAGCACAAAATAAAAACAAACCCAAAAGAAGTCATCTATTATCCAACCATTACAAACTGACCAAAATAATTAAGCAGGTCTTTCTTTCCTGCTTATACCAATGAAAATAAAGAAAATCACTGGTTATTCTCAATCTCCTCACCCTTTCCAGTTTTCTCTAGGCACAGCATATGCCGAGGAAAAGTCACCAAATCACCCCTTCACGTCTCCTATGTGCAACAAAGCAAAACTGAAAGAACCAGAGGTGGCCCAGCCTGTTCTGCCTAAGAAAGAACCAGAGCTTTACTGCCCAATATGGGGGCCCTTAGCCACATATGGGTAACGTAAATTCCCTACAATTAAGTAAAATTCAAATTATATTTCCTCCGTTACATTAGCCATATTTCAGATGGTTAATAGCCACATGTGGTTAATATAAATCAATTACAATTAAATGAAAATGAAAACACATGTTCTCAATTGCACCAGTCACACCTCAAGTGCTCACCAGCCCCATGTGGTGCTGGTGACCGCCATACTGGACAGAGACGTTTATACAACATTTCGGTCACTGCAGAAATTTTCTGTTGGATGATGCTTGAGGGAATCCCAGAAGGCTGCTGCATGGTGGCGGCAGTGTCATGGTGATGGTGGAGGAGAGATTGGCAATAGAAAGGGGGAGAGGCCCTGAAGGTGTCTGCAAGAAAGGAAAGGGAGAGAAGTAGCTACAGGAGGCCATCAAACTTTGCCAAGAGAAATGTTGGAAGGCAAAGTGACACAGAAGGTTTTGCTGTTTGATATACAAAATAACCCTGTCCCTATTCCATCCTCTCGTGAAATCGTCAATAAAACGCCCATCATTTGTCTATTTTTAGACTTGGATTTGTGGGTGTTTGCATTTTAATGTGATATGTGTCACTGGCTTCAGCGTGGATACCTGGTAGAAACAAGACAGGCATACGCTTGGGTAATGTATGATATACCTGAGTATATAAAATACACAAAAGGAGATTTTAATGGAACATATTGTCTTGCCCCTTGATTTTTTCCCCTTGCACAACAAACATTTCTTGTGCTCACTCTTTATAAAAACACAAAATATCTACATACTGAAACACACACACACACATACTCACACACACTCCTTCAGCCTGTATTTCTAGAAGTCAAACAGACTAGAAGATGTGCGTGTTTGTAAAGCACCCACTGCAGACTGAGAGATTGCTCATAATCGCCAGCAGGAAGGCAGGCCCATTCCCACTTCCTCACACCCTCCCCAAACCTACATATTTTTGATGTTTTCAGAAGCAAAAACATTGTATTTATTTTATTTTGTTGGTATTCATTTTAATTAGAAGCACTTCTGAAGTTTCTTCAAACAAGTGCAGAAAGAACAACGCCAATGCTGATAGTTTAATCTTTAGCTTCTCAAGGCACAGTGAAATCCCCTTCCATGAAACTCAGAAGGGACACCTCAAACCAATCAATTTAAACAAATATCTTCTGACTCTAATTTCTAAATTACTTGCTGCCTCCACGAGAACACTTAGCAATCTGCTTGCACTGGATGTATTTATGTACATCTCCACGGACCTCCACTGGACCAGGATAATACTTCGCTGTCCATAAAATACCTCTGGGACTTAGTACAATGTTTCATATACAAGGAGAGTGAATGACATATATACTGAACTGAAGCAAGGAGCTTTTGCACCTCCTTGAACCTTGGGCTCATGGTGGGGAGATACAGAAATACAGTGCTGGTGGTATTAGAACTGGGCTTGAGTGTTTTTGAATCTGCTGTGTACAACCTGTCTTTGAGCCTCGGTGTCCCCATTTTTCAGAAAAGATGAAGTTGGTCCAGATGCTATTTCTGGTCCGTTCCAGATCTAACACAGTTCTACTCCTGAGTGGCCCTGAGTGTCTGCAGGGATTGGGGTGGGATGCGAGGAGAGAGGGGCCGTGTCTTCATGTTAGCAAGTGCATGCACAAGAGCATGCAGGGAAAGGGAAGGCACGCTTAATGGATGCTCTCGCCTCTCTGCTGGGAGTCCTTAAAGATAAGGAAAAAGGAGAACAGGCAGCAACAGGTTTGAACACCAATTAGATAAGGCTTCAAGATACACAAACCCATTCTAATAAATTATTTTGAGATACCTGCTCTGGGCCACTGGGGGGAGTTCCCATGATGCTTTGTAAGGCTGAAGGTCATATTAAAGTGCCCACATTTGTGCTGTTCTTTCCCTACTGAAGCAGCAATGAAAAAAAGTCTGGGTAGCCTAGTTCTTGATTAAAAGCAGCAAGAGAACTGCCAGCATGAGGTAGTAGCCCGCGAGGCTGCCACTGAAGGTGTCTATCATTCGGAGCCTCTGTTCTAATTACCACTTTGGAACAAGCTTTATGCCATCGACAGAACGTTACAGTGGTGGAATGTCTCTCGATGCCCCGGCCTCAAGAATATATGACTGCCTGGCTTGTCATTGGAGATCTTGCATTGTAACACGGATGTGCAGAAGGCATGTCTCTATCCTGATAAAGAGAGAGTCGTTTAATGTGGTACCACAGGCACATAATATCCCGATCACAGAGAAGAAGGCTTTTTTAGGCACAAACATGAAGCGAGCTGGAATCACACCATGTTACTGTCAGCCTGAGGGAGTCTGCTCCTCTGCCTTGTTTTATCACATTTGAGTTCATTTGACTCAGGGAGCCTTTCTGTGGATTTACTGTGAAGAACTACAAGCTGCAGAACTTGAGGACACAAAGAACAATGGCAATCAAGTGAACAGTGATGGGTTAACGTATGTCCTGAGAGCAAAGAAGATTTTCCCAAGGTCGCAGAAGGAGTGAAGTGGCAGAACCAGGATAAGAAGCCGAGTGGCCTGTCCTCAGTTCAGTGGTGCGTGAGCTCCTGCCTCACTCATGCTGCTGCTGTTGAGTACGTACCGCCAACCCGGCACCGTGCTAGGTGTCAGGGACCCATCCGTGAACGAGGCAGGCAGATCCACCTCCCTAGAAGCTTCCTACGATGGCTGCTTCCTGACCAACGGTAAACCACCTGCCAGAGCTCCACACCCACATCCGGAGACCATCTGCATGAAGACCAAAATTACTTACTGTCAAGAGTCCAAAGGACCTCATTTTGGTCATTGAGCAACTTCCAGATTTCCCTTTGTGACATCCTTTATTTGTATGTCATCCAATGTACAGAGGACTAGCAGCCATATTCTTCCCCTTTGTTGAGAAATTTCCAAAAAAAAAAAAAAAAAAAAAAAAAAAGCCCTCTCTTCTCTATCAATTGTATCATGGCAACACTAAAATAGAAGTAGCATTCTGTCAAGGGCACTAGTGCCAAGCATAGATTTTACCAAATTTGCAGTCCCTTTGAAGCCACATTTTCATTAGTTTAGAAATGTTTACTATCTGTTTCAAGAGGAAAAAGATAAATCAAAAACGTATTCCATCAAGTCAGGCAGCTTTAAGTGACTGAGCCAGTACCAGAAACCCACGCCTGTTTGACTCCACAGAGATCAGATGAGAAATAATTTTCATTATTTCTAGAACTTGGGCAATGGCTGTGGGAAGAAGATGAATAGTCATTTTCAAGACAGAATCTGCAGGACTCATGTGTCTACATCACCTCAATAGTCATGCGTCCCACAGATATTTACCAAGCCCTTGCGATGCCCCGAACAGGGCACCATGAGCCAGACAGACACAGTCTGAACTCTCAGATTTTAAAACCAGCAAGAGCCAATGGTAGGAACTTGACGAGGCTGACTTTCTATAGCTCTGCCTTCCTGCCTTATATCATCTAGTTCACAATTTGTCTTAAGTGGGATGATTGCAGTTAGTCAACGGGGTACAGGGGAAATAAATCACTATTTTGTTTCGTCCTCTGAGCGGATTCTGAAAGTAGTCCATATGCTCTCAATTACAGATTTTCTTTTCTTTTTTTTCTGGCTGCGCCCACGGCATGCAGAAGCCCTCAGGCCAGGTATCAAATCCGAGCCATAGCAGTGACCCGACCCAGAGCGGTGATGATGCTGGATCCTTAACCCATGAACCTCCAGGGAATTTCCAGATTTTCTTTTTGTCTTTTTGTCTTTTTGTTGTTGTTGTTTTTGCTATTTCTTGGGCCGCTCCCGCGGCATATGGAGGGTCCCAGGCTAGGGGTCCAATCGGAGCTGTAGCCACTGGCCTATACCAGAGCCACAGCAACGCGGGATCCGAGCCGCGTCTGCAACCTACACCACAGCCCACGGCAACGCCGGATCGTTAACCCACTGAGCAAGGGCAGGGACCGAACCCGCAACCTCATGGTTCCTAGTCGGATTCATTAACCACTGCGCCACGACGGGAACTCCCCCAGATTTTCTTATTTTTACCCACACTACTGAATATTCTCAGAAAGCTCAGGAGATAAGGAAGCCCAGAGCTTCCTGCGTGCCATCTTCAGCCGGACATCTGGAGCGAGATCTTAGGAGGAAGTCTGGGAGGTTAAACAGTGGAGGGGTTTACTTTCGAGATGGTGGGAAGCTGTGAGCCTCCTTTTCTCCAACATCTGAAGGGACTGTGATGGCTAATTTTGTGTCCGTGGACTGGGCTAAGGGATGCTCAGAGAGCTGGTAAAACATTATTTCTGGACACGTCTGTGTTTCTGGAAAAGATCAGCCCCGAATCAGCAGACGAAGGAGGACTGTTCTCATCAATACGGGCGGGCCTCATCCAACCTGTTGAAGGCCTGGATGGAACACAAGGCAGAGGAAGGGCCAATCTCCTCTCTCTGACTGCGCTGCCTGAGAACATCTGCACTTCTGATCCTTGGGCCAACTTACATCATCAGCTCTCTGGGTTCTCAGGCCTTCAGACAGGACTGAATTACACCGCTGGCTTTCCGCTTTCTCTGGCTTGCAGGCAGCCGATTGCAGGACTTCCTGGTGTCTAAAAATCACATGAGCCCATTCCTGTTGTCATCGGTCTGTCTGTCTAGCCATAGAATGGTGATTACTATGGGTGGGGACTGAGATTCAAGACAGGACAAGCGACCTGCCCAAGATCACTATTTGCAGAGAGCAGAGCTGGTGATATATGTGGCCCATATATGTCTGACATCAAAGTACACATTCATGCCTGGTGGCAGGTAAGACCCTGATTAACTCTCACATGCTCGACCTCACTCCCTGATTGAAGCGTCTCTTCAGCCCTGGCTACAACACGTTTGCACATCCATCTTGCTAAAGCACAGCTTTGACTAAAAGCGTTTCCAGTACTCTCTGAATCACAGCAGCTTTGCACTGCTTGGCATATCTGAGGAACGAAAACAAGATCAAAATGGTTTCATCCTCTTGGTGTCTTTCTTCTTGGGCCTGGAACAGTGTCCAACCCATAAAAGGCATTCCAATACTTTTATTTCTGTAGCACCCCTTAACCCATGGTCTGTCTCTAGTTCCCCAGCTGTGCCTTATCTCCCCAACGGGCACATAAACACTTTGAGGTCAGGTCCCATGGTGTACGGGTCTCTGCATCTACCTCCCACAGTGTCTGTGGAGGAAAAGAAATATTTAAATACTGAAGAGAGAGGGCTTAAGTAAGGCATGCAAGAGCTGGGTTTTTTGATTCCAGCTGTCCTGAGGGCCTCTTGAGTACAGCACACCAATGCTGCCCCAAACCTTCCTACTGGAAAACTTGCAAGTGCTTATTTTTCCACACTCAGCATTCTGTTTGTGCCCACTTACCCCCAACACTCACTCCATCCTTACCTTTGACCACTGCCTTGCACATTGCTTATATTAAAACAAGTTCACTGTTATTTTCTTGAAGGCAAGTACATCTCGCTCATCTCAGGGTCCACTCTCCCCCACAGCACTCAGTATATTACTTTGTGCATCTACCAGGTGAACAACCCATATTTTAAAATAAAAAAGAATGACAGTGACAGGTTAATACCAGATATACCACAGGCCATGGACCTTCAATTTGTGCTGGTTTGCCATTCTTCCAAATGGATCATATCCCAAATGGAATTCTTTTCCCCAAACCAGCGCCTCTGCCATCTTCCTTCTCTCTCTCTTTGGCATCAAAGAATCTTCCAGTCCCCCAGGCTGAGTACTTTAGAAGTGTCTTTGATGAAAGCAACATGTACATGGCAAAACATCAAGGGTAAACTGTTCACAGAAATTCTCAAATAAGGCAGAGGCAGACGGGTTATTTTTAAAGAGAAGGAAGGGTCCTGCTCTTCCTTTGAGAGTGGAGAGAAGAATAAAAAATATGTATAGAAAGAGCAATGAGTTGAGGTGGGGACAAGAGGACATACAAGGGACCCGGTCTCAGCAAAGCAGGAGAGGTCATTTGCTAAAGCAGTGGGTGGGTGAAGGCTTGAAGAGACAAGAGGAGATGTGGCATAACTGGTGTCAGGAACTCTCTCGGGTATTGACAAGACCGAACTTCTCTATCAAAGATCCTGACTCAACATGACATCCTTAAATAAAAGTCCCATTGTTTGTAGTTTTTGAAAAATGACTTAAGAGGCTGACTAAATTAAAAATTCATCCTGCACAATTCCTGGCTATAAGATGGATGTTCTTTGAGTAGAGTGGCCCACTTATACAGATCCCATTTATAGCATAGTTAGGACACATTTCCTCTTAAAAAAACCATCATTCCAGATATAGTGTGAGATAATTCCCCTTTACAAGTCTTCCATTTGCAATATCCAATACAGTGGGAAAGAAAGTCAATTTCCAATTACTAGCCTTTATCATTATTATTAACTTTACTTGAAGAAATATGCCCAGAACCCGTATTTTTGTTCATCTAATCTCTTCCAACCAATATGTTTATTTAGGTCATTTTTTAATCTTATTTTAAAATGAAGACATAGGAAACCACACAAATGTAGAACTTAGCGAATTATTATACAAATATATACCCTTGTAATCAACATCCAGGCTAAAAAACTAGCCATGCCGGAAGCTCTACCAAATGCCCAAATACAGCCCCTTCTCTGCCTCCAAATATAACCACTGTCCTGAAATTTATTTCTTATTTTTTTTAAAGAAGTGCCAAATTTTGTTTATTTTTTGTCTTTTTGCCTTGTCTAGGGCCGCTCCTGCGGCATATGGAGGTTCCCAAGCTAGGGGTCTAATCAGAACTGTAGCCGCCAGCCTACACCACAGCCACAGCAACATGGGATCCGAGCCGCGTCTGCAACCTACACCACAGCTCACGGCAAGGCCGGATCCTTAACCCACTGAGCAAGGGCAGGGATCAAACCAGCAACCTCATGGCTCCTAGTCGGATTCGTTAACCACTGAGCCACGACGGGAACTCCTGCCCTGAAATTTATAGTAATCCTTTCCTTGGATTCTTATGGTTTCATCACCCAAGGGTAAACCAGTAGACAGTATCGAATAATCATGCCCAATTTTTTAAAAACTTGTATGTCTTTCAAACCTATTTTAACCTATAGGTTCTCCCTCCCTCCATTTCCTTTCCCTACAATGTATATGCCAAGGGACTCATGCTGTTTTACTTGCAGATTTCCTCAGAATCTGCATGATGCTGATTACATATTCATGGTGCAGTTCAACACGTTCTTCTGTATATACTGGCAGATTTGGGTCTTGATCAGTTTCCGGTTTTCACTATTTTGTTAGTGAAACAAACATATTCAATTTCAAAATGGTCGTAGTCTATAATTTTAATTTATTTGCTGGAATGAGGTTTTTGCTTGTTTGTTTTGTCTTTTTAGGGCCGTACCCGCAGCATATGGAGGTTCCCAGGCTAAGGGTCAAATTGGAGCTACAGCTGCCGGCCTACACCAGAGCCACAACAACAAGGGATCCAAACCACATCTGTGACCTACACCACAGCTCACACCAATGCCAGATCGTTAACCCACTGAGCGAGGCCAGGGATTGAACCCATGTCCTCATGGATTCTAGTCAGATTTGTGTTCCACTGAGCCATGACGGGAACTCCTGGAATGACGGTTTTTTGTTTTTTAATATAACTGACATCATAAAAGCAACCATTTTAAAGTGTACACTTCAGTGTTTCCTTGGTAAATTCACCAAGTTTTGCAATCATCACCAGTTCGTTGCTGTTATTGCCTTCTTTAGTGAATTTTCTGAATTAATTCTGTAAAGTCTGTATTCTTTGTTATGTATAGTCCCTGATGTCTCTGCCTAGTTAGCTTAGAGATCAGTTAATGAGATGTCCGTAAGTGCCTGGAACCGGTGAATCCCCCAGTCTTTACACAGGGGGTTCTGTGCCCCTGTTCGGGCATGCTTTCAACACTCAGCTGGGTAATTTTCAGCTCTGCCTTACACCTCACGTCCATATTGGGCAGAGCATGAACGCCAGTCTGCAGCAAGCATTCAGGGTCTTTTCACGTCTTTATTGAGCAAGTGTGCAACCCCACTAATTAGCATGCCCTTGTAGATTCCCACCAATATGTTGGGAGTTTTTCAAAGTCCTCGCATCTTATTCCCCAGATTTTCTTTTTTGGTTTTTTTGACTAGCCAATTGTTTGCCTCATTTGAATGCCTCAGGCAGCACAGAAATTAAAATAATTGTCCCCAAACATTTTCACCAAACACTTCTAGGGAAAAGGGTTTTTGCACTAGGTGAGCAATGCATCTGATTCTTTTTCACTCTCCAAGAATAATTTTATGTCCTCTTGGGGGTGATATTAGTCCCAGTGAGAATATGTGACTTAGAATACTCCACAATTATTCATTTGCTTCTGACATATAACACACATATTCATAGCTGTGTAACAACACTATTAGTGCCTCCACCAATATGCTTAAGGAACAGCTTAAACACACTGCATGTGTGAACCCCTTTCCCATCCCATTTGTTGTATGGTTGTATGATACCGACAATGCCTCATCATATAGCCATACCTTATTCTTTTAACTCTCATTTAGAGTTAATTCCAGAAGAATTCTTATATATATTTAATGCTCACCACTAACCGTTATGTTGCTCTTTCTCTAGAGATCTTTTGGTTATCTGAAGTCATTCTCCCTTATTTTCTTCCAGAAGGCCTTATGTCAACATCCTTTTCCACGCTGTTAACAATTTGTCTGGGCCTTCTATACTGGAAGGTCTTGGATATAAAATGATTGGCTCATACTTTCTTGACCATTTTAAAAATGTTGCTCAATTCCCTTGTGGCATAAAGCATTGTTGTTAAAAGACCTGATGATATCCTGGGTTTTCTTGTTTTCTTTTTTTTTAATTTATTTTTTTCCCACTGTACGGCAAGGGGATCAAGTTATCCTTACATGTATACATAACATTTTTTTCCCATTTGTTCTGTTGCAACATGAGTATCTAGACATAGTTCTCAATGCTACTCAGCAGGATCTCCTTGTAAGTCTATTCTAAGTTGTGTCTGATAAGCCCAAGCTCCCCATTCCTCCCTTTATCCAAGATGCCTAAAGAATTTTCTTCCTTTGCTAAAGCCCAGTAGCTTTACTAGAATGTAGGCCTGGTGTTTGTCATTCTGGGTCAATATCCTCAGGTACATAGTGAGTGGGTTTCTTTTCTTTCTTTTTTTTTTTTTTTGATGTATAGTTTAATTACATGTATTTATGTGCGTGTGTATATTTGTGTTTGAACTGTATTCCCCTATTCCCTTGCTTGGCTTCCTTCTTCAAGGACTCTATCATCTGCATGTCGGCTCTTCTTTGTTGCCGTCCATGTGTGTCATTTTCACTCAAGTTACTTCATCTCTTCATTTATTTTTTATTTTTAAAATTTTCCTTAAGAATCTGCTAAGAGGACAGATCTCATGTTAAGTGTTCTTATCACCAAAAATAATAATGAAAGGGGTAGGAAGAAACTTTTAAAGGTAAAAATAAAAATTTTCCTTTTAATCTTACTTTTCCCTTAAAGCATTATTTCTTGTGCTTTTCCTTTTTTTTTTTTTTATTATTATTATTTTCCCACTGTACAGCAAGGGGGTCAGGTCATCCTTAGATGTATACATTGCAGTTACAGTTTTTTCCCCCATCCTTTCTTCTGTTGCGACATGAATATCTAGACATAGTTCTCAATGCTATTCAGCAGGATCTCCTTATAAATCTATTCTAGGTTGTGTCTGATAAGCCCAAGCTCCCGATCCCTCCCGCTCCCTCCCCCTCCCATCAGGCAACCACAAGTCTCTTCTCCAAGTCCATGATTTTCTTTTCTGAGATGTTCATTTGTGCTGGATATTAGATTCCAGTTATAAGTGATATCATATGGTATTTGTCTTTGTCTTTCTGGCTCATTTCACTCAGGATGAGAGTCTCTAGTTCCATCCATGTTGCTGCAAATGGCACTATGTCGTTCTTTCTTATGGCTGAGTAGTATTCCATTGTGTATATATACCACCTCTTCCGAATCCAATCCTCTGTCGATGGACATTTGGGTTGTTTCCATGTCCTGGCTATTGTGAATAGGGCTGCAATGAACATGCAGGTGCACGTGTCTCTTTTAAGTAGAGCTTTGTCCGGATAGATGCCCAAGAGTGGGATTGCAGGGTCATATGGAAGTTCTATGGATAGATTTCTAAGGTATCTCCAAACTGTTCTCCATAGTGGCTGTACCAGTTGACATTCCCACCAGCAGTGCAGGAGGGTTCCCTTTTCTCCACAGCCCCTCCAGCACTTGTTATTTGTGGATTTATTAATGATGGCCATTCTGACTGGTGTGAGGTGGTATCTCATGGTAGTTTTGATTTGCATTTCTCTTATAATCAGCGATGTTGAGCATTTTTTCATGTGTTTGTTGGCCATCTGTATATCTTCCTTGGAGAAATGTCTATTCAGGTCTTTTGCCCATTTTTCCATTGATTGATTGGCTTTTTTGCTGTTGAGTTGTATAAGTTGCTTGTATATTCTAGAGATTAAGCCCTTGTCGGTTGCATCATTTGAAACTATTTTCTCCCATTCTGTAAGTTGTCTTTTTGTTTTCTTTTTGGTTTCCTTTGCTGTGCAAAAGCTTTTCAGTTTGATGAGGTCCCATGGGTTTATTTTTGCTCTAATTTCTATTGCTTTGGGAGACTGCCCTGAGAAAATATTCATGATGTTGATGTCAGAGAGTGTTTTGCCTATGTTTTCTTCTAGGAGTTTGATGGTGTCCTGTCGTATATTTAAGTCTTTCAGCCATTTGGAGTTTATTTTTGTGCATGGTGTGAGGGTGTGTTCTAGTTTCATTGCTTTGCATACAGCTGTCCAGGTTTCCCAGCAATGCTTGCTGAATAGACTTTCCTTTTCCCATTTGATGTTCCTGCCTCCCTTGTCAAAGATTAATTGACCATAGGTGTCAGGGTTTATTTCCAGATTCTCTATTCTGTTCCATTGGTCTGTCTGTCTGTTTTGATACCAGTACCACACTGTTTTGATGACTGTGGCTTTGTAGTATTTCTTGAAGTCTGGGAGAGTTATGCCTCCTGCTTGGTTTTTGTTTCTCAGGATTGCTTTGGCGATTCTGGGTCTTTTGTGGTTCCATATAAATGTTTGGATTGTTTGTTCTAGTTCTGTGAACAATGTCATGGGTAATTTGATAGGGATTGCATTGAATCTGTAGATTGCTTTGGGTAGGATGGCCATTTTCACAATATTGATTTTTCCAATCCAGGAACATGGAATATCTTTCCATTTCTTTACATCTTCTTTGATTTCTTTGATTAAAGTTTTATAGTTCTCGGCATATAGGTCGTTTACCTCTTTGGTCAGGTGTATTCCGAGGTATTTGATTTTGTGAGGTGCAATTTTAAAAGGTATCATTTTTTTGTATTCCTTTTCTAATGTTTCATTGCTGGTATACAGAAATGCAACTGACTTCTGAATGTTAATCTTATATCCTGCCACTTTGCTGAATTTATTAATCAGTTCAAGGAGTTTTGGGGTTGAGTCCTTAGGGTTTTCTAGGTATAGTATCATATCATCTGCATACAGTGACAGTTTGATCTCTTCTCTTCCTATATGGATGCCTTTTATTTCTTTTGTTTCACCTTTGGCATATGGAAGTTCCCAGGCTAGGTGTCGAATCGGAGCTGTAACCGCCGGTCTACGCCACAGCCTCAGCAACGCCAGATCCGAGCCTCATCTGCGACCTACACCACAGCTCACGGTAACGCCAGATCTTTAAGCCACTGAGTGAGGCCGGGGATCGAACTCACATCCTCACAGACACTGTCTGGTTCTTAACCCACTAAGCCACAATGGGAACTCTTCGGTTGTGTTTTTTTCACCCTATTTCCTCTAACTTATTCTGTATTTCTAAAATGAATTTCCTGTTATTGTAATTATTTTTTGAGTGTGGTATCCTTATTTACGAGTTTTTTCTGATTTATATTTTTGTATATCTTGTAGAATTCTTTTTTGTTGTTGTTGTTGTTGTTGCTATTTCTTGGGCCGCTCCCGCGGCATATGGAGGTTCCCAGGCTAGGGGTCCAATCGGAGCTGCAGCCACCGGCCTACGCCAGAGCCACAGCAACGCGGGATCCGAGCCGCATCTGCAACCTACACCACAGCTCACGGCAACACCGGATCGTTAACCCACTGAGCAAGGGCAGGGACCAAACCCGCAACCTCATGGTTCCTAGTCGGATTCGTTAACCACTGCGCCACGACGGGAACTCCTCTTGTAGAATTCTAATACATTTTAGCTTTATTAAGTAATATGTGACCATTTTTATCTGTTTATTAGCAATGAGATCCTGCTGTGTAGCTCTGGGAACTATGTCTAGTCACTTATGATGAAGCTTGATAATGTGACAAAAAAGAATGTGTATATATACACTGGGTCACCATGCTGTACAGTAAAAAACAAAACAAAACAAAACTGTATTGGGGAAATAACTATTAAAAAATAAATAAAAGCATGCCTTTCTGATGCAGTTTCATGAAATGAATTTATTTTGCTCCCTATTCTCTCTTCATGTAGTAACTTGATATGAAATTTTACCCTGCTACGTTTCTGTCGTTCATTTTAATGGGAATTTAGTTTGATTCAACTTTTAGAAAGAGGCGTGATGCAAAGGGATTTTCTAGCTTCACAGGGCCTCTTCTGTGGTTTTGCGTAGTGTTAAACACCGCCTCTCACTTGCTGAGATTTCTTTCCCTAACTTTTATTTGGATTCTCTCTTTCCCTCATCTCCATTATTCCTGCATGTTCAAATTTTCTTCAGCTACCAGGAGTTTCTTCTCAGTAGGAGGCTCCATCATGGAAGGTGATTCCTAGTGGTTCAGTTTCAACAGGGGATAGGGAATACACAGCTCTAGCCTGTTTAGACCTTTTTTTTTTTTTTTTTTTAGTCTTTTTTGGGCCACACTCGCAGCATACGGAAGTTCGCAGGCTAGGGGTTGCATTGCAGCTGTAGCTGCTGGTCCACACCACAGCCGCTGCAACACCAGATCCAAGCCGCGGCTTTGACCTACACCACAGCTCACAGCAATGCCGGCTCCTTAACCTACTGAGCGAGGCCAGGGATCGAACCCTCGTCCTCGTGGATACTAGTCAGGTTTGTTACCACTGAACCACCACGGGAACTCTGTTCAGACCTTCTTAAACATGGGCTCTTATAACTTATTTAATTTTGAATATTTTATACATACTTTTCCATGTATCTCAATAATCTTCATATTTATCATTTTCATTGGTTGCAAGTAATTCCATTAAGTTAAAATACCATGGTCTTATAACCATCTATTAATGGCTATTTGGGATGTGTCCAGTTTTCCATGATAATAAATAACACATAATGTATTCCTTCTTCTGAATTATATCCTTAAAACAAATACCCTGGAGTGAGATTATTTAGTAAAAAGGTATGAACATTTTTATGACTCTTGATAAAAACTGCCAGATTATTCATCAAATTGACTGAGATAATTTACAATGTCGCTAGAAATGTATAAATGTTTCAATTTCCCCAATAGCTCCATCACCAGTTTTGCTAATGTTCCTTTACTGCTGCTAATTTTAGAGTTATAAAGTGACATTCCATCGTGGTTTTAATTTGCACCTCTTTTATTGTTGGCAAGACTGCACACTGCTTCCTATGTTAATTTCCTAATGGTGTTTCATCTTATGTAATGATTCTTCATATTCTTTGACCACTGTTCACAGTGAAGTTAATGTTAATTTATAAAAACTCAATATATTTTGGAAATGTCATATGTATTAAATAATATTCTATTGTCACTTGACTTTTATCTTGGTTGTGCTGTGTTTTATTGTGTAAATATTGTGTAAAGACACTGCTTATCTTTTCCTTTGTAATTATTTTTCTCCTTTAATCAAACATTATCTGTCTCTACAGACTGAATAAGTGCTCTATTTTCTCTTTTTCCCCAGTAATTAATTTCTTCTAAATATTTGACACTTGAAATTTTTATGTTGTTGACAGACTGCATGAGGCATAGGTTCAAGTTAATTTTTCCCCACAGTAATGTCAAGTTAGTTCAACAGCATTTATGAAAATGAACCCTTCCCTGTTGCTTTGCTAAATTTAGCTGGACATGTATTGAACTCTCGTGTATGCTGATTTAAGTCCATATCCTTATTTGCCAGGGGGTAGCTCACTAGATTTGAATAGGCTATGTTAATGATACTGTTTTTTTTTTTTAGAAACAAAGGCCATGCTTCAGAGTCATATGATCAAACCTTCTAATGCCTTTATCTCTTCCTTTACTCCTTTCCTTCCTTCTTTCTAGAATCTCTCTCTCTATATATATATCTATAGATGTGTAGATATCTATAGATATATATCTATCAGTTCTGTTTCTCTGGAGAGCAGCTGACCATGCAGTCATGTGATCATGATGGAATTACCAGCCCTGCTCTCTGCAAGTTCTTGTCCTTTGTACCCAGTCTGTTTTTCCTTTGAGTCTTCACCTGTTACCCCCTGGGGGAAGCATCGCCTCCTTCTATGCTTTATGGCTGGAAAATGGGTGGAGGATGGCGAGAATCACTATGTGCACCCAAAGCCTTTTCAGAAACCTCCTTTCCTCATTGTTTTCCTTGTTCTCTAGCATCCAACTCTTCTCTGGCAGGAGTAAGGAAATGGTGCTGACTAAACAAATGCTTTGGAGAGCCTGCGGTGACAACTCGCTTCCACACATTCTTTACCTTAGACAGTGGAGCTGTTTCCAGAGTGCGAATTGAGTCTTTATGAAATTAGCTGTGCTTTTCCAATGAGTTGAGCCATAATAAATACCTTCCCTGTGGCATTGTTGACAAGCAATTTTGTAAACCAAAACTCTGGCAAAGCAAATACATTAGGCATGTTTCAGACTCACCTCTTCGCCTGTGACTTTTTGGAATTTTTAAGCTACGCAGGCTTCCTGCTGAGGAGCTATGTGCCTTACTGCCGAGTGTTGGAAGGGACTGTCAAAGGGGTGAGGAGGAATGTAGGAACGTGTGCAGTTTCACAAGCCCCACGGGATAATCTTACACCTGCTCCCCCCACCCCTGCCGCCAATGAAAACCCCTCAAGCGAGGTACAATGAGGATGTTCTCTAAGTTCAGAGCTTTTTCTGTATTCGGTTTTCTTTAAAGTAAAGCCCATCTATGGAGAATACAGCCAGTCAGCCCTCTGACATGCCAAACAATGTAGACAGATATAAAGAGGGTCATCAATAATTTCTAAATTAAATTGAGTCTTCAAAAAATCTATCTCCAAAAAGAAGGCTTTGTGCATTTGGCAGTCTTTGCTCTGTAGTTTAACTAAGCTGGCACACTTTTGAGTTTAGGTGGCAATAAAAGAATTGATCGAAAAACTGCTTCAAAGGCAACTTTTAAGCTTCGTATATTCAGGCTGGGACTCATGAGACGTAACTTCCTACTGGGCACTGGGCCTGCTATTAAGGCAAACAGCAGCTGTGTGAACACGGCATCATTTTGTAAGGACCAAGTATCCAGAGAGACCTTAGACAAGGGAATCTATATTTACTGAGCTCCTACTATGAGTCAGACATTATTCTAGAAGTTTTTAAACATTCCAGACTTTACAGAAACCTTGAGA
This sequence comes from Sus scrofa, assembly GCF_054392235.1. Lineage (NCBI taxonomy): Eukaryota > Metazoa > Chordata > Mammalia > Artiodactyla > Suidae > Sus > Sus scrofa. The sequence goes on from NC_139401.1 coordinate 124,318,806, forward strand.
AGCAGGCAATATGCTGACAGACTAGGCAGCTGAAGCATGGAGTTTAGAAACTGTCCAAGTTCATACAAATAGTAGGCGGTGAAGACCTGGGATCCAGGTCTTTCCACCGCAAGGCCCCTGCTTCTAACCACTCAATTTCAATGTCACAGAAGCAATTTAGCACCACTGCCATCTAGAGAGAGAACAAAGGATTGGCAGCCAACGGTAGCAGGCTTGGTTGTGGGGATGGTGATGCTCAAGCTTCTTACTGCCTTCTTATTGGTGGCAGTGGATGGGGGTGTTGGTGGCAGGCCAAGAGTGCAGGCAGTAAAGCAGCGAGCAATCACAAGCCATGGTGTGGTTGTTCTCGCGCCTACGATGACCCAAAGGAACAAGGCGGCCATGGCCATGCAGCGCTGAATTTGCTGAGAGAAAGGAGAGGAGTGAAATAAAAAGTAAATCAGCATTCTCAGCACCATCTCTTATCATCTGCCATGTGCCTTAAGAATGCCCTCCATCTCTCGCACCCTCCCTTTCAGCACAGAGGAGAGCGCTTTAGTTGTCCTCCTCCTCCTTTTGACATTCTCAACTAAATGATCTGAGCTTTAATCTTCCCGATTTTATCTTCCGTTCTAGAGTGTTGGGCCATGGATTCAACTTGACTTTTTATTGAACTTTTTCAAAGTAGAGTCTATGATAGGCTTTTGTGCACAGCGTCCCCTTCCTCTGCTTGTGGAAACGCGATGGTAACCCTGGTCTTTCACAGTTACCATTACGTTCCTTAGTTTTAGCACAGAGCATTTGAGCCCAGGGTCTGTGAATCTCCGAAGCAATGCCACTGTCTGTTGCCCCTATAAAAGGACAGAACATTAAAGGCAAATGCCCACTGCCATACATAGCTGCAACACTGGTCCCCTCTCTGTGTGTGGGCTCTCTCATCTGATTAGCACAGCTAGGCTTTAAGCAAACCTTTTGCTCAGCTATGGGAAAGGCCATGCAGTCTCTGCCTTGGTACATTTCCCTTGACCAGCCCACCTTTCCTACTCACCAAATCCAGGCCCTCTGACTTAACCTTCCAGGGGCAGTACAGAAAAGTTAGCCCTGAGAACTAGGGCACTTATGCCCAGCCCCACCCCATCCCGGTCTTGTTAGATCATTCTAAAGCGGCTGGTGTGGGGGAATGAGTTCAGGCATGCTCAAGGAAGGAATTCCACTAAAAGGGACCTTCTCTAAGAAGGGACATGGCCTAAACCCATTTTCCCGATTGGAAAGCACAAGGGAAAAAAAGAATCCAAAGTGGGCACACCAGCACTAAGAAAGGGCTCTATCCTCTACAAAAAATGTTACTGGAAAGCATGAGAAAAATTCTAGAAATAAATTCATATTACTATTTTATCCAATATTTTCCTATTTTAGAGGCACAAGTTCTGGGTCTTATGGCCTTTCTCATTCGAAAGCACATGAAAATCCTCTATTTGGGAGCCGAAACCTCAAGTTGAGTAAAGAACCTTCTGGATTCTCTACCAATGGAAGGAGAATGCTAGCCATTGTAGGTATAGATGAAATACGCCATCGCTGCTCTTTCTTTTCTTATTTTTTATTGATATTAGGAAGACATCACCCAAAATAGCCATCTATCAATTCAAGAAGTCCATAGTATTAGCCCCAAACCACCACCACTCAGCTGTTTGTCATCGCATTTCTCCTTAGGTCTATGGATTTAGAGTGTGAGGAACAGCATCTTGCAACACTCAACCCTTTTACCAGATGAGGTTTTTGGTTTGTTGGTTCATTTGTTTTGGCCATGCCCATGGCACGTGAAAGTTCTCAGCCCAGAGACTGAACTCAGATCACAGCAGCAACCCAAGCCGCTGCAATGACAACATTGGATCCTTAACCCAGTGAGCCACACGGGAACTCCACCAGATGAGTTTTTCAGATAAAGTGCATATGTCTATTACAGCATTCTAATCAGGAATTCCACTCTACATACCCCAGCAGAACCTACGAGATGATATTAACTCCATATATGAAATGTTTACAGTCACTCTGGTCACGACTCATTCTCCAAACACTGGAAATGAACATCTGAAGTGATGAGAAACTTCCTTCATACTTTTATTTTGTGGCTTACTTGGAGCCTACTTCCATTTTTATTCTTCTATGGTATAGAAGCCCCCAAAATAAATGGATAAAAATCACATTTGGTCTAGTTAAGTCGACGCAGGGGATCTGAGGCTTCACCTCTACCATTCCCCTCCCACTCCTTCTTCACCATATGTGTTCATCCCAGAGATATTTCTCCCAACTCAGAAAGCTCCACATGGCACAATTTGATTTTATCTTTTTTCCTCCAAAGTACCTAATTCATGGCATTTTCCTCCCACGTCATCACTTTCAGTCCAAAACCTCACCAATCTAATCAGTGGGACTGAATATCTCTGGAATCTCAGTGACTTAAATATCTATATGACTTGGCAGGTATAAATATCCCTACAATGTAAGAGTAATTTATTAGGTCACAACAGCTGGCTGAATACGCACTTTAGGATTATCCAAATCCATTTGCCGTGACTCTGTTTTAATCATGCATCCTTATGCTCTTACAAAATTTCCAAAGTAAAATACAATCTCCCTTAAAACAAGCTTTATTTAAATTACTTGAAAAATTAATCAAACATTTCATCCCATCTGTAAAATATACTGTCCCATGGCCATGGTATGCTGAATCCTCAGGGATAATAAGCTCCACTTCCACCATTAGGCTGGTGTACACTCAGTGTAAGTTCCATTTATTCCCAAGCCTCTTTATTCAATTTTTACTTATTATAATTAGCAGGTTTGATTAAAATATTAATTAAATTAAATGGAAACATGAATTGTTAAAGTTAAGCTAAATAGTTCTATGAAAGACAATGTCAAGAAAAGAAGAAGACAAGCCATAGATTGGGAGAAAAAAAAGTCTCAAGCACACATTCGATAAAGGACGGTTGTATCAAATATAAAAGAAACCTTAAAACTCAATAATTAGAAAACAAACAACCCAATTAAAAACTGGGCCAAAGACCTCCAGAGATAGCTCGCCAAAGAAAATACACAGACGACAAATAAGCATATTAAAGGATACTCCACACCACATGTCACTAGGAAAATGCAAATTAAAACAGCCAAGAGATACTACTATAAACCTATTAAAATGGCCAAAATCCAGAACACTGACAACAGCAAAGCTGCTCAGGATATGGAGCAACAGGAACCCTTATTCATTACTGGCGAGAATGCAAAATACTACCGCCACTTTGGAAGACCACCAGGCAGTTTCTTACAAATTTAAACATACTCTTGGCATATGATCCAGGAGTCATGCTCCTTGGTATTTACCCAAAGGAGTTAAAAACCTAAGTCTAAGCAAAAACCTGCCCATGAATGTTTATAGCATCTTCGTTCATAACTGCCAAAATTTGCAAGCAACCAAGATATCCTTCTGTAGGCAAACTGTTTCATCTAGACAATGGAATATTATTCAGCATTAAAAAGAGGTGAGCTATCAAGTTGTGAAAAGATATGGATGGGGGAACTTTAATTGCATACGGCTGAGTGAAATGAGTCAATTTGAAAAGTCTATACATGACACCAACTATATATTTTGGAAAAGACAAAACCATGGAGACTAAAAATATCACTGGTTGCCAGGCATTAGGGATGGGAAGGATAGAAGAACATACAAAGCATGGAGGATCATTAGGGCAGTGAAAATTCCCTGTAAGGTACTACAAAACGATGGATATAAATCTGTCTAAATTTGTAGAATGTGTAACACCAAGAATGAATCATAATATAAACTATGGGCTTTGGGTGACTGTGATGTTACTATGGAGGTTCGTCAATTTACCAAATGTACCACTCTGGTGAGGGATGCTAATGATGGAGAAGGCCATGCATGTGTGGGGGCAGAGGCATTTGGGAAATCTCTATACCTTTCTCTTAATTTTGCTATGAATTTAAAATGTCTCTAAAAAATAAAGTTTCGAAAAAGCTGAAAACTTCTAGAAAACTTTATAAATGTAAGTCACTGTGTAATTACATATGGGCGAGACATCTGTGAAATAATGGAGAACAGTAAAAGCCCAGAAGGATTCTGCACTCACTCGCATTAGTGTCATTATCAAATTCATTACCCAGTTTAAAAAAATACACACTGTATGGAGTTCCCGTCGTGGCGCAGTGGTTAACGAATCCGACTAGGAACCATGAGGTTGCGGGTTCGGTCCCTGCCCTTGCTCAGTGGGTTAACGATCCGGCGTTGCCGTGAGCTGTGGTGTAGGGTGCAGATGCGGCTCGGATCCCGCGTTGCTGTGGCTCTGGCGTAGGCCGGTGGCTACAGCTCCGATTGGACCCCTAGCCTGGGAACCTCCATATGCCGGGGGAGCGGCCCAAGAAATGGCAAAAAGACAAAAAAAAAAAAAAATACACAACTGTAAGTGTTGGAGGGGATGTGATTAATACAAGGGAAAACACTCAGACTGATGTTAAATACTGATCAATAACGTACATTTTTGTTTTAAATTAAAATGTTAAAACGTGTATGTAAACATTTTAATCCCTATAATTGCCACTGAAAAATTAACTAGTCAAACCATACCTGAACACATCAGAGTCAAACTGATGAAAACCAAAGATGAAGAGAATCTCAAAATCAGGAGGAGGTAAATGACACATGATATATAAGAGAATGATAATGTAGTAACACTTGGATTCTCAAAGAAAGAGCAATGAAGGCCAGAAGACAAAGGAATAACACGTTTAAGGTGCTGAAAATAAAACTTGTCACTTAAAATTCTATACCCAGAAAAGTATCCTTCAAAAGTGAAGGCAAAACAAAGGTATTTTCATATTAAAAGAAAAAAAAAGCTTTGACTATATGTCACCACTAGACCTAGGATAGTTCCTCAGGCTGAAGAGAAAGGACACCAGATGGTAACACATCTTGAGGATGTAATTAAGAGCAGTTCAATTAGTCAATATACTTCGGTACATACAAAGACCATATAACTTTCTCTTAAATTTTAAATTATTCTGTAGTGTTTATAACATACACAGATGGAATATACATAAAAACTATAGGACAAGAGACACAAAGTTAACTGGAATTGTGCAGTTACGATTTTTTTTTAATTTTTAAATTTAAATTTTAATTTTAATTTTAATTTTTTTCCATTATAGCTGGTTTACAGTGCTCTGCCAATTTTCTGCTGTACAACAAAATGACCCAGTCACACATACATCTATATACATTCTTTTTCTCACATTATCCTCCATCCTGTTTCATCACAAGTGACTAGACATAGTTCCCAGTGCTATACAGCAGGATCTCATTGCTTATCCATTCCAAAGGCAATAGTTTGCATCTGTTAATCCCAGATTCCCAGTCCATCCCACTCCCCCCTCTCCCTTTCCCCCCCTCTCCCCCTTGGCAACCCCAAGTCTGTTCTCCAAGTCCATGAGTTTCTTTTCTATGGAAAGGTTCATTTGGGCCATATATTAGATTACAGACAAAAGCGATATCATATGGTATTTGTCTTTCTCTTTCCGACTTTCTTCACTTAGTATGAGAGTCTGTATTCCATGTCGCTGCACATGGCATTATCTTGTTCTTTTTTATGGCTGAGTACTACTCCATTGTGTATATATACCACATCTTAATCCATTCATCTGCTGATGGACATTTAGGTTGTTTCCACGTCTTGGCTATTGTGAATAGTGCTGCAGTGAACATTCAGGGGCATGTATCTTTTTTTTTTTTTTTATTTTGTCTTTTGTCTGTTCAGGGCCACACCTGTGGCATATGGAGGTTCCCAGGCTAGGGGTCGAATCGGAGCTACAGCTGCTGGCCTACACCACAGCCACAGCAATACCGGATCCGAGCCACATCTGCAACCTATACCACAGCTCACAGCAACACCAGATCCTTAACTCACTGAGCAAGGCCAGGGATCGAACCCGCACCCTCATTGTTCCTAGTCAGATTCGTTTCCACTGCGCCACGACGGGAACCCCCTTGGGTGCACATGTCTTTTTTAATGCAAGTTTTGTCTGGATATATGTCCAGGAGTGGAATTGCTGGGTCCTATGGTAGTTCTATATTTAGTTTTCTGAGGTACCTCCATACTGATTTCCAAAGTGGTTGTACCAATTTACATTCCCACCAACAGTGTAGGAGGGTACCCTTTTCTCCACGCCCTCTCCAGGGTTTGTTACCTGTGGACTTGTTAATGATGGCCATTCTGACAGGTGTGCGTGCGGTGGTACCTCAGAGTAGTTTAGATTTGCATTGCCTTAATAATTAGTGATGTGGAGTGTTTTTTCATGTGCTTATTGGCCATCTGTGTATCTTCTTTGGAGAAATGTCTATTCAGGTCTTTTGCCCACTTTTCAAGTGGGTTGTTGGCTTTTTTGCTGTTGAGTTGTATAAGTTGTTTGTATAAAAGCCCTTGTCAGTTGCATCTTATGTAAAATAGTGCAGTATTAATTCTACATAGATCACGATAAGTTAAAGACGCATGTGAAGTTGTACGGCAATTATCAAAATATAATGAAAAGGTAAAATATTTTTTTCTTTTTAGGGCTGCACCTGTGGTATAGGAAAGTTCCTGGACTAGGGGTCGAAACAGAGCTGCAGCTTCAGGCTGAAGCCAAAGCCACAGCAACACCAGATCTGAGCCACATCTGTGACCTACACCGAAGCTTGTGGCAACAGAGGATCCTTAACCCACTGAGCGAGGCCAGGGATTGAAACCACATCCTCACGGACCCTATGTCAAGTTCTTAACCACTGAGCCACAATGAGAACTCCTAAAAGGGTAAAAATTTAAAGTCAATAGAGAAACTGAAATGGAATACCGAAAATATTTCATTAACCTCCCAAAAAAAGGAAAGGAGGGAAAAAAGACATTAGGCAAACAGAAAAAAAAAGTAAAAATGATAGAGTTAAATCAAAATAGATAATTACACTAAACCAATTATCTTAATAAACACACTAAATGCAAATGGTCTAAAACTACCAAATAATAGTCAGAGATAGACATATTTAAAAACGCAAGACTCAACTATATCCTCACTATAAGAAATCTACTTTGCTTGTTTTTCCCTTTTTGGTCATACACCTATGGCATGAAGAAGTTCCCAGGCCAGGGATCAGGCCTGTACCACAGCTATAACCAGAGCCTCAGCAGTGACAATGCTGGATCCTTAACCCTTTGAGCCACAAGGGAACTCAAGAAACCTCCTTTGAATATAAAGACACAGGTGAAAAGTAAAATGATAAAATATGATGTATCATATACTACAAAGACACCAATAAAAAGAAAGATGGAATGTCCATACTGATATCAGAAAAAAATAGGCTTCAGATTAAAAAATATTATCATCACAAATAAAAAAAAGATCACATCAAAAAATGGGCTAATTCATTGAAAATAAAGAACAATCCTAAATACGGATGCCAACTATAACAGATTTTCAAAATACATGAGAAAAAAATTGATAGAACTGAAAGAAAAAAAGATAAGCCTACAATTATAGTTGGCTACTATAATCACAGATCTGGCGTTGCTGTGGCTGTGATGTAGGCCAGCAGCTATAGCTCCAACTCGACCCCTGGCCTGGAACCTCTGTATGCCGCAGATGTGGCCCTGAAAACACTTAAAACACCAAACTCTTAATCATTATAAAACTATTTAGACAAAAAAATCAATAAAATGATTAAATACTTGAACAATACCATCAGTCGATTTGACCTAATTAACACTTGTAGAATATTCCATTAAAAAGTAAGAGAATTAGGAGTGCCTGTCGTGGCTCAGTGGGTTAAGAACCCAACAGAATGTCTGTGAAGATGTGGGTTGGATCCCTGGCCTCACTCAGTGGGGTAATGATCCAGTGTTGCTGCAAGCTGCAGTGTGGGTCACAGATGTGGCTTGGATCTGGGGTTGCTGTGGCTGTGGAGGAGGCTGGCAGCTGGAGCGCCAATTCAACCCCTCGCTTGGGAACTTCCATATGCTGCAGGTGCAACTATAAAAAGAAAAAATAATAATTCTGAAATCAGATTCTTTTCAATAACTTATGGAACATTTACCAATATTTACTTTTTTATGGGCCACAAAGTGAATCTAAATAATTTCAAATGATTGAATTGATATGAAAAATGTTCTCTGACCACAATAAATTTTCACTAGAAATAAGTAATAGAAAGATATTTGAACAGTCTCCAAATATTTGGAAAGTAAACACTACTACATGTGGTTCCATGTGATTCCTATTGATCAAGGATCAGAATAAATTTTAAAATAGTTTGAACTAAATGAAAATGACACAAAATATCAAATTTTGTGGGATGTAGCTAAAGCAGTGCTTAGAGGGAAATTTGATATGGTGAAAGCTTCTTATATTTAAAAAAGGAATGATTTCATATCAATGCTCTAAACTTCTACCAGAGAAACTAAAAAAAGAGCAAATTTAACCCAAATAAAAAAGTAAAAATGTAACAAGAATAAAGCTGAAATCCGTCAATTACATAGAAAAAAGAAAGAAAATAACAGAGACAAATCAATGAAACTAAAAGCCAGTTTTCTTGGAAAATATCAATAAGGGAAAAAGTCAAGACCCAAATACCAATATCAGGAATAAAAGAGGGGATATCAGTATAGATCTTATAGTCATTAAAAGGATAAAAGAGGTTTTTGTGAACAGTTTTATGTGTCAAAATTCAACAACTCAGAATTAACAAATCTCTTAAAATGGAAACTCATCCAAGAAGAAAAACAGCATCTAAATACTGCTGTATCTATTAACAAGTTGAACTTTCCCATAAAGAAAACTCTAGGCCCTGATGGCCTCGCTAGTGAATTCTAACAATCAAGAATAAAAGGGGTCAGGGTGCGTTCCTGTCACGGCGCAGCGGAAACGAATCTGACTGGGAACCATGAGGTTGCGGGTTCCATCCCTGGCTTTGCTCAGTGGGTTAAGGATCCGGCATTGCCATGAGCTGTGGTGTAGGTCGCAGATGCGGCTCGGATCCCGAGTTGCTGTGGCTGTGATGTAGGCCAGCAGCTATAGCTCCAACTCAACCCCTGGCCTGGAACCTCTGTGTGCCGCAGGTGTGGCCCTGAAAAGCTAAAAAAAAAAAAAGAAAAAAAAATCCATCAATGTTAAGTAACATATTAATTGACTAAAATAAGGAATATGTTTATCTCAATAGATGGAGAAAGCATCTTGGCAAAATTAAATACCCTTTCATGATAGCAAAAACCAGGAATAGAAGGATGCCTCCTTGATCTTACACAGTATAGCTGACCTTTGCACAACACGGGTTTGAACTGCATAGGTCCACTTATGCCTGGATTGTATTCAATAGTAAATACTAGAGTACCACACCATCCGCAGTTGGCTGAGTCTGCAAATACACAACCTCGGATATGGAGAAACGTTATTTACTGAGGGCAGACTACCTGGTGTATGTGGCCTGTAGCTGCACAGAGAGTTGGTACTCCTAACGCTCACGTTATTCAAGGGTCAATTATATAGCTTTTTTTCAAAAAAGCTCTAGCTAATATTGCACCCTGTTCTTAGTAATAAGGCATGTACATCCATTCTTACCATTTTATTCAACATTGCACAAGATGATCGAATACAGTAAGAAAAAAAGAAGAGACCGAAAAAGAACTTAATCTCCATTTGTTTGTTGCCATCTTTGCTTATATAGAAAATTGTAAAGAATTTCCAGAACAATTACTGCAACGAATAAGTGAATTCAGTAAAGTGTCAGGATATGACATCAATGTACAAAAATCAATTGTAGTTTATATACTAGAAGGAAAAACTTATAAAATGAAATTTAAAAAAAAACAATGCCATTTACATTAAGATCAAAATGATATGATGTACTGAGAAAGCCGTATCACTCTTGTGGTATTTCTGCAAAGAAACAACAACAAAAAAACCCCAAATACAAACCAAAAACATATATATAACCTTGAATCTAATCATCAAGACATATCAGACTAACTCATATTGAGGGACCATCTACAAAGTAACTAGCATATATTCTTCAGTAATGCCAAGATCAAAGAATCAAAGAAAGGCTGAGGAACTATTCCAGATTAAAGGACATTAAATTCTGTCAGGGAAATGCAAATCAAAACTACAATGCGATATCACCTCAGACCTGTCCTAATGGCTGTCATAAAAGAACACACATGACAAATGCTGGTGAGGATGTGGAAAGAAGGGAACCCTTGCGCCCTGTTGGTGGGAATGTAAATTGGTATGGGCCCAACGGAAAACAGTACGGAAGTTCCTCAAATAATTAAAACTAGAACTACCATAGGATTCAGCAATTGCACTCCTGGGTATTTATCTGAAGAAATTAAAACACTAATTCAAAAAGTTAGGTATGCCCCCATGTTCACTGCAACATTACTTATAACAGCCAAGACACGGAAACAACCTAAGCAGCCATCCATAGATGAGAGGATAAAGAAACTGCGGTATATACAGCCAATGGCCTAGGATTCATCCGTTAAAAAGAACGAAATCTCGGAATGGTGACAAGCTGGATGGATCCTGAGGGCATTATGGTAAGTCGAGTAAGTCAGAGAAATACAGATTCCTCATGATCTCACTTACAGGTGTAGAATCTTAAAACAAAAACAAACAAAATAGCTACAGAGAAGGGACTGGTGGTTGCCAGAGGTGGAGACTGAGAGAAATGGGTGAAGGGAGTCGAAAGGTACAAACTTCCATTATAAAATAACTAAGTCATAGGGATGTACAGGCTATACGGCATGCTGACTATAGTTAATTACACTGTATTGTTTATTTGAAATTTGCTAAGTGATTACGTCTTTAAAGTTCTCACCACAAGAAAAAAAAATTCCATAACTATGTGTGGTGAAAGCTGTTAACTGGACTTGTTGATCATTCTGCCATATATACAAATATTGAATCATTATGTTATACACCTGAAACTAATAAATGTCGTATGTGCATTATACCTCCATTAAAAAACAATAAAGGAGATGAAGTTCACATAACAACCAAGTGCAATGAATGACACTGATTTATACCCTAGATCACACAAAAACATTAGCTCTACAGGATAATATTTAGGATAACTGGCTAAATGTGAAAATGGACTATGAATTCGGTAACAGAATTGGATTGGATCAATGCTGAATTTTCTGATTGTGATAATCATGCTGTATTTACCCTTACTTTTAGGAAATAACACTGAAGTATTTGTGGGGCACCATGCCTCTAACTTACTGCCAAATGATGCGTGAAAAAAATATGTGCATGTCTTACATACAGATAGAGAAACAGATCTAAGTACACAAATGGGGCAAAATGTGAACAGTTGATGGACCTGGATAAAGGCTACATGGCACATGGTAGTTCCTTATGCTAGTCTTGCAATGCTTTTGTATTTTTAACATTTTTCCAACATACAAGTGCAAATGAAATGACGGGCCAAGTGCACACGCCCACGGCATTGGCGAAGGGTGCTCCTCCTGGGGAGGCAGAGCGCTACTGTGAACATGAGCCATCGCCCGACAGTTATATTTTCACTGTTAATTCATAGGCTGATTTTCTAATTCACAGTCTGAGCTTTGGTGGCAAAAGCCAGCATTTCCAGAGCTAAATGGGTGAAGAAGGAGCTGCTTGAGGAGGTTCTGGATCTCATTTCTTACTCAAACATCTCCCGAGCACATCCCCTGTGCAATACTCTGTACTACTCTGGCTGTGAAGCCAAGTAACAGGGCCAGGAGGCAGGGCCGACCAGTCTCCACCGTCTTACTAGAGAGAATCCACCCCCTCACTCCACGCTGTTTGGCAAAAGACAAAGTGATATCTTGTCATGTGGGTTTCTCACTTCAACTAGTTGCAAAAACAGGCTCTCCCCATTGGCAATTCTACAGTATCAATTGCCAAAATGTTTTTTTGCCACATGTCCTGTGGTGCAATACGCTGCTGCAACTTTGTTTACTCACCGAGTGATTGCCCCCATTCCCATGAGACACCCCTGAATTCTTCTTAAGATCTCAAAGCCCTCAGAGGAATATCACTCTATAAACCTGAATTTCTTCCTTGTGTACTTATTAACCCTGAAACCAACCCTTAGGACAGCAAATTATCAAATACACGAACCTCGCTTCTTGTTTGCTTATTTTTCCACTAAGCTCATTTGGAGGAGAACGGGCTGTGTGTGGGTGGTGTGACCATGTACCGACCCGTCCTGAGCGGGCACCACAATGACTGCGCTGGGCGGGGCAACATGTGACATCTGTGCTGCTCCCTCCTCTTTGGTCTTCCACATGCTTTCCTCGTTTTCTCCTTTAACTTCTCAACTGGTATTACGCGAGCCCCTTGAGTCACATGCTCCCGATCTAAAATAGTCCCCTGGCTTATCGCCCATTGTTCCCTATCTTCTTCACCTGCTTTATTTTCCTTCTTATCATTACCTGATGATATCATAAATATTGGTTTATTGTCTTTATCTTATCCAGTGGAATAAAAACTCCATTGTGTAAAGTATTTTGTTTTCACTGCTTTATCTCAGGACCTGGAAGAGAGTCCAATATACAGTCAGTACTCAATAAATATTTGTGAAGTGAGTGAATGATTAGATAGTGGTGGAGCAATGTTTTACGTTATGAACACACAGTACAGGTCAAAAGCATGTCTCTGTTTAATACCTTATTTGATCCTTATAATAACCCCGTGAGGTAGACAGAAAAGGTGCTGTTACCCTCATTTGATGCATTAGGAAGCTGAATTCATATACCACTTAATACCAGAGGGACTAAGTGATATGCTCAAGTTCACCGAGCAAAGCACAGGCAGAGTACAAACACATATGTCATGGTTTTCCCAAGCTTGGAGGCCAAATACTTTCCACCCACCTACTGTGCCTTGCGCAGACCTCTGTAGTCTCAGGGTAAGCGGGGAGGGTGGATGGGGATGAAGCAACCTGGGAGCCCTGGGATACTTCTTCCTTCAAAGGAGGAAGTAGTTTATAGTATCTTCTTCCACCTGGGACCCAACATCCCCCTCCATTCCAAGTGAAATGGGAGACTGGGCTGTGGGATGGAAATCCCGTGAAATCAGATTGTTGTGATCATTATACAACTACAGATGTGATAAATTCATTTGAGTAATTAAAAAATGGAAAAAAAAAGTGAAATGGGAGTTCCTGATGTGGCACAATGGGTTAAAGATCTGGTGTTGTCTTTCTGGTACTGTCTCTGGTGGCTCGGGTTGCTGCTGAGGTGCAGGTTCAATCTCCAGCCTGGTTCAGTGGGTTGAAGATCTGGCATTGCAACAGCTGTGGTGTAGGTTGCAGCTGTGGCTCCGATTCAATCCCTGGCCCAGGGAACTCCATATGCTGCCGATGCGGGGCCTCCCCATCCCCCAGAAAGTGAAATGATGAAGCAATGGATGAGAGGGCCGTGGCTTTTGCCTTAAGTCTAAGCCGTGGTGGTTTATCTGATTAGAGGGGGGTGGAGTTCCTTCATTTTTTAAAATTGAGTATCAAGTTTGGGGTGCACCTACCACCTCATAACCAATTTAATATGACAACATAACTGATTCATTCCTAGGAGAACAGATGTGTATATGATGACAAATTCTTTTGTCATCAACACAAAAAATGAAAACTTTAGAATGTTTCGTAAGTATGAAATGGAAACACCTCAATTATCCAACACTACCCAGAAATGACACATTCAAGATGGTTAAGTTTCCACATTAGCAAATGTGAAACCCTTTCAACACCAACCATAACTACTTAACTACAGTTTGACAGAAATCATTCTACCATCCACTGCCTATTTTCAGGCACTCTTAAATTAACATAATTTATGGTTCATTAAAGACCTACAGGCATTATTATATATGTGTTGATATTGCTGTAATAGATTGATACACCACTATTACTACTAACCACCACCACCACAGTGGCGGCAATAACAATATTTGTTGAATGTCATATGACACGCCAGGTGCTAACCTAAGAACTTGACATTTATTAATTTGTTTCGTTTCTGCAGCAACCATAAGAAGAGTGAGCCCCACTTTACAGATGAGGAAACTAAAGCATGGAAATGTTAGGCAACCTGCCCAAATTACAAAGGGAGGGCCCCTGATTTCAATCCACATATGGGAACAAAAGGCAAATACACGACCATAAGGTGTGATTTCAAGACCAAGTCCAGAAATCTCTATTTTCCAAGGGTACTTCTTACTCCCTTGTTGACAACAGCAACAACAGTGTGTGTGCGCGCACACACACACACACGCAGAGTTCACCCATCCTGTCACTGATACGCACCTCTGCTGGCATCATGCTGCCTTCACAAGCCAGGCTCCCCACTCGCACTGAGCTCCTCCCTGTTGGTCCCACTGTCCTGGGCCAACGTCTACTGTTCTCCTGCCACGTGACTGCTTTTCCCCTCCGCTGCCCCCACGGGACCCTCCGGCACCACAACACAGCGCTTGCTGTCTACTATATTCTGCCCCCACCCCCGCCCCGCTTTTTTTAAATTCTCACCATTTTTTCTTATCTCTTTTAGAGGCTCTGTTTTCCCTCCATCTCTTAGGTTTTTCACCACATAGTTTTGGGGCATTATTGCTAAGCAATGGGGCAAACCTAGGGCATCGAGGGCCACTTACCTGAGGCAAGAAAAGCACCTGATGCACAAATTCTAGACACCTTGCTTGCCTCACCCTCGTCCCAGCCTGTCCACCCAACACGAATGTTTCTCTTGTTGCTGTTACGAAAAGGCAAGATCTCTGATTCTAATTTCTGATATTTATTTCAGGATGAATCATCTCCATTTTCTCTCATTCGGGTTCAAGCCCATGCAATTCTTGATCCAAGCATGTCGTACTCCCCTTCAGAAGGCTATAAAACTGCAACCGTTGCAAGAGGGTGGTTTAAATGATTAACCTGATTGTTGGCTTCTGGGAACTCCTTCATTGGCCTGCACCAAGAGAAGAGACCCTGCCACTGGGCACTGGGTAGGGTAGACAATTATACCTGGGATCCCTGGGCTGAGCCCTGGGTACCCCCACTCCTGGTGAGCTACTGTATTCTCTCACACCTACAGTATCTATCTAGTGCCTCTTTGATGGCTCTTACTTAACCCTCCAGTTCCTGTGCCGGGACTAGAACTTTGTCCAAAGTTCTTGACCACCCTTCCTCCCCTGTGCCCCATATATCCAGCTCATGGCTCTCTGGGAGTCTACAACAAACAGATGGGTCACCTAGAATTCCAACACTGATTGTAGCCTCATATTGACTATTCCACTTCTTAAGATACCAGATGTCACAGTCACTGCTATTCCACAGAATCCTGACCTCACAGAAGACCCCAGAAGAACGCTCTCTGCCCCTGTCCCAAGTTCCCTCAGTCCCAGCTTCCTATCATTCCCTGATTTCCCAAGCTGCCTTCTAGCTGAGCCCACCCAAGGTAAAACTCTTAGCAGCCTAGGAACACATTTGAGCACAGTTTGGAGCCACAAAAGGGCAATGCTGAGAAAGGAGGAACTTTTGCTCCAGCACAAAATCATTAACTGAAGCAGCCTTGTCATCTAAGTACTCCAAGGTTTCTTAGACTTTTTAGCAAGTTACTAGTATTAGTCAGGGTCCTTCAGAGAAACCAAATGAATTTATTTACATTAGACAAAAAGATTTATATGAGTTATTAACTCACATGATTGTGGAGGCCGAAAAGTCCCAAGAGCTGTAGTTGGCAAGCTGGCAGCCCAGGAAAGCCAATGGTATAGGTCCAGTCTGAGTCTGAAGACCTGAGAACCAGCAGACTCAATGGTACAAGTTCCAGTCCCAGTCCCAGTCCGAAGGCAGGAAAAGACCCACGTCCAAGCTGGAAGACAGTGAGGAAGAGAGAGTGAATGCTCCCTTACTCAGCCTGTTCATTGTATCAAGACCTTCATGAGACTGGATGCAGCCCTGCTACACTGGCGAGAGCAATCCGCTTTACTCAGTCTACTGATGCAAATGCTCATCTCATCTAGAAATGCCCTCGCGGGCATACACCCAGAGTAATGTTTAACCAAGTACGTGGATAACCGTGGGCTAGTCAGGTTGACATGTAAAATTAACCATCCACAAGGCCACACCTTTTACAACTTGGCACCATATGCATCTCCTTAAACCATACTTAATCTCCAAATAAAGACCATAACAAGATCGTAACTCCACCTCCTACGATACAACCATGTGTGTACAACGGAACATGCACTAATCCCTTCCCCAGAATAGGAGCTAAAGTCCTTGAGTGATGTCTCTTATTTTTGATATCCCACAACTGAAATACTATGATGTAAAATTAACAATAATAAATACTATGATATAAAGTCAATATATCTTATGTTACATGATAAAAGAGTAAGAAAACAAGTAGTTATCTGCTTAGTGTATATGTGTGTGCATATGTATATATACACGTATCTATGTATACACACATATTCATAACAAAATAAGGAAATATTCATATAATTAGACTCCTCATTTCTACAACAGGTCACAGGTTCATAACTGGTATTCGTAACTGCCTCCTTCCACTACTCAGTAACAGTATTCACTGTCGGTGTACCCAGGTCTTTCCTCAAGGCGAACTGGCCTCCCTGTCACTGAAGAGGTTTTGGAGTCTATAAATGAGCTCACGTCTGGGAACTGATTAAGGGACCATGACTCTCTGTTTTGATGATTCAGGTTAAGATTTTTCTTCACTTGACCTAGCACGTTTCTGCTTATGCAAATCAAGTGAGAACTTAGTAGGTTTCCATAAACTCTCAACGGCATGTAACAAAAAGGCTTTCTTTCTTAGGTATATGTGTATTCAGTCAGGTGCGGTGATTCTGTTTGAAGCTACAGGCAAAGAACCAGTTTGCTGCATGTGCTTCACCTAGGGAGCCCAGTAAAAGGGGCGGAAGCCACCTGGCTCAAGTTCTTCTGGCAGGAGAAGCTGAAAACTATCAAAGGGGTGAGGAGAAAGATGCCCTGCCTCTAAGGTCTAGGCCTGGAGCTTCCACACTCCCGATTTCACCCATATTCCACTGGCCAAAGCATCAGGTATGGAGGATATTTGCAAACATTAGTCAAACGACTTCACACTGCTTAGATTTCCACAATCATGTAAGATGGAATATCAGGGAAAGGATTTACCCTCTGACCTGAAACTAGAGAAATGGCCAAAATATATGGGGAAAAAAAGCAATTTCTAAGACATTGCAAATGATGCAATAAAAGACAGTGATCCTTGAAATATGTTAAACAAATGAGCTGAGACTTATGATTTCCCGTGCTTACTGCCTGGGGGGAGTTTCCGGGCTGCCAAGCAGAGAGGGAAATCCAGGGAGAGGCCAAGAGTGCCCCTGAATTGAAGAGACAGAGAAAAAAAGTCTGGAGATGCAAAAAGGGCAAAAGTTTACGGGACAGAATAACAGACGAGAGAGAGCTGCAGGGTGAGAATTCTGGAGATCTGTTGAATCTGCAGCCGAGTACTGAGCAACCCGTGTGTGAAGAAACTACTCAAGACCACAGAAAGAACCACTCAGAATGTTCAGAGGAAACAATCCTTAGTGCTCGCAGAGATGGGAAAACTCGTAATTCATGAGCCACTGAGTAGAGCACTCAGAGAGGTTTTCCTCAGTGAGGCAAGTAAGCCTTAGACTAAACGCTGCTCTGATCCCACCTACCAAAGTTTACAAAATGAGACCAAAGGATCAAACTTTTCTGATTAACACAACTGTGTCCCAGTATAAAGCTCAAAAATATTTACAGGGATATTAAAAACTCTAGCACTGAACAAAGTAAAATTCAAAGTGTCTGTCACCCTATAAAAAATTACCAGGCACGCAAGGAACTAAGACCCAAAATCACACGAAAAATTAGTTTAAACAAATGACAGAGATGATAGGATTAGTAGGTAAGTACATCAAAACAGGTGTTAGTTAAAAAACAAACAGGGAGTTCCCGTCGTGGTGCAGTGGTTAACGAATCTGACTAGGAACCATGAGGTTGTGGGTTCCATCCCTGCCCTTGCTCAGTGGGTTAAAGGATCCGGCGTTGCCATGAGCTGGGGTGTAGGTTGCAGATGCGGCTCGGATCCCGTGTTGCTGTTGCTCTGGTGTGTAGGCTGGTGGCTACAGCTCCGATTCAACCCCTACCCTGGGAACCTCCATATGCCGAGGGAGCGGCTCAAGAAAAACACAAAAAGACAAAAAAAAAAAAACAAACAAAAAAACAAGCAAACAGGTGTTAGTTATAACTGTGTTTCATATATTTAAGAAGCTAGAGAAAATACCGAAGATATTTTAAAAGACCCAAATTAAACTTCTAGAAATGAAAATGACAACAATGTTTGAGATGCAAAATACACTGGAATTTATTAACAACAGGTTAGCCATGAAAGAAAAGATCAGAGGATTTGGAGAAATAGCAATAAAAGCTATCAAAAATAAAACACGGAGAGCAAAAAGATTGAAAAAAAATTGAGCAGAGTAGTAGCGAGCTTTGGGGCAAGTTCTGAGCCAGAGATCAAATCTGAGCCACAGCTGCGACCTCCACCACAGCTGCATCAATGCTGGGCCTTTAATTCACTGCACCAGGCCAGAGATTGTAGCCATGCTATTAAAGCGACAACACCAGATCCTTAACCTGCCCTGCCACAGTGGGAACTCATCGACTTAGGTCACTAAAAGACCAACAATGTCATTTGAACGTTTATAAATAGTATTTTAATTTTTTCAGCATTTGTAATTATAGATGAAATAGTTCATTATTATAGTTCTAGCCCAAAAGACTAAAAGACAATGAAGGCTATTAACTCCAATTAAATCTGGGGTCACAGGCTTAGAATGTATAAAGAAAAATTAATAAATTCACTTGCACAAGAGTAGAAAAAAGAAACAAAACTTGTTAGATTAGATAATAAGACAACACTCAATTATACCCTAAGTCATGTTAAATATAAAGACATATCAATTAAAATTAAAATAACGGAAAATAATATATCACACTAATAAACATCAAATGAAATGTGGAGTGTCTATATTAGTATCTAGCAAAGTGGACTTCAGAGCAAATAATATTACCCAAGATAAAGAAAATCATTTCCTAATGAAAAAGATCATTCATCAAAGATGTAACTATCCTGTTTATATATCTAATAACAGAATTTCAAAACATATGAAGCAAAAACTGATAGCACTGCCAGGTCAAATAGACAAATCCACAGTTTTAGTCAGAGATTTCAACACACTTCTCCCCAGAATTTTTAGAACAAGCAGAGAGAAAAATCATAAGGTTATGGAAGACTTCAACGACGGTCGTAACCAACTTGGCCCAATCAACTTCTGTAGAACCCCACTTAACATCTGCAGACTACACATTCTCTTCAAGGGTACATGGAACATTTATCACATACGCAGCCTTAATCCAGACCTTCATCTCATTAACCTGGGCTTTTATACCAGCCTTCCACCTGGGCTTCCTAACCCCAGGCTCTCATTCCCTTCCCTTCCCTTCCAATCCATTTTCCATAGTACCCACGAAATTACGTTTCTAAAGCACTCGCCTATTTTGTTTTATGCTACTTCTCTGCATTAAAATCTTTGATGGCTCCCTAGTGCTTAAAGACTCAGTATAGACATTTTTAAAGAAATAAAAATAAAAAATAAAAATAGAATACGGAAAGGCTTTGGAACCAGGCCTTGTTTTAACGTTCACTACTCACCACCTGTGTAACCTTGGACAAGATGTCTCATCTCTCTAATGCCTCAATTTCTCCATTTGTAAAATGAGTTGAATACCTGACATACAGGGCCGAGTAAGGCTTGTTGACAATGTGTTTTAAACAGTTAGCAAAGGGTGTGTAGCATACAGGAGGAGCCCCATCAACAGCAAACTTTCTTATCATTAATATATTATTAACATAGCTTAAAAAAGTATTCATACTCGTGCCCTGTGTTTCTACCAATCATTTCCTCCACATACGTATCAACACTGCAGCCACATCAAGTTACTAACTGGCCCCTAAATGTATTATGCAACTTCATAGTTTTATGCATTTCCCTGAATTCTTAACCTGTATGGAAGCTAGCATCTTTCTGTGAAGGCCTCCCACAACCTTCCTAAACATCTCGTGACCCTCTTCCCGAGACTCCTACAGCACTTTACACTTTGGGTCTATGCTAAGGCTTCTTAACCTGGGGTGCGTGGATGGACAAATCTGTGTGCTTGATTGCATGTGCGTATTTGTTTGCAATGAGAGCCATAGCTTTCCTTGGATTCTCAAAGGGATCTGTCACCCTATAAAGACAGGTACCAATGATTACTAGATCAAGTGCCTGCGACAGTAAATAGTAATCGGAACGTTCGTGCGTGGGCTCCCTGGTGCCAAGAACCATTCCTTATCCATCCTTTATGTCTTCGAGACCTAACATGCTGCCTGGTACACTATCAGAGCTTAATAACTGCTGGCTACAAATGAATAAGAACGCTCTTAACCAGGTATAAGAGGTAACTTAAAATTTGAGGTGTCTTTGATTACTTCCTTCCTGTGTTCCTTCTTCCCCATTTCAAATCCTTTTAGCCACCGCTCCAAAATCTGCCCAAATGATAGCAGTTATCTCAATCAATTCCTTTTTTTGTTCCCAGTACCACAGTTGAGCTCTTCAAAGTTAACTTTTCTACTTGGTTCCCCTTAGTCCCATCTCTGAAAATATCGCTTTGTAAATATCGTGCTCATGCTCAGCAGTGTCCTGCAGCAAGGTCCGAAGTTCCAAGTCAGACATTCAAGACCTTTCACTCAATCCAGCCTCCATTTGGTCCCTTTGAGGCAATTTCCAATCCAATCATACAGATCTAATTGTGGTTTCCTAACCAACACTTCACGCACTCTCTCGTCCAGGCTTTTGTTCTCTCTATTCCACCTTCCCCCTTCCCATCATCTGCCCTTAACTAAGCTCTATCGCTCATGATTTGGCTCAAGTCCCCCCTCCTCCGTGAAGCCTTTAGTAACTCCACAACTCAGGGCAAACCTCGGTCTCCCATGGACACCTGGTATACTTACTGAGAGGTTCATTCAAGTGAATGTTAGCAAGCCAAGCTAGAAGGGGTTAGCTCCCTCCTTTCTCCATGTTCTACCTCTCCGACTAGTCTCTCCGCTCTTGAGAGCCGGGATACCAGGTCTTCCGTTTCCCTGCGTTCCCCAGACACTAGCTGTTGCCCTTGACACAGCAGATCCTAAGTAAATGATTAGTGACGCCGACTGCGAACGAGGGGATGTTGATGATGTTCAGGATGCTTTCCTCCTCGGGGCGCCAGCCCTCGAAATAAAGGCGGAGCTTTCCTACTTGCACGCAGTCTAGGCCAACTACTCAGATAATTCCTCCTGTGAAGACGACCTCATGTTAAACAGAAAGGGGACATCAGTGCCAAAGACATCACCTATCTTCTGTAGAATAAGCGGAGCATGTGGATGAACATGCTACACACAGGCTGGGAGGGACCTAGGAACACGGCTTTTATTTCTTCTTGTCTGATCTTGTTCAGACAGGGAGTTAGATAAAGGCCCCTGAGGTCTGTTTTATTGTAAAGAGCCCTCATAAGATTGGCACAACCTTTCGGCCCACTCCCCTCTAGCTAGCAAACCCGCAGTACAAGAGGTACTGAAAGCGGCCTAAACTGTCTGATTTTCCTGTGCCCGTGAGAAAACGTTATGTTTTTCATGAGAGGAAAGCTTGGAACATTGGTGTCTCTAAGTTTAATTAAGTTGCCTTTGCTGCAACGCAGTGATTTCCAAGAGTCGATTGCCCTGCATTGTCTCATTCACACAGATGCTGTCATCACTGCTATGGTACCAATTTGGTTAGGGGATTTAGGGACTAAAAGCAAGGTACCCAAATATTGTAAGATGACATTGCTATGGGAAACCAGATCCTATCTTTGAACATCAAATTCACGGCCGTTCTTTTCATATTTGTGCAACAATTTTTTGTTTGTTGTCTGAGTAAGGTGGGAGGCATCAAAACAGAAACAGTTGTCTTCTACTTCAGGAACATATGCCGAGTCTTATATTTAGAGATTTATCAGGCAGTACCTTGTTGCTCATCAAATTATGCTTTTGTGTAGGCAGTTTTAAATGTATTTTAGAAGAGTTATGCCCTGTTTTTCAGTAACTGTATCCGCTTCCTAGGGCTGTTACAACAAAGTACCATAAACTGAGTTGCTTCAATTTATTAGAAATGTATTCTTCCTGGTTCTGGAGGCCCAAAGTCTAAAATCAAGATGTTGGCAGGGCCATGCTCTCTCTGAACTTTCTAACAGAGAACTGTCCTTGACTCTCCTGGCTTTGGGGAGCCCAAGGCATTCCTTGCTTATAGCAGCCTAACTCTAATCTCCATCTCTGTCTTCACACGGCCATCTTTTCTCTGTGTGCCAGTGTCCCTTCTCTGCCTAAAAGGAAACCAGTCATACTGAACTTTAAGGGCCCACCATACTCCTGCAGGACTTCATCTTAACTTGATGGTTCTGAAAAGGCATTATCTCCAAATAAGGTCACATTCACAGACACTGGGGGTTAGGAGCTGACCATAATATCTTTTTGGGAGTCACAATTTATTCCATAATAGTAACTAAGATACATATGCCCACTATTTATCTTTGTGATACACAGTGCACCACAATTCTTTAACTTGATTCCTATTTGATATGACCATGGCCATTTTCCCTGAAACCTCCAAGAGGAATACTTTTGTGTTGGTGAAACACTGGAGGGTGGGTTGGTTGGTTGGTTTTTTGGTCTTTTTAGGGCCGCGCCTACAGCTAATGGAGGTTCCCAAGCTAGGGGTCTAATCAGAGCTACAGCTGCCGGCCTCCACCACAGTCACAACCACACCTGATCCGAGCCACATCTGCGACCTACACCATAGCTCACGGCAACGCAGGATCCTTAACCCACTGAGCAAGGCCAGGGATCGAACCCACAACCTCATGGTTCCTAGTCGGATTCATTTCTGCTGCGCCACCACAGGACCTCCATCACTGGAGTCTTTAAGGGTGCCTCACGACTGTAATAAAGTGCCACATAACCATGTAGAAATAGGGTCCTGGGACCTTTTAGTTTATGAAGAAAGTATTTCTGAGACAGAGGTTAAGACATAGCAAGAGAAAAAAACAGATTAACCGAGAAAATAACATTGCATCAGTTCTTCAGTTTTAAAAGTCCTAGTGCTTGTTGCCAAATAAATCATCTAATAAGTTATTTCTTCAGAATAAATGGATTTTCCCCTAGCTGAACACTTTTTACAGATTAGTCAAGTCAGATAAAAAATCAAAAGCCAAAAAATATGGGAAGATTACACCAATAAAATGGTTTACAGGATGAATTTTTATGTAAGTCCTAAAGGTCGGAGCTATATCTTTGATTCCCAAATAGTACCAATAGCCATTAGACATGAAGTTACTTTCTCTTAGACCCAAGGAGGAGGAGCAGTGTCCTTAAAAATCAATTTTTATAAACCTAAGGGATAAAAAAATCCTAGCACATCTACCCTCCTCATTTTTGATCACTTGTCTCTCCACTTATACCCACAACGTATACCTGGGAAAGATTCGAAAGGGTGGAGGGACACTGCCATCATGCCAACTGCCGGTCCAAATCTCCCTTACCAATAAACACGATCTCCCCGTCCTGTTAATGCCCCCTAATGTTAAAAGGTAAGCAACAGTCAGAAAGGTCAGCAGTCTTTGCCAGTCAGATGTGGCATGGAAAACTGCGGAGAGAGACTGTTTTAACCAAGTACCCCTGTGGGCAGGAACATGTTAAATGAAGAAAGGTCAATTGAGGAAAAAAGTTAAGCATGAGTTTACTTAGTTGGAAGCAATGTTGCTAACTGTAAACACCCACGTATGTCTCCCCAGGAATTAAGTCAGGATCTGACTGTAAGTATTTGTTAAATGAGACACAGTGCAATGCAAATACACGTGCGCCAGATCAAAAGCAATGGCTTAACCCAGCAGGAGGAGGGAAGCGGCGATCTCAACATTGTTTCTCCAAACTAAAGCACTGCTTTTTGCTGGGTGATGTTCTCAACAGACGATTATGAGTTCCACGAAGAACATTCAGACAGAGAAAACTGTGCCCTCCGAGTAGTCATTTGTTACTCTGCTAACTGGGAAGCAAGAAGACGCACATATTTCCCAGATGCCCAAGAATGCTCAAGTCAGCAAGGGAAAAGCCCTGGTGTTTGCACAGAACAGGCTGAGATGGTCACATACGAGGAAAGGCGCTATGATCTGAATCTTACCTCCTCTCTTTGCTGAGCACAGGAAAGAAGAGGGAGAGAATGAAGCCGAAACACAATGACGGTCCACGGAATGCTCTTAAAACTTCCACGTTCTGAAAGTCCATTCCTTACTTGGTGAACTCAGTGAATTCAACTTAACACATATGAGTGCCTACCAGTGCTGGGTACTGCTAACACATATCAGGACAGTCCAAGCAGAGGGCAACTCCAAGTGCAAAGGCCATGGGGAAGTGTGTCTGGCATGTTTGAGAAACAGCGAGGAGGCTGGCATGGAGAGATGGAAGGGAAGAAAAGTACATGATGAGCTGGGAGAGGGAACAAGGGACCAGGTCATGCAGGGCCTTGTAGGTCACTATGAGAAGGTGCACCGTAGAGTTTTGAGGAAAGGAGCGCAGCAGTGAAGGAATCGCCCTGAGGCCAGCCTGTTCCAGGCAGGGTGGAGGAAGGGAGAACAGTGAGGAACTTACTGCAACAGTATAGGTAAAAGATGATGGGGATGGGGATGAGAAAAAGTTCTAAGATTCTAGAATGAAAGAAAGATGAAAGGGAGGAAGGGACAGAGGAAAGAATCAATTAGGGAAGGGTGAACATCATTTTCTGATGGATTGGGTGTGCAGCAGAGAATAATCAAGGTGAATTCCAAGGTTTGGGGCCTCATCGAACAAAAAAGAAGGATGGAACTGGTATGAAATTATACACAGAAGACTGTTAGTAGAGGACGTATGAGGGATGGGTGAAGATTATGAGTCCTGCTTTCAACATGTTAGTTTTTTGGTTTTGGCCACACCCACGGCATGTGGAAGTTCCTGGGCCAGGGATCCCAAGCTGTTGCAGTGACAATGCTGGATCCGTAACCTGCTGTACCACAAGAGAACTCCCTGGACATGTTAGTGTTGAGAGGGTTATTAAATATCCAATGAGCCATGCCACGTAGCAAGCTGGATATACAAGGATGGAGATTAATGGAGAGATTCAGGCAAAAGATATACATTTGATTCTTAAAAGGACATATAAATTCTTTAGATTCACGAGACTGGATGAAATTACCAAGGGAGTGAGTATGAATAAAGGAAAAAAGACGAAGGCCTCAGCCTGAGTCAGGCCAAAGTCAAGACGTCAGACGATGATGTGGAACAAACAAGAGAGACTGAGAGTGACCAACAGAGGAGGAGGAAAACTGAGAAAGCAAACCCTGTTGTTCTAGAAGCTAAGCGAAGAAAGTTTTTCCAAAAGGAGTGTGATCAACTGTGGCAAAGGCTGCTAACGGATCAAGTAAAATGAGGACTGAGAACTGATTACTGAATTTGACCTTTAACAAGGGCAGTTCAGCAAAGCAGTAGGGGTCAAAGTCTGTCTGGAGTGGGTTCAAGACAGAATGGGAAGAGAGGACTTGAAGACAGCTCCTGCAGACAACGCTGTGAATTCTCATGTAAATGGGAGATAGGCAATGGGATGAAACGTGGGGTCAATGGAAGACTCTTATAAACAGAGGAGTATTAGCATGTCTTTATGCTGATGAAAATGATCAACTAGAAAAGGAAAAAAACATATGAAGGAGAGGGTAAAATTTCTGGAGTGGTGTCCTTGAGCGTGTAAGAGGGGGGACAGGATCGAATGCGGAGTTGTAAGGGGCGGCTTTCAAAGCAATGGAAGTTCATCTCTAGTCACTGGATAGAAGGCAGAGAATACAAGTGCCCATGAATGCATGTGGGTAGATGTTTTGGTAAGAGTTTGCAGGTTTCTTCAGACCGCTTCAATTTTCTCAATAGAGTAGGAAACGAGAACACTATCTGAGAGAGAAGTTGAGGGAGGAGGTGTTGGGTGTTTGAGAGAGGAAAATGTGTGAAACAGTCATCTGGAAGAGTGGGCGTACAAATGGACTAGGGAAGAACAGTGGGATTGGTAGGCGGCACTAAGGACCCACTTGAGGTTCGTGAAACTAGTTAGCAAGGCTGTGTGTCTTCCCAGCCATGTTCAGTTGCAGAGTTGGATTTAGCGAGGACTGTGGTTTTGCCACGAGAGATGAAGGCAAGTGATTACAAGGTATCTACAAGGATCAACAGAATGATTGCGCAATTTAAGTTGGGGAAGGAAGAGATGAGCTAGGAAAGGAGCAGTGAACCATAGGAGAGCACACCGCAGCTGGGCTCCAAACTCCAACCCCCACTCTCAGAAGCAGAGCTGAAGGGGGGAAAAAAAAAGGCCATTGGGGTTTTATTAATAACCTTCAACTTGTAGAGAAATTGAATGAGGCGGTACAAAGGTCCCTGTGGGATCTCAGCAATGGCAGGCAGATCCAACAGGATTCATAACCTTTTCCAAAGCAACATGTTAAGGCAAAGCCGACACAAGTGAAATACACCTCTGACTGGATAGACGGATGCTGACGTGTTCAGCAAGATCCCAAAAGAAAGAACCTTCGACCCAGGTTTCTCTGCAAATACCCACACTGCACCAGCCAAGCTCTCCACCAACAACCCCAAGTCACCTAAGAGAATTATCCTCCAGCACTGAGACGACAGACACCACCACCCAGAGCTCCCACTGTTTAAAAGACGAACCTACACAAAGATAACCACCACTGACTAGTGAAGGTTTGCACAAAGCCGCCAATACGAAGCAGGAGGGAGACGTTGAAGTACAAAGCAACCACCCAACATGCTGCTGCAGACAAAGAGGAAGGGAGGGGAATGGAGAGAAGCCTCAGCACATCTGGAGGGAAACCAAATAAGAAAAGAGAGCCGTTTTTAAATTTTTTCTGGAAGGACTTCATGGTAAATAAATAAAAGAGGAATTAAAATAGAAGATAAAGTCGGAGGACAGAGATGGAGGAACTAAGAAAATAAAAACTAAAATGCTCCAAATACACATTGTAAGACATATGTTGGAAATAGCAATAGCATGGATTGAGTGATGGAAAGATTTGAGGTAGCAAAGGTGGATAGAAGCGTCCAGATCCCGGATGGCAAGCCCAGTTCATGGGGGGAGGGGCTTTCTCACCACCACCAAGCAATTCTCTGGACACCAACAGGCTGTCCTAGAATTCAACTCAATTCTGACACCACATAGCTGGAGACACAGTATCACATGCCACAGCGTGAGGGCTCAGTCCTACAAGACCGCCCAACCCCTTCCATTTCAGAGGCCAGCGGCATTTAGGTAACCACCTGTGCTTCTGACCGACTGGCTATAAATCAGAGGTTCCCATGACCCCCTCCCTGGGTTTGTTTAATTTGCTAGAATGCCCCCCAGAACTCAGAGAAACAGTTTACTTATCAAGATTATAGGTTTATTACAAAAGGATATAACTCAGAAACAGCCAGATGAGAAGCCCACAGGGCAAGGTATGGGGAAAGAGCTCGGCACTTCCATGCCCTCTTGGAGTGCCCTTCTCCCCAAATTCCTATGTGTTTACTAACTGGAAAGCTCTCTGAGCCTGGTCCTTTGGGGGTTTTATAGAGACTTCATTATAGAAGGCGAGATCAGGTAAGACTCTGACCAGAGGCAACTGATTCAACCTCCAGCCCCTCTCTCTTTCCAGGAGGTCAGTGGGGTGGGACGCAAGTTGCAACCCTCTTGTCACAGGATCAGTTCCCTGGAGACCAGCCCTTATCCTTAGGTGACCTAGAGGCATTCCAAAAGTCACCATTCACATAACAAAAGATACCTAAGCGTTCTCTTACAAAATTCCAAGAGTTTTAAGCGGAGCCCTTTGCAACACAGGGAAGACAACAAAATATGTATTTCTTATCATAAATTACAATATGACAGTGTATGGCCAGGAAAAAGACATTACATAACTAGAGAAAAGACAACATATATGAAGGACAGATCAAGATGACCCAACAATGGGGTCTCTGAAATAAGATACATTTCTGAGAAGGAAGAACTGGACCTTCTGGTCAAAAGGGCACACTATCTATCAAGAAACACGGACACAATGAAACCACCATCAAAACATATTCTGGTTGTTATTAAACCTGAAGTATGAGGAAAACCTACTTGGGTATTCAGGCAGAAAAAGCAAGTTATCTACAAGGGGGGACATCTAGGCCTCAGCCTCTTCCCTGGAAACTTTTGGTGCTAGAAGACAAACCAAAATCCTCAAACAAAGGACATGTGACTCTGAAATGCTTTACCCAGACAAGGTGTTCAAGCATAAAAGTAATAGGCAGATATACTCAAACATGAATAAATTACTTAGGAAATGTAGCCCAAATGAGCTCCTCTTAAAAGAAATACTACTGGATAATGAAATTCAGCCAACCCAAAGGGGCGTCGAATGATGAACTCAGGACAAGACAAGACAAAGTAATGGGACAGTAAGCACCGAATCCAATTAAACTAGAACTTAACTGAGAGACTGTGACTGCACAGTAACAAGGTAAATATTAAAAACCCTGATGATAGAAAACCCAGACAAGCAATCAAAACTGAGAAGTGGAGGAGAAGGAAGTGAGAAGTGGTGAAAGAACTAAATAGCTGGTCTTTTGAGGTCATTTATACTGTCAAAAATTGAAATGTGGAGTCCCTCCTACAACAAATACTACTTCAGTCTCTCGATGATCTTTAGAACCTGTTTTCTTAAAGAGATCTTTCAGGAACCAGTATCTCTTATGGCAAAGAAAGTTTTACGTAACATTCAGTGATTTCTCCAGCTCTATTTTATTTCTCTTTTATTAAATTCAAGAAAAATAAAATATAATACTTCTATTATTAAACTAATATCATGCTTCTATATGATCCAATTCTTTTAAAATTTGTTTCTATCTGAACATCTACACATCCATTCATCCTTCTTTTTATCTATAATAGAAGCCACAAAGTGTAATAATATCAATCATTTCTGAGCACTGAGGTTTGAGTTCTTTAAAAAATATTATATTCCTTGTACTTTTTGTACTGCTTCAATTTTATAGCTAGCCTGTGTCATTTTTATAAAAAAAAAATTCATTCCTATTAAAGGGTGGCTCTGTGACAAAAAGGAAAGGGAGAAAAAGCTGGGCAAATATTTATTTTTGACCCTAAAATGGGGCTTTAACTGTTAAGTCTCTCATGTCAGAACAACTTTACAGCGTCATCACTTAGGGCAATTTCAAATTGATTTAAGTTATTGAATATGTGCTGCCTGTACTATTCCAACATGTAATTCTTTCTCCTCCTGCTTGTGGTGAAACAAACCCTGGCCAAGAGAACACTGACAGAAGACATAAATTATCCTGCGAGTTAAAAAGGGTAACCAAGGCTTTTTTTTTTTTTTTTTTTTTTACTGCCTACAGCAGTGGTGCAGGAATTGTGCAGAGAAAAGCAACCTGGTAGCAACAGCTCTGCAATACTCTACTACGGGCTGCTGGAGATCATGGCAACTGCCTAGGCTTTCTATCATTCTACATACAAGACCATATCATGTGTCATACATGGTCCTAAGCAGAGCCTGAGAGAGACAACGTCAATCTAGAAGCATGCAGAAACAGCATACTTCTGAAGCTGTAGGTCAAGTGATACTGGATCATTTTTATATCTAGACTTACAAACCCGAGATGACCTCCTAGCCCGCTAAACATATAATAAAAGTGTGTGTCCCATTGAAATATTCATTAGACTGGGAATCAAGTTTCTTCCCCTGAAGACCTGGCAAGTCTTGCCCCAAGGGTGGGACCAGAGGCCTTCAGAAAGGAATTTTCCCAGCAGAAAAGTTGCAAAAACAATAGAGTTCACGTCTACCCTTTATCCAGCTTCCCCTACTCAACATCCTACACAACCACAGACAATGATCCAAACTAGGAAATCATCATTAGGGAAACAGTATTAACTACATGCCTTATTCAAGTTTCGCCAGTTTTTGCCATTAATGTCCTTCTTCTGTTTTAGGATCCTACCTTGCATTCAATTAGTTCTGTTTAGTATTCTTCAGTCTGTAACAATATCTTAGAATTCGTCATTCATAACCTGGACTCTTGAAGAGTACTGAGCAGTTAATTACAATAGAGGCCTTAATTTGAGTTTGGCTGGTGTTTCCTCATGGCTAGATTGAGATTACTTGGCATGAATGCCACAGAAGTCATGTTGTGCCCCTCAGGGCATCGTATCAGGAGGTCCATCATGCCCATGTGTCTCACTACCCTTGATGTTAATCTGGATCAGATGGTTTAGGTGGTATTTGATTGGTTTCTCTACTAGAAAGTTAATATTTTCTCCCTTTGCAATTGGTAAATATCTTTGAGATATTCTGAGACTATGCCACTATCGTGTTTCTCCTCAAATTCTCACCTATGGATTTTTCTTTTATCCATTGATGGATCTTATTGTAAATACCTATCACTGTGGTATTTGCCTAATGGTGATTCTGTATTTTGCTCATTCCTTCAACATGTATTAATTAGGATTCTTCTGTAAGGAACAGCTCCCCATTCTCCTCTAT
Organism: Sus scrofa; assembly: GCF_054392235.1. Classification (NCBI taxonomy): domain Eukaryota; kingdom Metazoa; phylum Chordata; class Mammalia; order Artiodactyla; family Suidae; genus Sus; species Sus scrofa. The sequence goes on from NC_139401.1 coordinate 124,349,599, forward strand.
TACAGACAATGTTTGTGTCCCTCTAAAATTCATGTGTTGAAACCCTACCCTCTTATATGATATTAAAAGGTGAGGCTTTCAGGAAGTAATCAGGACTAGAAGAAGTATTAGTGGCTACACAAGAATCAAGAAGCAGCTTGCTGCTCTCTTTCTGCCATGTGAGGAAACGAGAAGTCAGCAGTCTATAACGTGGGGAGGGGTCCTCACCAGACCCTGACTACGCTGGCACCCTGACCTTGGATTTCTAGCATCCAGAACCGTGAGATATAAATTCATGTTCTTTATAAGCCACCCAAGTTTATGATACTTTGTTATAGCTGTCCAGATGGACAAAGATATCTTTCATTTATTTATTCATTTATTTATATCAGTATGGACAAATGGATATTTACTTCATTTCATCCTATAGGTTATATATAATAGAATACTATCATCATTTATTTTATTGCTCTATTTGTCCCAGATCTGGCCACTGGGAGACTTATTAGTTTGAGTCCTTTTGACTTTTTTTTTTTTTTTTTGTCTTTTTGCCTTTTTCTAGGGCCACTTCCCGCAGCATATGGAGGTTCCCAGGCTAGGGGTCGAATCAGAGCTGTAGCCACCGGCCTACGCCAGAGCCACAGCAACACGGGATCCGAGCCGCGTCTGCAAACTACACCACAGCTCACGGCAACACTGGATCCTTAACCTACTGAGCAAGGCCAGGGATCGAACCCACAACCTCATGGTTTCTAGTCAGATTCGTTAACCACTGCACCACGACGGGAACCCCATGACTTGCTTTTTTTTTTTTTTTTTTTTTGTATGAACATTTTCTTATTTTCTGGTACTACATCATGTTCCAAGTTTATCTTACATTTTCTATTCTCTAGCTCTGGGATCAGTCACTTCTCTGAGGAAATCTTGGTTCCTTTTACTGGAAAAATGCATTTAGAAATCAAGGTCTGGGCACCAAGTGTGCTTACTGCTAATGGGTTGTCCTGAGTTCTCAGTCCTTTCAGAGAATAAAGCTAGAAATAGAGGCATGTATATTAACCCATCTATAAGAAATGTCAATATCTATTTCTATACCTATCTCTCTGTATAAGAGCTATGAGTTTATACTGATACCTCTGAACCCAAACCAATACCTTCATTCTTTCCTTATTGGTAACTTCTTCCTGCACATACAAGAAAACTGGCTCTCATTATCAACAGCAGATTCATTTTATTTGCTTGATCTGGATCACATAAAGTTGTTAAGGATTGCTAAACAAACTAGAAGACTGAACTACTACCAGCCCCATAATCATGGTTAACAAAGCTTATAAGATTTATCCTACAGAAATTACTAAACAATACCCTGCGAATAACAGTTACCAAAAGGTATGCAGTATTTCGTACAGTTTTTGTCTTTAGCCTTACCATCACCAGCCAAGAAGTTGCTGTATTAGTTAACTATTGCTACATAACAAATTTCCCTCCAAATTTAGCAACTACAACCCACAAACATTCTTCTATTTCTGTGGGTCAGGAATCTGGGCATAGCCTAGGTCGACCCCTTTAGCTCACGATCTCTCACAGGCTGCAATCAAGGTGTCAAGCAGGGCTGCATTCATCTCAAGCTCACTCATGTGGCTGCTGGCAGGCCTCAGATCTTCAATGGCTGTCAACTGGAAATGTCAACTCCTGGCCACAGGGACCTCACAACATGGCAGCCAGCTTCTGTCAGAATGAGAAAGGAAAAAGAGTGCCCAAAACAGAAGCCCTTTCTGTGCTCTAACTTCAGAAGTGACATCTCATCCTGTCTTCCACGTTCTTTTCACTAGAAGCAACCAGTAAATCCAGACCAACTCAAGAATGGATTACATAAGAGCACGAAAGCCAGGATGAAGGGATCACCCAGAGCGATCCCAGAGGCCACCTGCCAAGGTTACTCAGGGCAGCTCCTTTCTCCCCAATTCCCTTCAGTGTGGTTATGTTACTCATCTGAAATGCAGTTAGGAATACTCTCTGTAAATACAGTGGGAAAACTATTTGTATTCCAATTCAGTTTCCCTTCCCCTCGTCTTGGCTGATTTAAATTATCGATTCATTTTTGGCAGGATATAGGGAACATTTCCGCAGTTCTAAGAACAGAGCTATACAAAAAGATCAACTCTGAGAAGTGTCGCTGCCTCCTCACCCTTGCTACCTCGTGGCCATTCTGCCCTTCATTCCATGCCCTACCCTGCAGGTCATCAGCCTCCTCAGTTTCTGGTTTATCCCTCCTGTATATGTTTTACTGCAGATAGGTGTACATTGTCTAAAATCCCTTTCTTCTGTACCTAAAGGGTAGCAGAATACAGAAGTCTCTTCAAGTCTGTGTTTGTTTTCTTTTTACGGCCACACCTGTGGCATATAGAAGTTCCCAGGCTAGGAGTCGAACCGGAGCTGCAGCTGCTGGCCTATGCCACAGCCACGGCAACACCAGATCCAAGCCATATCTGTGACCTACACTGAAGCCTGCAGCAACACCAGATCCTTCACCCACCAAGCGAGGCCAAGGACCGAACCCGCATCTTCATGGACACTATGTCAGGTTCTTAACCTGCTGGGCCACAACAGGAACTCCTGTACTTTTTTTTTTTTTTTTTTTTGACTTGAGTATATCCTCTAAATTATTCTAAATTAGTTCATCAGAATCTCCCTCACTTTTTTCTGACCAGTGCATAGTATTTCAGGGTGTGAATGTGTCACAGTTTTTCAGCTACTCAGGGAGAGGAATTTTGGACTATCTGCCCTTTTTTTAAGTGATTTTTTTTTTCTTTAATGGCTGCACCCGTGGCAGATGGAAGTTCCCGGGCCAGAGACTGAATCCGAGCCACAGCTGTGGCAACGCTGGATCCTTTAACCCACTGCACTGGACCAGGGATCAAACCTATACCTCTGCAGTGACCCGAGATGCTGCAGTCATATTCTTAACCCACTGTGCCATAGCGGGAACTCCCAACTATCCGTTTTTGACCAAGAAATATTCTAATATTTAAGGATAATTTTAAAGTAACAACTAGGGAAGAAGACTGTGTTTCCCCTAGGCTACTCTGCAAATGAGAAGAGCAATGCTTCAATTCTCTTTGCCTGCTAAGGCTCAAATGGAACTAGAATCTCCACACACTGCCCATGGCCTGGTGAAGAAAAACACGATTTTGAAAATAGCATAGCAATATGTAAGAGCCACTTCCTTTGACTCGCTAATTCAACTCATGGGAATTTACTCTAAGAAAATAAATTAACAGAGGGATAAATCCTGAAACAGAAGATTGTTCATAGAAAATATACAGTCCTCAAAAACAGAGAAATAATCTAAACATTCAATAAGGGATGGCCTAATAAATTAGGAGCCATCAATACAACAGACTACTATATTGCAACTAAAAATAATTACGCTAACCATGCAGATCAGAATGGTCTTAATATACATTAGGTGGGGAAGCAGGATGCAAAATACTTATGATCACGACACTGCCGAATTGAAAACAGTAGCTGGGTGTAGCTCTGCCAAAGTGGGCTGATGCTGGGAAGCGGCTGCTCTGTCTGTCAGTACCTTTCCCGGTTCCTCCTGCATCCTCATAGAGGCATGTGGTTGAGTTCCGGCTAACAGAACTGTGTAGAATTTATGTGAGCAACCCCCCTGCCTGGTCCATACATATCTCCCATGTCTGCCAGCTGGATGTCAGTACAAACAAATCATGTGCTGAAGGGAGAAGGATCCCTGTCAGAGTCCCTGTGCGTGGGATGGAACCTCACCCCACCACTGCCATTTGGCTTTAAGAAGCAAAGAGAAAATACCTAATACGATCGATAAGCCGCCGAGCCTTATCAGGGGGCCACGTGATGCAAACTTTTCTTTAATGCTAATATTTTAACATCTGTTAATAAAAAATAATGTAACACTCTCATCTGTAGGAAAAAATTAAAAAGCAAGCGAGTTATTGGTAGTCTCTCCTGTGGCCCTCTGCATCAGGAGATGGCCAATGAAAGCCAAACCTCCACTGGACAGCTGATTATTCTAAGCAGTCTCAGAACGCTCCTGGACAGGGGCTGGAAAAGTATTTCTGTTCCTTCGACTCTCAACTCGCTGTACTCACAGGGCTACCACAGCCAACAGGACTACAATCGTCTAGGAAGCCGAGAGTGTCAGAGATTTGGGCTGTAAAAGATGACTAGCAATACACCAAAACATCACCTTAATCCCATTGTTCGAGCAGAGATGTATTAGACAGAACAGCTGCCTTGGGCCTGTCGGAGCTTGGCTGACCCGGCCCTCCAGACCCTGACAGGAGGAGGCCACGGGGCTGTGCATCACCAGCCTCAATATTCGCGACCACAGCCAAGTGCAGCCTCGCATCTCGTTAGAACTGCTACCAGCTGGCCTCCTGTGCCTTCGTGAAGGGAGTGCTAGTGGCTTCCTACACATTCAAAGTCAAAACGTGGACAAGCCAAAGGAGCAGCTAAAGAAGTCTATTATAAATATTAAAAAATTTCTGTATAATACAGTGTCTTGACAGCCTAAAAAAAAAAAAAAAAAAAAAAACTTTCTGGCTGGAAAAAAGCCTGCCCCTCCAGGGGCTAGTCAATTCTTAGCAATAATAAAGCGTCCAGACCGAAGCATCTCTTTGATGTGTAAAGCAACTAATCCGGAGCCGCATCTCCTCTGCCCGGCTCTGATCACCCCCCACCCCCCCGCCAGAGACAATGCGCCTCTGTCTTCATCACCCAGTGCCAGGTGCCAGGCAAGGAGGGACCCCCCCCGAGAGCCCAAAGTCCAGGCAAAGTCCTCAAATGAGCCCATCCGAAGCTGCTCACCCTGCCCTGCCCTGCCTTTCCCACAGAAACCGCAGTCAAGGCTGCAGCCTAAACCTGCCCTCCCTCCTGTCCTCTGCCTCCTGTCCACCCTGGTGTCTTTCCTAAATGGCCCTGCGGGTGGTGCTGGGCCTTCCCGTCTCAGGCGCCTGTGAGAACGATAACCTTTGTTTCCCTGAGCCTAGCCTGTCTCCTCCTGTGGCTGTACCTGACTAACCATCTCATATAACAAATACAAACAAGGAAATTATATCCTTTAAAAACCCAGATGAGGAGTTCCCATCATGGCACAGCGGAAATGAATCTGACTAGGAAGCACGAGGACACAGGTTCGATCCCTGGCTTTGCTCAGTGGGTTAAGGATCCGGCATTGCCGTGAGCTGTGGTGTAGGTCACAGACAGGGCTCAGATCCTGAGTTGCTGTGGCTGTGACGTAGGCCGGCAGCTACAGCTCCGATTCGACTCCTAGCCTGGGAACCTCCATATGCCATGGGTGGGGCCCTAAAAAGACCAAAAAAAAAAAAAAAAAAAAAAAAGATGAAAGCTCACTCCTTTCAGAATGCCACCTCCACTCAACCTCTCTCCCGCAACCACAGCGAGAGAAGAAAATAAAAACAAAAAACAAAAAAAAATCCTGACTCCTACGAGCTCTTAGGATTTCGTCCACGTGTACCATGGCTTGTTGTAATAAGTTAAGTACCTCTCTTGTCACCCTTCCTGCAAGTTCCTTCACTAAAGGAACTTGTGTGTTTTTCATTCACCACCTTCCCCCACCCTCTCATTTCAGAGCCCAGAAAAGGGCCACACGAGTCCTCTATCCTCACTGCATTTGAAGTCGATGTGCAAACATCTAATCGGCCAATGCATTTCGACCGGAGAACACTCTCACTTTCGCAAGCCCCTCATCGAAACACGCCGATGTGCTGGGAAACCCGATAAATCGTTCATTTGTTTTCATTCAGGGAAATTTTCCACACAAATGTCTCTCCTGATTAAACGGACTATATTGGTCAGTTCAGCCTTTCTCATAAGTCAGATACTTAAAGAAAATTATTATGTAGTACCGAAGAGCTGATTCGACTGGTCTCCTTTCCAGTTGAGGTAGCCAAGTGTGCAAATCGTCGGGGGCTCAGTCTCCCCTCTTCCTGCTGTAGGTGGATACAGTGACTCTCCTTCTTTGACTCCATTACAGCTTTTAGGTAACCTGTGGCGTGTTGCTAAAATTTCACTCATACAGTCTTCAGAAAACACTGAGCTATTATGCCCATTTTACAGATAGAGAAACCAGGCTCAGAGAAAGAAGTTCATTGATTCTTCCTACGCTGTGCGGTAAGGAAATTACAGCACGGGGATCTGAAGTCAATTCTGATTCCCAAATCCATTAGGCCAGGACTTGTCCGCGGGGTGGGGGAATCCAGGCCTGTGTCTGACTGGTTTCTCCCTGTGGAGCAGGTCCCCTCCTTCAGCTGGAGCAGCCGCAGCGTCAGGGACCACAGGCCAGCAGGCTGGAAGCAGCAGGGCAGTCAGTCTGACAGAGGAACAGATGAGGAGATGGAGACGGGGCCTCATCGGTCGCGAGGAGCGGCTGCGAATGGTCGACACTGGGAGACTCCCGCTGTGGCAAACCAAACCACACATGGGTCCATCTGCGCCCTTCCCAAACGCCACGAAGTGAGGTAAGGGATTAAAACCAGGACACAGGGACGAGAACACAAGGGTACAAGGAAGAGGAACATTCAGAAAACAAGATACACTCTTACGGACTAAGACTTTCTAGCAGGATTTGTTTTAAAGACCACAGAAGGGTTGGAAACTCAAGTTGAGACCATCTGATGTCCTTAATGCAGACAGGATGGCTGGTCAGAGGAGGCTTGAAACGGTTCACCTTTAAAAAGAGCAGAAGCACTTAAGCAGTTGTCAAAATGAACTACTGCCACGGGCCTCTCCTGGCTGCCAGCCCTCTCGAGAGTAATGCCATACTAACTCTAAGTCCACAGGGGCTAATGCTGTTCTGTCTCTCTCTCTCTCTCTCTCTCTCTCACACACACACACACACACACACACTCTCTCTCTCTCTCTCTCTCTCTCTCTCTCTCTAAAAGATGATCTCTCTTCTCCCAGCTCCAATATCTGCTTTTTACCTTGACCAGCTCAGTCCAACCACTGTCTGCATGCCCTGATCTTACTGAAGAACTTCTCAGGGCAGAGACCAGCCGTGTTTGGCATCCCTAACTGTCTGGCCCAGGAAAAATGCAGATCCGTTCTCCTACAAGAAACACGTCCCTCCCCAATGGACCGCGAGAATCCTGTTACAATGCTCGTCTCGAAGGAGAGTGCTGCTATCCGTTTCAATACAGAGCCGTTCTATCCAGAGTGCATACAGCTGTAACAGAAGACCACAGACGGAGCGGCTTCAACAACAGGCATTATTCCCCGGTTCTGGAGGCTGGGAAGTCCAAGATCAAGGTGCTGGCAGATGTGGCTTTTTGGTGAGGGCCCCCTTCCTAGCTTGTGGACAGCCACCTTCTCACCGTGTCCTCACGTGGCAGAGAGAAGCTGCTCTAGTGTCCCTTCCTTTTCTTACAAGGGCACTAAGCCTATCGCGGGGGCTCTATCCTCACGGCATCATCTAATCCTAATTACTTCCCAAAGGCCCCACCTCCTCATACCATCACATTGGGGGTTAGGGCTTCAACACATGGATTTTGAGAAGACACAAACATCCAGTCCCTAAGCAAGTTCTACGTCACTTAGTCTTTGCAGAGGCAAGGCCATCTAATCTCATCCTTTACTGTCCTTCTAGGGTTAAGAACAGAAGACAAATTTATGTAATCAAGATATTTTAACTCTACGGGTTAGGCGAAAATTATTTTTGGCAAACATTCCACACTGTATGTCACACAGATCATCTAATATTCAAGGAAGATTTATATCTCTCACTTCTTGATGCAATTACAACCAAACCACCCAAGCTCTCAAATTAAAATGCACAGAAATATGGGTGACAGTCTAAGAACCGAATGCTGCAGTTAGACTGTCTCCATTGATCTTTCTTGGCAATGAAATAAGGGGGCCCGACCACGTACACAAGGGACCACAGAAAGTCCCTGGCCAGGTATCGCTCAGCAGTCTCTGGTTCCTCTCCTAAAATCCCAGCCCCTGAGAACGTTGTTCAGAAGGTGGTGGAAGTTTTGTTTGTTAAGGTTTTTGTTGTGGTGCATTTTACATCTCTCAGAAAATGACAGTGCAAAGGAAAAACTCCCCTGTGGGTGTCAATCACATCCTCCTGCTCTGTAACGATGCTTCCCAAGGGCCAGAGCAGCTGTACTCACCACTCCCGGCCTGGACACTGAGCCCTTGGAGGGAGGGACTCACAAAATGACAGGAGGAGTAACAAAGATTTTCTCAGCAGCTTACATTTACTGGAAATCTTCTCCGCTTTTCAAGACTTCGATGTTCCGACACAGCTGGCCATTACGGCATCCTCTTCTTCAGAAACAGAGGAAATAAATGTCTCCCCGCAGTCTTTATCTGACTAGGACACCAGGGGTAACGTTCAAAATATTTAACATCAGTACCCTCGCAGGCACTGGACGGTCTGAACAGATGCAGTCCTGAAGGCTCAGCTAGTTACTGGATGTCCCCTGATTCACTTAACCCCTTAGCTGCTGGATGGGGCAGGGGCAGAGGGCGGGGGAGAGGTAGGTTGAGAAGGCTCGTCCTGCCCTTGCAGGACTGAAAGTTGACCAGGCTAACTTCAACAGAGCTAGCCAGTACAGAGATACCATTCCCATGGGTGGATGGGAAGGTCATGGTCACAGCAACAGCAGCAGCAATTAAGCTACTCAAGCAATTGAAGGGGTAAGCAAGTGAGCTAGGCTTACATTTATCATCTCCAGTCATCAAACTTGCCAGGTACCATCTACAGTCTGTAGATACTGACACAACATTTCAGAACCTTGAAGTAGCTGGCTACACGTCACACGGCTGGTACACAACGCAGCAGAGATTGGAGCCCAGGACTCCCAGGCCGATGCTTTGTCTCTTAGGGAATACTGGCTCTTCCCAGGAAAAAAGGTAACCAAAGGCTAATGCCATCCGGGAGTTCCCGTCATGGAGCAGCAGAAACAAATCGGACTAGGAACCACGAGGTTGCGGGTTCGATCCCTGGCCTCGCTCAGTGGGTTAAGGATCCGGCGTTGCCGTGAGCTGTGGTGTAGGTCTCAGACGTGGCTCAGATCCTGTGTTGCTGTGGCTCTGGTGCAGGCCGGCAGCTGTAGCTCTGATTAGACCCCTAGCCTGGGAACCTCCATATGCCGTGGGTGTGGCCCTAAAAAGACACACACACACACACACACACACACACACACACACACACACACACAAAGGCTAATGCCATCCACCCTGAGGTTTACATTTCATGGCTTAATTTTGACACTTGCTCATACAACTTATTACTCTATTGTAAGCTTCTACAATGAAAAAGAAAAACTGCAGATCATGGTGAAAGGCTTATCTGCAAGGACTGGTTTCACCAGTAAAATTTCGGAATGGGAAAAGGCGATATAAGCATTGTTTTGGATGCTAGATCACTCCACATTTTTTTCATTTAAAGTTGGAGGATTCAACATAAGACAGCTAAAAGTTCCCCTCTCTGCAAGCCTCTACTAATTTTTATAAGAATGGCTGACAGTGGACTTGACTGACAGGTCTATCTAGTGACTAATATTCTTCTCATAAGTAATTCATGCTCATTTTTAAACTTTGGAAAACACCCACAATCCCAACTGCCCAGGGACAACCACAGTTAAAGTTTGGACATATGCACCTCCAATCTTATTGCTATCCAAATATTTATACCCAAACTGAGATCACTTTTATACATATTTAAAGACTAAACATTATGAGCATTTCCAAAGGTCATTAAAAATTCTGAAAAACAAAATTTAATGCTTTCATAATGCTCCAACATATAGGTGAAGCCCAATTTATTTAACCATTCCCCTATCTTTGGATACCAGCAGGCCTTGGTCAGGAAATAAATAGTTATGGAAATAACAGGACCTGAATTAAGTGCAGAAGATTAAGAACCCTAGGTTATTCCTTTAATAGAGGAAGGGAGTTAATAGAATCAAGGGAGGCAGGACAATCAAATACAGTATTCTTAGCCTCAGAAGGATGCATCTATATACATACACATTCAGCCTTTTTGCTGATGTGTTATGCTGAAAAGTGCCCCCAGAACAAAACACTTGAGACAGGGGCTCCTTACCAGAACAGTAAGAGTGGCTCTCATATCTGTATGGCTCAGAAACCAGTACCAGAGAACACAACTCAGGCACCTCAACTGGGCCAATCAAAATCCAGCTTCTGAGAGTTCTCGTTGTGGCTCAGTAGGTTATGAACCTGACTAGTGTCCATGAGGATGTGGACTTGACCCCTGGCCTTGCTCGGTAGGTTAAGAATCCGGTGTTGCCACAAGCTGTGGTGCAGGTCACAGATGCAGCTCGGATCCGGTGTGGCTGTGGCTGTGGCATACGCCTCAGCTGCAGCTCTGATTCCACCCCTAGCCTGCGAACCTCCATATGCAGCCAGTGCAGCTCTAAAAAGAAAAAAAAAAAAAAATCCAGCTTCTGGAAGAAAACAAGGTTTTCATTCCCCAAATTCATGATATTTAGCAAATATGAAAGCTTGAGCTGAAATTATCAATTACTGCATGTTTTTTTAACCCTCTAAGTGATGGTCCAATTTTAACGGGAGGTTTTGGAAAGCCTAAAGGTTAAGATATTGTCGTCTGCACACAGAGAGCACTCACTCTCCTCCGGATGTATTATTTAATTCTTTTTTAAAAAACATGCCTTTCTAACCGGTGGCTTTGACTTGAGAATCTTGTGATTATACAGAGTTCAGCTGGAACAGGGAACGGAGCAGTTCCTTAGGAGCTGGAAGAGAGCTCAGGCACTCTCACGGAATAACGTTTGCAAAAGATGGTGAGACATGAACAGGCAGCAGAGCATCAATGTGCACCACTGTCATGGGGACGCGACCGCCCAGCCCGGGGCTACATTCCCCAGTCCGTCTCGCACCTCCCTGGGGCCTTGGGACTAGCTCTGATCAGTGGAATGAAATAAGTAGAGAAGGTATCATTTCTGGACAGAGTGGCAAGTATATGACCCTTGTACTTTCTTTCCCTTTTGCAGTGACCATGAAGGTTCATATTGAGGATGACAGCATCGCCAGCTGGAAGGGACGGCATGCTTGAGTCACCATTTAGAGGTTAGTCGGGACAACTGATTCACCAGGAATATCAACACTGCAGCTTGTGTGACCAAGAAAAAAATACTGTGTTAAGCCATCAACATTTGAGGATTGTCTGTTAAACTGGTCAGCCTATCTCAACAGGGACTCACTAAAAAGGCCTCCCTGCTATCTGATGACCTGACTTAGCAGAGACAGAGCATGGCGGAAAAGGTAAGAGTGGAGCAATTCTTCAAGATGAAGAACATTATTTCTCAATAAAACGGGGTTGGCGGGAGACGGAGAATAAGACCAATCGGGGAAAGACAAGGCAAGGAGAGGACAAAGCACTGAGGTTTACAGCCACAGAGAATGTGAAGTAAAGTTCTAGGTGTTCCCATCGTGGCACAGAGGAAACGCATCCGACTAGGAACCATGAGGATGCGGGTTCGATCCCTGGCCTCGCTCAGTGGGTTAAGGATCCAGCGCTGCCGCGAGCTGTGTGGTGTATGTAGGTGGCAGATGTGGCTCAGATCTGGTGTGGCTGTGGTTGTGGTGTAGGCCCACAGCTACAGCTCCAATTTGACCCCTAGCCTGGGAACCTCCATATGCTGCAGGTGCGGCCCTAAAAAGACAAAAATTAAAGTTCTAGAAAATCAAGGTGATGGAGGGAAGTCTAAAATCAAATTTCTTTTTGATGTAACTTGGGCTTTTGATTTGTTCCATGGCCTACATGACCAATGAAACAATGTTTCTGTCAACAAGCAGTATTTCTTTGGTATTCAAATCATTTCTGTTCTTCCAATAATCTCCCTTTTTGATTGATGACTCTTCACTCTTGATTTTAGGTCACATTCTAATTTGTTGAGTTCTCCTGAGATTTTGGTTACTGGTTGAAGCAACAATAAAGGCATGAAAAACAGTTCAAGATTTCATTACGCAGATTAAAGATGTTAATGAAAGCTTTTTGATCCTAAGCAAGATCACTCAGGGTCTTTCAGTCAGCTATAGATTTTTCAGAGCTCTGGAAATATTCACAGTGACATGAAGCTGCACCTACCATATGTTTACCGATACCCTGAGTATTAAATGCTCCCTGTGTTATTCTTCAAGGAGAGGACACTGAAGTGTTATCAAGTGTTAGCCCTCGCCACTGGAATTGCTAAACTTCATTTCCATTTGTCTGTAGATCTGTGTGTATTTATCTTTTTTTTTTTTTTTTTTTTTTTTTTTTTTTTTGCTTTCTAGGGCCACAGCTGTGGCATATGGAAGTTCCCAGGCTAGAGGTTGAATCGGAGCTACAGCTGCTGGCCTACGCCAGAGCCACAGTAATGCCAGATCCGAGCCATGTCTGCGACCTACACCACAGCTCACGGCAACGTTGGATCCTTAACCCACTGAGCGAGGCCAGGGATCGAGCCCGCATCTTCATGGATACTAGTCAGATATGTTTGCACTGTGCCACAACAGGAAATCCCTGTACCAGTTTTAAGCCCTAATAAGAAGCTAGGCAGGGAATATACTAAATGCTAAAACCAATTGTGATTAGGGTAGAGTCCTGTGAGAGCCCTAGCCACACCGAACAATGGTTTCTAGACTATGTCTTGCTGCCCTACCCATTGGTACTATAGCCACTGGCCTCTCAGTTCCTTAGTCTCTTGGTATTATATCCTCGATGCCTGGCTCCAAAGCTGGCACACAGTACATACGTGACAAATGTACACTGAGTAGAACTAAGTTCTGCGATGCTCAGAGTCATGCTTGGAATGCTTTCTGAATTGGTCAAGTCGGTTCGTGTGGGCTTCTGCCTCAGTTTCTTAGCAGGGCTGAATGGCAGGCTTGCAAACCAGCCACACTCAACTCCAGCACTGATCAGCCCCTCTTATAGGATTTTGGACCCTATTCTCAGAGGATTCATCTCTTACTCGAGGCCCTCCTCCAAAAGAACCAAGAGACACTCTTCACTTGATTTAAGATCATCCCCCACTCCTGCCACACACCCTCTTCCCACCCATGTACACACATACAAACTGGAATTTTGAAGATTCCCATATAAGCTTTGGTCAGGGAAGAGGTAGCGCATTTTCCATGGTTGGAGAGCCATGCCTTAGGAGTAGAGCCCGTCACTCAGCCTTGTCTCTTAACTTGTCCCACTAGTGCTACTGCTTTTCCCTCAACAGAGTGCCCGCACTCCTCTAACCCAAGGTATGACCTACAGCAAGTCAGAAGGACCTTTCAAATACTTTCTGCTATTTATCAGAAGTGAGATTTGCTACATACAATTAACTACACATAGAATTAGAAACTCACAGAATACGGCTATCTTCTACCAATAACTCATGTAATCCAGGATTTATGGAAGATGGAAGAACTCGACCTACTTAAAAAAAGGAATCGAGGTAACATATACCTGTGAATGATTAAAGGTAAAATGAATGGTGCAGGGAGGTAGGCATGGTTATAAAACAGTAACATGAAGGGTCCTTGTGGGAATCTAACTGTTCTGTATGTTGACTGTATCAATATCAATATCCTGGATGTGATATTGTGTGATAGCTTTTACATCACCTCTGGGGAAAGTGAGTAGTCTGTATCATTTCTTGCAACTGCATGTGACTCTGCAATGATGTCAAAATAAAAAGGTTAATTAAAATAAATGAGAGTAAAACAACTTAGACTCTTGAAATTTGCTCTTAAAAGACTTGTATACACATGCAGACAAATAAACTTTAGCTTAAAATGACTGAATTGATCTTCTGATAATGAAAATTCATGTAAGATACAAGTTATTCAAGCAATTCTCAGTAAGAAAAATTAAGAGTAAAGAGAAGATACACAGTATCAGAACTTACTAGAACTCACCAGGATATGGACCATTCGACTTCTGCCAAAAATACAAAGAAAACTCTCCAAAGCAAAACATTTAATTATTTCAATTTCCATACTGCGCATGCCATGGTAGTAATTATAGGTGTAAAAAAAATAATGTTTGCCACATTGCATTCGGAAGTCTAGCATATAAAACAGCAGTAAGAAACTCATTCTCAGTCTAAGTCATATGAGATAAACCGTGATTCAAAAAAATGAGATGCTTGAAGAGCAGAGAAAAAAGTATTCGACTGCAACCCAAGAGTCAACTAAACCAACCCATAACATTAACGTGGAACTCTTCGTGACAACTGCAACATAAGCCAAATTATTAATGACAAGATTGCTGATAGCTGCAGTCCTCTGGGTAATAATGCTGAGTTATACTCCTCACAAACACATTCGCCAGGAAGTTACCATAATTACTTGCGGTGCAGCACAGAGCTATCATTAGTGATAAATGGCGATGACTGCATTCACTGATACTGACTACATGAATGATAATACTATTAGCAACTTCGTCTGAAAGTCTTATCTAAAACAGGGAGAAGTAAAATCCTTTCAGCGGGAAGCCCAAAGCTACTTCCAGGAAGCCAGGACTATCTCCTGCGAATTTGGACGGTGTAAGATGGGTAACATAAGAGGTGCTAGGTTTCCAGTTCAGACACTCAGGCCCATGCTGAGGACGAAAGAAATCCTCGTACTTCCCACTTGCATTAATTAGCCAAGGCTTCCAGTTTCCTGGAGAGAGACCCAGAGAGCTGGCACCAGAGGCACCCAATAAACTGGGAAAGATCCAGGCCTTCAAGTCAGTGTTACCAGAATAGAGATGCTGCCAGAAATGCCCAGTCACAGGAAAGTCAGAACAGGAAGAGCTTCTGCCCATCCAACCAAAACCCGCCGTGGGAGCGGGAGGGCTGGTTTGAGAATGTGTGCCCAGGCTCGTGGGACCCAGCCAAGGACGAGCATGTGCCCATTTCCCTCTCTCCATCTCGACTCCCAAAGCCTTCCTTTATCTTTTCTTTTGTACTGTCTCTTTCGCGGCAAGTCGTCTCAAACCCTTTTTTTGGGATAAAGTACAAATGAAAACGCAAAAATAATGGTCAGTGATACACTGGCCTTGCTTGTCCTTCATTGCCCTTCCTTCAAGGTGGCACCTTGGCTATCTAAAAGCAGCCTAAGCTGTGAGGTTGTGCGCCACCAGAATGACTCATTGATTTGGACGTGGGCATTTCTGGAGCACCGTCCTAGTGAGAACCTAAGTCGTCTGGTCCCAGCCAGCAGTGGTTCCTCAAGAGACAGATGTCCTGCTTAGAGAACCAGCCCTGTGCCCCTGGTTCCCAGAGACAGACAGTCTCAGATTATAAGAGCTGATCTCAGCCAAGCAGCACCCCTATCGCTAAATGCCTATTAGGTGCTTTTCTTCTATCTTTGCCAGTAATTGGAACTAGAGTCATTGAATATTGGAATTCTACCTACTTCCAGAAGGACTAAACACATTCAACTCCTGTGACTAACGGTAAACGAAAGTGGATGATGCAGGGTTGGGGGAAGGTTAGTGGGTTGTGGAATTTTCTCTTAAAGCCCTGTCAACACATGCAGAAAGGTAAAGAAACTTTAGCTGAAATGACTGAACTGATTTAATGAGAAGGAAACATCACGCCCCGCAGAAGCGACCCGGTCGGTTGTCGGTGGAACGGATGGGAGCTCAAGAATGCGGAGCAGAGAGGAAAGAGACAGGAGTGGCACTCAGGGCCTGCTCTGCTCATTGTGCCCCGCAGACAGGACCGCCGGATTTAGCAAATAAAAATACAGGGCTCTCAATTAAATGTGACTTTCAGATAAACAATGAATAATCTTTAGTCTGAGTATACCCAAAATGTGACACCCTTGTACTAGAAAAAAAGCTGTTTACCTGAAATTCCAACGTAACCGGCCAACCCTACCCAGGAGTGTTTAACAACTTCAGCACGGAAGTCAAATAGACTGGACTCGAATACAGCTCCACCAGGCAAGCCACTTAATTCTGTGTCTGTTTACCTCCATTTCTTAAACTGTAAAATGGGGATGATAATATGCCTACTGTGGGGATTAAATGAGATAATTCATGCAATGCACTCAGAATAATGCCTGGCACATTGCTCAAAGGATCATATATTTTTGCAATGTGTTTCATAAAATCAGAGAGAGATGGTCTTAAATTTCATGTCCTCTGAAGCCCCCATTTTACAGATGAGTCAACTCATTCTTCACATGAAGTTCAGCGGCACGCCCTCCTAAGCGGACCGGAGGCCTCCATCCCCCGGCTCGTCAATGTCGCCTGTGCCCATGGCCTCTCTTCCCTCCTAGGCAGGCGGCCACTTGAGGGCAGGGACCACGGGTTCATTACCTCAGTACATCCTCCGGCATCAGCGCAGGCATCCAAAAGAGGGTGCCATGTGTGACAATGGTGGCAAACAGGGAAGATGTATTAACTATGCCCTTAGATCTCAAATGGACAAAAGAACTAGAGAGTTAACATTTATAAAGAAATGTTACAGCTCAGAGTATTCCTCCACCGCATTCCTCAGCAAAGGAGCGTTCATAAATTATGGATGCACACTGCAGAGCTAAGCTTGTGCAAAGGATCACATATTTAAGAATAGAAAACGTTGTTTTCATGATAATAACCTATCATTTTCCATCGTTTTCCCCCTTAAGTCCCAGAATTACTGAATGGCAGATTAACACTTAGCTTATCTGAAGGCTACCTACCTATCAACTTCTACAGTGAAGAAGTCACCCGAAATTCAAAAGGAAGCAGAAAGTGCCTCTCATTTTCTCATGTAAGCTAAAATCTCTCTTCTAAGGTACGGGCACTAAAGAAATCCAGCGCACAGGTTCTCCCACGTTTGTTTATTCCATGGTTCCTGAGTGCTCACGCTTTCTCTGGGGCTCCTAACTCTAACTTTGAGCCCGTTTCTTCATAGACACAGCCGTCTAATTTTCCTAGCCCATGGCCCAGAAGGAGCCGGAAACCAAAGGTGGAAAAGGTTGGCCAGAAGCAAGCTCTGCTGCCCCACTGGCCTAATTCCCCGTAACTCCAACAGCCGCAGACACGCCTCGGAAGCGCCAAGGAATGGAGACAGCGCGGTGCCGGTCTGCGCATCACGACACCTCACGGTGTTTGTGAAAAGCGCTACACGTAGATACACTGCGCGAGAGAACTAGAGAGGGGTCCTTCTCAGCCCAGCCAGGTAATGATCAGATCCCAATGGCTCGTGCAAGAATTATTCACTTATCTTTCTGTATTTAAAAAACAAAATCAGGAGTTCCCGTCATGGCGCAGTGGTTCACGAATCCAACAAGGAACCATGAAGTTGCGGGTTCGGTCCCTGCCCTTGCTCAGTGGGTTTACGATCCGGCGTTGCCGTGAGCTGTGGTGTAGGCCGGCAGCTGTAGCTCCGAATTGACCCCTCGCCTGGGAACCTCCATATGCTGCGGGTGCAGCCCTAAAAAGACAAAAAAAAAAAAAAAGCAAAATCATTACCTCTGTGTGAGTGAAGGCATTTTGTGACAGGGAGACTCAAATTTCCTCCTGTAGATTTTTCAGCTGCTGAACAGAATATGTGTGGACTGTCTCTCACCAGCAGCGGGAGGTTAAAACAAGAAGTTTTAGAAACGGCCCAGTCTTCACTGAGGGGCTGAGCCCTTCTGTTGTGTCACTGATTGGCTCCTGTAAGCAGCATGGTCTAATTTAGAAAGGTCGGGAAATAGTGTTTAACATTTACTGAGGCAACAAACTTAGGAAAAACAAAAGTGGCAAAAAGGAAATACTCCCAGCAGGACTGGCCCTTGCACGATGGCTTCAAGAAGAGCTGAGGGGGAAGCTCGCGGTGTCTGCACCATTGTACACTGACAAGAAATCTTTTTTGCCATGAAATCACTCTTGGCATATTTTTACAGTGAGACGACAGCTACACATCAACTCAGAGAGCACCCAGTGCGTACTTGTCATTGCAATGAAACTGATGACATGAAGGCATTTGTTCTTGCTCTCATGTGGAGATCATGGACAAATCCAATTCCCAGGCAAGACCGGGGCGTGGGGGCCTGGTACGCAACGAACCACTTGCAAGGCTCCAGGGAGGCGGAAGCAGTAACCAACCGCGAAGATCCCTTTCCTCAGCACGACTCAGAACCACCCAAGTCACAACCAGGGGGGGTGGGGACAGTCCGTGAACATGCACATTCTGTCAAACAGTTTGCATTTCCGGAGATACAGGACAGGAGAGCACATCCAGGGCAAGTCTGGGCTCTAACATGAACTTGCTGTGTGAACAAGTCACAGCCCCTCTGGGCTTCAGCTCCTCTGTCTGCAAAATGAGGAGGCAGTGCGGACTAGAGACCCTCTCCCAGTCATCTCGGTCCTGACATCCTGGGCTCTCCCGCTCACTCGGCAGACTGAAACTACGTGTCGGCTTCTCTTCCCAAACTAAGGCTATCGCATTTGTTTATTCATCATGGGAAAGAAGGGCCAATTATTATAATTATAATGGGTCAACCCTCCCTGATGAAGTCTGCTCAAATTGGGGCAACATAACTATATAAAGAACAGGAAACACGTGCTGGCTGGCTGCAGAATTCCTCTCTGGGAGAAACTGTTTTGATTTAGGACAAAGACTATGTTTGGTTATAAGGATGAGCCCCCTGGGCAGAGTCTGAATGGGCCGAGCTGAGACCAGCCTAACAGCTAAACTGCTCTCTATAAGGGAAAAAAATGGGCATGGTCAGAAAGAAAGGAGATGGAGCCGGAAAGAAAAGAGGTGCAAGGCAGAGCCAGGGCCACACGGCCCACAGAGGGAGGCTGAGTCAGAGTTACGACGGCAGTCTAGAGAATATCTCCCAGGGGCTGGGGCTGCAGATCAAACTTAACTGGACACCTGTATTTTAATTTCAAGTGAACTAGCACTAATTTTTAGTATGTGTATGTCCCAAATACTGCTTGGGACATAGTTATACTTAAAGACATTGTTGATCTGAATTTGCATCTGAGTATGCTATATTTTATTTGCTAAATCTGGCAATTCTCCCAGAGGCAGAAATGACAACTATTCTGGGAATTTCAATCAGAGGTCAGTTAGCCATACTAGGGTGTAATCCCCCTCAGAGATGCCACCAACCCATAACACAAGTTTGGCTTAATTAGAAAAAGTACCCCTTCCTCCCAGGACCTACCTAGGGCACAAGGCTTGGAGAGTGGCTCATGGGCTGAATTTTAGCCTCCAATCCTGCCTCCCTTCAAACCCTGAGCAAAGTCTGCTGCACACAGCCCTAAGTCAAAAGGTATGGGGGGCAGTGAAGCTCTCCCTCAACCCAGTGCAGGATTTGCATGGAGAAATGCAAGAAAAGAGAACCAGTTTTATTCCAAGAAGGAAGCCACAGAGCAAAGATCAAAAGATTCAGGGGCCACAAAGAAGTGGATTCAGAGGTGACTGAGTCAAACAGTCCTCAGCCGTCACCAAGAATCCCCAGAGACGCTGGAGGGATTCTAGGTTGCCCACGTTGTCTGGGTGGGGTCAGAGTTGATTATAAAGGACAGGGTACAACCTAAAGATGGGAGACTTGGGGCACATGAACGTGGTTCCGTAACTAAAGAGGGAAGGGGAAGAGTTTGCCAAGACTCAGAGGTCTTGGAGAGAGGAGCCCCTGCTCAGACTTCCAGACGGAGGTCCACGGTTACCTGCTGTGTGAAGCTTCTCCCCATGGCTCCAGGCGGAATCCACTCCTGCCCCTCTGTGCTCCCTTCTTCCTGGCACCTGCCTCTGTCACACCACTGGGAATGAAACAACTGGAGTACAGAGCGCGAGTCTGTCTCTCGCGCTGTGTCTCTCTCTCCCCAACTGGATCATGAGCTCAAAGAAATGTGTTCCTTTGGCAGAAGGATTATCTAGAGCTGGTTATTTTCAAGGAAAGGCTCTGAAAACCTCATAGAAGTTACGTCTTTGTGAGTGATATTTACACTTCTCAGGGCAGTGTTCGCTTGCAAGGGGGCCTCGCCCTCTTTCCGGTGTTCCTCCTGCCATAACTGACTCCCATCCCAAACATGGTCTTTGGTCCTTAGCTGGAGATGGTATTTAAGGAGATAGCTTGGGCCCTCGGGGGAACCACTCAGTTTTCCTGGGTCTCTCCCAGGTGTACAGAAAGGATACACATTAATAAATTGGTTCATTTTTCTATTACCCTTTATTACCAAGGGGGGGGGTGCTCAGCCAAGAACCTAGACAGCGATTTTTCCTCTGAGTTCTTTGAAAGCAAGGACTGATTTATTAACTTTATAGCCACAGTGACGGGCACACATTAGCCACTTGATACATTTGTAGAAGAAGAAAAGATGTTTTTGAGTTTGAAATTAAGGCTGTGGGACAATA
This sequence comes from Sus scrofa, assembly GCF_054392235.1. Lineage (NCBI taxonomy): Eukaryota > Metazoa > Chordata > Mammalia > Artiodactyla > Suidae > Sus > Sus scrofa. The sequence goes on from NC_139401.1 coordinate 124,369,938, forward strand.
TATAATAATGTCTTCGGGTATATAAGAGATTGTGCAGTCATTCTCCTTGTCCAGAGAGGGCAAAACCAGAGGACAGATGTGAAAAATGCAAGATGAGGGAACTAGGCAGCCATGAGCAAGGACAGAGTGACTGGGCAATCAGCCTCTGATGGGGGCTCTCAGAAACGGGAAAAAATCATTTTTACTGACTTTAGGCAGTTTAGTATGGTCCTACCTCTCAAGGTCCCTTGCAGATGGAGAATCCTGTTTCTCATGACTCTGAACCCTAAAGACAGAGGGCTCTCGAGAGAGAGCCAGAGAGCCGAGAGCTTACCATTTCCCTAACGGGGAGTGTCACACTATTCAAATTGTAATGCTATGCTAATGGCTGAGACAGCTGACACTTTGGGAACCTGTGCCAGAAAATGCAGCCCCCAAAGCCCCAAACTGCCAATTCGAAGGGGACCCAGGAGTATCTGCTTTGATTCAACTCTGAACTTTACCTTTAAGATGGGAGAGATGCAACTGACTCTTGAATGCCCTGCTAATTCAGTCCTGTTGACTAATCATCTTGGGTTAATTTTGGAAGTGCTGGAACTGTCTGAACTCTCATATGAAAGAATTGTAAATAGAAATCTGGAGAGGAGAAAGGAAGGTCACATCTCAGAATAATATCGCTAATAGTGAGGATGAGAGTTTCTGTGCCCTACAAAATCTCAGAGGCGTCATTCTCCATCTTTTGTTCACATTTGACTCCAGGGAAGAAAGGCAGCCCTCCTTTCCAAGGCGAAGCCCACCCTAACCGCTGCTTTTGTGCCCATCTCGCTTCTAGGACTGTATCCTGTTGATTCTTGCTCATCCTCACCCTCTTCCTTCTCCCTTTCAAATTCCCCTTCCTCCGAGCCCAGGTATCTTGGTCTACACGCATGCTCAGTTCTCTCCCAGGCAGAAAACACTTTTCTGCTTCTCTGCTCCCTTCCAAGCAAACAGGACTCACGTCACCCTCTCGTCCAGGGTGTATAAAGTCTGCACTGCCCACTCCCCGCAGTTCGGAAACCTCCACTGACAAGTTTGGGCCAATGACTTGTGAGTGGAGGTAACGCATCATTTGGCGTCAGAAGCTGAGAAGAGCAGGGGTGAATTGTCCATGTACTTTTCCTCGAGGTGACAACTGAGGAGATGTCATGTTCTAGAAGGTTTAGGAGCAAGACGACTGAAGGCTTTGTCAGCCTGAATGAAACAGAGACCTCCCCCAGCTTATGATGATCAGACAGTATGAGTGAAAATCAGCATTTCTCGCTTCTGAGAAAGGAGTTCGAAACAGGGCGATTCGGGGGTGTTGGATGGATGTTTTCTAGCCGATGCTGATCAACACGGTCTTCCCTTCTCTCCCTGCCCCCACCCCTCCCTCCTGCCTTACTAACCATCTCCTCCTCGAGACAGAACTCCCGCCTGTGGTTCTCAAACCTGCCTGTACTCAGAGAGCTAGCTACACCCCGCCCCACGCCTGATGACTCCGAATACAAGTTGGGGACCAAGGCCTAGAAATCCATCTTTTTTTACAGTCTCGCCAGTTGACTCCGAGGCAGCCAAGCTGCACCGCTGCTCAGCTACGTCTGCTGCCCGCGGCCTCCGCGGCCTGCTCCCCGCCCCCCTTATACACCCACTTCCCATGACCTGGCTTCTCTTCCGCTGCCTCTCGCCACGGATGAAAGTGCTTTCTCATAGGCCCTGGCAGACCTCTGGCATCTCCTAGTTGCAAAACCACTCGGGCTCTGTCCCACTCAAATTCCCTGAGCACTTGGCACTGTCGCCTGCCACTCCCTTCTTCGAAACCCTCTCCTGCCTCAGTTCTCATGACACGACCCTGCTGGTACTCTCCCTGCACCTCTTTAACCCGTACATGCCTTTTCTCCTTCGTGGTCTCTCTTCATCTTCGACAGAAGCGATCCTGTGCTTTCAACGTGAGTCCTCTGCTCTTTTCTCCACCATGTACGCTCTCCCTCTCTGAGCGGGCCAGAGCCGCCAGACCCAATCACCACAATGCAGGTGGCTTACACGATCGGACTGTGGCCTACGGTCCAGAGGCTAGAGCTCAACGTGTCGGCAGGGGTGGTTCCCTCTGGGCGTCGAAGGAAGGACTTGTTTCGGGCCTCTCTCCTTGGCTTGTAAATGCCCATCTTTGCCCTCCATCTCTTCGCCCTGTAAGGGAAGAAAACCTTTTCCCCTACCCTTCGGGTTCTTGGGTTGGTCTAAGTAAGCTGACGTAAGACAGATTCACCAGACAAAAACAAACTTAACGACATACACACAGTAGCCCCAAAGATACGAGACCCAGGGGCGAGGGGGGCAGGTGAGGTTTAAATGCCGTCCTGGGCGCCTGGGGCTTCGGGGGGAGGGAGGCAACTCACGGGGCAAGAAGAGGAACAGACATGTGGTAACTAGACGTTTGCCCGCCCGCACAGACAGACCCTCAGGTAAAAGTTATCTCCAGCAATAGCTCTCCCTCTCAGCGCCAAGCCCTCTATTGAAATTCTCTCCGCTAGTCGGGGAGGGAGGAGGTAAAAAGCTCCCCCTGAGGCTTATGCACCCCAACTGCCTCCAGCGACAGCAATCCGCCTGCCAACAGGGCGCGTCGGGGGAGAACTTGCTCTGAACTCCCTGTGGTATCATCGTCTACGTGGAGAGGAGAAGCTCATGCAGCCCCTGAAGGTGCCTCTTTGACCTAAGAACTACCTTCAGCGAGTTATTTTTAAGCAACAAGCAGATAAAGGAGAAGCTCTGAAAACCAAGTCGAAGTTCGCCTCTTATGAGAGAGAGTTACCTTCATAAGGGAAACCTCTATTCGTGAGGGGGTCTCCCCCTCTGTACCAAGAAGAGAGAAGGATGGAAGCTCTAGCAACTTATCCGTGGAGAAGGAACAGATGTCAACCTGCCTAATAACCCCTCCCCTGTTTCCTGGGCTTTGCCTGGTCACCTCTCATGACTGACCCCCCCCCGCCCCCCCCCATGTCTTCTCTTTAGCTGGAGAAGGTATTTCGTGTGATAGCTTGGGCCATTTTTGGAGAGTTGCTGAGTTTTCCTGACTACCTTGCATGCATACAGGAGGTATCCATGTAATCAAACTCTTGTTTGTTTTTCTGTTAGTCTGTCTTTTTATTACACAGGGTCACGGCCAAGAACCTAAAAGAATAAAGGGAAAATTACCTTTCCTCCTCTACGTATGCATGTCTATCTCTGTGTCCAAATCGCCCCTTTTTATAAGAACACCAGTCACACTGGATTAAGACCCACCCTAATTCCTCATTTGAGCTTGACTGCCCCCATAAGGACCCTAGCTCCAAATAGGGTCACCTAGTCCAAGGTACTGGAAGTTAGGACTTCAATACGTGAATCTGGGGAGGACACAATTCAACCCATAACACACTTCCTCAGTGGTTTGAATGATCACTTTGGTGATTGCGACCCATCAGTCTTGGCCTTGACCTCTCTTCTAATCACTAGCTCACCGATTTTAAGAAAACAAACCAGTATCGTGAACTTACGGCCTCTCAGTTACACAGGAAACAAAGTCCTTCTCTACACAGGGCTAACAGAAACTCATTAGACGAACAGCTGCAAGGGAAGGCGGTGTAGACGTAGGGAGGGGACCTATGGCAGGGGATCTACCCTAGTCTTAGTCCACGTTTCCAAGAGCCTTTTGGATATCTCCATTCAGATGTTCAACCAGCACCACAAACCTAACATGTACAAACCCAAACCAGTGAATGTCCCCTTGCAAATCAGTGACCCCGGCTGATCTATTTCTGCGAGTCACCCAGGCTTGAAATCGTGCTGTCGTCTCTGCTTCCTCGCCTTATTCCCAACAGTCCATCAGTCACCAAATCAGAGCCACTTTAGCCTTCCGCTATGTCTTGTCAGTCCCGTCTCTGTACTTGTCCGACTGCCACCAAAGTCAGTCAGATCCGCATCATCTCTGCCTAGAGCACTGCCTTCCACACACCTAAGATGTGCTGTACACCATCACCAACGGCGCTCTAAGCGCCAGCTGCTCTTGGCTGGCACTGGCATCTACCCCAACATATCTCTCCTGCCTCAAGTCCTGTCACACACACCGCCCCCCTTTACCTGGCATTGTACCTGGAACACGACTATATTTTCGCATCTCTCTCCATGCTATTATCTGAGATTTTCTGTATTTACTGAGGACGTGGAATGTAATACCCATCTTCATACCCTCCTTATACTAATTAGAGTGTCTTGCACGCAGTAAGTACACATACAGCTCAGTAAATATTTGTTGAATTGCAGTGTGTGGTGTTCTGTGTTTCACAAAGGCTATCATATCACTGATCCTCAAATTAAACATTCACCACGGTATTGCCTTGGGCAGGGGTCTACTAATCCCACCGCCACCCCCAAACATACAATTCCGCATGGTTGTCAGAGCTGGGCTAGCCTCGCTGGGCTGGGACATGGGCAAAGACAGCCATTCTAGAGCTTCCAGAGCCTGCCCCTTGCTCAGCAAAGCACACCAGCCATGCAGAGGACAGCTGTGCTCGTGAAATTACTTTTGGCGCCAGTCTCAGTCCCCTCGTCATGTTCCTCCCTCTGCTTGCGCCCTCATTCTTATCTGCCTTCGAGGTGTACAGCTCCGTCCAGTGTGGTGACCTGCACGACCAACCTTGACTCCTCTGCTTTCCTTCCCAGTTATAATTTGCTTTCTTCTCCTTCCAGACTCAGACCTTTCTGAAACTCAGTTACAAGATACCATGTGGCTCGGCCCCAGGACCTTATGACTAGGAAGAGCATAGCTCTAGCCCATTCCAAGGACGGATCATACAACGATTGAGCTGCTTTCAAATCCTGCTCTAGAGTCTGACGGCAGGAACTGAAAGCCAGCTCCTGTCTTGTTTTAGCAAGAGCAGTACAGCGTGCAGATGCCTGGGTGTGCCACCCTCGATCGAGGACTCCTGAAATCCTCGGTCCTGTGGCGGAGGGACGTCAGGACCGCGGGCGATTAGTCTCTTAGCAAAATCTGCTCGGTCACCACCATGTTTACTGAGCACAGAGGGACTGTGGCCGGACTTCCCCAACTGTGTGCAGCATCCCTCATCACCTGCCAGCATAGAGCTCCTGGCTGGTACTCCTTCTAGACTGAAGAGAGAAAGCATTATCTGCTCTGCCCCCTTCTCACCCGCGGAAATCCTGTCACGCTTTTGTGCTCCTGAGATGGGGGAGAGGGAGGCCTTGTCTAAACGGCTTCAGGACACTAATCCAGACAAATGGCAGAGCTGGTATCAATGTGTTTGCTATGCTTCTCTCTTCACAATTCCTGAGCAAAAAGCACAGGGCCACGAGGAAAATATTTACCATTCACTCCACCAGTGTCTAAGGAGCACCAACTCTGCACCAAGCGCAGGGAATCCAGAAGTTGCTTCCCTTGAGTAGCTCACAGGACGGGAGCCACACACATCATTTCCTTTTTTATGGTCATTCAAAGCAAGCATTTTTCTCACATTTGGGAAGCCCCTGACCAACTTTTCCTCTCATCAGTTTTTTTTTTTTTTTTGCTTTCTTTCTTTTTTTTTTTTTTTTTTTTTTTTTGTCTTGCAACAGAAAATGAGAGTTTTCCTTGGGGAATTATATGTGTGGATCCAGCGGGCAGAAGATAAAAGATCTTCATGGCAGTGGCTCATTACAGCCTTTTCTTTGCAGATATTATTCAGCCGCAGACAACATCCCATTCAAAGGAGAGTTTGCTTCATTTTCTTTCCTTTCTCTTGGGGATAGCCTATCATCAGGTTAACAGGAGCTGGAAAATGTCCCAGCTCCACAAAGAGATCATTTCCATACACCGTGAACAGAGCAGAGGTAGAGGTGAGGCCATGCTGTTAAAGAGACACGGGAAACCAGGACTGGGACCCGAGAAGTGGGGCTCGGGGGGACTTCTTAGAGGTGATGCGTGAGCCAAATCCCAAGGACTGGGGGGGAGGTGGGGAGTGAGTCAGGCTAAGAGGACCACGGTGGACAAGCACCTCATCGCAGGCCAGGCAGAGAGTGGGAGCAATGGCATGAGGTGGAGAACACGGCACCCAGAGATTACTGGACCACCAGCAAGAGATGGCAGGGAGCACCCACTGTGGCTCAGCAGGTTACGATCCTGACTAGTATCCGTGAGGACTCAGATTCAATCCCTGGCCTTACTCAGTGGGTTAAAGATCCAGCATTTGCTGTGAGCTGTGGTGTAGGTCACAGATGCAGCTCGGATCTGGTGTTCCTGTGGCTGTGGTGTAGACGTGTGGCTACAGCTCTGATTGGACCCCTAGTCTGGGAACTTCGATAGGCCATGGGTGTGGCCCTAAAAAAAAAAAAAAGAGAGAGAGAGAGATTGTGGAGGGCACAAGAGACTGAGTCAAGTCATCAGTGAACTATCTTCCTTGGCAAATAGGAACAACAAGCCACCTGCAAATGATCTGCCTCTGGTATCTGGGAGATCCCTTCAGCAACTGTGGGACTGAGCTCTCCTCCTCATGTTGCTGTAAAGAAATTCCCTTCATCCTCTGGCTGGATGATATATCCCAAATATCCTCAGTGCTCATGTCATTTGGGAGCCCCTTAAGTCACTGCCGATATCATAAAGGGTGGTGAAGGTCACTGGATCGCCTTTGAGAACACAGGGGACCTGCAGCCCTGAAGGCCCTTTTGTGAATGTGCTGTAACAAATGTCCAAGTGCCAAAGACAAGTGGAGGATCAGCTCTCAGTCTGGACCAAACAACAGGTGCAGTCTGTAGTGACCAAAAGCAACACCTCGCAAGTGAGAGTGAAGCGTGACAAGAGGGAGGAGAAGGGCCATTTGAGTGGACAGGGAGCTGGTGACAGAGCTCAGCATGGCTCCTTGAGGGTGGTGATCCAGGGCTGAGGGCAGCCAGCGAGAAGCTCCTGAGCAGATGTCCGCGTAGAAGGGACGGTCAGGGCACTGCATGGTCCACTGTCGTATACATTCCTCTCCCCCGGCTACGGTAACAAAGCACCGCAAACTTAAAACAAGAGACTTCTGATGACCTCACATTCTGGAGGTCCTAAGTTCAAAATCACGGTGTTGTCAGGAGGCTCTAGGGTGAATCCTTGCTCGCCTCTTCTGGCTCCTAGTGGCTGGCAGTATTCCTTAGCTATGGCCACATCTTCATATGGCTTTCCCCTCTGTACTTGTGCCTTCTCCTCTTCTGTCTTATATAAAGATGCTTGTTATTAGATTTAGGGCCCACCTGGACAATCCAGAATGATCTCATCTGCAGATCCTTAATTACATCGGCAAAGGCTCGCTTTCCAAATAAGGTCACATTCACAGGTTCTAGAGCTTAGGACACAGACACATACTTTGGAGGGGGCCACCAATCAAGCCACTATAACAGTGTTTACAAGGGGGAGAGGTATCCTCTTTTTCTGACTGTAAAGTTAATACATGTTCATTATCATTGTAGAAAATATTTTAAAAGCACAAAGGAAAATAAAGCCCATCTTTAATTCCACAACCCAGAGACAGCCACTGTTAACAATCTGAGAAATCATATTCTAGACTTCAATGAATATGTGTACCATTCTATTAGGCTCCTACTGGACTTAAAATAGTAGAATCTGCTTTTTCTCTAATGATTGCTCAATTATAAAACATCATCCCACACCATGAAATCTCTTTTCTACACCAAAATTTCTTACCAACTGCCTAACACGCCATCACATGGCTGCATCATAATTTAATTAACCAGTTCTGTCCTGTTGGACGTGCGGGCCATTCCCGAGTTTTCAGTGTTATAAGTGACACTGAGATGAGAACATGCGTGTCACTGTATTCCTAAGAGATACAAAGGGATGTTGACTGTGCGTCCCCTACATTCTCTGAATTTTACAGTAAAGTGTGCACTGGACCGCACCGAACTGGGTCAGAGGTGGGCCGAGGATTTGGCCCAGAGCTGAGAATCCCTTTACAACTCCTTCTCTTTCTCAGAAAAATGCCTCAAAATTCAGCTTCATCTCCCGCCACGCTCTGCCTTATGCTTTTTCTTTTCAAGGGCGGGCATAACACAAACACTGCCTCTTTTTAAATCTTATATTTTATTAATGCTTTACCACCTTATTGAGCCAAGCAAACATTCTTACTCTACAAAGTATAAATACAGCTTTGTATTTTAAGCTCCATGAACAGCACCAGAGAAATCTACCATGACTTTTTTCCTTCTGTGCCTGTACTGAGAAATACCTGTATCTAGACTAGAATAAATGGATGGTAGGAGATGGGCTGCAGGTAAACTGAGTAAATACAGAGTTCTCCAAAAAAGCTGTTCAGATTCCTGAAGAGCTAGAAAAGAGAGCCCTCAGACTGATGCGCAGGGGAAGCTTATGTCTGAATTACAACAAAATCAATGGAAACTCATCTCCGAGTCTTATATAATGAGGAACACAAAGAGCCTTCAGACTGCTCATTAAAGAAAATCAGTATTTTCTGAGGAAGCCCATTCTTATACACAGCCAGCTAACCCTGTGAAATGACAAAGGAACCAGCAAGTTCCCATCTACCTGTATTTGTGATTTTGAGGATTACCGCCGTAGAATCTTGGCCAATACAATGAACGCTCTTTCTGGTTTGGCATAATGCATTCTTGAAGTGATAAACTGCTTTTTTAAAAGGTCAATCTTGATGTTATCTCTGCATCTGAGCAGCACAAGTGGACAATTCCAATAATGAAATCACAGAAATGACAGCAATATACAACCCTAGTATATACACTTTCAAAAAATATGTTGAAAGTGCATTTTCATCACTCAGGTTGACTCCAGTAGTGATTTCCCAAAAATAATTTTTTTGCACAGTCCTATCAGAGGGGGTTCTCAAGAACTTGAGAAAAACCCATTTCAGTCCAAATAATCAACTCATTAATAGCAGCTTCTGTCACCTTGCAGACTCATGTGTGTGCTCTCTGCTTCCAGCCCTAAGCCTTGACTCAGCAGCATGAACACTCAGCCCTTGGATTAGCCAAGAATGCTATTTTTTCACTTTTTCTTTTTTTGGGGGGGTCATTTTTTGGCCACCCTGCAGCATATGGAGCTCTTGGGCCAGGGCTTGGAGCCACAGTTGCAACCTAAGCCGCAGCTGCAGCAATGCAGGATCCCTAACCCACTATGACAGGCTGGGGATCAAACCTGCATCCCAGGAGCTCCCAAGACACCACCGACCCCATTGCCTCACAGCAAGAACTCCAAGAACGCTCTTTTATATCTGTCCCATTTAGTCACTTCTTCACTCCTCAAATATTTACTATGTCCATTGACAGTGGACATCAATGACGACAAAAATCTAACGCAAGAGGCAACACACCAATGAAAATGCCCAGCCTGCTAAGGACAGGAGAAAGGCCAAAGCACGGAAGAGGAGCAAACACCTACCCTGTGACACCATCATCAGAGTCTCGCTCCCAGGGTCCTTTCATTTGGTTTGGTAGATTCTTGGCTAACCATCAATGTCTAGGTTCTTCTCAGCCTGACTACAGAACCAACATTTAGTTTTTACTATGCTGTGCTTACCTGTATGACAATTATTTTCCATACATTTTCTCATATAATCCTCACAACTACCATATGAGGTAGGTACAAATTCTATTTCATGGACGTAGAGAAGATGAACAAAGTTACCCAAGAATTTGAGCCCAGCTTGGCCTAACTCCAGAGCTCCATCTCACCCTCCTGACTCTCAGATTTTAAAACGGAAGATGGCTAACAGGGTTACAAAGTCCAGAGCGGTTGACTGGAGTAAGAAGGGGCCTTTGGCTTTGATCATTAGGAAATCAGACTTGTACCCGTTGTACCAATGTATGAGGGCTGCCATACAAAGTGCTGCAAACTGAGTGGCTTAAACAATAGAAATTTATCATCTCACAGTTTTGGAGGCTAGAAGTCAAAGATCAAGGTGCTGGCAGGGCTGGTTCCTTTTGAGGTCTATGAGCGACAGTCTGGTCCCTGCCCCTTTCCAAGCTTCTGGTAGCCCTTCATGTTTCTTGGCTTGTAGATGGCCTTCCCCTGTCTTCACGTGGCCTTCCCTCTGGCCATGCCTGTCCCTGTGCTCATTTATAAGGATAAATGGCATCCATTTATAAGGATGCCAGTCATATCAGATTAGAACCCACCTTAATGATGCCATTTTAATTTGATCACCTCCCTAAAGACTTTATTTCTCATTTTGTATGGAGAGAAATATCTAATCACTATGTTGTGGAACAGGAATTAACATAATGCTGCAGGTCCATTATACCTGCAAAACAAACAAATAAACCCATAGAAAAAGAGATCAGATCTGTGGTTACCAGAGGCAGGGGATGGGGGGGAGGGTAATCGGAAGAAGGCAGACAAACAGGACAAACTTCCAGTTATAAGGTAAAGAAGTACTAGGGATGGAACGTACAACATCATAAAGATAATTAACACTGCTGTGTGTTATATATGCAAGATCAACATGGACCTGCTGTACAGCACCGGGAAATCTACTCAACGTTCTGATAACCTGCATGGGAATGGATATATATACACATACGTATGGCTGAATCATTGTGCTGTACAACAGCGATTAACACAACACTGTAAATCCGCTATACTTCAATGAAACTATTTTTAAAAAAAGAAAGAAAAATCCTAACGGTTCTCATCACAAGGAAAAATACTTTTTCTATTTCTTTAATTTCGTATCCACATGCGATGATGGATGTTCACTCAACTTGCTGGGGATCATTTCATGCTGCAGGTAAGCCAAACCATTACACTGCACACCTCAAGCTTACACAGCGCTGTATGGCAATTGTACCTCCATACAACTGGGGGGGAAGGACTATTTCTAAAAAGCAGTCGCATTGTGAGGTGCTGGGCTTAGGATCTCAACCTACCTCATTTGGGGGGACACGCTTCAACCGAGAGCACCCACGCAAGGAGCACTTTCAGCTCAGCAGCTACTCCAGAAAGCAGACAGAAAGGGGATGAGGGCTGGGGCACGGTAAAGTCCCCGGGACTGGCCCGGAGCTGGAGGAGGCCTGCGAATGAACTCTGGGTGAGAGGAAGGGAGGATACGGCTGGGGCAGAGTCGCGCGGGGCGCGGGAGGGGAGCATCAGAGAAGGTGGCCCGCCACGTCGGAAAGGAAGGCGAAAGGGAGGGAAGATGTCAACCACGGACCCCGATGCGCATTTCTGGAGACTTCGTCATCGCCTCAGCCCAAACCTCACCCCTGATTCCCCGAAGCCTGCCTCCCATTCTTGCAGGATCTTGAAGTTCCCGCTTTACAGCTCAGAAGAGCTCTATCTGCAGCTCTCGGATTCTCTGCCCCAGCTTTTACCACTTGATACAATGCATCACAGGAGCTCTCCCAGTTATTTCTAGAAAATGTTGCAATGATTGAGCAAAGAGCTCATAAACACATAAGGGGACAAGACCATGTCACCTAGAATGTTCAGGTCGTAACTCTGCTTAAACCTAAACCCGGCACACTGCTGTGCAGGCTGAGGCTATGAGAACGGGGTGGGGGAGCCCCAGGGCAGCTGATCACACCCCAGGCACGGGGCGCATGGAGAGCACAACCGCGCACCCCTCCTCTGGGCCTGCCAGGGTGAGTGGCGCTTCAGTGTGGCCTGGCAAACCTTCTTAACGGGCAGCTCGAATAAGGAGGATGTCTAATTGCCTAGAACTTCAGTATTTCACCCCAGGGGTCAGAATCTGAAGCTAATGGATAATAGGAAGCTCTACAAATCAGTACACGATGGGCATTTTTAAAAATGGTGCCACACCAGCCACCAGAGCTCCAATGACTCCAGCTTGGCCCTGGCACTGCTGACCTGGGACTTGGTTACTGTGGCTTTGTCCATCTCATCATACTCATGTCAGCAAATGAAGAAAGCCCTTTGGAGAACACTGGAACGTGTTCCTGGGACCTTTCAGCAAATCAGTGCCGGGATGCAGAGTGTGACCTGAGGTCCTCCCGGGTGCCCAGCTGGTCTCCCAACAGTGGCCTCAAGAAGAGTCCAACACGCAAGGCAAGTAGGGCAGCATGATCGTGCTTCCCTCTCCCTTCACAGCTTCTGTGGGACTCAGGCACAGAGCACGTGTTTGGGCAAAGAGTTTATATGTAGCTTAGCTGCCCAAAAGCATGAATCACTCCTTATAAAATGTGACATCTTCTAACAGAGCACATACTCCACACGTTCTTTATTCTTTCACTAATTTGACAGTTCTCTTTTGAAAAAAGCTCTCCTAAACCAGCACCGTGTGTGTGTGTGTATGTGTGTGTGTGTGTGTGTGTGTAATAACAAAGACAGTATTTTAGTATTTAAAGCTACAGGGGCCTCAATTTGATAAAACCTATCCCCAAAAGAAAATGAAGATTTCAGAAAACCTGACAGCCCTCTCCCTTTAAGGTATGATTCACAGAAACAGATTTTTGAAATTTCACATCAAATTATAAAAATTATGATGCAGTCCAACTGCTACAGTACCCGTTTATAATTCAATATTATCTTTTCAAAGGAGGGTTCACCTGAAGAAACAAACTATAGAAACAATGCCCACGGATTAATTCAGTCAGGCCATTCACTGCTCTGCCTTCTTTTTTCCCTTCCGTCGCCTCCTTTGGGGAACTAAGAGGCAATTAGAGCTGTCTCCATGTGCTCTGGTTAACCACAGAAGAGCTCAATTCGCAGAGCCCAACTGTTGCTCGCTCACGCCAATTAAAGGGCTCTGGGCCGAAATCTGCTCCAGGCCATCTTTTAGAAATGAGTCTTTCTGACCAAAATTCTCAGATGGGGAAAGGCACTGAAAATTAATTAGTACCATTCCTAGGTCCCAGCAAGAATGCTACGGTGCCACTGTGCCTTAAGAACGCTCACCAGGGACTTGAAGGGATGCTCAGGATTTGCACCTGCTCACCGATTTTCTAAATTGATTCTTACAAATGACAGATGCCGGCAGGCAAGCTCAGGGAAGGTAAAAATCTAAAGAACAAAGAACCAAAAGTTGAGCTGAGCGTTCAATTCACAATACACATGGCCTTGACCTTTCGTCTCAGAAGAGATCTGTACATCAAGGATGGCTCTTCAAATAAATAGGAATACAGACTCAGCCTGCAAGCTGTCACTGGTGACATGGCATTTAATGATCTCAGAGGGGACAAACAGCCCCTGGGGTCCTCTTTTGTGTGACCTGTTGCTGAATGACAGAATAAACGATGTCAAATGTTCAAATGGTTCGTCTCTCTTGCCTCATGCTGACCTTTCCACCTCTATCTCACCACACCCTACTCCTCAAATTAAATAAATTGGCAAAGAGGAGTTCCCGTCATGGAGCAGAGGAAACGAATCTGGCTAGCAACGAGGAGGTTGCAGGTTCGATCCCTGGCTCTGCTCAGTGGGTTAAGGATCTGGTGTTGCCATAAGCTGTAGAGTAGGTCGCAGACGCTGCTCAGATCCCGAGTTGCTGTGGCTGTGGTGTAGGCCAGCAGCTGTAGCTCTAATTCAACCCGTAGCCCAGGAACCTCCATATGCCGTGGGTGCAGCCCTAAAAAGCAAAAAAAAAAAAAAAAAAAAGAATTGGCAAAGCACTAAATTGACCTGTCATGATGACAGAGTACAACAATGTCTTAATTATGAGATATTGCATTTGCTGGAACAGAAAGTGCTTCCATTACAGTATTTGCTTTGCCACATCTGTCACTGCCCAATATCTCTGCCATCATGTACCAAAATTATGAGGGGATTATTTCCTACCAAACTTTAAAAATCAGTGGAAGGTCCCCTTACATACAGTTGACTCTGTGAAGTCCCTCCAACTAAGGGAGGACAGAAGCCCTAAGAGAATGATGGCATTCCTGGAAAAAAAATTTTCTGCAGCATTTACTCTGTCAGGCACACAGCAGGGGGTTTCTCAGATCACCTGCTCTCTCTGTTTGAGCCCCTTTACCAGCTCTTCCCTGTCTCTTTGACCTTTAAATGTTAGAAGCCCCCAGGCCATCTTTGGACGTTTTTCTCTACACGGACCCCCTTGGCAATCTCATCATGTCCTATGTCTTTAAATTCCATCTCCATGCAGACAACTCCTCAATGTGCGCGCGCGCGCACACACACACATATCTTCTGAAGGCCGGATGTCGTGTCCCGCTGCCTTCTCAATAGCTGTACTGAATATCAGATTTAACATGTCCAAAGCCAAAAGGCAGACTTTGCCCTGAAACTTACTCTTCCTCAATTTTCACCACCTAAGTTATTAACAACCCCATCCTTCCCATGGTTCAGGCCAGATCCTTCGAGTCATCCTGACTCCTCTCGTTCGCTCACACCCACGCCCCTAGGAAAATCCTAGTGGCAATATTTTTGGAATACATCTAGAATCCCATCATTTCCCACCCCTTCCACTGCTACCACCTGACCTAGTCACCATCACCTCTGCCCTCGGTCGCCACACAGCCCCCCTCACTGGCCCGCGTCTGCCCCTGCTGCTTCACAACCGTACTCACCACGGCAGACAGAGTGACCCACTGGACACGTGGCAGAGCACATCACTCCCCTGGGTAAACCCTGCCACTGGCCCCCGGCAGGCCTCCATGTGAGCTCCAACTCTCTCTCCAGCCAGGCTCTGCCACCCTTGCTCAGTTCTAGGCACCTGGCATTTCACAGGCCTGGCTGCACAGAGGTTGGTCTCAGGGTCTTTGCACTTGATGTTCTCGCTCTGCCTAGAATGTTCTTTCTCCAGATATCTGCATGCATCATCCCCTTGGCTCCTTCAAGTCTTCATTCAAATGGCACCTTTTTGGAGTTTCCTTGTGGCACAGCGGGTTAAGGATCCTGCGTTGTCACTGCAGCAGCTCAGGTCGCTGTTGTGTCACGGGCTTGACCCCTGGCCTGGGAACTTCCACAGGCTGTCGGCGCAACCAAAGCAAGCAAACAAACAAACAAATGGCATCTTGTCAGGGAGGCCCTTCCTTGCCCCCCGATTCCGAATGGCAGCCTTTCCCATACACTCCCTGTCCTTTGTGCGCCCTTATTTGACCCCACAGCACTTACCACCAATATACTGTACACGACTTAGTGTTTCCTCCTGTCTCCCCTGCCACTGAGGGCATAGCCTGTAAGGGCAGAGATTTTCCCCTGTCTTGTTTTCTGCTTTATCGGTAGGACACAGAACAGTACCCAGCACATAGTAGGTGTTCAATAAATATTCTTTGAATAAATGAATTAAAATCCCAAGGCAACTACTCAATTCAGAAAAAAATAAGGCAAATGTATTAAAGTAGCTATATGCTGAATAAAATGTTTACTCCAGCCGATTATTTGGGGAATGTATATGTGCGCACACCTACACACACGTGTGTGTGTGTAGGCATGCGCACAAACAGAGAGTGACAGAGAACCTACACCAGAGAGTGATGAAGCAACAGAGACGGGAATGGGGGTGGGATGGCTGAGCAGAGATGCTCCTGGTCCCTGGGGCACCACAAAGGCTAAGGCCAATTTTGTAGGCCTAATGATTTATAAATATAATTTGCAAAGCTTATGATGAAGTACTATTGACAATTCAATTAGCCACACAAAAAAAGGCAGATTCATCTAACCCCAGGCTAAAAACTTCATTTTGCTACATTAAATGGTATACTCAGTTATAGATACAAACAGAATTAACGAGTCTGATTCTTTATCTAATACTTCAATAGCAAAACAGACTAGACTCAACAGAAGGGAAATGACAGATGCTACAGGAGGAAAACGTGGCTTACTAACGAATTCACCATCATGTTTGTCCTCTCCACTGTAAAGTCTTGCCTTTCTCACCACTCATTTCTGTCATTTGAGCAGCAAAGCTATCTTTGCAAGAATTTTTTTTTTTTTTAAGTCAGGCACTTCATCTCAACCTGCATTTTGTTGTTTTAACGTTTTGATATTTTTCTTCCCAGACACATTTTACTCTGACAGGATTTCTGAGATGAAAGCAGAGTTCAAGGTAGGTTACTACACACAATTCTAATTAAATATTTGAGGAAATAGGTCTTTTGATCTAGCAAGAATTCAAAAATTTATTTATTCAGTTCCTTTCTAGTATACTAAAAATTGAAATGGGGGGGGCTTAGGACGGCTGAATGAGTAATAACTAAGCTAGCCCTAACATAGATTTAACTTCTGGGATAACGGAATGGGATAAAGGCAAGAACGTTGGCCAGAACTCAGAGTCTTGGTATCCATACCTATAAGGCAGATTTTAACTCTCTCTGCTGCCTAGCTTAAAGGATTACTGTGAGACCCAAATACAAAAATGAATGGGAGTGGGTCTGTCGATTTTAAAATGTTGTCCATGTATAATCCAAATTACTGGGAGAACTAGGAGAAACTTGCTTCTACCTTCTTCCCAAGATGGGAGAGCAAATGGAATTGTTAAAATGTAGAAACTTAGGGCTCCTAAAGAAAATGAAATGCTTTAAAAAGCAAAAGAACATTGTCGTGTTGAATCACTCAGAAATTCCTTTTATGTTTCATCTGCTATGATGTATTATCTTTGGAGGCAATATGATGCTCCTCTTCCAAAAATGTCACAGCTTTGAGGATAATAATTTAAGAATTTCAGACAAGCCAATGAATTTCTCTTAGAACATCCTTTTTGAAAAATGAGCAAGTATAAATCCTTTACCCTCAATTTGTGTCACAACAATCGATAACCAGAGTGGCTGGCTGACCTATAATTGGCTATATCCTACCAATATGGCTCTTGATTCTAGAATGCAGGGGAACGGCAACTACTTTTACAAGAACCTGAGACACATACTGAAAGCCAGATACTTACATAACCCTATTTTTGTATATGTCAAAACTGTATTATCTAACTTGGGTAGAATGGTGTCCTCCCTGCTCCGTTGTATCCATGTGGTCACACCATGCTGTACAATTGCACCTCATTTCCCCTGGGCTCCTTTGCTCGTTTGCAGATTCTTATATGGAAAGGACGCTAAGTAATTATCATTGCATCCTCAGTTGAATTCACAAATAGATTAAGGACACCTTAACACGTTTCTGTTGCTAAAATATGAGTATTTACTTCACAGATCATACACTGGTGTAACCCAAATTTTAAAACAACAAAATGGGGGAAAAAAATCCAATCCTCATGCTGTCAGCTACCAGACAAAGCTCTACTAAACCTGGATAAGTAGGTCAACCTGCTGCACCTCAACACCCCAAGCTCTGTAGCCTTCCCTGATACTTTCTCTTACTCCCTCTATTAAAAGGCAGGCAAAAAAATATTTGCTAAGAGGAAAAGATTTTAGCTTCCATCCCTTGTGATGTACAGTTGACAGGAATCAAAGAGTCAAGAAAGAAAAGCACCATTCATTTTATCAAGGATCTACAATGTGACCAGTTATTTATAGACACTATCTCCCTTAATCATTCATTTATTCACGAATAAGCTATAAATGTCAGATAAGCCAAAAGAAGCAGTGTTCCTACCTTCATGTAGCTTATAACTGAGTTTAAGAAAAAGATATGTAAAAATAATCACAAAACTTTTGCTTCCACATAAAATGTAGTAAATTGCACCAACTACTCCTGATGTAATAACTAATTAAATAAAACATTATAAAAATCAGAGTCTAAATGCCTGAGAGAGCATCACTAACAACTAGGACTAGATGACCCAATATTCTAGAGAGTATACAAGTATTTCAAGTCTTGCACTACAATAAAGAATAAGGGGAGTCCTTGAGACAGAAGAAAAGGATCCCAGACATAAACCTGGAAATGCAGGAAGAAATGAAGAAACTGAGGATGAACTAATATGTGGGTAAATGTAAATAAATACTGACTTTACAAAGTAATGATAATACTGCCTTATAGAATTTACATTACATGACAATAATAATAATGGAGAGGGAAATGGAGTTTATAGGTTCTAAGGGTCCACAGGTTATGGGGCTATGGCAAAATAATTTGTATTATAATAAAAATAACTAATACATGTTATAATCTCTAGAGTAACAACTAGAAGAACAAAAAATGGATATAACAAATCAGAAGAAAACACCCAGCACAATATATTTTTATATTAATCCAAAAGAAAGAAAGGGTGCTCTCTCTATATATAATTTATATATTTATATCTAAATGTAAAATCAGCCATATCAGTAATTGCAATAAATGTAAAGTAACTAACTACTCCAAGTAAAAGACCAAGGTTATAAAACCATACGAGCAAAAACACAACACAACTGGATATACTATAAAACCAGACAAAGACACCACAAGAAAATAAAGCTACAGACCAATATATCTTATGAATATAGATGCCAGAGTTCTCAATGAAAATTTCAGCAACATATAAAAAGGACTATATGCCATGACCACAAGAGAGCTATCTCAAGAATTCTAGGTAAATTGACATGTGAAAATCAATTACTGTAATATACCACATTAATACAATAAAGGAAAAAATTACATGATCATCTCAGTAGATGCAAAAAAAAAGCATCTGACAAAATTCAGCACTCCTTCCTGATTAGAAAAGAAAACTTTCAATATATTAGGACCAGAAAAGAGCTTTATCAACCTGGAAAGGGATATTTATGAAAAGCCTACTCATCACTCTAGTGAAAAGAATTTAATGTTTTCCACTAAATATATAACAATCATATGATCCAGCAATTCCACTCCTGGGTATATATCTGGACAAAACTACAATTCAAAAAGATACATGCACCCATATGTTCAAAGCAGCACAATAGCCAAGACAAGGAAACAACCTAAAACTCCATTGACAGATGATGGATTAAGAAAATGTAGTACATATAAATACAATGGAATATCACTCAGCCATAAAAAAGAATGAAAGTAACACAGATTTAACTAGAGATTATTCTACTAAGTGAAACAAGTCAGAAAGAGAAACACAAATATCATATGGTATCACTTATATGTGGAATCTAAAATATGGCACAAATGAACCTATCTACAAAACAGAAAGAGGAGTTCCCGTCGTGGCGCAGTGGTTAACGAATCCGACTAGGAACCATGAGGTTGCGGGTTCAGTCCCTGCCCTTGCTCAGTGGGTTAACGATCCGGCGTTGCCGTGAGCTGTGGTGTAGGTTGCAGACGTGGCTTGGATCCCGCGTTGCTGTGGCTCTGGCGTAGGCCGGTGGCTACAGCTCCGATTCAACCCCTAGCCTGGGAACCTCCATATGCCGTGGGAGCGGCCCAAGAAATAGCAACAACAACAACAACAACAACAAACAAACAAAAAAAAAAGAAATAAAGAATAGCTGTAAAGGTAACGATGGAGGTAAGTATAAAAAAAAAAAAAAAACAGAAAGAGACTCATATAAAGAGAACACACTTGTGGTTGCAAATAGGAGAGGGGGAGGGAGTGGGATGGACTGGGAGTTTGGGGTTAGTAGATACAAACTATTACATTTAGAATGAATAAGCAATGAGGTCCTGCTGTACAGCACAGGGAACTATATCCAGTCTCTTGGCACAGACCTGATGGAAGATAATTTAAGAAAGAAAATGTCTATAAAAATGTATGACTGGGTCACTTTGCTATACAGCAGAAATAGGCACAACACTGTAAATCAATTATACTTTAATAAAAAATGTTTTTATTTTAATTAATGTTTCCTCCCTAACATCAGGAACAAGAGAAGGATGTATACTATCATTGCTTCTATTCAGCATTTTATCAGCAATTCTAACCATAGCAATTAGGCAAGAAAATGAAATAAGAGATACCAAGTTGGAAGTAAGGAAATAAATCTATTCACAGATGACATAATCATATATAGGAATCCCTAAGGGATCTCCTTGAAAATTATTACAACTAATAAGAGGGTTCAATAAAATTGCAGGTTAAAGATCAATATACAAAAATCAAGTGGAGTTCTCATTGTGGTTCATTAGGTTAATCACCTGATGTAGTCTCCAAGAGGATGCAGGTTCGATCCCTGGCCTCACTCAGTAGATTAAAGATCTGGCATTGCCTGCAAACTGCAGCACAGGCCACAGATGTGGCTCAGATCCAGTGTTGCTGTGGCGTAGGCTTCAGCTGCAGCTCCAATTTGACCCCTAGCCTGGGAACTTCCATATGCCAGAGGTGCAGCTGCAAAAAGAAAAAAAAAAAGTCAATTGTGATTCTATACTAATGTACATTCTATGAGAATAATTTCGTTTATAATAGTGTTAAAAAATACAATGCTTACAACAAATTTTAAAAGGAGTGTAAAACTTGTACACCGAAAGCTATAAAACATTTTGAAAGAAATTTTAAAAAGACATAAACAAATGGAAAGACATCATATGTTCACGGATTGGGACAATTAATATTGTTGAAATGGCAAGATGCCCAAATTTTTCTACAGACTCAAAGCAATTCCTATCAAAATCACAGCTAGTTTTTGTGCAAAAATTGACAAGTTGATTCCAAAATTCATATGCAAATGCTAGAGAAACTAAAATAATCATAGCACTCACACAAAAAAAAAGAACAAAGATGGACAATTCATTCTTATTGATTTCAAATTTTACTACAAAGCTACAAAAATTAAGACATTGTGATACTGACTTAAGAATAGACATAAAGGTCAATGGAACAGAATTGGGAGCCCAACAGTTTAGCGGTTTCTCAAAATATTAAACACAGAATTACCATAAACCCACCAAGCCCACTCCCAAGTGTACACCAAAAGAACTGAATACATGTGCCCACACAAAACCTTTACAGGAATGTTGATAGTAGCATCGTTCATGAAAGCCAAAGAGTGGAACAACCCCAATGTCCATCAACTAATAAATGGATAAACAAAATGTGGTATATACGTACAACGGGATATTTTTTCAGTCACAAAAAGGAATAAAGGATTGATAAATGATACAACATGGATGATCTCACAAACATGCTATGTGAAAGAGGCCAAACACAAAAGACCACATTTTATATGACTCTATTTATATGAAACATTCTCATTAGCCGAACCCAGAGACAGAAAGAGGATGTTTTCTAGGGTCTTGGGATGAAAAAGAATTAGAACTTGGGGTGAAAAAGAATTCCAATTGGAATTGGAAAAGATATCAGTCTGTTAGTCTCCAAAGTTTCTTTTTGAGGTGATGAAAATGTTCTAAAATTAGTGGTGGTGGTTTCACAACTCTGAGGATATGCTAAAAAATACTGAGTTGTACACTTATAAGCAAGAATATTATAGTATGTAAATTATATCTCAGTAAAGCTATTATAATTTTTAAAGGTAACTATAATACACTTAAACACTTTAAAAATACATAAGGATACATAAACATCTAAATTAAAAGGATAGATAAAAAACACATTATTCAAACATTAACCAAAAGAAGTCTGGCATAACCACACTAATATCAGACAAAGCAAATTTCAAGGTAGTAAGCATTATTAGAAACAAAAAGCAACATTTTGTAAGACTAAAGAAGTCAATACCCAGGAATGGAATTGCTGGGTCATGTGATAGTTTTTAGTTTCTTGAGAAAGCTCCATACTGTTTTTCATAGCGGCTGCACCATTTTACATTCCAACAGTACAAAAGGGTTCCCTTTTCTCCACATTCTTGCCAGCATTTGTCATTTGCATTCTTTTTGATAATAGCCATTCTGACAGGTGTGAGGTGATATCTCATTGTGGTTTTGATTTGCATTTCCCTGGTTATTAGTGATGTTGAACATCTTTTCATGTGCCTGTTGGCCATCTGCATTTCCTTTTTTAGAAAAATGTCTATTCAGTTCTTCTGCCTAATTTTTCATCAAGTCGCCTGGCGGTTTTTTTTTTTTTTTTTTTTTTTGATGTTGAGTTGTATGAACTGTTTCATACATTGGATATTAACCCTTTATCAGTCATATCATTTGTAAATATTTCCTCCCACCAAGTAAGTTGTCTTTTCATTTTGTCAGTGGTTTCTGTTGCTGTGCAAAAGCTTTTAAGTTTAATTAGATCCCATCTGTTTACCCAGCAATTCCATCCCTGGGTACATATCCAAAATATGTATTAATTAGGAAAGATACATACACTCTAATGTTCAGAGGAGCTTTATTTACAATTTTCAAGATACGGAAGCAACTTAAGTGTCCATCAACAGATGAATGGAGGAAGAAAATGTGATATACAGATTAGATGTAGACACAGATACACACAATGGAATATCACTCAGCCATAAAAAATGAAATAATGCCATCTGCAACAACATGGATGGACTTGAAGGGTATTATGCCAAGTAAAATAAGTCAGACAGAGAAAGGCAAATACTGTAATGATATCACTTATGTGTGGAATCTAAAAAATACAACAAACTAATGAATATAACAAAAAAGAAGTAGACTCACAGATATACAGAACAAACTAGTAGTTACCAGCGGGGAGAGCAAGAGAGGCGATTAGGGGTGGGAAGCGGAAGCACAAATTACTGAGTGTAAAAGAGGCTCAAGGATGTATTGTACAATATGGTGAATATAGCCAATATTTTGTAATAACTGTAAATTGAAAGCAACCTTGAAAAATTAAGATCTTTAAAAATTAAAGAATAAAAAAAAATTTTAAGAGGTCAATATCTCTTCAATATCTTTATAATGATAAAGAGCTCAGTACCAAGAAGATATCACTATCCCAAAACTCTATCACATAATATAGCTTCTAAGAATATTATATAAAGCAAAAACTCTAAGAAAACTAAAAAGAAAAACAGACAACTCCACAATCATAAAGGAATACTTACCCATCAATCTCAATAGCTGATAGAACATGCAGACAAAAATACCAGTATAAATATAGAAGTTCTGAAAAGCACAATTAACAAACTCAATGTAATATTCATTTATTACAGAGCTCCAAAAAAACCCAGAATTCACATTTTTTCAAGGGCACATGGAATAGTTACTAAAATCCACTGTATGCTGAGCCATGAAGGAAACCTCAACACATTATAAAAGAGTAAAACCATTCAAAATGTTTTCTAACCAAGATAGAATTAAAATAGAAATAACAGAAAGATAAACAGAATAACAGACTTAAATTAGTAATGGAAATTAGTAACAAAGAAAAAAACTCAACAGAGTGGAAATTAAATAATAAAAACAAAATAACCATGACCCATGCGTGATGATGGTTTAACCATCAGTTCAAGTTTTAAGCCTTTGCTCTGCTCCTTTGAGTCTGCTCTCTAACTATATGGATGGTTCAAGGGTCAGCCTGAGAATTTTCTGGTGTTCATACACAGGATTAGGAGATCTTTTTCTCCAGCCCCCCTCCCCCCCCCGGGAATGATACCTCATTCTCTAGTCATGGTTGCCTGGATTTCTTTCCCTGGTTCTCCTAGCTGGAAAGACAGCACTATTTCTATCTGCCTTTGCTGTTCTGTGTCACTGAACAACTGATAACCGCCCTTGGGGCTGATAAAAGAAATTTTCACGTATTGAGATATCGGGAAGCCATTCTGGCTTATACATGTATAAGAATTCTGAGTGACTTTTTTTCTTTTATCGCTTTCAATATGCCATTCTACTATCTTACATTCTGATGAGAAATCTGTGGTCATCTCACTTCACTGTCATCAGATAAATGCAAATTAAAACCACAGTGTGGGACCTGTAACTTCTGAAACGGTACTATAATGTCTCAATAGACCAGTCTCCCACTAGTAACAATTAACTTGACAAAATACAAAAATAGCTACCGGAGGATTCTGAAATAAAAATATAGGCAGACAAAACAAGAGGAGAGCTGAAATTTGGAGAAGCAGCATGCATGGGCTTGCATTTTGTGCTTTTCATTTTTGTGGCTTTGCCCTGTCAATGAAAATAACCAATAAACAGTCAACAATAGAAAAGAATTTTCTTTGAGCCAAACTGAGGACTAGCTTGGAAGCCCGCTTCATAGATGACTGCGAGAAACTGTTCCAGAGAAGCAGGGTTTTCAGCAGTTGTATATCTTGTCAGTGCAGAGAACATTAAAACAAGTCAGGATTACATTCCTTGAAGGTTTCTACAATGAAAAGAACAAACCATCACACAGCAAGTCAGTAGGGCTCTGGCACCTGGGAAAGGTGTCTTATCAAAGGATTATCGGCATTGGTGTCCCCAGGAAGAGGGGGGCATTTTTTTTTGGGGGGGGGCTGCACCAGCAGCATGCAGAAGTCCCCAGGCCAGAGATCAAACTTGCACCACAGCAGTGACAATAAACATTCTTTACTTCTTCATAATTAAAAAAGGCACACACTGTATGTTTGATATGCTAACTAAAAGAGCCTGTTTGTGGCCTAAAATTCTAGGTCCATCCATGTTGCTGCAAATGGCATTATTTTGTTCTAAAATGAATTAAGTGTGTGTGTGTGTGTGTGTGTGTGTGTGTGTGTGTGTGTATGGCTGATTCACTTTGCTGTACATCCAAAACTAAGACAATACTGTAAATCACCTACACTCCAATAAAATTTTAAAAAGAAATGGTTTATTCTTAAATTCTTTAAAATGAGTATGATTAAAAGAAAAAAATATAACATTTTCTTGTCTGATTTTTAACGTAGGTAGATGTAATACATAGGTAACTATAGCATAAAGGATGAGAATGGGGATTAAAGGGGCCTATATGGTTTAAAAGTTTCTATATTTTACATGAAATGGTAAATTAATTCTCAACAGACTAGTAAAATTTAGGAATGTATATATATATTTTTTTGTCTTTTTGTTGTTGTTGTTGCTATTTCTTGGGCCGCCCCCGCGGCATATGGAGATTCCCAGGCTAGGGGTTGAATCGGAGCTGTAGCCGCCGGCCTACGCCAGAGCCACAGCAACGCGGGATCCGAGCCGCGTCTGCGACCTACACCACAGCTCACGGCAACGCCGGATCGTTAACCCACTGAGCAAGGGCAGGGACCGAACCCGCAACCTCATGGTTCCTAGTCAGATTCGTTAACCACTGCGCCACGACGGGAACTCCTAGGAATGTATATTTTAATTGCTAGGGCAACCTCTAAAATCTATAGCTAAAAAAGCCAATAGATAAAGTAGAATACTAAAATATGTTCAGATAATCAAAGTGAGGGCAGTCAGGATAGGAACAACAACATAAAGGAAACAGAAGAGACAAATAATAAAATGGCAAACCTAAATCCAAGCGTATCAATAGTTACATTAAACTGTAATGGTATAAACATTTCAGTTAATGCTCAGAATGGATAAAAAGGCAACATTTAACCACATGCTGTCAACGAAAGACAAACTAAGAATAAAAGCACTGACAAGTCAGAAGTTAATGGGAAGAAAATACACCACGTAAACAGTAAGCATAATACAGCCATTATATATCCTGTTCACTTAGAACAGTCCTAGGATAATAGGCCTGTTAGCTTAATAATTAATATCACTTCTTAACTCTAAGCAGAGTCCTGGTTGGGAGAAGAAATTATATGGTTACCATAGGCAGAAAAATGACACAAATTCTAAGATTCAAAAGGTCCAGTGAATTTCAAGCAGAATAAACTAAAAGAAATCCATGCCTAGATACATTGTAATGAAACTGCGAGGAGATAGATTTGGGGTGTTGTGGGAGGGGGTAAAAATCTTAAAAGTAGACAGAAACAAAAGGCAAATTAACTTCAGAGGAATAACCAAGAGATAGGTGACATCTCAAAACCAACAACAGAAGCCAGAAAACAACAGACTATTTCAATGTGTTGAATGTATTAACCTAAAATCCTATAACCTATAGAAATATTTTTCTGAATCAATGCAAATCAGTGACAACTATAGGCAATAATAAGAATAGGCATTATTAGCTTACTTTTCCTAAAAAAAAGATTTGGGCATTCCTATTGCAGCTCAGCGGGTTAGGTGCCCAACATAGTGTCTGTGAGGATGCAGGTTCAATCCCTGGCCTCATTCAGTGTGTTAAGAATCCCGTGATGCCACAAGCAGATGTGGCTTGAATCTGGTGTGGCTGTGGCGCAGGCCTGCAGCTGCAGCCCTGATTTGATCCCTAGCCCAGGAACTTCCATATTCCACAAGTGCAGCCATAAAAAGGAAAAAAAAAATTATCTAAAGCCAAATGAAAATATACCAGATGGACCATCTGAGGTGTAAAAGAGAATGAAGAATAAAGTAATAAAAATGTGGGCAAATATAAATGAACACTGACTATAAAAACAATAATAATAATGTCTAGTGGTATTAACAAGAGAAAGGAAACATGACAGATTTTAATACCAGGCGATAAAATATATAAGCTTAAAGTGGGGAGGAGAGGATGAAATGTGTGTTCAAAAACTCTTGCAGTATCTGCGACTAGGATAAGGGTTTTAACTCACTTTAGACTTTGAGATGTTATTTATGTGTGTTATTTATGGGCTAACAGCTAAATAAATACAAAGAGTATATAACTTTCTAAATGGTAAAGAGGAAATAATAAAATGATTAAAAATAAAGAACTGAAAGAAAGCAAAAAAGAACATAAAGACCAACACACAATAAAATGGTAAACTTAATCCCAAATATATCCATAAATACATTAAATATAAGTGGGCTAAATGTTGCACTTAATAGACAAAAATGGTCAGATTAGGTTTTTTAAAAATCAATAGTTTGGGGGTGGTGTTATTGTGATGAAATTGAGATTCAAAGAGATAAATTTATCCAAATTCACCTAGCCATTAAGTGGCTAAGCTGAAATTTGAACCCAGGCTAACTAAAGCCCATACTCTTTTCACTGCTATATGCTGCCTCCTCCTGTATGGATTTGGCTGTAATCAAATCTGTAATGTTTGATTTCCTATGCAATAAGTCACAGACCCACATCTTAAGCTAACATATGAAGCTCCACTATTTGTCTTTAAAAAAAAAAAAAAAATGGCTGTACCTGCAGCATACGGAAGTTCCCAGACCAGAGACTGAATCCAAGCCACAGCTGCAAAGTAAGCAGCAGCTGCAGCAATGCCAGATCCATTAACCCACTGCACCAGGCCAGGGACTCAACCCGCATTTCCACAGCAACCTGAACCACTGCAGATGGATCCTTAACCCACTGTGCCAAAGCAGGTACTTCCACTGTTTGTCTTACAAGCATGGATCAGTGGGTGGTCAGAGTTTTGGGCCACTAGATACCCTGATGCATTTCTTTACATGTGAAAAGGATGACAAAATATTCAGGACTTCCCGCTGTGGTGCAGTGGGTTAAGAATCCTACTGTAGCAGCTCAGGTCTCTGTAGAGGCATGGGTTTGATCGCCAGTCCAGCGTAATGGGTTAAAGGATCTGGCATTGCCACAGCTACGGCATCGGTCACAGCTGCAGCTCAGATTCAATCCCTGGCCCAGGAAATTCCCTATGCCATGGGTGAGGCGTAAGAAAAATTCTCGTCATAAAATTTCATAACTCACAAGGTTGTCCTTTATAGGATAAAGAGCAGTTCAGAAAACATTTTCATATCCATTCTTTCATTTAATCTTCTCACCACTATCTGGAATACACAGCCATTACCACCCCCATTTTTATAGATGAAGAAATTAGGATCCAGCAAAGTGATGCATCGTACCCAAGGTCCCACACAATTAATAACAGACCTGCCACGTGAACCCATGTCTTCTGTCCAGTCTGCCTTGAGTTCACTAATACACCCAAAGTTATGAGACCTGTCACTAAATGGCATGTGAAAGAGAAGCGGTTCCAATGCAAACAAAGGGTGTGAAGAAAAAGACAGCTGCTAGCTGTGATTAGAAAAATCATTCTTTTCCTGTTCTCTCCATGATACCACAACACCGCTATCACATCACAGAGATGGTTGAGTACTCGTCTATGCACCATGATCTATAAGCAGTGCGAGTTCAGACAGGAGCCGTACAGGACGACCTCTACAGTGAGCTACTCCAGTGGAGAAGAAAGCTGTGAACAGGCAAAGGTCTGGTCTCTGAACAGTGGTGGACAGTCCACTCCACATGGCCCAAAGGCTCCTGGGGAACTATGATTTTGAAGTGCCACCAGCTTCCTAGGCCAAGGCACATTAGCATCTCAAAATTGGAAACTGGGAGCAGGTGAGATTATAAGGGTCAGGCTCCAGGGAAAGAGAAGGTAAAGGAGTACAGGACTGGCAGAAGATGGTTTAGAGGAAAGTGGAGGACTGGTGGCCAAGGTGGAAGAAAACGGGGCAAGAGTTGGTCATGTGGCCTGGTTGGATGGGTTCACCTCAGGCATAGTGGAGATACGCCTGGTAATAAAAGTTGGTCCAGACCTCACCTGATGGTAGGGATGGGACGACTTAAAAATATCGTTTCTGCCTCATGGCTGATTGGGGCTGAGGCCACAGGCTAGAGAGGGCAGGGGCTGCCAATGAGAGCTGTCTATGGGCAGGAAGAATAATCAGCAGTTTATTGAATAGAAGAAAACAATATGGTGTCCCTGAAGAGTCTGATATATGGGACTGGAACAATTCTATGACCTCCTGTTTGACCCTTGTGACAATCTCCAGAAATCAGTGCACCAATTTCTAAGACATTCCTCCATCGTTTCTTGTGGCTGATTCTCTTGAAGAAACACAGGAGGGTGTCCTAAGGGATACCAACTGAGACAGAATACTGGAGGCTTCCTCTCCCTGAGCGAGATGAGACCCAGAAAGAAGTGAAAAGGATGAGATGAGATTCTGCCAGCAAAAATCCCTAGAGAGCATCCTCGGTGTGAGATTCTCTTAGCCAGCTGCACAGGCCAGCTCTCTGGGCTTTCATCTTCCAAGGATTCTGGTTCATCTTGCTAACCAGGAGGCCGTTCGAGAGCAATAATTATGTCCCAGGTACACTGCAGCATGAGGCTTATTTTGTGAATGGCTAAGCAAATCTGGGAAGACAAACCCAGTATCACATCTTCCTATTAACTCAGTTGTTCCGACACCATTTTCAGTAACTGCTTTCTCACCCTCCAAAATACAGGGTACTTTATTTTAGTACTCTTTGCATATTTAATCATCATTCCCATTCCACAGGCTTTGGTAAAGAAGAGTAACTATAGTTACCAACTGTTTCTATTCAAAAACTCTTCTTTATGAGTGGATTTTAACTGCCTCCCTTTTACAGGCCTCACTAATCAGGATTCTGAGTTATTCAGATTATGAAAGTGTAAAGTTGCAATTTCTCAGGACAATACTTAGATGTATCCCCCGTTGAACCCTAAGCATGGTCTGAGAGCTGTGCCTACATTAAATTCTGAATCATCTTCTGATCTCATTTTGCAGCCACAGATGAGAAGTAGTGGTTGACACAGACTTCATCAGAGCATTTAAAACCCCCGTATTTCCTCTAATTGATTATGTCACTTTACGGAAAAATGGAAGAAATCAATTTCAATAAAAGTTCTTATGGTCCTTGGAAATTTAGGGTCACAGCCAAAATTCTTTAGTGGAAACTCTGGATGGATCCATATAAATTATGGCCTAATTCATGGAGAATATTATTTCTACAGTACAACATGTGGGTGAGGTGCAGAAAAAACCCTCAGTAATACGATCTTACAATTACAAGGAGACAAAAAGGTGGAGTGTAAAAATTATAGGTTTGGGAATCATCCAAACCTGGATTCAAGTTCTGCCATTTCCTACCTGTGAGCTCTGAGGCTGAGTCTCCTCATCTGTAAAGTGGGGAGCGCAAAAATACCAACACTACAGTGTTGTCAGATGAAAGGAGACTAAGAAAACTTGAGAAAAGGCTCTGATACATTGGTTCACATTCAATAAATGAGCATCACTAACACAGCTAAAAACATCTTACTTACTCATAGGCCCTACAGTGAGTTGTTCACATATCCTGTATTCCAGCCAACCTCGGCTACTTGGAAAGCAGAAGCGTGATGGTGGTGGTGATGGTGGTTATAGCAGTTGCCCTTTATTGAACTATTTGTCTATACTACTCTGCCAAGTGCCTTACATTAACTTATTTAATCCTCACAACAACTCTAGGCAGTAGATATCAAAATAGAAGCCAACCAAACGGGTTTTGATATCAGAAAGTGCTGGATTTGAACTGTGGCTCCCCCACCTAATACCTGTGGGACCTGGGACAAGCCATAGAACCTGTCCAACCATGAAATGTCAATTTCCCCATCTGTAACAAACATATCATCTCTACCTGATAGGACTGTTGCTAGGATTTAAAAGGACATGTATATAAAGTTCCTGGCATATAAGGTGTTTAATGTTAGACTTCCTTCTCACTTTATAATTTGATGAAAAAGGGTAAATGAGTGCATTTGTATATTATCACTCCTTAAATATAAAAATTAAACCAAGATTTGTAGGAAGCAATATAGTAGAGAAAAAAAGAATGAAAAAGCAAGCCATCTTGGTAAGAAGTGGGAGAAATGGAAAGAAAGCTGAAAGGAAATTTTTATCATAGCTTTTTCCAATACTATTACTGAAAACAGTGCTATTTTTACTTGAATGATGTGTTATTTCTCACTTTTATTCACTTGACAACTGCTTCAATAGCTCTTCATTGGGGCCGTGGTTACTGGAAGAAAGAATATTGTGACATTTGAATACACCATTTTTAGTGGCTCCATTTTGGCCAAAGAGAGAAAATGCAGATGTCAGGCAGAGTCAGGAATTGATCCAGTGGCTAACTCTATCTTAATGGTAACAGGCCACGGCTGTCAATTCCCAGAATGCTTCTAACTGGCCGTTTCCCACGAAGATACAGGGTGCAGCCTGTACAGAACTTTAACAAGCTGCCCCTGCCACCATCTGCCTTGGGCCCAGTGCGCACGACTTCATTTCCTCTACGCATTCCGTAACTGGTTCCTCACTCTGGCTTCTTACATCCACTGGCCCCTGACCACTCCACTTTCAAACTCTTCTTGTCAGCACCTACCTATGTGGATGGGTAGTCCCATTCCTCAAGCCAAGTGACAGCCACAAAAGAACTATCTCTGAGTCACTACTGAACACATCCACATCTTTAGTAGATTCAAATGGTTCAGTACAACACTCACCCTTCCAATGAAGAAAAATGCTTTGGCTTCTCTGGACACAGCTACAAGGTTCACGTTGAGATTCCTGTAGCATTCACACAAGTTATTTATACTCCTCTTTGTTACCAACTTTATTTCATAATAAAATTCAAAGTGTAAATAAGATAAAAGGTCAGGAAACCAGGGCAAGGTGAAAAAAAATGGTAGAAAGGTAAAAACATAAACCACATGATCAACAGATGCAGAAAAAGCATTTGACAAAGTCCAACATCCATTCATGATCAAAACTCTCACCATAGTGGGTATAGAGGGAACATTCATTAACACAATCAAAGCCATTTACGACAAACCCACAGCAAATATAATACTCAACGGAGAAAACCTGAAAGCCTTCCCACTAAAATATGGAACAAGACAAGGATGCCCACTCTCACCACTGTTATGCAACATAGTATTGGAAGTCCTAGCCACAGCAACCAGACAAAAGAAATAAAAGGGATCCAAATTGGAAGAGAAGAGGTAAAACTGTCACTGTATGCAGATGACATGATACTATACACAGAAAACCCTAAGGACTCAACCCCAAAACTACTTGAACTGATCAACAAATTCAGCAAAGTATGCAGGATATAAGATTAAGATTCAGAAATCAGTCACATTTCTGTATACTAACAAGGAAACATTATAAAAGGAATAAGAAAATATCTTTTAAAATTGCACCCCAAAAACTCAAATACCTGGGAGTACACCTATAAGGAGGTAAAAGACTTATATGCTGAGAACTATAAAACATTCATCAAGGAAAATAAAGAGGATTCAAAGAAATGGGAAGATATTCCATGTTCCTGGATTGGAAAAACTAATATTGTAAAAATAGCCATACTATCCAAAGCAATCTACAGATTCAGTGCAATCCCTATCAAATTACTCAGGACATTTTTCACAGAACTAGAACAAACAATCCAAAAATGTATATGGAACCAGAGAAGACCCAGAATTGCCAAGGCAATCCTAAGGAACAAAAACCAAGCAGGAGGCATAACTCTTCCAGACTTCAGGCAATATTACAAAGCCACAGTCATCAAGACAGTGTGGTACTGGTACCAAAAGAGACATACAGAACAATGAAACAAAACAGAGAACCCAGAAATAAACCCAGACACCTATGGTCAATTAATCTTCCACAAAGGAGATAAGAATATAAAATGGGAAAAAGACAGTATTTTCAGCAAGAGGTGCTGGGAAACCTGGACAGCTGCATGTAAATCAATGAAACTGGAACACGCCCTCACACTATGCACAAAAATAAACTCAAAATGACTGAAAGACTTAAACATAAGACAAGACACCATCAGACTCCCAGAAGAGAACATAGGCAAAATGTTCTCTGACATCCACCTTACAAATGTTTTCTAAGGTCAGTCTCCCAAGGCAACAGAAATAAAAGCAAAAACAAACCAATGGGACCTAATCAAACTGACAAGCTTGCGCACAGCAAAGGAAACCATTAAAAAAAAAAAAGACAACTTATAGAATAGGAGAAAATAGTTTCAAACAATGCAACTGACAAGGGTTTCATCTCTAAAATATACAAGCAACTTATACAACTCAACAGCAAAAAGCCAACGACTCATTTGAAAAATGGGCAAAAGACCTGAAGAGACATTTCTCCAAAGAAGATATACAGATGGCTGACAAGCACATGAAAAAATGCTCAACATCCCTAATTATTAAAGAAATGCAAATCAAAACTACCATGTGGTACCACTTCACGTCAGAATGGCCATCATTAATAAGTCCACAAATAACAAATGCTGGAGGGGGTGTGGAGAAAAGGGAACCCTCCTGCACTGTTGGTGGGAATGTAAGCTGGTACAACCACTATGGAGATAAGTATGGAGGTACCTTAGAAATCTATACATAGAACTACCATATGACCCAGCAATCCCACTCCTGGGCATATATCCGGACAAAACTTTCCTTGAAAAAGACATATGCACCCGCATGTTCATTGCAGCACTATTCACAATAGCCAAGACATGGAAACAACCCAAATGTCCATCAACAGATGATTGGATGAGGAAGATGTGGTATATATATACAATGGAATACTACTCAGCCATAAAAAGAACAAAATAATGCCATTTGCAGCAACATGGATGCAATTAGAGACTTTCATACTAAGCGAAATAAGTCAGAAAGAGAAAGACATATACCCTATGATATCACCTATATCTGGAATCCAATATACAGCACAAATGAACCTTTCCACAGAAAAGAAAATCATGGACATGGAGAACAGACTTGTGGTTGCTGAGGGAGGGGGGGGTGGGATGGACTGGGAATTTGGGGTTAACAGATGCAAACTATTGCCTTTGGAATGGATAAGCAATGGGATCCTGCTGTATAGCACTGGGAACTGTATCTAGTTAGTTATCATGGAGCATGATAATTTGAGAAACAAGAATGTATACATGTATGTGTGACTGGGTCACCTTGCTATACAGCAGAAAACTGACAGAACACTGTAAACCAGCTATAATGGGAAAACAGATCACTAAAAAAAAAAAAAAAACAGGGTCAGGAGTAAAATTAAGGCACAAAATATCTACCAGAAGTCTGGAACACTCGCTAACAGCAAGCCAGCCATAAAATCAGCCAGTGTGAAGGAAGGAAAGCAGCTACATGATTTACAGTACCTCCAGGAAATAGGTCAAACAAGAGAAGCACAGGTACTCCTGGTGCTGAGACCAGACATTACATGATCTACATGACGTATTTCATAGAGCTGTTTCCTATAGGATCACTCACTGTAGCCTGATGACTCCAGGCCAAAGTACTTCTACAGAGAGCCAGAGAGATGGGACCCAGGTAACCAGCTGTACAAAGGATTGGCTTAGACACAGGTTTTAGAATTTCTGTAGTAATGGGTAGATGACATAACAAAGGCCATTCTCCATAAATATGGTTCCTACAACTGAGTTTGGTCTTCGGCATCAGCAATTCCTGGGAAATGTTCGCTGACGAGTCACTGAACTGGAGCTCTTTCAGACCATTTCCGCAGGTGCTTGAGCAGTGAGTTTAGCCATAATCAATCAATTACTCATGTTAGTTATTTAAAAATAAAATAATCATGACATGCCTAATCTAGGACAGTATAAATTCCTGGTATACAATTTAAAATAAATCACAAGTGTGGCTGATAAATAAATCACGAGGCTCCCCCTGACGCCCTTCTCCTAGTATCCACCTTGTTAGATGATATCTTCATCCTGAGTGGGGGCGGGGCCTATGACTTGTTTCTGAACAATACAAGGGGCCAAAGCGATGAACGTTATGCCTGTGATTAGGTTACATTATATAAGACCTCACTTTGTTAGAAGTCTGGCTTTAGCAATTCCTGACTAGCTTGATGAAGGAAGTAGCCATGTTGGGGGAACTCACAAAGCAAGAAACAGCAGCCTCTAGGAGCTGAGGGCAGTCAGCATAAAGCTAGGCGAACCCTCTGCCCTCACCACCCCAAGGGAATGGATTCTGACAACCACCTAAGTGAGCTTGGAAGCAGATTCTTCCCCAGTTAAGTTTCCAAATGACGACACAGCCTGGCTGGGACCTTACTGTAGCCTACTAAGACCCTAAACAGAAGATTCAGCTAAGGTATGCCTAGACCTCTGACCCACAAAAACTGTGAGGTAACAAATGTGTGGTGTTTGTGATAACTTGCAGTGCAGAAAAAGGTACTCAATATAAAAAAAGACTTGTATTAAAATGTGTGCCAAAATACCAGCTCATTTCTTATTGTAAAACAGCTAAATGGTGGGGACCACCTGCCAAAAAATAAAACCTTTGGTTTTAAAATAAAATTCAGAGTATCTTTCTAGCTACAAACACATAGCAGGGTTAGTTGATGATTAAAGGCTCTCCTGGTTTCTGCCAATCCTCATTGGCTGTGTCCTTCTTGTGTGCAAAGCACTCTTACTGGGCTCTGGGAGAACAAGAACAGAACAAGAGCCAAGATCCCTTGCCCTGGGAAAAATTTACAAGCTGCTCTAGGACACCAAACATACACACATGAAACAACTTACAAACAAATGGGAAATGGATCACTTCTATCAATGCAAATTAACAAAGATGTAGGACATTCAATCAGAAAAATAATAGGCATTTTAAAATGCACTTCCATTTGGCTTTAGGTTTTCTGGGTACTTACATTTGATCATGGATGCGTGTGTTGTTCTGAGAATTTACCTAAAAACAAAGGGGAACATCACCACACTGAGCCCCAGCCCTTCCCCTGCACTCATTCTTTCATCTCAATCATGCAAGCTTTGTCTTCCCTCAAACTCATCAGGACAAGCAAGGGAACATATTCAAGGGAATATTCCAGGGAATATTCCAGGGAATACAGGACATATTCAAGGGAAAAGCTGTAGTATGATGGACTTTTCTACTTCCTCAGTGCTACTGTATTTGAGTATATGTGTGTTAATAGTTTTCTTAATTTAAGAAAATTACATGCTCATTTTAAAAAATGAAATTATAAACAAAGAAAAAAGGAAAATAGAAACCTGTAACCTAGCCCCAGGGGAAAAAAAAACCCACAATATTTGGAAATCTGGGGGTAATCTACTGTGACTGTAAGTGTTAACATCATTTACACACACAGGAACACACCAAGGTGAATACAATCACACCAACATGCTGCTGTTTCTCCTCGCTTAACAATTGAGCGCATCTGTCCATGTCAAAAACACTTCCCCATCATTGCTTTTTAAATCTAAAGCTTTGTTTAAGCTTTGGTGAAAATGAAACAAATACTCCAGTTTTAAAAAAACATTTAAACTATTATCTTTTAGATACAGTTCTTTTTTTATTATTATTATGTTTAATAGTTATTTCCCCAATACAATTTTAAGTTGATTGAGATATAATTCACATGCCATACTATTCACCAATTTAAAGTGTACAGTTTAACAGTTTTCAGTATACTCATAGTTGTGGAACCATCCCTATAATCAATTCTAAGACATTTTGATCACTCCCAAAAGTGAACCCTCTGCCCATTAGTAGCAACCCCTCATTTTTCGTCAACTCTTTACCAAAGCCCTCGGCAACCTGGATTTATCCATTCTAGACATTTCATATAAATGGCACCATATAATATGTGGCCTTTTATGACTGGCCTCTCTCAGCATAAAGTTTTCAAGATTTATCCATATTGTAACATATATCAGTCCTTCTTTCCTTTCTAAGGCTGAATAATATTCCACTGTATGGATATACCACCTTTTGCTTAAACATTCATCTGCTGATAGCACTTGAGTTGCTTCCAGTTTTTGGTTACTATGAATCATGTTATCGACATTCAGGTCCAAGTTTTTTTTGTGGACATAAATTTTCATTTGAGTATATACCTAGGAGTAGAATTCTTGGGTCACATGGTAGCTCTGCATTTAACTTTTTTAGGAACCAAAAAATTGTTTTCCATAGTGGCTGTATCATACTACATTGCCAAGAACAATGAAGATTCCAATTTCTCCATATCCTCACCAAACTTATTTTCTGTTTTGCTGATTATATCCATCCTAGTGGGTTTGAAGTTGTTTCTAATTATGGATTTGATTTGCAGTTCCCTAATGACTAATGAAGCTGAGCATCTTTTTTCATGTATTTATTGGTCATTTATACATCTTCTTTGGAGAAATGTCTCCTCAGATTTGTCAATTTTATCAATCCAATTTTTAACTGGATTATTTGCGGGTTTTATGTTGAGTTGTAAGAGTTCTTTATACATTCTATTAAAAAGTCCTTTATCAGTATATTATTTGCAAATTTTTTCTCCTATTCTGTGAGTTATACTTTAACTCTCTTAGTA
Organism: Sus scrofa; assembly: GCF_054392235.1. Classification (NCBI taxonomy): domain Eukaryota; kingdom Metazoa; phylum Chordata; class Mammalia; order Artiodactyla; family Suidae; genus Sus; species Sus scrofa. Next base: position 124,406,803 of record NC_139401.1, read on the forward strand.
CCTTTTGAGCATAAAGGATTTTAATTTTGATGAGATCCAATTTCTTTTCCTACAGTTGTTTGTGCTTTAAGTGTCATATCTAAAGCACTACCTAATCCAAAATCATGAAGATTTACACCTCCATTTTCTTCTAAGAGTTTTACAGTTTTAGTCCATATGATCCATTTCCGAGTTAATTTTTGTATATGATGTGAGGAAGGGACTCAGCCTCATTCTTTCTCACGTGGATAACCAACTGTCTCAACACCATTTGTTGACAAGCCTGTTCTTTGCCTCATCAAACTGTCTCAATACCCTTGTCAAAGTCAATGACCAGAGTGCTCACTGTGACGCAGCAGGTTAAGGATCCAACATTGTTGCAGCTGTAGCATAGGTCATAGCTGCGGCTTGAATTCAATCCCTGGCCCAGAAACTTCCATATGCTGTGGGGGTGACGTAAAAAGAAAAAAAAAAAAATCAATGAGCATAAAAATGAGGATTTATCTATGGAATCTCAATTCTAATCCCTTGATACATATGACAGGCTTAATACTGGCCCCCAAATATGCCCACATCTTAATCCCCTTTCACGTGGCAAAAAACTTGGCAGATACAATCAAGGATCTTACAATAGGAGATTTTCCAGGATTATCCAGTGGGCCCAATGCAATTACAAAGTTATTTATAAGAGAGAGGCAGTAGGATCATAGTCAGTAGGAGATATGATTATGTAAGCAAGAAGTTGGAGTAATATAAGAAAAAGAGGCTATGAGTCAGAAATTCAGGTGACATTTAGAAGCTGAAAAAGGCAGAGAAATGGATTGTCCTCTCTGCACTTCCAGAAATAACCAGCCCTAACTACACCATACCCAGTGAAATTGATTTTGAACTTCTTACCTCCAGAAGTATAATATTTTTTTAATTTTAAACTACCAAATATTTAGCAATGTATTACAGCAATGGTAGGAAACAAATACAACTGTCTATCCAGGTGCTGCTACTAAATTTTCTTGATTACTATAGCTTTGCAGCAATTTTTACTTATTTATTACTACAGGTATACTCATGTACAGAACTCTAGAATTTATTCACCATACACAACTGAAACTTTACAACCACAGAATAATAACTCCCCACTGTTTTGACTATTCTGGTAAACTGTATCATGTCATAGTTCAATTTTCTATTGTTTAATTGTTACCATAATTCTTCCTTATTGGATATTTGGGTTATTTTCAGTATTTCACTGTTATACTAACTGCAAAAAATATAGTTAGAGGTAAATTTTTTTAATTTATAATTATCATCTTAATTTCTATGTCAGAAGAGTGAATTTTTGAGGCTTTGATAAGGCCTAAACGACCTGCAGAACTTTGTACACCCACCAACAGTAAATGTGAGTACTATTTCCCTACACTCTCATCAACCTTGTTATTAAATTTTAGATTTAAATATATAAGACTATAAATTTAGAAGTGAAAGATGAGGCTATAAATTTATATTTTAAAATGTAAGGGAATATCTTTTTGACCCTGGGGCAGGGAAGTATTTCTCAAACAAAAATAAATACAGATTATAAAAAGAAAAACTGATGAATTTAATAAATTCAAATTGAGGACTTCTATTCACCAAAGTATAACAATGTCACAAAGTTAGCTGACATACAACAGAATGGGGAACATTAATTTAACATGTCTAAAACTGAATAATGAAAAAGAAAAGAGTTCCCTGGTGGCCTAGTGATTAAAGGATCCAGTGTTGTCACTGCCGTCGCTCAGGTCACTGCTGTGGCATGGGTTCAATCCCTGGCCCAGGAACTTCTGCATGCCACAAACACAGTCAAAAAAAAAACTGATAATGGATTAATACCTAGAATATTCAAGGAAAGTCTTCAAATTAACAACGCAACTTTCTTCTAACAAGTAGAAAACTGGGCAATGGTCACAAGTAGGCAATTTACAAAAGGGGAAATTCTAAAGTTTGCAAAGTATACAGAGATGTTCTAACTCACAATAATAAGGCTAACATCAATTAAAATAAGATAGCACTTTAACTATTTTAAACTACCAAAAATTATAAAGGGATCATTTCAAGAATTGGCATAAACTTGCAGTATAGAAATCTGTATGCACTGCTGGTGGGAGGGTAGATTGGTGCAGCCAATCTGGAGAACGATCTGGCAATGCTTAGACAAATCAGGAATAAGAATAGCTGAAGACCCAGACATTCTGCTCATTCTGCTCCTAAATATATATCCTAAGTAAATTACCACATCATTCCATAAGGATACTCAAAACAAGGTGTCCACTGTGGCAGTATCTGTGGAAGCAGGGTGTTTTAAGCAATCGATATGTCAATTATTGGGGAAAAAATCTGGGAAAAAATGTGATATATATACACCAGGCAGCAGTTGGAAGCATTAACTAGATGTGTATATAGCAATAAAAATGGGCCTTAAAATGATGGCATTGAATTTAAAAATTTAAGAAACACAAAATATATAATATACTCCCATTCATATAAATTAAAATGTATGCAAACTGAACATAATAGAGAGTTGAGCAATAAGCTTACATGTACAGAGCCAATTAATTTCTGACAAAGGTAGCAAGGTAATATGAGGGAGAAAGAATAGCTTTATCAATCAACGGTGCTAGAAAAATCCATATTCATAAAGAACTAACCTCAAATATTAACCTCACTTCATACACAAAATTTACTCAAGATGTATCGTAGACTAAAACATAACAGCTAAAACTATAAAGCTTCTCTAATCTCAAATTAATGTTCTCAAGATGGTATTTGTTTACCCTCCCAGAGGTACCAACAGTTCAGAAAGAGCTTCAGGGAGAAAGCAATGTTTAGCATAAATGAAGACCTAATGATTGAGTGCTACTTTTCTATTGTCACATAACAAATTGCCACAACATAGTGGCTTAAAACAATACTCCTTTATTATATCGCAGTTTGCTAGAAGAGCAAGGGATCTCATGTGAGATCTCAGCTTCGGGTCTCCCAAGGCTGAAGTCAAGGTGTCAGCCAACTAAGCTCCTAACTGGAGGCTCTGGGGAATAATCCATTTTCAGACTCGTTAAGGTTGCTGACAAAATTAAGTTCCAGTTGGCTATGGGTCCCTGATTTCTTGCTGGCTCTCGGCTTCTAGAGACCACTCTGGTCTTTTCACATGTCGCACCACCTCCCATGCAATTTCAAACCCACCAATGCTTCATCATATCTGTCACATACTTTGAACATCTCTGACTTCTCCTTTTGCTATCAACTGGAGAAGACTCTCTGCTTTTCAAGGATATGCATGACTAAGTCAGGCCCAGCCAGAATCTCCATCTCATAGTATCAACTGACTTGGGACTTTAATGACCAAAATAATCCCGAAATCTAAAGGTTAAATTGGGATTTTCTGTTGTGGCCCAGCAGAAACGAACCCAACTAGTATCCATGACTACGTGGGTTCAATCCCTGGCTCCAGTCAGTGGGTAAAGTATCTGGTTTTGTAGTGAGCTGTGGTGTAGGTCACAGACATGGCTTGGATCCTGCATTACTATGGCTGTGGCATAGGCTGGCAGCTGCAGCTCCAATTCAACCCCTAGCCTGAGAACTTCCACATGCTGCAGGTGGAGCACGTAAAAAAAAAAAAAAAAAAAGAGTAAATAAATACATAAATAAATGAATTGGAATCACAGCCCAGAAAAATAGGCCAGGATCCATGCGATAGGTCTTTTTTTGGTCTTTTGTCTTTTTGCCATTTCTAGGGCTGTGCTGCCTTGGCATATGGATGTTCCCAGGCTAGGGGTCTAATCAGACCTGTAGCTGCCAGCCTATGCCAGAGCCATAGCAATGCAGGAGCCCAGCTGCATCTGTAACCTACACCACAGCTCACGGCAACACCAGATCCTTAACCCACTGAGCGAGGCCAGGGATGGAACTCACAACCTCATGGTTCCTAGTCGGATTCATTAACCACTGAGCCACGATGGGAACTCCCATGTGATAGGTCTTAACAGGGCAACTGCCTGCTAAATAAGACCCAGAGTCTACCAATGTAATAGTCCAGAATACAACTGAGAAACAATCATACTAAGAACCAGGAAAATCAAAATCTGAATGAGAAAAGATGATCAAGTGACACTAATACTGAAATGGATCAGATGTTGGAATCATCTGAGCAGGGTATTAAAGCTAGCATCATAAAAATGTTTCAATAATCAATTACAGATTATCTCAAAAAAAATTTAAAGTAGAAAATCTCAGCAAAAATGTAAAAGTTGTTTTAAAAAAGAAGAAAATGGACAATAGCTGGAAAGAATAACTAAAAAATTTTAAATACCTCTCTGGATAGCCTCAAAAGCAGAGTGTAGATAACAGAAGACCAACTCAGTAGACTTGAGAGCTCAACGGAAATCACCAAACAACAGTGAATACACAGAATTTAGAAAATATAGACTAGTATAAATGAAAAGAAACTCAGAGACCTGTAGGACAATAAAATAGATGCAACACTGGTGTCATTAGAATTCCAGATGGGAGGAAAAAGAAAGTGGGACAAAAGACATAATCGCTGAGGAGTTCATGTTGTGGCGCAGTGGAAACAAATCCAACTAGGAAGCATGAGGTTGCAGGTTCGATCCCTGGCCTCGCTCAGTGGGTTAAGGATCCGGCATTGCCGTGAGCTGGGGTGTAGGTCACAGATGCAGCTCGGATCTGGCATTGCTGTGGCTCTGGCGTAGGCCGGTGGCTACAGCTCTGATTAGACCCCTAGCCTGGGAACTTCCATATGGCACGGGTGTGGCCCTAAAAAGGACAAAAAGACCAAAAAAAAAAAAAAAAAAAAGATATAATCACTGAAAATTTCCCAATTTTAGCAAAAGACATGAATTTACAGATTCAAGAAGCTAAGTGAACCCCAAAGAGTATAATCTCAAAGGAATCCATGCCAAAGCATATCATAACTAAATTTGTGAAAATTAAAGACAAAGAAATAAAAGCTTGATAGCTGTCAGAGAAATGTGACATAATACCTACAGAGGTGCATCACTATGAACGACAGGAGATTCCTCATCTGAAACCATAGAGGCCAGAAAGGAAGTGGTACATTTTTCAAGTACCAGGGGGAAAAAAAGTCCAACAAAAATTCTATATCCAGTAAAACTATCCTCCAAGCACGAAGGAGAAATAGAGGCATATTCAGACCAATCTTAAAATAATGACTTAGGGATGTTCTTCTATGAAAAGCAAATGATAGAAGAATTGGATATAAAGATTTAGCAATGGAAAGAGAAGAGATATGGATATATTCATTAGATGATCCCTCTCTTCATGAGTTTTACAAATGATATTTGGTAATTAAAACAAAAAAAATAATACTATCTGATTATCAAGACAGTGATATTTAAAAGTGGAGAAGGTTAATGGACCAAAATCAAAATAAAACTTCACACTTCACTTGCAGTGTTAAAATAGTAATACCACCATACTTTGGTAAGTCGCATGTGTATATTGTAAAACCCATAGCAAAAGCTCCAATAATTATATACTAAGGTACACTGTTTAAAAAAAAAACAAAAACAAAAACCTGTAAGTAAACCAAGATGGAATTCTAAACTTTTTTCAAGTAACTCACAAAAAGACATGTAGATAGAATAAAGGAATGAGAACAGGAGTGGAGGAAAAGAAAGAAAACAAATAATAAAATAGTAGACTTAAGCACTAACATACTAATCATTATCTTCAATATAAATTGCCTAAATACGCCCCCCCAAAATAAAACAGAAATTGGCAGAGTGGTTTTAAAAATATGAACCAACTAAATGTTGTTCACAAGAAACTCATTTCAAATTCAACAACATAGATAGGACAAAAGTAAAATAACAGAAAATTACACCTCCTGCAATTCTTAATAATAAAATAAGCAGGTGTGGCTATATTAACATTAGATAAAGAAAACATCAGAGCAAAGAAAAAAGTATTGGAGATGAAGAGAGACAAACAATACTAGAAGGATGAAACTGCCAGGGAATCATAAAGATCCTAAATGTTGCGCCAAAAAGCAGAGCCTCAAAGCACCTGAACCCACAACTGCTAGAGCTGAAGGTAGAAATAGCCAAATTCAAAATTACAGTTGGAGACTTCAACACTCCCTTCTTAGCAACTGATAGAATGGCAAAGAAAGAAAATCAGCAACACAGATCTGAACAATACAATCAACCAACAGAATCTAATCAATATATAAAGAATATTCCACCCAACAACAGCAGAATATACTTTTCTTTTTTTCAAAAACCATGGAATATTCAAAATATAGACTGTATTCTGGGCCATGAAACAAACTTCAACAGCTTTAAAAGAACTGAAATCATAGAGCGTGTGGTCTCTGACAATAATGGAATCGACCTAGAAATCAATAACAGAAAGACAACAGGAAAATATCTAAACACATGAAAATTAAACAACTACTTTTTAAATAAGCTAAGGAAGTCTCACAAGAAATAAAAATGCACCATATCAAATAAAAATACTACATATTAATTTTGTGGGATGCGGGTAAAGCAGCCAAGAAAGAAACGCACAGAAAAATGATTACGTTAGAATGATAAAAGATTTCAAATCAGTAATCGACATTCCTAACTAAAGGAAGTAGAAAAGGAAAAAAAGCAAACAGAAGGAAGGAAATAACAGATATTAGAGCAGAAACCAATGAAATTAATAGCAAAGCACAAGAAAATTAATGAAACAAAAAGTTGGTTCTTTGGAAAAATCAATAAAATTGATTAATCTCTAGCAACACTGACGGGGGGAAAAAAAAGACAGAGAAGAAACAAATCACCAATATCAGGAATGAAATAGAAGCTATTGCTTCAAATCCTTCAATCATCTAGTATAATAAGGGAGAACTATCAACATTATGCTCATAAATTCAACTTAGAACAAACAAATTCCTTGAAAACAACACACAAGAAAAGATCAAGAAAAATAAAGCAGGTAATCCGATAGCCCTACAAACCATGAAACAAACTGAATCTGTAACTGAAACGCTCCCAAAAAGAAATCTCCAGTCTCAGATTGTTTTACTGGAGAATTCTACCAAAAATATAAAGAGTATCAACTTAACAAAAATTGCTCCAGAAAATAAAAGATGAAGGAGCATTTCCCAACTCATTTTAGGAAGCCATTATTACCATGTACCAAAACCAGCAAAGATGGTACAAAAAAGAAAAGACCAATGTCATTCATGAAATTACATGCAAAAACCTTCAACAAAATAATAGCCAACTAAATCTAACAATGTATAAAACTACATATACCATGACCAAGTAGGATTTTTCTAGGTATGGAAGGCTGGTTTCAGATTCAATAATCACATCATTAAGAAGCTAAAGAAGGAAAATCCTATGATCCTATCAACTGACACAGAAAAAGCATGACAAAATCCAGTATCCACTCATGATTAAAAAAAGTCTTAGCAAGTCAGGAAAGAAAGAGTGCTATTACCTCAACTCAATAATGAACATCTACAAAAACCTGTATCTAACATCATACTTACTGTACCAAGACTGAATGCTTTCCCTACTAAGATCAGGAACAAGGCAAGGAGTTTTGTTTTTTGTATCACCACTGTGAGTACACGCACTGGAAATTCTAGCAACTACATTAAGCAAAAAGAATATATATATATACACACACACACACATATACACACACATGCATACAGAATACAAACGAAGAAATAAAAACTATATATATATTTGCACATAACATGAAATTGCAGATTTCTTCATAAGAAAATCTCAAGCAATCTACAAAACGAAAAAAAAACCTACCAGAACAAATTATTTCATCAAGGTCAGATGATATAAATCCAAACACAAAAATCAAGTGCATTCCTCTTTACTACTAATAAATATGAGAAAAGAGAAATTAAAATCACAATAGTATTGGAGTTCTTGCTATAGAACAGTGGGTTAAGGATCTGGCATTGTCTCTGAGGTAGCACAGGTTTGATTCCCAGCCTAGCACAGTGGGTTAAGGATCTGGCATTGCTGCAGCTGTGGCACAGGTCACAATTGCAATTTGGACTCAATCTCTGGCCCACAAACTTCCATATACCACAGGCGTGGCCACAAAAGAAAAAAAATAGTACTTACAATGACTCCAAAGAAAATGAAATGATTAGGTATACATCTAGCAAAACATAAGATCTATACGCTGAAAATTAACAAATGCTGATGAAAGAATTAAAGACCTAAAGAAATGGACAAACACGCATGTCTATACCATGACCATGCAGGAAAACTCAACATAGTAATGATGCCAATTACTCCAGATTTACATACAGACTTAAAGCAATCCCTATCAAAACCCCAGCAAGAGTTTTTGTAGCTACAGAGAAGATTATTTTTAAATTTATATGGAGAGGATCCATCAAGATGGCAGAGTAAGAGGACATGGAGCCCACTTCCCTGCCCACGAACACATCACAAAATACTTCTGCATATGGAACAATTCTCAACAAAAACTACCTGGAAACTGGCAGAAGGACTCCGGTACAACCAAGGCTCTAAGAAAGATCAACATGTAATCAGGTAGGAAGCAAAGAAAAGTGATCAATCAGGTCAGGACCAATGCCCCTGGGAGGGGACCCAGAGAAAAAGGGAGAATACACAGGTGGACGCTCACCCTGGGAAGTTAGCAGTGAGAGCCACAGATTTGGTGTCCCCATCCTGGGGTCCTATACAGGGGAGATGAGCTCCCTTGGCTAGATGGAGGATCTTTGGGACTAACGGGAAGGTTGTGGGAAGCCTGGACTCCTCTAGTAAGAAGTCCATGTGCCGACTGTCCCCAAGGCAGGGTGAAAAGAGGACAACTCTAGGGGCTTCTGGGTTTCCCACAAATGCCTCAGTATACATCTGAGCTGAACGAACACTCAGGCCTGCTCACTCCAAGTCACAGTGCAGCAGTAGATCCAGGTCAGTCAAGACAAGGGAAAAGAATCACTGTACAGAGGGAACCAGTACCAGGATGGAGCCTGGATGGGGTAGCAGCGGCCATGGCTGGCGCTTATTCAAGCAGTGCGTCAAAATCAGCCCAGAACTCGGAGTTCACTGGTGGCCTAGCAGTTAAGGATCCAGCATTGTCACTGCTGGGGCTCAGGTCACTGTGCGAGTTCAATCCCTGGCCCAGGAGCTTCCACATGCCATGGGTGCAGGGGAAAAAAATTATACATATATACATAGATCAGCCCAGACCTCTGAGAGAAGGTGCTCCACCACAGCTCAGGCTCCAGTATATACCAAGAGAGCACATTGGCCCTGCCTGCCCTGTGGTGTGGCTCCACCACAGGGCAGGGGTTGCAGAGGCTGAGAGCAGTGGTCAGCTGTGAGGGACAAAGTGGACTGTACCCGAGGCTCCATCAGAGTACACAAGGGAAATGATGGTGAGTACCTGCCCAGGCGGCACGTCAGAGACAGCTTGGACCTCTGGCTGGCATGAGCCAAGAGCCCACAAGGTCTAACCCTGCTTCAGGGCAAGGGTTCTGGTGGGGAGAGAGGGGAAAAGATACATTTAAAGGGAACAGAGCCAGCTCAGGCCCAAACCTCAGAGCTTCTGCTCCAGGAACTTGGGATCAGACTCCCAACAGGGTGATGACAGCCACTGAGAAGACAGAACCTCACACCTAGGTCCAGCTCCAGCTCTTCCACCTCCAGCCCCGCCCACTACCAAGGGGACAGCTGGCTAGCACACCCTGAGGAAAGATGTGATTTGCCAACTTCAAAGTTTCTACACAGCAAAGGAAACCCTAAACAACACGAAAAGACAACCCACAGAATGGGAGAAAATCTTCGCAAGGGAATCGACGGACAAGGGATTCATCTCCAAAATTTACAAACACCTTCTGCAGCTCCATACCAAAAAAACAAACAACCCCATCCAAAAATGGGCAGAAGATCTAAATAGACAGTTCTCCAAAGAGGACATACAGATGGCCAAAAAACACATGAAAAGATGTTCAACATCACTCATGATTAGAGAAATGTACATCAAAACCACCCTGAGGTACCACCTTACACCAGCCAGAATGGCTATCATCCAAAAGTCTACAAACAATAAGTGCTGGAGAGGGGGTGGAGAAAAAGGAACCCTAGTACACTGTTGGTGGGATTGTCAATTGGTGCAACCACTGTGGAAAACGGTATGGAGATTCCTCAGGAAACTCAAAATACAACTACCATTGGATCCAACAATCCCACTCCTGGGCATCTCTCCAGAGAAAACCACGACTCGCAAAGACACATGTACTCCGATGTTCATTGCAGCACTATTTACAATAGCCAAGACATGGAAACAACCTAAATGTCCATCGACAGAGGAGTGGATCAAGTAGATGTGGCACGTATACACAGTGGAATATTACTCAGCCATTAAAAAGAACAAAATACCGGCATTTTTAGCAACATGGATGGACCTAGAAAGTATCATGCTAAGTGAAGTCAGCCATACAATGAGACATCAACATCATATGCTATCACTTACAGGTGGAATCTGAACAAAGGACAGACGGAACTTCTTTGCAGAACAGATGCTGACTCACAGACACTGAAAAACTTAAGGTCTCCAGAGGAGACAGTTTGGGGGGTGGGGGGGTGTGCTTGGGCTGTGGGATGGAAATCCTGTGAAATCAACTGTGATGATCATTATACAACTACAGATGTGATAAATTCATTTGAGTAATAAAAAAATTAAAAAAAAAAAAACGAAAGATGTGATTTGCATCTCCCACCAAAGGCACTGGGCACACACAGTCTTACAGGGATGCTCCTACATAAGAACATCCCTTCGAAACCACAAGAGGTACCTGTTTCATCTAAATTCATAGAGCCAGAGAAAAGTAAGGAAAATGAAAAGGCAGAGCAACTGGTCTCAATTGAAAGAGCAAGAGAAAACTGAAAAAATAATGAAACAGAAATAAATAATTTACCAAAGAATGCAGAGCATTAGGAATAAAAATGTTAACTGAATAAAAGATGAACACAGTGAAATTTTTAATAAATAACTAGAAATTTTTTTAAAAGACCCAATCAGAAATGAAGAATTCAGTAGCGTAAATAAAAAACACACTAGAAGGAATGAACAGCAGATTAAATGAGACAAGAGAACACATAAATGATCTGGACATAGAATAATGGAAATCATCCAATTAGAACAGCAATAAGAACAACTAGTTTGAAAAATGAAAACAGTTTATGAGATCTATAGGGAGTTCCTGCTGTGGCTCAGCAGATTAAGGACCCAATGTTGTCTCCATTAGGATGTGGATACACAAAGATCCAGTGTGCCACAAGCTGCGGCACAGGCCTCAGCTGCAGCTCCAATTCAACCCCTAGCCTGGGAACTTCCATATGTGGCAGGTGTGGCTGTAAAAAGAAAAAAGAGAGAAACCAAGATCTGGGATAACATTAAGTGTACAAACATTCACGTCATGGGGGCCCAGAAGGAGCAGAGAGAGAAGGGGATAAAAAAAATGTATGTGAGGAAATCATGGCTTACAAATGCCCGAACATCCAGAAGAAAACAGATATTCAGGTACAGGAAACAGAGGGACCCAAACAGGATGAACCCAAACAGACCCACAACAAGACATATCATAATTAAAATGGCAAATCGTAAAGATAAGGAGAGAATTCTAAAGGCAGCAAGAGAAAAACATCATATAAAAGAGAATTCCCATAAGGCTACCAGCTGACTTCCCTGCAGACACTTGGCAGGCCAGAAGGGAGAATCCTGATACATTCGAAGTGCCGAAATGGAAAACCTGTAACCCAGGAGATTCTGCCCAACAAGACTATCATTTAGAATCAAAGGCGAGATAAAGAACTTCTCTGATAAGCAAAGGCTAAAGGAGTTCATCAACACTAAATCTACCCTAAAAGAAATATTAAAGGGTCTTCTCTAAGCGGAAAATAAGTAATAATCTATAAGAAAGGGAAAACTCTACTAGCAAAGGCAAACAGATAAAAAGAACTGAGAGAGGAACTTGGGGTTAATAGATACAAACTATTGCCTTTGGAATGGATTAGCAATGAAACCCTGCTGTGTAGCACTGAGAACTATGTCTAGTCACTTATGACGGAGCATGATAATGGGAGAAAAAAGAATGTATACATGTATGTGTAACTGGGTCACCATGATGTAGAGCAGGAAAAAAATTGTACTGGGGAAATAAAAAAATTTTTAAAAAAGCAACCACTTAAGCCATTATGAAGATTCAAAGACAAAAAAACCTTAATTTTTTAAATTTTACTGAAGTATAGTTGATTTACAATGTGCTAATTTATGCTGTACAATAAAGTGACTCAATTATACATATATTTTTCATATTCTTTTCCATTATGGTTTACCACAGGATAGTAAATATAGTTTCCTGTGCTATACAGTAGGACCTTGTTTATTCATCCTATATATACAAGTTTGCATCTGCTAATTCCAAACTCCCGATCCTTCCCTCCACACCCCGTCTCCTTGGCAACCACAAATCTGTCTTCTATGTCTGTGATTCCATTTCTGCTTCATAGATATGTTCATCTGTGTCATATTTTAGATTCCACGTATCAGTGGTATTTGTCTTCCTCTTTCTGACTTCACTTAGTATAATTATCTCTAGGTTCATCCATCTTGCTGCTAATGGCATTATTCCATTCTTTTTACAGCTGGGTAATATTCCATTGTGTATGTATATATATATATACCACATCTTCTTTATCTATTCACCTATTGATGGACATTTAGCTTGTTTCCATGAAAAGACAAAAAAATTAAAAGCAACTACAATAAACAGTGAAGGGATAAGCATGAAGATGTAAATATGACATCAAAACACAAAATGTAGGGGAAAGGAGTGAAAAATGTAGATCTTTTAGAATGTGTTTGAACCTAAATGACTACCAGTTTAAAAGTAGATACAGTTGTAGGTCAACATATAGGAACACCATGGTAACCATTATAGATATGCAAAAACTAGAGAGAAAAGAGTACAAACATAGTAATCATCAAACCGTAAGAAACAAAAAGAAGAAATGAACAGAGATGAAATATAACACAACTGGAAAACAAGAAATAAAATGTCACTAAGGGAGTTCCTGTCGTGGCTCAGTGGTTAACAAATCCGACTAAGACCATGAAGTTGCAGGTTCGACCCCCGGCCTTGCTCAGTGGGTTGAGGATCCGGCATTGACATGAGCTGTGGTGTAGGATGCAGACTCGGCTCGGATCCTGCGTTGCTGTGGCTGTGGCATAGGCCAGCAGCTGTAGTTCCGATTCAACCCCTAGCCTAGGAACTTCCATATGCCGTGGGTGCAGCCCTAGAAAAGGCAAAAAGACAAAAAAATAAAAAAATAAAATGTCACTAAGTACATACCTATCAGTAATTACTTTAAATGTCAATGGACTAAAATGCTCCAATCAAAAGACAGAGGGTCTGTGATAACCTATATGGGAAAAGAATTTGAAAAAGAATGAATATATGTATAACTGAATCACTTTGTTGTGCATCAAAAATTAACACATCATTGTAATTCAATTACACTTTAATGAAACTTTTGAAAAATAAAAAAAAAAGACATAGGATGACTGGATTTTAAAAAAAGACCCTTTTAAATGTGGACTACACAAGACTCACTTTAAAGCTAAAGACTCAGACAAAGTGAGGAGATGGAAAAAGGTATTTATTGCAAACAAAAACAACAGAATGGGAGTGGCAATACTCATATCAGACAAAATAGACCTTAAAACAAAGTCTGTAACAAAAGACAAAGAAGAGAATAATAATAAAAGGATCAATACAAGAAGAGTATATTATACTCATTAACATATATACACCCAAAATAGAAGCACCTAAATACATAAACCAACTATTACCAGACAAAAAGGGAGAAATTGACAATAGTATGGGACTTTAACTCCCCAGTGATGTCAATCGATAGATCATCCAGAGAGAAAATCAATAAGGCAACTGTGGTCTTACATGACACAGATCAGTTGGACATAATATAGGATATTCCATCCAAAAACAGCAGAATTCACATTCTTTTCAGGTGCACATGAAATGTTCTCTAGGACAGATAACATGCTAGGCCACAATAAGAGTCTCAACACATTCAAGAAGATAGAAATTACAGCAAGCACACAATAGTACGAAACTAGAAATGAATTATGGAAAGAAAAATGGGAAAAATGCCAATATGTGGAAACAAAACATGTTACTAAAAATCCAGTGGGTCCACAAAGAAGTCAAGGAAGAAATCAGAAACTACCTCAAGACAGATCAAAATGGAAACAACACTCCAAACTCTACAGGATGCAGCAAAATCAGTTCTAAGAGGTAAGTTTATAGATATCCAGGCCTTCCTTAAGACACAAAAAGACTCAAACAACCTAACCTACCATCTAAAGGAATTAGAAAAGAACAAAGCTGAAAGTCAGCATAAGAAAGGAAATAACAAAGACCAGATAGGAAATAAACAGAGACCAAGAAAACAATAGAAGAGATCGAGGACACCAAGAGCTGCTTTTTTGAAAAGATAAACAAGATTGATAAAACTTTAGGCAGCCTAAGAAGTGAGAGGACCCATGTAAACAAAATAAGAAATGAAATAAGAGAAATAACAGCTGATAATCACAGAGATACAAAAAATCATAAGAGAAACTATGATCGGTCATATGTCAACAAATTGGACAACCTAGGAAACTGATAAATTTCTAGAAACAATACAACCTGCCAAGACTGAATCAAGGAACAGACAATTTGAACAGACTATCACTAACAGTGAAATTGAATTTATATTTAAAAAACAAAAAAACAAAAAACTTCCCAGCAAACAGAGGTCCAGGACCAGACGGCTTCAGAGGGCAATTCTACCAAATACATAAAGAAGAACTAATAACTATCTTTTCAAACTACCCCAAAAAATTGGAGATTATGGAGCACTCCCAAATTCATCCTACAAGGCCATTATTACCCTGATACCAAAACCAAAGATACTACAAAAAATTTAAATTACAGGTCAACATCCTTGAGGAATATAGATGCAAAAATCCTCAACAAAATATTAGCAAATCAAATCCAACAATATACAAAAAGGTTCATACACCATGAACAAGTTGGATTTATTCCATGGTCACAAGGATGGTTCAACATTTGCCAGTCAATCAATGTGATATACCACATTATCAAAAGGAAAGATTAAAAAAAAAAACCAAGATGGGAGTTCCCATCATGGCTCAGCAGAAATGAATCTGACTAGTATTCAAGAGGAAGCAGGTTTGATCAGTGGGTTAAGGATCCAGCATTGCCATGAGCTGTGGTGTAGGTCGCAGAAGTGGCTGGGATCTGGCGTTGCTGTGGTCTAAGCCGGCAGCTGCAGCTCTGATTCAACCCCTAGCCTGGGAACTTCCATATGCCAGGTGTGCAGCCCTAAAAAGACCAAAAGTAAAACAAAAACCATACGATCTTAACAGATGCAGAAAAAGCATTTGAAGAAATTCATCTATTCATAATCGAAACTCTCATCAAAGTGGGTATAGAGGGAACATGTCTCAACATAATAAAGGCCATTTAGGACAAACCCAGAGCCAACATCATATAGCACAGGGAATTATAGCCATTATCCTGTAATAAATTTTAATCAAGTATAAGCCATAAAAGGACGGTATCATTATGCTGTATACCTTAAACTGATTGTAAATCAGCTATAATTTTAAAAAATAAAAAATAAAATTGATATGGCAAGTTACAGGCCCTAGAAAAATTAAAGCAATTTTTCCACAGAATGTTAAAGCAGTAGGAATCACTCTACATGATACAAAGGCTTACTATCAAGCTACAGTAATCGAGACAGTGTGGTACTGGCAGAGGGGATAAACACAGCAATGGAACAGAATTAAGAACCTAGAAATATATTCAAACCAATACTCAACTGATTTGAAAAAAACAAACAACAACAACAACAAAAAAACCCTGCACAAGCAAATAAACAGAGGAAGGACATTCTTTTTTGTTTGTTTTTTGTCTTTTTGCCTTTTCTAGGGCCACTCCCACGGCATATGGAGGTTCCCAGGCTAGGGGCCTACACCAGAGCCACAGCAACGCAGGATCCGAGCCACATCTGTGACCTACACCACAGCTCACAACAATGCTGAATCCTTAACCCACTGAGCAAGGCCAGGGATCGAACCTGCAACCTCATGGTTCCTAGTCAGTTTTGTTAACCACTGCACCATGACAGGAACTCCAGAAGGACAGTCTTTTTAACAAATGGTACTGGAGGAATCGAACACAGTCAAAAAAAATAAAATAAAGCTCAAGCTAAACGACATACCTTATATAAAAATTAACTCAAAATGGAACACAGCCAGGACTCAAACTTCAAACTATAAAACATGCTTTAAATGGGAAAAAGTGTGTTCCCCTTGTGGCTCAGCAGGTTAAGAACCCAACAGTGTCTACGAAGATGCAAGTTCATTCCCTGGCCTCATTCAGTGGGTTGAGGATCCAGCATTGCCATGGCTGTGGCATAGGCCTGCAGGTGCAGCTCCAATTCAACCCCTAGCCCAGGAACTTCCATATGTCACAGGTATGGCTGTAAAAAGATAGATAGATTAGATAGATAGATGGATGGATGGATGGATGATAGGAAAAAGCTTCAAAGTAGTTTAGTGGAAGAGCTCTAAATGTAATACTAAAGGCGTGAGGCATTAAAAAAAACAATACACTGGGGGAGTTGCCATTGTGGCTCAGCAGGTTAAGGAGCTGATGTCTCTGTGAGGATGCAGGTTCAATCCCTTGCCTGGTTCAGTGGGTTAAAGATCCACTGTTGCCTTAAGCTGCAGTGTAGGTCACAAATGTGGCTTGGATCTGGTGTTACTGTGGCTGTGGTATAGGCCCTAGCTGCAGCTCCAATTCGACCCCTGGCCTGGGAACATCCATATGCCACAGGGGCAGTTGTTAAAAAAAAAAAAAAAAAAAAAAAAACTCGACTACATAAAATTTTAAAACTTTGGCTTGGTGAAAGACCCAGTTAAGAGCATAAAAAGACAAGCTATGGTCTAAAAGATGGTATTTGCAAACCATGTATCTGACAAGGGATATATATCTACAATCTATAAAGAACTCTAAAAATCCAACAATAAACATCAAACCATCTAACTGGAAAACAGGCTAAGATATGAATATACATTTCACTGAAGAGGATATAGAGGGAAATACGAATTAAAATACAATGAGTTATCACAACCTAGGGAATGGGAGAAAATATTTGCAAACAATGCAACTGACAAGGGTTTAATCTCCAAAATATACACACAACTCATAAAATTCAACAAAAGAAAAACAAACAACCCAATTGAAAAATGGGCAGAAGACTTAAATAGACACTTCTCCAAAAAAGACATATGGATGGCCAGTAGGCACATGAAAAGATGCTCAACATCACTAAATATAAGAGAAATGCTAATCAAAACCATAATGAGGTACCACCTCACACCAGTCAGAATGGCCATCCTTAATAAGTCTACAAATAACAAATGCTGGAGGGGGTGTGGAGAGAAGGGAATCCTCCTTCACTGTTGGTGGGAATATAAATTGGTACAACCACTATGGAAAACAGTATGGAGGTACCTCAGAAAAATAAAAATGGAATTACCATATGATCCAGCAATCCCACTTCTGGGCATATATCTGGGCAAAACTTTAACTCAAAAAGATACATGCACCCATATGATAGTGGGTATACATGATTCTTCTGTAATAGTTCATAGAAGAACCATTCACAATAGTCAAGACATGGAAACTACCTAAATGTCCATCGACAGATGAATGGATTCAGAAGTTGTGGTATATATATATACACAATGGAATACTACCCAGCCATAAAAAAGAACAAAATAATGCTATTTGCAGCAACATGGATGAAACTAGAGATTTTCATACAGAGTGAAATAAGTCAGAAAGAGAAGAACAAATACTGTATGTTATCATATCTGGAATCTAAACTATGACACAAATGAACCTATCTACAGGACAGAAATAGACTCACAGACATGGAGAACAGACTTGTGGTTGCCAGTGGGGGAGGGGGAGGGAATGGGAGGGACTGGGAGTTTGAGATTAGTAGATGCAAACTATGACATTTAGAATGGATAAGCAATGAAGTCCTACTGTACAGCACAGGGAACTATACCTAATCTCCAGGGATAGACCATGATGGAAAACAGTATTTTAAAAGAATGTGTGTGTGTGTGTGTGTGTGTGTGTGTGTGTGTATGACTGAAGCACTCGGCTGTACAGCAAAGAATGGCAAAACATTGTAATTATCAACTGTACTTTTCTTCTTTTTTTGGCTGCACCTATGGCATATGGAAGTTCCCGGCCAGGGATCAAATCCTAGCTACAGTCACGACCTATGCCACAGCTCTGGCAATACTAGACCCTTAACCCACCGCACTGGGCCAGGGATCAGACTCGCACCTCAACAGCGACCCAAGCCACTGTGGAGACAACACCTGATCCTTAACCCACTGCACCAGTGGGAACTCCTAAACCAACTGTAGTTGTAAGAAATACAATGAGTTATTGCTACACACCTATCAGAATATCTAAAATAAAAAACAGTGATAGTACCAAATGCTTGCAAGGATGCATAGAAACTGGATCATTTATTCATTGCTGGTCAGAATGTAAAAGTGTTACAGCCATTTTGGAAAACAGTTTATTTTAAAAACATTCAACTCTCACATGACCCAGAAAACTGCATTCCTGAGCATTTATCCCAGAGAAATTTAAAAGTTACATCCACGTAGAAATCTGTACATGAATGCTAAAAGCGTATTGCAACAGCAAAACTTTGAAAACAATCAAAATATCCCTAAGTGAATAATTAAACAGACTGTGGCATATCCACACCACGTAATACTCAGCAGTGAAAAGCAACTATTGGAACATGTAGCAAACTAGATGCACCTCAGAGACATTGTGTTGAATGAAAAGAGCCAATCTCAAAAGGTCAAATATTGTCTGATCCTATTTCTACAACACTTTCATTATAGAGACTGAAAACTGATCAGTAGTGCCGGGTTAGGAATAATGGGAGGAGGGGAATGGGTTTGATTATAAAATAGCACAAGGGAGACCGTTGTGGTCACAGAACTGTGCTGTATATTGACTACAGTGGTGGTCACAGAAATCTATGCAATAAAATCACTTAGAATTATACAATAGACCAATCGATGGCCACTGCCTGGTTTTGATGTTACACTATTGTATTTATGTAAGATACAAACACCGGGTGTAGCTGAGTGAAAGGTATATGGGACAGCAATTTTTTTTTTTTTGAAATTTCCTTTAACTCTATTTCAAAATAAAATTTTGAAAAATAAGGTCCAAGAATTTTCCTAATTTTAAAACCAGGGATCCAAGAATCTCAGTGAACCCCAAGAATACTCTGGCTCATTGTAGTCAAATTGCTGAAAATAAATTATGAGAATATTCACTGCCTTCTCATCAGAAACAATGCATACCAGAAGGCATTAGATGACTTAACATGCTGAAAGAAAAAAAAAATTGTCAACCTAGAATTGTATATACAGCCCAATTACTTAAACAAAAGTAAAATGGACACATTTACTTTTTTTTTTTTTTTTTAAGGGCTGAACCCACGGCATATGGAGTTCCCAGGCTAGGGGATGGATCGGAGCTTCAGCTGTCAACCTACATCACAGCCACAGCAATGCCAGATCCTTAACCCACTGAGCAAGGCCAGGAATCGAACCCGAGTCCCCACGGGTCCTACTCAGGTTCGTTACTGCTGAGCCTGACGGAAACTCCTTGCCGCTGAGCCACAAAGGAAACTCCAAAATGGACACATTTTCAAATAGACAAAAGCTGAAAAAATTCATCATAAGATGACCTATACTATCAAAATTATTAAAATTCTTCAGAATGATGAAAAATTATAACAGATTGAAACTTGAATCTACTCAAAGAAATGAAGAATACAATGGTAAATGTGTGACTAAAAACAAAATATTTGGCCTCATTTTTAAATTTCTTGAAAAGATTGGTGACTGCTTAGAGCAGAAGTAGTAAAAATGTAATGGGGGTTTATAACATGTAGAAATAAGATGTGTACAACAGCACAAAGAAAGGTAGGTAAATGCTAGTATACTATTACAAGTTTTTTATATCATATGTGAAGTGGTATATTAAAATGAACTAGTACATAATATTCATACGTTTATTTTATACACATAAATATGTATCCAAATACATACACTCATGGGCACATGGCGCAGCAAAGTTTCTAAACTCCTCCTTAGGAGGAGGAACACAAAAGATCCATCAGCTGACTCAAGGGTATGTATATGTGAGCACGGGGGATATATTAAAGTGGGTGACAAAATGACTTCCTTTTTTCCATCTCCTTACCTTTATAGGACATTAGCGCTCCCTGACAAGGATAAGATGGATCCTATGGTGAATTCTGCTGCCCCAGCTACTGCAACCATTATACCTCCCCCTGTTCTAATGGTGTGCCAATTCCTGCTTCAGCCTCAAATCAGCCACAGTGGCAGAAGCCCCTGGAATTGGAGATGGAGATTAATAATGGCCACTGCCTCATCTGTTCATTTAACCCCAGAGGCCACTGGAAGCAGCCCAAAGACCCACCGAGGGAGATGGACATTGCTTCCCAGAAGTAAATACAGCTCAGCTTGTACTTTGGAACAATTGGTCAACCTTCTAACTTGCACAATCTACTAGCAGAGGTTATGCGGCGCCTGAACGTGATCATGGCAGAATCACTGGGCCTCGTCTCCATCTGCCTTTTAGGATATCTACTCAGTGCGGAATGTACAGGTTTGTTTCCTTTTTAAAGATACATGGAATGTGCTTGTCTTTTAGATACAGAAATGTCCGGGGCTGTCTTTTTCATAAAACAATGATTACAGGATTCGACCACAATGTATACAGGATTCTAGGAGTCAGCATATGGGTTGGTAAATACTGGTTCTCTGGGAGCTATGTCTTCTTCATTTTTAAAACGAAACAGATTTATAATGTTTATAGCACATTTTTAATGGACACTGTTGGGCTTCTGATTTGACAATGTAATGCCTCAGAAAACAGTCATCTCCATGCTTAAAAAAAAAATTAAAAGGGGGGAAATGTTTTAACAAAGAAACACCAGAATATGGAGAAAAAATTGTCATTTTACGGTTTTTCTATTCATCACTTCGAAATCAAAATGGGAAATATTAGAGCAAAAACAATGATTTACACAAAAAGTCTGATTTTAAGACCTGACGTGATTCAAAATATTAAAACTATTTAATGAGGCATGCCTCGAATTTTAAAAACCTATAAAACTATATACCATGGAGTTCCCGTCGTGGCGCAGTGGTTAACGAATCCGACTAGGAACCATGAGGTTGCGGGGTCGGTCCCTGCCCTTGCTCAGTGGGTTAACGATCCGGCGTTGCCGTGAGCTGTGGTGTAGGTTGCAGACGCGGCTCGGATCCCGCGTTGCTGTGGCTCTGGCGTAGGCCGGTGGCTACAGCTCCGATTCAACCCCTAGCCTGGCAATTGAACCTCTTTACTTAAAACACAAAAGTTCATTAGTAAGTTGTTACTTATCACTAAAGTTTTCCATGGGTTAGGAAGAAATTATTTTGTCTCTGATTTTAATCATCTTGGAGTTAATACATGGGGAATCTCAGAACTCACTTGAGCTCTTAGGTCAGCCAAGCAAGTCCAAGAATGGATGGAAAGAGGAGGAACTTAGTTAACGCACTTGACATGACTTGATTTTTTTCACAACTTCCATGCCTTTCTGCGCTCCCCAAAGGAAGGCACAGCGGGAAGAAACGACCCCATTTAGACAAACAGCATGTTCCCGCAGGAAACATTTATCACACTTACTTGTCAACCTATTATAATCAAATCTAGTGGCTGACAGTGCCAGGATCAGGGGTGCCAACCCTAAGTGTCCCCTGAAAGCAGACTGGCCCCGTGGTTCCCACTCCAGACATGATGTCACACTGAAATGCAGAAATAATGATACGAGAATGCAAAGGTTAAATCAAACCAGCAAAGTGGGTAGAGTCAAGGAATAAATTTAGCTAGAAACCTCACAAAATAGGACATAAAGCTAGGTCTTTACACATCTCTCATCAGTGTGGGATTTAGAAGGATAAGGGATCCAAACCCTTCCTTCATGGTAAGTGGTGAGATGACGTGGGTTTTAAGAGGGCTACTGCCCCCTTGAAGATGGCAGATGTTGGGGAAAGGGGAGGTTTGGAGAAAAAGAGGGATTAGGATTTCAGGGCTTGGGAAATGACTAGAAGAGACAAGCCAGAAGGGAGGTTAAATGTATGGCCCGCAGACAACCGTGAGGAGAAAGACAGTCAGAGGTAAGAGCCCTTGAGCGGAGCACGGGGGCCTTCCCTCGGGGTGGACAGTGTGGCAGCGCTCTCCTCTGCTGTTGAGCTGTCGCTGGCTTCTGAAAGCGGCTTCTATGAATGATTTACTGAGATGTTGCATTTTCATGGCTGCTGCCCTTAGGTATTACTGCGTCAATTTGGAATTTTGAAATAAAAACTGCTCTGTGAAACCAATTCGGTTTTGTAAAGCAGACGCACTCAAGCTGTCTTTCATTCAGAATGAATGAATGAAATAAATAAACGAAAGCTTCAGTCCATCCACTGTACACGACTTCACAAAACTGGGCGACTTCTTGGTGCCAGGCACTGTGGTCAGGTCCCAGGGGTTTGAGGGAAAGCAGCCTCCCTCTTCCACCTAAAGCACCATGCGGTCTGGGCAGAGATTTCAGTACCATGTGAGAAAACATGAACCCGGTGCTAAAGAAGCACAGCGAAGGGAATACATTACCTGGGCAAACACTGACAGGGAGAGACTACTTTGAGCTAGGTCTTTAAAAAAAAAAAAAGAGTGTGCTCACTCTCCTTAAATGCCTGATCCAGGGCATTCTATGCAGAGAGGGTCACTCGTGGGCAGAGATCCAGATCCACAAAGAATGTGAGGTCTGTCAGGAACTCAGTATGTTCTCAATATTGAAGATGACAGGTGAGGCAGGGTCAGGTCATCACATAAGGAAGGCCCTCAATTAAAGAGTTTGGACCCTAAACTAAGGAGTTTGGAGTCATCAGAAGTGTAAACACAAATACCACCCATGGCTGACTTAGGATGCTTGACCTGGCAACATCCTAATGAACTGTGGCCAGACTCGGGGAGACCGGTCTTAAGGCGACCACGATCATCCAGGGAAGGTGGGAGGGCCTGAACTTGACCGTTAGCTGCACAGACAGAAGAAGGAAAGGAACTCAAGCGGCATCAAGGAAGTAGAAATGACAGGACTTAACCATCTGGGCATGGAAGGAGAATGGCTTCAGAGGAAGTGTAGAGACTCTGTCTTGGGCATTTAGGACACGGCACCATGCCTAAGAGCACAGACCGTGCAGCCTGACTGCCAACGTCAGCATTCTGGCTCTGACACTTTAATATGTTACTCGGGCCATATATCACTTTACCTCTTTGAACCTCCATTTTTCTGATTTACAAAAATGAGCTGACAGTACCCATCTCATGGGACTGCTGTGAGAAAGGAATGAAACAGTGGATGCAAAGCACCGAGCACACTGTCCGAAGCATGAAATAAACATCAGGTCTCATCAGCCACATTACAATGTGCAGCTAGAGCACTAGAAAGGCAACCTGGAATTCGGAAGGTGTATCTGACTTGAGATGGATATTCAGAACTCACCCTTGTACAAACAGTGGTTACAACCACTTGTGCGTGAGAATCCAGGGAGTGAGCATGGATGCTCTGGTACCTGGTGCAGTGCCCGGCAGCGGCAGTGAGTGCTCAGAGCTGGACCAGGGTGGGACAAGGGAGGCACACAAGGCATAAATGTGCTTGTACACACCCTCGGTGCCTTGCTTACCTCACCCTAGTCCCGGCTCTGGCAGGGACGTATGCAGTGAAAAGGGACAAGGCTGAAGCTGGAGGCTGGGCGAACCCAAACACATAGAGGCAGGCAGAAGGGGAATGAACAGACTCAACCGGGGGGTGAATGACAAGAGTCAGAGCAGAGAGGAGAACAGAAAAGAGTGATTTCACGGAGAAAGTGCCCTGAAAAGTGAGACATCAACCATTAGAAAGGTTTCAAAGCAGGCGGAAAACACATAAACTCAACATCATCTTTTAGGAGGTCCTGGTTGATCCTGACAGTAGTCATTTCATTACATGGACAGGAGCAGAGAAGAGAAAGAGATGCCCCAAAGTGTATTAAATCAAGGGAACAGAGGCGTTTCCGTCATGGCGCAGTGGTTAACGAATCTGACTAGGAACCACGAGGTTGAGGGTTTGATTCCTGGCCTGGCTCAATGGGTCGAGGATCCGGCGTTGCCGTGAGCTGTGGTGTAGGTCGCAGACACAGCTCGGATCCTGCGTTGCTGTGGCTCTGGTGTAGGCCGGCGGCTGCAGCTCTGACTAGACCCCTAGCCTGGGAACCTCCATATGCTGCGGGAGCGGCCCTAGAAAAGGCAAAAAGACAAAAAAAAAAAAAAAGAAAAAGGGAATGGAGAAAATTAGGAAGGCAGGCCAAGCAGAGGAGTAGAAAGGAAGAGAGAAGCAGCACACGAGCCTGCACAGAGCATCGCACTGAGCCTGTCAGCACCGCTTACATGTGACAAAGTTACGCTTCAGAGATTGGGTGGCTTCCCTAAGATCTCGCTGGCAGTAGATGGTAGGCACATGATTCAAACCCAGCTGTGTCTGATCCGACTCCAAACCCCTATTTTTCCACTGGAGCACATTGAAAACAGAGACACACAGGCTACTGTAAGAGCACCCAGGGCCAAGCAAAAGAGTGGGCGAGCAGAGAGGAGGGCCTGGCGGAAGCTGGTGGGCATCGACATGCAAGAGCAACCACCTGCAGCTCGGTGGCTTTGTCCACGGTGCGTGGCTGCCTGCAAGGGAAGGACGAGGCAGCTGCCCGCACCGACCTAGAGGCCAGGGCCGCAGGTGCGGCAGCCCTGCAGACGGGGCAAAAAGCTGGCCAGTGAAGAGTTGAGCGGAGAAAGTCTGAGCGAACTTCAGGGGGAAAGTGAAGCCCCAGGGAACCTGAAGAGCAAGAGAAAAAGCAAGTGGCTGACAAGGGACTAGAAGGCTCCATGAAGTGAACAGCTGCAATGGCAATAAGGCAATTGAGTTTGTTTCCATTCCTTTCCTCCTTTTTTTGAGCTAATGAGAAAACAGTCCCAAAATGCTCTGGAAAGTTCATCTTATAAACACCTGGTCCGGTTGAGTTGGTATCAGATAGTCTCCTAAAGAAAAGAACAACCCCAGGCAACTTCGAGTTGTTATTAATTATAGATTTAAATACTCTATCTGTATCTCTCTAAGGAGAGACACCCACACAGAGACAGAGAGCGAAACAGAAAGAAGAAATTGAGACTGGGTGGTGGGCGGAGATTTCAGTTAGAGACCTCAATCCTCCAGAGTTCAGGAGTGTTCCTACACCCTCAGCAGTCACAGCTAAAATATAGCACATCCTGTAGCTCAGAGAAAGACTTGTGTCACTGGAAGTCCTATAACCCATGCCACCTGAAGGTGCTATGAGTCTGAAGATTAAAAAAAAAAATGCACGCCGTGGTTTTTCTTTAATATCTAATGAGAGACAGCGGGATTACATGCAGACGTCTGCTCTTCTAAGAGAAAGGTGCTACCAAGTCATCTGGGCAACTGCATCCTGAAACACAGCCTGGCCAGGGTGATGGATGGCCTTGCAAGGCTCTGCAATTAGCTGTTTTCAAATGATGCCAAAGTGTGACGTTAACTGCTTATTTGAGAACTTTCTTTTTCATCCAAAGTAAATTCAAATATGATTGCAAATCTGACCTTTTATTACCAAAGCTCTCCTGACTCAAAGTAAAATTGAATTTTAATTCCTAAATCTCCGTGTGTATACAGTGCCGTAAGAACATCGCAGAGTTCAGCTCCACACCGCAAAGATAAATTGGCTTTGGGATTACCGGGATTAAAAACAAAGCCTTTCTTAAGAGTCGTATTTAATTTTCGTGATGTTTTTCTTTTCTATAGCTAAAGAATAGTTCTTTCAAATTTCAGTTTTCCTTGATCGTGAAAATGCCACCAAAATTCTGCATCGGCCAAAGAGGTATAATTCAGGCAAACTGGAAGAGTTTGTTCGAGGGAATCTTGAGAGAGAATGTATAGAAGAAAAGTGTAGTTTTGAAGAAGCACGAGAAGTTTTTGAAAACACTGAGAAAACTGTGAGTATTTCCACCTAACATCCTTCACATGCGGAGCAAAGAATAAAAAACCTTAAAAAAAAGAAAATGGGGTGAAAAGCATACTTCTCTTTGGAATTTTAAAATATCTATACATTTATGTGTATCATAAATGTTACAATAGAAAGGGACTCAAATCCAAAGCATTTTAAATACTACCATTAACTTGTCCTCTTTTTCTTTACAGAATGAATTTTGGAAGCAATATGTTGGTAAGCAACTCATTTTATCCTCTAGCTGGTATACGAAACATTCAAGAATTATACATTTTTTTTCTGTGTACACAGATAATATATTAAACTGTCGAAAGGGCTCAGAAAAATAATTCCAACTCCTTTCACCCAAAATTGAACAGTGATATACTCTAGGTTTACGCCAGCATGAGAGATATCTGCTGGCAGATAAGCTGACTCCTCCCTAGGGCTTCAAAAATAACATCTTTCCACCCCAGGAATCTGCAAGGAAGAACCAAAGCAAACTGCATCTGGGACTGAATGAGAGGTTGCAATCTTCCTAGAGAATCAGAGAATGCTGATTGACTTAAATGTTTACTGCTTAGACATCCTTCTCCAGGGCTCCCTGGTGACTAAGCAGGTTAAAGATCCAGAGTTATCACTGCAGCAGCTCAGGTCATTGCTGTGGCGTGGGTTTGATCCCTGACCGGGGAACTTCCACGTGCCATGGGTGCAACCCAAAAAACTGGGGGGGGGGAAGCTCTTCTCCTTCTGAGGGCCCACAAGGCCCTTTCTGACTGCCCTGCCCGTCTGACCTCACCTTGGCATTGCTGCTGCTCTTTGCACGCTCTAGGAATTCTTCCACTTGGCCTCCCACCCCAAAGCAGGGGTTCATCTTACTGTATTTGGAAGTTGGGTCCCTGCCTCTAGGATCTGTGTCTTTACTGTGGAAGGTTCTTCTGTCAGGTTCCCCTAGGCTTGCTCTCTCACCTCCCTTAGCCAAATGTCACCACCTCAGTGAAGCCTACCCTGATGATCTATTCACACTTCAACCTGCCCCCTCAGAACACCATCACTTCAGGCTTGTGCTATTATTTCTCAGAGCACTTTTCACCAACTGAGGTATCATATAATGTTCTTACACGATTTCTCCCACCTCATTAGATGGCAAGCTGCTTGTCAGCAGGGGTACTCAACTGTTTCCTTCAGGGATGTATTCCTAGTACCTCAAATAATATCTGGTACAGAAGTGTTGCGTAAATATTTGTTGAATGAATTGACCAAAAGGAGGAAAAGTCAAAACTTGAATGACAGCTAAGTCTTAAAACTAATATAAAATCCAGCAGCAGGATCTTGAGGCAGTGTAAGTTTCCGAGGTTGGCTTCTCTCCGACCATCTGCATGAACAGAAACTAACCTGGACAGCACATTCACTGAAATCCATCAATGCTATTTTCTAGATTCTATTCTGGAGACACTGATGGCCTTGTTGATACTCTTGTAACTCATAATTTCTCCACATTGTTTTGAAATCATGAGGGAGGAAGAGGCCCGCTCCTTCACATTGCTTTATCTGCCTTTCCTTATTCTTAGTAATGAAAGCTACCATGCCAACCCTCTACTGAGTTTGGCCAAACAAGTCATTTTATTCTCTATTTCTCATCTATTTAAAACTTTGGATCTTGTACTTTTTTTAAAGCAAATAAATTTCCCCTCCCTCCCCCAAGGGGCAGGGAGCAAGAGTATAAATATTCTTGGCTGTATTTCAACTCTCCCAACACCTTCATTGCTCACACCCCCACCCACTTGGCCTCCCACCTCGAAGCAGGGGTTCATCAGTACATCTCAAATACCAGATGTGGACGTTAGGCCCCTGCCTTCTAGGTCACAGGCTGCATTGTTGACTCAAACACAGGTAAAAATACCTGGAAAACATCAAGGGTATGATTCTGTTGTTGATCTGAAACAGACTCCAGCAAAGTTTATTCAAGATAAGCAGAGAACTGCAGTTCTCTGCAACCAGGGTGAGTCACATGCAAGCCCCTGCTAGGGACCGAGAACTCTTTTAAAGAGGGGTAAAGCACGTTGGCAGGGCTTCCTAAACAAGGAGTCCATGGCTTGTCACTGGCTGTTGGGCTCTACGACAGTCAGAGGGCATGAGAGCTCCCCCTCCTGGTCTCTTAGCTCTAACTGAAGAGTCTGATTAATGATTTTCTACACTGTCACCACTGTCTACTAAAAATAAAACAAAAACAAGGAAAAAGAAAACTCAACTTCATGCTCCTTTTCACGTTGCAGTCTAGATTCCCAGCCACTCCAGAGGAGCCCATGCTATTCTCCCCCCGTATGGGCTTCCTCACACGGTAGGGACGCAGGCCCCGCACTCCTGCCCTTTGCTCTGCCATCAACTCACCATGCAGAGAGCCTGGTTGAAGGAGAAATATCACCCAACCACATTAACGAGCATCTGTCCAGCACTTTACAGTTTACAGAGTGCCCGTCACATTCAATCCTCACACCAATCCTGGGAGCAAAGCACTGTTAACTTCATTTTACAGAAGGAGGAAGGGAGGTTAAGGGAGGTTAAACGACTTGCCAAAGGTCACCCAGCTGGGGAGGCGTGGAGACCAGAAAAGAAGCCAAATGTTCTAGTTCCCAACCCCTTGCTTTCTCTATTACCCCTCCCAGCCTTCAAATCTAAAAGCAGTTATTCATTAAACCACCGCCGAGTAGCCTTAAACAGGAATCACTCACTTGGCAGGGTCCTGTCCCCTGTTGTCTTTGACCCCTACTGTCTGTGGCTCTGCCTCAGCCCAAAGTACACACAGACAAGCACCCAAAGGAGGACTAAATGCGGGATAAAATGACACTCATTTTCAAGATATGTCTCAGCAAATGAGTCGCTGTGTAGCTGGCTGCAAGCCCAGACCCTTTCAGTGAAACATCCTAAATAATTCAGACCCGTTGGTCTATAATATAAAGTGCAAATGTAGCTCGTTTTTTAGACCAGTTCTGAACATCAATAATAACAAACCAGAGATAATGTATTTTGTTTTCATGGAATTGGAACAAATTGAAGTATCTGTGCAAAAGCACACTGGATCAAGGGGCAGAGAGGAGAGGGGACAAGGTCTAATTTTTCACAAAGAGCAGATTTTCCAGAGAGGGACTATTTCTGAGAAAGGGACAGTAGCCCTTAGTCAATGGGACCTGGATACATGCTCCTGAGAGCGAGCATGACAGACATGCTACTGCTGTCCCTAGAGCAGGCAGGGATCCCCACACCAGATATTAGGGAGCTTTGCTCTAAAATATGACCGAGGAGTTCCCATTGTGGGGCAGTGGTTAACGAATCTGACTAGGAACCATGAGGTTGTAGGTTCGATCCCTGGCCTCGCTCAGTGGGTTAAGGATTCAGCATTGCCATGAGCTGTGACGTAGGCCGGCAGCTACAGTTCCGATTCGACCCCTAGCCTGGGAACCTCCATATGCCATGGGAGCAGCCCTAGAAAAGGCAGAAAGACAAAAAATAATAAATAAAATATGACCGATAATTAGAAAGTTCTCTTTAATCATCCCCTTTCTCTCACCCTTTTATTCTTCTGTCATCTTTATGGCTTACTCTTTTCTGATTCATCTATTAAGTCTTGCTCATCTAACTCCCAATTTTCTTCACGGCTCAGAGTACCTACCGACCTCTCTTCTGGTTCTATTCATCCCTTTCTTCTGAAGCTTCCCTAGAAGTGTGGATGGAGGCAGAGCTCCAAGAAACTAGACGTAGAGGTTCTCTTCTCACTCTGACCCTTCCCCTCATACCTACTCCTTCCCGCCTGTTGTCTCACCACTCGTGTCTTCAAAGGCCCTCTTCAAAGGTCTCTAAGTGTAGAAACTTCAGGAAAGGTAGGAAGGAAACAGAAAATCTATATATAAAGAAAGCACATTTTCCTTGCTAGTTCTTTGTATTCAGAGTTGTTTCTCACTTTACCTAGACCATTTGGAACCTAACTCACAGACAGTAGATTATCCTTCAGTAGTAAAGCAGCTTTTCTGTTGTTTTGAACCATTACTGCATACGATTCCTAAAAGTTAAATGATACTATGAGGAAGACGCATTTGCTCCATGCCAAGGCTGCCAGCTCGAGTGCAGTTACATGTGTCATCTAGCTCAGCGTGCTCTGCAAGACGCATGACAGAGTCACCTTGTATGATGTAGATGACCGATTTAGAAGCGACTCCGTCATCAGTCTCTAAGGAAGGACTGGACGTCCTTCTTGCCTCTGCTGACAGAGTGCATCTCCACACTCGGATGTTCTTGCCCCTC
The DNA here is from genome assembly GCF_054392235.1 of Sus scrofa. NCBI lineage: Eukaryota > Metazoa > Chordata > Mammalia > Artiodactyla > Suidae > Sus > Sus scrofa. The sequence goes on from NC_139401.1 coordinate 124,437,445, forward strand.
GTCTCTCCCCTTTGGTTGCATAAACTATGTACACGCCTTCCTCGGGCCAACTTCCTAGGACAGTGTTAGCCTAAGAAGCTTTATTTGAGTTGCTTTTAGAAACTTAGGAAGACAGGGGCATCCCATAAGCAGCTGGTTTCCAGATCAGCAGCTCTGCTCTGACCCTAAAAGTCTGGCTCCCCACGCCACGAGTCTGCGCAGGGAGGACCAGGCATTCTGAGCAATTTACCTGCTAATCCAACTTCTCCATCTCTCTCAAAGATGGAGATCAGTGCGAGCCCAATCCATGCTTAAACGGCGGCCTGTGCAAGGATGACATTAATTCCTACGAATGTTGGTGTCAAGTTGGATTTGAAGGAAAGAACTGTGAATTAGGTAAGTAGCTATCCTTGGATTATTCATGGTTCAAAAGCTTCCTCTGAAACCAGAGGAAACTGTAAAATGCAATGTTTAGGTACCATAATGTTCTCTTAAAAACATATACATTTTTATTGTTGTAAAGAACACTTAACATGAGATCTACACTCAAGAAATTCTGAAGTGTTCGATACAGTACTGCTAAGCAGGCGCTTTGCTGTACAGCAGATGTCTTGAACTTATTCATCTGGCATAACTGAAACTTGACACCTGCTCAACCGCAACGCCCCCATTTTCCCCTCCTCCCCCAGGCCCTGGCAAGCACAACTGTATTCTCTGCTTCTATGTGTTGGGACTATTTTAGACACCTCGTATACGTGGAATCATACAGGATTTGTCCTTCTGTGAACAGCTTATTTCATTTAGCATAATATCCTCCAGGCTCACCCTTGTTGTTGCATATGACAGGATTTCCCTCTTTTTAAGGGCTGAGTAATATTCCATTATATAAATCACACTTTTGAAGCTTATAAACACTCATTTTATGTGTAGCCATGGTTTCTAAGATGAGTGCAAGAAACTATACTGAGAGCAATAACATTTGGTAACTAGTATTAAGTGGTAATATGTTCCACTAGCATATTAATCCTCAATGTCAGTACATTATCCTCATTCTATGCAGATGAGAGATGCACAGCTCAAACAACCTAAAATCACAGAAGCAGTAAATGGTTGAGCCAGGACTTGAACTTCAGTTTGTCTGACCAAAACCCATGCTTCTAACTGCTATCCACAAAATGCAAAGAAAACTGATTCATAAAATGGTTTGAACTCCTGACTAAATTGCTATCAACAAAAGCAGTGGAAGTCAATTAAGTATAGAATTGGGGTATGAGAAGGCAAATTCTCCCATATAACAGGCACTTCTCAGAGTTCCCGTCCTGGCTCAGTGGTTAACGAATCTAAGAACCATGAGGTTGCAGGTTCGATTCCTGGCCTCGCTCAGTGGGTTAAGGATCCAGTGTTGCTGTGAACTGTGGTATAGGTTGTAGACACGGCTCGGATCCCGCGTTGCTATGGCTGTGGCGTAGGCCAGCAGCTGTAGCTCCGATTAGACCCCTAGCCTGGGAACCTCCACATGCCATGGGTGCAGCCCTAAAAAGATTAAAAAAAAAAAAATAGGCACTTCTCCACCCATACAAACCACTTCATGTGTTATATGTCTTGACAAAAATCAGAGCTCATTCTTGAATTTGACTATATTGATTACATTGAGAGAGTTAACATAGAAAATCTAGAGTCACTGTGCATCTTTTCTTCACATAGCCTAGAATACTTTTTTTTTTCCTGAGATTTTGGCAACGGAACAGTAAGCCCCAAAGTCCATTACCCACTTGTTGGTAATCCTGATGCAGGATTACGGGTATTGTGATTGTGAAAAGCACACAGTGCTAATGGTGGATCCTCTTTCTACTTTCAAACTCCAGAACAGAGAGACAGTCCTAGGGAAAGAATTTAACACCACAGGCTACGTAACTAAGGGCAAAGAGCAGAAAATTATCAGGACTCTATTAAGGCATTACGGCCATCCACCTGACACGCAGATGAAAAGAGCATAAAACAAACTGAAACACAGCAGCTGCACTTGTCCTATTGAGAAAGGAAAAAAGTCATGTCTAATGCTGCTCAGAAATCCTTTCAGTTCTAAAGAGAAATCCATTGATCATCATCTTTTGAGATCCAAAAGATAAAAAAGAATAAAAGATAGGAAAAAGAAAAGGTGGCAGGGCAAAAACATTTAAAAAGGAAGAACAAAGGAGATGCAGGTAGATAGACTGGTACCCCTGGCTTGGACCCCCGTTCCCTCAGGTCTCCCAGCGGGGGGACAAACTGATGCCTGGGTTACCTTTCCTACGGTGTGTTCATTGGTTCAACAACTCTGAAGTGTTACTTTCATCTGAAAGGTTGTAATTTCAAATTCAGATTTACCTCAATAAATCTGATCCTGCTATTATGGAAACCTACAGAAACCAATGGCGTATCAGGTTAAATAATATAACTATTGGAGCCGAGGGAATGAATGACTCAATTAGTCTCAGTTAAGAATGAAGAGCACACTGTAGCCAAGCACGAGTGAAAACAGCCTTTAGTAATAAATATGCCGAAGTGTTCTTAGTTTAAAAAGAAAGACACTTTAAAAAGAGGCACAGAGCCCTGAAGACTGTAGATATAAGCACAAAACTGCCATAACAGGTTTTGCGACGTGTGGGAGGCTACAGTCCACACAGCAGAAGTGCCAAGTCTTGTATCGGGCACTGTCTGGGGCCTCTCGGGTTCCCCATGTCCTGGCTTGGTCAGAGCTCTGTAGTCACACTGCAGCCACCACCACACCTGGCCTCTAAGGTGTCTTGACCTCCCCCCAGCGCATCGGATCAGAGTTTAGAAAAATCCTGCCAGCTCGCTTAGTTCAGAAACAAAGTGGGAATTCTCTCCAAAAGCTCTTTATCTCAGACCTAGAAGAAAGCAAAAGCATATTCCAACTCCCACTCAAGCTACTGCTTCAAACTGAACTGAGGGCTAATCGCCAAAGCTGCTGGACAGCGCAGTTTATGGGGCCTCCAGACCCCAAGCCTCCTGGCTCACCTGCTCCCCAGAAGGGAAGGCCATCTCCACTGCTAAGACCTTGTTTTCCTCCTCTCATTCATCAGGCTCCTTCCTCTCTGGGGGAGAGAGGTGCCAACATTCAGGGCCACTTTCTAGTTTGAACAATTAATTGGCTACTGTGCCCCTTGAGCCGGAATAAAGACCACTGTGTGTCCCCAGTTACACCTCACAGCTGAGTCCTTTTCTGAGAAATCAAAGTCTAATCAAACTTGGTCACTCCAGCCCCTTCTGAAGAGTGTAAGAGGCACTGCCCAATGGTGAGGCAGGTCGGAAAGAAAAACAATCACAAGCACATAAACACTTTTTCAGTTTGCTAACACACCACCAACACGATCAATTTACTGCATATTTCTGCAGAGTAAAAAAAAAAAAAAAGAAAAGAAAAAGAAAAAATCTTGAGTTTAGCCGAGTAACAGCATATTCTGTGATAAATGTGTTAAATGAAATATCTTTTGTCTGGGGTTTGGTCTTCAGTGAATATATCAGGCAAGATGAAGGCAGAGGAAAATCAGCAGAACACAGTAACTTTGACAGTAGGCGTGAGGGGAATAGAGATAGTTGTGGTGCCGCGGAGGGAGAAGAAGAGACGCTTTGAGTTGCTCTCCTGCAGACACGCCAGGCACCCAGATCAGCCTCAGGACCACGGAGAACCCGCCCCCAACACAGTGCCTGCCGTCTAAGTGCTAAGAGATGGCTGATGGATGAGGTCGCAGTGCCTGTCCCTGAGCTCCTGACCCACACCCCTCTCCACTGGAATTCCTTGTACTGTTATTCTATTTCCAGACCCTCAGGTCCCTTATCTGAGGTCAAAAGACTGCTGATCGGACAGCAGTATTTCTCAGAACAGCAGCGGCGGCAGCACTCCTGGGTCATAAAGAGCAATGAAGAAAATGATGGAGAGGTCTAGTTACTTATCCAAGGGCACAGCATCAGAACCGGAAAAACCACTCCGACTTTACCCATGGCCGTTGTGCGTGGCCTGGACCAAACCGGTCCACACCCACCGCCCACCTCTGTGAACTTATCTCCATCTCATATTGACTGAACACTTTCTACCCGCGGTATCTGATTTGGCTGAACACTCCAGTATTGCTCTGGGGCAACAAAATGATTGCTCGTAACATGAGAAGAGCCAGGGATGTTAGTGAGCTCACCGTCAGTGAGGAGAAAGGTCTTTAAAAAAATAACTAATTAATTAAAAGGACCAAGTGCTATCTTCCTGGATCATGCGCTCAGTGGATTACTGATAGCAAAGGTTAGGGCTCAGGCTGGTTCCTCTGTCTACCTAGCAACAGCTGACTTGTGTCCCCTTATTCCCTGAAATATCAGTAAAGAACATGAGCTAATCATGACATTAGCCTGTTACCCCAGTAATTAGAAGATTTCCATCTGTCACTCAAAAAGCCACAAAATACTCTAAACTACACAGTCACTTTGCTAGCCTGGAATCCCCCAGAAAGAGAGTCTGTGACACATGCTAATTAGGGTTGCAATTCCAGGCAGCAAGAGTGAGGGACAGGGGAGTGAGGCAGTGAGGAAAGGAGGACCAAGAGTGGGATGAGTCATCTCTCATCTGCAACTGATGGTTCCATCTCCGGGGACAATTTTCCAAGAAGCCACATGAGCTGGCCTCAGGACAGTCCGTCTCGACAGGGAGAAGAGGTGAAAGAATGTATCCATCAGCATCTGTCTCCCAGTGGTCAGACGGTCAGCCTATGGGGCACCAGGAGCAGTCACGTGGCATCCGATGCCTCAGCATCAACCGGAAACACCAAGCTAAGGGGGAGGGGCACTTTGCGCAGACAGGAGCCAAGGCAAGTCCGGGCTGCACCTGCACGAGGCCAGCGGAAGTCCACGCAGAGCTAGTCACTATGGTGCTGGCGAAAGACTCTCCCTGTTCTAACTGCACTGACAAGCGAGCATTTCTCTTCAAAGCTGTACTATTGTTGAGCCTAAGGTTAGGGGGAAGGTGCCCCCCATTCACTGTGTTCTCCGAGCTGCTCTGGAGACAGAAACAGGCCCAAGGGCAGCGCCTGTTTCTCTTAACTCAGCAGGTCTCAGCTAGCAAGCCCTGAACCCTGCTACATCCTGCTGCTGAGACTGCATTGGAGAAACAAAGGGAAAGCAGAGGAATCAGAAAACAGAAAACGAGATGGCAGGAACAAGCCAAATATGTCAGGAATCACGATGAATGTGAATTGGGGTTAATGACCATTTTCAGTCTGGAGTTAAAAATCTCATTGTATGCTGCAGATAAAGGAGATACCTAAAATAAAACTATACCAGGAGGCTAAAATAAAGGGATGGATGCAAAAACATTTTCCAGGTAAATGCTAACAAAAAGAAACTGACCAAGCAATCTTAATAGCAGATAAAATAGAATCCTGACAAAAAGCATTATAAGAGACGAAGGAAAGATACTTTATATTACTATGGGAGATTGTACAGGAAAGTAAAGAAAATATGAGCCACTATGATGCTTTTCATTGTCAACACGTAGTGTCTTTGGCATTTGGCTCCCTTAAAGGACCCTATTTCATTCTCTTGTGTTGACACATACCCACCTCAGCCAGCTTCAAGTTCACTTTGAAAAACCCGATTATATTAAAACTAGGAACTTCTATTCAGCAAAATACACTACGTAGGGTGAAAAGGTTAAGTCACAGATTGGGAGACAGTATCTGCACTACATATATCCAGTAGCTGGAACTCTCAGACACTGATGGGCGGAATCTAAATTTGTACAATTATCTTAGAAATTGGCAGTATCTACCAAACCTGAACACATGGTCCAATCACTGCACTCCTGAGTATATAATCCAGTAAATATACATGCATGTGCTACCAAAAGATGTGTCCAAAAATATGCGTTACAACATTATACAGAAGAGGCAAAAACTGGAACCTCAACTCAAATATTCATCCACAGGAAGATGGATGAATAAAGGTAGGACTATTTATGCCGTGGAGTATATTCCGTGGCATGCAGATGAACTGTGGCTTTACAGAACAATAGCGATGAAGCTCACAAACAAAACGTTAAATGAAAGAGAAGGGTGCATACCTCGAGCTTCTTTTTTTTTTTTTGGCCATGCCCATGGCATGCAGAAGTTCCCAGGTCAGGGATCAAACCTACACCACAGCAGTAGCCACAGCCACAGTAGTGACAACGCCAGAGCTCTAACCCGCTGCACCACCAGGGAACTCCGGGGGCTTCTCCTTATATAAAACTAATACCCGGAGTTCCCGTCGTGGCGCAGTGGTTAACGAATCCGACTAGGAACCATGAGGTTGCGGGGTCGGTCCCTGCCCTTGCTCAGTGGGTTAACGATCCGGCGTTGCCGTGAGCTGTGGTGTAGGTTGCAGACGCGGCTCGGATCCCGCGTTGCTGTGGCTCTGGCGTAGGCCGGTGGCTACAGCTCCGATTCAACCCCTAGCCTGGGAACCTCCATATGCCGCGGGAGCGGCCCAAGAAATAGCAACAACAGCAACAACAACAACAACAGACAAAAAGACAAAAGACAAAAAAAAAAAAAAAACTAATACCCTGTTAGAAGTCGGACTGATGGTAACTTTGGGAAGAAGGAAGGAGGCATCAGGAGAACTTCTGCGGTGTTGATAACATCCCATGTATTGACCTGTTTAGTCAAGGGCAGTAACCTTCGGAAAACTCATACTAAAGTTAGGGATGCTTTTCTGAAGGTATTTATACTTTAATAAACAGCTTTTTTCATTGCCATCCATGATTTGGTGAAAGTAGCATATCTGCACCTTCTGTTTTATGCCAAATCACATATATTGCTGCCATCATTTTTACATCTAAGAATTTTATCTTTTTTTTCTACTCTTAGCTCAAGGCTCCCAAACTTCTCTCCATGAACGCTCCAGCTTATATATGACCCATACATGAGTCAGTAGTTTCATGTATTTTTTAGAAATGTGTGTTAAATGATGCTATTATTGTTGATTTTGCTTTCCTTCAGATGCAACATGCAACATTAAGAATGGCAGATGCAAGCAGTTTTGTAAAACAGGCGCTGATAGCAAGGTGCTTTGTTCCTGTACCACTGGATACCGACTTGCACCAGACCAGAAGTCCTGCGAACCAGCAGGTCAAAATCTAAATCTGCCTTTTTTTTTTTTGTTTCCTCCCTTACAGTTCAACAGCTATGTTCTCCACATCCATGCCAGAACTTTTAGCATTCTAACTAGCCGACATAATTTTAATCCCTCCTTGTTTCTTCTTCCTTTTGAAATCACAGAAAAGACTAGCAGCTTGGAGAAGTTAATTTTCTAAATTGCACCATCATTTTAAATAGAAATTCTGTAATTGTCTTCAGTCTGAATTCTTTTCTGTGTCCAATTTTTTCCTCTGACCTTTATAGCAAGAAGCAACTGATTTGTGTGATTTCTGTATACATATGTGTAGTTCATCAAGTCCAATTTATGCAGTAGTCCTGTAACATAAAAAACACATACGTGATTGACTGATAGGCTTCTAGTTATGGATGGTGAATTTTAGGCAGGATCTGCCGAGTATGACCGGTTTACTCTGAGAAAGTTATTTCCTACCCTTGGATCTTGGGCTAAGTTTACACACTTGGCATTAGAATAGTTCCAACAACCATCTGTTTGAAGTTGTGTCAGGCTGATCGGCACAGTCAATCTATACAGCCGTGAACAAAGCAACGCTTCCCAGTCATGTCAACCACGCCACCATGTTGACAGCTGACTGGTGGGTTCAGAGATCTCCACTCCACACTCATATTGCTCTTCTCTGAAAATGAAAGCAGCAGAACCTTGGATTTTTTTTAAAAAGTAGGCTCCGGAGAATCAATTATATTTGATAAATGAGGGGCCCTTTTGGAATGAACTAGCTATAATTTCTTTTGCATTTCCAAAGCCTCATGTCTTATTAAATTGGTACATTAAATCACACACAATTCCTCTGTAACTGGGTTTGATACCTATCTCAGCTATGCACCCAGCAGAGGAAAGTAAAAGACGGACCAGAAGCCAAGAGTACACACGCCGCCCTCAAATGAAGAGTCTCTAATGCTTCCAGGGCCTGCCTGCCTCCTGTCCTTCTACCTGGTTCTTCACATATGCTGCTTCAAACTAGCCAACCTTGAGAGGAGTGTGTGTGTGTATCTTCTAACCTCTGAAACCTAACTTCCAGTGTAGACAGACAGCAGAGTAGCTAAACCCTTATAAGCCCCTCTCTGGTATAAGAGAGGGAACACAAGAAGTGAGAACCACCTCCAACTTTTTTTTTTTTTTTTTTTTTGTCTTTTTGCTATTTCTTTGGGCCACTCCCTCGGCATATGGAGGTTCCCAGGCTAGGGGTCGAATCGGAGCTGTAGCCACCGGCCAACGCCAGAGCCACAGCAACGCAGGATCCGAGCCGTGTCTGCAACCTACACCACAGCTCACGGCAACGCCGGATCGTCAACCCACTGAGCAAGGGCAGGGACCGAACCCGCAACCTCATGGTTCCTAGTCGGATTCGTTAACCACTGCGCCACGACGGGAACTCCTAACTATTAAGTGTTATATTTGAATGTAGACTTAGCTTTAGCAGAATAAACAGGCCAAACCTAAAATAAGATTTTCTGCCTTTCGATAGTAATGGTCCCTTTTCTCTAGCCATTGTGGACGATTTGTATTTATTACAGAAGTATTCTGAACTAATTTCCTGTTTTCCCAACCACATGCTGTCTTCATGATCCTCTGCCACAGCTGGTTGCTATAGAAATGTCTGTTACAAGGAATGCAGATGGAAGGAAAGTGAGAAGTGAAAACGAAATGCGAGGTGCCTTTGCTTGACCACAAACTTCCCTTCTGGTGGTCCCCAGTCTATCGGTAGATGCCTCCTTTTCTTTAGGAAGTAAACCAACTCAAGGTAAAAGGTGGCTGGTGCCCAGGTAGATGTGGCTATAATAATCAGATTCGTAATTTATTTGGTGGAGACTCAACAGCCAGGAATTAAATCTCAATGACCTCTCCCCCAGTGGATACCTCAAGCCACCTTGGAACCTAGAAGGCATTCTAGCCTGCAAAAGAAATCCTAGTAACAATAGGTCCCACTTACCTCATTCTAAAGTCAAAGCTACATGGCACCAATCAGCAGACTTCCATTCAGGGACAGTACTTGGGAGTAAAACTTCTTAGTAAAGAAACTAAACAAAGTCATAAGACTTCATAAAAGTCTTTAAAAATTTGATTCTGGGACACCTATTCTATTTCCGTAAAGATGATGGATTCCTGAGCCAAATGTCCTTTTCATGAAGGGTTTGAAAACTTTCCATGAAAATAACACAATTAACCTTTTAGTTGGAGACTATATTTATTGATCCAATTTTTAAAAATATTGATGGGCCTGCTTCGTAGAGGTGACAAGGATGGGCCTCATTTGCGATGTGTGTAATTCATGTTCTGCTTGCAAATGAGAAATAGCAGGATACTAATTTTTTTCCCTCATTTTTCTAGTGCCATTTCCATGCGGAAGAGTTTCTGTCTCACACAGTCCTACGACGCTCACCCGTGCTGAGATTATTTTTTCCAACATGGACTATGAAAATTCTACTGAAGTTGAACCAATTTTGGATAGCCTCACTGAAAGCAACCAATCATCTGACGACTTTATTCGAATTGTTGGTGGAGAAAACGCCAAACCAGGTCAATTCCCTTGGCAGGTACTCTATACTGATGGTGCATCACAACTGGAGCCTGGCGGGCAAGGGACAGGCCAGGAGGGAGGCTGAGGCTAGGAGGCCAAGCAGGCCCATTGGGACGAGGGGAGTGTTTCGGCATGTTTCAGCACTAAGCAGTAGGAAGGAGCCCCCACAGGTGAGGAGCTGGTGAGAGAGAAGGCCGGGGGCAGCTACTATACAAAGCCAAGGAGAGTTTGGTACCAAGGAAAACGCAGCAGGATTTCAGACTAGCAGTAGCAAGGTCTGGAAGGGAGGTCACCAGTACTGGGATTCTGGTCCTACTTTGGCTTCCAGTCCCTGGGAGAACTGGTGAGAGCCAGTCTCTTGGTCCAAAGAAACTGGATTATTTTGGAAGGATTTAAAAGGACTCAGGAAGGATTAAGGCAAGAACTGGGTTACTGGAACCAGGGCATATGGTCCAAGGCTGTAGTTCTCAAAAGTGTGGCAGCATCGGAATCACCTGGGAACGTGTGAGGACGGTCAGTTTTCCTGCTACACCCCAGACCTACTGAATCTCAGTCTCTGGGGGTGGGGCCTAGCAGTCTGGGCGCTACCACCAAGCCCTTTGGGCGATTCTTATGCACGCTGCAATTTGAAACCCCCTGGTCTAAAGGAAACAAACTTGTTACAGAAGCTAGGGTCCAACACCCCAAAGAGTGGAGTCACAGTACCTAGTCCCACATTTCACCAGGTGTGATTTGCAGACAACCCACAGGAGAATCACCTGCGCACATTTTTGAGGCAACAACCAAGAGCTAGATTTGTAGCAAAACCTCAACAACCAAGAGCTAGATTTGTAGCAAAACCTGGTGGTAACTGAGCCTATAGCTAAAGCTTAAATGATTCCATTAGAGAGAATTAGGCCTCAGAGGCAAGAAGCCAGGCCGGTCCTTATATAAAATTGTGCCGGCCAATAAGGCAATTAGGAGCCAGATGTAGCTATTTAAATTTAAATTAATGATCATTATATACAATTAAAAGTTCATGTCCTAACACCTGCCTCATTTCAAGTGCACAGCAGCCACACGTGGCTCGTGGCTATTGTATCGGCCAGAACCTTTCCATCACTGCAGAAAGTTCTATTGGACAGCACTTATAACAGTCTAACATAAAACTCCCAAGTGGCCACAATCATATGATTCTGTAGGAATTTCAAGGATATTTCACCCCAAATTATTTTCCCTACTGAGGTTTGAACTTTTGCCATCAGAGACCAATAGCTTTAAAGACCTTTCAATCATCAAACAGATTAACAGTTTAAGCCAGGATCAGGTAAATGTCCCCAGATTTACCACCACTGAAATTTTTTTAGACTAGCTATGTGTCCAACCAGGATTCTTCAGAATGCCTGCTCTTTTCTAATATAACGGGTGTGAGCTATTGAACATAATATAGGAGGTAGCTATTGGCACAGAGATTGTGGCAAATGGTTCCGAAGGGTGGCAGACCATACAACCAGGACTTTTTATTTTCCTTTGCTTTTAACAGTATTTGTTGGACTTGCTCTTAGAGCCAATAAAATACACTGTGTGTTCCTTTGCACCGACTGTCCCCTACTTAGCATCCTACCGGCGTTGCTTTCCTCACCCACCATGACCCCTTCCTTCACTCCTTTTCCTTGACCTTTTGCTGAACAACCCATCGTGGGGCCAGGCACTCTAATCATGCTTTAACTCTAACATCCATGTACCTAATTCTCTTGAATTTTACTATTTGCACTCTTGTGCATTTTATTTTCATTATGTGCCCAACTTCCATGGATAAGGTGGTTAGAACAAAAGATCTTACTTTAAAAGTATCTTGCTTGGGCTTGTGGAACATAAAGCAGTGCCTACAGTGAAGAATCTAGGAACCCAGGGCATCTTATGAGCTAAGATGACTCCCTTTAAAAAAAAAAAAAAAAGAAAGAAAGAAAGAAAACAGGTTTTTAAAAAAAAAAAAAAAAATCCTAGGATGCATGCATTTGGGGCTTAGCATTGGGCCCTTGTCAACTCTCAGAAATGAAATGGCAAATACATTCAAATGAAAGCTAAATAGAAAAAAGAAAAAGAAGGGGGTTTTATAAAGTCTCAATTCAGCCAGATGCTTGCCAATGCTTTAACAATGCAAGTCATTCCTAATAGAAATTTTAGTAAGTCTAGGAAGTTTTGTTTTTTGGGGGATTTGTTTGTTTGCGATGCACAAGGCATGCAGAAGTTTCTGGGCCAGGGATGGAACCCATACCATAGCAGCAACCACACCACAAGCCTTAACCCACTCCACCACAAGAGAACTCCAAGCTATTGTTTCCTTTAAGCAGAAGAAACCATCAGATGAGGTTAGAGTTGTACTATGAGGAAGCTATAAACGATGCCCATCTTCTCGAATCTTGTTATGTCCTCCTCTCTGCACGCTTACAGTTGTCTCTTGCCCTGTTGTCTCTTTCCTATCAAGCTTAGATAAGATCCTTTGGAATGTTCAAGGTCACTCACCCACACATGTGCACTCATCCACACAGACTCAGATTCCTGACTACAGACATACCAAGCGGTAGGTTTTGGTCTCTTCCAAAGGCGAAGAGCTGTGCTACTTTGCCGGATACCGGAGCGAGACCCTGGGCCCTTTCACACCGATTCCTTCCTCACCAGAGAACGGTCTCTCCACACCCACCTCCATCCGATTGCTCACACAAGATTACTGGGTTTCAAAAACAGGAGGTACACTGAGCGTATAAAACTCACTTTTAGACAAAGACAGAAACAGGAAATGAAACCAACCAGAATCTCTCCCCATTTGTGGCTGAGGCGGCTGGACCACAGCGCAGTTCATCTGCAGGGCGGAAAACCTTGGTGTGATTGCAGACCAAACTGCAACGCACCTGCTGCAGCCAAGGCTTCGCGGCAAAACAAGCAACAGCTGCGGCTTCCAGGGCCAAACTAGATGTGTGGCTCTGCCGTATGAAATACATTTAGCAGAGCCACCTAGAAAAGAGCGATTTCAAGTGCCAATGCATCCGTAATAGGGGTGGGGGGTGGGGGCAATAATAAGGCAACCACTTGGGTGAAGAAACCCCATGAGGAAGAACAGAGGGGAGTTCACTTTGCTCTGGAGCAACCAACAGTTTGAGCGCACTGTGAAGGCCCAGTCTGTTATAGAAAAGGTTTAGGTGAGCTGTCTGCGGGAGCTAAGGGGGCACAAGAGAAAGGGACGATGACTTTTCTTTGGGGGGGGGGGGCTGCAGGTGAAAGTTCCAGGTGGGCAGGTCGATGCTGGCCCAGGCTTAAGAAAGCCCTTTGCGGCCTCCTGGGTGGGCTACGCGGGCTGGGTGGCCTTGGGGTGGGAGTGGGGCATGTCTGTGGGATTGTCGACTCGAAGAGTCACTGCCCTGCCCTATCACCGGGACCCCAGCGGGGGGACGAGCCCACCCCGAGAGCGTCAAGGGCTCAGGTGGGGGATGCGACAGGGCAGGCTGGGGGGCCCGCTGCGACCCTGTGCAGCGCTGAGCCCCTAAGCTGCAAGGTCCACCTTCCCCGCAGCCGGGCCGCGGCTGCGTTGTCTTACCTTCTTCCAGGGGTTTCCCGCTTCTCCTCTGCTTGCGAGCTGGAGGCAAAGCCGCCGCAGCCGCGCCGAGTTAGCCACAGGCGCTTCCCAGAAGCCCTTGCGGTTCCGGCCGCCCTTCCCCCGCCCCCAGGCCAAAGGCGCAGGCGGGCTTGCCTGACCTCTGACCTCCAACCTCCAACCTCCAACCTCCAACCCCGCATCCCAGGGACAGAGGCCTGCGAGAGGAGCAGAGGGAGGCGGGGAGCCAGAAGCCCAGCGGTGGGCTCAGCGTCCCTGGAGGACGCGGGGAGAGGAAGCCGGGACTCGGCAGGGCCCCTCAGGAGGGGAGAGAGGAAGCCAGAGGCTTAACAGAAAGGCTATTTCCTGAGTCACTGTGTCCCTAGCGGGAGTGGGAAACTGAAACGGAACTCGAATTTCATACGGCTACAGAGGGCAGCAATGAAAAATTTGAATATTGGAGACAAAAGGGAAATCGCAATGCCTACACCATGCGAGCACCTTCATCAACAGCTTATAAATGAGAGACTTGTGGACGCAGCACCACGTTCCGACTTTCTAAAGCCTTTAATTGGGTCCCACGCACTTAACTCTGCCCCCCCACAACTCTGAGCATGCGCAAACCTGCCAAGCGCTCTGGTCACCTCTTCTCCTTTGGGTTAGGGTCTGTCTGGTCCTGTATGTGAAGGACCTAGTATTTATTATTTTATCATGGGCCTCAAGCTCTGAATTAACCATATTTATTGTACCTTTAATAAGTGGAAGATCATGAATACAATGGAAACCAAGTGGTTAAGCTTTCCTGAATCCTTTGTATCAGGTTATGTCATATGCAATTGCCAATATTTAACCATTTTAACCAACAAAACATGTCTTGAGAAGCAGTCTGTCTATTCCTTATTCTATTCTTGGCCTAAACAATCTTTAAAATGTCTTAACATTTTCCCCAGTCTTGGGTTTCCTCAGCTTTGGCCTCAAGCTATCCTTAAAGTAGCTGAGCGCTTGACCTACACAGCTACCTACCCAACCCTTTCCTTTTGATTAGACACCCCCCCCCACCATGGCAGATGGCTTGCAAAGTTACCATCTCTGGGAAACATAACTTCCTCTTTCTTTTGGGCGGTGGGTCAGGAGGAAGATGTTGCATGAAGGTCCTAAGACTACAGAAGTATCTTCACCTGAAACAGATAGCCTTCTGTTTTTCTAAGCTCAGATGGTAAAGCTCCAGTTAGCAGAAATGAAAACATGACATGTGCAATCTCACCTGGCCCCACAAAACTATTTTCCACAGACTATTTAGACAATCACTCCCTAGGATGGTATGATGAAATCTATTTCAATGACTAGTCTAGTTAACCATCAAAAAGTAAGGGGGAGTTCCCTGGTGGGTCTAGTGGTTAGGTTTTGGTGCTTTCACCCCTGTAGCCTGGGTCAACCCCTGGTCTGGGAACTGAGATCCCACTTCAAGCTGCTGCAGCCAAAAAAAAAGGAAGAAAAAGAATATCCCCTCTGTGCCCAGAAAAATGAAGTAGGGCCAAGGGCTGAATGAATCACACCTGCGGGCATAACAAGCCGTACATCATGTAGAAGTCGTTTTGCTCTTTGTATGAAAGAGAAGAAGGATGCAAAGAAAAAATGTGCTTGTAAAGCTGGCAGTGACTAGGTAGAGAGAGTAAGAGTTTGCTGAAATCACTGGGAAAGGCCAGGTTCCAGTTAAAAGGTTAAGAAGGGAACAACCGGGCAGCAGCTATTACTCTGGGCTGGCATTGTCAGCGAAGAACATCAGGACAGATATGTGAATGTGTACTTTGCAGACGTGTGTGGGTGTGTATGTGTGTGTGTCTGAAAGAGAAAACAGGCTTCTGTTAGGATATGACAAACATGAAATGGCTTGATCAGAACTCAGACAACTTGCTCAGAACGTTTGCTTTCCCATTTCCCCCATCATTCTCCAAAGTGATGTTGTATAAGAACTTGTCCTTGGCCAGGCAGACAGCTCATTCCCAAAGAGCTAATATGTAGATAGCTGTAATCCTGAAGTAGCCAAGCCAGCATCCCCAAACCAAGTTGCTTGTAATATCTTTTAGGGCTTTTTCTTGGCAAAGATGTTTGCTAAAATTTCTAATAGCAGCCAGGAATTGGCAAAACAAAAAACAAACAAAACAAACACTCTTCGGGCTTAAAAGAACACAACTGTATTTCTCAGAAATCCACCAGACCAGCATAGAAGCTCCAGGCAGCAAGTCTTTGGCAGGAGTCAAGACAGCTACATCACAGTCTATGTGCCCCGGGGCTTGGCTATCATTCAGTCTGGCCTAACTAGCCCATTAAGCTGAGAGATGTCCAATTCACCTCTAATATAGAGGAGAAACATCATTATATCACTGCTTGCAGAGTCTTAACTCCAGTTACTCGAGCAGATGTATTCAGTTGTAATCATTAGGCCCAGGATATAGAACAGTGTCGCCCAAATTTGCTTGGTGATGAAAATCACCTGAGGTCTGGGCCAGCTTCGTGAGCTGGTAACCAGTACACTTGCCCAGGGCCCTGCATTTGTAGTTCAGTGCTTGGCATGTGTGTTTGGTAACCCATGTTCAATAAGACAATGGAGCACACATGCGCTGGGGACCTGGAAGCTCAAGTCCCAGCAGTCTCAGCTCTCAGCACCACTGGGGAATGGATTCTTGACCTCCCTCTCCCCTGTCCCCTGGTGCCGTGGCTAGCTCTGCCTCCCCCTTTCCACTGCCACCCCCAATGCTTGGCGTATGGCCCCTCCTCATCCCCTACAGCTATGACTGGCAAAGGCGCAGGGAGGGTTGAGGTTGGGTACACAGACTGTAGGCCATTTGAGGAGGGGGCATGGCCACGTGACATCTCGGGGCCAGAAATGCGTGAATGGCAGAGGCAAAACCTCTTGCCCACCTTCGTTCCAGGAACTGAGCACATCCTGGCATGGAAGTTTCTGTCCCCTAGGAATCACCCCTTAGCTGTTGACTGCTGCAGTGGGCCAGTGGGAAAGGAAGATTGACTTACCCATCCCCCTGCCGGGGCAGAGGGTATCAGTACAGTGGCTGGCGGGAGAAGGGACCTGGCAGCTGAGGGTGCATTGGTGCTTGCGTCCTACACTGCAGGGTGCAGCCCCTGGGCACCTGTGAGTGTCTGCATTCTGCCAACCAATATCCCCCACACCGGAGGGAGCACAACTTTAAATAGTAAATTTAAAACATCATGACAGATTGCAAGAGACCACAGAAGAAACAAAAACGTTTTGTATTTTAGTATCTTCCACGACACTTTTCCCTGGCCTTTGACCAAGGGGCCCTGCATTTTCATTTTGCAAGAAGCCCTGCAAATTATGTAGCCAGCTTTGCCTGCAGTGAGCACTTTTAAGACATAAAGGTCACCAAGCCTTGGAAATTCTGAACTAGCATTTCTCAAGTGTAATTATGCATTAGGATATTCCAGAAATCATGTTCTCTCATCCCCACCCACCGAATATTCCAATTAAGTCTGAGCTGCATTTTGCAAGCATCCCTGATGAGTTTACTGCAACGGGTCGACCAATCACACTTGGAGAAATACTGGGTACTTAGGAGCCTAGATTCTGAAGTCAGGCAGACGAGGCTTTGTGTCCCAGCCTCACACTAACTAAGCTTAACTAACTGCATATCTAAACCTCAGTTTGCTCATCTGTAAGTACAATGTACTATCAGTCCACAAAGTGAGTATTAAATGTACATAAAACACTTAGCACAATGATAGCAACCAAAAAAAAAAAAAAAACTCCAAAAAAATTAAGATTGTCAAGTCTGGGTGGTGGGTACGCTGCTGTTTATTATATTATTATATGAGTTGTCCTATATTTTTACTTTTCAAACTAAAAAGCAACCGCTCGAATAAGAGGGAAAGCTGCAGTATGGAAAAGTGGGGCAGAGGCTCGCCGCGAGTCAGCCCTCTACGTCTCCAGGTAGGAGGCAAGTGCTTTAGTGTCTAGGACCTCAGACAGCGTCCAGTAAATTGAATTCTGGACAAAAAGAAGCTTCACCAGGACATGCCCCCAGGGACCTTCTCAGACTCTGCACGTGAAAGGACTGACCACTCCCTTTCCCTCGTTTATTGTGAATGGGTTTATGCCTGGGGCTGTGTGTGCTTTAGTCAAAGGGCAGCAGTTCACAAGGGCCAGTCAGTGCCCACAAAGGGTTTACCGAATGTTGAGTGTGCCCTCTAGTGTTCGCACGTCTCAGCATTCTTCCTGAAGAGGTGGATCAAGGCCCTGGCAGACAGGAAGTGAAATTCTCCAACTTGATCTAGACATTGAGGTGGTGAAAATCTTCAGAGGAGAAAATGGATGGGCCTCTAATCTAATCATGCCCTGGCTCAAAGCAGCACCCCCAAACCCTTCCTCCACTTTGCCCGCAAATCTAGCATAGCTAAGGAGAGCTTTTAGAACAGAGGCAAATTACAGATCGGAGAGGGGGGTGTGAATATGGTGGAGGAGGTGGGCAGGAAGGAGTGTGGGGGGCCTGCTGTCGCTCACTGCCTGGACGGCCAGAAGTACAGCCCTTATGGAAGCCATAGGTCTCATTTCATATTGTGGTTTGGAAAGGGCTTGAAAAGTCCCCCAGGAGAAAGCAGTCTTTTTTTTTTTTTTTTTTTTTTTTTTTTTTTTTAATAACCTGTAGCAAGGAGATTTCCTCAGACAGGGACAGGAGACTCAGTAATAGCCATTGATCGCCAGGAGTCAGGTCCACGTGTTTGTGAGTGTACCTGTCGAATCCCCATGAAGCAATTCGTGCTATCCCAGAATCTGACTCACCTGGAAAAGGAACCCAAGGCCCCAAACCATCAAAAGAAGCCATTTCCTCCTTTGCCTTATCTCGAACTCCCCCTGGCTCTCCCCACTCCTTCGCTTCAAGACAGCTACAGAAATGGCTTTTTTGATTGTGCTCCAGAAACACTAATTCATCTTCAAAGCTGACACTTTCCAGAAACACTCCACTTGTGCCAGCACCTAGAAGCCAGTTTTTTTCTGCCCACTCCTATAAACAGCACGCATATTTATTTTGTTCTGGATCAAATATATTACGTAGTAGGATTCATAATTTTGTTTCCACAGGTCCTTCTGAATGGTAAAATTGATGCATTCTGTGGCGGTTCCATCATTAATGAAAAGTGGGTTGTAACGGCAGCCCACTGCATCGAACCTGGTGTTAAAATTACTGTCGTTGCAGGTAAATAGACAAAGAATGATAATCATCTGTAACTTCCCTAGGTCTTTACATGACTGCCATAGTATATTTAACTAAGCAAGATGAACTAGGAGTTGCCATCGTGGCCCAGTGGTAAATAAACCCGCTAGTATCCATGAGGACGTAGGTTCGATCTCTGGCCTTGCTCAGTGGGTTAAGGATCTGGTGTCACAGTGGCTGTGGCATAGACCAGTAGCCGCAGCTCCAATTAAACCCCGGGCCTTGAAAGTCCCAAATGCCGTGGGTGTGGCCCTAAAAAGATTTTAAAAAAAGAAGCTGAACTAGTGGTAGAGGGACCCATCCTCCCAAAATCCAACTTGTTCCATCCTCCAAACCCCCCCGGCCTTTTGGCGTACCTTCATTAGCACTCATCTCGCTGCGATACAGTTATCTACTGGTGGGTCCATTTCCCCACCAGACAGAGCCTTCCTCCAAGCTATGTCATATCACTGATCTTTGTATCTTGGCACCTGTAACCTGCCATTTCTCAACACTTGAGTGAATGACCAAATGAATGTATTATCTGTGCTCAGCAAAAGGGGGGAGCTCAAAATACTTGATATTGGGAACGTCTAGGATAACTCGTAACAAGTGGATGCATTATCACCTGTGAACAAGGTAAGACTTGTAAGCATGGCTGAATAGAACCATCTAACTGATGGTCCTGAATGGCTTTTTGGTCTGAAAAGTATGAGCTGGCCCTCGTTACGTTTTACCAAAATCTGGAGTTCCCATCGTGGCGCAGTGGTTAACGAATCGGACGAGGAACCATGAGGTTGCGGGTTCGATCTCTGGCCTTGTTCAGTGGGTTAAGGATCCGGCATTGCCGTGAGCTGGGGTGTAGGTTGCAGATGCGGCTCGGATCCAGTGTTTCTGTGGCTCTGGTGTAGACCGGAGGCTACAGCTCTGATTAGACCCCTAGCCTGGGAACCTCCATATACCACGGGAGCGGCCCTAGAAAAGGCAAAAAGACCAAAAAAAAAAAATCATAACAATATACAAATACTATCTAAGAATGCTATCTTTGACACTTGGCTGCCAGTCAATTCGGGGCTGCTGAGTGGACACCTGGAGAATCTGTTTCTTTACGTGAAAGACAAATTTCTTTTCAACGGGTGAACATAAGCTGCCAGCTAAGTAAAATGATGCTAGACGGACACGGGGAAAACTCGTTGCTTTCTTTTCAATAGGTGAGTATAACACCGAGGAGACAGAACCTACAGAGCAAAGGCGAAATGTGATCCGTGCCATTCCCCACCACAGCTACAATGCCACCGTGAATAAGTACAGCCATGACATTGCCCTCCTGGAACTGGATGAACCCTTGACGCTGAACAGCTACGTAACCCCTATTTGCATTGCCGACAAGGAGTACACCAACATCTTCCTCAAATTTGGATCTGGCTATGTGAGTGGCTGGGGGAGAGTCTTCAACAGAGGGCGGTCGGCTACGATTCTTCAGTACCTGAAGGTTCCACTCGTGGACCGAGCTACCTGCCTCCGGTCCACGAAGTTCACCATCTATAGTAACATGTTCTGTGCCGGCTTCCATGAGGGAGGTAAAGATTCCTGCCAAGGAGATAGCGGGGGCCCCCATGTTACCGAGGTGGAAGGTACCAGTTTCTTAACTGGAATTATTAGCTGGGGTGAAGAGTGTGCAGTGAAGGGAAAATATGGAATATATACCAAGGTATCCCGGTATGTCAACTGGATTAAGGAAAAAACAAAGCTCACTTAAAGAAAAATGTATTTCCAAGGTTGACAGATTTGGGATTGAAAATGGACAGGGTCCTTTACTAACTAATCGCTTTCCTATCTCTTTAAATGTCAATATATACATTCTATGACTACTGCTTTTTCTCTTTACTGGGAGAAGTCTAGCTAGAATTCCTGTGTCACCAGAACAAGGAGATTAAAAATGTAATCGCTAGAGAAACATGCTGTCGTAGGAAAGGGCAACCATTTCTCCAGGTCCAGCTCCTGATAAAATTGTTGTAAGTTCTTCCCTCTGCTCATCAGACGTTATGTTTCTCCACTTGGGCACCCCCTGCTTCTCCATCCTTAGCAGCATTCCATGTGCCACATCTTTCTTACCTCTCCCGCCAAATCGTCCAGACGTACTGGATCTGTATCCAAGACTTTTGGTCTAGCCCATCACAAAGCCAGCACCACACTCATACAGGAAGAACACAGGGGCAGCAGACAGGTGCAAACATCAGAAACGCTGCATCTTTCTCGGTACCCTTGGTCCTGCATCTGCTATCTTTTCCAACTCCTAACCCCCAAGTCAGTTTTTCTCTTTCTCTCTCCCTCCCTGCCCTTTTCCTTTCCTAGGCATTAAAGGAGGGAAGGGGAGCATCATACTGTTTTACTGCTGTACACAATGATGCAAACCTATCAAACCCAGTCTTGCTTTCAATTTGTTCTTGGACTTGCTGTTCATAGCACAGGGATGAAGTAAGGTGCCTGAACTTGGAGGAAAAGTTCCTCTTGGAGAGTCACATTATTCAAATACATATATAATGGAAGGAATGACGCATCAGAATAGTTTCCTAAGAGCTTGTAATTGTGTTGTTATGGAGGTTTCACTGGAATGATTCCATGAAAGCAAACTGGATGTCATTGTAACGAAGAAAGCTGACATTGACCCGGGTGTAGTGTCCCCTGTCAGAACAGTCAGTCTGCAACCAGAGCTAGTAGAGCCATCAAGGAATTCATCGGTGTGTCTCCAGTGCTGTCCAAGGTTAGGGAAGAAGTTGCCCAGCCAGAGAACGTGGGCATCACACTTGCTCAACTGGTGTATCCCCACAACAGAGCGGGCTGCGTTCCAAGGAGCCAATGAACTCCCCTTTTCTGGTTCCACGCTCGTCGAGCCACTTTCTGATAATAATTGGGGCTTTGATACTGTATTTTCTAGAGAGTGGCTGACCAATCAACACATCAATCAATCACATCCGTACTTCAATCTGTTAGACTATTTCCCTTTATGAATTAAACTGGTGTTCTGATTCAGACCTCGGCTTTTTGTGATTTGGGTTGATATGAATCATTTGCCTTGCATGTGATGACATGTGGAACTACTGACAAAATCACGTTTCGGACCACTTTGACCTCGCCAAGCTGCCGCTTCCCCTGCCCTCATCTCACTCCCCCAGCCAAGGCCTCACATTTGCTGATTTCAAGTTCTCTAGTTAATCCCCTTTTACTTTAGTCTTTCAAGCATAAGTATCAATAAATGTGTTTTTCAAGTTCTCAAAAAGTGTTTCTTATTGAAGCATTCACAGAGAGGGCTCCCAAACACCGCATTCAGCAGGACACTCAGAAGGCTGCGTTGAAGTGCAACACGACACAGCACAGATTTGATGCTTTGTTGTCACCCGGCTTTCCCGGGAGGCAGTGTGTGCTGTGTCCCAGAGAGGACAGTGCTCTGGATCCACATGGGGCAGAATTGGGTCTAAACGGCTGTGAATAAGTCACTCCAAATGCTGTGCTTTGACTTCTCCGTTGTGCAAGGAGTGAGTTGGACAGGCTGGTCTCCAAAGGCCCTTGACCTTCTGATCGTCAGCGAGTTCATGTTCATCCACTCCTTTACCCAACAAATATTGCGGGAGTGATTACTGTATGCCAAACACCCATAGGGTTCATTACCTTTGAATTCACGTGTATATATTTTGTGAGTTAACTCAGGTATGTGAATTGCTTGGTCAGTGCCTCCTACCCTGCTGCACAGAAGTTGCTCGGTAAACGTTAGCTCAATCCGAACCCCTGTTTATCCCACAATAGGAATTAGCCTTGTACTGAGTATTAGGGAAAGAGGCCATACTTAAGCAAAAATAATGCCTGGGATTGAGGTTTAGAACAAACAAAAGAAATCAGTTCCGTTGTTGTTGGCCAAAGGAGAGAGAGAGGAGCCACGGCAACTGTCCGCCTTCGGTTTAAGGAGAATACTGAATCACACATGGAAACACGTTACTTCAAATTTGAATGAGGAAAGGTCTGGAGCCCCAGCGCTCTGCAGTGGGTAAAAGTGAGCCACTCTGGCCTTGTTGCCATGGAGACCACTCCTTACAAAGGCAGCAGTGGGGGCGTGGCCTTATGCTTCCTGGGATTGGTGTTCTCTGCGGCAGAAGGAGGAGCTCCGGGGCCCATCAGTCTCCCAGCCATGGTGAGCCTTTTCCCCAGGATCTCAAAAATCACTGGGTTCATCAGGCCCCACGTGCGCAGCATGTTGCCACCACTCAGCATGTGGGGCCTGGAAGCTCACCCAAGAGCCAGCGGCTCCGGACCCAGGCTCTCGCCAGGTGCCACCTAAAGCATTCACAGGCGCCGTATAAGCATCATTCGTGCTTTCAAAATTGCTGTAGCGACTTAACCTAAATGGGCTGAAACATGCTGCTGCAATATTGGAAGTGACAGATTAAAACAGAACTCGTGCTGAGTTAAGAGAAGTCTTAATGCAGTGCGGTCATTTCTACTTGCTGTTTAAGTAGGACTGTTTGGGGTTCTTTTTAAATATAGTTGCTAGATGGTGACAGCCCCAACGTGTGTGATTTTCTTTGAGAAAGAAAGGTTTTTCTCCCCTACTCTCTTGTACCATGACCGACCAGTTCACAGGATTGCTTAATTAATAATTTCTAAACCGCTTCTGAAGGCTTACAGTCCAATGTAAGAATGTCAGAGCTGCAAGCCCCCTTAGATACCATCCAAACCACTTTGCCCATTTAACAGGTGAGGAAATCGAGGCCAAGAGAAAGCCAGGCCCAAAGTAACACAATGACAGAGCCAGGACTAGAGCTCAGGCCTCCCATGCCACACCGTTAAAGTAGAGTGCTTTCATTTATAGCCCTGTCTGTATTTGTAGGGCAGCTGAGGCATTTCTGCATTGGTAGCAATCCTTTCAGCAAACCCGGGACTGCAAACTGCTTGAAACTCTTACCAGTGATGCTCTCACTGACAAACAGGTGACTAAATCAAGAAGGCCAACAGGTATCGGGGAGGGCAGAGTGGCTGCCAAATAATGAACTGGAACCACAGTCTCAGATTCACAGCAGCATGTGTGGAATGAACCTGCCGTGCCAGTGTCAGGCTTTTAGCCCAGCTGTGAGCACAGGGCCTTCCAGATGTGACATTTGACTTCCAGAGCAAGTTCATCAGTGTCACCTGGCACATAGTCATTCCGGCAACATTTCAACTCCATTCCCTGCCATGGTGCGGGGTAAGACCCAGGCAGCACGCCAAGACAGCAGGCCACTCCAGAAGCTGTTGTTTGAGAGCTGAAGGCAGGCTTCAAAGGCGTGCAGCTGGGGGTGACGGGAAAGCAGACTTCAGCGGCTGACAGGCCTGTCTGAGCAAAGCCCTCAGGAATCAGGACTCTTTGTATCAGAAGCTGATGCCATTTAGATAGAAATCTCATGGTTAAAGGGGGGGGGGGGCTAGGATGGGTGGATTCATACAAAATAAAAAACCTGGGGGGAAAAAAATCTCCTGGGTTAAACCACAAAAGTCAACATGTTCTGCCAACTACAGAGATGCTGAAGGGGTTACAGCAGTAAAAGACTCTGGGTCCCCTGCCCTTTCCAACCAATCCAGATACACAGACTATTACCCATTTTCAACACTTTCAAGGCCAACCTTTTCCACCCTTTCCGTGCAGTTATGACTTGACCTGAGGTCGCCAGAGTTAATCTCCACCTCTCGTATGGATAAAGGCATCAGAAGGGAACAATAGCGGGCAGGCAGTTTCTCACAGAGAAGCCAGAGGCAACTGGCTTCTAGAACAGACCAAACACCCTTTCCCCACTCCCTCACACAATGAGAGTGAGTATTTAGCACTCCTGGTCGGATCATTCGCCCCTGGTAGGAGAGTTAGCTTCCCCCCCTCCCCCATCCCACCCTACTCCCGAGAATCCCCTCTTGATTGGAGAAGCATGAAAATAGGAATAGGGATATTCCTGATTCCAGAAACTTCTTTTCAAAAGGAAGCTTCTTGGCAACGTGAAATGTAAGATCCCAATCTATAAAACTCTGCTGATGTACACGTCCTGGATGCTGTCGCCCTTAGCCTTTTAGACACGCTGCAGTGTATGGCTTCTTCCAGATCAATAACCATGTAGCGGCCTAGGTGCTGACCTCGTAAAGTTAAAGAGGTCCCGTGATTTACACATGACATGCTTTAGGGAATGATCTATATAGAAAAATCTATTCTCCTCTTGGAATATATTATAAAATAAGCAAGCCTTTTCATAATATTTAAACTCAGCTCTAAAAGTAGGCAAACGAAGAATGCAACAGGTCTGCGAGGAACTCAGAGCATGCTTGTTGAATGAATGAACTAAGGGATGAATGCAATGCAAGGGGGAAAAGCTACACCTAACCACAGCAGAGCAAAACTCACACAGTCATCTAGGGTAGGAAAGAGATATTCATCCTGAACACATAAGGAATACGCCACAGAAAGGGAGACAGACAAATGCAGAGGTGCCTCCTACAGGCATGTCCTTCCAAGGATAATAAGAGGGAGCTATCACTCATTTCCAGGAAATATAAAAAAAAAAGATTAGCCTAGAAGACTATGGGTGTCACCCTGGCCTTTTCCTCTCCTGTTAACATTGACTGCTTTTGTGTCTGTGTTCCCCAGATGCTGGTACTTCCCTCTCTTCTCTGTGCTTTGTATCCTTATTTCTTAGGTGAGTATTCTGTTGCTGTACCTTGGTTTTATAGTCAGCTCTTGGCTTTCATTTGGATTTCAAAGTTTTATATCTGAATCAAACTGTTGTTCTTTGCCACAGGGATTTAATTGCTCCCAATACGCCTCCCATATTTTCATTGTCCACGCTCTCTTCCATATGTTCTGTTTCCGGTTTTAGATGATCATGCTTGAGATCCCAATCTCCGCTTCCTTAAGTTTAGAAAATGCAAACTTGGCTGACAGATACGGCTAAAAGCATAGCTACACGTTACCTAAGGGTGGGTTAGAATTCAGAAATCTTAGCACACGCTAATAGGGAATTTTACTGAACACTTACTCTATGGGCCTAGCACTGTATCTGTTTCATAAGATAAAATCAGCCACGTGCTGGAACTGGCTTATACCAGCTCACAAATGCGAATTTTGCACCTCTCTTTCTAACACCCCGTTCAGTGACTTCATGTCAGGAGCTTGAAATCCACCATGATGGGGGTATATATACAACAGATATCAACAAATTCTACAAAACACATTTTTTAAAAGAGACCCAGTTGTTTAACATCTATCAACACTGACACAACCTAATTGTTTAACTTAAAATTCATCATTTTTACAGTCCTGCTACTCAATTGTTGCTGTGAGTGAGCACTAAATACATGGTAACTTAAGATATAAAAGTTATTGAAGTAAGCAGAATATCCACGAGCCAGAAATATTTTAAAAAGACCTTTAAAGTCGTTTTCAGGCGGCACCAGGTAGTTATTTTATGCTGTAAAATAAAAGATAACATTTCTTAAATGCAAATATTTCTCCTACACAGCATACTTACAATCACATTGTGAAGTCAATAAAGGTTTATTGGCGTTCCCGTCGTGGCACGGTGATTAACGAATCCGACTAGGAACCATGAGGTTTCGGGTTCGATCCCTGGCCTTGCACAGTGGGTTAAGGATCCAGCATTGCCGTCAGCTGTGGTGGTAGGTCACAATCACAGCTCGGATCCTGCGTGGCTGTGGCTGTGGCTGAGGTGTAGGCCGGCAGCTGTAGCTCCGATTAGACCCCTAGCCTGGAAACCTCCATATGCCACGAGTGCGGCCCTAGAAAAGCCAAAAAAAAAAAAAAAAAAAAAAAAAAAAAAAAAAGGTTTATTCTGTGGTGGTTTTCTGTGAGTATGTTAGTTTACAATAATATGTTGTTTATAAGGACTGTGGAAAAGAGTTCTTGACTTTTCAGACAGCATGTAAGACTGAAAAAAAAAAATTCCCAAAGGGATGTATGAAAGGTAAGTTTGGTGCAGATTTTCACTATATTCAATTATCAGGGGACAAAATGTTACAACCCACTTTTCCAGCACTGAATGACAGACATGTAAAAATGCATAGAGAACTATATCATGAACTCTCTCTGTCTCTGCCTCTACCCACCTTCCCATCTCCAGAGGTATCTACCCTCCTTAATTTGCCTTTCATCATTATCCGAAGTATCCAGATTTAACTGTAAATTATCCATTAAAAGTATGCATTTGGTTTTGCACATTTTACAACGTTATACAAATGCTCTCATCTTGCATCTATCCTGCAAGATGAGAGCATTTTTATCGATGTTCACAGGTGAACCTCTAGGTCATTCATTTTAACTTCTAGATAGTATTTTATTGTATGTTACTCCATAATGGGTCTTCTGTTGACAGTCATTCATGTTGTCTCCAAACTTTCTACTCTTCCAAACAATCCTGTTAAAAACATTCTGGCACATAGATCTCTTTGTGCACATGTGTGAGTGTTTCTCTGGGGCAGACACTTAGGAGCGGAATTGCTAAGCCATAGAGTATTCACTTCAACTTTACTTGGTTGTACCAATTTATGCTCCCAGAAGCACCGTGTAAGAGTTCTTGCTTCACATCCTTTCTAACACTTGGTATTTTTAGAAATACAGGCAGATTTTAAAGCCACCAATACTCATATATAAAATGGCTGTTTAGCTTTGAATTCAGGTATTTTGAGACTAGCTCTAAATACATAGGTAGACCCTGTGTCCTCTCCAGGGTCAGTAAAGAGACCACTTTAGCTTCTAATATTAGATTCCAAAACGTTCACAAGGACTTTTCTCTTTTAAGTCATTTTTGCTATGGTTGAAAAGTTACAGTTCACTTAGTTACATTTTATTTGTTCTCATGGCTTGTCATGTAAAAGAGCACACTCACTATCAAACTGAGATAAAAACTATTGCCTAAGATAATCCTCCTCGGCACATCAAGTTCCTTTCAGCCTTCAAATCTTTCTTTCTCTCCCGCCTTCCTCCTCGGCTCCATAATGATGTTTTCATTTATTCTCCAGCCTGGTTTTATATGTTTGGTCATTTGGGGAATAATTGATTGAGTCTATCTCACAATTACTTAGATGAAATGTACCTTTGAAACAGTCCACATTTTATTTTGGTTTGGGCTTAAGGAAAGTTTCATTTAGGTAAAGGAATACATTGTCACCAAGTCCAGCTTCCCTGGCTGTTCTCAACACACATTACTAGTCCTATTTGGTGTATACTTGCTGAAACTATTGCCTCAGAATTTAATGTGCAAATTCATATATGTGAAAATGAGATGATCGACAAATATTAGGTAGTCCCTCACCAAGAGCAAGGGTAAACTTTAGACTCGAAAACGTCGTGAGCTACATTTTGTTCAATACATTATGAAAATCAATATATTTTGCTAAATATTTTAGTTCAAAATGTATTCTGAACTAAAAAGGAATTACCTTCTTTAAAAAAAAAAAAGCCTGTTGTTACTTCTATTAATTTCTCTTTGAACAATATAAAGAGTTTAGCTTTCATCCGCAACACTGGTTTGTCTGTTTGCTGTCCCATAAGATCAACTGAGAACGGACCATTCCAAATCAATGCAGGGAAGTGTACTGAAATGTAATAAAAATGACTTGTTTTGACAAATAATTTCTTGAGACTTGATTCACTGAGTACTCTGGAGTCTTCTGCTCCTATGGGAAGCCCGCTTCTGTGTGCTAATACCTGCTAATAATAAGCCTTTTTCTCACAGAGCCTCTGTTGAGTGAAACTGGATTGATTTCTGACTAAACCCCAAACAAAATCACTGACCTGATTTCTCTTCCAAGTGAAGCATTTCTTCTACTTCCTTACACTTTCAAAAATATACTCTGAAATTTTCTCTCTTCTTAAGAGAATTCTGTACCCTAGATGCTAGGGAGGCTTTTGTGACAACTACATACTCTATATTGTGAGATTCATACATAATTTTGGGTATGTCAACAGCAATACTCCTCAGTCAACACAGGAATAAAAACTTGATTAGACATTTTAATTTTCAAAGAGTTCTTGGAGATAGATGAAATTTTTGATTAAGTCATTCACTGATGGTGCTTCCTCAAAAGGGCACAAAATAAATATCTAAAGGCAAAAGAAATAGTTGATCCTGTGGTGGGATGCTCACTAAGACATCTGGAGCAATCTGAGCTTTTTAAAAATGGAAGATTCAGCCAAACCAAGTTAATAGGTTTTGATTCCTCCTTTATATTAAGGCACAAGTTCTAGCTCCTTAATGCACTATGGAAGAAATCAAGTAAAGTTCTGGCAAACCCAACTAAGAGCCCTTTGCAAAAGCAAGCAATGGTTCAGAAGACAACTGCAGGTATCTAGATGCTTTCCAGCTTTCCTTGAGCTCTAGCACATGGACGCAGATTTTGTCAGTGTGTGGAAATGTCCACTTATAAGCACAGATACCTCATCTATTGCTATCCTACAGATTTGGTTAAAGAAAACGCTTTGAGCAAAAATATTTTACCCTAGTTCTGGTCAGATCTCTCTGTCATCTCAGAGAACCATGAAACAAGGCTGAAAGTAAACATTGTTTCAGTTTTTGGGGGGTTTTTTGTTTTTACAATTTTCCTAGCATCATTTATTAAACACTCCCTCGTTTCTCCACATGCAATGCCACATCCATCAATACAGCAAATTCCATATCTATGTAGACTGTTCTGGGTCCTCTTTGTTCTATTGTATCTTGTCTATCATTGGCATAATTCTCTTGGTGTTACTTATTACAACTTCATGACACATCTGAAGGTAAACATTTAACTCAAAATACTTATGGGTATCTTATGGGTCTTTAGGGTATCACTTTTAAAAATCAGAGGAAAGGAGTTTTCAATATATAATGGATACTAACTCAAAAGAATATATGAATGAGTATAAGGTTGGATTTTTTAATGTGGAATTAATGCAAGTACATTTACATTTGAAGTACATTTATAATGTAATTAAAATTTGAAGACTTAAAGGGAAATTGCTGCTGTTTCATAGTAACACACATTTATAAGCGCAATAAAATCAACAGTGCGATTACATATACAAATACATGTACACATATGGCATTCATTGTACAGTGATTAAAACACTAAAAGACTACACTGTATGTGTGACTCTATAGAACTCAGTATTGTCTTCAATGATTAAAATCCCTACTTTAATACTATGAAATCAAAATGTTTTGCGCAGAGGGGCCTCGTTATTCAAAAATTTTATCTTCTAATTCTGTCTTCTAGCCACAGGATCGGCACACAAAACAAATGTATTTTAATATCATTTTGTTGTTATTATTGCAGAAGCACTAATTAAGTGAAATATCAAACATATGGAGATTTTCATGAGTTAGTTATAAATCAACCGTCACAAATTCCAGCAATTGGACATTAGAAGATTTATAATTTACAGGTACCTTTGAATAAAATACAGTTGGTTTGTCATACAAATTGTTACATCAAATGATACCACTGAAATAAACTATGATCTTTACATGATACACAAACCTACTGAAAAACAAATAATTTATGTATTATATAGTTCTTGTGTTGTTTATTTAAAACCAATCATCAAAAACCATACGCCTAAGAGGGCAACTTGATAGTAAAACTCACGATCCACGATTCAGAAGGCAGCAATTTCAAACCATTGTCTTCGGTGGCCCATAACATAAAACACTCCAAGCCTAAGTTCAACACTGCATGCAATAACTGGGCCTGTGCTTTAAAACAAGTGATCACACTGTTTACATATTTAAAAGAGGGACATCTACACATGTTTTATCAAAGAAAAACTGTAGGAAGAAACACAATATAACTTAAGAAAACCTGCACTAGTATAGATTTTTCTAGAAAAGTCGAAAGCAAGTAAAGACACTGGAAAGCAGAGCTGTGTTACAGGACCACCTCTTGTGCAAATATGACTATTTAACTTAAAGCTGTGATTATGTAAATTTCAATGCATAAAATGTAAACTTCAACACATCCTAACTGCAGGATTTTTAGTTTTGGATCTTTTTAGAACCATCAAGACAGCTCTGACACCCCTAAATACCAGTCAAAGTGCAAAAGAGGTCCTTCAGAACATATCCCTTTGGTAGATCATAGTCACGTAGAGAAAAGAATTAAATAATAAAATAAACTATCAATTACCAAAGAGGTTTAAAATCTCTGACGATCTTTCTACTCTCTTTGGAGTTTTGTTTTGTTTACCCTCCCCCCAATTACAGGTAAAGCTTTTTGCCTGTAAATGTTCAGAATAATAGATTTCTGGTTTTTAGATGAAATCTGAAGGCATGCCATGAAAAACCCTACTTGGAAACAAAATAACATTGCATTTTTCACCTGGGGGGATGCAAGGTGTGAAGATGGCTTCTTGCAAGAAGGAGACAAACTGAATGACAAAGTCCACCTTGGGCCTGAGGAAATTCTGCGAATGTCAAGGGCAGCACAGGATCCTCCTGACTCTTGTGCTGTTTATCTGCAACACTTTTAAGAACTATAATCGAGTGCACGTCTCCAAAGGAAATCTAATTTTTTAAAGTCTACCCATTCTCCTTTAATTCCAGGGGAATTTCCTTGTGTGACTCAGAGCAGCATCTACAAAAAATACGGAAAAATGATGTTAATACTCAAGTGACTTTTAAGGCCAAAAATGTCTGTGCTATGACCTCTAACACGAAATGTGAGGCAGTAAAGAGCTTACTATACATTTGGTAACATACATACAATTTGGAAAAAAATCACATTACTCTTTTTATTTCCTACCATCAGTACGCTTTCTCAATATTCTTTTCTTTTTTGCAATGCCATTGGCAGAGTTAAATGTCATGTGTTGATACATCATCAGCATCTAAAGCATTTATTACCCTCTTAGTGTGCCATGCTACTAGATAAGGTGACAAAGTCCCATAGAGCCCTGTGCCTAGAAAGTTCTGACTTCAGATGTTTTTAAAATATACATTACTTTCAAATAACATGTATTTATGACGTGTTGAATTGACAATACTCATTGAGTTTGGTTGAAAGCTCTAACATCAGGTAGTCTTGATTGAGATTTAGCCTCATATTACCTTGCATTGAGCAAAATAGGACATTGTGGCCTACAAAAATATACTGTCCTGTGTGTCAATTAATGGATTAATTAGGAAATGAATATTGACCCCATATACAACTGTCAACAGCATTTAGGTTTCAAAATATATGTTAGAGTCTCTTTACTGCCTGAAAAATAAGCACAGGCCCAAAGCAGATTTAAATTGTTTTTGCCATGTACTTTTTCAAAGGGTGGTAATATGCCTTAAATCTACTGTGATTAGTTACAGTAATGGAATCATTTCAAATTAAAACTAATCAAATATGTAATTTTACATGTCCTGCATTACAGTTAGCTAAAATTGAATGTAATTAACTTTGTCCTGAATTAAGTATGAGGACATCTGGCTCTATATTTAAAATGATGATGGTAAAAATTATGGAAAATCTACTGAGTGTTCGTAACATTGAATACAAATGCTAATATTGTATGGAAATTAGACGAATGCACTTGGTGTTCTCGATTTTGAATTTTGGAGACCTAAGCATAAGAAAGGCCATTATTTTCTACTATATACAGTGCACTGTTATTTCATGGACTTACTGGTTTTTTTTTTTTAAATGCCTCATTAAAAAAAGATGTATACGTGTTAAACAGCTCTTTGAGCATGTATTTTAAGTGACTTGTGTTTCTTTTCCCTGTTTCTTTCTCATTAACCATTTAAGTGAGCATAAACATTTGGCAGAAAGCTGGCCATATTTATTTTCAAATGGAACTCTTTAATGTGTTAAGATGAAACAGTTAATCGGGGGGGGGTAATGATTCATTACAATTATTTGGCTTTTCAAAGTGTTCAAAATGTTACTGCTTTAGATTTTACCTTACCCTAACATGTATACATATTTTTTTTCTTTTTTGCCCGCCCTGTGGCATATGGAATTCCCAGGCCAGGGATCAGATCCACACCACCGTTGTGACCTTTGCCGCAGCAACAGCAACACCAGATGCCTTAACCCACTGTGCCGGGCGGGAGATTGAACTTGAGTCCTGGCACTACAGAGACACTGCAGATCCTGTTGGGCCACAGTGGGAACTCCTGGGTCTATTTCTGAAATCTCTGTTTTCCTATACTTATGACCAGTACCACCCTGCATCCATCACTGTAGCCTGTTAGTAGGTCTTGAAATCAGGAATGTAAATCCCCAAGATTTTTGAGATTCTTTTGGTCTTTTTTTTTGCCTTCCATATACATTTTAGAATAGGCTTGTTTTTATTTTTTTTCCCCCAAAAGGAGCTGCTGAGATTTTGATTGCATTAACTCTATAGGTCAGTCTGGGGACAATGGATTTCTTTCCAATGAGATTTCCAATGCCTCAACATGGTACATCTCTCCTTTTTGTAGGTCATCATAAATACATCTCAGCGATTATCTGTGGTTGTCAGTAATAGAAGCCTTAGGCATCTGTTGTTAGGTTTATTCCTATTTATTTTATGTTTTATATTACTAATGTAAATGGTATTTTTCTTTCATTTTTTCTAGTTCTTTGTTGCTAGGATATAGAATTACAATTTACTTTTGTATAATGTCTTTGTACACCATGGCCTTATTAAATTCACTTATTACTTCTTGTAGAGTCTTTCTGTGTATAGATTCCCAAAGGTTTTACATGTACACACGATCTGCCAAGCATGACGGTGTTGTCCCTTTGCTTATCTTTTTGTTTCTTGTCTATCTTGCGCTATGGCATTGGCTGGGACTTCCAATATAACGTTAAAGACAAGTGTTGAGAATGCGTACTCTTGGGGGGAAAAGCTTCCAATATCTCACCATCAAGTGTGGTTAACTGTGGTTTTTCGCAAGCACACCTTACCAGACTGAGGAACTTCCCTCTATTCCTAGTTTGGTGAGAGTTGTTATCATGCATGAGTATGGAGTTTTGTCAAGTGCTTTTATGCATCTACTGAAATGATTACATAATTTCCCCCTTCATTATGTTAATATGGCATATTACACTGATCTTGAAGTGTGTGAGACAAGTATTTAATTTAAAGGTATACATTTCATTACATTTCTCTCCCTCTTGAGCTGCATCCCCAGTTTTTGAGAGTTGGCATTTCATTTTCATCCAATTCGAAATAATTATAATTTCTCTTGTGCTTTCTTCTTTGTCCCGTGTGTTGTTTATATGTGTATCATTTAATCCCCAAATACTTAGGGATTATCAATATCTAACAGAATTTCTTTTGAGGCTTTATATGATGCCTATTTCCTGAATTTTACTGAGACTTACTTTGTGACCCAGCATATTACCTATCTTGGCAAATGTTCCATGTATACATAAAAAAATAATGGCATATTCTGCAGTTGTTGGGTGTAGATTTTGAATAAATGCCAATTAGTTCAGGTTGTTGGTCTATCAGACACTTCTGATTACTAATTACATAATTTGGTAATTCAATAATTACCCAAAAAAAACTTTTACTTCCTTTTTCTTTAAATTCTTTTTTATTTTTGGCTGAGGAAGTTCCCTGGCCAGGGATCAAACCTGCACCACAGCAGTGACCCTAGCCTCAGCACTAACAACGCCAGATCCCTAATTCGCTGAACTACCAGGGAACTCCTCAAAAAACTGTGCCATAGGTCACAGCTGCAGCTCGGATTCAATCTCTGGCCCAGGAACTTCCATATCCCATGGGTGCAGGGGAAAAAAGGTGACACAGGTGTAAAGAGCCCCCAAAAAACAAACAAGTGGTCTATTTGGAGGATTCCCATGTGACCCAATATCTGTATTGACTCCTATCACCCTTAGATTTTGTTTAATGTCATAGATGAAATTTGGAACCAAGTAAGTTACTCCTGGCATCTTAGAATCACTTAAACACAGGGTAATATCACCGAGAATTCAAATACAAGTGCAAAACTAGGAATTCAAAGGCTATATGTACATATAATAGTAATAATAATAATCTTATTTACAAACAAATCTGATGGGTTTTTTGCTGCCTTTTTATAGATAGCTCAGTATCACAGGTGAAAAAATTATGAGGACTGATTTGCATACAGAAATTTCATGTACTAATGGTTGGTTAATAGAAAGAAACATTTCCATTGCTTCATAATAACTTCACACATTAAGTCCTGGGCACAGACACAGGGTGTGGGTGTGTATAGGTGTGTGTGTGTGTGTGTGTGTGTGTGCACGTGCGCGCGCACGCGTGTCCATGTGCACACGTGTAGCAGAAATCTACCATAAGGAAATAACCTGCTCTTAGAACCGAGTAAAAAACACACTGGTGAAGCATTCTTGGCACAGTAAGGCTGATTCCTTAAATGCATATCATCAATATTTAGTTCTGAAGGATCTCTTACAAGACACCGGTGTAGTATATGAAACTTTCTCTCAAACCTATCGTCCTTGTAGGGAAAAGTTTATCATGTTTAAGTCATCTTTATTCATTAATTTAAAACTATTAAAGGAAAAAATTAAATTTCAGCTAACAGAACATGCTTGCAGCTCTATTTCTAAGTGCAGAGAGGCTCTTACCCTATGCCAATTACATATTCGGGGGAGCTTTAAAATTTTTAGTCTTGAAACAAATAGCATAGAGTCAAGTTCATATTATACCTGTAACTCTGGCATTCCGAAACCTATAGTCACCGATTAAAATCTGCAAACTGTTCCCTGGAATCAGACCTTCTTTTCTTCTGTTTAGATTTTTCACCAACCTAAACAATAAATGAATTAGTAGCCAATAAGAGTAATATAAGGTAATAAAATTAACACATACATTGCACTGAAGCTCAACTTTCCACAAAACTACTGCACATATTCAAAGACCTTCACGACAACTGTGCTTGAGTCCTTTGAGTAACCTACAAAGGACTTAGATCACTAGCAAAAACGGTTATTAACTTAATGATCCATCACGAATTTCACCCTCATGTGTACACTCTTGCACCATTAGGGTCCGAGTACACAAGTCAATATAGCACTTCAGTTAAAGTTACTGACACAATGAAGGCAAAATTATTTCATAGAAAATGTCCAAAAGATTTATGCACGTTTCATTCCGTCCTCTTTCAAACAATACCTCCTTCCTGCTTCGGGTTCTCTATCATTAAAAAAGTCTATCTGGCAGAAGCATCTTTGCAATTGGTGCGGTATGAAGTCAAATCCATAGGGAGAGAACGGTAAGACTAAAAAATCGGGATTTGAACAGCTAGAGGAAAGTGTGGCTATGCCGTAAAGTACCAAACGCGACCCATATGAATGCATAGTGGGCATTCATTAAACATGTGATGAGCTAATGAATGATTTAAATGGCCAAATGTATTGTGATCTGTAGCCATTACTGAGCCAGATGTATCTATCAGCTGAGACATCTGAGCCAAAAGGAAACCACACGAGAGCATGCAGACTGAGAGCATTTCATTCTTTCAAAGCATTTTTCACTCACCAAAGGTTAACATTCCTTTCAGTGAGCTATATAGGCATGGCTGAAGCAATGAAAATGAAACACTGATAAGAAATGTGATATTTCTGCTTCTTGAGACTGTATAACAAAGATACAAGTAAAGCAGAACATTTGATTAGATATCCATGGGCCCCAGGCGGAGGTCAACCCAGTCATGGAGAATGCACCTACCATTGACCTTCAGCATCCTCATGGAGAAGCTGAATGACATCTCCATGTCTAATCAGGAGGTCTTCCGAGCCTCTCTTCCTGCAATCTGCTAGGGCTTTATATGTGCCTGGAGACTGTAAGGTTGTTTTGAAAAATTCCATTACAAATTTGAATGCAAAACTACTGGCGTAACTGCATGCTCTGTGACAGAGAGAATCCACTCTACTTCAACGGTAAATGGGGTTAGCTGCAGCAGCTTTGCAGGAACAAACAAACACAGAGCAGTTTGGGATGGGGAGAAAAAGCAGAACATGTGTTTATTTAACC
Source organism: Sus scrofa (assembly GCF_054392235.1). Lineage (NCBI taxonomy): Eukaryota > Metazoa > Chordata > Mammalia > Artiodactyla > Suidae > Sus > Sus scrofa. Next base: position 124,473,972 of record NC_139401.1, read on the forward strand.
CGAAGAAGTCATTTTTATTTGCAAAAAGAAAATGACAGCAGGAACTATAGCGAAAATAACAGAGCACACGTCATTTAAGTTACATGAATAATAAGCAGAAATCCAGAAGAAAACCAAGCATGAAAATAAACTTTCAACACTGTTATTTTGTAAACTACTCTCATAAAAAAATCATCTCGGCACATAAAAAAGGCAATGGCCCTGAACAAAGATTTACTAATGCCTCCCCCCACCCACCCAAAGGATTTCTGGACTTTGCAACATTTTGCACAGGTAAAAATAATGGGCAGAAAAGCTCTTAGTCCAAAAAAAAAGCATATTAAACCATTACGTTGTGCTTTACTTGGCCTTAATCTTTTTGCAGCTATAATTTTAACTTGATTCATTAATAAGCCAAATAAACCAAAGTGCACTGATTGCATTTGGTTACAACGCAGACAGAGAAGAAATAACAACCTTCAAGTCCAAATGTATTCTGTGGTGAGGATTTTTCCAGCACGGTGTCTTACACATTGAATGGAGGATTTTGAAAAAGAGGGGTACCGCACTTAAAACGTCTTTTAAAATAAAAGGAAAGAAAGAATTATGCGGTGCCGATTCTTTGCACGTCCAAAGGAATTAACCCGTAAACATTATCGACATCACTGGGCTTGGACATCCTCTGAGCAGTATCTTTATCAAATGGGCCCTGGAGCAGGCATTTAACACAGCAGCTTCATTAAAATAGGACAGCCCCCTGTGACGCGGGCCTCCGCGAGGGAAGCAGCACCCATCATTTCTTGGCTTTGACTTGATGAAGTGAGGCCCAAAGAGCAGGTCACTCCAACCTGTTTTGCTTTGGGGTTGGGGGGCCCTTTTATTGGGGATATGTGTGGAATGCCTTGGGCTGCCTTTTGGATGTTTTCCTTAGGAGCACAACTCGGGGAATTCTGGGGAGAAGAGAGGAGACGGAAATAGGTTTGTCTACATTCTCACCCCCAAGATTAAAACATCAATCGAGGTGGCGTTGTTTGCTTTATTTTGTGACACCATAGCTGGAAAAACACCTACAGAAGACTTAGTTCTCAACAACCCCGTCTCAGAGCATCCCTTACGACCCCTCCCATCCTCAGATAATGTTACTTAAGGAAATGGAAGGTCTTGTTTTATTAGTAGTCTAAATCAGTGATGCTCCAAGTTTGGGACACGGAGCTTTGGGAGTGCCAGGATCTGCAGGCGTCACACCTACATTATTTGCCCTTTTCAGTCTCATCTTCACACAAGGCCACAGAGGAGTTTCCAAGAGACCGCTTAAGGTGTGCCAGCACAACAGATTGAATGCAAACGCAGAGATGGGAATCCGGCGGTCTTTTCTAAAGCCGGATGTCAAAGAGATTTGCAAAGATATTTCAAATGCCACTCTTCTCACTAAATTTTTTGTTTGCTTGTTTTGTTTTCAAAATGTATCTTCATTAAAAAGTTTGAGCACTGCTGGTCTAGACAACTAACTCTGGACAAATCTCTTACCAGCTCTGAGCCTCAGTCTCCTCGTCTGTTAACTGGAGGTAACAAAGCGTGCTCTCTCTCTCGCTAGGATTATGAATATTAAATGCAAAATCATTGTGTCAACTGTAAATTACCAGACGAATATGAGTTACAGCCTCTATTAGTGGAAAGAACACTGTTACTTTTTTTAATAGACAGCATTAGAGCCTTGGAGTTCCCATCGTGGCACAGTGGTTAACGAATCCGACTAGGAACCAGGAGGTTGCGGTTCGGTCCCTGCCCTTGCTCAGTGGGTTAACGATCCGGCGTTGCCGTGAGCTGTGGTGTAGGTTGCAGACGCGGCTCGGATCCCACGTTGCTGTGGCTCTGGCGTAGGCCGGTGGCTACAGCTCCGATTCAACCCCTAGCCTGGGAATCTCCATATGCCATGGGAGCGGCCCTCAAAAAGGCAAAAAGACAAAAAAAAAAGAGCATTAGAGCCTTGATGGTCCATCGCTCTGGGATCATCCATGCCATTACTCCCTGACCATGCCATTAGAACAGCCAAACTGAATTTTTTCCTCTGAAGGACACCAAGGAGCAGTGCATTACACAGCATCATTCCCACCCTCCATGCCGGTGGCTTTAGAAAACTGGAGATTTCTCCGAAACAGTCCTAACTCCCCTGTAATAATCCACTAGGACCCTAACAAGACTGCAAACTAGTTCTTCTATAAAACACTTTCACCCTAAAACCACCTTTACTTTTAAGGGGTGCCCCCTTGCTCTAGTATGCTGAGATCTATAGCATTAGCATGTTTTTTTGTTTTTGTTTTTGTTTTTGCCAGCCCGCTAAAATATAACCCCCAGAGGTTATTAAATATTTTCATTCATGTACTTATTTTTATGGCCACACCTGCAGCATATGGAAGTTCCCGGGCCAGGGATTGAATGCAAGCCACAGCTTTGACGAAGGCAGTGCACCGGGCCAGGGATTGAACCTGCACCTTGGCAGCGACCCAAGCCACTGCAGTCAGATTCAGATGCTTAACCCAGTGTGCCACGACGGGAAGCCCCAAATCGTTTTCCATGTGTAATGTCTACTTTGTATATTTTCTAATCTGGAATCTAAACTGATTTCCAAGTCTATCTGGCCCTCCTTTGTGCTCGGATTTTATGTCACATGCCTAGATCAAAAAAAAAAAAAAAAAAAAAAAAAAAAGAATGGTTAAGCTCGATGAAGGAGAAAACTGGCCTCTAGAGAGAGATGTGGCATACCTGACCATCTCAGCCAATTCAGTGGGAACTCCACACACAGCTCAAACAATTTCTACTTACAGAGGGCAGTGCTTTCTGAATGTTCATAGTAAGACTCGTTTTAGATCTGCTGGCCACCGAACACATCTGATGACCTCAAGGATACTGACAAGAGATTGCCCCGCCGTGCCTCATCTATTTTGTCAAGAAAACTGCTTGAAGACATTTTATTTGTTTATCTTAATGTCATTACTAACCATTAGAGGCCTCTCCTCTTCCTCATTGTCATCGTAAGAAGGGTAGAAATAGTGACTTGACCATTCCTCAGGCTCCTCAGAGATCTCTGCAGGTGAAGACATCTCGGTCCAAACTGCAAGGAAAACATGGAGGGGAGGCAGCTCCTTAATAGCACCGGTCCCCCGCAAGGAGCCAAGTAAAACGAACCGCAATCATCAAGGCTACAGCTTTCCCTGGTCCAGGAAGAGCATCTTTACGACAAAATTTCCAACTAGGTTGTGCTAGTTTCAAATTTCGGATACTTCAGAAAGGGCTTAGAGTAGCCGACACTTCCTTTACTTTTAAGGATGGCTTCATGTTGGGGTTGGTGGGAGCTATTCCAGACAGCAACAAGCTAAATAATATTCCAGACAATATCTACTCCCTCTCGGAGAAAAGCATCTCCTCCCAACATCCCTTCTATGGCAGGTTTACGGGTCCGACTCCAAACAGCACTTACAACATTCTCTCTGGTGATATTAGCCGCCTGGATTTGTCTTATCTCTATTATTAGACAGAGACCACGGGTTATACATTGTCTCATAGGAGCCCACCTGTAAGAGGAGCTTAATTAATAAAATACATGGCACTCATCTGGAGCACCCAAACTAATGTTGGCAGGAAGCAGCGGAATTTCTTCTTGGCCACACTAACTATTCATGTAACCTTGGAAAACTCGGGTCAACTTCCTCTGACTTGGTTTCCTCATCTGTCAAATGAAGACAGAGGTACGAAGCTCTCTCCTGACTGCTCAGGGGGCCACGGTATAGATGACCTGAGGGAAGCGACCTGGAAATGGATAAACGAGGTGAGCAAGGTTGCTCCCTGCTTCTCCTCAGCTAGCGGAGGAGTCTTCCAGATTAAGGAGCATCATATTTAAGCAGCGAGAATCAGGCACTCCATTAGGCACTTCTTCAGGGAAGTCGATGATGCTGATCTCAGAGCTGTGGAGGTGACTCTCCCGAGTGCTTCTCAAACACCTCTACTCCCCTGTTATCACACTACTGCATTTAATTTTCACTGTTTATTGAATCAGCTTCAGGGAGATGACAGCTGAGCGTATCTCAACCAGCCTCTATGCCCAGAGTATGGCACAGTTCTTGGCACACAGGCTGTTATGTTCATTGAATGAAACAAACTGTCTGAAATCACTTTACATTTAAAAAAAAAAAGTATTCTAGTTGATTTACAATGTCATGCCAATTTCTGCTGTACAGCAAAGTGACCCAGTCACATGTATCTATTGACTTTCTTGTATTTTCTTCCATGGTGGTCTATCCCAAGAGACTGGATAGAGTTCCCTGTGCTGTACAGTAGCACCTCACTGCTTATCCATTCTAAATGTCATAGTTTGCAACTACTAATCCAAAACTTCCCGTCCATCCCACTCCCTCGCTTTACATTTTTTTTGGCCACACCCACAGCATGTGAAAGTTCCATGGCCAGGTATCAAACCCTCACCACAGCAGAGATGTGAGCCACAGAAGTGTCAACACCAGATCCCCAACCCACTGAGCCACCAGGAAACTCCTGGAATCACGTTAAATGACCCACTTTGCAAAAGAAAATGCAGTATTCCAGCTGTAAACGATTCTTCTCTATTCATTAAACTTATGGTGAGTAAAGTGTGCACTGCCTGAAGCAGTACATATGTTTTATTCACCTCTGTAGCCTGTGTAGGAGGGACTCCCACACTTGAGCAGGTGCCAGAACGAATCACCTGGAGAACTCGTTACATCACAGCTGGCTGAGTCTCACTCCTAGAGTTTCTGGCTGAGAAGGTCCGGGCGGGAGCCAGAGTGTTTGCCTTCCTGACAAGCTCCCAGGTGATGCCAGTGCTACTGGTCCACGGACCACACTTTGGCGACCTCTGCTCTGCAGTGCCCACCAGAGTATCTGGCATATACCAAGACAGGGAGAGCCTTCTAAAAATGAGTTGACTTTGTTTTCTTCATATGCAGTGAACGGATGGGTGAATTTCCTAAATCAACAGTGGGAGAAAATCTGCAAGCCATGAGTCTTACCTTCAGCACACATACCTGTATTTGCTTCTGCCCGAACGGAGGCAATGGCCTCACCAACCTCCACCATGGCACTGGTATGTTCCAAGTCAGCTTCCTCAGCGCCCATAAAAGCTCCCTGGTGCCTTCTGAAAGAGTAAATATGTAAAAACCAGTCAGCTCTTGTACAGTCTGAGGGTAATAAGAAATTACAAATGGTATTTCTTCCACTGGTACCATGTGTTAAGAACCCAGTCTGAGAATCCATTCAAACAGAGCCAATTTCTCCCCTTATTTAAGTCTGTGTAATAATAGTTCATAACATACAGAAACTTAAGTCTTAGGATCTAAGCCAGCATGGAAAAAAAGATTCCCTTCTGGACCCAGAGCAGGCTGATTGTTTAAAATCCCTGTTACGGGAGTTCCCTGGTGGTCTAGTGGTTAGGATTCAGCACTTTCACCACTGAGGCCTACATTGAATCCCTGGTCTGGGAACTGAGATCTCACATCAAGCTGCTGCACACTGTGGCCACAAAATAAAACCAAATAAAATCCCTGTTGCATATTGTATTATATACTCAAAATGTGCTAGGATGTAAATCCTAAATGTTCTCCCCGCAGACACAAAAAAGGACAAGCATGTGAGATGAGGGATATGTTAATTAGCTTGATTATGGTGATTATTTCACAGTATATATGTATATCAAATCATCATATTGTACTCTTTAAATGTACACAATTTGAATTGTCAATTATAACTCAATACATTGGAAAAAACATAAACAACCAAAAAAATCCCTATTGTTCTATGAATGTTATTGTTTTGTGGCTGTGCTGACAGCATGCAGAAGTTCCGAAGCCAGGGATCAAACCCGTGCCACAGCAGTAATCAGAGCCACAGCAGTTACAACACCAGATCCTTAACCAGCTGAGCCTCCAGGGAACTTTTATTCTATGAACTTTAAACTTTAATAAATGATGATAAAATCTTAATTTGATTAATCCTGTTGAGTTGTATCAGCTACTGTAAAGTCAGTTACTGCATGAAATCTAAAGACTGTGCTTCTAGAATATATGATAAAATACTGAGTATTGTGAACCCTGGAAAATAGACTTCCACTATGGTTTTTAAAATGGTTCTCCTAAAGCCTCAGATGAATCAACATACTTTGCACATGATCTTAGCTGTGACTAAAAGATGATGAGCAACAAAGCGAAAAAGTATTTTTAATAAGTCCTTCCACGATCCTTGCATCACGAAGATGCTACATGGTGAATTTCTGTGCCCAGGCTTTGACTCGGTGTGGGGATTCTCTCTGCAAAGATGCAAATGTTCTATGCTGGAGTTCCCATTGTGGCTCAGTGGGTTAAGAACCCAACTAGGATCCATGAGGATGTGGGTTGGATCCCTGGCCTTGCTCAGTGCGTTAAGGATCAAGCATTACCATGAGCTGTGGTGTAGATCACAGATGTGGCTTAGATCTGGTGTTGCTTGGCTGTGGTGTAGGCCGGCAGCTGCAGATCTGATTCGACCCCTAGCCTGGGAACTTACATACACCACAGGAGCGGCCCTAAAAAGGAAAAACAACAACAGAAACAACCAAACAAAATGCTCTACACAAACTCCACATTTTAGGATTCCTAGAGGCAGAATACAGATCTCTAAACCAGCAGCACTGCTGTCATTCAGCCTTTGTGGTTGTGGCCAGGAACAGTCCCCTCCTTCCCCCAGGAGCCACATCTCCTCTCTAACTACACAGAGAGGCCACGTCACCGGTGCGTAGTCTCCGTCAAGATACCACAAAGCTGTGGGCCAGTATCGGCTGCCAGTCTTCATCAACTCTCTCCAATCAGATTGAAGGTGACCAAAAATACTTTGACGAGAAAGCCATGAGTGTAGCCACTCTGGCTATTAGCCTACATGCAGCTCCCCCTGCACAAGGATATACTGAGAACAAAGCATTTATAATTGTGTTTAAAAATTAGCACAAATGGGAGTTCCCATCGTGGCGCAGTGGTTAACGAATCCGACTAGGAACCATGAGGTTGCGGGTTCGGTCCCTGCCCTTGCTCAGTGGGTTGACGATCTGGCGTTGCCATGGGCTGTGGTGTAGGTTACAGACGCGGCTTGGATCCTGCATTGCTGTGGCTCTGGCGTGGGCCGGTGGCTGCAGCTCTGATTAGATCCCTAGCCTGGGAACCTCCATATGCCGCGGGAGCGGCCCAAGAAATGGCAAAAAGACAAAAAAAAAAAAATTAGCACAAAAGTACAGTAGAAAATTGACAGAACACTGTAAACTGGCTATAATGGAATATAGCTCCCGTCGGAGTTCCAAACGGAAATCATGGTCCAGTGGAAACAAATCGGACTGGGAACCAAGAGATCACGTGTTCGATCCCCGGCCTCGCTCAGTGGGTTAAGGATCCAGCGTTGCCGTGAGCTGTGGTGCAGGCGGCAGATGCGGCTCAGATCTGATGTTGCTGTGGCTGTGGCTGTGGTTTAGGTCAGCAGCTACAGCTCTGATTCAAACCCTCACCTGGGAACCTCCATATGCCGCGGGTGTGGCCCTAAAAAAAAAATTAGCAGAAGCGGAGTTCCCCATTGTGGCTCAGCAAGTTAAGAACCTGACTAGTATCCACAAGGATGCAGCTTCGATCCCTGACCTTGTTCAGCAGGTTAAGGAGCTGGCATTGCCGTGAGCTGTGGTGTAGTTCGCAGGTGTGGCTTGGATCCCACCTTGCTGTGGCTGTGGTGTAGGCCAGCGGCTGCAACTCTGATTTGACCCCTAGCCTGGGAACTTCCATATACCATGGGCCTGACCCTTAAAAAGCACAAACTATGGTATTATTTATTTATTTATTTGCCTTTATTATGTTCAGGTTCCTTTCATACTTAAATTATTGAGAGGTTTTTTTTTTGTTGTTGTTGTTTTTGTTTTTGTTTTTTTTTTTTTTTTGGCTGCATCCAAGGCATATGGAGATTCCCAGGCTAGGGGTCAAATCAGACCTACAGCTGCCAGCCTAGGCCACAGCCATAGCAACACCAGATCCAAGCCACGTCTGTGACCTATACCACAGCTCACAGCCAGGCCAGATCCTTAACCCACTGAGCGAGAACAGGAATCGAACCCACAACCTCATGGTTCTTAGCGGGATTCGTTTCCACTGCACCAAGATGGGAACTCCACTATTGCATTATTTTTAACATCAGAGGAACAATGGGATAACTATTAAGAATGATTAGTCTCCAAATACAAGCACGGAACTTCGAAAATGATGTGTTTATAGAATTTGATGAGTTTTTTTCTAAAAGGGTGGGTAATTTTTGTCGGATGGTTTAATTACATTGTTTCTTGTTACATACTGAAAACAGAAGATTGTAGGAGTGATATTTCTTCAAGAATAATCACTTACTAAAAAAAAGAATAATCACTTACTCATCACTGCGCTGAGAAGAAAGATGATTCTGTTCTGTTAACTGATTATATTGTTCTCGCTTCTGAACTGTGAAATCAAACAGAGCTTATATAAGCATCATTTGAAAGCCACCCTTCCTCCTTCCTGGAGCACCAGTGATGCTCACATGGGCACCCCCCCCCCCGACCCCTTTCCATTTGAGTTCACCTTCTCAGACTTGGAACAGCCAGAGGGAAGGCCAGTCTGAATTTGGAAGGTTGGAAAAAGCTTAAACCATGTAATGTTTTATGCCAGAAACTCCGGTTTGTAACTAGAACCACCCCCCATGCCAACATCACCAAGCACTGCACACTGAGGTGCTAAGCAGAGCGGCCTCATGGGAAGGACTGAGAATGAACACATGCCGACTGCTTCTCAGGCACGAGACCTCACCTTCCACTGCAAAGTTCATTCTCCGAAATCGTTTAAACAGCCCCCTGGCCGCTAGATCGCCTACTCATTAGTTTAACAGACCTTTTCATTATGCATAGAATAAAAGAAATATCAGCCCCGGTCCCTGTAAAAATGATCACAAAACCAGAGGCACTGAGCTGTTACTGCCCTTCTTGTTCTCAAGAACACATGCTTGATTTACCGGTCATAAGTTCCTGTTGCTTCAACAAAATACTTCTGATTTCTTTTAACCATGTCATCTTCACGTCTATGTTTGAAGCCTGAAGATTTAAAGAGCAGGGGAGGAAAGGACATGTTTTCTTTTTGAAAGGATGCTTTATAATACAACAAATGTCATGAAGTATATATATCAAGCGCGCTACATCCTGAGCCACCATACTCCAACTCTTAACATTTTGATACTTAAAACCTCTAAGGAGCAAATGAGTAGCTATCAGACTGGATGAAATAACAGCCCAAACCATTTTGAAATGGCCCTTCAATAATGGCACTCAGAGAAATGTGAAATGTAAATCTCACTTATTTTTTTCTCCGTGGGGGGGGTCTTTTAAATATATAAATGTTTTTTATGTTTACTTTTAGTAAAATAAAACAAGTTCTACTGTTTCTGAAAAGATACTCTATTGCAGACTTATCTTTGAAACAGGATGAAAGCTTCTTTAAATATCCTCCCATTACTTACAGGGTAAGTTTGTTAACAGAGAGCAGGAAGTCTTATCAAGCCAAGAAGACATATTTTTATGAATTGTAATCACTCGATACAGAATTAGAACAAAGAAGAAACACCAAGCACTTTCACCAGGTAACAGCACATTCCCGTCACGAGTGATGATATTAATTTAAGACTTTCAGAAATGACAACATCCTCTTGAAATGTTCTAACTCTTCTCCTCTTCCCTGAAACTGGCTGAACCTTACAGCGGCACATCTGGCCACAGCTTTAACCACATTCTTTAGAAAAATGATCCGGCCTGAATCATCACATCGCCCTTGTCTTACAATCAGGTCCTCTCTGAATGCTGAGCACAAGAGGAACTCAGAACTGTTATAAATCTGTAACTCTAGAAACATGATAGAGACAGAGAAGCACCCGCCAAGCTCTTGGCTATCAGCTCGTGTTGATAAGTCTCCGGGCGTAGTGGCGAGGATGTAAAGCCATAGAAAGCACCACAGACACATCTCAAGTTAGAGAAAACTTTTGCCACGACATGGAAGCAACCGTAGTGTCCATCAACAGATGAATGGATAAAGAAGGTGTGGTGTATGTATATATATAATGGAATACTACTCAGCCATAAAAAAGAATGAAATAATGCCATTTGCAGCAACATGAAAGCAATGAGAGATTCTCACACTAAGTAAGTCAGAGAGAAAAAGACAAATACTGTATGATATCACTTGTATTTGTGTATGCGGAATCTAAAAAATACAACCAATTAAGGAATATAACAAAAAAGAAGAAGACTCGCACATACAGCAAACAAAGCAGTGGTTACCAGTGGGGAGAGAGAAGGGGGGGCAATATGGGGATAGGGGATTAAGAGGTACAAACTACTGTGTATAAATTTAGCTACAAGGAGGTATTGTACAGCAAAGGGAATATAGGCAATATTTCCTAATTATAAATGGAGCAGAACCTTTAAAAGTTATGAATCACTGTACTGTATATCTATAACTTATATAATATCATACAACAACTATACTTTAAGAAAAAGAAGACTTGCTAATTGAAAAATTGGTCAACTGCTTCCCAAAGAATAATAATCCAGAGAGCTCTAAGAACTTTGGTAATGTAACCAAAATTACTTTTGTTTGCAAATTCCGACTTGTGTATCCTAAGGCAGGTTATGGCTTCTAGAATAATTCTTAATTGACCAACCTGGACAATATAAACTTCTTCCTTGCCGGCATACCAGATTTCAAACTTGCGGTTATCGCCTTTCACATACTCGGTGATTCCAACTTCGTCCATCTACAACACAGAAGTCGGCAGCTGCATGAGCACGGCATTCTGGACATGAACTTACATTAAATCTACCCCCCTCATAACCTAAATGAAACAGAATTTCTCACTTGTGCAAAATATACATTTTGCAGTCAAAGAATATGAAATGAAACATACTATCAAAGACCTGCGGATTTACCCGTGTCCCTGAACTATGCGCTTATAGACAGACTACAGGCTCCACTCCAGTGATTGAAACAAATGCTATAAATCTGAACATCCAAGGAGTTCACCCAAGACTGAATTCTGTGATCAATTAGCCGTACACAATCAAAACAAAGTATTCTGTCACACACAAAAGCAAAATTAAACATCAGTGATAAAGGTCACCCACAATTACATGAAATGACGATTTTTAACAAACATATGCCTCGTAAATTAATCTCACAAATTATTACCTATGTCTACAGAAGCCCTCTAAGCCATAGACATCCAATTTACAGGTCAGGGGAGAACCAAGAGGTACAGAAAAAAATCCCCTCTATTTCCACCAACCTCCCGGCCTCTCTATAAAACAAATCATCTGTCACGGGAGAGTGCTGTCTCCTTGCAGCCAGTGAAACTTTTATATGCACTATCCCTTTCTTACCGTAGTGTTTCTTCTCCTCCTTATGATTGTGCAAAGCACAAACTCTTCCATTTTCTTTCCTCCTATGCGGTTAAGAGCTTGGTTAATTCCATTTTGAGCAATTTTACTCCCTTGCACACACAACTTCTTTTCATCTCCTTCTGCCTTGTCTTTTCTTTCAATCCTTGCCTAATTATCTAAAGGAATATCTCACTCTCTGTTCCATTTACATGCCTCCCAAATGACCCTAATTAGAGCTGAGAAGCATTAAAAGTAGTGCTAGTGAGATCCCCATATCAAGGAAAAGGGATTATACTTAGCAATGCAACGTGACATTAATCAAAGAGCCTGCGACATCTACCTGGAATGTACTCAGAAGTTACTTTCAGAATGTCCAAAAATATCTTTATATTCCTACCCAACCACTCTAACTAACCCACTTTTGCTCAAACATCAGGATTTAAAGGAGATAATAATAATCTCATATTTGGAGTTCCCGTCGTGGCGCAGTGGTTAACGAACGAGGAACCATGAGGTTGCGGGTTCGGTCCCTGCCCTTGCTCAGTGGGTTAAGGATCCGGCGTTGCCGTGAGCTGTGGTATAGGTTGCAGACGCGGCTCGGATCCCGAGTTGCTGTGGCTCTGGCGTAGGCTGGTGGCTACAGCTCCGATTCGACCCCTAGCCTGGGAACCTCCATATGCCGCGGGAGCAGCCCAAAGAAATAGCAAAAAGACAAAAAGACAAAATAATAATCTCATATTCAATCTCTACTGAAATTGATTTTGTTTCAATACATGGTTTTATCTTAACAGCAGGATAAGCTGGAAAGTCCACATGCTAGCTATGTGTCTCGGGGCAAGTTGCTTCACCTTTTTGAATTTCAGTTTCCTCAACTATAAAATGGAAAGAGAACCTGCCTATTTCATAGAGTTGATATAAGGATTAAATAGCATGCAATGAAGGCTTAGATGTTAAAAATGAGGTGTTTGTTTTGTTTTGCTTTTTAGGGCTGCACATGTGGCACATGGAGGTTCCCAGGCTAGGGGTCGAATAGAAGCTACAGCTGCATCTGCGACCTACACATAGCTCACAGCAACGCTGAATCGCCAACCCATTGAGCGAGGCCAGGAATCGAACCTGCATCCTCATAGATACTGGTCAGATTCCTTTCTGCTATGCCACAATGGGAACTTCCTAAAAAATGAGTTTTTGAAAGTATGAGTTTGCCTTCTCATCGTTCACTTACTTGAATAGCAACAGCTTTGCCATTTTTTCATTGTATGCATATAGTACAGCGTTATAGACTAAATGAGCTTTTTTTGGTTACTCTAGAAATCTAACCATTATATCTACCAGACAATGTTGTTCTCGGTTCTAAACAATCCACTACAAATGATCCACTGTAATACGATCCATTCATAATTCATGGATTGTAGATGTTTTCTCAAATAACAAAACATAAAGGTTTTATTGCAAAGTTTTTACCCCACTTATTAAATGAAACTATACTGTGAAAACTTACTCAGTTTTCGAATCTAGAGGCAGAATGAAAGGTCTAACTATATGAGGAGTTCTCCTACAGCTCAGCGGATTAAGGATCTGATGTTGTCACGGCAGCGGCTTGGGTTGCTGCTGTGGTGCGGGTTTGATCCCTGGCCCAGGAACTTCCACATGCCTCAGGTGTGGCCAAAAAAAAAAAAAAGAAAGGTCTAACTACATGAGTATAATTATATGGCATATTATATAATAGACAATATATATAATAAAAGAAAAGGTTGATTCTACAGTTAGACCCTGTGTTCTCTTTCTTATCCTTCACATTTTCAATGACGATTTCTGGGAGCTATGAATATATTTTAGTATAAAGCATTTTATCTGAAGATATATTGCCGTGTCAAGTGCTCAGGGCCCAACTTTTAACCTAATTTACCATCATCAGGGCAGTGTGACCACGTGACCCATCTTGTTAAAAGTCGCCCCAGTGGGACAAGAACTCTGGGATTATGGCCGATAACAGTCTAGCTTAAGATTTTTATTCATGTACCTGGGATTCATAATAGTTACTTCTTGGGTCAGTATTATTTAAAAAATTGATCTTGATTCACTAACAACAACAACAACAACAAACCATAGATAGCTAAGCTGAAGTGCTATGAAGAAGTTAGAAGCCAAACAGGTTGGGCATAAAACAGTAACATAGGTGTATCCTGAAAATAGTTTCTGGGATCAAAAAGAGGATGAAAGAAAATAAGAATTATAGCAATATAATTCATATAAATTAAAACGAAATGTGCATACAACAGTAGTATATATTGAAAAAGAAGACACAAACTGAAGGATGTACATCAAATAAACTAGAATGGTTGCTATGGGGGCAGACAGGAGATTAAGTGCGGAGAATGGCGATAAAAAGGAATGAAGGAAGGAGTGGAAGAATAAACGAGAAAGAACAAGACCTGCCGGCAACGTGCCGTGATTCCCATCAGAGCCTCTGAAGCCTGCTGCCTGGGGTGGAATCTGAGCTGTTCCACTTACTAGCCGTGCTCCTGAGTGAATGACTCGGCTCTCTGGGGCTTGGCTTGCCCATCCTCAAAATGGGATTAATAATTGTTCCTGCTTCACATACAGTTGCCACGTGGATTAAATGAGTTAACACTGATATCTGTAAGCACTTAGAACAGCTCCTAGCAAACAGCGAGCACTGTGTGTATGTTACACTTCAAGACATAGATGCCAATAATAAAATGCATGGGCTGAGGAATCTGAAGAACTCAAATGTCTCGAACTGACTGTGACTTTAGGGCCTTTCCATTGCACAGAAGCAGCTGACTTAAAATACAGCACACAATCAGCATACAGCGGTTGGGCCATAAAATTCCAACTGGATATGATGAAGTCAAAGCGACAGTTCCTTGAAAAGTACCAGAGAAGGAGAGGGAGGAGATTTTGAAACCAGTAACACAAACTGCTATGTAATTCACTGACTAGTCCTACTAGCAATTATTTAATCTGGAATCTTTTTTTTTTTTTCGTGCCCACGACATGTGGCAGTTCCTGGGCAGAGATCAAACCCACGCCACAGCAGTGACCTCAGCTGCTGCAGTGAAAACGCCAGATCCTCAACCAACTCCTCCACAAGGGAACTCCCTAATCCAGGAATGTCATAATAGGCAAGCACGAGCAAGGAAGAATAGTGAGGCTTATAAGAAATAGCCTAATTTCGATCTCTGTCAGCAGCATCACCATTTTCCTAGTAATCCTGGTCTAAATCCTTGCAGGCATCACTGACTAATCTCTTTTATTAAGGATACTAGGTATTGCTGGTGAATCAAAGAAAAAAAATCAGGCTGTTTATTTATTTGCTCTATCTAGTAAGTCAACAGGTCTGCCTGTTTACCTTCCATGGAAATCTTTCTTGCATCTATCCAACCCTCTGTTTCCATGGTAACCATCGTAGTTTGAACTCCCATGAACTGATTACCTCATAGCAGTCCATCCTTACCCTGATGTACTTTAGAAAATAATCTGTTGGTGTGCCCATCACTGCGACAAATTAAAGGTAAAAACAAAATCAAACCAGAAATCAATACATTTCAAACCAGACATCAAACCAGAAATGATGCATTAGGTAGTAACGAGGTCACTCCACAAATAAAAGGTGAACCACTTGGATTCGAGTCTGACAGGTCTATGAAGATAAAGTACCTTCCCTGGGAATAGATATATAGACAGCAAGAGATCTGAACCCTGTATGAGGTGAATCACAAATGACTGGTTCTCCAAATTTGTGGTTGCCAAGGGGAGGGAGAGAGAGTGGGACGGACTCGGAATCTGTTAATAGATGCAAACTATGGCGTTTGGAGTGGATAAGCACTGAGATCCTGCTGTTTAGCACAGGGAACTATATCTAGTCGCTTGTGATGGAGCATGATGGAGGATCATGTGAGAAAAAGGAACAGTTGGGCATTTGTTATGGAAACAGTGAGGGTTTTAAACAGCCGCTGCTGTGGGTTCAGAAGCGGAGCAGGGAGAGGCGACAGGGGGAGGAGGTCGGAGACCCAGCGCTGGACAGACACCCCGTTAGCAACAGCCTGACATCACTGACCCCCGGGACGAATCAAAAGCCCGGAGGGCCGGCTGCCCGGGGGGCCTCCCGACACGAAGCCCTCACGCCCGGCTCAGGACCGGCCCTTCCCAGCTTGCTAACAACTGAGAAACAAGAGGCTCGCGAGAAATGACGAGAATGATCGTCGTGCTTGGGGAATCGAGGCTAATAATTTTCCCTATGTTCCAAATTTCCTTTAACAAATGCTATATGGCTTTGACAGTGTAGAACTTGAAAGGTAAAACCAATTAGGTGTGAAAAAACATCAGATTTGCCAAGGACAGACTCGTATGAATTGGAAGCGCCTACTTGCCAAATGCCAACGCCATCCGAGAGTATCGCCAGCGACTTCCTCCAACAACACCGCTCTCATTTAATAGCAGACTCATGTTCGGACAGGATGGCAGTTGGGGTTATAGGTGAGGAGGAAGAAATTTCTAAGGATCAGACAGGACAGGTGTGGGTAGGATTCAGCTGCAGGTGGCTCTGGACACCCGGTAAGGGGGATGCTGGGCGGGGGCGGAGGGATACAAAGGGAACGTGCTAAGCATAGAAGTTAGCATTTTTTGGAGCTCCCGACTGCAGGTTAAAGGACCGGGAGTTGCCACAGCTGTGGTGTAGGTTGCAGCTACAGCTCAGCCGATTCAATCCCTGGCCAGGGAACTTCCATGTGCCACAGGTGTGGCCATAAAATAAAAAAATTTTTAGTTATCCATTTTCAAATTACATTGAGGAAAAGGAAGAAACGCTTTCCTCCTCGTCTCTCCTGTATGATAAAAGCTCCTTGCTACCAGGACCAAGCCCTCCACCCAGGACCACTGGTAAGAGTGCTGAGGTGAGGAGCCTGGGTCATGGGCCCCAATTTAAAACGGGCCTGTGCAGGCGCCCCCTTGGGGAAGACCCGGGATTGCAGCGGAGAGAACAGAAGGGAGGCCATGTTTCGCCCTGCTTCGCTCTCAGGGAGACAAGTTTGGCTTCACCTGCCTTCTGTCTAAGGCTTCTACTCAACAGAAAGAGACGCACACACATAGAAACCAAACTTACGGTTACCAAAGGGGCCAGGAGTGAGGAAGGGATAATTTAGGAGGTTGGGATTAACATACACACATTACCACACATAAAATAGATAACCAACAAGGATCTACTGTATAGCACGGGGAATCCTACTCAATATTTTGTCATAACCTATATGGGAAAAGAATCTGAGAAAGAATGCATATAGGTATAACTGAATCACTGTGCTGTACACCCAAAACTAATACAACATTGTCAATCAACTAGACTCCAATAATATTTATTTTTTTACTTTTTTTTATTTTGTCTTTTTGCCATTTCTTGGGCCGCTCCTAGGGCATATGGAGGTTCCCAGGCTAGGGGTCGAATCAGAGCTGTAGCCACCAGCCTACACACCAGAGCAACAGCAACGCGGGATCCGAGCCTCGTCTGTGACCTACACCACAGCTCAAGGCAATGCCAGATCCTTAACCCACTGAGTGTGGTCAGGGATCGAACCCACAACCTCATGGCTCCTAGTAGGATTTGTTAATCACTAAGCCACGACAGGAACTCCCTAAGTTATCGTAATTTTTAAAAAGCCGATGCTACATAAAAATCTGTGCTGTGGTTTCAAATGCCCCCCTCTGAGAAGCATGATAATAAATGAAATCTCATTTAAAAAAAAAAAGACTTCTACTTAAAATGTCATGGGTAGGAGGGTATGAAATGGGTGGTGAAGAGGGTCCAAGGGTATAAACTTGCAGTTATAAATTAAATTATAAAATAAGTAAGCGCCAGGGAGGCACTATCCAGCATAGTGACTCTAGTTAATAACACTCTACCGCATATGTGAAACTTACTAAATAAGAGAGTAGATCTTAAAAGTTCTTGTCGCAAGAAAAAAACATTTTTGTAACTATGTGTGGTGATGGATGTTACCTGGTGATCATTTCACAACACATATGAATACTGAATCATTACACTGCAAATCTGAAACTAACATTATGGTCCCTGTCAATTATGCCTCCATTTTAAAAAAGACTTAGCTTAAAAAAAAAAAAAAAAAAGATGGGGAGTTCCCATCGTGGCGCAGCAGAAACAAATCCAACTAGGAACCGTGAAGTTGTGGGTTCAGTCCCTGGCCTCGCTCAGTGGGTTAAGTATCCCTCATTGCCGTGAGCTGTGGTGTAGGTCGCAGACACAGCTCAGATCTGGCGTGGCTGTGGCTGTGGTGTAGGCCAGTGGCTACAGTTCCAATTAGACCCCTAGCCCGGGAACTTCCATATGCTGCAGGTGCAGCCCTAAAAAGAAAAAAAAAAAAAAAAAGGTGTGCAACTGAGGTATAAAAGCCAGTCTTTTGACATGAAAGAGTGTACAAGCTTGAATACCATACATGTATATATGAGAGAATATGACATAATACCATTCAAATTATCTTACTTTCAAACAGTGCTTAAAACTGTATGATGGGTATCTATCGGAGCCCTCTCCACTTTCGACACGCCTTTTGCAAAAAACAATGGCTTTTTCATACAAGAAAAGGTGCCGCTGCATTGGCTTGAATCTAGCAAAATCCTTCATTTTTGTAGCACCTTTCTTGTGCCCGATCCAGACGCTGAATGCACCCTGCGTTATCATCTTGCCCAACTCATTTAAATTTCCCTGGAATAGAAAAGCCAAAACTCATCAGCACAAGGCACAGCTACACATCCCCATCGCTCCCCTCAACAGCACAGTATTTAGCTCGAGCTACTAAAATCCTAAGCTGTAACTGAGAGGTTTCTGGGGTTGTTTACTTCCTTTTTTGGCCGCCCCGGGGCACATGGAGTTCCTGGGCCAGGGATCAGATCCGAGCTGCAGCTGCGACCTACACCACAGCTGCAACACCACCAGATCCTTAACCCACTGTGCGGGCTGGGGATAGAACCTGCATCCCAGGTTGCACCATAGCAGGAACTCCTGATTTATAGTTTTTAAGCTTTTATTCATGATAACTTTAAACACATTAAAACATGCCATGTGTCGCACGGCTGCAAAATAACTATGGGAGTAGGAGACAGAAGAGACCTCCTCTTCCCCGGCTTCATGGCTCTCAATTGTTTCCCCCATCCTGCTGGGCAAATGACATCTCCCAGGCCAGGTCTTCCCACTGTGTGGCGCTAACTCTAAAGATTCGATCGAAAAGAAAACCTTCCATCTCTGTCCTGGACTGGGGCAAAGGGCAACCCTGGGACCCTATGTCTCCTTAAAATAGATCCAAACATTCTGTCGAGTGGGACTTTCCGAGGTCTGCACTGGAGGGCAGGCCTTGTTAGGGGCAGGGGAAAGTCATAAATCCATGTGGCTGCTGATCCGAAGCCAATTTTCCACTTAGCATCATAAATAATAATGCTGACATTCGGATCCTTCATTTGTCTGCCTCTTACTTCGTATTTCTCAGTTGGTTCCAGGAGAGGAAAAAAGGGACGCTCACATGCTTAGCCCATAAAACTGCAACAAAATCATTAAAATTTACTTACAATATAACCATTTATTGCAATCTGATGCATAGAGTCATTAACCGACTTCAGTAAATCCAGCATCGTGTCAAGTGCCTCCTTTAATTGGACAGATCCTTCGCAGTCTTTGCTATATTTTAATAGCTCCTGTGATCAGAAGTCAAGAATTAGACTTAATATTAGACAGATATTAATAGCTGGAGAAAATGAAAACATTTTTGGCTAACATGCTTTCAAGGAGGAATCCAATGATAATGTCACTTTTTTTGAGTGATCTCTTTCATATGCTACTTGTCACTTTAATACTATTTTTTTTTTTTTTTTTTGGCTGCGCCCACAGCATGTGGAAGTTCCCGGACCAGGGACTTAACCTGTGACACAGCAGCGACTCAAGCCACTGCAGTGGCAACACCGCATACTTAACCCACTGCACCACCAGGGAACTCCCTCTACTATATTCAATAACAATGTCAGAACTGGGGAAGAAATGGAATAGTGACTAAACAGTATAAAGCAAAGGGCATTCAGTGCTTCTGGAGCTGGAGAACAGTAACTATTAGGACACATTAGAGATTAGTTTTTAAAGCAATTACACATTTTTTTGGTCCTCCATGCATAGCTACTTGTTTTATTCATTCTGCATATGCCATACAGCGCTGTGAAAATACATTTTAAAACAAGCTATGTTGTATTTTTACTTAACACGATTTTAGTAATGCTTTCACATGACTGAAGGGTGTGCCATTTTCACTTTTCATGGAGAAGGCCCACAGGAAATAGTCTCGAAACTCTAAGAAATAATCATTTAGCTCCTCTTAACAAGAGAGCTCCTTCAATTCACTCTAGCTATGCAAGTACTAGAGGCATGGGTGTAAAGCTAAGAATAGGGAGTCCTTTTAGCTACTTTTTTTGGCCACACCCACAGCATGCAGAAGTGCCTGGGCCACGGATCAAACCCGTACCACAGCAGCAACCTGAGCTGCTGCAGTGACAATGTCAGATCCTTAACCTGCTGAACCACACAGGAACTCCCCTTTTAGCTAATTGTCCATACAAGTCCCACTGATGTGTGTATAGTAGTTGCTGGAACTTTCACTGCTATTAAGAAGAACTAATTAGATTCTATTGCTAAATCCAGCCCCCCTCCACCCCAGTCAGTGAGCTTAGCTATTTCTAGTGCTTACTAGTCAGCGGCTTCCTTCTTAAGGGCTTTGTCATACCTGAGCCAAAAAAGTAAGTAAAGAAAGTAACAAATGCTTCATGTAATTACCTTCAACAGTAGCTGATATTTTGTGATCCGTTGCACTGGTTTCAGTAAATAGGAATCTAGACCAAGTCTGTGTTTTAATTTTCTTTGACATTCCTGTCATTAAAATAGAATTATCGATAAATTTATATTAAGACACATACCTATATAAATGCCAAGTGTTCACTGATTAGATCCAATTCTTATATCTCAAGGAAAATTTACCCAAAAAAATCACTGTTATATACAGTACGAAAATTTTATGAGGAAGTATATCGGAAAAACTACTGTGAACATTATTTCAAGATCTGAGAGGTAGAAAATCCCCAAATTTCAAAATCTAAAAAGTTTATATATATATATGGATAAATGTTTATATATATATATATATATATATATA
Organism: Sus scrofa; assembly: GCF_054392235.1. Taxonomy (NCBI): domain Eukaryota; kingdom Metazoa; phylum Chordata; class Mammalia; order Artiodactyla; family Suidae; genus Sus; species Sus scrofa. Next base: position 124,494,657 of record NC_139401.1, read on the forward strand.
TATATTCACAATGATGTGGAATGTTTAAAAGGTAAGAAAGCAATAAATGACCATAGGTTAACATGACAAAGAAGTACTTCGATGTATCCAAGAAAATTAACAAAAGGCTTAGCTTCACAGGCCAAGACCCAGAAAAGAAATAGGTTGTACTGAATATAAATCAGGCTGAGTATGAGAAGAGTTTTTTTTTAATGTCACAAGAAAAATACAGCCCTTATCAAGTGGTGCTACATTTCATCTGATTATTGGCTCCCTGCCACTATAAATATAAGAGTCATGACTTTGGGGCCTGGGAACATTGCAGGGCCCATAATTAAGGCAAGATGGAGCTGGTTAGGACACAATGCGCGTATAGAAAGTGCAGAACAAAAAGAGAGGATACACCCATGTAAGATCCAGGACCCTCCTTTGGAAATGCATAAGATCCAATACATGGTCTAATTTAATTATCCAGGGTAAAAACAGTAGATCGGTACGTGTATTTAGCTCTCGTCACTCATGAAACCCAACTAAAATGATGGTTTTTACAAAGCAAAACCTAAAGTTACCCAGAAGAGACAGGAAAACACATCAACAAAATCTGGAAACGGGCAGAGGGAAAAGCCGGGGAACAATCGGTGTTAAAGAACGCGTCCCCCCACCCCTCCGCAAAGACGTCGCGGTCAGACACCAAAGTACCTTGGAAAGGTGGAGATAAAGATCGGGTTTGAAAAAAGACGGTTGTTGAAAATCTGTTAACGGAGTATTTAGGAGTTCCCGTTGTGGTGCAATGGGATGGGTGGTGTCTCTGCAGCACCAGGACGCAGGTTCAATTCCCAGCCCAGCACAGTGGGTTAGAGGATCCAGCCTTGCCGCAGCTGTGGCATAGGTTGCAACTGCGGCTCAGATCTGATCCCTGGCCCAGGAGCTCCATATGCCGTAGGACGGCCAAAAAAAGGAAGAAAAAAAAAAAGGAATTAGATACTAACTAGTGTTGCAATGGAGCCATCAGGCCCCTCATACACCACTGGTAGGAAAATGAAATGGTGCAGTCACTTTGGAAACCAATCCAAACGTTCTTCAAAGAGTTGAAGAGAATTACCATTGACCTAGCAGGCTCACACTCAGCTATGTGGCCAAGAGAAACGAAAATAACGGCCACGCAAAAACTCGGTACACAAAAGGTGGAGACAACCCAAATGTCTATCAACTGATGAGCGGGTAGCTAAAATGCAGACGTTCCATACAATGGACTGTTATTAGCCCATAAAATGGAATGACGTTCTGACACAGGCTACGGCATAGATGAACTATGAAAACATGACGCTGAGTGAAAGGAGCCAGACACAAAGATCACGTCCTTTAGGATTCCATTTAGACGAATTGTTCAGAACAAGCAAATCTACAGTGACAGAAAGTAGCTTAGTGATCGCAGAGGGCAGCAGGGCTGGAGGGAAGATAGGAGGTGACCGTTTTTTTGGTGGAATGATGAAAACATTCTTAAATTCATAGTGGTGACGGCTGCACAACATTGGGACTACAGTAAAGTTACCGAATTGTACGTGTTAAGAGGGTGATGTTTGCATTATTTTAATTACCTGTCAATAAAGCTGTTAGCCAAAAAAAGTAAATGAGCTTAAAAATCTAACAAGGACTTCCCGTCGTGGCGCAGTGGTTAACGAATCCGACTAGCAACCATGAGGTTGCAGGTTCAGTCCCTGCCCTTGCTCAGTGGGTTAACGATCCGGCGTTGCCATGAGCTGTGGTGTAGGTTGCAGACCCGGCTCGGATCCCGTGTTGCTGTGGCTCTGGCGAAGGCCAGTGGCTGCAGCTCTGATTCGACCTCTGGCCTGGGAACCTCCATGTGCCACAGGAGCAGCCCAAAGAAATAGAAAAAAGACAAAAAAAAAAAATTAACAAAAGCAGCAGCAGCAACAATAAGCATCTCAGACAGCCATGCCACTATGCACAGCGAGGTGGCTGCCTTCCTGTCCCCCTAGCAGAAGAATGGATGTTTCTCTGAAAAGAGGAGAGGGCCTTTGCACTAGGGAATACGATGTGCCATTGAGGGCAGAGAACCATATAGGAAGCAAAGAGATTACTTGTATATTTATGTACCAACCTGGAGACTCTCGGCTTTTTCCCCCACTTGGCTACCAGAACACTGGCAACCAGACCCTTATTCCCCAGCCAGCCGACTGGGGAGTCTGATCAGCCGGAGTGAAAGGACCTAAAGATACAGATACTGGGGATCGCCCCAAGGACAAATCATCTGACAGTGAGGCATGGTCATAAACCCACATATGCACAGGAAACTTCCCATAAGCTTTGTACTGCTTATTCCTAATGCAAGCAGACAACCAGATATCATCAGACATTTCAGGAAAGTGATAGAAACAAAATTTAAAAAAAAAGGAAAAACAACGTAAAGACAACAGAAACTATGCAGGGAGGAGAAAACTACTTTTGGGAGGAACAAAACTACTTTTAAAAGGAAAATCTATTTTTATTATCCTCATAGAGATAAGTGAAGATACTGAATTCATGAAACAAAAACAGGGTTCTATGAAGGAAACATTCAGAGAACAAAATGGGTAGAGGCTCTTCAAAATTAAAAACATGATGGCAGAAACAAAACTCTCAATAGAAGGACTGGAATATAAATCCCAGAAAACAGGGCAAGAAGACAAAATTCAAAGAGATCACCACAAGACTGGGAAAATAGCACAGCACTGTCAAATTTCAGAACCCTGAGCATAAAAGAAACTCTCATAAGCTTTCAGAGAAAGGACAAAAACTAGGTCATGGGCAAAGGAGCAAAAATCTCAATGGCATCAGATTTTTCAACAGCAACCCTGGAAGCTAGAAGACAATGGAGCATATACCTTCAAAATTCTGAGAAAAATGAGCTCTCACAAGGAATTCTATACCCAGCCAGGCTAGCAATCAAGTGTTAGGGTAGAACAAAGACATTTACAGACATGCAGGATCTCAAAAATGTTTACCTATCATGCACATTCTCAGTAAAGCTACTGGAGGATGTATTCCACCGAATAAGTGAATAAAACAAGTAAGAGAAAGATCTGGCACTTAGGAAACAGGAGAGCCCATGCAAGAGACCAGTGAACAGGCTCCCTCAAATGACAGTCACCAACATCCAAGATGGCAGCTGCACAACAGACCCAGTGAGTTGAGATGTGCAGGTCAGAACACTCTGGGAGAGATTGACTCGAGAAGAAATCCAGAGAAAATATAACATTTAAATGTACTAAGAAGAGGGAGTTCCTGCTGTGGATCTGTAGTAACAAACCCGGCTAGTATCCATGAGGCTGTGGGTTTGATCCCTGGCCTCACTCTTTAGGATCCAGCATTTCTGTGAGCTGTGGTATAGGTCACAGACATGGCTCAGATCCCACATTGCTGTGGCAATGGTATAGACCGGCAGCTGCAGCTCCAATTCAACCCCTAGCCTGGGAACTTCCATATGCTGCAGGTGTAGCCCTTAAAAGCAAAAAAAAAAAAAAAAAGAAAGAAAGAAAAAAATGTACTAAGAAGAGAATAATGTAACTCTCACAACTGGGAGAGTATAGAAGAGGGAAAAGGACACAGAAAATTAAGTGAAAAGACACTTGTTAGAAAAACAAAAGGGAAGGAAAGGCAGCCATCTTATCCCACATGATTCATCTGAGCACAGAAATTATGTAGTCTTTTAACGATGTATATCAATGTAACCACAGTTACACAATGTAACTATATTGGACTTCTGTTAAGAAAGCTAAATTGGGGGTGGGGGTGGGGGAGGGATGGAGTGTGGGTTTGGGATTAGCAGATGTAAACTAGTATATATAGAAGGGATAAACAACAAGGCCCTACTGTATAGCATGGAGAACTATATTAAACACCCTGGGATAAACCATGATGGAAAAGTATATGGAAAAGAATGTGTATAAATGTGTAATTGAGTCACTTTGCTGTACAGCAGAAATTAACGCAACATTGTAAATCAACTATACTTCCATACAATCAATGTTTTTAAAAAAGAAAGCTAAATCTTCTTCCATTGTGAGAAGTAGCAATATAAGCATGGTATTTGGAGATACGGAGGTAAATGCTAAAAAGAACAGAAAGTAGTTGCCTCTAGGGAGCAGCATACATGTTCGTGCACGTGTGTGTATATTTTGGGAAGAGCTGAACTGCCCTTTGATGTATACATATATATAAGTTACTTAAGGCAGAAAATGAATTTATAAATAAGAACTATCCTAGTGTCTTGCAGAAAGAGTACATCTGATACTTGAACAATTACTATACCTGGAAAAAGGCGCAATCTGAATACTTCTTCCAGATTCCCTCTGATCTGGGCTTGTTCTGACAATATTTCGCATACATTTGAAAATCATCTTTCTGTGATAAAAAGAAAATTCAAACCGATTACCAATTTGTAAGTATGTACTTTTCTTATCAAGAAAGGCTGAGCCAGAGTGAGGATGGCCAAGCATTACAGAGAAGGTGGCCTAAAGGGCCCGTCACGCTGGCAGCTGTTATATTTCAATGTCCATCATCAGACTGGATAGAGGGACACACAGAGCAATTATCCAAGGAACTTCAGAACTTCCACCTAGCAAGTTGAAGAGTTAGAGGAAGAAAAGCCTTCCCTGAATGAACTAGAAAACAGGCGACTTTTTTCATTACCGTGAGCTAATAGGGTACCAAGACCATGCTCTTCCTATGTTCTCAGTCTCTCCATTCCCTAGTGAATGAACTTATGGCTAAGTCCCGAGGTCCTTGGTCCCTCACAGAACATCTCCATTGTACCACAAACCTGCTAAGCACCTGCCCATGCTATTCTCTCTCGCTGGAATCATCTTTATTTGACCCTCAGTAGGCTACTGCCTACTCAACTCATTAGCATTCATCTCGTAAGTCATCTCTTCTAAATGCCATCATTTATAGCTCCAGTCCACGTCAGATGCACCTCTTCTTAGCTCCTATAGGACCCTTTGTATATCTCTAACATAGTACAACTCACACCGTACACAATGGATTCCCTGTGCACAAAGAGTCTTGATATTCCACATCGCCTACTGCAGTGCTCGGCACATAGCAGGTATTCAGTAGACTGCTGTTGAATGAATGAACACATCAACAGGCATTTCGTTAAGCACTACTGGGTGCCAAGAACTCCGCTGACCTTGTCAGAGATACAAAAATATATAGGATGTGGACCGTGCCTCAAACAGTTTTCCATCTAGTTGGAGAAAGAATTCATGAATACATGTAAAGATGTGCAGGAAACGTAAACTTCCCAACGAGTAACACAGACATTAAGCACAACAGGAGTTCAAAGGAAAAGGGGGCTGCTGTTGCTTAGGGACGTCAAAGAAGAACGTGGCCATAGTTTAAATGCATTTAACGTTAGGATATGCTGAGAAAGCTTCAGCCGTATCCTTATTATCTTCTCACTCCACAACCACCTTCTGAGATAAGCTATCTCCTCGGAAGCTTTCAGTGATCACCTCTATCAAACCGACTCTCAAATCAAGACAGAACTGCTCTTTCAGGAAAAAGGAGGACCTAGATACACAGAGCCTACTCTGAGAGAAAACTCTAATGGAGGAAGGTATGATTGCAAAGCTTGGAAGTCAGTTGTCCTAACTACACTCTTGGGACCCAAAGAAATGAGTCCTCCTGAATGAGCCCGTAGAATAAAAAGAACAGATGGCCCCCTGTTTTGCAAAGTTCCTATGATAGATGCCTTGCTGTCTGAAAGCCAGACTATACTTGATTCGAAGACTTGACAGGTATTAGGGGGTATATCAAGGCATCGCTTAGGCTAAAAATTAACCAAGCCAAGAATGGTTGTGCTAAGATAACCCCAACTCTCACATCTTCACAGCCAGGATGGTCCTTGGACTCCTGGGATCACCCACGGGTCAGTAGTCACTAGCTGAGCCATTCAAGCATTTGATGCCACCGAATGAAGTGCCTATTTGCATGTTCGAATACCCCATTGCTATAACAAGACTTAGTTTAGGACTAAATACTTGCTAGAGTGATGTGTCTTCTCCAAAGACACAAAGACAGAAAAAATATTGCCTACCTTGCCCCTAAATCTGTTCTGATAAAACAAGCTGTTGTGTTGGTGGCCCATATTCACACAGTTTTAAATAAACATCGAACTAACCCTTTCCAGGAAGCAAAGTCCCACTCTTTCCGGAGCATCAACGCAATTTTCCAGACTGCTCATGAAAATGCTGTAAAAATTTCAAAGGAAAAAAAGTGATAGAATTTTATGTGAAATACACTAAACTGGTCAATAACCCTTTAAATAATAATCATGAAAGAGAAACTTCAACTCAGTAATTACATACTTGTTATGGAATTCATATATTTCTGCCATATTTCCAAAGAGAACATCCTTTTTATTTCTCAGGAGAGGTGGCATAAGATCAAACATCTCTGGATTATCCATCTCCGCTCTATAGCCCTACCCAAAATAAATACATTTATTCACTTAAAAAAATATTCTCATTAACACTTGATTGGGCCACCAAAGGCATGGGTACAGCAGAATATATAGAGGATTATTGGGTAAAGCGGGTTGTAATTTTAACATTTAAATCTTCTAGTTCCCCAGATGATCCTATCTAAAAATAACAAACAAACAAACAAAAAGCAAAAACAGAATCATGGCCAAGAGGAACAGACTTGGGATGGATGGGCACTTGCAGGGGGGGTTGGGGATGCAAACTATTCTATTTGGAATGGATGGGCACAGGGAAATGTGTGTGACTGGGTCACTCTGTTGTACAACAGAACTTGGTGAAACATTGTAAATCAACTATACCCTGATAATAACAATAATAAATGGGAAAAATAAATAAATCTCCTAGTTCCCAAAGTTATCCACTATTATCATTATTATTCCCATTGTTATTATTATTACTTCGATAGGATAAGGAAGTCAAGGTTTTTCACTCAGTTGGTTAAATCAAGTGCTGGCTCTTTGGCCTTCAGGGTAGCTTATAGTATAGGAAACAAAATAGAAACCAGGTATGAAACATTATATGATGAGTTATTAACGTCTCCTTAAACAAGCGATAAGTGGGTTTTCTCAGACTGAGTTAATATTATGACATTTCTATCAAATGAGTATTTTTTTCTCCCATTTTTAGCGCTTTACATCACAATCTGTAAATAGCACCCTGGGAATACTTATAACAATCTGTTATATTCCTAAGAGGGCAACTTATCTCTTCTGTAATAAATTCTGAACCCACAAGTCTCCCTGCTGAGGGAGAACCTGAAATATGGACCTTTAGCCAACAATCAAGGAAGGAGAAAGAAAGAGAAGTCTGACCAAAGCACCTCCTAATGAATGTGGGAAAAGACGAGAAAACACAATCTGAGTCACTTACCAACAAAACAGTAAACAGTTCCCGAACATACACCCTCTCTGTCTGTACCAGCTCATTTAGGACATGGCTAAAATGAAAGGACCATATCTGTCAGTTATTTTATGGTATAAGAATTGTTTTATGACATGTCACTTATTATAAGTGGTCTAAGATGAAAAGTGGTAATGCCGGGCACCTACCAATGGTTAGGGTTTTATCATCAAAATATAAAACTAATTCTGTGGTTTCTGGAATAAATACCACCCACAAGACTCTTTAAAATACATTGAAAAGAAACAGGAGTGGGGCTCAGGAGCTATTTTTAAATGAAAAAAACATTTTACTTCTAACTCACTAAGCTTAAGAATCAATTTACGGGGTGTTCCCATCATGGCCCAGTGGTTAGTGAACCCGACTAGCATCCATGAGGATTCAGGTTCGATCCCTGGCCTCGTTCATTGGGTTGAGGATCCGGCGTTGCCGTGAGCTGTGGAGCAGGTCGCAGACACAGCTCGGATCCCGCGTTGCTGTGGCTCTAGCATAGGCTGGCAGCTATAGTTCCAATTGGACACCCAGCCTGGGAACCTCCATATGCCACAGGAGTGGCCCTAAAAAGACAAAAGACAAATAATAATAATAATAATAATCAATTTACTAAAAACTCATAGTATCTATTCCTAAAAATCTGGGGAATATTTTTTTGGACAGCACAGTTTCTATGCTATAGTTCCCCTTGCCTCAGGGAAAAAATAATAATAATAGCATTTCAGGCACAATTTTTCCTTTTTTCCCAGTAATGTTCTGGAATTTTCCAAGATACATTGTGGATTTATCATACTGGTTTTCCCAAATATAGATCATACTTAAGTTTCTGTAGTGGTTTTGTTTACTGTCTTTTAAAAATAAAATTCATTTTCCTTCCAATGCAATTTCCAATTGACATCATATTTACAATTTACAACTTATATCACTCCCTGATATAAGTAACTTGTTTAACTTAACTTCTATCCTTGGCTGCTTTTTAACTTTTATACTTTTAAGCATTAACATTTAACAATCTTTGAATGTGTGTGTATATATATAGTATATATTATAATGTGCGTGTATACATATATGATATGTAACATTTTATATATATATATTTCACTTGTTCCAAAACACTGGTTACTCAAGATTGCGATCTAAAACTTAAAAGGTGAATATATTTTTTTGGTCTTTTTTGTCTTTTTAGGGCTGCACCCACAGCATATGGAAGTTCCCAGGCTAGAAGTCGAATCAGAGCTGCAGTTGCCAGCCTACACCACAGCCATAGCAATGCGGGATCCAAGCCGCGTCTGCAACCTACACCACAGCTCACAGTAACGCCGGATCCCCAACCCACTGAGCAGGGCCAGGGATCGAACCCACGTCCTCATGGACACCAGTTGGGTTTGCCAACCCCTGAGCCAAGACGGGAACTCCAAAAGGTGAATACTCTTATGTGTGGACTATTAACCTAATAATATAAAAATTAACAAATATAAAAATATTAACATAATAATTATAAAAGTGAACAATGATTCCCGTTAGCATCTATAAAATCACACTGTGTATCTATATAACCCCTGCAGTTTCTGAAACACTGACCCATTCATTCTCATCTCTTTCATAAAAGAGGAGACTAAGATTCCAAAAAGGTCAAGTGAATTTTCAAACCCCCAAAACAGAGGGGAGGTGGGCCAGGCCCAAATCCAGGACTTGTGACACATTTAGTGCACGTTTCATGACTCGCAGTAGAACCCCATTCTGTGAATTCAAAATTCTAAGCACATTTGCCTTGAACACTGAATCAGAGCCTCCTACTGGTAGATGTGTATAGGGTTTATGTTAATAAATAAAAGATACTTCTTTAAAACATCCAAGCTATTGTCATTGTCCAAACTGGAGGACTGAGCAGAAGCTCGCTTCTCCCGACAATCATGCACCACTTCAATCTGAAATGAAAATAAAAGTAACATTAGCATCTATGTACGTCCAGTTCTTCCTCAGGGAAATCTAGCTCAAATTTAAGTTCTACGTGCTAACTATGTACATAAATGGGAGAATAACACTATAATCATGATCTTTTCAGAAACCACTTTGACATGTACGAGTTTGAAAACAATGTCAGTTGCCAAAGGGGACAGAATTAAGATACTCATTAAAATTTACTTTATGTTACTTAACATGTTTCATTTCTTTGCTGCTTTGGGGAAATGAGGTTAATTCATAAAAACAAACAAAATAAAGGTGATGGTCCAGGTAACTAAAAAGTTTATTCACTGAAGAACCCAAATGGCTTTTTCACCCTGATTTTATCATGGAAACCTGAATCCTTGAATTCTTTCACCAAGGGCACACAGATATCACTGACCCTTTTCCTAATGACTCAGTGGCATTGTCATGAACATGAAGGATATGATAAAATCGAATGATACATTCCAGGACTAATAAGACGTGCAGAACTGTCCATTGCGTCTCAAAAGGGCTGTGACCTCTTCATCTTTCTCCGCTCTCCGCCACATGTCACCTGATGCTGCAAGTGACCTTCCGGATCCTAAAGCACTGCCTTATTGTGCAGACTCAACGGGACTCGGACTGCCCTACTGAGTCCATTGCATGAAATCTGTGATGATTATTTGCTCTTCAGAAGCATGTTCCAGGACTCTTGGCTGTACTGAACAGCTGAGCTTGCAAAAGGCTTCACCTCCAAATAAACGGAGCGTTACTTCATAACAACTACAACTGCAAATGAAGTACAGGATCTACCAGCTAAAAAGCATCTCCGCGAAATGCGAGGCACTTCTCACTGATACATGGAGAAGGGAACATTCTTTGATGGCTTTCTATATACTGTGCAGGCACAGTCCTAGGTGCTTACCACACATCATTATAGCTAATCCTCACGGCAATTCAGCGAGTGATGACACACTGATCCCCATCCCCATCTTACAGATGGGAAAACTAAGGCTCAGAGAGGTTTAGCAACAGGGCCAAGTTTCCCTAGTAAGTGACGAAACAGAGTCGAACCCATGGTCAGCCACCATTATCATGCTCCTTCTTTAAAGGTGTGTTTGGTTTCTGTCTGCTCGAGGTACCAAGGGTTATCATTATTTTAATACTATAATTAAGACTGAAAATACTGCATACTCTGCTTATCAGATAGGTATGTGCCGTTTACTCCGAACAGATTTTTGAAATCCCAGTTTAGAAAGTTTTGAAATATATACTTTTTTGGGGTTTTTGTTTGGGGGTGTTTTTTTGGCCACAGGCCACAGCATGTGGAAGCTCCCTGGCCAGGGATTGAACCTGAGCAGCAGGAATGACAACTGCTGGATCCTTAACCCATTGAGCTACACGCAAAGTCTGAAATATATACTTTCAAAAGCCTAAGGATGTGTAAATTGACTTGAATTGGAAGAATATGTACACTTTGGAAGTGAGTTTACCAGCTAGAAACCTCACCAGGAAAATGTATAAAGTCACAGCATCCTATTTTTCCACCCGGGGGATATGAAATGAATAAATACACATAGTGGGATAATAAGGCAGCCACGACTTGAAACTAGAACCAAAAGACATGTAAGACTATAGGATGTGGCATTCGGCCTGTTTTCCCCCTTGAAACCAGAAGCTATGGCTATACAGCCTCATAACCAGACATAATGTGTCCATACAGGCCCTTTACTAGCCTGCTCATAATTGTATAAAACTCTTAGAATGTTATTATACCACACACTATTCAAAGTACTTCATAAATATTAGATTATTTTATCTTTATGCTAACTCCACAATGAGGATATTCTATTATTACCTCCATTTTATAGATAAGGAAACTGAGTTCTAGAGAATTTACCCAAGGTTATAAAGCCAGTAAGTGCTGGAGCTGGGATTAGAAATCAGGCAGTCTAGGAGTTTCCTTGTGGCACAGCAGGTTAAGGATCAGCATGGTCACTGCTGTGGCTCGGGTCATGGCTGTGGTACGGGTTTGATCCCTGGCCCAGGAACTTCCACATGCCGTGGGTGTAGCCAAAAAAAAAAAAAAAAAAAAAGCCAGGCAGCCTAGCTGTACAGTCTGTATCACTGTGTCACTATGCCATACTGCCTCATGGAGACACGTTCTTGTCCCTATTTACTGTCACAAACGCACACACACAATGTAGGGTGCTCTAGTTAGGAGGAGGCTGCTCTCTGCAGATACCAGAATACCATGGATAACGGAGAAGGAATCGTGAATCCATCCAGAAATGAACAGATGTCTTTTTTGAGCCCAGAGAATGGTCCATTAGACCCTGTCCTTTGTCTGCGTTGCACACTTGCAGGATTGGAATCACTTTCTTTTTTCCTTTTACAGCCCCACTTGCGGCATATGGAAGTTCCTGGGCCAGGGATCGAATTGGAGCTGCAGCTGTGGCCTATGCCACAGCCATGGTAACACCAGATCTGAGCCCCATCTGCAACCTGTGCCACAGCGCATGGCAATGCTGGATCCTGAACCCACCGAGTGAGGCCAGGGATTGAACCCACATTCTCACAGAGACTACACTGGGTCCCTAACCAGCTGAGCCATGACAGGAACTCCCTGGAATCACTCACGAAAGAAATCTTCTTTTGTAGAAAGGCGTAACACTTGTTTAAGTTAATTGAGGTGAGGGCGAAAAGAGAAGCTAGAACGTGTATGAGATGTTCGACAGAAATTATTCTGAACTTGAGCCAAGATTTGAGAAACTACTCATATATCTGGGGCTATGCCAGTACAGCAATTAGACACAATGCAGCAGCAGCTTTTTCTCTTAGATTAAATAAGCTTTCAAGTGCACAATATTGCGTTAGTGAATTAAAATAGGGTTTTAGCCCCACCCTGATTCTGCGACTGCAGCAATAAAGCCACTTTTGAATTAATTAATGATATTTACTTTTAAGTTGCTCTGATTTTGTCTCCAAGTCTTCTTCCCTGGGAGAGAAAATATGAAAGAAGAATTTCAAACTAGAATGAAAATCAACGCTTTTCACAAAAACACGTGCATGTTTGTTAACTAGAGAGATATTAATATTTAACCTGTTTATATCAGCACTTTTAAATCACATTATACATAACAGATGATAGGTTAGCCTTCTCTGTATGACTTTAACTTCTGACAGAGCATGATTTTGCTATGTATTCACCCATTCATCGAACATTTGCTGGCTTGCCAAGCAGACATGAAGCTAAGCGGTAGTACTCAGAATTATTCGGAGATTTAGTGTTCATTCTTGTACATAAGCATTTCATCAGATTGTAGCTCAGTGACTGAGTCAAAAAGAGCTCTGGAAAAGACAATCTCGATTCAACTAATACTTCGAGCATCTAACATTTCTTGGGCAATTACTACGTGCTGAGCACTATCATAAGCCCCGCATGTGCATTTTCTTTTCTAATCTTCAAATCAAGCCTAAGAGATAAGTACTACTTCTACCCCCATTTTCTAAGTAAGTAACTAAGATCTAAGAAGCAGAAGCGGCACCTAAGTCTGTAGAGTCTGCTGTCCGAATTCGTCTTTCTAACCACTATATAAAACAAACGTTGCTGAAGGACATTAAAATGCTAAAACAAAATAAAACAAAACAAAACCGCTTCATCGAAATCCCAGGCTTTCATCCTTCTGTTCGTCCTGTGGAATGATGACTCTTTCTGTTCTCTTGACCAAGGGTGAGCCCCTGCGTTAGGAGCAAGGAGTCCAGATGTTCCTCCAAAGCCCGGAGCGTGGTCCAGGCGAAGACTAGGCCGCTGAAGTTCCTAATTCTCAGCGCTGCTCCAAAGGGTGCTACCCGCCCAGGCTGCACACACCTCTTCTCTCCATGGAAGGGACGCATTTTTGTCCTTTGCCCCCCTTGGTGGGAGCCACCACAGGGCCCCTCAAAGAGAGACGCTGCCAAGTTCTCTACATCTTATCCTTCACTTCCATTTATTCAAAACTCTATTTTATATAGGCATCTTCACCTTTTTATAATGTATAGGTAAATGTATAACTATAAATTAGACTTAGTGGCAACTACCAGAAAATCAGTTTCTCAGTAGATACTGCTGTCTGTCACTTTAAAGAACCTTGATAAACAGAGATCCAAGGTTATTTACAAAGGGAATTTAGGGAGCTTTACTAATTAGCTTTACTAAACAATTCTTTGCAAATACATTAAGAGGTGAAAAAGAAGTATATATATAACTTAGGAGGGATGTATCTTTTTCTGAAAAGCAAGGTAGATGCCTTCATTCTTTTAACAATGTGTGTATATATATATATAATTGTTATATATAATTATTGTCATTTATATATATTATGTATGTTGCACGTGTTATATAAATATATATACAGCATATACCTTATATCTATGTTATGATGTGTCTGTATGTTATATATACATGCGATCATTGAGCACCTATACTCCTTGCTAAGCTCTATGTTTGATGCTGGGGATACAGACATGAACTGTATGTACACAGTCCCTGCTTTTCCAAAGCTTACAGTCTAGCAAGAGAGACAGAAAACAGGCAATTACACTCAAGCTGGGGAGAAATAAAGGGAGGCTCGTTACCACCCGGCATGAATGCCTGACCAAACTGGGGTGCAGCGGAGGAGGAGAGGCAGGAAGGAAAAGTTACCTGAAGGAAGTGAGTCAGGAAATGTGCTGGGGGCGCAGGAGTGCGCAAAGGCAGAAAGGAGAGGGGAGGGAACCGTGTTCCAGAGAGAACAGTATGTGTCAAGTCCAAACACGACCGGGGCCATCTGAGAAGGGAGGGTGGGAAACGGGGAGGCTGCTGTCGAGGCCAACAGCTGGCTGTTGGCTTGGATTAGGGAAGCGGCAATGAGGGCTGGCTGAGGGCCGGAAAGAAGCGGGTTTTCGGGCCTGGCTGGAGCGGGGGGCATGAGTGAGAAAGACGAGCCAAGGGCCCAGGCGTGGGCAATGGCAGGACTCTCGGTGCTGGAAGAGGAGAAGGTCTGCAGAGGAAATGGCATCAGTTTGGGGCATGCTGAGTGTGAGGGGCCCATAGGAAATTCAGGAGGCAACCTGTACACGCAGAGACGCGGACGTTCAAGAGAACTACAGCAGAGCTAGAGACTGAGGAGCTCAAACCGCATTCTACCCTCACACGGGAGGTTCCACCCCAACCTCCCTCTGTATTAGATGTGAATTCAACAAGTATCGATAACATCCCGCTAGGTGCCAGGCACTGTGCTAGAGACAAGATTCTACTTGATGCAAACTAATCAAAATAAACGAACAAAAACAACAACAAAAAAACCAGTTTGACTTCTTTTATGAAAAAATAACACGTCTATTGATTTGACCAAATCTCAGCTATGTGGCTTAGCAATTAAAAGTCTTGAAGACAGATTTGGGGCCGACTGTGATACTCTCCATTACTCACAGACCAGTTAGGTAAAAGGAACACTGTTTATCTCGTAAACAATGCTCTGATTTAATTTAGCAACCAGGACGGATAGCAGATTAAAATCATTTATCCGTCCGTGTCATGTATTCAGTAAGCTGCCTTCTTCCTCATGAACACATCAGGCAGCTCTAAATGGAGGTAAATCCAAGCTACTCCCAACAAACAGAGTCGCTAAAATGAAAGCAAGCCATGTTTTACCGTTGCCAATTATTGTTCTTGTTTCTTAAGAGCGGTCATTTGATGCAAGAGAATAATCTACTTCTCACATAGTTATTTTCCAAGGTAATTTTAATACGGAGAGGATAACGGTTGGTTATTATGGGGAAAAGGGGGAAAGCGCATCGTAGGCAGGACGCAAGAATGAATCGCTGCTGGGTTTAGATGCCAAACTGGTTTTTCACACATACACAAACTCAGGAAATGTACTGACGAAAAGTAATAAAGATGGGTACCTTTTGAAAAAAGTTTACATGCTTGAAAGAAAGAGTATCCAACTCCCACTGCAGAAAAAAAGTGTAATGCCATTAAATAAGAATATCAGAAAGAAAAAAAAATGAAACAACACAAAACAAAATGTACTTTTAGTGACTAAGGCCTTGAGTGGGTCTTGGGGCAGTTTCTCCAGAACCCTGAGCCTCAAGCCAAGGCGCCCCACTTCCAGAACTTCATCAGAGGAGTTGAGCTTTCGGCGGACCCCAGAGCAAGAAGCCGGAGTCAGAGGGAAGGAAGACTCTAGTTTATATGCTACAATTTTTTTTTTCACTTTGTCTTCACAACAACACTCTGGAAGTCAGGAGGTCTTATTGTTCCTATTTTACAGACAAGGAAACCAAGGTAAAAGCATCAGAAGAGGTTAGGTGAACTGCCCAAGGTCACATACCCTGTAAATGGAGCCAGAAATCTAACAGGGGTCTGTCTTCCGCTGAGGAATTATCACCTGCTAGTTTCAGTCTCATAGCTGTTGGTTTTTTATCCAACACGTGGTTTTTTGTTCCTTTTATTCTTTTCCCCAGTAGTTTCTTAGTACTGCGTTATTCATAGATTTATTTGTGGGTATGTTTTTATATTTAATAACTATTCACTATATAGCTTTTACCATCTTAGCCTTGTTACCTGCTCTCATCACCTCATTTTAATCTGATCCATGCTGGCGCTGCGCTGGATTTTTTTTTTTTCTTTTTGTCTTTTTGCCATTTCTTGGGCTGCTCCCGCGGCATATGGAGGTTCCCAGGCTAGGGGTCCAGAGCCACAGCAACGCGGGATCCGAGCCGCGTCTGCAACCTACACCACAGCTCACGGCAACGCCGGATCGTTAACCCACTGAGCAAGGGCAGGGACCGAACCCGCAACCTCATGGTTCCTAGTCGGATTCGTTAACCACTGTGCCACGACAGGAACTCCCTGCGCTGGATTTTTATATTCATTACACCTGGCTCAAGCTTTCTCTTATTTTCAAAGCAGTTCCCATGCATTAGTCAAGTCTCTGATTCTCTCAGATCAAAGAGACGGAACTTGGTCCCACGTTCACCCGTTCCACTCACTCAGGGCCCCAAAGACCAAATTACTTTCCCCTAAGTAGCCTCCGAGGCAGCCCAAGAAAAACCTTGGGGCCACAGGCGTCTTATTTCTAGAGTAACTCGACACCACAGAACATAGAAAAGAGGGATGGATGCTAAATGTTTAAAATGAGTCAACAGAGATTAAAGCCAGTAAATGAATTCTGTTAACAGCTAATTACCAGTGAAATTATTCGATTTACCTGTACCTACTTAGAAAAGGCAATCCATTCAATTATCTAAGCTGTTCACTTACTAGACGCCTATAAGAACCAAATGATCGTTTATCCAGATAAGTGGCAAATGCACACATGTGTGTACCAACTTTATATGCTTTCCTCCACCTGCTGCAGAAAAGGGTGAGTCTGATGCTGGCATAATGTTCATACTCCGTGCAGGTCTGGACAATGCAGCCCAGATTTTCATCATCCTGTACTGGCCCGTATCACTACTGTGTTTAATTACTGTACAGTCATCTCTATCATGACTCCTGCCTTCCATAAAATGTCAATGTCTCAGATTGAAAAACGAGTTCATATTTACAGCAAAAGTCACAGAGTAAACAATGGCAGGAAGAGAAGAGGTTGAAAGGGGGGCTGTAAGATACTTTACCTTGTTTAGATGAAAAAAATGGTGCTCTAGATCTGATCAAACTGTCCGAAGCAGGGACTACGAATGGAACTGGCTTCCCACGCTTATCTGCCAGGTTTCTGAAACCAGCTTGTTGGGTCTCAAATATACTTCGGATGTTCTCAAGCTTCAGTTGTATGGTCTGCATTTGAGCCTGCAAGTTGCAGAAGGGGGTTGATGAAATAACTTCTGAAATGGGGTCATTACAAATCGTATTACATTTCTCTGCCTCCGACAGTCAAAAAATTAATACAGAGGTGAAAATACAGTTATAAATTACTAGCAGAAATTTAGGAAAGCAACGGGCAACAGAATAATGCATCATTTCACCTGGTTCAGAAACCAGACGGTCTCAACCAAACCAACCTGAAGAAGAACTTTTTACCAAGCAATCACGAAATACGTCACTGCATAAAGTGACTGACCCTTCATTGGCTGGAAGGGAAGGCATGCTAAGCATGAGAAGGCCACCAAGTTAAGCACTGTCACAGGAGTTTGCCATATTTTAGCCTGCAGGACAGTCTATAGTTCACCATGCTGTCCATGGCTCCTCAGAACTCCTGAAGGATCCTATACCCTTCCAGCCATCCTAGATGATCTGAAGCAGTTAAGAGTTAAGCTTTGTGGCTTCCTGAGTCACATGGCTATTGCCATGGCCACATCTCTCACAATGTAGAGAGAGGGCTTCATGGCAGCCACGGTGGGGTAACCTAGCTCTTGACCTTGCTAACACCAGCTTCTGTGGCTCACCCTGCCCCAAGAAGACCCAGATCCTTCCTTTATCCCTTCGTCCTCAAACTGAGGAGGAAAGCCAGGCCTGTGTCCACAGAGCAGCTGCTGGTTGTCGCTGCAGCGCAGAGGAAAGGCATTTGGGATAGAGTGCTCTTGACCTGGGCCCCATATTCCAGGACAACTTGGGGCCTTTCTCCAAGGATGCACAAGAATCTATATGTGAGAGCTCCTAGTTGGTGAAAAGAGTTTAAAAACAATGCAGTCAGGAGTTCCCTTGTGGCCCAGCAGGTTTAGGATCCCACGTTGAACTGGGTGCTCATCTGGCTTAGTCGCAGCTGTGGCCTGGGTTCCATCCCTGCCCCGGGAACTTCTGCATCCCACAGGTACAGCCAAAAGGAAAAAAAAAAATAATGCAGTCAGAGCTCAAAAAGGAAATTACTCTTCGTTATAAAGCAAACGTAAGCCTTTGGATTCTTTTGTTTGTTTGTTTGTTGCTTTTTAGGGCCACACCTGCGGCATATGGAGGTTCCCAGGCTACAGGTTGAATCAGAGCTACAGCTGCCAGCCTACACCACAGCCACAGCCACGCCAGATCCGAGCCACGCCTGCAACCTATACCACAGCTCACAGCAACGCTGCATCCTTAACCCACTGAGGGAGGCCAGGGATCAAACCTGCCTCCTCATGGATCCTGGTCAGGTTCATTACCGCTGAGCCACGATGGGAACTCCAAGTCTTTGGATTCTTTGATGCCTAATCATGGCTCTGATATAACCCCTAATCCTTAAGAGAACCATGTAACCACAACATTCTAGAAAGTTACCCATGAAGTAGTAAAAGACTCTTATCAACATGACTGCAATTACAGTTTTAAAAAATGTGTTTACTTAACCCCAAATGCCTCTTACCTTGAGTTCAGGAGATAGAATTACATCAAATTCATACTGTAGGGTTTCAGGATCATAATTTATAAAGGGTAGAGCCATTTCGAGGAAATTTTCGATGTCCTGCAGGGCTTTCTGAGCATCTTCTTTAGACTGAAACTTATCTATTTCCTGATTAGCTAGAAGGCACTCTCCTTCATCACAGCACTGGCGAGCCTGGTGAGCAAATCTCACACACACACACACACACACACACACACACACACACACACACACACACACACACACACACATCATGAATGATCAAAGAAGAAATATGTTTGTCCCTTAGGAGAGTGTTTTCCAAGCCCGGCTTCTGTGAGTCAGAGCTGCTTTCAGAGCTATTCAAAAATAAAGATAGCTGAAAAAATCAAATAAACAAAGATCATCTGGGTTCTACCCCAGACATTCTGCCGGAGCAGCTCTGGGCGCCAAGCCAGGGTTTGTATTTTCACAGAGCTCCGCAGGTACTCCTGACGCACAGCCGAGCTTGGGAAGCGCTGCGCTTCTTTCAGAACAAGGAATTCATTCGGCAGCAGGAGCCTGACCGTTCTGGCAACGCTGGCGCTTCGGCGGCATGCTATTTCCCCCAAATCAATAACTGAAATATGAAGCTCCCAGCAAAATATCAAACGCAATATAAAGGCGTAATGATTGCCCGAGGGCAAGGGTGAACGTTCCCTTGCCAGAGAAGGAGACAGACAGATGAAGCTGTTCGTGTTGAGATCGGATGCCTCGAAGCCATACCCCTATTTTACATTCCACTGCCAAGACTGGCACCGCTCTTCATCGCCCAAGTATCAAAGAGGTCAGACCCACAAGCCATGAAGGAGGAGCTTCCCATCCCTGTTTACGTTTGTCGTTGCTGGGCCTATGAAATGGGGGATGAGTGTCAGACTTTAGCAAAATGCCCCCGGGGCTGTTAAAAGCATTCCGACTGCAAACGAGCACCAGAGCAGAGGCTTCGGACATGTACCAACATACAGAGGAAGCCACCACCACCGCCATCTCGACGTTCGGAACAGAGGCCAAGGCTCTTAGAACACTGGACTTGCTCTGAACACTGCAAAGCAGGTGGATTAAATAAGCACAACCACAGGCAATCCTTCAAACTTCTTACAAACGCAATTCCAAAGCTCTACCAGACCCTCCTTCTAGAACCTCTGAGAATGAACCGGGGCGGGGGTGGGAGGGTGGCACCATGAAACGCACCATGTCCCGGGACGCTACCTGCTGTAGGAGTTTATGCATTTTGAAGGTCCGGCTGAGCTGTACTCGTTTGGCTTTGATCTCGTTCACCAAGATATCGGAAAGGTAACGGAGCTCGTTGCACCTCTGGCAGATCAAATCCAGGGCGTAATGGTGACTTGCCGCGAGCCTGTGTCCATGTATTATCACAAATCGGGCCTTGGCTAACAGGTCCTGAGTTTAAGAAAGAAGGCGAACAAGAACTGTATGATCTCTGTCCGAGCAGAGGGGGGGAAAGAAAATAATTAAGAAGCAAATTGGTGGAGCCAGGGAGAAGGACTGCCCAAAATACGGCTTGACATCATACTGCTGCAGGCTGCGAAAGAGCCCACAGTTAGAGGAACTGGCTACAGCAGTGATGGAGCCAGACGCTCACGTACTTCGAGACACGGAAACAGAAAATGAGCCAGCCTTCTCAGACTGTGGATGAGATTTGCTTCTCCTGGTGTGTACACATTTAGAACAAAACCGCACCTATCAAATGAGGGTACACACGGGCCAAGTGAAAGCCTCAGGATTTCACGTCATCTCAGCCTTGGCAACCCCGTTAGATCTAGGCAGCAGCTACACACTTTACACACCGGAAGGGACCGTCACAGGCCTTCTCTGTCAAAAGGGACCTCAGTCTCCACCCTATCAACCAGCACCCTGCCCCCTGGAACAGTGACTGAAACATAGCATTTACCATCCTAACCCTTTTGAAGCATGCAGTTCAGTGGTACTGCTGTGCAAGATGAAAAAATTCTGGAGATCCGTTACATGGCAACGTGAACACACTCAACCACTACTGAACTGCATGCTTCAAAAGGGTTAAGATGGTAAATTTTACGCTGTGTGTCTTTTACCACAAGTAAAGCCAAAAACCATTCAAAACACACGAAATATTCCAAGCTCCCTAGTTTCCGAGCCAGTCTGCCTTCTCTTTCTTCTATATGGTTCTCAGAGGCTTGCAGTACACCCATAAATCTACTCGTGTGCTGAGAACACACCTTAAAAACCATGGCTTTGCTCTCTCATACAGGAGAGCCCAGCTAGGATGTGTCAAGTATTAAAGCTGTGAGTCCAAGCTTTAAGACCAGCAGAAAAATGATGGCTGGCTCCTGTGAGTACTCACTAAATATCCACACAGCCCAGGTACTGTGCTGAGTGTTCTTCCTATAGCATCTAAATAATCCTCACAGTCACTCTGCGAAATTGGTCATTACAGCTTCCATTTATAGACAAGGATTCTGAGCCATCATTTTACCCAAGGTCACCCGGCTAGTAAGACTAAGTAGATCTGTCTGTATGAACCTGTCTTCAGTTCAGCTGCATATATCAAATACTGGCTATTTAAGCACCGGACAATCTACTCAATAGTTTGTTAATACCCTATGTGGGGAAAAAAGAATGGATATGTTTATATGTATGACTGATTCGCTATGCTGTACACCTGAAACTAATACAACATCGTAAGTCAACTACACGCCAATAAAATTACATTTTAAAAAATGACGGGGGGGTTCCCATTGCAGCTCAGTGGTAATGAACCCGACTAGTATCCATGAGCACATGGGCTCGATCCCTGGCCTCGCTCAGTGGACTAAGGATCCAGCATTGCCATGAGCTGCAGTGTAGGTTGCCGACAAGGCTCGGATCCCGCGTTGCTGTGGCTGTGGTGTAGGCTGGCGGCTATAGCTCTGATTCGACCCCTAGCCTGGGAACCTCCATATGCTGCGGGTGCAGCCCTGAAAAGACAAAAGACAAAAAAAAAAAAAAAAGGTGGGTATTTAAGGAATTATGTTCTTAGACATTCCCATCATTTTCAAATGGCATTCCTGATAGATATTTTTCTAGCTTATTGAAAATGATTTATGCTCTTGTTCCTACTGGCGGGCCTGAAACAGGTACAACTCCATGACATATCTGGAGGGTCATCTCAGGCCCACATTGAATCGAACAGAAAATAGACCAGTTATATCCAGCACAAATGAACATCTCCTCAGAAGAGAAAATCATGGACTTGGAGAAGAGACTTGTGGCTGCCTGATGGGAGGGGGAGGGAGTGGGAGGGATCGGGAGCTTGGGCTTATCAGACACAACCTAGAATAGATTTACAAGGAGATCCTGCTGAATAGCATTGAGAACTTTGTCTAGATACTCATGTTGCAACAGAAGAAAGGGTGGGGGAAAAACTGTAATTGCAAATGTATACATGTAAGGATAACCTGACCCCCTTGCTGTACAGTGGGAAAATAAAATAAAATAAAAAAATAGACCAACATTATTGAACTAATTATACAGATTGTCGCTATGAAAGACTAATGCTAATAAGGGTTTATACTACTAAAAAACATCAAAATGTAACTATTAAACTCCATAAATACAGTGAACATCCAAAATGTAATCTTACCTGAGAATTTTCGTCTAAGTTTTCCAGCTTTTTAATTTTTTGTTTTACTTGAGCTATATTCCCTGTTACATCAGCCAACTCTGCTTGTTGGTTTAATAGAAGTTCAACTTCACTCACAAGCTAAAAATAGAGGGGGAAAAAGTATTCAAAGCATAGAAATCATCAAGCATTTCCCCTCATAAGTTTTGTAGCAAATGCTATTCGGAACATCGATACGGAGAAATTATGCATATGGACAACGCTTTCAGTTATTTTACTCACAGAAATCAATATAATCTGTTAAAAATGTATCCTACCAGACATTAGAAATTTAGCAAATGTCACTAGGTGCATGTAAAGGCATGTTGACATGGACATGTATGGAAACATATGGGCATGTATACATACATGCATATATACTCCCTAGCTCTGTGGCAAATGGCTTTAGAAACAAAGACCCTTCAGTAGCAACGAGCACACCTAGCGCCCAGATCTTGCTTTCGAGTATCATTTCCCAAAAAGAAACCAAGGCTTCTCAGGACTGAGGCAGATTGGGAATAAGACGAGCTTGGAACATCTTTATGCCAGAAAGTCAAGAAGTGATAAAAATGTTTGGACATGGCACAAGGACAAAGCAGCCAGTTTGAAACAGCAAAATAGTCAAGAACAGTAATGAATTTAGAAACTAGGACGCCATGGACCCAATAAATAGGTAAATACCAAGCAGGATTCTTGATGGACAGTTTTCTAACTTCTTCAAAATGATTTGTGGAAGTTCCCTTGTGGCACCAGCAGGTTAAAGATCTGGCGTTGCCACAGCTGTGGTGCAGGTCACAACTGCAGCGCAGGTTCAATCCCTGACTCAGGAACGTCCACATGGAGCAAGTGTGGCCAAAAAAAAAAAAAAAAAGATCTGTGCTCTTGTTCCTATTGGTGGGCCTGAAACAGTTACAACTACATATATATAGAAAAATTATATATATATATATATATAGAAAAATCAGCATTTCACAACCACCATAGTAAAGATTAGTTGAAGCAAGAATCATTAGTTGATGCTAAACCTTTGAGGAATTTTTGATGAGGAGCAAGATAGTCGCATGGTGTTAAATGTTCTCCACACAAATTTCCTACCAGTTATAAGGGGGGGGAAAGTAACTCTATAGTGGAGAAATTCAACATTAAGAGGCAGGTGGACTTCATCTACCTCCATATGTGATACCCTCAGAAGGACATGTCACTTATACAGTATTATTTTTCCTCTCTTTTTTAAAAATTAATTTGATGTATACCATGACTTTATTTTTTAATTTTTAGCTGTGCCTGCAGCACATGGACGTTTCCTGGCCAGGGATCGAACCCGGGCCACAGCAGCAACCAGAGCTGCTGCCATGACAACACAGGATCCTTAATCCGCTGAGCCGCAAGAGCATTCCACTTACGCAGTATTCTTGCTGGTCAAACACAGATTAATCTAATCATGAAATAATGTCAGACAAACTCAAAATGGTGAACATTTTACCCTAAAAATGACTGTATTCTTCCAAAATGTCAGCATCATATAAAAGACAAAGAAAGGCTATGGAAATGCTACAGCTTACGGGAGACGAAAGAGACTTGACAATTTAATGCAAGAGGCGACCCTCTAGACTGGCTCCTGAACTGAGGGAGGAAAATGATATAAAGGACATGAGGGAGTCAACTGACAAAACTGCAACACTGATCGCAAATATGAGAGCATCGCGTTATTGTGAAACGTACAAACTGTGATCACTGTACTGTGATTATGCAAGAGAATATTCCTGTATGTTTAAGAATATCTCAAGTCTGAATTTCCAAATAAGCTTTTTTTGTTGTTGTTAAATGCCTGAACAGAAAGAACCCATCTGCATGTCACTTTGAGGTACAGATCGTGTCCGTGAGATTACAGTGCAAGACAAACAACAATAATACTGATCAGAGGCAACAATGACTTCAAGAAACAGAGTACAGGAGCTCCCTGGTGGCTCAGCAGGTTGAGAATCTGGCATTGTCACCGCAGCAGCTTGGTCTACTGTTGTGGTGGGTGTTCAGTCCCTGGCCCAGGAACTTCCACATGCTGTGGGTGTGGCCCAAAAAAAAAAAAAAAAGAAAAAAAGAAACAAAGTGTAACCACAGGAAAAGAATTTACCATGAAACGCAAATTAACATATAAGTAGAGGCCCAATTGGTACGTTTAGGAAAAGTGCTTTTTTTTGTTTTTCTGGGGTTTTTTTTTTTTGGAGTACCTCTGGCATGTGGAAGTTCCCAGGCCAGGGATCAAACCCAAGCCACAGCAACACCGGATCCTCAACCCACTGAGCCACCAGGGAACTCAAAGCATGATTTTTGCATGTGTTCGGTTGGGGAAGAAGGAGAGATACAAATATCTGGAAAGACCAAGAGCAATTCGACCTATTCTTAAGACAGGTTTCTAGGAGCACCCAGCACTTCAAAACCATTTTGAATCACGGGAGGAAAAGGCTGGTGGTCACTGCACTCTGTATGGGGATGCAGCGCCCCTCCCCAGCTGATTCTGCTGCAACAAATGAAATTCCACGCCAGTAAGCCACTCTGGGTAGAAACAAACTGACCACATGCAACAGAGACAAGTCGATTTTCCTTGGACCCCTGGGAAAATAACATGACAGAGACTGTGAGAAGCTTGGGCACTGACTGGAAAAGTAGAAAATACAACACTTTAAATTAACTCTATGCTACTATAAAATACAAATTAAATTTCAAAAAAAAAAAAAAAGAAATGTATGGCTCTTGACCATACAGGATGGATTTTCCAGAAGAATGGAAGTAGAATATACTTATAACCTTATTTTTTATATTTAAAAAATTATTTTGGCCACACCCTTGGCATGTGAAAGTTTCCGGGCCACAGATCAAACCTGCACCAAAGCAGTGACTCGAGCCACTGCAATGGCACTGCCAGCTCCTTAACGTGCTGAGCCACTAGGGAACTCTTAGCCTTTCTTCTTTCTAACCTTTTAAGTAACGAATAATTAAACAGGGTTTAACTTCGTCCATCAGGCTTTTCATTGGAATAAATTGCTGGATCAGGAACAATGTTTTGTTAGATCACACTAAATATGATCAGCATAGGTATATGGGATCTAAAAACTCATGAAGGAAGTTGGAAAGTTAATCCCACAGTCCTAAAGCATTTGCTATCTAAAATAAAATTCAACAGAAGCATCAGTGTAGACAGTTAACCTTGTCCCTGCCATATATGTTAGCACTTAAGTGGTTTCTCATAGGAAATGAGCAAGAGAAATAGAAGTCTCAGCATTTCAGCAGTTTTTTCCTTCATTCTATGTCAACGCTCACTCACACGTGCCTCCTTTTCACTTCTTTGCGAGTATAAATGGCATCTTGCAAGACTGTGTTTCCGATGACCAAGGAGTAAGAACCTCCAGCATGATGAAAAAAACTGTCAGAATGTTTTTAACTGACCTCTTGAAAATCCTGCTCAAACTTCCAGAGTTGCAGGTACTGCTCCATTTTTAGTTGGTGTTTCTCCCAAAATCCATCAAAAGCTATTTCCATATCATGTACTTGAGTCAGCAATCTTAACGAAGAAAAGTCATGATTAAAACAACGATTTGTGTTGCAGGTACGTAGATAAACCTGGTCTGGACATTAAGAATTAGAGCAAAGCCATGACATCTGGTCCAGGGAGACCATCAGTGGCCACAGAACCTCTTCTACGAACCCATCTCTGTTAGAGAACTCAGGAGGGCGTCCTCAGATTGCCAGCGGTCCAGCAATACCTTCACGCTTAACAGGTTGCTGCAAAAATATCTAATTCCCTTTCAAAAGTATAAAATATATAACTCTAAACCAAAAAGACTACTACTCACTTATTAATAGTCTGCCAGTCGCCACTAATGTGTTGATGATGTTCAGGTCTTGAACTCACAGCATCCTCGGCATCAGGCACTTCCAGATTTGTTAGCAGAATTTTCCCTTCTTTGGTCACAGCTGTAATATCATTCTGTACAAAGGCAAAATAAGATGCGTCAGCCCGCTGGGAACCTCATCTGGGCGACCCGGGGAGAAGGAAGCGTATACCAAGAGCACGTTGAATAGGAAGAGCAGCTCTAGAATGGCCTTCGCTTTCATAACTGAAAAATCAAGGAATAGCTCACAGAATCTCAAAGCTGTAAGATCTCGCAAGAGGCCTCTGTCTCTTGAACTGGATGTTGCTGTCATGATTTTTTTTAAGATCTTCACAGGAAGAAGTATCCCATACTCTAATTGCAGCCTCCTCCTCTTACTGGTAGTAAGGTCGAATTTAATAAGGAAGCAACTTAAGTGTCCATCGACAGATGAACAGATAAAGATGATGTGGTAGGAGTTCCATGATGGCCCAGTGGGTTAGGAACCTGACATAGTATCATTGAGGATGCGGGATCAATCCCTGGCCTCACGCAGTGGGTTAAGGAACCGGCACTGCCACAAGCTGCAGCAGAGTAGATCGCAGATGCAGCTCAGATCCCGCATTGCTCTGGCTGTGGCGTAGGCCGGCAACTACAGCTCTGATTCACCCCTGAGGCCTGGAAACTTCCATATGCTGCAGGTATGGCCTTTACTTTAAAAAAAGATGTGCTGTATATGTGTGTGTGTGTATGTATACATGTGTGTCTATGTGTAGGTATATATGTGTATACACACACACAGGAATACTACTCAGCCATAAAAAATGAAATAATAACATTTGCAACAACATGAATGGACTTAGGGTATTATGCTTAGTGAAATAACTCAGAGGAAGACAAATACTATATGGTATCACTTTATACGTGGAATCCAAAAAATACAACAAACTAGTGAATATAATAAAAAAAAGAAACAGACTCATATATAGATAACAAACTGGTGGTGACCAGTGTGGAGAGGGAAGGAAGGAAGGAAGGGCCGGATATGGGTAGGGGATTAAGAGGTACAAACCACCTCGTATAAAATGAGTTACAAGGATATACCGTACAGCACAGGGAATATAGCCAACATTTTATGATAACTATAAATGGAGCATAACCTTGAAAAACTGTGAATCAGTATGCTATACACCTAAACGCTAACATAATACTGCAAATAAAACTACGCCTCAATAAAAAAGTTCTCATTTATTCTATTCTAATTTTTCCTAATTTTTTTTTATGGCTGCACCCGCGACATATCCAAGTTCCCAAAGCCAGGGATTGAATGCAAGCTGCAGATGCTGCAGCAACACCGGATTCTTTAACCCACTGGGCCAGGTCGGGGATCAAACCCGCATCTCTGCAGCAACCCAAGACACAGCAGTCGGATTCTTAACCCACTGGGCCACAGCAGGAACTCCCTCTAATCTAATACTTTCAATGTGCAGGAGCATAATAAAAGCAGCAGGAGCATAATAAAAGACTACCACACTAGGAAGCATACAGTTACAAATAATATTTAATGCATATTCAGATATAGTGAGATGTCTTTCCTGCTAATCCTTACATGAGCCCCATGGCTGCCTGCCATAAGTACTGTGTTACTTCATATTTGGATTAATGAATTCATCATGAAGCATGTGCTTCTATTCAGAACGTCTTAAGAGAGGTGATCCTTCAGGCCTCGAAGAGGGATCTAAGACTTCCTTCAGGAGACCCAAGAGCCCTCTGAAATTTTAAGCAGAAATGTGGGTGTTTCTGGGAATAGGTTCTATGATACCACCACCAATAGGACATAAGAACAGAAAGAGCTAATATTTATAAAGTACCAACTACGTGTCAAACACTGTGTTGCATACATCACATACTTACTTCATTTCTTCCTCATGACAGCTCTACAAGGTACACGTGTATCATCATCCCATCGTCATTGTCATCAACCCCATCGTACACATAAGGAAACTGAGACTCAGAGAGGGAAACTCAATGACCCGGTCACACAGCTTGTAAGGGACACAGCTTGTCTTCCTTGAACAGGGTTTTGCTTTCACGTTATGATTCAAAATTTCCATTTCATTCCTCTTCTTAATTTAAAAGTGTCCCCTCCACATAACACCTGTATCTGTCAGTGCCCCAGCGTGCCTGTTATCATGTGAAGGACCTAAGTTGTACAGGGATGACTGGTGCCTTGTTCAGATCATTCTTAAACATTTTCGGGAAAGTGAATCTAAAAGAACACAACAAACTTCTGTGCAGAACAGATACTGACTCACAGACTTTAAAAAATGTATGGTTTCCAAAGGAGACAGGTTAGGGGGCGGGGGGATGCGCTGGGGGGTTGGGAGGGAAATGCTATAAAACTGGGGTGTGGTGATCATTGTACAACTATAAGTGTAATAAATTCATTGAGTAATATAAAATAAATAAATAAATAAATAAATAAAGATGATTGATCACCCCCCCAAAAAAAAAGAGTATTGCATGGACATAATGAAGTTTTGGGAAAAAACAGTATACTCGAGAAATGTAATAGAATGTATTCAACAAATATTATTCGTAAATATTCATTTTTTTTGGAAAAAAATACTAAAATTAAGTGATATATTAAAAAAAATAAAAGTATTTGCTGATCGTCTGAAGGGCGACTCAGAGTCCTTCACAACCCAACACTCTAGACAGTTGGGAAGGACAGCAAAAGCAACTTGTCCACTCTGGTCTACTGCAGAAGACATCAAGAACTAGAACCCTGTGGAAAAGAAAGCTTGTCACCAACTGAGCGCAGTGTGGCTTGGTCACAACGCCAGGATACGGCAGAGTTGGGACAAGAAACCAGGACTCCAAACTCCTCATCAAGTTCTCCTCCTTTTCACACTGTAGCTGTCTGCCTCGTGATCCTTACTCTAGCTTTCCAAACGAGAGGGCCTTTCTAGAAGATAAAGAAGGCATGGGAACAAAAATGATGGTGGATCTCTTACTCTGGAGCATTTATACATGATTCCATTTACAAATAAACAGCTGCTCAAAAGAATGCACCCTCTAAAAAAGGACACTTCTGGGAGTTCCCTGGTGGCCTAGCAGTTAAGGATTCCGCTTTGTCACTGCTGTGGCACAGGTTCGATCCCTGGCTCAGGGACTTCCGCCTGCCCCAGACGTGACCTAAATAGATAAATAGATAAATTAAGGACACTTCAATTCAACATATCCACAACATCCTCTTCTTGTAAAGTACTCTTCCTCTTTAATAGTGTGATTGACAGAGTCAGAGTTCTCCCGTGGCACAAGAGGTTAAGGATCTGGCATGGTCATAGCAGCGGCTTGGATCGCTACTGTGGCGCGGGTGTGATCCCTGACCCTGGAACTTCATATGCCCCAGGTGCAGCCAAAAAAAAAAAAAAAAAAAAAAGAGTGTGCCCTACAGTATCCAAACATACCTTTCATCTCCCCACCCGGACACCTCTGTGAAATGAACACAGTGAACACCTCTCTAGAAGATGACCGTGGAAAATCTTGGTTTATCCCCTCTACCAGACATACCTTTAACAGGTGGTACCTTTCAGCGCGAACTGCGAGAATTTCTTCTATTGAAGGAATATCATCTGGTAGTTCTGTCTCAGCCAGTTCAGTTCCAAAGGACTGTAACATCTGAGCCATGTCTTTCACTGTGAGGGCAAAATTTTCTATAGCCTGCAAAGAGCCCATGGTTCTTTTAATTCTATGGAAACTCTGCCAGCACATCAAAACCTAGATCAGCAACTGTGGTGACTTTTACTGAGGTATGACAGCAAACACACATACTGCGAACTCTCTACTGAGGAAAGTTGCCATTGCCCTTGACGAACAACTCCAACTCTGCATCTAAGCCTCTAAGAAACCAAAGTGAGATGAAGAGTCTTCTTGAATGTCTTTTACCTAGACTTCCAGAGTTCCCATCGTGGCTCAGCAGTAATGGACCCAACTAGCATCCATGAGGACGTGGGTTCGATCCCTGGCCTTGCTCCGTGGGTTAAGGATCTGGCGTTACCATGAGCTGTGGTGTGGTGTAGGTGGCAGACGGGGCTCGGATCCCGTGTTGCTGTGGCTGTGGCAGAGGCCGGCAGGTGCAGCTCTGATTCGATCCCTAGCCTGGCCACCTCCACATGCCATGGGTGCGGCCCTAAAAAGCAAAATAAATAAATAAATAAACAAACTTCCATACCTATTTCTTGAACACCAATGAAAATGATTTCTTAAAGATTCCATGTACTGAGGAATTTGTTTTCAGTAACTGTAAAATTCCTTTATGCTAACTTTACTTTTGAAGAGACATGAGAACATCAAAGCCACTTTCTTATCATGTATGAGCAAGTATTTAGCATTCCCAACAACGTGAAGGACTAAGGTGATGACGGAGGAACAATGAGTCATGACAATTAATTTCAGGTATGGCAGAGGATGAAATTGTGACCACAAAGGCTCTGTCACCCACAGATGCCAAGTAAGGCTGGGTTTATTTTTGTCTCCAAAACCAATGACTCAGAGAAAGGAGGACAACATGTAGAGACGATATAAGCCCTTTGTTTACCATGCATGTCTGCTCTTTTATTTATAGCTCGATAGGTTATTGCCAGCAAGACGTGGCTTACTCTGACAACTCGCTCTCATACGAATGAACAGGACGGCTGAATGAAGATGAGGAAAACAGAATCCCGACCTAATTAAATATCATGGTTTCCTTCAGAGGCGTTCCCATACCCCTGGGATTTAGAGTACAGATACGTGCAGACGGCAAAGTCACACCTGTGGGGCACAGGGCTCTGGCCTATTCCTACATTTCTCAAACAGAAGGCATCTCTGCTACAAATCTAACTGCCTCAAGAAAATCACCAGGATGATGAGATTAATGAGCCTGCTTCCAGGAGATCCCGTCGTGGCGCAGTGGTTAACAAACCCAACTAGGAACCATGAGGTTTCGGGTTCGGTCCCTGCCCTTGCTCAGTGGGTTAACGATCCGGCGTTGCCGTGAGCTGTGGTGTAGGTTGCAGACGCGGCTCGGATCCCGCGTTGCTGTGGCTCTGGCGTAGGCCGGTGGCTACAGCTCCGATTCAACCCCTAGCCTGGGAACCTCCATATGTCGCGGGTGTGGCCCTAGAAAAAGACAAAAGACAAAAAAAAAAAAAAAGAATAAGACTGCTTCCATTTTTTTGAGGCGGGCCACAGGCCAGGCACAGTGCCCAACACTTCACACTGTTATCTCACTGAATCTCCCCAATATTCCTTTCAGGTAAAGTCTTATTATTCCCTTTTCCTAACTGCAAACACTGCAGCTGAGGGAGGTTTTATAACTTGCACCACGTTATACAGCTATGCGTTAGCAGTGCTAGGGTTGGGACCCCAACCCTCCGTCTCTTCAAGTTACCACACGGCCCTGGGAGGGGGTGGGCAAAGGAGGGTCGCCTTATTCCCTAAGCCTCTCATGCAAATGCCATCCTCGGGGACTCTTCATCCTTTCTAGATATTTCCGATGGAAGAAAGTCGAGATGTTGAATTCTGTATGTTTTTGAAAAATAGGAACCCCAGAAATTTGGTTTTCCCAAAGAGGAAAAAAACGAAAAAAACAAAAAACCCCTCTAGATCTAGGTTTCAAAGCTACCGCGAACTATAGGCTCTACAGTAAGGGCGAAAGACACATACATTTCTGAAGATGATCCATTCACTGTGGCAGTACTGCAAGGTGCCTCCTAACTCAGGGGTTAACTGCTTGTCGTCAATGTAAGTCAGCAAATCACTAACTGAGCTCAGCATAACCACCTATATAAATAAGCAAGAAAGACACTGTTAACTGCCCTTTCTGGCAACTGCACAATGAGCTTCAGCACCCAGTTAGCAGAAAGTTGTCTTTTATAAATGGTTCTAACAATTCTCTCCTGCGCGTCCCCGCATCCTCCCACACATGGATACACATCCTTCCTTCGGGGAATAACAGTTTTCACTTACAAAACATGTCTCCGTAAAGCAAAATGAATCTCCACGGAAACCCACGCACCTGACCCTCCATGATCTAAAATTTTGCCCCGGTAAGGGTCAACCTTCCGCAAGAATGTTAAGCCCTTAACAGAGTAAAAGGGCTTCCTGCAGTAAGTTAGGATTTATCGGGAGGCACTGATCTTTGCAAAACTGTTGAAATTTAGGAGCGCTCTATTCCTAGCCCTAACAATGTATAAAAATATCTTTTGAAAAAAAAAATCAAAACAAAACAAAGCAGGGCACACTGAAGTAGCTCAGGATGTAAGTTCATGGGAGTTCAAATACATAAAACGCACACTCGTTTGTTTTCTAAAAATAAAATGTCCTGATTTTATACACACATGCACACATACATATATAAACATACATAACATATGTGACATACATCTCGTTTGAGAGGAAGTGCTTGGTTACAAATCAATGACCATATTCCTTTATTTTACCAGTAGGAGCAGAAGACTTTGGGGGCATTTCAAGCTGACATTTTGGAAGGCAAATTCTATTTGTTTGTTCTTTTAAATGCTCTGTGGCCACACGTAAAACATCAATCTCATGGTACTAACATTTACCTGATATACTCTTACCGGTAATTTAAGCATGAAATCTTCCTGACTAAATCGAAATCCAATGTCTGTGAAAGTTCGCTGGAGAAAACTGGTAGGACGGAGCACTAAAACCAAGTGCAAGTTCCCAGGGAAGGAAGCCTATAGAAAGAAAGGGCACAGGAAAGAAAGAAAAAATTGTCAAAACATGTGCTCGACTGAGCACAGAGCAGAAAATATATAAAGAAAACAAGTTGTAAAGTCATAAATTTCACCAACAGGAGAAAACTTGAAAAATGGATATTGATAAAATCTAAAAACATGAAACTAGAAATAATACTCATGTAAGGTCATCAGGTCAGATCTTTGCAATGCTCTTGGCATGGAATTTTCTCACACTCAAATCAATCCCAAGTTACAGAGAATTATACTCTCAAGCGCCATGTTAAACTTAGCTGTCTGTATTCGAATTGCATTTAATCCCTGTAAAACAGAATTAGGAGGCAGGTTTCTAGGATAGCCCTAAAAGCCACAGGGAGCTAAAGTACTTGTAATAAACAAATGGAAGAAAACTATTTGGTGGACTCGTTTTTATTTCATCCAAGCGACATTCACAGAGTATCTTCTACGTGTCCAGTCTATGTATTTACAGCATCGTTAGTATTCAGAGTGAAGAGAAATCAATACAATATATTCCATACCCAGCTTGCAAGAAAATGACAGTCTAATAGTTGAGTCTATTGGTATTATTCACTCTATAGCACCATAAGCTGATAATTGAAACAAGGGGATTAGAATAATATACAACTGGAAGTGGTGGCACAGAGCATCCTAGACCTAGAAATGTCAAAAAGGCCTCGCGTGAGAAGGAATAAATTGGATCAGGGAGTTCCGTTGTGTCTCGGTGGAAACGAATCTGACGAGCATCCATGAGGACGCAGGTTCGATCCCTGGCCTCCCTCAGTGGGCTAAGGATCCAGAGTTGCCATGAGCTGTGGTGTAGGTTGCAGATGCAGCTCGAATCCTGCGTTGCTGTGGCTGTGGTGCAGACCGGCAGCTGCAGCTCCAATTTGACCCCTAGCCGGGAACCTCCACAGATTTGACCCCTGGCCTGGGAACCTCCATATGCCATGGGTGCGGCCCTAAGAAGATTAAAAAGAAAAAATTGGATCAGGATGTTGTCCTGGGGTGCCCATGTTTCCCAGCTTCTTAGAATACTGGCACATAGTAGGTGGTGAAGAAATAATTACTAAACAAAAGAAAGCAAAAGACAAGAAGGGCACTATGCAAAACTCGAGAGGGGTGGAACAGCACTGCCTGATATAAATAATAAAGCACCACATGTCAAATGCTTGCTGTATGCCAAGTATTTTGCCAACATTATCATAGTTCCTCTTCATAATAATCCTGTGAATTAGTCAGGCTACCCTCTTCCACAAATAAAGAAAGTGACGCCCAGAGAGTTTAAGTATAACTTGGCCCAGCTGGTGAAGTCCGAATTTGCACTGAGCCTGCTCCATATCAAGTGGTCCCAGTTGGAAAAGCTAGAGGAAAGTGCTGTTACGGGTGGAGGGGAGCAACGGGAGATGGTGCTAGAAAGATGAGCAGTAGGCAGATCAGGAAAGACCTGGGGTTTTTCCCGGAGGCAAGGAGAGGCTTGGAAGAGTTTTTCAGCAGCAGGGCAACACGATCAGATTTGCAAATTTTTTTGCAGTTTTTTTTTCGACCGTGCCCATGGCATGCAGAAGTTCTCGGACCAGGGATCAAACTCATGCCACAGCAGTAACCAGAGCCACAGCAATGACAATGCCAGACCCTTAAGCCCACTGAGCAACCAGGGAACTCCATATTTGCATTTCAGAAGAATCACTTTGACTTTGGGAAAGAACTGGATTTGGATAAGAGTGGAAGCGAACACTTGAGCTAGAAGACTGGACGACTCATCCAAAGCAGGGAGGCTGAGTGTCTGAATCGAGCAACAGCAGGGATGAAGGTAGAATTTAGGTGGTACCTTCTGCAAGACATGATGACTGGATGTGTCTGATGGAAAAGGAAAGAGGAGGACAATCAATTTCCAGATTTCTGACTTGAGTAACTGGGTGAATGGTCCCACCCTCAGACATGGGAACACAAGAGAAGCAGGTTTTTAAGGACAAGGATAAGATCCTGATTCCCATTCCTGGACCTGTTGGGTTGGAAGGGTCAGCAGGAAAAGCAGAGATGTCCATCAGAAAAATGGATGTACAAGTAAGGAGAGAAGGAAGCCTAGACTGGGAATGTAGAGCTGGTGGGCATCAGCCTCAAAACAGCACATGAAAGCAAAAATAACGCAAAATATGCCCCAAATGCTTAAAATGCAGTCATCTTTCAGGAATGCTGAAGTATTAATACCTGAATAAAACTATAAAACAAAAATTTATAAGATATTGTAGGGACAGGGTATACGGAAGCTCTGTACTTTATGCTCAATTTGCTGCGAAAGTAAACCTGTCCTAAAAAATTGATTTTTTTTTTTTTTAAAAAGAGGCATTCCTGTTGGCCTAGTGTGTTAAGGATCCGGCAATGTCACTGCTGTGGTTCGGGTCACTACTGTCGTGTGGATTCGATCCCTGGCCCAAGGATTTCCCCATGCCAGGGACAAAGCTTAAAAAAAAATAAACAAAAAAAAAAAGAGTAACTTTCATAGAGGGGTAAGACCTAGACTCTGAAATGATACTCATAACTGCTGGAGGTTTTTTTCTTTTCTTTTCTTTTTTGGCCGTCCCATAGCATATGGAGTTCCCAAGCCAGGGATCAGATTCGAGTTGCAGTTGGGACCTAAGCTGCAGCTTCGGCAATGCCGGATCCTTTAACTCACTGTGCCAGGCCAGGGATCAAACTTTTGTCCTGGCACTACAGAGAAATCACCAATCCTGTTGTCATAGTGGGAACTTCCAAAACTGGAGACTTTTAAAATTCAAATTGATCACCATGCTGTGCAGTAGAAAAATATATATATATATAAATAAATAAAACAAAATTCAATTTGAGATGGTGATAAGACATTAACAAGTGGCAGTGAGAGCTAGAGGGAGGGAAAGAGAACTGAGTGTGATACAAACAGATAAGAGAGGGAGCTCCCACTGTGGCTCAGCAGTAATGAACCCAACTAGTATCCATGAGGATGTGGGTTCGATCCCTGGCATTGCCGTGAGTAGTGGTGTAGGTCGCAGACACAGCTCAGATCTGGCATTGCTGTGGGTGTGGCACAGGTTGGCAGCTACAGGTCCAATTCAACCCCTAGCCTTGGAACTTCCATATGCCATGGGTGTAGACTTAAAAAACAAACAAACAAATAGATAAGAGAAAGGAGCATAAAATTAAATCAAAAAATTTAACAATTGGAGTTCCCATTGTGGCTCAGTGGTAACAAACCAGACTAGTATCCACGAAGACGTGAGTTCCATCCCTGGCCCTGCTCAGTGGGTCAAGGATCCGGAGTTGCCTTGAGTGGTGGTGTAGGTCACAGACGAGGCTTGGATCTGGTGTGGCTTTAGCTGTGGTGCAGACCGGCAGCTGCAGCTCCAATTCGACCCCTAGCCTGGGAACTTCCATATGCCACAAGTGCGGCCCTAAAAAGACCAAAAATTAATTAATTAGTTAAACAATGCTTGCAGACACAAATTGGAATGGCTATCCAACTCCTAACTCCCCCAGGCAGCCATGTCTGTGCCACCCCCTCCCTTCATGAGAAACTTCTTTCCCTCTCCCCATCGAATTCGAATTCGTATGTTGAAACTTAACCCACAATGTGATAGTATTTGCAAGGCCTTTGGGAGGTGATTAGGTCATGAGGGTGGAGCCCTCATGAAGTGGATTAGTGCCCTTACAAAAGAGACCCCAGATGGAGTTTCCATTGTGGCTCAGTGGTTAACAAATCCCACCAGGAACCATGAGGTTGCGGGTTCCATCCCTGGCCTTGCTCACTGGGTTAGAGCTGAGCCATGTCTGCGACCTACACCACAGCTCACGGCAACACCGTAGAAGACTTTCTCGGGATGTGGATAAAGGTTTGCTTAAGTGGAAACTTAAGCAAGTGACAGGGACTTGTGAGAACCCTGGGCCTATTTGTAGCTAGAGAGCACGAGTTTTATTTCCAGCCCATTCACTTTAGGAGTTAGGCCTTTCCTTCTCCTTCACATGGGCAAATTACCAGTATTTTCATTATACTTACCTGCCCTGATCCAGCTTATTCTTTCACTTGCAAATGAAGTTGAAAACACCCTACTTTTGCCAACACCTAAAGCAAAATTCCTTCTGTTCTTCCATGGATTCTAGGTTGATCTGGTCTTACTGGCTTTTGCTTTCTGACTTTCCTTAATGACATATTCTCTGGTATTGGGTTGGAAATTTCTAGATCCGAGACCCTAGAGAGGAGCCACTTAAAGCCTGGACTACTCACCCACCTCCAAAATTGGGGGCAGGGGTAGGGGAGGATACCGTGGGAGCAGAGAAGGCCATGGGGCGACTCTTGGCCTGAGGTCAGGCCCTGGTCTCTATGCTGCCACTCCTAGGAGAACAAGGCTGTCCCCACAGCCAGGCCTAGGGACAGCTGACCACACAGCAGGGAACAAAGCAGAGAAGGAGAGAAAAGCAGAATCGCTGTTCACAGCCTCCATAGGGAAGAGAATTCAGGCAGGGTTTGGGGATATTTTCAGCAGCTCCTAAATCAGGGATTAGGAGCCAGAGATTAGTTACCTGTTTTATTAAATCAGTTACTGCATCTATTTGATAAAGTGCTTTTTCCCAAACGTTGACAGCTAAATAAAAAGCTTCTAAAATCACTGTACATTCTAATCAGATCATTCTTAGGTAACACTTTCTGATTATTTTATCATACCTTCTCTTGCCTTAATTCCTTCAAAATGTTTAGTGAGTCACTTATCACAAAAGGCCTACAAAAATTTGCATTTCTAAAGAAAATGCACTATCCAGGATGAACGGTTTGTTTATTGCCCGTATAATTACGTCTGCAATGTTTTTCATTATAGGATAATTTTAGGATCTTTACTGAGCTCCCGTGCAAATCTTCCTAGAATACATGGATTTGATTAACCCAAGAGCCACGCTCAAATCTAACAGCCATTTGAAGGAATAAATAACTTGCAGGCAAGAGCCATTATTTAATAGGCAAAACTATTAAACAATTGGGTGGCACATGAGCAATTCATCTGATTTGTCAGAGTCGTTTTTATAGAAAACCAAACCATACAGTTCAAACCAAGGATATTGTTTCCAGCCCTCATGCCCATTAAATCCCATGTATGAATCAGATATCGTTGATTTTTTAATCCCAGTCCCCCTCACTTATTCCTAATAGGTGCTTATCATACTCATTATAGTAAATCCACAACCTCACCTGAAGCAATGACTTTTCATATAGCTTCTCTCCAGCAAACACACACACACACACATATTTGTGTGTGTTCAGAACCTCTCAAAGCACAGGAGATGGCCTAGCTGGCCATGGGTGGTAGTATTGCTTTTTATTGAATGTCTATTATGAGAATTATGCTCATCGGGCGCACTATTATGACACTGTGCTAAATATTTTACACGCCGTAGGTTCTGCTTTTATCCTCATTTCACGACTGGAGGAATTGAGTGTGGGAGGCAGAATAATGATTCCCCAAAGATGCCCACATTCTAACCCCTGGAACCTGTGACTATGTTACATTATAAGGTAAAAAGGGACTCTGGGGATGTGATTAAGTTAAGGCTCTAGAGATGGGGAGACGATCCTGGATTATGGGGGTGGGAACAATGACATTACAAGGATGACTATTAGACAGGGGAAGGCAGGAGAATCAGAGAAGATGTGACCACGGAAGCAAAGATCAGAGTGGTGCAGGGCCAGGAGCCAGGGAATGTGGGCAGCCTCTAGAAGCTGGAAAGTCAAGGAAACAGATTCTCCTCCAGAGACTCAGAGGTCCTGCTGAGAGCTTGGTTTCAAGCCCAGTTATACTCATTTGGACTTATGACCTCCAGAACTGTTAACAATACAATGTTGTTTTGATTTGTGCTGATTTGTTAGAGCAGCAATAGGGAACTAATACCCTGAGGTTCTGTGAGGTTAAGCAATTTTTCAAGAAATTCTAGCTTATAAGTGGCAGAAATACAACCCAGATTTACCTGGCTGCAGAGCCAGACTTAAAGCAAGCTCTAATTGAAACATAAAAAGAATATATATATATATATATTTTTTTTTTCATTCCAGCTTTCCTTCCTCTGGAAAAACTCCTAATGGATAGAAAAAAGATCAACAGGTATAAGGATCAGGTTCAAGGTCAGCAGTCTAACCCTGAAACCTAAAGCAAAGGTGACAATCTTGAATGCCTACCATGTGTTAGCGGGATTTGTGTGTGTGTGTGTGTGTGTGTGTGTATCTTTTTACAGCCACACCCACAGAATATGGAGGTTCCCAGGCTAGGGGTCAAATCAGAGGTACAACCGCCAGCCTACACCACAGCTCACAGCAATGCCAGCTCCTTAACCCACTGAGCAAGAACCGGATGGAACCCGCATCCTCATGGATCCTAGTCAAGTTCATTACCCCTGAGCCATGACCAGAATTCCTAGTGGCATTTTTTAATGAGGTAGGCAGAGTTTAATGAAAAGATGGCCATGAGGTGGAAGATGGCCACTCGCACTCCGACGTGGGGAAAAATAATCGGAAATGTAGAGAGCTGGGAAGCAGGGCGTGGGGCACCGCCTAGTCAGTTGCAGCTCAGTGTTGTCATGTGGGAAGGGGGGCCCTGCTCTGCCAAATCTGTGATTTCTCAAAAGAAATCAGAAATCCAGATTTCTGCGTCCAGCAAGATTTTTAAAGAAAAAAGTTGAAAATTTGTTAACACACTACATGGTCTCAATAAAACACACCTATGGACTACCAGTTTGCAACCTTGGAACTAAAGCTTCACACTCTGAATCTGGGCCAATATCATCAATACCCAATATACTTTTCTTCTTTTTTTTCTTTTTTTTTTTTTTTTCTGTTTCTATAGAGCCACAGGTGCAGCATATGGAGGTTCCCAGCTAGGGGTTGAATCAGAGCTACAGCTGCCAGCCTACGCCAGAGCCACAGCAACACGGGATCTGAGCCCTGTCTGCGACCTACACCACAGCTCACAGCAACGCCGGATCCTTGACCCACTGTGAGGCCAGGGATCGAACTCGCTTCCTCATGGATACTATTCTGAGTGGTTTCTGCTGCGCCACAGTGGGAACTCCCCGTGTGCTTTCCTGTCCGTGATCGCTGGCTGTGGGAATCTGGAGGGGGCAGTGCACTCCTGAGAAACTGTGCCCTGAAAGGCCATATGAATTTAAGATCAGTTTGCATGTGACCACACATATGGATGTATAGAGTGCTTTCTCTACATATACAGGCATTTGTCTCTGTCAAACATTCAAGATAATCTTTTTTAAAGCAAGAGTTGCAATGAACAAATAGCATATCTCGTAAACCACATCAGCTGCAAATATCTCACAGCAAATATAGCTCAAGGCCCTGGAGCTTACCCACTCTGTTTGGGGAGAAGTCATTTCTGCATTCTCGGGCGCACTGCTTTAGGGATCTCTAATCTGTATAGTTATATAAACACAGTTTCTATTTTCTCCAAAATCAAAGCCTAGATTTTAAAACTATAAATTGGTTTTGAGAGCTTGTCAGAAAAGCAGAAGGATGTGGGCAAAAGGTCAGCCTTGTTTTCTTTGATTGCTTTTTTTTTCTTTACCAAAAAAACAAAAAAACAAAAAAAAGAAAGAAAGAAAGAAAGAAAGAAAAAGCATGCAGCATGAAAAAGGAAACAGCACTGGTTTTAGGCATTGGTTGCAGGCGTTTTTCTGGAGTTCCAACATGTGACTGCTTACAGGCACCTCGGTAAAGAAAGAAAAAAAAAAAAAAAAAACCAGCCTGCTGCTGTCTGTCTCCGTGGGGCTCAGGCTCATGGCTCTAGGCCCTGAGTGCAGCCCCGCCGAGGCCTCGGCAACAGCTCCCACTGGGTCTCCAAGTTGACGGGCACAGAATCGGCTTTCTCTCCCCCTCCCGCCAGAGAAGACACTGCCTCCCTTCTCCCCACGCTGCCTTCAGGTCACCCAGTCAGAGGGCCTCCCAGCAGTTAGGACAGCAGTAACAATGACAAAAGGCACAAACTCACTCTACCATTGCACTCTGCAAGTCTGGAAATGAACCTTGTTTACTAGGCTTTTGTGCCATCTCGAAGGCAATTCCTCCACCCTCTGAATGCTTTTCAGTTATGCTGGCTACTTCTCTAAAAATGTTCCAAGCGGCTAATGCCGCAGAAAAGTTTGATTATTTTACTATAAGACAATTTCTATTCCTATAGCTTTTTTTGGGTAATCTTTAGGGCAAAGAAATGCAGTCACAATAAGAGGGAGCCCTTTCCTGGAGGCCTAGGACAAATGTGCCAGGCTGGGTACATAGCTTATCCTACGCGGCTTCTGCAATATTGCAGCCAAGGAGATAGCCTGGCCTTTTCACAGACCAGCAACCTGAAGCACAGAGCGAGCAGTAGAGTAACTGCTCACTATAGCCAGTGAGCAGGGGCATCCAGGCCCATCTGAATCCTGAGGGTAAACTCTTTCCAGGATGCTTAACCCTTTCCGGGACGTGTACTTAACGATGCAGAGTCTGAGTGCACGCTCAGACTTGCTGCTGAGCATTTGGGAATAACTGGACCTTGACATCTGCAAAACGGGACAAATACTAACAGTCAAAACAAATGTTGGAAACCATTCAGCACCATGGAGCCTACTGAACAAAACGATTCTAATCCTGAATTGTTGGCACGCGACTGACTTCAACAAGGTCCAACCTACCACGTTAGAGTACACACTGGGGGGAAAAAAAAATCTCATGACCTCAAGCTACAGCAGAGTTTCCAATGCCATGACCTGCTTCTGCACTCTGCCCACCTTCGCCACCCTTAGAGAGCACCCGAAGGAAGAGTCACTCCACAGACGGCCACACAACTTGCCCAGTGACCTCAGGAGGAGGACAGTTCCAGACAACATGCTCTTTGCCTGTGGCTCGCCTTTTTTTTTTTTTTTTTTTTTGTCTTTTTTTGTCTTTTTGCCATTTTTTGGGCCACTCCCGTGGCATATGGAAGTTCCCAGGCTAGGGGTCCAATCGGAGCTGCAGCAGCCGGCCTACACCAGAGCCACAGCAACGCAGGATCCGAGCCGCATCTGTGACCTCCACCACAGCTCACGGCAATGCCGGATCCTTAACCCACTGAGCAAGGGCAGGGATCGAACCCGCAACCTCATGGTTCCTAGTCGGATTCGTTAACCACTGCGCCACGACG
Source organism: Sus scrofa (assembly GCF_054392235.1). Classification (NCBI taxonomy): domain Eukaryota; kingdom Metazoa; phylum Chordata; class Mammalia; order Artiodactyla; family Suidae; genus Sus; species Sus scrofa. The sequence continues at coordinate 124,536,803 of NC_139401.1, forward strand.
GGAACTCCAGGCTCGCCCTTCTTGTACCATATCCTTTCTCAATCCTCCCTCTCCCTCCTTCAGTCACTGCAATTTCCACCAAGCAACCCTCCGAATCCTCTCCTTGGACTTTAAATCCACTGTTAGCACGGCTGTAGGTGCTACCTATCATAGGCGCCAGCAGCAGCCCAGCTCCACTGATCCAAGGCAAACCACTGTGTCTCCAGCTGAGTTTCAAGTTGTTCCCGCTGCTCAAGCCCTGTCCCTGCGAGCAGAACACATGTGTCTTCCGCTATCGTTCTGGGCTTCACACTCGATCCAGTCAAGTTCATTTCAAGCCACCTGTTTCTAGGGACCACTTAAAGGAATTCACTTGAGAGAAAAAGAGAGGACAGAAACCAAGCAAGGTAACAGACCCAAGATGCTCTAGCTTAAGGTCCAAACCAATGTCATCTTGATGAGGCCTTGCCCATCAGCCAGAAGTTCCTTCATAATATTTATGGACATGTCCTACCTGCTCTATTAAATGGAGAGCTGCTTCAGCTCCGTAGCCATTGCATACCTACCTTTGTAACCCAGCCTGTGTGTAGCACAGTCCTAGATATAGCCAGTCACCAAGTACTTGGGTGCTGTATTTATTTGTGTGTATATTAATGTATGTGTACACATGCGAAATGAAGTTCAGAACTGAGAAAACATCTGTGCATATAAAGGAACCGGTAATTTTCTGAAAGCTTAAGTCAACCACTTTGGACCACAAAAGTACTCATGTCAGTTGCACCTGAAACTGCCAAACAGATACACAGGCATTTCTTGCGCACCATAAATTGTTACAAGTCCGAGGCAATTAATTATTCCCATGATACAAAATCATGTGTAGAGCTGGAGATGCAATTTTGTCCAAAAGATCCATATCCTCAACTGTACTTTTTTAAATACCACTTTGTGCTAAGAGCTTTATTAGAACGTAAGTCATTTACTTACCCACTGATGTTCACTGTCATTCAACAATAAAATTCTTACTGGTGTGTTTCCCTTGTCTTACTTTCGATTCCAAGTGTCCTTTTTTTTTTTTTCTATGACTGATTTTTACTTTCTTAATTTTTGTGTGTTGTCTTGATTAAGTAAGTAAGACATAACATCAAAAGTGTCTTCTTAAGTTTTGAAAGAAAAAGGGTAGCACTGAAAACCTTGATGACGACCAGTTAGGTATCCTATTAGCTAATGTTATCTCACATTTCTCCAAAATACATCTAAATATTCCTTCGGAAATTTGCTGGGAACTTAGTATACAACCAAAAAAGAGAAAATCTGAGATAGAAAAGAGTTTGAAATGTACAAAAAGGAGAGATTTCTAAATTCTAGCCTATCATGAAAAGTCTTTTTTTTTTTTTTTCTTAAAAAAAAAAAGTTGTCAATAGGCTAGAATTCTGCATCTTCAAAGTCTGAGTTTGGGGAAGAGTTGAACTCAGAAAGATTTCAAATCCTCAGACTTTCCATTGGTTCACCTGTACAGCAACACCCAGGGAGGGCTGCCTTTGTAAATGCGGATGAAGTGGCCTCCAGATCTGTCCATGACACTACACTGTACTTGACCATGGTGAAAGGAAGGATGAGTCCTTTTGTTAGGTATTATTTTAACTAGTGACTTCAAGCCATTCTGCCAAACGATTCAAAATTGTTCATACTATCGTAAACACAGAACATGAGTAATGGTGCTTCCTCATAAACTTGACCACATTTGAGCTTCTGCAATGCCATTCTACCGCCTTGACTCCTTCACACAGCTCTATGCCCACATCACAGTCATCCCATCACTGCAACCCATGCAAATACAAGTCTCCATTCTCGCCACCTGTCCTTAAAAGCCCCATTCAGCAGTTTGTGCTATAGCACCATGCTGCAGCATCACTGCACTTGAACTTGGGGATAGGTTTTCCAGGACTGCAGGCAGAGCCCTTACCGCATTCCTTCTGAACCTCATCTTGCCTCTCGGGGGAGTTGCTTCTGCCATCTCGCCTATACACAATAACACTCTTCTTTTCCAATCGTCAATGCAACATTGATGAAATATGAGCTGCTTCTTAGGTAGTATTTAAAAACGGCAGCCAAAAAGCTCTATCAAACAAAGCTACCGTAGCTGCTTCCATTACCACCGTGGCAGCACTGCAAAAAAACCACTATCCCTGATTAGTCAGCTGACAGCTCCTTCCCCGCTGCTCATTGTAATTCACGGTCGACACATTCCCCCAATTACTTAGCTTGATTGAACCTCGTGGATTAGCTGGTGCTGGACTGCACCAGACGATCAGGCTTGACCGAAGAGTGGAGGAAGGAAAAAAAAACCCGACTCTCCTCCTAGGGGCTAGATGGGACTGGCTTTCTCTTCTGCGCAGTTTGATTTTTAAGGTGGAATGCTAAGAATCTTTGTGAAGGTAGTATTAACAGATATCTTTATTCTTCTCCTACCTGGTCTGTAACTTGAAATTCAATTGTTTTTTTTAAATTAAATTCTATTCCGGGTTGAGCCTTGTGAGAGGTTAACAGTTTGGGAAATTTTGTTATCTAATGATAATCTAGAAAGAATAGAACATGCAAAAAAAAAAAAAAAAGAATAGAACATGCAAACTTTCTAAGATGGATAGGATTCTCTCCCAAATGAACATTTCCCCAAAATGTATAATGAAAAAAAAAAAAAATCTTGTCTCCCATCATTGTGAATAGAGTGCATAGGGTGTTTTGTTTCTTTTTTTTTTTTTGGAATCTAGAAATTAAGGTCTTCAAATTAAACTATCTAATTACTTCATAGACACTAGTTTAAAATAATATACCAGAGGAGTTCCTGCTGTGGCACAGTGGGTTAAGGATCTGGCATTGCTGCAGCTGTGGTGTAGGTCACAACTGTGGCTCGGATTCCATCCCTGGCCCAGGAACATCCATGTGCCTCGGGTGTGGTCAAAAAAGAAAAAAAAAATACCAAAGACGGTTAACACCCATCTATATACAATGGCAATTTTCACCAGAAATCTTTTCCTTTTTAAAATTTTTTTATGGCCATAACTGAGGCATATGCAAGCTCCTGGGCCAGGGACGGAATCCACGCCACAGCTGCGGCAACGTCAGATCCTTTAACCCACTGCACCAGGCTGGGGATTGAACCCATGCCTCCATAGCGACTCAAACTGATTCAGTCAGGTTCTTAATTCACTGCACCACAGCAGGAACTCCAGGGTTTTTTTTCTGAATGTCATCTTTTGCTCTTGAAATTAGTTTGTATTCAATATCTACCTCTAGTGCAAACAGTACCCAAGGGCTCTTCATGGTGAAGATATAATTAATGTGCTTCTGAGTATGGGTATGGAAACACATACCATAAGCAGGAACGTTTAAAATGTCCAAAAGAAACACTTTAACCTACAGCCAGTTAGGTTTTATCATCACTCGCACCCCCACTCCTGCCCGGCACCATGATTTGGACAGTTACGCAAATAAAGGGACCTTGAACGCAGAGCTCTTTGCTGGGCACCTGGCACATTTCCCCACTGAGAGGGCACCCCTGGGAAAGCATCACCCCCCAGGAAACAAGTCGTTATTCTTCTGATGACCCCAAAACACTAGTATCAAGACTGACTTATGTATTTGTATTTTAGGAAAAAAGAGACCCCTGTTCCAACCATTTGATTAATCAAAAATAAAATTTACCGGAGTTCGTGGCACAGTGGTTAACGAACCCGACTAGGAACCATGAGGTTGTGGGTTTGATCCCTGGCCTTGCTCAGTGGGTTAAGGATCCTGCGTTGCTGTGGCTGTGGTGTAGGCCGGCGGCTACAGCTCCGGTTCGACCCCTAGCCTGGGAACCTCCATATGCCGCAGGTGCAGCCCTAAAAAAGGCAGAAATAAATAAATAAATGAAATGAAATTTACAAAAAAAAAAAAGTGGAGGCCATGTGCCAACCAGTCACTTAATGGAAATTAATTTCATCAAGTGGGTAGTTTTGGCCAAAAGAAAAAAGCTGGGCTAGATGATTTAAAAACGTTTTATTGTAACTAGTGCTATATTTAATACAAAACAAATTGATTACTGTCATAAACTGAAGTCTGCTCAACAAGCCCAAGGACCAGTCCTAAATGCCAGAGCACAGGAAACAGCTTCTACATCATTCAGCCCCAATGATAGGACTCAACAGTACACGGAGGGCAGAGGTACCCTCTGCAAAGGAATTTTACCTTTTTCTTAAAAAATAAACCAAATTTCTTTTTCTATCCACAAGTCACTTGGAAATGAGAAGCAGCAGCAGATGGAAAGGTTACTAACTGGAATCCATGAAAATTCAAACCTTGCTCCAGCTCTTTCTAACTTAGCTCTTTGACCCTGGATGCGTCATATAACCTTTCCAAAGTGTGTATATCAATGTAATTTCCTCACCTATAAGACAATTATAAGGATAGCTGCCTGCAGGACTTAATCAGGAAACAAAGAGAATCCACGGTACTTGATAAATGTGAATACTTCTGAAAAAACACAAATGGGAGTTTCCATCGTGGCTCAGCAGTTAACGAATCTGAGTAGCATCCATGAGGACTCAGGTTCGATCCCTGGCCTTGCTCAGTGGGTTAAGGATTGGGCGTTGCTGTGAGCTGTGGTGTAGGTTGCAGACACGGCTTGGAGCCAGGAGCTATAGCTCTGATTTGACCCCTAGCCTGGGAACCTCCATGTGTCACAGGTGCAGTCCAAAAACAACACAAATGTATGATATGAAGTCAAGGTTTGATTGTTTTTTTTTTCTTTTTACAGCTGCACCTGTAGCATATGGAAGTTCTTGGGCCAGGGGTCAAATCAGAGGTGCAGCTGCAGGCCTATGCCAACAGCCACAGCTACACTGGATCAGAGCCGCATCTGCGACCTACACTGCAGCTTGCTGTAACCCCCAAGTGAGCAAGGCCAGGGATCGAACCCACATCCTCATGGATACTATGTTGGGTCCTTAACCCACTGAGCCACAATGGGAACTCCTGACTATTTTATTTTGATAACTGGGGTGAATGAATTTGGTATTAACTCTTCTCTCCACTGCTTATGATTAAACACCTCTGTTATCAGAAATAAACAAACCACCTTGCTGACTTGCCCAAGATGAGGAATAATTCATACCAGGTATGGGAAGAATAGGGATCTCATTCGTTTTACCGCGCGAGTGCCCATGTATTTCTTGCACTCACCAGAAAGTTGGTAGAGCAAAAAGAACACTGGCTCAGAAGTCCAACAACCTAGACTTCTGTCCTGCCTTCACAACTAAATCGACTGTGTCTGGTCCGATGTCAGGACACAAAGGACCACTTTCAGATGGCTGATGATAGCGCATATTCTCCAAGCAAAACATACGGATTCCCAGCTCTGCTGGTCTGACAGAAGGAGCTGACCGCACGCCCCTTCGGCAGGTAATCCCACTCTTAGCAGCTCAGGAGGCGTCTCTGTGTTCCTCGCCTCCCTCTTCTTCTATGAAAGACAAGTGTCAGACAAGATCCAGATGAGCCTAACAACGTAAAAGATCATCTTGGCTGCGGGCAGGGCTGCGTCTCTCATACTGTCTCCTTTAGGGCAACTGTTCTCTCTGGGTCTTGGGGATCTAGGGACTAGACTGCAGTTGGGGAGACATGTCATTTGGCAGGTGTCTCACTTTCCTCTCTACCCCAGGGGTGAAAAATGTCTAGGAAGACAGACATCAAAAATGCTCAAGCGCTTATTTCCGGATGGTTGGATTACTGACGATTGTCTTAAACCTTCTTTCTGCTTGTCCGCATACAGTGAGTATACAACACAGCGACTTCCACTGTTTAAAAAGTTCCAATAAAAACTTGCCTTGCTTTCAAAAGCACAGCGGAATCTAACATACAGCACAAATAACTCTTTCTGCAGAAAAGAAACTCATGGACTTGGAGAACAGACTTGTGGGTGCCGAGGGGGAGGAGGAGGGAGTGGGATGGACTGGGAATCTGGGGTGAACAGATGCAAACTATTGCCTTTGGAGAGGATAAGCAATGCGATCCTGCTGTATGGCACTGGGAACAATATCTAGCCACTTGTGATGGAACAGGATGGAGGGTAATGTGAGGAAAAGAATGTCTACATGTATGTGTGGCTGGGTCACCTTGCTGTACAGTAGAAAATTGACAGAACACTGTAAACCAGCTATAATGCAAAAAATAAAAGTCATCTAAAAAAAAAAAGAAAGAAAGAAAAGCGTAGTGGACCAAGAATCTCTTCTCACTCAACTTGAACCATAACCACTCATTCTTTCCTATTAGGTTTTTTTCCCAATTTATTTTATATTGGAGTATAGTTGATTTACAATGTTGTTAGTTTCATGTGTACAGCAAAGTGATTCAGATATATATATATATATATGTATATGAACACACAGATATACATACATCCATTCTTTTTCAGATTCTTTTCCTATACACGTTACTACAGAATACTGAGTTCCCTGTGCTATACAAGCTCCTTGCTGTTTATCTATTTTATATATTACAGTGTATATCTATTAATCTCAAACTCCTAATTTCTTCTTCCCCCTCCACACTTCCCCTTTGATAACCATAAGTTTGTTTTCTACGTCTGTGAGTCTATTTCTGTTTTGTCATGAAGTTCATCTGTATCATATTTTTTTGTTGTTGTTGTTGTTGTTGCTATTTCTTGGGCCACTCCCGCGGCATATGGAGGTTCCCAGGCTAGGGGTCGAATCGGAGCTGTAGCCACCCGCCTACGCCAGAGCCACAGCAACTCGGGATCCGAGCCGCGTCTGCAACCTACACCACAGCTCACGGCAACGCCGGATCGTTAACCCACTGAGCAAGGGCAGGGACTGAACCCGCAACCTCATGGTTCCTAGTCGGATTCGTTAACCACTGCGCCACGACGGGAACTCCTGTATCATATTTTAGAATCCACATATAAGCGATCTCATATAATATTTGTCTTTCTCTAAACTTCACTTAGTATCATAATCTCTAGGTCCACTGATGCTGCTGCAACAGGCATTATTTCATTCTTTGATGGCTGACTAATATTCCATTGCATATACGTACGGACTAGGTTTCATTTGGGGTAGAGCTGTTTAGCTCAATCTCCTCTACCAACTCTTCTCTCTACTTTCCAGCCTGCCCACCCCATCTATCTTTATTGTCTTCATCAGTATCAAAATAAAATTTACCCCCCTCCAAAAAAAGTAGGTATAATGCAAAAGAAAAATAAGAATAAATTGGTACTTACTGAGATTTTTTGGAGAGAGATTTTGAGAGAAGACCAGGTATCCAACCTTCGATCAAGAATAACAGTAAATCGGGAGTCAGATCCATTTTGCCTACAAGATAAGAGGAAATAATATGTTCTTCTTAGTACTAACCCAAATTTCCTAGATACGTCCTCACTCCTGATTTGGATTTGGAAGGCTCTCACAAAGTCCTCACTACAATGGAAAACCAATTTGATTCCATATTCCACTGCTCACTATGTCAAGTTTCTTTTCTGTCACCAATGTCAATCTTTTAAATATGCAAGTAACAGTGTAATGCAGGTAGGCTCTTAGAGTTTGGCAGGTGGAATACTGCGATTTGGTCATGGGAAAGCCTTAGAGACAGCTGTCCTTCGTGTCATCAGACTTCACCTGTCGTGGCAATCCATCGTGAGCCAATGATCCACTCACTCATTCAGGAAAACAGTATTAAATACACGTTCCTATTCTTGCCTGCTCCTTGAGCGAAGGCAGTGTCATGGATAATAGAACTTTTATTTTCCCTAAAAAGACCATTTTCAAGATTTAAGGGGTGCCGTATAAATTTCATTTTCCGAGATGTGATTTTAGTTCATGAGACTCTTCACAATATTACCATCTTAGATTTGTGCCTTCTTAGGCTTCAGGATGAATAACTGGAAAAATGTTTCCTTGAAAGAATTTGTTTTCAGCCTAAACAAGATCCTTAAGGAAGCTTTTGAAACTTTCCCCTTAGAGCATTCTCATCTCAAATGATTTCTAATATCAAGAAGTTACTCCTAATCTATTCCCATATCACTGGTGAGTCTGTTCAACTTTCAGTCTTATTTTATCCTTGGAAGACATGAAGAATAGCTGTCTTTTAGGCAAATTAAAAGCTTTATGTATGACTATAATTTTCAATCTATGTTCTTTCGCATGAGGACAAAAACTTCTCAGCCCTTAATTTTGTTTTCACAGAGCCTCAGTATAATTTTTATAGCAATTTAGGTACCTAACAGCTTCCTCTTCTAAGTCATTTCTTATCTACTCTGAAGGTGAGTCTTACGATCATTTACAATAATAATAAAAGCCACACTAAAAAACCATTTTCCTGTTATTACAGTCAAATGGGTATCTAACATAAAACAAATTGAAAAAAATGCAGCGAAACACTGCACCTCGCAATAGACGTCAGGTAAGTCAGCACTTTTGCTATCACTTCTTCTGGTATGCATCTGAAATTACAATTTTCTGGAAACGTAATGATCCAAGCATTGTCCTTTCCCCGGCCACCTAAAACAGTATAAAAAGCAAAATTAACCTTTATGTGACAACAATGCAAGAAAGAGGATTTTAGATTTGAGAGGGGTGGGAAGAAGATAGTTTGGGGCCAATGCAACTTTTGTAAGGATGAGGTTCTCCACAGAAACCAAAACAGTGCGTGTTCCTGCTTAAGTCTAAAGGGTGGCAGAGTGGTTTCAAAATGAAAAAAAGGAAGGAAGGAAAGAAGACAGGAAGGAAGAAAGGGAGGGAGGACGGGAACTGTATCTAGTCACTTTCGATGGAACACGATGGAGGATAACGTGGGAAAAAGAACATATATACGACTGGGTCACTTTGCTGTACAGCAGAAAATTGACAAAGGGAGGAAGAAAGGGAAGGGATGAGGAGGAAGGGAGGAAGGAAGGCGAAAGAGAACAGAGGGCACAATGAGTAAATATAGTCAGAACAAATATGGAACACGTACAATAAAAATAGTTGAAAATACAGCAGATCGCTCATGTTGAACAACCATGGGTATTGGGCAATAACTGTTTCTAGACCAATGCTATGAGCCTAAATTCAAAATGAGTAATTGACAGCTTGATAGCAAGTGGAAACCTTGATAAAACTGACCACTTAGATCACAGTGGGCATGAAGGAACACAGAATACAAACTACAGGAACTAAGCGACAGTCTAAAAGACTGATGGAAGAAACAACTCACACAATAATAGCAACGATGGTATAGGAATCTTACTAATGCAAAGAAAGACAGACCACGAATTTTCCATGGGTTAAAATTAAGCATGCGCCCCACTCCACAGTCCTCTTTGCTGCCTGGAGGATAGAGAACAATGAGAATGAAGGGCACCTAAATGCAGGGATGAGCCTTAGACGTGTCTAAGGGACCAGTCTGTAGCCAGCCTAACACCTGGGCACAGAGTAGGTGCTCAATAAATGTTTAGGGCTAAGTGTGAAGGATTGTTTTAGAAGGAAAGCTGCAGGGTGGCCTGTGAATTTAGCTTGCTAAAGACATTTTTTGAGAGGTTTAGTTGTAATTCTTATTTGGCTGAATTTAAGGGAATAAAGATATAGGATATAAAAAATTCAACATACAATAAAGCTATGACAAAGGCAAAAGAGATAAAGTAGAGGGATAACACAATTAATTCCAAAAGAAAGCAAAAATGGAGGGAAAAAGGAGTTCCCATCATGGCTCAGTGGTTAGCGAATCCGACTAAGAACCATGAGGTTGCGGGTTCGATCCCTGGCCTTGCTCAGTGGGTTAAGGATCCGGCATTGCTGTGAGCTGTGGTGTAGGTTGCAGATGCAGCTCGGATCCCGCGTTGCTGTGGCTCTGGCGTAGGCTGGCTTCTACAGCTCCGATTCGACCCCTAGTCTGGGAACCTCCATATGCCACAGGAGCAGCCCAAGAAATGGCAAAAAGACCAAAAAATTTTTTAAAAATGGAGGGGAAAAAAAACAAAGAACTAATGGAATAAATAGGAAACAAAGAGTAAGATGAGAGATTTAAACCCAGCCATGTGAATAATCACATTCAATATAAATGATTTTGACACTCAAAGAGATTATCAAAGTTCCCGTTGTGGTTCAGTGGGTTAAGAATCTGCCTAGTATCCATTAAGATGTGGGTTTGATCCGTGGCCTTGCTCAGTGGGTTAAGGATCCAACGTGCAGGGAGTTGTGGTGTAGGTTGCATATGCGGCTCAAATCTGGAGTTGCTGTGGCTGTGGCCAGCAGCTGCAGCTCCAATTCAACTCCTAGCCTGGGAACTTCCATATGCTGCAAGTGTGGCCCCCCCAAAAAAAGAACAAAAAAAATTAGAGATTATCAAATTTGATAAAAAAAAATCAAGACCCAACTATATACTTACTACCTGCAAGAAACACATTTTAAATATAAAGGCACAATGCATTAAAAGCAGAAAGATAGAAAAGGATGTATCATAATACCAAGTAATCAAAATTAAGGCATCTAATTTTTAGACAAGTAGATTTCAGAGTCAAGATTTTACTAGATACTAAGAAGATCATTTGATAATCAAACAGCAGTAAATTAATCAAGAGGACATAATCCTAAGTGCTTACGTATCTCATAACAGAGCTTTAAAAGACATGAAATAAAAATGGATAGAGCTGGAGTTCCTGCTGTGGTGCAGTAGGTTAAGAGTCCAACTGCATCAGCTCCAGTAACTGTAGAGATGTGGGTTCAATGCCTGGCCTGGTGCAGTGGGTTAAAGGATCTGTTGTTGCCAGAGCTGCAGGTGTAGGCATGGCTGCAGGTCAGGTTCAATCCCTAGCCCAGGAAATTCCATTATGCCACAGATGCAGCCATAAAAAAGCAAAGAACAAAAAAAATGAATGGAGTTCCCGTTGTGGCGCAGTGGTTAACGAATCTGACTAAGAACCAGGAGGTTGCAGGTTCGACCCCTGGCCTTGCTCAGTGGGTTAAGGATCCGGCATTGCCGTGAGCGGTGGTGTGGGTCGCAGACACAGCTCGGATCCTGCGTTGCTGTGGCTGTGGTGTACACTGTCGGCTACAGCTCTGATTCGACCCCTAGCCTGGGAACCTCCATATGCCGCGGGAGCGGCTCAAGAAAAGGCAAAAAGACAAAAAAAAAAAAAAATGGATAGAGCTACAAGGAATAATAGACAAATCCACAATTTTAGTCAGAAATTTCATGACCCCTCTCAATAACTGATAGGACAAGTTGAAGAACAATCTCACCAGTGTGACTTCATTGATGCTTCTAGAACACTCCATTCAACAAAAGCAGAACATGCAGTCTCCTCTAGTGAACTTGGGAAAAGATCAAATTAATCCCTTGCCTTAACCTTTTTTTTTGGTCTTTTGCCATTTTCTTGGGCCGCTCCCGCGGCATATGGAGGTTCCCAGGCTAGGAGTCGAATCGGAACTGTAGCTGCCGGCCTACACCAGAGCCACAGCAACACGGGATCCGAGCCGCGTCTGCAACCTACACTACAGCTCACGGCCACACCGGATCCTTAACCCACTGAGCAAGGCCAGGGATGGAACCCGCAACCTCATGGTTCCTAGTCGGATTCGTCAGCCACGATGGGAACTCCGCTTGCTTTAATCTTCATCAGTGGAAAGTTGAGGGAGGGCCCCCATTCTCATAGTATCTTCTGAATCAAACTAGACTTCAGTGTTAAATCAAATGATGACAAATCTTTATAACATTCTAGACTTAAAGAGCAAGATGAAGAAAAATATTCATGAAAGGGCTGGCATCCACCCAAGAATTTTAAAGGACATCAAAGGAGAGACTTGTACGACTCTGAACCAAGAGATTTAGCCAACCATGAAACAAAGGGCCCCCACGGGCAGAGTAAGATGCAGAACTAGCAATATTAATATATAACACATAATGCAACATATATATCACATAACTGTGACTTGCCAAGAAGCACTCAGGCCACCTTTACCTATCAAAGGACGCAAAGTTGGTTCCTATAAGGGCAAACCGTCATCTACTAATCTATAAACTGTTATTACCACGGAGCACCTACAAGAGCTATACTAGGTAGTAAATATGTGAGAAAAGAGCAAAGAAGATATTTATATTTTAAATTGGGAGGTTTTCAAAGTTCCTGATTTGGCACAAGGGAAACGAATCCGACTAGGAACCATGAGATTGCGGGTTCAATCCCTGCCCTTGCTCCATGGGTCAAGGATCCGGCGTTGCGGTGAGCTGTGGTGTAGGGTGCAGATGCGGCTTGGATCTGGCGTTGCTGTGGCTGATTGGACCCCTAGCCTGGGAACCTCCATATGCCACGGGTGCGGCCCTAAAAAGCAAAAATAAAATAAAACAAAATAAAATGGAAGGTTTTCATCATTTTTCCCATTGGGAACCCCTTCTTCATAAGGAACCATAGGCAGAAGTATTTTGAAAACGACTACAACAATCAGATAAGGAAGAAAATTATGGAGCGGGGTCTGGGCGTTCCCGGGGGGGTTCTACTTGGAACACAGTTTGAAAACCACTGATGGGCTTCAGTAAAATACAGATCACACACTTATAACACTTAGAGAATAAAACATAAAACTATATTAATTAAGTCACCACTAATTCACAATTACCGCTAATTATAATCATTAAAGCAGAGAGGCCAGACTGAAGTGTCCAATTAGGATCATCTATAAAGTAAACGCTTGTTTAGTAAATCGAGCATGTAGGTATCATTTCAGGAGAAATAATTACACTGCTTAAAAGAAACACGATGGTCTCTCGTACTCCGAAAACACCTAAGACGTATTTTCATGCAAACAACACATATAACTCATAAATTGTTCTTATCTGTTTAATATAAGAAACATAAGGGTAGTTTAACTGTATAGTTCAAGTTATTCGAACACCTCAAAGGCATTTTCTTGTCTTTAAGCAAAACTTTCCCTAGATATCTGATCAAATTAAAAAGAGAGGGGTGGTTTACCACTGCTCTAGCTCAAAATAAATAAATAAATAAATAACAGTACTAAGCAGCATTATTCACTAGAGCCAAGAGGTGGAAGGAATGGATGAATGGACAAACATATGTGTTCCATCCACACAGTGGAATATGATTCAGCCCTCAAAAGGAAGGAAATTCTGACACATGCTACAACACAGAAAGGCCTTGAGGACATTACACGAAGGGAAATAAACCAGTCACAAAAAGACAAACAGCACGATTCCACTCATATGAGGTACCCGGAATAGTCAAATAGCTAGAGACAGAAAGTAGAATGGTAGCGGCCAGGGTCTAGAGGGAGGAGGGAATGAAGGGTCATTATTTTTTTAAGGGGCACATCCGCAGCATATGGAAGTTCCCAGGCCAGGGGGTTGAATCCGAGCCACAGCTGTGACCTACGCAGCAGCTACGGCAATGCCGGATACCTTAACCCACTTCACCTGGCCGGGGACTGAACCTGCACCTCCCGCAGCAACCAGAGCCACTGCAGTCAGGTTCTTAACCCACTGTGCCACAGGGAGAACTCTGGGTTATTTTTTTAACAGGTACAGAGTCTCAGTTTTACAAGACAAAACGAGTTCTGGAGGCGGATGGTGGTGATGGTTGTACAACAATGTGAAGAGATTCCACGACACTGAACTATGTATGCACTTACTAGTTAAGAGGGTAAATTGTATGTTGTGTGTATTTCATCACAATATTTAGAAGTTATATACAAATGCATACACACATACAAATACATAGATGCATTTTAGAAAAGTAAACTTTTTCAGCATATTTAAATGAAATCCAGGAGTTTCCGTCGTGGCGCGCAGTGGTTAACGAATCCGACTAGGAACCATGAGGTTGCAGGTTCGATCCCTGGCCTTGCTCAGTGGGTTAAGGATCCGGCGTTGCTGTGAGCTGTGGTGTAGGTCGCAGGCAAGGCTTGGATTCTGCGTTTCTGTGGCTGTGGTGTAGGCCGGCGGCTACAGCTCCGATTCGACTCCTAGCCTGGGAATCTCCATATGCCGCGGGAGCAGCCCAAAGAAAAGAAAAAATAAATAAAAAGACAAAAATAAATAAATAAGTGAAATCCTTCAACAACATGATACATGCAGCTTAACTGGGGTAACTTGACAGCCTCTGTCATGAACATTTACGTGCCCAGAGCTATGCTGAAGGGAAAGCCTCTAAGAAGCCACCCGAGAGGCCACCCTCCTCTCACTCAGCCTGCACCCTGCACCCTGCACCCTGCACCCACGCAGGAGATGTATTTTGCTCTCACCCACCCTGGAGCACCAAAGACTTGCCCTAACGTCCAGTGCACAAGGCTGGTAAAGACTGGCTTTAATCGCACACCTAAACATACTTACATTCTCTAATTGCTCCCTGCACGGGCGTTTCTCCAGCAACTACATGCACAGCGTAGAAACGCTCACTCGAATATGTGCATTACACAGCCCCTTATGGAAGAAGGACCAAACTCCCTACGCTAAGAGATTCATACAGTTCATCTGGTCTCAACATATGACAAAGTCTGCTTACCAGACAGGAAGGCGATGTCTTGCATTAAGAAATGGCTGATGTCCTTTACACGGAGGAGCACCTCGGTTTCTGACAAACGAGAAGGGGAGAGAAACAGCGGACACGTTAGAGGCCAGCTGGGAACGCGCTCGGGACCTCGCATCGTGCCGGAAAGAACTCTGGGGGGGCCCGCAGACCTGTGTCTCCAGACGCACTGCTGACCTTCTCTTTATTCCTCAGCCTCATAACACGGAAAGCGCCCTGTTGAAAATAGCGCTGGGTAAGTCAGACCAGCGTCCTAGTTCTCAGGATCTATGCCCGGGACATCAACCACTCTCACTCGCCAGAAAGCCCGGGCCAAAGGGCCACACTCCAGGACATCCAGATTTCTCTAAAGGGTACAGAGGCACCGAGAGACACTGCCGCATATTTCTGATAATGCTTTTCACTCGGCAAAGCTTTAGTAGCGATTACAAAGCACTTTGGGGATCTTTTATCTTATGGGATCCTTAAAATAGCCAGGAGAAAGGTATTATTGCCCCATCTTGTAGGGCAGGAAACGAGTCAGAGAGACCTGGATTCCCATCCCAGCTTGTTGTGTCTATTGGGGGCTGGACAAACATGGACAGGTGACTTAGCCTCTCAGAGCCTCAAGTTTCCTTACCTGCAAACTGAGCATATGCTAAGATCTACTTCACGGGGTGCTGTGCCCACCGGATGCAAAGTAACTGGCAGCAAAGTAACTCATCTTTGATTGTTAAACACATCCCTGCACTCTCCAACCTGTTTGAGATGTCCCAGATCGTAAGTGCTAATTTGGAAGGTTCAATTCCAGTGAACTCTCCAGGGGCCCCACATCAAAGTCCGCCACCTGCCTCTGGTCCATGAGCAGGGATAACTTGTTCAACAAAAACAGGTCATCAAACTCAGCTATTTTGGATCGTTGGGTTTAAGACCTGTGGTTCCACACCTCTCAGAGAAGCCATATTTTCCACTTGCTCTCTGAGACAAAGGGCCTTCAGGAGTTCCTGTTGTGGCTCAGCAGTAATGAACCTGACTGGTATGCATGAGGACACGGGTTCGATCCCTGGCCTTGCTCAGTGGGTTAAGGATCCAGCATGGCTGTGGCTGTGGCATAGGCTGGCAGCTGCAGCTCTGATCTGACCCCTAGCCTGGGAACTTTCATATGCCGCAGGTGCAGCACTAAAAACAGAAACAAAAACAAAACAAAACCAAAAAAAGGCCTTCAAAGCCTGGGTCCAAGGTGGTGTCAGGCTGATGACACGTCGCCCTTCTTGGTAGATGTGGTTCATCAGGGCCAATCCTGCTCAAGGGGCACAGTTGAGTTCTCAATTGATCCACACAAGACAGGGGACTAGGGGCTCTGTTACAGAGCCTCCTGCTGCGTGCACGCGTGCATGCATTCACGCGCACGCGCACACACACACACACACACACACACACACATACACACACCCCTGATTTGAAACATAAATTCAAGAACAAATTTACCTTCATAAGATACATACCATTCTATACTTCTACAATACTTCAATAAAACTCTTTAAAAATCGAAAAAAACAAAAAACAAAACCATGAAGGGAGCCTTAAATGACATGATTCACACGATTCAAGTAAATGTTAAAACTTTTTTTAAAAGATACATGCCATTAAAAATACGGCCATTTGTCAGGACATAAAAATCAATTCCTAAAAATGTCTTGTAATTAAAAAAAATATATTGGCTCCTGTATGTCCCGGGCTTCACAACCAGACTGCCCCAGATTTTTACACTGCTACATGTTTCTTCAGATAAAAGCAAGTGTTTGTGACCGTCTCAAACACGGGTGACATGCTGACATTTTTAGGCCTGGAGACCTGCAGGATGGATGAGATGCGGGTAATACAAAGAGGACTAGAACTTTCTCTGCTCTCTGAGGCCTGCACAAGCAGCAATGCCCCAAACGTGTTCTACCGTTGAGATGAGTGCATTAGGCGTTAAAATATTCCTGCAGAATAAGGCCCAAATTTCTCCCCTGCTCCGATCAGTAGAAAATAGCTATCAAGATAAATTGAGGAATTTTATGTCAGATGGCAGATCTGAAAGCACTAATGTCTGCATCCTGATTCCTCCCGTACCATTCAAGTGCTTGTGCAGATGCAGAAACTATGTCCACTTACTCTACAATCGTTTTAATCCATTCACGTAACGAGAGAGGCATCAGGGCATAAAAGAAAAGGCCGAGGGCTGACAGTGGAGCAGCTCCGGGATCTGGGGCAAGTCTCTCCCTACCCCTCACCTCATCACCCTGCCCGCATCCCCCTTTTAGAAGTGAGGGCACTCCAGCAAATGCTTTCTAAAGCCCCTTACATTCTCTGAGCTCCAGCAAGAGGTCAAATCCACAGCTGTAAGGGAAATACACTGATGTCTCTATCGTCAAATGTCTCCCACAATTATGCCAACAAAAGAATATTTCCATACCAATGAAAAAGGATAAAATAATGGCTAAAAAAAACAGACTCACAGGTATAGGGAACCAGGTAGTTGTTACCAATGGGGAGTGGGGAGGCGGGAAGGGATTAAGAGGTAAACACTACCATGTGTAACATAAATAAGCAGCAAGGCTACATCATACAGCACAGGGAATACTGCCAAGATTTTACAAAAATATAAAGGGAGCATAAGCTCTAAAAATTATGAATCATTATGTTGTACACTTGAAACTTACATAATATTGTAAATCAACTATACCTCAATTTTTTTTAAAAAAAGAAAAAGAATGGTTAAAAGAGAAGATGTTAATACTTTAAGAAATGATCAAAGTATGGGTTGGAAACAGACTGAAGGGAGCGGAGATAACAGGAAGGGGAAGACAACACGGGGTTATCACTGAGTAGCCACAAAAGATAAGGTGGGCTTGTTGCTGGGAACAAAGAAATTGAGACAGTAGGGACTTTGGAGCAAGCTGACACTGAGTTAAACGAATAGATGAAATAATAACGATATAAATGAAATAGAAATGAAGAAAACCATAGAAAAGATCAAGGAAACAAAAAGCTGGTCCTTTGAAAAGATCAACAAAATTGATAAACCCTTAGCCAGACTTCTCAAGAAAGAGAGAGGACTCAAATCAATAAAATTAGAAACGAACAAGGAGAAGTAACAACGGACATCACAGAAATGCAAAGAGACGACTATAAGCACCTATGCAACTCTATGCCAATAAAGGAAAAAACCCAGAAGAAAAGGACAAATTCTTAGAAAAGTACAATCTTCCAAGACTAAACCAAGATGAAATAGAAAAGATGAATGGACCCATCACAAGAACTGAAACGGAAACTGTGATTTAAAAACTTCCAACAAACAAAAGTCCAGGACCAGACGGCTTCACAGGTGAATTCTATCAAACATTTAGAGAAGAGCTAACACCTCTGCTTCTGAAACTATTTCAAAAAATTGCAGAGGAAGGGATACTCCCAAACTCATTCTATGAGGCCACCATCACCCTGGTACCAAAACCAGACAAAGACACCACAAAAAAGAAAACAACAGGCCAATTTCACTGATGAACATCGATGCAAAAATCCTCAACAAAACACTAGCAAGCCACATCCAACAAAACATTAAAAGGATTGTACATCATGATCAAGTGGGATTTATCCCAAGGATGCAAGGGGTCTTCAATATCCACGAATCCATCAGTGGGATACACCACATTAACAAACTGAAGAATCAAAACCATATGAGCCTCTCAATAGATACAGAAAAAGCTTTTGACAAAATCTAACACCCATTTCTGATCAAAACCCTTCAGAAAGTGGGCAGAGAGGGAACCTACCTCAACATCATCAAGGCCACATGACAAACCCACAGCGAACATCATTCTCAATGGGGAAAAGCTGAAAGAATTACCGCTGAGATCAGGAACAAGACAAGGATGTCCGCTCTTGCCATTACTCTTCAACATAGTTCTGGAAGTCCTCGCCACAGCAATCAGAGAAGTAAAAGAAATAAAAGGAATCCAAATTGGAAAGGAAGAAGTAAAACTATCACTATTTGCAGATGACATGATACTATACCTAGAGAATACTAAAGAAAACTGAGAGCTCATCCATGAATTTGGCAAAGTCGCAGGATACAAAATTAATACACAGAAATCGATGGCATTTTTATACACTAACAATGAAAAAGCAGAAAAATAAATTAGGGAAGCAATCCCATTTACCATTGCATCCAAAAGAATTAAATACTTAAGAATAAACCTACCTAAAGAGACAAAAAACCTGTACTCTGAAAACTGTAAGATGCTGATGAAAGAAATCAAAGATGACACAAAGAGATGGAGACACATACCATGCTCTTGGACTGGAAGAGTCAATATTATCAAAATGACTATACTACCTAAGGCAATCTACAGATTCAATGCAATCCCTATCAAATTACCAAGGACAGTTTTCACAGAACTCGAACAAAATATTTTAAAATTTGTTTGGAAGCGCAAAAGACCCAGAATAGCAAGGACATCCTGAAAAAGAAAAATGGAGCTGGAGGAATCAGGCTCTCAGACTTCAGACTATACTACAAAGCAACAATCATCAAAACTGTATAGTACTGGCACAAAGACCGAAATATAGATCAGTGGAACAGGATAGAAAGCCCAGAATTAAACCCACGCACCTACAGCCAACTAATCTATGACAAAGGAGGCAAGAATATACAATGGAGAAAAGACAGCCCCTTCATTAAGTGGTGCTGGGAAAATTGGACAGCCACATGGAAAAGAATGAAATTAGAACACTTCCTAACACCATATGCAAAAGGAAACTCAAAATGGATTAAAGGCCTAAATATAAGACCAGATACTATAAAACTCTTAGAGGAAAACATAGGCTGAACACTCTCCGACATAAGCCACAGCAACATCTTCTCAGATCCACCTTTCAGAGTATTGACAATAAAAACAAAAATAAACCAATGGGACTTAATTAAACTTAAAAGTTTCTGCACAGCAAAGGAAACCCTAAACAAAACGAAAGACAACCCACAGAATAGGAGAAAATATTTGCAAATGAAGCAGCTGACAAGGGATTAATCTTATAAACACCTTCTGCAGCTCCATACCAAAAAACAAACAACCCCATCAAAACATGGGCAGAAGATCTCAACAGACAATTCTCCAAAGAGGACATACAGATGGCCAAAACCACATGAAAAGATGTTCAACATCACTCATTATTAGAGCGATGCAAATCAAAACCACCATGAGGTACCACCTTCCACCAGCCAGAATGGCCATCATCCAAAAGTCTACAAACAATAAGTGCTGGAGAGGGTGTGGGGAAAAAGGAACCCTAGTACACTGTTGGTGGGATTGTAAATGGGTGCAACCACTGTGGAAAGCAGTATGGAGATTCCTCAGAAAACTAAACATAGAACTACCTTTTGATCCAGCAATCCCACTCCTGGGCATCTATCCAGAGAAAACCACGACTCGCAGAGACACATGTACTCCAATGTTCATTGGGGCACTATTTTCAAAAGCCAAGACATGGAAACAACCCAAATGTCCATCGACAGAGGAGTGGATCAAGAAGATGTGGTACATATACACAATGGAATATTACTCGGCCATTCAAAGGAATGAAATAACAGCATTTGCAGCAACATAGATGGACCTAGAAATTACCGTGCAAAGTGAAGACAGTCGGACAGTGAGACACCAACATCAAATGCTATCACTTACATGTGGAATCTAAAAAAAGGACACAATGAACTTCTTTGCAGAACAGATACTGACTCGCAGACTTTGAAAAACTTATGGTTTCCAAAGGAGACAGGGTGGGGGGTGGGGGGAGGTGCCGGAGGTTTGGGATGGAAATGCTATAAAACTGGGGTGTGATGATCATTGCACAATCACAAATGTACTAAAATTGAGTCATTTAAAAAAATAAATAAAAAATAAAAGTGGGCAAAGAATCTGCACAGACATTTCTCCAAAAAGATACACAAACAGCCAATAAGCACATGAAAAGGTGCTCAACAACACCAGTCATTCAGGAAATGCAGAAAGCACAATGTGAAACCAATTCACACCCACTAGGATGGCTGGAATCAAACAGGTGGAGAATACCAAGTCCCCAGAAGGATGTGGAGAAGATGGAGCCCTCGTACAATGATGGTGGGAATGTCCAATGGTAGAGCTGCTTCGGAAGTCTGGGAGTTCCTCAAAAGGTTAGACAGTTACTCTGTGACAGCAGATCCACTCCTAGATATGTACTCAGGAGAAGGGGAAACACGTCCCCACAAAAACGTGTATGTAAGAATAGTCATAGCAACATTATTCAAAATAGACAAAGGGTGTCAATAATTCAAATAGCTACCAACTGAAGAACAGATCATTACAATGTGCAGCCAGATAAAAGAATGAAGTACTGATCCATGCTACAACATGGATGAAACTTGAAGACATTATGCTTCATGAAAGGAGCCAGGCACAAGAAATCACATATTATGATTCTATTTATCTGAAACGTCTGGAATAGACACAACTATAAAGACAGAAAGTCTCTTAGTGGCTGCCAGGGGCTGCTGGAAGGAAAGGGGGAGTGATGGCTAATGGCTATGAGGGTGTCTTCGGGGGACGATGGGCAGGTTCTCCCCTTGCCCTGACGAATGCACATCCCTGTGGTTACACCTAAACCCATCGAAGTGTATACTTGAAACGGGTGAAGGGTACGGTATGTGCGTTACATCTCAATAAAGCTGTTAAAAACCTAGAACGGGATCCTGTTTTCCCCTTTGCCCTCTCGTTAACAAAACGCCTTTCTGTTCCTTCTGCCTGGGAATGGCTCTCCTTCCCTTTACAGATGAATGCAAAAGATTCTCTGACAACAGAGGAGACAGATCTCCAGCAAGTTGCCGGCTCATAACTTTCCAGAGACGAACACATAAATGTAAATTATAACTGCTGCTAAGAAGTCTGCTTTCCCAGCATCTGCAGGTTTAACCAGCTGACTTCTTCTTGGCAGAGGTGACACCGTCATTGATAAATACTTGAAAGACAGAAAGGACATAATCTCTCTCAAAGAGCCCATTTCAATATATTAAAGTGCCATTACATTTGCTAATCCACCTATTTTATAAAGCCCCAAACTTTATTGTGAGGATTAACTGGTCCTTCTTTCCAATTTGCCATCGGCCTTTGATTTTTTTCCATTACAACATGATTTTATTTACTTTCTATTTTTTGATAATGATCTTCATTTTTTCCATTATAATATGATTTTTTTAAACAGAAAATTATCCCAGTTTGAACTGATCAAGGTCTTCTCAAATGGAAAGCCATCATGGCTGCTTCATATTTCTACGGAAGAAAGAATAAGATGGGAAGGAGCTCAGCTACAGCATGCATTTCAGCCATATGTGATGAAAAGGGCTCATTTCTGATACCCATAAGAAAAGGCTCGTTTAGCACTGAAGTTGCAGCTTCCCTCTCCAGAGAGGAGAGCTTTAATCAGTGGCCTCTTTACCCCCAGGCACAGATTAGGTTGGTTCCAGACTGTGAGCAAAGGAACCTGAGTCAAAGTGACCTGTGAGCCAATCTGACAGTGCAAACATTTGAACAACAAACTGCAGGAATGAGCTGTCTTTCCGGAGCACTGCTTCCGCGTGTGCCCTCTCAAATGCTGTTGAGGTCGTCCGCAAGTCTTCCCTGGTGGGAAACAAACCAGTCTCTTCTCTACCCAGGTTCACTCACCCAGGCAGTAAAAAACCCCTGGTCCCTTCCTTTCTTTTCTTTCCTTTTCTTTTTTTTTTTTTTTTTTTTTTTTTTTTTTTTTTTTTTGATGTGGAATCAAATCCTTGTTCCCAGAGCCAGGATTGAACCCAGGCCACAGCAAGGAAAGCGCCAAATCCCAACAATCCTAATCACTAGCCCACCAGGGAACTCCCCCAGGGTCCCTTCCTTGAAGGCCAGATTCCTACATCCGTTTGCCAGCCCAACATCTCTGCGTGGACATCAAACGGGCACCCCAAAGTTAGCCGGTCCCAGAGCCCATACCTGGTGCTCCTGGTTTCCCCTCCCCCGGCTCCCCCTGCAGGTGTCCCCATCTCCATCGGTGCCAATTCCTGCCATTTAATTCTTAGAGTCATCCTAGATGCCGCTCCGAACCATGAGCAAACCGTGTTGGCTCTCCCTGCAAATTATACCCAGGCTCTCACCACCCCCATCACTACCTCTCTGGTTCAAGCCACCGTCATCAATCCTTGGAGTCTCCTGACAGGTCTCCTCACTTTCACCTGCGTCTTCCCTTTATCTTATTCCCTACGCAGCACCCAGAGCGATCTAAGTCACCCCTTTGCTCAAAACCTTCCTATGGCTCCTCACGTGACTCCGGACAAAAGCCAACATCCTTATCACACCCTCTAGGATCCAGACCCACTACCTCTCTGGGCTACACACACACACACACACACACACGTCCTCCGTTCTCTTCCCATTCCTTTAATGTGTCCATACTTTCTCATCTCAAGGTCTCAAGGTCTTTACTCTGACTGTCCCCTCGGCCTGGAACATTCCCTCGGAGCCCCCCCCGCCCCGATGTCCTCCTCCCCCCCCCCCCCGCGCCCAGGTCGTGGCTCAGTGTCACCTTCCCAGTGCTGAAAGGAATAGGAGGCCAGTCAGACCCTTACGTTCATCAGGCATAAGCAAGGGAGGGCTTGGGTGAAAAATGAATGAGAGGAAGGGCTCTGTGACCCTGGCCTCTTGCCAGAAGCCAACGACCTCCTGGCCTAGACCTTGGCAGTGATCCGATAGGAGGCATCTCCCTTAGGGGGCTGACCTCGGCTTCGGCGCGGGGCCGGTGAGGAGCAGCGTTTTTATGGAGCCCCCCGGGGTGCTTGCTTGAGAAGATGCTGGAGAGGGACATTTGCCTTCACTCCTTGGGGTCAGCTCTGAAGACTGAAGTGCCTCCCAGTGCCAAGCACTTGCGGGCATGCTCGAGAAATGCAATGGATACAATGCATCTCCATTTTCTGATGGATTCTGAACACGTTTGTTTTACACGAAATAGAACATTACAATTTCACGTATCAGGATAACTCAATTTATGAGAACACGGGTTTCACTGATAACTCATTTCAATTTAGAAGTAGGAAAATAAAAATAAAAAGGCTTTAGGAACTGAAACAGGCTGATAAATACAGACAACAAATTAGTGGTTACCAGAGTGGAGAGAGAAGAAGGGAGGGGCAAGACAGGGAAAGGAATGAAGAGGTACAAACGACTAGGTATGAAATAAGATACACGGATGTAACACACAGCACAGCAAACATAGCCACTGCTGCGTAATAACTTTGCATAGGGTATAATTTTTTTTATGGCTGGACCCGAGGCATGCGGAAGTTCCTGGGTCAGGGGTCGAACCTGCCCCACAGCAGCAACCGGAGCCGCTGCAATGACAAGGCCAGATCCTTAACCTACTGAGTCGCAAGGGAACTCTACTTTGTATGGAGTATAATTTATAAAAAATATTGAATCACTGTGTTGTACATCTGAAACTAACATAATACCATGAGTCAACGATACTTCATTTTTTTGGCTGTGCCTGCAGCATAGGGAAGTTCCGGGCCGGGACTGAACCCACACTGCAGCAGTGACAGCACTAGATCCTTAACTCACTGAGCCACCAGGGAACTCCTACTTCAATGTTTTAAAAAAGCTTTTATGTAACCAGAAGAGAGGTCACAGAGTCCGAGTACTAATGGTCATACACATTAAGAGAAGCAGACTCCCCACAACCCTAGTCATAGTCTATGTACTCGTATTCTGCAAATAACGCTAACAAGTTTAGTTGTTTCCTAGCACATAACAACAAAAGGGGCAACGAAGGAGGTAGCTTAGAGGATTAGGCAGTAACTGCTGGGTTGGTAGAAAGAGTTAAAATAACAGCAGCAAGAAATGAGGGGATATACGGAAAGATTAGAAAACCAGGCATTGCAAATTAGAGGCAGAACGATCTGTGCCCAATTTAATGCAGGGACAAACAGACCTGCCGCAGCTTAGGAGCCCTTGAGGCAACACTATATACAGCAAATTAAAATAACTAATGCCATTATAAGGATAATCTTGAGTCATCAAGACAGGATGCAATCATCTCCAGGTTCAGTAATCAGGAAGGTAAACTTTCTGAAAAGCTTTCCATCCAAAACGGTTAGAGATCTGGGCGAGGGAAAAAGCCAGGCACTAAGGCGCTGAACCTCAGTTACCCAGAAAATCAGTTCTATGGAACGACTCAGAAATCAGTGTTGCCCAGTAAATGACCCATCATCACTGAAATACGTTTTCAATGATGTATTTGCATGAACACTAAGTTGCAGTGTATACTGAATATTAACTTTTGCTGTGATGTACACATCTTCTTGAGCTAAACTCTGACAAAAGCCAAATTTGCAGTGACCAGGTTTTCACAACTACTAATCTGAGTTATCTGAGGTTATCTTAGATCAGTATAGTTTGGGTTCTTTTGTCCTGCAAGGAATGCAAAACCTTTCTTTCCCCCACTTCCGCCCCCAACATCAGGTAAGGAAAGTGAGAGGGGTAAAAAAATCCTCTACCTAAGGGCACGTTCGAAAGGTAATTTTATAATAAATGTGGGCTGCATCTATGCTAGACTTTCTGAGCTATGAAGATAACCCACTGAAGTAATTTAAGGAAAGAACTTCACGGGTGAGATTGTAAGAAACAAGATTCACTTCTTCCCAGCTCCAGACCTATTGGTCGGCTCTGAGTGTTCCGCCTAAATCACGCATCCAAAACTAAACCCCAAATTTCCTCTTCCTCCTCCCTTCCCTGCTATATCCCAACCTCTCTTCCCATCCCGCCATCCCATCCAGAAACCCGGAATTAACCTAGTCTCCTGCGCTGTCCTTCAAACCTCGAAATCAAGTCAAATCAATTCTACCCTCTCATTTCCTCAAGCTTCTCCCCTTCTCCCCATTCCCAGAACTGACTTAGTTCGTGTCTTGGCCCACGCCTGCCCAGCTTGCTACAACTGCTCTCTAACTGGCCCCCTTATTCCCGGTCTTCTTCCTCTCTGCGGCACACTCCACACACTGTGTCCTTCACACAGCCACCAGATGGCATTTCCCAAAGCAAGACGCTCCACTGTGCAATGCTGCTGTCAACCACGGTGCACAATGTGCCTGATACAACCCTAGCAAGGGCGTCGTTCACAGTTCACAGTTTTGCAGTGCACAACCTAGACAACGGTACATAGCGGCCTTGGTTACAACACTCTGGTGGCTCCTCCTGGCCCTACAAAGTAAAGCCCTCTAATATGCCTTACAAAGGGCCTGACCCAGCCTCTGTCTACCTCCCCAAAGTGATCTCTCTCCTGTATTTTCCACACTTTACATTCTAATCATTAAAGAAAGAAAGAAAAAGTTTCCCAAACATGTGATGCCATCCCCTTTCTCCTTGTTTTTGCGCATCTTATTTCCTTTGCCTGATTACCCCTCCCCACCACCCTCCATCCCTAGCCCCAGTCCACCTGGAAATGCATGCGCATCCTTGAAGATTCAAGTCACACATCACCTTCTCCCTGAAGTCTGCCCTTAGCTAGGGCCCTAAGTAGAGTTGCTCATCCTCGCTGCCCACGGCAGATGCTGCACAAGCAGGTGCAGTTAGCTTATTACAATGTAGCATGTCCTATAGGGAGCAGTGTCTAAACGGTCATTACCGAAACGATCTCAGAAAGTTCTGCACCACAGTGAAAAGCCTTGTACACATATTTCTTAAACAGATGAACCTTTTTTAGATACATGAAATCCTTTTTACACATAAAACTATCCCACTAGGGTGCGTGCCCTAACATCCTAAGCACAGACCACTTTCAGGCCACTCCGGCGGTCCTCCAGACCGTGCAGCTAAAAATGCTAAAAGGCAGAACAGTCCTGCAAGCTTGCTTAAAAATGGAACGCTGCACCCGGTGTCATTTGGCTGCTGTGCTGGGTCATAATGCTGAGGCGACAGGGGCCTGCCAACATGCAGGAGCCTTCAAAGGTATGGAAGCTGACACACCCGCACAACTTAGAGAAAGACAAGAAATCACTGGCGGTAGAAATGTGAACGCAGAGTGCGTAGCCTACCTAACAAGTTCCGTGCTAAAGCAGACATTTCTTGTCTGGAGCTTTACGTTTGTTTTGTTTTTGTTTTGAACTCTCAGGAAGATGCAGGAGCAAACACAAGACGCAGAGCCCTTGCCACACCCCCCTGAGCTGCACACGTTCCGACGAGCGAGGCGGCCGCAGCATCCCAGGGCCTTTCAAATGCTCAACACCTGAAGGAGCGTGCGCTGCGCCAGCCCACGCCCCTTCACGACGGATTACACCTGGAAACCAATCGCGCCCACCTTCAACCCCAAACGGGCAAGACCCGAACATCCAGACAGGCCGCAGCGGTGACACGCTGCGTTCTAAGCACAGGCACGGCAATGCCGGTACCTCGAAAACGCGTCTGAAAACCCCAGAGCTGCACCCTGTTCTCGGGTGGCTCCTGAGCCCCGGTCTGCATGGTCCCCTAGGGAGCTGTCTCCTCGGAGCCCAGAGCCTGCTGCACCAACCCCAAAGCTCTGCACCTCCCGCGAGGCAAACGTGTGCGCATCACCGCGGGCAAGTGACCGAGTCCACAGTACCCCGCGCACACCCCTCAACCAAACCACGGCAGTAGCAGTAAAGGACGTGTGGGTTTGTCGGCTCTTTTTGTTTGTCCCGAGAGACAACCCCAAACTTCTGCCTTTGGGGTTAGGACCCCAGGAGGCAGGAAACTCCTGGGCCCAGCTGGCAAGACACACCCGTCCTGGTGAAAAGTCCAAGCCGGCGGAGGCGCGGTTTCTCTACAACTTCTCCGACTGCAGTGCGGAGAGTCTCCGAACCCCAGCGCCTTTGGGGACTCGGTTTCCCCAAACGTCTCAACCCCACCCCACCCCCGCTTTTCCAGCCTGCGGGGAAGATTACGAGGGACGTGCACCCTCGGGAGGCCGGCTTCTGGTGGGCGGGATGCGGGCTTGGAAGACACCGTCTAGTGCCACCTCTGGCGACGCACCGAGGCGGGTGAGGAGGACAGCGGGGACCCGAAGCAGCCACGGCGGAGACGTCCTCACACCCCCTCCCGGACTTTCCCACAGTCCCCCCGCAGCGCGGCCCGCGGCCGGAGGGACAACTGGCGGGCGGGCTGGCCGTCGCGCTCGCGGCCCGAGGGCAGGCGAAGCGTGCTGGGCGGCCGGGCGCCTGGGGATGGAGCGCGGGAGGCGAGGGGCGCGCGAGCCTGGCGGGAGGCAGAGGCCAGCGGGCGGCGAGCGCCAGGAGGGAACTTACCTGCGACGAAGACCGCCTGCAGCAGGCAGAGGTAGCTCTTGCCGTACTTTTCGGAAATCCGCACGCGCTGCAGGGCCATGGCCATGTCCACCTGCAGAGGGATGGCCTGGGTGGTCGGCACCAACGCGCAGCCGTCCGGGTCCTGGGGAAGGCCCGGCGTCCTGCCGTCCGCCTCAGGGGTCCGCGGCTGCGGGGCCCCGGGCGCGTGCCGGGCGGCCGAGCCCAGGTGGGGCCGGGAGCCCGCCGCCGCCATCGTCTAGCGGGAGGCCGGGCCGGGCCCGCCCCCCGGCCCGCCGCCGCCGCCGCCGCCGCCGCCGCCGCCGCCGAACTCCTCCCCGCGTCCGGCCCGGCGCCGCCGGGGGGTTCTGCCGCCCGCCCGCCCGCTCAGCCCGGCCGCGCCCGGAGGCCGGAGGGCGCGGGGCGCCCGGAGCCCGGGAACTTGCTCGGAGTCCGGGGCTCCGGCGGGGCGTTTCTGGCCCCGGCAGCCGCGAGGGCAACTCCCCCAGGGTGTGCACACACGCCCCCGCTTAGCTTCCCGGAGGCCCGGAGGCGGGGAGGTGGAGGAGGGACTCGGGCAGCCTAAAGGGAGAACCCCTGCAGAGACGCCCATTGTCAGCGGAGGGAAGGCCGGCCCCGGAGCGCACACGTGGTGGGAGGGGACGGCCCGGCCTCGCACTCCCATGGCAACTCGTGCTGGGCTCGGCGCTTCCCTGGCATCCAGCGAGCGCTGGCCGAGGCCGAGATTGGCCGCGCGCGGGAGCCAGGACGCTAGCCAGTGGCCCTGCCGGACTGCCGTTCTAGAAAGGGCTCAGGAACGCAGAGAGCGCGGGAAAATGGAAAGGCAAGGGGAGGCGACCCCTTCGAGAAGCCAAGTGGGAAAGGAGAGGAGCCAGAGCTCTTGCCTTGCCCCAGAGCCCCCAGGGATGGGGCCCGATGAAAGATGGGGCTCCGAAGTGTCTGGAAGGAAAGGAGTGAGCAGGCCCGGCAGGAGTGCTGCCCAGGAAGCGGCCACCTGAGGACAGGCCTGGGGACGTCCGCATAAAAAGTGCAAGTCTGGGAGTTCCCTTGTGGCGCCGCAGGTTACGGATCCCACGTTCTCACTGCAGCGTCTTGGGCCACTGCAGTGGTGCAGCTTTGATGGCTGGCCTGGAAACTTCCACAGGCCCCAGGGCGTGGCAAAAACAAAAACAAACCCTGCACGTCTGAAACCAAGTCAGTGCTATCGGGAGAGATTCGCCAGGATTTTGCTGCAATGCTTGCAGCCTTTAGCAGAGCTGCGAGTGCCACTTCTTTCTTTAATCCTCAGCCTTTTCAAAGTTTTCTAGTAAGACAGTGTTCAGATGTTACATAGGCCAGTCGTTCCACGTTGATCTTTCGACCGCTCTATGGAGAATCACTCATCTATACCTCCCGAGAGCCGGTGCAGGCAAGTGTAAAAGGCAAAAGTAAGCAGAGGAAGAAAACACATACATACACACTCACACACACCCCCCCTCCTCCTCCTCTAGCCAGTTCAAGCTCTGTCTGAATGGGTCCACAGACAGAATGTTTTCCAGCCCCCCTCTTGAATATGTGAAGAGGAGAAACAGCTTGCAACTGTTCCCGCATATGACATTAAGAATTCCACCGATGTTCTTTTCCAACTTAATAAATAACTGTACGTTGAAAAAGTAGCAGTCTATAAAAGTAGTAGACGACTGTCTAGGAGGCCATCTTTTAAACACAGGGTCGCGAAAGCTTTACTTAGCGTAACAAAAAAAGCACGTGATTGATCCACATCTGGAAGGAGGGATGCCCTGCTCTACTGTCAAGTGAAAAAAGTAAGATGCAAACCAATAGTTGTCGTCTGATCCCACTTTGTAAACACTATCCATATGTATGTGCATAGGAAATGATTGGGAAGTGATCTCTGGAGAGTGAAATTGGGAATCACTTGGTCCTGGGGCACCTTTCACCTTTTGTTTCATACGTAAGTATGTTCAGTCTTTTCACAATGGACACGTGGTTTTTTGTAACTCGCTTTCTAAATAAATAAGGAAATAAATAGAAAAATACATTTAGGTAGAGAAAGGTATTGGAAAATTAATAATGAAAAAGTATTTTCTAAATATAAAATCATAAACTGGGTCACTTTGCTGTATATCATAAATCAACTATAATAAAAAAGAGCAGATAAAAAAATAAATATAAAATCAATAGACTCTCTGGTTTCAAACTAGACTACTATGGTAATCAAAACAGCATGGCAATGGTACAAGAACAGTTACATAGATCAAGGGAACAGAATAGAGAGCCCAGCAGTTTCTGTTGTAGCTCAGCAGAAACGAATCTGACTAGGATCCATGAGGATACAGGTTCAATCCCTGGCCTCGCTCAGTGGGTTAAGGATCCAGCATTGCCATGAACTGTGATGTAGGTCGCACACGCGGCTCAGATCACAGCCACAGCAATGTGGCTGTGGTGTAGGCTGGTGGCTACAGCTCCGATGGGACCCCTAGCCTGGGAACCTCCATGTGCTGTAGCGTGGCCCTAAAAAGAAAAAGAAAAAAAATAGCCTAGAAATGAATTCACATGGGCAATTAATCTACAACAAAGGAGGCAAGAAGATACCATGGGGAAAAGACAGCCTCTTCGGTAAACGATGCTGGGAAAACCGGAGTACCTTCTCAAAACATGTACAAAAATAAAATGGATTAAATATTCAAATCTAAGACCTGACATCCTAGAAGAAAATATAGGCAGTATGCTCTTTGATATCAGTCTTAACAATATCTTTTTTTGGGGGATGCATCGCCTCAGGCCATGGAAACAAAAGCAAAAATAAACAAATGGGACCTCGTGGGTACTAAAAATCTTTTGCACAGTGATGGAAACTATCAACAAACAAAAAAGGTTCCCTACTTGAAGGGGCAAAGAAGATATTTTCATACGGTATATCTGATAAAGGGTCAGGATCCAAAATACACAAATAATTCATCCAACTCGACATCAAAAAATACATTTAAAAATGGGCAAAGGAATTGAATAGATATTTTTTCCAAGAAGACATATAGGTGACCAACAGACACGTACATGAAGAGTGTTTAACATCATCAGTCATCAAGTAAAAACGCAAATCCAAACCATAATGTAGGAGTTCCCTTGTGATGCAGCAGGTTAAGGATCCAGCGTTGTCACTGCAGCAGCTCAGGTCGCCACTGTGGCGTGGGTTCAGTCCCTGGCCTGGCAACTTCTACACGCCCAACATGCAGCCAACCCCTACCCCCCCCCAAAAAAAAAAAACAAAACAGAAACAGAATCACAGATACAGAGAACAAACAGGTGGTTGCTAGAGGGAAGGGGGTGGGGGAAGAGTGGAATGGGTGGGGGAAGTTGTGAGGTGCAAACTTCCAATTACAAAATAAAGGAGGCACGGGGATGAAATGTACTATGTGGAGAATATTGTCAATATCTTCGCATGGTGACAGACGGTAACCAGACTTACCGTGGTGATTATTTTGTAATGTATAGAAATAGTAGAGAATCACTATGTTGTGTACCAGAAACTAACATAGTGTCATAGGTCAAATATATATATACATATATACCAAACCAAAAAACTCATAGAAAAAGAGATCAGATT
This sequence comes from Sus scrofa, assembly GCF_054392235.1. NCBI lineage: Eukaryota > Metazoa > Chordata > Mammalia > Artiodactyla > Suidae > Sus > Sus scrofa. The sequence goes on from NC_139401.1 coordinate 124,568,297, forward strand.
TGTGCTTATCAGAGGCAGAGTGGGGGCAGACTAGGAGGCGGGCAATTGGAGGAAGGAAGTCAAAAGGTACAAACTTCCATTTGTAAGCTAAATAATTATAGGGATGTCACGTACAACATGATAACACTGCTATAAATGATACATGAAAGTTAAGAGTAAATCCTAAGAGTTCTCATCACAAGGGAAAATATTTTTTCTATTTCTTCAATTTGGTATCTATATGAGTTGATGAATATTCACTAAACTTCTGCAGTCATCATTTCACTATGTAGGTAAGTCAAATCAATTACTTTGTACACCTTCGACTTATACAGTGCTGAGTTTCGATTCTATCTCAATAAAAATGAAATCATCTTTTCATTTCGTCAAAATCAAAAAAATGGAATCATCATCCTCATCATCAAAAAATAAGAGTGACGTTCCCGCTGTGGCACAGTGGGTTAAGAATCTGGCACTCGGAGGTCCCGTGGTAGCGCAGTGGAAACGAATCTGACTAGGAACCATGAGGTTGCGGGTTCGATCCCTGGCCTTGCTCAGTGGGTTAAGGATCCCGCGTTGCCATGAGCTGTGGTGTAGGTCGCAGACGCCGCCAGGATTCTGTGTTGCTGTGGCTGTGGTGTAGACCGACAGCAACAGCTCCGATTAGACCCCTAGTCTGGGAACCTCCATATGCCGCGGGTGTGGCCCTAAAAAGACAAAAGACAAAAAAAAAAAAAAAAAAAAAAGAGAATCTGGCACTGTCTCTGCAGTGGCAAGGGTTCAATCCCTGGGCTGGGAATTTCCATATGCCGTGGGTGTGCCCCCCGAAAAAAAATAATAAAAGCATCAAAAAAGATCAATAAACTGACATGAAAATTTTAAACTTCTGTATAATTAAAACTCATAAAGTCAAACCACACATGGAAAATTATCTGCAAAGAAATATAGTGACCAAAAGAATAACATCCTTCAAGGGACCTGGAATAGCCAAAACAATCTCGAAAAAAACACATCTGGAAGACTCATGCTTCCTGATTTCAAAACTTGCTATAATCAAAACAGGGTGATACCAATATAAGAATAGACTACAAATCAGTGGAATATAAATGACAGCCCAGGGGAAAAAAACTCTTATATCTAGAGTCAATTATTTTATGTCCTTGGTGTCAAGACAATTCAATGGAGAGAGAATAATTTTTTTCAACAAATGGTACTGGGACAACTGGATATCCATGTGCAAAAGAATGAATCTGGACCTGTACCTTACCACGTATACTGAAAGTATTCGAGGAGTTCCCTGGTGGCCTAGTGGTTAAGGATTTGGTGGTGTCACTGCTGTGGCGCAAGTTTGATTCCTGGCCCAGGAATTTCCACATGCCTTGGGCAGCAAAAACAAAAAACCCAAAACACAAAATATTCAAAGTAGATCAATGACCTAAATGTAAGAGTTAAAACTACCCAACTGCTTGAAAAAAAACAGAGGCATAGTCTTCACGACCTTGAATTAGGCAATTGTTTCTCAGATGTCATCCCAAAAGCATAACAGCAAAAGAAAAACTAGATAAACTGGATCATAAAAAATTTGTTTTGGTCTTTTGTCGTTTTTTAGGACCGCACCCTCAGCATATGGAGGTTACCAGGCTAGGGGTCCAATCGGAGCTACAGCTGCCAGCCTACACCCCAGCCACAGCAACGCCAGATCCCAGCTGCGTCTGCGACCTACACCACAGCTCACGGCAACACTGGATCCTTAACCCACAGAGCGAGGCCAGGGATGGAACCCACAACCTCATGGTTCCTAGTCGGATTCGTTTCCACTGTGCCACGACGGGAACTCCATGGATATCACAAAAAAATTTAAATTGTCCTTTAAAGACACTGTCAGGGAAATGAAAAAACAACTCACAGAATGGGAGAAAAATTTTGGAGGTCATAAATCTGACAGAAGTCTAGTGTCCAGAATATATAAACGCCTCTTACAACTTTCGGATAAAAAGATAACCAACTGCAAAGTGGACAAAGGATTCGAATAGACATTTCTCCAAAGAAGATGTACAAATGGTCCAGAAGCACAGAGGAAGATGCAGAACGTCATTAATCACGAAGTCAATGCAAGTCAAAACCACCATGCGATAGATACCACCTCACATTCACTAGAATGGTCATAGTTAAAAAAGACAGACAGTAAACAACCAGCATGGGCGGAGGTGCAGAGAAAATGGAACCCTCACTCATCGTTGATGGGAGTATAAAATATTGCAGCCACTGTGCAAAACAGTCTGGCCGTCCCTCCGAAAATTAAACACAGAGTTACCACATCACCCCAGCAATTTCTCTGCCAGGAATCTATCCAAGAAGAATGAAAATGTGTTTACACAGAGAGTTGTACATGAATGTTGATACATCATAGCCAAAAGACTGAAAAAACTTAAATGTTCATCAACAAGTGAATGGGTAAACAAAATGTGATAGAGCCACCAAATCGATTATCACTTGGCTTTAAAAAGAAATGAAATTCTTCTACATGCTACAGTGAGGATGAACCTTGCAAACAAGACGCTCAGGGGAAAGACGCCAGGCACAAAGACCACGTGTTTTACAATTCCATGTATATGAAATGTCCCGAATAGGCAAACATATAGAGACAGAAAGTAGAAGAGTGATTGCCAGGGCATGGGGAGGATGGAGGGAGTGAGAGCTCCTTTTTAGGGTAATAATGAAATGTTCTAAAATTCATTGTGCCGATGGATATTCAAGTCTGTGAATATACTGAAAGCTATTGATTTTTTATTGAGGCAGAGTTGACTTTCAATATTCTATTAGTTTCAGATGTACAACATGGCGATTCAAACTTTTTATATGTTATACTTTATTGTATACATGTTTACATATTATGTTATAAATTTTAATATATATAATATTTATACATTATATATTTATACATATGCATTTATGTGTAAATATATACTATGTAATATATAAATATTTAAAAATAATAAAATATAATATATTGAGAGGTCCCACTTGACTAGTATTCATGAGGATGTGTGTTTGATCGCTGGCCCCACTCAGTGGGTTAGAGGATCCTGCGTTGCTGGGGCTGTGATGTAGGCCAGCAGCGGCAGCTCCGATTGGACTCCTAGCCTGAGAACTTCCAGATGCTGCAGGTGCGGCCTTGAAAAACAAAACAAAATAAATATATATATAATTAATATATAACAATTTTATATATTATCTATAAAGTATATGTATATATAAAACATGTCTTATTAAATATGCTTTATTATAGCTATTTTATAATAACTTTAGAAGTTTATAAAAGTTATTATAAAATATTGGCTGTATTCCCTGTGCTATACAAGATATGCTTGGAGCTTATTTATTTTATACATGGTAGTTTGTACCTCTTAATCACCTCCCCCTAGTTTCCACCTCCCCACTTCCCTGTCCCCACTGGTAACCACTAGTTTGCTCTCTATATCTGTGAGTCTGTTTCAGTTTTGTTATATTCATTTGTTTTAATTTTTAGATTCCACATGTAAGTGATACCATATAGTATTTGTCTTTCTCTGTATGAGTTATCTCACTAAGCATAATACCCTCCAGGTCCATCTCTTTGTTGCAAATGGCAAAATGTCATTCCTTTTTATAGCTAATATTCCATCGTGTATATAGACCACATCTTCTTTATCCATTCATCTGTTGATGGACACTTAGGTTGCTTCCATATCTTGTGAAAGCCTTTGAAATGTATAATTTAAATGGGCAGAGTGTATGGTATTTTAATTTTATCTCAATAAAGCTGTTAAAAATGATATCCTTAACATGTAAAGAGTATTTATAAAAAATATTTTGGCTGCACCTGCGGCATATGGAAGTTCCCAGGCCAGGGATTGAGCCTGTGCCATAGAAACAATCCACGCCACTGTAGTGACAATGCTGAATCCTTAACCCGCTGAGCCACAAGAGAACTCCAAGAGTATTTATAAATTAATAATAAATGCAATAGCTATATATGGAAAGGATAAACAACGAGGTCCTACTCCATAGCACAAGGAACTGTATTCAACATCCTGAGATAAATCATAATGGAAAAGAATATAAACAAAGGTGTATGTATATGTATAACTGAATCACTCTGCTGTACAGCAGAAATTAACACAACATTGTAAATCAATTATACTTTAATTAAAAAAATAAAAATTCCTTGGTGTTCCTGTCATGGCTCAGCGGTTAACGAACCTGCCTGGCATCCATGAGGACGCAGGTTCAATCCCTGGCCTCGCTCAATGGGTTAAGGATCTGGCATGGCCGTGAGCTGTGGTGTAGGTCGCAGACATGGCTCAGATCCCGAGTTGCTGTGGCTCTGGCATAGGCCGGCGGCTACAGCTCCGATTGGACCCCTAGCCTGGGAACCTCCATAGGCCGCGAGTGCGGCCCTAAAAAGAGAAAGAAAAAAAAAAAAAAAAAAAAGTCCTTCTCACTTTGACATGGTTAAAAAGAAAAAAAAAAAGAAAAGAAAATGCAATGGAAATGATTAAAAGATACAAGAGATAACTTAGGAGAAAAAATTTTTAACCTTATATATATACATGTATACACATATATGTACATATATGTTTTCCTTCAGTAATTATAAAAATAAGCCAAAAGAATCTCAAAATATCATTTTTCACTCAAAATTGGCAGACCTTTAAAATACTCAAATCAGTTAACGTGGTCAGCCAAGGACTTGCATGAACTACAGGAGTATAAATTGATGCAGTCTTTCTGGAAAGCAATTTGGCAATCAGTATTGAGAACCTAAAAATGTAGCTATCCTTTGACTCAGCAAATCTCCCAGGAGTTTCTCCTACAGAAATAATCGGAGATTTTGGCAAAGATTTACATAGAAGGATGTTCCCTATAGCATTATGTATTATAGTTCCAAATCAGAAACAACCTACATTTCAAACAGTAGCAGGATTAATAAATCATAATACATTCGAAAATATACTATTTAGCAGTTACTAAAAATGACATTCCCTGGTGATAGAACTGTTCGGTATCTTGATTGTATCAATATCAATATACTGGTTGTGATATTGTGCAATAGTTTTTGTTTTGGTTTTTTGTCTTTTGGGGGCCAAACCAGTGGTATATGGAGGTTCCCAGGCTAGGCGTTAAATCGAAGCTGCAGCTACCTATACCACAGCCACGGCAAAGGGATCCAAGCTGCATCTGTGAGCTACACCACAGCACACGGCAACACCAGATTCTTAACCCATTGAGCGAGGCCAGGGATTGAACCCATGTCCTCATGGATACTAGTTGGATTTGTTACTGCTGAGCCATAACGAAAACCCCTGTACAATAGTTTTACCAGATGTTGTCATTGGGGGAAAGGGGGAAAGAGTATATGAGATCTCTCGGTATTATTTCTTAACAACTGCTTATAGACCTATATCATCTTCAAATAAAAAGTCTAATTTTTGGAGTTCCCTGGTGGCTCAGTGGGTTAAGACTCCAGCATTGTCACTGCTGAGGCTTGGGTCACCGCTGTGGTGCAGGTTTGACCCCTGGCCTGGGAACTTCCAAATGCCACAGGCAGGCCCTCCCCCGAAAAGTCTAATTTTTTCTTTTTCTTTTTTGTCTTTTTGCCTTTTCTAGGGCCGCTCCCATGGCATATGGAGGTTCCCAGGCTAGGGGTCAAATCGCATGTTGCCTACACCAGAGCCACGGCAACATGGGATCCGAGCCATATCTGCAACCTACACCCCAGCCACAGCAACGCCCAATCCTCGACCCACTGAGCAAGGGCAGGGACCGAACCCGCAACCTCATGGTTCCTAGTCGGATTCGTTAACCACCGAGCCACGATGGGAACTCTAAAAGTCTAATTTTTTCGACTGACATTCTTGAAAAATTTTTAAGAACATGAGAAAACGTTCATAATCTTTTGCTAATTGAGTGATCTGTACGCAAGATGAATATGCGATATAATCTCAACTACATGCCATCTATAAGCATTGAAAAAAGGTTGGAAGAAATATTGAGTAGATAGAGAAATAGGTAGGTAGGTAGGCAGGTAGGTAGATGATAGATAGATAGATAGATAGATAGATAAGTGCTGGGTAGGTAGATAGATGACAGGTAATAGAGGATAGGGAGATAGACAGCCAGATAGGCAAAGTGATACGAGAGAGTAAAGACCGGGTTCACACCAGCTCTTTGCATGTCATCCATGCAGGGTGGTGAATTCCACAGTCATTAGAAATGATCACCTCCTCTGTGAAGCTTGGCCACAGTCCCTGAGCCAGACCCCTTCTCTCAGGTCCCTTTGTCCTATCGCCCTCATACTGATTAGCATCATGTGCTGTAATCGCTTGCCGCTCTGTCGTCCAGATAGGTTCTGAGGTCCTTGAGGACAAGAGAAACATCTTATTACCACTGTTTTCCAGGGCCTGGCAATACGGGTTCATTGAACAGGTGAGTAAAGGCATAATGGATGAACAATAGTCTTAAGTTAGGTCCTAATAGGTGGACCCTTATTAGGGTCCTAATAGGTGGACCCCTATTTGAAAGAACACTAACCTCAGGGTTTCTCAAGGCTAAAGAAGAAAATGCAGCAAACTACGATGTAAAATAGATAAGCAACAAGGATGTTCTGTACAACAGGGAATTATGCCCATTATCTTGTAATACCTTATAATGGAGTATAATCTGCAAAAACGCTGAATCACTATGCTATATACCTGAAACGAACACAATCTTACAAATCAACTGTACTTCAATAAAGGGAAAGAAGAAAATGCATAGCTATGACTCAATCTTTCCCAATTTGCATAGCGCACTCAGATCCACCTACACAGAACTGCTCTATAGTGCAATTGTTGGTGCCCTTGACGCAGGCTTTACAATATAACATCTTTGGAAATAAGGTCCTTTGGTATTTCAGTAATATCCCTGGATGAAGTCTGAGGATGAACTAGCCTGGTAACAAACTCCTCTCTCTAGTAGCAGTGATGTGCTGAGATTTCATCCCATTTGCCTAAATCCATAAATCTCATCTATCCTAGGTAGAACAGAGGGAATTTGAGTAACGGGAATATTTTATTACATAAATTAGGCAGAGGTTTTGAGGAGCCACATTCTCTGAAATGCTGAAAGGGGAAGAGGATGATAAAATTAAAAGGTATTTTTATTTGCTCCTTGTTACCTTTGATTTTGAGAGCTTCTGCAGAACTCAGGAAGTCTATTGACACATGAGAAGATTACCAAATGAAAACTAATTTGTAGAATAGGAATAATAGCAACCGCACAATTTGTGTAGATTAAATATGGTTATGTTACCTAAAGGACTGTATCGAGTTTCATACTGTGCCAAGTTCTTTGCCATGTATGCAGCGGGTATCTGCCGGCTTAGCACTATGTACTCCAGTGTTTGTATGCAGAATCGCCCCTGGCCCACTCTAAATCCACATGGTACGTGCAAGACTGCTGGTAAGTGCCCCTTGCCACCCTGATCCAGGGTGGTAAGGTGACCCAGGTCTAGCAAATCAGTGGATTAAACCAGTGAGACACCATCCCAGGGCTTTCTAGAACCTGTGAAAAAGAGAGTAACTCTTTGCTGGGCTTGTTAGTTAAAAGGATGAGGTAGGCCTGGGACTGCAAAGAGAACCTGCAGTTACACAGAGGAATACATTTTCTTTTGTGATTATTATTATTATTATTTTTTGGCTGCACCCACAGCATGTGGAAGTTCCCAGGTCAGGGATCAAACCTGAACCACCGTTGCAACCTGCGCCAGAGCTGTGGCAGCACCGTTTCCTTAACCCATTGTGCCACAGAGAAACTTCCTTTTATGCTTAAACCTGTCTGCAATCGGCTTGCTTTCTCCACCCCCGCCCCCACCTCCCGGTTTTTACGACCACACCGGTGACGTATGGAAATTCCCAGGCTAGGGGTGGAATCAGAGCTGTAGCTGCCCGTCTAAGCCACAGCCACAGCCACGCTGGATCTGAGCCTCATCTGTGATCTACACTGCAGCTCATGGCAACGCCGAATCCTTAACCCACTGAGTGAGGCCAGGGATCAAACCTGCATCCTCAGGTATACTAGTCGGGTTCATTACCACTGAGCTACAACAGGAACTCCCTGCAATTGGTTTTCTCTCATTCATTTGCAACCCAAGAACCCCAATTAACACATTATGATTAATGTAACATATAATCTCATTTAATTCTGGTTCGGCATCGTGGAACTTTCCATATGTATGTATAAACCCAGAAAAGCATGTTAAATAAATACAGATGCGTTCCCTTTGACACCCTGACCTCAAGGATATTAATGAACTAATTAATCTAAGCCCAGGCCTGACAGGCATTGACTTAAAGTTAATCCCTTCTCAGGAAATTCCACAGAAATCTTTGCATTTGTTATCATTTAAAAACGTTTTCGCTTGTTGCCATCTTAAAAGTCAGTTTGGAGTTCCAAGGAAAACATTGTTTCAGAGGCAAATATTTTAATTGTTAAAGGAAGTGACTGTTTCCAACTTTGTTCAGATGGCCAAATGCTATTTCTTTCTTTTTTCCAGATTTGAGGAATAATTGATAAATACACCAAATACTTTTTAAATATTTTAAGGACATTTCCATTCAGAGTTCCCATTGTGGCTCAGTGGGTTTAGAGCCCGACACAGTGTCCATGAGGATGTGGGTTCGATCCCTGGCCTCGAACAGTGGATTAAGGACCGGGCGTTGCTGTGAGCTGCAGTGTAGGTCTCAGATGCAGCTTGGATCCAGCGTTGCTGTGGCTGTTTCGTAGGCCGGCAGCTGCAGCTCCGATTGAACCCCTAGCCTGGGAGCTTCCATATACTGCACTTGGGATCTTAAAAAGAAAAAAATATTTCTGGGAATCCCTCCTGTCTTGCAGTGGGTTAATGATCTCGCTTGTCTCTGTGGCAGTGCCAATTGGATGCCCAGCCTGGCACAGCGGGTTAAAGGATCCAGCATAGCTGCAGCTGAGGCATACATAGGTCACAGCTGTGGCTTGGATTTAATCTCTGGCCTAGGAACATCCATATGTTTTGGGTGTGGCCCTAAAATTAAAAAAAAAAGAATATTTCCAATGCAAATTATAATTGTAGTGGAGCAAACAACTGCTCCTATAAATATTGACAGTCCTTTTGTTTATTTTTTATTAAGTGTATTTGATTTATAATGTGCCAATTTCTGCTGTACAGCAAAGTGACTCTGATCTATGTATACATACATTCTTTTTTTTTTTTTTTTTTTTTTTTGTCTTTTTGCTATTTCTTGGGCCGCTCCCGCGGCATATGGAGGTTCCCAGGCTAGGGGTTGAATCGGAGCTGGAGCCACCGGCCTACACCAGAGCCACAGCAACGTGGGATCCGAGCCGCGTCTGCAACCTACACCACAGCTCACGGCAACGCCGGATCGTTAACCCACTGAGCAAGGGCAGGGACCGAACCCGCAACCTCATGGTTCCTAGTCGGATTCATTAACCACTGCGCCACGACGGTAACTCCTGTACATACATTCTTTTCCATCAAGGTCTATCCTGGCAGTGCTTTTTTGGAATGCTTTGGGTACTTAGAGTATGAGAATACATTGGAAATGTAAATGTTAACTATTTAAGACAAAATTTGAGTCAGAGTTGAAATTTGGAATCATTACTTCCCAACTCTTGAATTTTTTTTTTTTTTTTTTTTTTTTTTTTTTTTTTTTTTTTTTTTTTTTTGGCTGCACCTGCAGCATGCAGAAGTTCCTGGGCCAGGGATCAAATCTACACAACAGCTGTAACCAAAGCCACAGCAGTGACACCACTCGATCCTTAACCCACTGAGCCACCAGGGAACTCCCCAACTCTTTAATTTTTGACTAGCACTGCCCCTTTTCACATTAGCCATGATGAGTTCAGGCCTAAACAATGAAAGGAAAGGGGTTATACTGCCGAATTGCGACCCTACCCCAAAAAATATTTATTAAGGTGAACTGAACTCGAGATTGGCATCTAAATTGATTGTCAAGTTAAACAGCTTCATTTAAGAAAACCGCTTTCATCAGAGTGGTTATAGAGGTCACGTGAGGCTAAAGGAAGCGGAAGTGTCAAATCTAGAAAACAAAACAAAGCAACATAGAACATAGAAACAGACTCATAGATACAAAGAATAAACTGGTAGTTGCCTGAGGGGAGAGGGTGAGGGCATTGGGTGAAAAAGGTGAAGGGGATTAAGAGGTACAAACTTCCAGGCATGAAATAGATACGCCGGGGGATGTAATGTACAAATATTGAATACAGTCAATAATATTGTAATAACTTTTTAGTGACAGATGGTAAAGAGGCATTGTGGTGACCATTTCAAAATGTGTATAAATAATCAAATCGCTCTGATGTATGCTTGAACATAATATGATATTGTATTTTAATTGTACTTCACTAAAAAAAGGAGCGTAAGTATTAAACCCGTGCTAGGTCCATAATTATATATATTACCTCCTTATGTCTCGGATATATATATTCTTTGGTAACAATGACCAGTGAAAAATATAAGATATGCTGTTTACTTCATATAAGGCCAAATTTAAAGATGCAAGTTTTGGGAGTTCCCTGGTGGCCTAGTGGTTAGGACTCGGTGCTTTCACCTCTGTGGCCCAGGTTCAAACCCTGGTCTGGGAACCAAGATCCTACATCAAGCTGCAGCATGCTGAAGCCAAAAAGTATAATAAAGTCTTCATAAAAATTTTTTAAGATTTTTTTTTCTTTTTAGGGCCGCACCCACGGCATACGGAGGTTCCCAGGCTAGGGGTCGAATCAGAGCTACAGCTGCCGGCCTATGCCTCAACCCCAGCAACGCCGGATCCAAGCCGCATCTGCGACCTACACCACAGCTCTCGGCAATGCCAGATCCTTAACCCACTGAGCGAGGCCAGGGATGGACCCCGCAACCTCATGGTTCCTAGTCGGATTCGTTTCTGCTGTGCTATGATGGGAACTCCTATAAAATAATTTTATAATAACTATTAATGGAATATAAACTTAAAAATGGTGAATCACTATATTGTATACCGGTAATATATAATATTGTACAGCAAATACCTTTCAACAAAAAAATAAAATTTTTAGAAGATTAGGAGGTCATATCTTAATTTGGTATAAGCTAGAGTTGCTGTTACTAAGAGTAAATTAACATTGACTATTTTTCACGCTTCATCTTCATTCATCCTTTAAGTACTTCTTCGTCTGTTATCTCATTTGACCCACCTCACAAAGCTGTAGTGAAGGACAAGTTTATATATTCACACTTCCCAGGTAAGGAAACTGAGGTTTTGAGAGACTCAGCTGCCCACGTTCATGCTCTTGGGTTGTAGCATAACTAGAACTAGTCGGTTAACTATTCTTAGCAATTTTTTGGCCGCACCTGAAGCAGGAGGAAGTTCCCAGGCCAGGGATCGAAGCTGCACCACGGCAGTGACCACAGCTGCTGCGGTGACAATGCTGGGACCACTAGGCCACCAGGGGACTCCTAATCTTAGCATTTTTGAAGTGAAAACAATCAGACAAACTGTGATTTTCAACTCTGAAGCCTGAATATATCACCCAGACCAAATTCTTCGTTTCTCAGGCTTCCTCTCTCCTAAAGGAATCTTAGTGCTTACAAAGTCCAGTCTCCCAATCCACGAAGAAATTCACTCATCAGCGACGGTAATATCAGCATGAAGGATTCTGGTTTTCTAGTACCCCATGCTTTTTTGGGGTAGCAGCTTTATTGAAAGAGAGTTCACATACCATACAGGGCTTCCACTTAAAGTGTATAATTCAATGGTTTTTAATATACTCCCAGAGTTACGTGAGAATAAGGATTTAATTGTATAACATTTCATCACTCCAAAAAGAAACCCAAACCCTTTAGCCATCACCTCCCAACCCCCCCCAGCACCACCAGGCCTAGACAGCTAGTAATCTACTTTCTATCTCTATGCATTTTCCTATTCTGGACATTTTCATATATAAGTGGAATCATATAGGAGGCCGTCTGTGCTGGACGTCCTTCACACAGCATAACAGTTTCAAGGTTAATGCATGTGGTAGCATTACTTTGTTTCTTTTCACTGCTTAATAATATTCCATTGTATGGCTAGATCACATTTTGTTTATTTATCATCAGTTGATAGGGGGATAGTATGATTTTTAATACGTAAGTATTGAATCCTTGAAATTTTTCAACTAACAAAGTACTTTTTTCTCATTAGGACAGTGTCATTAAAAAAAAAAAATTTGGGAGTTCCCGTAGTGGCACAGTGGTTAACGAATCCGACTAGGAACCATGAGGTTGCGGGTTCGGTCCCTGCCCTTGCTCAGTGGGTTAACGATCCGGCGTTGCCCTGAGCTGTGGTGTAGGTTGCAGAGGCGGCTCGGATCCTGCGTTGCTGTGGCTCTGGCGTTGGCCGGTGGCTACAGCTCCGATTCGATCCCTAGCCTGGGAACCTCCATATGCCACGGGAGCGGCGGCCCAAGAAATGGCAAAAAGACAAAAAGACAAAAAAAAAAAAAAAAAAAATTTGGCGGAGCCTCCTTGCCTGCCTGAGTGCATCCCTTACAAGAGTCCTATCTTAAAAAAATCGATTTCTTGCTGAAAAACAAAATCTAATCTTGACATTCCCATGTGTTACAACGGGTTAAGGATCTGGCATTGTCACTGCAGGGGCTCAGGTCACTGCTGTGGCACAGGTTCAGTCCCTGGCCTGGGAACATCCACAAAAAAAAAGACTCAAAAAAAAAGACTCTAATCTTGAAATTGGCACAAAAAATATACCCTGTGTTAAAATCGTAAAGCACAGATACAGTCATTTTCAAAGTGCGCTTAGGACTGCCCTCCTCCGTGGAAAACCCATCCAGGATGGCTTTCCGTGGTTGGGATGACTGATGCCGGGTACTTGTGAGGTTGAGCATCCTTTTCTGTTTCCTAGTCATTTATCGGTTCTCTTGGCATCTGTACCTGTCGTCTGCTTCCAGAGAGGTTTCTGATGGAGTGGACTTAGAATGGGGTATATGAGTGTTAAAAAAAACTGGTGGGGGGTGTGGGTGGGGAGAGGGAAGAATGGGAGCCTGGAAGGGTCCTAGGCGCCATTCCCAGCGCTTCCCCGTGCACTTGACCAGCTTTCCCCCGCTTTAGGTTCCCTGTCTCCCCCGCCCTGTTTCCTCTGGCCAGATTTCTTTTCTTAGGAACCTAGTCCTCCTCCTCCTCTTTGATCATTTATTCTAGCCAAGACCTTCTCCGTCGTCCTATCTGGAGACACTCAGGCCCATGCAGAACAGCCTCGCCGGAGCCGCCCCCAGGAGGAACTGCATGTTCCTGGGAAGAAGATAACCCTATCTCGATTTTGAATAAAATGCTGATATTTCGATGGGCCTTGTAATAACTACCCTTGCAGTCGGAGGAGCGTTCCACCACGGCTACCAAGCCACGAAGCCAGAGGCCTGGGCTGTCCGTGAAGACCTGGAGAGTCTGTAGCACTGGCCCTTAGCCACCGGGTCTGCGTCTGTTTCTAGCTGTTTCTACCGCAGACCCCTCCTGGGCCACTGCAGTTCTTAGGATGCGAAGGACACTCTTTTCCCACCTTCTGCTCTTTAACCAAGGCCATTCCACGGCAAAATTAGCCTGAGTTGTTGGAAATTGCAGATGACATGCACTACTTATTTTCTGTTCTAAGGGACCTCAGTATTTGTGTTTTTTAATTTATAAATCCACAAAGATGAAGAGACTGGGAAAAGGCCTCTGGAAAGGGAGATTGCAACACAATATTGGAAAGTCGTGCGATGTCAAACTCTCAGGTACTGTGAATGGCGTGAGTGAGATTTAAGCCAAAAAACAGGGAGATTCATTAAAAGACTGTGGGGGGGGGGGCGGGTATTTCCCATCGTGGCTCAGCGGAAACAAATCTGAGTAGTATCATGAGGACACGGGTTCAATCCCTGGCCTTGCTCAGTAGGTTAAGGATCCAGCATTGCCGTGAGCTGTGGTGTAGGTCACAGATGCGACTCGGATCCTGCGTTGTGGCTGTGGTGTAGACCGGCAGCTGTAGCTCTGATTCGACCCCTAGCCTGGGAACCTCCAAATGCCACAGGTGCAGCCCTAAAAAGACACACACACACACACACACACACAAAAGACCGCGTGGGAAAAGTCCCTATTATCCCCATCCCCACCCTCCACCCTGGCTGCACTCTTACCCCTTAGACCCCATGCCCGCACAGCCCTCTCACGCTTGCAAAAGAACAGAGATTTCTCTGGGGAAATTGAAGGACCTCCCCCCCAAAATCCACATTCTGCTACTTAGGTGTCTCCCATCGCGTGACCCTACTCCTGTTTCTCATCCTACAGCAAAGGCCCCCAGGTTGCCAGCCCCTCGGGTACCTCCCCAGCCAGCTTTTCTGGGCCTCAGGTTTAAGTGTTGGAGGTAAATTACTCTGATGGTCACTTTTTATACCAATTTAGTGAGGCTGTCGTTATTCAATCAAATGCTAATCTGGCTGTTGCTGCGGGGTGTGTGGGAGATGCGCTTACATCTACCAGCAGTGGACTTTAAGCAAAGCCAATTGTCCTTGAAAACCCAGGACGGCCTTAGCCAATCCATTGAGAGGCTTTAACAGCAAAATGAGGTTTCCTGGAGGAGTCGAAGAAAAATCTGTCTCAAATCAGTAGCGTGAGGTCCCAGCCTGCCGGCCTGCCCCTCTGATTTCAAGTCTGCCCAAGAGCGCGCCCCCACCGCTGTGCCAGCGAGCTCCTCGGAACAAATCTGTCTCTCTTCATCTATAGAAAGAGAGATACATAGGTATGTACACACACACACACACACACACACACCCCTACTGGTTGCACTTCTCTGGCTGAACCTTGATTGATACAAGTTCCCAAAGGCCAAGAAAGACCAAGAAAAACTGCAAAAATGGTGTGACCTCGCCTTGGCTTCCTGGTGCACTTCGCTCCGGCCACTTAGCCTTCTTGCTGTTCCTGGAACATGTGCTGTAGTCAGGTCTCTGCTTAGATGTTTTCTCGGCAGAGATATCTTCCCAGGCCACTATTTAAAATGACACATTCCCCCACTCCCACCTGCTCCATCTATTACATGAAGAGGTTTTCATTCAGAGCTAAGATGATTTCCTTAAATTATATGTTACATTTTCACATGCATTAGTGCGTCGTCCCCCCGGCATCCACTCTCACGGAAGCGCCAGGAGAGGGACCTTTGTGTCTTGTGTGTTATATCACAATCATCCAAAATAGTGTGCGGGCCTTTATTTGAAGAGCTGATGCATGAATGGAAGGGTAAGTCAAAAAAAATCTGTGGCGATAATAGGTATAATTGAGGGAACAGAGAGCCTTAAAAACAATGTTAATTTTTTTAGATTGTATATATATATATATATATATATGAGACCACTCCTGTGGCATGCAGAAATTCCTGGGGCAGGGATCAAACCTGTGCCAGAGCAGTGACGCGAGCCACAGCAGTGACAATGTTGAATCCTTAACCTGATGAGCCACCAGGGAACACCAATGTTAATTGTTCATACACTGGAAGACTCAAGTCATTACTATAATCTTTAAAGAATAAACGTATATCATGAAAAAGAAATACTCAGAGCAAAAGAAAGAGAGATCTTAGAGCAGAAAAGGGCAACATTTAAACAGTTCCATACACCGGCCAATTTCAAGCTACCAACTTGCCACTGAATGTTTGGTTGGGAAGAGAGGCGCCGAGTCAGCTGTCACAGGCTGGTCTGAGCTGCTCCTGGGCCCCCAGACAGGTGCAGGGGGGCTCGTGCACTACCAGCTGTGATGTGGTGTTCAGATCACCCTTCAGGAGTGAAGGGTTTATTTTCCCATCTGTTGAAAAGGCTGTCAGGGTTCCCGTGTGGCCCAGCGGTAACGAACCCAACCAGTGCCCGTGAGGATGTGGGTTCAATTCTTGGCCTCACTCAGTGGGTTAAGGATCCGGTGTTGCCATGTGCTGTAGTGTAGGTGGCAGATGTGGCTTGGATCTGGCGTTGCTGTGGCTGTGGCGCAGGCTGGCAGATGTAGCTCCGATTTGACCCCTAGCCTGGGAACTGCCATATGCCGCAGGCTCGGCCATAAAAAGAAAAAGAAAAAAAGAAAAAGAAAAAGTAAGTGCTGCCCAATAAATGTCTTCCGCTGTCAGCACCCCACAGGAATTGCCTCAGCTGAAAAAAAGCCACTTAAGCCAAGGTCACAGCCCCGGCCAAGGGCACCCCCCCATCCAATGACTGGATAGCACGTGGTATCAAGATTCAGCTCCCTTGCTCCAAACATGGACCAGCCTGAAATTATTCCATCTTCACAACTTCCCAGAGGGTTGAACGAAGCTCCTTTCAAGATGCTTCACCAACCGACTGCTGCTCAGTCCATCGTCCTTCTCTTCCCTGCTCTTCCAGGGGAGTCAATCGCAGGAACACATCTTAATAAGTCTCCTGCTTCTATTTTTTTTCTGAAGTCATGAACTGAAGCCATCAGATGAGAGTAAGGAGGAGAAATAGGGGCAGGCAATTCTCCTCACTTTTTAGAGTGGAAAACAGGGTTTCTAGGAATGTACATTATGGGGTTGAGTGAGAGAAGAGAGACATAGAGAAGCCCAAGAAGAGAGAAAACTGGGGAGGGTGGCGTTTGAAAGAAATCATAGAAGAAATAGAAGAACATTCTTCTAGAACTGAAAAACACCAGTATTTGTATTAAAAGGGCCCTTATGATGGAGCATGATAACGTGAGAAAATAGAATATGTGCATGTATGGGTAACT
This sequence comes from Sus scrofa, assembly GCF_054392235.1. Classification (NCBI taxonomy): domain Eukaryota; kingdom Metazoa; phylum Chordata; class Mammalia; order Artiodactyla; family Suidae; genus Sus; species Sus scrofa. The sequence goes on from NC_139401.1 coordinate 124,585,095, forward strand.
GGGTCACCATGCTGTACAGTAGAAAAAAAATAATAATTAAAAAAATAATTTAAAAAATTAGTACATAAATAAAAAGATGAAAAAAAAAGGGCCCTCCAGGAGTTCCCTCGCGGCGCAGTGGGTTAAGGACCTGGCCTTGTCACTGCAGTGGCCCGAGTCACTGCTGTGGTGCAGGTTCGATCCCTGCCCGGGAACTTCCACGTGCCACAGGCATGGCCAAAAAAACCAAAAAAGGCCCATCAAATGCAAAACGAGATGATTTTTTGGAAAAGCACACTGGAACACACTCTAATGAATTTTTAAGGACACAGGAACACGAAAAAGAACCTAAATATTTCCAGAGGAGAAAAAAATAAATCCCTTACAAGGGAATAAGATTCAAAATGGCATTGAACTTCTCAATACAAATACTGAATTCTAGAAACTACCGGAAACATACATTCAAAAGTATGAGGGAAAAGAGTTTTCAACTTAAGAATTCTTTATGGAGCCAAAATCTCAAACAAATATGGCGGTAGACTAAAGACACTTTTCATAACACAAACGATAGTATTTTAAAAACTTATCACCCATAACCCCTTCTTAGGAGATCACTAGAGAATATATTCCCCTAAATGAAGAAGTAAATCAATGAAGAGAAAGACAGGAAATCTAGCAGCTAGTGATCCAATCCAGGAACACAAAGGAAATTCCAGAAGGCGAGGTGTACTGTAAGCCTGGGGCCTTTTGGTCCACTCAAAGGGGCCTTAAGAACCTGCATCTCTTAGAAAAAGCATTCGAGTCTCCAACCCTTCCTTTTTAGAAGACCCCCAGGCTCTGTACACAAATGTGTCCACTCCTTCTCCAAAAACGTTCTCCCTCCACAAATCAAGACTAGAGAGCAAGAATAAAATGCCAAGTTTTGTCTCAATAGCTACTGCACCCCGCAAATCTAAGAAAGGTCATTGCATCCTTTTAGAAAATCACTCTTTTTTTTTTTTTTTTTTTTGTCTTTTGTTGTTGTTGTTGCTATTTCTTGGGCCGCTCCCGCGGCATATGGAGGTTCACAGGCTAGGAGTTGATCGGAGCTGTAGCCACCGGCCTACGCCAGAGCCACAGCAACGTGGGATCCGAGCTGTGTCTGCAACCTACACCACAGCTCACGGCAACGCCGGATCCTTAACCCACTGAGCAAGGGCGGGGACCGAACCCGCAACCTCATGGTTCCTAGTCGGATTCGTTAACCACTGCGCCACGACGGGAACTCCCTAGAAAATCACTCTTAAGACCTTCCATTTCCCTTTGCTCTCCAAGCTAACGCTTCCCAGACACTTTCCAGGGACCAACGTGGTGTCCAGGCATTTCTAGTGCTTGGAAAATGTATTTAAAATGATCTGGATACAAACGTTTCGTGGAAAGGTCTCTTTCCCACCGAAAATGAAGAATTTAGGGTTCAAATTTACAAGCACATCTTGAAGAAGTTCAGGCAGCAGCCAGAGGCACTTATTCATGTCCCAATCACTATAGGGCTCAGGGTCTGAGATCCTGGGGTTCCACGGGGCACCCTCCCACCAGGTTACAGCTACCCCATGAAGCCCAACAGCAAAGAGCTAGCGGACCAGATCTTGTGCCCCAGTAATCCCAGCTTCACTACTGCCGAAGTCGGAATCCAGAATCGGGAAATGCCTGCCTGCCCTTTTTCCTTGAGTTCCCTCATTATTTCTGGAGACACGAGAAGAGCAGACCAAGAACTGACTCTAGAGCAAGCTGAAGCAGGTTCTCTCCGTCTGGATGTACGAATACACCCTAACAAGGGCTGCGCTCTGTCCTGCAAATCACTGGGTCTAGAACGGTGGGATTCTGGGGAAAGGAGTGGAAGCGACGGGTTATGGCGGATGCTATTTTAATAGGAATATTCCGGATGGACCCACTCCTGCCTAAATCCATTTCTTATCTAAGGCAAAGGAAATCCTTACCAGAGATGTGTGTCCTTAAGACTGTCACTGCTCATTCTGTTTCCCCAGCCAAAAGGAACCTCAGGACATCACAGCCTGTCTCTCTGCCTGCTCGGACAGCAAACTCAGTCTTGCTGGTAACTTCAAATTAGACAGAAATATTTGGAAAAATGTTTCGAAACCAACCTGCTGTCGGCAACTGCAAATGCGGAGAGGCCTTGACTTGAAGTAGAACTCGAAACGATTTTATACATCATATACTGCATCACAGAAAAGGAAGGCGACCTGCCATCGCTTTATCTACAAGGACAGTGCTGGGGAATTGGAGCTTCCACTAGAAAGAAGTCGCCTGCCAGGTTCAAAGCAAAATATTTCTGCGTGTATGTGGGGGTGGGGTTGTTGATTGGATTTTTTTTCTTTTTTTTTTAATTGAAGTATAGTTGATTAACAATGTATTAGTTTCTGGTGTATAGCAAAGTGATTCAGTTAGATACATATACACATATAGACATATGTGTATATATTCTTATATATATTCTTTTTCATGTTCTTTTCCAGTGTAGGTTATCACAAGATAGGGAATACAGTTCCCTGTGCTATGCAGTACAGCCTTGCCGTTCATCTATTTTATATACATTAGGGTGTATCTGCTAATCCTAAATTCTTGATTTATCCTTCACCTACCCTTTCCTCTGTGGTAACTATAGGTTTGTTTTCTATGTCTGTGAGTCTGTTTCTGTTCTGTAAATAAGTCCATTTGTATCATATTTTATTTATTTATTTATTTGACCTTGCCCGCAACATGTAAACATTCCTGGGCCAGAGACTGACCCTGTGCCACAGCAGTGACCCAAGCCACTACAGTGCCAATGCTGGATCTTTAACCCACCATGCCATAAGAGAACTCCTGTATCATATTTTAGATTCCACATATAGGTGATATCATATGGTATTTGTCCTTCTCTGTCTGACTTGACCTAGTATGAGAATCCCTAGTTCCATCCATGTTGCTGCAATTGGCATTATTTCATTCTATTTTGTAGCGGAGTAATATTCCACATCTTTATCCATTCTTCTGTTGATGGACATTTAGGCTGCTTCCATAATTGGCTATTTTAAGTAGTGCTGCCATGAATATTTGGATGTTTGTATCTCTTCAAATTAGAGTTTTCTGAGAGTTCTCTTGTGGCGCAGTGGGTTAAGGATCTAGCACTGTCATTGCAGTGGCTTGGGTCACTGCTGTGGCACAGGTTTGGTCTCTGGCCAAGTAATTTCCACATGCCATGGGCGTGGCCAAAAAAAAAAAAAAAAAAAGAGTTTTCTCTGGATATATGCCCAGGAGTAGAACTGCTGGATCATACGGGAAGTCTAATTTTAGTTTTTTGAAGCTCCTCCCTACTGTTCTCCACAGCGGCCGCAGGCCGCACCAATTTACCCTCCCGCCAACCGTGCAGGAGGCTTTCCTGCTCCCCACACCCTCTCCAGCATTTATTGTTTGTAGCCTTGTTAAGGATGGCCATTCTGATCGGTGTGGGGTGGTACCTCATTGTAGTTTTCATTTGCATTTCTCTAATAATTAGCAATGTTGAGTACCTTCGCATGCACCTATTGGTCATCTGTATGTCTTTTTTGGAGAAATGTCTATTTAGGTCTCTGGGCATTTTTTGATTGACTTGGGCATTTTTTGGTTATTGAGTTGTATGAGCTGTTCACATATTTTAGAGACTAATCCCTTGTCAGTCACATCATTTGCAAATATCTTCTCCTAGTCTGTAGGTTTCCTTTGCTGCGCAAAACCTTATACATTTGATTAGATCCTATTTACTTTTGCTTTTGTTTCTATTGCCTTGGGAGACTGACCTAAGAAAACAGTGGTACAATTTATGTTGGAGAATGTGTTGCCTGTGTTCTTTTCTAGGAGTTTTATGGTGTCATGTCTTACATTGAAATCTTTAAGCCATTTTGAGTTTATTTCTGTGTATGGTTTGAGAGAGTGTTCTAACTTATTGATTTACATGCAGCTGTCCAATTTTCCCAGCACCACTTGCTGAAGGTCTCTCTTTTCTCCAGTGTAGATTCTTGCCTCCTTTGCTGAACATTAATTAACTATAGGTGTGTGGGTTTATTTCTGGGCTCTCTGTTCTGTTCCTTTGATCCATCTGTTTTTGTGTCAGTACCACTCTGTTTGGATGACTGTAGCTTTATAGTATTGTCTCAAGTCTGGAAGGGTAATGTCTTCAGCTTTGTTCTTTTTCCTCAGCATTGCTTTAGCAGTTCTGGGTCTATTATGGTTCCATATAAACTTTAGGATTATTTGTTCTAGTTTCGAGGAAAATGTCATAGGAAATTTGACAGGGATTGCATTAAATCTGTAGATTGTTGAGTTCCCACTGTAGTGCACAGGTTTAGGATCTGGCATTGCTGCAGCTGCAGCATAGGTCACAGCTGTGACTCAGATTTGATCCTTGTCCCAGGAACTTCCATATGCCACAGGTGTGGCCAAAAAAGAAATAAAAGAAAAGAAAAATATAAATAAAATACCACTTAGTGATTCCAAAGGATGCTATATATCTGAGTTAATTGATGTGGAAAGATTTCCATAGCTTTTTTTGGTATACAGTGTATATATCATAGTTCAATTTATACAAATTTATACATATGTCTCCATATATGTAGGTGTATAGCCATGTGATGTGTGTATGTTTGCAGAGAGAGAGTCTGAAGAGAATGGTCAACAGAAGTGGGGGGCATCAAGTGACCTACTTTCTTATGTTATTAGGTAGTATTAATTTTGAGAAGGTATCATTATACACACACAAAATTAAAACTCTAATTAAATGATGAAAGCCATAGGTCAACCAAAATGGATTTTTGCTTGAAATGGGATAATTCTCTAAAATTACCCTTCTGCAATTATTTTTACAATATGGTCATGGCAGATCTTTTTCACCATTCGAACAAGTAGTTTTATGGGTTTTATTTGGCTTCTTGGTCTGTTTCTTTTACTGAAAGTACAGAGTTACTCATTAACTTGTCATCTTATGAATATTCTTTTAGGAAATCTAGGATCATGCATTTTAATTTTTGCCACCTCTTTTTTCGAACCCTGTGAACATTCACTGGCATTGCAGTATCATATTCTCAACCCAGGGCACAGAGGATGGAACTAGGACATCAAGCGTCCTGGGAGCTAGTGTCAGCACATCGCCCACATCACTCTGTAATTTGCAGCCAAGCCATCCTCAGTTAGTCCACCATGCAAGCTTGCCGAGTTTGAAAATGCAAGTGTAATGAACAGAAATATCCCAGCCCTGGGGTTCTGCATAGCACTTCAGTTGCACCATGTTTTGCACAAATGAGCAGCTTTTATGGATCAACACTGTATATTTCAGGACTCAGATATAAAGGGTTCACTGACAAAGTTAAAAACAGGCCTTCAGATTCAAGCTCTTATCTAGGAAATGGGAGTACTGAACTGGTCAGCCTTACTACACTTGTATTCTTGGAGAATAATTGTTGTTGTTGTTTGTTTGTTTTTGTTTTTCGTCTTTTTAGGGCCGCATCTGAGGCATATGGAAGTTCCCAGGCTAGGGGTCGAATCAGAGCTACAGCCGCCGGCCTATGCCACAGCCACAGCCACAGCAACGCCAGATCCGAGCTGCACCTGCACCTAACACTGCAGCTCAGGGCAACGCCAGATCCTTAACCCACTGAGCGAGGCCAGGGATTGAACCTGCGTCCTCTTGGATACTAGTCAGGTTCATTACTGCTGAGCCACTACAGGAACGCCTGCATATATTTATTTATTTATTTATTTTGATTGTGAGAGTAATACATAGCCATTATGGAAGATGTGCGCACTATTAAAAAAAATAGAAAAGCAGGAGTTCCCGTCGTGGCGCAGTGGTTAACGAATCCGACTAGGAACCATGAGGTTGCGGGTTCGGTCCCCGCCCTTGCTCAGTGGGTTAATGATCCGGCGTTGCTGTGAGCTGTGGTGTAGGTTGCAGATGTGGCTCGGATCCCGCATTGCTGTGGCTCTGGCGTAGGCCGGTGGCTACAGCTCCGATTCGACCCCTAGCCTGGGAACCTCCATGTACCGCGGGAGCGGCCCAAGAAATAGCAACAACAACAAAAAAGACAAAAGACAAAAAAAAAAAAAAAAAAATAGAAAAGCCAAATCCAGCTTTAAGTGCTTTATCCTGTGGCCACCATGGTTAATACTGTGGCATTTCTCCCGAGTCATTTTGAGATCATACTGTTTATAATTTTGAATATATATATATATATATATATATATATATATTACTAAGCAGTACAGGGTACTCATTTTCCATTGGCAATCGTTTTTTTAACAAGCGTGGAAAAAAACATGTCTCGGCTTTCAGTATTAAACTAGTGATGAAATAAGGTTCACAGATTTTACATTTGCACAGTGTGTTCTTTCATACCTCTATCATTAAAAATTCCAAATAGACAAAAATTGCATTTTAAATACCACAAGGATAATCAAATAAAAACCCCCACTAAAATCTAAACATTGGATTAGACAGTGTTTTCCAGCAAATGGTCAGAAGATTTCTCATAATCAAAAGGAGGGTCAGTGTTACACTGACTGAGAAGAAAGTTAACATTGCTATTTAAATCTTCTACACAGGCCAACTTTAAGTCATGAAACGAAAACAAGATAAAAATCTGTCATCTCTCTCTAGTTCCAAAATTATTCAATAGAACAGATAATTTAAATGTCAGGAAAAGGTTTCTCAAAAGCTTCCAGAAATATTGACAAATTACATCTTCGACTGACTAATATTTTTGTCATTGAAGATGTATTTTTTTACTTTATTAAAAAGAACACTTTCTGAAGTCTTCACAGCAATTTTACCTGTATAACAATAGTACTGTTCAATTAAAATTCAAAGCAAATTTATATTTAGATTTCAATAGTACATGTTCATCCTTAAAGGTTATAATTTGTTTTAAATAGCACAACCATCTGTCCTGTGATGGCTCACATGAGTTGAATTATTGGTGAAGTCTAAGTGGAATTTCTCCCACAAAGACGCATCCAGCTGATCCATACTGACAACATGACATTTTTATCTTACGAGGAAATTACACTGTTGCGTTCACGATTTTTCAGTAGTGTGGATCACTACTGTCTGCCACCTTTTACATGACATTCAGCTCCCATGTACCATGTATTCATAAAGCAGTTGTTACTTCTAGAACTTTCTCCTTCATGACTGTTGACCTGCTACTGTAATGAGTTACGTATTTAAATTTGCTCTGTACTCAACATGTAGAGTTTGTGTAATGGATTGCAAAGCCTTTTATTTTTATTTTTAAATTTTATTTATTTATTTATTTAGGTCGCAGCATATGGGGTTCCTGGGCCAGGGATCAGATCCCAGCTGCAGGTGTGACCTGCCCCACAGCTGCAGCAATGCCAGATCCTTAACCCACTCTGCTGGACGGGGATCAAACCTGCACCCCACTGAGGATCCTGCTGCACCATAGCGGGAACTCCTTATTTATTTATTAAAACATTTTTTCTTGGCCATGCCTAATGGCATGTGGAAGTTCCTGGGCCAGGGATCAAACTTGCTCCACAGCAGCAACCCAAGCCACTGCAGTGACACTGCTAGATCCTTAACCTGCTGAACCAGGGAACTCCTGCAATGCAATTTTTAAATGAGCTGGTGTGGCCTAAGAAGGAAGAAGAACAATAAATAAAACATGGGTAAGGAGTTCCCATCATGGTGCAGTGGAAACAAATCCAACTAGGAACCATGAGGCTGCGGGTTTGATCCCCGGCCTCCCTCAGTGGGTTAAGGATCTGGTGTTGCTGTGAGCTGTGGTGTGGGCCACAGACGTGGCTCGGTTCTGGCGTTGCTGTGGTTCTGGCGTAGGCTGGCAGCAACAGCTCCAATTAGACCCCTAGCCTGGGAACCTCCATAGGCCGTGGGAGCGGCCCGAAAAAGACAAAAAGACAACACCACCAAAAGTAAAATAAAAAATAAAACATGGGTGAATAGAAAAGTCCTTCACTCATGCTGCCAAAAAATTTGTATAATTATAAGATGAGGGGCTGTCATGAGTTGAATGGTGGCCCCCCAAATATATATCCCAATCCCTGGAGCCTGTGAATGTGACTGTATTTGGTAAAAGGGTCTTTACAGATGTAATTAAATTAAGGATCTCAAGATAAAATCATTCTGGGGAGTTCCCACTGTGGTGCAGTGGGTTAAGGGTCTGGAGTTGCCACAGCTGTGGCGCAGGTCACAGCTGTGACTTGGTTTCGATCCCTGGCTCAGGAACTTCCTTATGCCACAGGTGTGGCCAAAAAAAGGAAAAAGACCATTCTGGATTATCCATGTGGGCTCTAAATCCAATGACAAGCTCTCTTACAGGCGAGACACAAAGGAGAGACACAGGGGCCGAGGGGGCCGTGTGAGGATGGAGCCGAGATGGGAAAGATGTGGCTACGAGCCAAGGAACAACTCGAACCACTGGAAGCTGAAGCTAGAAGAGGCCAGAAAGAATTGTCTTTCTCCCTTCCTCTCTTCTTTTTTCCTTCTTTCTTTATTCTTGTTTCTTTCTTTTGTTCAGGTTTGCTTAGGTTGTCATGCTCACTTTTTCTGTTTGTTTATTTTATTTTTACTGCGGTAACATTGGTTATATGTTTCATGTGTACATTATATTTCTACTTCTATATACACTACAGTGCTCACCACCAAAAAGTTAGTTTCCATCTGTCACCATGTAGTTGTTTACCCATTTCACCCTACCTGCAACCTTTTCCCGTCTGGTAACCATGACTCTGCTCTGTGTATCTATGTGTTGTTTTTGTTTAGTTTGTTTTATTCATTTGTTTTGTTTTTTGTTGTTTGTTTTTTATATTCCACATTATGAGTGAAATCATACAGTACTTGTCTTTCTCCAACTTATTTCACTAAGCATAAAAACCTACAGGTTCATCTATGTTATTACAAATGGCAACATTTCATTCTTTTTTATGGCTGAGTAGTATTCCACTGTATATATGTACCACCCCTTCTTTATCCATTCTTCTGATGGACACTTAGGTTGCTTACACGTCTTGGCTATTGTGAATAGTGCTGCAATGAACATGGGGTGCACATACCTTTTTGAATTAGAGCTTTGGTTTTTCCTGGATATATGCCCAGGAGTGGGATTGCTGGATCCTATGATAGTTCTATTCGTTTGGGTTTTTTGAGGATTCTCCATATTGCCTTCCACAGTGGCTGTATCAGTTTACATGCCCTCCAAAAGTGTACCAGGGTTCCCTTTTCTCCACATCCTCGCCAACGCTTATTTCTGGCTGTTTTGATAATAGTCATTTTAACAAGCACGAAATGATAGCTCATTGTGGTTTTGATTTAAATTTTCTTGATAATTAGTGATGTTGAACGCCTTTTCATGTTTCATGTGCCTGTTGGCCATCTGTATGTCTAGGGAAGAATTCTTACAGAGCTTTCAGAGTGAATACATTTCTGCTGTCTCGAGCCATGAAGTTTGAAGTAATTTGTTATGCCAGTCCTAGGAAAGTAATTCAGGGGCCAGGATGGTGATGGTTCTGGAAAGCTCATCATACCAAGAATGAGTTGACAGCATTGAAGATGGCTAGCCTGGAAAGGGGGTGGATGAACCTTAGAGCAATCCTGGAACACGTGAAAGTCCTGTCTTGTCAAAGAGGGAGTTATCTTGCTTTGTGTCACTCACTTCAGAAGGCAAAATGGAGTCCAGCAGGTGGAATGGAAAAATGGCAGAAAAGTTATCCAATGCCTGTCGCATATAGAAACTCAAAACATTGGAAGTATTTTAAAAAAGGAAATGTATTGGCTTCCTAATTCCAGAGATATGACATCTGGTTCAGCCTCTGCAGTTGATTGGTTATGTGACTCTGGACATATCATTCCTTCTTTGAACCTCAGTTTTCTTCTGTGTGAAAATAAGAGGTTGGCTTTCCCTGGTGGGACAGTGGGTTAAGGATTCGGCATTGTCACTGCAGCAGCTTGGGTCACTGCTGTGGCAGGGGTGTGGTCCCTGCCCTGGGAACTTCCATATGCTTCGGGCTCGGCCAAGAAGAAAAAAAAAAAGAAGGGGTTGCATTAGATCCTTTCCCTAAGTTTCTCTGCTTTTGGGTACTTCCCATTCTATGGTTTAATAAAAATGTTAAGATGATTTATAATTTCTTAGCATCTAGCACGTGCTAAGACTAGTGTCTGTGCTAGGAGTTCTAACATGCATGAGCTCATGCAACCCTCTTCACACTGCAGGGTGGGTATGTGACTCCATTTTACAGATTAGCTCACTGGGAGATTGTAACTTGCACAAGGTCCTACGACCTGTATGTGGCTGAGCAAAGACTTGAACTCAGATCCCCCTGCTTCTATGCTCTTTCACTGTATCACACTGGACCTTCTATACCGCAGTGACCCTTTGCCACACCTGAATTTAGCAAATCCTAAAATTCAGGGTCAAATTACTCCTCGGAAATCATTTACCAGGTAATAGGAGCCATCTCAAACACACTGAAGATCAGAATGTTTCTGAGCCATCCAAAGGCTTATGCTAAAGTCTACTCACTAAAAAGTCTATCAACATTATTCAGGAAAATCCTCAGGGCCCCTCGCACCTCATTTCCTGCGCAGTGTCTGTCTTCCTCTCTGAAGAGGAAGGCAAGCTAGAGGCTGCTCAGCAGCGCCATGGGAGCCTGGGACAGCCTGGGACAGCCTGGGACAGCCTGGGTTGCCGGGCTGTGAACGGAAAGCGAAAAAAGAGTAGCAGTGACTTGTGGCAATTCCACAAAAAGAGGAAGGCAAAGCCTAGTTCCTTAGAATTCCATACAAGAGAGGCTCAACAGAGGAAAGCAGCAGGAGAGGCCTGGAGAAACGTCTAGAACCAGGAGTCCTCAGCCAGCTGCAGGGGTTTTTATGTGGTTCCTGAGGCGCTGGGGCGGGAAGGAGTGGGCCCCGTCCTGAGAGCTTAGTGTAGCTTGAGCTCCAGGCACACCCAGTTCTGATGCACTTATTCATCTTGATTTTTAGTTAGGCACATGTTATAATTTAAAAAGAAATCGATGGGGGAGTTAAGAGGAAGAGAGTAGATATGGAACTAAGCAAAGATAACAGCTGACAGAGCAAGGGAGTGTCAGGACTCTAGCAAGAAAACTGATAACCTCTTTCTTTTTTTGAAGAGGTAATTTCTTTCTTTCTTTCTTTTTTTGGTTGTCTTTTTAGGGCCACACCCACAGCACGTAGAGGTTCCCAGGCTAGGGGTCCAATCGGAGCTGCAGCTGCCGGCCTACACCACAGCCACAGCAACGCCAGATCCTTAACCGGTGCACTGAGCGAGGCCAGGGATTGAACCCACATCCGCATGGATGCGAGTCGGGTTCATGAACCACTGAGCCATGACAGGAATGCCAAGAGATAATTTATTTAAAAATTTTTTAAATTAAAATATAGTTGCTTTAGAATGTTTCCGATATCCTCTCAAAGCCATGCAACGTGCAGGCGCACCAATGTGGGCCCCACTGTCCCTCTTGCCCAGTACCATGGGGGATACTCATAGTGACGGCTCACTGTCGTCAAGGGAAGGGACGGTGAGGTGCCATCCTGCGCCCTCTGCCTATGGAGGCACAGAAGAGTGTAGCGCATTATAAAAAGTTTTCCACTAAAGAAAAAGTTTTGATGCTTGAAGGAGTACATCTACGTGATCGAGAAAATCCAATTATGTAAAAATTGACAGTGCAGGATGAAAGAAATAATGCTTTAAAATAATGTGAGGTGGGATGGACGGGGAGTTTGGGGTTGGTAGATGCAAACCACTGCATTTGGAATGGACAAGCAATGAGGTCCTACTGTACAGCACAGGGAACTCTATCCAATCCCTTGTGATAGAACATGATGGGAGATAGTATGAAAAAAAGAAGGTATATCTATGTATGACTGGGTCCCTGTGCTGTATAGCAGAAACTGACACAACACTGTTAAGTCAACTATATTTTAATTAAAATAAAATTTTAAAAAATAAAAAAAAAAATGAAATAATGTGAAAGGCAGCTGTTAAGGAAATGCAGCAAATGCAGGGGCAGACACAAATATATTTTAAAAATAAATTCAGGAGTTTCCTGGTGGCCTAGCCGTTAAGGACTTGGTGTTGTCACTACTGAGGCTTGGGTTTGATCCTTGCCCTGGGAACGGCCACATGCCATGGGCATGGCCAAAAGTTCCATTTCTAACCCTCTCTAGCCCGTCATCCTGCCAGGTTGCCTGGACAAATGAGTGAGTGAATTAAAGAATGGAAATTGTCCTTCTGTGGGTCCCTCTCCTCAGGGCTGTTCTCTGGTGCTTGGAGCTAATGCAGCATCAAGGCGTCAGAGACGGACAAGGGCACCTATCAGGTCCTCAGTGGTCATCTGAGCTTGTACCCGAGAGGTCCACCAACCCCATCTACGTGGCGTCTCCTACTGCCGGAAGCTCTCCAGGCTCTTGCCATGTGGAGGCTTGGAAGTCGCTGCCAAGGCTGCCTGGAGAGGATCCTGTCTGCCCAGAGGCACCCAGCTCTTGCCCTCTGTGTTCCTGCAGTTTTCCTGAAGACGCTGCTCAGCAGGAGGGCATAGGTCCTGCCTGCCCTTTGCGCTCAACGACTCCTGCATTTCTCCTCCCCGCAACCTGGGGAAAGGCTGCTGTAGTCAGGTAATCAAAGGCACTCGAGGGGTCCTCTGCAAACCTTCCACGTTCTTCTTAATGATCTCCCTTTGGGACATAAAAGCCGAACGCGATGCAGGCAATTTTATGTTTTCCTGCTACTGTGTACTTCTTAAGGTAATGAGCTGTGGCTGGCTGTTTGAATATGGAGAAGATAAAGAGGAAAATGCAAAGGATCCTCCTTCCAGGTATTGTCATCTCTCTTCTGAGTTCAAGCCAGTTCAGAAATAGGCTCAGGCTTCAATCAGGCAGAGATAAAATACACTCATATAGGTAATACCTATTTGTTAAAAAGCATCTATGGCCCCAGAATTGTTCTAGGCATTAAGAATACAGACGTGCTTATGGACAAAATAGCCCTCTCTTATTTGCAAAGTTGCATTTTAAAACCTGGCCTAGCCTGTGGCCAAAATGACATCCCTGAATTGAATTTATTCAAGTATTCAAAAACCTCAGTGGCTGGAACATTGAAGCCACCTCCACCCTTCCAATATGTTTCCCTGTCCCCAGTGAGCTCACTGCATGTTAGATCCAGGAATGGAGAAAAGAACACCAGCAGACTGTAAGCTGGCAGCTCTGGAAGAGAAAAAGCCAGAACAGGCTGAAGCACGTGCGCGGGCATGCACTCATGCACACACACACACACACACACACACACACGTGCTCAAACGCACACATAGAATACCTGTTTCTCCAGGCTCACCAGCTAGCTACAGGTGGAGGCAGGATCATGGCGAGAGGGACAGTTATTCCCTTTGCAATTAATATTGCAGTTTTATATCCAGACCCTTGTGACTTGTTCTTGAATTTTTTTTTTTTAAAGGGCTGCACCTGCGGCACATGGAGGTTCCTAGTCTAGGGGTCAAATCGGAGCTGTAGCCACTGGCCTACACCACAGCCACAGCAATGCCAGATCTGACCCTCGTCTGTGACCTACACCACAGCTCACAGCAACGCTGGATCCTAAGCGGGGCCAGGGATTGAACTCGTGTCCTCATGGATACTAGTTGGGTTCGTTAACCACTGAGACATGATGGGAACTCCTGTTCTTGAATTCTGATTACGGTGTAGGTGAATTTATCTAGATATGCTTACTCGTTTAGGTCTAGTGTGTGTGTGTGTGTGTGTGTGTGTGTGTGTGTGTATTTAAAATTGTTTTGGCCATGCCTGTGGCATGTGGAAACTCCCAGACCAGGGATCGAACCCTCACCACCAGCAGCCACCTGAGCTGCTGCAGTGACAATGCCGGATCCTTAACTGGATGAGCCGCCAAAGAACACTAGGTCTAGAATTTTTTATGCTCAAGTGTCCTTATTATTACTAATTGAGAAGGCTGTAACATACAAGAGGCTTCTACTTCCATAAACCTATGCATCCATAAAAACTGTCATCTGTATCACACTAAATATATTACAGAAGTGACTTCAGATTAGAGGCATTCCTCGCACTTCCCTGCTCTGATCTATTCTGTGACGATGGGGAGTGACCCCTTCAAGAAGTTTCTCAGGCTCTGAAGTTAGCGGGCTTCCAGCTGGGTCCAGCCAATGGAAGGCACAGGCTGGAGAAGCCAGGGGGTCTGCACCTCAGGGCGCATCTCTAAAAGTGACCGAGATTGCTGTGGTTCCAGCTGCTCCAGGTAGGTCCACCATGATTCCTGTTTCTGCCAAGTGACCAGGCCATAGGATCCAAGATCTTCCCCTTCTCTTTGTCCTCCTCAGCCTGAGTGGTGCTGGCCTCCTACTCATTCTAAGCTCTGGGCTGCTTTACAAAACGCCCCAGCTGGCCTTGTCCCTCTGCCATCACGTGTGTCATCAATTCTAAGTTCCCTGACTTTTATTTAATTTTTTTTGGCCCATAACACGCACAATTTCCTAGGTCAGGGATCAGACCTGCACTACAGCAATGATAACACCAGATCCTTAATGCACTAGGCCACCAGGGAACTTGAAAACTTCATTTTAAATACATGGAATGGCCTCCCCGCCCCCAACCCCCCAGCTTGACTGAGACGTTTGGCTTGAAAACTATCTTCATTGTACAACTTTCTCAGATTATGAAAATTAACACCAGCAAAAGAGTGAAAAGAGTGCTCCTTGGAAAACTGGTGTCCCATGATTGGTTGTTACATGGTTTATGCAAAGTCCTCCTTTGGAACATAGTGGGTTAAAAGAAGTCAAATGGGTTTAATGTCAGACCTCTCATAGTTTAATGTTCTAGTATGCACTGTAACTTAGGACAATCATACTCAGAACTTCCCGAAGTTATTTAACCAGGGAACACCCTTTCCCAAGGCCCATCTAATAATACTTCCCAGGACTCGAAAGCTTCATACAACCCAGTTTGGGAAATAATAAACAATCACCTCAGCCAGCCTTTGAATGGAGGAGAGTCATCTGAGATGGAAAGCACTGGCAACAGCCCCAGGTCCGTTCCTTAAGTGATGGGCCGACTTTAGATAGCAGGTGTAGGTGGCTAGCCTGATGCCTCATTGTTAAATTGAAGGTGCTTGCTTGTACTCTCATCCAGATGGGAGGAAGCTGGGTTAGGAGGGTAAAGCTTGCCTCAGGAACTGCCTGAAAATAGTACTGGAGGGAAACCCAGTTCAAAACCATCAAATGAGACGAAAGAGAAAATCTGGGCTTCGGGCATTCTGAGGCCACCCACCTCGACCATAAGGGCACTGGTGTGACTCTTGTTCCTGGTTTGACTTGGGATAGACTGACACATCCAGATGGGCCCACCGGAAAACGACCGCAGGAAGATTTCCTTTCTACCTACTATAGACTCTAGCAGGACATGCTTTAGGAGTCCTGGACAAACCACAGCGTAGTGTAGTGAGAAATATGTGAGTCAGACCCCAAGTTCAGTCCTGAAGGACCAGGGACAAGATAATTAACCTCTATGAGCCTCAGTTTATCCGTAAGAATCTAGAGTTTAATGATCTCTACATAGAGCTGTTGTGAAAATTAAATGAGGTATGTAAAAGCACTCTGTAAACTGCTATGCAGACATTAGCCAATAAATACTTGTCTTCTAGCGAATAAATTATACTTGTCTTCTAGAGTCAGTTCAGTTTAATGCTCTCCCATTAATATCTGTATGCTTCATTGTTTTAGCTTTATTTTCCAAATTATAACTTTGAAATAATTTCAGACCTAAGTTGCAAAAATAGTACAAAGAATTGCCATATACTCTTCACTCAGATCTCCCTAAATATCATTATATAATCACCACACAACTTCAAATATCAGGAAATTAACATGGATATAACCTTTATATGATAGTCAAACTTCACTAATTACCTGACTACTGTCCAGTTGCTGGTCCAGGATCCAGCTGCTCCAATTGCACTTGTTCTGGCCATCCGGACATTCCTGAGCCTTTTTTTTTTTTTTGTTTTTAATTTATGGCTGGGCTGGCGGCATATGGAAATTCCTGGGCCAGGGATTGAATCTGACACAGCTGCAGCAATGTCAGATCCTTTAATGCTCTGTGCTGGGGCGGGGGTGGAAACCGCGCCTCCACAGCAACCAGAGTCGCTGCTGTTGGATCCTTACCCCACTGCGCCACAGCGGGTTTGCCTCCTGGGTCTTGTCTTTAATCACGTTAATAATTTTGAAGATTACAAGGCAGTTAAAGTGTAAGATATTTCTCAGTTTGGGTCTGTCTGATGCCTTCTCATAGTTGATATTGCTATTTTGCATTCATGTGGTTTATTCAGGTCATCAAGCGTGGAATGACGATGGAAACAGTGTTCTTGTTAAGTGCAGAGACTCTACTCAGAATACCTGGGTTCAAAATTTGGCACCACCATAGTGTGACCTTGGTTTGTGACTCAGTTTCCTTATCTGTCAAATGGACCAATTTTTTTGGGGGGTCTTTTTAGGGCTGCACTCATGGCATACGGAGGTTCCCAGGCTAGGGGTTGAACTGGAGCTGAAGCCGCCAGCCTACACCACAGCCACAGCAATGCCAGATCCGAGCCACGTCTACAACCTACACCATAGCTCACGGCAACAGCAAATCCTTAACCCACTGAGCAAGGGCCAGGGATTGAACCTGCGTCCTCATGGATCCTAGTCAGATTCGTTTCTGCAGAGTCATGATGGGAACTCAAATAGGGAAATGTTAATACCGATTTCATAGGGTTGTGGGGTTATTGAAGGAGTGAATATATGTAAAGTTACTTGAATAGTGCCTGGCATATAGTAAATGCTAAGTGTTAGTTTATATGAGGAGATGGGATTTTAGGGGCTCACTGGTAGGAAGTATCCTTATACATCACTGAAGAGATCAAAGAAGCAGCAGACATTTTAGCTGTGAAGATCCTTTGCCCTTCGCCACCCAAACGGCCTGGGCCAAAGACCAGCCACCAGCAGAATTCTGGTCCACCAAGAAGTGCACTCTTCTTTTAGCCAGAGGCCTTGGTCCACACCCTAGAAGCTAAGGCCATATTTATTACCCATCGGTTTTTGGGAGAAATGTGTCAAACTAAAATTGTTGTGAAATTAAGCCCCCATTTTCCTGACAACTAGTCCCTGAACTCAGGCTTTCAAGCTTCATTAGTATGCCTCCAACGCTTCAGCCATGGGCACACTCGCTGAATAACCATAGCGATAAGACCAGCCCTAAACCCTGCCTGGGCTCCCTGTTGAAGGGACCAAACCACTCAGATCCTCACAGTACTTTCTTTCACCTCATTTGATCACCCCTCATCCCCAAGAAACCATTTTACATTTGAAAAGAAAGAGGACTGAGAGGGAAATGACTCTAAGTGGCAAAGTTAGAAACTTTAACTCCGGTCTCACCTCCAAATACAGCACATTTCCCACTTGACAACAGAGGAGGAGGAAATGCTCTAAATGTAGGTCTAAGACTAACAGGATTAAGAGACGAGAAACTTACAGAAGTGTAAAATGTAGTGCCATCAGCCACAGTGCAGACTTTACAGTTTCTCAGGAGTCAAGGAGGGCAGGGTTTTTCAAGCAAAGGGACTTTCACAAGGCCTTAGATGTCATGCAGGCTGAGCAACCACAGAAGGCAGGCAGAGAGGACTGGGAGGGGGAGGGAGCAAAGTGTACACACACACCTTTGGACCAAGCTTCAAGCTACTGAGAAATCCCTCCCTACTTAAGAATCAAATGATTTCAATGGGATGCAGACATGGGCCATACCTTGTACTAGCTTCCCACGAGTGGGCAGCAACAAGCACACTGCCAAGTACACAGCAGACTTTCAATACGTGTTTGTTGATCTCGCTGGAGTTTTATCTATGTATCAAGATACAGCCTTATTCAAAACTCCCACAAATATCGTAATCTCCCCAAATTGGGCGTTGCCCTTAGACACCAGCTGAAATATGTAGAAATGGTGAATCTTTTGTATTACAGGTAGAGGAAGTTAGAAACTTATTTTCCATTACCAAATTGCTTCCATATTTCTTTTATGTCAAACAGACCTTTCCAACAAAGAAGCTAAAATATCGTATCATACCAAAGTTTATTGATTACATCAAACAAAAATTTCTGTAATGAAAAAGGCATTCATAAAAGACAGCATTCACATTCATTATAGAAAGCAACAACATAGATGTAAAAAATTGCTGAAGTGAAAAATGTAATATTGTAGTCCCATTTTGCAAGCTGAAAAATGACTTTGTCAACACTTGCATAAAATCTGCATTTATATATACTGCATGTTATTAAAAAATTTCATCACTAAATTATTATGAATTTTGCAAATTTAGGCTTACATTTTATACTGTTGCTGGTGTAAATGTGGTAGATATGGAATTTATGTTTTCAGTTAACATCCTCAAACATCAGACAGTAGTTGTGAAAATTACAAGGACATTTTGTAGTTCAACATTATTCAGATGGTGGGTATATGATTATTACATTTTACCCCTTTCTCTGACACAAAATAAAGTGGTTAAATTGTAGTGCTAGGAATACTGGATGGCTTACTTCAAGTCGTTCCATCTGCTAACCCCATGCTAACCATTATTTTTAGCTCATGAAAAAATACCTTTCAAACAATAAAGTCATGTCCTTCTCAAGGATCCAGACCATGATATTATACATCACGGCCGTCGTGAATTTGAGCTGCCGTGTAATATGCAGCTAAGACGCGACTCTAAATCCTCCTTGTCTTTCTTCCAGGCTAAAGGGAATTTTATATGCCACCAGTTATATATCCACTACCCCAGATATTCTGATTATGTCCAATCTCCAATGGTCTGCATCAAACAAGCTCCTCTAGTTAAGGTGGGCTCTCTGTATTCACAGTCCCTATAATTCTTATGTAAAACAAGAACAATACGAGAGACAACAACTACTAAAAACAAGAACAACAACAAAACATTGAAAGCTTTCCTGGGTCTGATTTTTTCAGCTCTTTGGAATAAGAATATATTGACTTGGTTTTCAGCAGACTACTTCAAACCTCAAATACAGGCTACCAGAACACAGCACACTTAGGAAGGTATGAGGACGCTTAACAAAATACTCAACAATAATACTGACGGATGAAATGATGAAAAAGGGTCAATAATGATGGAATGGTTTCTGATAACTAAATATGTCCTTTCTAGAATTTAAGAAAAATTACAGCTAAACATTAACACAAAATACACATGGAAGAATCAAATGTGCCATATGGACCATATAAATACACTGGTATAGACTAAATCTAATACTTTTCCAAATTAAGGTACAATATAAACACTAATAATAGTACAGGCATGCCCGAAAAAAAAATAAAAGTGGAAACTGGTATGAAAACACTTTTTAAAAGGTCATTTCAATCTAGTCGTCAAATGATGTCATTTATATAAAAAAAAATGTGTTTAATTTTAACATTTGGTAAAGACAGATCACATTTACTTTTATGTTTTAAGCAAACTCCTTAGGAAGCTAAACCCTCCCTCAAGTCCGGTAAATCGAGGACTTGACACCTGGGTGAATCTCATGGTTTAGAGTCGGACCATTACCCTCGTCCAGTCTGCTAAGAGAAACAACACTCGTGTTCACAGAGTTGTGCTCTGCAGGTGGAACCACTCTCTTGGATGAACCCCTCCTCCTCCCCCAATTGGCAAGTTAAAAAAAATAAAGTGCTACATATATGCACAGACGCAACCTCTTTCAAATAAAAACCATTAGTTTGAAATCAGCTATTCTTCCTACCTCTCCACGATGTTCAGAATGGCCTTTATTTTTATGTAACTACATTTTCCCCCAGCTTGCCTTAGATCTGAATAAAACTAATACCGGAAAAATCTATTAAATCTTAACTGTTTTGAGGGGCTACTAAGTGATTGGAAATGCTTTATTTTCAAATCTTACACCCATTAGGTGTAATTCAGAAGAAAAAATAGTAAGTATTCAAGATATTTTTTTGGCAAGGATATTCTATCAGGACAAAATTAGCATGGGGGTGAACAGAAAGGATTATCTGATGTATTGATTTAGTCCTCATATTTTCAAGTATTCCTTTCATATATTGAAAAAAATAATTTAAGATTATCATTCAGCAGGAACAAGAAATGTGATCCAAACAGCCTATTTCTTCTGCCAGGCAAAAAAAGTAGTATTAGCAAAATCTATTCATTCCCATTGCATGACTTCTACTTTATACTATTGTATTTAAATCCATTCACAGAGTTCATGGGTTAAAAGAGCACTCATTTGGTAGTTATTTTATTCTATCTAAAGCCAGAAATTCTAAATAATCTTGCTTTCAACTTTCATATAATTCATAACTTAGAGCTTTGGCCATAACGGCTGCTTACAATAACTGTAAATACTTAAAGAGAGTCATTTGGTATTTTAATGGACATTTATTCTGAACCTTAGACTTAAGATAGTGGTTTAGTTTGTTGCATATCGAGTATCCTGAGATGAAAACTTTTTGTAGTTGTTTCTTCATGCTTTCTCTTTTAGCTGTAACCACTGTCAATATGCTTGTAGGACAGTAACATAGGCAGTTCAAGATTCGGATTCTGAAAGATTTAAAATATACAGAGTTAAAAGGTTTACTGTAATAATAATGTGAAACCATCTGTTTAGCATTTTCAAAAATAAATCAAGTAGTAAATTTTGTTATGAGAGTAAAGCAACTGTCTTAACAAAGCTGCCAAGTTTTATTCACATGCAGGGGGAAAAAAAGTCACACAATAACCAGTTTTTACTCCTTTTTTCAATTGTCGACTGAATAGACTCAGACCTGCTTTTGCTTTTGGACTGCTCCAGGGTTCTCCTAATAATTGTTACCACTAGGACAGCAGAGGCTTAGCTCAGTAAGATCTCATCGTCTAGTCGGAGCCCCATGAAAACAGGGAATTTTTTTTCTGTGTGTCTTTTTGCCTTTTCTAGGGCCGCTCCCGTGGCATATGGAGGTTCCCAGGCTAGGGGTCCAATTGGAGCTGTAGCCACCGGCCTACACCACAGGCATAGCAACACGTGGGGATCCAGGCCTCGTCTGCAACTTACACCTCATCTTACGACAATGCTGGATCCCTAACCCACTGAGCAAGGCCAGGGATCGAACCTACAACCTCATGGTTCCTAGTTGGATTAGTTAACCACTGAGCCATGATGGAAACTCCAACAGGGACATTTTATTTAACTTTCTATCTCTAGCACTGAGATGCACTCGTGCACAGCAGATGCTCAGGACATGCTGAATGAATGAATTTGATTACTGATTTTTGGATGTGTTAATTATGACAAAGTCTGAAGATATATTCAGTTTTGAAAGTATTTTCCCTTTAATTAAAGAAACGTGTTTCTTCTCTATAATATTGAGGTTTCTTTTTGGTAGATCATGTATCTATGAGTTAGCTAACTCTTCTGCTTCTTTTATTCATCATCTTTTTAGAAAAGAGACCACAGAAGTCTCCCCAAGCCATCCTCTTTGTCCTCTAAATTTTATCGAATGCTATATGATCAGGATGGGGCATGATAGGCCAACTGATCACTGTGTGTAAATCAGGTTATGTTGAGAAGTGGGTGAGTCTCATGTCAAGGGAGTAAGCCTAACTTTGATTCTCCACTCAAAAATCCAACTAATTAAAACCTCAGTAGTGGAGGGCCTTAAGGACCTATTTTCTTCCCACTTTGGTACACCTTCCTTGCTATGCTTGGACTATATGTCCCTTAGAATACCTTCCATTCCTTTTGCTGTTCCATATTCTCGTATTAGTTCAGGTAGCAGGATCAAGGTGACTCTAACCAAAATAAGGTTGCCACTCATGTCAAGAACTTATAAAAGGAGCCAGGCAGTTCCCTTATCAACCAAGGGACAAACTTCAGTGGCTAAACTAATTGCTAAATATTTTCCTTGGAGGAGAAATAATGTCACATGAACATTATTCCTGGAAGAAATTACATTAAAAATAAAACAATTGTCCCCGCCCCCTACAAACCTTCCTCAGTTCTGTTAGGCATTGTAGGAGTTAAGGCCCTGGAGAGCCCAAAAGCAGTAGCAGTGTCTGCTACCCAGCCTAGTCTCCAAACCACAGACCAAGCTAAGGAAAGCAATCCAGGGGGATACAAATTAGCTGGAAACAGTATAGCTAAAATGCACCACACAGCTTAGGACAAGGCTATCTGGGACAAAACAGTCAAAGACTTTGAAGGCTACTGGGAAGCAGATTCATTACTGAGGGAAAATATAAGCAGGTGAGTCACTCCAGATGGGTAAAAGGATGCAGACCAAGGCAAAAGAGTTGGCTTCCAAAATAGCACTGTAGATGCGGACTGATGAACTGTAGGGGACAGAAGGACCAACGGATTCAATCTATTAGCACAACTGTTAGTTGTTTGCTGGAGGGTGGGGGCACTGACAGCTGATGAAAAAACTGGGCCTTTGAGGTGGACTCACAATTGTTAGCATCACAAATGAACTGACCTGCAATTTCATCCATGATGATCATTAATTTTTATGTGTGAATGAAAGATTGCCCTGCCCTAAGCTGTATGAGTTGTTTCCAAGCTGACAAGCTTATAAACCTCATTCATGAATTACTCTAAATTCCTGTGAATGGATTAGAAGACCTGTAAAGGTCTGGGGTGACAGAGGCCCCTGCAATGGGAAGCAATACACAGGGAGGAGTCATTCTGAATTCAAAGATTCCTCCCATGGCATCAAGTCCTTCCAAATATATTTACTGGGGTAAATGAAACAGTATGGTATAAAATGAATTTACTCACTTTTGGAAAAAATAATTATGAAGCATTTTTTTTTTTTTGGTCTTTTCAGGGCTGCACCCACGGCATATGGAGGTTCCCAGGCTAGGGATCTAATCAGAGCTACAGCTGCCAGCCTACGCCACAGCCACAGCCACGCGGGATCCAAGCTGTGTCTGCGACCTACACCACAGCTCACGGCAATGCCGGATCCTTAACCCACTGAGCGAGGCCAGGGATTGAACCCGCAACCTCATGCTTCCTAGTCAGCTTTGATTCCCCTTTGCCACAAGAGAACTCCAGCATTCTATATTATTAGGCTAACATCCCCCTGAATGGCTTGGAAAGATTTTACCTCTGAAAGATGAAACATTTAACTTGAATAAAACTTGACACTAAAAAAAAGTAATTAGAGTAGATTGGTTCACTAACATATACTTGGGGGTCAGACATTTACAAGGACATTAAGTAAATACCTGCAAACACAGACACATCACATGGAGGTACAAACACACTGAATCATTTTCACATAATTCCCAAAAGAACATGCAATGCTAAACTGACTCGATATTATACAGATGCAATTTTGGAATATTTATTTTCAATTTTCCAAATGATCTTTTAAAATCAAAATAATTTCCTGATCAGTATTAATGAGCATTTATTTTCTCATGATGCCATAACAACACGCCCCCTACAGATTAAATATATTCTATTACCCTTTAGCTCTGGAAAATGCCTAAAATTTTATTTGGGGGCTTAGCAAATTTAAAATATGTATTTCCCCATATTCCAAGTAATGCATCTTTATATTTTTGCAAAGAATAGTATAAAGTTCACCACACCAACAGCAGAGAAAATTTAGAGAGTGATATTTTCATTTTTTTCTTTATAATGCTGTTAATCTGTTTCTTTAAAGCCAGCCCGCTTGTTTAACACTAGGTACCTGTTACAATATATTAGATTCGTCTGAGAATGTTCGTAAAAGAAGAGGTCTGACTGAAGGTCTGGTGGATAATGAGTCAGATGCCTTTTTACAGCTCAGATTTCTCTGTAATAGTGAGGTAAAGATACTTAAAGCATTTGAAGATTGGTTAACCTACCTGGTGATAAAAATGTAGGAAGAAAAAAAAATCATTTCCTATAGACTACTATTCTGGCCAAAAGTACAAATGAATACACTATAGCAAATGCATAACATTTAAATGAATACATTTAAAGACCTAAGAAAGTCTCCAACTTGAGTTGAAGTGTTTTCATGGTAGAAGAATACAGACATTAGTAGTATGCGGCAAACTTGGGTTTTTGAAATGACACTGGTAAGTTATGTGGTAGATGAGTCAATATGGTTTGATTAGTCAAGCTTACCATCCTTTTGGTGAACACCTCTGAGAGTTGTGCCGGTACTGTAAGTGTACTGTCTTAGGGAAAAGACTAGCTCTAGCACGTTGTGGCTTCTGCTGCATACCAGGAATCAATGGGACTACAGACCTATGGTACAAGTTTTGAAAACCACTTCCTCTCCAGTGTGACAATTTGAGAAGGTGAACAAATGATTAAAGGAAAATGACAAAATACTCTTAAGTATCAATAGAAGATATAAAGAGGAGCCATGGGAATTTTTCATAAAGAATCAGAAAATGGTGTCAAGCAAATGAGAATGCAAGCAAGTTGGTACATTAAGAAAGGAAATCACCTTATTCACTCCAAGAGAAACTGTGATTGCTGGAAGTTTGAGAAAGCATGAAGATAGTAGATGTTCCTGAGGAAGGGAGGCGTTTCGTTACCTTGTTCACAATTGCACAAAAGGTGGAAAATTGCAGTAGAAAAAAGAGAAATGCAAAAACCAAAAAGAAAAAAAAAGTAAATATTCTCTGAAATGTAAGACATTTAAGAAGAAACCTTGAGAATTTGAAGTTGAAATGACATGTTAGTTTAGAAGACGTTACTTTCTGAAGTAGAGTTAGTAGTTAGGAATAGACTATTATTTGAGCAAACTACTACTTCTCTGTATATCAATAAAAATTCTTTTGTTAATGGGAAATATGGCTACTGCGAATAAAATAAATAAAAAATATGCTTCTCAGTGAAATAAAACTCATCTCTAATCATTAATTCACTAACTTACATTGTTCAAAATCCACTGGTCAGAGCTATATTCAGGGTCCATTATTGCTCTATCCTGAAGTAACTATCCCCCCTGCGCTACTGCACAGATGTAATATGAAGGGACTGATGGCCCTGGGGCAGTTTCAGGTTAAAAACCTCATCAAAACTAACATAATGGAAAAACAGTTGGTGAAACCACACTTCAGGACCATTTACCTCTGGACCAATGCTTTAACTTCCCTTCTTCTAGCATAATTTGACTGGTTTTCCCCTTTCCCCTATAGAGACTCTTTAAAAAGCGTTGCCTAAAGAGCTATGAAATTTTCTTTTAAAACACTTAGAAAAAGTAAAAATTGATAACTGAAAGTTTAATTAAAAAAGCCTAAGAGGTTACTTTTTTTTCCCCTTCTTCTGTGCCTAAAGTTACAAGCCAATTTACAGACTTGGTTTTGGTATTGCTCGAGCAAAACAGAAGATGACTGGTCAACTATGGGCATGAGCTTAATGATCTGCTATTGAACATTACCCATATTACCTACTTATTGACTAATGGAAATAGGTTTAACAAAAGAAACCAGCTAGAGTAACACATATATCTAGCAGAGTCTAAAAACAATTATTATACTTCTAAAGGCAAATACTTTGATTTATTCACATGTTTTAATATAACTATATTTTTTTCCCTGTTCATGGTTTACCTTAAATAAAGCTGGTGACATGTTGGTAACATGCAAATTACCAATTGATAAAGCTAGAGAAATAAATATCTAGTTCCTGAGGAGAAAAATTTTAAATTGCTTTGTCTTCTATTTCATGGGCAAAAACCTTCCAATAAAATTAATATACCAAATCCCCCACTCTGTGTTTAAAATACAAGCCCGTCCATCTATTTAAGACTGTAATTGAAGCACATTTCGGTGCACTCCAAACCCTGTATCCAACCGTCAGAGATAAAAATATTTCAATGAAGGAGAAATTTTAGGGATTAATAGGTTACTTTATAAAGGATAACAAAAGAAACATGGAGGTATAGAAAGCAGTAGAGAGCATAGAAAGAGTAAAGCAATAAAAAATTGATATAGCTATAGCAACTGGTTGGGAGAGGGTGGGAAGGATGGCAGATAATGAACTAAAGCAGTCTGAAATTTCCATATCCCTTTGCGTTTCTCTAGAGAGCTTTGACGCTGGCTCAATTAGCAGTTGGTCAAAGAGGCCAATGCATAAAGGTCCATCTCAACAGCCACGATGTTAGGATTCAACTTTATTTCTGTCTAATCCAGATCACAGCTATTACCTTTAGAGAACCCAGAGTTGTATGTGACACTGTCAGGATTACAACAGTCATCGTCACTGTCACCATTGTTATTATAAGGATAAATTGTATTCTCCAAAATTTTCAAAGTGTTTTCTTTAGGAATTTTGCTCAGACAGCTGACTATTCTTCCTTTTCCTGTCTTCCACTTGGAAAGAGCTCCCTACATAATGGAATGTTTCCTCTTGTTTGTGCAAACATCACATGAGAGGTATGGGCATGTTGCTGGGTCTGTTCCCATTAGATTACAGTGCCCCTATCTGCTTAGTAGGCAAAGTCAAGCCTCCTCTTGATGGTGTTGGATTACATCAGAAAACTTTACATAAAGGTATGTGGAAAATTACTCCACTGGAAACAGGAACTGGTATTTACTAGCTGGCCAGAAGGGCGAGGTGTATTTCATTGATTAAGAGAGAGACCGACTGTTTAGAAGGGACACAGCTTTTTGAAATTCTTAACTTTAAACTTCCTTTGAAGTGTCATCTGCTGTTCCGCTGTTCAGTGCTCAATGATGGTTTCATCATACACTTGTCAGCAGCATGGAGATGTGGCTTTGTCAATTTATTAGCTAAAGAAAAGTCCTATGATGCTTGATGATGGGATTTTAGCTCAAAAATGAACATCGCTGAAAATAAGGTGTGAAAATATTTTCTCCCCAGCGTCAAACAACTGAGGGAGCCTTTTTTCTGAACCTCGCAGCATTCTTTATAATGCTAATATCATGACAGAACTCAGTTGTGGTGGAGGCTGCCATACCAGACTTTTTACTAGAGGCTTCGGGAGGCAGTGACTTGACCTTGAAATGGCTCAGCTGTGTTACAACAAGCGACAGTATTGAGTCTACAATTCTGTTTATACCTGCTCATAGAAATGTTCCAAATAAATCCCCTTTATAACTCAACTAGAGTGAGAGCTCCTTGTGGGTGGGAGCTGCTTCTAATTCATCCCCATAAGTTAGAGCAGCTAACTTACAATGGACCCTTGGGCAGTGTGTGCTGAATTGAGTAAAATTCAAAAGAAGGCTGCTTCCATAATTGTTAAATGTAAATGGCTTGGCTTCTTTCTGAAAAGCCATAGAGACATTTTTTCTCTACCCACTGCTGAGTTCCCTTCTTAAAGCAGCTGAGGACAGAGCTGGCAGTCTACTTGCCACAGACATTTCCGGCCCTAGGTACAAGGGATTCCGATGCTTACTGGTTTAAGTCAGGGGGATCTTCCATCTCTACATAGGGACACATGCTTTACCCCATTAGGGAGTCTTTCAGGTATGAGGCTGACCCAGTGTAAAAGAACCTTTTGCTTCCCTTTAAAATGAGGCCAATATCTTAGCAAGGGATAACTTAACAAAGCAGGAAGTCACCCAGTCTGTTGGTCATTAAAATATTCTTTCTTCTTTATCTTAGAAGTGGCCTCTGCCTCTTTGATATGGCCGAATAGAGCTTTATATGTAAATAGATGTGACTTAGCAGAGTAGTCATGGCTGCCATGTTTCAGCTGGCCTTTATGCATTCTTATGCACTACTTTGCTCTTGCATTTTTTCACAAGGGGGAAAAAAAAAGGCAGTGCTGCTGAGTGCCCACCATGTTTTGTCTCATCTGCAAATCTGCAAGTCTCAAAATCCCACAGAGTCTGAAAAACCATTCAGCCTTTCAGACTTTGGATGTAAAGAGAGATGTTCATCAGTAGGTGGTTCAACATATATTCATTGGTTCAATGAGGATAGGAATAAATGAATGAATGACTGAATGAATGAATGTGATTATGGAAATTCTCCCGGTTGTTCTAGCATATCAGCATGCCAAGCTACAGCACACAGACACTGGAATTCCTACTATCATGGCCATAATCCACGGTAAACAAATTTCATGATGAACCCTGGAAACATTCTACACTGCTAAGTAAAAAGGGCTGCAGTCTCAGAAATCCATGTTAAGTTCAGAATCTGCTGTTTGCACGGAAAGAAAATGTTCTAAATCTTTATCTGCGACTCCCTTTAGCATCCCTCCATTTAATGGCCATCTGTATATAAAAACACTTAATACATTTAAAATATTTAGTGGCCATTTAACATAAGTCACCTCCAGCCAGTCTCCATTTTTTTTTTAAAGGGCCTAAACAAGACAATAAGATGATGTTTGAAGGTTTTGATCTCTGAGATTTTTGTGTCTTCAGAGCATGAAGCTGGGTAGGTGTGAGCCATTATTTTGCATGAGCTCCATTACCCCGAATAAGAAAAGCATTGAGGAGCTCCTCAAAGAGTATTCTCAAATTAGGATAATAAAAGGGCACCTCAAAGATCCTTCCTAGACAAACCCTGACTATGACAAGGCACCAAAATATTTCTTACTCTGACTTGTTTTTTGGCTTCATGCAAATTGCCACTTAAGTCATTCTGGGAGTAACCAGGTTTACCCCAGTTCAACTAGTATTAAAGTAGAATCAAAAAAGTAAATGCCACTTTCCCATTCTAAGACTAAACACCAGGCTGGAGGGAGTTAATGGAGGTCTACTGGAAGGATTAGAGAGAGATTAAGGTGATCTTAGCTAGGTTAATGTTATTGTGTCTAGTTCCACCCATAAGACATGCAGAAGCAGAGTTAAGGTCAGTTCTGACCACCCAACTATACACTGATTGGCCTTTATACGAAGAATCAATATTGTTTATGCCACTGAAAATCTACTGCTTTTGACTGGGACTGATACTGACTTTTATCATGAAGCTCCTGTTTTATACATCTAATCATGGAAGCTTTTCCAACTAAAGTTATTTTAGCTTCCTATGTCTGCATGATGCCAACCACTAGACTCTATCAATGTGGGAAAAAAAATTGAGACAAATCAGTTTTGTGGCTAAACTGGTTGGCAGATTTGATCAATTAGACTTAATTGGACTACTTGAAAATATTGCCTTGGAGGAGCTACACGATCTAGTTGGTATCAACATGATAGAAACAGAGTTGTGTTTGGCAAAATGAGCTAGTGTTGGCAGGAATATGACGTATTTAATTAACCTGTTGGTCAAAATCTGCCAGAAGTTTTATTTTCCAGGCTAATCTACCCCTTTCAGTTTAAAAGCTCTTTAAGAAAGGTTCAAAAGATATCAGATAATGCAGGGCCAAGCGATTAGGCTGACAGAGGGTAATAACTTCTCATTCCCGCAAAACAAATTTACAATGTAAGCAGCAAAGATAAAAACACACTCATAAGACAATCTTGATTTTTTTACAAGTGTGCTCAAGAGGGGAAGGATGTAGAAACCACATCCAGGGAATTCTCTTTGGTTCAAAATTACTGCTGGACAGACAGGGCTAGAAGCAACACAGAGATTAAGCAGCACTATAATTAAAGGAAGGGGAAAGGTTTGAAAGAGGCAAATTGGGATTATCAACTGAAAAAAAAAATCTGCAAACAATCCACAGGAGAATGTCTAAGGTTAAAGCTGGAATGTTGGTGTGGAAATTCCCAGTGTGAAAATTCTAGGCTAAAAAATAAAAAAGAAAAAAATCATTTTTTCCATTTAAAATTCCATATGGAGCATATGAGATACTCCATATGGATTGCTAAAGGTCACATAGAACACTATTAAGGAATCTACTTACCACCTGCATTGGATAACGAAGTTTTTATTTTACTTTTTATGCAGAAGAGGAAATTAAGTGATGAACCTGTAAGGAGGGGTTTAACATGCTGTAACTAATGCAATTCTCTAAATAAAATTTTTAGTTCATGGCAGATATTGAAGCCCCTTCCAAAAATCAGGTTATAGCATAAGCTTAGTTCTTACCCTGGCACTTCTTCTTCTTACATTCTTTAATACTATCAGAAGAATCTCAGGGAAAAGGCTGATAAATATTAGAAGAACTATGGCCAGCCATGTGGATACAGAGGACAGCATTTGAGCAAATACGAAATACATTCTCTGTTGTTTGAGAAAAGGCCTAGAGTGGAAAGAAAATAGGTAATAGAAAATCAGTTTCTGTTATATGAAAAAGTGTAACTGAAACTCTCTTTTGTATTTAAAAGGAATCATCATTATGCACATTAATAAAAATAATTTTCTTTAGAATAATCCAAAAGTAATAAACAGATTTCATTTACAGAATGTCTGGAAAGAAAGGGAACGATAATTAAAGGGGAAAAAGACAATAAAATGCATTTGACTTGAAAACAAAACTAAGCGATCAACTTTAAAAGCTGCCAACTGGAGAATATTTACTGCATTAGAAAATGCTGAAGCTTCAGACATTCAAGAGAAATAATAATTAATTTTCATGCTAACAAACATTTTACTTCTATTAATATAAGGATGGATTTGTGCTCTACATTCAGAAATTTAAGACATTTTTATAGTAACTCTCCCCCAAAAACCCTTATGTAAATATAACAAGGACTGTAGAGCTTTTCTCTCTCAAAGGGGAGGAAGCTAGCACGCTCATCCACATATATATATATATATGTATTGAGTACTCAATATATATATATTGAGTACTACTAGTGTGTGCCAAGTAGGCACAGAGAGAGAAAACTGCTAATGGCACATGAAGCCTTGGAGTCCAGAAACCCCAGAGGACACCTCATTCTGCAGGGTTTAGACATCCACTGAACTTAGGTGGCCAACGAGATGTGTAGCCAGTGTCCCTTCCCTGCCTGGGCTGAACCAGAGAGCCTCACTAGACTATGGTTAAATGTTGTCTGAAGCTGACAGGGAGAAAGTGCAAAACGGCTGCTCAAGGTCAGGGCACATGTCAGACTGGCCTTGGGTTAGGAGCCTTAGGTAGCTAAGTGGTTGGTCCCATTTAGTAGATCAAAAATAAAACTCACTAAAGATAAACTGGTTTCTCATTTAAAAACTGATGTTTGTGTACTCTCATGTAACATGGTAAAATCAAGCTTGTGGCTCTACATATGTGAGGAGTGGACTGTGGAATACTTGTGGGCTAGAGTGTGAGCAGAAGAATAAGGTAGAGGAACTTACGAGGTCTGGGCTAAACAAGTTTTCCAGGGTTCCTGCCATACAGAAAAGTTTTCTACAAAGCTCTATCCTCATTATAACTAGGAAAATCACACGATTTTCTAGGCAGTTAACTGGGCCACAACAAGGGTCCAGTAGACAACTGACAGCTAGTCACTCAGTATTCCTTTGAACAGCGCACAAAATACTCTTTGATTAAAAGGTCCAATTTTTTTCTTTTAGACCTGAATGGCATTTATGGACTTTTGCAGGGGAGCAGTAAAAAACAAAAGATATTATTCCTGGATTGGGCTTAGGACTCAGAAATCATCATTCTCACTGCCCATCTCAAAAAAGGGATGTCACAATGGCTCAGGGTTGAACACATCCAGAGATACTAGCTGTAATCAGCATTCAGCTGAAGTTTTAGTTTCTAGTCAGATTTTGCTGGCTGCTTTATAATACAAATTTTATTTTGTTTTATTATTATTATTATTACTATTATTTTGCTTTTTAGGGCCACACCTGCAGTACACGTAAGTTCCCAGGCTAGGGGATGAATCGGAGCTACAGCTGCCAGCCTATGCACAGCCACAGCAACTCAGGATCCAAGCTGCATCTATGACACACACCACAGCTCACAGAAACGCTGGATCCCTGACCCACTGAGCGAGGCCAGGGATCAAACCTGCATCCTCATGGATACTAGATGGATTCGTTTCTGCTGCACCACAATGGGAACTTCCTATAATATAAATTTTATATTCATGTAGTAGTTCAACTCAGACAGGTCTGCTTAAGGACAGCACTATAGGCAATGAAATAAAACAGATTTAGTAACATTTTGTTTTTAGTAGACATCTCTAATGAACAGAAACAGGTGTGACAATATCTTAAATCATTTAAAGGATTCATTTTAATTAATAAGAGATAATACGGAAATAATGAGAAACTTGTTTAGTTCACTAGAAACATTTCATTCTTGTAGAAATTCTGCATAATTAGTTCAGATGCTGATTATACAGATTCCTAGACAGAATGATGGTACTGTAGGCAGGCCTACAATTGTGTATTACATTTGGTTAATAAACTTTGATTCATTTGTATATTATTAAAGAAAACAGAGACTTCCTTCAGCTTCATTGCGTCAATAATTACTCATGTAGGTGTCAAATAAATGTTGTAATTAAACTTTTTAGAACTGCTACTTCTCTAAGTGATTAGGCTTTTCATATATTTCTTTCTTTCTTTCTTTTTTGGCCATGCCTGTGGCATGTAGAAGTTCCTGGGCCAGAGATAGAATCCTTAGCACAGCAATGGCAATGCCAAGTTCTTAAAAGCTAGGCCACCTGGGAAGTCCCATATTTTTATTTCTTGAGGCTTTTATTTAAAAAAGCTTTCTAAAACAGTAAAAGTTTCTTCTAATTAAGCTGCAATGGACATAAACATGGTCCTCACATCTCTGTGATAACGTGGAATGTTTTGTATATATGATTTTGGTCAAATCAGTGAAAACACATATTCCTGGAATCTCACCCCATGGCTTACTCTAGCCCTGCACTCTGCTGCTGGCATCCTTGTCAGGGGAAGGCACTGATTAATAATAATAAAAAAAAAAGTGTAATATTTAAAAACAAAATACAGGCCTCTAAGAGCAAGGAAAGGAGATGAAAATCTAACTTATTTTCATTCCTTTTAACTCTCCCAATCATAGCTTATGTGTTCCTCACTGGACTCTAATCTCCTTGAGGCAGGGGTACAGTCTATTCATTTTTGTATCCCCCAGAGTGGCTCATACAAAATGGATTCTGAATAAACATCTACTGAACCAAGATGAACTGAATGAACTTTTTTTTTTTTGGTCTTTGTGTCTTTTTAGGGCCACATTCACGGCATATGGAGGTTCCCAGGCTAGGGGTCTAATCGGAGCTGTAGCCACCGGCCTACACCAGAGCCACAGCAATGTGGGATCCAAGCCATGTCTGCGACCTACACCACAGCTCACAGCAATGCCGGATCCTTAATCCACTGAGTGAGGCCAGGGATCGAACCTACGTCCTCATGGATGCTAGTCAGGTTCGTTAACCACTGAGCCATGACGGGAACTCCTGGATGAACTGAATGAACTTTTAAGTCCAAGCTGTAGTCTACCTTTACCTCGTCCAAAACAATGGGATGGTGATTTCAAGATATAACTCTGGAATTCCTATTGTGGCTCAGCAGTATGACTAGTATCTGTGAGGAGGCAGGTTCAATCCTTGGCCTTGCTCAGTGGGTTAAGGATCCAACACTTCTGTAAGCTGTGGCATAGGCCGCAGACACAGCTTGGATCTGGTGTGGCTGTGGTGTAGGCTGGCAGCTATAGCTTGACCCCCTAGCCTGGGAACTTCCACGTGCCGCAGGTGCGGCCCAAAAAAAGACATTAAAAAAAGATATAACCCTCTGAATATTAACTGATATATATTCTATGTCTTGAGCACATCTGTAGCAACAAGAATGAGAGTAATATACCATAAAAAGAAGAGGGTCTACATGGATAATAATATATCTACTGGCCACTATACATGTACTGACTTCACAGGATGAGTATTTCCACTGGAAATCATCTGGAAGGTCATGCTAAAAATTAGTTTCACTTCACAGAGAGATGTTTACACACCTTAAAGTTGAAAGGTTTGGACAGAGGCTACCAGAAGGGAGGTCTTTTAAGCAACTTGTTCACTCTATATACTTGCATTTGAAATACCACCTGAAATTAGTAGCATTATTAGCTAGAAGTACCTTCCAGACCATTAATATTGAAGACTTGCCATCTCCTATAATCCAAACTTTAACAGTATAATTAATGTTTGCACATACAATGCACATACATATAGCTTGTTACTTACATATTATACATGTACAATTGCTTACCATATAATTCCTCCCCAGAAGAATGAGAAAAACACATAAAAGGCTAAAGAACCCCAAATCACAAAGTGGTTTATCCATGTCCAGAAACGAGTATCCAAGGCGAGCTGGAAAGGTAACACAAGAGGTTTCATAATAGGTCCAAACTGTAACAGGTATCCTATGGTATTTGATAACTTACATACAATATGATACCTGTAGGAGGATTCGGCCAGGGCCGGGCAACCGGAACAGAGTGGAACTAGAAGAACTGAACCCAGACTTTTCAGAGTTGTCCCTAAGGCATTCAGACTCTAGATACAGGCATGGAGGTGAGGTCAAGGAAGTATGTGGTTGCAGATGCCTCGCTACTAAAGGAAGGGTGAGGAATGAGGAAACAGTAATATCAAGGAGGCTGGAGCCCCAAGTCCTCAAGTGCTTGCAGTCAAGGAGCAAAAGGAGAAGGCCTAGCTGGTAGAAGCAGTTATACTGAAAAGCAGGAGAGGGAGAGAGTAGCTAGGAAGAGGAGACAAACTATACAAAGGAGTTGTGAGACCTCAAACACAACACACATGGAGGTTACTAGATGCAAAGACTACTAGCTCTCCAAATCAGGCATCATGGAGCCATAGATCATCAGTCCTATGTAGTGTGCCTTTCAACTGTAAAACCCTTATCTATTCCATTAAATTAATAACATTTTCCAGTTGCTATAGATTTTAATCCCTTCATGTTTCTTCCAGGGCTGGCTGATTCTTCAGATTATGGCACCTGGGATTTTCAAATGCAATCCAAAAACAAAAAGCATGGTCTGATCTGTTTGCTTAAAATTTCTGGGCCACACGGCCTACCATCTGGGACATTTACTTCTTCGAGAGGAGGTGGTGTCTCAGTTTTGTTACTTGCTGTGACACCCTTCTCCTCAACGCTCTGCTAATAGTTGCTCATTCATAAACAGGATATTGATAACATTGTTAAGGTAGCCCACTCTTGCACTCTTACTAGTCCTCTGCTAGGGAAAATGCCAAAACACTACCTACGCAAAGAAGACGGAGTGGATGGCTTTTGAGGGACAGGTGAAAGATGCTGCAGTAAGGCCAACTTTAACTACAAAGGGCACTTGGAGGCCCTGGGGCCAAATGCAAGGGCAGGGGTAAAAAGAGGGGGAGGATTCCATTTCAAATCGTGATCCTGTGAAACGTAATAGTAAGCATCTATTGTACTGAGCATGATCTATGTGCCAGACACCATTCTGACTGCTTTATATGTATTCATTAATTGGCTTCTCACACACAAAAAAACCCTAAGAGAGGTTGGTAGTACTTTTACCTCCATTTACAGAAGAGGAAATGGAGGTACAGAGAAACGAGGTCACTTGCCCAAGGACACCCAGAGAGTAAGTGGCTAAACTGAGATGAACTGTAACATTTTCTTTTGCAATCCTAAAATATAACTGAAATACTAGATGAATAATGCAAACATGTTAGTTCTATTCAGTATGAGAAGTGAACCAGGGATAAAAATTCAGAGGGGAAATGATTAGAGGTCTTTTGTCAATTATACTTTGAATTCTCGTTCTCATTACTGGGCATACTGGAATTCATTTAAACATACTCATTCTTGGACCCCATGTGAGGTGTTTATTACTTGTATAATCAAAATAATTTGATTATACCTTCAAGGGAGTCTCAACTCATGAGCCTCAAGGGTAGTATTCAATACAGAGCATTATTATATGGCTTCACATTAATGCCGATGATTTTGCCAAAACTGCCCTTATGTTACTGCTGTAGAGTCTTATGAATCTAATCACTATATGGGTAAATTTCAGTGATGAATATATTATAGAAAACATCATCACTACCAAGCTCTTTGGCACACATATCTTACTCACAAACACCTATATTCCTTAAGTCTTAAGTACCCAAACTGTTGTAAGGACTGGCATTCTTAAAGAGATATATAAACAGATATATATATATATATAATATATATATGTTATATATAGACGGATACATGACTTTAAAAAATATTCATGTACTTAACATGGAAACACACACATACTCACAGCCTGTTTATACACCACTTATCATCAATGTCTCAAAACAGCAGGAAAGAGGAACAGTTTTCCAACATAAGTATGGTGTATAAGTTAAAAAAAAGAGAGAATACACAATATATTGGAAAAAATGGATCACAAATAGTATACAAATGTCCAAATCTCTAATATCACACATAATTTTAGTAAGCATTCAGACTTGAATAACAATTCACAATAAAAATCAAGATTAGAAGAAAAAAGACATATTAGTATAAGACCAGAAAGTATTACAAAAATTAAAATTAAACATATTTGAATAAATAAAAATCTAACCTTCAGAGTTACAGTGAATACTAAGACTGTAAAAACAATGGTTCCAAAAGTCCAGTTCCCATATACCTGAAAAATATCCAACAATTACATGTACCATGAATACACAGCCTGTTAAAAATAATAGAAATACAAGTTTAACCTTGTGTGTAACTGACAGAGATTTTTGTATAAATTGTTTAGGGAAATATCTGCTCAAAAGATCAGGCCAAAATGCTGGGTCTTACTGTGACCCTAAATTCTCTTGGATAGGTACACCACATATGTGGTTGGTAGAGTTTATTTTCATGATTCCATGCAGCATAAAACAGGGAACATACTGGTGTGATATAGGCAGAAAAAAACCCTATTCCATTAACAGTAATATTCATCAAAATAACTCATTTGGATGACTCATGTCTCTAAAGAGTTTGATATGGGCTTACCCTACAATACAGATCTAAAGATGTCAAATAAGGATGAACTTGCAGACAAATGGACTCACATTTTAAAAATAGAGTACATGATGACAGAGGGTAACTAGACTTATTGTGATTATTCAATAATACAAACATCGCATCATTATGTTATATACCTGAAACTAATGCGTTATGTCAATTATACCTCAATAAAAAAAAATAAAATAGAGCCTGACTTTTTGGCTGTAAATATACAGAGCCTAACTTTTTGGCTGTTGTCAGCATGTGCACATCAAAGAAAAGCAGATACCATGTATAAATCCAAACGATGGCAATGAATGGCACATATGCTTACCAAACGCTGTCAAGATCTGAATGCATAACATTAAAACAGAAAATGAAATGTAAAAGGTTTTTTAAAAATAAAAACAAAAAATTAAGGTTAATAGCAAAAAAAAAGGACTTGATCAAATCATACATGGTGTTATGTTTAATTGCTAATAGTAGTTCTTATACTTATAGCCAACATATACAATAAAATCTAATTAACTTGGACTTCAAGAACTCAAAATGAGTGATGAATTGGACACAGGCTGAGTTGAGGCTCCCCATGCACCACCAGTAGAGTTTGCTGAGCAAATGAACCATGTCAACAGGACTGCAGGAGAGTACAGTAAGCTGTCTACAATTTATGTGCCAAATAAATATAAAATAAAAAGTAGGAAGTTACAGCATCAGTCATAAAGCTGAAAGGACCTGAGAAATCATAAAATCTAATCTCTTCTTACTGTTGGGCAAAGTTGACTTGGAAAACTGAAGTGACTGGCCCAAGGACATGCAGAGATTTAGCAGGCATTCTCCCTGGCAAATGCTACATGTGCTTAACTACTAGACGTGGCTTTCCTTAACAGTTACTCAGTGAGTAATAATTTTAATGGATTCATACTAAACCAGTTTCTGTTAGTCCAAATTAAAGAAGTTTTAGGTATAGTACCTAATTTTAAAGTATTATTCAGATTCACTGAGCCTATCACTTCCCTAACGGATGTTGATTGTCTAGGTTTTAGACACAGTCATTGTACTCAGTAAAGTCTTTTTTAACTTTAGCTTTGTTTTACATTATGATTATAAAGAAGGAGTGACCATTAAAAGGGAAGCCCAGAAAAAGCAAAGAACCTAGTGAAAGCAGCATGCAGGGTGGTGGCTTTGACTTTCCACTGGGTGGCTGCGGGACGACCTCACCCTATCAGCAATCCTCTCCTAGAGCACAGCTAGGGCAAAACCACCCCAATGCAGGTGCTGACCTGTGGAGTCACTTGCTGGGAGCGCAATGGCAGGATCAGTGAAGTCTTTCTGGAAAACACTATGCTCCCATGTGTAAAGGAAGGAGGAAGAGAAGGGAATTACCTCTCTACATATTGAGCAAATACTGCAAACATATGGCAGCTCTGCCCTTCAACTCTAAGCATGGAAGGCCACTACGAATAAGAACTGAGTGGAGTCAGACTTTGCTTTTAAAACAGGAAAAGCCTTGCTCACATCAAAGTATGGGGGTCCAAAGGCTGAAGTCCCAAGAACTCTGTTTATTTAGCAAAAATTACAGCCAAGTTAAACTTCCAGACGTTTGCATATAAGGTCTCTAGTTAGCTAGGCATGCAGGAAGTGATTTCTTACTTCAACACCTCTGTTCTAACGAATGTGTCAGAACTAAATACTATACCTTTAGAAAAATAGTTTGTAACATGATTACAGCTAGAGTACGTGTATGATAGATCCAGTACCTACAGGAAAAAAGTTAAGTCATGCTTATAATACCAAAAGATGTAATGATACTTCTTTTACCTTTGCATTTTCTTCTAAAGATGAAGTCTGAAAAAGAAAATAAGTCCCAAAGAAGAACACTGTTCCTTCGAATGCAGCCAGAAATGTCCAATATAAGAAGGGGCCCA
Source organism: Sus scrofa (assembly GCF_054392235.1). Taxonomy (NCBI): domain Eukaryota; kingdom Metazoa; phylum Chordata; class Mammalia; order Artiodactyla; family Suidae; genus Sus; species Sus scrofa. Next base: position 124,623,935 of record NC_139401.1, read on the forward strand.
ACTGTAGCATGGCATTGCCAGAAATTTTCCTATTGAGAAATGGGAAAACAAATAGGTTAATGGATCTCTGTAGGCTGTTTATTAAAAGATAAAGTGAAATGCCAAAGGTGCACACATGGTTTGACCCTGTTAAAATGAACGGAGTTACCCCTGAGGGACTGGTAGGCTCTTGGTAAAAGTCTGCAGCTTTGTCTTTGTGCAGTCACCTCCTGTCTGAGGTGTTGGAGCAAACTGTCAAAGTGCTTCTAAGATTCTGGCCACTGACAATAGTAACGCCATCAATGATAATTAGCTCTCATTTATTGAGTACTTATGATATGGTAATAAAAGCGGGTTAGAGTTTTATATTGTCCATTTTTATTCACACGAGACAGGTATTCGTGCCACTCCCATTTATAAATAATGAGCCTCAAAAAGGTATACCACAATGATTCCCAAACTTTGATGTACAGTGGAACCATCGATTTTTTACAACATTGATACCTGGCTCCCACCCTCACTTTGATTTAACTGGCATGAAGTGTAACCTGGGCACCAGAACAATTTAAAAACTGCCCAGGTAATTCTAATGCACAGTAAAATTTGGGAACCACTATTACAGCAGTACACCAGAGCTCACTCAGTAAGGGACAGAGGTAGGATATGATCCTAGATTGAGGTGACTTTCAATCATATGCTCTCAACTAAGCTACCATGGCTTTCCAACTATACTTGTTAAAATATTTATTTTTTTATTTTTAGGGCTGCACCTGTGGCATATGGAAGTTCCCAGGCTAGGGGCAGGAGCCGCTGACCTATGCCACAGCCACAGCAAGGGATCTGAGCTGCATCTGTGATCTACACTACAGCTCACAGCAACGCCGGATCCTTAACCCATTGAGTGAGGGCAGGGATTGAACCCACATCCTCATGGATACTAGCGGGTTTGTTACCTCTGAACCACAATGGGAACGCCTTAAAATACTTCTTTTAATCAAGATTTCTTCCTGTGAGATTAACCTTTCTTAGGCCTTGGGGGCCCTTCATAAATACATATATTTGTCTTTTTAAAGCTGTACCCGCAACATTTGGAGGTTCCTAGGATAGAAGGTGAATTGGAGCTGCAGCCGCTGGCCTAAACCACAGCCACAGCAAAGCCAGATATGAGTCGCATCTGTAACCTACACCACAGACCATGGCAACACTGGATCCTTAACCCACTGAGCAGGGCCAGGGATGGAACCTGAATCTTCATGGATACTAGTCAGATTCATTTCTGATGAGCCACGACGGGAACTCCTGTATTTTTCAAATTAAGTCAAATAACATGTCTGAAGTTGTATAGCCATGCTTTGATAAAGGGCAGGTGGACAGACCAAAAGTTTAAAACCTGTCAAAAATAGTAGTCTTCTGGGTACAAGTCGGAATGTTGAAGAAGGTTATCAATTCTAATGAAGCAGAGCTGCAGAAAGAAGATGGGTTTGTGCATGGAATTCTTCTAGGTACTCTTTCAAATTCTTCTTAACATTTCTCAAAAAGTATCTAGGAGTTCCCTGGTGGCCTAGTGGTTAAGGATTTGGCATTGTCACTGCTGTGGTTCAGATTGGAATCCTGACCTAAGACTTCCACATGCCCTGGGGTAAGAAAAAAAGAGAATTTAAATAGCACACCTTCCACTTATACTATCAAGAATGACACTGGGCTGTAGTGAATAAGAAAGAATTTTTTTTGGGGGGGGGGGGTCTTTTTGCTATTTCTTTGGGCCGCTCCCGCGGCATATGGAGGTTCCCAGGCTAGGGGTCTAATCGGAGCTGTAGCCACTAGCCTACGCCAGAGCCACAACACAGGATCCGAGCCGCGTCTGCAACCTACACCACAGCTCACGGCAACGCCGGATCGTTAACCCACTGAGCAAGGGCAGGGACCGAACCCGCAACCTCATGGTTCCTAGTCGGATTCGTTAAGCACTGTGCCACGACGGGAACTCCCAGAAAGAATTTTAATGTAAATACAGCTGATCCTCCTTCAGTAGGTATGGACTGCTGTGGGACTTCCTAAAAAATAGCATTTAAGCAACTTTTGCCTATTAGGACTTCAAGGTGTATGCCAAACTCAGAAATGTAGGGGTATATGTAGAGCGATACGCTGCTGTTTACCCTAGAATAAATGCAGGGGGGAAAAAGTAGCTGTTTCCCAGAAACAAGCCCTCCCCATAGCCAATAAATTCTGTTCCCAGGGCAACTGGGAGCCATAGGGAAGGCACCTCCCTTAAAGATACTTGCAAGGAGGGCCCAGCAACTGCCAGCCAATGAGGCTTTTGAGAGTCATTGACTTGGGCAGAGGTGGAAGCTGTTCCTGTCTTTCTGGCTTAGTCGCTGGATTTACACTACATACTGTGGGAAGAAAGGGGCGCCATGGTATGTTGAACTATAGCTGAGGCTTTCTAGCTGCATTCAGATGAATGACGAGCCTGTTGTAAACTCAGCCAATGTGAGGGAACACGCAAAAGAGAATGAAGATGGGGGAGTGGATGAGCAGCAGCACAGGCCTGAGCACTGCCATATGATGGGAGACAGCAGGTGTACTAGGACTGTTTTCCTTTTAAAGTTTCAGAAGACACAAACGATGCCTCTACCCTATAGAAACGAACTACAGTTCACTTTTCAAATTTCTCTTTAAAAAATAGGCAAAGATCCATTTATGTCATGTTTCAGTCAAAACTTTTGGTAAATGCCTGAGCCACTATGTCCCTGAAGGTGATATCTACAATATGCTACACAATGCCACAGGTAGTGTTAGGTGGTACAAATGTAGAGAGAGCTACACATGAAGACTGGGGCTTGATGTTTAAAAAGGAATGCTCAGAGTAACAGAGTAATCTACAACAGAGACAGGCTGAGAGCAGTGTCTCATCAGCCTGGATGAGCAGGCAGGCAGGAAGCTGCATCTGGGGACTGGGTGACAGGTACGCCATGGCTTTCATTTCTCCATCAGATGTGGCTCTATGCAAAATCATGTGGTAAACTAAAACTCCGTGTATACCCTTATAATCATTTGTATTCAACAGCTTGCTGCAAGTGTCAATCTTTTTTTTTTTCTTTTTTTTACAGCTGCACCTATGGCATATGGAAGTTCCTGGGCTAGGGGTCGAATCAGAGCTGTAGCTGCCTGCCTACACCACAGCCATAACACTGGATTCCAGCTGCATCTGCGACCTACACTGCAGCTTGAGGTAATGCTGGATCCTTAACCCACCGATCGAGGCCAGGGATCAAACCCACATCTTCACAGAGACAATGTTGGGTTCTTAACCCGCTGAGCCACAACAGGAACTCCAGTTTCAACATTCTTAATGTATCAAAGTGTTCAGCCCAGCCCTGAAGTTATGTTAAGGGTGTTAGAATAATAAGATTAAAAGCTACCATCTACTGAAAATTTACCATGTGCCAGGCACCATTTTAAGTTCTCTTGCATATAGTCACTCATTTAATCCTCACAGAAACAGTGTAATTAGATATATTATTACTAAAGACAAAACTGAGGCACGTCTCAGTCAAGTAATCTGAGCAAGGCCATGTCATAAGTGGCAGAGCTGGGATCAGAGCGCAGGTGATTAAGCTTGAACTCTCGGTGGGACTGAATAGGAGGGATTCTGCTCAGTGCCTCCAAACCCCACTTCACCCAGAGGAGCTGTTACCAGGATTCACTTGAGTTGCTGTCTGAATATAGAATATTGCTGCTCAGTATTGGAAAACCACCAGCCCGTGGAAAAGAGCAGAGGCTGGTCATCAGGAGGACTGAAATCTGATCTTGCTCTGGCCTTGCATCATACCATGAGTTCTTAGGCAAGTCATTTCTGGGCCCTGGGTCCTCCTTTTACAAAAAGACTGGGTAGGGCAGGAATTCCCGTTGTGGCTCAGTGGGTTAAGGACCTGATGCTGTCTCTGTGAGGTCAAAAATGCGGCTTGGATCTGGCATTGCTGTGGCTGTGGTGTAGGCTGGCAGCTGAAGCTCCTATTCAACCCCTAGTCTGAGAACTTCATACCACAGGTGCAGCCCTAAAAAGAGAAGAAAAAAAAAAGAGCCTGTGGAAACTGAAGCTCTGAAAGATTTCTATCAAGGTTATTATGATTCCCCTCTTGATCTAACTCCCTTTGAAAGAAATTTAGGGAAAAGTACAAGTTAATGAGATGAGGAGGCAATCAGCAAACTCTAGAATCGGGGAAACTCTTGTCAGATAAATGGTCCAATTTCATTAACAAATAAATTGCCAAGTTAACCGACAGATTAAGAGAGACTCAAGAAGCATATTGACCAACTACAATGTATGGGCCTTATATACTGTTTCTTTCTTTCTTTCTTTTTTTGTCTTTTTACCATTTCTTGGGCTGCTCTCGAGGCATATGGAGGTTCCCAGGCTAGGGGTCTAATTGGAGCTGCAGCCGCCGGCCTATGCCACAGCAACACGGGATCCAAGCCGAGTCTGCGAGCTACACCACAGCTCGTGGCAACGCTGGATCGTTAACCCACTGAGCAAGGGCAGGGATCGAACCCACAACCTCATGGTTCCTAGTCGGATTCGTTAACCGCTGCACTATGATGGGAACTCCCTTATATACTGTTTCAAACAAGCATTCTTTAAAAAGAAATGAGTTAAGGAGTTCCCTGGAGGGCTATCGCGTTAATGATCCTGCATTGTCAGTGCTGTGGCCTGGGTTGGATCTCTGGCCTGGGAACTTTGGTGTACCACAGGAATGGCCACACACACACACAGTAAAGAAAATGAAGAAATGAGTCAACTGGAAAAATTTCTGCATTGACTGCATATTTGATGATATTGTAGATTTGTTAAATTTTTCAGTATGATAGGGTACTTTTATTTTTAAAAGTTCTTATCTCTAAGAGATATGTGCTAAAATAACTATTTTTTTTTTGTCTTTGTTGTTGTTGTTGCTGTTGTTGCTATTTCTTGGGCCGCTCCCGCGGCATATGGAGGTTCCCAGGCTAGGGGTTGAATCAGAGCTGTAGCCACCGGCCTACGCCAGAGCCACAGCAACGCAGGATCCGAGCCGCGTCTGCAACCTACACCACAGCTCATGGCAACGCCGGATCGTTAACCCACTGAGCAAGGGCAGGGACCGAACCCGCAACCTCATGGTTCTGAGTCGGATTCGTTAACCACTGTGCCACGACGGAAACTCCTAAAATAACTATTTTACATGTTTGATATTTGCTTCAAAATAAGTCCTTGATAAAGAAGATAGGGTTATTAATGAAGCAAGACTGGCCCTGAATTGATAACTGCTGAAGCTGAGTGGTGAGGACAGGGAAAAAGTTCACTATATTAATAGTATTTTTGCTATTTCTGTGCATATTTTAAATTTTTCATAATACCTTTAAAATGATAACAGATTTTATAAATCTGGTCAGGTCCAACAACTCCTAAATTTGAGTTTTATAAGTCATAGTGGTTAAAGACATTCCTTTTTTTTTTTTTTTTTTTTTTTTTTTTTAATAATGGCTGCACCAGCAGCATGTGGAGGGACTGACTCTGAGCTGCAGCTGCAGCAGCGCTGAAGCTTTTAACCCACCCTGCCAGGCTGGGGAACAAACCTGCACCTCTGCAGTGACCCAAGACACTGCAGTAGGATCCTTGAGCTGCTGCATCACAGTGGGAACTCCAAGACATCTTTTTATTTCTGTACCTACATTTCACACAAATGAACTGCATCCAAGTCTCTCTATTGCATTTGTTTTCCACTATTTAGCAATGCTTACAATCTACTGTAAATTAACATCTTTATCCTTTTAGCTGTAGGCTTAACTTATAAAAATCCAATTTAATCATGGGTTAAACAACTGGGGCTAGTGCCAAGTCACCCATCCGTGGAGAAAAGCATCTATTTCCAACTAACACAAAATGAATATAATGGCTTGATGAGTTGATTGTTTTCTTCAACAATGCCATTTTAAGAATGGGGCTAACAAAGCAGGGAGGCTATGTTTCAGGCACAGTTTACGAGAGAAAGCCTAACAGAATATCATCAGTTTAATCTATTATAGGTAGGAATCAATATTCTCAACTACCGAAGATCTTTATGTGGCCTTTTTTTGGGGGGTGGGAGGGTCGGGTAGGTAAAATATTGTGTCTTCATGTAAGATTCCAGGACTCTATGACAATGTAGGCCAAGTTTTAGGAATTGTTGATTCTGAACTAAATAATTCACATGTACTCAAGTACAGGACATGCACTTAGGAAATATGTCATTTTCTAGTTGGATGATCTGGTTTAAATAGCTAAAAATTCAGAACAGAACCTGGTGATCAAATCAGGAGGGAAGTTCTCTGTGTCTTTCCTACCTGCAGATCAAATGAAATCCACAACTTTGAAAGTCTGAGCAGGTTTTACCTTACATATGTTCAACTTACATATACAATCGGGGATCTGAGGTCAGAGTGTCAATGTTGATGTGCTGTTCCAACAGACTGTAGGCCAGGATGGGCAAGGATGTGAAGCAGATATTGTACATTGTAAGGTAAGCGGCATCATACAGTGGCTGTAATGACAAACAGAAGAGAAATACATGTACTCGAATAATCAGCTGCAAGAGGTTATTTCAATGTTTAGAAAAATCACAAACTAAAATAAGACAGTTTCCTTTCACACTTCTTGTGATAGCAAAGGAAGTTTTCTAAGTAAGGTCATTCAAATGGATGACTATAGAAAAGAAACTAACACTGTAATGCATCATAGTAATATACTCTTCCTTTTAAAATAGGATCTTATTTAGAATATTTACATGCTATCAGCTCTATTTATCCCCCCCCCCACTTTTTAAAAAAATTTCAGGGCCATACCCACAGCATGTGGAAGTTCCCAGGTCAGGCATCAAGCCCGTGTCACAGCTGTAGCCCCAGCCACAGCAGTGGCAATACTAGATCCTTAACCAGCTGAGCCATGACGGGAACTCCCTCAGGAAAACTTCCAAAATGAGTGATTCTCTTCCTACCTCACTAGCCTTTCTTTCTCATTCTCCTCCTCTCTGCAATCCTTCTGTTGGAATATTCCAGACTTGGTGTTTTGAACTTTATTTATACTCACTCTCTAGGTGATCTCATTCAGTTCTGTGGTTTTAATACAATCCATGCACTGAAAATTCCCAAATATACCCACCTAGTTCAAACCTGTCCCCATATACGCAACTGCCCACTTGCTATCTCCCCTTGGGTGTCAAACATATTTCAAACTTATGTCCAGGACTGATTTTGTGACCTGCTCCCATCTCAAACCTGCCACTCCCGAAGCCTTCCTCATCTCAGGAAAGGGTAATATTTTTTTTTTTTTTTTTTTTTTTTTTTGTCTTTTTGCTATTTCTTTGGGCCGCTCCCGCAGCATATGGAGGTTCCAAGGCTAGGGGTCGAATTGGAGCTGTAGCCACTGGCCTACACCAGAGCCACAGCAACGCAGGATCCGAGCCGTGTCTGCAACCTACACCACAGCTCACGGCAACCCCGGATCGTTAACCCACTGAGCAAGGGCAGGGACCGAACCCGCAACCTCATGGTTCCTAGTCGGATTCGTTAACCACTGCACCACGACGGGAACTCCCAGGAAAGGGTAATATTTTTAAAGCCGATCAATTGGAGCCGAAATTGTGGATTCATCCATGATTCCTCTCTTTTTCACAACCCACATCCAATCTATTAAGAAGTGTTTTGGCTCTGCTTTCAAATATATTCAGAACATCACCTCTCAGCACCTCCACTGTGACTACCCTACAAGCGTTTAATTGGTCTCCCTGTTTCTTCCTTTAACCTGCAGTCTATTCTCAACACAATGGTCCAAGTAGCTCTAATAGAAACTAAGTCAAATCAAATCACTGTTTTGTTCAAACTCTCCAGGGGATTCACCTCTGAAAGTTAAAAAGTCTGTACAGTGGTGGGGCTATAAAGTCCCACTTGATCTGGCTTCTCTGACCTGTGTCACCTTTTCAGTGAGACCAACCTTGGTTTAACTTGTCACTTCCTCTCTCTTGAACACGTTCTCCCAATCCTGTTTTTCCCAAAACCCTCTCATCAGCTTTTAACTAACATTATAAATTTATTATGTTTACTGTCACTCTCTTCACACTAGAATTCAAGCTCTATGTGGTCAGGGATTTTTATTTACTTATTCTACTGCTGTAGCTTGAGAAAAAAACAAAGCAGTCCCTGACATTCAGAAGCTGGCCTGGCACTCACAGCAAGGCGCTCATGTTCTGTTGAACACGAACAATTTCACAGAAGAGCAATGTCCAACAAGGCCACTCTGTGCTGACGATGATGGAAGGAGACAAAAACACACCACTCCATAATCACATCTGAACACAGACAGAATATACATATCGTCCAAATAACAATAATGACATCTATATTCTGGCCAGGATGGGTGAACCATTGCTTCTTGACCACTGACATGTTGGCTTCCCAGGTAAGAATGACTAAAATGCCCAGTCATAAAATGACCCCTACTGGTTAACAGCACCCAGTAAAGCACTGTTCCTTTAAATCCCTTCTCCAAATGACCCGACCCAAGCCCAAATTTTTCAATACTCTCTTCCTAAGAGGCCCCACTGTTCCTCATGGTGTACATTTTTTCTTGTTGCATCGAGTAATAAACCTAATTTGATCAACTACAAGTGTTTTCCTGGCTTTGGCAATCAAGAATACCTAGAACAGAGCCATGCAGAAAACATTCAATAAATACTGGATGAATGAATGAGTAGAGACTGGAAACTAGAAAATATTTGTAAAGGACTGATCTGATATTAGAAACATTCCTTTATTTAAAAAAATTGAATTTTTAAAAAAATAAACCTTGTTTTGATGAAAATACTGAGTTCAGTATTTTTCTACAAAGTTTCCACAAACATCTATTTTCTACATGTTGTCATACAATCAGTATATGTAACCTAAATAATATCCCATATTCACATGTATTCTTCACATATATAAAATACTTTTTGATTAGTAAAATGCATTTAAATGTGACATAAATTAACACAGTTATGCATTTTTCAGTCAATGGCTCGAATGATGCAATTACTATCACAATGGGGGTGGACTCAAAAAGGCTGAGAACAACTTAAATAGAGCATTAGTTCATTCATTAGTTGACTTCAAAAATATTTGCTGAGTGTTTACTAAGTGACAAATACTGGGGACAGAAAAGGTTCATGCCCTGTCTGCCAAGGAATTCAAGTTCTAGAAGGGGAGGCAGAGTGATGAGCTCCTTGTAAGGAGCTGGGGAAACCCAGAGGAAGGGACCACAGCTCTGGCCTGTAGGAGGGACAAAAGCAAGACATAATGCATGCAACTTTCTCAGAAGTTCAGAATTGTGCTCCATGCAGGACATGGAGGTACTTGGCACATACAGAGCTTTAAGGTCAGCAAAATATTTTACTGAATTAAAAAGGACTCCCTACAAAAGGTGTTATAGTCGTTTTAATTCTCAAGGGAGAAGACTAGTCTGTTGGCACACAACACTACATTTTCAATGGAAACTATCCATTTACGTTAATGAGAAAATTGAAAAAAATAACTCAGATTGACTGGTGTGTAATTTAGTCTTAAATTTCATTCAAACAAAAGAAGCATCAATCTACTTTTGTTCCACTATGGTACTTTGAGGGTACATGAGAGATAATTGTAATTCTCAAGATGCATAATTAGAGGAGACAGAGAAGTCCTCAAAACAAACAACAGGTTTAGCTGACAACACTGTTTTTTGTTAAACCTGTTATAAATGCTATCTTTTCATGAAGAAAAAAAGACCACTAGTATCCTAGCTTTGCTAAAGAAAAGAACTGCTTTTTTGCTTAAAGAATCTGAATCCTGGTCCATTTCTATATCCGGATCATGGCTCACTCTCCAAGTTTCAGGATTGTAGAGAACACCTAAAGTAGATCTGAACTGAAAAAGGCTTGTTACCTATATGTATTCCACAGATATTTGCAATAAAGGTCTCTACATTCAGCACCAGCCTAAGGCCAAAGTAAAAAATAAAGATATGGGAAGTTCCCGTTGTGTCACGGTGGAAACGAATCTAACTAGTATTCGGGTTCGATCCCTGGCCTCGCTCATTGAGTTAAGGATTCAGCATTGCAGTGAGCTGTGGTGTAGGTCGCAGACTTGGCTTGGATCTGGCATGGCTGTAGCTGTGACTGGCAGCTGTAGCTCTGATTCGACCCCTAGCCTGGGAACTTCCATTGGGCCCTAAAAATAAAATAAAAAAAAAGGGGGGGAGGAGATGTATATTTCATCAGTACCCCCAGAGACCTTCCTTTTACCTTTCTAACATGTCTGCATAGCTCCTTCCCTCTTCTCCTCCAGATCTCTGCCCAAACGTCACCTCATTAGACAGAATTTTCCAGATCAGCTTGTCTAAACAGCAGCTCTCCTCCACAGTCACATTCCATCCACTTATTATACATTTTTCCCTCTTCAGAGCACAGATTAGTACACAACATAATATATCTGTATGATTGTTGTCTGTCTCTCCCCCATCACTACTGTACCACAAGCTCCATGGGGTAAGAGTTTGGATCACTGTTACATCCTCAGCACTTAGCCTCACACGCTGTAGGCACTCGAGATGTGTTTGTTAAATGAACATACCAGTTGAGCAACTGAAAAGGCAAACATCAACTCCTAAGGGAACCTAAGGAGAGATCTGACAGCTTAGGGTTTTATAAGGAATAAGGCTTTTTTTTTTTTAAAAGAGCTGTACCTGCGGCATATGGAAGTTCCCAGTCTAGGGGTTAAATTGGAGCTGCAGCTGCCAGCCTATGCCACAGCCACAACCATGAGCGAGGCCAGGGATCGAACCCACATCCTCATGGATACTAGGTTGGGTTCTTAACCCGCTGAGCCACAATGGGAACTCCAGGAATAAGTCTTTTCTTTCTTCATACAAGTTGTGCTTGGTAAACATGGTTTAAAAAGCCAACTTCCCTTTATCATTTTGCTAGAGATTTTGAAAATGTCTTTCAAAACTTGCATTCATCATCCAAGGAAATGAGAAATTATAAACATTTTGATCAATAGTTATCTGAATGTTCAAGAAAAGTAGATTCATCAGAATTTATAAAACTGTTATTAATACTGTTTTGAATGCAAGAAGGCTGATGGCACTTCCTATAGCTGGTAAATGATTAATTCATAAAGTGATCTGCTTAATTGGAATCATGGGGCTGATGACATGGCACTGATGTAAGAAACAGCATTCCAAATGTCAAAGAGGCAAGTTCAAGAGAAAGACTGCAGTTACTTCCTAATGAGAACACATTCTCTTAAAAATACTGCAAAGAAATTAGGAAAAATCACTTCCCCTCATGAGGAATGGCGCATGCCTTGAAATTTAGAAACTCAGTCTCTAATACCTGTGATGATGTAACCAGCAGCTCAGCTTGGCAAAAATCATTGAATTGCTCATACATTAACTACAAAATTTCTGAGTCACTGAGCATTAAAGCTCCTTTATTTAGCTATACTTCCACTGGAAGCAATGCAAAATCCACTTCAGCTGTTAAAAGAAACCTACAAAAATGCTTGCTCATCCCAACACTTACGTATCAAGTTAACCTATAGCATATTCTTTATGTGATAAATATTCAACAGAGGGCAAAAAGTGTAGAATCGCTTAACGAATCTAAGGCCATATCCAGGAATCTTCTTGGCCAGCTGAAACATCAATGTTTTTCTAGAAAATCAACCTGAGAAACTGCAAAAGCATGAGACTTTAATGAAATAATCAACAACATTCTAGGATTATTAGAAAACATTGTAGAGACTGTTAAAAAGAAAAAAATAATAATTTTTTAAAGGATCTCAATTCCAACAGGATGTACCAAGTAACTTTCAAAAAGAAGGTAACAGTAAGACCATTACTAAAGATATAAAAATTTGCTATTGTCAAAAACCAGGCCAATAACTTACAGATGAGCTCTGATATGAAAGTATATATGTTAGGAAATAACACAATACCTCACTAAATAGTTTTGATTGGTAATTAGATCCTGATTTGATTATAAAATTATTTAATACATGTAAGTGAACAAAACTTTGTACAAGGAAAAGAATGCCAAGTGTTTTTGGATAAAATTTAAAATAATGAAAAAAAACAACAAAAAAAAAAACAGGTCAAGAAGATCAACTGTCGAACCAAGAAAAAAACGGTTCCTTTATTTTGGGCGTATCTCTCTAACGTCTACAATCCAACACTTAAAAGGTAATTTATTTATTTTTATTTTTTATTTTTTGCTTTTTAGGACCACACTGGTGGCATATAGAAGTTCCCAGGGTAGGGGTCGAATCAGACCTGTAGCTGCCAGCCTACACCACAGCCACAGCAACACGGGATAGGAGCCGTGTCTGCGACCTACACCACAGCTCATGGCAACGCCAGATCCTTAACCCACTGAGCAAGGCCAGGGATGGAACCTGTGTCCTCATGGATGCTAGTCGGGTTTGTTAACCACTGAAGCACGAAGGGAGCTCAAAAGGTAATTTATCAATAGCAAATATAAACTACATTATGACAAATACCTAGGGAAACAAACCTGTTGTGAAAATCCACAGAAGAACTGGTACAAAAACTGTGGCAAAATGAAACAAAGGTTCTGGGGAAAAAAAAAGAAAAGGGTTAATATTTTCACTTGATCAACTTTCTAATATCACAATGTAATAAACTGCTACTCCAGAGTGCTAAGAAAACCATTCAAACTAAATGATTACATTCATATTAATACCAACTTTTGTCCTACCAAGGCAGAAAAGGATCTCAAATTACTTTATGAGAACCTCTTGCTATTCTTCTAGGGAGGAAATAAGCAAATACAAGATGAACACTTAATGATACTACATTTTAAATGCCAAGTAGAGTTGCAAAATCATCACAAAGTAAACTGACATAAAGTGTATATCAGAAAGTCAATTAATGCTGGGAGTTCCCATTGTGGCACAGTGGTTAACGAATCCAATTAGGAACCATGAGATTGCGGGTTCGATCCCTGGCCTCGCTCAGTGGGTTAACGATCCGGCGTTGCTGTGAGCTGTGGTGTAGGTCACAGACGCGGCTCGGATCCCAGGCTGCTGTGGCTGTGGCGTAGGCCAGTGGCTACGGCTCTGATTAGACCCCTAGCCTGGGAACCTCCATGTGCCACAGGAGCAGCCCTAGAAAAGGCAAAAAGACCAAAAAAAAAAAAAAAAAAAAAGTAAATTAATGCCAACAAACAGGAAAAAAATTTTTTTTTGTCTTCTGTCCTTTTAGGGCCGCACCCTCGGCATATGGAGATTCCCAGGCTAGGGGTCTAATCAGAGCTGTAGCCAATGGCCTACACCAGAGCCACAGCAAGGCCAGATACGAGGTGCATCTGCAACCTACACCACAGCTCGTGGCAATGCCAGATCCTTAACCCACTGAGCAAGGCCAGGGATCGAACCCGCAACCTCATGGTTCCTAGACAGATTCGTTTCTGCTGCACCACGACGGGAACTCCAGGAAATTTTTATAGCATATGCTGACATGAGCAAATATCAACTAACGCTTTACCGTCTGTTACTATCTCATCAAGCAGATTAAAAAACTATAAGCTGACTCTCCTTCTGGAGTTCCCATTGTGGTGCAGCACTCAGTGGGTTAAGGTCCGGTGTTGTCGTGAGCTGTGGTGTAGGTTGCAGATGTGGCTTGGATCCTGGGTTGCTGTGACTGTGGCATAGGCCGGCAGCTGTAGCTCTGATTCAACCCCTGGAAACCTCCATATGCCGCGGGTGAGGCCCTAAAAAAGCAAAACTAAGAAAGACAAAAAACACTACAAGCTGAGAATTCATAAGGCAGTAAAAGCCAGTAGGTGAGAAGATAAATATTGAAATTAATGTCTTCAGGCAAAACTACTAGAAGTAATATTTTCAAATGAGAGCTATCCTTCAATACAGACTGTGACTGTACTTGAGTGCTGCTATCACCTCTTCATGGTGTCTCTGCATTTCTTTTTGGGTAGCAATTTCAATAGCCCATTTTAAAGCCATGTCAAAAAACCAGTCTTCTTCCTTTTGTCACACATTCTTACTCAGCTAATGTACCAGGCTGGGAAACTTAGGGCTGTTTTAAAAAATCCAATGGATCCTGAAAATATGAACATCTGTCATAGCCGAGGATATTTAGATGAATATACTACAGGCTCTGGAAGACATTTCTAAAGAAAACGGCTACTTCTGTTTTGAGTAAGTTCTATGGCATCAAAGCGTTGGAGCCCCCAAGGTCATCACCTGGAACAACATTTGTAAGTATCACTTCTGGTAGAATGCAAAGTACTGTCAGTAGCCTTTCTAGAGTTTTGTTTGTTTGGTTGGGTGTTTTTTTGGTGCCACCCCATGGTATAGGGAGTTCCTGGACCAGGGATCAGATTCCAGCCACAGAGGCGACCTACACCGCAGCTGGAGCAATGCCAGATCCTTGAACCCACTGTGCTGGGCCAGGGAATCAAACCTGCATCCTGGCACTGCAGAGACACTGTAGATTACATTGTGCCACAGCAGGAACTCTAGAGTCATTTTTTATGTATATAAAGTGTTCTGAGGTTGGAGGAGGCAATGCTTTGTGTGGATTATGGGGGTCCTCTGTGGGAAGGAGAGGTCTGACTCTCCCATTAGAATGTAAGTTTGATGAAAAGAGGGACTTTGCCCGTGTTATTCCATTTTGAATTCTCAAGGCCTGAAACAATGCTTGGCACATGGTAACACATTCAAACATATTTGCTGATTGAATAAATAAAGACGTTAGATTTTAAACTAGGTGTTAAAGATGAACAGGATATGTTGATGGAAGGAACCAAGGCAAGGCCACATGCATTTTAATCATGTAGGGTAAGCCAGGAAGTGCCTTAAAAGACGAACTAATTCTTAGTTTTATTTCTTAGACAATGGAGAGTGAAGGTTTTGGAGGACAAGTTGAAAAGCGGCATTTTTCTAAACATTAACTTGGATAAATTATGCAAAAAGGAGTGAACGGAGAAATGGAAAGCAGGAAGACCTGTCGCTGAAGTACTCCAGGTGCAGGCGATAATGACTTGAAGGCGCAATGGCAAGATAAGAGGAAGGAAGGCATCTTAGCTCAGCCAAAGAGGGTCAAAAGTATTAGAAATCATCTCGGGACCAAAAGCAGCACTAAAAATGGAATACTGCTAAATGAGTCACTTAGGATGACAATGGCCAAAGAGATCCTAATGAAGACAGAGGCCATCTACATAAATAACCCCCTAAATTGGAAACAGGGATATGCAGATTACTGACCACTTGTAAGCATTAGCCATTTTAATGGTTTTTTTTTTTTTTTTTTGTCTTTTTGCCTTTTCTAGGGCCACACCCTCGGCATCTAGAGGTTCCTGGGATAGGGATAGAATCGGAGCTGTAGCCGCCAGCCTACGCCAGAGCCACAGCAGCCTGGGATCCGAGCCGCGTCTGTGACCTACACCACAGCTCACAGCAACGCCGGATCCTTAACCCACTGAGCGAGGCCAGGGATCGAACCTGCAACCTCATGGTTCCTAGTCGGATTCGTTAACCACGGCGCCACGATGGGAACGCCTGTTCTGTTTTTCTTAACAGAGTATTCCTTCCATCTGGTGGCAGTTGCTTGAATTGCAGGCCAAAATCTCAAAGAGGCAAAACCAAGCTTCTGCAATAGGATTAGAGTGCTAGGCAGAGCTGTAGGGTCTATCTTCATGGGCTCTACTACCAAGGGAAGGTAAGAGAGAATAACCATCCATCACCACGTGGGGCTGTTAAGTTACTGAGCTCAATGCCCGAGAGACCCTAACTGTATTGTAAATAAATAACATAACCACACTGAAATGTGTAAGAAGAAAAAAAGTAACTTTGGAAGCAGTATTTTGACTACATACTCTAAGGCTAAAGACAAAAAGTGCACACAAATATATTACTCAAGTAAGTTTGTTTCTCACAGGAATATGAGTTAACTATTCTGAAACTACTTTAAGTGTACTTGCGGATTTAGCAAATAAATAAACATAATGAGGATGAGGACTGAGTTTCTCACCACTGAAAAAGGAGCAACTAGTAAGCAAAAGGGCAAGATTAGGGAATTCCCATTGTGGCTCAGTGGTTGACGAACCCGACAAGCGTCCATGAGGTTGAAGGTTCAATCCCTGGCCTCGCTCAGTGGGTTAACGATCCGGCGTTGCCATGAGCTGTGGTGTAGGTCACAGATGCGGCTCAGATCCTGAGTTGCTGTGTCTCTGGTGTAGACTGGTGGCTACAGTTCTGATTTGACCCCTACCCTGGGAACCTCCATATGCCATGGGTGTGGCCCTAAAAGACAACAACAAAAAAAGGCAAGGGTGGGATGAACCTTGCGGTGTTGGCTGTAATTATGCATCAGTATAAAGAGACTTCAAGTATTGAGTTCATACTGAAACCTTTAATTCTGGCCCAACAACTTCAGTTCAGCACAAATGAGCACAACTAGCATCCACATCTTGATTTCTAAATACCATTTGCAAATAAAAAGAACCAGTGATCCTTGGAGAAAAGTCTGAATCCAGGACTGGGGCAGAAAAATACAAGAGGAACCCAGAACATCATGTAGTACCAGAAAATAAAGGGGTGGGTGGGACCAGGGGAAGAGAGGAATGGGAGGTTGCTACTCAAGGGGTATAAAGTCCTAGTTATGAAAGATGAGTAGGTTCTAGAGGTCAGCTGTACAACATTGTGCCTACAGTTAATCATACTGTATCATACACAATCTGTTAGAGCGGTAGAGCTCACATTAAATGTTATCACAAGAAAATACAAATTAAAAAATAATGGGGCCATGGTGAAAGGACACAAGAGGCCAATCTATGACCATCTGAGTAAAAGAATGAATAATGATAGTAATGAATTTCACCTCAGAATAAAACATCTGGTTTAAGCAGCAGAATACTCTTTTTCCAAATGAAATTACACAGAGCAAAACTGAGGAGCCCTGAGACCCTCAAAACACCATCTGAATCAAGTTATGAAAGTTAACATTATCATGAATGAGACAGTGACAACCTGTGCCAATTGATACCGTAACAGGTTACAATATTGCTTCTGTGGTAACCATGCCCAAATGCATAAGTGAATCTAATAATAGTCAAACATTAGACCAACTCAAATCCAGGGGCATTCTACAAACTAACAGCCCTGGCCAAATCACCACGAAGTCAATGCAATCCTGTTTCTATCTGTTCATTTGTGTAATTTCATTTGAAAAGAGGATTCAGCTACCAAACAGTAGTTTAGAATTATTGCTCAGGATAAATAGTGAACCAACTATTCACAGATGATACAACACGGACGCTCAAAACCATGCTAAGTGAAACAGGCCAGACACAAGAGTGCATATGATTATATTTATATGAAGTTCTAAAACAGGCAAACCTATTGTGTACACTGCATACATTATATCCAAATGTATATATTATATACCATATATATGACTATGTATCATATAGTAATGTAAATCAGATTAGTTGTTTGGTACAAGGGTGGAGGAGACTGGGAAGGAGCAAAAGGGAACTTTCCGGGGTGAGAGAAATGGTTTATATTTGATTTGAGTGGTAGTTACATGGATGTATACATTTGTCAAAATCAAACTGTAAACATTTAATGGGTACATTGTATTGTATTTAAACTACACTTTAAGAAAGTCGACTTAAAATTTTTATCTCAAATCTCTTGCATTAAAAGGAATTTCTGGTTTCTGATTCGTTACATAGACTGCCTCTGGTTTGCTGACCAAATTTCAGTACTAAGACAGTAAAAGCAACATGAAAAAGGGGGGGAAAATGTAACTAAGCTGAGCTAATGCTGGGTTAAACGGTCGTAAGTTATATTATAAATATTTTATCACATACCTTATAGAAGAAATACTGCACAAGGTGTGCTATTCTCACATAATATAGATGTCCATGAGCCAAGAGCAGTTTCTTTAAATGTTTAAACTTTGGAACAGAATAATCACTATTCCTGGCTGCCTGCCGACCTTCTTTGCCTTTAATACCTAAAAAAAGAGAAAATCTCTATAGGTATAGGGTATTTTCATAGAATAAGTAACCCCCTGATTTGCTACTTTCACATTTTTAACTTGCTTGCATGTTACAGTTCAACTGAAAAGTTCAGCTTTGTTTTTTTAAAACACAAAGTGCTTTTAACAGTGGCAGTGAGACTTACCAATAAAAAGTAAAATTAAGTTTAATTGGCAATTACCTATTTATAACACAATATAAAACAATTAATAGAATCATTATTTTAATCATAAGGCAAAAATTATCCTGAGGGAAAAATTAAATCTGAAAATTATTTTAATGGTACTTAGTAAGTGCTTAATTAGGCATGGCACCAGACTAGGTGCTATATTAAAGCAACTCAGAGACCAGGGATTTATGGTCTAAAAGCTCAAATCTGAAGGGTTACAGTGAGATGGTTAAGTCTTTATACTGAATGATATTCTGAGTAGTGGTTAGCAAACCCTTAGCCCTGGCCAAAATGTCCATAAGACAGTTGGTTCTCACACCAAAGATCCTTAAAATTTGGTCCTGTCCAAAATGTCAAGATATCTGGTCCATAAGACAGTTGGTCCATGCCAAAAAGATCTCTGAAATCTGGTCCTATTCAAAATGTCCATGAGCATATTTGGTCTATGCCAAATGGTTCTGGACATGACCAAATCTCAAGGACCTTTTGGTGTGGACTAAATGTGTTACAGACATTTTAGACAAAATGTCCTGCAAGGCTGAGCAGCAGCCCAAGTACTCCTAGAGCTAAAGCAGCTTTAGGCCATTTCCACAGTCAGTAGCTGATGAGTCGGACTAGAGTTCCATACAAAATGGGATTACTTCCAAATGGAAAAAAATTTGGGAATCCAAATTGCAGTACGATAACTTCCAAGATACTAATTCCATTATTTCTCCCCCTCCAAAAATAACACTTGCTGGGATGTTAGGATTGCTGCCTCCTAGCAGCCTGACAGGGGGAAAAATGGTGCAGGTTGTAGAAAAGCTATTGTTGCATGCCAACACATAAATTCTACACTGCAGTCCAAAGCATGCATAAATATTGCCACGTGGAAAATCAGCCATCCAATTATCATTTCTTAGTCCCAGACAGAATCTCAAAAGATATAGTACAGCAACATAAGCAGGTGATCTGGCCAGGGGCCAAAAAAAAAAAAAAATCAATAAAATTTCATGCATGCTGTCAAAGTAAAAGCCAAATGATCAACTGCACTGCCAGTCAGCTTGGGAAATTCACTTTACTTGGCTAATATAAAAATATCCTCCAATTCTGTACTGCTACATTCCCACCAGGAGTAGGACTTTGGTATGGACACATGACATGATCAGACGAGGACCTTCATATGATGAACAATGATCATTCCCCAATTCAAGATGAGCAACCAAAACAATCGCTCTAGAATAATAAGACCACTCTACCTAAAAGCAATACTGATACCTTACAGCTGCCATCTCATTAGATGTTGCTTACCTATTCCCACATGGGATTCCAAGATCATACTAACATCATTGGCACCATCACCTATCGACAGTGTTATGGGGCTGCCTTTTAAATTCTTCACCATTCTCACAATCTAAACATTAAATACAAAAGAGGTATAGAAAAGGTCAAAGCAGAATGTGAGACTGTACTACAATGGGGGTACTTGCCTCATTCACACTAGTAAACGAAGGCCTTGCAAACAGAAAGGTAGTTTGGGCATATATGTACAATCGACTTGAATTACCAGAGGCAGAAAAACACAGCTTTGCAAAATGTTAACACCAGTGCCCACTTGCTTGTGGTTTTGTGCATGTAGGAACTATTAAAATCCACACCTTCTACCTATATTAGAGGTCACCATGCTTTCTTCTTCTTCCGCCACTGCTTCATGTTTCCCTTCCTTTCAGATCAGGTACCGAATGTGAGAGAAGTGGAGACTGGAGCAGTGACCTGGGTAACACACGCAGGGCTGCCAGGACTAAAGCGCGCAGTGAGGGAACAGTGTTTTTGGTTACCTGTACATCTCTCCGCCCTGCTGACGCTCCCACATCACCTGGGTGCACCGCCGACCCTTAGTCCCATTTAGCTGCCAACTAAACTTTACTAAATCTCCTAGTGTCCAATAACAATTCGATCTCTCATATAGGTAGCTGCATTTTAATTTTTTAAATTAAAATTTTTTTTTCTTTTTTCTCTCCTTTTTGGCATGGAGAAGTTCCCAGGCCGGGGATCAAACTGGCGCCACGGCAGTAGCAATGCCAGATCCTCAACCCCCGCACCACCAGGGAACTCCCCAGACAGGTGCATTTTAAAAGGGGGCACCTCAAAGGTGATATTTGGAGAAAGATGCCTGAGATATGTGTATAAAGCCTGTCATTATTCCCTAAGTGTCTCCTGTCAATGGCACAGTGCAGCTCCGTGCTGTGTTCATGGTAGTTACTGAATAAAATAAATTTCGTGGCGGAGTTACTCGTGGGAGATGTATTTTGTAAGCTGCTATCCTCCCACCTTATGTTTTAGACATTGACTGCTTTGTGTCAACCCTCAAAACCCCTTGGAATCGAGCTGCTTTTAAAAAGCTTATATAATCCAATAATTAAATAATGCCCTGCAAAAATTGTGTACTCACAATGGCTT
Source organism: Sus scrofa (assembly GCF_054392235.1). Taxonomy (NCBI): domain Eukaryota; kingdom Metazoa; phylum Chordata; class Mammalia; order Artiodactyla; family Suidae; genus Sus; species Sus scrofa. The sequence continues at coordinate 124,644,632 of NC_139401.1, forward strand.
TCACCAGGTAACACAGAGTCCATTTTCACATAAGTGAGTAAAAATAATTTAAACTAGGTGAAACCACACTGCCATCTTTTCTTTAAACAAATTTCAGCCAGATTTTAGTTGTATTAAATAGCACAGCAAAACTCCCCACAATCTAATCCATTTAACACAAAAATGATGTTACTGGGAAATGCCAGCTTTCCCCCAGTCCCTGGCCTTAACTTGGTTCTTTTTAAGTTTACAAGAGTGTCAGAAATAATCTGTGAGTCAAAGACAAAATTAGTGAGCCTAAACTAAATTTGGTTTTTTTTTTTTTTTTTGGTCTTTTTGCCATTTCTTGGGCCGCTCCCGCGGCATATGGAGGTTCCCAGGCTAGGGGTCGAATCAGAGCTGTAGCTACGCCGGAGCCACAGCAACGCGGGATCTGAGCCTCGTCTGCAACCTACGCCACAGCTCACGGCAACGCCAGATCATTAACCCACTTGAACCTGCAACCTCATGGTTCCTAGTCAGATTTGTTAACCACTGCGCCAAGACGGGAACTCCTAAATTTATTTTTGATAGGCTACAATACTGGTTAAACTAATTGCACCTGCTATAGTATACTGTGTGCTGTAATGATTTACACCTCAAGGAAGAAAAGCACAGCCAGAAAAGGTCCAGGGAAGGCAATAAAATTATCAAGGCTGACACCTTCTGCGTGAAAATATAGATTAACAACATAAAAGTTCGTCCCTGTGGAAAGATAAAAGGACATATGGTCATGGACCATAAAATCATCAAGGATTTAGATAGATAAACATGGAGTTTTTTACCAAGCCCCAGGTCACTTGTATTAAGAACTTTTCTTCAATTTAGATAGCTTCACAAGGAAGAAACCAATTTACAGAAAACTATTTATTGATCAACTATAACTACATGCAATATAATGTGCAAAAGCAATGTGCAAATATCTAAAAAAGATATAAGGCTTGGTCACATAACTTAACAAGCATATAATGGGGAATGGATACAATAATATCAGATAATCAGATTAACAACACAAGATAACGTGAGCTATCTGTCCCAGGGAATGTGTAACACCGTTATCTGAGCTGTCCACATAAGAAGGCCTATGATGTCAGCGAAGGGAGAGGACACTACAAGTTAGATTTTACAGAAGGAAGAGTGGTTTGATCTAAACCGTAAAAGGTTGGTAAGATGTGCGTGGATAGGGAAAAAGGGGTTGGAGGAGTGTTCCAGGGCAAGAGAATGGCATGTTCTAAGGCACACAGTCAGTTAAGAACAGTATATGCTCAGACAACAGATCCGGTTTGAGCAGACCAAAGAGTTTTCACACAGGGGACATGGACAGGTACATGTGGGGCCATAGCACTGGGGAACGATATTATGAAAGTAGCAGCAGGGTGCAGGAAAAGTGGAGAGAGAAAACAAGACTTCTGGCAGAGTGAAGGTAGTCTGTGTGTAGCTGAAGGAGCTGTTAAAATCCTGGACCTTGAAGGTAATGGAAAGAAGAAAACAGATGGAAAAGAGAATGTACTAGAAAACAGAATTTGGTGACTGAGACCACAGGGAAGGGTAAAGCATGGGGGCCATGAACAGATTTGAAGGTTTTGAATCTAAAGACCTAGAAGTACAGAGAGCTCTGTAATCGATGTAAAAAAAAAAGGATAGGAATTCCCACTGTGGCACAATGGGTTAAGAATCTGACTGCAGTGGCTCAAGTCCCTGTGGAGGTGCGGGTTCAATCCACGGCCCAATGCAGTGGATTAAATGATCTAGCGCAGCTGCACCTGCAGCTGGGGTTCAATCCCTGGCCCGGGAACTTCCATATGCCACAGGTATGGCCATTAAAAAAGAAAAAAGAAAACAAGAAAAGGAAAATAATGATTGAGCTCTAGAGAAGACTGAGTTGAGGTGATAATGACACACTTAAGAAAATGTGTGCAGTAAGCAACTAGAGAAGTAAAGCAGAACTCCAAAGCCTGGGATTGGAAAAGAGACTTGCAAATCACTTCTACTGACATGACAGTTGAGTAGATGATATCCTGGAAGACGTGACTATAGTGCGAGAAAGACTGAACCACAGGGGGCTCCATATTGTGGGTAGGAGACGCAGCATGGTGTTAAGAAGTCAGATACTGCCCTGGGCAGTGCAGTACTCAGAACCCTGGTGGGCAATCTGAGCAGCAGACAATGAGTATGTGTTGGTTGGGGGCCAGGAGATACTGCCTCTGATTAAAGGGACAGATTTCTATGGATCCTGTTCTGATAGGATCTGCTTCCCCAGCTGGGGCTAACCAAGGCTCTTAACGTTGAAGAAAAAAAGAAGGGTTGCAGTGGAAACCAAACGTGAGAAGAAGGTAGAAAGAGACAATGCCCTAAATTAGGAGGGCTGTGTGTGCGAGCATGCATGACTGAGGCAGGGGGCAGGGTGTTTGGGAAAGAGAAGCCAAGACACGGCACCATCCTCGGGGATCAAAGCAGTACATGTAAAAGAACACAGTGTACACAGAAGTAAAAAGGTGTGTAACTAAGATTCTAAGGTTCCTGAGAGTGAGTACAAGCAAAGTGAAGCAGATTGAAGTGAGCTGGGGGAGCCAGCAAAGGCAGCATATGAGAGGTGGCCCTTGTCCTGGGTTTTGAGTAAAATTTTTGTTACACCAAGAAGAAATCAGAGAGAACTCCAGATGAGGATATGATATGAGGAAAGCTTAGGAACTTGAAATGAGCATGGCACATGGGAGGGAAACAAAGGGTGAACAACCAACAGGAGTGGACACTGAAAGGGTCAACAGGGGTGACCCTGAGTGCCATATTGAGCCATCTGCCCTTCATCCTAAAGGACTATGAAACTACTGAAAACTTGATAGGAGAAGCACTGTCTTAACAAGATGAATTTGGGAGTATAGGGAAAAAGACTGTACGGAGAAGGGTGAAATCAAGGAGACTAGTGAGGAGATTAAATCAAAGAATCTGTGTGTCAAGTCCTAAGGGCTTGCCTGGATTAGGATGGATAAAGATTTAACAAGATGGCACCGAAATGAGAGCTATGACAAAAGGTAGGATCCATGGGATATGGTGACTACACACAGAGTGAGCAAGAAAAACAGAGCAAAGGTAGTCTGGAGATTTAAGAAGCAAAAGAAAAATTTCACTGGTAATAGGAATAAAGAAGAAAGGGGACAAAACAAACTGGCCTGAAGGAGAAAATTATACTATCTGTCTTGAACACTACGATTTTAATGTAAAAGTGGGGACTCCATATAGAGCAGTCTAGCAGGCAGCTAGAAATATGAGACTTAAAAAGGAAAAGTCAGGATGAGATATATGTCATCAATGAAAGTCATTAAAAATGGATGTGCTTATCCAGAGATAGGCTATAAGTGAAAAGCAGAGGGAAGACAGAGCCCCAGAAAAAAACTGATAATTACGAAGAGGATGAAACAAAATAAAAATAAAGTATGTAGGGAAAAAAAAAAAGGACCTTGGACCTTCAGAGAAACCAAGGGAGGCAAGTTTAAAAGAGGACAGAACTGCAGTGGAGAAGCGAAGAGAAGGGAAGGCAGCGTAACAGATTAAGCAAGGAGATCAGTGCTCTCCTCCAGGAGAGAAGAATGTTTGGGGCTGATGTAATTAATAGTGGAGCCAGGAGCAGTGGAATGAAGGCGCCAGGCACTCATTAGAGAAGTTTGGAAGGTGAGGAATTGGACAGCAAGCTTGAGGGCACAACACAGTGAAGCACAGGTTTAATTCAAATTGGTGGGAAGACTCCTGAATTGGACCATACAGAGGGAGAAGCCAGGGAAGATATAGTAAAGTGCTAATGGCTCTTAGAAGAAAATTACACACAACATTGTAACTCAGCCATACTTTAAAAAAAAGAAAATTAAAAGTGAACATTTGCATGTATATGTACAGAAGTACCCAGAATGGATCATTAACTAACACCCAGTTACCTGGGCTTTCTGTAATGGTGCCATCCGACAGCAGAGCACTGCAGTGCACTTCATACAAATTTGTAGGAAAATGCTTTTGTAATTGTTAGAACCAGAGTCTTGACTCGAATTTAATATGAGAGACAGTGTGGAGCCATCGATGATTAATCCATATTCCTGATGTTCTGTCCATGCTCTGAAAAAGAAAAACAATGCATCTGAATGTACAATACCTTACTATTTTGGAACCTGATTTGAAAAACAAAACAAAACAAAACACAAAAAGAAGGGTTATAATCAATCTGGTTCCTTGACCTGCAAATTCTAAAGAAGCATTTGTCTCTAATAATGGCACAACAGAGACATTCTATCATATCTTTAAGACTCAAGCTGCCCATATAGATGGCACTAAGTTCTAAATATAAAAGTAACAGACTTTTAGTAGTCCGTCTTCATATAAGAAATTCAAGCTGAGTTTTGGAAATTATAGTTGAATCAGTCAAACTGTGATATGAGAACAAATCATCAGTCAATCTGAATACTCTTTAACAATGCAGAGAAAAGACAAGGTGGCTTTGGGGTACACAAATCACAGAAGACCTTTTACTAATATTTTTGCCTGAATGACAAAACCTATCAATAGACCTGGCTTCTCAAATATGATGTGCTACCTAAAAGACATGATGTTCATTAAAGAATACCATATAATAATGATATCTGTTCCTTGAATAAGTTATTTTATATTACATTAATGGTTTTCAACATAGCCTTCCCATTAGAGTCATCTGGGCAGTTTTTTTTTTAAAAGCCTATGTATGACATTTATCCAAAGACAAATTAAATCTTAGTATCTTGGGCACAGCTTGGCTATATATAGGCATGTTTTAAAAAACTCTAGGTTAATTCTCATGCATAGCCAGGACTAAGTAGTATGAGTTGCCAGGAAAGACAAACATAATAGGTGCCAAGTATTTAAGAAAAACATATGGTGAAAACTTACAACTGAGAAAATTCTACCAATTAACATTTCATTTTTTTTTGCAATGAAGAAAAAAAAAAACAGTGATTAATCATTTTCTGCTCAGGGAATCTTGGGTGCCATTTGAAAACCACTGTAGTAGAAGTATTAGACATAGGATTTCACTGTTATAGAGTCATTTGTCTAATTTTAAGCTTCTCAAAGTTCAATGTTTAAAGGAATCTTGTTAAAATTCTTACGAATCTTCTTCAAGTACACATTTTGATTCAGGGGGTTTGGGGTTGGACATGGGATTTTGCATTTCTAAAGAGCTTCTGGTGATAATGGAGCTGTTGTTCTATGGACTAAATTTTGAGTAGTGAGAGCTTCACTATATCATTATGCCTCATCATTCTTTCATTCCATATTTCTTTGGTGTATATTGCTAACACCATAAAAATTCTGTATTTATCCACATTTTGCTTCTTAATTTTATGAGCATGTTTTATTCCCTAATTAAAGAGGTATCAGTCATGCATTCTCCTTTGTTCCTATACTCACGGAGCTTCCAATGTGCAGAAAACAGTGGCTCAATAATCAATCAAGCAATATCTGTAGCCATCAACTTTAACTAGGTCATACAGAGGAAAGGAGAGGCTTATTAGCTAATCTTTCCTCGGAGAACAGAAAATCTCCTTGGCGTGACAGAGGCACACATGAGAGAATATACCCAACCAAACAAGATTTTAATGGTTAGCATTTGGTGATTGAGACAATAAATACACACCAGGAAAAAACAGTGGGTTCTCTGTGAGGTGTGCTATCTGAAATGGAACGTGAAAGATGGGACAGAAAGAGGTGAAGAGAGAATGCATGTGTGGTGCACTCAGAAAATAAACTGAAAAGGTCACCCGGGGCCTCTGGCGCAACTGATTCTGTGGGGAATGGAGCTCCACCCACGAAAGGTTTCTGAGCAGGGCTGTGATGCGGGTGGGATTTTACATCTAAGGACTGCTCATCTGGCAGAGGGGCTCTGAGGTGCAGGTTACTAGGAATCTGATGAAGAGCACCAGCGGGGAGAATGGGAACACGGATAAAGCCTGGTGGCTGCCGTGGGAGAGACGAAGGAGCAGAAGCTGGCAAAAGAGCTTCTGTGTCTTGTGTGCCTTGGGGAAAGACTATATCCAACACAACTGCTAAGACAGGAGGAGAAAATGTTCCGAGGTAGTCAGTTTAGCTTTCCATGAACCCTGGCTTTTACCAAACTGTCTGAGAGCTGAGGAATGGTGCTATGGACTGAACCGTGTCCCTCCAGAAGTCCCACAATGAAGCCCCAGCTCCCAAAGTGATGGTATTTGGAAATGGGGCCTTTGGAAGATAATTAGGTTTGTTTATTTACTTACTTGTGTCCATGCCCATGGCATGCAAAAGTTCCTGGGTCGGGGCCACGGGCCACGAGAGAACTCTGATAATTATGTTTACATGAAGTCGTGAGGCTGGAGCCCTTATGATAGGATGATGGGATTAAGAGTCTATAAGAAGGGGAAGAGACACCAGGGCTTCCTCTCTCTCTCTGCCAAATGAGGACACGGCAAGAGCACAGCTTTCTACAAGTCAGGAAGTGGGACCTCACCAGACCTCGGCCATGTTGGCACCCTGATCCCGGATTTCTGGTCTCCAGAAGTGTGAGAAGTAAGTTTCTACTGTTTAAGCCACCTGCTCTACAGTGCTTTGCTACGGTAGACAAGCAGACGAATATAAATGCCTGAGTAAAACACATGTAATCTGGACTGCCTTTATAAGTACCATTTGGCTAAAGAAAGAGACATTTACCACAGGCAATTAATAAAAACCTGTTTACTCTCACTGATGTTCAAGTAACAGAAGAACAACAGCTGTTTTAAAAGTGGCCATCACCTCATGCATGTGGGCAATTCATTTTTAAAGCTTGTTTAAACACCAGAGATGAGGATACAGGTACAGCTAACAGTTAAAAGCATGGGCTCCAAAACTGGATAGACTAGCTCTACACTTTATTGGCTGTGTTATCTTGAATAAGTCAATTCATCTCTCTAAGCTTTAGTTTCCCTATATGTAAAATGAAGAAACAATAAAATTGTGTTACTGGGTTGTTGTGAAGATTAAATGAGAATAATTTTAAAGTGCTTAATGTTGTTCCTGGAACAGGTGTGCTTAAGAAATGTAAAATAACATGATCTAGGGGTCTCTGGATTTAGTGTAAGTACATCCAGTGGCATTCTGGAAGAGGAAACTGATTTGCTTATGGCCAAGGTATATTCCAGTAATTGGTTTAGATAAGGCTAAGTCTTGGCCAATGTCAAGTATAGGAAAATGTATCCCTGGGTATTAAATTATTGTGGATCAGTGGCTTTCCTTGAGAAGCTTAGGTTCTGCGAGTTCTTCCTAAGCAGCTTGTTGAAAGCAGTCGAGTGCCCATGTTATTAAGTATTTGGTCTCCTTTGGGTACTGGGGCACGAAAATCCACACAGAAAATGGCTCCAGGACCTCAATGTGCATGGAAACTGTTTTAGAGACTGATTTTATTACATTCAATTTAAGAGATCATGGAAAGGAATATTTTTTAACACAGACCAAGCCAGAATAGTACTGATAAATACCCGGACCCTAAACATTTAGAAAGTGAACCACTTTTCTAAAGCTTGAGAAGTGCAAGGTTTTCTTTTAAATGAAAGGAGAGTTGGAGAGGGCCAAATAATCTCAAATGGGTCACTAGCCAAGTCCTCAGGGAAGGTTCTAACTTACAGGAAATAAAGCACCTGCAAACAAAGAATAATAAATTACAGAAAATGGAGACTTCTGCATGAACAGCTGTGATTTACATCTGTACCAATGCATAAATATAATGAATCTATGCACTTTCTTACTTTTTAAGGCTTCTAGTACTTTTAGGAAATTCATGCAGCAACTTCTTACGATATTCAATCAACAACTCATGTAATCGATCTTCTTTCCTTTCACTTTCTTCGATGGTTTTGGTGGTCAGTTCCAAGAGCTCGGTGCTGGTTTGGAAAAGGCGGCAGGCATAGCAGGTGGATTTGGCTGTCTCCATCTTGTCCCCAGTAAGCACCCAGACTTTCAGACCTGCTGCGTGCAAAGCTTCAATGGTCTCAGCAGCTTGATCCTGTAGCCTGAGAACACAAAGAAAACCTTGTTATCTTCAAAAATTCCTGACATAGAGATTCTGCAAGAAGGCTTGTGAAAGAATATTTTTATAATTCATAGCAATTCTGGAGTCCAGACGTGTTATCACAGTTGGTTTTCTTATATATCCTCCCACTCTCTCTAAGCACACACTTTCTGGCATTGTGATTAAAGTAACATTTTAAACAATGAGATCTGGAAAGTTCATGACATCTCTTGAGGTAACCAACGACAGAATTAAGAATCATCACTCAGCTAAAATGTTCAGAAACTCAACAAATGTTCTTATTCACTTAACATATTTCATTACATTTTATATCCCATCATACAAATACTTGACATGGCTCAAAACTGAAAGGGGCAAACACATTCTAATGCGATACCAAGGGAAGTTAGCAAATCCCCATCTCTGAGGAGCTTGAAGTATAGGAAAGCCAGCCATTCTGAAAGAGAATTTAAGCATAATTCTGAGAGGCAAGGATAGAAGAACGATATTCTGTGTTCCTTTTGGCCAGAGAACAACAATGAAATTAGAAAAAAATGAATTCTATTAGAATTCCAATACTTTCCAACTCGGCTAAATATAGGTTTACAAATTCTTGTTTGGGTTAAGCGTCACAGTTTACATTCATAACTTCTAGAAGACTCCTAAAACAGAATCTAAGACTTATTTTTTCAAGCGTATCAATTCTGGAGCCCTATAATCATGCCCAGCAGAGCTCAGCCTGTATATTTAGAGCAAATTATTTTAAAGTATGCAAAATCATGCTCTAGTCTGTCAAAATTGTACCGACTCTACCAGGTACCAACTCAAACGATACCCCTAGCACAAAGCTTTCTACACATAGTAAGACTCTTTCATAAATATCTGCATAAATTCATGGCTTAGTAAGTATTCAAAAGACCTCAGAGATGACGAATTCATTCTCCTAAGCCACAAATATTTAACTTGAAAATCATTCCCACAAACAGTTCAAAATCTGGTGTACTCACAAAGCTGAATCAAAGATTTTAAAATTTGAGAATAAGTTATCAATTTGGATAGATACCATCTTAAATGATTGGTCATTAAAATAACAATATCATTTTCTAGTTACTTGTCTTCCACTGCAGTGGCTCCAATTAAATTCATGTTTGTCTCAATATCATCAAAAACCTTTTCCATTTTTTCTTCTCTGTCTTGTAAGGCCATTTTCGCCTCTATGAGTTGTCTGTTAATTTTTTCATAATCATCTGGAGCAATTTCTTTGAAGGCTACACAAAGTGTCCGATACCCATCCTAAAAGTAAAGTAAGAGATCGTGACTTATCCAAATAAATAAAAACAAAACACCCATTAAAGACTCTTGCTTTACCATACAAAAGAGAAACAGACACATTTTTAGTTAAAAAAGAAAGAAAAAAAAGAACACGCTGCATAATATTCAATAGGTTAATATCCAATTAGGTTCAGAATAACAAAATAATGCCTCTTGGGGTAAAAAATTTAAAAAATATTTTTAAAGAGGAGAACATAAAGATTTCAAGAATCTTCAAAAGCTACAAATTCTAAACAGAAACTTGCAATAGGGTGTTTTATATAAAAATAAGGAGGGAGTTCCTGTTGTGGCTCAGTGGGTTATGAACCCGACTAGTATGCATGAGGATGCAGGTTCGATTCCCTGGCCTTGCCCAGTGGGTTAAGGATACAGCATTGCCATGAGCTGTGGTGGTGTAGGTCACAGACGCGGCTCGGATCTGACATTGCTGTGGCTCTGGTGTAGGCCTGGAGGTGCAACTCTGATGCGACCCCTAGCCTGGGAACTTCCATATGCTGCAGGTACAGCCCTAAAAAATCAAGAAAAAATACAAAAAAAGATGACAAAATAAGCTAAAATTCGTTTAAACAGTCCTTGAAAATAGTAATCCATAAACGTAGTCATCTCTAGCATTTCTCTTTCTATTAGGGGGAAAGGTATAGTCTCACCATTGCATTACGTTCCACATGGGCTTTAGTTAACTCAATTTCATGATTTTGCACCCTGGGGAAAACTGCTGAGTCGGCTCCTTTACAAAAGAGAAGAATGTCTCCTAAAATAAAGAACAAGAGTACTTGACTTAGAATTTCAAGACAGGTATTGGGATTTTAAAATTTTTTTGTCTGTTTAGGGCCACACCTGTGGCATATGGAGGTTCCCAGGTTAGGGGTCGAATCGGAGCTACAGCCGCAGGCCTACACCACAGCGATAGCAACTTGGGATCCGAGCCGCGTCTGCAACCTACACCACAGCTCACGGCAACACAGGATTCTTAACCCTCTGAGCAAGGCCAGGGACTGAACCTGCGTCCTCATGGATGCCAGTCAGATGCATTTCCACTGAGTCACGATGGGAACTCTGGTACTAGGATCTTAGTAACACGTAGCTATTAAGGCGGTGTCTCCCACCCAGCTGCTGTGTATCCTGAGCCTGCCTTGGAATGCTCACCTAAATGCAGCGAGACATCTTGACCTTTAATCTGTCAGGACAACATTCACCATGTTTTAGGACCAATACGGACACAACTAATATCGTAGAGTTTACAACATGCACCTCTGTCAAAACATACTTCCTTGCAATGAGTCACAGAGGACTGTGCTTGTGTCAAGGAGCTGCATTTGAATTCTCTTTCAGGATGTTGTCAATCAAGGTCTAAAGTTCACATGTGGCATCTACAGATGTCAAGGACCAAACTCAAGCTCAAACAAGATAAAATCATTTTGAAAGACTATACATGTTAGCTTTTAAAACAGTAGCTTGATGGTTTTTACTGGAAACTTGAGGCTAGCCTTACAGAATGCTAGTACAAGTCCAGCTTTACAGACCAGTCATGTACTTCCAGGAAAGTGGACACAGCTGACCATTAAGAAAGACATTCCATCCTTATAAAAGCAAAATGCTAATTTAAAAAAGTTAAAAAAGGGTAGTTCTGAGGTCAAGGCCCATGGTAGACCACTTCCTCAGACACCTCACCACTGGCAAAAGAATGCATATGTGCATGTGAATGGGTAAGAACAGCAAGTATTCCAAATGTAAGGTGTTTTTTTTTTCATTTTCTCCCACATATCCAGTGTGTTTAAAAGTCATAAAACCAATTCCATACGCACATATAACGAAATATCATGATTTTGCAGCTGCACCACAAAATAAAGTAGGATATATTCACCCAAGGGTCTGTCTATATCTATCTTCTCATTCTCATATTAAGAAATTTTCAATAGACTTAATACTAAAAAGTAAATTACTAGGAAATAAATCAAGGATATTTTGAAAAACCACCCAGAGACTTACAGACACACGCACACGGAGGAATCTGAGAGCCAACAAATGAAGTAGGAATGCTACCTCATGGGTTTTGTTGAATCTGAGCAGAAGGCATCCCAACCACTATATTCCTCCCAAGGACATGGGAGAACCCCGAAATGATGGTACCGGTTGCCCTGCAAAGGGCAAGCTTCTTCACTGTGTGAAACAAAGAGCCCAAAGCGCTGGAGTAAAATCACATGCCCTTTCCCAGCAGTCCGGCCCTTAATCATCTCTAGCTCACCAGCTTCCAGCAGTGGGGTTTTGCCACTGACGATCTGGCAAACTGAGCATGTATCCATATAAATACATAAAGACATACAAAAGCTCTGTATGACTTTAGGTCATCATACACCACTACATGACATGTTTTTCTTTCTGGAAATAGTTGATCAACACACAAATCTACAAACGGGAAATGAGAAAAAGTCAAGTTTTTGAGATGTATACCTGATTGAGTCTTCACAATTACACTCATACGACGGCGGACAGAATCAAAATTTAAGGTGTGAAGAAGTTCATACCTTTAAGATAAAAAAAAATGAAAAGTCAAATAACTCAACCACACAGGGAAAAATAAAACACAAAGGAAACATCTTAAATTTACAGAGCTCTCTTCTTAAGGGTTGCTGGTTGTGTGCACTATGCGTGCTTTCCATTGTGTCTTTGGAATTTCTCTGCACCTAGACCATGCTGTCAGAGGATACCGGCACTGGTTAAGGGGTATCTCTATCTTCTCATTATGTTACCTAAAATACTAAGGAGAGAGTGACTGCATAGGAATGAGGGACAAAGAGCTGTCCCACCAAGCCATATCTGGAGGGCATCTAGAAATACTTTCCCCCTGCCAATTATTTTCATCATCTATTTATTTCCTACTATACCTCAGGCACAGTGATTGATGCTGGAGAACAGACATGAATCTGCCCAAGACCCTTCCCTTAAGGGGCTTATCATGTGTTAAGGAAGGCAAAGCGTAATGAGATGACAATCCCCTAGTCTTCCAAATACAGTAATAAAGGAAGACATCCGAAGGAAGGCTTCCTGGAAGAGGTTGCATCTGAGCTGTGTTTTCCAGGAGTGCTGTGATGAAGAAACGGTATCATGGCATTCTGAGAACAGAGAAGCACCTGTGCAAAAGCACCAACATGAGAGCACATGGCCCATGGGGGCACTTAAAGCAGTTCACGTAAGGCTTGAAATCTAGTTGACAGGGAAGTAGCAGGAGAGGCACGCAGGGACTGGGACCTGAGAACATTTCAGAGTTTTTGGATTTTATTCTAAGGGCAAAAGAAATCCACTGAAAGGTATAAAGGGTAGAATGACATGATCAGATTTATATGTGAATGGCTGAACTATTCATCAGATGATGGGATGAAGAAACATAAGAGTTACTAGAAAAAGTGTGAGGAAATGCTTTCTTGAAAATAAATAACTTGGATACAAGTATTTGACCAAAAAAATTTTATTACAGTGACTATCTTTGATGGAAACGAGCAGGTCACTGGTTTTTAGGATGTGTGTGTATAAGACATTGACATGTAGTATCAGTATTTGTTGCTGACCAGATGGGGGCACTGTTGTGAACCGGCTCTATCTGGACTTTGACAATGACTCTTGGCCTTGGCAATCGGGCCAAAGAGCCTTTCTCTGGCTTTTGACCATGCCTTCCCAGAAGGGCAAATTCCCTAAGCACATTTACAAATGTTATAGGGTTTTGACATGGGTCTCAGGAGATGCTAGGGGTCAGAACGGAAGTCAGAGAAGATAATTACCTTTCAAGTTCAGATGAGGGAATTCAAATTAATCACAGAGCCTAATTAAAATCTGTTACTAGACCAAGGTAGCTTTGTTTGTTGGGGTTTCTGCAGCAAAACTGCTGCATCAGAGTTCTGGCCTGAGGCTCACACCTAAGCATCTAGAACAAGAGAAGGCTTCTGCCACTAAAGCTGACCTGACTGGCCGGGTCTGCAAGCCCAAAATGATTGGCTGGGTTCTGGTCAGCAGGATTCATGCATGTTCACTGATTTTTCTTGCAACATGCGTTGGAGACCTGAAATGGCATCTAAAATTCAAAAAAAAGGTCCAGGCAGACTCTGAGGCTACTGGACCTGTATGTGAACAAAATTGGAATCATTTATACCTCAAATGCTAGTTTCTGCCATTCTACTCTAACTACATTTACATAAAACTCTGAACTGGGAGACCGAGTCCCACAGTTAGAGATGTAAACAGTTTCCTTTGATGTCGTTCCTAAATCCATCCAAGGTTGACTGTGATGTTAAGGAAGTGACAAACATCAAACACACAGTGCTACTTACTCTTCTATTTCTTTTCTTTGGTTTTCTACTCTCATATGGCCATTCCGAATTCCTACAAATGTGAACCCATACCTGTCAACAACAATAAAAAAGACCTTTGTGTATCTCTAAAGAATGATTAATTTTCCCTTGCATTGGGGTTATTTATACTTATCATTTTCTTCTCTTTCATAAAATCTCAATCTATAACTTTCTTTTACTTGCTGAGATGATGGCACAGAGCAAGTCAATGCCCAGGGACAAATTTGTAACCAAGAAAGAGGCAATTTGTAATGTCAATTCTGTGGCTAACACATGGGGTGACCTTTTAGCCACTAAATCATCCTGGGCCTCAAGGATAAAACAGGACTTTCAGTTACCAAATGATATCAAAATTGCTGGGAGCACTTCAGAAATGACGTGTATTACACAAAAAGTGGCCACTGTTACATGATTTCCAAAACTTAATACAAACATCTGGATTTCTGGCTGGAATACGAATATAGTAATGCAAGTTACATCTATGCATTTCTAGTTTCTCTTTGGTATTAATTGGTCAGGTCTGGGAATTTTTTCAAACTTTTGGATAAGGTAGTTTGGCTCCTTATAAAGAATAAGGACACTTACAAGATAAGGTTATTGAAGAAAATAGAGAAAAAAAATAATTCCTATCCTTTTGTGATTTCTCTTTCTCAGGAGAAGTGAAAGAAAGGTTTAACTTCTTTTATTCTTGAAAAATGCTAATGTATTTTTCTGCAACTTATTTCTGGGTTTTATTCTACTTTTTTTTTAGGACTGTACCCATGGCACATGGAAGCTCTCAGGCTAGGCGTATAATTGGAGCTGCAGCTGCCAGCCTATGCCACAGACACGGCAATACCAGAACTGAGGCACATCTGCCATCTACAGCACAGCTCGGTTCCTTAACCTACTGAGGGAGGCCAGGGATCAAACCCGTAACGTCATGGATATACTAGTTGGGTTCGTTACCATTGAGGCACAACAGGAACTCCTATTTCTGGGTTTTAAAAAAGCCTTATTGGAGTTCCTGCTGTAGCACAGTGGGTTAAAGATATGGTGTTGCTGCAGCTGTGGCGTAGGCTGCAAGTGAGGCTTGGATTCAATCCCTGGCCTGGGAACTTATGCTGTGGGTGCACCCATAAAAACAAACAAACAACAACAACCATAAAAACCCCCGGTATTATTGAGGTCTAACTGATAGAGAACTGCAAATTTGTTCACTATGATGAGTTTGGACACATGCATATGTCTGTGATACCATTACCACAGTCAAGGTAAGAGACATATTCTGGTATTTTTTAGTTTCTTTGTGTCCCTTTTTTTTTTTATTGTTTCTGGTAAGAACACAACATGAGATCCACTTTCTTAAATTCTGAAGTGAAAAATACCATATTAACTATAGGCACACCACTGTATCTTTTGAAATTATCCTTCTAACATATGTCCTTACTTTTTAGCTCCCTTGACCAAAGCTATTTCATCTGGTGAAGAGGACATATAGGTTAATTCGGCTGATTCAGTAGCTCCATCAACAGCATCATTTGTTTTAATTTCCACAGTATGACATAAACACAAGGCACGCAGAAAGAGCTCTTCTCGATTCTGTTGAACAGTAACAGAAAAATGACTATATTATTTTCACTTTAATCACTTCATAACTAGTCAATGAACAGAGAAAAGTTATTAATGTGATAGAATGTTATAACCTCCAGCAAACTGCACAGCAGAAATTTACAAATTCTTAATACTCAAATGAGCTATATATCTCTCCTAGTACCTAACCACATGCCTGGTTCTCAGCTAACATATCCTAGGGTTATTCAACAGGCCACGTCACGAGCTCAAGGTCTTCGTTTCTACTACCTTAACATATGCCTATATAAATTGACTTCTCAAGGTAAAATGGTAACACAGAAAATGCCACCTTATCTGCTTTGTCAAAATACGGTAAGGGTCCATCAGTTTGAGAAAGTCCATCAGCCTCCTGAGTTACACCTTTATACTTATGCCCATCTATGCAGCATTCAATGAATTCCATGCTGTTTTCAGTGAGTGTTCCGGTTTTATCTGTAAATACATAATCCACCTGAAAACAAGAACAGAAACATGCATTCTTACTTTCTTCAGTGTGATTAATTTTTAGTTGGTTATAAGGCAGGGATATTTTCATATCCACTGAAATCATCTTTTCTAAAGAACTTGTCAAATGCCAGGTAATCACACAAGTAATAATATCAGGAGTTCCCACTGTGGTGCAGTGGAAACGAATCCAACTAGGAACCATGAGGTTGCCGGTTCGATCCCTGGCCTCGCTCAGTGGGTGAAGGATCCAGCGTTGCCACGAGTTGTGGTGTAGGACGTAGACACGGCTCACATCTGGTGTTGCTGTGGCTGTGGTGTAGGCTGGCGGCTATAGCTCCGATTCGACCCCTAGCCTGGGAACCTCCATATGCTACAGGTGTGGCCCCCAAAAAGACAAAAAACAAACAAACAAACAAGTAATATTATCAAATGAATCAGAAATGAACAAGTATTTTTATTTTTTTATTTTTTTGTCTTTTGTCTTTTTGTTGTTGTTGTTGTTGCTATTTCTTGGGCCGCTCCCGCGGCATATGGAGGTTCCCAGGCTAGGGGTTGAATCGGAGCTGTAGCCACCGGCCTACGCCAGAGGCACAGCAACGCATGATCCGAGCCGCGTCTGCGACCTACACCACAGCTCACGGCAACGCCGGATCGTTAACCCACTGAGCAAGGGCAGGGACCGAACCCGCAACCTCATGGTTCCTAGTCGGATTCGTTAACCACTGCGCCACGACGGGAACTCCAGAAATGAACAAGTATTTTTAAAGATACTGGAACAGTATTACATGTCTAAGGTAGATGACCTCAAAGGTAGAAGACTGACAAGAAGAAAAAATGTGGCTATTTTATCAAACTAAGACCCCTTCATTTAACACTCACCTGTTTTGATATAAAGAAGTTAACGTAAGAAAAGTCAATTTTCTAGGTGAGAAACAATTTGCTAATCACTTATTCCTCGCCCCTGCCCTCCTGACAGACACACACACAAATATATTAGATAGGAACTTAAATTAACTGAGATGTAACAAAAATTTTTCTGGAGAAGTAAAATTTTCTATGAATATACTGGATCAAAGTAAAATGCATTGTGTCATATAATGTACATAAGAGTTACAGAATATCGATGGACATGGGAAGTAGTAATATTAACAGTTAATTATGAGGCACAGTAAGTTAACAATGATCAAAAACATAAATGGAATTTCTTTCTACATACTATGAATATTTTCAGATACTCCTCAAAAAAGTCTCCAAATTAAAAAAAGCAAGTTTATAGTGATAGTTTAATGTATAATTTCATAAATAATGGAAAAAAGTAGGCTATGAAATAAATTTTCCATGTAAAATAAGTCATTTTGAGCATTTCCATTTTATCTCAGTTTTTATCTCTTCTATTTATAACATCAGACTTTCAGAAACCCACAATTTCACCCTCCTTTTTGGCAATTTATGCTTAAATTGTTAAAATTATGGGCTGACAGGAACAAGCATAAGTACAAGATTAAGGTTTTTATTATGTAAGGGAGAAAGAGATGAACTGTAGCAGTAGTTGCTTTCTAATTATTTTTCAAAGCTTTTCACAGTAGCAGTACTGGCACAAATATAGCATTCCAATCTTCTTTTTTTTTTTTTTTCCTGTGAACCAGCCAAGTTTGAATTCTCTCTTTAAATTAATCCAAGTGGTATTATTCCTGTATCATCTAGATTTTTTCCAGTTAAAATGAAATTCTTTGGGCCTTTTTTTCTGATAAAAATTACTAACCTTCACTTTCCCCTGAAGGCTGTCCTGGGTTGTTTCACTTTCTGCACTTGGATAAGCATTAACCCATTTACAGGTGACTGAGGCAATTGTTTTAAAAATATAAAGGGCAATTGGTTGCCTATGTATAACCATTTGTGTAGTATGGATCTGTGTTCTCAGGTATAGACCAACAAACTACAATTATCAAACTGCAGTCTGCATCACACTCATTTGGAGGGTGCCTGCTAAAAGTCAGATTGCTGGGCTCTATCCCCAGAGTTTCTGACTCAGCAGCTCTGGGGTGGAGCTGGATGATGTGCATCTCTAGTAAGTTCCCAGGTAATGCCGATGCTGCTGGTTGTGAGATCACACTCTGAGAACCACTGATCTAATACATGCCGTATACTCAGGAAAAGGGGAGGAGAGGATTGGCTATTATTAAAAAAGTATTCTCATATTTATAGGAGAGAGAGGGCTGATGAGTGAGAGGGTACTGCTTGCCTCTCTCAATAGCCTCTTTCTCTTTAGTGTTAGAGTTGAGCCAGGTTGCTAGAAAGGCTCCTCTCTACCAGGAAGCTCAAAGCCATCACTTCATGTAGACAGAAAGTCTCAAGTGAGACAGCTGGTAGAAAGAAACCTAAGATAGAGGTTGAACACATGAAATCACCTTTACGATAAAAATTGGTCAGTGGTGGAGTTCCCGTCGTGGCGCAGTGGTTAACGAATCCGACGAGGAACCATGAGGTTGCGGGTTCGGTCCCTGCCCTTGCTCAGTGGGTTAACCATCCGGCGTTGCTGTGAGCTGTGGTGTAGGTTGCAGACGCGGCTCGGATCCCGCGTTGCTGTGGCTCTGGCGTAGGCCGGTGGCTACAGCTCCGATTCAACCCCTAGCCTGGGAACCTCCATATGCCGCTGGAGCGGCCCAAAGAAATAGCAACAACAACAACAAAAAAAAAAAAGACAAAAAAAAAAAAAAAAAAAAAATTGGTCAGTGGAGTTCCCGCCATGGTGCAGTAGGTTATGGATCTAATTGCAGCGGCTGGGGTTGCTGCCGAGGTGAGGGTTTGATCCCCAGCCCAGTGCAGTGGGTTAAAAGGATCAGGCGTTGCCGCAGCTGTGGCTTAGATTCAACCCCTGGTCTGGGAACTTCCCTATGCCATGGGTGAGTCCATAAAAAAAAATAATTGGTCGAAAAATTTCAAGTAGTCTAACCTAATGAAGCCTCTGGACTGGAGTCATGGCTCTACCACCTACTAACTTTGTGACCTTGGAAAAATCTCTTCATCTCTCTGAACTTTAAATATTAGACTTAATCAAATCTACTGTACACAGCTATAAAGATTACTGAATATGTTTGTAAACTATAAAGTGTTATATAGGTGTTGATTGCCATTGCTGGGTGTAAGAGTAACCTCAGTACCAAGAACATATCTTAAGATAACACAGAAGATACAATACATAATCACTGGACTGAATTACTGGAATCAGAGTATATACTCAGACACACCATGGGCATAGCTACAAGACTGGGAGGGGACATGAAAGAGGAGGCTATCCCCACAATTTTTTCAGGATGGGTTGAAACCATTTGGTTGTCCAAAGGATAAATGTCTGATCATAAAAGAGCCCATTTTTTCCCAACTGAGTTGAGCAGTCTACTTCTTTTTGTTTTCAAGTCAAACATAAACAGTGTCCTAAACATATCTTCCTATTTTTTATTTAATACCAATGTGGATCACTTTGAAAGAGGTTAAGCAAGTGTTTTTGATGGTAGTGATGGGAACTAATTACACTGACTGATTTTAGGTAAAATAAAAGCCCTACAGATCTTAAATTATGACTCATTAAGGAGAAAACTGGTTATACTTAATTTTGTGTGTACTGGTCCACTGAATGCTAAATGGCCTAAGAAACCACTTCAAGACTTTCTTTGCATTTTCATTCAGGTAGTTTCTACACATATAAATTGATCATGATGGCAAGTTGTTTTTACACCGTATAAATTAAAGTGGTGGTCTATTATCTTAGTGATTTGATGGCAATCACACCCAGAAAAGCAGGTTTTGGTGGGGGAAAAGTGGTGGCTGAAATTAAAACTATAGTTTTTCTTTCTTTTTTTTGGGGGGGGGCTCTTTACCCATGGCATATAAAAGTTCCCAGGCAAGGGATGGAACCTGAGCCACAGATGTAGCAATGCTGGATCCTTAACCCACTTTGCCACAGCGGGAACTCTTGCAATTTCTTCTCACTGATCAAATTTAGCAGATCATTACCCAAAGCTCTACTTTACTTTCTGCAGTGTGAAAAAACAGTCTAGATGATAGGGCCAAGACTATGTTCCCATAGGTAAGTATGGGATCTCCTGAGGTGGAGATCTGGCCTGGATATCCTGGACTGTCTTGGCTAAGAATTAGGTGCCACATGTGGAATGGTGGCTGTTCTATCTACAGTAGCCTGGGGCTAGCCATTTTCATCCTTGGTTAGGTAAATCCATACAGCCAGGCAATTGATCTAGAACAGGCAGACCTGCTCAACTAAATCAGCTATTGGGAAAAAGTTCACCAGAGGTGGCTATAACTCAATTTTTTGTGTGTGAAAAAAAATGGTGCAGGTTAATGCCTTTTACTGGGACTAGAGTAGTTCTACCTAGACAGCTTTGTCCCTGGATGAAAACTTCTGGTTTAAAAAGGCTGAGGTCAGCTGTGGCAGCTGAAGTCACCTACAAAAGAAACTTCTGGGAACACTCTCAAGGGAAAAGCATTCGTTCATCCATTTCTTATTCTGTCCTTTAGTGACTCAGTGTCTCTGTGGGATTCTGGAGTCCTAGAGTCAGATCTTAATAAAATGCTAACTGGAGAGTCCTTCCACCCTTGTGGCCATAGTTGTCCAGAGGAGACTCTGACCCAGGCAAAGCTGTGTAAAGAACAGAAATAGAGAGCAGGAGGTGGGGACTGAAATAAGAAAGAGAATTTTGAAGTATATATAAATCGGCACCATTCAAAATGAGTGTGAAGCCCTGTTCCAGTCACACAGTTCCATTAAATGAAATCTGCATCCCCCAGTCACAGAAATGACATTTCCACAGCCTTGACATTCTAAATATCAAGAGAATTAAATGCAAGCCAAAAAAATCCCCTCAGCTTACAAAGATCATTACATGATAAACAGTAAATTCGGACAAAAGGAAAAACTTTCTCAATACTGGTAATAAAAGCACTTAAGAAATCATCATTTAGGAGTTCCCGTCTTGGCGCAACGGAAACAAATCCGACTAGGAACCATGAGATTGCAGGTTCGATCCCTGGCCTTGCTCAGTGGCTTAAGGCTCTGGCATTGCTGTGAGCTGCGGTGTAGGTCACAGACGCGGCTCAGATCTGGCGTGGCTGTGGTGTAGGCTGGCAGCAACAGCTCCGGTTAGACCCCTAGCCCGGGAACCTCCATATGTCGCAGGTGTGGCCCTAAAAAAATTAAAAAAAAAAAGAAAAGAAAAAAAAAAGGAAAAAAAAAAAAGAAATCATTATTTAAAGAATTACAGCTAGATGGCATTGCACTTGAAAACAAATGCACCTGGGTTAGCAGTTGAGGTCAAAGCCTGAACTACATTGGTATGTGAAGCAAAAAGCATTTAGAGGAGTGCATGCCCTCACAGTTTCCCTTCATTTAAATCCTTGCACTGGAACAAACAACTCTGCTTTCTACGTGTATATTTCATCTGATCAGAAATGTACCAAGAAAATGTCAATAAGACAACTTTGGTCAATTTTGTTTATGGAACAAAATGCATTTATAAAATAGCTTTACTTACACTACCTCATATTCTATCCCTAAATGATTATAAATGGTGATAAAGACTACCTTTTCCAAAGCAATACCACCACCAGGTGAGTTTTAAAATGAATTTCCGTAACATTCAAATTTTAATACAGAAATCGAGGTCCTTCTCAAAAATGTCAGCAAAATAACTGATGCTACAACTCTAACAACTTTGCTTGACTTCATTACATGCCGGCATAAAGGAATTTTTGTTGAATCACATTTCCAAATGTGAAATGGTCACATGTGTTGGTAGTTCAGACTATAAGAAAAGGTATTTTCAATGTCAACTTATTTTAAGTAAAAATAAGTTCTAACCTGACCAAGTTCTTCATTAAGGTCTGATGTGTTAACCAGGGCTCCTTCATTAATTTCTTCATCATAAAAGTCCTTGTCCCATGAAATGAAGAAGGAGCCCAAGAATTTTTGCATTTCTACTGTGACATACATGGACACAGGAATGATAAAGTTGAATAGAACCATAAATGACAGGAAGTCGGTGAACATTTTCAAAACCTAAAACAAAAGAAATAGTTCATGCTAATTAAATGTTAACTTCCATCTAAACATTTTATCTTTTAACTTCAAAGCTTAAAGAACTGCTCTTATCATAAAAAGGAAACTTTCCAATGACATTATATCATTGGTCAAAATGAGTATCACAGTATGTGAAATCAACATTTAAAACACTCTGAATTCTGTCACTATTCTTCAGTATATGCACCTTGACTTAACATTTTTCACTTCCTTAATTTCTTTGCTCCTCCCACCCCCAGATATGAATGTAGGATCAAAGTGTTTATGTAGGTATACATTATGTTCCTTAACATATGAAAAGCCCATAATATAATAAATAACATGCCAGACCTTGGCCAATTGCTTAAAACTCTTAACCAAAGAGTTAAAAAACAAAGATAGATGCTTAGGGTTAGAAACAAAAACAAAAACTCTAACACGTCTTAAACAGTTAATGGCTTAGGGCTACCATACAACCAAGACAAAACCCAAATCGAAAGACAGTATTATCCGAGCAGCATTTCAATAAAAGGTGCTCTGTCACGATGTGCTAGTTAAAATTTTTAACAAAAAATAAATTACCTTTAAAGTTTCCCGCTCTTTCTGAGTCTTTTGATTATACCAAGGTTCATCATTATATGGGGTGCTTTGCCAAACATATTTTAGAGTAGTGCATACTGCAGCTTTGGTCAGTAAGATAAATAAATACACAATCAGGAAGGCATTAATGGATCTGAAAAATAAGATATTATAGATTTAAAAAACATCTAATTACTTAAGATATCAACCAGGTATAATTAAAGCTTCTCCTGTGTGCGATGTGTAACCATAGCACAAACCTGAATGGATGAACCTCAGTTATCATTGCTGAAATGTTACTCTTGAGTTGTAAAACAGAAAAGCCAGCCCTGACCATCTGACCAGTTTGTTGGTCACCAATGCTCCCGAAAGTGCAATGGCTAACTGGTTTATTTTATTTTATTTTTGGCTGACTAGTTTAACACACCTTTAGAAAAGATCCTATAAAATGACAGTGCAGGCGTGCATGCGCGCGTGTGCGTGCGCACCCCCCCCCCCCCATAAACCCTTATAGAAGGAGCAGACTGTTTCCATTTCCCTGAGTCCTAAAAGTTTAGAATAGAGGGTAAAAGAGCAAATGTGAACTCTTGAAGCTTAATGTCGATTCTTCGACTTTGAAAGCAGAGCTACAGAGAGGTGTCACTGATATACTGCCTACCCCGGCCAACAGTAGGGTGAGTGAGGTCCATGCCAGTGGCACCTTGGCTGAAGGCATGTCAGGTACCCCTTCAATATTTGCCAGGAGACTATTATCTGTGTTGTACCTCTTTACATATAGTAACTAGAGGACCCCAAACTATTATCCAGCAGCAGAAGAGAAAAATTTTCATTTCTTTCTTTTTTTTTTTGTCTTTTTTTTTGCCTTTTCTAGGGCCACTCCCGTGGCATATGGAGGTTCCCAGGCTAGGGGTCTAATTAGAGCTGTAGCCACCAGCCTACACCACAGCCACAGCCACACGGGATTCAAGCCGCATCTGTGACCTACACCACAGCTCATGGCAACGCTGGATCCTTAACCCACTGAGCGAGGCTAGGGATCAAACCCGCAACTTCATGGTTCCTAGTCAGATTTGTTAACCACTGCGCCACGATGGGAACTCCAGAAATTTATATTTCAATTAAACTCTGCCCTTGAGTAGCTAAGTGAGCTTAGGTAGATCACTTATCATCTCTACGACGATTTATCTGTAAAGTGGACAGGCTAACAGGAATCACTCGAGTCTCTCAGAGAATTAAACCAGTAAGACATACGAATCTCTGAGCAGTTTCTGGAACATAAAAAGTGCTCAAAACGGTGGCATTATTACAATTGGTATTGTTTTTTCTTGTGGTTGGTTGTTATTTGGAAATACCGAGAAGTAACAATTTCAGTTCAATAACAACTAAAGAAATTGTGGTGCACACTAACTTTTCAACAGCAGAACGTTTCTGAGATTTCCCTTGGTAGTTCAATGCCATTTTGGTTTCCATTCCAGTGTAAACAGCAACTCCTAAGGAATAACACAGTGAAAACTAGGTTACAAATGAGATGGCCAATCAACTACCCACTCAGTTGGATTTACCAATCTTTTCAGTCTATAAAAGCAGAAGTTCTAAACTCTCTTCTATTCACCACCTGATATATCATTTATGGTGTAATTTTCTTTCTCCCCCCCCCATAGTGTAATTTTAGTTCTGCACAGTTTATTTGTCATACTACGAGTTATTTTACTATCTTACAAATTCCCAACACCTAAAAATAGATTAAATGGCAATTAAATGCCATGTTCAATTTTCAACTGCAGAATTTAAAACAGGCTTTAAAACGCATATTTTTAATAAGTATATCTTAAAAAGTGGTCACCATATATCTTCTTGGTATTTTTTAGCGTAGCTCCTTTCAACAAGAGATTTTCAGGTCCCAAAGACCTAAATAAAAAATGAACACAACTTATCCAAACAGCCCAACAAATAATACCATCAACTTTGGGGACATATTCTGCCCTCACACACATCTATCTCCAAAAGGTTCAGAATGTATCTGTCTACTTATATGCTTACTAACACAGGACGAGCTGAAAGAGCCTTCCCTCTGAAGTTACTTGAGGGTACAGCACAGATGGAAGTACACACAGTACCGGAGCAGCCAGCAACACAGAGAGGTAAAGAGATGCACAGAGATAAAAGGATTATGAGTCATAGACAGCAAGACAAGAACAGGACAGAGCAGCAGACAGCAAGAAAGAGAAAGAAGGGATGACAGTAAAAAACTGGGAAAGTACACATTAAGGGATCTTTGGGTACCCAGTGTTTAAGTTCCTTTTGAGTATTGGCTATAAAGACCAAGAGGAAAAGTTGAGAGAATTAACTGGATGATGGAAGAGGGAAGAAAACATCCCTTTTTATCTGAGTTGTTTCATTTAAACGATTAAGCCTTTCATTTTACTTGAGAGCAGCTAATTCTCCCAGTATTTTATCTATGGCCTAGTCCCTAAATTACTCTCCCTTAAAACACCGATTTTTTTTTTTTTTTTTTTTTTTTTTTTTTTTGCCTTTTTGCCATTTCTTGGGCCGCTCCTGCGGCATATGGAGATTCCCAGGCTAGGGGTCTAATCGGAGCTGTAGCTGCCAGCCTACACCAGAACCACAGCAACGCAGGATCCAAGCCGTGTCTTCAACCTACACCGCAGCTCACGGCAACGCCGGATCGTTAACCCACTGAGCAAGGCCAGGGATCGAACCCGAAACCTCATGGTTCCTAGTTGGATTCGTTCACCACTGCGCCACGACGGGAACTCCAAAACATGGTTCTTTAGGTACATTTCTAATATTGTTAGGCACTGCACAGCCAAGGACAATAAACACAGTGCTTAGGACATATTTGAGAATTATCAGCCAAAATGCCTGGAGCTCTACAATATTAGAAAACCTCAGTATCACTTCAAACACCACCACCCCTCCCAGGACACTGTGCTCAGTCACTGCCAGCACAACCCTACCAATGACAAGGTTAGCTACTTAAGTCACTCCAACTCCAGCTTTATTCACCCGTACACCCCTTTCTATAAAGGAAAGTATTTAACTATTTTAATAGGCTTAAAAGAGAAATATTCCTTTCCCCAAAAGGACAGATTAAAGGGAAAACTAACCTGGCAACAGCTTCAAGACTATTACTATAGATATTGATTCGGCCAACAAACCTGCAAAAAGAACATAATAGCACATGTGTCTTCCATATCCTGATAATATCTAGATACCCCAAATATGGGGATGAATCAAAACACAAATAATGCAAAAAGGGATAAGACTGAATGAACTATGAAAGCCTATTATATTTCTTTTTAAAAAGAGTTATGTTGAACCAATATGGTATGTAACATTTTCATCTTATTTAAAAAATACTATGGATTATAAGAATGTAAACTAAGACTCTCAATTGATTTTCAAGATCTATGTGGCACCGTGCATGCACACAACACCCTTCTCATTCATACTTTATATAAAAAACTGGCTTCTATTTTACATTCATGTGAAGAAAGGTTTATGGTGCTAAAATATAACTTTTCAAAACCATTAGTTCAATAGTTCTTTCATGTGAGCATAATTAGAATTTCTGGAGGGTGTATTAAACCACAGATTTCTGGGCCCCATCCTCAAGCTTCGGTTCTGGTAAGAACCTGCATTTCCCACAAGCTCCCAGGTGATGCTGACGCTACTGACCCAGGATCACCCTGTGAGGACCATGGCATTAGTGTGAGGGAACACCTGATTACCATTGTGGAAATTTCCAAACTGTGTTTTGCAGCAGCATATGAAAGTTCCTGGGCCAGTGATAGAACCAATACCTCTGCAGCGACCCAAGCCACTGCAGAGACAATGTGGGATCCTTAACCCACTGTGCCACAGTGGGAACTCCCTTGCAGCTGATCTTAATACTGATTTCAAGTGATGAGATACATGGCTTTGCACATGGTCATCTGCACTTCTGAGAAACAGGGTACAAAGTTCTAAACCACCCTTAACAAGGATGTCATGTGCATTTTACAATTTACATTAGAATTTTTTCACAGAAATTGAACTATTATTACTATATACATAAAATATGAAGGTCTGCTCATTCATTCATCATGTATTAATTGTACCAATGCTATGCTAGGTATTGGGGATACACTAACAAGCAAAAAAAATGTGTTCCTTGTCCCCAAACGGACTAGAAATCAGGCAATTACAACCTAAGTGACCACTAGGGTGGTGGAAGTACAAGATATTCTGAAGTCATACTCACTCTAGTCTAGAGAAATTAGGAATAACCTTCCTTCTCTAAAAAAAATGCCTTCCTATTTAAGGTAACTGAAAAATTTAGGAGTTACCCTAAAAATATGCAAGGATGTACATTATTCTCTAACTCAGGCAAAATCAGTCACTCCCTTTTCTGTGATTCCAAGGGCCTTTTACTCACCTTTATTATCTCACCATACTATAAGCCTATCTTTACTGTCTTATCCCCTTTGCAAACTGAGTTCACTGAAGGCAGGGAACAGCTATTTTCCTTTGTGATCCTAAGTTCCTATTATCAAGGTATATATAGAAGAAAGGAAAGAGGAACAAAGGAATGATAGGAAGGAGGGAGGGTATTATTCTGCTAGTAGGATGAATACTTTGTTTTTCTTCTGCCAGGCATTCTTGTAAGCCACATCCAACCATTTGGTCCCCCCTTATGACCAACAGCGTTCATTAACAAGATGGCTGGCATGGGTAATGGATGCCATCCATAACACTGGTACAGAATATAATTAATTGACCCACTTGGGGATAAAACCTATTATTCTACCCTCATTAACATCATGTTCTAATCAACCAAACTAACTAGTCCTAAAATTAAATAACAAATTTTTGACAGCCCACAATGACTGTGAAAACAGCAAATCCACTCCAGAAAGCCTAAGAATTGCAAAATAGAGGAAATCACACAATCCCAGTGCTCCCTCAAGGTAATTGTTTACTGTAGACAAGAAATAGCCTATATGCAACACTCAGTTCATCATGATCCTCATAAAAAAGGACAGAGGGCCTACAAATAGCATAGCCCTGCATCTCCTCCTCTCTTTAATGCTGGATGATACATAAAGTGGGGTTTTTTTTTTTTTGGTTTTAATTAACTCTGGGCAAATGCATGAGTCTGACAGATCACCCTTACAGGATGACATAGTCTTAATATCTGATGGACGGACATGTCTACAAATAACAATAATAAAAGAAAAACCGCAAGTAAGATGCCTATGCCCACAATGATTTATCTTAGGCTGGTAGCGAACAAAGATGATTTGATTCATTTGCCTGCCAAAAGAAAGAAATAGCTCATAAAAACATAAATGAAAGGAGGCTGGTAAATGGTGGGTGTTTCTTTGCAATACTGGTGGCAAAGAGAAGCAAAGCCATCAGACAGCAGTAAAATGAAACCAGGTAATTCTTACTTGTAGAGGTCAGGCTGAGGCTGTTCACATTCAATGGCTGCTCTGAGGGTATCAATGGATTCGGCTGTACACAGTTCAATGGTGTCACGTACTGCATGATGTGTCTAGGTGGAAGCAGAAGAAAAAAAAAAGTAATCGTACATCCACCTGATTTCAGGAACACTACATATTTTTAGTAAGAGGCTTTGGCAGAAAACCACAAATATTGATGCACATTTTATGGTATTATTCTTAAAATATATTATGAATAATTAGAAAGATAACTCTTGCTATGCTGAGAGGGGATTTCAAAGATAATGAGAAAACTAAAAGCTTTTCTTGATACTGACAGCAGAAAGAATTCCATTTGCAGCATGCACATAATTAACTCCATGAAAAACTTAATGCATTGATTTTTTTTCTCCTATTTACAGAACTCAGACCTATTACTTTGCTCACAATATTATATGGTGATGTCAACATACATGTAAGGATTGAACAAACTCTTTTGGTCATAAGAATGCTAACATTTTGCCAACAGAAAGAATAAAATCACTAATAGTCCCCATTACACGAATAGCATAATTAATGATTTCGAAAATGCTTCAAGTGGCTACAATCCATGTAAGGGGGAGGGAGATGATGTGTCTTGCTTTGGTCAGACAGTTAGAATCGTCTACTAGTGTATGATATGTACTTACCTAATTGACCCAAAACTTACGGAAGGCTCCAACGAACCCATTTATAAGTTATCAAAGAAGGGCTAACACAGACTGAAAGACTGCACCACTTAGGCTGAAGGGAAAGCTGTCGTAAGGTCTTCGGAGAACTGCCTGAGCTGTATTTAAAACTATCTTCTGACGTTGAAAGCCTATGTACTTTCAGCTGATTGACCAGATCAACTTAACTGAGAAAGAGACTACTTGAATGTTTTTTTTCCCTCTAAACAACTTTTTCCCCTATTAGAGAATCTTCAGGTAAATTCTCAACTTTCATCCTGACATTCCCTCAAATATAACTTTGTTTTTGAATAGTTTAAATGGGCCTGGTTCATCAGCATGCTCTTGAAGTACAAAATTAGTTATCTAACAGGCATTCAAGCTCCCTTTGCATATACTGAGTCCTGATACTCAACCGCAGACGAGGAAAGCCTTTAAAGATGATACACAAAGAGGCGAGGACATTATTTCCCGTCCTTAAAGACAGCATATAGAGGATGTATCCTCATGCTCTGTGGAGCTCTGAATGATAGCCAAGAACTGACTGTGCCAGAAAGTACCAGGGAAGTAAGTTATCCTCCAGTTTGAACAAATTTACCCAAACACATTTGTAATTCTTCCTAGTCGCAATAAAGCAAATATTTGCCAAACTACACCCTAAGGTATTTTTAAAAAGTAATCAGACTATTCCAGGTTAGATTTTCTATATGCCAGGAATAAACATATTTAAGAGAAGATATTCATCACTTTAAAAATAAAAATAGGGAGTTCCTGACGTGGCGCAGTGGTGAACAAATCTGACTAGGAACCATGAGGTTGCGGGTTCGATCCCTGCCCTTGCTCAGTGGGTTAACGATCTGGCGTTGCCGTGAGCTGTGGTGTGGGTCGCGGATGCGGCTCAGATCCCGCGTAGCTGTGGCTCTGGCATAGGCTGGCGGCTACAACTCCGATTTGACCCCTAGCCTGGGAATCTCCATATGCCGCGGGAGCGGCTCAAGAAATGGCAAAAAGACAAAAAAATAAAAAAAATAAAAAAATAAAAATAAAAATATATCAAACTATAAGGTTGGAGTACCGTAGGGTGAAATTATTTTTATAGTTACATAGTTTCAGCCTATGACTACTCTCATTTTCAGAAGCCTAAATAAAATACTGAATGGGTTAATGTCAATATTAAATGTACACAGTGCTGTGAAAAATGTGGCGCCAATTATACGGGGTGTGGATTTCCCCACCCAACACCACCCTTTCCCCCTAAAGTTGAGTATTTGCTTAGAAATTCAAAGACAATTCTATGAAAGCTATCTTCCAATATAAAACTTACAGAAATAGGGAAAAATAAGATAAAAGATTAGGGAGCAGTGGGAAGGAGTATTTTACGATTAACTACCCTGAGCTCAAAATGTTCAGGCAAAAGGTTAGTTTAGTCTCCATTACCTTGCAATTGGATTCCCCATCAAGACTTGCTGTAGTCACATAACAGGTCCCATCGATTGTGCAGGATGATAGAAGAATAAGATCACAGGGAAAGGTTTCATCTGCCTGTACTTCTACTACATCACCGACCTAGTACAGAGAGACAAATAAATATAAATATGCTTAATTCCAAACAAAGCATTTAGCATACCTCAAACTAAAGTAAAACAGTAGCAAGAGACCAGACCTCTCCCCTCTCTGGGGGTCAGAACATTTCAGCATCCTATACCATGTGAAAGGGGATGAAAGAATATTACCCAACATTCAGAATCCTCTTTAAGGTCACAAGAAGTTATAATGCTTTCAGGTTACCTCAGTACTGCATTTTAATCTGTAATAAATGATTTCAGCACCCAGGGACTCTTTTCTTTCTGATGTTTTCCTGGCATTGGTGTTTGATAAGAGAATGACCATTATCACTTCATGAATGAATCAAGAAAATCTACACATCTTAACTTCAGCACTTTAACACTGGGCAGCTATATTATCACTTGGCATCATGGATAAATATTTCAAAATGCTTTGCCTTGCATGTGATAACAGCTATTTATTGGGGTGACAGTTCTTTCTTCGGTGCTCAGAAAATCTCACTTATTTAGAGAGACATTTGTTTTAACCACAACATTCGAAAAAAATTTTTTTTCAATTAGGTCATTTTCCAACAGTTTGTCTGCACTCAACAAGTACCCAAAGCTGGAGTTCCCGTCGTGGCTCAGTGGTTAGCGAATCCAACTAGGAACCATGAGGTCGCGGGTTCGATCCCTGGCCTTGCCCAGTGGGTTAACGATCCGGCGTTGCCGTGAGCTGTGGTGTAGGTTGCAGACGCAGCTTGGATCCTGCGTTGCTGTGGCTCTGGCGTAGGCTGGCAGCTACAGCTCTGATTCGACCCCTAGCCTGGGAACCTCCATATGCCATGACAGAGGCCCAAGAAAATGGCAAAAAGACAATAAATAAATGTCATCATGATCAAAACAAAACAAAACAAAAACAAGTACCCAAAGCTCAAGTAGAGGAAAAACATGAGAGATGAAATTGCGAACCATTTCTAGTGTATAATTTAATAATGTAGGAAATAAATCATAATGATTAAAACATAGATCTTTAGAACTTGACTTTATGTCCTAGCTCTATCACTTAACTATATGACCTTGGGTGAAGTGTCTTTGATGATTGCAACTACCTCGTCAAATTGCTTTGAGTATGAAATGAGGATATAGGTAAAGTGTTTTGCAAAGTATCTGGCACATATTCACCATTTGATTAATAGTTGTTGATTATAATTATTACTAATACTCTGCAACAACTTTACTTCCACCTTATGAATAGTCATAAAAATTTTTTTTGAAGGCTGTAAGAAATTATTCAGTCCAGTGCATCCCAAAATTTTTTACGCCAGGGCACATATAGGAAAAGTTAAGTAAAAAAAAAAAGGGGGGTGGGGAGTTCCCATCATGGCGCAGTGGTTAACGAATCCGACTAGGAACCATGAGGTTGCAGGTTCGGTCCCTGCCCTTGCTCAGTGGGTTAACGATCCGGCGTTGCTGTGAGCTGTGGTGTAGGTTGCAGACACGGCTCGGATCCCGCGTTGCTCTGGCTCTGGCATAGGCTGGTGGCTACAGCTCCGACTGGACCCCTAGCCTGGGAACCTCCATATGCCGCGGGAGCGGCCCAAGAAATAGCAATAACAACAACAAAAAAGACAAAAGACAAAAAAAAAAAAAGAAAAGAAAGAAAAGTTAAGTAGCACTTTGGTACAGCACCTCCGGATAAAGGGAGGAAGGAGGCTGCTGCTGATAGAAGACAACCCACTTTAGGAGGGAGTCTGTCTGGCTCACCAACTTGGACACACTGGTTGTGAAACGCTGAATAAATGATATGTCTGCCTTCCATTTGCTACATGATTTGGCAGTTAAAGATCAGGACTTAAAGATTTATTCAGGATCAATTTTATTTTCTTTGCCAATCTTAATCAGTAGCCAAGAGCAACAGCATCAGTAATGGATCTAATTTGTGAGTAATATTTTATTTTCTTGGATCTTTCTTTCCTCACATACATAAACACTCATGTTGCTAACATAAAACCACAATCTATGCTTAGGCACACAGAAGAAAAATAACAAACAAAATACGAATGCATCTTAGAAGAAGGAAACAAAGGACAGAACATGATTTCCAGGCACCGATAAAGAAAACACACAGACAGCATTTCTTCTACATTTACAATTTGCTCGGACGTATAAAGGTCTGCGCCCCTGGGGTGCAAGTTAAGGCTGGTAAGATGGACAGGGACCAGATCACAAAAGGCTTGACGGGTCAGACTCAGGAGTTTAGGCCTCATCCGGAAGAACAACACGACGATGATGGGGAGACAGGACTGCCTTTAAGAAAGGTAACAACACGGTTCCGTTAGGAAATCAACTCCAGAGTTCCGCTTCCACTTAGTATGTACAAAACCACAAGAGAACATCACTATCCCTCGTCATAAATATTAGAAACAGCCACGTAATCAACAGAATCATAATTTTTTCAGTTCATCGGTGAGCTGAGGTTGTAGGGCAAGCAAGTAAACTGAATTTTGAAGGGTGAAAAGTCCCTCTGAGGAGAGACAGAATAAACTGTTTCACAACTGACAGCACCAGAGGAAGAGACTGCTGCCATAAAAATGCCCAAGAAGAAAATAACTAGATTTTTAACCAATTGTAAAAGGCTTTGTGGGGCAAACGTGCCAGTTTGGAATCTCTGCAAGGCTGAGAGAAAAGAGGAGACCATAAGCCCAGTTCTTCTCGCTAGGAATCCATTGGGTGCTCATGAGAAAGCATGAGGACAGGAGGTCTAAAAGCGCCTTCCTCACTGGCACAGGTTGTGGAGGACTGCTGCAGAGGATCCGACACAAAACATGCCAGAACTGTGGACCCCTTCTCTCATACGAGGCAGAAAGCATCTGCGTCTAAGAGAAAGGCAAGAAATCCTCCCTGGCATAGCCTCAGGGAAATGTACCCACCACTAGAGGAGAGGGAGAAGTAGAGCCATCTGCTACTGGGGATGGGAAAGGAAACCCACTCACAGTGAGGACCTAGCACTGAAAAAAGGCAAAGTTCAGCTGCCATGGGAGGCTGGGGGAAGGGATGCTGAGGATTGTTGAGTAAAGTTCCACCCTGAGGCAAAGGTACATACAACCTGCCTAATATTGAGATAGGAGAACCAGGAAACCACTGTTCCCACCAGGAGCCTTGCAAAGAATAACAAGAAAGAGCATCAACCGCTGGGGGAAGAAAAAGGGCATAGAGAAAGGCATGCACCGTGTCGCAGGAATGTAGGACCTGCTGAAAGCAGAGAATGGAATAGGAACACTGAGAAAGACTCTTTGGCACCCCAGTAATTCAGGAATTTAAAAGTCCAGTGGTATACTGCAACTAGCTACAGCAAAACCCAAAGCCAGCCAACTCCTGACTAGACTGACTCATCCCCAACACCAGTGAGCTGACACAAGAGGCCTGCCATTTCAGAACAGATATGGTTTATCTACCTCAGTCTCTAGCATTCTTTTGCATACACTGTTCAAAATTCAATTAAAAAAAATAAGACACACAAAACCAAGACAAAAATGACCTATCAAAAAAAATTTAGATTTTGGATTTAGGAAACAGGTATATAAAAA
Organism: Sus scrofa; assembly: GCF_054392235.1. Classification (NCBI taxonomy): domain Eukaryota; kingdom Metazoa; phylum Chordata; class Mammalia; order Artiodactyla; family Suidae; genus Sus; species Sus scrofa. Next base: position 124,678,355 of record NC_139401.1, read on the forward strand.
TAGCTATGATTAAGATATTAAAGTATTTACTAGAAAAGGAAAACAACATACATGAGTAGATAAGGAATTTGGGCATAAGATGGAAACCACACACACAAAAAAGGCAAATGGAAAAGGCAGAAATGGGGAGGCAGGGGATTAAGATGGCGGAACAGAAGGACTGGAGCTCAACTTCTCTCCTAAAAATAACAAAATTCACAACAAAAGGCTGAGCACCCTTCACCCAAATGGACTGGAAACCTTAAAAAAGATACCCTACCCCAGAAGAAAAAGAGGAGGCCACATCAAGAGGTAGGAGGGGTGATTTTGCGATATAAACAACCCTACACCTCTGGGGTGGGAAGCTCCACAGACTGAAAACTAACTGGTTCACAGAGACTCACCTACAGGAGGGAGAGTTCTGAGCCACACATCAAACTCCCACGTGCGGGGATCTGGCATGGGGAGAAAGAACCCCGGAGCATCTGGCATTGAAGGCCAGTGGGGCTTATGCACAGGAGCTCCACGGGACTGGGGGAAACGGAGACCCCATTCTTAAAAGGTGCACACAGACTTTCACGTGCACTGGGTCCCAGGACAGAGCAAAGTCTTCCATGGGAATCTGCCAAACCTGACTGCAGTTCTTGGAGGACATCCTGGGAAAACAGGGGTGGACGTGTCTTGTTGTGAGGGAAGGACATTGAAAGCAAAGTTCTTGGGAATATTCAGCAGCTTGCCTTTCTCTGGAGGTGGCCCCACCCTTCAGTCAGATGCTGAGAAGCCCCAGGGCAAACAACAATCCAGGTGGGATCACAGCCCCACCCCTCAGGAAACAGGCTACCTAAAGAGACTCAGGCACACAGTTGCCTCTAATCCCATCCAGAGACTAAGCCCCACCCACCAGAGGGATTAGAATCACCTCCACCTACCAGGGGGCAGGCATCAGCCCCTCCCATCAGGAAGCCTACAGCAAGCCCCCCCCATACCGACTTCAGCCACAGAGGGGCAGACATCAGAAGGAAGAGAGGCTACAACTCTATTATCTGTAAAAAGGTCACCACACCAAAAACCTATAAACATGAAAAGACAGAGAACTATAACTCAGATGAGGGAGAAAGGAAAAACCCCAGAAAAACAGCTAAGTGATCAGGAGATTCTCAGCCTCCAGGAAAAAGACTTTAGACTGTTGATGCTGAAGATGATGCAAGACATTGGAAATAAACTGGAGGCAAAGATGGATAACTTACAGGAAACACTGACCAAAGAGATACAAGATATAAAACTTAAACAAGAAGAGATGCAAAAGACAATAACTGAAATTAAAAAATTCACTAGAAGCAGCTAACAGCAGAATACGGGAGGCAGAAGAACAAATAAGCGAGGTGGAGGACAGATGAGTGGAAATTACGGATGCAGAACAGAAAAGAGAAAAAAGATTGAAAACAAATGAAGAGAGTCTCAGAGAACTCTGGGACCATGTAAAACGCACCAACATCCGTATTATACGGGTGCCAGATGGAGAAGAGAGAGAGGAGACAGAAAAAATATTCCAAGAGATAATAGCCAAAAACTTCCCTAACATGGGGAAAGAACCACTCACTCAAATCGAGGAAGCACAACGAGTACCATATAAAATAAACTCAAGGAGGAGCACCCCAAGACACATACTAATCAAAATGACCAAAATTAAAGACAAAGAGAAAATCCTGAAAGCAGCTAGGGAAAAGAAACAAGTAACATACAAGGGAACCCCAATAATGTTATCGGCAGATTTTTCAACAGAAACTCTGCAGGCCAGAAGGGAGTGGCATGATATACTTAACGTGATGAAAGGAAAAAACCTCCAACCAAGATTGCTTTACCCAGCAAGGCTCTCATTCAGATTTGAAGGAGAAATCAAAACCTTCACAGATAAGCAAAAGCTGAGAGAATTCAGCAACACTAAACCAGCCTTACACCAAATACTAAAGGAACTTCTCTAGGCAGAAAAGAACAAGAGAAGAAGGAAAGAAAAAAGGAGTAGTAAAACCAAATCCAAAGTAATTAATAAAATGGCAATAAGAACATATCTATCAATAATTACCTTAAATGTGAATGGGCTAAACGCCCCAACCAAAAGACACAGACTGGCTGAATGGATACAAAAACAAGACCCATATATATGCTGTCTTCAAGAGATCCACTTCACTTCTAGGAACACATAGAAATTGCAAGTGAGAGGATGGAAGAACATATTTCATGCAAACAGGGATCAAAAGAAAGCTGGAGTAGCCATACTCATAACAGACAAAATACACTTTAAAATGAACAATATTTTCAGGGACAAAGAAGGTCATTACATAATGACCAAAGGATCAATCCAAGAAGAAGATATACCAATTTTAAGTATCTACACACCCAACATAGGTTCAGCACAATATGTAAGGCACCTGCTAACAACCTTAAAAGGACAAATCGACAATAACACAATCATAGTGGGGGACTTTAACACCCCACTCACAGCAATGGACAGATCATCCAGACAGAAAATCAATAAGGAAACACAGGCCCTGAATGAAGCATTAAATCAGATGGACTTACTAGACATTTATAGGACATTCCATCCAAAGGAACAGAGTATACATTTTTGTCAAGTGCACCTGAAACATTCTCTAAGACTGAACACATCCTGGGCTACAAATCCAACCTTGGTAACTTTAAGAAAATTGAAATCATATCAAGCATCTTCTGACCACAATGCTATATGACTGGAAATCAACAACAAGAAAAACACGGCAAAAAACACAAACATGTGGAGACTAAACAACATGCTACTAAACAACCAATGCATCACTGAAGAAATCAAAGAGGAAATTAAAAAATACCTAGAAGCAGATGACAACAAAGATATGACATTCCAAAACCTATGGGATGCAGCAAAAGCCATTCTAAGAGGAAAGTTTATAGCAATAAAAGCCCACCTCAGGAAACAAGAAGAAGCTCAAATAAACAACCTAACTTTACATCTAAAGCAGCTCGAGAGAGAAGAACAGACAAGACCTAAAGTTAGTAGAAGGAAAGAAATCATAAAGATCAGAGCAGAAATCAATGAGATAGAAACAAAGAAAACCATAGAAAAGATCAAGGAAACAAAAAGCTGGTTCTTTGAAAAGATCCACAAAATTGATAAACCCCTAGCCAGACTTATCAAGAAAAAAAGAGAGAGGACTCAAATCAATAAAATTAGAAATGAAAAAGAAGTAACAACAGACATCACAGAAATACAAAGGATCATAAGAGACTACTATATGCAACTATATGCCAATAAAACGGAAAACCTAGAAGCAATGGACAAATTCTTAGAAAAGTACAATCTTCCAAGACTAAATCAAGATGAAATAGAAAAGATGAACGGACCCATCACAAGAACTGAAATGGAAACTGTGATTTTAAAACTTCCAACAAACAAAAGTCCAGGACCAGATGGCTTCACAGGCGAATTCTATCAAACATTTAGAGAAGAGCTAGCACCTCTCCTTCTGAAACTATTTCAAAAAATTGCAGAGGAAGGGATACTCCCAAACCCATTCTATGAGGCCACCATCACCCTGATACCAAAACCAGACAAAGATTCCCACAGAAAAAGAAAACGACAGGCCAATTTCACTGATGAACATCGATGCAAAAATCCTCAACAAAATACTAGCAAACCACATCCAACAATACACTAAAAGGATTGTACACCATGATCAAGTGGGATTTATCCCAAGGATGCAAGGGGTCTTCAATATCCATGAATCCATCAGTGGGATACACCATATTAACAAACTGAAGAATAAAAACCATATGATCCTCTCAATAGATGCGGAAAAAGCCTTTGACAAAATCCAAAACCCTTCAGAAAGTGGGCATAATGGGAACCTACCTCAACATCATCAAGGCCACATGACAAACCCACAGCAAACATCATTCTCAATGGGGAAAAGCTGAAAGAATTCCCACTGAGATCAGGAACAAGACAAGGATGTCCGCTCTTGCCATTACTCTTCAACATAGTTCTGGAAGTCCTCGCCACAGCAATCAGAGAAGTAAAAGAAATAAAAGGAATCCAAATTGGAAAGGAAGAAGTAAAACTATCACTATTTGCAGATGACATGATACTATACCTAGAGAATCCTAAAGACTCTACCAGAAAACTGTTAGAGCTCATCCACGAATTTGGCAAAGTCGCAGGATACAAAATCAATACACAGAAATCGATGGCATTTCTATATACTAAGAATGAAAGAGCAGAAAAAGAAATTAGGGAAGCAATCCCGTTTATCATCGCATCCAAAAGAATAAAATACTTAAGAATAAACCTACCTAAAGAGACAAAAGACCTGTACTCTGAAAACTATAAGACCCTGATGAAAGAAATCAAAGATGACACAAATAGATGGAAAGATGTACCATGCGTGTGGATTGGAAGTTATTTAATATTACCAAAATGACTATACTACCTAAGGCAATCTACAGATTCAATGCAATCCCTATCAAATTACCAAGGGCAGTTTTCACAAAACTCGAACAAAATATTTTAAAGTTTGTTTGGAAGCACAAAAGACCCAGAATAGCCAAACACATCCTGAAAAAGAAAAATGGAACTGGAGGAATCAGGCTCCCAGACTTCAGACTATACTACAATGCAACAATCATCAAAACTGTATAGTACTGGCACAAAGACCGAAATATAGATCAGTGGAACAGGATAGAAAGCCCAGAATTAAACCCACGCACCTACAGCCAACTAATCTATAACAAAGGAGGCAAGGATATACAATGGAGAAAGGACAGCTTGTTCAATAAGGGGTGCTGGGAAAACTGGACAGCCTCATGGAAAAGAATGAAATTAGAACACTCCCTAACACCATACACAAAAATAAACTCCAAGTGGATTAAAGACCTAGATATAAGACCAGACACTATAAAACTCTTAGAGGAAAACATAGGCCAAACACTCTCTGACATAAACGACAGCAACATCTTCTCAGATCCACCTTTCAGAGTATTGACAATAAAAACAAAAATAAACAAATGGGACCTAATCAAACTTCAAGTTTCTGCACAGCAAAGGAAACCCTAAACAAAACGAAAGACAACTCACAGAATGGGAGAAAATATATGCAAGGGAATCGACAGACAAGGGATTAATCTCCAAAATTTACAAACACATTCTGCAGCTCCATACCAAAAAAACAAACAACCCCATCAAAACATGGGCAGAAGATCTAAACAGACAGTTCTCCAAAGAAGACATACAGATGGCCAAGAAACACATGAAAGGATGTTCAACATCACTCATGATTAGAGAGATGCAAATCAAAACCACTCTGAGGTACCACCTTCCACCAGCCAGAATGGCCATCATCCAAAAGTCTACAAACAATAAGTGCTGGAGAGGGGGTGGAGAAAAAGGAACCCTAGTACACTGTTGGTGGGATTGTAAATCGGTGCAACCACTGTGGAAAACAGTATGGAGATTCCTCAGAAAACTAAACATAGAACTACCATCTGATCCAGCAATCCCACTCCTGGGCATCTATCCAGAGAAAACCATGACTCGCAAAGACACATGTACTCCAATGTTCATTGGGGCACTATTTACCATAGCCAAGACATGGAAACAACCTAAATGTCCAATGACAGAGGAGTGGCTAAAGAAGATGCGGTACATATACACAATGGAATATTACTCAGCCATTAAAAAGAACGAAATACCAGCATTTTTTGCAACATGGATGGACCTGGAAAGTATCATGCTAAGTGAAGTCAGCCATACAATGAGACACCAACATCCAATGCTTTCACTGACATGTGGAATCTGAAAAAAGGACAGACGGAACTTCTTTGCAGAACAGATGCTGCCTCACAGACATTGAAAAACTTATTGTCTCAGGAGGAGACAGTTTGGGGGGGGGGAGGGGATGTGCTTGGGCTGTGGGATGGAAATCCTGTGGAATTGGATTGTGATGATGATTATACAACTACAGATGTGATAAATTCATTTGAGTAATAAAAAAAAGTTAGAAATGAAAAACATGATATCAGGGAACTCCCTGGTGGCCTAACAGTTGAGGATCCAGCGTTTTCACTGCCATAGCCTCCATGTGTCTTAACTTCCACATTTTGAGGGTACAGCCCCAAAAAAAGAAAAAAAAGGACAAGAAGAAAAACATGATATCAGAGATAAAGATTTCCTCAATGGGCTTATCAGTGGACTGGATACACAATGGAAATAATCAGTAAACCTGGAGAAACTCTTCCAATATTTCTAATACCAAAACCCATATTCTTTCCTTTACAAATAACTGTGGTTTTTTTTTTTTTTTTTTTTTTGTCCTTCTAGGGCCGGCTAGCGGTCAAATCGGAGCTGCAGCTGCCATCCTACGCCACAGCCACAGCAATGTGGGATCAGAGCTGCGTCTGAGACCTACACCACAGCTCATGGCAATGCCGGATCTTTAACTCACTGAATAAGGCCAGGGATCCAACCTACGTCCTCATGGATACCAGTCAGGTTTGTTTCCATTGAGCCACAGTGGGAACTCCAATAACTGTTTTTCCATTGCAATTCCTCAGTTCCTATTTCTCTTCTCTGTGTTTCCTGTGACTCCATCCAAATTTCTATTTCTACCTAAAACATCTCCTCTGAGCTCTGGGTTTGACAATTCCATCTGGCTGTCTAATAGGAATCTCAAAATTAACATGGCCCAAACCGAATTCCTGATTTCCCTTCACTCCTACCCCTGTCCCCAAACCCAGTCTTCTCCATAGTATTTAATAGCACCAGCATTTTGTTTAACAGCACTAGGCAATGCACCTAAGTTGCTCACACCAAAACCAAGGAGGCCATCTTTATCCTTTTAGCCCAACCCAAAAGTCCACCAATGGATGAATAAAGAAAGTGTGGTATATACATGCAATGGATTATTACGTAGCCTTAAAAATGGGGAGATCCTGGAGTTCCTGTCGTGGCGCAGAGGTTAACGAATCTGACTAGGAACCATGAGGTTGCGGGTTCGATCCCTGCCCTTGCTCAGTGGGTTAAGGACCCGGCGTTGCCGTGAGCTGTGGTGTAGGTCGCAGATGCAGCTTGGACCCCTGCATTGCTGGGGCTCTGGTGTAGGCCGGTGGTTACAGCTCTGATTCGACCCCTAGCCTGGGAATCTCCATATGCCGCGAGAGCAGCCCTCAAAAAGGCAAAAAGACGGAAAAAAGAGGGGGGGCGGGAAATCCTGTCATATGATATACAACATAGACGAATTTTGAAGATACTATGCTAAGTGAAATAAGCCAGTCAAAAAGAGCAGATACCTCTCACAGGAAGTATCTGTCTAAAGTAGTCCAAGTAATAGAAACAGAAAGTAGAAAAGTATTCATTCACCAAGGGCTAGAGGCAGGGCAAATTGGTGTTTAGTGGATACAGAATTTTAGTGTTATAAAATGAAAAGGTTCTAGAAAATTGTTGTACTACAATGTTAACATACTTAACACTATTGAACTGTATATTTAAAGATAGCTAAGACAGTAAATTTAGTGTTAACAAGTTTTTTTATTCCATAACCAAATAAAACAAAAATTGAAACTAGGATAAAATATTTATGAAAGATACATCTGATAAAGGACTGTTATCCAAAATACACTAAAACTATTAAAACCTCAACTATATTAAAATGAACAATCTGATTAAAAAATGGGCAAAAGACCTAACAGACACCTCACCAAAGAAGATATTGAACTGGCACGTAACCATAGGAAAATATGTTCAACACCATGTGTCGTTAGGGAATTGCAAATTAAGACAGAAATGAGATACCCCTATCTACTCAAAAGAATGGCCAAAATATAGAATACTAACTACAAATGCTGGCCAGGATGGGGAGCAATAGGAACTCTCACTCACTGCTGATGGGAATGCAAAATGTAACCATGATGGAGAGAGCCTGTAAGTTTCTTAAAAAACTAAACAGGCTCTTACCATATGATGCAGTAATAACATTCCTTGGTGTTTACCAAAATGAAATGAAACCTTATATCCACACGAAAACCTGCACACGGATGTTTTTTAGCAGTTTTATTCATAACAGCCAAAACTCGGAAGCAACCAAGATATCCTTCAGTAAGTGAATGGGTAAATAAACTGCTATATCTAGACAATGGAATATTATTCAGTGCTAAAATGAAATGAGCTATCAAGCCATGAAAACATGGAGGAAACTTAAATGCCTCTTACTAAGTGAAAAAACTACATACTGTGTGATTTTAACTATATAACATTATGAAAAAGGCAAAACTATGGAGACAGTAAAAAGAAGAGTCATTACTGGGGGTTGGAGGGAGGAAGCATCAGGCAGAACACAGAGGATGATTACGGCAGTGCAATGATTCTATGATACTGTAATGGCTGACTTATTTCATTATACATTGGTCTAGACTCGCTAAATGTACAGCACCAAGAGTAAACCCTAACCTAAACTATGGACTTTGGATGAGAGTGATACGTCATTAGAGGTTCAATTGATTATAACAAATATGCCAATCTGGTGGGGGAAATGGAGTGTGAGGAAGGTTGTGCCTGTGTGGGCTAAGGGGGTATGTGTGAACTCCATAATTTCTCCTCAATTGTGCTGTGAACTTAAAACTGCTCTAAAAAGTAAAGTTTATTATATTAAAATAAAATCTACTGGGAACAAAAAAATATTATTTGATGTAGACAAGTGTAAAATCTTATCAACAGGAATCTTATTGGGTAATAATGAATAATGATTAATTTGAATAAAAAATTAAACTGCCCAAGATATTGAAAAATAACAATACTTTGGAGCTATCATACACTGCTGGTGGATATAAAAGGTGGAAACAAGCCACATGTCCATCAATTGATGAATGGATAAACAAAATGTGGTATAGCCATCTGATGCAGTATTATTCAATCATAAAAAAGAATGAGGTACCGATGCATGCCACAACATGAACCTCAAGATCATAACAATAAGTGAGAGAAGTCAGACATAAATAAAGGCCACATAGTGTATGATTCCACTTACATGAAATATCTACAATAAGGAGTTCCAGTTGTGGCTCAGCAGTAATGAACCCAACTAGTATCCATGAGGACTAGGGTTCAATTCCTGGCCTTGCTCAGTGGATTAAGGATCTGGCGTTGCCATGAGTTGTGGTGTAAGTCCTAGACGTAGCTTGGGTCCCACATTGCTGTGGCTCTGGCACGGGCTGACAGCTGCAGATCTGATTCAGCCCCCAGCCAGGGAACTTCCACATGCTGCAGGTATGGACCCCCCAAAAAAAAGAAAAAAAAAAAAGAAAAAAAAGAAATATCTAGACTAGGTAAACCCACAGGGACAAAAGGTGAGTGGTTGCCAGGGCCTGGGTGAAGGAGGAATGCAGCACGACTACTTAACAGCCATGAGGGTTTCCCCTTTTGGGGTGGTGAAATGTTCTGTAACTAGAAAGTGTTGACGGCACAGTACCGTGAATGTACAAAGTGCCACTGAACTGTACCTTTTAAAATGTTTTCTTACTAATTAAAAAAAAATGAACTATAAAACTTAATACCTTGATTTTTTCACTTTCTTTTCTTACTCGTTTTGCATTTTCAATAATGTAAACAGTGCTCTTGTTGACTTCATTGTCTGCTCTGTGTCTCAGCCAGTCCTCATATCCCTAAGGAGGATAAAAATAACGACATAATCAAGCTTACATAATGAAGTAAAGTTGTTAATAAGTTTCTATAATCCCTTCCAAGAGTCACCAGCAGATATTTATACTTAGAGTATTAATTTCAACTCAGAATGCTAAAGAGAAAACACTAAATTTTTGCAGGAAGAACTAATATACGCTTTCTAAATATCCCTTAGGTAAATAGCTTTATTGCATTAAAAGGTTCCCCCCTATTCTATAGATAAGTATTAATAAAAACACAGGCATTACAGCCTTAATATTCTTCAACTGTGAAACACTATGATTTATTTGTCTAATTCTGCTTTTGTTCAAGTTAATCCTTTTTTTTTCTTTTTAGGGCTGCACCTGCAGCATATGGAAGTTCCTGGGCTAGGGGTCAAAGCGGAGCTGCAACTGCAGGCCTACACCACAACCACAGCAACACAGGATCCAAGCTGCATCTGTGACCCACGCTGTAGGTTGCAGCAGCACTGGATCTTTAACCCACTGAGCAAGGCCAGGGACTGAACCCATATCCTCACGGATACTAGTTGGGTTCTTAACCTGCTGAGCCCCAATGGGAACTCCAATTTTCTCTCATTTTTAATTTGAAAAAAAATTTTTTTCTAGGCTTTATTTTCTTACAGCCCAAATCACATCACCATGTTCTTCAATAATAGACTAGTGGAGTGATCCTTTCTTCCCCAGGGACAGAGACTAGAAAAGGCAAGTCGGATTATTTTGGAACAGAATCTATACTAAGTTTTAGAGATCAACAGTTAACTTTCTCCACTGACTTGGTGACAAAAGGAAAATATAAATGGTGTTCATATTTTAGAGCTAAAAGTAATCAGAGTTCATTTTTCTTTGGGTTTTCTTTGGTCTAGAGTAAATCTGACCCAAAAGAAGTAAGGGTAGAGGATATTCATTTGTTTGAGAGTGACATCCTTCTTTTTTTAACATCACTTTGCTGGTTTTTTTCTTTATAATGATTATACCTTTTCAAATACAACTGTTGGAGAAAAATCTCTTCATCACCATTCCCTTTTTTCTCAGGTGCTATATATTCATTCCTAGTCTGTCCTTCTTTGTGGCAATGCTAGGCTATCACTTCATATGGTACTTTCTGTGATGTGAGTGAGGAAAGAAAGGCCCTAACATGAACTAGTACTGAGAATAAAATGAATCAGTAAGAGCTTCTGAAACCCATACAGGCCATTCTTGGAACTAGCAATTCTGTGTTAGGGAAAATAATCCTAACAGCCTAAGGGAAATAACATTCCAATAGTCTTTATTTAGCAACCAAGCACTTGATAAAATATCCTTGCAGTTCCTGGTAGTCAAGATAGAAGACCAGATAACCCCAAGAAGAGAGGTAACCATGTTCCCAATACTGTTAAGCAAACTGTCATTTGGTTCTCTGGGACACTTTTTAAAGTACTCTATGTTTGTAACCTGACAGTACATGATAAACACTGCTAATTTACCCCTTTACCTCCGTTTCTATTTGCAATTTCATTTGGAATTTTTCAAAGGCACTATCATAAATCATGGCAGGTGTCAGCTTTCATAAAAAACAATAAAAAAGTCTCTTCTACCAACCACCCTCTTCAGTAGCACTGGGAAAGACAACAAATTAAAGTAGTTATGCTTGAGTTCTCTATTACAGACCACCACTTAAAAGGTCCACTAGGGGAGCTCTCTTGTGGTTTGGCATTTTAAGGATCTGGTGCTGTTGCTGCAGCGGCTTAGGTCATTGCTGTGGCACAGGTTCGATCCTTGGGCAGTGAACTTCCACATGCCACGCATGTAGCAAAAAAGAAAAAAAGAAAGCCACTAAAATGGTATTTTTTCAGATAGACATAGCATATTGAAAAATATAAAAAGAAAAATATAATAAACCTTAAAAATTCACCTCGATTTTCTTGGCTGAGCTGTACCTTGTACCTACTCTCCTTTAGGGTTATATGCCCCTACACACAAATATTGAGGAAGAAGGGAACAAAGCAATTAAAGATGCACTTTACAATTATTTTAATGATTTTCAATAAGAACCAAATATGAACTAAATTTATCAAGGATACCCATTCTATATAAATGTGAAAAAGAGCCTTTGACAATGAAATTCGAATCAGACAGGACTGAAATGCAAGCATAACTGTAAGTTAGAAATTTACCTGTTTGATGGCTGTAACAGTTATAACAAAGAAAAGTGGAAGTCCACTGGTAACTGGGCTAGTTGGTGTGTCTACTGTGACCTAGGTAAAGCAATTAAATCAAAAGTAAAATAACAAGACATTACCTCATACGAGACATTACATGCTACAAACATTTCAGACAGAAATGCAGAATTTCAGACAGAAATGCAGTCAAAGTATATTCTGGTAGCAGGGTGAATAACTTTCATTAAGATGAAAACAATCCACACAGCAGTTAAAGAAAATAGTTCTAAATTTAGGCTTAGTTTTCATCCTAGCTTGGATTAATCCCTTTACTGAAATATATCCATTCATTTGCCATCTATTTGTTGAGCACCATTCTGTCAGCCTTTGTGCTATTATCGGTCAGGCCCTAGAGATGCTGCTTTATTTTAAACAAGATGGAGAAAAGTCCCTGCCCTCATACAGGTGGCAGCTTACAGTGAGAACCAGACATTAAAACAAGTGAGAAGCTGAGATTTGAAGAGTAAACAGAAGGTCACCAGACGGAAGGGAAGGCTTTCCAGGCACAGTGAAAAGTGTATACAAGGTCTCTATGGTAAGGAGTGTGGCCCTGTAAGGAAATGAAGGAAGCCAGTGGCAAGACAGTCTGGTGTTGAAATGGAGCTGGAGAGGGAGAAGGGGGCCAGACCCAGCAGGGCTCTCTAGGCTAAAGTGCATTCTTTATCTCACAAACAGTGGGAAATAATTGAAGCTTTTAGGCAGGGAGAGGTCACAAGAACAGAACCACATTTTGAAAAGGTCCTCCTCATTGCTTTGTGGAAAATGGAATGGAAGGGAACAAAAGTGGAGGCAGGGAGTCCATTTAGGAGGCTCCTAGAGCAATCGAGGTGGAAAGAATTCGCTTGGACAAGGTTGGTAGCAGCAGATACGGAAAGAAGTTCCAAGAGATATTTGCGAAGCAAAAATGGTAGGACTGGTTAAGGAATTTCTTGCAAGGGGTGATTTAAGATGTCTTCCAAGTATCTGGGTGGATGCTGCTGTCATTTGCTGACAGAGGAAATCCTGAAAGAGAACTGGATTTGAGGGCAGAGGACCATGAGTTCAATTTCCTTTTACATGGCTCCATGCCTTTTTGCATAGGCTGAGATAGCAGTCTGGATTCTTCAGGTAAACTCTCTCTACTCCTTTGAGGCTCAATTCTAAGTCTTCTCAAACTTCTCTTGGGTAGAAAAACCATACAACTTCCACAGTATCTCCTATAGCATTTTGCTCATGCTAGTTTTATGACTTTTGTTACATTCAATGAATATATGACTATCTTTTTGGCTATAGCATAAACTCCTTCTGGATAGAATGACTATATCTTGATCTTTATTGTACTTTGCTAAAATCTTTGTTATCTGGATCACTGCCTGGCACACAGTAGGTGCTTGATGAACTGAACTGAAATGTGCTGCACACCAACTGGAATGACTCTTGTGAGCATAATCTTTTATGCAGTTTGCTATTCTGTTAAGACATCTTACCATCGATCTGGGGGAGCTCCTTTTGAAATGCCCCATCATTCAAGATTGAAATTGGCTCTTCACCACAACACAACCCAGACTGTTTTGTTTTTGTTTTTTTTTTTGTCTTTTTGCCATTTCTTGGGCCACTCCTGCGGCACATGGAGGTTCCCAGGCTAGGGGTTGAATCGGAGCTGCAGCTGCCGGCCTACACCAGAGCCACAGCAACGCAGGATCCGAGCCGCGTCTGCGACCTACACCACAGCTCACGGCAACGCCGGAACCTTGACCCACTGAGCAAGGGCAGGGATCGAACCCTCAACCTCATGGTTCCTAGTCGGATTCGTTAACCACTGTGCCACGACGGGAACTCCCAGACTGGTTTTAAGTTGCAGGGATAAACTGAATTATAGTACCATTTGCTCAAAGCCTCAAAGTGAATAAACAGAAGCATTTAACATCAACAAGGAATTCGAGCAATTTTATTGGGATGTTTCTGCTTCATTTAAAAAAAAGAAATGAGAAAAAAAAGTACCTTCAACGTAGTGAAATTTTCAGGGGGTAATTTTGGTAAAGGAAAGATTTTAATAGCTTATAGACTTAAAGATGGAAGATGCAATTTAATGCAATTTAAAATGTCTAAAATTTAAACACAAAACATTAGCAAGAACACAGAGAAAGAAGCAGATCAATGTACCAGATTTCATCCTTAAAGTAAATAAATGAAAAAGAGCAAAACTAGTGGCCAGAAAGGTAAGTGATAAATTTTCAATTAAACTGAAACTAATGTTTAACAAGTAGAACAATTATTTTGAACTATTTTCAGTTTGGATATATAACATTGTATTTAATAGCACACAATACATGCCCCTCTAGGATGAACAAAAATACACAATTCATGAAAGTTTGAAAAATAGTAACAAAGCCTCAATAAGTTTTCTAGTAAACGAACTACTTTATAAGTATATAAACTCATATATATCTTAAAATATAACATTAGTACTTTAAAAAGTCTTATTATAATAAGCCCTGAAACAACTTTTTAATCACAGGGCATTTTAAGGTTACAAATGGATTGAAAATTTGCTGGAAGTAATTAAGTTTCTAATGGAGCTTTTTACCTGTACAAGGAAAATGATGAGAAAATAAAAATTTGCAATTCTCCTAAACTGTTCAAACAGATTCTTTGGGAGGAAATTCCAAAGTGTATACTGTAAGGAAGGAAGAAAAAAAAAAAGATTATCAGAAAGGAAATTTGAAAAGTCCTAATTAATGATAATGACTCTTGATTGCAAATTATCACAACACTTTGAAAGTATGTTAAAACCCAAACCTCATACATAGGAGTAAGCATATACTTAGAGGTATAGCATATATACCCCCTTTTCAGGAATAAAGTTTTCACTTGGATCATTCCAATTGGGCCATCTAACTCCACAGCTTTGCTTTCCCTGACCTGATCTAAATTAGCTTTCCTATTATGTGCTCTCCTATCATCCTGTACTTACATGATAACACTCATTTCAGTGAATGATTGTATGTGTGTATGTATTTTTTATTATTTTTTAAATTTTTTGTCTTTTGAGGGCCACACGCACGGCATATGGAGGTTCCTAGGCTAGGGGTCTAATCGGAGCTGTAGCTGCCAGGCTACACCAGAGCCACAGCAATGCGGGATCCGAACCGTGTCTGTGACCTACACCACAGCTCGCAGCAACGCCGGATCCTTAACCCACTGAGCGAGGCCAGGGATCAAACCCACAACCTCATGGTTCCTAATCGGATTCGTTTCTGCTAAGCTATGACAGGAACTCTTATGTATTTTTTAAATTAAAATTTCTCTCTCAATAGGCAATGAGTTCTCTAAGGGTAGACTGTTGATCTTTTTATACTTTTCCCTCAATACCTAGCACAGTGCCTGGCAGAGACACTCAATACATTAGTTGGATGAATGAACGAACAATTTAATTCTTTTGTCTCAGCTAACCTCTGCAGTCTTGACCATCATCACAGCTATAATTCCATCCCCACCAATGCCTCCTACCTCCGTGACCACTGAGGCATACACATACATTTGGGTAACAGAGGGCTTTCGTTTTAATCAACAACATACCACCCTCTGCTTTGGTAACCGGTAACAGGTTAAAGTTTCTATGCTAAATTGTACGTGAGCAGGAGGAGAAAACTCTTGAGCCAACTGTCAAATCACATAGACTTTCTCCTGTTCAAGGACAAGGTCATTTTAAAATCACCAGAAGAAGCTGGATTTTCTAGATGTCTTAGCAAAGAAGACTGGGAACTAGAAAGAAAGAACTGTTTCTTAACCTAACGATCTAAATTTATACTTGCACGGTTTCCATATGTGAGAAAATATCCACTAAATTAGGTAAGGTGAGTGAAAAGGCTGAGGTTGCAGAGCACAATACAATAGATGGGGATTTACTACTACGTTCTTTTTTTAAAAGGTATATGGGCCCAAGGTTCAGCGAATACCAAGAACATGAAGATGCATGGAAGCAAACATATTTGGTGAAAGAGCTACATTACAACCAACAGCCAGCCTAGAAAGTTTTTCCCCTAGGGTTCACAGAAGTGCCTTGGGGAAGCCCATTCAAAGTGAAGTGCATAATTATGTGTGGATGTACATCACTTGGGAGAAGAGAGTCCACAGTTTTCAGATTCCAAGGCAGCTTACAACCAAAAATAAAAGGGGTCAAAACCACTGATCCAGTCACTTTGAAGCTGCCGTAGTTCAGATCAGCACATACAGTCTTGAAAACTGAAGGTCAAGTTTCTAAAACTACAAACTAAACTCCACCAGCAGGCTAACAACAGCTGAGCTTCTGTCTTGATGACCTTTTGTTCCTTAGGTAAAGGGCTTTTCATTAAACAAACAAACTGGGGGCTGTCAGAATCCTCTGTGGGGTGTTAACACATGGAAAGGGAACATTTCTGTTGCCATTACTAGGCCCCCACTGTGTGTCTGTCTTAAGTTACTAAATGAACTGCTTCCTTGAGGAGCTCTCTTATTCCCTTTATAGGAAACTACTGCTATATGCCCTCTTCCTTCCTTCATCAGCTCATGAACTACTAAGAGGTCAGGGAGCATATCATAACTATCATAAGTTCGCTTCCTTTAGGCACCTAGAACATTGTTGTATACGTACAAGGCATACAAGAAATTTCGATCGAAATTTGTGTGTTGGCCAATTTCCTCAACTGCTTCAACTACAAAATAAAAAGCAGATTAAGCTTCTCATCTCTTTATTACAATATAAATACAATATAGCATACATTAAATCATTGAAGACTAAGAGAAGTCTAATTCAAACTGAAAATGAAGTAAAGCCATATATATACCATGTTATTCAAATTGACTTTGTTTACCTAAAAAGTGGAGTCTCAGACTTGGTTACTACCAAGCCAAAACAATGCTGACCCTCAGGAAGAAAATGTTTACAGCATTTGTATCATACACAATGATGAAAATGGAGACTTTTTTGGTCATAAGTAAGCTCTTGCTCAGAAGTCAATAAGTGGATCTTGTATACAATCTTAATGTGCAACCATAAACTTAAAAAAAAAAAAAAACCACCTGACATATAGAACATGTTTAAAGACAGTTTCCACAGAAAAATACCAGCTTCCCAAGTGTATGCAATGTATGTTTCATGTACATTAAAGTGAATTAAATAATTAGTACACAAATGTGGCCTCTAATGTGAAAAAAACGTGAGTCACTCCCCGACATATCTACCACTTAATTTAAATTGAAATCAAAATCTTACAACTTTGATAATTAACTTTCCTAATTTAAAGGAGGGAGGCTGAAGTGAATCTAGTTTGAGAGTCTATTCAATTGAAATATTTAAACAAAAGGAGGCTTTAGAACATTACTTGTTTTTACCCAAAGTCCAACAGTTTTCCAATTTAGCCTTAAAAATGCTGATAGGGAAGCAAAAGCTCCAAGTAACTTGTTCTAATATTTCTTTATTTCAGGAGAACAAGGGGAGCAGCTAAAAACAAAGAAGTAACTATTTAAAGTAACAAAGGTAACAACCAATTGTGAACGAGCTAGCAGAAGGGGAGCACTGACTGTTCTAACTACTGGGATTTAGATGTGATGGAACAAAATAACTGCAGTTTAAGATTAGTTGTAAATAAGCACTCAGTTGTAAATAAGCAGAGCTCTAGCTTGAACAACTGTTCACTCTGCTAAATGACGGTATCCACTTTATCATCAATTCTCCTTGATGTAGGTGTTAAATCCAATTTTGAGCATCACAGCAGTCTGCTTTCATTTTCACAACCAATGTCAAGCAACACTTTCTCTCTTTTTTTTAAAGTGTCACTCTTTCTACCATAAATTCAGAACAGCAAAAGGAGTTACCAAAATATTACTGCATTAGGATTTAATAACTTTAGGGAGTTTCTGCCATGGCTCAGTGGAAACAAATCTGACTAGGATCCATGAGGATGCAGGTTCCATCAGTGGCCTCACTCAGTGGGTTAAGGATCCGCTGTTGCCGTGAGCTGTGGTGTAGGTCGCAGTCACGGCTCAGATATGGTGTTGCTGTGGCGTAGGCCAGTGGCTACAGCTCTGATTCAACCCCTACCCTGGGATCCTCCATATGCCATGGCTGAGGCCCTAAAAAAAAAAAAAAATTAAAAAAAAAAGGATTTAATAACTCTAGTTAAAAAGGCACCTGCAGGGAGTTCAATAAGATGCAAAGACATGTCTAATAAATTCTACTGATGGTTCTGACTTTCAAAATGAGGTAAAACGCTAGCGTAATTTCAGCATGGAAATTTTAAGACATTCTTTCACATAGGAGTACTAAGTTTAACCTTGGGCATAGTTTCAAAGAGTTTAGGTGGAGCTCCCTGATTCTCACCCCACTGAAGGGCCTTCAAGATGAGGCTCAGGACCTTTTTATTCTCCCTTTTGCAGCTGCACCTGCGGCATATCCCAGGCTAGGGGTCAAATTGGAGCTGCAGCTGCTGGCCTACACCATAGCCACAGCCAATGAGGGATCTAAGCTGAGTCTGCAAACTACACAATAGCTCACATCAAAGCCAGATCCTTAGCCCTCTGGACCAGGCCAGGGATTGAACCTGAATCCTTATGGATACCAGTTGGATTTATAACCCATTGAGCCACAACAGGAACTCCAAAGCTCAGGATTTCTAAAGGAAAAAAACATGTAGAACAGATTAGAATGATGGCTAAAGGTCCTAAAGATCTAGCAGTATACAATCAATGCTCCTTTTGCTACAGAAGAGGATTCCCAAGTTCTGTACCAGCTACAAAATTCTGGTGATCCCCAAAGGTCCCTGCTGAGTGCATTACAGTAGGCTACAGAGAACTTTTTCTACAGAAAGTATTGTGTTCCCAAAATGAGAAAAGGATGCTAATTTTTTAAGTAAATAAAACGAAGTTTTATCGAAGTGTTTATCTTCAGTGTTCCCTGCATTAATAGGGAACTTATTCCCAGTGATACACTGACATCACTGATGGTATTTGTAAACAAATAAGCAAAAAGCACCTAATTAAGAGATCCTGAATGTTTGAGAAAGGAAATCAACACTTGCTACAAAGTTGGAAGGCAGCTAACATACAAATTGTATGCTTTTTTTTTTTTAATTAGAAGATTCTGGTGCAAATACAATCAGTCAAAAGGCAATGTGAGGAAGAGAAAGTCAAATTATGAAACCCTTTTTCTCCAGACACTATCCAAAGGCCTCTTTTTAAGAGAGATCACTCCACAAATTCAAAACACATGACACTGAGGAAGTTAACAGTACTGCTCGGAACTATAGTAATAATAATAATCACCAAAGAAACGTAACATTAGCTACCATCTACTGAATTTTTATTTCATGCCAAGCACAAGCACAGTGCTTAAATGCTTTCTGTGGATTACTTTACTCTATCCTCATCAGAATTCTGAGTTTTAGTAGTTAATAACCCCATTTTACAGATAAGAAAACTGGGACACAGGAAGGTTAAATGACTTGCTTGACCTTCAAATCTAGGTCTTCTGCCTACAAGAATGAAGCTCTTTATCACTTCATTATGATCTGTTCTCTTAAACTATTCATTATATTAAGATTTCATTCTTTTTGTAAAATTAGTATACAGTCGATTCCTCTTTTTCTGCTCTAGAGCATTTATGAAAACTAGATCAGGTAATAAGCAGTTAACTAGACAAACTGTAAATACAAAATATTTACAGAGAAAGAAGAGATGTGTTTGTCTATCACTGCAGAAACGCTCACTTATTTACTGTGGTTTCTTAAACATATACATATATACTGTATATGCAAATCTGTTCAGAGACAAGTCTTATTTGCTCATGCAATCCTGAGCATTTAAAAAGAATATCCTATTTCATTGTTTTGCCTATTGGTAAAACTAAAACTAGACAAAACATGAAAAATATTCTATTAAATACAAAAAAGGGAGTTTCTGTTGTGGCTTAGCAGGTTAAGAATCCAACTAATATCCATGAAGACACAGGTTTGATCCCTGGCCTCGCTCAGTGGGTTAAAGGATCTGGCGTTGCCGTGAGCTGTGGTGTAGGTCAAAGACGTGGCTCAGATCTGGCATTGCTGTGGCTGTGGTGTAGGCCAGCAGCTGCAGCTTCAATCCTACCCCTAGCCTGAGAACTTCCATATGCTGTGGGTGCAGCCCTAAAAAGATAAAAAAAATAAAAAGAGTTGAGAATTAACTAAGTCTTATATGTTCTTTGAAATGTAAAAATGCAAGGTATATTGCAACAAATCTATTATCACTAGTAGATGAAAAGTCTATTATCACTAGTTCAATGAAAAATCACTTTATTAGCAGTCACTTTACCATCTTCTACATAAAACACTATGGGAAACAGTAATTCCCTAGAAAGTATTTTATATTTCACTTGATGCCAAAGAAGAGAGAAAACTGAAGGAGGCCAAAAAGCAAGATGTGAAAACAGCTCTTTATTCAGAGCCTCTAGACCTTATAAAGCAGTTTTGCTCCTGGCTTTATCACTAACTCAGCTTCGGGACCATGTCACTGAGTTATTCGGGGTTTACTTTCTCCACTTGGAAAGTCAGCAAATTGAGGAGTTCCCATCTTGGCTCAGTGGTTAACGAATCCGACTAGGAGCCATGAGGTCGCGGGTTCAATCCCTGGCCTTGCTCAGTGGGTTAAGGATCCGGCGTTGCCGTGAACTGTGGTGTATAGGTCACAGAAGAGGCTCGGATCCCACATTGCTGTGGCTCTGGCGTAGGCGAGTGGCTACAGCTCTGATTAGACCCTAGCCTGGGAACCTCCATATGCTTGCAGGAGCGGCCCTAGAAAACAGAAAGACAAAAAGACCAAAAAAAAAAAAAAAAAAAAAAAAAGGGAAAGCCAGCAAGTTGAACAAGAGGACTTCTTAGGATGTTTCAGTTCTATAATGCCTATGAGTCTGAGTCAAAAGACTACCATGGGTTGTTTTCTTGAATACTACAGGGTGAGTCACAATTTTCAGTGAAAGGACTAATTTGGGCAACGGTATGGAAAACTTCTAGCCGAGGATAAATTTTCTGCCACAAGGTTAAAGATAAACAGGAAGCAGACATTTTATCCAAATATACACAGTGTTCTATAGGCAAAAAGAACTCCTCACTAGGCAATATAGTTTTCACACATTCTGTCCGTATTTTACTTACGCTTCCAGCTAAGCATAATCTGTACTGCGTCACTACCCAAAAGAGAAATCCCATGTACGTTTAAAAACCAAAATGTTAAATATTAACAAAGAGAAAGGGGGCAGGTCTGATTGAAGTCATATGTGCTATTTTCTTTCCACCTCTATTCCACCTCTATGGTTCCAGATGATTCTAATTATGAGATGTAAGAAAGTTAGCTGGCTGGGTCTAGCTTATGGTCTTCTGTTCTATGAACTTGGGAAGAACAAACCTGTGACATGCTGTTAACTGTTGGTATTTTTAGCTGGGCCATAAACTGGCTAATACATTACAAAACTATTTTTTGACCTATTAAAGTCTTTTGACCTAATAAAGTGTTTTATTATACACACACACAAACACGCCCAAAGTGCTAAGTTTGTAAAGGAAAGGTATGACTTTGTGTTTTGGGTCCTCAGTGTTTGCCAACATGCCGTGAACCAACTGTAACCAACTTTAGATCTGCCCTGCCAGGCTGCAGAGGAAGCGAGGAAAATTATCAAGATCTGTGCCACACTCTACGAGATAGCAGTGGCTCAGTCTTCCAGCACCTAGCACCTAACCTGTTCAGCCAAAAGTAAAGATTAGGAAACTAATACTTGTCGAATGATGACTACTGGATACCAGGAACTACAAAGAACACTTTCACATAAGGGCCACCAGCTCCATTTCACTGACGGGGACATTCAGGCTGAGAGATTAATTTGGTCAAAGTCACACAGCTGGTCACACAGGCCAGGATTTAAACACAGGTCCTCAGACTTTCAGGCCACTCTTTAGTACTACACAATAAATGCTGTAAGATGATTAACACAGCTACCGAGATGGAACCCTTAACTATTCAAGCAGTGTACAGAACAGAATGTAAAGAGGAGTGTACTTGAGAAGCCCTGCAGTGGAATAGAAAGAGATACAAACATTATTCTAAGATAACAGCCTCAGAAAGAATGTAAATTATTTACAACCCAGGCCACCCACTTAGGGGCAATTCCAGAAGCTTTGGGCAAGTAAATAATTCCTACTTTTAGCACACTTTAAGGCTTCAAGTGATATGTACAATCAACAGGCACTGTGGATCACAATGGAAGGCAAGTAAATGATCTTTCAGCTATAACACGACAAGGTGATGCTTTTTTAAAAAAACCTGCCTTTTGGAATAATTACCACCATTAGTCTACAATTGGTATAAGTGCACACCCAGGCACACATATATAAATGCATCAGCTTCCACAGAAGCGTAAATAAAAGTAAGTGCATTATCTGGCTCACTATATGAATATCTATTGAGTTAAAAAACAACTTACCTTAGATGAGACTATTCTATTATCACAAAATTTTTGTGCAATGTATGCTTCTGTTTCTGAAACTGGATGATTGCCAACAAATACTGTGCGTGTACCAACTCGTTTCTCTTCTCCAGCACACTGACCAAGAGAAAGAGGAAAAAAGTCAGTTTTTCATTACATTTCTCCATGCTTCTACTGAGCTCAGAATTCTTGTCTAAGCATGTTTGGCTGTTGTCTACAGAGAGAAAAAGTAGTAGGGAGAGGAGAAAACCTTGTTCAGAAATTCAAACTCCACTAAGCTCTTAGTTGCTGACGTAGTGAAGATTATTAGTAAGTTTTGCTTGAGCCAACTGTTCCGAAGCCAACACTGCAACTCTAAAATGTTTAAAATGAAATAAGTGTCCTAGAGAAACAATATTTTTACTGTTAGTCATTTTCCTTTCATCCCCAGAATCTCAACCATCACCATCACAGCAACAGGCTAATTTAGGAAAGGTCAGATTGGGAATATATAATTTATTATACAACTATTGAGGACAGCCTTGTTGATTTCCTTACCAGAGAGCAGAAAGCAGAAAACAAATTTCTTCTGAATACAACTGTTTAATATACACAGGAATAGAATGGCTGCCTCTATTAATGATTCTACTGTGATCAACTATTTCTACACAGAAAAGTTGGACCCTTTATGTTTTTTAAAAGTAGACTTGCTGAATCTAGAAGTTGTAAGGTTGAGCTCCATTTTTACTTCACCTTTTTATTTCACTTCTTTCTTACCTTAAATCAGGATTATATGCTTTTTTATACAAATTTGGGATAGTCTTCCCCCCCCCCCCCCAGTTTTTAGGGCCACATCTGTGGCACTTGGAGGTTCCCAGGCCAGGGGTCCAATCAGAACTGCAACTGCTGGCCTTATGCCACAGCCACATCAACTCCGGATCTGAGCCATATCTGCGACCTATACCGCAGCTCACCGCAAGGCTGGATCCTTAACCCACTGAGCGAGGCCACTGATCGAACCAGCATCCTCATGGATCCTAGTTGGCTTGGTTACCAATGAGCCACAAGAGGAGCTCCCCAACCTAAAATGCCCCCCCTTTTTTTTTTTTTTTTTTTTTTTTGTCTTTTTGCCATTTCTTGGGCTGCTCCCACAGCATATAGAGGTTCCCAGGCTAGGGGTCTAATTGGAGCTGTAGCTGCCAGCCTATGCCAGAGCCACAGCAACGTGGGATCCGAGCTACGTCTGCGACCTACACGACAGCTCACGGCAACGCCGGATCGTTAACCCACTGAGCAAGGGCAGGGATGGAACCTGCACCCTCATGGTTCCTAGTCGGATTCGTTCACCACTGCGCCACGACAGGAACTCCCCTAAAATGTTTTAAAGTCTGTAGCCACAAAGATTTCCCTTCCTTTCAATCATCTATTTAAAGGTGAAAGATGTAAATCTTGACCCCCGCCCCATAACCATTTTAGGCAAGCCTTCTTAGAGGTAGCAAAGTTTTCCAAATGCCTATATCTGGATGTATTCCAGTCTGAATTTCTGAACCTCAAACACAGATGTAGGGAAAATAACTTTTCAAATTAAAAAAAAAAATTACCCTAAGATACAGATAGGATCTCCTGCATCACCATTTTCATTGTAACCTTATCAAACAATTATTTAATGAGGTATTGCCTCCAAAATCTAAAGGGAATCAATAGAAGAATAACTGAAATAAACTGAAGTAGGAGAGATTTAGGCTATATATAAAGGGTAGTTTCTGGAAATCTACCCTTGGCATAGATAGGGTAAGGGAGCTTGTGGGAATTCAATCTATTGCAATTTGGAAAGTCAGTGTCAGTGCTCGACAACTTAGCCATTTACCTGCCTGCCCCAAGACAGGGCATTAGACAACTGATGTACAAGGTCCTTCGCATGCTAAGGGTGAGTGATTAACAGGTAAATTTTCACACAGTTCCTGGAAGCCAGTAAACAATACCTTTACCAGAATGGTAACGATATACATTTTGATTCAGGGACTTTGTTTGCAACTGTAACATACAGGGTCTGACACAGCTTACTGATAAGAGCATTGAATTTTCCATAATATCAATTTTGCGAAAAGTAAACTGAAACCGAATACACAAGCTTAAAATTATAATTTATTTTGCTTTGCCCCATCCTAGCCTTCTGTTGCAAGTTATGATCCCGCTATAGTCTCTAAATAAACCTGAACCTAACAATGTACCAATTTGAAGTACAGAAATTGTCAAGTCCATATACACACTACAATTTAAAGCCTTCATATGGTTGTTTAGTTTTTCACATAAGCAAGAAGTGGCTATGAAGTAAATAAGCATGAGCTACCTTCCATACCAGTTCTCAGATCATTCAACAAATGGAAAGGGGGAAGAAGAAACGAGGTAGCACTGCCAATAAAGATTGTTCCCCTCAGTTAACAATGGCCACTGATTAACTTAAAACAAAACTGAACTAGTACTTCCCCAGTTCTGAATCATCCTCAACTTTCTTTTATGGCAGATAACAAGAGCATTCCAAAAAATACAAGGAAGGGACAAGCATTATGCAATTTTGGGGGGTACATGATATTTTTATGAGTTCTGTGCATCTGCATTAGCATTTAGAGTTTTACTAAGAGCTTTCCCCATACATTTTCTCTCTGATCTCTTTTGAGTAAGGCCTAAGTGACCTCTATCTCCATTAAACTGGAGAAAATGGATTGAAATTGCTGTGCAGGTTTGGGGAGGAATGGGGGTGGGGATGGGAGATCTTGACAGTGATCATTGTTAGATGATGAAATGGGGGCCTAAGAGAAGTAGCAGAATGTCCATTCTGGAGGATTATTTTTAAAAGGGCAAAGTCTCCTCAGCTCAGGCGGGTGTGGATTTGGAGCTGCCTGAGGACTGGGGGTGGGGTGGGGCAAAATAGATGACTTTTCCATGCCTGTTTCACCCTAAAATCTGATGAACCTGCAACTTCTGGTAGAATTTGCTACAACTGTATAACACTATTTGGTTTGTATAAAAATGGCAAAGCTGAACTCATGTAAATTCACTGTAATTTTCCACTTGCTGCCAATGTAGAACATTAAAACAATGGTTTGAGTTCCTGTGATTCTGAATAATGTAGGTGCCTTCGCCAAGGGAGAGAAATTTCAAGTAGGAATTATTTAAAAAATAAAAAAAATTCCCACTTGGATGGCACACAATGTAGTCTGGAGTGAGTGTGTGATTCCTGCCACCTCATAATGAATTTAATTCGATAGGTGTCCAATCCTGTGTTTGAAGTGCTTCCTATGCAAATGTCCTTAGGAACAGCATTTATTAAAACTGAAATGTGCTGGCATCAATTCTGTTTTAATGGCACATCATATACTATAATTTAGAGTGTGTAAAAATATTTACAAATTTATAATATACGAATTAACAGAGAAATGGATTACATTTCCTTCCTCAAGATAAAAATCACTTTTATACTCTTGAGTTACACCTCCATACTACAAACTAAATATTGTTTTTTTTTTAAGTATTTATACCAAAACATGGTCTCTTAATAAAAACCAGAGTAAAATGGTACTGTTATTCAACTAGTACCATCTTAAAAGCCCATGCTCTTGCTAGTCATAAACACAGAAAGCTGCTGGAAGTATTAATTTGTTTCCTGACTGCCTCTAGACCAGTGACTCAGTAAGAACTGAGGGAAAATCGAGACCTCAATACAAGGCTGTTATTAGGAAAGCTGGCACAGGTTCTGAAATAGAGCTCACCTCTCCATCCGTTCCAGGTGTTGGCAAGACTTAAATTAGATCAGTGGTTCTTAATTCTGGTCATACATTGGCTTAATACCAATGCCTGGGTTTTTAATATTTAATTTTTCTAGAAGCTCCCCAGGTGACAATTCTAAATTGGCAGCCATGGCTGAAAATTACTGCTACAGAATCTCTCTCTTTGAATGAATGACTGACCTTAACTAACATCCTACAAGTTTTTAGTAGGTCAACCATAATCCTACACTTTTTAAGTAATTAAAATTATTTAAATAATTTGCTTTTCAAAGGATAAAAAAATAATCACCGAACAGCACCCCCCTAACCATTTTAAGCTGCTCACAAATGAGACTCTCCTTCAATCCTCATTCTGCATGTGGCTAATTCTCATCAGTTATCCAGATTATTGATAATGAAAACTGCAGGCCCTGAAAACATGCAAAACTACTATGGTTATCAGCAAATAAACATTGATGTCATCCCCAACAATCACAGCATTACTTTTATTGATCATTACACCGCACTCTGTGAGTTAGTAAAGCGAATAAGGGGACAGTCAGCCCTCCCTATTGGTGGGTTCCACATCTGTGGATTGAAGCAAGCTAAGACTGAAAATATTCAGGAAGTGGGGAATCCAGAAATTCCAAAAAGCAAAACTTGAATCTGTCATGCACCCAACAACTACTTACACAGCATTTACCTTGTACTAGGTATTGTAAATAATCTAGATGATTTCAAGTACATGGGAGGATGTTTGTGGGTTATATGCAAATACCATGCCATTTTATTTAAGGGACAACCACAGAGGGTCCTGAAGCCAATCCTCTGCAGATACCAAGGGACAACTATTATCTG
The DNA here is from genome assembly GCF_054392235.1 of Sus scrofa. Taxonomy (NCBI): domain Eukaryota; kingdom Metazoa; phylum Chordata; class Mammalia; order Artiodactyla; family Suidae; genus Sus; species Sus scrofa. Next base: position 124,705,327 of record NC_139401.1, read on the forward strand.
CCCCCAAATGAACAAAAATCCTTATTAATAATCTGAAAATGGGGCAATGCTTTAAAACTATTCTCCACATCCCAGCCCCAAAGCTATTTTCTCCTCTGAAGCACTAGTATTTTTGAACATATAATCAGTCTTTAAAAGGCCAAACTTAAAACTGAAAGAAAGACCAGTTCGTCCAAGTTTCTGCATTTCTGTACTAGAGTTGGAAAGTGGGGCCCAAGGAGAGCACTACAGCGCCAGGCAACATTTCCGGTGTATTAAGCCTCCTGGTTAAAATTGCTACAATGTATTCAGTGGTCAAATTGCTGAGGTTTCTAAGCTCACTTTAACAAGCCAAGAAGAATAATCTTCATGTGTAATTTACTGTCATAAGTCTAAAACGAGCCTTAAAAATTGCACTTCTCAGATTTTGCTTTTCCTGCATCTTCTTAAGTGATTAAGCTGACTCTCCTTTGCCAGAGGTAGTGAAGCAAGATCGAGAAAGGGCATTTTGTCTTCTTCCCGATAAAGTTTAATTATGGTTATATTCGCTGAAACTCTCAAACACCTGATCAAAAGAAAAATGCATAACCAAAGTACATCCCTGGACATGAACACGGTCCCTAGGTAGGCATTACCCGATGGCAGCACATTTAACTGAATAGAAACTCCTATAGGAAATGGATATCAAGCGCCACAAAAACCACCTAAATCAGCAAGCACAACGCTTAGGAAAAAGCAGTGACTGTGGGGACGTGGATGAGAACGCCATGTTTGGGTTAGACTTTCATTATCTAAATGAGATCCAGGGAGCAGTTTAACTTTACCAGGAACAAGAAATTCTAAGTGTTCCCAGGGTGATCCCCTTCCCCACCATACCCTTATCCCAAGAACCTCAGGGCTGCAGAACTGTGGCTCTAAAAAAGAAGAAATGCAGCTTTCTCACAGAATGGCTAACAGAGAGCCGACAGATCAAAAATGCTGTGAGCATACAGTGATTCAAGAGTCTAACAGGAATTTTTTTTTTCAATGATTCAGAGATTCTTCCATTTATAGAATGTAACCTGAGTCTCTCAATATTTGGGCTGGGGCTCAGGAACTCCACTTTCCTTGGAAACAGAATCTCTCCTAAGGCAAACTTAACTCCAGATGAACTCAACACATAGGTCTACGAGGCCTCAGAAGTTACTTTTCACTTTTATTACCCATATCTGTACACTACCTTGCATTCCCAACTCTTAACAGACTTAAAAAAATCTAAAAAGGGGGGCCCATGACTTCTAAGATTAGGAGCCCTCAGGAAATGGATAAAAATACACACGCAAATAGAAAGCAAGTATAATGAAGGCCACAGGACCTCAAAGCCCAATCTGGCTGAAAAGAAAACAGAATAAAATACAAATCACAAACCTCAGAGGCAGGAGGGGAAGATGGGACCATCTGCATACTGACAGGCGGAGAATTTGCTAACACAATGGCAGCTATATCAGAGAGAGAACGCTGCAGATTATCAAAGCAACTTGGACCAACCCCTGTGATTCTTTTAAGTTTCCCAGAATTTGGGAAGACAGCCAACTGAGGCTGGCAAGCTTGGGTACGTCAAAGGGAAGTCCTAGAAGACTTGGTCTGTTCCTTTAAGGCTTTAAAGCAGCACTGGTGGCCTGGCCTTCCAATGTCACACCATTTGACACCTTTTTTTGTTACTCTTCTCTAAAGACCTGATTTGCCTTTGTAACTTTTTAAAGCATCACTATTTAAAACTATTAGTATCTTATCCTACACAACATTTTCTCATCTTGTAAAGTTCTTTTCTAACCCACTCCTATGATCAATGGACCAATATAAGAAGTGAGGTTGAAAATCAAACTTCTGAGGAAAGCTCAAGTGAACTTTTGGTTCTAGGCAGGTAAATAGTATAAGAGGAAGACATCATCTAGGTATTCACTACTGACACACTGGTTCCCCACCGTGTAAGAGAGGAACGGTAATACTGTACATTAAAGCTTCAAAAATGTGTTGGTGTGTGTGTGTGTGTGTGTGTGTGTGTGTGTGTGTGTGTGTGTGTATGATGGTTTTTGTGGCAAAACCCCTTAGGGGTAGAAGATTTTCCTAAATTTTAGAGAGCTCATGGGTAGGAAAATTTTATCTCAGCAGCAAACAATAATACTGAACAAAGGCAAGGAAAAGAACCACTGGCTATTAGGGTGAAAAATGCCTTTATCAATATAAGAGATAAATTAGCCAAAAATCTTTCTAGGTCACCAGAGAAAAATTTTTATTACAGTGTAAGAAGAGATAACCTCTGGCTAGAACAAACAATATATTGTAAAAGAGGTGTCTGATATCCTGAACAGAGTTTTACCTCCCGTTTTAGTGATAGCATCATTATTATAAAAGTGATAATACATTTCCTAGAAAGACCTAGCATTTCAAATATATGCTGGAGCATGTCCAGTGAAACCAATGAATGCATTTTTTTTCTGGCACCAGAGAAAGCGAACTAGCTAGGAAAAAATGTCCAAGTTGTAATTAAAGTAGCACATCTAGGGTACTCCCGTTAATTTTTTTTGTTTGTTTAACTTTCCCAACAAGAGGTAAAAAAAAACAAGTTTCCGTTGTGGAACATGACTGAGTTGAGGGAAAAAAAAGAGGAGAGGAGCTTCACAAAAGGTAGCCACTTCTTCAGTGAAGCAGCTCTACCCGTCCATTCAACCTCACCATGGCCAACTTCTTGGCTCAAATTAGTGTCCTTAAAAAGCAGCCTGCTCCTGAAAAAGGCATCCTCCCTATAAAAGGCTTTTAGGGCAAGGCTTGGAGGGAACAGGAGAAGCAATAAAGACACGACCCTGGGAGATACCTATGTTTTCTTCAATGTGAGTGAGACCTGTGGAAAACTAAAGCTCAACTTCCTTAACAGTAAAACAAAGTCACACAACTTTAAAGGCTGCTTATAGCAGGATTAAGGAAACACCCAGAGATCACTTTAAAGGACTCGAAAAGCTATTCCGGTGAAAAAAAGTGTGACATGTGCAGATACTAACTATGTGAATATTAAAACTCCAGGAATTTGGAAATGGACTCAAAATAATTCAACTTGTGTGTATTTAAAGAAATAAAGTTCCTGGCTCGACAGAAGAGGCATACACAATTCTGATGCTACCCTTAGCCAAGGGGGCAGGCTGAGCTGTGGTCCATCATCAGAGAGTGCCTGGTATTGAAACACGGCTCCTTAGGGTTCATGAGAGGCCTAGAACTGGCCAGGGAGGTTGACAGGTGGTGTGTTTGAAAGCAAGTGAGGGCCACTCAGAGAATTCCCTGAAGGTTGTTGTCCATAACATATGCCAATTATCCTTTGGGATTGTTGACCTGACACCACTGGAGTAAAACTAGAAATTAATTTAATTTCTCCCTTTGTGGCAGAGCAAACTGTCATTTGGGAACTGTATTGGTATTATTTACATTGTCTCTAAATCTCCCTTCTCTTCCCCCAAAGCTTTGGATTTTAAGCTGATATATACTATAAAAACTGAGTGCTATTATAAATTTAAGTGTAACTGAAGTACAGAAAGAAAAGCATATAAAATAAATATTAAATAATGGCTTGTGTATAATCAAATTGGCTTTGTTTACAAAGTTTTAATACTTAGCCTTTGAGTACCACAAACTAGGAGTGCCACACAAAGATGAACCAGCAAGAATATCAGGAATATACCATTCGATGTTTCACCAACTGCATTACATGAAACAAGTGAAAACGAAGTTCCTCAGAGAGGGGAAAAGCTGCTCCTGTAACCCTTCCTCCTGGCTGTTCATAACAAATATTCATATAATAAAAGCTCTAAAAAGTCTTGTAGAAAAGCAACTTTTTTATCTCGGTCTAAGCCAGCATTTCCCATATGACCTTCCCACATCCTGCCCCCAGGAAGACCCAGCAACATGATACTCTCTCTGGAAAACACGGTTTGGGTAATACTATTCTAATACATTTCTTACCCCATCACAATGTTACACTGGCAAAGCATTCAAGGGTATAAGGTGAGATAATTGTTAAATCTGTGATAAATTCTCTCCCTGTATGCCAAAAACAGATAAGGAAAATTAAGTGTTTGGCCACGAGCCCAGGTGTGTGCTTTTGCTTCTAAGGCTTAATTATGAGAAGCATGAAACCAGGAGATCTTGGTTTTAACTGTCTTTTACTACAGATTGGCCTGTGTGTGTCTTGGGGGAAGTCCCGGAATTGGTTTCTTCATAGGTAACTTGAGAAGAGCTTGGCTAAATAATCTGATCTGAGAGGATGCAGGGGAATTGGGGCCAGATCTTAGTCTCGCAATAAAATTTGAAATGTGGTTTTGGTTGCTGCATCACTCACCACCTGTTTCAGCTTGGATCAAACAAAAAACAAAACAAACAAAAAAACTGTTCAAGGGTGGGGGAGAGATTACCTGTTTGAGGATAAAGAATAATTTATAAACCATACACACAAGAAAATAACTTATTCAGGATGAAGTTTATTTGTAGGCTTCAAAGTAGACAGGGGAGAAATAAAAGAAACATTATGAAAAGTTACAAAGACCAGGGAAAGGCTTCAGGGTGCTAATTCTGGTACACTAAAAGGTACACTGGCCCTTTGGTGCTTTAAGGATGTCCATTTAAAGCACCACAGTGTCAATTTATTTAATGGTAATGTTTAGATGTGAAAAAAAACGAATGCCTTCTCAAATGTGCCTGTTACCCAAAGGAAATAGTTTATGCCTCTGATAAAATAGAATGAAATTTATGTCCAGGCACCCAAGGTACAAACAACTTCAAATTAAAACAGGTTAGGATCAACTGCCATAAATGCAATTTAAAAAAATAATGAACCACTTAGAATTACAAATTTTACTTGTACGAAAGGTTTTCGCTATAAAATGAAATACATGCACAGATATAAAACCAGTTGAAAGAATTTGTATTAAAGTCGACACTCAAAATGTATGACTTCTCAAAAACAAACACTACTCATGCTAAAGGTCATCCCACCCCCCAGACCAAACAATTTGGTGGGGCGGGGTTACCAAATAGGACAAACAACAGTCTGAGGTTCTATTCAAGTATATGATTGAAGATACCAATGGGATATTTCCAAAACACATATAGGGGGTATCCAGAACAACTATAAGAATTTACAGCCAACATTAAAATTACCTGGCAAGCTTTGAAAAGGAAAAATGCTTTCAGCTAAATCATGAAACAGCACAGTGGTTGCAGCATTAAGTGATGGAGTCAGTGGAACACAAGCAGATTAGTCATGACCAACCAGTACTTGATAATTAAATGCTCACAAAGACTCAAAATCTCCAGATCGCAATGCACTTCACTCTACTTCCCATTATTATTAAAGGCATGTGTGTGTGCAAACGTGTTAGTACATTTCTGAGTCCATTCTTACTCTACTTTATGAAATCAGATATGACAGAAAACTTTCTAAATCTTGCCAATCATAAAACAATTACAGTATGTTAAGGGTAGAAAAATGACATAACCCAAAAGAGTGGGAATGGCCCTTTAAGGCTGAAGGTTGAAGTGTATTTGCATTTTGAAGCATTATTAATGAGGGCCAATTACAGTGGACTGTTGACTATGTATGGATGGGCGGGAATAATCAGAGTATCTGAAGATATCCTGCTTATACCCTTGTTTGGTTCCCAGTCATTTGCTACAGTCTCTGCCTAAGCCAAAAGCAAGCAGGTACATCTTCTTCCTGGGAGCGTGAGCTAAACTTAAAAAAAAAAAAAAAAAGCAATAAAGGAAATTGAAAAGGAAAAGGGGAGAAGTACAAACGTGTCAAACCAAAAGAAAATGAGCTGTGATGAGAACATTCTCATATAAGAATGCATGGGGTGTCCTCATCATTCTCAAAAGTGTCTCTCAAAAGACACCTCCAAAGAAGGGCTTTTAAACACATATATTCAGTGGGATTCTCCTAATAGCTGCAAGCCTTTTTTAGAAGGCAATGTACCAGAATGATGTTGGACATAGATTTTATGGAATCCAGTTCAGTCCAGTGTGCCTTTTGAGTTTCACTTCAACTTTTCATCATGTTCAGCAACAATGTGATGGGGTATCAAGGAATGAGGTGTTCACTACAAATAAGGGGTGGCTCATTCATGCATTTTAAAGATAAAATCCTTCTCAGATGGCTAGACTTTAAAAAATAAAAAGTGTTCATGAAGATATAAAGAAAATGGAATGAATCCTCGTACTGGTAGGAATGTAATAAAGGTAAGCCTCAGTGGAAAATAATTTGGTAGTTCATCAGAAAGCTAACCAAAGAATTACTGTATGAGCCAGCAACCTTATTCCTGCTTATATACCCCCAAAGAACTGGAAACAGCTGTTCAAACAAAAACCTGTAATCTTAGCCAAAAGAAAGAAACAACCCAAACGTCCAAAAACTGATAAATGAGTAAACAAATGGAATACTGTAGACTATTATTCAGCCCTAAAAAGGAATATAGTACTGATACATACTATATGAATGAACCTCAACACAGGTTAAATAAGAGGAGCTAGACACAAAAGGTCACATATTGTACAACTTCATTTATATGAAGTATTCAAAATAAGTAAATGTATTAAAACAGAAGAAGAGATTGCTGGTTGCCAGGAGCTGGGAGAAGGGGAGAATGGGGAAAGACTACCTAATGAGTACCAAGCTTCCTTTTGGAGTGAAAATATCATTATGGACCAGAATGATTTCACGACATGTGAAAGTACTAAATGCCACTGAATCATTCACTTTAACATAGTTAGTTTTATGGTATGCAAACTTCATCTCACAAAAAAAAAAAAAAAAAAAAAAAAAAAAGTTAACACGCCTGCCTAGGTCAAAAGGCTTAATATGGTTGATGTACCCAGTCAACCGGTATTTATTAAGTCCCTACCATGTGCAAGATACTGGAGATAAAATGAGGAATAAAAAAATAGACACAGGCCTTGCATTCATGGAGCTTAGAGTACAGTGAGGGAGACAAGACATTAATCAAACACTTAACACGAATCAGCTAAGTGATAAGAGTGATGGCTGCAAAGTATTCTGAGAGCTGACCCAGCAGCCATGACCACACAACAACCACATCCAGCACGAGCCTGATCATATCACTCCTCCTTTAGTTCCTACTCTAATAAGTCTCCCACCGACATTAAAAGTGAAAAAAACTAAAATCCTTCCTGTGACCTGCAAGGTCTTGCAGTCAGGTCTCTTCCTCCCACTTCTCCAACCTCTGCCAAAGCTTCGCCTCCCTGCTTTACTCCATTACAGCCCACTGGCCTTCTTTCCACCCCAGGTGGGACCCAGGCTCCTTCAGGCCCCTGGGCTTCTACTCTGTTGCTTCCCTCCACTAGAATGCTCTTCCCTCCTGTCTTCACCTTCTGGTTCACCCTTCAGGTCTCTTTCTCACTAAAGCCTTCCCTGATGGCCACTCAAATCCAGAGAATCCAATAACTCGTTCTCCAAAAATCTATTTCTGCTATAGGGAATCTACAATGAGCAACATAAAGCAAGAAGAAAATCTCCATTCAACTTTTGGAAAAGCTGTTGACTCCAAGTTTCCCCCCAATCCTCTGCAAACATTCTTGTCAACATTTACCCAGAGAAATCCTTTGTGAATTTGACTTTGCAGAAAGTACATTTTTACCCTTCTGATTAGTTTCAGTAAAAACAAGGCAGTTATTTTAACAATAAGAACTGGTAGTGTCTACTGACACTTTAGCCCATTAAACACAATTTAATGTGACTGGTTATTGTGATGCCTTGTTAATTGATTTACCCATACTTTAGACATTTCTATTTAATAATAATAAAAAAAAAGGTCAGGCATCACTCCAGGAATATAATCCTCCAAGAAACATTGTTTCTGTGAAGAAAATAAGATTAGATTTACAGTACTTTGATTTCCATGAACATAACCTACCATAATGTACAAGGACAAGCTGTAAAAGGTTTTTAAGAAGGCCTATCACCCAGCTACTGTGCACTATGGACAGAGGCTAGGACCAAGGAAAACAGGTGCTGTTCTCTTTTCAAGTCTACCTCATTTAGTAATCATAAACTGGGGCAAGGGATTTTTTGCAGCACTGATTTCTCTGCGAGCAGATATGTATCACTGACTTATAGAAAGTTCCACACAAAAAACTCTGCTTAAAGCTATCAAAGGACATTTAAACAACATTATCCCTGTGCTTTCTAGGAGTGAAAATAAATTGCATTTAAAAAATAACATCTCAATGATTAACAGATATTATTTGTACACACATCTGACATAACAGTAATGATGCCTACACAAACAGTTTACTAACAAATGAGTAAACAACAGCATGTAATCAGCACCACTTTTTCTTGGTTCATAGCTTCTTGTCTTAAAGAACACTACTGGGAAATCAACACAAAATTGAGACACTCCATTCCAAGTGGAGAATGGGACTCATTTTTTTTCTCACCCAGGAGTTTTTACCCATACTCCTAAATGTTTAAAAATTCAAAATGCGGAGTTCCCGTCGTGGCACAGTGGTTAACGAATCCGACTAGGAACCATAAGGTTGCGGGTTCGGTCCCTGCCCTTGCTCAGTGGGTTAAGGATCCGGCGTTGCCATGAGCTGTGGTGTAGGTTTCAGACGTGGCTCGGATCCCGCGTTGCTGTGGCTCTGGCGTAGGCCGGTGGCTACAGCTCCGATTCAACCCCTAGCCTGGGAACCTCCATATGCTGCGGGAGCGGCCCAAGAAATAGCAACAACAACAACAACAAAAAAGACAAAAGACAAAAAAAAAAAAAAAAAAAAAAATCAAAATGCCAGTTCATGACCTATGCTTAATCCCTACTAAGATCAGCTAGTTGTTTGTCTGGTCACAGCAAACACTTCCTGCCCTGAGACCCTCCTGAGGGGTGGGGTAAGTAAGGAAGGATGGCTGCAAGCTGAAATGGCTGTTGGTACAATGGGTTAGGGAAGAAAGCTATTTGTTCAAATGCAACTCCAAATTAGAAGAATAAAACTCAACATTCAAGAGCAGCACAGCTATAAGGAAACTCTCTCCTTTCATCAATATTCAAAAACCACCCAAGAGAATTTTCCCCTACTGTTTTTGCTAATCCTATGCTGAGAGTACAGTAGAGCTTTTGTAGAAAAACAACTCAAACACATAACAAGTGGTATATTTCAATCACAGAAATTGCCACTTACCAAAATTTTTAGCTTCCTTCACAGTAGAAAATGCAAAAAAAAGCTTAATGAGGTTTAAAAATATTTTATACACAAACCATCTTGAATGGAGCTGGCAAATAATGGAACCTAGTGAGTGATTTTTTTTTTCTTTTTATGGCCGAATCTGCGGCATATGGAAGTTCCCGGGCCAGGGACAGAATGGGACAGAATATGAGCTGCAGCTGCAGCAACACAGATTCTTTTAATCCACTGCACTCAGCCAGGGATCAAACCTGCACCTCCACAGCAACCCGAGCTGTTGCAGTCAGATTCCTAACCCAAGGCACCATGGTGGGAACTCCAAGTTTTTTTTTTTTTTTTTTTTTTGTCTTTTTAGGGCTGCACCCAAGGTATATGGAAGTTCCCAGGCTAGGCGTCTAATTAGAACCATAGCTGCTGGCCTACACCACAGTCACAGCAACTTGGGATCCGACTCTCATCTGCAACCTACACCACAGCTCACGGCAATGCTAGATCCTTAACCCACTGAGTGAGGCCAGGGATCAAACCTGTGTCCTCATGGATACTAGTCAGATTCGTTTCCGCTGAGGCACGACAGGAACTCCCAAGATGATTTTTAAAGTGCTGATTTCCCTAGGGAAAATCTTTCTTTCTTCCTAGTTCCCCTAGCTAACTATGTTCCTGGCACTGAGGAATGTCAGGTTATAAATCAAAGAAGAGGTGCCCATAGCTCGCTAGGCCCCCACATAACTTGCCCTGTCCAGGGAGCCTGAGCAGGGTTTAAGTTTTACACCCTTTACCTCCCCTCCAGGTTACCAATCTTGCCCCTGCCTCCCTGGCAGCCAACAACTCTCCCCATCTCCCCCTTCGCTCTGTCACCCTGCGCCACTGCGGGGCGCCATGTGGAAGGCCATCAGTCGGCAAGCCCGGGCAGACTGGAGTAAAGCCTAAGCACGTCCCTCTTTTTTCCTGGACCCCACCTCTCACTGACCTGTCTGAGCTAGGGTGGCACCCTGGTTCCTGAAATAAAATCTTGTGGGGTCGACAGAAAGAATACAAGTAGGACACACGTGAAGGACGCATAGAAAATGCATTTGTAGCACACTGCTAAGTAAACACAGAAGGCAGAGGGAAGAATAAGGACTGCTGAAACTAGAGTCTGACCAGGGCCAGGGAGAGTTAGCCTAGTAAATCTCCAGACTAATGCATGGCCAAGCCTTGGGGTAATGTTGGTCTCTTCTGATCCGGAATATGACCCAAATCCCTTGAAAATAGGCTCTGCTCTCAGCAAACTGGTCTTCCTCCTCATTTTATTTATTAACTGCTGTTCTCCTGGATTGGAATTACCTGCATGAGTCTCCTTGAAAGTAAACTGAAAGTTCAACTCTGCGAAATTCAGCAACCGAATCTAAGAGACTTTATGAAGGGCTGTAGATACATAAAATCGACAAACTTTCACAAATTGGCTTCCCCCTCAAGGTGATTAGCCAGTGATTCTTGGAGCTTTGTGTCTTATTCACTTAGTCTACATTTGGGATTTGCTTCCTCAATAAACATAAGCAACACCTAAGTGTGTTATAAGCAGATGAAAAATTCTGTACATGGGTAGATGAAAGGATGGATGAATGGAGTGACACAAGTATTATGGACAAAAAGACAAGGCTCACTCATTTGATTAAACCAGCCTGGCTCCAAAATCAGAGTATCTTTTAGGGTCATTTGAGATCACCAAGGGTCATTAAGCTATGACCTGAAATGAGAATATAGTCTGATCAAGGCTAGTGCCTCAAAGTTTAACTGTTTTATAAATATATTCTAATGGGTATGTTTTGGATGCTAAAAAATCAGAGGCACGCTGACATCTGCCATTCTAATGACCTTCCTTCAGAGAGCCTAGCAATTATCAGGTTGTTTCAAAGTGGCCATACAAGAGGTGGCTCAGTGTGTGCGTTCTGGAGCCAGATGTCTGGGTTCAAATCCTGGTTCTGCCACTTACTACCTAAGTGACCTTGGGTAAATTCCTTAACCACATTATGTCTCAGTTTCCCTATCTGTAAAAATGAGGATTATATTGGTGATGACTTGCAAGGCAGCTGTGAGATAGTGCCTTCACACAGTAAATAATGAAACTATTAGTTGCTGTTATATAGCACCGTGAAACAGCAAATTCCTTTGCTGCCACTAACTAGTTGCTTCCAACACAGATTTTAAAATATTCATGTAAAAAATACATATCCTAATACAAATAATCGAAACACATCTGTAGGGTTATTACATCTGAAATCCAGTGGCACAAATGAAATCAATGTGAATATTTTCTAAACTAGAATAAAGACAGAGAGATACGATTTCGTAAAAATGGAAGTGCATGCCTGTAAAATCCAAATGATTATGAGTATTTCTTTAAATGAACTATTCCACATTGAGCAGATACTATTTAATTAGCATATGAGCACAATGCAGGATAGTCACCATGACTTTACTCAGGACTTCAAATACAGTTCATACAAAATGTTGCAAAAAAGGATCTATGAGTTCTCATTGCGGCTCAGCAGATTACAAACCTGACTAGCATCCTTGAGGGTGAAGGTTTGATCCCTGGCCTCACTCAGTGGGTTAAGGATCCTGCCTTGCCGTGAGCTGTGGTGTAGGTTGCAGACGTGGCTTGGATCCAGCGTTGCTGTGGCTGTGGCGTAGGCTGGCAGCTACAGCTCCAATTCGACCCCTAGCCTGAGAACTTCCATATGCCACAGGTGTGGCCCTAAAAAAAAAGCAAAGAAAAAAAGATCTAAAGCAAACTTCATTCAGATGGCTCCTCAAAAGTTATAACTCAGTTTAAGGATTAGAATCTGGGGAGTATCAGCAAGTGAAGGGCTCTGGGCTAGGTATTAGGCTGGAGGCAGAAATAACCAGCAATGTGAAATCAAACACAACTATGAGAAGGCACGAGCATGGCAACACCTGCAGTGCCCGTAGGGAGGAGTAAGCGCATTCAGAGGCAGGCAACAGAAAGAAACCTCCCATCCTGGCCTGGTAGCACACTGACTAAAGGGGACAAGAAGGCGGTCAGAGCAGTGAGTGGCTCCGGACAAAGAGAGGATCACAGGTATCTGGCATTCACCTTCTACCATTGTTTCCAAATCAAATTAAATAATATGTGCATAGGGGCTTGGGTATTTGTGAGATCCTCTAAACCATAGAACCATCCTTTTTTTAACTCAAGCAAGTATTTAAAGAGCATTGAATGAGCTAGGCCCAGCGATAAACATCATTCCTATGCTAAACTCAGTGGCTTATTTCACCAGAAAGCCAACTCTGACTGAGGCTCAGTTTCCTCCTCTCCAGGACTCTGCTTTCCCATTCATAAAAAGTGGCTCCCAGGTGGTGCCCCAGCATCAAGCCTTGATGCTTGCTAAACGGCAGGGGCCCCTGTTCGATTTTAGTGACTGGGGGCAACGGGGGACAGAATGAAATCAAGAACCTCTCCCAGAGCCTCTGCTTTGAAGAGATTTAGAAAAACTATCACAAAAGTTTCTGCTCTTTGATTCATGTCTGTCTGTCTTTCCTTCCTTCTTTCTTTCTTGACTACACCCAAGGCACATGGAATTCCCGGCCAGGGATCAAATGGGAGCTGCAGCTGAGCCCTAAGCCACAGCTGCAGCAATGCCACATCCATAACCCATTACACGGGGCCAGGGATTGAACCTGTGCCTCTGCAGGGACAGTGACAGACCCTTAACCCACTGTGCCACAGTGGGAGCTCCTTGTTAATGTGTTTAATAGTGAATGTTTAAAGCAAATTATTTTTAGTATCAGGACAGGGTGGGGATTTCTGAGAGAATGGTATCAGTGTATGAATGTAGGGGGTGCAGCAGTAGGAATCTGAATATAGTTCACATACTCAGATGGGCAGAGAAAATGAGAGACCCTGATGGGCCTAACACTAAGTGCAAGCCATATATATACCAGAGTTTTTAAACAAAGGAATACTCAATCAAGTTCACAGGTAAGGAGTTCCTGCCATGGTGCAGTGGGTTAAGAATCCAACTGCAGCAGCTCCGGTTGCTGCCGTGGACACAGGGGTTCCCTCCCCGGCCCAGCACGGTGGGTTAAAGAATCTGGTGTTGCCACAGCTGTTGCTCGGGAACTTCCATATGCCACAAGTGTGGACATTAAAAAAAAGTTTATAGGTAAAACATAGTAAGACGACATTTCAATACTGTATCCATGTTTTAGGAACTACTGCCTCTACCCATAATTCTTTTATTTAAGTCCCAGGGCAAGCCTTTCCAACTCACTGTCCTTGGCAAGAGAACACTGATTAATTGTTTGCTTTTCTAAGTTTTCATCATTATTACAACTAAAATCTTTTACAACCAATGGAATCATTGTTAAAAGTGTTTTTGATATGTTTGAATGTACTTGCTTTGGGGATAAGAAAGAAACTCCCACAGTAAGAGGAAAGTTATAGACCACTATAGAGACTGCTCAGACTTTTGCATCAAAATCTCCATCATATAAATTTCATTATGAATCCTCTGATTTCAATATGAACCTCCAGAAAAGTTTGCTTATATATTTGTATTTAAAGGTTTATAGAAAAAGGCCATACACTGCTTGACCTTAAGAAATAGTAACGCTTAATGGCTAAGCAATGAGATCCTGCTGTACAGCACTGGGAACTGTATCTAGTCACTTGCGATGTGAGAAGAGTGTGACTGGGTCACTTTGCTGTACAGTAGAAAAAGGACAGAACACTGGAAACCAGCTGTATTGGAAAAAATAAAAATCATTAAAAAAAGAGAAACAGTAACTCTTGGAGGAACACACATAACCTCTAGGTGTTAAGGTGTTAACTGGTATATAACAAACTGGAGTAAGATTTGCTAAGAGGATTCAAATTCACTGATGTCCAGTTGTTTCCAATATGTCCAGTTCCACATAAATAATCCATCCCTCCCCACAGAAAATTCCTCACAGCTAGTAAGATTCTGTGGTGTTGGTGGCTATAAATCTCAGTAATAATCATCTCTGGACTTGGTTTAGTAGATTGGAATCTGCCTGATAATCAGGATTAAAGAGCTAATCAAAAGTGGCTTTGTAAAATGTTTAAGTAAGGCTGGGTTAAGCAACTGTCTGCGGCAAGATGCAATCCAGCATGTAACTCCTAAGGTTTACTTTTGTCGTCTTTTTTCATTTCGTTATAAAGAAATAAGCAGATAAATTTGTTTAAATGAATAAACACCCAACCGCCCAGGTACTATAGTGAAGTCAGGATTTGGGCTCTAATGGTGACCATAAAATACTATGAAGAAATTCCTTCATTTACTCCTGGGAATAAGCATTAAAATTTTTTTAACAAGTAACTATGTGAGGTGATGGATGTGTTAACTAATTTTAATGTGATAATCATTTCTCACTGTATCCATATGTCAAATCATCATGTTGTATGCCTTAAACGTACACAATATCATGTATTAATTATATCTCAATATAGCTGAAAAATAAAACATAGATAAAATTTAAAAGTAATATAAATAATATATCATAACTAAGGATTTTGGCTGTACTTCCAAAAGAGCACATTCGTTGTTATAGTTTCTATTTTGCATTAAGTACACTCACAGCTAAAATAAACTTTGGGGTTTGGAGTAGGAAGCACATTGCCTAGAACTCTAGTCAGGCTCAGACCCAGACAGTATCTGCAGAGGGAAAGAATTGGTGGGAGCAATTTCCAAGTATACCCGTGGCACTCGGAACTATTCACAGGGCATTTCCTGCAGATGGTTTTACAAAAAAAGAAACTGGGGGAACCCCAAATCTAATTACTTCAACCCACACTCTCCCCCAACTTCCATCCTCATCCTTATCCTCAGACTGCTCTGTGCTGCTTTTTTCTACCTCTCTGTTCCCCTTCCCTCCCTCGCTTCCAACTCAGTGATTAAACTGTGCCCTGTAGAATCCGCCATCCTTGTTAATCAAATTCTCTACATCATTAACATGAGGAAACCTTCCCTACAAATCCTTGCCTTCCCTGAGACTTGGCTCTCTTCTGAAGACTCTTCCCCAGAGAGTCAGGGGTCAGTCTCCTCTTCCCAATGCTTGTGCAGTCCATTAATCCAACTTTCTGAAAAGCCTCTCCTCCCTTTGGGTTCATGCCATCTGGACATACAAGCTTTTCCCCCTCCTCATCACAGACATCTTGTCTCCTGGACATTTCCGTTCACTCATTTGGGTCACTGGGGGCCTTTCTAGCCCATCTCCTGCCGTCATCCTATAAAACTTTACTGTTTGTGTGAACAACCAACTCCACTCTCCTGTCTCCTACTTCTTGGACATCATTCTCTCAAGTGACCTTTACTATCCTTCATCATCTGCATCAAATAGATCTCCCATTACTTACCGACACTGACAACAGACTTGGAAATTCGGCTTTGAGACCTGTTCTCTAGGTTACCTCTTGCCATTGCACTTGGAAACATCACTGTCCACATGGATAGCTCATTCAAAAACCTAGACTGTCAAGTCCCAGAACTCTTCTGTTCTAAGGATCTTCACCTTTGCTCTACTTTAGCCAGCTACTCTACAGTGACAGACTAGGATTTATCACCTATTGCTTCATCTCTGACACCTCAAGGAACTGCACGCCGTCTCTTAGTCTTTCAGCTCTTTCATCCCACTACAATAGCTCTTTAAAACCTCTCGTCTCTTGATCCCATCCTTAGTTTCTCAAATTCCTTCCCTTCACTTTTCCTATACAGTGTTCATGCATGGAACCTACTCCCTCACCAGCTCCTTCAATTTCTTCCCAACCAGGCTGCCATAACTGACCTAAAGCCCTACTTCTAGGACCAATGTCAGAAATTGCTGTCTTCATCCAGGCATGAACAAAGCTAAGAACAGATTTGATAAAAATCATACTAATGTGAAGGAAGATTAAGCAATTACAAACTCCTCAGTGCCACTCCACAAACCTCTCATTTGTCCTCATTCACTGCCCTCCCCACTTACCCCAAGTGCCTACTGCAAAACTTCATGATTCGCCTCAGGTCTCCCACCGCACTCCTCTCTCTATGGGGGTGACCTTGCTCCAGCATGCCTTAGAAAATCAGAGTTCTCTACTGGGTATTTCTTCACTCCTCCCTGTTGTGTGTGTGCTTTAGCTCTTGCCCTGCAGTTTCAGAAGAGGGGGTTTCGCCTCCTATTTCAGACTGATAAAGAGCCTCTACCTATGTTCCTGATCTCTGTATTCCTATCTTTTTGCATCAATAATTATTCCATCTCCCCCATAATGTCAACCACTTCACCTCTACTCTCTATCTCCCCTTTGTTGCTTAGCTTTAATGTTTAAATCCTTATTTTCTTACACACACACACACACACACACACTTTCTTGACAATGTATCCCCTTCCAGACTTCTCTCTCTCTTTCCCTAGATAGGCCCAGTACAAAGTTAGGCTCTTTTAGGGCAGGGATTTGGGTGTGTTTCGTTTGGTAACCTACAACAGACACTGGCACATAGGTGCTCAATAATTACTTGCTGAATAAATGAGTACTTAGCCTCCTCAAAAGATTACACTTACTACGTCAACTTCCTCCCCTCCTCTTTACTCTTCCAGCCCTCTCTCTGTAAGCGGTTTCCTGCCCCTACGCCCACAGCTCCAACTACCCAAATCAGATGGACAGTTCCTTACTTAACCTCTCTCAAGGACTAACACCATTAGCCATCCTCTCCCCGCTTGAAGACTGTTTTCTCCTCTGCCTCCATCGCACCACGCCTCCTCTTACCCTCTGGATAATCCTTTTGGGTTTCCTTTGCCAAATTCGCTTGTCCTGCCACCATACTAAGTTACTAGGCGCTGATATCCCCCTAGATTCAGCCCTCAGCTCTCTTATCCTTCACCACTTGGCATGTTCTACATGGGTAAGCTAATCCAGATGCATGGATTTAATTACCATCTATATGCTGATGACACCAAAAAGTCTCTAGCCCCAGACTTCTTAGCGCTACATGCAATAGAAAAACAGGAGTTTCTGTGGTGGCTCAGTGGTAACCAACCTGATTAGTATCCATGAGCACAGGGATTCAATCCCTGGTCTTGCTCAGTGGGTTAAGGATCTGGCGCTGCCGTGAGCTATGGTGTATCACAGATGTGGCTCAAATCCTCCGTTGCTATGGCTGTGGTGTAGGCCGGCAGCTGCAGCTCTGAATCAACCCCTGGGCCTGGGAACTTCCATATGCCGTGGGTGTGCACCCCCCCCCAAATAGGAAAACAATAAAACTGATATTTGAGGGCTTATGTTCCAAAGCACAATTCTAAGCTCTTTACATATATTTACTCATTTTGTGCTCATAACCAGCCCATTAGGATGGTACTCTTATTACCAGCACATATAGATGAAGAAGCCGAGGCATAGAAAGGAGAGTAACTTACTCAAGGTCACACAGCTAGGTAGTAAATGGTAGAGCTTCTTAATAGTGATATGAGCACCCTTTTAAAATAAAATAATGGCTTTATTTCTACACAACCCACATACTATAGATTTTACTCATTTAACAACATGACAGTTTTTATTATATTCATGTTGTTGTGCAAACATCACAATTTAATTTAAAACTTTTTTTAACACCCCATAAAGAAACCTGGTACCTATTAGCAGTCACTTTTAAACTTTGATTTTAGGAACAGAAACTTTAAGATAATTACATTTTAAAAAGAAGTAATTATAATGTGTTAAGCCAATTAAGATGGAATGGTTTCTTTTTTTTTAAAGTGTGCATATATTATTTTTACAATACAACAGATTCTTTTTCATGTATTTAAAAGAGGAGTTTTCTACCAGGATTGGATTTACTTATATGCTACAATAAATTCAAACAAGAAAGAGCTAAATATTCCTACAACCAAATATTGAAGCCTTACTGTGTTACCGAAAGGAAGACACAGTGAACCCTCACAGGAAGAACAGTAAAAAGGAGAGTATCTTTAGAAGACTGAAGAAAGAATGACCTCTTCTTACCTACATAATTTTACATGATACATAGATGTATAATAACATGAAAAATGAAACCAACTGTACAAAGCCAAAAGAATATGTAAATGACAATTATCAACAGCATATATGGCACAAATGAAAAGAAATTGCTTAGAAGAGAAAGTAAAAGGCTTTTTTAAAACAGAAGAGTTCAGTAGACTTTTAATGAACGGCAGGTGGAATGACACAGCAAAAGTAACACTGCACCACGATGCCAGATTTCCTTGTCCAGTAACTGCAAAGCATTAATGAGTTATTTCCAACCTAATACCATTAGAGGACTTGGGATAGACCAAGAAGGAGAAAGAAAGAAATAAGATTTATAAGTTATAAATGATAGCAGAAAATCACCACCACTGAAGAAATGCATCAGTATCCAGTTTTACAAAACAGTAAGTCTTTCAAATGTCTTATTTCAAGCTCTTCCCTCTAATACACACGATACTTAATTTGAGGTTCGAAATGTATTACTTCAAAATATGTCAGATGCAGATCCCACAGCTCCGAATAACCTTGAAACCAAAACTGGTGTGAAAGGACAGCTCTTTATTTCTATCTGAGATAAAGGTATGAAGAGTGAACTCATCTCATGGAGCTGCAAAGACTCTTTGTTCAATTCATACATCATGTATTGAGCACCCACTATGCCCCAGACTCTATCTTGGGTGCTGGGGACCAGAGAGGAAAAAAGATGTAATCTCTTGCCTCAAGTTAAGTAGGGGAGGAGAAATCATAGAATGAGGTAGAGTATGAGACTAAGATAAATAGCACAGCCTGGATTTAACAAGAGTGTTCTGTTTTTAGACCAAGTATGCCAAACTTTTATTCTAGAAAACATGGTGAGTTCCGCTGCAAAAACCATCTAAGTCCTGGGAGAAAGAGATTATTTCTAAATTGAGGTGTGGGGGGTGTCCATCTGAGAGGCATGAAGGTATTCTTTCACTCACTAATCCATTCATTCCAAAAATGTTTTACTTTTAAATATTTATTTATTTATTGGCCACCCTGCGGCATACGGAGTTTCTGGGCCAGGGGTCAGATCCGAGCTGCAGTTGCAACCTAAGCAGCAGCCACAGCAATGCCAGATCCTTAGCCTACTGTGCCAGGCCAGGGAATGAACCTGCATCCCAGTGCTCTGAAGATCCCGTTGCACCATAGTGGGAACTCCTATAAATATTTTACATTTAGTACCCATTATATGTCAGGCTGGAAGATACAAAGAATAAAATTCTGTCCAATCTCCCAAGGAGGTCTCTGTTTAGTGAGCACAGTAAATGAACACTGATACTATACAAGTGGAGATGAGAATAAACATTATAATGGTTAATATCTATTAAAGATTTACCATGTACCAGGTATCTTTGAAAGCATTTCATACGTATTCTCATTTACTCCTGATAACAATCCAATGAAGTAAGTAGCTATTAGTCTTCCCATTTTACAGATGAGGAAACTGAACCAACAAGAGATTATACGACTTATCCCTGGTCAGGTGGCTTGAAAGGAACAGAGCCAAGCTCTGCATGTTATCAGACTGACTTTCAAGCCTGCATCCATAACACCCATACTATCCTATCTTAAACAAATGTATAAATCAAGAGTATGTAATCGTGGATGATAATCCTCACAGCAAAGTTATGAAGTAGGTTTTATCATCCCCACTTTAGAAAGGAAGAAACTGAGGAAGAGAAAGGATCTAAGTTTTCCAGCTAAGCAGCAGAGCCAGAATACAAATACACATTGGCCATAAATCTATATATTAGAAATGTTAGTTCTAACCACACTGGAAAAGAAAAACTACTATGTTTATACAGTTCTTCCAGAGTATCAGAATCACACTGAAGAGTATTCATGTTTTTAAAATGCCTTAGGCACATGGCACCTTGGGGAGTAACTTCTGCACCATCTGTGTCTGCATCAAGTAGTTACCACAGAAACTAATAATTCTTCAGGACCGGCAATACGCTCTGCGCTTTGATTTGTTTTGATAAGAACAGAAACCCCCTGGAGGAGAAGACAAACAGGACAGAGGACTGACATTACAGTTTTGTCGGTAGTACAGTTGGATCTGCTGTAATTACACTGTGTGCTGCATAAAGAATTGTTCAGGGAGAATTCTATGCTACTTGTGGACTTTGATTTCAAAGTCATTTTATCTATTAAGTCTACCACTTAGGAAAACACATTTGTTTGCATCATTCCTGAGAAGCATATAAAATAGCACTCATCAGGGCCACAGAGCAGCCTGAATGATATGCAATTACTAAGATACTTTATTTGAACATAGACAACTGATATCACATATAAATACTGCTTCAGAGTTAGAGGAGAAACTAGAAAAATTTTACTAGCAGAAAATGCAACATTTCCCAAAATGCTGAAGCCATAAGAAAAAACAAATTTCCCAAAGTGTTTTTTCAGAAATATTAGCAGAAGAAGTATTTTAGAATAACTGAAGCATATGTAATCGTGTTACGGGACATTCTTTACATATCCAAGATAATTTTCTAATTTGTATTACATAAAATGAAACAGTATATGTGTTATATTAATATTTAAGTATAGTTTTACACTTATTAATTTTAATTTGTTCTTTGGATATACATTCCAGTATATTTTTAGGGTTTAACCTCATACAAATGAAGTTACAAGTTTCTTAACTTTAAGAAATCCCAAGTTGTTTTAACTTCATGCCAATGTTCCCCCCCCCCCCCAATGCCTGCAGTATGAGGAAGTTTAGGGCCAGGGACTGAACCTGCGCCACAGCAGGGACCTGAGCCACTGCAGTGACAATGCTGGATCCTCAACCTGCTGAGCTATGTGGGAACTCCAGTAAGTGTTAATTTCTATCATCACCACCCACACGCCTGTTATCTGAAAAGAGAGTAAGGAACAAATATCAAATACTACTTTGCCAGATGGAGCTTAGTACACATACAGTTTCACTTTCCAAGATACAAAAATGAGTCATTTTGTGCCTTTCTCAATCAGATTTCAGGAAAGTAAAGATTTGCCTATTCTCATTTCCTAAGTCTGTATCAATTTCCTTCCTGGCTACAAAAAATGAAGGGCTCTGAAGCTGATGAAAACTAAGCAAGGAAGTAAAAAGGACCTCAACTGAGACGGATCTACTAGCCCAAACCCAGGCTGGAATTCTATAATAGTATCAATATTCCTCAAAAACTGAAGTCTGGATGGGCTTACTGCTCTAATAAAGGTCAAAGTTCAAGAATTCCCATTTTTGCCTAAAATGTTTATGGTTTTCTCTTAGATATTCACATATTTGAACAAACTGCTATAATAATAATTAAAAATCCAAATCTAATATAAAGAAGACAAAATAATAGCATTGAAAAATATGTCTAAATTCCATCCAAATATTTATTTCACAATGACTTACTTGATACTTTCAAGCAATAACAGACTAGGCTCCGGAAATACAGGGATAAACATGTAGCTATACTAGTTATACCTAAGGCCACCTTCCCAAGAAAGGAATAATAATAACTAACTGTGCTGAAAGTTATTAATTACCAGGCACTCCTGTAAACATGTTTTATAGACCTACTTTTTCAGTCTACACAACTCTGTGCAGAAAATGACTTTTAGCCCCATTTTACAGAAAAGGAGACTCAGGCACGGAGAATTATGTAGTCTGTCCTTGGTCACAGATATAAAAAGTCACAGGTAGGGTCCAAAGTCAGGCACTCCAGCACCAGAGAGTACACTCATAACATACACTCTCTGAGGCAGCTGAGGCAAATGTTTGTTTAATCAGTCAATAAATATCCAATGAGTGCCTACCATGTACCTGGTACTGGTTTATTTAGGCAGTAAGAATTCCACAGTTAATAAAAGGCACGAAGGACAGCATTATCAAGGAAGAAAGATAAGAAGTGTTGGGGAGAGATGGCAATTTCAGATAGAACTGTGAAGGAAGGTGGCTTCACCAATAAAGGAGGGACTCCTCCCACCCTGCTCACACACAGACACAGAGAAACCAGGTAAGGATTTCCCCCATAGCTGCAGTCTCTAAAAACTCACAATCTGGTAAAGAAGACAGGCACTCAAAGAGATTACTATAATCTGGTGTGGTGAAGGTAACATCTTAAGAACTATCGGCAAGAGGGAGCAGGGAGGGAATGTAACTCAAACTCAGTTAGGGTAACAAAGATGATGGATTAAAGCATGAAGCAAGTCTTACAAAAATGAGGAGTTAGACAAGGAAACAAAAGGGAAGATCTAGCAGCGGAGCCTGCAGAGGAGCAGCAAAAACCCAAGGGCAGAAGAAGGCAAGGAGTGACTAGGTACTCTACAGGGAGCTCCCCTACTGCTGAAGGAAAATGTGTAAGGAGAAGGATGGCAAGAAGGATGGCAAGGCTGGACAGGGCCCAAGCACACTAGGCTGCATGTGCCTACATTCATCTACGCAGGAACTAGGGAGGGCCTGGACCATAGAGAGCTTCTGCCACGAGAATGGAAAAAAGAGTAGATGGAACTGTTAGAGCAAAGAACTAACAGGACTTGGAGGTTTATTGCTTGGATGGTAGTAAATGGAGACATTGTCCACTCAGGGAATACAGAAGAATCAGATTTGTGAATGGAATAAGGTGCTGGGGACACACTAGGGCTTCCGAGGTGCCTGTAGGAAAGCCAAGCAACTCTCTTCAGTGGGCAGCCCCAGATGTAGGTCTGTAGCTCAACGGCGAGGACTGGTCTAGGGAAGAAAGAGAGATTTGTTCTTCATCTGCCCAAACTCAATGGAGGGCATGACATGGATGAGACCACCCTGCAAAAAGAAAGCCAAGGACAGACCTTTAAAGAACAATATGTGAAAGGCTTCCTATGATTTTATAATGCTATATATCAATCGGCATATTTAAAGTGTACAAGGAAATAGTTTACATGTTCACAGAGTTGGGCAACCATGACCATGATTCAGTTTCAGAACATTTTCATCAGCTAAAATGAAACTCTGTAACTGTTCATCACTCTCCATCTCCCTGATTCTTCTCCTCCTCACCAGCCCTTGATAATCACTAATTTACTTTACACCTACTCTGAAACTTTTCTCTAAATGGAATAAAACACTGTGTGATCTTTAGTGTTTTCTTTCACTTAGCGTAATGTTTGAAGGTTCATCCATGTTGCAGGATGTTATCAGTGCTTCATTCCTTTTATGGATGTATGATATTCCACTGTAGGAATATACCACATTTGTTTAATTATGCATTCATCAATTGGTGGACATCTGGGTTATTTTCACTTTTTGGCTATTATGAATAACTCTGTTATGAGCATTTGAGTACAAATTTTCCCCTAGACAAAGGCTTTCATTTCTCTTGGGCATACACCTAGGAATGCAATTGCTGGGTCATATGGTAATTCCATGATTAACTTTTCGAGGAAATGGCAAGCTGTTTTTCACAATGGTTGCAGCATTTTACATTCCCACTGACAATGTATGAGGGCTCCAATTTCTCCACAGCCACACCAACACTGGTTATTTTCCTTTTCTTTTTTAAAAACGTCATACTAAAGGGCCTGAAGTGGTATCTCACTGTAGTTTTGATTTGCATTTCCCAAATAACTAATGATATTGAGCACCTCTTCATGTGGTTATTGGCCATTTGTGAATCTTCTTTAGAAAAATGTCTATTAAGATCCTTTGCCCCAATGGTGAAAAGATGCTCAACATCACTAATTATTAGAGAACTGCAAATCAAAACTACAACGGGGTATCACCTCACACCAGTCAGAATGGCCATCATCAAAAGTCTACAAATAACAAATTCTGGAAAGGGTGTGGAGAGAAGGCAACCCTCCTACACTGTTGGTGGGAATGTAAATTGGTGCAGCCACTATGGAGAACAGTATGGAAGTTCCTTAAAAACCTAAAAAGTAGTGTTACCATATGATCCAGCAATTCTTTTTTTTTTTTTTTTTTTTTTTTTTTGTCTTTTGTCTTTTTGGTCTTTTGTTGTTGTTGTTGCTATTTCTTGGGCCGCTCCCGCGGCATATGGAGGTTCCCAGGCTAGGGGTTGAATCGGAGCTGCAGCCACCGGCCTACGCCAGAGGCACAGCAACGCGGGATCCGAGCCGCGTCTGAAACCTACACCACAGCTCACGGCAACGCCGGATCGTTAACCCACCGAGCAAGAGCAGGGACCGAACCCGCAACCTCATGGTTCCTAGTCGGATTCGTTAGCCACTGCGCCACGACGGGAACTCCATGATCCAGCAATTCTACTTCTGGGTATATATCTGGATAAAACTTTCATGCAGAAATATACATGCACCCTTATGTTCACAGCAGCACTATTCACAATAGTCAAGACATGGAAACAACCTTAATGTCCACAGACAAGATGACCGGATTAAGAAGATGTAGTATATACACATGATGGAAGACTACTCAGCCATAAAAAGGAATGAAATAATGCCATTTGCAGGAACATGGATGCTACTAGAGATTCTCATACTAAGTGAAGCAAATCAAAAAGAGAAAGACATACACTATATGACATCACTTATATGTGGAATCTAAAATACAGCACAAATGAACCTATCTACAAAACAGACCCATGGACAGACCCATGGAACAGACTTGAAGTTGTGGGTGGGAGGGGGAGGAATGGAGAACTGGGACTTTGGAGATGCAAACTATTACATTTAGAAAGGATAAAAAATAAGGTCTGACTGTATAGCACAGGGGACTATATCCAATTTCCTGGAATAGACTTATGATGGAAAAGAATATAAAAAAAGAATGTATATATATGTATGACTAAGCCGCTTTGCTGCACAGCAGAAATTGGCATACTATTATATATCAACTATACTTTCATAAAAATAAATAAAAAACAAGACTGCTTGGGGGGGGGGTACCACAATTGGCTTGGTTTGGACCAATTGACAGATGTTGCAGAGCAGGGCCATAAAAAAGAAAGATACGGGGTTCCTGCTGTGGCTCAGCAGTAACAAACCTGACCAGTATCCATGAGGATGTGGGTTCAATCTCTACCCTTGCTCACTGGGTTAAGGATCCAGTGTTGCTGTAAGCTGTGGTATAGGTCGCAGCTGCTGCTCAGATCCTGAGTTGCTGTGGCTGTGGTGTAGGCTGGCAGCTGCAGCTCCGATTCAACCCCTAGCCTTGCAACTTCCAAATGCTGCAGATGGGGCCCCTAAAAAAAAAAAAGATACATGCACCCTAATGTTCCTAGGTGCATTATTTACAATAGCCTAAGACATGGAAGTGACCTAAGTGTCCAACAACAAATGAGTTGATATAACGTGATATATATATATATGCACACACACACACAGGAATATTACTCAGCCATAATAAAAGAGTGAAAATAACATCATTTGCAGTAAAATGAATGGACCTAGAGCTTATCATACTAAATGAAGTAAGTCAGGCAGAGAAAGACAAACAGCATATATTGTTTATACGTGGCATCTAAAAAAAATGATACAAAGGAACTTATTTTCAAAACAGAAACAGACTCACGAAGAAAACAAATTTATGGTTACCAAAAGGAAAAGGGATAAATTAGGATGAACATATACACACACTATACATAAAACAGATAAACAACAAGGTCCTACCATATAGCACAAGGAACTATATTCAGTATTTTATAATAACCTATAATGGAAAAGAATCTGAAAAAGAATACATATATATAAAAACTAAATCATTTTGCTGTTTACTAAAATCCAACACAACATTGTAAATCAACTATACTTCAATTTTCAAAAAAGATCTTTGCCCGTTTTTCAATTGGGTTGTCTCTTTATTGTGGAGTACACACTGTTTTGGAGTCCCTACTCTGATGCTTACTACCTGTAGAACCCTGGATAAGTCATTTCAACTTTCTCTATTCAGTTAACTCATCTATACATTGGGCACAGTAGTACCTACTTCACATGCTGTGATAGGTAGTGCTAGTGATCATTAAATGGTAGCTGTTATTGTTCAAAATAATATTTAAATACATTTTTAGATATGTATGTTCAAGTCTGTAGTGATGGTTTTCAATCTCATTGTACCAAAAGGTTTTTTTATACTGGCTTTATTTTTTTATTTTATTTTATTGAGGTACATTTACTTTACAGCGTTGTGTTTACACTGGTTTTACTTTTTAATTTTTTATCACAGTTGATCTACAATGTTCTGTCAATTTCTTTTTTTTTTTTTTTTTTTTTGTCTTTTTGCTATTTCCTGGGTCACTCCTGCGGCATATGGAGGTTCCCAGGCTAGGGGTCCAATCGGAGCTGTAGCCACCAGCCTACGCCAGAGCCACAGCAACGCGGGATCCGAGCCGCGTCTGCAACCTACACCACAGCTCACGGCAACGCCGGATCGTTAACCCACTGAGCAAGGGCAGGGACTGAACCCACAACCTCATGGTTCCTAGTCGGATTCGTTAACCACTGCACCACGACGGGAACTCCTGTCAATTTCTGCTGTACAGCAAAGTGACCCAGTTACACGTATATATATGTTCCTTTTTTTAAATTATGAACTATCAAAAAAGAAATAAAAAAATAAAAAGATAAAAAAAAACCCACATCATTACTTCAGTTGTTATTTTAAAAACAGCTTGTGTGATTCTACAGAGTAAATTAAAATGTAGAAGGATGCTTGTTCTCGGTATTATTTATAATAGTAAAAAAAACGAACTAATCCAAATATCCATCAGGAGGGAACTGTTTCAATTAACTATGGACTATCCAAACAATGGACTATTGTGCAACTGGTAAAATATGTGAGTAGCTCAATATGTACCAATATGAAATCATCTCTAACATACATCAAATGAAAAAGCAAATTAAAGAATACTATGTATTGTATGATTCCAATTGTATATTATGAAAAAGATATATATGCATAAATGTATGAGTGTGTATGTGCACAAGCACACATATGCTTGCACAGATACAAAAGCAACCTGAACACCAAGAAAAGAAACTTAACAGTGGCCACCTTGGCGGAATAGGGCTGTGAATGAAGTGGGGATATAAACTTTTTTATATTTCTGTAGTTTAAAAGAGTTTTAACTGCATATAATAATTTTCAATTTAAAAAATCCTGGTAACTGTCAATTTTTTCTCAAGCATATCTATCCTAGTTACATAAAATATAAATGAGAGAGAGAAAGCCTGATTTAAAATGAATCACTCCTACTAATTTTAAGATGAGATAAAAACTGATCTGAATTTTCAGTTATTATAAAGTACAGTTTGGTCCCCGTTTGGCTGACACAGCCTGAGTATTTCAGATAAGCGAAGGAATTAAAACGCAGCAGTGCTACTTCTATGCAGCTATTTCGACCACAGTAACTTTCAGAACAACAGCGTCTCAAAGAGTCCACATCAACCTTGATTATATGATGAAATATATGATTTCTGTGCCAATTCTGAAGAAAATCTGACACCCTGAAAGTGCTTTAAAAATTGATTACATTGAGTCATACTTTCAACAAACATTTATTGAGCACCTACTGTGCATTCAGCAATCTGTTAGGTACCAGAGACTATGACAAATGCTAAGAGAAGCATGTATAAAATGTGCTAATGGTCACAGAGCACAGGGACAGGAGAGATTCATTCTTTCCCAGGCTGTCTGGGAGGGGAGATCTAAGACAGCTTCACAGAAGAAAGGACATTTGAGCAAGGTCTAGGACTTCATCAGAGAAGGGGGACAGACGCAACACCACAAAGAGGGAACAGCAGGAACAAATGCCTGGAAGTATCTGGCAAACACCTAGAGGCATGTGAGGTATCTGAGAGCCTGTGACTAATCCAGTTTGGCCAGAGACTAGGGTACTGGGGTGAAGAGGAGTATATATATGACTATAGGATGGAAGGCTGTAAAGGTAGGCCTGAGGAAGCCTCTGAGGGAGTTTCAGCACCCCTAGGCTGTAGCACAGAGGTAACTGCATATGGCAAGACTAGTATTTTTTAAAAGCACCCTCTTGATTAAGAAATATAAGAAAATAATTACTTTAAAAGTTAGGATAATAGTTATTTTGGAAGAAGGGAAGGTTTGTGACTGGGACAGGGACTTCCAGGGTGGCTGACAATGTTCTATCTATTTCTTGATCTGGATGGAGGCTTTTTTTTTTTTTTTTTTTTTTTGGTCTTTTTAGGGCAGCACCTGCAGCATTCCCAGGTTGGGGGTCCAATCCGAGCTGTAGCTGCCAACCCACACCACAGCCACAGCCACAGCCACAGCCACGCCAGATCTGAGCCACGTCTGCAATCACAGCTTATGGCAACGCTGGATCCTTAACCCACTGAGCAAGGCCAGGGATCAAACCGGTGTCCTCATGGATGCTAGTCAGTTATGTTACTGCTGAGCCACAATAGGAACTCCTGGATGGAGATGTAAAGTATGTTTGCCTTTGCTCTGTGGTATTAAGCTACACATGTGAATGCTTAGGGTTTTTTTAATCCTTCTCTCATTTTACAATTAAATGTCTTAAAAAAAAAGCAAGCACCCTTTTGTGACACTGTGTAGTCAAACTAGAGATAAGAGGGAACTAGAAGGAAGGTATGTAAAGAAGTTATTTCATCTAGATGTAAGATGAAGAGGGCCAGACCCAGGGCAAGGACAGTGGGAGTGAGGAGGAAATAAACTCACTTGAGAAACATCTTGAGAGTTAACTGCCAGAGGCACCGTGAAGATACAGAGAGTAAGTTCAGCTTTGGACATAGTGAGCATGACCTTTGGGACTTCAAATACTACTTTTCCTTTTCAAATTTATAGCTTTCCTTTACTTTGGTATCCATCTATCAACAGTAACATCCTATTCCCTATCAGTCATAATTCAATTCACGTTTCTGGCTTTCAAATAGGATAAAGAAGTGAGACAGGAGTAATTCTTTTTTTATTTTTTAGGGCTACACATGCAGCCTATGGGAATTCCCAGGCTAGGGGTCGAGTTGGAGCAGTAGCTGCCAGCCACAGCTGCAACCACAGCAACGAGCTGCGTCTGAGACCTATACCACAGCTCACGGCAACGCCAGATCCTTAACCCACCGAGTGAGGCCAGAACCTACATCCTCATAGATACTAGCTGGGTTCGTTACTGCTGAGCCACGAGAACTCCCAGGAGTAACTTTTGATGTAACAAGACTAGAAAAGAAAGGAGGACTATGGTTAAGAGAGGTGTGTATAAACCCATGTAAAGGAGAAGCTCTTTCATGAAATCAGTGACGGTAGTGAAAGACAGAAGTAAACAAACACTATCCCAAGCGAACTATTCCACTAAAATGGAAGAAAGGTTCTGCAAGGCAAAGACTATTGAGTCAAAGAGTTTCCCAACCCGACCAACAAAAATCAGGAGGGGACTGCACCATGTACCCATGTTACATTCACATATCTGGGAAGTGTTAGGTATATGAACCTAAAGAAGAATTATAATAGAAATTCGAAGGTGAGAGTGACGGGCCGATGAGAAAGTGAAGAAAAGGTCACAGCACAATGGAGGAGCAAGCAATATGGGTTATGCACAAGCCAAAATGAACTGTCTTCACGTGAGAAAAAGATGGCTATCAGCAACTGTGTGTGTTAGATTAACTACAGAATGGGCCAGGGCAGCCCATGGCCCTAGTGCCCCATGCTGTTTTATCACGCAACAGGCACTCACCAAATGCGTAAACCAATTTTGATAATATACACCTAGAAATATTATGATTTTACCCTTACACCTTTGTGTCTTCTACTGCATAATAATAAGAAAACCTAGGTACTGGGAGTTCCCTCATGGCTCAGCAGGTTAAGGATCTGGTATCGTCACTAGTGTGGCTCAGGTTCCATCCCTGGCCCCAGAACTGCCTCATGTCGTGGGTGTGGCCACCCCTCCCCCCAGAACCTAGTTACCATTTATTCAACATATACTCTATGCCAGGCACAGCCTAAGACCTCAGCATGCATTACCTGGCCGAATACTCACAGCAAGTCCAATAATGAGGTGCCAATATGATAAAGTTGCATCCCTTACAGTGGCACCTCTGAGAAATAAGACACGAGTTCTGCATAGGACAGAACTGGGCAAGGGCAAGGGCAAAAGAGAATGGCTGCCTCACACACAGTCCAACTCAGGTCATTAAGGTAAAACATTACATAGGGATTAGGAGCTAAATCTCTAGTTAGTGACAAAGAGTGATTTTGTGGGATCTTATCCTGAGTATGTCTATCTTCTCTGGCAACATGTGGCAGTGGTAGGCGGTTGGTAGTGATAAAGATTTGGGATTGTGGCCAGCTCCCTGTTTCTTTCCATCAAAAATATGGCCAACATCTGGCAGCATCAGCAAAGGTCAAGATGAATGAGTCTCTATTAATACATATGTTACAAACTGGATTGCCAAAATTGGTCCAATTCCATTATAGATTTATAGTTCAGCTGCACTGATCACTAACTAAATCTATACATGAGCCATTAGGTGGGCCTTTAAATCTGTCTGTTTCATGGAAATTTCTATTCTGGTAGTAGTTGTAAGAGATTTGATCTTTATCGTACTTTCCTGGCAGCAGTAAAATTCCATTTCCATCAACTCTGTTTCCTCTCAGGAAATACTCAAAACATTGTTCTCAACTATGAATCATTTTTGACTGCCAGGAAAAAACTCCCCTCCCTCTCCCCACTCCCATTTTGCATCAAAATGTACTTTCCCTAAAACAGTTTTGGGGAAAGACATACTTACTTGAAGAAAGGAAAAACAGTAAATTCTTCAATCTTCCCCATCTATGGCTTTGCTGAAGCAGTTCACCCTGCCTCAACTATCTTCTCCCTTAGAGCTGCCTATCCAAGTGCCACCAACTCATTCATTCATTCAACAAATACTCCCTCAGTACCTACTAGTTTTTCAGATGGTAGGGGTTCAAATAACTATATTAGGAATTAACTAGGCAGAGATTAGAGGATGATCTTTGTAGGTAGTGGGACTATCATGTGACATGCTCAGAATTTCCTTCGGGGAAACATTTAAAGCTGGCCCTTTAAAGACAAGCAGGAGGAATTAAATGGAAGAGGAAAGGCATTTGCGGAAGTCAAGAAGGCCTCCAACGACAGGGAGCACAACCGAACTGCTGCCTCAATGATTCATTCTAGTGTTTGTGCTGAAGGCATGCTTCCAAAGGCACCTGCCCAGTGACTGAGTACAGCGAGCACAGGACTGTACTGACCACTGACGCTAACTCCCCAAAGGCTTTTCTGAACCTTCCTTCTACTGCACAGCATCTAGGTAGCTTCTGCCGAAGCTACGCTGTCTCCGATTCACTAGGGGTCAGACTTGCATCATGGACCACTGGCACTCCCACCCGTTCCATTTCCCTCCCCACCGTCTCTCACCCAGGCGGATGGTTACAAAATCCTTGTCTCTTTATTCCTAAATTTCTGCTTTTCAGAGGACCTAGACTAAGACAGCATTCTAGACAGAGGGCGCAGCATGAGTAAACACCCAGAGGCATAAAAAATGACATGCTCTGAGCACCTAGAAATATTAAGATTTTACCCTCACACCCTTGCTTCTTCTACTGCATAATAATAATAATAATAATAATAATAAACCTAGCTACCATTTATTGAACAAATACTCTATGACAGGAATAGTCTAAGCCCCAAGCAGGTATTACTTGGGTAAATACACACAGCAAGTCCATGATGTAGGTGCCAATATTCATCCCCATATTACAAACGAAGAGACTCACATCCCTTAAGGTGGCACCTCTGGAGAAACAAGAGGGAGAATTTACAGGACAGAACTGGGCCTGGGCAAAAAGGAACGCCTGCCTCGTACACAGTCCAACCCAGGTCATGAAATAAGTACTTTGTGTTAAACACTGTTCTAATCATCATAGGGGTATAGAGATTAAAGTGAAACAAACAAAAAATACGATTCCATTCTTCAGGACCTCACACGCTAGCAGACAAGATATACAAATGGCCAACAAGCACTAGGATATTGAGAAATGCAAATCAAAACTACTATGAGGTACCACCTCACACCAGTCAGAATGGCCATCATAAATAAGTCCACAAATAACAAATGCTGGAGAGGGTGTGGAGAAAAGGGAACCCTCCTGCACTGTTGGTGGGAATGTAAATTGGTACAACCACTGTGGAAAACAGTCTGGAGGTTCCTCAGAAAACTAAATAGAGAACTACCATATGATCCAGCAATCCCGCTCTTGGGCATCTATCCAGACAAAAATAGAACTAAAAAAGATGCACTCCTATGTTCATTGCAGCACTATTCACAATAGCCAAGACATGGAAACAACCTAAATGCCCACTAACAGATGAATGGATTAAGATGATATGGTACATATTTACAATGGAATACTATTCAGCCATTAAAAAAAAGAATGTACTTGGCAGCGGCCACTGTGTAGACCGGATTCTGCTTGCTCATGCCTCTCCCTGCTTCCTCTGCAATCATGTCTGCCAAACCCAATATGGCTGAGATTGAGAAATTCGGTTAAGTCAAAAGTGAAGACAGAAATGCAAGAGAAAAATCCACTGCCTTCAAAAGAGAAAATGGAAAAGGAGAAGCAAGCAGGTGAATGATAAGGTGTGTGCTGCCAAAATGCACTGTACACTCCACAAGCACTGCCTTCTGATCTTCCTTCTTTTAGCTGTTTAAGATGCAAAGAGGTCGGATCAAGCCTAAGTGACTGTGCTGCCCCTTTTCACATCAAAGAACGGAGAACTACTGACACGAAGGCCATGCCTGCCTCTCCCATCGGCCTGTTTTGCTGGGAGGGAAGGAAAAAAAAGCGAATGTTGAAGGAGGAAGCTGGGTGGAATCTACTGTATAAAGAGCACTGCTCCAAGGTGTCCTTCGGGCTGTAAAATGCAGGGGTTTTTTTTTTGGGGGGGGGTTGTCTTTTTGCCATTTCTTGGGCTGCTCCCGCAGCATACGGAGGTTCCCAGGCTAGGGTTCAAATCGGAGCTGTAGATGCTAGCCTACACCACAGCCACAGCAACTCGGGATCCGAGCCGCGTGTCTGCGACCTACACCACAGCTCACGGCAACGCCGGATCCTTAACCCACTGAGCAAGGCCAGGGATCAAACCTGCAACCTCATGGTTCCTAGTCAGATTCATTAACCACTGCACCATGACGGGAACTCCCTGTAAAATACAGTTTAGTCAGAGTGTCATCTTTTTTTGTTGTTGTTGTTCAAATGATTTTAATTATTGGATGAAATGCACACCTTTTAAATATGTAAATAAAAAGTTTTAAAACGTGAAAAAAAACTGCAGTAATGCTATTTGCATCAACATGGCTACAACTAGAGATTCCCATACTAAGTGAAGTCAAAACCGCAGTAATGTTATTTGCATCAACATGGCTACAACTAGAGATTCCCATACTAAGTGAAGTCAGAAAGAGAAGGACAAATACCATATGATATCACTTATATGTGGCATCTTAAATATGGCACCAACAAACCTATCTATAAAACAGAAACAGACCCATGGACGTGGAGAACAGTCCTGTGGTTGCCAAGGGAGGCAGGGGAGGGAGTGGTATGGACTGGGGGTTTGGGGTTAGTAGATGCGAACTATGATATTTAGAATGGTTAAGCAATGAGGTCCTACTGTACAGCACAGAGAACTCTATCCAATCTCTTGGGATAGACCATGATGGAAAATGACATAGGAAAAGGAATGTACACACACACACACACACACACACAGAGCTGGGTCACTTTGCTATACAGCAGAAATTGGCACAACACTGTGAATCAACTATAACAAAAAATTTTTTTTAAAACTTGAGTTCTGGATACTGCTGTAATAAAAGAATGGTGATCTTTGGGAAAACATATCCCTTTGGTCTGTTTTTTCATCATAAAGTAAAAATAAGACTACCCTAATTTAATTAAGGTGTAAATTAAGTTAGAAAATATGGTCATTATGCCTTGAAAACAGTAATATGTAAAATATCGTATTTTCACTTAAAAATTTGTTAAGAGGGTAATCTCAAAGAGTTCTTAACACACATAAACACAAAATAAACATAAGAGAAGGAGGAGACTTTAGGAGGTGATGGATATGTGTATTATCCTGAGTGTGATACTGGTTTCAAGAGCGTATGCATTATGTTTAAACCTATCAAATTGTATACATTAAATATGGGCGGTGTTTTGTATAACAATCACACCTAAATAGAGTTGTTCGACAAGTGACCACCAATTTTGATTTGTAACACCACCAAGACATGGTGTGGTATTATCCAAAAATTCTCAAACTACAATTGATTTTCCTTTGTTTCATCTGTCACATAGCATTTTTATGTGGAAAGGTACTGCTAGGAAATCAAATAATAATGAGAATCAATTCCCAGAAGGCTATGGATTGCTAGAGCTGGAGCCAAAAGCCCTCCTTAGGTCCTGGACACTAGAAAGGTCATCTGATGATGGCCTGATGTTGATATCCTTTCTCAGACTCAGGCTTTTTTCTCATTGCTGCCTCCTGACTTGACTGACGAAAAACAGAAGCTCTTGGGCCCTACTTGTGAAAACCAAAATAACCTTACCAAAAAAAGGAATCATTACCTCCAAACAGCCTGAAGTGGTCTGTGTCAGATAAGATAGTTTCAATGACTCAGAAACTGTCAGATGCGCATGAGCTAACTGACTAAAGCTACCTATCAATGGTGGTTGCGCATGTAAAATGAAAGCATCTTCAGTCCTCTGGGCTGAGACAACCACTTCCAGACCACACACTATACGCGTGCGCACGCACGCACACACACACACACACACACAAACACAAGCACTCTCTTTTGATAGCTTAAAGACCAAATAAATATGAAGAAAAACACTCTACCTGTATTGTATCACAGGCTAGGTTAGCACTTCCCTTAAAAAAGAAAGGATGAAAGCAGTTCTAGTGACCTGTAAACATACATGGTTAAGGAATTACCAACAACTTTGCAGCATCTAACTCTAATTTTTATCCATAAAATGTAATAAGAGAATAATATATCATGGCCATTTGTGAGGCTCAACATTCTTAACCCAAACAATGCCAATTATTATATCAAAAGCCTAAGGAAGAAAATCCATATGATTATTTATGCAGATGAAGAAAAAGTATGATACTCATTCAAGAGCCATTCGTGATTTTAAAAAATACTCAGGGAGCTCCTGTTGTGGCTCAGGAGGTCAAGAACCTGACATAGTGTCCGAGAGGATGCAGGTTCCACCTCTGGCCTCGCTCAGTGGGTTAAAGTTCCAGCACTGCCACCAGCTACAGCATAGGTCGCAGATCTGGGGCTTGGATCCGGTGTTGCCGTGGCTGTGGTGTAGGCCAGCAGCTGTAGCTCTGATTTGACCACTAGTCTGGGAACTGGGAAATCCCATGTGCCACAGGTATGCCCATAAAAAGGAAAAAAACAAAAAACAAAAAACTCAGTTAACTAGAAATAGAAGGGAACTTCAATTTCCTCAGCCTGAAAAACAGCATGTGTGAAAAAACCTACAGCTAACTTACAGTTAATTATAGTTAATGGTGAAAGACTGAATTTCTCCCTAAGATCAGGAACAAGGCAAGGAACCCACTCTTATCATTTCCACTCAATATTATACTGGATCAAAGTCCTAGCTAATGCAGGAAGGTACTGCAAATAAAGAGAGATAAAACTGGGGAGGAGAAATAAAACGGTCTTCAATTACAGAAAACTTAATTATCTAAGAAGAAAATTCAAAAGAACCTAGGAAAAAACTACTGGGTCTAAGTGACTTCAACAAGGATGGAAAATATGAGACCACCATACAAAAATAAACTGTATTTTTATATACAGCAGTGAACAACTGGAGACTGAAATTTTTATAAGCACCATTTGTAACAGAACCAATAAATATGCAGTCCTCAGGAATTAATCTAACAAAGTATTAGAAGATTTATATGCTGAAAATTATGAAAAAACAAACACTGATGAGAGAAATCAAAGACATAATAAGTAATTGGAGAGATACACTGTTCATGGATCAGAGGACTCAATATCATCAATATTGCAATTCTCTCCCAATTTATAGATTCACTTCAATCTCAATTCCATATTCAATCCAATGCTCAATAAAACTTAAGCAGGCTTCTTCTTTAGAAATTTATAATTCTAAAAGTTATATGGAAAACCAGATAATCTAGGATAATGAAGACAATTTTGAAAAAGAAAAAGCTGAAGGACTCAAAACCAAATGATTTAAAGACTTACTATAAAGGTACACTATTCAAGACAGTGTGGTGTTGGTAAAAAGATAAACATATAGATCAATGAAACAGAAACCCATCCATACGTATACAGGCATACCCAAGAGAATACGGTAGGTTTGGTTTCAGACCAGCACATTAAAGCAAGTGAGTCACACAAATTTTTTGGTTTTCCAGTGCCTATATAAAAGTTAGGAGTGCCTGTTGCAGTTCAATGGTAACAAACCCAACTAGTATCCATGAGGATGCGAGTTCCATCCCAGGCCTCGCTTGGCGGGTTAAGGATCTGGCATTGCTGTGAGCTGCAGTGTAGGCTGCAGATGTGGCTCAGATCCTGCGTTGCTGTGGCTGTGGTGTAGGTCGGCAGCTGTGGCTCCGATTCGACCCCCTAGCCTGGGAACCTCCATATGCCACACGTGCAGCCCTAAAAAAGACAGAATAAATAAATAAAATAAAAAGACAAGCCACAGACTGGAATTAAAAAATGGTATAGTCACTATGAAAAAGAATTTGACTATTGCTTATAAAGTTAAACACACATCATAAAACCCAGCCATCCCACTCCTTGCTATCTACCCAAGAGAAATAATAATATATATCTACACAAAACCTGAACTACAAATGTTTACAGCAACTTTATTCATAATCACTGCAAACTTTAAACTATCCAAATGTCCATTAACTGATGAATGGATAAACACATAGTAGTACATTCATATAATTCTACTCAGCAATAGAAAGCAGCAAACTATTGATAAATTCAATGATTCTCAAAAACATTGTGCCAAGTAAAATAAGCCAGACTTGAAAGGCTACATATTTTGATCTTTATGTGAGGTTCTGGAAATGACAAAACTATAGAGACAGAAATCAGAGCAGTGGTTGCCAGGGGTTGGCAATATAGAGAGGAGACTGACTACAAAAGAGCATGAGGGAACACTCTGGGTGACAGAAAATTCTATCATCTTGCTTTCAGTGGTGGCCACAAATTATGCAATTTTGTCAAAATTCATAGACTTTTACATACCTAAAAAGGATGAGTTTATTAATGTAAATTATACCTCAATAAAGCTGAAAAAAAAAGCCCGCACTATCTCAGAAATGGCCAACTATTTGAGGCAGACATAATATCTAATCAGAACTAAAAATGCTAAGTTATGATTCTAAGTTTAAGATACATGATTAAAAGAAAAGGAAAACAAGGACAAAATCAGTGACAGTTTTGTGTGTCTTTCACTGCTCCTTGATATAACCATGAAAAAGGGTTCTAGTAAGGTGATACATGTATAATTTAGGAACAAAATACCCCAATCTGCTATTTATTTGAAACTGATCAATTTAAAATAAGTGGCCACTAACCATCCTTACCAACTGCGTGAATTTGTAGATGTCTCATTTAAAGGACTTCTTGTTGACAAGAACTTGTTCAAGTAGTAATTCTCCTTACTGGAGTTCCCTTTGTGGCTCAGAGGAAATGAATCTGACTAGCATCCATGTAGATGAAGGTTCGATCCCTGGCCACGCTCAGTGAGTGGGTTAAGGACCCGGCATTGCCGTGAGCTTCTGTGTAGGTCGCAGACGCGGCTCAGATCCCGAGTTGCTGTGGCTGTGGTGTAGGCCAGTGGCTACAGCTCTGATTTGACCCTAGCCTGGGAACCTCCACATCTTGTAGGTGAGGCCCTAAAAAAAGTAATTCTCCTTACTTTATAACTGTTCTGATTTAGCAGAACAGGAAAGAAGCATTTTTATTCCTGCAATTTCTGTCTTTTTCTTTTTTTTTCTAGAATTCCCTCCCCCCCCCCCCCGTTTTTTGTCTTTTTCTAGGGTTGCACCTGTGGCATATGGAGGTTCCCAGGCTAGGGGTCAAATTGGAGCTGTAGCCGCCGGCCTATGCCACAGCCACAGCAATGCAGGATCCAATCCACGTCTGCAACCTACACCACAGCTCACGGGGCAACGCAGGATCCTTAAGCCACTGAGCGAGTCCAGGGATCAAACCAGCAACCTCACAGTTCCTAGTCGGATTTGTTAACCACTGAGCCACAAAAGGAACTCCCAATTTCTGTCTCCTGATTACATTGTGAAGAGACACAGTAGAAGCTGATCTTGGCAGCAGAGGCTTTCTCTTTGTCTGGCAGGCTGTTCAGTGACAGTTGCAGACAGGTGTCTAGTAGTGGACTAGTCAGTGAGCATGGCCCCAGGCTGGCAGGGAGCTAAGGTCAAAACAGTGGTAGAAGTCTTTTAGGTAGCATTCTCAGTGCATCAAGGGAGACCTAACATGCAAAACAGACCAGAGAAGATGTGTCTTCATTTCTTTACTCATCCATTTATCCAACAAGTATTTACTGACTGCCCATTCTGGGCCAGCCAGTCTGGGTTAAGGCTGAGGACCTAGAGATAACTGCCTGGTCTAGAGCAGTTTACAATCTGGTGGCAGGGGTGGGTGGGAGTATATAAGGTACAATAGCAGCCAATAGGCTGGAGTACACCTTAATGGGAAGGGAAGGTTCGTTATGATTCATTCCTCCCTGTGCACCATTTTCCACCAGGTTTTCAGTGCCCCAGAGTTTATCATGAAGATGAGACCGGCAGTCATTCCAGGCAGCAGGAACAACACATACAACAGAAGTGTGAATAGCCAGGAAACTGTACAAAACTTGGGCAGCCCTGAGGCCTGATGAAAAATGGTGTGTATGAGACTGGAGAAATAGGCATGAACCAGAAGGTTGAGGGCTTTAGCATTTGTGCCAGAGTTATGTCAGTTTGTGGGGTAGACGATGGGGAGTCTATTAACAAGGGCGTAACAAACCAAGATTTGCTTTCAGAAAGATGATTCCAAGGGCAGGTCAAGGATAGACAGAGGCGGAAAGGAGATCCCCACACACACATACACCTTTATTGAGTAGTTGACAAACTGGTGGTGGACCAGAAAGTTGGTGTTGATTGGAGCGGCAGAAAGCCCCTCTTTCATGCAGAAGAAATGACCCACTGCCCTATGCACTGCATGCCTCTGGCTAGCAACTATGATGGCTTATTTCTCTACCTTCCACCAGAGTAGAGCTCCCTACGCATAGGAATGGTCATGGTCACACACACACTGCAAGGCTAAAAGTAAATGTTCAGTAATGTGGGTGACTTAATAAGTGAATAAATGAATAAATGGATAGTTTTGGGCCCAATAAACCAGTTGAGAGCTGTTGTCAAATGTAACTGATGGGTTATTTTGGCAAGCAACCCCTCACCTGGAGAGTTGAACCAGATGTCTTTAAAAGTCTCTTCCGATGTGAAGATTTTATGATTTGAGGCCACTCCCCGTGAAAGTAACAAGTGACTAAAAAGAGGATACGTGAGATTTGTTCTAAGGAAAGAAAAAAAAAAAAATCCAATGAAAAACGTCAAAAGGGGGGAGTTCCCGTCGTGGTGCAATGGTTAAGGAATCCCACTAGGAACCATGAGGTTGCGGGTTCGGTCCCTGCCCTTGCTCAGTGGGTTAACGATCCGGCATTGCCGTGAGCTGTGGTGTAGGTTGCAGATGCAGCTCGGATCCCGCGTTGCTGTGGCTCTGGCGTAGGCCGGTGGCTACAGCTCCGATTGGACCCCTAGCCTGGGAACCTCCATGTGCCGAGGGAGCGGCCCAAGAAATAGCAACAACAACAACAACAACAACAAAGACAAAAGACAAAAAAAAAAAAAAAAAAAAGTCAAAAGGTGCATTTATAACATCTGGAAGCAACAAACTAAGGCAGTTAAAAGCTGACAGATTTTTATAAAGAGAATAGAATACTGATTGTCATAATTAAGCTTCAGAAGGCAGGCAGTATGATAGATCAGGCCCTATCTAAGAGACACCTCCATATTGGAGGGAAAGAAGGCCAGGAGATGGACGGGAAGAAAGCTCTAGGAGGAAACCCAAGCGGGCGAGACAGTATAATTGGGAAAGGAGAGTGGGTAGGAAGAGGCAGAGCTCCAGAGAGGTGGTTAGTGCATATCAGGATACTCAGCAAGGGGAAAGCAGACAGAATACAGAGACAGGTAAACCTGGGATAAAGCAGTTAGTCAGTGAGCATCAACAACATCCATGAAGGGCAGCAGAGTACCAACCCCAGGCATGGGCCTAGGCAGAGGTCAAGTTCCTGAGAGGCCTGGTGAAAACAAAGCACACTTTTATCTTTGGAGCAACTGTGGCAACAACCATACCCAGACAAGGACTTCACAGAGGGGCTCAGGTTCTGCCATGGAAGTACAAGGCCAGCCTTAATTAACCACAAGGACCTAAGCAAGAGCAGCCTTACAAAAACATAATAAGCACAGAGTTCCTGTTGTGGCGCAGGGGAAACGAATCCGACTAGGAACAGTGAGGTTGCGGGTTCAATTCCTGGCCTTGCTCAGAGGGTTAAGAGAGCGGTGTTGCCCTGAGCTGTGGTGTAGGTCACAGATGAGGCTCAGGTCTGGCATTGCTGTGCCTGTGGTGTAGGCCGGCAGCTGTAGCTCCGATCACACCCCTAGCCTGGGAACCTCCATATGCCCCAAGTGTGGCCCCCCTAAAAAAGCAAAAAAACCCAAAACCCAAAAACGAACAAACGAAAAAAACCCATAAGCACACAAAGCCAGAAAGAAACTAGCAGACATGCCGATTTGCTGAGCTAGCAGCCAGAGGTTCCCAAATTTTGTCCAACTCTGGAGAAACTTGGGCCCAAGCCTTGTTCAGAGCTGACCTGCCCCAAGTCTGTCAACTGGAGAGCAGTGAAGACATGAAAGCAATAGGCCCTCACAGGCCCCGCAACACCAGACAGCATGAGGCAAGGCCATGAGCAGAGAAGACCGCCCATGAAAGAGGAAGAGGGAGTCTGTCACAGAAGCACCACCAAGGAAGAGGAAC
Organism: Sus scrofa; assembly: GCF_054392235.1. NCBI lineage: Eukaryota > Metazoa > Chordata > Mammalia > Artiodactyla > Suidae > Sus > Sus scrofa. The sequence goes on from NC_139401.1 coordinate 124,746,659, forward strand.
ATAGAATTCAGCATACAGAGATCTCTTCTCTGTTCACTCACCACTAATTTCTCCACCTACCATCACTTCCGTACCCTAGAGGACTATCTTAAAAAGCTCTATGCCTCATAGTACCCAGAAATCTCTTTTTCCTATTGCACTGATTTCATCATCATACCATGTAACTGGGAAGGCAGCCCATACTGCTACTCTTATTTTCCAATCTGAACCGCGCAAACTTATATGGTCTCGAGGAGTTGAAGCAATGGTCTGGCTTACCCACTCTCAAAGTGCAGACGAAAATCTGAATCTCACTGAGGAATAAGTAAAAAACTACATAAAAAACTACCCCTAAAATTACACAACTAGTGGCAGGGTCAGTGATAAAACCCAGATGTCTTTGCTCCTTCCATGTTTGCAGTGTCATCAAATCTGGTAGAAATGTCTGTTATTAGGAAACAAAACAGAGTTAAATGCATTTGCCCTTAATTTTACTTTATTTTTTTGCTCTTAAGGGTCACATCCACAGCATATGTAAGTTCCCAGGCCAGGGGTTGAATCAGAGCCACAGCTGCTGGCCTACGTCACAGCCACACCAGATCTGAGCTGCATCTTCAGCCTACATCACAGCTCACGGCAATGCCGGATCCTTAACCAACTGAGCAAGGCCAGAGATTGAAACTGTGTCCTCATGGATACTAGTCAGGCTCATTACCAATGAGCCACAACAGGAACTCTATTCACCCTTAATTTTAAACTCTTCCCACTGAGTTCACACACAGCCCCATAGAAAATCTCTTTCCATCTGCACAGATATTCCTTGATACATGACAGAATGGAAATCCACTAGAGGTTACACAATTCAGATTATCCTACTCCAAAGCAAGAGAAAGCTTTAAGCAACACCATCTGATTATGAGATTTTGCTGCTTTGGAGAATTAATCAAATTCATCCTAGAGGCTCATCTGCTGCATGACACACTCATTCCTTGATATCACAACTCCCTAACAAACTTCAACACAAGATGCTCTGGTGACGTCTTTCCCAAGTACTTTCTGATCTTCATCTGTTACTGTGACTAGCATTTGAAGTAATGTAAATAAGCAGGGTGTTGCCTGATCTCTAATATCTATATAATTCTTTGTACTTATACGAAAAGCCGAGAGGATAGAAAGCGTCTCATTTAGGGAGATATTTTCCACTGTTACTTCTGAATGCAAAATAAGTGAAAAGATAAGGTAAGTCTAATATCTGGTAAACCATGAATAATTGAGATGCCCTAACACTGAAGAATGTGATTTAAATTATTTAACAATATTCATCAGTAGTCAAGAAGAATTTTGTTAAAAAAAATTCAGTGTATTTGGAGTTCCCGTCGTGGCTCAGTGGTTAACGAATCCGACTAGGAACCATGAGGTTGCGGGTTCAATCCCTGGCCTCGCTCAGTGGGTTAAGGATCTGGCGCTGCCATGAGCTGTGGTGTAAGTTGCAGACGCAGCTCGGATCCAGTGTTGCTGTGGCTGTGGCGAAGGCCGGGGGCTACAGCTCCAATTCTACCCCTAGCCTGGGAACCTCCATATGCCACAGAAGCGGCCCTAGAAATGGCAAAAAGACAAAAAAAAAAAAAAAATTCAGTGTGTTTGGAAAAGCTAGACCAACATGCACTGTACATCAACAACTTGACCTTGACCAACTTTTGTTATTTACAAAGGATAGGCTATTTCTTAAGTATGGTTTATTTATCCAATTAGTCACTGCTGTGGCAGGGCTTCGATCCCTGGTCCTGGAACTTCCACATGCTGTGGGTACAACCAAAAGAAAAGAGAATAAAAAAAAATCTCTATTTTAAAAAAGAGTAACTTGGAGTTCCCGTTGTGGCACGGTGGAAATGAATCCGACTAGGAACCATGAGGTTTTGGGCTTGATCCCTGGCCCTGCTCAGTGGGTTAAAGATCCAGCGTTACCATAAGCTGTGGTGTAGGTCGCAGACATGGCTTGGATCCTGCACTGCTGTGGCTGTGGCCAGCAGCTGTAGCTCCAATTTGACCCCTAGCCTGGGAACTTCCATATGCCATGGGTAAGGCCCTAAAAAACAACCAAACCAAACCAAACCAAACAAAAAAAGAGTAACTTCACAGCAAAGAAACCAGACAAACGCTACCAAGCCAGGTGATCAAGTTAATGTCATTACAAAAACAAAAATAAAAAAAGAGTTCCCGTCATGGCGCAGTGGTTAACAAATCTGACTGGGAATCATGAGGTTGCGGGTTTGATCCCTGGCCTTGCTCAGTGGGTTAAGGATCCGGTGTTGTCATGAGCTATGGTATAGGTCAAAGATGTGGCTCGGATATGGCGTTGCTGTGGCTCTGGCGTGGGCCAGGGGCTTTAGCTCTGATTACACCCCTAGTCTGGGAATCTCCATATGCCACGGGAAGTGGCCCTAGAAAAGGCAAAAAAGACCAAAAAAAAAAAAAAAGTTAATATCATTAGACATAAGTCATGTTGACACCATGCATCGTGGATGTGATGAGAACAGCCCTTCACTTCTCTAGTCTTCCTCCTACAAAGCCACAATCCACATCTTATCTTGAGAAAAACATCAAATGAATCCTAATTGAGGGATCTGCTACAAAATCCCTAACCAGTACTCTTAAAACTGTCAATGTCATCAAAACCAAGGAAAGTTTGAAAAACTGTCACAGCTAAGAGCAGCCCAAGGAGACATGATGACTAATTATGGTACGGTATCCTAGGTGGGATCCTAGAACAGAAAAAAAAAAAAAAAATCCCTAAAACATTAGGGACAAACTAAAGAAATGTGGACAAAGTATGGACTTTAGATAGTAATAATATAGCAATACTGGTTCATTAATTTTGACAAATGCACCATACCAATATAAGGGAAACTGAGTGTAAGGCATGTGTGAACTCTCTGTATGATTTATGCAAATTTCCTATAAATCTGAAATGATTCTAAAATGAAAAGTTCACTAAAAAAGGTTTAAAACAAATTTGAGGAGTTCTCATCATGGCTCAGTGGGTTAAGAACTTGACATAGGAGTTCCCATCGTGGCGCAGTGGTTAACGAATCCGACTAGGAACCATGAGGTTGCGAGTTTGGTCCCTGCCCTTGCTCAGTGGGTTAAGGATCTGGCGTTGCTGTGAGCTGTGGTGTAGGTTGCAGACGCGGTTCGGATCCCGAGTTGCTGTGGCTCTGGTGCAGACCGGTGGCTACAGCTCCGACTGGACCCCTAGCCTGGGAACCTCCATATGCCAAGGGAGCGGCCCAAGAAATAGCAAAAAAAAAAAAAAAAAAAAAAAAGACAAAAAAGAACTTGACATAGCGGCCATGAGGACACTGGCCTCGTTTAGTGGGTTAATGACCTGGTATTGCTGCAAGCTGAGGCACAGGTCGCAGACGCAGCTTGGATCCGGTGTTGCTGTGGCTATGGGTGAAGGCCAGCAGGTACAGCTCTGATTTGACTCCCAGCCTGGAAACTTCCATATGCTGCAGATATGGCCATTAAAAAAAAAAAAAAAAAAAAAAAGGAAAAACAAATTTGAGGAATTCCCGTCATAGCTCGGTGGAAATGAATCTGACTAGCATCCATGAGGTTGTGGGTTCAATCCCTGGCCTCACTCAGTGGGTTGAGGATCTGGCGTTGCCGTGAGCTGGGGTGTAGGTTACAGACGCAGCTTGGATCTTGTGTTGCTGTGGCTGTGGCGTAGGCTGGCAGCCGTAGCTCCAATTCGACCCCTAGCCTGGGAACCTCCATATGCCATGGGTGTGGCCCTAAAATAAAAGACAAAAAAAAATTGAAAAGTGAGTACTGGATTCTTCCATGTGCCAAACAGATACAAGTACATAAGAGAGAGGTAACAGTGACATTGACAAATTAAGAGTATAAACCTAAATATTCTTTTTTGGGCATCTCTCATATTGAGGGAGTCCCCTTAGATCTTATTATCCAGAACTTAGATTAAATAAATGCATGCAGTTCAGAGTTCCTGCTGTGGTGCTACAGGATCATCTCTGCAATGCCAGGACTCAGGTTTGATCCCCGGCCTGGCAGAGTGGGTTAAAGGATCCATGTTGCCACAAGGCGGCATAGATTGCAAGTGCTGCTCGGATCTGATCCCTGGCCCAGGAACTCCATATGCTGTGGGCTGGCCAAAAAAAGAAAAAAAAAGGTTTTTAAATGCATGTAGCTAAAAATTCCCCAGTTTTTCTGTTTACCTCATGTATTATCTTCAGTGATTTAAAATATATCTAATTATTTATTTTAAATTTATTTTTTATTTTTTTTTAATTTCCCCAATACATTATTTTTTTTTCTACTGTACAGCATGGTGACCCAGTTATAATGAGGCATGTTTCTCACTATTTTCTCTACTGAAGAGTCAACCTAGAACCCAGAACTACTAAAAATATACTAAAGGTTAACTTCAGCAAAAAGTTAATTGTTTACTTTCTGTAGGCCTATCATTCTAGAACAATCTGAGAAGTACTTTAAGTGTATTTTAGGAGCCAAGGACATGAATTAGGGATGAGGTGGGTAAAAGAGTAATAAGTAGGGATGCTGGATATGATATTCCCATGGACTGAACTCTGGTCATCGGTCTTTGAGCAGGTACTGTCGTCACTTGTTTAATTTCTTCTCCCTCATCCTTTGCTCCCTTTAAATCTGCTGATTTCTAGGAATGAGCCTTCTTTATGACATATGTTGTATATTATTTGGTTTGAAGAATCATTGAGTTTATGTAAAGCAAAGCAATGTTCTTTTCAAAGATCTCAGTTCTTAAAATACAACTTGCCAAAAGCACATGCAAAGTTGTTATTATCCCTTCAGATCAATGCTCCATCACTGCTACGGGATATTAAAAAAGGAGTTAGGAGGACAGCAAAGCTTCTAGTCTGCATCTATTCTGGCAAAAGCAGCACAGTAGAGAGACACAAACATACTAAAAATCATTTTAGCAAGTGAGTTCTTGCCAAGCAAAAAAAAGCCTGGGCCGCTCTATCTACCCAAATGTTTTCATAGAGGTTTTAGGTAGCAGGCAATTAAATTCAAGGAGCAGATTCAAGCAAACAGAGACTTGGAGGCTGAGCAATGAGAATGCATGTGGGCAAGAGCTGGACACAGAAGCGTTTGCAAAACCACATTAGTTAGGTTCCCCTAACTTCCCTAGAACAAACAGTCACTAAAATACTTACTTGAATTTCAAATCCCTTCATCAGCTGAATACACTTCACAATTTAAATAAGCATTTGAAACATGTCAACTGTATATACCTGACTCCTGATTAAAGTAAAACTTAAAAGGAAACACCAAAAAAACAGTGGAGAAGGTTCCATTCAGCAAGAAAGATGTTATTTTGGAATCTCACATTTAAAAAACAAACTCTTGGGGAGTTCCCGTCGTGGCGCAGTGGTTAACGAATCCGACTAGGAACCACAAGGTTGCGGGTTCGATCCCTGGCCTTACTCAGTGAGTTAACGATCCGGCGTTGCCGTGAGCTGTGGTGTGGGTCGTGGATGAGGCTTGGATCCCACGTTGCTGTGGCTCTGGTGTAGGCTGGAAGCTACAGCTGTGATTCGACCCCTAGCCTGGGAACCTCCATATGCCATGGGAGTGGCCCTAGAAAAGTCAAAAAGACAAAAAAAAAACAAAAAACAAACAAACAAAAAAACAAACTCTTGGGCTACATTTGTGACTTGTTTCCAAAGAGTACAATGTGGAAAGGAGAGAAAACAGCTTCGCAGGGGAGGAATCTGGTAAACATGACTTCAGACAGATGATTCAGGTCAATACCAACTGATACGTCATGTTGATATGTACTCTTGATATGGTGTGATGACAACGGCATTCCACCTCACCAGTCTTCCTCTCTAACTCAATAGCCCCAGTCTAATAAGAAAAACAGACAGACGGGAGTTCCTGTTGTGGCTCAGTGGTAATGAACCCAACTGGTATCCATGAGGATTCGGGTTTGATGCCTGGCCTCGCTCAGGAGGTTAAGGACCTGGCATTGCCGTGATTTGTGACGTAGGTCAGATCTGACATTGCTTTAGCTGTGGTGTAGGCCAGCAGCTGCAGCTCCAATTTGACCCCTAGCCTGGGAACCTCCATATGCCACAGGTATGGCCCTAAAAAGGAAAAAAAGAAAAGAAAAAGAGAAACAGATAGGGGAGTTCCCTGGTGGTCTAGTGGTTAGGACTTGGCACCTTCACCCCTGGGGCCCAAGTTCAATCCCTGGTCTGAGAGATCCTACATCAAGCTGCTACAAGGCCAAGTCAAAATAAATAAATAAAACTAAAAAATATGTTCTTAAATTTATAAATATTAAAAGAAAAAGACAAATCCTAATTGAGGGAAACGACCAGTACCCCTCAAAAAATGTCAATATCATATAAACCAAAGAAAATCTGAGAAACTGTCACAGCCAAGAGGAATCTAATGAGATAGGATAACTAAATGTGAAGCGGTAGCCTAGATAGGATCCTATGAGAGGAAAATGAAATTAATGAAAAACTGAGGAAATGTGACTATTAAGTAGGGATTTTAGGAGTTCCCTGGTGGCTCAGTGGCTTAATTCAGTGTTGTCATTGCTGTGGCTCAGGTCACTGTTGTGGTGTCAGTTTGATCCCTTGCCCAGAAACTTCCACATGACGCAGGCCCAGCCCCCCCAAAAAGTAAGGACTTTAATGAAAATGTATCAATGTGGTTCATCAACTGTGACAAATGTACATTATTAGTACAAGATGTTAATAATATAGGAAACTTCCTATGGGTAATGAAAACTCTGTACTATCTATACAACTTTTCTGTAAATCTAAAATTATTCTAAAATTTAAAGTTTTAAAAAACACTGAAACAATCTTTTGTTGGTTATCTCTTCTCCATTCAAATCATGTACTTCTGACCAAACAGCAGAAAGAGAAAAGATGAGCCTTGGGCACCCGCTGCGTAATAAAGAAACCTGCAATGAATTTCCTATGGATGACCTAATAGTCACAAGGTGGGAACAGGTGGTCGACGTACTGTCCTGGAGTCAAACAGGGAGCAAATTTAAAGTCTGGGATGAGTGGCCTTTAACAACACAGTCCATCCATCAGCAAAACAGTCTGAGAGTGCAACACAGCCCTGGAATCTAAACACAGCCAAGAAGATGGCCATCTAAAACTTGTTAATGTTTCAGAATGCACCAGATATAAATCTAGAAACTACAACAACAACCTAAGCTTCAGCAAAAGTCATTTTGATCCTGTATAATAAACATTTAAAGAAGTACAAAGTACTGCAAAACTAGAATCATGGGCATTATCAGTTTTACAATCATTTCCTGTAATTGCATGGCACTAGATAAAAGTTAGATTCAGGGGGTAAAGGCTGAAAAATACTATGTAAGGTCCAGGTTTGGGTTGACCAAGCAGACCTTGTTTACAGTTCAACTGATGTCCAAAAAAAAAACAACTGATAAAATTGGGGGGGGGTGGCAGCTGAAAAGTAGTTTATTATCAGCTACTGTTGATTAGAAACAATGTATGCAATTTCAAAAATAGGTTTAAGCTGCACTTCATATTTTGCCTTCTTTTTTTAGGGCCACAACCAGGGCATATCTAAATTCCCAGGCTAGGGGTCGAATGGAAGCTGTAGCTGCTTGCTTACACCAGAGCCACACCAACATGGGATCCAAGCCGTGTCTGTGATCTACACACCACAGCTCACGGCAACGCTGGATCCTTAACCCACTGAGCGAGGCCAGGGATCAAATCCACAACCTCATGGTTCCTAGTTGGATTCGTTTCTGCTGCGCCACAACGGGCACGCCTGCACTCCATATTTTATTTAGCTAGAGTCAACCTTCAGTCAATAATTTTTTATAGAACACTGGTTTTCAAATATTATTCCGCAGCAGCATGACCTGGAGGATGTGTTACAACACTGTCAGTCCCTACCAGCAGTTTCTGATGCAGTATGGGTCTGAATCAGAGGCCTGAGCCCTGCATTTCTAGCAGCTCCCAGGTGATGCTAATACTTGTCTTTTGTAAATGTTTCTTAACTTCAAAAAAAAAAAAAAAAACAGTGCTGGAGGGGCTGTGGAGAAAAGGGAACCCTCCTGCACTGTTGGTGGGAATGTAAACTGGTACAGCCACTATGGAGAACAGTTTGGAGATACCTTAGAAATCTATACATAGAACTTCCATATGACCCCGCAATCCCACTCTTGGGCCTCTATCTAGACAAAACTCTACTTAAGAGAGACACGTGCACCCGCATGTTCATTGCAGCACTATTCACAATAGCCAGGACATGGAAACAACCCAAATGTCCATCAACAGAGGATTGGATTCGGAAGATGTGGTGTATACATACACAATGGAATACTACTCAGCCATAAAAAAGAATGACATAATGCCATTTGCAGCAACATGGATGGAACTAGAGAATCTCATCCTGAGTGAAATAAATGAGCCAGAAAGACAAAGACAAATACCATATGATATCACTTATAACTGGAATCTAATATCCAGCACAAATGAACATCTCAGAAAAGAAAATCATGGACTTGGAGAAGAGACTTGTGGCTGCCTGATAGGAGGGGGAGGGAGTGGGAGGGATCGGGAGCTTGGGCTTATCAGACACAACTTAGAATAGATGTACAAGGAGATCCTGCTGAGTAGCATTGAGAACTATGTCTAGATACTCATGTTGCAACAGAACAAAGGGTGGGGGAAAAATGTAATTGTAATGTATACATGTAAGGATAACCTGACCCCCTTGCTGTACAGTGGGAAAAAAAAATATTAAAAAAAAATCTATGATGAAGTGTAAGCACCTCAATAAAATCTAAAACCAAATTTAAATGGTTTGAGAATTTTCTGCTTTGTCTTTAGCAACAAGTATTTCTGAAGCATTTATTCCAGTGCCCAGCACTATACCAGACACAGAGCAGTGAATAAAAGCATACATACCCTTCTAAATTTTATTCTAGGGGAGACAGCTAGTAATTAGCTCCAAGATGCATTATTCATTTCAACTGCAGAAGGACCCATGTTAGGAGAAGTACAAGGAGCGATGGGACCCTGTGAGACTGGATGGTCTGATCTCAGTGGGGGGTGGGGGAAGGCTTCCTTGAGGAGGCTAGCGTTTAGTACTGAAGGAGGAACAGAAACGCGGCCCTGAGGGAAGATTCCACACCAGTGGGAGCAGTATGTGGGAGAGGGGTAGAGCCCGGAGGGAAGGCCAGTGTGACTGCAGTGCAAGAGGAGGGGGGCAAAGGTCAGAGACGTTGCTGCCCAAGGAGTTGAACTCTAAGTGTGGGAGGAGCCATAAGGAATGCTTAGCTCGAAAGTGATTTAAACTAGTGTTATGTTTTTGTTTGTCTTTTAAAACAGTCTAGCCGCTTTGCAGAAATGGAGTAAGCATGGCGAGAGTGGATCCCAAAAAAATACTTCAGGAGGCATAATCTTTTGAATCTGGTGATGGACTGGGTAAGGTGAAGTGAGGGAGAAGAGGAAAGTTCAAGGTTAACTTTCAAGACTATAAAATGCTACAAAGAGACTAGCGCTGCTTTTTTCACTCTGACTTGAGTTTTTCTCTCTGGTGTACCATGAAATAAAAAAAAAAAAGGTTTTTATCTGTGCCTGGAAAAAGATTGGACGCACAAAAGTTAAAACAGTAGGATAACAGATCAAATGCTTCCGTTTTCCAAGAAGAGAAAATTCCTTTTGAAAGCATTATATATTAAGCTCAAAGTTAACCTATTGTCTCCTTTCACAATTGTGGAAGCAAAGGCTGACAGAGTTGCTCATCTCATTCTGTAGTCTGTGAACTACAAGAGCATTTTATTTTTACCTTTCTCATGGCATTTCTCATTTCCTGCCTTGTATTTTTGTTCTGTATCTATGTATCTTATCTCCTTTCCTAAACTGTAAGTTCTCCGATGAAAGACAGGGATAATCTATGAACCCACATCGAGGGGTATGAGAGATGGGAGGGCATTAGAGAAAAAATACACAGAAAATCTTTTTCTTTTGTCCCATTAAGCAAATGGGTTGTCATTTTATTTTTATTTTTTAGGGCCACACCCAAGGCATATGGAAGTTCCAAGGTTCCCAGCTGAATCCCAGCAAAGGGTTGAATAAGAGCTGCAGCTACAGGCCTACACCACAGCCACAGCAATGTCAGATCCCAGTAGCATCTGCGACCTGCATACACTGCAGCTCACAGAAACGCCAGATCCTTAACCCACTGAGTGGGGCCAGAGATCAAACCCATGTCCTCATGGATATTAGTTGGGTTCATTACTGCTGAGCCACAACAGGAATTCCCAGGTTGTCATTTTAAAGAAGTGAGAGTTGGGTGCAGCAGGTTAAGGATCCAGCGTTGTCACTGCAATGGCTTGGATCACTGCTATGGTGTGGGTTTGATTCCTGGCCCAGGAACTTCCACATGACGTGGGGGCGGGGGGAATAAAAACAAACCATGATGCAGAAGTAGGAAAAGGTGGTTTATTTTACATTGAAATACACTTAAAGAAGCACTCAAATATAATTAATGAAATGTTGGAAACTGTTGCTTTTTGTAATTGGAAGGGTACCTAAGCAAGACTTTGGATGATGAAGTGTGAACATAAAAACACCCCCATTCTATGTCATCATATCCTTAAAACTGCATTGGCAATGGTTGACTACAATTAACCAGAGTTCTACAGCAGGCTCAAATCATGAATTCCTACACTCAGAAAATCACCCTGCCCAAAAAAAAACCCCTATAAAACAACTATGTGCAACACACACTGAACTGAGTGTTGCAGAGGGATCTGAGTTCCTCTTTTCTTAGAGAGCATCTATCAAAGAGCTGTGAAAAAATTTCCAAGGTAGACAGATGCCTCAATGCCTCAGTCCAGGTCCTAGAAAGATAATGCATCAATCTAGCTTTCACTGTTTTTTTTTGGTTGTCTTTTTGCTTATTAGGGCCTTACCCGTGGCATATGGAGGTTCCCAGGCTAGGGGTCGAGTTGGAGCTGGAGCTGCCAGCCTACACTGCAGCAACAGCGGATCCAAACCGTGTCTGCAATCTACACAACTCATGGCAACGCCAGGTCCTTAACCCACTGAGTGAGGCCAGGGATCGAACCTGCAACCTTATGGTTCCTCATCGGATTCATTTCCTCTGCGCCACGACGGGAACTTCCCAGCTTTCATTGTTTAATGCCTTCTTGTACTGCTTGCTTTAAGTGAAACTGTAGTATAATGGTGCCTTTCTACTAACCTAAATACGTTCAGATAAGGTCTAATACTCAGGCATGTAAAAGCCTACCACGCGTCATGGCAACCTCATAACAACTCAGAATGGTGTTTCTTGCTCAGACTTCATTCAGAGATTTATTCAAATGGTACCTACCCAATGAGGCCTTCCTTTGTCACTACTGAAAGACTGCAACCTCTACCACCTGATACCTCCTATCCTCCTTCATTGCTTTATTTTCCCTTTACCACTCATCACTAGCATACAAGATATTACAATTATTTATCTTGTTTATTTTACTGTCTCCCTGTCTACCGGATGTCCTCCCAAATCTGTTCTTCCTTCTTCCTGAGCACCCGGCTTTTCATCTAGAAATGACATTTCCCTATTTCCCTTGAGGCTAGGGAGGACCACATGACTATGATTTCTCCAAAGGTATCTGTTTAACAGTGATGTGTGAAACTACCGGGTCATTTTCCTAAAGAAGCTTACCCTGGACCCCTCTCTTCCCTCTAGCTGGCTGGAACTGCAAAAGCAAATGCTAAGGCAGGCAGAACAGTCCCACTAGCCTGGGAACTAAACGATCTCAGGCAATAGAGGTTGCCTCCTTGCCCTGGGCTATTACATGCCAGAAAACAAAGATCTACCTTTTTCCGGCCACTGTATTTTGGAGCTTAATCATATCAGCTTACCCTTCACCCCTAACAATACCCTCCCCCCCTTAAAATGTACTGTCCATGGGGGCAGAGATTTTTGTCCGTTTTTCTCACTAGTGCATCCCTAGCAAGTAAAATAGTGCCTGACACACGAGAGGGTACTTAATAAGTATCTGTAAATTGATTAAATATACAATTTCATTATCATCACCCACATGTTTAAACCACGTTCATGGCTTCAAGAAGTTCAGATTACAAGATCCAAAGTGCTCCTAAAACAGTCGCCCAGAAGTTCCAACAGCCCATTCATTGCCACTTCCCCCTCCTCCACTGCTTGTGCCCTTGAGCCCCATTAGTCTCCTTTTCAGCTTCCCTATGTGCTTGGCCCTTGCTCAACTCAGTCTTTGAACAAGCCAGTTCCAGTATCTACCCCCAAACGCTCCTGCAGGAGTTCCCTCATTCCTTCAGTTATTTGCTTATGTGTCATTTCCTCAGATGGAACTTGCTGGCTATCTCTATTTTTAATTCGTAACTTATGAAAATGAGTAGCTACAACAATTACTGGCCTATTTTTAAACTATATATCAGATTATAAGTTCTGTATGGACAAGAATCACTTCTGTTTTTATTTACCACTTGATCCTCTTCCCTTGGCATAGTTCCTGGCTGGTCAGAAGAAGTCAATGGGGGGAGGGGAGGGGAGTGGGATGGATGGGGAGTGTGGGGTTAGTAGATGCAAACTATTACATTTAGAATGGATAAGCAATGAGGTCCTACTGTATCCAATCTCTTGGGATAGAACATGATGGGAGAAAGTATGAGAAAAAGGATATACATATGCATGACTGGGTCACTATGCTGTACAGCAGAAATTGACACAACACTGTAAATCAACTATACTCTAATAAAGAAAAATTTTTTAAATAAATGGAATGAACTTCACGAAAGATGCTGAGTGTTTATTTTTAAACATTGTGAAGTAGACACAAGTTAAAGCATATGTAGCTCTCTCATAAATGTAGTCTTCAAATGTCCTTGACTACCAGCCTGACAGTAGTCTAAGTTTATAGCTATGGGGATATAAACCGATGCACATTCTGGCATGCTTGTAATTGCTTTCCTAGAAGGATTCTCATTCCTCCTTTCTACTAGCAGTTTTTAGTTGCTAACAAACAGGTGGAATTTGAACGGCTCCTTTCAGTACGATAGGCAAGAGCAGCTTTTACCAGGATTTCTCAAATGCAGGTTCATATGGGCACATGTAATTCAAAATAAATGATGATTATGTTTTGGGGACATGCCAACTGGCCTCCCCAGACCTCAGACCCAAAAATCAAAGATCCTTTTATCTCTCAGGTCAAGGTTTCAGTTCATCAATTTATTCCTGGATTATGTAACCTGAGGTGGCCCTCTAAAACTATATGGGCACCAGCCAACCTGGGCACACCAGAACATTCTAGAGGTATTCAATAATCTAGACTTTTAAATGCTGTTTTTTTGTTTGTTTTTTTTTTTAAAGATGTTAGGAGTCTATGGTGTGGCAGGTTAAAGATTTAGTATTGTCTCTGTGGTGGCTCAGGTTTGATCCCCAGCCTGGCACACTGGATTAAGGATCTGGCATTCCCACAGCTGTGGTGTAGGTAGCAGCAGAGGGCTGGATTCCCTCTCTGGCCTGGGAACATTCATATGCTGCGGGTGTAGCCAAAAACAAAAATGAGTTCCCGTCATGGCACAGTAGAAACGAATCCAACTAGGAACCATGAGGTTGTGGGTTCAATCCCTGGCCTTGCTCAGTGGGTTAAGGATCCGGCATTGCCGTGAGCTGTGGTGTAGGTTGCAGATGCGGCTCGGATCCTGCACTGCTGCAGCTCTGGTGTAGGCCGGCAGCTGCAGCTCCCTAGCCTGGGAACCTCCATATGCCGTGGGTGCGGCCCTAAAAAGAGAAAAAACAAAAGACAAAAAAAAGAAAAAAAAGAAAAAGAAAAAACGCTGTTTCTTTTGGAGCCTTACCTATGGTGGTGGATATACAAACATATACATGGGATAAAACTGCAGAGAACTAACACACACATACACAAATCAATACAAGTATAACTGGAGAAATGTGAGTAAGTAAGATCAGTGGGTGTTGGAGTTGTCTTGTGGCACAGTGGGTTCAGGATCCAGTGTTGTCACTGTAGCGGCTCAGGTCACTGCTGTGGCATGGCTTCAATCCCTGGCCCAGGAACTTCCACATGCTGAGAGCAAGGCCAAGAAAAAAAAAAAAAATCAGTGGATGTGACATTATACTACAGTTTCGCAAGATATTAACCATTAGGAGAAACTGGGTAAAGGGTACACGGGATCTCTCTATTATTTCTTACAACTGCAAGTGACTCTCCAACTACAATTGTATCTCAATAGAAATTTCAATTAAAAAGTGCTGCTTCAACACAGAAACTCTAGGATGCTACAGGATTCAACTGGTTACTTTCTGAATAAAACAAGAAGGAAGAGGCTGGGAAAATGACAGAAAGAGAAGTAAAGTAGAAGTGAATAAAAAACTTCATAATGGGAAAGAATACTGCAATCTCTGAAAATATACCCACACAGCCTGTCTACTTTAGGTCACAAGTGTCAAAGAATAAAAGGTTGTTACAGAACATCTAGTTCAACCCCTGCATTTTAAAGTTCTGAAAAATGAGGCTCAAAAAACAACTTGCCAGACAGAGTTCTCTTGTGGCTCAGCGGGTTAAGGATCCAGTGCTGTAACTGCAGTAGCTTGGGTCACTGATGTGGCACGGGTTTGATCCCTGATGCAGGAACTTCCATATGCCCAGGCATGGCCAAAAAAAAAAGATAATCTCTTTAAAAAGGAAGTGAGGGAGTTCCTGTAGTGGCTCAGTGGTTGACGAATCCGACTAGGAACCATGAGGGTGTGGGTTCGATCCCTGGCCTTGCTCAGTGGGTTAAGGATCCGGCGTTGCCATGAGCTGTGGTGTAGGTTGTAGACGCAGCTCGGATCCTGCGTTGCTGTGGCTCTGGTGTGTAGGCTGGTGGCTACAGCTCTGATTCGACCCCTAGCCTGGGAACCCCCATATGCCACGGGAAGTGGCCCAAGAAACGGCAAAAAGACCAAAAAAAAAAAAAAAAAGGAAGTGATTTTCCTAAGGCTATGCTGCTGGTTAATGGAAGTACCATAAGAGAGAAGTTTCCAGTCCCATACCTCAAAAAACGTCCACAATGCTAGGTACATATTAGGAACTAAAGAGACATTTGTTGATGCAACATGAATTTCATGACTATGTAAATTATTAATTCCAAACATGGGTTCTTCTCCTAAGGCAACAGAAGAGCAAAAATAAACCAATGGGACCTAATCAAACTGACAAGCTTTTGCACAGCAAAGGAAGCCTTAAAAAAAAAAGAAAGAAAGAAAAGCCACAGAATGAGAGAAAATAGTTTCAAACAATGCAACTGACAAGGGCTTAATCTCTAAAATGCAAACAACTTATGCAACTCAACAGCAAAAAAACAAACAAACAAAAATCCAAAAAAACCAACAACCCAATTGAAAAACAGACCTGAATAGACATTTCTCCAAAGAAGATATACGGATGGACAACAGGCACAAGAAAAAATGCTCAACATCACTAATTAGAGAAATGCAAATCAAAACTACTATGAGGTACCACCTCACACCAGTCAGAATGGCCATCATTAGTAAGTCCACAAATAACAAATGCTGGAGAGGGTGTGGAGAAAACGGAACCCTCCTGCACCATTGGTGGGAATATAAATGGGTATAACCACTATGGAAAACAGTACGGAGGTTCCTCAGAAAACTAAATATAGAACTACCATATGATCCAGCAAGCCCACTCCTGGACATGTATCAGGACAAAACTTTTCTTGAAAAAGATACATGCACCCATATGTTCACTGCAGGACTATTCACGATAGCCAAGACATGGAAACAACCTAAATGTCCATTGACAGATGAATGGATTAAGAGGATGTGGTATATATATACACAATGGAGTACTACTCGGCCATAAAAAAGAACAAAATAATGCCACTTGAAGCAACATGGATGGAACTAGAGACTCTCATACTAAGTGATAAAAGTCACAAAGAGAAAGACAAATACCATATGATATCACTTATACCTGGAATCTAATATATGGCACAGATGAACCTTTCCACAGGAAAGAAAATCATGGACTTGGAGAATAGACTTGTGGTTGCCAAGGGGGAGTGGGAGGGAGTAGGATGGACTGGGAGTTTGGGGTTAATAGATGCAAACCTATTGCATTTGGAGTGGATGAGCAATGAAACCCTATTGTTCAGCACAAGGAACTATATGACGAAACATGTCACTTGTGATGAAACATGATGGAGAATAATGTGAGAAAAAGAATATATATGTGTGTGTGTGTGTATCACTGGGTCATTTTGCTGTACAGTAGAAATTGACAGAACACTGTAAAACAACTATAATAGAAAAAATAAAAATTAAAAAAATAGCATGGGTTCTATAAATCCATTAATGTCTTCTGATTTGATTTCATTTGATTTTATGTTGATTACACTGCCTTCATTGTATGTTTGATAAGTAATATGCCTAAATTTGCACAAGAATATTTTAACTGAACTGTCTCACATTCCAGAACAGGGATATATGGAGTTCTTTGGTGGTGCAGTGGGTTAAGGACCTGGAGTTGTCACTGCTATGGCCTGGGTTGCAGCTGTGGTGTGACTTCAATTCCCAGCCCAGGAACTTCTGCATGCCAAGGGCATGGCCAAAAAAAGCCCCAAATAAAGAAACAAAAAACAGGGATATATATTCTACCGATACTTTTCATCAAAGCCCAGGAGCTAATCCATAGTAACAAATGATTATGACTTGTAAATTGATTTTATTTACAGAATTCCATTTTATGAAACTGCTCCCCTGCTATGGCCATTATCCTCTGGCTGACTCATCACTGGCAATAATAAACATAGCAAGCACCCCAATTCTGCTCCACTACACCAACAGTTTTCAAATATGTACCTATGAATTGTCTTCTTGCTGCTCTCTACTGTCTCCTAGCAGCTGTGACTCAGCCAATCCAAGTGCTGCCTTTCTGTCTACCATTGCGCAGCTAACTGTGTTCCTGAGTAGGGATGAGTAAGAGTGTCTTTGGGAATTAACGTCAGGTGGCCACTGGCAAAGAAGGCAGTGGTACTCCCCAGGAAGCCTGCTCATCATATTCTAGCCTCACCAAAAATGCTCTCCTCCATTTGAGCTGTTGGCTAAGAGATTAATATTATCAGAGTTGAGTTCAATTCTAGAGTATAGTACTAACAAAGGCCTCAGCCTACATTTAATCCCCAATCATTCAGGTCAGTGTAAAACCAAAGGTACAACCATTCTTAAAAGCCCATGAACAGCATTTCCTAAAATGTCATTGTTCCCATACAAAGTACAGACAATTTAGTTCACACTCATTACTGTTAAAGAAATAATGAAATTTGAGGCAGAGTACAGTCAAATGAGCAATCAAGAGATGGAGACCTGAGAATAATAAACAACCCAACAGAAAAGAGTCCAAAAATCCACTTGCTAGACTATGAAGCCTAAACATTATATGAAATTATAAAGCTTGGAGAGAAATTAAACATAGAGCTCCTGGGAACCCGGAGTTCACAGGGGAGGAAACTGAGGAGCTGAGGCTCGAATTCCTATTTCCGAACTCACATTCACTAAATAATCTTGAACAAGCCATTTGCCATCTGTCTGTTCATTTCTTCAACTGTAAAATGAACAGGCTAAACAACTAAAAGGTCTCTAAGATCCTTTACCAGTTCCAAGACTTCACTGAGCCTTACAGGCCATGTAGCAGTCCAAGCCCTTCATTTACAGGTGGTAAGGCTAGAATCTGTAGTTACTTATGGTAAAGTCTTCCATTCCTGGTCTACACACACTTTAGATTTGTTCATTCATTTTCACCTGATCCTAATGATATAAGTGTGATGCTTAATTTTGTGTGTCATCTTGACTGTGCCACATACTACCCAGATTATTTGGGTCAAACACTATTCTGATGTGTCTGTGAGGGTATTCTGGGATGAGATTTATATTTGAGTTGGTAAACAGAGTAGAGTAGATTGCCCTCCATTATGTGAGTGGACCTCATTCAATCAGCTGAAGGCATAAATGAAACAAAAAGACTGACCGTCCTCTGTGCAAGGGGACACTCTGGCCTAACAGCCTAACTGGCCCTCGGACACGAACTGAAGCTTGTCTTAGGTATCAAGCCTGCTAGCCTTTGAACTGGAACTTTCCTATCAGCTGTCCAGATTCTTGGGCCTTCCCACTTAGACTGGAACTATACCATTGGCTCTCCAGGGCCTCCAGCTTGCTGACTGCAGGTCCTGGGACTTGTCAGCCTCCATAATCATGTGAGCCAATTCTTTCTAAGTTTCTTTATATCTGTGTGTGTATGTGTGCATAAAACAAAGAAATTTATTTATATATTTACATATAAATATCAAAATAATAAATATATAGGTATTTATACACACACACACACACACACACACACCCACTGGTTGTTTCTCTGGAGAACCCTGACTAAATACCATAACCAAATGTGTAGAATGAACTAATGTTTGTAATGCACTTAAGACACTGTCAGGAATTTACTACTCTGGTTTTAGCTGTTATTATAATTGTAAGAAGGCAAAGACAACTTACAACTAAAACAACTGTATAAACCTGCAGTATATCAATGAAGTCATGGATTGGTAATTCAAGGTACTGAACAGAACAGTTATTTCTGCATGCAGACAGCCTAACACAACACAAATGCCTACACTGAAGGTAAAATTAAAAACTCATTTCAAATTCTGATCCACATAAAATAAATTATTTTCATCCTCATGTATTAAATTCTTAAATGAGACTCTTACCACTAGCACTTCTGAATATCTCGTACCCAGCAAAACTGCAATAACTCACAAAAGTAATACCAGTCTAAGTATTTACATCTCGACATAACCTTTTCCCGATTTAAAAAAAAAAAACACACACAAGTATTTGGGAGTTCTCTTGTGGCACTGCGGGTTATGGATCCTGTGTTGTCACTGCAGTTGCTTGGGTTGTTGCTCTGGCACAGGTTCCATGCCTGGCCTGGGAACTCCCACATGCTGGGGGTGTGGAAAAAACAAAGCAAAACAATTATCTGTAAAATAGCTAGACTAAAAAGTTATCAAAAAGCCTTACAAAATTAAAAAAATACCTTAATTAGCAAATACATCATTTATTTACTTATAGTAAAGTGAGTACTTTTATTTATTTTTGCTTTATTAGAGCCACACCTGAGCACATGTAGTTTCCAGGCTAGGGGTCAAATCAGAGCTGCAACTGATGGTCTATGCCACAGCCATAGCCATGCCAGATCTGAGCTGTATCTGTGACCTACACCACAGCTCACGGCAATGCCGGATCCTTAACCCACTGAGTGAGGCCAGGGATCGAACCTGCAACCTCATAGATACTAGTCATGTTCATAACCCACTGAGGCACAACAGGAACTCCTATGAAGTCAATTTTGATAAGAGTATAGAGGAAAGGTTCACAGTGCTATGAGAACCTAAGGACCTGCTGCTGCCTGAGGGAAGGATAAGGGACAACTTGCTTGGGGAAGTGATGCTTAGGCTGAGCCCTGAGAGATGAGGAAGAGTTCAGGCAGCTGACTAAAGGAAAGGTCACTAGACAAGGCAAACGGTATGTATGGCGGATGAGGCGCAAAAGGGAGGATGACTTTTTGAAGTAACAGAAAAATCCATCCTGAAATCCACAGAGAATCTCAAGGGGACCCTGAATAGTCAAAACAATCTTGAAAAAGAACAAAGTGAGAGGTCTTGTACTTTCTAAGTTCAAAATTTATTACAAAACTAGGGTAATAAAAACAGTGTAGGGAGTTCCCTGGTGGTCTAGTGGTTAGGACTTGGTACTTCGACCGCTGTGGCCCAGGTTCAGTCCCTGGTCTGGGCACTGAAATCCCTTACCAAGTTGCTGCGTGCTGAGGAAAAAAAAGAAAAAGAAAAAGAAAAAAGGAAAAAAAAAGAAAGAAAAGAGAAGGCTAAAACAATGTAGTATTGGCATAAAGACAAATATACAGTCCAATAGAACAGAACAGAGCCCAGGAATTAATTCTCACATATGTGGCCAAATGATCTCCCACAAGAGAGTGCCAAGGCCACTCAACGAGGAAAAGAGAGTCTTAAACAAATGGCATTGGGAAAACTGGATATCCACGTGCATAAGAATGACGCTGGGAGTTCCCACTGTAGCACAGTGGGTTAATGTTCCAGCGTTGTCTCTGTGGTGGGCAGGTTCCATCCTCAGCCCAGCGTGGCCACAACTGTGGCTCACATTTTTTTTTTTTTTTTTTGTCTTTTTTGTTGTTGTTGTTATTTCTTGGGCCGCTCCCGCGGCATATGGAGGTTCCCAGGCTAGGAGTTGAATCGGAGCTGTAGCCACCGGCCTATGCCAGAGCCACAGCAACGCAGGATCCGAGCCGCGTCTGCAACCTACACCACAGCTCACGGCAATGCCAGATCGTTAACCCACTGAGCAAGGGCAGGGACCGAACCCGCAACCTCATGGTTCCTAGTCGGATTCGTTAACCACTGCGCCACAACGGGAACTCTCCGTGGCTCACATTTGATCCCTGGCCCCGGGAATTGCCATATGCCTCAGGTACAGCTGAAAAAGGAAAAAAAGAAAGAAAAAAAAAAGAATGAGGTTGGACAGCCTTATCTTACATCCTTACACCATATAGAACAGTCGATTCAAAATGGATTAAAGATCTAAATGTAAGAACTAAAACAATAAAAATCCTAGAAGAAAGCATGGGGAGAAGCTTCATGACACTGGATTTGGCAATGATTTCTTGGATATGACACTAAAAAGCACAGGCAACAAAAGCAAAAATACATAAATGGGACTCCATCAAATTTAAAAACTTCTATGCATCAAAGGAAACAAAAGAATAAAAAGTCAAATTATGGAATGGAAGAAAAGATTTGAAAATCATGTATCTGATAAAGGGTT
The DNA here is from genome assembly GCF_054392235.1 of Sus scrofa. Taxonomy (NCBI): domain Eukaryota; kingdom Metazoa; phylum Chordata; class Mammalia; order Artiodactyla; family Suidae; genus Sus; species Sus scrofa. The sequence goes on from NC_139401.1 coordinate 124,767,635, forward strand.
AATATCTACCATATATAAAGAACTTCTACAATTAAACAAAAAAATTGGATAAAAAAATGGGCAAATCACTTGAATAAACATTTCTCCATGACCAAAAGCATATGAAAAGATGCTCAATTAATCAGACAAATACAAATCTAAACCGTAAGATACCACCACACACGCATTAAAATGGCTCCTAACCAAAAAAAACCAAAAAAACCCCGAAATAAAACAAAAAAGTCTTGGTGAGAACGTAGAGAAACTGGAACCCTTTTGCAATGATGATGGGAATGTAAAATGGTGCAGCTAGTATGGAAAAAAAATACAAAGGTGCCTCAAAAAATTAAACATAAAACTACCATATGATTCAGCAATCTCACTTCTGGGCATATACCCAAAAGAACTAAAATCAGGATCTTGAAGAGATATCTGCACACCTTGGTTAACAGTAGCATTATTCACAATTGTCAAGAAATGGAAGCAACACAAATGCCCATCAATGGATGGCTGAATAAACAAATTCCAATACATACATATAATAGAGCATCAATCTGCCTTAGAAAGGAAGGAGAGTGTGTCCCATGCTACATAGCATGGATGAACCTTGAGGCCATTATGCTAAGTGAAATAAACTAGTCACAATAAGAAAAATATGATAGGAGTTCCCGTCGTGGCGCAGTGGTTAACGAATCCGACTAGGAACCATGAGGTTGCGGGTCGATCCCTGCCCTTGCTCAGTGGGTTAACGATCTGGCGTTGCTGTGAGCTGTGGTGTAGGTTGCAGACGCGGCTCGGATCCCGCGTTGCTGTGGCTCTGGCGTAGGCTGGTGGCTACAGCTCCGATTCAACCCCTAGCCTGGGAACCTCCATATGCCGCGGGAGCGGCCCAAGAAATAGCAACAACAACAACAACAAAAGACAAAAAAAGACAAAAAGGAAAAAAAAAAAAGAAAAATATGATAGAACTCCATTTATATGAAGTATCAAAACAGCAAAATTCATAAAAACAGAAAGGAGAATGGTGGTTGCTAACGGGTTGGGGAGAGTAAGGAATGGGAAATGAGGTGTATTTAATGTATGGGGTTTTAGTTTTGCAAGATGAAAAAAATCCTGGAGATACGTTGTACAACAATGTGAATATATTTAATACTACAAAACTGTACACATTTTTTCTTTCTTTCTTTCTTTTTTTTTTTTTTTTTTTTTTTTTTTTTGCATTTTAGGGCTGCACCTGTGGCATTTGGAAGTTCCCTGGCCAGAGGTGAAATCAGAACTGCAGCTGCTTGCCTTATGCCACAGCCATATCAACTCCGGATGTGAGCCGTATCTGCAACCTACACCACAGCTCCCAGCAATACCAGATCCTTAACCCACTGAGTGAGGCCAGGGATCGAACCTGCATCCTTATGGATACTAGTCAGGTTCCTTACCACTGAGCCACAACGGGAACTCCAAAACTGTACACTTTAAAAAGTTTTAAGATAGGAGTTCCGTTGCGGTATAGCAGGTTAAAGATCTGCTGCTGTGGCAGGTTTGATCCCTGACCCAGGAACTTCCACAGGCCGAGGTTTGGGCTGTAAAGAAAAAATTTAAGATGGTAAATTTTATGTTATAGGTCTTTTACCACAATCTTTTTTTTTTTTTTTTTTTTTTTGCTTTTTAGGGCCACACTAGCAGTATATGGAGGTTCTCAGGCTAGGGGTACAATAGGAGCTATAGCTGCACGCCTACACCACAGCCACAACAACTTGGGATCCCAGCCGCGTCTGCAACCTACACAACTCACGGCAACACTGGATCCTTAACCCACTAAGCAAGGCCAGGGATCAAACCTGCATCTTCATGGATGCTAGTCAGACTTGTTTCCACTGAGCCATGATGGGAACTCCAATCATTTTTTTTTTAAAGTAAGTACAATAGAGATGTGGAAAAGTTTAGCATTTCCTCAAAATGCTAAGCATAGAATTAAACATATAACCTAGGAATTCCACTTCTAGGTATCTATCCAAGAGAAGTGGAAACACATGTCTACACAGTAACATGTACAAAAATGTTCAAAGTGGCAGCATTACTCATAATAACAACAAATAAAATTATACAATCCAAATGTCTATCAGGTGATGAATGGATAAATACAATGTGGTAAATTTCATTCAGTGGAATATTTTAGTATATCCACTAAGTGGAATATTATTGAGTCAAAAAAAGGAATGAAGTTTGGTTTTGGTTTTTTGTAATTTTTTTGGCTGTGCCATGGCATATGGAGTTCCTGGGCCAGGGATCAGATCCAAGCTGTAGTTGCAACCTACACCAGATCCTTAACCCAATGTGCAAGCCAGGAATTGAACCTGTGTCCCAGACAATGCTGATCCTGTTGCGCCACAGGGGGAACTCCAGGAATGAAATACTGATACATGCTATGACATGGATAAACCTTGAAACCATCATGCTAAATGAAACAGTCAATCACATATTGTATAGAGAGTCTATTTACAGGAAAGGTCCAGAATAGGCAAATCCATAGATCTATGGATTGGAGGTTGCCAGGGGCTGGCCAGAAGGATTGGGCCTAATAGCAAATAGGTAGAGGGGTTCTTTTCAGGGTGATAGAAATGTCCTGGAATTATGGTGCTGGTTGCACAACATAATGAATGAACCACTAACATGTAAACTTTAAAAAGGTAAACTTTTTGTCATGTGAATTACATTTTAATTTTTTCAAGTGAAAGAAAAAAAAGTGAAGAAGAGTGTGGCCATCATACTGGTCAGGTCTTTATCCAGAGGACTGGAAAGTCACTGAAGGCGTTCAGACAGGCATTTGTAGAACATCCCTCTGCTGCTGAGTGGAGGATGGATTGGAGAGGGCAGGAACAGATGAGATCATCTACTGCAATGGTCCAGGTAAGTCAGAGTGGTAGCTTGGACTTGGATGGTGGTGGGGATGCAAAAGCAGAGAAGTGGATGGATTGAAGAGGTCTTTCAGAAAAAGAACCTACTGGATTTGCTGACATTAGATGTGGGAGATGAAGGGAAAGGGGTATTAAGGACAACTGCTGTGTTTCTAGCTCAAGCTACTAGGTAGGGGATGGCGCCATTTGTTGAAAAAGGGAACACGGGAGGAGGAATAAATAGGTAAGAGAAGGTATGCTGATGACTTGGACGAGAGTGGCAGTCGTGATGATCAAGAAAAGTGGCATCAACAGCCCGTGATGATGAACTGGTTATGTGGGAATAAGGAACAATGACATTGTTAGGTCTGCATGTCTACTAAGAGCCATAGTGTTTAGTGGCAGTGAAACACAAGTGTTACTATAAGGAATGTGCTCTTGGACAAAGGCCTGATCCCCAGTATTTAAATTTTTATAAGTTCTTTTTGTCCGCATCCATGGCATACAGATCCAGGGCCAGGGATGGAGCCCATGCCACAGTAGTGACCCGAGCAACAGCCGTGATGCTGGATTCTCAACCTGATAGGCCACCAGAGAACTCCCCCCAGATTTTTAAATGATCACCAGTACTCAGATAATAAACTATCATACCATCCCCATGTAGTAAGTTTCTAAGAGTATGCAGATCTTCTAAGGACAACTAAATAACCAGTCATATAAAATTATATGATGCATGGTTGTGAAATATTTCCCCAATGCCTATCCCATCCCAGTTCCTGTACCAAATCCTAAGACTGAGGACCACCATCATTGGAATCAGGGGTTTCAGAGGAGAGCTTCTACAGGGAGATTCCTAGAGCTATTGCTTCGGAAACAAAAACAACCTGATTTCTACTCTCAGTGGCTCCCTTTTTATTTTTATTTTTTTGGCAGCGCCCAGAGCATGTGGAAGTTCCTGGGCCAGGGATGGAACCCAAACTGCAGCAGTGACCATGTGGAAGCCTTATCCACCAGGCCACCAGGAAACTACCATGTGCTCCCTTTCTTAAAGTCTCAATTTCACTATAGCAAACATAAAGCATTGAAGACCATGGTTTCGGTTTCTCAGCTGCATTTAGAGTTGGAACCTAAGCCCTCTAAATTAACTGGTTCTCTTGCTCTAAATGCCCTAAGCAGTAACTCTGCCTGATTGCTCAGGTAATTGTCCCCTGCTCTAATGAGGTTGCCCATCCCTAGAATCCCATGGACTTCAATCCTTTGGGTTCCCTACCACCTAGTTCACAAGCTGTCTCCTCTACAAATCCCTCCTCCTCCAGCCACAGTTGCCAGAGTGAGATCAGGTGCCCTCATCTGCATGCCTGCAGCACTTACTGTGTGTGCCTTCAAGAGGATAGCAGTGACGGCTTACTGCCTTGTGAGGTCAGTCCTCTCTGTGGTCCTCTGTCTCTAATAGATTGCAAGCTACTGGAGAGCAGGACTGTGCATTACGCACCTCCTATGGCACCCAAGTAGGGCATGAGTGTTCAAAGGAAGCTTCTGATTCACATGGATGTTTTCAGAAAAGAAGCGAAAGTAAACTGTGCACTATACTACCGATCCCTTAATCCATATTACTGCAAACTACATTAATTGTGAAGCTTAGAGAACATCCCCACTGCTTACACAACAGGTGTAACTTATATAATCTGCTCTACCCAGCTGTTACTTATTCGTGACAGTTCCCTCCTAGCTTCTGCTCCCCGCTGATCTGCAGGATTACTGCATCTTTCAGTATGATTTCCTGATTTATTCTTTGCCCCAAATCATAAAAGAATTATTAATTTTCCTTTTTGATAACAGTAAAAAAAAAAAAGAAAAAGAAAGAGAGAGAGAGACTGAAACTTAAGAACAACCAGAGAGCTATCCCTGGAGTTTTCTATGACCATAAAGCTCAAACAATAATCCTGAAATAAATTATTTACAAACATTACCCTAAAATTCATTTATTAGCCCAAGAATTTTATCTAATGTTTTCCTTCTGACAGCTCTTCCTACATAATCATCCTTGACTAGATACTCTTCGTGCTTTTTGAAACTGTTACGCAAAAGGATTTTTAAAACTAGCTGCCTATGAGCTGAAAGCTAGCCATGTATAGAATGGGATGAATGAGTGATACAAATGAATGTTGGAACTATGGATAAATTGCTGGAACATGGAGAAGTGGAGGCAGTAACAAAAGTCCCAAAGTCAGAAAAAAATGAAAATCCACGAACTCAGTGATGCTCCAGAGAGGAAACCAGCAAGTGTTGACGCTAACCTGGCAGAAACATCAATACTTCCTGGCTCCCCCACTGAGTGCATCAATTTACCACCGGCAGGCTGCTCTTCTGCTGCAAGTGACAAACAGTGAATGCATTCAACAATATGAAAAGGAATAACCCATAATCCAGAAGCATGGTGTGTGTAGCAATGAAAAGAAGGTGATGAATGCTGGGAGTCTGAGTGCAAGACTCAGTTCTGTTGCTTGGTTGGCTTAATGGTCAAGGGCAAGTCATTTCCCTTCACTGAAAAATACCAGGATTTCCTAACTCGTAGTAAAAAGTTAACACAGCAGGCCTGAGACCGCTATTCTTAAAAAGGTCTGCTTGCAAGGTTAATACTCCTGACACAGACACAGTTGGTATCTGAGGTCCCCACCACCCTGAGGCTCAGTGTGCCTAAACTATTGGAACAAGCAATACGATTTGTGCTAAATAGCTGTTTTCCTTTTCGGAGTCTCAAATTTTGGCATATACCAAGCAGAAGGTGTGTGTCTAGGTGACCACCTCCCAATAAAAACCTGAGCACTGAGTCTCTAAATAAGCTTCCTTGGTAGATAGTTTGTTGCTGGAGGAATTAAACGCAACCTGTGTGACTCCAGTGGGAAAGGACTGTTGAGAGCTGCCTTCCTCCAGACTCGGCCTCTTGAGCCTTTTCCCTTTGCTGACTGTGCTTTGTATCCTTTCGCTGTAATAAACCATAGCTCCGAGTCCAACTGCATGCTGAGTCCTATGTGTTCTGCCAGTAAACCATCAAACTGGGTGTGGCTCTCGTGACCTCCAACACAACTGGTATAGTGTTGAATAGCCTACCAAACATTTCCAACAACCCTGCAAAGTAGGTATTACGTTCAAACTATAGATGAAGTTCAGAGAACAGAGTGTACACAGAAAATAGTCCAGTGTTTATTAAATACAGGTGTTCCCAAATTTGAGTACCCAAGGAACCACCTAGAGTGCCTGCTAAAAGCGCAGTAGGTTTGAGGCCCAAGAATCTCTAATAAGCCTTCCAGATGATTCTTATGCAAGTAGTCTAAGGACCACATTTTGAGGAACACTTTGATGTCTATGGACTACAGTGCCCAATTCCCAAGCTAAGCAGTAAAGGGCAACTAGGATTTGCACTAACCCTTTTAACAAGGTTAAGGCTCTTTGCACAACAAAACTGTTTCCAAATCCCTCAAACTCCACAATTCCTCTGGTTGCTCTGCCTTCTCACCACAGGTATCCACACCCAGCTGATGGCAACTGGGTGCAGAGGACAGAGAGTGCATTACATCTCCAGCACCAAAAACTAAGTGGTACCCTGAATCCAAATAGTACACACTTCCCACAGGAAGTCAAGAGACAGAGAGCTCTTGGGGAGTTCACACTGCACCTCTGGTTTTCACAAAGATTTGATATGCTAGTGACAACAGGAAACATAAGCTTATGCATGGGATTGAACAAAAAGAATAGGAATTTTCTTACAATTTGAGAAGCTGAAGACAGTGTATTTACTAAAGTTTTCTATGAATGGCCAACAAAGAGGAGGGCACTGAAGATATAATCTTTCTGGCTGATGGAGAAAACCACCTCAAGAAATGAAAACTGGAGTTCCTGTCATGGCAGAGCGGAAATGAATCCGACTAGAAACCATGAGGTTGCGGGTTCAATCCTGGCCTCACTCAGTGGCTTAAGGATCTGGCGTTGCCATGAGCTGTGGTGTAGCTCGCAGACAGGGCTCGGATCCCACATTGCTGTGGCTGTGGCGTAGGCTGGCGGCAACAGCTCCAATTAGACGCCTAGCCTGGGAACCTCCACTGCCGTGGGTGTGGCCCTAAATAGACAAAAGACAAAAAAAAAAAAAGAAATGTCAACTTTTTGATTACTTTTTTTTTTCTGGTTCTTTGGGCCTGTCTACAGCATGTGGAAGTTCCCAGGCTAGGGATCAAACAACGCTAGATTCTTATCCCACAGCGCCACAAGGGAACTCCAAAACCTTTTGATTATTTTTTAAGTAGGCATGAAAGTATTTTTTTCTCATTTAGAATAAATATAGTGTAATATTTTTGTCTACTGAAAGGGACAAAAGGGTTACTTTCGGTGCCATACACTTATTAGTGGCCCAGTCTGAAACGCTTAAGCTCCTTGGCTGATCATTTCTCAACTGCTATTACTGACTCAGACTGTTATCAGTTCAGAAAGTGTTTACTAAGCATCTACTGTTTACGTGATGCTATGCTAAAGACAATCATTATTAAGAAAATGGCTCTGATTTTTCCAATACCTAAGAGACTAGAAATATATAGCCGCCATAATACTTTAAGACAACATATAAGGGAGGAGCCTAGAAAAATACACGCTAGGAGCTCCCCCTGTGGCTCAACGGGATCGGCAGCATCTTGGGAGCGCTGGGATGCGGGTTTGATGCCCAGCCTGACATAGTAGATTAAAGATCTGGTGTTGCTGCAGCTGCAGCGTAGGTTGCAACTGCAGCTCAGATATGATCCCTGGCCCGGGAGTTCCATATGCCGTGGGGCAGCCAAAAAAGAAAAAAAAAAAAAACCATGCTATTTGCTTGAACAGGGCAGCCTTTATCATCTAGTAAATAAATATGGGGCAAAAAACTGATGACAAACTGTACTCCACAAATGCATATTAAGGGTGTTACTTTCGGTGTTCCACTCAAAAATCTGGATATCCATGGCTCAGCATTATCTATAAACCTCAGATAACCGGGAGTTCCCGTCGTGGCTCAGTGGTTAACAAATCCGACGAGGAACCATGAGGTTGTGGGTTCGATCCCTGGCCTTGCTCAGTGGGTTAAGGCTCTGGCGTTGCCGTGAGCTGTGGTGTAGGTCGCAGGCATGGCTTGGATCCTGCGTTGCTGTGGCTCTGGCATAGGCCAGGGGCTCCAGCTCTGATTTGATCCCTAGCCTGGGAACCTCTGTATGCCACGAGAGCAGCCCAAGAAATGGCAAAAAGACAAAAAAGACAAAAAAAAACAACAACCAAAAAAATCTCAGATAACCAATAAGTCCCCTGAGGAGTTCCCTTGTGGTTAAGGACCCGGCGTTTTCGCTGCAGCAGCCTGGGAACTTTGCACATGCCACAGGTGCAGCCAAATAAATAAATAAATAAATGCTCAAAAAAAAAAAAAAAAAAAAAAAAGTCAGCCACCCCAGCAATCCCTCCGTGCATCACAGTGATTGTGGGGTTGTCTGCCAATGTGCTGGCACAGGGCATCCCACACCGGTATCTGCAGTGCTGAGTACTCATTCATCATTAAACTGCATTAGCATTAGCATATGCTGCAGTCCTGCTAATGTTTGTTTTACAATCACCACTGATATACATACTCTAATAAAAGGCCAGGAAGGTAAGTGTTCAGTGAACGGAAATAAACTTGAAAACATCGCCTAATTCATTTATAGAAGCCACCAACCTTACTCCGCCCAACCAGAAAATTCCCGAAATCTCAAGAATCCCAGATGTAAATGATTAATCCATATAAAGCACTAGATTTGTACAGAAAACTCCACCACCTTGAAGGAAAAAAATCTGTGTTTTTATTTTGTGTCCCATGCTTTCACCCTCTTTGGGAGAATTGATCAACCATGTTAGACAAGAAAGCAGTCAGCCTTAAGGACCATTTTTCATCACACAATAAACCAGTATTTGAATTCACTCATCGGCTAGTTCTTTGCATATCATCCAGGCACAGTTATGGATCTCTCAAAGGCCACTGGCCATCTTTTACCTCCCAGAACCCCCACTGACCCGCTGCTGGTCAACTGGCAGCCCTGATGAGGAAACAAACTCATCTGGACTACTGCATCAATATGAACATGGCCGGCTTCACCTGCTCTAATCTCACCTCTGCTAAAAGCTCATTAAGAGCACTGGAAACTACCTTATTAACAGGCACTCAGTATTACCCACTAAAGGCAACCCTTTAGTGGCAATTCAACGATTACAAACAATAATCGTAAACAGAATGAGCAAAGGGTAAACCCTCATAGAAGGTATTTAGAAGACATTCAGAATTTTATGTCGCTTAATCAGTAAAAGGCAGAGCAGGGAAAAAAAAGCCAGAACTTGTTTTCAGGTTATTTAAAATTTATTTCAAATAACAGTGATTCATTCCTAAATAGGTTTCCCACTTTACATAGGATCAGGCTAACATCTATTTGCAAAAGAGCTGTTTGCCATGTATAGGCCATAGTGAAGGTGTCAAATGCAACAAATTCCTTTTTATCTGAAATCCAAACAACCAGAAAATAACCAAGTTTGTTCACTCTATTTTTGGTAGAAAGACAAATGACAAGTAAGTAGATAAAAGCAACTTAATCACAAAATGCAAGTTGTGTGGTTTGTCACCAATATGTTACAGAACAGTCACCATGTCCTCTATATCTATAGCCGTGATACGATGACAAAGCTCATGAACACAGCGATTTTTGTCTCTCTTGCTTACCATTGTGTCCCAGGGCCTACCACAGTGCCCAGTACATAACAGGTGTATTTAATATTTGTTGAATGAAATAATGCTCTGCAAGATCATAAAATGGTGTAATCATCTAAGATTATACTATGGTCAGTATAGCTCTGTCATTAGATAGACTCTAATACTTGAAAAATTAGTAATCAGTATCTAATATACCCCAATGTTTAGGTTCTGAGCTCAGTTCCAATGTAGGGTGGGAGCTGTTCCCCACACCAACAAGCAATTCTCAGACAGCTGGGTGTCCTGTAATTCAACTCAATTCCGACACTATCGGCCCAGAGATAGCATCAGATACCCCAGGTTAAGGGCTCAGTCCTACAAGACACCATACACCAACAGCAAGTCCAGGTTATCACCTGTGTTTCTGAAGGAGTCCAAACGGGGGGTGGGAAGGGTGTCCAACAACCCCCACCTTGAGTTTCAGACACCAGCCTCAAGTCCAGGCTGTTACCTGGACTTCTGACCAGCTATAAATGAGGTTTCCACGACATCTTCCTAGGGTTTGATTAATTTTCTAGAGAGGCTCACAAAACTCAGAGAAACATTTTACTCTAACTAGACTACTAATTTATTATAAAAGGATAGATATAACTCAGGAACAGCCAAACGGAGGAGTTGCATAAGGCAAGGCATGGGGAAAGGGCACAGAGCTTCCATGCCCTCTCCAGGTGGCACTCTCCCCCATCTCCATGAGTTCACCAACCTGGAAGTTCTCTGAACTCTGTCCTTTTGGGTTTTTAAGGAGGCATCATTACACAGGGATGATTGACTAACCTGTTGGCCACTGGCGACTGAACTCCCTCGCCAGGCCCTTTACCCTCCCCAGAAATCGGGGGTGGGGGGGGTGGATGCACTGAAAGTTCCAACCCTCTAATCGCAGGGTTGGTTCCTCTAGTGACCAGCCCCCAACCAGAGGTGCCTTTCCCCAAACTCACCTCATTAGCATAATAAAAGACACTTTTTATAGCTCTCAACACCGGAAATTTCAAAGGTTTTAGAGTTCTGTGCCAGAAACAGGGACAAAGACTAAATATAAATATATTTGTTATTATAAATCACAATATCACATCCAATTATCTAGAACTCTTCATTCTTTAAGCTTCATAAGAAAGAATTTACTATAAATACCACAGTCTACAAATAGAAACTATTATTTATGTGAAATATATAAAAATTACTCATTCAACAAATATTTATCAAACATCTACTAAGCACCAGGCACTGTGCCAATTGTCCCTGCCCTGGCAGCTTTCACAGTATTGGAATGCCTCATCTTGGGAAGCACAAGTAGGAGATACTGCACACAATGAATGGATTCCCTAGGGCATTAGGGATTGCCTCCCTTGAGGTGGAGAAAGACTAATTAGTGTAGGGTGCCACATGAGTTAATTAAATATGGAATTAAATAATATAATAAAAGGTTGCTTTTAGCAGAGACAAATTCACCTGTTAAACCCAGCCACGTAATAACCACCTGGTGGGAGCCAAGATGCACAACGGACCATTTGAAAGGCTTACGTAAATGCAAAAATACTGTAATACATACATTCAGATATATTTCTTTTTTAATTTTTTTTTTTTTTTTTTTTTTGTCTTTTGAGGGCTGCACCCGCCACATGTGGAAGTTCCCAGGCTAGGGGTCTAATCAGAGCTGCAGCTGCCAGCCTACACCACAGCCACAGCAACACCAGATCCGAGCCGTGTCTGCAACCTACACCACAGCTCATGGCAACGCGGGATCCTTAACCCACTGAGCAAAGCCAGGGATCAAACCTGCAACCTCATGGTTCCCAGTAGGATTCGTTTCCGCTGCGCCACCATAGGAACTCCCAGATACATTTCTAAACATAATGAACTCAACAATATTTTCCATGCTCAGCAATGTCAGATGAAGGATTTTAACAAAGTGAAACAACAACACAAAAAGTTTAATTAACATGATAATTTAAGGAGGAAACAAAAACCTGCTCCTAAAAGAAAAATTACTTGAATTTTATTAATTACCTTCACATATTGCTTCGCTAGATTGGCTTGGCCTTAGACTCAAACTAATAAATTAGCTACCTATTTCATAAATTCTTATTTTGAGTATTTTTGAATTTTCTTATTTTGAATTTTCATTACACCTTATACAGTCTAATTTCTTTCCAGTCCTGGGCCTCTTTGACAAATATGAAATTTTCCATGTTATACTATTACTACCAAAGCAGTTTGAGAGCTTCTAGAATCTATACATTTTTTCTAATATTTCAACCCAAAACTTAAGCTTTTATCACTGATCTAGAAAATCATACCCATTTAATATCTGACAAGCTAATTAGAATAGTATTCACTTAGCCAACCCCCCCCCATCTACTTTATTGAGGAATGACTTATTTTCAATTGTCATCATGAAAGAATTTAGTAAGTCAAATGGGGGGAATTCTTGCCACTTAGACTCTCATTAAACCTTTAAACCCATGTGAAAATGTTATTGTAATCACTAGGAATTTTACGAAGAGTAAAAGACAGATAACATAAAAACTCCCTGACCTTCAAACTCTAGACTTCCAATTAAACATGCTTTTAAAAGAAATTAATTGTGTAGCCAAAGCTACTATTATTTGTTTATTGTATTTATGGAGAATGGAGATGTTGACTGGGAACAGGCAGTGTTTTTATTATACTCACAGACATCTAACTCTTCAATCTTTTAAGATACCCCCTACATACCTAAATCCTAAAATACTACACCAAATCCACCAATTTTTTTCTACCTCAAAACTGTCAAAAGGAAAGTTATAATTCATCAGAAAGGAAAGACGACAATTACTAACGGCAAAAATATCAAGGCCATGTCTTAATGCAATGAATCACTATTCCTTTTAGCTTGAAACTGGAGAACCTGGGGAAATAAACGGCATTTTTTAAACGATTCAGCAAACACTACTGAACCATAGAAGATGATACCACTTCCCACATCAGGTTTAAAATGCAAAGCCCTGTCCTAACGCGTAGTATGATGTCTGGTTTTCAGTGACCAACAACTACAGTCAATTACAGATACTTATGTACACACACAAAAAAAACCACACTTAATTTTGAAAGGAATTCATAGCCCCTTCTCTGAAATATAAAAAGCACACAACTCAGCCTACCTATAAATTGCTGTGCAAATCTCAAAGTCCAACTTAAATCTTCTGTTGTATCCTTCTAGTGATTTAGATGGGAGGGCCACCCAAATAATCTCTACCAGATGAGGACAGCGTTTGGCTTACTGATTAAGGGGGCTAAAATTTGCCCCTCCCTCCCCATTTTGAAGTCATTCTTTAGCAGTAAGTATTTGATAGCATGTTTTACATTCAGTCCAAGAGTTTGCAGATTAATTCCTTGCCCTAGGCCTAGGGCTCAGATACAACTCCTGAGAAGCTTTCAGCTCATTGCTCTGGTACAAATTCCGGAGACCTACCATAGTCATGGTTGCGCAGGAAAATGTGAGCAGTCGGGTATTTCAGCAGAACAATGAGGTCAAAGCTTTGGTGTGAGCGTTAAGTGATTCTCTGCAGAGACCTTGGATGGGGATGCAAAGTACTAGCCTCAAACCTGCAGGCTGGCACCTCAACAACTGCTGCAAATTCTACTGCATGCCCTAGCTTCTCTGGCCAGCACCACTTCATTACTAGACCCACACAACGCAGATCACTCTTCGCAAAAGCAAAGCAAAGAGGGCTTTTGACTAATGTGTGGGTTGTTTGGTTTCAAAAGCTCGAATACTTTAAAAAAAAATAGGGATGCCATCATCTCAATTTTGAGCTAATGAATTTATTATGAACCAGAATCCAGTTGTTCTCCACTCTAAGAGTGTCATGTGAAAACATAATCCTTTTCCCAAATATTACAACTAGTCCTCTTTGTCACCTTTCCCTTTTTGTCACCTCCCAACAACAGTCCAGGATCACAACAATCTACATGAAACAGCTATGAAGTACAATGCTTTTTAACCTCACGAAAAACCAATTTTAGCCATCTGCTTTAGCAAAGCATCTGGTCAGTATAAACCAGTTCCTACGGATTTCAAGATCCTGATATGCACAAGCTCTATTGCTCTGTGCCACAGGTAAATCTGCCCCAATTTCCTAAGACACGATTCTGGCTGAGGTAGACATTTAGAAAAACATTAACATGGCACTACTATAATAATAGTCTCCTAATCCTAAAAGACGGTGTACAATTATTTCATTTAGTCAGGAGACATCTGTCAAAGTTTCAAATGCAGGAAAAAATGAGAGCAAATTTATCTGGCGCTTGAAAAATGCTTCGATTTGGAATAATCGCAGGAAAAGAGCCAAACCGACAAGTTCTCACACACAGTAAGGGGTGGGCGCGCACAGCACTCAACCATTTTCCCTAAAGCCAGGAAAAAAAAAAAAAAATCAAAATTCACAGATGAACCCTTTCTTTCCCATCATTGGCAGGAATAAAACCCTATTCCCGCCGCCTCATCTGGCAAAGTTGCTCCAAATAGCAGTATAGAAGTAAAAGGTCCCTGTTTTACTCCATTCTTCGTGTACCCTCCTCTAGGAGTAAACAGGTTACTCAAAAGTCAGCAGCCAGAAATCGCTTTTTCCCGATGCCAAACTCCCTCGGAAACCAAAGTCCCTTTTCCGGGGATCTGGAAGGGGGTCACGGTGGACGGAGGAGTCCAGCCGCAGCTCGCCTTCTCCCCCGGGTCAAGGTCTGGGGCGTTCGGGGCTCGGCGAGGCTTCTGAGCCGGCGCTCGGCGGCGGCGGTGCAGCCTCCTCGCGTCTCCACGTCCACCAGCCCACCGTGACAAGCGCCCTCGCTCTGCCGAGACCCTCCAGGTGAGCTGCTCAGGCTGGATCGCCAAAGTTTGCGGGGTCTCGGGTCAGCAGCCGCCCGCCGGGAGAGCCCGGGGCAAGGCTGAGTCCGGCCCCAGCCTCCCAGCCCTCAGGTCCTTTTTTGGGCCACGGTGACAGGTCTGGGTTTACCTCCATGTGCTCGCGGCAGAGGAAACAAAAGAAAGCAACCTCCCCGATAATAAAACGCCATCTTCGACTAACTGGCAAACCGAGGGGCTCCTGGGCCGGCCCCCCCACCCTCCAGCCCGAGGGCCGCCCCCCGCCCGAGGCAGAGTTTCTAGCAGCCCGGGGAAGCTCTAGATAAACGGTGCGGGCTCGGGGTCCGGTGGGAGGGGGTGGCGGTGCTCCGAGAGCCCCACCTGCCTCCCCACCCTGGCCGCCTGGGCAGTGTCCTTCCGTTAAAATGGAAAAGCTGGGGGGCAGCGGTGTCTCCGGGAGCTGCAATCTGCCCCTCGGGAAATTGTTCTGAGGGACCGGGCGCAGGGGCTGGCGAGCGAGCAAAGCGGCGCGCGTGGAGCCGCAGCGAGTGTACTTACAAAACGATTAAAGCTCCGGCGGAACATCGCGTCGAAGGCTGCCGGGCGCCGAGCTGGGCTCTACTGGGCTGTCTGGGAAGGTGCCGTCCACAAAACACACTGCGGCGTGGGCCGGCGGCGCGAAACGGACGGCGAGGCTGGCTGCCCGGCCGCCCGCCCTCCTCGGCTCTCGGCTCTCCGCACTCCCCCCGCCCCCCGGCCGCCCGCGCCCTCGCGGCCCCCGCCGCGCCGCCCCGCCCCGCCCCGCTCACAGTCCGCCCCCGCCCCCCGCGCGGCCCGGGGGCGGCAGCCCCGCGGCTCCCCCGACTCCAGCCCCAGCCCCAGCGCCCCGCCGCTCCCGCAGCGGCCCGCGGAGAAAGCGAGCCGAGCGCGCGGGGGAGGGATGGCGGAGGAGCTCTAGGCTCCTCCTGCGGGGAGGGGGCGCCCCGATCTCTCCACCGGCGCCGGGCCCGGCACCCTGCCGTCCGCACTCTTCCCCGGCGAGGAGCCACCGCCCGCCCTCCCCGCGGCCAGCCCGCGTGCTTCCGCCCCGCTCGCGGCCACAGGGGACCCTCCTGAGGCAGCCCGCGCCTCACCTCGCCTCAGCCCGACACTACTCCCCTGCCCCGGCCCTAACTCGTCCGCGGCGCCGCTTCGCTCACAGCCCCTCCTCGGTCCGCAGCAGGCGCGCCGCCCGCCCCGCGCCTTCGTCCCGCACCCGGGCTGGGGAGCCACGGTCTAGCCCGCCGGGCCGCCCCGAGCCCGCGAGGCAGCCGGGCTCCCCGCTTCCCGGCGGGGCGGAGCCGGGCTCTGCGCGAGGAGCGGGGACCGGCAGGGCGCTGTGGAGACCCCGGCGCGGGTGGGGCGGGGCGCGGGCCGGGGGCTTAGTTAGGAAGGCCGCCCCCTCCTCATCTGTAAGGCGTGGGTCTCCTCACTTCCCTCGCTTCGCTCGGCTCCCACCTACGCGGCTTTCCCTCCTCTGATTCTCTCTCTCTCTCTCGTCCTGCCTCCCCACCTAAACCGTCTTACTTCCACTTTCTCGGTGAGGTTGTAAAGTCAGGCTTTGTGTCGTTGCTGCTGCGCAGCAGGGCGGGATTTCCCTGCCACCCCCCTACTCCAACCCCTCCCGTTCGCCCCCTCCCCCGCGCTTCTCGCAGAGCATCCTGGGAGTTGTAGTCCCGCTGTGCCCGTATTCCGCCTCGTACCGCGGGCTGGGAGCTCCCCCACTCGCCCGCACCGGGTTTGCCCAGAGGGTTGAAGGAGGAAGCGGCTGAGACCTGTGGGCCGAACCGCGGTTCTCAGCTCGGGCTGGATACGGAGGCCAGGAGCGCTCGGTGGATTCCCCGCGGTGGGAAATGTGAAAAGGATACGTGAGGCAAAGCCCCGAATGCCCAGAGCCTTCCCTGGGAGGCGAACTTTGTGCACCGGGAAACCCTCCACACCCTCGGCTCCTAGGTTAGGACTGGCATTCGCGAAACTTTAAAAATTTCGTGTGGAAGCCGAGACTAGAGTTGCCACGAGACTGGCCATCCCAACCCCCACCCCGCCGGGTTTGCACCGCCCTTTACGGCGTGCCCCGAGGCTGTTGGAGCCGAACAGTCAGATTCCTCTGCAGAAGTAAAGAAGAAATAAGTAAAGAGACCTTTCCGGGAGCCTCCGCCGCGCCACCCTCTCCTGCCAGTGGAGACAGGGACCAGCTGCACCATGGGCCTCGCCTTGGGTCGCGAAAGGCCTTGACTGCTGGGCACTGGCGCTTCTCCTTTTCCCCTCTGGGGTTTCGATTCATTTCAGTAGACATTTCCTTGGACATTTTCTTTGTACCAGGCACTGTGTTAGGGACTGGACAGGGCCACGTCTTCAAAGACTTCCCCAACGTGGCGTGGCCAGGGTGCCCACGTGCAAAAACAACAGGTTAGAAAGTAACTGGCTACTAGACTAAGAGGTTCCCAGTGCTCCGAGCACTGGTGCATCTGAAAAGGGGATCTGAGAAAACTTCCGGCCGGAGGTTAAACTGGACCGTGAAATGTGAGAAGGCTCTAGAAGGAGCCCGGAGGGCAAAGTCCAGGGTGCAGGGAGAGGTCGGCGAGAAGTGCAGAACTACCCACCGCCTGGGCAGACGCCCAGCATGTGTGGGCGGGAACGGCGGGGCAGAAGGAACTCTAAAACCCACAAGGACCTTCAGAAACACCCTAGGAAGTTTGCACTTGATTGCGTGAGCCACGAGTAGCCCGTCCTTGCAGTGCAAATGCAGCAGACTTAAGGTATGTTCCCAAACTGTCCTAAATGCCAAAAACCGTGCGTTTCCACTTCTTTACCTATTACAGTTCCTTGTGTTTGCTCACACTTGAGGCTCGATCTAGTGGTTTTTAAGATTTATGTTGGATGTCTATTCATCAGATATTATGAGATCTCAGGTTTTGTTCTCTGCTCTTTCAAGGATTTATTTTCAAATAGAAAAAGCTTCTCTTCTGGCTTTATTTTTATTGAGCAGAGCGACTAATGTCATTCAGTTCAGTCATTATTTGTGAAATGCCTACTATGTGGTAGGCACGAGTCTACCTAGAGGTTATTGTCATTTGTTCTGGGCACAAGTCTAGAATTCTTATCAATAAAATAAGTAAATTTAGACACTTGGGGATGCAAGTGCTTACTAGTAAGTAACAAGTAATGTCTTGCCATATGCAGTTTTGTTAAATAAGCGGCAAAAATGTACTTAGCTTATGGATTCAAATAGATCAACCTAAAAAAATTTGGAGAAGAGGCAATTGTTTTGCTGTATTCTCTCACCCACCATTGTGTATCATCTTACATGCCACTGCTTTGTTGCCCAGCTTAAGAAAGCTCAGCTTTTCGGATCTCCCAAGACACAGCAGTGTTGTTTGACATATTTTCATTTATTATTGTCATTCCACCATCTCTATGTCCTCCTAATTGATTTCGTCACAACACCTATACTCATGGGTCCACACTAATTTGCTTGACTGCAAAAATGCAATTCTACATAAATCAAATATGCTCAGCAAAACATGAAATTTATGCAAGGTAATGTCTTTCCATATCCAAATTCAATCTGAATTAGAGTTACTCTCATATACATCCTTTAGAATTACTTTCCTTTGTGAGTTCTTTTTTTTAAAAAGACAAGAAGAAATTATTTTTGTTCTTTTTAGTGCCTCTTCACAGTTTCCAAAGAAAACCCAGGTGTTGTAGAAAGCTGTTGTCAATGCCTATGAAAAGCAGACCGTCAGCCAGCATTTTCATTCGGCCAATTCCATAAACAGAACTGCAAAAACTAACTTCCTCCTGTCTAAACTGTCAGAGTGCTTGGTATATCACACCAATTCTTGTGGTGTATCAGCTGATTGTAGCAGTGGCCCCCGTCTCCTGCAGATAGGTGTTCAGAGGAAGCAGTCTTCTGTTCTTCTTACCGTCTTGACTGGAAATAAGGTGTACTGTCTCAGAAAGCGAAGGGCAGGTGTGCTGCCTTCACCATTTTGATTCTGCTGTCTCACTTCTGTTCAAGCCCCTCAGCTCTTCTTCTCTATCACCTACCCGCCTCGTTCTTTCCCACCTTCTATCTCAACCCCTCCGAAATCTCGCCATGGCAAATGGGCAGAATACCCACTAGGGTGCTGGATGCAGTCCACGTGTGGGAAGGAGGGGGGCAAATTGTTTCTGGGGTCAGTTGAATGATCAACAATTCAGGGATCCAGTGGGAGGGGGATGGTGAGGAGGAGGAGTCAATGCCTCCATCTAATCCAAGGCAAGAAAGAAAGAGGGAAAGAGAAAGGAAGAAAGAAAGGAACTGAAACTGCTATGTTAGCACCTATATCGCTGCCATCAGCAAGGTGAACAAATTTAATGGTCTCTGCTGAACTTGTCCAACTCACCTCATAAGACTACCTTTTGCCCATTTGAAATGTCTTTCCCTTTTCCAAAGCTGGCCTTAATGTTTATTTTAAAACCAGTTTTACCCATATCTTCCTAATTCTTGGCCCTCTCCAATGCATTCCCCACCTTGCAACCACAGAAGTCTCTGGAAGACACATCAGATCAAATCATTCTGTACTTAGGACTTTTCAGGAGCTTCTCACTGCTTTTAGGATACATCCCAAATCTTGCCTTAACATCAGCTACAAGGCTCTGAATTCTCTGAACCCTGCCTTCCTCTCTAGCCACTGGTGAGCCCTCTCTCCCCCTTACTCACCAAGCTCCACCCCACTGGCCACCTTTTATCCCTTGAGTTCCCAAAGTTCCTTTTCTCCTGACAGCTTTTGTACTTGCAACCATATCTGCAGGAATGCTTTCAGAGCCTTTGCTATTCATCTTTCAGATCTCAGTTTAAATGTCACTCTGTCAGATGGGATCAGGGCTCCCTGTCATAGTGCTCCAAATAGCCCGTATTAATTACATCGAGGGTACCGTTCTGACAATTGAGGTTAGTAGTCCTGGAGAACAGAAGTCCAAGGGGATTGTGGATGATCTCATATTGTTTTGCTTTTGAAAAAGGGGAAGTAGGCGTATTCTAGTAATCACGATATCAGAGGCAAGCAGGGTTCTAGAACTGATGACTATTAAGAGAATGGGGTATTTTATTACAGTGGAAGGGAAGAGGCAATCACTAGGAACTACAGTGAATTCACTGGGATATAATTGGGCCTTCAAGATTCTGAGAAAATGATTTCTCAATCAGAATTCTACATTCTCCTGAACCATACTGGGAGGATAGGCAGAGAAGAGGTTAGAGAGGATGTGGCATAAGAAGACGAAATCTTGATCTTTTCAAATAAGAAGTCACGAAGTCAGAATATCACTATATTTTATTTAGAAGTAAGGAGGTCAATATTAGAAGAAACAGCTAAAATAATGAACAGTGCTTGCCTCTAGGAGTACAAATTGAGAATAGAAAAGAGTGGGGTAATGGACTTCTATTTATTTCTCTTGATAAGTCTTATGATTAATTTTTAGATATGTAAGTGCATTATTTTTATAAAAATAAAAATTGGTTTGAAAATGCAAAAAGCTTTTGGACACTCAGACGGGAAGCAGGAGAGCATTCTAACAAAGGGAATGGCAGGATGTGTTGGAGCTCCCATCGTGGCGCCGTGGAAACGAATCCGACTAGGAACCATGAGGTTGTGGGTTCGGTCCCTGCCCTTGCTCAGTGGGTTAAGGATCCGGTGTTGCCGTGAGCTGTGGTGTAGGTCGCAGATGAGGCTCGGATCTGGCATTGCTGTGGCTGTGCTGTAGGCCAGCAGCAACAGCTCCGATTCGACCCCTAGCCTGGGAACCTCCATAGGCCGCAGGTGCGGCCCTGAAAAGACAACAACAAAAGATAGAATGGTAGGATGTGGAGGTGAAAATATTCAACGGAATGGTAAGTGGCCCTGCCTACAGGAGCAATAGGTCCATGTTGAGGATTAGTATATATTATACAACTTAAACTCCTTTCTCAGGAAGCCGCTGGAATATACATTCCCTCATGTGAGTAAACCGAGAAAGAGGAAGATACCCAGAAACAGGGAATGAATATTAAAAAGAGGTGAAGGGACTTCCTCAGGTGATAATGAAAGTTTTAGGTCGACGGCCGTGAGGCACACCTAGAGACCAGCCAGACCGGAGGGGAATCGGAAGATGGAGGGATATGGGAGGGATGTCTGTAGAAAAAAGATTGTTTTTTAATTAACTGATAGATACCTGATGTGTCTGATCACGTGGAGAGTGGTATGCAGAAAGGTTTTTACAGATGTGAGAAAACTGGTAGAAGAGGTAGTAGTCCATGCATAGCAGACAAAGCAAACAAAACCAAGGCAGTTTTTAACTCCAGGAAAAACTGAAAGTTGCTCAAGAAAGTAAACGGATCAGTGTGTGAAAGACTGATGTTTATTCACTTACGCATTTCAACGAATATTTATTGGATGTTGGTTACCTCTAGCGTGTGTGGGTGAGCGATGTGATCCCTGCTCTCGTAGGGCTAACCGGCGGTCACACATGAGGAAATCATTCAGAAGGAACATTGGTGGAGAAAACGGTGAGGTCAGTTTTAACTGTGTAAGAATAGAAAGCCCTCATCAAAACATCCAGCATGCATGGAAAATGTGGTTTTAGAGCTTGGCGTAAGACGCCCTAAACCTCAAAGGGTTTAATCTCTGGTCAAGGGAAATCAGAACTGAGGAAGGCTGTTTCATTTAGTGCTTCAGAAATCCTGCAGGAGCCTTAAGAGTGCAGTTTCGGGAGTTCCCGTCGTGGCGCAGTGGTTATCGAATCCGACTGGGAACCATGAGGTTGCGGGTTCGGTCCCTGCCCTTGCTCAGTGGGTTAACGATCCGGCATTGCCGTGAGCTGTGGTGTAGGTTGCAGATGTGGCTCGGATCCCGTGTTGCTGTGGCTCTGGCATAGGCCAGTGGCTACAGCTCCGATTCGACCCCTAGCCTGGGAACCTCCATATGCCTCGGGAGCGGCCCAAAGAAATAGCAAAAAGACAAAAAAAAAAAAAAAAAAGTGCAGTTTCAAGGGTGGCTGGGCTGGAAGCCAGACAACAGGAGTTGATAGATAAAGCCCGTTCATTTGCAAAGCTTGATGGTGGAAGGAGGAGAAAGATGGTCCCGTTGCTAGGAGGGCCGTCAGTATTACGCATCTTTTTTTTTTCCCCCTCAAACTAAAGGAGACCTATCCATGTGTAAAGGCGAGGATTCTATAGAAAAGAGAAGCTAAAGATTTCAGCAAGAAAAGGTGATTGAGAAAGCCGGGTGTGAAACGAGGTAAGAGGAAATGGACTGGAGAACTTGAGGCTCAGGTTGAGAGGGGAGGTGGGACCTTTCCTCCTCTGAGACCAGGAAGGAGGCGGAGAGGGAGTGAATCAGGCTTAGATGAAGCGGATGCACAGGAGTGAACAGTGGCTGTCCTTTTTAGTTTTTGTGAGAAAGGTCCATTGGGGAAGGGAATGGAGCTTCCTCAGGAATTAAAGAATAGAATTTGAAGCTCAGATCTGAAAACTGACACACCCTTTGGGTACTCACCAGCCCTATTTCAACCACTTTCTTCTGTATAAAATAATAGCAGATTGCACCATCCTCCACTCTTCCTGATCAGCTGATTCAAATTTTAGCTCACCCAGGCCAACATTTAGGTTCTAAGACTCAGGCAGGATGCCATCAAAATCCGTTAAAAATGGCTCTCTTCTCAGCAGTGAGAGGGATGCAAACTCCCCTTAACAATCAAATCCAACCTTGAATTAATTAATATCTCTGTTGGTGCCTGTTTTATTTTAAGTCACATAGTTCTTATTGGCTCACTTTCTAGCATTTGTAATTCCATTTAGCCCTCTTTAGTTAAGTATTTAGTTTGCCCTACTTGAAAAAGTATTTGCCATTTTGGTTTCTCTTACTTCTTGTGCAGAATATAATACGCTAACATGCACAAAACACAGAACAAACACAAGAGCTTCTTGAGGGCAGGGAGTTATCGTTATGCCTATCTCCTGGGCAAAAGCATAACACATTGTTGAAGCTCAAGGAATGGTGACAAAGGAATGAGTGACTAGCTATGTGCTGTTGTGGAGAGAGCCCTAAACTAAGCTCCAGGAGATGTCAGTTCCGACTGTTACCTAGGGTTCCCCTTGGACCCATTATGTACATTGTCTGGACCTTACTGCTACCTGGGAAAATGAGGGGGTTGGATGATTTATTAAATTACTTCTGACTTAGGAGTTTTATATGCTGTTTTGTTTTTGTTTTTTTTTTAGGGCCACACCAGTGGCATATGTAAGTTTCTGGGTAACAGATCAGAGCCACAGTAGATACCTTGCATCCCCATGGTGCTGTGGCTGTGATGTACCCCTAGCCTGGGAACCTCCAGATGCCGCTGGTGCGGCCCTAAAAAGACAAAAAAAAAAAAAAAACCAAAAACAATAGGGAATGAGTGATGCTGAGCCAAAGTAATGAGTCTATGGTGGTGGGATTGAAGTGTCAATAAGTAAACTACTTGGGTGTGTAGGAGGGTTTGCTCACCTCTCGCCGTTCATATCACACCTTGGGACCACCAGTTACACTGCCTGATCCCTCCTGCTCTACAGCTGCGGGAAGGGCCGAGTTTCCTTTCCGCCCCTAGTGGCCCACCTTTCAATATGCCACACCTGCTCCTTACAACATACTCCAGTACCTGTGGGATGTGAGACTCTTCCTAATCAATCCTGGGTAACAGAGAACACCCAACAATGAAAACAAGACTGAACCCATCAAATAAACGAAAGACTTACGCTGCATATCCTTGGCACTCGAGTAAAGCTGCTTCTTTCTCTGCGTATAGCCATACGTATAGATTGTCCAGAATCACCCGGGCAACCAGATAGAATGTGGAGTTGAAAGAGACAATACTTTTGTAGTTTTTCACAAGAAGTTAATTAGCTCCTCTCCCGCAGAACAGTGCTAAAACTATGATTGGTAATGTCTCAACTGCTGCTCAGCTCTAAGTCATAATTAATAACTAGGCTCTTTCTCTGGTAACTGTCATTCTGTGGCTACTGGGTGATCTCCTCTCATTAATGACTGTTTTTAAGTTACCAAAGGGCAGGCAAGTGTCCATTGACCCTCAGGCTTCCACGGGAAGTTCGTGGATACTAGACGGATTTGTTACCACTGAGTCACAACGGGAACTCCTTTTTTTTTTTTTTTTTTTTAGGGCTGCACTCGTGGCATATGGAAGTTCCCAGGCTAGGCATCAAATTGGAGCAGCACCTGCCGGCCTACATCACAGCCACAGCCACGCCGGATCTGAGCCCCGTCTGCGACCTACACCAAAGCTCATGGCAATGCTGGATCCTTAACCCGCTGAGTGAGGCCAGGGATCAAACCCGCATTCTCATGGATACTTCCATGGGAAGTTCAGAGTCTAATCACTCTGGGTCTCCAGCAGACCCACTCCTCTTCCCATCCCAACATTGTTACCCAAATAGGTTCAAGGAATAGAAAAGTTACAAAAGTGTGGTGTCGAGTTTATGGACCAGTTGTGTGTATTTGTCAGGCAACAGTTTTTGCTTTCTAAGTACCCAGAATATCATTACCTTCCTTATCTCCTTTGGGCTGCCTCCCTCAGTTGTTGGTTCATCTACCAGAAATTTGATGTTCCCTGGAGCACAGGGCTCTCAATAATTGCCCTTGGAGTTCCCATTGTGGCTCAGCCATAATGAACCCAACTAGTATGCATGAGGATGTGGGTTCAATCCCTGGCCTCGCTCAGTAGGTTTAGGATCTGCTGTTGCCATGAGCTGTGGTGGAGCTTGCAGATGCAGATCGGGTCCCGTGTGCTGTGGCTGTGTTGTAGGCTGGCAGCTGCAGCTTTGACTCAACCCCTGGCCTGGGAACTTCCATAGGCCTCGAGTGTGGCCCTAAAAAGACCAAAAAAAAAAATTGCCCTGATTCACCCCACTTTAGGGATGGTGATTCCTGGAAGGTGTACGCATTTGTAATATGTGCAGTGTTCCTGATAGCAGTAATTTTGTACTTAATAAAGGAATGTGAGACCGTTTCACTTTTGGAGTTTGTAAAGTGCCATATTAATATTAGTTGTTAATATTATTTAGTGGGAAAAGTCAGTATCTTCTTTGGTTTAAACCACAGCTGGCTCAGCAATATACGGTAATTTTCCTAATTGGCTTTTATTCTTGGCCCAGATCATAAACAATATTCATGATCTCAAATGTATACAGAATTTATTTATAGTCTTGGCATATTTTCCCGTGAACTGTTTAAATATCAACATAGTCTTGATGCAGCCTGCCAGGAAAATAATTGATTCATACTCATTTCTGTTGGTGACCTTCCATAGAAAGAAATTAAGGATCTTGTACGTGTAAAGAAGAGGAAGGGAAAAGGCAAAAGTTCAGCAAGCTGCTGTGATTAGAGGTGATGAAATTTCTGCATATTTTGTGTAACCTCCTATTTCTCTAATGTAGTTACGCAGTGATCTTTGGCACCTTTTAGAAGAAGACCTATGCTTATGTCCGTTTTTCCCTCACCTGCTGGGGTGGCAAATATATGACATAGCCACTACCCTTCCCCACTCCCACTGCCGCAGCAGACAGTGCTAGCCAGTCGTGGCTCTCCTAGTCACTGATTTTGGAAGGAATCCCATAACCTTTTGCAGTCCAGCCCTCTGCACAATTATGTGAATAGGTCAGACTGATCACCTGAGATGAAAGCCATTTGTCATTCTCGTCCCGACCTTAAGAGGTCATACCATTTCGTAGTCAAGGATCAGTGGTGGCAAAGAGTGGAAACTCTTTCAAGCTAGCTAAAGAGGGGGAATTTATTATAAGAATACGACAGACAGTATTACAGCTATCTGGCCTATAAAGTACAGAGTAAGTGAGACTGGACTTGGCAAGCAGAAGCTGAGCTTTCTTGCCCTTTCTCTTAATGACCATGTAGTGTCTCTCTTCTATGCTTCTCTCTACCTCCTCTTTGCTTTTGCCTGTCACCTTCTACTTTCTACCTAACAGGCCTTCCCAGCCTGACTCGAACTCATTTAATTCAAGCATCCACATAGTTCTCTCATCAGAGTCTCTGTGTGTTCTACTGAAAATTTTCAGGAGATCCAGTCTGCTGGCAGGCTAATGTATGTGCTCCCAGGATGCCAACTTGTCTACTTTTGGTTCACACAAGGTTGAGAGACCAGAATCTCATTGTGTAAAGGGCTGTCCCTTCCAGAGCTATAAACATGCCAGGTTAAGCCTGAAGAAGTTAAGTGAGTCTTGGTGGGCAAATTAACTATCTAATCTGTTCACATATATTCTCCTTTTTGTCCTCCTTGAGTGGGGTTGCCTCCTTGAGTAGTACAGGAAGCCCAATTAAATTTGAATTTCAGATAAACTATGAATATTCTTTGAAATGTGCACACCAAAAAATTATTCATTATTTCTGAGAAATTCAAACTTAATGGGCATCCTGCATTTTATTTGCTAAATCTAGCAGCCCTATCCCCAAGGCCTCTCTTGGACTCACCCCTGAGCTGGCACAGTGAAATTTTTTTCTAGTAAGTCAATACCCTTCGAAGGTGGGTAAAAATCCTAAACTAAAATACCTCTGACTAGCAGAGATTTGGTGCGGCCATAGCAATAGTCCAACTTTAGAATATTGCATGTTTTACTATTATTGGCTCTATTTTTGAAGGCTTGATTTTTCATTCCAGACAGATTTTAGTACAAATTTTTTTGGGGCATGGGTCATGGATGGGTTGTCTCTTCCACAGAATAGAAGCTGTTTAGGGCAGAGTCTGATTACTGTTAACTCTCTGCGCATCAATCAGTGGTGTTTGGAGCACCATGCGTAATAACAAATGCCACAATTTCAAAAAAGAACTTTCCTGGAAATTCTTGCAAAGGAACTTTAAGTGGTATCAACTGGACTTTATGACTCTTGGGCAGGGTTTGTTTAGAGTTTTCGAGACCAGTCATTCCTCTTCAATAACCCAGTCAAAAACAAACTACTGGGAGTTCCCGTTGTGGCACAGCAGAAACCAATCTGACTAGGAACCATGAGGTTGCAGGTTCGATCCCTGGCCCTGCTCAGTGGGTTAAGGATCCGACGTTGCCGTGAGCTGTGGTGTAGGTCCCAGATGTGGCTTGGATCTGGCATTGCTGTGGCTGTGGTGTAGGCTGGTGGCTAAAGCTCCAGTTGGACCCCTACCTAGCCTGGGAACCTCCATATTGCCGTGGGTGCTGTCCTGAAAAGACAAAAGATAAAAAACAAAACAAAACAAAAAAAACTGCTGATTACAAAGGACTGATTTATTCACTAATGGTTAGCCAAGACCTAATAACTCAACTCAGAGTGCTGTTAGGAAGTAGATTGGGGGAGTTCCTGTCGTGGCACAGCAGAAATGAATCCAACTAGGAACCATGAGGTTGCAGGTTTGATCCCTGGCCTTGCTCATTGGGTTAAGGATCTGGCATTGCCATGAGCTGTGGTGTAGGTCCCAGATGTGGCTCGGATCCTGCATTGCTGTGGCTCTGGCGTAGGCTGGAAGCTGTAGCTCCGATTCGATCCCTAGCCTGGGAACCTCCATATGCCGTGGGTGTGGCCCTAAAAAGAGAAAAAAAAAAAGAAAAGAAAAGAAAAAGTAGATTGTGGATGCAGCCTAGACCTGTGACTTAAGAAGGGGGCCTCTGACTTTCTCCTCGATTT
Organism: Sus scrofa; assembly: GCF_054392235.1. Classification (NCBI taxonomy): domain Eukaryota; kingdom Metazoa; phylum Chordata; class Mammalia; order Artiodactyla; family Suidae; genus Sus; species Sus scrofa. The sequence continues at coordinate 124,794,848 of NC_139401.1, forward strand.
GTAATCTAGAGACCAACCTGTATATTCATGTGTAGAGAGAGGAAGAAGAGAGAGGAGAGAAGATAGAGATGACTAGAGTTTTAAAATCAGGCTCCTGTCCACTTACCCAGCCAGCGGAACGGACTCCAGAGCTGCCTCACGCACCCAGTCACAGGCTGTCCAGAGAGCACAGCAAACTCGAACCACCTTTGCAGGTGGTCACCTTATCCACCAACGATGTGTGACCTAGTGCAGTTTAACTCTGTACAATCAGATGAGTCACTCCTTTCCCTGTGGGGAGGAGGCAGTGTGAGGCATGAGGTGGGAAAGGACGTTTCCTCCCTGGTACTCCCCTCTTATTTTTCCATCACTTGGCCTTAGCTATTTTTAGGGCCACAGTAAACTTCACTGCGTGTATTCGTTTCCTGGGGCTGCCATAACCAAGTCCCACAAAACTGGGTGGCTGAAACAGCAGAGATTTTTTTTTTTAATTTTTATTTTTTTGTCTTTTTTTGCTATTTCTTGGGCCGCTCCTGTGGCATATGGAGGTTCCCAGGCTAGGGGTTGAATCGGAGCTGTAGCCACCGGCCTACACCAGAGCCGCAGCAACGTGGGATCCGAGCCGCATCTGCAACCTACACCACAGCTCGCGGCAACGCCGGATCGTTAACCCACTGAGCAAGGGCAGGGACCGAACCCGCCACCTCATGATTCCTAGTCGGATTCGTTAACCACTGCGCCACGATGGGAACTCCAGATTTTTTGATCTCAAGGTTCTGGAGGCTAGATGTCTGCGATGGAGGTGTCAGTAGGGCCATGCCCTCCTCTGAAGGCACCAGAGCACGACCTGGTAGTTCCTTGGCTTGTGGCAGCATGACTCATCTTCACGAGGCATTCTCTCTGCTTGTCTGGGTCCAATGTTCCCCTTTTTATAACAACACCAGTAATTTGGGGTTAGGGGCCCACTCTAGTACGATATGACCTCATCTTAACTATTTACATCTGCAATGACCCTGTTTTCAAAAGGTCACCTTCTGAGATACTGGGGTTTAGGACTTCAACATGTGGATTTGGGGGAGGGGCACATTTCAACCCGTAACCCCAGAGTATTCCTTCGCCCTCAAACCACATACCCCTCACATCTCCTAGATTTGCTTCTCCTCTTGTTTGAGTACTTCTCACAAAATTGCTTCAATGTAGGAGTTCTCCCTGTGGCACAATGGTATCTGCAGCGTCTCTGCAGCACCTGGACACAGGTTTGGTCCCTGGCCTGGCACAGTGGGTTAAAGAATCCGGCCTTCCACAGCTATGGCGTAGGTTGAAGCTGTGGCTCAGATCTGGTCCCTGGCCCAGGAACTCCATATGCTAGAGGGTGGCAAAAAAAGGAAAAAAAAAAAAGGTGTTTCAATGCGATGTTTGTGTGGCAGAACTTCCGAGGCCTGGTATGTCTGAATAACACTTGGTCCATATTACCTGTGCTCCAACTGAAGTGTACAACAAAATGCGAGCTTTAGAAAAAGAAACTACACCACAAAATCTGGCATATATGGAGGACCCATGGGATGTTATGGTCACAAGAAAATATTATTTTCCCTCCAGCCCATCAGCCAGTACCTAGTTAATGAATAGGGGAGATGTTCATGGGGAGACTGGCCACAGTGTAAAAGTGGTTCAAGGCTCTAGAGCACCGTAACTCTCTATTTGAGACTTATGTATTTTAGCAAATAGAACAGTAATGAAAAATAAAGTGGTTTGAATTAGCATGTAGAAGTCCAGACTGGTTTCCTGACAATCCACCAGTTTAGTAATTGGCACATGGCCCCTAAATAGCTTACTCCATACTGCTTTAATTTTTTTGCTTTTCAGGGCCACACTCATGACATATGGAAGTTCCCAGGCTAGAGATGAATTGGAGCTACAGCTGCTGGCCTACACTACAGCCACAGCAACACGGGATCCGAGCCACATCTGTGACCTACACCACAGCTTTAAGGTTTTAAGTGACTTCGTAAGGTTCTCACTTTTTCCTCTGGTGACCTCCAGAGATCAGCATAGAGAACGTTGTTTTTGACAGTTTCACTGATTGTCATCACTGTTCTTTCAGTGAAACTAAGGATTATAAAGAGACTTGTTTATACAAGTGATATATTTCTTTTTAGAACAAACATCATGAGTTGACTGCCTCTAATGTTAATAATTCATATATGCCACTATTCCTGTAGTACTTCAGAATTTAACTTTGCTGTGAATACCTTTATATTAATATTTAGATAAGCATGTAGAAATTAAAGGTAAGCAGCTCAGTCACATTCTTTTTTTTAAATTGAAGTATAGTTGATTTATAATATTGTGTTAGTTTTAGGTATAGAGCAAAGTGGCACACACACGCACATACACACACACACACGCTATATATATATATAATTGAATCAGTTATATATATGGTATCCATAAATTCTTTTTACCACAGAAATATATACTTTATTTATCCATGTCCTCTCTCAGTCTTTGTCCATATGCATAAATACCACAGATATAATACCAGTGCAGACTTTTTTAGTATCTGGCTTTTCTTTTTTCTTCTTCTTTTTTTTTTTTTTTTTTTTTTTTTTTTGTCTTTTTGCCATTTCTTGGGCCGCTCCCTCGGCATATGGAGGTTCCCAGGCTAGGGGTCCAATCGGAGCTGTAGCCACCGGCCTACACCAGAGCCACAGCAACGCGGGATCCGAGCCGCATCTACGATCTACACCACAGCTCACGGCAAGGCCGGATCGTTAACCCACTGAGCAAGGGCAGGGACCGAACCCACAACCTCATGGTTCCTAGTCGGATTTGTTAACCACTGCACCACGACGAGAACTCCCAGTACCTGGCTTTTAAAACTTACATATAAGCATTTTCAGGTTTCATTAATATCACTTTTAATGACTAAATGAACAAATTAAAACAGCAAATCAACTGAGTGAAAAATTAAAATTGTTTTTCCAACTGATGTATTCATTAGCAGTAACTCCCCACTGGTTTTCTTATATATATATTACATATATATATATATTTCAGATTATTTTCCATTATAGGTTATTATAAGATATTAAATATAGTTTCCTGTGCTTTACTGTAGGTCCTTGTTTTTAATCTTTTATATGTAGTAGTATCTGTTAATCCCAAAGTCCTAATTTATCCCTCCCCCAACTTCCCCTTTAATAACTGTAAGTTTGATTTCTATGTGTGTGAGTCTATTTCTGTAAATAATTCATTTGTATCATTTTTTTAGATTCCACATATAAGTGATATCATATGATATTTATCTTTCTCTGTCTGACTTACTTTACTTAGTATGATAATCTCTAGGTCCCTCCATGTAGCTGCAGATGGCATTGTTTCCTTCTTTTTTATGGCTGAGTAATATTCCTGTGTGTGTGTGTGTCATCATAAGCTACTTGTCTATTAATGGGCACTTAGGTGGTTTCCATGTTTAGTTATTGTAAATAGGGCTGTAGTAAACACCGGAGTGTCACATTTTTTTTTGGTGTGTGTGCTTTTTAGGGCCGCACCTGCAGCATATGGAGGTTCCCAGCCTAGGGGTCCAAATGGAGCTGTAGCCGCCAGCCTACACCACAGCTCACAGCAATGCCGGATCCTTAACCCACTGAGTGAGGCCAGGGATGGAACCTGCAACCTCATGGTTCCTAGTTGGATTTGTTTCCACTGCACCACAGAAGGAACTCAGTCAGTCACATTTTTAGGTTCCAGTTTACAACCACACAATTGGACACTGATTTTCTTATTTTGCAAAATGGCAGAGAAGGTGACATACAGTTCACTCTATATTTCCAGGACTAAGTATTCAAGACATTCATTATCATAGGCCTTTGTTTCTCCTTTTATTCTTTGTAGTTACCTGCCTTTTGACAATTTGAATGGGTCATGAAAAAATAATCCATTTTTCCGGGAAAGAGAAGAGTTTAATGACAGGATATATATGAATTTTTTTTATTATTGGCAAATTTTTACTATTCAAAGAAAAATGTATACTTCCTTTTTTCATTTTTTAAAGTTTTATTGAAGTATAGTTGATTTACAGTGTTATAATTTCTGCTCTGCAACAAAGTGATTCAGTTAGACTATATAGTTCCTATGTTTTATATTTATTTATCTATTTATTTATTTATTTATTGCTTTTTAGGGCTGCATCCATGGCATATGGAGGTTCCCAGGCTAGGGGTCCAATAGGAGCTACAGCTGCTGGCCAACACCACAGCTATAACAATGCAGGATCCAAGCTGCATCTGTGATCTGTACCACAGCTCACGGCAATACCGGATCCTTAACCCACTGAGGGAGGCCAGGGATCGAACCCACAATCTCATCATTCCTAGTCGGATTCGTTTCCGCTGCTCCACGACGAGAACTCCCTATATTTTATCTTTAAAGTAAAATACTTATATATGACATATTTATGGCAATTTATTTCTTCACCTCCTTCAGCAGTCTTTTCAATGTGTTATTCAGGCACATGAGGTAATAATTCTAAGCAGAAATATTCTCCAGTAGCACTACCTGAAAGTTCTTAGATGTAAGCTTGTAATTAGCCCTTGCTTATTTCAAAGATGGCCCTTTCTATGCACTATATAAATAATCACAAAGCTAATCATGATTAACCCTTGTTATCTAAGGTTGCGGCAACACAGGAATAATTGAGGGTTGCATATCAGTTATTATTAAAGAGATATTTGACTGAAGCTCCCACAAAGTTTTTTTTTTTTCCTACTTCTATTTCCCCTCCTTTGCTGCTTCTAATTGTTAGGGATTGCACATTGTGGCAGGGACTGTAGGATTTTGAGAACCCATAAAGCTGAAGACTTATAATAAGTCCTTTTTTTTTTCTGCTTTTTAGAGATGCACCTGCAGCATATGGAAGTTCCCAGGCTAGGGGTCAAATTGGATCTGCAGCTATAGGCCTACACCACAGCCATAGCAATGCCAGATCTGAGTTGCATCTGTGACCTTTGCTGTAGCTCATGACAGCGCTGGATCCTTAACCCACTGAGTGAGGCCAGGGATTGAACTTGCATCCTAATGGATACTAGTCAGATTCTTAACCTGTTGAGCCAAAACAGGAACTCCAGTAAGTCCTTTTTAAAAAAAATTTTTTTTTTGTCTTTTTAGGGCCACACCCATGGCATATGGTGGTTCCCAGGCTAAGGGTCATATCAAAGCTGCACCTGCCAGCCTACACCACAGCCACAGCAATGCTAGATCCGAGCCATGTCTGCAACCTACACGGCATCTCCAAAATGCTCACGGCAACGCCAGATCCTTAACCCACTGAGCGAGGCCAGGGATCAAACCTGTGTCTTCATGGATACTAGTCAGATTCGATACCACTGAGCCATGGTCACACTCCTCCAATAAGTCCTTTTTGACACCACTGTAAACATCCTGCATCCGGTGTATCAGTTCTCTGAGACCACTTAAAGTTCTGCAATCCCGGCACATGTCAGAGTCAGCTAGCCTCCTCAACCCTGGTAAAAAGAGGCCGTCTTGCTGAATGAGCGCCGCTTCAGTTCTTTGCAGCTCCCTCTCCCCCCAGGAGGGTAGAAGAGAGGGTCTCTAAGCGTCCTTTAGCTCCTTGCTTATGTCATTTCATGTAGGAAATATATGTGAGACATGTTTGAAATCTGACCTTTTAGCATTTTAAGTAATTGGCTTTGAGAAAGAGCTGTACTGAACAAAAGGAGCAAAATATAATTTTCCATAGCCAGGAATAAGGTATCGGTGTTGGAGATGAGTGGAAGGAATGTGGATTCAAGGCAAAGAGTGGGGATGGTCTGAGGGGGAAGGGCCACACTTGCAACTGGCTTCACAGCACCCCCTGGAGAAGGGAAATGTGAGGAAGCCCCTGACTGACTGCAGTACGGCCCTGACTCTCACTGAACAGGGGAAGAGAAACAGAGCGAGACGGAGGGAGAAAGATACCGTGAGAGCTGAGATCGTGCTGCAAGAGGCCAGGAAATGGAAATTCAGAGCCCTCTTACTTAAATCAGGACATTTCCAGAAGTGCTAAGGACTATCCTTTGGAGTGATAGGATTTAATTATTTTAATTATTAGCTTGTGCAAACTTTCATCAGTAAATAATATTTTTTTGCTAAAATTCTTCTCTGACTCATGGTTGATATTTTATTACATATTTTATATTGGTTTTTATGTGTGAATACCCTATTAATGCACTTAGAATTTTGCACATTGAATGAGCTTCAAATATTCTGTAGACTCCTACGCTATAATTAAGTGTGGTTTAAAAAGGAACATACATACTCATGCTGATAACTTGTTCTTAAGATGTCATTATCATTGGTTGTCACTGGAAGTTAGTCATTTTTATCAGATATTAATATTCATTGCCTTTAAAGTGTTACAAGTCTCTAGCTTAAAAATGAGTAGGAGAATAGAGCTTAAGATTATCTGGCTTTGCCTACCAAGATATTGCTTGAATTTAAACAGAAAACCATACCATTTCGACTTTTGCTATTTTCTAGGCTACTGACAGCTCGGATTAATTCCGAAATCATCTTACAATATGAAGCCAGATTAGCCAATGAAATTGTAATTTTGATTTTAAAAAAACTTCGTCTTAGGAGTTCTCTGGTGGCTCAGTGGGTTAAGGATCCAGTGTTGTCACTGCTGTGGCTCTGGTTACTGCTATGGTGTGGGTTTGATCCTTGGCTAGGGAACTTCTGCATGCCACAGGTGTGGCTAAAAAACAAAACAAAACAAAAAAACTCCTTAGTCTTAGATGCTGTCATATGCTGATCAGCATCATCTGAACAAAACAACTGTTAAAAAAATTAGGAGACACCCAATCAAAAAATGAGCTGAAGATCTAAATAGACATTTCTCCAAAGAAGACCTGCAGATGGCCAAAAAACACATGGAAAGAGGCTTAACATCACTAATTATTAGAGAAATGCAAATCGAAACTACTGTGAGGTACCACCTTACACCAGCCAGAGTGGCCATCATCCAAAAGTCTACAAACAATAAATGCTAGAGAGAGTGTAGAGAAAAGGGAACCCTCTTACACTGTTGGGAATGTAAATTGGTGCAACCTCTATGGAAAACCGTATGGAGGTTCGTCAGAAAACTAAAAATAGAACTACCAAACAATTCAGTAATCCCACTCCTGGGCATCTATACAGAGAAAATCGTAATCTGAAAAGATAGATGCATTCCAGTATTCCTTGCAGCACTATTTACAATAGCCAAGATATGGAAGCAACCTAAATGTCCATCAGCAGAGGAATGGATAAAGAAGGTGTGGCACATATATACAATGGAATATTAATCAGCCATAAAAAGATTGAAATAATGCTATTTGCAGCAAAATGGTTGGACCTAGAGATTATCATACTAAGTGAAGTTAAATAGTGAAAGACAAACATTGTATGATATCACTTATGTGTGGAATCTAAAAAAAGGATATAGGCGTTCCCGTCGTGGCGCAGTGGTTAATGAATCCGACTAGGAACCATGAGGTTGTGGGTTCAATCCCTGGCCTTGCTCAGTGGGTTAAGGATCCGGTGTTGCCGTGAGCTGTGGTGTAGATCACAGATGTAGCTCGGATCCTGCGTTGCTGTGGCTCTGGCGGAGGCTGGCAGCTACAGCTCCGATTAGATCCCTAGCCTGGGAACCTCCATATGCCGCGAGAGCGGCCCAAGAAATGGCAAAAAACAAACAAAAAATAAAATAAAATAAATAAAGAAAGGATACAAATGCATTTATTTGCAGAACAGAAATAGACTCACAGACTTTGAAAAACTTACGGTTACCAAAGGGGACAGGTGCGGGAGTGGGGTGGGAGGGATGGCCTGGGGGGTTGGGATTGACATATGCACACTGAGGTATATGGAATGATTGACCAACGGGGACCTGCTGTATAGCACAGGGACGTCTACCCAATATTCTGTGATCATCTATGTGCGAAAAGAACCTGAAAAAGAATGGATATGTATATTTTTATGACTGAATCACTTTGTTGTACAGCAGATCTTGTCACAACCTTGTAAACCAACTATACACCTGGCCTGGGAATATCTGCATTGCCATGGGTATGACCAAAAAAAACCAAAAAAGGAGCAGGCTAACCCAGAACAACTCTAACTCTTTACAGTTTATCTTTTCAAAAAGGGCAATACCAGTAGTAGGAAATCAAGTCTGTAGCTCCCACAATGCTTTTAAAATGCAAATACCATCTCTTAAAACTTTTATATGTAAGCAGCTATTTCGTGCCGTCTTTGAATTTTCTGATGACCTTATGGGTACAGACCCCACCAGGGGACTACCAGTAGAGGCAGAAGCTCTTCCGGGAGTTTCCCTCATGGCTCAGTGGTTAACGAACCCGACTAGTAACTATGAGGTTGTGGGTCGATCCTGGCCTCGCTCAGTGGGTTGGGGATCCGGCGTTGCCGTGAGCTGTGGTGTAGGTCGCAGATGTGGCTCGGATCCCATGTTGCTGTGGCTCTGGAGTAGGCTGGTGGCTACAGCTGTGATTGGACCCCTAGCCTGGGAACCTCCATATGCCGTGGGTGCGGCCCTAGAAAAGACAAAAAAAAAAAAAAAAAAAAAAAAAAAAGGAAGAAGCTCTTCGGAAGTCAGATCTGAATGAACATGAACATGAGACATCTTTATATACTCCTGGTAGACTGGGAGAATGGCCCAGACTGATCAAAAAGCAAGCAGGGATTATGCTCATACCGATGGATTGGGTGATTTGTGAATAAACAGGCATGCTAGAAACAGGCAGTGAGAAGGCAGTCCAGCATAATGAAAGTCTGAGCATAAGCTAATCATAGATTCATATCTCGATTCAACCAACTACTAGATGTGATCTTATTATGTGTTAACAGAGCCTCAGTTAACTCATATAATCTCCCATGTAATGGGGACTGTTGGGGATTAAATAAAATACGTGAAACGTGAAGAAAGTGTTAACATAGCAGGTCTGGCTGTTTGGTCTTGGTATGTCAAGGGAACTGGAACCATGATGGACCATTGGCCAACCCTGTGGGAACTTTCTAAAGTTAATGGTTGATGATCAAGTTTTGTACACGTGATTGCTTTACACAAACATCAACATTGATTATGTGCACCTGGTTTCCTTGTTGGGAACCTGAGTTTCACTTGTGGTGACTGGTCACGTAGCGTGATATACCTATGGGAACAGTTCTCAATAAAAGCCTCAGACTTGGAGGCTTCTCCAGGGAGAGGTGCTTTGCACATGTCCCTCTAGTTTGTTGCTAGAAAGAAAGCATGTCCTAGGTGCCCCTAGATGTTAAGTACTTGAAAGTGTGTGTCCCACCTCTCGGGATTTCTTCTGATACAAGCCTTTTTCCCATTGTGCTTGGTCTGTATATTTTTGCTCTAATAAACCTTAGCCATGAGTATAACCTGCTTTTGAGTCTTATGAGTCCCCTTAGTTAAATCAGCAAACTTGAGGTTGGCCTTCAGACCCACAAGATATAAAGGGACTCAGTACAATGCTTGACAAATAGTACACATTTACTACGTGCTAGTTAGGGCATTTAACTTATCCTGTTAGATGTTATAGGGGACTAGCCTCACGGTACCAGAATATAGGCTGGGACTTGAGGACTTTGTCTGCTTTTCTCAACCATGTCTTTGGAAGGAGGCAAGGACAACTCCCCTCTCATCAATGGGGAGTTAGAGGATATAACTCCAAGGTTCTCCCCTGGCCTTCCACTCCTGGCGAGTCACTGCCTACCCAGGTGGGCAGGTACCACTTGAAGAACATGGGTAGAAATCAGACCTCTGGGAGTTCCTGTCATGGCGCAGCGGAAACCAACCTGACTGGGAACCATGAGGGTGAGCATTTGATTCCTGGCCTCGCTCAGTGGGTTAAGGATCCGGCGTTGCCTCAAGCTGTGGTGTAGATCGCAGACATGGCTCGGATCTGGTGTTGCTGTGGCTCTGGCATAGGCCATTAGACCCTAACCCTAGCCTGGGAACCTCCATATGCCGCACCTGTGGCCCTAAAATGCAAAAAAAAAAAAAAAAAAGAAAAAAAAATCAAACCTCCAAATGGGACATTTTGAGAATACATGACAGGACAATTTTTTTTTTTATCATTTTGAAGGATAACAAAAGGAATGAAAAGCCTTGTTGAAAATTATGAAGACTAAAGGACTTAGACTACTATCGTGGAGTTCCAGGTGTGGGTGCTGGACCCTCACTTTTGTAGCAGTCAGGGAGGCAGTGGTATTAGAAATGGTTTTAGAAATCAGGACATTTCCCCAATGCAGCCCAACCCAAGCACATGGAGCCATTTCTGCCAAGCACTGGGCATTATGGAGAGACAGTCTTAAACTGGGAGGCCTGTATGTAAACATTAAAAAATAAAGTTAATTGGGTTGGGATTTCAATTGAGGTCCATTCCAAGGGAAGGAGTCCAGGGTACCCATCTTGCAATTCCTCTCTATATTTGCGTGTATGTGTGTGTATGTTTATGGTTCCCATCCAAATGACCAGATCTAAATAAGATCCCTCAAAAGGGTCATATGCTTCTAAAATACAATAATTACAATAAAGTAATTTGTTATATAAAGCATTTAATTTATTATTTTTCAAATAAATTGCCTCCAAGATGGATAGGTCTAATCTCATAGTGATCATAAGTAGACTTTCCCTCTATCAGGATCTTAAAGATGGTGAATGTGAAATAGTTGGTATAAGTTTGCTTTTTCATGGGTGGTTTTTACTTTTATTGAGCTCTTAATTATTTCAGGTGTTTTAATAGATGAATTCCTTGCGTTTCATGTTGCAAATAATGGTTATTTCCCTGTCACTGTCACCATCACTGTCATGTGTCAGCATGTCATGGTCACTTGCGTTGCCACAAGACACATTGTCCCTGGAATCTATCTTATGAAAGGGCTTGGGAAAAGGCTTCAATTTATGTGGAAAAGGTGGGCTTTGAGCATTCTTCTTCTTTGCCTCTGAAATATTATTGACCAAAGGCCCAGAAGCAGCTCTGTAAATAAGGCATTTTTCCTTGCAGCACCGACAAGACTTGACTGATTGAGGCCTAGATAACCTTTCCGCTCTCCCTGTATTAACTGACCTTTTCAGTTTATGATATCTGTGGGATTTGGTCAGTTTTGACAAACTGGATGGGTTGGACAAGGTTTGATTTTGTGGATAGGGTGGACAAGGAGAATTGGTTGGGCTGACTGGATGTTGTGGACTGGGCTGCCAAGGTGGTCTGACTGCTTTACTGGGATAGGATGAACTAACCTGACCGACTTCCTTATGGGCATGAGCTCGCTTACGTGCCTTGTCTGGACTGCATGTTCTATGTGACTTTCCCTGGCAGGATGATCTGAATACTTTTTTGGGACTTTCTGGCGTGCATGACTTTTCTTGACTCGAGGGCTTGGTTAACTTTTCTGCACTGGATGGTATGGATGCCTTTTCTGGGCTTGAGAGGCCAGGTAACTTGTCTATACTGGATGGCATGGATTGTTTTTCTGGATCACACAGACTAGCTGTCTTGGAGTCACTGAATGATATTTTGGATGATCTGGATGACTTGGCTTTTATATCTTCTTTCTTCACCCTAAAAATGTAGAGAATTTGGAGTATGTAAATTTAAATCAGGCAACATGGATGGAACTGGAGACTCTCATACTATGTGAGGTAAGTCAGAAAGAGAAAGACAAATACTATATGATGTCATTTATATCTGGAATCTAATATACTGCACAAATGAACCTTTCTACAGAAAAGAAACTCATGGACATGGAGAACAGACTTGTGGTTGCCAAGAGGGATGGGGAGGGAGTGGGATGGACTGGGGGTTTGGGGTTCGTAGATGCAAACTATTGCATTTGGAGTGGATAAGCAATGAGATCCTGCTGTATAGCACAGGGAACTATATCTAGTCACTTGTGATGGACATGATGGGGGATAATGTGAGAAAAAGATATATATATATATACATATATGAATGACTGGATGACTTTGCTTACAATGGACATTGACAGGATACTGTAAATCAGCTGTAATGGAAAAAATAAAAATCTAAAAAAAAATTTACATCAAAAGGGTACTATTGCTATCACCAGAAAACACAGGCTACTGTGTTAGTTTAGACTTTTGGTCTTCTTCTGGCTCTAGCAGGAAAATTGAACATAGTAAGAATTGGAGTGTGTTGAAGGCCATGACTCAGGTTACAGATATGAACCCATGCTGGATGCTTTTTCTTTTTCTTAAGAGTATCTTACTGTTTCAACCACGATAGATAACCATATAGTCTATGTATGGAATGACATGAAATTGTTTCAAATCTCCTGTTGAGATGGAGAGAAGAATTTTATTTATTATAGAAATTAAACTTTTTATAAAAAGTCACAAGTTGATACGCAACCGAGACACAAATGCCACAACTTGTTACACGCACCAAAAAAAAAAAAAACCCTCTTTAGACCAAATTCATTGTTTTCCTATCATATTTCCACCATCAAATTTCCTATCCATGCAAATTTATATTTACAACATTTCTCTAAAACCTAAAGGAATGGAGCACTGGTATGTTTTAGTCGTCAGCCCTTGGATTGGGAAATTTTAAGGACACCAGTGTTTCAAGGCCAGCCTGATCTTCCTATAGGAGGGGCAGGGACTGAGATCATTGAATAACAGTTAATTTTTCATGCTATTACATCTGGAAATGGTAAATTATCCCAAATATTTTGTTGTCTTTGGAATGCAGAGACCGAACTCCTTCTCTCTCCCATTTTCCATTCTTACTGTCTTATTCAGATAGTCATGCCCTCTTTTCTTTTTTTTCTTCTTCTCCCTTTTTTTTTTTTTTTTGTCTTTTTAGCACCGCTCCCTCAGCGTATGGAAGTTCCCAGGCTAGGGATAGAATCAGAGCTGCAGCTGCCAGCCTACACCACAGCTCACAGCAATGCTGGATCCTTAACCCACTGAGCTGGGCCAGGCATCAAACCCATGTCCTCATGCATACTAGTCAGGTTCGTTACTGCTGAGCTACAAGAGGAACTCCAATGCCTTCTTTTCTTAGACTCAAGTTATAAAGAAATTAGTAGCCGTGGGTTCAGCTGAGCCCTGAATAGGAGACAGCTTTGGCCAAAGCTGATACAAAGTTAAGTGAAAGTACCCACCCACAAGATGTTGGTAGCTCTTTTGAAATCTAAAATTAATGTTAAAGTAACTATAACAACAACAAAACCTCTACTATATGTCTACACACACACATATATACACACACCTTACATTCTTAATTCAAAGGTGTTAAACTTACGTTCCTGCTTTGGGGACATCATCGCTCAGGCAGTTATAATGGAGAAGGCAAAGACAGGTAAAAACAAAAGCTATGGTCATAATACCAATTACGATAATGAGCAGATGTTTCCTAAAAGTGTCCATTTTGGTCTCCATTGATTCACGGTGCTTAGCTCCTGCCAAAGAGATAGATTGTATCACCAGAAAATGTGTTAGTTAACCAAAAATGACCTTTTTTTTTTTTTTTGACTTTTAAGGCCATGCCCACACCATATGGAAGTTCCCAGGCTAGGGGTCAAACTGGAGCAGCAGCTGCCGGCCTACACGACAGCCACAGCAACGCCAGATCTGAGCAACGTCTGCGACCTACACCACAGCTCACAGCAACACCGAATCCCCAACCCACTGAGTGAGGTCAGGGATGGAACCCTTGTCCTCATGGATACTCGTCAGGCTCATTACCACTGAGCCACAACAGAAACTCCACCTTTCATTTTGATAGTGATTTGTTACTATAGCTCAAAGTCAAATCTCTTCTTCAGTTATTTTTTCAGCAGGGTAAGTGTTCCACTGTCATTTTCTTCCCTCTATCACATCCCCAGCCGCAGTCTAGAAACCAAATTTGGGAGGCATCTCTGGATAATCAGTATAATTACCTGGGTTACCTCTCTGCATCATGGCTTGCTCAACCTATTACCTAGGGGTGTGTGTGTGTGTGTGTGTCCTGTATGTGTGAATGCGCTTGGGTGTTAATGTGTGTATGAATGTGTATGGTGGGAAAGGGGTTGGGACAAGAAAAAAAACTTCTTGAAACCTACTATATGTTAAGTACTATGCCAGATCCATTCACAGAGCGTTATCTAGTTTGGCTCTTGGTGGGAGGAATTGGTGGATTGGGTGGGGAAGGGCACTGAAAGAGGATATGTCTGTGCTCTATGCTTCTGTGTTGCTTGGATTTTTTTACACAGAAGTAAAACTCTCAAGTGTTGTCTAGAAATTCTTGAAGACCTACTAATAGTAACATCCAAGAAACTGCAGATTTCTTAAACACAACTAGCTTGCCTAATTAAGTGTTTGAATGCATAATAATGTAATAGGTCATAATTTCTAGGTTTTAAGGTTGGCACATACCTGCAGTAGAAGTTTCATCACTTTGGTTTGTATCTAAACAACTATTTGTCCAAACGGATAAAAGTAGGACATAAATAAAAAGATTCATGTCCAGGGCCTTGTTCAAATGTTTCTCCTCCCAAGAAAACTACTGTATTTGATAGGGTTCAGCCTGTTCTAGGGCTTTATGACATCATCATTTTGTGTCATATTCTGACAGCATAGTCTCACCATGGGGAGGCAGGAGTTTCTATGGACAAATATTATCATTTATTTCTCCTTTACATCAAATACACTATCAAATTCAAATCAAGGAAGTTGGGACATTATTAAGTGCTGAGGGAAGTATTTAGGGAAGATAGGGAAAATGGGATAACTCTAGATATTGAAGAAGGATTTTTCCTTATTAAATGTCAAGGAGGCACCTTGCAACCTCATAGTAGTTCTTCAGTATTATGGGATTTAAATTATCCTGGGGTATAAGTCTGTAGGAGTTTTTCTTAATAAAATTAAGATTTTGAATAGTCCCCCAACCTTTTTATTGAGCTGCTGCTAACCCTCAGGCTGATGCTTAGTCCAATCATTCATTTTTTCAACAGAGTATTCCTTTATACCAGACACCATGCTGCAGGTCCTAAAACAACCAAGATACAAATCCCTACATTCCTGGAGCTTATATTCAAGTAGAGAATTCAGGTAACTACAGGATAGTGTGAAGTGGGTTGTATTAAGAGTAAGCACAGTGTTTGGGGAGAGAAAGATCATTCTAACAATGACTGGAAAAAAATGGATTAGAAGGGAGCTTGGCCTGCTCTTGGAGAGATCACTCAGGGAGAAGAGAGAGATGGTTACTGAAATTGAGGTATTGAGGTTGGACATAAATGGGTGAACTTTTGGAAATAATAAAGCAGGTGTTCCTTTGTGGTGCAGTGGGTTAAGGGTGTGGCATTGTCACTGCTGTGGCAGGGGTTTGACCCCTGGCCTGGCAACTTCCACCTGCCACGGGTGCAGCCAAAAAAAGAAATATTAAAGCAGTTGAATAGAAATGATTTAGTTCGTGATTGATCATTAGAGTGAAGGAAAGGAAAGAGTCAAGGACAGCTCAGAATTCTGGCTTGGACAACAGAGTAGGCATTGGTCTTGTTCTTTGAGACCGAGGACACAGGAAAAGCTGCCACTTTAAGGAGAATGGGAGTAGTGAAAGGTGAGTTCAGAATGGGCCATGTTGAGCTTGAAGTTCTCATGAGATATTCAAGTACCCACACTGAGAAACCGGTTAGAGTTCAGAAGAGGATTTAGGCTGGAAGCTATCAGCATCCAGAACAGAGCTTCTTAATGCTTTTTGTGCCATTGGCAGTCTGGGGAAGCCCGTGGACCCCATCTCAGAATAATATTTTTAAATGTACAAAGTGAAATGGATTATGCTGAAAAGTGATCAAATATAAAAATTGTGCTGTAGTAATATATGTAATTATTGACTCATTAAAGAGATCTAGCAGTGGATCTAATAACTACTATAAACTGAAATGATGATAAGCATAAACAGCATTTTGTGATGTCTGTAACAACTGTAATATATGAAAATAGACATGCTTTCTAATAATGACAGTCACAGACACTGGTTATACTGTGGTTTGTTGCTTACATTCATAATTGGGAGAAATACTAAATTTTCATTAGAGATTGGTGAAAGTAAAAATCTGTTTTTATCCATTCAAATTAATGAATTACCTGAATTCAATTCCTGTACCCAAGCCAGAAACCCAGTCTGGAAGCTAAGTGAAACCTATAGGAATGGATATGATCAACCCAAGGAGAGAAGGTGGAGAGGGGAAAGTGCCGGATCCAGAAGGAGCCCGATCTGGCTTAGAGCATCAGGAAGCATCAGAGGGGTAGGGAGGAAAACCAGGAAAACATGAAGTCCTTGGAAACCTTGGGGAGAGAGTTTTTCAAGGCATAGGGAGTGGTGAAAATGACAAACTTTGCTTATGATAAATACTGAAACAGATGAGGATTGAAAAAGAAGTTAAAATGGATTTTTTTTTTTTTTTTTTTTTGCTTTTTGGAGCCTTACACACGGCAGATGGAGGTTTCCAGGCTAGAGGTCTAATTGGAGCTGTAGGCGCCGGCCTACACCACAACCACAGCAACACAGAATCCGAGCCGTGTCTGCAACCTACACCACAGCTCACAGCAACACCAGACCCTTAACCCATTGAGCAAGGCCAGGGATCGAACCCACAACCTCATGGTTCCCAGTCAGTTTTGTTAACCACTGAGCCACGATGGGAACTCTGGATTTTTTTTTTTTTTTGGCCTCACCTGTGGCATGTGGAATTTCCTGGGCCAGGGATGGAACACATCACAGCAGCAGTCAGAGCCACAGTAGTGACAACACTGGATCCTTAACCCACTGCATCATAAGGGAACTCCTAAAATGGACTTACTAACAGAAATGTCACTAGTGATCTAGGCAGAAGCACTGTTTCAGTGGAAAGGTAGAGACAGAGGCCAGATTTCAGTGGGTTGAAGACTCATTGAGAGCTGAGGAGGTGGAGTCAGCTGGTGTAGACGATTTTTTTCAAGTTGGACTGCAAAGGGGCAAAATAAGGTGGTTGCTAGAGGAGGATGGTGGACCTGAGGAGGACATTTTGTAAGAAGGAAAAGACCTTCTCAATTAAAATCGGATGGGAAAGAACGAATATGGGGCAAGATAGTGAAGCCACGGAAAAGAGTGAGAGTAAATGATAGAGCCAGGCTCCTCGGGCGTAAGTTAGAACCTCACTCTTCCCAGTGGGGAGAAGTGCGCATCAAAAAGTCTGAATTGGATACAGGGCCAAGCAAGATGAGGATGGGGGTGGAAAAGAAAGGGCTTGGGCGGAATTTGAGGAATTTCTCTCTGATGGCTTCTATTTTCCTCGTGAATGAAGAGGGGAAATCATCCTTTGAAGAGGGGAGAGGCAGGGGTTTGAGGACTGTGGGAAGGTTTTGGAATAGATGCTGTGGAGAATGGAAAGGCCGAAGCAACTATCTGCTGTGACACGATCAGGAATTTTGCCCTTTTTCTGGCTTATGAGGAAATATTTCCCTTTAAGGATAGAGCTGTTTCTATGGTAGTTGATGTGTTTATGAATTTAAATTAATTGTCATAATGAATACTACTTGGGAAGTAAATGTTAGGCAGGCCTGCTATGTAACAGCACTCAGCTTTTTGAAGAGATTTTCCTGACAGTCATATTCTGTGGCTATGTAGTTAATGGACGAGCACCTATTTTTCATGATATGACTTATCGCAGAGCTCTGAAACCTCGGCCCCTAAAGCAAGGGAACCACGAAGCCATTGCTTAGTAGATGCTCCAGTCTCCTTTTGCTCAGCCTGTCCTCTGCCTGCCCTTGTTTCAGCATCACATATGAACAAGGCAGCCTACTTACAGGAAATTTCCCCAGAGAGGTGTGCATGGTTACAGGATTCTGTGGCAATGGGGAAAACAGTGAATTTCCCCAAATGGACTGGCTCTATCAGTTTTGTATTGCATCACCAGTAGGTCATTCTCAGATATTTATTGACGGCTTCTTTTGTGCCATTGGGGTTTCGGTGGCAGAGACTACTGGGGTGGGGGGAAGACATTAAATGAAAATAAGCAGCGATAGATATTATAAAGGTGCTAGGAGAGCAAGACTTTTATCAGGAGGGTCAGAGGAAGTTTTCCCGAGGAAGCAACACTGGGGCTGAGTTCTGAAAGATGCATAGCAATGAATTTTGAGAAGGAGAAAGAGAAGAATGTCCTAGGTGGAGGAGACACATGTGCAAAGGCCCTATGGTGGGAGGAAGAGCAGCAACTTGGAGATACCAAAAAAGGTTAGAGAGTGGAGACTAGAGAGGTTTGGGCCTTGCAGGTCAAGGTAAGCGCATAAAGTTGGACTCTATTCTAAGAATAACGGGGTAGCGGTACCGCTGAAGAGTTCTGGCTAGAGCGTAATAGGATCAGATCTGCATTTTAGAAAAACCGCTCTGGAGAATAGCTTGGCAGGGCACAAGCGGGAGGAAGTAGTTAAGACAATTAGAAGGCTGTCCCATAGGTCCAGGTTGTAGAGGATAGGTAGGAGCTTGAAGCAGAGTGGTAGTGGCGAAGATGGGGAAAAATCACCGAATTTGAGGAATATTTTGATGGTGGGTGGGACTAGATGATGGATAGGCTATGGGGCATGAAGGGGAGAGAGGTAGCAAGGATGTTTCATTCATTCTACAGATGGTATTGGGTGTCTATTACGTGACAGGAAGTTTTGCCTTAAGCACTGAGCCTTCAAATAGACATAGCCCCTGCCTTCAAGGAGTTTGAAATCTAATGGGAGAGCCAGACATGTGAATAACCTGTCATTAGGGTGTGTGCTGTCGTGGGGGCTGTGATGTCACAGGGTGCCATAAGAGCATGGAGAAGGAGTCTCCATTCAAAGGGGGGACTCCTGGAAGAGATGACCCTAGAGCTGTCTAATTCCTTTGTTTTTAGCGTGGGTGGGAATTCCTTGCACCTCCAAAGGAAGGAAAGAACATTGCATTGCACCCAGAGAAACCACCAATTGTGAAGCCAGGCTAAAGGAACTTTGTTTCCATGTGGCCGAAATGAAGAATGTGGGGAGGAGACAGCTGGAAACAAAGCTGGAGCCTCAAAGCAGGGCAACCCTTATAAAAGGGTTGTGTGTTAAGGGCCTTTCTTGAAGTCAGTTTCCTCATCTTTAAAATGAATAGAAAAGAGATGAAAGAGTAAGCCTGTAAGGGTAGCAGTCTTTGAAATCATCCTTTTGGGACCATTGGAATAGAACAAAACTAAATATTCTTTGGAAAATAAAACTCACTTTTACCCTGAAGCTCTAAATAATGCTGCTCTTCAAATACCTTTTAACTGTATAAAGATCAGGAAATGCTGCTTTACACAATGTCATATGTCAATTATATCTCAATAAAGCTAGGGAAAAACCTAATAAAAAAGAAAATGTTACTTTATTGCTTTTTGAATCAATCTTAATTTGACTGGTGCTTAGAAAGTAAAAGAATATCCGTCAACTCTTTTTAAAATTAGGTTTTTTTTCCCTAGTGATGGATAGATGGTAAACAATATCTTAGAGCCAATATTTCAGAAATAGCTTCCAAATTAATTTATTATTAATTTCATATTCACAATGGAAACAGAAACTATACTATAATTTTTTTTTACTTTAACATAGATTTATATGATTTTCTTTTATTTGTGTGTTCATATGCCTAGCGTGTTAGAAATTTATTTCTCTCAGAAATTCTTGGGTACTATTTTGATTAAAATAGTGAGTAATAGATATGTTTTAAAACCCCACTTCTTGGAGTTCCTGCTGTGGCACAGTGGGTTAAGAATCTGACTGCAGTGGCTTGGATTGCTGCTGAGGTGTGGGTTCAATCCCCTGCCTGGCACAGTGGGTTAAGGACCTGGTGTTGCAGCAGCGGCAGCTGTGGCATAGGTCACAGCTGTGGCTCAGATTCTATCTCTGGCATGGGAATTTCCGTATGCTGCAGGTGTGGCCAAAAAAAAAAAAATCCCTTTTCTTGCTTCAGATTTGTTGTTATTATTTTTCTTTTTGCCAGAACTAGGCTGAAGCTCAGAGAGACACTTGCCTCTGGACAAAATTTAAGGGGTAGCCTGAATACTCAGCAATCAAGATAAATAATGTTTTCATGCAATATTTTATTTATTATATTTTTATTTTACTTTAGTTTTTGGCTACACCCTTGGCATGCAGAAGTTCCTAGGCCAGGGGTTGAACCTACACAACAGCAACCCCAAGCCACTAGAGTGACAACCCTGGATCCTCAGCCTGCTGTGGCACAAGTGAAGTCCTCAAGCAATATTTTAAAAATTGTAACTAATGCACAAAAATCCATGATATACAAAATATCAAATTTTTTATTTTTTAAAAATTTACTTTTTTTTTTTTTTTTTTTGGCCATGGCTGTGGTATGCAGAAGTCTGGGCCAGGGAGCAAACCCGCGCCACAGAAGTAACCTGAGCCACAGCAGTGGCAATGCTGGGTCCTTAAGTGCTAGGCCATCAGGGAACTCCTCAAATATTTCAAGTCAAGACAGAATCTGACCCTGCACTTGCCTCACCCTAATCCATCTGCATCTTTAGCCTGCAGAGCCATCCTTATCCTTGTCCACTTTAAAAGCAGAAGGGCAGGGTCCAAGGACTCAGGCAGTGCTTCTAAACAGGCTTATTTACCCAAGTCCCCTAGAAATCTCCTTAAGTCTCCTGCGCCAGGGCTCTGCGCCTAAGCTCCTGTTTGGGGATCCTCTGCGAAGAACGCCCCTTCCTGCTTTGTCTCCCCTTAGTGCACTAGAGCTGAATCCTTACCACTGTTCTGATTTCCTCCCTTTTATCTGCTTTTCTTACTCCCAGAGTCTGGCCAGCACTGTCCCCGTTGGAATTGGAGGTACCAGGTTCCTCCTAGCTCCCACACATTTGAATCCTCCTCCCTTTCTCTTCCAGGCGAGGTGGAGGAACAACCTGTCTGGGATTTCCGCCTCGTAGCTTTCTACTGCCCTCCTCTGGGCCTCAGTTACCACTGCAGTTCCACTAAGGGCTTTCAATTTATTTTTCCCATTAGATTTTTGTAAATTAAAAAAATAATATATGTTCTTTCTGAAAATTTCAAACCACACAGAGGTATTTCGTCTTTCCTTTATCCCTTCAGCTATTCTGACTTCTTGAAAATTGCTCTAAATATTCCTTACCCACAGTCTGCCAAGATGCCTTTATCTTTATTTTTAATTGCATTTTAAAGTTGCATAAGGAATATATTAATCTATTCGCATTATGAAAAATCAAAACATACAACAGTATACAGAATAAAAAGTTACAGAGTCTTTTACTTCATGACCTCATTCTTTGCCCGTTCTAGGGAATGCCTCACAAGTTTCATGTGCATCCCTCAGATCGTTCTCTGCGCATTTACATACATATCACGTACATGATGCACACACCCCACATGCTAAACACAAATGGGACCATTCTGTAAGTATTGTTTGTCCGGGTTTTAAAAAGGTACACAACTGTATGTACGCTCATAGTCATAGCAGCGTTATTCGCAAGAGCCAAAGGGTAGAAACAACCCACATGCCCATCAACAGATGGATAGATAAACAAGATGCGGCATATACATACAATGGACTACTCCTCACCCTTAAAAAGGAATGCAGTGCTGAGACTGCTACAACATGAATGAACCTTGAAGACAGTTATGCTAAGAAATAAGCCAGTCACAAAAGGGCAAATACGGTATGATTACACTTACATAAGGTACCTAGAATAGTCAGATTCCTAGAGACAGAAAGTAGAATGATGGATACCAAGGGCTGGGCAGAAGGGAGAATGCAAAGTTATTGTTTAATAGGTACCTAGTTTCAGCTTGGGATGATAGAAAATTTCTGGAGATGATTGATGGTAATTGTTGCACAACAGTGTGAATGCATTTAATGTCACTGAATTATACACTCAGAAAGGGATAACGTGGTAAATTTTATGTTCTGTGTACTTTACCACAATTAAAAAACATAGGAAAAAATGGCACAATACCCAAGTGATTGCCTTGTGAGAGGCTCAAATGTAGACATTTATAGTGCAAGTTAATGTTTCTGTGCTTCAAGTTCTTTGTCTGTAAAAGGAGAATAATAATAGAAGCTTCTGGATTTGGGCTACAGTGAGGATCACATTAAATAATGCTCTTAGCACAATACCTAGCACTTAAGTGGTTGAGATATGTTATCTATTACTATTGGATGTAGTGTCTGTCTTTAGAAAATGAGCAGAGTAGACCAGTGGATAAAACCTTTGGCATTAAAAGCAGAAAGCAGGGCATGGAAGACATTTGAGAATGGGGGCCAGAAAGGGCAGCAGAAGAGCCCATGGAAGGAAAGTGAGTGGCAGCCAATCAAATCTAGCCTCCACCTATGGAACAAAAAGTAGAGAAGATATATAAGGAAACATAAATAGAGGCATAGTAATAAAGGAGACTTTAACACACTACTCAAAGTGCAAGACAGAGCAAATGGACACAAAATTATTAGGGAGATAGAAGACATAAAGAAAAGAATCAAAAGAGTGAGTCCATCTTATGGATATACATAGAACTCTGTACCCCTTCTCTTTTCTCAAGAGCATGATGAGTTGTTTCATCTGCTTGGAATAGGAAATCCATTAATTTGGAAAACCACTTCTCCCCACCTTGGCCTGGTCTTGAAAAGGAATAGAAATCATAGAATTCTGCCCCCCCCCCACCCTTGGCTACAAGGGTGGGCGTTGTGGCTCAGGTTAGACCAATAATCATTTCCTATCTCTGGCCATAGTGATTGATTTATAGTTGGCCATTTAACTCAGGACGGGCCAACAAGAAGTCTTCCCCAAGTTTTTTCAAACAGTTTGGGCTGAGAAGTTCCTTTACCACCCATGGTGGTAAACCTTCAAGGATGTGAATTCAAAGTTGCCTGCACCATGGCCCCTGTTAGCAGGACTAAGTTAATTAGAAAGAATAAAACCGACATAAAGAGAAACATAAAGATGAAAGAGTTTTCCAAGGAGAGTCGCAATTCTAGTTGTTCCTGAGGACACCTGCATCCATATGCTTTTTTGTGGTTTGATTATATGCATCCACATGCACTTGACCCTTGAACAACACAGGCTTGAACTGCATGAGTCTACTTACATGTGGGTTTTTTTCCCGCAGTAAGTCTCAGGATGTGGAGCTGTGGATTTGGAGGGTCAGTGGTGACATTTTTAACGGTGGGAAGGATCACTGCCTCTAACCCCACGTTGTTCAAGCATCAACTGTATTCCCTCTTTTGTTTTGCTGATTGGAATTGGGCTTATGTCTGTCTTTTGCAAGCACAAGGGTCCTAGCTAAGATGAATTAGTGTGCTGTGTTTGTAGGAACAGGGGGTTCCTGAGCCATTAATTAAAATCAGTGGGTCAAAGGCAGACCCAATATGCTTGATCTCAGGTCAGCAGCTTGCAGCCACACCTCTGTAGCACAGGACCTACTGCTAAGTTACAGTGAGGCTGAGGCCAGTGTTCACTGGAATTTCAAAGGTTCCCCTTTCCCCTCCCAGCATATCTGCTCACTGCAGGCTGGAGCATTTCTGGTGAGAAAGCTATTATCAGCTTCCCCTCCTGGTGCCCCTGTGCTTACCCACAAGACTGCTCTGCCAGGGCAGATGCATTTGTCTTCTCACCCGCACATGCTCACAACAGGTGTCCAGCTGTGTGCCCTCAGATACCTTCACAAATACACATGTAAATATGCATCAGACCTCAGGTGAGAACGTGTAGGAGGGAACATCCACAGGTCTAGAAATTATGTCTTGTTGGTTTTTAAATCTCATATGCCTGATCATGTGCTCTGGTTATTACCACATAAAGGGCGAGAGGCCCTTTTGATCTCAACTGCCTGTCCAATCTCACTTTATTCAGTGGCTGACATTAAGGAACTTGCAGTACCTTACTCTCTGGGTCTTGAGCGTCCTCAAAAGGAGCTCTTGACCGATCAGTATCCACTTCACTGTTCTTTGTCTGTTCTGCCATCGTGTGGGCAAGGAACACTAGCGCTTTGAAGATTAACGACCCAAATTTCATTTGAAAAGAGCTCTAATGATCAGAGATATTTTTCCCTCCGGGGTGAGGGAGAAGTGGGAAGGACACCTGGGGAAAATATGAGTCCCAATCCAAGGACGACTGACTGCTTTGACTCAGAATCTGTGCAACCAGGTCAGACTGAAGGGTTTGCTCCTTTGAACCCAGCGTCTCTCAGAGGAGCGAGCACTTTGCACTACCAGGTGCCCTGCAAGGCGTTCCTACAGCGGTCATCCTGGTGGCTGGCTGGGTAAGCATCATCATAGCATTATTATCTTCATCTTACAGATGAGCCTACTGAGGTTCAGAATGACCAAGTAGGGTGCCCAAGATCCTGAAGCCAGTAAGTAGCAGAGCTAGGATGTTTTGAAAAATAAACTGGGGATAAAAATGGGAAATGGAAGATAAAAAGTTTTATTAGAAAATTACATACAAATAAATGCAAACTATTGCATTTGGAGTGGATAAGCAAAGAGATCGTGCTGTATAGCACTGGAACTATATCTAGTCCCTTATGATGGAGCATGATAATGTGAGAAAAAAGAATGTATACATGTATGTGTGACTGGGTCACCTTGCTGTACAGTAGAAAATGGACAGAATTTTAAATATATATATCATGAAGTTAAATAATAGCACGAGGAGTTCCCTGTTGGCTCAATAGGTCAAGGATTCAGTGTTGTCACTGCCATGGCTTGGGTTTGATCCCTGGCTGGGGAACTTCTGCATGGCATGGGTGCAACCAAAAAACAAAAGAACACCATCAATGCCATTGACTTTCCCAGTGTGTCCCTGTACTCCTGCTTGCCCTTAGATTCTGACTTTTTTTTATTCCTTTGATTTTCATTAATGTTTTATCCCAGAAGTTTGTGTCCTTAGTTTTGCTTAATTTTGAAGTATATAAAAATGGAAAGATATTTTACAGTTCTTCTATGACTTGCTTTATTCATTCAGAACTGCTTGGGACTTATATGCATGTTGCTGTATATACTTGCCATTCTTTTTTCCCTCTGTAGAGGATTCTATCATATGAATGTGCCAGAATGTTCTCATCCCTTCTCCTGTTAATGGACTTGTTACTTGTTTCTAGCTTTCCAGTATTATATCTAATGCTGCTATAAGTATCTGTGTACCTGACTCTTGGTGCATGTGTGTAAGAGTTTCTCTAGAGAATATACATGGAAGAGAATGGCTGTATTATAGGGAATGCAAATGTTCAACTTTTCCATGGTAATCTAATATGCTTCCCCAAAGTGGTTGTAATCAATCTATATTCCCACCAGCAGGTGTGAACGTTTCCATGATGGAAATTCTTGCTATTATTTGAATTTGTCATAACTTTAAATTTTGGCCAAATTAGTGAGTGCAAAATAAGTCACTGTGATTTCCAGGAGTTTGTCAGATTTGTTTTCAGATTCAGTGGTGTTAAGCTGAGTCACTGGATGGGGCAAAGGGACAACATTCCAGACTGAGGGAAGCACTTGGGAAAGTGTCTTTGTTCATTTGGACTGCTAGAACAAAATACCACGGAGTGGGTGGCTTATAAACAACAGAGATTGATTTTTTACCATTCTGGATGCTGAAGTCCACAGTTGGAGTGCCAGCATATTGTGTGAGGGTTCTCTTTCAGGTCACAGACTTCTCCTTGTGTCCTCACCTGATGAAAGGGACTAGGGCTCTGTGGGGTCTCTTTTGTAAGGGCACTAACTCCATTCATGAGGGCACCACTCTTATGATTTAATCACCTCCCAAAGGCCCCACCTCCATACTCTCGCGTTAGCGGTTAGGATTTCAATGTATGAATGTTGAGGGGACACAGACATTCATATTGTAGCAGAAAGGGTTGAGTCAGGCCAGAAGTTAGTACTTTTAGAGAACTAAAAAAAGTCACTGCAGGTAGAACATAACGAGTTCACCCCTGCCTAGTTAGCTAACCTCTCAGTACCTCACGTCCTGCCGGTCTTGACCTGTGGAATCTGCCAGACCCCACCTGCTATTCCTGACCAACCTTCAATAATTGCATCATATAATATGGTGCAACTGTGTTTTAATTTTAACCAAGGTTATTCACTGGGTCTTATGCTTATCTTTTATCAGATAGCTTTAACATTTAGCCGAACTTCCAGAAATTTATTTCAAAATATCTTTCTTATCATTCCATCACTGGTTCATTGTCAAATCCTCTTTGATCATCAAACAACTTTTTTTGCTTTGTTTTTTTGTCTTTTTAGGGCCACACCTGCGGCATATGGAGGTTCCCAGGCTAGCGGTCAAATCAGAGCTACAGCTGCTGGCCTACACCAGAGCCACAGCAACGCCAGATCCGAGCCGTGTCTGTGATCTACACACCCCAGCTCATGGCAACGCCGGATCCTTAACCCACTGAGTGAGGCCAGGGATCGATCCCGCAAACTCATGGTTCCTAGTCAGATTTGTTTCTGCTGTGCCAAGATGGGAACTCCTCAAACAACTTTAAAATTGAATTTTGAAGTGTACGTGGACTCTCACATGGGGTCCTAAAAGAAGTGTGAGAATGAATTTTCAGGAACTTATTTTAGAACTTTCTTGGGCCTAGAATGGGAATAGAAGCCATTAACTCAGGAGCTGTGAATTATGGTTATATTTGTTCTTCAGAAAATTTAGCTGCTGGTTGAGTGACGCTCATAGTCTAACTCAAGTTTTGCCCACTGGATTACAATATAAAGACACAAAAAGCAAAACCCAAGATAAGGATTTTAATAATTGTGAAGTAAGCAGTGTTTCCTTAGGTCCTCTGTGGTAGCTGGATTCTGATGAGGGCCCTCAGTGAACCACACTGTCTGGTACTCTTGCCCTTCTTCAGTCCCTGTCCCCTGCCACACTGGCCTGTGGCTGGTGCTAACCAATAGCATGCTGTGGAAGGGATACTGTGTCAGTTCCAGACCCAGTCTTTTTTTTTTTTTTCATTCAATATCCAGCATTTATTTTTTTCCAGCTTTATTAGTATATAATTGACATATAACAATGTATATGTTTAAGGTGTTCAACATGATGATTTAATATATGCATATATTGTAAAATGATTACCACAAAATAAGGGTAGTTAACATAGCCATCACCTCACAGTTACCTTTTTGTATGTGTGTCATGAGAACTTTCAAGATTCACTCTCTTAACAATTTTCAGGTATACAATGCAGTATCATTAACTATGGTCACCATGCATTATATTAGATTCCCCAGAACTTACTCGAACTGGAAGTTTGTACCCTTTGACCACATTTACCCATTTATTTCTCTCCACCCTACCTTTCCCCCCTGAAACCACCAATCTACAATCTGTTTCTATGAGTTTGGGGTTGTTTTTTTTATATTCTATAATATAAGTGAGATCATACAGTATTTGTCTTTCTCTGTCTGACTTATTTCACTTAGCACAATGCCCTCGAGGTCCATCATGTTGTCACTTATGGCAGGATTTCTTTCTTTATGACTGAATAGTAGTCCACTGTGTACACACACACACACACACACACACACACACACACACACACACACACACATACTACAGTTTCTTTATTCATCTGTCAACAGACACTTAAGTTGTTTCCTTGTCTTATCTATTGTAAATAATGCTGCTGTGAATATGGAGGTACAGATACCTCTTTGAAACAGTAATTTAGGGAGTTCCCGTCGTGGTGCAGTGGTTAACAAATCCGACTAGGAACCATGAGGTCGTGGGTTCGGTCCCTGCCCTTGCTCAGTGGGTTAACCATCTGGCGTTGCCGAGAGCTGTGGTGTAGGTTGCAGACGTGGCTCGGATCCCGCGTTGCTGTGGCTCTGGCGTAGGCCGGTGGCTACAGCTCCGATTCAACCCCTAGCCTGGGAACCTCCATATGCCGCGGAAGCGGCCCAAGAGATAGCAACAACAACAAAAGACAAAAGACAAAAAAAAAAAAAAAAAAAAAAAAAAAGAAAGAAACAGTAATTTAATTTCCTTCAGATATATACCCAGAAATGGGATTGCTGGATTATGTGATAGTTCTAGCTTTAATATTTTGAGGAACTTCCACACTGTTTTCCAAAGTGGTTTTACTAATTTACATTTCCACCAACAGTGTACAAGGGTTCCCTTTTCTTCATGTCTTTGCCAGCATTTATTATCACTTGATTTTTTTATAATAGCCATTCTGACAGCTAAGCCTTCCAGATGACTGAAGCTCAGTTATCCCATTACCTAACTGCAACAAAGTCAGGGACCCCAAGTGAGACCAGCAGAAGGACTGCCCAGCTTAGCTAATTTAAGTTCACTCACAGAACAATGCGAGATAATAAGATAGTTTCTGTTTTAAGCCATTACGTTTTGGGGTGTTTGTTTATAACTGAAACATTTCTTCTGGCTCCTGGCTTTCATTGTTCATCTACCCCTTTAAACAAAATGACCTTATGCTGTCCTATATACTATTCAGGACCCACAGCTATAAAGTGTCCTTACATAAAACAAAAAATAGGAGTCCCATGGTGGCTCAGTGGTTAACGCATCCAACTAGGAACCATGAGGTCACAGCTTCGATCCTTGGCCTTGCTCAGTGGGTTAAGGATCCGGCATTGCCATGAGCTGTGGTGTAGGTCACAGACGAGGCTCAGATCCCACGTTGCTGTGGCTCTGGCATAGGCTGGTGGCTACAGCTCTGATTCGACCCCTAGCCTGGGAACCTCCCTATGCCATGGGAGCGGCCCAAGAAATGGCAAAAAAGACAAAAACAAACAAAAAAACCAAACCAAACCAAAAAAAAAACCCCAAAAAACAAAAAAATATATATAAAGTTAAAAGAAAATTAAAGAGGATTCAAAGAAATGGAAAGATATCCCATGGTCCTGAATTAGAAAAAATAGTATTGTTAAAATGGCCATACTACCCAAAGCAATCGACAAATTTAATGCAATTCCTATCAAATTACCCATGGCATTTGACCCATGACTCAGAACTAGAACAGACAATCCAAAATTTTATATGGAACCATGAAAAACTCAGAATTGCCAAAGAAATCCTGAGGGAAAAAAAAAAAAAGCAGCAGGCATAACTGTCCCAGACTTTAGACAGTATTATAAAGCTGCAATAGTCAAGAAAGGGTTGTACTGGTACAAAAACAGACATACAGACCAAAGGAACAGAGTAGAGAACCCAGACATAAACCCAGACACCTTTGGTCAGTTAATCTTCGACAAAGGAGGCAAGAATATAAAATGGGAAAAAGACAGTTTTTCAGCAAGCGATATGGGGAAAACTGGACTGCTGCATGTAAATCAATGAAACTGAAACACACCCTCACGTCATGCACAAAAATAAACTCAAAATGGCTTAAAGACTCAACCATAAGACAAGACAACATAAAACTCCTAGAAGAGAATATAGGCAAAACATTTTCTGACATCCACTATATAAATGTTTTCTTAGGTCAGTCTCCCAAGGCAAAAGAAGTAAAAACAAAAATAAACCAATAGGACCTAATCAAACAAGCTTTTCCACAGCAAAGGAAACCATAAAAAAACCCAAAAGACAATCTGTGGAATGGGAGAAAATCATTGCAAATGATGCAACTGACAAGGGCTTAAACTCCAGAATATACAAGCAACTCATACAACTCAACAGCAAAAAAAAAAAAAAAAAAAAGACTGTTCTCCAAATAAGATATGCAAGTCAGTAGGCACATGAAAAGATGGTCAGAATGGCCATCATTAAGTCTACAAATAACAAATGCTAGAGAGGGCGTGGAGAAAAGGGAACTTCCTACACTGTTGGTGGGAATGTAAATTGGTACAACTACTATGGAAAATGGTATGGAGGTACCTCAGAAAATGAAATATAGAACTACCATATGACCCAGCAATCCCACTCCTGGGTATCTATCCAGACAAAACTTTCATTGAAAAAGACACATGCATGCCTATGTTCATTGAAACACTATTCACAATAGCCAAGACATGGAAACAACCTGAATGTCCATTGACAGATGAATGGATTAAGAAGATGTGGTACATATACACAATGGAATATCACTCAGCCATAAAAAAGAACAAAATAATGCCATGTGCAGCATCATGGGTGGAACTAGAGATTCTCATACTAGGTGAAGTAGGTCAGAAAGAGAAAGACAAATACCATATGATATCACTTATATGTGGAATCTAAACCATGACACAAATGAACTTATCTACAGAACGGAAACAAACTCATGGACATAGAGAACACACTTGTGGTTGCCGAGGGGAAGGAGGAGGGAGTGGGATGGACTGGGAGTTTGGGGTTAGTAGATGCAAACTATTACATTTAGTATGGATAAGCAATGAGGTCATGCTGTAATAGCATAGGGAACTATATTCAATCACTCGTGACAGAACATGATAGAAGATAATATGAGAAAAACTGGGTCATTTTGCTGTACAGCAGAAATTGACGGATTGTTGTAAATCAACTATAATAAAAATTTTTTTAAAGAAATGAAATAAATGAAAAACAAAAATAAAATATAAAAATAATTTAAAATTTTAAATATTAAAAATTAAATTCAAAAAAAAGCTTTGGCAGTGGCACAGATGGTCATTAAAATCTTGCCTATGGAGTCAGATGGTCCTCACATCAAATTCCTGCTTTCTTTGTCATTCTTTTTTTTGGGCTGTGCCAGCAGCATGTGGAAGTTCCAGGGCCAGGGACTGAACCCGAGCCACTGCAGTGACAATACTGGATCCCTGAGCTGCTGCACCACAAGAGAACTCCACATTTCATGACTAATTCGTTAGTCTGTCAAAAGAGGGTGTCAAAGGACAAAAATACAATTTAGTCATGAGTTTGATATCCTTTATTTAAGGGACAACAGTCCATGGATTGGGGTGTACAGTGCCTCGCTAGCAGTGGAGCTCTCTTCCTGAGGGACTTTGGGCAGGAGCGAGTTTTCTAGAGCATTGGGAGAGGCAGTGCGACAGGGCGTGATTGGCTAGGAGGTCAAGGATTTCCGGGTAAGGCTGGCAGGGCTGCTTTCTAGGGGAAGGTGTGCCGATAAAGTTAAGTTGGCGGATTGTGATGGTGTATTTTGGGTTGCCCAGACAGTGAGGTGTTTCCTTTAAGTACGGGCTGACATTGGTTTAGACTCGTGATCTGGGCTGGGCTCCTGGGGCTGCCTCCATTTTGTGAGTCCCAATATACAGATTTCCTTTATAGACGGAAATGGTAGCTCTCCTTTCTCAGATTTGTTATGAAGACAAAAATAACCATACATGTCCTGATTTCTTTAAAGTGATAAGAATAAATGTTATTAACAAAAAAGCTTGGAGTTCCCGTCGTGGTGCAGTGGTTAATGAATCCGACTAGGAACCGTGAGGTTGAGGGTTCGATCCCTGGCCTTGCTCAGTGGGTTAACCATCCGGCGTTGCCATGGGCTGTGGTATAAGTCACAGACACAGCTTGGATCCTGCGTTGCTGTGGCTGTGGTGTAAACCGGTGGCTGCAGCTCTGATTCGACCCCTAGCCTGGGAACTCAATATGCAGCGGGAGTGGCCCTAGAAGAGGTAAAAAGGCAAAACAAAACAAAACAAAAAAAACCAAAAACCAAAAAGCTACAGGAATTTATTTTTGTTAGATAATCAGCAGTTAGCCAAACTAGCCTCTTGAAGGCTGCAAGTTAGTCAGCCTACCCTCTCTCTGAATACTGGTTTCCATCTGCAAGAATGTTGGCTAACCACCGTCCATCCATGACGACTAGGTTATGGTCTGAGGAGTCATCAGTCACTTGCGTTACTGTTACTTATGTATCTCTCTCCCTGTATCCTTGACAGTGACTTTCAGACACTGCTTGTCATTTGAGGACCTGCTTCCTGTTCAGTTCTAAGCCATCACCCTCAAGTTTTTTCATACACCTTGTCACTCATCTGTTCCTGGCTGAGACAGGTTTTTTTTGGATACCTGTCAATCTTTAAGTAATTCCTCCATTGTGCTCTTGTTCTGAGACACAGCAGGTTCCCCAGCTAGACTCACAAAGGTCCTTCTGGACTTTAGCTCCCAATCAAGATGGAGCAATATGGGCTGGATTTACACTCCCACATGAAGTAATGAAGAAAAAAATTTGCAACAGTAGTTTCAAGATGCAAGACATCTGGCAACACAGAAGAGTGATTCTGAGATTGGAAACGAGGTGAACACTGCAGTGTCCTGGCCTTTACCTTGAGAAGGTTTCCAGGCCACAGTGTATAAGGGTGGAACCCAGGTGTGGACTGGCTGACTTTCTGTGGATTTATAACCTATGGAGAAGTATGATATATGGCAGTAATAGCACAAAAGCCAGGAGGGGAGGAATGAAAGTACGCTATTGTATGATTCTTGGACTATATGTGAAGTGGTATAATATCAACAAAGATGTATCCAGTAAATCCTAAGACCATCACTAAAACAATAGAACAAAGAGTTATAGGCAATAAGCTAACGGAAAAGACAAACTATAATTATAAAAGTACTCAGTTAATCCAAAATAAGCCACAAAAACATGAAAAGGGGAAAAGAATACAAATGGGAAAATTAAAAAATCTAAACTTAACCATATCAGTGGTCCCATTAAATGGAAGTGACCTAAATGCTTTAATTAAAGGCAAAGATTGTCATATTGAATTAAAAAAGAGCAAGACCCAGCTACCTTCTGCCTGAAAGAAACCTACTTTAAAGACACAAATCGATTAAAACAATGAGAGTTCCTGCGGTGGTGCAGTAGGTTAAAAATCTGGCCTTGTCTCTGAGCAGTTTGGGTTCTATCCCTGGCCCGGCACAGTGGATTAAGGATCCAGTGTTGCCGCAACTGTGGTATGGGTCACAGCTGCGGCTTGGATTCGATCCTTGGTCCAAGAACTTCCATATGCTGTGGGTGTGGCTAAAAAGGGAAAAAAGTAAAACAATGGACTAAGATGTGCCATGATAACACTAGTCAAATGAAAGCTGGAATGGTCATATTAATATCGAAGTAGATTTCAGAACAAAGAATATTACCACAGGTAAATGAAGCCGTTTCATAATAATAAAAGGGGTCAGTTCATCAAGAGGAAATAATAATCTAAATATTTATGTGCCTAAAAATAGAGCTCCAAAATGTATGGAAAAACCAAAGGAATGGCAAGGAGAAATAAAATTATGGAGGGAAATTTTTAATACTTCTCTCAATTATTGACAGAACCATGGGGTGGAAAATCTGGAAGCAGGTAGAAGAATTAAAGACCACTATGAGCCAACTTGACTTATTGGCATTTGTAGAAGATTCTCTCCAACCACATCAGAAGATACATTTATTTTAAGTGTCCAAGGAACATTTACCTACATAGAACATATTTTGTGCTATAAAATACATCTCAGTAGATTTAAAAGGATTTAAATCATGCTTTTTGACCATAATGGAATTAAAGATCAATACCATGTAAATATCTTGAAAACCCCTGTATATTTGGGAACTAAGTACATGTTTTTCAAGAATCCATGGGTTAAAAAAAGATATCAAAAGGGAAATTGGAAAGTATTTTGAAATGAGTGAAAATGCAGACACAGCATAACAATTTGCGGGATGATGCTAAAGCAGGGCTTAGGGGAGTTTAAAATGGCACTGAATGTCGCTGTTAGAAAAGGAGAGGGAGTTCTCTTGTGGTGCAGTAGGTTAAGGGTCCAGCATTGTCACTGCAGCAGCTTGGACTGCTGCTGTGGTACAGGCTTGATCCCTGGCCCCGGGAGTTACCACGTGCCACGGGGTGCAGACAAAAAAAAAGGAGACTGGTTCCAAGTCAATGACCTCTGCTTCCATCTTAAGAAACTAGAAGAAGAACAAATTAAACTCAATATAGAGGAAATGAAATAATAGAGATCAGAGCAGACATAATGAAATGTGAAACCACAATCACAACCAAAACAATAGAGGAAAAGTCCGTGAAACCAAATGCTGCTGGTTCTTTAAGATCAATAAAATTGAGAACTCCAGTCAGACTTCGCAGGAAAAAATACACAAATGACCCAAATGAATGAGAAAAATTATATCACTACAAATTTCACAGATACTAAAAGGACAGTAAAATAAATATGATAAAGAAATGTATGCCCATGTATTTGACAACTTAGACAAAAATTATCAAAGCTCCACCAATTATTAGAAGTGAAAACTTCACAAAGTTAACTGAAATGTCTAAGCCTTGGTTTCCTTTGTCTATAGAATGGTTAGATTGCTGTAAGGAGTAAATACACATGAAGTTCTTAGCTACTCTTATTATGCTTTTCATCATCATTGGAATTCAGACTTGTGCAGCAAATAAGGATCTGGATGGGACGGGGAAGAAATCATGTGATCCACAGTCAACTACGTAGGAGCTCATTGGTTTGGTAAACCACTCTCTTCGAATTCTGATCTTATTTAATTTTGTCTTTTTTTTCGGGGGTGAGGGGTGTTGCCTCATGTCCTATGGAGTTCCTGGGCCAGGGATCGGATCCCAGCTGTAGTTGCGACTCAAGCTGCAGCTGTGGCAACGTGGGATCCTTTAACCCCCTGTGCCGGGCTGGGGGTTAAACCTGTGCCTCTGCAGCAACCTCAAGCCGCTGCAGTTGGATTCTTAACCCACTGCGCCACAGCAGGAACTCCCATCCTGGTTTTGAAAAATCAAATAAAATTACAACATTTTTAATACAAGTGATGTTCTGGAAGTTTGAAAATAAGGAATAGCTTTCCCTTTAACCTTAGTCATCACACAGTCTTTTGAAGTTTAAAGGGATTTGGAAGAGAAAACTAAGACCCAGAAATTGGAAATGATTTTTGGTAAGGCAGGGCAGAGCCAGGGCTGAGATCGCAGATGCTGCTGTGTAGCCTGGAGAGCTTTGCTCTCCATCCCCCGTGCTGCCCATCACTGGAGCTCTGCTAACTTAGGGATTTAACCAAATATTTTTTTTCCTTAAAACATCTCTCCCTTTTCCTGCCAACTATCCTTAGGACAAATTGGCTCCAAAATAGTGAGGAGAGGGAATTTGGTTAACACTTGATTTAAGCAAGCCCCGATATCATCTATTCATTCACAACAGCTTTTTGGAACCTGGTTAGTTAGATTTTTTTTCTTGCTCGCCCCCCCTTTTTTTTTTTTCTTTAAATTAGAAAAGTGGATCTGCAGGTCAGATGTAGTGCTAGTGAGTGAAATAAGCCCAATTGCTTTATAACATGTTTTTAATTTAATGTTGAACAGAGGCCAGTTACCCTACACGCAAATCAATAAACGAACAACCAAAACTGATTGTCAGCAACGAAAAACACTGCGAGTTGATTGCTGCCTGCCTGGTTTCCTAAGCACAGTCTAATGCAATTTGAGATAACCTTGAAGCTTTACCCAAGCCTTATTGGAATAGCTATTTTGAAATAGTTCAGAAGCGGCCTATAAATGACTTCAGGTAGCCTGTAAATCATGTCAGGCATCTCAAAGTGCCTTTCCACATTCTGACTGTGGTTAGCCAGAGTTGCAGATCAAGCTCAGAAATGCCTTGATGGGTAGTGGCAAAGTAAGTGCTGAGGACCAGACCCATAGGGGTTCACGGGCACCTGCAAGGCTCTCTTGTCTACAAAGCTCTTTCCTATCACGTCAAGTGTCTGAAATTCTTTCATTATAGACTGGAGCCAAATGACTAAACAGCGGTCTTAGTGAGGATTAGTTTTCGGAGCATGGGTGAGGGGGCCAAGAGGGGAGCAACTGCTCGTAAGGGCAGCTGGTTCCCCTAGGTGGTCTCTGGAGGTCCTCACCAGCTCCGTAGAGTCAAAGGTGTAGAGGCTTTTGTCTAAAGTTTATTTTCCTTTTAAATGTAGTTCACCTTTAAAGTCACTTTTTTCCCCCAAGAGAGGTTCACCTGGTTTAACACATAATTCTTACAACCTATGTAAAAATGTTATGCTTGACAACTCAGTCTGTTCAAATGTACTGCTCAATTTTTTATCTTGAGTTTGCTTTGAAGTGAGAATTCGCTTCCTATTTCACAATGAATGCATTTTAGTAAAAGGAAATAATTTCATCCCTATCTGAATGACATACATCTCAAAAGTCTTAAATTGCCCTCCTGAATCCTTTAAGCATTAGAACAAAATCTATCCTCACAGCATTGCTATCAGTGTCATAAGATTTCCTCATAATAGGGAGAAAGTATCACAGTCTGTAGAGTTAGGATGTGACCTGTGTGGTTCTTTATATCAGTGAAACTTCTCCGATAAGGGATTGAACCTGTGCCACAGCCGTGGCAGCGCTGGATCCTTAACCCACTGGGCCACAAGGGGACTTTCTATACCAGTGTTTTAATAGTATATGTTCTTCCTTATCTGTCTTCGCTCTGCTTCGATGTTTTCTTAAAATGCGAAGGCACGGTGCTTAAGTGACCCATTTAACTTTATCGAGAGTTGCCATCTAGATATGTTCAAAGTGTCTGGCAGTGCAGATTTAAATGAGTAGTGAAGACAGGCAGAATGGACCAGTTTAAGAAAAAGAGACTATGAGAAGGGTGAATATGGAAGTTCTCTCGTGGCACAGCGGGTTGAGGATCTGGTGTTGCCACAGCTGTGGAGCAAGCTGCAATTGTGGCCTGGGTTCAGTCCGTGACCCAGAAACGTTCACATGCCGTGGGTATGCCCCCCCCCAAGAAAAGAGTAGTGAATGTGTCAGTGAGGGGCTTGTGGTAGTTGAAATTATGCCACTTACAACCCATTACCAAGATGCCGTATTAGGACAGCAGCTTTGTGGTTTGTTTCCTCCTTGTTTTGTGAGCTTTCTTTTAATGCTCTTATAACATTTTTCTCAGTAGCTATGTTTGTGTGTACATCCTGCCTTGATTCATAAGGATATGATGATACTGTTTTTGCAAATTACAATTTACGATGCAGTTGAGTAAGAGCTAGTTTGATAAATCTGAGGACTGGGAGTTTAACCCCAGTTCTGCCACCATGGTCAAGTGATGTTTCCCACTTTGACCTTGGTTTTCCTGCAGGAACAATGAAGAGGGAAGATAAGATAGTCTCCGGGGTCCCCTTTCAGCCCTCAGTCCTTTGACTTTTTCTGTCAACATGTGTTTAATGATTACTCCATTGAAGCTCAAAATACTTAAGATTTTAAAAGGTCCATTTAAGTTTAAAGACTCTCTGCCAGAATTTTTGTTTGTTTGACTTGGAGCAGGAAAATAACCCCCCCCCCACCTTTAAAAAAAAAAATAAGGGCAATCCTAGAGCAGCTTTCTTTTTTCCTTTTTTTAAAGTTTCATTGAGGTATAGTTGTTTTACAAGGTTGTGGTAATTTCTGCTGCACAACAAAGTGGTGCAGTCATACATGTACACACATGCATTCTCTCTCAGATTCTTTTCCCACATAGATGATCACAGAACGTTCACTGGATAGAGTTCTCTGTGCTAGACAGCAGGTCCCCGTTGGCCAGTCATTCCGTATACCTCAGTGCTAGAGCAGCTTTCACCATAGGCAGAAACTATAGTGGAAGGAAACCGCTGATAGGACCTTTTGTGGATTCCACATATCCGTGGAAAATGGTAACACTGCAGAAACAGACCAGCTAAGAGGACAAGGGGAACCAGTGTGTGAACATCAGCAAGCATTTGTGTGTAGAAGTGAGAAGAGAAAGGCGGATCTGGGCATGTGACTAGGTAAAGGCCTTCCACCCCTGTGCCGACATTAAGGAGCTGTGTTATCTGAGTTTAACGGCAGGAAGAAGGTAGAAACCTTTTCATTTAAGGGTAGTAATAATAACGTCGGTGCTCTGAAGTCAAATTCTGGAATTCAGCTGGATAAAATGACAAAATGTGTTTCCATAACCTGAGTAGTACAGTCATGTTTGAATTCTTCTCATCCACGAACAAAGACAGGGTCCATATTTTATTGGCATTTTTTTATAAGTGCCTTTAAAGACAGAAGGTCAGTTTTTATAACTTTTTATTTTTAGATAATTTTGAACTTAAAGTTGTAGTAACAGTAAAAGATTCACCAGCTGTCTCCATTTCCCCCTGTGTTAGTCCAGATCCTCTGGAAAGCAGGTGCCAATGAAGGATTAAATGTGCAAGAATGTTATGAGAGGAAATGCCTGTGTCAGAGGAAATGGGGAGGGAGCTTGGGCGGTTTGAGAACGCTGTCCGACGCTGTAATTCTGACTCTGCGTGGAGGAGACAAGGAGGAAAGCTTGCGTGGAAGCATCCTGGCTTGCTGTCTAGTCTCAAGAGTTCCCCGCCTTCAGGGAGTCCGTTGAGCCAAAATTGGCAGACAAAGGAGTCCCACATCTTCCATTCAGCCATTGATGGGGAGCAGCCACCCCCAGAGGTCTCGGAGTGCAGCAGCTGGGCCCTTGGTCATACCCCCCCGCCCTTCCGCCGCTGCCTGCCGTGGTGGGAGGTCTGCAAGGTGCATTCTTATGGTTGCCACCACCTACGCCTTGGGCCACGCAGATGCACTTTTCCACAGGGTTTGCAGGGAGGCCCTGTGTAGTTGCCAGGGACATCTCCTTCTGAGGCAAAGCCCAGAAGAAAGTGGTGCACGGGAGGGACTCTAGCCCCAGCCACGGCGGTTGGTCTTGGGGCCACTCCCGGCTCGCCTCTGCCGCCCCGACTTGCATTTGGGATTGGCCTCACCCTCCGCTGTCCCCTCAGAAGGCCTCGGTCCTTCCCTGCCGATGTGCCCCGGCCTTCCTTCCTCAGCGCTGGGAGACCTGTCTGGGATGGCCACCTTTCTCCTGGCACGATGACAGTGGAGGAAGGGAGCACCAGGAAGTCCCCACGTGGCTCACCTGCGAGCCACACACCGTCCTACCCCCACCCACCTTTGTGACAAGGCCCCCCCACCCCTCCTCCTCCAGAACACGGATACCCGACCCTTCCCAGGACAGCGACACCTCTCACATTCCGGCCCCTGGGCACAAGGAATCTAAAGTGCCCTGGCATCAACTTGACTGGTAGTTCATTGGGACCCTTGCGGTGTTCCCTGGAAAGAGTGTGCCCTCCTTTGTGAAACAGGACTCCAACCTTGCAGAGCTCTGAGGTGAGGCGACAGAGAGTGTATGTCCCCTGGTAGGTCATTAGAACTCAAAGTATTTGTATGCCACTCCTGCTTCTAGCCCGTGGTCCCCAGGCTCATGTGTCCTTAATGTTGGGGTGTGACACCATGTAGATAGAGGCCTGCGATTTAACAAACACGCTGGAGCGTCAAGGTCTGCTCTCTGTTCAGCGTGTTTCTCCAGAGCTGACTCTTCTGTCGTGTTTCTCCGAGAGCCTTCCCAGTTTTCTTTGGGATCAGCGGCCTGTCTGGTTTGGTCTGTCCTATGACCAGTGGACCCCCTGGGCATTGGCCTACTCTGACCTCCTTTGCTCTGAGGGGTAGTCTGGTCAATGCTGGGCTGTGAGAGATATCAGGCCTGCGGACCAGGAATGCCATAAGCCCACAGAGAGTGGTGCTGGCGGAGGCTTTGCAAGCAGGAAAGACAGACTTTTGCCTGGATAACTGCCTGTCCCTGTGAGGATGAACTGCTGGCCTTTGCCGGATGGGAGGGCCCCATAATAGTCAACTTTCGGCCAAGTGGCCAGTAGGTCTCTTTAAGGAATAGAGCCATACAGTACTGGTTTCTATTGCAGACGGAGCAGTACTGGATGGGCCTCTTAAGTAGAAGTGCATGCTGCTGGGCCACATGTAGCCCCTGTCTTTGCCACCATGACCATTCCACTCATGTGTCCATCTTGGAAGCTCTGGGGTGGGTGGGACAATGGCTGGCTCGTGTTAACTGGCTAAGTTATTGTGTCTACTTGGTTGTTCAGCACCACTTCTGTGGTGCCTATTTGTAGCTCTTCCCACATAGCCATCCATGTGCCTCTATGCAGAACTCCTTGTCTCAGATCTTCCTGTCCTTTTCCTTCCAGGCCCCGACAGATGGCTAGCCATTGACCACTGCCCAATAATCTGACCACCTCTGGACATGTCTCCCACTATGCAGATTGGTTGGCCAGATATACTCCCTACTGTAGGCAGTCTGTGAAACACAGTTACTTTATCATTCTGTCTCTTTCCCATGAACCATTTTTGTTTTTTTTTTTTTTTAGGCTGCACCCGTGGCATGTGGAAGTTCCCAGGCTAGGGGTCAAATTGGAGTTACAGTCACCGGCCCACACCACAGCCACAGCAATGCAGGATCCGAGCCGCATCTGCAATCCACACCACAGCTCAATGACAATGCCAGATCCTCAACCCACTGAGCGAGGCCAGGGATTGAACCTTCAGCCTCATGGTTCCTATTTGGGCTCATTAACCACTGAGCCACAAAGGGAACTCCCCTATGAACCATTTGAAAGTAACAAAAGACATCATGAATACTTCAGGCTCTATTTCCCAGGAATAAGGATATTCTGTACCTAACCACAGTATGATTATCAAAACTAGAAAATGTAGCATTGAAATAATACTGTTATCTAAACCAGGGTTTACATTCAAATTTGAACAATTGACCCAGTTCTTTAGAGCCTCTTCTTTCTGGATCCTGGATCCAATGTAGGGAATGCATTCCGTGTAGTTAGCATGTTTCCCTAATCTCCTTTAATTTGGAGCAGTTCTCCAGTTCTCTCTCTCTCTCTCTTTTTTTTTTTTTTTTTTTTTTTTTTTGGCTTCACATAGAACTCCCTGGGGCAGGGATTGAACCCACACCGCAGCAGTGACCCAAGCCGCTGCAGTGACAACACCGGATCCTTAACCTGCTGTGCCACAAGAGAACTCCTCTGTCTTTTTTTTTTTTTTTGATCTTAAAATTTTTGAATAATATACGACAGCCATTTTGTACATTGTCTCTAAATCTGCATTTTTCTGCTATTTCCAAATGGTCAACAAGAATAAGTGTGATTGTATCCTTCTTTGTTAATGTCAGGAGGTACATGATGTCAGTTTTTCTCAGTATCACTGCTGTTAACTTGGATCACTTGGTTTAGGTAGTATTATGGTCTGAATGCTTGTGCTCCCCTCAGATTCACATGTTGAATGTTGAAATCCTGGACCCTCAAGGTGATGGTATTAGGAGGTGGGGCCTTTAGAAAGTGGTGACATCATGAGGGTAAAGCCCTCCCCACTGGGATTAATGCCCTTTTAAAAGAGGCCCTCGAGAGCTCCTTCTGCCTTGTGAATTTACAGCGAGAAAGGCCATCTGTGATGAAGCCACACCAAATCTGCTAGAGCCATGATTTAGGCTCCCCAGCCCTGAAACTGTGAGAAATAAATGTTTATTGTTTATAAGCTATCCAGTCGCTGGTATTTTGTTATAGCAGCCCAAAGAGACTAAGACAGCTAGTAACCAGCAGATTCCTCCCCTGGAAAGTTATTCTTGCCCCTTGGTAATTAATGAGTAATTGCGGGGAACTACTTTGGTATTACATAAATATTCTCTTCCTCACCAAACTTCCCCTCCCTAGTTCTGCCACCCATTGGTGATTTTCTAACTCCGTCATTCCTTCTAGATTTAACAGTTTGCATTTTACCCTAAGGAAGAAAAGCTTTCACCCAATAAATACTTAACTAGATAATTAGTTAATTGATATCAGTATGGACTCATGGGTTCTTGTTTTATTTAAGGCGTTAGTATGCATTACTATCATTATTTATTTTGATGAACAAACTATTCCACATTTCACCATTGGGAGCCAACTGACTTCTGTGTTCTTTTGTGATGCCCCTGTCATTCTTCTACCCTTCTGTGCTCTCTTGCACCACAAGATGCCAAGGGGAAAGGACTGTTGCTTTTCTTAACAAGTCTTGTAGATCTAGTTGTCTCTTTAAAAAAGTGTGTGTATTTATTTAATAAAAATAAAACTAATATTAACAAGATGTTCCTTTTCCAAATCCATCTTTCTCTTGCAGCAGTCTTTTAAACTTCGTGTTGTCATGGAGGCCATGGGCTTGGCCTCTTTGAGAGCTCATTGCCTTTGTGGGTCACGGCTTTTTTTCTCCCACTCAATACTTTCATGGTACTCAGTGTTCCTGAGGAAAAAAAAAAGTGTATAAAAGATTTTCAACCTCGTTAGTAATGGGAGAAATGCAAACTAAAACAAGAGTGAGTTGGATTAGGAACAGAACAGTGTAGTGGTTAAAAGCACGGGCATTGGAACTAGACTGCTTCTATTCAAATACAAGGTCTATATCTTGCTAGCTCTGTGACCTTGGGCAAGTTACTTAACTTCTCTTTGCTTCAATTTCCTCATCTGTAGAAAGGAGTATAACAGTATTTGCTTCCTATGGTTGTTGGAGTGGTACAATGAGTTCATACTTGTAAAATGCTTAGAACAGACTAAGTACTTTGGAGAGCAATTTGGCAAATCCACTAAACTTGAAACTGCATACAATATCCTGTGACTCAGCAATTCTAGATACTGGAATTGTACTAGAGGTACAGTTCCTTAATACCTCTCTAGTGAAGCTCTCAGACATGGGCACAAAGACACATGGATTTTCCTCAGTACTCTTTGTAATAGCAAAATAGAAAATAAAATTAAGAAGTAGAAAAAACCCTAATTGTCCCTTACTCATGAAATGTGTAAATAAGCTATGATTTATTCACATAGTGGAATGCTATATAGTTGTTAAAATGAAGTAGAGCAGCTAACCAGGGCAGTATCAATTAACATCAATACATGACTACATTTTAAAAACAATGTTGCATGGAAAAAGGAGGTGCAAAATGGCAAATATGCACTATGCAATTAAAAAAATGTAAGGATACATGAAACAATATAGCGTTTGTATTTGCATGTATGAAAAGTACAAAAATATGCATAAAATGATGCATGGCAACTACAGAACAGTGGTTACTCAAGGAGATACATGAGTAGAGAAATGATGGGTGTAGGAGGTTTTGCTGTATTTCTAATACATCATTTCTTAGAGAAAGAGACAGCCAAAGAAAATAAGGCAAAATGGTAACATCCAGTTAACTGGGTGGTGTGATCATAGGTGAACTATTTTATCATTTTCTGCATTTTTCTATATGTCTGAAATATAATTAGTGTGTAAATGTCTATAAAATGTGGTTTCTAAACTGGAATGCATTATATAAATGCTAGCCTATTATTATTAATTGGAATGCTACCATTATTCGGCAATATATGGACATGCAGTGAAAAGATAATGGTTAAGGTGTAATGCAGGTATAGATAGTTCTAATGTTCTTATTCTAGTTAGGTGTTTCTTTGATCACATGTGGATAATGAAGGGTGATTAGAAATAAAATGGTCCCAACATGGAAAATTCTACCTGATGCTGGGAGTAGCAATGGGAGAAACCCTGAGAAGACCAAACATACACCAACACAATTTCCCATCCTTAAAGTCTGGCTCAGCTGTCTCTCCTCTGTGAACCTTTCTGCGAGGCCTCTCTGCCTTACTCAGAACCTGCTTTTCTGTGCTCCTGCAACATTTCATCACACTGGACTGTGAGGCTGAATCCAAAGGACATTTCTGTTTCACCTCTTTCGTCCCCTGCCGAGAATATCTTTTCTTACCCATACTTCAGGCCTCAGGTCAGATATCACCCTGTCACTGCAGTGACAATGCCAGATCCTTAACCCGCTGAGCCACATGGGAACTCTGGCTTTGGAATGCTATTAACTAATATTTATTAAGCACTCACTGAGTTCAAAGAAAGAAAGATATATAGATATTCACATTTCGTCCTTCCCAAAGTGTCTCCCAAGTACTGTTATTACTTCATGTTAGAGATGAAGAAACAGACCCACGGGGGTTCAGTAACCTGCCTAAGGTCAGTCGGCACTTAAATCTGGGGGAACTGATCACAGAATCAATGTTCTGAAACATCTCTGCTATATTGCATTTTCTTTTTAAGACATTGTGGTAGACAGACTCTAAGATAGCGTCCAGTGATCCCTGTGTCCAGGTAGTATCGGCTGTGTGACTTACTTCTAATAGAATATGATCCAGATGATGAGATATCACTTCTGTGATTAGCTTACAAGAGATTGTAACCTGACTTTCTAGCTGACTGTCTATCTTGTCGACTTTGGTGAAGCAAGTTGCCATGTTGAGGAGGCCCATGTAGCAAGGAAATTAGGGTGGCAAGAGGCCAGCTAAAAACTGAGGCCCTCAGTGTCATAGACCACAAAGAAATGGACCTTGCTAACAACCATGTGATCTTGGGAGAACAATCATTTCCCAGCCAACCTTCAGAAGGGAACCAAGTCCAACAATACCTTCGTTGTAGCCTTGGGTGAAACTCTGAAGCAGGGGACCTGGTTAAGCAGTGCTCATATTCCTGACCTACAGAAATGGTGAGATAATAAGTGAGTGTTTTAAGCTGTGAAATTGTGGCAATTTGTTATGCAATGATAGATAATTAATATAGTCATTAAAGATACTGTTAGGAGTTCCTGTCGTAGTGCAGCAGAAACGAATCCGACTAGGAACCATGAGGTTGTGGGTTCGATCCCTGGCCTTGCTTAGTGGGGTTAAGGATCTGGCATTGCCATGAGCTGTGGTGTAGGCCGCAGATGAGGCTCAGATCTGGCGTTGCTGTGGCTGTGGTGTAGGCCAGCGGCAACAGCTCCGATTAGACCCCTAGCCTGGGAACCTCCATATGCCGTGGGTGTGGCCCTAAAAAGCAAAAAAAAAAAAAAGATACTGTTAAAAGTAACTTTCATAATGAATATTGTAAACACTTATGTGCATTTACTATGTCATGCACTGTTCTAGGTATTTTACGTGTATTAACTTACTTAATCCCCCCAACTATGCTATGAAGTTGGTGCCATTATTACCTTTGTTTTTCAGAGGAGAAACTAGAAAACACAGGTACCAAGGTGTTCAGTAATTTGGTCACATGTCTAGAAAATGGAAGAACGTAGATATTCATCCAG
Organism: Sus scrofa; assembly: GCF_054392235.1. Classification (NCBI taxonomy): domain Eukaryota; kingdom Metazoa; phylum Chordata; class Mammalia; order Artiodactyla; family Suidae; genus Sus; species Sus scrofa. The sequence goes on from NC_139401.1 coordinate 124,839,809, forward strand.
GCATTCTGGCTCTGAGAATCACACGCCTTAACTACTCTGCTATATTGGTTCCAATGTTGTACTTTCTAGAAAAGCTGCATGAGAGAACTTGGCCGCTAAACCTTAACTAGAAATTTTATTAGTAAACATTTATTTTTTTATTATTTATATTTTGGTCTTTTTTTTTTTTTAGGGAGGGGCCCGCACCCGCAGGATATGGAAGTTGCCAGGCTAGGGTCCAGTTGGAGCTGCAGCTGCAGGCCTATGCCACAGCCACAGCAATGCAGGATCCAAACTGTGTTTGTGACCTACATCATAGCTCATGCAACACTGGGTCCTTAACCCACTGAGCGAGGCCAGGGAACAAATGCACATCCTCATGGATACTAGTCAGTTCGTTACCTCTGAGCCATGATGGGAACTCCATGGTGAATGTTTATTTTGAAAGCATAATGTCTTAAAGAGCCACATTTAAAAACAGATATATCATAAAAACATCTAGTTTTATCCATCACAGCTCTAGTAAGTAAGGTCTCCCCAAAGGTGACTATGAAAGATAAGGCATTGGGATCTAAATAGCTGAAGCTTTGAACAAACTCATTCTCTTCTAATCTAGCTAAAAACTCTCATTTAGAGTGACAAACCACACTGCAGTTTACTCTTGAAATTCATGTTATTCTAGAGATAAAAACGGAAATAATTTACACACAGAATTTTAGTGTCTCATATTCAGTGCTGATGATTGGGAGAAGAGGGCTTTGTATTCCAAATAGGACATCAAGGTTGAAAACAGGATAAAAGAGAGAAATATTAGTTTAGATCTGGGAAAATTACACGTGATTTCCCACATCTTTCCTGGTATGCTGCCAAGTTTTGTGTAAATTAAAACCTCTTTATACCAAGGAACACTTGAATACACCATCTCCCTATTATTATTATGCTGGAAAACTTCTGGGTAGCTGACAACAGTGGTCCCAATCTCCCAACATTTCCTTCAAAATCAATATAGAACAAGAAGAAAAAAAAACTACACAAAACCATGGCCTTAATATAACTTCAAGAGAATGAATGGCTAAACTTCAAAATAACTAAGTAAAAGAAGAAATAACATCAAATTATAGCCTTTTATGTCTCATGTTCCCTTGTCCTTCCTCCTGCCCTCCTACAAGGCTTTGTGGTGAGCAAGGCCAACTGAGAAAATCTGAGGGGAAAGCAGAGAGGGAAGATAGATAGAAGGCCTAAAGTTAGGAAAAATCACCACCAGAAAGACCAAGTTCACCCTAAGTTTTTAATAAAGTGTCTAAGTGGAACAGAGCTTAAACTGCAGGGAAGAGATGCATGTGTGATTTTTGAAGGGCTGATCTTTGAAACACATAGCTTCTGGGGGAAAAAAAAGGATAAAAAGAAACAGAGAAGAACACTTTCTCAACTGAATAATGAAGGGTAACAGAATAAAAAGGACAAGATTTAGGGCTAGCGTGCAAAAAGAGAACCACAAAATCAGAGAACACAGGAATTCTCCCTATCACAAAAACAGAAACACAAATTTATTAAATACCTGGACTTTGCTAAACTGACAGAAGAGGGCGCCATTAAAGTAGGAATCTCATAAAAAACAACACTAACAAAACGAACAACAAACAGATTAACAGATCTATACAGAATTATTTCTGAGAGAGAAATTTATAGCACTAAATACTTAAAATGGGAAAGAGGAAGGCCCTCAAGTCAATGTATGTGACCACCTCAAAAAAAAAAAAAAAAAAAAAAGCAAAAACTAGAGAAGGAAGAGTAAGATAAACCCAAGGCAAGTAGAAGAAAGGGAATAATAAAGAGTAGAAATAAATGAAATTAAAAATAGGATAAAAATAGAGAAAATTAGCAAAAAAATCTAACTATTTGAAATTAACAATAAAATTGACGAACCTTTAGCAAAACTGAAAAAGATAAAAAGGGAGGTGATATAAACTACCAATAGCAGTAATGAAACGGGACATTACTACAGATCCTTCCAGCCATTAAAGAATAGTAAAGCTATACTATGAATGACTCTACTGACATATATTCAAAAATGTAGGTCATCTTGACCAATTCCTTGAAAAACACAAACTACCAAAACTCAGGCAATACAAAATAGATATATGGATATATAAATAATCTCATGACTATTAAAGAAACTGAATCCATAATTTAAAAGCACTCATAAAGAAATCTCCTAGTTGCAGTCATTTAACTAGAGAATTCTACCAGACGTGTGAGAAAAGTTAGCACCAGATCTCCACAATCTTTTCCAGAAAATAGTAGAAGATAGTACACTTGCCAAATCCAATATTACCCTAATACCAAAATCAGATGAAAGAAGTACAAAAAAGGGAAAACTACAGACCAGTACCTCTCATGATTTTAGATGCAAAATTTCTGGATAAAAATACTTACAAGTCCTATGTAAAAAAAGAATTATGCATCATGATTAAGTGGGAGTTTATTCCAAGAGTACAAGGCTGAGTCAATATTAGAAAATCAAGTAATCACCTCATCAATGGATTAAAGGAGAAAAATTACGTTATTGTATCAATTGGTGCAGAAAATGCACTTGACAAAATTCAGTACCCATTCATGACTTAAAAAGAAATCTCCCAGAATATTAGATATAGAGAGGAATTTTCTCAACTTGAAAAAGAGCATCATAAAAAGTCTGTAGCTATCATGATTCTTAATAGCAAAAGATTGAGTACTTTCCCCCTAAGATTAGAACTAGGCAAAGATGTCTGCTTTTCATGATCTATTCACCACAGTAATGGAAGTCCTAGCCAATTCAATAAGGCAAGAAAAGAAAATAAAAGGCATATATACTGGAAAGGAAGAAATAAATTTGTCTCTATTTTCAGGTTACATGATTGTGTAGAAAAGGAATCTTAAAAAAGTTTGTAGAATTAGTAAGTGAGTCAGCAAGGTCACAGTATACAAGATCAACACACAGAAGTCAATTATATTGTTATATACTAGCAAAGAATATGTGGAAACAAAAATTAAAATTACATGCCATTTATAATAACTCCCAAAAATTGGAATACCTAGATATATCTTTTAAAAAAACAATTATAGGCTTTGTATGCTGTATGCTAAAAATTTCAAAATGCAAATGAAGGAAGCCAAAGAACTAAATATATGGAGAGACAATGTGCTCATGAATTGGAGGCATCAATATAGTAAAAATATAAATTCTTCTCAAATTAATCCATAGGTATAATGCAGTTCCTATCAAAATCCCAGCAACATTTTTTGCCCATGCCCACAGCATGTGGAAGTTCCTGGGACAGGGATTGAACTTATGCCACAGCAATAACCTGAGCCACAGCAGTGACAATGATAGATCTTTAACGCGATAGGCCACCAGGGAACTCCCCAATAATATTTTTATAGACATAATCAAGCTTATTCTAAAAACTTTTTGAAAGGCTAGATTAAATGGGAAGAATCGCTATTCCTATTTTTAAGACTTAATAAGCAAGACAATGTGGTATTAATTGAGAAATAGACTACAGAATCCCAGAAATAGTCTAATGCAAATACCCCCAGTAGATTTTTAAAGCTTATTTTCAAAAGTTTTATTTTTAAAAATTTTAGTGTAAAATTCAGTGAAAAATTTAGTGGTTTTTAGTATATTGGCATAGTTGTGCAAACCATCACCATTATGTAATTCCAGACTGTTTTCATCACCCTAAAAAGAAATATTGGGAGTTCCCGTCATGGCTCAATGGGTTACGAGTCCTACTATATCCGTGAGGACGAGTGTTTGATCCCTGGCCTTGCTCAGTGGGTTAAGGATATGGCATTGCCATGGCTGTGGTGTAGGCTGGCAGCTGTAACTCTGATTGGACCCCTAGTCTGGGAACCTCCATATGCTGCAGGTGCGGCCCTAAAATAGAAAGAAAAAAAAAGGAAGGAAGGAAGAGGGGGTAGGGAGGGGAGGAAAGAAAGAAAGAAAGAAAGAAAGAAAAAGACAAGGGGAGGAAGGAAGGAGGAGAAGGAAAGAAAGAAAGAGAAAGAAAAAGAAAAGAAAGAGATGTTGAGCTCATAAGCAGTCATCCCCCATGTCCTCATCCCTGCTTCTGCCAGACTCTGGCAATGATTAATCTACATTCTATCTCTTTGGATTTGCTTATTCTGGACATTTCATTTAAATGGAATCCTACAGCATGTGCTCCTTTGTGTCTAGCTTCTTTCACGAAGCATAATGTGGTTAAGGTTCACCCATGTTTTTGGGTGTGTCAGTACTCCACTCCTTTTTTGTGGCTGAGTAATATTGTGTAGTATTCCATTTTGTTTAGCCATTTATCAGTTGATGGACATTTGGGTTGTTTCCACTTTTGGCTTTTATGAATAATTCTGCTAGGAATATGTGTGTACAAGTTTTTATGTGGATATACGTTTCAAATTCTCTCAGGTATTTATTTAGGTGTGGAATTTCTGGGTCATATGGTAACTCTACCTTTTTGAGGAACTGGCAGCTGTTTTCTGAAGCAGCTGCATCATTTTACCTTCCCACCAGCAATATCTGAGTGTTTCAATTGTTCCACACACTCACCAACACTTTTTGATTATAGGCATTCTACTGGATGTTAACAGTTATCTCATTGGGGATTTGACTTCCATTTCCCTAGTAACTAATGATATCGAGCATCTCTTCATGTATTTATTGGCTATTTGTATATCTTCTTTGGAGAAATATCTACTCAAATCTTTTGCTTATTTTTCAATCAGGTTGTCTTTTTTTCAGGTTGTCTTTTTATTATGGAGTTATAAGAGTTCTTTATATATTTTGGATATAAGTCCCTCATCAGATGTGTCATTTTCAAACATTTTCTTCCAGCCCATGGACTGTCTTTTCTCTTTCTTGATAGAATCCTTTAAAGCATGAAATTTTTAATTTTGATAAAGCCCAATTTATTTTCCTTTGTTGCATGCACTTTTTGGTGCTATGTCAAAGAAGTCATTAACCTAGTAAAATCGATTCTTGACAAAGGATCTAAAACAATTAAATGCAGGAAGGATATTCATTTCAACAAATGGTGCTGGAACAATTAGAAAACCATAGGGAATAAAAAAATGAACCTCAACCCAAAGCTCATACCATATACAAAAATCAATTCAAATGGATTATACATTTAAATGTAAACATAAAACTATAAACAATTTTTATAGAAAACATAGGAGAATATCTTTGGAAAGTAGGGCTACGTTAAGAGTTTTAGACATGGAGTTACTGCTGTGGCACAATGGGATCAATGGTGTCTGCAGTGCCAGGACGCAGGTTCCATCCCTGTCCTGGCACAGTGGGTTAAAGGATCAGACATTGCCACAACTGTGACATAGGTCGCAACTGCGGCTCAAATCTGATCCCTGGCCTGGGAATTCCATATGCTATGGGATGGCCAAAAAAGAAAAAAAAAAAAGTCTTACACCAGAAGAATAATCTATAAAATAAAGCATTAATAAGCTGGACTGAATCAAAACTAAAAATTTTTGTACTGTAAAAGACTCTGTTATGAGGATAAAAGCGAAGTTACAGGTTGCAAGAAAATATTTGCAAAGCACATATTAGCAAGGGCTTACAACTAAAATATACAGAGAACTTTTAAAACTCATCAGTTAAAAAACTTTACTTACGAGTTCCTGTTGTGGCTCAGTGGGTTAAGAATCTGACTAGTATCCATGAGGGTATGGGTTTGATCCCTGGCCTCACTCAGTGGGTTAAGGATCTGGCGTTGCTGAAAGCTGTGGTGTAGGTCGCATACATGGCTCAGATCTGGTGTTGCTGTGGCTGTAGTATATAGGCTGGCAGCTGCAGGTCAGATTAGACACCTGGCCCAGGAGCTTCTATATGTGGCAGGTGCAGCTCTAAAAAAAAAAAATCACTTATAAAATTGGCAAAAGATATGAACAGATATTTTACTATGGAAGTGATAGCAATGACTAATAAACATATGAAAGGATGTTCATTCAAAGGAGAGTGATTGGATAAACTATGTTATATCCACACTTTTTTTTTTTTTTTTTTTTTTTAGGGTCTCACCTGTGGCATGTGGAAGTTCCCAGGCTAGGGGTCAAATGAGAGCTATGGCTGCTGGCCTGCAGTCGCAGGCCAGCAGCCATAGCAATGCAGGAATCTGACCCATGTCTGCAAACTACACCACAGCTCATGGCAACTGAGAGAGGCCATGGATTCGTTTCTGCTGTGCCACAACAGGAGTTCCCTCCACACACTTTCTTGATAGTGTCCTTAGAAGCACAAAAGTTTTTTTAATTAAAAAATTTTTCAGGAGTTCCCGTCGTGGCACGGTGGTTAATGAATCCAACTAGGAACCATGAGGTTTCGGTTTCAGTCCCTGGCCTTGCTCAGTGGGTTAGGGATCCGGCGTTGCCATGAGCTGTAGTGTAGGCTGCAGATGCAGCTTGGATCCCACGTTGCTGTGACTCTGGCGTAGGCTGGCGGCTACAGCTCTGATTCGACCCCTAGCCTGGGAACCTCCATTTACCTTGGGATCGGCCCTAGAAAAGGCAAAAAGACAAAAAGACCAAAAAAAATTTTTTTCATTATAGTTGATTTACAATGCTCTGTCGATTTCTGCTATACAGCAAAGTGACCCAGTTATATATACATTCTTTTTCTCATATTATCTTCTATTGTGTTCTGTCACACGTGATTGGACATAGTTCATTGTAAAAGCACAGAAGTTTTAATTTTGATGAAGTCCCATTTATGTATTTGTTTTTTGGTCATGTGGGAAAATAAAACTATTGCCTAATCCAAGATCATGAATATTTATACCTGTGTTTTCTTCTAATAGATCTATAGTTTTAGCTTACGTTTAAGTCTTTAATCCATTTTGCATTTATGTATGTGATATGAGTTAAGGGTCCAACTTCATTATTCTGCTTGTGCATATCCAGTCATCCCAGCACTGCTTGTTGAAAAGATGTCTTCTCATTGAGGGGTCTTGGCATCAATTTTGAAAATCAATTGACCATAAATGTCTAATTTTTTAATGGAAAATGATTTTCATCTTAAAATTTTATAGCAATCCAATCATACTCATGTTAAATCTTAGCATATGCATGCTCTCAAAACATTCTTCTCATCATCTCTTTCTCTGGAAGCTATTGGAAGTTGTACTCTACTAAAATGAGGGAATAAACCAAGAAAGAGGAAGATAGTATAAAATCCGGAAAAAAAGAATTCAACTCCAGTGAACTGTGAGAAGGAGTCCCAGGAGGACAGTCGTTTTCCACAGCCAAGAGTTAACTGGCCTAGTTTGTAGCAGGGGAACAGAGAGCTGAGAGAAGACAGTCTTCAGGGGAAATATGGGACCAGCAAATTTTAGATGGGTTCGAGTGTCTGGAAAAATTGATAGGTGTATTATAGAACTGTTAGAACACCTGGATAAAAATAGCACTGGAAATATAGAAATCTCAAATGAAATACCAAAGCAATTATTAACTTGAGAAAAAAATCAAAAGACTAACAAGAATGTGCTAAGACTAATTAAAATATTAACTAACAATAATACACTACTTTGCTTAGCAGTGAATAATAACTACATAGTCATAGTCACATAAACTTGGCTACTGATTAAACCAGGAACTGTGATACAAGGCTCAGGGGATGTGAAGGATATGACATTGAGTGGTGGGAAGGACAAGAAAGCTAAATTCTGCACTATTGTAAAAGAAAGTCAATAGATAACATCTAAAATTGTTAAATAGCTGTTTAGGCATATTGTTTAGATAGTATAATGGATAAACCAGAAGAAACAGCTAAAGCCACAGAAGAGTATTGCTTCTTTTGAGGATGATGGGGAATGGTGGGACAGAAAACTGCTGTTGTTTGCTATCAGCCATGCCTCAGTGTTGTTTTATGTTTAACTATGTGTGCATGTTACTTAAAAAATTATTATTCTTTAATCCCAGGAGATAGGAACCACAAAGAGATCACAACCTCATAACATGAGCCAACTGCAAGCTTAAACATAGTCTTTGGTTATCTGAGCTTGGCCTCTGCATGGGTGAAGTATATGGCAGAGAGGACAGGGCCATGAGCCTTCTAGATGCCAACCTCTGATGATGTGAATTATGCGTGCAGGTGGCTTTCAACTGGCCAGCTAATTTCTGCAATATAGGAAATGACTGTAATTTCTGTTTCTGCATCTGGCCTCAAAAGAGAAAGTGGCCCCAATTGCCTATTGAATTTATGGAGATGAGATCTCAAGTATCTTAGGATAATTGTTGGATGAAGGGACAGGCTTTGCCAGAAAAGCAATTTTAGTACTTCTCCCTCTCATAAGGTACTTTGAAACAATTTTTCTATTTAATTTTTTGAAAGTACCATATCTTAAAAATCTCCTTTCTTGCCTGCGACCGGCTTCTCTTTGTTAATGTGTTTTAGCTCTAATTTTAGTTTACAGGTTCACCAAAACAGGGTTCTACACAGCAAGCTTCCTTTCTTATTTACCCTGCTTTATTGTCATGTGTTTGTCTTTCTACCTATGTCCCACATCCATCTCCTGTTCTTGATCATTGTTTCTGTGCCTCTTTTTCTGTTCCTCATCTCTCTTTCATCACCTCCCTAAACCTTTTTTTTTTTGCGGTGGTGGTTGTTTTGCCTCATCACACTCGCACATTTTTCTCTCCATTGACCATTCATTTAAGAAGTATTCATCGAGCAGCTATAATATGCATTAAAACATGACACTCCCTGAGACACAGGCTCTTAACAGTCTAATTGAGGTGACATACAAATGATGAATAGAAATAGTAATTAACTGTAGTTAATGATGTAATGACAAAATTATTTCTATACACCATGAATGCTACAGGATTAAAAAATAAAGGTAATACGTGCTCATTGTAGGAAATTTGCAAAGTACAGAAAGTATAAAAAAATGAAAATTGAGTCAGACCATCTAGGTTGGAGTCCTAGCTCTATCCGTATTAGCTCTATAGCCTTGGGCAAGTTGCTTAACCTCTCTGAGTTCCACTTTCTTTACCCATTAAATAGGGATAATAATATTACTTCCCTCCCTCAGAGGGTTAATAGGCTTACCACAGAGCCTAGTACGTTGAAGTGGTGGTGGTTGCAGTTGTTATTACCACTGATGTCAGCTTTTTGGTGTATGGTCTTCACAGTTTTTTGCTGCCATATATGTCATGACTGCTTATTACAGTTTAACATGTTTTTCCATTTTTTTTTTCTAAATTATGCTTTATTGGCTAAGTTTATTAATGTTATTTCCTCTTTAATCATTTCTCTAACTTCTCCTTTTTCTTTCTACCTATAATTATCCCCCCCCACCCCCACCCCATTATTTGGCATGTTGTCAGACAGGCAAGAAGTGTTTACTGAGCTGCTGCAAACTACAGGCACTTCATTAGGTCCCAGAGAGATCGGAACTAGAAGGTGAAGAAATTTTTTTTCGGTAAACTTTTCGGAGCCAGCCCTGACATAGGAAACAGGACTAGGCTCTAGTCCCTAGCTCTGTCACTGTCCAGCTAGTGTGACCCCCAGAGGCCTCACTTTCTCATTTGTACATATGTCATCATTGGCTGTGAATTGTGAATGTCAAGGAGATTTGGAAACCAGACACACTGGAAAAATTACAAGTATTCAGATTCAGGGAGAAATTGGTTCCTACCTTTTTTTTATTAAGTGGCCAGTGCAGCTTGTCTTTCTTTCTTTTTTAAAAAAACTTTATTCTTGGAGTTGCCGTCGTGGCTCAGTGGAAACGAATCTGACTAGCATCCATGAGGACGCAGGTTCAATCCCTGGCCTCACTCAGTGGGTTAAGGATCCGGTGTTGCCGGGAGCTATGGGGTAGGTCACAGATGTGGCTTAGATCTGGCGTTGCCGTGGCTGTGGCTTAGGCCAGCAGCTGTAGCTCTGATTTGACCCCTAGCCTGGGAACCTCCATATGTCACACATGTGGCCCTAAAAAGACAATATATACATACATACATACATATTAAAAATTTTATTCTTGAAAAAGATAATTTTAATTAGCCTTCTGCCTTCACTCACTTTGTCAAGAATAGTTGAATCTCTGGTCAGAATTCCCTGAAAGCCAAGCTGGTTTAATGAAGTAAACCAGCTCTACATTTGCTGCTATGAACACTGTTACTATAGAAATGAAAATGCTGCCTTCTGCATAGACTTGCTGGACCCCTGCTTGCTTGTCTACCACAGACAACTGGAATTCACTAGCCCTTGGCTTGGATCGCCAAATTGACTTATCATTTAGATTGGTGATTCATTTTCTGAGACATTTTAAAAGCAGAAAGACCAAGTGAAATCAATACCACCTTGGATTTTGCCAGATTTTAAAATTAACTTTTGCCTCAGGATTTGAGAAAATGAAATAAAATTCTCTCAGTATTTTTTTCCATCATAAAAAGGACCATATTTATATAATGTTTTAGGTTTTGCTTTAAAATACAAAGAAAAGGGGTTCCTGTCATGGCTCAGCAGAAACGAATCTGTCTAGCATCCATGAGGTCGCATGTTTGATCCCTGAGCTCTTTGTTCAGTGGGTTAAGGATCCGGCGTTGCCGTGAGCTGTGTTGTGGGTCGCAGACGTGGTTCAGATCTGGCATTGCTGTGGCTGTGGTGTAGGCCAGCAGCTGCAACTGCAATTCTACGTCTAGCCTGGGAACTTCTGTATACCATGGGTGCAGACCTAAAAAGCAAAAAAAAAAAAAGTAGAGAGAGAGAGAGAAGCAGGTCAGAATTGATACTCGTTGAAGCCAGTCATGGAGGTTCATTATACTATTCTGTCTACTTTTGTGTATGTTTAAAAGTTGACATAGTGAGAGAGTTCCCTGGTGGTCTAGTGTTTAGGACTCAGTGCTTTCACCACTGTGGCCCAGGTTAAGTTCCTGGTCTGGGAACTGAGATCCCACATCAAACCACTTGTGTACTTCAGCCAAAGGAAAAAATGTTGACATAATGAAAAATAAGAGCAAAACAAATTGAAACAAAGAGACTTGTTGTCATTTGTTTTCATAGGCATTTTCATGGTCTAGGAATTTTAATAGGATAATTGGGAAATCTATAAAATCACGTAGAATGTAGAATTTTTCCAGCTATTTCAGATTTGCTTTTATACGTAAAACCCTGTGTGTGAGGGTATGATTACTTCTTGCTGTTGTTATACAGACAAGGACATTTTTTGGTTGAGTGATTTGCCCATGGTCACATAACCACCTAGCACTAGAAGATGGAGTAGAAGCCAGGCTTTCCTGACCCCCGTACAGAGTTCATTCGATGCAAATGTTAGAGGGACAAAACTAAGCTTGAATACACCTCCTGTAAGTGCTGGAATGTTTTGTTAATGTGACGCCAGCATTTTTTTTTTTTTTTGTCTTTTTGCCATTTCTTGGGCCGCTCCCGCGGCATATGGAGATTCCCAGGCTGGGGGTCCAATCAGAGCTGTAGCTGCCGGCCTACACCACAGCCACAGCAATGCGGGATCCGAGCCGCATCTGCGACCTACACCACAGTTCACAGCAACACCAGATCCTTAACCCACTGAGCAAGGCCAGGGATCGAACCCGCAATCTCATGGTTCCTAGTTGGATTTGTTAACCACTGAGCCACGACGGGAACTCCAAATGCCAGCATATTTTTTAATATAGAATTTGAAGTTCAGAAGACCTGATGCTGGGTGTGAGATGAGAAGCTGCCATTTATCCTGACAGGCACTGTTTTAGGTGTTTTATATTCATTTACTTCCCCTGAAACCTTAGGTTTGAGTCCTGACTCCTTCAGTTCCCTAGCTGAGGGACTTTGAGCAACTTATATGACATCTCTAGACCTCGGCTTTCTCATCTGTGGAAAGGGGGTGATAATACCTAGCTAACGGGGGTTCAAGGAGCGTTAACGAGATAATGTATAAAAAGCGCTTACTTAGCTCAGTGCCTAGAATATACCAAGATTATTAAAAAAAAAAAGGCAGGGAGGAGGATGCCTGGAAGAAGAGTCAGGAGAGAGCACAAACCAATTAAAGAACTGTCAACTGTCTGGCGTGTCTGTCTCCAAACTCTCTCTTCCTCTGCTTTATTGTCACTCTGTAGTTTTAGTCACCTTGTTTTAATAACACAGACACGACCATGTTAATTATCTACTCAGAACTCTTAAATGGCTCCCTATGATGTCTCAACTTTCCAGAATCTTTTTATCAGCTGAAAGCAAACCACTCCAAAATTTACTGCTAAATTTGAACCTTTGCCACTTTCTGTAGAGCATAAAGACAATGCTGTCTGAAACATATAATGGCGATAATTTTCTTTTTTTGGCCATGCCTGCGACATGCTCAGGGATCAAACCTGCACCACAGCAGTGATGCTAGGCACTGCAACGGCAACACTGGATCCTTAACCCACTGAGCCACACAGGAACTCCCCTGCTGGTGATCATTTAACAATTCAATAAAGTAGGAAGAGCAATTCAATAAATGATGATATTTAAAAACATACCCTCTTAGGAGTTCCTGCTGTGGTACACTGGGTTAAGAACCCAAGTGCAGCATCTCCAGTCACTGAGGAGGCATGGGTTCGATCCCTGGCCTGGCATAGTAGGTTTAAGGATCTGGCATTGCTGCAGCTGCGGCTCAGATTCAGTCCCTGGCCTGGGAACTTCCATATGCCATGGGTGCGGCCATAAAAAAAAAACCCACCCCAGGACAAAAGGCCATATCCTCTTAGCTCTTATTTCACATCAAAATTACCTCCAGGTGAATCAAAAAATGGAAACTATCAAAATGTGGATCAAAAGTTGAAACCATAAAAATATGAATATCACACTTCTTTACAGAGAAAGATGTGCTAAGCTTAAAAATTGGTGAAAAATAATAAAAAGAACATGCTTGGAAAAATATTTTCCATAGATATGAGGGGAAAAAATAATGTCTTTAATATCTGAAGAGCACATACAAAATAATAAGAAAATATGAAGGCTCTCAAGGGGAAAATGACATTAACGAACAAGCCACAAAAGAGGACATGTGAATGGCTAATAAACATATGAATACATGTTCACCTGCACTAGTGATCAAAAATGCTAATGGAATAACAAGAGACCAATTTTCACCTATTAATTAGCAAAGATGAAAAAAGACAATGCTCTCTGTTAGACAGGGTGCCATAAGAAGGGTATTCATAAGCTGATAATGGGCGGGTAAACTGATGGAGTCTTTTGGAAAGCAATTTGGCAATATGTTTCAGGAGCTAAAATATAGTCCTGCCCTTTGACCTGTAGTTCCACTGTTCATAACAATCACTCCCCAGGAAGTAGGCTCAAGTCTGGACAAAATTTGTGCAAAGAGATGCTCATTTATAATAACCAAATTGCCAATCAACCTAAATGACCAACAATGGACGTGTGGCGAAATAAATTATTGTATAATCTTAACAGAATATTATGTATGTAAGCTATTAAAAATTATACCGATGGTGCCTGGTAAATGACATAGGAAACGCTTATTACATAGTGTTTAGGAATATAAAGATTATATATCACTGTACACATATGGTCTCACCGGGTAAAGAGAGATGCAGATGTCTGGTAACAGAAGGAAAAACTCTTCATGTGGTAGGTGTTTCAGAAAGGCAAGGTTGTACTTACATTATCCGTGGTACATTTTCCGTTTTATACATTTTTGACAATAGACATGTATTTTTTGGTCATTAAAAAATGGATGTTTAAAACAGACCATGACAAATGCTACATACTGTAAATATGCCCTGTTATCAATATTTAACCGCTATTATTATTATTAGTGTCTGTGGCGTCCAGCAGATGGAGCTGCGTCCCTTAACATTCAGCACAAACTCTGGGACTGTTAAAAGCTACGGTTTTCATTCGTCTTGTTTTGTTTGAAGGAAATCTCCTGAAGGTTTTGCAAAGCATATGTTCTTTTTTTTTTTTTTTTTTTTAAAAAAAAAAAAGGATTACATTTAAAATTTGTTTTGAGAATTTTGCGAAACCCCTCTGAGATAATTGGAGACACCCTGGGGTGTCACAGAAAGCAGGACTAGTAATGGATTTGGGGAACTAGGGAACTTGAGCGATTAGCTGATTGTGTCAGGCCACACAGGGAGTCCAGGCAAAACCAGGAAAAACAAGCCAAGTGACCCGTTCTCCAGGCTTCACTTGCTGAGTAAAGGCGGGCTAGGAAATTGTATTTTAATGTTAAGTGCATGGGCTTAGCATTTCAGTATAATTTCAGAATTGATGTTTTCATTGGTCCTTGCCACACATTTAGGGTGGTGATTAAAAACACTGGCTTTGGAGTTAGAAAGACCTAATTTCCAAGCCTAATTCCATAGTTTCTTGGCTGTGTGACTTTGAGCAAGTCACTTCACCTCTCTGTGCCTTACCTTCCTCACTTTGAGCAAGTCACTTCACCTCTCTGTGCCTTACCTTCCTCATACGTAAAATAGGGACAGTTAAAAAAAACAAACAAACCTATTTCTAAGGTTGTTATGAGAATCAAATGAGATAATGCCTGTGGAAGTGTTTGGCATAGCGCCTGGCACATGGTAAGTGCAAAGTAAATGTTAATGTGATTATCATTCGTTCATTTATTCGGCACACATTTTGGAATACTGTTTGCCAGGCAGTGGCCTCTGCACTAGCGGGAGAGAGAAACCAGACACAGTCCTGCCCTCTGGGAGTTTAGGGAAGGGATCCCATGTGAAAGTAGCAGTGCGGGAGAGCTTAGAACAAGGATTCTGGGTCTCTCTGTGACCCTGATTTATTTGAAACCTCAGATAAATTACTTAATCTCCTTCTGTTCGGTAAAGCAAGGGGTTGGGACCACATGATCTGTAAAATGTCTTCCAGTTCGGAAGCAGAGTCTATGACTATGTTTCAAAGGACATTAGTGAATGAGATCAAATCCAAGTTATTATCTTTCAAATACATTCACATTATGTAGTCTCTTCTCCGGAGGCGCAAAATTCTCATAATTAGGTAAAGGTCCAAGGGCAAACAGAATGATTACAGCCGAGGCTGGAGAAGACACCCACCTCTGAGAGGCCTGAGTAAAGAAAAATCAGTCTTCAAAAAATATATGGAATTGGGTAATATAAAAAGAGTAACAGCCAAAAATGGAGGGGAGGGAGTTCCCGTCGTGGCTCAGTGGTAACGAACCTGACTAGATTCCATAAGGACAGGGTTTGATCCCTGGCCTTGCTCAGTGGGTTAAGGGTCCACTGTTGCCATGAGCAACCCTGTCCGTAGGTTGCAGACGCGGCTTGGATCCCACATTGCTGTGGCTGTGGTGTAGACCAGCAGCTGCAGCTCTGATTTGACCCATGGCCTGGGAAATTCCATATGCCTGCCACAGGTGCAGCCCTAAAAAGCAAAAAAAAAAAAAAGGGGGGAAGAAAGGAAAAAAAAGGGAGGGAAATATTGTTCAGGAGATTTTTGTTGATATTTTGTATTTACTATAAATCTGGTAAGTCAAGTGACCCAACAAATTAGGTTAATAGTTTTATTTTAATCTCGTAGATTCGGATTCTTATCTATGTCATTAGTTCAGTTTAGAATATTTGGTATAACATTTTTGAGGACAATGTTCACTAAAATGGAAAAAAAAAACAGTTGAAAATTTCCAGATACTAAGCAAATATTGTTCATCACTAGAATACCTACCTTTCTGGTATATTTGTAAGGTGCTGTAGTTTTTGAGGTTTTTTTGCCGTGCTTGTGGCACGTGGAAGTTCCCGGCCCAAGGATTGAACCTGTGCCACAGCAGCAACCTGAGCCACACCAGTGACAATGTCGTGTCCTTAACCCACTGAGCCACAAGGGAACTCCTGTAGTTCTTTTGACATGCTCCTGAATCTACTTTTTCAGTTTTTCCTCATCATGTGATTTGTAATCAGAGTTCAGAACAATAAAAACCTTTAGTACCTAAAATAAGTATATTTTCAAGTTATAACAAAATGGTATTCCATCATTACCCTGTGTGTGTGCGTGTGCATGCTCGCCACACATCTTTGGGCCTGTGCCCATACACACATGACCATGTCTGTGTTTGGGGATGGGTGTGCTCTTTCTGTCTTGATTGTGTCACTTAAATCAGTGATTAGCCAACTTTCTATAAAGGATCAGATAGCAAATATTTTAGGCATGGCAGCCACATACCTCCTCCTTTGCTGCTTCTCCTCGTCCTCTTCCTTCTTCTTTCAACCATTGAATAACATAACGACCATTCTTAAATCCCAGGGTGTACAAAAATAGGCTGAGGATTAGGTTTGGCCTGCAGGACGTGGTTTGCTGACCCTCATCTTAAATTTACTTCTCAGCCTCTTGTCTCTACTTGGTTTGGTTTCGTGGAATCTCTCCATACCCGTTTCATCACTTCGCTCGGGGTCCAGGTTGTTTCTGACCTGTCTCCTCTACTTGTTCTCATCTAGTTCTGCACCCTCCCTGCTTCCGTCTAATTTCCTTCCTTCTAATTCCAATCACACCTTGGCTACCAGTGCTTGACAAAACATATGCTTCACAAAACCTTTAAAACTTGTTCTTTTGGGAGTTCCCGTCATGGCGCAGTGGTTAACGAATCCGACTAAGAACCATGAGGTTGCGGGTTCGGTCCCTGCCCTTGCTCAGTGGGTTAACGATCCGGCGTTGCCGTGAGCTGTGGTGTAGGTTGCAGACGCGGCTCGGATCCCGCGTTGCTGTGGCTCTGGCGTAGGCCGGTGGCTACAGCTCCGATTGGACCCCTAGCCTGGGAACCCCCATATGCCGCGGAAGCGGCCCAAGAAATAGCAACAACAACAACAAAAAAGACAAAAAGACAAAAAAACAAAACAAAAAAAAAACTTGTTTTTTTTTTTTAAAGGATTATGTTTAAAATTTGTTTTGAGAGTGTAGTGAAATCCCACCAGGAGATCATTGGAGATACGCTGGTCATGCTGCAGCAGAAAGCATCACCCCTGAACCAAAATGGTGGTGATCGAGTCTAACAGATTGACTGCTCCGTTAACAGGGACTCATGGGACATCTGTCCCACGAAAAACACTTTGCCAGGTTTCCTGAGCCCAGCTCCCTAATCACGGCCATGACATGGGCTTAGTTTTTACCTAGAACTGAACTTTTCATTGTTCAGCAAATACTTGCTGAGGATCAGTTTTGTACTTTAGATTCAGCAAAAAACAGCATGGCCATGGCGCTGACCTTCCCGGAGCTTACACAACATGCTGAGGGCGATAGACATGGAAGCATTTCTATGTAATACTGCAAGACGTCCAGCGTGCTCTGGGCGCACAGAGGAAGGCGCCTAACTGAGACATGGAGGTCCGGGGAGGTGGCCCCCACAGGGGTTGACACCTACCTGTTGTTTCTGGAGCCCTGCGTACAGCTGACCGCAGCATCGGGCGCCCTAATCTCCGTAGCAGGTGAGACTTGAGTTGCACTTAGACCTTTGCTAAGAGTCATCCTGCCCAATCTCGCCTTATCCCTTGGGACGAAGCTCCTGGTTTCTGTCCTGCTTTCTAGGTTTGGTTCCTCAGAAACACTGTTTGAAAAGATTCCTGGCCACGTCCCCACTTCTAGAACACGGACCCTAACCCAATCCTGAAGGTCTGCCTCTTCCACGCAAAGTATTTTTGCTAAAGGGAGCACAGTTGAGCAGCCAAATGGCAAGAACGGTGGTGATCAATGTTATCAGCTTTCAATTATGAATATTGATAGTAGCAGTGACTTTTCAGATACTACGCATTTGCCTTTTTCAGGGTGATGTGTTGGTTATGAAGGTAGAAAAAGGAGAGCATCCAACTTTAAATGGATATTTTCTGTACTCCACATTTTAACTTTAAATGCTGAGTCCCTACAAAAATTGCTCAAAACGGGTCCTCTTACTCTTCATTAACTACAAAATGAATAAAAGAATCTCCTCCTTTTGTGCCCCCCCCCTTGTGCAGGGGCTTCTTGGGAGGTATGTTAGCCTATTCATATGTTAATTCCGTGGAGCCCTCAATCTTTTCACAGAGGCTCTGTACAATGAGATGGGAGCCTGCATATTTCAAAAGAGCAGCATATGCTCCTAAAGGTGAATGTGCAATATAGCACCACAGGGGAAATACAGTGCATTATTCTTTGCCCCTTTGCTGAGAGAGTTTACAAGCAACATTTAGAAATGGATGGCATTTTTCTATGTAGAGGTTGAATTTGACAATTAACCATGATTTTTTTAAATGGAGAGATTCAGGTCTTCTAATCTACTTTCCTTTTTTGTTTTTGTTTTTTTTTTAAAAGAGTAAAGAAGAGAAATGAACATTTCAATTCTTGTGAAAGCCCCAGAAGTTGCCTTCCCCTGAAGCTGTTTAACTGTTCTTTTGAAAATGAGTTCTCCAAAAAAATTCTGAGCTGGCAGGGAAGTGGACAGTGTATATAACTTAATATCTGAAATTTCTCTCCCGTTCCCTTATTGTCATTGTCAAACCTAATGTGTCCTATAACAGGAGTGCTTAATGTTTAGGTTGTAATTTCAGATATGCAAATGATTCATTAGTCTGCTATTTGATAATCATATTTCAAAAAACTTCTGATAGACATTAATTGCTTCTTCTAGAATTATATTCTAGTGCTCAGTAATGATAAACACTGTGTATTAATTTCACGTGTATTAGAAATAATGATTAAAGTAAAATCTATTTGATGTAATGACCATTAGTTCAGAGCTCTTGAATGATGCTTCATGGCTTAAGATGAATAATAATGGCCCATTTTTCATCAGACAGATGTTCCATCTTATTGTAAAAAGAAGTTACGTCATTGAAATAGAAAATGTAAAAGAATTAGAATATACCATATCACTAAGCTTGATTAGCCAAATTGAACAATTAATGTCTGAAAAGCATTAGCATTTGCAATGCACTATGAGCAGTTTTTATTGTGTTTTCTATGGGATCAATTTTAAAGAATGTTTCACACAAAAAATTTAAAAATTAGCATAGAAATCAATAACATGGTTCGGGTTTACATGGACTTATGAAACGATGCAGTGTCTAACCACGGTTTTGTAAAAAAAAAATTTTAATTTGAAAAGCAGCTGTTAACAGTGGTTGTCTCCTGGTGAGTTATTGGGTGGCTAGAGCACAAGAATGTGAAGGAGACTATTTATTTTAAAAATTTCACTCTCTCTCTCTCTCTCTCTTTTTTTTTTTTCACTTTTTGCATTGTGTACTATATGCATGTGTTACCTATGTGTAAAAAGTTTCATTACAAATGACAATAACAACATATATTAAAATAGAGAGGTAGCATTAGAGGCTACCAATGACAATAACAACATATATTAAAATAGAGAGGTAGCATTAGAGGCTACAAATGACAATAACAACATATATTAAAATAGAGAGGTAGCATTAGAGGCTACAAATGACAATAACAACATATATTAAAATAGAGAGGTAGCATTAGAGGCTATCAGCACAGGCTTTAGAGTCACACACACACACACACACACACACACACACACACACACACACACACACACCCTCCACTCTATACTCATAGGGGGTTCATTTCCCAGTTCTGCCTCTTTCTAGTTAACAAGGCATTGAGCAGATTCCTTACCTTTTCTAAATGAAGAGGACCTGCCTTATGGGCTCAGTAGGAGGATTTGAAGAGGTTTTAGTATGGCTCCTGGCATATGGTAAGTGCCCAATGAACGTTGCCTAGCATCATTAGTTTACATCCTACTGAAACAGTCTTATCTAATGCAATTACCCCCTAACATCTGTTACTCTTCTTTTCACAGTACCAGCATTAGAATCATGGCTTCTTGTGGCAAAAATTTTAGAAGTTAGTATTTATGGTGCTTGCTTTTTTAAAAAGTCCATCACATCCCATTGAGAAAGACGTGAAACAGATTCATTCCTCTCTTCCTCCTTCTCTCCTCACCTTCCTTCTTTCCTACCTCAGACTTTTCCTGGATATCTACTAAGTACCAGGCACCATGATAAGTGCAGAGTGCATACAAAACCTTAGAAATCACCTATTCTAATTGTTCTACTGATGCAAGAATTTCTTTCTGCCACCTACCTCATAAGTGATTCAACCACAGTTTTAACCCTCTAGTAACAGGTGTCTCGCTGCTTCCTGAATGATTCCTTTCCTTTGTCAAACAATTCTAACTTGTTAGAATGTTCTCTTTTTCACATTGAACTAGAAATTGGTGTCCTTGTAGCTTCCATAGTCAGGCAGACCACTGTCACCCTCCTAACTCTTCTCCTCTTACATGGAAAGCTTTACTTCTAATTGGTTGCAAAGCTAGAATTAGAACCCAGATCCCTTGATTTCTGGTCCAGTGCTCTTTAGAGGTCCTTTTAAATAGAAATATCTTTCATCCAACTTGACTGTCTTAGATCCTGTTGAATGCCCTGACCTTGTCAAGAAGACTGACTGTGCTGAGGACTTCATTTTGAGTACAAAGGAGAAAGTTCTTAGAGCGCTTCCTAGGCAGGACCTAGTGCATCCTAGTTAATGTTCCTGCAATCCAGTGGTCATCCTAGCATCGTCTATTGTACTAGGGACAAGAGACTGAATGAGAGCAATTCTCTGTGTGTTTTCTAGGTGTGCTAGTCAAAAAGTGATTTCTCTCAGTTGTTCTCAACATGGCATCTAAACACAAGACAAATTTCCTTGATATTCTATTTATTTTTTCAGTGAGTCTCAAAATTTGCCACAAAGTAATTTGAATTTTTCAGTGCTTCCAATGTCCCTTGGGAACAAAATACTTTACCCAGTCACTTTGTCACCTTGACAATTATAAAAAACAAAACAAAACAAAAAAAGAACAGGTGCTCTTAAGATGGGTTGTAGGAATGTATAACTTCTGAAACAGGCATCAGTGTCCAAGTCTGGGAAATCTTTGACAAGGTCAAATGTAACATAGTCAGGTGAATCATTCTTATTCCTAGACCTGCTGGCGAGTGGGTCAGCTGGGCAAGCTAGGATTGGGGCTGTAAATAAGGACGAGGGGCTTTCAACGCAGGTGCCACTGGGACAGGTCCTGAATGGGGCCAGTAGGGGGCAGCAGAGAGTTGGCCTGTCGATGAGCCCAGTGAACCCAGGGGTGGGGCGAGTACAAGGAAGACCTCTGAGTTGAAGGGTGCGGAGTTGTCAGCCAAAAGGACAGAAGAGATGCTAAGAGAGGAAGAGCCCTATTGAGGGGGTTGCCAGGCCAGGGGGAACCTTCTTGAGGACAAATTCACCAATTCTAGCGTCAGAGGGCACCCAGGTTAATGGAATACCCGTGAGCCTGGCTAGAACCAAACAAACCTTGGCATTGAAACAAGGCTCTGGCTTGGACAGGTTAACATCTCTGAGCCTCGGTTTCCTCATGTATAAAAGGAGACTAATAATAGTAGTTACCTCATAGCATTGTAATAAAACCATTCTGGCGTGTACCGAATGACTAAAATGACATAATAATAACAGTAACGGTCTGCCGCTCTTCAAAAGACAGCCATTGATGAAATGCGGATTTAAGGAGCCACTCGCTAGAACCTTCTGAACAGGAAGGCCAGTGCGTTCTCAGCTCCTCTTTGGAACCCTGCTGTTTGGGCAATAGAATTGTACTACTAAGTTGCCTCTATTCCAGATGTTTTTCAGATCATTTTCTTTTTTTTCCACACCTGCAGCATATGGATGGAAGTTCCTGGGTCAGGAATCGAACCCACGCCACAGCAACAACCCAAGCTGCTGCAGTGACAATTCTTTATTTTATTTTATTTCTTTTGCTTTTTAAGGCCACACTTGCGGCATAAAGGAGTTCCCAGGCTAGGTAGCTCCTGGCCTACACCACAGCCACAGCAATGCTGCATCTGCGACAGCTCATGGCAAGGCCAGATCCTTAACCCACTGAGTGAGGCCAGGGATCGATTCCGCTTCCTTGTGGATACCAGTCGGGTTTGTAACCCGCTGGGCCACAACAGGAACTCCCTGCAGCGGCAATTCTTATCCCACTGTTGCACTTGAAATCATCAGATTGTTTTGAAGTCTGAAGATAAATTGCTCCATCATCACCACAAAGCATGTGAATGTTCATATAATTCCAAATATCTGTGTCCAAACACTGTCTCCCAGATTGTCATTTATACCTGGAACTGGCGTAAGAACTCCTCCTTTGAACCTTGGATCAGAATTTATGGTTTGGAAAATAGGCTCAGCTTTCCGAGAGGGGTGATCAGCTGGGGATGGGCTTTGTGTAAATCCGAGGTGGGGAATACTTTGGAGTAACTGCTCAGATCAGATCACAGCAGAGGTGTCCCTGAGTTTTTAAGGCACACCTTTCGAGAGGATTTTCTTCTGGTGCCCAGCCCCCAGCTCCTTTCAGAGTGGAAACACTCCTAAATTAGATGATGCGATCAAAATAACACACACCAGAATCGAGGACTTGGACACGATGGTGAAGGCGAGGGTTATAGAAAGTAGGAAGTGCCCATGAAAGAGGGAAGCTGGGATCACTGAAGTGAACGTGGCCGGACCACTAGCTGTCTTCGGCGCTGGCCCAAATCCAGAACTTTGTACGCATATCCAGCAGGTTTCTGTTTAATGTTTCAAAGTTTAAAAGAGTTAAGAATGGCTACCCCTGCTCGAGTAAGGTGTTCAAGGAGAACCTTGGTAGACGAGGAAAAATAACGGCCAGTCTAGAATTAGAGAATCTTGGAGGAAAAGCTCTCGAGAGGACCACTTGGGGATTTGGAACGGCGAAAGCTTCCTGAGCACAGCCTCTTAGGGATCCCTGGAGCCCGTGACTGAGGAACTATTAGGATTTTTTCCCCTCCAAACACGTCAATCCAAAGTTCTGGTTTATTTCAAGGAGTTGGGCATCTGCAGAACGAAGATGGGCGTGGACTCCTACTAGAAAGTTCTAGTACATCCTTTCCAGGAAAATGAACAATTCCTGGGGATACAAGTTCAATTGCAGTTCATTTTTTGAAGTGTACTAGTTAGCACATTGACAATTAGGGCACTGCATTTGCTTCATGACAATAAAAATAAATTATCTCTATTATTTACTTCACCAGAAGCTGTGAGGGGGTAATCAGAAAAGCTTATTTTTAAAAATTGAAATATAGTTGATTTACAATGTTGTGTTAGTTTCTGGTGTACATCACAATGATTCAATTACATATATACTCTTCTCCATTATAATTTACTACAGGATATTGAATATAGTTCCCTGTGTTAAACCTTGCTGTTTATCTATTTTATATATAGTAGTTTGTATCTGCTAATCCCGTACTCCTAATTTATTCCTCCCCCATTCTTTTCCCCTGTGGTAATCATAAGTTTGTTTTCTATGTCTGTGAATCTATTTTTGTTTCATAAATAAGTTCGTTTGTGTCGTTTTTAAAAAGATTCGACATATAAGTGATATCATATGGTATTTGTCTCTTTCTGACTTCACTTAGTATGATAATCTCTAGGTCCACCTATGTTGCTGCAAATGGCATTATTTCATTCTTTTTTATGGCTGAGTAATATTCCATTATATACATGTACCATATCTTCTTTATCCATTCATCCATCGATGGACATTTCAGTTGAGAAAAGCATCATTTAAATAGTTTAAACCAGGGAGTTCCTGTCGTGGCTCAGTGGTTAACGAATCCTACTAGGAACCATGAGGTTGTGGGTTCAATCCCTGGCCTCACTCAGTGGGTTAAGGATCTGGTGTTGCCGTGAGCTGTGGTGTAGGTCGCAGACGTGGCTTGGATCCTGCGTTGCTGTGGCTGTGGGGTAAGGCTGGCAGCAACAGCTCCAATTAGACCCCTAGCCTGGGAACCTCCATATGCTGTGGGTGTGGCCCTAAGAAGACAAAAAAAAAAAGAAATAGTTTTAACTGTTTAGATTTTTATATCACTAAAATGTGCTTTGCTAGATAGATATAGACAGACAGACACAAACACACACTCACTCACAAAGAGGATATTGTATTTTAAAATTCACCATGGGCCAAGAGCTTACAAGACTTTTAATATTTTTTCATTTGTCATCTCCTCTGTGATACTCTGTCCGGGCCTCTATCAGAGCACTTATTTCACTGTATTTAAATGATTGTTTTTACATGCCTGGCTTCTGGTCTGCTGAGAACTTTGAGGACAGAAACTAGGTCGCCTTTACCTTCTTGTCCTTAGGGCCCAGTGCTGAGCCTGACATACAGCAGACACTCATAAAATGAAAAGTGAAAACATGCAAGACATAAGACATAAAATGTTTCCAGTTCTTTTTTTTTTTTTTTGGTCTTTTGTCTTTTTGCCTTTTCTGGGGCCACTCCTGAGGCATATGGAGGTTCCCAGGCTAGGGGTCGAGTCGGAGCTATAGCCGCCGGCCTACGCCAGAGCCACAGCAACGCGGGATCTGAGCCGCGTCTGCGACCTACACCACAGCTCACGGCAACGCCGGATCCTCAACCCACTGAGCAAGGGCAGGGACCGAACCCGCAACCTCATGGTTCCTAGTCAGATTCGTTAATCACTGAGCCACGACGGGAACTTTTGTTTCTAGTTCTTTAGGATAAAAATAAACTATTCATCCAGTAGCAAAATTGCGTATCATGTTTAATTGTAGGCAGGACATTATAATTTTGTTCTGAGATTGATCTGATATTACAAAGACTACACACTTTATCCAATACCAAATCAATTTAATCTCTAGTCTTTCTCTCTCTCTCTCTCTCTCTCTCTCTGTTAATGGTCTCTCTCTCTCTGTTAATGGCCTTTAACTCAATGCGCCCAGCCAGGAATTGAACTCATGCCTCCACAGTGATCCAAGCTGCTGCAGTTGGATTCTTAACCCACTGCACCACAGCAGGAACTCCTCTAGTCTCTTATATAGCATGCCATCTGATTGTAACCAGAGAGCTTCATCTGTGGCATTGCCTTTCTGTCAAAGGGCAGCCAGAGGCAAAATCATGAGGTGAAATCCATCTTCATAATCACCACTTTCCCCTTTCATTAGCCTTTAAACATGTTCTTCCATCAACAAGAATTTCTTGAGTATTTCCTATGCACACAGCATTTTGCTAGACATCACAGCAAAAGATGCTGAAGTCAAGAAGATAGACCTAACCAAGCAAATACATTTAAGGAGCGACACATGGCAAGGGACTAACTACAGATGCTGCAGGAGGTCAGAGGGAAGAGAAGAGGGATGGTGGAGGAGCATCCTGGGAAGGCTTCCTGGAGGAAATGGAGCTGGAGCTGGGTCCTCAAAGATGGGGAGAACTTAACAAAATAAGAGGCAAGAGGAGGTTTTTCCAAGGAGGGAGGCCAATGTGAGGGAAAGACCGGGAAGCTGCAATGGCGTGGGGTTGCCTGGAGCTTAACAAGGCGGCTGCCCCTTGCAGAGTCCCTCTTTGCTGGATCAAAGTCAAGGCCTGCGGAGGAGGAAGGCAGGCTATGTGAGTGGCAAGCACCTTGGCTGAGTCAGGGGGGTGTCTCAGCTCTTCTCCCTCTGGTTTGTACTGTACCTTTGCACTGTCTGTGTAGAGATGTAGGTGAAGAGAGCTGCGGCGGTCCTGAAGTTCTCGACTACAATACATCTTGTCAGAACCAGCTGCCTCCCCAAATGCCTTGGTAAGCTTGCTGGGCACCAAAGGAGATCGGACTGGCTAGAGCTTGGGTTTGAAGAGGCGGCAGGAGCCGGATTACAAAGATTTCAATACCATATCGATAGAGTTTCAATGCCGACAACAGGTTTTCAGGATGTTTTATGCCTTGCTCTCCTGTCACTTGTCTCCTCTTGTTCTCAGAAGAACCCTATAAAGTAGTCAAGGAAGATATTTTGATTCCTGTTTTTATAGATGGGGAAGCTGACCTCTTAGCTTCTGGAGCTGTTGCCCCTAATGGGCTTACAGGGGAGTAGAGAGGCCAGCATGTAAACAAATAATTTTACTAAATACCGTAATTCTCAAGGCCCATCCAAGAGGTATAATCCTTGAGCTTTGGCATGTAGGGGCCTGGGGCGGGTTCGGAGGAGCAACATTTGCCTAGAACTGCAGTGCATAGTGCGAGGACGGCCAAGTTGAGAGGCAGCTTCCTGGGCAGATGCCAACTCAAGGCCAGTTATCCAAATGAGGCACCGATTCAGGCAGGCTAGACAGGGACGGAGAATCCGGATGTGAGCCAGTAGGATCAAAACCAGGAAAACCAGACAAGAAAAGGAAGGTTTAAACAGGAGAATGGTGGCGGGGCTGGGGTGGGACTGGGGCACAGAACATGAGGACATTCTCTGAGTCGCTGAGGGCAGTTGCAAGAGCCATTTAAATGATCCTTGTGGTCTTGGCTCTTTGTAGTGGGGTGTCAACAAAAATTAAAGATTCCGTGGTAAGAGAAGATGGTGTATACACAATGGAATATTACTCACCCATAAAAAGAATGAATTTTGCCATTTGCAGCATGGGTGGACCTGGAGGGTATTATGCTTAGTGAACGAAGACAGACCAATACTGTATGATATCACTTATATGTAGACTCTAAAAATGAAACAAATGAATGGATATAACAAAACAGGAACAGACTCACAGATATAGAAAACAAACTAGTAGTTACTAGTGGGGAGTGAGGCGGGGAGGGAGCAGATAGGGGTAGAGGAGTAGGAGGTACACACTACTATGTATAAAATAAATAAGCTGCATGGATGTATTATATAGCAAGGAAATGTAGCCCATATTTTATAATAAAAATAAACAGTATAATCTATAAAAATTTTGAACTACTACATTATACACCTGAATCTAATATAATATTGTAAATCAACTATACTTAAATAAAAAGTTAAACATTCTGATGGAGTCTTAACACCAGCATCCCCTCAGACCCCACTTCCTGCCCTGCTGGCATTTCCCTACTTTTCCTGACAAAGGCATTGGTGTGCTCTAGAGAATACATACCTTTTCCAAGACTTTGAGTTGAACAATCTAGCCTTACAGATACTTCCAGGAGGGCCTGAGGCGGTTGGTTGTAGGGCGGCTCCATGTTGTGTGCTAAACTGACCTGAATTCCAGAAACCCAGGCTTTTCCAAAGTCACCTCTCAATAAAGCTTGCAGGTTTGCATAGCTACCATGGCTGGCCTTCCATAGCCACTGTCCTCTGTAACTATGGAAATTTCTAGGCCAAATGGCTGAATTAATGCTACAATAAAGCAACTTTATTAGTGAGTTTAGGCTCGTGGGTATGCCACAGCATTTGCAGGGTCCCGTCTCATGCTGCAGCCCGGTCCTCACTCTTATAACGGGGTGTTTCTCATCACCTTACAGCTCCTAGGTGGAGGATCCTGCTTTTGGACTAAAGTAATGATAGTCTCAGGGGCCCGGGGTGACTCCATGGACCGGGCTCTGATTCACAGACCTGAGGGATCCCAGCTAGAAGAACCAGTAATCCATGAGCTCATCCCCATTGTGACGGGTGCATACCTAGCATCCTATTAAGCTGCGCTGCCCCGTACACTGTCATTGCTTCCTTTTGGTCTTTGGCCTCACCTGGCCACAGTCCCCTGATATGACCTTCTTATGAGAAACTTAAATCCTCTGTTTCATGTCACGTTTCTGCCAACTGCATTGCTGGTGCCTCTCCCTCTCACCTCGTGTTACAGCCTCAAGCCAAAGGTCCTGGGCAAACCCCCAATTTATGGTGAAGTGTTTTCAGTTATGAAAGGGGCAGCAGCACTTCCCCATCTCCCCTGTGATTGTGCAATAGATTTGGGACCAAGATGGCCTTGGACCTACCAAGCAAGTTCGTTCCCACTCCAATATGTGCCAAGGATTCCTCAATTACCCGGGGGGTGGGGGGCAGCTTGCTGCTTCCACTGAGCTTCACCCTCTTGGACCAGTTGTGGGAGACTCAGGTCCTTACACTGTTAGACCATGGAGACCCTTCAAACTCATCCTTAGCAACCGGCACTTAAAAGGGCATGCTTCAGGGTCTTAGAGTTATTAGCTCTGATGACCTTCTTGATCCTCAAACATCCTAAGCTCCTTCTCGCCCATGGGGCCTTCCCTTGATCTGAACTGCTTTTTCCCTTCATCTTCATGGGGCTGGCTTCTTATTAGCATTCAGGTCTCTGCTCAGAAGAGCCCCCCTTGACTGCCTTCACCAATACAGCGCCTCTCACACACACCATCATCACTGTCTTTGCACTTAGTCCACTAACGTCTGAACACGTAAAGCTCCCCAACCTTATATACTTATTGTTTGTTCTTCCTTCATGGCCTGCCTATCTAACCGAATGTGAGTTCTGTGAGGCCAGGAACTTCATCTGTCGTGTTCCCCGGCACCCACAACAGTGCCTGGCCAATAGTAGGCGTTTGGTAAGTATTTTCTAAATTTATAATTATTATTACTGTTTTTATTATTTTCATTATTGTTATCCACTGGGCGGAAAGCAAGCTGCGAAGGTAGTGGAAGTCACGGTCAGATTTTCCCTGTCACACTGATTACCATCTTATTCCTGAGGACCATGAGAAAGAAAAAAAATAAACACAAAAATTTGAGCCCTATGGGTAGCTTCAGGATGTCACGTGCAGGCAAAAATAGAAGTCTTAGTGTTTGGGGCACCCACCATCCTCCATGGGACTCATCGTGACTTACTGTCTCCTCGACCCTGTGCAGCAGCCAATTGTATCCGCCCTTCCCATCCTCTGGAATTCACATGGCCTGTTGAACAAAATCACTCATGACGTAGCCTTAAGTGAGACCTGGTTCCTCAGTAAGGAGACCATAACACCAGCTGCTTCTTGAGCTGGCTGCAGGTCCTGTCCCCCACTTCTTGGTACATCAAATCCAGTTACTCCTTCACTCTCCAAAGCCACCTTCGACTTAGTGCTCCTTTATCCTCTTAGAAACAACAACCAAGAAAAACAAGCGAATAACATTCCCCCCCAGTGCCTGCTTCTTTTGAGACTTGCAGCAGTTTAAGTGCTCTAGAACCTTTCCTGCTTGTTGCTGTCATCTGTTGGTGTCCTAGATACTTCTCTGTTCTCACCAATGACTTTGGCAGTAGGCCCATTCTTTCCCTCTATCCCCAATTTTTTTTTTCTTTTTCTTTTTAGGGCCACACCTGTGGCATATGGAAGTTCCCAGGTTAGGGGTCAAATTTGAGCTGCAGCTTAGGTAGCCTACACCGCAGCCACAGCAACTCTGGATCTGAGCCGCAGCTGTGACCTGCTTGTGGCAATGCTGGGTCCTTAACCCACTGAGCAGGCCAGGGATCAAACCCGAATCCTCATAGACATTGTGTCAGGTTCTTAACTTGCTGAGCCACGACGGGAACTCCTATCCCAAATTTTAACATAGCCACATGACCAACCCATTCAATGCCTTGATCTTGAAGCTCCTTGAGCTCCACCTCAGCCACCCACGTCTCCCATCTCACATTGGAGCCTCGGGACCCCAAATCTGCTCTACCTCTAAGACTGTAACTTCAGGTATTCCTCCATGGCCACAATTTTATAGCTTTTCAGTTTACTCAGTCAGTTTTCCCCCCATTATCTCATCTTATCCCTCTATGCTTCCCGTTTTTAGTTTCCTCTCCATCCATCTTATATAACATGGTCCATCACTGTTATTCTTTTGTCAGTACTTTTCATGACCCTATTGCCAGTATACTTGCTAACTTACTTGTGTAGTAGTGGGCCTAGGGTGAGATAATTGAGCCTCCCTCCCCTCTTATCTAGGAAATTCCAAAACCTGGATGGATTCAATTAAATTACCTACTTTTGGAGTTCCCACTGTGGTGCAGTGGGTTAATGATCTGGCTTGTCTCTGGTGGCACTGGTTCAATCCCCAGCCCCATGCAGTGGGTTAAGGATCTGGCATTGTCACAGCTGTGGTGTAGGTTGCAGCTGCGGCTCGGATTCGATCCCTGGCCTGAGAACTTTGATACACTGTGGATATGGCCGAAAAAGAAGAAAAATTATCTGCTTTCTCTATACCTTTCCTGAGCACTACCAGAAAAGGTCACTTGATGAGATAAATTCAACACATTGTAAACGTGTAATTATTTACCTCAAGTGGCCCTTAAAACCTAGCCTAGAAATTGGCTCATTGCCCACTCTGAACACTAACAGCTATTTCAAATCTTTTCCGCTTTCCTCAAACCTCTTGACTGCCCTGCTCACCTGTATCTCCACTCTCAGATGATGGCTTGTATCTCTCTCCTCGGGGAAATAGACGTCATCAGACACATCTCTCTGCAGATGTCCACCACCGCAGCGATAGTCTTGGCTGCGTCCTTTCCCCGGGTCAGGGTGAGGTGCCGTCTTCCGTGACGAGCTCCCTCCCTGTCCTGCCTTTTCTGGCGTCTTGCCTGGTTGATTGTCCTCTCTTTCTTCTTCTAAAAATCTCTTCCTCCCTATCAACTTCTTCCCATCAGCATTTAAACACGCATCTGTCTTTAAAAAATAATCCCTCTTTGGTCACAAGTCCCTTTGCCAGGCTACTGCGCCGTCTCCCTTTTGACTTTCACTGCCAAACTTCTTCGAAAACATTTCCCACGCTTTGTCGTGAATGCCCACTCTTCCATCAGCCACGGTCTTGTCCCTGCCCACGCCACCAACCACCAGCAAGAAAACTGCTCTCACCAGTGATCTCTTTGTTGCTAAAGCGAATGGATACTTCCAAGCCTTCAATTACCTGCCTTTTCAGCAGCATTCAGTATTCCGGATCGTGTCCTCCTTCTCAAAAACCTCTTCCTTGTCGTCCACAACAGCATACACTCTTTCTGGATGATCATTTGTGGTCACAAAGATCAATTAATGGTCAATTGTCCATTAACAGGTCATTTCCAATCTTTTCTGATATATATAGTATATACTTTGATATATATTATTTGATATATATTATTATATATTTGATATACATCATATATGATATATGATATGTATTATTCAGCCATTAAAATAGAAGGACATCCTGCCGTTTGTGACAAGTTAGATGAACCTTGAGGGCATTATGCTAATTGAAATAAGCCAGATGGAGAAAGACAGGAAAAAACAAGGTCACTCTGTGAGGTGATGGCTGTGTTAACTGACCTCCCTGTGGTAGTGACTGCACGTATGAATGCGGACCAAATTATCTCACTGTACACCTTACACGTACACAAAATTATATGTCAATTTTATCTCGATAAAGCCGGAAAAAAGATTTTAAAGTTCTTTTTTTAAATGTTGTCATTGCTCAGTCCTTTGATGCTCTTCCTTCCTTCCTTCCTTCCTCTTTCTTTCCTTCTTTCTTTCTTTCCTTCTTTCTTTCTTTCCTTCTTTCTTTCTTTCTTTCTTTCTTTCTTTCTTTCTTTCTTTCTTTCTTTCTTTCTTTCTTTCTTTCTTTCTTTCTTCCTTTCTTCCTTTCTTCCTTTCTTCCTTTCTTTCATGGCCACACTGGCAGCATATGGGCCAGGGATTGAATCCAAGCCACGGCTGCAGCATCGCAGGATCCTTTAACCCACTGCACAGGACTGGGGACTGAACCTGAAACTCTGCAGCCACCCAAACCGCTGCAGTCGGATTCTTAACTTACTGCATCACAGTGGGAAGTTCTAAAGTTATTTTTATTCACATTAAAGTCTTGGAAATCAGTGGTTCTTAATTTCACCTGCACCCTGGAATACCTGAGGTGCTTTTAAAAATTCCAGTGCCCAGACCACTGTAATCCAAATCTCCAGGAGTGGGACCCAGGCATTTGTATTTTTTAAGCTGCTCAGGTGGTTCAATGTGCAGCCAAGGTTGAGAACCACTAGTTTTGATCTAAAACATTTCTCAAATCTGTGTGTTTCTCTGTATCTCTATTACCACCACTGTCTCTCAACTCTGCAGCTGCCATGGCTTCCCAGCTGGTCTTCTTACATACATTCTGGCCTCTCCAGTCCATGGTATACCGAATAGCATCCAACCTCATAATGCAGGGTGATCCTTTAGAGGGGCTGGGTGTGAATAAGTACATAGATACTGGTTGGGCTATAAGCTCTGTTTTGTGACTCTGTGCAGGTTACCTAACCCCCTGTGGGCTTCATTTTCCTCATCTGTAAGGGAAGTCGTAGTACTCCCTTCGTGGGGTTATTGTAAGGATGAAACGACTTAAGCATATAAAGTCCTTGAAACATTGCCTGGTGCAGTGTAAAGGTACAATGAAAGTCAATTATTACTAAGATGTATATCTGATCATGCTGGTCTACTTTTTAACACCTTTAGGAAAACCTCCACTGTCCTTAACTGTCCTTCCAAAGCCCCCACTTGCCTCTCACCCACATCTCCAGCCTCACCTCCGATCTGGGACCCACTTTGCCTTGTGATGACTTACTCAATGTTGGTCTTCCCCGCTAGACTTCAAGCTCCATTCCAGGAAGGGCCCAGAGAGTGTAATCCACTGTAACTGTACAGGTCCTGGCACATGGGACTCACTCCATAAAATCTGTGGGATTAATGATGGAATTGATTCATCAGTAAGAAAAAGTGAGGGCAAGGCTTGGAAGGCCAGGGGATTGGGTGAAAGTAGTTTCTTTACACAGTAGATCATGGGACTCACCTGCAGAGCTTGTCGAAAATAAAATTTCTGGAGTTCCCTGATGGCACAGCAGGTTAAGGATCCAGCACTGTCATTGCTGTGGCTTGGGCCACTGCTGTGGCGCAGGTTTGATCCCTGGGTCGGGAACTTCCGTAAGTCGTGGGTGGGGCCAAAAAACAAAACCCAAAAAACTTCCCAGCTGCACCTACCTATTCCCACAAGTCTGGAGAGTATGCTGGGAGTGTTTGGGAAGTGCTATGATAAACATTTCCTTTTCATGTACTATATTTCTCCACATGACAAATTTATATTCCATAGGGGACACCAATGAAAGGAGATCCTACTTAACTTTCAGTTATGTGAGTTTTGCTCCTATGGCTAAAGTTAGAGAATCTAGTCCAAGCAGAGGATGCTTTTACTGGATGAGGGACCCTGTACCTTCAGGAAGACATTCCAAGATTTATCATCATGAGTTAACATGAAATAATACTGACTTTTCCATGCAGTTTTCAAAACCGTTGAAACCATTTCCCTTTAGGTGACTATAACCCTGCCAACTACCTTTGCCTATTGTTTCATGGTTTGTAGAGTTTAGACCTTCCTGGTCTCACAAAAGCGCCTAAAAGTGAGTACTTAAAGGCTCATCACCCTCCTTGGCAGGTGAAGAAACTGAGGCTTTGAGACTTCTAAGAAATATACTTGACTCATGACTGCCTAGCCTCCCAAAACCTGAGACTGAGGTTGAATCATCCGCTCTCCCCAGCATCCATCACGAGATTGTTTGGGGATGTTGTCATGGTTATTATTAGCTCCAAGCAGTGCTGCATATGTGTATTACTTCACTGAAGTGATCCTGAAAATTTTGGCCCCATGGGGTCAAATAGGGGTGAGAATCCTCACTTAGCCTCTCCTCTTAGTCACTGGAAGGATTCAGTGCGCGTCACCGCTGAGCATGCATTGACAACAAGGCAGCATTGTCCTCAGACAGGGGAGAACATTGGTTTTTGGATAATGAAAAAAATGTCCACGTTCTGTAGAAAGCACAAATATATGTAAAGTGTATGTATGGGGGAAAGATGTCTGAGAAGACGCCTGGGGGTGAGAGGGCAATGATGAAACTAAAGGTTGGACCCTGGCAGAGGGGCTGGAGGAGTTCTGGGTGTCAGAAAGGCTTCAGAAAGACTCAGTTTAATTCGGCACTTTCTGTACTTTAGTTTGCCCCGGCATCCCTTTGAAGCCTGGTTCCTATGAAGAACACCAGTGGAGAAATGGCACCATGAACTGCCAAAAAGAGCTGGCTCTAAATTGCATAGGTGCTGTCCTGCGGCTAGAGGGTCCACATTGGGGACACCATCCCCAGCCCGGTTAGAAGGCTGAATCCTGGCTCTGGCATACACCAGGTGGGGTACCTTGGACTTGGGCCAGACGTCGAGCCCCCCTGCATCTCACTGCGGCTCCTGATACTACCTACCTCCTAGGGCTCTTGTCAGAATCCAGGGCGTTGATGTCTGTCAAGACGCTGGAGTGGTATCTGCCTCTTGGTAAATACCACCGAAGCGAGCAATGCCTGGTGCATAGCAACTGCTACCCAAGTGTTTGTTCAATTAAACAAACAGCTCTAGGTAAGCCATTCCCCCCTTGAGCAAACATTTCATGCCTCCTCCGTTCAAGGCACCGTGACATGTGCAAGGGCCTAAAGACATGCCAGAAGTAAGCCCTGCCCTCAGGGCTTCTACTGTCTTTCATGCGGAGCAGTGTGGATATGAAAGTAATTAGAACATAAAGTGCTGTGTGCATAGTTAGTGTCACGAGTGGTACCCCATGTTCTACAAACAAAGAAGGGGAAGACGCATTCATCAGGGATTGTGGAGAAACCCTCAGCTAAAGAGGAGGGGTTTCACATGGGTCTTGCGGACAGCATAGACACTGCAGTAGGTAGAAGTTACTGGAAATGGGGTGGCACATTATTATCAGAATGAAGAGCATGTAAAAAGGCTGGGAGGAGGGAGAACCCAATGCATGCTTAGGAAAAGGTGATTATTCAGTTTCACTAAAGCAGAAGGTTTGAGTATAGAAGTAGGAGAAGGGGTGCAGACTGGAGCTGATAATGTTTTCTGTAGTAATTCCTTTAATATTAACTTTTCCCAGATAGAATGCAAGCACTAGGACATCAAGGTCTGTGTCTGTCTTGTTCTGTGTTATAGTCCCAGGGCCTGGCATAGTACTTAGCAAAGAGTAGGGTCCGAAGAGGAAAATGATGAATGAATGATGAATGAATGAAACAAATAAGTTTCAAGAAAAGTTCTTAAAAGATCTGGGCCAAGTTGTCAGAAGAGGGAAGCATTTGAAGGAGAGAAAGATGTACGATTAGATGTCATAGAAGTAGGCTAGGTCTTTGGAAAGTATTCAAAACATATGCATCAAAAACAGAAATTCAGAGTTCCCATTGTGGCTCAGTGGTAACAAACTGGACTAGGATCCATGAGGACACAAGTTCGATCCCTGGCCTCGCTCAGTGGGTTAAGGATCCAGCGTTGCCGTGAGCTGCAGTGTAGGTTGCAGACACGGCGCGGATCCCATGTTGCTGGGCTGTGGCATAGGCCAGAAGCTGCTGCTCCGATTCGACGCCTAGCCTGGGAACTTTCTTATGCCACAGGTGCAGCCCTCAAAAGGCCAAAAAAAAAAAAAAAAAAAAAACTAGAGAAATGGGGAGATCTTTTGTCCAGGAGCCTGACTAAAATGAGCTTCTTAATCCAAACCCACAGGCAGAAGTAAAGGAAAGTGGGAGGAGACAAACGTGGGCAGGCAGCTATTTCTGTCCTGGTGAGGTGATAAGGGGCATTTTTGAGGCACACAGAAGAAGGACTAACTTGGGGGCACCATAGGCCTTGGAGCCATTGGTGGACATGGGCTCCTCCACCTGCATGGAGAAGGAATTTGAACCTAAGAATCTGGACAATCTCAATAAAGCTTGGGACCAGATTAGAGGGTTTCTTAGAGATTGATGTCCATGGGCTTACCAGTGGCCCATAAAGTCCACTGCCACCAAAGCCACAGACTCATGCTGGCCTGAGGGCATGGGGCCACGTGCTGGGTGTTCAGCAGTGTTTGGGTCGTGGGAATGAGGGACTAGGAGGAAAGCGCTGTGAAGACCAGGGGACTGGGAGTGCTTCTGCCTTTGCATCAGGTGTTGTCCTTATTGTTTTTTGACCTGGTAACAAGAAAGCTTATTTTTTTAAAAACTAAAATTTAGTTGATTTATAAAGTTGCGTTAGTTTCCAGTGATTCAATTTATACATATATATACATATATATAAATCAATTTATATGTGTATCAATTCAATTTATATATATTTAAAATTCAATCGTGTGTGTGTGTGTTTGTGTGTATATCTCACAAGAAAGTTTCTAATTGTACTCTCATGTCAGAGGTCAGATTTCTAAACCTACTGTACATCAGAAGTTGAATTTTTCTGTAGCCTCCTGAAACTTGAGATGATGACAAGATGAGACACTTCAGAAGCAGAAGCAGACCAGGATTTTGTGCCAGCTTTTCCATCTCCTAGCTATGGGACTTTGGGCAAATCCCCAAGTCTCTCTGTGTCTTAGCTTCCTCATCTGTAACATACAGATAGTAATGGCATCTATTTCATAGGATGGATAGAAGGATTAAATGAAGTAATGTTTGGCACATGATTGGCATATAATGATTAGGTACTGACCCCAACCCAAAAAACCTCTTAGGTACCTGACTTACAGGACAGAGAGGACAGAGTCACTGTGCCTTGTCTGAAGTCCTAGGGCCCAAAGCATCATCCATAAAAGGAGAAATTCATAAGTTGGATCTCATGAAAATTAGAACATTTGTCCTGCAAAAGCCCAAGCAAAGAGGATGAAAAGACAGTATATAGTCTGGGAGAAAATATTTGTAAACCACGTATCTGACAAAGGACCAGGAACTCACAAAGGTCAACAGTAAAAACAGTTAATTCAATCAGAAATTGGACGTAAGACATGAATAGTCATTTCATTGAGGAGGATGTACAGGTGGCAAGTAAGCACATAAAAAATGTACAACATGATTAGCTCAACATTATTATCAGGAAAATGCAAAACCAAAATGGGATATCACTACACACCTAGTAGAATGACTAAAAGAAAAAATAGTGAAAACACCAAATGCTGACAAGGATGTGGAAAAACTGGATCACTCATACATTGCTGGTGGGAATATGGTAGAGATGGGAAATGTTACAGGCATTCTGGAAAATAGTTTGGCATTTTCTTTAAAAAATAAACATAAAACTACCATTTGACCTAGCAATGTTACTCCTGACCTTTGGTTCCAGAAAATGAAGACTTTATGTTCAGGTAAAAACTTAGATGTGAATGTTGATAGCACCGATATTTGTTACAGCAAAAAACTTGGAAACAGCTCAGGTGTCCTTAAGTGGGTGAGTAGTTAAACAACTGTGGTACTTCCAGCATGGACTATGAGTCAGCAGTGAAAGTGAACCACCTCTCAGTACATGCAACAATCTGAACGACTTGCCAGGGAATGATGCCGAATGAAAAGAGCCAGTTTCGAAAGGTTGTGTACTCTATGGTTTAATTTATATGACATTCTTATAATGGCAGAGTTATAGAAGTGGCACACAGATTAGTGGTTATCAGGGATTAGGAGTGGGGTTGGGGTCAGGGGGTGTGTGTGCAATTATAAAAAGGACTACAGGAGGGAGCTTGCAGCGAAGGAACAGCTCAGTATCTTGACAGTGGTGGTAGATACATGAACTGGCGTATATGGTAAGATTACATACAACTAAATGTGCACACACGCACACACACACACACACAAATGATACAAGTAAAACTGGGGAAATGTGAATAAGATCAATAGATCACACTAATATTCACACGTTGGTTTACTGTAGTTTCCAAGATGTTACCCTTGGGGGAGCCTGGGTATAAGGTACATAAGATCTCTCTGACTAATCTCTTAAATCTGCATGTAAATCTAGAATTTCTCAATAAAGATTTCAACAAAATATAGACAGATAATTAATTGTAAACCCAAATCTGAAAATAAATTTTTAAAAGAAAAGGAACTGAGAGAGAACCTTGTAGTCAGAGGCAAGTGGTAGACCTCTCTGGCCGCCTTGTGTCTTTTGGCACTTTCTGCCTAAGGAATCCTTAGCTGAGGTCCTGTGTAGGCTGGTGGGCCAGAGTGCCTCATCAGTGATGTCTTCCCTGCATGCGGGAGGAGGAGTCCTCAGAACAGGGGCTACATGTTTGCCACTCATGCTCTGATGGTATGACATTGTGACATCCGGGGCCAGGGAAGGGATTTTGAAGCAGAGAGGCCTGGTTAGTGCTCCCCAAATCCTGCCACTGTAGGCCACTCCCTATAAGTCCCTTCAGGGACCAGTTAGTGAGCAGGCTTTTATACCAGTTGGCCCCTTAAGGAATGAGCAGCCTGGCTCTTCTAACAGTAGCTGATATTCACTGAACATGTCCCAGTGGCCAGGTCTTGTGCTAAGTGCTTTATGTGAATTAATTTACTTACTCCTCAGAGCAACCCCATCGCTTACTTTCAAAAACCAGGCTTTCTGGTGCTCAGATGCCTGGCCCACTAGGTGTTCTGCTTGCCCACTAGGTCCCTGGCTGATACCTAGTTTTTCCAAGAGCAGCTGAGAGGTCCTTGGGGTTGGGCTCTGAGCATGCCTCCCCCACAAGCTTCTCCCACCTGTGCCCCAGGATTGCCAGCCAATTAGGAAGCGGCCAAGTGTTACTCTGCACAGATTCTGGGCTCCTTTCATCGATAGCATCCTGTGGTCACACACCAGCACTGCAGGGCAGGAGTCTTGGGTAACAATAACTGACATCACCGGAGCATGTATTCGGTGTCCAGCGCTGTGCTCAGCTCTGTTAAAGTGTCACCCTCCTCCTCTCATTTCATTCTACCAGCCTCCTGTGAAGTGGGTGGGATTGCCATCCTTTTTTTCCTGATAAAGAGACCAAGGCAATTGCCCAAGTAGGCAGAGCTGGTCAGTGAAGAGCAAGTGTTTGAACCCAGTTCTGGCTGATGCAACAGCCTATGATCAATTTCAGGGGTCTGTCCAGAACCTAGGTAAGCGCTTGATAAATATGTGAAGAATGAATGAAAGGTCACTCAAAAAAGCCCACCCTCTGGCAGTGCTAGTACACCCCAAGGTGAGTGTCCTGAAATGAGGTAGTGATCCAGTCAAGGAGGGAAATGGGTGTGCCCCTAGCTTATGATGACAAGGCCCATCTCCTCAAACAAGGCATCAAGGAAAGAGTTGTTGATGACTGTTGAGCATCTCCTGTGTACCCAGTACTGGCCTAGGCATGCTTAGGGCCACACATCAAGGATGAATGAGACAAGGTCCCCTGTTTTAGGAAGCAGTGTTGTTGGGGATGCTATATCCGTTGTGCACTTTGTGGTATGTCCTTGCTGTTTCCATCCTGCGAGTCCCCACTTGGCCCCACTTCTTGTGTCTGCGTGCCCGGTATGTGTTTCCAAGACCTACCGAATCAGTGTCTCTGGGCTGGGGCCCAGCAATCTGTGTTTTAAGGAGCCCTCCAAGTAATTCTGATGCACACTCAAGTTTGAGAATCACTGATTTATATGAGGTGCCTGAGGTGTAGCTGGCACTTCATCAGTGGTCAAGATGGTTATTTGGAATGGTTCTGATACTTTGTAAAACTGACTAGTCAAGAAGGTGTGGCTCCTGGGAGTTCCCATTGTGGCACAGCGGAAATGAATCTGACTAGCATCCATGAGGACGCGGGTTCGATCCCTGGCCCCACTCAGTGGGTTAAGGATCCAGCGTTACCGTGAGCTGTGGCATAGGCCGGCAGCTGTAACTCTGATTCGACCGCTAGCCTGGGAACTTCCATATGCCGTTCCATCAAAGGAACATGTTAAACCCTCACAAGGGGACACCAGGATTGGAGAGGTCACTGTATGAAGAAGCTTGCTGGGCCCTCTCTAAGCCTCCAGTGACACCTTCCTCCTCCAAATTGCAGTTACACTCTTAGGGCTGCATTGTTTAGTGTTTTTTTTTTTTAAATAGAAATATAGTTGATTTACAATGA
This sequence comes from Sus scrofa, assembly GCF_054392235.1. Classification (NCBI taxonomy): domain Eukaryota; kingdom Metazoa; phylum Chordata; class Mammalia; order Artiodactyla; family Suidae; genus Sus; species Sus scrofa. The sequence continues at coordinate 124,879,479 of NC_139401.1, forward strand.
TTCAGGTGTACAGCAAAGCGATTCAGTTATATATATATATGCCACATATACAGATAGGATTCTTTTCCATTGTAGATTATTACAAGATATTGAATATAGTTGTTGCCTCTGCTATACAGTTGGTCCTTGTTGTTTATCTATTTTATACATAGTAGTATGTATCTGTTAAGCCCAAAATACTAATTTATTTCTCCCCCTCGTTCCCCTTTGGTAACCATAAGTTTGTTTTCTATGTCTGTGTGTTTCTGTTTTGTAAATAAATTCATTTCTGTTATTTTTTTAGATTCCACATATAAGCAATACATATATATATAGTATTTGTCTTTCTTTGTCTGACTTACTTCACTAAGTATGATAATCTCTAGGTCCATCCATGTTGCTGCAAATGGCAATATTTCATTCTTTTTATGGTTGAGTAGTATTCCATTGAATCTTTCTCTCTCTCCATACACACATACACACATATATATGTATATACATACGTATATATATATAATAAACCACATCTTCTTAAGCAGATAGTCTGTTGACAGGCCCTTGGGTTGCTTTTATGTCTTGGCTATTGTACATAGTGCTGCTATGAAGACTAGGGTGCAAGTATCTTTTTGAATTCAAGTTTTCATCTTTTCCAGATATATGCCTAGGAATGAATTGCTGGATCATATGGTTAACTCTAATTTAATTTTTTTAAGGAAACTTATACTGTTCTCCATAGTGGCTGCACCAATTTACATTCCTACCAACAGTGTAGGAGGGTTCCCTTTTCTCCATGCCCTCTCCAACATATAGTATTTGTAGTTTTTTTGGTCACAGCTGCAGCAGGCAGAACTTCCTGGGCTAGGGATCCAACCTACACCACAGCTGTAACCAAAGCCACAGCAGTGACAACACCAGATCCTTAACCCCCTGAGCCACAAGAGAACTCCTATTTGTAGACTTTTTGATGATGGCCATTCTGACTGATGTAAGGTGGCACCTCATTGTATTTTGATTTGCATTTGTCTAATGATTAGTGATGTTGAGCATCCTTTCATGTGCTCGTTGGCCATCTGTACGTCTTCTTTGAAGAAACTGAAGAAACGTCTATTTAGATCTTTTGCCTGTTTTTTGGTTTGTTTGTTTTTTGATAATGAGCTCTGTAAGCTATTTGTATATTTTAGAAATTAAGCCCTTGTCAGTCACACCATTTGCAAATATTTGTCCCATTCTGTAGGTTGTCTTTTAGTTTCATTTATGGTTTTCTTTGCTGTGCAAAAGCTTTTCAGTTTAATTAGGTCCCATTTGTTTCTTTTTGCTTTTATTTCCTTTACTCTCAGAGATGGATCCCCAAAAACATTGTTGCAACTTATGTCAAAGAGTATTCTGCCAGAGTTCCCGTCGTGGCGCAGTGGTTAACGAATCTGACTAGGAACCATGAGGTTGCGGGTTCGATCCCTGCCCTTGCTCAGTGGGTTAACGATCCGGCATTGCCATGAGCTGTGGTGTAGGTTACAGATGCAGCTGGGCTCCTGCATTGCTGTGGCTCTGGCGTAGGCTGGCAGCTACAGCTCCGATTCGACCCCTAGCCTGGGAACCTCCATATGCCACAAGAGCAGCCCAAGAAATGGCAAAAAGACAAAAAAAAAAAAAAAAAAAAAAAAAAAAAAGAGAGAGAGAGAGTGTTCTGCCTATGTTTCCCTCTAGGAATTTTATAGTGTCCGGTTTTACATTTAGATCTTTAGTCCATTTTGAGTTTATTCTTGTGTATGGTGCTAGAGAATGTTCCAATTTCATTCTTTTACAATTAGCTGTCCAGTTTTCCCAGCACCACTTATTGAAGAGACTGTCTTTTCTTCATTGTATATTCTTGCCTCCTTTGAGGTAGATTAGTTAACCATAAGTATGTGGGTTTATTTCTGGGCTTTCTATCCTGTTCCATTGACATATATGTCTGTTTTTGTTTGTTTGTTTGTTTGTTTGTTTTGTCTTTTTGCGATTTCTTGGGCCACTCCTGCAGTATATGGAGGTTCCCAGGCTAGGGGTCGAATTGGAGCTGTAGCCACTGGCCTGTGCCAGAGCCACAGCAACGCAGGATCTGAGTCACATCTGCAGCCTACACCATGGCTCATGGCAACACTGAATCCTTAACCCACTGAGCAAGGCCAGGGATCGAACCTGCAATCTCATGGTTCCTAGTTGGATTTGTTAACCACTGAGCCACGACGGGAACTCCCCATATATGTCTGTTTTTGTGCCAGTACTATACTGTTTTGATGACTGTCGTTTTGTAGTATAGTCTGAAGTCAGAGAGCATGATTCTTCCAGCTTCATTCTTCTTTCTCAAGATTGTTTTGGCTTTTGGGGATCTTTTGTATTTCCATACAAATTTAAAGTATTTTTTGTTCTAGTTCTGTGAAAAATGCCCTTGGTAATTTGTTAGGGATTGCATTGAATCTGTAGATTGCCTTGGGTAGTATAGTCATTTAAGCAATATTGATTCTTCCTATCCAACAACACTGTATATCTTTCCATCTGTTTGTGTTGCCTTCAATTTCTTTCATTAACATTTTATAGTTTTCAGAATATAGGTCTTTGTGTCTCCTTAGGTAGGTTTATTCTGGGGCATTTTATATTTTTTGATGTGATGGTAAATGGGATTGTTTCCTTAATTTCTCTTTCTGATAGTTTGTTGTTAGTGTATAGAAATGCAACAGATTTCTGTATATTGATTTTGTAGCCAGCAACTTTACCAAATTCATTGATGAGCTCTAGTAGTTTTCCAGTAGTATCTTTAGGATTTTCTATGTAGTGACATGTAATCTACAAACAGTATTACTTCTTCCTTTCCAATTTGGATTCCTTTTATTTCTTCTTCTCTGATTGCTGTGGCTAGGACTTCCAAAATTACGTTGACTAAAATAGCAAGAGTGGACATCCTTGTCTTGTTCCTGATCTTAAAAGAAATGCTTTCAGCTTTTCAGCATTGATTATATATAATGTCTTGCTATACTGTTTTCCAAAGAATTCAAAGGACCACTTTGAATTCCTACCAGTAATTTCTATGAGAGATGCTATGCTCTACATTTTTATCATTATGTGGTATTATCAGTCTTTTTAACATTAGCTATTTGAGTAGGTATATAGTGATATATCTTTATGAATAATGATCTTGAATATTTTTTCATGTGGTTATTGGCCATTCCTATACTGTCTTTAGTCAAGTGTCCATTCAGACATTTTGCCAGTTTTTAATTGATTGGAGATATTTATATATTCTGGACACATGTCTGATGCGTTGCAAATGATTTTTCTCCCTGTCTGTGGCTTGCTTGTTTATATCCTTAAAGGTAACTTTTTAATATCTGGTTTTAAATTTTGATGAAATTGAAATTATCAGTTTTTTTCCTTTTATGTTTATGCTTTTTGTGTGCTAAGAAATCTTTGCCTACTGCAAAGTCCTCAAATTTTCTCTTATGAATATTGAGTTGTTCAGCACAATTTGTTTAAAAAACTGTCTTTTTTTCCTTTCTTTTTGTTTGTTTTTTTTTTTCTTCTGTTTCCTCTCTATACTTGTACCTTAGTAAGGTTCTTTCATTTCCATTTGGTAACAAACCTTTGGACTTCAATTGTAAGTGGAAAAACTACTGTTGTAGAGAAATGGTGCTTATTTGTAAGGAGTATCAGCAATTATATTTGACCATGGCATTTGGTAAAGTTTTGTGGGTGTAGAACTCGTGCTACCACATTCTCTGTGGTTTGTTAGTTCTTCGGAAAGATGGAAAAATCTGAGGTTAAAGTAATAGAATTTGGAAGATGTTGAAGAATCTATATCAGTTCCAAGGAATGAGGTCCCAGACTCCAAGCATACACTTGAATGAGGCCCCTGTAGCTGGTTGGAGCAGAACAGGAGAAAAGCTTTAAACATAATTTGGGATTTAAGTTTCTTTGAGGGAACAGATGAAAGATATTTTATCAGTGCTTTAATTTTTATCAGGGAAGACAGCTGGTTTACAGTGTTCTGTCGATTTTCTACTGTACAGCATGGTGACCCAGTTACACACACATGTATACATTCTTTTTTTCACATTATCATGCTCCGTCATAAGTGACCAGACATAGTTCCCAGTGCTACACAGCAGAATCTCATTGCTAATCCATTCCGAAGGCAATAGTTTGTATCTATTAACCCCAAGCTCCTCAAGCACCCCAACTCCCTCCCCCTTGGAAACCACAAGTCTATTCTCCAAGTGCATGATTTTCTTTTCTGTGGAAAGGTTCATTTGTGCCCTATATTAGATTCCAGATAGAAGTGATAACATACGGTACTTGTCTTTCTCTTTCTGACTTACTTCACTCTGTATGAAAGTCTTTAGTTCCATCCATGGTGCTGCAAATGGCATTATTTCCTTCTTTTTTATGGCTGAGGAGTATTCCGTTGTGTATATATACCACATCTTCCGAATCCAATCATCTGTCGATGGACATTTGGGTTGTTCCCATGTCTTGGCTATTGTGAATAGTGCTGCAATGAACATGTGGGTGCATGTGTCTTTTTCAAGGAAAGTTTTGTCCGGATAGATGCCCAAGAGTGGGATTTCTGGGTCATATGGTAGTTCTATGGATAGTTTTCTAAGGTACCTCCATGCTGTTCTCCATAGTGGTTGTACCAGCTGACATTCCCACCAACAGTGCAGGAGGGTTCCCTTTTCTCCACAGCCCCTCTAGCACTTGTTACTTGTGGATTCATTAATGATGGCCATTCTGACTGGTGTGAGGTGGTATCTCATGGTAGTTTTGATTTGCATTTCTCTAATAATCAGTGATGTTGAGCATTTTTTCATGTGCTTGTTGGCCATCTGTATATCTTCCTTGGAGAAATGTCTCTTCAGGTCTTTTGCCCATTTTTCCATTGGGTTGTTGGCGTTTTTGCTGTTGAGTTGTATAAGTTGCTTGTATGTTCTAGAGATTAAGCCCTTGTCCATTGCATCGTTTGAAACTATTTTCTCCCATTCTGTAAATTGTCTTTTTGTTTTCTTTTCGGTTTCCTTTGCTGTGACACAAGCTTGTCAGTTTGATTAGGTCCCATTGATTTATTTTTGCTTTATTTCTGTTGCTTTGGGAGCATCTGATTTCTAATTTCTGAAGTCATCACTGACTTTAAATATGCTTTCTACACATACACACACACTATGAAGGTTAATTTTATGTGTCAACTTGACTGGACCACGTTTCCCAGATATTTATTCTAGATGTTTCCTTTCAGATTATGTGCGTGCACATGTGCATATGCATGCACACACACACACACACACACACACACACACACACAAATACATATGGCCAGTAGTATATGCTTCATGCTATCTTGTTCCTCACTTTTTTCCACACATTAATATTTTTTGGAAATTGTTTCAAACTTCACATAGATCTGCTTCATTCTTTTTCACAACAGCCTGATATCCCCTTGGATGGGAATACCATATTTATTTAGCCAGTTTCCCATTTATGGACATTTTTATTATTATATTTTTATATTCATTATTACAAATAATACCATAGCGACCACCTTTGTACAAAAAGCTTTACACCAGCTTTTATTTCAGTAGAATAAATTCAGAGGTACATATAAGCATTTAATATATACATATGTTTATATATATATATATTTCTATATTAGCACAACCTATGTGATGTCTGCATAATCCTCTATTATATGACCACCGATTGTAGTATAACTTATTGAAGCAGTACCCTCTGATTGGATAGTCACTTGTTTACAATATTTTGCAAAAAATGGATTAAAGATGAGGATGAGGGAGTTCACGTTGTGGCGCAGTGGTTAACGAATCGGACTAGGAACCATGAGGTTGCGGATTCGGTCCCTGCCCTTGCTCAGTGGGTTAAGGATCCAGCGTTGCTGTGAGCTGTGGTGTAGGTTGCAGACGCAGCTCGGATCCCGCGTTGCTGTGGCTCTGGCGTAGGCCGGCAGCTACAGCTCCGATTCGACCCCTAGCCTGGGAACCTCCATATGCCATGGGAGCGGCCCAAGAAATACCAAAAAAAAAAAAAAAAAAAGATGAGGATGAGTTTCTGGTTTTGAATGAGTGTGTCACACGTGGGTGCATGTGTGTGTATTAATCAGGGTTCTCCAGAGAAACAAACCAATAGAATGTGTATATATGAAGAGAGAGATTTATTTTAAGGAATTGGCTCATATAATTATGGAGGCTAGGTGGGCCAACAGCCTGGAGATCCAGGGAAAAGCCATTGCTGTAGTTCAAGTCTGAAGGCCAGACTGCTGGCAGAACTCCTTGCTCAGGAAAGGTTAGTCTTTGTGAATTTGGTACATAGTGCATGCTTTTTAACTGCTAAACTAAAAAATAAAATAGCAAAATCAAAAGTAAAATGAAATCTGTTTTACTACTCTAATTAAATCCTCAGTGTGTTTTTATCTATAGCTTGATTTAAAAAAACCAAAATGCAAAAGCATGGAGACATTTCACCTAGGAGGATATTATATACATGGTAAATAGGCATATAAAAATATGTTCAGGAGTTCCCATCGTGGTGCAACAGAAATGAATCTGACTAGGAACCATGAGGTTGTGGGTTTGATCCCTGGCCTTGTTCAGTGGGCTAAGGATCCAGCGTTGTTGTGAGCTGTGGTGTAGGTCTCAGACGTGGCTCGGATCTGGCATTGCTATGGCTCTGATGTAGGCCAGCAGCTGCAGCTCCGATTAGACCCTTAGTCTGGGAACCTCCATATGCTGCGGGTGCGGCCCCAAAAAGGACAAAAGACAAAAAAAAATTACTATTAGTAGTTATTAGGGACATCCCAATTAAAACCATCCTGAGTTATCACTATGCATCTATCTGAAGAGCTAAAATTAGTGAGGATAACAAATGATGAAGATGTAATAAACCTGGATCATTTATACATTGCAGGGTGGAAATGTAAAATGGAACAGCCCCTCTGGAAAGAGTTTGGCAGTTTCTTTTAGAAAACTAATATGCAAGCACTCTACAACCCAGCAATTTTACTGCTGGGCACCTATCCCAGAAAAATGAAGATTTAAGTTCACACAAAAACCTGTACACAAGTGTTCAGAGTGGCTTTATTAGTAATAGCTTTATTTATAAACTGGAAACAACCCAGTTATCCTTCAACATGTGACTGGTTAAACAAATGTGGTTAATCTGTAGAATGGAATAGTGCTTAGCAGTAAAAAGGAACTATTGTTACAATAGGTGAATTGTATCAATTGTTGCATCAATAGGGAACACCCTGGGTGAATCTTCAAAGAATTATGTTGAGTGGAAATAGCCAATCCCAAAAGGTTACACAGTGTCTAATTGTATTTATATTATTTATATACATTCTTGAAATAAAATGGAAAGAATTTTGCAGCTACCAGGCATTAGGGAGGGAGGGGTGGAAAGGGAGAGGGTATGGCTCTAAGAAGGAAACATGAAGGATACTTGCAGTGATATAACCGTGCTACATCTCCAGTCTATCAAAGCCAATATTCTGCCTGTGATGTGGTTTTATACCTTTGCAAAATGTTGCTGTTGGGGAAACTGGATCTCTCTGTGTGTGAATCTTTTTTTGTTTGTTTTTTGCTTTTTAGGGCCACACCCATGGCATATAGAGGTCCTCAGGCTAGGGATGGAATAGGAGCTGTAGCTGCCAGCCTATACCACAGCCACAGCAACGCAGGATCCGAGCTGCATCTACAAACTACACCACAGCTCATGGCAACAGTGGATCCTTAACCCACTGAGCCAGGGCAGGGATCGAACCTGCGTCCTCATGGATGCTAGTCAGATTCGTTATCCTGTGAGCCATGACGGGAACTCCCTGTGTGTGAATCTATAATCACCTCAAAATAAGAACTTTAAGGAATCAAACAAACAGCATTCCCCAAATTAAGTCCCATGTAAATGTGATTCACAGCTGGACCAGGTAGTGTAGTTGAACCTTATAGAGGAAAAAAAATGTAGTCATGTGGTGCTAAGCAAATATGCTGTTTCAAATGCCCAAATCAAATGGATTGGGAGTTCCTGTTGTGGCTCAGTGGGTTACGAACCCATCTAGTATCCATGAGGATTCCGGTTTGATCCCTGGCCTCGCTCAGTGGGTTAAGGATCCAGTTAAGTTGCCATGAGCTGTGGTGTAGGTCACAGATGGGTGCATTACTGTGGCTGTGGTGTAGGCCGGCAGCTGCAGCTCTGATTTCACCACTAGCCCGGGAACTTCCATATGCTGCAGGTGCAGCCCTAAAAGGAAAAAAAAAATCAAATAGATTACCTTGTCTTTCTTTCTTTCTTCCTTTCTTTTTTTTGGGGGGTGAACATTCCTGGGCCAGGGATCAAACCTATACTACAGCAGTAACCCAAGCCACAGCAGTGACAATGCTGAGTCCTTAATCACTAGGCCACCGGGGAACTCCTGGGTTATCTTTTTTCTTTTTTTTTTTTTTTTTTGTCTTTTCTACGGCCACACCCTCGGCATATGGAAGTTCCCGGGCTAGAGGTCTAATTGGAGCTGCAGCCACCGGCCTACGCCAGAAACAGAGCAACTCGGGATCTGAGCCACATTTGCCACCTACACCACAGGTCACAGCAATGCCGGATCCTTAACCCACTGAACAAGGCCATGGATCGAACCTGAAACCTCGTGGTTCCTAGTCAGATTCGTTAACCACTGAGCCACACCGGAACTCCCTGGATTATCTTTTCTTAAACTCCTTCAGTGGCTCACAATGGTGCTTCCCATTAGAACTAGAATCATCATACAGCTTTTTGTTTTGCTCAGAGTTCCTGATTGTATTTCATTTTAATTGTCAAGCATAAGCACATATAAATAGCTCCTGGTTTCTTAGTTATATGGGTTGATTACGTCTTTTTTTTTTTTTTTTTTTTTTTTTGGCCTGCATCTGTGGCATGTGGAAGTTCCCAGGCTAGGGGTCCAATCACAGCTGTAGCCACTGGCCTACACCACAGCCACAGCAACGCAGGATCCGAGCCATATCTGCAACCTACACCACAGCTCATGGCAACGCCAGATCCATAACCCACTGAGTGAGGCCAAGGGTCGAACCCTCGTCCTCATGGATGCTAGTTGGGTTCATTAACCACTGGACCAGGATGGGTACTCCTGGATTGATTATGGGATTTGTGCCCTTCTTAAGGATATTCTTTAGTGAGCCCCTTGGCTTCCTGTTCTAATTATGACCTATTGCTTTTTTGGTCAGCTTAGGAGTTCTCATCTTGGGATTTCTTTTTCTTTTTTTTTTTTTTTTTTTTTTGGGTTGCTCCCAGGGCAGGGATTGATCCCATGCCATTGCAGTGACCTGAGCTGCTGCAGTGACAGGGCCAGATCCTTAGCCCACTGCATCACAAGAGAACTCTGGGATTTCTTTTATAGCAGACCTTTGGAATCCTCTAAAATATAGGTTTCCAGGCACTGCCACAGACCTGTTCAACTTGGGTTTCTTTGGGGGAGGTATGGCTGGGGTATGTGTATTTTTTTAAAGACTTCCCCCAGGTGATTTTGCTCATCAGTTAGATTTGAGAAGCCATTTAATCCTTAAAGCCCAATAACTCTTATGATCATTAATAGTAATAAGTGCTGTTCTTTGAGGACTTACTATGTTCCAAGCATTGTTTTATGAGTGAATGCATGGCTCATTTAATCTTTACAACAAACCTGTAGGAAGGTACTACCGTTATGCCTATTTTAGAGAAAACTCAGCATCAGAAAAGTTAAAATCATACCACTTTCAAGCTTCATAGACAAGATTAGAACCGAGATTTGTCTGACAGTTAAAACCTTGGATTTAACCAACAAACTCTTAATTTTTAAATGGATAGTCTCAAGAGCCTCATACAAAACATTTAGAAGTAAAAGAACTTGGTAATGGAGCCCAGGTAAAAGGACTGTGCTTTGTCAACTAATTTTATAGCTAAAACCTGGCATCTTTTAATCTCTTAAATCAATTAAGCAAAGTCATTTTTGTGAGATACCAGAAGTAGGAATAATGGGTCAAATGGGAAGCCTGAGCAATTTCTTTTGAACTCTGAATATTTTGGATGCTGTAGAAACAATTCACAAACCCTACCAATAAATATCTTAAATGTTTTTTCTATGTAAGCATCTCAAACAACAGCTCTATCTATGGGTTATCTGCAACTGTCTCCTCCACATTTTCTCTGGCTCCCATTTGGGTGGATAATTGGAGTTAGCTGTACTAATTTCTGAGCATTTGAAATGGAAAGCTTATTTCAATCATTGTTAGGAGAAAGTAGAGTAGCCTCCGAATGGCTTGATCACTTTGGTGGCTAAATATTGGAATGGCATACTTTTCCATTGTTCACCTAGTCTTAACTTTTACAAATACCAAATATGACTCAAAACTATTCACATTTAAGAAGTATGCCCTAATAGCTCTTAATGTTCTGATATGGATTGGTCTCCAAGATATCTCAGGTAAAAAAAAAAAAAAAAAAAGTAGATGTAGTATGCTGTTATTTATAGAAAAAAAAGGGGGCATGCATATTTGTATTTGGTGATAAGTACATTAAAATCTCGAAAAGGATGCATAAGGAGAAAACAAAAGAAACATGTTCTAGTAATGGACACAAAAATAATGTTTAAAATCTAAGTTTAAGTTGTTAATGACATGTGCAAAATCACTACACACACACATAATGGAATAGTGAATTTTGTGCTACATTAGACCACTGTATGCTTTCATACTGTATTGGTTGTTTTTCTTGTGTAATTCAAAAACCCAAACCAACTCTGCTAATTAAGCTCTCCTTGGCCAGGAGCTCACTTGGATCCCTGACAGTCCCTAGTTAAAGCCTAGTTTGTAGTTTTTGACAGCAAACCAAGACCCTCTTGTTTGCTTCAGGAAAACTGGCTGGTTTGGGCCGTTGGCATTATTTTGGCGGTACCCTCATCCCAACAAGTCACCAGTCCTCTTGACCATGACTTATAATTGTGCCAGATTTTCATTGGGTGCTTTTTGTTTGAGACAGGTAGTACTAGTAGTGATGAAATTATTGTTTGCTTGGTTTTAATATATGACAAATTATCTTGAAAGCAGGAATAAAGTGGTCTATTAAGATGATAAATTAAGGGCAAAAGCAACTAAATCAAATTACTTGAATGAATATATGTGTTTTGGGAATATATTTTAATTCTTCCATTTATTGCTTCTTAATTAGTCCATAACTCAGAAGGTTAAAAAACACCATAGACAAGTGACATTTTATGAAATGAAAATTTTAAAATGTGCTTTTTCTGATAGTGGCACTTGATGTAAATAGTGTTCAGTAACTTTTTTTTTTTTACAATTTTACTTATTTTTGTCAACATGTTTGGAAATAGGAAAAGAGGCTGACTCAAAAGCTTTCAGTAGTTCTATTATTAAATGCACCTCATCTCCTTTTATGACTCCTTACCAGAAAAGACATGGCCTAAGAATTTCCACCTGCCTGATGTGACACTTGTGAGAAGTCTTATCATACTTTAATTTCACAAAGATATTACCCAAAGTAACCAGTTTTGATAACCTTTGCCCTTGAAGGAGCCCCAAACTCAACTCGAAGGGGAATGACAAACCTTGCCAAAAAAAAAAAAAAAATTAGAAATAGGCTTTCTTTCCCCTCTGTGGTCTAGTGGTGTCACTTAACTAAAACTCCTCAGTCTGTGACCTTGAGAAACCTAGAGTGCTAAATAGGAGGAGTAGAGCCTTGAAGGTCATCCTCTCCACAGCTACCCCAAAGGGGAGCAAATATTCGTTATTATAACAGGTAAGTGTTTTTATAATTATGGCAGATGGTGATTGAAGCAAAGGCAATTCAAAAGGGGAGACACGCGAAAGCAATAATTTTGAATGTTTGACATTTGTTTTGAAACTACCTTACTACCCTATACCCTTTACCATCTGTCTGTTATCCCTCCCAACACCCACCTCTGTCTTCCCACAGGGCTCCATTGTCTGCAGTTCCTGTTTCTCAGGGGCGGAGCTGTGGGAGGCAGCCATGGGTGCCATAATAGGCACCTGCGGCCAGCACAATGGGCTGTGGGTGCTTGTGGGAGAGACAGATTGATGTATTGTGCATGGGGGAGGAGGGCTGTCACTTGAATCCATGTGAACCCAGGCTTTAGGGGCAAGGGAGATTGACAGCTTTTGTAGGTTGCATTTCTTTTTCAAAGCTTGGCTTTAATAGACAGTAAGTTTGGGGCCCCAGGCTTTCACTCCCATAATTCTAACAGGGCAATCACGAGCATTCAGCATTTCTTTTTACCCCCCTTGTTACGCATTAAATGATTTCAGTAAAGGAATGTGCAGCATTAATTAGAATTTGTTAGCAGATACCAAGGGGAAAAGTTTCTTCACAACAACTATAGGAGGTGTCATTTGTACAAAGACTTTTTTGTTTTCTTTCCCCATTACATTATCACTGCAATATGTAAGGTAGTGATTCTTTTCATTTAAATTAAGTGGAAAGCTACTAAATCTTGTTTTATTCTCCAAAAAGAATAAGGTCCTTAACACTTATCTTTTAACTTCTTTCATTTCCTAAGGTTGGTGTTTACTTTTGCTTTCAGTCCGACCCATTTACTGATCTGTGTGGTTGTGTATCCAGTTTTGTGTACCATTTAGCTCTTACAATTACAGGCAACTCACTACTGATCTATAAGGATTGTTTCAGGTGAAAATAGCTACCAATAATATTGAAAATCATTGACATACTGCGTCCCCTGTGGGAATGGCACGTTGAGAAATGCCAAAACTTAGACTCCTAGGTTTGTGTCCTAACTTATTTCCTAAAACTAATTTTTCCTAGTTGATAGTTAACCTTAGCCACAATATCAAATCTATGGAAGAATGGGGCAGCAGCCAAGGAATATTTTTTTCCCCATAGAACACTCATTCCTAAACCATGTCAGTATTTTAAACATCAAAAATATGCCCACCCCAAAACACACACAGATAGCATCATTTCCTTACAGTTAGGTAAAATGATCTTGGTTTTTATTTGGGTGGGTGGGGTTGATTTAGTTTCTATTTTCTATTCTTTTTAATAGTCCTGACATTTTAGACTTCTATAGGAACAAAACTAACCTCAGATAGGACATCTTGTAAACACACTCCTTGCAATCTGGGAAAGTGATAAAACATTGAAAATTTTTGGTGCGATTTTTCTGATTTCTCTCTCATATCAAATTATTTTCTCTATGGAAGGAGTTGGAGGCTAATTGAATTAGAATTTTTTCCTGTTCAGTTGTTTTATTTAAATGTGTTAAGGGCAACAGTGAAAAATATTGATTACGTCTACCATTATTTCTCATAAAGAACATATTCCCACACAGTCGTCTGCCTCTGTCTATTATAATAATTTGGTGTGATGGTTTTAAAAGTAGTAGGGTGATAATAATTAGGGTGTGCGACACAGAAATTTCAATGCTGGATTCAACATTTCACCATGCAGGGCATGAAAATTGCCGACCGGGGCTAGTCAGCTCTAAGTACTAATTAACTAATTAATCAGGTGCTGAAACCAACTGAATGGAGGATACCAGCCAGACAACTCAAGCTCAAGCAGAGGGTTGTGCTCTTTCAAAGACAGTGCAGTCTTTCTTCTTGGTTTTTAACCCAATCAAAAATGAGGGGAGAAAATAGGATATGGTGTCCTACTGCCGGTCGTTTCAGTCCAAGTTAAAAACATGTGCCTCTGATAATAACTGTGAGGCACCGTGTACAGGGCAATCTTAAAGCTTTGGCAAACCTGCTATCTCCTTGGCCATGAACTGTTTCAGGGCTGGTATATGTGGGTGGTGGGGGGGGAGGAGGCGCTGCCTTCTTGGAGTTTTCTCCTACCATATATATTTTTTTTCAGATAGGAGAATGAGAAACGTATTTCTCTTTTTGGGCTGATCTTAGGTCTTTTGCCTCATCCTTCGTTCATGCAAATGAGAAGAGTCCAATTACACATATGGTAAAAGGGTTTAATGAATCGTGAAAAAGCCCGGTTTGCAGAGAAAGGACACAATCCCCGCTTCTTCTTCTTCTTCTTCTCTTTTATAGTTAACTTAGAAACATGTATTTCTTTTAAGGAAGATGATAAAGCTTAATGATCAGATCATTTTATTTTATAGACTAAGTTCCATACTTGGGGATTATTAAACATGTTTTGCTAGAAGATTTAGCTTCCTTTATCTTTGGAAGACAGCAAATATTCTACAACAAAAATTGCAAAACCCTGATTTTTCTCCTAAATTAAAGAAATTTCACATTAGTTCCTCCCATGTTCATGTTATTCTTAGCTCAGTGATCATTTTTTTTCTCTTAATACAGTTTGATCTGGAATTGTCTGCTCTGAAAAAGGGCTGCATCATTACAAGGCGTTGTTACTGAACCCAAGGAAAGACTTCAGTATCAGAAACCGCTTTAGCTTAATTTTGGAATTATTATGGTGCTTTAACTAGCTAGAATTTTTAGAGTGTTGTAAATTAGATAAACTTTTTTTTCCTTTCCTAAAACGTACTACATTTTACACTAGAGCAGAAAATCCCGCGTTTGGGATTTCATTTCCTATTTATTTCCCTCTTTCTACTTCATCCTGGAATTTTCAGTGGTTGAAAGTAGACCATACAGAAACCCCCAACCCATTTTTTTTTTTTTTTTTTTGTATGACGAAAAATCTTGAAAGAATACTGAGGGAAAAAAATCAATGTCATTTCTAACCGTAACTCTTAGAATTTGGTTAAGTATGCAACTAGCCCGGAAGAGGTGCTTTCCAGGGACAGCAGTAAAGTTCTAAATCAACGATCGGAGTGCTTTCCAGAGACCTCGTCCGACAACCTCGTTGGGCACTTGGGGAAACTGAGGCCCGAGAAGCGGGGCGGGGGGGGGAGGGGGCGAATGGCTGACGTGATTTTTTTTTTTTTTCCTGTACAAAATCACTGCTTCGATCCACGGAAAACACCCCTTGGGCACCTACTGTGTGGCGGGCATCGCCGGGATTCCCACCACCTGCCTATTCGCGAGGGCCGTGCTCTTTCCACTCTACCCCCCGGCCTTCCCGGATCGGCGCCCTGGATGTGATCGACACCATGAAGTTGCCCCATAATCCTCTCTGGCAACATAGGATGTAAAATTTGATCAGCTCATTGGATGAAGCCGACAAGTCTCAAAAATGTGTGAAAAGGGGGCCAAGCGGTAGGCAAGCGCCGCGTTGAGGCAGCGCTTCAGCCGGCCCCCCTTCGAGTTCCCGGTGCGGCAGCGGCGGCGGAGCGGGGGTTGGGGCCGAGCTGCGGGGCCGCGGCGGCGGCGGCGACGACCGAGGCGGCGGCGGCTGCGGGGAGGCCGCGGCGCCATGGGGGGGCCGTAGGAGCGGACCGCGGGGCCGGAAGGGGGCAGCGAGGCGGCGCCGGCGGCTGCGGAGTTGTCTCCGCGCGGTAGCCGGGGGCCGGGCCGGGCCGGGTCGGGTCGGGCCGGGCCGGGCCGGGCCGGGCCGGGCGGGGCGGGGCGGGGCGTGCACCAGGGCCGCGGGCGGCGCGCGCCGGAACAGTTGGCCTTAGGGCCCCGCCGCCCGCGCTCCCGCCCGCCGGCGCACGCGGAGGAGGCGGTGGCGGTGGCGGTAGCGGCGGTCTGCGGCGGCGGCGGCAGTAGCGGCGGCAGTAGCGGCGGCGGCGGCCGCAGAAGGAGGAGGGGAGCTCGGAAGTGGAGGTGAGGTGGAGGTGGAGGAGCAAGAGTAGGCGGAGGAGGAGGCAGCGGTAGAGGAGAGGAGCGGCCAGAAGAAGGAGGATGGAGGAGCAGCCGAAGGAGGGCGAGGCCGAGGTCGCGGAGCCCTGGTTCTCTAAGTGGGAGCGCCAGTGCCTGGCCGAGGCCGAGCAGGAAGAGGAGCTGCCCCCCGATCTGCAGGAGGAGGCGGCCCCTGAGGCGGCGGGGCTCAGGAGCGAGCAGCAGAAGCTGTGGCACCTCTTCCAGATCTCAGCCACCGCTGTGGCCCAGCTCTACAAGGATACGGGGTGCCAACAGCCAGGACTCTCCATGTGGGACCCCTTCCAGAATGCGGCCATGGCTGTGACCAGCCTCTACAAAGAGAGCGGGGATGCCCATCAACGAAGTTTTGACCTGGGCATCCAGGTTGGCCACCAGCGTCGCATCCGAGATGTGCTGGAATGGGTGAAAAAGGGCCGGAGCACCATCCTCCGCGAAGATCTGATTAGCTTTCTGTGTGGCAAGGTGCCCCCCGCCACTCCGCCGCCCCGCACCCCGAGGACGCCGCCGAAGCCACCCGCCGGGGCCGCCAGCCAGGCCGCGGCCACCGAGTCCAGCTCCTCGGTGGACGTCGACCTGCAGCCGTTCCACGAGGCCATCGCCCTGCACGGCCTCAGCGGTGCCATGGCGAGCATCAGCGTGAGATCCGGCGCGCCGGGCTCGCCGCCTCAGGCCAGCGGCGTCGCCGGCGGTGGCCGCCGAAGAAGTAGCTTCCTCGAGGACGACTCGAACCCCATCGACCCAGAAGACCTGGCCCTGCGCCTGGACAGTGGGGGGACCCGCAAGCGCACCTCAGCCCAGTGCGGCGATGGCGACATAGACTCCCCAAGCCACAAGCGCAACCGAATGGTCTAAACGGCCTGGCGGGTCGCCCGCCGCCATATTGCTCGCGAGCCAACTCGGCCGTCCACACGCTTGTGGAAAAGGGCACTTGACCATCTCTTCTCCCTCTAAGTTAAACAAAGATTTCTATCAGTTTGCCACAAAGAAACTTTAAAAGTATTCCAGAAGAGGCCTCGTGTGACTCTGACTTTCCCGTGATAACTAGCAGAGAACAAGTATCCTGTAGTAGTTAGCAAGACCATTTAACGCAGAAGTATCCGGTCAAGCGGGAACCCGGTTTATCTTGTTCACAGTTATATTCCTTAGCATCTAGCGCAGTTGCTGGTGCTCAATAAATGTTTGTTGAATGAATAAATGTGACCTTATTTGAAAGACTTAAAAGGGGAAGGACTAACAGGTGTTTGCTTGGTTATAGGATGCTTTTAGCCTTTGTCCTTTGATGTTTGCTTTAACCGTTTTTGCTGGTTCAGTTACATTTTATCACAATGTAAAACATGACATCCTTGTGAAATCTGGAGTCCTTCGTTTTTGCTCCACTGTACCGTGCACCTAATTTCTAGGAAGAAACTGTGCAGAGTGTACATATTAGGCTGTGAGGGTTTTTTTTTTTTTTCTTCTTCTTCTAATAGTTATTCTGGTGACTGTGCGATGGGGTAAAGAGGCGCCATCACGGTTGGGCAGATAATGCTTGATATTGAGTCAATTTAATGCTCTTTTTAGGGGAGTTAAGCCAACAATTGAGATTCTGAGATCAAAGATGGAATTCCTGGTGACCCAGTGGTGCTCGTTTTTCTTGGGAATATAAAGCTCCCTTTCCTGAGGTTGTATCTTTTTTGGTGATCTCTGTTTGGAGTGGAGGCCGAAGTGGAATGAACTACTGGGTTTTATTTCGGGGTATAGCATGATATAATTAAAAGAGCATGAGCTTTGTTTTAAAGAGATCAACAGCAGAATTCTGGCCCCACACATTTCACTGCATGATTTTGGGCAAACCACTTAATGTCTATTGACCTCGGTTTTTTATCTGTAAAATGGAACGGTGTGTCCCCTAAGGTCGTTGTCAGGATAAGAAGAGGTCCATACTTCAAGTATCTAGCACAATGCTTGGCACCTAAAGGTACTCCGTAAGTGTTCTCTCTTGTCTATAAATAAAAATCAGTAAAACATTAAAATCCACTCTATTTTAGAAAAAGCTGGAAAATAGGTCAATTTAGAAATCAGAAAGTAGAATCTGTATTGAACTGGAAACTACTGTTATATAGTTGAAACTTACCTAAATACCCCAGATCTGATGTTAATTTTAAGTGTGTTTAGCTCATGAGTACTCAGCATCATCACTCTGGATATTAGGGCAGCCTTGTAGCTCCTAACGCCGCCTGAGGGACGCACCTTTCAGCTAGAGTAGTGAAAGATTCCCTCTTCTGGCCTGAAAGGATATGAGAAGAAGGGTAAGGATGGAAATGATTTGGAAGTAAAAGTCCCAGGGACGCTAAAAGGCCAAAGTAGTTCTGAATAGGGGTTGAGGTGGAATGGAGGTGACGAAAGGGGTAGAGTGGGTGGGATGGGGGTGGAGGAGGTGGAAGTAAGGTCACGGAAGGGGTGGGGGGAAGTGAAAATGTCCAAATTGTCCCAGGCTCTCCCAAAACCAGTGCATAAAATAGTAGAGCTAGAAGAGTAGTGCCTTGCCTTTAGGTTCACATCAAAGAGTTCTTTTTGTTTATTAGTGTGGCCTTTGGAATAGGAATAAATTCGAAATAGATTGGTAATTGACCAATGAGTTAAAATAATACAACAAAATAAACTGAATTCCCTAATAGAATAAAAGCTTACTACTGAGGTACTCTGGAAGCACTTACTCAGGCACTGTGCTAGGCGCCGAGAAGGGATGTTAAAAAAAAACCACAAAAACAATCCTTATCCTCAAAGAGCACAACCTGGCTTGGAAGATAAATTAGTCCAGAAAGCACTTCTAATTGTACGCAAAGCACCCGGCGGCTATACAGAGGAATCGAGAGGACAGAGGCCTTCCTGGTCACAGCTTCTGGAGGAGGCAGCAATTGAACTGGGCCCAGAAAAATAGGTGGGCGGGGGGGCACAGGGGATACTAGCAGGAGAAGGACATCTCACAAAGTTTGAGAAGGAGGAAGACAGCCTAGTAGGTACTCCCAGGTACTGGGTGGAGGGGAGGCGGGGGAAGGCAAAGTCCAGAGGGTCTCAAATGCCTGGCCCAGTACTTTAGATTCTGTCCTTGGGCAGGAGGGGACACCACCCAGTCTGTGCTTTAGGAACATTTCTCTGGCAGGGTGCCTGGTTGTCCAGCAGAGAGATGAGTCGCTGGAGCAGGGGCCAGCCGAGGTAACCCTGTAGGATGCTCTTTGCTGGGGACATTGCCATGTGGTTAACCCGGACTGTGGAGATGTTTAACCTGACAAGGCTCTCTGGGAAGCCTTTGCTCCCTCACGCTCGCACACCTCAAATCATACCAGGTAGCAAGCACCTTCATCTGTGTCCTGCACTGCTGCAAGGCAGAGAAAGCCCTCGGTTCCAGCTGCAGAATCTCTTGGAGGGCTGGACTTTTTTTTTTTTTTTTTTCTTTTTAGGGCTGCACCCGCAGCATGTGGAAGTTCCTAGGCTAGGGGCCCAATCGGAGCTGCAGCTGCTGGCCTACACTACAGCCACAGCCACCACAACACCGGATCCGAGCTGCCTCTGTGACCTACGTGCAACTTTCGGCAACGCCGGATCCTTAACCCACTGAGTGAGGCCAGGGATCGAACCCACATCCTCATGGGTACTAGTCAGGTTCTTAACCCGCTGAGCCACGACGGGAACTCCAGAGGGCTAGTGTTGAAGAAAGAAAAGATCCGTGCTGTTTATTATTCTCCTGCCTATTGTGTTTAAGGGCCCTTCTCCAGTGGAATCACAGGGGCACTGGTAGGGGGCAGTGGGGGGTGAGGCTACAGGACTGACTGAGCAACTGCAGCAGTTTGAACAGGTAGGTATAGGGTTATAAGAGGGCATGTCAGTGTGAGGGCGGGGACCTCATTTGTCTTGTTTCCTTCTGTAATCCCCAGGGCCTAACAGTGCCTGATCCATGGGCATAATACATTTTTATTAAATGAATGGATGAGTAAGCCCTGTCCAGACCCGGTTATAGCTGTTCTCCCTTTCTCTGTTTACCTACTCCCGGGAAAAGCACCTGAAGCCCATGCTCTAGTTTCTAGATGATTCTTCCCGGCGTGCCTTTAACTGTTAGATTTAGCATTTTGCAAAGTGTGGTCAGCCCCTGACTGCCCCCCTCGAGGATTCCCTGAGTTGCTTATGAGGCTGGCAGCTCCAGAAGCTCCCTCCAGGTGAATTGCAGTCTCGGTGGGAGGGGCCCAGAAGCAATTGTGATGCACAGTGAGGTCAGCAACCAAGGGACCCCATTGTGAGATTTGTGATTGATTCTAGGGGCTGATCTTTGTTGGTGAACTGTCTGTGCAGGCTTAAAGGGGATCCCCCATTTGTACATATTACTCTTATCATGACTTTGTATATTGCATGCATTTCTCTTCTAGGGGCACAGATGAGAAGACTGAAGAGCAAACTTAAGTGAAATTTCCTCATTTTTGTTCTTTTATAGGAGGCTGAGAAGACTTTGGTTTCCTGACCTCTAGCTGAGTATTTTATCCACTAGGCCCCTGCTTCCAAATCAAAATTCTGAACTGAGAGTTAGGAAACACTGCCTTTTGTGGCAAAATGATGGAGGAAAGGTCAGGGGAGGATGGGTTGTTAATCAGCCCGGGGCTCTGAGGTTTACAGATCTCTTCCAGAAGCATGTGCATGGTGGGGTCCTCCCCAGATTTTGAGCCAGGAGGGACCTGGGGCAGGGTTAACTATTCGGCTTGCAAATGGGACAACTGACCTCACCAGGCAGGGCCGCAGTGACTTATTGGTGAGACTCCTACCCCATACCAGGTTCCAGTCAGATGCTCACTTCACTGTGCCTCCCTCGGTTATATTGTGTATGACCTTTTAATTCATAAGTTGATGATCAGGTGAAGCTAGGAAACTGGTACTGTTGTGAAGCCCCTCTGCTGGCAAGTGTGCTCTCTTTCCTCCGTCGTGTTTGGGGGAACGGTTGGAGTCGTGCATTCAGGGAACATAAGACACCCCTTGCCACCACCACTGCACTCTAGCCACCAGCCAAATGGGACCGCTTGAAGTTCCCTGAACTTCTTCCCATCTCTGGCCTCTGGGCCCTTTTACCTTGTTGCTTCCTTGGTCTCTAAAGCCCTGCCCTAAACTCTTCGTTTACCTCTCTCCCACTCGGCCTCGAAGCTCACCTCAGGCTTTACCTCTTTTTTTTTTTTTTTTTTTTTTTGATACCTTCCTTGCCCTTCCAAGTTGGGGTTAAATGCCCCTCCGCAAAGTTTCCACTTCATTCTCCTTGCCGTGTTTGTGTCTTTGCCCCAGTGGGCCGTAAACCATCAAGTTTCATCCCAAGAGGGTCTCTCCCCTGGCGTCGTGTGAGAATCTCCATCACCGCAGGTGTAGGCTGAAAAGACAGCGTCAACATTACAACCCACTTTTATATTTTTGAATGACAGGCTTATTTTGGTCCTAAAATTATGTTGTGGGAAGAAAAGCTCAAAACAAAACTTTGGAGGAGCAGTTTTAGACTGTCAGGCATTAAATGTGCTTCCCCAACGAAGTGTAGCGTAAGAAGAGCTATCAGTGTTCTTTCTCCTTTGTAGATATGATTGTCCTGTTTCAGGCTTCAGTGGCAAGCACACCCAGGATCCTGGCTCAAGCCTTGACTTTCCCAATAACTGACCTTGAATAAGTCAGCCCTGTATTTTGCTTGGTCTGTGAAGAAAGGAGTCAGTTGTATTCGATGATCTTTAAGGTCTCCCCAAGCTCTCTGGCACTTGCTGATCTGTGATTTAATTCAATAGGCAGTGATAGCGATAACCTTCTTCCCATGATAGTCTCATTTGGATCATCTGGTGTCTGACCGAATGAGCTCTATGTGCCCCTTGAAATCAGAACTGCTGTGTTGAAAAAATTCCAAGCCAGAGGACTGACCGGGTGGTGACGGCCTGGCCCGCTTGTAAGATGCGAATGTGTGAGCAGACAGCAGGGATCACCTCGCCTTTGGTTCCTTCTTCCTTAGGAGGTCAGGAAGTTTCAAAAAAAACCCAAACAAACCCATTTGGAATGCCTAAGGGGTATTTTACAGTCAAATGCCCCCTTATTTGGGCACTTTTCTTTCTGAAAAATAATAAGTGGAGCAGGAGGATGTTACACAGAGAGATGAGTTCACAGGCTCACTGGACTAAAGCGGGACCTGGAAGGCCCCTGAGCCCACATGTCCCAACTCTGGTGAGGACAGGATTAGGCACCATCCTGGATCCGTGAGCTGCTCTATTCATCTTAAAGATCTTTTCATAGAGTCCAAAGCCTTCCTCAGGCAGGTCTTTGTGAAAACCCCAGATTCCGAGGAATATAGCCCAGTGTGCTTGCTTTCCTGCCTGACTGCTGGGCAGCAGCTAACCATCTCAGTGCATAATCCTCCTGTATTTGTCAAAACTCTCATCTCCAAACCTAGGCTTTGAACATTTATTTATTTATTATTTTATTTTGTTATTTTATGGCCGCACCCCAGGCACGTGGAAGTTCCCAGGCTAGGGGTTAAATCAGAGCTGCAGGTGCCGGCCTACGCTACAGCCACAGCAACGCCAGATCCAAGCTGCTGCAGTGGGATTCTTCACCCACTGCGCCATAGCAGGGACACATGAATTATTTTTTAGGTCCAGCAAAATGGTAATTTGGAACTATTTCACCAAAAGCTTTTAAATGATATATTTAAATAAAATAACAATGGGAAAGACAATAAATCCAGAAGCTTCAAATTATCCTAAGGACATTTGGAGAACAGTCACCCGGTATCTACCATTCATGCAGGAGGAACTGTTGTTTCCTGGGATAATGATTCTAAATAAGAGAGTTGAAGAAGAGTTTAATATCTTGTAGCAATGAGGTCCGTTGTGGCTCAGCAGGTTAAGAACCTGACTTGTATCCATGAGGATTCAGGTTCAATCCCTGGTCTCACTCAGTGGCTTAAGGATCCGGTGTTGCCATGAACTGCAGTCTAAGTTGCAGTCGTGGCTTGGATCCTGCGTTGCTGTGGCTGTGGTGTAGGCTGGCAGCTGTAGCTCCTATTTGACCCCTAGCCTGGGAACCTCCATGTGCTGTGGGTGTGGCCCTAAAAAGACAAAAAGACGAAAAAAAAAAATCTTGTGGCAAGGTGAGTGTTGTGAAATTACTTTGTTTTTTGTTTTTCAGGGCTGCACCTGCAGCGTGTGCAAGTTCCCAGGCCAGGGGTGGAAATGGAGCTGCAGCTGCCGGTCTACACCACAGCTGCTGCAACGCCAGATGGGAGCCAAGTCTGCAACCGACACTGCAGCTGGCGGCAATGCTGGATCCTTTAACCCACTGAGCGAAGCCAGGGGTTGAACCCGCATCTTCATGGATGCTAGTCGGGTTCTTAAGCTGCTGAGGCACAACAGGACCTCTCCGCTTTGGACATTTAAAGAAACTCCAGTTCCTTTAACTTTTTCCCATCTTTGCTTTCTTCCATTATTTTGTTTTGGTTTTTCCAACCTCTTGGTCGGATATAATACTTTGTGTTTCTACCATTCCTAATACACGGCCCCAATCTCTCACATGTGGCATTTATTAGATAGCGTGTCTTACATTTACTCTCCTATCCCTAATAGAGACCCTGGTTGCAAGTTTCTCTCTTGTTCTTTACTTCTCGAAATCCCAAGCTTTCTTGACACCGGTCCCCCATTTGGTGTTTAAGTGTGAGTATCTTAAATTGGAAGCTTATGGGAAAGTTGGGAGAAATGTTAGATCATTAAGAAAATCATGTGTCAAACCACGTGGGAGCCTCTTAAATACAACTTTGGTGGTCATGACCCTGGCCAGGGGGGGAAGCCTGTGATGTCACCCCTTCCCCGAGTCCCAGTTTCACGGATAGTATCTCTGAATGGAATTGTCTGAGGGAGATTGTTCCTTGTGAAAAGTTCACATGATGGAGTTTGAAGAGCTTGTTTCGCTCGGAGCCCAGCAGGACAGAGTGGTCTGGAATGCAGCATTCAGTGTGTTCTGTTTGGCTGAAAGCTGTCACAGGGAACAAGTACTTAGCAAACAGCATGAACAAGGATTTGAACTAGAAAACGAGAAGGGCCTTGACAACATTGTAATAGTGGCTTGTCTCCTCAAAAACTGCTCAGTGGTACACAAGCAGGTGATAAAGACGACTAGGAAAATACGTAAATGGATTGGGGTCTCATTCAAAACAGCCCAGCGTAAAGAGGGTCCTGCTATGGGTCAAGTTTGAACAGGGGTTGCGGGGTCACTGTGACCATCTCCGCTTTACTGTCGGGGGGTTGGCCTCTTTTAAGGCAAGAGTCGCAGACCGAGTCTGTGCCTGAGGATGTGAACACAACCTATTGAAAATAGATCGATCCGTCAGCTGCGTGGTCTCAGTTCACAGTGTCCGATGTCCGGGCTGAATGTTTTTCTCTTTATATTTCACTGAACGAACCGAAGAGACCTGTTGATACCGCTTTTAGCTTTTCGTGCTTTAAGTGGAATTATGTGCAATTTAACAGGGCTCTTCTTTCAGTATTTACATTCCCTTTGCTTGAAAATCGGTTCTTCTCATCTCTCTCTGTTTTTGTTTGTTTGTTTGTTTGTTTGTTTGTTTTTTGGTCTTTTTAGGGCTGCATCCGAGGCATATGGAGGTGCTCAGGCTAGGATTTGAATTGCATCGGAGCTGTAGCCACTGGGCCTACACCACAGCCACAGTAACGCTGGATCCTTAACCCGCTGAGCGAGGCCAGGGATCGAACCTGCATCCTCATGGTTCCTAGTCGGATTTGTTTCTACTGAGCCATGACGGGAACTCCCTCATTTCTCTTTTTTATTGAGGTATAATTGACAAATACAGTTGTAAGATATTTAAAGTGCACAACATGATGATTTGATGTACATGTACATTGCGAAATGGTCCCCCATCTACTTAATCAGATCTTCCTGTTCCTTCAAGTCTCTTTTTAATACTCCAATTTAAGTGCTACCTGTGCCTTATACATGGAGCCCAAATCTTCGTGGATGATAAAATTTAACTGCCGCAGGTGTGTGTAATAGTCGGCGGCTCTATCATGATACTGTCCCCAGGGGCCATGCCACAGGAGGGCTCCTGCTTTAAGTGCAACTTGCAGAGAAGAAGGTGTTGATTACAATGAAGGCTACGTTTCTACCCAGTTCTGCTCTGAAGCAGCTAGTGCTCTAGCAAGGATCCCAGTAGTTGTTATATAAAGGGCCCAGGGAGCACAGCATCCACCGTGAATACATGTTAATAGACTCAGTGGAGAGCTTCAGTGTTGTGTATGGACATACCCTGGTTCATTGACTTCAGTTTAAAAAGAGATCAAATCCAATTAGACAGCCTCTTCCAAATTCAATTCAATTCAACAAACATTGTTAGGATGCAAGGCACTGTGCTACCTCATGCAAAGCATTTGTATTTTATTTTACCTTTTTGGTTTGTTGTGGCATCGTGTCAGTACAAGTTGGTAAATATTGAGGTTTCTTTGTTCAGGAACTTCGAGAATGCTTTTTCTTAGTTACTTGTAACTCTTGAAAAATTTTATGATTCTCTTCTCTGCTTGGAAGGCTTTTATTTGGACCTCCTACTCGTACCAGCTTGGACAGAGTCAGGTATTTTGGAGATGAAAATGTAGCCTTGTATGAGTGCTTTTGTCCGATGGTTTGGGGGGTCCTCTTGGCCTCAAGAGGAGATGGTGGAAGTGCTCATTATTAGCCATTAGGTTTTAAGAATAGATTCTTTTGGGGGGCAGGGTCCAATTTTCGTGCTTTCTATTGGAAATATAATGCAAGTCATATGTAATTCTAAATTTTCTAGTAGCCCATGAAAAAAGAAAAAAGTGAATTAATTTTAATAATATATTTTATTTAATGCAATATAGCCAAAATATTTTCATTTCACTAGGCAGTCAATATAAAAATGATATTTTACGTTATTTTAACTATCTTGTACTAAGTCTTTGAAACCCAGTGTGTGTTTTATATTTACAATATATCTACCTCCAGTTGGGGTGGAGGCTTATGATAACTCAAGTACACGGATCTCCCTTGAGGGATTTAACTATACGGCTATACTCAGCTCCATCTAGAGTGGGAGTCCCTGCTATCAGATCTGAGATCATTGACCATTGTTCTTTCAAGAACAGCAATTATGATTCTTATGTTATATACTGATTTTTCTATTTTTCTAAAAATATGCCTACAGTCAGCTGTTACTCCATGGACTTGCCCCCCAAATTATAAGATTCAGTAAGGAGGGGAACACCTTAAACTTTGAAGCAGATAGGGCACAGGAAAAAAAGGAAACACTTCCCTTAACAGTAAATGCACAATTCTCATTCCCTTTAACAGTCAGCAGTGCTTACAGAGCAACTGTTATGTGTAAGGCCATGTGTAGGTGCCTCGAAGGATCTACAGTGATGACCAAGACATGGTTCCTGACCTCAGGAGCTTAGATGATACTCTTGTGAGTGAAGCAGTACACAAGGGCATATGCACACATGTGTGTGCACGCACACACACACACAAATTCTAAGATAAACTAAATTGGAATGAGTGCCGCTACTAGAGGGATACCACTTGTATTTGGGGCACAGGCTAGGGAGAGGTTTATTCTAATTGAAGAGATTCAGGGGCTGGTTATGGAAGAGGTAACTCAACAGGGCCTTGAAGGATCAGTATTTTCAAGTCAGTTAATCTAATGAGCTACTCCCAACATACTCTACAGGATCAAATTTGAAACAGCTCCTAACAGAGCTGAAGTTCGCTGATCAAATCACCTGGGGATTTTCTGCGCACATTTTTTCAATGGAGTCAGCCTGGAGCGAAGCTATTCTTCATCCCCACAACCACCCCCTGTTGCCGGTGCCAGAGACAGGCTAAGTTAGCTCCAGCCCAACGTGGCTTTTCTGATGTCACCTGACTGTATGCTTTTCCTTTTCAGGCCAGGGCTCCAAACATAGGTTATTTGATTAAAATTATGTTCTTTGATGGACCTAGAGAAATTCCCATTAAGTGAAGTAAGTCAAAGACAAATACCACATGATATCACTCATACATGGAATCAAAAAAATAATACAAATGAACTTATTTACAGAACAGAAACAGACTCACAGACATACAAAATATGCTTATGGTTACCCAAGGGGGAAGGGAGGCGAGGGGGATAAATGAGGGGTATGGGATTAACAGATACACACTACTACACGTAAAATAGATAAGCAAGAAGGATTTACTGTATAGTACAGGAAACTATATTCAATATCTCATAATAATCTCTAATGGCAAATAATCAGAAATATATATAAACATACATATATGCATATGTGTGTGTGTGTATATACATATATATATATATATATATATACATAAACAGAATCACTTTGCCGTACGCCTGAAACTAACACAATATTGTAAATCAACTATAGTTCAATTTTAAAAGATTATGTTCTTTGATATGAGACCTTCCTGTTATGGAGCCACTGATTATAATTCCCATTGTAGGCTTTGGAAGGGAGAGTAGAGGGCATTTTATCGTTATTATTAATTATCAACTTTGTCTAGCGTTTTACAGTTTACCAAGTGTTTTCACATAGATGATTACATTAGATTCTCAGGGTCTGTTTATGTGACATCATTACAGGTAAGGAAATTGAGCCCCGGAAAGATATGCTGACTTTGCCACCGTCCCTTGGCTAGTACATGGAGAAGCTAGATTCCACCAAGGTCTTTTGACTTCCTGGCCAGTGTCCTTACCTTGCTCCTACCCTGCTTTCCTGCTTCCCCCAAGCCCTATCCTTCAAGTGCCCAGAGATAAGGATATGCAGTCTAGCTATCTGTTAAAGCAACTTAGTAAACAAAAATCCAACTACTAACAATAGATAAATTATAAAGGGAATATTCACATTGTAAAACAATATTCCATTGGTTCAAAAAGTGAGCTTCAATGGAGAGATTAGAATATAATTTCATTTACCAAAAAATAATCTTACACCCAGCAGCTGAAGAGGACGTTTATTTGGTGAAGTTAAATATACATAGCTGCATGGGGCAGGTCATTACTTGACATTGGCAAGAGTAATTTCTTCATATTAGTCAGTTTTTTATTTCCAAAAATGTGTTCTAACCTGAAACCTCTGAAATCAGTGCAGAATTTCAAATTGAGTAGTTTTTTTCTTTCTTCCTGGTAAAACGCTCTTTTTCATACTCAACGAGTTTCACAGGATGGAATGTACTTTATTTTCCAAACCATGAAAGTAAAAACCATCGCTCTGTCCTTAGGAAATTTTGCTCCTGGTTCCTTGTTTTGTTTTTGTTGTTGTTGTTGTTTTAAAAATAGGTCTCAGCTCTTTAATTGGGGGTTCCCAGAGAAGCTGGCAGTGGCCCTGCATACCAGGTGGAGTGTGTTGCTATGAAATGACACTGATAGGAGTCTGAATCGCCATCTTTTATAGATATGAGCTAGTTTCTTGTTTTGATGAAACTCCTAGTTCCCTTTCCCAGGGTGTTCTGAAGAATCATCAGCCTTAACAATGGTGTGGAAGAGTCAGGTCTGACATACAATGCAACCAATTAACAAGAAAACCCTAGAAGCAGCAAAACCTACTGGCATGGGTCACAACCTTATATATTCTGTATCTTATTACCATTTGATATACATCGAGATGAGGCAAATAAGCAATTTTAATGGGAGAGAAATGAAACTTTGGCTGTGTTAACTGTTGACCTGTAACGTAGCAAGAAATGTTATTCATTTTCTTCCAAGCTGCAATGTTAATGCATGGTTTTTTTCATTGGCAAATAAAGATCAGCAGATGACCAAGAAAATTAGGGGAAGAAGTGTACTATTAAAATGTTACATGATTGGATTTCTCTAAATGCAGTGTGGTTATTTGAAAAGTGCCCTTCCCTTAATTGAGTACAATCAAGCATCTTCAAATGATAAAAGGTAGAGAGCTGAGTAAATATTTCTAGGGAGCTTCTGTTCTGACACATAGAGGGTTTGAATGCTATTTTGACCTACTATTAGCATTCCCTAGCAACACTCATCTCCCAAACTCTGAATTCCCGGAAAGATTTTAACTGAAATTACAATATTTTTCTGTCTACAAAAAGAAAGCAACATATTCAACACAAAGGGGCCTGTCAATTTATGTTAGACTAAGTCCCAGTAATGTGCCTTGTGCTAACATGATTCACCTCCACTTCAAGTCATATATTTATGGCTGAAGGAATTCCACATAAATGGAAACTTATGGGCAGAATTGTGTAGGGGAAAGAACCTGGACCAGGATTCAGGAGACTGGGTTCTCAACCTTGTTCTGGCCCTAACTAGCTCTGTGATTCGCCTTCTTTGGACTCTCATTTTCTCGTATATAAGATGAGGGGATGATGAGACTCAGCAGTATCTTTCTTCTTCCCCTCCCCAGCTTTATTGAGATGCACCTGATGAAATGATGAACTATTTAAAGTATGCAACCTGATGATTTGATATCCATATACATTGTGAAAGGGTGCCCTCTTCCCATTGAGGTAATTCACACATCCCTCACCTCACATATTTACCTTTTTTTGTGTCTATGGTTGAGAACATTTAAGTTTATTCTCCTAGCAGATCTCAACTACACAATGAGGTGTTATCAACCATTGTCACCGCGTATAATCTCTTTTTTAAATCTCTAAAGTCTACCTCTTCTTCGCTTCCATGCTACTACACAAAGTAATCCGCATCACTTATTCATGGGTCACGTGATTAACAGTCCTTCAGGTTCACACTTGTGACTTTAGAGAAACTCGCCATAGTAACTAAATTTCCATTGAGAAAACAGAACCGTGAAAGGGCAACATTTCCTCTGTAGTTTTACCTCCCAGATGCCCTTGGGACTGTGCGGCACTTGCATATATTAGTGATGCAAATCTCGGAGAAGAACAAGACCAAGATGTTATGACCAAGACACTCAATTTGCATTGGAATGCCTCATGCGAACAGCACATCAGACCTCATGAAGTGGCATTTGGCTTGAACCCTTGGAAGGCATGCCAGTCTACAAAGAATCCGAAGGGTGCCGAATGTCGGGCTGAGAGTGGGCCATTGTTCTTCTCTAAGTGCAACTTGATGCTGAATCTGAAGAGATTGGAAAAAATATGAATTTGATTATTTAACTAACGTCACTTCCTTTCTATGGGCACCAGGGACCTCATCTATAATATGAAGGCCTAAAACTTGGACATGGACCTTCCAACTCTTAACAGTCTGTGTTTCCATTTGGAGTTTGCTTTAAAGTGGGTTTAACACTTGCCTATTGGAGGGAAAGGAGGAAGCAACTTCTAAGATGAGGAGCTTTGAGAGAATTAAGGTTCAAAGATAGACTTCATTGCCTTTTTCGTTTTGTCCAGTGCTAGGCCTGCTCCCTGTCCCTTTTCTCTCAGGTTAAAGGACTAATAAGGGTGATGGGTACTGTATGTCAGTGGGTATTAGACCAGTCAACGAGAAAACTGAGTACAGGTATCCCCTGCTTTATGCCACTTCGCTTTTTCGACTTATATGAGTACCTGTTTTTGCTAACCAAAAGAAATCTGAAGAGGATTTTCGCTTTTACGAAAAAGGGCGAAAAGCGAAAATAGTGTTTAGCTGTTTGTTTTGCAGAAGCAATTTTAGAGGCGGTGCGCACTTTGAGCAGGGAGAGCAGCCCCGCCAAGCTCCTTCCCTGCAACCACCCTGGGCATCTCAGCATGAAGCCTTGATTGCTCTGAAGTGTGTTTGCGAGCATCTGCGCTTTGTCTCCATTTTATTTTGTGTCTCTCTTAGCAAGATGTGTCCTAATGTAATTGCCTCTTCATTTTACGCCGTTTTGGTTTACGGAAGCTTTCATAGGAACGCTCTACCTTTGAATATGGGGAAACCTGTACTGGCAACTCCTGGCTCCTTCACCGTCTTCCCTTTCTGGCCTCTGGTCATCTCATTGCCATCTTGCAAAGCTGGTACAAGGATCAGGTACATCATCATGTCTCCTAAACACTTTCCGTTTGGAGGGCAGGATGCCAGTGACATGAGGGCAAAGTGAATACTGCTAGTACATTATAGGTTTTATTTACTTAATTTGACAAAAACTTACATCAAATAAAACTGGTCAGTTATTCTAAGAGTTTTACAAATATTAACTCATTTAATTGCGTAACATGGATTATAAATTGGGACCTAATACTGTCCCCTCTTTCTTCTTCTTTTTTTTGGCTGCCCCATGGCACATGGAGTTCCCGCGTCAGGGGTCAGATCAGAGTCACAATTGCGACCTACACCAACACAGGATCCTTAACCCACTGTGCCGGGCTGGAGCTAGAAACTTTGTCCCAGCACTGCAGAGATGCCACAGCAGCAACTCCCATGCCCTATTTTATAGAGGAGGAAATTGAGGCACAGAGAGGTTAAATACATTGTCTAAGGTCAAACAGCTAGTAACAGCTGAGATTAAAACCCCCAAAGTCTGGTTGCACGGTGCAGGCTTTAGACTCTTTGTGCATGGATACTCAGTTGCCTGGTGTGATTCTGCATGGCGTGCCTCACTTCCAAGGGGCAGCTGGTTTTGTGACTCACTGGCAGGCCTCAGCAGTTGGACAGGTCCCACGGCCTCCCTATTCTGTTGACCTGACTTCCACCCACATCCCAGGAATATTACGTTTCCCCAGCCCTGGGTCTATGATAGTCAATGCTTTCCACCCTTCACACACTGCAATTGTGTGCTCTCTCATCTCTCTCCTATAGGTTTCCCCACATTCTGACTGTATCTACAGAGTAGCAACCGTTCCCTTAAGCCTGTTGGTTTACTCTACCAGCCAGTAAATCAAATGAGGAGAGACCAGCTGTTGTTAAGTGAACGCTTACTACGTGCCATGCACCAAGAAGAGCTCCTTGCGTTACCTCGAAATCCTCCCATCAAGCCTATGAGATGGCTTCTGTTATTATCCTCATCCTACAGATGAAAGAACCAATGCTTGGTTACTAACCCAAGGTCACACTTTGAAGTACCTGGTAGAGCCAGAATTTTGACTTGGGCTGTACCTGATCCAAAGCTTTGGGGTTTAGCTATTGATTTACACTGCTTCCAGCATTCTTCTGGGACTTCCCTCCTTACCACATGGACATCTTGCAGCCGCTTGTCCATGTTATTGATATGCCAAATTCTGCCTCCCTGGATTATAATTTTAATATATGTGTGCCATTTTCTTATAATAGCACAAACTGGTTTTGGATTGTAAGGGAGCATTTGCCTTGCCCATAACGGGACACCTTGTGTAATGGATCTTCATAAGTGCTACCTTGTCTTAGAGAAGTTATGGAAAGAGACTCTGAGAGGATTTAACTAGGCCAAGGGGATTAGGGAATGTCATCTATCATACAGCTGTAGGCTTTCTGAATGGAGAACTTGGGTTTTCTATGGGAATGGACCTGGATAGATAGAAAATAAGAGTGTTGTGAATAAAATAAGAATTATTATTATTGTAGTGCATGGAAACACTTCTAGGGCTTGTGATGAACAATATTCCCAGATGTACTCTTTTTCTCCCCCCTGTTTGGAGACTAAAGGATTGCTGCTCTTGAATGAATGCAGTTTGGTTTGAAAGCAACTGAGGTGATAGTAAAGCTATGGACGATGCTAAAATATCCATGTAAGAAGGCTAAATTAACCAAAGCAAACTTTAAAACCCATGTAAGTTTATTTATCTTTGTAACTCAAGTGACACTCCCAATCAGAAAGGATCCTATATGCCTCAGGTCTGACTTTAATTGCCAGTTAATAAAAATTCCAGGGTATCCTTAATCAGCCAATTAACTGACCTAACAATTATAATAGGGAAAGAAGGTGGGAGGGGTTGAGACTGGGAATTACAAATCCATCAAGGTGGAGTAGAATTCTTCGGAGGTTAATGGTGGACACCCTTTAAAATAAAGGATTTTCTTCTACCTTGACTAGGTTCCCGTTTTTTCTTTCCTTTCTCCCTACCCTGTCATTTGTAATTGTTGGAACTACTAATTGGTTGATTAGCTAATTGAGGAGGGGGAAGAGGCTTAAAGATGTGTAAAGTGTGTATTTTTTTTTAAGTTTTTTAATTCTCTGAAAGAATATTTACGTGAAAATAGTTCACTGCAGTTAAGGGTGTATTACTATTTGAAATTTAGAGCATCTTTTTTTTTTTTTCTTACTGGAATAGTTAGTTAGCTCCTAATTTATGAATCCCACAACCGTCACATGTAAATTGAGATTGAAACATAACATGCAAAGTCTGACATTAAGGAAGCCAGTTTTCACTTGAACATATCTTCCTCAAAAATTTTAAATAACAGTAAGATAGAAGCTGTCTTTATTGAAAGAATATTTATTGGGACAGAATTATATTTTTATTTGTATGCTGAAAATTCTAATACATTGAGGATGCAAAAAGTGTGCATGTAGGTGACATTTTCTTCTCAATTATGATATTGATCATAAGAAAAAGAGTTTAGAGTAAAAAGAACTGTTTTTGCTCCAGGACGCTCAGTTCCTTTGCAGATGCAAGCACATGTCTAACAAATAATATATTTGGAAACGGTAACTGATGGGAAGCTGCCAGAGGAAACTCAAGGTGGATCTGCTACACCTGGTCAAGCCCCAGCCCCAGCGTTGTAGGCATTCCCCAAGATTTATGAATTCTGTGTAATATTTCCGTACTTTCGTCACTGCTCATCTAGACATTTGTCACCAGGCTATGGAGATAGAACATTTTAGAATTGGAGGGAACCTTAGAGCTTAGCCTTCTCTAGTTCAACATTCCCATTGAACCAGAGGAGTCAGAGGCCCAGAGAGGGGACAGGACTTGTCTAAGGTCACAGGGAAATTGCTGGGTGAGCTGAGGGTAGGTCTCCAGATTCCCAGTCCTCTGTTCTTTCCTTTCTTCCTATCTCCCCCTTATATAAATGATACCACAGGCCAGGGGGCAAATGCCAAACTACCATATTCTGTTCGAGACTGTTTTAATGCAAAATCTGTTGCACTCCAAGTCTGGTTGCCTTCATTTTTAAATCGTTCCTCAATGGCCAACTCCGAAGGCATATGTCTTCGTTTTATTCTTATGCGTCCCATCCCTCTTTCACTAATGCATTATTAACATGTCTTCTTTATGTTCCGAAATGTTCTCGGGGGAATGACTGTGTCCTGAATTTGGAAGTGGAAATGACTGTAGGATCTAGTCCTTTTAAT
The DNA here is from genome assembly GCF_054392235.1 of Sus scrofa. NCBI lineage: Eukaryota > Metazoa > Chordata > Mammalia > Artiodactyla > Suidae > Sus > Sus scrofa. The sequence continues at coordinate 124,913,497 of NC_139401.1, forward strand.
CTGTCCTTTCAGTTCTCCAAGATTCTGCTTAAAAGGATTGTTCAAAATCGTTCTTTTCTAATGCTGTTACAAACTCCACTCGGCCTTACAAGGTGTATGTACCTTGATTTTTATTGGTCTTTTTATTCGGGGGAAGAGGGTATTTGCTTTTGGTTTTTCACTTTTTGTTGTGTTTTGTTTGCAGTCTTCAGGCTTTAAAATTTATTTGTGTAAAGACTTATTTTTCTTACTGAGTGCTAGTTTCACTTGAGCTTGTAAATTGCTTGTAAATCAAGATCTGATTAGGAAGTAATATATTCATCTGTAACTCCTGCATAAAAGTTATTCAAGTATTGTGACAAAATAAGTGTTGTTTACTTTATACATTTTCTGCAAATTCTAAAGATTTCATCTAACTTAAAGGCTCTCATGGAATCTTGGGGATTGTGGCTTGCCCACTGAGAGTATAAAGGCTTGCTAAATTAAGTTGATTTGCCTGTGAAAGAAATGCTTCCATTATTCATGTCAGAAGCCTGTCACATCAAATTGAGGGAGTGGAGAAAACCCTTTTTTATCAACATTTTGAACCAAGAAAAACCAACCATTGAGGGCCTGAATTTCAATTGGGGAAAAAGTCAGGCTGAAAGCAGGGTTCAAAAAAAAAAAAAAAAAAAAAAAAAAAAAAGGCTGGGTATTTGTCTAATGTTGAAAATCAGTAGAGGAGATTGATTTAACTTTGGCTGAAACTTTTTATATAGACAGACAGAATGAAACTTCTTAAAGCAGCAAGTAGTACATACAATCTTGGTGTCTTTCATGTGTAAACTTGTCAAAAGTAGTTAAGCTAATTCAAATTTAAATCTCCTTGAATTTCCATTCTTGGACTCTTAATTTGTTTATTTTAAAGGATTTAGGAATGCATTTCTTGGGGGTAACTTTTCAAACATTGATGAATGTATTTTGTTTTTCAAAGTTCAAGATTATAGGCTCTGGTGTTTGATTAGAACTTATTATTAATAAGAGAAGGAAGACAGGCTGGTCAAGGACCAGCCCTCTTGTTTGTATCAGGTATGTGGGCATTTGTGTCCATGTGGATGTATTGTGTGCATGTATGCACACACACACACATATAACTTCAAATGAAAAGCAGGTCATTAAGAGAAAAACACAACTTGGGACAGTAGAGGAAGAACCATTTCCCAAGATAAAATATCCTCATGCAGTATTAGTTTAGGAGGACTCTCTTGTATTTGCCACAATAGTGGATCTTTTTAAAGTATTTGAAAAATTGTAATAATAGAGAAGTTATTTGATTCTGTAATGAAATGTGATGTTCACTTTTTCTTGATGCTCACTTTTTTTTTTTTTCTTTTTGGCAATATTTGATTTCTGTTAGCATACGCATTTCAAATGAGCCTGCAGGCCTGGGTAAAATCAATCACAGGAACAAAGTTTCGGATTTTTGCAGCTTTAATTCTTACCAACCCTCATTTACCATGAATATGTTTCTGCCATTATTATCCAAGTGATAGTCTTCAAATGGTAATTTTAATCTGATTTAAACAAAACATCTGTTGGGCCACTGAAAAATGTGGAACATCATTTTCTATATTTCTTGGATATATTTTTGCAGGCTAATTCCTAACTTTGTACCAAGAGAATGGCTCCAAAATGAAAAATTGGACAATTTAAAAAAATGGGACGATATAAACGGTTTGAAGGGAGTCCTACATTTTCCCCCTTAAAAAAAAACCCAAAAAACAAAAACATGAAGCTTGAAATCCTGTTAAAGAATAAGACGAATCTTTTCCCCTTTCTTTGGTGGGAGGTTCTGCAGCACTTCAGTCTTAAACTGAATTTTATGCTTAATTGATATTTGTGTGGATTCTAGTGGAAATAAGAGTTGGCTTCTTGTGTTCCCAGTACAAAAGTAATTACTTCTCCGATTGACTGCAAATATGTGCAGGTTGTAGATGGGGGAGCAGTGAATGAAATAGAGAGGCGATTGTACTGTGGAGGACTGGAGAAGACAAGGATTAATGGTGAGTAGAATTGTGTTTTGGTGTTCTTTCAGGAACGTTACAATCTCTCTGAAAGTGAATGCTGCTAACAAGGAACCTATGGGGCAGGGGGTTAGAGTAGGGGTGGAGGTGGGGCATGTGGGGGGGCTGAACACAGTCATGTCAGAGTAGGAATCCAATATCTAACGTGTGTATTTACAAAAGTACAAAACAAACAAACAAAATAACAAAAACCAACCTTCTCATTTGACCTGTGGTATTTTAAGATCATGAAACCGCCAGAGGTCATTCCTATTGTGGGAGACCCCAGTGTCTATTTGCTGTGGCTCTTTCCCACTATTGGAATATAGACTATCTTCTGCTGAAGCAAAAGAATGGGCACATAACAGGAAATGAGGATCCAATAGTGAGCTAGCTCTTCAAGTTTTAAATTTTTTCCTCATGAGGTCTTATCATTTTTAGGCAATTTTCAACTGTCGATTGTGTTATTTTGTAATGCATGAAACGAATTATGTAGAATCATAAAATGACGGCTTGTTAGAACTGGGAGAATTTTAGAAATTGGATGGAGTTAACAATCTTACAGATATGAAAACTGGAAGCTCAGGGCGGGCAGAGTTGGTATCAGAACCTAGTTTTTCTCGTTCCCAGGCTGGTGAACTTCTCACTGATTTACACATGACTAACAGGGGCAGTTTTCCACCACTTAGTGTCAAACTGATACTGAAATGGACTGTATTAAACACAAATTAAAGGCCTCTGCATCCTTAAACCCCAGAGATAACTGTTCACAGCTAAGAGTGCTTCTTCGAAGATCCCCTACCCTCAATACAAATATAAGCATTATTATTTTTACCTTGTGTTTTTTACATTTTCTTGCTTGTTTCATATACATATATAACATATACGATGCTTAATGCTTATAATGTATAATGTATAATCTGCTCTGTGCGAATCTGTAGTTTTTACAATGCACACTACTTTTAATCAATATTATTATAATAATTAACACAGATGAATTATCAAAGTATGTTCACGTTCCAAAAAAAACCCAAACCTATAAAATCACATGTAATAGTAAGTGAAACTCTGTCTACCTTCTCCTACCTTATAATCCTACTCTCTAAATCACCACTATCAAACTCTTTCTAAGCACACATTTACAATTTATTATAGATTGGGATCATTCTTTGATCATTCTTTACACAGTAGTATTTTTTTCACTCAGTTACATCTTGCGAACATTTTTTATGTCAGTGTAAATAAATCAATCTCATCTTTTTTGAGGGTTCCGTTAAATTGAATTGATTTGATTTTGATAAAATCGAGTATCTTTTTGTTTCTTGATATTTTGAAGGTTTCTTCTGGGAATTTGCTGTGTATTGTTTTTGCAGGTTATTTTAAATTTAATATGTAGAAGCTGTCTGCATTGTATGGCTAGTAACTTCTTGTCATAAACATTGCAAATGTTTCCTCCTGTTTATCACTTTTTTCACCTTTGCTTCTGGTGTCTTTTTAATTCCTATACAAAAGTTTTAGGTTTTTATGTAAGAAGCAAGGCTAGGTTTTTCCTTGTTATTTCCTGGCCCTGATGTCAAGCGAAGAAAGGCCTTCTATCCCATGATTAAAAACAAAATACAAAACCCCTCTTCTACATATTTTTTTTCTAATACGTTTACGGTTTTAATTTGTCACACACTTAAATAGGCAAGGCACATAGTGGCTAATGGTAGATCTCACGTCTTCTCATGGCACATGCATGGGTGTGCTCATGGACACACACACACACACACACACACACACACACACACACGTCAAGGTAACTGTGGAGGTGATGGATATGTTGATTAGTTTGATTGTGGTAATCATTCACAATGTATACCTGTATCGAAACGCCATGTTGTATACCTTAAATAGATATAATTTTTGTCAAAAATAAAATTTAAAAATAGCATGGGCATTGAAATAGGAAAGTCTGTGTTTGAGTTATTGCTCTGCTAATTTCTCTCTGTGTGACATTGGGCAAGTCACTTTTCCTCTCAGTGTCTTGATTTCCCCATCTGTGAAACAGGGGTAGAAATAAGAGTCATGTCAAGGATTAAACAAATTAAAGTTGGAATTCCCGTCGTGGCGCAGTGGTTGACGAATCCAACTAGGAACCATGAGGTTGCGGGTTCAATCCCTGGCCTTGCTCAGTGGGTTAAGGATCTGGCATTGCCGTGAGCTGTGGTGTGGGTTGCAGACGCGGCTCTGGTGTGTAGGCTGGCGGCTACAGCTCCGATTCGACCCCTAGCCTGGGAACCTCCATATGCCGCAGGAGCGGCCCAAGAAATAGCAAAAAGACAAAAAAAAAAAAAAAGTTAACAATTGTAAAGAATCTAGCCCAATGCTTGGCACATAGTAAGTCTGCAATAATTATAGCTATTATTCTCATTTAAATCTGTGGCTTATTTTGTCTATAATTTGGAAAAAATAGAATTCTGAGTGAAATTACATTGTTTGTGCATGTTCTCTAGAGACTCACATCTTTCCAAATTGAGTCTCCCACAAAAGATTTAGGTCTTTTCTCATGTCTTTCGCTGGCATTTTATCTTCTTAGTATGAGTCTTAACACTTTTCTTGTTATCTCTTGTTTATTCTTGGGTATTTCTGTTATTGAGAATGAGAGTACTTTTTATTGTTATCATGAATGAGACTTTTTCATTACATTTGCTAATAAATTATTGCTTATATAAAGGAAAGTGATGGATTGTATTTATGCATAGTTTATAACAGGCTGCCTCACTGAACCCTTTATTAAATTTTCTTGGAGACTGTTGTATCATCTGCTCTTCCTTTTTAACATTTATTATTCATCTCTTTTTATTTTCTCATTGCACCAGACGAAAGGTTGAGAACAGTACAGAGGCAGTGACATCCTTGTCTTGGTTTTTATTTTAATGTTTATGGGGCCCTGACCTCTGTCATGATATTGCATTGGTTTCTGATATTGGCTTTTGTATTGATAAAGATGTTTCTATTTTAGGTTTCCAAGGTTTTACAATCTGGAATGACTGTTAAAGTTTATCAAGTGCCTTTTTGGCATCTAATGGGATGACTTTGCTATTATTTAAAAGAAGAATCTCATCGAACCAGTTAATGTAATGAACTTTTGCAACGCTAGTTTTGGTTTGCTAATAATTTGGATATCTGCCTCTAAATTCTTAAGAGAGACTGAATTTGAATTATCTTCAAAAGATATTACAAAAGTCAGAATGAATTTATTTGATAAGCTGTCTATTTCTGCAGACTGGAATAACTTAAGTAACACAGTAATTACCAATTTCCTGAACATGTGAGAGGTTGCAAGCTTTATTTATTTTTATTTTTTTGCTTTTTAGGGCTGCATCCGCAGCATATGGAGGTTCCCAGGCTAGGGATCGATTTGGAGCTACAGCTGCTGGCCTACACCACAGCCACAGCAATGCCAGATCCGAGCCACGTCTGCGACCTGCACCACAGCTCACGGCAATGCCAGATCCTTAACCCACTGAACAAGGCCAGGGATCGAAACTCGTGCCACAACAGGATCTCCGGTTGCAAGCTTCAATGCAATTTTTTGGTGATCTTTGATAAACTTTTTGACTTCTGCTATGACTATTTGTTTTATTCATACTGTTTGCTGCTTTTTGAGTCAGTTTTGCAAATTTATAGTTTCCTAGAAAGTGGTTTATTTTATCTAATTTTCAATGGCATTAAGTTGTGCATACTATTTTCTTATAACTTGAAAAGTCTCTTCTGCATCTACCTTCTCATTACCTACATTGTATGGTCTGGTTTTATTTGTTTCTTGGTCAGTTTTGCAAGATTTTTGTGGTTGCTTTTTTAAAGGAACCCTTTGGTTTTTACTAATCATATCTACTTAAAGTCTGGTTAATATATTAATTTCTGTTTCATTTAAAATTGATTTCTTCATTATATGTTCTTTTGGCTTCCCACTTTATTTTTTATTTTTTTTAGGGCTGCACCTGCAGCGAATGGCAATTCCCAGTTCCCGGGCTAGGGGTTGAATCAGAGTCAGAGCTACCGCTGCTGGCCTGTACCACAGCCACAGCAACAACAGATCCCAGCGGTATCTGTGACCTACACTTCGGCTTGAGGCAACACCGGATCCTTAACCCACTGAGCGAGGCCAAGGATCAAACCTGGGTTCTTATGGATACTAGTTGGGTTCTTAACCTGCTGAGCCACAAGGGCAACTCCCTACTTTGTTTTTCTAGTTCTTTTTTTTTAATGGTTGCACCTGTGGCAAATGTAAGTTTCTGGGCCAGAGATTGAATTTGAGTCACAGTTGCAGCAACACTAGATCCTTTAACCCACTGCGCCAGGCCAGGGATCAAACCTACGCCTCCACAGTGACCTGTGCTGTTGCAGTCAGGTTGTTAACACACCGTGCCACAGCGGGAACTCTACTAGTTCATTTTTAGTTGAATGTGTTGCTTATGTATTGTCGGTCTTTCACCTTTAGTAATGAAATAGTTTAAGGCTATGGGTTTTCCTCTTGAAAACCTATGGTTTTTTATTGCATCTTATAGGTCTTGATCATTTTCTGTAGCCTTCAAATTTTCCATAATACAGTTTTGATTTCCTCTAGATGGCTAAAAATTTACACCTTTTAAATTATTATAATTTTTGGGAGTTCCCGTCGTGGCACAGCGGTTAACGAATCCGACTAGGAACCATGAGGTTGCAGGTTGGGTCCCTGCTCTTGCTCAGTGGGTTAACGATCCGGCGTTGCCGTGAGCTGTGGTGTAGGTTGCAGACCCGGCTCGGATCCCACGTTGCTGTGGCTCTGGCGTGGGCCGGTGGCTACAGCTCCAATTCGACCCCTAGCCTGGGAACCTCCATATGCCGTGGGAGCGGCCCAAAGAAATAGCAAAAAGACAAAAATAAATAAATAAATAAATAAAAAATAAATTATTATAATTTTTTATGCTATTTTAAAATTGTGACCAGCAATGTAGCATGTAAGATTTCAAAAGTCCTTAGCTTTTCTTTGAGGCCAGTAAGTTTTCAGAGGTGTTCTAAGAACATTTAAAAAAACATGTTATAGTCAGGATATAAAATTCTATATTGATTAAAAACAAGCTTATCAAATACATTGTTTGAACCCTTGTTTCTTGCATATTTCCTTGATCTAATAAACTGAGAGAGGTGTGTTAAAATTTCCCATGTAATTATAGGTTTATGAAATATCTAGGTATTTAAAAGTCTTTTTAAAAGAATAAATTGTGCTGCTCTGTAGTTCCATAAAGGTTAATGATAGTGTTATCTTTTTTGTAATTTTACCCTTGAGTATGAAATATCCCTTTGTGTCTAATTTAATGCTTTTGGCTTTATAGTCAACTTTGAGATTAATTTGGCCTTCCTGTTTTCATTTTATTTGAGTTTGCCTGGTATATCATTGCCCATATTTTTATGATTAACCTTTTTATATTAAATTATTTTAAGTATTCCTCTGGTAAACAGTTAACAGCTAGATTTAAAGATTTATTTTACTTAGTCTGAGAGTTTTTTGATTTTTAATAAGGAAAATCCACCTATTCGCCTAATAACTTGTTTGCTCCCTATTCTTTCTATTTTTTAAAAAATACTTTCTGTTTTATTATTTCCTGTATGAGAAAAGAGTCTGAAAAAGAATGGGGGAGTTCCCGTCGTGGCGCAGTGGTTAACGAATCCGACTAGGAACCATGGGGTTGCGGGTTCGATCCCTGGCCTTGCTCGGTGGGTTGACGGTCCGGCGTTGCCGTGAGCTGTGGTGTGGGTTGCAGACGCGGCTCGGATCCCGCGTTGCTGTGGCTGTGGTGTAGGCCGGTGGCTACAGCGCCAATTTGAACCCTAGCCTGGGAACCTCCATATGCCGTGGGAGCGGCCCAAGAAATGGCAAAAAAAGACAAAAAAAGACAAAAAAAAAGAATGGATGTGTGTGTGTGTGTGTGTATATATATATATATATATATATATATCTGAATCACTTTGCTGTACATCAGAAATGAACACATTGTAAATCAACTATACTTCAATAAAAATTTTTAAAATGAAAAAATAAATTATATGCATAATGATATTTTACCTGTACATAATTTCTATATGTGTCTCTAACAAAAAGGACTTTTTTCTGCATAATCACAGTACCATGAAGTTTTTTGCTATTATGAGTAATGCTGCTATGAACTTTTTTTTTTTTTTTTTTTTTTTTGTCTTTTTATTGTTGTTGTTGCTATTTCTTGGGCTGCTCCCGCGGCATATGGAAGTTCCCAGGCTAGGGGTTGAATCGGAGCTGTAGACACCGGCCTACGCCAGAGCCACAGCAACGCAGGATCCGGCAGGATCCGAGCCACGTCTGCAACCTACACCACAGCTCATGGCAACGCCGGATCGTTAACCCACTGAGCAAGGGCAGGGACCGAACCCGCAACCTCATGGTTCCTAGTCGGATTCGTTAACCACTGCGCCACCACGGGAACTCCATGCTATGAACATTTGTGTACAAATTTTTGTTTGAACATGTTTCAGTTCTCTTGGGCATATATCTAGGAATAGAATCCTGGGTCATATGGTACCTCTATGTTTAACCCTTTCAAGAACCACCAGACTATTTTCCAAAGTTGCTGCACCATTTTGTATTCCCACCACTGGTGTATGAGTATCTCCATTTCTCTGCATCATCTACAGCACTTGTAATTGTTGTATTTTTGATTACAGGCATTCTGGTGTGTGTGAAGTGGTATCTCATTGTGATTTTGATTTCCATTTCCCTAATGGCTAATGGTGTTGAGTATCTTTTCATGTGCCTATTGTTCATTCGTATATCTTCTCTGGAGAAATGTTTTTTTCAGATTCTTCGTCTGTTTAAAAATTGGTTTCTTTGTCTTTTTATTATTGAGTTGTAAAAGTTCTTTAATAGTCCCCTGTCAGATACATGACTTGCAAATCTTTTTTCCTATTCTGTGGGTTTTCTTTTCTTTTTATTGATCTTGTCCTTTAAAGCACAAGATATTATAACTTTGATAAGGTTCAGTTTATCTGTTTTTTCTTTTCTTACAATATTGATGTCCATACTAAAGAATCATTATCCAAGATCCAAGATCAGGAAGATTTATATCTATCTAAGAATGTTATAGTTTTAGCTTTTACATTTAGATCTTTGATCCATTTTGAGTTAATTTTTGGATATGTTGTTAAGCAGAGGTACAACTTCGTTCTATTGTGTGTGGATGTTTAGTTATCACAGCAACAATTGTTGAAAGGCTATTCTTTTGACATTGTGGTGTTTTGCCATCCTTGTCAAAAGTCAATTGACTCTAGATGTAAGGGTTTGTTTCTGAATAGTCAATTCTATTCCATTGATCCATATACCTGTATCAGTACTACACAGTGTTAACTACTCTAGCTTTCTGAAATTGGGAAATACGAGTCCTCTAACTTTGTTCTTTTTCAGGACTATTGTTGCTATTCTGAGTTCCTTATATTTCCATAAGAGTTTTGGGATCAGCTTTAGAGTTTCTGCAAAAAAGCAGGTGAGATTTTGATGGGGATTGTGTTGAATCTGTAGATCTAGGGGGGAGTATTGCTGTCTTAACAATACTAAATCTTCCAATCCATGAACATGGGTTATCTTTTTATTTATTTAGGTCTCCTTTATTTTTAATTTTATTTTTGGAAGTTTTATATTTTTTTCTTGTAGTGTTATTGAAATATAAATGACATATAGCACTATAAAAGTTTGAGGTACACGGCATAATGATTTGACTTACATATATCATATGAAATGATTACCACAATTAGTTTAGTGAACATCCATCATCTTATGAGAACTCTTAGATATTACTCTCTAACAGCTTTTATATATAAAATACAGAAATGTTAATTTTTTTGGTCTTTTTGTCTTTTTAGGGCTGCGCCTGTGGCATATGGAGCTTTCCAGGCTAGGGGTCCAGTCGGAGCTGTAGCTGCCAGCCTACACCACTGCCACAGCAATGTGGGATCTGAGCCACATCTTTGACCTACACTACAGCTCAGGGCAGCGCTGGATCCTTAACCCACTGAGCAAGGCCAGGGACCAAACCCGTGTCCTTGTGGATGCTAGCTGGATTCGTTAACCATTGAGCCATGACAGGAACCCCTAGAAATGTTAATTATATTTATCATGTTGCACATGATATCCCTAGTACTTATCTTATAAACAGATGTTTGTACATTTTAACTGTCTTCATCCAATTCCCCCTCTCCTCAACCCTCAACCTCTAGTAATTTGATCACTTCTATGAGTTTTTGTTCGTTTTGGAAGTGTAACTGACCTATGACACTATGTTCGTTCCTGGTATACAACTTAGTGATTTGACATTTTTATAGATTTCAAAATGATCATAATGATAAGTCTACATACCATCCGTAAACAATACAAAGTTAGCACATAATTATTGACTATATTCCCTACAAGGTACATTTCATACCTTTGATGCATTTATTTTGCAACTAGAAGTTTGCACCTCTTAATCTCCCTCACCTATCTCTTTCCTCCCTGCAGCCCCTTCCCTTATGGCAATCACCTGTTTGTTCATTGTATCTATCGCTCTGTTTCTATTTTTTGTTCATTTCTTTAGGTTTTTAGGTTCGACATATAAGTGAAATACAGCATTTGTCCTTCTTTGTATGACTTCTTTCTTAGCATAATATCCTCCAGGTTCATCCATGTTGTTGGAAATGGCAAGATTTTATTAGTTTTTATGACTGAGTAATATTCTATTATATATATACCCCTTCATCTTTATCCATTTGTCTATCAGTGGGTTTAGGGTGCTTACGTAATTTTTGCTATTGTAAATAATGCTGCAGTGAACATAGGGGTGCATATATCTTTTCTAATTAAGTGTTTTGTTTTATTTTGTTTTGACCATGCCCATGGCATGCAAAAGTTCCCAGGCAAGGAATCAAATCTGTGCCACAGCAGTGACCCAAGCCACAGCATTGACAACGCTGGATCCTTAAGCACTAGGTGACCAGGGAGCTCTTCTAATTAGTGTTTTCATTTTCTTTGAAAAATACCCAGGATTGAAATTGCTAGATCATATAGTAGTTCATTTTTAAATTTTTTGAGGAATCTCCCTACTGTTTTCCATAGTGGCTACACCAATTTACATTTCCACCAACAATGCACAAGGATTCCCTTTTCTCCGTATCCTTACCAATATTGTTATTTGTTGTCTTTTTGATAATAGCCATTCTATAGGTGTAAGGTGATATCTCATTGTAGATTTGATTTCCAATTCCCTCATGATTACTGATGTTGAGCATCTATTCATGTGCCTGTTGGTCATCTGTATGCCTTCTTCTGTATGTCTATTCAGATCCTCTGCCTATTTTTTTTTCCCACTGTACAGCAAGGGGGTCAGGTTATCCTTACATGTATACATTGCAATTACAGTTTTCCCCCCACCCTTTCTTCTGTTGCAACATGAGTATCTAGACATAGTTCTCAATGCTACTCAGCAGGATCTCCTTGTAAATCTATTCTAAGTTGTGTCTGATAAGCCCAAGCTCCCGATCCCTCCCACTCCCTCCCCCTCCCATCAGGCAGCCACAAGTCTCTTCTCCAAGTCCATGATTTTCTTTTCTGAGGAGATGTTCATTTGTGCTGGATATTAGATTCCAGTTATAAGTGATATCATATGGTATTTGTCTTTGTCTTTCTGGCTCATTTCACTCAGGATGAGATTCTCTAGTTCCATCCATGTTGCTGCAAATGGCATTATGTCATTCTTTTTGATGGCTGAGTAGTATTCCATTGTGTATATATACCATATCTTCCGAATCCAATCATCTGTCGATGGACATTTGGGTTGTTTCCATGTCCTGGCTATTGTGAATAGGGCTGCAATGAACATGCGGGTGCACGTGTCTCTTTTAAGTAGAGTTTTGTCCGCATAGATGCCCAAGAGTGGGATTGCGGGGTCATATGGAAGTTCTGTGTATAGATTTCTAAGGTATCTCCAAACTGTTCTCCATAGTTCCTCTGCCCATTTTTTAACCAGGTTGTTTTTGTTTCTTTTCTTTTCTTTCTTTCTTTTCTTTTTTTTTTTTTTTGATATTCAGGTGTATGAATTCTTTATATATTTTGACTATTGGTCTCTTATTAAATATGTCATTTGAAAATAACTTCCCTCACTCAGTAACAGTAAAAGCTTTTCTGTTTTGTTGATAATTTCCTTTGCTGGGTAAACATATTTTAGTTTGAGGTAGTCCTGTTTTGTTTATTTTAGCTTTTGTTTGTCTTGCCTGAGGAGACCCCCAAAAAATTACTAAGACTAGTGTCAAAGAGCATATCACCTATTTTTTCTTCTAGGATTTTTATGATTTCATGTATTATGTTTGAGTCTTTAATACATTTTGAATGTATTTTTGTGCATGGTGTGAGGAAGTAATCTAGTTCGATTCTTTTACTTGTACCTGTTCAGTTTTCCCAACACCATTTGTTTTAAGAGGGTATCTTTTTCCATTGTATATTCTAGCCTCTTTTATGATACATTAATTTCCCAAATAAGTTCGGTTCATTTCTGGGCTGTCTATTATGTTCCATTGATCTATGTGTCTGGTTTTGTGCCACTACCATATGATTTTGATTAATGTAGCTTTGTAGTATAGTTTGAAATCAGGGAACATGATATGTCCAGCTTTGTTCTTCTTTATCAAGATTGTTTTGGCTATTTGGGGTCTTTTGTGTTTTTATACAAACTCTAGAATAATTCTACTTCTCTGAAAAATGACATTGGTATTTTGATAGGGATTGCATTGAACCTGTAGATTGTCTTAAGTAGTGTGGTCATTTTAACAATATTACTTCTTCCTATCCATGAGCGTTGTATATCTTTCCATCTGTTTGTATCATCTTCAGTTTCTTTCATCAGCATCTTATACTTTTCCTAGTACAGGTCTTGTCACTCCTTCATTATATTTATTCGTTGGTATTTTATTCTTTTTGATATGATTATAAATGAGATTATTTTCTTAATTTCTCTTTCTGATAGTTTGTTGTTAGTGCATAGAAACAATAGATTTCTATATATTAATTTTGTATCCTCTAAGATTATTGAATTCATTGATGCATTCTAGTAGTTTTTTGGTGGCATGTTTGGGATGTATAGTATCATGTCATCTGCAAACAGTGATGGCTTTACATCTTCCTTTCCAGTTCATACTCTTTTATTTCTTGTCTGATTGTTGTAGCTAGGACTTCCAAAACAATGTTGAATAAAAGTGGCAAGAATGGGCATCCTTATTTTGTTCCTGTTTTTGGAGGAAATGCTTTCAACTTTTCACCAGTGAGTATGATGTTAGTTGTGGGCTTATAATAAAAAGCCTTTATTATGTTGAGATGTGTTCCCTCTATACCAGTTTATGGAGAGTTTTTATCATAAACGGATGTTGAATTTTACCAAAAGCTTTTTATGCATCTATTGAGATGATCATATTACTTTATCCTTCAGTTTGTTAAGGTGCTTTATAACATTGATTAATTTGTGGATATCAAGCCATCCTTGTTTTTCTGGGATAAATCCCACTTGATCATGATGTATGAGCCTTTTAATGTATTGTTGAATTTGGTTTGCTAAGATTTTGTTGAAGATTTTTGCATCTGTGTTCTTCAGTGATATTGGTCCATAATTTTCTTTTTTAAAAAATATCTGTATAATTTTGGTATCAGGATAATGCTGACCTCATAGAATGAGTTTAGAAGCATTCTTTCCTTTGCAGTTTTTTGAAATAGTTTGAGGATTCTTATTCTTTTCTAAATATTTGGTGGAATTCACCTGTGAAGCTATCTAGTCCTGAAATTTTGCTCCTTGAGTGTTTTGATTTGTTTTGTTTTTTACTACTGCTTCAATTTCATTACTTTTGTTTGTTTTTGCTTTTTAGGGCCACACCCATGGCATGTGGAGGTTCCCAGGCTAGGGGTCAAATTGGAACTACAGCTGCTGGCCTACACCACAGCCACAGCAATGCCAGATCTGAGCCGTGTCTGCAACCTACACCACAGCTCACAGCAACACCGTATCCTTAACCCACTGAGCGAGGCCAGGGATCAAACCCACAACCTCATGGTTCCTAGTTGAATTTGTTTCTGCTGTGCCACGATGGGAATGCCTTCAATTTCATTATTTGTAATTGTTCTGTTTATATTTTCTATTTCTTCTTGGTTCAGTTTTGGGAGATTGTGCATTTTTAGGAATTTTTCCATTTTTCTAGTTATCTATTTTATCAGTGCATAATTGTTTGCAGTAATCTCTTAAGATCTTTTGTATTTCTGTGGTGTAAGTTTTAACTTTTCCTTTTTCATTTCTGATTTTATTGATTTGGACTCTTTTTTTCTTGATGATTCTGGCTAAAGGTTTGTCATTTTTTTTTTTAATCTTTTCAAAGAAAGAGCTCTTAGTTTCATTGGTATTTTCTTTTGTTTATTTGAGTCTCCATTTCATTTATTTCTGCTCTGATCTTTATGACTTCTTTCCTTCTACTAACTGAGTTTTGTTTGTTCCTCTTTCTCTAGTTCCTTTAGGTGTAAGGTTAGGTTGTTTATTTGAAATTTTTCTTCTTTCCTGAGGTAGGCTTGTATTGCTATAAACTTGCCTCTTAGACTGTTTTTGCTGTGTCTTAATGATTTTGATCATTGTCTTTTCATTTTCACTTGTCTCCAGATAATTCTAAATTTCTTCTTTCGTCTCTTCAGTGATCCATTGGTAGTTTAGTAGCATACTATTTAGCTTCCATACGTTTGTGTTTTTACAGTTAATTTCTAGTTTCATAGTGTTGTGGCTGGAAACGATGATTGATACGATTTCAGTCTTCTTAAATTTCCTTAGACTTGTTTTGTGCCCCAGATGTGATCTATCCTGGAGAATATTCCATGTGCACTTGAAAAGAATGTGTATTCTACTCCTTCTGGATGGAATACTGTCTATATATCTCATATGTTGTTTAAGGCCAGTGTTTCCTCATTGAATTTCTGTCTGGATAATCTGTTCATTGATGTAAGCGGGGTGTTGAAGTCCACTAATTATTGTGTTACTGTCAATTTCTCCCTTTATCTCTGTTAATATTTACCTTATGTATTTAGGTGCTCCTATGTAGGCTGCATGTATATTACAATTGTTATATCTTTTACTTTGATTGGTCCCTTGATCATTATGTAGTATTCTTGTCTTTTGTTACAGTCTTTGTTAAAATCTAAAGACTTTTGTTAAATTCTAAAGACTTTTTTTAAAGTCTATTTTGTCTGATATAAGTATTCCTATCTACCCTAGCTTTCTTTTTGTTTTCTTTTACATGGAATATCTTTTTCTATCCTTTCACTTTCAGTCCATGTGTGTCTTTAGATCTGAAGTGAGTCTCTCCTAGGCAGCTTATATACAGGTCTTGTTTTTGTATCCATTCGATCACTCTATGTCTTTTTTTTTTTTTTTTTTTCCCACTGTACAGCAAGGGGGTCAGGTTATCCTTAGATGTATACATTTCAGTTACAGTTTTTTCCCCCACCCTTTCTTCTGTTGCGACATGAGTATCTAGACATAGTTCTCAATGCTATTCAGCAGGATCTCCTTGTAAATATATTCTAGGTTGTGACTCTCTGTCTTTTGATTAGACTCTTTAGTCCATTAAATACAAAGTCGTTATTGATATGTATGTACTTATTGCCACTTTGTTAATCATTTGGGGGTTGCTTTTTCATTTCTTTTTTTTTCTTTCTTCTTTTTCTTCTTTTGTTCTCCTCCTGTGTGATTTGATGACTGTCTAGTGTTATATTTGGATTTCTTTATTTTTTCTTTATTTTTTTTTTTTGTCTTTTGTCTTTTTGTTGTTGTTGTTGTTGCTATTTCTTGGGCCGCTCCCGCGGCATATGGAGGTTCCCAGGCTAGGGGTTGAATCGGAGCTGTAGCCACCAGCCTACGCCAGAGCCACAGCAACGCGGGATCCTTAACCCACTGAGCAAGGCCAGGGACCGAACCTGCAACCTCATGGTTTCTAGTCGGATTCGTTAACCACTGCGCCACGACGGGAACTCCGGATTTCTTTATTTTTTTAATTCTTTTTATTTTTAGCTTGTGGCATGTGGAAGTTCCTGGTCTAAGGATTGAACCTGCACCATAGCAGTGACCTGAGCCGCTGTAGTGACAATGCTGGATCCTTAACTCACTGCATCATAAGGAAACTCTGTGGATTCCTTTATTTTTGTGTGTATCTCTTATGGATTATTGGTTTGTGGTTACTATGATATTTATGTACAGCAATCTATACATGTACATGATTATTTTAAGCTGCTGATCCCTTAAGTTTGAAAACATTTTATTTTATTTTTTGTATTTTAGGGCTGCATCTGCAGCATATGAAGATTCCCAGGCTAGGGGTCTAATTGGAGCTGTAGCCACTGGCCTACACCACAGCCACACAGCAATGCCAGGTCCGAGCCATGTCTGTGACCTGCACCACAGCTCACGGCAGTGCTGGATCCTTAACCCATTGAGTGAGGCCAAGGATTGAACCTGCATCTTCATGGATACTAGTCAGATTTGTTTCTGCTGAGCCACAAAAAGGGAACTCCTGAAAACATTTTAAAAATCCTGCATTTTTACACCCCCATGTTTACTATTTTTGATGATATATTTTACATGTTTTTGTTTTGTATTTTCCTTAACTACTTATCGTGGGTATAGGTGATTTTACTACTTATGTCTTTTAACATTCATGCTGCTTTATAAATGGTTGATCTACTACTTTTACAGTATATTTGCTTTTATTTTTGAGTTTTTTTCTTTTGTGATTTTCATATTTCTGGATGTGGCCTTTCCTTTTCCATGTAGAGAAGCCCTTTAACATTTCTTATAAAGCTGGTTTGGTGGTGCTGAACTCTTTTAGCTTTTACTTGCCTGTAAAACTTTTGATTTGTCTTTCAAATCAGAATGAAAGCCTAGCCAGGTTATTTTTGATTTTTCCTTTGTTGATTTTTCCTTTCAATCACTTTAAATATATTGTGCCTTCATTCCCTGGTTTTGGCACAAAAAAAAAAAAATCGTGCCACTCCCTTCTGGACTGCAGACCTTTTGCTGAAAATTCAGTTGATAGCCTTATGGGAGTTCTCTTGCATGTAACTTTTGCCTTTTCCCTTGCTGCTTTTAATATTTTCTCTTTCTCTTTAATTTTTGTCATTTTAATTACAGTGTATCTTGGTGTGGTGCTCTTTGGGTTGATCCCATTTGGGACTGTCCATGCTTTCTGGACCTGGGTGTTTGTTTCCTTCCCCAGGTTAGGGATGTTTTCAGCTATTATTGTTTCAAATATGTTCTCTGCTCCTTTCTCTTTCTCTTCTTCTGGGACACCTATAATGTGAATGTTACTATGCTTAATGTTGTCCCAAAGGTCTCTTAAACTGTCCTCATTTTCTTAAAAAATTTTTTTTCTGTTTGACTTGAGTGATTTTACTACTCCGTTTTCCAGTTAGCTGATTCATTCCTCTGTATCATCTCATCTACTGTTGATTCCTCCTAGTGTATTTATTATTATTGGTTATTGTATTCTTTGGCTCTCTCTGGTTCTTCTTTACATTTTCCAGCTGTTCATTAAAAGCTTCTTACTTCTAACTGTGTTCATCTATTCTTTTTTTTTTTCTTATTTTTATGGATGCACCTGTGGCATATGGAAGGTGCTGTATTAGAGGTTTGAATTGGAGCTGCAGCTGTGGTCTACACCACAACCACAAAAACATTGGATCTGAGCTGCATCTGTGACCTATGCAACAGCTAACAGCAACACCGGATCCTTAACCCACTAAGCAAGGCCAGGGATTGAACTCACATCCTTATAGTGATAATGTTGGGTCCTTAACCCTCTGAGCTACAATGGGAATACCCATGTTCATCCATTCCTCTTCAGAGTTCTTTGAGGATCCTTATGATCATTACCTTGAGCTCTTTATTAAGTAGATTTCTTATCTCTATTTCACTTAGTTATACTGGAGTGGCATCTTATTCTTTTGTTTGGAACATATTCCTCTGTTGCCTTATTTTGCCTAATTTGCTGTTTTTATTTCTCTGTATTTAGAGGTTGGTTTTCTTTCCCAGCAGGTCAATACCAAAAGGTAAGCTGCCTTTTGTAGCTATGGACTGTGTGTCCCAGTAGCACACTCCCCCCAGTCACTAGAGCTATGTGCTTTAGGGTTGTCCCCTATACGTACTGCTTGGATTGTTTTCTAGCAGGGTGAGTACTCTGGGCAGTCAGATAGACATGGCTGGTACTTGGTCTAGTTAGTTGTAAGGCCCTCTCTTGTGTGGCTGGAGGCTGCCAACTGCTGGTGAATGGGTATGGGTCACAGTGCTGCTGGGTGCAGAGCCCCAGGAGGTCCCAGAGCTAGTGCTCATCTACTGTTTGTTGGAGCCAGGCCCTGCATGCATGGTCACAGAGCTCCAGTTCCTAGACCTAGTGTGTGGGTCCAGATTCTAGGACAACTACCTGAGGGGTGCAATGTTTCTTGAAGCTAGTTTTGGCCTGTGGTTGGTGAGGCTTCAGGCCAGGGAGTTCTGGTATTGACCTGCTGGCGGATAGGGCCAGGTCCTGGGGTCGTGTGGGGCTCAAGGTGTTCTAGTCAGCCAGCCTACTGGCGGGTGGGTCTCTGTCTCTGCCTGGCTGCTTGCTTGGCCTGAGGTGTCCCAGTGCTGGTGAAGACAGGCTGTTGGGCAGGTTGGTTCCTAGCACCACTAAGCTAGAGGGAGGATTCCCCAGTGTTACTTTCCAGCACCATTGTCTTTGTGGTATAGCAGCCTCCCCAAAATGACTGCTGCCTACGTCTGCGACCCCAACCAAACTGAGCTTCAGTTGCCTCTTGTCTTTCTTGGAGTCTCTCCAGTCTCAGCCAGTGGGTCTGACTCAGGCTCCTTTCAAATTGCTGCTTCTGCCCTGGGTCTCGGAGTGCATGAGATTTTGTCGTGTGCCTTTTATGAGTGGAGTCTATTTCCCACAGCCCTCTGGCTCTGCCGAAAGTAAGCTTTGCTGACCTTCACAGACAAATGTTCCTGGAAATCTTATTTCCAGTGCAGGACCCCCAGGCTGGGGAGCCTGATTTGGGGCTCAATCCCCTCCTTGAGGAGAACCTCTGCAGTTATAATTATTCTCCCATTTGTAGCTCACCCACTGAGGGACATGGGTCTTGCCTGCGTCTTTGCCCCTCCTACTTGTCTTATTGCGGTTCCTTCTTTATCTCTTTAGCTGTAGAAGCTCTATTTTGCTAGTCTTCAGGTTTCTCTCATCAATAGCTGCTCTGTTAGTAGTTGTAACTTTGGTGTGCCTGTGGGAGGAGGCGAGTTCAGGGTCTTCCTACTCCACCGTCTTGGACACCTACCCCTATTTAGGTCTCCTTTTTCATTCGTGATGTTTTGCAGTTTTCACTGTGCAGGTCTTGCACTTCTTTTGTTAAATGTATTTCTATTTGATTCATTTTGATATTATTGTAAATAGAATTGCTAGTTTCATTTTTGGATTGTTCGTTGCAAATGTATAGAAATTCGATTGGTATTTGTACATTGATCTGTATTTTGGGAGATTTGTAAACTCGTTTATTAGTTCTAGTAGTTTTTTCATGGAATTATCATGGCTCTTTGTATATAAGATTGTGTAATCTGCTAATAGAGATAGTTTTACCTCTTCTTTTGCAACTTTGAGGCCTTTTGTATCTTTTTCTTGCCTAATTGCCTCATCTAGAATTGCAGGACAGTGCTGACTGGACTGATCAGAGGCAGACCACCTTCTCTTGTTGCTGATCTTAGAGGGAAAGTATTCAGTCCTTCACCATTAAGCATGATGTTAACTGTGGATATTTCCCCTTCATTAAGAAGTGTGGATAATTCTCTTTTTCTTCACTTTACATATGCAGGTAGAGACTGCTGAGTGTGGGAAATACTTTCAACTGTGTGACTCTATGCGCTTTCATGATTAGATTGCAAGCAGTGCAGTGACGGGCAAAGCACAAGACTGTGAGACGCCAATCATCCCTGTGATGCTCTCTTCATGTCACTCACTTGTGTATAGAATGGAGCCAGAAAGTGGGTTTTATGACCATTCACTCTCTAAGGCATTAAAAATTTAATTCATGGAGTTCCCGTTGTGGCGCAGTGGTTAATGAATCCAATGAGGAACCATGAGGTTGTGGGTTCGATCCTTGGCCTTGCTCAGTGGGTTAAGGATCCGGCGTTGTCGTGAGCTGTGGTGTAGGTTGCAGACACGGCACGGATCCCAAGTAGCTGTGGCTCTGGTGTAGGTCGGCAGCTATAGCTCCAGTTCGACCCCTAGCCTAGGAATGTCCATATACCGCGAGAGTGGCTCAAGAAATGGCAAAAAGACCAAAAAAAAAAAAAAAATTAATTCATTTCCTTAACTTTTTTTTTTTTTTTTTTTTTTTTTTTGCTTTTTATGGTCACATTCACGGCATATGGAGGTTCCCAGGCTAGGGGTCGAATCAGAGCTATAGCTGTTGGCCTACACCACAGCAATAGCAACTCAGGATCTGGGCCATGTCTGCGACCTACACCACAGCTCACGGCAATGCCAGATCCTTAACCCACTGAGCCACGATGGGAAGTCCACAGAAAGAAATTTTAGATCTGGGAGTTCCCATCATGGCTCAATGGAAACGAATCCCACTAGCAACCATAAGGTTGCAGGTTCGATCCCTGGCTTCGCTCAGTGGGTTAAGGATCCGGCGTTGCTGTGAGCTGTGGTGTAGTTTGCAGACGCAGCTCAGATCCTGTGCTGCTGTGGATGTGGCAAAGGCCAGCAGCTGTAGCTCCGATTTGACCCCTGGCCTGGGAACCTCCATATGCCACAGGTGCAGCCCTTTAAAAAAAAAGAAGAAAGGAAATTTTAGATCTGAAGAATGTAATAACCAACATTTTAAAACGTACTGCCTGAACTAAAAAGTAAAATGGAGATGAAGGGGTAAAGAGTGTTCTTGAGGAAAAATCAACAGGAATAATCCAATCTGAAGAAGAGAGAAAAGAAAAAGATTAAAAATCATGAACAGGGCTTCAGAGACCTGTGGACCAACACCGCAAAGTCTGACATTCATGTAATCAGAGTCACAGGAAGAGAGGAATACGTGGGACAAGAAACGTCTTTGAAGAAACAGTGATTGAAAACTTTCCCAATTTGTTGAAGGACATAACCTAAGAAATTATGAAAGTTCAAAGAAGCTCTAGTGCTGTTCATAAAATTAAAAGGGCTAAGTCAGCTTTCATCAAAGGTAAAAATGTTGCTTGTGAGAAAGACCCTGTTAGGACTTAGAATGAAAAGCCAAGATACAGCCTAAGAGAAAGTACTTGCAAGTCACAAATCTAACAAAGGACTTGTAGCCAGAAGATGTAAAGAACTCTTAAAAACCAAATAGTAAGGAAACAAATAAGACAATTTAATAAAAAGGGCAAAAGATGCGAATGGAGGTTTTATGAAAGATGATATATGTGTGGCCCATAAGCAATTAGTCATTAGCGAAATGTACATGAAAACCACAGTGGGACACCATGACACTTACGTTAAAATGGGTTAAATGTTAAAAGATTGGTCATCGGAAGTGGTGAGAATACAGAGGAATTGGAACTCTCATACACTGCTAGTGGGACAAATCACTTTGTAAAAAAGTTTTTCAGTTTCTTAAAACGTTTTAACCCTCGGCTGCATGTGTTCTCACCATTCCACGCCTAGGTATTTACCCAAGAGAAGAGAAAGCCTATGTCCATACAAAGGCTTGTGTATGACTGCTTCTAGCACCTTTCTTTGTAATAGCTGAAGGAAGCAACTGCCTGCTCATCGACAGGTAAATGGACAAGTAGTGTACGGGGGAAATGTGGAATACTACTCAGCAGTCACAACGAATGCACTTTTGATAAACACCACAACGTGGATGACTCTGAAGCTATGCTCGGTGAAAGACCATAGACACAAAAGAGTACACGCTCTGGGATGCCATTTATGTAAAACTCTAGCAAATGTAAACTCATCTATGCTGAGGGAATACAGTTCAGTGGTTACCTGGGGATGACAGGGAGGGATTCCCCAGGGCATAATGAAATTTTGGAGGACTGTGAACAGATATGTTCACTATTGAAAGCTGAGGTGGTGGTTTACCAGATGTATATGGATGTTGAAACTTATCGAATCCCGCAAATATGGGTAGTTTGTTGTAAGTCAATTACACCTCAATAAAGCTGTTCAAAATAAAAATGAAAACAAAAAGCGCAACGCCTAGGGATAAACTACAAAGGATTTTAGACGCTAAGATGTCTTCTTCCCATGGCGCAATTGGCAAATTTCTCACCTGGAGAGGCATAATTTTTTATCACAGTTGTATTAAGATATTTTCCATGTGCCGTACACTTCAACCATTTAATGTGCAATTAACCATTTAACATGCATAATTCAACTTTGAGTGTATTCACTGAATTGTATTTTAGTAATGTGCATGAAATAAAACAAATAATTATAATCAGAAAGAAAATACAGTGTAATTTTCTTTTATAGAGCGTTTTATGTATCCTAGTAAAAAATAAGGACATTTTAAGAACAATTAAAACAGGTGCAAAATGTAAAGTTCAGGCAATTGCAATTATACAACTGATGTAAGATTTTATTAGTTTGATTTTTGTGAAGTATTAAAATAAGGAACAATTAAATGATACATTTCATGTTTAAAGATACTGTTCAAAATTCAGTGAAATATTTATTTTCAAATGTAGTAAACGTTTCACTACACCCCCACAAATTTTTTTTTTTTTTTTGTCATTTTAGGGCCCCACCTGAGGCATATGGAAGTTCCCAGGCTAGGGGTCGCATCGGAGCTGCGGGTTCTGGACTACACCACAGCCCCGGCAATGCCGTATCTGAGCCACGTCTACAGCCTACACCACAGCTCATGGCAACGCTGGGTCCTTAACGCAACGAGCAAGGCCAGGGGTTGAACCCATGTCCTCATGGGTACTAGTTGGGTTCTTAACCTGCTGAGCTACAACAGGAACTCTCCCCACAAATTTTACTCTTCAAATTGCATACTTTGTTTCACTGATTGAGGCATCAATCAAAACAAGTGATTACATAGAATCAGAGCTGAAGTAACTCAAGTTGTTCTTTGTCTTTATAATTGCTGTGCTATAATTTTAATTAAAATCTAGTTTTTAAACATGGAATATGTATGTTATGTATTACCACAAAGATTGCAGTCTGCAAGTGTGCTCAAAGCAAACTCAAACAATTCTAAATTGTTCAGAACTTACTTTAGAAAAGAACAGCCTGAGTCTGGGGCCAACTATTAAATAAGAATCTATCCAAATTAACGTTATTGTAGAATAAAATGATTAAAACACAAAAACTAAAAGTTGGGTAATATGAACCTTACATATGTATTAAAACTTAGTATGAACCACAGCAAACTTTTAGAACTGAGACAAAAAGAGGATTTTGAGGGGACAATGTAGAAAAGCTTGGTTATGGTGCTAATAAAAACACTGACTTTTACTGAGTTTTATTGTTCTTAAATTAAAATTCTCTGCTGACAGTGTATTCCTTTATTGCTGCTGGTGGTAGAGTACTCCCACTGCGCACCTTGGTAGGTCACTGCACCACTTCAAGAGTACTTTTTTTTTTTTTTTTTTTTTTTTTTGCTTTTTGTGTCCTCACCCATGCATATGGAGGTTCCCAGGCCAGGGATCGAATCAGAGCTGTAGCTGCTGGCCTACACCACAGCCACAGCAACGCAGGATCCGAGCAGAGTCTTTGACCTACACCACAGCTCCCAGCAATGCCAGATCCTTAACCCATTGAGCGAGGCCAGGGATCAAATCTGTGTCCTCGTGTATACCAGTCGGGTTTGTTACCGCCGAGCCACAACGGGAACTCCCCAAACTTCTTAACAAGAAAGTGGCCTGATTGCTATGGGCTGGTGGCCTCCAAACACCATTAATTTAGTGTATGGGGGTGCTCTTGGTGACTTTCTGCAGGGTGAGCTTTTTTTGTCCTTCCAAGGGCCTTTAGCTGCTTACATCCTTGAGTGGGGTACCTATACACCACAATGACGCAGGTGGCCTGGCGGTAATTTTGTCACCTGTTTTTTTGGCAGGAGCATCATTATCACCAACAACACATTAAACCCTCTTCCCATCTGGGTTCTGCCCTCCCTCTCCACCCCAAACATACATGGAACCACCAAAGCCTTTTTCTTCTTGTCCTTGGGACAAAGTATGAAGGAACTTTGTCTTCAGTTCTTCGTCCTCACCAAGGCCTCATCCTTCCACGTCTGCCTGACTGCGGACCTGCTAGTTTGGCCCCCAGCCTTCTATGACCTCGGCTTTCTCCCTCCCTCCCTCACACACCTGCCTCTTCCTTCCCTTTCTCCCTCCCGCAGACACCCACGTACACCTTTTCACCACTTGCTGGTTTTAATTTAAACAACATCCATGTACCCCGGTGGTATTCGATTTGCCCCTGTATGTTTGACCTTTTCTCCATAGCTGCTTCTAAAGAGGCTGCAGCCAGTTCTAGTTCTCTGGCTGCCCAGGAGGTTCCTTGGGATGATTGGATTCTCCAGTGCCTCTTGTTCCTGCTCTGCTCATTTTCCTTTTGGGTCTTGTTCAACTTGGGGTAACACAAATGTCATTGGCCTTGTTATCCTCTTGGATAGTCTTGAACAAAAGGGAGATGATTGGGGAGATTTCTCTTCTTGAATTCTTTCGAAGACACCTTTTTGCTGACGTGGTTTTCTGTACCTGGAAGGGCAACAGGGTGAGTCAGTAGGACATTCGTTTGGGAGAGGAGAATGGGAATGCATAGGACACGGGAGGCTTCGTGTGAGGTGAGGCAAGGGTTTGTGCCAGGCAGCAGTAGAAGAGGGGTCTTGGGGAGATCTGCGAGGAAGAAGAGGCGCATGGGTGGGGCCATCTGACCGTGGTACTGTCTCTGGTCTTCAGTTGATGGGGCGTGGGGGGTCCTCCTTTCCTTCTTCCCTTTGCTTCTTGGAGCTGGTTGTTCTGTCCTGTGTTTATGTTTGGTGTTTCTGAATTAATGCTAGGCTCCTCTGGTATGCAGATCTCATCAGCCATATTTAAGCCTCCCAGTGGGCTCTCGGCCTCCACACACACACACACACACACACACACACACACCCTCACACCCTCCCCCAGGCAAAGAGGAGTCACACCTTCAGCTTTGTTTGCTCATCAAGGAGCACCCCTAGCCAATGGTAGCCCCGAGGTGGCTTGAATATGGTAAAACACTCTGTGGTGGCAGGGAGGACAAGATGCTGAGGCTGGAAAAAGGGGATGTTTCCTCAGCTCCATCCCAAAGAGACTTGCTGGCAGGCCTCATTCCCCCAGCTTCGCATTGTGGTGGGCCACGTGGTAGGGAGCGGGTGTTTCCTCTGAGCCGTTGCCCACAGCCACCCCCATTCAGTGGTTCCTTCTGCTCTCTGCCATCCTCTGCTACGCCCCTCCCCCTTTGGATGTCTTACCTAAAATGCCTCCGAGGTAAGGTGGCCCTTATTTCTTTCTCCGGGGATGTGAATCATTCCGTTTCCCTCCAGCAGATTTCCCCTTTGCACCGGTTTTTCTGTGGCTCATGAATGAGCAGAGGTCTTTGGGGGCTTTTTGTTTTTACTTTTTTAAATGATTGTGAAAATATCGAAAGGGGAGTATTTCGTGATGTGAAAAGTATATGAAATTCAAATATTAGTGCCCAATATTTATTAGAACATAGGTACACTCCTTCATGTACATATTTTCTGGTTGCTTTCACCTACCACAGAGTTGAGTAGTTGTAACAAAGACTGTACAGCCTACATCACATAAAGCATTAATTATCTGTTCCTTTACAGAAAAAGTTTGTCAAGTCCTGCTCGGTTCCGTCCCATTGATCTATTCGCCTATCTTTATGCCAATGCCACAGTGTCTTGATTATTGCAATTTTATAATAAGTCCTGAAATGAGCCAGTTTAGCTTATCCACCTTTGCTCTTCTTCTACCAGATCATTTTGGCTATTCTAGGCCATTCACATATTCATATAAATTTTATAGTCAGCTGTTCTATAAATGTTAAAGCCTGATACTATTTTACTGTGAGGTTGTTGAATTTATGGGTCAATGTAGGGAGAACTGAAATCTTAACAATGTTGAGACTTTCAGTCTGTAAACATGTGACATCTCTCCCCTCATTTCGGTTAATGTAATTTCTGTCTGCAATGCTTTTTAAATTTCCACTATACAGCTTTTATACAATTTTCGTTAAATGAATTCTTAAGGGTGTGTGTGTGTGTGATTTTTTTTTGTCAAGTGCAGTAGTGAGAAAGGGGTGAAAGAGTAGTACAAGGAGTTCAGTCTGTAACTGACTATGAACAATCGATTGAGATTGGCATATGCACACTGAGGTATATGGAAAGACTGGCCAATGGGGACCTGCTATAGCACCAGGAACTCTACCCAATATTCTCTGATAGTCTATATGGGAAACGAATCTGAAAGCGAATGGATGTGTGTATATATATATATAACTGAGTCACTTTGTTGTACAGCAGAAACTGCCACAACATTGTAAATCAACTATATTTCATTAAAACTTTAAAATGAAAAAAGGTGGAGTTCCCGTCTTGGCGCAGTGGTTAACGAATCTGACTAGGAACCATGTGAGGTTGCGGGTTCGATCCCTGGCCTTGCTCAGTGGGTTAAGGATCCGGCGTTGCCCCCTGAGCTGGGGTGTAGGTGGCAGATGAGGCTCGGATCCCGTGTTGCTCTGGCTGTGGTGTAGGCCAGTGGCTACAGCTCCGATTCGACCCGTAGCCTGGGAACCTCCATATGCTGCAGGAGCGGCCCAAGAAATGGCAAAAAGACCAATAAAAAAAATTTAATTTATATCCTTAACTTTTTTTTTCTACATTCACCACATATGGAGGTTCCCAGGCTAGGGGTCCAATCGGAGCTGCAGCGACCGGCCTACACCAGAGCCACAGCAACTGAGGATCCGAGCCATATCTGCGACCTACACCACAGCTCACGGCAATGCCAGATCCTTAACCCACTGAGCGAGGTCAGGGATCGAACCCGCAACCTCATGGTTCCTAGTCAGATTCGTTAACCACTGAGCCACGACAGGAACTCTGGAACTTACGTTTTGATTAAGGGGAGGAGTATTTCTCAGAATATGGAGTAGGGGTTACTGGTACATGAAGGCAGGTAGATGAAATAGTAGATGCCCACAACACTGAAGTTGAGGGAAAAAAGCTAGCCTTCTTGGGCAAAGGGATGATGAATTAAGACTCTTCTCATTAGTCCTTGCATCAAGTGACTAGGGAAGGGGAGGGCTTAAGTAATGTATTGCATTAAGAAGCCAGTGTCCAAGCCATCCCCCCCCCCGCCATGGTTCCTAGGAGGGTACCTCATTTAATCCCCCCAATAGGCCTTATTTGCCAAGAATGGTTATCATTACCTTCCTTTAGTAGATGACATCAAGACTCAGTTTTAAAGTGACTTGCCCAAATTCACAAAACCACTAAGTGGGCGAGGTAGGGTTTGAATCCAGTTCTGTGTAAGCCAAAGGCCATGTACTTGCATCCCTAAAATATGATTTAAATGAATCAATGAGTTTCTGGCCTGGGGAAAATCATCTCTTCCCTAAATAAGACTTCCTTGCAGTGTGTGTGCTTTTAGAAAGGAGTGCGAAGTTTGAGATGTAAACTTCTGTTTTCTTGTAAGAGTACTGTGGTCGTCATGAAAGGCACCACTCAGATCTCCACGTTCAAGAAGCCTGATTGAATGATGAGCTCAGTTACTGAGCTCTGAAATCCTCCACTGCATTTGCATGAAACCAGTTTTTCCATAGGCTACTTCTAGCCAATGACTGAGTATGTCAAGGAAACTACAGCAGACCCACTCCTGGGAGATACAGGACTCCTCTAAAGGGTGACTTTGGCTCAAGGACTCTCTGTTGATCTTGCTGAAATTTTCTTAGAACTGCATCGCAATGTGAGACTTTTCGTGGCCAACCTTCCTTCCCTCTCTCTTCCACAGAGTCAGACCTGTATTACCGTCTGACAGCTCCTGAGCAATAACACAAGATGTATTTTCCCTCACAGGTATTTTCTCCAATAAATCCATCTTCATATCTTCTCCTTCTTAGAGGACCCAGGCTAACTAGTACCTAGTTCCTGGTGAGTTGACACTTCCCCAGGTAGATAATTTCTGGATATAAGATGAAAAGGCCAATGAAATTAATGGAAAATTCAAAGAGAAAGATAGACTGCCAGAATGGAACTGTGGAAGAAAGACAAATGGCAAGTTTATTGTATGCTTCAAATAGCAATTTTTTGGTGATGGTACAACTTAATTGGTTATGGGTACTAAATTAGTATGAATATTAGCCACTCCCAATAAATAGTTTTATTAAAACACATATTTGAAAATTGGAAGAAATATAATGCCTCTTGGTTACCACAAATTGGAAGGAAAATGAATTCTGGATATATTAGAGGTGAGTGAAGGCCATATCTTTCCAAGTAAAGATATAGAAAGTCAGTTTTCATAGTTGAAAATGTTCCACAATAAAAGACATTGTTTTCTCTATTCCGAGTTCAAGTAACTGTGTTTTAGACTTTAAGGCTCTATTCTGTATATTACTATAACTTTTAGGCATCTGTAAGGTGAGGGTTTGGAAGGAAGACGAGGGAGAAGGGAAGGAAGATGTAATATAAATGTCTGAAGAGACTTTTGAGTAGGACCTGGACCCCAAGTACTCTACCTCCATGAATTGGTAACTTTCAGATTTTCAAAGCTTATTATAAATCAACTTAAATCTCTCAATTGCTACATATGACATAAATACATTTACTCCCATATAGTTAAATTTTGAAAAGTCATAGAAAATGAAATCAAGAAATATTCATTGACTGCCCTAGGAAGCAGGGATATTGCAGAGAACAGGACAGACACAGAAAGATGTCTGCGTGACATTCTTTTTTTTTTTTATACCATCCTTACATCATTTTATTTCTTGGATTCTATGAAAAAATATACAAATAATGTGTAGCTCACCATATAATTTATCTTTAGTATATATATTGGTTTTGATGAATTATCTTTAAAAAATTTTAATTTAGTTTTAAAAACTTTTATTGGAATATAGTTGATTTGCAATGTTGTGTTAGTTTCAGGTGTACAGCAAAGTGATTCAGTTATACATTACCATATGTACATTCTTTTTCAGATTCTTTTCCCATATAGATTATTACAAAATATTGAGTAGAGTTCCCTGTGTTATGTAGTAGATACTTGTTGATTATCTATTTTATATACAGTAGTGTGTATATGCTAATCTCAAACTCCTAATTTATCCCTCCTCCCCACATTTCCCCTTTGGTAACCATAAGTGTGTTTTCAAAATCTATGAGTCTATTTCTGTTCTGTAAATAAATTTACTTGTATCCTTTTTAAAATTAGATTACAAATATAAGTGATATATTATGATATTTGTCTTTCTCTGTCTGACTTCACTTAGTATGATAATTTCTAGATCTGTCCATGTTGCTGCACATGGCATTATTTCATTCTTTTTTACAGCTAATATTCCATTGTATACATGTACCACATCTTAATCTATTTGTCTGTTGATGGGCATTTAGGTTGTTTCCATGTTTTGGCTACTATGAGTAGTGCTGCTATGAACATAGGGGTGCATGTATCTTTTTCAACTATAGTTTTGGTCTTGATATATGCCTAGGACTAGGATTGCTGGATCATGTGGTAATTCTATTTTTTGTTTTTTTAAGGAGTCTCCATACTGTTCTCCATAGTGTGGTTGTATTAATTTACATTCCCACCAACAGTGTAGGAGGGTTCCTTTTTCTCCATACCCTCTCCAGGATTTGCTATTTGTCGACTGACGATGGCCATTCTGACTTGTGTGAGGTGGCACCTCACTGTAGTTTTGATTTGCATTTCTCTAATAATTAGCAATGTTGAGCATCTTTTCATGTGCTTTTTGGCCATCTACCTTCTTTGGAGAAGTGTCTATTTAGATCTTCTGCCCATTTTTTGATTGGGTTTTTGTTTTTTGATATTGAGCTGTATAAGCTATTTGCATATATTGGAGATTAATCCCTCGTTGGTGCAATATTTCCTTCCACTCTGTAGCTTGTCTTTTCATTTTGTTTATGGTTTCCTTTCCTGTGCCAAAACTTTTAAGTTTGTTTAGGTCCTATTTGCTTATTCTGCTTTTGTTTCCGTTACTCCAGGAGATGAATCAAAAAAGATATTGGTGTAATTTATGTCAAAGAGTATTCTGCCTATGTTTTCCTCTAAAAAGTTTCATAGTATTTGGCCTTAAATTTAGGTCTTTTTTCTTTCTTTCTTTTCTTCTTCTTCTCCCTTTTTTTTTTTTTTTTTTTTTTTTTGTCTTTTTAGGGCCGGACTGATGGCATATGGAGGTTCCCAGGCTGGGATTGAATAGGAGTTGTAGCCGCTGGCCTACAACATGGCCACAGCAACACCAGATATGAGCCGTGTCTGTGACCTACATCACAGCTTGTGGCAACACCAGATCCTTAACCCACTGAGTGAGGCCAAGGATCAAACCTGGGTCCTCATGGATGCTAGTCAGATTCATTTCTGCTGAGCCACGATGGGAATTCCAAGTTTAGGTCTTTGAGTTTATTTTTGTGTATCCTGTTAGAGAAATTTCTCATTTCATTCATTTACATGTAATTGTTCAGTTTTCCTAGCACCACCTATTAAAGAGACTGTCTTATCTCCATTGTATATTCTTGCCTCCTTTGTCAGAGATTAGTTGACTATAAGCATGTGGGTTTATTTCTAGGCTTTCTATCCTGTTCCATTGACCTATGTGTCTGTTTTTATGCTGGTACCATACTCTTCCAATGACTGTAACTTTGTGATATAGTCTGAAGTTGCGGAGCCTTGTTCCTCCAGCTCCATTTCTCTTTCTCAATATTGTTTTGGCTACTTGGGGTCTTTTGTGTTTCCATGCAAATTAAAAAAATTTTGTTCTAGTGATGTGAAAAATGCCATTGGTAATTTGATAGGGATTGCATTGAATCTGTAGATTGCCTGGGTAGTATACTCATTTTAACAATATTTATTCTTTCAATCCTAGAACATGGTGTATATTTCCAGTTCTTTGTGTCATCTTCGATTTCTTTCATCAGTGGCTTATAGTTTTCAGAGTACAAGTCTTTCGCCTCTTTAGGTAGGTTTATTCCTAGGTATTTCATTCCTTTTGATGCAGTGGTAAGTGGAATTGTTTCCTTACCTTCTCCTTCGGAAGAGCCTTCTGGTTGCTCATAGTGGTGGGTAGAGACACAGTGGGCTTGATGATGCTAACAAAGCGACGGAATGTCTTTCCTCTTTTACCCAATCTTTATTTTGCTTTTAGTGTTAATGAATCTAGTTGTGTGTGACCTTAGGCAGGCTGCTCAGTCTTTTCTGGTCTTCTTTTTTTCCCATTTTTTTTCTTTTTCGTTGTACTTCGTTGTTTCACTTGCTCACAGGGAGCTGCATGCAGAGGCCTTGCACCAGCCCTTCAGACCAGACAGAGTTCCTAGTGTAAAGTGGCTGCCCCAACACTGCAGCTGGGGGACCCTGTGCAGATGCCTGTGTGACATTCTTTACTTGTCAGCAGCCCTGCTGAGCTATTTTTTTTTTTACTTTATTTTTTTATTACTCAAATGAATTTATCACATCTGTAGTTGTATAATCATCATCACAATCCAATTCCACAGGATTTCCATCCCACAGCCCAAGCACATGCCCCCACCCCCCAGATTGCCTCCTCCAGAGACCATAAGTTTTTCAATGTCTGTGAGGCAACATCTGTTCTGCAAAGAAGTTCCGTCTGTCCTTTTTTCAGATTCCACATGTCAATGAAAGCATTGGATGTTGGTGTCTCATTGTACGGCTGACTTCACTTAGCATGATAGTTTCTAGGTCCATCTATGTTGCTAAGAATGCTGTTATTTCGTTCTTTTTGATGGCTGAGTAATATTCCATTGTGTATATGTACCACATCTTCTTGATCCACTCCTCTGTCGATGGATATTTAGGTTGTTTCCATGTCTTGGCTATGGTAAATAGTGCCCCAATGAACATTGGAGTACATGTGTCTTTGCGAGTCATGGTTTTCTCTGGATAGATGCCCAGGAGTGGGATTGCTGGATCAAATGGTAGCTCTATGTTTAGTTTTCTGAGGCATCTACATCCTGTTTTCCACAGTGGTTGCACCGATTTACAATCCCACCAACAGTGTACTAGGGCTTCTTTTTCTCCACCCCCTCTCCAGCACTTATTGTTTGTAGACTTTTGGATGATGGCCATTCTGGCTGGTGTAAGGTGGTACCTCATCGTGGTTTTGATTTGCATTTCTCTAATAATGAGTGATGTTGAACATCTCTTCATGTGTTTCTTGGCCATCTGTATGTCTTCTTTGGAGAACTGTCTATTTAGATCTTCTGCCCATGTTTTGATGGGGTTGTTTGTTTTTTTGGTATGGAGCTATAGAAGGTGTTTATAAATTTTGGAGATTAATCCCTTGTCAGTCGATTCACTTGCAAATATTTTCTCCCATTCTGTGGGTTGTCTTTTCGTTTTGTTTAGGGTTTCCTTTGCTGTGCAGAAACTTTGAAGTTTGATTAGGTCCCATTTGTTTATTTTTGTTTTTTATTGTCAATACTCTAAGAGATGGATCTGAGAAGATGTTGCTGTGGTTTATGTCAGAGAGTGTTTGGCCTATGTTTTCCTCTAAGAGTTTTATAGTGTCTGGTCTTATATCTAGGTCTTTAATCCACTTGGAGTTTATTTTTGTGTATGGTGTTAGGGAGTGTTCTAATTTCATTCTTTTCCATGAGGCTGTCCAGTTTTCCCAGCACCACTTACTGAACAAGCTGTCCTTTCTCCATTGTATATCCTTGCCTCCTTTGTCATAGATTAGTTGGATGTAGGTGCGTGGGTTTAATTCTGGGCTTTCTATCCTGTTCCACTGATCTATATTTCGGTCTTTGTGCCAGTACCATATGGTTTTGATGATTGTTGCATTGTAGTATAGTCTGAAGTCTGGGAGCCTGATTCCTCCAGCTCCATTTTTCTTTTTCAGGATGTGTTTGGCTATTCTGGGTCTTTTGTGCTTCCAAACAAACTTTAAAATATTTTGTTCAAGTTCTGTGAAAACTGCCCTTGGTAATTTGATAGGGATTGCATTGAATCTGTAGATTGCCTTAGGTAGTATAGTCATTTTGGTAACATTAACTCTTCCAATCCGCGAGCATGGTATATCTTTCCATCTCTTTGTGTCGTCTTTGATTTCTTTCATCAGGGTCTTATAGTTTTCAGAGTACAGGTTTTTTGTCTCTTTAGGTAAGTTTACTCCTAGGTATTTTATTCTTTTGGATGCAGTGGTAAACGGGATTGCTTCCCTAATTTCTTTTTCTGCTCTTTCATTGTTAGTGTATAGAAATGCCATCGATTTCTGTATATTAATTTTGTATCCTGCGACTTTGTCAAATTCGTGGATGAGCTCTAACAGTTTTCTGGTAGAGTCTTTAGGATTCTTTAGGTATAGTATCATGTCATCTGCAAATAGTGATAGTTTTACTTCTACCTTTCCAATTTGGATTCCTTTTATTTCTTTTACTTCTCTGATTGCTGTGGCGAGGACTTCCAGAACTATGTTGAAGAGTAATGGCAAGAGCAGACATCCTTGTCTTATTCCTGATCTCAGTGGGAATTCTTTCAGCTTTTCACCGTTGAGAATGATGTTCGCTGTGGGTTTGTCATATATGGCCTTGATGATGTTGAGGTAGGTTCCCTCTATGCCCACTTTCTGAAGGGTTTTGGATTTTGTCAGAGGCTTTTTCTGCATCTATGAGAGGCTCATATGGTTTTTATTCTTCAGTTTGTTAATGTGGTATATCCCACTGATGGATTTGCAGATATTGAAGAACCTTTGCATCCCTGGGATAAATCCCACTAGATCATGATGTACAAACCCTTTAATGTATTGTTGGATGCAGTTTGCTAGTATTTTGTTGAGGATTTTTGCATCGATGTTCATCAGTGAAATTGGCCTGACGTTTTCTTTTTTTGTGGGAATCTTTGTCTGGTTTTGGTATCAGGGTGATGGTGGCCTCATAGAATGGGTTTGGGAGTATCCCTTCCTCTGCAATTTTTTGAAATCGTTTCAGAAGGAGAGGTGTTAGCTCTTCTCTAAATGTTTGATAGAATTCTCCTGTGAAGCCATCTGGTCCTGGACTTTTGTTTGTTGGAAGTTTTTAAATCACAATTTCCATTTCAGTTCTTGTGATGGGTCCGTTCATCTTTTCTATTTCATCTTGATTTAGTCTTGGAAGATTGTACTTTTCTAAGAATTTGTCCATTTCTTCTAGGTTTTCCGTTCTATTGGCATATAGTTGCATATAGTAGTCTCTTATGATCCTTTGTATTTCTGTGATGTCTGTTATTACTTCTCCTTTTTCATTTCTAATTTTATTGATTTGAGTCCTCTCTCTTTTTTTCTTGATAAGTCTGGCTAGGGGTTTATCAATTTTGTGGATCTTTTCAAAGAACCAGCTTTTTGTTTCCTTGATCTTTTCTATGGTTTTCTTTGTTTCTATCTCATTGATTTCTGCTCTGATCTTTATGATTTCTTTCCTTCTACTAACTTTAGGTCTTGTCTGTTCTCTCTCGATCTGTTCTTCTCTCTCGATGTAAAGTTAGCTTGTTTATTTGAGCTTCTTCTTGTTTCCTGAGGTGAGCTTGTATTACTATAAACTTTCCTCTTAGAATGGCTTTTGCTGCATCCTATAGGTTTTGGAGTGTCGTATCTTCGTTGTCATTTGCCGCTAGGTATTTTTTAATTTCCTCTTTGATTTCTTCAGTGATTCATTGGTTGTTTAGTAGCATGTTGTTTAGTCTCCATGTGCTTGTGTTTTTTGCAGTTTTTTCTTGTTGTTGATTTCCAGTCATATAGCGTGGTGGTCAGAAAAGATGCTTGATATGATTTCAATTTTCTTAAAGTTACCGAGATTGGATTTGTAGCCCAGGATATGATCAATCTTAGACAGTGTTCCATGTGCACTTGAGAAGAATGTGTATTTTGTTGCTTTTGGGTGGAATGTCCTATAAATGTCTATTAAGTCCATCTGGTTTAATGCTTCATTCAGGGCCTGTGTTTCCTTACTGATTTTCTGTCTGGTTGATCTGTCCATTGCTGTAAGTGGGGTGTTAACGTCCTCGACTATGATTGTGTTATTGTCGATTTGTCCTTTTCAGGTTGTTAGCAGTTGCCTTATATATTGTGGTGAACCTGTGTTGGGTGCGGAGATATTTAAAATTGTTATATCATTTTCTTGGATTGATCCTTTGATCATTATGTAATGTCCTTCCTTGTCCCTTAAAATATTCTTCATTTTAAGGTCTATTTTGTCTGATATGAGTATTGCTACTCCAGCTTTCTTTTGATCCCCGTTTGCATGAAATATTTTCTTCCATCCTCTCACTTTCAATTAGTATGTGTCCCTAGAAGTGAAGTGGGTCTCTTGAAGTCAGCATACGTATGGGTCTTGTTTTTGTATCCATTCAGCCAGTCTATGTCTTTTGGTTGGGGCATTTAGTCTATTTACATTTAAGGTAATTATTGATATGTATGTTCTTACTGACATTTTATTAATTGTTTTGGATTTGTTTTTGCTGCTCTTTTTTCTTTCCTTCTTCTCTTGTTCTTTCCTGCCTAGAGAAGTTCGTTTAGTATTTGTCGTAAGGCTGGTTTTGTGTTGCTAAATTCTCTCAGCTTTTGCTTACCTGTGAAGGTTTTGATTTCTCCTTCAAATCTGAATGAGAGCCTTGCTGAGTAAAGGAATCTTGGTTGGAGGTTTTTCCTTTCATCACGTGAAGTATATCATGCCACTCCCTTCTGGCCTGCAGAGTTTCTGCTGAAAAATCTGCCGATAACCTTAGTGGGGTTCCCTTGTATGTGATTTGTTTCTTTTCCCTAGCTGCTTTCAGGATTTTCTCTTTGTCTTTAATTTTGGTCAGTTTGATTAATATGTGTCTCGGGGTGTTCCTCTTTGGGTTTATTTTATATGGTACTTGTTGTGCTTCCTGGATTTGAGTGAGTGATTCCTTCCCCATGTTAGGGAAGTTTTCGGCTATTATCTCTTGGAATATTTTTTCTGTCTCCTCTCTCTCTTCTCCTTCTGGCACCCCTATAATACGGATGTTGGTGCGTTTCATGTTGTCCCAGAGTTCTCTGAGACTCTCTTCATTTCTGTTCCATATTTTTTCTCTTTTCTGTTCTGCATCCGTAATTTCCACTAATCTGTCCTCCACCCCACTTATTCGTTCTTCTGCCTCCTGTATTCTGCTATTAGCTGCTTCTTGTGAATGTTTTATTTCAGTTATGGTATTTTGCATCTCTTCTTGTTTAAGTTTTATATCTTGTATCTCTTTAATCAGTGTTTCTTGTAAATTATCCATCTTTGCCTCCAGTTTATTTCCAACGTCTTGCATCATCTTCAGCATCAACAGTCTAAAGTCTTTTTCCTGGAGGCTGAGAATCTCCTGATCACTTAGCTGTTTTTCTGGGGTTTTTCCTTTCTCCCTCATCTGAGTTATAGTTCTCTGTCTTTTCATGTTTATAGGTTTTTGGTGTGGTGACCTTTTTACAGATAATAGAGTTGTAGCCTCTCTTCCTTCTGATGTCTGCGCCCCTGTGGCTGAAGTGGGTATGGGGGGCTTGCTGTAGGCTTCCTGATGGGAGGGGCTGATGCCTGCCCCCTGGTAGGTGGAGGTGATTCTAATCCCTCTGGTGGGTGGGGCGTAGTCTCTGGATGGGATTAGAGGCAGCTGTGTGCCTGGGGGGTCTTTAGGCAGCCTGTTTCCTGAGGGGTGGTGCTGTGCTTCCACCTGGGTTGTTGTTTGCCCTGGGACTTCTCAGGCTGGCTGACTGACTCACTGACTGACAGGTGGGGCCAAATTTTCACAGAACTGCCACCTCCAGAGGAAGGCAAGCTGCTGAATATTCCCAAGAGCTTTGCTTTCAATGTCCTTCTCTCACAACAAGCCACATTCACCCCTGTTTTCCCAGGATGTCCTCCAAGAACTGCAGTCAGTCTTGACCCAGATTCCAAAGGAGACTTTGCTTTGCCCTGGGACCCAGCGCAAGTGAAAGTCTGTGTGCACCTTTTAAGAATGGGGTGTCCATTTCCCCTAGTCCCGTGGAGCTCCTGTGCACAAGCCCCACTGGCCTTCAATGCCAGATGCTCTGAGGCTCTTTCTCCCCGTGCCAGATCCCCACACATGGGAGTTTGATGTGTGGCTCAGAACTCTCACTCCTGTAGGTGAGTCTCTGTGAACCAGTTAGTTTCCAGTCTGTGGGGCTTCCCACCCAGCAGGTATGGGGTTGTTTATATCGTGAAATTGCCCCTCCTACCTCTTGATGTGTCCTCCTCTTTTTCTTCTGGAGTAGGATATCTTTTTTAAGGTTTCTGTCCATTTGGGTGAAGACTGCTCAGTCTTTAGTTGTGAATTTGTTTTTAGAAGAGAAGTTGAGCTCCAGTCCTTCTATTCAGCCATCTTAATCCCGTCTCCTCCCCTGCTGAGCTATTTCTGTACTTTAAAAAAATGGAAATTCACAGTAGAAATGTTCAATTAACTGTTAAACACCTTTGTCAATTAAGAGATCATTTCTAAATCTGATTGATGAGTTCAAAATATCTAATTCATTCTAATCATCAGGCGGAAGAACAGTCCTACTCTCAAGGAGAAAAGAATAGATAAACATGTAAATGAACTCACAAATCTTTTAGAAGTACTCTGGTTGGAATGACTGAATACTAATGCACAAAATTTTCCATGTGTTAAATGACGAGCTGAATTACATTGAGCAATGCAACATTCAATGATAATCTAATTATACTGTATTTTGTAACATATTTAATCAGAACTAGATTGTAAGTGTAAGATGTTGGGGACACAGCTAGGACAAGAAAAATTCTGTTGAAAGCTCCAAGGACTAAGTCCCTTAGCTAGTGTAAGTGTTCTCAAGTTCCACAATTGCTCACTCAGTCTCCTTTTTTATACTGTGCTTGATTTTCTCCCTTCTCCTGTCCCTATCCACCAGGAGATTATAATCTTAGAATCTAGGTCAAAAATCACTGGAAAGCCTTCACTGACACTTAACGCTTATGGTGACCATAAGGACTGCACCTTGAAAACCTCCAACTACAGGGAGTATACTTGACCGAGGATCCTAACTGCTGTGTTTGTCTGAGGTCCATCTCCAGGTTTGCATCAAGGCCATATGTCTCATGGGGTGCTCCTAGTCAGTGACCAAAGACAAAGGGTTGCTAAGGCAGACTTGTTCCTGGGAGACATGGCTCTTTGATTTTGACTTTGGTTTATGGAGACCCTATCAACAGCTTTATCAAACTTCCTTTAGGCTGCATGGTAGTCTCGAATGCTACCACCTAACCTTTTCTCCCTCTTTACTTCATTTATGTCAGACTTGCATCACGGTCTGATGACTCTCCCAGTGTTTTTCTGACCCCTTCCCTATTTTCTCTCACATAGGCATTTCCTCTAATAAAATCCTTACTCATTTAATTCTGTCTTGGCCTCAGCTTTTTGGACAGCCTGAGCTAACACAACTCTCCCCTCTCTTAGGTACTTCTATAGTTGCCCTTATTTTAGTCTTGGGTTGCCACTCTTTTGTTGTTTTCACATCTGCTTTCCATTCCCTACTGTGAGTTCCTAGAGGGTAGGGTTTGTTATGACTTATTCATGATTTTATTCTTGGTGATTAGCAGGTATTAAGTGTATAATCAATATTGAGTGAATGATGAATGTATGAAGAGAGTAGAGTTGTTAACAGCCACTGAATCAGAAAGATGTGATTTCAAATCCTGACTTTGCTGCTTTAGTAGCCCTATGACCTTGAGCAAGTAAATTATTTCTGCCTCACTCTGCCTCTCTTTCCTAATCTACTTTCTGTCTCTGTGGACTTGCTAATCTGGACATTTCATGTAAGTGGAATAGCATGATAGTGCCTTATGTATTTGGCTTCTTTCGCTTAGCCAAATGCATGATGTTTTCAAGGCTTATGCATGTGGCAACATGTATCAGTACTTCATTACCATTATGGTGAAATGGAATTCCATTCTATACATACACTGTTTATCCATTCCTAAATTGATGGATATTGAGTTGTTTCTACTTTTGGCTTTTGTGAATTATGGTCATACATTTGCATATAGTTTCTCCACATCCTTGCCAACACTTGTTATTCTCTGTTTTCTTTTTCTTTAATTATAGCCATCATGGCAGATATGAAATGATATTTCATAGTGGTCTTGATTGGCATTTCCCTAATGACTAATGAGGTCAAGCATCTTTTCATATACTTACTGGCTAGTTGTATATCATCTTTACAGAAATGTCTATTCAAATTTTTTGCCCATTTTATTTTATTTTATTTGGCCATGCCCATGGCATGTGGAAGTTCCTAGGCCAGAGATGGAACCTGTGCTACAGCAGCAACCTGAGCTATTGCAGTGACAATACCACGTCCTTAACCCACTGCACCACAGAGGAACACCCCTTTGCCCATTTTGAATTGGCTTTCTAATTTTTTTATTATTGAGTTATATTGTTCATATAGTCTATATACAAGTTTTAAAAAATCAGATATATGATATGCAAATATTTTATCTCATTCTCTGGGTTGTCTTTTCACTTTCTTCATGCTGTACTTTGACCTACCAAAGTTTTTAATTTTGATAAAGCCCATTTTAGCTATTTTTTTCCTTTTGTTGCCTGTGCTCTGGATGCCATATTAAAAAAACTGTTGCCTAAACCAAACTTTTGATGATTTTCACCTATGTTTCCTTCTAAGAGTTTTATAGATTTAATTCTTAAATTTAGTTCTTTAAATAATTTTGGTGGTTTTTGTGTATGATATGAGCTAGGGGCCCAGATTCATTCCTTTGCATGTAGATATCCAGTTGTCCCAACACCTT
Organism: Sus scrofa; assembly: GCF_054392235.1. Taxonomy (NCBI): domain Eukaryota; kingdom Metazoa; phylum Chordata; class Mammalia; order Artiodactyla; family Suidae; genus Sus; species Sus scrofa. The sequence goes on from NC_139401.1 coordinate 124,953,622, forward strand.
TTGTTAAAAAGGCTATTCTTTTCCTATTGAATTGACTTGGCACCTCTGTCAAAAATCAATTGACCGTAGATATATGGCTTTATTTCCAGACTCTCTGTTCTGTGCCATCAATCTATATGTTTAACCTTATGTCAATACCACACAGTCTTCATTTGCTTTCTAATAAATTTTGAGATCAGGAAGTGTAAGTCCTCCAACTTTGTTCTTTTTTTTTCAACATTGTTTTGGCTATTTGGGATCCCCTGCATTAACATAAGAATGCTATGAACAGCTATCCATTTCTTTAAAAGAGACTTTTGGAATTTTGACAGGTATTTTGTTGACTTTATAGAACATTTTGAGGAGTATTAATACCTTAAAAATAATAAGTCTTCCAATCCATACATATGGGATGTGTTTCCGCTTATTTAGGTCTCTAATTTCCTTCAAAAAGTTTGTGTAGTTTTCCGTGTATAAGTCTTACACTTATTTTGCTGAATTTATCCCTAAATGTTTTATTCTTTTTGATGCTATCGTAAATGCAATTGTTTTCTTAATTTCATTTTTGGAGCGTTCATTGCTAGTGTATAGAAATACAACTAATTTTTGTATATTGATTCTATATCTTGCACCTTTCCTGAACTCATTTATTAGATTTAACAGTTTGTGTGTGTGTGTGCCTGTGTGTGTGTGTGTTCTTCAAGGTATTTTGTATATAATATCCTGAAATTTGTGAGTAGAGATAGTTTTATTTCTTCCTTGTTTTGTCAAACTGAACTTTAAGTACAATATGGCAAGAGCAGATATTCCTGGTCTTATTCCTTATCTTATGAGGGAAGCATTCAGTCTTAATTGCTTAAGTATTATGTTAGCTCTGGGGTTTTCATAGATGCTCTTTATCAATTTGAGGAAGTTCTATTTTGTTGAGAGTTTGTATCATACAAGGGTTTTAGATTTTATCAAGTGCTTTTTTTCTGTATTTATGGAGACTATCGTGGTTTTTTCACTTTTATTAATATAATGTTTTATGTTGATTGATTCTCATATGTTGATCCAACCTTATGTTCCTGGGACAGACACCACTTAGTGTATAATCTTTATCATATGCTGCTGGATTTGGTTTTCTAGTATCTTGCTGAGGACTTTAGCATTTATTTATTTATTTATTTATTTTTGTCTTTTTAGGGCCGCACCTGCGGCATATGGAGGTTCCCAGGCTAGGGGTCAAATTGGAGCTGTAGCTGCCGGCCTACACCACAGCCACAGCAACACAGGATTTGAGCCACGTCTGTGACCCACAACACAGTTCATGGCAATACTGGATCCTTAACCCACTGAACGAGGCCAGGGATCGAACCCATGTCCTCATGGATACTAGTGGGGTTCATTAACCACTGAGCCATGACGGGAACTCCTGCATCTATTTATAAAGGATATTGGTCTGTAGTTTTCTTATGATCTCTTTGTTTTGTACTGCTGCTAGAATATTATTGTTTTCATATTAAGTGTTTTTTTTTAAAGAGTTTAAGAAGGATTTGTATTAATTATGTTAACATGTTTAATGTTCTTTATCAGTGAATTCATCTACCTTAGGCTTTTCCTTATTGGAAGTTTTTGATTATTGACTGAATCTCTTTGCTCATTTCAGAATATATTCAGATTTCCAATTTCTTCTTGAGGTAGTTTTGATAGTTTGTGTATTTCTGGGAATTTATCCATTTTATCTAGGGTATCTAATTGTTAGCATACAATTGTGCATAGCATTTTGTTATGATCATTTTTATGTATGAGCACTAGCAACATCTTCAATTTCATTCCTGATTTATTTAATAATATATAATTTTTTCCATTCTAGAGGTTTGTCAATTTTGTTAATCTTTTTAAAGAAACAGCTTTTGGTTTTATTGATTTTTCTCTGCATATTTTCTATTTTTGAAATTTTTATCTTCACTATATTCTTCCTTCTTTTGTTTAGGTTTAGTATACTCTTCATTTTCTATTTTCTTTCTTTTTTTTTTTTTTGTCTTTTGTCTTTTTGGTGGTGTTGTTGTTGTTGTTATTTTGCTATTTCTTGGGCCGCTCCCGCGGCATATGGAGGTTCCCAGGCTAGGGGTTGAATCGGAGCTGTAGCCACCGGCCTACGCCAGAGCCACAGCAACGCGGGATCCGAGCCGCGTCTGCAACCTACACCACACCTCAGGGCAATGCCGGATCGTTAACCCACTGAGCAAGGGCAGGGACCGAACCCGCAACCTCATGGCTCCCAGTCGGATTCGTTAACCACTGCGCCACAACGGGAACTCCCATTTTCTATTTTCTTAAGGTGTCAGTTTAGGGTTAATGATTTAAGATATTTTTGCCTTCTTTTCTTTCTTTCTTCTCCCTTCCTTCTTTCTTTTTTTGTACTGTAGGCTTTATAAGTGTAATCTCCCTGCTTTTGTTGCATCCCATAAGTTTCAGTATGTTGTATTTTCATTTTCATTCATCTCATTATATTTTCTAGTTTCCCTGGAATTTCTTCTTTGACCCATTAATTACTTAGAAATGTGTTATTTTTCACATATTTGTGGATTTCCAAATTTCTATCTGTTATTGATTTCTAATTTCATTCAGCTGTGGTCAGAGAATGTTCTTTGTAGGATTTCGTGGGGTTTTTTCCCCTTTTCTTTCCTTTTTTGTCCCCCCCACAGCATATGGAGTCCCTAGGCCAGAGATCAGATCTGAGCCAAAGTTGTGACCTCTGCCACAGCTGCAGCAACATTCAATCCTTTAACATACTGTGCTGGGCCAGGGATTGAACTTTCATCCTGGCACTGCAGAGGCACTGCTGATCCCTTCGTGCCACAGTAGGAACTCCCAGGATTTCATTTTAAAAACCTTATTGAGAATAGTTCTGTAACTTAATATATGGTGTATCCTCACAAATGGTCGATAGGCACTTGACAAGAATGTATGTTTTACTTTTATTATGTGGAGTGTTCTATAGAAGTCTGTAGGTCTGGTTTGCTTATAGTGTTCTTAAGTTTTCTATTTCTTTATCTTTTCTCTGGCTGTTCTATCCATTGTTAAAAGTGGGATATTAAAGTCTCCAAATATTGTTGAAATATCCATTTTCCTCTTCAATTCCATTGGGTTTTGCTTCAAGTATTTAGGTGCTCTTGTTTGGTGCATAATTGTCATATCTTCTTTTTTTTTAATTGTCATATCTTCTTGATGGGTGGACCATTTTATCATATAATATCCCACACCTCTCATAACAGTTTGTCTTAAAGTCGCTTTTATTTTCTCTCATATTTGTATAGCCAAGCATTGTTTTTTTAAGAAATAACTTCTCTTTTTATACATTTTAGGTTTAATTGTTTGTAGTATTTTGTAGAATAAATTATAAGAGTACTCAATTTTTCCCGTACATTTCTACATCTACTTGAATTATGCTAAAATAGTCAAAGAATATTGTTTCATGAAAGATTTTCAATAGAAAATCGTGTCCTTACTATGAATGCCAAATCAGGGATAAATGGGCAGTTCATCAAGTCTGAAATAAAAACCTCAACTGGGATGATAATTCTAATATATGAGAGCCTTGATTTTTCCTTTGGAAGATGAAGTGAACATAGGAAGTGTCGGTAATTGTTCATACCACTTAAATTGAATGTTTTCTCAGCACTTACAGGCTTCATTTTGTTCAGACCTTTTTTTTGTGGTAAAAACCACATATCATAAAATTTACAATCTTAACCACTGTTAAGTATACAGTTCAGTAATGTCAAGTGTATTTATATGGTTTGAAACAGATCTACAGAACTTTTTCATCTTGTAGGACTGAAATTCTGTACCCGTTAAACAATAGTTCTCCTTTGTCTCCTCCCCTCCAGACCTTGGTAACTAACATTCTATTTTCTATATCTGTGAATTTGACAATTTTAGATACCTCATATAACTGGAATTATTGAGTGTTTGTCCTTTCGTGACTGGCTTATTTCACTTAGCATTATATCCTCAAGGTTCATTCATGTTGTAATGTGTGACACATTTCCTTTTTGTTAAAGGCTAAATAATATTCCATTGTAGGTATACACCACATTTTCTTTATCTGTTCATCTGTCATTGGACATCTGGGTTGCTTCTACTTCTTGGCTATTGTGAGTAGTGCTGCAATTATCTCTTTGAGACCTTGATTTCATTTTGTTTTGCATATATATAGCAAGAAGTGGTATTACTATATCACATATAGTTCTACTTTTTAAAAAAATGTTATGGCTGCACTCGTGGTATATGAAAGTTGCTGGGTCAAGGATCAAAACTGAGCTGCAACTGTGACTTACAGCTGGCTCCTTTAACCAGTGTGCTGGGCTAGGAATCAAACCTCTACCTTTGCAGTGATCTGAGCCACTGCAGTTAGATTCTTAACCCACTGTGCCATGGTGGGAACTTTGGTAATTCTATTTATTTATTTATTTATTTTTGGCTGTACCTGTGGCATGTGGAAGTTCCCAGGCCAGGGATCTAACCCGTACCACAACAGTGACCTGAGCCATAGCAGTGACAATGCCAGATCCTTAACCTGCTGTGCCACAGGAGAATTCCTGGTAGTTTGATTTTTAATTTTTTGAGAATCAGATTGTTTTTTGATATATAACTCACATACCATAAAAATTCACCAATTTAAAGTGTACAATTCAGTAGTTTTTAGTATGTTCACAGTGTTGGGACACCATCACCACTGTCCTATTCCAAAAGAGTTCTTCTATCACCCAAAAATCCAAACCTGTTAGCAGCCACTCCTTATTTCCCCCATCCTGTCCTCCCCAGCCTGAAGCAACTGCTAATCTACTTTCTATCCTTATGGTTTTTCCAATTCTGGTTATTTTCATATAAATGACGTTATACAATATATGGTATTTTGTGAATGACTTCTTTTACTTAGCATGATGTTTCCAAGGTTTATGCATGTTGAAGCATGTATGAATACTTCATTCTTTTTATTGCCAAGTAATATTCCATTGTATGGATAGACCATGTTTCATTTATTCATTTATCATTGGATAGACATTTGAATTGTTTCCAGTTTTAGACTAGTATAAATAATGCTGCTATGGACATTTTTGCACAAGCCTTTGTGTGGGCATGTATTTTCAAATTTCTTAAATACATACTTAGCAGTGGAATTGCTGAGTTACATGATAACTCTGTATTTAAATTTTTGAGGAACTGCCAAAGTGTTTTCCAAAATGGTGGCACCATTTGACAATATCACCTGCAATGTATACGATTCCAGTTTCTCTGACTCTCCTACCCTCTATGGGGTGTTCTGCTACCTTTTGCTCCAGCAAACTACTTAAGGCAGCTCACCATGGTGGGATGCAGAAATTACAGGCTGTGGATATAGGTAGACCTGAGTTATGTCTCAGTGCCTTCACTTCTAAGCTTTGGCACTTTGCACAGTTGAATTAAGGTAGTTAAGCCTCCTCCGCAAGATGGGTATGTTAGTAAGACCTGACTCAGCTTGTCTGAGGAGTAAATGGTGTAATGTATATAAAGTGCCTGAGTCTTTGCAGATGAATTATCATTTATGTAGAATATTCCAAAGGATTGACCAAAAAATCTTTTTGAAACTAAAAAGTGGTTAGTCACAGGATGCAAAGTTAATATATAAAAGTCATTGCAGGAGTTCCCGTCGTGGCTCAGCGGTTAACGAGCCTGACTCTATCCATGAGGACGTGGGTTCAATCCCTGGCCTTGATCAGTGGGTTAAGGAATTGGCACTGCCGTGAGCTGTGGTGTAAGTTGCAGACACGACTCAGATCTGGCGTTGCTGTGGCTGTGGTGTAGGCCAGTGGCTATGGCTCCGATTCTATCCCTAGCCTGGGAACTTTCATGTGCCGCAGGTGCAGCCCTAAAAAGACAAAAAAAAAAAAAAAAAGTCGTTGCGTACCATCAGTGAACGATTGGAATTAAAAATCAAAATACAAGGAAAAAATTAAAATTCAATACCATTTACAATTGCACAACAATTCAAATGCTCAAATATAAATCTAACAAAATTCTTACAGGGTCTGTATGTGGAAAACTGCAAAACTCTGATGAAAGAAATAAAAAAGGTCTAGAGTAAATGGGAGGATATTTTGTGTTCATGGATTGAAAGACTCACTGTTATTAAAATGTCAATTCTTCTCAACTTGATCTATAGATTCAGTGCAATCCCAATCAAAATCCCAGCAAGTTATTTGTAGTTATCGACAGACTCATTCTAAAGTTTATATGAAAAGGCAAAAGGCTTAAAATAGCCAACAAAATAGTGAAGAAGAACAAAGTTGGAGGACTCAGGCTCTTATTACGACCTCAAGACTTACTCTGAAGCTACAGTAACCAAGACAGTGTAGTATTGATGAAAGACCAGACAAACAGATCAATGGAGCAGAATAAAGAGCTCAGAAATAGATCCACCTAAATATCGTTGACTGTTTAACAAAAGAGCAAAGGCAGTTCAATGGAGAAAGGGTAGTCTTTTCAACAAATGGTGAATAACTGGATATCCATTATAAAAAAAAAAAAAAAAACCCTAGACACAGCCCCTATAACTTTCACAAAAAAGAACTCAAAATAGATCATAGACTTAAATGGAATGGGCTCAGCATGCAGCAGGTACTCCATCGATGGTCACCATGGCTTGGAACCCTTCTGAAACTTTGTTGAATTGGCTGGTCAAGAACTTGTGGTGCTTGAGGGAGCCTGAGTGGGCCTTGCAAGAGGTTTTCCTTCCGTGCGGCTTGGGGACCACCTGCATGAGAAGTCACGTGGGTCTTCATTACACAGACAAATTCCTGGGCCTGCTACAGAAATTGATGCTCTGTAACTTTTGTGGGTTTTATTTGCGCTTTGTTTTTGCTTAAATACCCTTAGGTGATTTTGCTGCACATTCCTGTTTGAGCATTTGGGGCGGAGGAGTTAGTCAAAATTAGGAGCCTCTCACCACGTGGGCTCCAACCCATGGCCACAGCCCATGGAAGGGAGAGCAGGCTCTGGACTCAGAGGACCCTGGGTTTGATTTTTTTTTTCTGCCCGTTGGTGGTGGTGTGACTTTAGGCAAAGCGCCTTCCACTGTGAGCCTTGATTTCTCTTTTGCTAAATGAGGAGGATAAAATAGTGGTTCTTGCCTCTTGGGCGTGTTGGGAGGTTTAAATGAGACAAAGCCTGGCCTCGTGGGTGTGGTCATTGTTGGTCAAATTATATCTGAACAGCCAGCCAGAGGAAGGCAGGAGAGTGGGGAAGAAGGAGGGGGTAGTGGGGTACTTGTTGCTGGGGAGGGAGCTGTGCAGGGGGGCTTTAGATGGCAAGGCGGCTGTGAAAGTGTCACGATGCTGGGCAGCCGAGTGGGTTGGCACTCTTTGCAGCCGGGTGCTTGCTCTCAGACAGAAAAGGCCCTGAGAGCGGACAGATTCAAGGTCTGAGTGGCTGCCTGCTTTCTGTGCACAGAGTATATGACAAGCCGGTCTCAGGCCATAGCCACCCTCTTCAAAAACTAGCGTTTTTCAAAGGAACCTGTGTTTTTAATATTCTATAGACGTTTGACTTCTTCAAGATGAGAAAAAATTCCTGAGCCCCCTCTGCTGGCTGTAGTGGAGAAGAACATGTGAGGAGATGACCAGAATGATCCCTGCAAACACGCACCCTTTTCCAGGGACATACAGACACTTACAGAAACAGAGAGCCGCGTGCGTTCACATTTCCTCGCGTGTAGATCACGCACAAAGACATGTCCACGCGTGTCCTGACATAACACACCCTCACATTAGCGCGAGGTGGCTGAGGGTACCAGCTCAGGCCTCACACAGACCAGGCCTGCATCTTCCATTTAGAGCTGTGCCACTCCCTCCCCAGCTCTATTGAGGGAGAGTTGACAATTCAAAGCTCTATGTATTTAAGGTGTATAAGTTAATAGGTTGATATACACACACACTGAAATATTCGACCTGATCAAGCTGCTGAACACATCTGTCACTCGCATGGTTGCCATTTCCTTTTTTCCAAGTTTCTTAACCTTTTTATTGTGTTATTTAAAAATGCTTGTATAGGAGTTCCCGTTGTGGCTCAGCGGGTTAAGAACCTGACATAGTGTCCCTGTCGATGAGGGTTCAATCCCTGGCCTCGTTCTGTGGGTTAAGGATCCGGTGTTGCCATGACCTGTGGTGTGGGTCGCAGATATAGCTCAGATCTGGTGTTGCTGTGGCTGTGGTGTCGGCCAGCAGCTGTGGCTCTGATTTGACCCCTAGCCTGGGAACTTCATATGCTGCAGGTGCAGCTGTAAAAAGAAAAAATAAATAAAATGTGTGTGTATACACACACATGTATGAGGAAATGTGCGTGTCCATTTTTATGTGTATGTGCATATCTATCTATATTATGATGTATGGGAAGAGCCTACTTAGCACACACTAAGCACTTCGTAAATGGAAGCTATTATGCTTCTATTATTGCTGTAATTAAGTTACATTTAACCTTTCAGAGCTTCAGTTTACTAATCTGAAAATTGAGAGTATTAGCAAATGTTCACATGGTGCTTACTGTGCGCCAGGCATGGTTTTAAATGCTTTCTGTGTGTTTTCTCATTTAGTCGTCACAATGGTCTTATGAAGTAGGTACTACTGTTACCCTCATTTTACAGATGAGAAAAATGCGTTTCAGACAGGGTAAGTGACTTGTCCAGGCAAGCAGAAGAGCTGAGATTCTCATGCAGGCAGCCTGGTTCCAGACAGTGTTTTTAGACAGTACACTCTGTCTGCCTCATGAGTGGGATTAAATGAAATGCTGTATGTAGAATGGTTAGCATAGCGCCGGGCACAGCATAAACACTCAGTAAATGCTGTCTGCGATCACTCAACTTTCAGCCCAGCCACACTTGGGCCGACGGAGACATACACACACACACACACGCCCCAGCATACACTGAGAGGCTAACGTGCAGATGTGCACACATATGCAAATGTGCAGATGCCAACATGGGTTCACACAGATGTATTCATGTCCTCGGCGTTTTCAATGACATTTGTTGAGCGCACATTACATTATGTGACTGGAGCTCTTCTAGGTACTGGGGATGCAGCACTGAACAAAGCAAACAATCCTTGACCTTGTGGATATGATGTTCTAGTGGATGAGAGAGAGTTGTTTGTTTTTTTTGTTTTTCAACCTATGTAGTTGGTTAGGTGGTGGTAAGTGTTCAAGAGAATATATGCAGGGAAGAAAAATATAAAATGCTGGCTAGGGGGTTGACATTTTACCCAAGGGTGGCCAGGAAAGATTCAACTTAGAAGATGCTTTTTTGTTCTGTACTGAGACTGCTTCAAAGGTTATGTTCTCTTCCCACATTAAAGAAACAAACTGGAAATTATGAGAAAATACACATCGGATGATTAATGAAGAAAATACATGGAACTCCAATCAGCGGGGCTCATATTCAAAGAAGACTTGGCCCTGCAGAAGATTGGCAAATTAGGGTTCCTTCACTATGTTTTAAGTTAAAATGTTTAAATTTAAGAATGTTTGTGTCTTTTTAGAAATAAATCCCTGCTTTAAGTGACAAAAAAAAAAAAGAAGATGCTTTTTTGGAGTAAAGATCTAGAGGAGAGGAGAGAGGGAACCTTGCAGCTGCCTGGTATAAAAGCTTCTGAGGGTGAGGAAACAGCAGGGTCAGATGCCCTGGGGGAGAGAGTACTTGGCGTGTAGAAGCAGTGTCCAGAGGCCAGTGCGTCTGCACTGGGCCAGGTGAAAGCCAGGGTAATAGAGGAGTGGGGACAGATCAGACCTCATAGGTGTTTTTTTTGTTGTTGTTCTTTTTTCTTTTTTGGCCTCCCTGCGGCATATGGAATTCCCAGGCCAGGGATCAGATCCCAGCCACAGTTGTGCGACCTATGCCACAGTTTTAGCAACACTGGATCCTTCACCCACTGTGACTGGCTGGGGGTTGAACCTGTGTCCTGGCGCTGCAGAGACACCACCCATCCTGTTATGCCACAGTGGAAACTCCCTGGTAGGTTTTTGTAAGCAGGACAAGGACTTTGGATTTTACTATTTTGCTCTGAGTTGGAGAAGTGTGGTGGGATTTTGAGCAAAGGAATGACATGTTTTTTTTTGTTTTTTTTTTTTTTTTTTTGCTTTTTAGGGCCATACCTTCAGCATATGGAAGTTCCCAGGCTAGGGGTCGAATCAGAACTACAGCCACCTGCCTACACCATAGCTCACAGCAACGCTGGATCCTTAACACACTGAGCGAGGCCAGGGATCAAGCCCACATCCTCATGGATCCTAGTTGGGTTTGTTAACCGCTGAGCCACGAAGGGAACTCCTGGAATGACATGATTTAACTTCTGTTTTAATAGGATCACTTTGGCCGCTCTTTGAAAATAATCTGAAAGCTTACTAACTAATTAGGAGATTGCTGCAGTGGTCCAGATGAGACTGCTGGTAGGTTGGGCCCCGATAGGAAGTAAGGTGGTGAGAAGTGGTAGGATTCTGGATATAGTTTGAAAGTAGAGCCAACAAAATCTGCTGATGGATTGGATCAGGGTTGTGAGAAAAAGGGAGGAGTCAAGAGGGGTCCAAGACATTTGGCCTGAGCAGCTCCAAGTATGGAATTGCCATTAGCAAATGGCAAATACCATATAGAAGGAGCTGATGTTCTGGAAGCTTGGGAGTTGAGTTTTGGACATGTTAACTTTGAGATGACAATTACATATCCAAATGGACATACAAGTATGTACTTGACTGTGCAAGCGTGGAGTTCAGGGAAGAAGTTTGACCTGGGGATAAACATTTTTGTGACTTGTTGGAGAATAGATAATATTTAAAGGCACAACACTGGATAGAATCACCAAGGCAGTGAGTGTATTAAAAAATGCTCAAGGAGTTCCCACTGTGGTGCAGTGGGTTAAGGATCCAGCGCTGTTTCGGAAGTGACTCGGGTCACTGCAGAGGTGCTTCGATCCTCAGCCTGGTTCGATGGGTTAAGGATCCAGTGTGGCCACAGTTGTGGAGTAGGTGGTGGCTGTGGCTTGGATTTCATCCCTGGCCCAGGAACTTCCACAGGCCGCAGGTGTAGCCATTAAAAAAAAAAAAAAGTTTCAAATACTGAGTCCCGGGTATGACAAAATTAAGTCAGAAGATGAAGAGCCAACAAAGGAGATGAGAAAGAAATGATGGTTAGGAAACTACAAAAAGTGGGCGAGTGGAGTGTGGCGCCTGGAGGCCAAGTGCAGAGAGGGTTTCCAGCAGGGATCAGTTGAGCCAAACGTTGTTGATGAGTCAGATAACACAAAACAGGAGAATTGATGATTGCATTTGAAAATTTGGAGGTCACAAGTGAGCCCAAGAAGTCTAGTTTAGGATGGAGGAGTAGTGGGACAGAAAGCCTGATTGAAAGGGGTTCAAGAAATGGAAGAAAGGAATTGAAAACTGTGAGTATAGATTAACTCCTGAGTTTTGCTGTAAAGGAGCACAAAGGAATGGAGCAAGAGCTGGAGAGGTGTATAGCACAGGGAACTCTACTTGATATTTCGTCATAACCTATAATGGAAGAGAATCTGAAAGAGAATATCTATCTGTCTGTCTGTCTGTCTATCTATCTGTCTATCTATCTAACAGAATCACTGTGCTATATACCTGAAACTAACACAGCATTGTAAATCAGCTATACTTCAATTTTTTTTTAAAAAAAAGAGCTGGAGGGGAAGTAAGGTCAAGAGAGATTTTTTTTTTTTTTGATTGAGAGAGATCCTGGTGTGCTTGTACGATGATTGGAATGATCCAGAATTCCTAGATCTGGTAGAGAGGGGAAGATGAAGGATGGAGAGAAGAATTAGTGAAAGACCTTGAGGAGGTGGAAAGAATGGGACTGCATGAACAGGTGGAGAGATTGAGCTCAGCTGGGAGCCCAGAAGGTTCCTCCCTAATAACAGCACCGAAAATAGCACAGATGGCCAGAGGTGCTGAAATGTCCTCAGGGAAACAGGAAGCAGAGTCATCAGCTAGGCCGAGGGGTGGCTGTTAGAAGTTTGAAGAGAGAAGAAAGCCTGAAATATTCTTCAAGGACAACGTTAGAATAAATGGACTCAGAGACTCTAATATGGTTCTGAAGTCTAACATCCACCCTGATGTTAGTGTTTAGGAATTTAAAGTGAAACCAGTGGAATCGTAGTGGAGAGTTGGATTTAACCCAAACCATTGCTTACGGAAGATTCTAATGTGTGCCCGAAGTGCTTTAAGCCGGGTAAGGAGAAGAGAGAAGACATCGGGTAGGTGAGCAGTGTTGAAGGGCTCCTGGATTTGAGCTGAAGAGGGATTGAGCTGAAGGGATGGGAGGTGGTGGCCAGAGAGGGTGATGATGAGATGGAGGTGAGGGAAGTTTTACAGTTATTGGTCATGGTACGGCTGAGGTGTAGCTGATGAACGATGACTACAAGGGGAGTTTTCCTCCCCTCAGAAGTGGGCTCTGTCTCCCTGTCCTGTCGGGCTGGGCTGACCCTGAGACCTGTCTTTACCATGAGAAAGAGAAGTGATTCTGTGTGATCTCTGGGTTTCAGCCTCAATAGGCAGCTTCTACTTGAAATGCTACCACCACCATGCTGTTGTTGTTTTTAATCCATCGTTTCATTTTTTTGTTTGTTTGTTTTTGTTTTTTCAACACTTTGTGGATGGAAGATCACAGAGAAAAACCCAGCCATCTCACCATCAGGGGCATGAATGAGCCCAGTCGAGGCCAGCAGAAGAACCACCCAGCCCATCTATAGAATCGTGTGAAATAACAAATCATAGTTGTTTTAAATGACTAAGTTTTGGAGTGGCTTGTTGTGCAGAGACAGATAACTAATGCATGAAGTATGACTGTGAGAGTGAATGGCTGAGGTGAGGTCAAGGATGCAGTTGTTGGAGGAGGGAGTTCAAGGAACTGAGAGGCCAGGGTGTCAGGAGAGTTATCTGTGTGTATTTCGAAATTGCCAGGGATTGAGGCAGGAGTGGTCCTAGAGGGAGGGAGTGGGTGTGATTTGCAGCAGTGTGGTCTGATGAAAGGAGATCCCCAGCTGGAGGTTTTTATGCAGTTGGGTGTTTTTATTTGTACATACAGACACTGATAAAATCGATGTGGATTTTATGCACCCAAACATACAGGTGCGTGTATAGATATATACATATGCTCATAGATACGTGCTGCAGATCCGTGTAGAGGTCTACACTGAGCAAAAAAGTGTTCACACGAGCACACATAAACACAGTAATACACCTAAATACACATCCATGAACTCAAGCCACGTTGCACAGCTGTGTGCCCACATATGCACACACAGAAACACACAGATGCACACAGACATTTATGCCAATGCACAGACATGTATACACATAGTGACAAACACAGGCCTACGAACACACTCCCTCACGCAGACGTGCGGAGAACCTGCTGACTCGTACTTGGTAGCACACTGATACCTCGATGCATGTACTCATCCAGATGTTGGTGTTGACACACGGACGTTAAAACACATCATATTTAGCTACACGCATGTGCAGTCACAGAAGGTTCACTCATGCGCACCCGTGCCTAGACACCTAGGTGCACACACCACGATCAGAGCCACGCAGCCACCAGAACAGAAATGTACACACATGCGCAGATAGAGGCACCGAAACATCTGTGGCCAAACACAATACATTTGACCACACGCATGTACCTGTTCATGTGTACGTAGGAGAGGGTAGGAGCAACTGGCGCTGCAAGGAGAGCAGAGCACTGAGCCTGCAGAAGTGCAGTGAGACCTGGGGCTGGAGAGGTAGGGCCTTTAGTGCTTGTAGTAGCGTGGCTTAGTGGCTGTGAGTACAGTCTTTGGAGTCCAGTAGGTCCTGTTCAAATCCCAGCTCTCCCACTTACTAGCCATGTTATCTTGGGCAAACCATTATCTCTCTGAGTCTCACCTTCCTCATTTGGAAAATGGTGCTAGTAATAGCAGCTGCCTCAAAGAGTCATTGTGAGCATAAATTAGGTTCATGCTTGTAAAATGCTTAGAACAGCCTGTGCCATATAGTTAGCTATTAGTGTTAGTTGTTATTGGTGTGCTTTCAAAACATGGATCCACGAGTTCCAGTTGTGGCTCAGCGGATTAAGAACCTGACACAGTGTCTGTGAGAATGTGGGTTTGGGAGTTCCCGTCGTGGCGCAGTGGTTAACGAATCCGACTAGGAACCATGAGGTTGCGGGTTCGGTCCCTGCCCTTGCTCAGTGGGTTAACGATCCGGCGTTGCCGTGAGCTGTGGTGTAGGTTGCAGACGCGGCTCGGATCCTGCGTTGCTGTGGCTCTGGCGTAGGCCGGTGGCTACAGCTCCGATTCGACCCCTAGCCTGGGAACCTCCATATGCCGCGGGAGCGGCCCAAGAAATAGCAACAACAACAACAACAAAAGACAAAAAGACAAAAGACAAAAAAAAAAAAAAAAAAGAATGTGGGTTTGATCCATGGCCTCGCTTGTGCTCAGTGGGTTAAGGATCTGGCATTGCCACAAGCTGTGGTGTAGGTTGCAGATGCAGCTCGGATCCAGTACTGCTGTGACTGTGGTGTAGGCCTCAGCTGCAGCTCTAATTCGACTCCTAGCCTGGGACCCTCCATATGCTGCAGGTGTGGCTGTAAAAAGAAAAGGAAAAAAAAAAGGAAAAAAAACCCCAAAACATAATCCAGTCCTGCCCAGGAGCCAGGCTTTTTAAAGTTTAGCCAAGGCTGTCACATGGCACAACTCCAGGGGGCGCCATTTCCATATGTTGCACATGACTGGCATTCCTAGCACACAAAACAGTGGATCTGGTACCCCCTGGAGTTGTAGAGTGCGTGGCTCGCCACCACTCTGCTTCTTATCCATTCTCAGGAATTCAGAGATGGTTAATTTCACTGAACTCAGACCTTTTCTCAAAATATCTTTGGTTTTATGTTCTTTTTGATTTTGAATCATGGGCACAGAATCACAAGAGCCATGGGTCAGTATAAACAGCACTAACAACCCATCAGCTAATTCTACAGGAATGAAAAAAAAAAAAGCCAACAATTACTACAGGTGTTTGATTTTATAGAAACCAAATCATGGAACTTTTTTTCCTTTTAACTCCTTAAGAGGTTGTTCAGACATCAGGTAGACACATTGCAAAAGTCCCTTCCAGCCCCTTTGGAAAGTCAGCAAAGGAGAAACAAGTTGGGCTTTGACAAGGGAATTTTTGTTTAAAAGCAAGGCCCTAGCTTCTGTTTGTCCCCTAAGTTCCAGGATGGGCGGGTAGAGTGTAACAGCGGGGCATGCTCTCTGGAGGCAGGCTGATCCACTTTCAGTCTCTGGGGTGGGCAAGCAGCAATTAATCTCCCCTGGCCCCGGTTTCCTCCTCTGAAGCAACACTTTCCTACAGAATGAGTAGGAAGTGAGGGGACAGGAAGGAGACTCGTAACCACGGTGGACTGAGCAGCCTTCTCTCCCTACGGCAAAGAGCGGGAGGCATGCCCAGGATGGAGCCCAGCCCAGTGTCCAGGCCGAGGTCAGAGGAGGGAATCCCTGAATTCCCACGTGCTGAATGGAACTGAACATGTCTTGTTTGGGCAACTTGGACATTGTCTTGGGATTTTGCAACTGGACAGAGAGCAGGGACATGTATCCTGGAACAGGGTTACAAAGAAGCTTCTCCCTCGGGCCTAGCAAGAGCTCTGATGTTGGACAGATCTGAGTTCAAGTCTCAGCTTTGGGCTTTACACCTTACCTTGTTCTTACTTAGGTATCTTATGCTCTGAGCCTCATTTTCTCATCTGGAAACTAGAGAATAATTTCTGTCTCATGGGGCAGCTGTGAGAATTATGGGAGACCTACAAAGAAAGAACTTTGTGCATAGTAATTTGTGGTCATCATTATTATGGGAGTAAGAAATAATACCTTTCACTCCATTTCCCCAAGTGTTTTCAGAGCTTTGAGTTTCTGCCTAATGCAGTGGTGCTCAATCATATCAGAACCCATGCCCCTTGCAGAGAACACTTTTTTTTTTTTTTTTTTTTGCCACCCCATGGCATATAGAGTTCCAGAGCCAGGGATCAGATCCAAGCTGCAGTTTCGACCTATGCACCTGTGGCAATGCCAGATCTATTAACCCACTGTGCCAGGCTGGGGATTGAACCTGGGTCCTGGTGCTGCAGCGATGTTGCCAATGCCATTGCACCACAGTTGGAACTTCAAGAACACCTACTCTATATTGACCTTGTTACTGCCCTGAAAATAAATGCACCCATAAGATAGACCAGCAGCTTCATGAGCATCACCTGGGAGCTTGTTAGAAATGCAGAATCTTGCGCCCCAATCTTGGACTCACTGAGTCAGATTTTGTATTTTAACAAGACCCCCCGGTGGTCTATGTGCATAGTCAAGTTTGAAACGCGTGATAACATACTTACATCCATAATTAAACATAAAAAACTAAAGTTTCCTATTGGTAATTTAAAGGAAATACAGAAAGAAAGTAATTGAAATAAAATAGTTTTCCATATACAAAGGCTCACGATCAGTTATAGTACAAGAGGTAATGAAGTAGCCAGATGCTTGCACCTACAAGTAGATTCAGTGGGAAGGCAGTAACTCTGGCTGCAGACTGATACTACAAGTACAATCAGTGACCAGAACACCACGAGTGTTACCGCAGCTGGTGGCATTATGAAATGATGGGCAGCTCTTGGTAAGGGTCTGAACTAAAGTACAGCACAGTCTTTCCTGGGTATATGCACCATTTGCATTCGTGGAAAATGCAGTGTTTATTAAAACTAGTGCATATGAGAGTTTCTGCTGCGGCACGATGGGATCAGCAACGTCTCTGGAGTGCTGGGATGCAGGTTCAATCCCCTGACCAGCACAGCAGGTTAAAGGATCGGGCATTGCCACAGCTGTGGCATAGTTTGCAATTGCAGCTTGGATCTGATCCCTGGCCTGGGAACTCCACATGCCACAGAGTGGCCAAAACAAAAACAAAGACAAACCAAAGAAACCTAGTGTGTATGTAAGGCGGAGTTAGGTTCAAGATTCCAATATTCATAAAAAGATTTCCCACTGTGAAAGCTTTGATAGGATCTTCAAAAGTTATGTATTATCAATACCAATGGGGAAAGAATAGTCTCTTTACGAAGTGGTGTTGGGAAAACTGGACCCCATCTTACGCTTCACACAAAAATTAACTCAAAATGGATTAAAGACTTAGTATAAGACCTGAAACCATAAAACTCATAGAAGAGAACCAGGGAAAACTTGACATAGATCTTGGCAATGATTTTTTGGATATGCCACCAAAGTCACAGACAACAAAAGCAAAAATAAACTGGTGGGACTACATCAAACTAAGCTTCTGCATAGCAAAGGAAACAGTTAAAAGTCAATCTACAGACAAAAAACATTTGCAAACCATATGTCTGATAAGGGGTTACTATCTAAAATATATAAGGAACTTATACACTCAATAGCAAAAAAAAAAAAAAAATCCAGTTTAAAAATGGCAAAGGACGTGAATAGACGTTTTTCAAAGAAGATATAAAAACGCCCAGGAAATACATGGAAAGGCACACGACATCACTAATTATTAGAGAAATGGAAATCAAAACTACAATGAGGTGTCACCTCACACCTGTCAGAATGGCCATCATCAAAAAGCCTCCATGTTTGTTATTAACGCCGGAGGGGGTGTGGGGGAAAGGGAGGGAGCCCTTGTGCACTGCTGGTGGGAATGTAAATTGCTGCGGCCACTGTGGAAGACCGTATGGAGGTTCCTCACAGCATCAGAAACGGAACTACCACGTGATCCAGCAATCTTATTACTGGGTAAATATCTGAAGGAAATGGAAGCAGTATCGTGAAGAGATATCTGCACTCCCATGCTCATTGCAGCCTTATTCACAATAGCCAAGATACACGGAGTTCCCCTCATGGCTCAGCGGAAATGAATCTGACTAGTATCTATGAGGACGAAGGTTCAATCCCTGGCCTCGTTCAGGGGGTTAAGGATCCAGTGTTGCTGTGAGCTGTGGTGTAAGCCAGCAGCTGTAGCTCCTATTTGACCCTTGGCCTGGAGACCTCCATGTGCTGCAGGTGCAGTCCTAAAAAAGACAAAAAAACAACAAAAAAAGCCAAGATATGGACCTGACCTAAGAGTTTGCCAGTGGATGAATGGCTAAAGAAAATGTGATTGATTATGTATGTACCTGTCTGTCTCTCCCACATCTACACATTCAGTGGAGTATTATTCAGCCATAGAAATGACATCCTGTCACTTGTGACAACACGGATGAACTTGGAGGACGTTATGCTAAGTGAAAGAAGTCGGAGAGGAAAGGACAAATACTGCATGACTTCACTTCTATGTGGAACCTAAAAAAGTTGAGCTCCTAGAAACAGAGAGTAGAGTGGTCATCACCAGGGGCTGTGAATCGGGGAAAATGGGGAGATGCTGGCCAAAGGGATGAAGTTCTGGGGCTCTAATGTATAGCCTGCTGACTGTAGTTAACAACAGTGAATTGTATTTTCAAATTCCTAAAATTTGCTAAAAGACTAGATCTTAAGTGTCCTCACCAAAAAAAAGAGAAAGAATAAAAGGAAAAAACAGAATAACTATGTGAGAGGATAGATGTACGAAGTAACTTGTGCTAATCATTTCACAATGTATGTGTATATCAAGTCACCACACTGTACGCTTTGAATGTATCTAGCTTTATTTGCGAATTATACCTCAATAAATCCAGGGGTTTAAAAAGTCATGTGCAACACAGGACAGTTCTTCGTCATGTGAGGTTATATCTGAGGGACCCCAGTACCCTGGTGAGAACCAAACCTATCTAGAACTGTAAACATGTGGGCGAGGAAACTGAGGCTCAGAGAAAGGAGGTGGCTTGCTTGACAGATTAATTTGCTGAGGTCCCATCTTGATGCAGGATGTTCCTTGGGTCCTTACGGTTTAAATCAAATTGTTAATGATTCAGTTCCTCTCATTTCCTTCTTCTCCTCTCTGGGTATGTATTCTCTTTTCCTTTGGCTCTGACAGAATATATCTGAAATGATACACATGTTGAAATTTAACAGTCCTGCAATTAAATATGCTAAATCTTGAGTAGATTTCCTTGCTGTGGGATGTCGCAGATGGTTTATATCTTACACGGAAGTGAATGTATTACCAATTTATACTGCTCAAAGATTTTATGGATGCCCTGAATTGACTGCTGCTTGTTTCCAAATCTTTGTGCTGGCAGGATGCAGATCGAGAGCATCACAGAGGCATCAGGTGGATGTGGATTTGCGTCCTTGCTTTATCATCTCCCAGCTCTGAGACCTTAGGGCAGGGCGTTAATCTCTTTGAACAGCATTTGCATCATTTGTTTAAATGAATAGAGTGACGACTTCCAGTCACTCTCACTTTCCTGAGCAGGCTGTGATGCTTCGCACTGCTGAGCCCCTCTGCCTGGCATTCCTGCCCACCATTGTCCTGAAGAAGTCCTACTTGCCTTTCAAAGCCCTGCATGATGCACACTTCTGTGTGAGAATTCTCCTGACCACCTCCTCAGGAGGGTCCTCCTTGCTTTGGGCTTCCCTAGAATTTTGTACAGGCCTCTCTTTAACCCTTATCTGTCATGTTGAAATGAGCTCTTTACTGCTCCGTCTCCTCCACTCGAGAATGACTCTGTCTTACTCATCTTTGTATCCTCAGAGCCTAACTTGGGGCCAGCTCAGAGTGAGGCCTCAATTACGTTGTATTGATGGTCCGTATCGGCCACTCTTGTCATCACTTTCTCTCCTTCCTGGCCTCCCGAGGCATTTGTGGCCCAGAACGATACCATTCATGATGGCACGAAGTCATCTTCCTCCTGGTAATGATTGCTCTTGAATGGTCTCTGGATATGAGTCTGGGCTTCTCAGCGTGACTGAATTCCATAAGAGCCGGACACTCTTGTATTTCTTTCTGCACAGTGCTTGGACACATGGTAAGTTGTTCACTCCCAAAGTATGACTTTGAATGGCACTGTGCTATTGGGATGTCACTGTTTCATTAGCACTGTGGATAGCAATTTGCCAGAAAAACAGGAATCTGTGCTTTGGCAGAAATGATCTCGCCCAGGCTAGGGGGGTTCTCTCTTCCACTCAGCTGGTGACAATGGATTTTATCATTACAAATGAGCCCTGGCACAATGGACCGTGTTGGGTATTTGAACTCTCGCCCAGTGTCGATTCCATGTGGTAGGTGTGACCATCCCAATTTTCCACCCTAATTATATAAGCAAGTATTCCAGATGTTTTGGAGATTGATATGGCCCCCAAAGATATTAGGATGTATAGTACACCATTGAGAGGCCAGACCATAGAGCTCTTGAGGGATTGGAACATCTAATGAGTGAGTGGTTTTACAGATTTTTTGAATCGGGGCATCAAAAGGCATTCCAAATTGTTATGCACTTACAAATATTTACAGATCTTTTAAAGATCAAGTTTGTCGTTATCGGGTTCGGTGCTGTATCTTGTCAATAGCCACAGTGACCCCAGAGGAGCCTGTGCTGGCAGGAGTAATGCTGTGGCATGTTCAGCTCTGCTGGATCTCCACAGAGGGGGGCTGGAATGCCTTGCGGAACAATGCCCCGGGCTCCCGAGAGCAGAGGATGAAGGGCAGCCGAGTTTGATAACCACATTAAAGCACTACCAACATCTGTTCAAGCCAAAGACAACACTATCTCCAGGAATTAACCTTCTGAACCACTGAATCGTTACCCTCAGCAGAGTGAAAGTTGGACAACAAGAGCCTATTTGTCAGTGGTTCCTCAGAGAGACACGGTAAAGCCATATTTTACTGCAAACAGCGTGAGACGGCCCGACTCGGCTTTATACATTTTAAACACGGAATATATTTGTGTGGGAAACAAGCAGACAATGAACATAAATAAACTTTTGATGATACCTTGCAACTTGCAGCGTTTATGCCACCTCGGAACAAGTGGACCGTGGCGCATTGCCCCAGAGATTCGAATATCCTGGGTTTGTTTGTTTCCCCCTTATTTTGATGAAACGTCAGGTGTCAATGATGAGAGTATTAACAGTATGCAAGATGCACTTTGCATTAATAGAAAAGAAATAGAATTTACTATAAGTAATAATAACTAGTTGGATGGGCTGTGTGAAGCTGGATCAGATGGAGAGGGAGGCAAGGAGGATGGAAAGGGAAAATCTAATGAAATAAAATTTTTAGAATGGAAACCAGCACAGACAGCCTGTCATCAAGACTTGGAAGACTCTGGAATTTGGAGGTATATTTCTCACAGGGAAGACTGTCTGCAGCTTCTACTCTGATAGTTGTTATTTTTATTTTTACTCTGATAGGTTTTAAGCCTTGCACCACACTAATTCAAAGGTCCATCTGCTGCAGCTTTTATTTTCTGATACATTCTTAATTGCAATTAATAGGCTTTTATGCCAAGTCTGTCTCAGAAGACTGAGATTAAACGGAGCTTTGTCCTCAGATTAGTGCCTGAAACATATAAAACTTTAGATGCAGGATGCTCTCGTCTAGCTGTTCTACCAACATGGTCCATGTGCTCTGGGGGTTTCCAGGACCCTTCAAGGGAGTTTATGAGACCAATACTTTTTATAATAATACGAAGACCTTATAAGCCTTTTCCACTGTGTTGACATTTGCTCTGAAGGTGCAGAAGCAGTGGTAGAGAAAATTTCTGGCATGTCAGCATGAATCAAGGCAGTGGCACCAAGCTGTACTAGCAGACATTGTACTCTTCACTGCCAAGCACTCAAAGAAAAAAAAAAAAAAAAAAAAAAAAGCCAGTTTCACTTAAGAATGTCCTTGAAGAAGCAGTAAAAAAAATAAATAATAATTTTATTAAATCTTGACTTTTAAGTGCTTGTATGTAAATCCCTTTAGCCGCACACTCAAGTCTGATGGTTTTCTTGAGGGAAACCACTTGTTTGATTATTTGAATTGCATACTGAACTAGCCACTTTTTTTAAAAATTGGAGACAACCATTTTTTTTTACTTGGAAAATTTGTGGTTATTCAGACTTGGGTATTTGACAGATATTTTCTTAAAAATGAAGAAGTAAGCCTGTCACTACAAGGAAAACAGCTGACAATATTTGTTAACCCATGGTGGATTTTGAGCTTTTAAACAAAATCAGAATTTTGGAAAACTTGTGTCCACTGCTGTGAGTTTGATATTTTTCTAGTAGTTACAGTTTTCTGGTGCTATTGGTGACAATATTTACAAATGTGATTTTTTGAATGTTGTATAATTAAAATGTAAATATTTGGAAGAACTTCACAACTCAGAAATCAGTATTTTTGAAATGATCAATGTATGACATTATGACATCATGCACGAGTTAAAGATCAATGGACTTTGGTGTAACAGAGTATGTAAAGTTCGTGGATCTTGTTTCAAACTCCATATTGCAGATAATCTTTATGAAACTATCATTTGCTGAGTTTTGGTTTAATATCAAAGAAGGTTATCCACAATTATCTCAAAAAGCAATTAAAATGTTGCTCCCTTTTCCAAAACACATTTGTGTTAGACTGAATTTTCTTCATATAATCAATGATAACAACATATCGCAATAGATTGAAATCAGAAGCATATATAACAACAAACTAATCTGAAAAATAAATAAAATAATCCCATATACAGTAGCATCAATAATAATAATAAAAATACTTAGGAATAAATTTAACCAAGGAGGTAGGAGAGCTCTGTACACTAAAAAGTACAAGGTATTGATGAAAGAAGTTGAAGAAGACACCAACAAATGAAAAGATATCTTGTGTTCATGGATCAGAAGAATTAATATTGCTAAAATTTCATACTATCCAAAGCCATCTATAGACTCAATACAATCACTATCAAAACTCCAATGGCATTTTCCACAGAATTTAGAAAAAACAATCCTAAGATTTATATGAACCACGAAAGACCCTGTATACCTAAGGCATTCCTGAGAAAGAGAAACAAAGCTGGAGGCATCACCCGTCCTGATTTCAAACGATATTACAAAGCTATAGTAATTAAAACAGTATAGCACTGGCATAAAAACAGACACACAGACCAATGGAACAGAATAGAGAGCCAAAAATAAACCTGCATGGCCTATAAACTCCACATATGGAGAGAGAGGCAAGGAGAATGGACTAGTTCCTCCTGGGTCTGTGATGATTAGCCAAGTTTAGGACTCACAGATTTTAGCGAGTCCAACTCCTTCCTTGTGTAGATGGGGAAACTAAGGCCTAGAGCGTAAGTGACTTGTCCAGGTCACATAGCTGATCAGCAGAAGGGCTGGGTTCTGCTGTGCCAGTGTTCCTGTCCCCACTTCACCCAGAGCAACCCCACTTCCATCTGCTTTATGTATGGGAATTCAGTGAAAGAGGGGTTTCTTTAGTTTTTAACTGAGAAAGAGTACAGGCTTGAAGGCCTCTGGACCCTGCCGCACTCACTGCCCTCCTCTGGAGGCTCCTTACACGCGCCTATGGAGAGGCAGTGTGGTGCAGTGGGCTGGGCCTTGAGCAGGGGCCCGAGGGTGTCTCTTCTACCTGGGCTTTGTCACCGAATGGCTTTGGGATCGGGCGAGTCACTTCACTGCTTTGATTCAGTCTCTTCAGTTGTGGAATGGGCACCTTGCTTAACGAGCACCTTTCCTATTTGGCCCACATGTTTCTTTTCTCCATGGGGCCAAGCACAAGCGCCTTGCCTGTAGCAGGAGTACCAATCAATGTTTAGAAAAGGAATGAATGTATGAACGTGTTTGGGAAGCGAGACAGTGTTCTAAGAATGTAAGCTATTATGAATCATAAATTCAAAAGCCGGCTGCACCAGTCGCTCGGCCTTCATAGTAACTTGATTCAAAATGGTTCCTTATAGGACCAAACCACCTTAGCAGACGTTTGTTTTCGAATGTAAGAAAAGGACAACTTGCACTGACCAGTCATGTCTACAAGATGTCAAAAGAGCCAGCTAATTTGGTCGATTCAATGAAAAAGCAAGGCCAACAGTATTGGGCATTGTGCTTCAAAGGAAGCTAAGTGGCTCGGAGCCTTTTCCATAGCTGCTCATTGGCTTGGCGTTATGTACACACTGCTATCCTTTCAGTTTCCACAAAATGGCTTATTTTCATTTCTGAAATGGCAGCCACGTGGGAGCCCCCGGTTGCTGTGGAGAAGGCAGGGAGAGGCCCAGCTGGTTGACAGCCACTGGGCTCCTCCAGCCCTCTGCTTTGCCTTGGCTGCTGTTGGGAGGCGGGAGTCCAAGGTTTTTATAGTTCCTCTCTCGAATTAGTGCCCGCAGACTCTACAGCTATGAACATGCAATTAGTCTTTGTTTGTGCACAAAAGGGAGCTTGACCCTTGCCCGTCTTTGATTGGCATGTGCAACTCTTGTAGCTACTTACCTAAGGCCCTCTCCAAGGAGCGCAGCGTCTTGTTCCTGCACCTGCCTTCAGCTTTTCTCTTTTGTGACTTGTCTCACAGAATATTCTGGCCCAACTCGCAGCAAGGTTGCGGGGATGAAGGCATCATGCAGGCACAGTCAGATTTCCTGTTTTGCAGGGAGGTGGGGGAGTGGGTGGGAGGAAGGTTTGCATCTGTAATCTGAGTTTTGGATAATTGTTGAGCCCCAAAACACTTAGCAGGAGCCCAAAGAACTGGTTTTTCTTAATAAATGAATACTTTGCTTGCTTTCAAAAGCAGACCTCCCATGTCATGGAAAACAAGCTGTATGCACAAAGCTTTACATTTCTTTCCTGGCTCACCTGCTTTCTCACTGACATAGAAACTTTGTAGTTTTTTTGAAAGACGGTTGCTGTGAAAGACATGCAGTTATTGCGGTCAGAAAATTTCTCTCTATGCCATGTGCTTTCCATGGTACTGGAAGAGTGTTTATTAGCAGCCTTTGTGGGTTACATACTGCAGTGGTGGATTGCATTTTCAAGAACTGTTTTCGAGGAGTCTGATTTGTTCTCAGAATGCCCACATTGCTTACTGTCCATGCCTCAACGCGCCATGCCACGTGAGAATAAACTTCACAGCTAGGGCCCCTGAGGGGGAAAAGTGCAACACATATCTGGTTTGAATGAAACCATCTTAAACCCCCCAAAATGCAGATAATATTTCATGAACGGTTCTAGACAGTAAGAGCTGCCCCTTTTGGAGTGCTGTTTGGGTTCAGGAATGGTACTAACTGCTTTACACATTTTTTTTTTCCTTTTTTCACCCCTAAAACAGCCTTTCATGTTGGGCTTTACTGTCACTGGTTTATAGAAAACTGATGTTCAGAGATGTGAAGGGACTTGACCATGTCCGTTCAGTTGCTCAGAGGCGGGGCAGAGAAGAGTTCGTTTGTTCCTTCGTGGCCTTCTGCTGAAACCTTTGAAAGAAACCCCAAAGAGTACACGCTAGATTTTACACAGCAAAACAGTTTCGGCCTTCAAAGTAATAATCACCTTGGGTGCCCAGATGTGCTTTCCAACAGCGTGGCTGTAGATGTCTTTGGGATCCTACTTCAGAGCCGACTCATGCACAGCATGGGAACATCCTTCTTAGTCACACTGTGTTGTGGACCTGCTTGGCGGTTGCCCAGGGTGATCGTGTACTTTTTCATTAGTCCTGACTCCATGGTCACTTTGACTGTTTTCAGAAATTACCAACTTCTGACAGTGAGGATTTGCCCAAATTGAGGACATGCAGAAGAAAGTGCTTCCAGCTTTAGAGATGGTTCTAAAATCAGTGTTGTTGCCAGAATGGCTGTGACAACCTGGTTGGCATGGGTGGGCATGTTTTCAGCCTTGCTCTGAATGCATGAGCTCTATGTGCTTTAAGGAGGCATGGAATGGTAAATAAGAGTTTGCCATTTGGCAGTACACTCCCTGGGTTTGAATCCTTTCTCTGCCACTTTATTAGCTGCATACCTTTGGGAGAGTTATTTAACTGCTCCAGTCTTAGTTTTCTTGCCTAGAAGATGAGGATACCACAGTATCTACCGGAACAGGTTTGCTCTTTGGATTCAGTAGTAATATGGGCAATAATACCCTAGGTACACAGTAAATGCTCACCCCTTCTACTGCCAAGTTTGGTAAAGCAAAGTCTTTCCTTTTATAGTCATGCCTCATCTCTTCTGTGATTCATAGATTAGTGCTGGAAGAGCCCTTTAAAAGAATCTTCTCCGGTGGTTTTCAAACTTCATTTTAACAGCAGAAACTTCAATTCGAAGGAAAACTTAGATGGAATGTCAAAAACTATAATAGCCAAGGCGAGTGGGCCAGGGCCGTGAGGGAGCGGAGCTCCAGCATTTCAGACTTTACCCCCTTGGTCAAACTCTGCTGTCACCACCCTTCCAACATGGGTTTCAAGGGAAGTCCTACCTACATGTTAACGCTCCACTTAAATGCTAAAACCTCCACCAGTGCCTTGCCAGAGAGAGCCAGCCGGGATGGCTCTCTTCTTTTCCAGTTCTCCATCAACAATGTATATCTCTATTTAGTGAATTTTGCTTTGTATTAGAGTTATTTTTATCTATGCCTGTTCTTTTTAAAAATATATTTAACAACATATATCCAACCTTTAGCAAGAGCCAGGAACCATTCCAAGATTTATATAGATACACTCATTTAATCCTTTCTATACCTGTTCTTTATAACAAGCTTTTTAGGGGCAAGGCTCACGTTTTAGTTATCTCTGTGTCCCCCTCAGTGGGGGATTTACACATAAGAAGCCCTCAATTACTACTGACTAGATCGTTAAATAAACAGCCAGAGATAAATCCAAATCATATTAAGGTCTAGGAAACCAAGGGAAAGCTTCCTAAAAAATTCCTCAAAGATTCAAAACAAAGAATACTTTGTTTTGTCAAAGTCATCCTCTTTAGAAAGTACCTTGAGCCACGCCACAAATCCAGACCTCGTTGACTTATGTCATCCTGGCACGATGCACTTGCCTGATTTCTTAAGCAAATATAGCCACTCTAATCCTCTTTTGGCCCTTTCTCCATCGTTCGAAGGAAAAGGAGGCAGAAAAACCATCTTCTGCACAGTTAATACCTCAAAATATGCAAACAATTTGAAAACCTTTAGACTAGGCCCTAAAGCCTGCCTACAGTAAAAAGCAGAAGAACAGATGAACGCGCACAAACATTGGGAACTTTAGTATCACAGAAATGTTATACTTCGTAAAGGGGCATAATTGAGGGGAAATCATTGAAAAAGGGCTTTGAAAACATATTGGGTCAAATTCAAGTGAGAGAAAACAACATAGAGAATAGCAGGAAAATGGAAGAAATTCAGAACAATCTTTCTTTTGACTTGTGAGAGAGCATTTTTATGTGAAGATGCTTCAGTAGCTAATTACCAAGCATAGTAAGAGAGAAAGAAGACAGAGTAATTAGATGCCACCGTACTTGCAAGGGAGAAATTTGTTTTTCAATAATATGAAAGCGTTTGAGGTCATGTATTTAACTTTATATATTACATAAGAGCATATGAGATGTACAGAAGGCGTTATTTTTCATTCCATAAATATAAGTAAACTAGGATGTGCAGGTTTTAAACGCGCACTTTATCCAAGATGTGGCTGATAGTACTTCTGCTGGACTTAAGATATGACGGTATCACCATTGGGAGGAGGGAGCTCTGCTATGTTTGTTTTTACAGGGCTTAGTCCTGTTATGTCATTATCAGTAACTATTCAGTTTTTAACTGATGATATAAGGGAAAAAGCAGGACACTGATGATGGTTGCAACCGCCCCCCCGCCCCGCACCTGCCCCATTGCAAGGCCAGTGTAGACATACTTTTCATGTCGTGGATCTGGGATCAAACTTAGGCTGGTGCACCTTTACCTTCAGCCATCATCAAGCCAGAGCTTTGAGATATTTCAATCTTGTGAAGCAACAAGTCTCAAAGAATCAAAGGATGACAAGTTCTGTGCAAACAGGGGTTGGTTCATACATTGTTTTAGTGATCTTTTTTTTTTTCAAAATTTAAAAAATTTTTATTAAAGTATAATTGACATACACTGTTGGGTCAATTTCTGCTATATAGCATAGTGACCCAATCATATTACATTGTAATTACTATTACATTTAGAATGGTTCATGCACTTTCAAAGGACGAGGGCTGACTTGTATAACACTGTTGTAGACTGAAGCTGCAGGTGCTGATGAGATGACAGTTCAAGAAAGCAGAAACTTTGCTTTGAAGGCAGCAAAAAAGACAAATAACATGTTTGCTTAATGCTTATTCTTGTTAGCAGGAAATATAACATTTAGAGAAAAAAATCTATCAAACAATTATCCGAGGATCAATTTTTTTTTTAAATATCACAAATTGATCATCTTCCTACCAAATTATCTCAACTATTCCTGGGCAAATTTCCCCAGAGAAGCCCCTTTGAATTCTCTGACCTCAATAGTATTCTTTCCCCTCTGGGTTTGTTGCAACAAACGCTAGGAGACATTGTAAAGCAGGATGAGAGAAAGCTCTGTGATACACTGTACCCAACGCCAGATTAAATACAGTTTTATGGGGTTGGGTTCTGTGTGATCTGTTAAAGTCCTGTGGTATATGCACTTTAGAAATCATTTCCTTGTACCGAGATATCGTTTGTGGTTTGTGGTTGTTTCCATAACAAGTTTGCCATTCTGGTTCTTCTCCAGAAATGCGACCGTCTGGTAGACCAGTGGCTTGCTTCTGCAGGGTGGCTACACCTGGGTGTGTTACAGTCACTTGGGCGTTGGATTGCAAGTGGGTCTGAAGTGTGTCAATGGTTGCCTGTTTTTAATAATTAGATCTGGTTCAAAATTATCCGTGTGAAAATGCTGTTCTCATTCCCTGCTAACTCGTCCTTTTTGGGGTACCAAAGTGCTGCTTCATGGGAGAGAAAAAATTTGCTCCTGGTGATGCTTAGCTGGATCTTGTTAGTTTGAGAGGAGTGCATAGTGTGAGCAGAGGCAAGGGGGAAGAAATGGATGGAAATTTCACAGAAGAAAAACAGTGCAGAGTGTCTGAATTTGGAGAGGTCTTGGGATGTGTAGCTGGACTGTTTGGAAGGATCCAGCTGGATGGCAGTGGGATGAAACTCAGCCCCTGTAACTAGAACTTTAACTGGCTGTGTTGCTTCTCTCTATGATTTTCATCAATCTGTCATAGTATGTGCCCAATCAATTCCCTCTGACCACCCCTGAATGTGAGTCTGTCACGGGGAGATTTTCAGCAGCCCTAGGCTGGCTTGCCTCGTAGACTTCTGGCTCTTAGGTGTGCTTCTGTTTTCCTACATTTAAAAAATTGAGATATAATTCACACACCATAAAAACCACTCATTTAAAGCAAGCAGTTCAGTGGTTTTGAGTATACTCACAAAATTGTGCAATGGTCACCACCATCTCTTTCTAGAACCTTTTCATCAATCCAAAAATAAACCCTGTGCTCATGAGCAGTCACTCACCCCTTCCCCTTCCCCCTGCCCCCGTCCCTAGGCAACCACTCATCTACTTTGTTTCTTTAGATTTACCTGAATAAATATTCAAATATTTTATATAAATGGAATCATACAATATGGAGCCTTTCAGTCTAACTTCTTTGCATAAGATTTTCAAGGTTCACCCATGTGGTAGCGTGTGTCAATACTTGACTCCGTTTTTGGACAGAATGCTATTCCATTGTATGGATACACCACATTTTTTCTATTCATCAGTTGGTGAACATTTGGGTTCTTTCCACATTTTGGCTCTCATGAATAATGCTGCTGTGAACATTCATGTGCACGTTTGTGTGTGGGCAGATGTTGTCATTTCTCTGTAGTATTCATTTAGGAGTGTAATTGCTGGGTTATATGGTAGCTCTTTGTTTAACTTTTGGAGACACTACCAAACTGTTTTCCAAAGTGGTAGCACCATTTTACAATCTCGCCTGAAATGTATGGCGGTTCCCACTTCTCCACTTCCTTACCAACACATGAAATTATTTATCTTTTTGGTTATCCTTCCTAAGATGTGTGAAATAGTATGTCATTATGGTTTTAATTGGCGTTTTCCTAATGACTAATGATATTGATCATCATCATGTGTTTATTAGCCATTTATTTATCTCCTTTGGGAAAACGCCTAATCAGATTTTTTTGCCCACTTTCCAGTTGGGTTATCTGTCTTTTTATTATTGAGTTCTAAGAGTTCTTTCTATTCATATGATTTGTAAAATTGTAAAACTTGTAAAATTTTTCCGCATTCTGTGGTTTGTCTTTTCAGTTTCTTGATAGTCTTTGTAGAAGCACAAAAGATTTTAAAACTTGACAGGTCAAATTTATCTCCTTTTTTTCTTTTGTTACTGGTGGGGACAGTACTGTTTTAAACGAAAGAACAGTCCAAAGAAATGGCCACTGGCCAATAGGGGTCTCTAGGGGTTAACATGTGGCTGGAATCCCAAAGCCAGAAAGACTGAATTATCTTTAATCCTATTACTGGATTTAGATAACGTTTTAGAATTAGATAATCATTATCTAGTTGCCAACCATTCTGTTGTTAACATGGTAGAGATACGGGCCTGAAAGAGAATGAAAAGACTGTCACCTCTGGGTCTCTATTTTCAATGCCCTCGGATTGCGGGGGTAGAGTAGGAACCTGGGGTTGGACAAGAGCAAGGGCATTTTGCTGCACTTAAAATCAGCTTTGAACTCAAGGGTTGATTTCTAACTCACTGTTTAAACCTTTGGCCTTGATTTGAATCCAATTTGCACTTGAAAATAAAGAGAGCCTCCATTTGAGGGAGTCTAACCCACACTTTGATTGTGAAAGTGGTTAAAAATTGAACACAGTTTAGAAACAAATGAATGCTATTGACACCTCTAGCTTGGGATCCTGCTGTATATGAAATATTGAAGCAATTTAGAAGTTTGTTTTTATTTATTTATTTATTTATTTTTCAATTTAGAAGTTTTTAAAGTGAGTTCATGGTTGTGCTGGATAGATCTTTGCTCATTTCTGCAATTTGCTCTTGAGGCGCTCTCTGCTTCCGAGCACTTTGCTCAGAGAATCTTCAACCCTAAGAATCGAAAGGAATCTTAAGTCATTTAATCCAAACCCCGACTCCTTTTTCAAATCTGCTTGCCAATAATGAGTGGAATGTGGCAGGGAAAACGCCAGTAAGAACCAAGAGGGGACAGGCGGCTTAAGGATGTTATGCTTGCTTCAGGCAGGACGGATGCTAAGGAAAGAGAGAGGAAGCAAGTGGGGAAGGATGCTGAGCTAGAACGAAATAAATAAGGTTTGCAAAGTCCAAAGGGGAAGGCCAGCTTTTGAGACTTAGTTGTGTAAAAAGGAGTTATTTTCCCAAAATCCTTCCAGCTACATTTCATCATTCCCTTCTCTGGGGTTGTGTCCTGTTTAATTAGAACGCTTTTCTAGCACCAGTCACTATCTGTTATTTTTGAACATATCTATGTGTCTTGCCAGACCGGGAGCTCCTGGAGAAAAAAGCCATGCCCTCACTCGCCTAGCCTTTCCAGTCCCTGACTCTTAGGGACTTGGATGATAATATTGTGACGTGGCTACAAATACGGGCTTTAGGGTCAGTAAGGCTGACTCTTGGCTTCAGTAGCTCCAGATTGGACACGTCTCCCTGGCTTTGACTAGCTGTGTGACCTTGGGCAGGTCACTGAACCAGTCTTCGTGACCTTATATGTAAGAGGAAGAATGACAGCCCCCCCCCCCAGATAAGGATGAGCACTGAGCCGAGTTCCTGGCACTTGGCAAATGATTGCTGCTGAGATTCAGCTTATAGGCCTCAAGAAATGCTTGCTGGGATTATTGGCGAGGGGCAGGTGGAAGAGCTCCAGACCTTGGGGCACGGCTCCAGCTGGCTGCTGGTAGTGCTAAAGCCACCTTAATTCTGGAGCCTCAAAGTGGTGACTTGCTGACTCGAGTCAACTGGGCAACCCAAGTTTAGCTAACTTAGTAGCATGGTGCCCTGTTGCTATGGAGATCTCTTTGGTTTGGTTCACCTGACCCGTAATCCAGGGTAACAGGTTAGATTTTCCTGGTGCTGTTTCCCAGCTTCTGCGGGGGGAGGAGACAGGTGGAAGTCAACCTAAGGAGTCAGGAAGCAAACCTGTGCTCCCTTCTCCCTTCCAGGGCCTAAGGAATAGCTTTTATCTTTGGGGTCCTTGGGTAGTTTTCCCCAGATGGAATGGCAGGTTGCCTTGTGATTGGTAATCGTAGTCGTGATTGTGATTGCTGTCATGAATCATTTCTTCAACAAGTGCCTCTGGGTCTGCTCTCTGCTGCGTGTTAGGGGGAAGGGGAACGAAGGAGATAGAGTCTTGTCCCAGAAGAGCACACAGCCTAGTGTGGGTGACCAGGCGTTACCAGAGTGTGGTGAGTGTTCTTGTGGGAAAAGTACACAGGTGTCGTGGGAGCGCATTCCCATCCTTGGGACTTTTCAGAAACTTCTGGAAGACATGCCTCCTGATCTGAGTCTTGAAAGAGAAACCAAGTTGTTAGACAAAACCAAGAATGGGAGTTCCATCCAATTAAAGGGAGAGGCGCATGCAAAGGCAAAGAGGTGAGAGATGAGTTTGACTGCAGTGTAAGATGTTATATATAGAATATGATTATTTTTATGGCAGGTAACAATAATACAGCATTTGTCGTAGTCAGACACTGCGTTCACTGTTTAACAGTTTAAATTTAACCTCTTTAAATGCCAAAGCAAGAAAGCTAATAATTGTAACAGCTAAAATATAATGAGTACACCTCAGACGTCAGGCACTAGACCGAGGGGACTTTTGGCATGATCTAACTTAGTCTTCATTATTCCTCCCAATACACAGATCAGGTAACCGAGAGATTTCAGTCATTGGCCCCAGGTCGCATTGGTGGCAAATGGCCAAGCTGGGATTTGAACACAGAAACTGTCATTAGGCTACAAAGAGGCAGCCGTTTCCTCTCAGTGCCGGTTGGGCAGATGCCACATTGGTGAAGAATGATCCCACATTATGCAAGACTGCCTGGCCATCAACTCAGCCTCCTGGGATTCTTTGTGGAATTAAGGCAGGTTATAATAAAATAGCGCACACGCAATGGACCCAGAAGCCAGCAGAGAAGTGCCAACTGCTTTACTCCTGAAGAAACGTCTTTCTGCACAAGGAGTTGAGAGAGTTCAGAAAATGTTATTAGGTGGCATCTCCGCATTCATGAGGAACTCCGGGGTCCTGCAAGGTCTTTTTAGAAACACTGAAGTCCCAGCTAGCCAGAGTCAACAAAGCATCGCAAATTGGGTTCTAATGCCAGTGGTGAGCTCTTTGTGTGACAGAGCTCAGTCTTGCTTCCAGGCCATCAAATGCCAATTTCCGGAGTTCCCGTCATGGCTCAGTGGTTCACAAACCCGACTAGTATCTATGAGGACTCGGGTTCCATCCCTGGCCTTGCTCAGTGGGTTAAGGATCCGGTGTTGCTGTGAGCTGTGGTGTAGGTCGCAGACTCGGCTCAGATCCTGTGGCTGTGGCTGTGGCTGGTGGCGGCAGCTCTGATTCCACCCCTAGCCTGGGAACCTCCATATGTTGCGGGTGCGACCATAAAAAGACGAGACAAAAGACCAAAAAAAAAAAAGAAGCCAATTTCCCTCCCCACAAAACTTACCCTGCCTAACCTAGGCTGCATCCAGCTGCATTCCCCTGGGAACAGTGAGACCACCTCTGTGACTCTGATTGTAGCTGGGGCTTGGGCTCCGTTTGCTTTTACACCTGGGCTCTGGTCCTGGCTCTGGCACTGATCAGCTGTGTGACTGTGGGCCTGTTCCTTAACCTCTCTGAGCTTCCTTTCCTCATCTGTCGTGCGGAGCTGTTAGCCCTCACCTTGAGGATCTCACTGGATTGCAGAGGATAAAATGAGGTGATACACAGATTGGGGCCGTGAGAAGCAAAACCATGAAATAGACATAAGGGGTGATTATTATTCTCTGTCCACTTGGCTCATCTCCTGCCTGGACATTTTTAAATTAATCAAGGTCAAGAACACAACCTTCTCCTTATTTGGGGGGAACTTGACAATATGCGTCTGTGAGGCCTGATGAGCATTTGCCCAGAGGCCATCTTTGTGCTTCTGGCCGATGCTGGGTTGGCCTCAGCAGCTGCGGCTTTCTTTCATATTATTATGATTTCATTTTGTAGAGTTTCAGGGGATGGCTGCAGCCCCCTCTCGCTTTTGAAAATCGTGGCTCTTGGCTGTCCTCAGAGCTCTTAGCCCACGTCCCAGGCAGGCTGTGCATACTCTTTTCAGTGGGGCGGCTGAGCGTGCTAATGGCAGGAATTAATTGGCCGGGGGTGGGGTGGGGAAGAGGGCTTTGGAAACTGAGGCCAAGTGAGTGAGTCATGGGACCCAGGCTGACCCCCTCACCTGGGCAGCCTCTGAGGACACCTGCCTCAGATCATTAGGGCCCCTGGCCCAATTGACGGAGTCTGACTGCCTCCGCTGGTGGGGTGAACAAAGCCAAGCATTTACTGGCTGGAGTGCAGAGATGAATAGAATTAGGCTCTTCGGCCAGGCCGGGCCCAGACAGCTGCTCAGGCAAAGGGGTTTCAGATGAACGTGTTTCTATTTAGAGCGTGTTATGTTTTGATTGAATTTGAAGAAAAGCATGAGGTGGCTCCCCCCCGTTGGAAAACAAACTAATTATATGCTCCCGTGTTGTCTGGTGGTCGGAAGCCCGCCATGTCCACGACAGCACTTCGTGGCAAGGATTTTCTTCCTGTTGAACGTGAGATGCTTCTGTAGGCCCACAGCTGGTGCTTTTTCAAGATCACATGGCCAGTGGCTTAAAAGGACGCATTAGGGAAACCTCGAGTTCAGCAAACAGTCTTTTTGGTGGGGCTGGTGGGGGGAATTGCCATCCCATAGTTTTTGTGTTGTCTGAATTTGGTTTGGCACATACCACGCTTTCCCTGGACTTCGGATACAGGGTCTAGTACAGAGATGTGTGTGCAGTTGAAAAGGTTCCAGGAAGGCAAGAGCTGGTGGGCTAAGTGACACCCAAAGCGGTTATTGGACTCACCCATTTGCATTTCCATTCAGGTCATGCCGTCTCGGCCAAGCTGTTGACTTAGCGCTGTTTTGACTTGGGTGGCTTTGACTCTTCCATTCAGGCTTTAGAAACATCATTGAGTTAACAGGCCACACACCAATTCACCCTTCTCCCTCCCTACTCTTCAACGCCTTTGTGTTAGATAAGGAGGCCTTTCCCTGCTACAAAAAGGTAGCAGGCCTACGTTTCCATGAGCTCTGTGCCCCTTCTACCACCCCCAATTTAGTCTTTGTGCAGGGCTGCTTTTGTTTCCCTCCAAGAATTAAAAGTTAATTGATACCTCAAATGGATGTTGGTCACAAAGCATTTCACCATCCAATGCAGTCCTGCATCCCATTAGATTAACCCTCTTCTGCAGTTCATTGTAAACAAACATCCCACAACAAAAAAAGCTTACCTACCTGAATTCATTTAGGTTCTGCAGTGAGGCTGAAATTCTATGACAATGTCACTGGGTTAATTCATGTAGATGAATGACACTTGGAGTTCTGTTTTCCTTTGCCGTCCCTCTTTGTCACAGACTACTGAACAAGTATTTCCAGATGTCTGGATTTATATCAGGTTATCCAGAGCTCTTCCAGAGGTGGGTCATCCTCTCATCCTGAGGCCTCTTCTGGCAATTCTGCAAGTCCTCCTAAATGAATCAGATGTTAGGCCCTGATGTGGTGATACCACTGCATAGATGGACTATATATTCATAGTATCCTCTGATAAGAGCTTATCTTCAGAGAAGAGAAATACGTGAATTTTTTCCCAAACATGGAGGAGATAATTTTCCCTGGGGTCAACTTAAAGCACAGTGGAGCTCACTCACTGAGGGTAAGAAATAAAGAGCACCCTCACGAGAGACTCTTGCTGTTATTCCAGTGATGTGACCTGTCCTGGCAGAATCTCGGTTTCAATAAGGTGTTCTGGAATTTCGAGGCTTAGAGAGGAATAAGCTGTTCTTCCTGCTCAACAAACTTTCCCCACTAGCTAATTTCTGTCAATGCTCAGCCAAGGCTGCACAAATAGAATTGTTGTTTATTTTGTTTTGGGATGCAAGGTGTCCCTACGGCTCTATGCTTATCACATTGATTCTCAAATGGGGTATTTTTCTTCCTCAGGAGATATGTGGAAATTTCTGGAAGCAGTTTTGGTGGTCATGACTGGTGGTGAGGTGGGGAATGCTACCAGCCTCTGGTGGGTAGGTGTCAGGGATGCTGCTAAACAGGCAGCAAGAGGATCAGCCATTGTGGAGCCCGAGACAGAAGGAAAAACCAGCCATACTGATCCTGCCTTGGTTACATTTTAATATTTTGTTCATTAGGGATTTTTTGGCATGACTTTCGGTTTTTCAAATATATTAAAATATGATTTATCTTCATTACTGAATTTTTTGGTTCATCTTAAATTTTATGCCCAAGGCAGGTGCCTCACTCATTTCACTCATCTCACCCTAGTCCAGGCGCTGCAGCTAAACATCCTACTAGTCATAGGACAGTCCCCTGAGACCAAGAGTGATCCCGTCCCAACTGTCAGTCTTGCCGAGGTTGAGACACACTGGCCTGAAGCACTGGAGGAATTTTCCCCGTGGCAGGGCAAAGGGAGAATAAAACAGAAGCACAGGAACGTGAGTCCTAACAATAGCCGCTGTTTCCTAAACAGTGCTCTAATCTAGGTACTGCTGCACATGCGTGGTTTCACACAGGTCATCGATGGTTTGCCAAACCCATCCTGGGAGCTACTAGGCTGCCCTGCGCTCCAGCCTCAGAGCCATCTTCTAGCCGTTAATTAGGTCATTGAACTGCATAGGGTCATGGAGAACAGTGTACCATACCGACCCAACGATACATATAGAATGGGTTTTGTTTCCCTCGACATCAAAAATATGTTTCAAACCCCCTCCTAACGAATTTGGGAGCCATTTTGCTAAAGGTTGTCATTGATGTAACTTTGGGAGCGGCCAGAAGACACAATCAGATGTTGCCGTCCGAGTGCTCCAAAGTATCTTTTCTGACCTGAAATAATTTAATAATTTGACAAGGAGTATTAAGTTAGTTTTAAATCGCACAGGCATTCTTAGCAAACACTCCCCATAATTCTTTTATGCTACTCTAAGTGGTAAACGATGCGGTACTGCAGAAACCTGGGGGCCTCAAGGGCAGACAGAACTAAGTTCAGCTTCCTCCTCCACGATTTAGTAGACAACATGACCTTGGGCAAATTCATCAACCTCTCTAGGCCTTAGTTTTCCAGGCTGGCAAGAGTAACAACACCTAGCTGGGTAAAGCGCTGATGTAAGAATGAAACGGAATGGGTTATGTAAGGTAATAGTCCCTGGACATGAGTTCCGTTCGTTCCCTTGCAAAGTATATCAGGACAAATGAATTTTATTCAGAGGAAAGGCTGCATTGTTCTAATTTTTTAGAAATCTAAAACCTCTTTTTGGAGAAAAACAGGCTAGATTTCATCATCTTTAGCTAGAAATAATAGTAATAACAGTAAAACACGTGTCGCTGGAAATGTCCTCAGGGGCTTTCACTGTGGAAATCCACTACAACAGCTCCCTCTCCACACCGCCCCGTCGCTTTAAGGCTAGCAAGCTATTCATTTATTTCTCCAGTTTTTCCTGAAGTAGATCTTCACCCTATTCCTAAAGCCATCTGGGCTGGTTTAGCTCAGACAGAACCCAGAGCTAATGAGGCCAAGGTCAGAGCTGGATCCCCATGGGGAGCAGTTAGCTTTGCGCCCTTCTTTGGCCCCACCCTGCTTTGCTAACCCTACCAGCTGGTTTTCCACCATGTGTTTGCTCCGAGGGGCGGGGGGGCTGGTGAGGAGGAGAGGGTGGCTGTGGAACCTCACTACCAGCCACACAACTGAAAGCCTGAGTCTGTGTATGAAAAGGGCTACCCATGAAAACCTGTCCCCCATTCCACCAGGCCCCGGAGACAGATGATTAGCACCAGTGGCCATAGGATATAAAGCCACTGATCACAGTACAGTTTATAATTATTTTCTTTCTAACTTATCCCCTCTTCCTGAATGACCACCCCCATCAGAATGTGGCAGCCACTTCTGATGCTTTAACATGGACCTTGGTCATTTAATGCCACATAACTGATGCCTGCTATTGTCGGCGGTGCCGTGGTAGGAAACTTCTGCAAAGCTTGCAACCAAGGTTAAACACTGGGCGAGGGCTCTTGTTAGTAGCATCCTATATCCCTGTTGCTATGATACATTGGGCTCACTGACTACAAGGCATGAAACCAAAAATCTTCCTGATCTGAGAGGGAGACAGTATTTCCTGTGGCTTTGGATTTACTTAGGTAGCTTGTGTGTCTTTTAAAGGGCATGGGCTAAGTCGTTCCATCTGCATCACAGAGCAACACACACTTTGCCATTTTGGTGGTCAACAGAAAATTATCAGCCACAGTCCCAAACGAACAAAGAGAATGTTTCTCCTAGGATTTCTTACCTATTTCATTGATTAGTATCAAGACAGGAATGAAACCAGTTTCAATCTTTTCAACATTTGTATCTAAATTGTGCTCAAACATTGTCTGCAGTGTATGCAGGATAGGGACAGCAACATATGTAAAAAAAGAGAAACTGTGTTTTGTATGAATAAACAGCTCAGGCTAAAGAAGTGTCAGAGGGGAGTTCCTGTTGTGGCTCAGTGGGTTAAGGACCTGGTGTTGCTACAAGCTGCAGTGTAAGTCACAGATGTGGCTCGGGGCCCAGTGTTGCTGTGGCTGTGGAGTAGGCCAGCCCCTGCAGCTCCGATTTGACCCCTAGTGTGTGCAGCCATCAAAAGAAAAGAAAAAAGTCAATGGGAAGGAGGAAGAACATTTTTAGGCAAAGCTTTTTATTATGGAAAACTTCCAACATGTAAAAGGCAGATGAGGAGTTCCCGTCGTGGCTCAGTGGTTAACGAATCTGACTAGGAACCATGAGGTTGTGGGTTCCATCCCTGGCCTTGCTTAGTGGGTTAAGGATCTGGCGTTGCTGTGAGCTGTGATGTAGGTCGCAGACTTGGCTCGGATCCAGCTACAGCTCCAATGAGACCCCTGGCCTGGGAACCTCCATATGCTGCGGGAGCGGCCCTAGAAAAGGCAAAAAGCCCAAAAAAAAAAAAAAAAAAAAAAAAAAAAGGACAGATGAGTATGAGGAACCCGTAGGTACCAATCAGCTAGTTTTCATACCCATGCCTGTCTTATCTCTATCCCAACTCACCCTCCTTCCTTATTATTTCGAAGCAAACTCAAGATATCTTATTTCATCCATAAATACTTTAGTAGATAAAGACTAAAGAGCATACATAAAGAACATAACAATTTCAAGAATATTTTAAATCGATTTGAAAAGTGGCAGAAAATCCTGTGATGGGAGAAAATATCCTGAGTGCTGCTGGCTCTCCTGCTCTCACAGTTTTTTACATCACAGACTTTAAAAACCTGGCCAATTGATCGGAGGGGCCTGAAGGGAAACAGGATATTTGGGAGGCCTCAGAGGACTGTCACTACATGAGGCAAAGATACTGATACCCAGGGGAGTTTTCCAGAAGAAGCCTGCCACCAAGCTGTCTTGCACCCTATATATAGCTGGGAAGAAGTCAGAAAGAAGAGCTGGACTGATGATAAGAACAACTCATCAAAAGGAGTATAGCAAGTGAGAGTTGTACACATTGCTCTTATTTTTAAAAGTTACCCCCCAGATCATCGTAATAGTTAAAGACTTACTATATACCACGTGCTGTTCATGGATTACCTCTTGTAATCCTCAAAATATATGTGATATATACTATTATTATTCCCATTTTACAGATGAAGAAACTGAGACCTACAGAGGCCTGATGGCAGGGCTGTGATTTGAATGCAGTCAGTCTGACTCCAGGGCCATTGTTTGTAACTATGATGCTGTCCTGCCTTTCATCTAGCTTGGAGAGTAGTAGATTTTGTGTGTTGTGTCTTTTTAGGGCCGCACCCGCAGCATGTGGAGGTTCCCAGGCTAGGGGTGGAATCGGAGTTGTAGCTGCTGGCCTACACCACAGCCACAGCAACGCCAGATCCCAGCGGTATCTTCAACCTACACCACAGCTCACAGCAACACTGGATCCTTAACCCACTGAGCGAGGTCAGGGATCGAACCTGCATCCTCATGGATACCAGTCAGATTCATTTCCGCTGAGCCATGATAGGATCTCCTGGGTAGTAGTAGATTAATGGTTAAGTGGGGCTGTTTTAATACTTTTATTTTTGAGTAATAAGATCTAGAAAATTTATAGTCATAAATTCATGGGTACTGAGCCTCATCAGAATCTCAGCTAAATAAAGCTCATGCCTGGTGATTTGGAACCAATGCCTGTATTCATTCATTCATTCACTCATTTGCTCAGCAAATGTTATATGAGTACCACCTACCGCAAAAGTATATGCTGGACATTCTTGTGTGCCAGGATTGCTCCTGCCTAGGTGGACTGTTGAGTGCAAACTCTTTTTGCTTTAGAATGACTATATCTCTTTGGAAAGCAAAGAATGCAAAAATTAAAGTTTGAAAGTGCAGTCATTTGGGCTTGTGGTTGTAAGGACTAGAGACTTTCTCTAGCTGGTTTAGGCAAAAAAGAGGAACTTACTCTGCAGGCTCCGGGCTTCTCAAGGAACCCAGGGATGAGAATGCAGGCAGCCTTCAGGAATGACCTGGGACCAGGCAGTGGGATAGTAGTCAGTGCTTTCACTCCTTTTCATCTCTGCCTCTCTTTTCATGTCAACTGGCAGCTTGAGTATTTCTTTCTCTGCTCCCCAGTCTACAGATAGTAGACAGCTATCCCTACCATCTGCATTCATAGCACAGGCCCTGCTACCCAGAGGGAGACCAAGTTTCTCTTAGTCTTAATTGCAGATTCATGGGTGGCTGCTCACCCCTTGACCAGTCACCTCTGGTCAAGGAGGGGAATCACATTGTGTGAACATGGCTGCCAGGAGCCACTCTTATAACTGGAGGATTGAGGAGGGAGAGGCAGTAGCCAGGAAAGGAAGCAGAGAGAAGGCCGGTTAGACAAACTAATGGATATTTGATGAAGAAAGGGGTAACAAATACTGTAGAAGCACATTAAAATATACGTGTTCAAGTTTCTTTAAAGAAAAACTTAAAATTTTTTTTCTTTTCTCTAAATTGAAGAATAGTTGATTTATAATGTTTTAGGTGTATAGCAAATTGTAGCTACGTATACAGTTATACAATTAAATATACAGTTATATATATTCTTTTTCAGATTTTTTCCATTCAGGTTATTATAAGGTGTTGAATATAGTTCCTGTGCTATGCAGTAGGTCCTTATTGTTTATCTATTTTATATATAGTAGTGTATACCTATTAATCTCAAATTCCTAATTCATCCCTCTCTCTACTTTCCCCTTTGGTAACCAGAAGTTTGTTTTTTATGTCTGAGTCTGTTTCTCTTCTGTGAGTAAGTTCATTTCTACCATTTTTAGATTCCACATATGTGTTATTATATACTTGTCTTTCTCTTTCTGGCTTACTTTACTTAGTATGAGAATCTCTAGGTCCATCCATGTTGCCGCAAATGGTATTATTTCATTCTTTTTGGTGGTCGAGTGATATTCCATTGTGTGTGTGTGTATATCACATCTTCTTTATCCAGTTCTATCTTGATTCTAGATTAATATTTGAAGTATTTCAGGCACCTGTGAGTTCTAAATAGAAGAAGAAACTTATAAATCTTATGCTTACCCAGGTTCTTGAGACTGCAAAAGGAATTAGTTCTTTGCTTTCTACAACTGGGAGAATACAATGAATGATACATGTATTGGTAATTATACTTTTATTTATTTTATTTTTTGCTTTTTAGGGCTGCACCCACAGCATATGGAGGTCCCTAGGCTAGGGGTCTAATCGGAGCTACGGCTGCCGGTCTATGCCACAGCCACAGCAATGCAGAATCTGAGCCACGTCTGTGACCTACACCACAGCTCACGGCAATGCCAGATCCTTAACCCACTGAGCAAAGCCTGGGATCAAACCCCCAACCTCATGGTTCCTAGTCAGATTTGTTTCTGCTGCACCACGATGGGAACAAAAATAATATTTACAGCTCCAAATTATATTCAGAATTAACTTAACAATACCTAAAAATATGCACTGCATTCTTGTAATGGGTGTCCTTCACCCCTTAGCATTAGCCAG
The DNA here is from genome assembly GCF_054392235.1 of Sus scrofa. Classification (NCBI taxonomy): domain Eukaryota; kingdom Metazoa; phylum Chordata; class Mammalia; order Artiodactyla; family Suidae; genus Sus; species Sus scrofa. The sequence goes on from NC_139401.1 coordinate 124,995,923, forward strand.
TATGTCAGTGTACCTCACAAATGATGTCATATACTGTATACCCTGCCGATAACTATGTTTAAACGGGGGAAAATCTCGTTTCCTAGGTGTGGTGGTGATTTTCAGCTACTTAAACTGTTTTACACTCAGTGAAGGAGATGCAAGCGGTTATAACATGGTCTTGAAATTCATATGAGTCATCAGTGGCCTCAAATATTTGGCCAGGGGGATCTGGCAGTTCTGAGGATGCAGGCTACATGAAACAGAACAGGCTGTCTGCATTTCCCATCCCCTCTTGGGAAAGATGCATCTTTTGTTAGAAGGGGGTAGGGGGGTTTCAACTCCTCAAGAAGGAGCTCTGTGCAAAAAGGAGCTGACTTTCTAGTTCAGACTCATGAAAAGTCTTTGAGGGGTGCATGTAAATAAGGGTTGCGGGGTCAGTCCTTCAGTCTTAAAGCCAGAATGATGCTTAACATTCCAGACCATGGCCTTCTGCAAACCACCAGAAGCCTCTTCAAAGGCCACCTTTGCCCCATTCCCACCCTGTTAGCACAAGGTGGAAACTCCATTTTGAGTTTTATAATAAGAGCAATCAATAACATTTTTATACTCCTTTACATTTACAAATCACTTCCATGTGCATTTTCTCATGGGATTAGAACCAACCCTCTTAGTTTAAGAGAGAATAAGTAACCTGTCTGTGGTTACAGAGCCAGTAAGTGACAACGCCAGAACCGAAATCTATGATTTGGGCTCCAAATCCTGTTCTTTCCCAAGCTTACACATATTGCTTCTCTCATGGCCATGTGTTACTGGAAAAATCTCCAAACTAAAGATACTATGGCTTCTCATCTCTAGGGAACTAGCCAAATGATCTAGGGGTAGGACAAAGCAGGGATAAGGGAGTTGGTACTTCACAGCCCAAAGTTTGGTAAACGAGGGATCACAGTTAATGATATGATAAGTTTCCTCAAATTACATCCAAAAATACACTTTTTGACTTTAAGGAGTGACATGCAAAAAAAAAAAAAAAAAAATAGAGCCTATTCAGATAAGATGTTTGAAGACCTTTCTTAGTATTTACTCACCTAACTTATCTTCCTCTTCTCCTTCCCCCATTGAAAAAATAGGAAGGGTTGGGAGGTTAAAAATTTTTTTAATGCACAATTTTATTCAGATGTATCCAGACAGCAGACCTAGGCATCTAGCTTGGGGGAAATTCATAGCACCACCTTTCAAAAGTGAGATCCATTTCATGGTTTTTAAATGATTTAGTTGATGAAAACCTGACAGTTTTTTCCCCAGGAGCACAGCAATAGCTTTAAGGGGGATCAGCCTGTAGGATGTTTTTCTCCAAGATTGTATTTTCCTTCCTCAGTTATCCTCCGCCGTGTGGATGCTCCCGCAAAGCTACTGCTTCTCTGATTTTTCATGAGTAGGAATACATCAGAGACACATTACTGTTTTAACACCTCCCTTACAGACTCCCAACTAGCGATAGCATAGAGGACGCACCATGTGTATGAAATGGATGGTCAGTGGGGACCTGCTGTGTGGCCTAGGGAACTCTATCCAATGTTCTCTGATAACCTATATGGGAAAAGAATCTGAAAAAGTATAGATAAGTGTATATGCGTAACTGAATCACTTTGCTGTACACCTGAAACTAACATAACATTGTAAGTCAACTATACTCTGATAAAGCTTCAAAAAATGAAAAAAAAAATATAAATACCAACCTCATTGAGCCCTCTCTTCCTCTGGGAAAGGAAAGTTCTGGTGCTTACACAGTCAGAATTTTCTATCTACAAATCTGAGTGAAAGAGGACTGGGATTTTAATGGGTGATAATAGTTGCATTATGGCTAGTTATCGGCCTCTTGAGTGTGTAGCAGAGTGAATCGTTCGCTTGATACGTTTCCACCTGAACCAAACATTGTTATCTTCTTATTTCGTACACCCTCTCCCACTCACCTGGAACCAACCACTTCCTTTTGTTGTATCTTATCTAGGAACAAGGAAATGCCACTAGCTACAGGTAAATATGACCTTTGTGAACTGGCAGAAACCTTCCTCAATGGATGGCTTGGAGCTTTCGTTCCCACCATGAGATTTGTTTCAAAGTGGCCTCATCAGAGTTTATACTTAACCATGGATTCAGTGATGGTTGCTGGTGGTTTGTTGATGCAATTCTGCCTAAGGGTGGTAAATGCCATATTATTTGGATTTATAGAAATTTTATTAAAACTTCTTAAAACAAGGAGTTTATATGTTGAAAAAATGTAATTAGTGGACTTTGTGATAGAAAATAGTGGTACTGACTGCAAAATGGATATGCTTTATGTGATCCAATTCATATACTTAGAAACTTGTAAGTAAAGACGAGTAGTTGCATAAAAATGGGGTTGCCAGATAAAATAGAGTGCTCAGTTAAATTTAAATTTCAGATAAACAATGAATAATTTTTTATTGTTCCGTGAAATATTTCAGACCTGCTTACTCTAAAAAAATATTTATTGTTTAATTCAGATTTAACTGGGCATGTTGTATTTTTATTTGCTCGGTCTGGTAAGCCTAGTAAATAACACCTATTTCTCCATCATATGAAGCCATCAGATCAAATAGCAATCATTCTTAACACACAGTTCAAATGATACAAGCCTGTTAATAACAGGCAACCAACTGGAAAGGAGTATGTTTCAGCAGAATTTCTATTAGCTGGTCTATTTTACAAATAATGTCAGAATTATGCATAAAGAAGTATATGCTTTTATTTCTTCTCTGAGTCCAATGATTCAGTAATGTAATTAACCATATAGTAGCACAGGGGATCTTGGGACAGTGTGTCCTCCAGCTGTGACAAAGCCAGGTAGCAATTAGAAAAAATTGCAGGAGCTTACGAGGCATATGTTTGGATTTCCTTTGCTGCTATTAGGAAGGACTACAGACCTATAAAGGTGATTAGTCTAGAATATTCTACCGCTACAGTCAGTATCAAAAACATTTACAGTGTTCCTTGATCTGCTTTTGAAATGTAAAGATTTCAAGATTATTCTATGCAAGGACTAGGTAATAACAAAAGAAGCAACAGCAACACAGTTGCTATCTGTCAAAGGTTATCTATGGGCCAGAAATCGACTTCCTGTTGGACTCTGGCTAATTTTGGAGTCTGTGCTTTTCCGAGTGGACTGCCCTGCCTTCTGTGTAAAGGTGACAATGGAAGGAGGTTGCAGATAACATAAGTGACCTATTTGATATATTTTTGTTTTGTTATTATTATTTATTATGTTATTATTATTATCTGCAGCAGTAACAGAATGGCTTACTGTGTGCCAGGCTCCTTACTTTTAATTAATGCCTTTTCTCATTGACTCCTCATAAGGGCTCCATGAGTAGGCGTCACTATTATTCTCCTTCTAAGCTATGATGAATCTGTAGCTTAGAGAGGTTATATAATTTTACCAGAATTACTTGACAGAGCTAGAATTCTAACTTAGGTTGAAGTTCCTAACGACTCTTGCCGAATTCCTTCTGTAAATGACTAACACACTACTATATATAAAATAGATAGGTAACAAGGACCTACTGTATAGCACAGGGAAATCTACTCAATACCCTGTAGTGACCTGTTTGGGACAAGCATCTGAAAAGGAATGGATAGATGTATAACTGATTGACTCTGCTGTACACCTGAAACTGACACAGCATTGTAAGTCAATTATATTCCAACAAAATTTTTAAAAAATGAATAACTCCATACAGAAGTATCTCAAAATATGGGCCATGCTTGCTCAGATTAAACATCTGTGGTATGGTGGAAAGCCCTGCCTTGGGTTTTCAGGACTCACTTTCAGTATAAGATCAGTTTAAGGACGTTGTACTTAAGGAGTCAAGAAATTCTGGAAAAGAAATTTATCTTATCATTTAAAATTTTTTTTTAATATTCTATATCATTCCAGAAAGGATTTCAGGAGACTTGTTAGCTTTCGTGCTAATTTATTTTCTGTTAAGATCAGGCGGATGTTAATTTTGCTGGAAATGTGCTACTCGGTCATTTATTTAGTAAACCCTTTTAGCACATCTATGTGCTTGACTCTTGCCCTTAAGGAACATCCCCTGGTCTGGGAGAGAGACAGATAAAATAAAATTAGGACAAAGTCATCCTCTCAAAGGCTTAAAGGAGTTTCTGCTCTGGTGCAGTGGGTTAAGGATCCAGCATTGTCACTGCAGCAGCTCAGGTCACTGCTGTAGCGCGGGTTCCATCCCTGGCCTGGGAACTTCTGTGTGCCACAAACACAGTAAAAAAAAAAAAAAAAAAAAAAAAAAAAATAGGAGTTCCCATTGTGGCTCAGTGGTAACGAACCTCATGGATAACTAGTATCCACGAGGATTCGGGTTCTATCCCCGGCCTCGCTCAATGGGTTAAAGATCCAGCGTTGCCGTGAGCTGTGGTGTAGGTCTCAGAAGCGGTTCAGATCTTGTGTTGCTATGGCTGTGGTATAGGCCGGTGGCTTTGGCTCTGATTCTGCTCCTCACCTGGGAATCTCTATATCCTGCAGGTACGGCCCTGAAAAGCAAAAGCAAAAAAAAAAAAAAAAAAAAAAAGACATGGAAATAATCTAGATATTAAATCTGTTCCAACACAACCTGAAACAAGAAGAAAAACAATATAAATGATTCCATTTCCACTCATCTTTTTCTCAATCCAGAAACTACCAGAAGTTTTGTCTTTTGCAAGAGGAGGGCAGTAATCTCTTTTTTCCACTTTATCTCTGAGCTCAGAATGAGAGCACCCTCTGGGCTTCCTTCCCTTCAAGAAAGAACTGATGGCACTTTCTCAGCTGCCCCTTTTGTCACCTGATCTAGATGAGAAAGGAATTGTGAACTCCTGGTGACTGCCCCTGCAAGAAGAAATCTGATGGGCTGCCCTCAGGTGGGAGGATGAGCCTCTTGATGGATAATCTCGCTTGACCAGATGGCCCTCCCATTAGAGGACATTCAAGGTGCGCTGGCTCCTGTCTTTCTTCCTCATCTCAGTGAAATTCCCCGGAGTTAGAAGAACTCCAATTTCTTGGATGAGGAGATTGACTGAAGCTCAGAGAAAGAAAGGGATTTACTCTAGGAAACATAGCTCGTTAGTTACTCTTTAGAGGCAAGACCACAGCCTGGCCTTCTGATTCCTGCCTAAAAGTCTTGCACTCAGACTGTGCAGCTTTGTACTGTCTTCACAGTTAGTGTGGGTCCTCATGGTCTCTTCTTTGGTCTAGAAACAGATTCTATAGTCTCTAGTAGAGTGTAACGATCATTTACCCAGAGCAGAAGCCTGCCCAGTGAGAGTCATGAAATAAATTACATAATCTTTCAGGTTAGAAAGCTTTCTTATCCAAAGGCATATATTTGAAGCATAAATTAGAGTAACAATTCCTCCTCGCCAAAACAAAGCAGTTAGTGGTTTGTTATCATTCTTGGGGAAACATCTTTTTAAAAATGTTTTTTGGCGTTCTTTGAAGGTAGCAACTAAAAAGCTGGCAACGGAAGTACAGTAATAGCCAGGTACAAGAAGTGCCATTGAGGAAGGCGGATTACCACTGGGAAACTGTAACACCCTAGTCACTATTGTTGATAGAGAAAGAGAAAGATGGATTTCTCTTTAAATGCAATTGCGTTCTTTATATATGTGTTCTGAGTGATAACATTTGATCCCCCCTTTTTTCTGAGCTCTCCTTAAATAAACCTGACACTGCGACTAAACCATTTGAAAATAGCCAGCCAGAGAAAAAGGCAACCAGCAGGGTCATTTGGTAATGCATGGACCAAGCTGAATTTGTGCGGCATTTTGTAGATCCTGCTTTAGTCCTGGTCAGGAAAGCAAGGATCAATAATTAACATTTCCCAAATGCTTTAAAATTATTCATTGACCACAATAGCACATCTGTAAAGACATTTCCATATGAGAAGCATAAGGCTGTGATCTGTTTAGATCAGACCACCTGGTCCCCAATTGGCAGCCCCCAATTTACAAATGAATCATGTCATGTTCCAGACGTTAGTATGTAAGTCAGTTGGAAAAACCTGGAGCATGTTTTCCTATAGAAGCAATATTATTTATGATGGTTCGTTTCTTAGGCTAGCCCATCACTTACACCATGGGTTGGCTTACAAGTCTCTTTAAATTATGGTGTAATTGATGGGAAATAGTGTTCCTAGTTAGCCTAACAAACTGGATAAAGGCATGAGACCCATATTTCTCAGAAGGTACTGACTAGGAATTGATTTGGATGCTATGATTTAGATTGCCGAACTCAAATCTACCTAGGAGCAAATTCTGAAAATTTGATTTGCCCTTATAGATCCTCCTTTGTAAAGGGCTAAGCCGGAGTAACCTGGTGTGGTGCTATCCATGAGGCAGCTGCTGTGGGGAGACCTGACCTGAGCATTCAGCCTTGAGAATTCTATGGCCAGGGTGCTGCACTCATTTGCTCTGTAATATTGGACAAGTGACATCCCTTCCCTGAGTGCCACTGGAGGGATGTGCTCCTGATCTTGCTTGTGTCCCAGCTGATGTCCTGCCCCATCCTGGCCTCACCAGTTCTACCTGGAGAAGGGGTTGATGGAATGGAAGAGGATTCAAGAAATCACAAGGTGTTCAAGCTCCTGTTTTTAAAATTAAAACCAGAAATGTTTATATATTATATATATATATATATATATACACACACACACACACACGGACATGCATGTGTGTGTATATATATATATGAATATAGAAGTATTTGTGCCTGTTGCAAAAAAAAATTGACATAGAAGTATTAAAAAAAGGATGTAAAATCTGTCCATAATTCCACCATTAATATTTTGGTGAGTATGCTTAAATAATTTACCTATCTTTGTGAGTGTACACACACCTTTAAAAATTACAGTGGGACAATACTAATATTGTTTGATCACTTAAAAAACCTTCATAGCATATTGCAGATATTTTCCATGCCAATAGACATCGATCTATTTATTTTGAAAGAGAAGAAAATTTATGAATAATAACTATAGAGCCACACGAGCATCTGTGACAAACTGCTTCATAGCCCATTGTATGGCTAAAGTGTCATTTGTTTAAAACACTCCTCCCTTGATAGGCCCGATTCCTTTGCATTGCTCTGTGCAGATTTTCCTGCTTGGCTCGTGCTAGTTCTGAAGAGCTGTTGTTAGTGTCTGTTCCCAAGTTCACATTCAGTGGGGTCACCTTGCTAGCGTGAATTCAGCCATGGTGGGTGTATTTACACCACAGAAATCGGCAGATGTGACATAGAGGGCATGTTTTGTTTTGTTTTCTCTCTCTCTCTCTCCCAGAGAGCTGGTTTACTAGCACATCATGCAGAGCTCCTCAGCTCTCTCCCTCGCTTCGCTTCGCCTGGCTCAGCTGGTCTAGTGGAGGCGGATGGCTGGGAGAAAAGGAACCGACAATAAATGATCATAGTGACAAGCAATCCTCAAACGCTGATAACCTAGACCCATTTGTGACTAATGCTCCTGTCACAAACTACAGGCATTGTATCTTCACAATGATGTGTAAATACATAATATAAGGGTTTGGAAGCCAAGTGTTTCAGCAAATAAATCAAAGCTGTGTTATCTCTTAACCTAGTAACAGGTCTCAGATTGAATAGATTACAGATGGGTAGCAAAGCCAGCAGTCAGAGTCTCAAAGAAGACCACAACTGGTGTTTTGGCTTTTCAGGGATCTTTGCTGTTTCTTCAGGGAAAGAATGCCTGCCGATGGACTGTCTCCTGTGATCTCCTTGCTTATGGTGGGACTTTAAAGTTGTGGGTGCAATACTGAGAATTACGGGGGGCGGTCCTGGAATCTTCTTTTCTGGGCAGGGTAGCATTTCTCAGGTTCTAGTTTTTGGAAAGAGGGAAAAAGAGGGCCGGAGACATAGTGGGCTTTATAGGGATGGCATAGACACGTCGCTTCACTCGAGCACGTGTTGCTTTCTGCCTTGACAGGGAAGCCAGGATAGAGTATTATGGGATACCTCTAAGGCGTGTTACCTGCATCCGTTCCTGCCTCTCTGTCCCTGACACCACACAGTACCTTGAGCGCCTCAGATACTGTGTTCTACAACCTTCCTTTTCTCCCCTAACCCGGCTTGTAGCAGCGCAGTGTGGTGTGAAGAGTATACGCTCCCGTGTCTGACAGGTCTGGGTTCAAAGCCCACTTAAGTGACCCTGGGCATATTTCATAAAATCCACTCTCTGCCTCAGTTTCTCCAGGTATAAAACGGGGAGGAGAACGTGCCTGTCCTAGAGTTTTGCTGTGGAAACTCACCTATGAAATGCTTGTGACAGCGCCTGGCATTTAGAATAAGTCCAGTACCATCGTAATGTTCCGGTATTGGTCCAGCTCTTTCCCTAAATTTCACAGAGCTGCCATCAAAAGGACCCCCGGCTGCTCTCCTGTGCCCCTCTCCAAGCGATCTTTGAAATGGTCAAGCCCTTGCTCTAATGAACCGCGTCAGCTGAACACAGTACACACTGTTCTAGTTCATCTCAGCGGAGGCTCTTTCTCATGAAACAGCTCCTGAAAGTCTCCTTGATCCTCATCTTTCCAGGCCTGTCTCCTCCAGGGAGCCTTCCCTGATTACCCCAGCCCACAATGCTTACATACGCTCACGTAGCTGATGTTTTCCAGCAATTCAACTCCATTTTCTTCTTAGGATCATTAACTTGGCCCTAACTTGTGACAGATCTGAAGCTGTCACAGGTCGGAATTGCCATCTAACCTCTGTGTCATGCGATAACTGCTCCAGATAGGTTCCTCAGACACAGCAGCAAGGCTTACATCAATCCAGCTGTACGATGGGAGTAAGTCTGCCAGATTTAGCAAATAAGAATATAGCATTCCCAGTTAAATTTGAACTTGACGTAAGCAACACATAATAATTCAATGTGTTTATCCCAAATACTGTGTATACTTAGTACACTGTGTGTACTTTAGTATACTGTGTCTACTAAAAATTATTTGTTTATTTGACATTCCAGTTTAAGTGGTTGTCCCGTACTTATTTGGCAACCCTAATTGGCAACTGAGGAGAAAAGCCCTGAGAAGGCAAAGAGCTGTGACAAATCCTGGATGTGCAGGTACTTTGAGACAATTGATTCATTTAACAAATACCTCTTAACTTATTTTGTCGTCTGGTTTCTCTGCCACCGGGGCCAATGTGTACAGTTGTGCGATGGGTGTTCCCCGCATCATTTTGCCTTGGAGGCACCATGCATTTTGTTGACGTTAAGATTGCTTTCTTTTTTTCTTTTCTTCTTTTTTTCTTCTAGCTGCTCTTGAGGCATATGGAAGTTCTGGGTCCAGGGGTTGAACTGGAGCTGCAGCTGCAGCTGCAGCCGTGCAATGCTGGATCCTTAACCCACTGTGCAAAACCAGGGATCAAACCTGCATCCTCACAGAGACACTGTCGGGTCTTCCTTAACTTGTTGAGCCACGAGGGGAACTCTGACATTAAGATTTATTTATTTTTTGCTTTATAAGTAACCATTTCATTGCAGATGGCAGTAAAGTGTTTAACAAAATCAACTAATTTTGACAATTTTATTTTTGTCTTTTGTCTTTTTAGGGCCACACCCACGGCATGTGGAGGTCCCCAGGCTAGGGGTCCAATTGGCGCTATAGCTGCCAACCTGCACCACAGCCACAGCAACGCTGGATCCGAGCCGCGTCTGCGACCTACACCGCAGCTCACAGCAACGCCGGATCCTTAACCCACTGAGCACAGCCAGGGATCGAACCCGCAACCTCATGGTTCCTAGTCGGATTTGTTTCCACTGTGCCATGACAGGAACTCCCGACAATTTTTTTTGGCAAATGGAATTAAGTCTCTTGAGGAAGGGGCATCTTTTTCTAGTTTACACTGGGGCGTCATATGGCCAGGGGTGACCCTGTACCCACCGCAGATTCACCATAAAATGTACTGTAGCATTTTTCAGACCATGGGTTGTGACCCATGAAGGGGTTGGGAAATCTTTTCAGTGGGTCACAACCAATGTTAATAATAGTAATAGTAATGATGGTGATGATGCTGTGTTGATGACATGACGGTAATGCAATCAGAATGTGTTCCATGAAACAAACGTGTGGTTGGAAGTTTTGATTCTATTATATATGTTTGTGTCTACTGGATAAAAACATATTTTTTATCGTGTCTCAGTATTAAAAGGTTTGAAGGGCACTGATATAGTGGAAACAGAAATAGGCTCATGGACATAGAGAGCAGACTTGTGGTGGCCGAGGGGGAGGGGGAGGGAGTGGGATGGACGGGGAGTTGGGGGTTTGAAGATGCAAACTCTTCCATTTAGAATGGATAGACAACAAGGTCCTACTGTACAGCACAGGGAACTACATCCAGTCTCTTGGGATAGAACATGATGGAAGATAATATGAGAAAAAGAATGTGTGTATATGTATGACTGGGTCACTACGCTGTACAGCACAAATTGACTCAACTTTCCCTAATGAAAAATAAATTTAAAAAAAGACCTTGCAATGTTGAGACCAGCAGATCAGGGTCCCAATCCTGGTTCTGCTAACATGCTGGCCATGTAACCTTAAGCAAATGACTTGACCCTTCTGGGCCTTGGTTACCCCATCTGTAATTTGGGGATAATAATTGTACCTGCCTCAAGGGTTGCTCTGAGGATTTAATTAATTAATCCATGCAAAGCACTTAGCACAGGGCCTGGCATGTAGCAGAGGATCAATGCAGTTTTTGCTGTTATTATCAGTGATTAGTTGAGAGCTGAGAGGGTTGGAAGAGACAGGCTCATTAACTGTGGGTGAGCAGTGACAGCTGACAGCCAGATGTGGAAAGAAAGAGAATTCAGAATAATGCAAAAGCAGATGAGGTACAATGAAGGATATTCATGTTGATGACCCTGAGTCATCAGGAAAAGGTTAAATTATGCCCAGAATGTTCCACTGAATAAAACAAATTTGTAGTGCATTTAGAAGGCTTTCCAGTGAGAATGATCTGAACAAACAGGATGAACACTTAACAGAAAATATCAGTTAATTGGACAATTAATTTATATAGAAGTTCTGCTTCTACTTCCAGTCCAGATAAATGAGATCGTCCGATCCTGTATTTTTCCTATAAGCAAGTCTTGTTTCCCAGCTAGGTTGCAGGCTCTCTGAGGGCACAGACTGAATGTTGCATTCCTTCTGAATCCCCTGCAGAGTCAGCACGGGGCCAAGTGCCTGGCTGCTGGTCCTGGCTCCTCATTCCCCAGGTGAAAAAGTGGGGACAGCTCCCCACCCCACAGACTGGACCAGGTACTAGCCCACAGCGTGGGTGGAGGAGTGGGGGGGTCTTCCCTTCACCTTGCTCCTCCAGACTTGCTAATACTTGCCAGATGCTCACGTGTGTGAGTGTGTGTGTGTGTGTGTGTGTGTGTGTGTGTGTGTGTGTGAGAGAGAGAGAGAGAGAGAGAGAGCGAGAGCGAGAGCAAGAGAGAGGGACTCCATTACGACTTCAGAGCTTTATTAAACTGGCCATTCAAAATTCTTTTGAGTATGAAGACCCCTTGTTAAATAATGACCATTTTTATTGAATCAATCAAGCAGCTAATCTTGAGAAACCCTTGATAAATACCTTTTTTAATGGGTCAACAGTGCCGCCCAAATCCGTTTTGGGTCTGTGGCACAGCAATGCCACATCCACTTAGAAAGCCCAAGGTTTCTCCCGGAGTATGGGCGCGTGTGAAAATCCTTTTTTAACGTTAGCAGTTTTCGTGGAGTATCTCGTTCCATACCATCCTCCTAACTGTCACATTGGTAATAGTTGTGCTATTAGAATTTGGTGACTGTGAAAAAAATGCATAGGCAAAGGGTAACTCTGAATTCACCAGTACTTTAAACGAATCAATCATCACTACATCTATATACATTAAAAATATAGTACACATATGAGCAAGACACATTATCTCAATATATTGCTCTGATAGCTCCCTGTACTTTTACTTCTTTGCAGTTCTCCCCCACTCTACTGTGAGCTTCCAGAGATCAGAGACCACTTGGATTTCTCTTTCTTTCTTTCTTTCTTTCTTTTTTTTCTTTTTTCTTTTTTCTTTTTTTTTTTTTTTTTTTTTTTTGGCTTTTTAGGGTGGCACCCATGGCATATGGAAGTTTCCAGGCTGGGGGTAGAATCAGAGCTACGGCTGACATCCCATGCCGCAGACACAGCAACACAGAATCCGAGCCACATCTGCAACCTGCACCACAGCTCATGGCAACACTGGATCCTTAACCCATTCAGCGAGGCCAGGGATCGAACCTGCAACCTCACGGATCCTAGTCAGATTCATTTCCGCTGCGCCACAAAGAGAACCCCCGGGACCAGCTGGATTTCTGCTCACTGTTGTTTCTCCAAGGTGCCACACAGAACCTGGGACCCCGTCGGTGCTCATTAAATATTTGTTAAATGCGGGCTTGGATGAGAGCAGGTGCTAACGCAGCTTCTGGGGTTTTCTGTGGTTCTGGTGGGACCGATTAGAACTGAGCTTGCCTCAGTTCCCTAGAGGGCAAGAGGCAGCACCCTCATAGGTGACACTGCACACACCTGGATGTCAAACATCATCTGTAGAAGACCTTTATTCAGTAAATAGAGGCACAATGTCCAGCTGGGAGATAGAGCAGGGGGCCTAAGCTAGATGCAGGGGTGAGGAGATGACTGCGCCTACATCAAGAGGGTACTTGTGAGAGCTTTCTGGGCAGAGGGGCCAAAATGGGAAAACAGGGCACACATGCTCGAGGGGCAGAGGGAAGGCCATGAGTAATGAATAAGTAAACAAAGAAATGACTAGTTTTCAACTTTTCACTCCTCTTGAGATATACACCAATAAGCATCTTCCCGACCAGTCTCACTTCTTTTTTTGCATGTGTGTTCAAGTGCGTGTGTACACACACACACTTTTATCTAAATGGGACTACAGAATACAAGTTTTCGCTGTGGACACCTTCATTTGAAAAATGTGCCACCTTTTCCCCTTACACTCCATACCACCCCCACCTTTGTAACTGATTTGAATAATCCAACACTCATCTTTTCCCTGCCTCCCTCCGTGCTTGCTTAATTATATGGAATTTATATTAACACACAGACAAGAGATGTTTTGGACACTTCAATTTACAACAGCAGCATCCTGGTATATATGCTACCACATCCTGCTTTTCTCACTTAACAATACACCATGGAAACCACCTCGTTCTGTTAAATGTTGGTATAAAAGGCCATGGTTTGAATGTACAATTCACTCAGTTATACGTCTCCTCGCAAACATTCCTTCCATTTCCAATGCTTTTATTGCTGTGGAATAGATTCCCAAGAGTGGCATTGCTACGTTGAAGTGTATCTATATTTTTAATTTCAGTAGATAATACCAGATTCCTCTCCAGACAGGCTGTAAAGATTCATTCTCCACCAGCAATATATGAGTACACTAACTCCAACATTTCAGTATTCACTGCGGTAAAAAAGAAATCTACGATGACCCTTGGATTTGTTATCAGCTATTGGCTCAATTTGCGAAATATTTTGAACACTGAAAATACTTGCGTAGACTCGACTTCTAAGCCAGAGCCCTGTGTAGGAAAATGCTTTGACTTTATCCATTTTAACTTAGCGCTGTGTGGGCTGGTAATCAACATGATAGCTACCAGTTGCTAAGAGCTTCTGCTGCCTCCAGCATTTTCTAAGCTCTCTTTCATTGAAGCCTTAGAACTATGAGGAGACATTTAATCCTTCCATCTTACAAATGAAGAGATTTAGGCACAGAGAAGTGGCGAAACATACCAGAGGTCACACAGCCAGGAAGAGGGTGACAGAATGGGCCAAAATCAGCAAGGGACTCTCAACTACAGTGCCACTGGACTTTGATTGCTGTGCATACCTTCGGGCTATTTGAGGTTGAAGCTAGGTCTGACATTTGTAGAGGTGCACCTTTGCCCTTTATAGAGACAGTGAAGAGTGAATTGGGGATACATCCAGGGTCCCAAGTGCTCCGTGTTTGGACCAGGCCGACTGGATGCGAGTTGCTCTGTCTTGCAGACCATGAGAAGGTCACACCCCTTCTAGGGGGCACAGAGCATCCCCCAACCAAGGGAGGTCATGGCCCAGGATGAGAGGCTGAAGTCGATGTGTGCAGCAGCCAATGGGAGGCGAGATTTTTATCTCCTGTACCTTGGCAGAACTTCCGTCCTTCAAGAACCAGAAGTCTTTCCTTAGATGCTTTTCCTTCATGGCCACTGTGTTGCCAGATTTTTTTCTAGCCTATCTCAGCAAAATAGGGCAGGCTTCTGGAGGAAAGTTTTGGAACAACCAATGTCCAGGCCTTGAGTATGTTTTCATCCCTGCCGCTCTGTTTCTGTGCTATCAGGACCAGATCAGGATGCATTCTTTAATGTCACTGTGACAGCACAAGTACTTATGCAAATAGATTCGCAGAGGCCATTAATTTCCTCAGCACAGAATCCCAGCCAGATCTTCGTCATAAGAGAAAGTGAAGGACACATTACAATTCTACCCCAAGAGATACTTACAAAGAGTTAATCAGATGCAGATTGGTTCATCAAATAAAGGGAATCACTGATATTAATGCTTTGACTGGAAATTGTTTCACCTTGAAAGGGTAATCAAAGTAACTATCATTTATTGAGCACCCAGTAAATGGCAGGTGATTTAAATACATTATCTCACTTGATCTTCACCACAACCCTAATGAGGTAGGTACTGTTACTGTGCCCATTTTGCAGATGAACCAGTTTGGGAGTTGGGGAGGTTAAAGTGGCTTTCTGTCTAAGATCTTATAGTGAGTAAGTACAAGAAGCTGAGATTGGAAACCAGGAGTATCCTAGCCTTCTTTTCCCCCTCTGCCCTCTAGCCTGCTCAGGCTTCTGGAGCCATCCCTTTTCTTGAACAGTTGCATCTAAGCATCATCAAACACTTGTAATGACAACAGTTTCCATTTATTGAAGACCTGATGAGCTAGGCATTTCATATCTATCCTGTCCAGTCTGCATGACTGCAAAACCTATTTTTTATTCTTTATTATCCACTACTCCATCTCTAGAAGTAAAGTTTCACTCTGTAGAACAAAATTATGTGCTTCACATTATTTGTAACAATGACGGTTTTCACACAGCTTATTACAGATGGGTCTTGTATCTGACTCTTGCGAAGTACAAAACATACTTAGCCATTAGCTCTTGTCAGTCAGTCCTAAGGAACGTTATAGAAATTAGGCAGATCTGTTGACCAGAGTCTTCAAGGGAGATTCTTCCTATAGTGAAAACAGTAATGACTTTGGAACAAATTAGAGTGTAGTGGTGAGCAGTGGGAAGAAACTTGATTTTCAAGACACAGGCTCTATAAGTCCCAGCTGTCCCATTTGTCAGCTGTGTGCCCTTGCATAAAAGAAGGTGAAAAAACTTTATGAGCTAACATGAATGTAAGAGATGATCAGAATGGGATACACATGTCCTCAACCAGCCTTTTTCCTAGCAGAGTTGTAGCTCCGATTAGACCCCTAGCCTGGTAACCTCCATATGCCACAGGTGCGGCCCTAAAAAGCGAAAAAAAAAAAAAAAGAAAGATGGAAAGCTCTCCATCTCTCTTTCCATCTTTCCCTCCTCCCCTCCTCCCTTCCCATTTACCAAAATCCTAATTATATATCCAAAAATAAAATGACAGATTCAAAATGATGAGTAAATCTCAAAGCCAATAAAATTTACACCAAGATACACACTATAGTCAAATTTCTGAAAAGTAAAGACAGAGTGTCTTTTTTTTTGTTGTTGTTGTTGCTTTTTAGGGCTGCATTTGTGGCAAATGGAAGTTCTCAGGCTAGGGATAGAATCAGAGCTGTAGCTGCCGGTCTATACCACAGCCATAGCAATGCCAGACCTGAGCCACATCTGCCACCTATGTTGCAGCTTGTGGCAATGCCAGATCCTTAACCCATGAGCGAGGCCAGGGATCAAACCTGCATATTAGTCTGGCTCATTACTGCTGAGCCACAACAGGAACTTCCAAGACAGAGTATCTTGAAAGCAGTGAGAGAGGTAAAAATACCTTCACTGTAGGGAAAACCAACTTTAATAACAGTGGGTTTCTTAGAAACTCTGGAGGACAGAGGCTGTGGCATAGCATTTTTCAAGTGCTGAAGGGAAAATACTGTCAATCAAGAATTTATATTGAGAAGAAATATCCTTCATTAATGAAGGGAAAATCAAGACATTTTCAGATGAAGGAAAACTAAGAGCATTTGTTGCCAACATATCCTCTAAAAGAATGGCTTAAAGGAAGGTTTCTAAACAGAAAAGAAATGATGAAAGAAGGTACCTCAGAATATCAGGAAGGAAGAAAGAACAACAGAAGAGTAAAAATATAGGTAAATAAAATAGATTTTCCTTATCTGGAGTTTTCTAAGTTATATTTGATGATCGAAGAAAAAATTATAACCATCTAATATGGTTGTTAAGGTATAAAGAAGCAATATTATAACTAGGGGAGGATCAAGGGATGTAAAGGGAAGTAAGTTTTCTATACTTCATTTGAACTGGAAAAATGATGATACAGTAGAGTGTGATAAGTTGTGTATATAAAACATAATACCTAGAACAACACTTAAAAATCTATACAAATAGATACACTCAAAAACTCAAAATAAATCAAAATTTAATTCTAAAAAATGATCAAGTAACCCACTGGAAAGCAGAGGAAAAATAGAGAAAAGAAAAACAGAGAATAAACAGAAAACTGAAAATAGTATTGCAGACTTGAGCCTTAACATATCAATAATTACATTAAATGTAAATAATCTAAATAAGCCAATTAAAAGACAAAGATTGGCAGAGTGGATTAAATACAACCCAACTATATACTGTTTATAAGAAACTCACTGCCAATTGAATAATGTAAGTAGGATGAAAGCAAAATGATAAAGATATGTGATGCAAATATGAATTTTTTAAGGCAGGAGTGACTATATTAATATCGTATAAAGTAGATTTCCAAGCAAAATTTCTAGGGATAAAGAGAGTCATTGCATATTGAGAAACATCAGTCCAGCAAGAAGATATAGCAAATGTGTATTCATCAAACAGTAGAGCTGCAACATATATGGATCAAATACTGATAGATGGGCAAACAACATCAAATACTGGCAAGGATGTGGAGAAACAGGAAATCTTATTCATTGTTGGTGGGAATACAACATGATACAGCCACTGTGAAGATAGTTTGGAAATTCCTTATAAAACTAAATATACTCTTACAATATAATCCAACGATTGCATTACTTGATATTTCACCAAAGGAACTGAAAACTTATGTCCACCCCCAAATCTACACATAGATATTTATAGCAGCTTTATTCATAATTGCCAAAAGTTAGAAGCAACCAAGTTGTCCTTCAGTAGGTGAATGGATAAACAAACTGTGGTACATCCGGACAGTGGAATATTATTCACTGCTAAAAAAAAGAGTTATCAAGCTATAAAAAGCCATGAAGGAAACTTAAATGCTTATTACTAAGTGAAAGAAATCAATCTGAAAAGGCCACATAAGCTACACACTGTATGATTCCAACTGTATGACAGTCTGAAAAAGTAGACAGTAAAAAGAACAGTGGTTGCCAGAGTTTAGGGGAAGGATGGATGAAAAAAATGGAGCACAGAGGTTTCTTAGGGCATTGAAACTGCGCTTTATGATACTGTAATGGTGGATGCACATCATTACACATTTTTCCAAACCCATGAAATATACAACACCAAGAGTGAACACTAATGTAAACTATGGACTTTGGGCAATGATGAGGTATCAATGTAGGTTCATCAATTATAACAAATGTACCATTCTGATGGGGGATGTTGCCAATGGGGAAGACTATGCCTGTGTAGGGACAGGGAATATGTAAGCAATCTCTGTACTTTTCATTCAATTTTGCTGTGAACCTAAAAATACTCTAAAAAAAACAATCTTTAAAAAACTGAGAGAAACCGTAGGCAAATGCATTGTTATTCTTGGAGACTTCTACATCCATCTATCAACAATTCATAGGAAAACCAGACAGAAAATCATCAAAGATATTGAAGAACTCAATAATACCATCATCAACAGTATTTGATCTGCCTTTATAGAACATTCCACCCAGCAAAAGCAGAATACACATTCTTTTCATGTGCCCACAGAACATATATGATGAATGACCTAACCTGGGCCACAAAAAGCCCCTGAGATAAATAATTTCTGTATGAAATCATAGTGTGTGTTCTCTAACCACAGGTGAATCAAACTAGAAATCAGTATCAGGAGGATAACAGGAAGCTCTCCAAACACTTGGAAGCTAAACAGCATACTTCTAAATAATCTATGGGTCAAAGAGGACACCTCAAGGGAAATAAAAAGTGCATTGAACTGAATGAAAATGAGTTCCCTTTGTGGCTCAGTGGTTAACGAACCTGACTAGGATCCATGAGGATTTGGGTTCTATCCCTGGCCTCGCTCAGTGGGTTAAGGATCTGGTGTTGCCATGAGCTGTGGTGTAGGTCGCAGATGCATCTCGGATCGCACATTGCGATCTGGTGTTGCCAGATGCATCTCGGATCGCACATTGCGATCTGGTGTTGCCATGAGCTGTGGTGTAGGCTGGCAGCTGCAGCTCCAATTCGACCCTCAGCCTGGAAACCTCCATATGCCACGGGTGCAGCCCTAGAAAGAAAGAAAGAAAAAGAAAATTGAAAAAAATTGAAATGTAATGTATCAAAATTTATGTGACAGTTAAAGCAGTGCTAAGAGGGAAATTTATAGGAATAAATATATACATCAGGAAAGAAAAGCCTCAAACCAATTATTTAATCTCTGACCTCGAGAATATTAAAAGAGTAAAATCAACCCAAAAACCTGAAGGAAGGGAATAATAGAAATAAGGGCAGAAGTAAATAGAATTGAAAAGCAGAAAAACAATAAAATCAATGAAGCAAACAGCTGGTTCTTTGGCAAGATCAATAAAACCGATGGATCTTTATCAAGACTGACCAGAAAAAAAAGAGAGAAGACAAACAATTGTCAGAATTCGGAATGAAAGAGGGAATATCACTATAAAAGCTGCAGATATAAAAAGGATAATACAGAATAATACAATTACAAACACATTCATTTGATAATCAAGATGAAATGAACTGAGTCCTCAAAAAACACAAAATATCACAGCTTTTGCCTAATATAGATAGATAACGTGAATAGCCTTATAACTATTAGGGAAATGGAATTCATAATTTAAAACTCACACAAGGAGTTCCTGTCGTGGCTCAGTGGTTAACGAACCCTACTAGCATCCATGAGGACTCGGGTTCAATCCCTGGCCTCGCTCAGTAGGTTAAGGATCCGGCATTGCCATGAGCTGTGATGTAGGTCACAGATGCGGCTCAGATCCTGCATTGCTATGGCTGTGGCGTAGGCCGGCAGCTACAGTTCTGATTCAACCCCCAGGATGTGGCCCTAAAGACAAAAAAAGACAATAGAGAAATAAATAAATAAAACACAAAAAATCTCCAGAGTCAGATGGTTTCACTTGAGAATTCTACTATACATATAAGAAAAATCAATAGCAATTCTTCACAATCTCTTCCAGAACTAGAAGAGAAGGAAACACTTCTCAAATTATTATATGAAGCTAGTAGCACTCTATATCAAAATCAGACCAAAAAAAAAAAAACCCGCAAATTATTATGTCTCCTGAATATAGATGCAAAAATCCTTAACGAAGCAAAATAGAATCTAGTAATATATAAAAATAATTAAACACCTTGACCAAGTAGGTTTTATCTTAGGGATTCAAAAATGGCTCAACATCCAAAAATTAATTAATGTCAATCCATTACTTTGGTAAGCCAGAGAAGAAAAATCACAAGAGCATATAAGTTGATATATAAAACAAATTTCACAGAGTTCAACCCATTTATGATAAAAAGACTTCAACAAATAAAGAATAAGGGCAACTTCCTTAATTTGATAAAGAACATCTACAAAACTATAGCTAATGTCATACTTAATAATGAAGGCAAAATGTTTTTCCCTGAAGATGAGAATAGGACAAGGATGTCTGCTTTCCCCACTCTTATTCAACATAGTACTGGAAGACCTATCCAGTTCAGTAATGCCAGAAAAGAAAATACAAGGCATACGAATTGGAAAAGAAAAATAAACCAGCCTTGTTTGTAGTTGACATGATGATATACACAGAAAATTTCAAGGAAACGACATAAAACCTTCTAGAAGTAGAAACTGAACTTAACAAGTCACAGGATCAAGATAACTTTAAAAAGGTCAGCAAGATGGCAGAATAGGAAGCTCTGGACTCTCCCTCTTCATGGATTTGCTGATTTAACAGCATTAGCTCAATTCCCTTTGCAAGAAATCTAGAAACTAGTTTAGGCATTAGTTCAGGCAAGTGCAAAACCAGCCACATGAAAATTGTTAGGAAAACCTGAGACATGTGCTCACCACAGTCCCCACACCAGGTACAGCAACATTGGATTGGGAGGATACCTCCAGCTCCCAGCTTGTTCTTGAGGAGGGAAAGAGCTAGACTGCATCAAATGTTCTAACTTTTCTGTGTGCTGCCTAAGGCGCTGGCTTACCTCTCACATGTCTTGAAACACTTACAGGGTGTAATGTACACTAAACCCCTGCTGGGTGTAGAGAAGAAAGACAGTGATTTGAACTGTTATGTGGGCACTTGACACAGTTCTTCACACAGCTTGACACAGAGCAAGTAGGCAAAAACCTCCTGCTTCTCTCTGGGGAGAGAAAGATTTGGTCCACACAGCTAAAATTCTAACTTTTCCAGGTTCTACTCAAGAGACTGACTCTTGTCTCTACTGTCTTGAAGTGCTGGCTGGACCCAGCATATGCTAGGTCCCAGGAGGTTACAACAAACAATGGTAGTTTGGACTACTGTGTGAGCACTCACCACAGCTCCTGCTCCTGTCCCGGTGAAGAGTGAGCAGGTGAAAAAATAAACCTTTCCCAGTTTCTCCCTGGGGATGAAAAGAGTTGGACAGCATATCTAAGATTGCAGTTTTTCCAGGTGCAACCTGAAGGACTGGCTTCTATTTCCCCTTTCTTAGAGTGCTATGGGACCTAGCATAAGCTAGACTCCTGGAAACAACAGACAGTAAGACAGCCATTTGAATTACCATGCAGCAAGTCACCACGGCTCCTCCTCTCCACTCAGCACTGAGCACATGGGCAAAACCCCATAGCTTCCAGCTTCTCCCTGGGGAGATAAAAAGTTGCACTGCACATCAATCATACAATTTTCCTGGTGGATGACTTAGTGACTGGCTTCTGTCTCACCTGTCTCAGAGCAATGACAGGACCTAGTGTATTCTAGATGTCCAGCAGTCACTGACAACAAAGACAGGTTTGAACTAGCATGCAAATACTTGCCACAACCCTTCTACCCAGTCCAGTACAGAGCAAGTGAGAGAAAAACTGCAGTTTTCATCTTCTCAATGGAGAGGGAAAGAGTTGGACTGCACATCCAAGGTTCCAACTTCTCTGAATGCTACCTTGGGGACTGGCTTTTTTCTCACCGTCTTGGGGCACTAATGGAACAGACCTGGCATACTCTAGGTACATAGGGGGCCACTAAGAACAAAGATGATGGTTTGAACTAGCGCGAAGGTTTGAGGGACTCAGAATATCTGACCAGGCTGATTGGTGAGGGTTTTCTCCTATATGAGGCCAATCCATGAAGACTGAAAAAAGTGGTGTTTTTTTCCCTATGTGTATATATCAACACAAGGAGTCAAGGAAAATGAAGGAACAGGGGGAAAATGATTCAAACAAAGGAACAAGATAAAATTCCAGAAACTGACCCTAATGAAAGAGTTCTATAAATTATTTGATGGAGAGTTCAAAATAACAGCCATAAAAATGCTCAATGAACTAAGGAGAATAATGCATATGCAAACTGAGAATTTCAACAAAAAGAAAGTTTAGGAAGAAGCAAACAGAAATCCTGGACCTTAATTAAGAGTACAATAACTAAATTTAAAAATTCAGGAGTTCCAGAGTTCCCGTCATGGTGCAGTGGTTAACAAATCCGACTAGGAGCCATGAGGTTGCGGGTTCGGTCCCTGCCCTTGCTTAGTGGGTTAACAATCTGGCGTTGCTGTGAGCTGTGGTGTAGGTTGCAGACGCAGCTCGGATCCTGCATTGCTGTGGCTCTGGTGTAGGCCGGTGGCTACAGCTCCGATTCAACCCCTAGCCTGGGAACCTCCATATGCCGCGGGAGCAGCCCAAGAAATAGCTAAAAAGACCAAAAAAAAAAAAAAAAAATTCAGGAGTTCCCGGAGTTCCCATCGTGGCTCAGTGGTTAACGAATCTGACTAGGAACCATGAGGTTGTGGGTTTGATCCCTGGGCTTGCTCAGTAGGTTAAGGATGCAGCGTTGCTGTGAGCTGTGGTGTAGGTCGCAGATGCAGCTTGGATCCTGCATTGTTGTGGCTATGGCGTAGGCCGGTGGCTACAGCTCTAATTTGACCCCTGGCCTGGGAACCTCCATATGCCATGGGTGTGGCCCTAAAAAAAAAAGACAGGAATTCCCGTTGTGGCACAGTGGTTAACGAATCCGACTAGGAACCATGAGGTTGCGGGTTCGGTCCCTGCCCTTGTTCAGTGGGTTAATGATCCGGCGTTGCCATGAGCTATGGTGTAGGTTACAGATGCAGCTTGGATCCCTCATTGCTGTGGCTCTGGCGTAGGCCAGTGGCTACAGCTCTAATTCGACCCCTAGCCTGAGAACCTCCATATGCCACAGGATCAGCCCAAAGAAATAGCAAAAAGACAAAAAAAAAAAAAGAAAAAAGGCAAAAAAAAATTTCACTAAAGGAGTTTAACAGTGGAGTAGATAAAGCAGAAGAATGAATTAACAAACTCAAAGACATGTAATTTAAAGTTATTCATACAGGGCAGCAAAAAGAAAATGAAGAAAGCTTAAGGGTCATATGGATAAGTATCAATTGGGCCATTATATATATTATGAGACTCTGAGGAGAAGAAAGGGAGAAATGATCAGAACTTTTTTTTTTTAAAGAAATAATGGCTGAAATCTCCCCAAATTTGGAGAAAGAAATGAACACCTAGATCCAGGAGTCCCAAGAGCTTTTAAGTAAGATGAGTCCAAAGGAAACCACATTGAGACACATGTAATCAACTTGTCAAAAGTCAAATACAAAGAGAATTTTTCAAAGCAGTAAGAGAAAAGTGACCAGTCATGAACAAGGAAACTCCTTTAAGACTATCAGTGGGCTTCTCATCAGAACCTTTGCAGGCCAGAAAGGAGTGGGGTGATATATACAAAATGCTGAGAGGAAAAAAAAAAACCATGCTAACCAAGAATACTGTACCCAGCAAAACTGTCTCTCAAAAAAGAAAGAGGTAGAGATTTGTCTGGATATATGCCCAAGAGTGGGATTGCTGGGTCATATGGTAGTTCTGTGTATAGTTTTCTAAGAAAATAAATGATTTTTTTAAAAAAAGAAATAGGGGTGAAGACTTTCCCAGGTAAAAGCTGGAGTTCATTGTCACTAGAGCTGCCTTACAAAAACTCCTTTTAAGGAGTTCAAATTGAAACGAAATGATTTTATATGATAGCATGTGAAAATATATAACTTGCTTGTAAAGTTAAATATATAGACAAATACAGAATACTATATTGCTATAAATCATTTGTATAAAAGTTAAAAGACAAAAAACGATTTCTAGTATAAAAGTTAAGACAAAAAACTATTAGAAACAACTATAACTGTAAAATATATTAATAATACACAATATAAATAGGTATACATTGTAACACTGATAACATAAAGTGTGGGGAGACAGTAGAAGTGTAGAATTTCTGGGTATGATTGAATTTAAGGTCTTTTCCAGCTTAAAATAAACTTATTAATATAAAATATTTTATGTGAGCCTCATGGTAACCACAATAGAAGTTGCACAAAAGAAAAAAAAAGAATTAAAGAATATTAAGACAAGATTAATAAAACATGAAGACAGCAAGAGAGAAAGAGGGACAAAAGAACTATAAGACATATAACCAAATGAACATGTAGATTTTCCCTTATTAATAATTACTTTAAGTGTAAACAATGAATTCATCAATCAAAAATCATAGAGTGGCTAAATGGATTAAAAAAATAAGACGGGACTTATGGGTTTCTGTAGAGTTGAAGTGTCATTCTCATTAAATCATATCAAGGATACATACTATTAATGTCACTTATGTGATCACTGTTGATGATGACCTTAAATCTGGCTAAGGGAGTATTTGTCAGGTTTCTCCACTATAAAGTTACTCTTTATTCTCCCTTTCCATACTGCCACTTGAAAGGAAGTCACAATGCACAGCTCATACTCCAGGAATGGTGATTTATGCTCTACCTCATTGAGGGTGGTATATCTTCATAAGTTATTGGTATTTTCTGCCTGGGATGTTTCTTTCTTTTCCTCCATTGAGTTATATATTCATTCATTGATTTATAGCTACTCGTAAACAATTTTTTCACTCTTGAGGGTATAGTCTAGCATACTTTATTTTGTTGCTCTAAGTATTCTAGCTTTGGCCATTGGGAGCATTTTCCGTTGTTTGTGTTAAAACATATCCTTTTCCTTCCTTCATTATTTCCTTTCTTTAATATATGTATATATTGCAAAATGGTTACCATAATAAGGCTAGTTAACACCTCTATCACCTCACATAATTTCTTTTTTTAATATAATGAGAATATTTAAGATCTGCCTCAGCAACTTTTGGGTATACAGTACAGTATTGTTAACTGTAGTACCATGCTGTACATGAGATCCCCAGAACTTAATCATCTTATAACAGGAAATTTGTACCTTTGGACCAAAATCTTTCCATTTCCCTCACCCCACAGCCCCTAGAAATTATCGGTCTCTGTTGTTATGAGTTCAGCTATTTTAGATTCTACATATAAGTGAGATCAGTACTTGTCTTTGTCTGACTTATTTCACTTAGTATAATGCCCACCAGCTTCATATGTGTTTTCACAAGTGGCAAGATTTCCTTCTTTTTTATGGCTGAATAATATTCCTGTGTGTGTGTGTGTGTGTGTGTACATGCTACATTTTCTTTATCCATTCACTTCTTTACAGATACTTATGTTGCTTCCATGTCTTGGATATCAGGAATAATGCTGCAGTGAACATGGGGGTGCACATATCTCTTTGAGGTAGTGATTTCATTTTCTTTGGATAAATACCTAGATGTGGAATTAAGGGATCATATGGAAGTTCTATTTTTAATATTCTGGATAACCTTCAAGCTGTTTTCCATAGTGGTTGTACCATTTTAATTTTCAACCAACAGTGCACAAGTTTCCCTTTTCTCCACATCCTTGCCAACACTTTTTATCTCTTGTTTTTCTGATAATAACCTTTCTAACAGGTGTGAGATGATATATCATTATGGATGGGTTTTGTTTGGCTTTTATTTTATTTTTTTCCTTTGTTTCCTGCCAGCATAGTTCTGTTGGCACCACGGTCAGGTGGTGCTGCAGACAGGGTTCTGTGATTGGATGGGGTCTCAGTCTGTGACCTGAATTTAGGCAGGTCTGCAGGCTAAGTTCTGCAATTATGTAGGTAGCTGGATGAGTTCTGCTGTTAGTTGAGTTTGCAGTCTGAGCTCCTTAGTTAGGTGGGGCCTCCAATTGTACCTAGAAGTTGGGTGGTACTGAAGATTCTGTTCCCTGGGGCTGCTTTCCAGGCTTCCTGGTTAGGTGGGGAAGTAGTCTTTGCTCAGTATTGGGCAAACGTTGCTGCTTGGTGGGCCTGTAGGCTGGGCTCTGAGGCTGCATAGGGTCACTTTTTGGGCTCCCTGGTCAGGTGGGGTGAGATTATGATCTGAATTTCATCGTGGATTTTGGTTTGACTCTCTGACCAAGTGGGGCTATAGGATGAGCTCTGTAGCTGCCCACCATCTCTAGCCAGTTTCCCTGGTCAAGAATGCCCAAAGACCCCATTTAGCTTTGGCATGGCTGCTCTCTTGGCTTCCTACACAAGTAGGGTTATAGAATGGACTCTGGCTGCTCCGGGATTTTGGTTAGGCTTTGTGGTTGGGTAGGGCTGGAAGTTATGCTCTGCAGTTGTATGCAGCTTCTAGTTTGGTTCTCTGTCTGATCAGAGCTGTGGGATGAGCTCTGTGGCTGGTATGGACAATTAGCTTGGGACCCAAACCAGGGAGAACTGCCAAATGAGCAGTCTGGCCAATTGCAGACAGTGGATTGGCTCTACAAAAGGGCAGAGCCACTGGCTGAGATATCCGCAAGCCCCACCCCCTTTTCCTTCTCTACTTGATCCCCAGTGGTCCAGCCCTTCCTATTTCTCCAGTGATCCCTGTGAAGTGTAACCCAATTGTGTTTCTTGGTGTGCATTCTGCAATGCTAGGAAAGCTGGATATCCACTTTGGGCTCTCTTTTTTCCCAGTGGAGTTATCATAGGCCCAGTGACTCCTTCTTGGTGTAACACTGTGCCATCCTGGAGGAAGGGCAATGCAATTGAAATGAATTTGCTCCTCTTACCCATATAATACAGTCTTTTTTGGTCTCTATGACCAAGGGGGTTCTTCAACCTCATCTTTGGGTTCTGGAATTTTCACAAAAGTGTCTTTTCTATTGAGAGTTGCTAATTGGTCTTTTTGTGAGGGCGACTGGAGTCAGAAATGACATATTCTGCCTTCTCGATCTCTTCCTTTCTTCCTTCCTTGTTTCCTTGTGCTTGCAAGATAACTCTAGTCTCATCTTAAATGTTTCCTGTCTCAGTTAATATGGGGAAATCAGCCATTTCTCCAAGGAGCCTTTGTTCCTTATATTGGAGAATGGTATTAGACCAAGATTTGCATGCTGGATGTGCTTTTTGCTACTGGGATGTTATTTCTTCTAGGCTCTCTAAGCTAACAGAGCAAGGGAATACATGTATATATACTAACCTATGTATGTACACATATGTACATATTTCTATATGTAACTTGTCATTTCCTGCTAATATTTTGCAGTTTAGGAACATCAAACTGCTCTAATCTCACCCTAAACTTATCTTGTTGGTTGTCAGTTCTGGGCCCTTATTTATGCTGTTACTGTGCTTTGCCTCCTCCAGGAAGTATTCCCAACATCTCCAGTCTAGGTTATGTGATCTTCATCTGTGCTTCCATGGCACATGTGCCTTCCTTTATCACTGCACTATTGTGCAATATTTGAATGAGAGTCTATCTCTCTCCTCAATAGATTGTGAGCTCCTTATGGGAAGGGAATAGGTTTGATCAATTATGGTATATACAGCACTTGTCTCAGGGTTTTTGTGTTCATCATCTCACAAAAAGGAAGGTGAACATACACTGTCCAAGTGTGACTATAATTTTATTATTGGATTGATTCCTTCAAACAAGTTATTGTATTTATTTGAATGAAATGGTTACTAGATTTTTTTAGCATGTACAACAGTAGTTTTATTTATTTTAAAATTTTTATTAGAGTATAATTGACTTACAATATTATATTAGTTTCAGGTGTATAGGAAAGTGAATCAGCTATACACATACATATAACCATTTTAGATTTTTAAATCTGAGGTAGAGAGTTGTTTTGTCATTGCTTAACTGAAATCTAACTAGAGAATCCCAACTTTTAATATCAACAGAGGCAATGTAAAGTTAAAATTACTCAAAGGAAAGAGAACCCATTGGGTAGTATTCCAGTTTCCCTCCTCCTCATGCCCTTCTACACACTAGCTAACAAACAACCCAATTCTTCCTTGACCTTATCAGTCAGCCCTAAATATTCTTATGGCCAGGTCTTAGAGAAGCTTTTGTCTTGTTATTAAGGAAGAGATCCTTACTCTCTTTACATGAACTCCCAGAGTTTGGCTTTGCAGGGAGTCCCACTTAACCTTTATCTTTGTTACATCTTCATGGAAATAGAGTTTAGCATTTTTTCTTTAATTTTCAATCAATCATGTAAAGATTAATCCAATTAACAAAGCAATATTTTCTGATCTGTCATGCCAAATGTTGACTAGACAAAATAGGAGATGGCTCTAGTCAGTCATTTTTGTTTGGAAGAATTTTGTTCTGAGGCTCCTTCACTAAGGTGAAGCAGGATGTGCAATTATCTGCCTTAATGACAAGTCTGGGGCTGAGCTGGGTCACAGATTTTGGTACCTCCCTCTCTGACAACAACATCAGGTGATAATCCTCTCTAAACATGCTGACAAGGATTTCCCCTCAAGTTAGCTTGGCATTAATGTTTTTTCAAACCAAAATGGATTGGAGCTCTATTAACTCTGATGCTTATGTCTCCAGGAATAATACTGAGAAGAGTGTTTTGAAAACCTCCTTTTTGGAGAGTTTTATCTCTTACATAACTGCTGTGATCAATTTATAATACAAAAGACTTTAGCAATCAAATGATACCAACATATTTTTCTTTAGCAGTTCTCTGTGTAAACCTTCTTTTGTGAGAACTAATGAACAATAGACTACTATGTAGGAATCAATAGTGCCAATAAGCAAGAATCAGTTTATTTTTAGTAGAATCAAAAGAAGACTCTGGTCAGTCTCCCAAAGCAATAGAGATTAGAGCAAAAATAAACCCATGGGACCTAATCAAACCGAGAAGCTTTTGCACAGCAAGGGAAACCAAAAAGAAAACAAAAAGACAACTTCCAGAATGGGAGAAAATAGTTTCAAATGATGCAACCAACAAGGGCTTAATCTCTAGAATATATAAATAACTTATTCAACCCAACAGCAAAAAAGCCAATCAATCAATGGAAAAATGGGCAAAAGACCTGAATAGACATTTCTCCAAAGAAGATATACAGATGGCCAGCAAACACATGAAAAAATGCTTAACATCGCTGATTATAAGAGAAATGCAAATCAAAACTACCATGAGATACCACCTCACACCCGTCAGAATGGCCATCATTAATAAATCCACAAATAACAAGTTCTGGAGGGGCTGTGGAGAAAAGGGAACCCTCCTGCACTGCTGGTGGGAATGTAAACTGGTACAGCCACTATGGAGAACAGTTTGGAGATACCTTAGAAATCTATCCATAGAACTTCCATATGACCCCGCAATCCCACTCTTGGGCATATATCCGGACAAAACTCTCCTTAAAAGAGACACATGCACCCGCATGTTCATTGCAGCACTATTCACAATAGCCAGGACATGGAAACAACCCAAATGTCCATCGACAGATGATTGGATTCGGAAGAGGTGGTATATATACACAATGGAATACTACTCAGCCATAAAAAAGGATGACATCATGCCTTTTGCAGCAACATGGATGGAACTAGAGAATCTCATCCTGAGTGAAATGAGCCAGAAAGACAAATACCATATGATATCACTTATAACTGGAATCTAATATCCAGCACAAATGAACATCTCCTCAGAAAAGAAAATCATGGACTTGGAGAAGAGACTTGTGGCTGCCTGATGGGAGGGGGAGGGAGTGGGAGGGATCGGGAGCTTGGGCTTATCAGACACAACTTAGAATAGATTTACAAGGAGATCCTGCTGAATAGCATTGAGAACTTTGTCTAGATACTCATGTTGCAACAGAATAAAGGGTGGGGAAAAAAATGTAATTGTAATGTATACATGTAAGGATAACTTGATCCCCTTGCTGTACAGTGGGAAAATAAAAAAATTTAAAAAAAATTTAGAAAAAAGAAGACTCTTCTGATTTTAGAAGAAATGCTTTCAGCTTTTAATCATTGAGTATGATGTTACCTGTGGATTTGTCATATATGGCCTTTACTATGTTGAGGTAGGTTCTCTCTATGCCCACTTTCTAGAGAGTTTTTATCATAAATGGATATCGAACTTTATCAAAAGCTTTTTTTCTGCATCAAATGACATAATCATATGGTTTTTATTCTTCGGTTTGTTAATGTGATGTGTCACATTGATTGGTTTGCAGATAGCATGCATCCCTGAGATAAATCCCACTTGATTATGGTCTATGATCCTTGTAATGTATTGTTGGATTTGACTTGATAGTATTTTATTGAAGATTTTTGCATCTATGTTCATCAGTGATATTGGCCTGTTATTTTCTTTTTTGCATGTGGTATCTTTGGTTTTGGTATCAGGGTGATGCTGGCCTCAAAGAATGAATTTGGAAGTGTTCCTTCCTTTGCAGCTTTTTGGAATAGTTTGAGAAGGATAGATGTTAACTCTTCTCTAAATGTTTGGTAGGATTGACCTGTGAGGCCATCCAGTCCTGGACTTCTATTTGTTGGGAGTTTTAAAATTACTGATTCAATTTCATTATTGGTAATGGGTCTGTTCGTATTTTCTATTTCTTCTTGGTTCAGTCTTGGGAGATTGTACCTTTCTAAGAATTTGTCCATTTCTTCTAGGTTGTCCATTTTATTGACATGTAATTGATTGGTGTTGGTTGTTAATACTCCCTTTTCATTTATGATTTAATTGATTTGAGCCTTCCTTTTTTCTTGATGAGTCTGGCTAAGGGTTTATCAATTTTCTTGATCTTCCCAAAGAACCAGTTTTTAGTTTCATTGATCTTTTCTATTGTTTTCTTAGTCTCTTTCTATTTGATTTATCTCTGCTCTGATCTTTATGATTTCTTTTATTCTACTAACTTTGGATTTTGTTTGTTCTTCTTTCTCCAGTTGCTTTTGATGTAAGGTTAGGGTTCTTATTTGAGATTTTTTTCTTGTTTCCTGAGGTAGGTTTGTATTGCTATGAACGTCTCTCTTAGGAGTCAAAGAAATGGAAAGATACCCCATGCCCTTGGGATGGAAGAATTAATATTCTTAAAATAGCTAATGCTACCCAAAGCAATTTACAGATTTAATGAAATCCCTATCAAATTACCTATGACATTTTCCACAGAACTAGAATACATAATCCTAAAACTTATATGGAACCATAAAAGACCCAGAATTGCCAAAGCGATCCTGAGCAAAAACCAAAACCAAAACCAAAACAAAACAAGAAACAGAGCAGGAGGCATAACTCTTCCAGACATCAGATAATACTACAAAGCTACATTAATTAAAACAGTGTGATATTGGTACAAAAACAGACATATGCATCAATGGAACAGAATAGAGAGCCCAGAAATAAACCCAAACACCTACGGTAAATTAATATTCAGCAAAGGAGGCAAAAATATAAAATGGGGAAAAGTCTCTTCAACAAGTTGTGCTGGGAAAGTTGGACAGCTGCATTACATGAACTAATGAAATTAGAATACACCCTCACACTATGCACAAAAGTAAACTCAAAATGAATTAAAGACTTAAACATAAGACAAGACACCATAAAATTCCTAGAAGAGAACATAGGCAAAACATTCTCTGACATAAACTGTACAAATGTTTTATTAGGTCAGTCTCCTAAGGTTTAGTTAGAGATAAAAACAAAAATAAACAAATGGGACCTAATCAAACTTACAAGCTTTTTGCATAGCAAAGGAAACCATTAAAAAACCAAAAGAAAACCTACAGAATGGGAGAAAATATTTGTAAACAATGCAACCAGCAAAGGCTTAATCTCCAAAATATACAAATAACTCATACAACTCAACACCAAAAACCAAAATGGGTAGAAAAACCTAAATAGATGTTTCTCCAAAAAAGACATACAGTGATTGGTAGGCACATGAAAAGGTGCTCAATATCATTAATTATTAGAGAAATGCAAATCAAAACCACAATGAAGTACCACCTCACATCGGTCAGAATGGCCATTCTTAAAAAGTCTATAAATAGCAAGTGCTGAAGAGGGTGTGGAGAAACTTCCTACACTGTTGGTGGGAATGTATGTTGGTGCAATCACTATGGAAAACAGTATGGCGGTTCCTCAGAAAACTAAATATAGGACTAAATATGATCCAGCAATCCCACTCCTGGGCATATATCCAGAGAAAACTTTAATTCAAAAAGATACAAGCACCCCAATGTTCATAGCAGCATTATTTACAGTTGCCAAAATGTGGTCCATCAACAAATGAATGGATAAATAAGATGTTGTATATATATATATGCATCAATGGAACAGAATAGAGAGTACAGAATGATAGAGTACTGCTCAACCAAAAAAAGAATGAAGTTTTGCCATTTGCAGCAATGTGAGTGGGCTTGGAGGGCATTATGCTAAGTGAAATAAGCCAGAGAAAGATAAATACTGTATGATATCACTTGTATGTGGATACTAAAAATACAACAAATTAGTGAATATAACAAAAAAGGTACAGACTCGCAGGTAGAACAAACCAGGAGGGAGAGGGAGGTAGGAAGGGCCAATATAGTTGTAAGATGAAGAAAAGTATTATTATGGGATTATATGAAATCATGTGCATGAAACTTTTGAAAATTATAAGCATTGTAGAATTTAAAGAATCTTTCAATTAGTAAAAAGATATGACTCAAGTTCATTAAAATACTAATTAAATCTAATCCTTGGCTTAAAAAAGAGAGAGAACTCTCTTCTGAAGGATTTACAAATCTATAAACACAAAATCAGCAATATTTTGAGAATGCCAATGAGTTGTTGATAAATGACTGATATTCGGTAACTCTGCCACAGCAGGCTCTATTACTGGGGAGGAATAACCACCACCAGGATTTTTGCCTTCAAAAGCAACATTTTAACTCCTATATGAAATAACTCCAAGTGCAGGGAAACAGATTGGTATAAGTGTTGGTTGTGTTTTGCAACTGGCTATCATAGTTTGACCCTTATAGGAGTAAAGAGGAAACTAGCTTTTCAAATAAAGCATCAAAATTTGTAAGCTTCTGCAGGCCAATAGTTGATTCTTTTTAAAAAAATTTAATTTTATTTAGAGTATAGTTGATTTGCAATGTTGTATTAGTTTCAGGTGTACAGCAAAGTGAATCAGTCATACATATACATATATACATTCTTTTTTCCATATAGGTTATTACAAATTATCGAATGTATTTTCCTGTGCGATACAGTAGGTTCTTTTTTTTTTTTTTTTGTCTTTTTGCCATTTCTTGGGCCGCTCCCACGGCATATGGAGGTTCCCAGGCTCGGGGTCTAATCGGAGCTGTAGACGCCGGCCTACGCCAGAGCCACAGCAACGCGGGA
Organism: Sus scrofa; assembly: GCF_054392235.1. Lineage (NCBI taxonomy): Eukaryota > Metazoa > Chordata > Mammalia > Artiodactyla > Suidae > Sus > Sus scrofa. The sequence continues at coordinate 125,029,145 of NC_139401.1, forward strand.
TCTGAGCTGCGTCTGCAACCTACACCACAGCTTATGGCAACGCCGGATCTTTAACCCACTGAGCAAGGGCAGGGATCGAACCTGCAACCTTGTGGTTCCTAGTTGGATTCGTTAACCACTGTGCCACGACGGGAACTCCAGTAAGTTCTTGTTAATCATCTATTTTATACAGTAGTGTATATATGTTATTCCCACCCTCCCAATTCTTCACTCTCCCAACAATTTCACCTATGGTAACTGTAAAATTGGTTTTGAAATCCAACAGTTGATTCTTATATGAATTGGCTTAGAGGACGTTTACTAAACCCACATGACTCAGATGAGTTGCGAATTTACTGGAAATTAGGTGGCTGTGTGTGTGTGCGCGCGTGTGTTGGGCAAGGAATGGAAAGTAATTGCAGCAAAGCACAGCATTTCAATTCCTTGACTTGGGACCCTCTCTTCTTAGCACCTCCAAACATTATCTCACTATTTTCTGCTTTCCATGGCTTTACTTGTATTGTTGTCTGCTTGTGTCCCAATTTTAGGCCAGGCCTAATTCGCAACAACTTTGTTGAAAACTATGATAATTGTTGTGCACATATTGAGTAATGTACATGTGTCAAACTATGGTAGACACTTTACACACATGATAACATTTCACAACACCTTGTAAGATTGGTAGAGAGTGATAGGAGATGATTTGGAGAAGTGAACAAGAGCCAGATCAGATAGCGACTTGTTGGCCGCAGCAGAAATTTAGTTTTTATTCTGAATGTAAAATGGACGTCATTGGAGAGTTTTAAGCCAAGGAATGATACAGCCTGATTTACATCCTCTGGATGTTCAATAGAGAGTTGACTGAAAGAGATCACGGAAACCAGTAGTAGGTTATTGAAATGATCCAGACAAAAGAGAATGGTATCTTTGAACAAAAAAGTAGTGATAGAAGTGGTAAGAAGTGCCTGGATTCTGGGTGTATTGTGAAGAAGAAAGACTTGACAGTTCTTTCTGTTGGATTAGATGTAGGTTGGTGAAGGAAAGAGGTTTAAGGATGACTCCAAGGTTTTTTGCCTGAGCAACTGGATAAATGGTGGTGCCATTTATTGTGATTAGGAATGCTTGGGGAGGATTTGGAGCAAGGGTAGAAATCAAGAGTTTAACTTTAGGCATATAAAGTTTGAGATGCTTATCAGACACTCAGAGGAGAAGTCAGGTAGGTAGTTGGATATTTGAATCTAGAGCTCAGGAAAATTTAACTGCTATACTTCCTCTCAGTGCTGGGGACTAGAACATTATAGGAAGCTATTAGCCTCAGTGATAAAAGATCAAAGATCAACTTTTGTAATGAGGAACTAAATCAAGCTGCCACTGACTATGCTATATCTTCAATATCACTCTGTTACAGAAATCTTTAAAATCTGTAATAAGACCTGGTTCTGGACTATAGTCTTGAGAACCCCGTAGGAGCAACATGAAATTCCAATAAAAGGAAGCGTGGAATGTAGAAAGTGTGGGGAAAGAACAAAATTTTATTCTATTTAAAATGAGCCTCCATACCATAATTTCAAAACTCATGAAAAAATCTACACTAAGAGATACCTCAATGGAAATAAACAATCAGAATGTGAATTCATTCAGGATGAAATGATTTTGGGGACGGGGTGGGGGGGACTGTGCTGCAGCATGTGAAAGTTTCTAGGCCACGGATTGAACCTATGCCACAGAAGTGAAAATGCCAGATCCTTAGACCACTGAGCCACCAGGGAACTCCTGAAATGATTTTATGGAAAGGTCTGTCAAAGATTTTTGTAAAGTATGTTGACAATACTCAAAGAGGTTACAAACAACTTTCATCAAAACTAGAAGGAAATTATGAAACAAGTAGAAATTAAACAAATGAAAACGAGACCCAATGGATATGAAAGAACCAATTAGAAATCTTGGAAAGGAAAATAAAGTCATTTAAATGCAAATTCAGGAGAGTATAAACTTGGGATTGGGCACATGGAGAAAATAGCAAAGTGCAAGACAGTACTGAGGAATTCTAAATGTAGATAATATTTAAAAACTACCAGAAAGAAAAGACTGATGACTTATGAAGGAATGGCAATTCGATTCACAGTAAAAAAAAAAAAAAAAAAAAAAAAAAGCTTTACCCTCAAAGTGCTGAAGAAAAGTAATTCTCAGGAGTGAGGGTAGAATCAAATATTTTTTAGGTAGGCAAAGACTCAGCAAGTTTAGAGCTAAGAAACCATCACCTTACTAAAGGAACTCTAAAAAGATGTACTTACCAAGAGGAAAGGGAAGATTTAGGATACAGAAAAATGGTTAAAACAGAAATAGGCACTATATATTGATATATTTAATTAATTGGATGTAAAACCTGCTTTTTGATGCATAAGAAAATATAAAATTAAAGTTCTAGACAATGTGTAAAATTGAGGTGTTGATTTAGTAGTTATGCTAAAATCTGTGTCATATTCAGTATGTGATTGAAAATTCTAAATAATTTTAGATTGTGTCAAAAAAGGTACAATTTTGTATGTCCTTGAAACATTAACAATAACTGGTTTTAAAAAGCTAGAAATGGTATGAATAGCTTTGAAATATGCAGAGAAAAAATAGAAATTTTTGTAACTCCAACTGAAAGCAGAAAAGGAGAAAAATGAAACAAAAAAATGGTGCTAAAGAGAAATCACAAAAATATGAGAAAATATTTCTAAAAACTTCAGCAACCACCACGTGAACAGATTCATTTTGTCTGTATGGAAGAAAAGATTATCAGATTATTTATGAACAAAGTCAAGCTTATATGCTGTTTGAAAGATACATACCTAAAAACCAAACCAACAGAGCATCGACATTAGAGAAATAATACAAATATATGCCATGTTAATTCTAACCTAAAAAGGCTAGTGAAGCAATATAAATATCAAACAAAATAGAATCTGAGAGGAAAAAAATGTTAATAAAGGTAAAGAGCATTCTATGAAAACACATCAATTATATATAATAACCTTGAAATATGTAAAGTTAGACTACTGGATATACAGGGGAAATCCAGCAAATCTGTGATTATAGGCGGAGATTTTAGCACACCTCTCTTCAAAACTGGAACCATCAATTGGGATAAATGTCCAGGAGGGATTCTGAAGTCATACAGTATATTAAGAACCAGAAATATTCTCAACTTCCATGGGAAAAGATAATCAAAAATGCCAAATGCAAGATGATGTAGTTGTTGAAATTATCTGATGACTTTAAAGCAGCTATAAATTGTTCTAAAATAAGGACCAATGTTTTTGAAATAAATGGAAAGGCAAAAACTTCTCAGGAGAGAAATAGGAAATATAAAGAAGAAACAAATAGAAATTTAACTAATTAATTAGTCAATTTTACAGATGGATGTTTTATTTTATTTTATTTTTATTTTTACTGCCAAACCTGTGGCCCATGGGAATTCCCAGGAGAGGGATCAAATTAGAGCTGCAGCTGAGACCTAGGCCACTGTGATAGCAACATGGGATCTGAACCACATCTGTGACCTACACTGCAGCTTGCAGCAATGCTGGATCCTTAACCCACTGAGCGAGGCCAGGGATCAAACCCTCATCCTCATGGAGACTATGTCAAGTCTTAACCCACTGAGCCACAATGGGAAGTCCACAGATCAAAATTTTAGATCTGGGAGTTCCCAGAGTGGCTCAGTGGAAACGAATCCCACTAGCAACCATAAGGTTGAAGGTTCGATCCCTGGCTTCGCTCAGTGGGTTAAGGATCCGGCATTGCTGTGAGCTGTGGTGTAGTTTGCAGACGCAGCTCAGATCCTGTGCTGCTGTGGATGTGGCAAAGGCCAGCAGCTGTAGCTCCGATTCGACCCCTGGCCTGGGAACCTCCATATGCCACAGGTGCAGCCCTTTAAAAAAAAAAAAGAAAGGAAATTTTAGATCTGAAGAATGTAATAACCAACATTTTAAAATGTACTGCCTGAACTAAAAAGTAAAATGGAGATGAAGGGGTAAAGAGTGTTCTTGAGGAAAAATCAACAGGAATAATCCAATCTGAAGAAGAGAGAAAAGAAAAAGATTAAAAATCATGAACAGGGCTTCAGAGACCTGTGGACCAACACCGCAAAGTCTGACATTCATGTAATCAGAGTCACAGGAAGAGAGGAATACGTGGGACAAGAAACGTCTTTGAAGAAACAGTGATTGAAAACTTTCCCAATTTGTTGAAGGACATAACCTAAGAAATTATGAAAGTTCAAAGACGCTCTAGTGCTGTTCATAAAATTAAAAGGGCTAAGTGAGCTTTCATCAAAGGTAAAAATGTTGCTTGTGAGAAAGACCCTGTTAGGACTTAGGATGAAAAGCCAAGATACAGCCTAAGAGAAAGTACTTGCAAGTCACATATCTAACAAAGAACTTGTAGCCAGAAGATGTAAAGAACTCTTAAAAACCAAATAGTAAGGAAACAAATAAGACAATTTAATAAAAAGGGCAAAAGATGCGAATGGAGGTTTTATGAAAGATGATATATGTGTGGCCCGTAAGCAATTAGTCATTAGCGAAATGTACATGAAAACCACAGTGGGACACCATGACACTTACGTTAAAATGGGTAAAATGTTAAAAGATTGGTCATCGGAAGTGGTGAGAATACAGAGGAATTGGAACTCTCATACACTGCTAGTGGGACAAATCACTTTGTAAAAAAGTTTTTCAGTTTCTTAAAACGTTTTAACCCTCGGCTGCATGTGTTCTCACCATTCCACGCCTAGGTATTTACCCAAGAGAAGAGAAAGCCTATGTCCATACAAAGGCTTGTGTATGACTGCTTCTAGCACCTTTCTTTGTAATAGCTGAAGGAAGCAACTGCCTGCTCATCGACAGGTAAATGGACAAGTGGTGTATGGGGGAAATGTGGCATACTAGTCAGCAGTCACAACGAATGCACTTTTGATAAACACCACAACGTGGATGACTCTGAAGCTATGCTCGGTGAAAGACCGTAGACACAAAAGCGTACACGCTCTGGGATGCCATTTATGTAAAACTCTAGCAAATGTAAACTCATCTATGCTGAGGGAATACAGTTCAGTGGTTACCTGGGGATGACAGGGAGGGGGAAGGAGGGATTCCCCAGGGCATAATGAAATTTTGGAGGATTGTGAACAGATATGTTCACTATTGAAAGCTGAGGTGGTGGTTTACCAGATGTATATGGATGTTGAAACTTATCGAATCGCGCAAATATGGGTAGTTTGTTGTAAGTCAATTACACCTCAATAAAGCTGTTCAAAATAAAAATGAAAACAAAAAGCGCAACGCCTAGGGATAAACTACAAAGGATTTTAGACGCTAAGATGTCTTCTTCCCATGGTGCAATTGGCAAATTTCTCACCTGGAGAGGCATAATTTTTTATCACAGTTGTATTAAGATATTTTCCATGTGCCGTACACTTCAACCATTTAATGTGCAATTAACCATTTAACATGCATAATTCAACTTTGAGTGTATTCACTGAATTGTATTTTAGTAATGTGCATGAAATAAAACAAATAATTATAATCAGAAAGAAAATACAGTGTAATTTTCTTTTATAGAGCGTTTTATGTATCCTAGTAAAAAATAAGGACATTTTAAGAACAATTAAAACAGGTGCAAAATGTAAAGTTCAGGCAATTGCAATTATACAACTGATGTAAGATTTTATTAGTTTGATTTTTGTGAAGTATTAAAATAAGGAACAATTAAATGATACATTTCATGTTTAAAGATACTGTTCAAAATTCAGTGAAATATTTATTTTCAAATGTAGTAAACGTTTCACTACACCCCCACAAATTTTTTTTTTTTTTGTCATTTTAGGGCCCCACCTGAGGCATATGGAAGTTCCCAGGCTAGGGGTCGCATCGGAGCTGCAGATTCTGGACTACACCACAGCCACGGCAATGCCATATCTGAGCCACGTCTACAGCCTACACCACAGCTCATGGCAACGCTGGGTCCTTAACGCAACGAGCAAGGCCAGGGGTTGAACCCATGTCCTCATGGGTACTAGTTGGGTTCTTAACCTGCTGAGCTACAACAGGAACTCTCCCCACAAATTTTACTCTTCAAATTGCATACTTTGTTTCACTGATTGAGGCATCAATCAAAACAAGTGATTACATAGAATCAGAGCTGAAGTAACTCAAGTTGTTCTTTGTCTTTATAATCGCTGTGCTATAATTTTAATTAAAATCTAGTTTTTAAACATGGAATATGTATGTTATGTATTACCACAAAGATTGCAGTCTGCAAGTGTGCTCAAAGCAAACTCAAACAATTCTAAATTGTTCAGAACTTACTTTAGAAAAGAACAGCCTGAGTCTGGGGCCAACTATTAAATAAGAATCTATCCAAATTAACGTTATTGTAGAATAAAATGATTAAAACACAAAAACTAAAAGTTGGGTAATATGAACCTTACATATGTATTAAAACTTAGTATGAACCACAGCAAACTTTTAGAACTGAGACAAAAAGAGGATTTTGAGGGGACAATGTAGAAAAGCATTGGAGAATGACATCCTTCTCTCAGAAAGTCCAGCATGGCCAGCCTTTTTTCCAGTGTGGATGCAGATCGCTGGGTTGTTCTTTTTGTTTGACCCTAGTTTAAGTAGTTGGGTTGCACTTGTAGTTAGCCATACAATATGAAAAACAGATATCTTTAAACAAAAGAATGACAGTCAGCAAAGTGATGCATTCACCCTAGGAGACAGAAGAACAGATTCATGCCTATTATCTCACACTAGATTCAGGGTATATATTCATTGAGTGTAATAGTAGAAGGATTTGCCCATACTATTTCTCTCCTAGCATGTGTTGCTGAATTCATGTAAATGAAATATGCCTATGAATGCCAAAGTTATAGACACTCAAAAAGTTTCTTTGCATGAGTGACTTTAATAAATGCTCTTCTCTCTACTTGAACGTCTTCCTTTTGTCTCTGCCTATCAAAACCTTATACGTCTTTCAGAGCCAAGTCGATGACCCGCTTAGCCTCTCAACAGGCTAATTATTTAATTTATTATGTGTCTACTCTTCGGCAGACGATGCAAAACACCTTATATGCTTTGCCCTCCTCTAATGATCACAGTAATCCTATGAGAGAGGGGTAATAAATATTTTTCCTGTCTCAAGGATGAGAACACTGAGATTTAGAGAAGTTAACTATCTTGCCTAAGGTAGGTGTCATCTGCCTTATTCACTGCTGTCTCTCCAAGGTCAAGAACAGTGTCTGGCATATAATACATGCTCAACAAATATCTATTGACTGCATAGAATGACTTTCAGAATCTAAACCTATGTGCTTAACCCTTTACCAAGGGCTTCTTGACCTATTTCAATGCATGGCCCCAATCGTACTTTCTTATTCTATTATCTGCATATTGCCCCAATCAGTAATATACTGTGGATCTTCATTTGCTTTAAATTTGTATTACAAAAACTATAGGTATCTTAAATGTTTTTCAAAATCCACTTGCTCCTGGAGAGACTGATACACTTTCCAACTCCCCCTTCCATCCAAATCACATTTAACGAGATACTGCTTTGTGTTGCACGGACTTGAATACACATCTCCCCAATTCTCTTGGATAGATGCTGACTGTCTAGTATCATTCCAAAGCACTCATGACTGAACTCTAGTCTTTGTTTGTTTGTCTAGGGCCGCACCCACAGCATATGGAGGTTCCCCAGCTAGGGGTCAAATCAGAGCTACAGCTGCCGGCCTATGCCACAGCCACAGCAACGCAGGATCCGGGCAGCGTTTGCAACCTACAGCACTGTTCACAGCAATGCTGGATCCTTAACCCACTGAGCGAGACCAGGGCTCGAACCTGCATCCTCATGGATACTAGTTGGGTTCTTAACCCACTGAGCCACAGTGGGAACAACTGAACTCTAGTCTTGATAAGCTAAATGTGTAGAGATAATTGCTCTTCCCTCAACATGTTCAGTACCCTGACAGTCTGGGCCAAAGTGAATTGGCCCTCACCTAAGTGTCCTGCTGCCCGTTCTGACAGGATGATCATGCCTAAGTCTGCCTGGTCAGGTAACTGGCAATTCTGAAGAATCGAAGATTTACAAAATGTGGAATTCCTGTCGTGGCGCGGCGGAAACGAATCCGACTAGGAACCATGAGGTTGTGGGTTGGACCCATGGCCTCGCTTAGTGGGTTAAGGATCTGGCGTTGCTGTGAGCTGTGGTGTAGGTCGCAGATCTGAGCCACAGCTCACGGCAACACGGGATCCTTAACCCACTGAGTGAGGCCAGGGATTGAACCCGCAGCCTCATGGTTCCTGCTCCTATGGTTTCATGGAAGCTTGGATCATTCTGAAATTCTGGAGTAGGAACAAGTTTAGCTTTTACTAATCAGAACAGCAGATACAATGATAATCATCAACCACAAACTCTCATCTTTTTAAAAACAGGAGTTCTTGTTTTATCTCAGTGGGTTAAGACCCCAGCATAGTGTCTGTGAGGATGTGGGTTCGATCCCTGGCCTTGCTTAGTGAGGTAGGGGTCTGGCGTTGTTTCGAGCTGCAGCGTAGGTTATAGATGTGGCTCAGATCCAGTATTGCTGTGGTTGTGGCATAGGTCGAGAGCCACAGCTCCGACTTGACCCCTAGCCTGGGAACTTCCATATGCTGCAGATGTGGCCCTAAAAAGAAAAAGAAAAGAAAGCAAGCTTATGGTGAGATTTGCAAACACAGAAATCATGGGTAGATAGGACCATGTAGTAAAAGGATCCAAGTTTTCATTCAGGGAATTATACACAGCAAAATATTCATCTGAATTGGGTAGAAATGACTAAACTAGGCTTCTAAAAGAATTTTTCATAGGCCCTACCAGTATCATTCCTACGCAATCATTTCGATCACTATAGCGAAAGATCAGGAAGCATGAGTGCACAGACAGATTTGGGGATTGTCTAATAAGGACTTACTGCATGCCATGTTCTTTAAATGTACTGTTGCATTTGATTCTCGTATCTCTGGGAGGTAAGGTACTGTTTTTATCCTCATCTTACAGATGAGGAAGCTGAAGCGCACAGATTGTGAATCATTTGTGATTATAGCCTGAAAGGGCAGAGCCGGGATTTGAATTCCGATCCTGTGCTCACTTTACTACACCACGCTGCCTCTCAGTGGGCTCCATTAACCTCTGATCATAATAGCCAACAATTATTGGGAACTGTGAGAACAAAAGAATGGAAAACCAGATGGAATCTGTGTACTTTATAAAAATAGTTACCATTTACTGAGTGCTAGGCACAGTGATAGGGGCTTTACATCTTAGCTCATTTAATTATCAAACCACTTGGAGTTCTCCTGTGGTGCAGTGAGTTCAGGATCTGACATTGTCACTGTAGTGGCTTAGGTCACTGCTGTGGTGCAGGTTTGAGCCTTGGCCTGGGAATTTCCATATGCCTCATGTGCAGCCAAAAAAAAAAAAAAAATCACCAAACCACTCTATGAGGTAGGCATTATTGATATACCCATTTTACAGATGAGAGCATTAAAGCTTGGGGCGGGGGTTGGGAGATGAAATAACTTGCCCATATTTACTCAGCTAGAAAGTTTCAGAGCCAGATTTCAAAGCTATCTGTCAGATGCTGGGGCTAGGGCGCATATACCACTAGTTCAAACGTCAGTGTGCGTAAGAATCTGCTGATGATGCTGTTAAAAATGTGGACTCTGGAGTTCCGGTCGTGGCGCAGTGGTTAACGAATCCGACTAGGAACCATGAGGTTGCGGGTTCGGTCCCTGCCCTTGCTCAGTGGGTTAACGATCCGGCGTTGCCGTGAGCTGTGGTGTAGGTTGCAGACGCGGCTCGGATCCTGCGTTGCTGTGGCTCTGGCGTAGGCCGGTGGCTACAGCTCCGATTCAACCCCTGGCCTGGGAACCTCCATATGCCGCGGGAGCGGCCCAAGAAATAGCAACAACAACAACAACAAAAAAAAAGACAAAAAAAAAAAAGTGGATTCTTTGGCCACGTCCCTGAGAGCCTGATTTGATGTCTTTTAGAAATAATTTTCCGGCTTTATTGAGGTATAAATGACAAATGCGGTATGACTGGAATCATACAGCCTTTCCCAACCAGCTTCTTTCACTTAGTAATATGCAAACTATAGAGACAATAAAAAGATCAGTTGTTGCCAGGGCTTTGAGAGGAGGAGGGATGAACAGATGGAGCATAAGGGATTTCTGGGGGGTGGTGGTGAAATTATTCTATATGATACTAGAATGGCGGACACATGACATTATACATTTGTCAGAATGCACGGAACTACACAGAGTGAACCATAATGTAAAGTAATGACTTCAGTTAATAATGTATCAAATATTGCTTTATCAAGTGTAACAAATGTACCATACAGCTCTAAGTAGATGTGATGTCTTTGCTAAATGTGTTTCTTTTCTTCAGTGGCTCTTCTATCCGGGTGGTAGTGGCCTCCTAGACCAATCTGCACTGTTCCCTAGGGTGGTGGTCCTGTAGCCTTCTTGCTTGTTCCTCCCAACGTGAGACCTCCACCCTCCCAGTGAACTGGGACTGGGGAGGGGAGGGCCCAGTCTGTTCAGCTGGCTGTGCCTGGCTGAGTGCGGGGTGGGTCTCTGCCACACTTGCCTAAAATGGTTTTTCTAACATAGAGGTGGGGCCTGCCCCTCCCCGGGAGAAACTGTAGCCTTAGCCTAGGAGTCGAGTAGAGTGGTTTCTCCCAAACTGGAGCTGGTAGAGGCCGAAGGGCAGAGCAGGGGTGGCTCAAATGCCACAGTCACTGCTCTTACCATGATTTAGTAGATTTTCTTGAGAGTATTTTTCTCTATTTGTTGTATGCCCTTAGGACAATTAACAGACTTTAAATGATTATGTCAAAGTTTTTCTCGAAGTTCCAGTCCTGGCGCAGTGGAAATGAATCTGACTAGCATCCATGAGGTGGTAGGTTTGATCCCTGGTCTCGCTCAGCGGGTTGGGGATCTGGTGTTGCCCTGAGCTGTGGTGTAGGTCACAGACAAGGCTCAGATCTGGCGTTGCTGTGGCTGTGATGTAGGCCGGCACCGGTAGCTCTGACTGGATCCCTAGCCTGGGAACCTCCCTATGCCAAACCTGCGGCCCTAAAAAGCAAAAAAATAAATAAATAAATAAATAAAAATAAAAGTTTTTCTCCAGATAATGGTTGTTTATTGGGACTTGAGTCCACTGCACTCCTCACTCTCTACCACTCTGGAGATCTTTTGTGTGTGTGTGTGTGCAAAACTTACTTTTTATTTATTTTTATTATTTGCCAATTATTTAAGACCTTTATTAATAGGTACTTTCAGTTTATTGACTTTTTTGAAAAAATCAAGCTGTAAACTTTTATTACAAATTAAAAATGAGGTTCTTAAAAATCTCAACTTGACCAGATGTGAAACAATTTAAAAACCTTTAAAGGTGTATTGAGAAAAATCAGACCTTAAAACACACACACACACACACACACACACACACACACACACACACACACACACACACACAGAAACACGTTTGTCATTACCAAAAAGAGACATCTTTAGGTAAAAATAATAAAAACCCCATGCTGCATAGATAATGCATATAGTTCTAGCTATCTGGTCAACAGGCAAAAAGCAAGCACTTAAGGTCTTTGGCGCCAACCTTTTGTTCATTTCTTATTGCTGGAATTTCATGTTCATTTCTTCTTGTTGGATAGCTAAACTGGATGATGGTAGAGATGGTAAGATGGCCTTTGCTCCACCCTGCTCAGCCTTGAGAGCAGGTAACTATTTAGCTGGTGGTTCGTCTGCTTTTGTCTCTTTGCCATCTGGTGGCTTAGGGTTTTCTGGGCGTCCGCGCCGGTTATTGGAGTCGCAGCGGTACCAACGTTGAGGTGGCTGCTGACCCTGGGTCTCTTCTCCTTGCTTTTCCTTATCTTCTTCATTGCCGTCCTCTCTGGGTTGTCTTTGGCGTGGAGGGCCCATGCGGAATTGTGGTCTATAGCCCTCATACATATTGTGTCGCACTCTCTCCCTTGTTCTCCTGCACCCTGGTTGTCAGCACCCTCCATCACTTCTCCCTGCACGGGAAGGTTGGAATACTGTGGTCGACACCCATCCGGTCGCTGCATGTAGTAAGGTGGGAACCTTCACCTGCGGTAGGGCCTGGCCTTTGGGAGCTCTCTCTGATCCCCCATTCTTTCTCCCACTCTCACTGGTCTGGCAATTCTGCTGGTAATTGCCTGGAGGACCCCTGCGACGTGGATAGCGTCTCTAATGGTTACCGTTTGCTGCTTGTTTGCTGCCTTGCACTGGAACTGCACCAGGGCCTGTACGTTTGTTGCCTCCACACCCTCTTCTCCTTCAACAACATCAAACTCCACCGTCTCTCCATCTCCTACACGGCCCAGGCACTTCCCGGGGTATTCTTCTTTATGGCAGTCGGCTGTACAAATACATCTTCCTTGGTGTCATTCCTGTTGATGAAACCATATCTGTTTCTTGCATTGAACCTTCATTGAGATGACTTTCTTGTCCCCGCCGGCAGACACTGCCACCATATCTGTTTCTTTTCTTTTTTTATTTTTCTTTTTTTCATGATAGCTGGTTTACAGTGTTCTGCCAATTTTCTGCTGTACAGCACGGTGACCCGGTTACACATACATGTATAGATTTTTTTTCTCCCATCATCAGGCTCCATCACAAGTGACCAGACATAATTCCCAGTGCTATACAGCAGGATCTCATTGCCTATCCATTCCAATGCCAGTGTCTGCATCTGTTAACCCCAAGTTCCCCATCCATCCCACTCCCTCCCCCTCCCCCTTGGCAACCACAAGTCTATTCTCCATGTCCATGATTTTCTTTTCCGTGGAAAGGTTCGTTTGTGTCGTATATTAGATTCCAGATATAAGTGATATCATATGGTATTTGTCTTCCTCTTTCTGACTTACTTCACTCAGGATGAGAGTCTCTCGTTCCGTCCATGGTGCTGCAAATGGCATTATTTTGTTCTTTTTGTGGCTGAGGAGTATTCCATTGTGTATATATACCACATCTTCCTAATCCAATCGTCTATCGATGGACATTTGGGTTGTTCCCATGTCTTGGCTATTGTGAATAGTGCTGCAATGAACATGTGGGTGCATGTGTCTTTTTCAAGGAAAGTTTTGTCCGAATATATGCCCAAGAGTGGGATTGCCGGGTCATATGGTAGTTCTATGTATAGTTTTCTAAGCTATCTCCATACTGTTTTCCATAGTGGTTGTACCATGGAAATCTTATATAAGATTTTAACTTTTGGAGTTCCTGTTGTGGCTCAGCAATAACAAACCCGACTAGTATCCATGAAGACATGGGTTTGATCCCTGGCCTTGCTTAGTGGATTAAGGAACCGGCATTGCCATGAGCTGTGGTGTAGATCGCAGACATGGCTTGGATCTGGCATTGCTGTGGCTATGGTGTAGGCCGGCAGCTGTGGCTCTGACTTGACCTCTAGCCTGGGAACCTTCATATGCCGCTGGTGCAGCCGTAAAAAGAAAAAAAAAAATCTGTCATGGGAGCAGATTCTCTCTCTTGCTGACTTTGATGAAGCAAGCAGCTCTGTTTTCAGTTACTCTATAGAAGAGAGCTATGTTGTCAGTTACTCTCAAAGAATTGACGGCAGCTCCAAATGACAAAGATAAAGTGACAAGAAACTGAGACCCTCAGTCCAACAGGCTGCAAAGAACTGAATTCAGCCAACAACCATGTGAGCTTAGAAATGAGTCTTTCCCCAGCTGAGCCTCAAGATGCAAGCACAGCCCTAGCTCATGCTTTGATTGCAGCCTTTGTGAGATCTTGAAGCAGAGGCTCTAGCAAGGTCAGATTCCTGACCCCAAGAAGCTGTGAGATCGTAAATGCCTGTTTTTGTTTTTGTTTTTTGATGGCACCCTTAGCATATGGAATTTCCCAGGCCAGGGATTGAGTCTGAGCCGCAGCTTTGACTTATATCATAGCTGCAGTAATACTAGATCCTTAACCCACCATGCTGGACTGGGGTTCAAACCTGCACTGCCAGAGAGACAACCCCGGATCCTTAACCTCCTGTGCCACAGCAGGAGCTGTTGTTTTAAACCACTAAGTTTGTGGTCATTTGTTATGCAGATTGATAACTAATGTGATGGCACAAAATAAAATTGAAATACTTATCATATTGAAAAAGAGCTTATGATATAACACTATGTATGCATCTTTATTAATGTATTAAATAACCAGATCTAACAGTGGATCTAATATTTGCCATTTTTCAAAAGGAGTTATTAGCGTTAAATATATTTCAAGGTATCTGCAGCAGCAGTAAGTGAAATGAAAATATGTGTGATTGCTTTTGCTGAAAGAGTTACAAGTACTGTTCATACTATGGATTATTGCCACATTCATACTTGAAAGGATGCTAAATTTTATTTAGAGGTAGAAGTAAGTGAAAACAAAGGTTTACTCCTTTTTTTTTTTTAAATCGAAGTACAGGGTAGTTCCCATCATGGCTCAGCAGTTAACAAACTTGACTAGCACCCATGAGGATGTGGGTTCGATCCCTGGCCTCACTCAGTGGATTAAGGATCCTGAGTTGCTCTGAGCTGTGGTGTAGGTCACAGATGCAGCTCAGATTATGCATTGCTGTGGCTCTGGTGTAGGCCAGTGGCTACAGCTCTGATTGGACTCCTAGCCTGGGAACCTCCATATGCTGCTGGGTGGCCCTGAAAAGACAAAAAAAGACCAAAAAAATTGAAGTACAATTGATTTACAATGTTGTGTTAGTTGCTGGTGTACAGCAAAGTGATTTAGTTATAGACTTTCGTATTCTTTTCCATAATTCTTTTTCATATTTTTTTCATCTTTTGTCTTTTAGGGCTGCGTCTATGGCTGAGTAATATTCCATTTTATATATGTACCACATCCTCTTTATCCATCCGTCAACGGACATTTAGATTGTTTCCATGTCTCGGCTATGGTAATAGTGCCGCAGTAAGCATAGGGGTGCATATATCTTTTTGAATTAGAATTTTCTCCAGATATATTCCCAGGAGTGAGATTGCAGGATCATACAGCAACTCTGTTTTTAGTTTTTAAAGGAAACTCCATGCTGTTCTCTATAGCAGCTGCACCAATTTGCATTCCCGCCAACAGTGCAGGAGGGTTCCCTTTTCTCCACATCCTCTCCAGCAGACGATTTAGATCTTCCCTCTGCTGAATTACACAAGCTCTCTGCATTTTATCCACAAAAACCCCAAGAGAAAAACTCCTAATATCAATCCATCCTTTGCTAGAGTCCTCTAGTGTATGTCTTTTCTATTCCTGTTTAAGTAGCCTCTCCACCCTGGGTCATTCTGTCTCCTGATGTTCTGTGGAACATGCCATTGGGAGCATATGCCAGCTGGAAGTTTTCTCTCTTTTGCCTAAACCTTACGCGTCTGTGGGTAGCAATTAATTGAAATTAATTACAACAAATGTAATATCTCTCAAAATTTTAGATGTACATAACACCTCACCCAGGAATTTTGTTTCTAGAATTCATCCTGCAGGTGGACAAAGATAAATGTAGAAGGATATTCATTACAACGCTGTTGCTAATGTTAAATAACTAAATGTACATCAATAGAAATCTTATATAAATTACCGTAAACCATGCAACTATTAAAAAACACAAGGAATTGTATGTAATGCTAACAAATTATATCCAGATTTATTAAGCAAAAAAAAAAAAAAAAAGGCAGAGATCAGAACAGTAGGTATAATGAATTTCCATTTGATTATGCATAGAAATTGTCTGGAATTATATACAAGAAATATTAACACTGGGTACCCATGGGAAACAAGAATGAGGCTTGAAATTGGAGAAACATATAATTTTCGTTATACACTTGTGATCACCAAACTGCACCAAGTTGCCCTGAGGCACTGGAGGATAATTTAAAAATTTAAGGCAAATGCAATGATATTAGAAGTCTCTTGTACATTGTGAAAAGTACTAAGTCAGGGTAGTTCATAGTTTCAACACTTTTATGATTTATTCATTTCAGAGATGTTATATCTTTTTTTTCCTTTTTTTTTTTTGGTTTGTTTTTTACTCTTTAGGGCTGCACAGCATATGGAAGTTCCTAGGCTACAGGTCAAATCAGAGCTGCAGCTGCTGGCCTACACCACAGCCACAGCTTCGCCAGATCTAAGCCACGTCTGTGACCTACACCACAGCTCACAGCAACGCCAGATCCTTAACCCACTGAGTTAGGCCAGGGATTGAACCTGCATCCTCAGGGATACTAGCCAGATTCGTTTTCTCTGAGCCACAACGGGAACTCTGGTGATGTTATATCTTTGCAAATTTGGGTTTGGCAATTACTATGATGAGCTGCCAAACGACTTTGTTGAATCATCTAAAAGACAGTCCATTACAATTCAATTTATCTTCAGCCTGAACTGACTGAAGAAGCCCTGATAGGTTTGGTAAAAAGATCTAGAGGATATTCTCATTACCAAAACATGCAAAATCTTACTCAGACCCCCAGATAGCATTATTCTAAGATTCAGGTAGCATCATCACTTTACATTTTAGAAAATCAGGATTTTATTGGGCATTGTTAGTAGAAGGAGTTGACTTTGAAAGATGCTCAGATTTTGATAACAGCATGTGAAGGTTGTGGGAACAGAATCAAGATTATTGAGTATGCTTCTATCTTGGAAGCCATTAAGATCTCATGTCCGCCTTTTGAGATAGAGCTCCCTCAGTTTTTCTGGTTCATCCCTTTTGACTGAAAGTGCCTTCACTAGACCAACCAGGTTTCTTCATTGCTCTATCTTTGGGCAGAGGCACTTCCTCTAAATATATCAAAGCTAACTATAGAAAACCAGGCATCTCCTTGAGAGTTGTGCAGGGGCTCTGGTTCCAGGGACTTGACTGAGGTCACCCATTAAGACTGTGGCTCAGCCAGGACTTCAAAGTGTGTCATCTGGTCTAAGTTCAGTGCTTTGTCCATTCCATATCACTACCTCCAATGTAAGTAAGAGCCTGAGGGACTGAACTTTTATCCTTTGACTGTAGACTTAGGAAGTTGGGTAGATGTAATGTTAGTCTAATCCTCAGTTTCTTCACTTGTTTGACGGGGGTGATAATAATATATCCCACACAGTATTTTGTGATGGCTAATGGTAAAGAAATGGGAATTTAACTCAGGGTAAATTTTCAATAAATGTTGACATTTTCTCTTGGCTAAGAACTTGATCTCTGGAGTCGGTAAGGCAAGGTTCCAAGTTCCAGTTCTACCACTCATTAGATGTGTGACTTTGAGCTGGCTACTTAATATCTCTGAGCCTCAGTTTCCTCATCTGTTTCATAGGATTGTTGTGAGGATGCATGAGATCATGCGTGTAAAGCAGTGAGTACAGTGCCTTTCAAGAGGAAGTAATCAACCCTAGATAGTGGTGTGTGATTATTAATGGTGGTGGTACTAAGAGAAATTTGATGTGGAATCATCTTGATTGTTTAATGGAGAAAGTCTACCACTAGAGCCTGTTTTTGAGGTCCTCCAAATTCTGTTTTTCCTATTCTTCCCTCATGTAACCTCCGTCCAATCCCATTCACAGATCCTTCCTTCATATTCAGATATAAAGGGCCAGCAGCCTAGAACATTGCTCTCAGTGGGATATGCATTTTCCAAGGGACCAAAATCCTAAGGCAGGAAACCCTAATGGTGCAAGTCTCAGCCCTGCTTTAGAGCAGAGTCTTTCAGTCTCAGCACTCTTAACATTTTGGGCTGGATAATTGGTGTGGGGGACTTTCTTGTGCATTGTATCATATTTAAAAGCATCTCTGGCTTTTTACTACTAGCATCTAGCACTAGATGCTGGTAGTGCAACAACCTCCTTCTTAGTGATGACAACTAAAAATATCTCTAGGCATTGCCAAATATCCCCTATGGAGAAAAGAAATGCCCACAGTTAAGAACCTTTGGTTTGGAGTCTTCTGTGGAGGAAGTGAGGGCTTTCAGAATATCTTAAAAATCACACCAAGGGGTCGTAAATATAAATGCCTTCTGGGGCCAGGCAGAGATGGAAATGGGAAAAGTCAGAGGAGTATCATACGATAAGGAGTGTAATACGAGGCTCATCTGAGGATTGGGATGGGCTGCCAGTTTGGAGCCCCAGATGCAGGTGGTCGCAGCCCCAGATGGCTGATGCTCTCTTCTTTTGGGCTAGTGACTCCCCATCCCAATTTCTGCTCTGTCCCTCCTCCCCTTCCTGCCTTCAGAATAAGGATGTCCCCAAATTGTCAAGGCTTATTAGGTTATCCTAAAATATAAAAATAATTTTAAATTCCACCAAAAGTTTGAAATGAGCAATTTCAAACACTGCGCCATCATTTGAAACTGCCTATATGTTCAGAGGAAGGACAATAGCGTGTAAGAATAGTAAGGACAGGAAAGAAGACTGACACAAGAACACTAGACAGACGTAAGTAAAAATGGTAACAGGGCTTGGGTCAGGGTGGATTTTTGGCCTCTCCATCTTTACTTTCCCATACTGAAAAGGAGGTTAATGCTCTGCTAGGAAAAGTCAGCTCTGGAAAGGAGAGCTCCACACTATCCAGTACTTGTCCAGGTGGGGAAAGTGTCATGAAATCAGATCAGTGCTGCAGCTTCCAGGGGCTAAGCTGGCCCTCCCTACCCCCACACTGCCGGAGACATCCTGTCTGCTGAATAACCAGAGAACCCGGAGTTCCCCGCGTGTGGTTATTAACATTAATAATAATTGGAACGCTACTCTCTGCCCACCGCATTCTGCTCTCCAGTTGCTTTCTGCTGCTTTTTAATGACGCGCTTTTGCTTTTTCCCATGTACTCTGCATCATACACATGCTGTACCTTCCCTCGATTTATGCATGTCTCTAGCAGATGGTTGGGCCAGTCCACCTCCGGTGCTTGTTTAGCATAACAGAGAGCTCAACCACTGGGGCCACTCGCTCGCAGGCTTCAGCTCACATTTCTGGATCCTGGTGCCTAAACACACAGGGTTAAGGCCGCCCCTTGCCATCTCTGACCTACCTTCACAGCAACCAGGGATGGCTTTTCCTCTTTGCTTTTCAAGAGCTGTTTTTCCCCTCTCTTTTTATTCCATCCCCACTCCATCCTTTTCCTTGGTCTCCCCTAGATTTTTATGAGACTTCCCATAGTGGTGATGGGACAAGGAATTTTCCAGAAAAAAAATACCATATGGAAAATCCAGGATTGGCAGTCCCTGCCTAACTTCTCTTTTTGGTGACTGAGTCTTGGTGAGGACTGGACCCTCGCCTACTTACCCATTCCTTTTCCCTCTCTAGAGAAAGGTGTCCGCGTCAAGCATCCGGTCTCCTCAGTCAGGCAGGACTTTGAGCACGTGAGGATACGAGCCATTAAAGAAATTGAGTTTGACCTCAGATAACACGCTTCCAGGCTCTTGAAGCCTGTGGAGTAGTCAAGTCACCTCCCAAGGAGCTTGGCCTTCCGGGGCCTTCAATTCAGAGACACATTTCTCCCCTTGCCCTCAGCACGCTGAGTTTAAACTCTGGTGGGTCTAAGGAGTGCTTATGGATGCTTCTTATGGCAAAACAAGCTTCATTTTTTTTCACCTGATCTGTGTCCTAAGATCTTCTAGGCTTTTATGGGTGATGGGGAAAAAAAAAACCATGGCAAAAGACATCTAAGGAGCCGAAGGATGTCATTGTTCTAGGATGTGACAAGTTTTGCCCCAACGACTTAAGTAAGATGCACACAGCTTGAGACAAGAGAGCTGTAAAGCGCCAGCCTGAAGTTTACTGAAATATGTTATTTCCACGCAGATGGAAAAAATTGATTCTAATTCCTAAAGTATGTCCCCAGATGCCTGTCATTACGCCCTTTTCCAGTGTCAGCTTAAAAGGACTCTGAGCGGTGTGTTCACAGAAGGCAGAAAAGGAGGGTGGCTTTCTGCGCACCCCAGGTGAAGGAGGGAAAAAAATGGAACTTTGTGGAGAGGAAGCCAAGAAAGCAGTTGGGGTGGTGTGATTGTTGGGGGAGGAGCCTGGATAAATGGTGGTCTCCATATATTTTCGGGACGGCTCTTTTCTCTCCAAAGCTGGAGGAAAATCAATATCTTGTTTTCAGATGGGTAAATGGAGTCGTCTCTTTAAAGTGCCCCGGTCAGTTCACCACACGTCGGGCAGCTGCTGCTTTCCAGGCTGCCCCGCGATTCCCAGGCTAGGAGGATTGACAAGGCGATGATAAACTAACGTGCCCCCTCAGCTCTGGGTGTGCGCCATTGTTCCCGCAGCTGAGACCCTCTGCTGCTATTTGCTTTCTCCCACATACATTATTCAACAGCCCAGGAAAAGGCCAAGAACCTCTTTCATTCAGGAATTCTGTATTAAAATAATCAATTTCAAACTGAAGCCGGGAAGGCCAGCTTGCTACAGGGAGAGCCTATTAATAAGCCACCAGTCTTTTCCATTTGCATTGAACTCATGCTGTATTGTGGTAATATGGGATTATTTTTTTTTTTCAGTTTCCTCCAAGAAACGAAACATCGCATTGGTTCTCCTGCTCTTTCATAAAGAGCATGTAGAAGAGCTTCTTCGTTTGATCCCGTCATTAATAGAACACTAGAGGCCATATTTGTGCCTGCTACTCTGCGCTGGCTAATTCTGATTTTGAAAGTACTTTAAAAAAGCCATTAACTCTCCATGAAATGTAGCAGGAAGAAAAGTTTTCAAGTGTTTTGTTTTCCATTCATTGGCCTTACATTTCTTGTCTTGCCTCTCCTGCCCCCTGCCTCTAACCATCCCCCCACGTCCACACACACACACACACACACACACACACACACACACGTTGTGATATTCAAGCACCAAGCCAAAAAAATTAGAAACCTTTCATATACAAGTCAGGATAAGTTTTAAGTGCCTGCCAACAGCATCATGAGGTGCTCTCCTCTCAAATGCGTGAGCTTTTCCTATTTGGTTACTAGAGGGTTAATTGGAAACTCCCTTTTTGTGGCTGCTTTATTGTCAGAATTCTTTCTAAGTTGACATCAGTCCTTTTTCACGCATTTAAATAACTCAGTGATCAAAAAGTAACTACTAATAATCACCATTATGTAATCAGTTCAACAAACATTTATTGAATGCCAACTGTGTATACAGGAAATCCTCAGGGCTTTAACTTGATCCCCCAAGTGTCGTGTGAAACACAAGTTTTTAGTAGGGTTGCCAGATTTAGCAAATAAAAATACAGGGAACCTAGTTTAATGTGAATTTTGGAGAAATTACAAATAATTGTTTAAGTATGTTTTATGCAATATTTGGGACATACTTATACTAAGAAAAAATTCGTTGTGTATCTGAACTTCACATTTAGCTAGAAGTCCCATATTTTATATGTAAGGCCTGCTTTTTAAAGAAATTCCTGACATGACCTCGAGGTTTTTTCTCTTGGTCTTTTCTGCTTTCCCCTTACCTCCAAAGCTTAGAATGGACAGGAGCTGATTGACCAAAGGCTTAGTTGTTAGGATTCAAATGAATCAAAATTTTACTTTTCCATGTAAGGTGAAACTTCTTCAAGTAATGTGTAGAGGGCTTCACTTTTTTTGTTCAACAGGTGGCACAGAATAGGTATTTTTCATATTTTTGTGATAACATAAATTATTAAAAGTACTAAACTATTTAAAAGTTATTCTAAAATAACTCACAGAAATAACACTACTAACCCAGTAATAGATTGATATAATAAAAATAAAGAAAAGCTACTCGGGATAATACATTGTGTGTCCTCTAGTGTGCCAAGGACTTCTAAGCATTAGAGAGACAAAGCAGAGATGAATGTGTCTGTGAAAGTGCCCAGTGCACAGATACTCAATGAGGCACAGCTACAGGGGACTATGAGCATGTCCTGGACAGGAGAGACACACAGGAGCAGATCTGGCAACCAGTAGGAGGGGTCCATCCCAGGGGACCACGGACTCTCTCAGCCTAGATTCTGCAAAGTAAGACAAGTTGGAACTTCCAAAACACATGAGTATTGTCTACAAGGATAAGTTCTGGTTAATCCTTTATTAAGGGCCATTTAGGTGCTAAGGGAGCTAAGGCACAGTTACTGCCTTCCAGGACCCAAAGTAGGGTCACAAAAGGCAGACATAGTGCATATACAATAGAACAGATAAATGTCAAGAGGGCAAATGTAATAGCTACCCCCTTTATTATAGGCCTACTATGTGCCAGGCACTGGGCTAAGTGCTTTGCATGCCTTGTTTCCTTTATCCTCACAATACCCATTTGAGGTTACCCAAGTTCTTTTAGGGGGGGCCCAAAGGAGAGAGAGACCTTCTTTTCTGTGTAGCCCTAAAGACAGAAATAATCATTGTTAGGTCTCTTGCTGGTGACTGCAGCTGTCAGCGTGTGGTCAAGGCAAGCCCCCTTGCTGAGGAAGAACATTGCAATTGCTGTGAAGTGGAACTTTCGCTAGAGCGCAGAGACCATGGTTTTGCCCAAGACTGCTAAAGACGCAGAGTATGCATCAAGCTTAAACAATACGTTTCAAAGCTTAAGTTCTAGTTAGTAAGACTTTCTAGCTAAAATGGGAGCTCTCCTGATGTCCCACTGGTTGTAGTATAACCCATCTCTGGGTTACCTCATGAACTCTGACATTGACTTGAGGGTTGTTCCTCTCTGCCTCTGGACCAAAATTGCTCTGATCCCCTAGCATTCTGTTTCTGACATCCCATCTCAGGGATAGGCTTCCTGAAACTGTGGGCTGTCTTTTAAATAAATCTAAGCAAGAGAATATATCCTGGAAGAGTTCTGCAGTGTTTGTGCTGCATTTCTAATAAGGGGCTTGCAGGGGTTAATGGGAAACCTCCCATTCTCCGTTCCTACCGCCAGGGAGGAGGTCCTTCCCGTCCAAAAAAATCAGTTTAATGCGAAGATGTGGGATGCAGCCTTCTTCACCTCTCCCGGAAAAAAATGACAAGAGCCTGAGCTGGGGCTTTGGCAATGGGTGTGAAAAAGGCAGTCTCCTTCTCAAAGCATTTTGAGGGGGAACTTAGGTGGTACCATTTATAGAAACAGACAAGCCCGGAAGAAGAGTAGGTTTGGGGTGAGATATTTGACTGTCCACACATGTCCAGTGCTGGGCATGGGGGTGGTAAAAGTTGAGCAGAGACTTGGCAATTTAAGCCTCAAATTTAGGGCAGAGGTAAGGTCCGAGAGAGGTGGAGGAAGGAGAGCCAGAAAAAAAGAAAAGTGTTGGGAGAGGTGGGGGCGGGAGCTGGAAGTAGAAAGGGGCAATGTCTGTCACCACAGCTATGGTTTCCTGGAAGAGAGCCTGATGGACCCTGACAAGTGCTGCCTAGCGGGTGGCGATGTTAAGGTCCGATAGGAAGCACTTGGAATGGGCAGTTAGAAGCGGTGATTTTTAGGAGCGCATGTCCGTAGAGTAATTGATTTGAAAGGTAGATGGTGAAGGTTTAAGGAGTAGTTGGTAAAGAGGCAGAGGAAGTAAATGTAGATCATACTTAAAAGCTGTTCTTAGTGGAAGGAGAGGGTGGCAAAATGAGCGAGGGGCTTTTAAGAGAGTGATTTGGAGCTAGTAGGAATGTGATCCTGTGTAAGGGTGGAGAGAAAGGAGCCCATGAGAAGGGAAAGAGACAGAGCTTTAAAAAGGAGATAATTACTGTTGACCCTTGAACAAGGCAGAGGTTCGGGACACTGACCCCTGCACAGTGGAAAATCCATATAACTTTACAGTGGACCCTCATATCCGTGGTTCCACATCTGTGGATCCAACCAGCTGTGGATCGTGTGATGCTGTAGGATACACTCATAGCAAAAAGTTCTGACCTGCATAGTTCAAACTCATGCTATTCAAGCGTCAGCTGTAATTGACCTTGGCAACAATGGAAGTAAACCTGGGACAGGAGAAGGAATACAGGTTTCTTTAAGATCTGAAGGAAAGAGAGGAAAAGGAGGATGAGTAGATGGATGGATGAATGGATGGATGGATGCAGGGAAACTCATTGAGATTATATTTCTGACTCTTTAAAATTAAAAACATAATACATGTCTGTTTTAGAGAAGTTGTAAAATGCAGAAAGTTAAAAAGAAAATGAAAGTAATCTATAGTCCTATCACCCAGGAATAACATTTGGTTATATTTCCATCATTTTTTCTATGCAAATACTCACTTTTATCTTAAAATTGGGATCATAGTGTATAAATTTGAATGCCCTCTCTCTGATTTTTTTTTTTTTTTTGTCTTTTCTGCTATTTCTTGGGCCGCTCCCGCGGCACATGGAGGTTCCCAGGCTAGGGGTCGAATCGGAGCTATAGCCCCTGGCCTATGCCAGAGCCACAGCAACGCGGGATCCGAGCTGCGTCTGCAACCTACACCACAGCTCATGGCAGCACTGGATCGTTAACCCACCGAGCAAGGGCAGGGACCGAACCCGCAACCTCATGGTTCCTAGTCGGATTCGTTAACCACTGGGCCACGACGGGAACTCCCTCTCTCTGATTTTTGCTTAATGTATTTGAGCTTTTCTCCATTCCCATAGACATTCTTTGAAAATAGCAGCATTACTCTGTGCAATTGAAAGACTGTGTCACATTTTAACTATGTTAGTCTTAGCTGTCCTGTTGTGAACAGTTTTGCAATATTATAAACAACACTAGTATTCTTAAAAGGGATTCCCAGAAGATAAATTAGCAAATAAAATTGTGAATTAAAGTTATTCAATAGGAGTTCCCTGGTGGCCTAGTGGTTAAAGACTCAGCAATGTCACTGCTGTGGCGTGGGTTTGATCCCTGACCAGGGAACTTTTGCATGCTGCCTGCCCGCGTCCAAAAAAAAATTTGATAGACTGTTTCCCAGGACAGATGTATCCATGTGTACTCCCAGCAGTAGGACTAAGGTTCATTGTTTCATTCCACCCTCACCAAATGTGGATGTTATAATAAAACACACACACACACACACACACACACACACACACACACACACAGTCTTTCTAATTGCTAGGTCAAAAAACGTATACTATTTTAATTTGTATTTTATTATTACAGGTAGTGTTTAACATTTTAGATATCTTGATTAGGTTTTATATTTCATTTGTATAGCATCTATTTATGGTCTTTTCCTTTTTTTTTTTCTATTGAGCTGTACATTTTCCCTACTACTTTTTACGATCTACTCACATAATCAGAATACCTATCAACACTTTGTTATGTTGTTTCAAAACAAAAATCTTAGTTTGAGGTTGGTTTTTGAATTTTGTTCATGGCACGTTTGACCTACAAAAGTTTTCAATTTGAATATGTTTGACTCTATTATGCTTTTCTCCTTTTGGTTTTTTCTATTGCTTTTATGTTAATAAAGTCCTTCTCGAGATTCAAGGCATTTGAAATATTCACTTTTATTTATGCGTTTATGCTTTCATTTTCTACATTAACTCTCTAAACCACCAAATTTTATTTGGGTGTGAAATATGAAGAAGGAATCTAACTTTCTTTTACCATAGTTAAGCAATTCACCCAATACCATTTGTACAATACATTTCATTTTCTCTCTGATTTGAGGTTCAACTTACTCTTATACTTAAAAAACATTTAAAGATACGACGCTCTTTTTCTGGGCTGCTTCCTGAATTACTTTGATCTATCTTTCCACTCTAGCTCTGGAACAGTATTGCTTTAATTACTGTAGCTTTAAATCGTGTTATAATATAAGAATCATTAGTTTCTCTAGCCCATTGCTTTACAAATAAACTTAGAATCTTTCAAGTTCTATTTGCAAAAATCCTGCCGGGATGCTTTTGCAAATAGCATTAACCTTGTAACTTATTATGAGGAAAAAAACATCTCGGCACTGTGGTGTATGAGGCAGCATACGATTTTTGTAAAGTGATCAGCCTTGGGAGTCAGACTGCTTGAGTTCACTTTCTGGCATTGGTACTTCCTAGCTATGTGACTTAGAAAGTTACTTAGGAGTTCCCGTCATGGCTCAGTGGTTAATGAATCTGACTAGCATCCATGAGGACGAAGGTTCAATCCCAGGCCTTGCTCAGTGGGTTAAGGATCCGGCATTGCCATGAGCTGTGGTGTGGGTTGCAGATGCAGCTTGGATCCCGGGTTGCTGTGGCTGTGGTATAGGCTGGCAGTTGTAGCTCTGATTCAACCCCTAGCCTGAGAACCTCCATATGCCACAGGTGCGGCCCTAAAAAGCAAAGCAAAAAAAAAGAAAGAAAGAAAGAAAGAAAGAAAGAAAGAAAGAAAGAAAGAAAGAAAGAAAGAAAGAAAGAAAGGGAGTTCCCGTCGTGGCGCAGTGGTTAATGAATCCGACTAGGAACCATGAGGTTGCGGGTTCGGTCTCTGCCCTTGCTCGGTGGGTTAAGGATCCGGCGTTGCCGTGAGCTGTGGTGTAGGTTGCAGACATGGCTCGGATCCCGCGTTGCTGTGGCTCTGGCGTAGGCCAGTGGCTACAGCTCCGATTCGACCCCTAGCCTGGGAACCTCCATATGCCGCGGGAGCGGCCCAAAGAAATAGCAAAAAGACAAAAAAAAAAAAAAAGAAAGAAAGAAAGTTACTTAATCTTTCTGTGCTACAGTTTCTTTGTCTATCAAATGGGGATACTTACAGTACCTACTTCATTGGGTTTATGCATAAGGTGCATTAACACATGTAAAGAGGAACTTAGAACAGCACATGACACATAGCTTTAAGATAACATCAGCTCCAGCAACACAGCTGGAATTTCAGTCACCATGGTGTATTAGCTATGGGTAATTGCATAAAGCACAAACTTCGGTACTGTCTCTTCAGTCCACTTTCACTACGTAAATAACAGGCATGGAGTGATGAGTGAGCAACCACATCACTCCTTTCAGAGTTTCTTGGTGATTGGCCACTGCGCGCAGAACGCATAGTCCTGCTGTCTCCTTGTTTCTCGGGGATAAATTCCATAACATTTTACACAAATAGATAATAAAAGAGCAATCAGCCAACAAAGATGAAGGGGCAGCAAAGAAACAAACAGTGATATTGCTGGAAGTGAAATTAGAACTGAATAGAAATGAAGTTAAAGAAATAGCCAACTGTGGGAATTTTGTCACTGCTGCAATTCGAGAGATCCTAGAAATGCGATCCAAGGAATTCAGTGAGGGTGAAATCATGAACATAAATGTTGTTATGAAAGTTGTTGTGATGAAAGGGATGAAGATACCCCAGAGACAGGGATGCCAGCAAAAACCTTCACATTGAAGAAACTCTTGGAGATACTTCACACTGAAAACACGAAGGAAAAAATATTAAATCCAACACTTAAATAAGTGTATGATGATTCATCAAGGCATATAAATTAGGCTCGCATGTATTATATGAGAAGGCAAGTACTGTTAAAACCAACGTTGACAAGCTTTCTACGAATACAACCCTTTCATTCTCAATGTTTCTAATGTTGAAATGACAGTGTACTAAATAACTAGTGCTTTTATAATTTTTTCATTCCCTTGTATTTATAATGGAATGGACACTAAGAGCATTTTTCTTGTTTTGACAAAAATGTTTAAAGGTCACAGAACAATCGTAATTTCTGGAATTCCTGTTGTGGCTCAGCAGGTTGAGAACCCGACATGGTGTCCCCGAGGATGCAAGTTCGATCCCTGGCCTCTCTCAGTGAGTTAAGGATCCCAGATTGCCACAAGCTGCAGCATAGGTCGCAGATGCAGCTCAGATCTGGCATTGCCGTGGCTGCGGCGTTAAGCCTCACCTGCAGCTCTGATTTGACCCCTGGCCTGGGAACTTCCATGTACTGCAGGTGTGACTGTAAAAAAGAAAAAAAATCGTCATTTCCTCCATTGATTACTAAGATTGGTTCTCCGGAATTCAGCATTTCCACTCTTCTTTATGGTTGTGGACTCCTTGCTTATATTATCATTTTCTTCATAGCCCATTTCTTACACACATTTCTTAAGATTATTCTTAGTTGTTTTGAATGTATCGTTGCTTCTGGAAATGGGATTCATCCTTACTATTTTCTAACAAGATAGTCTGATAGATAAGGAAGCTCTTGATTTTTAGATATTAACTTGGTTTCTGAATTCTTGAAGTTCTTATGATTTCTAATAGGTTCTTGGTTCATTTGGTGCCTGTCCCCTGGGAATTATGGCTCTGGCTTTTACGTGGAACAAGTGTGTGGGGGAAAGAAGCCTCGGCTAATTCAGAGAGAGGGTTCTTGGCCCTCTTCTGCTTGGAGGTGGATCCTTGTTTCTGATGTCATAGCTCAGGAGGCTCATTTCCAAAGCAATCTTGGTGGCACGTGGCCCTGAGTTCAAATCTCTAGTAACCACGTACTCACTGTGTGATCTAAACCTGTGTGAACAAAACCTCACCGAGCCTGTTTTCTCCTTGGGAAGTGGACATAATAGTACCTACTACATGAGATTATTAGAAAGATTAAGTGGGATATTTCATGTAAAACACCTCCCTGGGTGTTAGCACAATGAACAAGTTCAAGGAAGTTCCTGTGTCGTGGTGGGTTAAGGATCCCGTGTTTCAGCAGTGGCTCAGGTTCGATCCCTGGCCTAGGAACTTCCACATGCTTCAGGCGTGGCCAAAACAAAACAAGCTCAATACATATTAAGTATTATTTTTTTGCATTGTCTTTACATTTGTTTTTGAAAAGGGATTCTTTTCCGTCATGCTTTATCACAGGATATTGAATATAGTTCCCTATGCTATTCCTCACCACACATAGTTACCAAATTTTTTTCTTGTGATGAGGTTTTTTTTTTTGTTTGTTTGTTTTTTTCTTTTTAGGGCCATACCTGTGACATATGGAGGTTCCCAGGCTAGGGGTCCAGTCAGAACCACAGCTGCTGGCCTACACCACAGCCACAGCAACGGTGGATCTGAGGCAGGTCTTCGACCTACACCACAGCTCACAGCGATGCTGGATCCTCAATCCACTGAGAGAGGCCAGGGATTGAGCTCGTGTCGTCCTAGATACTAGTTGGGTTCATTATTGCTGAGCCACAACTGGAACTCCAAGAATTATTATTTTTAGTCACAACTTTCTTCCTTCCTGGCCCAGCTATACTGCTCAGAAGCCACTGATGCTTTGCTTAAGGACAGTTCTGCCAGGGCTCTGGCTGATGTTTGGGTAAGTTGCTTGTTTTCAATGTTGCTGCGTCTATTTATCTCTCTGTGATTTCTTATGTATTTAAATGAGGAAGGTGGCTTCCACTGATGAAACGTTGAGCTGGAAAGAAGGGTGTGGCACGGACCTGCCTTCTCTAGTTGCTCCCGTGTTGCTCTGGCCGATGAGTCCCGTGAGCCCCGTCTCCAGCACACACACCCCCCCCTTCCCTTGCCTTCCTCGTTGTCCGACATCTGGACCTGCGCTTGCGCTTGAACCTCTACAGTAGCTTCTAGACAGAACCCTCTGCTTCTCCTCTCTCACTGCCATTAACTAGACCTCGCACCAAGAAATGCCTTCTAAACTACAGACAAAATCACGTCATTTCCTTCTTTAAAAAAGAAGAATCCCATTTGTGTCTTCACTGCTTAAAGGACCCTGACTGAACTCTGAAGACTGTCCTCTGATCACAAGCGACCCTTCCAATCACATTTCTCATCACTTTTTTTTTTTCTGTCTTTTCAGGGCCACACTTTTGGCATATGGAGGTTCCCAGGCTAGGGGTCGAATCGGAGCTATAGCTGCCGGCCTACACCACAGCCACAGCAACGCAGGATCTGAGCCGCGTCTTCGACCTACACCACGGCTCATGGCAACACCGGATCCTTAACCCACAGAGCAAGGCCAGGGATCGAACCTGCGTCCTCATGGACGCTAGTCAGATTCATTTCCACTGCGCCAGGACGAGAACTCCTCTAGTCACTACTAACGCTCACCTCTCCCCCTTTCCCAGCACTGCTAACACCACGAGCAGCTTCACCTCTAGACACACCCGGTTCCTCCCCCTTCCCCCAGTACCTCCTGTGCAGCTCTGCTGCCACGTGTCCCTCCAGCCTAAGTTCTCTCCTCATCCCACGTCCATCTTCTAAGCCCTGCTCAGCACCACACGCCTTCCTGAAACCCTTCTTGGTTTTCTTCTCCCACCCTCTCCCTCAGAATCCAGGTGGATCATTCCTTCTCCTGAGTTCCACGCCTACTTGCCTGAACTTGTTCCCTGACCTTGACTTTATCTTTCTTCCTCGCAGTAGATCCATCTCTGTAAACCGAAAGTTTCTCAAGCCTGAGAGCCAGGTCTGAAGCACCCAGGTGGGCCGTGGAGGACCGCCACCTCGCATTGCACTTGTCGGCTGGTCTTTCACCCGTCTCCCCACTAGCCCCTCATAACTGAATCAGGGTGAGAACCATGTCTTGGTCACCACTGTACCCCAAGTGCCTGACCCAGAGCCTGGCACGTAGTAGGTGCTCAATCAGAGCTTGCGGAATCAAATAATAGCGCTTCCGATTCACTGACCTCTTTGACCTCGTGATTCGGACCTTCTGTCAACTTCCTCAGCCACTGCTGTCACTCGCAGTTGCCTGCTCCACCTCGCAGCCCTTGGACTCTGAAATGCCTTCCAGTTACCAAAACTTTCTATCTTTCGCCGTGACTGATGGCCCCCTGACCTCTCCCTAATCTTACAGTCGGTTCCCCTCTGACTTCTCTCACCTCCCTTCCCGACTCGACATTCTGTTCTGTTCTTTCCAGAGCCCTGGCTAGGGTGGGGTCACTGGGGCACAGAAATTTAGAGGGCACCACATTTTTCTCCCACCACCTCTCTGGTCTCTGTTGGACGCCTCACCCTGGCCCCAGGCCAGCCCCCTTGGCAGTCGTGGAGATGGATGGAGTGAGAGGCCCGAGGTCAAGGGCTGGGAGCGCACCAGCCAGGGGACCTTTTGTGCACAGAGCTACCCTCCCCCTGCCCAGAGCAGCTTCCACTGAAGACAAGGCGAGTTTCACGCTGCTTGCCCCGGGCGCCAAAACTGCTAGTTAGGGCTCTGGTTCTGTCCTCCTTTCCCTCACCCCTTGACACCGTGCCAATTTCACGCTGCTTTCCCCGCTCCAGCAAAAAGCCCTGTCGCTGGGCTTCCAGGGACCACTTGTTCCAGCTGCCTGCCCTTGGTGGACGCTTGATGGCTGATCAGCCATCTTTTTTACTACTAGATGTTGAATCTTGGGGAGTATTTGTACTGGGGGATATTTGTGTTGCAGGATGCATCACACACACACACACACACACACACACACACACACACACACACGCTGATAGAGAGCCTGAGGCTGAGCTATACAGGACTGACAGAAGAGGCAACAAGTTCCTTCACCCTTCTGAGTCTCTGCTACCTCATCTGTAAAATGGCCGTGACAGTCGTATCTACCTTATAATGTTGTTCTTGGGAATAAAGTGCATAGCAGGGTGCCCAGTACATATGCTAAGCACTCAGGGGATGTGAGTTCCCCTCCTCGAATTTTGGATTATCGTCCTGCATTTACGCTTTCTGAGACTGTGATGAGGTGTAGATAAGAAAGCTAGCGAACACCCCTGCTAGAGTAGATTTCGTCAATGGTTGGTCCAGAGGCCAGGCAGCAGCTCTTCTCCCCTAAGTGTCCCCCACTGCACCCCCACCCCCATCCCATCAGTGACCTGAAAGGCTGAAGGGCTCCTGAGAGAATTTCTCTCTCAGGATCTAGAAACTCAAAACTTTTTGAGCCAGTGCCAAGAATGTTCGCTGCAATCAACTTTGTCCATCATAAAGAGGCCAGCCTTGAGTTTCAAATCCTGCCACTGAGTGTTGGTCCCCTCCTTGAGTGTAATGGGAGATTTGAGTGCAGTTGAAATCAAGGCCAGCTCTTTCTATCAGTGGGTTTTAAGAACCCAGGGACATTTTTATCCATGTTTTTGAAATGGCAACCAACTACAAGGTCAGAATTGCAAAAAGCGAGGCTACTATAAAATCCTTTACTTACTTTTACCCAAATGTGTTTCTTTTCCAAACCAGGCAGTCTATGTGCGTGTTCATTATATGTTGTTTCCAGCTGACTTACCCTTTAGAAAAGTCATAGCCACAGGAAACTCATGCCCTGGAAGTGACTCAGGCAATACAATAGCACGTCTCCTGCATGCTTAGCCTCCAAGGAAAGTTGGCCAGTGGACTCATCACTCCACATAAACTAAAGCAAAGTCTCTATTTGCTGCATCTGGAAACAGTTGATCACATTAGCATTTCATTTATTTTTTAATAGAAGAGTTGTGTTTTAAACTAGCGCATAGCATTTTCAGAGCAAAATATCTTAATGTATATCTGATTATCTAGTTAGGTCCAATTTTTCAGTTTTGTTCTTTTATGGTTTGTGCTTCTGGTGTCAAATATAAAAAAGCCCCTGGTCCTCCCAATAAAAGTAAGAAAAATAAATGTTTTTTCTTCCCGAAAGTCATATATTTTACATTTAAGTCTGTGACCCATTTTGAGTTAGTTTTTGTATAAGGTGTGAGACTTAGGTTGAGGTTCATTTCTTTGCCTCTGGATGTCTAATTGCTCCAGCATCGTTTGTTGAAAAGACTATAGAATGTCCATTGTATTGCTTTTGCACCTTCGTGAAACATCAGTTGGGCACATTGGTGCGAATCTATTCCTGGGTTCTCTATTCCATTCCATTGATCTATGTGTCTGTCTTTCAGTCAATACTACACTGTCTTGATTACTGTACTTATAGAGTAACCTTGAATATTAGGTGAAGTGATCTCTCTCACTTCTTTCTTCTTTTTTAGTCCATATTGTTGTAGCTACTTTAGGACCTATAACATTCCATGTAAATTTTAGAATAAGCTTGTGTACATCTGCCAAAATCCTTGCTGGCATTTTGATAAGAATTGCATTAAACCTATAGATCCGGTAGGGGGGAACTGACATCTTTGATATGGCGAGTCTTCTAATCTATGAACGCAATCGATTCCTCCATTTATTTAGGTGTTCTTTAATTTCTTTCATCAATGTTTGGTGATTATAAGCGTACAAATCCAGTACATGTTTTGTTAGGTTTGTACCTGTTTCATTTTCCTTAAAGTGATTGTAAATTACTTTGGTTTCCAGATGTTCATTGTTAGCACAAGGAATGCAATTGATATATTTTTAAAAAGTGTTATTGGAGTATAGTTGATTTACATTGTTGTGTAAAGTGATTCAGTTGTACATATACAGGCACCCATTCTTTTTCAGATTCTTTTCCATATAGATTAGTACAGCATATTGACTAGGGTTCCCAGTTCTATACAGTAGGTCCTTGTTAGTCATCTGTTTTATACATAGTATTGTGTATATGTTAATCTCAACCTCCTAAGTTATTCCCCCCCCCATGTTTCCCCTTTGGTAACCATAAATTTGTTTTCTATGTCTGTGAGTCTGTTTCTGTTTTGTAAATAAGTTCATTTGTATTATTTTTTTTAGATTCCACATATAAGTGCTATCAATGGTATTTGTCTTTCTCTGTATGACTTACTTCACTTAGTACAAGACTCTCTAGATCCATCCATACAGTTGGTATTTATATCTCTATCTTGTATCCTGTGACCTTAATGAATTCATTTATAAGTCCAGGAGTTGTTCTGTCAGTTCTTCGGGATTTTCTATTTATGCAGTCATGTCATCTGCAAATAGAGACAGTTTTATTTCTTCCTTTCCAATCTATATGCCATTTATTTCTTTTTCTTTCCTGTTTAAGGTGTAGAACTTCTAGGACTATGTTGATATTTAACTTTAAAAGTCATAATTCAGGTGATATGGATTTTCTTGGCCTCACAGTGTCAAATAATTGCTTCGACTAAAATTGCATTTCTTGACCTAAGTTTAGGGAATAATGTAAAGTTTAATGGATAAATCACTTAAGATGGGTCTACACCATTGATATATCTGTACAACAGGGATGAAAACTCCCCCAGAGCTTTGTTGTGGCACTGAGATAAGGTATCTGAAAATGTTTTCATCATCATGCACTGTCCAAATATATGGAATTATTACGATGATGAAGGAGATGATACTAGTGTTTCTCTAGGAGCCAAGGCCCCTGTCCATCATATAGAACCAACATTTTCGGCCTTGAGGCCACAGACCTCATGGGTAGGCTTCAGGGTTCTTTGAAATTGTATATAAACAATATGGGAAGGTACATTTGGGAGAGGGAGACTTATCTCTTTCCGAAAGGTATTTGAAATTGTCTAGTTGAATGGATGAATAAATGAAACGGGAATATTTGACCCCATGCTCTAGGAAATAGCACAATCCCTGACCTCTGCGTATTGAGGTGGCTTTGTTAGGTGAAGCCAACTTGAAGAGTGTTTCTTTCCTTATCCCCAGACTTGAATGCCTTAAATGCTACTTCCTACCTGTACCAAGCATAGCAAGAAGCATTTTCACGAGAGAGGGGGTATATACTTAGATAGGAAGCCTCAGGCATTTCACGATGGAACAGTCTTCTAAGTTTCAGTTTTGAGCAGGTCTGTAACACTAGCCAGTTAGGAACTAGAATAGCTAGCTTTGCAGAACTGACTATGACGATTCTAACATTCTAAGATGGAGCAACTGAGGACAAAGAGACTAGAGACTATGAAATCTCTGCAACTAGCATAAAAGACTCCAAACAATGAAGTGACCTTTATACTGTAAAATTGGTCTGGACCAAGCAACCCATCGTAAGGGGTACAGAAGAAGCTCAGTGAGTGACTCAGAACCGAGATGATAAAAGAAGATTTAGGCAGAACTGGGAGAGATGCAATTTCTTTTGCCACATTTGGCTAAGGAATTGCATAGCTCCAAAGACAGGCGCTGTTAGAGATAACCTTAGGGCTGATTGATTAGCGTTTGTGAGACTTTAGTGAGCCTAGCATGACTGTTGGACCTTGAGGGCCTGTGTTGGGCTGCGACCCAGGACCCTGTCTGTACCAGACTAGGTGTCTCTGTGGAATGTCTTGGAGCACATGAAATGCAAGAGCAAAGAGTCATAGAGGAAACTGATATAAGTATGTTTATAGTATCAACTGTTGAGCCCAAGCAACTGTAAGTTTGCCAAATAAAACACAGGCTGCCAATACTGCATGGGAAATACATATACTGAATATTTATTATTTGTCATTTGCCTGAAATTCAAATTTAAGTGACTTTCTTGCATTTTTGTTTGCTGGATCCAACAATCCTAGATGAGTGAGAAGTTTTTTTCAGGAGTTTAAGGAATAGACTAGTGCTTCTCGGACTTTAATGTGCATACAAATCACCTGAGAAGTCAGCAAGTCTGAGATGGGCCCAAGCCCTCATCTTTCTTTTTTGTTGTTGTTATTCATTTTTATTTTATATTGGAATATAGTTGCTTCACAATGTCGATGTCAGGGGTACAGCAAAGTAAATCAGTTATACATACACATATATCTAATCTTTTTCAGATTCTTTTCCCATATAGATTGTTACAGAATATTGAGTAGAGTTCCCTGTGCTCTACAGCAGGTCCTTGTTGATTATCTATTTTATGTGTAGTAGTGTGTATATGTTAATGCCAACCTCCTAATTTATTCGTCTTCTTCCACATTTCCCCTTTGGTAACCACAAGTTTGTTTTCTATGTCTGTGAGACTATTTCTGGTTTGTAAATAAGTCCGTTTGTATCATTTTTTTTAAAGATTCCACATATAAGTGATAGCATATGGTATTTGTCTTTCTCTGTCTGACTTCACTTTGTATGATAATCTCTAGGTCCATCCATGTTGCAGCAAATGACATTATTTCATTCTTGTTTATGGCTGAATAATATTACATTGTATATATGTACCACACCTTCTCTATCCAGAGAAAAATGTAATTTGAAAACATACATGCATCCCAATGTTCATTTCAGCACTACTTACAAATAGCCAAGACATGGAAGCAACCTAAATGTCCATCGATAGAGGAATGGATAAACAAGCACTTGTGTTTCTAAAATGTTCCCAGGTGATGCTAATGCCACTGGTCACAGGGCATACATTAAATAGCAAAGGGTTACATAGGTTAATGCTTGAGGCACCTTTCTTGTTCCATAGTAAAATTTCCATCATTACCGGCTAACTCTTCCGTCATCACCCCAAGCATCAAGTAAAAGGAAGTCTTCAACTATGTTGCAAAGAGGTGTCTAGAAGTGTCTAGAGCAGGTGAAGCATTTGGGGTCCAAACTGGATGGACCAGGCAAGCACAAACTCTACCAGAAGAGAGAAATAATAGGACTTAACTGCTCTAACCCAGTAGTTCCCAAATTGTCTGCACATTATTATCACTAGGAGATCTTTTTTAAAAATTCAAGAGCCCAAGTCCTCCAGGACTAATTAAATCTTAATCTTTAAAAAAATTTTTTTAAGTTATAGTTGATTTACAGTGTTTTGCCAATTTCTGCTTTAGAGCAAAGTGACTCAGTTGTATACACACATATACATATATATACATATATACACCCACACATTCTTTTTTTATATTATCTTCCATCATAGTCTATCCCAGGAGATCGGATATAGTTCCCCATGCTATACTGTTAGATCTTGCTGTTTGTCCATTCTGCATAAAATAGTTTGCATCTCCTAACCCCAAACTCCCAGTCCTTCTCCCTCCCTCCCTCCTCCTCATAATGCTGCTTATTGATAGAACATCCTTAGTAGTAAAACAAGAAACAGAGATATATGTTCCATACTAAATGAAGTAAAATATAAAATATAGCAGACTTATAAAATGCCTTCACTGCCTTTTCACTACTATGCTTTCACTTTTGCACACACACAGAAATCCCCTGTGATGGGAGAGAGAGTAACACTGAAAGTTAGAGAGGGAAAGAAGGCATCAGAGGAGGTAGAGACCAAACAGAAAGTTTAAAGTATAAGCTCAGAGATAAATTAAAACCGGCTTGGAAGAGTAATGCTTAGTTGAAGGCGGACAGGAGGAGCTGTGAACAACCATAATATTTACATTATGTGTGTGGATTGTCACATTTGTGCCCAGGCTTGGTCAGTTTCTACAAATCAGTGAGTCTTAACCATTTCATCCATGTCACCTTTTGGGCCAGGCCTGAATGAAGTTAAGGAATCGTGGGGTCTACTTCCCCATCACCTGCTCTCCAACTCTTGGTATAACGTTCAGGCAAGTCCCTTGAGGTGCCTGCAGTTTCCCCAAATTGGAACATGTGATGGAAATGTCTTCTCTTCCCATAGACTGCCCAGGGAGGTATCTCTCCTGAGTCTTCCTGGAGCTACCCATCATCCCCAGAGCTCTGGCCACAGTGGCCACAAGAGACAGATGGCTGCATAAGATGGCAGGGCTCTTCGGCTCCAAGTGTTACTGGAGCCGGGTGGAA
Organism: Sus scrofa; assembly: GCF_054392235.1. Taxonomy (NCBI): domain Eukaryota; kingdom Metazoa; phylum Chordata; class Mammalia; order Artiodactyla; family Suidae; genus Sus; species Sus scrofa. Next base: position 125,066,576 of record NC_139401.1, read on the forward strand.
CCTGTATCCGGGAGTAGGGAATCTTAGATTCTCAGGTAGTAGGGAGAGCAGACAAGGGAAGGACAAGAGTGGAGCCATCTTTAATTTTAAGAATTGCCCTGGAGTTCCCTGGTGGCTCAGCAGATTAAGGATGCAGCATTGTCACTTCTGTGGCTCTGCTTACAGCTGTGACACAGGTTTGATCCCTAGCCCAGGAACTTCTGCATGCTGCAGGCCCAGCCAAAAAAAAAAAAAAAAAAGCCCCTTTTCCCCAGCCCACTAAGCATGCATGCTTTTTGTCCTTAAAACTTTGTAACTCTGAGACTCAAACCCGTTTTCTGCCATTTACACTCTAGACCTTGATATAATTTTTATGGATCATAGACAGGGAGCAAGTTCTCTAGCTATTAAAAGTTACAACTAATCAACAGGTTGAGAGGCCTCCTCTAAGATACTTTCTACAAAGAAGATGATGTAGACAATAGAAACTTCTAGCTAGAATAAACTTTAGAGATCTTACTTCATGGACCAGAAAGTTGAGACTTAAGGTCATCAGTTATTTGAAGACCACATTCTTAACCATGCCTTGTTCTTGAAGTGTCTAAGCCCTAATACTGACATTTCTCTAAAACTCGATTTTCTTTAAACTCATTCTTTAATCGTGAGCTAAGTATATGCCTTTTGTGATGCTCAAAGCAGTGACACTGGCTTTGCAAGTTACCATCAGGCTGAGGGGGCACTTGGGCTGCACGCTTTCCCTTCCTGATGATGGTGAACATGCCTATCAGCTGGTAGCAGTGATGAGCCCGGGAAGGGAATTGCTGCTGGTCCCTCTGCAATAGTGGGATGAACACGCTCTGTTAGCTGTTTGCACCAAGTGTGTCAAACTCCAAATTCTAGGATGACAACAACATACCCCACATTTGAGGGGTGATGTGGCTCTGAGTCTTGGCACACGGTCTTCAGCATTGTACTCTTGAGATTTCTTTTTTCCCATAGTAGAGGCACACTTTTTGGAACTCTTTTTTGTTTTTTTTTTTTTTATCATTGGTGGGAGGGGGTGGGTTGAAAGTCAAGTCTGTACGTGTTTTCTGTGCTAATCTGAGAGCTGGACTCAACCCCAGGACTTGGGTCACTTACACACAGAGATCTCATTGTAAGGGGGGAGCAAAATGGCAGCTCCTCAGCTGCACTTTGAAATTCTGCATTAAAAAAAACACTAAGTATTCATAAGCCTCTTATTTAATGAATGAATCCCTTTGTATTTACATCCTTCACAACTCAGGGAACAAATAGGGTTTAGTTGCTAGAAAGTGAAAACTTCAAGCTCATCAGAATGGGGGAAAGAGTAGGCAATTTAGACGAACAGTGGAAATGGCTCCGCTCCGACTTCTTGGTACCTGCTCCCAAGGACATGCCAACCAATGCTTTATTTTTTCAGTGTCTCCACCTCCAGTTTAGGACATCCAAAAAGGGTCCACAAGATGCTTATCAAGATGCTTATCAGCATAACTCAGTATTCAGCTGGTTAGACGCTCACCTAATATCAAACCAGGGAACAAACAGAACAACTAGTGAGGTGTGGTGATTGCCACTTGCCAATGAATGACTTACGTTTTGCCACATGCCTTCACCTTGCTCCCTCCTCTTTTATCTAAAATTCTCCAGACAGGGTAAACCATTGAGGAAGAGGTTAGAGGTCAATCTCTATCAGAAGCAATCCAAAAGAAAATTTTGAGTTGACATAATTTCAAAACGGAAGTGGAATAAACTCATTCGTGGGTTCTCCCACTCATTAGGCTAGTTTCAGGCTCTTCAATATTAATTAGTAGGCTGTGAATTCAGTTCTGTGCAATTATGATGAGCCAGTTTTTGGAGTATGAAAGAGCTAACTTATCATATTTTCGAACTACTCATCTAGAATATTTTTGTATTTCCATATTTCTCGAGTAGCACTTAATTTAATCTTAGCCCCATTTCTTTCAATAAACCATTGTTGCATCTCATAAGCAGCACAGCTTCTTCCTCTAACTCATCTCCCCGTGAAATTGGTTTAATGAAGCAGAAAGGTATGAAGCATTAGCAACAGTGGAATCCATGTGGTAACACTTCATTTTTCAGAGGCACTCACATTTCCACCCTAATTTATAAAATCAGCACACAAATGATTTTTATCACGGCCATTACATCAGTATAAATTACTGCCTTTTCTATAACACGGCAGTTAGTCAAACTGTTGAAATGATATCTATTAGTCAAGGCATGGGGGAGGGGGTGCAGGGAGAGGTAGGAAAGAGTTAGTGAAAGCGAAGGCTGATGGTTGTCTTACAGAAACACTAATATTAATTTACCATAATGAACACCGATGGGGTATTTTGCAAACGTACAGATGAAAATTAAATGCACAAAGTGAAGCAAATGGGTCAATTTGTTCAGGACAAAGAAAGGGACCTTCAATAAACAAAACGGTGCTATATAGAGACAGACAGCGATGCAATTAGTCAGACACTCCTCCTGTCCAGTGGGCAAGCCGCAGCCGCCCTGGGCAGGAGCCATTGTTGTTCTCTCCCGCGTGGGTGTCTTCATTTATCTCATTGTAGGAACTGTCATCCTGGTTTTGTGCCCTGTGGCCTCACCATGTCAAATCCATCCTGCCAGAGCCTCCTTGGAGAGTACTGCCTACTGGCATCTCCTCTCTTCACCACTGCCTCCTAGGTTGCTTGCTAGAACCTAGCGGGCCCCCTTCGCAGTTAGACAGTCTCAGTCATCTGACCTCACTGGTGTGAGCCTTGCGGTCAGTGGGGTGGGGCTGGGTTCACAGTTCCCTCGGCTCTCACTGTGATCAAGTTTACTGAGCAAACGATTTACGAGTTTGACAGTTCCTTTTGGAGAGACAGCATAGATGGATGGGTATAGGATGAGTTTAACCTTGAAAGAATAAACTGTTCACATACTTCAGAAGCGGCATTTAACCATAAGCAATTTGCGTATAAATTGCAAGTCATTCTTGTCCATCGAGTGGCACGCCACGCTGGGTAGACTTCCGTGCTGTGAATTCTATGTGACAGTACTGTAGCCATATTGAAAATGTACTCCCTTCTTCTACTGGCTTCAGTACCTTGTACCAGTCTATCTTAGTGAGAGTATGTAAAACCTTTATGGGCAGTTCTGGGTTCTATATTTATTCAATAATTCGTTCCACTAACAAATATTTTGGGGGCCTGTGCTATGTACCAGGGACCAGGCTACTAGATGCTTGGGAGCCAATGGCAAATGAGCCTTCTAGTGGAGAAAGCAATCATTGAACAAGTAATTGCAAGCAAGATTTATGGGGTTCCTGAGGTTGGTGGTAATTCCACAATGGTTTCTCTCAATTATCTCTCATTACCCTCAGCCAGGGTGTTCAGGGAATACCAATTTGTTGATTATAGACAGTCACCATGTCTATTTAGGTCTTGGTAGTTTCTGAAAACCAGACGCATACTGGTTTTTACCAAATTTGATATACTATTGAATGATACAAAATTACAACTTAATATTCATTTTTTGAGTCTCCACCCTGCAATCCAATAGAAGCTAGCATTTTCAAATACACAGCTCTTGCAGTTGGGAAATAGATTTCAATGAAATTTGACACCCTGATCAACATTATAAACATCTGCTTGTATTGAATGGGGGTTAGTAGTTCACAAACCTGCTAATCTTAACATTAGATAAGCTAAAATTAGTGATACCTGGTATCAAAAATCCCCAGAATAGAATCTAAAATCTTTTGCTTTGGCTTTAAGTTAATCATTGTTTGCATTTCTTCCTATCTATCTCTCTATCTATCCTCCTGTTCTTAATGCCTGTCCTCATGTAAGTAAAAGGAAAGGTCTCTTTTATAGATGATGACCTTAGAGATATAACTCTGTCCTTAATTCCTTACTTTTTTTTAGTCCCAAGCCATGGGAAGTAACACATTCTTCCAAGGGTTTTAGACCAGGGGCTGGGACATTTTTCCTGTCGAAAAAAAAAAGCCAGATAGCAAATTTTTTTTTTTTTTTACTTTGTTGGCCTTACAGTGTCTGAGTCAACTCAGTTTTTGTTACACAAAAGCAACTATAGACAATAGATAGATAAATGGGGGTGGCTGTGTTTCAAGGAGACCATATCTACAGTGATAGGAGGTGGCCCTGAATGGGCCCATAAGCCATAGTGTGCCAACCCTGGTTTTCAAGCATAAGAAACGTCTACGGTGTTAGGAAAAGAAACACGAGCAGAGGACAGGTCAGCGAAACAGGGTCATGAAGCATCATCAAAGTGTAATTATAAGGAGGTTCCCTAGGCTTAGTCACTTGCCCCTCGCCCTGCTGAGGAAGCACAGTTACTAATTCACAGCTTAACTTGAGATTATGTCAGCCGTTTGGACGTGCACTTAGTCACCTAGCTTTCTTCCTCTAGTCTTCGTATTCCCTTATGATATCATCTTTTCCTTATCTTGATTTTTACATTTTTGATTTATGGTTTGCTACTATATTATCTGTTCTTAGTCTTTACGGAGTGTGCCATTCCTCATTAGCTCTTTGGGCCTGACCCTTGAGCTCCAGTTAAGTTCATCTCCTGACAGTTCCTCTTTGCCCATAACTTAGATTTCCTAGGCCCTGTAATGGGGTATTTTTCAGCTCATTTCTTTCGTAGGATTCAACCCAGTTTACCCCCTAAGATGTTCTTTCTTCCGATTCCTGCTTTGATTGACATAACATCCTCCTCAACCCTGAAGAGTTATACAAAGGTGAGTCTGCTATGGCAACATATTCTATACATGAATCCATGCTCCTGGAGAGCCCTGGACTGCAGGAAAGAGACACAAGTGGCACACACACGTGTGTTCTCTCTGTTTGTCTCTCCACATGTGCATATGCGTGTGAACACACACAAACACATACATACATTTATTGAACGCTTACTATCTGCCATGCACTATGGTTTTTTACGTACATTAGCTCATTTAGCTCTGTTAACAGGTACTCTGTTAAGGCATGCATTATATTATCATTGTTATTATTATTAATATTATTATTGTTGTTATTTTGTCATCGTCATCTCCATCACCTCCATTTTATGGATGAGAAACCTGAGGCCCAGCACAGTTTAATTTACCTTCCCGAGATCACATAGTGAGAAAGTGGCAGAGTGCAGATTTGTACACAGTTTGATCTGAACCAGAACTTGTGGTCTCATCATCTGAACAGCATAGTGGTTGGTTGCTCTGCTGCCCCAGTGATCCTAAGTAATTAAGAGACTTCACTGCTAGAGGGCTGAGACTCTTTCTTGCCTTTTTTTTTTTTTTTTTTTTTTGCTACCTCTAGGTGTGTCCCTCTGGCTCCTGACACTACTTAGGTCCATAGCCCTCAGAGAAGCCCATCTGTCACTCTTGATCCAAACTTCTACAATGACAAGATAGCTTCATATAGACAGCCAGCACTGTGGTCACACAAAAATGATTTGATATCTGGCTCTGAACCATACAGACATTCTTTTTCATATTCTTTTCCATTATGGTTTATTACAGGGTATTGAATATAGTTCTCTGCACTATACAGCAGGACCTCATTGCTTATTCATTCTAAATATAATTTTATCTATTAACCCCCAATTCCCCATCCATCCCACTCTCTCCCGTTTCCCCCTTGGCAACCACAAGTCTGCTCTCTGTGTCTGTGAGTCTGTTTCTGTTTTGTAGGTGGGTTCATTTGTGCCATATTTTAGATTCCACAAATAAGTGATATAATATGATATTTGTTGTTCTCTTTCTGACTTACCTCACTTAGTATGATAATCTCTAGGTCCATCCATGCTGCTGCAAATGGCATTATTTCATTCTTTTTTTATGGCTGAAAAAGACAAATGGTCTCCACATTTGAAAGGAAGAGGTGAAACTCAATTTTCAGATGATATAATGTTACATATAAAAAAAGAATCCACAAAAATAAAATTAAAGCTAATGAATGAATTCAACAAAGTTATAGAATCTAAAATCAGCACCCCCAAGTATGTTGAATTAGTAATCTTAAAATTATAAAGACAGTTCTGTGTACAATAGCATCAAAAAATAATTTGGAAAAAAAATTTAAGAAAAGAAATGTAAAGCTTATACTCTGGAAACCACACAAAAAAAAATCAAAATAAGTATGAAGACCTAAATAAATGGAAAGCTGCCCCATGTTCGTGGATAGACTTATTGTTTAAATGGCAACATTATTCGAGGTGATCTGCAGATTCAAGAGATCCCTGTCAAAATCTCGATGACTTTTTTTTTTTTTTACAGAACTAGAAAAGTAGATTCTGAAAGTCATGTGAAATTGCAAGGGACCTCAAATATTCAAAACGATCCTGAAAATCAAAGGTATCATTGGATGACTCAAACTTTTCCATTCGAAAGCTTAAAACAAAACCACAGTAATCAAATCAATGTGCTACTGGCAAAGGGATAGACGATCAGTGGAATAGAATTGAGTCCAGAAATAAATTCATACATGTATTTTTAATTGATTTTCAACAAAGGTGCTAAGACTATTCAATTAGGAAAGAATAGTCTTTTCAACAAATAGTCTTTTGAGCAACTGAATAGCCACATGCAAAAGATTGAAGTTGGACCTCTAGCTCACAGTATATATAAAAATTAACTCAAAATTGGTCAAAGACCCAAATGAAAGAACTAATGGATAATACTCTTAAAAGAAAACATAGGGGTAAATCTTCATGACATTGGATTTGGATTCTTAGATATGATGTCAAAGTACAAACAACAAAGGAAAAATAGATAAAATGGAATTCATCAAAATTAAAAATATTTTGTTTTTCAGAGGACACTATCAAAATAATAAAAAAAACCTATAGAAAGGGAGAAAATATTTGCAAATCATATATGGGTATCTATCATATCCATAATGTATAAAAGACTCCGACAACTCAACAACAAAAAAACAAGCTACCTGACTAAAGAGTAGTCAAGGACTTAAATAGGCATTTATCCAAGGAATATAAATAAATGGCCAACGAGCTGGTGGTAGGAATGTAAAATGTTGTGGTTGCCTTGGAAAACATCTTGGTCAATTCTCCAAAATGTTAAAAATAGAATTACCATGTGAACTAGTAATTCTACTCCTCGCTATATACCCCAAAGAATTGAAAACAGGTATTTAGATAAATACATGCATATGAATGTTCATATTAGCACTATTCGCATTAGCCTCAAGGTGGATAAAAAGTCAGTAAATATCTATCAGTTGATGAATGGATAGACAAATGTGGTATTCCCATACAATGGATTATTATTCTTCCATAAAAAGCAGTGATATACTGATACATGTTACAACACTGATGATGAACCTCAAAGATATTATGCTAAGCAAAAGAAAACAAACAGGAGTTCCCATCGTGGTGCAGTGGTTAACAAATCCGACTAGGAACCATGAGGTTGCGGGTTCGGTCCCTGCCCTTGCTCAGTGGGTTAACGATCCGGTGTTGCCGTGAGCTGTGGTGTAGGTTGCAGACGTGGCTCGGATCCTGCGTTGCTGTGGCTGTGGCTGTGGTGTAGGCTGGTGGCTACGGCTCCGATTCAACCCCTAGCGTGGGAACCTCCATATGCCGCGGGAGCAGCCCAAGAAATAGCTAAAAAGACAAAAAGAAAAAAAGAAAACAAACAGAAAAGGTCATATATGATTCAATTTATATGAAATATCTAGAATTAGGAGTTCCCGTTGTGACTCAGTGTGTTGGGAACCCAGTGCTGTCTCTGTAAGCATGTGGATTTCATCCCTGGCCTCACTCAGTGGGTTAAGAATCCGGCGTTGCACAACCTGCAGTGTAGGTCACACAAGTGCCTCGGATCCAGTGTTGCTAAGGCTGTGGTGTAGGCCTCAGCTGCAGCTGTGATTCGACCCCTGGGCAAGAAACTTCCCTATGCCACAGGTATGGCTGTAAAAATAAAAAAGCAAAAGAAAAAGGGAAGAAGATAGCTAGAATCAGCAAATCTATAGAAATAAAAAGCAAATTAGTGGTTTCTAGGGCGTGTGAGGGGAGAATGGGAAATGACTACTTAATGAGTACAGAGTTTTCTTTTGGAGAGATAAAAACAGTTTGGAATTTGAGAAAGGTGATGGTTGCACATTAGGAATATACTAAACACCTTTGAATTGCACACTTAATTAATTTTATGTTACGCAATGTTTACATAAATTTCAAAAGTAATCGCTCTAGGTGCTATGAGGAGAACAGATTTGAAGATAGCACACATGGAAATGAGGTCAGTTAGAGGGCTGTCACAGTGGTCCAGATGAGGTGATGGTGACCTGAATTAACGTTGCCAGCAGCAAGGACGGAGAGAGGCAAATTAATTCAAGTTATTTAGGAACCAGCGTGTACAGGACTTGGTGGCCAACGAGATGAGGAAAGAGTGTGTGACAGGCGTTGAGGATGTCTCAAAGCTTTTGAAGCTGGGTGCCTAGGCAAACTGCAACACCACTGGAATTAAAACCCATTTTACAGATGCAAAACTGGAGAGGCTATTGGCTTGCCTGCTGTCACACAGTGAACCAGTGGGGGAAATACGCCCATGCTGCTCTCCTGATCTGTGGCTCAGGCAACTTTGCATATGATATAGCAAATATGAATAGTGACTTAAAAATCACCTGAATATTTTCGAACAACTGCATAATTGGTTTCTTGTGTGCCTTCATTTTAATACCCATGTTTGGAACTATAAAGTTATAGCTATGACAATATTCTGATGCAACTACATCTCTGAGCCCCCTGTGTCTGCCACCTCCCTTTACAATGCTTTCTATCCAGTACTGACAACCCTGAAAGGCCTTTCTCTTATAAGCCTTCCTCCCTCCACGAACACAACCCAGGGAACATGCTGTAGCCCCTCCTTGTCTCTCTGAAACAGCATAGTTGTAAGGGACCATATGTCTGCAGCCCGAAGCCTTCTGGTGCTGAAATGGAAACAAGCTACCCAGAGCACCCCAAATATAGGGATGAGTAGAAGAGGCCTTGGGCTTGGGCTTGGGGGCTGGGCAGGAGGAAGGAGACAAAGCACATGACCCTGTCATGGGAGGACCTCAGTCCCAGGTGGCAGGAGGCAGTGGGGGTGGAGGCACAGCAAAACCTCAGCTGCTGGAGAGGAAGAGCCAGGACCTTTTGTCCCATAATGTATGGAAGAGTGTGTGCGTGTATGTGATGATGATGATTAAATGGTACATGGTATCAGCGAAAATTGTCAGCACGGATGCTGATTAGGGATGCTGAAGAACTAATAGTATGGAAGGAAACTGGAAAAATTGGTCTGAGTGTGGAAAAGTAATACTAATTACAATCATTTATGCGAACCGCTTACCATTTATGACTAATTACCACCCAACACAATAACCATTAGGTATATCATTAAATATGTGTCAGATTAACTTTGTTGTCAGTTTTATTTGTGATTACAACAGTAAACTCTGCGTGTATGCTTGTGCTTAATAGTTTGTTGCTCATGCAAGCACGGCTGTCAGCTCACAATTTGAAAAAACATTATGTTAAGGGCTGGAGCGTGGCAGGCTTTGAATTCCAGGCTAAGTAGTTTGTAGTTAATTTAGGAGGCAATGGGGAGCCCTTACAGAATAATCAATAGAGAAGACACATGATCAGTGCTGTACTTTAGGAACCACAGACTGGCAAGCCTGGAAGATTCCTTAGAGGTTACTCACCCAATGGTCACCAGCCAGTGGGCACTGGCAACCACACTGGAGGCTCTGGAGGGATTGTCGTGGGTATAACACCGGGAACTCTACCCAATATTCTGTGATAATCGATATGGCAAAAGAGTCTGCAAAAGAATGGACTGTGTATATGTACAACTGAATCACTTTGCTGTACAGCAGAAATTATCACAGCATTATAAATCAACTATACTTCAATAAAACTTTTTTTTAAAAAAGAGCCTTTGAAAGGGTCAACAAATAAAAATTAACTGGGAAAAAAGACTAAAGGGAGTCATGTACTTCATAATATAGCTGCTCGGATCAACTACAATGTCAATATTATTTGTTTTGGGCTGGAATCAATCAAACTGGAACACTTTATCAGAAGCACTGATTGGCAGTTATGAAAGTCTGATGCACTTTTTATAATGGGAAACAATTCTTTCTTTTTTATTTTTAAAATTTTTATTGAAATATAGTTGATTTACAATGTTGTGTTAATTTCAAGTGTACAGCACAGCGATTTGGTTATACAAATATATATGTTCTTTTAAAAATTCTCTTCCATTATAGGTTATTATAAGATATTAATTATAGGTCCCTGTGCTATATGGTAGGTCCTTGTTGGTTATGTATTTGACTTTTTTAGTTTCATTGAAGTATAGTTGATTTACAAAGTTGTGATAATTTCTGCTGAACAACAAAGTGATTCAGTTATACATGTACACACATCCATTCTCTCTGATTCTTTTCCCAGATAGATTATCAAAAAATGCTGGGTAGAGTTCTCTGTGCTATACAGCAGGTCCCCACTGGCCAATCATTCCATATACCTCAGTGTACATATGCCAATCTCAAAGCCCAGTCCATCCCTCCCATCCCCCCAACTGTCCCCTTTGATAACTGTTTTTCAAAGTCTGTGTGTCTGTTTCTGTTCTGCAGATAAGTTCACTTGTATCCCTTTTTTAGATTCCACATATAGGAAACAAATGACAATTTTAACATTAGAAAAACAATTTCCAATTATGGGCTCCACAGGTTCAAAACAAATTAAAAGGGGTCTTGAGAGGTGAAACGGTTAGGAGCCTCAACTATAATCCAACCAATCATTTCATTTGCAGATGGGGAAAGAGAGGCTAGAGAAGGATGGAACCTGCCTTAGAGGAAGATGGATATACGGATTGGACAGTACATGTGGAAGGTAGGTGAGCCTGGAGACTACAAAACCAGTTCAGTAGCAAATCAAGGTGCCTAAATTAGGGTGGTAGAAATTGATTTACAAAGGAGAATGGCAGATGGGAGAGGATGAAAAGGCAGTGTCAGACAGACTGGTTAAATGTGGGCAGAGAAGAGGAGAAAGAAGCTGAGGTTGACTCTGAAATTTCCAGTGTGGCTGAATGGGGGCAATGGTGGCATCATTAACAGAAATATAAAAATCCGGAAGAAAAATTGGTTTTGGAGTAGAAGGGAATCATATGTTTGGTATTAGATATTTTGACTGTAACTTGTAACATTGTGTATTCAAAAGGAGAATGACAATAGAAATTAGAAACACTTGGGCTTAAATCCTGACTTCTTTATGCTGTGTGGCTTTTGATAAGAAATTTTTCTTTTGACTCTCAATTTTCATATCTGTAGATCTGGAACAGTGATATCTGCCTTATAGAGTTACTGAGAAGATTAAGTAGGAGAAAGTACCTCAGATAATATCTAGCAAGTGGCAAGTACTTATTACTTTTCCCTGGAAGAAGTATGGAAGTAGAAATGTTCAAAAAGAAGCAGTTAAGAAATACGGGAGAGTTCAGGAGTGATATCAGATCCCAAGCTTTATTTTCAGGATCTAACTGCAAAACACTGATAGTACTTTTCCAACATTTCTTGGAGGTGAAGTTACTAGAAGAGAATACAGGAGAAGCCACACTTACTGAGAATTTGGGAAGGAATCTAGCAAAGGAACTTGAAGGAATGGACAGAGGAGGATAGAGAACACCTTGTCAATGAAGCCAAGGGAGGCAAAATAATTTGAAAATGGAAGTTCTGGTCCAAGGGTTCAAATGCATTAAAAGGTCTAGAAAATGAAGACAGAGTAAGGCCATTTTGGAGGTCACTTTTAGAGACAGCAGAAAATAACAGATGAAGTAAATAAGATGGCACAGCAGAGACAGTAAAGAAAAATCCACTCTTTCAACATGGGCCATAAACAAGAAGGATAGAGGTGATGGTAACTCAAATAGTAGCAGCTATAAGAAAAGTTTATTTCAGGCTACTTAAAACCTGAGCATGTTGTATATGCCAAGGGAATCCTTCCAGTGGAGAGAAACAGACTGATAAGGCAGAAGAGAGAGGTCGTATTTGTTAAGGAGGTTCTCTTAAGCTACCATAGGCAGCCCCAGGCTATGGTCACTCTAAATATGTGCTTGGGAGACTATTACATTTAGAAGGGATAGACAGTAGGTCCTACTGTACAGCACAGAGAACTATATCCAATGTCCTGGGATAGACCATGATGGAAAGTAATATTTTTAAAAAATGTATATATATATATATATATATATATATATATGTATTTGGGTCACTTTGCTGTACAGGAGAAACTGGCACAGCATTGTAAATCAACTATACTCTATACTTTAATTAAAAAATTAAAATAAATAAAAATGTCTTGGAGAGGAGCTAATGCTTGAGTCCGGAAAAGTTGCCTGATGGCACACCAGAAGGAAGCCATCCCATTAGTGCTGTTTGCCTATACTTGTGAACAAACCACCCCAAAGAAGCATCCAGTCTTCTCATGTGCATAGTTAAGTGGCATAATTTAGAGTCTAAACTCCAAGTTTGGGTCCCCAAAGCAGGGGGCTCAAAATTTTGTCACTTGGGACTTTTTGATGCAAGTAAGCATTAATGACTTACAATCATTAAAATTAAAACTTCTGTTCTCTTTGAAGTATGGAATAAGACCTGGAGGTCCACTGTTCCTACTTAACATTATTTTGGACATACTGAGTAATGTAATTAGACAAGAAAACAGATTAATGAAAGATTTTAAAAGATTGGAAGAGAGAATTCTGGAATGGCAGTGTGAAAAACATGGCAGACATTGTCCCCAGCAAAACAGTCATTGAATGGATGAAAATTGTTTTTTAAAAAACACACACAAACGTTTAAAATAACTAGAAATTGTCTCAAGACAGAAAGAACACAGATAAACATTTACTCAAGAAAACCCACTAAATCTTGGTAAGAACAATGAGAGTCTGTGGCATTTAAGCCAAATATGCTTCCATCCCTGACACTACTCCAGGTCAGTGATGGGAGATCTGTTCCAACCAGTTGTGGCTAAGGGGGTTCCCTCTGCTCCAGCTCCTGGTCTAGCGCTACTCTTTCCCAATTGGAAAGGAAGGCTGGTAGCATCCCTAATTCCTCTGATCTCATGCTGCAGAACCACTCTTCAGGAAGGTGCAGCCAAGAGGACTTGGCTCCCCAGGGTAAGGCAAGGGCTCTGTCCCAGACCTGATGGGCTGAGAATACTGACACTCCAGTCTCGCCTGTCCCAGCGCACTCAGAGGTTATAGGTTCCATGCTTGGAGGGCAAGCAAGCGAAAGAGATCAGGGGCTGTTATCTCCCCTACACTGCCTGCTTGTGGAGCACTGGTGTCACTCAGAGTGAAACAGACCTCTGACCCACCCGCCAGCTCCAGTGCAGTAGTGCGAAGGTTCTGCCCAGCGAGAGAGAGGCAGACTGTAAGGACGAAGGACTCAAACTCTGACAGAAGGTGTTGTTAAAAACGGTGGAAGTCTTGGTGGCAAGCTCTTAAGAGAGGGCTGGTAGTTCTGTGAGACTAGTGACAACAATTGAAACTATCTAGACCTTAAACTAGAATCAGAGAGAGAGAATAAGAGCCCTGCTAGGATGACGTTCATCCCTGGGGGCCAAAAGGCTGTGTGCGTGCACTAGGCTGCACAGACTCAGGGGCAACCAGAGCAGGGCATGCAGCAGACTGAAAAACATTACCTGAGTTGCACAGACCCATCAACTCAGAGTGGGAGTCTCATTGGTACTAGAGGATTAGGTACAACCTCTGCCCAAACGCTGGCTGAAAAATAAGCTACACTGGCCCAGGGGCAAATCCTAGGAAGCGTAAGGGGATTTTCTTTCAATATTCACAAGGAGAACCTGGTAGAACCCCAGGAGGTAAAACTCCTAAAAGTATGGGAATTTCCATCCCTTGCCCCCATATCTGGATTCCCTGGAGTTTTTAACCCCCAGAGTTGCCCACACTGAGCCTCCAGCAATTCATCAATTACAGTTTGGGTTTTCTTACTCCACATTGGCTCCCCTGGAGGTTTCTTCTCCAGGAGGTTGTGAATCTCTGCATTCACCTATTGGGTTCTCCAATTTGGGGGAGGGGGGCAATGGTTTGCCCTGTGACTTCACTTATAGATCTAAAAAGAGCTGTTGATTTTTCAGTTTGTTCAGGTTTTTACTTGTTAGGACAGAATGGCAAATCCCAAGCTTCTTACATGCCGGATCAGAATCCAGACCAGTCTTTGTCTTTTAATTGGTATATTTGGGCCACTTACATTTAAGGTAACTATTGATATGGTAGGATTATGTCTATCCCTTTCAGTTAGTTTCCTCTGGTTCTTGTTCCTCTTTTTTCTTAACTTCCTGTGAGATGCCTGAACACTTTTTAGGATTATTTCTCGATTTAAGTTTTTTAAAGCCTCTCTCTTTTTGTATTTTTCTTAGTGGTCACTCTGGATACTACAATATACTTTTGTGGCTTATTACAGTCTCTAGGTAGCAACATTTTACTACTTTGGGGATTTATCCAAAGGAAATGAAGTCAGGATCTTATAAAGGTATTGGCACTCCCATGTTCATTGCAGTGTTATTCATATAGCCAAGATATGGAAACATTCTAAGTGTCCCTAGACAGATGAATAGATAAAGAAAATGTAGTATATATATGACAGAATATCATTTGACCATTATAAAGAAGGAAATTCTGCTGTTTGTGACAACATGGATGGAACTTGAGGGCAGTCTTTCTTTTTTTAAAAAATTGAAGTGCAGTCGATTTATAATACTGTGTTAGTTTCAGGTGTACAGCAAAGTGATTTGGTTTTATATATATATTCTTTTTTTATTCTTTTCAATTATAGATTATTATAAGATATTGAGTATTAGTCCCTGTGCTATACAGTAAATCCTTGTTGTTTATCTATTTTCTACCTAGTAGTGTGTATATGTTAATCCCAAACTCCTAATTTATCCCTCCTGCTCTCCCATTTTGTAACGTTAAGTTTGTTTTCTGTGTCTGTGAGTTTGTTTCTATTTTGTATATAGATGTATTTGTATTATTTTTAGATTCCACATATAAGAAATATTGTATGATATTTGTCTTTCTCTATCTGACTTATTTCACTTAGTATGAGAATCTCTAGGTCCACCCATGTTGCTGCAAATGGTGTTATTTCATTCTTTTTTACGGCTGAGTAATATTCCATTGTGTACATATGCCACATTAATCCGTTCATCTGTCGACAGACATTTAGGTTTTTTCCATGTCTTGGCTATTGTAAATACGCTGCTGTGAACATTAGAGAGCATGTATCTTTTTGAATTAGTTTTCTCTGGATATATGCCCAGGAGTGGGATTACAGGATCATATAGTAACTTTTTTTTTTTAGTTTTTTAAAGAGCCTCCATACTGTTCTCCATAGTGGCTGCACCAATTTATATTGCCCCCATTAGTGTAGGAGGGTTCCTTTTTCTCCACACCTTCTCCAGCATTTATTACCTGTGGACTTTTTGATGATGGCCGTTCTGACTGGTATGAGGTAATACCTCACTGTAGTTTTAATTAGCATTTTGCTAATAATTAATGATGTTGAACATCTTTTCATGTGTCTGATGACCATCTGTATGTGGAAAAACATCTATTAGGTCTTTTGCCCATTTTTTAATTAGATTGTTTGGTTTTTTGATATTGAGTTGTATGAGTTGTATTTGGGAAATTAGGCCCTTATTGGTTGCATCGTTGGCAGATATTTTCTCCCAGACTGTATGTTGTTTTTTTGTTTTGTTTTGTTTTGTTTATGGTTTCCTTTGTTGTGTAAAAGCTTATAAGTTTGATTAGGTCTCATTTTAAAATTTTTGCTTTTATTTCTATTGCCTTGGGAGACTGACCTAAGAAAGCTTTTGTGCGATTTATGTCAGAGAATATTTTGCCTCTGTTCTCTTCTAGGAATTTTATGGTGTTCTGCCTTATATTTAAGTCTTTAAGCCATTTTGAGTTTAGTTTTGTGTGTGGTGTGAGGCTGTGTTCTGGCTTCATTGATTTACATGTGGCTGTCCAACTTTCCCAAAACCACTTGCTGAAGGGACTGTCTTTTTCCCGTTGTGTATTCTTGCCTCCTTTGCAGTGGTATTCACTCTTTCATTCGGTATTTATCAAGTGCCTACCAAGTGTCAAGTACTGTGTTTGGTTTTGGAGAACAGCAGTGGAAAAAAAAAAAAAAAAAAAGCCCTTGGCTTCGTGGATCTTATGTTTTAATGGAGAGACACAGGCAATAAAAATAATATGCCAGGGAGTTCCCGTCGTGGCACAGTGGTTAATGAATCCGACTAGGAACCATGAGGTTGCGGGTTCCATCCCTGCCCTTGCTCGGTGGGTTAAGGATCCGGCGTTGACGTGAGCTGTGGTGTAGTTCGCAGACGCGGCTCAGATCCCGCGTTGCTGTGGCTCTGGCGTAGGCCGGTGGCTACAGCTCCTATTGGACCCCTAGCCTGGGAACCTCCATATGCCGCGGGAGCGGCCCAAGAAATGGCAAAAAGACAAAATAATAATAATAATATGCCAGGTGATGCTAGGTCAAATAAAATAATAAAGCATTATAAAAGAAATAGGGAATGCCTGACATATACATAGTGGCCAGGGAAGGCCTTTCTAATAAGGTGACATTGGGGCAGAAACCTGAAGGAAATGAAGAGGTAAGCCATGTAGACATTCATTCATTTCAAAAATATTTATGAAGTATCTAGCCTGTGCCAGACACAATTCTAGACTCTTGGGTTACAGCAGCGAACAAGACGGACAAAAATAATCTTGCCTCCTGTGGCTCACACAGTCAAGTGGGGGAAGGCAGAAGCAAATTTTAAAATGTAATAGTAAATTCATTGTATGTTGGTAGGTGATGTATGCTATGGGTTCTTTGAAAAGATACAGTAAGCTAAGAGGGATCAGGAGTGCCAGGTCCAGGAGTTCCCATCATGGCTCAGTGGTAACAAACCTAACTAGTATCCATGAGGACACAGGTTCGATCCCTGGCCTTGCTCAGTGGGTTAAGGATCCAGTGTTGCCATGAGCTGTGGTGTAGGTCGCAGACGCAGCTCGGATCTGGCATTGCTGTGACTGTGGTGTAGGCTGGCAGCTACAGCTCTGATTAGACCCCCAGTCTGGGAACCTCCATATGCCCCAGGTGTGGCCCTAAAAAGACAAAAGACAAAAAAAAAAAAAAAGCTATTGTCATCACCAAGGTAAGAGGCAGTGGTGCCGGGCAACAGGATGTCACCAATGTTAAGGGTGAAAGGGAGACTGGATTTTGATTTTATTTTGAAGATAGAGATTAAAAACCTTCCCTGAAACATTGGTGTAGGGTATGAGAGAACATGACTCTAAGATTTTTGTCCCTAACACTGGAATGATGGAGTTGCCATCAACTAAGCCGGGAAAGTTTGTGATTAGAGAAGTTTTGGAAGGGTGAGGGAAGATTAAGGGTTCAGTTTTGCATGTAAGCTGTTTGTTAGACAACTAAGTAATGATGTCAAGTAGGAAGTTAGATGCATTCTAGACTGGTGTTCTAGAAGGAAATCTGGGATATATATGTGTATGTGCATATGTATATATACATGTGCATATTTGTTTATATTTGGGGGTTGACTACAAACAAATGCAGTTTAAAGCTATGATCAGGATGAAATCACCAAGGGAGTAGTGGAAGTAATGGATGTAGATACTGATGAGAGAGGGTCTGGAGGCTGAGCCCTAGGTTGGGAAATGAGGAGAAGGCAGCAAGGGAAACTAGGAAGGCGCCCTTGCACAGATGCCTGGATCCACCTGGGAAAAGGGTACTCCTGTGAGCGGGAACAGCAGGTGCAAAGGCGCGAAGGCAGGATTATGTGTGGCATTAGTGTGTGTCTTTTACTGTTTTTTCTCTATGCATAAATGTTTACTTTTATGTAGTCTGATTTCTCAATCTTTTCTTTGTATGGCTTCGGGGTTTATTTCAGCCTTTGAAAGGGCAGTTAAAGTCATCCCACCACCATTTAAAGTGGAGTGTTTCTTTATTCGTTTAAAATACCAAATTTATCATGTACTAAATTTCCATATATATTTGGATCTGTTTTCCGTTGATTTGGCTAATTGCGTGCCTATTCTAAACTGCTTTAATTAGTGAAGCTTTATAATATGCTTTTTACGAGGCAGGACTGTCCCTTCTCATTGCTTTTCTCCTTCAGAATTCTTCTGGCTAAATTTGTATTTTTTCCCTAAGAACCTTTGACTCTCTTTATTTGTTCTTGCCCTCCAATCCTGTTTGTATTTTTATTGGAATTATGTTAAATATAGTGATTAATTTAGGGAGAATTGACTTCCTTATAATATTGACTATTTCTAGCCAGGAGTAAAGTATGTCTTGAATACTCTTTTATGTACCTTAGTTGCATTTCCAGTTTTTCATCTACATATTGTAGTTTGCTTGATAACTTTATTCATAGGTCATATATCATTTTTCTCTTGTAAATGGGGTTTATCTTTCCTTTATGCTTTCTAAGTGGTCGTGGTTTACACATAGAAATGTTATTTATTTTTATGTATCATTTTGGTATCCATTCACTCTACTTATTGTTTGTAGTAGTTTTTCTGTTGATTTTGTTAGACTTGCCTGGTATACAATCAAAGCATCTACAAATAATGATAGTTTTGCATCTTTCTTGCCAGTTTTTTAAAACAGTTTTTTTAAGATATATTTTATGCACCATAAATGTTACCTATTTATAGTGCACAATCAGTGGCCTTTGGGATACTTATAGAGCTGTGCAAAACTCGACAATATTGAATTATAAAATATTATCATGATTCCCCAAAGGAAATTTTGTACATGTTAGCGGTAAATCTCTATCCTCCTCCCCTTCCAGCTCTGGGCAATCGCTAATCTACTTCCTCTCATTATAGATGTACCTATTCTGGATATAATGTATTGATGGCATGATATGATATGTAGCTTTTGTGTCTGGTTTCTTTCACTTAACATAATGATTTCAAGGTTCATTCATGCTGCAGTATGTATCAATATTCCATTCCTTTTTCAGTGTGGCAAAATATGTATAACTTAAAGTTGATCAGTTTAACCATTTTTAAGTAGACAGTTCAGTGGCACTAAGTACATTTACATTATTGTTCAACCGTCACCACTATCCATCTCTAGGATTTTTCATCACCTGTACCTATTAAATAATAATGCCCCATTCCTGGAGTTCCTGCTGTGGCATAGTGGATTAAGAATCCGACTATAGTGGCTCAGGTCACTGCAGAGGTGCAGGTTAGGTCGTGCTGTGGCTTGGATTCGGTCCCTTGCCTGGGAACTTTCATGTGCCATGGGTGCGACCATAAAAAAAAATTATTCCCCATTCTCCTCTGCCACCAGTCTCTGGTAACTGCTATTCTACTTTCTGTCTCTATGACAGAAGCTGTTGTAGACAGAACTGTTGTAGTTACCTCATGTAAGTGCAGCCGTACAATGTGTTTCTTTTCGTGTCTGGCTTATGTGGCTGAATCATATTCTAGTGTATAGTTTTACCATATTTTGTTTACCCGTTCACCAGTTGATGGGCATTTGGATTGTTCTCACCTTTGACTATTATGAATAATGCTACTATGAACATTGGTGTACAATGTTTTGTGTAGACATATGTTTTAATTCCTCTTGGGCATATACATAGGAGTGGAATTGCTACATCACAGAGTAACTCTCTGATTAACCTTTTGAGGAGCTGCCAAACTGTTTTCCAAAGCAGCTTCCAATTTCTGACACCCTTACCAATACTTGCCATCAATTTTTAAAAAATTATCGTCCTAGTGTGTAAAGTTTTATCTCATTGTAGTTTTTTTTGTTTGTTTGTTTGTTTTGTCTTTTGTCTTTTTTGTTGTTGTTGTTGTTGTTGTTGTTGCTATTTCTTGGGCCGCTCCCGCGGCATATGGAGGTTCCCAGGCTAGGGGTTGAATCGGAGCTGTAGCCACCGGCCTACGCCAGAGCCACAGCAACGCGGGATCTGAGCCGTGTCTGCAACCTACACCACAGCTCACGTCAACGCCGGATCGTTAACCCACTGAGCAAGGGCAGGGACCGAACCCGCAACCTCATGGTTCCTAGTCGGATTCGTTAACCACTGCGCCACGACGGGAACTCCCTATCTCATTGTAGTTTTGATTTGCATTCCTCTAGTGGCTAATGCTGTTAAATACTTTTTCATGTGCTTATTGGTCATTTGCATATCTTTGGAGAAATGAAAATTCAAAACATGGGTGTAAATCTCCAGGTTTTAATTGGATTGTTTGTCTTTTTATTATTCTTTTTAGGAGTTCTTTATATGTTATGGGTACAGGTCCCTTGTCAGATATATGATTGGCAAATAGTTTCTTTCATACTGTGGGTTATCTTTTCACTTTCTTGGTGGTTATCATGTGAATAACCAAAGTTTTAAGTTTTGATGAAGTTCAATTTATCTATTTTTTTCTATAGTTGTTGACAAGTTTGGTGCAATGTTCTAGAAACCATTACCTAATCCAATGGAGATCTTGGAGATTTACGCCCCTGTTTTTTCTTCTATGAGTCTTATAGTTTTAGCAGTTCAGAACTAAAATACATAGGATTGCCAAGGAGCCTGTCACATGGAAAAAGCTATCCAACTATTTGAAAATTTGTAATACAGTTTTACAAAGATAGATATAGATAAGGGTGTAAACTTAGTAAATAACAAGATCTAGCGGTGGGTTTAATGACTTATAGTTTTAAATAGTCCTAAGCATGGTGATACTTTGAGATCTCTACAACAATTATAATGTGATATGAGAATATCTGTGATTTATTTGGGTGACCAAGTCATAGGTGCTATTGATATTACTTTGGTCTCTTGCTTATACCGTAACAAAAGGAACTGCTTCATTTCAGTTAGAGGTTAGTAGAAATAAAGTATAGGGGTTTTTTTCCTTTTGGACTAATGGGATCCAAATATTCTATATGTATTCTGTTATTCAAATATTCTAAATACTTTAATGCCAACTGAAGTTTGAACATGTGCATAATTTTACTTTCTAGTTGGATTTATTCAAACCATTCTCAAAAGAGACAAGTTTGTTGAGGCTCCCAGCTGCTCTGGGCATTCTCAGGTGGATAGCTGTGTTCGATTGTAAAGGGAAAAATACCAAATGCTAGAAATAGATCATGGAAGAGAGGGTCTAAGGGGAAAGTTTCATAAGGGGTTATATTTCCTAGCTCATTGGAAACAGATACCTCCCTCTAATAATCTGTAGGTATATTTACTATTATTATGGTTTTGAATAGGTAGCACATTTACATGGTTAGAAAGTCAAACTGATCTAACAAGGAATCCACGGAAAAGTCTTGCTCTCACCTATAGTATCATTTGCCCTGCCCCAAATCCCCTATAGATAGTGAATCTTTATGAAAATGAAAGCAAATACCTGCATTTTTCCCTTTGCTTATATGAAGGGCAATATACCATATATACTGCTTTACACCTACTGCTTTGCACCCTGCACTTTCCACTTCGTGTCTCGTGGAGCTCTTTCTGTATCAGCGCATCAGAGGATGAGCACCCTATGGTGGGAACGTACATGTCATTATTTATTTCACACGTTCTGTTGATAGACTCTAGAATGGTTTCCAGTATTTCCTATTTGTTGGTCTGTTTTTAAACTTTTTCCCATTTAATTTGAACTTTCTGCAGACTAGACTCTTTTGCTTATAAGTGGCAGGAATTCAATTTAAATTAGTTTAAATTTAAAAATGGGATGCTTATATTACTGAGTGGCGACTCAGTCTTACCTCCTTTTTTCCCAGGGTTTTTTTAAAAAATATTTATTTATTTATATTTGCTTTTTAGGGCTGAACCCGTGTCATATGGAAGTTCCCAGGCTGGGGGTCGAATCAGAGCTTCATCTGCCAGCCTCCACCACAGCCATGGCAACGTGGGGTCCAAGCCGCATCTGCGACCTACACCACAGCTCAGGGCAATGCCAGATCCTTAACCCACTAGGCGAGGCCAGGGATCAAACCTGTGTCCTCATGGATACTAGTCAGGTTCGTTACTGCTGAGCCACAACGGGAACTCCAGTTTTTTTTTTATTTTTTAAATTAAAATTTAAGTGCAAGATGTGTTATATGTTCTTTGTAATAAATACACATGGTCAAATACTTACTCTAAGAGTAATTGTACACCAATGTTTAATTTCTCTCAGCACCATAGAATTCCTTAGACTCTTCCAAGTCAGATTTCACAGGCCAGCATTGCAAACATACATCTCTAATCACAGGCATAGCTAGCTTATTATTATTCAGCACCACCTTATTATCTGTAAAAATGCAACATATATTGAATATATATTTTCAAGACAGATGGTGAGACCTTTGCTTTTACAACACACATCTGGCCTTTGCTTCTCTTCTTTCCCCATTAGCTCAAAACAATTCAAGTATCACTGCTTGGAAACTCCTTGATTTTAAATCTAAAGCAGGATCAGGCCCGGGAACCATATATCAGCCCTCTGTTAAAGTGGCCATCCAGATGATTCCTAGCTGCCCACATAAAGATCTTTTTAAGAAAAGCATCAAAATAGGAGCACAAAATTAAAATAGTCTCATGGAGACCTCATATTCTCCCAGGATCATTTGTGGAATCACGCACAAGTGGGCCAAAGACTGGACTTCAGTGTATGTTTCCAGGAATATTTTAGGTGCAAAACTAGGGGTCTAACCCAGAGAAGGAGAGAACTTGGTCCAAGGCAAAATAGGCATTCCTGAAGAATGACCGGACTGTGTGGCCTGGGAAGTGGAGATAATCTGCAGTTTGGAACCTTAGCAAAGCTGGGAAGTACTGCTGCCCTCAGGAATCAGCTTAGTGGGTCAGAGCAGTTGGCCTGGCCGGCATCAAAAAGGTCATCCCACCCCGTGTATGGAGAGCTTTTTTAAAAAGGCATGTGAAAGGGCTGGAAAATAAGAAATGTACGATTAAAAAAAAAGTGAAGTCAATTGGGGTTGCTCAGTTGAGGATGAAAAGAATGAGTTAGAGTTGAATACACGAATCAAGATGAAGATGAGTCAGTCTGTATAGGAGGAAGAGAAAATAAGTGACCTTTGCTTGCAGGTAGACTGTGAATGAGGACATACTCTCTGACCATTAGAACATTAGGCGCTGGCAGACGATTAGGATTCCCTGTGCTTAAAGGTGAAAAAGGAACCACCTGTTTATGTCTGGAAGGAAGGTGATAATCAAATTATGCTGGAGCACTCCTTTTAAACGTAATGGTAGTGTCTATGGCCTTCACTAAGGGGTGAGGTAAACTGGAAAGGGACTGCGAATGCCTTTGGGGATTTGAATCATAGGTACAATGTAAGAAAAGATATTTCTTTCCCAATTCTGTTTCAACTGGTGGAAGACAAACTGCAGGTGTTTTCATTCAAGAAATGGTTAGGCCTCTTCCAGAAGAGAATTCTGAGCTCTGCTCTTTGGTCTACTCTCTAAAGCAACTGTGGCCAGTTTCATGTTCTCGCTTAATTGAATGAGTTCCCTGGGATTAACCTTATCTCAGGCTGTTCTACAAGACATTCAACTTGTGCGTTGGGCTGCTTTCCCCCCCCCCCGCCCCAAATCAACCCTTGTGCCACATTCCTAAGATGACCTTGTTTTCCGAGAAAGATTTGCAACACATGGTTTGAGAGGAACATGCTCAGGCATAGTATTTTGGATTATTCCATTTATTCATTCAGTAGTTACTTACTCGGCACCTACTGTGTGCCAACACTATTCGAACTAATTGGGAAACAGCAGGGAATCAAACAGAGTTCCTTGCCTTCGTGGAACTTACATGACTGTGAGAGGAGAGAGAGACAGAGAAAGAGAGAGAATATAAATAATAGCTATTTTAAAATAAGTAAATTGTGTAATATATTAGGTAGTAGTAGGTGCTATTGGAAAAAGAAAAGGAAGAGCCCTGCTCGGTGGATGAGGCATGCTGGCTTGGGAGAGGAAAACAGGTTGCAGGATTAAGTAGGGTCTCTATGCAAAAGTTAATTTTGTTCGAAGACTTAAAAGAAGTGAGGAAATTACCCACGTGGACATCTGGGAGGAGAGGGTCCTAGGCCAAGGGGACAATCAATGCAGAGGCCTTGAGACAGAAGAATGCTTTGACTGCAGAGAACAGCAAGGAGGCCAGTATAGTTAGAGAGGATGGAGTGAGCTTAAGAGTAGCAGAATAGGAGGGCCAATCATGAGGGCCTCATAGATGCCGAGGGCTTTGGCTATTACTCTGAGGAAGATGGGAGTCATTGGCATGCTTTGAGCAGAGAAGTTTCAGATCCGATTTCTGCTTTTACAGGATTGCTCTGACTGCTGTGTTTAGAATAAACCGAAGGCAACCAGGGTGCATGGTTCTGATATCCACACATTTGGTTACCCCAGTTCAGTTAAATAACAGGGTCCCTGATAACACACTTCAAATTTCTGTTATCATCATATATTAACTGAGTAATTGCATAAAGTACAGATTGTGTTGGTTGCTCTCTTCAGTCCACAGATCACTACATAAATACCAGATGTGCTTCATGATCAGTGAGCAGTTACATCAGCTCTTTTAAAGTCTGTTGGTAATTGGTATTGGTGATGCATGTTATTCAGTTTATGCATGGACAGCAAAGTGTGTACTTGTGTCACCTCTTTGATTCACCGTGATAAACCCAGGTGACATTTTACCAAAATGAATAATCAAAAAAGGAGGAATTTGCCAACAAAATGAAAGTGCTGCAAAGAAATGAAAATTATAATGCTGAAAGTGAATTTTGAATGAAGATTATATGGCCTTACAGAAGAAATAGCTGACCGTGAGACCATGGCAGTGTTGACACTGCCACCATTTGACAGACCCATGCCATGCAGCCAGAGGGACGTAGTGAAGGTGCACTTTCTAACATAAATGAGGAAAGTTGCAGCATAAAGAATAGATATCCCAGAGGAAGCAACGCCAGAAAAAAAGTTCACCCTGAAGGACCTCTTAGAGCTATTTCACGATATTGAAAGTGCAAAGGATAAAATGGTGGAAGCCGATCCAGACTTGAAATGGAGTATGGCAGTCCACCAAAGCATGAAATGCTGTCCTCAGTATTCTAAGTTATGGGAAGAAGGAGGTAAGTACTGTTCAAACTACCCTTGATAGGTTTGGTATAAAGACATAGAACCCTTACATGCTCAATGTTTCTAATGTTTTAAATTACAATGTACCAAATAAAAATTAGTTTTACAATTTTTCATTCTCCCATACGCTTATAATGAAAGAGTAAGGCAGCGCTTACCATCTTGACAAAAAATTTTAAATGTCACAGAACAATTGTGATTTTCCCCAGGGATGGCTTTGCATGCAGCTGTTTCAGCTGGCTGTCCTGTCCACCATCCCATACTGCTCTGCACGGTTAGGAGTGCCTGTATTTAGTGATAATGACTAGGTCTGGGGTTTGACCTTAGAAGTGAGTGGCTGCAGTGAACTGGAGGTGGTCTTGTAGCTGAAGGCTTTTTGGTGCTCCTTTTCAGTAGAAATTCTAGAGCGGTCAAGGGCTGTGAGAGGTTTCTATCAGTGACCTGTTACTATAACCAGCCCAACAGCCTGATGCTCAGTGGAATGAGGAAAGGTGCCAGGGAGATCCCACAGTCCCGGCCCTCATCTTTCTTGTTGCCATTAGGGATTTAGTCCTTTAGGTTAATCATTGCCTTCTTGAATCATTAAATAATATGTTCCCAGAATGGCAATTATGTGAGGCATTGGATGTGTTGACTAGCCTTATGTGGTGATCATTTTGCAATATTTATGTGCATCAAATAAGAAGAAAATATGTGCCAGGACAGACTGATACGGCAGGTAAGCACACTATGAAGCTGCAGGAAGAAAGGGGCCATTGAGGTTCCAGAAAGGGCATCTTTTTAGAAAAAGCAAAAATAAATTTGGCAATATGTAACAAAAGCCTTAAAAATGTGTGTTCCCTTTGATCCAGTAACTCCACTTCTAACTCCACTTCTGAGAGAGTCTGTCTCAGAAGGAAAGTAGACTAAAAATTAGGCACAGAATTGCTTATCATGTTACCTTCTATACAAAATGTTAGAAATAACAGTGGGGGAGTGTTTAAATAAGTGTATGATACATGCAAATGATGCAACATTATGTTTCCTTAAAATATATTTATAAAGATTGGGAAATTTCTTTGGATTATCCTGAAAATATCATGGGAAGAGTTCGTGAAATAATTAAATTGGGAAAATAAGAATACAATATTCTATATACTGTGTTATCTCATTAAAAGTGAATAGAAAGAAACTGGAAGAAAAGATGCCAAAGTGTTACTATGATTACTTCTGGGTGTATGCATTGCAGGAAATTTAAATTTACAATAGAAGTACATGTGAATTGTTAAAACATAATAATCCGCAATAATACAGGCTCTGGAGCCAGACTGCAGACAAGTCGCATGGATCCTGAGTAAATTCTCTATTCTCTCTGTGCCTCTGTTACCTCATCTATAAAATATGGATAAGAGTAGCAGTAACCTCCTAGCATTGATATGAAGATTAAATGAGTTAATATTTATCAAATATTTATAAGTACGCCCAGTAAATACTAAGTGTTTGATAAATGTTAGCTATTAATATTATTATTGACATTTATACAGTTGCAATGAAAGGTTATTTTTTAGTCTTTTTCTACATTTCCCCTCCTCAGGAAAATCACTGTTCACAGTTTGATAGGGATCCATTCAGTCCTTTTTTATGCAAACACACATACACCATATGTATGTATATACACACATACCTATAAATATGCATACATATATATACACACATTTATATATTTATGTATATATGTGTGGATTTATAAACACAAATATTTGTTTATTTGTTTATTTGTTTATTTATTTAGGGCCGCACTCAAGGCATATGGCGGTTTCCAGGCTAGGGGTCCAATCAGAGCTACAGCTTCTGGCCTACACCACAGCCACAGTAATGCCTGATCCTTAACCCAGTGAGTGAGGCCAGGGATGGAACCCACAACCTCATGGTTCCTAGTCGGATTCCTTTCCACTGCACCATGATGGGAACTCCATAAACACAAGTATTTAAAACGGAAGTGTGATTATACAATGAACACTATTCAACAACTTGCTTTATTCATTCAATGATATACCAATATATTGTGGACACTCTTATATGTCAGAAACGCAGATCTACTGATTTTTGTAATGTCAGTATTAGTGTTCTAGAGTTTGTGCCATATTTTATTTTATTAATTCCTTTCTAATGGATATTTTACATACTCTCAAATTTCTTACCCTTACAAATAACGCAGCAGCGGTTCCAACCTTACACATATATTTTTACATTTATATGAGTATTTTTGTAGGACAGATTCCTAGAAGTAAAATTGTTGAGCCAAAGGATATATGCATTGAGAATATTGATGGATATTTCTGATTTCCCCTCCAAAGAAGTTTACTAGTTTATCAACATACAAGAATGCCATTTTCCCCAGAGTTTCATCCATTCTGAATCTTATCAATCCCTTTAAAAAATTTTCTTACCTATTAGGCAATATGGTATCTCATTAGGGTTATAATTTGCATTTCTCTGATCACTATTGAGGTTGAGCACCTTTTCATATGTATATAGGTCGTTTGCATTTCCTCATCTGTGAATTGCTTGCTCAAGTTCTTTTCTGTGTTATTTCTCTTTTTAAATACTTCTGTGTATTTAAAAAGAAAGAGATAAATATTTTGTATTCTTTAAGTAGCCTGGTGATCCATTCTTTATCAACCATAGTAGCAGAGGCAAACATTTACTCAATCCAAAAGAAGGGAAAATTTAAATATATATATATATATATACACATATATATAATTTTTTTGTTATGAGATTCTTTGTTGGGGGAGGGGGTCAGGAAACAAATTTAAATTGCTTAATTATGCTTTATTTCAACTTAGTATTAAAACGATCCTCCTTTCATTCACTGGGCCTCCACAATTAAAAGATGCTCTTTGATGATTTCAGATTCACCATGCACTTCTAACACATTTGTGTAAGTCCCTCAAGTCTAAAGTTTTAAAATTTGACTCAATAGTTCTCAGTTCCATGGTTAAAAAAAAAAAAAAAAAAAAAAGCCATCTTTGAGTTTGATCCAGAAGGAAGAAGGGGGCTGCACAGCTATTTGATATATTCAAACCCATTCTAACTGTTTAGGGGGAGGCAGATGCATTTTTTTTTCTCCAAATTCTTTCAGAATGACCTCATAATTGAACTGCCCCTGTAGGTTCAGCGTTGAAGAATAATGAGTTTTTGAACGGTGAGGAGGACATGTTTTGAAACAGAGGCAAACAGTGCTGATTATTTACAATGCCGCCTTCAAGGGAATCTGAGCTAGAATGGCTAGAAATGTTCTGTGATGGAAGCTCGGATGGTCATTGCGTACCCAGGGTGGCATGGTTAGCCTTCCCTAACTGCCCTTGTTTCCATTTTTCCTTTACATAAGTAACGCTAATTGCTGGGCAGCAGAGGGGCCAGCCCAAACGGATTAAAAGTCTGGCTTAGTGAAAAATTGGTTTGGTTCCATTTCTTCTAAAGCCTACTTCAACTGGCCAAGGAAAAAAGACATGGGGTGGGGAGACTACCCTGTCCTTAGTTATCACCAGGAGCATAGGCTGAGGGACGTTTCTGTAGCCATAGTAAGTATTAACTTCAGTAAAGCTGGTACCTCCTAGACCCTTTTCACTCATATATTGCAGGAAAAGACCTGCAGATGCTTTCCAATATTTTAATTGTCTTTAACTATTAAATTTAGCTTGAGCATTGTGTGTAATCTTGGATCCACCAGGGAGTCAAGTATTTACCTTGACTGACCATAATTAATATCAAAGGAATGTTCTTTCAGGAAACAAGTTTAGACTATTAGACTCTTAGGCCTTAACAGGTCATCAAATGTAATCTGCCTGAGTCTTGAATATCCCTTCAAGATCTCCCCCTGGCCCTTAGCTGCCTCCAAGTGGGGAGGTGGCCTTAGCTCAGTTCAAATCTCAAATCTCTCCAGTGACATGGTGATCACTGTTGGATGAAGTCACCCAATGCATCTTGAAATAACTCTGACAGATAGAAAGTTCTTTTTATGGAACAGAATTTTTGCTCCCAGCAGATTCAACCCAGTGATCCAATGGAAGTCCAGTGGTGCCTTACAGAGCAAGTTTAATCTCCGTTACACACCATAGATCTGTAAATGTTTGAAGATGACTTGTTCCTCTTCATAGCTCCACCCTACTCTCCCTCCTCTACCATTCAGTCTGAATGTTCTCAGCTTTTGTGACTCTTCTCATAAGGAGCCCCCGGCCTTGTCTCTAGCCTAATCTCTTGCTCCTTCCCTGTACCACACGGCTTCCTTCTGTTCTTCAGACATGTACAGCACACTCTTGATGCAATGCCTTTACACTTTTTCTTCCTGCTGCCTGAAATGCCCTCCCCTCACATAGCAGCAAGGTTTGTTTATTGACTTCATTTTGCTTAAATATCAACTCCTTAGAGAGGCCTTCCCTGACCATCATCTTAAAAAGAACCCCTCTCCATCTCTATCACTATCTTTTTTTTTTCATTTGCTTTTCTAAAAATGTTTTATTGGCATATAGTTGACTTACAATTTGTATTAGTTTCAGGTGCACATATATATATGTCTCCATTCCTTTTCCCATATAGGTTATTCCAAACTTTTGAGTACATTTTCATGTGCTATATAGTAGGTCTCGTTAATCATCTGTTATTCCCACCCTCCCAATTCTTTCCTTCACTCAGTGGTTTCACCTATGGTAACCATAGATTGGTTTTGAAATCTGTGTTTCTTTTTTTTAAATAAGTTCTTTTGTATCATTTTTATTAGATTCCACATGTAAGTGATATCATGTGATATTTGTCTTTCTCTGTCAGACTTTCTTCACTCAGTATGATAATCTCTAGGTTCATACATGTTGCTGCATACAGCATTATTTCATTCTTTTTCATGGCTGAATAATATTTCTGTGTGTGTGTGTGTGTGTGTGTGTGTGTGTGTGTACAAGCCACATCTTCTTTATCCATTCCTCTGTCGATGGACATTTAGATTGCTTCCATGTCTTGGCTGCTATAAATAGCCATCGCTGTCTTTTTATCCTGATATATTTTTCTTCATAGCACATATCAGTCCTTGAAAGATGATTAGGAGTCTGTTTATAAGTTTGTCTGTTTCTCCAGGTAAATGTAAGCAGTATGAGGGAAGGGACTGTGCCTGTTTTGTCTAGCCTGTAGTATATATTTGTTGATTGACTCAATAGGATATGTTTTTTATTCTTTTCACCATCCCTTTCACTCTCTGCAGTTTAATATCCCCATCAAAGTGCAATAGACAGAACTGACAATAGAAATCTAGCTATGAGCTGACCAAGACAGAATAAAGCAAAACAACCATATTATTCAATCAGCGAGTATATACCATGCAGCAGACACTGTGCTAGATCATGGATATGTGACAGTGAATAAACTCAACATGGTCCCTGCCTCCAGGGAAACTCATGATCTAGTATCTTAAATATACCCTTCTAGTATAATGAAGTCTTAAGGTCACATTTGCTCTTTTGGTGGCCACATCACATATCACAATGGAGAATTTACAGTCAATTAAAACTTGAAGCTCCTTATTATGAGTGCTTTTTGTGCTAAATGCAAAGTCATGTATTTACTCTATTAATTTCATTGGTCTAAATTCTGTCCATCATTCTTCTAAGTCAAATTCTTTTGGGATCCCATTTCAATCAACTAAGATGTTTACTAGCCTTTCCAGCTTTGTGTCATATCCAAATCCATTGCTGGGGGAGGTCCTCTTCCAGGGCCTGAGAGTGGGCTTTTGTCTAACACTTGGAAATAAATTGTCTGAAGAGATACATGTACTGACAGAGCCAAAGACTTTATTGGGAAGGGGCACCCGGGCGGAGAGCAGCAGGGTAAGGAACCTGCTTACTTCACCCCCATCCTAGCAGATATGTGAGCCATGTGGCTCGCAGCTTCAGGTTTTATAGGAAGAGGATTAGCTTTCCAGGTTGTCTCTGGCTAGTCATCCTGCTCATGCTCATATTTGGTGCAACCCAGGGCCCTTCCTGGTGATACACACATCTCTCAGACAAAATGGATTCCAGCATGAGGGTTTCTGGGAGGTTGGCAGGACATGTCATGGGCTGGTCTCTCCTCCCTCTTTTGGCCCCTCCTGTATTTTTCAGCTGGCTCTGGTAGCAGCTTGTTAGTTCCATGTCACTCATTGGGACCTTCTGCTGTGAGACACCTTATGCAAGCAGTTATTTTCATGCCTGGCCAGGGCAGGTGGTTTCAGTCAATGGTTTCCTAACAAATCTAATAAGTGGCCTTCTATATAGTGCAAGTCATCAATGAAATCAGTGACCAAGACAGACTACTTCCAGCTTATTGCCCCAATGACAGTACCTGCAAATGCCTTGGTGCTGTCCAGATTTTCTGCTTACCATGTTTCCAGGTTTACCAACCTGGAAAGCCTGCCAAAAAAAGAGTTAAGGTTAGCCAGCTATGCCCTGTCCCTAGTGAACCTTTTTTGGGTCCCAGTGACCATTTATGGCCCGGGCAACCACTGCAAATTTTATTAGGTGCACCTAAACCGTCCCTTTAATGTTACATTTTGATAGCTTTATTTCCTATCAACATCAAGCTCATAAATTTGTAATGTCCAGAATCCAACCTTTCCACTTTAGAAAGTCAAAGTTATATTTCCTTGATTTCAGATCCTCTCCTGTCTTCTCTGATTCTTCAAACTCTGGCATGATAGCAAGATAGCCTTCTCTCTCTCCACCCCCCCCACCGTGTGTGTGTGTGTGTGTGTGTGTGTGTGTGTTCTTTTTCTCTAAGCTCTCTTTGGGAACATAGTCACCTGAGTAAGGAGTGTCAGACTCATTTATATAGCTCCTGTGTATTCTCTTACACACTCATCTCAATTTTGGTCCTTTGCTGCCTCTCCCTAAAGTTCTTGTATAATCTTTTCAGTCCGAAGCTCATTGTCTTTTTCAGAGAAGACAACAAATTTGGAGTTCTGCTGTTCTCCATCAAGACTGCTCCTTCAGTCTGGCCCAAGCAACATACCTCTCCCCTGTCTTTGTTCTTGCTCAGAACATGACTACTGAAGCCCCATGCTGTTCCTTAAAGATGCTAATCATACCCTCAAATCAAGGCGTTTGCATTTCCTCAGCCTTCAGCCAGGAATGCTCTTTACCCAGATATTTGCAGGACTTGTCATTTAGGTCTCTTCCCAACTGTCTCCTCTTCAGAAATATATCCCTAGTACCTTGGCTGAAACAGCACAAGCATATACCCAATATGCCCAACCCAATATGTCTGTCCCTTACCCTGCTCTATTTTTCTTCTTAGCAATTATCACCATCTGACATATTTCTTTGGTTACTGTCTGTCTGGTCCCATTAGAAAATAAGTTGCACAAAGACAAGAGTCTCTGTTTTTGTTTATTGCTACAACAATGCTTGCCACACAGTACATGCTCAATAAATATGTGTTAAAAATTAATGATGCCTAGGTACTTTTCTTAGAACACTGTCCCATGAGACCTACATAAAGTTTTTCTACCCTCAAGATGACTCTGAAGGTCCTAACAATAATGCTGCTATGAGGCTAATGATTGGAAAATAACTGGAAAACAAAACTTAGATCCTAGAATTTCTATGACTTGATCCACACGGTGTGCAAAAGCAACCCGAAGGCTTAATGCAGGACAACACATGTAGGATCACAGTAGTGAGTGGAATTTAGTGGGAACAGTCTAAAGCCTGGAGGTAAAAGGGGTTACCCTATCCAAAAGGAGCATATCTGCTAGGATGGGGGTGAAGTCATACTATATATCTGGAGAAAGTGATTGCCTCGGGAAAGGAACTGGAGAACCAGCAAAGATGGGGGGATACTCAGTTTTCACCCAATTTGTGTTTATACTAATTGATTTTATGTCATGTCCATGTATTATTTTAAAAGACTGGGCAGACTTGGAAATCCATGAATCTGATAGTAGTGCAGGGCTGTTAGAGCTCAAGTGAACAGAGAGCAGTTGGAAAGTTATTAAAATCGTGCTGACGATTTCCTAAAGGAAACAAGTAGAAGAACTGTGGCCTTGTACCTAATTCCGACCAACAGGGGGAATCATTTGGGAGGTAGAAGTGATAAAAACCTAAAAAGGGAGTGAGCAAAAAAACCCATGGTCTTTGACCACTGGAAGTCTGAGGAAAGTCTGACGTCCACGTCCAGAGCATGAGACTCCACATGCTATTCCAGAAGGTTGGGAAACTCTGAAATGCCACTCAGGTTGCAACTGCAAATGATCTGGATAGAGGAAAATGTGGGAAGGTTTTTAAGGAGGTCAGAGAATTTGTAGGAGGAAATCACAGAGGAAATCAGATTTTAAAATATGACTTTTTAGGGGAAAAGAATCTCTTTTTTTTTTCCTAGTGGGAAGGAGGAGACAATAACCAAAGGAATATGTTGGATGGTAATAATTGATTTAAAAAAAAAAAAAGAACAATGCAGGGTAAGGGGCAGATAGTAACCAAGAGGGGTGGGTATATGTGTGGGCTCTTTCTGCTATAGGGCCAAGGAGACATTGGGTAAGAGACCTGAATCAAGTGAGGGGGCAAGCTCTGCACATGCCTGGGCACTCCGGGCAGAGAGTTCTGAGCATACAAAGGCTCTGATGTGGAGATATGCTGGGCCTCTTTAGGGAATAGCAAAGAGGTGAGTGGAGCAAGTTCAGAGTGTGGGTAGAGTGGTGGCATGTGAACTCAGAAAGGTAGAGGGGAGCCAGGTCATGCAGGGCCTTGAAGGCTCTGACAAAAGCTTTGCATTTTGTTCTGAGATGGATCATTGAGAGATTTTTGAACAGGAGTGGCGTGACTCATGACTTACCAGGACCACTCTGGCTACTGTGTTGAATAGACAATATAGGGACAAGGATGTAAGCAAGGGGGACATTTTAGGAGGTTACTCCAGTAATATAGGTAAGAAATGTTGGTGGCGTGGCTTAGACTGAAGTGTCAGTGATGGAGCTGGGGAGATAGGGTTACATTTCAAATATATGTTGAAGGAAGAGTCAATAAAATTTCTGATGGGGTAGATGAGAAATGATAGGAAGAAAAAGTCATGGGTAACCTGAAGACGCTGGGTCTGAGCAAGTAGATGAATGGTGACCGCATTTATTGAGATGGGACAATTGAGGGAGGATCATGTCTTGAGGGTGGAGTTCAACATCAAGTTTTGGACATAATGAGTTTAAGATCACCACTAGATATTTGGTTGGAGATTAAGATCACTATTAGATATTCGGTTGGAGATGTTGGGTTGGAAATATATACCCGAGTGTGGAAATCAGGGAATGGTCTTTGTTGGAGATTAAATTTAGGAGTTCTCACTATATCGATGGCATTTAAATTCAAAGAAACAAGTGAACAGGGCTGTTAATTTGGGTTTGCTACCACCATCCTCCTTCCCTTTCCCCTCCTTCCCTCCCATCTGCTTCCTCTTGCACCGGGACCACAGGCATAACTCATTGCTTGGACATATCTCATGTGCCTTTCCAATATGCTCTGCTTGGAGACCTCTGGCCTAGAGAACAGAAGTATCTCTATTCCTTTGACCTGCATATGACAGAACCCAAAAGGGGTGTGGTAGGCATGGAGAGCAGATATTGAATACAGGCAAAACAAGCAGTCACTTCCAAGAGATGAATTTGGGGGTCCTGAGAAAATCTGTTACCCTCAACATATAGTAGCTCCCTTAGCCACTGGCAAAATCTCCCACCCATTCCTTTAGTTAAGCTGCAAGTGGGGAGCTCTTTTTATCATTGTTGAGAACTCATAACCTCTAGAGGGAAAACTTTGAAGGCCACCTCACAAGAAAGCACCTCAGAGAAAGTCAAATGTTCAACTCATCTTCCTTTTAAATTGAGAGAAGGTCGATGAATAACCACAGGACAAATTAAAATTATGCCTCACTGTCTTCTAACTACTAGTTTTGTACATGTATTAATTAGCTCAGTCATTAACCCTCCCAACAACTCTATGAGGCAGCAATCATGGGACCCAGCTTATGGATAAGAAATGTGAGGCTCAAAGAGTTTAACTCACTTGCCTAGATTCATATATCCAGTTAGCCAGTGGTAGTCACTCCAGCCTGGAGCCCACCTAGCCACCGAAGCCTGGGGGATTCGGCATCTGTGTGCTGCCCTAACAAGGTAGAGTGGAGAGTGTTAATCAGAGGCCACATCCTGGGGCTCTGGGATTCACAGTATTTATTACCTGTTACCCACCTCTTTGAAATGTTGATTAGCTGTTGTTCCCAGCTTGTCAAGTGCTTTCATCCTTAAACCTTGAAAGGTTTTTTTTTCCTTCTTCTTCTAAATAGGGCAACCATCGCTTCACACCAAGCTGCAAACTATTTTCTACCCTCAGGCCAAATAAGCAGCATCATCCCGGGTTTACGTAAAGCCCAGCCCTGGGTCCCATCAGGAAGGTTTGGAATCCTGTGAAAATGCAGATGCCCCTAATACCACCGACGATGACGACACTGTCAGATCTTTGCAGTCCTGGGGCATATGAGCTTCTGACCTTCTGCAAGGAAGGGTCTACAGGGGTTGAAGTCATATTTGTATCAGAGACCCCAGGAACCTTGGAAGCAGGCCGGCCCAGCCAGGAGCACGTGCTCCTTCACTTGTGCTCATCCCGCCTACCAGGTGGGGCGAAGGCCGTTCACACAGAGGAGGTGACTGCAATTGAGCAACAGGGGGCCAGGGCCACTTCTTACAGATTGCGTGCCTCTTGGGCTGCTGGTGGGGTCAGGATCTCTGTCCTGATGGGTAACGCGGAACTGTTTCTTCTGGGGTTTGTGGGGCAGGGAGTTGCTTTCTACCTTCCTCACCTGGGACAGGTGAACTGTACGCAGGGGGAACGTGGACTTCCAAGACAGTGGCATTGATGGTCGATGGCATTCTTTCCTTCTGAAGCTGCTCAAACCAAACAGTGTGTCACGTTGACCTCTTCCTCTGCCTAGAAAGCTCTCGGGATATTCTCAGCTGACATTAACTTCCCCTCCGCATACTCCCATAGCCCTTTGCTCGCACTTCCACGCCAGTGTTTCTAAGCGTCATCCTCATTAGCGTTATTTATGTGCGCGTCTGTCTCCTCTTCCAGATCACGAGCTCCTGGAGGGCAGAAACTGCAGCTTATTCATCTCTATCCCCCATGGGCTGCGTGCAGGGCCCGCTCATCGTAAGCACTCAATAACTGCTTGTTGAATTGAATTATGACTTTCTGCCGCTGTTGTTGTGATTGGCATTCATTCATTTAGTCCATTTGCTCCTTAAGAATCTCCTGCCAAGACTCAAAAGGAAAGACTCACAGTACAAAGAGACACTTTTTTAAAAACAGTTGATGGTTTGGGGTTGTTTGATTTTAAATCAGCTCAAATGAAAAGCCATGTTTTCTTGGGTCTTGCCAGCCAGACAGAAAAGGTCATCAGCAGATTAAGAGAAGTGGTCTCAAACAGCATCAAGTGTCTTTCAGTGTGCCCAGTGGCTGCAGAGCTTTGTGTGACCCTGAAAGCTGCTGGAAGGCTACTTGGATTCATTCTGACATATGTCATATTTTCGAGGGAGGTGTTGAAAGCAGAGTCAAACAAACAGCCGGTCAAAGTGCCGCTCAGTGCGCTGGAATGGGCATTACATGAAAGTGTGAGTGAGCACCTCGCTGAACAAGGCTGCCCCCAGGTCTTCCCCGGGAGCTACTTGAAAAGCTGAGAAGTGTACGGGGCTTCTCATCACTTAGGCACATTCCCTCCATTCCACGCTGAGCAGCGGGGCCTCCCGGACACTTTGTAGCCGACTGCATTCTAGCTGTCAGGTTGACTTTATCCTCGGCCCGTTGATGGTATCAGTCGAGAACAGCGCATCTTTATAGACTGACACTTTAGGAAAGTCCGTGGCCTATAAAGTACAGATTCCTCCCGCTGTGATGAGAGAATTGGCCATGAAGAGAGCTCTAGCGTCTGCAGCACCAAAGGCGAGGGCTCAGGCAGGCAGGCAGGCGAGAGCAAATATTTACAGTGCACCCCCTGTGTGCCTGGTCGTGGGCTGGTGGTAACCCAAACACATGCGGTGCCAGCCTTTGTGGAGCTCGTAGCTCTGTTGGCGGGGTGGAGAGGTGGAGGGTGTGGGGAGCAGTCAGTGGAAGTGGAGAAGGGGCGGGGGCGGGGGCGGGACAGGCATTAAAGGAGTCATTACATACGTCATGAACTAAGTACACATATAATAAGAGCTCTGATGGAGATGCTAAGAGAGCATGTAAAAGAGAAGTCAGACCCAGTCTCAAGGGTCAGGCCGGGATTTTCTGAGCGAATACCTTTTAAACAGAGATCTGAAGAATTAGTAGGAATTAACCAAGTGAAATACTTGTGTCTGTGGGGTAGGGGGTCGTGTCAAGGGAAAGGGGACAGCATTTTCAATAGCACTGCAGTTGACCTGATAGGACCCAGTGGAGGATCCAAAAGAAGGCCGATATGCTTGCAGCCTGGGAGAGGGGAAGGCATCGGGAGTGGAGTGGTAAGAGAGTTTGGCGTGGTGAGCAGCAGCTGGATTGTGCAGGGCCTCACATCTGGTCCTTTTTCATTTGGGGAAGCTGGGGGAGGAGGAACTAAGAAGTAGCTTTCAAAGACTATTCAACAAGAAAAAGAAAGGGATTACTGAGATATATATATATATATATATATATAGTGCAACCTTAAAATATTCTACTAAGGGAAGAAAGCCAGTCAGGAAAGCCCACATGTTTTATGATTTCACTTATATGAAATGTTTAGGAACAGCGAAATCCACAGAGAAGGAAAAGCAGATTAGTGGTTGCCAGGGAGTGAGGCTAGGGAATGACAGAAATTGGGCATCTAAGAACTATTTGGGGGTGATCGAAGGTTCTCAGATTGAATTGTGGCGATGATTGTACAACTCTGTCAATGTATTAAAGATCACTGAGCTATACACTGAAAAATAAATTAATCCAAAGTCAAAGTTAAAAAAGAAATGAGCCTTCTGCTCTGCCATGGAGGAATATGAGACGCGTTAGGGAGAAGACCTCTTTCCCCCCCGCCCCCATGCAGCCTAACACCCCCACCCCTGAAAGGCTATGCAGCTCTTGGACCCCACTCCTAGTCTCTATGAGCAAAAGAGGGTATCCATTTCCTTGGTGCCCTTAGCTCCTTGTGGACAGTGGGCACAAGCGGATCATTATCTGCTGAGCTATGAATCGGGCACACCGTGGGGGTGGTTAGTTATGCAAGGGATGGCTGTCATCTTTGTGGCTAGGAGAACAGAAGCGTCCATGACCAGCCATTGGAAGAGAGTTATTAGAGCCCAATGAACATCTCCGCTTTCCAGAAGTCACACTCTTGCATTGGTTCCTGGCCAGAGAGCCAAGGGAAGCTGGATGAGAATTAGGAGGTAACTGCCCATCCAGATGTTAGGGGGGCAGTGCCATCATTTATGAGCCTCCGTGGTCCCTTGGCCACTTCTGAGGACAGCCTCCATCTGTTAAGTCTCAGCAGCTTTCATGGTAATAGTCACCTAATTGAGGAATTGAGAGTGAAATCAGGGGGAAATCTGTGGCTCATTCACTAGAATAGTGACTTTGCTGTTCCTCAGATGAGAGACAAAAGATCATAACTGATTTCCTGCTCTGCCCAAGGGAACAGTTTGTAATAGTTTAAAGCAATCAAGCAACAGAATGAATTGGCTTTCCGACCCAACAGCCCTTGGGGAGAGTGCTATGAAAGGCCACTAAGTTGTTATATTCGTATAATTAAATCCAACATTTTGATCAGTTTGATGAGGACAGCATTGTCTGTTGCCTTTGACATCGGTAAAATAATTCCCTTCTCCGGCTCTGCTGACTCTCTAGTCCATGTTCATGAATAAGACCAGAGTTTGCCCACATCTTGCTTTCTCACCGACAGAATTTTCCGTGGAAATCATGGAAGGACGAGAATGGAATGGAAGGAAGCGATAAGAATGCTAAGGGGAATAACCTCAAATGACTGAATTGCAGGCATTCTCGGGAACCAGTCTGCTTCTTGGGGAGCCACTTTTGGTGAAATCCATGTTGACTCGAATTGCTCCTCTAATTTCTCCTTGCTAAAGCTAGCAATGAAGGCCACACAAAGCGTACAATTGGATAAGATCACCATCCGTTGCCAAGGGTTGTACAGAGCCTCTGTTCTGCCACTGGGGTACTCTCTGTGGACCTTTGCTGACTTGGCATATATGGTACATCACATGGGGCTTATATGAGTGTATGAAAGGCAACATGATATAGTGGAAAGTACATGAACTTGGAGTCAGAAATCTGGGTCCAAATCACCATTCAGCCTTTTACTTGCTGTGTGACCTCTGGCAGGTTACATGGCTCTCTGATCCTGCCTCTTCATCTGCAGCATGTAGATGATGGCACCATGTATGCTTCTGCTGGTAATTTAGATGATGCACAGTCGCTCTCTCGCACCTCCTGGGGGCAAGCCTGTAGCCTAGTACATAAGAGATAAATAAACGTGAGACTAATTTTTCCTTCTGTGTTAAGCCTAAGCCCCGAACCTCAACCTTCAATCTAGCTTGGTAGGTAATTCTAATATTCTAGATTCTTTGAAAATGGCTGAACTAATATTCTGTGTTAATGCATTATTATCGAAATGTCATATTTTAGGGATCTTCAAAAGTTTTACCCTGAATCTAGAACAACAAATTGCAAATTTTAGAAAAAGTTCAACCAGTTCTGTCAGTCAGATGTGGGGCCTTGGGCAAGTCATTTCAACCTCTTTTTGTACCTGTAAGATGGAAATAACTCTGGAATTTACTTCCTACGGTGGCTGGGAGGATTCCATGAAATCAAGTAGGGAATATGCTTAGTCCGTTGTCTTTACTTATAGGTGTTCGATAAATGACAACTAGTATTAATATTCAAGGAAGGAAATCAGAATAAAACATTAGGTGCTTGTCTTTTCTAGTTGTTTAGCTGTCATTAACTAATATTAGATGCCTTTATGTTAGGAAGGAAAGTTAGGCTATTTTGAAGCATATCGCTAATCTTTAGGACGTTGGAAAAAACCCAGCCACATCCTCCTATCAAATGCCCTTTCATATCCAAACCAAAGACAGATGCAAAGCTGCCTATGCCTGCAATCACAGTGTCCTTGTATCTAACTCACAAAGTTCCCTGCCCCCCAGCTTACAGCTGAAGACACGGAGGCACAAGAATGCTGCTGAGAAGACATAGCAGGCAAGGGTTTGACGCTATCAGTTCCTGTCCCCTCTAATTCTCCCTTTTTGTATTCAGTGAACCAAGGTAGTAAGTGAATTCTTATCACTTAATTTGCAAAAGTTCTGTGACAAGTATTTTCTGTCCCTGCAGAGTGTCTGAAATAGTGACTTCATTTTAACATTTGTAATTTGTGTACTTATCTTCTCTCTGCTCCTAGCTTAGTGGAGGCTTTGTGGAGCACCCTGCTTTCTTCCCTTGATGAGGGCCGTGGATAATGAGACTCTCGAAGGGTCCTTCCAGCTCTGACATGATGCATTTGTAGCGATGTCCCTGGGATTTTCAAGAATGCGTGCAATGTGGTTTCCTTAGTAAAGGTCCTCATGAAAGACGGTTATGTCCACCTTTCCTTGTATAATCTCATCAGATACTTTGGGAAATCACCAGGAATAATTAACGCATTCTGGATGACGCGTGCTTAGCTAATTGGGCTGAAACACAGGGTTGGTTAGCAAGCTGGCTGAGTGCCAGGTAGCAGGTGTCTGCATAGAGTCAGCACTGATTCTTCTTTCAAAGAAGGGAAGAAGGCCTATGCATGTGTGTGTGTGTGGTTTTTTTTTTGTTTTTGTTTTTTGTTTTTTGGTGTTTTTTTTTTTTTGAGAAAGTTTGCCTAGGTTTTGCCCTACTCCCACCCTCATTTGAAACTGGTGGAGGCAAAATAAAACCAAGTTTACTAGCACTTAAAATAAAGATGATTTCTTTTTAATGTAGTTTTCTTTTCTCCATTTTCAGTCGGTTTTTAAGAGGTCAAGTGCATATTTCTGTGTGTCTTTATGTACCTCTTATTTTGATCAGAGGCGCACAACCAGGATCATTTTATAGAGTTTTGATTTGAGGCCAGTTGAACTGGAGCTTTTTACATGGAGATTACTTTTCTCAATATATTCCCAATTGTTTCATATTTTGTGTTGCCAAGTCGGTATATCACTTTCATCTTTAGGTTAACTTGTAGTTTAGCTCTTCAAAACAACAAATTTGTATTATTTTCATTTTCCTCCATCCAAGTATTGTAACATTTCTATTCATCAGAAGCCCTCCAAGAGAAGCTTAAAGATGTTCAGTGATGGGTGCGTGGATATCTAAGCAGGATTTCTGGATCTTGTAAGTGGGGAACAACATTCTCTACATACCACTGATAAACATGCATCTCTGAATATGCATCTGAATCCCTGTCCCCGGGGGTCATTTGGATAAACACATACTTGAGTCTAAGGAGGGAGGGCTTTCCTTAGCCCGAACAATCTGGGCTAGAGAAACTTTCCCATGAGTTTCCAGCATCTTGCTGCAAATAATAGAGTCTCACAGAACAGGAGGTGGAAAGCCACCAAGAAGCGAGGCCATCCTTATTTTTCTGCGTTTCCCGGCACACCTACTTCAATCTCTATTTGCAGTAGGGCTTTTAAGGCACTCTCCAGTGGTCTATTTAAAATATCTCTCAGTGTTCAGAGGTCCCCACACTATTGTGGGAAAAGAAATGATGTAATTTTAGAAAGGCTGTTGGTGGCCTTGATTACTTTTTAAGAAAGAAAACTAAGAAGGGAGCGGAGACGATCCCCGGCCACCCTTCCATTTCTGACGTCTTAGGGTCCTGCGCATATCCGGACATCTCTTTGAAGATATTATACCTGTTAGATACCATGTTTGCTAAAGCATACGATTTTATCAGTTTGTTAGACTGCTTGAATCACACTGTGTATTGGGCAGTAGTTGCAAAGAAACCAGTCCTCTATAAACAGGATGAAAAAATTGTGGCACCTGGCAAGCATGGGAACCCTCTCTACACAGCACCTTGGCAGACATCCACAGGCGCAGCTCTCTTCCCTGCTGCTCTTGGGTTGGCCTCAAATCCTTCTCAGAATTGATAAATGAATAAACAAAATGTGGTACACCCACACAATGGAATAGCATTCAGCTGTAAAAAGGAAGGAAGTACTGATATATACTTCAACATGGATTAACCTCGAGAACATTACACTCAGTGAAAGGGGCCAGACACAGAAGATCACATATTGTATGAGTCCATCTGTGTGAAATGTCCAGAACAGGCAAATCCATAGAAACAGAAAGGACACTGGTGGTTGCCAGGGGCTGGGAGGAGAGGAGAATGCAGAGTGACTGCTAAGTGGGTAAGAGATTTTTGGGGGGGAAGGGTGGTAAAAATGTCCTAAAATTCGATTGTGGTGATAGATGCGTAACACTGCGGATATGCTAAAGCTATCCAACTACACACTTTAAAGGGGTGGATTTTATGGTGTATGAATTATACCTCAATTTAAAAAAAATCCTTCCTAGAATAGCAGTCCAAGAAGCCACCACTTGTGGAATTAGCATGTGTTAGAAAATGTGAAGTTTGGCTCTTTAGCTTTTTGATTCCGCTTGTGCTTGGGCTGAGATCGCCTCCAGCTCCACACTGTGTACACTTACAGACCTCAGGGCCTTGGCTTCTACTACGATGTCATTGCCGTTCTCCTCCCTTTGTCCAGGACAGATGCCTCTAATGCAAACGGAATATCCTCTGGGAAGCCCCCCCACCCACCCCGACTCTTTCCACCTCTATGCTCGCCCCAGAACAACTAATTCTTCCTTCTCCGTATCCAACGGCACTTGGCGCATCCCTCTGTCCAGTCCATACCTCACTGTGCTGTGATTCCCCGTTGACCGTCAGGGTTTTCCTCTTGACTGTCTTCCTCACCTTTGTACTTGTAGCCCTCCGCAGAGCCTGGTCGAGAGTAGTCTTCCTCAGGAAATGGATAAAATATGGTCTCAACCCTCAGGATTGCTACAGATTGTTAGGAGGAGACGGATGCTCTGTTAGCTACAATAGCATGTGCCCCAAACTAGACAGTTACATGTGTGGGCCTTGGAGAAGAAAATGATTGAATTTGCCTGTGGCAGTCAAGGAGGAGGTGACATTTGCCTGTGGCATTACGGAGGAGGTGACATCTGAGCCTTGCCTGACTATGTGAATAAGAATTCTCCAGGAGTTCCCTTCCTGGCTCAGTGGTAATGTACCTGACTGGTATCCATGAGGACGTGGGTTCGATCCTTTGCCTTGCTCAGTGGGTTAAGGATCCAGCATTGCCATGAGCCATGCTGTAGGTCGCAGATGCAGCTCAAATCGTGCATTGCTGTGGCTGTGGCGTGGGCCGGTGGTGACAGCTCCATTTCGATCCCTAGCCTGGGAACCTCCATAGGCCTCAGGTGCAGCCCTAAAAAGACCAAAAAAAAAAAAAAAAAAAAAAAAAGATTTCTCCAGATGGAAAAGCTATATGTGGTGACAGGAGGTAGGGAGATGACTTCTAACATTCCAGGTGGAAGAAAATCTTTTGCACAGCAAAGGAAACCAAAAAGAAAACAAAAAGACAACTTACAGAATGGGAGAAAATAGTTTCAAATGATGCAACGGACAAGGGCTTAATCTCTAGACTATATAAGCAACTTATACAACTCAACAGCAAAAAAGCCAACAACCCAATGGAAAAATGGGAAAAAAGCCCTGAATAGACTGTTCTCCAAGGAAGATATACAGATGGCCAACAAGCACATGAAACAATGCTCAACATCGCTGATTATAAGAGAAATGCAAATCAAAACTACCATGAGATACCACCTCACACCAGTCAGAATGGCCATCATTAATAAATCCACAAATAACAAGTGCTGGAGGGGTTGTGGAGAAAAGGGAACCCTCCTGCACTGCTGGTGGGAATGTAAACTGGTTCAGCCACTATGGAGAACAGTTCAAAGATACCTTAAAAATCTATACATAGAACTTCCATATGACCCCGCAATCCCACTCTTGGGCATCTATCCGGACAAAACTCTCCTTAAAAGAGACACATGCACCCGCATGTTCATTGCAGCACTATTCACAATAGCCAGGACATGGAAACAACCCAAATGTCCATCGACAGATGATTGGATTCGGAAGAGGTGGTATATATACACAATGGAATACTCGTCAGCCATAAAGAAGAATGACATAATGCCATTTGCAGCAACATGGATGGAACTAGAGAATCTCATACTGAGTGAAATGAGCCAGAAAGAGAAAGACAAATACCATAGGATATCACTTATAACTGGAATCTGATATATGGCACAAATGAACCTTTCCACAGAAAAGAAAGTCATGGACTTGGAGAGTGGACTTGTGGCTGCCTGGGGGGAGAGGGAGGAAGTGGGAGGGATCAGAAGCTTGGGGTTATTGGATACAACTTGGAATGGATTTGCAAAGAGATCCTGCTGGGTAGCATCGAGAACTATGTCTAGATACCTATATTGCAACAGAACAAAGGGTGGGGGGAAAAATGTATACATGTAAGAGTAACTTGGTCCCC
This sequence comes from Sus scrofa, assembly GCF_054392235.1. Taxonomy (NCBI): domain Eukaryota; kingdom Metazoa; phylum Chordata; class Mammalia; order Artiodactyla; family Suidae; genus Sus; species Sus scrofa. Next base: position 125,111,397 of record NC_139401.1, read on the forward strand.
ATGCTATACAGCAGAAAAAAATTAAAATAATAAAACAAGAAAAAATATATATGTTTTAGGGACTTCCTGTCATGGCTCAGAGTTCTCATCACGGCTCAGTGGTTAATGAACCCGCCTAGTATCCATGAGGTCTCGGGTTTGATCCCTGGCCTCGCTCAGTGGGCTAAGGATCCAGCGTTGCCGTGAGCTGTGGTGTGGGTCACAAATGTGGCTTGGATCCCGCGTTGCTGTGGCTGTGGCGTTGGCTGGCAGCTACAGCACCGAATCTATCCCTAGCCTGGGAACTTCCATATGACACGAGTGCAGCCCTAACAAGACAAAAGACAAAATTAATTAATTAATTTTAGCATGAATAAGAGAGGGCCTTAGAGTTGGTCATTATTTTGATAGTCCAGGCAAAAACTAATGAAAGTTAAAATTAGGGCTGGCTGCTGTGATGTAAACTGCCTGTTGTGAGTGGCTCAGCCCTACAAGCACAAGGAACTAAACTCTGCCAACATCTCTGAAGCTTCAAAGAGGACCCCAAATTCTAGATAAGAATGCAACTGCCAACACTTTGAAGCTTTGTGAGACTCTGACCAGAAAACGCAGTCACTCCACGAAAGACTTCTAACTTATAGTTCTGTAAAGCTAATAAATATTTATTGTTTTAAGCCACTAAGTTATAGTGATTTTACATAGCAGTATCAAATCTATGGCATCATTCACTATTCATGATTAAATTTACCATTTACGATAAAATATTTTGACAAATTAGGAATGGAAGAGAACTTCCTAAATTTAACAAAAGACTTCAACCCAAAAATATACATTGAATGTATCTTTTACTGGTGAAATATTGACTATAATTGCCTTTAAATGAGAAAAAAGCAAGGATATCTATTATTATCACTTGCAGCTGATATTGTACTTGAAGTTCTAACTAGTGCAATAAGGCAAGAAAAAGAAACAAAGACACACAAATAGGAAATGGACAAGTAAAACTGTCTTTATTTGAGATGGCATGATTGTGAGTATAGAAAATAGTCATACAAATGGATAAATAAATAAATTTAATAAGGTTACGGAGTGCAAGGTCAATATATAAAAATCCGCTGCTTTTCTATATACTAGCAACAAACTATTTGAAAAAAATTTAAAAACATATCATTCACAATAGCACCAAAACCATAAAATATTTAGGAATAATTTTACAAAAGATGCCCAAATTAAAACTACACTGAGGACAAAATTTTTAAATCTGAATAAAATAGAGGAGCTCCCATGGCTCAGCGGTTAACACTGGAAAAAATATTCACAGTACATATATCTGACAAAGGACTTTTATCAAGAATGTATAAAAATTTTCTACAAATTGATAATAAAGATAAAACAAACCAATTAAATTGATACAATGCTGTAAATCAATTATACTTTAATAAAAAAATAAGCACAGGTTTGAACAGTGACTCCACAAAAGTTGATATATACAAAGGGATGATAAGCACACAGAAAATTCCGCTCAGCATTATTGGTCATCAGACAACTTGATTGCCCTAAATGTCCATCTGGCCCTTTATTCCCCATGATGGTAGCATCCTCTGTCTCGTAGAAAGAACATGGCAGGCAGCCAGTGTGGGCCTGTTGCCAGCCTTAGGCCTCACAGGTGACAGAGTTCTTATAGCTTAGGGCAGCCTAGGCTTTTGCTAGTTTCTCATGAGGTTTCATCTAGAACATCACAGACAGGTTCCAAGCCCCCTCATCTCTTATCTGGATTACTACAGTGGTCTCCTAACCAATCTCCAGCTTCTACCCTTGCTCCTGTATAATCTATTGTTAACGTACTTGCCAAAAGATCTTTATAAAATCTAGGTTAGAGAATTCATCTCTCCGCTCCAACCCATGTAATCATTACTGTCCTTTAGAGCAAAAGCCAAAGTTATTTAAAAGGCCTATGAAGCACCACATGATCTGTACTCCTTCTGATCTCTGACCTCATGTCCCACTTCTCTCCCTGGCTTCCATATTGAGGAGCAGCAAGGAGACCGATGTGGCTGGAACAGAGTGAGTTCCATGGAGACTGGTATGAAAGGTCAAAGAGGTAACAAGGAGTTGAATCAGTGGGGCCCCAGAGGACTTTGGGTTTTAGTCTGTGAGATAAGAAGTCATTGTTTCCTATGTCTCTGAGTCTGTTTTCCATTTTGTAAATAAGTTCATTTGATCATTTTAAAAATTAGAGTCCACATATAAGTGATATCACATGGTATTTGTCTCTGTCTGACTTACCTCACTTGTATGATAATCTCTAGGTCCGTTCATGTTGCTGCCAATGGCATTATTTCATTCTTTTTTATGGCTGAGTAATATTCCATTGTATATATGTGTCACATCTTCTGTATCCATTCTTCTGCCAATGGACATTTAGGTTGCTTCCATTTCTTGGCTATTGTAAATAGTGCTGCTCTGGACGTTGGGGTGCATGTATCTTTTCCAATTAGAGTTTTCTTCTTTTCTGAATGTATTTGCAGGAGAGGGATTGCAGGATCACATGGTAACCTTTTTTAGACTCTAGAAAAATGACACAAATGGAGTTATTTACAAAACAGAAACAGACTCATAGACATAGAAAACAACCTATGGTTACTAAAGGGGAAAGGGGGGAGGGATGAATTAGGAGTTTGGGATGAACAGATACACATTACTCTATATAAAATAGATAAACAACAAGGACTGACTGTATAGCACAGTGAACTATAGTCAATATCTTGCAATAACCTATATGGGAAAAGAATATATATATAATCTCTGAAGCAATTTGCTGTATACCTGAAACTAACACAACATTGTAAATCAACTATACTTCGATTTAAAAATATCGGAGTTCCCGTCGTGGCGCAGTAGTTAATGAATCCGACTAGGAACCATGAGGTTGCGGGTTCGATCCCTGCCCTTGCTCAGTGGGTTAACGATCCGGCGTTGCGGTGAGCTGTGCTGTAGGTCGCAGACGTGGGTCTGTAGGTCACAGGCGTTGCCGTGAGCTGTGCTGTAGGTCGCAGACGTGGCTCGGATCCTTCGTTGCTGTGGCTCTGGCGTAGGCCGGCGGCTACAGCTCTGATTGGACTCCTAGCCTAGGAACCTCCATATGCTGCGGGAGTGGCCCAAGAAATGGCAAAAAGACAAATATATATATGTGTGTGTGTGTGTGTGTGTGTGTGTGTGTGTGTGTGTGTGTGTGTGTGTGTTTTTACTTTTTAATTTTTAAAATTTTTTGGTCTTTTTAGGGCCTTACCTGTGGCATACGGTAGTTCCCAGCCTAGGGGTTGAATCAGACCTGTAGCTGCCAGCCTACACCACAGCTACAGCAATGCCAGATCTGAGCCACATCTGTGACCTACACCACAACTCATGGCAATGCTGGATCCTTCAGCACTGATAAAGGCCAGGGATCGAATCCGCATCCTCATGGATACTAGTTGGGTTTGTAACCCACTGAGCCACAGCAGAACTCCCTAAAAAGTATTTTTGCAAGGAAATCATTGAAGGGGTTTGAGAAGCACAGTAACATAATCTGGCTTATGTTTTAGAAGGATCATTCTGGCTGTTGGGTAGAGAATAGATTGAGATGGTAGCAAGATTTGAAGGTGAGACACCAGTTAAGAAGCTATCACTACAATCTAGGTAAAAGATAATGGACACCATACATCAAATAGTTGGTAACAGCGGATGTTGAATAGGTGGGTAGCAGTGGAAGAGGTAGGAAGTAGTCATATCCTGGCTATATTTTGCAGATTTGCTGATGGAATGAAGGGGGATGTGTTAGGAAGTAAGGAATCAAGAGGGACGCCCAGAATTCATTGGCCTAAGCAACTGGAAGAATGAAGTTGTGGCTGCTTATAATGGAGGAAACCGTAGAAAATTCTATTGGGGTGGTGGTCGTGAGAGATACAGTTTTGGACCAGTTTGGTCAATCAGGTAGTTGGATATGGGAGTCTGCAGGTCAAGACCTAACTAAAAGGTGGGAGTTACGTGCTTATATTTAGTGTTTGCAGCCACGAGACTAGATGAATTCATCTGAGGAGCAAGTGGAGATGGAGAAGTAGAGAAATCCAAGGGCAGAGCCCTGGGGCTCTCAAAACACTTTGTACAGACATCCCCAAAGAGGAAAACATAAGCCTGGGAGTAAGATTTGGGATTAGGCTCTGGCTCTGCTACTCACTGATTCTACAGTTCTGGGCACATCGCTAGCTCACTCCAGGTACCAGTTTCCTTATGTGTCAACCATGCCTTAATAACGATCCTTTGCCAAGTTGAAAGAATATGATGAGACACTATATTGAGAAGTGATATGTAATTGTAAAACACTGAATATGGGTGAGTTTCCCCTCGCAGCACCCCCACCCCGAAATCTCACCTTTCAGCTGTGACTGGTGGACATGGTGGTGCTGGATAAAATGCACAAGTCACTCCTGCTGAGCGGAGGGAAAACCGGAGCTGCATAGGCTGGAGGGGTCTGTGGAAATGGGCGGAAGCCACAGCAAAAGTGGAGAGTGAGGGAGAAAACCCCAGATAGCTGAGATGAGGTCACACAGAAGAGCAGCCTACCAGCAGGAAGGCCCTCAGCCCCTCTCCAGCACCCGGTGAAAGTGCAGGTTGGAGGCCCTTCCGAAAAGCCTCAGAAAGCTACTGCCACATCGTAACATGTGGGATCCAGCCCGATGCGGGCATAGTCCTCCCTGTGAGGAGGGGCACACCTACAGGAGGCCCTGCCTATGTTCTAGATGCTGAGAGCACCCTGATTGGGTGGTATGAGCCCCTGCTGTCCCCATGTCACAGTCCCTCCCCAGTCTCTGTGATGTCAGCTGCGATTCTTGAGAGGCACCTCCTAGACCCAGGGCACTTCCAAGTTGGCAGAGCTCTCACAGATCACCCACAGGCTCTTGGTGCCTTTCGAATGCTGATCTACTGGATGTGCGTAGCACGGAAATGTGTGTTATGGGCTTATACTTAGAGGACATGTTGAGTTAAACAACATGAAAGGTTAGTTCAGAAATTCTCAGAACCTTTAATATGGCAGGTATACTGTTGACATTCTAAGAATGAAATGAATCCCAAACGTACTTTACCACATATTTTGTTGTTATTTTTTTTCCTCCAAAAGTAGCCAGACCTCTTAAAATCTACATGGAACATATGCTTCCAGTAAGAGCAGGGCCCAGAGCGGGGAAAGGACTGGCCAAGGTCATGCAGCTAGATTCTGGCAGAGGGGGCTGACACTTGGCCTCCCTGGTCCCCAGACCTTTTCCACACCACGTACACCACGCAGGCTCCCTCTAGGCTCATTTCATCCCCCAGTGATTTGAATGCAAACCACGAACCAAACAACAAGGAATTTTTTTTTTTTTTTTTAGGGCCGCACTCACGGCATATGGAGGTTCCCAGGCTAGGGGTCGAATCAGAGCTACAGCTGCTGGCCTACCCCACAGCCACAGCAACTCAGGATCTGAGCTGCGTCTGTGACCTACACCACAGCTCAGGACAATGCCGGATCCTTAACCCACTGAGCCAGGCCAAGAATCGAACCGCAACCTCATGGTTCCTAGTCAGATTTGTTTCCACTGCACCACAACTGGAACTCCATCAATGAATATTCTTGATCAGAGAGTAGAAAAAAAATGCCGCAGGAAACTTTTCTTAGATGTCATATCACAAAAACAAGGCGGTGGGAGTTCCTGTTGTGGTGCAGCGGAAACGAATCTGACTAGTACCCCTGAGGATGCAGGTTGGATCCCTGACCTCCCTCGGTGGGTTAAGGATCCGGCGCTGCCGTGAGCTGTGGTGTAGGTTGCAGGCGCAGCTGGACCCATGTTGCTGTGGCTGTGGCATAGGCTGGCAGCTGTAGCTCCTATTCGGCCCCTCCCTAGCTTGGGAACTTCCATATGCCGGAGGTGCGGCCCTAAAAGGCAAAAAACAAAAAACAAAAAACAAAAAAATAAGGCTGTGGTTATTCGCACCCATCACTGGCTCATTACTGGAGCTCTGGTATGCTCGTTAACTTTGGAATAGGTAATGCACCATGAAAATGTTGCCTGTCAATTAGTGTAATCAAAGAAAATCACTCCTGGGGGCTTCTCTTATGGTTCAGCAGGTTAGAGATCCAGTGTTGTCACTGCAGAGGCTTGGATCGCTACTGTGGCACAGTTCGATCTCTGATTCGGCAACTTCCACGTGCTGAAGGTATGGCTAAAAAGAGAGAGAGAGGAATCACTTTTGGAGTACCCCGGTGGTTCAGCAGGTTAAGGGCCTGGTGTTATCACTGCTGTGGCAACAGGTTGGTTTCCTGGCCCCAGAACTTGTCTATGCCATGGGTGCAACAGAAAGGAAATAAAAAGAAAACAAGAAAGCGAAGAAATAGAAAATCACTTTAGAATGAGGTTTTCCTCGAATAAATGGCATTGTTTTGGTTTCTGATTCAAAACAAAAGTCTTCTTTTAGAGCTGAGGCTATTTTCGGCTGACGTCATTGACGCTAGGAGCTGTGATGGTCGGAACATGAAGGTGGTGATTTGAACTCTTCCATTAGAGCCATGGTTCTTGAAGTACAGACGCTGGACCAGCAGTGTTAGCATCATCTGGGAACTCGTGGAGAATGTAGACCTACCGGATCAGAAACTCTGGGGGTGGGGCCCAGCCGTTTTCCACCAAGCCTTCCGGGTGATTCTGAACATATGCACACTCGAGTTCCAGAACCACTGCGTTCGAGAAAATGAAGCTCCTGGTCAAAGGACAAGAAACGAAAGCTGTTCAATTTGAGGTGTGAAACCCAAGGAAAAGACACTTGGTAACAGCATGCAGGTCTTTTTTTCTCTCTTTTTCTTCCATTTGCAGTCTTAAAAAGAAGGGGGGATTGGGTAATAAGTGAGACAGACAAATAGAGCCTATTGAAAAAAGGGAGGAACAAGAAGGAACCCAACATAGAAAAAGATGAGCAAACATGAAAGGATGAACGCAGACCAGAAAATGAACCTGTTTGGCCATTTTGGTGGATGCTTTAAGGCAGAGAGCATATATTCTGATTTTCTGGTTTTCAATTTGTATTTTAGTGGCCTTTCACTTGGGTGTGGAGTTTCTGGAATACGTGGGATATGGGGAGAGCAGTGGAGCTCTCTGTAGGGAAGACAGGAGGTCAAGAGATGTTGTTGGCTTTTAGGTCTGCTGTTGACTGTTAGAGTGATCTTGAGAAAGTCACTTAATCTCTCTGGACCTGTTTAACTCCCCCCCCCCCCCCCCGACCAGGGCCGCACCTACAGCATATGGAAGTTCCCAGGCTAGGGGTCGAATCAGAGATGCAGCTGCCGGCCTAGGCCACAGCCACAGCATTGCGGGATCCGAGCTGTATTGACCTACACCACAGCTCGTGGCAAGGCTGGATCCTTAACCCACTAAGGGGCCAGGGATGGAACCCGAATCCTCATGGATACTAGCCGGGTTCTTAACCCGCTGAGCCACAACGGAAACTCCTGGACTTGTTTCCTATTCTAAAACAAGGAAATGAAGGTCTTTGCTCACTTCGAATGCTAATGCTGGCGAGAAAAAGACATTTCAAAATGATCTAAGTCACTCTTTCAACTTACCTGGCCTGGTGTCTGAGCCCAGAGATGTGGGCTCGGCTAGGGTTTTCTCCTAAGGTTATGGGGGCCAATTAATTAGTGGCCATGCCAGAGTAAAAGCCAGGTCTCCTTACCCCCAGGCCAGTGCCTTTCCTCTCTTCAGGCACCTCCTTCTTTATATTAACCGCCTTTGTGCTGAGGGAGGGTGTGGGGTGACCGTGCATGGTGTGTGGCTGGGTGGGGGGTGGGGGGAGGAGAATAACACCCCAGCACCTCAAGTGGGAATGCAAGGAGGGTGTGCTGCTGGCCTTGGCGTCTTTTCCATTGACTTTGGATGAGAGTTACTGGTGCTTCAAAGCCTGGATAATAGAGAACGGCGGAAAAGCGTAAGCTTCTAAGGGCTCCGATTTATGACTGATGTGGCTGTCCACAATGCATTCGTTCCAGTGTCCACAAGAATAAGCAAGTGCAAGAGACCCATCTACCCTCCCCATGCAGCTGGGAGATACCTACCTGCTAAAGAAAATCCAAGCAGAGCAAATAAAAGACTCTGCCGCCCACCTCGTCTGTGACACCATCCTCCCAGAGAATTAATGCATAATATTAAATATTATTTTCTAGCATTTATTGAAATATTACTTTGTGGGAGGTACTTTTCCAAGTAGTGTCTGGGTACTGGTCTACCAGGTGTTAATATACATTCCATGAAAGGAGGTTCTGGATGACATAATTTGGAGAAACATGGGAGTTATGTAACATTGAAAGGGTTGCTTTGCTGCAGGACTTATTAAGAGCCTTTGATCACATGCCAGGTGCATTATGACTTTCTAGGGACAGAGAGTATACACTGATTCCCCAATTTATTTTCTACTGGACTGTTTCTATTTTTTTCTTTTGTTTTCTCCCAACCTGTCCACACCTATTTAAATATACGTAGAATACACTTATTTAACTCTGAAACAGGAACATTTATTACCCTTATTTTATAGGTAGGACAGCTGAGTCTTGGAGAGGCTAAATGACTTGCCCAAGGTCATTCAGTGAGTAAAAAGTGGAGCCAGGAGTTCAGCCTAGGTAGACTGGTACCACACTGGCTCCTGACCACCATGCCTACTGCTGCTTTTATTATAATAATAGCTTGGAGTTCCCGTCGTGGCACAGTGGTTAACAAATCCGACTAAGAACCATGAAGGTGCAGGTTCGATCCCTGGCCTTGCTCAGTGGGTTAAGGATCTGGCTTTGCCGTGAGCTGTGGTGTGGGTCGCAGACGCGGCTCAGATCCTGCGTTGCTGTGGCTCTGGCGTAGGCCAGTAGCTACAGCTCTGATTAGACCCCTAGCCTGGGAACCTCCATATGCCTCGGGAGCAGCTCAAGAAAAGGCAAAAAAAAGACAAAAAAAAATAATAATAGCTAAAAATTTTCAACATTTACTATGTGGCAGGTCAAGTGCTGTATATGCATCTTGTCATTCACCCTCCCAACAACATTGGGAGGTACCTGCTACTATCATCCCTCATTGTCACTGAAGTGAGAGGTTATAAAATAGGTAGCTCGAGGCCACATAGCCTGACTAGAAGTGGACTCAGGCTTTGAACCCAGTTCTTCCTGGCTCCAGAGCCCATGCTCCTAACCACTAGGTGCTGCTCCATAACTTCTTCCCAGACTTAGACACTTTCAGGGTGGCAGCGACTGGTAACTCTTATGTTAGGTGGATTGAATGGCAGTGGAGAAAGGGGATCCCACATAGGCTGCTGGGTGGTGCCCTCAGGAAAGCCAAACAGGCATCTGGACATCTCTCATGATGTGTAAGGAGCTGCTTATGCCTCTGCCAGGGATGGGTGGGCTGCTAGGTGCTGGGCCCCAGACTCCCAGCTGTCAGGCCGAGGCCTTGCCCTGGAGCGAGGCCCTCTTGATTGGAACACCCAGTTTTGAGATGGGCCCCCATGCAGTCCCTACTCTTGGAGGGGCTTTTCTCATATAACAGAGAGGCAGCCAGGCCCAAGTCGTGCCCTGCTATATATGCGTCTAAAGCCGGCTGTCTGCTTGCTGCACCGGCAGTGGAGAAAGGGGATCCCACACAGGCTGCTGGGTGGTGCCCTCAGGAAAGCCAAACAGGCAGCTGGACATCTCTCATGATGTGTAAGGAGCTGCTTATGCCGTACAGGCTGGGCCGAGTTTGAAGTGGAGAAGGAGCACAAGCAACTAAGAGACACCTATCCGAAGGCACACGGCCAAGTGTAAATACAAGCGATAGACTAGGCTCTAACCCCGGCAGACCTGGCCTCATGCCATGAGACCCGCTGGAAAACACTCAAGCCTGGTGATAACAGGACCCAATCTCAGCTTCTGCTAAACATTGTGACTACATGTGTTCTGACTGCATAGAGAGCTGCTGGGGCTGCTGCCCACCTAGAGACCCCTAATAGTCGTGGTCTCTGGGGAGCTAGGAACTTTGTAGCCTTGGCCTCTAGCTCTCAACACCAAGCCGCCACGGCTGCGACGGTTGGCTCATAGGTCACCTCATCCGCGTGCGCAGGCACGATGCTGGGCACAGGAGATAACGTGGGCAGCGAGTCGGGACACAGTCGCTGCTTCTGGTGGGGGGACATGTTCAGTACGTGAGACAGACATTAAGTGACGGTTACACAGTTTATTTGTTTACGTGATGGATTCTTCAGGATGTCAGAGGGCAAGTCCTTGTGGGTTTTTTGAATCCTCACTTTCTGTGTTACCTGCGGGTGCTGAGTTTTGCTTGGCCCCAAGTCCCCAAGCCGTGGCTTTGGCTGCAGTTAGCAGCATTGCCTGTGGGCAGCAAAGGCAGCTTCCTGTCCTGGCTCGCTGGGGCTCAGGGTGCCAGGAAAGAGTACTAACAGCGCAGAGAGCCTCTCAGGTTATTCGGCAGAGGGGCTGACCCCCGGGAACAGTAATCTGAGGCCAGGGTCTGTCTGCTGTAATGGTGGTGCTTGTCCCAGCCCCCCTTATGCGAGCGCCCTGGGTCAGACATCAATGCTCTCTCCTCCCCCTTCTGCGTGACTCTGGTCTCCTTTGCTGACTCCCTCTCCTCTGTTCAGCCTCTTCAGGTGGAAAAAGTGTTTCCATCTTTTTGTTACTGTGTACACACTCTGCCTACGTGATCCATCAAGTCCCATGATTGTAGACAAGGATATATGCTACCTTTCCCCAAATTTATATTTTTAGGCTAGATTCACACCTCCCCCTGCCTAACTGGCATTTCCCTGTAGATATTTAGAAGACTTTTCAAACATAGCAAGTCTAAGACTGAACTGTTCATTTCCCCCCAGCAGAGTGTTCCTTGGCCAAGTCTTCACTGGCTCAGTGAATGGCACTGCCATTCGCCAAGTCATTCAAGCTTCTTTCCCCTTAGGCCCGCAGCCATTTCATTAGGAAGTCCATTGCTTCTATCTCAAAATATATCCCCAAATCCATCCTCCTTTCTCTGCATCTACTGTGATGAGTCCAGCCCAAGTCACAATCATGACTCTCCCTTATACCTACATACAGCAAAGGGCTTCCCACTTCTGCTCTTGCTTCCCTCCCATCCAATCTCCACAACTTCAACCAGCAGTCTCTCTTCAGTGAATATCATATCATGTCATCCTCTGCCCCAAACCCTCCAATGGCTCCCTGCTTCATCTAGAATACAATTCAAAGTCTTTACCACACTTTAGAAAACGCTACGCAATCTGCTTCCAACCTTCCCTTCCACCTCATCTTGTGCCCCTGGTTCCCCTTATTTACCATATTCTCCCAACATTGGCCTTTTCCCTGTCCGTTGCATATACCAAGCTCTTTCCAGCCTCAGGGCCTTTGCATGTGCTATTCACTTTGTCTGGAGTAATCTTTGTTTTCACAGTTCATGTGTCTGTCCTGTCAGCCTGTCAGCCTTAGAGAAGCCTAGAGGAGGCGCCTTTGTTCTGTATCTCAGCCTCTTACCTTTTTCTTCATAGGTCTTATTACAACTTATAGTATCTGTCTACTTCCTTTTTCATCTATGCACTTGCTTTTGGTGAAGCATGGGGGTAGTAGGTCTGCCTTCCCCACTAGAATGTAAACTCTCTGGGGACCACGACCACTGTGAGTTGTACTTGGAAGTTAAAATACAAATTCATTTGGGAAAATAAGTAATTTCCATCAGAATTATAACATGTATCAGATGATTCTCAGGGTGTGAAAATGATAAAGACATTTTATCCATGTATCAAAGTTGGAGGCACCACTCCTTTTTTCTCTATTTTAATGATTTTCAATGAAAGCAGAAGTTCCTGTTGTGGCTCAGTGGTTACCAAACCCGACGAGGATCCATGAGGATGCAGGTTGGATCCCTGGCCTTGCTCAGAGGGTTAAGGATCTGGCGTTGCCGTGAGCTGTGGTGTAAGTCGAAGACACGGCTCGGATCTGGCGTTGCTGTGGCTGTGGCATAGGCCGGCAGCTGCAGCTCTGATTTGCCCCCTAGCCTGGGAACTTCCATAGGCCTTAGGTGCCACCCTAAAAAAAAAGAGAAAAAGCAAGCGAGCAAGCAAACAAGCAAGCAGTATGCTGTAGCAAAAAGAGACCCACTAGCTTTACAGATGAATAGAAGAAATAGCCATCAATCTCACATTTCCCACTGATGAGCTTTGTGACCTTTCAGAAGTTACTTGAGTTCTCTGAGTCTCGTTTTCTGTATAAAAGTTATGCTACTTGCCTCAAAGTGGTTATTTTAAACTTGACACATGGCGGGAGCTCAGTAAAAGTTCATTCTTTTTCCTTCAGGGTTAGCCCCCAAAGAAAGGCATTATTTCCTGCTTCATTATTCTATTTTTAAATGGAATTTCCTGGGCCACCTCCTTAATTTTCGTCATTGGTTAAGGTACGGCTTCTATCTACTAATCAAATTCCAAATATGCAGGTTTGTCACCATTGTAGAGATTCTTCAGAAAATGGTGCAAACTCTGGAGATAGTTCCCTAGAAGGGGGTTCGAGAATGGTTTTGACAGTGGCAGCATCCCTGAGATAAGTGGCTGGAACCCTGTGGGTTGGCCGAATCCATATACATTGGCTGAAAGTACAACAGCAGCATCGAGGCTCATGACTTTCCAGGCAGAGCTGTAATTCGTCATTTCAGAATGAATCCAACCCACCTCATGCACTTATAGGGCTTCTTTGAATATGACTACCTGTGTGGGAGGGTTTCAGGAGCAAAGCCCCTATACTGGCTAGTTCTTGGTAGGCCCTGTGACCTGTTCCTAGGACTAGTTCACACTCTGGGGCCATCTTGAACTGAGGAGTGGACATGAGGTGAGAAGACAAAAGCAGACCTTAGAGGAGTTAATGAATGAATTCTTGCTGGAAAAAGTTTCCCTTGGGCTAGAGCTCCCATTGATTCCTTTCACATTCCCAGGCCCTGATTCCCAGGGGCCTCTGGTCACGTATGACAAATGGCTGATCATCCAAGCAAAGTGACCTGCCATTCAATAAACCATATCTCAGCCAATTTAGCAGACAGCTCATTTTTCTCCTTAGTGAGCTCGTCTTCCTTCATCTGTATGAATATCCCAAATATGAACCACTGAACACCCCCCCAACCCCGGGGAGGGAAGACAAGCTCCTCTAACCTGCCTGCAGGATCTTTCTTCCTTGTAGAAAGAAGATCTTGGAAGGGCTCTAAAGGTTTTATTGCTTCAAGTTAGGCTTGGTCAAATTACTCACAAGTGCTGAATCCTCTTAGGGGTGTCAGCCTGAGAGAAGGAGGCCTATTCAGATTGGGGCCTGCATTGAGGCTGCCGACAAAGGCCAATTAGGCCGGATTGTGCCGGCTGCGGTTGGAGGGTGACTGCCCTCAGACCACCAACTCGTGCCACCAAAGCGCTCATCCCACCCAGGAGTCAGCCGCTGTCCCTCAGCTCCTACTCCGGCTTCACATGACCCCCGGGTCAGACGCCTCTCTCCTGCCCTGGCTGTCACTCCTGCCAGGCTGGGGCTCGTGCTCTTCGCCCCAACAGCCTTCTTTTCCCACTCTGTCTGAAAGCTGGTCAGGTTTTTTGATGGTCACGACAAATGATGCCATCTTTCCTGTAGAAAAATCCCCGTGGCTTCATTTTGATCTCTTTTGCCTCTTGGTGACCCAGACTGTAAACTTTATTTGGAGGAATTCAGGTCTAGCCTTTAGATTATTCAGCTATTTATAAGCTTATACATGTCTGTGACTGGAAATTTATTTAAGCAATGAGATGATGTCTTCGATTGAGTCAGATGGCGTTGATTAAGCTCCTACAATGTGCAGTGCAGTGCGAGGGGCTGGACACGGAAGACACAAACCCCTGCCTCTCCACGACCTCGCTGCCAGTAAGGGGCTGAAGTCAAGTAGACCAGTGTCGTGATAATGATAGCTTACTTCATTTAAGCATTTCGTGTGCGTTGCCGCCATGTTAAGCCTTATACGTATTTCATTTAATCCTCATGCATCCACAATCCTTTATCCTCAGATCTAAACTACAAAACTGTGAAAACCTGGACTTGATTCATACAATTTTTTTTCATAACCAATTTGGCAAAAGCTGACCTGAACTTTTTCATGAACGGACATGAGGCTATTCGTCATTTTATCCCACTTTGCGTAATTACTCATTTGTTTGCTTTTAAGCCCTATCCCAGTACCTGTGTCGAAGGGTTTGTTTTGTGAGATACAAAATGTGCATTATTCCCCCCCCTTTTTTTTTTTGCTTTGCCTGTGGCAAGCAGAAATTTCCAGGCCGGGAATCAAACCTGAGCCATAGCAATAGCCTGAGCTACAGCAAATGACAATGCTGAGTCCTTAACCACTAGGCCACCAGGGAACTCCCTGCACTATACTTTTTTAAATCTCCAAATTTTTGAATTCCAAACCTTTCATGGCCTCAGGATTTTGGGATAAGGAAACTGTACCATTACCGTGCCCATTTTATAAATGCTGAGAGAAGGGATGCAACTTTCCCATAATTACACCACCAACAACTGGAAGCACCAGGATTGAAACCCAGTTTTGCCTGGCTCCAGAGTCCATGCTCTGAACCGTACCAACCTCTCATCTGAAAACGCAGTGCAGAGATTATCATAAAAGAAGCCCCAGACTGAGGGTTACAAGGAATTTGAGGAGGAAAAGCAGACCTCCGGTTGGGGCTGTAGTCAAAGCTCCAGGGAGGCAGGGCGGATGCATTTGGAACTGTACCTGGAAAGAAAGAGTGCGCTGTGAAAAGAGGAGAGTAACCTAGCCGAGGAGCGTTTGGGTAAAAGAGAAGCCAGAACTCAGACTGAGAAGATAGCTCAGGGCCAGGATGACTAGAGGAAGGAGGTTTTGTTTGTTTTTAATGTTTATTTTTTATCTATTTATTTTTTGGTCGCGCCTCCGACATGCAGTAGTTCCTGGGCCAGGGGTTGAACACACCACCACAGCAACAATGCTGGATCCCTAACCAGCTGAGCCACCAGGGAACTCCATGGGGTTTTGAGTGAGACCCAGTTATGTTCCCCTGGCAGATCCCAAAGCACTTATTGGACATCATGCCATCCCGCTTCCCTTCTGCCTTAGAGGAGTGCAGAGCAGATATGAATATGTCCATATATATTTGCTGGCTTTATTTTATTTTACTTTATTTTTATTTTATTTTATTTTATTTTTTAAATTAAGCAGGTTAACTGAATGGGTTGAAAAAGCAGCCAAAAAAGTGAGGAAGCCAAGAAGAGCCGCAGTCATAAACATCTATCGTAGAAGTATCTGTGCTGAGCTTTGTTGGCTCTTTGTAAGCAGAGAGTTAAAATTTAACCAGGGAATTCATGCCTCAGTGCAGCTGGCAGGGATTCAGTGGGAACCCGGCCGGCACCCCTATGATAACTCACAATCCCCCTCCTTCTGTGCTTAAAAACTGTTTCCTCCTCCTCCTATTGGGAATCCCAATGAAGGTCTTGGGGGGATACATCCATTACCAGGAATTTAAACCTAGAATCTAAGTATGTTCTCTTTTGTCAGGAATAATCAAAGATCCAAATTGATATTTTAGAAATCAGGTCCAGTTCATGAGTAGTGAATTGAGTGTGTCTAATTACATTTTATAGTCATTTAACAGCTGTTAATAATGTAATTTTGTGTTATGCCCAATTTGCACTGAATTACTTTAATGACACACATTGTATTTATTTTCCTTCGGCTGTAGCAGTAATCAAACACTAGGGAATCTACTTGGACATGGAAAGAAATAATATATTACTTTTATAAGTTTGGAGAAAAAAGGATTTTTTTGAAATAAAATAATAAATCATATAAAAATAAAAGTAGTTGAACGCACATGAATGCATATGTTTTCTCTGCCATGTCTTTTTGCAAAAAAATAATAATAATTTAATGAGCGTAATACATTTATTTCCCATCCAAATCTGTATTGTTTGATGCTAACCAAGTGTTTGCAAATACACATTTGATTGACAAGCTAATGAGCGTTGTCCTCCCCCACCCCCAAAAATATCTTCCCGGAGTGAAAAAGCCAGATTTCTAAGTTTGTGGTGTGTGAGTTAAAGAGACACAGCATCCATTTAAATAGATTCCCCAGTGGAAACTTGGATTTCCAGCGTGAGGCTAGAGGAGAGAAGGGGTGTAAAAACAGAAGGGGTGTAAATACCGATTGAATAGAAGGAAAACGCAAAGAAGTTAGGCAGGTATTTCTCCCACGCATTAGAAGAAACGTCTGTGTACGTGAGACCTCTCTTAGGGGGAAGAGAAAGCTGAATTTTGGACCCCCCGAAACGGTGAGATAATTGGAATGGTACATTCTGGAACGGGTGCTTGGTGTCGTTCCATTTACTGGGAGCATTCGAAGAACCAGCATCTGATATTGTCCCCGTGTGTGAGTGTTTTCTGCAGCCTACATGCATCAGTGCCCTGGGTGTTTGAAGTGAGCGCCACGAGGAGAGCAGAAAGGAGCTCTCCCCGCCTGCGGGATGCTGCCTGCCATCATCGCGGCCAGGGCTTGACCTGGCCTGTTCTGCCTTCGCCCACTTGGCTCCTGCGACCTACGTGGGAGGAACTACGAATGGATGGGCCTTCCCTCCAGGAGAGTCGGTGTTATTTTGCAGTTTGTCAGGAGGAGCAGGCTAATTTCATCCTCATTCGTGCTCAGGCCGCTGCGCCGGGGGCAGGGGTGTATCAAGGGGGGAGGGGGCGTGGGCGAGGTCCACCCCAGGTGCAGGCGATGGGGGGGGGGGTACATTGCCTGGGGAGAAGTCAAGATCTACTAAAACTGACTCCAAGTCGGTCTGCTTTTCATGTGCATCATGTGCCAGCCGTTCTAAACAATGCCAGTGATTACAAAACGAAACAAAACAAAAACCTCCTTCCGGAGGGGCTGCCTGCTCCCAAGGCTGCCTCCCCGACTTGGGTATTCCATAGCATTGGCGGTGGGGTGGGGCGCCGAGCCCTCTTGTACTGGCAGAGTTAGGAGCCCCCGGTCTCTCCAGTCTGTCCCCTTTTCTGGTAATGCGGGCGTTACTGCATGACTGCAGCTCGCACCAAAGCCACTCTTCTGTCCGCCTCTTGCTGGCCCTGACCAACAGCTGCCACCTCCGTATTCCTGCTCTTCAGCCTTTGCAGGATTTTCCTCACCATCGCCGTTGCTCTTGCCCATGTGTGGGTGAATTCCTTCTCTGCCAACATTGGCAGCTCTTTATTAGCTCCCTAAAGGGTGTTGTGGCTCCTTTAGTTGACGGAGCCTTCTGTTGAGGAATTTGGGACAAGTTGCCAAGGGCTGGCTTGAGGGCATTTCAGTGACACCACCTGATGTCCTACTCTGCCAACAATCAGCCACTGTCCTCCAGCCAAAGCTCACAGCCTTTGGCTCTTTCCTGCTCCAGGGTAAATCCTCTCCTCACTCAGAGCACTGTCCTCAGAAGTTGGTGGAGGAGAGGATAGACCTGAGGCTTAATTCTGGGGTCCTGGGGGCCCACTTCAACGGCTAGAGTTCTCTTCACCTGACCATTCCCTCGGGGCCGTTTTAGTACAGTTCCGGATTTGACCGTGTCTCAAGGTCATGGGGAAGGAGGCCCTACCTGTGCTTGAGTCAAGGAGCATCCGAGTCTATGCAACTGCTTCTATAATCATCAGAAATACGGACGTTGTGTTATCTCAAGACGGCCTTGCCTCGGCTTCCTTGGCATGCCTTGATTACAACGGACAGTCTTCTTAAACTCTCCTGGGATCTCGGATCCCCTTGAGAATCTAACGTAAACTAGGTACCTTCTCCTCAGAAAAGTGCACCCCTCTACTATGTCCAGAATTTTCCATGCCACTTAATTGGATTCAGTTATGGGAGTCCTTGGACCTCAGATTAAGAACTTCTGGTCTTGGAGGTCCCTGGTGGCCTACCAGTGAAGGATGTGGTGTTGTCAGTGCTGCGGCTCAGATCACTGCTATGGTGTGGGTTCGATCCCTGGCCTGGGAACTTGCACAGGCCACAGGTGTAGCCGAAAAAAAAAAAAAAGAGAGAGAACACCTGGTCTAGCAAGTTCTTCTTATCTTGCTGTCCCTCACTCTCCAGAAGTACATCCAGGGCAATCTTCCCCATTTGACACAGGGGGCACAGAGCCTGGGCATCTGCCATGCTGTTAGAGGCCCGAGGGTAATGTCTCAATTTCTAAAATCGGAAGAAAAATTGAACTATTACACCAAATAAAAAAGATAATGTATTCCATCTTTATACCAATGCAGTAGTAAAATAAAAGTTCTGATTTTTTTTTTTTTTTTGAGAAAGGGGCCCACAAAGTCAAAAGCCCCTAGGACCCATGAAAGTCATCATGCAGTCACAAAAGCCCTGTTGCAGAAAGACAAGGGGTCTGCGGTGTATTCTCACTGGGCTGATGGCGGAGGCCAGGATTTGGAATTGGGGGACCCAGCTGCCGATCTTGGCCTAGCCATTGACTGCTTGTGGGACCTTGGGAGGGTCATCTCGTCTCTCATTTTCCTCACCTGCTTACCGGGGATAAGCCTGAAAACTCTGCCTTGACCCCACCCTGGCATCTAACAGTCTGGATGTGTAATGAGAAAACTAGGGTGAGAAGTCCTTCATAACCTTTAAATAACAAGAAATTGCTACTATTAGCATGACGATCCCAGATTGGAAGCACATATTCGAGATGAAAGTCACCCCGAAGTGCAAAGCGTGTCTGCTCCTGCACTGACATGTCTCGTAGATCTCAGGGTAATGGCGGGAAGGAGGACTCTGGAGAAATATCTAGAGATACAAACCCACAGGCCAATGCCGGCAGCCAAGGATAAAGCATGAATATAAAGTAACAAAGCTAATTTTTAGACAAAGGTAAGGTTGTCTGAATCTTCTCTAAAGAAGTGCTGTCATTCTAAGTAGTCATCCTAGATGGTTATACACTTTTCTAACCATACTATCTATTTTGATAACTGTGAATTGCCTTCTGATCTATATTATAAAATCCATGCAAAAATCATTATCGTTTGTAACACTGGATTTTGAATTGCCCAGTCTGGTTTCATGCCTCCGTTCTGCTGCTTACCAGCTACGTGACCTTCGGCAAGCCTCTTTCTCTGAGTATTTAGTTGCTCCTCTATAAAGTGGGGAGTCTGAAGTTCCCATCATGGCTCCGCAGAAACAAATCTGACTAGCTAGCATCCATGAGTATGCAGGTTCAATCCTTGGCCTTGCTCAGTGGGTTAAGGATCTGGCGTTGCTGTGAGACGCGGCTCGGGTCTGGTGTTGCTGTGGCTGTAGTGTAGGCTGGCAGCTGTAGCTCCAATTCGACCCCTAGCCTGGGAAACTCCATATGCCTTGGGTGCAGCCCTAAAAAGCAAAAAAAAAAAAAAAAAAAAAAAGGAAAAAAGTAGGGAGTCTGACTAGATAAAAAGATTTGAGACACATGACCTGGAAGCTGCCCAATGACAAAACTCCCTCTTTCTTTTCTTTTCTTTTCTTTTTTTTTTTTTTTTGGTCTTTTTGTCTTTTTAGGGCCACACCTGTGGTATATGGAGGTTCTCAGGCTAGGGGTCTAATCATAGCTGTAGCCACTGGCCTACGCCAGAGCCACAGCAACGCCAGATCCTTAACCCACTGAGCGAGGCCAAGGATCCAACCCACAACCTCATGGTTCCTAGTCGGATTCGTTTCTGCTGCGCCACGACGGGAACTCCAAAACTGTCTCTTTCTACCTCATCTAAGCCCTGGTCCACCTCTTTGGTGCCCATGCAGTCTTGAAGGCCTATCAATTTACTTTGGGGTCTAGAGTGTGAGCAAAGCTGGTCGTGATGGCAGCAGCTGCCACTGAGGGTTTGACACATGAACTGGTATCCCTTCAGGTAGGTTCACTTTAGGCTCTGCAAAGACAACAGCCACTATTTCAATTACAGGGTTTGCTTTCTCTCCATAAGTGCAGAAGGGCTTCATTTTCAGACTCCCTCTCTCAACCAATTGCAAGTGTACCTTCCACCACTCTGTTCTCACTCAATAAGCCAACTCCAGCTACACGGGTTACCGGATTCATCTCCAGAACATCAGTTTCATCAACTCCTGTTCCGGGAGGAACTAGATTTTCCTTAAGAATAAAAGCACCAAAGTGAGAGTCAAGCAATACTTCTTCCACATGATCTACAGTGACTACAGGGGCTTTTCAGCTGGGTCCCAACAATCTTATTAATGCTGTAGCCATTAGTGCCCGCATCAAATCAGGAGACAGCATCCACTCCTTTTGCGTTTGGCTCTGCTACCACCTCTGCTACTTAGTGTGTAACAGTCACAAGGTTCTCACTTGCCAATGAAAGCTTATCTTAGCCTGGGAGTGCACGTGGCAATATTGTCTCAACCAACAGCATCTGCAAAGTTACTCCTCATTCCTGCTACCCAGACATGTTCTCAGACCATAACAGAATGAAACTAGAAATCAATAACAAAAAGATACTAAAAGTTTTTATATCCCCAGATAGTTGAAAACTAGCAATATATCTTAAATAACTGAGAAGTCAAAGGAAGGAAGAAACCACAAAGGAAATTGGAACATATTTTGAACTGAATGATAATGATGGTTTTTCAAAGGGTACAGAATGCAGCCAAAAAAGGGCTTAGAGAGAAATTTATAGCTTTAAATCCCTATTAGAAAAGAAGAAAAGAATAAAATGAGTTGTTTAATTGCTGTCTTAAAAAGCTTAAAAGGGAGTTCCCTTTGGGCTAGTGGTTAGGACTCGGTGCTTTCACCACTGTGACCAGAGTTCAATCCTTGGTCTGGGAACTGAGATCCCATATGAAGCCGCTGCATGTCTTGGGGAGGGGGGGGGAAGCTTAAAAAAAAAAGAAAAAATTAATCCCATAGTAAGTAGAAGAAAAATAGTGAGTGGAAATTAAAGAAAGCAGAGAAATTATATTGAAAACTAACAAAACCAGACATGTGAAAAGGAGGAGGTGAAATAGTCCTAACCCTCAGAAAACATCAAGTACATAGAACGTCTAAAGGAATCTGAAACAAAAAACCATTAAGAGTAATAACTGAATTTATGGAGATTACTAGATACAAGGTGTGTTAGTTTTCTATTACTGCGTAACCACATCACCACAAACTTAGCAGCTGAAATACAGTACGTGGTTATTATTATCTCACAGTTTCTGTGGGTCAGAAGTCTGCGCACAGCTTCTCTGGGTCCTTTGCTTAGGATTTCACAGGGGTGCAATCAAGCCAGGGCTGAGTGTCTACCTAGAAGTCTCAACTGAGGAGGGACCCACTTTCCTGTACCCATGATTATTGAGAACATTCAACCTTTGGCCGAAGAAATGAGAGCTTCGGGTTTTTTGTTGGCTGTCAACTAGCAGGCTGCCCTCGGCTCCTAGAGGCAGGCCATGCACAATTCCTTGCCACATGAGGTTCCCCAGCAGGGCTGCTTGCTTCCTCAGAGCAGCAAAGTAGAGAGATTATAGCAAGATTGGTGCTACAATCTCATGTGACATAATCACATGAAGATAATCATGTACATCCTGTCACCTTTGTCATATTCTATGAGTTAAACGCAATCCAGCGTTGCCATGAGCTATGGTGTAGGTCGCAGTTAAGGTTCAGATCTGGCATTGCTGTGGCTGTGGCATAGGCTGGCAGCTATAGCTCTGATTCGACCTTTGGCCTGGGAACCTCCATATGGCATGGGTGCGGCCCTAAAAAGACAAAAGACAAAAAAAAAAAAAAAACCACAACACTGCTGAGATAAACACAGCGTAAATAAATGAAGAGGCATGCCACCTTCATAGATTAGAAAATTCAGTATTATTAAAATGTCAGTTCTCTTTAAATGGATCTATATTCAACATCCTGATCAAAATCTCATCAGAATCTTTCTTGTAGAAATTAACAAAGTAATTCTAACATTTATTTGAAATTTCAGTGCGTTTAGAAAATAACTTTAAAAAACATCTTCAGGAGTTCCCTGGTGGCCTAGCAGTTAAGGATTCAGCATTGTCACTGCTGTGACTCAAGTTCATGCCCTGATCCGGGAACTTCTGCATGGTAAGGGTGCAACCCCCCCAAAAAATTTTTTGAAAAAAAAGCAACTAAATTGAAAGACTCATTATCACCTGTTTTCAAGACTTACTATAAACATACAGTAATTACGACAAAAATAACAAGATAATTCAATGGGGAAAGAAGAGTTGTTTCAATCAGTCGTGCTGGATCAAATGTATGTTGTATGAAAAAAAATGAAACTCAATCTCTACTTCACACTTTATACAAAAATTTACTTGAATTTACTTGAAATGAAAGATAGACCTAAAGATAAAACTAAATTATGATACTTCTAGAAAAAAATATAGAATACCTTCACAAGGTTTTGAAGTAGAAAAAATTTCTTAGATAAGACAACAAAAAAAGCATTAATCATAAGGAAAAAATTAGTAAATTAGGCTATAACAAAATTTAAAACATAGATCTTCAAAAGATCCCAGAGAGAAATTGAAAAAGCAAATCTCAGACTTGGTGAAAACATCCAATAAAGATCTTGAATCGAGAATAAAGTAGCACTGAACTGTGTAATTTAAAGTGATTAAAATGGTAAATTTTGGGAGTTCCCGTCGTGGCGCAGTGGTTAACGAATCCGACTAGGAACCATGAGGTTGCGGGTTCGGTCCCTGCCCTTGCTCAGTGGGTTAACGATCCGGCGTTGACGTGAGCTGTGGTGTAGGTTGCAGACGCGGCTCGGATCCCGCGTTGCTGTGGCTCTGGCGTAGGCCGGTGGCTATAGCTCCGATTCGACCCCTAGCCTGGGAACCTCCATATGCCGTGGGAGCGGCCCAAGAAATAGCAACAGCAACAACAACAAAAGACAAAAAAAAGACAAAAGACAAAAAAAAAAAAAAAAAAAAAAAGGTAAATTTTGTGTTACGTATATTTTACCACAATAAAAAAGGCAGAAATGGGGGAATATATAAAGAACACTTAAATATCAATAATAAAAAGATAGGAGTTCCCATCATGGCTCAGCAGTTAATGAATCCAACTAGCATCCATGAGGACACAGGTTTGATCCCTGGCCTCGCTCAGTGGGTTAAGGATCCGGCGTTGCTGTGAGCTGTGGTGTAGGTCACAGATGCAGCTCGGATCCAGCCTTGTTGTGACTCTGGTGTAGGCTGGTGACTACAGCTCCGAATGGACCCCTAGCCTGGGAACCTCCATATGCCACAGGTGCGGCCCTAAAAAGAAAAAAATATATATATAAATAACAAAAAAAGATAAACGAAATGGGCAAAAGCTTTGAACAGACATTTCACAATATACCAATGGGCAACAAGTACATTAAGAGATGCTAATATTTACGAATCAATAAGTAAATGTACATTAAAATCACAATAAGATACCACTACACTACTTGAAGAATAGCTAAAATTAAAAAGACTGACAACTGAGTTGGCCAGGATGTAGAGCAACTGGTACTTTCATACCTTGTTGCTGGGAATGCAAAATTGTACAATTTCATTAGAAAAGAGTTTACTTTTTTTTTTTTGGTCATTTTGCCATTTCTAGGGCCGCTCCTGCGGCATATGGAGGTTCCCAGGCTAGGGGTCGAATCAGAGCTGTAGCCACCGGCCTACGCCAGAGCCACAGCAACGTGGGATCCGAGCCGCATCTGCAACCTACACCACAGCTCATGGCAACGCTGGATCCTTAACCCACTGAGCCAGGCCAGGGATCGAACCCGCAACCTCATGGTTCCTAGTCGGATTCGTTAACCACTGAGCCATGATGGGAACTCCTAGAAAAGAGTTTAGAAGTGTCCTTAAAATTTAAACATATCTAAACCAAGTTAGACATATGTTTAAATTTTCTCAGCCTCAACACTATTGAGATTTGGGGCTAGATGGTTCTTTGCTGTGGATGCTGTCCTGTGCATTGCAAAACATTCATTACTGGCCTCTACCCATCTGATTCTAGTAGCACCTGCCCAGCATGACAAAAATGTCCCCAAACACTGCCAGATGTCCTCTAGAGTGCAAAACTGTTCCTAGTTGAGAAACACTTATCTATTCTATGGCCCAGCCATTGACTATCTAGCTATTTAGTCAAAAGAAAGGAAAACATACATCAGAAAAGAGACTTGAGCACAGAAGTTCATATCATGCTTTTTCTTAATAGATAAAAAAAAAATGGAAACAACCCAAATGTCCCTTAACAAGTAAATGGATAAGTAAATTATAGTATATTCATTCATATGATGGACTACTTCATGAATAATGTTGCTGTCACTGATGTGAAAGTGTTCATTTGAGACTGCACTCTTAATTCTTTGGGGTATAGACCTGGGAGTGGAATTGCTGGATTTTATGGCAATTCTTTGTTTTACTTTGTGAGAAATCTTCAATAACTTTCAAGAGTATAAATGGGTCTGAGATTTTTAAAAGGTTAAGAACTGCTGTCCTAGAACACTCCAGCTATGCCTGTATAACTCCTGCTTGTCATTCAAGAGAAAGGCAGGCATCATCTATTAAGAAAAATGTGAAGTCCAACCCCAGGTTATGTTATGAGGCCCTCCTACATGTAGCTTATGCATACCTCCATCTTGGCTCTTGGTATATTGCATTTTAATCATCTGTTAACCAGACTTGTCCCCTCTAAACTATAAACTCTTTAAAGGCTAAAAAAAAAAAAAAAAGCAAGTAATAGGTTCACCCATATTCAAGGGGAGGAGGTCATACAGTGGCATTAATGCCAGGAGTGGGGATCATGGAAGCCTTCTTAAAGATTAGTTCACCCCACAATGTTAATTACATTTCTAAAATACTGGCAACAAAGAATTGGAAAATAAAACTTTGCAGCATGTGAAAATTCCTGGGCCTGGGATCAAACCCACGCTACAGCAGTGATCCATGTCACAGCAGTGACAATGAAGGATCCTTAACCACCAGGCACCCAGGGAACTCTGTAAAATGAATTTTTTATAATGTAATTTATGATAGCATGACAAAATATAAAATACTTAAGGATGAATTTAACAAAAAGTGTGTGAGAGCACTACAGTGAAAACTACAAAACATTACTGAGAAAAATTTTAAAAGACCTAAATAAATGGAGACATATATTCTGTAGTCATAATTGGAAAACCTAATATTATTAAGATAATGGTTTTCTTCCAATAAATCTATAAATTCAACACTATATCATTCAAAATCAGAGCCAGCCCCTCACTTTCAGCTTATATGTGTCCTTTGCCCTAAGTGAGTCTCTTGTAGACAGCATATTGTAAACGCTTGCTTTTTAATCCAGTCTGCCACTCTATGTCTTTTAAGGGCTTAATCTCTCAAATATAACAAACAACATATACGACTCAATGGCAAACCCCCCCCCCGACAACCCAATTGAAGAATGTGCAAAATACCTGAACAGACATTTCTCCAAAGAAGATATACAGATGGCCAACAGGCACATGAAAAAAATGCTCAGCACCACTAATTATTAGAGAAATGCAAATCAAAACTACTATGAGGTACCACCTCACACCAGTCAGAATGGCCATGATTAATCAGTACACAAATAACAAATGCTGGAAAGGGTGTGGAGAAAAGGGTACCCTCCTACACTGTTGGTGGGAATGTAAATTGGTACAACCACTATGGAGCACAGTATGGAGGTACCTCAGAAAACTAAATATAGAACTACCATATGATCCAGCAGTCCCACTCTGAGGCATATATCTGGACAAAACTTTCCTTGAAAAAGATACATGCACCCGTTCGTTCATTGCAGCACTATTCACAATAGCAAAGATATGAAAACAACCTAAATGTCCATGGACAGATGACTGGATTAAGAAGATGTGGTATATATACACAATGGAATACTCCTCAGCCATAAAAAAGAAAAAAACAATGCCATTTGCAGCAACACGGATGGAACTAGAGACTCTCATAACTAAGTGAAGTAAGTCAGAAAGAGAAAGACAAATACCATATATGATATCACTTATATCTGGAATCTAATACACAGCACAAATGAACCTTTCCACAGAAAAGAAACTCATGGACCTGGAGAACAGACTTGTGGTTGCCAAGGGGGAGGAGGAGGGAGTGGGATGGACTGGGGGTTTGGGGTTAATAGATGCAAACTATGGCATTTGGAGTGGATAAGCAATGAGATCCTGCTGTATAGCACAGAGAACTATATCCAGCCACTTGTGATGGAACATGATAGAGGATAATGTGAGAAAAAAAATGTATATATATGTATGACTGGGTCACTTTCCTGTACAGTAGAAATTGACAGAACACTGTAAGCCAACTACAATGGAAAAAATAAAAATCATAATAAAAAAATCAGAGCCAGAGTTTGTAATCATAGACAAGCTACTTCAAAAATGCATGTGGGTATCCAAAAGTAGAATAGCCAAAATAAATTTGAAAAAGAAGAGCAGTGTCTGCATTTCCATATGTTTTGGAACAGTTAAAACAAACTTGATCTAGAAAAAATAAATTGAGTGATTCACACTATCTGATTTCAACAAACCATGGTAGAAAAAACTGTGTGGAAAAGTACACCTAATCTCTAACTTATATCACACAAAATTTATTTAAACTGATTAAAGACTTAAACTTAGAAGCTAGCATCGTGAAACTTCTAGAAGAAATTTTACGTGTCTTTATTACCCTAGGGTAGACAAAATTTCTTATGACACAAACAGCATTAGCTGTAACAAAATTGATAAAGTAGGATTCATCTAAAAACATCTGGGAGTTCCGCTGTGGTGCAGTGGGTTAAAGATCTGGCATTGTCACTGCAGTGGCTTGGGTTGTTGCCATGGTGTGGGTTCAGTCCTAGCTCTGGCTTCCATGTTCTTATCAAAAGAACAACTAAACAGTTCTCCAAAGAAGACATACAGATGGCCAAAAAACACATGAAAAGATGTTCAACCTCACTCATTATTAGAGAACTGCAAATCAAAACCACTACGAGGTACCACCTTACACCAGCCAGAATGGCCATCATCCAAAAGTCTACAAACAATAAATGCTGGAGACGGTGTGGAGAGAAGGGAATCCTATTGCACTGTTGGTGGGAATATAAATTGGTACAACCACTGTGGAAAACAGTATGGAGATTCCTCAGAAAACTAAAAATGGAATTACCATTTGATCCAGCAATCCCACTCCTAGGCATATATCCAGAGAAAACCATGACTCGAAAAGATACATGTACTCCAGTGTTCACTGCAGCACTATATACAATAGCCAAGACATGAAAGCAACCTAAATGTCCATTGACAGAGAAGTAGATAAAGAAGGTGTGGTACATATACACAATTGAATATTACTCAGCCATTAAAAGGAATGAAATACCAGCGTTTTTAGCAACGTGGATGAACCTAGAAATTATCATGCTAAGTGAAGTTAGTCAAACAGTGAGACACCAACGTCATATGCTATCCTTACATGCGAAATCTAAAAAAAGGACACAATTGGAGTTCCCATCGTGTCGCAGTGGTTAACGAATCTAACTAGGAACCATGAGGTTGCGGGTTCGGTCCCTGGCCTTGCTCTGTGGGTTAAGGATCCAGCATTGCTGTGAGCTGTGGTATAGGTTGCAGAGGCGGCTCAGATCCTGCGTTTCTGTGGCTCTGGCGTAGGCTGGCGGCTGCAGCTCTGATTCAACCCCTAGCCTGGGAACCTCCATATGCCGCGGGAACAGCCCTAGAAAAGGCAAAAAAAAAAAAAAAAAGACAATAAAAAATAAAAAAAGTACACAATGAATTTCTTTGCAGAACAGATACTGACTCACAGACTTTGAAAAACTTACGGTTTCCAATGGAGACAGGTTGGGGGGTGGGGGGATGAGGTGGGGGTTTGGGATGGAAATGCTTGTAAAATCAATCAGGTCATAATGATCATTGTACAACTATAAATGCAATAAAATTCATTGAGTAATTTTTAAAAATTAAAAAAAACAGCTAAAGATACTGAATAGGCAAGTCACAGCTGGGGAGAAAATATTTGTGTAATATAATGTAATTTTATATATGTATATAAAGACTTGTATACAGCATATATAAAGAACTCCTGGAGTTCCCGTCGTGGCGCAGTGGTTAACGAATCCAACTAGGAACCATGAGGTTGCGGGTTCGGTCCCTGCCCTTGCTCAGTGGGTTAACAATCCGGCGTTGCTGTGAGCTGTGGTGTAGATCGCAGACGCGGCTCGGATCCTGCGTTGCTGTGGCTCTGGCGTAGGCCGGTGGCTACAGCTCCGATTGGCCCCTAGCCTGGGAACCTCCATATGCCGCGGGAGCGGCCCAAGAAATGGCAACAACAACAACAACAATAATGCCGAGGGAGCGGCCCAAGAAATAGCAACAACAACAACAAAAGACAAAAAAAAAAGAACTCCTTAAAATCAATAACAAATAGATCAATGAATCTCTTCAAATGGCAAAAGATGTGAATTGACAGTTTATAAAAGAAGATACAGGAGTCACCAATAAGCACATGAAAATGTACTTAATATCATTAACCATGAAGGAAACGCACATTAAACCACAGTGAGATAATATGGCATATCCACCAGAATGAATAAAAAGGAAAAGACTGACAACATCAAATGTTGAAGATAGAGCAACTGGAATTCTCATGTTACTTGCATTTTGGAAACCCATTCAGCATTTCCTTATAAACACACCTCCCTTATGACTCAGATATTATATTCCTAGATATTTACCCAAGATAAATGAAAACATATGCCCACAAAAAGACTGTATATGAATTTTTATAGCATATATATATATATATATATATATATATGTAAAATTTGAAAACAAATGTTCAACAGGAAAATGGATAAACAAATTGTGTGGGTTTTTTTGTTTTCTTTTGTTTTTTGTTTTGTTTTTGCTTTCGTTTTAGGGCCATGCCCACAGCATATGGAGGTTCCCAGGCCAGGGGTCCAGTTGGAGCTGTAGCTGCCAGCCTACACCACAGCCACAGCAATGCCAGATCCTTAACCCACTGAGCGAGGCCAGGGATCGAACCCGAATCCTCAAGGTTCCTAGTCAGGTTCGTTAAGCACTGAGCCATGACAGGAACTCCAAATTGTATGTTTATACAGTGTAATACTATAGAGCAACAACAAAAAAATTAGCTACTGATACATGCATTTAACAGATAAGTCTCGAAAACATCATGGTGAATAAAAGAAGCAGTATACAAAAGACTACAAACAGTATGATTCCCTTTATATGGCCCTCAAACAAGGCAAAACTATTCTATAGGGAGAGAAATCAGAACAGTGGTTGCCTTTGGGGGGGCAATATTTACTGAGAAAGGGCATGAAGGAACTTTCTGGAGTGATGGAAATGTTCTATATCTTAACTGGGGTGGTGGCGATGACAAGGCTATATGCATATGTCAAATCTTATCAAACCGTACACTCTAGGTGTGTATATATGTACATATATGCCGATATATATATATGTAAATTATACCTCAAAGTTATTTTAATGACCTTGCCTAGCATGAGCATTCACCTTATTTGCTACTTGTAGTTTTAATCATTTGCAAAACAAATAAATAAATAAACTTGGGCTCAGGGACAGGCTGGAGACATGCCTCTAGATGAGCCCCAGCTGTCGCCCTTGCAGTCATCTGCCCCTCGGCTGGCCTCGGCTGCCTGCCTGCCTGCTCCAAGCTTCTTCTGCCATAGATGCTGCTGAGCATCGCTTCCTAGAACCAGCCCCTGCTCCCCTGTAGCATAGAATCAGGGACCAGGATTAGAGTTCCGCCTCTGAGAAAGAAAATGGAACTGGGCCTAATCTTTTTTTTTTTTTTTTTTTAGCCAGGAGATCCAGGAAGCTCACTGAGCTATTTTGTTATTTGCCTGGCCTTCTACTAGTTTCTGGAGCATACCAAATTTTATTCTTTTTTGCCTTAGATTCCTTGTACTCGCTTGTCTGGAAAGATCTATCCCCCAAACATCAGATCTTTGCATGGTTGTCTCCTCCTTCCTTGGGTTTTAGTATAACTCACTTCTTCAGGGAATTAAGTATGATACTACTTAATTCTTTCATAACTCGAGGTACCATTTATAATTATATTTTTATTTTAGTGGTTATTTGTTCAAAAATCCTTCTTTTCCACTAAAGTCTAAATTTCCATTAGGGAAGTGCCCGCCGTGGCTCAGTGGTTAATGAACCCAACCAGCATCCATGAGGATGTGGGTTTGATCCCTGGCCTCACTCAGTGGGTTAAGGATCTGGCATTGCTGTGAGCTGTGGTGTAGTCGCAGACGCGGCTCAGATCCCATGTTGCTGTGGCTGTGGCGTAGCCGGCAGCTACAGCTCCAATTCGACCCCTAGCCTGGGAAACTCCATATGCCACGGGTGCAGCCCTAAAAGACATACAAAAAAATTTCCATTAGGGACGTCATTCTGGTTTTATTTTTTATCGTTCTCTCCTATGTCTCCTAATGCCTTGCAAATATCTGTGGAATGAAGAAGCTGCTGCTCTGAAGGTAATGTACACCTGTGCTCTGGACCCCACTTGTCCCCCTCCTTCTTTGGCCCCTTGTTTCTCCAATCGTGTCCTTACTCCATGGTATTTTTGTTTTCTCCTGAGCCACAGGCTTCTTCCCTTTCACCCTTAAAAACAATCTTGAACCTCTTATGTTATTTTATCTCATTTTGTTTATTTTGGCTATGCCTGTGGCATGTGGAAGTTTCCAGGCCAGGGATCGAACCCGCATCACAGCAGTCACCCAGGCCACAGCAGTGACAATGCCAGATCCCTAACCTACTGAGCCCCCAGGGAAATCCATGAACCTCCTATTTTAGAAAGAGGGTGGGCTTTTGTAGGACTTGGTTAGCCTCTCTCATCTCCCTTTGTCCCTTCACTGCCAAGCTCCACACATGCTGTATTTACCAGCTGCCTCTTCTGTCTAACCATCAGTGTGAGCCTGTTCAAGCCTGGCTACTACCTGTTCTGCTCCACAGAGCCCTGTCCTGAAGGTTCAAGACTTACCTTGTTCATGACTTGCTTCTAGTTTTCCTTCTCCCTCTTTACTTGTTCCTTCTTGGTGCCTTTCTGAATTCATATTTCCTCGTCCTACCCATAAATACTTCCTGGAGGCTCTCTTTGGCCTTTGTCTCTTTTGACTTGTATTTTCCTCTCTTCTCTCTGTACTGAAATTATACTCACTCTTCAAGGTCCAGCTCAAAGTTTTCTCCCTCCATGAAGCAGCCCCTAAATAGATATTCAGTCCTTTCTTTTATCCCTCCATTCACTGTACACCATTCACTGTACACTTAGCATGGGCAGAATGGCCAATTTAGCACCTGCTACAGTGCCTGTGTTTTTGGAGCTAGAAATCAGGACTCCTTACCTGATAAAGATTGTTCTTTAACTTATGGCTTTAATTATATCAAAAGTTTCACAATGATGTAAAATTAAGTTTTATTCCATTGTGGATTGAGTGATCACAATTGCTAAAAATTATGAAATTACATAAATGCAGGGAAGTTTTGGATATACAAAGTTGTTGCTTTGAGAAGATTTGTTATCTAGGAGTGTTCTTTATTTCTCATGTTAAATTTTATGTCGTTGACTATATGGTGGTATTTGAGATTAGAACACAAGACTAAGAGGAAGTACTTAATAAATACTGATTGACTGGAGACACTTTTAACTTGTTTCATGAGCCAGCTGCACAGAGTGGTGGCATCTAAATTATTTAAAGGATTTCTAGACCAATAATAATTTCAAAGTATGAGATGATTTTAGTCTAGATCAAAATGCAATTTACAGTTCTATAGCATGGTTAGGGTCATAGGGTTTGTGTAAGTTTGGGGTTTGGGGTTTGAAATTCAGCTGTGTCATTTGTTAGATATGTGACCTTGTATTGGTTTTTTAACCTCTCTATAGGTTAATTCTTTTATCTGTGAAATGGGACAATAATGTACCTAAGCACTCACGAAATGTTAACTTCTTATTATTAATCCCCATAGTGTACTTGGAAATTTGCTTAAGCAATTATGTATTACTGGTCAGGCATCTTCAGATTCTGGAATGAAAATGCTGTAATATTTCAAGTATGATAGTTATGTCATGTTACATCACATACTACATTTAAAGTATTAAATTTATATTAAAAAAATTTTAAGCAATCAGCCAAACTGTAGAAACCAATTGAGAGTAAACTCTCCTTCTCCTTTTTACTCAGTGTAAAAATGTGGCTGCTAAGTCAAGGACTTAAAAAAGTGATTTGGGTCGGTCTGTGTGTTACAGCTGGGATAGCCTACAACTACAGCGATTCAAATCAAATATCTGTGGATGAAAGGAGAGACTGTAATTGCCAGACCCCCTTACTAGAAACTGTTAATTGTGTCCGTATTAGTGATTTGATATTCCTCAGTAATGGTAGAACTTTGGTAAATATCTTATACTACTTCAGTCAACTATAGTCAAACAGGTGAAGTTGAGAAGATATTTTCTATGTCTCTCTCATTGAAATCAAATACCCAGTCTTTGTGAGAACATCTTTTATTTTCTCTCCAAGAGTAACATATCATTATAAACCTTCAGTGGCAATTAAGTGACAATCGAATATTAGTTTCCACCGCTTCTGTGGTAAGGGAGTAAGCTAGGAAGTATGCCATTACAAAATTAGCTTCTGAAGGAATATATTGAGCAACTGAAACAATGAAGCATTCCTTTTTAGAATACTAAAGTCACCAAAAAACCCTAGAGCAAACATGTTAGAATTTTAGAGGGATGATGATCCTTTCAAGGTTGATGTGGTTGGAGTTAGTTGAGGAGACTGACAATGCAGATGAAAGCCAAACTAAGTTTCCCCACATAGTTTGTATAATACACAGGGACTCTGGTGGAATCAAAGCCACTAGGGAACACCTGTTCTTCCTGCTGCCCTCTTTAAAAAGAACTAGTGAACTAAAATTAATGAAATAATGTCCTTATTTCAGAGGAGACATCAATGTCATCAGTAAATTCATTCATGACACAAACTAGAGGCTGCTCTGTATCATATTTTCAAAACCCACCCTACCAATGGTCAGCCTATGGATTACCCAGAAGAACCTCATGGGCCATATTGATGGAAACTCCTCAGTCCTACATATTCATTGCTACCTGGTCTGACTCTGTACCTTAAGTCAGTCCACCCTATCCATGCCATGTCCAGACAATAGCACATAAATGCAAGTGCTTCAGATCTGTTTTCTACCATCGTCTGATTTTCCTCACTTTATTCCCCACTTAGCCTCTGTTCTGTTCAAGTTCCTTCTAGCTCCTGGCTCATGATGCTCTCTAATGGCTAAAGTTTGCAGTCATCTTCTTTTTTTCTGTTCATGAATAGAATGTTCTTCCTCACTTTTGGCCCCTAGAATTGAAACTGTAGCACTAAACCCTCTGTTCTGGATCCTGTGATATATTAAGTCCTGTTAATAGATCAGAAATCTTGTGATGCTTCAGAGAAGTTTTCATCTGGTGGGTTTTCCTGTAGGTGAGGATCTGAATGACTAAGTGCCAGTCAAGTGAATTAGAGAGGATTTAGGAGAATATTGAGAAGGTATTGGGACCTGATAGTCTCCTCGGCGTGGCGGACAATAGGGATTATTCATTTATCTTGCTCTTAAATCATCAGCTTTCATAACAACATTGTACTAATAGTGGGCTACTAAAGATGGGAGCCTTTACCATGAAAACTCTGTAACTGACTAATGGGTACAACCTGAAAATATCTGGATGGCCCAGGTTGCTGATTACCGTGATGGGAAAACATTGTCCTATTCATAAATTTCACCAAATCCTTATATCGTAATTAGGAAGCTCAAAATATCAGTCACATATCACTGAGTATCTCTGAATAGGCTTAATTTGGACATCCAGGCTCTTTCCCTACAAAGCAGATCCTCAGGGCAAAGTCTGTGTCACACTCAAGCTCAACACTGTCCAAACTGTCACACTAGAAATTTCCTCTTTGGGGACTTGGACAAGCAGAAGGCTTCCAACCTGTTAGGAAAGGAGGAACTCCTGCACCATGAAATATCACAACTTTTGACAATGATGATAGCTGTTGTCTCTAAAATGTGGTCACACGTGAGTTGTCCAGACCCAGAGTCAACATTGCTGTGCTGAGTGAAACCAGACTTCCTGTTGAAGGGCAGACCCTGAGAAGGATTCCAGCTGCAGTTTTCCTTATAGAGATCTCCACCCTCTAGCATGAAGGCTATCAGGTGTTGGCTTCACAATTGGACAATCACTTGTCTCAAAACTCCCCAACTTGCTGAGAGGTATTAGTGACCTTCTGGTGACCCCACACCTACCCTTCAAACTCAATCCTAGTGTTTCTGACCTAGCAGAATGACTAGGAATGGTGAGAAAGAGCAACTGGCTCTAGATGAAGGTAGTGTCAACCGAGAACACGATGATCGTCATGAGGGAGCTTGGTCCAAGAAGGAAAATCACCTGGACTCTACCCCTGGATTTCCCCTCCTTACCAAATGTTGCCAGCAGCTGTTGATCACCAATTCCATCGTCTGCCTACTACTTAGGGAAAATGCCAACTGGGTGCCAACAAGTTTTAAGCAGTTATCACCAGTTTGTCATGCTTGTCAATGGAACCAACAGAACACCAAGGTCATCAAAACCTTTTGATGTTCTGAGTGTTGTCCTGATAAACACTTCATTTGCTCTGACCCCAAAGTGTAGAAAATTGCCGTTAACTTAGAAAAAGGAAGGGAGGAAAAAGAGGGTTGTCCTACCCAAATGCATGAAAAGCCTGAGTTTATAGAATACTTTAGTGACATTGAAGAGCATGTGGGTTGGCTCAAAGGGAAAAGAAACAAAGATCTCTTTAGGTGGGGAGAGGCTAAGGGCATGGGCTCTGGAAGCTGAGGTCCTGGATTGTAATCCTTAAACCACTGCTGAGCTGCTGTGTGATCTTGGACCAGTAGCTCTCCGTATATGTTTCCTCATCAAAACTCAAGGATAGTAACTGTCTATACTTTACATGCACTTTTGCTGTGAACCTAAAACTGCTTTAAAAAATAAAATCTGTTAAAAGATAAACCCAAGGATAGCTATTTAGGCTATTGTCTCTCAGCTTGAAACCCATCCATCTGCACTCTGTTTTGTGATGCTAAGACAGGGACCCCACAAACCACATTTCTTTTCAACCAGATGGCTTCCCATTAGGCTCTGCCAATGGAAACACTAGAGGAAGACTGCAAGGCTGGAGGAGAAAGAGGGCACTTGCTCCTACATGTGTGTTTCCTGTAAGTTTCATATTCTATAGGAGTTTCTGTTGTGGCTTAGTGGGTCAAGGACCCAACATAGTGTCTGTGAGGATGCAGGTTTGATCCCTGGCCTCGCTCAGTGGGTTAAGGATCCAGCATTGCCAAAGCTGAGGCATAGCTTGCGGATGTGGCTTGGATCTGGCATTGCTATGGCTGTGGCGTAGGCCTCAGCTGCAGCTCCAATTCAACCCTTAGCCCGCGAACTTCCATATGCCACAAGTGCAGCCATAAAAAATAAAAAAAAAGAAAGAAAACATTTTTTACCCTAACATTTCTTCACTTCAGCAGCTGTAGTTCCTACCGGAGCCAGTAGCTGAATCCAGTTTTTCATTTTACTAGCGCTGTAGAACCAGCCTTTTCACACTCCTCTCAGAGACACCAGCTCTAGCCCCCTTGGAGGTCTGGGTCCCAGTGGTTCCTCCAAGCTCATAGTCAGCAGCACCATCTGAGCAGTGTGCCCCTCTCGGAGGTCTGAGTTTCATTTCCCTGGGCTCCTGCTTCAAACTTCTAAGTTTTAATAATTCCAATCTATTCTCTTTGTTTTCCCATGGATAGTTGCTTCTTCCTGCAGTTGCTATCTTTTTTTTTTTTTATTTCTTTAGAGTTCTCTTTTTACCTTTTCAGTTACCTAGGAAACAACTTTATTGTGCCTACTTTATCAATTCTTTATACTAAATTCTCTCTGTAAAACTGGTGTTGTTTCTGTCTCTGGCTGACATACTGCATAGCTAAGATTCATCGAGTATCTACTATCTGTTAGGTCCTGTTTTAAATATTTCATTCGTTTTAACTAGTTTCATCTCATCCCACCCACTATGCTAAGGAATATGAAGGGAATATTACAATGCCTGGCCCATAGTAATTGCTCATTCAGTGTTAGTCACTATTTTAGTTTGGGTTCTGCCTAAAACAAGGACTACGAGGTTGCAGGTGGTTCATTTGAGAGTTAGCATAGGTGATAAATTGGGAATAGTGAGGCAGGAAGGGGAAAAAACCAATAACTTGTACATTAATGGGCAGGTTACTGCTGTGG
This sequence comes from Sus scrofa, assembly GCF_054392235.1. Taxonomy (NCBI): domain Eukaryota; kingdom Metazoa; phylum Chordata; class Mammalia; order Artiodactyla; family Suidae; genus Sus; species Sus scrofa. The sequence goes on from NC_139401.1 coordinate 125,147,817, forward strand.
ACAAATGGGGCTTAATGCTGCTGGGGAACCCCCTTTGAGAAGTCTAATGTGACATATCTCTGAGGTGTCCCATCAGAGCACAGGGAGGATGGGGCATTTATATACCCTGTCCCATCCTTCAGGGGCACTAAGTCTCCTACATTTCCAAAGTAAACAAATAAATATGAGACAAGGCATTAAGATCATGTTAAGGCTATTGTTATTTTGGTGGATGTGGACTTCAAACTGGCCAGACAGAGGTCATGAAAAGTGTTTTCCTAGTAAAGATCACAAAACTGACTTAGATGTGAGGGAGAACCTACAAATAGTGCCTGACATGTACTAAGCAGTCAGTAGATGTTTGTTTAACTGAACTGTTGATAGCAAGATTCTGCCAAGAATACTGGTTGACTAACAAAAAACATCCGGTAAAACTTCTTCTTGAATAGAGTAGAATTTTCCTTGACTGGAAAGATTTAATTCTAAGGAAAAGTTAACTGGCAATAAAAATATAGCAGCAACCTGTCATTGGAATTCAGTACAGTAAAGGAACTAGACAGTCCTGTACCCAGGATGGTCTTTGTGATTAGGAAAGTGAAACATACATACATATAGGAGTGTGTGTGAGAGTGTATAATATATATATATCCATTCTTGTGAAGAAGGATAGAAATGATGGATAGATAAATAGATAACTATAAAACCTTACAAAAATCAAAAAAAAAAAACATTATCAGGGAGAGAGACAAACTGAAATTCTTTTTTTTTTTTTTTTGCCATTTCTTGGGCCACTCCTGTGGCATATGGAAGTTCCCAGGCTAGGGATTGAATCGGAGCTGTAGCTGCCAGCCTACACCAGAGCCACAGCAACGCGGGATCCAAGCCGCGTCTGCAACCTACACCACAGCTCACGGCAACGCTGGATCGTTGACACTGAACAAGGGCAGGGACCGAACCCACAACCTCATGGTTCCTAGTCGGATTCGTTAACCACTGCGCCACAACGGGAACTCCAAACTGGAATTCTTGAAAGGGATTTGGGATTTTTTTTTTTTGCTTTATTTTATTTTTATTAGAGTATTGTTGATTTACAGTGTTGTGTCCATTTCTGCTGTACAGCATAGTGACCCAGTCATACACACACACACACACACACACACACACACACACATTCTTTTTCTCGTACTACCTTCCATCATGGTCTATCCAAAGAGATTGTATGTAGTTCCCTGTGCTGTACAGTAGGACCTCATTGGTTATCCATTCTAAATGTAATAATTTGCATCTACCAACCACAAACTCCCTGTCCATCCCACTCCAAGTCTGCTCTCTATGTCCCGGCAACTGCAAGTCTGCTCTCTATGTCCGTGACTCTCTTTCTGTTTTGTAGATAGAGTTATTGTTTTAATATGGTAAATACTTAAATGTATTTACACATTGTTCAGGGAGAGGTTGAAGATAATAGAAAAGAGAGGGAATATTGTAATGGAGCAGAGGAGAGATTCAGAGTACAAAGGAAGAAATTAGCCTTCAGGAATAGTAGGACATACTTCTTCCATGAGATAGAAAAGAATAGTGTGGCTGAACATAAATACTATGTGTGGTGGCAAAGAGGGAACAGGGTCTAAGAAATTCTACCTGATTGCTCCAATTTTCCCTCTATGCTAGAAAGTCTGAGGGTGAGGGAGAAAGAGGATGGAAGTAATGGGATAGTTGTCTTAGAGAAAATGCTGAGAAGAAGTCAACAAAAAGCAAAATAGGAGGTCCCTGCTCGTTTTCCTACTCAGTAACAATAATTTTGCAGCATATATGGACAAAAATGCCTTTGTGAAAATTTTGAAGGATTCGGCCACAGGCTGAGAATAGTCTTGCCCTCCCAGGAACCCACCAGGAGTCATGTCTGTCAGTTCCACTGGAAGCAGGTCTGCTGACATCAGTATGACCGTAGATCCCAAAGCAGCCCTGTGACCCAGCTGTAGCCCCACCCTGCTGAAGTCCAGGAGCAGTCCTGCTTGCCCAAGAACCTCAACAGGATGCATGCCCATCCATGTCATCAAAGTTAGTCCTGTAGATTTTGTTCTCAGCAGTGGACCCTAAGCAGTGCTATGACTCTGTTCCAACCCCTCTCAAGTGCAGTCTAGGGCTGTACCCAATGGCCCTCACCCAGTGACCTGGAAGGAGCACTCCTAGGAACCCAACAGGAACCACACTTGTCTGTGCACCTGGAAACGGGCACACAGTCTGAGGACTCAACTGTGGCCCCTGAAGTGGACCCTTCTCCCAGTGCCAGTCTGACTGACGAAGGTCCTATAAGTAGTCCTGTCCTACTAAGGATCAGAATCCATACTCACATAAACCCTTGGTAACAAACCCACAAATCAAGAACCCCACTGTGGACGCTGCAGCAGCCATATGATCTGACTCCAACCTTAGATGACTCTTATCCCAGAGGCAATACCATCAGCCCAGGGATTCAATGAGAGAAGGTCTTTACCTGTGAAAACCAGCCTGTGAATACTGAAAGAGGGTTTCCTCCTTCAAATGCACAGACACCAACACAAGGCTACAAGCATCAGAAAGAATCAGGAAAATATGACATCACAAAAGGAAACTAATAAATCTCCAGCAACTGACCCCAAAGAAATGGCGATCTATAAGTTGGTGACAAAGAATTCAAAAAAATCCTCTTAAAGAAACTCTATGAAATGCAAAAGAACACAGATAACTAGATGAAATCAATGCATGAACAAAATGAGAAATTTGATAAATATATTGAAATCATAAAAAAGAATCAAACAGAAATCATACGGCTGAAGAATACAATGACAGAACTTAAAAAATAATTCAACAGCAGAACTGTTCATGCAGAGAAAAGAATCAGCAAATTTGAAGACAAGTCATTTGAATTTAGCCAGTTAGAGGAACAAACAAATAAACAAAAGAATGAAAGGAATAAAAAACATATGGGAGTTATGTGACACCATTAATCAAATAAATATAAAATAATCAAATACATATATGCTTTTTTTGTTGTTGTTTTGCTTTTTAGTCCCCCTCCCCCCCGGCATATGGGAATTCCCAGGCTAGGGGTCAAATTGGAGCTGCAGCTGCCAGCCTACACCACAGCCACAACAAAGCCAGATCCAAGCTGTGTCTGCAAATTACACAACAGCTCTAGGCAACGCCGGATCCTTAATCCACTGAGTGAGGCCAGGGATTGAACCTGCATCCTCATGGACACTAGTCGGGTTCTTTTCCACTGAGCCATGATGGGAACTCCCATATATGCATTATGGTGAATCCCACAAGGAGAAGAGAGAGTGAGAAAGGGGCAGAAAGATTATTTAAAGAAATAGTAGCTCAATAACGTGCCAAATCTTCGGAAGGACATAACATCCAAATATGTGAAACTCAAGGGGTTCAAAAAGCAGGATAACCCAAAGATTGCCCTGAGACTCATTTTAAGGAAATTGTCAAATTCAAAGAAAAAGAGAGAATTTTGAAACTAGTAAGAGAAAAGCAACTAATCATTTACAAGGGAACTCTCATAAATCTATCAGTGGATTTCTCAGTAGAAAGCTTGCAATTTAGGAAAGGATTGAATGATATATTCAAAGTGCTGAAAGAAAAGAAAACTGCCAACCAAGAATACTATACCCAGCAAAGCTATCCTTCAGAAGTGAAGGAGAGATAGACATTTCCATATAAACAAAAGCTGAGGGAGTTCATCAGCACTAGATTTGGCATACAAGAAATGCTAAGTGACTTATGTTTGACAAAAGAACGCTAAATAACAACATGAAAACCTATGAAAGTATAAAACTCACTGGTTAGGGTAATAGTCACATCCAGAATACTTTAATACCTAATACAGGATACTTTAATACTGTATTACTGTATGTAAATCAGTTTTAACTCTAATATAAAACTTAAAAGACAAAAGTCTTAAAAATAGCTATTGTTACAATAATTCGTCAATGGATGCACAATATAAAAAGATGTAAAGCATGACATCAATAGCATAAAATGTGTGGTGGGGGGAAGTAAAAATGTAATTTTTGTATTGATTGAAGTTATGTTGTTTTTTGCTTAAAATAGAATGTTGTAACTATAAGATTTTATGTAAGCTTCATGATAACCACAAAGCAAAAAGCTATGGTAGATAGCAAAAGATAAAGAAAAAGGAATCAAAGCATACCACTATGTAAAATCACCAATTCACAGTGGAAGACAGTAAGAGAGGAAGAAAGGAACAAAGAAAATATTAAAAAGTTACAAAATAACAAGATGGCATTGGTAAGTCCTTATCTGTTGATAATTACTTTAAATGTAAATGAATTAAATTATGCAATCAAAAAGCATAGTGGCTGAATGGATTTTTAAAAATAAAAAAAACGAGACCCAACAATATGACTCACAAGAGATTCACTTCAGCTTTAAGAACATATAGGCTGATACTGAAGGAATGGAAAAAGTTATTCCATGCAAATGTAAACCAAAAGAGATCAGGGGTAGCTATACTTAAGTCAGGCAAAATACACTTTAAGACAAAACTAACAAAAGACAAAGAAGGTCATTGTTTAGTGATAAAATAGTCAATTCGTCAAGAGGATATAACAGTTGTAAATAGATATGCATCTGATATCAGAGCACCCAAATATAGTAGGGAAATACTAACAGACTTGAAGGGAGAAATAGACAAATTACAATAGTAATACAGGAGTTCAATACCCTACTTTCAACAACAGATAGCTAATCCAGACAGAGAATCAATAAGGAAACATTGGACTTTAAATATAATTTATACCAACTGAATCTAACAAATATATGCAGAACATTCCATCCAATAACCGCAGAATCTACACATTCTTCTCAAGTGCAATGAGACATTCTCCAGGACAGATCATGTGTTGGGCTGCAAAACAGGTCTCAATAATTTCAAGAAGGTAGAAAGTATATCAAGTATCTTTTCTGACCACAACAGTATGAAATTAGAAATCAGGAAGAAAATTGGAAAACTCACACAAATCTGTAGAAATTAAACAATACACCCCTGAACAACCAATGGATCAAATAATAAATAAGAAAGGAAATAAAAAATATCTTGACACAACCAGAAAATGGTAATAAACATACCAAAACTTAATGGGATGCAGCAAAAGCAGTTCTAAGAGGGAAGTTTATAGTAATAAATGCCCACATTAAGAAAAAAGAAAGGTCTCAGACAACCTAATTTTACATCTCAAGAAACTAGGAAAAGAAGAACAAACTAAGCCCATGGCTGCGGCCATGGGTGCATGGCTTGGGTGGAGGGGAGGAAATGCCCCTGTAGATGAGGTCCGGGGAATGAGAAGCTAGGGCAGTGGGTGGGTTGTCATCGTGGGCATTGAAATACCCCATCATAAGGATAAAGTACAGTATGGAAGGAAAGTCACAGAATCAGGGCTCACAATCTTCAGTGAATGTTGAGGAATGACCAAGAGGTTGATGGATGAGAGTAAAATGGCAGAGTAGAGAGGAATGGTTTGGAAACAGCAATTAACAGAAAAAAAATCCTGCCTCCAGGCCTTTTACTAAAGAGCCTAGAAAAGTGATCTCACCAGAGAGGGTGCAGACAAAGCAGAATCTTCTGGCTTCTATTGTAGGTCCCCAGGCCTATGAAATGAGTCTCAACTTCTTGGTGTGAACCAACCACAGTGCCCTTTACCATCTGGTTCTAAACCCACCTTTCAGTCCATTTCTTCTACCCACCCATTCAGGGCATGTTTTAATCTAGAGAATCAGAAATTCACACTTAAATATGATCTAATCTAACCCTTTTGAAATAGAAATATATTTACTACAGCATGTATACGTGGGATGGTGGTTAAATGATTTTAACACTACATTATTGCTTTTGAAAGGTGACGCCAAACTAAGAAAAAATCTATCCCTTAAATTGAGGTAATTCATAGCCTGGGGACACTTACAGGTGAGGCCTCCCTACCACCCCTGAATCCTTGCTGATCCACCAGTCAGTCAATTAGTAAGCAATAACTGAGCACCTACAAAGAGCCTAGCATTGTGTTTGGGTGCTGTGAGTGTTACAAAAAAATAGACATAATCCATGTTTTCATAGAACTTTCAGTCACCTTGCAAAAAAGTGACACACCCTTGAAACAACTCAGAAGATAGTATGTAATCAAGTGTCAGGGGTTGGGCTGCAGCAGTCAAAAGGAGAGAAGAATCATTCAATTAGGGCATTCAAGCAAAGCTTCAAGCAGAAGGCAAAACTTAAGCCTGTAAGGCTATACTGCATATAATAACAACAACCACAACAAGAATAATAACTCACTTATTGAGTGCTCTTAACGTGCCAGGCACTGTGCATTTTACTCGCTTCTTTTCATGAATTTCTCACAACAATCCTGTGCGATGGGTACCATTTTTATCTCTATACAACAGCTGAAGCAACTGAGGGTTAAGTAGTTTGAATGACCTGCCCAAGGTAGTCAGTGTATGTAGCCAGGTTTCTGCGCCACCCCAGAGTCTGTGCTCCTCACACCTCAGTGTCCTTCCTGGGAGCTGGCCAGTCACACCTGGCTAAGCATCTGAGAAGAGAGAGCAACAGTAACAGCCACCATTTATCGAGTGCCTGGATTATCTCTAATCCTTTAAGGCAGGTTATTAATTTTCAAGGACGGCTGTAACAAAGTACCATTACTGGGTGGCTTAAGCAAGAAATTTATTGTCTCACAGTTTTGGAGGCTAGAAGATCAAGGTGTTGGCAGGGTTGGTTCCTCCCGAGGGCTGTGAGGAAGAATCTGTGCCAGGCCTCTCCCCTAACTTCTCATGGTCTCTGGACAATCTTTGATATTCCTTGGCTTGTAGATGCATTAGTCCCAGTCTTTGTCTCTGTGTGTCTCTGCCTCTCTAGGTCTCCTTATTATAAAGACACCAACCACCCTAATGACGTCATCTTAACTCCATCCTCTGCAAATACCCTATTTCCAAATATGGTCACAGTCACACGTGCTGGGCGTTAGGACTTCAATGTATGAATTTGGGGGTGACACGATTCAACCCATAACAGTAGACCTCATTACCCCCATTTTATAGATGCCCAAAGAAGTTAAAGAACTTACCCAAGTGTTAGAGTTCCTCAGTGTTAGAGCTGGGGATTCAAACCCAAGTCAACCTAGCTCCATGACCTTTGTTCTCCCCCATAAATCTGATCTGGTAACCTCTCTGCCGAAAAATTTTCTTTCTTCTCCAAGGTTGAGCCTGACTGCTCCGTAACCCCGGGCCAGGGCTCACGGGATTGGCTTGCATATTCACTTCTGAAAGTCTTTTCCTATCCAGCCCATGGTAATAGCTGGGCTTTCGCCTCCCCCAAGAAGCCCTCTCACATTAGCCTCAAGCTTTAATAGAAATTAGCCCTGTGAGATTACATAGAAGTCTCTCCAGGAGTTCCCACTGTGACTCAGTGGAAATGAATCTGACTAGGATCTGTGAGGACGCAGGTCTGATCCCTGGCCCCGCTCAGTGGGTTAAGGATCCAGCGTTGCTGTGAGCTGTGGTGTAGGTCACAGACATGGCTTGGATCTGATGTTGCTGTGGCTGTGGCATAGGCCAGCGGCTGTAGCTCTGGTTTGACCCCTAGCCTGGGAGCCTCCATATGCCGCACGTGTGGTCCTAAAAAGACAAGAGAAAAAAGTGTCTCCATTTGTCAGATGAGGATACTGAGACTCAAAGTGGTTCTATCACTTGCCCAATTTTACACAGCTCCTAAACCACATGCTGTGATTTGCACACAAGCCTGCCAATGCTCTCTCCGCCACAGTACCCTGGCCTAGGGCACCTGGCCTTTGAGGACTGGGGACATGTTGCCAAGGACTGGCCCTTGCATCACAGCCCAGAGGCTGGAGCCCTGCTGCTTGCTGGCAGCTCACCGTGATGCCCACGCTCTGCGCATTGGCACGCCCTCCCACCGCAAGTTGAACTTGTTCCCTTAGCACTTATTCCCCCGAGAGGAGAGGAGTAGTCCATACCCTAGTCCCTGCCAGTTAGCCTTGTTCCATGGCAGCCAGCTAGTCCCTGCTGGCCAGGTCCAGGCATATAACACGGCTGAGCCAGTGTCTTGTCTGTGACCTCGTCAAGCACATAGAGCTGTCACTGCTACCCTTGCCGTCATCCTTGGGTGGAAGCATGAGAAGCTGAGCCGCATCGGTCTCAGCATGCTGCCCAGGAACAGCCCTGCTCCGCAACCCAGAAGAACCTAGTGTCAGAGCCAAGGCAGTGAGGGGATTTTCTGGGATTTTCTGAATCGCGGGTGGTGCCGGCAGGGAGGAGACAAGTGCAGGGAACGGGCGCAGGCGGGCGAGCCTCCAGAATTGCTGAGCGTGAGGCATCTCGCAGGAAGGGCTGCGAGGGGCAGAAGAGAAGAGAGATTAAGTGAGGGGCCAGTATCAACCGGGGCGGGGGAAGGGAAGTGGGGGAAGGGCTGCACCCCAGGGACGTTGAGTTCTCCGTGGGGGCTTCTTGTGATCTCATCAAGGGAGCAGATCTATGATGGCAACAGGACAGCCTGGAGCTGTCCCCAGAACTCCCCAGGGCTTTGAGCATCTTCCTTGTCCCCAGATGGGCTGTGGGCTCCCCAAGCACACTCTTCTCTAGCTGCAGCTTTCAGATGCCAGCTTCTACCATCTGCCCTTTGTAGAGATACCAGGGCCCTCTTAAAAGAAGCACAGGTTTGTGGGTTTTTTTTTTTTTTTCTATGAACACATCATGGGCCTAGAAAGCTCGAGAGCTTGAACTTGCCAGTGGACATTCCCCTGGTGTGGATTCTGGCAGGAAGGATCCAGACTGGGCAGTAGTCCAGAGCAGACCGTGCTGGCTGGAGTCCCGGCTCCCTGGCCTAGTCCATTGTCCTCCTTGGCTATTAGACAGGGTTCTTGGAGCCTGCAGACATCTGTGCCCATCGGCACAGCTAGGGAGCTGCAGGATCTGGAGACATAAGAAAGTCCCCTTTGTCTCCTTCTGTCCTAACTAAGGGCCTGAGTCCCTTCCCAGCACAGCAGCTGGAGGATTGGCCTCTGACCAGAGGAATAAAAGGCTGCCCTTAAAGGGGGTGACCCAGCTGTTGTGAACAAGCACACACGTGCACCTGGGTGGCTCTGACTCTCGCCCACACCCTGGCCAAGGTGAGGGCTGTGGGCCAGGCCAAGGTGGCCCTGCCCACATTTTTGGAGGGCATGCCAGTTTCGCTCCTGACCTTGTGTCACGGCTAGGATGGGCACCCTGGCGGCCACAGCCTTCTCGTGATTTCCATCGAACCCTTGGTGTGCTCAGTACAGCTCATGCATGGCATCCACGTGCTGAGACGTCCACCCACGTAGGCAGTTCTCAACTCAAGGATCTTTGCAGCCTTCCCCTATTCTCATTTCCTTGGCTCGTTTCCTCCACTTGCCCAGCATCCCACTCCTCCCTGTGTCCATTCCTCTCCCCTCCATTCTGCATGCCACCCTGCCACCCGTCTCCCAGCACATGCACCCACACACACATACACGCATACACACACTCCCGCAAGTTTGTCACAAGACCAGTGCCGTTGGGTTACTATTTCGTGCTATCTCTCTGGGAGTCATTTCTGTGCCTCCAGATCCCCGGTCACTGCGTGTAGCTCAGCCCCTGGAGTTCCCTGCCTCCCTACTCCGAATATCGTGGCAGATTTAGGAAACAGTATCTCCTCTCCCATCCAATCGTGGACTCAGCCCTGCAGTAAAGGAGACAGCCTTCTGACGTGTAGGATACTGGTGCCTCGCAGTGACGTGGTGTGGTCCGCAGAGCAGCTTGGGTTGGTCCATTTGACAGAGGAGGAAACTGACCTAAGTGGCGGCGAGGTGGGTGGGTGTTAGTGACATCAGTAGGCATCAAGCCCTGATCTGGTGCTTTTTCCTCTCTACTTTTATACTGCATTGCTTCTCCAAAGATGACACCCGCAAAAGCAGGGCACCAGGACTGGTGGCAGTCCTGGAACTGTTGGTCACCGGTCCCTGACAAGATGAATGTAGATCGCTGCGTACTTGCTTCGTGGATACAGTCTTGCCAGGAAAATGAAACCTCGATTGAGTTCAACAGCCTGCTCAGGGACGCCAATGAACATAGGAGTGCTGATACCAACGCCTTCCCTGCGCGCCGCGGCCCTGGTGCTCCTGGCTGTCCAGCCCGAGGCTGGGCCTATTGCAGGACTGTGCCCCGCCTCCTGGCCAAGGGGAAGGTGTTGCACTGGAGGTGGGAGTTGCAGGGAACATGGTCATGGAGTAATCACAGCCCTTCGGGGGTGAAAAGGGCCCTGTGGAGCCCAAAGCCCAGCCCTGCAGACCAGGGCTGCTCAAAGAGCCAGCCTGCAGTGGTCTCGTCCCTTTGTTTACTGAAGTTGCTCCGCTCGGAACATGGCTGTGCCCGTCCTGGGCCTGTTGACCCTCCAGTCCACTGCCAGCTCTTCACCTGCTTCGCTCTGGCTGGCGGGGGTCCCACCGCGGCGGGGTATTTCCCAAAACGACTTCCCACTGGGTCCGGCCAGTGGCAGGTACTGGCTGGAGACGGAAGAAAGAGGAAAGGAGAGGCCAGGAAATGCCTTCTGCCTTCATCTCCGTGTCCCGGGGGGACCAACTGGTCCCAGTTTGTCCAGGTGTCTCCTGGTTTCAGCATTGAAAGGCCCACGTCTCTGGAACCCCCCCTCCCCGACCCCCGCCTCTCTGCTCCAAGTGGTTTCTCTCCACGGTGGCTTCAGCGCCTGCTGGAGGGCCCCGCCCTCCCCTGTCCCCGAGAGGGCTGGCCACCATCGCCACCACGGTTCTGGCTGCCACAGGCTGCCCTGCCCCCCCAGCACGCTCCCCTCCCGCGTCCCTCAGCTTCCTTGCCACCGCTGCGGATGCTCAGCCTGCTCCTTCGTCCTTCTGCTTTCTCAGCTCGTCCCTCACCTGTGTCACCGGTGCCTTCCCGGCCCGCTGTTGTTGACACTTGAAGTGGTTTCTGTTTTACTGCTTAGACCCTGACTGATGCAGTGGGGACAATAGGACTTAGTTTATAGTGTCATCATGAGGATTAAATTAGTTAAATAAACCACTTAGAGCCGCGCTTGGCACATGGTAATTGCTTGTCAAATGTGAGCCGTTGTTGTTGTTGTTGTTGTTGTTGTTGTTAGTAGTGTAGCGCGAAGTAACATTTACGCGTCCTTGCCGTGTTCCAGGTACCGTGCTAATCACTTTACACCCATTATCTTATTTAAGCCTCATAACCCTTATACCTGGCTTAACGGCTTCTTGAGGTAATTGCTTAGTAAACCTGTGTGTATTTCACACCTAGCCATCCCCAGTTTCTCTTCTTCCTTTTTTTTTTTTTTTTTTTTTTTTTTTTTTTGCTATCACGCCTCTTGGTGAAACCAGCCCTATCGTTTTTTCTATTGAGCACTGTCTGCGGCTTTCAGAACCCGAGGAGGAAAGAGACAGGAACTTGAACAGGACGGACACGGGCTAGTGGGGGGGAGTCAGGTGTGTCCTCCAGCTGATCTGTCCCAGCACAGGCTGGGCAGTGCCACCTCAGCGAGTGCTGCAGTGTGACTGAGGCAGGGAGGGTGTGCTCTGGCGCTGGACCGTCTGGGGCTGAATCTAGGCTGTGCCACCTCCCATAAGGGGCAAAGTCATGTTTACTGCTCTCTGCCTGAGTTTCCTCACAGGGCAAGACTGCTATGATGATGGTACCTGTTCTGAGGATTCAGGGACTTAGTATTTTCAGTGCTTACAGCAGCGGCTGGCATGCACTAGATACTATGTGTTTGTTAAATGAGAACCACATCAACAAGGTGAACCAGTTGTAGGGAGAACCCGGAGAAAAGTGCCACTGGGTCCGACCTACGGGTGTTAGCGAAGGCTTCACAAAAGAGGGAACATTGGAGCAGGATCTGGATGAAACAGCTGAAGCTTTCCAGGTATCGAAGAAAACATCCAGATCACAGGAAAAGCATGTGCCCGGGTGCAGAGTCATGAAAGGGCCTGGTGTGTCTGAGGAGCGAGGAGAAGTGAGTAGCTGACGTTCGGTGGCAGGCAGTGAGGTTCAAGGTTTAGGTTACGATCCAGCGGGCAAGGCCTTGAATGACGTGCTAAGGAATTTGGGTTTTATGCTGAGGGAGGGAACAGGGGTGTGAACGGAAGACGTTCAGTTGGACAGGATGGAAGGATCAGCTTTGTTTTGCGGGTGTGCCGTTCTCATGTCAGTATAAGTTTAGGGCTGAAAAAAACCTTGTTCTGATGTAAATATATATATGCCAGGTGGCCCCAAATTAGAAAGAACCCAAATGTCCATCACTAGTGGAACAGATAAATAAATTGTGTGGTGTACTTGCACGGTGGGACACTATACAAGACATCGAGAGTGGATGAATTACTGCCATCTGCAAAGAACATGCAGATGAACCTCCCAAGCCAAATGTTGAGCAAAAGAAACCAGGCACAAAGGGTGATCTTGTATTATTTCATTTATATCAAGTTCAAAACTGGCCAATACTGATCTGTGCTGGCAGAAGTCAGGACAGTGGCTTCCTTGGGGGAGAAGTGAGTAGTGACAGAGGGGGGGCCCAAGTAGGGTTGCTGGACTGCTGGCACTGTAAGTCTGAAGGTGACCTGGTGCTGCTTTCAGGGGTGCTCGCTCTGCGATCACGTGCAAGACACAGAGTATCTGTACTTGAAAACAACAACAGCCATCTTTTTAGGGATGAATGACACATACAGAAAAAGAAATCACTTTTTCTTTCAAAGTACATGTTGAGGACTGAAATTCAGCCCTGCAGAGATTCAGCTGACCTTCGACCACAATGGGATCTAAAGAACTGTCAACACAGGTGTCCATTGCAAAGGTGGTGCCCCCAGAAGAGACAGGCCTTCACTTAGGTGTTGCCAGGTGACCCCAGTATCACGCTCTAGAAGCATGCAGCTACAAATGGCCGTCGGCACCATCATTCTCTGTTTCTGAAGTTCAAATTTTAAGCGCTTGCAACATTCCTCTGAGGACAGACAGAAGGGTCTGGGATATGGGGCAGAAGTCAAGGCAGACTTTAGCCTTATCTAAAACGGTCTGAGTCTTTATGAAGAGAACAGTTTCCAGAGTTTCTTATAAATTTAACACCTAACCAGAAAAAAAGGCACAGCTCTGCCTTGTCATCACAGGATGATGGAAAGTGCTGGATATAATTTAATTCGCATTGAAAATCACTAAGCCTGGATTATTGTTGATGCTAATTAATGGCTCGTGCTTGCATTGTGCCCCCCCCCTTTTTTTTCCTGGCCACACCTACAGTGTGTGGAAGTTCCCAGGCCAGGTATTGAACCTGCGCCACAGCAGTGATAATGCCGGATCCTTATCCTGATGAGCCACCAGAGTCGCATCGGAGCTGTAGCTGCCGGCTTACGCCAGAGCCACACAGCAACGCCGGATCCAAGCCATGTCTTCGACCTACACCACAGCTCATGGCAACGCCGGATCCTTAACCCACTGAGTGAGGCCAGAGATTGAACCTGCATCCTCATGGATGCTCGTCAGATTCGCTTCCGCTGAGCCATGACGGGAACTCCTGCATAGTGCTTTATTGATCGACTCTCATAACACCTCTGTGAGGTAGGCTGATTGTGTTGGGGACAGTATGCAGACTGAGAGACTGAGCACCCTAGGAGTTACATGAGCAGCCTGTGGTCAAACAACCAGTTGGTAGGAAACTACTGTCATCGTCATAAACCCAAGCCTCTGTTATCTCTTGCTTGGACAACTACCACGGTTTACTAGTTGCTTCCCAGGATTTACTATGCTTCCCAGTTAAGTTCTCCACACTGCGAACTGTGATTTGCTACCGATTTATTTCTTGTCTGTCTCTTTCAACTAGAATGGAAGCTCTGTGAAGGCTGGAATTTTGTCTTGTTGGCCATTCTTTCACTTGGCTCAGTGCCTGGCACATTGTAAGCCTTTGATTGGTATCTGGTGAGTCCATGCCGGGATTAATATATCATGGAGTCAGTGTATCTGAGTTCCACGTGGGCCTCTTTGTTTAAATTTTGAGAAAGTCTCGTTCCTCTCTGAGCCCCCGTTTCCCCATCTGTACAATGAAAGCGTCGGACCAGCTGATCTCTGAAGTTTCTGCCAGTGCTAGATAATTCTCAACCTGGGAGTCAGGCAGCCAGTGGCACCATTTTCTCTTTGATTCAGTGTACTCCAGCTCTACAAACAAGATGGAAAGTTCTAACACTTTTTAGTTTTGCATGGGTCACTTTCTGTGGCTCCAGCAGACACCTGTTGATGGGTGGGCTTACCCAAGCAAGGAGCCCCACTCTCCTTTTTCCGCTCCAGTGTTTTTATGGTTTCAAGGAAGAAAATAATGCCAAAGGGACATAAAATAACATGAAGCGAATGACTGCCATTTAACTTAACTAGAAAGGCAATTTTTGGAAAATAAAAGGCCATCCTTTGAAGAACTGTAGAAAGTAAACATAACTAGTAGGGATAGAACACAATATCACCTAATGATTTCGAAAACAAGCATTAGCCTCAGACAAGCCATGGTTCTGCCAAGTCCTCGCTGGCTGTGTGGCCTTCAGCTTGCTGAGTAACCCGGCTATAAACTGGAGACACTAGCAGAACCCACCCCAGAGGATGGTTGTAAGGATCCAATGACAGGATGTATTTAATCACTTAAGTACCTGGCACACCATAAATCTTCAACCGAGTGTGGCTACTCCAATGGTAATTATTATGTGACAACACCTTAAAAACTTTCGACTCCGGCTATGAGGACAACTGGCAAAAGCACGACAGAGCGTGGCATGTTCAGGAAAGGGAAAAAAAAAAAATCATTTCTTGTTAGGACCCAAAAGATGTCAACAGATTCCACTCTTTAAGGACAGGGGACGCACCCCTGAGGGAGAATACAGTCAGGGCGAGGCGGGAGCTTGTTAGCCCCTCTGATCCGTAGCTTCCCTGTCAGTACAAGAGATCTAATCTCCACATCAGCAGGTTGTAAACGAAGTCTCAATGTCATCATGCTTGTAAAGCGCTTAGCATGGCGCCCGGCACCTAGTAAGCGCTCAAAAAAACAAAAACAAAAACAAAAACAAAAAACCAACGAAAACAAACACACACACAACGGTAGCTGCTGTTAGCACCGAGGTTGCTGCTTTTATTCTTTCTCTTGCGCCAGAGCCTTTGCAGCGTTTGGCGGCCGGTGCAGGCCACGGAGGTTAGAGCCCCGGCCGCATCGTCCAAACTGGTTCTCAGGCTTCTAAATTCTGTGCCGAGTGAACTTCTGGGCCATTTAAAACACAAAGGCGAGGCGAGGGGGCCCCCGAAGTGCCCCGGATTTTCAAAGGCGACGCCGGCGCCTGGAAGAAGCCGCGATGCCCGGGGCGTCCCGGGAGGCGCGGTGGGGAAGCCCGCGCCGCGCGGCCCCAGCTCCGGCCCGGCCGTCTCGGGGGGCGCCGCCCGGCCCACCGGCGCTCCCGGCGGGGGCGCGGGCCCCTCGGCGGCCCCCGGCCCGGCCCCTGGAGGTGTTCCCAGGTACCCGAGCCTCGCGGCGTTTTCAAGTGCTGGCTGCGAAGCTTGAAAAGGGCCCGCCGCCGGGCCGGGCGTTTTGTGTTTGCCAAACAAAGCATGAAGCGCGAGTGAGCAAAGGGGGCGGGCCGGGCGCGGCACAAAGGCGGGGGGCGGGCCGGGCCGGGGAAATCCAGTTCAGTGGGCCTGAATTGATACGCTCGGCCCCCGAAGCCCCGGGCTGGGCGATCACAGGGCACGGAGGCCCGGCACCGAGCCCTGCGCTGCATTGATCCAATCCGAGCCGGCGAGCCAGGGGCGGCCGAGGGGCGGGGGCGCGCGGGGGTCCGCGGGGGCCGCCGGCCGCAGATTAGGCGCTTTTCTTAGAGACGAAGGACTCTCCCGGCCCGAGCGAGGGCCCTCCAGATGGAGCGTGCCCTCGAGCCCAAGGGGCCAGGGTAGGAATGTCTCCCCGGGTTCCACGGGGAGCGGGCGCGCCGCGGGGTCAGCCTCGACAAAGATGTTCTCCCTTCCTCCTCGAAAAGACAGAGGCGGGCGGCGGCGCGGTGCCCGGGGCCCCTGCCCAGCGCCCCTACCTCCTAGGGGTCCCGGGATGCGGGACGACGGCGCGCCTGCGCCTCGCCTGCGCCTCGCAGACCCTGCACCTGCGCGGTGCCGGACGCTGTTTGTTGGATGGACGGTGGGGAGGACGGGGGCGCAGATGTGCGGTTCGGCCGGCTGGGTCTCGGTTCCCCGAGTGCTGGTCGAGAGAGTATGTCTGACTGTGTGGCATTGTCTCCTTTGAACGTAGTTAGGAGCGTTTGGTTTTCTCTTTGTGCTTTCTTGTGTTTTCCAGATCACTGAACATGGTCACAAATCACTTGAGTATGAGAGAGAATATCAAGAAACCTTGTGCAAGGTAGAAGTAAAAAAGACTGAGCAGACTAAAGCGAGAGGCTTCAGAGACACTGAGATGGTGACAGTGTAATAAGGATGATGACATCTTACACGTTACCAGTAGCCAGGGTCCCCCGCATTGTTTCCGCAGCCGCCCCATCCTTAACACGGGACCTGGCACACGGGGTGGAATAAATCAATGGCTGGGTCCGCTGCTGATGGAATCCAAGGCCACTGAGCAAATGAAGTAGCTGGGGTTCGGAGGGGCTAAGTGTGGCGCAGCCGGGACTGAAATGTGCCAAATGCAAATCCAGGGCCTTCCCCCTACGCCCCATAGAATCCTGAAGGGCTTCTTCAAACACGGGCTATTTCATTTCACTCCTCTGTGTTCATTTCTGGACTATGAGGCCCTAGATTTCCTTTCTGAAGACACAAGGTTTTGTTTGTCTTTGTCGTAATGACACACTCGGCATCATTAAGTGTCCGTGAAGAGGAATCTTTTAGTTGCATTAGAAACGTGGTTTGTGACCACTGAGAGCCTTGGGAAAGGGGCCTGTGCTAGCAGGAGGAGGCAGGCTGCAAATGAACCGGCTTTCTGGGGGGGCGGGGTTTCTGCATTCTCTTAGGGCCGACTTTAGCATTATTGCCAAGGAAAAGCTTAGGCCATGTCTGAAGGACACTGTGATTTGTGAGTATAAACAGTTCAGATCTAAGCAAAGCGGCTCTTAACCAGAAAAAGAGTTTCCCATCCATAGCTGCTTTCCCTGACTTGTAAATTGTAACTGATACAAACTGCTTTAAACGTTACCTTGATTTCAAGTTTGCTGAGGGAATCTGGCCAAGTAATTGAATAAGAATACACTTTTTTCATGTTAAGTCAGTATTGTTTAAACTGTTTTATATGAAATCCCTAAGACCGGTTTGCGCCATAACTTATTGCAATTCCTTTTTAAAAGTGGCTTTATGACAGTGTCCATTTTGGCTTGAAAGTAACTGTTGCCAGTATTAAATTTTCACTTGAAACATTCATCATCATCATAAATATCAATCGACCGCTTACATATAGTTCTTATATGCGGTTCTGTGAAATTCTTAAACCTCACTTGAAATATTTTTCTCTAAAAAACGCACTGTGCAAATCCATACTGATCGGGCCCCTCTGTTTTGCTGAAAAACTGGGGGGCTTTCGTAAGAAAGAGGGCATGAATATTTCCTTGCAATATTTTTCCCTCGCTGAAAAACCCATGAATGAAAGAAGACCTCAGGATTGCCTGAGATGATTTACATACTAATTAGTTAGCACAGAGTAGCTGATAGGGGGTGGGGGTGGGGGAGAGACAGAGACAGAGACGGAGGCAGAGACAGAGGCACTCTGGAAGCCAGCAGACGTGGGCTCCACGGCCTCCAAGCAAGGCGATGGTGAGCAAGTTGCCTATCACTCATCAGTCAAAACCCCGAAGGCTGTGGAGGATGAAATGACATTGTAAATCAACTCTGTGTCAATAAAAGTAAATTTTAAAAAAAGAAGATAAAGTGAGAGGTGTTTGGAAAGAGCTCAGCACAGTAGGTGCTCAAGAAATGCTCATGCCTTTTCACTATTCACGACATCCATCACCTTCATCCTTTATAAGAAGAATCGGTTTCCTCGCCCGTGAAATGGGAATAATGACACTTACAATAAAGGTAATATAGTATATAGGATATAGACTAAGGAGAGCATGGGCTCTGGGGTCAGAATGCCTGGATTCACAGCTCAGCCCCACTACTGGCTGTGTGACCTTGGGCAGTTTAATCATCTCCTCTTCCTCTGTTGCCCTCCTGTGTACAGAGGGGCTGGTCAGGGGCTGGTGGTGGTACCCATCACCCAGGGTGGTTGTAAGCAAATTAATGCACTTAGCATGGAGCTGCTTCACCTTTGGCCAGGGAACTTGTGCATGGCATCCTTTGGCCAGGGAACTTTCATCAGTCTGCCAAAGCCTCTGCACCCCTTCTCAGAATAACACTTTTAAATGCATAAATACAGTACTTCAGATTACAAAGGGGAAATGAGTGATAATGAAATAAAGTTATCAACTTTTTTTGGGGGGGGGCGGGTCTTTTTACGGCCGTCCCCGAGGCATATGGAGGTTTCCAGGCTAGGGGTCAAATTGGAGCTGTAGCTGCCGGCCTACACCACAGCCACAGCAATGCGGGATCCGAGCCACGTCTGCTATCTACACCACAGCTCATGGCAACGCTGGATCCTTAACCCACTGAGCAAAGCCAGGGATCGAACCTGTGTCCTCATCCATGCTAGTCGGGTTTGTTACCACTGAGCCATGATGGGAACTCCTCAACGTATTTTTAGAAACAGATTTGTGGTATATGTGCTTCCCTGATAGAGCATTAAATAAATAATACATTTAGAGTCTGTCTGAGGTCTACAGCTATTGCAAAGCAAAAATGAACAGAAATGGTATTATGACAACTGTGATGACAGCGGTGCACTGGGAAAGGACCTGTGATCTTGCTGCTGGTGGTAAAGGCACAGGTATTGCTAATACCGCTTTGACTTGCCACCTGCATTCATAATTCAAGGAATGCTTGCTTTTAATTAGAGGCTAATAGAAATTAAACCGTACCCTTTTCTCATCTAGATTTATGGGCACCAGATCAAGAACGCGACTCTGATGAGCATGGTCAATGCCAGCTATTACTACGTCAGAGGGGTCATGTGAACTGTGTGAAATAATGAATGTGGGAGCCATGGCAAATATTGGGCTCTTGATACAGGACAACTATTTCAGTTGTTTTCAACCATCTACAACTGTATTGCATGAAAGCAGCTGTAGACAGTATTTTAAAAAAAGCAGGCATGGCTGATTTCTAATAAAACTTGATTTATAAAAACAAGTGGCCAGTGGCAAGGTTTTGGACCACGGGCCGTAGTTTTCTGGGCCCTGCATTAAAACACAGTTCCTTGAGGAATGTAGAATTCAACTTAAAACATTTCAAAGTATTGCGCCTGGTCAAGTACTTGGCGCAGGAGGCTACTGGGAAGGGCCGTGAATATCCCTGATAAAAACTAGAAATGGTTCTATGAATGACAGATAATCAGAATGAATTGAATTTCCTCGGCGTGTTACCTGCCATAATGTCTGGACTTGCCTTGTCTATGAAGACAGAGAGAAACATAAAGCTGACAACAAGCATGACGTACTGAGTAATTAGAACCAGAAGCACCTGGATATGTGGGGGAAAGCAAATGACACTGGAAACTCTTCATGACAATCTCCGTCTCGGGTCTGGAGCTTTCTCCAAGCAGCCGTAACTACCCTGCAGCTGCTGCCTGCTTGGCACACTGCAGGTGTTCAGTAGATACTTGCTAGCTGATCGACTCTCCCCCACGGTCCTGGCGAGTCTCCAAGGAAGAAGCAGCAAGCATAGAGTCATTCGGAAATCTCAGTCCCTCCATTATACAGGCGGGATTCTGGTATTTCTAGGGCCAGTAGAAAGCAAGGAAAATAAAGTAAGATGGTTTGGAGTTCATCAGAATGGAGAAGGCAATGCACTGGGATGGTTGCTCCCCGGAGAGAAAGATCTCAGGGCAACGAATAGTATCAGCAACTACTACATGTCAGGTGCTGTGGTGAGACAGAAAGAATAGAAGATCCACTGGCTTTTACTTCTTCTGCAACAAATTAGGTCTTGTATGGGTGACAAGGACAGTGGTTGTGTTAGAGGATGAGAGATGACAGCTTAGACCTAGAGATGTTTCGTGTTCTCGCTGGCTATGGAAGGAGGGTATCTGGAGCTCTGGGTGTCCTTTGTCTCTGGCCCCCAGACAATCCATTTCCTTTTTTTTTTTTTTTTTTTTTTTTTACTGTCTTGCCCTGTATCCACTTTCAACTGGGAATAAAAGCTCCTTCTGCAAAAGTCATCAAGACATGATACATGAGAGGGCCCACCACTTTGGTGTGTATGATCTGATCCCAAACTGGCTTAGATGCAAACACAGCAGACGATAGGCAGCTCCCAGTAATGACAGTCAACAGATCCCCTTCATGGGAAAAGAAAATCCCAAGATTTTAGCCCAGGTTCTAACAATGCAAACTGTCTTCCACTGTAGATGTTCTCACCAGAGGTTCCTGCTTCCTGTGCTTGTTGGGGTGGGAATATGCCCGCGGCATCTGTACTCATGTCAGGCCAAGCTACAACTCTGGAAAATTTTCTCATAGAAGTCATGTTGTCTGAAATGTTGGTTTTTTTTTTTTTTTGTCTTTTTTGCTATTTCTTGGGCCGCTCCTGCGGCATATGGAGGTTCCCAGGCTAGGGGTTGAATCGGAGCTGTAGCCACCGGCCTACGCCAGAGCCACAGCAACGCGGGATCCGAGCCGCGTCTGCAACCTACACCACAGCTCTCGGCAATGCCGGATCGTTAACCCACTGAGCAAGGGCAGGGACCGCACCCGCAACCTCATGGTTCCTAGTTGGATTCGTTAACCACTGCACCACGACGGGAACTCCAGTGTTGTCTGAAATCTTGAGCTTTACAGATACCAGATCCTAGCTTTTCTGTGTTCTTTTTTTTTTTTTTTTTTTTTTTTAAGCTATAGGACAGGCTTCTATACCACACAGCTGGTACCACATAAAGAAGTGGGTTGGGGAGTTCATCTCAGTCAGCCAGGCACCATTCAGAGTTTGGGTCCCGAGTCATCTCACCCTCTGCACTAGTTCCCAGTCCTCCCTGCTTCTGACCTCATATCTCATCTTTACCCGATCCACCTCATGTTCAGTATTGCTTCTCCAGCAAAAACCATTGGTTAGCCTCTTTACAATTGTCTACGTTTTCTTACCCTGTGGGGACGGGGCTCAGTGTGGCTTGGGGGCAGTGCGAGGGTTGTTGGCGAGAGTTACCCTGCGTGTAGCTGCAGTGAAGCCCAAATCAAGAGATTGGGCAGAGACGAGAAGCAAGTGGAAACACAAAGTCAATAAGCCAGAGAAGGGCATGCAAATATGTCGTGCAGCCGAGTAGGCAGTGGGAAGCCGTTAGTGAAAGCCAGGCTGTGCAGCCAGGGAGTGGAGGAAATGACAGGAAACATTTGCATGTTGAGAAGGAGTGTAGGACAAGCCTTGTTACATGTCCGTGCCATTCATGGCCAAATTGACGCTGCCTCCAAATGGGGCATGGTCTATGGGAGGGACCAGGGTATTTAGAAGGCCAAGGATCAGGCAACTACTATATCGCTCAAAGTAGGCTAATTTACATTGTTGTAACTACCCCACATTTCAGTGGCTTAAGGTAACCCTTGCTTCTACTTTATGCACATGCTACATGCCTTGCATGGCTTTGTACTCAGAAACCTAGACTGACAGAACCTCTTCCATCTTGTGGCTGTACCATCTGCAACATGTGGTCTTTTTTGTTGCCATCTGGAAAGAAGGTTGTTTACTAGCCATTAAATACTCTGGCCTAGAGTTGACTCCTATCACTTCTGCTCATGGTCCATTGGCTTGACCTAATCACCTGATCCTGCCCAACTAGAAGAGGGCTGGGAGATGTGAGGAGCACATCAATATTCAATGAGCACTAATTGAGCTACAGGCAGCTTTGAGATGGTGTCAATGACTGCTCCAGGGCCTTGACATTGACAGAGCCCCTCCACAGATGATATTTAATCTGGTTTACTCTAGCCACACACTTGGGTCCAAGAAAATGACATTTCCAATATAAAAACCCATCTGCTGGCTACGTATAACATTACGGGACCACAAACTCTAGGTTTTAAACAGTTGTTTCACAAATAGACTTTGAAAGCTTGCCTATTAGTAACCTGGGAATGACTTAGTGACCTCAAGCCTAGGATGGTCATGTGGTGAAATTGTACAGTGAGCAGCGAGCAGTGGCGACTTATAATGATCTCTTCCTTCTGTGGGCCCTATCCCAGTGAATGATGCCACCATGTAGTCAGGTGAACGAGCCAGAAAACTTTCCAGCCTTTTCTGCCACCAATCTCTCCCTCACTCCCCAGGATCCTATCCCACTGGCACTCATACACTCCAAGGTTGTTCTTGTGTCCAGGCCTTTGCATTTGTTGTTCTTTATGTCTGGCATGCACTTCCGTTCTACCTCCATCTTAATTGAACTATCTCTCACCATTGGGCACAGCATGATCCGCAAAGTATGAGCTCACCACCATTGGCTGGTGATGTGGGACCAGTCACTAGAATGTAAGCTCCATGAGAGCAGGGACCACTGTATAGCCTGCAGAATATACTATGAGCTCAATAAATATGACCTGAAAGGATGGCTGGTCCTAGTGAGTCATCAGTGAAGACAATATAGAGTCTTGTTCCGGAAATGACTGAAAACCTTTCCTATTGTTTCTTCTGGGACATTTCTTTTTGCTATAATCATTTTGAAGTCATGCACATTGTTTCAAGCACGCAAGCTTCCAGTTGGTTAAGTTCAATATTTGCCTCCTTTCTTCCCCTCATCTCCCCTCCCTCATTCACGAGACTGTAAATTACATGAAGGCAGGAACTGCATCTGTTTTGCTCATCAATCTATTCCCAGCATCCAACTGTGGGCCTGGCACCTCATGGGTGTTCAGCCAATGTTTGTTGAATTAATGAATGAGACCAGAGGTGGAATACTCCTGATTCCTTGTTTCTAAGCCATGTAATAACCAGAAAAGAAGTCTTCTGCTTTATTTGCACTGTAGGTCACTGGTCACTTGCTTTATTGTTAAGATGGATCAGGCTTTACTAAAAGGATTTCACCTGGCAAGACAAGTTGATCTCATTTTGTGAAGCCCATACTGCCTACATAAAGTGTCACTGGGATCTTAGAAAACAAAAATCCCTAGTATAATTTTCAATATATTAAAAGTGATATATGTCTTAACCATTGGGTTAAGGAACAAATCAAAAAGGAAATTAGGGAGTCCCCATTGTGGTGCAGCAGAAATGAATCCAACTAGGAACCATGAGGTTGTGGGCTCCTTTCCTTGGCCTCACTCAGTGGGTTAAGGACCTGGTGTTGCTGTGAGTTGTGGCGTAGGTCACAGACGCAGCTCAGATCCTGCATTTCTGTGGCTGTGGCATAGGCCCGCAGCTGTAGCTCCAATTCGACCCCTAGCCTTGGAACCTCCGTATGCTGTGGGAGCGCCACCCCCCCCACACAAAAAAGAAAGATCTCAAATAACGAGCGCCACCCCCCCACACACAAAAAAGAAAGATCTCAAATAACTTTATACCTCAAGGAGCCAGAAAAAGAAGACAGTACAAAATTATCAGAAATTATCATATGCAACCAGAAAAGATTAGAGCAAAATAAATACGAGAATAGAAAATAATTTTAAAAATCAATGAAATTGAGAGTTGGCTCTTTTTTATGATTTTTACTTTTTCCCAATATAGTTGACTTACAGTGAAGAGTTGGCTCTTTTAAAAGATAAAGTCAACAAACCCTCAGTTAGATTCACTAAGAAAAAAAAAGGAGGGCACAAATAAATAATCAGAAGTGGAAGAAGAGAAATTACAGCTGATACTGCAGAAATATAAAAGACATAGAAACTACTATAAATAATTATACGTTGGCAGAGCCTCCTTGCCTACCCGCTTGCATTTCTCATGTGTCCTATCTTAATAAGTCAATTTATTGCCTATCAAATAAATAAATATATATATGTTAACAAATTGGACAACCTAGGAGAAATGGGTAAATTCCTAGAAACATACAATCTACCAAGATTAAATGATGAAGAAAGAGAAACTCTGAACAGACCTATAACTGGTATGGAAATTGAATCAAACCTTCCAACAAACAAAAGTCCAGGTAGCTTCACAGGTGCTACCAAGCCCTTAAAAAAGAATTCATGCTGATCCTTCTCAAATTCTTCCAAAAAATTAAAGGGGAGGGAATACTTTCAAACTCATTTTATGAGGCCAGCATTACCCTGATATCAAAGCCAGACAAAGACACCACAAGAAAATTACAGAACAATATCCCTGATAATATCATTGCAAAAATCCTTGACAAAGTACGAGCAAACCAAATCCAACAGCATATCAAAAGGATCATATGCCATGAACAAGTGAGATTTATCCTTGGGATGCAAGGATACATGAAAATCAATTGATGTGACATACCACATGAACAGAATAAAGGATAAAAATCATAAATCATCTCAATATATGCAGGAAAAAATCATTTGATACAATTCAACACCCTTTCATGATAAAAACTCTCCATAAACTATGAATAGAAGAAATGTACCTCAACATAATAAAGACCATATATGACAAGCCCACAGCTGACATCACATTGAATGAAAAATTAAACTATTTACCTCCAAAATCAGAAGGAAGACAAGATGCCAACTCTCGCTACCCCTATTCAACATAGTACTCGAAGTCCTAGCCAGAGCAATTAGGCAAGAAAATTAAAAGGCATACAAATCAGAAAGGAAGAAGTTAAACTGTCTGTGTTTGCAGATGACATGATCATATATAGAGAAAATCCTGAAGACTCCATTAAAAAAAAAAGTTAGAATGAATAAACAAGTTCAGTAATGTTGTAGGATACAAAATCAACAAAAATCAGCTGCATTATATATACTAACAATAAAATATTCGAAAAGGGAATTAGGCAAACAATCCCATCTACGATAGCACCAAAAAGAATAAAATACTTAGGAATGAACTTAACTAAGGAGGTGAAAGACTGTGTACTGATAACTACAAAACTCTGATGAAAGAAATTGAACAAGGCAGAAGAAAATGAAAGAAGCCTCATGTTCATGGATTGGAAGAATTATTATTGTTCAATGTCCATACTACCCAAACTAACGTACAACTTCAATTCAATCTCTATCAAAACCCCAAAGGCATTTTTTACAGAAATAGAAAAACAATTCTAAAATTCACATGGAACCAGAAAAGCCCATGAATAGCCTTCTCAATCTTAAGAAAGAAGAACAAAGCTGGAGGTGTCACACTTGCAGATTTCAGCATATATTACAAAGCCCCAGTAATCAACACAGTAAGGTACTGACATCATAAAGACAGACGTATAGACCAATGGAAACAAATAGTAAGCTCAGAAATAATTCCATACATGTGCCATTAACTGATCTTTGTCAAGGGTGCTCCCAATAAACAGTGGGGAAAGAATAGTCTCTTCAACAAATGGTGCTGGGAAAACTGGATAGCCACATTCAAAAGAATTTTAATTGGACCCTTATCTTACACCGTACATAAGAATCAACTCAAAATGGATTAAAGACTTAAGTATAAAACCCCAGACTGTAAGCTCCTTGAAGAAAACCTGGTGGACAAGCTTCATGACGTTGGTCTTGCTAATGATTTCACAGATATGACACCACAAGCACAAGCAGCAAAATAAAAAATAAACAAGTGGGATTGCATTCAACCAAAGAGCTTCTGCACAGCAAAGGAAGCAAGCATCAGAGTGAAAAAGCAACCTATGGAATGGGGGAAAATAATCCCGAACCTTATATCTGTTATAGAGTTAATCTCCAAAACATACAAGAAATCCCTACAAATTAAATAGTAAAAAACCAAAACCAAAAAACCATAATAATAACTCAATTTAAAAATGAGCTAAGGACTTGAATAAACATTTCTTTAAAGAAGACCTTACAGGGAGTTCCCGTCGTGGCGAAGTGGAAACGAATCTGACTAGGATCTGTGAGGACGCAGGTTTGATCCCTGGCCTTGCTCAGTGGATTAAGGATCAGCATTGCCCTGAGCTGTGGTGTAGGTTGCAGACACGGCTTGCATCTGGCATTGCTATGGCTGTGGTGTAGGCCAGCAGCTACAGCTCTGATTCCACCCCTAGCCTGGGAACCTCCATATGCCATGGGTGTGGCCCTAAAAAAGAAAAAAAGAAAAAAAAAAAAGAAGCAGAAGACCTTACAAATGGCCAACAGGTATATGAAAGATGCTGAATGTTACTAGTCTTCAGGGGAATACAAACCAAAACCATAATGAGATATCACCTGTCAGGATGGGTCTTATCAAAAAAACACAACAATGTGGAGAAATTGGAGCCCACTGTCGGTGGGAGGGCAAAATGATGCAGCCACTGCAGTATGGAATTTTCCCAAAAAATTAAAAATAGAACTACAAAATGATCCAGTAATCCCTCTTCTGGGTATTTATTGAAGAGAACTGAAATCAGTAGCTTGAAGAGATATCAGCACTCCTATGTTCATTGCAGCACTGTTCACAATAACCAAGATGTGGAAACAACCTAAATGTCCATTGAAGGATAAATGGATGGATAGATAGATAGATAGATAGATAGATAGATAGATAGATAGATAGATAGATAATGGAAGACTATTCATCTTTTTTTAAAAAAAGAAGGAAATTCTTCAGTGTTCAGCAACATGGATGAACCTTCAGGACCTTATACTAAATGAAATGAACCACTCTCAGAAAGACAAACTCTGCAGTGATTGTATTTATATGAAGTCTCTAAAATAGTCAAATTCATAGAATCAAGAGTGAAATGGTGTTTTCCAGGGGTGGGGGGGAGAGGGGAAATGGGGAGTTACTAATCAATAGCCATAAAGTTTCATTCAAGCAAGATGAATAAATTCTAGAGATCTGCTCTACGACATTGCACCTATAGTCAACAATAATATATTGTACACTTAAAATTTGTTAGAAGGTAGCTCTTATGTTCTTTCCCCAATAAAATAAAACAAAAACAAATATTACAAAGAATACAAAAATGTGACCTACCTCCTCCTGTGATAATGTGGTGATTGTAAATAATAATAATAAGAATAGCTACCATTTGTTGAGGGCTTATATACCAAGCATCTTTTGCTAAAAGCTTTGCATGCATTGCCTCATTTAATCTCAATAGCAGTTTGAGCTCCTTTCTCTCTAGGGCCTCAGTTTCTCCTGGAAAAAAGTGAGACACAACCCAGTGTTGGAGGCAGGGATCTGAGGAGGCAGCAGCCAAGAGCTACCGCAGGGAAGGTTTCCTGCTCCCCAGGAGCTGCTGACCGACTCTGTTGTCAGGTTTCCAGTGTTGAAGGTGGGCGTTAAAAATACAGCGCCAGAGTTCCCATTGTGGCTCAGTGGTAACAGACTCAACTAGTATCCACAAGGACGCAGGTTTGATCCCTGCCCTCATTCAGTGGGTAAGGATCTGGTGTTGCCTTAAGCTGTGGTGTAGGTTGCAGACTCGGCTCAGATCCTGCATTGCTGTGGCCGTGGGTAGGCTGGAAGCTGTAGCTCTGATTCAATCCCTGGCCTGGGAACCTCCATATGCTGCAGGTACAGCCCTAAAAAGAAAAAAAAAATAATATATATATATATATAATAATACACATATATATTTATATATATAAACACATCCCCAGTGTATTTCCTGCTGCCAAAAGGAAATATATCCATTTTCTACTTACCATATTGGAGTTCCTGTGAGAAATTCTTTTCAAAGGGAAGGTAGCAATGGAATAAATTTAGGAACCACCAGTTGGGCTGTCCTCGCCTCCCTGGGAGGAGATACTTGTATGTTGACAGCAGGGTGATTTCTCTAGGCCCGTGGGCCTGACTGGCCGAGGCTTGGTGAATGGTCACCCTAGCTCACCCTCCTTCCTCAGGCTCTTTCCAGAAGGGAAGGTGTACTGGATGTGTCATGGAAACTTCCCACGTGAACCTGCCTGTGTTTGCCCACCTGAGCCTCAGAGGTGTTTACCTCCCCGTGAGAGCTGTTATGGTCCTGTGCACAAATGGAGCCCTCTTGTCTCCCGCTTTCAGCATCTGATGAATTAGTTTTCGAGGCGCCATCCTTCAGTACTTCTAATTTGATTACCGTTCCCTTTGCTTTGCCCCCCCCCCCCCGCCACACCCCGAAGTGTTCTCATAATCCTTACAGGAACCCAGGCAATGCGTACAATTCGGCAGCCAGGAATTTGGGGTTTAATAAGTAGCCTGCACAAGCCAGCATATCTGCAAATAGCCTATGGGACTGGGTTCCCTAGCTTCATTTGGCACGGGGTGCAGCTGACCTGAATAATGAAACAGGGGGCCCCAAGTCATGAATCCTCTGCGAGCATTGCTTCATTAGAATCCCCTTACAAAAAAAAAGAAGTGGGACTCATCTCATCAGCTCGATTTTATGGCCTCTGATTAGACCACTATTTTCTCAGCAGGTCCCTTTTCTTTAAACTGTTGACTATGGATGGCCTGCTGAATAGAATGAACTTTGGACCACTAAATTGCAGCATTATGGTTATTTAGTGTAATTTATAAAAAACGAGAGAAGCCATGATCACTTACTTCTTGTTGCTAATGATATCTCCATTATCTGAACAGGTATGGGTTTGGAGTATCTGTCCCACTCCCAGTACTCATCCTGGAACACTTCCCAATTAGAGACCCCAAAAATGTTGTTTGGAGGTACAAACTCTACCGATGATAACTTAAAAATTAATAGCACCTGCACATGTATTTATGAACTTCCACCTGGCAGGAAAGCTATGTGTTTTCACTAGGTTTACCTGAGAAGTCCTTTCATTTAGTGTCTGACACATTGAAACTATGTCGTATTTATTTCAAGCATTGTGATAATTAAAGCAGTACATATAACATGCCACTCTTCTGCTTAGTGGGAGATCGAGTTACAACTGCATTGCAAATGTGAAAGCCGTTCAAAAACAATTGCTGCCTGAATGGATAACCTTCTGGAATATGGACCTGTAGAAGGGGCAGATCACTCTGGCTCGATTTGTTTCTCTCAAGCATCTGGTAACGAAGAGAACAGTGGGGTGGAGTAGTAGGCGAGAACATGCACTTTGGAGTGAGCCAGAGCTGGAGCTGCGTGCTAGTTCTATCCTGATGGCCTGGTGACCTTGCGACCCTTCTTGAGCCTTGATAGCTTTATTTGGAAAACAGGGTTATTTCAAGGGGTAACAGAAAGAGCTCATTTAAAACGCATAGCTCAGTTTCTGATGCCCTGGGGACAGGCAGCAAAGACTTGCACACTTCCCTTCTCCTCGGGGAGCAAAATCCAGATTTAGGGCTCAACCCTGCTTCACCGCGCCCGTGGTCATCACGGGAAGTCTCAAAAAAGTTCTCAAACAAAAATGGTTTTATTTGACCTTCACTTGAGAAATTAATATTAGGGTTAGAACATCTAGGAGGTGGATGGTAGGATGCATACGTAACAAACTCAGGCATCTGAGAGTTCAGATCTCAAAGGAGGTTCATCTCTGGCAAAGCTTTTTGCTTAATGGTCTACATGGAGACAAGGGACCAGCATCTTTGTTCATAGCAACGGTGCCAGGGGCCTAACATTGTAAGGGAAGAGTAAATAACATTTGCCTTTGCCACTGGCTCATTTGCAAGGAATGACAGAGTTTGCTTACCTTTGAGTGGCCTGACTCACATAACCGCAGAACTGATGGATATTCCGTATGTCGTTGTATGTTCACACTAGCAGTTGACCAAAAGTGGCCAACATTTTCCCCTTGGTCTTCAGACGGACAAATGCAATTCTGCTGGTGCTTGTGTGCTGAAAACTGTGGCCTTAATAGAGAAGGAGAGAAGCCTACGTGAAAGAGGGAGCACAGACGCATTTTACACTTTATCAATACCTGGACACTGGCGCTCTGTCAAGATGCTGTGGTTTAATCTCTCCTTGACCACAGACATGCTCCTTTCAGATTCTGGGTTTGAAGTTCAGTTGGTTACAGTCGATGCCCGATCTGCAATGACTAGTCCAATTCTCAGCACAACCCTCTGCAAGAGTTTTACTTTCTCTCTTGAGAGTCTGTCTTTACTCTTAATTCTTTAGTAGTTGCCAAGGAAGAAAATCCCTTCCAAAAGCTTTCTGTGGCAACACCTGGAAGATATTGAGAGTTACTGTTACAATTTTAATCTCGCTTGGTTGGTAATCCTCCTTGGTGGGCTCCTCCATTTCTCGGAGCTTATGTTTGCATTGGCGGGGCAGGGGTCGGGGTGGGGGACGGGCTTTTGCTAGGGCGACACTGCCAGGGTCTTTGCACTCCATCTGGTTGGTGCGATGGGGCAGAAGAACTAAGCATGCCCAGCGCAGCCTCTCCTTTCACATCTGTTCTGCCCAGAGGGTACTTTCTGCCATGCATTCTGGGTAAACTCTGCACCATGGATTCAGCGGTGAGCAAGACAAGACTTGGGCCCTTTTCTCCAGGAGCCAATACCATTTAGTGAGAAGTCAGATGAGTAAATAAACAAGAAAATGCCATAAAAACAGAAGGTGATGACTCCAGCGGTGGGGGGAGCGTGGAGGAGGTGCAGCTAAACATCAACTGCATCATCAAGGGTCAAAGGTCAGCAAGTTTGAATTCAATAAAGACTGACTGAGCAACAAATTGAGGATCGCTCTTGCAGCACATAAATCAAGTAGGTTTTCTGGGTCAAGCCCTATGCCGGGAGCTGCAGATACAGGGGAAAATATCTTTTGTGTGTCTTTAAGGCACCCACAGCCTAATGGGGGGAAACCTCCAAGTAAACCAAGACTTTCAGTACAGTTCGGAGATGGGGTCATGCAAAAAGAGCTGCAGGAAACCACAGAAAGGGCCTGGAGGTCAGAGAAAGCTACCCCGAGGGGCTGACCTCTGAGCTGATTCTGTAAGGATGAATAGGATCTAGATGGTTGGAAAATATGGGTCAGGTCAGTCTAGACAGAGTAACCAGCATGGTCAAGAGTATGGAGATGGGGAGTTCCCACTTTGGCTCAGCGCATTAAGAACCTGACTAGTATCCACAAGGATGCAGGTTCCATCCCTGGCCTCACTCTGTGTGTTAAGGATCTGGCATGGCCATGAGCTGTGGTGTAGGTCGCAGACATGTCTCGGATCCAGCGTGGCTGTGGCTGTGGCGTAGGCCGGCAGCTGTAGCTCTGATTCAACCCCTAGCCTGAGAACCTCCATATGCATGGCCCTAAGCATGGGCTTTTAAGGGATGAATCTTGGATGACAAAAATGGGCCCAGATAATGAAAGACCTTATTGCCGTGCTGAGGAACTGGGAAACTTAGGCTTGACCCTGTATAAAAACAAATCCAGTGGGGATAAGACTAAAGGCAGCAGTATAAGCTAGGAGGGTACTAGGCCAGTGAGAGAAGTGAAAGAGAGCAGAGAGATGTGGACTCGTTAGGGAGGAAGACTGGTGAGTGGCTGGTTGAATGTGTGGCTGAGAGAGGTGGCAGAGTCTATGAGGACTCAGTTTTCTGCCTTGTGACCCACGAGTATACGGATGTAGGAAGAGCAGTGGGGGTGGAAGTGGGAGGGGGCTGATGAGCTCAATTTTGGATACACCAGATCTGCGGTCTCTCTGTGTTATTTGGGTGTAAGAGTGACTTCCAAAGAAAGATTTTGCAAAAGAGACAATGCTTGCTACTTGCTCTCCTTTGCTGATCTAAATTTGGGTGTGTCTAATGTAGGAATCTTAAAGAGACGTAGAAGACACATCAAAGCGGGCCTGAAACGAAGCATCAAGAGCTCTTCCAGGGATAGCATGTCTCCCTGTTGGATGATCATTCTTTTCCAGTGCTTAAGCTGTCTAAATGACCGTGCCACAGAATACACACTGGCAGAGAGATTAAATTGTCACAACATCTCTTTTTCTTTTTTGTAAAATTTCTTAAAAATTAAAGTATAGTTGCAGTTCGCATTATGGCTCAGCAGTAACAAACCCGACTAGTATCCGTGAAGGCACAGGTTCGATCCCTGGCCCTGCTCAGTGGGTTAAGGATCTGGCATTGCCGTGAGCTGTGGTGTAGGTTGCAGACATGGCTCGGATCTGCCATTGCTGTGGCTGTGGCATAGGCTGGCAGCTGCAGCTCCGATTCAACCCCTAACCTGGGAACTTCCATTTGCCATGGGTGAGGCCCTGAAAAGACAAAAGCAAAAATTAAAGTATAGTATAGTTGATTACAATGTTGTGCCAATGTCTGCTGTACAGCAAAGTGACCCAGGTATATATATATATATTTTTTTTTTAATATTATTTTCCAGGAGTTCCCGTTGTGGTGCAGTGGTTAACGAATCCGACTAGGAACCATGAGGTCGCGGGTTCGGTCCCTGGCCTTGCTCAGTGGGTTAACGATCTGGCGTTGCCATGAGCTGTGGTGTAGGTTGCAGACGCGGCTCAGATCCCGCGTTGCTGTGGCTCTGGCATAGGCTGGCGGCTACAGCTCCAATTAGACCCCTAGCCTGGGAACTTCCATATGCCGCGGGAGCGGCCCAAAGAAATAGCAAAAAGACAAAAAAATATATATATATTATTTTCCAACGTGATCTATCCCATGAGATTGGATATAGTTCCCTGTGCTATACAGCAGGATCTCATTGCTTATCCACTCCAAATGCCATAATTTGGATCTACGAACCCCAAACTCCCAGCCCATCCCGCTCCTTCCCCCACCCCTTGGCAACCACAAGTCTGTTCTCTATGTCTGTGAGTCTGTTTCTGTTTGGTAGATAGGTTCATTTGTGCCATATTTTAGATTCTACATAGAAGTTATATCATATGGTATTTGTCCTACTCTTTCTGACCTACTTAGTATGAGAATCTCTAGTTGCATTCATGTCACTGCTAATGACATTATTTCGTTCTTTTTTATGGTGGAATAGTATCCCATTGTGTATATGTACCACATCTTCTTAATCCATTCATCTGTCAATGGACATTTAGGTTGTTTCCATGTCTTGGCTATTGTGAAGAGTGCTGCAATGAACATAGGGGTGCATGTATCTTTTTGAATTATAGCTTTAACCGTAGATATTCCCAGGAGTGGGATTGCTGGATCATATGGTAGTTCTATTTTTAGTTTTCTGAGGAACCTCCAGACTGTTTTCCACAGTTGCTGCACCAACTTACATTCCCACCAACAGTGTAGGAGGGTTCCCTCTTCTCCACACCCTCTCCAGAATTTGTTGTTTGTAGACTTTTTAATGATGGCCATTTTGACTGGTGTGAAATGGTACCTCATTGCAGCTTTGATTAGCATTTCTCTAATAGTTAGTGAACAACATCCCTTTTACTTTTGACATACATTGTGGCTCCCATGGTAAATGAACAAATAATGAACACATACACAAGAGAAGAATTGTAGCCCTATGTTCTTCTAAAATGACTTTTGAGAGGAAGAAAATAGAAGTGATTTTGCTCTCATCTGTGTCACTTTTAAAATTTTTTTATATTTATTTATTTATTTATTTTTGGTCTTTTTACAGTTGCACCTGAGGCATATGTAAGTTTCTGGGCTAGGGGTCGAATCAGAGCGACAGCTGAGGCCTACACCACGGCCACGTCAATGACAGATCCCAGATCCAAGCCACATCTGTGACCTACACTGCAGCTTGCAGCAACACCAGATCCTTAACCCACTGAGTGAGGCCAGGGATCGAACCCACCACCTCATGGACACTATATTGGGTTCTTAACCTGCTGAGCCACAACTCCTTGTGTCATTTTTTAAATAAGGACTTCATTGAGATATAATTCACATACGATAGATGTCACTCCTGAGACGGTGCAGCTTGGGGCATGAGCACAGCCACCCTGGGATAACAGCGGTATGAGTGGGGCTTTCTTTGTCTCTTTCCCTGGTATCTCTGTTAAGCTATATGCCTCTTTCTGTTAGCCTACACTAATTTCTGGCTGATTTCTCTACTGTTTTCAATAATTCTTGGGGCATAAATTACAGCACAGTTTGATTCAATTCAATTCAGGCAGAGTCAGCTTCATGACGCAAGTCTTTGAAGCTTGTTTTAACTCCAGGAGGGCTCTTGTTAGCTGGGTTATCTCTGGGAAGCAACGTGGCCTATGCTTCAGCTTGTTGTTCTCTGAGAGCCACCGGGCTCCTCTTACTTGCTCAGCATCAAAATCTCCGTTGTTTTCTAGAGCACCTTTTGGCTTAAATTTCCACATATTCTTTCATATAAAGTCAGTTCTTTGGGGGAGCACTTCAGAGCTCTCTGTTCTTTTGGGTTGACTTTCCGCCTGAGCCATTATTTTGAGCATTGGATGAGGATAGGAGCCTCTGGTCTTCTCAGCTTCCCTCTCCCAGCTGGGAACTTCTGCCGTACGAGCTGGCAGCACGTGAGGGTGATCAGGGCCCTAGTATTCTCTCCAGAATATGTAAAGAACTCATACACCTCAATAGCATAATAATAATAATAATAATAATAATCTGATTTTAAAATGGACAGAAGATCTGAACGTTTTTCTGAACAAGACACACAGATGGCCAACAAGCACATGAAAAGATGCTCGATATCCCTAATAAACAAGAAAATGCAAATCAAACCCATAATGAGATCCTACCTCAAACCTGTTAGAATCATTATCATCAAAAAGACAAGAAATAGGAGTTCCCGTTGTGGCGCAGTGGTTAACGAATCCGACTAGGAACCATGAGGTTTTGGGTTCGATCCCTGGCCTTGTTCAGTGGGTTAAGGATCTGGCATTGCCATGAGCTATGGTGTAGGTCGCAGATGCGGCTCGGATCCCGCGTTGCTGTGGTTCTGGCGTAGGCTGGAAGCTACAGCTCCGATTCAACCCCTAGCCTGGGAACCTCCATATGCCACAGGAGCGGCCCAAGAAATGGCAAAAAGACAAAAAAAAAAAAAAAAAAAAGACAAGAAATAGGAGTTCCCATTGTGGCTTAGTAGGTTAAGAATCTGCTATGGCGGAGTTCCCGTCGTGGCGCAGTGGTTAACGAATCCGACTACGAACCATGAGGTTGCGGGTTCGGTCCCTGCCCTTGCTCAGTGGGTTAAGGATCCGGCGTTGCCGTGAGCTGTGGTGTAGGTTGCAGACGCGGCTCGGATCCCGCGTTGCTGTGGCTCTGGCGTAGGCCGGTGGCTACAGCTCCGATTCAACCCCTAGCCTGGGAACCTCCATATGCCGCGGGAGCGGCCCAAGAAATAGCAACAACAACAACAACAACAAAAGACAAAAAGACAAAAGACAAAAAGACAAAAAAAAAAAAAAAGAATCTGCTATGGTGTCCATGAGGATGTGGGTTTGATCCCTGGCCTTGCTCACTGGGTTAAAGATCCAGTGTTGCCACAAGCTGTGGCATAGGTCACAGATGCAACTCGGATCCAGCATTTGTGTGGCTGTGGCATAGGCTGGCAGCTGCAGCTCTGACTGGACCCCTAGCCGAGTGTGGCCATAAAAAAGAAAACAAAAAAGAAAAAAAGAAGCATCAGAGGCAAAGACGAAAAACATTTTTAGGTAAAGCTTTTTATTATGGAAAATTTTCAACATGTAAAAAACATCTTAATATAATGAATATTATATTCATGAAATATAATGGAGAAAAAAGAAAAGCAAAAAGGAAAAAGACAAATACTGGGGAGGATGTGGAGAAAAGGGAATCCTTTGGCACTGTTGGTGGGAATGTAAATTGGTGCAACAACCACTATGGAAAATAGTATGGAGATTCCTCAAAAGCTTAAGGATAGAAATATATGATCCAACCCCCACAATTTCACTTCTGGGTATTTATCCAAAGGAAACAAAAACAGTAACTTGAAAAGATACCTGCATTCCCACGTTCATTGCAGATTAGTTGTAATAGCCATGGCATGGAAACAGTGTCCATCACTAGATAAAGAATATATATATATTTTTTTAATTTTTAAATTGATTTATTTTTTATTATAGTTGATTTACAGTGTTCTGCCAATTTCTGCTGTACAGCAAAATGACCCAGTTATATATATATATATATATATATATATATATATATATATACACACACACACACACATTCTTTTTCTCACATTATCCTCTGCAAAAAAATAAAAAATAAACCAAAAAATTAGAGATACATGAAAAAAAAGAAAATGTGATATAGACATACAATGGAATATTATTAAACATAAAAAAGAAGGAAATCTTGCCATTTGAGACAATATGGATGGACCTTGAGGGCATTTTGCTAAGTGAAACAAGTCAGACAGAGAAGGCAAATACCTTATGATGTCATTTATGTGAAGAATCTAAAACAACAACCACCATAAACTGAAAAAGCAAAACTAAAAACCAAACTCGGGGGTGCAGAGAAGAGACTGGTGGTTGCCCGAGGCAGGAGATGGAGCGTGGGCAAAATGGGTGTTGGGGTCGAAAGGTAAAATCTTCCAGCTATAAAATAAGTAAGTCATTACGATGTGCAGCGTGATGACTACAGTTAATAATACTGTCTTGTGTATTTGAAAGTTGCTAAGAGTGTAGATCTTCAAATTTCTCTCACAAGAAGAAAGAACCTGCTGTGGTGTACACACAGGTGTAACTGTGTGGTAATGTGTGTTAACTAGACTTAACTGTGGGGATCCTTTCACAGTACACGTAAATATTGAATCACTACCTTGCACACCTGAAACTGCTATAATATTATATGTTAATCATCTTAATGTTAATTAAAATTAAATAAATAAGATTTGCAAAAGAAAAAATAAATAAAAAGAATAATGGAGAAAGTAGCATGATATTGTATGTCAACTATACTTCGATAAAAAATAAATACTAGCAAATAAACAAGTGAAGGAGCCATGTAGCTAAAACAAGATTGAAAAAAAATTTCCAAATATATGGTGGGTGACTATAGGGATTCAAGTATACTACTTTCTATAGTTTTGTTTGAACATTTCCATAATAAAATGTTTAATGAATTAAAAAAAAATAATGGAGAAAGCACATGGGCTACAGGGCTCTTCATGGGTACTGGAAGAGACAAAATGTGATCTCACAGACGAGCAAGTTCCAACCGGCATGATCCCCTTTATGCACTGAAGCATAAATAATAACTGGATTCCAAAGTAATTTGGAATAATTTTGCACATTCAAAACTATAATCCTTTCCAGAGATACTAGCAATGTCACTTTCACAAATGTAGTAAAATCAATCAGGTTCAATCACTTGAACAGGACACTTCTGGTACATTCTAAATCAACTTGTGCCCAAGGAAAGAGACAGTCAGGTAGAAGGAAAAATGTGGCCTTGTTACTTACTGACTTCTGATTATGGTCAACTTATATAATGACGCTGAGCATCAGTTATCTCCTGTACATGTTGCCTTATCAAATGAAAGAACATACCTGATGGAGGGTAGTATAAGAAAAAGGATATGTATATGTGTGACTGGGTCACTGCACTGTACCACCGAAATTGACGCAACACTGTAAATCAACTATACTCTAATAAAATGTAAAAAGAAAGAAAACATGCATGAAAATTCTTAGTAGAATTCATGAGAAATAAGACCTAGAAATCCAGGGCAGATTTCACATGCCTTAAAATGGGCTTATTTTATAGAGATGGTATACATTTCCCTCAGGGAAAAATGGAAAGCTGCTTTTTGCCTGAGTTTAACTATATGAAAAATTTCAAGACCGAACAAGGACCCTGGTAATATTACTTTTTATACGTGTTTGGCAAATAAGTCGAAACTGATATTTATCCTCTCTCAAACTCCACCGAAGGCAGTGTTGGTTGGTTTAGCAGCGAAGTGCATGGACTTGCGCCTCACTGCTTGGGTTCAGATCCTGGATCGACCACTTTCTAGCTGTCAGAGATTGAGCAAATCACATAGCCTCTTCAGGTCTCAGCAGAATGAGGATAATACCTTATGGGTTGTTGTGAGGCTTTAATGAATGAAAAGATGTGAAGATGCATAGAGCTGTGCCTGGCACAGAGCGGAGCACCTGTAAATGAGAGTGATGATGAAGACGGGATGACATCAGCTTGGAGATTTGTCCTTGTCTGAAAGTTCTCATTCTGCCCCGAATGAATTCTTCCTGGTTGCCTAAAAAATAGCCGACCTTTCCTCAGAGAGGCATTGTGGAAAGACCGTGAAGAAAAGGCCTCCAATGCAAAGCTCCTGGTCATCAACATGACCAATGTGAGAAAAGGCAAATCCGTTGTTCTGGGCATCAAGTCCCTGGAAATGTTGGAACTGACAGCATGTCTGATCAAGTGATGCCATTCAAGACATTTAGCCAAGGGTGATGCTTTAGGAGGAAATTAAAAGGAAAATGACAAATAAACTGTGGCAACTAATCAATACATGGCCCAGTATGGAAGCTAACGGTCCATTTCAAGAGAAAGATCTGGCTTTTGCAGAGCCCGCCTTTTTGTGGTCAGAATTGGGTTTTGTTATGATCGTGCTGAGAAGTGCAGAGATTAGTGCCCTGAAACCGACATTGCACTACAAATATTTCTTTTTTTGGTGTCCCTTAATCGCTGGAAAGTGAATGATAGATAAATAGGTAGATTGATAGGTACGCACTTGTTATGGGAGTGATCCTATGTCAATCGCATAGCGTAAGAAATTTATTTGAAATTACACTGAAACTTTAAAATAGGGACAGAGAGACAGAAAGACGTTGTCCAGGCTGTATGTGGATTCCAGTTGACACATAAAAGTAGAAGTATATGCCTTTTACCTTCTGATTTATCTACTCAATAGTCATTGTTGCTTTATTTCAGACATGGTTCTTCCAGCCAGCCCCTCAGCCTGGTCTCTTCCTACAAGCATTAAAATCCTCTTTGGCATAAAATGCCCCCATTCTCACCTTTTTCTTTAAAACTGATTTATGGGGTCAGTAATCTCCAGAAGGGATTGATAACTGTCCGCAGAATGAATGACTGTAAGTCAGGCCACCAGCCCCTTCATCAGGCACCTGTGGGCTAAGGGTTGGGGGCATTGAGCACAACACTGGGGGACAGAGACACTAGCTCAGGGGTTGCCAGACTACAGCCCATGGGCCAAATCTGGCCCACCGCCTGGTTTTGTAATTGAAGTTTTATTGGAACGTGGCCATGCCCATTCATTACGTAGTTCCCATGACTGCTTTCACTCTACAATGGCAGAGTTGAGTAGTTGCAAAAGAGACCATATGGCCCACAAAGCCTCAAACATTTATTATCTAGCCTTTTGCAGGAAAAGTTTGCCAACCCTTGCACTAGCTGGTTGTTTGCAATTTAAAATGTTCTAACATGTTTAAAATCCCTGGGCAAGAGTGTGAACGAAAGGCGGCTATATTTGCTGCCTTGATTTGTTTGCTTATAGTCAACTGAGCAGATCGGGCATGAAGCTGAACGAGCAGCCTGCGAGCGTGTCCCTTTGCCTTTGCTTGGCCGAGCCCTCTGTCTGGACCCACCCCCGTCCCACTGCCTCTCTCCCCTCCCCCCCCCGCCCCCACCACCACCCCTTGGGCCTTCAGGATTCTACCCGCATCAAGCCTCCTTTGTGAAGCCTCCCCCGCCCCACCCCCCCAGGCCCCAGGCAAAAGGAAGCCTTCTCTACGCCAGTTTCCAGTAGAAACTTCAGGCCGGCCTGTCTGCTCCCCCGGGAGTTCTGCAGGGGCAGCTGCAAGGTTGGGTTGGTCTTCAGAGCCCGGCCTCATCAGATCCAGTCACTTGTCAAATCGAGGCCCGCTTTTCCCCACACCAGCCAGCTCATTGCTTGCCTCCCCGTGTCTCCTCTTTCCTCCCGTCTCTTACTTGCAGCTAGTGTGGCCTTCTCCTCGGGTAATTCGGGTCCTGCCATTCCTCTGCTCAAAACCCTACACTGATCTAGACTTGGAACAAAATCCAAAAGACTGACCGTCGCCTACAGGGCCGGGCGTGACCTAATCCTCTGCCTGCGTCCCCACCATCACCCCCACCATCACCTCTCTCTGCTGCGCTTCTCCCTGCCAGCCGGCCTCCAGACACGCTGCCCTCCTGGCTGGTCCGCGGACGAGCCAAGCATTCTCCTGCCTCGGGATGGTCACACTGACTGTTCCCTCTTCCTGGAGCACTCTGTGCTCGGGTAGCTACAGAGCTTGCTCCCTTCTGTCAGCCAGGTCACTGCGCCCATGTCACCTCCTCGAAGAGGCCTTCCTTCTCTGAGGGAACAGAAGCAACCCCCCCTTGTCACTCTTTGTCCCCTAACATTATGTGGCGTATCTATTTCTGTGTTTCCTCCCTGCCTCCTTCAAGGAATGGGGCAATGTCTTGTTTGCCACTCTATCTGCGGTATTTGGAATAGGGCCTGGCATCTAAGAGATGCCCAATAACCATTCGTAGAACATGAATGAGTGGAAGATTCTGGCACCAGTGCCACAGTGTTTTAATCCTTTCAGAGTCATAAGATGTGCTTTTGAATGAATGAGAACATGTGATGGGAAAGCGTGGGTTTTAGGAACAGACAGATCTGGGTTCACATGCTAGCTCTACTGGATAGTAGCTGCATGACCTCTCCAGGCCTTAAGTTCCTTTGAGTTGGAGTTCCCATCATGGCTCAGCGGTAACGACTCTGGGTAGGGTCCATGAGGATGCACGTTCTATCCCTGGCCTCACTCAGTGGGTTGAGGATCTGGCGTTGCCGTGAGCTGTGGTGTAGGTCGCAGACACGGCTCAGATCCCATGTTGCTGTGGCTGTGGTGTAGGCCGGTGGCTACAGCTCCGATTGGACCCCTGGCCTGGGAACCATCATATGCTGCTGGTGCGGCCCTAAAAAGACAGATAAAAGTTCCTTTGATTTAATAAGGGGGATAATTATACTCACAATACAGGGTTGTTGTAAGGAATGAGTGAGATGATACTTTTTTTAATAAGGCAGGCTACAAAATATTCTGAATGGTATAATCCCATTTTTACAAACACGTGTTTGTGTTTAGAGAAATGTCTGCAAAAGTATAGCCCAAATGTTTTTGTTGACAGTGGTCGTGGTTTGTGGGCTTGGGAGTGATTTTTTTTTTTTCATTCTTTAATCTTTTGTAGTTTCTTGCTTGTTTGTTTTTACAACAAAGTGCATTTCCTGAATTCATCAGAGGGAAAAAGCCCATTTAACTTAGAAAAAAAAAACAAAATGAAAAGACAACCACGCCCTTCCGCACCATCTGCCCATCTGCTGCGGGACTCGGGCGGGACAGGGTCTTGAGTGGGTTGATGGGGGTGGGAGGATGGAGGGTCAGGCAATAACCGTGAGAACAGAATTGGAGCAGAATGCAATTCATGCCCTTCTGTGGAGCATCCTCCTCGCTTAGAGCAGGTTGCCAGGAGGGGCGCCGCCGCTCAGTTCCCGCACCCGTCCCATGCCTTGCAGTGGAGCGGAGATGGGCAAACGAGCCTGTGCCTGTGGCCAGCGGTGTGCACGGTGGCCAGGAGCACAGTTCTGGTGCCTGGTAACTTGACAAATTCGGGTCCTAATTCCCTCCTTCCTACCTGAGGCCCTACACGTTCTGAACGGCTTTCTCCTCCCCTGGAAGCAGGGAGAATACTGCAGAGCTGGCACAGGCC
Source organism: Sus scrofa (assembly GCF_054392235.1). Lineage (NCBI taxonomy): Eukaryota > Metazoa > Chordata > Mammalia > Artiodactyla > Suidae > Sus > Sus scrofa. The sequence goes on from NC_139401.1 coordinate 125,189,553, forward strand.
CTGGGAGCGAATGGCTGGCAGTTGCCCAGGGAGTGTGGGGCTGCTCCTCTCCGCCTTGTGTCCTGGTTGGTCCCCAGCCTGTGCGCCGCACCCCTCTGGATGGAGGGTCATGTGGTGGGGTGGGGGCACCTTTTCTGACTCCAGCCACGTCTTCCTGAGCCTTGTTTCTAAGCAGTGGAAACCGGGCAGGAGGGTCAAGGAAGGCAGGAAGTGAATCATCACCAATTCTCTCAGTGTTGCTGGAACAAATGTGGGAGGGAAGCCATGCCCCCGCCTGCCCACTGCCACTCGAACAGCCACTGGGCAGCATGAAGCACTTGGCTGGCTGCTTGGTGGAGAGTGGGAAGATGGCAAGGCCAAGATGGCCAGCGAGAGCCAGCTGGGCAGTGGTGGCAGGAGAGCCGCGGTGAAGAGTCCTGATGTTCTGCACAGCTTTGTGTGTGCCTGGCGCCCAGAGCCCACTGGATGGGAGCTGTCTCTTCCCCTCGCTCGCCCGCCCCCGGATGGCATCCCTCCAGCCCTACAGAAGCCTGGAACTGCTCGTCAAGGTGAAGTGGATTTTCTTGTAGAGGATGGTGTTCACAGCACACAGAGGGTACGGAGGCGGGAGGATGGCTGTGTCCCCCTCTTTGTGGTAGTAAATGTTTTGAGTCTTGATAAAGAGGTTTTCAAGGAGAGAGTGAGAATGTCTCACGCCCTTCCTTCCTTCCATAACTGAGTATCGAACCACAAGTGTGCTGGGCTCCAGGGATGCAGAGATGAATGCGCCTCATGCCCTGCCCTGGAGGAACAGTGAGGGGCAGCACCCGGCAGAGGGTGCGGTGGTCAGAGGGTACCCGGAAAGGAACGGTACCCATCAGGATATGAGCAGCCCTCCTTCCCCCCAGAGGCACCATCTGGTTTCTGCAGGAGGGCAAGGAGTTTGCAGAGGCCTTGAAACAGGTGGCCAGCAAGAAACCACCTGGCCTTGGCAACCTGGACCAGTCTAGATGCCAGGAGGGGCAGAGTCCATGCAAAGCAGGGAGCCAAGCGAGTGTCCTCTTTGAGGCCAAGGGCAGTTCGAGTTAACATCTTAACATGGGCCGTTAAAGGTCCTACTGACACCCTCGCCCCACAGCTGGCCCCCATCTCCCCGTCCAGTCTCATTGCCGTTGCTTGGCCCCTTCCTCCAGTTCCCATCCTGCTCTCTCCCCACTTCACTAAACATGCCCCGAATTGTCCTGCCTCTGTGCCTTTCCAGGTGCAGTCCCATCACCCTGAGTGCTCTTGCCCATGCCTGTCTTTGGTATAGTCCAATCAGCCAGTTAGGGTCAGACCCCTGAGGCCTAGCCACCATGTCTACCTCCAGGCCACCAGGTAGCATCAATATCTCCTTCCCCCTTATGCTCAGGACACTTTATGGGAGTTGGGAGACCAGACTTAGAAACACCACCTGCGTGACTTTAGGTAAATCTGCTAACCCTTCGAGCCCTCAGTTTCATCATCTGTTCATTAGAAATAATAATAGTATCTACTTACTGCAGTTATTTTTAGGCTATGAGACAATACCTGTAAAGCATAGTGCTTGACACATAGTAAGCTCTTAATAAATTGTAGCTATTTTTGTAACATGGCCCTGTCATCCCTCTAAAGGGTGAGCTACTAGAGGCCAGGAACTATTGTCAGTCTTTGTACTGCCTCTCTTCAGTTTAGTGACTAGTGCGTGGTAGGTGTTCAATAAAGTTTGATCAGACCTTCTGGAACCATTGCCTTGACAATCTCGGGGCAATTCTGGATGCTCCAGAGTTCAAGTTGTCCATCTAAGGTGTAGCATAACCCTAAGCGCATATGACCCATACAAGGCCTGCTCTTACTCTTGTATTTTCTCTTGAGTTGGGGGTCTCCCTTGAGGGTTAAGCTGTGGTGAGTGTCTGTTTGAAAGGGGCTCTTTTTCAGGCCACTGGTGGAACAGTTGGGATGTGAGATCATCGTAACCCCATTGTTCCCCAGAGCAGTCATGTGAAGTACCCAGGAGCTGGTTAAAGGTGCACTCCAGGCATCTGGAAGATGTGGGAAAGGAAATGAGCCGCTGAGATCTGCTGGCAACAGGCCAAGGAGCCACTCGGGAGAGGGCAGACGTGGAGGGGCAACCGCACCCTGCTCCTCGGGAGGCCAGGGGATCTTAGCAAGAAAGGGAGTGGAGCAGGGGCTGGTTTATTTTATTTTATTTTATTATTTTATTATTTTTTTTGTCTTTTGTCTTTTTAGGGCTGTACCCGTGGCATATGGAGATTCCCAAGCTTGGCATCTAATCAAAGCTGCAGCTGCCAGCCTATGCCACAACCACAGCAACGCCACATCTAAGCCCCATGTACAACCCACAACACAGATGGTGGCACTGCCAGATCCTTAACCCACTGAGCGAGGCCAGGGATCAAACCCACAACCTCATTGGGGCTGGTTTATTTTACATCCTCCACCCCTCCCCCCCACCCCAGTCCCTCAGTGGGCCTGTACTGGGTGAAGAGAGGCAAACAGGAGAGGGACAGCCACTGCCGTGGCTGGTCACATGATTTTATGAGGCTTGTGATCCCCTGGAATAGACTCTATGTACTGTTCTTAGCTCTGATTCCTTTCACTTCCTTCCCTTGTTTTTTATCTCTGCCTCAACTTTCTCAACTATGTTTTTCCTCTTCCTGTTGAAGTTGATATATCTCTGTGAGCTACCACAAATCCCTCTTTTTTTGGAATAATGCACGGGATAAATAAATAATCTTTTAAAAAAATAACACAATCTCATTTGATGCTCAAAACAGTCCTTGATGTTCTTTGGAGAACATGTGGTTCGGGCAAAATCAAAGAGCTTCTAAGTATCTTCCAACTCCAAGTCCAATGCACTTTCCACCAGGGATGACTTGGTGAGCCCTTCCTGTGTGTTGGTGACACTAGGCGAGGCACTGGGGACAGAGGGTTGACTTAGTGCCGAGCACATTTTCTCAGTCCTGTGAGGAAGGTGTTGCACCAGTGCTCATCCAAAGGTGAGGAATGCGAGGTTCATGAAGCCTCCTGACTTGAGGAGGTCATGCAACAGAGCAAGTAGCAGAATCCCTGGGGGCTCGTTTGATTGCCACTTAACAAAGAAGGGACCTCACTGGTGAGAGTGTTAGAGGCCACCTCCTGCCATCCACTTCATCTGCTGCTCTTCGAATCCATGGGTCTGTAACAACAACACTCATAGGCACTAACATGCTTTGACCCCCTTCCAGATGCCAGACACCATGCCAAACCGTTGACTTTCATTATTCCATTTCCTCCCCACAATAATCCTCCCTTCATTCCCTTTCCCTACGCAATCTCATCCACACCCACGGCTACAGTTAGCATCTATCTTCAGAGGATGGCAAACATCTTTTCATAGTCCAGACCTCTCCGCGTTCCAGACCAAGATGGCTGATTGCCTACTTGACTTCTTACTTGAGTAGATCCATGCACTCGCTTGGCAGATATTTATTGAGCACCTGCTATAAAGCACAGTTCTAGATACTCAGGATTATAAGACTATAGAAAATAGATAAAAATCCCTTTCCTATGAAAGCTTACATTCTGGTGGGGGAAAGACAAGATGTAAGAAAAAATGGAAAATATTTAGATAGTAAGAATGGCTAAGGTAAAAAATAAAGTGGAGGGGTTCCCGTCGTGGCTCAGCGGGTTATGAACCCGAGTAGGATCCATGAGGCTGCAGGTTGGATCCCTGGCCTCGCTCTGTGGGTTAAGGATCTGGCGTTGTTGTGAGCTGTGGTGTAGGTCGAAGATGCGGCTAGGATCTGGTGAGATGCGGCTAGGATCTGGTGTGGCTGTGGCTGTGGCTGTGGTGTAAGCCGGCTCTGATTTGACCCCTAGCCTGGGAACTTCTATTAGCCACAGGTGCAGTCCTAAAAAAATAAAGGGGAGAAGACATGAAATACTGGAAGAGTGTTGAGTTTTTAGGTGGGTGTAGAGAGAAGGCCTCGTTAATGATGTGGTATATTTGAATAAGGGAAGTGAAGGAGACGAGGAAAGAGAGGGAAGCTTCTAAAACATCTCCAAATCAGTGGGTCCAAAACCCAACCTGTGATTTCCTCCTGAAAACATAATCCTTTTCCAGTAATCTCAGTCTCAAGAAATGACCCCTTCATGTATTGAGTTAGTCGCACCCTTGTCACCACGTCAGATCTGTCACCAAGTTCTTTTGCTTCTGTCTCCTAAATGCTTCTCCTGCGGCAATGTGCAGTTCCACCATCTCGGTGACTGCCACTGTGGTCCACGCCCCATCGTCTTTTCACCTGGACTGAGGCCATGGCCTTCTAACTGGTCTCCCTGCTTCCACTCTGGCCCCCATCTAATTTGTCCTCCCCATAGTACCCAGAGCTACCTTTTCTGAACTCAAGTGTGATAATGTCATCACTTGGCTTAAAGCTTACCATGGCATCACATAGCGCTTAAGCTCTTACTGGTAGGATAGAGGCCAAATTCATGACCTGTGTGGTCTGACACCAACCTCCTTCTCTTAGCTTTTTTTCGTACCAGTATTGCCCCCGCTACCTGCCACCCCCCCAACACCACAGAAAAACACAAACATCAGCCATTCTAGCTTTATTTCAGAATCTTAAGCAAGTCATGTTCTTGCCATGATAAGACCTTTTTACACACTGTTCCCCTTTCCTAGAATGTCCTTCTTTACCCGTTCAAGCCAATCTCTCTCATTTAGTTGCCACCTCCTTCAGAGCCCAGCCTTCTCTGATCTTCTTGATCAGGTCACATTCTCCTGTGACAGGCTGTCATGACATCACAGATTTCCCCTTTTCAGCACTTTCACACGTGTAATCTTAAACTGATTTGTCTGCCTGTTTGATTGCTGTCTACCTATCCCACTGAATTGTAACTCCATGAGGACCGAGATTCATTTGCTCATCATTGGCTCCACAGTGCCTATTGCAGTGCTTGACACTTAAGCAGGTGCTCAACAAATGTTTGTTGTGAATGAAAGAATAAATGAATGAGAGTTCCTGTTGTGGCTCAGCGGGTTACAAACCCAACTAGTATCCATGAGGATGTAGATTCGATCCCTGGCCTTGCTCAGTGGGCTAAGGATCCAGCATTGCCGTGAGCTTTGGTATAAGTTGCAGATGTGGCTTGGATCCCACATTGCTGTGGCTGTAACGTAGACCAGCAGCTTGAGCTCTAATTCACCCTGTAGCCTGGGAACTTCTGTATGCTGCAGCTGTGGCCCTAAAAAAAAAAAAAATTTCAAACCGTAAAGATCTTTATACAGTAAAAAGTATAATTCCCCTGGCCTTGGCCCTCCTGAGAAGTATCACTGTTAACATTTTGGTATCTATATTTCCAAGCCTCATTCTCTGCTTGTACTATATCCATATCGAATATCTGTGTGTCTGTGTTATACACACAGACACACGGATAAACATAGTTTCATTGGGCTTTGTTTTTTACATTGATGGCTCATACTAGGCGCATCCTTCTGAGATTTGTTTTATTAACTTAGCATTTTGCTGTATAGATCTTTCCATGTCAGTACATCAGCCTGGCACACTCCTTTGCATACATGAAGAGATGGTAATATGCTAAATAAGTGATGCATAAAATGCACAAGTGCCATTAAGTAATTACTGTGTTATCAAAAGAGAGTCAGGATGGAGTTGCCATTGTGGCTCAGCAGGTTAAGAATCTGACTAGTATCCATGAGGATGTGGGTTTGATCCCTGACCTCACTCAGTGGGTTAAGGATCCAGCGGTTACCATGAGCTGCAGTATAGGCCAGCAGCTACAGCTCCAATTTGACCCCTAGCCTGTGGGTGCGGCCCTAATAAGACCAAAAAAAAAAAAAAAAAAAAAAGAGAGAGAGAGAGAGAGAAAGTCAGGCCATAGCATTTGGGTGCAGTTCTTTATTTGATGTGACCGTGCTGTACTTTAGCGTCCACAGATAAGGATGACAATTCTTGCTTGTATCCTGTCAGCACAGATAAAGCTAGGAGGCATGAGACAGCAAGGCATGCTTAGACCAACAGAAGTAGCTCCGTATCACTAGATCGTATAACACAAGGGCAAATATGGGAGCAGTAAGGCGTGGGACATAGGCGGGGACTAGATCACGTAGGGACTTATTTATCATGTTTAGGAGTGTGGATCTTTTTCTGAGGGCACAAGGAACCATGTCAGGATTTACTGGTTAGGAATGCATTAACTGTAAATAGCAGAAAATCTGCTAATAATGTATTTTTTTCTCAAATATCACAAGAAGCCTTAAGGCAGGCAGTTGCTGGCTTTGGCTCAGAAGCTCAACAATGCTCTTGGAGCTCAGGCTCCGTCTTTATATGCATCATCCTGATTGTAATGGCTTTCACCTTTATGCTTATTGCCTCATAGTCACAAGATGGCCACATGGCTCCAGGCATCACGGCCATGTTCAAGGAAGTTAGGAAAAAAGAGATTATCTGCTCTTAAGAAAGCAAAAATTTCTCCAGGATCTCCCAGCTGATTGAAGTTCATAACTCATTGGTTAGAATTGTGCCATGTGGCCGTCCTAACTTCAAGGAAGGCTGGAGGAATTAGTAGTTCATTTGTATAGCTTCTAAAAGAGGGCACTCAATGCCTGGGAATGAGTGTTTTGGTACACGGCCCAAAGGATCTGCTTACACTAAGTAGGATTTTACTCAGGGAATTGGCAGGAGCTAAGCTATCAGGCCCTTTTGCCCCTGTGGTGCCATTATAATTCCTCCCCAAAGAATTTTTTGGGCAACTCTGAAACATTGGGGAATTTTTCAGTGAGGCTTAATGATATTCACCAAGAGAATAATGCAGGGTTCCTGGTTGCATAGAGGAAATATGTAATGCCCTTGTTAAAGTGGGATATTGCCATTTTTACCTGAAGAAAAGGTCTGTCCATCAGTCTCCACATTGTAGCTGTTGGCCTAAGCATATGCTGGAAAGCCCATACTAGGAGGATACAGTTCTCAGACCACGCAGGAAGGATCTGCTTTAAACTGGTTGAACTCGTAGAACTGTGTCTGCTGCTCCATCAGCTTTTGGCCAGTCTCTCTTGGCACTTGTATGTATGCCCTGTCTGGGAAAACCATAACCCACTGCCAGGAAGTGCCATGGTCTACAAAAAAAGAAGGACCTACTGGGGTCACAGTCTTAATCCAGATCTCAGAAGGAAGAGTGTATTCATTATTCACCCTGCAAATGCTACTCTCCTGAAATACAAATATGAAAACAAACGGGATCCCGGATCAATTTAAAAGAAGAAGAGGAACTGAGACCTGGGGGTTCAGGCTCTGGCAAGATCCCTTGGCCTCGGCACTAGCACTGAGATGGCAGGAGACGGCCACTTCTTCTCTGCCTTCTCTTCCCTCTTTTATCAGTTCAGAGGGGCCCAGGTATTCATGAATCTTGGCTGATTCCATGGAGGGAATACCTAAAAAATGACTTTTCATATGTGGCTGGGGCAATTCAACTGACAAAAAAAAAAAAAAAAAACAAAAAAAACCTGACAGTGTTTTTTGACCTGTGTGTGTGAACAACTTGATAATATACCCATCTTCTTGTCCTGAGCTTTCGAGAGTGAACCAGGGCATCCCATTGGCCAAGTGCCAGGTGAACCAGAATGTGGATGGCTCAGACAAGCTCTCTGAAGTCCTAGATTCCTTTAATCCCCAACCCTAACCTCTCCATATTAAGAACATTTAAGAGATTTGGGTGTTGCCCTTGTATCAAAATCTAGGGTACAGGAGTTACCATCGTGGCTCAGTGGAAATGAATCTGACTAGGATCCATGAGGATGGAGATTGGATCCCTGGCCTCGATGAGTGGATTAAGGATCTGGCGTTGCCATGAGCTGTGGTGTAGGTCACAGATGTGGCTTGGATCCTACATTGCTGTGGCTGTGGCATAGGCCAGCAGCTGCAGCTCCAATTTGACCGCTAGCCTGGGAACCTCCATATGCTGTGGTGGTGGTGCTAAAAAGACAAAAGATAAGGAAAGAAAAGAGAGAGAGAGAGAAAGCAAGAAAGCAAGAAAGAAAGGAAGGAAGAAAGAAAGAAAAATTTAGAGTACAGGTTGTTGGTTGAGGCCATTTTTGCACTGAGAAATTAAGTGCCTAGAAGACTATGGAGTTCCATAAAGGACAAACCCATCCAGACACCCACCTTCATCCACGACTGAGTAGCAATTTAGACTCTGTAAATGACCTGTTTTATTTACACAGCCAGTGTTACTCCTCCTTTACATGAATTACCCAAGCTCATGACTACCAGTAGGCTCCCAGTTACTATTAGGGTAGGAGGCCCCAAACAACAGACTCTCTTGGTAATAGCCTAAGAATCTATCATTTAAAGAAAGGTCTTGGGTTATTCTCATGTGAAGTTTTGGGTTTGAAAACTGCTGAACTAGAGGCCGTTCAAGAAAAATGGAACAAAATTTGCCCCGGAAGGGACAGTTCTTCAGGGAAACATACAGGCATGAGACCACCTTGGTCCCGCACCTACTTAGCCACCTACCCATCTGTTCATCTAGCTGATCAGCTAAGGAAGAGCTATGTTTTACGAAGTAGTCTAAGATAAGATTGAGCTCTGCTGCGGAGTAATGGGAAACTAACATTACTAACATTATGGAGTATACATTATATAGTAATGTATCTATTATATAGTATACATTACATAGTATACATATACAGTATATAGTAATGGGGAAACTGACATTATTGAGGAGAGGATGGACAGCCTCAGATGCATCAAACCACCTTCACTTCTTCTGGTGCCACAAACTCAAGCTTCTTCTTGGGTCTTCGAAATGTCTTCAAGATGGCAAAAACTGTTGCCATATTCCCTAAACTAAATGCATGTATACACATCCATTCATTTGGCAATTTTTTTTACTTTTCCATTTTCTATTTTTTAACCATTTCTTAAACTGAAGTATAGTTAACTTCCAATGTTGCGTTAGTTTCAGGTGTATAGCAAAGCGAATCGTCTATGTGCGTGTGTGTGTGTGTGTGTGTGTGTGTGTGTGTGTGTGAATTCTTTTCCATTACAGGCTATTATAAGATATCGAATATAACTCCCTGTGCTATACAGTAGGTCCTTGTTGTTTATGTATTTTGTATATAGTATAAGTTAATTCCAAACTCCTAATTTATCCCTGCTGCCCCTTTCCCCTTTGGTAACCTATGTTTGTTTTCTACGTCTGTGAGTCTCTTTCTGTTTTGGAAATAAGGTCATTTGTGGCAAATATTTATTCAGCACTTACGATGTGTTAGACATTTTATTAGGTTCCAGAGATAGAGACGTGAACGAGCTAAGCAAGAACCCTGTTCACCGGGCGCTTTCCCTCTTCTCTGCCACTCACTCCATGTTGCCATGCCCCTATGCACGCCCAAGAAATAACCTGACACCCACAGCAGAAGTTGGAGACTGTACGTCAGCTCAGCTCTGATAACTCGGTATAGTGGATTTGGGGGTGAGGAGACAGAAGAGCACCTCTAGAAACTAGCTTCTGACCTTGCATATGCTAGCATGATTTTTAAGATGATGTGGTTAGCATGGCAGAGACTGCCAGGTGTTACCCAATATTCAGTCCTTTTTCCATAATGATGGAATATTAAACAGGGCACATGACCACTCAGAATGAAGACTATTTTTCCAGCCTCCGCTGAAGCATCAGGTTTGGCCATAAAACAAAATTTGGGCCATTGGAATGTGAACAGAAGTGATGTGTGCAGCATCTGAGTTGTTGCTTTAATGGAAAAGGCATTCCTCACCCTTCCTTTTTTTCCCTCCCCATTGGCTGGACGTCACGGCGAGCCACCTTTGACTGTACAGATAGGGTAATATTGCAGGGCTACCAGAGGATCATGGTAGAAGGAACCTGGGTTCCTGGAAAATTCATTGAGCAGTGTCGCTCTACCAGCCCCGAGCTACCTACCTCCAGATGGTTACGTGACAGAGAAATCAACTTCCATCTTCTATAAGCCACTCTGAACAGAATCTGCTTCTTAGCTAATCCTGCCACTCAGCGCAGTAAGAGGCGCATTCGTTTCCCGAATGAGAGAACAGAGTCAGTCAACTGGGGAGGGCCTGGCTTATATGACAGTGGATTGGGGAACATGGAAGAAGTGAGGAAGTAGAGACAGGGAGTGTAGACAACTCTTTCACGAAAGTCATTTGTAAAAGCAAAGACAGCCAGGGCAGGAGCCATAGAGGATGTCAGGTTGAGAGCAAGATTTGGTTTTGGTCGATCATGTTTCCAAGATGTTTGGAAGCCTCCGATAGAGAACTTCGATTGAAATGTAGAAAGGGGGAGAGGAACTGACGGAAAGAAGCCCCTAGGGAGTCAGGAAGGTGAAGATGCAAAGCCCAGGTCAGGAAAAGGACAGCCAGTTCTTCTGAGAGGAAAATGATGAGGACAAAATGACCGTGGAAACAAGTGAGCAGAGGGCTGCTCCAGAACTGGTGGCATTTTCCCAGTGAGAGAGGAGGCAAGGTCATCTGCCAAGAGCGGGGGACATGGCAGTCAGTTCATGGGGCTTGCTTTTGAGTGGTGAGGTTTTCCATAACTAAGTGGGATATGAAGCTGCCCAAAGGCAAGGGAATTTCAGGCTGGGATTGTGGGCCCAGATGATTTTGTAATTCACGAGTCTACACAATCATATGATTTTTCTCTGGAAGAGGCTAAGGATATATGTTGCATGGAAGCAGAAGGCCTAAAAACCCAAAGCAAGACCATTACAGTAGTAACGAGCATTAATAAAAAGAAGGGTGAGAAAGCTAAAGGAAGTCCTTTCTACAGGTGAGACAAGCCCCTGCCCTCCCCTGGTCAGGCAGAGAGCTGGGCTCTAAACAATATCAGTTCCTGCGACCCCTCCACCACTCAGGGATCTGGGTATCCCTAGCTCTATTTTTTACATATGCGGTCTGCCTAAGTCGGGGCACAATGATGGTGAACTGCAAAGTATGGAATTCAGTTCCATTTATTTCTGATTTTAAAGTTCATGCTCAAAAGGCAGCCTCACTATGCTGCATTGAACAGACCTTCCCTGGATGCCAGAAAATGATGATCTGCTGAGAGGCTATTTTTCAGCAGAGAGAGAGAGAGAATCTATCTTTTATCTGCAATTTCTCATTAGTCTGGTTTTTGAAAGCCCACTTGAACGATCTCTGCTTGTTTGTTGGTTTTTTTTCATTCGGATGCACTCTGACCTAAGTTGCAATGGATAACTTGTTGCCAGGATATCTCTGTAATAGCCAGACTGAAAAGTAAACAATAGCAAAACAGCACAATCATCTAGTTCTTTGTGATGCCTGCATTTCTTTTTATTAAACTCATTATTTCTGGATCTCTCTTTGGGTGGGTCTAGAGAAGGAAGAGAGCTATTAACAGCCAACTATTCTTTATTTGAAATCTATTTTTATTATATTTAACCATTGCTCTACAGACGTTTAACACCCATCTACATCCCTTTCTGTTAAATTGTTGGTGACTCCATGGCCAGATAAATAACAATCTTTAAGGTAGACAGAATAAATTGAAAACAGCCAAGGACTTTTATGAGCCTACTAACTTTCCAAATAGTAAGAAAATTTGTGGGAAGCAGTTCTTATCCCTTGAGATGCCACATGACACGTCGCTAGCTGTCTGCTATTTTCTCAGACAATCCCATGGTAATTGAGTCTATTTTACAGATGAGGAAACTGAAGGGACCAGTGTAAGAGCACACGATGAGTGGACGATGTCTGTACAGTCCTCAAATCTTGTGATCTTTTTGGTTCAGCTTTAAGAATGGGTAGGATTTCTTTGTGGATTTCAATCATGATAGAATAAGTAGATAGAAAAACTATGTTTGAACATTTCTATTAATGAGCTTGACCTATTGATCTTTATAGATACTTCATCCAACAATGACTAACTACACATTTTTCAGGTACACATGAACTATGAACCAGGGTAGACCATATTCTGGACCACAAAACAATACATTTAGAAAGATTCAAGTCATACAAAGTCTGTTCTCTGACCACAGAGAATTCAATTAAAAATCAGTGATGGGGGCGGGGGAGTTCCTAGCGTGGCTCAGCAGTAATGAACCCAGCTTGTATCCATGAGGGCGCAGGTTGGATCCCTGGCCTCACCCAGTGGGTTAAGGATCTGGTGTTGCTGTGTCTATGGGGTAGGCCAGCAGCTGTAGCTTGGATTCAGCCCCTAGCCTGGAAACTTCCATATGCCACAGTTGTGGCCCTAAAAAGACAAAAAAAATCAATGCTGGGAGCGTTCCCTCAAGGCTCAGCAGGTTAAGAATCCGACATTGTCACTCTGGTGGCTCTGGTTATAGCTGTGGTGCCAGTTTGATCCCTGGCCTGGGAACTTCTTCATGCCATGGGTACAGCCAAAATAAATACATAATTAAGTGACGGAAAGATCTTCTGAAATTCCCTAAATATTTAAGCACTAAATATTTTTAACGGGCCACGAGTTAAATAAAACTCAAAAGTGAAATTAGGAAGTAATTTGAATTGAATGCAAATGACCTCAGGACCAGACCTATATATGTTATTACAGCTCTCTATGTATGCATAGTGGTGTTTCTTGAGCAACTACTATGCATATATATTTGAGTTTTAAAATACACTTAAAATTTTTTTTTGTCTTTTTTGTTGTTGTTGTTGTTGTTGTTGCTGTTGTTGTTGCTATTTCTTGGGCCGCTCCCGCGGCATATGGAGGTTCCCAGGCTAGGGGTTGAATCGGAGCTGTAGCCACCGGCCTACGCCAGAGCCACAGCAACGCGGGATCCAAGCCGCGTCTGCAGCCTACACCACAGCTCACGGCAACGCCGGATCGTTAACCCACTGAGCAAGGGCAGGGACCGAACCCGCAACCTCATGGTTCCTAGTCGGATTCGTTAACCACTGCGCCACGACGGGAACTCCAAAATACACTTAAAATTTTGTCTAAATGTTCATTTTCATGAATGAATAAATATATCTCAAAACAAATTCTGAAAAATGTTTACTTTTTCCCAAAGGAAGGGAAGGAAGAAGTAAGCAGTACTTCTCCCTCTAGATGAAATAGCAGTATTTTCTAGCAGAGTTCCCTTCAGTCATCAACAAGGATATATGATATATTTATTTTTATTTATTTATTTAAAAAAAATTTTTTTTTTGCTTTTTAGGGCCACACCTGCGGCATATGGAGGTTCCCAGGCTAGGGGTCTAATCACAACTACAGCTGCCAGGGATCCAAACCCCGTCTGTGACCTACACCACAGCTCAAGGCAACGCTGGATCCCCGACCCACTGAGCCAGGTCAGGGATCGAACCCCCGTCCTCATGGATACTAGTCGGATTCATTTCCGCTGAGCCACAAAGGGAACTCCCTATGTTTATTTTTAAATTAATTTTTTAGCACTGTGTGGAGGCAAGGACTCTGAGCTAGCAGTCAAAAGCCCTAAAGCCAAGTCCAGACTCCACCACCAACTCTGGGTGTGACCTTGACGAAATCCCTTCTCCTTGCTGGGCCTGCATTTCCCATTTGTAAGCGGAGGGTTTTTCAACTGGAATATGACATCTCTGGCCCTTCTATAGAATTCTATGAGTGTGTGTGTGTGTGTGTGTGTGTGTGTGTGTGTGTGCGCGCGTGGTTTTTTTATTTATCTTCTTCAGGAAATAAAAATGCTTCATCACTAAGGGTATATAAGCCAAGCTGTTACATTTAGTCTCTGCAGGGCTGAAGAAACGTTCTTTCCTATATGTTTAGATACAAGTAAAAGAAAAGACTGAATAAATTCCATGGTCGATTACATGGTCAGTGAATCACAAGAGCAGAGGCTCTTGGAATTTGGCAGCTACTGCTAGATTCAAAGGATGTCACTGAGAAGCAACAGTTTTAGCAAGTAGTTTCCCTATTTACTCAAACGTGAAAGCTGTTGGTAATATTTAGGACAGAAAGTATTATACATTTTTTCCATTTAACAGCCTGTATGGATGTCAGATTCTGGGATTTCATGGACTTGCCAGATTTAAAAATCAACATCTATGATGCACAACCATGTCTGTTGTGATTTCAGTCTGGCCCTGAGTTATTACAAAGGCAAGTGGCTCTGAATTAGGTGGCTGTGGGGGTTGCAGCTTAGAGGCAGCGCTGCTGGTGGAATTCTCATGCTTATTCTAGTAGCTCGCTAGGGCCTAGGTCTAACGATGTAAGAAGCTGATTCTTTCCTTTCTTTTAGAAACCTTCTCTGAAAAGAACTTCCAGGAGAGCCCCCAGAGACCTTCTTTGAGAGGGAGCCCCAGCCTCTCGGGAGCCTGCCTCTGGCTTAGCATTCACACCAAAACCCCGGGTCCTGGGGCAAGGGACCGAAGAGTCCAGTGTGGTGGCAGCTTCACTTCAGTGCAGGTCGAGAGTTTGGCATGGATATGAGAAGACTAAGGTCCTGATGACGTGCCAGGAATTGAATGGGTGTAAGTCCAGAGGTAGCTCGTATAAATGCTCGGGATTGGAAGGTGAACCTGACTAGGAATCAGTGTCTCCTTCACTCCATTGTCCAAATGGGGGAAATAAAAATATAAATAGGTAGTTACCTAGTGACCAGAATTAGTTTTCTTTAGTTTTTTGATTCTAAATGGCCATAGCCATACAATACATATATGTATGTGTGTGTGTGTGTATGTTTAAAGATATACATGTTATGATAAATACATATACCCTACATATAATAAATATATTTATCATGTATATACATATATATAAATACCTGGGCAGGGAGTTCCTTGTTGTGACTCAGCAGGTTAAGGACCCAAGATTGTCTCCATGAAGATGTGGGTTCGATCCTTGGCCTTGCTCAGTGGGTTAAGGATCCGGCACAAGGTGCCACAAAGTGGAGCGTAGATCACAGACACAACTGGTATCTGGTGTTGCTGTGGCTGTGGTGTAGGTCGCAGCTGCAGCTCCAATTTGACCTCTAGTCTGGGAAAATGGCACAGGTGTGGCCTTAAAAAGAAAAAAATAGCTGAGCAAAGCTACCTCCACAGAATAACAACTGGGAGGGCTACGCTGATGACAGAATCAGGACAGGACAACGAAAGCTGGACTGAGTAGCTAAATTAAATAGTATCAATTGAAGCTGCATCAGCAGTGCAATGTACCTGTCCCTGGGCTTCCAGGCTGGTGAAACTTGCTCTCTCGAGTGGGGAAGCGGGTGAGTTCTCCACTGCTCTGCGCTAGCCATACCCCACCCGGGGGGACCAGTGTGTTCAATTCTGGCTGCTACACTGGGCTGTCGAATGGGATAATATATATTGCAAAATTTTCTGAGAGCGCTCAGAAACACCTAGAAGCATCCAAATGAGAAAAGGTTGAGAGAGGAGTGAACTGGCCTGGAGATGACCAACCTTAGTGCACAGGGCTGCCTCAGAACACCGGGGGGGCGTGAAGTCTGTGAGGCCCAGCTAGGAATGGCCGGAAGGCGCAGTACAGAACAGCGAGAGCTTTCCAAATAGAGGACAGCTTGCCCCACATGACAGTGATTTGTTCATCCCTGGAGGTCCTCGAGCGGGCCATCCGCTTGGCTGGGACGCTGAAGCGGGGATTCAGATGTCACCTGGATGTGACCCTGAGATCCATGGCCCATGACACTGTTCAGCATGTGGAAATAGTAGAGGGTCTGGTCTGGGGCGTTCATCTATAGCTTCTAGATGACTAGATACAGCGATGCGTATCTCTAATGTGCGATTCAGAAGGAAATGTGGAAAACTTAGGCAGTGTACATCTTTCACCCCAAAGGAAGGACACAGAGACATCCTGTGACCTTCTCAGATCCAAAGAAGCTAGCGTGGTCCTGACTAAGGGCGACATGGTCGTCGGATTTTCGGCAAAAGCACGCTCCTGTGCGATGCCCCCTCTGGGGGGCTTACCTCCTCATCTGCTGTGCCCTTTCGTAGTCTAGGTCCTTCCATCCTCCCCACGTGAACTGCAATTGAAGTGCTGACGAGCTTGAAGAAAGTGATCAAAAGTAGAGTGAATGGTGCTGCTGTGAACATCGGGGTGATGTATCCTTTTGAATGAACCCTTTCTCTGGATATATGCCCAGGAGAGGATTGCTGGGTCACATGGTGGCTCTGTATTTAGTTTTCTGAGGACCCTCCGTACTGTCTTCCACGGTGGCTGTGCCAACTGACATTCCCACCAACAGTGAAGGATGGTTCCCTTTTCTCCACACTCTCTCTAGCATTTGTTATTTGAAGACTTATTTTTTTGTTGCTGTTGTCTTTCTAGGGCCAAACCCGCAGCATATGGAGGTTCCCAGGCTAGGGGTCGAATCGGAGCTGTAGCTGCTGGCCTATGACACGGCCACAGCAACGCCAGATCTGAGCCACGTCTGCGACCTACACCACAGCACATGGCAAGGCCAGATCCTTAACCCACTGATCAGGACCAGGGATGGAACCTGCATCCTCGTGGATGCTAGTCAGATTCGTTTCCACTGAACCACAACAGGAACTCCATTTGTAGACTTATTAATGATGGCCATTCTGACTGGTGTGAGGTGGTACCTCATTGTAGTTTTCATTTGCATTTCTCTAATAACTAAGCTCACAGACATAGACAAAAGACTTGTGGTTGCCAAGGTGGAGGGGAGAGAGAGTGGCACGGATGGGGAGTTTGGGCTTGGTACATGCAAACTATTCCATTTAGAGTGGATAAGCAACAAGGTCCTACTGCATAGCACAGGGAACTATATCCAGTCTCTTGGGAAAGAACAAGATGGAAGATAGTGTGAGAAAAGAATGTGTGTGTGTGTGTGTGTGTGTGTGTGTGTGTGTGTGTGTGTGTGTGAATGACTGGGTCACTATGCTGGACAGCAGAAATTGGCACAACACTGTACATCAACTAGACTTAATTTTTTTTAAAAAAAGTAGATCGAAACTCACTGTCAACAAGAATGTTCTGTGTGGCTTGGTTGAGGAACATTCGAGAGTTTTGACATCAGGAATTGCTCTGAGTTTCAATGCCCTGGGAAATCGTCTTTCAACCTCCTTTGTCCCTGAGAAATGTCCATCAGAGACTTGCTGCAGTTTTGTGTCTCGTCCTGGAAACTGGTACCCCCTCCAGATGTGATAGTGCTTGCTTGCTCACCAATGGTAACACTCTTTGGATGGAAATAGCCATTTATACTGGTGACATATGATCTTCTAATTTTGGGGGATGATTTTTTAATTTTTTCTTCTACTCTGGGTCCAAGAGTGCTTTGTAAAAATGGTGAAATTGGGTTCTTTCAGACAAGGGTGACATGGAGCATTTTTTTTCCAACTGCAGGAAAGTTGGGAAACAGTGGTTGATCTATTGGGACTTAAACTGGAGTTAGTCTTTTCAGTCGCTATTTTTGGTTTACTTCTTTACACTGCTGGTTTAAATCTGTCTCAGGAGTTCCCACCGTGGCTCAGTGGTTAGCGAACCCAGCTAGCATCCATGAGGACGTGGGTTCGATCCCTGGCCTCGCTTAGTGGATTAAGGATCCGGCGTTGCCTTGAGCAGTGGTGTAGGGTCAAAGACCTGTCTCAGATTCTGAGTTGCGGTGGCAGTGGTGTAGGCTGGCGACTACAGCTCCCTTTGGACCCCTAGCCTGGGAACCTCCATATGCTACGGGTGCAGCCCTAAAAAAAAAAAAAAATCTGTCTTAAAGGTACAAGTAGCATGGGGTGTAACAACATCTGGAACATGGTAGAAAGTGGGCTAAAAAAGAGAACAAATGATTCTTCATTCTATAGAAATACCGCTTAATGAGTGAGCTGACCAGCATGGCTCTCCGGTATTGTTAGACCTGTGGGGAGCCTTAGAGAAAGTCTAATCCTACCCCCTCACTTTACACCAGAGGCCCTGAGTGGAACTGAGCTAGGTTCTCAAGGGCTAATGAAGGGCAGACCTCAGGGTGTAGGTACTCTTTCCACTACACCAGGAAACCCTGTGTGGCTCAATGGGATTAGCAGCATCTTGGGAGCCCTGGGACGAAGGTTCGATTCCCGGCCCAGCACAGTTAAGGATCTAGCATTGCTGCAGCTGCAGCTTAGGTTGCAATTGCAGCTTGGATCTGATCCCTGGCCGAGGAGCTCCATATGCCTTGGTGCAAAAAAAAAAAAAAAAAAATCACACATTTGCGATAGAACAGGCCAATGACTCTATCAAGATGTGTGGTTTGAATAATAACAGCCACTGCCTATCATGTACTTTATGTGTGTTATCTCATTTAGTGGGTCACGATATGTAATAAGGAATCTATTGGTTGATGTTTTGACTACTGACAGCTTCTAAGCCTCTCCTGCTTCCCATTGTTCCCCACATCTGGGCAAGCTGATGGGAAAGCTTGGGTGGCCCCACTTTTAGCTCCTGGCAGGAGATGCAAACCACACAAGGCCCCGCCCACCAGTGGGAGCCATCACCTTTGCCCACCCGTAACCACTGTCAAAGCCCCTGTCCAGTCTTCTCTCTTTGCTCCCCTACACCATTTTTGGACCAGCGTGGGAAGCCTGCCCTGCTCTCCCCAGAAAGAAACCCGTTATGTAATGAATAAACTTTTCCCACCCTCTCGGTGTGTATCTGGCAGCATCAGCCTTGACACGGCCACCAGATTTGGGGCGGGAGCCCCCAGCACCACTCTGAGGTATGCACTGTTATAAACAGCATGTTACAGATGCGACAACTGAGGAATAGAGAGGTCAAAGTAATGCACAGGGGCTGTGAAAAAGCTCACGAAATTACGGAAACCACCCTGAAAATCAATATACTGCTAAGATTTTCACTCAGACCTACCTAAGAATGGTCTACGGCTGGCACGTGCTATTGAAATGTAAGCAACGGTTCTAAGGTGAATCTTGGACTTCTAGTTAAAGTTCCTACCCAGAGTCACACAGCTAGGAAGTGATGGAGCTGGGATTGAAAGCCAGGCCTGAACATCTTAAACTAAGATCTGCCTGACAGCAAAGTCTGTGCTCTTTCTACTGTAGCAGGAGAGTAAACCTAGGTTTCATGAAGCTGTGGAAAGGCTATATATAGAAGCATCACATCATGGTGTACACCAGACACTGTGCTGTGTTTTTTTTTTTTTCTCTTTACAGCCACCCCTGGGTCCTTAACCTGCTGTGCCACAATGGGAACTCCTGTGCTAAGTTTTGTATTGAATCTTTTTACAACTCTGCAAAGTCAATACCATTATTATCTGCATTTTACAGATAAGGGAAGTGGAGGCTCAGAGAGGTTAGGAAACCTGCCCAAGGCCACACAGCTAGAGTCACTGGCTTGGGAAGCTCCTTGGGGTGATACTTTAGAGGTCATAGTCTAATGTTTGTTTGGAATGTAGGCATTTTGGATCCTAGATCTGTAATAATAAAGGTCAAATTTTCCATGGATTGAATGATAAGCTCTTTATGTGCACCGCCCTAGTTAAACTTAAAGCAGCAACTTAACAAAAGCACTGCTTTTAGTTCCCATCATGGCTCAGCGGTTGGTGAACCGGACTAGAATCCCTGAGGACACGGGTTTGATCCCTGGCCTGGCTCAGTGGGTTAAGGATCCAGCATTGCCGTGAGCTGTGGTATAGGTCGAAGATGTGGCTCAGATCTGGCGTTACTGTAGCTTTGGTGTAGGCCGGTGGCTACAGCTCCGATTCGACCCCTAGCCTGGGAACCTCCATATGCCGCGGGTGTGGCCCTAAAAAGAACCCCCTCCCCCAAAAAAGTACTGCTTTTATCCCCGTTTTACAGATGAGTCACGTGAGTCTCAGAGAGGTTAGCAAAACAGGTTCGAGAAAAGCCAGCTCATGTATGGACCTGGGGAGGAGCTGAGCTTTGAAGTCTGGCTTGTAGTTTGAGCCTCGGTTATCTCCTCTGCCCTCTGGAAGGACACAGCATCTAGCCAGGACCGAGCCATATCTTTAGGGTTTTAAACCACCAGCAGCTGCCCTGCCACGGCCCTCCCCCCATCAGCACCTCCTGAGCTGTTGCAGCCTATTCCTCCCCAGCACCTCCTGTCAGATTCCTCGTTCTGGCTGATTTCAGGGCCTGGCATTGCCGTTGCTGCTGCAGCTGCTCAGGCAGCACATGCTGCGAGTCCCTGTTATCTCTGGGGCCGGGACGCTCGTTTTGGTATGTTAAGGATGTATTCGGTAGAAAAGGGAAAGCAGAACCTTTGGCTGCCCGTACATTTCTCCTGGCGCATCTCCTGTCGTTGGTAGCCCTGGAAATGGAAATCCACTTCGCCAGAAAGGAGAGGGCTGGGGGGACGCAGAGACCACAGGGGGGGTGGCCGAGCGCGGTCCTTTGAGACTCCTAGGCTCCTGCGAGGTCGGCCCTTCCACAAAAACCCAACGGTTTCATCCCATTTCTTTAGCCAGGACTAGAATGTGATTCTCACCATCTTACCGTGAAGAAAGTTCATGTTCACGCAAGCTGGAGAAAGCCCTAGGACTCAGGCAGACCCAAAGAGGGAAAGCCGCCTGCAGTCATTATTAACCGTCTGTTTTCCTCACCTGCAGAGAAGCCGAGCTTCCAGAGGGCAGCAGGGCGCCCGAAGGTACCCCGTGGAAGTAGAAAGAGCCCTGGAGCTGGGGTGAGCAGGTCTGGCTAAGCGCTGCCACCTCAGCAGCATGACCTTGGGCAAACCTCTGCCTTCTCGGGCCCTTCACGTCCTTCCTCATTTGAACTTCGGTGATGGATGCTCTTTTCTCTTTTAAACACTTCGCACAGCTCGAGCATTGTTTGATTTCACTGGAGAAAATGACAGTCCTTGATCCAGGGCCTCATGCTATGTGCCTGGCCCTGTGCAGATTCCCCGAATCGAGCTCCGTTCCCAGAGCTTGGGGCACAGAAAGGCAGGGAGAGTCAGGGCAGGCGTCCCAGAGGAGGTGGCTCTGCACTGCGCCGTGAGGGACGAGGGGTGAAAACCACTGGCAGCAAGAGGAGCACGCACTGTTCTGGATCACCTGAAAGTGCCAAAGGGACAAAAGGAACCTGGCTCATTTCCGGGCACCTGGGAGCCCCAGGAAGTCTGGTGTTGCTGTCGGGAGGTGCGTGAAGGTGGGAAGTGAGACTACAGAGCTAAGAAGCCAAGGACAGATGGTAGAGGGCCTTGCACGGCATGCCAAGGAGCTTGGGCTTTGTCCTGTAGGCAGCACAGGTTGCCGACAGAGGTTCTTTAGAAGTGAGATTGCTCTCTTTTTTCCCTCTTTTTTTAAAAAATTAAAATACGGTTCATTTGCAATGTTGTGCCAGTTTTAGAAATGGGATCGCATAATCCGACGGTTCCTTGGGACCCCCACCCACATCTCGGATGACCCGGAGGCCTGGAGACCAGTTAGGATGCTAGAGCACAAGCGACGGTCCGGACAAAGGACAAGGGCCCTCTGGTGGATGAGGATCTCCACTTCCTGCTACTCACGCCCTGTGTCACCCCTTCCCCTGGAAGCCAGCTGCCATGTCGTGAACTGTCGCGTGGAGAGGCCCAGATGGCAAAGAACTGATGTCTCTGGTCAAAAGCCAGCTGAGGACCAGAGGCCTGTTTGCGGCCACTGGAGCGAGCTGGGAAGTGGATCTTCTGAGGCAGGCCGGCAACAACCATATCAGTGACCCCAGAAGCAGATCCTAGCCCAGTGGCTCCTTGAGACACCTGTACTCCCAACAACACCTTGACTCCAGCCAGCTGAGCCCAGCCTGGATTCTTAGTGACGGAAACGGTGAATGATTGGTGTTTGTTGTTTTATATGCTGCTAACATTTAGGGTGATTCCTTATATAGCCATGGATAAGGAACAACAAGCCCCATCTAAGGCAATGAGAATGAAGAACAGATTGATTCCAGAAATGTTAGGAAGCTGGCGGAGGGGTGGGGAGCTTAGAAATCTCTAGGCAGACATGGGGGCTGTTGAATTGAGATGGCCAATAGAATAGAAGGTGTTGGTTTGGGGAGGAAAATGATGAGGTAGTTTGTTCCATTCAGTGTTTGAGGGACCGGGGGACAACACACCAGTAAGTATGCTCCAGAGGCAGTCGGATCCAGAGGCCCACCTGCCCAGGAGGCCCAGTCTGAGGCCCAGGAAAATGACTGACCTTTTGGGAATATCAATGGAGGGTCAGCTCAGAAAGTGCAGAGACCACGTCTAGAACTCTGGAGATGTTCAGTAGTTAAGAGACTGTTCTTTATCATCAAACAAGTACTGGTCTGTGTGTGTGTGTATGATCTATCTTCTCCCAAGCCCATTCTAAAATACTTTGCTTTCTGGAAATCCCGTTGTGGCTCAGCGGAAAAGAATCTGACTAGCATCCATGAGGATGCAGGTTCGATCCCTGGCCTCGCTCAGTGGGTTAAGGATCTGGCGTTGCCATGACCTGAGGTATAGGTTGCAGACGCAGCGTGGATCCCTCGTTGCTGTGGCTGCAGCGTAGGCCAGCGGCTACAGCTCTGATTCGACCCCTAGCCTGGAAACTTCCACATGCCACAGGTGTGGCCCTAAAGAGCAAAAAAGAAACAACCCCTCCCCCCGCAAAAAAAGCTTCGCTTTGCAGCCATATTTGCATCCCAGTTTTACCTCACTAAAGACTCCAAACATGAGTGAATCCCCTTTCAGGTCTAACTGAGCCCTCTCCCAATGCCAAGTTCCAGGTGGGAGACTGCTAAGCAAATCTGCTGTTGCTTTGCACTGCTTGTAATTATCGGCAACATCTCTGGAGTTTATATGTTGTTTACACACTCAGTCTAATTTATACTTTGCAAAGAAATCATGTAAAGTAACATAGCAGGAGAGCTTTTTACAGTAAGAAATGCAGTACATGGAAAGTTGAGAAGATGTCAAGTTGACCGGGAGATCTTTTTCAGGGCTTGGCGGTGGTGAGAGTGTTTCTAGCTAACCTGCAGAATGTAAACAGAGCCTGCAGACAGACTGAAAGACAGCTCTATCAGCTCTGCTGGAGGTGTTGACACTACTATCCTACCCAGGGTGTGAGTACAGAAGCTTGTTACCATTCCAGTGTTGCTGAACTGCTTAGGGCTTTTGACATTACAGATATCCTAATTCTTGCACATAGAGACTAGTAGAAGAATCTTAAAGTTAGAAGGCACCTTAGAGGTCTTTTTAGAATAGAGGGCATACAGAAAAAGAGACCAAAGATAAAATGAAAAGACAACCTATGGACTGGGAGAAAATATGACCAACAAGGGATTAATCTTCAAAGTATACAAACAGCTCACACAAAAAACAAACAACCCAATCAAAAAAATGGACAGAAGACCTAAATAGACGTTTCTCTAAAGAAGACATACGGATGGCCAACAGGTACATGAAAAGATGCTCAACATTGCTAATTATTAGAGAAATGCAAACCAAAACTATAATGAGCTATCACCTCACACCAATCAGAATGGCCATCCTTAAAAACTCTACACATAATAAATGCTAGAGAGGGTGTGGTGAAAAGGGAACCCTCCTACACTGTTGGTGGGAATGTAAGCTGATGCAGCCACTATGGAAAACAGCGTGGACTCCTAAAAATAGGGGGTTCCCATCATGGCTCAGCGGAAATGAATCTGACGAGTATCCACGAGGACACAGATTGAATCCCTAGCCTTGCTCAGTGGGTTAAGGATCCAGCGTTGCCTTGAGCTGTAGTGTAGGTCACAGACGTGGCTCAGATCCCACATTGCTGTGTCTGTGAAGTAGACTGCCAGGTAGAGCTTCAATTCAACCCCTAGCCTGGGAACTTCTATATGCTGCAGGTGAGGCCCTAAAAAGACAACAACAACAACAAAACTAAAAATAAAATTACCATTTGACCCAACAATCCCACTCTTCGGCATATGTCTAGAGAAAACTCTAATTTGAAAAGATACATGCAAGCCAATGTTCATTGCAACACTATTTACAATAGCCAAAACATGGATGCTACCTAAGTGTCCATCAAAAGATGAATGAATAAAGAAGATATGATACACATATACAATGGAATATTACAGCCATACAACAGAATGAAATAATGCCATTTGCAGCAACATGGATGAACCTAGAGATTATCATGCTAAGTGAAGTAAATCAGACAAACATATAATATATCACTTATATGTGTAATCTTAAAAAAATGATACAAATGAACTTATTTATAAAACAGAAATAGACTCATGGACTTCCAAAACACACTTATGCTTACAAAAAGGAAAATGTGGGGGGGAAGGGATGGATTGGGAGTTTGGAATTGGCATAAACACTCTATTGTATACGGAATAGATGGTCAATGGGGACCTGCTAGCACAGAGAACTCTATCCAATATTCTGTAATAACCTATATGGGAAAAGAATCTGAAAAAAATGGGTATGTGTATATGTATAACTGAATCACGTTGTTATACAGCAAAAATTATCACAGCCTTGTAATTCAGCTATAATTTAATAAAACGTTTTTGGAATTTTTTTAAAAGAACGGAATAATGCCATTTGCTGCAACATGGATGGACCTAGAGACTGTCATATTAAGCGAAGTCAGAAAAAGACAAATATCATATGATATCACTTACGTGGAATCCAAAAAAATGGATATAAATGAACTTATTTGCAAAACAGAAATAGAGTCAGAGACATAGAAAACAAACTTATGGTTACCAGAGGGGATAGCAGGGGAAAGGGGAGACAAGTAAGAGTTGGGAATAAACCAAAACCAGACAAAGATACTACCAAAAAAGAAAATTATAGGCCAATATCTTTGATGAATATAGATGCAAATATTCTCAACAAAATTTTAGCCAACTGAATCCAACAACATATAAAAAAGATCATACACCATGACCAAGTGGGATTCGTTACCACTGCACCACAACGGGAACTCCTTGAAGTCCTTTTTTAACACCTTCATGTTTGTCCTTTTACTGTTCCTTGTGTTTAATAGTCACTTTTGCAATAGTGATTCCCTTTTAGATTTGTATACGGGCTTATTTAAGTGATTGCGATTTCCTCCATCCTGTTTCTTCTTACTTCTTTTTTATTTAGAGAAATCCTTTCAGTATTTCTTTTAGAATGGGTTTTGTATTGCTGTACTCTTTTAGTTTTTCTTTGTTGGAGAAATTCTTTATTTCTCCTTCTATTTTAAATGATATTCTTGCTGGATAGAGTATTCTAGGCTGCAAAGTTTTCCCTTTTAGAATTTCGAATATATCTTGCCACTCTTTTCTGGCCTGTAGAGAAATCAGCTGATAGCTTTATGGGGGTTCCCTTATAATTAATGCATTATTTTTCTCTCACTGCCTTTAGAATCCTCTCTTTATCTCTTACTTTTGCCATTTCTATTATAGTATGCCTTGGGGTAGGCCTATTTGTGTTCAACTTGTTTGGGGCCCTCTGTGCTTCCTGTATCTTGATAGCTGTTTCATTTAGATTTGGAAAGTTTTCAGACATAATTTCTTCAAATATATTTTCAATCACCTTTTCTTTTTCTTTTCTTTCTGGAATCCCTGTTATGAGTAGTTTGGCCCACTTCATATTATCCCATAGATCTTTTATATTGCTTTCATGTTTTTTCATTTGGTGTTCTCTCTGCTGTCCTGATTGGATGATTTCCATTATTCTATCTTCCAAGTCACTAATTCGTTCCTCTGCATTATTCATTCTGCTCCTTAGTGTCTTTAACTCAATTTGCATCTCTGCAAATGAATTTTCTAATTTTTCTTGGCTCCTCCTTATATTTTCTAGTTCTTTTCTAAAGTAATCTGCTTGCTATTTATATCCACCCTTAAGTCCTTCATATTCACCCTTTAGTCCTTCCGTATTTTCACTATCTCCTTTTTGAACTCAGTGTCTATCAGACTGTAGTTTTCTGTTTCATTGTTTGAATTCTCCTGTTCTTTTCACTGGGAATGGTTCCCAAGCTTCTTCTTTTCACTTATATATTTCTTATTCTGTGAGTTTAGGGGAACCAACTACTGTAGTCTCGGAGGTCTATTTCTTTTTTTTTTTATTTTTTTTATTTTTTTAATCTTCTTATTTTATTACCATACAGTTGATTTACAATGTTGTGCCAATTTCTGCTGTACAGCAAAGTGACCCTGTCACACATATACATACATTCTTTATTTTATCTTCCATCCTGTTCTGTGGCAAGAGACTGGACACAGCTCCAGTGCCGGACAGCAGGACGGAGGTCTATTTCTATGCAAGAGTGCCCCTTTGTATTTTGTGGAGGGTTACTATTTATTTTTGGTGTGAGAGTTTGGATATTTGCTGTCTCTTTCTTCAGTGTGAGCAGACTGTTTTCCCCTCGATAGGGTGCTGGGTGTGCTTCCAGGGAGAAGGAGGCAATGGGCAGGGCTAGTAGTCAGTGCCTGCTTGCTGGGCTCTTGGCAGTAGCAAGGACCTGCAGGAAGGTGGCACAGGCTACTCCTAGTTGTAGAGCCCTGGGAAGTGGTAATGAGCCTCAGGCAGATTTAGGCAGTGCCTGGAGCACTTGGCAGTGACAGCGGCAGGGTGTGTGAATACCTAGGGGAGTGAGAGCAACAATGGGTGGTGTTTGGTCGCAGTGCCATCCTCTGTGGTGCCTCTGAGGTGATTGGGGCTGCAAGTGGTGCCTGTTCACAGACCCCTAGTGATGGCAGTCCACGCCCACCTCTGGAGTCAGATAACTGCAGTAGTTTGCCCCCACCACCTATAGACCACACAAGAAGCACCCCGTCCTGCTTAGCCCACACAGGAGGTGTTGCACAGGCTGGTCCTAGTGGCAGGGTCCTGGGAAGTGACAGTGTTCAGGCATGTGTGGGCACTGCCCAGAGCATTTAGCAGTGGCAGCAGCAGGGCAGGTGTGTTCCCAGGGGAGTAAGAGCAACATCAGGTGGTGCTCAGTTGAAGTGCTCTCTTTTTCGCTGATCTCTGAGGTGACTGGGCCACAGGTGGAGCCTGTTCACAGACCCCTGGTGGTGGCGGGCCATGCCCATCTCTCGTTTCTGAGATGACCGCTGTGGTTTGTCCCTGCTGCCTCTTGATCACGCAAAAGACACCACAACACACTTAGCCCCCCACTGCCCTTAGCCCACACGATAGGTGTCCAGCCACCTCTAGCCTGCGCAAGAGGCACCTGGTCTCCTGTAGCCCAAGCAAGTGGCCTCTCGCCACCTGTAGCCTGCACCAGAGGTGCCCCGTCCTTTGAGAGTCCCCCATGCTCAGGGAGATTCCTATGGCGGTCTGCCCCTCCTCTTCCCCCCCTCCCCAACAACAGCACCTTGCTTCTCCTATGGGCCCAGACTTCCTCTCAGGTTCCCTTGGCTGTGGCGTTCGGCTCCCCAGCCAGTGGCGCACCAATCCCTAGCCTCTTAGGCTGTCTCCACACAGCCAACCCTAGTCCTCTCCCCAGAACTGATCTCCGGAGCCTGAGTCTCAGCACCCAGCCCCCACCTGTCTCAGGCTGTGGTGTCCCAGCCGGTGGTTCAGATGATCTGTGCGGCTCTCACTCTGCTTTGCTGTTCTCAGTCCAGCTGCTGCGCTTTTCTCGGCGACTTCGAGGTCCCTCCGTCTCGGTGGATCTACCTGTTGGTTAGGTGGCTTCCCAGGATTTCCTTTTCTCTTTCACAGTTCCCTTTCAGGAGCACTAGTCCCATCCTGATTCCTTTTCTCTCTCTCTCTCTTTTTTTCCTTTTGTTCTACCCAGTTACGTGAAGAGTTTCTTGCCCTTTCTGGAGGTTTAAGTTCTTCTGCCAGCATTCAGTAAATGTTCTGTGTGAATCATTCTACATGTAGATATGCTTTTTTGATGTGTTTGTGGGCGAAGGTGAGCATGACACCTTACTCCTCCACCATCTTGATCCTTCTCCCTCAATGTCTTGTCATAACCTATAATGGAAAAGAATCTGAAAAATAGTATATATACATACATATACAACTGAATCACTCTGCTATACATCTGAAGCTAACACAACATTATAAATTAACTATAATTCAATGGAAAACTATTAAAAGAATAGCGTGCACAGGCTAAATCTGAATGTTTCAAACTGTGTACTTGCAAATAATCCATGATATTTCAATTGAGCAATTAATAAAGCAACAAATGGAGAGAATTCTTTTCAAGTGAGCAATATCAGTAGATGAATTGGCTTTTATGACCATACAAAACCACATTAAATTTGATGGAGCAGTGGTTCACTTGAACAAAAGTGATACAAATGATTGTGGTTGTGTACAGAATCATATAGCACCAAACTAAAGTCACATGTAAAACTTCATCCTCTTCTCTTTAAAAGGTTAAGAACTTAGACTCCCTTTCCTGTGCTCTCTCTTGTTTATGCCACCTCCCTCTCTAGGCACCCCCACCCAAGGTGCAATAGAGATCTCTGTCTCTGGATGCTAACACTTCTCAGCCTCACGGCCACTGCACCAATTCAGATCTTTCTCTCTTGCCTGAAGCAAAATGAAACATGGTCTTGGCTAATCTCCCTACCTCCAGTCTCTTCTGTCTCCAGTGTGTCCTCCACGCTGCCGTCAGCTTGATCTTTATAGAGCACTGCCCAAAATCCTTTCTTGGTTCCCACCGAGTACAGGATCATAGACCTTCGTGTGGCATTCACGGCTCACAAGTAGGACTTTTTCTACGTCTTCAGCCTCG
The DNA here is from genome assembly GCF_054392235.1 of Sus scrofa. Classification (NCBI taxonomy): domain Eukaryota; kingdom Metazoa; phylum Chordata; class Mammalia; order Artiodactyla; family Suidae; genus Sus; species Sus scrofa. The sequence goes on from NC_139401.1 coordinate 125,218,195, forward strand.
ATTCCCACAACATCTCTCCATCCCCTTTCTCTGCAGCCTTGCTATTTACTTACGTACTTAATCATTTTCTTTTTTTGGCCACACCTGTGGTATATGGAGTTCTTGGGGCCAGGGATCAGATCTGAGTCACAGCTGCAACCTACGCTGCAGCTGTGGCAATGCCGGATCCTTTAACCCAGTGTGTCGGGTGGGTGTTCTGGTGATGGAGAGATGCCGCCGATCCGCTTGAGCCGCAGTGCGAACTCTAGCCTTGCTATTTAACCACGTGAAGTTCCCTGACTCCAGGGCCTATGACTGTCTTTTTCATGCTGTTCTATCAGTCTCAAATGTCCACCACTCCTTCTCTTCCTATAAAAGTCCTGCACACCGAAGAAGGTGCAGCTTAAATGATTTCTTCTCCAAGAAGCCCCTTCTTCGGCCCTTTCGCAGACCCTGGCTCTGTGGTAGAATGGCTCCCTTCATTCTGTGACAAGACATGGTCCCCTGTTGACTTTGTCTCTCCAACCCTGTATTGTGAGTCCTGTGACTTCCTGTTGCCCCCAGATCCTTGCACATTTCCTGACATATAGAATACCTTAAACATATTTATGGAATAAATAAATTGTTGGCTTTGGCAAAGGTTTTCGAACACATTTCAAAAGTCCCAGATTGTTTCATATTTAAATTAAAAATTCAGGAAATGTTTTGAATAATGTCTATTAAGTGTCATACATGGGTTTTGTTTTTTGGTTTTTTTCCTCATCAGGGATTTCCAAAATTCACATATATAAGGATATTGATAAAATCTAAGAGTAAAACATACATGGTTTTGTAAACTTCTGCTAAATTTCATTGACATTTCCATAGAAACTAACATATTTTAAAAATAAACAAGCTCTTAATTACTTTCTAAAAACAAGAGCCTTTTTGTCTCAATGGAGATTTCCTTTAACACACAAAACACTCACTTGTAAAATGAGTTTTGAGCAGAGTTGCTACCCCAAGAACTCAGCTGGAGATTTAATCTAGGTTTTTAGTAACTGAAAAGATTATTTTGTCTTTCTTTTGGTAATGATTTGCTTTTGTCTATCTACCCTCCAACTGAGAAGAGGTTCATGATCAAGGTGGCTAGAAACATAGTCGACCTTATTAAAGGCAGCTTGGGAGATAGTTGTAAAAGTCAATGAACAGAGAGGCAGGATACCTGAGTTCTGGTTCATTGATTCTGGCATTAACAAGCAAGTGACCTTGGCCTGTTCTAGTTGCTCCTGGCTGCAGTTTCCCTCAGTGTAAAATGAGGGTCCCTGATTGAATGATTTCTGAGAACTCTTCCTGTTCCAACCGCTAGGTTTGGAGAATGCATTTGGTTTTGAGGTGGCATCTGGTGTGTACAGCAGCCCTTAGGACTGGACACATTGCCTGCCAATCCATCTTTCTTCTCCTACCATCATGCATCAGGATGTGGTTTTTTTTAAAATAGCTGCTTTATTGAGATATAGTTCAATACCATAAAATTCATCCATGTGAAATACACAATTTCATGATTTTTAGTACATTTAAAAGAGTCTCGTGGGAGTTCCTCTGTGGTCTAGTGGTTAGTACTTGGCGCTTTCACTGCTGGCTGTGGCCTGGGTTTGATCCCTGGTCCAGGAACTGAGATCCCACATCAAGACGCTGCATGCTGCAGCAAAAAAAAAAAAAAAAAAAAAAAAAGAGTTGTGAGACCGCCATCCATCGTCACAATCACAATCAATTTTAGAACTTTTTCATCACCCCAAACGAAACCCTGTACCCATTAATAGGCACCCCATTTTCTCTCAATCCTGCCAGCCCTAGGCAACCACTGATCTACTTTCTGTCTCTGTGGATGAGCCTATTCTAGACAATCCCATAAATGGAGTCATATAATATGTAGTCTTTTATGACTGGCTTTTTTCACTTAGCATAACATTTTCAAGGTTCATCCATGTTGTAGTATGTCTCAGTACTTCCTTTCTTTTTTAAAAATACACTTTACTTTTTAGAACAATTTTAGATTTCTGAAAAATTGAGAATAAAGTACAGAGAGTTCCTATATACTGCCATAACCCGTTTCCTCTTTTATTAACCTCTTACAGGGTACATGTGTTACATTAATGTACCAATATTTATACATTATCACTAAATAAATGTATGCTTTCTGATTTCCTCAGTTTTTTTTTTTAACTGCTCCAGGATCCCATCCAGGATACCACATTACTTTTCCATAACATTGAATCATCAGGCCTCCTTAGGCTCCTCTTGGCTGTGACAGTTTCTCAGACTTTCCTTGTTTTTAAATGACTTTGACAGTTTTGAGGATTGCTGGTCAGATATTTTGTAGTGTATCCTCAATGAGAATTTGTCAGATGTTTCTCTCATGATTAGATGAATTATGGGTTTGAGGGAGGAAGACCACAGAGGAAAACCGCTGTTTTTATCACATCAAGGTACCTAGATCAATATGACTTATCACTGCTGATGACTTTCATCTTCTGGCCGAGGTTAGACTTCTCCGCTGCAGAATTGCTCTTTCCCTACTATTCTCTTTGGAAGGTAGTCCATCTGAGTAGCCCACACTTATGGGGTGGAGAGTTATGCTCCACCTCCCTGAAGCCAGAGTATTTACATAAATTATTTAGACCTGTGTACAGAAAGTCTCTTTTATGTGTTCTTTTTTACGTGTCCTCTCATTTATGTGTTTACTTAATTATTCATTTATATCAGTATGGATGCATGCTTTTTTTTTTTTTTTTTTTTTTAAGGGCTGAACCGGAAGCATATGGAAGTTCCCAGGCTAGGGGTCAAATCAGAGCCACAGCTGCCGGCCTACCCGACAGCCTCAGCAACGTGGGGTCCGAGCCATGTCTGTGACCTACACCACAGCTCATGGCAACACGGGATCCTTAACCCACTGAGCAAGGCCGGGGATTAAACCCACACCCTCATGGATACCAGTCGGGTTCGTTACTGCTGAGCCACAACTTTGGGTTATAGTCTAATACTACTTTATGCATTTTGTTGCTCAAATTGTTCCAGATTTGCTTAATAGGAGCTCTTTTACGTGGCTCCTGTGTCCCTCTGACACACTCCCATTATTGTGGCCCTTCCTTCCTTCCTTTCTTCCTTCCATCCTTCCTTCTTTCTTACCTTTCCTTACTTTTTGGCTCTGCAGGATGTTCCAGACTCATTTTATATATTTCTGGCCCCAGTCCTAGGAGCAGCCATTTTCCCAAAGATCCCTGGTTCCTTTTGTTGGAGAATGATATTGGAAACGAAAGGTCTGGATTCTAGATGTGTTTGTTGCTATTGGGATGTCACTGTTTCTAGGCCTTCGCATCAGTTGACAGAGCTTAGTGGTACATGTGTGTATACCAACCTTGTCTATATATCCAAGTCCGCAATTTCTCTTTATCGCAGAATAATACTCCACTGTATACGTACACCACATGGTATTCACCCATTAATCAGTTAATAGACAATTGGGTTGTTTCCACTTTGGGGCTATTATGAATAATGCTGCTCTGAATATCAGTGCACACTTTTTTGAGTGGATATATGTTTCAGTTATCTCTAGGAGTAGAATTGCTGGGTCATATGGTAACTCGATGTTTAACCTTGCGAATAATTGTCAGACTGTTTTCCCAAGTGGCTTTGCCACTTTACATTCCCACTAGCCCAATATAAGGATTCAAATTTTGCCACATCCTCAGCAACACTTGTCACTGCCTTTTTTTTTTTTTTTCTTTTTTTTTGTCTTTTTAGGGCCTCACCTGCAGCATATGGAAGTTCCCAGGCTAGGGGTCGAATCGGAGCTATAGCTGGCGGCCTACACCACAGCCAGAGCAACGCGGGATCCAAGCCACATCTGCAACCTATACCACAGCCTCACGGCAACGCCGGATCGTTAACCCACTGAGCAAGGCCAGGGATCGAACCTGCGTCCTCATGGATGTTAGTCAGATTCGTTTCCACTGAGCCATGACAGGAACTCCCCTTTGCTCATTTTTAATTGAGTAATTTTTTTATTATTGAGTGAGTTTTAATTCTTTATTTAGTCATGATGCAAGCCCCTTAGATACATGATTCGTACATATCTTTCCTATTCTGTAAATTATTTCTTCACTTTGTTGATGGTGCCCCTTGAAGCAAAAGAAAAAAAGCTTAATTTTGATGAAGTATACTTTATTTTTTCTTTTGTGTTTAGGTTTTGGTGTCTGTCATATGATCTGTTCATTTTGAATGGTGATGTTTTAGTTTGCCTTCTTTCTATAGAAGAACTGGCCCCAGAAATGAGTAATTTCATTTGTGATGGTAGGAGATATAGACACTGACCAGAGAGCATTATCTCTCCCTTGAAGAGTCAATGGAGGCTCCTAAGACAGGTGATAATCATCCCTAACACATACCGCACAATGGCTGTGGGCCAGACACTGTGCTCAGCTCTCAAAACATCTTTTTTTTTTTTTTTGAATCCTCAAAAGAAACCAGAGACATTGTTGTTGTTCCCACTTGAGGCTCAGTGTACATGACGTCTTCAAGAGCCTACAGCTGGTAAGGGATGGAGCCAAGGTGACAGATTCAGTCTTCATGTTCACAAGCTTGCACTCATCCTGTTAGCAGGAAAGAAATTATGTCCCCTTTTTGCCCCTTTCATGGCCACCCCTTCAGGCTACGGAGTTCCCAGGCCAGGGATCAGATCCAAGCTGCACTTGCAACCTATGTCATAGCTACGGTAATGCCAGATCTTTAACGCACTGGGCCAGGCTGGGGATTGAACCTGCGTCCCAGTGCTCCAGAGATGCTGCTAATCTTGTTGCACCACAGCGGGAACTCCCAAGAAATTCTGTACTTTTGCTAGTAGATTTTTTGGGGGTCAGGAAATCTGTGCTTGATGTGAAGGTTCGGGGAAGTTCCACAGATGCAAAATAATTGTGCACCTTGCACCATAATCTTTGTGTGAGAAAATGACTGGACTTCAAAACGTGGAGTTCCCTGGTGGCCTAGCGGTTAAGGATCCATCATTGTCACTGCAGCAGCTTGGGTCACTGCTATGGCTTGGGTTCAATCCCTGACCCGGAAACTTCTGCAAGCTGCAGGCGTGGCCCCTAAAAATGTATTCAGATATGAAATCCTCAACAACAACGATCTGTTTATTCGACAAACATTTCTCAAGCGGGGGCCTGGTTGGGGTTGAAGGAGGGAGGAGTAGAAGTACATGGAATTGATCAGGCAAAGCTTTGGAGGAGGGGGGACATTTTTTTTCCAAGAGCAATCAATAGGAGGCCACCAGATTATGAGGAAGGGAAGTGACAGTGGTAGGATTTATGTTTGAAAAGTGGAGGGAGTGCTCTATGGACAGTGGGCTGATGAGGAGCAGAGTGGATGCAGGGAGAATAGGTCGCAGGCCAGGACCGTGGTCCAGCAAGCCGACGGCGGATGAAGATGGCGGGGATGGGGAGAAGGGACACAGCACCTTGTGTTCCACTCAGCTGCATGGATGCTGGTTGGGTGCGCATCTGGCCCCTCCTCTGCCTGGCCCAGGACCCAACCCCCGGGGCTGGCTCTCCACACCCCCCCCCCTCAAGAGGGCAGGAAGAGGTGCCCAGGCCCCTGGGTTTACGTGCCTTCTGGTTCCTCAGTGGCCCCTGCTTCCCGCTGCCCAAGCTGTTCAGCTTGGCTCCCAAGGAGGTCTTTTTCTCCAGTGAGTGGCTCTGAAGAATGACGGAGCCGTCACTAATCTGCTCCTGCTCCCGCTTTCTGAGGAGGGTGCTTGGCAGGGGGTTACTCTGGTGTGTTGGCTGCAGCCCCCAGCCCGGAGAACTAGGGAATTAGTGCTCCTGGGGCTCCCCGCCCCCTCCTCACCCCAAAACAATCGAGGGGAAGGCCTGAACTTTTCTTCTTTCATAAGGAGACACATGTCTGTATTTGTGATTGGGACCGAATGTATTTTAAAACTGCCTTTTCTGGTGATACCAGGAGTACAATCCTATCAGAAAATTGCACAGTACGAAGAAATAGAAGGAAGACTAACCCGTATTCAAAATACTACCCTGCATTTCTGTGTATTTTCCCAGTCATGTATACTTCTTTTTAAATAGGTCGTACATACCGAACATACTTTTTGTACATCTCACTCTTTTCAGTTTGTGTTGTAAGCGTTTCCCTTAACGCTTAAGCGTGTCGAGAAATCTCTGCACACACCATTTTTACTATCTGCAAAGTGGTCTTTTTTGGGACAACGTATTTTTCATGAGCTTTTCCTAGCTGTCCAACAGTTGGGTTGTGTGTGACTTTTACTGCGGCAAGGACGTCTGTGATGAACGTCTCTGTGCATAAATCTTTACCTGCATTTTGGATGCCCTCTCCGCCTGTAGATTCCTAGGAGGGAGCTCAGTGAGAGGAGTGGTATAGACGAACCGAGGAAAGACAATCTCTCTGTAGGCTAGAGAATTCCCACCAAAAGGTAACTATGCGGCTGTCAGGGGACGCTGAAAGACCGGCCCTTTCTCGCTCTGGAGGGACCCCGTGCTTCCCACCCACATCACTTCACCATTCGCCAGGCGGTGGCCACTAGGTGTCTGTGTCAGGAATTACCTCTTTTCTCCAGAGAGCCGGCTGGATGAAGGGCCTGAGAGGCAGCTGGGGCCAGGCTTTCATCGGCTTCTCTCCATCTTGGGGCAGGGCCGAGAGCCCTCCGGGGCTGGGAGTCTGGTTGCGCTGCGCAGCCAGAGAACCAGCCCAGCACCCGTGAGCGCTGTCATTTCCCCTTTAGGGGCCAGTTTCCTCCTATGGAAAAACTAGCGGGGGGAGGCAGGAGTTGGGGACGGACCAGATTTTGTTTTGTTACTGTGGCCGTTTTAAGCAGCAGAGCCCTTATTTCAAATTAAATTTTACCAGAACCCTAATCTGTAAGACAGATTAAGGGGCGACTGTCCCGCAAGAAGTGGGGGCGGGAGGAGGGGCTGCTCTAGTCTGAAAACTCTAGGCCAGTACAGTTCTCTCCCCTGTTGCTGAAGTTAACAAACGATTATCTTTCATCTGTATTTAAAGCCTCCAAATGTGCTGATTGATGAAATCCTTTCTCTTAAAGGCAATTTGGAAATCAGACAAAGTCGAGCACAAAGCCGTGGATACTGAGAGAGGGAGTGAGCAGTGTGTGAGACCGGCGGCAAGGGTGACCCTGGCACTTCTAAGAAGGCAGCAGCACAATGGACTCTTCGAAAGAAGCAGTGTCAGTTTATTCCCGCGTTGGCACCGCCCCCTCAGTGGGGCGGAATGGCTTGTTTTCACCCTCCCTTTCCTGGAGTCTTTCAGACCAAACTTGTGTCCACAATCGCTGGCAATCTGAACCCTGAGTAACCTACGGACAGGTATTTTGTGGAGGCCCAAACACTGTGAAAGATATGAATAGGGGGGTGGATGTGACAAGAGTTTCCTCCCGCCCCTGGGACCTGGAGCTCGGGGTGGGGGTGGGAGCAAGGAGGCTCGCCGACCCGGCAGCCGGTGGCTTGGCTCCAATCACTGCAGACCCGAGCTGCTCGGAGGGGCCCGAGGTCCGCGGCCCTGGGACGGGGAGAGGGGGCAGTGGCACCGAGGCCTCGCCTACGCCGGGACGCAGCAGGCCCGTGCATCCCCGCCGCGAGCCCTCGCACCCGCAGGGGTACGGTCGAGCGTGGGGTGCGGCGGGGCGGGGGAGGGGTGGCGCTGCCTTCCCCTGGGAGACCCGACCTTTCTCCGAGAGGCGTGGTGAGCTTAGCCTCCAGGATCCGCAGTGATGTGTAAAAAGCGGGCATGACCCCCGAAGCTGCGCAGAGCCCCCGCCCCTCCCCCCAGCCCGGCCCGGCTCGCAGGTGAATGGCCGGCCCGCACAAAGGAAGCCGGTAGGAAATGTGGAATTCGGGCCAATTTACGGGAGATCCTGTCGCCCAGAACCCAGCAGACCTCAAGCAAAGAAACCTGTGGTCTGAAGTGGATAAGGATAAAAACCAGTACACCAGGCCGAGCTTATTGGAAAGCCCGGGTTTAGTTATTCTGGGATAGCGAGGTAACAGGATTAGAGGGATTAAGGAAATCACCTCAAACAGCTGAGGAGGGGGTAAAAAAACACTGGTTCTGTTTGTTTTCTTCCTAGGCCCCAAACAGATACACTGGGGCCGTGTGGCCAGGCGCGAAACGAAAAGCCTTTGGGGGGCACAGTGGATACCCAAGGGTCAGGGATGGAGGGAGGGTGGGGGGAGGGAAGAGGTCGAACCCGAGGCTTGGGATGAGAGGGAGCCTCTTCTAGAAAAGGAGTCAGCGGACTGGGTTGACAAGTCCAAAAGAGAAAGCCATCGGAGGAGTTTGAGAGCGCCTGTAAGATCTCAGGTGGCCTGTAAAAAAACCCCACAAAACCAAAAAAACCACACCTTCCAGCCTTGAACGCTGGCTCCACTGCTTGAGCCATCTCGGCTGAAAGGTGCTCCTCTCCTGCGAGGGATTCCTGCAACCATTTATGTTTAAGAGGCTAATAGAGATTTCCGAAGGGTTTTCGTTTTGTAACTATTTCACCTGAGCTCCAGTGTCTTCCCGCCCGGGTGCACAAAGGTAAAGGTGCCCCTGTGGGGGCCGGTCTCCGCGGCGGCGGCCTCTCCCTGCCCCGCGTGGCCGTCGCCTCCGGCCCTCATCCCGCGACCGCTCGCCGCGAGCAACAAGTGCGTGGCCGCGGGGTGCTCGCTCCCCAGAGACGCTCCCGGGAAGACAAACCGCTTTCTCCTCCGAGTTTCAGCTGAAAATGTCGAGTGGCGCTGTTTGGGGGACCACCAGTAGTTGTAAAGAAACCATTTCAGAGCACGCTCGTCTCCCCCTCCCCCCCCGCAGGCCACCTTCCCCCCGCCCCGGAACGGGTCCAGGGCCGCAATACCGAGTGATGGTCCCCTCCCCAACCCGTACCTCAAGTTTTAGGCCCGCAAAATTACCAGGACTCCATTATGTTGGTTATAAAATTTATTGATCTCTCATTTAGGAATTAAGAGTAAAACCTTGAAAAACCTGAAACAAAACAGCCCCTTCCCTACCACCCAAACGAAATCCAAATACCTTAGCGCGACGAAATATCAAACAGATCACGGCAGAAAGCACCAACTCAACAGCCTAAATGCGGACTGGACAGAAGCTGTCCCGCGGCCAGGGGCGGCGAGGCGGGAGACACACGCACACCTGGCTATAAATTAACATCGGCCCTCGGCTGCCGCGCCGCTCTGCGCGGCCAGCCCCCCACCTCCCGCCCCCAAGCCCACGAGGAAAACAGATGCAGCGCGACTGGGGGCGTTGCAGTTCTCAGGCCAGCCTCACCCGAGAGTACGCTTCTCCCATTCACTCACTCCTCGGCTAACAGCAAACTAACGAGACAATATTTTCAAATGCAACAGAAAAATCCAGGAACACAGGAGGAGGAGGAAGAGGAGGAGGAGGAGGAGGGGGGCTGCTTTTTCTTTGCAAACGACACAGCGATTCCCAGCCTACAAAAGGGGAGGGAGGGGCAGCGGCGAGGGGCCGGCGAGCTCTAGAAAGTCCCATTTCCGCTGCTCCCGGACTCCTTTTTGCTTTTGTACAAAACCCGACAGCTACTGCAAAACTTTCTGTCCTCCCCATCAACGGTACAAGGCAACAGTCCCAGGCAAGCAAAGCTAAACAAGGCGTCCCAACTCGGGGGTGCGGGGCGGGGTGGGGCGGAGGGGCGGCGAGCGCAGGCTGGCGCTCAGATGTGGGTCAGCGGCACGGTTCCGTTGACGGCAGTCCCGGCGCCTTGGTAGTGCTGGTGCACGCTGTGCAGGCGGCCGCCTGGCAGTGGCGACGCGGCGTCAGCCGCGTCCCCGCCGGGCGGCAGGTACATGCTGATCATGTCGCGCAGGTCGCCGAGGCAGGCGCGCTGCGAGTGCGAGGCGATGGCGGGCGGCGGCGAGCTGGGCTCGGTCTTCACCACCGTGCCCATGGGGCCCAGGCTCATGGCGGCGGCGGCGGCCGCGGCGGCGGCGGCCGTGGCGGGCTGCTGCCCGTAGGCGGCGGCCGCGGCGGCCGCGGCGGAGGGCGCCATGCCCCCGTAGCCCGAGGCGGCGGCGGCGGCGGCGGCGGCGTTCATGTAGCTCTGGGCGCCGGGCGGCATCATGGGGCTGTACTGCAGGCCGGCCATGTCGTAGCGGTGCATCTGCGGCAGCGCGGGCGGCGGCGGCGGGCTGCTCATGGTGGCGGGCTGCGCGTAGCCCAGCTGCTCCTGCACCAGCGAGTACGCGCCGTTGGCCCAGCCGTTCACGTGTGTGTACGTGTCCAGGCGCTGGCCCACGCCCACCGGGCTGCTGGCGGCGGCGGCGGCAGCGGCGGCCGCAGCGGCGGCCGCAGCGCCGGGGGGCAGCAGGCCGCCGGGCAGCGAGTACTTGTCCTTCTTGAGCAGCGTCTTGGTCTTGCGGCGCGGCCGGTACTTGTAGTCCGGGTACTCTTTCATGTGCACGGCGCGCAGCCGCTTGGCCTCGTCGATGAACGGCCGCTTCTCCGCGTCGGTCAGCAGTTTCCAGTCGGCGCCCAAGCGCTTGCTGATCTCAGAGTTGTGCATCTTGGGGTTCTCCAGGGCCATCTTGCGCCGCTGCCCGCGGGACCACACCATGAAGGCGTTCATGGGCCGCTTCACGCGGTCCTGATCGCTGCCCCCGCCGCCCCCGCCGCCGCCGCTCGCGCCCCCGCCGCTGCCGCCGCCTGCGTTCGCCCCGCCGGCTGCGTTCGCGCCACTCTTGCCTGCGCCGCCGGGGGCTGCGGGGCCGCCCGCGCCTGCCGCCGGGGTGGGTGGCCCCACGGGGTTCTTGAGCTCAGTCTCCAGCAGGCTGTACATGGCCGGGGCGGGAAGAAGGTGCGCCAGAGTGGCGGGAGGAGAAGGCGCTCCCGGAGCTGGAGCGGCCACGGTGAAAAGGCCTGAGGACTCCGTCGGAGGGGCGCTCGGGGGCCGGTGGGCCGGCGGGTCGGGCGGGAAGGGCAGGCGTGACGAAGCGCTCCGCGCCAAGTCAGCGGGAACCTGCAGGCTACTCGCACCTGATGCGTTGTCTCGGGCTGGTCGCATTCGCAGTGTGGCCGGGCGCTCTCCGGGCCTCTTATATACCTGCTCGGATCCCCCGGGTTGGGGCTCGGTCCGCCCCTAGCCACCCGGAGGCCCCGTGATTGACAGGCACGCAGAGATGCGCCCTGGCCAATCATCACGGAGCCCCCGTTCGGCCCCGGTGGAAAAAAAAAAAGTTAGGGGAGTCCTTTCGTTCACCCCCACGCCCCTCTTAGGCCCGGTGACGTGATGAGAGTTATTCAGGAGGCGGGAGTCCCGGAGGAGCCGCTCCGAGACCACCAATTAGGGTCTCAAAAAGTTTGAAAGAATGAAACTCGAGGAGGTGACGAAGGGGGGAGGGGGCGCGCGAGCAGGTTCGGGGGGAGGGGGCAGAGGGGCGCCCACGGGGTTCAGAAAACAACTTTTCAGCCCTGTCAGGGCCGAGGGGCGTCCGGTCCAGGGGCCACCCTGCAGAGCTTCCCGCTGTCTGCGCGCAGGTCCTCAGACCGCATCTGCTGCGAGCACTAGGGACACTGGGCATCGCCAGCCATCCAGGCAGGCTTGGGGCTTAGGTGCCCTGAGCTGCGCCTCCAACAAGCCCTCCCTGGCTGGAATCGGCCCCTGTCCGTCCAGCCGGGCCTCCCCCGGGAAGCCGCGGGCCAGAGCGCCTATGACAGAGCGGGGATCAGGGAGCCGGGCACGGGAGACAGGCTTCGGGACCGCGGAGCGCACGAGGGCTGCGAAGCTCTCCGGTGGTTGGCGCGAGGGCGAGCAGGCAGATGCCCACTGCCCGGGCCGGGCGGAGGAGCTCACAGGCGGTGGTGCGGGAAGTGTGTGGGGGGCGGAGGGGGTGAAGCGGGCTCGGCTCTCTTCTCCGGGCCCCCGCTTAGCGGCCCCTTTTTGTCTCTGCTCTCTGGCCATTTCGGTTTTTCCAGTCCGATGCCCCTGAGGGGGAGGGTCGGGCCCCTTGGAAAATCCGTTTTCATGGCAACACGGAGCCTCTCCAAGTGAAAGAAAAGTTTCTTGGAGGGGGGGACGGTGGCCAGAGAGGAGCCGAGGCCGTCCTCGGGGCGAACCTCCGGGCCCCCTCCACTGGCCGCGCACCTGCCAGGACCACTGAGCGCTGCTCTCGCCGCGCAGCCGCGCCGCCTCCCCGGGAAGCAAGCTCTGCTAACGGACTCCGTCCTTCTCCTTTTTTTTTTGTTTTTTTGTTTTTTTGTTTTTTTGTTTTTTTGTTTTACAGCCTTCCTGACCGGAGGCTCCGAGCCCGACACTCACCCGCTTGTCGGGTTGTCTGCCAAAGACTAGAGGCGCGGGAACCCTGGCTGCGGGGAGAGGGAACCCAGACTATCGCCTCCGCCAGCCCAAGCGAGTGGCACAGCGTTTGAAACTCCCGGAGCTGCCCGAGTCGACGGGTGGGAAGGAGAAGCCAGCTGGGCAGGAATGGCAGAGACTGAAATAAGGTGTTCGCACGGTGTGGCCCACCAACTCCCCAGCCTCCTGCAAAGGTGGGGAACCAAAAGAAAGGCGTAAATCCTAACTATGAAAACAAACCAACCAACCTAGGCTTTTAGTTCCTTAGTACTAAAGCAAGACCCGGCCATTCTGGGACGCCTGCACCCCGGGAGTTTTCCTCCTTTCCTGCACAAATTTTAAAGTGTGCACGCCATGGTGGCTGGGGCGGGGGGGGCGGGGGGGGCGGAGAGAGCAAAGCAGGCCAGCCTGCCCTCCGGGGGAACGCTGACAGCAGAACCCCAGCTTTCAGTAGCATCCTCTCCTGGAAGTTTGCGGTCTGGAAACTCGCCCCTTAAGTTTAGGTTCCACCTGGTCTACTTTCTCTTGCTCATCTGGACGGAAGGAAGCAATCGTTTGAATGGGTGTATGGATTTAGGGTTTTAAAGTAAACTATGTGGAATTGTTCTGTGTATGTCGTGTGTGTGTGTGTGTGTGTGGCGCGTGCGAATGCACGCACGCGCACGGGTGTGTTCACTTAAGCTGACATGGACTGGAAGGCATGTCTCAGAAAAGGGAGTGATTGGACAATCCCCACCTGCACCTGTTTTCTTGCCAAACTGGCTGACACAGTCACATTTCCTAGGCAAACCCACCTTCTCTCAAAGAAGCCAATGTGCAGTAGCCCTGCCCTCCTGCCGCCTTCTCCAGGCGCCCTCTCGGTTTTCTGGGCCTCCGAGGCTGTTGCTAAGGGAAGCGCGTTTTAGGAAACTACCCAACCGACGCGCGGCCTGGGGTCCAGTAGCCTGACAGATGTCAGGATTCTTTCCAAGTTTTAGGACCCAAGTAAGCGGTTGTGTGACAGCGCCTGGGCTGCGCGTATTTCCCTAGGCAAGGGATGTGGTGCCAGGCCTGCGCTCCTCCCCACAACAGATTATCTGGGGCGGGCGGGGGGGGGGGGGGGCTGGCCACTGCTCCCAGCTGTTTGTCATTTGATCACACCTATCCCGCGGTTTAGGTAAGCTCATTTTCACATTACATCCTTCTGCCAGATTTACGGCAGCTTGCTAGGATCAGACACCCTCTCCCCCACTCCTGGCTTCCCTCGGAGGCCGTGATTAAGCCGGTCAGCTCTGTGACCCGTGGCTCTGGGGTGGTCCGCACAGCCCCAAGTAAGAGTCAAGCCAAATTACCTTCGGAACGTTTCCGAGGAAGCGCTCTCAGCCCAAACTACCACTTCAGTAATTGAGCAAGTTTACCATCAAGGGCATGGGAGATGGGGGAAGCCCGGGAGGAAGCCCGTTCTCTTAGACGACTAGCAGTACCGGCGCAGGCACCAGTCGAGCGGCGCGACCTTCGCTGGAGGGCGGGACAAGTGTCGCGGCAGGTACTACAGCCGGAGGGTCCTCGGTTTGGGCGGGGCCTGCGGGGAGGCCAGACAGTCGGCGGGGCCGGAACCGGAGTCAACGACCCGCAGCCTGCACCCAGTGGGGAAAGCCGAGGGACCCAGCGGGACTCAAGACCTGTCCTTTGCAACCCCTCCGGGAGAAGAGAGCGTTAGGCTGCTCTCCCGCCCTCGGGGCCTCCGGGAGCCCGTGGGCGGCATACTGAGGCCCGGATGGCTGGCTGGGAGCCCAGCCAAGCACCCCCCCCCCCAACAACGCGCGCCCTCCCAAGAGAGCTCCGGCTCCCTCGGACTGGGGCTGGGCCTGGGGTTTCCAGGACCCTGGGCGAGACAACAGCGCCGTTTGTTGGCTTCAGTTGGAAACTTCACCCAGGGGCGCCCCTTCCCGCCCTGAGGGGTTTGAAGGTCGCCCCAACCCTGAAGCATAGACAGCTGGCTTCGCTGTGGGGCAGAAGTGGCGCTCACCGAAGAGGGCCAGTTATCGTAAAACTCGGGTGGGTGGGTGGGTGGCCGGGCTCCGGGTGCCTAGGGCGCTTCCACTCTGCCTTCCTTGGGTTTGGAGCCTTGGCAGAAATTAGGTGCCCCAGGAGCCTTGTATCTGAGGAGTAAACTTTTAGCTGTCGTGCCTTAGAGCTACTGGTAGAGTGCAGAGCAGGAGAGGGGCTGGCCCAGGACTCGCGGGGGGCGGGGGGCCGCGTTGGTGCCCGCTCAGCGGCTGCTCTTGGGGGAACTTTCCCCCGGCCTGCGGCTCGATTAGGGCCCCGCCTCTTAGAAGAGGCGCCCTAGGCGTGCTGGGTGGGATGGGTGTGTATCGGTGTCCCCTCCGAGGACTGAGGCCTGACAATAGGGTCGAGTGTTCGCCTTTTTTCAAGTGCAGCGGAGCCCAGCGAGCGGTCTGGCTTTGAGGAAGTGCGAAAAAACGCATCCTGACGACCCTCAGAAACGCTTTACTTTCCAGCAGGGGAAAAAAAAAAGTTTGCTTATCTAGAGGCACTTTTTCCTATTTCTTCCTTGAGAACCACCCTGGACTATTGACTCTGGCTCCTAGCCAAGACTGTAGATTTTAGCCGCAGATTGAGGGCCTTGATCAAGAAATCAGAGCCTGGGGTCTGTTGTAGAACAATCTCCTGTCAAGGGTCGGGCAGGGTCACCAGCACTCACCGGGTGGAAGAGCCAGCCCAGCACCTTCTACTTCTCCAGCTCTCGCAGCGCCTTCAGTTGGATCCTCCTCCCCGAGACCGCAGCACCTCTTCCCGCCCCGCCCCCCGCAGCTCCCAAGGGAAACCCTTGGGCTTACAGGTCTGGGAGGGAATTGAAGATCCTAGGCGGGCGGTGCAGTTTGTAAACAATAACCTAGTTGAGGCGCCCTAAGGAAAGGTTACTCGGAGCTCCCGAGGGGTGTGGTGACACGATCCCCGAGGTACACAAAAGTCTCTCGTGGGCAGTTTTCTATTGCACTTTGGTGTAGCTCTTTTTAGCATAGAGGGTGTGCTTTTAAAAGAGGTTCCGAATTCCATTCCCTCGGTTAGCCGAGCTGTGCGCGGTGAATACCGGGCATCCCCTTGGCCCACACCTTGGCGCCCAGTTGCAAAGACTCCTTTCACCTGCAGGGCATTGCGATATCAATGACCAGCTCTCTTTTCCCCAGGCGTGGAGCAACTACGAGGAATTTGACAACCTTTGCCTTCGGCGCCCTCTTGCCGACCCCACAACCCGAACACCACTACCTCCCCGAAGGAAGGACCGCTCCGTCCCGGAGTTGGGTCCCACTAGCAGAGCGTCTTCCGGGTCACTGCCGTCGACCTCTGGGCTTTGCTCCCTCCTCCCCGCCCACAGCTCCCCGCACGCGCCTGGCTCGCGGGGCTGCCAAACCCGCCCCCCTGCGGAGCAGCCTCGGGCACCGGGCACCCTACGGCCCAGCCCGCCCTCCCACGGGGCCTGCCGTCTTTTCCACTTCCGCGTGTGGCTGCAAAGGCGCGGCCCTCCACAGCGGTGAGGTGGCCTGCCAGAAGCCGGGGCCGGGAAAACAGTCGAAAAATCGTTATCAGTACGTAATGTCGCTTGCGTTGCTTCCACGTCGCACAGTTCCACCCGTTTATTCAGACTGGGGGGCGCGGGCCCTTCGGGCGGGGCAGTGCATCCCGGGGAAGGGCGCACGTAAAGCCACTGCACCTCCGGGCACCTCCAGGGCGAGCGGGCACGCCCCCGGGCCCCAGCCGTAGGGGGCGCAGGACGGCGGGCTGGGGGCTGGGGGCTGGGGGCTGGGGGCTGGGGAGAGCGTCCCGGAGAACCTTGTAAATCTCAAGGCCGCGTTCAGCTCTTCCCACCACCACCCCGCCCCACTCTTTTTTTTTTCTTTTTTTTTAATTTTCTTTCAAGCGAGTGGAGAGCCGTGGAGCTCGATGCGTGGGATTTCTACGTTCCCTTCGCCTGGCTTTTCTTTTCCCGGCACGAAAGCTCTGTCGCACACCTACTATGTGCCACGTTGAGCGCCGGGCCCGGGAGGAGACCCGCTCTTTCCCGGTCCGCAGCGGAAAGCGGCGGCGGCCCGGGGGAGCCCCGAGAGGGCCGGGGACCGCGGCGCGTCCCGGCCGCGGGGGCCACGCTCCTTCCCCCGCGCGCGCGCGCCTGCCCGCGGCCGCGCCGAGCCGTGCGCAGAAGCGCCCGCCGGCCGGGAGCCCCGGCGCCGCCGTCCGAGCGGCGGGCGGGCGGGCGAGGCTCCGGGGCCGCGGCTCGCGACGGAGCGCCGGGCGGAGGACGCGCGGCCCGGGAACGGCGAGCTCGCCGCTGTCTGCCAGGTATGGAGGCCGCCCGACTGCCGCGCCGGCCGGCGGTCAGACGGCGCGACAAAGCGAGGTCTGTCGCGAGCCCCGGCCGCGCTGGCGTTCGGGCGCCTAGGCCGCCGTCACCCCGATCCCATTTCTCGGGAAAGCGTCGCCGGGTTACGACCCCGAGGCTTGGCTAATGTGGTGTTTGTGTAATTAACACCGTCTCCCCTTGTTTCTGAACATCTTTCCTCCCCCAGCGCAGCCCAGCCCGGCTCGCATTTGAAAAAGCAACGGGCCGAACGTCCCAATAACCCTTCCTAATGGGAAAAAACTGCCCCTTTTGTGGAATGGTTTCTTTACAAAGCCAACAACCAACCTTATTTTCTAGTTGCAATGGCTATCCCTTTATGAGTTATATTATTAAAGAAATCCGACACTAATTGTGCCGATTTAACTTGTTAATTAGTTGCAAATAAACTATTCATTAGTGGTAAAATAAAATAAAACCCATGTGCCTAGATATCATTCCACATTCACATATTGTAGTGTCTGCATAGCATAGGCATACTAAATTAAGTTCCTAAAAGGTTTCTCCTCAGGATAAATAATTAAAATATATTCTACTTTAATTGACATTATAGAGGACATAAATGAGCTTTTCCTTTTAGAAAGAAATAGCCATTTCTAAATAAAGCTTGCAGTCTGGAGAATGGAGGCTTCAGCCAAATGAATAGTCATTACTACCTTTTCAACGACGTGGGCCTTTTGATCAGAAAAGAAATTAGCTCTAAAAAACAGACAATGGAAGCCTGCCCTGCAATAGGAAGAAAATTAGACGGCCAAGGCTCTTCACAACACCTATTTCTATAAACCATAGAGCTCCTTGCTTTTCAATTACAGCTGTTCATTTCATATAAGGAAAGGGGAAAAACAGGCCTCTAATGTAAACTCGCTTTCACCATAAAGCCTTGCTCCTGGCACGCAGCCAGGCTGCCTACTTACTATTGTTTTTAGTCCTCTCATCAATTAGCTAATACTATATATTTTAAATGACTCTGAGGGTATTCACAGACTCCCTCCCCCTTCCCCACCCAGACAAAACCCAAGCTGGACTCTCATGAAAGGGCTACCATTCAGAGCACAGACACTTAAATGTATAAAGTTTAATGTTTTTATTGTTCCCCAAAGAAAAACCATATTGAAAACCCCGCTTTGTTTTTTTTTTTCTATATTTCTTGGTCCATTATTGAAAAACCCAGACGAGGTGATGACAGGGGAGGGACATAAATGAGCAGCTTTCAGTATTGTTTCTAATTGTTCACAGAGCTAAATCCATCTCCAGATAATTTTTCTGTGCCCTTTAGACCATAATTTGGTTTATACATCTTTGTGTTTTTAAAATATGCATTTTGAAATTTGCTAACCCCAGTGGTTTGGTGTCATTAGATATAATTTCATTTAAAAAATGACTAAGTCTTCACCATTTGGGTGAAATTATCTAGCCGGCAAGAAAAAAAAAAAATCCCGTTTGGAGGGTGTGCTACAAAATAAAACCTTCAACATACATAAACTAATAATATGAGGAAAAAATGTGGTAATAATACCAGAGAGTTTTAATAAGCCTTTAGGTGCATGTTCTAGAAACATCAAAATAGAGTTATGGGTTGGGAAGGCTTTGCTTCCCGTGAAAGTCGAATGCTTATTTATCTATCTGATCTTTATAAATCACTACATAAATTCTTTGAAGAACTGAATAATAGTGCAATCTTATAGGGTTGGTCTGGGAATTTATTGCTTCGTACTGTGCTAATGAAAGGACCTAAAATCATTTTTAAAAATGCAATTGAAGATAATTGATTTGTTCACTATAGCATAAGGAAGTATTTTTTACATAACTATAAAATCATTTAACTAAAATAACAACAACCATGGCCTTGTCCGTGAGGGGTGTCATTCCCTCTGTCCCTTTGAACAGCTTAGAGTCTTGCAAGCTTGGAAGGAATGGACAAGGGCAGAGCCACTCAGATGGTTATTCAAAGTATTTCTCAAGAGCAACTACCAGAAATGGTTACCAAATTGATTCCTGTGCTCCTGTGTTTAGCAGGCGTTCCATGTTGAATATGCTTCCATTTGATGGCTTTCCACCGTATTTTTTTTTTTTATCTCGAGTAAATTAATATGTTTGCGTTATGGCTTCTGAGCATTTGCGCCTTTGCTGCTTTGTTGAAATGGATGTCAGAGCAGAGTTACGAATGGCATTTTGTCAAGGAGCACAGAGTTGTTTCCTTGGCAGCCTCTCAGCAAGTCCGTTGATTCTGCCTGCCCTTGGGTGCCCACAACAAGGCCGCCGTCTTACCAGTAAGCAAGTGTGAGACTGTTTCTCTTGTCTGTTGCTTGTGATAGTGACTTTTTGCAGAGAGAATTCCACAGGAGCTGGGCGGATATCACCACCTTCCCGAGGCAAGGCTTCCTAGCAGAGGTGGGCAGTGTGTGGTCACAGATCAGAACTGAGAGTTGCCCAGGCTGAGAGCTGCGTGGTTACCGGGATGGGTCTGATGCTATGTGTTTCAGCCCTTGGCTTTACCTTTTGGAAAGAGGATTCAGGTATGAGATGTTGTAGGCAGATGAGCTGAAATTTGAAGGAGTGCCAGAACTGCCAGAAAAGAGGCCTGAAGCTTTCATTTTAGCGGCTTTCGCAGGGGACAATATATTCAGAGGGGGAATCGAAAAAAATGTTTCTCGGGATGTTGACATGAAGTGGAGCCTGGGTGTTTGTTTATACTATCTGTATAATTTGGACAAGTTCTCTCTCTCTCTCTTTTTTTTTTTTTTGAGGTATATTTGACATATGAGAATGTCAATTGTTACATGTCCTATAACTAATATATTACATTATGTTAGTTTCAGGTGTACAACATGACTTATTGGGTATTTGTTTATACTGTGAAATGATCACCCCAGAAAGTCTAGTTAACATCCATCACCACACATAGTGACAAACTTTTTTTCTTGCGATGAGAGCTTTTAAGATCTTCTCTCTGAGCAACTTTCACATATGCAATATGGTATTATTAGCAGTAGTGGGCAGGTTTATTATTCTTCCTGAACGTTAGTTCCCCATCTGAAAGAGGTGGATAGTCAGGCCTTCAGTGGGTTAGGGTGGAGATTCGATGAGATAATACAACCAAAAGCGCCTGGCGCTCTGGGTCTCACCCAGCAAGCTCAATTAAGTGTTATCTTGCTTTTCAGCTAGGCTTTCTTAGTCCCCTGAAACAGGATGGAAAATTCCTCTAGTGTGGGGGAGAGGGGACCATGTCACTTTTCTTACCCCTTACATGGCTATGCACAGATGTTTCTGGAATGAATCATAGTCCTTGAGGAAGTCCTCTTTGAATGAAAGGGAAAAAAACCGAACTAATTACTCTCTGGTTCCAATTCTGTGTCGCAGTCTCCCACATTCGGCCCAGTCACTTGAGATGGTTTCTGTCAAGGCTCTCTAGAGAGCACTCGCTGAGATGATGGGGGTTTTGGTTTGTGACAGAGGGGCCTCTTGTGTTTAATTCTGAGATAACATAAAATATCCTTTATCCTGGAGACGTGCCTGCTGTTAAAAATATACAATTAGTGTCATACGGGCCTTAAATCCTTTATTTTTGCTTAAAACGTTTAAGTCTTAATTTTTTCTTTCTGAGCTCAATGGAAGGTGTATTCTTTCTGCAGATTGCATCAGGAGTCGTGTTGAAGTAGGCGAGGACTCTTGTTCAGATTTCAGAGCTTTTATATTTTCTCCGAGATCTCAGCAATTGGCACCATTGACCACGCCAAATAACATAGTTCTATCGCTTGCAGAGATTAGAGCCTTATCGTTCTTCACAGCGGCTTCTAAAAAAGACTTAGAGAATTACAGAAACCATTTTTAAAATAAATACACTAGAGAGACTTCAGTTCCGATTAAGAGTAATTCTGCGGTTCGTCTGTGCCATTGCGTTTGAAGAAAGAGATCTAGCGTGAAACTTTGAATGACTCCTAGTTAAAACGCTTGCTGAAAGGCTAGGCAGGGCTTGGATGGATGAAAATGCTGCACAGAAGAATGGTCGAGAGCACAGACGGGGTTTGCATCCTGCCCCTGGCCCTTACTTGGAGTTACCTAAGTTCTCTGAGCTTGGGTTTCATCTATAAAAATGGGCATTGATGAGCCTTACCCCTTATGATGATTGTGGAAAATAAACGCGATTATGTAAGTAAAGTACTGAACTCAGTGCCGAGAACATAGTCATAGGATTCAGTAAATGTTAGGTTATCATCATCACCATCACAGCAACCTTGTGAGCTATGGAGCACAGATGGGGACAAACATATATATATATATATGTCTTTGGTCTTTTTAGGGCCGCACCCGTGGCATGTGGAGGTTCCTAGGCTAGGGGTCCAATTGGAGCTACAGCTGCCAGCCTACGCAGCTCACAGCAAGGCCGGATCCTTAACCCACTGAGCGAGGCCAGGGATTGAACCCGCAACCTCGTGGTTCCTAGTCAGATTCGTTTCCGCTGCGCCATGACGGGAACTCCCAACTTATTTATATTTTTAACAGATAAGGAAATAGGCTCAGAAGGATTAAGTGTCTTGTTCAAAATGGTGGAGCATATTGTTGGCAAAATCAGGCATGGGAAAGACTCCTGACTCCTTGTCCAGTTATCTTTTCCACCAAACTATGGTTTGCTTGCCCTTCTGTAATAAGAGTGTTTTTCGTTAGATTATGTAGCCTACAGTGCTATTGATACCATGTCGTATGAACAAGCATATCATAAATTAAAAATAAAAATAATTTCAAAAGGAGTTCCCTGGTGGCTCTGTGGGCTAAGGATCCAGCATCGTCACTGCCGTGGCAAGGGTTCATTCCCTGGCCTGGGAATTTCTTGATGCCACGGATGCTGCCGAAAATAAAATAAAAAATAAAAATAAAGAAGCCTGTCATTATTTCTTCTTCTATCTAAGTAAAGCCCCTAATGATGGCCAGAAGTCTTAATGAACAGTGACAAATGGCAGAGGAAGAACGAGGAGGGACCCTGCAAGCCCTAGGTTGTTATCCCAGATGAGAGCTGGAGAGAGACATCACCAGTTCTCAAGATATGCAAATTAGAAGCATTCAGATTGACACGGACAAAGATTCGGGACTAAATAGGTAAACCAGTATGCTAGTGTGAGCATCTCAGACAGTGCACACTCATCTCCCACGGTGATGCCTATTTCCCTTCCTACTTAGGAGCCGAAAGCTCATCACCCCTGCCAGGTGGGCCTCACACCCACAGTCATAGGAAAGCAGTCTGATGACACGACATCGGATTCACCAGCAGTGACCTCCCACTTTCCCCAGTGTTCAAGTTAATCTCTCGAATTATGTCATACACAATTCAAAGGTGGGTTGGCCAAAGGTTCTAGAGAATTATAATGATGGTGACCATTTATTGAAACCTGTCCTGGTTGACACTATACGTGACCTTGACAGATATTATGGTATTTGTTTAATCTTAGTGACCGGTTACACACAGTGACAAAATGTTGAGGTTTGATCTATCTTGAAATGATGGATTCTTTCCACTGCCCCGCCCAAGGGTGCCTGATTCGCTTATTGTGCGATTTAATTTTTTTTTTTTTTTTTTTTTGTCTTTTTAGAGCCACACCCTTGGCACATGGAGGTTCCCAGGCTAGGGGTCCAATAGGAGCTGTTGTTGCCGGCCTATGCCAGAGCCACAGCAACGAGGAATCCAAGCCGCATCTGCGACCTACACCACAGCTCAGGACAACGCCAGATCCTTAACCCACTGAGCAAGGCCGGGGATTGAACCCGTGTCCTCATGGATACTAGTTGGGTTCGTTAACCTCTGAGCCACGATGGGAACTCCTATTGTATGATTTTAGACAAAGAATTTCCCTTCTCTGGATCTCACGTTCCCCATGTGTGGAATGAGGGCTTTGGACTAGGTGCTTTCTAAGCTCCCTTTCCCTTGTAAGATTTTGAAGAGGCCGAAAGTTTCCATGTGGTGCTATTTTTAACATTAGTTAAACTGAAGTGGTCCTTGATTTTCTTCAACAATGGTCATTCTCTTAGATGTACTAGTTGGAGCCATTAGCTCCACTACCTCTGGCAGCAAGCAAATCCTTGTAGAAGCAGAATCAAGCTAAAGAAGCTAGAGTCCAGGTGTTTATCCACAAGAGAAGGCTTCCTGGTCTTCTGTGGGCTGGGGCTGGAGGAGAGCCTCTGGGACGTGGTACATAGTGAATGTCTGTGTCCTTCTCAGATTCCTATGTTGAAGCCTAACCCCCAGTGTGATGATATTGGGAGGTGAGGCCTTGGGAGGTATTTAGGTCTTGAGGAGGGAGCCCTCTTGAGGATGGGGTTAGTACCTTTACAAGAAGAGTCCAGAGAGCTTAGCTCGATCTCTTTCCACCAAGGACAGATACAAGGGACGGGCAGTCTGCAGCCAGGAAGCCAGCCCTCAGCACAACCTGACCATGCTGGCTCTCTGATCTTGGACTTCCTAAGCCTCCAGAACTGTGAGAGATAAACCTCTGTTTTTGTTTTTTTGTTTGTTTGTTTAAGTCAGACAGTCTTTTACTATTTCGTCATGGCAGCCTGAGCTAAGACAGGCTGGAGGAGTAGAAGGATCAAAAGGTGACCTAGAGCAGCCAACCATTGCTGGCTCCCTGCCCCACATCTTCCCTGAGCTTTGTGGGGATTTCAGGAGGGGGAGGGATCGGGAGGTCCCAGGCCTGCCCTTTCTTATCTCTTTAGCCTCATCTTTCGCAACTCCCTTCACCTTCCTCTAATGCACGGGGAAGGAATTGCTTCCTACGCGTTGTTGATCAACTTCTGCTCTTGCGCCTCCATCTTTACCAATTGCCTTCCTTTGCTTTGAACTCCTTCCTCAACTGCCCTCCCCTCCTCCTTCTGTTAAATGACTAAATGATACTCCGTCCTCGAGAGTCAACTCAGCTTGCCCGTTCTCTAGAACATCTTTCCTGATTCTCCCCCAGCCCCAGAATTGGATTGGATGCTTTTCCCTGATGCTCATGTGTGACATGAAATGCGCTTAGGTGGACCCGGAAATGAGAGCTCCTAGAGCCAAATGACATTTGGATTGTGCCCCCAAGGAGCTCTCAGCTCGGTAGGAAGTAGCTGGTCCTCCAGCTAGCAGTTCTGGCATTGCTTGTGGGAAATCGCTGGGAAAGCACGGAGCAAGAAGGCATATTCAGGAATGTGACAGTGGTTTTCCTCCCCCACCCTTATGTGCGGCAGGGCAGGTGCCCTGGCCATGCTCCTGAGTTTATCCGTGAGGGAGCGGGGGAAGGGACAGAGGCACACATGGTGCCCTGGCACCAGCCCACATCCATGCGGAGGAAAAGATTCCTTTCCTCCTTTATGGAGGCATTCTTCACTCACTAAGCCATGCATCGAAGAGCTGCTTGTACCCAAGGAGGTGCCTTGTGCTAATTTGCACAGAGGAGTCCTACGGTCGAATTGGCGGCCCTGATATTTTGGGTCCCTGGCTAAGCAAGAGAGTGGATAGCAGTGTGCATTAGAGCTTCTCAAACCTGGCACTGTCATCCTGGCTCTGTCCTCACACTTCCAGCCCTAAAGGTGCGGGAGTAGCCTTGTGGACTGTAGAGGAGAGGTGTTCTCTGTGCCGATGAGAGCAGGAATGTCAAAACTGGAGGTTAGAAGCAAGAAGAGCGCCTACGGTAATACCCACAGGCTGAAGCATCTCTCTCCTCTAACTGCACATTAGTGCCTGGAGTCAGGAGCAGGTTCTGATAAAATTGGAGGGAAGCTCTTCTGGGTTCAAGTCGCACTCAATGTGTCATTTAAATCATGGGAATCTGTCTTTACATCTCTAAAGTAGAGCTGTGTGTGGAGGGAAGGGGGTGGGTGGGTGCAGCCCTTTGCTTAATGCTTCGGCTTCCCTAGGTAGACGATGACGTTGAATAAATTCGTCTCAATTTGTTGTAAGCCTTTGATCAATCTCCAGAGTCTTTGAATAATTATCTTTGCCGCCAATTTTGACTCCTTGAATGGATGCCTCGCCAGGTGAGAGACTTCTCCAAGCCATTTCCCAAAGTTACAACATCTCTTTGAAGAGGTTTTAGCAGGGGAGCGGCATGATTTGGATTTATGCATTGGAATGTCGCTCCAGTGGCCGAATCTATCTCCCAGGGGGATTTGTGAGTGTGAAATACCCTTGAAACCCCCTGATAAACTGTTGCTATTCAATAGACGTTTATTGTTTTGGTTTTTAAATTGTTTCTTATCAGCTCAAGTGCAACCTTAGAGGAATCACTTCCTTCCCCTGGGTCCCAGTTTCTTCAACTGTGAAATGCAGGTGATCTGCCTCTTTTGTGTGTTAGTTCCTTCCTTGGCTCAGTCATGCACTCATTCCTTCACGGGAATCTTGGCTGCTTCTCTTTCTCTCGGTGAGCAGCTAACCCGGGTTCTCCTCCAGTCTGTGTCATTAGAACTTTAATATTGTCTACCTGACCTAACTTCCATTAGATTTTGGAGTATCAATTAGAAATTTAAAATCTACGGCAGTGTTCTTTGAACAGAGGCAGTTGTAGCAGTGGCCTCTAGGAAGAACTCTGTAAATGAGAAAGCAGACACCATTTTAACCGGCTTTGCAGTTGGCTTTTGTTCTCATTTTGGTAAGTTACTCCTTACTCTTGAGGCCCCAGAGGGCATTTAACAAAGGAGGGCAGGAGTTCCCACTGTGGCGCAGCTCTGCAGCACCAGCATGCAGGTTCGATCCCTGGCCTGGTGCAGTGGGTTAAGGATCCTGCATTGCCACAGCTGTGGCATAGGTCACAAGTGTGGTTCAGATCTGATCCCTGACCGGGGAACTCCATATGCTGTGGGGGTTCCCCCCCCACCACCACAAACCCAAAAACCAAAAACCCAAAACAAAACCACACACAAAAACCAAAGGAGGACATAGTCAAGGTTCAAGTAGAAATTAGGCATATTATCTGATATCAGTAAACTTTCATTTTGGGAGGAAGAAAATAATTGATTGCTCAGCCATTTACAATTAAGTCAAGAAGCTGGGCTGATGCTTAGTCTTGTTAAATGCTCCTTTTAAAAAAGCAGTTATTCTGCCTTGAGCTGTGTGGAAGAGACAGATGCTACTCTCCAGAAACTCAGTCTATTGGAAGAGTAGCCCAAACAAAAGCCAGCCTCTCCTCAGGGCATTTACAGAGGGGTCAGGTGCTGCACGAGTCGAGGGGAGACAGGGAGCCATTTTGTCTGAGATGTTTTAGAAAGGATTCTTGGAGAAGGTGGGCTCTGCCTTGTGAGCTATGCCTTGGAAGACACAGATGGCCAGGATCCCTGATGACGAAGCAACAAGCACAAAGGCCCCAGGGGGAGGATAGTGCGAGGCGTGTCTGGACGGTGGTGAGATCCATATGGTGTAGGGCTGGAAGGAACCACAGTGGAAGGTGGCAGCTGGAGTTAAATTATGGAGGACACTGAAGGCCAAGCTGAGGACTTGACTCTATTCTCTGTCTGCCCCGCCCCTGCCTCAGGTGCAATTTACACACAGTGTAGCAGTGATTTTTGACGGGAGGGGGATCATTATAGTGATGTTCAAAATCAGATAGGAATTTGCAGTGGAGAAACTGGGGCTTTTTTTCAATTTTTCTGAGATATCCATCCAAAAAGGAAAATGCCTTGGTAATTACTAGTGCACAAGAGAGGCAGTGCGGAGAAGCTGGGAGTAACTGTACAAAAGCCAGAGACATGAGTGCCAGCAGTGGCTTGGTGGTGCGCCCACTGTGTCACCTGACACAAGCCACTTCCCTTCTGTGAGCCTCTGTGTGCTCCTCTGGGGAAGGGGGATGACCCTGGCCTCCTCAGACGGTTCTGTTAACCAAGTGATAAAATAGAGAAAATCTTTTGGTAAATTCTAAAATACCATCTGCAAGTAAAGAACTGTTTTCCGTTAAGAGCCTAAGTTTCAACAAAGCTGCATTCCAAAAGAGAGATTCCTGCGGGCATTTCAGCCCATTTAGCCCAGGGCCAGTTGTGGGAGGAGTTCCCTCCCACTCTGCTTTCCCACCCTAGGCCCTGAAGACTCCTTACCATTTAAAAAAAACATTTTGTGTTCCCGCTCAATCAACCCAAGTTGAACATTTTTCTCCAGAGCAAGCAATTTTTGAGCCTAACTGTATGGTCCCAAACAGACAAGTGCCTAAAAGAGTGCCTGGCGTACAGTAAGTCATAATATTTGTGGGATGAATGAATGAATGAGTGAAGGCTCTACAGTTCATTGGAATAGAGGAGGGAACAAGCTTCAAGTCCCTGATCTTGTGGAGCTTACATCCTAGTGGGTGTCTGTTTGGGGGGAAGCAACAAACAATTAAACAGGATCAGTTAAACATATGGTATATGAGAAGATGATAAATGCTATGAAAAATAGGGCAGAATGAGGAGGGCTGGATATATGCTGGATTGGATGTAAGAGCAGTTTATAATTTAAATGAAAAAAAAAAAGCTTACATAAAAAAGCTTTGTAAATGGAAGCACCCTAAGCAAATGTTAGAGATTTCTACTTTTAGAGAAGTGTGAAACGCCAAAGTTGTCTGCATCTTTTTGTAGGATCATCTCACTTTAAGGAACTTTATTCATTCAGTCAATATTTATGGAATGCCCGCGTGGCCAGATGAACAAATAGGATGATAATGATAGCTGTTATTATGGAGCAGGTACTATGTGTTAAGTATTATTTATATAGGATCTCATTTAATACTTACAATAATGCAGCAGCGTGGCCGTATGTTCCCGGGCGAGCAACATTCTAGAGCATCAGCAGTGAGGCTGACTAAGGAAACCCTTCTTTCTGAAAAGGATAAGTAGGAGGAAGACGGCTTCCATGCGGATTGCTGATGTTTTTCAGACGGGCGGTGTCTTACACGTGCGGGCGGTGTCCTTCCTTCCATTGTCTTTGGTGCCATTGCTTTATCAGAAGCCACCAGTGGACTCAAGACGCAACTATTCTGGAGTTCCCTTGTGGCACAGTGGGTTAAGGGCCCAGTGTTATCCCTGCTGTGGTGCGGGTTCCATCCCTGGCCGGGGGAACTTCCTCCCATGCCACAGGCATGGCCAACAACGACAACAACGCAGCTGTTTTAAAGCAATTTTCTCATCAGCTCTGCTGGGGTAGGCAGGTTGGTGTGGTTGGTGGTCGGGTTTTATCATATATAAGTGAGGACCCCCTGTATTAAAATTCTCAGTTGTGGCAGGTGAAGTCATGTGTCCCTTCATTAGACAGGGATGATATTAAGGAAATCATGAGAGTGGTTGGACCTTTTAGCTTTTTCTCCATTATAGCTACTAAGTTAACGACAAGTATAGCCTGTGTCCAAGTTGGAAGCGCTAAGAAAGCAAAGCCCCAGCCTCCAGGTAACTAATCCACCAAGAGGAGATGAGGATGCGAGGACTCAGGAAGTGCCAAGCTGGGAACCAAGAAGAAAGGCAGGTGAGGTGTTCTGGTCACATTCCCAGACCAGGCTGCTGGGCTCAGTTAGGAGACGGATACCCCCCCCCGCCCCCCTCCCCCCGTAGAGCCAGGGCTCACTAAGTATCTGGCTGTCGCTGAGGTGGAGATCCAGGTAGAAATAACACTCTGCTTTCTGCCGGAGAAACCAAAAAGAACCTCAGGGGGCTATCAAATCCTGCTACTTCTGCCCTTTCAATTTATAGCTCTTAAATCTACGGGCTCCCTTCTGGACCCAAAGCCACTGCCTCACCACCTCTTTGTGGGTTTATTAAAAGAGCTTCTTAATGCTAAGCTTGCTTTCTCATATCCAGATTTGACCCTGTCACTTACCTGTTTTGAATCATTCAGTGGCTCTCTGATTCCTGGCAAGTCAGACTATTGAATGCGGCAGGTCTTCATGATCTGGTTCTTGCCTGCTTTTCCCCTCCTCCCCTCCCAGTTATGGGACCAGATGTTTACATTTTATTTTATTTTATTTGTCTTTCTAGGGCCACACTTGAAGCACAGGCTAGGGGTCAAATAGGAGCTGTAGCTGCTGGCTTATACCACAGCCACAGCAACGCCAGATCCAAGCTGTGTCTGCGACCTAGACCGCAGCTCAGGGCAATGCCCGATCCTTAACCTGCTGAGCAAGGCCAGGGGTCGAACCTGTGTCCTCATGGATGCTAGTCAGATTCGTTTCCCCTGAGCCACAACTGGGAGTCCCCAGATGTTTACATTTTAGCTCAAGCTTTACGTCCTCCAGGCAGCGGTCCCAGCCTACTTTTAGGGTCCTGCCTTGGTGGGGTTTGTATTACAACGTTGCTTTAATTATGTTTCCCAACTGTTTGCTTACTTGTCTTTCTGCACCATGTTTTGAGTTACTTGCCACAGGCCTTATTCATTTTGTATCTCAACTATTCTCTTCCTCTGGCCATCACATCTCACCATGGGTAACACCCTTCTTGTCTCTGGGGACACACATCCTGCCTCTCCGACACATGCCCTTGTGTATTTCTCCTTCCCTCGCATTCCTTTTCAATTCAGTTCACGTCAATCCGTGCTGTTTGCCCAGGAGCCTGGTGGGAGTGTTTGGAAGCGTAACCTAAGGAAGATGTGGCTGCTGTTTGGTGGGTCTCACAGTCTCTGGGGCGACTGCTGGGGACCGAAATTCTTGTGTGCGGTCTGCAGAGCCTGCAGAGCCTTTGGAGTGGCCTCGGGAAATGCCTTTCCTCCTTTCTTGACTTCAGCAGGGGCAGCCCTGCCGGTCTCTTTTATTCTCGGGATTCTGTAGAAGCTTTTGTTTGGGTGGGAGGCAAAGGGATTCCACTGCAAAAAAAACCAATTGTTTGGATACCGTTTTAAAGTAAGACATACTGGGTTAAGCGCTAGAAAAACAGTCTCCACAAAAGAGACAGACACCCTGTCTTCTTGTTTGGCAAAAGTTGATTTCTTTGCTAAGCCCCAGCCATTCTGTTTACACTTTGGAGGGAATCTGGAGGTAGGTGGGCAGCCGCCTGGTTCCCATCCTTCTCTATGTGGGCCCCCCGCCTCCCTGCTGAGAGAGTTCTCCCCCTTTCGCTAGTGTGTCGTTTCAGAGGTCTTCTGCATGCGTGGGGGACAGCATTTTAGCTACGTCAAAGCCTGTCCCCAAGGCGGGGTTGGTGGCCCTCATTTCTCGGTGGGGAGAGCCCCTCTCTTGCCCGCTCCCCGCCCCCCACCGCCGCAGGGGACCGGGAGCCCCTTGAGGGCGTGTGTCCTCCGTGCCAGGCGGTGTGCCCTGCAGAGAACAGATGCTTATTCCAGTTTGGGGAAGGAAGGGAAGAAGTATAAGGAAGTTTTTACTTGACCCCAAAGCTGAATGTGGCCTTGGGGAGAGGAGCGTTTCCGGAGCAGCAGCTCAAGGCTCTGTCCAAGGTACCCGGGAGGTTATTTATCCACACCCCCCACCCCGCCCCCATGCCGTGCCTGGACGGCCAGGGTCGCTGGAAGCCACGGGGGTCTGGACTCATGTTCGAATCTATTGAGAAAGACAAAATGTCTTCAACTTTGGAAAGCACACTTTCATGCCACAGGAGAAGAAAATAGATTTTTTTCCCTACTTCTGATTGACTGATAGGGATCTTTGAGGTATTAACATGCTGCATTATTCTGCTTTGGCCACTTTGTTGGTAAGTTCTGATTCTTTGCCAGGGAAATCACTGTTTTATTTTCCACTACTGCTCGGGGGAAAGTCGAATTTTCCACCAACTTTCTACGTGAGAGTTATGCAAAAATGCACACCCATCATCAGGAAAATGTCTTCATTTACACATAAACAATGGTTCGTTACCCACCAATGTGTTAATTATGTTAAACCCATCTATTGACATGCAAATTCTAGTTTGCTCACCCCAGGTTTTACCTGCCCCACTCACCACTGAGACCTCTGAAGAAACCCTCTGCGAAAAAACGTTTCCAGTTTTTCTGTAGTTTCCCTAACGGGACGGAATTCCAACAAGCAGTGGATCTGTAGGATGCCTAAAGAGCTGAGGCTTCTGCCAAACTGCGAAGTGCTTGCTTAATACAGGAAAAAATCATTCAGCCTAGTTTCCATAACGTATTTTGCAGTTGAGTTTTATGAACTGTGTTTATCCTGTGAGCATCCGGAGAGGTACCAGGAGAATCACAAAAGGTTCGTTTTAGAAATGTAAATAATCACGAGCCTGCCTGACTAGTTAATGCCCAGGCTGTGAGGACCACAACATAGTAATACTATATCTCCATTATGGCCCTTCATTCTCATTTCATATATGATCGAATGGGGCAAGAGGCCAGCTCAGACCGATGTGCCTTTGAGCACCTGGGCTCTTTGTCAGATGGGCCACTGAGTCGACCCATTGCTGTAGCTGTGAGCTGGGAGAAACTCTGTTTGGGACATGCCGTCCCTTTTTCAGAAAGTGACTTGTCTGGACAAGACACTTTGTTTGCTTCTATTGTCCTCAAATTAAACCACTCTCTGTGTGATTCTTCAACTTGTCTTGAACGTGTGATTAAAGACCGGGAGGATTGTCAATATCGCTCACCTTCTAAGTCATTAAACATCCTAATCCCTCACATTCTTTGCGGCCGGGGCCATTTTCTGTCCCATTTCTCTTGGGCAGTTTCGCGGTTGTGTCAGCGGCCAGGAGGGTTAGAGCTTTTATTTGGGCGTTTGCAGTCGACATCCTCTGTGAGGAAGATGTGGAGCTTGCCTAGAGGTTTACAACTCTCTAACGACCAAATGAAAAATAAGCAAAAGTTAATACATTTCCAAGCAGATGCAAACTCAGGTGTGTTGTTGCCTCAGAACAACTCCAGTTTAGCCCAGCATGCGCCTACCTGCTTGCCTCAAATAATGCAGGCGCTGGGAGAACTTCTCTCATCTTTAGCTGAGATCCCAGTTGTTAGACTCAGAGAAATTAATGGAGTTTCTTGAGCCCAAACACCTGTTCATCCCGTGTCCCCTACCACGAATAATCAATTCCCCTGATCATGATAGACCTGTTGAGAAAATTGCCCATCTTCTTCTTATCATTTGTATGCACACTCAAAATGAATATTTAAACTTTGATTTGTCAAGAGCTATGTCCAGTTCTTCGGTTTGCACAGTGGGCTGGGCAGCTGGGCGTATGCAAAAATGCATTTTCATATAAAAATAAAATGCTTGGGGTTCCTCAGTCTCACCCTCATAAAAATGCCAAGAAGCCACCTTCACCCTCCTCCTCCCCTTTTATAAACCCCTGGTCATAAATATATGCTCAGGAAGAAGAGAATTATCATAAGGCATCTGCATGATTATAGATTACTTGATTATAAAGCCTTCTTTGGCCAAATGACCTGACTGATTTTGGAATTTGAACCTCTTTGCGATACACCCCTTGGAAGTGACCGTTTCAGTGAAGGCAAAAGGGGACTTCGGCCCACTCAGGAAAGAGTGCTGCGTAAATAAGCGGAACCCCACCAAATTGCCAAAGATTATTTTAATGGCTCAAACCCCTTCCTGTTACAAGAATTACAGAAACATCTTTCAGCTCTTCTCTGAAGAACTTGTGACTTGAAATAGAAAATGTTTTGATGAATTTAAATTCTTCAAAATTTTGTATCAGACTTTTCAGGAGGAACGATTTTTGCGTCCCCTCCCCTGTTCATTAAGCATAAGCAGCCTTTAATGCATTTTCCTTCTATAATATGCATATTATTTATACAATTATGGGTGGCATTGTGTCGCATAGAAATATACCTCTTTAAGATGACTGTGGTTTTAGCGAAAGTATGCACAAATTGGTTTTCTAAAAAGCTCCGTTTCAGAGTAATTTGAACTGCCAAAGAAAAATAGGTCTGGTTGTAATTTCTGCTTGTAAGTTTAACTAAGTGGTGACAGATAGCATGCTATTTTATACATCAGAAGACGATGAGGTACCAGTTTCCCTTAGTTGTCACAATGGAAGTGAAGATTTCGCTCAAGCACCTGCCTGGAACAGAAGTCCTTCCGACAGACTGTGCATAACCTCTCATTAAATCAGTGTGCAGAGGACTAACCAGCAGATGCTGCTGACATGAACCCAGATGTAATCTCTTTAACCTTGTCCTGTAAGGCGCGTATAAGTCGTGACCGGGGAATTCAAAGTAAATTAGGTTTTACATGAAAGTCTATAATCTAAATTCAATTTGATTAAAACGATGCCTGATTTGTGTTTGTAATGAAATATTCCATTGAAACTCTTAGCAGGTTTTTTTTTTTTTTAATTTGAATTTGTACACGGAGGTCTATTTTTCATATCCCTGTGTTATTTTTATTTTAAGATGACCAGTTTTCCATCATTGCCCTGCTCCCACATTCTTAAAATGAAAAAGCTTTTGAAGCTAGGCGATATAAGCAAAATAACTCTTCGTTTAGCCAAATAATCCACTGAGATGGCAAACCTTATCTGATTTCAGGAACTAATGAGAAAAGCGTCTCTTCACAAGCCCAAATATAGCTGTTCTCTGTGATGGAAATATTTTCTCTGTATTTAATATCAGCATCTGAGAACTACTTTATTGTTTGTAAGCTTCATCTTGCAATTGAACTTTGTTAAATTCATCCCTCTCGTCAACAGAATTTCTCATGGGAATTCAATCAGTGATAATCAAAAATCGTCAGTGACGACCAGAGTTCCTCTGTTACGTTTTAACATTTCTTGTTCCTTTCTGCTTTTACGTATATAATTCCACTTCCTGAGGATAACCTACAGAGAAGTCAGAACATCTTGGCTTCCGCTGCTTTTGGAGCCGAGATCCGAGTGGCAGGAAATTGAGCATCTTTGCCTCCTCCCCTCTCTGGCTGCAACCCTCAGGGGCTGAAATGCTCTGACGCCTAGGAGACCCCACAGCTCCTCTCGAAGCTACCCCAGAGATTTGCTGCTTGACCTCAGGGTGGCCCTGAGAAGCGGGGTGCAAGCGTGCCCAGGAGGGTTGGACTTAGGGGGCCGTAGGAACACGCTCAGGAGGGAGAAAAGCGAGGGGAGGCTGGCGGTGTTTTCGACTTGGAGATCCCAGTGCCCTTCGGGGTGAGTGCTTCCTGCTAAGGATTACTTCTAATATTTATCTGAAAAAAGTCCGTTCTTTTACCAACACTGAGAACACAGGTTTGCTCTTTGCTGTCCTCATCTAGAGCGTAGTCCTCATGCAGTGGTTGATGCATCCTGGAGATTCGGAACTCGCACTGGATTGGAAGTCCTGAGACTGAGAGCTAGCTGTGTGGCCTTGAGCCAGTCACTTTCTTCAAGGTAGACATTCATGCTACTCCACAGATCCTTCCTAAAATTTACTGATGGAAAATTTTTTTAAATTATTAAAGTGTAATTTATATTCAGTATGATGCCCAAATCTTAAGTGCGGAGAAGGATCAATTTTTAAATACGTATACCCCCATGTAGCCACCACCCAGCAGACTCCCAAGTGCTCCCCCAGCCACTCCTTGGACTGCTGTCACCAGTTGAAACTCGAGCTGGGCATTTTCATGCAAAAGTCTTGATTTTATTTAGCTGAATCTAGCTTTTTGGGACACTATCCACTCAGTAGGTGTTTAAGTAGACAGGAATATATATTTGGAATTTACTCTGAGTTTTCTGCAGTGTCTTTTCTTAAGCTAGCGGAGTTCCTAAGTAGCCTCTGGCTCCCAGAGTCTTAAGCTGACTATGAAGTCAGAGTCCAGAGGGCCCATCTGTTGAGCCCAGCAATAGCCGAGGGCCACGATTCCCCAGCGATCAGCCCACTGCCCACCCTTCTAAGTTTCAATCTGGGATCCAGGAACTGCTTTCACGCGTGATCCTGGGCTCTGTGTTAATCCGGTTGACAAAGGGACAGCCACATATGATATTGCTATAGTGCTTTAGGGTTTTCTAAGCATTTTCTCCTTCTTGGATCGTCATAGCTGTTCTGAAAGGCCCGTGCTAGTGTCTTCTTTTACAGAGGAGGGAACAAAAGCTCAGAGAGTGAAATGGCTTGCTCAGGATCACACAGCCAGGAAGTGGAGGCCTTTGAATTTTACTTTAGATGCGTTTGACCCTGAAGCCACTTAACAGAGGAGGAGTAACTCCAGAATCTTGGCCCCGTGTTCCAAAATGCTCTTCTTTCTCCCTTTATATTTTGTTTTCTGTAGGAGTTGCTATTTCTCTGCTTCCCCCTTTCTATCTCACAGGGCAAGTAGTCCTGTCATTTGGTGAACCAGTGAGAAACGGCAGTGGCAGCACGTAGGCAAATTCTTCCACGGGGACATTATCCCAGAGCTGCTGTGGAAGGAAGGAGCTAGTATGAACTGGAGGCAGTAGTCAGGCCTTGTGCTCAGAGGAGTAACTGGGGATTTGTGAGCGGGTCCCCAGACATTGCAGTGCCCAGCAAAGGAGGCCACCCTTCTGAGTGGGATCGGCTCGGGATAGGAGATTATCTGAAGCTGCCTGGTCCGGTAAGGTAGCCACTAGTCACAAGTGGCTATTTAAATTTAAATTTGGATGACTTCAAATTAAGTCAAATTGCAAATTCAGTTGTGTGGTTGCACGGCCACATCTCAAATGCTTAATAGCCTGTGGCTACCGTATTGATTAGTGCAGATATAGAGCATTTCTGTCATCACAGAAAGTTCTCTTGGACACCACTGCTCTAGAGCAGTGACGGCCTGCATCCTGTGTGCTGAGGATCTCGCTTAGCAGACCCAGAAGCGGTGCAGCCCAGACACTGCAGATGTCTGGGGATACTTACCCTGTACTCCCGTTCCCTGCCTTATGTCCACTACTTTGCAACCAGGTAGCCGGTGCCTCATGGAAGAACCATTGTTTCTTTTGCCTTTCCCAATTTAGGCTCTTTTCCGTGAAGGTGAGGGCAGATCTTATCTTGCAGAAGAAATCTGTTTTCTTCGTTGCTAAAACAGAAGGAAGCCTAATCTTTGGAGGTCTTAAAAGTGGGAAGACAATGTAAAGATTCCTATCTGTGGAGTTCCCGTCATGGCTAAGCGGTTAACAAACCCAGCTAGTATCCATGAGGACATGGGTTCGATCCCTGGCCTTGCTCAGTGGGTTGAGGATCCGGCACTGCCGTGAGCTGTGGTGTAGGTCGCAGAGTGGCTCGGAGCCCACGTTGCTGTGGCTGTGGTGTAGGCTGGCAGTTGTAGCTCCAGTTCAGCCTCTAGCCTGGGAACCTCCATATGCCGTAGGTGCAGCCCTAAAGAGACCAAAAAAAAAAAAAAAAAAATTCCTATCTAATTTATAATTCTCTTAGCCTAACTTTCCCCACTTACATATTTGTTTATTTATTTGGCCACGCCTGATGCATGGATAAGTTTCTGGGCCAGGGATAAAACCAGAGCCAGAGCAGTAACCAGAGCCACAGCAGGGACAATGCCAGATCCTTGACCCACTGAGCCACCAGGGAACTCCCCCATCCCCACTTTTGTTGAACAGTATAGTTTCTTAGCAAATTCTATACTTAGTCAATATGAGACTAAGTCCCCATTTCCCAATTAGGTCTTGAAAATTTGCAGCTTTGAGGGCGACGGTCATGGGGATTTTTTTGAATTTTGGTCGTGGAGTCATGAAGATCTTTTGCATTTTGAGGGAGAAGGTCAATGAGCACCTTTTGAATCACCTTAAATTTTAGGATGCAGTTTGTGTGTGTTTGCAGAGCCAGTAGGCATTTTCATATGAAGGATGGCTAATTCGTATCAGGAATTAAACCCTTTTATTAACGGCAGGACATCTTAAAACAATCACCAGTCATTGTTAAAGTAAAGAACAGCTCATTATTTTTCATATCTTAAAGATTGAACCCTTCACCATGATTAATAAAGGATAGTTGTTATCTGCTTTGGTCACAAAAATCCATGTACAAAAGAAACACTTTGGCACATTAAAAGTAAAATGGTAGTGTGAACACTTGTATCTGCGCTGCTAATTAAAAGACTTAACTTATTAGGCCTTGAGGGGGGAGGAAAAAAGAAACAAACAAGTATAATTTGCCAGATTAATTTTATGGTCTGTTCTATTTAATCAAACTATACCTTTTAGTGAAAATGACAAATCTCACTTGTCAGAATGTGGCAGATAAGGAAGATAAAGGTCATATATTTTAATGTCACCGAAGGTCTTATTAAAGGAACCTTAATTACATTAGGTACCCATGAAACATTAATTAAATACTGTCTGAAATAATTAGGTCCAAGTTACTGATGGTTTAATTAAACTCAGTTTCTTATTTTATAAGAAAACTAAAGGTCCAGTATCTCTGTTAGCAGCATAATTGATCGTATGTCAAAAAGGCAAAATAGTAACCTTGACCAGCCGGGGGGGAGGCCCATGTGGCTTGCAGGGCCTCGTGCGCATTGCCTCTTCTCCACGGTGGCCTGTGCTGCTGCGAACACCTCATCGTGTGTGTGCCTGTGCAACCTCTCAGCTTCTGGGCAGCAAATCATGGGTGCCCTAGACCGGGGGAGGTGGCTACAACACAGAGCAAATCCATTACCTAGGGTTTTTTTGTTTTTTTTTCCTTTTTGTCTTTTTAGGGCCGCACCCACAGCATATGGAGGTTGCCGGGCTAGGGGTGGAATCGGAACTGCAGCTGCCGGCCACAGCCACAGCCACAACAATGCAGGATCCGAGCTGTGTATTTGACCTACACCACAGCTCATGGCAACACAGGATCCTTAAACCCACTGAGTGAGGCCAGGGATCGAACCCTTGTCCTCATGGATACTCGTCGGGCTTGTTAATCGCTAAAAAGTTCATCTTGAAAAGTTGATGCTACATATGCTGAAAGGTGAGAGGCCAGACATGTGCCTATTTTCCTTTTTGGAGCGATATCCCGCCTTTTGTCACCTCTGTATATTGTATCTCAGATATACTAGACACCCTGTGTGACCACTCGCAGTCTGCACAGAGGGTATCCTGGCATTGAAAAAGACTGCCCCAAACTCCATTCCCATATTTCTTTGTACCTCTGTGCCCTAAAATTCATTTTCTTCCTTAGTTGTAATTCTTCGCAAGTAAGGTCATGGGCCTTCGAATCAGACTTCGGGGCTTGAATCTCAGCTCTGCCACGGCTGTGTTACCTTGGACTCGTTACTTTGAATTTCCTGCTCATCTGTAAAATATTATGTGCGATAATAGCTACTTAACAGGGTTGTTATGAGGTAACACTTCAGTGCATATAAAGCATTTAGCATAAGTGAAGAGTATATGGCAGGCCCTCAAAAAAGGACACAGAACATTCTATAGGATTATGGGGATTTGAGACCCAAGTTGAATTAGTTGGATGCAAGTGAAACTTTAGAATGTGCCAGAAGGGAAAAAGATGGTACAAAAGCAAAAATGTAGCTGGAGATTTTCTGGGCTGATGATTTGAAATGAGCTTCAGGTCCATTTGGTTGGTTGGTTGGTTGGTTGGTTGGTTTTAGCTCTGCTTTTTGAGTCTCGAGCTGACGGAGCCTCTCCTCCCTCCGTGGGGGGGGACACACTGAGGGGTGGCGAGATGGGTAGGGGAGGAGAAGGGCTTTCATCCCACTGGCCTCACTCGAGGACAGCCAGCTCTTCTTTCACTTTGAATGAGACAGTCTTGTAGCTTCTAAAGTGCATTGGCATTTTTATTGTATTAACATTCCTTTTTACATCTCTCAATAGCCCTGCGAGGCAGGTACTGCTAGTAGCTCCATTTTACACATGGGAACACTGTGTCACAGACAGGTTAACACACAGTTTGCTCTGGGGGTTTTGACTCTGCTTTGCTTTCTGTCCGTGACACCACCCTCTCTGAGCTCAGCCGTGTGTGTGTGTGTGTGTGTGTGTGTGTGTGCGCGTGCGCGCGCGCGCGCGCGTGTGTGTGCGTGTGTGTGTGTGTGCGTGTGTGTGTGTGTGTGTGTGTGTGTGTCTGAGCCTGTGGGCTCCATCTCACCAGCTCCTGTGAGCTAAGAATGGATTTTACAGTTGTGAAGGCTTATGAAGGAGGAGCAAGAGCAGGAGGAGGAGGAGGACGCAGGGACAAAAACTTAAAGTAGCTGAAAAGCCTCTTTAGGATCAGGCTGTAACAGAAAACATTTGCTGCCCCCGATTTAGTGCAGCACTTCCTCAACTTTCATGCGCACGTGAATCCCGCTGGGGCACGTTTCCAGGTGCAGGTTCTGATTCGCTGGGTCTGGGGCAGGGCCTGAGAGTCTGTGTCTAACAAACTCCCAGGGGGTGCCCAGGCTGTGGGTCCTTAGACCACGCTGTGCCAAGTAAGGGCTGTGCTTCGCACCGACTCCATCCTCCTGAACAGCCTCTCTTCCCGTAGACGCCTGTGCTGATGACTGCTTGCCATCAGCATCCTAAGGAATTTAACTCTTTTTATTGTTCATAGCAGGTGGACTTTCAGCCCTTCACCTTTAAAACATCCTATACCTTTTCCGTCCCGATTGGCAATGGCTTCTACCTGCTACCTCTGCCAGTCTATTACCTTCATACGCCAGGAGTGGGGTGCTCGGTTGGGGAGACAGCCTGGCCTCCAGGCATGCCTTGCTGAGGCCCACCCATGCTGCCCGATCCGGGCTCAGTCAGTCCCTTTCCTCCTGTCTCTATAGTTGCAAGTCGCAATTCCATGCTAAGTGTCTCCCTAGGAACTGGCACTTGGAACTATGGAGACAGGAAACCTGGAGACCAGGGACTGTGTCCCTGGCGGTCTCCCCAACAGCAAATCTACTGGGGAAGCCCAAAGACTATGACTTCTGCCATTTCTGTTTCACATACTATCTTGTTACTAGTAAGCATATTAATTGCATGTATGACAAATTCTCATGTAGTACAGTGGTTGGTACTCAGTAATCTTTCTTAGTTCAAAGAAAATACTGTGCTTGGCTGGACGGGAGCGCTGCGGTCCTTCCTCCCGGCAAGAATCCATCATTGCTTCATCGGCAAAGAAGCAGTTTGCAAGGATAGGTCTTCTTTTTCTTATTCCCTCCGTCACTTGCCTTCGTCCACGCAGCTCGCCTTGTTTCCTTTCTCGCGCTTTCTGTCAACTTACATATTGACAGGTTTGTTTGCCTAGAGTAACTCAGTCCCCCTGGCTCCACTTGGATGCAGGATGTTTGAATTCAGGGAGGACCGGGTATCATCTTTCTAAGCCCCCCGCCCCGGTGAGGCAGGCAGGTCATACAAGCTGGCATTTCCCAAAGCCATAGAAAACTTTCCCTAGGAATTGCCTCTTGGGGGTTTTAATGCTAAGATAAGTCAGTCTCGTGTGAATTACCTTGATAGGGAATGCAGAGCAGTTCAGCAAACTCAATACTTTTTTTTCATTTGAAGTAACAGAAATCTTCAATGAAAGGTATCTGGAATCCGTGGCCCGGGCCCTGCTGGGACCCTTGTTCACCTGAGGACAGAAAAAAAGGCTCTTTCAGAGCTTTAGAGTCCCCTGCAAATGCAGGAGATTATTTGCTGCAGCTCCTCGAGAACCCTCAGGAGGCGCACACACCAGCACTGGGAAAGAAGGGCCATTCCAAATGAGCATATTCATTTTTCATTCCAGCCTGGCAAAGGGCAAAACAAGCCAAAGTGGACCAACCCCCTTGTAAATACGCCCTTTTCACAGAGCCTTCACTCTTGGCACAGCGGGCAGGTGGTGGGATTGGCTGTCACTGCCTGTTGCTGGAAAGCGGCCCCAGGTGAGTGTGGTGGAGAAGGACGGGATGCAGACGGTGCCCCCTCGCGGGGCAAGCGCTCCCCCCCACCCCCCGCCAGCAGCCCCGCAGAGCAGCCGGATTGACTTTTCTCCGAAGAGACTTACCTGCTCTCCTGCCCACTTTGCCATAAAGATCTTTCCGAAAAAGAGAGTGGCCAATGAATTATGGAGCAGGAATGTAATAACGAAGGTAGAAATGTGTCCTGTTATCAGTCACACACATTCAAGCCCAGCCCGGGGCAGCACAGTAGCGGGACTATAAGCTCTGGGATCTTCTCATTCAACCAAGATTGCTTCATACAAAAGTTGACAATACTTGCCTGAAAGCCATTATTGATATTCAACATTTTTTAAAATAGCTGAACAGAGTAGACAATAAGGCATGGCAGAAAACTTGGACAGGAAGCCGGCCTGGAGTCTGGCTTAAGAAAGACACATGCTATTAAAAGTAGACAACAAACACGCATTTCTGAATGTTTAATTTATTCGAAAATAAGAATCAACTTTACCATTCATTTATTTTCCTCCTCTAAAGCAACAGAGACAAGCAGAAGTCCATTTCGGATGCTCGGTAGGGTATCTCTGCCGTCCTCCTTGTTCACACTGAAATCCTCCTGCACCCGGACTCCATGATCCTCACTTACAATTGGATGAGGCGGGGAGGGACTAAGAGAAGCCTTGAATGGCCTTTTAGGAAAGAAGTGGAGCATCTCAAGGTGTCCCAGAGCCATCATAAAATCATCCATTCACTCATTCGGCATATCTGCTGAGAAGCCGCAGTGTGCCAGGGGCATACAAACAGTAAACAGGACAACACCGTCCCCGCTAGAGTCACCATTTGTCCCCATTTGCCCGACACTCTCCTGGTGCTAGAAATCCACGGATTCCAGAGATAGCTGGGGGTGGGGGGTGATTTCTGGTGCCAGACCTGCTCCTTACCAGCTCTCTGATCTCCATCAGGACACTCTGCCGAGCTCTTGCTTTCTCTCTTATAGACAGGAAAAGTAGTATCTATCTCAAAGAATTATTTGAAGATTAAATCACGTTTGGTTCCTGATTCTGTAGGAACTGCCTGCCTGCCTGCCATGGCAGCTTTTCAGCCAGCAGTGGAAGAGGGGGAGGTATCTGGAGATGTCACATTGGCCCTGGAAATAGGAAGGGCTGCTCTCTGCTCTGCCGAAGCAGAGTGGAACCTGCCAGGAATCGGGCTGTAATATCTTGTTACTGGTGTTTAGATGAGGTAGGGTCTGAGGACCACAGTGCTTTGATGAGGAAGGGGACCCACAACCCCCAGGGAGACCACCAGCTGGCAGCTTAACCACTTTGTCTGCTGGCAGATGCAAAAAAAAGAAAAAAGCAAGTACCTTCTTCTCGAAGTAGGGAGCAGGGATTTGGGCTGAAGCTGGAAGCCCTGAAGTGGAAAGAGACATGTGTGACCCTACGTTAACCCTCGCTCCTGCGGGGGGTGGTGTTCACCTT
The DNA here is from genome assembly GCF_054392235.1 of Sus scrofa. Taxonomy (NCBI): domain Eukaryota; kingdom Metazoa; phylum Chordata; class Mammalia; order Artiodactyla; family Suidae; genus Sus; species Sus scrofa. The sequence continues at coordinate 125,260,087 of NC_139401.1, forward strand.
CCTTCTTCAGAGGTCTCGTGGAGACTCCTGTTTGTCTTTGCCAAGCTCTCTCTCCCTTACCCATAGTTCATCATCTTAGTCGATATTCCGCGAGCATCTACCAGGCACACAGCAGGTACCGGGCACTGGGATGTGAGAGGAAGCAGACCGTGTTCCGGTCCTCAGAGAACAGGCAGTCTAGTCAGAAATACACCCACACCCAGAGTTCTTTTAAAAAAGGTTTTGATTCCTTCCTTTTCTCAACTGCTTGATTTTTTTTGGAAGTAGCGCAAAGGTCTTAATTTTTCTCCGTCTCCAAAGGTCTCTGCCTCGCCATCTCAATGACCTTGACCTTCCATACCATGCCTACCGTCTTATCAGGAACAACTGACCTCACAGGCGGTACTGGTCAGGGTTCTCTGTGCATCATACTGCAAACTAGTGTGGCTTCGATGACGGAGCCTCCTTAGTCCATTACCACACCGTAAGCTTGTCCCATTATTGGTTGGTACCAATGCCATTTTGAAAGCTTGTCAGGACTCTTGTATATCCCAACTCCCGATATACAAAGCGGGGGTGGGGGCGGGGGCAGGGGGGAGGCAGATTTTGTGCTCGCTCTGAATTGTTTGCAGCAGGTAACCTCCTACCCCCTTCTCAGTCAGCTACTAGGTTCCATACGGTGACGCAGGAGTACGATGCCAGGACCTTGGCGTGTGCCTTTCATTAACTCTACCTGCTTGTTGACCTACTTTGTTGGGGTGGGGACCACAAAGGGAGGAGGAAAGGACATAATTTTAAGAACCGGCCAGAGAATTGGGGTTAATACAGTGGTCATGCGTTCCCATAGCGGTAACTTAGTGGTAACGAACCTGACTAGTATCCATGGCAACACCGGTTGGATCCCTGGCCTTGCTCAGTGGGTTAAGGATCCAGCATTGCTGTGAGCTGTGGTGTAGGTCACAGACGAGGCTCGGATCCTGTGATGCTGTGGCTGTGGTGTAGGCAGGCGGGTGCAGCTCTGATTTGACCCCTAGCCTGGGAACTTTCATATGCCACGGGTGCGGCCCTAAAAAGACAAAAACGTATAGTGATCAGAGACCAGGACGGCATGGCTCTTGGGCAATTCGTTATGTTAACACATTGGCTGAGCATGCTGGGCAGCAGTCAGGGACTTTTCCTGTACTGGTCATTTAATATGAAGGTATCTAAGGTCAAGCCTGCTCTAAAGGACCTTACAACAGTGGGCCACCAAGTGGATCCACAATAAAGAAACACAAGGTAGCGTGGAAAGGCTGCTCTGAGAGGCATGGGCCGGGAGGTGCAGCAGGCTACTGAGGCAGGAAAGCCTGGGAGGGCGTCTTCTTGGAGCCGGCTGCTCAGAGGTAGGAGCAGGCAGTCTGCAGATCACGGATTAGCCTCATTACTAGAGCACAATGCTTTTTTTTTTTTTTTTTTTTTTTTGTGTGTGTGTGTGTCTTTTTGCTATTTCTTGGGCTGCTTCCCCAGCATATGGAGTTCCCAGGCTAGGGGTTGAATCGGAGCTGTAGCCACCAGCCTACGCCAGAGCCACAGCAACGCAGGATCCGAGCCGTGTCTGCAACCTACACCACAGCTCATGGCAACGCCGGATCGTTAACCCACTGAGCAAGGGCAGGGACCGAACCCACAACCTCAAGGTTCCTAGTTGGATTCGTTAACCACTGTGCCGTGACGGGAACTTCTCTTTTTTTTTTTTTTTGACCTCACTTCTTCCACAAGACTCAGGAAAGCCCTGTTAAGTCAGGATCCGCCTTGGCTCCAGACTTTTCAAATTTGCCGAGCATGTCTTGCAGCCAAGTGAGCCACTCATGTATATACACATTCTTTTTTTTCATGTTATCTTCTATCACATTCTGTCACAAGTGATTGGATAGAGTTCCCTGTGCTGTACAGTAGGACCTCATTGCTTATCCCTTCTCAATGGCATAGTTTGTATCTATTAACTCCAAACTCCTTATCGATCCTACTCCCACCACCTCCCACTTGGCAACCCTGAGTCTGCTGTCCATGTCCATGACTTTGTTTCTTTTCTGTGGATAGGTTCATCTGTGCCCTATTTTAGATTCCACATGTAAGTGATATCATATGGTATTTGTCTTTCTCTTTCCGACTTCTTCACTTAGTCTGAGAACCTCTAGTTCCATCCATGTTGCTGCAAATAGCATCATTCTGTTCTTTTTACGGCTGAGTAGTATTCCATTGTGTGTATGTACCACATCTTAATCCATTCATCTGTTGATGGACATTTAGGTTGTTTCCATATCTTGGCTATTGCCCAGCACAACTTTAAGTACAATTCTCGTGGGACCTTTGGACTTCAGTTAAGTTCTAGAATTGGGAAGGTCCCTAAGAAAGAACTTGAAATTGCTCACCTTGCAAATGAAGAATCTCTAGTCCAGAAGATAAAGGTTCAAAGGCTCTGTCTGTAACCATAGAGACAGAGATGAGATTTGAGCCTGGTTCTCCATCCACTGATTTTTTTCCTCATCAGTATCCAACAGTGTTCAGTGATCAAGGAGGGAGGGTGCACCTCCTTTCTTGAATTAACCTAAGAGCTTCTTAGAAATAGTAGATCTGTAAGTACATAGCAAGCGATGGTGTTTTAAAAGTACATCTATGTCCTTGTCCTTTGTCCCTGATAGTGGAGAATCTGGGGTGAGGGCGGGGGGAGGTGGTGGTAGGGCAGGCAAGACAGCTGATAAATGAGGGAATTTTTCCACCCCCGCCCTCCAGCAAATGGAGTCCCTGGGCCAGGGATCAGATCCAAGCTGCAGTTGCGACCTATGCGGTCGCTGCGGCAACACCAGATCTTTTCACCTACTGTGCTGGGCCAGGGATCCAACCTGTGTCCTGGAGCTATAGAGACGTCACTGATCCCCTTGTGCTATAGCAGGAACTCCAGATCCACTCCTTTTGAATCATCTTGCTGCATCTCTCATGAAGGATGTGTTCCCACAGTACCTGACGGATACTTGGACAAGGAAGAGGAGTCCATTGTTTATTGGGCATGAAGATGCTCCAAATTTTCTCATTCCAAAACAGGTTTCAGCTGCCGAAGACAGCAAAAAGGTTAAAAAAGAAAGATTGTTCTTGGCTTTGGGTATTCGGATAGTGGGGTATTTTTTCTTCTTTCTGCTCTTTGAAATACCGTATTATTTTCATTATCTTTCTCATTTTTGTAGAGGAAGAGATTTTTGGGGGGAGGGGGGAAGTCGAGTGTCTTTGAGTGGTTTTGTTTTCTTTTCCCGGTAGGAATGGTGATGAAGGCTACGCAGATTGCTTCCTTGACCTATAGTCCTAGTCAGTCTCTGACTCCACAGCTCATGGACACAGAGAGGCAGGACTATTAAATTATAGCAGTTAGCCTGTGGAATATCGTACCCCCTCCAAAGCATTCTTAGGTCCCCAGAAACCATTTTGTTACAGTGGTTCAGCCAGATGCTGGAAAAAGTGCAATTTATTTGCCCCAAGTATTTGAGTCTACGGGGCTGCAGCTTTCGGCTCTGTGCCCGCAGCCACGGCAAAGGCTGGATGTGGCAGTGCACCTTGTAAGCCTGCTAAGTGATTCTACTGGAAGTTGAGATTCAAGAGTGGTGAATGAGCGGGCCAGCATCAGAAAAGTTTGCTGAAATTGAATCAAGCCTGCCTACCTGGTGTGAGGGCAGTGGAAAGGGATGAGGAGATTGTCGTGGGCCAGGTGGGCATGGCATCCGAGAAGCCTGGTGACAGCTGCAGGAAGACCAGCTGCCAACATACAGACAGGACCCAGGCTCTGGGCTGGGGTTTGAGGGAAGGCATCTCTTTCTGCAAGAGGAGACCACTGGGCCCTGCCCTGTTCTCCCGGCTTCCACACTGAAGTCCTGAGCAGGTCGAGAGTGAGACTAAGGCCAGGGTTTCAGAATAGAGACCCAGCTACAGGGGCCACAGCTGGAGCTTGAGGTCTAGTGTTGGCAGTAAGACGGAGGACCAGTTCCTGGCATAGGGGCACCAGGTCAGGCCTGGCTGCAAAAGCTGACCTGATGCCAGCTCCCTCCCCCCGCCCCAAGATTAAATAGGGTACCTTAAGGCCACCGTAACTAGGGGCTGTGACACTGGTCTGGAGCTCCAAGCAGGAGTGAGTCTGCATGTGGGACAGTGGTTTGGGCAGCGGGTGCTCAGGCAGAAACCTGGGCGAGTTGGCACATATTTTCTGGAGATATGAGGGAGACCCCCAACTGCCCTGAATAGGAATTCACAGGGTCTTGAGAAGAACCAGTTGTCCTCTTTTAGAAAATAATTCCTCTTCCCATCAATCGTTGGATACATTTGCATACAAATCCATAATTCTGTCATTTGTTGGTGTTTATACCCCCGAGTTAAATTCTCTAATTAGAACCTAAGCTCCTTTCTTTGCACGGTGCTCATTCTTCTGAGGGTTGGCATGCTAGGCCACGTGGCCACCTTGAATTAAATACTATTTTATTGCAGTCTGTGGAATAATAGGCTTGCCTAATATTAAAGGTTTTCTCTGGGTTCTTCAAAAGGCTCTCAGTTCACAAAGTCAAGGTAAACCTGTTTTCCTCAGCATAAAGCTTTACTCTTTGTTAGGCTTTAATAGACCAATGTGACCCTGAACTGCGGACTCTCCGTTTCCTTTATCTGTGCCGTTGGCTGGGTTAGCCACGGCGGAGGCAGCCGTGGAGTGGGGGTGGGAGGGGCGGGAAAGCGGGGAGGGAGGGAAGGAAAGAGGCACCGTGGTTTCAGCACAAAATCATGTTGCGCACGCAAGAGTTTTCCATACCTCGGTTTACCCAGCCTCTCTCAGGGCAATATCGTGCTGATGAGCAGTGGAAGACTCCGAATGGTATGTGTGATTCTGGGAGCTGATTTCCAGCCCATCTGCTCCTGTGCCCCGCCGCCTTCCCCTCCCACCCAGCAGTCTGAATGGAAGATGCCAAAGGCAGGTGGGCTGTGGGTGCTTCTGTCTAGCCGCGTATCACATCATATGGAGCAGAAAGAGCCTCGGGACCCTGTGGAGAAGGGACTCTTTTAGGACAATCTGTTTATCCAAGTCAAGCAATGCAAGAAGTGCACCAACTTTAAGATTTCAGCGGCTACTTCCTTTGCAGTAGAAGACATTCAAGCATTAAGAGAGAGGAGGTTTGGTGCTGTCACGTTCAAGCTGTGCAGCTTGGGGCAGGCCTGATGACCTCTCTGGGCCTTGGTTTTAGTAGAATGTTGCTTATGAAAGCTGGCTCACTGTGAGTTTGACGAGATGATGTAAGAAAAAGCCAGCACCGCGCTGAGCACCCAGTAGGCACTTGGCAGTTGTTGTCCTGTGTGTAATGCAGGCATGGATGGAAGCTGCAGCCCTCAGACAATTCCTCTTCTTTACGGGGCTGGGGCGGGACCAGGTGGGACTTCATTTTAGAAAATGCATGTGCAGAGCTGGGGAGACAAAAGCCCCTTTTCAGCTTGTGCTTCAAGATGACCACGTTCCATATGGCTTCACCTGCTGCGCACTGTTCTAATTGCAATCAGAATGGATCTCATTAGGGTTACAATGGCCCAGGAAAATGAGGAGTGGTTACCATGGCCCACTCCCTGGGCCTCCCAGCCGCACGGTCAGAAAAGAAGCCAAGTCGAAAATGTTTCCTGTAATTACAGTGCCCAAACGCGGCACCCCAAGGATGTTGGGAGCTTAATAAATAGCCTTTGAGAATTTTTCTTTCTGTCAAGTGTTTATTGCAAATAAGTGGGGGTCTGATTCAATGGCGATGTATATACCCTCCCCCCCCCCCGAAACACGTACATGCAACCTTGGTGGAAGGGGGCCCGTGTGGACAGGCATAGGAAAGTCGTAGCTGCGTGCTTCTTGCATGGATATGCAAGTTCCTGGTTGAAGTAAAGGAGCTGACGTCTATTTTATAATGCTTTTACAGCAGTGTTTGGCACACAGTGGGGTCCGGTGCTGTCCGGTGCGAAATGATTCAAAATACTGCTCCGTTTTGAATGTATTACCAATGGAAACGTTCTCGGTTTTGGGGTGTATGGGCTGGGACCAGCTAGTGCAACTTTGTCACATCATTTGGAGAGGACAGAGCGGGCGGGGATCACTTTACTTTTCAGTGACCAGTGGTTTGGTCCTGGTGCCATTTGCCTTTGTATGGGTCTGATTTGTTTTCTGGGCAATGTGTCTGCAGTGTGGGTATCTACAACCAAGTGAAAGTCATTCCTTCTGGCTAGGGGCTGTGGATTTTTCCTGAAGATAACTAAGGAGAAGGAACCTAGCACATGAGTTAGTCAGAACGTTTTCTGGAAAATCAACAATAAACTCACAAAGCAATAACACAGATATGATTTGAGCAAGATTTCCTATCATATGTGCATGTTTGATGGAAAGACAGACTGTAGAAGTGTACAGACATGTTTTTACAGTCAGTCTCTATAATCTAATATCTATCTCTCCATCTTCTGTCATCTATCAAAATAAATTAATTAGATGATTGAACTCTGACTATTTAAAAACTTTGCCTTCTCTAAGTGAAGGATTGGGTTAAAAATACCCTTCACACACCCTGAAGTTTTCTTGGGGGCTGAAATCTTGTGCTGCTGTGCTCGGCTCCTGTTCGGGCTCCATTTTGGTTGTTCATCGCTGCTGTAGCCTTAGAAACCCTTGTGGTACCTCTGCCTGGCTTTACTTTTCAGAGAAAAGGCCTTAATTTGCTTGCTCAGCTCTTTCCTTTCATTTTTTTCACACTGCCTGTGCTTGCTGCCTCCTCCTGTTGTGTTTCATTTTTGTTCCAGGAAGAGATGGCTTTTCATTTCTCTGTGGCTGGTGATGTCCTGGATGGGCCTCGCTGCAGGCACAGCTCTGGAATTCTGTGATGTGGAGGCAGATCCCTAGCGTCTTTTTTTTTTTTTTTTTTTTTTTTTTTTTAATGAAGATCCCTAAGCCCTCAGGGAGAAGCAAAAAAGGGGCTTTTGACATTGATACTGTGTTTCAAGGACACTGAGATTTTAATATGCTCATTCTGCCATGCACAAAGCAGGGGTGGGGGATGCAGGGGTTCCTCAGGAAGTCAAGGAAGTCAGACAGAAGGGAGAGAATTGAAGGGCCCCAGAGGCATTCGGTTCAGAGAGTTGATCAGTAGAGGTGGCAGAGCCCACGAGGAGGCACAAAGAGCTAGACACTCCTAGCCTGACTACGTGGCATCACTTCCTCCTTGGCACCTAGAACTGTCCATCTGAAGAGGCGTTAGAGGGGCCATGGCCGCGTCAAGCCTCCTAATGTCAACTGAGGCAGCTGTCATGCTGGGGAGGTAAAAGTCTGCTTCCTCATGGAGCCAGAAGAGCCCTAAGTCTGGGTGGATAACTCTGTGGCTCCCAAGGCAGCAAGATCAGAGTCTGTGACAGCTGTAGCGATGGAAGTGGTGAGAGCGGCAGCAGTGCTGTACAGCAGACCACTGGTGATCCCAGGCCTAAACTAAGAGGAGCTGTACAGTACAGACACTTAAAGACACATAGCCATAATATCGTTTCATAGCTAATAGAATAATGAATACTTCCTTAATAATGTTGTACACTCCACGTTCACATTGCCCTGATGGTATAAAAAATGTTTTGTTTTGACATTTGGTTTCTCAGAATCAGGCTCCAAGCAAGGTCTAGGCGCACACTCCATTTTTTAAAATGCCATTGTATGTTTCGAAGAGACCAGTTCGTTTTTCGTTTAGAATTTCCCACATAATGGATTTGGCTGATTATATCTGTTGGTGTCATGGAACTGGCTCCTCTATATCTCATATTTCCGGTAATTAGATAGAGAGGTTTGACTAGATTATCACTTATTATTATTATTATTTGGTAAAATTATTCCATAGCTGATACCGTGTATTTCCCATTTCCTATAATTATCAAGAGACGCATATTGTTCAGTGGTCCAACTTGTAGTGATGCTAAGATTCATCTGTGAGTGTGGGTGCTGGCAGCTCAATCCATCAATTATGAATTTTCCTGTCAACATTTCACCTCATGGTTTGATAATTGGTGATGATTATTTCCTAGATCCATTATTTCACAAGGGCTGTGAAGTGGTAATTTTCAAAGTCTATCATCCTTTTTGCATTTATTAGCAGGAATTTTTCCATAAAGAAGGACATCTCCTTATCAACGATTTGGTTATCCTGAAATGAAGTTCATGTAGGGAAGGCATGATAGATGCTTGATTCTTTCGCTTTATTTAACAATTTTCAAAGTAATGGATAGCTACTCTAGTAAATCCCAATGGTGAGATTTTTTAAAATTATTATGGATTCTTGGGTTTGTTAATAATCCCTATTTCTCAACCCATTAAATCCATTGCTTTTTTGATGCCAAATTATCTCATTTTTGGCCAGGAGGAGCACTGTAAATTTGATTTTTTGGTTTGTTTTGACAGATCTCATTGTGTTTGATAGCCTCCTTGCTTACAGGCAGAACAAGATGTTGCAGGCTCATCTTGAACATATATTGATCTAGCTTAGGTTGAGTCATTTCTCCAAGGAGACCTGGTGCCTTTGGGGGGCAAAGGCAATTTTAAGACCAACATCTGAGTGTTAAGGATTCTCATTGCTACTGGGTTGTCATTATTTTTAGGTTTCCACTGAGCAGTACTAGGAACTTTGTGGTTTTTAGAAAGAGAAAAATGAATGATGAATTCATAGTGATGATTCCAATTCAGATTAAGGATTACGAGGTTTTCAATTAATTCCTTTGATTTTTTTAAAATTCATATTTCTTTGCTGTTTTCTCTATGGTGTTACATATGTCAGTATAAGCAAATAGGTGTGTGTGTGTGTGTGTGTGTGTCTGTGTATGTTTCAAAATAATACTACCAATATTACTACGATTTGACTAATGAATCCAGTTTTCTTCATATTTATCCTGTTTGGGTTTCACTCAGCATCTTAGATCTCTAAGTTTATGTCTTTACTATATATGGGGGAATTTTGGCCATTATTCCTCAAATACTCTTTATGTCAAATGCTCTCTTTTCTCGTTTGGAACTGCAATTACACTTGGATTAGAATGTTTAAATCTACAGATTGGTCCATAGGTCCTTGAAGTTCTGTTCATTTAAAACATTATCTTTACTCTGTTTTCTTCAGATTTGACAATTCCTGTGGATCAGCCTTCAAGCTCACTGAATCTTTCCTCTGTTATGTCTCTTCTACTATAAGCCCATCTAGTGCTTTTTAAAATTTCAAGTGTTTTTTCAGTTCTAGGATTTACATTTGATTCTCTTTTATAGTTTGTATTTCTCTGCTGAGGTTTTCTATCTTCTCTGTCTTTTACTTCATTGGACATAGTGATAACAGCTGCTTTAAAATTCTTGGCCTAATGATCTTGATATCTGTGGCATGTTGGAGTCGGTATCCATTGATGGTATTTTCTCTTGAAAATGGGTCATATATTTTCTTCTGGCTGGCATGATTTTCTTGTATAATCTGCAGTTGTTCTCATATCTGTATGTAATGTGTGTTTTCTTGCATACCTTTAAGATTTTCTTTAGTTATAATGATTTTCACCAATTTGATTTTGATGGCCCTTAGTGTGGTTTTCACTGTTTTTATCCTGTCTGAGACTTTTTGAGCCTTTCAATGTGTGGTTTAGAGTTTCTATTATATTTTTAAAATTTGCAGTCATTTTTTTTCCCCTTAAATATTTTTTTTCTGTCCATCATCCTCAATGAGGACTGAGGTTTAGAAATCAAATGAGTCTTTAGTCAGTATGAAGTCTGGGAATTCTTTAGCTGTTTTCTGTGTGATTCTCTCTTCTCTAAGTACTCTGTCCCATGAATTCCAGAACTCTGCTTTAGCCTTCCAGAACTCTGATTTCTGTCAGGAGTTTTTAAGTCAACGAGACCTCCATGTTCTACTTACATTCCTCCCCAACCCATTCTCCACTGTGGTCCAGAGGGGCCTCTAGGTAAGAAATACAGGGTAATCATGGGGCTTACTTTGTATCTCTTCTCACATGGATCACAGTCTTGGGTTGCCTGTGGACCAGTGATTAGAAATGTTGTTTCATATATTTTGTACAGTATTTTCCTAAATGTTCACATCAAGAGGGCTAATCCAGTCCCAGTTATGCCAGTTATTCCATCGTGATTGGAAGTAGATTTCAGGACTATGTTTTTAAGATCTAATAAGGTTGTTATGGTTTACTCAGGAGATGTCATTCACAAAGAGGACAGTGTGAATGCTTGCAGTTGTGCTGCATTGCTTCCTATGTATATGTCTAATCATTCTTTTTTTTTTGGCTGAGCCCGCAGCATGTGGAAGTTCCTGGGCTAGGGATCAAACCTGTTCCACAGCAGTGACCTGAAGCACTGCAGTGACAATCCTTAACCTCCTGTGCCACAAGGGAACTCCTAGTCCATTCTTCTAACTATTGTTCAGCGTTTAATAATTTATATCCACCACATCATATCTATCCTTTCTATCAGTGGAAGATCCTCCTCTTCATCACGAGACTATGTGTGGCAGATTCTTCTCAAGAATCTCAGCTTACTCGTACAGACAGGCTGACAAAACCTGGTTAATTTTCAAGAATTGTGCAAAGATGGCTGTTAAGCACAGTCATTATTATATATTAAATTATATAAAATTTCAATTTGATAAATGATATAAAAATCAAAGGTAATAAATATTCAAAACTCATCACTTCCTAATTATTTTACTATATTGTATGATTATTTTTGCACCTAACATCATTTATGTCTATTCTGTATGTATTGTAGAAATGCTGTATAGTGCATATCTATTCCCAACTTCATGTTCAGTGACTTTGCATTAGTAGCAAAAATCAGCAAAGGCCGCAAATCAGAACTTGATTTATTGCAGAGGTTGGCAAACTATAGCCACCCAACCTCTTGCCTATTATTACTCATTTGTTTACATGATATGTATGATGGCTTTTGTGCTACACAGTAGAATTGAATAGTTCAATAGTGACAGAGGTAACAAAACCTAAAAGCTATGGCTCCTAAAACTTAAAACATTTACTATCTGGTCCTTTACAGAAAAAGTTGGGTGACCCCTGATTTATTGTTTCATTGATTGTCTAGACTTAGGAACATGGTGAAGAACGTGTTAGTAATACAATTACATTTAAAAGTATATCGGGGAAGTTCCTATTGTGGCTCAGTGGTAATGAACCTGACTAGTATCTGTGAGGATGCAGTTTGATCCCTGGCCCTGCTCAAGGATCCTGCTCAAGCTGCGGTATAGCGAGCTGTGGTGTTGGTCACAGATCTGGCTCTGGTGTTGCTGTGGCTGTGGTGTAGGGAGCATCTGTAGCTTCAATTTGACCTCTACCCTGGGAACTTCCATATGCTGCATATGGGGGGGGAAAAGGTATATTATTTTTGTGTTATTTTATTTCTGTTTTATTTCATATTTTATTTTATTTTGTCTTTTTAGGGACACACCCTCAGCATACAGAGGTTCCAAGGCTAGGGGTTGAATCGGAGCTATAACTGCTGGCCTACACCACAGCCACAGCAATGCCGGATCGGAGCCTCATCGGCGACCTACACCACAGCCCACAGCAATATTGGATCCTTAACCCACTGAGTGAGGCCAGGGATTGAACCTGAGTCCTCATGGATGCTAGTTGGGTTTGTTAATTGCTGAGCCACGACAGAACTCACGTTTCTGTATTATTTTAAAGAAGGTCCAAGACGGGTCATTTAATCTGTAAATACGTAAGTGTATATCTTTAAAAATACAGAATTAAAACAAAAACAGTCCTAATACCATTATCACAAGAAGATAAGAACAAAACACTTTAAGGAGATCAGATGATATCTAATCATTGTTCAAATTCCCAGTTGTTTCCTAAATGTGTGTGTAGTTTTTAACAGTTTAAATGTGAATCCAAATAAAATGTAATTCATCAATATCGCTTAAATTATTTTAATTTGCTGATTCTCCTCTCCATCTCATTTTTTTTTTCCCCTTGCGTTTTATTTAAGGAAGAAACTTGATTCTTTGTCCTGGAGCCTTCTCGGTCTTGATTTTGTTGAAGGCATTTCTCTCGTGTTATTCAGTATGTTCCTCTATTTTCTGTATTTCTTATAAATCCATAGTGGGATCTAGAGGCTTGATCAGGTTCAGGTTTGGTTTTTTTGAGAAGGCTACTTCATAAACGGTTGTGTTTTCTTCCATTAGGATGCTTAGTTAGCTTTCTTTTTGGGATGACCAATGTCATACATTATTTCACCGAGGAAGGCAAAATAATGAAATTTTAATTCTTTCAATTTTCCTTTATTTATTAGCTGGAATACTTCTATTAAGAGAAATACTCTGCTGTCTACTATTTGGTTACTCAGTGGTGCAATTCATTTGGAAAAGTTGGATTAAAAGTTTGATTCTTCTCCTTTAATTACAGATTTTCAAAGTAGTATGTTGGTTTACTAGCATCTTCAAAGGTGACTAATTAAACTTTTTATTTTATTTTTTAGTATCACTTTGAACCCATGGGTTTAAACATAATTTATGTGCTTCAGTCAATTGTAGTTATTCTTATTGATGCTGGACTTGATTACCTTGGGTCTTTGGGAGCCTCTTCAAGTTGGCTCCTGGGTGGGTCCTTTCAGCAGGACTTGGTGATTTTGGACAGCATCCTTCCTATATGGCAGGCCGCTGTGTTCCAGGTTTATCTTGCACACTTTCTGCCTCAGACCTGCAAGCAGCCATTTCTCTAAGTTGCTCTGGTCTTGTTTAGTGGGAAATGGCATTTGAAGACCACAATCTGGGTACCATAAATTTTAAAAAAATTTCTGTAAATGTTTAGTGTGTCTTAATATCTAATGGAACATTCTTATCTCTTTGTTCTTGTTTTTCAAAGCTGACCCAGCTATTTGTCAACTTATTTGGAGCTTTATTTTTCCAGCTAAATTTTAGAGGGAGTTTTTCAAGTTCCTCAAAGAGTACAACTAGAATTTTGATTGGAATTTTATTTTTATATGTCCATTTGGGGTGAATTGGCTTTTTATAATATTAAGTTGATCCATCCATCCAAGATACTGAAATGGCTTTCCATTTATTCAGATCATTTTCTAGGTCTTTTATTAGTTTTTTGTTTTGTTTTGCCATAGAGGTCTTGTGTGTGTGTGTGCATGTGTGCATGTATCTCTGTCTCTCTCTCTTTTCCCCACCTTAAAATTCTTGCCTGCAGCCTGTCCATCTTAGTATTTTTTTTTTCAAAGAACTGGATTTCTATTTTTTAATTTTTAATTTCCTTTATTCTCCATTTAATTGATTTCTTCCTTTACCTGTATGATTCTCGTCCTTCTGTTTTTCTTCAGGTTTGCTCTGCTGCTTGACATAAATGCTTAACTCTTTAAAAAATTTGGTTTTCTGAGAAATGTATTGAAAGCCTTAATGTTCTTTCTATGTCCCACAAATTTTTCTCTTGTGATGTTTAATTGCCCTTGAGTTCTGAGAATTTTGTAATTTTGTTTATGATTCATCTTTTAACCCATTAGTTTATAGTAGCATGCTACTTTACAAACATCTGAGAGTATTTTTTTTCTTTTTCATACTCATTTTGTAATTTATTCAGGATATTCTTAGCTGGTTTTTCTGGAACTAGCAAATTGCCTTTCTTGAGTGGACTCACATCATGGAGAGTTTGGATTAAGGTATCGCGATCTGAGGTTGTTTGGCCAGGTAGCCTGAGCTGAAAAGATTTGGCATTTAAAAGGTAAGATCTTGATTAGTTAGAGTAAACCTGAATTTAATTCCCCTGTCCTGGAGTTCCGGTCGTGGTGCAGTGGTTAGCGAATCCGACTTGGAACCATGAGGTTTCGGGTTCGATCCCTGCCCTTGCTCAGTGGGTTAAGGATCTGGCGTTGCCGTGAGCTGTGGTGTAGGCTGCAGACACGGCTCGGATCCCACGTTGCTGTGGCTCTGGTGTGTAGGCCAGTGGCTACAGCTCCGATTGGACCCCTAGCCTGGGAACCTCCATATGCCGCGGGAGCGGCCCAAAGAAATAGCAAAAAGACAAAAAAAAAAAAAAAAAAAAAAAAATTCCCCTGTCCTTACCACGTGATATTCCCAAGGAAGAAGAAGGGCAATATCTCAGGCGCGCTCTCTACCTCATTGCTGACAAAACGCTTTTCATCACCACTTCTTACTTGGGCCTTCCCCACAGCCTGCTGAGGTAGATAGGAAAGTCATTTAACCTCTGACTTCATCTTTCAGACAGCAGTAAAAACACCTCCAAACCACTGTGGATTGTTGTGAGGATTAATTCATTAGAACCAATAATCCTTTCTCACTACCTCAGTGGGTTGTGGCACTCTGGTGAGATAATGGATATGAAGATGCAAAGGCACACGGCCGTCTGAGCGAGCCTTTCGGTAGGAGAAACAGTCACTTGCTTCTATTCCCGAGTTCGTCCTTGTTAGAGCACGTTTAGGAAAGCTTGCGAAAACATACCGTGCACGAGCACCAGGTCTCGGCCATGGACCTGATGTAGGTTCACTGGATCCCCAGGGGCCTGACTAGCAGCAGGACCATCTTCTTGGGTGTGCAACCTGTGCCGTCACATAGGGCCCCCACGCCGAGAAGGACCCCATGACTATTTTCATGCTTTGCTGTTATCTTCTTAAGATTCATAATAATGTCATCTTTGATTTTGTAAAGGAAGTCTGATGAAATAGCCGCACGCGCGTGAACAGTGGCGATATGCTAGGTGGTAGCGTGTCTATATGTGGGCTCAGGTCCACAGGCATGGAAGGCAGTGTGGGCACAAATGGCCTTTTGTGCAGTCGGGGGCCCACGGGGCCCCAACACAGTCAGGCTAGAAACCGGGTCCAGATCGGTGCTGTCCATGGTGGGTGGCAGCAGCATCAGAAGCAGCGGCCCTGGCAACAGGAAGTGCAGGTGCAGGAGAGAGCAGGGGCTCCACACTGGGGGGGCACTGGGGCTCAGAATGGCAGATGCGCTTACCCGTCGGTCCCTGGAGTCCATCCCTATAGGACTTACACAAATACGAACTCTCCAGCCTGAGTGCCGTGACAAGAACTGCTCTTACTCAGACATTAAACTTTGTCAGTAAATTATTGCAAAATAAAGGTGTACACGTGGAATTGCTTGTTTATTTGTTTGTTTGTTTGTTTGTTTGTTTAGGGCCACACGTGGGCATATGGAGGTTCCCAGGCCAGGGGTTGAATCGGAGCTGTAGCCGCCGGCCTACACCAGAGCCACAGCAACGTGGGATCCAAGCCTCGTCTGCGACCCACACCACAGCTCATGGCAACACCAGATCCTTAACCCACTGAGCGAGGCCAGGGATTGATCCCACAACCTCATGGTTACTAGTCGGATCAGTTTCTATCCTGCCACAACAGGAACCCCCTATACATGGAATTGTGGTAATGCATATATAAAGGAGTTATTGTATTCTTCAAAGAATTTAGAGTCTCTGGTTCTGAAAACTGCTGCAACATTGGAAAGCCAATACCCACAGGTTTAGAAATATAAATTAGGAGTTCCCGTCGTGGCGCAGTGGTTAACGAACCCGACTAGGAACCATGAGGTTGCGGGTTCGGTCCCTGTCCTTGCTCAGTGGGTTAAGGATCCGGCGTTGCCGTGAGCTGTGGTGTAGATTGCAGACATGGCTCGGATCCTGCGTTGCTGTGGCTCTGGCGTAGGCTGGCGGCTACAGCTCCAACCAGACCCCTAGCCTGGGAATCTCCATATGCCGCGGGAGCGGCCCAAGAAATAGCTAAAAAGACAAAAAAAAAAAAAAAGAAATATAAATTAAATTTAGAGATCATCCCATTCAACAGAACACAATTTTCCTATGAAGCTTCAGATGAACCAATTATTAATAAGGGAAACATTTTTAAAGTTAATTTTCCTTGTAATTGAATATAGTGATAGAATGCATAAATAGGTGTTTTGCATTACATACAAATCATGAAGCCACTTTTGGTTTATTGTACAACCCTCATCAGTTACAGGAAATGTCAGAGGAATAATTAATATACTATCGTATAAATGTACATTTAAAATTAAATTCTACTTACACAGAGCTGATTTGTATGATGAGTTAAACCTTTCTAGAAAAATAGTTCCATGAGAATCATAAACTCCAGATGTACTAAAACTATACATTGATCCCAAAGTTGCTACAGGCCATAAAATACTCAGCTCCACCATCAGCATCAGCAAGAAGTTCCTCCTCTAAAATTGAAATGATCAAAAATCAGTTACCATCTTGCATTTGCCAAGAAAGACCAGTGGTGCTTTCAGTTATGTTGATTGATAATGAAGTTGCTAAAATATAAATTTTGATAACCTAATAAATGCATTTGTAGAAAACTAAACCAGAAAAATCTTGTGATCAATCAAGCTATCACATTACTAAAGTATTAGTAATTTATCGTGATACATAATATGACACCAAAAATATTTTTTGCAATTTGTAAATTTATGTTGTTAATCATGTGGTAGAGGAGTTCTGTTGTGGGGCAGTGATTTAAAGATCCAGCACTGTCACTGCATCACTGCTGTGGCACAGGTTCCATCCCTGGCCTGGGAACTTCCACATGCCCCTGTGGAGGCAGCTAAAAAAAAATAAAATAAAGAAACTTTCATGTTAAAGGAAGAACAATGAAAGAAAAAATCATTATTGTAGAAAGAATAATGTCCCCTCCTTCAACACAGACACCAAAGACATCCATGTCCGAATCCCCAGGACCTGTGAATATGTTACTTTACAAAACTAAAAGACTTTGTAGTCTTGATTGAAGATCTGGAGGAGTTGCCTTTATGGCCCAGTGGGTTAAGGACTCTTTTGTCTCTGTGAGGATGTGGGTTCCATCCGTGGCCTCGCTCAGTGGGTTAAGGATCTGGCGTTGCCTTGAGCTGTGATATAGGTCGCAGATGCAGCTTGGATCTGGCATGGCTGTGACTGTGGCGCAGGCCGGCAGCTGCAGCTCCAGATTTGACCCCTAGCCTGGGAACTTCCCTATGCCACAGGTGCAGGCCTAAAA
Organism: Sus scrofa; assembly: GCF_054392235.1. Classification (NCBI taxonomy): domain Eukaryota; kingdom Metazoa; phylum Chordata; class Mammalia; order Artiodactyla; family Suidae; genus Sus; species Sus scrofa. Next base: position 125,277,137 of record NC_139401.1, read on the forward strand.
AAAAAAAAAAAAAAAAAGTCTAAAGCTCAAGAGAACAGTCTGGCCATAACATAAAGATTTGGAAACCATCTGTATATTATTTGTACCCTTGAAAATAGATAGGACCACCCAGAAAGAGTGAAAAGAATGGTGACCCTAGGCTTATCCATTTCATATTACATACATACATATAATACTTTTCTTTTTTTTACCTTTTTTCATTTTTTTGATATACAAATAGGGATAATATTTTATATTTACTTTTCATACACTCGTGCTTTTACTTGTGTGAGATAAATTCCTAGGAGTGGGATTTCTGTTTCTAGGACATGCATTTCAAAAATGAAATAGTAGCTCCTATTTCCAGTAGCAAACCGACGGGACTACTCCTTGTTACTTTAATTGGCATTTCTTTATCTACTAATGAGCATCTTTTCCAGTGTTTGCCAACCATTTGGATTTGTCCTGCTGTGAATTGCATGTTTTAATATGTGCCTTCTTTCCCTATATCCCTGTCTTTCATTTTTATTATTTTTGCAAGAATATCTACACCCTGGCCAGTACTTTGTATTGTCAGTTATTTTAATTTTGGCCATTCTAGTGGGTGTGAAGTGGTATCTGATTATAGTTGTAGTTTGCGTTTCTCTGATGACTGATGACACTGAGCACCTTTTCATGTGCTTATTTGCCATTCATATATCTTCTCCTGTTAATGTCTTTTGACATTCTTTGACCATTTAAAAATGATAACGCTAAGCTTTTTACTCTCGTGTTTAAAAAATTTGTATATGTATGTTTATGTGTATATTTAACTAACATATCAAATGGTCTGTTAACTTTGTTTAGGATGTATTTTGTCATTTAAATCTTTTTTTTTAGCGTGGTAATTAATATACACATAACTTAAAATTTACCATTTCAAAGCATACGGTTCAGTGGCATTAAGTGCATGACATTGTTGTGCAGCCGTGATTGCTGTTCATTTCCAGAACTTTTTCATCATCACCAACTGAAACTCCGTACCCATTAAAAATAATTAACCTTTAAAAACAGTCAAATATGTCAGACTTCTTTTATAAGGTCTTTTCTTCTGATCTTGATTACAAAGTTTCCCTGTTTATCTGGATTGTACTTTGAGTTCTTAGATTTTTTTGCATCATTTCATTGTTTTATTTTTGTGTCTAAATATTTAATTGACTTACAATTGATTTTTATGTATGGGATGAGGGAGGGAACAAACTCCATTTCCTTTCAAGTAGAGTGCCAAATATATGTGCCAGTGTACACATTAAGTTAAAGAATCTTTTACCCACTGAATTAAGAGATCCTCTTTGTCATAAACTGTCATAAATACGAGGATCTGTTTCTGGGCACTTTGTACCACTGATCAAGTTGTCTATTTCTAGTCCAACAACATATTGTTTCGTTTTAGTTTAATACTTAAAAACTCAAATTCCACCTCACCATTCTCCTTCATGGCTTTTCTGGATCTTCTCAGATGTGTATATTTCCAGGTCAATTTTAATATTATTTAATTAAAAACACACAAATCTATTGGGATTCTAATAGGTATGTCTTTCCTTTATACATTATTTTTGAGAATGTTTACATCTTTATACTATTGTCTACCAATTCAGGAAAGTAGTACATTCTTCTCTATTTCCAGAATGAATTTTTTTTTTTTGTCTTTTTGCTATTTCTTGGGCCGCTTCTGCGGCATATGGAGATTCCCAGGCTAGGGGTCGAATCGGAGCTGTAGCCACCAGCCTACACCAGAGCCACAGCAATGCGGGATCCGAGCCGCGTCTGCGACCTACACCACAGCTCACAGCAACGCCGGATCCTTAACCCACTGAGAAAGGGCAGGGACCAAACCCGCAACCTCATGGTTCCTAGTCGGATTCCTTAACCACTGCGCCACGACGGGAACTCCCTATTTCCAGAATGAATTTTAAAATAAAACTATTTGTTTTCTTCGTCTAGTTTCTTACTTCTCTTATTGAGTTTATTCCTAATGTTAATATGCATGATAATTATATAATTATATATAATAATAATGTTAATATGTCAATGAAATATGGATGACCTTTTAGAAGGTTTTTAAAAAATGGGTATATGTTTGCATTTCTCTTTGGTAACTTCCTAACTGTGAAAGTTCCTCTAGGTGTATGTTTATAAGAAACTGTCCAAATTTGAAAAATGGTTTATACCATTTTAACCTCCCACCAGCAATGTAGGATAACTCCCCTTGCTCCACATCTAGGTCAACATTTCATCCTGTTAGTCTTTTTAATTTTAGCCGTCCTAGTGGTGTGAAGTGGTTATCTCATTGCAGTTTTAAATTGCATTTCCCCGATGACTAAGTGTTGAACACTTTTTCATGTACTTATTGCCATTGGTATGTCTTCCTTGGAAACTGTTCCAAATCCGTTGCCAGTTTTTTTTTTAAGTTGAGTTGTCATTTTATTATTAATTTGTTGGAGTTCTCTTGCCAGTCCTTTGTCAGTTGTATGTATTGAGAATATTTTCACTCACTCTGGAAGAGTTTATTTTCTTAACCATGTACTTTGAAGAAAAAATGTTTATAATTTTCAATGACTTTCAACTTGTTGGTTTTTTCCTTTGACGCTTTCTTTACTGCTTTTTGTGCTTTTGTTAAGGAATTTTATCTACTTCAAAGTTGTGAAGCTATATACTTTTTTTTTTCTAGAAGCATTACTGATTTAGCTTTTATACTTACGCCTATGATACGTCTCAAATTAATTTTTAAATTGAGATATAGCTTGTATACCACGAATTCACTATTTAAAGTACACAATTCAGTAAATTTTTGTATATTCACAAGGTTGTCAACCCTTACCACTATCTAAGTCCAGAATATTTTCATCACTCCCCAAAGAAACCCTATACCTATTAGTAGTCACTTCCCATTTTTCCCTCCTCCCACCCCTGGAAACCATTAATCTAATTTTTGTCTCTCTGGATTTGCTTATTCTGGGTGTTTCATATAAATGGAATCCTATAATATCTGACTTTCTGGGTCTGGCTTCTTGCACTTAGCATAATGTGCTTAGAGTTCACTTATGTTGTAGCCTGTATCAATATTTGATTCGTATTTACGGCAGACTAGTATTACACTCTATGGCCATGACGCATTTTGTTTATTCATCAGTTAATGGTTATTTAGGTTGTTTCCATGAATAATGCTGCCATCATCATTTTTTGTACAAATTTCTGTATGCACATATGTTTTCCATTCTTTTGGGTAGATCTTAAGTGTGGAATGGCTGGATCATATAACTCTGTGTTTAACCTCTCTTATTTGTGTCATCATGGTGCCTTTATCAAATATCAAAATATTGTATGTGTGTGGATTTGTTTCTGGACATGTACTCTGTTCTAGTTTTAAATTCGTTTATCTTATGCCAGTAGCACACTGTCTTGATTATTGTAGGTTTAAAGTAAATATTGAAATCAGGTAGTGTGTATTCTCCGAATTTGTTCTTTTTTTTAATTAATTAATTTTATTTATTTATTTATTTGGTCTTTTTGCCTTTTTCTAGGGCCACACCTGTAGCATATGGAGATTCCCAGGCTAGGGGTCAGATCTGAGCTACAGCTGCCGGCCTACACCAGAGCTACAGCAAGGCAGGATCCAAACCGTGTCTGCAACCTACACCACAGCTCACGGCAATGCCAGATCCTCAACCCACTGAGCGAGGCCAGGGATTGAACCCCCAACCTCATGGTTCCTAGTCGGATTCGTTAACCACTGAGCCACGACGGGAACTCCGGACCTTGTTCTTTTACTTCAAGATTGTTTTGGCTATTCTATTTGCTTTACAATTTCATGTAAATTTTAGGGTCAGTTTGTCAGTTTCTTCCAAAAGGTCTGCTCAGATTTTGATTGTGATTACATTAACTAATTTTGGGGGAAATGGCACCTTAATGATACTAAATCATCCAATTTTTGAATTTGGTATATATCACCAATTTATTTAGGTCTTTCAATACTTTTAGCAATATGATTTTTCTCTTAAATGTGTTATAGATGTAACCAGTGAAACTATGAAATTCACTGGTCCTGAACCTGGAGTTTTCTCTGTGGCGAGTTTGCCTTTTTTATTTATTATTATTATTATTTTGTCTTTCTAGGGAGCACCCACGGCGTATGGAGGTTTCCAGGCTAGGGGTCAAATCGGAGCTGAAGCTTCTGGCCTGCACCACAGCCACAGCAATGCCAGATCCGAGCCGCATCTGCAACCTACACCACAGCTAATGGCAACATGGGATCCTTAACCCACCGAGTGAGGCCAGGGATTGAACCTACGTCCTCATGGATGCTAGTCAGATTCATTAACCACTGAGCCATGGTGGGGACTCCAAGTTTGCCTTTTTTAAAATCAGCTTTGTTGAAGTATAATTTATAATAAAATTCATCTGTCTTAATAGCATAGTTCAATGAGTTCTCTGCAAATAGAGTTTTACTTTTTTCTTTCTGATCTCTGTGCCTTTTATTTCATTTTCTTACCTACTACCCTGGCTAGAACCTCCAATACAGTGCCGAATAGAAGAGTTTATAGCAGTTATCTTTGCCATTTCCTTGATCCGAAGAGGAAAGCATTCAGTATTTCATTGTTAGTGTGGTGTTTACTGTGGAATTTTTGTAAAAGCATTTTATCCATTTAAAGAAATTTTCTTCTGTTCCTAGTTTTAAGAGTTTTTTTTTTTTCATTTCATTGTGAAAGAGATTTGATTTATCAAATGACTTTCCAGTATCTATTGGGTTGATAATATAGTTCTTCTTTGTTATTCTCTTAGTATAGTGCATTACACCAAATGAATTTCAAATGTTAAATCTACCTTGCATTCCTGGGACAAACCCCATTTGATCATAACAGATTAACACTTTTGTATATTGCAGGATTTTTTAGTTCTTTGTCTGTGCTCATGGCCAGTGGAAGTTCATGGGCCAGGGATCAAACCCGAGCCACAGCAGTGACAATGCTGGATCCTGAACCCCCTGCACCACCAGGAAACTCCTTACTGCTAGATTTATATGTCCGTAGGATGCCATGTAGTTTTATTTTAATGTCTTTAATTTTGGCATCAGAGCAATAACGGCCTCATAAAATGAGGTGGGAATGTTCTCATCTTTTATATTTTCTGGCTGAAATTACGCAGAACCAAAAATCCTAACATGGGGCAAGAACGTGGAGCCACTAGAACTCTCATGTATTGCTGCTGGTGTGAGTTTAAATTTTTTCAAACAATGGAGTTCCTATTGTGGCACAGTGGAAACGAATCTGACTAGGAACCATGAGGTTGGGGGTTCAATCCCTGGCCTTGCTCAGTGGGTTAAGGATCCACCGTTTCTGTGAGCTGTAGTGTAGGTGGCAGGTGCAACTCGGATCCCACGTTGCTGTGGCTGTGGCTGTCGCTGTGGTGTAGGCCGGCAGCTGTAGCTCCAATTGGACCCCTAGCCTGGGAACCTCCATATGCCGTGGGTGCAGCCCTAAAAAGACAAAAGACAATAAATAAATAAATATATAAATATATATATATATATTTTTCAAACACCTTGCTAGTATCTACTAGAGTGTAACACACAGCTACTCTATAACCCAGCATTTAAACTCCTAGCTATCCACTCAAGAGAAATGAGTGTATACATTCACAAAAGCTTTATTTATAATAGCAAAACTGAAAGCAACCCACATATTCATCAAGAGAATAGAGAAATTATGGTATACTCATACAGTGGAATTTTACAAAGGAATAAAAGCAGACTACTGATACATTAATATGGATGCATCAGAAACATAACGCTGAATCAAGGAAGCTGGACCAAAAGAGTACATATTGTATAAATTCCATTGATGGAAAAAAAGAAAGTTCAAGTGCTGATAAAACTAATGTATGGGTTTAAAAATCATTAATTATCAGCTTTGAGTAGAGGTGGATTTTGACTCTGAAAAGGCCATGAACGATTGTCTTGGGTGTTGGTAACGTTCTATATCTTTCCTTGAGTGTGGGCTACACAGGTATTACACATGTAAAAATTCATAAAGCTTGTATATTTAGGTACTTTACAGTATGTGATCTATATTTCTTTTTTTTTTTTTTTTGTCTTTTTGTCTTTTGTTGTTGTTGTTGTTGTTGCTATTTCTTGGGCTGCTCCCGCGGCATATGGAGGTTCCCAGGCTAGGGGTTGAATCGGAGCCGTAGCCCCCGGCCTACGCCAGAGCCACAGCAACGCGGGATCCGAGCCGCGTCTGCAACCTACACCACAGCTCACGGCAACGCCGGATCGTTAACCCACTGAGCAAGGGCAGGGACCGAACCCCCACCCTCATGGTTCCTAGTCGGATTCGTTAACCACTGCGCCACGACGGGAACTCCTGATCTATATTTCTAATACAATAAAACATTGTTCCTGGCTGGAACTCAGTGAGCTCTTTTCAGCTTGCAAAGTTTATTTTTCTTCACTAAGGGAAATTTTTTCTTCTATTATTTGTTTAATTGTTGCCCCTCCTGCAATGTTCTTTTTCTTCCTCCTCAAATTCCTTTTATTCACGAACTGGATATTCTGGATTCATTTATTTTCTAAGTCCCTTTTATATTTTTGCATTTTTTCCTGTTTTTGAAAGATTTCTTCCACTCTGTCTTCCAGGCCTCTAATTTTTTGTCTTGACAAGTGATCAGCTTCTTCAATTTATCTAAATTTATCTTCTTCAATTTTACTGAATTTTAAAATTTAAATATACATTTTTTGGTCCCCCAAATCTTTTTAATGTTTGTAATTGGATTTTCTTAACTGCACATGTTTTTTTTTTGTTCAAGCAGTGGTTTTTTTTCTCTCCTCCAGAGGAGGTCTATTGTACTGGGGCACTGCCTGTGGGCATTATTTTATTCTTTCACTTTCTTGCTGTTGGATTCCCTTAAGTAGGAAGGTAACGATATAATTTATCATCCAGACTTTAGTGCAAGGGGGGCTATTAATAACTATACCAGTATCAATAAGGACATGGTAACCAGAATATATATATGTATATATGTGTATATATATATCTATATCGCCACATCTTTAGGTGCCAACTTATGGCTTGTATCTCTGATTTAGATGCTGGAGAATGATAAGCAGCAACAATCCTGATAGTGAGGGGAAATTCAGAAATCTTTGTCCCTGGGGATAGTCAGTGCACTGGATGGCAAGTTGCCAGGCTCCAGTCTTCTATGTTAGGACCAGAATAGAATCTCAAGAGGTACTGTAATAAAGAATGTCAATGTCGACAGAAAATCCAATTAGATAAAGGCTGGAAAATATTTATTGAATTCATGGTCAAAAGATATTGGTCTCCTTATAGAGAACAGTTTCAGTAGTGTAGTAGAGGACAAAAGCCATATTGCAGTGGGTTTTAGAATGAATGAGATGTTAAAAACTAGATGCCAAGTATAGACTAGTTATTTTTCTTTTGAAGGAGGAAGGAAGGTATTAAGGGCACGGTTGAGGGTCTGGTCTTGAATGAGAGGAAGGACACTCTACTCTCTGAAAATGGAGATAAGGAAGTTAGGATATGTGTGGCGATAGATTGGGTCTATCAGGCCTCTCATGAGTTAGAGGTAGGCTTATATTTAAAAATAAATATGTTGAATTTATTAAATTAAAATTCAGAGGGCGTTAGAGGATAGACACTGAAAAGTTGTGTAGCCACCCCATTCTTCTCTCCATAAGCAATATGCTGTTTACTTTTGTAGGAGATCTAAGGAAAAATAAAAAATAAACAGCATCATTGCCTATAGGGAACTGAATAGGGTGGCTGCAGAATTTTTTCAGGTTTTTTTTTGTTTTTTTGTTTTTGTCTTTTTAGGGCTGCTTCCTGCGGCATATGGAGGTTCCCAGGCTAGGGGTCTCATCAGAGCTGTAGCCACCAGCCTACGCCAGAGCCACAGCAACACCAGATCTGAGCCGCATCTGCAACCTGCAGCACAGCTCACGGCAATGCTGGATCCTTAACCCATGGAGCAGGGCCAGGGATCGAACCTGCAACCTCAGGGTTCCTAGTCGGATTCATTTCTGCTACACCATGACGGGAACTCCCAAATATTTCAGTTTTTAATGATCCCCACAATGGTCTTTTATATGGATGTACCGCATTTATTACATTATTCATTTATCACTGGGCACTTATATTAATAAGGAATTTTCATTGTTATAATGTTTTTATTTATTTATTTATTTATTTTTATTTTTATTTTGTCTTTTTGCTATTTCTTGGGCCGCTCCCACGGCATATGGAGGTTCCCAGGCTAGGGGGCGAATCGGAGCTGTAGCCACCAGCCTACACCAGAGCCACAACAACGCAGGATCTGAGCCGCATCTGTGACCTACACCTCAGCTCACGGCAACGCCAGATCGTTAACCCACTGAGCAAGGGCAGGGACCGAACCCACAACCTCATGGTTCCTAGTCGGATTCGTTAACCACTGCGCCACGACGGGAACTCCCTGTTATAATGTTTTTAAAACATATCCTTCAGAGTTCCCACTGTGGCTCAACGGGATCAGTGGTGTCTTGGGAGTGCTGGGGCACAGGTTTGATCCCTCACTTCCTGGCACAGTGGGTTAAGGATCTGGCGATGCTGCAGCTGTGGCTTAGTGGCTCAGGTCTGATCCCTGCCCAGGAACTCCATATGCCTTGGGGCGGCCAAAAAAAGAAAAAAAAAAAAAAAAAGAAAAATATCCTTCAACAGAAACATTTTTTACAGCTCTAATTATTTTCATAGACTATATTCCTAGAAGTATATTTACTGGGTTATGAGCTTTTAGTATTTTGAAGTTTTAGGTTCTTGGTATATACTGACACATTGCTTTCCAGAAAGGTTGTAACAATTTATATTCCTATTAGCAGTAAATGAGTGTGTCTGGCTCACTGCCTCCCTGTGAACAATGATATTATCTTTTAGTTCTTTTTCAAATTGACAGGCTGGAATTTGTACCTCAGTTTTGTTTGAATATATATTTATTAGGTTATTACTTTACCCAGTATACTTTCGTAAATATCTTTTCGTATGTGAATGTGCCTTTTACATTTATTGTAATTTTTGTGTGCCTTTTCTTTATTGTTCAAGTTATTGATTTGTAATAGCTCTTTATTTTGAAAGGGCACCAATGCACATATTATTTCCCTCTATATTACTGCTTTTTATTTTTATTTTTTTAGGGCCACATATGTCATATGGAAGTTCCTGGGCTAGGGGTTGAATTGGAGCTGCAGCTGCCAGCCTACGCCACAGCCACAGCAATGTCAGATCTGAGCTGTGTCTGCAACCTACACCTCAGCTCATGACAACACTGGATCCTTAACCCACTGAGTGAGGCCAGGGATTGAACCCACATCCTCATGGATACTAGTCAGGTTCACTTCCACTGAGCCACAATGGGATCTCCAATGTATTATTTTTAACTGTATCTTTATTTATTTGTAAGAGATTTACATTTTCTAATGGTAAATACATCAGTCTTGTCCTTTATGCTGTCTTCTATTGAAAATTTCTCAGTCTTTGCCTATCCTGGGGTCAGTTAAATAGATAGTTTCCTTTTTTATTATTTCATAGTTGACTTTTTGCTCTGTAATTAATGTAAAATTATTTTTTGTATAAGGTGTTATGTTAAATTCTATCTAATTTTCCCCCAAGATAACCATAATTGTTCTTTGGGTAGTTCATGGCCAAACTGACTATAGGCTCAAGGTCACAGTAAAAATTACATTTAAAGAAAGTAATTAGTGCAAGAAAAAAACTGAGTACGTGGTAGTAAGGTGAATCTTTTGAGTGCTGATATCTCCAGGCTGAAAAATTTAAATAGGAGTGGACAAGAGGCTGTCCCTCAGTTGACCTGGTAAATTAATCACTTCTTGCAGGATGAATTCACTGGCTACTTCAGTGAAGTAACTAGGAAGGAAACAGGGAGCTAGAATTGCTGCAGTTAGTGCAGGTTGTTCCCTGCACAAAGATGCCCAGTAGAGGGAGCAAGTGGGGGCCGAAATCCAGTCCAGGCTTCTCTTGCACTGGTAGGAGTTGCATTTCTTGGAGGAGGGGTACCTTGTATTTCACACAAAGGTACCTTCTAGTGGTGCCTTGTGGTGGGGGTTGGGGTTGGGGGGGGCGAGGTCCACCCACTCACATCATCGATTTTCTGCATATTCTTTGCATTGTTTTTGTTTGTTGGTTCATTCAGTAGTAAGTCAAAGTGAAAGCAAACTAAAATCAGAGTAATATTTGCCAATTTTGAAGCTTAAACAACCTTTGTGGTCTTTCTTAGCTAATTTTCTAACACTAGTTGTTTTAATTATCATCCCGCCCTTTGTTTGTAATGTAAACTTCAACTATCCCTCTTCTTCTCAGAAATAATCTTTATCTTGTTTTCTTTTTCTGATAACACTGGATCATTTAGAAAAAATTTTAAAATACAGATAATTGTATCTACCTGCTATTGCTAACAATTCAGTATATATACTTCAGATTTTCCCATGTATCTATCATCTATTTGTCTATCTACCTTTTCCCGATTGGCAGGTGTATGTATTTAGTTTTTTACTGTCATAAGCTATTCTTCAATGGTTATCCTTATACTTGTAGTTTTCATACATTGGGCTGTTACTTTCTTAGGCCAAGCTGTCAGACATGAAATTGCTGGATCATAGGTTAGGCCCATCAAAGTTTTTTTTTTTTTTTAATATATTACTCTTCAGAATGGTTTTACCAATTTACACTTCCACCACTAGTACAAGAGGGTATTTTTTCCTTTATTCTCTTGCCACTACTGGACAACATTGTGCTTCTTAATCTTTGTTAATCTGATAGGCAAAATGGATATTTGGTGTCAACCAGGTGCTCAGTAAATTATTTGTTCAATGTCAGTATTGTTTTGATTTTGTTTTTGTTTATTTAATTATTGGTGAGTTTGACCATCGATTCCAGGCCTGTGCATACTTTTTCCATAGAGGAAAAAATAGTAAATATTTCAGACTTTGCAGGCCGCATGGTCTCTTGTGCACCTACTCAGCTCTGCTTCACTGTAGCAGGAGAGCATCCATAGACAGTATGTAAGTGAAGGGCTGTGACTGTGTTTCAGTAGGTACAGAAACAAGCCCGCAGCCAGATTTGGCCCACAGGCAAGAGTTTGCTGACCTCATCTATTAGTCCGTTTGATGGGTATTTAGAATACTTTTGTTGTTTGTATCCTTTACAGCTTTTCTATTGGGGGCGTTTGTTTTTTGCTTGCTGATTTATAGAAACTCTTTATTCTATCTGGTCACAAAGTCACAATTTTAGACTTTTATTTTGCAGATATTTTCCCCAGATTTTCATTTGTTTACTAACTTTGCTTATACTGTGCTTTCCTTTTCTCTATAGGTATTTTTACTTTTATTTTTGCTTTTTAGGGCTGCACCCACGGCATATGGAGGTTCCCAGCCTAGGGGTCCAATTGGAGCTATAGCTGCCAGCCTACACCACAGCCACAGCAACGCCAGATCCAAGCCGCGTCTGTGATCTACACCACAGCTCACAGCAACACCGGATCCTTAACCCACTGAGCGAGGCCAGGGATCGAATCCACAACCTCATGGTTCCTAGTCAGATTCATTTCCGCTGTGCCATGACGGGAACTCCAGGTCTTTTTATTTTTTATGGAATTAAATCTGTCGGTCTTTTGCTTTGTGGTTTCTGGGTTTCATGTCATATTTAGAGAGGTCTTCCTTATTCCAGGATTATAAAAATATTCTCGTATTTTCTTCCATTGCTTTTTCTTTAACTTCAGAAAGTATTTGAATGTACTTTTAGCTTTATTTGGTGACAGGATGTAATTTTATTTTTAAGTGGATAATCTGTCATTTATCTGTTGATTTGAAATACCACTTTTATTATAAATTCCCATATGTGCATGTGTCTCTTTCTGAACTCTGACTTTCTAAATTATGCCCTACGAATTATTTTGTGTTATTTTATATGGCATCTGTTTCATTACATTTTCTAATGTATTATTGCTTGCATAGGAAGTCTATTGAATATATATATATACATATATATATATTACTGCATTTTTTGTTGTTTCTAATAGTTTTTCTCTTGAATTTTCCAGGCTGTCATATCATCATCTGCAGATAGTGATAATTTTGCCTCTTCCTTTTCAAAAGAAATACCTCTTATCTTGTTGCAGTGGCTAGAATTTATATGATAATGTCGTATAATAGCGGTGATAATGGATATCCTTATTGTGTTCCTCATTTTAATGAGAAGGGCCCTTGTGTTTCATTGCTAGATATGTTTGATGGTAATTTTTGATAAATATTCTATCATGTTTAGGAGGATTTCTTCTATCCCTAGTTCATTATTTTTTCTTTCAAAATAGGGGTAGATGTTGAATTACCAAATGCTATTTTACCATCTATTGAGATAATCATATAATTTTTCTCCTTGTAAACCTTATGTAAAAAATTATGTCAATAGATTTCCTGATATTGGGCCATCCATTTTTTTCTTGGGAGGTATCACCTTGATCAAAATGCATCCTTTTCTAGTTGTGTTCTAATATATTGTTGAATTATATTTGCTAATGTTTTATTTAAGATTTTCATATTGTATTCTTAGAGAGGTTTAATCAGACAATAATTTTCTTTCTTTGTGCTGTTTTTGTCAGGTTTGGTATTAGGCATTTGCAAACCTTGTGAGATGAGTTGGGAATGCTTGCATGCTCCCAATGATACAGAAAATTATGCAATTAAATATGACATACTTAAAATGTGAAAGTGATCTGGAGGCTATATGTTCCTTGAGAGAATGATAAAAAATTATGTGGAAACCATTGTGGATCTAGTGCCCTTTGGGAAAATGGATCTTTGTCAATCTATCCGATTTCATATTTAGTGACTGTTCATTGCAGGCATTTGCTTTTCTTTTGGTAGTGACTATATTTTCCTAGAAAATTATCCATTTTTTCTACATATTCAAGTTTGTTGGCATAAGCTTGTACATACTATTCTCTTATTTTATTTTAAATTCATCTCTTATGGCTGCATCTTCCTGTCCGTTCTTTCATTTGTGTTTACTGAGTGCCTACTATGGGCAGGGTATTGTGCTGTGGTTTCTGGCTTTCATGTCGTATTCAGTGGCAAAAACAGGCAGCTGAGATATTTGCCCCCAGTGAGTCTACATTTCAGTGTTGTATATTTGTGTCATCTTTCTTGGATAAACTTGCTAAGTGTTTGTTTCATTGATATTTCCATAGGAAAAACAATTTTATTTATCAACTTTACGGTTTTTATGTTTAGTCCATTATTTTATTTCATTTTTTTTATGGAAACTTTCAAGTATACTGAAAAACAGAGAGAACAGTTTAATGGACTCCCATGTACTCATCAGATAATCTTCAACAATTATCAACTCAAGGCCAATCTTGTTTCATTTATATGCCTAAATCACTGCATTTTAAAAAGCAGTCCTCAAACATCTTATCATTTCATCAACAAATACTTCAGTAATACTTGTCTAATAGTTAAGTTCTCCTTTTGAAAATATAACAATACCATTATCACTCCAAAAAATGAACAATAACTTCTTAATATTATATCAAATCAGCATTCAAATTTCCACAGTTGTCTCATAAATGTCTTTTAACAGATGAATCAGGACTAGGTCTACAAACTGCACATTTGGTTAACACATTTCTTTCCCCTTCCTACTTTTTTTAATGAAAAATTTTAAACATACAGAAAAGTGGAAAGAACAGTACAATAAAACCTTATATACCCTCCACCAGATTCAAGATGTTAATATTTTGCCATGTTTGCTTTATCTTGCTCTCTTTCTCTCTCTATATACACGTGTATATTTATTCCTGTACCATTTTAAAGGAAGTTGTAGACATCCTGATACTTCAGCATATTCTAGTAATAAAAATAATCTTCTAATACCCATAGAGCCATTAAAATTACTAATACTAATTCATTAATATCATCTAGTATCTTCTCCCACTTATCTCAACATTAAAAAAATTAACTAGGTCAGGTTAAAAGACATAGCTAGAGGCCAAATTGAAAGGGTTCTTCTGGCTAAATCAGAAGAGACAATTTGGCCCTCAAAATAAATAATGAATATGTTAAAAGTATGATGAAAAATGGAGTATATATATATATTTTTTGGTCTTTTTAGGGCCGAACCTGCGGCATATGGATGTTCCCAGGTTAGGGGACGAATCAGAGCTGTAGCTTCTGGCCTAGCCACAGCCACAGCAGTGCAGGATCTGAGCCACATCTGCAACCCACACCACAGGTCACAGCAATGCTGGATCCTTAACTCACTGAGCGAGGCCAGGGATCAAACCCGCATCCTGATGGATACTAGTAAGGTTCGTTACCACTGAGCCACGATGGGAACTCCAAAAATGGAGTATTTATATAATTTCAAATCACCTCTTCCACTGAATACTTATTAATTACAAGGAGAAAAAACAACTTTAGAAGGGAGAAGCTTGGCTGATATTGTACCCAATATTTTTTTAATTTTAGCTGTTTAGCTATTGTAATTTTTCCCCTGAATCAATATCCAGTTGAGTTCACACATTGCAAATAAAATGTCCTTTTTAGTCTTTTACAATCTCTTACCCCCCCTTTTGTTTTGCAGTTTATTTGTTGTGAAAAAGTTTGTCTTGTAGAATTTCCCACATTCTAAATTTGTTAGCCTTCATGGAAAAGAAACTTATGGTTACCAAAGGGAAAGAATGTGGCTGGTGGTGGGGGGCAGGGAGTGGAGGGATCAATTAAGAGTATGGGATTAACAGATACAAACTACTATACGTAAAACAGATAAGCAACAAAGATTTACTGTATAGCCCGTGAATTATACCCAATATTCTTGTAATAACCTATAATGGAAAAGAATCTGAAAAAAAATATATGACTGAATAACTTTGCTGTACATTTGAAACTAACACAATGTAGTAAATCAACTATACCTCAATAAAAAATAAAAAAATAAATTTGTCAGCCTTGACAACACAAACATTTTTGGCCTTAATTTAAACTGTAGTTCTTGCACAATGTAGTCTTAAAAATTAATTAAATTTAATGTGGCATTGTTTTTAAAACATATTTTATAGAGGTAAAATTTTAAACATATTCTAAAGAGGATAGTATTTTATCCATTGTTTTTTTAATTTAGTTTTAAATTTTATTTTGCTATTAAAAAATTGAGGTATAATTGCTATAGAACATTATATTAGTTTCAGGGGTACAACGTAATGATTTGATCTTTGTGTATATTGTGCAGTGATCACCATAATAGATCTAATTAACATCCATCATCGACCTTAAGTAACACTAAGTTAATGTGCATCTTTTAAAAATTACGTGGCTATTAACCACTTACAGATCTGTTGCTTTGTAAGAAACTGATCTCTAAATTTAACCAGTTTGATTTTCGAGTCAGTTCATGTTTAGATATGCTCAAATCCCTAATATTTGGACCAAGAGAATACTACATTTGCCAACGATAAATTAGGAAAGGAATTCCGCAGAGGGGTGACCCGTTGGTCTCCTGTAGGCCAGGTGTTAAGGTCCAATAATCATATATTAGGTCATTCTTGGCAAATCAGTATGTCCTAGGGGTCAGGTTAACATGAGCCATCAGTTGATGGTAACATTGATATCAGTACATTAATTTCTTCTCTGCCTTTTTAATGTGGACCAGGGAAACTTGACAAACAACAGGTGAGGTGCCAGTTCTTTCCGTTTTTAAGTCTGAAATATTGCTTGAATTTAACTCCAGTTTAGAATTCAAGGTGAAACTCACTACTCTGACTGCATGGTCATAAGTTTCTGTTTCTTTTAAAGTGCCTGTCACAGAGATTGTCCCAAGTTTCTCCAACAGTATTGTAATTGAACGTCAACTTTGAACACCTTTAGAGAATGTTTCTTTTATCACAGGTCTTGATCTCTTTAGGACAAACAAATTCAGGAGTGGAGCTTATGCAATTTTGAGGTCCCCTTGGGGTAAAAATGAGAATATAAAATTACACTTAAATTAGGCATGGAAATAAATATATATTTAGAATGAACCTTCCTTTTTCTGAGTCCTTTTTAGGCAATTTACCAGAATAGATTACACACCAATGCTTTCCGATTGCTCTTTATTGCTACCAGAACCCCCAAGAGCTCCAGGCAACTCCCAGCACTCACAGGAGCCTGCGGCTCTAGCTGTGTGTGGAGCTTGGCGATAAATCTTTCTCAGTCCAAATTGCTTACCTTCCAAGCACAGTGTCCTTGGGGTCTGATTAATTTGACCTTTACCTTTGTCGTTTAGATGAGAGGTGTTAGAGGGTTTTTGTTTTTACAATGGTCGGGGCTGTTTTCATCCAGTCGGGAGGGCCCTGTGCTCAGGTGGAGCTCTGTGGTCACCATCTTGAATGCTTCATTTTATCTTTGGCTGTGTGTTTCATAAATGAGGTCCAAGGAGGACCATGGAGCTTGTGCCAGGGCTTTGGGACTTATGCTGATGCCCCCTTCTGCCTCCCATCACATCCCAGCCATGGGTTCTTGGTCTGCTCCCTGCCTCCTGGTCCTTCCAAGCCTCCCCCTGGTACTCATCCTACTCCACTGCTCAGTGACCACTGCTGCCCTCTGGCTGGGGCAGCAAATGAATTGTGTCATCCGGAGGAGGCTCAGCTTCTGCTGTTGCCCTCCACTCCAGCTGGGTGCCAGGCCTGGGTGCCTTTAGGCTGGGGAGGGGGGCTGTGTGCATACGCCCCAGGACATCTTGGGGCTGGGCAAGGCAGGAGCGGTTCTGCCCTGGGCTAGCAGAGCCCTTGGTGCTTTCAGCAGGCTGCGTGGGGGGTCGTTACACCCTTCTCTGAGCCAGGCACCTAGTCTGTCTGGCGCAGAGCGTGCAGCCCTTAGCGGTTGTCCATCTGTTTTGGGTTGGGGTTGCTGGCCAGAGGGAAGGGAAAATAGACTACCAGTTTTTCATTTTGCACTGTGCCCTGAAAATTGAATAGCCTGTCTCTGCCCTGAGGTATGTGACCTTGTTACCCTAAGGATCAAAACGTCGGATGCTTTCTGCATATGTGCATATGGCACATCAGACCATAGTGGGATGTGTTCTGGGACAGCAAGGCAAAATCTATTGAATGCTCCTTGAAACAGTTGGTGGAATTCAGATGCTTGCTTGAATTTAAAAAAAAAATGTTTTTGTTTTTTTTTTTGTTGTTGTTGTTGCTATTTCTTGGGCCGCTCCCGCAGCATATGGAGGTTCCCAGGCTAGGGGTCGAATCGGAGCTGTAGCCACCAGCCTACGCCAGAGCCACAGCAACGTGGGATCCGAGCCACGTCTGCAACCTACACCACAGCTCACGGCAATGCCAGATCCTTAACCCACTGAGCAAGGGCAGGGACCGAACCAGCAACCTCATGGTTCCTAGTCGGATTCGTTAACCACTGCGCCACGACGGGAACTCCAAAAAAATGTTTTTTAAAAAATGTTTCGAGTGTGTTCTCAAGCCATGATGAGATATTAAGGGGTTGGGGTAGGGTGTGCAATATAGGTAGATTTCTAAGGCTTGGAAAATTGTAAATTCTAGGGAAAATGAACTACTTCCTAGTAAAATAAATGATGACACATTCACATAAAAGTGAGGTGGGTAGGTGTGAATATGGATTGTGTCTAAAAATAAATATTAAGAGAGAAAAAATTGTGGGACACTCTGTGGCGTAAGATAGCATTTGTGCTATGGAAAGATAAATTCCACATTTTATCGCTTGTAAGATTGTTCTCATTTTAATATCTCTGAAATCTTCTTTAGCGTCTTTGAAATGATTCTATTATCAGGCAACAGTGGTGTTATAAGTTGTGATCCTTGAATATGTTCAACAAAGCTTGCAGAATCCACATCAGCTGCATGGAAGAAAATCCCGGAGACGTGAGTGGATCACTTTAGCACAGAAATAACATTTTTTTGGAGGGAGAACAGCATCATCGGTGACAGAGTAAAAGTGTGATTCCGAAAAGCTGGATTCTGAAGAAATACAATCTAAAAAATACCACGACAAATTTATTTCATTTACCTTTTCCTTTTTATGCAGGCACAAGAGATAAACCTCTGCATCTAAATAAGTCTAAAAATCTCTTACAACAAATATAAAATTAAGACTCTAATAACAAGACATTGTGTCCGTATTTATCAGTGTTTCCTAGGGGTAATTAAATAGTGGGGCTTTTATAATCCATGGTGTTTTAGAGTCAATGAAACAGCGATTGAAATGCAAATTAAAGCACAGTTATTTGTTTTTCTATATGAAAATATATACATTTTCAGGAGGATACACATGAATCTGAGCTGGGAATGAGATGAATCAAAGCCTATCAGGATTGTTGTCAGTGACTGGAGGTGAATTATTAAAACAAACAAACAAGAATATAACATGTACAAATTAATGCAGATCAGTGAGACTGGTCCTACAGGATAAGCATTAAAAGTCACTTTCACCACACCTTAAAATGATAGCTTATGGGGAAGAAAAGCCAAGAAAAATGATTCATTTTGAGGGGAATTGTCCCTCTCCTTAGAGAAATCGTTGACTCCACAGGGAAGTGCAGTCTCACTTGACCTTGTCTAGACAGTGGAACAAAATTCTACACACCCAGGTTGAAGTATCTCAGTGATGTTTGTACACTTGAGGTTGGGTTTTGAACTGTTTTCCTTGGACCTCCGCCTGCACCAATCAATGAGCTTGGTTTATATTTGTTTTATGTATTATAGTTACACATAAGATTTTATTCTGGGAACAAAATAAAGGTTCTACCCCTTCGTTAAAACATTGTCTGGCAACTCCCTCTTATGTGGGGTGAGCTGGCACAGAAACAAAAGAGGAGATAAAAGTCAGGAGGCATCAGAATGACCCCAGGGATGGCGTGGTGTTTGTCGACTCCGAAGCCTGAGGGGCCCGCATGGGAGAGTAAGTAGCCGGATATGAAGTGGGTAGCTTCAAGGGAGAGACCAGGAAGCAGTGCTCACTGAACGCCTGGGATCAGTCCGGCATCAAGCTTGTCAAAAAAGCCTTGTCTGTGGTGGTCCTTTTAGTTGTCACCCTGCCCCTGGGGACATGGCGCTGTCACTTCGAGGAGCCACACTGAGCTGGACAAAAGCAGACGCTCCTTGTCGTCCATGGCATTTACAGACTGAGGATTATTTGTCTATTTAGATCAGACACTACCTTCTTTTGGCCTTGGCATTGTGTGCTTATTCTTCAATGAATGCACCAGTTTACAATCCTGAGCGCCGCGATTAAGAGCCCAAGCTTTGAAGTCACGCAGACGTGGTTTATGGTTCCAGCACTTAAAAAGCTGTGTGTGGCCTTCAGCGGACCAAGTGACCTCTGAGGCTTAGGTTCCACACCTGTAAGTCGGACATAGTTGCGCCCATTTGCTGAAGTTGCTGTGGTGGTTAAGTGATGTGTTTGTAACGTGCCTGACACACACTGGATTCTCAGGAAGCAGCACCGGTTCTGTTGTGCAAGCAGTCCACATCCGTGTCTGTCCAGTTAATGTCCTTGGCTGAGTGGCAACTAAGTGGATGAAATATGTGCCCCAAATGGAATTGCTTCGCCTTTGTGAAGACTGCGCGTTCCTCCTGTGTGATCACCTTTTGCACCTCGTGCCCTTGCCGTCCACCTACCCTCCGCATGTGCGCTCCATCTTCCAGGATTGTTGTGACAGTTATATAAGGCAATGAGCACGAGGCAGGATATCTGGCAAACAGTGATGGCTCAGTAGTTGTTAGCTATTATTAGTGGACAGCCTTGAGGACAACGACTGCCTGTGGAATCAGACAGATGTTGGTTTAATTCTTGGCTTTGTGACTGACTGACTGACATTTGGCAAGTTGCTTAACCTTCCTGAGCCCAGTTTCCTCTAGAGATAAAGTGAGGATGTTGCTAGAGCTAAGGTCATAGGAATATTGTAAGGATCAGATGGGATAATATGTGTGAAATGCTTAGCACAAGGCCTGGCAGTAGGTGGTTTTTTTGAACAGTAGGTGCTCAAAAATGCAAATATTAATTATAATAAAGATGCTGATGGGTACCTACAACTTGAAATCAAGTTCAGCGCTGAGAGTGAAAATCAGGGGAGATGGGCATCCTGAGGTGTTGCTGCCCCAAAGACTGACCACACAGCTCTGCTTTCTGACTTCCTTCTCGAATCCCAATACTGGTAGTTAAACAGGTACGGGGCTAGTAAGGTATTTCAGGCTATTTGCTTCCCCTATTAGTGGCTGCTAGAAGCTTTCAGTTCTTTTTTTTTTTTTAGGGCTGCACCCATGGCATATGGAGGTTCCCAGGCTAGGGGCCAAATCAGAGCTATAGCTGCTGGCCTACACCACAGCCACAGCAACACGGGATCTGAGCTCATCTGCAGACCTACACCACAGCTTACGGCAACGCCGGATCCTTAACCCAGTGAGCGGGGCCAGGGATCGAACCCGAAACCTCATGGTTCCTCGTCGGACTCATTAACCACTGAGCCACGACGGGAACTCCAAGCTTTCAGTTCTTATATCTGCTCTTCCTTCTGCTTCTTCACTCACTGCCTACATCATGTTTTCCTCCTGGTAGCCATACCCTCCACTGACTCTTCTGGATGTGCTACTTCTAGTTGTTTGGGGAATCAAACCAGCTGTCCCAGCTTGTTCCTGGATTGTGTCAAAAGAGTACCAGCCTAACTTTGCAAATGATATGAATGTACATTTCTCCCCAAAAAATACGCAAATAACTAGTAATCAGGTGAAAAGATGCTTTGGCCTCATTAGCCATCAGGGAAATGAAGATCAAAGCTATAAGCCACTAGGAGAGCTAGAATGAAAAAGACAGACAGTAACAGGTGTTGACAAGGATGCAGGGAAATTAGAACGCTCCTATATTGTTGATGGGATGTAAAATGGTGCAGCCTCTTTGGGAAAAAAATCTGGTAATTATCGAAACTTTAAACAAAGTTACCATATGACCTAACAATTCCTCTCCTAGCTATATCCCCCAAAGAATTGAAAACATATGTTCACACAGAAACTAGTACAACAATGTTCATAGAAGTATTATTCATAACAGTAAAAAAATGTAAACAGCCTCAGTGTCTATCAGTGAGGAATGGATATAGAAAATGTAAGCATATTCATATGATAGAATACTATTCAACCATAGAAAGGACTGAAGTACTGATGCTTGCTTCAACATGCATGAACCTTAAAACATTATGCCAAGAAAAGAAGCCAGACACAAAAAGCCATGTCTTGTATGATTCTATTTATATGAAATGTCCAGAATGGAAAAATACATAGGCACAAAAAGCATATTAGGGATTGTCAGTAGCTGGAGGCAGGGACAAAAAAAAAAAAAAAAAAATGGGGAATAACTGTCTAATGGACACAGAGTTTCTTTGGGAACTATGGGAATGTTCTGAAAGTAGATGGTTGCACAACTCTGTGAACATACTAAAACCTACTCAACTGTAGACTTTAAAAAAGCAAATTGTATATGAATTACATCTAAACAAAATTGTTTAAAAATTATTAGACAGGCTTTGCATGAAGGCTGGCCTTCATGCCATCCTTGAGCCAAGCAGAGATGTGTAGTATGAACTTTATCATCTCATTTTAGGCTTTTCAAGGATTTTTCTTCTTTTTGGTTGAAGTACATTTTCTAGATTGCCAAGGCTGCCAGATAGGTGACTTTCCTTTGAGGTTTATACTTGAGAAGGCAAATATAGTCTCCTTTTGACTTACAGTGTTTAAAAATGGTGATTTTATAAGCATAACTACTACTACCATTTATAGCACTGCTCTGCCCCCTTTCTTTGTATTAGCTTCTGTAATTCTCATCACAACCTTTTTTTTGGGGGGGGGGGCACACTCGAAGCATATAGAAGTTCCCAGGCTAGGGGTTGAATTGGAGCTGCAGCTGCCGGCCTACACCACAGCCACAGCAACTTGGGATCTGAGCTGCGTCTGCGACGTACACCACAGCTCACGGCAACACCAGATCCCTAACCCACTGAGCGAGGCCAGGGATCAAACCTGCATCCTCACGGATACTAGTCAGATTCATTTCCGCTGCCCCACGACGGGAACTCTTGACAACCTTTTTGGTTTGTTTGTTTTGGCTTTACCTGTAGCATGTGAACCTGCCCCACAGCAGTAACTGGAGCCACAGCAGCAACATTGGCTCCTTAACCCCCTGAGCCACCAGGCAACTCCAGAACCCTTAAGAGTATGTGCTATTTTAGCCCCATTGTGCTGAAGAGGAATCAGACACAGAGATTTATGTATCTTTACTGAGGGTACACAGCTAATAAGTAGCACAGTTAGAATTTGAATCCAGTGCTTCTGCGTCCAGCACCCATGCTTCTAATCTCTCCACCACGTGACCTTGAAGTCAATCTAAACCCTTGGTAAAGAGCCTCTACTCTTGATGGGCATTGTTCTGGGTGAGGTGGAGATTGGAGCCGGGTGCTGAAACTGCCCGCTCACTCATGAACAGCTGATGGCATAGCAAATGGCCAATTGAAATGTGATCTTGCTTCTGTGCCCAGCCAAGGCAGTAATGCAGATACAGCCGAGCTGCCATTATCCCCAACAGCATCCTCTTTTCGAGGCCTTTTCTTTCCCTCCTCAGGTGAGGTCTTTATTGGGTCCTGTCCACTCTGAAGGTTGCTGCCCCAAGGCCACAGCTTTCTTGCTGTATGCAGACTGCCCCGCACAACAAATCTCTGTGGGAAAGGTTGCACAAAAGCAGTCTGGAAAAGAAGTAGCTTAAAATGCTCTATTGCGGTGCTCTGGCAAAAGGACTAATTGGCATTTTTATTCTAAAGGGGGAAAAATTGCCTAATAGCAAGAATCGGCGAGGACTACTACGACCCATGCAAACTGTTCATTCTTGTTTCAGCTCAAAGGCCTCAAGTGGGAGAAAACAGCTCTTGTTTGCTCAGTGTTTTGTGTGGTAGAGTAAGACCGATGCTGTTTAAATTCTATGCACAGGCCAATTAAAATCACTAAGTGGTTCTATCTTTTTTTTGTTCCATCTTTTTTTTCCCCAATGTATTTTATCCTGCCTGTTAAAACTCAAACTCCCATCACCTATCTACATTAAATGTAGAAAACGGGGCAGGGATTTTTTCCAAGTTTTTTGCACATTTATTTACTGTAAACCCACCAGAAGATTGAAGAGTTTTAGGCATCACTGAAAAACTGGGTGATTTTCTGAATTGAGTGGAAAGCAGATGGCTGTGATTTCTACCTTAATTTATCCACCTGAGTAGCTGGGAGTCACATCCTGCAGAAGCGGAGACCGGGAGGGGTGGACGTGGAAGTGAACGAGAGTGATGGAGATGGGCTCTTAGTGGCAGAGATTTTCCTCTGGCACCTTGAGGAAAAATTGACTTTTGATCACATGTGTCAACTTACCTGTTTCATTTGAATCTTTCCTAAAGGGTGGGAGTGAAGGGAAGGTCACTCCCCTTCATCATGTCTCAGCAGCTCTGGCCCAGACAGGGGCCTCCTAAATATGAAGCCTAAAACCAAGGTTCCCCTTGGTTAGAGGATGGCAGACCACATGGGTTGCAGATGAGATTGTGTCTTGAGCGTTTGTTGTGACTTAAAATACAGCCCTTGTTCAAACATCGTCATTCATCCAGTTGCTTGGTTTTAGATTTCATGCTTCTGTGTCCCCGCTGCTCCTAACACTTGGAAAGCCTCACCTCACCTCCTCTGCACCCCCATCTTTCTGTGTCCAGGTACTTGTTCCTCAAACCATAGTTCAGAACCCAAATGTCATTGGATTAAATGTCATTGGATTCAGCAAGGTGATAATCGTCTCTCTTTTTCTTGCATCTCTAGAATGAACCGCTTGTGTCTCTGTCAAGATGCTGGCCATTTTTTATTCCATCACCCTTGTGGAGTAGGCTGTAATGTTCACTGCTAGAACCATAAGCTCTGCATCTTTCACAGAGGGTGCCTGGGGCCTGAGTTAAAGGCTCTGTTGAGCAAACAAATGAATGAATGAATGCACGAGTGAATTTGAGGCTATAGAAATATGCCTGAGTGCTCGATACTGATACTAGACTCGATATCACCCCACCAACCATTGGGAAAGTGCTGGATACCTCGCAGGCTTAATTGAGCTGAGTTGAGGACAGTTGGAAGCTTCAGCAAGATTCCTTCTCTGTTGGCATAACCCAGGTCTTTGCTTTCTTTGCCTTACACTGCCTGGTTCTTCAGTGCTCAGAACCTCTTGAGAAAAGAGTGGTTTTACATAATGCTGTTGCCCCCCCCACCCCCCACCAGCCCACCAGAGGCATTTCTTAAGTGCTGGTTATACATGGTGCTACATGAAGGTCTCTGAAAAAAAAAATTATGTACACCCAGCTCCTGCTCTCTGAACACTGCAGTGACGCAAACAAATGCACACACAAGAGCATTCAACCTTTCAGCTTACAGGTGGGTCTCTAAGAAAGTATTGATGTCAGGTTGGTGAGGACCTGGATTGGGAGAAAGAAGGGAAGTGGATTCTGGATCTTGCATCCAAGTGCAGGTGCAGGTTCTGCCTTCTTCCTCTACTCATTGAAGAAAGTGCTTTACTAACGCTGCATACCATGAGAGTGGCTTCTCTAAAACTCTAGTCCTGGGAGAGGATGAAAAGCCACCTTTTCAAGGCTTAATAGAAACAGGTGTGGACCAAAGCATAATGGCTTGGGATTCTTTGAGAAGGATTTTTGCTTTAAAAATGGACATCTTTGGAACTCAATGAAGAAAAAATTAAAAGATGGCATCTCTTCACATGTCATGTGTCACCTGGCTTAGGAGGACTCGGTGGTGTAGTGGCTAGAACTATGTCTGGGGCATCAGAACACCTGGATTCTAGCCCTCATTCTGCCATCCATTCTCTATGAGGCAGCCCGTGTGTTGCTTTTACTTTCTTATGGCTTGGTGCTCTTGTCTCTAAATTAAGTGGTTAGATTGCATCATCTGTAAGTCCCTGTGTATTTCACATAAACTGGGTGTTACCAGATTGGTTTCTCATTAATTATCTCACACATTCTCTTCATCAAGGGGTTTGGTGGGGCAGACTTTCTATTTCTCATAAATTTTGGAATGCCTGTAGGATATCTTGGCTTCCTTTTACTGGATGGACATTTTGTATTCTATAGCCCCAAAGCAATTTGTTCCAATTGACTTTGCTATGTGGGGTTTTATTTCCTGTTATAACATAGGAAAAAAAACCACCTTTCTTTCGGTTCATCATAATTTAGGTAGTATTGGGATTGTCTAAGCCCTCCTCCAATTTTTGATCATTATTAATGGAAAAAGAGAGGCCATAACCCCCCCCACACACACACACACACATACTGTTTAGTTTGGAAAAAAGAGCATTTGCAAACTTTTTTTCTGGGTTAGGTTTATAGTGACTATTCTGTGCTGTACTGCTCACAAGTACTTGGTAAACTGATGAATGATGACACATTTAGATAATTTTTGGGTCTACTCCTTGCTCTCAAGGCCAAACATGTAGGATTCAGTTTCTTCCAGGTATCTCCACTGGCTTTTTGTCAGAGGATGTGGTCATTCTTTTGGATGTTGACCAGTGAATTGGTATTACCTCCCAAATCCTTGAAGATGTCTAATTCATGCCATCCATCCATCCATCCATCCATCCATCCATCCATCCATCCATCCAACAGATGTTTACTTAGGACTACTCTGTGCCAAACACCATTCCAATACAACGGTGAACAGATAAGAATCTCTGACCTTATAGGACTTATATTCTAGTGGGGCAGTGGGGCTGGCAGAGAGCTAATAACCAAAATGAGGAAGCACGTAGTGTGTCATGTGGTAGTAAGCACTATGGAGAAAAATAAAGCCAGGAAAAGGGGTAGGGGACATAGCAATTTTCAATTTCCTTTAACTAATTTTGGAAGAAGCTTATATTTGAGGCAATATGGAGCAGGGACTCCAAATATGGGGCAGATCACAAAGGAACTTGCACTTCAGATGAGGAGTCTAAATTCTCTGCTAAGTATGATGGAAAACCTTGGGCATAACATGATCACATTTCCGTTTTGCAGTGACCACTGTGCCTACCGTGAGAAAAATGGAGTATGCAGGCATAAGGGTGGAATTGGGGCACAGGCTAGGAAGTTATTAAAGTAAATGAAGTAATAAATAGTAGCTCAGACAAGGGTGGTAGTAGTGGAGGTGGAGAGAAGGAGTCAGGTTTTGTACATGTTTGTGAAGGTAGAGCCAATCAGGATTTACCGATAGGTTGGATGTGGGATTTTGAGGGAAAGAGAAGAACCTGGTTCTTAAGTTTTTAGCTTGAACAACTGTGTGGATGGTGATATTATTTAATGAGAAAGGGCACAGTGGGCAAGAACATGTTTATATAAGGCATCAAGTTTTATTTCCATCTTCTTATGTTTGAGGTGTTTAGTTATCGACATGGAGATAGTGTTTTGAATATGCCCAGACTGGACCTAAGGAGAGAAGTCAGAACTGTATCTTCATTCATTCATTCAGAAATATTTACTGAGCACCTACTACATGCCAGACACTGATACAGTCACTGGAGATGTAGTGTTGAACGAAACAGACATAGCCTCTGCCCTCATGGAGCTTACTTTCTCGTGAGCAGTTTCAGACCTCAAGAAATAGTGGGGCATATAAACCAGACCAGTTCAGAGTATGAGAGCTGCTACGAAGAAAATAAAACAGAGTGATGATTGTAGGGGGTCTTTCTAGAGTCTTAATTCTTTCCTGAGCATTACTGAATTATTTATTTATTAACAAGAATAAAAGTAATTCATTTAGTACTACTGTGTTCTAGGCCCTATGCTAAATGCTGATCCTAGAGATCCTAGAGAGAAACTCCTAGTTTCGGAGTTCCCGTCGTGGCACAGTGGTTAACGAATCCGACTAGGAACCATGAGGTTGCGGGTTCGGTCCCTGCCCTTGCTCAGTGGGTTAAAGATCCGGTGTTGCCGTGAGCTGTGGTGTAGGTCGCAGATGCGGCTGGGATCTGGCATTGCTGTGGCTCTGGTGTAGGCCAGTGGCTACAGCTCCGATTGGACCCCTAGCCTGGGAACCTCCATATGCCGCGGGAGCGGCCCAAAGAAATAGCAAAAAGGCAAAAAGGCCAAAAAAAAAAAAGATATTTTCCAGCCTTAAGGGGGTTAGTCTGGTGGAAGAGCCTGATAAATAGCTAAAATATAGAGCGGAATGACATGAGTGCTTTATAGAGGAGCAAACAGCAGGTTGTGGGCATCCTTTCTGAGGAATTAGGGAAGAGTTCATAGAGGAATTTGAATTGGGCCTTGAATGGCCTTGAATGGGCCTTGAATGGATTACAAGTGGCCGACTGCCACTTAAGGCAGACTTTCCTAAAAGCTGCAGTTGCCCAAAGGCTACCTCTTAGAGTTTGAGTTTAGGGTGAGTGTATACTGGGAGGAGCTGTAACAGAAAAGATTTACATGTTGTCGATGGGCAGAAAGGTTGAACTTGGTGATCCTGAATTACCTTCAACCTGACAGTCTGTGATCCTACAGCGTTTAAAGTACTGCAAACCAGAAACTCTTGTATTTGAGATGTCTCTTCTGCCCAAAGCTGTTCAGACAATGAAATCGTAACACTCTGTGAAGAAAAGTTTAGCTGGGCTAAAAGAAAACAGTCAAATCTCTATCTGAATAACTGCACATTCCAGATAGGTGTGGTAATAAGCAGTGAAGTCTTATTGTTGACTATTTTAAAAGATGTAAGCCCCTGTATTTGGAATGGAGTTGGGGGTCTTATGGCCGAACCTGGAAGACTCAATCTTTTTCTGCCTAAAATTAGCTAAGCCAGGTGAGCTTGAAGTCATCTGGAGCTCAGTTCTTCATCTTGCTTCATCCTGTGGTCAATCATGAAATCATGTGTGACTCTCGTTTGTGTTTTATATACGTGATATTTTCTCTATTATATTGACCACTCTTGAGGCCCTTGAATTTAGTGTGTATGTTTATGCAAACCAGCATGGCCACTGTGGGTGGAGGACAATAATAATGAACTAATTCTATTCTTTTTTAAGCAGTGTAAGTATTGACTTTATAGAGTGAGAAATTTATTGTCCACAGTCAAATTGGAGAACCCATGTTTGCTTAGCTTAATGCATAAGTCTAATTCTATCTTCATTCTTTCAGAGCTTCTGGGCTATCTCTATTCCTGGTACCAGAGGAAGTAAAGTTGATTTGGCCTGATGTCTAAGCCTAACCCCTTGGTTCTGGCCCCACTTGCCCTGAAGTGGCTAACAGACCCCTAACTTCTCAAATCTCCCAGGCTCTGTGCCTGAACTCTCTTCCCCTAGACTCACTTCTTAGGTTGCCATCTTGTGATAGTTCCTTAAAGCCAAATAACAACTTTTCTGGAGTATTCCAGGATAGAGAACTTCACTTATGAATTCACTGTTACTGCTGATAAGGATGATGGTAAAAGAAGAGAAAGCCCAACTGATCTTTAAGCTAATAGTTTTCTCCAGCAACAAAAGCATGAAATAATTTGTATTTTAAACTCTTTGCCTGTTTTTTTTCCTTCTTCATCCCTTCTTCGTCTTCCTTCCAAAAAGTTGTATAATCCTGTTTTTTCAATGATTTTTATTCTTCTAAACAGCTATGTACGAGTTACCAGGCTCACACTTTAATGGTAGAACATCAAGTGTGTGCAGGTATAACCTGATCACTTTGTTGTACAGCAGAACTTGTCACAACATTGTAAATCAACTAGACTTCAATAAAACTTAAGAAAAGTCCAACATCAAGATCCAGAAACTTAATTGGAAGTCTGTGGATAATCCAGTGTTCTCAAAAACTTCCCCAAATCAAAATTAATTCTAAAATATGTTAAATATTGTTTGAGATATGTGTGTGTATCTGTGTGTCTGTGTATGGTGGGGAAAAAGAAATTAGCAAGCAACTGACTGTACCAAGTTGGCTTGTGAAGGCTCAGAGAGGTGAAAGGTGCTGAAAGACAGACCAGGGAAGAGGAGAATTAAGAGTGGGCTGAGGGGAGTTCCTGTTGTGGCGCAGTGGTTAACGAATCCGACTAGGAACCATGAGGTTGCGGGTTCGGTCCCTGCCCTTGCTCAGTGGGTTAACGATCCGGCGTTGCCGTGAGCTGTGGTGTAGGTTGCAAACGCGGCTCGGATCCTGCGTTGCTGTGGCTCTGGCGTAGGCCGGTGGCTCCAGCTCCGATTCAACCCCTGGCCTGGGAACCTCCATATGCCGCGGGAGCGGCCCAAGAAATAGCAACAACAACAACAACAACAAAGACAAAAAAGACCAAAAAAAAAAAAGAGTGGGCTGAGGGGAGGCAGGACCTGCCCAGAGCATCACCATTGTCGGTCAGACCTGCTCTTGGGTCCCCTTGCTTGATGTCAGAGTCAGCCTTGCAGGAAGCCAAATGTCCTTTCTGCACTCTTTTGCTCTTCCGTTCACCCAACTGCTTACTGTTCTTCTCTCTGATTCTGATTTTGGAAGAGATTTTGATAAAATATCTGTGAAAAGAAGACCAAATTTACCAACGTTGAATATGGCAATGTATTGGATGTTTGGTCACTCAAGGAACACGTCATGGGAACTATATGAGCGCCTCTTCATGACAGGCCATGTGTGGACAGACATATTGGAGCCTGGGAAAACATCTTTTGGCAGAGAGCTCATAGCACCGAGAAACCCTCATATTATAGGAGAAAAACAAGACAAAAATATACCAAACAAACCCCGAGCTAGAGACTTTGTTATTCCTCTTTCAACCCTATAGAGAATAAATGAAATTGTTTATTTTTTCCATGTTGTGATTAGCTGTTCAGCTCTGCTTTAAAAGACAATAGGCTTGCTCAAAAGTTGCTTTAAATGATTTTTTTCTTGGACAATAAGCATCCTGATAAAAAAAACAGGCTATATGCAAATAAAGTCATTTCTGTTTCTGAAAATCACGTTTATAAGCACAACAAATACATTTCAATTGATAAAGGAAGCAGTAGGTAAAAATGTGTAGTCAAATACTTCCTGTTCACTACCGACATATACATATTTTTCTAGTACATTGCTCAATTGTGAAATCAGGGGCAAAGCATGCAATAAACATTTTTTTTGCAGCAAATTTTTGTAAAATATCTGTAAAAAGAAGAGCAAATATACCAATGTTGAATATTACAATGTATTTGATTAATTTTTTCTTCTTTTAATACAAAATTGTCAGATAATCTTGTCCTGCAAAAATACTACATTTTAAAATTCAGTGTGGTGCTATCAGGCACCCCCGGTCTCTTCGAGCTATAACTGGTACCGAGCTCGTGCTGCTTGTCAAAATTTAATGAGAGGGCCCGTTCTAAAATAATTGAATTTTCATATCAGAACGAACCAGGATTACTCAGACAATAAAATTGCTGAGTCCTGTACTGTTACCGGCAAATACCTTTTGCTTTGCTCATGAAATCAGTATGTAAATGTTCAGGGTTTGTATTTAAGGCATCTTAGGCATTTGGAGTTGTAGTACTAGCAATAATTTCAAATGGTGCCGGTGATAAGTAGCTGGTTTTTTATAATGTTCAAAGTGTAATTTGTTTGGTGAATCAGGATAAGCATTTGGTTTATATTTTATATAAATGTTAATGCATTTGCAGTTTAATTATGTTTCTTAACTTTGAATATTTCAGAAGTCAAATTTGAAGACTAGTCCATCAGATTGTCTTGCTTTCATAACATTCTGAAAAATGGGAGCACCCCCATGCAGTGAGTTTAAAAAGTAAGAGGTCCCTGTGAAGTTCGCCATGGTATGTTTTGGGAGCTGGGAGCCCTGATAATGAAGTGGGAGAAATGCCATGCCTTAGGTGTGCCTTTCTCTGCAACACTGGGCTCTGAGACACAGCTTTGGACCTGAGAGTCCTCCATCCACAGCAAGGAAGACACCTCCAGGGAGTGGCTAATTTCTTCCTTTCAGAATAGTTGAGTTGAAGAGCAACTATCAATCAAGTGGTCTAATTTCAAAAATTAACAAGGGTTTCTGGAACATTGCAATGTTGGATGCTATCAGGAGAGAAATGGGCTCTTCCTCATGTGGTGGAGAAAGTTGTTTTAAGAAGTAACTTCCCATATTCTTATTTTCAAAACGATCTTTTTAGCCTTTAGGCAAATACGTACTCACCCAAAAGTTAGCTCTGCTCCGTAACTTGCAAGAGATGGCAACATTTGTCAAAACCAGGATGTTTTCTCACATCTCCTTCATGACATGGCTTTGGTTTAGTTGAAAGAGGATTGGATAATGTAGCTGGAGAGGCAGAAGACTTAGCTTTTGCTTTCCTTCCTATCGTAGACTTCACAGGTCATCCAGCTATAGCTCACACGCCAAATCTGGCCTGTTGCCTGATCTTGTAAATAAAGCTTTATTGGAACGCAGCCACACTCATTCACTCACGTGTTGTCTGTGGTTGCTTTCATGCTGCAAGCGCAGAGTTGAGTAGTTGGAACTAAGACTGTAATGGCCCATAGAGTCTAAAATATTTACTCCCTGGCCCTTTACAGAAAAAGTTTGCAGACCCCTGGTTTAGTAGGTAGCCTTGGGCAGCCTCGTTCTCATTTTTCATTGGGAGCGGTAATGATGACTACGGAAGCTATCGCATACTGAGCACTTACTGTGTGTCAGACACCATCCCAGACATTTTACATTCATACACTTGTTTAACCCTCACAGCAGCCCTATGTCATAGCACTGTTATTAGCCTCATTTTGCATGTAAGGAAACGGAGACACAGAGGCCAAGTGACATGTCCACACTCGCTTGGCTCGTGAGTGGCAGAGTCAGGCAGATTGGCTCAAGAACTTAATGCTCTTTTTATTTTTTTCACTTGTTAACTTTTCAGTGTGGAGTTTTCTAAATGCACATAGATATAAAAAGTATAATGAATCACTAAGTAGTCATCACTCAATTTCAATACTTAATAGCATGTTGCCGTTTTTAATCTACTGTCCCTCTCATCATATCTTCTAAATGTTTTTATGTGTGTTAGAAAATGTCCAATATCGTGTCATTGCACCTGCAAATGTATCAATACAAAGCTCACCAGAAAAACTTGAAAAATATAACCAAAGTGCCATTATGATATCTAACAAAATTCATAGTAATTCCATAATATAATCTAATAGCCAGTCTGTATTCAGATGTTTCTGATTGTCTGAAGTTTTTTTTCGATAGTTATTTGTTTAAATTTGCATCCAAACAAGAGCCACTCATTGCATTTAGAAATTATTTCACTGCCTTTCTCTTAATGTATAATGATCCCTTCCTCTTTCTTCTCCTACTGCTGCCATTTTATTACTTTACAAAATAGGTTCATTTAAACTGTGGAACGTTCCACATTCTGGATGTGACCAACCGCATTTTTTTGGTGCGGTTTAACTTGTTCCTCTTTTCTTTTATACACAAAGGTAGATGTAACTGGTTGATTAAATTAATGTGTGTATATGCGCGTGCGAATGTGTGTATGTGTGTGTGTATGCATGCACGTGCACGTTTTGGGGGACTTCATAGTTGGCAATGTGTGCTTCCTGTTGCATCACATCAGGAGGCACATAATATTTAGCTGTTATTGCTAAAAAGTGATGTAAGCTTTCCTCAATGAGTTCAGGTTGATGTCAGTCTGATCCTGCCATTATGAAGTTTGCCTCATCAGTTTTTCACCTAATGGTTTTATCATCAATAAGTGATTATGTCCTAGATCCATTATTTCATGGACAGTTGCAAAATGATGGTTTTTGGATTTTTTTTTTCATTCTTCTGTCAACTTTCCCTCATCAACTATTTGGCTACCTTGAGGTACAGTTTATATAGGAGAAACAATAAATGCTCAGGTTTTATCCTTTATTTGTGAATTTTATTGTGATGAGTTAGTGTCTTAGCAACTTAAAGTTGTGGCAATGATTATTTATTTATTTACTTATTTATTTATTGTCTTTTTGGGGCCACATATGGAGGTTCCCAGGCTAGGGGTTGAATTGGAGCTGTAGCTGCCAGTCTATAACACAGCCGTAGGAACGCCAGATCCTTAACCCACTGAGCGAGGCCAGGGATCAAACCCACATCCTCATGGATACTACTCGGGTTTGTTAACCACTGCGCCACGATGGGAACTCCAGTAATTTATTTTAATATTTTTAAAAAGCTTGTAAAATTTCACTAAAATCAACCCCTTCCTCTTGCGGGCCACCTCCATAACTGTATGTACTGTTATACTCACATGTCTTCTTTTAATTTACTTGTTGATATAGCTTATAAAATGACTTTCTCTAGAGATGAGATCCTGAATGGCAAGGTCAATTCCTAGTCATCCACTGTCTTGGCTCCTGGCACTCAGTACTTGCTACCTAGTCAGCTCCAAGTACCCACAAATAATTATTGACTTGACCAGAATTTCTGTCCTTTCAATGTTCTGGATATAAATGTGTGGTTATCATTGTAGTGTGATTAAAAGCAGCCACATACATTAAAAGAGAAAAATCTTGTGGGTTTTTGAATATATTCTTGCTTATTGAGATTATAATAAATCTTTTTGAAGCTTTAATTGTCCCATTTTTGGCTGGTGGAACCTGCAGTTGGTTCTCATCTCTTTTTGCTACAACTCCAGTGATCTTCGAAAGCAAAACTTGCTTTCTGATGCAAGATATCCTAGGACTGTTTCGTACATTTCAGTCCCCAAACCTAGAATCAGTCATTTCCCCAGGAAGTTCTCGTTCCTTTTGCTAGGAAATGTCACTTAGAAATCACAGTCTCGGGAGTTCGCGTCGTGGTGCAGTGGTTAACGAATCCGACTAGGAACCATGAGGTTGCAGGTTCGGTCCCTGCCCTTGCTCAGTGGGTTAACGATCCGGCGTTGCCGTGAGCTGTGGTGTAGGTTGCAGACGCGGCTCGGATCCCGCGTTGCTGTGGCTCTGGCGTAGGCCGGTGGCTACAGCTCTGATTCAACCCCTAGCCTGGGAACCTCCATATGCCGCGGGAGCGGCCCAAGAAATAGCAACAACAACAACAACAAAAAACAGAAATCACAGTCTCAGCACTACTCATTATTACTGGATGGTCACTGCTTCTAGACTTTCCAGTGGACAAAGCTAGGAAATATGGATTTTATAGAAAGAGAATAATAAATCACAAGTTCATTTTGATATTTCCAATTTAAGTGTAAGATTTCAGGATTTTTACATACGTTCTTTGATTTTATAGTTATGTCTCTTTTTTCTTAAGCTGGCAATCTTGGTTCCTGGTGATACCATACTTCTTTGCTTTATCCTACAATTTTGTAATGTAATTACGAATGACACTACCAATGTTACTATTAACAGTAAGACAAGTTAAGCTTTCTGCTCTCTTAACTTCTATGCTAAGTGGGAATTACAATCCTGGATCTGCCTGAAGGTTCTGTGGGGAAGCAGGTGATCTTTTGAGATCCTTCCAATCTTTCTTATAAGTCAGGATGTCTTAGACAATTTCCTAAATGCATGAGATCACTGAAGTGCTCATGATCGAGCCAGAAGGTCCCAGTTCTAAGCGCTTTACCAGGTTTTGCTGATGATCTTTTGCTATAAGATTAAATGCCCCTGTAGATACTATAAAGCAAGCAACCATTATACACAGAGCTAAATTTAAGGATCATATAGGATAACTCACATATTTTGTATTGCTTTCTGGCATGTAAAACACCCTCATATGTTTTGTCTCATTTGACCTCATATCTCCCCTAGGTGGTATAGATACCTCTACTTTGTTTTCCAAATGAGGATCAGAAGGGTTAAGCACTTTCCCAAAGTCACACAGCTAGTAAGTTGCAGAGCAGGAATCCTCTTCTGCTATGAGTCTGAGGTGAGACTCTTAACCAGGCATTTCTTCTAGCACATCAAGATAGTCAGCGTATCCTGGGATGATGTCTGTAGCCCAGCAGTGGTGGTCCTTTTAACTTCTCTGGGAGGATGGGGGGAGAGAGTGGTTTGGGATGTTCTCCTGAGAAGGGGCAACAGTCCTTTCTTTTGGTACTTCTTAGGTGTCAGGTGCAGGGCCTAAAGCAGGGACTAGAGCTGTGTGGTTGTTTTTTTTTTTTTTTTTTTTTTTTTGCTTTTAAGGGCCATCCTAGCGGCATATGGAAATTCCCAGGCTAGGGGTCCAATCGGAGCTGCAGCTGCTGGCCTATGCCACAGCCATGGCAACACCGAATTCTAGCCGCGTCTGCGACCTACACCACCGCTCATGGCCACACCGATCCCTGACCCACTGAGTGAGGCCAGGGATGGAACCTGCATCCTCATGGATAGTGGTCTGATTCATTTCCGCTGTGCCACAGTGGGAACTCCCGAGTACCCCTCATTTTTAATGTTTCTATTGCTCTCCTCTTCACACTCTGGCTTGGCTGTTTGAGTTGTTAAAAGGAGGGGGAAGAGACTTTTCCCTCCATCTCAGAATGTAACTGCAGTATCAGTGCCTGATCTGGCATCTGTTCAACCAGCCACTGCCAGGACCACCGTGCATCACTTCTCCTCGTGCTGATGCCAACGGCAGTCATTGTAAGAGAACTTTCTACTCTTTTTTCTCAGCTGTATGAGATGGAGAGTTCAGCTCATTACCTGTTGGTAATTACTCAGCCGAAACTAGCAATAGTTTTTTCACTCAGTCCAACTAAAACACTAACTTATTTCTCCTCACAAACTTCTTGTGTACTGATTTCAACAGTAGCTTCGTTGAAATTTATAAAACCTTAGAAAAATGAGGTTTTTAACCATAAAATATAGCCACGTGCATGAAGTAGAGTGTCTGTTTTACTGACTTCTTCCCAGAGCTGGGGAATGTCTGAATTGGACCCGAAGGGAGCAACCCTGGGATGTGGGCCATGTGCATCATGTGCCTGCCCACATGGACACAGCTTCGTGCTGGTTCTCACAAAGGATCTGGAATCAGAACACTCAGGGAGTTCCCGTCGTGGCGCAGTGGTTAACGAATCCGACTAGGAACCATGAGGTTGCGGGTTCGGTCCCTGCCCTTGCTCAGTGGGTTAATGATCCGGCGTTGCCGTGAGCTGTGGTGTAGGTTGCAGATGCGGCTCGGATCCTGCGTTGCTGTGGCTCTGGCGTAGGCCGGTGGCTACAGCTCCGATTGGACCCCTAGCCTGGGAACCTCCATATGCCGCGGGAGCGGCCCAAGAAATGGCAACAACAACAACAACAAAGACAAAAAAAAAAAAAAAAAAAAAAGAACACTCAGAGTCAAGGTCTAACGTCACCAATGTACACCTTCGGGAAAATTAATCTTTCAAATGGAGATAAAATGGTACCTAGCTCAGAGGATTGTGAGGATCAGAGAGATACTTTCATAATACTTAGCATACGGTTTGGTGACTAGCAAACACTCAGCCGCTGGATAGTATCATTTATCAGGAATGTTCTTCCTGATCATTGTCAGCATCATCTTTATCAAAATAATACATGACCCAGGCCTCAAACCCTGCTAGTGACACAAATCACCAGTCACAGTTGGGTTCCTTCCTCCTCCGCCTTGGTCACTTCATTAAAAACTATGAGTGCTTTGGGAGTTCCCGACTAGTATCCACAAGGATGCGGGTTCAATCCCTGGCCAATCTCAGTGGGTTAAGAATCCAGCGTTGCTGTGCACTGTGGTATAGGTCACAAATGTGGGCCAGAGCTAGTGTGGCTGTGGCTGTGGCATGGGCTGGCAGCTGCAGCTCCAACTGAACCCGTAGCCTGGCTGGGAACTTCCGTATGCGGCCGTAAAAAGCAAAAAAAAAAAAAAAAAAAAAAAAGAGAGAGAGAGAGAGACAGTTTGAGTGTTTCCTTAATAAAGAACATTAGCTAAAATGCTCCCCCCAGAAAAACCCTTTCACAGCCCCTGGATTATTCCCTCGGTTGTGAAATGTGGCTGCTTCTAACTGGGAGGCTTAGTGTGCAAAAGAAAAGAATGCAAAATACCTCATACAAAATATCAATAACTTGTTTATATTGATTACAGGTTGTACATGTTGAAATGATCATTTTTGGATATACTCTGCTAAATAAAATACATCTGTTAACTTTATCAGTTCTTTTTACTTTTTTTTTTCAACACAACTACTGGAAAATTTCAAAACACTTATGCGGCTTGCACTTGTAGCTCCTATTCTGTTCAGTTGGACAGCACTAGCCTAGAAGCCATGGCAGCACAGTTCCTGGGTCCACCTCACCTCGGGGTTTGATGCGATTCTCCTTATCCCCCTAGACCTGGTGCCAGTCATTCTTTCCTTGCTCTTTGCTACAAGCCGACAATTCACCATTCCGTCTAGGCTGCCCTGACGTTGTATCTGGAAGTTGTGCTGACTCCCATGGTCCCTTCCCCTGATGGGCAGTGAAGGGGGCCTGTGGCCAGTCCCGGACTATTGGCAGATTTTTCTCCGTGGTCTCCCAGTGTTTGGTTCATCCCTCTCCTTCAGCTTTGCACACCTTGGTTTCTAGTTAGAGATTCATAGTTCTTTCACCTATTCCAATGTGAGCTCTTTGATGGTCCATATTTTCTAACTTAACTCTGATCTCCAGCGACCAATTTCTTGTAGAAATTGTGTGCTCATTAAATACTGCAGGGATGACAAATGACTCTCAGGCTGCATTTCCTGCTGCCAGTTGCCCCCAACAGTCCCAGTTGCAGTGCCGCTGGACTTCCAGCTCTCTGGTGAGGTGTCATCCATAGCTCTCCCTCACCTCGCTTGCCACCAGGCTGTCACTGTAACTATTTGGATGACTCCGGCTCTGTTTGTGATGTAGACTGGCTACGCTGGAGCATAGCAGGTCAGGTAGCAGTTCTGGTATGCAGCCTGGTGGTGGGTATCGCAGGGGCATGGGTGAGCTCTCTGGAGGGGCAGCTGGCTGTATGGTCAGTGTGTGGGGAGCTGTAGTAGGCCACCTCCTGTCTGGGTTGCAGGGGTTTGCCCCATTTGCTTTGTGGTGGGCATCTCTCCAATTTTGTGGGTGATGCTGCCATGTCATTAGTGGTGAGTAAATGATGCACAGAAAGCAGAGTGGGTAGAACCCTGGCAGATGTGGGTTTCCTAGCAACATCATTAACTAAGTCGGACCACCATTCAGTCAGCTTTGCCTCCTGTGGTCTGATACCATGGTGACACCACATTCTCTCTGGCCACTCCGTAAACCTTACACTTCTGGTTCTCTGTCTTTAGAGGGCCTGGGGACAAAGATCACTTAGCAGTGTGCTGCTAAGAGGCTAAAATCGATGGCAACTTTCTACTTTCTTCCTTTCTCCCCCGAGGCCTTTGACTGTGTACTTTGTATGATTTATTTCCTGGGGATGGACAGCCTTCTAACGTTTTTGTCGTGTATAATATAGAGTTTTTAAGCTGAAACATCCCGTGTCTCTCTGACTACAATGGCTGCGAGTCCAAATTTATTTATAATAATGAAAATGATAGAATATTTATTTGGCTTAGATTCTACCCATTTTGTAAGGGGTCCCAGTCCCCATCCAGTTTCTTATACAGTGTTCTAAGAGTGTCCAGGAGTGTTTGATGTGTGCTTGTGAACTATCCCTCCCAGCAACCTCATGGCGTGTATTTTTTTCTCTGTCCTGCCCTTCTATGGTTACTGTCGTGATTCCTCAGTGCACTACCAGGCTACCACCACCAGAGCATCGATGAAGCCACCAAAAGCTGTGGGTGGGCTACCAAGGAGTGATGGTCTCTGCTGCCTCTCCACTCAAGATGGGGATTGGCCTGATTAGGACACACATCCGTTCTGTGTTTCAGAGACTTTAGAGTTGTTCTCTCTCCTTGTTCGCCCTCTCTTTCTCCTCCTCCTCTTCTTTTTCCTCCCCCTCTTCCTCTTCCTTCGCCTATTATGGTGGTCTTATCCCTCTAGGACTCAAGTCTGCAGGGACTAAGCCTGGGAATAATCTGAATGACAGGCATAGCAATATTCTTGGAAGAATACGCGTCTCTCCTCCAAACTGACCTACTAAGCTCAGACCAAGTTTAAGCACTCTAGCTCTTCTTCTAATGGAGTTCTTTTCCAAGACTCTACTCAGTCAAAATCAGTAGAATCTTGGTGGCCCTGGCCCCATGGGTCCTCTGGACAGGCAAAAGTTGCCAAGCTCAGACCCTGGGCCACTGCTGTGGACATAGGCATATCAGCTTCTTTTTCAGAAAACCTATTATAAAACTTTATGAAAGTACATTCAAGAATACTCAAAAAAGATTCAGATTGATATATTGTAATCATGGATTGAAAAACTAAGTATTTATTTATTTAAGTTTTATTGAAGTATAGTTGATTTACAAGGTTGTGGTAATTTTTGCTGTACAACAAAGTGATTCAGTTATGCATGTACACACATCCATTCTCTTTCAGATTCTTTTCCCACATAGATTGTCACAGAATACTGGATAGAATTCCCTTTGCTATGTAGCAGGTTCCCATTGGCCAATCATTCCATATACCTTGGTGTACACATGCCAATCCCAAACCCCCCAGTCCATCCCTCCCCTTTGGTAACCATAGGTTTTTCAACGTCTATGAGTCTGATTCTGTTCTACAAATAAGTTCATTGGCATCCTTTTTTAATATTCCACATATAAGTGATATCATATGATGTTTGTCTTTCTCTGTCTGACTTATTTCACCGAGTATGATAATTTTTAGGTCCTTCCGTGTTGCTGCAAATGGCATTATTTCATTCTTTTTATGGCTGAGTAGTATTCCATTGTATGTATGTCCCACATCTTCTTTATCCATTTCTCTGTTGATGAACGTTTAGGTTGTTTCTATGTCTAGGCTGTTGTGAACAGTGCTGCACTGAACATAGGGGTGCATGTTAAATATTTAAATATAACAACTCTTTCCTAAATGATGTAAAAAAAACCCCGACTTTTTCTTTGAGTTTCTTTTTCTAGCTTTATTGAGATATAATTGACATATCATACCATGTAAGTTTAAGGTGTACAATGTGATGATTATATATATATATATAATATTTATATATATATATAGTGAAATGTTTGCCACAACAAGATTAGTTAGCACACCCATCAGCTCACATAGTTGCCACTTTTTTTTGGTGAGAGCATTTAAGATTACTCTCTTAGCAAGTTTCAAGTGTGCAATACAGTGTTAACTATAGCCCCCATGCTCTGTATTAGATTCCAAGCGCTAAGTCATCTTATGACTAGACGTTTGTACCCTTTGACCCACATCTCCACATTTTCTCCAACCCCCTGCCCTGGCAACCACTATTCTACTCTCTGCTTGTATAAGTTCAGCTTTTTTCTTTTTCTTTTTTTTCTTTTTTGGCTGTCGTGCAGAATATGGAGTTCCTGGGCCAGGGATCAAATCTGAGCCACAATTGCAACCTAAGCTGCAGCTGAGGCAACACCAGATCCTTAACCCACTGTGCTGGGCTGGGGGTTGAACCTGTGTCTCAGATGCTGCCAATCCCATTGCACCACAGCAAGAACTCCATCAGCTTTTTTAGATTCCACATATATGTGAGATCATACAGTAGTTGTCTCTTTCTGACATCCAGCATCTTCTCTGTCTGCTTGCGCCTGCTCTAAAACATCATCAGTGTGGGCCCAAAAAATCTATTCGTCTGGCTAGGCTTCCCTTAGGAACTCTACATGACATCCACAGCCAGAATCCTTGACTTACTGATCCTAAGATGCCTCTTTCTTAGAGTGTGTTGTTCACTGCGTATTTCTGGAACGGAGGCTAGGTGGGGATGCTATGAAGGATGGACAGGAATGCTGGTTTTTTTTTTGTTTTTTTTGTCTTTTTTGCTATTTCTTGGGCCGCTCCGATGGCATATGGAGGTTCCCAGGCTAGGGGTCAAATCGGAGCCATAGCCACCGGCCTACACCAGAGCCACAGCAACGAGGGATCCGAGCCGCATCTGCAACCTACACCACAGCTGACGGCAACGCCGGATTGTTAACCCACTGAGCAAGGCCAGGGATCAACCCTCAACCTCATGGTTCCTAGTCGGATTCGTTAACCACTGCGCCACGACGGGAACTCCA
This sequence comes from Sus scrofa, assembly GCF_054392235.1. Lineage (NCBI taxonomy): Eukaryota > Metazoa > Chordata > Mammalia > Artiodactyla > Suidae > Sus > Sus scrofa. The sequence continues at coordinate 125,318,289 of NC_139401.1, forward strand.
GGAATGCTGTTTTGAAGGAGCCTTCAGGATAGAGTTTGAGATGACATGGCTCAACAACCAGCCCCAAACTGGAATCTGTAACAGTGACTGGATCTTTACCAGTTTTCAAAGGCGGGCTTTCCACTGTCGAGCAGTTTGAATTGTTAAAGATATTTCCTTATTGAAAGCCGAAATCCATTTTTCTCACCCTTGGTCTTAGCTTGTGTTGTCTGTAGCCAGACAAATTAAATAGAGTATTTCACTTTCATGGTAGCTCTTAAGACATTTTAAAACAGCTCTCATATCCCTGCTGAGTATCTTCTTTCCCTCAGTTTTCACATCATCATAACTCTCCTCTTGTGTTATCTTGCTTTGTAATGCCCTCTTTGCATAATGAAGCTCAGAAATAAATCCAGTACTCTAGGAGTCATCTGACCATCAGGAATAGAGTGGGAATATCATCTCTCATGATCTGAACTTTAGACATTAAATGCGGTGTCTTTATTTTCTAGGAGCCCTTCACTGACATTCCCTTTCTATGAGCCTGACTCCTGTAATAGAAGCTAAGAACATCAAAGGCCAGCCACTCATTCCCCCAGTACTCCTTGCAAGAGCAGCGGGGACTTCAGTGGGGTCCTGGGCAAGCCAGATGACCACATTCTTTCTGTGATGTCCAACACTCACGTCAGCAGCAGTGTCTATACTATACATACTATGTTTATAGTGTGATTTTGGCTATGTTTCCACCTGTTGCCAAGTCCCCTTTTTTCCCCCAGACTATTTCCCTAATGGCTAGTGATGCTGTATATCTTTTCATGTGCTTATTTGTCATCTATATATCTTCTATGGTGAAATGTCTCCTCATGTCTTTTGTCCATTTTTTAGTTGGATCATCTGTTTAGTATTTCTAACTGTTGAGGTTTTAGAATTCCTTATATATTCTACATTCTAGTTCATTGTAGGATATAATGTTTTTGTGTACTTTCTCCCACTCTGTAGCTTGTCTTTTCATCCTTTCCATGTAAGCTTACACTGAGCAAAACTTCTTCATCTTGATGGAGTCTGATTTATTATTCTTGCCTTTTATGAAGCGTGTTCTTAATGTCAAGTGTAAGAATGCTTTGCCTAGCTCTAGATCCCAAAGATTTCCTCCCATTTCTTTTTTCTGAAAGTTATGTAGTTGCACATTTTACATTTAAGTCTGTGACCCTTTTTGGGTTAATTCTTGTACAAGGTGTAAGGTTTAGGCCAATGATATTTATTCATTTAGCCTGTGGGTGTCCAATTGCTTCAGCACCATTTACTGAAAAGACTATCCTTTCTATTACACTTTTGTTAAGAATTAGGCGTATTTGTGTGAGTCTGTTTCCGAGGTCTTTATTCTGTGCCATTGATTAAAGTCACACTATCTTGATTATTATAGCTAGATAGTAGGCCTTAAAATCAGATAGAGTGAGTCCTCCTTCATGATTCTTTTATTATTCAAGTTTGTTCTAGCTATTCTAAGTCCTGTGCTTTTTCACATAAATTTTAGAATAAGCTTGTCTACATCTACAAAAAATGTTGCTGAAAGTTTAATGAAATTGCTTTAAGCCTATATATTAATAGATATGCTTTACATTGGCCAGAATGGCCATCATCAAAAAGTCTCCAAACAATAAATGCTGGAAAGGGTATGGAGAAAAGGGAACCCTTTTGGTGGGAATGTAAATTGGTGCAGCCACTGTGGAAAACAGTATGGAGATTCCTCAGAAAACTAAACATAGAACTACCATTTGATCCAGCAATCCCACTCCTGGGCATCTATCCAGAGAAAACCGTGACTTGCAAAGATACATGTACTCCAATGTTCATTGCAGCACTATTTTCAATAGCCAAGACGTGGAAACACCCTAAATGTCCATCGACAGAGGAGGGGGTAAAGAAGATGTGGTACATATACACAATGGAATATTACTCAGCCATTAAAAAGAACGAAATACCAGCATTTTTAGCAACATGGATGGACCTAGAAAGTATCATGCTAAGTGAAATCAGTCAGGCAATGAGATACTAACATCAAATGCTTTGACTGACATGTGGAATCTGAAAAAAAGGACACAATGAACTTCTTTGCAGAGCAGATACTGACTCACGGACTTTGAAATACTTATGGTTTGCAAATGAGACAGGTTGGGGGGTGGGGATGTACTGGGGGTTTGGGGTGGAAATGCTATAAAATTGGATTGTGATGATCATTGTACAACTATAAATGTAATAAAATTCATCGAGTAATAAAAAAAGATATGCTATAGAATTGACATCTTTAGTATACTGAGTTTTCCAGTCCATGAACATAGTACGTATCTCCATTTATTTAGATTTGTCATCTTAATAGGTTGTTTGCCTTTTGTATTTGAGACACAAGTGTTTGTTTAAAATTTTTTAAAAATTTACTATTTTTAAATTTAAGTATAGTTAGTTTGCAATGTTCTGTTAATTTCAGCTATACCCCAAAACATGTGTTTCTTATATAATCTTGATACAAATCCTTGATTAGATAGATGCATTGAAAATATTTTATCCCAGTGTGTGGGTAACCTTATTATTATTATTATTATTATTATTGTCTTTGTAGGGCCACACCTACAGCATATGGAAGTTCCCAGGCTAGGGATCTAATTGGATCTGAAACTGCTGGCCTACACCACAGCCACAGAAATGTGGGATCCAAGCCATGTCTGTAACCTACACCACAGCTCTTGGCAATGCCGGATCCTTAACCCACTGAGTGGGGCCAGGGATTGAACCCACATCCTCATGGATACTAGTGGGGTTGGTTACTGCTGAGCCACAATGGGAACTCTCCTTTTCACTTTCTTTATAGTGCATTTAAGAACACAAAATTTACATTTTGACAAAGTCTATTTTATTATTTTTCCCATTTGTAGTTTTGTATTTTATATGTCCTATTTAAGAAATCTTTGCCTACCTCAAGATGACAAAGATTCCTGCCTGTGTTTACTTTAAGATGTTTTATAGTTTGAACTTTTACATTTAGCTCTATGATCCATTTTGAGTTAGTCTTTGTGTGGTAGTTTGGAGTTTATAGCTTTTATATGGCTATCAAGTTTCCTAGCATTGTTTGTTAAATAGGCTGTATTTTCCACATTGAATACTTTGACCTCCTTGTTGAAAATCAATTGAACATACATGCACTGGTGTATTTGTGAACCCTCTTTTCTGTTGCATTGACCTACTTCTTGATATGTAAGTATAGTTCTCCCAGTGTGTGGAGAACATACTACATACTAGTGTTGTAGTAAGTCTTAAAATCAGATCATTTAAGTCCTTTCAATTTTATTCTTTTTTCCTCTACAAGATTGTTTCAGCTATCCTCTTTTTAAAATTAAAGTAAGTTAATTTACAGTGTTGTGCTAGTTTCTGCTGTATAGCAGAGTGACCCAGTCATACATATATATACATTCTCTTTCTCATATTATCTTCTATGATGTTCTATCCCAAGAGATTGGATATAGTTCCCTGTGCTGTAGGACCTCATTGCTTATCCATTCTAAATGTGTGTGTTTTATGTGTTTTGGCTATTCTAAGCCCTTTGAAATTCTATATAAATTTTTTAATCAATTTGTCAATTTCTAAGAAAATTTTATGAAGATTTTATTGGGATTGCATTGAATCTATAGTAGATCAATTTGAGGAGCACTGATAGCTTAACAATATGGAGTCTTCTAATTCATGCCTATGGTATACCTCTTTACATATTTAAATCTTCATTTATCTTAATCTTTGTAATTTTCAGTGTGGAAGTCTTGCACCTCACTTATTAAATTTATTCCTAAACATTTAATATTTTGATGTTTCTTTAAGTGGGATTTTTTTTCAATTTTATTTTCCAATTGTGTGTTCCTACTAAATAAAAATACAGTAGATTTAAAAAAAATACAGTAGATTTTTGTATACTGACCTTGTATACTATGATCTTAATAAATTTACTTCCTAGTTTATTTATTTATTTTCTAGATTTCTTGGGGTTTTCTACATAAACAATTATGTTGTCTGCTGTTTATTCCTTTTTTTTTAAATTTTATTTTATTTATTTTATTTTTTTTTTGTCTTTTGTCTTTTTGTTGTTGTTGTTGCTATTTCTTGGGCCGCTCCCGTGGCATATGGAGGTTCCCAGGCTAGGGGTCGAATCGGAGCTGTAGCCACCGGCCTACGCCAGAGCCACAGCAACACAGGATCCGAGCCACGTCTGCAACCTACACCACAGCTCACGGCAACGCCGGATCGTTAACCCACTGAGCAAGGGCAGGGACCGAACCCGCAACCTCATGGTTCCTAGTCGGATTCGTTAACCACTGCGCCACGACGGGAACTCCTGTTTATTCCTTTTACTTGCTCTATTGCAATAGCTAGAATGTCCAGTATAATTTTATAATTTTGATAGAGTGGTAGGAACATAGCTCTTGTTACTGATATTAGGGGATTGATGTTCAATATTTACCATTAAATATGATGTTAGATTTGAAAATTTTTGATATTGTTCATTTAAATGAGGAAGTGTCCTTTAATTCCTAATTTACTGATAATTTATCATTAATGGAAATTGAGTTTTGTCCAATGATTTTCTGTATCTGTTGAAATGAACATACGTACTTTCTCCTTTATTGTGGTGAATTACATTGTTTAATTTTTGAAGGTAAAACCAATCTTGCATTCCTCATATACACGTCAGTTCATTATGATGTATTACTTTTTTGAATATATTACTGAATTCCCGATGTCAGGGTCAGCAAAGTTTTTTTTCTGTAAAGAACCAGAGGTTAAATATTTTCAGTTTTATAGGCCACATAGCCTCTGTGGCAACTATGCAGCCTTGCCTTTGTAGTCAGACCATATGTAATTGAATGGACATGACTGTGTTCCGATAAAACTTATATTTACAAAAACAGGTGGCAGGCCAGATTCAGCCTGTGGGCCACAGTTTGCCAACTTCTGCAATACAGCAATGTTTTGGTGATGACATTTGCATCTATTTCATGAGGGAAATCTTCCTTTCTTGGAATGTCTGACAAGTTTTGGAAGCAACATTATGCTGGCCTCATTAAATGAAATTTACCAGTGAAACCATCTGGACCTGAGCTTTTTTCTTATGGGGACATTTTATTACAAATTCTATCACTTTCATGGATTTAGAGCTATTCCGATTATTTATTTCTTCTTGAGTCAGTTTTAGGAAGTTGTATTTTTCAATTTCTTATAAGTTATTGAACTTATTAGGTATAAACTTGTTAGTAATATTAAATTGTTAGTCTTTGAATGCCTATAAGTTTTCTAGTGATGGCTCCTGTTTTATTCCTCTATTGGGAGTTTGTGTTTCCTTTTTCATCCTGGTCACTCTTGCTAAACATTTACCCATTTTATTTTTTGCAAAAAAACCATTTTTTTTTGTTTTTAACTGTCTCCTTTTCTTTTTATATGATTTTCTCTTTCATAGATTTATACGCTTATTCTTATAATCTCCTTGATTTTACTAATTTGGATTTAATTTGCTTTTTTTCTTAGATCATTGACTTTTAAAACTTTATTTCCTAACATAGAATTTAAAGCTATACATTTGACACCAAATAATGCCTTACTTGAAATCCATAAATTTTGATATGTTGTTCTTTTATTTTCATTCAGTTCAAATATTTTCTAATATCTGGTGTAATTTTTTCTTTGGCCCATAGATTATTAAATCTGTTACTTCATTTCTGAATATTTAGTGTTCTCCATAGTTGTTCTCTTTTATTCATAATTTAAATTCATTTTGGTAGTAGAAGAATACTCTGAATTGAATAATTTGAAATTTATTGAGAATTATTTTATGACCTATAATATGGTCTATCTAGATGCATGTTCCTGAAGTTTCATTTGATTATCATAACCATTTCTCTCCTCACTATGTTCATTTTTTTTTCTTTTTGGGTGCACTCGTGGCATATGGAAGTTCCTGGGCCGGGTATCAGACCTGCACCACAGCAGCTACCTGAGCCACAGCAGTGACAACACTGGATCCTTAACCCACTAAGCCACAAGGGAACTCCCCTGGTGTATTTAAAGGGATATATATTCTGCAGTTGTTGGGTGGAATGTTCTGTGATGAGAAGAACATCATTGTTTGTATTCTTAACTTTGTTCCTTTGTACCTAATATGTTTTTTTAATGCCTGCCTTTAATATTTTTTTGTTATCATTGATTTTTAGGAATTTCATTATGATGTGATCGATGTGAATTTCCTTGCGTTTATCTTGCTTGGATTCACTGAGTTTCTTGCACCTGTGGATTTATAGTTTTCATCAAATTTGGAAACTTTAGGGGCCTTATTTTCTCAAATATTTTTTCTGTACACTGGCTTTTGGGAACCAGTTAGAACTGGTTTTACACATATATTAGAACTGTTTGATTTTATTCTGTAGGTGACTGAGATTCTGTTCATTTTATTTGTCTTTTAAAAATCTTTATGCTTTATTTTGCATATTTTCTATTGTCATGTCTTCAAGTTTACCAGTTCTTCCTTCTGAGATATCTAATTTATGTTAATTTCATCCAGGATATTTTTTCCCCAGATATTTTATTTTTTCTCTTAAGAAGTTTCATTTGATTATCATAACCATTTCTCTCCTCACTGTGTTCATATTTTTCTTTACATTCTTGAATGTCAATATAATAGCTGTAACAGAAATACTATATGATTGCATCATTGTTGTTAAATTTTTAAAAATATATAAATATATATATATTAAAAATAGGACAAAAACATTTTCAATCTTTCCTTGTCTCTATCTTCTTAAATCTTCTTTTCATGCTCAGAGATCAGTATAAATAACATTTGGGTGTGCATACCTGAAACTCTTATATAGACTAGCATACATACAAATGTTCTTGCTTAAATTTGTAGTTATCTAAAACATAAATAGGATCATCAAATATGCATATTGTTTTGCAGTTTGCCTTTATTTTTGCCTGAAAACATATCTTGGGAAACGTCTCATATTGATATATGTAGATTTATTTCAATTACGTTGTCAATTTGTGTTTCACGGTTTAAAAAGTCACAGTTTATTTAATGATTGACCTGTTTAGATTACTTCTAAATGTTTACCATGGCTAAGAATAATATGCTTCCTTGAAAACATCTTTGTACATAGTATTATTATTATTTCTCTTGCTGTGATGAATAGTTTGCATTTCTTGTGTACTTACCATGATCAGACTTAGTGGGGGTTTTTTTGCTTTATTTTAATTTTTTTTAAGGGCCACTGCTGTGGCACATGGAGGTTCCCAGGCTAGGGGTCAAATCGCAGCTGTAGCCACCAGCCGAGGCCAGAGCCACAGCAACGCAGGATCCGAGCCGCATCTGAGACCTACACCACAGCTCATGGCAACGCCGGACCCTTAACCCACTGAGCAAAGCCAGGGATCAAAGCCCCAACCTCGTGGTTCTTCGTCTGATTCATTAACCACTGAGCCACGACGGGAACTCCAGACTCAGGTTTCTACGGTATCATTGTGGCTGTTGTGTTGAAAGGGAATAGCGAGTTGGCTCCAACTAGGGAGACCTGTCAGAAGGCTGCTGCAGTACTCCAGGTGAGGGTCGATGGTGCGAAGTGGCTGGATCATAGATACGCTTTGAAGGTAACAGCAGTATTTGCTACTGAGATGGGTATGAAGTGTGAGAGAAAGCTCGGAATAGAGAATGATGTCAGTGTGTCTGGTCTGTGTAACTAGAAGGATGGAACTTCCATCAACTGAGACGGAAAACACTGTGAGAAGAGTAGGTTTGGGGGAAGCCAGGAGTTTGATTTTGGACCTGTTAATGAGAGATGACTATTACTCATGCGATTAGAGCTGTTGTACATACAAATCTAGAGTTTGAGAGATATGCAGCGGGAGTTATCAGTGTAGAGATATTGTTCATAGTCTCTGCATGTGATCACCAAGTGATTAAGTGACGATAAAAGAGTCAACACCCTCTCTCTCGTAGAAACTGCCAGCCAAATGTCATTGCAAGTCAGAAGTAATTATAAGTTTATTCTGATGTTAGCCTTTCTTCCCTTGTGAGTGAGTATATGTGTGGGGAGTAGTACACATTTGTGGTTTTATATTGAGTTAATAAGCAATATATTAATATGTGCAATTAAAAAAAGTCCACTTGTGGAGTTCCCGTCGTGGCACAGTGGTTAATGAACCCGACTAGGAACCATGAGGTTGCGGGTTCGAACCCTGCCCTTGCTCAGTGGGTTAACGATCTGGCGTTGCCATGAGCTGTGGTGTAGGCTGCAGACGCGGCTCGGATCCCGCGTTGCTGTTGCTCTGGCGTAGGCCGGTGGCTACAGCTCCTATTGGACCCCTAGCCTGGGAACCTCCATATGCCGCGGGAGCGGCCCAAAGAAATAGCAAAAAAGACCAAAAAAAAAAAAAAAAAAGTCCACTTGTAATATACAAGTGCTGGGAGACTCAGAATAAAGGAATAATTGATTTTGGATTGGATTAAGGGGGAAATTTGCTAAGGAGAGGTGGAAGTCATAAGCATATAGGGAGCTAAGTCTTTAGTAGATGTGTCAGTAGTTCATTCCTTTTTATTTCTGAGTAGTATTACAGTATACGGATATACCACAATTGGCCCATACACTTCTTTTTTGGGTTGTGTCTAGTTTTGGGCTATTATAAGCAAAGGTTGTATGAACATTTATGTACAAGTCTTTGTATAGACATATATTTTCTCTTCTCTTTGGTAAATACCTAAAAATGGAATGGCCGGATTATATGGTAGGTGTACATTTAACTTTTTAAGACATTCTCAACTCTTTTCCAAGATAATCGCACCCTTTTACATTCTCTCCAGCAGTGTATGAGAGTTCCAGCACTCCACATCCTTACTAACATTTCACATGGCCAGTTTTGAACCTCAGGCATTCTTACAGACTTGTTGTTATATCTCATTGTGGTTTTATTAATTAAAAAAATTTTTTTTTGTCTTTTCTAGGGCCACACCCATGGCATATGGAGGTTCCCAGGCTGGGCGTCTAATCAGAGCTGTAGCCACCGGCCTATGCCAGAGCCACAGCAACATGGGATCCGAGCCACATCTGTGACCTACACCACAGCTCATGGCAATGCCAGATCCTTAACCCAGTGAGTGAGGCCAGGGATCGAACCCGCAACCTCATGGTTCCTAGTCAGATTCGTTAACCACTGCACCACGATGGGAACTCCCTCATTGTGGTTTTAATTTGCATTGTCCTAACGAGAAATTATGTTGAGCATTTGTTCATGTGATTTTCTTTTTTGCCATTGTGTACGTCTTTTTGGTTATGTGACCATTTAAATCATTTTTGTATTTTTATGGGGTCATTAGATTCATCATTATTATTATTAATATTATTATCATTTTTTATTTTAGGGCCACACCTGCAGCACATGGAATTTCCAAGGCTAGGGTTTGATTCAGAGCTGCAGCTGCCTACACCACAGCCACAGCAATACCAGATCTGCGCTGCGTCTGCAACCTACACTGCAGTTGGTAGCAACAGCTGATCCTCAGTCTGCTGAGTGAGTCCAAGTGTCTAACCCACATCCTCATGGATACTAGTTGGGTTTGTTACCGCTGAGCCACAACAGGAACTCCAGATACCTTATTATCGCATTTGAGAGTTTTTTATACAATTTCAGTATGTCCTTTATCAGATATGTGACCTGCAAATATTTTCTCCTGCTCTCCCCAAACCAAAACTCACCAATACTCAAGTCCCTTATATAAAATGGCCTTTTGTACTATCAGCCCTCCAAATTCTGCAGATACTGTATCTGCAACTGTATCTTTATCATTTCATTCTTTCCGTTTGCTCTGGGTTTATTTTGCTCTTCTTTTTTCGTAATTTCATGAGTTGGAAACGTAAATTATTGATTGGTGACCTTTACTTGTTTCTCATGTAAATATTTAGTTCTATAAATTGTCCTCTCTATTTTGGCAGCACCCCACAAATTTCGATGTTATGATCTTCATTAATTTTTATAAGTCTCTGATAACAAAACCAGATAAAACAGTACAAACAAAACAAAACAAAGAACGAAACTATGGACCAGTATCTTGAATGACTCTGGGCAGAAAATCTCCACAAACTATTAGGCAATTGTATCCATCAATATATAAAAATAATTACATACCATGACCAAATAGAATTTACTCCAATTACACGAGGTTGGTTCAACATGCAGAATAAATCAGTGTGATCTATTGCATCAACAGGGTAAGGAAATATGATTTTTGAAACTCATGGGAAAAAGATACTTTGTTAGATTTACTCATTCTGCTGTTCTTTCTTTTCTGAAGTTCCAAACTTTCTTCAGTCACAATTTCTTTCTGTTTTGACGTCTTTTAAAAACCATCCATTAATGATAAGCTTTTGGGGAATAGAGTCTCGGCTTTCCTTTGTCTGAGAAGTCTCTATTTCACTCTCATGGAATATTGAATTTGTGGTTGACTCGTCCCACCTGGCGCTGTTGGGCGGGGATGGAGGCTCCTACCATTGCCAACCCCCAGTGATGCCACCCTGATTGGGGAATCTGAGCACTGTCTGCTGCTGCGGAAATAGCTCCCTGCTCACGTCCCACTCTTGTCATTGGACTCTAGTGTCCTTTAGTAGTAGTATTCTTTCAGACAAAAAATATGAGAAGAAACTAAAAGAAATCACCTAGACCTACTCTCCCCATCCCCACTCCCCATCTTAGACACAATAACAGCCAGAGAGAGGACTCGAGAATGTGATTTCCTGTGGTTACTGAATGAATCCATTTCCAAGTAGCAGCCAGGTGTTCCTGGTGTTTCATATCTCTGGGTTTCATTTCCTCTTTTAGTGCATCTTTTTCTGTGAATATGTCCCTCTTCCTTTCTTTATGTCATTGTGTGTGAAGCATTCTTTCTGTCTGTTTTCTTTTCAAGCTTTATTGAGATATTGACAAGTGACATTGTGTAACTATACGGTGTACAATGTGATGGTTTGATATATGTATTATTGTGGATGATTACCACTGTAAGGTTAGTTAACACCTCTGTCACCTCACATAGTTATCTTTTTGTGTGTATGTGGAATACGATACTGTATTATGTACTTGAAAGTTGCTAAAAGAGTAAATCTAAAAGTGGTGTAAGATAGAGTTCTAGTTTCATGTGGATATCCAGTTTTCCCAGTGCCATTTGTTGAAGAAAATGTCTTTTCTCCATCGAGTATTTGTAGTTCCTTTGTCAAATATTATTTGATTGTATATCCATGAGTTTATTTGTGGACTCTCATTTTGTTTCTGTGTCTGCTTTTTTTCTTTTTTTTGGGTCTCTTTCTCTGTGTATCCAAACAGGTGACAAAGTTTTTGCTTTTACTGCAGTATCAATCTATTAAACTATCCAGTTCCATCAAGTTCGTCTTAAGTTCTATTTTTAAAAAAAATCTAGATTTATGGAAATAATATTGTTGACTTGATGTTTTGACATCTTTGAGAGCTACTTTGAGTGTGATATGGAAAGGAAATCCAACTCTAATTCATAAATGAATCACTATTATCTCACGATTTATCACACAGAGAAAATTCTTATATCTCAGGTTGCCTATATTTGGCTCGATATTTAGTGAAGGAATCTTTAAAAGTCTAGTTCACAGTAATTTTAGCAAAACAGTGGAAGCTATCTTCTTTGCTCATATTTATCACAAATAAATGATTTCTTACAACTTCTTTAAACTGTGTGACGTCACATTTGGTAATCACTTCTCTCATCATGAAATGAACAGAATCTTGAGGCACAAAGTGTTGAAGTTTGGACTTATTACTATGCCACGTTGCTAAGGATTCATATTCCACCTCTGGACCCTAGCTCCCCAAAATAGATTCTGAAAGGGCATCACGGGGAATGGATGAGTAAGGGATATTCCAAGCATTGAAGAGAATTCACGAGCACAGAAGTTTCCAGCTATGCCTCGTGGTTGTGGATTCAGATCTTAGAGCATCACCATTTGTGTCACCTTTGGGCAAATCATTCTCCTTCTCCAAAGATTCAGGGAAGAGCTTAGTGCTCCTCATTTTCACCTGTAAGATGGGATGATACTTGCCTTGCCTTCTTCACAGGGTGTTTTGGGGGGACAAAACCATATCACTGAAATACAGTGGTAGGTGTGCAGTCACATGCTCTCCATGTGACGCCCATGAGGTGTGCCCACTCACATTTTCTACATCTAGAGTGCAATTGCTGCAGCCAGATTGGCTCACGAGACTTCTTGACACATGAGCTTCATGTCATGGAAGGTACCATGTGGCTGTTTGGGGTACAGGTGATTGAAAAATCCCTGTGAAAGGAGACAGGACAATCTGAGGTCTCTTGTTCTTTTTTACTCTTTTTCTGGCCACACTTGTGGCATATGGAAGTTCCCAAGCTAGGGGTCAAATCTGAACTTCAGCTGCTGGCCTACACCAACAGCCACAGCAACTCTGGATCCAAGCTGCATCTGCAACCTACACCACAGCTTATGTCAATGCTGGGTCCTTAACCCACTGAGCGAGGACAGAGATCAAACCCACATCCTCATAGAGACAACACTGGTCCTTAACCTGCTGAGCCACAAGGGAACTCCCTGAGGTTTCCTGATAGAGAAGAGATGGCTTTGAAGTCCGGGTGCTTTGGGGACTTAACATAGTATATTCCTGCTGCATTCCCTTGCCATATGACAGGTTTTGTGGAAATATGCCATTTACTGAAATCCACTCTGTCTTGGGCCTCAGAAATTTCCCACCCCTGCCTTTCTGTGTCCATGTTGTTGCTGCTGGGGAAGCTGGGCCTGAGACATAATGCTGTGCTTTACTTTGGTAACACTGAGAGGACCCAGAGAGAACTTCGAAAGACTCAGAAGTAAGATGGCCGGGAGATGGGAGCTCCAGCCTTGCCTAGGCGGAGGCTCAAGAAGGCTTTTGTGCACATGAGATAGATTCAGGAACATTTGGCAATATAATCAGTCACTGCCTCCTCTCCGTTAGGAGTACCAATTTCTTTTGAGTTTGAAGACACTGAAAGAAAGCTTCCTTACATGGAAAACCCTACTCAAGCTTGTAACTTTTATTTGAAGAGGTTTTTTGTGGGGTTTTTTTGGTCTTTTTGTCTTTTCAGGGCTGCACTCGGGGCATATGGAGGTTCCCAGGCTAGGGGTCCAATCAGAGCTGTAGCCGCAGGCCTACACCACAGCCCACAGCAACGCTGGATCTGCAACCCGCCGAGTGAGGCCAGGGATCGAACCTGCATCCTCATGGATACTAGTCAGGTTTGCTAATCGCTGAGGCACAACGGGAGCTCCTCATTTGAAGTACTGCACTCCAGTTGTGAATAGGAACATGGGTGATGGAGAACACTTCCCCACCAGAACCTTCACACTCATCATTTCTTCCACATCCAAACCTGTTCCTCTTATCAGCTTCCCCAGGCTCTAAACTCGGTGGGTCACCAAGATTCTCTCCTACATGAACACTATGAACTTTGAAAGTTGTTTTCCTTTTTTAAAAACTTGAAATACAGTTGACCTAGACCTACAATATTATGTTAATTTCAGGTGTTCTACATAGCGATTTGACATTTGCATACATTATGAAATGATCACCATGATAGTTGAATAAGCATCTGTCCTCACACAAAGGTATTACAGCATCATTGACTATATTCCTTATGCTGTGTATTACATTTCTGTGGTTTATTTATTACGGAACTGGAGGTTGTACTTCTTCATTCCCTTTACTTATATTGCATCCCCCAATAATCCTTTTTTCTCTGTATCCGTGGGTCTGTTTACATTTTGTTTCTGTTTTAGATTCTACGCATGTGAGATCATGAAGACTTTGTCTTTGAACTTTTAATTTACATAAGCCTATCTGATTCCTACCCCAGAATTGATATAGTTATCCCAATTTTATATATGAAGAAACAGTTTGCTGACGTATTAAAAGAGTCAAGATAACACAAATAAAAAGTGAGAAAGACAACCTACATCTTTCACCTACAAGTTCAAAGATCCCTCCACTCTGGGACATCCCCTGCCTTCATCCTAATGGCCAATCCGTTTCCAGATCCCACCATTTCTTCTTTTGCTCTAACTCTTGGATTTGTCTTTTGCCACTCCGTTCGCAGACCTCTATCACCTCACTTGGGTGGGCACGGCAGCCCCGTAGGGAGGCCTTTGACAATTGAGTTGCTGCCCTCATCCTCTGAAATCTTTGGACTATGTCTAGAATAATTCACATTGCTTATTTAGAGGCTACCATACCTTTTTTTATATATAATGATTTTTACTTTTTTTTTCCATTATAGCTGGTTGAGGGATACATACCTTAAAGACTGGTGGCTTCCTCCCCTCCGTGGTATTGCTGACCTTTTATACACACACACACACACACACACACACACATACACACACACACTATACACATGTATATACATATATATGAAAAAATATATATAGAAAATTTTCATTTACCAAGTGTCTACTCAGAGATTCTATGATTGTAGAAAAGAAAAGGGCTTGACCAGCTAAATGATGGCCAAAAAGGTGCAGTATGGCGTGTTTTGCTTTGAGCTGAGTCATTCTGAACCTTTGGCCTCTGAGAGTGTTTCAGTCGGTTAGCTGTTTTATGCCTCTCTCCTTAGGCCCAGTCCCATTTCAATTTTGAATTTTCTTAGTATCATTTAACTCACTTCTCTTTAAAAGCTGTTTTGTAATAATGTGTCATTTATATGTAAACTTATGACCTTTTCTTGTTTGCCATAAAAGAATGCTCATTGGTATGTATCAGCTGAAATATGGTTTTTGTCATTCTACTAAGAGGTAAAGAGTCACTAATATGGTCTCTAAGTCCTAAAAGACTTTAATACTTCTTTGCTTATCTTTGATCAACTTGGTTATAGAACTCTAATTATATAAAAAATGTAACTATCATAATGTCAACCACATTTAACCTTCTTGATATCCCATGATTCTTTGCACTAAGGGCGCAAGGCCAGGTCTTTGCTGACTGCTTGATAACTGAATGAGTGATTATTCTCCTTGTTAATGGACAATGATATAGAAAACTCTTCCATATGTACAGAATATTAATGAGAAGCTGCACAAGCTGAGATAAGACTATAAGATGCTGCAAGCAATCACTTATAAGAACATTATAAAAAATATTACTCGTCAAGGATGTAGCCAGACTGGGGGTCTCTCAGTGTGACGAATAAGGAAGAAAAGGGCGAGACACACTCTCACTGTGAATGACTGAGTAATTCACAAACAACATTTCTCCCATGGTTTCTAGCATTGAGTTTTCCATTTAAATTAAAAAAAACCAAAACAACAACTTGTGAAATAGCATTGCAGATTTTGAAATGGGGAAGGGAGCTATCTTGCTTCCTTCTCAGCCTCTTTAATGCTTTTTGTACCATCTACGGTGTGTCAAGCCCTTGTCCTTCATGAAAAATGTCACCAAGATGACCGCTAAAAGAAATTTCAACCAGTCCAAGAAACTGGCCCGCCAAACACTGTTAATTTCCTCAATTTTGTTTTCATTTTGGGAGAGTGTGTCTAATTGGAAAATTTAGGAAAGCCATTTTACTAGTCTGCATTTTAGATGATAAGACGAAAAAACGGGGGCGGGGATGTTCATTGGATATTGTTTAATTCTCTAGTTCAGTTCACGTGGGTTCTGAAAATAGGATCTCTGAGTCAGTACAAATGGATACATGGAATGTCGTAGCCACAGGGGGCTGGGAGATCATTTAAGCCTGTTTTTCTCAACTGAGTAATGTAGAGACCACTTTTAAAGGGGGAAAAATTCTTACTAGTCCCCAGTGTTAACTTAAATTATGTTTAGAGTGCTATTCAAATACAGGTGTGGTGATATAAATGAAGTGTATAATATAACATGTAACATATTTATATTAAAATATATATTTTAAGCAATACACAGAAACTTAGGCATAAACTCCTTATACGTGGAACACATGTTATGATTCCCTTCTCCCGCTCCTTTCTTCTAGTCAAAGCAGGACACCTGCATCGTATACAGTGCCTTTGTTTGGCAAGAACACATCTTTTGTCTAACACGTCCACCTTTGTGGGGTTTTTTGTCTGGCTTTTAACAATTACAACAACACTTGGGTTCCATTCACTTGGTTAACACAAACACATAAATGGGCAGAAAAATAGCATGGCAGTACTTGATTATAAGAATACGCCTTTGGAAACTTTTAAATAAATGATCATAGAAATGAAAACACAAAATTCGAATATTCTAATAGCAGCAGACAAACCATCTCCCTCAGTCCATCTGCAGAGCCTACTTGGAACAACATCGGTTTACAAAAGGAGAACTCTTAATCAAAGTCATAATAAACAAGCCAAAAGTAGAACTGAAAACAAAATCCAGAACTGAACCAGTTTCTTGGCATTTAGTAATAGCAAATTTTCTGCAAAGCGACACTGATTTTATTTGTATAAATTAAAGTTGTCTGCTTTATGGCTGAAATCAGAATAATGCCACCTTGTGTTATCTCCCATAATGCTTTGATGTTTTATATCACTTAGAGACCCATGAAGTTTTGTCTGTGCCCTGTCATTAGCTCTTTTTTTTTTTAACTTGAAATCTTAGTTCTTGTGACGGTACAATGAGGTCTTATTTTTACGTCTGTGCCATTCATGTTCAAGGTATGAGGAACAAGTGATAATAGGAAAGATTCTGGGAAAAAAAAATCAAGGCTCCTGGATGCAGTGCGTTTGGCCAAGGCAATATGAGTTTAGATCGCTGGAACAGTGACAACTTGTAAGATTTGTTGAAAGCTGTTATTATAGAAGTTCTAAATTCCACCTTTTGGGGGCAAAGAATAAAGTGCACTGGGCGAGGAGTTAACTCCTTTCCCCCCTTTGACCTCAGTTTCCCTATATGTAAAACGAGGCAGGGAGTGAAGTGATCCCTCAAAAGCTTTCAGCTCTGGTACTCTGTGCTGTTGTAAATCAGCAGTTTAATTGCTGCCCTGCCTCTTGCACTTTATTTTGTCCTATAATTTGGTTCTAGGTTTTGAGTGAAATATGATATAACTGAACAAAATACAGTTTGCTCTGAGCCTTTTGTGATACCCTTAAAATCAGAGAGATTGTAAAGTGTTTTAGGCAGCATTATTACATAGATTGAGAACAACTTCTTTGGATTCAATTTTACTTCCTATCCCTTATTTTTAAATTTTATTTTATTATTTTTTTAAATTTTATGGCTGCATCCATGGCGTATGGAAGTTTCCAGGCCAGGGACTGAATCCAAGCCGCAGCTGTGACCTACGCTGCAACTGTGGCAACTCTGGATTCTTTAACCTGCTGTGCCAGGCCAGGGATTGAACCTGCACCTCCAAAGTGACCCAAGCCACTACAGTCACATTTTTAGCCTGCTGCACCACAGTGGGAATTCCTTTATTTTTATTTTTTAATTTTATTTTATTTTTGAAGTAATGAGTGAAATACCAAGTTGTACATGTATAAAGGTAGAGGTTATAGGAATGTCTGTTGCTGTCACCATCAAAGGACACATGTAGGGATGTTTAGGTGACACCTTGAAGGAGGGGTAGGATTTGGAAGGGCAATTGGTAAAAATAGAGGGCATTTGAGGCTGGGGAGGAGGCTGGCCAGAAGAGCCTGGCATTTCATGGAACACTACAGAGCAAGGGAGTGGTGGCGGGAAGGGAGAAATTCAGCAAGACTTTTGGAGAGGAGCCAGGCTGCAGAGGGCCTTGAATGTCAGGCAGGGAGTTTGAGTTTGGCAAGCAGACGAGAGGCTCCATGGGGGCTTTCTGCTGCCTGTGTAGAGATGTTCCCAGCTGAGCATTGAGCAATGGGTCTGGGTGGGTCCAGTGCCTGTGGGGTCAGTTGGTTTTGTCCATCCTTTGTTGTGATGGGCTCTTTCCCTCCTCTAAAACTCTCTTAGCACTTCGTCCCTTCTTAGGGGTCGCTTCAAGTGACCTTGACAAATCCCTTGGCCTTTCGTTTCCCCATGTGTATAATGAGGGCAGATAGCAGTCTTTTCTCCCTCTGTCTCTCTCTTCTCTAAGACCCTCAAGTAATGGTGTGACCTCATCAGGGAAGTGTCTCACTCACTACAGTAGCGGTTGTCAATCTGTGTGAAGGTGGGATGGGTGTAGTTTGGGAAACAAATCCCATAGATGCTGCTCCTGCCAACCTCAAAATCCATTTTATTTAATTAATTAATTTATTTATTTATTTCCCATTTCTTGGGCCACTCCCGCGGCACATGGAGGTTCCCAGGCTCGGGGTCCAATCGGAGCTGCAGCGACCGGCCTACACCAGAGCCACAGCAACCCAGGATCCGAGCCACATCTGCAATCTACACCACAGCTCAGGGCAATGCTGGATCCTTAACCCACTGAGCAAGGCCAGGATCAAACCTGCAACCTCATGGTTCCTAGTCGGATTTGTTAACCACTGAGCCACAACGGGTACTCCAAAATCCATACATTTTAAAGGTTTTTTGCCAAGCTCTGACATTCTGATTTACAGTGCTAGTTTATGGGAAAAAAAAAAAAAAAAAAGACAACTTGGTGACTTTGGAGAATATACAGGAAAAATCAATCATGCTTTTAACAGGATTCTTTTGACTGTGGTTAACAGAATACCCAATTAAAAGTAGCCGGAACAATGAGGACTTCTTTTTGCCACTTCTGGGACATGTGTAAGTTCCCAGGCCAGGGATCGAACCTGAATCACAGTCGCAACCTATACCACAGCTGCGATAACACTGGGTCCCTAACCTGCTGCACCACATGGGAACTTCCAATGAGGGCATTTTCTTATCTCACATCCAGAGGTAGGTTGGTTCTAGGATTACATAATTCAGTGGCTCAACAGTGTCGTCACAACTCTGGGTTTCCTTTTTCTACTCTGTCATCCTCAACATCCTCAGTGTGATGGTGCCTCCCCTCTTGGTTGCAAGATGGCTGCAGCTGCTCCAGATATCTTATGCAGAAAAAAACATGTCCAGTGAAGAGAAGAGGGGACATTTCTTCTTATTTTTTCTTTTAATTGTGGAGGAAAACCTTCCCTAGCCACCTCCCCGCAGGTTTCACTGGCCAGATAAACGATAGTCACTTCTTAGCAGCAGGAGAGGATTAGAATGTGGGTATCTGGCATATCCAGCTTCTATAGTGAGAGGTATTTCTGCCTGAATAGGAGAAAGGGGGAGAAAAATGGGTTTGGGGAAAGCAACTAATAGCTCCTGCCACATATGTTCTTTTTCCAACACTCATCTTAAGACCCCCTCTTTCCTTTATGTAGCTGCTAGCTAATTAAAGCTAAGTATTTAGCATAAATCAGGGCTTTTGTGAATTATCTGAATAATTAGAGTCATTGTAAGCCCAGAGCCCTTATTTTATTTCATCTAAAAGTTTAATGATAAATGGACTTCCATTGCCCAAAATGAGCTTCTCTGCTTCTGAAACCGGATGTAATTTTTTTTTTTTTTATTGAATTGGGCTTTAGGAAAATAACTTAAAATGTACAGGGATTGTATAAAGAGCAGCTTAAATTCTCAATTTTATTTTTTGCTTTACAAATCTCCATCAGCTACCAAAAATAAGACCAGATTAAAGGGGTATGTGAATATTTAATGTAAAATTAGGAATATGTCGTTGAAAATCAGGAAAGAGTTTAGAGCTATGACCATGAATAAATTGTGAAATATCAGCTTACTTCTCTGCTACAACACTGACCTAAAGAAGCTTTTCTGTTTCCCCAGCAACCTCGCACAGCATTAGCTTGCTTCCCTCAGAGTAAATTAAATGTGATTTTCAAGTACTACACTTCATTATTTCAGAAATCACAAAACGTAGCAGAAATAAGAACATTTCATAAATCATATTGGAGTTTATTTTTAAGCCAGAGCAGAGAAAGTATTTATTTGGAAAAATGTATTTTTTTTATATCTACTAAATTTCTGAGGACTTATAAATTATCTCCACGATGAAGTGGTAAATGGGACATAGTATGTTTAATTTACTTAAAATACATTAGTGATTGCCCAATAATATATTTTTTAAAAAGAGTTTTAGTTAGCTGGGACATAAAAAAGATAAAAGCCACATTTCAAATGAACTGCCTTCATGATCAAAAGCTCTGGAGGATAAAAATCATATTAATGCTAATATAAAAACCCTTTTCTAAAGTCAAGTTCTCTTGCTGTTATTCATGCATTCTCTCACTTGTGAATGTTTCCCCAAACTTGGCGCATATATTGTGTATGTTGTATACACACATACACAAATCCATATCGAAACATTCCGTGCAGTGTGTACTGAAAATTGGTATATTTCAGTGTTTGCATAAATGATCTGACCTGTCTCCATCCAGGTCATTTTTTTTTCTTTTACATCTTATTACTGACATTGATATGACAGCTTATCTTTCCAACTATTTAGTGACCTTTTTTTTTTTTTTTAAAGGGCTTTTGAATTTAACCTGTATGTGTTGTAATACTTAGCCCAGTCTGCCTTGGATGGGAATAATCCAAGTAGATGACGGGTTCCTTTCTGGATCGTGAGTAGCTTGACAACAGTGAACGTGTTCCGTTTACAATGCACCATCCATGGAGGCTAGCAAGGAGCCTTGCGTCAAGTGAGTCATCAATAATGAGTCTTCAATCAAATCACTTAACATGTGACTAATCCGGACTTGCTTTCTCCAGAGCAGTGGACTCCAGAGTAGAGCACATTCACTCCTAAGAGTGTGGGTGTAAGATGATTCATCCAGGAAGTAGAAAGGATTTATTAAAACTTGT
This sequence comes from Sus scrofa, assembly GCF_054392235.1. NCBI lineage: Eukaryota > Metazoa > Chordata > Mammalia > Artiodactyla > Suidae > Sus > Sus scrofa. Next base: position 125,339,154 of record NC_139401.1, read on the forward strand.
ATTTACTTTGATTTTAGCAAGAATGTGGAGTCAGAAATATGGCACAAATGATCTATCTACAAAGCAGGACTAGATCGTGGCCGTGGAGGGCAGACTTGTATTTGCCTGGGGGGAGGGGGAGAGGGGGGGCAGACAGAGAGTCTGGGGTTGGTAGATGCAGACTGTTACATTTCCAACGGGTGGGTGATGGGCTTCTGCTGTACCCCACAGGGAACTGTGTCCAGTCTCTTGGGTTAGAACATGAAGGAAAATGAAAAAAAGAAAAAAGAATGTGTGTGGGGGTAGCTGTATAGCAGAAATTGAAGGAACATTGTAAATCAACTACACTTTAGTAAAAAATTTTTAAAAAATAAAAAAATAAATGGATCCTTAGTAATAGCTAATATGTGATTTGCTAGTAGTTCAAGCATATAATTTAATATATATAGTGGAAAAATGTCCCTTTTAGGAGCGTATGTTCAGATTTTATCACTGATAAGGGTCAGGGTCACAGTTTAGAGATCACTGTTTCTGTTGCACGTGGGAGATGCACTGCTCTCCAAACCTTCCTGAATTGCTGACAGTTACCCCAAATGCTATCACATTGCCTTATTATTATTATTATTATTTTCTTTTTTTGGCTGCCCCGTGGCATGTGGAGTTCCTGGGCCAGGGCTCAGATCCAAGCTGCCGTTGTGATCTGTGCTGCAGCTGTGGCAATGCTGGATCCTTTACCCACTCTGCCGGGCCAGGCACGGAACCCACATCCCAGTGCTGCAGAGATCCTGCTGATCCGGTTGCACCACAGTGGGAACTCCCACACTGCCTGTTTCTTTAGCGTAATCAGGAGTGTAGGCTTGGGAATATGTTAGATCTAGATTTGAATGCCAGTGCTTCCACTTATAGTTGTGTGACCTTGGATAAAATTGTTCACCTCTCAGTTTTCTCCTCTTTAAAATGGAGAGATAAATGCTTGCCTTACAGGACAGTTGTGAGAGTTTATAAATATGTAAAGTAATATGTGGTTGAAATCCAGCAAATATTAGCTGCTTTCATTGTTTGTTAAAATTTTTAACATGTAAGCTGTTGGTTATCAGTCATCAGTACTTTTGCATACGTGAGTGTGGGATTTTTAAAAACTCATGGTAAAACACATATAACATTGAAGTTATCATTTAAGCTATTTTAAAGTGAAAGTTCAGTGGTGTTGCTATGGTCTGAATGTGTCCTTCAGAACTCATAGGTTGAAATCCTAAACCCCTAAAGATGGTGGTATTAAAAGGTGAGACCTCTGGGAGGTGCTTAAGCCATGAGGGCAGAGCTCTCATGAATGGGATTAGTGTTGTTAAATCCCATGCCCCTTCTACCATGGGCAGAGTGGGGGGCACAGTGAGAAGGCACAGGCTACAAGCCAAGAAGAGGGCCCTCAGGACACCACAACCATGCTGGTGTTTGATCTTGGACTTCCAGTCTCTAGAGCTCTGAGAAATAAATCTCTCTTGTTTATAGCTACCTAGTCTGTGATATGTGGTCTTGGCAACCTAAACAGACTAGGATAAGCATTTAGTACGTTCCCAGTGTCGTGCAACCATCACCACTATCTCGTTCTAGAATTATCTCATCATCACCAATGGAAACCCATACACATTAAGCAGCCACCTCTGACTCCCTCCTTTCCCCGGTCCCCGGCAACCACTAATCTGGTTTGTGTCTCTATGGATTTGCCTATTCTGGATATTTTACAAAATGGGATCATAAAATATGCACTGCTTTGCGACTGGCCTCTTTCACTTAGCATGTTTTCAAGTTTTATCCATGTTGTAGTGTGTATCAGTACTTCATTTCTTGCTATGGCTGAATAATCCATTGTATGGCTAGACCGCATTTTGTTTATCCAACCATCAGTTGATGGACATATGGGTTGTTTCCACCTTTTGGCTGTTATGAATAGTGCTGCTAGGAATAATCTTGTATAAATTTTTTGTGTGGACATACACTTTTGTTTTTTGGTCTTTTGAAGGCCGCACACGCCAAGGTTCCCAGGCTGGGGGTCGAATCGGAGCTGTAGCTGCCGGCCTACACCACAGCCACAGCAACACCAGATCCTTAACCCACTGAGCCAGGCCAGGGATGGAACCCGCATCCTCATGGATACTAGTCAGATTCGTTTCCTCTGAGCCATGACGGGAACTCCTGGATATGCATTTTTAATCCTTTCATGTAAACCCAGAAAAAGAACTGCTGGGTCACAGTGGTTGGAGCTTAAACTTGCAGGCTGGGGTCTCCACCTGGGAGGAATGAGCACCCTCCTGTGAGTGGTGGAGCTCCGCTACGAATGGGAAGAGAGCAGAGGTAGTCTGGTGACGAGGGGTCAGTACTCCGCTTGCTGCCGCATCTGACTCAGCACTCCAAGAATGTGAGAATTCTGTATTCGAAACTGGTTTTCTACAAAGTTACATGTGCTGCTGTTTCATTTTCCAAGACTTCTCAGGGTACGTGCTTTTGCCTAGGGCACACCTTTGAGAAGTCTGAATGTTTCTCTTGTGAGATCCTATCTCACAGAGTTCCCGTTGTGGCACAGTGGGTTAAGAATCTGACTGCAGTGGCTGGGGTCACTGTGGAGGATATGGGTTTGATCCCCAGCCTGGCACAGTGTGTTAAAGGATCTGGCATTGCCATAGCTGTGGCGAAGGTCACAGCTGCAGCTTGGATTCAGTCCCTGGCTTGGGAACTTCCACATGATGCGGGTGCGACCATAAAATTAAAAAAAAAAAAGATCCGATTTTACAAATTCCTCCTGATCCAAGGGAGGGGTTACTGATTTTCATATTGCTACGAGAAGAACATTGTCAGGTGGGGGAGGGTGGGTGCTACCACCAGGAAGAGACTTGTGTCTCTGCCTTTCTTGTTCAGTGAGTTAGCCACTTGGTAGCCTGTTCCATTCTCTCTGCCCAAGAACATTGGCCATGAATCACAAGTCCTCTTGAATTGCAGCCCTAGGACTATGTTTCAGAGATGGGTAGGTAAGTTGGGCCATTCCATATTGATTTCTAAAAAACCAATATGTTGTACAGCAGAAATTATCACAGCCTTGTAAATCAACTATACTTCAATAAAACTTTTAAAAAAATAGAATTACCATAAGAAAAAAATTAAAAATAAAAACCAATATGTTCTTCTTCTTTGAGTAAAACTCCAAGTCCCACACCAGCGATTATAAACTTCCAACTCTGCCCTTATACCTTCAGGCTGATATTTGGGTGAAGATAGGGACAGAAAAGGGCTTAGTTTGTTCTTTAATGTTCTAGATTCTCTTTTCTGCTATTTGCACTCCTACTTAGCGTTACCGAAGTCACTGATCACTTTTTGTCATTTTTAGATCACTTCCTGTTATGCAGTCTTGCCCAAACCCATGAATTCGCAAATTTGTCAATGTAAAATGGGATTCCCTTGACCTATGGAGGGATCTTGCTGAATGCTTCCTATTCCCCTGTGACCTTGAGGAATAACAGGGTTATTCCTGACTAGCCTAAGCTGACCTTGAATGAATCTTCTAGCCCTGACACTGTCATAAAAAAGATGGGGCCGATCCATTCTTGATGCCAAAGACACATCTCATAAAGCAAAATAAGGTCAAGTACAAAATAAATCACCTCATTTATCTACTCATCATACATGTGTTTGGCACCAGTCCTCAGCCAGGCTGTGGGGATCTAGAAGATAAATGACATGAACTTCTGCCATAGACTCAATGGAATTTCCAAACAAGGAAGTCCATTCAAGCTTATGCCATTGATAACAGATGAAGGAAATACTTACTACTCTCTTAACTTGTACTTTAATGGTCTTTCTACCACATGACCACCCTGATGCCTGAGTATAACTAGGGAGTTAAGAACTCTCGGTGATGAGACACCTTAGGTTACCTGCATATGCCTGTGGAAACTGGGAAGCACACGCTCAAGTATGTGAGCAGGGCACATGTTCTCAGCTGAAGTCAGTGATATTCACTCTCTTCAAACAAGCTGTGAATTTGGTGAGCTGCGTGTACTCTCTGTCACCCTGCATCTGACCCATGGTGCCCTGGCACCCTGGAGTACTGCAAGTCCTAAGGTTACATGACCATAATTTCAGGCCAACACCAAGGAAAAACAGTGCGGTGCCTGGGAAATGGAAGAATTTGGCTTAAAGCGTATCTGAGAGAACATAAGCTATCAGGGCAGTAAACCTTTCCTCTCAAAGAACCGCATGGGTGTGTAATAATTGTGGATGATATAAACACAGAGATGTATCCCTAAACACAGAGATCTAGTGATTTTGAGGCCAATACCCTCCACATGCTTTGGACTATTGTAAATTTTTTAATCTCTTTAAGTGGACAGTCTAAAAATATAGTGTTTTTTAGTGTTTCAGTGTGCCCTGTCGCAGAATAGCTGAGAAACATGATTCTAGTGGAATCTGCTTCTGCCTGCTGATGAGCTATTGTGGAAGCCTCCTAGAAACTGTCAGGAGTGAATTCAGAAAAGACAGAGGTCCTTTCTGTCAGGGATAATTAGAGAAGTCTTTGCAGACAGGGTATTATCTGCACTAGATTTTGAAACTAATTGCACAAGTACAGGATGGAAGAGAAGGCTTTATCAGCCCGCACAAAAAGGGGTACGTAAGCCCATGAATTCATGTATTCTTTAAAACTTTACCACACCTATAGTAGGGGAACTGTGCCAGGTGCTGGGGATAGGGAGCCGAACCAGGCTTGGTCATGCTTGGGAAATGCTCACAGTTTAGTCGAGGAAGATGTGTTAATAGTTGAGATATATATATATAATATATATATGAAACTACCTTCCCATTTGGCCTGGAGCATAGGGCCCAACATGTTAAAGAGTTCATGCTACACAACACCGTAAATCAACTATACTTCAGTCAATCAATCAAATTCTCAAAACCCCCAGCAAAAGACAACCCCCCCAAACCAAAACAAAAAAAGGTTCATGCTTCATCATCTATGAGTCATGAGTGCAAGTTGCGGCTGCCATATTTCCATCATGTAAAGATGCTGTCTGTTGCTTATAACTTGTATCAATGACCCCAAATGATCTCTGTTGGACAAGATAGAGTGCTTTACATCAAATGTACGCAGTTCTCTTTCACTTTCTGATATATCAAAATGTAGAAATCATGAACCTCCAAATCAAGGGAATATGATGGGTTGATGTTAGACTATATGATTGAAGTTTAGGGTCTGTAATGATGGAGATGTTCTTTGCTATGCTCATCGTAATACACCTCTGTGCTTTTTCTGGTTCATTTAAAAAGGGACACCTAGACAAACCAAGTGCATTGGGAGAAAAGTGACTGGGCTAGAGAAGGACTCCGGCATCCTCTAAATGAAAAAAGGTACAGAACTCATCTGAGCTCCCGTAGTACCCCACACTTCATCCCTAGCCCTCTCTTTGCCATTCTCAAGACCAAAGTGTGTCTGTCTTCTCTACTAGACTCTGAAGTTTCCTGAGGCAGGAAGTGCTGTTCCTTGCTGTGTCCCCAGCATCCGGCACAGTGCTTGTGCTTAAATTTGGCATTTGATACCTATGGAATGAATGAATTAATGAATGAGGAACTAAGGCTCAGAAGTGGAGATGAGCAGAGAGAACTACTATTAAATCTTGGGAAGGCTGGTGTGTGGAAGTGATGACATGCTTGTTTCTATGGTTGTCTCCATAAAATGAGGCCCAGTAGATAGAGAAAGGAACTAGGCATGCAGAATGGTCTTCAATAAAGGGAACTCTTTTCTTCTCTAGTCACTGGAAGATAAAATGAGTAAATATACACTGTAGCAGTTTTCCATCTTATTTGGGGCAGTCTGAAGAAGATCATGGTTAGTGTTCCCGCAAAAAATGCATATTGTACGTACAAACGTCTCATAGCCCATTTGTGGACTTCGCCTTAAGGCGTTCATTTCTACCACTTTGCAGTTAACAAAGCACCTTCACATCTGTTAACCTTAGGAATAGTGACGTGGCAGGGAAAGCAAGGCTAAACTGTGAAACCCATTGTGCAGGTGAAGAAAATGGTGCTCAGAGAGGTTAAGTCAGTTGTCCGTGGTCACACAGCCAGTAAAGCCAGGAGCAGAGACGTGAATCCAGGTGTGTCAGCCCCCCCGATCCCAGGGGCTCTGCAGTGTACCACTGTGTTTCTGTGTCCCTAGAGGTGTTCAAACAGGCCATGTGACCTGTTGGCAGGCAGATGGAGGTGTTGTAAGCCTTGACAGGGTGAATGTCACTTGATAAGCATAGAAAGTAAGACAGAAGGCTCTGAGCGTGCGTTAGTTATCAGAGAGGCTATAGAGGACGGGAGGTGAGGGAGTGGACTCTGGAGCCGACTCTCCAGCTTTGAATCTCATTTAGGAGATAGGGGATCTTGGGCCACTTAAGTCTCAGTTTCTTCACCTGTAAAATAGGGGTAATAATAATATCTATTGTTAGATAACATCTACTGTTAGCGAGAGGTTATGAGATAATGTGTATACAATGCTTGACACCGTACCTGGCACTTGGGAAGCACCTAGTACATTTCAGCTGTCCTCAATAAATGATAGCTAGTGTTGATGTCATTATTGTTATCGTTTGAAGTAATTTGAATTTCAGTGACACCATTCATCTCTAAAGAGGGAATCCTGTCCCTCACCACCAGTGCTGTGAAAGAATTTTTCTGTATCTTTATTCCAGCTCGGAGGTTATATGAATATGCTGCTGCTTCAACGAGTGCCACGCTGGACCCTGACCTGTTTTGTTTCTTCTTCTTCTTTCTTTTTTTATTAAAGTATAATCGATTTATAGTGTAGTGCCAATTTCTGCTGTAGAGCAAAGTGACTCAGTCATATATATACATATATATATTCTTTTTTTATGTTATCTTCCTTCATGGTCTATCCCAGGAGATTGGATGTAGTTGCCTGAGCTGCACAGTAGGACGTCATTGCTCATCCATTCCAAATGTCATAGTTTGCATCTACTAACCCCAAACTCCCAGTCCCTCCCACTTCCTCCCCCTTCCCCCCTGGCATATTTTTAAAGAGTAGTTATAGGGATTAAAAAATAGTGGAAATAATGACTGTAATTTTTATGATTTTAGTTGACAAAGATGCTTATAATGAATATTTGTATTTTGACAATAAAATGATATACCTGTACGTTTCCCAATTTAAAGCAGCCTCAAGAAAGAGACAGAAAGAAAATGCAGTCTCCCCTTAAAAAATAAACATTCCAATCTTGTAATAACCTATAGTGGAAAAGTATCTAAAAAGGAGAAAAAGCATATATATAACTGAATCACTTTGCTGTATAATTGAAACTAACATGACTTTGTAAATCAACTCTACTTCAATAAATTTAAAAAGAAAGAAAAAAGTAAGCCTTCCATCAAATTGGCTAAATGTTTAAAATGTCTGTAGAGGGCATAAACGTATTGGTTGAATATGTCAAGAACTGTCACTTTGGGGAGACGAGGAGTGGGTACAACTTGTGGGCTGGGGATTGTGCAAATCCACAACTTCTGACATCCTAGTAAAGCAGAAGAAGCATTAGGTTTCCCTTGGTGATCTTGTCCTTGTCACTAATGTCTGTAAATGTAAATGTCGGGGTTTGGCAGATAGGTGTTAGATTAGAAAGATGGTTGGCAGATATGCCCCTTCAGATTTAAATGGAAGAGAACATTTAAATTGAAAGTGGGTGCAAGGATGTTTTGACTGTAGGAGGGTTGATCATTGTCTCTTTTCCACATTAGATTTTTCTAGGCCTTTTTCTTTCCTCCTGATAAAAGCAGCTGGAATGTAATCTGGTTAATTGTGGCATTGTTAATTATAATCCACTCTTTGTTTTTGTACACTATTTAATTGTGTTAGGCAAACTTAATGGCAAAATCCATCTGGTTTACATTTCAACTATCTTTAATTTTGTAGGATTTGACAACAAATCTTTCAGGATTTGGATAATGCAATATGTCAAATTTAGCAGGTGATGCTTTATTTTTCCTTCCCAGGTTGCGATTTTCCTGGGTTTCCAAACTTTCTATAGCTCCGGCAAGGAGATAATCAAAGGCAGAAAATTAATCCATATTTTATAAAAATGAAAAATGGAGTGGCGACTTAGAACTTCAAGTGCTGGTTATCAAAATGATTAAATTTTTAAATCTTTGTATGTAAAGTGAAGAGTTGAGGCAACTATCTCAGAGGGGGAAAGTCCCACATTTACCTCAATTATTTTGTTTAAAGTCTTGCTTCCTTCCTTCCTTGAGTGTCATGATCTGGGCTCCCTTGATCAAGGCCAAATTTATAAGTGAAGCATTCAGCTCTGCTCTCTGAATTCAGCGTCTTTCCCAGCTTTGTTTCAGTATTTCACCTGTATGGTGGGAATATCAGCAAAGCTCGTGATAACTTCCTGCGCTTCCAGGAGAAATGCAGTTAGCAGACATTTAGGATTTTAAAACAATCTGTGCAATGATGCCTTAAAGGGCAAGGTGCTAGTGTTTCTCCACCACAACAAAGGGAAGCTATTTGGAATTAAAAGTACCTGCCCGACTTTGGCCTCTTTTTGAAAAATCCTTAAGGCATTATTATAATTAAGGTGACCGACTTTTGGGCTTCGCCATTCCTCCCAGTTACCAAATAGGGTTTTTTTGTTTGTTTGTTTTTTGCATTACAAAGGAAAGTAAAAATGTTGGAAATTAGTAAGGATTAACATATATACTTCTTCCTGCCATTTCTCACACCTGATTGCCGAAGTACTGTGCTGAATAAAATGCAAGTATTGCCCCAAAGGTACAAAGTTGAGCTCAATGCATTATAGAGTCTATATTACACACAGGCAGGCGGTAGCTTTTGGAACAGAGTTATCAGCCCACATTGACTGTGGAGGTATTCATTTATTTTAATATAAAATAGTGTGAGTGACAATCTAGAATAGAGAAGGGATTGCCACCAAGGAAATTCTAGTACTGCAAACAGAGGTGCCTCTGCTATTGCTGCTTTGCCATGATTTCTTTCTAGAGGGGACTGTATTTTTTCAACATGAAAACTCTGGAGGTCCAGAAAGATATCGATTGAGTGTATTAAAAGTAAGGTCCTTTATTTTCATATGAAGTAACAGGTGAAAAGATGAGCATTAAGGGATAGAAGAGCCCTGTGCTTGCCCGGTAGCATTGTTTTGTTACCTGGGCCTATTTTTCCGTCTCTGTTGCAATTATTAAGTTGTATCATCATTGTCTTAATTTTTTCCCCTTTCTCCCCCCACCCAAATTTAATCTAAAACACTGTTGAGTGACATGGATGAGGTGGCTTGTCCAGAAGGTCCATATCCCTTTAGGAGAATCTAGACAGGGACTTGTGACAGTTTTCTTTTTTTCAATTTGAAGAGTTGATGTGTGTAGGTTACTTTTATGGTATCCCAGAGGATTTTGTGGTCTCTTGTGCCATCCACGTTGGGAACTCAGTTGAATTCACTTCAGCTTCCCCGCAGTTCTGGAGAGTGCTGGCCAAGGCCCTAGAAGCCCGAACCCCTGAGAAGTGAGGGAGTCAGAGGATAGTTACCTGCCCACCCACCACCCCCAAACAAAGCCCTGTGAACAATAGTGTCTCTTCCCAAGCCAGGTGCAAAAGACACTTGCCACTTGCTGAGTGAGGGCATTTGGCACTCTGCAGGGAGAGGGCAGGGTGGAGGTGGGAGGTCATTCTTCAGTCAAGACCACCCAAGCATTTGTTGCAGTTTTAGGACTCAGCCAAGGAGCCCAGAAAGGGAAGGTGTGAGGAGACTGTGGTGAGGGATTTCTGAATGTCAACCTGCACTTGCCTAGGCTGTCCCCGGGCAGGTGGTCTGGAGCATGGCACAGCTCTTGGGGACCTTAAGGTTGGGGAAAACAGCAGAAAACTTGGGATTTGGCGTCACTGGGCTAGTCCCTAAGGCCCTGCTGTGTGACTTGCAGCAAGTCACTGGACCTGGCTGAACCTGGTCAGCTTCACAGGGTTATGGTGAACATGCAATCCAGCAATGACCGTCAAAGCATTTTCTGAAACCACTAAACACGAGATCAGTGTTACTTACTTTTGTGGGAGCTCAGGACCGGAAATGTAGATTTGAGCCATCAATACACATCTGAGAATGAAAGCCTGCAGGAAGTCTTCTGGGATTTTTTGGGTCGGTTTAACTCTTTAAATGAACAGATTTCGTAAACCCAGATTTTCTCATATCGGTTCTGCTTTTCCTATTGTTGACCTTTTTTTTTTTTTTCCGGTCTTTTTGCTATTTCTTTGGGCCGCTCTCGAGGCATATGGAGGTTCCCAGGCTAGGGGTCCAATCGGAGCTGTAGACCCCAGCCTACACCAGAGCCACGGCAACACGGGATCCGAGCCGCGTCTGCAACCTACACCCCAGCTCACGGCAACGCTGGATCGTTAACCCACTGAGCAAGGGCAGGGACCGAACCCGCAACCTCATGGTTCCTAGTCGGATTCGTTAACCACTGCGCCACGACGGGAACTCCAGGTTGGCCTTCTTTAACAGTCTCCCCTCCTTGATGGTGAATTTGAACCCTTCCCTGGCAGAGCCACAGTCCTGACAGGTAGATTCCATGGGGCATCTCTTTCTGATCCTCCAAAGTGAAGTTGGGGAGCCAGCCAGTCCACTGGCCCCCTCTGCCTTGACACCGGAAAGGGTTTGCCCGGTGCTGCGGGTACCAGGGAAAGACTTGCCCCGAAGAGATGAGGGAGATCAGGGGAACTCCAGTCATCCTTGGATAACAACGGCAGAGATTCCCACCTCAACTAAAGGCATCTCAGGAACTAGGCCTACGGAGGAAGAGGGGGTGACTGGAGCAGGAGGCCAGTCCCCCTGCGGTCCAGATGGCAAGGAAAAATTAAGATGAGAATGAAGAATTAAAATTCACATCCACAGTTCTAAACCTTAGATTTTGGCTCTTCTTATGTGGGATCTAAATCATATTTTCAGTATGTCAAATCAATGATTGGGGGTGGAGGCAGAGGGCACTGAAAAAATATGAACTACAACTGGATTAAATTGTCTACAATATGTAACTTGAAGCAGTCGTTTCACTTCACACTAGGTCACATAGCATGCCATGGTTTGTTATGCAACTTTAATATCGGCTCTATGAAAACATCATAAATCCATAGTGTAGATCAAGTATTAAAAATTGCCCAGCAGCGAGAGTCTTCCGTAAGAAAAACAAAACCTGGGCCACACTAGTGAACTGCAATAAAGGCTGTAGTTAGAAGTATAGATACTTAGAAATAACTTAGAGGGCTAGCTATTATATTCCCTGTCATTTTTACGTACCATGAAGACTCAGAGTGGTATTATTTGGCAGGCAGTATTATTTGGAGGCAGGTGTTAGACAAGCAATTATCATAAAGTCTCTGTGAAGAGGATGACCACATGATACAAATTTATCTTTATTCTAATATAGTTTACGGAGTTTTTTTTTCTGACAAATTACACTACACTTTATGGAAATGTAACATTTTGTATGAATGGGAAGGGTAAGCCTGGATGCATGCTAATGAGGGAGACAAAGTAGCCTCACTCTTATTTGCAACTGGCCCAGACCTTTCCATTAGCAAATTAAAATCTGTTCAAATTTATTTACTAATATATTAGGAGAAGCTTCAGGCTAACCCCTTGACCTATATTATATAGCAAACAACTGTAGCAGTGAAAATAATTAATAGCATGTAATGCACCTCCTGTTTATTTCTTCTTCATGCCCAGGGGTCAGCTGTATAGTGGGTTTGCCATCTGCATTCGGTTACAAGGGTATATTTACTTAAAAATTATCAATTATAGTTTTAAATGGCTTTCCTTAATTGCAGTCTTCTTATTCAAGTGTGATACATATCATATATATGCTTTGTGTTTATTTGTATATTATATCACCTGCTCCTGACCAATTCTGAGGGGAGCCTATTCATTTGAAAATAATGTCTCCCGAAGCCTGTTACGTTGTTTGTGTTTACTGCATAATCGCGAGAGCCATGGCTTTGTTCGTCCTTATTATACCAATACTGAACCGATTAGTGTTCACTCTCTATCTCTGGGAGAAACCTTCTCTCAATTATCTTGCAGATCCTTGTAGGAGAGGTTTGGCTGCTAATGGACCTGAAATTTGCAATGTGAATGTCGGGGTCTGCCAGGCTTCCCAGGAGTAGATGAGTGGACTGGGCTTGACTGACATCTGCTGTCTGTTTTAAAAGGCAGTGGTGGTTTTTCTTGCTGCAGACTTGTTTCCAGGTGCTCTTGGTGCTGCTCTGTTTCCTCTTTCTGCATAATCCAGGCAAATAGCAGTGCCTTCTATTTGTATAATATGCCAGGTCTATCAAGATCTCCCAAATAACCTGTGAAGTGGTGGCAATAGTAGTTATTTGCCTGTTTCTCAGATGAGCAAACATAAGTGACACGGATAAAAATCACTGGCTTAAAACATCATAGTACAGAACCAGAACCCAGGACTTCAGAGGCTTCAAAAAAACGTTTAGCTCTGGGAGGATTCGGAGATTAGAAATCCCCCTAAAATGCACATCCTGCACTGGCACCATCTCTTTCCCTGGAATCACCATTCCTTTTTTACTTTCTTCCCTTACCACCCTCCTACTCTGTTCCCAAATTCCCGGCCTGTGTCTTTTATCCTTTTCCCTGGCAGCCGCTACCAGCTCTTCCCTTGACTCAGAGCCCAAAGAGCCATGACACACCCCTTCCAGGTTTGGACCCATACTCCTCCTCTTCGGAAGTGAAATCTCGAAAGACTTGCTTGCTTATCCTATGAGAAATGAATCATTTGATTATTAGAGTAAGTTGCAGTGCTGATGCCATAGATGAAACTACTTCTACCTGTAAGACTTCGCCCCCCTTCCCAAATGCCTGGCAGTTTCCTCTCTACCCATAGGGTTAAGTACACATTAAGTACATATTGAGAGGCGGCACAGGACTGTAGATTCTTAGGTTGTTCCTCGATGGGTTGCAATCAGGCTTTTGATTGTTCTGATTGAGTACTTTCTCTGCTGTAATTAACCAGAGCATTGTCCAGATTTCCACCAGGCATTTACTGTGGACTGAAGGAATAGTACCTCAGAAAATTAAAAACTGTAGTTTTAAAAAAATGTATGTAAATACTGTTATGCCTAGCTAAATATAAATTGATTTTAAAATAACACTGACTTTATAGTAGCAGTATCAGTTAAGAGTTTTTAAATAAGAAGATGTCATGTGGAAATCAATGAAACATTTCAGTGTTAGAATGACGTCCTAGTATTTAAAAATGAGGGAATTTACAGCAAAAAAAAAAAAAAAAAAAAAAAATGAGCTGGAACTCAGAGGACCTGGGTACTAATCGCTACTCGCTTATAAATTCTGGATCTGCAGCAAGTGAGTTCTTCTCCAGTCCTGTACTTTCCCAGCCTAGTAAAATTATTTATTACTAAATATTTATTGTGATTCTGTTATACTGCAGTATGTATAAGTACATATTCAGTATTTATCAATATGCCTCTCATCAGCCTTTTTTCTTTTTCCCTTTCCGCTGCGCCTGTGGCATATGGAAGTTCCTGGGCCAGGGATCAAATCCAAAATGCAGCTGCAACCTATGCCACAGCTATGGCAATGCTGGATTCTTAACCCACTGCACTGGACCAGGGATCAAACCCCTGCTGCCACGGAGACAACTCCAGACCCTTAACTCCTTGTCAGCCTTTTTGACATTCACAGTGACCCTGGGACATAGTTCTTATTACGCCTTCTTTCATAAAAGGGTAATGAAGCATTTAGAAGGAAGGTATTTGTTTTTTTCTATTGTTACATAATTTTTCAAAAAAGGTCTTTATTTCATTTAGAATTCACTATGGCATCCAGTTAGATCTTCAGTTAATTTTATTTTCCAAATAAAGTTACTCTTTGCTGAATCCTCTTATCACTTATTTTAAATTCAACCTTTATCATATACTGAATTCTTATGTATATAGGATCTGCTTTTGGACTCTATTCTGATCCATTGCTCTGTCTTCCTGGTCCTGTGCTGTTTCACTGAATCAGTGATTGTAGTTTAAAATCTTTTGGTGTTCTGTAAGGCATGTGTAACTTCTTTATTTTTTGTTAATATTTTCTAGAGGTTAAAAAAAATCCAGACCATTCTTGCCTGTTTTCTCTTCTGGATGAATAATTAGATTGAGTTTTTCAACTTTAATTGGATAAAAATGTATTCGACTAAAATTAATCTGCAGAGAACTGACTTTTCCAGACCATGGTATATATTTTCCTTTATCCTCATCATCTTTCATATGCTTAAGTAAAGTATTGCATTAACGTAGGTCTTATGTATTTTGTATCAGGCTTATTTCTAGAGCTTATTATTATTGCTGCTGTGGATAGGTAGCGCTAGCTTCGGAATGATGTGTAAAATTTGGACTTGGGGAACAAAACTAGCACAAATGAAGGCTCCGTGAAGAAAATAAGCATGTAGTGTCTGCCAGAAGGTGTAAGCATTAATTATCGGGTGGTAGAAACCATATAGGTGGCTCTCTATCATGTCCAGATAACTTTTACTGGTAATACTTGCCCAATTTCCTTGATAGGACTATTATGAAGCTTCCTAAAATGAGAGATATATGAAATGAGTCTTCTAGTCTGATGCAAAATAAGCAGAACTGTTGAGGGCTATTTAAGTGTTAGATGAACACATTCTGACACCTTGTGGTCATTTAATGGTATGTATGATGTCGGAATTCCATTGGCTGAACTGAAAGCATACAGATTGTCCACAAAATCACATTTAGAGCTAATAGGGGGTTTTAGAGATAATCTCATCCAGCCTTCTTGTTTGACGCATGAGGAAAGTGAGTCCCAGAGAGAGCAAATAGACTCTGCTCAAGCTCACACAGCTTTGTAGTAACAGAGCTGGCAACATTTTCTCCTGACCTCTTGCCTATTGCGCTGTTGACTGTATTATGTCCTATTTGCTGATTTCTGACAATTATCAAAGAAAAGAAGTCAAATAAAATTATCATAATTTTAGATTCCTGAGAGGTATCTGTACATAATTTTGATGATGTATCCTTCCTCTCTGAGGAGTTGGGATAGCTAATGTTGACTGGCCAAGTTATTTTCTTTTTTTTTTTCTTTTTTTTTATTACTCAAATGTATTTATCACATCTGTAGTTGTATAATGATCATAACAATCTGATTTCACAGGATTTCCATCCCACAGCCCAAGCACATCCCCCCACCCCCTAAACTGTCTCTTCCGGAGACCATAAGTTTTTCAATGTCTGTGAGTCAGCATCTGTTCTGCAAAGAAGTTCCGTCTGTCTTTTTTTCAGATTCCACATGTCAGTGAAAGCATTTGATGTGGGTGTCTCATTGTATGGCTGACTTCACTTAGCATGATAGTTTCTAGGTCCATCCATGTTGCTAAAAATGCCGGTATTTGTATTTCGTTCTTTTTAATGGCTGAATAATATTGAATTGTGTATATGTACCACATCTTCTGGATCCACTCCTCTGTCGATGGACATTCAGGGTGTTTCCATGTCTTGGCTATTGAAAATAGTGCCCCAATGAACATTGGAGTACATGTGTCTTTTCGAGTCATGGTTTTCTCTGGATAGATGTCCAGGAGTGGGCTTGCTGGATCAAATGGTAGTTCTACGTTTAGTTTTCTGAGGCATCTCCATACTGCTTTCCACAGTGGTTGCACCAATTGACAATCCCACCAACAGTGTACTAGGGTTCCTTTTTCTCCACCCCCTCTCCAGCACTTACTGTTTGTAGACTTTTGGATGTTGGCCATTCTGGCTGGTGTGGCCAAGTTATTTTCTACTTGACATTTGCTGTAGCTTCCCAGTAAATTTTTAAACTGGGAAATGTAAATCATCCAATTTTGTTCTTTTCCAAGATTATTTTGCCTATTATGGGTCTCTTTCATTTTCACATAAATTTTAGGGTCAGCTTGTCAACTTCCATAAAATAATTGACTTTTTTAAGTAAATTTTTTTTTTAAATTTTTCAAAATTTTCAATTTTATTTTAAAACATTGAAATATTTAATCTACCTATAATTCTTACATAAGATGTGAGTTAAGGGGCCTTTTTCTTCTAGGACGAGAGCCAATACCATTTATTAAATGAGCCATCCAAGTTTACTGAAATAGAATGCCATATGTCATATTTTAAGATTTTAAATGCACTAAATATTTAAAGATTTTCTATCTGGCTCCATTGGTTTAGTTTTCTTTTCTTTTTTCCAATAGTCACACCTGCAGCATGTGGAAGTTCCTGGGCTAGGAAAAAATTTTTGATAGAGATTGCATAGAAGCTATTGATCAATTTGGGGAGAATTTCCATTTAACAATATTGTTTTCCAATTCATGAGTATAGAATATTTCTCCATTTGTTTAGATCTTCTGTAATTTCTCTCAGCATTGTTTTACAGTTTTCAAAGTACAAGTCTTAGATTTGTACAAGTGTTTTTTTTTATCATGACTAGTTTTTAATTTTATCACGAAAGTTTTGGATTTTTGTCAAAAGTTCTTCCTGTTTCTATTGAGATAATGTCATTTTTCCCTTTATATCAGCTAACATGGTGTGTTACAATGGCTGATTTTTGTATTTTGAACCAACCTTGCATATCTGTGATAAATCCTATTGGCTGGGGCATCTAGACCATTTTTTTATGTTGCTAGAGTAAGTATGTGAATGTTTTGTTGAGGATTTTTGCATCTATATTTATAAAGGATATTGGTCTGCAGTGTTATTTTCTTATGGTGTCTTTGGTTCTAGTATCAAAGTAATACTGTCCTCATAGAATGTACTAGGAAATGTTTCATCTTCTACTTTTTGGAAGAATTTGTGCAAAATTGGTGTTAATTCTTTTCAAACATTTGGGAAAATTCACAAGTGAAGCCATTTGGGTCTGAATTTTTCTTTGTGGGAAGTTTTTGAATCATTAAAATTAATCTCTATGCTGGTTATAGGTCAATTCAGATTTTCTATTTAGTCTTTAGTCAATTTCAGTGGTTTGCATCTTTCTAGGAATTTTTCCACTTCATATCAATTTTCTAATTTGTTTGCATACGGTTGTTCATAGTAGTGGCTCATAGTCATTTTAATTTATGTAAGGTCAATGGTGACATCCTTGCTTTTATTCATGATTTTAGTAATCCATATCTTCTTTTCTTCTTGTTTAGTTTTACCAAAAGTTGTCAATTATTGTTCATCATTTCAAAGAACCAATTTTGGTTACATTGATTTTATTGTTTTTCTTTTTCTGTTTACTCCAACTCTACTTTCACTCTTGTTATTTCCTTCTTTATGAATCCTTTGGGTTCAGTTTTCTTTCTTTTTTTCTAATTTCTCAAGGTGAAAGCTTAGGTTAAGGGTTTGAGATTTTTCTCCTTTTATAATGCTGATGTTTAAAGCTATATATTTTCCTCTAAGCACTCCTTTGGCTACATCCCATACATTTCAATGTATTGTGTTTTTTATCTAGTTCAATTTAAAATCTATCCTATGGTGGAGTTCCTGTTGTGGCGCAGTGGTTAACGAATCCGACTAGGAACCATGAGGTTGCGGGTTCGGTCCCTGCCCTTGCTCAGTGGGTTGACGATCTGGCGTTGCCGTGAGCTGTGGTGTAGATTGCAGACGTGGCTCGGATCCTGTGTTGCTGTGGCTCTGGCGTAGGCCGGTGGCTACAGCTCCGATTCGACCCCTAGCCTGGGAACCTCCATATGCCGCGGGAGCGGCCCAAGAAATAGCAACAACAACAACAAAGACAAAAAAAAAAAAAAGACCAAAAAAAATATATATCCTATGGTAACCACAAATCAAAAACATACAATAGATTCACAAAAAAACAAGGGAAGAGAACTCAAGCATAATACAAAAGAAAATCATCAAACCTCAAAAGGCGAGTTCCCTTTGTGGCTCAGTGGTTAACAAACCTGACTGTGATCCATGAGGATGCAGGTTCTCTACCTGGCCTCACTTGGTGGGTTAAGGATCTGGCATTGCTGTGAGCTGTGATGTACGTCACAGATGCAGCTCAGATCCTGCATTGCTGTGTCTGTGGCTCCGATTTGACCCCTAGCCTGGGAACCTCCGTATGCTGCAGGTGTGGCCCTAAAAAGCAAAGCAAAACAAAACAAAACAAAAAACCTGAAAAAGGAAAAACAAAAAGAAAAGAAAGGAACAGAGAAGAAATACAAAATCAACTGGAAAACAAGGTTCAAAATGGCAATAAATACATGTCTATCTGCACTTACCTTAAATGTCAATGGACTAAATGCTTCAATCAAAAGACATAGGGTGGCAGATTGGATAGTAAAACAAGAGCCTACAGTATGCTGCATGTAAGAGATCTACTCTAGGGCAAAGGGCACCTATAGATTGAAAGTGAAAGGATAAAAAAAGATAGTTTATACAAATGGAAATGATAAGAAAGCAGGGTAGCAATACTCATGTCAGAGAAAACAGACTTTAAAACAAAGCCCAGGCATTCCCGTTGTGGCTCAGTGGTAACAAACCTGACTAGTATCCATTTGGATGCAAGTTTGATTCCTGGCCTCGCTCAGTGGGTTAAGGATCTGACATTGCCATGAGCTGTGGTGTAGGTCACAGACGTGCCTTGGATCTGGCATTGCTGTGACTGTGGCATAGGCTGGCAGCTGCAGCTCTTTTTTTTTCCTTTTAGGGCCACACCTGCAACATATGGAGGTTCCCAGGCTAGGGGTCGAATTGAAAGTGTAGCCACTGGCCTACACCACAGCCACAGCAATCCCAGATCTGAGCTATGTCTGTGACCTACACCACAGCTCACAGCAATGCTGGATCTTTAACACACTGAGAGAGGCCAGGGATTGAACCCGAAACCTTACGGTTCCTAGTCGGATTCATTTCCACTGTGCCATGTCAGGAACTCTGAAACCAGAATTTTTTATAAAATAGATAAGCAACAAGGATATACTATATAGTACACGGAACTGTATTCAATATTTTGTAATAACTTTTTGAAAAGAATATGAAAAAGAACATATGCATGTTTGCTATATACCAGAAACTAATACAATATGGTAAATCAACTATTCTTCAATAACAAATTAAAAATAAATATAAGTAAAATATATCCTATGTTCCCTTGTGATTTATTATTTGACATTTGACCTGTGGGTTCTTTATATTATTTAATTTCCAAATATTTGTGGCTTTTCTAAATTTTCTTTTGTTGTTGGCTTCTAATTTAATTCCAGTTTTGTTGGTAAACGTACTAAGTATAATTTTACTTCTTTTAAATTCATTGAGATTTGCTTCATGAGCTAGTGTAAGATCTGTCCTGGAGAATATACTATTTGCATTTGATAATATGTATTCTGCTGGTGTTGGGTGGGGTGTTCTTTAGATGTTAGGTCTGATTTTTTTTTTTTTTCTGCATCCGCAGCATGTGAAAGTTCCCAGGCAAGGGCTCAAACCCATGCCACAGCAGCAACCAGAGCCACTGCAGTGACTACACCAGATCCTTAATGCCAGATTCTTAAACCACTGAGCCACAGGAGAACTCCGGGTGTAATTTGTTGCTACTGTTATTGTAGTCTTGTAAGCTTTGCTGATTTTTTTCAGTTATTGAGAGGAGAATATTGAAGTCTCTATCTGTTGAATTGTCTATTTCCCCCATTCAATTCTGTCAGCTCTTTATTTCATGTATTTAGAGTTGTTAGGTATATATTTCTTTTAATTGTTATAGCTTCCTGATGAATTATTTTATTATTATAGTTTATTATTATTATAAAATGTTCCTCTTTAGTAATTTTTTTCTTAAAATTTTTTCTTAAAATTACTTTTGTATGACATTAGTATAGCCACACAAGTTCTCTTTCGGTTGCTCTGTACATATCTCTTCCTGTCCTTTTAGTTTCAACTTACTTGTGTCTTCAAATCTAAAGTGTGTCTATTATAGACAGAATTTAATTGGATTTGTATTTTTATTTATTTTTATTTTAAAATTAATTATTTTATTATTATTATTATTATTTTTTTTTTTTTTTGCTTTTTAGGGCCACACCCACGGTATATGGAGGTTCCCAGGCTAGGGGTCTAATCAGAGCTGTGGCTGTGGCGTGGGATCTGAGCCGCGTCTGCAACCTACACCACAGCTCACGGCAACGCCGGATGCTTAACCCACTGAGCGAGGCCAGGGATTGAACCCACAACCTCATGGTTTCTAGTTGGATTCGTTTCTGCTGCGCCACGACAGGAACTCCTGGATTTGTATTTTTAAACTCAATCTGAGAATATGTCTTCTTTTTTTTTTTTTTTTTTTTTTGGTCTTTTGTCTTTTTGTTGTTGTTGCTATTTCTTGGGCCACTCCCGCGGCATATGGAGGTTCCCAGGCTAGGGGTTGAATCGGAGCTGTAGCCACCGGCCTACGCCAGAGCCACAGCAACGCGGGATCCGAGCTGCGTCTGCAACCTACACCACAGCTCACGGCAACGCTGGATCGTTAACCCACTGAGCAAGGGCAGGGACCGAACCCGCAACCTCATGGTTCCTAGTCGGATTTGTTAACCACTGCGCCATGACAGGAACTCCAGAATATGTCTTCTGATTTATGTTTAATTCTTTTACATTTGATGTAATTATTGACATGACTGGATTTATCTCTGTCATTTTGTGATTTGGTTTTTAAAAATTTCAATTATTTTACTTTGAGGTATAAAATAAGCTACAAGGATATATTGTACAACGTGAGGAAAATAGCCAATATTTTAATAACTATAAATGGAGCATGACCTTTAAAAATTAAAAAAGGAATCACTATATTATATACCTGTAACTTACATAATATTGTGCAGCAACTATACTTCGATAAAATTTATTGTACTTTGCAACCTGATTCTTTTAAATTGATTCTCAATAGATATTTTTTGTCCCATGGCTAATTATCATGATATTTTCATTAGTTATTTAAGTAGTGGTTCCTTTAATTCTCTATAAGAATATTTGTACTATCTGCTTTAAAGTTTTGTCCATCTTCTTGGCCCATAGAGATATGTTTTATTGGCTCCTTTTTTTCTCGTTTATGGGGGTGTTCTTCCTTGTTTCCTTTTTTGTGTTCTGTAAGATTTTGTTGAAAATTGGACGTTTTAGGTAATATATTGTAGGAAATATG
Organism: Sus scrofa; assembly: GCF_054392235.1. NCBI lineage: Eukaryota > Metazoa > Chordata > Mammalia > Artiodactyla > Suidae > Sus > Sus scrofa. The sequence goes on from NC_139401.1 coordinate 125,360,345, forward strand.
GATTCTCATCGCCCCTCTTGGAAGGTATTCTTGCTTTTGTCTTTGTTTGCTTAGTAACCTGCTGGAACTATTTTTTAGGGGAGGGGTCTGTCTTCTCTGCAGTACCTCTGCCCAGTTGTTTTCATCCTTGGTTTCTTTTTTATGTGTGGCTTCCCAGGAGCTGTGACTGGGTTACCAAATCTCTAATGGGCGGCCTGAATCTTCACACCTGCAACAGCATTTCCCTTCCCGAGGACATTTCCTAGGTCAGCACTTGCACCACCACTATGTGCCAGAGACCATGCCTGTGCCAGCACCGGGATGGTGTCCTCTTCCTCTACTGGGTAGCGAGTGAGTCAGTAAATCCTCATCTTCTTCCCTGTTTTCTCAGACCACTCTTGGTATCATGGGTGCAAGTTCAAGTCCCCACGAAGCCAGATGCCAGATGGGATTAGACATGCAGAGAGTTATTAGGGAGAATGCCTGTAAGGGAAAACGTTAAGATTGCCGGAAGAGGCTGGGAGAACTGAAAGATCATGGTACAGATTGACCTTTGTGAAGGAGCTAGAGAGGGAAGGAAGGAGTGAAAGAATCTTCAGGCAGGTTTAAGGAAGTTTGGCAAGGCCAGGTTGGGGCGGGGTCGGGTGTGGGGGCGGGTCCTCGAACTAGTTCGCTGTGGGAGGAGTCCCGCGTCTGCCAGGAATGGGCCAGCCCTGGGATCTCTGCCTTGTTCGGTCACTATCTAGGAGTAGCTTACCGAAAGCTTGGCTTCAGTGAAAATTCAGTGATAGATTTCAGAGCACAGCAGCTGGAACCATCAGTGACATGCACTCCCTGTAGTCCAAGTTCTGAGAGGCACAAGAAAGAGAAGAGATTTCATGGCTACCACACTTGCTCTTTTTTTTTTTTTCTTGTTAGGGCCACACCCGCGGCATATGGACGTTCCCAGGCTAGGGGTTGAATCGGAGCTGCAGCTGCCGGCCTACACCATAGCCACAGCGTCACAGGATCCGAGCCCCGTCTGCAACCCATGCCATAGCTCACGGCATCGCTGGATCCTTAACGCACTGAATGGGATCAGGGATCAAACCCACATCCTCATGGATACTAGTCGGGTTTGTTACTGCTGTGCCACAACGGCAACTCCTACACTTACTCTTTACTTTCCTTTTAAGAATAGCTTTTCCAACTTTCATTTTTACTTAATCTCTTCTTTTCAATACTAATCTTTTGTATTTTATAATTAATAATTAGGTAAACTGTTACTGAGTTACTAATTATCGAGTAGTAAAAGCGTAGACAGAGCGGATCAGAAAAAAGTATGAAAAGATAAGGTGTGAACAGTGGCATTATGAGGGATTAATATATACTGATTGTCAAAAAATGATGTCGAAACTTGAATTTTAAAATTGTGTTCCCACTTTCCTCAAAATTAAAGAGTGTCAAAAAGTTTTTACCCTGCGTTAGAAATAATGTTTAAAATATTTTTTTCTGTAGGGTGTGATAAGGCCCATCTGCTTCAGTAAATGTCTCTTTTCTCTTTGTTTCTTGGGCCTTTCTGTGTATGACTTGGCTAGTGTGCCTTAACAGTCCTGTACTACCTAATGTTTTTACTTTAGATTTTCTTAAGCAGGTTATCAGAAATCTTAGAACTCTTATAAGATCAGGCTTATACGATCATATATGTTGCATTATTATTGCTATTATATGCAGACTACTTTTATTACAGGCTTGCCTCTCAAATAGGAGTCTTGTGCTGCAGTGAATATTTTCCCCTAACATTCCCTGATATTGCTGCACAAGGGTGCACGTAAGTGGGCTTGGATCTTGTTTCTTCGTCAGATGGAGGCAGTTGGCATGGGTGGGAGAGCTGTCTGTGTTGTAAAGCAGGAATAACTTTAACCATGTCAATGTGTGTGGTGATGGGGAATGTTTTATCTAAGAAAACAGTTTGCTCACAGAACTCTGTTTTAGAGCCTTCGAATTTCTCTGCAAAATGAAGCAAGTGAATAAATAAGCTGTCTGTTGCCCAGTGTAATTTGATGAAAACAGCTCCATTTTTTAAGCCCTGGATATTCGTCACCATCATCTTTAATTGCATTAAGTCCCATTTAACGTTGCTCTTAAAAATCAAATTATCATTTGCTAGCGTAACTTCCACGTAAACTTGAATCTGACAAATTGGACTGGTAGGTTTACTGCTTGATAGAAAGAACTTTCTTAGTACCTTCTCAGTTTCGTGAACACATCTTTGTCCCCCCAGCTACCTTCTTCCACTGCTGATAATCGTGTTTTATCATTTTGATAGAGCCAATTAAGTTGAAGCCTTTCCTCAAGCTGCTCATGGCAAGTAGACATATGAACATATATGAATTTAGGAATAAAGTTTAACTGGGACCCATCATGTCTTAATCATGTGACTATTTTACGGAAAAGATGTACAGCCATCTGCACGACTCTCTAAATGTCTTGTGGGTGTGGGTTAGTAGGAAAGGGTGGTAGAACTGAGCCTTTAAACCATTATAGTCAGATTTCAAATATATGTGCTGATAAGTAAGAGAGGACGTAGCTCTGATAATCCTAAAGAGTGGACCAGCTAACAGCTGTTTCTCTTTGATGTGGGAATGGATAATGAAACATTTTATTTTTTCCTACCATACTGACCTTCTTAGTTCTGTTTGATTTATGCACTAAAAACTAATTTTTGACTTAGCTTATTGGTTCCAAGAGCCAGGAGTCGAGGAGAGAGGGCATTCCATAGCATGCCTGCTGATGGGAAGAGCTGTATTGAACGTTGGTAGATGTTCGTGAAACTGGGTAAGCCAGATACGGAAACTATGAGAAAATACTCCTTAAGTGAACACCGAATGATCAAGGGGATGTTCTTTCAATTTAAATTTTAGAGAATTACTTTTTTTTTTTCTGGTCTTTTTTGGGCCGACCTGCGGCATATGGAGATTCCCAGGCTAGTGGTCGAATCCGAGCCACAGCTGCCGGCCTACACCAGCCACAGCAACACAGGATCCAAGCCGCATCTGCAGCCTACACCACAGCTCACGGCAATACTGGATACACTCAACCCACCGAGCGAGGCCAGGGATTGAACCTGTGTCCTCATGGATACTAATCAGATTCGTTTCCGCCAAGCCACGAGAATGACTTTTTACAACTTTGTTTTGATATTTGTGTATACTTTTGAAGAAATGGAATCACTGTTCATCGAGATATCCAGATATCGAAATAACCAAACTAGATAACCCAGAAACAAACATTCCAGCTACTTTTTCTCAGTAGCTAGTTTTTAAAATTTTGTTTCCCACCTCATTTTTGCCTATATTTGCTTATTTCAAATTGGTCCTAAAATGGCTACATGAAAAAACAACTCTACTTACATGGCAATATAGTCCTTTTTTCTAACTTAATTTTAGTAGAACAGATAAATTTGTATTTCAGATCTTTGTGATGTGGTATATTTGAATAGTGGAGTAGGAATCAGGATATGTGGGTTCTATTTCAAGTTCTGGCTCTAATATGATGATGATACATCATGGTTCACTTTATCTAGTACTAATTTCAACTTGATCATATCACTTGAAAGAGCTTCAGCCTGACCACAAGCTTGATGTGTGCAAATAGTGTGATCTATATTCAAAAAAACCTTCTAATATTATCACAGGCTGGACTAATAAGAATAAATATCTAGAGAAAAAAGAAGGTGGTTGTCCTTTTCTCATCAGCACTGTTAAGACCTCAACCAGAATAGTATGTTCATTTCATGACACTACATTTGCATAGCTTGTTGGGAAGATGACCAGCGCCTGGAACGATGGCTTTCACAACCCAGAATGTATGTGTGTGTGTAACAGAAAAGTGTCATAAGACACACTCTGCTATTTCTGTCATACTAAGTTACATTATATTCTGATTCATCGTTACGCGATTGGTATCGTGAAGCAGCTCAAGGCATATCCTCCCCACATTTTGGAAAAACACTGACCTGAAACATTTATTTGACTATAACTTACTGTCACCATCATCATTAGTTGACACTAAATAACACCTTAGTTAATATGCAGTTGCATACCTAATGGGTAGTGCCTGCTGTTTGGTAGAAACTTATACATTGCAAAAATAGTCATTCTACCTATCAGAGAAATGCAGGTGGCTGGCTATATACACAATTAAAACTACTTTAGCGAGAGCTGGTGCATATGGAATAGCTGCTTAAAATGAAAAGGAAAGGAAAGAAATGCTCATGATGATTTTGTTTTGACTTTGTGTATCAGTGACATATCTGTTAATCATAATTCCCATAGGGGAATAGAAAAGAAAAATCAGATATACCTGAAGAAATCGGAAATGCCGTTTTAAGCAAATAAAAAAGAACCGAGACTGGATTGCACAGTTTGTGTAAACAAATACCCACTAAATACCTCCTGAGTACCTGTTATTCCATCTGCCTCCTGCATTGCTGAGAATCTGAATTCCTGACTCACTGTGACACTTGCAATCTATTTGATTGAAAAGAGAGTGGCCATACTTTTCTGATTAAATGGTGCATTTATTGCCTCAATTTGTGCGGTAGTGTATAAAAGGGAATTGATTACAGGGCAATTTGGGATTGAATTTTATAAATCCATATTCCCTGTATTTCATTTGATGTGTCTTTTAGGTATAGCATATGCTATATCATCACCTCTCTAGGTTTTCATCTCTTGGATAGCACTGTCATTTTTCACTATACTGTCATAAAAAACCAGAAATTATTGTTGGTATAATTGAATAAAAGAGCAACAAGTGATATCACCATATTACTCACTCATTCCCTAAATCTGACAGCCTGAGTTTACTGTCCCAAGTCTCACCTTTTACTTCTCTCACTTTCTGTCCCTTCACTGGTACAGTGGCTTTAACATGGATAGTTCATCTATAGCATCAGGCAGGAACGTAGAGGATAGGACTCGGACATGCAGGTACAAGGGGGGTGTAGCAGTGGGAGCCTGTGGAAGTTCTTTTTTGACCATTTGTATTTTCTCAGTGAAAGAAGAAACAAGGCCATCACCTGGGTGTGAGGTGGTGGGAAAATGCTGGGAATTTGAGGGGAGAGGGAAATATATGAGATGGTCTCCTAGGAGAATGGGAGAATAAATGGACTAGGCAAATGGAATAGTATATTTTTCAAGAAACAAGTCCTAGAGGTTGAATTGCTTGGTCAGAAATCATGTATGCATTCTTATCTTTTGATAAACATCGACAATTTACCTCTATAAAAGTTAAATCCATCTGTACTCCTACAAATGATATATGAGCTTATCCCTTCTCCTGTTCCTTTGACAACACAACATGTTATCAAGCATTTTGATCTTTTTCAGTACGATCGTTGAAAACTCCTATTTTGTTGTGCTTTTTCTTTATGTATCGCTAGTTTTACATGAAGTAAGCATCTTTTCATATGATTAAAAGTAAAAGGTGGGAGTTCCCATTGTGGCTCAGCAGCTAATGAACCCGACTAGCATCCATGAGGATGCGGGCTCGATCCCTGGCCTCGATCAGTGGGTTAAGGACCTGGCATTGCCATGAGCTGTGGTGTAGGTCACAGACACGGCTTGGATCTGGCATCACTGTGGCTGTGGCGCAGGCTGGCAGCTGTAGCTCCGATTAGACCCCTAGCCTGGGAACCTGCATATGCTGAGGGTGAGGCCCTAAAAAGACAAAAAAAAAAAAAAAAAAAAAAAGAGTAAAAGATTACAGGAGAAAGTTGGATTTTTCCAGGGAACTACTTCTCAATCTTAAGAGGCAAACAATTCTATTTTCTGTCTCTATGACTAAACCAACACTGGGGCCCAGAGCCCCAGATCACAGAAGCTTAGGGATAGAAAGTGTCTTAGAAGAGGTCTTAGGTTTTGTCCAAGCTCAGATGAAACAAGTTAGTGTTAGAATAAGGGCCATAAGCCAGGACTTCTGATGTCCTGGCCAGGACTCAAGTTCTGTGCTTGATGCTTAGGGAAGACAAAGGTCTTGGAGCTGACAAGCAATGAAACATTCATATGTGAGCTTTAGGGAGACAAACAAGCCCCTGTGTTTGTGATGGATGAGGATGGGTAAGGAGCAGTGGCTTGCTCATAGCAGGTGTTCAGCAATATGCAAAGGGGAAGGAAAGAGACACAACGGCAGCCTTCTGGCTCATAGAACTCTGAATTCAGTGGTATAATAGGTCCAGGATGGAAAGCCAAGACAGAAGGAAAAGCTCCCAGAAGGACTGCTCACAGGACTGCTGTGTATGGTTGTCTCCTCTGTGCTGCACAAAGGGCCCTGGTGAGTGACAGTGGGCAGAAAGGCCTGAAAATCAATCTCAGTTTGCTGTGCCGTGAGCCCCCCAGGGCTGTGCAAGTCCAGAGAAGGTTCGCATTTCTAATACGTCCAACAAGAAGGGGTGTTTTTCCAATTTGTTAACCCAGAGGGGCATCATTTTCCAACCCATCTGTCCCAATGGGGCACCTTTCTCTCATTTGAATAAAAGGGTTGTGTAGGCTAGTGGTGGCCACACTGGTGCCCTCTGCAGTCAGGCAGCACAATGTCCCTGGCAGTGACCACGGATCCTCATCCACCCTCCCAGGCCCTCAAGTTCATGTCCCAAGGATTGTATAGAAGGGCTGGAGGGAGGGCTCCCAGTTACAAGGCTGTGGAAGAAGAGCAGAGGGAGGCCGCAGAGTAGAGATAGGTTTAGAGAGATAAGGGAATAACTTGGAATGATACAAGGAGCCTAAAATGTAGTTTTTCTATAGCTAAAACGCTAAATGTTAATAAAGTTAATGTAATGTGCTGCATGTACAGTAGAATAATTTACTGTATTTGCAAAATTATGAAGAACTATTCACTTCAAATGTGAATATGGAAGCTTAAGAATAGATTCCATTTCGATACGGAGAAGATTAGCATGGCCGCTGCCCAAGGATGATACGCAAATTCGTGAAGCATTCCATAGTTTTAATCTTGTAATAACCTATAATGGACTCTGATCTGCAAACAACCTGAATCACTATGCTGTACACCTGAAATTAACACAATATTGTAAATCAACTATACAATAATTTAAAAAAAGAATAGACTCCACGTGGTTTCTGGTCTACCTTGTTGTAGTATAGATTAGGAAGGCTCTTCATCAGAAAATAAAGTCAGTGCCAGGGAGGGATTAAAACTAACACTAATGAAATTATATTCTATATTTATATAAACATGCAATATATTAAAATCATTATATTATGTAGATATTATTTGCTTTGTCAAAATTAAATCATTTTTGCATACCGCATGTCTCCAACAAATATTCACTTTCTGACTATAGATTTTCAGGTGTTGATTTCTGTCTTTTTAAATAAAAAGAATTCCCATTAGCATTTGAACAAAACAAAACAAAAAAAACAAAGCAAAACAAAAGACAAGTAAGCTTAGAGAAAGCTGTACACTTGCAAATTATGTGTGTCTGGACTAATATCCGTTACCATTAAAACACGTGCATCAAATTGCAATGAAAGTCACACAGCCATATTCATATGATCTCTTTAGGAGAAGTTAGAAGCGCACTGAGTGGCTGGTTTACTATGGATGTAGATACGGTCGTGGCTGACATTTGCGGTTGCAGCATCTTGCACTGCTTCTCCTTTCTGTGCGGACAGTTCTGGGTTTTGCTCAGGGCCTCAGCACCACTAGCTCACACCATGTGGACTGTGGGTGCGACTGCGTGGCTGTGTTATGAGCCCTACGGGAGCAGGCTGCCCGAGCACCAGAAGCCTGAGCCCAACCGCGAGTGGATGCTGCTCGCAGGCAGCCGTGGTGAGTGAGGATAATCTCCTTTACTTAAAATGAACTGAGTGTAGATGTTAATATCATCCACAAAAGACCTGCGCAGTAGGACTTCAGGTAGTGTTTGATTAGATAATCGTGTACTCTAGCCTAGACAAGTTGACACATAAAGCTAAGGACACATCGCACTCTGTTTCTCTGAATTCCTCTAAGGTCTAGTGAGCATCTAGGTCCCCTGAGACTTGGTCCTTCCCTTGGTTTAATATGCCATGTACTCAGCCCAGATGGCTCCCCCTCCCCACTCATTAATGATGTTGGCAGAGGTGTAGAGAGAAGCCAGGGTTAGAGGCCATTTAATTCTAGCCCCTCATTTTATAATCCCTCTGGAGTTAGACATAAATCCTTAGTAAACAATTAGGCCTGAGATAAGGTAATTAATGCTGTGGTGGTGATATAGTAAACCGTTTATTTCGGATAATAGTATGTTAAGAACCTTCTAGTTCAGTAATTTCTAAGCCTGCCAATAGATTTTAATTCCTCAGGGAACTTTAAAAATACGGATTCTCAGGTATCACCCTCCAAGACCTGCTAATTCTGTTAGGTAGATACTGCATATCTGCATTTAAAAATATTTTTCCCTGGTGATTTTGATGCATAGGCGGTTTGGGAAAATGTTGACACAGTCTAGTCCCCTTGTGTGATGGATAAGGAAATTCTTACAATAATCTTTCAGCTAATCTGTGCAGTTTACCCATTCTGTCTTTTATTAATTTTTTTAATTTTTTAATTCTTGGGCCAAGGATTGAATCCAAGCCACAGCTGTGACCTATGCCACAGCTGTGGAAATGCCGGATCCTTTAATCCACTGTGCTGGCTCTGGATTGGCTCTGCAGGGACCTGAGCCACTGCAGTGGGATTCTTTTTCTTTCTTTTTTTTTTTTTTTCTTTTTCGGGCCGCATCTACAGCATATGGAAGTTCCCAGGCTAGGACTGAATTGGAGCTACAGCTGCCTGACTACACCACAGCCACAGCAACGTGGGATCTGAGCTGCGCCTGTGACCGACACCAAAGCTCATGGCAATGCCGTGTCCTTAACCCACTGAATGAGGCCAGGGATCAGACCTGCATCTTCATGGATACTAGTCAGGTTCTTAATCCACTGAGCCACAACAAGAACTCCTGCAGTCGGATTCTTAACCCACTGTGCCATAGCAGGGATTCCCATCTGTCTTTCAAAGTGCTTCTCTTACGTTTTTTTCTTTTTTTTTTTTTAACCATGCCCACGGCATGCAGACATTCCTGGGCGGGGGATCCAACCCACACCACAGCAATGACAATGCCAGATCATTAAACCATTGAGCCACCAGGGGACTCTGTGCTTCTCTTGCCTCCAAGAGAGAGTTCCCTTTAGGGTTCATCCTCTGCAATAACATCACGCATTTTCCCTTCCTCCACTCTTTGCAGTTGGGCTACAACTTCCCACGAAGAGGCTCAGTCTCACTTCAGACTCGGACCAGTCTGACCTCCACAGAGGATACAAGAAAAGCCTCTGTATCTATCGTCAATACTGCAAGTTTCTTTGTGATCCACAAACCCTTAGCTAAGTTTCTGTAGTGTAGTGGTTATCACGTCCACCTGATCCAAAGCCTGGCCATTGTAAGTGAGCCTTGTCCCACTTACAGAATCCCTTGCCTTGGTTCACTACTTTAAGGACAAGTGTTCTACCTTATTTATAAAAGTTAATTTTCTTTAACTAGAGTCCTGACAGTGAACCAAAATTCATTTGGCTGGACCTAATCACACTTTTTTCTTTCTTAGCTTTGTTGCCTTCCTGTTTCCTTACCTTTTTGTTCTTTAAGTCTCTGTAATGTGGCTCCCACCCTCATTTTTGTCACTGATAACTTCTTCTCTGATCTTTGCCTTTTATGTCAAATTGGAGGATAATACAAATTAATACTTGTGTCTCACTAAGTTGCTATGAGAGGATTAAAGCATTATAGTCTAGCATTGTTTGGATAGTTGCCCAGCTCTTTTTGGTTGTTGGGGCTATTTGCCAAACCATAGCTGAGCCTAACTGTAGTTCAGTTGCCTCTTTGAAGTCTGGTCCATTTTGCAACCTGAGTAGGAAGGCCATGGACAAAAAGCATGACAGTGCTCTCAAGATAGCATCAGCATGTAGGGAAGGGGAGACAGCAGGATCTGGCTGAGACGTAGGCTAGAGATCAAGGAGATGCATGTTGATGAAAGAAATCCATTACGCTAGTACAGGATGGGGGAGGGTGTCTGAGCAGAAGAGTGTCACGTGAAAAGATTTGGAAATTTGAGTTAACACAGACCTAATTACCTACCTACAATAGCAGAGCTACTCAAAATAGTTTAAGCGATTCTGGACTAGATCAATTTTATTTAATCCTTGCAACAACTCAATATGGAACAAATATTAATGGGTGCCAACTCCATTTTGTAGATGAAGATACTGGTGTTCAGTGAGGTTCATTGACTTGCCCAAGGTTGTACACGCAATTCCATGGCATCCCCAACTTCTCCCATGGTTTCAGGTACCATCTACGGGCTGATGACTCCCAGTTTGTATCTCTAGTTCATGTCTCTCCTGTGAAACTCTATCAAGCTTCCTATGCAACATCACCAAGAGAATCTCCAATTCAATATTTATAAAACAGAAGTCTTTTTTAAAAAGATGGATTATGTCGTTTGTTATTTTTTCTTTTCCATCATCCCGGGAGATTGAATATATTTCCCCGGCCTATACAGTAGGACCTTGTCTTTTATCCACTCTGTGTATAGTAATTTGCATCTGCTAACCCAAATTCGCAGTCCAGTCCTCCCCTGCCCTCCTTCCCCCTTGGCAACCCCAAGTCCAAAACTGAATTCTTGATTTGTATCGCCCTCCCCCAGATCTGTTCTTCCTCCTCTCTCTCCATCAGTTACCTGCCATCACCATTCACCCACCCAGTTACAGGGTCGCTGACAGTGATCCTAGATTACTTTTTTCCCTTACCTGGATTTTAGCAGCCATAATACTCTGTTGACTCTACTTCCAAAATATGTTCTGAATTCTAACCCTTTTCATCATCCACTCTGCTTCCACCTGACTCAACATCTTTTGTGTGGACTAGTACAAGATACTCTTTTGTTTCTCTTTTTTGGCTGCCCCCCAACATGTGGAAGTTCCCAGGCCAGGGACCGAATCCAAGCCAGAGCTGCAGCCCTCACCGCTACTGCAGCAACGCTGGATCCCTAAGCGGCTATGCTGGACCAGGGATTGAACCAGCGCCTCCACAGAGACAAGCTGGATCATAAATCCACAGGGCCACAGCAGGAACTCCCCGAGATGTTCTTCACAAATCTTCCCACTTTCACAACTGGCCAAGATGCAGTCTGTTCCCAACACAGTAGCCGACATCAGAAGTTAAAAACATAAATCATATCATGTCATTTCCATGCCTAAGTCCCTGCAATAGCTTCCCTTTGCAATTAGCTATCCAAATGTATTACCATTTCCAATAGGGCCCTGGGTGATCTGACCCTTGTCAACCTTTTTGGCCCTTCCTCGTACTATTTTGCATCTTTTACTCTGGACCTGTCAGGCTCACTCAGTCTTGGGACCTTTACATTAGTTGTTCTGTCAGCCCAGGAAGCATTTCTGCCTGTATTTCCTTGGTTTACGCCTTGTCAGCCAGCTCTTACCTCAAATGTCCCTCTCTCAGAGTGGCCTTTCCTTAGCACCCAAGCTGCTCTATCACATAACTCTTACATAACTCGGATTTAATTTCCTCGAGGTTCCCAGGCTCGGGGTCGAATCGGAGCTGTTGCTGCCAACCTACACCACAGCTCACAGCAACATCGGATCCTTAACCCACTGAGTGAGGCCAGGGATGGAACCTGCAACCTCATGGTTCCTAGTCGGATTTGTTTCTACTGCACCACAACGGGAACTCCCAAGGCTGTGTTCTTATACATGCAAAAGGCTGGAAAACGCAACTGATGTCCTTTTGATGGAAAGTAAAGTCATTAAATGCGTTACTTTCCCAGATTTCCTAGGCATTAGATTGCAAACACCAGCATCTTCTCTTTTATCCCCGATTTAAAAGAAATTAGTTATTTCTGGAGTTCCCATCATGGCTCAGTGGAAACGAATCTGACTAGCATCCATGAGGACACAGGTTTGATCCCTGGCCTCGCTCAGTGGGTTAAGTGAGCTGTGGTGTAGGTCGCAGACGCGGCCCGGATCCTGCATTGCTGTGGCTGTGGCGTGGGCCGGCAGCTGCAGCTCCGATTTGACCCCGAGCCTGGGAACCTCCATATGCTGCGGGTGCGGCCCTAAAAAGACAAAAATTAATTAATTAAATTAGTTATTTTTCATAGCAGTATCAGGCATGGAAACGGTAACAGCTCAGGATACAGTCTTAGCATGGTGTGTGGTTCCAATTTTGCCAATCCTGCCAGAGATGGTTTCTTATTTTCCCAGTAAAATGGGTTCAGCGTATCTTACCTTTTTTTTTTTTTTTCCCACTGTAGAGCAAGGGGGTCAGGTTATCCTTACATGTATACATTACAATTACATTTTTCCCCCCACCCTTTGTTCTGTTGCAACATGAGTATCTAGACAAAGTTCTCAATGCTACTCAGCAGGATCTCCTTGTAAGTCTATTCTAAGTTGTGTCTGATAAGCCCAAGCTCCCGATCCCTCCCACTCCCTCCCCCTCCCATCAGGCAGCCTTTGACTGTTGCTGCGTGAGTGTAATGTGTGCTGCTGCAGCTCAGCGGCGCTGTCTTCCTTTTCCAAATGGGGATCCGAGGGCCAGCTCCTAAGTCCATTGATGGCCTGCCTTAACAATCCACACATTTATCTTTGAGGCGCCTTCCTAAACAGATTTTTTTATTTCAAATGTTTTATTTAAAGTGGTTTGCCTTTTGATCAGGGAATAATTTAGGTCAGGCAGGCCTAGAAGAGAGTCACTCCTTTGGTATAAATATTCTTTGCAGAACTTTCTGATGAAAACATTTCTATATTATGTGGAAATGGTTACACCACTCACTCTAGAACACAATATAAAGTTGTAATATTCCCTTCTGCTATCCTTTCCCAGAGTTGCTCTCACAAATTATACTAGCATTATAAAAGCTATTGGGGAAGTTGGGCTTGGGAAGTTATTTTTGCTGTTTAAAGGGAAATTCCTCATCAGTCATTCACTGAATAGTTTTAGCAGTCAGTGAAGATTGGTGCTAGATTCTTTGTTTTGTTGAGGGTTGCAAAATGGTGATTTTTTTTTTCTAATTTTATCATTTCTTCTGCAGGTATTAGCTGGGAATTTTCTTTAAAAAAGTATCTCCATTTATTTGCCACATGATTATGTCCAAATATAGGCTGCACAGGAGTTAAGATAAATGTGTGAATAATTCTCCTTACTTACAAATGTTCAGAATAAGGGGTTATTACCCTAGTAACCACCAATGGTGACCAATGATTTGGTGGGCGAGTTAATTATGATTTTTTTTAATATTTAATGCATTGCAGTAATTGCAGGTGCTTTTTGATGCTCCTTAGGAGTCCCTTCATGTCGACTCCTGGGTGGCACTGGAAGTTTTCATGAGTGATCAAGCGGGCAGGTCAAATCAAGAGCCACTGAACTGGGATGCCTGGGAGGGAGGAGGGGTGGTTGCTGAGGGCCAGCTCTACTTACTTGGCCTGAAGCAGTGTGTTAGCCTGACAATGATCCCATGTAGGTTTTCTCTCCGCCATTTTTGGTTCCTTTACTTATGACCAAGTAACTACTTGGGTGCTGATGTTAATCTTTTCATATCTACTCTTCATTTCTTTTACCTCTTTGTGAAATTCTACTACACTGGGAACCATCCTCCACCCCATCCCCGCCCTGGCACGGTGCTGGGTATAAGTTGTGAAAGCAGGTATCACTCATATTGTTTACAATTTCAAAAAGAACACTTTCGGGAGTTCCCATTGTGGAACAGCAGAAATGAATCTGACTAGTATCCATGGGGATGTGGGTTGAATCCCTGGCCTCTCTCAGTGCATCAGAGACCCGGCATTGCCGTGAGCTGTGGCGTAGGTGGCAGACTCGGCTTACATCTGGCGTTGCTGTGGCCGTGGTCTAGGCTGGTGGCTACAGCTCTGATTTGACCCCTAGCCTGGGAACTTCCATATGCAGCCATAAAAAGCAAAAAAAAAAAAAAAAAAAAGAAGAAAAAAAAGAAAAAGAAAATTTTCATTGTTTCACCAGAATATATGAAGTATGTGCACACTCTCTCTTTATGTTTATACACACACTCACACATATTTGTAGACACATTTTGCCAAGCTGTGACATCTGGCTTGCTCGTCTGCCGCATATTCGGTTGATAAGAAGTCAATGAGCCAAATGGATGCCGACAGTCTATGATGTGCAAAAGCACCAGCATGGTGTCATGTCCCCATAGCCGTAATCCCACAAGATGACAGTGAACCAGAGGGACAAGATGACAGATGACATCAGCAGTGAGTCGCTCTAACATGGAGGCGCTGTTTCCATATTACTTCCAGTTTGTTTTATAGCCTGAAGTTGTAGCCTAAGGGAGGAAGTGTGATGGAAGGTCCCATGCTTCACTAGGATGAGGGAGGTGAATGAGAAACTGCCTCCTGGCAGCCCTCCGCAAGATAGGGAGGTGGTGATAAATAGTCCTCACAAAGCTGCTTGCCTTGCCATGTCCCAGGGAGGGTCACGGGGCATTTCACCGAGACTCAGGTCAGCTGGCAGTTGAGCCTTGCCTGTGGCGCCTGTGTGGAGAGAGCCTGCTTGTTAGGACACCTGAGCAGAGGCGTTCTCCTATAACCAAGGACAAACTCTGAACATTAATGGAGCCTTTTAACTATATTTATATACAGTCGTAAAATACTTTGATTTTTATTTGTTTGTTAAAATAAAATCGTAGCAATATTTAATGGGTCAATCGTCAAATTGTGTTCTTCAGAAATCCTTCAGTCACGGTAAGTCAGGATATTACCACTAGATGGCGCATGACAAATAGTCATCATCCAGTTGCTCAGTATGGAGGGAGTACAAACCTAATTCTCATTCATTCTAAAACATGTATAATTTTAACTTTAAATGTGATTATTGTAGAGTAATTATTTTTTTAAATTATTTTATTCTTTATTCTCTAGATTTTAGATCAAAGAACAACCTGCATATATGTAACTTGGATTTACCAATTATTAACGTGTTGCTACATTTGCTTTATATAGTCACTCTGTGATTTCTTAGCATTGCAGAGTAATTTGTGGACGTTTTGACACTTCACCTCTCAATATGGCAACATGTGTCTCATTAAAAACAAGTCCAAAAAAAAAAAACCACCAAGTCCACCATCCCACATTACTATACCAAATTATTACATTGGTCTAATATTATCTAATATTTAACCTCAATTCAAATGTCCCAGTAGTTCCCAAAATGTCTCTTATAGCTATTTGATTTTCTCTCAGGATCCAAGCAAAGAGCACACTTTGCACTTGCTTATCTTATCTCTTTTTTTGGTCATATTTCTTTCCTCTTTAATCTAGAACAGTTTCCCTGTCCCACTTTAAAAAAAGGTAACAATTCTATACAAATATGCAAATGCACATATGTATTTACATTTAAAAATATTCAATATATATTTCTTTACTTCCTCTGCCCAGTGAGTGTTCAGTATTTTTAGGCAGACAATGTAACAACCCTATTTATAAATGTAACCCAAGATGGATGAAATTTAAAAAAAGATGTTAACAAAATACTTCTGTTTCTAAAAGCAGCAATTCTACATGCCATGTATAATAAAAACCCATATGGAAGTTTGGGGGGTAGTTGTTTGTTAGATCATGAGCTTTCAGAAGGGGAATGGACTGTGTTTTATTCATTTTCAACCCCCAGCACAGTATTTTGAATGTGGTGAGACACAATACATGTTTGAAGGGCGAGTGAATGGTTCTCTTTTTCATTTGTTTATTGTGGTAAAATGTACATAACATAAAATTGATCATTTTAACTATTTTAAGTATACAGTTCAGTGGCCTTGAGTATGTTTACATTGTTGTGTATGGTTCTCTTTTAATAACCTAAGGAATATATGTTAATTGTAGAAAAGTTATTAAATAGATAATCAAACAGAAAAATGACCTAAACACCCATCAAATTCTACCATCCATAGAAAACCCAGACTAATCACTCCTAACATTTTGGTATATATCCTTTCACATTGCTTTATGTACATTTATTCCTATCCACATAAGATATAAAAGTGATTGTGTTATATGTCCTGCATAGTAACCTGCTCTCATTTTCCTGACATGTAGTTGATATTTCCATGTTAATAACAGATAAATGGATCGATTTTGATTTGGTTACACTTCAGCCATATTTTTATGACATGTACCTCTAGTAACTGTGCTGATGGGTAGGGATCATGGTGGCAGGGCTTAGAATACAAATAAATTTTGTGCATCAATTTTTTTCCTCTGAGCACAGCGGAGAACAACGTTGGTTTAGGGCCTGGATTTATAGTTGTGGTGCTCTTTGTCATTTGGCCATTGCAGGAGGGGTTAGGCATCTTTTGCTGAGGTCCGTCTTTAGGTCAGGGGTCTAGTGACAGCATTGCACCAAGGAATGGGACAAGAACAATCTCTGTCATTTGAATAGAATGTCATTTGAATCTACAGTCTTCCTGGAGAGAGAACATGTTATCGAATGCCTGGCTCGCCTTTATGACTTATCTGGGGAAAATGCCTATCGAACAATAAAATGGTAATATTCACTACCGGAGACTAGACCTTGTCACTGTTCTCTGATGCCTAGTAGGACCACTGCAGAAAAAAATATTAATGAGACTGTTGCTAGGAGACGGGAGAGCCAAAAGCCCATGGCTTTGTAGGGGTTCCAGTGGAAATCAAGGCAATTGAAGTGTGTTTTAGATCAGAGGTTTAGCTCTTAAATTCTGTCCTGTGTTGCATGCGTGCTTTTTAGCATGTAATGTTTAATATGATTTTATGTTTGGGGTGGAATTTTGAGGATAACTCCAAGGCATTTTTTTTCTCTCCATAAAGCTAATCCCTTCTTCAGAGCACAGCTCATTTTCAAGTGGCTGCTGTGGCTCTCCCCCACCCCTTCAGTGCGACAGCCTCAGAGCCCGTGGAGAGGCAGAGCGCAGGCAGCTGGTAAGTAGCTGTGAAATCTTTTGTAAAATAGATATCCAAAATATGCTTTTGAAAGAGCAAGTGACATATTTTGATGGAACAGGATAATACAGAACTGCGTAGGAATTTCTGATTCTCATCAGTGGCATTGAGAAAATGGCTTCATCAAATTCTAAATATTCCATGGACACTTTTCTAGTCTAAAGCTTGTCTCTTAAATTGTGAGTGAGTTCCTAGAAGGAAATATAGAAACTTTCCCCTTATGATTCTGGTAAGATAGTTCCCTAAATAGGACTTGTTGAAGTGTTATTGAAATATCAGCTTTATGATGTTTGCATGAAATGTGATGAAATGGGTGACAAGTCATGATGTTCTCAGATCTGATTTCCTTTCACAGTATGGACAGAGCAGGGGGGAAATGTTATTTTGCAATGGGGAAAAGAATACCATGCCTCAGTTTTTTTTAATTAAGAAAATCATGTGACTGGATGTCTGTACAGGAGAGAAAATGAGGAGGAGGCAGCCTGTAATGTTCAGATTAATTGCTTCACGTGAGAGATGAACGTGTGTTGAATGGGAAAGATTTAAATTTGGTTTGGGGAGGAAAAAATCATGAAAGAGAAATAACGACAAGTGTGACTGTGCCTTGATTACGAAAATAATTCATTTGTATTTATTGACATCAATTTTTACAGTAGAGACAGAATATTATCAGCCTTCTTTCTTGGGAAAGCGATGTGGAAAAGATAGCAGAGATGCCTATCAACAAAGCTTTTCTGTTTGTTACTGAAGTGTGCCTGAAAATGGTTAGGCTTTTGTGTCTCCTTTTACCGGGAGCTTGCTTTTGTAGCTATGTTTCTGTAAGAAAAAAAAGGAAAAAAAAAAAAAAGCTCAAGTGCTATTTTTTTTTTTTAATTTCTTCGAAATTTGGAGTGTTTTGACCTCAGCAGGCAGAAAGGAGAAAAAAGATAGATAAGTCGATTTTTGAGTTAGATGCCAAAATAGTAATCAGGAAGGAAAAAGAAGAGTGAAATAGCTTAAAAGAAAGTTGACAAGATGGGCCATTTTTCCCAAGCTGAAAATGTCTGCTGGTGGCATGTTTTGTGGGAGAAAAGAGGGAGGGGGCCGTTGAACACAGCACTGCGGCAAAGAGAATGACTGACGCGTCCAGGGACATGTGACCGTCCTCTGGGGTAGCGAAGCGAATTTTCCAGGAGTCCATCTTGTATAAGACATCCTGTACCTACTGACATACAAATAATACTGTAATCTTTGTGTAGCACATGCCGAGTTTGTTTTGCTTGATCCTCTGTTGAGGTACACTGGGCACCGTTACTCTTCGCTTTTTATTGTCTCTATTGCTAGACTTGCTTTTTTCTCTCCTCTCACCACTTTTGCAGTATTTATTCCAATATCTTGTTAAAAATGCCGTCTTCCCCCTTTATTATAAAAACATCAGATATTTATTGTAGAAAATTGGGAAAAATCTAAAGATGACTGTGAAAATTACCCATACTCCTATAACCCAGAGATAATTACTATTAATATAATGACTGTCAGCCCCCCTTCTCTCAATGGATGCACATCGAGGCACAAAATAGAGATTTATAATACAAAATCAAGTTTATATATATATATATGTATGTGTATATATATATATATGTGTGTGTGTGTGTAGTTTCAACCAGCTTTAATCCTTAAACAACATATTGGGGGCAATTCATTATATTTTTAAATATTCCACAAGAATGTGATGTCTTATGGGTGCTTAATTTTCAACCATACGGGAGGCCCACTTATTACATATGGGAGGTCCAATTATTGAATGTTTCTATGTGCAATTCTTGCTGTTATAGTTTAAGGAATATCTTTCCATATAAACCTCTGTGTGCTTTTCTGTTTCATTTTGTTTTCTCCTAGGATAAATTCGCAGACGTGGAATTCCTGGATCAAATGGTATGAACCAGTTTAAGGTTTCTCCCCCCGCTACCCTATACATAGCGCCTAATTTATTTACCGTATGTGGTAAAAGGCATTATTTTCCAGTTGTGTTTTGCCTATTCGTGTTTTATCATTTATGGTGGGTTTTCCTAAGACATGTTGCAGCTTTACGTTTTTAGATATCCACAACTATCAATTTTTGATTTCGTGATTTCTTTCTTTCTTCCGATGAATATATTCACCTGCATTTTCTCCTCGTCATTTCATTGCTTCATTTTTTGCAATGAACTCCAATTCACCTAGAATTCATTTTGGCCTACGGTATGAAGTAGGATCTAATTTTGTGTTTTTTCCAAATAGGTCACCAATTGTTTCAGCATCATTTATTGAATAATCCACCTTCCTCCACTGATTTGAAATGACAAGAACTGTGCTCCCGCTAGATAGGGGGTAGCTTTCCCCAGGTCAGCCATTTTCTCTCCACCCAAGAAGGTTACATCCCACAGTAGCGCTCCTACCTTCTTGCAGCTTCTGGCAGCATTCTCTAGCACCATGTTCCTGCTGATAGCTTTCGCGAATTCTAGGCACACGCAGTTTGGGGCATTGGTTTTCAAACCGGATTTTAAAATGTGCTGTTCCTCGCAGACCCAGCTGACAGCCTAGTTGCGTAGTCAAATAAGACGCCCCAGGGTTAGGGTTATTCTTAAAGTTCTTCCTTCAACCTCTTTTTCTACTCCTCAGGTACTCGGAGCATTAAAGCTGTCTGGATTCCTGGAATTTTCTAGAATGGTGTAAGAGGGAAATGTAAGAAATGTATAAGGAGCAAAAATAAATAATGTTTGCCAGCCTGTTGCTGGCTATAGTCCGACCTAGGGATTTAAAGGAGGTGGAATGGATCCTAAGCCATGCCACCCCTGCCATCATCCACTATGTCTTCTAGCTAGGAACATACCCCAAAGCTTCACTGCTTTCCACTGCAGGTGGAAGGCTCAAGCAGAAAACACGGAGTCTCTTAGTGGGAGGTGGGTTAATTGTTGCTCGCAGAAATGTTTAACTACTAAAATCACTAGTCCCCCACTGTCGACACTCCTCACCCCCATCTCCAAAGAAGCCTCCTTTTTCTACTGACTTCTGACTCTGTCCTCTAGCTTTTACTGATTCTGGAAGGAAAAAAGAGGGCATGGGTGGGAGGACGGCTCGCCTGCCCTTACGGTGAGGGGGCTCCTTCGGCTTGCAGCCACAGCCCCAGTCATTTCTTGACTTGCTGCATTAGGCTGTGATTTGTTTGTGACTGGAGGTTGGTTTCCCTGGCAACGGTAGCTCACCAGGACATGCGCATTCGCTCCTCTGCAGTGGCAGAATGCGGCTGTGGAGGCAAGGGAGGGGGCTTGAGGGCCCCAGTTGCTGAAGGAATTATTCTGCAGTCATGATGTCAGTTTTTCTGGGCTAAAATGCCATCATTGTTGCATATAGAGCATTGCATTTTTAAGAATCCTGGGAAGGCTTTGAGCTCCTCCCCTTTTCTTCCTCCTGAATTACCCGCTCTCAATATGTTATCCAGTGACCCTGAAGTCTTCCCAGCCCTGAGGCCACTGATGCCTTCGTGGCCCCAAGGGCATTCATAATAGTCTGGGTACAGGCAACAGACTGCCTGGTTCCAGGTCTCCACCATTTGCTAATTGCATGACCACAGTACAATTGCCTAATCTCTCTGTGCCTCGATTTCGTCAGTCGTAAAATGGGAATAATAATAGCACCTTTCGAACAGTGTCTGGTAATGATAGCCATTGGATAGGCATCGGCTGTTAGTTATAGATATTAAAGGAGACTCGGCCGGAAACAGACTTGTGCTGCAATGTACAAACCCACCCTCTAAGGTCCCCTGGCCAAATAACGCAAACACACATTGACCCCTCCAGCACACACGCTTGCCACGGCACAAGGATACATACCACTGCCGGAAGACGTGCCCCTGAGCACACATTCTCCCCCGGGGGCACTCAGACTCACCCAGAGGCGCACACATTCTCCCCAAGGCAAAAAGTCTCACCCGAGGGGTACAGACTCGCCCTACGTGACACAGACAATGCCCCATCCAAGATCGTCTCCGTGTCGCATAGACCCGTTCCCTGGCACACAGGACACAGACACGCACTGCCACCCACGAATACTCCCCACAACACACCAACACACGCTCAGCACTGAACACGGCCCCTGCCCGTGGCGCGTGAATCTGCGTGGAACGAAGTTTCTCCCCATAGCACACACATTGTCCCCCGGCCCCCCTGACTAGAGCCATCCTGGAGAGTCTCCCCAGGGCACAGAACCCCCCTCATGTCACACCGACCCTCACTGGAGCGTACAGACTCCTGCCAAGCGTGATGCCTTAGCCCACGGCACAGAGACACTCCCTGGAGCACGCAGAGCCTCCCCAGGGCACACAGCCTCCCTCCCAGGACACAGTTCACGACACAGAGAGAGATACAGGCTCTCCCCCAATGACAGACGTGCTCCACGGCACACAGCAAGCTGCCCAGGACACCGACCATCCCCAAAGGACAGAGACTTGCCCCGCCGAACACAGACACTTCCCCGATCCCACGGATGAATCACAGGCTAAATCCAATCTTTAACGCACGCGAACATCCCCAAGGCGTAGACACACAGCACACATTCTTACCCCTGCCAAGCGAAGATTTCCATCGTGCTTTATTTACCATCCTGTTGCGCTACAATCCTGGCCTACGACTCATGTAATGGTTAAGAGCAAGGCCTCCTCACCCAGACATTGGATGGGGCATTGTCTGTGTCACCCGGATGTGAGTCCGGGTTCTGCCCCTTTCTCATTGTATCACCTTGGGTAAGTATATTTCTCTGTTCTTTACTTTGCTCATCTGTAAAACAAAGGTAGCAATAGCACCTACGCAGAAGGGTTGCTGTGAGTGTTGAATGAATTGGCATAGGCTAAGTGCTTAGTACAGTGCCTGGCACACAGGAGCCATTGTGAATTTCATTTGTGTTACTGTCACACCTAGACCTACCCTACAAGGCCCAGAGACATGCCCAAAGCACAGCACACCCGCAAACCAAGGAGCAGTGTAGGTTGGGGTCTAAAGCTTACACTGAGCATTCAGACTGCCTGGGTTCCAAGCTCACATGTGTCATTTACTAATCGTGTGACCCATGTAAAGGTTTCTTAAACTGTCTGTGCCTGGTTTTTCTCGGGCACAAATTGGGAATGATCATGGTACTTACTTAGAAGGGCTGTCAAGAGGGCTAAATGAGTGAATGCTCCTAAAGCGTTGAGTGTTACAAAGTGTTATAAAGGGCTTAGAACCGTGGCTGGCACAGAATGAGTGTTATCGATGTTAGCTGATCTTATTGTTGTTGCTATTGTTGTTTCTACACACAGAACTGGACCATAATAGTACAGTGCAATCCCAGCTGATTCAAATGAACCCACAGCACACACAGTACACCCCCATGAAACCCAGAATCCCATCACGGCTCGCTCCCCCCCACTTCCTTACAATTCATATTGACTGCACTTAGCCCACAACTGCCAGAAGCATCGACCTCACAGACTCTGCACAGTAAGTAGACTCATCACACAACACCTAGACACACATTGCAATGCACAAACGTGCCCACAGTACACAAACTCAGCCGTGCAAACACTCATCCCACTCAACTAAATGCACCTTATCATATATATACATACATATATATACACATATATACATACATATATATACACATATATACATACATATATATACATATATACATACATATATACACATATATACATACATATATACACATACATATACATACATACACACATACATATATATATACATACACACATACATACATATATACATACATATATATACATATATACATACATATATATATATACACATATATATATACATGCTCCACATGCCATCCCCACCACAGAACACACTGGCCCCACAACACAGAGGACTTACGTTAAAATCCCTAGAAACAAGTCACAACACATGTGCCAGTCCAGCACACAAACCTGGCATGTGTACCTGCACGTGCCTGACGATGTACAGACCCAGTTTCACAGTCCAGACTCCTGCCAGGCTGGAGAATGGCGTTGCGCCACATCTTGGCCCACCATGCGCAGTCTAGCCTCGCCCACCACACCTGGGCATGCTCCACAATGCACGGCGCTCCCCGCAACACAGCCCCCCAAGGGCATGGAGTTACATCACAGGGCAAGGGCCCCCGCACACCTTCCGTTGCGCCCACAGAATTCTCCAGTAAATACCAGGGCCCAGAGCTCTCAGATCCAACCTGGAAGCACAGACCTACCCCCCCCCATCTGCAGACCCACCCCCGATACAGTGTCTGCCCACATGACCCACACTCACAGCAGAACATCCGGGGGCAACTCACCACTCAGAGACCACCCCACCACCCACAGTCATGCCTCACAACGCACAGACATGCCTCTCAAAGAATGGACACAACGTCAACGCCCAAGCTCGCCCTGCAATGTGCAGGATAATAACACAGTGCCAAGATATGCTTCACAAAGCCCGGACTACCACACCGTGCACACACTCATCACGCAACACGGTCATTCCCCACAAAGCCAAGTACACACCCCCACAAAGCACAGGTAAACCCCTCGAGGCATAGACCTGCCTCATGACACGAGACGTGCCCAGCCTCCCACAGACCCTCCTAGCACGCATGGGTTGGCATCACAGGGCACACACTCACTCTGTAAAGCTGATTCGCTCCACAATAGATACACTCGCTCCACAGGGAGCACACTAGAACCACAACACCCAGGCTCACTGCAAAGCATGCTCCCCACCCCGCCATGTCCTCAGCGCCTGAGGCCCTATGGTGTGCAGGTATGCCCCCCGCCCCGCACCTCACAGGCTTGCTCAGCCTCACCATGCAATGCTCAGACCTGCTCCCCAGAGCAGACAGATGGCAGAACACCCCGTCTGCAGCACAAACATGCCTCATAACATACTAATCCTCTGCAGGGCACGGACTTAGCCCACGAAGCACGCGTTCATCCCACTCTGTCTGATCTAATGCCACACACCCTAGACTTGTCCCCAAACACAAAGGCACATGCTTGCGTACACAGACATGTGCCGCGACATCCAGAATCACCTCATGATGCCCAGATTCAGTTCACAGGACCCAGAAACACCGAGTCATTAACGCACAGGCAGAGACGCACAGCACACAGACTTGCCTTGATAGCACGTAGCGGCTCAACCGCGCACAGACAGGGCCTACAACAGCCTCATGCCTCCCAGCACGGCCTCACCTTGCTGGGCCAACGCCCGGCTCACAGAGAAAACAGGAGCAACAAAATACCTAACCCTGTCCTGCAGCACAAAGACACAACCTGCAATGCCCATGTGCACCCCACGACACAGGCTCACCCCGCCAACTGCGAGCTCATGGCACAGCACACAGGATTGCAAAAACCCAATGCGCAGACACGATGCACAACGCAGAGGCTTCTCAGAAAGTGCAGAGTCATATCACAGAGCACTGACATGCCCCCACAAGGCAGTGTCAAGTCACAATGGGGAGACATCTCATGCCACAAGGCTCTTCCCACAACGCAGAAACATGCGCCAGCATGCACATCTCCCCCTCACCGCAGTCATCCATTCTTTACACTTGCTGGACAACGCCAGGACTCTGCCCACTGCTCCTAGACCTGCGCCAGAGAGCACAGACCCACCTCAGAGTGGACAGATTCCCCAGGCATTGTGTAGGGTCAACTCATGACACATGTGCCACACAATACTCAGAGTTGACACAACACACATCCACACACACACACGTCCCTCAGCACAATGACCAATCCCCAAACACTTGGGGTCAAGGACAGCTCTCAACCTCCTCTCCTGACAAGGCAGGGAATAGCATCACAAGACACAATTCATCCCACAATAGGCAGAACCATCCCACACTTAACCCATGGTGCAACGATGGGCCCAAGCAGCGTACACACCTGCGCAGTGACACTAGAAACACCCTACACTGTCGAGACCTGTTCCAGGTAGAGATTGCTCTCACGACACACAGGATTTTACATCCAAGCACATGAGCTCACTCTCCAAGAGACAAATGAGCTCGACATATAGTTTTGGCCCATACCACACTAACTCCACAAATCCCAGGCTTGCACCCAAACACCCAGATTCAACCCAAAGAGTCTTAAACTCATAGTACAACACACAGAGCCTAAAGAGAGCTGCCAAATCACATTAAAACGTAAAAACATGCCCCCATAGAAACATCCTCAGCGAGTCCACGGTTGCCCTGCAACGGACAGAAAGGAGCAACAGCAGTCCAACTCAGCTCCCAACTTTTTGAGTTGCCCCACCATGTACAGAGTTGCATCGTTATGCACAACTGCAACCAGCAACTCACAGATCCACCCCGGAGAAGAGACTCATTTCACCATACACTTACCGGCATAGTTCCCAGACTTGCACCAGATGCTGACACTCAGCCCCCAATACACGAATCCACCCTGCACCGCACACAGTGTCACACACAGATTTACTCTCCCTTAAGATCAATTGACAACTCGCCTTGTCCCACGGTGCCCAGACACACGTCATAATGTAAAGACAACAACTACCGCTTAAACATTCTCCAAACGATGCCTAAGATCCAGTAATACCACAACTCCCCCTACAGTGGCCACACGCACCCCGCAGCACCCCGAATTGTGTCAAACACACACTCATTCCAAAGTTGGCAGCTTCTCCCACAGCTCCTGGATACATCCCGCAATCCACAAATCTGCCCCCAAAGATACAGACTCCTCAGAAACACACGGTTTTGCATAACAACTTACAAACATGTCTCAGAACATACCTTTATCACGACTGGGCTCCTCCGCCACATCCCACCACACCCGGCCACATCCTCAAATGCACAGACTGGCCCTCTCAGTCTTGTCCAGTAGCTCTACAAAAATGTGACAAGAAACAGACTGGCCCTACAGTACGTACCCAGTTCTATACAACTTCCAGATTGTCCTAGAACGCACAGCGATTCCTCCTACACAGTGTTAACTCGCAACGCAGAGACTCATACAGAGCTAATAACTACCCAACCACCAGCTATGCCCCCAAACACACAGAACATGCTCCACAACACGTCTGTGAGCCTCACAACGCCTAGCCTGTCCTTAATACCCACCTCAGCCTACGATGTCACACATGCTCCATGGCAGGCCTCCCACCCTAGCCCGTGCAGCGGTATCGCAACGCAGAGATGTGCCTCGCATGTAAACGTTCTCCCCAGAATGCCAACGCTTGCTCTGTAAGGCATCCAGTATGACTGTAACACCTAGATTTGCCTCCAGACTCAGTCTTGCACCACAATACTCCCCCAGTGCCTCACAATACCTACCACGAATGTAGAGTGAACGGACCTGCCCCACAATGTCCAGACTTAGAAAACCAAGACATGCCCTATCGGCCACAGGTTCCACAAAGCAAAAATCTCCCTATATTGCACAGCCCAACTCTACATCATAAACTCACCCCCACGCCCCACGGTAGGAACAGACCTCAAATATTCAGTCACAAATTCAGTCTTGCCACACAACACTGACAGGTGTCTTACGACTCACACACGAGTTCCACGATACCTAGACACAGCTAACTTACAATGGACAGGTATACGCTGTGACACAAAGGTTTCTCCCCGAAACACCAGATTGCATTCTGATGCACAGAATCCCCCCCAAACACACACATTCACTCCACCAGGCAAACACCCCAGAAAGAAACCGTGTGTCCCCAGCCCCCAGAATTGCCCCAGGACACACAGACGTGCCCCACAGGAGGAAGACCTACTCCAGATTGCACATTCTCCTCACCAGACGTGCTTTGCGACACAACCTTGCCCCGCAAGGCACCCTTGACCCACAACCTAGGCACAGTATATAGTGCCCTTATTCACCCCTGCAACACCTTGACAGAGCCTCCATGCAAAGATGTGTCCTGCAGTGTACAAAACACCAGAAAATGCACAGACACCCCCCCCCGCGCCCCCGGTACCAGAAGGGCCACCTCAGGCTCCAACTTCCTCCCCAAAGCAAAGTCACTTGGAAATAGCTCCAGCCAAATCACACCTTGCAAACGCATCGCATCTCACGTTCTCCGCACCGTGCACAGACGTGCTCCGCAGCACTCAGACTCACCTACACGCCCCACGACATCCCACAAATCGGTACCTGACCCACAATATGACGGACAGGCCTCGTGATGTACACTTGCCCCCCACCACTGAGAGACACCGCGCCTTGTGATGCACAGACCTGCCTTGCCACGCAAACCCCACGGGACACATCCTCACCCAGCATAAGCATCCCCAGCTCAAGACATGTTCACGCGCTGCCATGCCCCGCAGCACAGAATTACATCGCACAGCAGGATGCCTGTAGGCAAACACCCCAGAAAGAAAACGTGTGTCCCCAGCCCCCAGAATTGCCCCAGGACACATAGGGAAATCCCACAGCACAAACGCAAGCTCCCTCAAACGCAGCCTCCGCCCCATTCTCTTTGAAATGCCAGAATACAGCCAACGCCACATCCAGAATCAGCCTGTATCACACGGGCAATGCGCAGCATGGACCACAACCTCCAGAAATACCATACTATGTCAAGGCAGAACCCCACCTGAGGGGGCTCCCCTCGTTAACAAACACACATAGATTCCCCATGAGGCACAGATGTACCCGACAATGCAAGGACTGGCCCTGTGACACAACAATTTACGGTCGAATCTCTAGACTCAACCCAGGACACATAGTCTCACCCTGTGACTCCAAGATCTGTCCCAGGGTGTTTGGACTGCAGTTTAGAGAGCACGACACCTGGACGGGCCAGCCCTACAAGGTGAAGACATGGTCCCCAGTCCGTAGATTTGCATGACAGGACATCTGAAAAATCACACTCATAAAAGTCTCAACACTCAGAAGCACTCCCACAAAGCACAGTCCCTCCAAACCAGATGCTCAGGCCTCGCCGGGCCCGTAATTCCTAGAGACCACCTGTCATCCACAAGCTCACCTCACACCCCATAGCCAGGCCCCCTTACCATAGAGAATACCCAGACTTGCTACACAACACCCAGACTTGCTACACAACACTCAGAAGGGCTCACGACATCAAGAGAGTATGCGTATTCTAGAACATTCAGGTTCACTTCATGAGAACCCACGCGCTCACGCAGAACGTTCACTTCTTTGCGCCTGTACACTCATGTGCAAACATGGATGAAACAGTTCCTTTTAGGGCCTTGCAAGGATCAAATGAGATAATTTCAGGAAAGAATCGAGGTTCAGAACACAGTCTTTGGAGGCAGCTGTATCCGCTCCCAGTCCCGGCTCCACGACTGGAACCTGAGCATGTTTGAGAGTAGAAACGGTCAGTGGGAGAGAAGCAGGAATAAAGGTTTGGGGTCAGTGGGGCCTGGTTCTGAATTCTGCCTCTGCCACGTATCGGCCACATGATGTTCACAACGCGCTTGAATTCTCTGACCCCCAGTGTCCTCATCTGTCAAGTGTGGATGACACTGGTGCCCGTCTCCGAGGCTACTTGTAAGGATTAAACACCACCAGGTATCTTCATCTGAATTTCTAGCCGAAGAAAAGCAGTAGCATGGGGAAGAGGGTCGGAGTATTGATTGGAAGCAGAAGGTGGGCTGAAAGCTGTGTGTGGTGTGGGCTGTGGGCAGCCAGGTGGCAGCATGTGGGCCCAGCCTAGGGCCAGAGGTAAGAAGGAAGACAGGTACATGCCAGGGCCTCCAACACAAATGTCCCTGATGGCAGTGCGATTTGAAGCTCAAAGCCACACCGCTTTTGGTCTTCAGATTGGAAAAACTTGTGTTATCAGACCGTAGTTACCCTCTTCAGTAATCAACATTTTCCAAAGGAGGCTGTCTTTTAATGCTTATTTTCTTGGCTATTTCAACAGCAGGGAGAAAAGCTTGAGCCCCTTCTACTGGCTGTACCATAGACAAGCAGGCGGAGAAATGAGCAGATAAGTCTTTCTGGAAGAAAGTGCTCACATCGACACACACACACACACACACACACACACACACACGCACTCATACTGCCACAGGTGTTTACACTGACACAGAACTACGGGTGTATCAGAATCCCACAGACCATACGTTCTTTCAGCCACAGCCGAAGACATATGTTTGCGCAAGTATGAACATATAACCAGAGTTCCAGCAAGGACCACCTCATGTTTATGCAGATACACGTATACATACACACAGATGCATACAAACACCCACAGTTTGGTGTGTAGGCACAAAGCAACATGCAGTCACAGATGCACACTCCACACTCGCACAGGCCCAGAGAAGCACGCAGAGACACATGCATGCCAACCTAGGCGTCCAGAGGATGTGTTTACTGATTCATAACCTCAAAGATGCAAGAACACAAATGCATGCACACACACACACACACACACACACACATGGAAAGACGCATAAATGCTTCTAGAGGCTCATGAGGTGTGGACTCATCCTCAGACACCCCCAGACATTTATGGAGAAATGTAGACAAGTACATATGAGCCCACACAGACACATAGGCATTTGCATGTGTGCACACAGAGCCACAGGCAGGTGCATGGAGTCATCCGTATGCAGACACAGGTGTATGCATGTTCATTGCTATGCAGAGACATAGAGACATTTATAAAAAACTGAAATATGGAGATGTATTCATAAGGAGACACGTGTGTTTTAAACACGTATCTGGCATCTTTATGCTCATAGAGTCACATGAATTTACACACAGAGGCAAGTTGTTATTAAAACACACCTGCATACACATGGTCCTGCCTGGACCTGCAACCTGGGTGCTCATGCTGACCATGAAAACCTAGAAACATGCCCACATGCACATGTATAGAAATGTACCTGGGGAAGCACGTGGGGATATTCGTGCATATGGGTGTGCGTATGGAACCACACAAGCATGCCGTGTGCACACATAGATGCACTCGTACATGGAGACATACACATGCACGCAGACAAAACAGAGATGGACCCATGAAGACATCTCTGCATGAATATGAGCAGACACATTTAGAGAGAGACGTTTATATACAGAGAGAGATGCCTCCCGTGTAGATACAGGGGAGAGGAGAGGGAGCGGGGAGACGGAGGTTGGTCGGCTTGGCAGAGACACTTTCTTATGCAGAAGCTCACACCTACACACAGAGACACACAGGCCTAGAGACCCATACGAAGATGTGCACAGGTGAACACAGCTGCACTCACACACTCACTCAGATGCACGAGAGGAGCAAAGTCACACACACACATGCAGAAACTCAGGTATATTCACGGAGACCCAGGCAAGTGCACAGAGACAGAGATGTACGTGGATCCTCACCCATACGGACTCACAAAGATACAGACTCAGAAGCTTGTGCAGGTGCCTGCGGGGACAGGTACACAGGTTTGTACACTTACAGACATTGAGCACGGATGTACTGATAGATGAGGAGACCCACAGACATACCTGAACAAACGCAGAGGCACACAGGGACCTCCATGTGCTGCAGGTGCAGCCCTAAAAAGACAAAAAAAGAAAAAGAAAGAGAAAAAAAAAGTTATCACAGTAACAACTTAAGTAGAGCTCAAAATAAACACATGGAAATTAAATTTAAGACATAAAAGTACTTTTTTTCTGTAATTTCAAAAAATTAGCTTCAGTAACATAATTTATATCTAGTAAAATTTGCCCTTCAACATGTATGGTTTGAGATTTAACATATGTATCTAGTTTGTATAATCATCATCACGATCAATAAACAACATTTCTGTCATCCCTCACAAAAAAAAAAAAGTGAAATACACAAGCGCACAACATCTGCAGCCTATAAAAAAAAAGCTCAATGTGTGTAAGGCACACAGGGACACACAGAAGCACGGGTGCCTATGGACCTGTGCACGCAGATGTAGAAATGTGTGCGCCCACACTGGAGGAGCCAGCACACCTGCACAGACACACACTTGCACCAACACTTGTGTGTACCGTCATATGTATGCCTGCAAACACAAATGGGTGTACGTACTGCAGAGGCAGGCACGAACAAGCACGGGGACAGAGACAGGCGTACGCACAGGCAGGCAAATTCCCCAGCATATAGAGTCTTCCAATGCACACAGCAGCAGGACGCCCACAGCAACACACAGGCGCATTCACCCACAGAGTGATCCAAAGACACTCATTCTCATGAAGACAGATTTAGGCAGACACCCCCATGCACCCAGAGACATGAAGATGGTCGCATAGGTGGGTGAACACCAAGACATACATACATGTGTGAATGTAGAAGCTCCTAGACACAGGTAAAGAGGCTTACAGGTAAGACTGTACAGGTGTAGGCACATAGACTCACACTCAGACACACACACGTGTTACATACACACAAATACATAGGCATGCAGAGGTTCACACAGATGGATATTGGGAAACTGTCAACATGAGAACTAAATCTGTCCCAACAGGCACAGATGCTTCTTCTACACATGGTCTCAGGCAGAGACTGATACACAGAAGACGAGATTTCGCCCACTCAGAGGCCGGCACTCCCCAGCCCCCCCTTACAGGCACATGCACACGGAACTCTGTAAATGCACGTGCATATATGGACACACACATTCACCTGCAAATGTACACTCGGATGCCAGGCATACCCACGCAGAAATACGCAAGCACACATATATCTGCAGACAACGCGAACCTAAACACACTAAAAAATACAGACATATCCACAGACGCACAAATACACAGATGCACAGACATGCACCCTCACGTGTCAACATATATATACACACATTAGCACGCATGCACACACACAGACAAAATGATCTGCAAATGTACTCCTGTGCCCACACAGCACTCAGTCTAAATGTACATCAAATATATGCGTGCACTGACACATATGCATCTGCCAGCATAGGCTTATGGATGCATTCATGGACTTAATCTTGCAACAGAAAGAGACACAGATTCTTACCCCTGCACAGACATAGAGACATATGTAGATTTATACATATGAAAACACAGAGATTCAACCACATATAAAAGGACACATAAACACTTTTTCAAAGGAGGCTGTGACTTTTAGTGTATCTTTTTCTTAGCCTCTTCAAGAGAAAATGAAAATGGTTGAGCACCCTCTGATGACTATATTGTATAAAGCAGATGTGGAAATTACCAGAAATATTTCTAAAAGTTCTGGACTGCACATATGTTTGTGTGTGCACAAACATACACACGTCCATGCACACACCCACTTCCACATGCCCAGAATCACAGACATAGAATCACACAGAAGCACGGAAATATCAAAGTGCTTTAGGTAAATGTAAAAAGACCCATAGACAATTACACACATACCACCAAAGCATCACAGAGTGGGATGTTTGAGAGCATGGCCATTGAACTTGAAAACAAACCAAACTAAACCAGCTTTTGCATCCCAGCAGGGGAGCACTTACTAGCTCCAAGATTTGGGGCTGTTTTCCTGCGTTCCCACCTATATCATGGGAGTAATATTAATACCTAGCTTTTAAGCTGTTTGCAGATTCAGTAACATGAAGGGCTTAGCCTCATGCTTGGAATGTCACAGATTCTGCTGCTGCTCTTTGAATTTGCTAGAGCTGAAGTTCTCAGCTAGATGGAGTTTGCATTTTGTGGTTAAAGTGCATGGTTTTTATCACAGAGATGTATTAATTGACATTATCCGTAAATGATATTAACGAAGAAAAGATTATTCAGACAAGGCCATTTCTGAAATTTCCCAAGCTGACAAGGGCTTATTACTGTCCTAGGCAAGTGGAAAGACCTAAAACAAATATGTCCTGCTATCGCTGTTCGGTGTGGTTGTCACTGTTACATTATTCCTTTTTCCTTTTTGCAGGAGGAGGATGAAGATGGAGAGTCAGTAGGAACGGGGAAGAGGGCTTCTTGCCATGGAACATTTGCCACCTAGTGACCATTCTGAGTAAGTACAGTATTTGTGGATTGCTTCAACACATCCCTAAAATTTCATCCATTGCAAAGTTGTGTGACTGCCCTGGCGAATAAGCTGGCACCTACCAAGTTATAGTGGTTTCTGCTCTACAGTAGTCCCTCCCTCCCTACCATTTCAATTTCCGTGGTTTCAGTTAGCTGTGCTCAACTGTGGTCCAAAAATATTAAATGGAAAATTCCATAAACACTCCACATGTTTTAAATTGCATGCCATTCGGAGTAGCGTGATGAAATCTTGTGCCGTCCGTCCTGCTGCATCCTGCCCAGGACGTGAACCATCCTCTCAGTTCCGCACATCCCACCTGTTAATCACTTGGTTATCAAATTGCTGAGGTATCACAATGCTTGTGTCCAAGCGACCCTTGTTTTACTTAATAATGGCCCCGGAGTGCAAGAGTAGTGATGCTGGCAATTCGGATCTGCCAAGGAGAAGCCATAAAGTGCTTCCTTTAAGTGAGAAGGTGAAAGTTTTCAACTTAATAAAGAAATATAAACATTGTATGTTGACGATGCTGAGATCTATGGTAAGAACAAATCTTCTACCCATGGCATTGTGAAGGACAAAGAAATTCATGCTAGATTTGCTCTCACACCTCAAACTGAAAAAACGAGTGAGTGATAAGTGCTTAGTTAAGATGGTAAAGGCATGAAACGTGTACAATAAGATATTTTGAGAGAGACCACGTTCACATAGCTTTTATTAAAGTTTTTTAAAATTTTTATTATTGTTGCAATTGTTCTCTTTTATTATTACTAGTTATTGTTAATCTTTTACTGTGCCGAATTTAGAAATTAAACTTTATCATAAGTATGTATGTATAGGAAAAAACGTGGTATGTACAGGGTTTGGTACTACCCATGGTTTCAGGCATTCTAAAATTCTTCCGCCACTCAGTTTTCCTCTGGGCTTCATTGAGACTGTGTTCTGCAGCAGTGATCTTCAAACTTTCTAATTAGAGATCATCTGAAATAGTTTTGAAAAGCTATCTACCCCAGTAGACATCTTGAAGTTAACATCTGAAGTTTCTTATCATAAGTTGATTTGTACAGTTATCATTCGCAGTATGTTACAAATACTTAGACTTTCAAAGAAAAATGTTTACCTGAATCCAGTGATGTTGGGAAGCTGGGCGAGGATTCCCTGCAAATTACCTGTGCTCACATCTTTTCTAGTGTTTGGGTTTCTAGGTTTGAGAATTTCTGGTTGTTAAGCAGGAAAAATAAAAAAACCAAAACCAAAATTTCACTAAGGATCTTTAAAAAGGATTCTTTTATTTGTACCTAGAATTTTCCCAGTATGAACTTTGCACAGCTTCTCAGTGGGTACATGTGAAGCTTTACAAACTTCAGAAATGTCAGTGGCATACATTGCAGTCTACTGAAGATATGAAGTGTTCCATCACATTTGAGATACTTTTTAATGGAATTATGGTTTTATGTAACACTAAGAGAAAAAACACTTCCAAATAAACTATGATGTAATGCTTTCATAGCCATGGAATTTTAACTTTATACTTAATGAAAGAGCTCTTTTTGGCAGATACAGACACATATTTTTACCATATATCATGATACTGTAATAGTTTGGGGATACAGCCCAGTGACATCTGCCTTTCAGCTGCCTCCTGGCTGACAGTGATTGCAAAATGCCACTGATTGCAAGGCGTACTCTGATTTCAGAGACGCGAAAATGTGAAGAAAATACGCATGTTAGAATCAGTTCAATACGGTAAGTCGCTCATCAAGACAAAAAGGATCCTGAAGGCCAGAAAGCCAAACTCCAAGACATCAACCGAGTGAAAACACCTTTTCTGTGTGTGGCTGTCTTTACAGAAAACAAAACGTGGCTCTTATTATAAGTTATCTCGGAGCACTTAAATAACAAGGGCAAGGTACATTTCATTTTAATTGCTCTTTCATGGTCTTCTTGGCCTTTTTCCTGGCTCAGAAGTGGCAGAGTTAGGGCAGGATCTTGGTGCGTGGGACTATGGCTGGGCCCAGGCGGGATCCCTGCAGCTTGACGATGTCTAGTATCTCTGTTGTGAAAACCACTTAGCACCGTCTTGTGTGAGGCTGGGCCTTCAATGGCGCTGTTTGTTCTTTGTAAGTGGGCTAACAGAGGCAGCCTTTCTCCTTGTCATGGCTTAGCTTAGTTTTAACATATTCAGTGTATCCTTTTTTTGACTGAAGGGCCTACGAGTGGGAGGAACGGAGATTGAACTGCTTTCCTAGTTTTTCTTTGACATAGTATTCGAGAGGCTCAGCGAGATGAATAAAGACGCCGCAGGAAGTACATTATGTGGGGAATCAATGAATGAAAACAATCTAGATTTGTCATCCAGGAATTGTGCATCTCTGATTCTAATGACACTCATGATGATATAAGAGATTTACAAGAGGAATCAAAATGAAAAGGTTTCATGTAATGAGAAGACTAAGAGAACCCAAACCTAAGACTTAAGGGTCTTTTGAGGGCTCAAAAGCTGGGCTCCTCGCTTGGTTTAATGCTCTGCTGTCGTCATGGTCTTGACATTCTTAATACTTTTTGGAAAAGGAGGTCCTGCATTTTCCTTTTGCACAGGGCCTCACAAATTATAGAGCTGATCTTGTTCAAAAGGAGATACTGGCCAGAGAATAAGCATCAGAGGTTGCAAAATTAAATTACAAGCATTGCCTTTTCTAATGTTGTGCCCTGAATTCTGTCAGTACTCATGAATCTATAGTTGTCGAAGCACCTAACGGGCGTGGCAGTACTTGTGCTGAGTCCCCCATTTATTCACAGGATCCAGGGCATCTTCTGTCTCTTTATTTTCTCATCTGTGAAATGGCAATGACATTACACCCACCTTCCTTAACCCCAGATGAAGCTAATCACTAGAATCGGATTGAAATGCCCATGGAGTTATTGCCCTCCCCAGCATGGAGTCTGGGCAGCCCCCAGATCTGCCTGGGGTCCTGGGGATCTGAGTTGGGCTCAGCAGTGAGGTTGTAGAGCAGATATCCCAGGGCATCGGAGCTGGGAAATCAGTGCCCCTGTAATCTCAAGAGCTTGATCAGTGCCTCTCACTGCTGCCCAAAGGGCTGGGTCAAGCTCCTGGATGGAAGTCACTGCTGTGTAGACAGGGCTAGAGGGCTGAGAAGAGAGGAGAAGGGAGTGCAGCCCGGAAACATTCTCTGGGCACCTGGCATGTAGTTCCAGTGGCCTTTTCTAGGGCCCGGGTGCTACATCCCAAGTTGGAGAGGGCATGGCCACGGGTGCCGGGACCTTGAGACTGCCACGGGAGCTTTCTGATTGCCAAGAAAACGGAATTGTGTTCAGAGTTGCCATGATCTGAGTAAGAAAAGGAGCCTTCTGTCTCCATTGTGTGAAGGAGCTCATTTTCCTGGATGTAAAGGGGAAAATGGCATAATACAGACCTTGAGGAAACCAGGAAATACCATATGGATATACATGGCCAAATACTATGGCTTTTAAGTATGGAGGATGCCTGTCAGTGACTTCGTGGTACCGCCCTGAGAGTCTTATTTAAACAACTATAGGCTTTTGCTCTAATGCAAAGGAGGGAGGGAAAGGAGCACTTCAAATGAGGTCACAGAAAATGTCATTTGAAATATCTTGGCAATGTCCTCTGTTGCTGATGGCGTACGGTGATCGACATTTTGCCTTATTTCGCATACCGGAGAGAGCCGAAGATTTCGTTTCTTGTGTGTGGCAAAAGCTTTGTAGGAATGCATGTCCAAGAGAAGGCTGTTTATTCCCCGCCTAAGATGATACAGCGTGTTTGGTTTCATGTCTCTACTGGGAAATGGAAGGGTTAACGTGTTGTGCACGGGATGAATTGGCCAGGATATATTTGCAGTATTTTGATATTTTTGCACTGGAGTTTGCAGTCTAGGTTCAGTCTGCAGCAAAGGCTGTGCATCGGGTAAACCAGTGGCAAACAGCCAATGTCTGGGCTATGACTGGTCCAGATCTGAGACTCCCAGCTGCCCAGCAACTTGGCTTGGGGAGGTTGCGTGACAGCCTGAATCAGGACTGGAGACAGGGGATAAGGATGATGATTGGTCAACTGCATCTGTGCTGAAGAGCTTGCCACTGAGCACATGTGTTTTGAGAGGCTTTCATCACAAGCAAGCCTGAGAGGGAAGTTGGCTGTTGCACGCGGAGGTCTGGGTACAGGCATAAAGACGCCTGTATGTGAGAGGATGAGGAGCAGGGAGGGTGTGGGGGGGGTTTTGTGAACTAGAGGGAAGCGGGTTATCTGTTCAGGTGCTTGTACCTGACTTCAGTCAATCCCCACTCAGGTTGGAATTGGAGCTTTTTGAGCTAATGGTGACACTGCCTGAAATTCTGAATGTGTGTTGCCACATCGCCCAAGAGAGGCCACACATGTTGGCCAAGGCGGGTTGGGAACTCTGCAACGACCTCATTTATAATATTGGAAACTTTACAGCACTTCTCTTACGACTCAAGTTGAAACTGAGGACTGGAGAAAGGAGGATGATAATATAGTCACAGAGGTGCAAGGACCCTACGAGGACATTTGGTGTAATCTCTGTACCTCAATTGTGAAATCGCTGATAAATGGTTTCTCCTATTTCTGCTTGAACGTCTCTAGGAATGGGGAACTCGGTGGTTGCTGAGGCAGCCCATTCCGTCTGTGGACATCTTCCTCAGCGCTGCCTCCTGACTGGACTGAAATCTGCCTCCCTGGGAGGCGCATTCTGACCTCTGGGGCGAGTTGCCTTCTAGTGACACATGGCCCTTTTGATCATTGAAGACATTTAACTCTTCTCTTGCCCTAGCTTAGGCTCTGTCATTCCGCACTTGATGATTTGGCCTGTGTTACCCTTGTTTCCCTCCTCTTGACCATCCAGGTCGCCAGGGTCCCAAAGTCTTGGACAGTATTCCTGGTGTAGGTGGATCATTTGTTCCTTAATCAGAACACCGTTCCTTCGTTGACCACATTTGACATTTATGGTCAGGTTGCACTGTGGACTCATCCAGAGTTTCCAGACAGTCTAAATGCAGCCGGAAGATGCCCTAAACCTGCCTCACTAAGTACAACAGGGATAGCCAAGGCTTCTGACCAAAAGTCTTTCCCTCACTGAAAATTACGTCATAATGGCACAGGGAAAGATGAAGTGGGGGGAAGACAGTTGTCTCTTGTTGAGAGCTGTAGTATTTCTTCTCAATGTTGTTTATCTAAATACCGTTTCATATGGACTCTGGAAGCCTGAGAAAATTATGGAAAAGTGAACCTTAAATGATATTGAGGAATTGTATTCATCACATGTATTACACACAGTCAAGTGGGAGTGAACTTGAAACTTCCTCTCTCTCTTTCTGCCCCCCCCCCCCCCCCCCGCCAAGTCTCAGGAAGGAACAAGACTACCTGCAAGTCGAGGAAAAGAGGATTTGGTCACTTCAAATAGAACAACTGATTTTTTTTCTTCCTTTAGATTTTAGCTAAATAATTTTAACTACATGGGCTGAAAACTGTGATATATTCCATGTAGAAGGAACTGAATAATAATCCACAGTAGAATGTGAAGAAGATGTGTTGTGGTGGATTCATGCTTCCTATAATTGAATGAGAGCCGGATCTAGTGTGATATTACTTTTATGAGAATGTTCACATTCCTCCTGGGTTTAACCAGCACACATCGCAATGATTTCTCACTCAAAATTACGTAATTAACTCTCCATGCAAGGGTTAAACTCAAAATTATGAAAAGAAGGGTGATCGCTATGGCGTATGGTGTATTTATGGAGATAATAGAACAGACTGTTTGGTATTGGGAATGTTCTGGAAAGAAGAGCCATGTGGGTGAAGACTTTGCTCACATTGTATCATGTTTATGATTAAGTATTCTGATGGCTCCTTCCCTTAGCATTTACTATAGGTACTGCTCTTTCTGCTTCTCTTCTCGGTGCTGGAATTCCTACAGTTTCAAACCTGGTTCCCTGTCTTTGCCCTACCTTTAATGTTCTGCAGAAAGTAGCATGTAAGCTTCAGATGCAACACTGAACTCATTTAAAAAAGGAAAGATAAATACATTTTCCTTGCATTTCCAAAGATGTCCACTATAAGTGCATGGGGTGGTGGTTTTTTTAGTAGGAAAAAGAATAAATGCAATAAAAAGGGTTATTTAGATAAAGGATGGGATGAGCTGGGTTTGGTGATTTTTCACAGTTTGGAACACTGGACCAGTGAACAAAGAATGGTGTTGGAATGCCACAGTCATGGTGAGCATATGAAGCCAGGTCTAAGGACTTGGACCTTTCTTTTCTCTCTGCTGGCAGTGGGAAGTGTTGCCTGTGCCCAACTGCTTTCCCTAGGAGCAGGACTTGGCCGTGAGCAACAACATTCCTCTGGTACCCTGGCCTCTGTGGCCACATCCCATCCCCGCCCTGGCCTCTGCTGTCCCTCTCAGTGGCCAACAGCCTGTAAATAGGCAATAGAGTGTGTGATGATGACAATGCCTTGCACCATTAAAGGCACTCGAGGAGCCTTTTCAGCATTTTTATAACTGAGATAAGACAAATGTAAAGCATTAACCTCCACTCCAGAAGAAACCATCTCATTTTTCATTTTAATGAAACTTTATTAAAATTGTGCGCTTAAAATTTAACTTGAGGGAGTTCCTGTTGTGGCTCGGCGTGTTACAAACCCAACTAGTATCCATGAGGATGCAGGTTCGATCCCTGGCCTCGCTCAGTGGGTGAAGGACCCGGCGTTGCCGTGAGCCGTGGTGTAGTTCGCAGACGCGGCTTGGATTTGGTGTTGCTCTGGCTGTGGTGTAGGCTGGCAGCTGTAGCTCCGGTTGGACCCCTCGCCTGGGAACTTCCATACGTCTCGGGTGCGGCCCTAAAAAAAAAAAAAAAAAAAAAAATTAAGTCCTCAGAAAACTGCTTCTGGTGCAGAGGCAAGGGGAACCAGGAGGCAGCAGAAGTTATTTCATTTAGTTTCAGTTTAATAGCAGTAAGTGAACACTTGATCTGGGAACCGTACACGTCTCTTCCTCTGCATAGTCAATGGCTTTCTCGTCCCTCAACCTAATCACTTAGGGGTCAGTTCTCTGATGTCATTTCATCCAGACAATGAGACATCATATTACTGAATGCCGGATAAATACAGTTTACCCTATTACTATTTATTGGCCATAAACATGTTGAACAGTGTTGGGGAGGGGACATTTCCTCCTTAACTTTCTTGAGTTCTTTGGGCCGGTCTAACGATTAAATTGACATAAGACAGATTAGCGGGAGAAGAAAAAAAAAGTGACTGAAGCAGGAAAAGAAGTCATTTTGTGGGTAACGGAAGGTATTTTTTTTTTGTTTTGCAACTAGTTTAAAAACATGACGAGTGATAGAGGATTGTTTCATCTGCCAAATAGTCGCTGTGAGTCCAAAGGGAGATTTATTTTGTCATCTCAAATAAGACCCGAAAATCTCCAGTTTCTTTGGTTTGCCTGTGGGCAGAATAAGTTTTGAAGAGGCTCCAATTTCTTGCCATGGCTGGATGAACAATTTGCTGAGGTGGAGTTTCAGAGGAAACAAGAAGATTAGCTTTGTATTTGATGCAGAGTATTAAGGTCTTTCTAAAGAGATTAAATCAAAACCTTATTACAGTCCACTAATGCTTTATTAATGTAGCTGACAGTTTTTTTTTGCTTTTCAAGTTTTTCATTTAAACCTGTGTTTGTGAATATTATTAAATTTCTTGGGATTAAGGACTTTGGAAGCCCCTTGTTTGTTAAGCCCTATTATTCAGTTCTCTTCAGGAGCTCAGAAAGCCCTCTGCACATTTAACCCCACAGCCCTCATTATTACAGGGGGGCTTAAGACAGAGGAGGAGTTCCCGTCGTGGCACAGAGGAAACGAATCCGACTAGGAACCACGAGGTTGCAGGTTTGCTCCCTGGCCTCGCTCAGTGGGTTAAGGATCTGGCGTTGCCGTGAGCTGTGGTGTAGGTTGCAGACGCGGCTCAGATCCCACGTTGCTGTGGCTGTGGCGTAGGCCGGCAGCTGTAGTTCTGATTAGACCCCTAGCCTGGGAACCTCCATATGCCGCGGGTGTGGCCCTAAAAAGACCAAAAAAAAAAAAAAAAAAAAAAAAAGAGAGAGAGAGAGAGAGAGAGAAGCTGAAACAGCTTTGGGAGAGAGAGGAGCTTGGCCAAGGAACCAAGGAAGAGAGCTGTTTGCAATTGTCCCTTCACCTTTGCCGCATCGTCCTCTCACCCCCTTCCCTTATTCGAGGGATGAGGCGTTAGAATTAGTCCTAACAGAGAACTCTGGCTCAGTCTCTTCAGTGGTGAGCAGGAATTCCTCATCTGGAAATAGGATTGCCTCGTTCTGGCTCCTCTCAATTCTTTAGACTCTCCTCCCATTCTCTGCCTTTGCCCAGAATGCCCCTCTTCCTCAATTTGCCTGTTCAAACTCATCCCATCCTTCGGGCTCATCTCAAACGCATTGCTATGGTCCCTTCCACCGCAAGCAAGAAAGAAAATGTTCAGTGATGTGCGGTGTCCCCAGCTCTGCACACTCAATGGCAGAACCTGAAAATCTTCACAGCCCCAAGGTCAAGAGAAGGAAGTGGAGAGAGCAAAGCCCTAGACTTTCTTGTAGGGAGTCTTCTCTGCCCCTCACGCCAATGGTCCTTCACTGTGTCTATTGCTCCAACTGCCAGCCATGGTCATTTGCTTGTGTCTCCCCAGTACGGCTCATGGATGCTGCTAGATTAACTGAGCTCTGCAAAAGCCCCATAATCGAGATTCTCTTGCTTCCTCTGTGCAAATACTTATTGTCTTGTAAATATAGCTTTGATTGGGAAGGCTGTCTTTCACTTTTTTGGTAAAAATTCATGCCCAACTCCTCTGGGGTAATGTAAAGTTGCAGATTTAATAACAGAATTATTATTATTTTTTTCAGCTTTTTTTTTTTTTATTTTCCCACTGTACAGCAAGGGGGTCAGGTCATCCTTAGATGTATACATTGCAGTTACAGTTTTTTCCCCCACCCTTTCTTCTGTTGCGACATGAGTATCTAGACATAGTTCTCAATGCTATTCAGCAGGATCTCCTTGTAAATCTATTCTAGGTTGTGCCTGATAAGCCCAAGCTCCCGATCCCTCCCACTCCCTCCCCCGCCCATCAGGCAACCACAAGTCTCTTCTCCAAGTCCATGATTTTCTTTTCTGAGGAGATGTTCATTTGTGCTGGATATTAGATTCCAGTTATAAGTGATATCATATGGTATTTGTCTTTGTCTTTCTGGCTCATTTCACTCAGTATGAGAGTCTCTAGTTCCATCCATGTTGCTGCAAATGGCATTATGTCATCCTTTTTGATGGCTGAGTAGTATTCCATTGTGTATATATACCACCTCTTCCGAATCCAATCATCTGTCGATGGACATTTGGCTTGTTTCCATGTCCTGGCTATTGTGAATAGGGCTGCAATGAACATGCGGGTGCATGTGTCTCTTTTAAGTAGAGCTTTGTCCGGATAGATGCCCAAGAGTGGGATTGCAGGGTCATATGGAAGTTCTATGTATAGATTTCTAAGGTATCTCCAGACTGTTCTCCATAGTGGCTGTACCAGTTTACATTCCCACCAGCAGTGCAGGAGGGTTCCCTTTTCTCCACAGCCCCTCCAGCACTTGTTATTTGTGGATTTATTAATGATGGCCATTCTGACTGGTGTGAGGTGGTATCTCATGATAGTTTTGATTTGCATTTCTCTTATAATCAGCGATGTTGAGCATTTTTTCATGTGTTTGTTGGCCATCTGTATATCTTCCTTGGAGAAATGTCTATTCAGGTCTTTTGCCCATTTTTCCATTGGTTGATTGGTTTTTTTGCTGTTGAGTTGTATAAGTTGCTTGTATATTCTAGAGATTAAGCCCTTGTCAGTTGCATCATTTGAAACTATTTTCTCCCATTCTAATAACAGAATTATTTTGTTTGGCTTGTCCCCATAGGACAAGTAAGAACGCATTGCTTTTCTGGATAATGGG
Source organism: Sus scrofa (assembly GCF_054392235.1). Lineage (NCBI taxonomy): Eukaryota > Metazoa > Chordata > Mammalia > Artiodactyla > Suidae > Sus > Sus scrofa. The sequence goes on from NC_139401.1 coordinate 125,403,395, forward strand.
GAGTTTCTCACCCCTGTGTAATTAAAGCCAAATAAGGGAAGTTCCCGCTGTGGCGCAACAGGATCCATGGCATCTTGGGACTGCTGGGATGCAGGTTCAATCCCCAGCCTGGCACAGTGGATTAATGATCTGGCGTTGCCAAAGCTGCGGCTTAGGTCACAGCTGTGGCTTAGGTCAAAACTGCGGCTCAGATCTGATCCCTGGTGCGGGAACTACATATGCCACTATGTGGCCAAAAAAGGAAAAAAAAAAAAAAAAAAAGAAAGAAAAACGACAACCCTTGTTACAGATGCTAAGACTGTAGCTTTCACCCTTAAGCCCTGATTTCAGGTATTGGAGCTGATCAGAACTGCCTGTCTCTGCTCCCATTCTCACTTCTGTGTCCTTTTCTCACACAGGTCTAGTCAAAATGATCCAAACACAAATTATACATATAGAAAGCTGTAAAAACATGTATCTCCCATAAAGTTGCCTATGCATGTCTCCGAACCCTTAGATTTAGGGATATAGTTCAGCTATTTGTATGTCCCCTTCTCAGGTGTCTAAGCTTCTTGAGGGTAGAAGTTGTATCTCCTTTACTTCCTCTGTGTCCCTTGCCAGGCCTAAGCACAGTGTCTCGTGTGAGGCTGCCCAGTCATTGCCTGAATGCACAAAGGACAGAATCGGTGTCTAAGTGTCAGTTTATGTCTGTGTGTGGTGTAACAGTGACCAGCCATAGAGAAGCCAGCCATGAGGCGGGCAGCATTGTCTCCAGGTTGACCCCAACAAAAACCACTGAAAAGAATAATGAAAAGAACAAAAGGGACCCAGACACATCAACCCACAGCTCTTTCTAGTGCACAACTGCATACCAGCCAAGCACATGTTGAGAGTTACTGAGGTGTTTTTGTTTTTTTTTTGTTTTTTGTTTTTGGAAAGGCTGAAAGGCTTTTTTTGTTATCTCACACTCCTGACTATCAGGCAGGTTGCTGTTCATATCGAAGTGACCTTGACTCTTGTTTCCTCACAAAACAGATGAGAGACTGTAACCAACCAGTGGCCTTTGACACCTCAGATACCCTTTTGTTGAACACAGATCTGTTAATGAGGCTTCTGAATGCATCCTACCAGATATGTGGATTGTTCTAGAAATTAATCACTCCATTCACCTGGGAACCTCCTGAGTTAATTTGGCCTTTGACCACCTCATTCTTTGCCTGTGTGCTGAAATCGACAATTTAGGATGCATCAAATAAGCTGGCCCAAGCTTGCTATGCTAAAAAAAAAATCCCAACCAAGTGAAAATTTGGTATTTTAATTTTTAACATAAAATCTTTTTTTTTTTTTTTTTTTTTTTTTTTTGCTACTCAAGAAAAGGGAGAATTAGGACAGACACCACCTTTTCAACTCCTAATATCTTTCAGGATGGGGGAAGATCCCAAATTTCCAGAGTCTTGGAGTTCCTGTTGTATGCAGCAGAAATGAATCCAACTAGTAATTATGAGGTTGCGGGTTCGATCCCTGGCCTCGCTCAGTGGGTTAAGGATCTGGCGTTGCTGTGGCTGTGGTGTAGGTTGTAGACATGGCTTGGATCCTGTGTTGCTGTGGCTGTGGCATAGGCCAGCAGCTATAGCTCTGATTTGACCCCTAGCTTGGAAACTTCCATATGCCGTGGGTGTGGCCCTAAAAAGACAAAAAGACAAAACAAGCAAACAAAAAAACGCCTAAAATTCCAGAGTCTTTGCTCAGATAATTTGTGATAATTTGCTGCCACAAATTATCTGTTCAGTTTGGTACAAAACTTATACCTGTGGGCCTCAATCATTTTGTTACTAGATAAAGGAGGTGGACCAAATATCTACAGGCCTTTCCAGTTTTGGCCCTTTCAGCAATTCAGTAAAGCATCTTTTATTAGTATCTATGGTACCATTCTTGAGTGGCAGCCAATATGGAGGTAAAAACCATCCCCTTTTGGGGTGTACTCCTTTGTGCCTTTGCTTCTAGTGTTGTGCTGTCCAGTACAGAATATATGCTGTACATGTAAAATACATACCAAACTTCTAAGACTCAGGACAGAAAAAATTAGAAAGTATTTCATTGTCTTTTAATATTGATTATATATTGAAATGGCAGTATTTTGAATATATTTGGTTATATACAGTGTGTTATAACGTTAATTTACCTGTTACTTTTCACTTTTATCCATGTGTTATTTGAAAAATTCTAAATTATATCATGACTCATATTTCTATTGGACAGTCCTGGTCTAGTTACTCTTACTGCATGTGACCTGAGTTCCAGTTAGTTGGAAACCTCCCAGGGTTGAAACCGTCGAAACTAGTGGTTCTCAGCCCTGGATGCACTATATTTTATTTATTTATTTGCCTTTTTTTAGGGCCACATCCAAGGCACATGGAGGTTCCCAGGCTAGAGGTTGAATCAGAGCTTCAGCTACTGGCCTACACCACAGTCACAGCAACACCAGATCTGAGCCGCGTCTGTGACCTACACCACAGTTCACAGCAATGCTGAATCCTTAACCCACTGAGCGAGGCCAGGGATCGAACCTGCAACCTCACGGTTCCCAGTTGATTCATTTCTGCTGTGCCACAATGGGAACTCCAACTCTGGATGCCCTTTGGAATCACACGGGAAATCTTAAAATACATCATCTCCTCCTCCCTATGATTTTGAGTCACGTAATACAACTCACAGTGATCTCTGTTCTGTGCTCTGAATTTCTTCGATAAGGCCATACATGGTGCGATCATAACAAAATGGGACTCAGTTACATGAATACCAGCAACGTGTGTGAGTCCAGGTTGGACAGCTGCTGGATGAGGGGGGATGCAGCAGTCAAGCAGGCTTGGTTCAGACCCTCAAGTACTTCTCCAGAGCAAAAGGATCTTCTCCTTAGCTCTTCAGTTGTTAAAAACCAAGCAAACAGACCGGAAACACTAACTTGAATTAATTCTGTCTTAGTTCTTATTGGAGTTTCTGAAAATCAGCTTACTGCATTCCATCTGGCCTCCCAGGGAGATACTTAGTATTGCTTGGTCTGTTTTTAGAGGGGAAAATGGGGCTCAAGGAATGTGACCATCTCTTTGATTAAGAGAATTCCTTCTGCCAAGTTATTGTTAATTTGTTTTGCTTTCGTTTTAGTGGGCAGATTTTTTTGGAGGGGACTCCTAAGGGGTCTAGGGAAGGGGGAACATAGAAAAAGTAGTTTGATTGGAACTGGACTGTCCTCTAGAATGACGCAAGTAGCCATCGAGTTCATGTTGATTCCTAGTAGCACAGACTGCATTTTCTAGCGTGAGCCTCAAATTTTGGGAGTCACCACCCTCATATGCTCACTAGATCCATACTCTCCTGCGGCTGGGCCCTAGCCTGCTAAGAAGGAACTCCTCTTCTCTTCTCCTGATAGTCATCTTAGCTCTCAGAGCTATGGGTGCCTGCCCATGGGTGACAAGTTTGGAGACCTGGTAGTGGATTTGGAGTAGGTTGGCAAAGTAACTAAAAACTCCAAGCTTTTAAAAATCAGATCTTACTGAATTGTATCTTAGGATCCTGGGAGGTCACAGCATGTCCTGACTCGGGTGCTTGAAAAAGAGGTGCTGAATTACTGTGATCATGAGTGGCCAAATCTGGTGCCACCTCCAGTGGTGGTATTATCTTGCCCAGGCGGTGGAGAGGTGACAAGGGAAGAGTTCCAGTAAATAGGCCTGAGGCCTTACCAATCCTCTGCCTAGGATTTTTGATGTAACACCACTTCCCTGAGTTTAAGATTAAGTTAAAGGTGTTAAAGGTGTCACAGTGTCTGAGTTATTGTGGAGTGGCTCTGCCACTTGCTAGCTATGGGACGTTGGACGAGTAACCTCTCTAAGCTCCACCTGAACAATAGGAATCATAGTAGTACCAACTTCATACCTTCGTGAGCATGTGATGAGTTACTCTACATATCTCCAGCACCTTGCACAGTGATGTGCCCAGAATAGCAGCTGAAGAAAGGTTTGGAGGATGAATAGATGGATGAATTAATGAATATTAATATTGCAGGGAGACTGCCCTCTTTTGGGGTCCATCTGAAAGTGCCGGGGTTTTACTGCCATCTAATCGCTAAAGGCTAATTCGTTCCTCTATCAAATATTTAGACTCAGAGCATCTTCATTCCCCTAGCATTTTCATAAAAGAGATATGAGTCGTAGATGGAGAGCTAGAGAAGGCATCTTCTACCAATTGGTTTTGAGTCTTACACTGGCCAGAGAACACATTTTATGTTGCAGAGGTATTTTTAGGGGACAAAATTGTTCTCAAATGTGAAAAATAACAAATACGGGTAATTTATAGCCCAATGTAGTTAAATTCTACTAAGCAAGGGACCATTAAAATGGACAAGCAAGAGTTAGGATGCTAATTAGTAATTATATATTATTGAAAGATGTGCACTTAAATGCTTGAAGAAAAAATAGTTCTCTGAACTGCTTATGTAACCTCTCTCCACTAAAGCAAACGAGTAACAAATACACAACTTTTCATTTTTAAGAATAGCCATGGAGTTCCCGTCGTGGCGGAGTGGTTAACGAATCTGACTAAGAACCATGAGGTTGCGGGTTCAGTCCCTGGCCTTGCTCAGTGGGTTAAGGATCCGGCGTTGCCATGAGCTGTGGTGTAGGTCGCAGATGCGGCTCGGATCCTGCATTGCTGTGGCTCTGGTGTAGGCCGGCAGATGTAGCTCCGATTGGACCCCTAGCCTGGGAACCTTCATATACCGCAGGAGCGGCCCTAGAAAAGGCAAAAAGACCAAAAAAAAAAAAAAAAAAAGACAAAAAACAGCCACAAGAGGATAGTGATGTTAACTCAACAAAAAGTTTTTGCAGAGCGATGCATTTAGTTGTTTTTATATAAGATGAAGTTTGAAAAGATAACTTCATGCTTTCTTACAGAGGACAGATTTCCTCAAGGCCCATCTTCACACTATAGTCATAACCTAAATCACTTCTGAATGACACTTTAGAAAGAATGAAATTGGAAACCCCGTGTACTGAGAACTGATTGTGGTTACAGAGAATAAAAAGTGACATGCTTTGAAGTCAGGTCAAGTATAGAGAGCGTCAACCCTGGCATAAACCTGGGGAATTCCAATTTTAAAGCCAGATCACCTCCATGGCTTCATTTTATTTTATTTTTTCATCCATGGATCATTTTCTCTTGGACTCTCCATCAGAGGAGCTCTATGGCATGGAGGAAGGGAGCAGAGAATAATAGGACCTCTTACATGGACAAGAACAACGTGAGAAAGAGAAAAAGGGTGCAACAGGAGTAGGGGAGGCTGAATATATAGCCAGCCCAGCAGGTACTACAGTGAGCTGGGCTGCAGAGTCATTTGCGGCTTTACCGTAACCCGCGTGCCTGGGCGAATGTGAGGACATGTGCATTCACACTGCCATCACTTTATTTTCAGTTCCATTAACAGCTTTTTAGATCAACATATTTTCTAGAAACTAACTATAATTGCAAATCTTCAAAACATTTTTATGGATGATTACATGCCTAATTATTGTTCCTTCATTTTCATTTAATGCTAAAAGAAATTAACTGTCTCACTTTGACAAGTGCTTCGTGTTTTCCAAACTGTGAATACTCTATTACTTAAACTTGTTGTTATCCATTTTCACAAACTCTTCTCCAGTGTGAAACTGTCTATAATACCTTGCAGGAAGTCCTCTGTCTGCATGCTGGTCGCATACTACTCTCCTGCCTATGGTTGCTTGGAAGGGACTATCACCCCTGCTAAGGAAAAATGACCCATCCAGTTAAATCCGTGGCAGACTAGAGGAGAATTAGACCCCGTATTGGTTGTGTGTGTGTGTGAGTGTGCTTATTTCCCAGAAGTCCTTTTTTAAAAATTAGAGTATAGTCGATTTACAGTGTTGTGTCCATTTCTGCTGTACAGCGCAGTGGCCCAGTCATACGCATATACATACACATTCCTTTTCCCATAGTATCTTCCATTGTGTTCTATCCCAAGAGACTGGATGCAGTTCCCTGGGCTGTACAGTAGGACCTCATTGCTTGTCCATTCTCGATGGAATGGTTAGGCTCCATATTTTCTGATGGCGATTGTTTGGCCACTTGGCAGCTGCCAAGTGAGTTATTGATCTATTGGAACATTTGGATTGCCACGATTGGCTTTCTGTCTTCAGGTCACTAAAACTGGTGTTTGGAGGAGATGAAAAATCATTAAAAACACTAGTCTGTAACCGAACAGACTTAAGCTAACTACAGTAAGGTATCTGATAGGCATTGACCATAGTGTAGCTTAGTGGAAGAAATACTGAACACTGGGACTTAGATGTGTTGAACGAATCTCTGAAATTCAATAACTGGCCCAGATGGCATCTGAAATGCTGGTGGTGGGGGGGAGGGAAAAAGTTAAACTGTACAGGTAAGGAATTCCAGTGAGTGGTAGATTTTGCAGCGAATTCTTAGTAAGAGGGCCAGAATAATGGGGAGGGCACAGGAGACCTCCTGCCAAGTTCCAATCCAGATGCGTATGCCTGTTCACGCAACCTCTCATGATTTTTCAGGGGGATAAATTAGACAATGTGGGTAAAAGCATTGTGCTTGGCTTGACACCTAGTAGGTTCTCAGCAAGGGTTCTTTTCTTTCTTCCTTTAAATCATACACAAATTATTTTCTAAATAATTCAGTTTTCAAGATTACTTCATTCTGAGAAATATTTTTACTGATTTAATTTACCAATGATGGCTCATATAATTTTTACGATATTTTAAAACCTTTCTACCATTGCATTAGAACGCACACTTTTGTTGAACTATACTTGAATCAAAAAAGACAAAAATACACACATTCACTACTTTTCTTATAGTGTTTGGTGCTAAGATCCTTTTTTTTTAATAATGTGAAAGGAATTCTGGCATTGGGATGCAGTTGCACTGGCAAATGAATGCATAGTTCTTTTTCGGGAACATGAGCAGCTAGTGTATAAACCCCAAACTAATTTTTCTTTATAGCATCTCATCACTTTGTCTTGGAAGACGGTGATGTTTGTTCTCCTAATTTCTCCAGTGGCACAGCAAAGAATAATGAATTACCTCTAATGTCAGTGCTGACAATGATAAATAATGGCGGCGTGTTTGTATAGGTGTGAGTGACAGGTCCCACAGAACTCGCAGCCCTCCCCCCCACACAGCTCACCCCAACCTGGATGGCTAATTTCCACCCAGCTCAGCCTTCTTTCATTTATTCTTTGGGGACGCCTATGAGCCTATCAGTAAGGCGCTACATCCATTGTGAGGAATCATTCATTCAAAACATATTTATTGAGCCCATTTCCTGGACCAGGAATTCTGCCAGGTGATGGAACCATAGAGATGCCTAAAGCATAGCTCCAATCTTCAGGTGTTTAGAGTCTCTCCAGGAGCTAAGACTTGTCTATGGATAACTCTAACACAAGGTAAGAAACACAAGTGTCACAGGGATGAACAAGGAGCTAGTGGAGTTGAGAAGAGAAGGGAGTGGTAACTTCTAGTTGGAGGAATTCAGGAAAGGCTTCACTCACTCACTCATTCATTCATTCAACAAGCTAATGAGTGAGCTGCTACGCTAGGTTGAGGATACAAAGACAAAACACTATCTGCCCTCAAGGAGTTTTTCCTCCAGGGAAAGGCAGATACCCAAACTAATGACAGCACTCTGGGGTAAGGTTAAGTGTTATAGACAATTCAGGTAAGAACAAAGTGATGAGGGAGTATGGGAGTTAGTATCTTTGGGGAAGCTACAGAAGGAGTCATGGTTGAGGGCAGAGTTTGAGCTGAGTCTTCTTCAGTGAGTTTATAGTCTAGTGAATGTGACCGCCATGCCCATAAAAAATTCTAACACCATGTAAAAGGTGCTAAGTGCCTAAGAGAAATTCAGACAAGAGGCAGTGAGGCAGGATTCAGGGGGTGGACTGTTTACTTCCAGTGGTGGCCTCAAGTATGTACCGCAGAGGTCAAATTGGAGCTGGGTCTTACATGATGAGTCAAAATTCAACAGGGAAAGGGTTGATTGAGGGGACAGTACACAAGGAACAGCATGAATAGAAGCATGACCTGTAACTGCTAAGTCCTCTGAAGTGGCTGGAGTGGACTCGGCTGGGCCGTGGCTTGGGGTGAGGAAAACCTAAGATGCAGCCAGACCGTGGAAGGTAGTGAATGCTAGGCTGGGTCACTGGATGTCATTTAGTAGGTAGTGGGTCTTTTTTTCTTCCGACCAAGCTTTAGAATCGGGGCAGTGTTAATTAGAAGCTAGGCTTCTGAAATTGGACTGCTTGCATTCAAATATTGACCCACCATTTACATTCAAGTTCACTAGTGAACTTGAGGGAGTCTCTTAGCCTCTCTTCGCCTTAGTTTTAACATCTGTAAAATGAAGATGACAGTAGACTGTCTCCCACAGGTACAACCCGTGAGGATTGATTTTGTTCATGTGTATAAAGCCCCTGGCACAATGCTGAGCAAAAGGGAACACCATATGTGTCAGTTGTTGTTGGTAGCAGCAGTAGTAGTAACAATACTTGTGGAAGTTCCCTAGTGGCTTAGTGTTTAAGGTTTTGATGGTGTCCTACTGTAGCTGGGGTTCGATCCCTGGCCCAGGAACTTCTGCATGCCCCAAGTGTGGTCAAAAAAAAAAAAGTTGTAATATAAATAAGTAGCATCTTTAGGAAATTCTTCTGCTTCTGTGAACTTATAGGGATAACTTAGAATGACCCTACTTGCTTGAGGAAACCAGTAGTGACCCTCAGGGGCTACTTTAAAATCATCAGTACTATCCCCTTTGCATAATTGTTGAGGTACCCCTAAGTTGAACCGTGTAACAGCTGCATACATAGCCAGGCCTCAACAGCTAGAAATGGCTCAGTCAGTCAAGACAATGGGGGCAACCAAATAAACAGGTCCAAGATCACATCCAAGTTAGAGTTTCAGAAAGCGCCTCCATCTATGGCACAAATCATGTCAGCAAAGCTTGCAAACAGTAGGGATCAGCTGTGGTTAAACTTAAGACTGTGCTAAAAGTCTAGCAATAAAAGAATTTAATCTCCATGTCCCAGGTGCCTTAGTTTTCATACCCTTACCTCAAGCTGAAGTTTTAATATGAAAGTGCAGCTATTTGCAAGTACACTCTGCCCTCCTATCAGCGGGTTCCTCATCCGCAGATTCAATAAATGGAAAGCCGAGATTCAGTCTGCGACTGGTGGAATCTGCAGATGTAGAACCCGTGGATATGGAGGATCACTGCACTATATCATTTTACGTAAGGGACTTGAGCATCTGTGGATTTTGGTATCTGCAGGGGGAGCGGTGGGGTCCTGGAACCACTCCCACAGGTGTGGAGCAAGGGCTGTAAAACTAAAGTGTTTGCACTGGGCACATGTTCACAGGAGACAGGCGCAGCCCGAGAATGATGATCTGAAAAGCTGCGGACACTGTTCTTTCTTGGTTGACCCTTTGTGCATTTTTGGCCACACTCCACAAGTATGGCTGCATTTAGCAGGTGAGCCATGATTTAGTATGGCCCCATCGTGGGTCCAGCTATAGATTCAGCAGACGGATGTCATCGTAAATGTGACTCTTTCTCATGGGTTGCCCTAACCTTTGGTTCACTTAATCCGGTTCTTGGTTATCACTAAGCACACAGACTGCTGTTACAAGATGGAGGCACCTTAATAACCCCGGCAAGAGACCACAAATCACCTTTTTCAAATGAGCTTTGGCACAGTGAGCTCAAAGATCCCTCTGCAGATTTACACCAAGCGCCTGGAAGTTCCTGAGACACACAGCAATTAAAATAAATCTCTTTTTGAGACTTCTGTGGCTTACACTCTTAAAGCTGTGTGCAAACATCATTTTGTAGGCCTGAAAGGAAGGGAATCATATTGCATTGGAAAAATTATTATTACGTGTCTTCATCAAAAAGGATTTAAAGGTGTTTGGAGGCAGGTATTTTGCCAGTAATCAAACAGGCCTCCAAGGATTAAGCCTGAAGTGTCCTCTGCCCAATTTATGCACCTTCATCAGAAAATGGCTCTTAACTCACACTCTTGTTTTTGATAAACATTAACTGAACATTTACCTAGAACAAATTGTGTTCACATCCTTAGAATTTTTTTTCTTAAGAGGGGATATTTTGGATGGCTCATGTTTGTTTAGAAAAGGATGTCTGTGGAGGTTTCCTAAAATAAAGTTACTTGTGGCAAATAGAAGCTTTCAAAAGCATTCATAGAGTAGAGCTAAGAAATGTAGAAATGAGGGAACTTAAATTCAGAGGGATTCAGCGAACAGAACACTAGGGTTTGAGCCCATTCGTATGACCCTGAATAAATAAGCTCATGTTCAGATTCAGTTTCCTCATCCGCAAAGCAAGGCAAAGAAGATCTGCTTATACCGTAGCATTGTTTTTGGCGGAGGATTAATTATCATACTATATGAGGAAGTGCTTTGTAAGTGTCGAATGGCCATTCAAATGTAAAGAATTACTATTGTAATCATCACTGCCCGAGGTCCAAACCTCGTTAGTCAGGTTGCCTCAGTAAATGAATAATAATGCACCCGTATCTTTCCCCACTAGATGGCAGGCGAGCCACTTGCTAAAATGCTTTGCAGCTCCTGCATTAATATTCTTAACTATCCGATTTGACAATCTCCTCAATTAATATAAATAAGCTTTTTACTGTCCTCCTAATAAATATTTCAATGTGATTATTCTTTTATTGTTTATACATTAATAAGAATCTCTGTTTTATCTTTTGCCTAGCCTTCAATATAGACTTGTGTCTTGTTTGTTGGACTAGAAACAAAAGAATTAAGTAGTCATTGCATTGTTCTTAAAGTTGCCAGAAAAAGCAGGGCACCCTGTTACATTTTCAATTAAACAATGAATAATTTTAAAAGTATAAGTGTGTCCCATATATTGCATAGGACATACATTAAAAAATTCATTGTTTATCTGAGATTCAGTTTGAACTGGGTGACCTGTGTTTTTATTTGCTAATTCTGGCATTTGTTCTTGTACTTGTGGATTTTATTACTCATTGACTGAGACCTGAAAAATAACCAGAGCTCTGAAGAAAGGACTGCTTAACCCATTAAAACAACCGTGTGGCACAAACAGCCGTGTTTCACATCCATTTCTCCGCAACTGTTTGTTCAGCATTTTTAGCTGCCAGATTCACTGGGTCAAGCCATTTTCGTTGCTTTGTAAGAAACCCAGGGTAACCTGTGGACAGGCACTTGAAAAGAGCCCCGGAAGAATTGGAGGTCTTCTGAAGGAGTTGAGTGGGAGCAACACATTCAGTCCCCCAGGTGGGTGTTCTGAGGGGTAGGCTTACTTAAGGCCAGTTGCCACCAGAAACCTCCCCTTCTTCAAACACTTGTTCATTCATACCTCTTGATGGAGATTTCAAGCGTATACAGGCAGCGATTTGTAGAGCTCGCTTTAGCGGGCCTGTGTGTGTGGGGGGGGGGGGGAGAGTGTGTTTGTTAGGATGCACTGCCGGTGCTAAATGTTGACACATATTTAATTTGCTCGGTGACTTTTCACGAAAGGCATCGAATGCTCAGTCCTACCTGAATCTGATGCTCCTTCCAGCTTTAAGAGCTGCCGCCCGCCCTAGCGACTCTTACCGCGCTGCGAAATTAAGAGATGCTCGCGGAGTCTCTAGTGCTTTGGCCCGGAGAGCGTTAAGCAAGAGTGCCTTGTGGCCACTGCCGCTGGGACCGAGGGTGGGTTGAGGGTGTACCTGGGGTTAGAGTCCTGGCACACAGCGACCAGGTAGGAAGTGACCGCACTCGGTCCTCCCATCCCTGCGGGGGCCGAGCCCGCCCCGCGCGGAGGGAGTGGACCTCCTGCGAGCAGCGGGCGCGGCGGAGACGCCGGAGGGGCGCCCGTAGGGGCCGCTCTCTTCCGGGAGCCGCGGGCGGATGAAGGCTGCGCTCGGCGCAGAGGAGACGCGTCCTCCCCGCCGGGGAGCAGCGCGTGCCTCGGCGGCTGGGAGAGGGGATTGCGGGCTATGGGAGCAGCCGGAACCAGGTAAGCCGCTGTCCTTTCGGTATTCGCCTTTAGCGGAGCTGGTTCCCCTCGGGGTTGCCGCGAATGACCCGAGCGGAGCATCTTCGGCTCCCAGCCAGGCATCCAGAGCACCCTTCTTGGGCCACCTCCTCCCCATCCTGCGGCCGCCTAAGTCTCGGCTCCCAGGAGCCTCCTCCCGGCTGCCTTTGACCCCTTCTGTAGCCGCACGGTCGCAGCCGTCACCGGGGGATAAGAGTGAGGCACAAAATGTAAGGGGGCAGCGTGACAGTCGGTAATTCACATCAGAGTTTTAATGAATGCCTTTAAAGTTCAAAGGTAATTCCAAGATGAACAAAATGTGAAAATAGTAAAGACGTCATCCGACCCTGACTTGTCAGGACTAAGCCCTGCGCGCCGCGCCCTAATCCCTGGCTTTTCAAATCAGCTCTGAAGTGACTCCCTCTTCTCTCTGTGGTCCTGAGCCCTGGACTTCAGCGGTACTTGTTTATTGGCCCTTCCGTTGCAATGAGTTGGGTTTTATTGTGTAAGTGCCTCCTAGCAGGGAGGACCGCTGCTTCACCGCAGCGGCTGTGCTCAGGGAGGCGGCAGGGACGGTGTGGAGCTTGGAGGAGACCACAGGTGAGAGTTTACGTCACGGCACCAGGTTGCAAATCTGCATTGGAACCACTGAAAAAAACCCCACAGACGTAAGGCGCAAAAGGAAGCCGTGGTCTCTTAATTAGGGCTTAGGAACCCGTTCAGAACCGGGCTGAATATAAATATCTTAAAGGAAGCACAAATAGCAGGGAAGGGCTTTTGAGACTCTTTTGCAGAGAGAGGGAAGGATTGAGGTTGAGGACGCCTCGTACCTCTCTACCCTGTCACAAGCATTTCTTGGTATTGCAATTCAGTCGGAAATCGCCATGATAAAGGCATCTTTACTGAGGATCACACTCCACAATTTACAGATGGCTCCCCCTATCTTACCTCAGTTAACTCTCCCAGCAGGTGGCCAGACACTGTGCTGGGAGCCCACTAAAAGTGCCTTTCAATTGTCATTCTCCCCTGGACCCATTCTACGCCGATCTCGTACTGTTCACTGTCCTTAAGGTTAAGACAGGGGACAAATGGCGCATCTCGCCCGGCTTTGGAAGTGGCCTGGTTATATTCTAGATTGGGATGTGGCCGCCACAAGGTCCATGATCGCCAGATTCCTTAAAGGGTTCCCTAAGTAAATGCTTTTTTCTGTCTTAGGCCAGTGAAAATGAGGCAAAGAGGAAGAGTAAACGGAGGAGGAAATTGGGAAACTATTGCGCAAATTTGTGTGCCTTTTTTTAAAAACAACAACAACAAACAGAAACAAACAAAAAAGCCTCTGGAAGCCTTGGGTGTGACTAGTCCTCCAAAAGATCAGGAACAAAGGTGGAATTTGTTTGGAGCACTTGCCCAATTCCAGGTCTGATAAGACGAGTTTGCTTACCTTGAGGAGGTATTAAGTCAACATTCTGCTTAACGGGAAAGGGGAAGAAACGGGAAGTGTGGACACCTGGGGCCTTGGGGCAGGTGTTGGAGAGGAATGCGCAGCAGATCCCAATCGCATTCCTTCTCCACCCGGGTTTAGCTGTTCCTCTCCGTAGCCAGTGGAGGGCACTGTTGCTACATAGAATCCATTTTGACTGGGGGAGAATTTTCAGAGCTATTAAAAATACTCGGATCCAGTAAGAAATATGTATGATTTTCCATGAAATTTTAATGGGGAAAATAAATTATTATTAAGAACCGATGGACGTCTGTTTGATTAATGACCCATAGAGCCAGAAAAGGAAAGTGAAGATGTTTCATAACTGTCTTTGTTATCAAGGATTAAAATAGCAAGAAGAAATAGCTATGTCATAGCATGATATCCCAAATTATTTGGGACACAAATAGTTAGGACTTTTTCTCCTAATAATATGTGTGCTGACACCTAGTAACAAGGAAGAAGAGGTCTGATTTATCCTAAACACCTGCTTTTTTTGTTGTTGTTGCAAACACAAGCCCTTTCATTAATCTCAGGACAGTTAAACATAACTCCATCTCATCAAAGAAATCTGGCATCTGAGAGGCCCTCCATAATTTGCCTCAACGGATTTGTCCAATTTTGTTTTTGACTATCCGCTTCAGCCACTCTGGGTTTCAGCCTCCTCTAATCAAATCCCCATACTTCCCTAGCAGTTCCTGCCTTTGCCCCCTGCCCCTCATTTCCCACTCACTTGCCTCCTCTCCACACACTGGAAATCCTACCCATTCTTCAAGCTCCAGTTCAAACGCTGACCCTTTTGTGAGTGTGGCTGGCAGCTCTTACTCTCTGACCACAAGCATTTATGCAATGAAGTGAGGACCTCCTCTGTTCCAGATACCAAGGCATTCACAGAGGAGGAAAACACGGGAAAACAGATGGCATTGCAGTGAGATGTCATCAGTGCTGTGGTCTGAGTAAGCATGGGAGGGAGGCCAGAGGGAGCGAGGAAAGCGTCCTGGAAGAGATGGTACTTGAACTAGCGTTGAAGGTTAAGGAGATGTGGGTGATGGAAATAGCCCCTTAACTGACTTGTAGATTACAGAGGAGGTAGGGAAAACGTAGTGAAAGATTAAAGCTGGGGAAGTATGGAGGTGCTTTCAGACAGAGGGAATTGGACTTTATTCAATAAGCCAGGGGCACTTCTTCTTAATCGTGGGAGTGATTAAAGTGGAGGAAGTACTGGATCGACTCCTGTTTAAAAGCTAGCTCTGAAGGCAGGGTTGTCGATAGAAATAGGCTGGAATGGCAGGCACATGACTTAGGAATTTATACCACTTTTGAGATGAGGAATAAGAAGCGCCTGAACCACAGTAGGGAAAGTAGGAATGGACAGAAAGGAGTAGGTTACGACCCCGTAACACATTATCTGCAATGTGTGGCTTTCTACCTTGTATTGTGTTCTATTTATCTTCCCTAGGAGACTAAGTTCCTTGAGATCAAGGTTGTTTTTTTTGTTTTTTTTTAAATGGCTGCACCTGTGGCATATGGAGGTTCCTGGGCCAGGGATTGAATCTGAGCTGCAGCTGAAGCAATGCCAGATCCTTTAACCCACTGCCCCAGGCCGGGGATCAAATGCCACAGCTGCAGTCAGATTCTTAACCCACTGTGCTGCGCCACATCAGGTATTTCAAGATTAAGGTTTTTGAAATGCATTTCTTTATTCCTCGTATCCCATGGCCTTGTACATGATAAGCCCTTTGTCAGCATAAGTTGCATGTCTGAAATTTTGAAACATGAGGACTTCCTGTTGCAGTGCTCTATTCTTGCCCTTTGGTCTCCGAAGTCAGTTGAACAGCATCTTTGTTTATTAATAAAGGCATTGTAGGTAGATTATACATTTTGAAAAACCATAAGATTTTTCATAGAAATCTCACCATTTTTACCACTTATGAGTATGGTACTTCAAAATGTTCATTGATTCTGACGGTCTGCACTTTTTGAACTCACCTCTTGAGTGTGTGTGTGTGTCAAGAATTTTGAAGGAGGAAGATGATAGCTTGGCACAGCTTTTATAAAAGCATCCTCCTTAAGACCAAATGTCCTTTCATAACAGAAGCCGAAGTGAACACAAGCCTGTTTGTCCATGTAAACCATCACAGGGTGTGGTGTTTTTAAAAATTCTTTGTTCTTGGTTAAAACGCTGAAAGAAAAAACATCCTGAGAGCCTCCTGCACTTCTGGGCACTTGAGCAGTTATCACAACTGGAGAGCTCAAGAGCTGGGCTCTGTTGCTCCTTGCAGAGGCTGCCAGGAATTCTCAGGCTCACGGGGACTAGAAACACGATGTTACACTCTCTCGCTACTTGTACTTTGGAAAAATACCTTGAGAAGTAGTGCTTTTGATTATTCCGTTATTTATTAGCATGTTCACAGCTTCAAGTCTCTGTACAGCTTGCAAAACTGAAAGCTAACATAGGAAGTTATTCAGTCTTTATTCTTCACATTAATTTGGCTTCTAGCATCCAGCAAAAGAGAACGCAGGAGGAGTTCCCATCGTGGCGTGGTGGTTAATGAATCTGACTAGGAACCATGAGGTTGCAGGTTCGATCCCTGGCCTGGCTCAGTGGGTTAAGGATCCGGCGTTGCTGTGAGCTGTGGTGTAGGTCGCAGACGCGGCTCGGATCCCACGTTGCTGTGGCTCTGGCTGCAGCTCCGATTGGACTCCTAGCCTGGGAACCTCCATATGCCTGGGGAGCAGCCCAAGAAATGCCAAAAAGACCCCAAAAAAAGAGACAAGAGAGAGAGACAACGCAGGATTAAACGCTGACCCAAAGTGAATTTTATGGGTAGAAGGGTAGAAAGGTGGTTGAATGAGGTTTTACAGTGATTTAGTTAACATAATAGTAATGTCATTCTCCATACCTAGACTTATGCTCTTATTTGTTACTATTTCCTTTCATAAATCTCCATCACTTGTATGGTATAGAAAACAGTTATTAGTATTATGAAGTTGAATCAATCCCAGGTTCAAATAATCAAGCTTCTGGCAAAATGTGAATAGATCTTCTGTTCAAATTTGGTAGAGAAAACGAAGACTCAGAAATTTGAGTCTGTTACCTTTAAAGCGATTTTGGGATTCAGGCTTCATAATGCCTTAGTATTTAATCTATTGACTTAAAATTGAGGGAAATAATTCATTTAAAGTGATTTCCCTCCAGTGATCAGTTGTTCTTTAGTTGTAGCTCTTCATCTTGTATTTAACCTGAAAATCCGCTGATATATATACATATAATAGTGCCTGAAACGTAGCCCTGAAACATGAAGTTATTACTTCATGCACACGTGTTTGCATACACACACACACTTTTTATTACAAAAATTTTCAAACCTATAGAGAAATACAGTAATGCCATGAATGCCTACCTACCAATCACCTGGATTTAACAATTAACATTTCTCCATAGAATAAATTACTGATTACATAACATGTCTATTTACTTCAGCTCTCCCTCCCCAAGTGACTATTTGCCTATATTACCACAGTTTCAATGTTACATCTAATAGATGCAATAGTAATCGCCTAATCTCATCGAGTGGCCAACTTATATTCAGATTTCTCCTGTTGTACCAAAACTAAGCCACTATTTATTAATCATGAATGAGGCTGTTGTCAGAAGATCAGAGATCTGAGAACTTGGTACTGTCACTCAGTTGATAAAAGCCGCAGTCGATTGGTAGCAGAACAGAACCTAACCCAGCAAAATGCATAGTAATTATTTTTCATTTGGAAACACTCCCCGCCTCACTCATGTCTGGAGAAACTGGGTACCAACTGAAATCAACTCAAGACCCCAACTTGGTCATCTTGGGGCTCTGATTCTACCAGAAACTCGGTGGCTCTAGTACAGAGGGCTAAAAACATTGAGAGAGGCCTTGAGATATTCTTGCAGGTAGATAGTTATTCCAATACCATTTATTGAGTAGTCCACCCTTTCCTCAGTAGCTTAAAACAACACCACAGAACTATGAAAAGAATGAAAAAGTATCTGACAATTTTTTTAATTTCTTATTTTTATTTTTATATTATTTTTATTATCTTAAGGAGGGGAAGGTTTTTTCAAAGCAAGACATGAAACATTTGACTACATAAATATTTGAAAGAGCTTTATGGCAAAAGACAAAATTGAACAGTAAATGACAGGCTTGGGGAAAGTGTTTGCAAGAGAGAATTAAAAATAAGAGTCCCCTGTTACGCTGATAGTGCCTACAAATCAGTAAGAAAAACATTAAAAAGTGGGCAAAGGATATGAACAGACAATTTAAAGATGAAGAAATAGAAACGGCTCACCAGATGGAAAGATGATTAAAAGAAATGAAAATTGAAACGAAAATGAGGTACCTTGTAACTCACCTTCTGCTCAGCATAAATTGCAAAGGCTGATAATATTTCACACTGGTGAACATATGGGGGAAAAGGACTCTTCACCCACTGTCAGTGAGCTTGCGAACTGGTACAGCCTTTGCGAGGGCAATTTGGCATATATTTTTATTGTTATTCCACACTTCTCTTCTCCTCACTAGCACATAAGCTACTTGTGCAGACTGCTTCTGCTACAGACTCACTTCCTATTTTTGTGTCTGTTTTCTTCCTAGGTGGTGATACTTGTTCTCGTCTTCTCAGCCTGGCAGCCTGCCCTTGACTCCTGAGTTCTGTGAGCCCTTCAAAACTGCAAGTCATTCTCAAAAGAAATTTGGGTTTACCTAGTGTGCACCTTTGAGAGTTTGGGAACAGTATGCAAATTCAAGTTACCCTCATGTTTTCTCGCTATCTGGTTTCTCTGCCTATCGTTCCCTCTGCGCATGTGTAGTCATACAAAACAATTTTTGGCCTTGTTATTTGTCCTGTGAATGTTGGCATTTGCTTCTTATACAGTAGAAATTAGCGTTGTATATTTGTCAGTGATATAAAACTTTCAATAACTGTAAGTCTATATAAGTTGGGTAAGAATATCATCCAAGCAAAGAAAAGAACCAAGAAGGTAGATGATAGAAATGCAAGAGAAGAGGAGAGGACAAGAAAGGTGGTGTCTCTAGCAAACAGAATGAGGGGTCCTGAAATGCTTCCTAATGGGGAAACCAAGACCTCTGCGGGGCATTTATTTTGGTATTAATGAGTCAGTCAAGAAAAATAAGAAAGCTATTAGGGTCAGTGTGCCAAGGGGCACACTAGAATCATTAAGAAAAATCATACATAACTCCAAATGCCAAAATAGAGAAAATGAAAAGAGATTTGTGTTTGTGGCTTCTAAAACAGAGAAGGCTGAATGGGCCTCTTTGCCTCATCTGCCAGCGAGCCTAGCAAAAAATGCAAATTTAAATTTTGATCGGGATGGAAAATTGTAACATTCATCGTGAGTAACGCGTGGTTGGACAGGTTTAAGAAACACCAGGGTGTGTATGAAAAGAAGTGGCTGGCAGAGGAAGCCGACCGTGAAGCTGCCGCGGACTGTCCTGGATACCCGAAGAAACTGATGGAGAAAAATCGCTATTTGCCTGAAGAGGTCTTCAGTGCTGATGAAACAGTCCTGTTCTAGAAGCGCATGGCTACTTGCACATTTATTGCGAAGGATGAGAAAAAGACCTGAGGCTTCGAGCCTGGAAAAGATAAGCTCAAAGTTCTGCTTTGTTCCAGTGCTTCTGGTGACTTTCTGATTAAACCGCTGTTGCTTCACAGATTCCACATTTCTTGCCCTCTTAAAAGAAATTGCCAGAAACACTTTTCTGTGTACATGAAGGGAAACCATAAAATATGGATCACTGAGAAATTCCTGTTGGACTGGCTTTTGAAGTGTTTTGTTCCTGAGGTTAAACAGTATTTAAACCCAAAACATCTTGAATTCGAGGTGTAACTGATTCTGGACACGGCTCCCACTGACAAAAGCATGATCCTTGTATTAAAGGCAGCTGTATTCCCCCCAGTACATCTCCACTCTTTCCACCCTTGCACCTGGGAGTGTATTTGATTGACTACCTGGCAAATCTTACGAGAGAGACACCAGAAATTACCGTGGAAATAGCTTGGTAAAATTTCTCCATTTGTAACACTTTGATACTAGTAGGAGAATCAGTGAGAGAGAGAAAATGATCAACCCTTAACGGAGACTGGCAGCAACTTTGGAATGAAGTTGTAAGTGATTCTGAAGCTTTCCTTCCAGTGCCTGAAGAAATTGAAATTTTGGTAGCATCTGCAGAACATACGGGTGGTGACGGATTCGAAGACAGTGAATTAAGTGACGTTGCTGAACTGTTAGATTCTCACCCTCAGAAGATGGTTGAGAAATATTTCAGAGATGGGATCCCATCAAAAGTTGATGAAAGATGTCAGCGTAGATTACCTTCTAGAACTCAAAGAATGTGGAAGCACCCACTCCGCAAATCAAATTGTCATGGTGATTCACAGGAAAGAGATCCTTCGCTGGAATATTTATTGACCTACAGGCAAGGCTCAAATGATTACTCACAACCTTATAAAGCAGTAATAAGAAACCTCCAAACAAAGGCCAGTAAGTGTTTTCTCTGCTTGCCTCAACAGGGAGAAGAGGCTGTACTACCGGGCTGTGTCACTCAAGCCCTTGCCCAAAAAAGCAGGCACAAGGGCCTCACACTGATGCTTGAACCTGGGGATTCAGACTCTGGCAGCTCTGATGATGAGTGATGATCCGTGTGCCGAAGAATGAGAGTGAAGCAGGACACTGAGTTTACTCAGATCCAGACAAAACCCTGTCACTGCTGTGATGATCAGCATTTTCACTGATGCATGATGTTTCTCACTTTGAGATCAGAGAGAAATAGAAATTAATTGCCCTGTCATCACTATGACTAATGTAAAATTAGTAAAATGCCACCCGAAGTCACTTGACGTAGTGTTTTATTTCAATGAACTAACCAATTGCCTGAGCTTTCATAATTATTCCCTGCCCTGCCCCAGTTTCCCCCTAAACTCTTCAATTCCTCCAACACACATTCCCCTGGAATGAGGGTTTCAGGAACTTGACTCTAGGACCTAAGGAGGGGGCTACTCTACTTGATCGTAAAATTTGATTTTTGTACTCTTAATCCTGAAGTTTATATTTTATTCTGTTTAAGCTTAAGTTGCTCTCTCAACAGAAAGGATCTAAATCTTCTCCTTTTAATTAGCCTGGTGCAATTTAATTTGTTTTCCAGCAACAGTATAAGGTCCTGAAAGGCATGGTTGGTCCCGGAAGGCAGTGCCTTTATAATGGGTTCCTGGATTTACTTTGGTACCTAATCAAGGAGGAGAAGCTGCTAGAGTTCATTTCCATCCATCTTTTCTGTTGTCATATCTGGTCTTTCTGGTGATTTGAATGGTTGAATATTTTCCAGGAAAGGAATATGGAAACTTTGTCTTCCCTAAAGATGGTAGAAACCCAATAATTTTCCCCCCAGCATGGTGGTCTGGAATGATAGGGTACCTGTATCTGAGTTTGAAGTGATCAGAGTAAAGGAAAAAAATACAAAAGTTAAGAGGGCTTGTGTGCGTAGTTACAGTGGAGATTGCGTTCTTGAGCATATGTTCAAAAGAGGCACATCAGAGTTGAAAACCCATTACAGGTGATAGGGATCTAGTGACTTCACCACGGTGCCAGGGGAGCTTACATTCCTCTCTAAGCCACAGCAGTTTTCAACACTGACTGCCCATCAAAATCATTATGGGGAGCTTCAGAAAATACAGGTTACTGGGACCTGCCCTGGACATGTTGAATTAGGGATGAGGCCTGTTGGGTCGGTCGCTGTTTCTTTTGAAAGCTCCTCAAGTGATTTTTTTTTTTTTAAATACAGCCTTGGCTGCAAACCCCTGCTCTATGTCTCAACATAATTATGGTAGACAATGTAATCCTAATGGTTGTGGGCCTAAGGGCTAGGAGATGTTAATTCCAGGTTTCCGCTCTGCCACTCGCACAATGGATGGAATTATTCAAATCACCCTACTTTTTATCTGTCAAATGAGAGAAGAGGCCCACTTGGTGTCGGATATCCTTCTATCTCTGGCATCGTTACCTTGAGAAAAAGGTGCATCAACCTCATTGGTTGATTTTGAGAGTTCTAAGCCTTTTCACAGAGACCAAAGTAAGTAGTAGTATTACTGTATTGCATTCTTACTATTTTCAAAATTGTTGTTGCGGTTCAAGCTCTACCATGTTTTAATCCCTCTCGGAAAAGAGAGTTAGGCATTGATGCCATAGAAAAGAGGGAAACTGGAGTTCCCGTCATGGCTCGATGGTTAATGAATCCGACTAGGAACCATGAGGTTGCAGGTTCCATCCCTGGCCTCGCTCAATGGATTAAGGATCCGGCATTGCCATGAGCTCCGATTAGACTCCTAGCCTAGGAACCTCCATATGCCATGGGTGTAGCCCTAGAAAAGGCAAAAAGACAAAACAAAAGAAAGAAAGAAAAAAGGGAAAACAATATATCAAGTCCCTGAAAGGAAAGATAGAGAGTACTTCCTGTGAGGTTTTTGTGTGTTTTCTTTCAATGTGATATTGCTCTTTTTCTTCTGAGTTATAGAGTCTGCATTAGGTATAGAATGCATAGATATTGAGTAAAGCACTTTAACATTTGTATCTATTTTTTCATAAACCAAAGCAGAGAACTCTGTGTTACTGTTTCAAGGTTCCATGCATAATTGGTGTACTCTTAATCATACCTCAAGGTAAATATTTTTAAGTTAATGATGGTTTTACCAGCATAATCAGTACTTCTGTATGCCTTTAAAGAATGTGGTTTCCTGATAATTTTACCATTTATTGAGGTTATTGTTTTGGTAACTTCTTCTGTCTTAATTTGACCAGGATTAGGGAAATCACATTTTAAATTTAATAGCATCAACCAGGAACTGTTAATATAAAGTAATACAATGGGAAACTGACTATTGTATGATTTTGGTTGTGGTAGGAATGCCTAGACTTTGGCCTGATATATGGAAACCTTTGTTTAGGGCCTAGGCCATTCGAAATAAAATATTGGGATAAATCTAATTCTTATTTAAGGCAATATTCAGTTACAATAATCTAAGATGTATCCTTGATGAGAGTAAAAGAACATTTTAATATGGTCGAGTTTAACAAGTCACCGAACCTAGAGGAGGATGTGAAAGTTGGTGTAAGCTAAGTAGCAGAAATGGAAGTTAATAACCATAGTACCATGTACAAAGGTTTTTCTTTTTCCTTTTTAAAGTTAAGAATAGTCTGCAAAATTGAAAAACTGAAATTTCTTTTAGTATATTTTATACACAATTTGAGTGGAAAGAATCTCTGTGGTCAAATGGTTCAGGTAAACTCTTGTATCACTATTATGAAGTGCAGAGAAATTTCCTCCTTTATAGACGTATTTAACACTGAGCAAAAGGAAAAAAGGGTAGAAAGGACAGCCCAGGTTGCTGAAATTTGTAGAAAATATTAGAAAACTGGCATTACATTTAAAAAGAGCTTTTGTTTGCTTAAAATCTTTTAGGATCAAAATGCAGAGATGGCTTTTTAAACTACACATTTGGATTACATAGCTGCTGGCTCCTGAATGCTAATAAAGGGCTTCTACAGCGCGTATGGTCTAAAACCCTGCCTGGACCATGTCTGTGTTGTGAAAGACATTTCTCACTGAACTTTACATAGTTTTAGTACCTTTCAGTGGCTTTTCATGTCAGTTGTTATGGTTGTTTTTCTATGAATTCAGAAATAAACATGGCGTGCTATGAACAGAGTGTATATCTTCTCGGGAACCATACAGTCAAATAGAAAATGGGTGAAAGGATAGTAGTGCAATTCATTAGCATGAATAACCAATATTGAAAAACTAAACATGAATCTGTTGTGCTGGAGACATTGCATTTCATCTTTCTTGCATCACTCCTTAAAGCCAAGGACATAATTAACACATCACTGCAAACACGTAGAGTCTGCTCTTGATGAACTGGCAATGGTACGATGAGTGCCCTAATGACAAGAACATGGGGCTTTGAGTGAGGGCTTTGCTACTGGCTTCTTGTTTGCCCTGGGCTGGAAACTCCCTCTCTTTGGGTGAGTGGTACTTAGCCCTGGCAGTATAACCCTTGGTCTCCTGGGATGTGAGAAGCCAGCATGAGGCCTAGGCTTTGGAATCGGGCAGACCTGCCCTGCCTGGTTTCAATCCTCCCCCTGCCAATTACCAGCTATATAATCGTGGCCATGTTTGTTTTTAACCATTTCGAACTTGGGTTTCTCATCTGTAAAACAGGGCTGAAGATACTTGCATTATGGGATTGCTATGAGATTGTATGAAATGTTTAGTACAGTGCCTGGCACATAGTAAAGTGCTCAGTAAATTGTTGCTATTGTTATTATTATAACATGAACAAGCATGCTAGAAGTAGAATATGACAGTTTGCTCCCGTCTTTGCAGAATTTTAATATTTTGATATTTTATCTCATTTCCCTCAAGATAAGTTATGCACGATGGTTTCAAGAAGAGAGAAAGAATAAAAAATGATGTTAAATGTTTTTCTTTGTTTGCTTATGAGTGATACCAAAAACAGTAATTCCTTCACCCATGTTACTTGACCTGTACTTCCTTGACCTGGAGTGATTTTATATTTATAATGTGGTTATCATTGCATGATATTTATCTATGTAGCCACGAGAGGTAAGGACTTTTTCACACAGATGTAGTCCTATTCTTTAGAAAACGATCCATCCACTTGGTTCCACTCTTAAGATAATTAAGTTGCTCTGTGCTAAGGGGAGCCAAAGATAAAGCTATATAGGACCTACTTTGCTTAAACCATAAAGTTATTAGCTCAGCTTCTTTTGAGAGAAATTGGATGTGTCAGTAATCTTCCTAGGTGAGGACAAGACTATTTCTCATAACTAGCTTCTGAACTTCTCAAATTTCATGTATGCTGCGACGGCATTCAAGAAGTTTGAAATAGTGGTATTCAGAAGGCTGAGTATTCATCATAACTCTAGCGCTGTATCTGCTGAGCAAGAGAAGTGCACCACCTTAATTTCACTGTAGTGGCCTCATAATTCACATCCTAGTCCTTTAAGTGTTTTAACTTGCAGTCTCTGGTGTTCTGGTATATATCTGGTAGTCTTTGGCATTCAGTATCTTGCCGCTTGACTAACTTTCCTTGTGCACAGTTCTGATTCTGGCACGTCCTTGTTCAAAAATCATCAGTGGCTGTCCCTTGTGTATATATTCCACTACTTAACCTTTAAATCCAGGCCCAACCCCAGCATACCTTGACCAGTTTTACCTGCCAGTGTTCTCTTTTATGCAATATATGTGACAGTGCCTGTCTTTCTTAGCACTAAAGATCTTCAGCCCATAGCTCAATCTTGATCTCTTAAGCTTGTCACTTAGTCTCTGATGGCTAAGATCAGAAATCACCTGGAGCCAGAGTGTCTGAGATGAGCCTAGCAAGCTGTCGTCACCTTCCTGTTCTCCATCATTGCAAAGATCTGGAGTTGGCTCTTGATTAATTGGCAGTGGTATGAGTTCCATAATGACAAGAACATGAGACTTAGAGTGAGGGCTTTGCTACTGGCTTCTTGTCTGCCCTGGGCAGAGAACTCTCTCTCTTTGGGTGAGCGATGCTTAGTCTTGGCAGGATAACTCCAGTCTGTAGGGGTGAGTTTCTTGAATTTTCATTTTAAGCTTCCAACCTACTAAATGAGGGCATCCTCACTGAACCTTATCCCCCTGGGCTGGGGCCTTGAATGCTACCCACTTAATTTGGGGTCTGAATACAAATCTCCTATATAATTGATTGGAGAGCTAAACTCCATTCTTAGGTTCTTGCCAGTTTCATGTCCTGAATATCATCACATACGTAAGTATCTTTATTTACTATTGGGCTTCAAGTTGCTCTATCCATTCTTTTGCATGTGAATGCTCGCCTGGAATGTACTTAAGTTTACCATGCTCTAGATTTGGCATCTAGAGCTGCGCCTGACAAACTAAGACTCTTGGGCCAAACTGACTTCCGTATTATCTATGGCTGCACTACAGTTGTAGAATTGAGTAGTTGCAACAGAGACTGTATGGCCTGACAAACTTTAAATATTTACTACCTGATCCTTTACAGAAAACTTCTGCTGACCTCCCCCCCCCATCTAAAGCCAAGTTGTTTTCCTGGCTATGTCATTTCTTAATTCTTTGATAATTCCTCATTCCCATGCTGTTAATCAATACATACCCGGAATTCCAGTTCATTGAGACTATGAAGTAGGTTCCAACCCACCGAAGCTACTTACTTTCAATTGAATTTTCTTGCTTCCTCTTTGTCATATTCCTAAAAAGTCCTTTCCCTGTGTTCTACTTTTAGTGAAAGAGATGCCATAGTCATAAAGACTATTAGAGTAGTCTTATGATATGTCTTTTAATGTCACATTAGGTCCTAATATGAAAGTCTTTTAACATTTCCAGTATTTTTCAACATGACCTTCCAATAGCTCTAAGATTAGGCCTTTGAATTCTTTAGTGTCTCTGTCATCAGGTTGTCTGAGCTCTATATTTTCTGACATATCCAATTGCCATCTCTTCTAAATGTTACAATATCTATGTCTTTTACTCTCTGGCTTGCAGCATGTCCATTGCCAGTGTTTTCTAATCGCCTCAATATTGGGGGTAATTAAAAGTCTAGGTCTTCTTATATCTCCCCAAATCAATCAATCAAGTCCCCAGTCTTGTTTTTCAGAGTCCAAAGTTATAACTTCCAATTTGTCTATGTCCCAATCCTCCAGTGTATCCTAGATACAGGTCTTCTGGAGTCCCTGTATTTCATTGTGTCCAAGTCTAGCTCTTCTAATATCTTACAGCACATAGATAGTTCAGTTCCTACAACTTACAGTGTCTCCTAAATCCTCATTTACAATGTTTTGTCATTAGAAGTTCCTGTGATGCCCAAGTCTTTCAATATCTCTAAGAACTTGGTCTTCTAACATTCAACATCCCCAATGTCTCAATAGCTATGTCTCTTAATATCCTGATCTTTTAATTTTCAGGGCTGTCAACATCCTTGACTTCCAGAAACAAGAAAATTACATCTTCTAAAAACTCTTTTTAACATGAAAATATCAATATCCAGGTTTTCCAGTGTCTCCCAATATACAGGGCTTCTGATTTTAAGGTTTCTAAATGTTTCGATCGTCTCTTGTTCATATCTTCCAATATTTAGGGCTTTTAAGGTAAAGGACTTGCAGTGTCTCTAGTGTTCAGGACCTCCAGCACCCAAGCCTTTCAATATCCATTAATTTTGACACCCAGGGCCCCCAAAGTCTCCAGTGTGTAGAATATCAAATGTCCTCAAAATCTAGGGCTTCCACTGTCTCCAACATCCTGTGCTTCCAATGTCTCCAATATCCAGGGTTTCTGATGGCGCCAGTGTCAAGGTCTTCCAGTGACTCCAGGTCTTCCAGCAATTCCAAGTCTTCCAACAACATCAAGGTCTTCCAGCTAACCCAGTCTTCCAGAAATCTATGTCTTCCGGACAATCCATGTCTTCCAGGAAATCCAGTCTTCCAGCAATTATATGTCTTCCACAAAATCCATAGCTTCCAGGAAAATCCACGTCTTCCAGAAAATCCATGTCTTCCAACAATTTCAAGGTCTTCCAGCCAATCCACGTCTTCCAGAAAAATCTATGTCTTCCGCCAAATCTAAGTCTTCCAGCTAATTTACGTCTTCCAGAAAAATCCAAGTCTTCCAGCCAATCTCTGTCTTCCAGAAAGAAATCCAGGTCTTCCACTCAGTCCATGTCTTCCGGAGAAATCTGTGTCTTCCAGAAAAATCCAGGTCTTCCAACCAACCCACGTCTTCCATCAAATCCAGTCTTCCAGTGCATTTATGTCTTCCAGACAAAAATCTATGTCTTCCACTGAATCCAGGTCTTCCGGTAAATCTACGTCTTCCAGAAAATTCATGTCTTCCACTAAATTCAGGTCTTCCAGCAAATTTATGTCTTCCTAGAGATTGTCTTCCAGAAAAATTCATGTCTTCCAGCAAATCTGTGTCTTCCAAATAATCCAGGTCTTCCGGACAATTCGGGTCTTCCTGAAAATCCATGTCTTCCAGAAAAGCCATGTCTTCCAGGAAATCCATGTCTTCCAATGACCTCCAAGTCTTCCAGAAAATCCATGTCTTCCATCAAATTCACGTCTTCCATCAAACCCACGTCTTCCAGAAAATCCACGTCTTCCATCAAATCCATGTCTTCCAGAAAATCCACGTCTTCCAAGAAATACGTCTTCCATCAAATTCATGTCTTCCAGCCTACCCATGTCTTCCAGAAGATCCAAGTCTTCCAACAAAGTCACGTCTTCCAAAAAATCCATGTCTTCCAACAAAGGTGCATCTTCCAGAAAATCCATGTCTTCCAACAAACCTGTGTCTTCCAGAAAATCCATGTCTTCCCACAAAACCATGTCTTCCAGAAAATCCACGTCTTCCAAGAAGGGTGCGTCTTCCGGAAAATCCACGTCTTCCAACAAAGGGTGCGTCTTCCGGAAAATCCACGTCTTCCAACAAAGGGTGCGTCTTCCGGAAAATCCACGTCTTCCAACAAAGGGTGCGTCTTCCGGAAAATCCACGTCTTCCAACAAAGGGTGCGTCTTCCGGAAAATCCACGTCTTCCAACAAAGGGTGCGTCTTCCGGAAAATCCACGTCTTCCAACAAGGTGCGTCTTCCAACAAAGGGTGCGTCTTCCAGAAAATCCATGTCTTCCAACAGTGCCATGTCTTCCAGAAAATCCATGTCTTCCTACACCTCCAGGTCTTCCAGCATCTCCAGGGCTTCCAGCATCTGCTCGTCTTCCAGCATCTCCTCGTCTTCCAGCATCTCCTCGTCTTCCAGCATCTCCACGTCTTCCAGCATCTTCATGTCTTCCAACAACAACTCAGTCTTCCAAAAGTAGGCTCAATATCCACGTCTTCCAATGTCTCCAGTGTACTGGTCTTCTAACATTCAGGTCTTCTGGTGTCTACGATATCCAGGTATTTTAAAATGTTCCGTAATCCAGGTCTTCTGACCTTTCCCCAGGTCCAGACTTTTCCAAATTAGTCTTCCCAAGGCTGAGCCTTTCCATGTTCAGATTATTCCATAGACAAGTCTTCCAGTTCAAATATTCCTGCTTCTAGTAGAATTAGCTTCAAAAATTTTTGAATAGGGCATCCCTTCTTTATAGACTAGATCTTATGGATCAACTGTACTGAAGCTTAATAGTGTTTTTTGCTACTAGGAAATGTATATTCACTCTTTACAACTTTAAAAAATAGTGTTCATAATACAGCTTCTGTGGAATAAATGCACAGATGGTATTACTGTGATGAATTTTGCTAATTTACTAATGCTCATATTTTTATACAGTCAACTCTGTTTAGGTACAAGTGAAATTTTTATTTTAATGATAAAAACTCCTATTTAGAGACTATTATTTTAGACAAAGCTAACATAGAGTGTATTTGTCCAGTGTTTATAACATCATTTTTTGTTGTTTGGTCTTATGAGACAATAATAATAACAACAACAACGATAACATTAACATAGCATTTGCTACGTCCAGGCACTGCTCTAAGGTCCTTACATGCGTCAACTTATCCTTACATGCATCAGCTTATTTAATCTTCACAAGAACCCATTGAGGTAGGTACTATCATCCCTGTTTTACAGATGAGGAAACTGGCACACACAGAGGTGAAATAACTTGTCCAAAGTACACAACCAATAAAATTCAGCACTAGGATATGAACCCAACTAGCTTGTTTCCAGAGTCCATGACCCAGCCATAATATCTGCTGTTGAAAATCAAGATGAGAATTACAGGATCTGAAGTTTGATTGCTCCTGTTTTATGTATAAACTATTATAATATCTTATATATAAATCATATATATATATATATCCTGTGACTTATCAGAACCTATTTGTGCTCGCAGATCTCATTCCTCATCTATCTACTATCATTTCCTTGCTTGTGTATATGAAACTAGGCACAAACACTTCCTGATATAATTCTCAGTTTAGGCAGAAATAATATAAGGGAGCACTGAATGCAAGTACCCTTTGCTTTAGAATCATATTCATGGCTCCTTGCTTTGAGTACAGATGCTTAGAATTTAAATCTCCCACCTACTTTAATCCCTTATCACTGACCATTATCCAGTTTGTACCTTAGTATCTAGACTACCTGCAGTTAGTTTGTTTCTGACCTCAGGATCCACCTGCTTCTTTAAATATCACTGGCCTGCTGGATTCCTGACCACTGCCTTGTGTCTGCGTAACTCCCAGTATCCTGACCTAGAGAACTACTTTGATTCTCCAAGTCTCAGCTTCTACCAGGTGCTTCCGGAAACATTGCTACCTGTGCCTCTGGCTGACATGACAAGCATAAATGCTACATAATGAAATTATGCTTAGGCAAGGGATCTCTAAAGATCTAGAATCAACTATACTGTAAAACAAATTTAACAATAATAATAATTGTAATACCTTCCCAATGTCTAATGATTTAGTTTCTGAAGTGCTATCATTCATTCATTCACTCAACAGATATTTATTGAGCATCAGCGGTGTGCCAGCCATATATTAATGGAGCTTAAAATCACTTGGGAGGAAACAGACAATGTACAGATAACTGAACAGTTATTTATTAGTTGTTGTAAGGCCATGAAGGAAAAGTAAGTTACGGATGTTCTTGAGTCTGCAAAGTTAAGGAAAGCATTCCTGAGTGAGTAACACTGATAGTGACTGAAGGATCTATTTTCTCAATTGATTATCAAAATAGCCTTGTGACTAAGATAAGACATATGTTTTAATATCAGTTTCACGTAATTAGGTTAAACAAGTACTAAAAGCTTGGGCATGGGGTCCACATATTTTGACTTTTTTTTTTCTACTACTTCATGCTGCCTTAAAATATATAGTAAGTAAGGTTTTGGCAATATATGTCAAGGGGTATGAAAATGTTGGTACTCTTTGATTTGG
The DNA here is from genome assembly GCF_054392235.1 of Sus scrofa. Taxonomy (NCBI): domain Eukaryota; kingdom Metazoa; phylum Chordata; class Mammalia; order Artiodactyla; family Suidae; genus Sus; species Sus scrofa. The sequence goes on from NC_139401.1 coordinate 125,433,983, forward strand.
TATTTTCACTTCAATGAATCTATTCAAGGAAATTATCTAAAATAGGGATAATTCTGCACAAAGATATTCCTCACACAGTTATTGGGTATAGCAAAAAACAGAAAAACCTAAGTATCTAAATTTAAGGGGATGATTAAGTAAATGTGCTATTTCCATGTGAAATATTAAAATATTTATGGTATGTTCATATTATATAATGTTAAGTGAGAAATCAGCATATAAGATTATATAAAGTATGATTGCAGGTATTTTAAATATATATAATCAGAGACAAATTATCAGAAATAAACCCATTGGAGATTGTGAAGTAATTTATCTCTAGGTGGGTAGGATGATGTGTGATTTTTGTTTACATCTTTATGTTCTTATTTTCTTCCAGAGTTCTTACAGTGTGAAAGTATTTTATATTCAGGAAAAATATTTAAATGATCATGCGCAAAAATTCGTTATTTTTTCATCTTTTTTATTATACATGTAATCAAGTTTTACTGTTGAAACACTTCAAAACATAAGTAAGCAAAGTGAAAAAATTAAAATCTCAAACTCAATACTCAGGTAATTGCTTTAAAGTTTTAGGTGTATGCTCTTCCATACTTTTTCATAGGTATGTTTATTTTCTTTTACAAAATGGAATCATACTACCTTTTTAACCTATTTTTTCCACTTAACAGTAAATTGTAAACTCTCTTTATGTCAGTAACCATGCATCTGTATTATAATTTTCATACATAACTTACTTCATCTCCTATCGGTGGGCATTACATTCTTTTCAGTTTGTTTTGTATTCTAAAAATTGCTGTGAGGAGCACATACATTGTACAAGTTGTGTAGAACACAAACTGTGTCATCCCATCTGGTGGCCTTGTACACGACTGTGTGCAAATATGTTCAAAAAGTACCTAGGATAAATTCTGAAAAGGAGAACTGCAGAGCCAAAGGATATGTGTATCTACAAAGCTTAGCACAGGAAAAAAAAATTGTAAGCAATCTAGATGTCCAACAATTGACAGTGGTTAAAATTATATTGCAACAATATGATGAAATACTATGCATCCATTTAAGTTTATGGCATAGAAGAACATATTTACTGAAATGGGAATATGTTCACAAGCTCTCAGTAGTGAAAAGAAATAGGTCATATGAAAGTATGTATAATATTCAAATTTTGTAGAAAGAGATCTATATAAATGTCCTCAGAGAAATGACCAGTAGAATGTACACTAAAATGTTAGTAGTGAAATTCCCAAGAGGAAAAAGAATAGATTTTTACACAGTGGCATATCATTTAGCAGTGAAATGAATGCACTACAACTAAACATAATAATAATATGGGTAGATTTCACTTCTATCATGTTAAATTAAGGTGTCAAGTCCCAGAAGACTATATAGAATAGGATATTCTTTTTATGTTATTCAAAATAAGTAAAACTGAAAGCTATATTATTTAGGTGTACATATATATGTGTGTGTGTATATATATATATATGGGATTACAACTATTTTATTAGAAAGCAAAGGAATAGCAATCAAATTCAGGATAATGGTCACCGAGGCTGAGGAAAGGGGGTTGGAACAGGAGAAGCTCATAGAAGTAGATGGAAGTTATTGTAGTATTTTAGTGCTCAGATTTGATGGGTGGGTGGGTATCCATTATATAATTAAAAATGGACAATTAACTAATGATTGTATGATTATTATGACAATTAAAAGAATAAGTTCATGGATAAAAATAAAAGAGGGCATGGATCAGTAAGACAGTGTGCATGGTTTACTCATAATCCAATTCCGTGCACTTGAATTTCATATTTTCTGAAGCAGTTATCTCTGGGTGGTGAGAATACATGTGCTTTTTACTCTCTTGTGTTTCTTCTCTGAATTTTCTGTAGGGAAAATACAATATTATTTTAACTGAAAGACAAGCCTCAAATTACATAGAGTATGATCTCAAATAGGTTAAAAAAATGTATAATGGGGACTGAAAAGAAAACTGTTGACACTTTAATGCCCCTGTGTGCTAAGAAATCTTAGTGCTTTTTTTCTGTTTCCTTAGTTTTTTTTTTTAAATCCAAATGTTATAGTATCAGCTTATTTTTTCTGTTACAAAATTAATAATGTTTCTATAAAAGTAAAAAGTACAGTGGTAACAAGTGAAAATATCCCTCTCCTATACCCACAGCCCAGAGACAACCATGGTTATGTATTTGCTTCGTCTCTTCCAAGTACTTTTTCTGCTTACGAGCTTGTGTTCTTGTGTGTTTTACAAAATGAAATTATCATATACTTGTTATCCTACAACTTTCTCAATCCTCATTCTTGGGATCAGTAGAAAGTTACTGTTGCAACAGCCAGTAGAATTCCATAGTAGAGTGTACTATATAATTTATTTGATTCTCTCCACGTGATAGACCTTTAGGTTGTTAACAAGGGTTTTTTTGTTTGTTTTGTTCTACTATTGCAGATAATGCTGTAAAAACATTCTTTTAAATCTATCTTTGCACATATAGAAGTATTTTCATAGGCTAATACTTTAGAAGTATAACTGCTAGATCAAAGGCTTTGAGCTAAATTGCCCTTCTGGCATGCTGGACACTATTATTCTTTTTAATTTTTGTTAGCATTTTGGATGAGAAATCAAATTTCCTTCAAGTTATCTTTGTCTAATCACCAGTAAAGTTAAACACTTTTTAATATATTTATTAGCTATTTGTATTTCTTCTGTTGGAGATTGCTTGTTCATATCCTTTACCTACTTTTCTCTTGAGTCATTTGTCTTTTTTCTTTTTTGATTTATAGGGAGATCTCTGGATATTAGAGTTGGTATCCTTTTGTCTGCTATATATTGCCTATTTCTGTCATTTGTCTTCTTGTGGTTTTTGGCACAAATTTTAATTATGTAAAAAGGCTAACATTTTTATTTTTATTTTTGTCTTTTTTTAGGGTCAAATCCACAGCATATGGAAGTTACCAGGCTAGGGGTCAAATCTGAGCTGTAGCTGCCAGCCTACACCACAGCCACAGCAATGCCGGACTGAGCTGCATCTGCAACCTACACCTCAGCTCACAGCAACGCTAGATCCTTAACCCACTGAGTGAGGCCGGGAATCAGACCCACATCCTCATGGATACTAGTCGGGTTCTTAACCCTCTGAGCCACAACGGGAACTCCAGGCTAACATTTAAGTCTTTCTTTTGTAGTTTCTTGGTTTTGTCTTATATTTAGATAGGCTTCTATATCCCAAGATTATAAAAATATTCCCCTATATTTTCTTCTAATGTTTTATATATTTTTATTGCTTAATGCTTTAATCCCTGTGGAATTGATATTTGTGGTATGTATGGTGGACAATGCATGTTTATTTTTGTTCAGAAGAGATAGCTAGTTTTTCTAACTTGCTTATTACATTATATGTGCACTGATTTTGAATTCTCTCTATGGCTATGCTTCTTATGTTTCTTTTCTGTTCGATTTTTGTCTGTTACTGAGCTAGTATCTAACTGCTTTCATTACTGTAGACATTATAATATGTTGCAAATCTGAGGGGGCTGCTACTCCTTCATTCTTCTTCTTTTTTAGAATTTACTTGGCTACTTTTGTACATTTTTTTTCCCAGATGAACTTTAGAATCAACTCGTCAACTTCCCGTAAAACAAAAAAATCCCTGGAAGTTCCATGGACCTTTTGAGTAACATGTCAAGAGTTGACAGCTTTACAGTATAGTGTTTTGCATTTATCTTGTATCTAGCCATCATATTTAACTCTGTTCTTAGCTCTGGGTATTTTTTTCCCTTGAATTCCTGGGTACACAATCATGTCCGTTGTAAATAATGAAACATTTGTCTTTTCTTTGCTAAGGTTTATATCTAATTTTTTCCTTTTTAGCACATTGGTAAAGATCTTATGACTTCTAGCACAATGCAATTTATTTGGATTAATAAAGAGCAGGCATCTTTCTCTTGTTTTTGACCTTAGTAGAAATAACCCATTATTGGAGTTCCCGTCATGGTTAATGAATCCAACTAGGAACCATGAGGTTGTGGGTTCGATCCCTGGCCTTGCTCAGTGGGTTAAGGATCCGGTGTTGCCGTGAGCTGTGGTGTAGGTTGCCGATGTGGTTCAGATCTCACATTGCTGTGGCTGTGGCATAGGCCGGTGGCTACAGCTCTGATTAGACCCCTAGCCTGGGAACTTCCATGTGCCGTGGGAGCGGCCCTAGAAAAGGCAAAAAGACAAATAAATAAATAAATAAATAAAATAAAGTAAAAACATTATTTCATTCTAAAATGTGATTGATTGCCATTTTTTCTGATAGATGCTCTTTTTCAAGTTATGGAAATGCCCTTCTGTTCCTGATTCCTGATGGACTTAGCATTTTATCAGGAATGGATAGAGAATGTTTTCAAAGGCATTTTTCGGCATCTGCCAAGGTGATAATATGATTATTCTCTTTAATCCATTAATGTATTAATAGATTTCCTAATGTTGATCTATTCTTGCATTCTTGAAGGAAAACTGACTTGGTAGTAATGTTTTGATTATGTTTATATTTTATTTAGAATATAAATATCTGTATTAACAAGTCTTCAGAGCAGTGCCTCCTTACCTTTTTCAAATCATGGCACACTGCAGTAAATGGACAAGATTGCGCACGGCAGAGGCAACTGGCTTCCTGGGCTCTGCCTGGCTGTCCCCCTACCCAAGGCCTTAAGTGATAAATGTCATACACTCAACACATCCACAGAATACCAATGTGCTAAATTAGAGCACCCTTGGAAACTCATTTATTGTTTTCCTTGGTGTAATGTTCTTTTCCTGATTTAATAGCACAATTGTGTTATGCTTATGAATGAACTTGAATTTTTCCTCTTATTTTACAGTGTAAGTAACTTAGACATAACTGTTTCCTTGAACAGTTGGTAACACTCCCCCATAAAATCATTTTTGTCCTGCTGCTTATTTGGGAGGGGAAAGGTAGAAATGTAGATCTTTCAGTTTCTTAGATGATTAGTCTGTCTAAGTTTTCTACCTCTCCTTGGGTCAGTTTTATCAATTTGTCTGTTAAACTCTTCCATTTTATCTAGATTTTCAAATGTATCGATTGGAAGTTGTACATAATATTTTCTAATGTGTCTTAATTTGCATATATATATATATATATGGCTATATCCCTTTTTAATTCTTTTCCTTAATAAGACTGTCCATAGACTTGTATATTTTATTTCCAGTTAACTTTTTAAAGAGTGTTTTTTAAAAATATCACTTTTTCTGCCTTTGTTAATTCCTTCTTTCTATTTTTTGGTTCTGTTTGATCTCTTTCTATATTATTTAAGTGAATGCATAGTTTATTTTTCAGTCTTTCTTATTTTCTATTTAATTCATTTAAATTGTAAATTTTCCTCTGAATACATATTTGTGACCGTATCTCATAGTTTTCACATGCAGTGTTATCATAGTCCTTCTTTTGTCACCTCATCTTTAGTTTTGTTTTTCTTTTTAATCCAAGGGTTCTTTAGAAGTGTGTGCGTGTGTATATATATATTTCAATGTGATGAGGTTTTAGTTGATGTTTTGTTTTGTTTTTCTATCCCCCTCTTACTATAATTTATACTGTCTCATGTTGGAGAATGTTTCCTGCATGAATTACACATTTTGGAGTATTTTATGTTCCATTATAATGCATTTTAATAAATATTCCATGGGCATCTAAAGAAAATGTATTTTCTTTTCATTTGAGTAATATTATGTCATATTTCTGCATATGAAATCAAACTTAATTGTTAATAACAATTGTGAAATATTACTAACAATTCAGATTTTATTTGCTTGATCTAAAACTTCAGATTAAAGTATGCAAAATCTCCCGGTGTTGTTGTATCAGTCTCCTATTTCCAACCTTTTTGCTTTATAACATGTGATGAGTTTTTTTTTTACTTCATATGAGAATGCCTCTCAATTCGTAATTAAACCTTTTACATAGATAACAATTCTATAATATTTCTTAATAGTTCTGTTATTTATGCATTTTTGGTTTTTTTCCTTCTTGCTCGATTATGTCCAAGCGCATTTCCTCCTTTTTCCTATATAGTGGGATAGGAGTTTGAATATCACTTCTAAGAGTAGTTGCACTGATATATATACATGTTTTACTTTTTATATCTTTTGTATTATTAAAAATGTATGTTAAAAATTGTTTAAAGTGAGCATATAACAATTTTGTAATAAAAAATAAAAGGTATTTGTTCATTCCTTTCTCGTCTTATTCTCCTTGCTTAGGCTCTCATCATCTAGATTTTATACCCTTCCACAAACCTTTCAGTCTCTCATTACATCCATCTGTCTTGTTTACTGCTACCAGATTATCTCCTTAAACTATCTATTTTCTTCATAAACTCAATTCTGAATTAAATCTAAACTTCTACACTTGATACCCAAGTCCTTCGTGACCGTCCCTCTGTAACAGTTCCTGTTCTCCACTTGACCATGGACCCCCTACTCTCATCAGGCCGTTTTTCTCATGCCCTATAAATCAGCATTTTTTTCCTTCCTTTACTTTTCATTTATTTCATTCTCTACTTTCTTCTTAAGTTTTCTCAGAGTCTTACCACCCACAAAGAGTCTAGATACCTATCTTAGAAAAGAAATTATTCTGTTGTGATAATTTTCCATTTGAAAGAACTGTATCTTCAGGGATGCAACATTCTGGTCACAAAAATAAGGGAGCAGACTTCATTTTTGACCAGAAAACTGTAAAGTATTTGATGTCTCTTGAAGAGGGACCTTTTGACTCTGTCCTAAAATGCTCTAACGTTGAGATTGATATCAACCCTCACCCCAAGCCAAAGGTTTCTGTAGACGTCTTCCTTAATAACAATGCTGGTTAACATCACCTCCCTTTAAACCTTTCCCCAGCTTCTGTAGTTTCGGAATACTCTCTAGCAGAGGATAGTCGGTCTCTCATTTCCTTGAGAGTTGTTTGGGGGATATCAGCGTTTAGGCCATGACCTTGAGCTCCTCTGGAAGTTTCTATCAACTGATTGAAGTCTGATACCTCAACAGCACCTTTGCTTCCATTTCAGTCGATGTGGCCTTTCTTATCCTAGAATGGAGCTAGGAATAGGGCCCAGAATCTTTAGGCACTGAAGAAACATTTTCGTATTGCCAAGAAATAATCAGTTATTTACAGTGCTCCCACCCCCCAAAGACAAGGTCTTTAGCATACTTTTATTTCCACTGCTGTTTCCTCCAGATCCCTCTGCCCCCAAAGTTCCTAGAGGGACGTACAACTGTACGTAATACTCTCCCCATGAGGTAGCGTTCTCTGGATCAACAAAGCTGAATTATTGGTGAACTGCCCCTGTTCTACACTCAAACTTTTTGGTTGTTTACACTCTCCTATTTCTATTTTATGACTTTAACTTAATGGTTTAGTTAATTTCATAAACACATTACCAGTGATTGTTGAAACAATATGTTTTCTTGGTTACCATTTTTAGCACTAAGTTGTTTCCCTTCTGGCATACATGTCTCATTTTTAGTGAATGAATTATACATTTTTTTTCAAAGTATGGTATAAAGTCTCAGTTTTTTCTTATTGCAACCAAGCTTCTCTTGGGTTTCCTGAGACCCTGTAGCTGCAAAAATTCACACAGATCCTTATACATCTAAGCTTAGTACACCAACCACTTTTTAATATGTGGTTATTATATCATTTAGAAGAACACACCAGGAGTTCCCATCGTGGCGCAGGGGAAACAAATCTGACTAGGAACCATGAGGTTGTGGGTTCGGTCCCTGGCCTCGCTCGGTGGGTTAAGGATCTGGCGTTGCTGTGAGCTGTGGTGTAGGTCACAGACGTGGCTTGGATCTGGCATTGCTGTGGCTGTGGTGTCAGCCGGCGGCTACAGCTCCGATGGACCCTTAGCCTCGGAACCTCCATATGCCGCTGGTGTGGGCCTGAAAAGACAAAAAGACAAAAAAGACACACAAAAACCACACCAAAATCAGTGCCTTCATTCTGAACCAAGCTCAACATCAAAGAAAGGTCCCATCCTCAAATCAGCAATGTGAAAAATGAGGATGAGCTCGGGTGCTCATGCAGTAACTGCCCTCAAGTTCCCAGTTGATGAGAAAGCCCCATCGACTTGATTTAATATCCGGGTGGTCCTAATACACCTGATTGCAGTTGAGGTTTGCAATCATATATGCCTTTTATACAACTTGTTTCTTGCTTTATGTCGTCCTTTTAAGCCTCATTGAGGGTATTTGGCCTTTCACAGACTCCACTGGTTTCAGGGGACCAAAATCACTTTTTTAACGTTCCAATTTTCATAGACCAGTGGTGGTGATTTTATGCAGACTCCTATGCCAAAACTCAGACACCTTTGAAAGTGTTCTTGCTTCCTTACAAGAGGGTGTTCCAGGCTGATTTTAAAGTATGCTACTATCAAAGGATCCCAGTTTCTTTTTCTATTGAAAAAGTGAGAGACCAAACTCAGGATACTAGGAGTGGACACAGTTTCATGAGACTGCTTGGGGTAGAATAGGTAACATGGTGGCTACTATCCATTTTTATGATGAATCACAAAGATTTATTTTCTCAAAAATACACCCGGAGTTCCTGCCATAGTGCTGTGGGTTAAGAATCAGATTGCAGGGGCTCCGGTTGCTGTGGAGGTGAAGGTTTGATCCCTGGCCTGGCACAGTGGGTTAAAGGGCCCAGTATTGCTATAGTTGGGCAGTGCGGGTCGCAGCTATGGCTCAGATTCAATCCCTGACCTGGGAATTTCCATGTGCTGCAAGTGTGGCCATTAAAAAAAAAATACACCCAAGTTCATTGTTTCTTGTTATCGGGTTTAATGAGGGTTCATTAATCCAATTTTTCATTTGCATCTTTATGCTACCATTTTTTCTCCCTTTCTATTGGCTTTATTTTTACCATGCTATGTGTTAACAAAACCATTCCATGAGTTCAAATTACAGCATTGGCAGCCTCACTCCCAATACGAAAGCCTCCACCTTTTTCTCTATTAGCTTATATTTCTTTAAAATGGCCAGAAATTGTATAGCTCCAGGCAAGCTCCACCAATATTCTTCAAATTCCAGTGATATACAAAGAAAAATCTCCATGTCCACCCCCCCCAAGAATTCAGAAGCATGGGACATTAGTAGCTCAAATAGAATTTCAAGCAGTTGTCTAAAAGTTATCATTAATGATTTTTATGGGAACTCGTGGTTTTTTTCTGTTGTTGCAGGCAGCTTTACTGTTGAACTCCAGATTTTTAAAGGCTTTTAGGTAAACACAGATATTTATTATCAGTATTATACTAGTTCATCTTTGCAAATAACAAGAATATGCAAATAGCAAGTAAGAATATCAGAAAATGTAGCCAACATCAAAAATTGTCAGACTTGAATTTTTATCCAGAACATTTAGGTGGACTTATTTTTGTATAATTCACAATTTTGCTTGTTTACCATAAGCACCAACACATAAAACACCAGAAAATAAAGATAGCAAATTTCCATTGCAAGTTTATGTGCAAGTCGCATTTACTTATTCTTTTTCTCACCCTCCCCCATTCACACTAATCCACATAGTGACATTCTTTATATGGTTTCTTATTAAAATAAGGACAAAACAGCTCTAAAATTTTAGTGCAAAGATCAACATGGATTAAGATGTCTCTTCAACAAGCCCAATTTTGAGTTTAGTGGTAACTTGATCACCACAAAAAAATAAAGTCACTCTCTTCCAGGTTAATTTGTTGATAGGACCTGTATTGCTTGCTTACTGCGGTATAACAAACCACTTCACAATATAGTGGCTTAAGCTGATAATCATTTATCACCATGAGTCTATGAGTTAGCTGGGCATTTCTTCTTATCTTTGCTAGACTCACTTAGGTGTCTGCTATGGGTAAGTTAGGAAGCAGCTCTATTGGTCATAGCTGGGTTCTCTCGCGTATTTGGGGATTTGTTAAAATAACCGTATTCCCATTTACATGGTCTTTCCTTCTTCATCAGACTAGCCCAGTTAGATTATGATTTGTTCCAAAAAAATCTTGGAATTAACTAAAATGATATGGTCCTAAAACAGGGAATATATTTACTTAGTGCATGCACACACACACATACACACACACACACACATAAACTTGGAAGAGTACTGGACAGGGATCCAGAAGACTCCTGACTCCAAGCCTAACTCATTGATTTGCAGCAACATTTCCTTGCCTTTGTAGGGGTTTAACTGCGCAATATCTAAGAGATCTTCCAGTTTTGACATACTGGATCTAAGATTTTTTTAATGTACCATGGTTCATTAACCTATTTTTTCTAGTAATCTTTAGAATAGTTACATTTATTCCATACTGCCCAATTGTTATCTCATTTTTTATTTTATTTTTTACATTTTTAAATTATAGTTGATTTACAATGTACCAATTTCTGCTGTACAGCAAAGTGACCAGTCATTTTATATATATATATAATCTTTTCCTCATTTTCCATCATGTTTTGTCCCAAGAGACTGGACATATTTCCCTATACTGCACAGTAGGACCTCATTGCTTATCCATTCTAAATGTAATAGTTTGCATCTACTAACCCCACACTCCCCATCCATCCCACTTCTTCCCCCTCCCCCTTGGCAGCCACAAGTTTGTTCTCTATGTCTATGAGTCTGTTTCTGTTTTGTACCTAGGTTCATTTGTGCCATATTTTCGATTCCACATGTAAGTAATATCATATGGTATTTGTCTTTCTCTTTCTGACTTATTTCACTTAGTATGATAATCTCTAATTGTATCCATGTTGCTGCAGATGGCATGATTTCATTCTTTTTTTTAATGGCTGAGTAGTGTTCTGTTGTATATATGTGCCACATCTTCTTTATTCATTTCTCTGTCAATGAACACTTAAGTTGCTTCCATGTCTTTGTCTTGGCTATTGTAAATAGTGCCACTATGAACTTTGAATGTATCTTTTCAAATTAAACCTCTTGTCTTTTCCAGATATATGTCCAGAAGTGGAATTGTTGGATCATAAGATAGTTCTAGTTTTAGTTTTTTGAGGAAACTCCACACTTTTCCATAGTGGCTGCACCAGTTTATATTCCCACTAACAGTGTAGGAGGGTTCCCCTTTCTCCACACCCTCTCCAGCATTTTTTTTCCATTTGAGAGTAATATTATTATTATTTTATTGTGGCATTTGTTATTTGTAGATCTTTTGATGACAGCAATGTCTCCTTGTTGAACTGTAATTGTTTATTACTCCAGTGGTGCCAATATTGAGGTTAATGAAACCCACAGGATGAAATGTATAGTTTGTGCAATTCACACGCTTAGACAAATTTCAATTACTGCTGCTTCCTGGGAGGCATTAATGGTTGTGCTAAAATAATAGGACTTCAGAAGTTCCCGTCATGGCTCAGTGGTTAACGAATCCGACTAGGAACCATGAGGTTGTGGGTTCGATCCCTGGCCTTGCTCAGTGGATTAATGATCCGGCATTGCCATGAGCTGTGGTGTAGGTCGCAGATGTGGCTCGGATCCCGAGTTGCTGTGGCTCTGGTGTAGGCCGGCTGCTACAGCTCTGATTAGACCCCTAGCCTGGGAACCTCCATATGCCGCGGGAGCGGCCCTAGAAAAGACCAAAAAAGACACACACAAAAAATCATAGGACTTTTTAGCCAAATAGATAATAATAGTCTGTAAGAGAACTGTACAAAGATTCCAATTGATGAGTTTGCTGTTGGATGTTTCAAGTTTACAAATGTTAGCTGATTGTGTTTTTGTCAGTGATAAAGTAAGTGCAATTTTTCAAAGTGGTAGGTATTCATTTTAGGAGGTACCCCTGAATCTCTGCTCTGCTTTTCAGCAAATAAGGGCTCCCTGGGTATTAGGAATACAGTGTATGGAGTCACAATCCTGACTTTCAGAATTATCTTTTAAAAACTGTAAGGCCAAGCTCTTCACTTATTTTTATTTATTTTTAATTGACAAAGGAATTAAGAAGCAATTTCTGGTTTTATACTTCATTGCCTCTGAGCTGGCTTTCATGTTTAATTCATGTGCTGCATACTTTCTTAATAATTTAATATTTGAAGTATAATAAAGCTAAAAAGATACATACATCCTGATATGGGAAATCAAAATTGCAATTAAACTATCCTCTGAGTCACTCATTAGGGAGAGATCTTTTTTTTTTTTTTTTTTGTCTTTTGTCTTTTGTCCTTTTAGGGCCGCACCCATGGCATATGGAGGTTCACAGGCTAGGGGGTCGAATCGGAGCTACAGCTACTGGCCTATGCCAGTGCCACAGCAATGCCAGATCCGAGCCACATCTGCGACCTACACCACACCGAGCGAGGCCAGGGCAATGCCAGCTCCTTAACCCACCGAGCGAGGCCAGGGATCGAACCTGCAACCTCATGGTTCCTAGTTGGATTTGTTTCCACTGCAGCATGACGGGAACTCCAGGAGAGATCTTTTGAAGTGTTACTGTAAAGAATAAAATTGCCTTAGGGGTTTTTCTTCAACAGGTTCAGTTTATTTGACTACAGAGGCATTGGTTTTGAATGTGTAATTGCTATTGACTGAATATCTGTGTCTCCCCCACACAAAAAAGAAATTCGTATGTTGAAACTTGATTTCCAATGTGATGGTACTTGGAGGTGGAGCCTTAAGGTATGATTAAGTCATGGGGGTGGAGCCCTCATGAATGGAATTAGTGCCCTTATAGGCCTGGAGAGCTCCCTCTTCATTCCCCTAAGTAGGAACACCTCCCAGAGAGTGCAGTCGATGAACCAGGAAGGGAGTGTTTGGTAGACACTGAATCTGCTGATGCCTTGGTCTCGGACTTCCCAAACTCCAGAATTGTGAGAAATAAATGTGTGTTATTTATAAGCAGTCTCATCTCTGGTATTTTGTTATAGCAGTCTGAACAGGCTAAGACAATAACAGAAGGAAATATTAACCTTGTGACTTACCTCTTGTGAAATAAGCAGTATCAGTGACAATGAGAACCACAATTTCACAGAGAACCACAGTTTCGCAAATGATTCTATGGTGCCAAACACACAATTTATGTTGTTAGTGTAAACACAGTGTAAAACCCTCTTGCCCTTCAGCTTTTCAAAAGTTTGCTTTACACCACTTTGCTTTTGCAGAAGACCTACATTAGTACCCGTTTTCACTAACTGAAAGAAATTCTAAGAGGATTTTTTTCACTTTTTCCAAAAAAAAAAAAAAAAAGGTGTGGCGTTCCTGTTGTGGCTCAGTGGGTTAAGAACCTGACATAGTGTCCATGAGGACGTGGGTTCAATCCCTGGCCTCGCTCAGTGGGTTAAGGATTTGGTGTTTCCACAAGCTGCAGTGTTGATCACAGATGCGGCTTGGATCTGGTGGTGGTGTGGCTATGGTGGTATAGGCCAGCAGCTGCAGCTCTGATTCGATCCCTAGCCCAGGAACGTTCTTCATATGCCACAGGTGCAGCCATTTAAAAAAAGGTGAAAAGCAAAAATAGTGTTTAGCATTTGTTTTGCAGCAAGCTGAGCTGTTATTGAGGCAGCACGCACCTGGAGCAGTGAGAGCGGCACCACCAAGCTCCTTCCCAGGAACCACATTCAGCATCTCTGCATCCAGCCGCTGCACCTTTCAACGGTGTCTGTGAGCATCTGTGCTTTATCTCAGTTCATTTTGTGTCTCCTTTAGCAAGATGTGGCCTAAGGTAATTGCTTCTTTGCTTTACACCATTTTAGTTCACAGAAGGTTTCATAGGAACGCTCTACTTTCTCAAAGCAAGGGAAACCTGTATCATCTTTACTGGTATGATGCTTTTGCAAGATCGTATGTAAGAGTCTCATATATTTCAAACTCAACCTTAGGAAGGCAAAGAGGTAGTTGATAGAACAGTGACTTGGTTTCTATTTCTAACTCTGCTCCATTTTAACAGTTATAACCTTGGGCAAGTCTCATTCCTCCTGCAGTCCTCCAGTTCCTCACATGTAGCGTGAGTAGGTTAGACGAGAGGCCTTCAGGTGGTTCTCAGAATATGGTCCGAGGCCCACTGCTGTGCAGTACTTTTTCACCTGATGAGTCATAAATGAATCTAAAAGGCCGAGTCCTTTCCTTGGTTATTGTAGGCAAATGCCACAAAATTTTATATATGGTTATTTTATGTATGACTACGGGAGCTTCTGTTTTTGTTTAACAAATGCTCACGTGCAGCTTACCATATGCCTGGTACTGCCCTAAACAGTTTATAAATAATAACAACACTGTAGGTAGACGATACTTTTATTGCTCCCATTTTATGCCTGAAAAACCAAGGCACAGAGACATTAGGTAATTTGCTTAAGGACACACAGCTGGTAAGTGGCAGCGTTAGGATTTAAATCCAGGCACTGACTCCAGAGTCCATGCTCTTGACCTTTATCCTATACTATTAACTTACTGTGAGAGTGTTAAATGTTTCTGAAGCTTGATATTCATAAGTTAAAATCAGCACATTGTTTAAGCGCATTGAAAACTCAGATTCGGGCTTGCTGCGAGTTCTCATGGTTTTCAGGAAGGATATCTTAACAGCACCCCATTTTCAAAGTTGTCTCAAGTGGTTTCTGGTTTACCATGACCGTTTCCTTTGCATTCTAACTTTAAAGAACAGTTGGTGTGTTCTGATGAATAATTTCACCAAGAGTGTACCTTCCAGGAGTTCCCACTGTGGCTCAGGGGTAACGGCCCTGACTAGTATTGGTGAGGATGTGGGTTCGATCCCTGACCTCCCTAAGTGGTTACGGACCCGGCGTTGCCATGAGCTGTGGTGTAGGTTGCAGACATGGCTTGGATCCCACATTGCTGTGGCTGTGGTGTAGGCTGGCAGCTGTAGCTCTGATTCCACCCCTAGACTGGGAACTTCCATATACCACAGGTGTGGCCCTAAAAAAGTAAAAAAAAAAAAAGTGTACTTTCCTTCATTCTCAGCCTTCATATCATTACTCTTCAGGCTTACCGACAAAAGCAAGAACCAGGCCCATTGCTGAGCCATATTTGTCTAGATGTCCTTTCTCTAACCTATCAGAGACTGCTACAACTTTGAGATTACTTATTTCCTGTAAGAGCTCAGTCGAGTGCTCTCAGTCCCTTTATGTCCTGTATGGGCACAGTGAAGAGGTTGGGGGATGTGTTTAGTCTTCCAATGTCAGCTTATTCCTTTAGTTATTTGTAGGCAATTTTGGGAAGACCCAGCACAGTGGAAGGTAGGCTGCAGAAGGAAATTATATATGGTGTCATATCTGTACTTTCAAAAATAGCACAGGTTGCTATTTGAAAATTCAGGTTCTAATTTTTGCAATAGAAAACAAAATTAATTCAGTTTATGCTCTTTCTTTTTTTTTTTTTAACTATTAAAAAGACCTAGACCAACTCTATTACCTTTTACAACAGAATCTGTAGTTCCTATGAAGCTGCATGCCTTATATTTATGGAGATGTGGCAGGTACAGAAATGAAATATTGGTGTATCCAGTAAATCTCAAATTAGAACAATTTCCATGATGACTTATTCAGTCTTTAATAAAACATTTACACGGCTCATATACAGAATCAACATTCTGTTGTTTGGCTCCCAGTATATTATTATTTTGTGTATGAGATGTCATATGTTTCAATTCTGGTATCACATGCTGATATTTTTAGATATAGCAAAATAATGCTGTTACTTGACTGTAAAATAACTGTTGTGTGCTGGTATCAGACCATCAGTAACCAATGCTGTGGCTGGACTGGCCTTTGTGGTTCTTATTAAGATTGAAAGATAACTTCAGTTGAAAGACAACTTCAGCAATAGCAATCAGGAAAAATTTTTAAAAAGATTTGTTATTTATAAGTCCTGGAAATTACCTGGCACATCTGTTGCTATACAGTGAGGTCGTGAGAAGGGAGAGAAAGAGAGGGAGAGAGAGGGAAGGGAAAGAGAGAGAGAGAGGAAAGGGAAAGAGAGAGAGAGAGAGAGGGAAGGGAAAGAGAGAGAGAGAGAGAGAGAGGGAAGAGGGAGAGAGGAAGAGCGATCATGTGGGCCTGTGTTCTGCTTTTACTGGGGACAAGGGTGGGGGCCTAGGGTTTCTTTCTCTGGCTCACTCTTGGCGAATTAAAGCCTAAGAGTGGAATTTAAAGCATGGGAAGAGAAAAAGCAAGAGGCCTAAAGTTCAGTTATCTAAATCAAGCAAGATCTCTAAAACAAAGGAGGCTCATGATGGGAAGGTGGCCTGGCTCTTTCTCTAGTCATGTGGGAGCTAAGGTGTTTATTCGAGATAGCCATCTTTTTTTTTTTTTTTTTTTTTGTCTTTTGTCTTTTGTTGTTGTTGTTGCTATTTCTTGGGCCGCTCCCAAGGCATATGGAGGTTCCCAGGCTAGGGGTCGAATCGGAGCTGTAGCCACCGGCCTACGCCAGAGCCACAGCAACGTGGGATCCGAGCCGCGTCTGCAACCTACACCACAGCTCACGGCAACGCCGGATCGCTAACCCACTGAGCAAGGGCAGGGACCGAACCCGCAACCTCATGGTTCCTAGTCGGATTCGTTAACCACTGCGCCACGACGGGAACTCCGAGATAGCCATCTTTGATGCCTCAGTAATTAGGGCACTTTCATTACAAAAATGAAGGAAAAAAATACAACTCTGAGGGTTCATACTACAATGACTCATAAGGAAAATAGGTCATTGATCTTATTAGCAAATATGTATGCCTTGATTAATATGGTTATAGTATGTCTTAACAAATATGCATGCATTGATTAATATAGTATGTCCATTGACATCATCATCAAAAACAATAAATATAAATTAAGCCCTTACTATGGGCAGTCATACCTTGAGGTATGCCATATAGGCCTTTGAGGGTCAAGGAAGTGCCATCCAGTTGGGAAAAATAAATAAATAAATAAATAAATATATAAAAACCAAGGCACAGAAATACCAATAGGCCAAAGCACTGATTCAAGCCTTAAGTGACAGGAGTTCAGAGGCGCAAATGAATGGCTGTTGAGTATGGGGTGTTTAAGGATGGCTACAAAGAAGAGGTAACCCTTGGACTAGACACTAACCCTTGGATTCCTCCTGGTGCTAGCTAAACCTATGGACAGTGCTGCACTAGGGTAGAAGTTCTCATAGTAGGGTATAAACCAACACTGGGCCATGTCTCCATCTGATAGGATCTGAATAAACTCTCATCGCAAATCCTCCCTTTACTTGCTATGGACAAATGATATCAAGCTCTAGAACTTTAAGTTTATGTTATAATGAGAGGCTACCTATGCTAACTTCCTAAGTGAGCTGCTAAAGATGACCAAATCTTAGTATTCATAAACTAAAATTAAGTGCATCGTGGATGTATCCTGAGGACTTAAATTTGGCCTTCTACCAAGAAGCCTGGTAGTAACATGGTAAGCGCCCCCACTGGGCATGCCTACACATAAATTCTGGAGTTCCCACAGCTTTCAGGAAGTACACCTGGTCAACAGTCCATCTGCATTTTCATTGCGGTCCTGAGTTGATTGTAGTTTTTCGTGGTTGTTTTCTTGCTTTTTAATTTAAAAAATGCTATTGGTTTAGCCCCATTGTCAATGTAATTTGTTGTGTGTTTTCGTTAATCTTTGAAGTGTGTTAATAGTACATGGATGCATTAATGGTGTTTGTCCCAACTTTTTGCATTAACTAGGCTTTAAGCAGTCATATGATATAATCCAGATGCCTTACTGTAATGGTAGCTGTCTACATAACTTCTTCCCAAATGTGTTTGTATAACAGTTTCATCATTCAAATATTTAATATTTAATCTCACAAATATTTATCAAAAAATTACAATTGATTCCCTCATCACCATGTAACCCCAAAAGCCTTTTCTACCTCAGAAAATGGCATCACGATCTACTCAATTGCTTAAGCTAAAAACTTAGGAATCATCATTGATTCCTCTCTTCTCTTTATATGCCACATTCAATCCATCAGTACATCTTGTAATTTCTCTCTATCCACAAACTATCTTCTAAATTTGATCACTTCTCATCTCCAGTATTGTTCCCATAGTCCAAGCCATCCTTGTCTTTTGCCTGAATTATTGCCAACAGCTTCAAAATTAGTGTCCCTGTCGCCTCACATGACTTTCCCTCCCATGAAATTCATCCTACACATAGCAGCCAAAGCGAATGTCTTAAAACATATATCAGACTTACCATCTACTCCTGAAAATCGTTGAAGCATTTCTAATTCCCAACCAGAGGAGCATCTGTCTGGGAGGAAAAATTTTTCCTCTGTCCTTCTACGTTCTTCTAGTTGGTCCAAGAATTGAATGGACATGAGGCAGAGTAACAAGAGAAAAATCAATGTTTAGTAACACATATGTAGGAGAGACCAGGAAAACTGTGTATGTGTGCATGTATAGGAAAAAAAACATAGTTTATACAGGGTTCAGTACTATCTTCGGTTTCAGACATCCACTGGGGATCTTGGCATGTCTTCTCTGAGAAGAAGCGGGGGACTCCATGTGGGTAGGGATGGAGGTGGCTGATGCCATGCTATGGACATGTTTCCTCAAATGAGCTTTGTGAGGTTGGGTATCAGCTGTATTCAACTGTGCCCCATGAGATCTCGGGAAGGAGTGGATCATCATTCCTCATTCCCTTGGGTTGCCTGTGAAAGCCAGGCATTTGTATAGTTGGGTAGGAAATGGATTGCTTCCATGCCCAGTAGAGCAAGCTTTGGAGCAGCTTTCACAACCATATTGGAAAGCCATTGGACAGCGGTGTTGCTAGGTTAGCACAGCTAGCATCTTTCTCACAGTGAGCTCTAGAATTGTGTGGGAAGAAATAGAAGATTCCTTCTGTGAGTTTCTCTTCATGCCAAGGGCTTAGCAACAAAGCTCACATATTTTTTGCAGTCATTACATATCACATCAAAAGAGCCCCTTCAGTGTGTTTGCAAGGAGTGTCCATTACTTCTATCCTAGTCAGTTTCTGATAAAATTGTTCACTCAGGTTTGTGTGCAACTACCTACAGGAGTGTTCAGGATATCTCAGTCCTTCTAAATTTCTCTCTTGAAATAATCCAGTAAGAATTATCTTCCAGAAATGTCAAGAAATGGGTTTGTGATTAAGATTGTGATTTTAAGAATGGTACAGTTAAATACATTTGTTATTTAGAGCTAGCCTTCCGAAGGGATGTCTTGTCCAAAAGTTTAATATCAGAATTGAGGGAGTTAAGTGGTTGAGACACTTTCTGCAGGTTTTTTAAATTTTCATTGGTGAAAAATTAGATGAAATTATGGAAGTGCTAGCATTTTAATTCCTTTTAAAATAAATAATACATTAGCTATCTGGCCCCACAGGGAAGAGTATAATCAAAATACTGTATTCATTTCTTTGAGACAGAAATAGTAAGAAGTAATGACATACTCTGACACCTTAGCTGCTTTTTGGAATCTCCAAGAGACTGGGTGGGTTGACCTAACACTGTCACATTTTTGTTAGAAACAAACATCTCCCTCTTGTTATTTCTTTGTCAAAAGCTATTCATTTCCCCTGTATCTGATGTTTCAGAAGTTTCTATATCTAGCTAATGTAAAAGCATCTTTGTTAATGTCTCTTATGAGGTTTTGTATACATGGTAGAGATTTAAAAATTAATGTTATAATTTGCTTTATAAAACAATGCAGTCCTCTAATGAATAGAACACTTCAAGAGTCTAGGAGTTGTTCACCTAGGGATAATTTAGGGCAGGAATGGCTGGACATGGTTATCCATTGGTGACATCAGTGGTGTATCTACAACATGGCTCCACTAATTCTTTACTAAATATAGTAGTGCTGACTGCTACTGTAGGGCCATTAGATCACATATCTGTAATTATTTATGTGTCTACTTCCCTTTCTGCAGTGTGAGATTTCCAAGGGTATGGTTCTTGTCTCATTCATTTCTCTATTCCCTACAGTGTCGAACTCAGTGCCAGGCTCATAGTCGCTCTATAAATGCTTGCTGTTTGCTTTGAAGAGGAAAATAGAACTGCATTCATTATTCTTATTCAGATGTCAGAAGCCTCAAACTCTGCACTAAGTCTGAGGTGTTACACATTTGCCCCTCCCCTTTCCCCCATGGCTATTTTCTTTCCCTACCCTTGACTTGCATCCCCCGGACTTCAGCCATGGGTACCATCCTACTCTAAATTTAACTTGTCTGTATATTGGACTGATATTTGAAGGGCAAAAGCAATTTGAATGATGCTTAGGTCTTCTATGGGAGAGAAGAGCGAAAGCAACCAGTTGTCAGCTCACCCAATTTTCTCTACTTCTTCTGGCCCTCAGAGCCCAAAGCTGTTGGTTTGCTGAAGCTTGTGCTCTACCTTTCCTAATACACATAGAAATGATTTCCTGCTGAAATCCTATTTTGTTCCTTTCTGAAGCAAACATATGTTGTTTGCCAAAGTTTTCCTATATTTTGTATATGTGATGGGTGTAGAGAATGGGATGATATTTTATGTGTTCCAGGTATATGCTATGGGGGAGAGAATGGGATGATATTTTATGTGTTCCAATAGCATAAGTATAACAGATTCTCAAACCTCTGGTTTTGGAAATTTGATGACTAACAGAGACTGCCTGATACAGAGCCCAGTGTGAGCTCTTTGCCTTGAATAGCTCTTTGCTATTCTTCTTCTGGCATCCCTGTATGGCACAGCACCAGGAAATCACTACCCATCTTTAGACCCTTACTGAGTTATCTACCAAATGCTAGTGCAATGGACAATTCAAGATATATGACGCCTTGAAGATACACATACTAAAACTTAGACATCCATATGAGAATATCCATTTCATCCTAAAGATCCTGCCA
This sequence comes from Sus scrofa, assembly GCF_054392235.1. Lineage (NCBI taxonomy): Eukaryota > Metazoa > Chordata > Mammalia > Artiodactyla > Suidae > Sus > Sus scrofa. The sequence continues at coordinate 125,454,864 of NC_139401.1, forward strand.
TTGCTCAAAATATGTTCAGAATTCCTGCTTTTAGAGGTAGTTATCTAGCCAAAATGAAGACTTTTTCTTTTAAGTTTACTTTAAAATATATTTTGGACTGAGAACAGTATTACCTACTTGATTCAGCAGATTTAGTTGGGTCACTTCTAAGTATATTCAGAAATCAAAAATGGGCTCTCAGAATGAAGAGTTGCCGCTATTGAGGAGAAACAAATGAACCAACAAATAACCCCCAATGAAGGTTCATCACAATGAGTGACTAGCACATTGATCAGTCATTCTGGCTGTGGCATCACTGGAATCACTGCCTTGCTTTCTGTGCAGACAAATTTGAAGGTAACAGCAATCATCCCCAAAACTGAATGCCAGAGAAGAATGAACCTCCGACACCAGGAAACCTGTGCCATCACTTGTATATCTAGTTTGTTGACCAGGATGGACCCGGTGGGGTGAAATCATGAAATTAACTTGTCACAATAGTGACTTTCAAGCCCATTTTGTAAGATCTCCCTTCTTGTTCCTGTACAAAACTCTCCAGCAGGTTCCTTAGCTTTCTTAGTCATACATAGTTTTTTGTTTTTTTGTTTGTTTGTTTGTTTGTTTTTTGTCTTTTTGCCATTTCTTGGGCTGCTCCCACAGCATATGGAGGTTCCCAGGCTAGGGGTCTAATCTGAGCTGTAGCTGCCCGCCTACGCCAGAGCCACAGCAACTCGGGATCCGAACCGTGTCTGCCACCTACACCACAGCTCATGGCAACCCCGGATCCTTAACCCAGTGAGCAAGGCCAGGGATCAAACCTGCACCCTCATGGTTCCTAGTCGGATTCGTTAACCACTGCGCCACGACGGGAACTCCTTAGTCATACACAGTTTTGATGAACAATCTCAATATTAAGCCTTGAGCCCAGTCATATCAAAACCAGAACTTGAGTTTCCTTCAGTTTAAAGCTGCTCTCATGCCTTTCAGCTCCTGGTCTAACGTGGAGTCACAAGCATTCAATGGGGAAGGTAGAACTGTTGCAGTTTGTGTTCCCAGGAAGCAGACTCTGAGATGGAGATTAGCAACCAGGTGGTTTATTAGAAAATGCTCTTGGGATCAAGATTTGTGGATAGGAAGGGAGGGGAATGAAGCAGGATTGGGTAGAGGGAGAAGCTGAGCTATACTGCATTTCAGAGGAGGTTTTGGTCAACACTCTGGGGGGCTCTGAAGCTGAGATGACCCTTTGGAGTTGTCCTCAATTGGTTGAGGGGGCCAGGCCTTTATACCCTGCATTGATCAGTCATTGCATGAAGTCCACCCTGAAAGTAGACATGACTTTAGGCAAGGTGGCTTTTTCTCTGCTGAGGCAATCTCCATTGGAGGCTGGGAGCTGAGGGATATCAATGGACAGCACTCCAGGGCAGGAGGGAGTAAGTCCTTCATCCTGAATGAGGAACTGGGCAGCACATCATGGAGTCCACCAAAGGAGCAAAGTCTGCATTTTTTCCATTCCTCTCAGCTCTTGTCCTCCTCCTCTTCTACCCATTATGCTCTTTCTGGTTTCACTTGGGTCCTCCAGATAGAGTAGATCCCATGGGCAAGAGCTTCTTTGACTGGTGCGGTGTTAGTCCTGCATTGGCATGCTCTGGGTGCGATGCATGCCCCAGTGCTGGCTCTTTCTTTTGTGAAATGCTTTTAAGGGTTCTCTGGAGTCACTTCCAGCCTAGGGACATTCCACTGCACCATCCCAGCCCTCTCCTTCTGCTTCTGGCAGTATACCTGATGCACATTTTCTCTGGAGATACCACCACCCTAGTATCCAGAGCTCTTAGGCTGGGCCCTGGTAGGATGCTTCCCACCCATTGACCTTCCTCCATATTTATTGTTGCCCATTGAAAACACTTTTTCCTGTTAAACTCTGGTCATGCCAGCTGCTCCCCTTATAGCCTACCCTAGCCTGTCTTTCATCTTTAAACTTCCAGGTGACAGCAGAGAGCAATTTGTATGTTCTCAAAACTCCAGAGGATATATGTCAAACTCACCAGGTTGGTTTTCCTGCAGTTTCCCTACTACCACTTCCCTGGTTCTGGTCCCTGTGCTTAGACTAATATGGAGTGAAATGGTGTTTCCTTTTGAATAGTCAGTGCATTGAATCCTAATGAACTGTCAATTCAGTGAAATTCCTGAATTTTTGAGGGAACATGTAATCTCTAGTGCATTTCTTAATTAATTTGGCACATCTTCATTAGGGTCACCCTTCTCTGCAGGTCAGGGCTTGTATGGACTCTAATTATATGAGTAGGAATAAGGCTGTAGGCTTAGCATGTCACTAGCAGGGGACTGCCATCCTTTTCCAATAGGGAGTCTAGGGTCGCCTGGTTTTGTTTGTATGTGAAATAGATGCTGCCTGTATCATGTGATCTCACCATCTCTGAAAGGCACCTGTAGGGAGTTGGAATGGTCATAGTTTTTCAGTACATGATCAATGGTATCTTGAATTAGTAGGGATGAGTAGCTATACCTTAGGGATATATGTCCTAATTGTGGCAGTCCAAAAATTTGAGAAACTGAAAAATAGAAACAAACATGCTTTCAGTGTCAGAAGATATGTTTGCACTGTAATGGTGTGCTTTGGGCTGAATCACATGACTTCCCTGAAACCCATTTTCTTCATCTATAAAACTGAATTAATAATAGAAACTCTACTGCCATATGGCCCAGCAATCCCACTCATAGGCATATATCTGGAGAAGACTGTAATTTGAAAATATATATGCACCCTAATGTTTATAGCAGCACTATTTACAATAGCCAAGACATAGAAGCAACCTAAATGACCATTGACAGAGGAATGGATAAATAAGATGTGGTACACATACACAATGGAATACTACTCAGCCATAAAAAGGGTGAAATAATACCATTTACAGCAACATGGTGGACCTAGACATTATCATACCAAGAGAAATAAGAAAGAGGAACACCAATATGGCATCATTTATATGTGGAATATAAAATATTATACAAATGAACTCATTTACAAAACAGAAACAGACTCACAGACATAGAAGGCAAACTTATGGTTACCAAAGGGGAAAGAGGGTGGGGGATGAGGGATAAATTAGGAATTTGGTCTACATCATATACCATCAGGGAAATGCAAATTCAAACAACAATGAGATACCAGTACATATTTACTAGAATGGTCATAATTGGAAACACTGACAAAACCAAATGCTGGTGAGGGTGTGGAACAACAGCAACTCTCATTCATTGCTAAAGGGAATGCCAAATGGCATAGTCACTTTGGAAGACAGTTTGGCAGTTTCTTACAAAATTAAACATACTCTTATCATATGACTCAAAAAAAATTAGGTGTTTGGGATTATTAGTAGGTACAAACTACTATATATAAAAAAATAAAAAAAACAAGGTCCTACTCTATAACACACGGAATTATATTCGACATCCTGTAAGAAACCATAGTGAAAAAGAATACGAAAACAAATATCTATGTATATGTAAATATATATAGACACACACATACATGTTAAATTGAATCACATTGCTGTATACCGGAAACTAACACAATATTGTAAATCAACTATACTTCAATAAAAAAATAAGAGCAACTCTATTAGCCTCACAGGAATGTTTTGAGGACCAAATATAATGACACATGTGAAAATAATATGACATAAATATAAAAAATTATTGCGTATCTAAATTTAAAGTGTTTAAAGTGCTTAAAAGATGAGAAAGAAGACTCTTCTCTATTGTGTTCCACTATTTCAATATTATTCTGACTAAAACGAAAAAACTCAGATGGTTACATAGTTATATAGACTCTGACCACATTGAAAAAAAAATCCTTTAAATAGGGTAATTTTTCAAGAAGGTGTAGAAGCTGCAAGTGGCAACCAATGGCATGATTTGCAACTAATAAGACCTTGCATTATCTTAAAAAGTTACCTATTTGGAACAGTGCTCCAGGAAATCTAATTTGAGATCATTTAAATGTCAGTAAATTAAGGGGCCCGGATGATTAAATACAGTGTACAGATATTAAAAGCTGCAAGGATGAAGGGCAAGAACATTATTCTCATTCTGATTAAGAATTGCTACACAGAGGTCTTTTCTTACTGCAGTAGATATTAAAAGCTATACCTTTTGTTATACATTTCTGAAAACTCAATAGTGGATTAGGAAACACAGAGGGAAGAAAGAATAATACATTTTGATATCCTTAAGACCTTAAGCACTTTCCCTCACTTTTAAAGTAAAATTCATTGAAAACTCAATCGGGAGAAGGTGGTGTAAAATTCTTGGGATTTGCAGTTATGGCTTCCACTCCAAGATTCCCTTGTGGCCACATTGAATTAATATTTAAAAATTTTATTGAATGATTATACCCTGAGCAACAGATGCAGAGGGAGAAAGAATCCACAGTAGCATGAGGTGTAATTCTTTTGAGGGGTGTTTCAGTATAGGGCAAATGTTCTGGAACTTTCGTAAGCCTAAAAATCACCTGGAGAACTTGTGAAAACGGGGATTTTCAGCACTCATCTGCAGAACTTCTGATTCTACAGGGTGGGGTCGCCCTGGAATCTGAATTGCTCTCAAGCATTCCAGATCATTCTGATCCACACTCTACAAAACACTGGTCTGGAGGAAGCAGAAGATATGTACAAAGAATTGTGGTTACAGTAGAGCTACAGAGCCTCATGGGTGTATTGGGGATGGGGAAGTGACTTGTGACTGGTGAAATTTAGGGAAGTCTGTGAAAGGATGCATGGTTTGAGCTGGGCAGGGCAGAACGGGTAGGACTGCTATATGTGGATATAGGGAGGTAGGTGGGGGGGAGAATCAGAGAGGAGGCATTCCAGGTGGAGGATTAGCAAGCAAAATGGTACATATGTGAAAGCAGTTGGGGCATGGCAAATAATCTGATATGGCTGGATTGTAAAATGCCTGCAGGATTGCAGTCAGAGACACAACAAAAGAGAACAGAGTATAGGCTGTGGAGTTCTTTGAAGGAGTCTGACTCCATTTTAAAGGCAACAGGAGTCTTTGAGGTCTTGTAAGAAGAAACATGGCATCATTACTTTTGCTTTCACTAGTGATGCATTAATTATTCACAACAACCCTTTAAGATTGGTGGTATCACGTCAGAACGGTGGACGTCTGTGAGGCCCAGGAATCCTGAAACCATGAATCAACCTGTATATGCTTTGAGACATGCTTTACATTTTTTTTTTTTCTGGAAGCCCGCAGCTACCCTAAAAATTGAATGTATTGTTGCGTAGACCTATGGCCAATAGTGGCAGAGTCTCCAAAGAACTATGCTTCGTGGTATTCTGGGAAAAACCTTTCAACTTGTTGGCTATACTATTCAGTGTGGCTGTATAGCTCATTGTGCTTTTGAATGTGTTGGTGGTGTTATGCGTTCTGGACCATCAATGGAGCCTACAATTCAAAATTCAGATATTGTCTTTGCAGAAAATCCTAGTTGACATTTTTGTAGTATCCAGAGAGGTGATATTGTGATTGCAAAAGCCTGAGTGATCCAAAATCAAATATTTATAAAAGAGTAGTTGGTTTGGAGGAAGACAAAATTCTCACCAATAGTCAATCAGATTTCTTTAAAGGTCATAGTTATGTGCCAACAGGTCACATTTAGTTAGAAGGTGATAATCTACAGAATTCTACACATTCCAGGTACTATGGACTTGTTCCATATGGACTGATAGGAAGATATATCTTCTTTAAGATTTGGCCTCTGATCAAGAGCTACAGATTTTCTGATGATCAGCAAGCGTGTATTCTTTTGATTTGATTATTGTCTAAGTGAATTTATTATGGTCACTGAAACCATGTACTTACTAATAAACTATTTGCTATTAAAAAAAAAGATGGCGGTGTCATCTCCATTTTACAGCTGAAGAAACTGAGGCTCAGAGAGATGAGATCTCTTGCCTGTGGTCTTATAGCCAGTACCGAGCAGTGTCAGAATTCGAACTCAAGTTCTCAAATACAGACCTGGGTGGTTGTATAGGAAACAGGGAGTCCTGTTCTTCAGAGGCAACCACTTTTATCTTTCTGCTTTTTTCCTGCTCTGGTATATATTTCTGTTGTTACCAAATCAAACTCAGGTTTGTGTGCCTGTGAGCTGGAGTTGGCACTTACCATCTGCCTCTACAAGGATTGAATCCTGAGCCACTGCAGCTGCTGACCCTCAACATGCTCTGAAAGGAATTCAGGGTGGAGATCAAGAGGGAGACCCTCTGTGCTCTGGGAAAACTTACAGAACATGTTTTTAGATAGATATTTTCAGTAGAAGCTTTTATGAACCCAATTCTTGCATCTCCTCCTATCTAGAAAAGCACTAAGATCCTTCATGGTGACATCTGCTCCTTATGACTAGCAGTAACTTTCATGGGACTTTCATGGGCTTGGTTGCATTTCTCCTGTGTTGCTGTGGCTGTGGCTGTGGCAGGCAGCTGTAGCTCTGATTTGACCCTTAGCCTGGGAACTGCTGCAGGTAGGGCCCTAAAAAGAAAAAAAAAGATGTGATGTGATTTATAATAAGAAATTTACATTTGATCTTCACCCTCTTTTCTGGCACAAAGCTCTTAAAGCCTTTGGAATTTCCCAAATTTCCTGTTGAGAGTCAACAGGTGTTTTTGTTATGTTAACGAGGTGAATTTTGGAAAGCCGCTGGACAGCCTTAGTGTTGGGGCTTATTGCGGTGGGGGGAACCAACCCTGGGAATAGAGGGTTGGGACTTTCAGTTCTGCCCTCTGACCTGTGGGGAGGGGAGACGGGCTGAAGAATGAGTTCAATCACCAATGGCCAATCATTTAATCAATTACACCCACGTCATGAAGCCTCCATAAAACCCCAAACGGATGGGATTTAGAGAGCTCCCAGTTTGAATAAGAATGCATCCATATGCCACCCTGCCAGGTCCCAAAGTCCACTGGAACAGAGGCTCCTTTGCTCTGGATGTTGTCTTAAGTATCTCTTCGTACTGGCTATTGATCCATATCCTCTAATATCCTTTGTAATAAACCAGTAAGCTAATAAGTACAATACTACCCCTTCTCCTTATAAGCACTTTCACGTTCCACGGTTGCAGTTTCACTTTCCATGGTTTCGGTTACCTGAGGTCAACCGCAGTCTGAAAAATCTTAAAAGGAAAATTCTGGAAATAAACAATTTGTAAGGTTTTTTGTTTTGGTTTGGTTTTGGTTTTCCTGCCTTTTAGGGCTACAACTGCAGCATATAGACGTTCCTAGGCTCAGGGTTACATCATCGGAGCTGTAGCTGCGGGTGGAACGCAGGATCCGAGCTGCTCTGTGACCTACACCACTGCTCACAACAACCGGATCCTTAACCCACTGGGGAGGCCAGGGTGGGAACCCGTTCCCTCATGGATACCAGTCAGTTTTGTGACTGCTGAGCCCCGACACCTGTTCCCCCATCCACGCTTTTTAACTTGCATACCCTTCTGAGTAGCGCAAGGAAATCTCGCGTTGTCCCATTTGGTCCCGCCCAGAACGCGCGTCCTCCCGTTGTCCTGGGCGTCCCACCCCCGAGTCAGCGAGTAGCCGGCTCCGTTATCAGAGCAACTGTCGGGGTGTGGCCGCGCTTGTGTCCAAGGGACCCTTAGTTTACTTCATAAGGGCCCCAAAGCGCAGAACTGGTGATGCTGGCAATTCGGATACACCAAAGAGAAGCCATACACTGTTCGCTTTAACTGAAAAGCAAAAAGCGAAAGTTCTCGACTTAATAAGGAAAGAAGAAACGTCGTATGCCGAGATTGCCAAGATCTGTGGTAAGAACAAATGTTCTTTCCGTGAACTGGTGAAGAGGAAAAGAGAATTCATGCTAGTTTTGCTGTCACAGTTTAGACTGCGAAAGTTACGGTCAGGGTGTGAAGTGCTTAGTTAAGATGGAAAAGGCATTCTGTTTGTGCAATAAGCTATTTTGAGACCACATTCACATAACTTTTATTATGGTATATTGTTCTAACTGTTCTATTTATCGTTAGTTGTTGCTGTTAATCTCTTACTGTTACTCGTTTACATAGTAGACTGTCACAGGTATGTGTGGCACAGGAAAAAGCCTGGTATACATAGAGTTCGGTGCTGTCACAGTGTCAGGCATCCCCTGGGGATGCTTGGAATGTATCTCCCGCACATATGGGGTGAAACGCTGTAAAGTATTTCTCTGACTTCTGTGAGCCGCTCCAGCAAATTCTTTGAACCCAAAGTCATTGGAATCTCCAGTTTATAGGGGGTCCGTCGAAGCGTAGGTAACAACCTGGGCTCGCTATTGGCCTCTGAAGTGGCGGGCAGCCCTTCACCTGTGGAATCTGATTGAGTTGAATTGGTCAAACGCCTAGCTCATGGGGAGAATTGCTGGCTGGTGTGGGGAAAAGCCACACATCTGATGTTGGAAGTTTTGTGAGTGTGGTAGTAGTGTGAGAGTAAAGGAGAAACAGAGGAGGGAATGGACAGAGTTTTTCCAACTTGGAAGGATTTATGGGGGATAACTTTTTATGATACTTTGCATCTTTGAGAAGGTATTCTGATTTAATACTTGATATAAGTTTGTGGTGAGTACTAAGTGGTGCTCTTAAGATGGAAACATACTCTTTGGGAATTTTCCTTGTGTTATTTTTTTGATTTTCTGTGCCTTTGTTTTCCTTATTTTCAGTTGCTCAAACTTCTATTATTTGGGTGTGGCTTCCACTCAATTGACTCTTTAATTTCCTTATATTAACTCACTTTATTCTATCTCTCGGTCTTTAGTTCTACTTTTGGGAAATATTCTCAATTTTATCTTTCACCACCTTTAAAGGATTTTAAAATGTGGCCAGTATGCTTTACATTTCGAAGAGCTTGCTCTTAATCTCTAATCATTATTGTTTTTCCTTTTAAAAAATATCCTGGATTCAGGAATTCCCATTGTGGCTCATCAGCTTAAGAACCTCACTTGTATCCATGAGGATGTGGGTTCGGTCCCTGGCCTCGGTCAGTGGGTTTAAGGATCTGGCATTGCTGTGAGCTGCAGGTTAGGTTGCAGATGCGGCTCGGATCTGCCATTGCTGTGGCTGTGGTGGCAGCTCCAATTCAGCTCCTAGTCCAGGAACTTCCATGTGCCCCAGGTGTGGCCCTAAAAAGAAAAAAAAATCCTGAATTCAACATTTTCTTAGATTCAATAAGTATTTCTAATCTCTCAGGGTATTAATTATAAATATTTTGAAGACTTTTTTTCCCCCTACTTTATGGTTTGTCTAGTTCCAGTGAGTTGTTTATCTGGGTTTTTATATTGGAGACTTCCTTTAGATTGGCTCTCCATTGTATTTAATGGCTAGGCACAAAAAAATGATGATCTCTTTGTATGTCAGTGGTGTTTTTGACTGCTAGTCTTCATTGTAAGGCAGTTATTAAGGGACCAGCTGTCAGTATCTGTCAGTAGAGAGAAATGCCCCAATCTTCCTGGGTCATAGAAATAAACTTGGCTAAGAGCATTCTGGGAGCCAAGCAGGGAAAGGGGGCTTTTGAGTCTCCTTGGCATTCAGTATTTAGACTTTCATTCAAGTCCTTTGTGTTCAGCCTGGTGTCCCTAAATTCTTTAATTTCTCCAGCATATAAATGTAAACTTCCCTTCTGTCCATACAGAGGAGAGATGGCCTGGGTTTGTAAGGAGGAAAAGGAGAGGGGTGAGTAGTTGTGTTTCTTAGGCAGATTTTCAGCCCCACAGTTCACTTCCTGAAAAAAACAGAACAAGATCTGTCTTTGCCTACCTTTGCCTCTTTTCTTTCCACAAATATTTATTGAGTGGCTAGTATGTTGCAGAATCTACGTAGGATAAAATGGCGAATAAAGATAAATGTGATCTTTGCCCTCGTGGAGCTTAAAAAGGGACCCTAACTAATGGCACAAATTAATGTAGAGTTATAGCTAAGACAAGGGATAAGAAGGAAAAGAGGTAAAACTAAAAACAATAACAAGAGCAATAATAACCCTAACAGCTAATTGGCTCTTATTCCTATCTTGTATGAATGTGTATTGAGAGATTTGACCTAGTTAGAAAGTTTAGAAGCTTTAGCTGAGATCTGAAAGGCAAAAAGGAATTAATTAGGGGACAGTGGGGTGGGAGCATAAATAGCCTTAAGGCAGAGGGAGCAACTTGTGGCGAATACCTGCAGTGGGAAGCAGTCTAGAGAGGCCTGAAAGAAGGCTAGTTGTGGCCTGGGAGGAGAGTGAAGCTACACAGAGCTGTGACTATATTAATATTCACTCATTAAAGGTCTAAGTTTAAAGCCAAGTTTTTCCTTAAGCCTTTAAATTTAGCATAAAGCTTTGTTACTCTATTTATAAATCTCGTATTTTTGTACAGAATTTAAAAAAAACCCACTTTCACTTGTTTTTTGATTAATTCTTAATAGATTTTTCCCTTACATTTTTTACCCTAAGAACATTTGAAAATTTAACAAATTTGATTCCCATAAACACTTCAAATACATGACAGGCTAAACTTACATACTTAATAAGCAAAATGTTTCTAATATATAATTCTATAGTAATGCTGATAGCCTGTAGTAATCCTGATAAATTTATTTTTTTATTTTTTATTTATTTTTATTTTTTGTCTTTTTTTGCTATTTCTTGGGCCGCTCCTGCGGCATATGGAGGTTCCCAGGCTAGGGGTCAAATCGGAGCTGTAGCCGCCGGCCTATGCCAGAGCCACAGCAACTCAGGATCCGAGCTGCGTTTGCCACCTACACCACAGCTCACGGCAACACCGGATCGTTAACCCACTGAGCAAGGCCAGGGATCAAACCCACAACCTCATGGTTCCTAGTCGGATTCGTTTCCGATGCGCCACGACGGGAACTCCCCTGATAAATTTAATTAGCCAAAGTTCTAATGACCTAAATCTCATTCTGATGCTCATTCAAACTTTGTATATACACATAACAAAATTTTCTTATTCCTTTCAGTAGTTTAATGATAAACAGTTCAAATTAAAGATATAATTTTAGAATTTCTAATAGGTCAATTTCTATTAAATGTCTCAGATGCCCTAAATTGCAAACAAATAAACAGATTATCTAGATAATTACAAAATGTATTCCTAAAATGAAAACAGTTATTTACTGAGGGTTTGATTTGCTTCAATATATAAATACTTATTTCTGCATCTCACTGACTATTAGGGTCGCCAGATTTAGCAAATAAAAATATGAGACCTAGTTAAATTTGAATTTCAGGCGAACAATGAATAACTTTTTAGTAATGTGAAATTTGATTTAAATGGGTGTCCTGTATTTTATCTGGCAGCCCTACTGGGTTTGCAAAACCAGTCACCTTAATAGGAGAACAGAGTTAAACCACTTCTGATGGGCTGCACTTACTTAATCAAAGACTTTTGGTCATAGTATTGTTATAGGGTCAAAGATTTGTGACTGTAATGTTACAGATTAGGGATTTTAATCAGAAATTATAGAGATCTGGGTTCTACTTCATGGATGATTCTACCCAAGTCACAGTTTAACATGCTGAGCTATTTCGAATTATCTGAATTTGACCTATGATGTCAGTGGTGACCCCAAGCCCATGCATTTTAACTGGGACATAGCTTTGCAGCCAGGGACATCATCAATTCTTTGGATGTCTTCTAGATTTCACCATCATCTAATTTTTATTGCATCTGGTTTTAACTTTTTATATCATTTGAGTTGATGGAATGATATGATTTGAAGTGATGGAATTCAGCCACCACCTGACCCAAATCTGACCATGCAAGGTCTTAGAGGTCATTGGAATAATTTGGCTTCGTGCCCAAAGAGAAATGGGGAACCATCAAAGAGTTTAAGCAATAGTGTGATGTGGCCAGATTTTTGTTTTTCAAAAAAAGTCACACTGGTTCCTGCATGGAGAATAAATAGGAGAGGTTTGAAGTGAGTAATGGAGACTATTTATGAGGCTTTTGCAGTAGAGGAACTGAGAGTTGATAGTGAACGTGGTTGATGCTAAGGGAGGAACAGGACAAATTTGAGCTATTTGCAGGCAGAATCAATAGGACGTGGTGATGAGTTGAATATAGACAGTAAGAGAGAGGGAGGGATCAAGCATGACTCCCAGGTGTTCTGGTGCGAGTGACTGGATGAGTATTAGCACCATTCACCCGGATAAGAAACAAGTGGAGAGGAGAAGAGCTGTTTGTTTTAAATTTTTGTTTTTTGTTTGTTTGTTTTGCTCTGTTTTGGCAAGAGATGGGAGAAACAAGGAGTGCAGTCTGGTCATACTAAGTTAAAGATACATATGGGGCACACACGTGGAGATGGTCAGGAAACATCTAGAAATGCATTTCTGGATCATCCTTTAGTTTCCATCTATAACTAGAGAATCCAGAACTTCCCAAAGCAACATAATTACAATGCATGTTTTTAAAGGCTTTCTACCTGGCCGTGTTTCTCCATGGAAACCTGTAATGTGCGGTGTGTCCAAAATCAGTTTTAGCATATAGCTACTACTCTGAACTTGAGCATTTCTGTTCTCTTGTTGGTTGGTGATGACGTTTTTAAAATGTCATTTCACTGATAGATTCAGGATTGTACCCCTAATTTTTGTATTTATTTGAATGACGTGTATTTGTTTCAACCAATATCCAGAAGAACACTGTTTATATGACTTAATTTAGTCTTGAATTTGGTACCTTGTTACTCTGTTTAACGATGCCAAGCTATTTAGAAAAAGTAGGTAAATAATAAATCTTTAAGCTTGGATGGCCTGTTTACAGTCAGTTGACTTCTACCTTCAGGAAATTAATGAACTCTATCCCTTCTGTGACAACAGATTTTACTCAGTTCTTTTCAGGTTGTTGCAAAGAATTCTTGTACCTTTTTCAATTAGCCAGGACTGCCTGATGATGTTTTTAACATAGGGAACCTCCACTCTTTAAGGCATAGCTTTGTGGTTTGTACGCTTTGCTGGTTATGCTTTATGTAGACAGTGGCTTGAATAATATTTTGACCTATTTTTCACTTTGTTTTTCCAAGCCCATACATCTCTCATTCTTATTCAGAATAAGCAGTTGGAGCTGTTCATGGCAGTTTTCATTCATTCTTCTATTTATTTATTTATTTATTTTGTGTAGGATATCTTGGGATGTTTGCAAGGATAGAGCCCTAAAAATAGCTTGTCTCTAAAATGAACTTTTATAACACTATGCTAATTATTTTGATTTTTATTCGGCTCTGGAAAACCATTCATCTGTTCTAGTCAAGCTATTTTTCTGATTACTGAAAATGAGACTATAATTATTATTTATTAACTACCACCAGTACTTTTTCTGGGATACAAAGTATTGCTATTTCTATACAATACAACTTTTGACTAATTAATTAGAATGTATGCTCATATTATCAAGAATGTTTATGTCTATATTTGGAAAGAGGACAGGAACACATTTAGACTTCTTAACATGTAAATTCTTTGCGGGCCTGGTTCCATAGCTAGTCTGGGCCTTAACAAATGATCTGGAGAGTAAACTGCTTACTGATAATAGATGATGAATAACTCTTAACTATTTAGTGTCTGGTAACCTGAAATCTTTCTTCCCAAATGATGAGTGGTTAGTAGAAAATAAAAGATAAACCATGATATCATTAAATAGTTAATCAAGTTGCTTGTGATGTAGTTTTCAGGAACCAGAAAAGTATAGCAAGGAGCCCTTCCAACCTTGTGGTTAGTTTTTGGAGTGCTCTGTTGACTAAAGCAAGACCAGAGGTAAGATGATTACAAATTTCAATGGAATCAAGCCAGAAAAGGGTGGAAGACAGAATCAGAGACAGGAGAAAAATTTAAAAAGCAGGCCTTGAGAACAGTAGTCCAGAGGCAACGTGTGAGATGCAGATAATACCAAAGAGGTGTCAAGGAAGAGGAGTAGCAGGTCTAAGTGAGGCTGCAGTACTGTAAGATACCACTTTGACTGGAACCAGCATCTACCTAGGCTTAAATTTTCCCTTTACTCACCTGGTCGTAGGAAAATCCTCAAGAGGTCATAGGTGCAGTTTGAGGGAAACACTAATATGACATGAGGCAGATCAAGACAGTAACCACTCGGCTCATGCAGCTTATTTGTGCCTTCAGTGGCTGGAAGTTAGACACTTGGCCATTTGAAGTCCACTAGGCAACCAGGCTATGATTTTTGCTGGATGATTGACATTATGTAGGAGAATAATGGTGCTGCAACATGGTGGGGCAAAGAAGAGTGTGAAAGGAGCTTGAGGGAATTGCAGGGGTAGCTTTGTTGTTCTACAGTGCCCACAGGTAGAGCATAGTGGTCCATTACTGAAATTATATGAGTAGGGCAACTGAGAGCTCAGATCCCTCAGGAATAAAAACTTGTTCATACCCCTGCAATCCCACTTGTGGGTATATATCTGGAGAAAACTATAATTTGAGAAGATACATGAACCTCAGTGTTCAGTGCAGCACTATTTATAGTAGCTGAGATATGGAAGCAACCTTAATGTCCATTTACAGAGGAATGGATAAAGAAGATGTGATACACACACACACACACACACACACACACACACACACACACAGTGGAATACTACTCAGCCATAAAAAGAACAAAATAATGCCACTTGCAGCAACATGGATGCAACTAGAGATTATCATTATTAAGTGAAGTCAGTCAGAAAGAGAAAGACAAATACTGTATGCCATCACTTATGTGTGGAATCTAAAATGTGGCACAAGTGAACCGACCTACAAAACAGAAACAGACTCAGACATAGACAACAGACTTGTGGTTGTCAAGGGGGTAGGGGAATGGAGGAGGGATGGACTGGGATTTGGGGATCCGCAGATGCAAACTATTGCATAAAGAATGGATAAACAGCAAGGTCCTACTGTATAGCCCAGGGAACTATATTCAATATGCTATGATAAAGCATAATGGAATAGAAAATAAGAAAGAATATATATATGCACAAAATATACATATAACCGAAATGCTTTGCTGTACAGCAGAAATTAACACATTGCAAATCACTATACTTCAATAAAATAAGTTTTAAAAAAAGAAATAAAAGGAAAATTGGATTAAACAGGTAAACATCCTAAATAGCAAATCACTGCTTCCCAGGAGTATTGATAGGTACTGGAAAAATGGTCCTTATAAAGTCTTATGAATTATATATTTTTTGCATATTTAATGCAAATGATATCGAGTGGCAAGTGTTTAAATAGTAATATCCCAAACTAGTTTGCCTTGGTCTGAGGTGGACTATATTTCATTGTGTTACCCAGGAGGTATCAGAGCAGTTTACAAAAGGAAAATCTTTTACATTTGGATTCCAAGCAGAAAGAAACTTCTGGCCAAAGTGGGTATAAACTCCTGCTTCCTCTCTGTCCCCACCCTTCACCCCCAACCCTTGTTACTGTATTCAGAACCATGTGGTCTGTTGGGGAAATAACAGTTATCTAAAAGTCCACAGACACAGAATGTTTAGGTTAAGAAAATATAGTTTTACCCCTAATCCCCACCTTCTATTCCTCTCCTGAGGTCTTTGTCCTTGTTCCCGTGGCCTGTAATGGGGTGAGCCTATGTCCCGAATCTGTCCTATCATAGGCTGATGGCAGACATCACTAATCAATTATGGCATGCTTCCCCATTGGGCTAGACTGGTTATACACTCCTCAGCACAGTGCTCCAGATAGCTACTACGAATTGTTTGGATTGGAAGTTGAGATGAAACCTATTTGATATCTTGGGTCTCTAGTATCAAGAAAAAGAATTAGAAACAACCATAGGAAGGCCTGATCATCTGCTCAGTCATTTCTTAGTAGGCTGACAGCAAAAGTATAAGGGTAGACAGCTGTGTCTATATATTCTAATGATGGGAGACCAAAAAATAAATGCAAAGTGAGGGCAGTAGAGCAGAGAGACAATAAGCCATTAACTAAATGAGGGCAGTGTTTTTCTAATTCACCCAGTATGAGGAAGGACTGCTTTATAAGTACCCATAGTGTTAAATCAATAGGTTATTATCCCATTTGATAAAAATGACCAATTAAGAAATGCAAGAAAGTACAATTATATGGCCACTCATCACCTAGACAAAAAGTAGGGTGATTACAGGCATAAAATAAAACACACTACAGCATGGTTAGAAAGTACTTCAATTACACTATGGGATTATAATACAAATAATTAACGATAAAAATAAATAAGAATACCAGAAGCTAGGAAAGAAAAACCTACCAATTTTCCTTAATGTTAACTCTAAATAAAACTTTAGCCATTATTGAGCTACATCAGCTATGCTACTAACCATCAGCATCAGTGGAGTCAAGAGTTTTCAGACCCAGCTGTCTTTTCCAGCTCCACCAGCCCCATGCTTTTTTTTTTTTTCTTTTTTTTTTTTTTTTTTTTTTTTTTTCCTGTACCCACAGCATATGGAAGTCCCCAGGCCAGGGATGGAATCTGAGCTGCAGCTGTGACTTAGGCCACAGATGTGGCAACACCAGATCCTTAACCCACTGCATCATGGCAGGAACTCCAGTAACGCCATACTTTCTGAAAGCACATTAATGAGAAAGCGCTCTATACTGTTCACCTGCTTCCTTTGATAGAAACCAAGGGCCGAAGACTTGATTATCTAAATCCAGTGAAGACTTTTATCTCAGCAATGTTGCAAAAGACAAATACGGTACTTAAATAAAAAATCAGAAACCTTCAAAACTTCAAAACTGTTCCATTAGAGGAGTTCCTGTTGTGGCTCAGCAGGTTACAGACCTGGCTAGTATCCATGAGGATGCAGGTTTAATCCCTGGCCTCGCTCCGTGGGTTAAAGATAGGGCATTGCTGCAAGCTGCAGCATAGGTAGTAGATTGCGGCTTGGGTCTGTGTGGCCGTGGTGTAGGTCAGCAGCTGCAGCTCTGATTTGACTCCCAGCCTGGGAACTTCCATATACCACAGGTGCAGCCCTAAAAAGAAAAATAAATAAATAAATAAATAAACTGTTCCATTAGAAAACCGCATACTAATTCAAACTATGTAACAGGGAAATGAAATGTTTTTGGAATTCCTTCCAGGGAATGGCTTCAAAGCATGCTTATGAGCCAAAGAATTAAACATAATCTTGTAATATCATAATTTACTTTTTAACTTAAAAAATTGATATCTAGTTTACTCTATCTTTTGACTGTCCTTGGGTATGAAAAACTTTTGGTAGTTTATAAAAGGTAATTCATCGTTAAGAACCAAAGGGGTTCAAACTAAGTCCCCAGTGTTTGAAGATCCTAATGAAGAGGCCCTCCGCCGATACTTTGTGCAATAGTTGCTTCCCTGAAATGTGTGTAGCTTCACCATGTAAAAAAATGTGTAGTATTCATTCGTTTATTTATTTACTTAGTTATTCAACAAATGTATACTGATACCTATTCTCCAGGTAGATTTCAGTTAGATGCTGGAGGTGCAGGAGTAAACAAAAAAAAGACAAAGGTTTCTGCCTTCATTTAGCATATAGAATGGTGAGATGAGACCAACAATAGACAATAAGCATAATAAATAACATACAGTGTGTCAAAGGTGATAAATGCAATAAACAAAAGGCAAAGTGGGGGAGGGGAGTGGGTGCTATGAAGTTTGGGAGTGGAAATTGTGGTCATGCAAAGGAGGAAATTTGAGATAGGCTTTAAAGTAGGGAGAGAGTCTGCCTTCTGGATATCGGGGCTAACTGCTCTAGGCAGGGGGAGAAGTAGAGAACATGGCTGACACCACGAAGGAACACAAAATCAATGAGGATGAAGCGGATTGAATAAAGGGGAGGGTAAAGAAGGCACAGTAGTAACCAAGGCGGCCAGATTATGTAGAGTTATATAGGTCTCTTGGCTTTTACCCGAAATAGTTTGGGGAGCCATTGCAAGGTTTGGAGCAGAGGTGCTACATGGCTTGATTTGTATCTAAAAGAATCGCTCTGAGAGTTTTAGTATGTCTGAGTAGTTCCGATTGGACCCGGTCCTCCTAACAACTATAAAGTCTGGAAAAAATTGAATGTAGAGGAAAGTGAACAAAGGTGGGGTTTAGGGGGCACATGGAGGGGTTGACACTTGACAGAAACAATGGTATGGGGTCAGAACCCTGTTTTAAGGTTTTAGCCGAAGAACAGGCTGAATGTAGTACCATAAAGTAGCTAAAACTCTGATAGAAAAACCTGCAGTCTTTCCAGCCTAAAGAATTAGACTACAGAGTGGGAAGTCGGCCTCAGCATCTCTGGCTGACCCCTGAAACACACATGTGCAGGGCAGACTCAGCAGCTGAGCTAAAGTTTAAAAAAAAATAGGGAAGAAATTAAATGAGACTTGAACTATAGCCCAAGAGACAGACTTGGTGGACCATCAAGGAGCACACGTACTTATGGCCAAGAGAGAAGTCCTTACTAAAGACCTACCCTTTATTCTGAGATCAAAAGGGTAAGGAGGAGCAAGCCATGTGAAGGCAAGAGGGGCTGGGGAAGGGAGAAATAGAATTCCAGGCTTTGGAAACACCATGGCCAGAAACTCAAAAGCAGGAAAGAGCCTGGTGTCTTCCAGGAAATGCAAGGAGGCCAAAATGTGGAATCTGTTACTGGGGGAAACTGGCTCATTTATAGTAAAACAGTGAATGCTGTAAATATGAGATAAGGACAAGGCATTAAGGTTGAGCTCTCTCCTCAAGATGTTGATAATCATATCAGGAAGGTGAAAGCACTAATGTCAATGAAACAACTCAACTTGAATCCTGGCCAGCATGTGGTTGGCCAGTGCTTTGCGTTTTCAGATCACATTTGCAGGAATCATCTTATTTGATCCTCACAATAGCCCTATGAGGCAGGTACTCTTATTGCTGCTATGCTTATTTCACCTGGTTATTTTTTTCTCTCTTTGCCCTGTGAGGGCATGGGTCATATCTGTTCTCCTACTGCTGTGCCCCAGCAGCAGGCACAGCTTTGAGTTCAGAAAAGTGCTCAATAAATCTTTGTCAAATGCATGAGTTTAACAGATTAGAAACTCAAGGTTTTGAGGGGAAAGGACTTAAATGCTCAAGGGAACATAGCATGTCCATGACAGAATCACCTAGAATTCCTGCCGCTAGTTTCCTGGGCCAGTATTATAACTTGGCCAGTGATTCTCAAATCTCTCTCCCTCTCTTTATCTTCACTCCTCTTCTCCCTTTTTTCCTCCTATCCTTTCTTCCTTTTTCCTTTCCTTTCTTCTTCCTTTATTTCCTTCAAGCAGCAGAACTTTTTGTTTTGTTTTCTTTTCTTGTGGGGGGCATGCCTGCAACAGGCAATTTCTAGGCCAGGACTCAACCCTGTGCCCCAGCAGTAACCAGAGTCTTAGCAGTGATAATGCTGGATCCTTAACCCAATTGAGCCACCAGGGAATTCTAGAACCCTTTGTTATTAAACAAAATTTTTCTCACTTGGTTATGGAAACAAAAACTTCAGTTATAAATACATTACAAACATTTTATAACTTCAATTTTATAGGATTTAGTATGTCAGTCACTGAGAAAATAATGACAGTTCTGATGGACATAGAAATTAGACATCAGGCGTCTGGATGATGGTGGCAGTCATATGACAGTCTTGCTGTCCAATTTATTAAGGAATTTTGTTTTGAATGCCCAGTATAAAAAAATCTGGGTGAATCCAAAGAAGTGTAGTAGTTGAAAATGGTAACAGGTGTTAGATAGCATATGCCAACAATCTCAGACTGCTTAAACTCCACTGATCCGGCAACATGAAAGAGGTTTAGGAAAGGACATCTTTATTTTAAATTTGAATCACTAGCAACATCTAACTGTTAACTCCCATGCCATACTGTTAATATAAAAGTCTGACAAGAAGCCCCTCTGGAAAGCCTGCTGCAATTCTTTATAGTATGACAATAGTTTTATAATGCAGCATGTTATATGTACCTTTGAAATTGCACAACTGACTATCATGTCGAAAGTGAGAACAAGCATTGATGATGTGACGGTGCCCTGTCTTGCATTTCATTGGGTCCAGTACATGTGCTCTGTGATCCTCTTCTTGTACAATTTTGTGTGAGTGAACCCGTACAGGTCTGAAATAAAACGGTGACTCGAAACCTATTACTTCTCTCATCAGTGATGTATGTCCGAGAAGTTCACATCCATACTAGATCTGACAAGAAGAGTTATATTCTGAGATCTGCCCCCACACCTCTTCTGTACTACGTAAGGAAATACATCTCTGGCTTTCAGTGTGCTCAAACATGGTACATTTGGAGAGTGTTTTGTGTTTACTATAATTTAACAAAGAGTTTGGAGTCATTTTCTCAAATTAAATTCAATCCAAAGTATTTGTACCTGGAGTTCTCTTGTGGTGCAGCAGGTTAGGATCCAGCATTGTCACTGCAGTGGCTCGGGTTGCTGCTGTGGTGCAGGTTCGATCCCTGGCCTGGGAACTTTCACATACCTTGGGCGCAGCCAAAAAAACCAAATATTTGTACCCTTGAAGCACTCCAAAGCAGTGCAAGAGTTCTGCAAAACTCCGTTTGTGGATCCAGGCCCTGCGGCACTGTGCTTCATCCTAAGTGACCCAAAGTTTAGGTGGGCCGACTTTATGGTGGGGTAGGCAGGTGTGGCCTGGCCGGCCCTAGCAGTGAGGGATTATGGGGATTTTCCTGCAGTGTTCAAGACATGATTGTGCGTTTTGCCAGCTGTCTTAGGCATAGCCCCTGGAAACAAAGCAATAGCTTTTTGCTCTTCTGTTGAAGTGCAGTTGTTCCGTCCATCAAAATTAGTTGGAAAACTGAAGGAATATTTGGATTCTCATGGTGTTTAAAATATTCTTTTCCTTTCCAGTTAGCTTCTCATCAATCTGTGAAGAGAAATTCTCAAATGTCAAGAGTTGAAGGCTGTGTGATTAAATTAGGTCGTTTGGTTTCATTAACTTAATAACTGCATGAATAATTTCGCAGAAAGATCTGTCACTAATCCTTATTTGTCTTTATATTATTTTTTCAATGAAATAAAGCTGTTCTGACTGGTGTAAAATGTACAAGTTCAGGTTTACAAGAAAAGGGAGTCAAACATTTATCCATTTATGGATAAATGTATGAGAAAGACAGACAGACAAGGGAGTTGGACTCTGATTAGATGGTTTGCCTTTTCCTGCCTTAACAGACCTGAGGTGGAACATTCCTCTTAGTAATGGCAGTTCACAACGCAGTGATTTTCATAGTCAGTGTGGAAATGGAACCATATAAAATTCTGAAGGGCCTTGTGTGTATAGCTTGCAAAGCCTGAAACTTTAATATGAATGCTTTCTCGTGTCTTCTCAGCCTACTGAAATCCTCCCTACCCTTCTGGAGTGCCTCCCTGAAGCCTTCTCAGACCTTTCTTATTTTTTATTAATCAACCATTCATCCCTTTTCTGAACTTCTACAGAAGTTATAGACCCCATGCCATTTAACCTCGCTAAATGAGTAGACTGGATGGTATGATTGAGGAAAGTGTCCTTTATTAGTTTAAAGGCATAGACTTTGGTTTGTGCCCATGTGGCCCCACTGGGCAAGTAACTCACTTATTCTGATTCCCATCTGTTAAATGGGTATATTAGTAATCATTCTACCTGCCTCAAAGGGCTGTTATGAGGGTCAAATATGACAATTCTTGCACATGTTTTTTGGGAACTCAAAGCGCTGAGCAACTCCCTGCCGTCTAGTGATGAAGTTTACTCATTTCATTGATATTAGAAGTTTTGCCTCCTCAATGTAATTGTAAGCAACTTTAGGATAAAGATCAACTTTAAAGTTTTTCTTTATCTCCTCACATTGCTGTATATATATTAAATATTTGGAGCAGTTATTGTTTTTATAATGATCATTTACACTTGTATAGTGCTTTAGAGTTGCTAAAGCATTTTCATATACATTATATCCATGGTGTACCTCCATACATGCCAGAAGACTGAGATTTTGGGAGACGCAATGACTTTCCCAAGGCCACACAGTTAGTGGAGGTGTTGAAACTATTACAAACTTCTGCAGCTCTGTAGTCGGCTGCTCTTTTCCCTATGGGATCAGACCTTTTTTAATCTGGGCTCTATCAAAAAGGTGCTTTAAGTCTAGGTAGTTCATGCAGTTCTGGTTATAGAGGAGATTTGACTTTGTAAACCACATAGGTCTTCTGGGAGTGACATTATTGATTCCCTACAGCTGGCTGCACCTGCGCCTTTGACAGTCTTATTTTCTCTTTCAGCGCAGCAGCAAGCGTAGTTGCTGCTATGCAAGTGTAGTAGGTGCCATGTACCTGCCCTGAGTGACGTGTAGTTTGCGGCTTCTCCCTTTCAATGAAGCCAACTCTTAATTTTTGAGATTGTGGATTTTCTAGGGTCTCTGTTGGGCTTGTCTTTTCCTTTTCTGTTATTGCTTACTTTTGGTACATGTTGCTGTGAGCCAGAATTCTGATCAGAAAGTACCCAAGCAAGGGGCAGAGAGGGTGACCAATTTCAGTCCTAAAATGTGATGCTTTTTCGTCACTCTGCACAAAATGTTTTAAAGAAGAGGTTGGAGTTACTGGACAAGCACCCATTTTAAAGTTATCTGGGTGTTTTTCCCCTCCAAATCCCCCTGGTCCTAATTTAGCACTGACTGTGCCATCCAAATTAATCCCAAACACAGTAAACAGTCAATGAAAAACATTGTATCCTAATTACTATAATTCAAATCTGAATTTACGTCAAAACGTGCTCTTTAAATCACCCTAGAGTTTGACTAGGAATGATGGTAATGGTGATGCAGTGGGCTACTGACAAGACCTTCACACAATTCTCATCAATTTCTATAATGATTTTGACATTTCATCAAAGCTCAGGAGGAAATTGAGCAATTATTTATTTGACTTTAAAAATCACAGGGTGTTAGAATGTACTCAAGTGACTACAAATGAAATGCTTTGAAAAAGAAGAACTGCAGTGGGTGCATCACAACTGAAATTAGAGCAAGTGTCAGTATGTCAGCTGCAAAGTGACAGGTCTTGCACAAGGCCCTTAAGGTTAATGAGTGATATTTAATTTGGCCAGAGTGACCAGAAAACTTCGAAGATGTGAGCTCATCTTAGAAAAGGGCTGCTGAAAGCAGGAGTCTAGAGGAAGCTGATGTAACTTAAAAAGCAGGCACATTTATATCACAATATAATAGTACTCTTGTATGAGTATTAGTATAGATGTTAGTAATAATAATAATACAACTGCCATTTGTTTGGTGCATACTCTGTGCCAGGCACTGTTCACTAAAGCATGTACCTATATTATGTCATTTGTCCTCAAATCGCCCTTAGGTGGCCCCATTTACTGCTGAGTAAACAAAGGCTCAGGGAGTGAAAAACTGGGATTTGAACACGTGTGTATCGCATCACATCACAGAGCCCAGTTTTCTAACCCTTTTCCCATCACATGGGTCTTGTGTCAGATCTACCATTTACTGTCGTGTGACTTTGGAGAAGATACTTTCCCTCTCCGGAAATTTCTGCATCTGTAAAAGGCAGGAATTTGACTGGGTTTTCCTATGTCTAAGGTCTTTTAAGAATGAATGGGTATGTGGGCTCTTTGGAAGGGGTGAAATGTTGTGGAGGGTGGGCAGCACTGGAACTTAGGGCCTGGATGTGCTCTCTTGCTCTGTAATGTGCCCTCCTCTACTCTGGCCAGGCTGCACCTTTCTCAACAGAAAGGTTTGTTACTTGTGGCTTCCGAGAGGCCTAGAGGGAGGGAGAAGGTCATCTGGACATGAGGAAAGAAGGTTCTCCTTTGGCTTTTCCTCTTACCAGCGCACTAGCCTCTGGAGGTGAGCACATCCAGATGGCCTGGATCTGAAGGAATGAGGACAACTGGAAAGCTCTACCCTGAAAGTCACGCAGCTGGCAGCTGAGAAATGCTGATGTGGAGGCCAAAATAATTTTTTTGTTTCCTTTTCTCCAAGAATTTATAACTTTTTAACATAAGTTATTTATATGTTTGTTTGTTTGCTGTGCCCATGGCACGCTGAAGTTGCTAGGCCAGGAATCAAACCCATGCAAAAGTAGCGACCCAAGCCGCTGCAGTGACAGTGCCGGATCCTTAACCCACTGTACCACAGTAGAACTCCTACCACAAGTAATTTATTATTTTTTAATTTTTCATTTATTTTTTGCTTTTTAAGGCTGCACCTGTGGCATATTGCAAGTTCCCAGGCTAGGGGCTGAATCAGAGCTGCAGATCCCGACCTCCACCACAGCCACAGACATGACAATGCGGGATATGAGCCACATCTGCAGACCACACCACAGCTCACAGCAATCCTTCACCCACTGAGCGAGGCTAGGGATCGAACCTGCATCCTCATGGATACTAGTTGGATTCGTTACCGCTGAGCCATGAAGAGAATTCCCTAATGCAAGTAATTTAAATGTAATATATAATGTGTTTAATTTTGTAGGAAGTTAGATACAGGTATATGTAAAATATAAGAATTGAAGCATCCACAATCCCACTGCTTAGAGAACAACTGTTAATATGTTTGTGTATATCCTTACAGACTCTTTCACCATCCAGATTTACAAAAAGATCTAACTAGGCTATCCACTAGGGCGTTTCATAATCACTTCCCACATTTGAGGAAACCTTTACAATCATCTTCATAACTGTATTCTAGGGCCTTGAATACCGTAGGAATATATACTACACCTTGTGCCCTTGGTATTACAATCTGCAATACTTGTTATCTACACAAATAACGAGGTTTACAACAGGATATTCCTATGGTGGGTTCTGAAGAAATGTAAGTGACACGCTCTGAGGCATTTTCCTTTCTCACTCAGATATTTCCAGAGTGTTTCTCTGTTTCTCATCACCTTTGGACAGGAGTGAGGTAGGGGCAGGGGAACCAATCGTATTATTCAGATTGATCTTTTTTATGGTGATTGACATTAGTAATCTAGACTGAAAATGGGCAAGATTATATGGATAATTGTATATTATAACTCTCTGACCTATGACTGGCAGCTCATTGCTCACTCACCCATTGTCTTTGCTGATAATACTTTTAATCAGTTAGTGACTGATTATGTAGCTTTATTTCTCATTGCATCTATAAAAAGGAAATTCTTCAAGAACCTCTTCCAAATTATACTATTTTTTCCTTTATCCCAGTTTTCCTTTTATCCTGAGAAATTTTTAAAAGAGTAATTGGTGTTATTTTGTGTAACCATTAGTTCTCTTTAATTTTTAAGGACGACTTTGGTCTTCTCAAGGTCAGGCCAGTTTTAAAATAGAGTTTTCCCGAATATTATATTTTAATGTTCTGAGAGAGCCAAGTTTCACACTCCTGAGGGGCAAAGATTTCTGAAAACCTTTTTGATGAAAAATAGGGTTCATAATGATCAAAGTCTCCTCCCAACCTGTTACTTTCTTTGAAACTCTTAAAAGCACATTGTTCCTCCCTTGAGTATATCCCCTAGAGAAACTCTTGCCCATCTGCACAGAAGACATGTACCAGAATGTTCATTGTTAGTGATAGCAAAAGATTGTAAGTATCCTAAATGTTCTATCACTGGGGGAACAGATAAATTATATATGTTGGTATATGGTAGATCCATAAGCATGAGTGAATCTCAGAGCTGTCAAGCAAAAAATTGCTGAATGATAAATATGTAGCTTACCATTTATGCAAAAGTTAAAACTATACAAAATGTGTATGTTTGGATAAACTATGTTATGCTGCTTAAACAAACACTCCTAGATTCTCAGTGGTTCACAGCCATGATATTTCCAGCATAGATTATTTAGGGCCTCTGTTCATGAGTAACTCATTGTCCCAGGCTGACATAAGCTTCGCTGATGACTTTACCAATAGGAAGCAGTTGAAGTGACTTGCATGGTAGTTATTAAAACTTCTCCCTGGAAGTGATACACTTCATTTTCACTTGTATTTCATTGTCCAAAACAAGTCACACAGCCACACTGAACTTCAGAGGGACCGGAGAGTATAATATTACCTACCATGTGCTTTGAGGGAAAGGTCGCCCCAAATATTTGGTGAATAACTATAGTAACTACCAGACTAAACAGTACTCCAGTTTAGTAGTAGTGCATGTGGATGTATACAGTTATAGTAAAATAACACAGATTTGAATGGAAATATTGAACAGCAAATTCAGATTAGTGATACTTCCATGTAGGGAGGGAAGGAGGAGCGTGGGACAGGATGAGGAAGCTGAATGACTGTTGTCTGCCACTTCAGTTAGTTATCTACTCTTCTCTCTATCCAAGGAGGCTGGCCTGTGTCCACTGCATCAGTGGGTTCTCCATGTTCCGTGGCTTCAGGATGGGTTTGGACAGTGGGAAAACCAGTAGGAAATCAGATAGTGGAGGGTATTCTTCTGGCTCCCTCTCTTTGAGGT
Organism: Sus scrofa; assembly: GCF_054392235.1. NCBI lineage: Eukaryota > Metazoa > Chordata > Mammalia > Artiodactyla > Suidae > Sus > Sus scrofa. The sequence continues at coordinate 125,481,324 of NC_139401.1, forward strand.
CACCTCAAACTGACTATGTCCCTTGACCAGAGGTCTCTGCTGCTCTCAAAAGATCTCTGCTGCCACTTCTACTGGATTATTCTTCAGATGCCAGGCATCTCTCCTCTTCTTATAACTTTGGTAACATCTTAGTTGCTATTAGGCCCAGGTTTCTGCACTGTCCGTCGTAGTTCTCTGATACCCATACCTTTGTAAACAGTCACTTTTCTATCAAGCTCTCCTAGGATGATCCTATATTGAATGCTTCACCATGTTTCTTATTGGGACCCAGACGGATATATAAAGATAAGCAGGGGTTTTCATTTATATCTATAATGTTTATTTTTATATGCTGAGTTTTTGGCACGTATGTGTTCATTATAATGGTCTCTTTGCCTTTTTTATCTATTTAATATTTCATAATTAAAGGACTACAAATATTTTCAAAACACACTGTAAACATAACAATGCCCTCCCCTTAAGAAAACCTTTAAAATTATATATTTTGAAACTATGCTATAGACAGTTTCTGTAGTATGGTGATTAAAGTGGTTTTTGTTCTTTTTCCTTTGTGATTTTTCTGTTTCATTAAAAAAATACAGTAGGGGTTCTGTTAGGTGACCTCTGAGTGGTTTCTAGTTCCTCTATGATACATGTAATGCTTGCAGCACGTGTAAAGCTCATGGCTGGTCTGTGTGGCACTTTTCCTACTGGTTGAGTTCTGTGCTTACCAAGAATCGTTTGTATGGTCACAAATCTTTTTATATGCTAATTAGGCTTGATGTCATAATTATTTAATTCAGTTTCGTGAAATCCAATGAGATATAGCTGTAAAATGAAAGTTTTTTTTTTCCTTATAGGAATGCTGAGATAAAAGCCTTGGAAAGACACAATAAAGAGGAGCCTCTAAAACGAATCTGTGTTAATTAGGTGTGCGTTAGCAAGAAAAATAAAAGATTTTTTAAAATATTACAAAAATTAGGCTTCTCTCAGCTTGTTTGGCAGGTGATTCAGCATGGATAGGAAGAATCAGTATTGTCAAGGTGTCAGTTCTTTCCAACTTGTTTTAGAGATTCAATGAACTTCCAATTAAAATCCCAGGAAATAGTTTTGAGGACATCAACAAACTGATTCTAAAGTTTATAAGTAAGGGCAGAAACCATAGATAGCTAATATAATACTGAAGGGAACACAGGGTTGGAGGACTGACACTACCCAACTTCAAGACTTAACGATAAGGCCACAGTGTGGTATTGGTGAAAAAAAAAAATAGGAACATTATCAGTGGAACAGGATAGAGGGCCCAGAAATAAACCCAATTAAATATAATCAACTAGTCTTTGACAAAGGAGCAAAGGCAATATAATGGAGAAAAAAATAGTCTTTTCAATAGAAAGTGGTAGAACAACTGGACATAGACGTGCAAAAAATGGATCTAGACCCAGATCTTTCACAAAACTTAAATAGATCACATACCTAAGTGTAAAATGCAAAACTATAAAAAATTTTTTTTTTGTCTTTTGTTGTTGTTGTTGTTGTTGTTGTTGTTGTTGTTGCTATTTCTTGGGCCACTTCCGCGGCATATGGAGGTTCCCAGGCTAGGGGTCGAATCGGAGCTGTAGCCACCGGCCTACGCCAGAGCCACAGCAACGCGGGATCCGAGCCGCATCTGCAACCTACACCACAGCTCACGGCAATGCCGGATCGTTAACCCACTGAGCAAGGGCAGGGACCGAACCCGCAACCTCATGGTTCCTAGTCGGATTCGTTAACCACTGCGCCACGACGGGAACTCCTAAAATGCCAAACTATAAAATTCATAGAATATAACATAGAAAACCGAAATGACTTTGGGTATGACAATAACATTTTAGATACTATACCAAAGGCATGATCCATGAAGAAACAATTATCAATTAATGCAGAGAATATTTGCAAAAGACATGACTGATAAAGGACGGTAAGTGAAAACATACCAAGAACTCTTAAAACTCAACAGTAAGAGACAACAACCCAATTAAAAATGGATGAGAGACCTGAAGAGCCACCTCACGAAGGAATATATATATAGATGGCGAATGAGCATATGAAAGATGCTCAACACTATATGTCATTGGGGAATTGCAAATTAAAACCACCATGAGATAGCTCTACACAAGCATTAGAGTAGTAGACAAAACCCAGAACACTGACAATGCTAAATGCCGATGAGGATGTAGAGTAAGAGGAACTCTCATTCATTGCTGGTGGGAAAGCCAAATGGTACAGTTACTTTGAAAGATTGAAAGTTTCTCACAAAACTAAACATACCTTTATCATATGATCCAGGAATCATACTCCTTACTATTTTCCAAAAGAGTTGAAAACTTAAGTCCATGTAAAAACCTGCACATGGATGTTTGTAGCAGCAGCTCTATTCATAATTGCTAGAACCTGCATTCAACAAAGATGTCCTTCAGTAAGTGAATGGGTAAATAAACTGGTACTTCCAGACAATGGAATATTATTCAGAGCAAAAAGAAATCATCCTATCAACTGTGAAAACAGATGGTAGAATCTTACTGGACATACATATTATTATGTGAAAGAAGCCAATCTGAAAAGGCAACATATAAAGTCTATTAAAATATTTAATATAGGAATTCCCTAGTGGCCTAGCAGATAAAGGATCTGGGGTTGTCACTGCTGTGGCTCAGGTCACTGCAGTGGCACAGATTCGATCTCTGGCCCAGGGACTTTTGTCTGCCACCAGCACAGCTTCCAAAAAAATTTAGTGTAATTTTTTATTTCTGTTTTAACTGACTTTTTAGACTGCTTACAATAAATAAGAGGTCTTCTGTATTTGCATAATACAGTTTAACAACAATGGGGGGCAGTTAGAGGGACTGACCCCACCACACAGTTGAAAATCTGCTTATAACTTTACAGTCCACCGTCTATATCTGTAATTCCATATCTGCAGATTCAACTAACTGTGGATGGTATAGTACTATACATATTTATTGAAAAAGTGACCCATACACTTCAGCCTATGTTCAAGGTTCAACTATATATCAGTATTTTAAAGTCTCTTATCCCTGGGTGGTATATTGCAGGTGAATTTTTTATTTTCTTTACATGATTTTTTTCATTTTTCATATTTTCTATAATAAACATTTACACTTTAAAGGGTTATCTTTAAAATATTGAAAATAATGTAGAAGAGTAAAGTAGCCTAGACTGCAGGGTAATTTTTAGTATTTACTTCAAGATTTTTTTTTATTATTCTGACAGTTGTAACATTTAAACTATATTTGAAATTAATATCCTATCCTGGTGTAACGACTTTGATATCCCAGGAAGTTTTGGGTTTGTTGCTTTGTCCCTTTTTCATGAGGAAATAGCTGCCTGAAATTTCTTTCTGTTGTCCATATGATGTGTTGTGGATTCTAGAAAATTTTATGTCTTCTTGGAAGTAGGGCAGAAATTGCCTGCTCGTTGTAAATATCAGTTTGTTGGAAGATATCCATAATGTTGGGTTTATGCACTGTCTGTAAATCCACTCCTTCCTCTTTTGCCTGAAGATATACTTAGAGTGTTTCATCAAGTCAGTAATTTTCCATAAAATATCAGAAACAAATAAGAGGAGAAAGGAGTACACTCAAGTGAAATGTTTTGAGTATAATTATGTAAGTGTACTACAGAAACTGAACTTGAGAGAGAAAAGAACCTATTTTTCATAAGATGCTCCAAGGGGAAAAGAAGATGCCACATTTTAGTGGAGAGAGAAATATAGGAATGAAGTATTCAAAAGCTGGAACAACCAATGGGTGCAGTTTTTAAGACTCTGCTTGTTTCTCATAAAATAGCAGTCAGCGACAGAAAGAAGCCAGGACATGGTCATCCCCAACTTGCCTTGTCCTCAGTTGGCTTGCTGGAGTCAGTCACCTTTGGCTACCAATGTGTGATCCTGACTTCTAGTCTTATGATTCCTGTGATGAAGTGGGGCATGGGTGTTTGGATGCTGAAAGCAATCCTTAGTGCCTCCACCCCCGTTTATTTTTTCTCTCGAGTACTTATCATGTGTCAATACACGTACTTAATTCTAGAATGTACAGTCTATAAGGGAAGACTCACATATACACAAACCCTGGCAAGCCCAGGCAAACTGTGGGCAAACTGTCACACCCACACCCTAATTTTAATGCCTCCATTTGGTTTACTCTCCGAATGAGTAGAAAAATTACAGCACTGAACTCTTCCATCTAGTGTCTGATCTCTGATAGGGAGCTCACATTAGGACACTCTTCAGATTCCCATCTATGCGGATCATCCTGTGGGTCCAAGGAAAAATACAACCATGTTGTCTTAAAAAATATCAGGAAGATCAGCTACTTGTTTCAGCCTTCACCTTCCTTATGTATAAATACATTAGCAAGGTATAAAGCCTTATTGAAAGTATAGTACAGGTGTTCCCACTGTGGCACAGCAGATTAAGAATCCTGTGTTGTCTCTGAGGCGGTTGGGGGTTCCATCCCTGGCCTGGTGCAGTGGGTTAAGGGTCCAGCATTGCTGCAGCTGCAGCTTGGATTTGATCCCTGGCCCTAGGAACTTCCATACGCCGAGGGAACAGCCAAAAAAAAAAAAAAATGTGTAGTACAGATATGTGGGTTTTCTGAGTATAGTGTTTCTACTGTTTTTTTTTTTTGTTTGTATTTGGATAATTTTTTAGCATCTGTAATTAGCTCTTTATTATTAGATTTAATGGACGTGAACAAAGGTTGGACAACACAAAGACAGATAATTACAAACCTCTGATATTCTGCCTTCAGGAAACATTCTTGATGTATTGCTTCCTTATATCAGAAGAAAGACCTCAGGATAGGCAAAGCAAGATGTAAAATTTTCCTTCTTCCACTTAGGTATGCCCTCTGCAGCCTCCATCTGTATTTTTTTTCTCTGTCTGAAGTTACATTTTGTTATTGTTTTTAATAGTTATTTCCCCAATACAATTTTTTTTCTACTGTACAGCATAGTGACCCAGTTACACATACATGTATACATTCTATTTTCTCCCATTATCATGCTCTGTCATAAGTGACTAGACATAGTTCCCTGTGCTACACAGCAGGGTCTCATTGCTAATCCAATCCAAAAGCAATAATTCGCATCTATTAACCCCAAGTTCCCAATACATCCCACTCCCTCCCCCTCTCCCTAGGCAACCACAAGTCTATTCTCCAAGTCCATGATTTTCTTTTCTATGGAAAGAAGGTTCATTTGTGCCATATATTAGATTCCAGATAAAAGTGATACAATGTGATATTTGTCTTTCTCTGACTTACTTCACTCAGGATGAGAGTCTCTAGTTCCAGCCGTGTTGCTGCAAATGGCATTATTTCCTTCTTTTTTATGGCCGAGTAGTATTCCATTGTGTGTGTGTGTATGTATATATATATATATATATATATATATATATATATATATATATCACATCTTCCTAATCCAAACCTGATCCGTTGATGGACATTTGATGTTTCCATGTCTTGGCTATTGTGGATAGAGCTGCAATGAACATATGGGTGCATGTGTCTTTCTCAAGGAAAGTTTTGTCCAGATATATGCCCAAGGGTGGGGTTGCTGGGTCATATGGTAGTTCTATGTATAGTTTTCTAAGGTACCTCCATACTGTTTTCCATAGTGGTTGTACCAGCTTACATTCCCATCAACAGTGCAGAAGGGTTCCCTTTTCTCCACACCCCCTCCAGCACTTGTTATTTGTGGACTTCTTAATGATGGCCGTTCTGACTGGTGTGAGGTGGTATCTCATGGTAGTTTTGATTTGCATTTCTCTAATCATCAGGGATGTTGAGCCTTTTTTCATATGCTTGTTGGCCATCTGTATATCTTCCTTGGAGAAATGTTTATTCAGATCTTTGGCCCATTTTTCAATTGGACTGTTGGCTTTTTTGCTGTTCAGTTGTATAAGTTGCTTGCATATTTTAGAGGTTAAGCCCTTGTCAGTTGCATCATTTGACACTATTTTCTCCCATTCTGTAAGTTGACTTTTTGTTTTCTTTTTGGTTACTGTTGCTGTGCTTGTCAGTTCGATTAGGTCCCACTGGTTTATTTTTGCTTTTATTTCTGTTGCTTTGGGAGACTGACTTGAGAAAACATTTGTAAGGTTAATGTCAGAGAACGTTTTGCCTATATTCTCTTCCAGGAGTTTGATGGTGTCTTGTCTTGTATTTAAGTCTTTCATCCATTTTGAGTTTATTTTTGTGCATGGCGTAAGGGTGTGTTCTAGATTCATTGATGTGCATGCAGCTGTCTAGGTTTCCCAGCAATGCTTGCTGAAAAGACTGTCATTTTCCCATTTGATGTTCTTGCTTCCTTTGTCAAAGATTAATTGACCATAGGTGTCTGGGTTTATTTCTGGTTTCTCTAGTATGTCTGTTTTGGTAGCAGTACCACACTGTCTTGATGACTGTGGCTTTGTAATAGTGCCTGAAGTCTCAGTGAGTTATGCCTCCTGCTTGGTTTTTGTTCCTCAGAATTGCCTTGGCAATTCTGGGTCTTTTGTGGTTCCATATAAATTTTTGGATTGTTTGTTGTAGTTCTGTGAAAAATGTCCTGGGTAATTTGATAGGGATTGCATTGCATCTGTAGATCACTTTGAGTAGTATGGCCATTTTTACAATATTAATTTTTCCAACCCAGGAAGGAGCATGAAGTATCTCTCCATTTCTTTATGTCTTTTTTAATTTCCTTGATGAATATTTTATAGTTCTCAGCATATAAGTCTTTCACCTCTTTGGTCAGGTGTATACCCAGGTATTTGATTTTTGGGGGGTGCAATTTTAAAGGGTATTGTATTTTTGTATTCCTTTTCTAATATTTCATTGCTAGTGTACAGAAATGCGACTGATTTCTGAATGTTAATCTTATATCCTGCTACTTTGCTGAACTTGTGGATCAGTTCAAGTAGTTTTTGGGTTGATATCATGTCATCTGCATACAGTGACAGTTTTACCTCTTCTCTTTCTATTTGGATGCCTTTTATTTCTTTCGTTTGTCTAATTGCTGTGGCTAGGACTTCCAATACTATGTTGAATAACAGTGGTGCGAGTGGGGATTCTTGTCTTGCTCCAGATTTCAGTGGGAAGGATTTCAGCTTTTTTCCATTGAGTATTATATTTGCTGTGGGTTTATCATACATGGTTTTATGTTAAGGAATGTACCCTCTATACCCACTTTGGTGAGAGTTTTTATCATGAATGGATGTTGGATTTTGTCAAATGCTTTTTCTGCATCTATTGAGATGATCGTGTGGTTTTTGACTTTTCTTTTGTTAATGTGGTGTATGGTGTTGATTGATTTGCATATGTTGAACCATCCTTGTGAACCTGGGATGAATCCCACCTGTTGTGGTGTATGATCTTTTTGATATGTGGTTGGATTCAGTTGGCTAAAATTTTGTTGAGAATTTTTGCATCTGTATTCATCAAAGATAATTGGATTATAGTTTTCTTTTTTGGTGGTATCTTTGTCTGATTTTGGAATGAGGGTGGTGGTGGCTTCACAGAATGTCTTTTGGAGTGTTATTTCCTTAAACCTTTTGGAAAAGTTTAAGGAGGATGGGTATAAGTTCCTCTTTGTATGTTTGGTAGAATTTGCCTGTGAAGCCATCTGCTCCTGGACTTTTATTTGTAGGGAGTGTTTTTATGACATATTCAATTTCATTTCTAGTGATCGGTCTGTTCAGTTGATCTATTTCTTCTTGTTTCAGTTTTGGCAGGCTGAAAGTTTCTAGAAAGTTGTCCATTTCTTCTAGGTTGTCAAATTTGTTGGCATATAATTGTTGATAGTATTCTCTTACGGTTTTTTGTATATCTATAGTAGCCATTATGACTTCTCCTTTTTCATTTCTTATTTTGTTTACTTAGGTTTTTTCTTTCCTCTTCTTGGTGAGTCTAGCCAGAGGTTTGTCAATTTTGTTTACCTTTTCAAAGAACCAGCTCTTGGTTTGATTGATTTTGTCTGCTGGTTTTTGAATCTCTATTTTATTGATTTCCTCTTTGATCTTTATGATTTCCTTCCTTCTGCTGACTCTAGGGTTTTTTTGTTCTTTTTCTGATTCATTTAGGTGGTGGGTTAAGTTGTCTCCATCTGTATTTATAAAATGTTGGGAAAAGTCTGAGTTTGTTTAGAGACTATGTCTCTGAAGTTTATAGTGTCTGGTTTTATTGTCTTAGCATCTCTTTCCCTCTAGGGAACATCTCTGTCTTCTTGGAAGGAAATTGCTTCTTCCTTTCAGTCAAACTAGTAGAGCATCCAAGTGTCCTCGGTTACAAGGATAGGCACATGAGAAAGAATGGGAACTTCAGAGCAGGCAGCCAGGTGGTATTTGAGGTCTCAGTTCCAACTGTTCTGAGGAAAGGCACACCTTTGGTTTGGTTATGTGAATTAGTAATGTTGCCTTTTTGCATAAAGTTCAAGTTGAGTTTCTGTTACCTATGAGGAGAGTCTCAAAGGAAACACTCTTAATATGTTCACTCTTTTCCATTCCTTCCACAACTGCCTTACTGCCTCAGTTGATATTCTTATGACCTCTTAAATCTACCATTAAAATACTTCCCTGACAAGCCTTCCCATGTTCATGGAGGGAGTGAATATTTAATTGTATTTCATTTTATTGCAGGTCCCCAGTGCCACAGGCCCCTAACAGGAAGGCAGGGCTGGACTCTTGGCCCAGATTGGGGGCAGTGATGACAGGAGCAAAAGCAACAATAGTGATGGCAGTGGCTGTGGATCAGGAGGAGAGATTGGACTGCACATGGGGTAAGTGCTGGGACCCAAGGTGGCAGATTGTCTTTCCCGTCTGTCCCCAGAGCCTGTTCCTGTAGTGTATGTACAATTATTAACTCTCTGGCCTGAATGCCAAGACAGGAGCTGCCTGTGCTCAAGCAGTGCATTTGTTAGTAAATTATAAAAATAAAAACATATATGGACATTGTACTAACCTTTTCAGAGAGTCATTAGAATTCTTCAAGAAGTTCAGCTGCAACATTGCAAAGCAGATATCCGCAGGCTTAGAAATAGAAGTCAAATTTATAGGTCATTACATTTCACAGAAAAGAACACTATTTTCACATGAAGACTTGGATCTCAGTGTTTCTGCTTCTCTGGTTGAGCAGTGAGTAATACAATGATCTATGGGGAAAACCCCAAAGTATAGTGCTTCTAGAAGGTACATACCAGATAATGAAAGATACCAAAAAAACAAAACCCAGCCTAACTTATAATTTGCCAAATGATGAGTTTTTCTTTTTCTTTTTCTTTTTTTTAGGGCTGCACCCATGGCATATGGAAGTTCCCAGGCTTGGGGTCAAATCAGAGCCGCAGCTGCTGGCCTACACCACAGCCACAGCAACACCAGAACTGAGCCGCGTCTGCGACCTACACCACAGCTCATGGCAATGCCGGATCCTTAACCCACTGAGCGAGGCCAGGGATCAAACCCTCATCTGCATGGATACCAGTCGGGTTCATTAACCATTGAGCTACGATGGGAACTCCGAGATTATGAATTTTTCTTAACCTACCGAGAAAAAGTCTAGACCAGCACTGAATAATAAGAGTAGTTTTGCAGTGATGATGATGGAAATGTTCTCTCTCAGTACTTCCGTAGAAATACAGCTGGTGTGACTGAAGATGTAAACATTTCATTTTAGTTAATTTAAATAACTAGAAGTGTCTAGTGGCTAATGTAATGGACAGAAAAGGTCTAGATGCTGTGATATGTGGGAATCTCCTGAAAGAAATGAATATGTTTATTTTGGACATGTAAGACTTGAGCTGAACCTGTGGGCTATTTTCAAATATCTGAAAGGTTGTCATGTGGTTGTTTAGAAATACTCAGTGTGATTCCACAAAGCAGAACTAGAACTGATGAATAAATGGTTACACAGGAACCAGTTATGGAACTTTCTAACAACTACTGTGTCTAAACTGCAATGGATGACTAGATTGGATGCCCTTTAAGGTCCCTGTGCTATGAATCTATGATCTAACCATTGGGAATGGTGTACTACAGAGAATTTCTTTCCAGCTAGATAGCCATGTAATGCAAGGGTCATTTAGGACACCCAGTCTAGGTGGCCTTGTCTATTTTTCTATTAAATCCTGGACGAAATATATTTTGTCAATCTCTGAGATTAATAGTTCTATTTTCTACCCACAGTGTTTTTGAGAAAATTCCATTACTAAAATAATTTGTGGGGAAAAAGAAAACTAACTTTTCAAGTCCTTTTTCTTGAGGCTGTCAACATATAAGTTCCATGATTCCTTCATTTCCTAGCTTTCATAGGTCTCCAAGATTATGTCTCTAAAACATTGACAGGTAAACATTCAGAATGATGCAGTTCCTTGGTTGGATAATGGTTGATGCTAATTACTTTAAGAGTGTAATCTGACTAGCTGGAAGCAGTTACCATAATTAATTTCTGTGTTTACATTTGTGCAATCATGTCTTTTGTGTGATACTCAACTTAGGAAAAATTATGAAGTTAAAATAATTGTGTATTTTATCTAACAATTCAAAAGCAATGGTAAATCAAATGATTCAACAACAAATATTTACAGTGAATACTCTGATCCAAGCACTATGCAGAGCCTGTGGATACAGTGAGAGACATAGCGTGGTCTAAGGAGATAGACAAGTAAACTGTCAATCCTATCTTGGGAAATAATTCAGTGATGAGAAGGGGAGTACAGAAAGCTTATGGGAGCATGGAGAAGAGCACCTAACCTAGCCTGGACTTGGGAAGGTGTGGGATAAGAACAGGATACAGGCGTTCCCGTCGTGGCTCTGCCTAAATGAACCTGGCTGGTATCCATGAGGATGCAGGTTCGATCCCTGGCCTTGCTTGGTGGGTTAAGGATCCGGCATTGCTGTGAGCTGTGGTGTAGGTCGGCAGCTGTAGCTCCGATTCGATCCCTACTCTGGAAACCTCCATATTCTCTGAGTGCAGCCCTAAAAAAAAAAAAAAAAAAAAAAAAAAAAAAAAAAAAGAAGGAGCAGTATACATTATTGAACACTGTTCTGTATCAATTTAGATAGGATTTTTTTTTTCATTTAATCTGTCAGTGTGGTATGCTTGTCCTGGGCTTAACTGCCCTCAGATTCATCCCTCACTTGTCCTCTTCTCTGCCCTTTAATATGCATAGGCTGAGTCCCCTGGTGGCGTAGCAGTTAAGAATTTGGCATTGACACTGCTGTGACACGCACTCAATCCCTGGGCCGGGAACTTCTGCATGCGATGGATGCGGCCAAAAAATGTGGTGTGTGTGTGTGTGTACGTATACAGGCTGAATCTTACAATCTGCAATTCTTAGGCTGGCCAACATTTTGCTGCCATCTGGGTTCTGCCAACAGGCCAACCAACGGGATCTTAAACCCAGGAGTATGGAACAGCCAGTTTTTTTCCTTCTTCCTCTGCATCAAGTAATCTCCCCCACAATGGCTACATATTTTCCATGGCTCCATCCCTGTCAGTTTGATCTAACACGCAGGCTCCAGTAATGCTATCTCTTCTCTTTGCCCTTCCAACCAGAGGTAGGAATGACTTCTTTATGTTGCGAATTATTGGGTCCCCCAACTGTCCCCTGTTTAGCTTCTCCATTACTTTTATAACCAATTTTCTGCATTAAATATTTACCATGATTTATATTTTCCTGGCCAATCCCTGACTGTTATATGTGTGGCCAATTATAAGGACAGATTTTGTAATATTAAACTTCATCACATTCCTGATATAAATCCAATTCTGTCATCAGCAGTTAAATATGGTCAAGTTTCTTCTATAATTAAAAACAAAAACTACTCCCCAGTACCCCTAGGACTGGAAACCTCCTCCAAATAACACTATATATCTCTCATATTCTTCATATCCTAATCAAAAATAATTTTAACACTCCTAGTTGTTGTATATATTTGGAAAAATTCTAATAATATGTGTAATCAGGTGATATATTTAACTTTACCTGTGTGATGCAGCCCGAGCACTATTAAGAGTGAAATATATAGCCCTAAATAGATATATTAAAAGGTAAAAAATGTCTATAACATCCAAATTATTCAGGAAGCTGGGGCATAAAAAGCATGTTAAACTTAAGTAGAAGTTAGGAAATAATGAAGATAAATGCAGAAATAATAAACTAGAAAACGGTAGAAGCAAATAACGAAAGCCAGTTCTTTGAAAATTTTATAATACAGAAAAATTTTAAAAATATGTTACTGTAGATAAAAGCAGAAATAAATACTATAACTTAAAATTGTACAAAAGAGAGATACAGAAGAGATTTAAATATTATAAGAAAACACAACAAATATATTACACCTTTCCCTCAAGATAGCTGAATGGTGGACAAAGAACAGTTTCTACATGTAGGGGTGTTGCAGCTAGTAAACTAAGACGGAAGGAGAGAATGTGAAATTATCGTTCTTCAAGCCCTAAGGGATTAACGGATCAATGTAACGGTCATCAATGACTGCCAGCATCAGCACAAAGAGAGATAACCAGACACTATGTATCTTCCTACTGGGAGGACACAGCCTCACCTATGGAGTAGTCTTGCAAAACGTAAAACAAAAAAAGCATTTCAAAAAACCATTAAAAACATCTGATCAAGCTTCTACCTCTAACTCGCAATGTAAAGAAGTATAAGGAGCTGAAGAACATGTCAAAGGATACCAAAATGTTGCAATCTGCAAAATCCAGACTCTGGGAAACAAGACAGAACACCAGAACTGTGTGTTTTAAACAATAAAAATTAATTGTAGTGAAAAAGTGATGTGGGGGAAACTGTAGATTAAAAACTTAGGGGAAAAAGGTAATTCCAATGTATAGGTCATATTTGAGTACCAATAGAAGAGAAATTATAAATTATATATCTATACACCATCATCAGGTAAATGAGAAAAATAATTGAATATTTGATCTTAATGACTTATTTAAAATTTTTAGGGTTGATAATTGCCTTGGATTTACATTTTATAAAAGAGTCCTTATCTTTTAGAGTGCATTCAGAAATATTTAGAGAAGAAAAGGTGTGATGTCTTGGATTTGTTTTGCATTATTCCAGCCGCAAAGATTGGTAGTGGTGGTGGATATAAGTATAGTTAGAACCATGTTGGCCATGCATTGATGATTGTTGATGCCCAGTATCAGGTATATTGGGTTCATTATACTATTCTCTCTACTGGTGTGTATGTTTTAGAATTTCTGTGCTGCGTTTTTATTATAAATATCATGCCATTACATTTGAAATCCTAAGTGAAATAGACCACTTTTTAGGAAAAAAAGATGGTTCATAAAGAAATAGAGAATTCTAATTGAACAATACCAACTGGAACTGTATTCAAAGTATAAGTCATCCTTAAATGCTCCAAAACAAGCAGTTTGAAAGCCAGTTCTATCAAATGGTCAGGGAGAGCCAAATCACCATCTCATGTAATCTCTTCTAAAGTAGAGGAAATGATGGGCAGTTTATTCAGCTACTTCTCCCACGCTAGCTCTCCTTAATTCAAATGCCAGATGAGGGCTCCCCATGAAAATAACACTTGAACCAAACTCACCCATACAGTAGTAAATATCTTAAACAGATTAATAGCATATTCAACACACAGTGAATTAAATGAACAGACTGTGTCTGAGGAATGAAAACATGATTTACCATTAGGAAATACTTTCAATCGTAATTCCCTACATTAACAAATTAAAGGAGTGTGTTAGTTTGTTAGGGCTGCCGTAGCAAAATACCGCAGACTAAATGGTTTCAACAGCAGAAATTTATTTACTTTTAATTCTAGACACTAGAAATCCAAGATCCATGTGTTGGCAGGGTTGGTTTCTTCTGAAGCCACTCTCTTTGGGTTGCAGATAGCTGTCTTCTCCTTCTGTCTTCACAGGATCTTTCCTTTACCTGTATCTGCTTCTCAGTCTCCTCTTCTTTTAAGGACCCCAGTCATACTGGATTAGGGCGCATCCTTATGACCTCATTTTTACCTGAATTACCTCTTTTAAGGCCCTATTTCCAAATTCAGTCACATTCTGAGCTTCTGAGGTTTAGGACTTCAGTGTATGAATTTGCAGGTACACGTTTCAGCCTATAAAAGGAGAAAAACATTTGATTATATCAATGGGATCAGAAAACAATTAACCAAGTTCATAGGAATTCTTTTAGCAAACTTAGATTACAAGGACTTCCATTCCCTAAAGTCTATACAGCAAACATGATTTAATGTGAAATGTTAGAAGCATTTCCATTAAAGTCAGGGAAAAGATATAAATACAGGCTATATCTTTACCATTCAAAATGATACTGGAACACAAAGCCAGATATGTGGATATATATTTAAAAAAAAGAGGTACAATATTGAACACAAAGAGATCCTATTTGGTGGTAATATTATGTATGTAGACGATTCTAAGGAACAAGCATGTGGAATATTCAAATGAATAAGAAACCTCAGAAGGATAGTATAAATGCACTATAGCAAAAGCCAGAGCCCTGCACATAAAAGCAATAACTAATTAGAATGTGTAATAGAAAATATCCCATTCACGATAGCAATAAAATTAAAAAATTACCTGAAAAGAATCACCACAAAATGTCTGAGATCTTTATAGAGGCAACTATAAAAGTTTACTGATAGATTCAGGTAAAATAGGTCCCAAATAAACAGAGCAGTATATCATATTTATTGATGAGATACACATTATTGTAAAGATGTCAATTCTTACAGATTTAGTGCCTTACTTGTAGTTGCCAAGATAACAATCAAACTTGGGCAGCTGTCTTCTCCCAAAATCAAGGCAGGAAAACCATAGAAGTGAGAATAAAAAAAGATCTCACAAATATACATAATAAAATCTAAATGACAAAACATGAGAAGCCTCTAGAGGAGACTGAGGACCATGTTGAACTTGTGTTTGGTGTGAGGGAGTTCTGGGCCTAAAAGAGGTTGGGGACAGTTTGTAGACTGTAACAGAAGGCAGATGACAGGATGGGGAGGAGCAAAGTTTTTAAAACTTCTGCTTCACTGTAGTAATGTGAGGCTGCTTCTCAGACCATAGATGCCAGTGTACCTGGGTTAATGACAGGACAGCAGGAAAGATGGGTTGATTGAGACAGTATGCCTCGAGTCTGCTCATGATGGCTTGAAACCACTCTAGTGGCTAAATGACTGGCCTTTAAGAGATATGTATGTATATAACATAATTTTAGCAGAATATAAAAAATGGATTGAAAATGGAATAGTATCACAATGAATCACCAATAGTAAGGGTAGGTATTCATGAAATACAGACACACATACACACATTCTACATATATACTTGGTAAAGATATACAATGTACAGTGTATTTCTCACTATGAATAAGGGCCATAAAAAATCATCACACTGGACAATGCAGTGTTAGATAAGAGGCAGGACAGCCCAAAATCACACTGTTCAGCTCAGGCAGTGCTTGGAGTCAAGGTGAGGACTCTGAGCTAGGATTGAGTGGTTTTTCCACTCCAGAGTGGGACTCCTGTCAGCGCCCTGCAGAAAGAGCGGGAACCTTGGCCTTGGCCTGCAGAAAGAACAGCAGGAGCCTTGGCCCCCCCCCTTCAGAAAGAGCGGGAACCTCGGCCCCGCCCCGAAGAAAGAGCGGGAAGCTTGGCTCCGCCCTGTGGACAGAGCCGGAACCTTGGCTCCACCCTGCAGAAAGAGCGGGAACCTTGGCCGTGCCCTGCCCCTGCAGTCGTCCCTGGGAAACCCAAAGCAAGGTCACGGCTGTGGTGTTGGGGGGACGTTCACCTCGGGCGGCTGAGGGACGCGAGGCTTTCTCCGAGGGGAGCGGCCGTAGGTCAGAAGAGAGAGGCTTCCTGGCTAGGCTTCAAGGTGAGGCCCAGCGGGAGCAGGGCGCGGCCCTCGGCAGAGGCGGGCGTGGGCTCCGCGCTGCCTGCGCCCTGGCTCCTGCACAGCCGTTGGCACAGGGGTCCCATGGGGGCGCTTCAGCCCTCCACGTCCGGGAGTCCGAGGGCCAGGAGGGAGGCCTCGCCGGCCTGGCCTGCCATGGGGGGCGGGGGGATCCCTGGTGGGCGGCGGGCCGGCAGGCAGGCTTCCTGCGCATTCCGTGTCCGACTTCCCCCTGGGGTCTGAGGGCGGGCAGGCTTGTGAGTGGGCGCTGCTCCGCAGCAGCACAGGAAGGAGCCCAGCCCCGCGCGGCCTGGAGGCAGGGATCCGGAGGGAGGACGCGGGCCCCTCGGCCCACGTGCCAGGGCCGCGCAGGTGTCCGGATGTGACGCGTCCTGAATTCTGCCGCGCGGGCCGAGGGCCGTTGGCGGGACGCGGGTCGGCGGAGGCGGAGTCTCTGGCCGGCCAGGTGGAGGTGAGGACGCCCAGGAGAGCTCGGGGACCCTCTGTCTCAGGGGTTCGAGGGCCCGAGGCCCCGTCCGTCGGGGCTGGACTCCGGTCACAAGAGGGGGTGTCCAGGCTCTGGCAGGTGTGAAGGGGGGACCCTCATGGAGGGCCGAGGGGCCTCACAGCCCAGATGGCGGCCCACAGACGCCTGTCCCTGCTGCCAGCGTTGAGATGGCTGGAGCCAGTCTGTGGGCCACAGGGCCCCTCTTCATCTCCTGAGACGCTGGCCATGGGCCGAGGGACCATCCTCAGGTCAAAAGAAGGGAGAGGGTGCAGGCCCTCCCTCGAGTAAATAGGAAGACTCTGAGGATGGAGGATGAGATCTTCTGCAGACAGAGGGACCCTCAGAAACCCCCGCTCTGCCCCCACAGTCAACTGTGGGAGGACTCAGGCAGTGGCCGTCTGAAGCGAGGCTCCCTTGCTCCCTCTAGGAAGTGGTGGGGCGGCCTCATGGCAGCGAGGCCTTTATCTGAGGGAGCACTAGGAACACCTTGAGGGAGGACAGGGGCCAGAAAGGATTCAGCCCCTGCTCTCAGCTCTAGGAGATCCTGGGCAGGGGTGGCAGGATGTGGCCTCTCCTTATTCTTATCTGGAGGTTCTCAAGGGAATGAGGACCTAGATCTGAAGGGGCAGGGACAGCTGGGCAGAGGAAGGAGTCCCAGGCTTTACCCAGGATCAGATTATGGACAGAGGGCACCCCCTACACCAGCACAAATGGGATCCAGCACTTCTCTGCCCTTGCTGTCAGCATGGGAGAGCCACGGATGGTTACTGATGTGGGCCCCTACTCATTTTTTTCTGGGGGTTCCCAGGGAGGTGAAGACCTTGGCCTGGTGGGTGTGCCTGTGTCAGCAGAGGGAGGAGTACTCCATGCTGACAGGTGTCAAGATAAGGACCCTGAGGGAGGATGTAGAAGACCTCTCACCATGTAGAGAGGGGTCTCATAGAAACTTGCCCCTGCTGTCAGCTCTGGGAGGCCACATAGAAGGATGTGGCATTTATTGATTTCCCCTCAGGGAGGTGAGGCATTTTCTGAGGGGATGGGCCTCAAGATAATAGAGAAGGCTGTGAGGGAGAATTGAGGCCTCCCTCCTCAGGTAGATTTGGCCTCTGCTTGCCCTGAAAATACCCATCCTAGAGAGAGGGGGCCCCAGCCTGGCCCTGCCCCTCTTGTCAGCCCTAGGAGACCACAGGCAAGGTTGGCCATATGTGGCATTTCCTAACTTTGGTGTGGGGGTGGGTCTCAGAGCGGTGAGAGTGTTCGTCTGAGGGGGAGCCACATCAGTTTAGAAGAGGGAGGATTCCTAGGCTTTGGCAGGAATCAAGGTAAGGACCATTGGTGAGGCCTGAAGGCTCCCTCTTCTCTGAAAAGAAGGATGCTGCAGAATGTCAGCTCTGGGAGGATCTGAGTAGGAGTGATCAGGGAGGAACCCTCACTTCTGCCGCAAGCTCTGCCAGGAGTCAAGAGGATGGAGTGTCTCAGGGACGTGAGGTCTGGGTTGGAGCAGAGGGTAGGACAGGCCTTTCCAGGAGTACAGATGAACACCTTGAGGGAGAATTGAGTGCTTTCTGCATGCCAGAACAGGCCCTAGGCTGGTGTGGCCGGATTTGGTGTCTTTTTACTTTGGAGTGTCCCAGGGAGGTGAAAGCTTTGGTCTGAGCTAATGACATCTGCAAAGGGGGGGACTCCCAGAATCTGTGAGGAGTCAAGGTAAGGGCCTTGAAGGAGGACTAAGGTTACCTCCTAAGACAGACAGAAGGGGTCTCACAGAAATTCCACCCCATCTCTACTGTCCATCCCGAAAGGATCCAAGCAGGAATGCCCATCCTTCCACGCAAGGGATGGGTAGAGGTGTACCTGGGAGCTAAAGCCTTGGTCTGAGAAGAATGATTTCAGGTCTCCAGATAAGGTGGGCCCAGCCCAGCCAGGAGTAAAGAATGCATTTAGGGAAGACAGAGGGAACTCCCTATCCCGGAACAGAAGGGGTCCAGCCCCTGCTGTCAGCCATGGGAGACCACAGGCCAGGGTGGCTGGCTGTGACGTCTCTTCAATTTTATCTTGAGGGTCTCAGGGAGGTGAAGGCCTTCTTGTGAATGAGAAGACAGGTCAGCTGAGGGAGTCACCTCAGGTCAGAAGAAGGAAGAGTCCCAAGTTCTACCAAAGTCAAGGTAAGGACCCTTGGTGAGAACCAAAGGAACTTCCAATCCCAGAAGGAAGAGACCCATGGATTCTATCTCCTGTCTTTAGCCCTACAAGGACTCAGGCAGGGCTGGCTGTATATGGTGTATGCCCTCACTTTCTCTAAGGGTAAAGAGGTGTCTCAGAGAGGTGAGGTCATGGCCTGAGGGAGTGATGTCCAGTCACCAGGGGGTGGCCTAGGCCTTGTCAGCAGTAAAGATGGATACCATGAAGGAGGATTGAGGTTAGCCTCACCACAGGGCACAGGGGACTCAGCTCTCACTATTTTAGCACTGGAAGGACCTAGAGGGGGTGGCAAGACTTGGTGCCTCATTTTTGTCCACCAGTTCTCAGAGAGGTGAGAAAGTGGCAGTCTGAGGGGAAGCCACATCCCGTCAGCACAGGGAAGAGTCATAGACTTTGCCAGAGTTTAAGGTAAAGACCCTGAGTGAGGACTGAAGGCACACCCAGCCTTGGCCTTCCCTTGCTGTCAGCTCGGGGAGGCCCTGGGCGCAGGGGTCAGATATGGTGTACCCGCAGCTCCTTCTTGGTGGTCTCTGGGAGGTGAGCGCTTGTTCTAAAGGGGCCAGGCTCAGGGCAGCAGAGGGAAGAGTCCCAGAACCTACCAGGCATCATCGTGAGGACTGCAAGTACCCTCAGCTGGAGGAGAGGGGAACCCACAGACTTCATTCAGCTCTTGCTGTCACGCTGGGAGGCTCTGGGCAGGTGTGGCCAAAAGTGTTCCTACTTTACTTCCTTCTTGGCTGTCTCAGGAATGTCAGCTCTTGCCTTAGGCTAACAGAGGCAGGGGAGGATGGGGCACAAGCTTTGTTAGAGGAAAGATCAAAAACCTTAGCACAGAGAGAATCATCCCCTCCAGAACAGCTGGGAGCTCACAGATCTCGACCCCTCCTCGCTTGTCAGGTGCTCCAGGAACAGTGAGGTGAGGGCTTTAGTGTGAGGCATGTGTCCTCAGGTCAGCAGAGCAGAGGAAGCCTATGCAGTGCTAGGAGTCAAGGTGGGGTGCACACCCTGAATATCTACCAAGGACCCCACCCATTCCAGAACAGAAGGGACCCCACAGTGCCTGACCTCATCTGCCCAGTCAGCCCTGGAATCCTTGGGCTGTGCTGGTTGGCTACATCCGGGGGAACTTTCTTACATCCTCCTACAGGTTCCTAGGAAACAAACTCTCTGGGGTGACAGGAGTCGTATGAGGCCCTAGAGCACCCCCTAAAGAGTCTCCTCTAACCTATAAGTTAGCCTTTGTCAGAGCTTCCAAGGGTGCATTTCCATGCTGAGGCCATTGACTCGTCCCCTCTCTACCCCAGGCCTGTGGGATCCCATCTCCCACCATCCTGCTTGCACTTCTACCTGCTGCCTCCAACAAGAGTCATCATGCCCCACTCTCCAAAGCGTCCACGCCTCACATTTGAGCCAGGCTTTCAGACCCTAAGTGAGATAGAGAGCTTGCTGGTAACACAGATTCCCACAGCTGAGGAGGAAGATACCACCTCCATTTCCTCTTGCTCTTTCACCTTCTCTTACCCCTCCACCTCCCCCCCTTCCTCTCCTCTGATCCCGGGCATGCTAGAGGAGAAGCAGGAGCAAGAGGAACAGGAACAGCAGGAGGAACAGGAGCCGGAGCAGGAGCCTGCCACTGTGATGCTGGGTCCTCCCCAGAGTCCCCAGAACTCCTCCTCCACATCATGGAGCACATCAGATGGAGGTTGGAGCAGCCAAGAAGAGAAGGACACATACTTTGTTCAGGCCTCAGCAGGCACCGAATCCTTGCCCAGAGATCTGCTAGATGGGAAGGTGGCTGATTTGGTGCATTTCATGATCCTTAAGTATCGACTGAAGGAGCCCATCACAAAGGCAGAAATGCTAAAGGTTGTCATAAAGAGGTACAAAAGCCAATTCCCCATGATCTTCAAGAAAGCTTCTAAGTGCCTAGAGGTGATCTCTGGCATTGATGTGAAGGAAGTGGACCCCCAAATCCACTCCTATGTCCTTGTCAACTCGCTAGACCTCACCCATGATGAGATGCTTAGTGATGACCAGAGCATGCCTAAAAATGGTCTCCTGATAATTATCCTGGGTGTAATCTTCATAGAGGGCAACTGTGCTCCCGAGGAAAGCATCTGGGATTTCTTGAATATAATAGGAGTGTATGCTGGAAGAGAGCACTTCATTTATGGGGAGCCCAGGAAACTCATCACCAGAGATTGGGTGCAGGAGAATTATCTGGAGTACCGGAAGGTGCCTAATAGTGATCCTCCACTGTACGAATTCCTGTGGGGTAAAAGGGCCCATGCTGAAACCAGCAAGGTGAAAGTTATGGAATTTTTGGCCAAGATCAAAGGGACTGACCCTATTTCCTTCTCATTCTGGTATGAGGTGGCTTTAAGAGATGAGGAAGAGAGAACTGGGGCCATAAATGGCCACGTAGATAGTAATACTGGCATGTTCATTGTGCAGCATTGCTCAGCAGCTTCTCCCCAACCGAAGAATGAGCCTAAATCTTCACTCTGTGTTTGGAGAAGGCAGTCAGGGTTCTAAGTAGAGGAGGGTCAGGGTGAGGCTGGGAAGAATACTCTGCTACAACTTCGAGTTCTGTTCTGTATGGGCGACTTGAAAGTTTATTTTTTGATATTTTTCAAATGCTCTTCCTTTTAATAGGCTTATTAGCTTTATAATATGTTGATGAATGATATTGGTCACTCACTTATTGCTAAATATTTATAAGATTTAAGAATAAGAATTTTGATGGTTTGCAAAACATATTGGGAGACCTTCCGTCTTATTTGGTGATCTGGAAAAAAGATAACATGACATTGGTGTAGGAATTTCCTTGGAAATGTGAAAGAATTCAGCAGACCATACAGAAAAATATGTAAAAGATGGTTCATTTTTGGATTCCCTTAACCACTTTAGTCTCTTGTTCTGTAAAAATAAAAATATACATACCTGGATTTACTTGGTTTATTCAAGGAAGTAAGAGTAATCTAAACAAACCCTAATTTTTGGATTCCCATAACCACCTTAATGAATTGTTCTGTAATGTTAAAATATATACCTGGACTTGCCTGGCTTATTCAAGAAAGTAGGAGTAATCTTAACAAATCTTAATAAATAAAAGACTCTGCTCACTGACTCATTTATTCATCAAGTATTAATTGGATATTTTCTCTTTGGAAAGCACTATGTTAATAGTGGAAATTCTAAGATAAGCAAGACACACCCATACCCATTGACGGGTAGAGGTTAGAAGCAGCGGTCATATCAAGAAGATGGTGAGAAGTCCTCCATTACCTTAAGAACAAGTAACAAAAGAGTGATGAGGTGAAACTCCAGATGTGAGCAGTCAAGTAGAAATGCCCTGAGCTAGCGCAGTTTGGGGCTTTGGGAAACTGCAACTCCTTCTAGGGGAGTTGATTATAGTTAAGCTTTGGTTGGTGGCAGGGGCCAGAATTTGTGTTTTAGAGGTGAGAAAAGAACCTGGAATAGAAAATTGCTTAGTAGTTACTTTTTGATAAGGAAAAGCCAGAGGGAAATCTCCACCTGGGGCGGATATGAAAGGTGCCCTGAGCTCTTGTCCCAGTGCAGTTAGTACCGTGCATGAAGGTGTTCTATGCATATTATCTGCAGTGACTTTTTGAGAGTAAGGTAATACTCTCTTGAGGTGGTACCCAGAAGCTACTAGGCTGGCTTCTCCCTGGCTTAAGAGAGCCAGAGCCTGCTCTGTTAAAATCATATTAAAGGTAGGTTATCTTGAGTATAATTAGGCCAAATCTAAGCAAGGTCTAGGCTTTGGTGACAGTGAAATGAATGAAAATAGTGTTTTGGATGGATGAGTGGCTGGAAGGGAAGAAAGGAGTTAGTCTTTGATTTAAATTCTAGGAGCTTTAAGTTATATCAACTGGAGAAGACTAACTGATATCCCCAAATTAGCATATCTTCTTAAGAGGAAAAATTTAACGAATTTTGTGAGGCAGCATTTTTGCCCAATTTGACTGAGCTGTGTATTATTTGAGACGTCCAAGATTAAAACAAAATCCCAGAGGGGAGGGCAGTAAAGTCTGGGAACAAAATAATATTAGAAATAGCTGCCATTCATTAAAGATCTAATAAATCCCAGGCACTGTGCCAGATGCTTTTCTTTATGTACATTCCAGTAGCCCTACAAAACAGGGCTTATCAAACTCACTTTACAGAGGATGAATCTGAGGTTCATGGTGCTTGTAATTTCCCCAAGATTATGTTGCTAGTAAGTGACGGAGCTGAGACTAGACTATGGTTCTGAATTCAGCTAGGGCTCATGTTGTTCCCACGCCTCTTAGTCTGAGGCAGGTCTGTCCTATTCAATTTCTCTTCTCAGTACTTTATAATATCTTTCAGGTGACAAAAAAGGACTATGTGACAAGCTACTAAAAGCAGGTCTAGAGAAGGAAGAAAAAAATGCAAACCCCCAAAACATAGTTTGGGGTTGTCTGAGCTTTGTTTCTAGGCTCCGCCTGCTTAGAACCCTAGGATACCCTAATAGCTAACTCTACCCAGGAGCTGACATTTGTGTCCAATCCTAGCAATATCCTGAATTATAGCACCCTCCCCCGATCTTCCCCAGTGTGCTAACCTGTCCAACTCTGGAACCTGGCCTGCTGGACAGCTCCTCATTCTCCTCCTCTGAAGGCTATGCCCTACTCCCAGTGGACAACCCGGAACCACCTGACTTCCCCTTAACATAGAACATGACCACTCCCTGCAAAAGTCTCCTGACTCTTCCATCTGCCACTCTGGCACCCTGATAGCAGCAGCCTCTTCAATCTAAAAGTTCTATTTGGGGAATTCCTGTTGTGGCGCAGCAGAAATGAATCTGACTAGAATCCATGAGGATGCAGGTTCAATCCCTGGTCTGGCTGAGTGGGTCAGGGATCCAGCGTTGCTGTGAGGTGTAGTGTAGGCTGGCAGCTACAGCTCCTATTCGACTCCTAGCCTGGGAACTTCCATATGCCATGGGTGCGGCCCTAAAAAGCAAAAAAAAAAAAAAAAATTCCATTTGCAAAGTTCAAATGAACAGTGTTGTTTACACTAATATGTAATGAGTTGAATGGTGACCCCCCCCCCAAGATATATCCAAGTCCTAATTCCCACTATCTGTGTGTATGTGACTTGATTTGGAAATAGTCTTGCAGATTTAATTATGTTAGGAATCTTGAGATGAGGTTATCTTGGTAGGAAAAAGCAAAGGGAGGCTTGATGCGCCCAGAATCACAGAGAAGTGATATGAAGAATGGAGGCAGAGATTGGAGTGATGCATTTTTAAGGCAAGGAATGCCAAGAATTTCTGGTGATCACCGGAAGGTAGGAGAGAGCCATGAGACAGAATTCTTTGAAGTCTCCTGGCAGCCCTAGGAAGCTAATACATGTTCATTTCCCCAAGGAGTATTTAACGAATTCTCAAAGTGGTTTTGTTTTTTTTTGTTTTTTGTTTTTTGGTTTTTTTTTGTCTTTTTGCCATTTCTTGGGCCACTGCTGTAGCATATGGAGGTTCCCAGACTAGGGGTTGAATCGGAGCTGTAGCTGCTGGCCTATGCCAGAGCCATAGCAACGCCAGATCCGAGCCGTGTCCGCAACCTACACCACAGCTCACGGCAACGCCGGATCCTTAACCCACTGAGCAAGGCCAGGGATGGAACCTGCAACCTCATGGTTCCCAGTTGGATTTGTTAACCACTGAGCCACGATGGGAACTCCTCAAAGTGTTTCCCAAGTGGGCTTGTTAATAGTCTGATTTGGCACATAACCTACTGGCTACAGGGATATAACTCTGAAGCACATTCATGTGCTTACCCATTTGGGAAGCACATTGTTTTTAAAACCACCCTAATATTTGCAGTAGGATTGGATTGGATTTTATTGATTGATTGATTGTCTTTTCGCCTTTTTCTGGGGCCGCTCCTGCAGCATATGGAGGTTCCCAGGCCAGGGGTCGAATTGGAGCTGTAGCCACTGGTCTACGCCAGAGCCACAGCATCGCGGGATCCGAGCTGAGTCTGTGACCTACACCACAGCTCACAGCCCACTGAGCAAGGCCAGGGATCGAACCCGCAACCTCATGGTTCCTAGTTGGATTTGTTAACCACTGAGCCACGACGGGAACTCCTGCAGTAGGATTTTAGTAGGATGTCTTTTTTGAAATTGACCACTGAACACATACACAGATGAATGTGCTTACCCATGTGGTTAAAAATTTAACCTTCCTCAATAATGGTAGATAAGGAGAGACCATGGAAATCTCTCTGTAATCAAACATCTACATAGGCTAAATTCTTAAAATCTTGGTAGTCCTTCCAAGAGGTGAAAATATTTCCTTAGCAGACATGCTAGCTCTGATTAAAAAAGAAAAAAAAAATCATTGTTATGAACTGCGTAACATGTTTATGTTCCTCTCAAATTCATATGTTGAAAATATAACCCCCAATAGGGTAGCATTAGGCAGTGAAGCCTTTGAGAGTTAATTAGGTTTTTTTAAATTTTAATTTTATTGGAGTATAGTTGACTTATGACGTTGTGTTAGTTTCAGGTGTACAAAGTGAATCAGTTATACATATACGTATATCCATTCCTTTTCAGATTCTTTTCTTGTGTAGGTTATTACAGAGTATTGGGTAGATTTCCCTGTGCTATACAGCAGGTCCTTGTTAGTTATCTATTTTATATATAGTAGTTTGTGTATGTTTGGAGTTCCCGTCGTGGCTCAGTGGTTAACGAATCCGACTAGGAACCATGAGGTTGCGGGTTTGGTCCCTGCCCTTGCTCAGTGGGTTAAGGATCCGGCGTTGCCGTGAGCTGTGGTGTAGGTTGCAGACGCGGCTTGGATCCCGCGTTGCTGGGGCTCTGGCGTAGGCCGGTGGCTACAGCTCCTATTCAACCCCTAGCCTGGGAACCTCCATATGCCGCGGGAGCGGCCCAAGAAATAGCAACAACAACAACAAAGACAAAAGACAAAAAAAAAAAAAAAAAAAAAGAATTCTCTTTTCAATAATTGTACCAAGAAGTGAAACACTTTCCATTATGGAGAATGTACTGTTCCCTGAGCAGCAGCAGCAGCAACAGTGGCTTGGAGGCCTTTAGCTTTCCCCCAAATACCTATCACTTTTTCTTAATTCATTGATATGGACAAATGATGTTTTTACAACCTTATATAAATTGCTATGCAAATGTATCTTCCCTTAGGATCCACTTGTGACTCTATAGAGTGCCATGTCTAAGTCTCTCCCAGATGAAAATTATGCAACTGTCATTATTCTTGAGAAAGCATACTAGGTCTCAGTTTAATTTGACTATTAGATTGCATATTCTGATTTGAGCTAAAGTTTACTTCATTCTTAACTCTACCCCAGTCCCAGTTTTCTACCCGTATAAGGACTATTGGGAAAAAAAACAAGCTGATTTTCCTGCCCCCAAGGCTCCTGACATATCTAAGGTTCAACTCTTGTGTGTTTCAAAGAATTTTAAAATGTTCCGGATGGGTATGCAATAAATGGCGAATTTGGCCATGGCTCACATAATTATTGCCTAATTGATTTAAGGTTGGACTCCTTGTAACCACTTCCAGTAAAAAGGAAGCTCCCAGTGGGGCTGGGAGGACCATCTGGAACAATTAAGTTAATAATAGAAACTTCT
This sequence comes from Sus scrofa, assembly GCF_054392235.1. Taxonomy (NCBI): domain Eukaryota; kingdom Metazoa; phylum Chordata; class Mammalia; order Artiodactyla; family Suidae; genus Sus; species Sus scrofa. The sequence goes on from NC_139401.1 coordinate 125,507,622, forward strand.
GGGAGAGCCATACATCACGACTAGAAAGTCTAAAACACGATGCTCCAAGGGCCAGATTTATGGTTAACAACACAAATCACACAGCTGTAAACAATTCTACAAACATGTTGGGGAGAGTAAGGTGGATCTCCTCAGAGGACTATTAATGTAGTGGTTTGATGATAATATATGACTATGACAAAAAACTCAGAAGTCTCCTGGAGAAAACAACCATCAGTTCAGTTCTATAGTTAAGACATAAATATTTTAAAACATCATGCTGTATCTGAAAAAAATTTCTTGGATTTCCAGTACCCAGCCTCCCTTCTTATGTAACTTCCTCCAAACAAATGTTCAGACATTTTGTAAATGACTGAGGCATTTGAAACAGACAGCAAGAGAAACTGAAAGCCAGGAGTCCATGAGCATCCTCACATAAGGAGGAAAAGGACGGTCTAGATCTCTCATTTTTACCTTGTGAAATGGCCCGTGATGATGCTAGTGAGTACCAAAAATAAAAACAATTGAGACAAAAAGTAAATGAAGAGCAAACAAAAATGAAAAAAACTTCACCTTGAAATAATGACTGGATTTGTCTTTCATAGTTTTGAGGTTTACATTTAGTTCTATGTTTCATTTTGAATTAAATTTCGTATATGAGATATCCAAGTATTTTAAACTTTCTTTTCTTTTTCTTTTTTTGCACATGACATCCAATTGCTCCAGCACCATTTATGGAAAAGACTATCCTATCACTCCAGCATTTCCTTTGTGTTTTTGTTAAAAATCAGTCGTCCATATATGTATGGGTTTATTTCTGGACTCTGTTTTCTTCCATCGGATTACTTGTCTATGATTATGCCAGTGCCATGCTGTGTTGCTTAATGTAGTTTTATAATAAATCTTAATATCAGGTAGTATTTTACAACTTTGTTCTTCTTTTTCAAAGTTATTTCAATTGGCTAGTCTAATCCTTTGCATTTACACATGAATTTTATAGTCAACTTGCCAATAACTACAAAATTTTTACTAGGAGTTTGACTTTGAATTGAATCTACTGTTAAAGTGAGGAAAATCAACATCTTAACAATGTTGAGTCTTCCAATCCATGCACATGAACTGTATTTCTATTTTTATTTCTTTCATCAGTGCTTTGTAGATTACTACATACAGATCCTGCATGATTTTGTTGGATTTATATCTGAATGCCTCACTTTTCAGTGATACTGCAAATGGCAATTTTTAAAATTTCAGATTTTAATTTCCAGTTTCATTCCTTGTATCCCACAACTTTGCTAAACTCACTTTATTCTAGAATTTTTTAAGTTTCCTTGATATTTTCTATATAGACAGTCATGTCACCTGTGAACAGAGATAATTTTATTAATTTCTTTCTAATATGAATATATTTTATTTCATTTTCTTGCCTTATCGAATAGGTTAGGTCTTTTATTTTTAAGTAAAAAAGTTAATATATTATACAGGGTTCTGGGATCAATTTTCGACAGTATATTGGCAGGATTTCTAGAAGTTACTGAGTGGTAGGAGACTGATTATTAGAAGGGACGCTAACGTTTCTTGAAGGGGGTTCCATTGTTGGTGATAGAACCAGGGTAAATTTATTAATGTTTCTTAGTGAGACAAGAGTCAATAGGAAGGTCTGTCCTCTGAATCAAAGAGAGGAAATTGGCAAATTTGGGGGAAGGTGGTATGGCGTGGATGTAATATTAAATTTATAGAAGCATCAGGTGATATTGCAGAACAACTTTTATCTCATTTGGTGCTTAGGATAACTCATAGATGTCAGTATTACGAAGTTATTTTGCATACAGAAAAACTGAAATTCAGAAAATACAGTGTCCTATTAAGCTTACATGGCTTTATGAAACCTCCATTCAATGTTCTGAGAATCACTGATCTATTTAGAGATTCTGATTTTTTAATTGAGGAAGCCCTGGTCTCATCTCTAAGTGTTGGGACGAGTCTATATTATGTGGTAGTTTTATATATTGTCCTGCTGGTGTACAAGAATTGAAATAGAAGTTTCTGACAAACTGTCCTTTTGCTTTTATATAATCAATTGCACATCAGGGAGTTGTACTTTTTCTGACACTTGACCCTTTAAACACGACACTGCGAGTACTTGATTCTTTGATAGCTAGGCAGATAAATGATTTCCACTAAGTTATTCCCCTGCCCTATCACTCTATACTTCTGACTGCACAGAAAGTTCAAGGACACAGAAGTGCTTCTGATGCATGAGGCTTTCAAACACAGAGTCTAGGGACCCCAGAGTTAGACTTGATCTTGCTAACAAGTATAGAAATGCCACAGTTAGTGTGTTCCATTTCCATTCCCGAAACCTCCAGATGCACTCTGGGTTAGTTTGTGTATGATTGATGTCTTTGCCCCAGTGATGTTTTCTTCAAATAGCAGTCCAAGTGTCTGTCTTTTTGGCAAAAGCCTTCCCGAATCCCGCCTCCTTTGTGTTCTGACCTCCTTTTGTACCTTTAGGACAGCACTTCTAACTGCTTTATAAGAAAGTTATAGTAGAGATATTTATGTTTCAAAGCTTTTCCCGTCCTTCCTTACCAGGCTGTGTGCTTCTTGAGAACAGGGTCCCCATCTAATTGATTATTGTATCATCTATATGGAGGGCAACCTCAGAGTCAAATTGAGCACTGAATTGATATTTGGTTAATGGAATTATAAGAGTGGTTTTTTTTAGCTGCACCCATGGCATGCAGAAGTTCCTGGGCCAAGGATGGAACTTGAGCCACAGCAGCAACCTGAGCCATAGCAGTGACAATGCAGGTCTGTAACCTCTAGGCCACCAGGGATCTCCTAAAGGGTAGTTTTTTGGTTCTTGATAAGAGCTGCAACAAAATATCCTTTCAGGTTATTTTCACTATTAGACTTGTTTTCTGCATAATCAAGCAGAGGATAGTGTGAGACTTAGGCTTTAGCTATCTCCAGGCCATGCTTCTAGCTACCCTGTAAGGAGGAGAAAAGTTGGAATTGTCATTGTTTCTCCAGTTGAGTTGTCTCTTGTTGGGGCAAACTCCTTACAATTCACTGGACCATATTGGCAAGGTGCTCCATATGCCCCACAATATGAAAGACAAGGCCCCTGCCCTCAAAGAGCTTGTATTCTAGGTGGTTAATAAGAAAATAACCCAATTTAAAAAGAGAAAATAACCCAAGAAACAAACAAAATATATTTCAAGGTTGTTTTGATATGAAAGAAATGAACCAGATGGTGTGTTAAAGTGTGGTAGGGAAGAGGGGTGGTGGCTTTGGAAAGACTTCTTAGGAAAGACCTCTCTGAAGACATGACATTTGTCCTGATATTTGAATAATCAGAAAAAGGCCAGGCATATGAAGAGCTCAGAAAAGAATATTCCAGGAAGAGGAATCAGCAAGTGCACAGATGCTGAGGTGAGAAAGAAAATTGCTTCTTTGAGGAACAGAAAGGAGGCCAGTGCAGTTAAGGTGAGAAGACAGGTATAAAATGAGATTGGAAAATTGGCAGAGGCCAGATCCTCAGAGGCCACATAACCTATGAGAGGGACTGGGGATTGTATTCTGAGTGTGAAGGGAAGCCACTGGTGGGATTTAAGCAGGAGAATGACATGGTCTGATTTATATTTGAGAATTAACTGTTGTTTGGAGATTAGACTCTTAGGTGTAAAGGGCAAGACTGAAAGCAGAAATACCAATTAGCAAGCTGGTGAGAGGTAACAGTGACTTGGCAGTAAGGATGGAGAGAGGTGCATGGATTCGTGGATATGTTTTGAAGATAAGTTAACAAAACATGTTGTTGAATTGGATATGAATGATTAGAGAATGGAAAGAATCAAGGATAGCCTCTTGATTTTTGGTTTGAGCAACTGGCTGGATGATAGTGCCATTTACTGGGACATGAAAGACTGAGGAATGAGACAGAATTGGTTGTGGAATGGAAAATCAGGATCTTGGGTCATGTTAAGTTTGAATTTAATAGAGAACTCTATGAAGATGTTGAGAATATAGCAATCTGAAGTTCATAGAAGAGGTCAAAGCTGAAGCTATAAATTTAACATATAGATGATAGTTAAAGCCATACGCAGAGTTCCTGTCGTGGCTCAGAGGTTAACAAACCTGACTAGCATCCATGAGGACTTGGGTTCGACCCCTGACCTTGCTCAGCGGGTTAAAGATCCGGTGTTGCCATGAGCTGTGGTGTAGGTGGCAGACGCAGCTCAGATCCCGCATAGCTGTGGCTGTGGTGTAGGCGGATAGCTACAGTTCTGATTAGACCCCTAGCCTGGGAACCTCCATATGCTGTGGGTGCAGCCCTCAAAAAGACAAAAAGGCAAAAAATAAATAAATAAAGCCATATGTATGGGTGACATTTTTAAGGGGATAAGCTATTTTTAGAGAAGAGTGCCTCCCAATATTGGGACACTTCAACAATGAAAGGCTAAGAAGAGGAAGATGATATAGCAAAGAAGATTGAGAATGATTGGCCAGTTGGGTATGAAGAAAATCAGGAGAGTGTAATGAGTACTGAATCTTGAGTACTGAGAGATGAGAGTGTTTAAAGAAGGAGAGAGTTTCTAAGACAGGAATGGAGAAGGCTCCACTGGATTTGGAAACATGGGGGGTCAATGGTTACCTTAAGAAGCTGATTAGAGAATTCAGGTCAATTGCTTCTAATTTCTCAAAAAGAATAAGATAAAGCCATCTGCTGAGAGTGTGTGAGGCTGTGGCAGTTTTGGGGAAAGAAGCAAAGGTACAAAATAGATATGGTAAAAACAAATTTATTAGGAAAATGTGGAATTTCCTGGCACTACAAAGTGCTCATGTGAAATTTGTGACTATGAATTTAAATAGGATTTTCCCAAGCAATATTCAGCCTGCTAAGTTTTACATGTGAGAAAATGATACATTTGGGTTCAACCAAAGTGGAGACTTTACTCCATTCAGAGGGATAGAAAGGCTAGGGTATAATCAAAGGGAGTGATTATAGTGCTGGATAATGGGATCTGATTTGAGTAAAGAAGTGAGGACAGGGAAATGGTAATGAGGTGAATGGATTGGAGATTACAAATCAGTTGAAAAATTGTTGGAGTTGCGGTGCAGGAGGAAGAATGAGAAGTTGGATTCAAGATTTTATGAGTGATAGGGTTATTTGTAATATTAAACTTGATTATGTGCACATGGGAGTGAGTGACTTTGTGAAGTGAAGGGAAAAAAGACTGGAGGAAGTTAAGAAGCTGTGAATCTAGCACAGTGGACATTGTATGTATGGATTTTAACATCACTAAACATTATGACTGGAACAGAAATAGAAATGATGTCAGAGCCATATCCAAAGGCTTTAGAGAATAAAGAAGAGGCACTGGGAGGTCAGTGGTTGGCAGCAACTAGAAGAGGTAGCAGCAGGTAGTTTTTCTGATGGCATGTGCTTTAAGGAGCTTGGGATTTTTTGAAGAAAAGGGGAGAAATTATTTTGAAGTAGCAGTGAGGAGTAAGGCTTCCCCTTGCTCTAGGATTCAAAGGTTATGGGGTCTTGGGTCAGGCAGGTCTTAATTAAGGTGAGGAGGTGGAGGGATATTTTTGGGAGAGGTTGAAGAAATAGGAGAAATTGAATAGGAAACAAGTTCCCCAGAATTTGGAAGGTCTAGGCAGAGGGGATTGAGTCAAATTAATGAATATGAAGAGCAGTAGAGGGAGGAAAGTCTAGGTCAGTGAGGTAAAAAGTATGGGTAGTGGGTAATAATTATAAACCCCAAACACCATACTTAGATCAATGACTTGGTGGCTGCATGTATGAATGGCAAGAAATTAAGGGTTTTAGGGGGTGTTCTCACCAAGAGTGAAGAGATTTGATGGCCTGTGGCTTGTGGGTAAGTATACAAACCTACAGGTTATCATGTTGTAGCTATCCAGAGCAGGAGGTCATGTGATGGACACCATCTCCCCCTAGTGAAATGTTCAAACCTCTTTAAAAAAAAATGGGACTGGGGCAGATTTCTCTTTGTGCCTATGAGCATGGAGACCTGGCAGCGTCTAATTTAGTGCTACTGAGCTCTGCAAAATGTACAGCTTCTGATCACTTGGAATGTGTTTTCTGCTGAGAACATATGATCCATCCTAAGCCAAAGAGATATCTGGAAATGTTTTGCCTTCGGACACTGGTTCTATTCCTTCAGAAATAGAGTCAAACCCTGCTCAGGTAGCATTAGTATTGGTGGTTCAGAAGTATATTGCAGGGTCGCATAAGTGTTGCTAAGGGATTACAAGGAAGGAAGGCTGCTTCTTACCCTCCACCATCTCCTGGCTGGATGGCAGTTGTCACAGCACTCTTCATAGTGAGAGGATGCCTACCTCCCATTCTAGGGTGCCAACTGTCTGCATTCTTCTCCTCTCCACTTATCTTCCCATCCTACTCTTAGCCTCACATCTTCCCCTAAAACTGGGAAGGACTTTCTTTTGGGCCCATGTTAGAGCTGCTTTCTTTTAATTCTGCCAGGTTTCCTAGGGCAGGATTGAGTCTGTCTCTACCAGCTCCTGAACAGCCATTTGCTGATTGCGATCATTCCTCTACCTTGACAGCTCTACCCCTGCTTTCCACTCTGACATTTATTTAAGTATACTTATTATTGAAGTAGGCATGACTAAAGAAAGGTGCACAAATCATAAACATGTAATTCAGTATATTTATACAATATAAACATGCCTGTTTATGCATCCGTCATATCAAACACTCCTCATTCCCTCCTCACAGTCCTTCCCTGTTACTATACCTGTCCACCAAAATGACTACTATCCTGAATTTTATACTACCCTCAATGTTTAGGCTGGTATGAATTCTATTTGCTGTAATATCAATTGCAATATGTTTTTCCTTTGGTCAGAAGGCTGTCTTAACTATTTAGAATGCTCAAATTGTACAACAGGACCACATCTTGATTGTCACTGTAGCAGACTTGCTGTATGATTTTGGACTTCTAGAAGCTGTCGATCTGAATAAGCTTGTTGGAGCTGATCTTTCAGCCCAATTATATATGGACAAGACTGGCCTCTTCTTCTCTCGCATTACTTAATGGGAAGCATAGATTGATGGGCAACTGAAGATCTTGCCAGAACATCATGGGATGGAGAGTAAATCCGGTGATGTAGTTCTGGTGACATTCATAGCATATATGAATCAGGAAGGCCTTATGTTGGTTCTGCTGCCCTTTTTGGTTCATTCCCAGGGTTCTCATTAGGCTTTATGAAGTTCAATTATACCTACATAATTTGGAGTCTCCTTATTGAAAGTAAGACTACAGCATAGACTCCTTGATCTTGGATACTTAAAGCACTTCATCCAGCAACCCCAAATTAATATTCTTGCCTATTTTGAGTGGATCCAGTTATGACACTTATAAAGATGAGATAAATTTCTTCCACAACACTTGGGCAAGAAGAGAGACATTCTAGTCTTTGGTGGGATATGTTTAGGCATGGATGTTAAAATGATGTCTCACTGCAAGAATTGTCCAAGATTTTATAGTCTGGTTTAAAATGTTGTATAAGCTAATTATCAAGTTTGCTAGTTTGAATAGGCTTTATATACACTGCTTGGAGGGACAAGGTCTTCCCTTGTGTTTACTAGTATAGAAACTAGGCTTGGATTTAACATTCTCTACCATCTTTTACTTGAAAACACATGCCCCTGTCAGTTCCAAATTTACTTCTTTTCTCATATTCACATATGATACCATGTCTCCCTCCCATCTCTCCCTCACCACTACCATTACATCTCTGATCTCATCTCCTACTGTTCTCCCCATTGTTCACTCTGCCCCAAATCCAAACATGCCAGGACAATTCCCATCTCAGATCTTTGCACATGCTGTTTCCTCTCCGTGCCTCTCTCTTCCTCCATATGGACAAATTGCTCACTTGCTCACTTCTCTAAAGTTTTAACTTAATTGTCACTTTCTGTGAAGCCTTCCTTGGTGTTCTTATCTAATATGGTAGTGTCCATTCCAGACATTTTGTTTTTCCTTTTCCTGCTTTATTTCTCTTATTAGTGTTGATTAATAATGTAGTACATCTTTTATTTGTCTGTCTTTCCCTATAAGAATTCAAGCTCCCCGAGTGCATGGATATTTGTCTGTTTTGCTCATCACTGTTTCTCTAGGACCTAGAAGAGTGCCAGGCAGATAGTAGATACTCAGTATCTGAAGGTGGTATCACCCTGTTGGAGCATCCTTATCTCTGTAAGTAAGCCCAGGCTAGCAAAGAACACTGATATGACGGTCTACTAGAACTGCCATCCAGGGCTGTCTCATGGCACCTTTTCTTTCTTTCTTCCTTTCTTTTTTTTTTTTTTTGGGTGCACCTGTGGCATGCAGAAGTTCCCGGACCAGAAGTTGAAACCACCCTATAGCAGCAATCTGAGACACAGCAGCGACAATGCTTGATCCTTAACAGTTAGGCCATCATGGAACTCCAGCACCTATTTTTTTTTTATATATAACGGTTTCGTGTATAAATAAATGGGTTATTACCAGTCTATAGTGGGAAACGTATGACATATGTAAACTCTTCAAACCTAGCTATCAGAGCTTTCTCCAACACCAATAATTGTCGATTCAATCACCTATTGTTGGACACACAGATTGTGTGAAACTTTTGATGCTATAAGTACTACTGAAACAAATATCTTTGAATTGTAATCTTTGTATAATTCCTATTATATTTATTTCAATATGCCCTGCATACCTAGGATAGTTTTCAGTTGATAGAAGCCAGTCCGTAATTATTGGTTAAATTAATTAAACCCAACTGGCTAGAAATGCTTACTGTCCTACAGTCAGTTACTGTTTCCTCTTTTACATTTTCTGCCAGTGCTAGATCAACCAGTCGTCAAGACCTGGCAAATATTCCTTTCATTCAACTATAAATAATTTTCAAGCAAATATTTTATGCCAGATGCTGTTCCATGCACTGTGGATACAGCTGTGAAAAAACTGGACTGAGTCTCTATCCTCTTCGAGTTTATAGTCAATTAGGGAACATAGTCCTTAAATAGACATGTGTAATGGTTAATTTTGTCAGCTTAGCTGGGCTACGGTGCATCATTATTTGGTCAAACACCTGTCAAGATGTTACTATGGGAGTTCCTAAGGTGGCTCAGTGGGTTATGAACCCAACTACTCTTCATGAGGATGCAGTTTGATCCCTGTCCTCACTCAGCAGGTTAAGGATCCGGCATTGCTATAAGCTGTGGTGTAGGTCACAGATGCAGCTCAGATCCGACGTGGCTGTGACTGTGGCTGTGGCGTAGGCCAGCAGGTGCAGCTCCAATTCGATACTTAGCCCAGGAACTTCCATATGTTGCAGGTGCAGCCATAAAAGGAAAAAAAAAAGTTGTTGACCATGAAAGTTTTTTTAAAGATGTGGTTTACATTTAACTCAGTACAGTTTCAACAAAGCAGAATGACCTCCATACTGTGTATGTGGAGGTACAACTCAGTCAATCAATTGAAGGCCTTAAGAGAGCAAAGACTGATACTTCCCTAAGGAGGAATTACCCTTAAGACTACAACATAGGTATCTTGCCTGTGTTTCCAACCTGCAGAATTCAGACTCAGGACCCCAACTCCTACCTGAATTTTCATCCTGCTGACTGGCAGAACGCTTAACTAACACAACATGTTTGTAATTATTTAGATATAAACTATGAAAAGTGTGTGAATAGTATATCTATATCTGAGTCTAATCAGGAACCCAATTTAGATCAGCATTCAGAGAATGTCTTTTTAAAGAAGTAACTTTAAAAAATCTAATAGATGCATAAAAGTGTTGCTGGCAAAGAAGGTAGATTTGTACAAGCAGAGGGAACCCAAAATGTGAACACCCTGAGATAAAAAGATATTGGCTCATCGATGGTTGGAATGTGTTGAATAAGCAGGTGAGTGGTGTGAGATAAGCCTGGAGAGGAAGCAGGGGCCAGCTATGCAAAGCCTTGTAAGTTATGTCTATGACATGCTTTTGAAGGCACTTTCTGGAAGTCTGACCTTGGGAAAGTCACTAAATCTTCCTGAGCCTTTTCTTTCTGATTGTACATTTCTCCTCTGTAAGAAGTTAATGAGATGTTATATATAATAGGCCTGACCCAATGCCTGGTACAGAATAAGTATTCAAGCTACAGATACTATATTTTCTTCCCCGTCAGGTCCTACCCAGCCTTTAAGATACACACCAATACCCTTTTTATCTCTGTGGACTTTTTTGACAAGTCTGTTAACGCTCTGATTTTTTTTTTTTTCTTCTCTGAAATCCAGTTATACCCAGAGTCTTTTTGAAGTTCCATTCTTATTGCTTCAAATCTAAGTTATCTCCAACTTCCTTCTAAGAGGTCTTAGGAAAGAACTTGTGTCTACCAATTTTCTGTAGGCTCTGCTCCATCACAGAATTTGGTTAAATGGCTGGTAACTTGTGCTTCTGATTGCTTTTCTCATGGTAAGTGTTGACCTCACAGAATCACTCAGCCTCTTTGGCCACAGGCACAACTTTGCAAGAGGGTCATCTGGGATTGGAGGCACAGTTGGAGATCTGGGAGACAAGTAAAACCTAACTGGCCCACAGGGAGACAGAAGCCAGGACCTTCACCTTGAGCAGCACAGGGAAACAGTTGAATGACCCTTCAGGATATGACACAAGCATTTTGGAGTGTTTGTTACAGTTTTGGAGCATACACCACTAGACTTACTTTCCCTTTTTTTTTTTTTATTCCTCAACGAATTTATTACATTTATAGTTGTACAATGATCATCATAATCCAATTTTATAGGATTTCCATCCTGTACCCCCAGCGCATCCCCCCACCTCCACAAACTATCTCCTTTGGAAACCATATGTTTTTCAAAGTCTCTGAGTCAGTGTCTGTCCTGCAAAGAAGTTCATTGCATCCTTTTTTCAGATTCCACATGTCAGTTGATGTTGGTGTCTCATTGTTTGACTGACCTCAGATGGACTTCACTTAGCATGATAATTTCTAGGTCTGTCCATATTGCTAAAAATGCCAGTATTTTGTTCCTTTTAATGGCTGAGTCATATTCCATTGTGTATATGTACTACATCTTCTTGATCCACTCCTCTGTCAATGGACATTTAGGTTGTTTCCATGTCTTGGCTATTGTATAGAGTGCTGCAATGAACACTGGAGTACATGTGTCTTTTTGAGCCATGGTTTTCTCTGGATAGATGCCCAGAGTGGGATTGCTGGATCAAATAGTAGACTTTTTGATGACGGCCATTCTGGCTGGTGTTAGGTGGTACCTCAGAGTGGTTTTGATTTGCATTTCTCTAATCATGAGTGATGTTGAACATCTTTTCATGTGTTGGGAGAGACCTATGCTTGCCCACTGGTAGGTGGGGCTGATTCCTATCCCTCTGGTGGGTGGGTCTTTGTCTCTGGATGAGATTAGAGGCGGCTGGTGGTATTTAGGCAGCCTGTTTACTGAGGGGCGGGGCTGTGATCCCACCTAGATTTTGTTTGCCCTGGGGCTTCTCAGTGCTGACTGAGGGGTGGGGCCAGGTTTTCCCAAAATGGCCACCTCCAGAGAAAGGCACACTGCTGAATATTCCCCAGAGCTTTGCTTGCAATGTCCTTCCCCCACAACAAGCCACATTCACCCCTGTTTTCCCAGGAGGTCCTCCAAGAACTGCAGTCAGGTTTGACCCAGATTCCCATGGAGACTTTGCTTTGTCCTGGGACTCAGTGCACGTGAAAGTCTGTGTGCGCCTTTTAAGAGTGGGGTCTCCGTTTCCCCCAGTCCTGTGGCGCTCCTGCGCACAAGCCCCACTGGCCTTCAATGCCAGATGCTCCAGGGGGTCTTTCTCCCAGTGCCAGATCCCCACACGTGGGTGTTTGATGTGGGGCTCAGAACTCTCACTTCCGTAGGTGAGTCTCTGTGAACCAGTTAGTTTCCAGCCTGTGGGGCTTCCCACCCCGGAGGTATAGAGTTGCTTATGTTGCGTAATTGCCCCTCCTACCTCTTGAAGTGGCCTCGTCTTTGTCTTCTGGAGTAGGATATCTTTTTGAAAGTTTCCGGTCCATTTCATTGAAGATTGCTCAGGGTTTGCTTGTAAATTTTGTTGTGTTTAGGAGAGAAGTTGAGCTCCAGTCCTTCTATTCTTCCATTTTAATCCCATCTCGACTTTGTCTTTTTTATCTTCTGTTCCTTTTTCACTTTCGTCTAGCAGATCTGATAAAGCTGTTGGTATGGTGTATTTTTATACAGTTGTTTTGTAAGAATAAAGAAGTGAAGGGGCCAATGATTCAGATTTGTTATTATAGACATTTAATTTGTTCACATAAACAAACTTTCAAGTTCGGGTTCCTTTCTCTCAATGGAGGAGAAGAAAGAATTCCCCTCTCAGCCTACTTGTCACTTGCTCATCTCCAGGCTATTTCTGAATGCCAGGGCCAACCTGTGGGAAATCTTGATGTTTTACTGGCTCTCATTCTCAGCAGGGCTAGGAGATACATTTCTCTATACTTGATACTTTCTTTAGCTACTCAAAGAGTTGTCTTTTATGCTAATTAGCATATTTCCAAATTTCAGTTGCACACTCCAAAGCTTTAAAATAATAATTTACCTCCTTTCTTATCTGCATATGGCAAATATTTCCTACTAAGTTGAACATGGAATGTGGAAACTGGAAAATCACACAATAGCAAAAATTAAGTTAAAGGTTGAGATGCATTTAAATTACTTGAAAGGATGATCTGATTAACAGTTGTTATCATTAAAGTTGCAGTTGTATTTAATACAGCATATGCTCAATAAAGTTAAGCATCTTCTTTTCTTGGTAGCATTTTTATTTGCAATGGTTTCTACTTCAAACAACTCTGAATCCTCAGGGAAAAAACATCAGGGGTGGCACATCATCTCAATAAGTCACCTGGTTTCTGTTTGTGGTATTGGTTGAGATGATGCTGGATTTTCAAGCCAGAATTTTAATCAAGAATATTGGATGATTGTTCTTGTGAGAAAAGGATAAAAAGGATTTAGACTATTTGGAATAAGGGCAAAAAATTAATTAAATGGGGAAAGAATGACTAGTTAGAGGAACATGAAAAAAATGGAGCCTCAAGACAGCATTTACATTCTGGGTAGAATATTAGCATTGGAAGGCTTATACCTTGAGACAATAGGGACACCCTCAGTGAGGGGAGAGAGAGAGAGAGAGAGAGTAAGTAATCAGGGCATCTGAGTTTGACATCCAAATCTACCTAACCAGAGGCAAGTCACCTATTCTTCTGGAATCTCTGTTTACCCTGGAAATGATTAACATTTTGAGTATTAAAGGAAATGATAGATATGGAAAAGCACCTGGCTCAAATTAGAGCAGGAGCCTGAAACCATATTGGAAGCCACAAGGCTGTATTACAATCATAACTATGTGTCATATAGTTCTTTACTACCTATAACGTACTTTGAGGTAAAGTCCTTCATCTCTAAAACTTCAACTTTGTCATATTTTCATGTTTCTCCCATTATGACTATTCTCAGGGAGAATATAAGCAAAGAATGACTTGAATGTCATCCCAAATCTACAGGGGTTCTTTTTGTTTATTTGCTTCTCTTTGACAGAGAAATGAAGTTTGTCTGTGGTTATAGCAGAGGAGCAAATTTGGTCACTAACTTCTTTGGCCATGAATTTCCATTGCCTTTGCCAACCCCACCTTTACTAAAACAAAACTGACTGGCTAATGCTTTATCTATCTTTAGGGACATTCTGATATTTCTTTCATAGTGCTGAGAGAAAAGCACTTGGCCTTTTTATATGTCCAATATCATCCTCATTACCCTCTGGGCATTTAATAAATGTGTGTATCATCATCTCCATTTTTATTAGTAAGAGTCTTCTGTGTGTCACTATGTCTTCTCTTAGGTTGTGAATACTCTTCATTATATATCCTTTTTATAGAATGACTCTGTTATTCTGCCACAGCCAGGATATATTTTATGCCTTATCTGGCCTTTCTAAATCCTCATAGGTTTGCTCACATTTATATGACTGAAATTATTCTCACAGTAAAATGCTAGTGCCATGTCCATATCTAATCCATGACTGAATTGTACTGTTAATGTGAATGTGCCTGGCATTTGCAATTTCTGATATAGTTTAGGAAATATGAATATCACTTTGCTCCCAATAACAATTCTAGATCTTCTGCAAGGCACATGGCTTTCCTCTATCTGCATGCTAATTATTTAATAAATCCATTTTTCGCCTTCCGAAGTAGTTTTCTTAACAGGAACAACGTATCATATTTCCATATAAAGTTCTTATAAAAATAAGATGGAATGGAGTGTTTCCAGAGGATAATGATTATGGGGTTGAGCTTTGCAAAGCTATAGTATTAATTTATAAAATTATTCCAATATATTTCAAATTGTTAACATTGCATTGAAAATGTTGTCAGCTACTGGCTGGAACTTGACATAAAATGTCTCATCCATACAGCAATTTCATTTCATAAGCTTTTGTTAAAATAGTCATTTATCAAACTTGGAGAAGGGAGAGATATCTTCTTAGGATATGTTTTCAGTGTGTTTCTTTTGACTATGTATCCCTACATCCAAAAATGTTTCCTTGATGACATGACATTCAGTATTTATTTACAACAGAGTAAATAATCATGTTTTTGGAAGAAAAATAATCTAGCTTGTCTGATTTGGATCTTAAATACAAAGCTCACTGGAAAATGACTTTTTTTCTCTGCTGAAGGACCAGCAACCAGTCAATCACTTATCAGACCCTTATAGAGCACTCCATTGTTGAAGATAACATGCTAGGTGCTGGGTTCTCTGAGAGATGCAATGAAGTGTGAGCCATGGAATATCACAGACACAAATCTATCTCTATGGGTATTAGAAGCGATTCATAACAGGAATTTATTTTGTCTTGCCTTAGTACTCCTTAAGTACCATGATCCAAATCATCTTATTTCTGACATCCCACCCGCTTCTATATATTGCTATATTTTGTATAAATGCTATTTTTGTACTTTAAGTGCTATAGATTTAAAGTGCTGATATAGGATTTTTCAAAAAGCTAATGGACTTTAGTAAAATTAATTATTTCTGAGTGATAGAATGGACTTTGAAACCAGGGCAAACACACAGTCGGCATTTGCAAAGTAGTAATGTTTTGCATCCAAGTCATTAATCTAGCTAATCTCTAGCTCTAGAAAGGACTGGGGAGCACCCAATGATTTGGTAAGTCTTTGGTGGTGGAAGTTGGGGTGAGAGTCTAAGATATTATGAACAATGTGGTGCATAAAAGCTGAGAGAGGAATGGTGCTGAGGTGGGGGAAAGAGGCTCATGCAAAAGCTAAGAGGAGGATACAGTTTTAATTAGGCAATTTGAGACCTAGTCAGAGTGATTCATTTACCGACATTCTTAGAATTAAATATCTGTACTTAGGAAATCTTCTTTTTCTCATATTTGTATTTTGCATTTGTTTTTCATGTCGATTTAATTTTATATTTTCATAGCATTTAGTAAAACTCTTAAAAAACAATAATAAGCCACCCTGCTTAGTTTTACAAAATGGATTCTCGTCTAATTTAGTCTGGTGTTTTAATGAGAGAGTCTGGAAATAGTGATGGTAAAAACAGGATTGAGAGTCCCTTGTTGGGAAAGTAAAATAGGAAGGATGAAGTTAGGGATGACAGTCGAGTCAGCCTTTTTTTCATCATGGGAATCTCTGGGGTCTCTCGTTTTGAAATCCAGGGACATCTTTATGCTTTATTTAAAAAGGAAGGCCATCCCTTACTTGTATTAAGGTGTTCTTGGGCTAGGAACCCAAGTTATCTCCTATGCTAAGCTCCATTCGGCACAGGAAAGCCCACGTTAGACTTCAAGTACATTTTGGGGTCAAAGTGGAGCAGGGAGCTACATATACTCCACTTATTTACCATCCAGCAATTATTGTTGAGTGCCAGGTACTGTTCTAGGTTTGAGGGATATTGGAAAATGAGACAAGCAGTCCCTGTCTTCATAGTAATTTTATTTTGACCTACATATTATCATTTGTGAGAGACTGGCAAAGAAGCACCAAACAAGGTGCCCTTGACTAAGAATAGCACTACTAACAGCCTGCTAGGGAGTCCCAAATTCCCCTATTATATACTTAGTTCAGCAGATATTTATCAAGTGTCAGTTCTGTGTTAGGATTTGTGCTAGGAACTAGAGATCCAGATGAATAAGTCCCTTGAGAGTTATCAGTAGAGACCTTGATTAAAACTCATGTATTATGTAGGATGGAAAATATGTTTACTATCAATTTAGAGCATTTCAACATAAATGAGACAATTAGATCCTGGCTAATGCTAGGCCCTAATCAAATGATATATAAGACAAGGCCAAGTTTACTTTATTAACTATGTCTATATGGCAGGGGAGTGGAGTAGGAGGCAAGGGGGATGGTACAGTCCTAGAGCTGGGCAGGCTGCGTATCAAACTTGGGAGAGGGAATAGCTTTAAAAGCTATTATCTCCATGTGTTTCCTTTCAAGACCCAGTGAAAAATGGAAATGCAGGGCTCCTTGTTCAAAAAGCAGGAAAAAATGATGTTAACGAGTGAAAGTGAAATCGGAAGCCATAGCAGGGTTTTGGGCAGAGGGGTGACATGGTGTGATTTGGGTTTTCAAAGAATCACTCTGGCTGCTCTGTTAAGAATAAATTGGAATAGGGAAAGGGTGGGAAGAGGGAGGCTAGTGAGGAAGTGATTGCTGTAATTTGGGTGAGAGATGATGAGGAATAGTATTGAAGGGGTTAAAAGTGGACATGCCCTGGGTACATTTTGATGGCAGAGCTGACAGGGTTTTCTGACCCACTAGATGTGGGATATGAGAGAAAGAGTGGAGTTGAGGAGACTCCACGTTTTCTGACCTGAGCAACAGGAAGCTTCATGAGACAATAAACACAAAGTACTCGGCACAGCGCCTGGCACGTACATGGTGCCCGATCAATTCCTGACAGATCTGATGATCCCCAGTAGCCATCAGCCTTTGCATACGAAATAGATCGTGTTCTCTAGAATAACCTACGTATCCTTTGCTCTTTGCCCCACTGGCTTGGCTCATCAGTCAACCTATCTTCACTTAAGCTGACATTCAAGGAAAGAGGTCACTTGTCAGGAACCCTGGATCCTAGTTCAATTACCGTCTGGCCAGTTATGTGATCCCAGGTAAACTCCTTAATCGTTCAGTGACCAAGGGCATTGATCAACGCAATAGAGTCTAACAGTCTGCACTACCTGTCTAATAAAGTGGTGGGGACAAAGCAAAACCACATAGAAGATCATGATTTATGTGAAAATGTGTTGATTGGAAACGTGTTAAAGAAATGCCAAGTTATTAAGTGGAAATGTTCATTATAATGGCTATTCCTGTGGAGATTTTAATTTCAGATAGGAAAGACAGGAGCTGTAACTCTTTTGGTTTTCTTAGAAAAACAGACTTGAAGGTACCGTACCGTGAGTGCTAATCTTTTAGTGCTTAGCCTCTACCATATACCAGTTAAGAGTTTCTTATATTCTTTGAAGCCATTATTAATTTACTTACCAGCTATTCTCCCTGCAGGCTCAGTAACTGTAACCCAAATATTTCTTACAGAATCTTCTAGAGCCATGTGTGTCTCTAATTCTGAGTGGCAAGTAGTTTTCATCCGCTTGGCCAGTTCTTATCAACTGCCTGGATCACTGACTCGAGAAGGTTTTTAGGCTTTTCCCGGGCTCGGTGGTACAGAATGCTCTGATTCATATGCTCTGGAGGGAGAAGTGGCTGTCTGCTCTGACTCTGACATCCCTGCTCTAAAGTTTAACTTGCTTTGGCTTCTGACTTTAGAACTCCAGCAGCATGCTGACCCAGGCTAACTGCTAAGGATTTTCTTCTTGTTCTTTTTTATGTAATAGAATTTTTTTGCTAGCAACCCTCTTATGCATAACCCTTCATCTCTCCAAATTTTACTGCTCTCTGCGGCTACTCCACAGACAGAATGATTTTTAACAGTTTCTCTTATATTCTTCTAGAAGTTTCTTGTGTGTATACAAGCTTACATTGATACTCTTTTTTTATTTTGTACAGTGATGAAAACATACTGTAAGTACTTTTTAAAATCTACTTCCACGTTTAAAAATCCAACAATTTATCTTGGAGCTTATTCTATGTCAACACTTAGTTGATAGATATTGACATGGTTTTTTTTTTGTTTTTTTTTTTTTTGTTTTTTTTTTTTGTCTTTTTGCTATTTCTTTGGACCGCTTCCGCGGCATATGGAGGTTCCCAGGCTAGGGGTCTAATCGGAGCTGTAGCCCCTGGCCTACGCCAGAGCCACAGCAACGCGGGATCTGAGCCGCGTCTGCAACCTACACCACAGCTCACGACAACGCTGGATCCTTGACCCACTGAGCAAGGGCAGGGACCGAACCCGCAACCTCATGGTTCCTAGTCGGATTCGTTAACCACTGCGCCATGACAGGAACTCCCTATTGACATGTTTTGAGGTAGGTATTTTGTAATAATCTCAGTTTCACAAATGGGCAAACTGAGGTGCAGATCAGTTAGGTATCTTGCCCAAGTTCACCCATCTAGTAAGTTGTGAAGTCAGGATCAAAACTAGGTCTGTCAGACTCTATGACCTACTCTTTTAGCCACCCAGCTCTACTGATGTTGCTGAATAATACTGGGAGCCATTGTATTCCTGAGGTAGAAACTGAGAAACCACGACACACTGATGTGTGTGACCACTCAAAGCACAGCCTATGGTTCCACGGCATTTTTGAGCTTCTGAGTACTTTCATACACATAATCAAATTTTAAATTAATTAAATATCTATTCTGTGCCAGGCATTGTGTGAGGCCTGAACATGAAATGACGAGTAAGACAGTATCCTTGTCCTCAAGGCACTCATAATGAGGTGAGGGAAACAGACTTGTTAACAGACCATCACAATGCCAGACAATAAAGGGGATTCTGGTTCTTTAGATTTTTATCCAACATGATGTGTATTAGTGGTTGGTCAGTTAATTTAAAACTGATTAATTTGGAGAATTATAAGAAATGCTATATACATGCCTGAAATATCTTTTTATGTTTTAAATACAGGTCTAAAGCTTTTACCTTGATTATGGGTCTGCTGTGTGAGTTTTCCCTCCTTTTCCTTGCATAACCACATACGTAATGTTTTACAATCATTTACAGTGTCAGTTTCTTTAAACTGTGACATTAAATTAAATAAAAAATATTTGCAAAGCAACCAGGGCACAGAATCCTAGATCTCTTGATCCTTCACAACTAGTTTAGAGTTGCCTCATCTGCACTTCATTTGACAGCAAGTTTCTTTAGTGAATTCCCTTCCAAAACAATCATCTCACTTTTCATAAAACTAGCAACTCTTTCTTTTTGTACTCACTTGTTTTTTGGGGGAGAAGAGGAGGTGTTTATACATGATATTTAGCTAAATTATGGAATTATAATATAGTAGGCATAAACGGGAAGAAACCAGATTCATGTTCCTTAGGCAAATATCTCACTGGGTGAGAGCAAAAGTGAGCAGTCACTCTACTGTGCTGCAGTGTTGCCTAGTGAATGGCCTGGGTTCAAATCTCAACTCCATTAGGTGCATGCTGTGTGATTCTAGACGATTTACTTAATTTCTCTGTGCCCCAGTGTTCTCATCAATAAAATATGGGTAATAATAGTATTATTGAGAGGACTGTATGAATTAGTACCTGTAGAATGCTTGGAACAGTGACAGGCTTTAGCCATTACTGCTATTTTTCAGAGTCATCTATTAGCTGTGAGTTTCCTGAGGGTAATAGAATGTTCTGCAGAGAGTATGAAGCATTTCAGTTGTTGTGGCAAGTCAGAGTTTGCTTAGGTTAGAAGTATCATCAGTGGAGTTCCCTGGTGGTTCAGTGGGTTAAGGATCCAGCATTGTCACTGCTGTGCCTTGGGTTGCTGCCGTGAGGCAGGTTTGATCCCTGGCCAGGGAACTTCTGCATGCAGCAGGCATGGCCAAAAAAATAAATAAATAAATAAATAAATAAGAGTATCATCAAGATAGAGATGGATTCTGCTGCTGTGGGTTGAAAAAGTGGTTCTAAAAGCTGTACAAGAGTGCCCATGGTGGCACAGTGGAAATGAATCTGACTAGGAACCATGAGGTTGCAGGTTTGATCCCTGCCCTTGCTCAGTGGGTCAAGGATCTGGCGTTGCCGTGAGCTGTGGTGTAGGTTGCAGACGAAGCATGGATCTGGCATTGGTGTGGCTGTGATGTAGGCCGGCAGCTATAGCTCTGATTTGTCCCCTCGCCTGGGAACCTACATGTGCCATGGGTGCAGCCCTAAAAGACAAAAAAAATCCAAAAAGCAAAAAACGAAAAACAAACAAACAAAAAACAACCCCAGAGAGAAGCAAAAAAGCCAACAACCCAGTTGAAAAATTGGCAAAAGCCCTGAATAGACATTTCTCCAAGGAAGATATATGGATGGCCAACAAGCACATGACCAAATGCTCACCATCCCTGATTATTAGAGAAATGCAAGTCAAAACTACCACAAGATACCACCTCACACCAGTCAGATTGGCCATCATTAATAAGTCCACAAATAACAAGTGCTGGAGGGGTTTTGGACAAAAGGGAACCCTCCTGCACTGTTGGTGGGAATGTAAGCTGGTACAACCACTATGGAAAACAGTATGGAGGTACCTCAAAAATCTATCCATAGAACTACCATATGACCCAGCAATCCCACCCTTGGGCATATACCTGGACAACACTTTGCTTGAAAAAGACACATGCACCCGTATGTTCACTGCAGCACTATTCACAATAGCCAAGACATGGAAACAACCCAAATGTCTACTGATAGTTGATTGGATTAGGAAGATGTAGTATATATACACAATGGAATACTACTTAGCCATAAAAAAGAACAGAATAATGCCATTTGCAGCACCATGGATGGAACGAGAGACTCTCATACTGAGTGAAGTAAGTCAAAAAGAGGAAGACAAATACCATATGATATCACTTATATCTGGAATCTCATATGTGGCACAAATGAACCTTTCCACAGAAAAGAAAATCATGGACTTGGAGGATAGACTTGTGATTGCCTAGGGGGAAGGGGAGGAAGTGAGATGGATTGGGAACTTGGGGTTAATAGATGCAAACTATTGCTTTTGGATTGGATTAGCAATGAGATCCTGCTGTGTAGCAGGGAGAACTATGTCTAATCACTTATAACGGAGCATGATAATGGGAGAAAAAAGAATGTATACATGTATGTGTAACTGGGTCACTATGCTGTACAGTTGAAAAAAAATCATATTGGGGAAATAACAATAAAAAGTAAATAAAAGCTGTACATTAAAGTCACCTTGGGGGTTTTAAAAATGTCCTAATATCCATACCCCACCCTAAACCAATCAATTCAAGATCTCTGGGAGGATTCAGCTTCCCAGGTCAATCCAATGTGCAGTTATGGGAGCCACTACTTTGTAGGGAGGTTTGCTGGTCTCACTGCTGAAAGATGAGTGAAATTTCAATAGAGATGCTGGTAACAACTCTGAGGTAGGTGATGTGGATGCTTTTATCTTTGTGTTTTGGGATTAATAATGAGGGGTTTTGAGAGCCTAAGCTCACACTGTGTCAGAGCAGAAATAACATTTGGGTCTTCTAATATAAGATTCAACAGTCTTTCTACAACTCCAAGCTGTCAAAACTAAGAAAGATCAAAGTAAATAAGAATTCAAATAAATCTGCTATATCTTTTCCTAGAAAAAATTGTCATGTAATGTTTTGTAGAAATTTTAAAGTAAAATAATAATCTGAACTTTTTTTGTACATCAAGTTTATATTCATATTTCCTCCCATAATGAGAAATGGTTTTTTTACTATCTCAATTATAAGCTATGTAAAAAGTTTTTTGCTTGAAGTAAGTGTTTTATGGCACAAATATGATAAAAGCCTTAATATTTAGTAGACTTTGATATATTTTTCTATTTATTTATTAAATTTATGCTAGCAACGGTCAGTAAAAATTAGTTTTCTTTTTCCACTGTTATTTCACATAGTACACATAGAATAGAGAAAATAACATGTGAAACCTAGCTAGAGCTGAAGCATATAAATTGAATAACTTAGTGGCTTAATTGAAACAACCTACTCCACTACCCCCCGCCCCACCTTTCTAAATATTAAATACTCTAGCTAACTCAACTGTGGCAATAAAAGCTAGTCAGATTAAACAGAGACTACTTCAGAAGCAAATACAAATCATATTGTACCAAGATTTAATGTAATGCTTTTAAAAGTTTTTCTTCAAATGTTTATAGATACATAATTTTACATTTTCCACAGTAAAAAACAAAATAACAAGGTTTCACTCTGATAAAGTTAAATTAAAAAGTAACAAGGCTTAATTGAGTGCTTTGAAATAAGTAGTTTCTTTGTGGTGATTTCATAGTGGGGAATACAGTTCTTTTTCCTTGGAATTTAGAAATATTGATTACTTTTCAAAAAGCTTCTGAAGTAGAATTACAGCTTTAAAAAGGCTAAAAGTTTACCCTTTTTCTATGGTGATAAAAATCTAGTTAACCTTACAAGGAATTTGACTGAATAAGAATGGAGTGACTGTTCAGACTTTAATGGTGAAGAATGGCTACAAGTAATGACTTGAAAATTTTACTAGTTAGTGTATTAATTTCCATTGGCTGTTGTAACAAATCATCACAAATAGAAGTGTATTTTCTCACAGCTCTGAAGGTCAGGAGTCTGAACTCAAGGTGTCTGCATGGCCACACTCCCTCTGGAAGTTCTGTAGGAGTTGGTTCCTTTACTCTTCCAGCTTCTGGTGGCTCCAGGCATTCCTTGGCTGTGGCAACATCACTCCTATCTCTGCCTCTGTCTTTCCAGCATCTTCTCTTCTTTACGTTTGTGCCTTTTTTTTTTTTTTTTTTTTGTCTTTTTGCCTTTTCTAGGGCCACTCCTGTGGCATATGGAGGTTCCCAGGCTAGGGGTCTAATCGGAGCTGTAGCCACCGGCCTACACCAGAGCCACAGCAACACGGGATCCAAGCTGCGCCTGCGACCTACACCACAGCTCACGGCAACGCCGGATCCTTAACCCACTGAGCAAGGCCAGGGATCGAACCTGCAACCTCATGGTTCCTAGTCGGATTCGTTAACCACTGAGCCACGACAGGAACTCCTGTGCCTTTTGTTCTATAAGGACAGTTGTCTCTGGATTTGGGGCCCACTCGGATAATTCAGGATGGTCTCATGTCAAGATCCTTAACTAAATTACATGTAAAAACTGTTTTTTTTTTTCCCCAAAATAAGATAACATTCACAGATTCCAGGTATTTGGATGTGGACATATCTTATGGGAGGTTACCATTGAACCCACTCCAGTTTCTTTTAGTGGAGTTCAGGCCATCCCATCTGCTGAGAAATATTAAAACAATTAGGAGAAGCATAGAATTACCTCAATTTTTTTTTCATAATGAAGATATGGATATAGTTTGATTATCCCATGTTTGGCCAAGATACAGTGTTTAATCAATCAGCTTCCACATCTTTAAGGTTTGCTTATAACCAGTATAATCCCATTTCTTGATGTCCTAGTAAGTGGAAATTAGGGCATAGTTGAAATCCCATAAAATAAAACATGTATAAATTATCCTCCCCCTTCTTTGTTTGTTAGTAGTTCAGAACTTCATAAACATCGATAATGCCACTAGAAAACAGGCATTCCCAAAAGTCAAAAGTAAGTCATTGAGAAATGTAGCTGGTAAATTGCATTGTGCCATTTCCAAATACTACTTCTAAGTGAGTTGTTTAAGGATCAAATGAGGTGGTGCCTTTGAAATTATCTTTGTAAATTGTTTTATATTATGCTAGTGTTAAGGAATTACTTTGCTCTCTGTGAAGGAGATAGGCACAAGAATGATATAGTTGGACACTGTCAAAAACTGTTTGCCAAATAGAAGGTAAGGACATTTTTGTTCAGCACATCAAACAGGTTTGCACTTGTTGGAGTGGTCATGGAAGTTTAGTGGTCTGTTCTTAATCAGTTTAATAGGTTATATCCATTATCAAGAATGCACTGAGTTTGCATTAGAAACAAGCTCCTTGTATATGAAGTAGGTGAGTCGTCAAGGTGAAGTCCTTGCTTGATTTTTGTTCACTGATAAGAATTCATTTGGGATGTAAAAATAGATGAAAATCTTGGAGGAAATGATTATAAAATGAGGGAACTTGAGACCCTAGGGAAATAAGAACCTGTCAGCAAGAATAAGAAATAATTTTTAAGAAACTTCTCAGATTTGAGACATATAGTTGTAATGATTGAGTAGAAAGAAAAGTCATAGCCAATGTAATAATGCAAATTTAATTTTCCAACTTTAAACAATAATCAAACCTCATTTTCCACCTAAATAAATCTTACCTAATAGTCCAATACATCAAATGGATTAAAGTGCAGCTGCTTTAGTTGCACTTATGAAGGTGGGGAACAGGCATAAGTGACACTTGGTATACTTGTCACTGTTGCAATTGTGAATACTTGTGTGATTATTTGATCAATAGCTCTTTTCTCCACTAGACAGCACTTCAGGCTGGGACTTTGTTTCATTTTGCTCATAGTTACATTCCTAATACCTAATGTAATGTCTGGAACTCAATATAAACATGTGTTGATGTATGAATGGATGGTAAAGAAGCTAAGAAGCTAGTTAGGTGTCAACATCTTTGATAGCAATGAAGGCAGAAAAGGTCTTTTTTCTATCATCCCAGCATTTTATCATCAGTATTGTCATTCAGAAAGAATACTGCATTTCACTGCCTGGCACGGTCCCTGGAACATAGTAGGTTTCAATAAATGTTTGTTAAATAAATGATACTTGGAAAATATTAGTTGAAGAGAAATGATTGAGCAAATAAGTGTCACGTGATAGAATTAAGATGAGTCATTTAATTTTCTGCCTAAAATAATTTAAAAAACATCTGAAACAAAATTTCATAGAGAATCCTAATGAAGCCTCCTGGGTGTCCTTTTATTTTTAATTTTTAATTTTTATTTTTTTCTTATAGTTGATTAACAATGTTTTGTCAATTTCTGCTGTACAGCAGTGTCCCAGTCACACACACACACACACACATTCTTTCCCTCACATTATCCTCCATTATGTTCCATCACAAGTGACTAGATGTAGTTCCCTGTGCTATACAGCAGGATCTCATTGCTTATCCACTCCAAGTGCAATAGTCCGTGTACACTAACCCCAAACTACCAGTCCATCCCACTCCCTCCCCTATTTTTTATTTATGTTGTTTTATTGTTTTGCCTTTTTAGGGCCGTACCCATGGCATATGGAAATTCCAGGCTGGGGATCCAATCAGAGCTACAGCTGCTGGCCTACGCCCCAGCCACAGCAATGGGGGACCCAAGCTGTGTCTGTGACCTACACCACAGCTCATGGTAAGCCAGATCCTTAACCTATTGAACAAGGGCAGGGATAGAACCCACATCCTCATGGATACTAGTCAGGTTTGTTACTGCTGAGCTATGATGGGAATGCCTAATTATTTATTTTTAAAGAATTTTATTAGAGTGTAGTTGATTTGCAGTGTCATATTTGTTTCAGGTGTACAGCAAAGTGAATCAGTTATACATATATCTATTCTTTTTCAGATTCTTTTCCCATATAGATTATTACAGAATATTTAGCAGAGTTCCCTAGGCTATATTGTTAGTTATCTGTTCTATACATAGAGTGTGTATATGTCAGTCCCAAACTCCCAATTTAACCCTTCTCCCCTTGTTTCCCCCTTGGCAACTAAAAGTTTGACCTCAAGATCTGTGAGTCTGTTCCTATTCTGTAAATAAGTTCATTTGTATTATTTTAAAATTATATTCCACATATAAGTGATAAAATATGGCATTTTTCTCTGTCCTGTTTCACTTAGTATGATAGTCCATTAGGACCATCCATATTGCTGCTAGTGGCGTTATTTCATTCTTTTTTATGACTGAGTAATATTCCATTGTACCACATATGTACCACATCTTCTTTATCAATTCCTCTGTGTGTTGGCAACCCACCCGTATCTGCTCCTGAGGTGGCCAAAGCACAGGGGTCTGCTCAGGCAGGAGGGATCTGGGGTGACAGCCAGAGTGTGTGAGCCGGCCCAGGTGGGGGGTGCTGGGCGACAGTCAGGGCACCCAGAGCCTGCAGAGGTGGGGGCTGACATGCGGGAAAATATGCTGTCATGCCCCCCCCCCCCCTCACATACCACTCAACAATGGTGCTTTGCCCCCGTGGCAGCTTGGGCCTCCTCTAGGAACACTACATGCCACATTGCTCCATACCTGTCCCCTTAGACTGTCTCTGCTCTCCAAATTCATGCTCCAGCACCCAGCCCTGCCCACACCAGTGGGCACACGGATCAGGCCAGGGTGTGTAGGGTGGTGCCGTGGACCCTCTGTTTAGGTCTCACTCTGTCCTGCCTGCCATAGGTGCACCAACTCTTGTGCTCTCCTCTGAGTCTGAAGTTCCTTTTCTATCCCACTGGTGAGGGGAAGCCCCAGGGTGCGGGAACCTCTCTTCTCCTTCAGCTACCTCCCAGGGTACAGGTCCTAACCCACTTCTTTTTTTTTTCCTTCATCCTACACGGTCACGTGGAGATTGTTCTTGTCCTTTCAAGTGTTTGAAGTCTTCTGCTAATGTTCGCTAGGTATTCTGTGAGAATTGTTCCATTTGCAAATGCATTCTTGATGTATTTGTGGGAAAAGGGGAGCTCCATGTCCTGCTACTCCGCCATCTTGGAAATCCCCTTCCCTAGTTGTCCTTTAAAAAGTCAGGGCTCTATTAAGTATAAGTTTAACTTTGTTTATACCAATTCCCCAGAACTGCATTGTCTGAAATTGTGACATATCATAAAACAACTGGAGCCAACAGTGGTGCTAAAGCCATCTTCACTCAGTACAAATTGCTGACTTACAATTATCCCCAGGAGACACTGAATGCCCCAAATATGGACAGCTCCGAAAGAAGTATGCCCAGTTTGAAAGAATTGTGTGTCCTTAGGAAACACACAGGCTCTTTATTTAAGAAGAAGAGGGATAAATTACAGTCCTTTGAAGGAAACCCTACCTTGTGCCTTAGCTAGGTGTGTAAGCAATTTACCATTTGATCTACAGTGTGTACTGTAGCAAGACATTGCCTAAGGATGAGAGCAGATCAGTTTGCACTTTAACTAGTCATCCAGAGCATCACCAGACTAAGGCACCAAAGCCTTGTTCCATAGTAATTTTGTATGGAATTTCTAGAAGTCCAGGAAACTTGCAGAGAGAAAGAGAAAGAAAGAGAGAATTGCAGGGGGAGGGACAGTCTTGGAGCCTCACCTGCTGAATATTCATTTTGAGTCTCTGTGTGTGAGAGCATCAGAAGGCCTTAATTAGCTGCTTCAGTGGGTGGAATTGGCCCTACAGAGAGGAAGCCAACTGGTCCTCAAAGTGATGATCTGCAGCTGACTGGCTCTGGGGGGTCTACAGATGGATTCAAAATGGAAACCATAGAAACCTGGGATTATTCTTTTTGATATATGTATTTCTTCAAAATAAGCAAAATTTCCAAATTTATACATACTTGTTATAAAAAGTATAACTAATATAAAAGTATACATCACGAACTGTGAAAATCTCCTCCTATCAACTAACCCCATCAACCCTATCCATGCCTCCCCCCACATCCTACTTTCTTGCCCAGATGTAATCACTGATGCCTGCTTGGAATCGCAGTATGTGTCTTCCTAGACCATTTTCTATTTATATACAAGCATAGCAAGATAGGTTGCTATGGACTGAATATTTGTATCCCTCCCAAATTAACATGTTAAAGTCCTAATCTCCAATGTGATGGTATTTGGAGATGGGGCCTTTGGGAGGTAATTAGGTCGAGAGGATGAAGGCCTCATGAATGGGATTGGTGCCCTGACAAAAGATCCCTCTTGACCATAAGAGGATACAGTGAGAAGGTGGCTGTCTGCAAATCAGGAAGGAAGCTCTCACTAGACACTGAAGCTGCCAACATTTTGATCTTGGATTTTCCAGCCTCCAAAACTATGAGAAATAAATTTCTGTTGCTTAAGCCACCCAGTCTACAGTATTTTTACAATAGCTGGAACTGACTGAAATATACATACATAGATTTTCAAACACAGACGTAGGATCATACTATACATATTTCACTCTGACACTTTTTTCACTTAACAGTATGTTGAGCATATTTCCAGCTCAGTAATTTTTTTTTTAAAAAATGAGTAGCTTCAATTAATAATAGTCTGGTGTGTTTCCTTCCAGGCCTTTTTTTCTATACACATATATGCATATTCGGTTGGTTTTGGTTATCTTTATATAAATAGGATCATGCTATATGCATTTTTATGTTAATATTTGTTTTTCCTAAAGATCATTTCATGTCAATACACATAGGTCTTCCTCACTGTTTTAAACTGCTGTTTAAACTGTGTTAACAAAATACGGATGCTCCTTATTTTGCCAGTCCTTTACTGATAGACGTTTAGGTTGGTTTCCCGGGGTGTTTTTGGTTGTTATTTTTGTTGTGTTTATTTGATTATAAACCATAATGGAATGAATATCCTACATCTCCATTTTTTTTGTGTGTACAAGTTGTATTATTTCTTTTTTTTTTCTTTTTTTTTTTTTTTTTTGGTCTTTTTGCTATTTCTTGGGCCGCTCTCGCGGCATATGGAGGTTCCCAGGATAGGGGTCCAATCGGAGCTGTAGCCACTGGCCTACGCCAGAGCCACAGCAACGCGGGATCCGAGCTGGGTCTGCAACCTACACCACAGCTCATGGCGACGCCGGATCGTTAACCCACTGAGCAAGGGCAGGGACAGAACCCACAACCTCATGGTTCCTAGTTGGATTTGTTAACCACTGCGCCACGACGGGAACTCCAAGTCATATTATTTCTATTGGTGAAATTCCTAAGTCAAATGATTTAAGAGATACTATCAAGTTGTTCTCCAAAAGGCCTTTCCTCAAATCCTTGCTAAGACTCAATATTGCTAGAGTTCTTATTTATTGCAAATTTGACAGGTAAACATTATTTCATTGTTATTTTAATATTTATTTTCCTGATTACTAATGAAGTTGACCTGTTTCTTTATATTTCATTCATATTTTTCATTCTATGTCATTCTGCCTCCTGGTCATTTTCTCCTCTAATTTCTTCCAGATCCAGGTCATCCTACACAGTGATACTAAGTGAGTTTTCCTAAAGCTACTTGTCATCACTATACTTTTTGATCAAATCCCTTCCCCCCCTTTTTTGGCCTTGTCTGTAGCATGCAAAAGTTCCTGGGCCAGGGATTGAATCTGCACCACAGCTAAAACCAGAGCCATAGCAGTGACACTGCCAGATCCTTAACCGGCTAAACCACAAGAGAACGCCTCCAAATCTTTCACTTTAATCTATGAGGTATTTATTTTGCTTTTGCTGTGAGCCTTGACCTTTGCTAAGCCCGCTGGGTGGGCAGTAATGGTTCTTGACCTGTTTGATGGTACAGGAAGCTCTTTCCCTCTCCCCATCCCTCACCTGGGGTATGTAACTTGCCCTAAGTCTGGAATCCTTAAAGCCCTTTTTAAAATAACTATGGAATAATCCTCTCTATGCTTGAAATCTGTGGAATCCAAGCTCATTTTTGCTTAGATGTGAAATGCATGAGTATATCCAACAAAATGGGAACGATTCTGAAATTTTCTTTTAACTCAGTATTTGCAGAAATGAAATTATTATTCTGACATTCTCAGCGTAACACTTCAGCACAACACTTTCCCCATCCCTTTGCCAATTGATGCTGTCTTTTGTCCAAGTTAGAGTTTCGGCCTCCCTTCAGAGGGGCTTCTGCTTGATACCAATGTCACTCAATTGGATCTCAAATTTTAGAATGCCCCGTTGACCCTGTAAAACTTCTTGGATAGGGTATTTCTGGCAATACCAGGATCCAAGTCCTGCACGTGGCTGAATCTTTGGAAGCCTTCATTTTGGTCTCAGGAAGAAACATAAGCCTTTTGCTAGCTGGATAATCACCCTCCCCACCTTCCCACCCCCATGCCGTTTGAATGGTCATCAGAGTGCACTGTTTAGGAATAGCTATGGAAACAAAATTGCATTTTAGGAGTGAAGTTCTAAAATGTGTCATGTTCTGCCACTTCTAATTCTAGAAAAGGATTACTGCTAATCACTTCTTTTTAATTTCCAGTAAAGCATCTTAGGTGATAATGTGGATGATATGTAGTCTGAACTAAGGGAGGGGAAGCCATGGACTTCAATGAGGCTGCTCCACAGTAATTGGTATTTCATAAGCTTCATTTGTGCCTTTGTGACAGAGATACTGAGATTTGTCCAAGAGATAAAGGCTCAAAGAAATGGAATTGGCACTTGGCTTTCCAGCTGTCTCTTTTGAAGTATACTTCAGAAGCTTTAATAGGCAGAAACTGTTTGAATTTAGATTGTAAGCTTACCAATACAATCCTTTTTTGATGTGCTATAGAGATGCTTGTAGCTTGAGCTCAGTAGTCATTACCACCAACAATGGAAGTTCATTTCACAAACCACTTATTTTGTGTGAAAGATGGAGGATAGGCGACTCCAGAAAAGCACAGTTCTCTGATCCTCAGCAAGGATAAATTAATGAGAAAAATGAGAAAAAAAAATCTAGATGGACCGAAACGAACTGCACTCATTCTGCAAGCAGTGCACCAGGATGTTTATACACAACTGCTCAGACCAAGCTGGTAATGTATTATATTCTGTTTTCTTTGCAGACAAAGCTTCAGATTTCTACAACAAAAAGTCTAAGACCTCAGTGATAAGAATTAATTTGAACTCAGAAGATTTAAGGCTTAATTAGAATTCTGATCCAAGACAGCAGACTGTGTGAACTGCTGTTGCTAAACTGTACTGTGTAAACATTGCATACTGATGGAGTTTGCTTGTCAACTCAACTGGCATTTTTGTGCAGTAAGCTTGTCTTTCTGTCAGCCAAGTGCATCCTGGGAAAAGATCAGCATCTCAAAAGAGTGTGATCTGCATGTGTAAAGAGAGGGGGGAAAACAACCTCAGAGAAAAGGAGATTTTGCATGTTTTTCAGTCGTTCAGAGGTTAAAAATAATGTCTTCTAACCATGTACATTTTGGCCCAAGGATAGCGAGGATTTTCTTTCTAAGAATTAGAAGATAAACACTGTTTTAAAAAATTTGAGTCATAGCATCTGTAACCCTTAGCTAAGTGAAGCATGCCGCAGAAAGAAGACCACAGAAAATGAAAAGAATTTAGCAATGTTTTGAGCTTTTCCCTAATCCTGCCTGTGGAAATCTTTGTTTTCTCGTATCTACTACCTCAGTCTATTTATCTAAATCAAGAGTCATTTTAAAAATAAATAAATAAATAAATAAATAAGTAGCAGCATAGTATAGGCAATATGAAGAGCAAGAGTTGGCTTTTATAGACAAATTTCAAATCTGCTGCTGAATCGCTATGAGCAAGTCGCTTCATCTCTCTGCACCAGTTTCTTATCAATTAAATATTGGCATAGAAAAGTAAGTTATGTTGATGTGACTGTTAAATAATGTATATGAAAGTCCTGGCACTTAATGTGTGATGAAGAAACGTTTGTTGAGTAATTTGAGACAAGAGATGTTTTGAAACATCCATTCTCAGGTCATTGGGGTATCTCTTCTCCACTGTAGATGGACTTGTTTTATAAGTTCCTAAGCCCAGGGTCCAGGTTCCTGTGATTCTTTGTTCTCAGCTCTACGGTTTACACAAGGTTTTGAATAAGTGACTTTTGCTTGCCTCTGCCCAGCAAACAAGTTTCTTCTTCCTATTTATCCTCTGATCCTTTCACTAGTATTTTCCTCCCTGACATTCGTCTGTCAGTTTCAGAGATTGTCTGTTGTAGACAATTTTGGCCAGAGTTTTTTTAATGGTTATCTGTGAGGGAGTTATTTCAGTATAAGCACAAAGGAAGAGGAAGGAGGGAGCCAGTACGTAGTGGGTGCTCAAATATTTGTAGATTAGGTGCAGGTAGTATGCAAGCATAGGCAAAAGGGAAAGGGAGTGAGGCAAAGAGAGAAAGGGGTAATAATAGGTAATATTTATTGCAATTATTGAATGTTTAGTACATGCAGATGAGGAAACTGAAGCTTAAGGAAGTAAGCAACTTACACAAAGTCATACTCAGGTCAATCCACACTCTTTCATCTGAAGTCAGATATGTTTCAAAACTCAGAAATTTCTGGATTTTGGAAAAATATGTTATATGTGTACATAGATTATATAACATCACCAGCTGGGTTAGCGGTTACACCACATAATCACATGCATTAATCTTGATGCGTTGAAAAATATGTGTATTCATATCTAGTGAGCTAAATAAAGACTGTAAGAAGATCCACATTAGTTCAGATCAAGCAGGTATTGCTGCCAAATAAGTTACCAGCATCCTTATTTTTCAAAGCTTTTTAGATTTAGAGGCTAGTGAGAACCCAAATGCGTCAGACTCCAGAAAAGGGCCACCTCCTGGCTATATCAATTCTATGTTGCTGCTGAACAAGTTATTGCAAATTTAGCAGCTTAGTGATGCAAATGTTTTCTCTTACAGTGCTGAGGTTCAGAAGTCCAAAATAGCTCTCCCCAGCACTAAACCAAGGTGTCAGTAGGGCTGTTTCTTCTGGAGACGATCTGTTTTCTTGCCTTGGCCAGCTTCTAGAGGCTGCTCGCATTCCTTGGTTCATAGCCCCCTCATCCATCTTTAAAGCCAGCAATGGCAGGTTAAGTTCTTCTTACATGCCATCACTTTGACCTTCTCTTCTGCTACCACCCTTTTCCATATTTAAAAGGCCCTTGTGATTACGTTGGGTCCAACCAGATAAACCAGGGTGTCATAGCTAGGATTCTCCAGAGAAACAGAAGCCATAGAGTATGTGTGTATGTGTGTGTATACATTGGTGCTTCCCTTGCCAGCTTCTGTATTTATATGAGCCAATTCCAAGAGAAAGAGCAAGATAGACCAATTTAAGGAATTGGCTCATTCATGCTTATATAGAGGCTGGCAAGCCCAAAATATGCAGAGCAGACCAACAGATTGGAGACCAGGGAAGCACCAGCATTTCAGTTCAACTCTGAAGGCCATC
The DNA here is from genome assembly GCF_054392235.1 of Sus scrofa. Classification (NCBI taxonomy): domain Eukaryota; kingdom Metazoa; phylum Chordata; class Mammalia; order Artiodactyla; family Suidae; genus Sus; species Sus scrofa. The sequence goes on from NC_139401.1 coordinate 125,540,898, forward strand.
TGCTAGAGAATTCCTTCTTGCTTGGGAGAGGTGCAACTTTTGTTTAAGGCCTTCAACTGATTGAATGAGGCCCATACACATCATGGAGGGCAATTTGCTTTACTCAAAGTCAGTCTGCTGGTTTAAATGTTCACCTCATCCAAAAATACCCTTACAGAAATATCCAGAATAATGTTTGATCAAATAACTAGGCACTGTGACCCAGCCAGATCATTACATAAAATTAACCATGACACATCTCCCTCTCTTGAGGTCAGTGCATTGGCAGCCTTCTTTCTATCTTCAAACTTAATAGTCCCTTTTCATGAAACCCAACATAGTATTTCCAGGGATTAGGACATGGACAGCTTTGGGAGCATTGTTCTGCTTACCCCAATGTGGTCACGCAGTTGTGCACAATGCAGTTCCAAGGGGATGCTGCTTACATAGACTGCCGTTTGAATAGTGATGCAATTTGGAGGTCCCATTCCAGCGTCCACTTGCCTAAAGACAGCCATTGCATATTTTGCCTACCAGGGAGAGAGTACAGTAAAGATGTTTTTCTAGGCCCAGCTTCTGGAAAACAAGGTGATGATGGCTTCTGCATTAATATAGCAGCTAGTTTCACAGGAGCCGCGGTCCCTAGAGAATCACTCTGTGGTGCATAGGGGCAAAATTGTTGGGTTTTCAATTCCAAGACTTCCTCAGGACCAAGCCAGGATGGTCTCTAATAAGTGGCTTTTATAACTCAAACAGGATTGCCTCCTCCAGATAACTCTTTGGGCATTTTGTGGAAGGGAAGGGGAGAAAGCTGCATTCCTGATTGTGGACAACCTGGCGTGAGGTTTCAAAGGAACTCCTGGAACTCCTCAGGCAGGGAATTCTTGGAGTTGGATGGGTAGTGAGTATAATCACAATAGCTATGGAGCTAATGGATCTGCAGCTTCTTTCTGCAGAGGAGCATTTTTCAGAAGAACCCAGAAACTGCTAGAGGATCTTATATTTTTAGTGGTTTTGCAAAATGACAGAAAAACCAAATACTTCCTAAATACTCAAGTTAGCAGAGAGATGCACCCTTACCTAAATCTGCGCTATTCTCCTCTCCCCAAAGGCAGCTGAGAAAAGAAACACAACAGGAGAGCGAAATCAGAAAGTCTTTTCAAAGGTGCCAGGGTCATTAATTCAAACTATTTCAGGAAATCTAGGAGTAAAGTATCCCTTTTTTGTTGCTGAAGTGAATAATCTCATTTTCATCATTTACAAAAGTTCAGTGAGTCAAAACTCTATCTTATTTATGACCCTTCCAATTCCTACAGTAAATAGCGACACTGTAGATGTTTCATTGTTGTAGAGTCATTACCAAAGATTGTTAAGTCAATCGGTATAAATTCTACTATCAGTTTATAATCACTATTCAGTTCTTTGTAGTGTCTCCTGCAACTTCTGTTTCTGGCTTACTGTTGCTCACAGGAGAGGCCATATTTCTGGTTTTGATGTTGATTGGCTTTTATTAGCAGCCAGAAAGTTTGATATAGATTCAAATAGTGCTGGTGAGCATGGAGAACATGAAGAAAGGTCAGCAGGTTAGGTGAGCAAATTGCCACCAAATGGAGGACGTGACCCCAATTTTTCCTTTTGCCGGAAGGACACATGGCTGAAAAGTTCTTGGGCACATAGCAGTTGTTCAAAATAGAGGGGTACAAAAAGGAAATATCCGACAGGGCTTGGAACTCACACATCATTATTGAAATGTCTACTGGGCTCTTTGTTAAAGGAATTAGCAGAAGTCCTGTCAAGTCTCTGGTGGGTCTCCAAAGCTCAGGCTTTTTCTGTTATACTATGTTATTAAATTATGCTCAGTATCTTCTGCTTAATGTTTAAGACATTTTAGAGTGGAGTGAAGGCAATCTGGCTAAATTTTATAATGATTTAAAGCAAAAATAAAAACAACTTATTGCTTAAATGTTAAAGACTTTTGTTGTTGAAAGACCAAACAACATAGAGAAGACATTACTATATTTCATTTTTTAATGCAATTTACCATTTAAAGTTGTCCATATTTTTTCAATTGTCGTAGTCTTAAGATGAGTGTCAGTAAACCTTCTCTGTAAAGAGCCAGATAGTAAATATTTTAAGCTTTGTGGAACAGATGATCTCTGGTGCAGCTACTCAACTCTGTATCATAAAAGCAACTAACTATGGACTAAATGAACGGACATGGCTGTGTTCCAAAAACTTTATTGACAAAAACATCTGGGGGGGCCAGATTTGGCCTGTGAGTAGATTATAATTTGTTCACTCCAAGTCTAAGGGACCAGAAAATTGATTAGCTCAATTTTGTTAATGTGCTGTAAAAACCAGAATAATAAAGGTCAGTTATCCAGCCTTGCGAGATGGTTACAGCTGTCCAAACCATTGTCTTCTCTACATTTTCCATGATCCTGACTTCTTAAACTTTTTATTTTGTCTCCCTGATGTCCTCTACTGTGCTAACATACCATAGGACTGTGGGAGAGAGGAAAAAATTGGGGATTGGGTGGTCATAGCTCAGGGGGCCTGGAATGCTTGAAGAAAATACAATGATTCGGTGTGACTTATGTACATATAGGTATGACTTATTCAATAAATATCAAATTTTACTCTCTAACAAAGGGCAACAAATTACCTAACCAAGACTAAATGGATATATGTTGCCTCCGTTACCCTTAGCCATGGAGTTCAGATTCCAGCAAACACTGAGGTCTTTCTTTTTTGGCTAAAGAAAAGAAGCATTTAGATTATAAAGTTTGATAGTGTTGACTCTCTCCTTACTGAAGAAAACTGCTCCTCTCTCTGAGTGTCTCTCATTTTTAAGTCAGTTTAGCACCAAGGGCCTGGTTTTAATCTTAAATGTCAAGTATACTTACAAATGTCAAGTGTACATATAAATGTCAAGTGAACTATGTAGTTCCTCATAACCTCTCCTACTGAAGTGTAGAAGGCACCGTACAGAAGACCCATGTCTCAAGGATTCCAGTTCTTAATGGAGTTTGTTCTTGTGCTGGAGGCATAGCTATCTAGTTAGCTATTCACTCTGCAGCCTCACAATGAAATTGGAACAGTTTTCAGAGTAGGAGTCAATGAGCCACATACTTGTTTCTAGGAAGTTACTTAGAGAGCGCAAGCCCTCTTGGTGAATTTTTTGAAAGAGGAGAGGATCAACAGGGAAAACAGTTTCGGGAAATCGCTTGTGTGCCCATTGGACAATATTCTGAAATAACCTACTTATTCAAGTGACTGGAACACCTCTTCCTTCTTGTCAGTGAATCCTTCCTGCTTATGCAAGGGGAAGCATGTCCACAATTTATATTTTTCGTGAAATAGATTCTTTTTTCCTCCAAATCCATTTTTTTGTTGTTTTTAAGAAACATGCAAAGGCCCTGTAGTATGTTCTGCATTTTCTTCACATGCATGCATTGCTTCTTTTATCCACTTAGCATATACTTATTGAATGTTGATTATGTGTTAGGTACTGGATAGAGACAGCTGTGAACTCATAGAGATTACATTCCAGTGGAGGGGAAAGATCTTAAATAATTAATTACCCAAGTAAATAAATAATTAAGAACTGTGGCAAATGCTTTAAAGGAAAAGTACATTGTGCTCTTAGAGCTTCTAATAGGGAAAACTGATCTAGTCCAGGAGCAGGGAAGCCTACCCCAAGGAACTGCCCATTTTGGCCAAGATTGGAGAAATGAATAGAGGTTCATTAGACAAAGAGGAGGAGGTGTGTTCCAGGCAGAGAACTCTAGATGCAAAGCCGTTGCAATGAGAAAGAGCCCAGAACATTGAAAGTAAACCCATGTCTCTCAATGACCGAGGAAGTGGTAGAGGGACACGAGACTCATTTCTTCGTCAGCTATTCTGAGGGAACCACTGTGGACAAGGCACTGTTCTAGGTACTGGGGATATAATTATGGAAAACAACATTCCTGCACCCATGGGATTTACTTTCTAGTTGGTCTGAGATTACAAATGCATAACTCTATATAAATTTAATTTCCTATAGTAATAAGTGCTCTGAAGAAAATGGAGCTGGGTGGTCAGGGAAGCCCTTTCTGAGGAGATGCCATTGGAACAAATAGGATTCAGTTAGATAAATATCTGGGGGAGAATTTTGGGCAGTGGGATCAGCCTATGAAAACATATCTTGTGTGTTTTTTAGATTCTAATGAGCCCAACAACTTCAAGATGCATGTACTAGGTAACTTGTGCTAAATTCACAGCTTATACACGTCAGGTACAATATAAACCCAGGTCTATCTGTTCCTTTCCTGTTTCCATTATATGTTACTGTTGTTCCTTTAGAGGATATTAAACCATTCCATACACACACAAGTCACTTAATCATTTCAGTCAAAATAGTCCCATCTGAGAATGGACATGATCCTTAACATGTGAACTGGATAGAGCCCCAAGCTGATGCTGATAAAGGTGTTCTCACCTTTTTTATGCTGGAGAATACTCCTTTGGGACCTGATATAAGGAAAGCACATGCTTACCGTACAGTCACATATACAAAGGCTAATAGGAGATTTAGGTTCTACGCTCCTTCTTCCATTCAATTAGTTGTATAAACTTAGGCAGGCTACAACCTGAGTTCCAGTTTATTCATGTGTAAGAATGGCATAATTCTTTCTTGTCTACCTCTCAGAGTTGTTGTGAATATCCAATTACAATGTCCTTACCTTTGAAATACCCAGCATCCATCTGTGTCTCACTGTCTTCACTGGTCCAACCACCTGTATTTCTCTCCTGGATTGTTGCAGTAGCAGCCCAACTGGTCTCCTGGTTCTACCCTTGCCACCCCACCTGCCAACTCAATTCCAAATGGAGCAACAAGGATGATTCTGCTAAAAGCAAGGCGGATCTTAGGGACTTACTATTCTGTTCCGTATCCTCCAGTGGCTCATTAATTCACTTGTAATTAAAACCAAATTCCTAATATTGGCCTACATATCCATTCACGATCTGCTCACCTACATTAACCACTCTGGTCTCACCTCTTCATCTAGTGCCCTCATTCCCTCTGCTCCAGCCTCACTAGTTTTCTTGTTATTCCTTAGCCACCTAGGCAGGATCTCAACCTAGAGGTTTCTGCTTGCTCTTGCCTCTTCTAGGAACACTATTCGGGCAGAGAGCTACATGGCTAACAGCCACACTTCCCGCAGGTCTGTCTCAATGAAGTCTCTGACCATCGTATTTAAAATGGCAACCACCTGCCTCACATCTCAGACCTCCTTCTATGCTCCACTTTTCCCTTTTTCTTTTCTGTAGCACTATTCTTCATTTAATATAATAATATTTTACTTGTTTATACAGTGCCCATAAAATTTTTTACCAAAAAATCTTAGAGAGTGGATATGAGTGCTATTAAATGACACGAGGATAGCAGGTATAAACTGGGACTGCTGTACTTTACAAAGATAGGGATCTTTGAATGTTATTTTCTTATGTGTCTGACATAGAAGGGTACAACACATGTTTTTGAATACACGAATGAATGAATAATATCCATGAAAGGTTTATGGGATATAAAGTACTAAAGACAGGTACCTTAGTTATTCATTTTGCTCAGACTATCCCTATATATGTATACAGATACATATGTATTATGTGAAATATATCTATATTTCCATCTGCATACTAATGTATGTTTAATATTAGCATGTTCTCCCCCACTTTATCCCTTTTATTCTCTAGGATAGAGTAAAAGATAAGTTTCGCCATGCATTTTTTTTGGTCTGCACCCATGCCATGCAGAAGTTCCCTGGCCAGGGGTTGAACCCGTGCCACAGCAGTGACTCAAGCTACAGCCATGAACATGCTGGATCCTTAACTGCTAGGCTACCAGGGAACTTTGCCATACATTTGATCTGTACTTTAAAATACTAAAAAGTGGTTTGAAAATAAAATGATATAGGGAAAAGTATTACAAGTGGGTTGAAAAGGTCTGTTTACTAAAAAGATTTTTTCCCCCCAGAGGGCGCATCTCTCTGCTGAGGGCTTATGGATACTGATAGTCACCTCCAGGATCTGTTCATGTGGCTTGACTGAAAGTTAGTTTGCTGCATATATGAGGCTGTGCAGCAGAAGGCAGGGCAACCTCCATTCCTACAGAAGAGAAGGTACATCATCTGTATTTGGGGAGTGGATAGAGGCATGGATGGAGTGGAGTGAGTTCCTACAAAAGATGAGCAGCTTCGGCCAGAAGGGATGTCTAGTAAGGAGACGTTCAATTAAATTAATGATTGAAATGTGACTTAACCCATGTCAGGCTGTATAAAATGCTTAGCAGCAATTGGAAATAGCCATGGCTTTATTTTTTTACAATGGTCTGCATTCATTCATTGCTCCATTGACTCTATTTATGGACCTGCTCTGGAATAAATTTCTGGCAGAAATGAAAATACAGTGTGCTTTTATCAAAGTTAATGAATGAACTGAATTCAAATGTAAAATGCTTTATATTCCATTTTGCTTATTCCGTAGTTTTAGAATGCTTAGGCGAATGAGAGTGTGCAATTTACTTGTAAAGCCAAAGCAAAATCAATAGATAAGCTTTCATGCTTCCTCTCTTAGTTGATGATATTGATGATGATATTTCATTTCAACCAAATTTAAAAACAATAAGGCCTCATTGGCCTTCTATCTTCTTCTCCCTTTTTATAAATCAGACTTGGTGGAGTTGACTTCTCAACCACCCCATAACATCTGGAAGTACCTTTTCTATCTAATAGTGCTTTTCTTATATTCCAAGTGTGTGTCACAGAACATACGCAAAAAAGTTCATTGGGTTCAGCTGGATCATGAAAAAAGGCAACATTTCAACATTTCACCTTCTCTTCAGGCATTTAATAAGTCATAGTCAAGATCAATATGGAAAGAGATAAAACCTTTACTGTTCCAGAGCGGAAAAGAGAGGAATGAGAATATCTATTTTTCATCTTTTTGGACCAGTGCTCGAGGTTTTTTTTTTTTTTTTTTTTCCCCACAACTTTCAGCCTTCCGATAGCCTTGGGAAGCTTCTAGTTCCCATTTATGCTCAGGTCTTGTGGTTTATATCACCCAAGCTTGCAAAAAGTCAACTGATTACTTTAAATATTAGAAGGTATTTAAATTAGAGAATGCAGAGTTCCCATCATGGCTCAGTGGTTAACAAATCCGACTAGGAACCATAAGGTTGCAGGTTAGATCCCTGGCCTCGCTCAATGGGTTAAGGATCCAGCGTTGCTCAGATCCTGTGTTGCTATGGTTGTGGTGTAGGCCAACAGCTGTAGCTCCAATTGGACCCCTAGCCTGGGGACCTCCATATGCCACGAGTACAGCCCTAAAAAGCAAAAAAAAAAAAAAACAAAAAAACAAAAAACAGACATATAGTAGGAAATCAATATATGTGTTAATTTAATGTGGGATGATTGGGATTAACTTATGTGGGGTTGGAGTTCCCGTCGTGGCGCAGTGGTTAATGAATCTGACCAGGAACCATGAGGTTGTAGGTTCGATCCCTGGCCTTGCTCAGTGGGTTGAGGATCCAGCATTGCTGTGAGCTGTGGTGTAGGTCGCAGATGCGGCTCGGATCCCGTGTTGCTGTGGCTGTGGGGTAGGCTGGTAGCTGCAGCTCTGATCGGACCCCTGGCCTGGGACCCTCCATATGCCGAGGGAGCAGCCCTAGAAGAGACAAAAAAAAAAAAATTATGTGGGGTTAATTTAATGTGGGATAATCACCTGCTAGTTCTCTCCTGTCTGATGCTAGATAGCCTTCTAAGATTTGAGCTGCTATAGAGGCAATATAGATGTGTGAATTTCCTAGTCACAGACTCAAATATGCAAAAACGTAACTTATTTCATTTTTCTGTTGTGCATTCATTTTCTTTCTCAAGTGCCTAGTCTACTTTATAGCAGTAGAAGATATCAACCATAACCATAACAACAGCAATAAAAATCTTAATCTAGTTGCTCGAGGTAAATTCAGTCCAAATCTGTGAGGTCTTAGTTAATACAAATTAGCAATTCAGCCAACATTCAGATTTAAAACATCTCTCATTTTCTATCTCCTCCATCTCCTTGCAGTTTATTTTTACCCCCCGAGCATGGTGATCAAGCTTTGAGGACTTGGCTTTCTGCAGCTGCTATATGGCTCTACAAGCATGAATTTCATTACATCTCACAATGTTTAAAGAACTCAGTGAGGGAGTTCCTGTCATGGCTCAGTGGTTAATGAACCCAACTAGGAACCATGAGGTTGTGGGTTCAATCCCTGGCCTTGCCCAGTAGGTTAAGGATCCGGCCTTGCCGTGAGCTGTGGTGTAGGTTGCAGTCGTGGCTTGGATCTCGCGTTGCTGTGGCTGTGGTGTAGGCCAGCGGCTACAGCTCCAATTTGAACCCTAGCCTGGGAACCTCCATATGCTGCGGGCGTGGCCCTAGGGAAAAAAAAAAAAACTCAGTGAAAATTAAAGCTGGTTACCAAGTCCAAGAATCCAGTGTGGTGACTAGAAGCCCTACTGCCCGAACTCAGGCATTCGAGAGATGCCCAGTCATTGGAGCTGAGCCTCTTGTTTATGTTGACTGTATTTCATTAAAATTCAAAACAGTGATTCATTCATTCAGTATTTTTTGTACAGTTGCTCAGTCCAAATGCAGCACTGGAGAGAGAGCTATGAAGAAGAGGAGCAAGGTCTCAGCACCCACAAAGCTCACAGTCTGCTGGTTAAAGTAAACATTAAACCAAAAGGTTAAATAAGATTCATGCTAATATGGAAACAAGATTCCTTTGAGAGTATGTAATAGGGAGGCCTTGCCTGGCATAAGAGGTCAGAGAAGACCTTCTCAATGAAGTGACATTTGAATGGAGAGCTCCAGGAAGAATAGGTATCAGTCACATTTAGAGAAGCTGTTGGCCTTGGTTCCAATAAATCTGCAAGCTACTCTCATTCTAGCCTGTAAGATTCCCTTGTATCTGCTGTAGCTGTTAAAGCACAGGCTCATTCAAAAGAGAAGGTAACAGAGATTTTTCCATCCCCCAGATAAGATACCTTGGCTGGCCAAATAATTATTTCTGTCTTTAACTGATAAGTCTTTCTCTTCTCCCATGTGACCTCCCTGATTTCAGCTGTGAGAAATGGAGTTAAAATTAACCCAGGAGGAAGTTGACATATTGGCCCAGGGAAACAAAGGATCTCAATTGTCCTGCCTCTAAGTTCAAAAATCAAGAGTTCAAGTGTAATGCAGCAAGATTCAGACACACACAGGGACAGCCTATTCGCCTTACCCCTTCCCGCTCACCAGAAAATCCCATTAAGCTGAGGAAAGTAGGACAGTTTTAGAGTGGGAAGCCACTCTTCACAGAGCTGGGACTGGGGAAGGAGAGATGCATGAGCCTTGGAGAGAATACCATCCTGGTGTGACAAAGTACAAATGATGTCACACTCGTGGTAACATAGGGAAAAAAAGGATTTAGAAACACTCATGCAACTTGAGCAGCTTCAGTTTCCATGGGTACCCATTGAGGCAGAAGGTTGGCAGAGAGAGCTAGTGAACATGCCTAGTGCCCCAGGGCTATGATGAAAGAACATCTCTGCCACCCCAGGACCTGAGACCTCTTCCCTGGAATCAGGAGAAGATGTATAGTGACCATGTGCCAATGTGAGAATTGTCATATGCAGTTTAGACCATGGAGCCAACTGTGTGAGAGGTTTGCAGGATACAATCAGATGTCATTGCACTGTAAGAATGATGAAAACGGACAAAAATAATTCTGAATTAACTCAGATGGTAGCAATTCATTCAAGGAATGTAGCCGTGAACTTGGGGATGAGGCAGTTTGAAGACTTTTATCTATTCAAATTTGTTAATGTAGATGAAAGAATGATGTAAGGGTGTAACTTGAACTTTTAAGAAACCAGCTCCAGCTGAAAGGATATGGATCTAGAGCTCCTTGACACCATAGTGATTTTTTAAAAAGTCCTATTTATACATCTACATACAAATAGAATCTCCCTGGAATGTTGTTGCCTCTGTTACTCCACCCCATTCTTACAACTCTGGACCATAAGAGAGCTTAGTTCACTTGCCATGGCAAGCTCAGCTTGCCTGGACTGAGAGAATACACTACTCCCCTTAGGACTAAGTGTCTTTAAAATCTTAGGGAGGTTTGCAATAAAATATAGAGATAGTGAAGTAAATCAAACCCATAGTGTTAATACCACCATGTGACCTTCAGAATAATGTGTGTGCAGTTGGTACTGAATTTGCTTGTGATGTTGAGGAGAACGTGGCATGTTTTAGAGTGACAGTTGGAATAGATTCCAATTGAAAAATTTCATTAATTTGTGATTTTTATTGAAGTATATAAGACATTTTGACTCCATTTATTTTTTACTGTACTAGAATGTTTAAGATAATTTGGTGTTCTTTATATTTACAAGTCTGACTTGTAAATGTATGAGTTGTTCAATAAGTAGTAAGATTTGGATTGTTGGGGTCATAAGTACACTAGTCAGGTATTTGAAGTGCTTAAAAAGAAAAGCGGATATATTAGACTTACATATGCACTTTGAAATGTTGATGAAACTTGAGGTAACCAAGTTTACAATTAGGATTAAGCAGAATTTAGTCTGTTGAGCCTGAATTGATGTAACATTAATTGAAGGCTGTCTTGCAAGTGATTCACAAAATATGCTCCATTTATCAGACTACGATTTTTAAATTGAATTTAAAGGCCAAGAGCAAACTATTTTTTATTTTGTAAATTTAATAAATTAATATAAGACCAAGTAACTGCAAATAGTGTTTTCCACGCACAAAAGTTTCCTCTTAAACATCGAAAATTCAGTGATGGAACCTAGTCACTCCCCCCACAGACCATCTCAGGCACAGTCCAGGGAGTCCTGGTATATTTCCTGTATCAAGAACCAGACTAGTAGTGGCAGAAACTGAAGGCTGTCTACTCAAGTTGCCATTCTTAATCCATCTCCCTTGCCAGTCTCCCATGAGAGAAGATGGGAAACCCCAAATGTCACTTTCCCTGTCTTCTTTGCAGCAAATGGTAGCCTAAGAGGAAGTTTTGGGGGGCCTTCTGGTTTCTTCATAGCTCTCTCTCCAGTACCTAACACTATATTTGACATAGCAGCTACTCGAAAAATATTGAATGAATGGATCATTGTTTTGAATTATTTTGGTTAATGAAATATGGTAAACATTAACGGGATTCTAGGCTCCAGTAACTTGGCATCTCTTGAATGTATGAGGTTGGGCGGTGGGCTTCTGGTGATCACATTGGATCCATGAACTTGCTGACCAGCTTTAATTTTCACTAAGTTCTTTAAAGGTCATGGGATGCAAATGAAAGGTATGAAATTTAGGAGGTGGGGGCATGTCTTACCATACACAAAATGTGACATCTTTTCCAGGTAACAGGCTATTTTCCTGTTGCTATCAATCAAAAACAATGTTATCTTCAGTGTTTAGCAAAATAGATTGAATGGAGTGATTTTACTGATGTGTTAAAACTTGTTAGTTGAGAAACACTTTTACGAACTGTAAATGGGAATTGAGATGAATCTAAGCGTTCCTTTCATTTTGCAAAGCAGGCGAATCTTCCAGGATTTATTTTCTCCCTGACATTCTTTTATATAATGCATTTGAGCAGACTTAAAATGAAACAGAGATTTTTCATGTCTTTTGACCCTGAGCCATTTATATGAGAGAGGCTTTTAAAACATGAATATTTTTGGCTCTAACAACTGCACCTTTGAAATGGCATGAAACACAGTGTTTAGAACTGCAAATATCACTGACATTTCTAAAGTGCAAACAATGCTTAATAGCCTAGTAGAAAATTTATTGCTTCTGCACGAACATAGGTATTGCTTAGGAGTTTATGGTATTTAAGAGTTAAATAAATCAGTGGAAAACTCACTGTAGACTTGCTGTATGTAACCACAGGTAGGTATAATAATTAGGAGGACTGCGAAACTCTTTTAATGCTTCAATAAATATGCCATATATCTATGGCAGCCTGCTGTTCTCTGAGCCCAGATTGTTGCTTTGTAGGTAGGTATCAATCTTCACTACTTGCTGTGTTCACCCTTTCTGAATCTGATCAGGATCCATCTGTTCAGCTGTATTTGTTAGTGTGTTTTCTTATGACATAAATCCTTCAAAAATGTTCATTTCCAAGTGGTGTCATGATACCTGCTGGGTTATATTTGTCAGACACTGTAATCGTATAATAGTCTTTAACCACAGAGAACAGTAAGTAAAATATGCAAAACCAAAAGTTGGGTATTTCTGTCGAGGCTAGTGCTGTCTTGGAAGTAAACAGTGGTGCTCCTGACAGATTGGTCCGGACGGACGGTAATTATGAAAGATGACCATGGCTTGGGAGGTACCCTTGACTTAGAATAGGGTACGTGAGCTCACAAAGCATTTCGAGGCTTCCGTCCTGGTAATATGCTGCTTAGTGTCCGGCCACAGGAAATAAAGTGGGAGAAGAATGATTGCGAGTGGCAGTGAGGTAGGTGTAACAATCAGGGAGTACCACTCTTCATTAAGGGAAGAATTTGATGATTCCTTAAAAACGGAAAAATGATTCTAAAGTGTGGACAGTTTTTAATTTTGAAAGATGTGATGCTCTGTTACCCACTATGTTTTTCATTTTCTAATGCTGATATTTTTCTACATTTTTCCTCTCATGGGGTCTTTTATCTGATTTTATATTCTTTGAGAAATCAATATTGGAAAATCATTTTTACTATAAAAACAATTTGAGAATCTTGAAGCAGACTGTCCAAGAGACAAGAATTTCCAATGATTTAATTCTCATTTAAGAAGGCATAGAACATTAGACCTGGAAAGGATGGGTTGCCCTATTTGACAGGTTATTTTTTTTTCAACAAACATTTATTGAGTGCTTACAGATAAGTAAACTAGAGCTCAGAAAGATTAATGACTTTGCCATATTGGTCAAATCAGGTCCATATTCTCCCTTTTTAGTTTTGTATATATAAAATTTTATACCATTGTTTACCAGTATTTTGTATTTCTGGTCTATCCTTTATTTTGCACTATGACTTTAATCATTTCTATTATTTTATGTAATGTGCATTTAGAATGAGCTCTTGTTTAGCAATTTCGCACTGTATTTTCTCACATCTCAGTCCTTCTGTAATCATTTTCCTTATACTTTATCATTTAATAGTCATTTTAGTGATGATATATATATACACATCTTTTAGCATCACTAAAAATATATATATATAGACATTATTTAGCATCACTAATATACACACATATATATACACATACACACACATACACATATGTAATGACTTTATGATTCTGTATTTTTCCCATCTTGAAAGTATTTTTTCCTGCTATTTATTCATATTCATTAATTCTTCTATTCATTTTCTTATTTATTTGACAAAATTTGGGGGGTTGCCTATTCTAGATGGAATATAGTTCTCCATGCTGGTGAGCACAAAGGTGAACAAAAATTATCGTGGCTGCTCTCCTCATAGAGCTTAAGTCTGGTGGAGGAGAAAAACGTTGAAGAAATTATTACATAAATACATAAGTTCTACATAATGAGAGAGAATAACAAAGGACTTAATATTACTCCCAAAGTGGGGATAGAAGGGAATGATCAAGCAAGATAAAACTTCTTTAAGAAAAAAATACTTTAAATTGAAATCTAAACACGATGTGGGTGGATGGTGGGGAAAAGTTTTTCATGCACAGGGAGAAAAGAGCTCTGAGGTGGAAAAGAGCTTGTCTCTTTCAAGACATGAAAGAAAGCTAGGAGGGCTAGTATGTAGTAAATAGGGAGGAGTAATGAGATGAAGCTGGAAATAAGGAGCTAGATAGCTAGACAATTATGCACATTATGCACATATACTTTTTCATCTTAATTTTATATATGTATCTAAAAATATATGTAACTTATATGTAAGTTGGGAATAATAACAATGATATGAATAATGAGTACCTCTGAACCTACTACCCAATTTTAGATGTAGAGGATGGCCAACACCTTTATTTATTTTATTATTTTTTTGTTTTTGTTTTTTTTAACTCAGTGAATTTTATTATATTTATATTGTACGATGACCATTACAACCTAAGGTTTACACGTTTTTTGTAGCTATGAATCTTCTTATACATGTTTCTTAGTTTAATTGCTGAAGAGTTTCTAGGGTGTATATTTAGGAATAGAAGTGCTGGATCATAGTCTGTGACCATGTTTAGCTTTGTAAAATAATGTCATTGTTTTCCATCTTCACCTGCTGTTGATATTGTCAGACTCTTAAATTTTTGTTCATATTGAGCGGATAAGATACTATCTTATTTTAAGCTTAGTTTGCTTTTTTTTAGGGGGGACATATCTGTGGCATGTGGAAGTTCCTGGGCCAGGGATCAAACCCATGCCACTACAGTGACCTGAGCTGATGCAGTGACAATGCCGGATGCTTAACCTGCTGGGCCAAATGGGAACTCCTTAGTTTGCATTTCTATGGTTACTAATAAAGAAGTGAAATTCAGTGGTTTTCAGGATTATTGGACATGTTCACTCTTTTGTGGAATATCTTTTGTGGTTTCTACTCATTTAAAAATTTTTTAAATTCGTGTCATTGATTTCGCAGTTCTTTATATGTTTGGATACAAATAAAGATTTTTTTCAGTTTATTTCCTACTTCTTTGCTTTCCTTATCATGGCTGTTTTAATGACTAGAAGTTATCAACACTAAGGTAGTTGAATTTTTCAATGTTCTATTTTATGGTATGTGTGTTTCAACAAATCCTCTACTCATGGTCATAAAAACAGTCTCCTTTGTTTCCTTTTATAAATTTTATTATTTGTATTTTTCCTGCCTTACTGAGGCACAGTTGACAAGTAAAAAATTTTACATAAAGTGTACGGTTTGATATATATACACATTATAAAATGACCACACTTAAACTAATTAACACATCCAATCACCTCACATAGTTACCAGTTTTTCTGTGTGTGTGCAGTAAGAACACAAGATTTACTCAATTTGCAAATTTTGATTGTACAATGTAGTATTTTATTTATTTATTTATTGTCTTTTTTTGCTATTTCTTGGGCCACTCCCGAGGTATTTGGAGGTTCCCAGGCTAGGGGTCTAATCGGAGCCGTAGCCACCAGCTTACGCCAGAGCCACAGCAACGCGGGATCCGAGCCGCGTCTGCAGCCTACACCACAGCTCACGCCAGATCGTTAACCCACTGAGCAAGGGCAGGGACCGAACCTGCAACCTCATGGTTCCTAGTCCCATTCGTTAACCACTGCGCCATGACGGGAACTCCTACAATGTAGTATTAACTATAGTCATGTATACATTAGACCCCCAGAACTTATAACAGAGTTTGTACCTTTGATTAATATTTTCCCATTTCCACCACCTCCAGCCGCTGCAACCACCATTTTATGTCGTCGAGTTTTCGGATTCCACATATAAGTGCCATCATATAGTATTTGTCTTTCTGTATCTGGTTTATTCCACTTAGCATAATGTCCTCCTGGTTCAACCCTGTTATCACAGACATTTAGGTTGTTTCCTTATCTTGACAATGGTGAATAATGCTGAAATAAACACAGGAGAGCAGATAACTCAAGATGCTAATTTCATTTCCTTAGGATATATACACAGAAGTGGGGTTGCTGGATCACATGGTAGTTCCATTTTTAATTTTTTAAGGAACATCCATATGGTTTTCCATAGTGCATGCACCAATTTACATTCTCAGAAATAGTGCACAAGGGCTCCCTTTTCTCTACATGCTTGCCAACATTTGTTATTTCTTATCTTTTGATAATAGCCATTCTAATAGGTGTGAAGTGGTTTTTTTTTTTTTTTTTTTTTTTTGTCTTTTCTAGGGCCGCACCCATGGCATATGGAGGTTCCCAGGCCAGGGGTCTAATCGGAGCTGTAGCTGCAGACCTACGCCAGAGCCACAGCAACACAGGATCCAAGCCGCATCTGCGACCTACACCACAGCTCATGGCAATGCTGGATCCTCAACCCACTGAGTGAGGCCAGGGATCGAACCCACAACCTCATGGTTCCTAGTCGGATTCGTTAACTACTGAGCCACGATGGGAACGCCTCATTGTGGTTTTGATTTGCATTTTTCTGATGATTAGTGATGTTGAGCATTTTTTCCTGTGTCTGTTGGCCATCCGTATGTCTTATTTGGAAAAAATGCCCATTTTAAAATCATTAAAAAAATTTTTTTGTTTTGCTGTTGAATTGTATGAGTTCCTTTTATATTTTGCATGTGAGCCCCTTACCAGATATATGTTTTGAAAATTTTTTTTCCATTCTGTAGGTTGACTTTTCACTTTGTTGATTGTTTCCTTTGCTGTGAAGAATCTTATTCGTTTGATTCAATCTCAGTTTTCTACTTTTGCTTTTTTTTGCCTGTACTTTTGGTGTCACATTCAAGAAATCACTGGCAAAACCAAGGTCATGAAGATTCTTCCCTGTATTTTCTTCTTAGGAGTACTTGACTCTTTAACTTCTTAACTCTTTAATACATTTTGAGTTGATTTTGGTGTATAATGTAAGATAAGTTGAAAAAATTGGGTTTGTTTTCATTTGAGAGGGGAGAACATGCATTCTGGGGAACCCTAGGGCTTCTCAAGAAGATGGTCTTAGATCTGGCTTATGTAGACTATGGTATTGAGTTAGGTGATTTGGGGGAGAGTTTAAGAAAGCAGGGCTTTGCTCTAAATTGAGTGCTGTGAGGAAATAGGGGTAACTTTATGATTGGGTATCACAGTAAATTATGTCTGGGAACAATGAAAACTAACTCAAACTAAAGCTGTAATTGGTACAGAAGCATCAGTTACATTAGCCAAGTTAGGGATGTTTGGTTGTTTTTGTGTTTGCAAAACATTTACTTTTTATCTGTGTTCACATGTGATTATTGACTATATATTTGTCTTGACCCATCATGGTCACAGATTAGCCTTGTTTGATGTTAATGTTCTATGAAACTGTTCCTGTTCAATAGGAGAGTGTGAAGTCCTTGCTCTTGAGTGTCAGGCCAGCTCCTAACAACACTCAGACCTTGTGATAGCACCTGCCAGCTCTCTGATGTCAGAGCTGCTTTTCTCTTAGTCCGTGTACTGAAAATGGAAGAACGAATTTCGGCAAATGGCTATTTGGCTCTTACATAGTGACTAGAAATTTATAACTATATGTAAATCTGATAGGGAGATTTCGTGAATTTCTTCAGCAACTCTCAGCTATTCTTATAAAATTCCTCATTGTGTGTAGTCCTGTCACACATGCTATGTGTCAGTGTCTTCAATCAATGAGGAAGAGTGACAAGGAGTTGGTGAATGATTGCCATAAAGAGAGAGAGGGTATCGCATAACTGGATGTCATGAACCCCAAAAGAACTGGATTTTATTTTTTCTCACAAAAAGTAGATGAAAATAATTGTCTTAAAGTGGCACTTTAAAAGTGGTAAGTAGGGTGTGAGGGACAAAATTGTCCCCACTTAGTGGACTGAAGAGCAGGCGTTATCTTTAGAGGACAGCTAGATTCAAATGACATTTATGTGAGGAAATGATCAATCAAGTGGTTTAGGACTTTCTACTCAAAATTTGTCCCACTGACAGACATCATTGTCAGCTAGGAGCTTGTAAGAAGGGAGGAATTTCAGGCCCATTCTACATCAGAATTTGCATTTGAACAAGATTTCCAGGTGATTCAAATACACATTAATGCTGGGGAGGCATCAGCTGAGGATTTAGAGGACCTTGCTGAACACAGACTAGGAGTTCCAAAGAATGTAGCAGAAGGCCTGGGGGCTGGGAATAAAGGCAGGAAAGGTTGAGTGAGCAGGGAAGTTGAAAAGAGAAATACATGGATAAGAACACGTACTTTCTTTATCCCTTCAGGCTGCCTCTCAATATACATTTCTTCCTCCAACTCTCAGAATGTGCTGGATCTTTCCCATGTCACTTCACTGAACACAGTTATTTTTTAGCAGTGTGTCTAAAGTAAATGATTGCTGTGGTGTTCTTTTCTTCCCAGTTTTCTCTCTTTTCCTATAATGCTCACGTGTTACTTTCATAATAGGACAGAATAATATAAGATACATATTAAGGGAGTATAGGGTTAAAATGTTAGGCTGAGCCATGATTTGCTGCAGGAGCTAGCCTATCACTTGTTATCTGTCAGCTGACCTATTTACAACCTCCAGTTTTTTAGAAATCAGTACTATCTCTAGAGATAAGAGTAAGACCTGTAGTGCCCACTGAAGTTTCACAATTTTTCTCCTGGCTGTGACTTTTCCTATCTGATTTAGCTACCCCTCTGGTGCAGAAAATATCTGAAACAACCTCTGTTAATCACATGGTCAAGGATAGTTCACTGATCCTGCAGAGGTGTAGGAAGGTTTGGTAAAAGCAATAAACACCGAAGGGAATGATGGCTTTTGAGAAGGCATCCACAAAACAGAACTGTTTAGAGACTTTCATATAATACTTTTATTCTCATATGCTTTAAAGAGTTGTTGGAGCCATGCACCTACAGCATACACTGTCTTTTTATGCCAATTGGAGTCTTTTCATACCATTCAGAAAGACATTTCATTCTCCTGTAGCACAAAATATATATTTAGACATTCTATGACTCAGAGTTACAGTTCCCTTCAACAGTTCCACCTCCTCTGCTGGAAGCAGCTGAATTTCTTTTTATAGATTTCTCTATCACCCAGCATGCAGCACTTAAAGAGATTCTTATTGTTTGACACTTCTTCATACCTGATTCATTAAAAAAAAATACTACGAACTTTGAAATGGCACAAAGTTTCTAATTTAAATTGAAGTAAAATGTGAAGCAGTGATTGCTAATCAGACCAGATATTAGGAGATTTTTATAATGGGATAAATAAAAATTAGAACGAGTCCACCTGCGGTAGGAAAGATAATATCAGGTTAAATGCTGGTATAAGAAAGAGTTGTCTAAAGTTGATGACAGTATCTAATCTCAGTTTTTATATCACCCACTGTTAAATATACAATATCTTTCATTGGTCAAGAAGTGTTTCACTGAAAATGATTTCTTCTTAAACAACCTATTAAAGAGTAATAAATAATTATACTGACTTTGTTTAGAAAAGGTTAATGCTGAAAAGAGTCCCAAACAGTTGCCCCCACTTTTGGAATAAACAATGGTTTTTCTACAAGTGTTTCTCAAGGTGTGGTGTAAAGCATTGTGTCCACGATCACAATCATTTGGGGGTGTCTATTCGAAACACAAATTCCTAAGCCCTAACTCAAACTTACTAAAACAGATTTTCCAGGAAGAGGCTTGGTCATCTGTATGTTTATTAAGCACTCTAAATAATTCTTACCAGCAAATAAGTATGTTAAAGTTTAGTTAGGAACTACCTGCATCGAAAAGGCTTGGCAGTGGGTTCCCATTAAATATGCAGATTCCTGGACCTTACTAACTCTGAGAGATGAGAACCACTGGGTCTTACTGAAGAACTATGCCTTCAGCATTGTTTACCTGAGCCCAAAACGTAATTCCTTAAGTGTATCAGAAGTCCAGGAATATTTTCAGAAAGGGGTCTTTCTAGTTGGAAATCAAAGATAGAAATAAAAAGTATAGGAATATAAATGTTGGTGAATATCACAGCTTAATAAATTCACACTTCAGAAATGTTGTTTAGATCTTGCAAAATTATTGATAACATCTAATTGGGAATTAGAGAAAAATTAACTAGAAGAACTAATGCAATAATGTTACCAACTCTTTCAAGCCAGGCCCCAAGTAAAGCGAAGGAAAGCTTTATGCTCTGATGGAAGAACGGAGAGGCACCTGCTTCCACTCTAGAGCACTGGCTCTCCTCGAAAGGCCAGGGGCGGGGCTGATTTATAGGGTTCTTGGCAGGCAGCAGGGAGGAGTGGAATTCTCGCGGGGTTTTCCTGGAGTTCTCGTGGGCTCTCCTGAAGGTCTCGCGGGTTCTCCTGGAGGTCTCGCGAGTCTGGTGCTGGCACATTGCTGCTCACAGCCCCAGATGCAAGTGCCGGTCGCGCATCAGCTCTGCTCACAGCCCACCGCCGCCATTTCAAACTGAGGTGCCAGGACGGCGCTTCCCTGCTGGGCTTCTCTAAAGGGAATGCTGGAAGCCGGAGTGCTGCACCGAGAACTCTAATCTGGACTGTTTGGGATGAGGCCTCTGCACATGGCTTCCTATAGGCAAGTGAAACTAGACTAAGTATAAAAGAAGGGGTTTGACCTTACCTTAGCGCTTGGAGTCCATCTTATTCCCCCCCCCCCGGAACTCAATGGTCTTTGCCAGTCATGGTAAGTTTAATAATACAATCATCGTGTTAACATATATTCTCTAGCTCTTTACAAAGTTTACAAAAAGCTTTATAAAGCTCTTTATAATGTCTTTATATACATGGATCATCTCGTTTGATCTTATAGTTACCCTGAGGCCTATATGTGTAGGCCAGGTTCTGTAGCTCAAGAGGTTGGGGTTCAAGATGCAATTGATAAGTGGTACTCAGGGCTAGAAGGCATGTCTTTTTTTTTCTAGAAGCTTGTTGTAATCTCCATATGACCGCCTTCCCTGCTGTTGCTGTAGTTGCTTTCTTGTACTCCAGTGACTCTGCTGCTTGACACAGCTGTCCGAGAAGCCACTAAACGTGGTTTCTTTCAGTCAAACAGTAAACAACAAGGGACTTCTATCTTTAGCGAAATTCCATGCTTATATATCATAACACCGCCGAGGCCAAAATGAAGGGGTTCTCTTATTCTGGGTCCTCAGATAAGGTAGCCTATTTTATATTCTACAGGAATTCTGCTATATGTGATTCCACTCTCAATGAGCCCCACCTTCATTCCTCTGAGCATGAAATCTTCTGAGAAGGAGTCTGGCTTCGGCACCAAATACTATCAGATTCTCATTTTATGGGATCCTCTCTCAAATGGTTATCCCAAGTTCAACCTTGTGTTGCCCTTTCCCTAGATATTCTCTGCAGGGAATGGTGGGCATAGGTGGGGCAGAGAGAAGGCAGCCCAGTGGACCTAAATGTAATGACTTGATATTTTGTCTATTCTTTATGCCTTTGGAAAAAAAATAGAAAATTTGTATACAGTTTTAAAATATTACCAAAAGCAGGGTTGTGTTGCCTTGCCAAGCTCTTCTATCTTGTGCTTTGGAAACAGGGGCGCTTATCTGGATGTTCTGGCTACATTTAAAGGTTCATAATTATTTCTCTGTTAAAAAACAGCAGTGTTCCTGGGAAGAGAACATTGTGCACCTTCAAAAACATTTCTAAGAAGATGTTTGCCCTTTGATTAGATGCTACCTTTCCCTGCTCCCCGTACACTTCCTCAACCAGCCATGTAAATAGATTGGGCCTTGGAATAACAGTAGTTTTAGTCTCAGTAGTAAAGCAAATATTTCATACGAGTAGTTGTCAATGAGTGCTTTCCCAGGTATTGTGGACAAGTGAATCATTTAGAGGAAGAAATCTGAGTGACTTCTAAGTAGTTAAATTGTTCGTTCTTATAAGTTCTTTTCTCATTTGCGGCTTAACTCTTTCCCAAAAGGGAAATGCTGTAGTCGAAGCTTACCATTCCAGAAACTCTTCTGAGAAGGTTAGTAGTAACATGTTTCCCGGTCAAGTCTGCTCTGAAAGTTACCACAGCTTCTTACCAGCCAAACTTAGCCATGACCAGGGAAGCAGTAAGACCCCAAAAAATAGGAAGAGGAAGCTCTGTGAATGCGAAGGCAGGGCTAATTTTCCACCTATCCAATGACAAGTAGCAGATACTGCTTTGAATTTGTGAGGATGAAGTACATTTGGCTTAAATAAAATCTGTTACCTTGAGAAACACTGCTTGGGTTACTGCTACAGAAAGAAAAAAATTGGGGTTGAGGGAGGATTATTACATGAAAATGTTTTAATTTTTATTTTAAAGGAAATATATGATCAAGTATCCTAAAGTTGTTTGCAAAAGTTGCCTCAGCTTGAGAAAAAGTATTAGATACTTTAATAGACTATAGGAAAATATGGCTTAGGTTTAAGTATTGCAACAAATGAAATAGAAGAGCTGGAGTGACTGTATGAAATGCTGCTAGGAAAATTCCTCTTGTCCAAAGTAATATTATAAAAGACTGGGTTCCAAGTGATAACTGTCAGTGTTGATAATATCAACATAGAAAAATAATCTATTTTAATGGCAAATTCTTGCTGTTAATTACTTACACTTCCTTAGTAATTAATTTTCTAATTTTAAAAATTGATTTTCAAGATTTGCATGATGAATACTTGGTTGTGCCATTGATATATGTATGAGTTATGGGTTTAATTACCCTCATGGCTCTTGGGAGTTGAGCACATTGGAATAAGAACTACAATTATCTATTACATAGAATATACAGCAACTATTGTATTTATGAACCGGTTATGTTTCAGTTTCCTAAAGGCAATTCTCAAGCCCATTTGTTTCTGAGTTATAGTATAAAAATGACTGCTAATGACATTTATTGGTGGAATGCAGTGTTGGCCATTTGTTCTGGCCTGTGACTTCTTGGTATCCATGCAATTGGGTAAGTCAAAACTTTGTGAGCAGTTTCTGTATTATGGCAGAAAGCACTGGATACTGTGGAATCCAAATTATTTTCCTGGCTCTGCTAGTGACCGGAATTGTGATTTTGGGGAAGATCTTTCATCTCATTTGGTCTCAGTTAATTCTCTGTATTCTGAGAGACTGAACCAGATGATTTTGCTTTAGGTTCTAGTTTAAAGCATCCTGAGCCCTGAGGCAAGTTTACATCAAAGCAGTTACCATATGCATTCGAACAGCAAGGAGACAAACCTATTCACTGAACCCTGCTAAAATGGGTTATTTCTGCTCTACTATTGAAGTGGACTTAAAAAATAACTACTTTATTCAGGTATAATTTATGTTCAATAAACTGCATCAGTTTAAATTGTACAGTTTGATGAGTTTGGTAGTTTTATACACACATGAAACAATCACCACAATCAAGGTACAGGACATTTCCATCATCCCAAACAGTATTCCTCATGCACTTTTGGAGTTTGTCCCTCTCTCTGCCCCTAATCCTGGACAACAAATGCTCTGTATTTTTTCACTAGAGATTAGTTTGCATTTTCTAGAGTTTTATGTAAGTGGAATTGCATAGTATATACTCTTTTCTGAATGGCTTCTTTCATGAGCACAATTATTTTGGGATTCATCTATGCTGATGCATGTATCACTAGTTCCTTTTTAAAATTGCTGATTAGTATTTTATGACTATTTCACAGGTTCGTTTGTTCATATATCAATTGACGAGCATTAAGATTGTTGCTAGATTATGCCTCTCATGAATAAGGTTGTTATGAACATTTGTGTGGGCATGTTTTAATTTCTCTTGAGTAAACACCCAGGAGTGGAACACTGGGTTTTATGGCAGACATATGTCTAAATTTTTAAGAAAATGACAAATGCTTGGGCTAAACCATGCTATGTCTCTATCAGCAGTGTATGAAAGTTCCAGTTGCTCTAAACCTTACCAATATTTGTTAAGATACGTTTTTTTTTTTTTTAAGAGCAGTCTTTTAATTTAATCATTCTAACAGTGTTCTGGGGTATCTCATTGTGCTTTTAATTTACATTTCTTATGATGATTAATGGTATTCATCATCTCAAATCTTGCTCATTTTTATTGGGTAGTGTGGTTATTATTTGTAAGAGTTCTTTATAAAATTTGCATACAAATAATTACTATATACATTGTGAATATTTTCTACCATTCTCTGGATTGTCTTTTTTTTTTTTTCATGCTGTCTCTCAAGAGTAAAAGTTTTTAATGTTGATGAAGTTTATCAATTATTTTTGTATTTTTTCATAATTTTTATGTTCTAGGAAATTTATGCTGACCTCATGGTTGCAAAGATTTTCTCCTAAGTTTTCTTGAAAGTTTTAGTTTGAGCTTTTATACATATGCACAGATCTAATATAAATTTCAAATTAAGTAAGAGACAATGTTCTTCTTTAAAAAACAAATATACAGTTATTCAACTATTTTTTTGAAAAAACTGTTTTCCCCATTTAATTGCCTTGCAAACTTTCGTGAAAATCTATTGATTTGGGGGGGCAGTCTGTTTCTAGCATTTCTGTTCTGTTTTATTGATGTACGTATTTACTCTTTTGCTGAAATCATGATGACTTTTAATTTTTTTAAAGTTTTTTATCATTTATTTATATATATATATATATAGTTCTACTGTACAGCATGGTGACCCAGTTACACTTACATGTATACATTCTTTTTTCTAAGTGTCTAGGCAGAGTTCCCAGTGCTACACAGCAGGATCCCATTGCTAATCCATCCCAAAGGCAACATTCTGCATCTATTTACCCCAAGCTCCCAGTCCCTCCCACTCCCTCCCCTTCCCCCTTGGCAACCACAAGTCTGTTCTCCAAGTCCATGATTTTCTTTGCTGTGGAAAGTTTCATTTGTGCTGTATATTAGATATCAGATATGAGTGATATCATATGGTATTTGTCTTTCTCTTTCTGACTGACTTCACTCAGTGTGAGAGTCTCTAGTTCCATCCATGGTGCTGCAAATGGCACTATTCCATTCTTTTTAATGGCTGAGTAGTATTCCATTGTATATATATGCCACATCTTCCTAAACCAATCATCTGTCAATGGACATTTGGGTTGTTTCCATGTCTTGGCTATTGTGAATAGAGCTGCAATGAACATGCGGGTGCATGTGTCTTTTTTAAGGAGAGTTTTGTCCAGATATATGCCCAAGAGTGGGATTGCTGGGTCTTATGGTAGTTCTATGTATAGTTTTCTAAGGTACCTCCATACTGTTTTCCATAGTGGTTGTACCAGCTTACATTCCCACCAACAGTGCAGGAGGTTCCCTGACTTTTTAATTATAACTTTATATTAAGTCTTGAAATCAGTGGAAGTCCTTCAACTGTGTTCTTAAATTGCTTTGTCTATTCTAGGTTTCAATTTTCATATCAATTTTAGAAACACCTTGTCAATTCCTACAGAAAAGCCTGTTGATATCTCGATTAGGTTTACTTTGAACCTATAGGTCAATTCGAGCTGGAGTGATATTGTAACAATATAGAGTCTTCCAATCCATGAACAAAGTATATCTCTCCATTTATTTAGATTTCCTATAAACATCTCTTAGTAATGTTATACAGTTTTTAGTGAAAGTTTTATACATCTTTTATTAAACTTACTCCTAAGTATTTTATGATTTTTCATGTTATTGTAATGAAATTTAAAAAAATTTAATTTTCCAGAGGTTTGCTGCTGGTATAAGAAATAGAATTACTATTTGTATATTAATTTTATACCCTACAACTTTTCTATTTATTCTAGTATTTGTTGAGTCATTGGGATAGTCTATGTAAATGGTCATGTCATCTGTAAACAGAAGTAATTTTATTTATTTCTTTCCAGTCTTTATGCCTTTTATTTTTCCTTCTTGCCTTAATGTCCTGGCTAGGACCTTGAGTACCATGTTGAATTGAAGTGGTGAGACCAGACATACTTGCATTGTTTCTCATATGAGGGGAAAGCATTCAACATTTTAACAGTTAAGTATGGTAAGAACTGAAGTTTGGTGAAGCACTTTTATCATTAATGGGTATTGAAATGTGTCAGTTATTTTTTCAACATCAATTTTTTATCACAAGTGCTTTGTTTTTAAGGCTGATAATATGGTGATTTACAATAATTGGTTGTCAGATGTTAAACCGATCTTGCTTTACTGGGGTAAATACTAACTGGTCATTTTGTGTTTGCCTTTTTGTGTGTTGTGGGATTAAATCTGCCATAATTTTGTTAAAAATTTTTGCCTCTATGCTCTAAGGGACATTGGTTTGTAATTTTCTTTTTATGTAATAGTCTTTGTTAGGTTTTGGTATCAAGATGATGTCGGCTTCATAAACTGTTTTGGGAAGTGTTTCTTTTTCCTCTATTTTCTGAAGAACTATATATAAGACTGTTGTTATTTTTTGTCAGAAATTTGGTAGGATTCACCAGTGAAACTACATGAACATGATGTTTCCTGGTTAGAGGGATTTTGATAAAAATAACTTAATATATATTAAATAACATTAAGATATTAAGATATTGACTTGTATTTTCCAAAAAATTTACTTGTTTCATGTCATTGGTGTAAAGTTATTCAAAATGATAAATTTTTTTTTGTATTTTTTTCTTTAGTAAGAAATTTATCAATTTTCTTTATTTCTTCAAAGAACTACCTTTTGGTCTTGTGAATTTTCTGTAGTGTTTGCCTATTTTCTATTTTGTTGATTTCTGCTCTTTATTTTCCTTTCCTTCTAATCTGTTTAGACTTGTTCTTTTCCTAGATTCATGATGAGAACCTTAATTCACTGATTAGTATGTGTTCCTTCTTTTCTCATATGACTATTTAAAGCTAAAATTTCTAAGTACTTCTTTAGCTGCATCACACAAATTTTTGTATTGGATTATCATTAATTTTCCAATAGTTCCTAATTTTTTTTTCTTTTTATGGCCCTACATGTGGCATATGGAAGTTCCTAGGCTAGGGGTCGAATTGGAGCTGCAACTGCAGCCTAGCCACAGTCACAGCAATCTCAGATCTGAGCTGCATCTGCAGCCTATACTATAGCTTATGGCAATGCCAAATCCTTAACCCACTGAGCCAGGCCAGGGATCAAACCTGCACCCTCACAGAGACAACATCAATACCTTAACTTGCTGATCCACAATGGGAACTCCTCTAATTAGTTTTTGATTTTTCATTTGACCTATAGATTATTTAGAAATACGTTATTTAATTTCCAAACTTTTAATGAATTTTTGTCTAGTTGTTCTATCATTTGATGAAAAAGGGCTGTTAAAATTATCCACTATAGGAGCTCCCTTTGTGGCCCAGCAGGTTAAGGATCTGGTATTGTCTCTGCAGTGATATAGGTTTGATCCCTGGCCCAGTGCAGTGGGTTAAAGATCCGGCGTTGCCACAGCTGGGGCTCAGATTTGATCCCTGGCTGGGGATCTTCCATATGCCATGGGTGTGGCTGAAAAAGACAAAAGAAAAAATTTTTCCACTATAACTGGGAATTGTCTATTTTCCCTTTAGTTTTATCAATTTAGTTTTCATGTCTTTTGAGATGCTGTTATTAAATACAGATGCATTTTTGATTTTTACATCTTCCCTATTTCCTCTTTAGATCTGTTAATACTCTTTTCCTTAAAATCTATTTTATCTGATATTAGTATAGCCCCCTTCTTATGCATAATGCTTGCACAGTATATCTTAATTCTACCCATTTGTTTTCAACCTATCTTTGCCATTATATTTAACATGTGTCTCTTGTGAATAGCACATAATTGAGCCTTGATTTCTTCATTTATTCTGATGATCTCGACCTTTTAACTGGAATGGTTTAGTCTATTAATATTTAATGTTATTGATATGGCTGTATTTACATCTGCTATTTTGTTGTTTTTTCATTACTTATCTTGTTTTTATCCCTCTTAAAAGACTGCTGCATGCTTTCTGAAAAGAAATTCGTTTTAGTTTTCTTGTATACAGCATGTACAAGATATAGATATCTTTGAATTTTGTTTTTTCCTGAAGGTTATCGTTATTATCTTCAGGAGGGACAGTTTGTTACATGCTTACTCCTCCATGTAGGAAGTGGGAACTTATGGTGAAATTAAAACAGTTTGGCCATTCTTAATTGTCAGAGTTCATTGGTAGCTTCCAGGAATTGGGTAGGGCAAACCCATAAGCTTATTTTCAATTCTATATTTCAATGAAAATAAGTTGCATACCAAATTCAGTCAATGAACAAACACTCATTAACAAGCATGCACCCATTCTTGATGAAATTCCAGCTTTCTGTCCTTTAGGTATTTAGACAAGAACCTTGCATGAATAGTTTACTTCAGGCAGTTGTTGTAATCAGGTGCAATTCCATTAATCTTCTAGTTGGATTTGGTGACAAGGGTTTTCTGTGAAGGGGTGGGATATGTAACAGAAAAGATCCTTAGGCACAGAGCACACTTTTGAAGAGTACTAGAGTGCTGTGCTCACCAGTAATGACAGTATAAGAATGGAGGTGCCATTACAATATTTCCAGCCAATCTGCATGTATTAACCAGCACTAAATTAACCACAAAAACTTATTTCTAATGCCCCTTAAGCTAATGAACCAAACCTCTTATTTAATTTAAGAAAATGATAGTTCATCCTGATTAGAGCCTTTCAAAACCAACTGCAGATATTGTGCATCCTTGATTAGGGCACTTCAAATATTAATTAACTCCTCCTAAGGGTATAGATTAAAACTAAGTCACTTGTGTATGTCACGCTATCTGTACTGAAATATTTTAATATAAATTATAGACAACATAAAAAGCATGCAGTGGCAGAGTCCCTCTTCCCCTGTTATTGTATCCTTTTTTTAAAAATTTTTAAAAATTGTTATTTTCCCAGTACAATTTTCTTTTCTACTGTATAGCATGGTGACCCAGTTAAACATACATGTATACATTCTATTTTCTCACATTATCATGCTCCATCATAAGTGACTAGACATAGTTCCCAGTGCTACACAGCAGGATCTCTTTGATAATCCATTCCAAAGGCAATAGTTTGTATCCGTTAACCCCAAGCTCCCAATCCATCCCACTCTCTCCCCCTCGGCAACCACAAGTCTATTCTCCAAGTCCATGATTTTCTTTTCTGTGGAAAGGTATGTTTGTGCCATATATTAGAGTCCAGATGTAAGCGATATCATATGGTATTTGTCTTTCTCTTTCTGACTGACTTCACTCAGTATGAGAGTCTCTAGTTCCATCCATGTTGCTGCAAATGGCATAGAAATATGTCAAATAATATGTATTACTGAATCCTTATTGATGAAGTTTCCTAGTTCTTCTTTGCTGTCCTGGTTAATTCCCACTCTCTACCCCCATCCCCAAATAAAAACAGGTGAATTTTGTTCTTCATAGACTTATACCCGTAATTACAGCATACTCCAAGGACGAGATAAAAAAACAAGAGAAGCTATAATTGTTTAGGAGGAGGACAGGGTCTGCTTAGATAAATTTTCTCAGCCATTTGTAGAACTACCCATATCTGGTTAAAATATGCCAGCTGATGGATAATATTTTCATAGTAGAAAAATAAAAGTTTCCCCAGGATTAAAATTGTCCACTCTAAGAAAGGATAGATTAAAAATTACACTTCAATCTTGCCTTAGTCCTTTGGCACTGCTAAAACAATAAAACGCCAAGACTGGGTGGCTTATATACAAAATAGAAATTTATTTCTCACAGTTCTGGAGGCTGGAAATCTAAGATTAGGGTGTCAGTATAGTTGGATTCTGGTGAAGTCCCTCTTGCTGGTGGTAGACTGCTGCCTTGTCACTGTGTCCTCACATGGTGGAAGGGACTAAGGAGTTTTGTGGGGTCTCTTTTACAAGAACACTAATCCCATTCTTTTTTTTCTTTTTTCTTTTTGCTATTTCTTTGGGCCGCTCCCGCAGCATATAGAGGTACCCAGGCTAGGGGTCAAATCAGAGCTGTAGCCGCTGGCCTATGCCAGAGCCACAGCAATGCGGGATCCAAGCCGCGTCTGCAGCCTACACCACAGCTCACGGCAACAATGAACTTAATCCATTCCTAAGGTCTCCACACACATGGCCTAGTAACCATCCAAAGGCCTCATCTTTTAAAACTATCACCTTGGGCATTAAGATTTCAAACATTCAAGCCACAGCAAGGCTTTGTGCATGTACTGAATGTGGTATCTTTATATTAAAATAGCAGTTTGATCCTAGAATGGAAAAAAGGTAGCGTTATCATGATTGCACACACATTTTATATAGAAAAATAGTTTATTTATTGGAATAAATTAAGTATAGCAGCTGACATCCAAATAAGTAAATGTAGATTATGTTCCCTGGAAACAGAGTCTGAGGTGGAGAGGCGGGTGCATGTGTATTGTGGAGGGCTGTTAGGAGATTTACCTACAAGGAAGTGAGGAAGGCAGAGTAGAACAAAAGGAGAAGCTAACATAAGTTTACAACGGAGGCCTCAGGCAACCTTATGCAGCGTGGGGGGGGGGTGCGGGCAGAGATGGCCTGTCAGAGTTGTCTCAAATAGAGGTGAGACAGCTGGATCTTTGTGTCACTTTCACAGCCAGTCATTAGCCATGGAAAACCCCTGGTGAGGAGCGTAAGTTGAGGCGAGTCCTTTTAGGCAAGGAGAATGTTTAGGGAGGGGCTTAGCTGTCAGCCAGTAATAATGAGAAGTCCTCCCTCCTTCCTTCCCCCTTCCAGTATATCACCCAAGAAGATACAGGTGTTGCACAGCATCACTCTACAGTGCTCAAAACGACTTGTCCCTTATGTTAAGTTTGCCCAATCTGGAACAGTTTGTTCAGAAATTTGGTTGGTCTCATTAGTTTTATTTCATGGGGAACCTTAAAAGGGAAGGGTTAAAAGGACAAATGACAGCCCTGCTACTGCATTTGATCTTGAGACTACAAATGATACATATAATCCTCCTCCATGACATTTTCTAGATTCCTTTCACCCTCAGCTAGCACCTTTATTGGCCTAAATAGCTTGCCTGGTTTAGTGATGTAGATTATCTTCCCTGAGCCCCGGGTTACCATGTTGAGAGACCTAGAGATTCCACTCTATACCACTCAGATTCTGCTTCAAGAAAGGACACATTGCCCAGATGTGAGGAATGTGGTAAGCTAACACTTTCTAGATGTTAACTCCTTCACATCTCCTTTGGCTTTAGAGCAGGAATCATGTACTTCTAGGGTGGCTCCAGCTAGTGACAGAAGAAACTGTTGTAAAGGCCTAACCATTTCTGGCCAGCTGTGAACTCCTCTAAAGGAGCAACATGTTGTGTAACAGCATTGTGTCAGGTCTGTATCATGGTCTGAGGGTTCCTCCTACACAATCCTACGTTCGCCCTTTTACTTTCACAAGTGTTCTCTCCAAAACGTCTTTGATACTCCTAACTGTATATTGGCATCAGCTTCCTGGAGGACTTAATGACACAGTGGTAACAGAAATAGTGTAATAAAGTAGGTACTGAGGTATGATTTGGGGACTGAATCATTCACTGTGTGACTGACAGTGAGGACACCATCCTGGGATATTAGGGAGGATAATCCCTAGCACTAGGTGGAGGACCAATTGCTAAAAATTTAATAATTTTCCTGTAGGATGAAATATCCTGGCAAGTGCAATATTTAAAATGTTTGAAGCAAAAAATGCATACAAAGACAGTGAAGTTGGTTGCTAAGATGCATTGGTGTCTTAGAGAGGGATAATGCAAAGATAAGAGCAGTTATCAAGCAGTGGGAAACAAATTATGAAAGACAGAGGAGCTCTTTGGTAGCTTATAAAGAAGCCTTTGTGTCTTGCAAAGAGAGACGAGAAGCTGAGAACCAAACTGAGGACTTAATAGTAGCTGGGTTTTGGAAACCACTGAAACTGCTAAACGATGCAGTAAACAAATTTGGCACACGTGCAAAAGCACAACCACTAAGAGAGAGCTTTATCATTACCTGCACCTGATTTTGCTCATTAACCTACATCACCTTCCCTAATAAAAGTCATGAGGGCTAAAGCCTAGGCACCTTTGTTCTGCGGACCAGAGTGCCTCCTGGTCCCCCACTTTCTAGATGTAAAAGAGTCTTGTGTGTTTTGTTATACGGCGGCGTCCCTCTTTCAGGATCTCCCATTGCCCTGCAGCACTGGACGTGGCAGCAGGGTTTCTCTTTGGCACTATTGACATTTTGGGCTTAATAGTTCTTTGTCCTGTACATTGTAAGATGTTTGGTGGTATCCTAGTGTCTTAGCAGAAGAACCCCCACCCCATCATGACAATAAAAATTGATTCTAAAGATTGCTAAATAGCCCTTGGATGGCAAGATCCCTTCTTCCTCCTCTTAAGAATGACTCAGAATCACTGAGCTTTAGAGATAATTGAATGCTCAGTCCAAGTAGATCTGTTATGCCAAGGCCAGGGACCTAGTTAGGAAAATCTGGGACCCTGCCCTGACACATGAGATGGGAACATATGGTTGTATGCCCTAAATATTTTGAAGCTCCAGACTCCTATAACTCTCACAGAGGCGATCTGCCATTCTCTATTAAGAGCTATCACTCCCACTGAGTGGGAGGGATCGGGAGCTTGGGCTTATCAGACACAACCTAGAATAGATTTACAAGGAGATCCCGCTGAATAGCATTGAGAACTATGTCTAGATACTCATGTTGCAACAGAACAAAGGGTGGGGGAAAAACTGTAATTGTAATGTATACATGTAAGGATAACCTGACCCCCTTGCTGTACAGTGGGAAAATAAAATAAAAAAAAAAAAAAAAAAAAAAAAGAGCTATCACTTTCTCTCCCAACCACCTCTGTTTCAGAAAACACTGCAGAGGCCTTTCCTATGCAAAGCAATAGGAACTCCATCAGAATTTGCTATATATCCTCTCCTGGCTACCAGGAAGATAAGTGGGGTTATGTCACAACATAATCCAGGTGGAGACATACTGAGCATAATAGAGGTATAATACTGTACCTTAAAGCATCTACAAGATTTAGCCAACATGTAGCAGTAGTGGCTGAAGGAATATGTGCTTGAATGACTGTATTTTGAAGATGCCTGACCCAGAAAACTGGATAGTAAGACTATATAAGTGACTTGGGAGCACTTTCCCAGAATACTGGATTTAATATCCTATTAAAAACTACAGGGAATTGTGCAATTTTACTGCTAAGGTACTTCCTAGAAACTTGGAAAAAGCAATGGTCCATGCTGCACAGTGCTTAAGTGTCTTGGTAAACAGTGGACAGAGGATTAAAAGGTTTAGGAAAGTGGGAATTCAGGAGTGGATAAAATGTGGTCAGAACTACCAGAGATTCTATTCCATGGCAAGGCCATTAGTAATCTGCTGGTGAGAGGAGTAACAGGTCATTCAGAAGTCCAGTGGTGGTTTTCCTCCACAGGCAGTAGTTGATGATGGGGAAGGCTGTCCTGGAACTTGTTGCTAGTGATAGGGAGGATGGAACCATGAAGGAATAGTGGTCAAAGGAAGCTAACTGTGAGGCTTAATGGGCAGAAGCCAGGGAGTCACAATTATTGTAATGACCAGTCAGATTAGAGAGGCAGCTAAAAGGGCACGATCCCCCAACAGTTGAGATGATTAATAGAACGTGGTATCTGCAGGGATGGGCAACCAGTGAGGATTGTACTTAATACATTTAATCAAAGAAAGTGATAATTGATGGCAGGAGACTGAGAATATTACCTCAACAAAAAGCTGTGGCACCTTGTACAATTCTTGAACCCAAGCTAGATTTCAAACCCACAACCCACTAACAGAAGAGATGATTGGGTCCCTGGAAAGAGGAAACCTGAAACACTATGGCAAATATATTCTATGATATTTCCTCTGGTTTTCTCCCTAAAGAGACCTCTGGTCATTTACTCTGGTGATTGTACACTAGGAAAAGGGGAATAACCAGATGCTTCAAGGAATACTGGGCATAAGCTCTGATTTGATATCAATACCCAGAAACCCAAAGCATCATTGTTCCTCCCCTGTTAGAGAAGGGGCACAGGGAGCTAGGCAAATGGGGTCCTGGGCAAAGTGTGGCTTAACAGTGGATCCAGTGGGCCCATGACCCAACTGATGATTGTTTCTCCAGTCCTCAAAGATATACTGTCAGCCCTCCATATCCACGGGTTCCACATCCAGGGATTCAATGTAGTATTGATTAAAAAATACTCAAAAATTTCCAGAAATTCCAAAAAGCAATAATTGAACTTGTGCACAGGCAACTACTTAACACAGCATTTACATGGTATTTACAACAATTTGCATAGCATTTGCATTGTATTAGGTGGTATAAGTCATCTAGAGATAAAGTATATAGGAGAATGTACATAGGTTAAATTCAAATACTACACCACTTTACATAAGGGACTTGACCATCTACCACTTTTGGTATCCACGGGCTACTACTGGACTGCTTAGTACTGAGATACTTAGAATGGGAGTAGCCCCTTATATTGAGTCATTAGCCTGTGGGATAGAAGATGGTATAGTGGCCAAGTTCAAATGTAAGCCCCTAAAACCACCTTATTCCCATCCAATGCAGTAAATCACAACAATATCACTTCCCATGCTAGGGCATAGTGCAGATTGGTGCCACACTTTAAGATCCAGGATGCAGGAGTGGTGGTGCCTATCATAGCTCCACTTAATTTGACAGTCTGACCTCTGCAGAAACCTCAGAGATCCTGGACAGCTACTGTAAGCTCAACCATGTAGTAGCCTAGATTACAGCTGCTGTGTTGGCCATAGTGTAATCAGTATTTCAGAAAGGAAAAAAATTCAGATCAATATTACTCTGCTCTAGCATGGATGCATCATATGGCACAGCAAGTATACTTAGGATTAATTCTTGTCTAAATTTGTGGTAGTTCATTGTCAATAATATAGTCCATTCAGTTTTTGTAGGTGCCAGACTGGTGTACTAAATGGGAGTGTGATGGAGATGACCACTCTTGCATACTTTAAGTCTTTCAGGGTGGCATCCATTTCTTCCATTTCTCATATCAGATGGGGTATTATTTTCGACTTACCATTTTGGTGGATGTGCTATGGTGATGGCGGCGATTAGCAGTGAGTGATGCAGTTGTCAAACATCTGCAGTTGATGACCACAGTAGTTATGGGATGAGTATAAGAACTCTTGAAGAGGAGATAGGAGTGGAGCACCAAAGTATCCACCAAAGTAACCAGTATAGCACATCAGTGTGTGTGTGTGTGTGTGTGTGTGCACCCAGTGCACTTGTGTTTTAAGAGAAGTCTTTGCTTCCATCTGTCTAATCAAAACGGCACAGCCTTATGAGTGGTTCTGAGTTTTTGATGTGGTTTAGATCACTGGTTATGGCACAAGGAATGCTGTTCCTGGGGCTTCAAGGGGGTTGCTGTTCTTATCCTCAAGGGGTCATTCCATCTTCCATTTTCACAACTCTGGTAGCTGAGTCCAAACTCTGATTTTGTCTTTAAACTTTGGTGTGAATTACTTGGCTAATTTACTTGTATTATTTCCATTGGTCTTGGCAACAAGTCTGTGAGGTGGTAGGATAGGAATTTTTAGCCTTATTCTGCAAATGAGGAAATGAGGATTGAGAGGCTAAGTGACTTGCCCCAGGTCCAGTCTCCAAGTTCATGTTTAGGTCATTGTTTCTAAGTGTGGTCTGGGGACATTTGCATGAGAATTGCCTCAGCTTCTTGTTAAAATGCGCATTGTTAAAATTCTGGGTCTTACTTCCCATATGCTAACTCCAGAATTTTTGGACCAGGAAATCTGCGTTTATATGAAGTTTGCTGCCCATTTTTCATCAAAGTGGTACAGTCTATTTATATGACCTTGCTACTCATAATTTTAATAACTGATAACATGTTGGGAATGCTGAATCTCAGGCCTCACCTCGAAATTACTGAATCAGATTTGCATTTTATCTCTCCAAGTTATCCTTATACAAACCAAAGTTTGAGAACCATTTTTCTGTGGCAGCCATTCTCCAACTTTAGCATGCATGAGAACCCCTGGGAGGACTTGGTAAAAGTTTACTGGCTTCCACCCTCAGATTTTCTGAATCATTGAGTCTGGAGTGGGGCTACAGAATTTGCATTTCTAAGAAGTTCCTAGGTGATGCTGATGTTGTTGGGACAGGGAGCACGCTTTGAGAAATCTGCTCTTAACATCTTGTTCGTTAGGATCACGCAGGGGGTATAAAAAAGTACCTAGCTCTTCACTCCCCTCCTGATGAATTGGAACACCTGGGGGTGGGGCCCAGGAAGGCAGAGTTGGAAAACCTCCTGGGTGATTTCTAATATGCAGCATGGTTGAAAACCACTTTATTAATAAGAACATGGATTTCATTCTAAGACCATGTGCATTTGACTGTGCCATAATACTCTGCAAAACAAAGAATCTCTGTAACCACCTCAGAGTGAAAAATATTAATTCATGGGTCGTTGAGTATAGAACTCCTATACAGAGGCCTTTTTTTTTCTTCGTTGAAATATGAGATAGAAGGCTAACTTTCTAATAGATCTCTTTACTTTCTCTTTTTGGTTTGTTATCTGAGCACATAACTTCCTACCTATGACTTGAATAAGTTGTCATTTCAATACTTGTTGTTCCTTACTTTTTATTCTTGTATTTTCTATGACTATCTTAATTCTCCTTCAGCCTGTTTGATTGTCTGAGAGGGTGTAGGTGTGCATTTAATATAACTCAGCTCCTGCCCTCTCACCCTTCTGCCAACTTCACAATTCACTGTTAAATAAATTCATATTCAAAGGGCCCCATTCCAAATTGCTTGGAATTTCAGTTGGCAATAATCTTTAGGATTTCATTGAATCTACCAATGAATATATTATCTTCTCTTGATCCATGGAAGTATCTGTCTATAGTTTCTCTGTAGTAGTTTTTATTCTGTCTTAGGGGTTCCCAAATAATTTTGAAGGAAGGAATGGCTTTTCTCAGAAGCGTAAGATCACAGGAGAGTATGTTTGAGTGTGTTTGGTGTTGGGGAATGGAGATAGAGGAAGGGAGGAGAAGAGAGTGTGTATATTAGGGATCTGGATGCAACAGGCAATGAGGGAACAGGTGCAAAGGCTGCTGACCCCAGTGTCAGAATGGGGTCAGGGAGGGTATGCTGCTTCAGTTGTTTTCCATCTGCTAGGGATTCTTGAAAATGCAAGTAAGGGAGACACAGTGACACTGCTTGCTTTGGAGAGCTACCAATAATATTTGAGATCTCCTGGCATTCTAGTAGCTGGGAACCCTGACCTCCAGACACTAGTCTGTGACTTTGTTTACTTTGTGTACTGTAAAGTCATCATGGGACTCCATAGTCTGACTCCATACCTGGAGATCTTTTTGTATGTGTGTGAAGCTGGAGTATCAGCCTTCTTTTTTGAGACTTGGGAAGAGACTGAGTAGGTTATCATAAGATTCTCCTTGAGCATGATGGCCATCACCGTAGAGCTGCTTAGTTTTGATTTTCATTAAGATAGAAGGACTGTGTCAAAGCCAGGTAACTGTACCTTCTTCATTGTTTCCAGGGATGGGATCTGGAGAATTACAACATTATTTTCATTAAGTAATCAGTGCTGCTATCTTTCCCGGCTATATTATAAGGATTGACAGAGGATTCTTTAGATACTGCTTAATGTTAACATGTCCTATATTCTTGCTAGTAGAAAAGAAAAGAAAGACAAGATGTCTTTTTCTGTGATCTCTGGTCTTTGCCTTGATGATTCTATTACTGGTGGCCACTGTGGTCCTTTCAGAAAAAAACAAGATTAGATTAAAATGCAAGACTGGGCTTAGAATTAAAACCCCTTTGAATTACAATATTGATTTCAGGAGTGTAATTACAAGTATGATTATCTAGTAGTCAGTTGCTGGTTTCAATATGTGCTACATGAAAGCCAGATGTGTACATTCATGCACAGATCTCAGGAGACTGATTTATTGTGGCAGCTCAAATGTTTACAGCTTGCACTCTGTACTTGAGTGGGTTTTCTTTGGAGAGAATTTACTCAATGCATGTGAACACATTTTTGTTTGTGATTGGTTATATAGTAGGGATTTCAAGCTCAATTTGGATAAGAATCTTGCTTTTTGAATTACTTCTGTATTCTGCCATTCAGCTGCAACTTGCTTGTAATCCTCTATGTGCCCACCAACTTACCTCTTTAATCATTCTTACTAATAAATACTCGAAGGCTTTAGGGAAATAATCAGATTTTTGTTGAGCTGTATTTATAACTTTTCATTTTCCAGTTTCCTCAGCTGTAAAACTAGATTGGTGAAAATGCATGTATATCAGTGTGGCTGATAAAGCTCTATAAATTGAGTTAAAATCCAATGCAAAGCCTGAAAATAGCAATCCTTAAAAATATGAAAATATACTCACAACATTTTCTTTTCCCTACAATGCCAAGCTTTGATTTCCTGGAGGAGGATAGGGTCTATGTTTTCTGTATCT
Source organism: Sus scrofa (assembly GCF_054392235.1). Taxonomy (NCBI): domain Eukaryota; kingdom Metazoa; phylum Chordata; class Mammalia; order Artiodactyla; family Suidae; genus Sus; species Sus scrofa. Next base: position 125,579,084 of record NC_139401.1, read on the forward strand.
TTGGTACCTACCATGGCACTGTATAAAATAATTTACAGAGAAGATACTCTGCATAAGCACATGAACTCATCTGTGTAACCGGACTTAAGTCAATCAGTCAGTCTGTTGTCAGAGTTTCTTAGTAGACATGAGTAGCTTCAGAAAATTAAAGGTGCAAGGGAACTATATATATATATATATAAAAAATCTCCTCCCCTATAACCTTGCCACCAGTGGTATGGTATAATGAAAGCAAGCCACTGACCACACTCTGGCACACTTGCAAACATTTATTAATGAGCAGGCACAAACACAGTTGCACAACCTATTTCTGTAAGCAGTTCCTACTCTTTGTCCCCTTAGGATCTTTAGACCCTTAGTCAAAGCACTTTGCATGAAAGACTCTGAGGCAAAGACATGATACTATGAAGGCAGAGTCAGTTACCATGTTTGTAGGCTCAGGTGACAGAATTCTAGATCTAAGGTGCTACTTTGAATATGCAAAGCTGCTGGTCTTGACAGGTTGATTGTTCAGTCTCCTGAAGGAGAGGCTTGAGGTAAACTTTTTAGACAGACACATATCCTCATGCTAACTAACCAAGCCTCTGGTGTAGATTTAGAAAGATTTGTAGTATCTTCCCATGGAGTGAGGGCCTCTGAAATAGGGTCCCTCAGATGCTAACTAACTGTGGTATGCATTCCTGATTAGGTCTCTTCAAATGGTAAATATCAGAACCTAGGATGTAGGAGAAAGTTAATTTACACCTTGTCTATGCTGAAATTTCTAAAATTAAATTACAAACAATATAGGGACGTTGCTCTTTCATCCTTTGCCTTAAATACTCTCTGAAATGATACTGTTCTTAGGATGGGAGATTCTCATGGGCTCTGGCCTTTATAATTGTGGGGGAGGAGCAGTGTCACTGTGTCTCCCTTACTTGCATTTTCAAGAATCCCTAGCAGATGGAAAACAACTGAAGCAGCATACCCTCCCTGACCCCATTCTGACACTGTTACAGTCTAGACCAGTGGCTGTAGCTCAGTAGGAAGCTTGCAATTTTAATAGTCTCTAGTCCCTAATTTCAGCTGGTGCTTGAAAAATATTTGTGGCTCAAGGAGATGAGCAATTTTATAAAGGATTACAGGTTCCAAATACCAGCTCTGAAGAAAAGTGGTCAGTGAAATGCAGATACTGAGATGTAGTGCAGGAGTTCCCACTGTGGCTCAGTGGAGACGAATCTGACTAGTATCCATGAGGGCACAGGTTTGATCCCTGGCCTTGCTCAGTGGGTTAAGGATCCAGCGTTGCCGTGAGCTGTGGTGTGGGTCAAAGCCATGGCTCAAATCCCGCATTGCTGTGGTTGTGGTGTAGGTCAGCAGCTATAGCTCCAATTCGACCCCTAGCCCTGGAACCTCCATATGCCGGCAGATGTGGCCCTTAAAAAAAAAAAAAAATATATATATATATATATATATATAAAATGAGATGTAGTGCAGCCAAGGGGTGGGAGCTGAGCTGGTTACACTTTTGTAGGAATGACAGGTTTTTGAAGACTAGCCATATCTCAATGCATTGATAGATTTTATTTGAACAACATATGCTCTGCTGACCCATGAGTTGTCAGGGCTCCCATTCCTGTGTTAGAACAGTCAAAGGGCTGCTGACTTAGGGAAGCTGAAATAAATGAACTGACCTATTTATTCCTTCACATTGCCCCTCCCCCACACCTTTATCAAAAGAGAATTTCATTGCTAAAGATAATTACCCTACTCTCTCTATCCTTGTAGTGTATTCCAGGTGAAAAATCACTTGCCTCTAGTCTCAGCCTTTTTTTTTTTTTTTTTTTCCTTCTAGAGGCACTTATCCCCAGTGAACCCAGAGGAATTATGCTAAGAATAGTAATAGCCAGAAAAGAAAGGGCCATTAAATAAAGCCTTTTTCAAGTGTAGCCTATGCATAGTATTTGGGCAAGAATAGACCTTCTGCCCTAGGTGCAAAATTCCAGCCTATGCTGCATTCCTAATCTGTGCAGGAGTTAGCTGAAAAATAGACAATGCTAATTTTAGGTTTTAATCATTTGGGGGATCCATTCATTGAAAAATGGCACACAAAAAGAAAAGTCTACCACTTTAAGGAAGATGCTTATGTATTTTAGTTTATATTCCACACACCTTATCTTCCAATTCTGATTGCATTTTCATGGGAGACTTAGAAGCGGATGCTGTTTTCCCAGCTTCACAGTCTGGTACTCTTAAGATGCACACTTAAGCCTCTTTTGGCAGCTTCTTTTCCTCAGTTGAGTCTGCCCATATTTTATGGCTGTTTTTCTTTTCCTTATGCTCCCTTACCTTGCCACTAAATCGTATACGGGGGTGGGAAGATCCATGCTTAAAATAACGAATGATGAAGGATTAATTTTTTTAGCTGAAACATCATTCTCAGATAAATCTTCGGTTCACAGCCATGTTTATTAATTATAATGATCCATTTCCTCACTTTATTTTATAGCAAAAACAATATAACAGCAGTAAAGCATTTTGGAAAAGGAAAAAAAGAATAACTTTCCACTCTTAATCCCATGATCTAAAACAATTTTTTTTGCATGTTATCCTCCAAGTAATGCTCACAAGCATATATCTTTTTACATAGTTATAAGCATTGTATGCATGTAACTGGTCTGCTTTTTATGCTGCATATTATGTTTTAAACCTTTTGGCAAATTGACAGTCATCATAGCTGTATTTTAAAACTGTGAAAATTCCATGGAATGGATAGGATATAATATACTGCTCCCTAATGATTAATAAAATTTTTCTGCTCCTCCTTTCTCCTCCTCTCTCCTCCTCCTTCCTCATCTTCTTCCCTCCTCTCTGCTCCTCTTCCTTCCACCTATCTCTTCCTCCTCCTTTTCCCTTCTTCCTAATCTTCTTTATCCTTTCTGCTCCTCCTAGCCATATATACAAAATGAAAATCATCTTTGTGGAGTTCCCATTGTGGCGCAGTGGAAACAAATCCGACTAGGAACCTTGAGGTTGCAGGTTTGATCCCTGGCCTTGCTCAGTGGGTTAAGGATCTGGCGTTGCCACGAGCTGTGGTGTAGGTTGCAGACGTGGCTCGGATCCCGCGTTGCTGTGGCTCTGGCGTAGGCCGGTGGCTGTAGCTCTGATTAGACCCCTGGGAACCTCCATATGCTGCAAGTGCGGCCCTTAAAAGCAAAAAAAAAAAAAAAAAAAAGCAAAAAGAAAATCATCTTTGCATATACATATCTTATATATAGTTATAGCAAGTCATGTTTTTATATTCCTTCTGCAGAGCATATTGTCACCTTTTTTTTCCTTTAGGGATGAATGAAGTATGAGAGATTATTAGGAGAGGAAAAGAAGCCTGGATTTCATAACAGTCACTTAGGCACAAAAACAATAGGAGTACAGAAAAATTAACTTTAGAAATGGTAAAGTAAAAAATAGAATATAATTATTGAATTATTTGACATGTTAAGAGTTTATTTTAAATGGCTATGATACATAGAATGTCACAATTGATTAAAAAATTGTATGTGAAACATGTTCACCCTTTAATGTATATGAACAATAAAGTATTGACATATACAAAATACTTATAGAATATATTTTTAAAAAGGTGTAAAAATATTTTAAATATCATTAATAAAATGGAAAAGTAACAGCAAATAACTTTGCTGTTAATGAATGCAAAGTTAACTGAAAAATTTGTGAAACGTATCATATGTTCTAAACATAGGCATAATTAGGTCTTATGATGTAATCCTCCATTTCTTAAGTTCCTAGTTTTTCTGTTTCACTCTTTTAGCTTTGAATTTTGAAATCTTCTTTGTAGTTTCTTCTGATACTTTTCACCAAACCTTCAGGGGAGCTGTGACAAAGTATGTGGCACAGAATGTGCAATGGTGACATGCAATGTTAAGGGAAAGAAATAAAAACAAAAATAAAACAAACCAACTCTTGCTATTGAAGTTCCAAAGAAAGCGTCAGATGTTCCCAGTAATGATTAAACTTTTCCCTGATGATTTTGTTTCTTCTCTTCAAAATGGACTCACAGGTTTCGTGGCAATTGGCTTCATTAGCAATACTCTTCCAAATTCCTTGTATGTCATTAAACTCAGCAGAGCTTCTTACACAATTATCATGCCACACGCTCCTGACTGAGTTACAGCTTCAAAGGGATTTATAAAGGACACGTTCTCTACTCACATCAAACATCTATAAAGACCCTGTAACCAAAAGCGTGCTTCAGTGATGGTTGGAAACTACAAGGGGGTAGAGTCGACTGGCTATTGCTAGGGCTGTTTTTTCTGTTGCATTTGGCTGCTTCTGTTCCCAATACTCCTTTCACTGAATTTTGAAGTGGCAAGGCTTTTAAAAATAAACTTATCCTGACAAATGTTGGGGAAATCTATTTTTAGTGTCTCCAATTCTTAAATCATTATCATCATCCTTCTTATTCTTGACAGCATCATCCTCACAGTGAAACAACTAACACATTTGTGAACCATTTAACTGATTATTTCCTTGACCATCCAGTGGTTTAGAATTTGTAATATTTATGTGAAGAAAAGGAGTTCTGGATAAGAGAATGTTTTTGTATCATATTCATATGTGTTTGAAATTCTCTCCTTAAAAGTTCTATTCTCTGTGTTTATAATCTTATTTTAGTGTTTTTTTTTTAAATCAGGTTAACCAAATATGTTTCCTTATCCATCTAATTCTTCAGATTTAAGTCTATATCATTATCAGAAGGCAAACTATCCTTGGATTTTGTATTCTCTGAAAAATCTGCCTCAAAAACACCTGAAGATTTTAGTTCCAAATCAGGTTTAAGAGCACTGGAATATTTTTCTCTAAATTCAAAGTAATTTTCACCATCTTTTTTTTTTTATTTTAGAAAACAATAATAGGATGATCATTAATTCTGTGCAAATATTCTGTGATTTCAACTTTGATTTCAAATTTGTCATTATTTAAAAGAATCATCTAGCATTTTATTAACATGGTCTTTATTAAAGTTGTAGCCTGTTTTGCTGAGCACTGGCAAAACCTGTGTACCTGAGTCAAATAGTGATTGCACTGGTATCAACAAGTTTTCTGGCTTGCATCCTAAATGGCATCATGGTCTTGGAAGACTAAGTTTAAAGAACAGTGTCTAGAGTGATTTTTGATATGCATTGTGGTTATCTTCCCAATACTCTGTTGTTTTTTTTATTAGAGTATAATTGATTTACATTGTTGTGTCCATTTCTGCTGTACAGCATGGTGACCCAGTCATACATAGATATACATTATTTTTCTCATATTATCCTCCATCATGATCTACCACAAGGGATTGGACATAGTTCTCTGTGCTCTGCAGTAGGACCCCATAGCTTATCCATTCTAAATGTAATACTTTGCATCTACCAACCCCACACTCCTCATTCATCCTACTCCCTCCCTCTTCCCCCTTAGCACCTACAAATCTGCTCTCCATGAGCTCGATATGTTTGTGTTTTGTAAATAGGTTCATTTGTGCCATATTTTATTTTTTTAAGTTGGTCCAATTTTATTGAAATCTGTTAAAGGAGACAATTCAAATAGGAACCATTCTCTGTGGTTTTAAGGCCTACAGAAATATGTTACCTTTACTGCAAAATAATACAAAATACATTAATTCAGACTACAGTGTAAAAAGATTTTAAGAATGAATTATGTGTCCTCATTAGAAGCTGCAAGTGGTTTCCTAAATACAGTGAACTTATAGACATCTTTTCAAGTTCAAATAGTTTAAATTTGAGAAAATATGCACTTACTGTAACGTGAAATCTGTTCACACTGAGATACTTGAGCCCCAACTTTACAAACTGCTAGAAAATAGGAGATGCTTTGCTGCTAGATGAAAAAATTTCACTTAGGTCAGGGGAAATTATACTAGATTAGCAGTTTAAAATGACCAATAGTTTACATATTAGAGAAATTATCTTTTGTCTTACAAAGGTAAAATAAATCCTCTAGACTTCCTTCTTCACAAAGACCATCAGCTCGCAATCAAGACTCTGAAACCTAGCACAGGGGAAACACAAAACAGACTTCAGTATGAGAACTGCCCAAAATATTTCCTGAGGAAAGCATTTGTTTTTATTAAGCATTCTTTAAAAAAATTTTTTTTAAACCACTGAATTCCCAAGATCAGGTGGAGAAAAAAAAATTTCGAGTTCCCTGGTGGATCAGCAGGTCAAAGATCAATCTGGAATTGTCACTGATGTGGCATGGGTTCAATCCCTGGTCCAGGAACCTCCCCATGCCATGAGAACAGAAAACCAAAACCAGCCAAACAACCCACCCCCAAAACCCCCAATGGTTCTTACATCAGCCTCATGTCAAGGTAATGTTTTAACTCGTCTCCTGATATTTTGCCCTATTTCGTACTGACATTGTCCCCCTTGCACTTAGAGTATTTGAAGTTCCCTGTAAATATAGATCCTGGGTGGTTTTTTTTTTTTTTTTAAGCTTTAACTAAACTGTATCTTTTGAAAAATGTGTTTAGTAAATACCCTTCAAGTCCTATACCTAATTTCCGGATATATAAAGCATTTAAGCAGGTGGTGTCCCCTGGGACTAAGGCTAATTACTTTTACACTATTTAGGAAGTTCCCTTGACTCTTAGTTGCCTTTAATTATTTTTTTTTACCTGCGCCTAAGGCATGTGAAATTTCCAGACCAGGGATCAAACCCATGCCACTGCAGTGCTGCTACACGTAACAACGATGGATCCTCAAGGCAGTGCCTCACAAGAGAACTCCTTAAATTTGCCTTTAGAAATTAGAATTCAACATAGAAAAAAATTCAGTTGTCAAATTACCTGTTCCTAATTTAGGATAAAGCTACATAACAGAAAAACTCTACTTAATAAACTTTATCTCATGCAAACTTAAAAGTTTTAAAATAGTGGAGTTCCTGTCGTGGCACAGCAGAAATGAATCTGACTAGGAACCATGAGGTTGCAGGTTCAATCTCTGGCCTCGCTCAGTGGGTTAAGGATCAGGCGTTGCCGTGAGCTATGGTGTAGGTCGCAGATGTGGCTTGGATCTGGTGTTGCAGTGGCACTAGTGTAGGCCAGCAGCAACAGCTCTGATTAGACCCCTAGTCTAGGAACCTCCATATGGAACCATGGGTGCGGCCCTAGAAAAGACAAAAGACAAGAAAAAAAAATTAAAATAGTAATTCTATGCCCCAAGGTAGAAGACCATAAACTACTTAGATGCAAACATGGTAAACACTTAAATCTATTTTCCAATCTTCCTAAAAGAAGTGTATTATTTTTGGCTGATGAATCAACATTATACATCAAGTCTGTTGCTAAGGAACACAATTTTTTTGACCTGGTAACAGAAAATTCTGGTAATCTGACACAAGATTCTAACGCTTTAGAATTAGAGGCATTCTTTTGGATTCTGTTCTTTAATATTTTAAGAGGAAAACCATGAAGAGGATTCTGGCTTAGTAGAGACATTGATTAAAGCTTGGTAAAAATGGGCAGGCAGGTTTGGAGACCTTGGGTATTGCACATCAGATTCAACAGGCCAAAGTTTTGTGAGTTTTTCATGATGGGGCTCTCACCATTCTCTGATTTTGGGCCTGTTTTCTATAGCTGCCTCTCCAAAAATCGTAATCCTGCCAATACTCATCCCATATCTGGCCTCAGATCGCCCACGGCCCTACTGCCTTCACTCTTTAAAGCCTGCATCCCAGTCTGTGTGAATGATCCAGACATCCAGACGAGTATGGACAGCATGGCATTTTCAGCATCTGCTCTTGAATAGTATTCCATAAAGCAGAACCCACGATGTTTTCTTCATTTTATCCAGGCCCGTGATTATATTTTTTATTTCACCACTTTTGCCGAAGAGTTCATAGATTTGTTCTTCAGCTGTGTAAAGGAAAGATTTCCAACATACAGTGTACAGCTTTATTCAGTAACTTTTCCTGTTCTTTATTGTCACCCTAGAAGTGCTGGTCCCCGGGACTGACTCAGCTTGACATAGGAGTCACTGTGCAGTGCCTTCAGGAGGCCACCTGACTTAGTGCAGAGAAATGGCCCAGGATGCTTCCACTCCAGGGAATAATGCGGCTGCCCTGGTGATGGCAGGACCGGAAATGCCCACTTGTGCCATATTTTAGATTCTGCATATAAGTGATATCATATGGTGTTTGTCTTCTCTTTCAGATTTATTTCACTAAGTATGGGTATCTCTAGTTGCATTCATGTTGCCACAAATGGAATTACTCAATTCTTTTTTTCATGGCTGAGTAGTATTCTATTGTATATATGTACCACATCTTAATCCATTCATCTATCAATGGACATTTAGGTTGTTTTCATGTCTTGGCGATGGTGAATAATGCTATGATGAATATAGAAGCTCATGTATTTTTTTTTCCCACTGTACAGCAAGGGGATCAAGTTATCCTTACTCATGTATCTTTTTTAAGGAAAGTTTTGTTCAGATATATGCCCAGGAGTGGGATTGCTGGATCATATGGCAGGTCTATATTTAGTTTTCTGAGGATCCTCCATACTGTTTTCCATAGTAGTTGTACCAATTTACATTCCTACCAACAGTGAAAGAGGTTTCCTTTTTCTCCACACCCTCTCAAGTATTTGTTATTTGTTGGTTTGTTAATGATGGCCATTCTGGCTGGTGTGAGGTGGTACCTTGTAGTTTTGATTTGCGTTTCTCTAATAATTAGTGATGTTGAGCATTTTTTTCGGTGCCTACTGACCAACTGAATGTCTACTTTGGAGAATTGTCTCTTTAAGTCTCCTGCTCATTTTTTGATTAGGTTGCTTTTGTGTGTGTGTGTGTGTGTGTGTGTGTGTGTGTGTGTGTGTGTGTGTGTTTGGTTTTTAATGCTGCACCCACGGCATATGGAGGTTCCCAGGCTAGGTGTTTAATCCAAGCTACAGCTGCTGGCCTACGCCACAGCCACAGCAATGCCAGCTCTGAGCCATGTCTGTGACCTACACCACAGCTCACAGCAGTACCAGATCCTTAATTTACTAAGTGAGGCCAGGGATCAAACTTGCAACCTCATGGTTCCTAGTCGGATTCGTTTCCAGTGTGCCATCATGGGGACTCCTTTCCTTTTCTTTTTTTGGCCACACCTATGGCATATGGCAATGCCCCCTCCAGGGACTGAATCTGAGCTGCAGCTGCAGCATACACCACAGCTGCAGCAGCACTGGAACTTTAACCCATTTCTCTTTCTGATTTCATTGTTAGTATATAGAAATGCCTTCAATTTCTGTGTATTAATTTTGTATCCTGCAACTTTACCAAATTTATTGATGAGCTTTAGGAGTTTTCTGGAAGTGTCTTTAGGATTTTCTAGGTATAGTATCATGCCATTTGCAAACAGTGATAGGTTTACTTTTTCCTTTCCAGTTGGGATTCATTTTATTTCCTTTTCTTCTCTGACTGCCATTGCTAGGACTTCCAAGTCTATATTTAATAACAGTGAAAATGGACATCCTTGTCTTTTTCCTGGTCTTAGCTAAAATGCTTTCAGTTTTTCACCATTGAGAATGATGTTGGCTGTGGGTTTGTCATGTATAGTTTTTATTATGTTGAGGTAGGTTCCCTCTCTGCCACTTTGAAGAGAGTTTTTATCAGAAATGGGTGTTGAATTTTGTCTGAAAATTTTTGTGCATCTATTTAGATGTTCATGTGGTTTTTATTTTTCAATTCATTGATGTGGTGTATCACACTGATTGGTTTGCTGATATTGAAGAATACTTGCATCCGTGGTGATAAATCCCACTTGATCATGGTATATGATCCTTTTAATATATAGTTGGATTCACTTTGCTAATATTTTGTTGAGGACTTTTGCATCTATGTTCATCAGTGATATTGGCCTGTAATTTTCCTTAGTCTACAAATAAGAAATGCTGGAGAGAGTCTGGAGAAAAGGGAACCCTCCTTCACTGTTGGTGTGAATGTAAATTGGTACAACCACTATAGAAAACAGTATGGAGGTTCCTCAGAAAACTAAATACAGAGCCACCGTATGATCCAGCAGTCCCACTCCTGGGCATATATCTGGACAAAAGTTTCATTGAAAAAGATACATGTACTCCTATATTCACAGTAGCCAAGACATGGAAACAACCTAAACGTCCGTCGACAGTTGAATGGATTAAGAAGATGTGGTATATATACATAGTGGAATACTCCTCAGCCATAAAAAAGAACAAAATAATGCCATTTGCAGCAACAAGGGTGGAACTACAGACTTTCATACTAAGTGAAGTCAGTCAGAATGAGAAAGACAAATACCATAAGATATCACATATTGGAAATCTAATAAAAGGCACAAATGAATTTTTCTATAGAAAAGAAACAAACTCATGGACTTGGAGAACAGACTTGTGGTTGCCAAGGGGGGAGGGGGAGGGAGTGGGATGGACTGGGAGTTTAGGGTTAGTAGATGCAAATTATTGCATTTGGAGTGGATAATCAATGAGAGCTGCCATAGAGCACAGAGAACTATATCTAGTCACTTGCGATGGAACATGATGGAAGATAATGTGAGAAAAAGAATATGTATATATATATACGTGTGTGTGTGTCACTTTGCTATATAGCAGAAATTGACAGAACATTGCTATACAGCAGAAATCAACTATAATAGAAAAAATAAAAATATTACCAAAAAAAAAACAAACAAAAAACCAACCCACAACAAAGATTTGTTATTTTGGAAAGAGCAACAAAATTGACAAAGTTTTATATGGATTAAGAAAATGGAAAATATAGGACTCAAATAAATAAAATTATAAATGAAAGGAGACATTACATTTGATGCCATAGAAATGGAAGAGGTTATAGCAGACTACTATGAGCAAATATATCTTATCAAATTGGGTAAACTAGAACAAGTGCATAAATTACTAGAGATATGCAACTTGTTAAGCTGAATTATGAATAAATATAAAATCTGAACAAACCAATAACTTATGAGGAAATTGAATCAATAATTAAAAACTTCCCATTGTAAAAAGCCCAGGGCCAGATAGCTTTACTGTTGAATTCTACTAAATGTTAAGGAAGAATTAATGTCAGTCCTTCTCACACTTACCCAGAAAATTGAAAAGAAGGGAGTTTTTCCAAACTCATTAGACCAACATTGCCTTTATACCAAAGCCAGACAAGGCAGTACACTGACAAGAAAATTACAGACTAATATCTCTGATGAACACAGATGCAAATATCATTAACAAAATGCTAGCAAAACGAATTCAGCAGCATATTAAAAGGATCATACACCATGATAAAGTGAGAATTATCCCTGGGATGGAAGGATGTTTCAACATATATGAATCAATACATGTGATACACTGCACTAACAGAATGAAGGGTAAAATTTTATGATCATCTCAATAGATAAAGAAAAAACATTCGACAAAATGCAACAACCAGTCATGATAAGACTCAACAAATTAGGTATAGGAAGATTGTACCTTAACATAATAAAGGCTACATATAAGAAGCCCACAGCTAACATTATATTTTATGGTGAAAAACTTGTAGCTTGTCCTGTAAGATCAGAAAGAGGATGGGAGTTCCCGTCGTGGTGCAGTGGTTAACGAATCCGACTAGGAACCATGAGGTTGCGGGTTCGGTCCCTGCCCTTGCTCAGTGGGTTAACGATCCGGCGTTGCCGTGAGCTGTGGTGTAGGTTGCAGACGCGGCTCGGATCACGCGTTGCTGTGGCTCTGGCGTAGGCCGGTGGCTACAGCTCCGATTAGACCCCTAGCCTGGGAACCTCCATATGCTGCAGAAGCGGCCCAAAGAAATAGCAAAAAGACCAAAAAAAAAAGAAAAAAAAAAAAAAAGAAAGAAAGAAAGAGGATGAGGATACCCATTCTTGCCACTTCTACTCAACAGGGTACTGGAAGTCCTAGCCAGATCAAAAGCATCAAAATCCAAAAAGAAGAACAAAAATTATCTCTGCAGATGACATGATCTTATAGTAACCCTAAAGATACCACCACCATTTGTTAGGTGAATTGAATATAATTGAATTTGGCAAAAACAATCATATTTACTGTAACATCAAAACCAATAAATGAATTTGGCAAAAACAATCATATTTATCATAACATCAAAACCAATAAAGTATTAGGAGTAAATTTAACCAAGAAACAATCATATTTACCATAACATCAAAACCAATAAAGTATTGAGTAAATTTAACCAAGAAAGTGAAAGATGTATACACTGATAATCATAACACATTAATGAAAGAATTTAAAGAAGATATGCATAAATGGAACAATATACCATGTACATGGACTAGAAGAATAAATATTTTTAATATGCTAATTCTACCCAAAGCAGTCAACAGATTCACTGTAATCCCTATCCAAATTACAGTGGCATTTTTCATAGAACTAGATAAAACAATCCTAAAATTCACATGGAACCACAAAAGACTCTAAATAGCTGAAGCAGTTTTGAGCAAGAACAAAGCTAGAGGCATCACACTGCTTGATTTTAAAATATACCACAATGCTACAGTAATGTAAACAGCATGTGGTACTGGTATAAAAACAGACATAGACCAAAGAACCAGAATAAGGAGTCCAGAAGGCTTCCACACATTTTCAGTCAATTGTTCTTCAACAAAGAGGCCAAGAACATACAATGGGGATAAAATATCTCTTCAGAAAATGGTTTGAGAAAATTGTATATCCACATGCAGAGGAATGAAATCGGACCCTTATCTTTATACACAGAAATAAATTCAAAATGGATTAAAGACTTAAATGTAAGACCTGAAACTGTAAAACTGCTAGAAGAAAACACAGAGAAAAAGCTTCTCAACACTGGTCAGTGTAATGACTTTTTGAATATGACTCCAAAAGCACAGGCAACAAATACAAAAATAGACAAATGAAATTGCATTTAACTAAAAAAGTTTGCACAGCAAAACAGAGTGAAGAAACAACCTATGAAATGGGAGAAAATATTCTAAACCATGTAAATGATAAAAAGTTAATATCAAAAATATATAAGGAACTCATATCCATCCCTGCCTCCCCACCAAAAAAACAACCCAGTTTAAAAATGAGCATAGGGGAGTTCCTGTCGTGGCTCAGTGGTTAACGAATCCGATTAGGAACCATGAGGTTGCGGGTTCGATCCCTGACCTTGCTCAGTGGGTTAACGATCCGGTGTTGCCGTGAGCTGTGGTGTAGGTGGCGAATGCGGCTCGGACCCTGAGTTGCTGTGGCTCTGGCGTAGGCCTGTAGCTACAGCTCTGATTAGACCCCTAACCTGGGAACCTCCATATGCCACAGGAGTGGCCCAAGAAATGGCAAAAAGACCAAAAAAAAAAAAAAGAAAAGAGCATAGGACATGAATTGATATTTCTACTAAAAGACATAAAAATGGCCAAGCATCTTAAATCATCAGGGAAATGCAAATTAAAGCTATAATGAGATATCACCTCACAGCTGTTAGAATAGCTATTATCTGAAAGACAAGAGATAACAAGTATTAAGGATATGGAGAAAAGGGAATCCTTGTACACTGTTAGTGGGAATGGAAATTGGAATGGGAAAATAGTATGAGAGTGCCCCAAAAAGCTAAAAATAGAACTAGCATGTGATCCACAATCCCACTTCTGTGTGTACATCCAAAGGAAATGAGATTTGTATCTCAAAAGAGATATCTGGCACTCTCATGTTCATTTCAGCATTATTTACAATAGCTAAGATATGGAAATAACCTAAGTGTTCATGAGCAGATGAATGGCAAATGAAAATGTAGTATAGCTATAAAATGGAATATTATTTATTTATAAAAATGAAAGCAATTCTGCCATTTGTGACAGCATGGATGAACTGGGACAGCATTAAGCTAAGTAAAATAAGGCAGACACAGAAGGACAAATACTGCTCCATCTCACTTAAATGTGGAATCTGAAAAAATTGGACTCTTAGAAGCATAGAATGGTAGGGAATATGGAAAAACATTGGTCAAATAGGTCAAAGTTTCAAATATGTAGGATGAATAAATTCTGTAGATTTAATGTACAGCTTGGTGACTGTAGTTGGCGATGCGATATTTTATAGTTGAAATTGCTAAGATAGTTGATACTGTTCTCACCAAGTATATATGACTGAGTCACTTTACTCTGTAGCAGAAATTGGCACAAAGTTGTAAATCGACTACACTTAAAAAAAGATAACAATATGAGGTGATCAATACATTAATTAGCTTGGTTGTGGTAAACATCACAATGTATGTGTATGTCAAAAATCAAGTTATATATCTTAAATATGTACACTTTTTATTTGTCAGTTATATCTTACAGCTGGAAAAAAACCCCAAATCCCATGATTTTTAATATAGAACATTGACTCACTAGTGATATTTGGTTTGTGTTGGGTTACTATTCTAGATGCCAAGCAAGATCTAAGTGGTAATAAGGATTGGATGAACCTATTTTTTACCTCTTTGAGAAGGATAATACTCAGATTCAGAATAGGTTCTTCCCAAGCAATTTGTTTCTGGGTAAATGTTCAAGGCAGATTTACTCATAATCTACATTTGGGAAGGTTGCAGGCCAAAGGCTGGGTTTTAAATGAGTGGTTTCTAGCCTGTAAAATTACTTTCTAATATCACACTTTCACCGACCTCTGAGGCTTGATTCTCTTTGTGGCCTGACTTGTGAGGTTATTTCCAAGAAATCAGCTCTGCTTTTTGACTTCCATTTCTTCTTTTTCATCAAGATAGAGGTCTTACACACATATCCCTTGCTGCACTAAACTATAGAAAGTTAAAGGGATGGTATTTATTAGGGAAAAGGGACACTATCACAAAATCTTACTTGTCCGTTATAGAAATACTAAGTTTCTGAATGTCAACCAAATCCACATCCTGTGTCACATAAGGAGTTCAATTATATATATGCCTAAATTTCTTCATTTGTAAAGTGTACACAAAATTTCTTATTTATAGAATACCTCATCTGTTTATTCATCAAATATTCACCATCATTCTTAAGCCTTTAGAGTAATACTATTTTAGTTTGCTAGGTCTGCTGTAACAAAATACTGTACAAGAAACAGGGTGCTTAGAACAATAGAAATGAATTCTCTCACAGGTCTGGAGGCTTGAAGTCCAAAATCAAGGCCTTAGCAGGACTATATCCCTTTTGCAGATGCTGGAGGAGACTTCCTCCTTGATTCTTTAGTTTCTGATGTTTTACTGACAATTTTTGCTGTTCTTTGGCTTGTAGATAGCACTTCAATCCTCTGTCTTCACATGTCATTCTTCCTGTTTCTTCACATGATCTTCTCCATGTGGATATCTATTTCTGTGTCCAAATTTCTCTTTTGTGTGAGGACACCAGTTATAATGGATTGGGGCCCAACTAACAATCTCATTTTGATTACCTCTCTAAAAACTCAGTTTCCAAGTAAAGTCCCAGTCTGAGGTAGTGGGGGTTAGAACTTCATCATATCCTTTAGGAGATGTAATTTGTTCCATAACAGATGCCAAGATGAATAAAATATAGTCCTTGATGTAAAAGTGATTCCTATTACATAGGGGAGATTTCCTGTACAAAAAAAAAAAAAAACCAAAAAAAACAAAAACTGTTCTGCAGAACACCAGGCAAAGGGTCTTAAGTAAATGATCATGCCAGCTCTGAGGAGAGAGATCACTTTTGAATGGGAAGAACATGGAAGCAATATGAACACAAGTTCCTGTTGTCTAACAAAGGACAATTTCCAGTGAATATTAGGAAATATTTTTAAATAGCTTGCAATAAATTACTTTTGTGTGCTTTCCATAGTTGGCATATCTCTGAACAAACATGTCCACATGTCTCTTTCTAGACCCCTTATCCTTTCTTACTCATAATACTAAACAAAACGACATATTATGTAGTTAGTTGTTTAATCTACATCTAGCAAAATGTAAGCTGTTTGAAAGTAAGACCCTTGTCTGTTTTCTCTATCCCTGTAGCCCTAGTGACTAGACTAGTGCCTGGTATATAGTAGGTGCTCAATAGATATTATGAATAACCAAAAAAAACCCAGTATATAGCTTGAAAAATCAGCTTCTGGGGGAGGAGACAAGGTGGCGGAAGAGTAGGGGGACACGCTCGCCCTCTCCCACAAACACAACAAAGAAAACACACATCTACAGGATAAATGACTCACACAGAACAGCAACCAATCGCTGGCAGAAGAACCTAAACTCCAATAACGGCAAGAAGTTCGTGACATTACTAGGCAAAACAAGAGAAAAGAGGAGAGTGAGAGAAGGTGAATCCGAATTGGATGGGTGTTCCCGAAAGGGAACTGCGGAGGAGAAAGGGATCCTGCACCCTGGAAAGTCACCTACTCAGGGGAAAGATCAAATGAACTGGAGGAATCTCCAGATGCAGAGGAAGAGTGTAGCAGTAAGTTGGAGTTCTGAAAAGCAGATCGAGAACCGAACGGACCATCTGAACTATGGGCACAGTCACCAAAAATTGAGACGCCTTGGTGGGGGCTAGGCACCGAGACCTCCGCTCCGGAGGTTAGTCCCCGGGAAAGGGCTGGGGGGGGGGCGGGGTGGAGTGGAGACTGCTTGGGAGGTCTAGAAACCGGTCTGTCAAGTTTGACGGGGCAGAGACTGCCTGGGAGACTAGAAAACAAAGCTGTCGCAGAGGAAGGGAGCAATACTCTAGGGGAGGGGAAGTGGAAAGCCACATCAGAGGGAACCTGGGAGAAGAGCCTGGTCTGCGCCCGTGCTGGGGAGGGGAGAGAAGAAGGGGTGGGTACCCATAGAATACTCCCCACGCCACAGCAAGCTTACCGGCCTATTAGCTAGCAGAAAGCAGTGCTTCCCAGTGCATCCCCTTCCCCCACCCCCACCACCCCCTATGCACTCGCTGGACCTGGGGCTACCTGCCGTCCGGGAGGGCTGGCCTCAACAATTGCCTGAAGCCTACTACTGCAGGGGCTGTCCCTGCACAGGCCTGCTTGCCCTTTGGAGGGGCTACACCCCCACAGATCAGCACCAAATACCACCAGCCCCCGAGAAAAGGCCTGCAGCCCAGAAAAGCTAGAACAAGCCTGGCCAGGCCGTGAAAAGATCTGCCTAATTCTCGGACAGTCTTTCTGAGTCAGGCTGCCCTGGGGAAGAGCCTCTTGGGTTTTCATCGGCCCAGCTAGCTGCTCCAGCCCTTGGGGGGAGCCACACTCTTGCAGAACAGCTTCAAAGGACTGCCAGCTCCAGGCAGGACCCCCTGCAGCCCAGAAAGCTACAACAAGCTTGGCCAGACTGTGAAAAGATCCACCTACATTCTCAGGCCATCCTTCTGAGTTGGGCTGCCCTAGGGAAGAGCCTCTTGGGTTCTCAGAGACCCATATGGCTTCTACAGCCCTCAGGGGGTGCTGCACTCCTGAGGAACAGCTGCCTAACACTGCCAACCCCCTGCAAGAACCCCACAGCCTAAAAACAACAGAGCAAGCTCTGCCTGACTGAGTGAAATCTGCTACCATCGTGGTGTGGACCTCCCAGTCCTGTATGCCCTCAGGAAGTCCTCCTTTGCTTCAAAGACACCCTTTTAGCCCCGTCAACACTCCAGAAAAGCCACACTGCCTCAAAAAGACTGACCAACAACGCCAGCCCTCAGGAAACATTCCACAGCAGTGACAAGGCAAACACTGCCCGATAACGGAGAGTACAACTCCCTCAGGAGAAAGAAAACAACAAGCAAGATGAAGAAGCTGAGAAACCACCCCCAGTCAAACCAACAGGAGAACTCACCTAAAACAGTCAACAATGAAACAGATCTCTGCAGTCAGACAGACCTGGAGTTCAAAAGAGAAATAGTGAAAATACTGAAGGAATTAAGAGAAGATATGAACAGTAATGCAGATGCCCTCAGAAAGGAACTAGAAAATATAAGGAGGAGCCAAGAAAAACTAGAACATTCATTTGCAGAGATGCAAACTGAACTAGGGGCAGTAAAAGCCAGAATGAATAATGCAGAAGAACGAATCAGTGATATGGAAGATAGAATAATGGAAATCATTCAATCCGGTCAACAGACAGAAAACCGAATCAAAAAACTGGAAAGCAATATAAGAGACCTATGGGATAATATAAAGCGGGCCAATCTACGCATAATAGGAATTCCAGAAGGAGTAGAAAAAGATAAGGGAATGGAAAATATATTTGAAGAAATTATCGCTGGAAACTTCCCAAATCTAAAGGCTACTGAGTTCAAGATACAAGAAGCACAGAGGGCCCCAACAAACTGAACCCAAACAGACCCACACCAAGACACATCATAATAAAAATGGCAAAAGTTAGTGATAAAGAGAGGATCCTAAAGGCAGCAAGAGAAAAACAGAATGTTACCTACAAGGGAACCCCCATAAGAATATCAGCTGATTGCTCTACAGAAACACTACATGCCAGGAGGGAATGGCAAGAGATATTTAAAGTGCTCAAAGGAAAAAATATTCAACCTAGAATACTCTATCCAGCAAGAATATCATTTAAAATAGAAGGGGAAATAAAATTTTTTTCCAACAAACAAAAACTAAAAGAATACAGCAACACAAAACCCAGGTTAAAAGAAATATTGAAAGGGCTTCTCTAAACCAAAAAGAAAGGAAGGAAAGGGAAGAAAAAAGAAAAAAAAAAAAAAGAAGAAGAGGAAGAACTAGGACTGAGGAAACTGCAATCAGAGAGCAGTCACTCAAATAAGCCAGCATGCAGATTTAATCATGAACATGCTTCAAACAAAATAAAATTAAAAAGACAAAAATAAAAGTCATCAAAGTCATAAAATGTGGGCAAGGGGTGTTAGGAAATAAATAACCCTTTTTGTTTGTTTGTTTGTATGTTTATCTTCTCAATTTTAATATAGTAGTGAAGTGTTTGAACCTACAGGACCATCAGGCTAAAACACACAATTATGGGAAGGGGTTAGTATACCTAAAAAACAGGGCAACCACAAGCCAAAACCAAATATTGCATTCGCAAAAAATGAAACAAACATACAAACAAACACTCAAGCAGATAATAACAGGAGACCATCCAACTAAAAAAAAAAAAAGAAAGGAAGAATGGAGAACCATAGAATCAACTGGAGCACAAGGTTCAAAATGGCAATAAATAATCATCTATCAATTATCACCTTAAATGTCAATGGACTGAATGCCCCAATCAAAAGATACAGAGTGGCTGAGTGGATAAAAAGGCAAAAACCTTCAATATGCTGCCTACAAGAAACTCACCTCAGGACAAAAGATACATATAGATTGAAAGTGAAAGGGTGGGGAAAAATATTTCACGCCAATACACATGACAGGAAAGCAGGAGTCGCAACACTCATATCAGAAAAAATAGACTTTAAAACAAAAGACATAAAGAAAGACAAAGAAGGACACTATTTAATGATTAAGGGATCCATCCAAGGAGAGGATGTTACTATTGTCTACATATATGCCCCAAATACAGGAGCACCCAGATACATACAACAGATATTAACAGACATAAAGGGAGATATTGATGAGAATACAATCATAGTAGGAGACCTTAATACCCCCCTCACATCAATGGACAGATCCTCTAGACAGAAAACCAATAAAGCAACAGAGATCCTAAAGGAAACAATAGAAAAGTTAGACTTCATTGATATCTTCAGGACACTACATCCAAAAAAATCAGAATACACATTCTTCTCAAATGCTCATGGAACATTCTCAAGAATCGACCACATATTGGGACACAAAGCGAATCTCAATAAATTTAGGAGCATAGAAATTATCTCAAGTATCTTCCCTGACCACAATGCCATGAAATTAGAAATCAACCATGGGAAAAGGAAAGAGAAAAAACCTACTCCATGGAGACTAAACAACATGCTACTAAAAAACCAATGGGTCAATGAGGAAATCAAGAAGGAAATTAAAAACTACCTTGAAACAAATGATAATGAAGACACAACCTCTCCAAATCTATGGGATGCTGCGAAAGCAGTGCTCAGAGGGAAATTTATAGCAATAGAGGCCTTTCTCAAAAAAGAAGAAAGATCCCAAATTGACAACTTAACCCTCCACCTAAATGAACTAGAAAAAGAACAACAAAAAAGTCCTAAAGTCAGCAGAAGGAAGGAAATTATAAAGATCAAAGAAGAAATCAATAAAATAGAGATTCAAAAAACAATAGAGAAAATTAATAAAACAAAGAGCTGGTTCTTTGAAAAGGTAAACAAAATTGACAAACCCCTGGCCAGACTCACTAAAAAGAGGAGAGAAAGAACCCAAATCACCAAAATTATAAATGAAAAAGGAGAAATCACAACAGATACAGCAGAAATACAAAAAACCATAAGAGAATACTAGGAACAACTATATGGCAACAAGTTTGACAATCTGGAAGAAATGGACAATTTTCTAGAATCTTACAACCTGCCAAAACTATATCAAGAAGAAACAGACCAACTGAACAGACCCATCACTAGAAATGAAATTGAAGATGTCATAAAAACACTCCCTACAAGTAAAAGTCCAGGACCAGATGGCTTCACAGGTGAATTCCATCAAACATATAAAGAGGAATTGGTGCCCATCCTCCTTAAACTCTTTCAAAAGGTTGAAGAAGAAGGAATACTCCCAAAGACATTCTATGATCACCCTAATTCCAAAACCGGAGAGAGATACCACCAAAAAAGAAAACTATCGCCCAATATCCTTGATGAATGTAGGTGCAAATATTCTCAACAAAATCTTAGCCAACCGAATCCAACAACATATCAAAAAAATTATACACCATGACCAGGTAGGGTTCATCCCAGGTTCACAAGGATGGTTCAACATACGCAAATCAATCAGCATCATACACCACATTAACAAAAAAAAAAAGTCAAAAATCCTATGATCATCTCCATAGACGCAGAAAAAGCATTTGACAAAGTCCAACATCCATTCATGATCAAGACCCTCGCCAAAGTGGGTATAGAGGGAACATTCCTGAATATAATCAAAGCCATTTATGATAAACCCACAGCAAATATAATCCTCAATGGGGAAAAACTGAAAGCCTTCTCACTCAAATCTGGATTAAGACAGGGATTCCCACTCTTACCACTGCTCTTCAACATAGTTTTGGAAGTCCTAGCCACAGCAATTAGACGAACAAAAGAAATCAAAGGCATCCATATAGGAAGAGAAGAGATCAAACTGTCATTGTATGCAGATGACATGATTCTATACCTAGAAAACCCTAAGGACTCAACCCCAAAACTCCTTGAACTGATTAATAAATTCAGCAAAGTGGCAGGATATACGATTAACATTCAGAAGTCAGTTGCATTTCTGTATACCAGCAATGAAATATTAGAAAAGGAATACAAAAACACGATACCTTTTAAAATTGCACCTCACAAAATCAAATACCTCGGAAAACACCTGACCAAAGAGGTAAAGGACGTATATGCCGAGAACTATAAAACCTTAATCAAAGAAATCAAAGAAGATGTAAAGAAATGGAAAGATATTCCATGTTCCTGGATTGGAAAAATCAATATTGTAAAAAATGGCCATACTACCCAAAGCAATCTACAGATTCAATGCAATCCCTATCAAATTACCCATGACATTTTTCACAGAACTAGAACAAACAATCCAAACATTTATATGGAACTACAAAAGACCCAGAATCGCCAAAGCAATCCTGAGAAACAAAAACCAAGCAGGAGGCATAACTCTCCCAGACTTCAAGAAATACTACAAAGCCACAGTCATCAAAACAGTGTGGTACTGGTATCAAAACAGACAGACAGACCAATGGAACAGAATAGAGAATCCGGAAATAAACCCTAACACCTATGGTCAATTAATCTTTGACAAGGGAGGCAAGAATATCAAATGGAAAAAAGAAAGTCTATTCAAGCATTGCTGGGAAACCTGGACAGCTGCATGCAAAGCAATGAAACTAGAACCCACCCTCACACCATGCACAAAAATAAACTCAAAATGGCTGAAAGTCTTAAATATACAACAGGACACCATCAAGCTCCCTGAAAAGAACATAGGCAAAACACTCTCTGACATGAACATCATGAATATTTTCTTAGGTCAGTCTCCCAAAGCACCAGAAGTAAGAGCAAAAATAAACCCATGGGACCTAATCAAACTGAAAAGCTTTTGCACAGCAAAGGAAACCAAAAAGAAAACAAAAAGACAACTTTCAGAATGGGAGAAAATAGTTTCAAATGATGCAACTGACAAGGGCTTAATCTCCAGAATATATAAACAACTTATACAACCCAACAGCAAAAAAGCCATGAACCCAATGGAAAAACGGGCAAAAGACCTGAATAGACATTTCTCCAAGGAAGATATACAGATGGCCAACAAGCACATGAAACAATGCTCAACATTACTGATTATAAGAGAAATGCAAATCAAAACTACCATGAGATACCACCTCACACCAGTCAGAATGGCCATCATTAATAAATCCACAAATAACAAGTGCTGGAGGGGCTGTGGAGAAAAGGGAACCCTCCTGCACTGTTGGGAATGTAAACTGGTACAGCCACTATGGAGAACAGTTTGGAGATACCTCAGAAATCTATACATAGAACTTCCATATGACCCCGCAATCCCATTCTTGGACATCTATCCGGACAAAACTCTCCTTAAAAGAGACACATGCACCCGCATGTTCATTGCAGCCCTGTTCACAATAGCCAGGACATGGAAACAACCCAAATGTCCATCGACAGATGATTGGATTCAGAAGAGGTGGTATATATACACAATGGAATACTACTCAGCCATAAGAAAGAATGACATAGTGCCATTTGCAGCAACATGGATGGAACTAGAGACTCTCATACTGAGTGAAATGAGCCTGAGTAGCATTGAGAACTTTGTCTGGATACTCATGTTGCAACAGAACAAAGGGTGGGGAAAAAAATGTAATGTATACATGTAAGGATAACCTGATCCCCTTGCTGTACAATGGGAAAATTAAAAAAAAAAAAAAAAAAGAAAAATCAGCTTCTCAGATGGTTTCTTTCACATTTATTTCCTAAAAAGAATCAGGAATTCACAGTGGCTTTTTAAAAAAATTTTATTATTATTATTATTTTTTATTTTTTTATTTGAGGAGTGTGCACATATTCCACAATTATTTTTAATTGCAGCAATAATAAAAACTCCACTAATGAAGCAAATCTTGTTAGAAACTAATTAAGAAAACTTGGTAGAATTCAAATTGGAAACAGTTTGAATTGACAATTCTGAGTGCATAGTGGTAAGAAACTATCATACAGTAATTAAAGAACATTTTAAATCTTACCCTTCAGCTGTATCTTCATAGCTATTTTATAATTGTAGGTTACTAGCTAGTTAACTAATTCCAAAGCAAATATATTCATCATTGTATTCAATTTTCTTTTCATCTTCAATAATATCTAGTGATTGGTTTGCATGGTTTAGGAAGAATGCCTGTTCTTTAAATTTTTTTTTCTTTTTTACAAAATAAAATACATATATTTAAACACAAAGTATAGAATAAATTTCCTATTTGTCTCAGCATATTTTCCATTCCACTTCTCCAAAGGGAGTCGCTTAATATGTTTCTTAAGATCCATGATATAATAATCTGTGTGAATGTAATTGTGTTTAAATATTATATGTATTTCACAGTGGCTTTTGAACCTAGGGATTACCTCTAGATGTGAGAGAATCTCCTCATAGTGTACCAACTAAGGGGATTGAAATAAAGACTTCTAAGTAATTAAGGTTCTAAAGAAGGTGGTATGCCCTCCCATGGTCAGGTCTTGTCAGGTAAGAGGAAAAACAGAATTTGCCAGGACTCATTTGTGTAATTTCATTACTTTTTCCCTCTTGGTTCTTCTTCATAAGTTAGAAGCCTATGTTGCAGCAATCCCTGCAACTTCCATAGCATGACAGTCCGGAGGAATCCTGTGGCCAGAACGCTTTGCAGTGTAATACAAATGGAGGGGTTCAGCAGCACTGCAGCGCCTGTTCTTTCATTTCACTACCAGACAATGGCACAATTACAAGCAATTACTTATTAAATGTTTGAAAACTATTGTAAAAAGCCAGTACCATTTGCCAAAAGTAATTTAATGAAATTGGGCGTAATTGTACCCTGAACTGAAGTTTTCAGATTTGCTCACATTTAGATGACTCCACAGAAATTACTTAGCAAATGAATGAATAAAAAAAAAATAGACAGAAATCATTGTGCAGTTGGTGTAAATGAAGGTCACAGATCTTTAATGATTTAAAGTGAGATTTTTGACAAATTGATAGGAAGTAAGCTAACATATTTGCTTCTTTGAATATAAAACACTATTACAAAGGAAAATAAGATACTTTAAGGCTCCAGAGTCGATTTGACATTGTGACTGGAATTTAACAATTATAAATTTCAAATGTTGTTTAATGACATTCTTAATAAACATAACTGCAGTAAAACAAGTTCTCACTAATTTGGATGAAGGAAGTTTTAAATCTGATAAAACTCTTAACTTATACATTTAAAAGAAATGGAGTTTATTTACTTTTTCCTATATATAATAGCTACATAGGCCAACTAACTATTACCTTGTTTTTAGGATCCACTCTTTTCTGTGAATTGATGAGAATGCTTTATAATTTGTACCTGAATTGCTTGTAAATTGATGCTTGATTATAGTAGGTTTTCTGATGAGGTTTAAACATTCCTCCTTACTTTTGTTTATTGATACACTACTGGTTTAACAATCTTAACCATATGATTTTGCTTTCAAATGACTTTTTCAGTAAATGTTTGGGTTTTTTTTTTTTGTTTTTTGTTTTTTGTATTTTGCTTTTTCAAAAATCAAACAATGCGGAAGTATAACAAAGGTAGAAGTCACCTCAAAGCCCATTACCCAGAGACAGTCATTAGTAACAATAGTAAATATCTTTCCATATATCTCTCTGTGCATATGTACAAGTGTCTGAACTCCTGGCTAGATGCATGAAGTAGTTTTATAAAAATTGGATTATACTGTACTCATTTTAAATTTAAAAGGAGTACGTTGAAGTTAACTTGAATTTGGTAGAAGAAAAAGAAGTCAGAGTAAAATTGAAAAAAATGGTCAAGGTTAAGCAAAAAAATTATTCAAGCATTATTTTTTATGTTTCTAAACTCCACGGGAGATTTTTAGACAGTACTTGTTACCTATTTTTATTTTTTCAAGACTATTAGCATTTAAATTGTCTTCTAAAATCCTAATTTCAGTAACTGTTTAGTTTTAATTCTCTATTTTAAAGCGTTCAGTGCTTATCATTAGTTTTTTGGTCACATCTCCATCCCTAAGTTCTATATTTGGATTAATCTCTTAGCTGACTGGTTGCACCATCAAGTAATATTTTTGGGTAGGCTCATGGTTGTCCTTTAGTGTGCGCATATTTGAAGAAGCCTTTTACCTTTGTACACAAAGGACATCTTAACTGTAAAATTATATGTCATGTCCTCACCCCCCCACCCCAGGATTTCAGAAATGGCCCCACTATCTTCTTGAATCGAGTCTTGTGTTCCTTTTATCACAACTCCATTCATCTATTGCTGACTAGATTTCATTACTGAGTCATTTTTATAAGACCCCTTCATGTTGGATGCTGCTTTGGAGAGTCTGAGGTCAGCCTGATATATTTCTGTTTTTTCAATGCCTTTTCCCCCTTGTCTGGATGACTGAAGAATTCCTGAACACACTCAGTAATGGCTTCTGCTCTGAAGAGTTCAGTCTTGACTTTTCTCTGTGCTGTCTATTCATTCCTTCGGTTTGATTCTAACTGATGATGGGTATTAGAAATAATTGTAAATATCTTTTCCCTTAGAAAGACCTTTGCACATAGTGGTTGGGTCAAATATCTCGTTATATCATCCTAGAACATCAGGAGCTTTTCATCCTCCTCATTGGCCATGACGTTGTGGAAGTGTTTAGCATAAGGTTATATAGCCTTACGTTAATTTGCTGTGGATAAGGTCACCGCTCTTCCCATTTTTATTGTTTAAAAATAGTGTTGGTTTTCATTGCATAAGGTAATTTTCTTTCATTCTTCTGACTTACCAAGAAGTGGAAGACAATACTTGTTTGTCTGATTGTTCCCATAGGTTTATTTTAAAAAAAAATTTTCCAACACTTAGCAAAGATGAAAGAGTTTTACAGTGAATACCTTTATACTCTGATCAGTAAGTCAGTGCCCAGTCAAGAGACAGAAACCACATCAGAGTTTTGAGTGGGGATTTTAAATGTAAATTATGGCTAACCAAGTAAAAGCTAGTTAAGTATAGGCAGTCATTACTTCTCACATGAGTGCAGAACTGTAAAAATAACAGTGCACTCTAAAACTCTGCAAAATGATCATAGTGATCATTGGGGAGAATTGATTGCATTTAAATTATTTTTGTCAAAATACTTAAGTATTTTCTTAGTGTCTTTTTAAAATATATAGGGGAATAAAAATAGCAAAACTAATATTTAATACACTATAATTTAAAATATTAGAAACATTGAAAGTTACAGTGTTTTATTTCTTTGCAAAAACTTATCAAGAATAGTTTGAACAGTGCTTGGCTTTTCCTTTGTGGTATACAACTTAAGATATGGAACAAGCCTTGGTGAATTGTCATACTCCAAAGTTTGGGTTAGCTTCCAACATTGTATTCTTTGCACTTTTAATGTTGTCAAATATCTCTAAGATTTCCTTTAATATGTAAGATTTGCTGGTATTACTTCTGGGATATCTCCATCTTTTTAATTGCAACACTTTCACATTTATGTCAATAATTTTGTCCTCACTATGTTCTTCTGGCTTCATTTCTAGGGTCTCTTGAATGGCAACAGTGTCAACCTTTCTAGAGTGAGATATTTCTTCTATAACTTCATTTACGCTTGATTTTATTTTCATTTCTAGAATCATCCCTTTTTATTTCTTTGCTGTGCTTTCATTTTTGTTGACCAATTATCTATTTTTATAGAATAGCACATGAGTTTATCACTGGACAACAATGACTTAACACAACTACATCCTTTGCTGTCTGTGCATAAACTGAATGTCATGTGCGGTGACAATCACTGACAGACTTTGAAGAAATGTCATGGTTTGTTAGTGATCATAACATGCATCTGTTATTTCTCTAGTGATTTGTGGACTGAAGAGCAGCTGGTGAATTTTGGATTTTATGCAGTTACTTAGTTTTTATACAGTTGTAACTAAAATTCAGCCTGTGTTGTTGGGGAACTGGATTTATTAACTAAATTATGGTAAGTCACAGCCATAGCAAGTAAAAGCTGTCTGTACTCACACAGATAAAAGAAAATTCTAATGTGTAATTGAAGTATTAACTGCCAAAAGAAGCTACCACTTTAGGACTGAAGGAAAAGATCATCACACATTCCCCACAAGGCAAAGATGCAGATACCTGAGGTTTGTAACTTTGTAAAGGAGCATTACTCCTACTGCTGTGAGCAAAGAAAAGGACACCCCCAAACCATAAGAGCAGCTTGTCACTATGGTGACTAAGAAAGTTGCTGCAGGCTACCACCAACAACTTGCTGCCAGGGTGAACGCTACAGACAGCTGCATTTAAAATGCTCATGGCCTCAGAGGCAAATTAAAAACAAGAAAAATTTTTAAAAATTACTTTTTTTTCCATCTTTAGGCTTGCAGTAACCCTCTTCCACCCAGTACTGGCAGATTAAG
This sequence comes from Sus scrofa, assembly GCF_054392235.1. Lineage (NCBI taxonomy): Eukaryota > Metazoa > Chordata > Mammalia > Artiodactyla > Suidae > Sus > Sus scrofa. The sequence goes on from NC_139401.1 coordinate 125,606,871, forward strand.
ATGGAAAACCAGATGGCAGTAGAGAAAGGGAGCAGCAGAGTCCAGGTCTAGAATCATAAAATGAAGGCAAGAAGGGTTGGATTGAGTTATGAGGCAGTAAATTACTGGTGCATCTATTTCCTGGATTCTACCATTAACAGTTTCATGTATTTGTTTTATCACATGTCTGTCTACCGACCTACCCCTTTATTTGTTCATCATTTCATCATATTTTTGATGTATTCTAAAGTAAGTTGCAGACATCAATACACTTCTTCCTAAATAGTTCAGCATGCATAGTATTAACTAGTTTTATATTTGAGGTTTTCAATCTTAAAAATTATAAAAATTTTAAGTGCACAAATGTTATATTAAATGTATGAATTTATCGATTTTTAAAAATTCATATATCTGTGTAGTCCTAACCCTATTAAGATATAAAATATTTTCATTGTTCCCCGAAAGTTCCTTCATGCCACTTTCCCAGTCAGTCCTCTTCTCCTGCCCCAAGGTAACAATGTTTTGATATTTTTCTTCACCGTAGTTTTGTTTTTTCTAAAATGCTATAGAAATGGGATATGGCAGTATCTACTCCTCTGTGTCTGGCTTCTTTCCCTCAGCATGTTTGTGAGATATATCCATGTTTTTGGTAAATATCAATAGTTCATCATTTTTGAATGTTGAATGGTGTTCTATTGTATGGCTATGTCATAGTTTGTTTATATATGCTCCTATCAGTGAACACCTTGGCTATTTGCAGTTTTTGCTATTGTGAATAATGCTGCTGTGAACATTCTTATTCTTATATAATTTGTCTGGTTTTTAAAGACAAGGTCAAATCTATGTGCTTGTGTGCATGCATGCTTTATTACAACATTCTGTCTGTGAGAAATGAGGGGACTTGTATTCTAACACAGAAAGCATTATCCCTATTCTAAAATTTTAAAAATAAAAATTTTATCTGTGCCTACTTATCAGGTTAGGGGAAAGCCTATGGCAATTTGCTGAATCAGTGTTCCACTTCACAAACTCATGTATGTGTGTAGACATTGCCTCAATCTGTTATTACTTCTCACTTGTTTTAATTGTATATTTCTCCTGTTAAGAAAACATACACAAATCTTGACAGTCACATACACTGGAAATTTTCTTTTCCTCTAATACTTCTAATACTCATTCTGATACAATGTATATAGCATGCATCATATATGATTTACTCTGAAAATATTTTAGTCTTTTGTGTTGAAAAACATTTGATAATGATGGTTTAAATGTTTTGATTAATATAGTAAGTGCTTATTTTTATTTGGCAATTACATTATAATTATAAAATTTTGTCTATTTTTTAATTGTTGGCAGTTAATCAGTGATCTTTCAATAAAACTAAAAAATGGATGTGTTAAAAGGTCTAGAGAAGAATTGAAATGAATTAGCTAACTGTCTCCAGGGATATAGTGAATGAAAGGGGGGAAAAAAAGCTTAGCAGAGGAGATCCCTTTGTGGCTCAGCAGTTAACAAACCTGACTGGAATCCATGAGGACACGGGTTTGATCCCTGGCCTCGCTCAATGGGTTAAGGATCCGGCGTTGCCATGAGCTGTGGTGTGTAGGTCGCAGACGTGGCTTGGATCTGGTGTGGCTGTGGCTGTAGCTCTGATTCGGCCCCTAGCCTGGGAACCTCCATATGCTGCAGGTGTGGCCTTAAAATAGCAAAAAAAAAAAAAAAAAGCTTAGCAGAGTTATAAGGTAATTTTTTAGTGACTGCAACACTAATTTTCAATCTTGAGGGATGTGACCCATGGTTTTTAATAAAAGTTTATAAAAATCATTTCAGTCATTTACATTTTAAATTTCTTTCTCATTTTATTTCTGGCTTGCATTAAACATGGTTTTATATAATCATAACAATTGCATTACAGTATTTGTTTTTTAAATACGGGCTAATGTCAACTTTCAAATGTATTGTGTACCAAGTATTGAATACCAAATGTAATGTTTAAGGAAGTCACTAGTTTACAATGCAGAACACATTTTCTTAGAGAAACTGTGTTATAAAGGTGTTTTATTTCTGAATCATATCTTAATTTAGATCTGCATAACATTTCACCTGAGCCATTTACAAGGAAAGCATTCTGTTTCCTTGCATTCACTATCATTTTCCTCCAGACTTCAGAAGTCTCATGAGTCAGTCGCTTGCTTAAAAGCAGTAATAGCTCCTCACTGCAATCATGGTCCTAGTTTTTCTACATTTTGGTCCTGCCAACTATTGCCCCGTTTTCTTTCTTCTTCTTCTTCTTCTTTTTTTTTTTTTTTTTTTTTTGCCCCACCTGCAGCATGTGGAAGTTCCTGGGCCAGGAATCAAAGCCATACCACAACAGCTACCCGAACCACTGCAGTGGCAAAGCTGGATTCTTAACCTGCTGCGCCACAGGGGAACTTCCTTGCCCTGTTTTCTGTCACTCCCCTGCTTTAGGATCCCCTGCTCTAGTCAGTCCAAGATGTTTATTTATAATATCTTCCAGAAACACATTGCATTTTTTGACTTCTCTGCTTTTGCACAAACTATTCTGTGTCCTAGATGGCCTTACCTATTCTCTTTTCTAGACATCGCTGTGGCCTGGATATAATATCCCTAAAAACTGTCCTTTTTCCTTTGCTCTATTTCCAAGTTCACCAAGTAGCCCTCTGATTAGAATTTGGCTTCCTACATAGGTCTACCTTCAGTGAAGGAATATATGGGTCACAATTTCTGGACTTTGAAAGCTGAGGGTCAGACCTGTGACCATGGTAAATTCACTTTAGTCGGAATCACCTTGGTATCATTCTCTAGCTAGTCAGATTACTTTTATCTGGCTTTCCTTTTACATATGTCTTCTTAAAATATTCGTTCACTCTCCCCTTTATCTTTTTCCTTCTTGGTTGTCAATGTTTGTTTGCTTTGTAAGTGTGTGGGTAATGTATATAAAGTATGTAGCATAGTGGCTGGCAAATAGTAAGAGCTCATAAAATGTTGGCTAATAAAAAACAAAAACAACAATTTTTTTTTCCCTCTTTTTGCCTTTTCTTGAGCCGCTCCAGCAGCATATGGAGGTTCCCAGGCTAGGGGTCTAATCAGAACTGTAGCTACTGGGCTACGCCAGAGCCACAGCAACGTGGGATCTGAGACGCATCTGCGACCTACACCACAACTTACAGCAACGCCGGATCCTTAACCCACTGAGCAAGGCAGGAAATGAACCCGCAACCTCACAGTTCCTAGTCGGATTCGTTAATCACTGTGCCACGCTGGGAACTCCCAAAAAACAACAATTATAATACTGTCACTGATATTTGTCCTGAAGAGACTAAAGCTACTTTAATAATCAGTTGTTAGCTTGCTTTTATGGTTGTGTCCACATACTCTGGAAATTTGCAAATGTAACTACTACATACATTATCTAAAGACCCAACTCTTTAGAATTGTAGAGACAACTCTAATGCTTGCAACTGATTATTATTAATACTTTATATTGTGGCATTTTGGTATCATGTTGTTAGGGAAGTTCATCAGTTGTTGTCACTATGAAAATTTTAGCAATTATAGTTTTGTGCTTTTCTGATAAATCACTCTTTAAATAGTGTGTCAAGGGCCAAGGCAACAAATAAAGAATGGAACTGTGGGTCTTAACTAGGTAATTCATGTAAAAAAAAATCCTTTTGTTCCAACATTATTTTAAAAAGAGGATTTTCCTCCTAAAGTGTCTAATTCCTATTGATAAATGTAGCTTGATTGTACAATGTTGTTGACATTTGTCGCATTTTCATAACACAATTCTTGAAAAGCTAATGTGTGATTTATTTGGTACATGTGTACCTTATTTTAAAATACTTTATCATGAGAACCCAATAAAATACGATGCCATGTATAGATAATACGTATTTTATTAATGCAAAAATGGTCTGTCTGGATATACTTAAAAGAGCATACATTGTAATATAGGTAAATGCATCATCTTAACAGACATTTTATGTATTTATGTATTTTTTCGGAGAGAGAATCAATGATATTCTTTTTTTTTTTTCACGCATACATGTACACATTCTATTTTCGCACATTATCATGCTCCATCATAAGTGACTAGACATAGTTCCCAGTGCTACACAGCAGGATCTCATTGCTAATCCATTCCAAATTCAATAGTTTGTATCTATTAACCCCAAGCTCCCCAACCACCCCCCTCCCTCTTCCTCCCCCTTGCAACCACAAATCTATTCTCCAAGTCCATGATTTCCTTTTCTGTGGAAAGGTTCATTTGTGCCCTATATTAGATTCCAGATATAAGTGGTATCATATGGTATTTGCCTTTCTCTTTCTGACTTACTTCACTTAGGATGAGAGTCTCTCGTTCCATTCATGTTGCTGCAAATGGCATTATTTCCTTCTTTTTTATGGCTGAGTAGTATTCCATTGTGTATATTACCACATCTTCCTAATCCAATCATCTGTTGATGGGCGTTTTGGTTGTTTCCATATCTTGGCTATTGTGAATAGTGCTGCAGTGAACATGCGGGTGCATGTGTCTTTTTTAGGGACAGTTTTGTCCGGATATATGCCCAAGTTTGGGATTGCTGGGTCATGTGGTAATTCTATGGATAGTTTTCTAAGGTACCTCCATACTGTTCTCCGTAGTGGTTGTACCAGCTGACATTCCAACAGTGCAGGAGGGTTTCCATTTCTCTACACCCCCTCTAGCATTTGTTATTTGTGGACTTAGTAATGATGGCTATTTTGACTGGTGTGAGGTGGTATTTCCTGGTAGTTTTGATTTGTATTTCTCTAATAATCAGTGATATTGAGCATTTTTTCATGTGCTTGTTGGCCATTTGTACATCTTCCTTGGAAAAATGTCTCTTCAGGTCTTTTGCCCATTTTTCCATTGGGTTGTTGGCTTTTTTGCTGTTGAGTTGTATAAGTTGTGTGTGTACTCTAGGGATTAAGCCCTTGTCAGTTGCATCATTGGAAACTATTTTCTCCCATTCTGTAAGTTGTCTTTTTGTTTTCTTTTTGGTTTCCTTTTCTGTGCAAAAGCTTTTCAGTTTGATTAGGTCCCATTGGTTTATTTTTGCTTTTATTTCTGGTGCTTTGGGAGACTGACCTGAGAAAACATTTGTAAGGTTGATGCCAGAGAATGTTTTGCCTGTGTTCTCTTCCAGGAGTTTGATGGTGTCCTGTCTTGTATTTAAGTCTTTCTGCCATTTTGAGTTTATTTTTGTGCATGGTGTGAGGATGTGTTCTAGTTTTATTGATGTGCATGGAGCTGTCCAGACTTCCCAGCAATACTTGCTGAATAGACTTTCTTTTTTCCATTTGATGTTCTTGCCTCCTTTGTCAAAGATTAATTGACCATAGGTGTTAGGGTTGATTTCTGGGTTCTCTATTCTGTTCCATTGGTCTATATGTCTTTAACAGATATTTTAAAAAGTGGTTTAGCTTAGTATTTTGGATCAATTTGCACTTGAAGGGAACTAAGGCACAGGGATTTTATCCATACTGATATTTGAGTATGGGACTCTGTTCTAAAATATTTGCTTTTGGAGTTCCCTTGTGGTGCAACAGGTTAAGGGTCTGGTGTCATCACTGCAGCAGCATGGGTCCCTAGCCTGGGATCATCTTCCCAACCCAAAAATAAAGTATTTGCTTTACTTTTGAGTTTATAATCATTGATTAGAATATTCACCACCATTTCTGTGTTTAAAGGCCTTTATTTTACAAAAGGTGTAGATTATACAACCAATTTGATCAATTTAAACCTCAGAATATTTTCTTTGGGCTCTGCAAAATAGATCTTCAGGGCACTCTATGACTGTCTCTGCATATCAGTTGACACGTTTTTGAGGACTACATTATGCATCCAGATAGTCCAGAAGAGCTTCTAGTATTGCTTCTTCAGTGAAAAATATATTGTATATAGATAGCTTCTACAAACACTTGAGTGCCTAATGTAGTGCAGGTTTTGTTGAGGATCCTAATGAATAAGAGAATGTTGCTTCGCTCAGTAGTTTATAATTAAGCAGGAGGGGTGAGAAATTGGCCACAATTATTCTAGTATCAAAAGAATATGCTAGAATATTCTTTTCAAAGAGTCACAGGGTTCGCAGAGGTTTGAAGGAGGGAGTATTTGCATCAGGGAAGTCTTTGCAAATGAAGTGGTCCTTGAAGGGCAGACTGAGCATAGAAAGACATTTCAGGCAGTGGAAACAATATGAGCAAAGGCACTGAGGGAGAAGAAAAATATTTGCTCTGTACTACTATGTGTCAGGCATTGCACTAAATCTTTCTATATGCTTGTTCATTTAATCTGTATAATCACCCTGTAATATGCATGCGGCTATTTCCATTTTACAGATAACATCAAGGCCCAGAGCTGATAAAACAGGTGGCAGAACTGGTATTGATCCTAGATCAATACGATATCAAAGTTCGTATTTTTCCTCACAGAGGCAAGAGAATTCACAATCTAGAAAAAAGAAGGAATACAGTTGCTTAGAACATGATATCCCTGAAATGTAGCATAAAGGACTATAGGATCGATGGAATCCATAAAGACCCAAATATTTTATGATATTAAAAGTGTTCTGGACAGTGTTTCATAGACAAATATGTATGGAAAATGCTGCATGCTGTATCTTAGGGAGGCCGTGTGCAGGTTGTATATTGCTTAAATTAATTGTGCCAAATAATTGGCTATAGTATGAATAGTGACCTCTAGTGTTGTGCAGTGCAGTCTGCACTACCATATGCTGCAGATCAGCTGCCTTTCTTGGAGATTCACACATTAGCATATGAAAGAGCTCAGAAAGTCCTATAGTAATGAAATACATTTAATCCAATAACTTTGAAAATTATTTGACCACAGGGGTGGGGGATCACTTTAGTATCAATATCTCCTGGAGGACTAACATTCTGTTGAACACAGTTTGGAAAACACTGGGTTAATTAATCATACTTGTTAAGTTAGACTAGAATGGATTAATTTGCCACATAACTCTTGTCTGGAAATTTTGCCAGAGACACTCATGTATTGGTCTAGATGTTATTGCTTCCATTTTCACATGGTACACATTTTCCTTTCCCAATACCTAGTTCTTGTGAACAGGTTTCCTTGAGCAGAGTTTATGTGCTGAAAATAGGTTACAGGTGTGAGGATATTTATTTCCTCAATCTTGAGGTAGCTTGCAGGGGCCCGAGGCAGCTGGAGTCCCTGGGCTGGTTACTTCCTGCTCAAGCAGACTTGTCCATTTACCCTAGGCTAAACATTATAATTTTTTTGTGTGTGCCAAGATGTGGGAATGGCCGGGAAGCACAGATTTTAAAAATAGCCAGGAGTTATTTGCTAAAAAATCAAGTCTAGTTTTATGAGGTAAAGGGTTTTTTTTTTTTCCTCATAGCACCAGAAATATTAGTTGGTACAGCTGGTGTTAAAGAAACCAGCCTTATTACAAAATATACTGCAAAGAAAGATCAGATATTTGAGAATGAGTTTTTGATTATTTTGCTTATCAAGTTGTGAACATCACATTAATCTGTTTTTACCTCATGATTAAAACTTTTTTGAAGTAGGAACATTTACTTATTTATGTGCACATATATCTAGAATATGAGCAACTTGAATCCGTAACAGTAAAGGAGGCATTCAGGATGAGGTGGCACAATTCTTAAATAGTTATATTTAATTTCAATTGAAAAACTTTGCTCAACTGAAAGAATGACAGAATTGCTATTGTTAAAGAGAAAAAAAACTTTGGAAAGTTATGAATGTCTAAAATTTCCTGCAGTTATTTTTGCAAAGATTGATTCATATTCAGATTAGCTTCCTGCCAGATGGAAGAAACACACAGTAAATCAGCTTTTGCAGGAGAGAAATCAAAAAGAAGCACAAGCTGCTATTTAAAGGATTTCGTTTCTTCTTTTTTTGTTTGTTTGCTATATTAATAGCACATTAACCCATACAGAGTATTAATGCAGGAAGCTAAACCATGGGGGCTACCATTTTAGCCTTTAGGAAGACTAAGTATCTTTTGGTCCAGTGGGTTGAGAAAAATTATTTCCTTGAATTGCACATCCAAGGTAATATTTCTGTTTAATGATGGTCAAGCCTCATGCCTTCCAAAGCAGAAAGGAAAGGGCAAATATGTGGAAATTGGAGATAAATTATTCCTCTTGCATTCAGCAAACTACTTGTGCTTCATCCTGGGAAGAATTTAGCACACAGTAGATGAGGTGGATTGATGTGCCTGGGGCCTCACTAAACCCAGGTTCATGATATTCTAGGAGTGGTGCTTGTGGAACCCATGCAGTGCCTTAAAGGAGGTATGTTTATTCTGGCCGAGTCAGCCAAGTACATAGCAGCAAACTCTTGCTACATGCCCAGTGTTGGAGACTAGGTTTCCTCTCTGCACCAGGAGTCATGCTCCACATTCACTTAATTCTTGCTGCTCAGGCTTTGAATCTTCAGCTTATTATCAGCATGTTTTTGCCTTGGCCATTCAACACTACACACGTTTTGTTCTCTCTTCTGCTTATGATCTAGCCTTTCCTCATGATAACACTCTTCTATCCACTACAGTTCAATAAAATCATTTGAGTTGTGACTCTTCAAGCTTGATCCTTCCCCAGGTCCTCTCTCTCTCTCACATGCTGAGTCCATGGGGCACAGCTTTCCATCTGGCCTGTCTCAGCGGTGCTCCACACCCTGATGATAACTGTAACAATTCAGCTATTAACATTTGTTTACTGAGCACGTGCCATGTGCCAGTCATCTCAACAGCCCTGTGAGATAGGTATTATTATTATTATTCCAGTTTTTTGTAGCTAAGGAAAGAAGGTTCAGGCAGCTGAAGAACCTGCTTGAAGGTCACAGAATTTGTGATCAGTAGGACTTGGCTTAAGACCCAAGTGGGCCTGAATACAAAGCCTGTGTTATTAAGCACTGTGCTATATCATAACTCAAACTATAATGTACCTCTTAATCACTGGGGTATCTTGTTAAAATGCGGATGCAGATTCAGTAGGTCTAGTATGATACTTGAGAACAATCATTGTGAACAAGCTCCCAGGAGATGCTAATGCTGCTGGTTCCATGCACCTGATTTTGTGGAACAAGGGGCTGCATGAAGTGGAACATTTCAAGGAAACAAGTATTTTGGGAATCACTTCCATATGCATTTTACAGAAGAGATTTTATAAAGGCACTCCTCCACATCTGAGCATTTTTGATGGTAGGTAATCAATGAAATGGTTGGCTCTTTGAGGCAATAACAAATGCCTCTGCCAGTTAGTACCTCCTCATTTCTAGTCATTTTTATAAGTGTTTAACGTACATTAATTCACTTAATATCTACAAAATTCCTATGCACAGTGTCATACAATAGTAAAAGCAAAGGAACTAGAATTTGTACTTAGAGAATCTAGCTCTAGAGCCCACAGGTAGACATTATGATGTTCTTCATCATACTTAATGGTGAAAAGCTGAAAGCTTTTTCTCTGAATTCAGTAAGAAAACAAGTATGCCTACACTCACCACTTCTATTTAACATATTATTGGATGTTCTAGCCACAGCAGTCAGAAAAGAAAAATAAAGAAAAGCATCCACATTGGAAGGGAAGAAGTAAAACTGTTACTCTTTGCAGATAATGTGATACTTTATATAGAAAACCCTAAAGTCTCCACCCCAAAAAACTATTAGAACTAATAAATGAATTCAGCAACGCTGCAGGATATAAGATTAATATACAGAGATCTGTTACTTTTCTATACACTAATAATGAACTACCAGAAAGAGAAGGCAAGAAAACAATCCTGTTCAAAATCACATCAAAAACAGTAAAATATCTAGGAATAAACATAACAAGGATACGAAAGACCTATCCTCTAAGAACTATAAAACACTGATGAAAGAAATTGAAGATGATATAAAGAAACGGAAAGATATCCCATGTTTCTGGATTGGAATAATTAATATTGTTAAAATGTCCGTACTATTCAAAGCAATCTATACATTTAATACAAACCCTATCAAAATAACCATGATAATATATTTTTTTTCTATTTAGGGCTGCACCTGCAGCATTTGGAGGTTCCCAGGCCAGGGGTCGAATCAGAGCTGCAGCTGCCGGCCTACACCACAGCCACAGCAACATCAATAGAAAAATAATCCTAAAATCCATATGCAATCACAAAGGACCCTGAATGCCAAAGCAATCTTGAGAATAAATGAACACAGCTGGAGTTATCACCCTCCCAAACTTCAGACTATACTATAAAGTTACAGTAATCAGAACAATAGAGTACTGACACAAAACATATAGATCAACAGAACAGAACAGAGAACCCAAAAAATAAGCTCAGGCACCCCTGGCCAATTAATCTATGGTGAAATAAGTAAGAATATACAATGGAGAAAAGACAGTCTCTTCAACAAGTGGTGCTGGGAAAACTGGACAGCTAAATGCAAAACAATGAGATTAGAGCATTTCCTCACACCATATACAAAAATACACTCAAAATGGATTAAAGACCTTAGTGAAAGACATGAAACAAAAAAAACTAGAAGAGAACATAGACAGAAAACTGACAAATTTTAGCAATATTTTCTGGATCTTCTAAGACAAAAGGAATAAAAGCAAAAATAAGCAAATGAGACCCAAATAAACTTAAAAGCTTTTGCATAGCAAAGAAAACCATCAACAAAACAAAACGGGAGAAAGTATTTGTAAATGATATGACAGACAAGGGGTTAATAGCCATAATACACAAACAGCTCATATAACTCAATACCACAAAATAAGCAACCCAATTAAAAAATAGGCAGAAAATTAGAATAGGTAGTTTTTCCAAGGAAGACATACAGAGAGATAATAGGGACATGAAAAGATACTTGACATTGCTGATTATTAGAGAAATTCAGATCAAAATAACAGGTTTCACCTCACACTTGTCAGAATGACCATCATCACAAAGTCTTCAGGAGTTCCCATTGTAGCTCAGTGGTAACGAGCCTGACTATTGACCAGTGAGGATGCGGATTCAATCCCTGGCCTCACTCATTGGGTTAAGGATCCGTTGTTGCCATGAGCTGTGGTTTAGGTTGCAGACACGGCTTGGGTCTGGCATTGCTATGGCTGTGGTATAGCGTAATGGCTATAGCTCTGTTTTGACCCCATAGCTTGGGAATTTCCATATGCTGCAGGTTTGGCCCTAGAAAGACCAAAAAAAAAAAAAAAAAAAAAAAAAAAAGTCTCCAAATGGCAAATGTTGGTGAGGATATATATAGAGAGGGGAACACTTGTGCACTGTTGGTGGCAATGTAAATTGGTGCAGCCACTATGGAAAACACTATGGAGGTTCCTCAAAAAACTAAAAATAGAATTACCATATGATCCAGCAATTCCATTCTTGGGTATATATCCAGAAAACGATGAAAGCACTAATTTGAAAAGATGCATGCACCCCAATGTTCATAGCAGCAGTATTTACAATAGCCAAGATATGGAAGCAACCTAAGTGTCCATCAATAGAAGAATGAGTAAAGAAGATGTGGGAAGAGTTCTCTTGTGGCCCACTGGGTAAAGGATTCAGCATTGTCACTTGTCACTGCAATGTCTTGGGTACTGCTGTGGTGCAGGTTCAATCCCTGGCATGGGAACTTCCATATACCATGGGGTGGCCAAAACAAAAGATACATATCACACACACACGCACACACACACACACACGAATGATGGAATATTACTCAACCTTAAAAAATGAAATTCTGTCATTTGCAGCAATGTCGATGGACCTAGAGAATATTATGCCTAGTGAAATAAGTCATGCAAATATTGTATGATATTCCACTTATATGGAATCTAAAAAATAATACAAATGAATGAATATGCAAAACAGAAACAGAGTGATAGATATAGAAAACAAACTAGTGCTTATCAGAGGGGAGAGAAAAGGAGGGAGGCGTAAATTAGAGGTATGGGATTAACAGATACAAATCACCATGTATAAAATAGATAAGCAACAAGATTGGACTGTATAGCACAGGGAATTGTAATCATTATCTTGTAACAACCTATACTGAGGTATATAATCTGTAAAAATCCTGAATAACTGTGCTGCACACCTGAAACTAATATAATACTGTAAATCAACTAGACTTTAGTAGAAAATTAATTGTCCATATAAATTTTTTTTAATACATGAAGGAGAAATAGGGAGTTCCTTCTGTGGTGCAGTATGTTAAGAATCTGACTGCAGAGGCTTGGGTCGTGTGGGTTTGATCCTTGGCCCAGTACAGTGGGTTAAAGGATCTGGCATTGCTGCAGCCACAGCATAGGCTCAGCTACAATCTCTGGCCCAGGAACTTATGCCATGGGTATGGCCATTAAAAAACTGAGAAAAAATACTTTCTCAGACAAATAAAAATAGAGGAATTTGTTGCCATTAGACCCGTGGTGCAAGAAATGTTGAAAGTAGTTCTTTAGAGAGAAGGAAAATTATTTAAGAAACTTGAATTTACCTAAGGAAAGGAAGAATAGCAGAGAAAGAATAAGTAAAAGTGAAATCAAATTTTTTATTAATTTTATTAATCTCACAGATAACAATTTGTTCAAAATAATAGCAACAATGTATTTGAATTCATTCATTCATGTGTCTATATATATATATATATATGAAGTGAATGACAATAATAGAGGGAGAATGAGTTGTTTTAGTTGTCAGGGAATATCTTCATGCAAAAGAAATACATTAAAATCTCAAATTGTAGGTTTTAAAAAACATAAAGCATGACTTCTTTTGGAAGGAGTAGTATTTTAAAAAGATCCAAAATCTTATACTAAAGGAGAAGTTCTCTAATAGCATTTTAGGACTCAGTCTGTGGATGGTGTTGGGGGGAGCCTTGAAATCATAGCCATTTCCATGGCCTGCTCCTATCCTCACACTGGCTCTGTACCTTATTAAAGTTTATTGCTATAAATAGTGCTCACTTAATCGTCTTCTGTTTGGAGATGCAAGGTAAATTGTAGTGGTAGTTCAAGTGCCTTCTACCATCAGGTTCAGACAGAGTTCAGTTTCCTCCAGTGGCTCCTAAATTGTTATTTTAATTGGTCAATTAATACCCATATCACTGTTAGTAGATTGCAGTAAAATATCTTGTTGACTGAATAATTTTCAAAACAAATTGGAAAATGAAGGTGACTTTGATTGTAATCCTAGACTATATTTGAATTAATTTGTGAAATAATAGTGTTTAGTACAGCAGAATCAATTCTGAATATATAATCATGAAATTCAGTGACCTTGAGCAGAGATGATGTTGGAAAAATTAGGTTGCATGGGGAAATAATAATGACTAGTGGATAAAATTCATAAGAGATACGCTGCTAATTTTGGTTACTGATTTAAAATTGGAAATGCCCATGAAGTGCATTATCTTCATTTTGTTTCCTTAAATGAAAGAATAATTGGGAAGCCAGATTAATTTACAAAACATGGTGAAATCGTGGCTAACAAGTTGCTATATTGTTGTCTTAGAAATCAGAAGAAAATATCTCTATCATCATATGCTTAAATTTGTGCCATTCTTCTGTCTACTTTTTTTCATCAAGTTTTCATGAAAGCCTCCCCTCTTGTCCCATCCTCAGCCCCTTTTTGTTGGCAGAGGTAGAAAAGTGAATATTTTTTAAAGAAAAAAGTCTACATGAAAACGACTCTGAATATAGTACTGGGGTAAATGCATCCTTAGGTTCTTTGTTTCAAATGACCAAAATATTAATTTCAAACTTACTGTGTCTGAATTGTCATTAACTGAAGATAAACCATCAAAGTTAAGAGTTGTGAGGAACAATACTGAAATTCTAGTATCTAGCTAGATAGACTTGATATTGGTATAACTTTATTAGTTTCATATTTCAGCAGACAGACATGAATTCCATAATATAAGTGATTTGGAGTAAATCTTTGATTCTGTTTCCCCATTTGTAATTTTAAAATGATATTACAATATATGAACATATTATAATGGTTAAATGAGATAATATGTAGATGTATCATTTTTATAAAAGTATAGGTACTCCATAAATGCTTACCCCCTTTGCTTAATGCTCCCTCTTCAGCCATGCTCTCTTTTCCTCACATGTAAGTAATATTAACTGATATCTTACAAATGAGATTTCACCTTGTGTGTTATCAAAATCCACTCATTTTCTAATGTTGTTTCCAACACTCAAACTATCTTTAGCTGTCGTTTAGGAATTCATGTCAAGTCAGTATCCACATAAACCAGTTTCATTACTTTAAAACCATAACCTTTTCAGCCAGAGGCAAAGAGTGAAAATGTGTAACCAAGTTTTATCACCCACTTCAGATATTTTATATGTATATTCCTCTCTCTTTTTCTTTTCTGAAACTCCAAAGAAACATGTAAGATGATTTTGTTCCAAGCTCATATGACTCTTTTCCTTTTTTTCACCTTTTTCCCATTTTCTGTGCTTTGATTTGGGAGAGTTTAGATTCTATTGCTACGCCTTCTAGTTTACTGATCCTTGTTTCTGCGGTTTCTAATTCATTAATAATGCCATCCAGCATGTGATTTTTATTTCATTTTGTTTTTCTCAAATCTGGAAGCTCAATTTGGTTTTTATTTATGGTTTTGATATGTCTCTGCTACTCTCTAAGTCAGAGGTCTACCTATATAATATAATGTTCCACCTTAAACATTAGTTACAAACTGTTCTGTAGTCTGAGTTTTGTGTTCATTTTTGAGTTCTGATCTTATTGATCATTTTACCAAGAGCGCTTAGTTAGACCTTTCTGGTTGGTTCATATACTCCGTAGCATTTGTATTATTTCTTTGTAGCATTATTACTGCTGTAATAATCATGTTTTGGTGCAGTTTAATTAATGTCTGTCTTGCTTGGTAGATTGTATGAAACAGGTCTCTTTTTGATCCGTGGTGTATCTTTAGCAGGTAGCACACTGTGGTGCTTGGCATATTGTTGGTACTTAAATATTTCAACAATGTTTCTAGGAAACTGAAAGATTTAAGGATGTATGCTTATATGTTGTCCATTTGAAGCCTTCAGATTTTGGAAAAAACCCTCCAGAGCTAATAGTGAATAACCTCATGTATGTTAATAATGACCATCATGAGCCATAAACTTTGTTTTCATAACTTCTCAATTTGAAATTATAATTTATAAAAGTCTTATGAGGAAAATATCAAATTTATTTACTGACTTTGCTATATTTCAGAAGTACACAGAATCTTAATTTTCCTCTCATCTTAAACTGGGAAAAAATATAACTTTCATCTCAGGAAATCAATAAAGGTATGACGCCATATAATCAGTCTGTGTTTTGGTTAACCAGGCCAAAGTTTAGAGTCTAGGAGTTGTCATAAAGACTATTTTTATAAAGATGTGCAATGCCATTACCACCACCAGCATTACCACCACCCCAACAATACTGTTACTGACTGAACATCTGTTAAAGATCAAGTAGTACTGTACCCATATATACTAACTTGAATTGTTCAAATATTATTACGTGATTGGCATTGCTATCTCTGTTTTTATAAGAGAAGGAGACCTAGAGTGGTTAGTAGCTTGCCCAAATCATGCAGCGGGGACGTATCTAGTTATTTTTAAATTTATGACTAGGGCTCGTGAAATTTGAAAGAAAGATGTGCTTTCATTTTTTCTAGTAACCATTTAGCCATTTTATAATGTACAATTCAGTGATAGTATACTCACAATGTTGTGCAACCATCACTACTATCTAGTTCCAGAAATTCATGTCACCTCAAAATGAAACTCTATATCTGTTTAGCAGTCACTTATCATTCTCCCTTAACTGATTTTTGAGTACTGACGTTGGACTCTACAATTTTTTTTTTTTTTTTTTGTGGCTGAATTTTAAAGGATTGTTTGTATTATGTCATTTGTATCATGTCACCTGTATCATGGTAAGATCATGTCATCTGTGAACTGAGACTTACTTCTTCCTCTAGTTTGGATACTTTTATTTCTGTTTCTTACCTAACTGCCCTGACTAGAACTATATATGCAGTGTTGAATAGCAGTGGTGAAAGTGGTCATCCTTTTACTGTACTGGTCTTAGGAGGAATGTTTTCAGTCTTTCACTATTGAGCATGATAGCATAGGCGAGTTATCCACAACAGCCCTCTATAAGGTTGAAAGTTTGTTTTATTCCTAATAGGCTGAGTATTTGTATCACAAAAGAGTTTTGGATTTGGCCAAATACTTTCACTGCAACAGTTTAAATGACCATTCATGTTTTTTTTTCATTAATTCAGTTATCATGGTTTATTACATTGATTGATTTATATATTTTGAATTTCATTTTCATTTCCATGATAAATCTCACTTTGTCATATTGTATAATCCTCTTTATATGCTGCTGAATTTAGTCTACTATTATTTTATTGAGGAAATCTGCATCTGTATTCCTTGGGATATTGGTCTGTAGGGGTGTGTGCGTGTGCATGTGTGATGTGTTTGTGTTTATCTGGCTTTTGAATGAAGGTTATAATAATGGCTTCATAGAATGAGTTAGGAAGTATTCCCTTATATTTTCTTAAAGAGTTTGAGAGGTATTGGTGTTAATACTTTAAAATTTGTAAGAATATTCATCAGTAAAACTATCTAGTCCTTGGTATTTCTTTTTTCATGTGCTGTTTGGTGCTTCAATTTCTATATGTATTATGTATTGATTCAGATTTTCTATTTCTTTGTGAGTCTATTTTGGTAGGGCATGTATTTTTAGGATTTTGAGTCTTCTCGTTTTATCTTAAGACAATCTTTTAATGATTTTTCAATTTTGTTAATCTTTTCCATGAACAAACTTTTGGTTTAATTGATTTTCTCGATTGTGTTTCTATGCTCTGTTTTATTAATCTCTGTGCTAAGCTTTATTTCCTGCCTTCTGAAACTTTCATGTTTAATTATCTTTTATTTTTTTAAGAAGTAAAGTTAGGTTATTGGTTTGAGATTGTTCTTCTTCTTGGGTATATACTATGAATTTACCTGTGATCATTGCTTTTGCTGCATCCCATAAATTTTGGTATGTTGGGTTTTCATTTTGGGGTCTTTTGTAGTTCCATACAAATTTTAGGATTTCTTTTTTCTATTTCTGTGGAAAAAAAATGTCATTGGGATTTTTAATAGGGAGTACATTGAATCTGTATGTTGCTTTAAGTAATACTGATATTTTAACAACATTAATTCTTCCAAATCCATGGAATATCTATCCATTTCTTTATTTCTTCTTTGATTTTTTTTTTTCAGCAATGTCTCATAGTTTCAGTGTGCAGGTCTTTTACCTCCGTAGTTAAATTTATTCTTTGACATTTTTTGCAATTGTAAATAGGATTTTTTTCTTTAATTTCTCTTTCTAAAATTTGTTTTTAGTTTATAGAAATTTTATAGATTTTTGTATATTGATTTTTGTACCCTGAAACATTACTGTATTTATTATTTCTAATAGTTTTGGGTAGAGTCTTCAGGGTTTTCTACATATTCAATCATGGCATCCACAAATAGTGACAGTTTTACTTCTTCCTTTCCAATTTGGATGCATTTTATTTCTTTTTATTGTCTGTCCTGGATTTTAGATTTTTATTTTATTTAAAATTTTTTTTTTTGTCTTCTTTGCCATTTCTTGGACCGCTCCTGTGGCACATGGAGGTTCCCAGGCCAGGGGTCAAATCAGAGCTGTAGCCGCCGGCCTACACCAGAGCCACAGCAACACGGGATCTGAGACGCGTCTGCCACCTACACCACAGCTCATGGCAACACCGGATCCTTAATCCTCTGAGCAAGGCCAGGGATCAAACCCAAGTCCTCATGGATTCTAGTTGCATTCGTTTGCACTGTGCCACAACGGGAACTCCTGATCCCTGATCTTTTATGTAAAATCTAAAAAAAAAAAAAAAAAAAAAAAGAAAAAGTAAAAGAAAAAGCTGATTTCATAATAGTAGAGATTAGAATGGTGGTTACCAGAATTTGAGGGTAATGGAAAAGAGGAACGTTTTAAAAAAGAAAGTAGAATGGTGGATGCCACGGACTGGAGCCACTGAAACGTACTCTTAAAATTGGTTTAAATAGCACATTTTATGTTTTGTGAATTTTACCACAATAAAAAATGTAAACAGGTGCTCCCATTATGGCTCAGTAGGTTATGAACCCAATTAGTTTCCATGAGGATGCAATCTCTGGCCTCACTCAGTGGGTTAAGGATCTGCGTTCCATGAGCTGTAGCATAGGTTGCAAATGCGTCTCTGATCTGGAGTTGCTGTGGTTGTGATGGACACCAGCCGCTGCAGCTCTGAGTTGACCCCTAGCCTGGGAACTTCCATACGCCATAGGGGTGGATCTGTGAAAAAAGTAAACAAATTTTCCATTTTATCCATTTTGTCAAATTTATTGCCCTACAGTTATTCACAGTATTTCCTATTATCTCTTTAATTTTGTAGAATTTCCATGATGGCCACTCTTCCATTCCTGATATTGGTGGTTTGTGTTCTCTCTTTTTGTCTTTTTCAGTCTAGCTAGAGGCTTGCCAATTTGATTGTTATTTGTTAAAATACATTTTGGTGTCATTGATTTTTTTCCTGTATTATTTGTTCAATTAATATTTTATTGATTTTGTTCATGTTTCTAAGATTTCCTTCTAACTTTTTACTTTGGGTTTAATTTATCCTTCCTAATTTTTTTAGATGGGAGTTCAAATCACTGATATTAGATCTTTCTTATTTTCTAATATAATTATTTAAAGCTATATTTTTCACTGTAAGCACTGCCTTAGCACTACCCCACAAAGGTTGATATAGTTTCATTATCATTCCTTTTTTTTTTTTTTTTTTGGTTCTTTTGTCTTTTCTAGGGCCGTACCCACGGCATATGGAGGTTCCTAGGCTAGGGGTCTAATCGGAGCTGTAGCCGTTGGCCTACGCCAGAGCCACAGCAATGTGGGATCCAAGCCACGGCTGCAACCTACACCACAGCTCAGGGCAATGCCGGATCCTCAACCCACTGAGTGAGGCCACCCACTGAGTGAGGCCAGGGATCAAACCCACAACCTTATGGTCCCTAGTCGGATTTGTTAACCACTGAGCCACGATGGGAACTCCTACCATTGTTTTAGAAATAGTGTCTAAACTCTCTTGGGGTATCTTTTTTGTATCTTGTGTTATTTAGAAGTGCATTGTTTATTTTCAAAATATTTGGTGTTTTCCTACTTATATTATTATTGATTTATAATATTCTTGTTTTGTGTAAGAGAATAGGCTCTATATTATTTCATTCTTTTTAAAGTTATACTTCTTTTATTATCAACCATATGTTCTATTCTGATTAACTTAACATTTGTCCTTGAAAAAAATATGCTATCCTGCCATTGATGGGTACTGTGTCCTAAAAATATTGGTTAAGTAAATGTGGTTAATAGTGTTATTTAAAACTTTATCTTTACTTTTTTTTTGGAGGGAGTTAGTTTTTCTATCAAATTCCAGGAGATTAGTGTGTTAAAATATCCAAACATGAATGTAGAATTCTCCATTTTCTCCTTATTTCTGTCAATTTTTCCTTAACATGTTTTAAAATTTTGTTAATAGATGCACATTCATCTATTATAGTTGTACCGAATTGCCACTTTTATCATTATGAAACATTCCTCTTTTTTTTGGCAATACTTTTTATGTTGATATGTATTTGCTTGATATTAATACAGCCACTGCATCTTTCTTATCCTTATTCTTTGCATGGTATATCTTTTTGAATCCATTTACTTTTGTTCTATATTTATCTTTATATGTTAAGTGTGTCTCTTTTAGACAGCGTAGAAGTGTGTGTCTTTTTTTTTGGGGGGGGGGCTTTTTTTTTTTTTTTTCTTTTAGGGCTGCATCCACTGCATATGGAGGTTCCCAGGCTAGGGGTCGAGTCAGAGCTGTAGCAGCTGGCCTCCACCATAGCCAAAGTAATGTGAGATCTGAGTCTTGTCTGTGACCTATACCACAGCTCACAGCAATGCCAGATCCTTAACCACTGAGCAAGGCCAGAGATTGAACATGCATCCTCATGGCTGCTAGTCAGATTCATTTCTGCTGAGCCACAATGGGAACTCCTAAGTGTGTGTCTTTTTTACAATTATGTTCTCTCAATTTTTATTTTAATTTGAATATTTAGTCTATTAATACTTAATGTAACTATTGATATTGATGAATGTCATAGCCTTAATTGTTTTCAGCCATCATTTCCTCAAGTAATTTTTCTGTCCATTCTCTTGCCTTTGTTCTGAAGTGCCAATTATACATATATTGGAAAGTCCAGTATTATCCGTAAGTTAACTGACATTTTATTTATTTCCTAATCTTTTATGTGTCTTTATCCACATTGAGTAGTTTCTATTGATTTATTTTTCAGTTCATAGAATTCCTCTGTTATCTCCACTTAGCTGTTAAAGTCACATAGAGAGTTTTTAAAATTTGACATATTTTCAGTTCTAGAATTTCCATTTGATTATATTTTTATAATTTCTATATCTTTGCTGATATAGTTTTCATTTATTAAAAATATATTCTTTTACTTAATTATGGATTTTTATAATGGCTTCCTTAAAAACCCATGTCTTCTGGTACCAATATCTAAGTCACCTTGGGATAAGTCTTATTTGACTGATTTTTTTCTCTTAAAGTAAGTGTCATTTTCTAGATTTTTATGTGTTATCAATTTGAATTTTATTCTATACATTATGAATATTAAATTGTGAAGATTTTGTATTCTACCAATTTTCCATGATGAATGAATCTTCTTTTATTTTGTCATGCAATTATCTTGGCTGGTTTGAACTGCAAACACTTTTTCTTGTGTAGCAAATCTGGTCTCACATCAGTCTTTTGTCTTTGCTTAAGTAGCTTTTATTCTGTGCCATGCATTCTTGGTTTAGGGGTTGGTCAGAAATGTGGTTAGGCAGAATTTGAGTATCCTCGCTGTGGCACTTCCTTTAGATTATCCTATTCTAATCAGCAGCCATAGTTTCCATGTCTTCAATTTTCTGGATTCTTTGGCCAAAAAGACTATGGGTTTTTTCACTAGTGTCTGCCACCTTATGCACCACATTAGCAACTGCTATTATGAAATTCACAAGAGCAGAAACTTCATACTACTACCCACCTTCTCTCTCCTGAAGATAGATTCCTTACTAGAATCTGTCTGCTTTTGTGACACTCCAGCATCTTTAGGTAGTTGCTTGCTGTATTAGGTCTAGATTTTATAATTATTTTCTGCAGTGGATTTTATCTGACAGGGTCTGTTATAACAGAAATGAGAAATCCTCCAGGTGGCTTTTATTTGACTGAAGTGTTTGAGTTGTAATGGTGATAAACCAGAAATATGCAGTTGAAATTCTATTCTAAATTTCTCAAGTGTCAGGATGAGGAGCTTTTGCTCAGTTTGGAAGGTAATGAGAAACCGGAGCATGGGAAACTAGAGTTATGTTCTCTAAAAATACCTGTCTTAGTAAGCTTGCACTGATATAACAAAATACCATAGGCTGGGTGGGTTATAAACAACAAAAATTTATTTCCTACAGTTTTGGAAGTCCAAGATCAGAGTGCTAGTATGGTTAAATTCTGGTGAGGGCCTTATTCCAGGTTGCAAACTGCTGACTCCTCTGTGTATCCTTACATTAGGGAAATAGAGGAAGCTTGGTTTCTAGCCTCTTCTTAAAAAGGCGTTAATCCCATTCAATTCCACTCTCATGGCATAGTTACTTCCCAAAGGTCCTACCTCCAAATACCATAATATAGGGATTAGGGAGTTTGTGTTGGGGTGCATGACACACAAACATCCAGTCAAAAACAATACTCATGAGACTCTTCAAGACAAAAATATCAATACAATAAGAAATGAAAAAGAAGTTACAACTGACACCACAGAATACAAAGAGACTACTGTAAGCAACATATGCCAATAAAATGTACAAACTAGAAGAAATGGACAAATTCTTAGAAAGGTGCAACCAACCTATGAAGACTGAAAGGAAGAAATAGAGAGTATGAATACACCAAACAGAAGTTCTAGAATTGAAACTGTGATTAAGAAACTTCCTAAAAAAATGGACTGGATGGCTTCACAGGCAAATTCTGCCAAACATAGAGAAGAGTTAACAGCTGTCCTTCGAAATTATTCCAAATATTGCAGAGGAAGGAATACTCCCAAGCTTGTTCTATGAGGTCGCCATCACCCTGATACCAAAACCAAAGACACCACCAAAAAAGAAAAATACAGATCAATATCACTGATGAATATAAGTGGAAAAATCCTCCACAAAATATTAGTAAATTGAATCCAATAATATATTAAAAGGATCACACACAATGATCAAGTGGGGTTTATCCCAGGGATGCAAGGATTCTTCAATATCTGCAAATCAATCAGTGTGATACTCCACATAAACAAACAGAAGAATAAAAACCATATGATCATCTCAATAGATGGAGAAAAAGCTTTTGACAAAATTCAACACTCATCTTTGATAAAAACTCTCCGGAAAGTGGGCATATAAGGAACCTATATCAACGTAATAAAGGCCATATATGACAAATGCATAGTTAACATCATTCTTAATGGTGAAAAGCTGAAAGTTTGCCTGCTAAGATCAGGATCAAGACAAGGATGTCCACTCTTACCAATTTTATTCAACCTCGAAATAAACCTACCTAAAGTGACAAAAGGCCTGTAGCCTGAAAATTATAAGATGCTGATTCAAACTAATTTGGAAGTCCTAGGCATGGCAATCAGAGAGAGAGAAAAAAAAAGAGGAAATAAAAAGAGTCCAAATTGGAAAGGAAGAAGTAAAACTATCACTGTTTACAGATGCCATGATACTATACCTAGAAAATCCTAAAAACACTACCAGGAAACTCTTAGAGCTCATCAATGAATTTGGTAAATTTTCAGGATACAAAATTAATATGTAGAAATCGATTGCATTTCTATATACTAACAATGAAAGATCAGTGAGAGAAATTAGGGGAACCATCCCATTTACTGTCACATCAAAAAATTAAAACACCTAGGAATAAACCTACCTAAAGTGACAAAAGACCTGTACTCTGAAAATTGTAAGATGTTGATGACACAGACAGATGGAAATACATACCGTGCTCTTGGATTGGAAGAATTGCTATTGTCAAAATGATTATACTGCCCAAGGCAAACTACAGATTCAATGCAATCCCTATCAAATTTCCAAGGACATTCTTCACAGAACTAGAAAAAAAATGAATTTGTATGGAAACACAAAAGACCCCAAATAGCCAAAAAAATATTTAAAAAGAAAAGAAGGAATTGGAGGAATCAGGCTCCCTGACTTCATATATACTGCAAAGCTACAGTCATTAAAACAGTGTGGTACTGGTACAAAAACAGAAATGAAGATCAATGGAAGAGGATAGAAAGCCCAAAAATAAACCTAAGCACCTATGGTGAACTAATCAATGAAAAAAGAGGCAAGGACATACAGTGGAAGAAAGATAGTCTCTTAAATAGTGGTGCTGGGAAAACTGGACAGCTACATGTAAAAGAATGAAATTAGAACACTCCCTAACACCATACAAAAAAATAAACTCAAAATGGATTAAAGACCTAAATGTAAGGCCAAATACTGTATAAGTCATAGAGGAAAACATTGGCAGAACACTGCTTGACATAAATCACAGCAATATCTTATTTGATCCACCTCCTAGAATAAGGACAATAAAAACAAAAACCAGTTGGACCCAATTAAACTCAAAGGCTTTTGCACAGCAAAGGAAACCATTAAAAAAAACGGCAATGATGCAACAGAGCCCAATCTCCAAAATATACATGCAGCTCATACAACTCAACAACAGTGGAAAAAAAAAAAAAAGAAAAGAAAACCAAGCAACCCAACTGAACAGTGAGGAGAAGACCTAAATACACGTCTCCAAAGAATACATAAGGTCGGCCAGTAGGCACATGAAAATAATGCTCAGTACCACTAATTATTAGAGAAATGCAAATCAAAACTACAATGAGATACCACCGCACACCAGTCATAATGGCCACCATTAACAAGTCAACAAATAACAAATGCTGGAGAGGGTGTGGAGAAAAGGGAACCCTCCTGCATTGGTGGGAATGTAAATTGGTACAAACACGATGGAAAACAGTATGGAGGTTCCTCAGAAAACTAAATATAGAACTAAATATAGAATATAGAACTGTCCTTTTTTCAAGGACAAAAGTTTCCTTGAAAAAGATACATGCACCCCTATGTACATTGCAGCACTATTCACAATAGCCAAGACATGAGAACAACCTGAACAAAAACTGTCCATTGACAGTTGAATAGATTAAGAAGATGTGATACATATATACAGTGGAATACTACTCAGCCATAACAAAGAATGAAATAATGCCATTTGCAGCACCATGGATGCAACTAGAAAGAGAAAAACAAATACTATATGACATCACTTATATGAGGAATCTAAAATATGGCACAAATGAACCTATCTACAAAACAGAAGCAGATCATGGACATGGAGAGTAGACTCGTGGTCACCAGTGGGGATGGAGTAGGAAGTGGGATGGACTGGGAGTTAAGGGTTGATAGATGCAAACTATTACATTTACAATGGATAAGCAATGGGGTCCTACTATACAGCACAGAGAGCTATGTCCAATCTCTTAGAGTAGGACATGATGGAAGATAGTATGAGAAAAATAATGTAGGAGTTCCCATTGTGGCTCCGTGGAAATGAACCTGACTAGTTCCTTTCATGAGGATGTGGGTTCAATCCCTCGTCCTCCTCAGTGGGTTAAGGATCCAGCGTTGCAGGGAACTGTAGTGTAGGTCACAGACCTGGCTTGGATCTGGCATTGCTGTGGTTGCAGTGTAGGCCAGCAGTTGTAGCTGGCTTGGGTCTGGTTTTGCTGTGTCTGTGGTGTAGGCTGGCAGCTGTAGCTCCTATTTGACCCCTAACCTTGGAACCTCCATATTCCGCACCTGTTGCCCTAAAAAGTGTGTGTGTGTGTGTGTGTGTGTGTGTGTGTGTGTGTGTGTATGACTGGGTCACTATGCTGTACAGCAGAATTGAAAAACAATATAAATCAACTATGCTTTAATAAAAAATAGACAAGTGAAAAAATACTTGTATGTTGAACTTAAAGTAGTATACAAAAAAAAGCATGTGTGAGAATAGATGTGTTTGGAAAATTTTTCTGTACTGATATGAGTTCTTCTCTCAAAGTCTATGAAGAGATTCCAATGAGAAACACAGAAAATTGCAAAACATGCCTTCCTTCTTCCTTAGACAACCAACTCTGAGGCAGGAGCAACAGGTTCCCAGAACAATGAAATTCAGTAACTGACTTTCAATTTCACAGCCCATAATTCTGAATTGACAGGAAGCAACGGGACTGAAACTACGGCCCTTTAATGAAGATGGACCAGTAATTATGCGGGGTGCTGCATGTTCTACTTTTGTTTGCTAAATAATAGGATGCTCTAGGGTGCTCTCATAATTACATCATAGTAAGTGACAATGTACTCCACTAGCTACCAACCTTGAACATTTTGAGTTGTTTCTTGCCAGGTAAATGAAAATGATGGAAGAAAATAATTACCCTAAATTGTATGAAACCCTTAGGAAAAACTAGTTTTATTAGCCTGATGTCTGAGTCATCACAGGTACTATTTTTGAAAGATGTCCTGTAATTTGGTTTTATAAAAGAATTTTTTTATGTTGTTTATTAATTACAGCAGGGTAACCAATGGTGTGTAGCAAAGGGATACTGAAGAAAGAGGTTTGGGAGAAAGAGTAATTTGATGATTAAGTTTTTATTCTTCCTAATCATCTCTTCCATTAGCAAAAATCCCAAGGATAGCAATAGCATGGAAGCTTTATAAAGTGGCAGTGAAAGCCGAAATCAGCTAAAATAGTAGTTTGCTGCATTCAAAATGTAACAGAGGCAGCAGTGCACTGAGGTTAGTGTGAAGGTGAAAAAGAAAAAAAGATATAATAGGATACAATTGAAAGATAGATTTCTTTGTGGTTACCACCCTGAAATGGGAACAATTACTACCTTGCAAAGAGATTTTTACTTTATCACTTCCATTCACCTTAGGGGACAATGAAGGCAGGTTAACATGGTCCACAGGGCTTCAGGAAAGCATTTATAGTCATGATATTACATTTACTTTTATATAAGTTATATTTTACCCTGGATTCAGTTGTCCTTTACTACAGCTGGGAAAATCTGGAATGTTTCTCTTGTCCTTGTTCTCTTCTTGAACACCGTCACAGTCTTCTAATAGATTTGTAGCCCTGTCTGCCTCTCAAAAATAGCTTTACAATTGCTTGCAGAAGTGGTACATCATGTATTTTATAGCAGACAAATCTTAGTTTGAATACTAAAACAATATTTTTATACACTAATTGTTCATTCAACAGTAAACTATGTTAGAAAAATACCATCCTTAAAAAATTGAACTGATGTCAAACCTAAGTGAAAGTGGATGATGGCACTGATAACACGGCTATTATAAATACCTCATTGGGCAAGCGGGGAAGCTTTTGAGACTGAAATGGGGTTATATTAATAATTACACCAGCTGTGTAGCCGTAAATTAGGACTAACCACACATTGCAGTCACCTTATTTATAAACCAAAGTAAATGATGATAGGAAGCTGATTAAAACTAATATATATTAGTTCCAGAATAATGGAACAGAACACAGGGAAAGAATTCCTTAATGTGAGAGAATGAATAATTTAAAAATGTTCATTATTTGTTATATGAAAATAATGTGAAGTTCTCATTGTGGCTCAGTGGGTTAAGAACCTGACTAGTATCCATGAGGATGCAGGTTCCATCCCTGGCCTTGCTCAGTGGGTTAAGGATCTGGTGTTACATGAGCCGTGGCATAGGCCTGTAGCTGCAGCTCCAATTCCACCCCTAGCCTGGGAACTTCCATATGCCATAGGCGTGGCCCTAAAAACAAAAATACATAAAAAAAGAAAAGAATGTATATTAATTATGTAAACCTTTTAAATACAGAAAATGGAAGGAAAAAATAATTTACCACCAAAGATAATGCACTATACACAATTTTGGTGTTTTTTTCCCAGATATTGTTCCTTGTGAATATATACATTATGTATGTAATACAAGTAGTATTATATCTTAATATAATTATTTTTTCATTTACTATTATTTAATCAGCATTTTCCCTTTCCATTAAATGTTTTCCTACATCATGATTTTTATTGAGTTGATATTAATTCATTTATTCAATTAATATTTATTATGGAGTCTACATAATACATTCTATGAAGGAATAATACTTTAATGATACATTATTATTAGACAGATTAGTTTGTTATTTAGTTCTTATGTATAAAGTTCACATAAATAACTATACATAAATCTTTGGTTTCTTCTCTGGAAATTCCCATAGGGCATGTAATAGAATTGGAAATCCTGGATCTGATCATACATGTATTTGTAAGGCTTTCATATATTTTGTCAAACTGAACTCCAGAAAGATTATATCATTTTGTGGTGTAAAGTGCATGAGATAGCCATCTTACCGATAATGGCTAATATTAAATATTATCCTTTGAAAAGACTTTATCAATTTAAAAGGCAAAAATATACATTATATTCATTGGTATTGATATGTCTCTTCAATTTGTACTAGTCATACCATTTTATTTTATTTTTTTATTTTTTTTTAATTCTGAAATTTTATTTTTATTTTTTACAGAATAGAATACATACATTTAAACACAATTACATTCACACAGATTATTATATCATGGATCTTAAGAAACAGATTAAGTGACTCCCTCTGGAGAAGTGGAATGGAAAATATGCTGAGACAAATAGGAAATTTATTCTATACTTTATCCCTTTTTGTATGGCTTTCATCCTTACTATTACATTTTATCTATAACATTTCAATTTTTCTTTAAGTATTAGTATTATATTAAAATTGTGTGTATTGTGCAACTAAAATTTACAAAGAAGAAAGCCTTATATACCATTAAATATTTTATATAGCATAATAAAAAGAATAACTTAACTGGTAGGAATAACAAAAATAATACACCCTCTGAAAATAAGTAAAATATAAAATGCATAAATTGGTTAAAAAACAGTGTAACTATATAAATATGTCCTCACAATTTGTTACATCTTATTGATTCTTCAATATAGGCATTACACCATTCTAGGTGATGTGATAAACAAGACATTATAGAGCTTACATGGTACCATGGAGAGAAATGGTTATTAATAGTACAATTGTAGAACTGTATTATTTAATTGTACAGTTGCATTATTTAATTATAATTATCATAAATTCATTGATGGAGAGGAAATCAGAATCAGATGTAAGAAGACTTCAGCATTCCAAGAATGATGTCGAATGACCCCCTTCATGGTGGATTATGCACTTATTTACGATGAAATATTCTTCAGAGATTCCTTGTTTGTGTATCAATTGTATTTTTGGTTTGCAGTTATTCTGAAGTTTTGATATAAGAGTCTATACGTATATGAGATGGTTTTAAGTTGTTGTTCTCTTAATTGCAAGTTCATCTCCAGTGCCCTGCATTTGTACCCACCTCTTCTCATGATTTCTGATGTTGGTGGTATAATTGTGCATGGATGATTTCGTATCTTTACTGTGTATATACCTTTACTGGTGAGCCTTGTCATTTGTGTTATTTTTGTTTCCTGTTGCTGTGTTTTCTTTTCTGCCTAGAGAAGATCCTTTAGTATTTGTTGTAAGGCTGGTTTAGCGTTGCTGAATTCCCTCAGTTTTTGCTTATCTGTGAAGGTTTTGCTTTCTCCTTCAAATCTGAATGAGAGCCTTGCTGGGTAAAGGAATCTTGGTTGGAGGTTTTTTCCTTTCATCATGTTGAGTATATCATGCCACTCCCTTGTGGCCTGCAGAGTTTCTGCTGAAAAATCTGCCGATAACCTTATTGGGGTTCCCTTGTATGTTACTTGTTTCTTTTCCCTAGCTGCTTTCAAGATTTTCTCTTTGTCTTTAATTTTGGTCAGTTTGATTAATGTGTGTCTTGGGGTATTCCTCCTTGGGTTTATTTTATGTGGTACTCGTTGTGCTTGCTGGATTTGAGTGAGTGATTCCTTTCCCATGTGAGGCAAGTTTTTGGCTGTTATCTCTTGGAATATTTTTTCTGTCTCCTTCTCTCTCTCTTCTCCTTCTGGCACCCCTGTAATACAGATGTTGGTGCGTTTCACATTGTCCCAGAGTTCTCTGAGACTCTCTTCATTTGTTCTCAATGTTTTTTCTCTTTTCTGTTCCGCATCCGTAATTTCCACGAATCTGTCCTCCACCTCGCTTATTGGTTGTTGTGCCTCCTGTCTTCTGCTGTTAGCTGCTTCTAGTGAGTTTTTTATTTCAGTTATTGTATTTTGCATCTCTTCTTGGTTAAGTTTTATATCTTGTATCTCTTTGGTCAGTGTTTCCTGTAAGTTATCCATCTTTGCCTCCAGTTTATGTCCAATGTCTTGCATCACCTTCAGCATCAACAGTCTAAAGCCTTTTTCCTGGAGGCTGAGAATCTCCTCATCACTTAGCTGTTTTTCTGGGGTTTTTCCTTTCTCCCTCACCTGAGTTATAGTTCTCTGTCTTTTCATGTGTATAGGTTTTTGGTGTGGTGACCTTTTTATGGATAATAGAGCTGTAGCCTCTCTTACTTCGGGTGTCTGCCCCCTTGTGGCTGAAGTCAGTATGGGGGTTTGCTTGTAGGCTTCCTGATGGGAGGGGCTGATGCCTGCCCCCTGGTGGGTGGAGCCGATTCTAATCCCTCTGTTGGGTGGGGCTTAGTCTCTGGATGGGATTAGAGGCAGCTGTGTGCCTGGGGGGTCTTTAGGCAGCCTGTTTCCTGAGGGGTGGGGCTGTGATCCCACCTGGGTTGTTGTTTGCCCTGGGGCTTCTCAGCATCTGACTGAAGGGTGGGGCCACCTCCAGAGAAAGGTACAGCTGCTGAATATTCCCGAGAGCTTTGCCTTCAATGTCCTTCCCTCACAACAAGCCACATTCACCCCTGTTTTCCCAGGATGACCTCCAAGAACTGCAGTCAGGTTTGACCTAGGTTCCTGTGGAGACTTTTCTTTGCCCTGGGACCCAGTGCACGTGAAAGTCTGTGTGGGCCTTTTAAGAGTGGGGTCTTCGTTCCCCCAGTCCTGTGGTGCTCCTGCGCACAAGCCCCACCGGCCTTCATGCCAGATGCTCCAGGGGCTCTTTCTCCCAGTGCCGGATCCCAGCATGTGAGGGTTTGATGTGGGGCTCTCACTCCTGTAGGTGAGTCTCTGTGAACCAGTTAGTTTTCAGTCTGTGGGGCTTCCCACCCGGGAGGTATGGGGTTGTTTGTATGGTGAAATCGCCCCTCCTACCTCTTGATGTGGCCTCCTCTTTTTCTTCTGGAGTAGGGTATCTTTTGTAAGATTTCCAGTCCATTTGGGTGGAGATTGCTCAGCGTTTAGTTGTGAATTTTGTTGTTTTTAGGAGAGAAGTTGAGCTCCAGTCCTTCTATTCCACCATCTTAATCCTGTCTCTCCTCGTAAATCATGTGTCATTACCATTTTAAAATTGTGTACTAAAAGTAGATATTGATATCTGTTGTTTCATAACCCTTGTTACTTTCCTTTTAAAATTACATATGTCTTGGCCATTTATTTTGCCAAATAAATTTTAAAAATGTCTACTTTCTTAAACGTACAAATTAATTTGAAAGGTATCAGTCAGACTTGCAATATTAAGTCTTGGCATCCAAGACTAAGGTATATACATCTTTACTTTTTCAAGTTGTCTTTTGTTTTCCTCAGGAGACTTTTGTAGTTCATCTCACATGTGTTGTGCACACTCTTGTTTGTTTATAGGTATTGTATGGTTTTATTATGATTGTGATTTCAAACATATTTTTCATTAATTTTCAGACTCACCTGTGCTGACACATACACACACACAGAGACAGAGAGACAGTGCCGTGTTTTCTTGTCATCCGTAAAAGTTGCCAAATTGTTTCCTAAAAATTTTTTATAATGATTTTTATTTTTTCCATTATAGCAGGTTTACAGTGTTCTCTCAGTTTTCCACTATACAGCAAGATGACCCAGTCACACATACATGTATACATTTTTTTTTCTTACATTATCATGCTCCATCGTAAGTGACTAGATATTGTTCCCAGTGCTATACAGCAGGATCCCATTGCTTATCCATTTCAACAGCAGTGTTTCCTAAAAATTTATAAGGATCCTGTAGTAGATAATTTTCAGTAGCATGATATTTTCCCAAGTCCTTTTTATTAATTTTCCTGTCTTTTGTTCTTCAACAGCTTTCCATGGGCCATCATTTTTTTTCCTTTATTTACCTTCAAATCAGAAAGTGATCCCTCCAGAATTAGTATTTACCAAAGCACAGGTCAGAAGCTACTTTCTCTTTACTGTCAAGCAATTCGAGCAGCCCTATTTCAGGGGAGAAGCATGTATAGGTCATTATTGAGTTTCTTCTTCCAGATTCACTTACCTTGTAGTAATTATGAATTGTATTGAATTTTTTAGAATTATTTTTATTTGTCCTTCTTTCTATTCCTTCCTTGGTATTTTAGTAAGAATTTGGCAGAGATACTGTCAAGAGATGTATAATCAGGTAACATTTTGAACAAAAAGTGAGAAATGGGCTATTAAATGTTTCTTCTCATTCTCCCATGTTTTATACACTAAAATAAATAGAGCTTTACTCTCTCCTTCGCCAAAGAATTCTGAAAAAAAAAAAAGATACATTAAAATTTGTACCTTAGGTAATTTTTTTTTCTATTTATGTCTGTGCCTGCAGCATATGGAAGTTCCCAGGCTAGTGGTCAAATTGAAGCTGTAGCTGCCAGCCTGTGCCACAGCCACAGCAACACAGGATCCGAGCTATGTCTGTGACCTACTCTGTAGCTTGCGGCAATGCCTGATCCTTAACCTTCTGAGCGAGGTGAGAGATCAAACCTGCATCCTCACAGACACCATGTCGGGCTCTTAAGCCACTGAGCCACAATGGGAACTCCTAGATAAATTTTTAAGAATTAAGAAATGCAGGAGTTCCTGTTGTGGCGCAGTGGTTAACGAATCCGACTAGGAACCATGAGGTTGCGGGTTCGGTCCCTGCCCTTGCTCAGTGGGTTAACGATCCAGCGTTGCTGTGAGCTGTGGTGTAGGTTGCAGACGCGGCTCGGATCCCGCGTTGCTGTGGCTCTGGCGTAGGCTGGTGGCTACAGCTCCGATTGGACCCCTAGCCTGGGAACCTCCATATGCCGCAGGAGCGGCCCAA
Organism: Sus scrofa; assembly: GCF_054392235.1. Lineage (NCBI taxonomy): Eukaryota > Metazoa > Chordata > Mammalia > Artiodactyla > Suidae > Sus > Sus scrofa. The sequence continues at coordinate 125,639,282 of NC_139401.1, forward strand.
GAAATAGCAGCAACAACAACAGCAACAACAACAACAACAAAAGACGAAAGACAAAAGACAAAAAAAAAAAAAAAAAAAGAAATACAAGAGAACAGTATCAAATGAGATCATCTCGATCTATTTGCTTTCTATAAGCATATGAAATATATTCATGTGGCTTTTTCCATTTGCAAATTCATTGGGTTACTTGCAGTGACATTCTGTTATTTTGTACCCCATTGTACCAAGAACAAAGGATCAAATGATGACACAGCTGTCTCAGCTGGTGTAGTTACTCACATTATGTAACTTTTGATTGTTTCAATTCAATTTTGCCCATTCTTCTTACTTGATAAGTGAAGGGCCTGCTAGACAAACATACTAATTTGAGTTATGTCTGCTTTTGTTGAAGAATACATTTAAGGAACCAACAGTTCAGATTTCAAAGGATTTGGTAGACAAAAACAATACATAAGACTAAAAATATACATATGACTATGTATGTTGGATTGAAAATAGCACTGGGCTTTAGTCCTAGCTCTACACTATTTGATGTATGACCTTGGGCTAGTTGTTTCCTCTCTCTGACCTTCAGTTTTCTCATCTATAAAGGAAAGTTTGATATAGATAATCTCTAAAGGGAGTGCCTTTGCAATGCTGGCAGCTGATGTTTCTATGAAATACTTTTAGTGTGCAAAGATACAGGTAGTTTAGAAACAATTGGATATTATCCCTGGCTAATTGTGCAGTTACATATGAGAGAAGCTTCAGGAGACTGAGTGACTTTTTCATTTCCATTTTTTCATATTCTTAGGGAAGATTTGGCTCATAACCCACAAAGACATTATGAAAATGACCCTATTCATTTTGTCTATGCCATGCACTTTTAAATAATGATTACTTTCTACTGTTTCATTATGTGCTTAGGAGATGTACTTTCAATTGCATGTTAACTAATTCTGCTCATGTGATAATTTTAGCTGTAACATTCCTGAACCATATTATGTGTACTTATGAAATAATAAATTTTTCACATACTACTTTTCACACATAACTGTTTTAAATATGCTTCTTTCAATGGAAATTCTTCCACAAAGATTTTTTTTAATGAGGCAAATGCAATTCTTATTTTTAAATCTGCAAAAGTCATTTTATGGAATATATCTAGTTCATTCTCATTACCCAGGGCTTCAAAAAAAGAGCACCATAATGGGGCAACTCCTGTGGTGTGAGGCACTAGGCAGTAAGGAACAAAAGATAAATTTCTTCCTAATAGACACAGAAAATGGAGTGCTTTCTCTTCTGTGTGACTTTAGAAGGTGTGCTGCATTTCGAAGGTTATGAACAAAATCATTTTTTCAATTCAGTTATAGTTCAATTCATATTTCTTGGCCCTTATGTGATTCATTTTCAAGTTATTCCAATAAGTCAGTTATAAAATGTGTTCCATCTCTCATAGTCCCTCTGTGTTAACAATATTCATATCTTTATAATTAGAACTGATTTTGTCCTTTAGCAACTGGTGTCCAGTATCCTATTAGACATCCTCAAAGCATGCCATTTATTCATATTTATACATACCATGTTGTAGTTTACAAAACACCTTTGTTCCTCTCTCCTAAAATCTTCACAATGACCCTGTGAGATAGACTGGACTAGGATTATCAACCCTCTCAATTACATTCACTTTTATAAAGTTAATTCTGCATGGTATTTTACTTGCAGAGACAGTTGAATTTTTAAAATAATTTGTTAAGTTCCTATCGCATTAACTGCAAAATACCTGCTAATACAATCAGTGTAACTGTCCAACACCATCACCTCAAATGCAGCATGTCTAAAACTGAACTCATTGTTTCCCTACCTTCTCCATCTCCTCCTTACCATCTATTTGACATATACCAAAAGTAATCATTCTTTTTTGGGGTGTTACTCCGTTTGTCACCATTTCCCTAATCTTCTTATCTAGAAATCCCTTTCTTTACCTTGCCCTCCTGAGTCAAATCAGCTACCTGGATCTATAACAGCTATATAAGCAATAGCTGCTATACATCTCCCCCCTTCTCTGCCACTGCCATAATTCCACTGCAACAACTTTATAATTGGATTTCAAATCTCTAGTCTAGCTATTCTCCATTTTCCATGCTGCCAAAAATGTGCTTTTCTTAAAACAGGGCTTAGAATCTGTCACATCCTTCATAAAATATCCTCAGTGATGAGCAGTAGAGATTAATACTTCAAAGTCCAGTGGACTTAAATTTAAATTATTTCTCAAAGATTCAAACATGGGTGTGTCTGAATCTAGAGCACGATTATGTCTAGTATATTATGCTAATTTTTAAACCTCCAGTTTGAGCAGGAAACATAAAATTAGGCCTTCAGGTAGTGAGCCAAGACCCTTTGCCCTTAACTTAAATGTTGCTAGCTCTTCTTGCTGGAAGTTGCTAGTCTTTGCAAAGCTCTGTGAATCCCTCAGACTTAGACTGTGTCTGGGAACTCTTGATGATCAAAGTTAGAACTCTTGCTCTAACTAGAGTCCCTATCTCCTACCTCTTCTGCCATGTCCTGCCTACTTCCTTAAACCAAGCTTGAGAAACATTGCCCCAAATTCTTTTTAGTTGGCTCAGTACAGAGGATGGCATACAAGTGAGATGGCTCAGTGCGGTTTGTTTTTCACCATCTTTGTTGAACGCCATGAGAAACAATCAGCACTAGACATCGCAATGCTTAGACATTGCATAGCATGGTGAACAAATATCAGCTTTGGGTTCACACAAACCTAGGTAGGAATCCTAGATCCTCCACTGGTTAGTTGTCTAACTTGGGGACAGGTCATTTGACCTTTCTAAGCTCCCATTTCCTCTTCCCAGCATGAAGAAGGTGTACATTAGTATATACTGACTGGGAGAATATGCAATGATAAGAATGCTGTCCAGAATTAAACAACACTTTAAAACACATTTACATGTTATTATGTAACAGTGCATATACTATTTGTTCCATTTGCAGTTAATACTTGGTATATACATTAATTTGGAGTTCCTTTGCCATAACTCTGTGGGTGCTTGAGCTCCACAGATCACTTGCTGTGACAAGGACTACTAATTGGCTTCCAGGATCCATCCTCAACTTCTTATGTAATCAGATAAATTTTAAATGGCTACATAGCTGCCTGAACAATGATTTCATTCCATGGTGTCTCATGCAACAGTGAGTGGCCACGTCATTAAGTTATGACCAATGGGATGTAAGTATAAGTGAAATGAACAACATCTGAGAGTGCTGATAAAGAGAAAGCATGACCTCTTCCTTATGTATCATCCTTCTCCCGCTGGCTGGAATGCAGAAATCACATCTGAAGCTGGAGTAGCTATTTTGGGTCATGAATAGGAAAACTATGTTGAGAAAGGTGGAACAGTCATATTGTGATCCTGGACCACTGATTGTTGTGGAGCAGGCATAGGCCTCTGCAATGAGCTGGGCCTTTAGGAGAAAGAAATTGATTTTATCCACTGTTATTTTATATTTTTCTTTTATGGCAGTTGAATAATATTCTAATTAATCCAGTTGGAAACCACTGAAACAAGGTATGTAAAGAGCTGGTCAGTGTTAGTGACATCTTATAATTGCCAAGGTCAGTTCCTCCCTTCCTCGAGCTTACTTCCCTTGGTTTTGTCCTATAACTGTATAGTGCTGCTGGTATGGACTTGTGGGACTCGGAAAGACTGGAAAAAAAAATCTCCTTTGCCCTAGGCCACACATCCCCTGCTATATTAGTTATTTTGACCTTCATTAACAGTTATGCAAACCAGTTCTATGAGACATCCTCTGAATTCTCTGAAGCTTTTATATGTAGTAATTTCTATAAAAGGCACTTTTGATTATTACCTTCACCGAAAGTAATAGGCAAGTAGATTTGTGGTGTTACCTGTTTCCTTGTGTATTCGAGACTGCTTGTCACTTTGTAATGCTCCTCATAACTCACAAGCTGCTTAGACAGTTTTGAAATCAAATGGAAAATGACATAACTTATTACCTTTACAGAGTGTATTACAAAAATATTGTAAAAAATTATTTAGAATTAATTGAACATAAAGCACTATTTTTCTCCTAGTGAAATTATAGGTGGAATTGGATCATATGTGAGTGGCAATGAAACATCCTGTTAACTTTCAATTATAGTACTGAACAGCACCACTTGCTCATGCTTGCTTGCTCTCTCTCTCTCTCTCTCTCATAGAGATTATCATTAGGATCTTAGAACAGAAGATAATCCATTCGACTGAACACTAAATGCATTACGTGATAATAATTGAATTCTCATATTTTAATATGCACACACGAATGTTGTTAACTATTTAGAAATTCAAAAATCAAACTCAAGTCAGAAAGTTGAATTGTTGTAGAAAGACATATTGGTTGGGCTACAATGAAATATCACCACATCCCCTTATTTTTTTAATATGATATATTGTTCCCTCAGTTTTACAATGTTATTTTTGAGGTATTTAATGATACTAATGATTACAATGAGATATTGAGAAGTTTCATTCTTTGTTACAATTGAGGATATGTGCTTACAACCAGATACTTAAAGAACTCTGTGCTTAATGTCCTGCTCCTAACTGCAACAGTGCATCACTGTGACACCTCTATTAGCTTGTTCAATATTCCAGAGACTGCTGTGCCTGGCAGTTGGAGGGCATCAGAAAGATAAACCCTATGAGTGCCATCTATTCCTTCATATACACAGCACATTTGTTGACATCCTAAATGCTAATTAAGAAATAAGAGACTCAGGCCTCATTCAGAATTGATACAGGATAAATTATCTCTTTTTTCTTTCCCCAAATACAAAATTCATATGGAAACTGAAGCAGGTTTCTCCCTTCACTAAGCTAGTTGTGCCTTCAGTTTGAAGAGTGAGAAAAACAATTCTCAGAGCATAGGTTTACTTTCAGAAAAAGAGAGGGGAAGTTTTTCAGAGATATTTGGTTATCATTGTAGAAAAATGCATGAATGTTTTATAGGCCATGCCGGAATACTTCAAGGGCCACATGGACCCTATTGCTAACTAGGATGCCGGCTGTAAGCCATTGCTATAGGTTTCAGGGCCTGTACTGACCAGTCCTATCAAAAAACTTTAAAAGAAGGCCATTATCATGCACATTATGAAAAAATACACTTAACCTTGAGTATCTGCATGGCTCTGGCTTACAAATAAGAAAACCTTGAAATGCAGCACTGTTAATAGCCAGAAAGAGGTTTCTGTTTATCTATGTGGAAGAAAATATTTCATGGCAATATGTTTTAGCGACACCAGCATATTTCTCTCTTTAGAGTTTTGGGGTGGAGAAAATTGCTGTTCTGAAAGTAGTAATATAGACATACACTATTACTGGAACAAAGCGTATGATTAATCCATATTCTGCAACAGTTCCTCAGTAAGCTATATTTAGTATAAAAAGGAGAAGAGTCTTAGCCTCATGCAGTTGTAGTTGCTTAATTGTTATGTTTGGAACTGAATCTGGAGGTATACTAATATATCTGTGAGAAAGAAAAGGTGATTATTTTTTTAAATTATAAGTTAGTTTGTTCTGGTATCCCATTCTGGCTCATGCTCTAGAATCTTTTTTTTTTCCTTCTTCTTTTTTGTGTAGAAAACTGTAGGGAAGCCTGATTTGTCAGGGATATAGGTTTCTGTCTAGTTAAAAGTCAGATGCCAAACAATTGATTTGATTGCTGAGCCGGTTGGGTCATTAAGTTGCCGGAAATAACCTTGTTGCAAATGTTCGTTGGTGATTCAGTCTGAGACTGCGCTCAGGGCTTGCATTAGTGTTTATGGAAAATACCACGTTGAATTTTGCCTTCAGAATTGCAAAAAAAGAAAGTATTCAGAGATGTGCATGCTGCTAGAGTAGAAGATTTGTATATGAAACTATATGTGATTTGAGGATATACAAATGTCCCCTTCCTTTCCAAGCCTTTTCCTATAGCCTGAAATTCCACTATTAGGAATTATTTTTTTACATTCAAAATTGTGACGACCCTGTGGAATGAGATGACAAAGGTCTAGAATATGAAATATTGGACTGCATGGACTGCAGCAGTACTGAGCTCGCCCACAAAATGAGAATGCTGAATACCTGGAAGAAGGTATTGAGAGACTAGGCAGGGAGGCCAACACCAAATTGTTCCTTCTTCAAAATTTTGCTAACAGATTTTTCCAATCCTATTTTACATAATCCAAAGAAACTTGAAATAAAGCTCGTAAAAGGAGGAGCACTGGACTTGGAGTCCAAGGTCCTAGCCCCAACTGTGTTCATTCATTGCATGCCCTAGGACAAGTCAGAGAACTCCTATGAAGAAACTTTGCTTCTTCATGTAAAGATGATAATTTGAGTTGATGCCCTCAAAGCTTTAGCATGCTGTATTTTACATTTTAGGTCTCTAGAATTTTGTCCAATACCTACTAAAGGGCATAACACCTAGGAAACTGAAGAATTATGTTTCCGTTTCAAATATTATTGCCCAAATTAATTGCTTAAACCATAGATTTTTCCTTGATTATGGCTTTCAAGTTATGGTTCTGTTTTGGAATTTTGGAAAGGGGGTTGTATTTCCACACATTTAATAGTGGAAAAGGCATCTCATTTCAACATTGTTACTAACTAAGCTTCAAGAAATTCCCCTTTACTCATTCCAGTTTAGTTTCATTGTATCTGAAGTCTTTTTCGCTGTTCTATTATATCCTCTTCTTTTTTCTTTTCTTTTTTTTTTTTTTTTTTTTTTTGGCCACACCTGTGGCATGCAGAAGTTCCCAGCAGTGACAATGTCAGATCCTTTACTGCTAGACCACCAGAAATCTCCTATTATATCCTTTTCTAATCACCTCAAATATCAGTCCATACATAGATATACATTTTAGCTTTTACACTGTTTTCAGCAATACTGGAATTTAATAACTCTATATGGTTGTCATATGGTAATATTTTAGAGGAACTTATGGAAGTTTTATAATTTTTGAGACTAAGTGTCCTCATGTTAGATAGTTTAAGTACCTATGTTATAGCATTTTGTCCATTCTTAGACATTTGCCTATGAGTCTGCCATTTGAGGCTGCTTACAGGTTTGTATGTCCTTCTGGCTTCCATACCTAGAGAACATTATATATAGCTGTAGATATGGATTTACATAGCTATCTATATCCTCTATTTTCTAGGGAAATCTGGCAGCCATTTCATTTTGTCTCTGATACTGAAGTTGAACATACTGATGCCATATGGTGACATCTGGTCTATGAAAACAAAAACAAATCAAAACAAAAAAAAGCCCAATTTCATTAAAAATATTTAAAAATAAATTTGGAGTGCTTCCAAAAATTTTGACTAAAATAATAATATTAAAAAGGGTATTCCAGACTTCTTGGAAAGGATCTTAATTTGAATGTTTTTTTAAAGCACATACCATAAAGAAAATATTCAACAAATTAACAGATTACTGGTTGCTGGGGGTTAAGGAATGAGTGGAGGAGGAAAATGGGTGTGGCTCCGTATTTGTGGTAATAGAAATGTTTTGTTATATGATCTTACTACTGGGGTAATGGGTAAGGAATATGTTGGATCTCTGTATTATTATTACAGCTACCCATACATAATTCCTTCAAAATAAAAAGTTTAATTAAAAAAGACAAGAAATAGAAAGGGAGAAAATATTTGCAAATACATATCTGATAAAGGACTTGTATCCAGAATATACAAAAAAATTACACCTCATTAACAAAGAAACAAACAATCCTATCAAAAAATGGGCAAAAGATTTAAATAGCTATTTCACCAAAGAAGATGTATGAATGACTAATAAGCACACGAAACAGTGCTCAGATATCACTAAGTCATTAGGGTGATGCAAATAAAACTAACAATAAGACACTCCTTCACACCACTAGGATGGATATAATAATAAATATAGACAATAACAAGTGTTGGAGAAATTGGAACCAACATACATTTTTGGTGGGATTGTAAAGTAGCACACTTTGGAAAATAGTTGGAAGTTGCTCAAAAAGTTAAATGTAGTGTTACCATATGAACCAGCAATTCCATTCCTAAGATTATGCCCAATAAAATTGAAAAATATATGTTCAAACAAAAACTTGTACACAAATGTTCATAGCTAAATTATTCATATTAACCAAAATGTATAATAAACAACTCAAAGTCCAACTCCTGTCATGGCTTAGTGGTTAACGAATCCGACTAGGGACCATGAAGTTGTAGGTTTGATCTCTGGCTTTGCTCAGTGGGTTAAGGATCCGACGTTGCCGTGAGCTGTGGTGTAGGTTGCAGACGTGGCTCGGATCCCGTGTTGCTGTGGCTCTGGTGTAGGCTGGCGGCTACGACCCTGATTAGACCCCTAGCCTGGGAACCTCCATATGCTGTGGGAGTGGCCCAAGAAAAGACACAAAAAACAAAAAAAAAGTCCAACACCTTATGAATGAATAAATAAAATGTGTACATCCATCCAATGGAATATTATTTAGCCATAAAAAGAACTGAAGACATGCTACTACACCTGAAAAAACATTAACTTAGTGAAAGAAAGCAGAAACAATAGACCACATATTTTATTGATTGATTGGTTGATTGATTTTTGGTCTTTTGTCTTTTTAAGGCCACACCCGTGGCATATAGAGGTTCCTAGGCTAGGGTTCGAATCAGAGCTGTAGCCACTGGCCTACAACTCAGCAACAGCTGTGTGGGATCTGAGCCATGCTTGTGACCTATACCACAGCTCACAGCAACACCAGATCCTTAACCCACTGAGCAAGGCCAGCGATCAAATCCGCATCCTCATGGATGCTAGTCGGGTTCATTAACCACTGAGCCATGATGGGAACTCCAGACTACGTATTTTATTATTCTGTGTATATAAAATACCATCAAAAAAGCAATGGTGAAAATAGAAAGGAGGTTAGTTGTTGCCTGGTGTGGTAGAGATGAGTAATAGGGACTAACGCTGAATGTGCATAAAGTTTAACATTAAGGTGACAAAATGTTGTAAATTTGATAAATAGAGATGGCTTAGGTAATTTTACCAAACTCGGTAAATGTGCCAAAAAAATCATTTAATTGTACACATGAAGAGGGAAAATCACATAATATTCAAAATAGCCTCAATAAAATAATTTCAGAACAAGAACAAAAGTCTTCTGCATATTGATTCTCTTTTATAGATTACTGGGTAGTGTTGGTTTTACTCTAAGAATACTGGTTACTTGAGTTTTTCCTTCCTCATGATTGTTTCTATTTAGAAGTCGGAGTTCCCGTCGTGGCGCAGTGGTTAACGAATCCGACTAGGAACCATGAGGTTGCGGGTTCGGTCCCTGCCCTTGCTCAGTGGGTTAACGATCCGGCGTTGCTGTGAGCTGTGGTGTAGGTTGCAGATGCAGCTCGGATCCCGCGTTGCTGTGGCTCTGGCGTAGGCCGGTGGCTACAGCTCCGATTCGACCCCTAGCCTGGGAACCTCCATATGCCGCAGGAGCGGCCCAAAGAAATAGCAAAAAGACAAAAAAAAAAAAGAAGAAGTCTATTGGCATCAGGTTTGGCAACCTGTGTATAATTCCAAAACTATTACTTATCTTCATTTATAAGATGAATATGATATTTATGCAAATCCTATCTTGAATGAAAAATTCTGATGAGAAGCAGAAAGATAAATTGTATTACCTTCTGGCATTTTCTGTATATATTCATTACCCTACACATTTATAGCAATCATCTAAATAAGAGTAGCTATAATGACTGCTAAAACAATTTTAAGGGAAAATATTTTCTGTGTATTATATAAAATTTCAGAAGTTTTCTTAAACATTATTGGAATAGAAGTGTTACCATTAAATTAAAATATTGAGCTATCATCCCAAATTTTTGTTTCTAAAGTATAGTTAATTCTTCAAATAAGATCATAGTTAAGTTCAAATTTAGATTTTTTTAAACAATCAGCTTTATTGTAGTAATTTAGATTTTTTAAAAATCAGCTTTATTATTGCTAGATGATGGGTTATTGCTTACTTTGATGTAAATGATGAAAACAAGGTAAGAATGTGTCTTTTGTTTTTTTTCAGTTCCATCAAAACTGAAAAAAATGTTTTTATTCCCTTTCAAAATGACTGAATAATATTCTTAGGTGCATTTACAGTTACTATGTTTACATTGTTTGAAGTCTTTTGCAGGAAGTCTGTATGTAGAGCATGAGCAGAAGCAATTATTTTTTATCTAGATAGTTACAAAGTGCTTTTATAGATGTGTCTTAAGTGTTTGGATTATTGTAGACATTCACCAAAGATGACATTATTTTCTAGATGTAACCGTAAATTGTCATTTAAATTGTCATAGTGATAAGGGTACATTATGCAGATAACTTCCAAAAATTCAAATATTTGTCATTTAATGAAAGGTACATATTCTTGAAAAATCTATTAGGAACTAATTGTTTGTGTGTTTTTTGTACATACACATACAGATTGGAAAGGAAGAAATAACTGTCCCCGTTCATAATTAAACAGATCGTCTCTATCAAAAAATCCCAATGAAATCTGAAAGAAATAACTTGTACAATAAGTGAGTTTAGCAAAATATCATGGTATAAGATCAGTATTTAAAAATCAGTCATACTTCCACATATAGGCAGTGGAAGTTGAAAACTGAAATTTAAAGCAAACTTCAACTGATGATCACCCCAACAATGAAATATTTATGGAAAAACGTAATGCATAAAGAATGTTTTTAAAAATTAAAGATTTTATTTTATAAAGTAATTTTAGATTTAAAGAAAAAGTGAGTAGAAGGCATAGATGTCCCTCCCCACCCATACAGTGTTCCCTATTACAGTTGGTTCTCCAGCAATCCCACTCCTGGACATCTATCTAGAGCAAACTGTAGTTCAAAAAGACCCATTCATCCCAGTGTTCATAGCAGCATTACATACAATAGTGAAGATATGGATGCAACCTAAATGTCCATCAGCAGATGATTGGACAAAGAAGGTGTGGTACATATGTACAATGGAATTTTATGAAGCCATAAAAAAGAATGAAACAATGCCATTTGCAGCAACATGGATGAACCTGTAGGCTTTTATGCTTGGTGAAAAAAGTCAGAGAAACTCTATGCTATCACTTATCTGTGGAATCCAAAAAATAAAACTGAATGAATATAACACAACAGAAATAGACTCACAGATATAGAGAACAAACTAGCTGTTACCAGTGGAGGCGTGGGGGAAGGAACATAATAGGAGTAGGGAATTAAGCAGTACAAACCGCTATGTATAAAATAAACTATGAGGATACAAGGTACAGCACAAGGAATATACCCAAAACTTTATAATAACTTTTTTGTGTGTGTGTCTGTCTTTTTAGGGCCGCACCTCTGGCATATAGAGGTTCCCAGGCGAGAGGTCGAATCAGAGCTGTAGCTCCTGGCCTACGCCATAGCCACAGCAACGCCAGATCCCAGCCGTATCTGCAACCTACACCATAGCTCACGGCAACACCAGATTCTTAATCCACTGAGCAAGGCCAGGGATTGAACCTGTGTCCTCATGGATACTAGTCGGGTTCTTAATTTGCTTAACTATGTGAGGTAATGAATGCATCAGTTAATGAGATTATGCTAATCATTTCACGAAGTATATTAATTGAGTTTCAAATGATGAATCAGCCTTGTACACCTGTACAATAAATCTCACTTGGCTGTGGATAATTTTTTATACATTATTGGATTTCATTTGTGAGTATTTCATTGAAAATTTCTTGTATCAATGTTTATAAATGATACTGATCTGTAATTTTCCTTTCTTGCAATGTCTTTGGTTCTAGCATTATGGAATAAGCAGGATCTATATAGCTATAGTGATCAGTATTAATACTGTGTGGAATTGGTGGGGGCATAGACATGTAAGTCAATGGGATAGAATAGAGAGTTCATCAGTAGATTTTTACAAGTATGATGGAGAGATGACAAAGATGCAAAAGTTATTTGAAGGATGAAGTATACTATTTCAACAAGTAATATTGCAATAATTGGACAACCATAGGCAAAAAATGAACTTCAACTTAAACCTCACATCTTATACAAAAAATTAACTGAAAATGGATAGTGGATCTAATTGTAAAATTAGGAAACATTTAAAAGAAAAATATAGGAGAAATCTTTGTTTATGAGGATCTGATGAAAAGTTTAGATTTTACACCAAAAGTAAGTTCCTAGAAGAAAAATGATAATTTAGCCCTCATCAAACCTAAAAATGTTTGCTTTGTGAAAGACCCTTTTAAAAGGATAAAAAGATAACTGTACTACATATACAACAAAGGACTGGTATTTAGAATATATTTTTTAAAAAACTCTCAAAATGCAGCAGTTAAAAAATAAACAACCTAGGAGTTCTTTTGTGGCACAGCAGTTTATGGATCTGGTGTTGTCAGTCAGTGGCTTGGGTCACCACTGCTGCATGACTTCGATCCCTGGCCAAGGAGATTCCACTTGTTGTGGACACAGCAAAAAAAAAAAAAAAAAAAAAAAAAAAAAATTAGAAAATGGCAAAGGACTAGAATATACACCTCACTTAAAAGGATAAATATAAAATGATGGTAAGCATGCACATTAGTGAAAACAAAAAAAAACCTCAATAAAGTATCAGCATATACTATTAAATGGATATGATGATAAATACTTAAAATATCAAGTGCTTGCAAGCAGAAAAATGCAAAGTTGTAGTCACTCTGAAAAATAGTTCTGTACTTTCAAGTTAAACATGTAATTTCCATAAAACCTAGTAATTGGACTCTTAGATATTTAATGCAGAATAATTAAGACTTATTATATTAGTTTGCTCTGGATGCTGTAAAACCTTACCACAAACTTGATGACTCAGTACAATAGAAATATATTCCCTCATAGCCCTGGAGACCAGAAATCTGAAATCAGTTTCATGGCATTTAAATCAAAGTGTTAGCAGGGTAGAATTCCCTCAGGAAGTTCTAGGGAAGAATCTGTTCCTCGTTTATTCCACATTCTGGTTCTGGTGGCTGCTAGTATTCTTTGGCTTATAGCCACATCACTCTAACATCTACCTTCATGGTCATATTTCCTTCTCCTATTCTCTCTGGGGCAAATATTCCTTTGCTTTCCTCTTATAAGGATACTTGTGATTGTATTTAGGGCCCACCAGGATAATATTCCCATCTCAAGATCATTAACTTAATCATATGCACAAAGCATATTTTCTCACACAAATGTAATATATTCACAATTTTCAGAGATTAGAAAGTGGACAGTTTTGGTCAGTGTTACTCAGCCTGCCACACAAATGTCACACAAAGTCTTCTGTATGAAAGTTCATAGCAACTTGACTCATAATAGTCCCAAAGTGGAAACAGCCCAAATGTCCTTCAGTGGATCACTGAGTAACTATAGCATGTCCATACAATGGAATTCTTCTCAGAAATAAAAGAAATAAGCTATTAATTCACACAGCAATTTGGATTGATCTCAAAGGCATTACGCCAAGTAAAAGGAGCTAGTTTCAAAATATATGCTGTTATATAATTCCATGTATACAGTACTCCGGAAAAGACAAAACTATGTGACAGAACAAATCAGTGATTTTCCAGAGGTTGGAAGTTTGGGGAGGGTATGACTTTAAAGTTTGAAACTAACATTTTGGAACTGTTTTGTGTCCTGACTATGGTGGTTGTTACATGAATCTACACATGAGTTAAAATGTACAGAACTATGCACCGAATACAAACCAACTTTACTATATTTTCACTTTAAAAATCTGAGCAGAAGGACTTTCTTCACAGAGACCATGAATACAAAGGTCTGTAGGCAAGGGATCATTGTACATTTGCTTAACTGAAAGTACTGAGTACTTTTAAGTTTTGAAAGGCAGAGGCTTAAAGCACAGCGATGTGGATGACCAGAGAGAAAAAAAGTCCCATTGGGGCTTCAGTGGTTTTTCAATAATTATGAAACCAAGAGTTCAGAACACTGATATTATAACTGTCTCTGGAAAATCTAATGCCTGTCAGTAACAACTGTTCTCATTTCATCTGCTGATTTTCTTATATAACTGAAAGCTGATGTCTGTAAGAGGGACAGTTTGAACATCAAAATAGTGATGAATGAAACTAAGAAAAGACTGAAAAATTTCTATTAGTGTTCAGTGACTAGGATTTTACTTTAGTCTCTTGATTCATGAATGATCTACCAAAGAAAGGAATAGGTCTTCTGCCTCAATCATCTCAGAATTGAGAATCACTCTATGTGTCCTCTTCATGAACCTATATCCTCTCAATATTCTCTCACTCAGCTGGTTTCCCCACACATCTTTTGCCTGTTTTTAAACAACTCGCTTGTGATTAATTTCCTTATCTTTTATCTGAGGCCAACTTTGTTCTATTTCACAGAAGCTTGTGTGAATCTTTGAAAGATAAATTCATGATATAAATTTATTAGGCTGAATTACTGATAAGTCATGAAAAGTTCTCATGCCTTGGAGTAATATGGAACACTTGTATAAAATAGCAAAATAGAAAAAGTTAAGCTTGCACATAATTCTTTGACGCCTTATATGCACAAAACATGGACCAGCCATCAGTTTTTGTAGCTACATAATTTTCGTATACAATATCCTTCAGCTATACTGAGCTATAAATAAATAAATGCCTTCATTTTAACTTCTATAAAATTTATTTTTGATGTTTATATCTTAGCAATTTCACAAAATAATTTTAGTTCAGAAGTCACAAACCAATTCTGTCATCCATATTCCACCCATTGATTTAAAAAATATGCTTTACTTGTTCATGTTACTTTTAATTATATAGTTGCTAACCTTATACTTACCACATGAACAAATGATATAAATTTATTAGGCTGAATTACTGATAAGTCATGAAAAGTTCTCATGCCTTGGAGTAATATGGAACACTTGTATAAAATAGCAAAATAGAAAAAGTTCAGCTTGCACATAATCCTTTGATGCCTTGTATGCACAAAACATGGACCAGCCATCAGTTTTTGTGGCTACATAATTTTCATATACAATATCCTTCAGCTATACTGAGCTATAAATAAATAAATGCCTTCATTTAACTTTTATAAAATTTATTTTTGATGTTTATATCTTATCACAACTTCTTCCTTTGAACAAATCTCATATTCTTTTAAATGTCAATTAGAATTTAATAAAACAAAGTGTATATTGCATTGCAGCTTTTAGCAAATGATTGTTTTCAATGTCTCTGATTTATGGGAAAATATATTTTTGGTGGTGTTTCTTTCTTAATTCCTATCTTGAAATACCAGAGTATATTTAAACACTTGTATTGTGACTTAGCTAGCTTCTGTCATTTCACCAGATATCACTTATATGTGGAATGTTAAAAAAAAAGTATACAAATGAACTTATTTACAGAACAGAAACAACTCACAGACTTTGAAAATAAACTTATGGTTATGTAACAAAGGGGACAGGTGTGGGGAGGGATGGACTAGGGATTTGGGATTGGTATGTGCACACTGTGGTATATGGAACAGTTGGTCACTGGGGACCTGCTATGTAGCGCAGAGAACTCTATCCAATATTCTATGATCATCTATGTGGGAAAAGAATCTGAAAGAGAATGGATGTGTGTGCATGTATAACTGAATCACTTTGTTGTGCAGCAGAAATTATCATAACAATGTAAATCAACTGTAATTCATAAAACTTTTAAAAATGAGAAAGAGAATGTGAGAGGAGGACTGGATTGAGGAAGGAGAAAATTAATTCAGTTTTGGACATGTGGGGTTTGAGGGTTTGTGGGACCTATACGAAGCTATGTTACCTGAATCTGAAGCTCAGTTCTGGTCAGTAGATACAGAATTAGGGGTCATCAGTAAATGAGCAATTGTTAAAATTGAGTGTTTGTTAAAGTTACTTGAAGAGTGAATAGTGAGAAAGCTGAGCAGGGAACCCTGCATAACCTCAACATAAAATTAATGTAAAATATAATCCTTACATTCTAATAGGCTACAGACTAATACCGGAAATACATGGAGTTAAACAGCAAAACAAATCGTGATAATCAGTGTAAGATAGAACTTGTAGTGGGAGGAGCAAAGTTTGATACATGGATCTGCCTCTTGCTGTGTGACCCTGAACAAGTTACTTGAACTTGTCAAGTTCAAGTTGTGTCATCTTAAAAGTAGGAGTAATAATGAATGCATGGTGATATTGTGAAGATTATATTGAATAATGCGCATGAAATTATACAGGGTCTCATACCCAAACAGATAAAGTCAAATAGGGCACCAGGGCAGTGAGTTCACCCATTACTTGGACCTCCAGATCAGATACTTCTTTACAGTACTTGAAGAAGGCCTCTTACTTTGGAGTCAGACCTACTAGATTTCTTTCTTTCCTTTTTTTTTTTTTTTTTTTTTTGTCTTTTGAGGGCTTGCACCCACAGCATATGGAAATTCCCAGGCTAGGGGTTGAGACCTGCTAGATTTTGAATCATGGCTTGGGCAACTCATGATTGTACAACATTGTGCAAGTGACTTAACCTCTCTGATTCTTATTTTCATTATTTGCATTGGGGATATTATTATCCACTTACCTCAGAGAGATATTAGGATTAATATAATATTATTGTATTATATAACATGTATGTAATATATAATTAATGTATAACGTAATATTAGTAAATAATAATTATATTATTATTTAACACCTGGCGCACAATAGAGAATGCAACATATATTTACTAAAAGTGGATCTTTTTCTCAGTTTTACAAGGATCACAGGAGATTTGGCTGAGAGGAGTGAAACCCATATTCTGAAACAGATTATTAAACACCAGTGAATTTATCCATACAAGTTAGAGTGCATGGGCAGTTATAAACTAATCTATAGAAAATCTCAAGAACACAAGAGCACAACTTGAGTGCCCTTTCATTTTTAGTCGACAATCCCTACTCATTAGAGAAGAGAGAGTATTGAGAGAGTGTCTACTTGGCCCTATCCAAATCTCATTGTTTCCTCACACTTGCCACAACTGTGGCAAACAGACTGAGGAGGGAAGAGAAAGTCATCTGTGAAAAGGAGCCATTTGATGGTCCTTCATGTCCTTCCAAGTCAAGGCATTCTGTGTAATTTGTTTTCAAGAATATTTAAAGGTCAGTGGCCTCTTGTAATTTTGATTTATTTCTTTGTCATTTTGAGCTGAAGTCCAGTAATTTTTGCTACTGTTTTTATCTATATCCTTCCTTCCATTGTTCACAGATTATAAATATTTCTAAATCTTCCTTTTGTAAGAAAAAGGATGAGATATGAACAGCTAATGTCACACTGTGATTGTTATGCAAACCTTTTGGCAAGCACTTACTAGTAAAAGAGAAAGGCACAGGCAAGCACAACTGTATTGGACTTAATCAACGTTAGAGTTACCATGGCTTTAATTTGATTGTTTTCAGAAAATGATCATATAAGGAGAATGGATTGTTTAATGGGAAACTGAAGGAGGAGAGGTAAATTTGAGTTTGGTGGGACAAAGACTGTCCATTTCTCACTCCACAAATCCCTACTGACTATTCATAGTGTCTGTCCTAAGTCCCCTGAAAAACAGTGGAGATGTGATGAAGACAGACACATTTTTTGCTTTTGGAGACATTTGTACTCTAGCTGCAGAGACAGGGAAATGGAATGATTCATTTTTTTCAGTAAATACTTATTTATCTAGCTTTCTTCAGGGTAGACAACGTTCATGGAGCTAGAGAGACAGAGTAAAGAAAAGAGACAAAAATTTCTGTCCTCATGACGATATTGCAGTTGGGATAGAGTGATAACAAATGTGTGTGTGTGTGTGTGTGTGTGTGTGTACATACCATTCATAGATAGATAGATATAGACAGATAGATTTGATCTTTATCTGTATATCTTCATACGTGTCTGTATTCAGATGATGGCATATTTTGCAGAGAACTATAAATCAGCAGAAGAGGGTGAGCATGTACTGGGTGGGATAGGAAGGTATGGGGGCACCTCACTAGTAAGGTGATACTTTCAGCAGAGACCTAATGACATGAGAGAGTTAAGACATATTACTCTCTGTCAAGGGGGACAGCATTCTAGAGGGAATAGAAAGTTCAAAGACTTAAAGAACATGAGGGCTTAATACAGTATGCAGGTATATCAAAGAGTCAGTGGATCTGAGTGGAGCATTCTGAAGCATGATTAATATTTGTAGATGCCAACATTTCTGAATCAAATAGCGCCATCCACTTTTAGCCCTTGCTCATTAATCCATTATTTCAGTTTCCTTAGTCTGTACTCTCCCTATCAGCACCTGACGTGTGATTTAACCTCTCCTGGCTTGTGGCCTTGACTTTCTTATGGTTCCATCTGGCATGTCCCCCTTGACTTGGTGTGTTTCCAGAGGATATTTGTTTTAATAACCCTGCATGGCCTCCAGCCCCTTTCTACACACCCATAGCCTCACTAGAGGGTCTCAGAAAACATAATGTCTCATGAATTTACTGAGAGACCAGAAGGAGATATGTAAGAATAAGTACCTGATAAATTTTAAATGCTCTATACTTGTAATGAAGTATTGAGTTCTAAGGCCATGAGTTCCCAAATGAAAAGATTATACCAAGTCATGTCATTTTGTAATACCAAAGATAGGAAAAGTGGGGAACAGGGAAAATAGCAGCTAGGCAGGAGGTCTATCTCTGTCAGCGGTAAGATAAATCACCAGCAAGAAATAGAGTGGCCTTTGGAAGAGAGTCAGGGCAGCTGGATTGGGTTGTCTCCATCAGTCTGGGAGAGAGTATGGTGTAACTCATCTTCCTTTCTGCCTCTCTATTTCGGACAATTTGTAGATTTATCTTTATTTTTCCTCATGCCAGATGTTTTTCTTCTCCATTCTTCCCTATGCCAGATATTTTTCTCCTGTTTGCTCAGGACTTTAAATCTTTATGTTTCTCATCTTGTATCACTTTCCTGCTTCCTCTGCCTTATTATTTTGTAAGTTCTTGCTCCTTGACCTTGAATGGATTTTGCTAAGGCCCCTGGGGAAGGTGCTCTAGAAGCTTGCAGTATATGTGATATCAGGAGTCAAGCTGACCACTTTGCCTGCTCTGAGAAGACTGTTGCTATGCTGAAGGGATTCCTTGAGAGAGGCAAGCTGAAAAGTATGATGATAGGAGTGATGCAAAGGGAGTCAATAAGTCTGGATTGTACCACTAATATACGGGGTTAGCTTTGGCAAGTCTCTAGGTTAATGTTGGTCTCAGTTTCCCCAGTATAAACAATAAAGTTGCTGAACTAGATAATCTCTAAGAGTTCCTATATGCTAGATTCTGAAAACATTACGTTAACATGACACATAAAAAGAATTGTTTGTTTGGGGCAATAGAGGATAGTAAGACTGGAGCTGGTGATTGAACTATTGGAATAATGTAGCTCTCTTGCATCATGTCACAACCTTTGAGGTCTCTAATAAATACCTGAAAATACAGACTGGAGACCCTGCCTCCCAATGAAACTTTCTACTGCACTCTGCATATACTGTCTGCTCACTGAAAATAACTGAATATATTACGGACTGACAAATTTTGGGGGAAAAAACCTCTTTTATTTCTAAAAGATGGCACTGACAGATTGCTCAGTATACGGTGGAAAGAGGTAAAGTGACGTTGGAGGAAGCTCCTAGGGAGAGTTCTTCCTGAAGGGAAGTGATGAAGTAAACAAAACTTTCAGGTTGCTTAGTTAAATGGCCTAGGAGGCCTTTAGTCCGTTAAACCCTTAGGCAACATTGATTCTACCTTCAACTTCACCAAGAGCTAAGAGATCTGTGCCTCTGAAGCAAACAGCTGTCTTAGCCACCACACTAAAAATAAAATCCAGATAATTTGGAATTGCTTTTGTGAAATTACATTAAGTCATCTTTCTGACTTATTTCCTTTAATGCCCACATTGATTAGTCCATGTTTGAAAGGTTATAAAGAATAAGCTGTGTAGGCATATAGGCAACAATGAGATGGAGTACTGAGTTACAACTGTGAAGGCTGAGTACATGGAATGCTTGAATTTGTAGAACTGATTACAATTATTTTCCATAGCCCTAAATCCATTTTCTTGGTGCAGCCAAATCACAAATTCCAACCTTTTTCCAAACCTAAACCCTCAACCTCCTGCATCTATATCTACCTCCTTTACATCCCTCCTGTTACTGTGGAAGCAGCATCTTGATTATGTCTAAGGCCAACCCCACAACTGTGCTTCTCATCTTATCCCCTCACCTTCTTGAGGTCATAACTCCAGCAATGGCTGTTCCCTTCTCTCCCATGTCAAGCATTTGTCTTTCTATTACATCAATCTCATCAGAAAAAAAGACCCCAAAATTCTTTAAAACCTCTAGTGTCTCTTACATTAAAAGCAAAAATAAACATTCTTTCTTACCCTGTATCACCTTCCAGCTACAGCCCCATTTCTCAGTTCCTTTTCTCAAAAAGCAGTGCTTTTTGAAAGACACATATTTTTTATTCTCAAATCACTCAGCTGCCTTTTAGAAGGCTCATTTCATCCTTAAAAACATTTTTACTTTCTTTTCCCTTCAACATGCCACATTCACCTATATATTTCCTCTATTATTGGGCATTCTGCCTCAGTCTCCTTTGATTGTCTACTTACTTCTTCTCTGTGTGAGCTAAAAATACTGGAGTATCTGCAATCTTGCTACTGGTCCTATACCTAAGTACATTTTTCATTGAACAATTTCAAACCTTTCCATGGCTCCACCTATTGCCCCAAGCACTGACTTCTCCTTTCAGCTTTGTACTCACATATGATTACCCAGTCATCATGTCTACTTAAATGTTGAATAGGCATCTCAAATCCCAAATGCTGCAAAGAGAACTCTTGATCTAAGCCTACCCCCAAATCAACCTGCTTCTCCTTAGTCTTTTCCTTCACAGTGTCTGTCATCCATTCAGCTCCTCAAGTCAAACAACTAGGAGTTACCCTTCATCTCTTCTTTCTCACTCCCCACAGCCAATCCATCAGCAAGTCCAATAGGCTCCAGAGCCTGTCTGGAATTCAACCACTTCTTATTGTGCTCTGTACTACAAACCACCATCATCAGCTCTCTCCTGTACTCTTTTTTTTTGGGGGGGGTGTGGCACACCCAAGGCATATGGAAGTTCCCAGGTTAGGGGTTAAATTGGAGCTGCAGCTGCAGGCCTATGCCACAGCCACAGCAATGCAGGATCCGAGCCACGTCTGCAACCTACACTGCAGCTCAAAGCAACACTGGATCCTTAATCCACTGAGCAAGGCCAGGAATGGAACCTGCATCCCCATGGATGCTAGTCATCATAGTGACTAGATACCACTGAGCCACAATGGGAACTCCATCTCTACTGTACTCTTGTAATAGCCTCCAAATTTATCTCCCTTCTCCTTTCCTTACACCTTTTCAGTTAATTTTCCACACAGTGGACAGAATGATCTTTTTATTATTGTTATTTTGTCTTTTTAGGGCCGTACCTGTGGCATAGGGAAGTTCCCAGACTAGGGGTTGGATCGCAGCTGTAGCTGCTGGCCTACACCACAGCCATGACAACACAGAATCCTAGCCGCATCTGTGACCTACACCACAGCTCACAGCAACAGTGGATTCTTAACCCATTGAGCGAGGCCAGGGATTGAACCCACATCCTCATGGACACTAGTCAGGTTCATTAACCACTGAGTCACAATGGGAACTCCAAGAATGGTCTTTTTAGAAGTTGGTCAGACCATGTCATCCTCCTGTGCAAATTGTTCCCATGGCTTTCCATTAACAAAATAAAATCTAAGCTCCTTTCCTTGGCCTACAAGACTATAAGACCTGTCCTCTGGCAATCTCTTTTAGCTCATCTTCCACCGTGTGCCTACTGTCATTTGGCCACAGCATATTTTTCCCCTAAATATACCAAGCTTGTTGCCATCCTAGGATCTTTGCACTGGTTGTTCTGTTTTTTATTTGTCATCTATTTGTATCACTCTTAGCCCCAGTACATGTGGGTATAGAGCTATAATTTACATGTGATATTTAATGAGATCAAACTTTGTAGCTGCAGGACAAAAAATGCACATAGTGAGACTTGGAAAGAAAATCAGATATATTAAACTATAAATTCACTCAAATAATCCAGTAATCCCCTAATGGTCTTTTTTGAAGAGAAGCTTCTTAAATTATGTTACTCTTAGTTCTCTATCATAATTAATTTAGGGACAAATTGTGTATTGTAACTAAAAACATGGTAAAAAAAATCATAATGTTTGTAAAAATAATTTCTTTGCTATTCTGACACTTAGATCAGCTTTTATTCAACAGAAATGCTATAATGTAATTAATATTTTGTTTAATCTTCAGTTTCTTTAAATCAAGGTGAAGGAAGAATGTCAAATAAAAAAGTAAAAGAAATAAAGTTTTATTTTTGTAATTTTTGAAAATTTTGTTTTATAAAACTTTTTGTTCAATATTCCTGTGTTGAAACTGAGAGTCATGAAAACTGATTTACTTGTTGCACAAAAATCCATTTACCAAAGAATAACCAATTTTTTTCTTTTTTTCCTATCAGGATTGATTAAATTGAGCTCATTAATTTCAGGTGACACTATTAAGCAAGGAATGAGCCCATCTTTGTGACTAGATTGGGACTACTGAAATCAGTGACCTTTCTTAAATCTTTAACTCTGAACAGTTGCCTCAGTAGAGTTTATAGCAAGAACTTAAAATCCGAAGATCAATTGTTTTTGAAGCATTCTTTAAGAAAGCTCTAATATCAGCTTACATTGTGTTCTCTGGCATTATACTGCAATAATTAGTCAAATATCTTAAAATTATGTTTATCCAGGGGACTTTGGGGACTATATTTAGGATCTGAAATAAAACTCAATTCATAAGCATATGGGTCATACATTATTGATTTTTGTTTAGAAAAATTTCAACAGTTGTGAAATTAATTTATTCAAATATTCTAAATATAGTATTTTTTTTTGGAAAAAAGGGAAATTTCCCAGAACATTTATACACCTCTTGTCCTTTATAAATGCAATTCACATACTAGGCAAACCATCTGTTACCCCTCTAATTTTGCCATGATGAAAATTACTATTATATTGGGACTAGCTTTTTTAAGCATATATTTTATGTATATTAAGACAAATGTGCACAGTGAGATAAACTTTGAGAATTTGTTTCTAGCTTTTGAGGCTGATGTGGGTATCCTGAAAAACAGGTCTTTTTCTACTGATTATCATCAAGGTGTAGACTTGGTAAGATTTCAGTCACTGTTATCAAAAAATGCTGAACTTTATACTTTGAATTTGAGGTTGGAATGGAAGGAACACAAACTCTCAGGAAGGTACTTTTTCTTTTTCTTTTCTTTTCTTTTTTTTTTTTTTTAACCCTAACAGCTCTTATAACACAAATTGATGAAGTGAGCTGGTCTTGAGAGAGCCAGAATAGAATGCCAAGTCAGATAGAGTGTGAGTTTAAAGAAAAACTAAAACCATACCATGGTATATCAAATACAAAAAAAAAAGATGTTATGGGAACGAGGAATATATTCTTTTAAGTCCAGTTGCCTTAAACAATATTTTGAAAATTGAGTCTCAGCTTTAATTAAAATTTTCTCTGAGTTATGTGCTCATTTGGGCAAAAAAAGGTCTGAAGCATATTTATTTTTAAACTCTTAACTATTTGAGGAGTTCCCATCATGGCTCAGTGGTTAACGAACCCGACTAGTGTCCATGAGGATGCGGATTCAACTCCTGGCCCCGCTCAGTGGGTTAAGGATCTGGCCTTGCTGTGAGCTGTGCTGCAGGTCACAGACTTGGCTCAGATCCTGCATTGCTGTGGCTGTGGTGTAGGCCTCCAGCTGCAGCTCTGATTCAACCCCTAGCCTGGGAACCTCCATATGCCATGGGTGTGGCCCCAAAAAGACAAAAGACAAAAAAACCTATTTGATTAATTTTTTTTAATAAACTGGAGTTCCCATCATGGTGCAGCAGAAACAAATCTGACTAGGAACCATGAGGTTGTGGGTTCAATCCCTGGCCTCACTCAATGGGTTAAGGATATGGCGTTGCTGTGAGCTGTGGTGTAGGTCACAGATGTGGCTTGGACCCTGCATTGCTGTGGCTGTGGTAGGCCGGCAGCAACAGCTCCAATTAGACCCCTAGCCTGGGAACCTCCATATGCTGTGGGTGCAGCCCTAAAAAAAAAAAGGGCAAAAAGACAAAAATTTTCTTTTTTAAACTGTTAACTATTTACTTATTTTTCTTTGTTCCCCCTCTATCAAACCTATCCTTCGGGAGTTACCAATGTGTCACAATAGGTTAAGAATCCAGCTGCAGCACCTGAGGTCCCTGCAGAGGCGTAGGTTCCATCCCCGGCCTGGTGCAGGATCTGGGCGTTGTCACAATTGTAGCATGGGTTGCAGCTGTGTCTTGTATTCAAATCCCTGACCTAGGAACTTCCATATGCCACAGATGTGGCTATAAACAAAACAAAACAACAACCAAAAAACCTATCCTCTACATATGAAAATAACAAATGTAACAATGTCTGGCTCGTTTCCCCTTGGTTCTGTTTTCAGTTGTATTGTCAGCTACGAAACTGAGGTAATTATGAAGCAATTAAAATGATAGTGTGAAATTGAAATAAAATCTAGGTTCAAGTCCTAGCTTTATAACATAGGACAACTTACCTAACTTCTTTGAATCTCTATCTTTTCATCAATGTAAAGGGACCATAAGTCGTACCTGATAGAAATGTTGAGGGTTGAATGAGAAAATGTATAGGAGGCACCTGCTCTATAGTGAGCAATCAATAAATGGTCATTTCCCTCCCTCACATTTGTATCCTGAATAGTGAATTATTCATATTCTATATATATTTCTGTCCAGTAGTTTGTACAGGAGTCTTATCAACACACTCATTTTTGTCCCCCTACACTTACCTTGCTGCAAATATTTTTAATAAAATATTTTATATGATTATATAATTTAATAATCACATCAATCCTATTTCCAATTGCCATATCTATCCTAGTCTTATTAAACATATTTTTGATGTTTTTACTTTGATGTTACCAAGTGTAGAAACTAGGTTCAAATTAGTTTTTTGAGTATATTAAAGTTTTTTAAAAGTGATGACGTGCTACAAAAATTATCTACCCCCTTTATGTTATAGTTGTTTTATACGTGGCACCTACATATATTGAAAACTAATATTTTTACTTTTTCCTTTCAACAGAGATATATATTTTAAAGAACTTTAAAAGGACAAAAATAGTCTTCTATATTTATGCAGATAGTGGCCATTTCTTTTGTTGTTCATTTCTGAAGTTCCAGATTTCCATCTTGTATCATTTCCCTTTAAATAATCTAATATTTTTAAGAGAAGGTCTGGTGGTAATGAATTCTTTCTTAATCTAAGAATGTCTTTATTTTGCTTTCATTCCTAAAGAATATTTTCACCGTATATGTCTTCTTCCTTTTGTTTTTTCTTTCCTTATTGCACTTTAAGGATGTTTCCTGTCTTCTGGTCACTAGGGTTTCTGAAGAAGAATATTCAGCCATTTGAACTACTGTTCCTGTTTAGATAATGTATCATTTTTATTTAGGTGCTTTCAAGAATTTTTAAAGTTTACCTTTAGTTTTCAGCACTTTGGTTATGCCGAATCTAATTTCTGTTTCTTTTGAGTTGATCTTTTATTTTGCTGAATTTCTTGAATGTTTATGTTTAAACAAATTTGGTAAATTAGTAGCCACTATTTTTTCAAAATTTGGGCTATCAATATATTTTTCTTATCTTTTTGAGACGCTAATGACATGAATACTACATTTTACAATATTGTCCCACATTTTTTCCCCTTCTGTTCTTCAGATTGAATGATCCTGTTGATCATTGAATCTTTCCTCTGTCATCTTCATTTTGCTAATAAGTATACTAACAAGTTTTTTTTTTTTTTAATTTCAGGCATTTTAGATTTCAGTTCTCAAATTTCCATTAGGTTCCTTTTCAGTTTCTTTGTCTTCTAAGAACTTCCGTCTTTCCATTAATTTTACTTCATATAACATATTTTTAATAACTGCTTTAAAATATTTGATAATTCCAGCACCTTTGTCTTACTGTTGTCATATGTTGATTGTATTTTTCTTTGAAAATTGGTATGGATTTTTTTTTTTTGTATGTCGAGTAATTTTAGACTGTATCCTGAACTTTGTGAATATTATTTTGTAAGAGTCTGGGACCTGCTATAATCCTCTGTAGCATGTAGATTTTTATTTCTTTGCTTTAGAAGGCAATCAAGGAGTTCCCGTCGTGGCGCAGTGGTTAACGAATCCGACTAGGAACCATGAGGTTGCGTGTTCGGTCCCTGCCCTTGCTCAGTGGGTTAACGATCCGGCGTTGCCATGAGCTGTGGTGTAGGTTGCAGACGCGGCTTGGATCCTGCGTTGCTGTGGCTCTAGCGTAGGCCTGTGGCTACAGCTCCGATTGGACCCCTAGCCTGGGAACCTCCATATGCTGCAGGAGCGGCCCAAAGAAAATAGCAAAAAGGCAAAAAAAAAAAAAAAAAAAGAAGGCAATCAACATGGATAAGTTCAAATCACAAATTCTGCCTCGACTTTTGTGGACAGTGATTACAGTGTCAGTTCAGGTTTCAAAACTTTTGCTATGGTATTTGTGTCTGCTCTAGGTATGTGCCATTTAAGAGTTAGTCTGAGACTTAGGTGGTGGTTTATATTACAATTCAGTTCTCTGACTATGCTGCTTTCACATGTGTGCTGCTCAGGAGCAAGCTTAAGATATGTATTAGTTCATACACAGATTTAGGGCATCCCTTTCTCTAATGTTCTCCTCTCCAAGATTTCCCCCAGACTTTATCGCTCTCAGGGGCCCCTTTTTCTTTTTCCTTTGGCCAGAATGTTGGGTTTCTCTTGGAATTTTAGTCCTTTAAGGCAGAAAACTGAGAGAAACATTTTCTCTACAGTTTTTTATATTCACTCTTGCTATGTACCTCTGTGACATCTTCCACCCTTGGGTCAAAACCTACAACAAAGGAGGAAAATAAAACCCAGAAATTGCCCACCATTTTAGTCATTCTTCATCTTGTGACGTCTCTTTCTAATCTTCCTGCTGTTACTTTACTTTTCAGAGTCCTTGGGCAATTCCTCCATGTATTCTTTCCACACTTTTTAATAATAATCAATGGGAGAGACAGGCTATAGTGGGCCTACTCCATTATGGCCAATATTAGAAGTTCTTTCCACTTTCCAAGAGTATTTCAACATTTGATTATCTGGATCACTGAACTTATAGTTATATCTCTGTCCTTTATGCACATATCCTGCACTGGCTATTTTTCTGAGGCTGGATAAGGGAGCATCATTGAGGTATCAACATCATTTTTGCCTAAAGCAACTGAAAATATGTCATTTAAGTCATACAGCAGCTTTTCTGTCTTTTCACAAAAAGGAGTTCTGCCGCACAATGGTCTTTCGTTACAATGATCCAGCACGGAGTATCTTTCTTGGTCATTGGCACTTAACAGTCTGTGATACTCACACATTATCAACATAAACCGTTTAGGTGCCAGCTTAAGTGGAACAAGAACCACAACCTCTCATGAGAAGGACATATAATTTCTGAGATAATTCCTCTGCAGATATGGGTTCGCACTAAACATCCTTCCTTTTACCTCCATTCTCACATTTTGGTTGGATTTGGAAATGGATCTTGTGGCCAAACATCTAGTGAAACTAATTGGACTTAATAATGTTTTTTGCCCAGCACTGTTTTCCACAAATGTTTCTGACTTTGGTTTGCTTTTGCAGGGTGATAATGTCTTTGTACTTTGCTACTTACTTGAGAAGAATAAATAAGTATGTTACAAGAAATGATGGCAAAGTCAGTCATTCAGCAATTATTTCTTGCATTCTCATCATGTGTTACATATTGTTTTAGACAGATACTGGGTATGGAGCTTAGTGAAAAATAGTCAAGGTGGGGAATGTAGTCACTAGCTGGGCAGATAGCTACTCAAGAAGAAAAGAATAATGAATTTGGGAAGAACAACTAGTATTTTACAAAAGGAAAAGTTAGGCACTGATGTGACTATTCCTACTTAGCAAACACTTTGCTGCTGTCTTTAAAAATTTTATTTATTATCCACTAACAGTGGTAGATCTATTGTGCAATTATTGGAGCTTAAACTTCAAATAATCCTTACTTTCGCAGGCACACCCAACCTAGTTCCAGGCAAACCCTGATATAGTTTCTGTCAAAACTGACTAATTTTGGTTGTTCAATGACTGGGTCACTATGCTGTACAGCAGAAATTGGCACAATACTGTAAATCAACTATATTTTAATAATAAAAACAATTCCATAAAAATGGAATCATACAGTAAGTGTTTTTTTTGTTTCTGGCTTCTTTTGCTAAGGGTAATGTTTTTTGAGATTGACCATTCTTCTTCTTTTTTTTTTTTTTTGTCTTTTTAGGGCCGCACCTGCGGCATATGGAGGTTCCCAGGCTAGGGGTCTAATCGGAGCTACAGCTGCCAGCCACAGCCATAGCTCACGGCAATGCTGGATCCTTAACCCACTGAGCAAGCCAGGAATCAAACCTGCAACCTCATGGTTCCTAGTAGGATTCGTTTCCTCTGCACCCCGATGGGAACTCTGCCTTTTGCCATTTTGATTGGAATCACATTGACTCTAAGATCAATTTTGGGAGAACAGGCCTAGGTATGTATTATAATTGCTAGTGCATATTTCTTACATCTATTTTTGTAAATTTATTCCTAAATACTTAATTTATTTAATGCTATCACAAGTAGTATTTTAAAATGTCCTTTTTTAAATGTTTTATTGCTAGTATATATAAATCAAATGTTTTTTATATTGACCTTGGATACTGTAACCTTGCTAAATTTGATTATTATTTTTAGTATTCTTTTTGGTTTATTGGAATTTTCTTTGTACATGATCATGTGAGCTTGAAATAAATAGAACTGTACTTCTTACTTGCCTATTTGAATAACTTTTTTCTTACCTTATTCGTTGGCTAGAATAGTCAGTAAAATTGTGATTAAATGTGGCGAGAGAGGATATACCTAATTTGTTCACACTTTTAGGGAGAAAGTTTTCAGCCTTTCATCATTAATGATGCTAGGTGTTGACTTTCCATAGATGATGATATATAAAAATTAACTCAAAATAGATGATACATTCCACTAGTGGAAATGATTAATAGTGGTCTTAAATTCCTTTGTTTAAATATAGTCAACTTTTCTAGCATTACTTATTGATAAGACTATCTTGCCATCTTTGTCAAAAAACAATTGGCCACAGTTGTTAGGGCTCTTTCGGTACTTCATTCTCTTCCACTGGTCTGCGTAATAATACTGATCTGTATTTGTACAAATACTTCTCTATACTGATGATCAGCCTTGTAATCAAACAGTGTAAGTGCTCTGATTTTGTTCTTATTTTAAAAAACTTTTGGGTCAATGAGGAAATCAAGAAGGAAATTAAAAACTATCTTGAAACAAATGATAATGAAGACACAACCTCTCAAAATCTATGGGATGCTGCGAAAGCAGTGCTCAGAGGGAAATTTATAGCAATACAGGCCTTTCTCAAAAAAGAAGAAAGATCCCAAATTGACAACTTAACCCTCCACCTAAATGAATTAGAAAAAGAAGAACAAAGAAGTCCTAAAGTCAGCAGAAGGAAGGAAATTGTAAAGATCAAAGAAGAAATCAATAAAATAGAGACTCAAAAAACAATAGAGAAAATTAATAAAACCAAGAGCTGGTTCTTTGAAAAGGTGAACAAAATTGATAAACCCCTGGCCAGACTCACTAAAAAGAGGAGAGAAAGAACCCAAATCACCAAAATTATAAATGAAAAAGGAGAAATCACAACGGATACAGCAGAAATACAAAAAACCATAAGAGAATACTATGAACAACTATATGGCAATAAGTTTGACAATCTGGAAGAAATGGACAATTTTCTAGAATCTTACAGCCTGCCAAAACTGAATCAAGCAGAAACAGACCAACTGAACAGACCAATCACCAGAAATGAAATTGAAGAGGTCATAAAATCACTCCCTACAAATAAAAGCCCAGGACCAGATGGCTTCACAGGTGAATTCTATCAAACATATAAAGAGGAATTGGTGCCCATCCTCCTGAAACTCTTTCAAAAGGTTGAAGAAGAAGGAATACTCCCAAAGACATTCTATGAGGCCACCATCACCCTCATTCCAAAACCAGGCAGAGATACCACCAAAAAAGAAAACTATCGGCCAATATCATTGATGAATATAGATGCAAAAATTCTCAACAAAATCTTAGCCAACCGAATCCAACAACATATCAAAAAAATTATACACCATGACCAGGTTGGGTTCATCCCAGGTTCACAAGGATGGTTCAACATACGCAAATCAATCAACATCATACACCACATTAACAAAAAAAAAGTCAAAAATCATATGATCATCTCAATAGATGCAGAAAAAGCATTTGACAAAGTTCAACATCCATTCATGATCAAGACCCTCGCCAAAGTGGGTATAGAGGGAACATTCCTGAATATAATCAAAGCCATTTATGATAAACCCACAGCAAATATAATCCTCAATGGGGAAAAACTGAAAGCCTTCTCACTCAAATCTGGAACAAGACAGGGATGCCCACTCTCACCACTGCTCTTCAACATCGTTTTGGAAGTCTTAGCCACAGCAATTCGACAAACAAAAGAAATCAAAGGCATCCATATAGGAAGAGAAGAGATCAAACTGTCACTGTATGCAGATGACATGATTCTATACCTAGAAAACCCTAAGGACTCAACCCCAAAACTCCTTGAACTGATTAATAAATTCAGCAAAGTGGCAGGATATAAGATTAACATTCAGAAGTCAGTTGGATTTCTGTATACCAGCAATGAAGCATTAGAAAAGGAATACAAAAATACGATACCTTTTAAAATTGTACCTCACAAAATCAAATACCTCGGAATACACCTGACCAAGGAGGTAAAGGACCTATATGCCGAGAACTATAAAACCTTAATCAAAGAAATCAAAGAAGATGTAAAAAAATGGAAAGATATTCCATGTTCCTGGATTGGAAAAATCAATATTGTGAAAATGGCCATCCTACCCAAAGCAATCTACAGATTCAATGCAATCCCTACCAAATTACCCATGACATTTTTCACAGAACTAGAACAAACAATCCAAACATTTATATGGAACAACAAAAGACCCAGAATCGCCAAAGCAATCCTGAGAAACAAAAACCAAGCAGGAGGCATAACTCTCCCAGACTTCAAGAAATACTACAAAGCCACAGTCATCAAAACAGTGTGGTACTGGTATCAAAACAGACAGACAGACCAATGGAACAGAATAGAGAATCTGGAAATTAACCCTGACACCTATGGTCAATTAATCTTTGACAAGGGAGGCAAGAACATCAAATGGGAAAAGGAAAGTCTATTCAGCAAGCATTGCTGGGAAACCTGGACAGCTGTATGCAAAGCAATGAAACTAGAACACACCCTCACACCATGCACAAAAATAAACTCCAAATGGCTGAAAGACTTAAATATACGACAGGACACCATCAAACTCCTAGAAGAAAACATAGGCAAAACACTCTCTGACATCAACATCATGAATATTTTCTCAGGTCAGTCTCCCAAAGCAATAGAAATTAGAGCAAAAATAAACCCATGGGACCTCATCAAACTGAAAAGCTTTTGCACAGCAAAGGAAACCCAAAAGAAAACAAAAAGACAACGTACAGAATGGGAGAAAATAGTTTCAAATGATGCAACTGACAAGGGCTTAATCTCTAGAATATACAAGCAACTTATACAACTCAACAGCAAAAAAACCAATCAATCAATGGAAAAATGGGCAAAAGACCTGAATAGACATTTCTCCAAGGAAGATATACAGATGGCCAACAAACACATGAAAAAATGCTCAACATCGCTGATTATAAGAGAAATGCAAATCAAAACTACCATGAGATACCACCTCACACCAGTCAGAATGGCCATCATTAATAAGTCCACAAATAACAAGTGCTGGAGGGGCTGTGGAGAAAAGGGAACCCTCCTGCACTGTTGGTGGGAATGTAAACTGGTACAGCCACTATGGAGAACAGTTTGGAGATACCTTAGAAATCTATACATAGAACTTCCATATGACCCCGCAATCCCACTCTTGGGCATCTATCCGGACAAAGCTCTACTTAAAAGAGACACATGCACCCGCATGTTCATTGCAGCCCTATTCACAATAGCCAGGACATGGAAACAATCCAAATGTCCATCGACAGAGGATTGGATTCGGAAGATGTGGTATATATACACGATGGAATACTACTCAGCCATAAAAAAGGATGACATCATGCCATTTGCAGCAACATGGATGGAACTAGAGAATCTCATACTGAGTGAAATGAGCCAGAAAGACAAAGACAAATACCATATGACATCACTTATAACTGGAATCTAATATCCAGCACAAATGAACATCTCCTCAGAAAAGAAAATCAATCATGGACTTGGAGAAGAGACTTGTGGTTGCCTGATGGGAGGGGGAGGGAGTGGGAGGGATCGGGAGCTTGGGCTTATCAGTCACAACCTAGAATAGATTTACAAGGAGATCCCGCTGAATAGCATTGAGAACTATGTCTAGATACTCATGTTGCAACAGAAGAAATGGTGGGGGAAAAACTGTAATTGTAATGTATACATGTAAGGATAACCTGACCCCCTTGCTGTACAGTGGGAAAATAAAATTAAAAAAAAAAAAAAACAAACTTTTAACTACTCTAGTTTCTTTCAACTTTCATGCAAATTTAATAAATACCCTGTCATTTTCTTCAAAACACCTTCTGGAATTTCTACTGAGATTGCATTGCATCCATGGATCAATTAGGAAAAACTGGACTTTTTAACATTTAGTCTTCCAAATCATGAACGTGTTACATAGTTTCTTTTACATATATCTTCTTTAATTTTTCTTAGCTACGTCTTGTAATTTTGAGTGTATAGGTTTTAGACATATTAAATTTATCTCTAGTTACTTATTTCTTATACCACTGTAAGTAATATTTGTATTTAAATTTCTAATTTTTTGTTGCTATTATATGGAAATAAAATTTATTTATGCATATTGACCTTGCGTCTTGCAACCTTACTATACTTGCTTTTTAGTTTTGGAAGCTTTTTTGTAGATTACTTACCATTTTTGTACATACATAATCATATTAACTATGAATAAAGACAATTTTACATCTTTTTGCCAATCTACATGCACACCATTTTTTTCTTGCCTTAATATTAATACACTGTCTATTTTAGGGAGAAAGCATTCATTCTTTTACCATTGACTATGGTGTTATTATCTGTAAGATTTTCTAGATTTTATTTGTCAGATGATAATACTTCCGTTCCTTGTTTATTGTGAATTTTTAACATGTATCGATGTTCAAATCTATTTCTTTTTTTTTTTTTGCATCCATTGAGATTATCACTTTTGCTTTTTATTTGGCTACACCCATGGTATGCAGAAGTTCCCAGACCATGCCACAGCAGTCACCAGAGCCACAGCAGTGACGGCTTCAGATCCTTAACCCACTGCACCACAAGGGAACTCCTATCGTTTTTGCTTTTAAGATGGTGAATTACACGAACTAATTTTCAAATACAAAACAACCTTAAATTCTTGGGATTAAACCATACTTGGTCATAAGGGGATCTTTTTTATCATTGTAAAATTATATTTGCTAAAATTTTGTGAAGGTTTTTTCATCTTCGTTCACAGGGGATAGCTGTCTACTTTTCTTTGACTGCAGTGTCTTTTATGGCTTTGGTATTCAGGTAATATGGCCTCACATAATTAGTTAGGAAGTAATTCCCTCCTTTTTTACTTATTGTAAGAGTTTGTTTTGGATTGGCACTGTTTCTTCCTAAAATGTTTGATAGAATTGACCAGGGTTGCCATATCAGCCTAGAGTTTTCTTTGTGGTAAGATTTAATTTCTAAATATTTGGGGGTTTTCCAGATATCTTTTTCTTTTTTTTTTTTTTTTCTTTTTAAATTTTATTTTTTTATTTTCCCACTGTACAGCAAGGGGGTCAGGTTATCCTTACATGTATACATTACAATTACAGTTTTTCCCCCACCATTTCTTCTGTTGCAACATGAGTATCTAGACATACTTCTCAATGCTATTCAGCGGGATCTCCTTGTAAATCTATTCTAGGTTGTGACTGATAAGCCCAAGCTCCCGATCCCTCCCGCTCCCTCCCCCTCCCATCAGGCAACCACAAGTCTCTTCTCCAAGTCCATGATTTTCTTTTCTGAGGAGATGTTCATTTGTGCTGGATATTAGATTCCAGTTATAAGTGATATCATATGGTATTTGTCTTTGTTTTTCTGGCTCATTTCACTCAGGATGAGATTCTCTAGTTCCATCCATGTTGCTGCAAATGGCATGATGTCATCCTTTTTTATGGCTGAGTAGTATTCCATCGTGTATATATACCACATCTTCCGAATCCAATCCTCTGTTGATGGACATTTGGATTGTTTCCATGTCTTGGCTATTGTGAATAGTGCTGCAGTGAACATGCGGGTGCATGTGTCTCTTTTAAGTAGAGCTTTGTCCGGATAGATGCCCAAGAGTGGGATTGCGGGGTCATATGGAAGTTCTATGTATAGATTTCTAAGGTATCTCCAAACTGTTCTCCATAGTGGCTGTACCAGTTTACATTCCCACCAACAGTGCAGGAGGGTTCCCTTTTCTCCACAGCCCCTCCAGCACTTGTTATTTGTGGACTTATTAATGATGGCCATTCTGACTGGTGTGAGGTGGTATCTCATGGTAGTTTTGATTTGCATTTCTCTTATAATCAGCGATGTTGAGCATTTTTTCATGTGTTTGTTGGCCATCTGTATATCTTCCTTGGAGAAATGTCTATTCAGGTCTTTTGCCCATTTTTCCATTGATTGATTGGTTTTTTTGCTGTTGAGTTGTATAAGTTGCTTGTATATTCTAGAGATTAAGCCCTTGTCAGTTGCATCATTTGAAACTATTTTCTCCCATTCTGTACGTTGTCTTTTTGTTTTCTTTTGGGTTTCCTTTGCTGTGCAAAAGCTTTTCAGTTTGATGAGGTCCCATGGGTTTATTTTTGCTCTAATTTCTATTGCTTTGGGAGACTGACCTGAGAAAATATTCATGATGTTGATGTCAGAGAGTGTTTTGCCTATGTTTTCTTCTAGGAGTTTGATGGTGTCCTGTCGTATATTTAAGTCTTTCAGCCAGATATCTTTTTCTTAATGATTTTTTAATGCAGTGTTACTGGTCACACAAAACATGGTCTATGACATTATTCCCTTAAAATGTATTGATTGAGTCTTGTTAATGGTTTATCTAGCTTAATATTGCAGTGTGCCTTTTAAACAAATTTGTATTCTTTGTTGGTGGTAGAGTATTCTATATATGTTAATTAGGTTAAGTTGGTTGATAATGTTTTTACAGTCTTTTTTATCTTTACAGATTTTGTGTCTTTCTTTTCTATCAATTAGTGAAGTAAGAGTGGTGACATCTGCAGCTATTATTGTGGATTCGTTGATTTTTAAGTTCTGTCAGATTTTGCTTATTCTATTTTGATGTGCATAGCATTTTGAATGTTACGCTATTTTACTGAATGAATACTTTTAACACTAAGAATTATCCTTTTTACCTTTTCACAAATGCTTTCCTGGCAAGAACTGCAAAATATCAGGCATATAGGGAAGTTCTTTTCATCCTTGGATTCTAATCTTGATTCTCGTTGTACTAAAACATGGTACTATTTTATGATACTATCTTCACGAGCTTATATTTACAAACTCAGGTTCACCACTTTATTATCTATACTAGGCATGTTGGCATATATACATCTGAAGTGCTAAGTTCCTTCAAGAATTTTTTTCATATGTTAATCTGTAGTACCTCTCACATTGATTTTTTTTTTTATTTTCCCACTGTACAGCAAAGGGGTCAGGTTATCCTTACATGTATACATTACAATTATATTTTTTCCCCCACCCTTTGTTCTGTTGCAACATGAGTATCTAGACATAGTTCTCAATGCTCACATTGATTTTTTAAAATGTTGCCGCCTTTCTTTTTAGTAACTGGTTTCATGTGTTTATCAGGTCATGTTTTCTCCTCTTTGATCATATTTAGTTTAAGAAAACGTATTTATCCCTATGCCTTTGCAGTGCATTCTAACTCGAACAAAAGATCCATTCATCTGGCATTTAAAGCTATAATTCTGGAATTCATAAATAAGAAGTTCAGGGAGAAGAGCCTTCCAGAGAGAGTGATCATCTAGTGCAAATACCCTCATGTGGGAATAAGTTGGAACTTGTTTGAGAAATAGGAAAAATGACAGTGGAGCAGGAGCAGAGTAGGCAAAGGGAAAAATGAGAGAATATGAGTTTCAGCAGTAGCCTTATCATAAGGGGCCATAGCAGTATGGATGGACTGTGAATTTCATTCCAGGTTCATGAGAAGCCACTAGAGAGTTTTAAGCAGCGGGATGATGTTTACCAGGTCTTTCAGTTTCTTGTGTAAGTCCGATGCCTCATTGGATCCCATGGGGATAAGTAGAAGAACGTGTTGGATCTGTGTCCTTTATCTATGGTATATGCTCCAGAATGATAGCACAGCTTCCTGCAAGAAGGCAAGTTTTTTTCTTGATTCTAATCTAAAGAGGTGTGTTCTTAGAAATGCTAGGCAAATGCTCAGCCTAAAAGCTGAATACAGAATTACAGAGTTAGTGGGAAAAGTCATTTAGTCAAGAAAAAATAATTAAAATGTGGACTATAATGTCATCTCTAGCGGTTTGGTTTCTGTGTCACTCACCACTGTTTTTTTGCTGTTTCTCTTTGGTTCTGAAGTTTGCTGTTTCTAAAATGGGAACCCGAGTTTCATACAACCTGTAATTTAGAAATGTTCTCTGTTCTAAATTGTGCTTTGTTTTCAGTAAAGGCATTTTACATGTCAAGTAACAAAAGAAGAATGAAATGATAGAAGGTGAAGTTCCCCATTAAAGAAAGAGAAATTGAGTAGAGACCTGCTAATGTATAATGCAGAAAATAAAAAGGGATGGTGATATGAACATGCCTGTCAAATTGCCCTTATAATATAATGATTTTCAAATGTTAGAGAAGCATTTTTGAGCCTATGTTATCATAGTGGAATAGTGCCTGAGGATGATGTTTTCACAAGGTCAGAGTTCCACAGTTGCACAATCAGTATGTTGAGAATTGGTCTTTAATCTTCTGGCTTCTTTGTAGTTCTGATATCACGTCCTTTCTGTTCTGTAACAGGATGCAGTTGCAACTGGTTCAGAGAGCCTGGTTGTGGTGTTTCTCATATCTTCTAATGCCAGAGAAATAAAAGCGGTGTACTCTTTCCATCCTCACAGTCCTCTTTTCAAATGAAAATAATATGGGGATGAAAGCACAGCTTCCTTCCCATTAGTGCCAACAACTGCACTTCTCTCTTTTCAAATTTGCCTCTTAGGAATTCTAGCATGTTATGGAAACATGCCTTAGGCTAATACCTCTGCTTGTACTGTGATATTTGCCATCTCTTCTTCATATCCACAACAACGATAACAATATCAGAAGCTATTATTTATAGAGTGCGAGGCACATTTCATCAAGTTTTAACCTAATTATTAAAAGAGTTCCGTAAACCAGGAGTTGGGCGCAATTTTCAGATGAAAAAATAGGGCTTCTTCCATGGAACCGACAGTAGGGTCGTACTCAAGGAGAGATCAGCAGATGGGGGCCTTTAGGACAGCACTGTTCCCTCCTTTTCAGCGTCATAGAGCTAGCCAGGTGTGTACAGCTTAGCAGCCCTAACCCGAGCTTTGATGGTATTGACAGAAAATTCAATTCTCACTGTTACTTTAAAGTAGGGAAACTTAAACTTTCTGATCCTTTTTAGCTTGCCATAGACTTTCGATCTAACAAGAAATAGACTTTTCCAACATTCAAATGGTCCATATATAAAAGCTGCCCTATGAACAGAAGATGTATAACACCTAATTATTTCCCAACAACTATAATTTGCATAGAATAATACAGTATATTAAGTTCTTCTCTGTTGCCTCCCACTATATTAAATCCAAGTTGAAGGTTGCACTTCTGGTAAAAATTACAGCTTTTCTTTCAGTGAAAATGCTCGGTGCCCAAGCATTTATTAAAACTAGAATTCCTAAGAGGCAAATTTGAAAAGAGAGAAGTGCAGTTGTTGGCACTAATGGGAAGGAAGCTGTGCTTTCATCCCCATATTATTTTCATTTGAAAAGAGGACTGTGAGGATGGAAAGAGTACACCGCTTTTATTTCTCTGGCATTAGAAGATATGAGAAACACCACAACCAGGCTCTCTGAACCAGTTGCAACTGCATCCTGTTACAGAAACTTGTGACCGCATCAATCAATTTAATCCTAACTATTTAATCTAAAGAACTGTCACAAAAACAATTTATTCTGTGTGAGGAAAATGTGCATACTAACAGCAGGAGGTCTGATTACACTATTTATTTGAAAACCACCAGCCTTAGCACAGCCTCTGCTGTCAGTGGAATCGGTTTCTTCATTCTTGCTGACACTCAAAAATCTTCTTTGATCTTGCTAGATCACAGCTGTTTATTACAACCTCTATATCTTATCTATGTGCCCTACTGTTTACATACTGTTTTTTTCCAAAGCAACTTCAGAGCTTTATACTTACGTTCCAGCTCTGCATCTAGTATGCATCTAGTATTAATTATGAGAGACTCCTCAAGGTTCATTCATCTGTTAGACATTACAGTCATTACATAGAACTAATTTGACACTATATCTTTAAAATGTGTTAAAACACTTTAATGCTGAACATAGCATTTGTAGAAGTGATTGTTGGAAGTTACTAAAATGCTCTGAAATGATGCATTGTTCCGCTCTCAAAAGACAAACAGTGCAATACCTTTGGGGTCATTACTCACACTATCCCTGCCCATGGTTTACTTCTGACTTCAGAGAAAGCAAGCCCTGGCTTCTATCTTTTCCACTCAATGGCTTCCCAGCTTTCTGTTGGCTCCCTGAAGTGCAGAGATGGGCTTGTGGCCATGAGTCTGACCAAAAACTACCCAATAAATTATGTGGCCAAGTGTCTGCTGGGGAAGCAGATGGTCGCCTTACCTGAATGGGGAAACAGACAGTGTTATGGAAAGAATGTGTGCTTTGTTAACAGGCCAGGGTTCAAATCTCAGCTCTGCTACATATTGGCTGGATTTACCTATTAATTTATCTGCCTCTCAGTGTCCTTAAGAAATGTGCATAATTACACATCCCTTGTGGAGTTGTTATAAGAATTAAATGCTATCCCACGTAGAAGCACTTCACATGGTACCTGGAATATAATAGACGACGTTATACATGTTAATCTAGTCTCCTCATCCATGAATTAAGGAAAGTATGATTTGCCCTGCTTATCTCAAACCAAATTACCCAGTGGTTTGCAAGCTTTCCTTTGAAGCAGAACACTTAACTTTCCCCAAAAGGAGTGCTTACGTTGAAACTTGTACAATAGAACAAATTTAAATAGGGCTCTTGAGCCTCCCCTTGCTCCACTTGGTCTTTCAGTCTTTGCCCTCAGTGATCTCTGAGACCTTTCCTGGTAACACAGTTTAAAACTCACTGAGTTAACTGTAGACTGTGTCCCCCTGAAATCATATATTGAAGCCTTAATCCCTGAAGTGATGGTATTTGGAGGCAAGGCCTTTAGGAGTAATTGGGTTTAGACAAGGTCATAGGGGTAGAGCCCCCATGATAGGGTTGGTCCTAGGGGACAAACAAGTGACACAAAGCTATTAGTTGTTATTTTTATTATAGGTTAAGGTGAACTCTGAAAGTGAGGGTAGAAGGGTGGTGGTGAGGAAATAGGGAGCTTCTCTGAAGGAAACTAGTTTGATCTGGGCTAGCCAAGCATGCTCATAGCAGGGCCAACTTCATGGGTATTTATGTAGCTGCATAGGGTAGCTATGGGAATATACATTTTATAGAATTCTGGCTACTCATTGCTTCACTCTCTGATGGGAATGTGCCATTATATGGCAACTGGAAACAACTTTGGGTCCACTCCCTTTTCTTCCCTCTTGAAATGGCCTTTGTATGTTAGTCCTGATTTTCTTGCTGCTTCAACTAGC
Source organism: Sus scrofa (assembly GCF_054392235.1). Classification (NCBI taxonomy): domain Eukaryota; kingdom Metazoa; phylum Chordata; class Mammalia; order Artiodactyla; family Suidae; genus Sus; species Sus scrofa. The sequence continues at coordinate 125,679,664 of NC_139401.1, forward strand.
TCTCATACTAGACTCAAGTCTAACCTTCAAAATCATTCATCACTAAATATCAACAAAATTAATAGTACTTGGAAACATTGGAAAAGGCATGTTGTTTATGATCATCAGTATTTTTCCTCTGTGAAATCAGGGGGAGATTTCCTCTAATCTGGGTCATAGGATCATTAGGAGACAGTTTGATATCCATGACTTTAAATGCTTCTGTTATAGCCATGAAACTGCAAAATGCCTCTTTTAGGTTTGACAAGGTTTTGTTCCCCCCTGCATCTTGATCATCAGGAATGACCATGTAAGTATTCATCAGAAGCAGGCCACTTTTAAGTTTGAAAAGGGGCACTACGAATCATTATTAATAATTATGCCACCTCAAGAGTTGTAAACCTAGACTGTCATGGGCAGTCCAGGATTATGATCACTCTGGCAGTCTCTTCAATGGGTCATTTTCCCTCTCTAGGTTTTTGCAGATAGAAAATGATGTAGTTAGTTTAAAATCTCTCTGAAATCTGGACTTGAGTATCAAAGCAAAAAGAGCAGCAGTCATTTAAGGAGAGGTAGATTGTGAATGTAGCTTGAAATCTATGCCCTTATTTATAACTTTTTCTGCAACAGTCTATGCTGGTGCTTACAGTACATGTTTCTTCCTCAGAGACATTGATATGCAGAGGTCCCAGTGTATCAGAGGTTTGATTTATCAAGAAGAATGTGAAACATGGGCTGATCAACATGACCCATCCTCTTTAATATACTTCATATATGTGACATTGTTACTGAAATACTCTTTCCTTCAACACCGTTTGCTATGAGAGTGATGAGCATTAAGATTTCTTGCATCCTCTGCACACTCCCACACAGCAGTGTCTGCCGCTGCCTTGGGGCATTCTCTCCTCATCCCTTGCCTGGAACACTGCAGCAACTGGTTGTCCTTCTCTGCACTCTCACTTCTCACTAATCCACTTCTAATATAATGGCCTTTGTGATGTTTCTGAAACAAATGCCAAGCCACGTTGAGTCTTAGTTATAAACCCTTCAGTGGTTTCTCATTGTCCTTAAAGTGAAGCCTAAGTATCTTAACTTGGCTGGTAAGGATTTTCGTGATCAGACAGAAATACAGGCTCAGTGTAGATTTATCACCATGGACAGATGAGGATGATGGAGTGGAGGTAGGAGGGGGCAAGGTCAAATTTTATCTGCTTTAAGGGTACTCTCTGCAGTGCCCATTTCTCTTCTTCCTCCTTTTTTTTCTGGCCCTTTTTAGATTCATTTAACTTTCCTGCTACCAACTGGAATGCCCTTGAGTTTTCTTTGAAAATTTATAAGAGCTTAGCATGCTCATTAGCCACGGGCAGATTTTGTCTCTGAATCTAGTTTCTCATTTTAAAATATCACTAAGGCTTCAGTGTGAGGGATGGACAATCCCCTCTTTACAGTGTTTATCAGATCTATCATGTGACCAAGAAAGGATCAAAATTTCCCTTAACACAGCTATATAGGTGTTTGAAAGGGGTTTTTTCCTTTTTTCTTTCCTTTTTTTTTTTTTTTTGTGTGTGTGTGTTTTTGTCTTTCTAGGGCCGCTCCCGCGCAGCATATGGAGGTTCTCAGGCTAGGGGTCTAATCGGAGCTGTAGCTGCCAGCCTGCACCAGAGCTACAGCAACGTGGGATCTGAGCCATGTCTGCAACCTACACCACAGCTCATGGCAATGCCGGATCCCCAACCCACTGGCAAGGCCAGGGATCAAACCCGCAACCTCAAGGTTCGTAGTTGGATTTGTTAACCACTGAGCCACGACAGGAACTCCTGAAAGGGATTTCTTAAGCAGTACAAAATGTAGAATAAATAGGATAGTATCACTAGAATTTCCCATTTTATTCAGAAAAATACCCCAAGGGCTTGTGGTGGCCAACAGTCTCTCCATAAACTGTCAGCTGGTCACTTCTCTTACTTCATTCCTACCCCTTCTCTCCCTTCTGTGGTAGGCCAAAAAATGTCCTCCTGCAACGAAAGACATACTGCCAAATCTCTGAAACCTGTGGATGGTACTTTCTGTGGCAAAAGATGTGATTAAGTTAAGGATTTTGAGAGGAAGAGGCTTCTCCTGAATTATCCAGTATAATCACAGATGTCCTTATACTGGAGAGGCAGAGAGAGACATACAGAGAAATCACAAAGTAAAGGAGAAATGAAGGCGGCAGAGAGCAGAGTGATGCTGCTACAAGGCAAGGAATATACACAGTCACAAGAAGCTGGAGGAGCAAAGAAATCCTCCTCTAGAGCCTCTATTCCCTTTTCCAGGGTATAGAACAGTGCCTCAGCATCTAGGACAAGCCCTGTACTTATAAGCATTCACTAAATATTTGTTAAGTGAGGAATCATGTAATATCAGAGATAGAAAGAGGTAGTGATAAAGGAAGTATTTTCTATCCTATAAGCCATGCTTCCTAAACTGTCCTTACCATTAACCATGCACCTTCCCTAACCCCAACAAATCATTTAATTTCCCATTGTCAATTGTTGGGGTTTAAGGAAAGACTTTGAGACATTTCATATATTACAGTTGAGTATACTATTTTTTAGTCACATATTTACTCAACAAGTTTTTAAAACTCAAACTGAAGTTATCAAGTATTTTCTTCTGTATCATGCTGGAATCCTAAGCATCGATTTTCCTAATTAAACAAACACTCTGCAGATATGACCAAAAATGGTGAGTGTATTTATTTGGAAGGGCTTGTATCTGTTTTTTGTTTGTTTGTTTGTTTTTTGTTTTTTTAATGGCAGTTGTCAGCAAGAAGTACAAAAAGAAATCCCTCAGGAGTCGTCCCCCTCCCCAACTTATGTGCTTCTATCTTGCTGAGTCCTTGTGACAGGTTAATTACAGGGCTGCTTATGGTTCAGGTAGATAAAGAGAGAAGATTCGAAGACACAATAGCTACACTGCAGCCAGCAAGATAGGCATGCAGAGGTTAGCCAGAGGAGATTCCTGAGTGAACAAGGGTGGAGAATCCAACAGACTTTTGTTTTTATCTGAAAGTAAAGCACAGTCTTGAGTTCCTTGGTTTCATTTTATGGAGGAAATATGTGCCAGCGATATCAGAGGGGAGTTGCAAGACATCTGAGAAAGAATTCCAGCATTGTAAACTTCACTCCAGCCTAAGCCTGTGTTATTGCCAATACTAAGAATTTCTTGATGAACATCAGTCACAGTACTTAACTTTGCTATTATATAGTGTCAAGAGGAAGGATCAGAGCTAGGCTCTTGATTAAGCTTACTTTGTTGAAATAAAACTTGTTTTAAATTGAAAAGCTGAGTCTACTCAAAAGTGAGAAGGGATGAAATAATCTGCAAAATTCTACATAAATTTTTGCCTAAAGCATTGGAAGAATGCTTAGAATAAGGGTGGCCAATTAATGTAAATATTTATGAGTGGATTAGACTGATTTGAGGAAAGAAAATGAAAAGAATTGTTTCAATTGTTGAACTATTACTCTTTTTAAAGTAAAATTGGTTAATTGAAAAAATGACATACATACAAAAAAAGAATACATATCATAATTGTACAGCTTGATGATTTATTCCACAGTAAAAATACCCTATAACTACCATTCAGATAAGAAACTACATTTACAACAAAATACTTGCAATTTATTTCACATCTACCATTGAAAGTTCAAAGAACTATATTACAATTTAAATTTACTCATCATTGGAATTCAGCAGAAATGAATCTGACTAGTGTCCATGAGGATAAAGGTTCCATCCTTGGCCTCGCTCAGTGGGTTAAGTATCTGGTGTTGCCCGGAGCTGTGGTGTAGGTCTCAGACGTGGCTTGGATCCAGCATTGCTGTGGCTGTGGTATAGGCTGGCAGCTACAGCTCTGATTCAACCCCTAGCCTGGGAACCTCCATATGGCACGGGTGCGGCCCTAAAAAAGACAAAATAATAATAATAATAAACTTATCCACCATCAAGTTTTATCAGTCTTTGCAATTTGTTTTTCTCAAAAAAAAAGGACTAAAGTTAGCAACCTGTAAAATTTGATGAGACAACCTCTATTTTCCCATTTCTGCTTGATGTATGTGCTCTGATAGACCTGTTTCAAATAAAAATCCATACTCCTGTTTCTCAAATTAAAGATGTACTAGTATCCAAAAACTAAAAAGCAAGAAAGAGAACACACACACACACACACACACACACACACACACAAAGAAATGCATTGTAGTTTAGTTGGTTTTAGTTTCAAACTTAAATAAAGTATAAGATATTTTCAAAATGATAAAAATAACTGTCTTCTTTTAAATATGGATGCACTCAGAAGTTAAGAACTTTGAATTCAAAAGCTCTTGTCCCTTTTACTGTTAGCCACTTACAGTTAAAAATTTTTAAATTAATAAAAGGTGTAAAGGGTAGGTGCAAGACACCACTGAAGTATCATCTATCTGTCATGTGTTCATTTCAATTTTATTCATCATGACTTCCCAGTTTCTGGCAGGACCTGCTGAGGGGCTCACTCTGTGGGTAGTAGCTTATCATTGTGAGGACATTTCTTGGGTGGCTTTATGGAAGGTTGAGTGTTCAGCAAGTTCCAGCCCAATGTTAATCTTGGAAAACCAGCAATTACATAATTCGTACAGCATCTACAAGTATCTGCCGCTGAGAAAGATTTTTGAATTCATATGTATGAGTGAAAAAAAAAACAAACCACAGAGGTGCCATGTCCAGCTGTAACTTCTATGAATAGCAAGGTTTTCAACTGTTAAAAACTATTAATCTTGCAGAGGGATTCACTTAAAAGGCCTTAGAGACAAAACCTTGAGAGGCCTGGAGTCATCACCTTTTGTCATTTTAAAATGGCTCTGACTTTCATGTGATAGCCACAGAGTAGCTTCCACATGTTTTTATTCCTGCATACTTAAACATTGTAAAATAAAGTTATCTGAAAGAGATTAAGTAACCACATTCTAAAGATAGTTACCACTGTATAAGTCTGATGATTCTTCTAGCACTGGTTCTGGTAATGAGAAAATTCTGGCATCTCCATGGGGAGAGATGCTGATAACACAGATGAAACTGAACTTTCCCTTTGGTTTAAACTCTCCTCCCTCTGATTTCTGAAAGATGGATCTTATTTAATCATCTTTGTTATTTAAGTAAAGCTCAAGGTATATAAAGAAATCTAGGCATTCCTACTGTGGTGCAGTGGATTAAGAATTTGACTGCAGTGTCTTGAGTTGCTGAGGAAGCGCACGTTCAGTCCCAGGCCCAGTGCAGTGGGTTAAAGGATCTGGCATTGCAGTCACAGCTGCAGCTTGGATTCAGTCCTGGGCCCTGGAACTTCCATATGCCATGGGTGTGGCCATTAAAAAAAAGGAAAATAAAGAGAAATAAAAAGAAATCTAAGCAAGGATCTCTGCAATATAATTTCTTCATGGTAGACATTTAATGCAAAGCCACAATCACTCTTGTGCTTGCCATTATTACATTTTGTTTCTGTAAAAATGCTCATCACCTTGGCATCTTTAACATCTCTACCTGTTGTCATGACAATTCTAGCAAGAACTTTTAAGCTCCTGTGAGGGGAGGAAAAGTCATCAGAACATCAGATTTATCCAGAAACAAGCACTGCAGCATGCAGTAATACTCATATTTTCTTCAACTTTATATCAATGGCAAGATACTTTTCAGGATTTTTCGACTGGCGAAGACAGTTTCTGTCTTGAATTTTGTTTAGTTTTTATGTTTGCTCTTATCCCAAGGCAAAGCTTCCTTAGGTGCAAGTAGAACAGAGCTAATAGTTCAGTAGAACTAAAGTAGTAACAAGTAGTATGTGCTGAGTAAGTGTATTTTTTTTTCAATCTCTTCTGAAGCTCCTCATGTCCAACTTGAAAGACTTCACTCTCAGCTATAGCCTCATGGTGTTGATCTGGGTCGTAGCCACCACCAACATTTTGAATTTTATATAAATGGAGACTTACAGTATGTTTTTTTTTAGTGTTTGATTTCTTTACATTAAATTTATGTTTCTGAGGTTCATATATGTTGTTGCCTATGACAGTTTCATTAATTTTCATTGCTGTATTGTTTGCTATTTTGATAATATACCACAATTTATTCAGCCATTTCACTGTTTATGAGAATTTGGGTTGTTTCTAGTTTGGGGATACTACAAATAGTGCTACTATGAACATTCTTGTCCGTGTGTTTAAACATATACATATATGTTTAATATTCATATATACTCATAATATGTTGAAATTAAAATGGCTGAACTGCAGCATGAGTATCTTCAGCTTTGGTAGACAGAGATACCAGAAAGTTTTCTGATATGATTATACTGGTTTACATTCATATTAGCAGTGCATAAAAGTTCCATTTGCTCCATATCTGCAACATTCTGATATTATGTATAGTGGTATATCACTGGTTTTGTTTCCAATTATCTCGTGACTAATCATGCTGAGCATTTTTAAATGTGCTTATTTTTTCATTTGTTTATATGCTTTCTTGACCATTTGGATATCCTCCTTTTTAACCAAGGAGGTGAAAGATCTATATACTGAAAACTATAAAACATTGATAAAGGAAATTGAAGGTAAGTCAAAGAAATGGACAGATATCTTGTGCTCTTGGATTAAAAGACTTAATATATATATATTTTTTGTCTTTCTGCCTTTTCTTGGGCCGTTCCCACAGCATATGGAGGTTCCCAGGCTAAAGGTCAAATCAGAACTGTAGCCACTGGCCTATGCCAGAGCCACAGCAATGTGGGATCCGAGCTGCGTCTGTGACCCACACCACAGCTCACGGCAACGCCGGATCCTTAACCCGCTGAGCAAGGGCAGGGATTGAACCCACAACCTCATGGTTCCCAGTCGGATTTGTTAACCACTGTGCCACGATGGGAACTCCAAAAGACTTAATATTCTTAAGATGGCCATACTACCCAAGGCAATCTTCAGATTTAATGTAGTCCTCATCAAAATACCCATGACATTTTTTTTGCCGAACTAGAATAATCCTGAAATTTATATGGAACCAAAAAAGACCCAGAATTTCCAAAGCAGTCCTGAGAAAAAGGAACAAATCTGGAGGTATAACACTTCCATACTGCAGACTGTCCTATAAAGCTACAATAATCAAAACAGTATAGTACTGGTACAAGAAGAGACACATAAATCAATGGAAGAGGATAGAGAGCCCAGAAATACACCCATCCACTTATGGTCGGTTAATCTACAACAAAGGAGGCAAGAATACACAATGGAGAAAAGACAGTATCCTCAATAAGTGGTGGTGGGAAAACTGGACAGCTACATGTACAAGAATGAAATTAGAACATTCTCTAACACAATTTAAGGAAATAAATTCAAAATGGTGTAAAGACTTAAATGTAAGACATGGCACCATAAAACTCCTATAAGGATATCATCTTTTTTGAGCTGCACTTTCAAAACTTCTGCCAATTTACTATTGAGTTGTCTCCCTCTTTTTATAGGAGCAGTCTAACTGTGAGTATATGTATATATACATACACATCTCGAGAGAGAGAGAGTGAGAAAATACCTCCATTTAGGATGGCTTTTTAAAAATAGCTTTGTTGGCGATAGATTAAGATGATGGAATAGAAGGACTGGAGCTCAACTTCTCTCATAAAAACAAAAGTACAACCAAATGCTGAGCAACAATGGACTGGAAACTTTCAAAAAGATGTCCTACTCCAGAAGACAAAGAGGAGGCCACATCAAGAGGTAGGAGGGGTGATTACATGATACAAGCAACCCCATACCTCCCAGGTGGGAAGCCCCACAGACTGGGAACTAACTGGTTCACAGAGACTCACCTACAGGAGTGAGAGTTCTGAGCCCCACATCAAGTCCCCATGCCTTGGGACCTGGCACTGGGAGAAAGAGCCCCTGGAGCATCTGGCATTGAAGGCCAGTGGGGCTTGTGTGCAGGAGCTCCATGGGACTGGGGGAAACAGAGACCCCATTCTTGAAAGGCGCACAGTGACTTTCATGTGCACTGGGTTCCAGGGCAAAGCAAAATCTCCATAGGAATCTAGGTCAGACCTGACTGCAGTTCTTGGAGGATCTTCTGGGAAAAAAACAGGGTGGATGTGGCTGTTGTGGGGGAAGGCCATTGGAGGCAGAACTCTTGGGAATATTCTTCAATGTGGGTTTTTCTGGAGGTGGCCATTTAGGGAAAATCTGGCCCCACCCATCACACTGAGAAGCCCCAGGCAGTCCAAGTGGGATCACAGTCCCACCCATCGGTAAACAGGCTGCCTAAAGACCCCCCAGGCACACAGCTGCCTCTACTCTCACCCAGAGACAAAGCCCCACCCACTAGTGGGCAGGCACCAGTCCCTCCCATCAGGAAGCCTACAAGCAAACCCCCATACTGACTTCAGCCACAAGGGGGCAGACACCCGAAGTAAGAGAGGCTACAGCTCTATTATCCATAAAAAGGTCACCACACCAAAAACCTATACACATGAAAAGACAGAGAACTATAACTCAGGTGAGGGAGAAAGGAAAAACCCCAGAAAAACAGCTAAGTGATGAGGAGATTCTCAGCCTCCAGGAAAAAGGCTTTAGACTGTTGATGCTGAAGATGATGCAAGACATTGGACATAAACTGGAGGCAAAGATGGATAACTTACAGGAAACACTGACCAAAGAGATACAAGATATAAAACTTAACCAAGAAGAGATGCAAAATACAATAACTGAAATAAAAAACTCACTAGAAGCAGCTAACAGCAGAAGACAGGAGGCACAACAACCAATAAGTGAGGTGGAGGACAGATTCGTGGAAATTACAGATGCGGAACAGAAAGAGAAAAAAGATTGAAAACAAATGAAGAGAGTCTCAGAGAACTCTGGGACAATGTGAAACGCACCAACATCCGTATTATAGGGATGCCAGAAGGAGAAGAGAGAGAGAAGGAGACATTAATCAAACTGACCAAAATTAAAGACAAAGACAAAATCTTGAAAGCAGCTAGGGAAAAGAAACAAGTAACACATAAGGGATCCCCAATAAGGTTATTGGCAGATTTTTCAGCAGAAACTCTGCAGGCCAGAAGGGAGTAGTGGCATATTGTACTTAACATGATGAAAGGAAAAAACCTCCAACCAAGATTCCTTTACCCAGCAAGGCTCTCATTCAGATTTGAAGGAGAAAGCAAAACCTTCACAGATAAGCAAAAACTGAGAGAATTCAGCAGCGCTAAACCAGCTTTACAACAAATACTAAAGGAACTTCTCTAGGCAAAATAATATGTTTTTGAGGCACATTTTTAGGTGACCCATCCTGAGTCCCAGCAGCTGCACAGTTACAAAGTCAAGACTCATGGTCAACATGAATGTGTGACATACAGACCCCAAAGGGACCATTGTATAACTGTAAGGGATTCCGTTTAAGGGGTTTGGGGAGCCAGGGATGGGGCAAGGGAATGACAAACTTTTTTTTTCCTAAGTATAGTTGATTTACAATTTTGTGTTCATTTTAGGCATACAGCTTAGTGATTTGGGAGGGGGGTTGCAAATTGTATTCCATTATAGGTTTTTATAAGATATTATGTATAATTTTCCAGTACTTTAAAGCCTTGTTGCTTGTGTAAAATAAAAAAATAAAAATAGCTTTGCTGGGTAATATTTGTATACCATAAAATTTACTCTCCCGAGATCAGCTCAGCAGGATGGGGCTGAGGAACGGGTGCTGTGGAACTTAAGGAAAAAAAGTTAACATAAAACAAGACACAGAGACATTTATCTTACGTAAAGGTGGGAACCGGGGGACTCAAGGTCTCAGGGACCAAGAGCCCTGCCTCATGAAACCACACTGCTTTTATTGTGCTCTTGCACAAGGATTATGTCAAGTGAAAAGGGGGTTGTAGGTGCAGGATAGAGGGTTTTTTTTTTTTTATTATTTTGTAAGTTCTTTTATTATTTTAAAAGTGACTTAGCTGGTAGATGGTTAAACTTTTATTATAAACTTTAGGCATTTAAGAATCATTATCATTTGAGTTAGCTCTCTATGCATAGCATTTCAGAGAATCCTCACTGTGCTTCTGCAAAGGGCATGCCTATTTGCGGCAACCCTGTGTGCCTAGGCTTGCACCTTGGTTCTCTTTGCTAATGCATATTCTGCTAACGACCTCTCATAAACCACTTGGCCATGAGGTTCCTCTTTCTCTTATTCTTTAGAGGACATATCATGCTTGTGCAAATGGCGTGCCAATCTGCACAGGTCTGGCGTGCCTAGACCAATGTATTATGTCCTCATTCAGCTGACCCCGTGAATAACCCATGCCTTTAGGTCTTTTTTCTTAAGCTTAAGTCATTTACCATCACCGTGATTGTTTCTGAAGCACGAAAATGGGACAGAGTAAGGAAGGACAAGATGGAGTTTTCAGCAAAGAGGCTAAGAAAATATTATAAAAACATGTCTCGCACCATTATGTAAGTATGTAGTTGAATGTTTTCTAGTAAGTTTAGAGTTGTGCAACATCCAACAAAATTCAATTTTAGAGAATTCTTATTACTCTAAAAGGTCCCTCATGCCTGATTGCAGTTAATTACCATTACTACCCCTAGCCACAGGCAACCTCTGATCTGATACTTTCTCCTATACTTCATCTTTTCTAGAATACCAAGAAAATGGAAAAATACATTATGTAGTCTTTTTTCCCTCTGGCTTTCTTCACTTAACAGTGATTTTGAGAGTTGTTCTTTGTTGAATGTACTTTAGCTCCTTCCTTTTCTGTGCTGAATGATATTTCATTGTATGGATGTACCAAAGTGTGTTAATCTCATCACTAGTTGAGAGATACTTGGTTTGTTTCCAGTATTTGGTACCTAGCAATAAAGCTATTATAAAATGGTGCATACAGGCTTTGTGTGATTATGGGCTTTCATTTTACTTGGGTGAATAACTTGGAGTGGGATCTTTGATTCATATAGTAAATGTATGTCTAACTTAAAAAAACTTACTTTTTAAATTAAAGTATAATTGATTTATAGTATTACATTGGTTTTAGTGCACAGCATAGTGATTCAATACTTTTATTTATTGAGGTATATTTAATTTACAATGTCTTAGCTTTACCTGTACAATAAAGTGATTCAGTTATACATATATTATTTTTCAGATTATTTTCCATTATAAGTTATAACAAGTTATTATGGATACTTTCCTGTGCTATACAATAGATCCTTGTTTTTTTTTTGTTTTTTTTTGTTTTTTTACCAATTTTATATATAGTAGTGTGTATATGTTAATCCTAAACTCCTAATTTATACCCCTTCACTACCCCCTTTGGTAACCAAATGTTTGGTTTTGTTTCCTTTCTTTTTTCCTTCCTTTCCTTTCCTTTCCTTTCCTTTTCTTTTCTTTTCTTTTCTTTCTTTATTTTTCTTTATTTCTTTCTTTCTTGTCTGCACCCACAGCATATGGAAGTTCCCAGGCTAGAGGTCTAATCAGAGCTGTAGCTGCTGGCCTGTACCACAGCCACTGCAATGCTACATCTAAGTCATGTCTGCAGCCTACACCACAGCTGATGGCATTGCTGGATCCTTAACCCACTGAGCAAGGCCAGGTATCAAACCTGCATCCTCATGGATCCTAGTTGGGTTTGTTACCACTGAGCCACGATGGCAATGCCATAAGTTTGTTTTCTATATCTGTGAGTCTATTTCTATTTTGTAAAAAATTCACTTTTATCATTTTTTAGATTATATAAATTGGTGAAATCATATGATTTTTGTCTTTCTCTGACTTACTTCACTTAATATAGTAACATCTAGGTCCATCCATGTTGCTGCAATTGGCATTATTTTACTCTTTTTAATGGCCGAGTGACATTCCATTGTGTGTATGTGTGTGTGTGCGCGTGCGTGTGTGTATCTTCTTTATCCATTCATCTGTTGGTGAACATTTATGTTGCTTCCGTGTCTTGGCTATTGTAAGTATAAGATACCTAGGAAAAAACCTACCTAAGGAGGCAACAGACCTGTATTGCAAAAACTATAACACACTGATGAAAGAAACTGAAGATGACACACACACAGAGATATACCATGTTCCAGGATTGGAAGAATCAATATTGCTAAAATGAACATACTACCCAAGGCAATCCACAGATTCAGTGTAACATCTATCAAATTACCAATTGCAATTTTCACAGAATTAGAACAAAAATTTTTTAAAATTTGCATGGAAACACAAAAGAACCCAAATGGCCAAAAGAATCTTGAGAAAGAAGAATGGAGCTGGAGGAATCACGCTCCCTGACTTCAGACTATACTACAAAACTATAGTCATCAAAACAGTATGATACTGGCACAAAAATGGACACATAGATCAGTGGAACAAGATAGAAAGCCCAGAAATTAATCCACGCACCTGTGTTCAATTAATCCATGACCAAAGAGGTAAGAATATTCAATGGAAAAAAAACCCAGTTCATATCTTGAAAAACTGGACAACTACATGTGAAAGAATGAGGTTAAAACATTCTCTAACACTGTATAAAAAATAAACTCAAAATGGACTAAAGACATACATGCAAAACCAGATACTATAAAATTCTTAGAGGAACACTCTTTGACATAAATTACAGCAATTTTTTTTGTATACATCTCCTAGAGTAGTGGAAATAAAAACAAAAATAAACAAATGGGACCTAATTAAACTTAAAAGCTTTTGCACAGCAAAGGAAACCATAAGCAAGCAAACAAACAAAAAACCCTACAGAGTAGGAAAAGACATTTGCAAGTGTAGCTATCAACAAGGAATTAATTTCCAAAATATACACACAGCTCATAGAGCTTAATATCAAAAAAAACAACACAATAAATGGGCAGAAGACCAAAATAGACATTTTGCCAAAGACATACAGATGGCCATAAAGCACATAAAAAGATGCTCAGCATCACTAAGTATTAGAGAAATGCAAGTCAGAACTACAATGAGGTGTTTCCTCACACCAATCAGAATGGCCATCATCAAAAAGTCTGCAGACACTAAATGCTAAAGAGGGTGTGGAGAAATAGGCACCCTCCTACATTGTAAATTGTTATAGTCACTATGGGAGTTGCCGCCGTGTCGCAGTGATTAACGAATCCGACTAGGAACCATGAGGTTGCGGGTTCGGTCCCTGCCCTTGCTCAGTGGGTTAACGATCTGGCGTTGCCGTGAGCTGTGGTGTAGGTTGCAGACGCGGCTCGGATCATGCGTTGCTGTGGCTCTGGTGTAGGCCGGTGGCTGCAGCTCTGATTAGACCCCTGGCCTGGGAACCTCCATGTGCCGCAGGAGCGGCCCAAGAAATAGCAAAAAGACAAAAAAAAAAAAAAAAGAAAAAGAAAAATTGTTATAGTCACTATGGAAAACAATATGGAACTTCCTTAAAAACTAAATATAGAACTACTATATTATGCTGCAATACTGCTGCTGGGCATATATCTGGAGAAAACTCTTACTTCAAAATGATACATTCATTCCAATGTTCATAGCAGCACCATTTGTAATAGCCAGGATGTGATTATTTTTATAGATTATAATCCATTAAAAGCCATTGCAAAATAACGGCTATAATCTCCTGTGCTGCACAATATATCCTTGTTGTTTATCTATTTTATCCATAGTAGTCTGTATCTCTTAATCCCATGCCCCAGTTGATCCTCCCTGCACCCCTTTCCCTGATGGTAACCATTAGTTTGTTTTCTATACTGTGAGTCTGTAACAAACTGTTTTTTAGAAGTGGCTGGTAATATTTTACATTTGACCAGAAGTTTTTTGGAATTCTCATCCTTGCCAAGAGTTGTTCCTCTTCTTTGCCAATACTTGGTGTTCTCATATTTATTCTTATTTTTAAGTTGTTCTAATAGGAATATAGAGGTATCTTACTGTAGTTTTAATTTTCTAATGATTAATGATGTTGAACATTTTTCTCTGTGCTTAGTTTCCATCCATATATTTTCCTTATTGAAGTGTTTGCTCAAATATTTTACTCATTTTTTTTTCAATTAATTGTTTATATTTTCATATTGAGTTTTGAGAGTTCTTAATATGTTTCTAGCTACAAAGCCTGTATCAAGTAAGTGATAGGCAAATACTTTCTCTCAGTCTGTGGCTTCTTAAGAGTGCCTTTTGAAGGGTAGAAATTTTAAATTTGATGAAGTCAAATGTATCACTTTTTTGGTGAGTATTGTGCTTCAGTATAGCATGTGAGAAATCTGTGCTTAATCTAGGGCCATAAAATATTCTTCTATATTTTATTCTAAAACGTTTACTATTTTAGGTTTTATTTTTGGACCATGAGCACATTTAATTTTGTATATGATGCAAAGTATGCATACTGAGGTTCATTATTTTCCTAATGTGTATATATTTGTTCCAGCACCACTTGCTTAAAAACCCTATCCTTTCTCCATTGCATTGCTTTTGAAACTTTATCTAACAACAATTGAGAATACTTGTGTGACTCTATTAATGGGGTTTCCATTCCATTGACCTCTATCTTTATATATCTATATCATTTTTAGAATATTACACTGCCTTAATATATGTAACTTTATAGTAAGTTTGGAAATCAGGTAGCTTGAGCCCTCCAAATTTGTTTTCATTTCGAAATTGTTTTTCTAATTTAAGTTCCTCTGTTTATCCAAGTAAATTTTAGAATTAGCTTGTCAATTTCTATACAAAATCTTACTGGGATTTGAATTGAAATTGCATTCAGAGTATAGATAATTTGAGAGAGATTGAATTTGTAACAACGAGTCTTCCAATCCATGAGTATGTTCCATTAATTTAGATTTTCTTTTATTTTTTACCATCAGCATTTCTAGATTTCAGTGTATTGATTCTGCACAAATTTTGTAGGAGTTGTAATAAATTTAATGTTTTTGATGCATTGTCAATGGCATAAATTTAATGTTTTTGATGATACTGTAAATGGCATTACTCCTTGTTAAATTCAATTTCCAATTTTCTTTACTAATATATAAATAAAACATTTTAAAAATAAATTTATATCTTGCAAACTTGCTAAACTCATTGGCGCTAGTAGAATTTTTTATTATTCTTTGAGATTTTCTACATGAATATGTCATCCGTGAATAAGACTTTTCTAGTTCAGATTATTTTACCTTTCCAAAATATATAACTCTCAATCATTTTTCTTGCATTCTTGCATTGGCTGAGGATAATGCTGGAAATGGGTGTTGTTTGGTGATGGTTATATGTGGTGACAACAGGTATCCTTTCCTTTTTTCTGATCTTAGGGAGAAAGCACTCAGTCTTTCACCACTAAGTATGTAAGCTGGAGATCTTGTCGTAAAATATTCTTTATCAGATTAAGGCAATTATCTTCTTATGCTAGTTTGCTGAGAAAATTATCATGAATAGGTTTTTTATTTTGTCAATTGCTTTTTCTGCATCTATTGAGATGATGATAGGGTTTTTCTTTAGTGTGTTAGTGTGGCAGATCAAACAGATTAACTGTTGAATGTTAAACCAGTCTTATAGCATGGAATTAAAACTTGATCATAAGGTAATATTCTTTTTCTTTGCAGCTAGATTCGATTGACTTAAGATTTTCATAAAGATTTTTCTATCAATATATATGAGAGATATTTGTCTTTAGTTTTTATTAGAATGACCGACCTTACTTAGCTCTGATATCTGGGTAGTTCTGTCCTTACAAAATGAGTTTGAAAGAATGTGTAACATTTGCATTTTTATTTTTACTTCCTTTTACGTTTGGTAGTATTTGTCAATGTTTGCCATCTGTGCCAGGAGTTTTATTTGTTGTAAGGCTGCTCATTTTACATTCAATAGATTATCTGTCTTTAATAGATGTTGACCTATTCAGGTTATTCATTTTTTTATTAAGCTTTCATAGTTTGTTATGTTTAAAGGAATTTGTCTACTACATTATACTGTATTTATGAATGTAGAGTTATGTGTAGTATCCTCTTATTATCTTTTTAAAGATTTTTTCCATTATTTTTGATTTGTAGTGTTCTGTCCATTTCTACTGTACAGCAAAGTGACCCAGTCATACATGTATATGTATGTTCTTTTTCTCACGTTATCGTCCATCATGTTCCGTCACTAGTGACTAGGTAGAGTTCCCTGTGCTACACAGCAGCATCTCAGTGGTTATCCACTCCAAATGCAGTAGTTTGCGTCTATTAACCCCAAACTCCCCATCCATCCCACTCCCTCCGCCTCCCCCTCGGCAACTACAAGTCTGTTCTCCAAGTTCATGAGTTTCTTTTCTGTGGAAAGGTTCATTTGTGCTGTGTATTAGATTTCAGATATAAGTGATATCATATGGTATTTGTCTTTTTCTGACTTCCTTCACTTAGTATAGAGTCTCTAGTTCCATGCATGTTGCTGCAAATGGCATTATTTTTTAATATTATTTTTCAAATATTTTTAACACCTGTGGCTGATCATTCATTCCTGCTATTTAAGAGTTGTGTCACCTACTTCTTAGTCAGTCTTGTTAAACTTTTATCAATTTTTTCTTTTTTTTTTTTTTTTGTCTTTTTTGTTGTTGTTGTTGTTGTTGTTGTTGCTATTTCTTGGGCCGCTCCCGTGGCATATGGAGGTTCCCAGGCTAGGGGTTGAATCGGAGCTGTAGCCACCGGCCTACGCCAGAGTCACAGCAACGCGGGATCCGAGCCGCGTCTGCAACCTATACCACAGCTCAGGGCAACGCCGGATCGTTAACCCACTGAGCAAGGGCAGGGACCGAACCCGCAACCTCATGGTTCCTAGTCGGATTCGTTAACCACTGCGCCACGACGGGAACTCCAATTTTTTCTTTAAAGAACCAAATTTTATTTCATTGATTTTCTATATTGATTTTTGTGTTTTCAATTTTACCGATTTCTGCTTTTACCTTTCTAATATCCTTTCTTCTTCTGGTTTTGGGTTTAATTTGTTCCTTTTTTCCAATTTCCCTAACCCTAACCCTAAGGTAGAAGCTTAGATCATTGATTTGAGAACTTTCCTCTTTCCTAACATAAACATCTAATAATATGCTGCAAATTTCCCTCTAAGCGCTGCTTTAGTAGCATCCCACAAATGTTGGTATATTTGTTTTATAGCACAGGTTTTCATCTAGTTTTTTTGTCCAGAACATGGATAACTTACCTACTATTTCAGCATCCGTTTGCGGGAACATTATTTGACTAAATGCTATGAATCGTTTTTTAAAAGTGTGTTTCTTGTTTTTGAAAAAATTATAATGTAAACAAAAATATGGAAATGAGCATAAGCTAGAAGGGAGGGCAAGGCTGCAATCATGAACAGAATTGGATAGAGCAGAGAGGTAGGCCAGAAGTCTGTAAATGGTGCAATAGCCTCAATGGAAAATGACTCAAGGAAATGACTTTGTCAGGATCTGAAGTTATTTTGTCATCTATCAGTTGTAGGATACTAAGAGCAAACAAAAATCAGAAGACATTATGGTTGTGTATAAATGCTGGGAACCACAGCATCAAAGAATACAATAGTTGGCTTGGGGAGATTGATCCTAAAAATCTGTACATGGCAGAATAACTTTTGCATGTTGGCTGTCTACAAGTTTTCAGAGTTTTAAATGGCATTACCACTTAACATTCTTGATCATAGATAAATTTGACTTAGATTCTAGTCTGTATTAAAGTAGGCTGAATATTAATTGTCTTTAAGTTATGTATTTGGAGAGTAATTTATTCATATGAAATCCAGACCCAAATATGAAATTCAGCACCATAATTAATAATAACCTAAAGAACCTCATGCTTCAGGCATTTAGCATCTGATATTGTTTTGCAGACGTAAAAGGTACCCTGGCACAACCCTGAAAACAAAGTGAGTGGGTACAATATATCACTCTGTAATTAGAAGGAACAGGCCTGTGAAAGTATTACTAAAATAGTTAGAAGAAGGAAACTGTTTTGTTTTGTTTTGTTATTGCTTTATAGGGCTGCAGTTATGGCATATGGAAGTTCCCAGGCTGGGGTCAAATTGGGGCTACAGCTGCCAGCCTATGCCACAACCACAGCAACACCGGCTCTTAGCAGCATCTGTGACCTACACCACCACTCAGGGCAATGCCAGATCCTTACCCCACTGAGTGAGGCCAGGGATCAAACCTGCATCCTCATGGATACTAGTTGGATTTATTTCCGCTGTGCCACAGTGGGAACTCCAACAGATTTCTTTAATGTTTACATATTTTGGAAGCTTTTGATCTTTTATCTTAATCTTTTCAACAATGATTTGATTGACTTTATAACATGAGATTACATATCTGTCACACAGAATATTTTATAAATTATAATTAAATTATGGACTCTTGGGCTCAGTGTCAAACTGGGAGTGGTAGGCTACCCATTCGCAATAAAGGAAGAGGTATGTGTTTGTGTGTGTGTGCGCACATGTGCATGTCCATATGTGGTTTTGTTGCTGATTTTATGTTTGAATTGGATGATGACAGACAGCTGGAAAGGCTACTAGTTACCTGATAAATTTTAAAAGCACCTAGTGGATTGTTAGCCTTTGTTGCACACTTTGATTCTTCCCCAATATAAGTTGTTTTCCCTTCTTCTGAGCCTCTTTTAATTAATAAATTTTATTTTTAGACCAGTTTTAATATTTTACATTCTGAGTTTTGATAAATGTATAATGATATGTATCCACTGCTACAGTATCATACGAAATAGTTTTATTATTCTAAAAATCCTCTGTGCTCTGTCCATTCATCTCTCCCACCTCCTTAACCACTGGCAACCACTGATCCTTATACCACCTCAATAAGTTTTGTCTTTTCCAGAATGCCTTTTAGATGGAATCAAACAGTAGCAAGCCTTTTCAGAATAATTTCTTTCACTTAGCAATATGAATTTAACTTCCTCTGTGTCTTTTCATGGGTCGAGAGCTCATTTCTTTTTTTTTTTTTTGCTATTTCTTCGGGCCGCTCCCGTGGCATATGGAGGTTCCCAGGCTAGGGGTTGAATCGGAGCTGTAGCCGCCGGCCTACGCCAGAGCCACAGCAATGCGTGATCCGAGCCGCGTCTGCAACCTACACCACAGCTCAGGGCAACGCCAGATTGTTAACCCACTGAGCAAGGGCAGGGACCGAACCCGCAACCTCATGGTTCCTAGTCGGATTCGTTAACCACTGCGCCATGACGGGAACTCCGAGAGCTCATTTCTTTTTAGCACTGAATAAGATTACCTTGTCTGGATTCCTACAGTTATGCACTTAACTATTGAAGGACACCTTGATTGCTTTCAAGTTTTGGCCATTATGAGTAAAGCACCTAAAAACATCTGTGTGCAGGTTTTCTGTGGATATTAGTTTTAAAGACACTTGGGTTAATACCAAGGGGTGTGATTGCTGGATTTTATGGTTAGGAGCATGTTTAGTTTCATAAGAAACTGCCAAACTGTCTTCCAAAGTAGCTGTGCTACTGTGCATTCCTGTCAACAGTAAATGAGAGTTCCTACTGCTCCACATCCTCATCAGCATTTGGTGGTGTTAGTGTTTGGGGTTTTAGCCACACTAATAGGTGTGTCCTGGTATCCCATTGTTGTTTTAAGTTGCAGTTCTTTAATAGTATATGATGTTAATAAGCGTCTTTCCTATGCTTTCTTGTTATCTATATATCTTCTTTGGTGAGGTGTCTAATCAGGTCTTTTGTCCTTTATCTTACAATTTTAAGAGTTTTTGTATTTTTTGTGTTTTTTTGGCTGTGCTGGAAGCATGCAGAAATTCCCAGGCCAGAATCACACCTGTACCACATCAGTGGCAACTCCAGATCCTTAATCCTATGAGAACTCTCTAAGAGTTCTTTGTATATTTTGGATAACAGCCTTTTATCAGGTATATTTTGCAAATATTCTTCCCACTTTGTCACTTAATTTTTGTTCTATCCACATTATCTTTTTTTAAATTAAAGTATACTTGATTTAGTGTTGTGCCAGTTTCTGCTGCACAGCATAGTGACCCAGTCATACGTATATATATTCATTCTTTTCCTCATACTGTCTTCCATCATGTTCTATCCCAAGAGATTGGGTATAGTTCCCTGTGCTATACAGCAGGACCTCATTGCTTACCCATTCTAAATTTAATAGCTTGTGTCTACCAACCCCAAATTCCCCTTACATTTTACTACCACCACTTCCCCTTTAGCACTCACAAATCTATGCCTGTGAGTCTATTTCTGTTTTGTATATAGGTTCATTTGTGCCATATTTTAGATTCCACATATGAGTGATATTATATATTATTTGTTTTTTTCTTTCTGACTTCACTTAGTATGAAGATCTCTAGTTGCATCCATGTTGCTGCAAATAGCATTATTTCATTCTTTATGGCTGAGTAGTATTCCATTGTATATATGTACCACACCTTCTTAATCCATGCATCTGCTGATGGACATTTAGGTTGTTTCCATGTCTTGGCTATTGTGAATAGTGCTGCAGTGAACATAGGGGTGCATGTATCTTTTTGAATGAAAGTTTTGTCTGGATATATGCCCAGGAATGGGATTACTGGATCACATGGAACTTCTATATTTAGTTTTTTGAGGAACCTCCATACAGTTTTCCATAGTGGTTGTACCCATTTACATTCCTACCAACAGTGAAGGAGGGTTCCCTTTTTTCTCCACACTCTCTCCAGCATTTGTTACTTGCTGATTTGTTAATGATGGTCACTCTGACCAGTGTGAGGTGGTACCTCATTGTAGTTTTGATTTGCATTTCTCTAATAATTAGTGATATTGAACATTTTTTCATGTGCTTACCGACCAACTACATGTGTCTTCTTTGGGGAAATTTCTCTTTTTTTTAGGGCTGCACTTACGGCATATGGAAGTTCCCAGGCTAGGGGTCAAAACAGCTACAGCTGCCAGCCTATGCCACAACCACAGCAATGCGAGATCCAGACCACATTTGCGACCTACACTGCAGCTCATAGCAACACCGGATCCTTAACCCACTGAGCGAGGCCAGGGATCAAACCCACATCCTCATGGCTACTAGTCAGATTCGTTTCTGCTGGGCCACGATGGGAACACTGGAGAAATGTCTAAGTCGAAAACCCATTTTTCGATTGGGTTGTTTGTTTTTTTGTTGCTGTTGTTTTTATATTTTGGAGGTTGGGCCTTTGTCTTTTGCATTGCTTACAAAGATTTTCTCCCATTCTATGGTTGTCTTTTTGTTTTTATTTTAATGGTTTCCTTTTGCTGTGCAAAAGCCTTTGAGTTTAATTAGGTCCCATTGGTTTATTTTTGTTTTTTTTGTCCTTATTCTAGGAGGTGGATCAAACAAGATGTTGCTGTGATTTATGTCAAACAGCTTTCTGCCTGTGTTTTCTTCTAAGGGTTTTATAGTATCTGGACTTACATTTAGGTCTTTAATCCATTTTGATTTTATCTTTGTGTGTGGTGTTAATGTTATAATTTCATTTTTCTACAGTTTTCCAAGCACCATTTATTGAAGAGATGATCTTTCTTCCACTATATGTTCTACCTCCTTTGTCATAGATTAGTTGACCATAGGTGCTTGAGTTTATTTCTAGGCTTTCTATCGTCTTCCATTGATGTATATTTCTGTTTTTGTGCCAGTACCATACTACTTTGATGACTGTAGCTTTGTAGTATAGTCTTAAGTCAGGGAACCTGATTCCTCCAGTTCTGTTTTTCTTTTCAATATTACTTTGGCTATTTGGGATCTTTTGTGTTTACATACAAATTTTAAAATATTTTCTTCTAGTTTTGTGAAAAATTTCCCTGGTAGTTTGATAGGGATTGAATTGAATCTGTAGATTACCTTGGATAGTATATTCATTTTGAAAATATTGATTCTTCCAATCCAAGAGCATGGTATATCTTTCTGTCTGTGTTGTCTTTGATTTTTTTCATCATCATCTTACAGTTTTCAGGGTACAGATCTTTTGTCTCCTTAGGTAGGTTTATTCCTAGGTATTTTATTCTTTTTGATGCAGTGCTAAATGGGATGGTTTTCCTAATTTCTCTTTCTGATCTTTCATTGTTAGCATATAGAAATACTATTAATTTCTATGTATTAACTTTGTATCCTGCAACTTTACCAAATTTATTGATGAGTTCTAACAGGTTTCTGGTAGTATCTTTAGGATTTTCTGGTTATGGTATCATGTCATCTGCAAACAGTGATAGTTTTACTTCTTTTCCAATTTGGACTCCTTCTTTTCTTTTTCTTCTCAGATTGCCATTGCTAGGACTTCCAAATCTAAGTTGAATAACAGTAGTGAAAGTGGACATCCTTTTCTTGTTCCTGATCTTAGCTAAAATGCTTTGTTTTTCACCATTGAGAATGATGTTGGCTGTGGGTTAGATAGATATGGTTTTTATTATGGTGAGGTAGGTTCCCTCTATGCCTACTTTCTGAAGAGTTTTTATCAGAAATGGGTGTTGAATTTTGTCTCAAGATTTTCTGCCTCAATCGAGGTAATATCATTTTTTATTTTTCAGTTTGTTGATGTGGTGTATCACAC
Organism: Sus scrofa; assembly: GCF_054392235.1. NCBI lineage: Eukaryota > Metazoa > Chordata > Mammalia > Artiodactyla > Suidae > Sus > Sus scrofa. The sequence continues at coordinate 125,702,213 of NC_139401.1, forward strand.
TGATTGATTTGTGGATGTTGAAGGATCCTTGCATCCCTGGGATAAATCCCACTTGATCATGGTGTATAATACTTTTTTTTCTTTTCAGGGCTGCACCTGAGGCATATGGAAGTTCTTGGGCTGGGGTCATATCGGAATTGCAGCTTCTGGCCTACACCACAGCCAACAGCAACAGGCAATCCAAGCCACGTCTGTGACCTACACCACAGGTCACGGCAATGCTGGATCCTTATCACACTGAGCAAGGCCAGGAATCAAACTCACAACCTCATGGAAACTAGTTGGGTTTTAACCTGCTGAGCCACAACAGGAACTCCTTTTAATATATAGTTGGTTCAGTTTGCTAATATTTTGTTGAGGATTTTTGCACCTGTGTCACTGGTAATGGCCTGTCATTTTCTTTTTTTGTAGTATCCTTGTCTTGTTTCGGTGTCAGGGTGATGTTGGCCTCATCTTTCAGAGATCTTGCCTTTGATGTATCTAAAAAGTCATCACAATGGAATATAACATATAACAGTATTGAAGCACTATGTTGTATACCTGAAACTAATGTAATACTACAAATCAATTATATTTTAATTTTTCTAAATTTTTAAATTAAAAAAATGAAAAGTCATTGCCGTACCCAAAGTCAATTAGGTTTTCTTCTGTGTTGTCTTCCAGGAGTTTTATAGTCTAATGCTCTACATTTAGGTCAACAATTCATTTGTTTTATGAAGGGTATAAGGTCTGTATCTAGATGAATTTCTTTGCATGTGCATGTCATTTTGCTTCAGCACCTTTTGTTGAGAAGACAATCTTTGCTCTGTGATCTTAGAGCAGTTTTCTCAACAATCTGAGCCTTCTTTCCTCAGCTACAAAAAACTGGAATAATAATAATAATACCTACCTCACAGGGCTGTTGAGATGACTGGCACATGGCAGGTGCTCAGTAAACAAATGTTAATAGCTGAATTGTTACAATTATCATCAGGGTGTGGAGCACCCCTGAGACAGGCCAGATGGAAAGCTGTCCCCCATGGACTCAGCATGTGAGAGAGAGAGAGGACCTGGGGAAGGATCAAGCTTGAAGAGTCACAACTCAAATGATTTTATTGAACTGTAGTGGATAGAAGAGTGTTATCATGAGGAAAGGCTAGATCATAAGCAGAAGAGAGAACAAAACGTGTGTAGCGTTGAATGGCCAAGGCAAAAACATGCTGATAATAAGCTGAAGATTCAAAGCCTGAGCAGCAAGAATTAAGTGAATGTGGAGCATGACTCCTGGTGCAGAGAGGAAACCTAGTCTCCAACACTGGGCATGTAGCAAGAGTTTGCTGCTATGTACTTGGCTGACTCGGCCAGAATAAACATACCTCCTTTAAGGCACTGCATGGGTTCCACAAGCACCACTCCTAGAATATCATGAACCTGGGTTTAGTGAGGCCCCAGGCACATCAATCCACCTCATCTCCTGTGTGCTAAATTCTTCCCAGGATGAAGCACAGAAAGTAGTGGCTCACTGGTTATAAGAGGATGAAGTCTTTTTAGTCTACTTAAATCAATGTCTTCAGAAAGTCTTTCTGTACCTACCTAATCTAACTAGCATCTTCTCAATTTCTGACTATCTCAGTACTTTATTTTAATTCTCTGCATATGGTTACTAGATATTTTCTTGCTTACTTAACTGTTTCGTTGAGTGTCTCCTCTGACTAGAATTTATAAAGTTCCTTGAGATCAGATCTTTGAAGATCTTGTTTGTAACTGTGTCCTCCAGGTGTAGAATAGTACCTGATGTGTAGTACATTCTAGTTATCAGCAATTGTTGAATGAATTAATACATTTCCTCAATTTGTTCTGTACTCTCATTTTCATGTCTTATTTCTCATTGTTCCCTTTTTCTGATATTTCTTTCCCCTCTCATGTTTTTCTGTGGATGTTCTTTTCATTCTTTCTTGAAAACCTCTCTTACATCTCACTTCATCCATAAGAATGCCTTTATTCCCCAGTCAGTAATGAATGTGCAACTTAATGTTTTATTTGCAATAGCCATTTTTGTTCTAAGAGAAAAATTAGGGGCAAACAAGGGCATCAATTTTGACAATTACTGCCTTGTGCTTTCAGTTGGAAATAATTGTTTTCAGTATCTCTCTTAACTACAAAATTGAGAGTTCCTGGAGAAATATGCAGTATCATCTCAGTATCCTCTGCAGCACTTAGAAAATTGCATATTCATAGGAGGGGGTAGAGTTTGCTAGTTAAACATTTAATTTAATTAGTGGAATTAGGCAATATGGATTTGAATCCCACTTAATAGCTATTACGATCATATATGAAATATTTAACCTTAGTTTCTTCCTTTGCAAAATGGGGGCAAATAATTGTACCTATCTCATAGGATTATACTCAAGAATAAACATGATCATACAGCTGAAACATTTAGCATAATGTCTATACTATAATACATAAAATTTAGCCTTCATTATCATAATCACCTTTACTAGTATTACAATTAGGGATTCAGATGGTTACTGAATTATCGAAAAACACTAAACTTTATAATGTAACATGTTTTCCTATTCAAATATTAAATTCAATCATTTATCTGAATGTTTGGGTAATTATCATATTTGGAAAAAAAAAAGCTTTAACACCTGGTCGATATCTTTGTGTCTCTTACTAGTTATTCCCAAATGGAAAAAAAGTACATTATAAAATTGAGATGTCTAGACAAAAATCTAATTAATTGCATTTTGACATCAAATTGCTTATATTCTATATCCTTTTAAAATAAATATAAAATCCATTTGCGTTATGTAGCATCTTTAAAGGCTATTCTTTGTAGTAATTAATAAAATATTATTTATTTAAAAGTGACAACCCCTTTTACTACAAAATACATATGTTTAATGTGGCCTACTGGCTCATTTCATAAAAGTATGTAGGAATATAACCGTTGTATTTTAATTTTGAATGTTCAGTATTAATCACAGAACTTCACTTAGGTTTCTTTTCTAACAAAGCTCAGGTATGACTTAAATGGAAAATTACTGCGTCTCGCTTGGCAAATAATTTTAAGTTTTTCACTAGTAGGAACAGTTATGATTATCTGACTCTTCTACAATACCCTAAAACTTTATAATATGGCTATATGTTTCCTAAAGTTTATGAATAGTAGTCTGTTCCACAAAGTCTATCCTAAAAATGACATTAGTTTTCCAGACTATCTGTAGAAATAATCTATTTTAGAAAATTTAGTTTTATTTTCAAAGTTTGCCAGAATGACACTTCTGTAAGAAATCAATTTTGGCCACCCTAAATATATGAGTAAGAGATGGTTGTGTGTGTGTGCATATATTCTTGCATGCATGCATGCACGCGCGTGCGTGTGTGTGTGTGTGTGTTAGTGTGTGTGTGTGTGTGTGTGTGTATGTGCTCCTGTATCCCCAAATGTATAATCACATATTAAGTTTGATTTTGGGAGAAGCATCCATTTTCAAATAAACAAGTATGCATATAAAATCTAACCTATCACCAATTTATTAAGATAAGCTTACAAACTGCCAATAAATGTGACTACCTTCTGATCATGCCTTCCTATCCTTTAGTTTTCATTTTAGATCATGTTACCTCCTTTGGGAAGTCATCAGTCACCAGATCTAGAGTTCTTTCCACACTCTGACACATGCCCTGAGCCGTTCTTTCCAGGAATCAATTTCTGCTAAATGGTACATAGTAGGTATGCAATAAATGTTTGTTTAATTAACATCTGTTACTCACAGATGAGATTTAGCAGGCAGTGCTCTCATCCAGTGTTTCTCAAACTTAGCTGAGGATCAGAAATTACTCAGGAAGCTTTCAGTCCTGGAGATTCTATTCAATAGGGCTGCTTTGCTTGGTGCTATTTCCCTAGCATAGCACGTGGCATATAGCTAGAGTTCAAGTAAGAATTGGTATCGTCATTCTCATATTAGTGTAGGTATTTGACCTATAGTAGCCTTCACTCTGTTCCCTGCCTCCAACTGCTTACCTGTCTCTGTATTCTCATACCCTTCCATTTCATTTTCCATCTCACTCATAGAATGCTGTCCTGAACTAGCAAAACTGAATATGGCACCACCCAGCATAAGAACAGTTCGTCATTCTATATTTTCTTCAGGATGAAGTCTAAAATCCTTACCCTGTAAGCAGGGCCTTTCAGAAACTGATTCCAGCTTATCTTTCTAGTCTTTTCAGCACTAAACTTCTCCCAGTATACCATGTCTTTGCATACACTATTTTTGCATATAGTATTTGCATATGCTATTGGTCTAGAGTGTTTTTTCCCTTTTGCTATGTCAAATCCTTTTGCTTACTTTCAGACATAAATCTAATGTCACTTCCTTCAGGAAGCCCTTCCTGAGTTTCCTAAGCTTAGCACTTAGCACAAATCCTGTTATATATTACGAATACAAAGGCAGGCATTATTATTATTATCCTTATCTAGTCATAGTATCAGTTGTAGTTTTGAAAATTTGCTTATTTTTTAAAATTAGAAACTAGAGGCAAAAGCTTTAAGTAAAGCTAAGGTAAACTTTTAACTACTGGGCAAAGAGACTTTCTTTGCTGTCCTATCTTTGTACTGACTCTCCAAGGACGAGATGAAACTTTGAGGAGATGCTTCTCTCAGAGACAGTCTCTGTGATCTTAAGGTCAGTGTGTTGTCTGAAGCAGCATCATGACATAGCATTTGAGGATTAAAATGGGGTTTTGAAAGGGTTCCTAACTAGCTGCAGCCTTGACATGAGGCAGCACGTTCCCTGTGGAGCAGCATGCTATGGGCACAACTTTCCCCGAAACAAGGTAGGTCACAGTTCCTTTGCTTGCTAGGTGAGCAAGCTGTTTTATATCTCTAAGCCTCTGTTTTCTCATCTATAAGATTAGGATAATGAGTAAATAATGGCCTTACCTGTTTACAGAGAATTTTGTTTTCAGCCTCTGCGCTCTCCAGTTTGAATACCATTTTAGAGAAGGCTTTTTTCCAAAGGTAATCTGATAAAGATTGGATCAGAAAAAAATTTGTATGGCTTAAAGATGTAAGAGAATCCCCAGCAATTGGGGAATTATATTCATTTCTCTGATTTGAAAATTCTTCCAGGCAGATGAATGAGAATGTATACCTCGGTTGAACTTATATATTGCCTCATGTAGCAGGTGTAAGCCCCGAGGTTTTGAAGACTTTTCATTATTTAAAAGATATATAACTTAAAAATTCTATCTCAAAATATGTCTATTTTTATTTTAATATAAAATGATTTTTTCCATTCCAAATGTTCAAGATAATGTAGCATTCTAGGAAGTTACTCCATGTTTATCTTTGAGGGTCATGTCCAGGCATACAAGTGTGAGAGGCCTGGCTTTAGTGCATTATCATTAGAGGGTGATGTAGAGAAGAAAAGGGCTTCATGTAATTACCTTGAGCTGGATTTTGGCAAATTGTGTGTGCTTAGAATGTGTGCTTTGTTTTTCCTTGTTCATCTGTTTTTTTTATCAGTTCCTTTTAGAGCATCTAAATAGGTCTTCCCTTTGCCCTTAATAGAAATAAGAAGCACCATGTAAGTTTATTTGTGTACTTATGTGGAGAATGCTGCATGTTTTTTATCAAATTTAGTTTTTATAGCTGGTTTTATGATCTGAAAAATCAACATGAATCTTTATCTCTTTGGGGCTGAGATTTAAACTACTGACTTTAGATATTCAAAGTGAAGACCTCTGTTGGCTAGGACTGGGGGCTATTAGGTTAGTTTCCCAACTTTTCACCCTCCCTCAACACTGCCTACTCTTGCTACTGCCTTGAGTGGCAGGACAGAGAAGTTTGGTAAAGCAATTACAGTCTCAAGGTACCAAAATATGAATGCTCATATTCACCAAAGACTTTCCACTGATCATCCATTAAAGCAAAGACAAACTGCCACTCCTGAAAGACCTTGTCAAAAGTGAAAAATCTTAAAGTAAAATACAAGTCATCCATTCTGCTTTCTCAGGGTCAAGGTAAAGGAACTCTCACAGATATTTGGCTTCAAATAGTGCTTTGCTTTGTAGGTGGACATTTCTCTACTAGTGGTGCCACAGTCTCCATGGTGAGGGTATGGGATGCAAAATTAATAAAGGGAAGCATCAGGGAGAATCTTTGTCTGCACTAATGAAATGAAAGATTTCTTTCTTGGAATCTCCCTTTCATGTTTGCATGCAACAGGCAACTACTGGGCCCTGGATCTGTCTGGCTCTGCAATGTTCTACATATTCAGTACCACGTGTGCTTATGTACAGCTCAGCAAGGCAGGTGTGCCTGTTTCTATATGGTAACCAACCATCTGTTAGGTACATTCTTGGACGCAGTATGAGGAGGCAGCTACATGATGGTTGCCCATCTTGCTGATATGAGTGCTGTCCTTCTGCTATTTGACTGTGTCTGAGGGATCTTTTGGTCTTACTGGACCAGGTTTACTGCTGAGGTGTGACTCTTTGTCCTATTGCTTCCTCATGGTCTGTCAAGATGCTCATTTGCAGACTGTGAGAAGATTTTACAGATTGCCAGATGAGCTTTTTAAATGTGACCTATTTGCAAATGTGACAACTCTCAACCCATAAACAAAGCTTTAGGTGTAATGGCTGAAAAATGAATAAAACTTGTCCATGCAGATTTAGTGTCTTCACTTCCTTCCCGAAATGCTATTCAAAGATCATTCCTTCTAGGAACTGCCGTTTTCTTGTTACATACATGACAAAGCCGGGGTTCCAGACCATAACAGATGAGGAGCAATACCGAAATGCTATATCAGGTGTGCATCCTGAATTCTCTCAGCATAGATGCCACGTCTGGAACCAGGCCCTTCACATGATGACATTTCCACATGGCTTTAAGGAGCAGTCTGTGCAAAAAAAATACAAGATTTTTATCTCTGATTAAAACTGAAGTAATTATACTTTATGTTCAAGATTCTGGTTTGTTTGTTTGTCTTGAAGGATTGCCTAGCTACTTCAATCTTGGGCCAGTACAAGAGCCGGCCACATGTATGACTATTTCCCCTGACTCTCCCCCTTCCCTGGCAAACAAATTCACCTTCATCAATACCACTGATACATTTGGCCCTTGCACAACACGGGATTAGAAGTGCTGACCTTCCGTGCAATGGAAAATCCAAGTGTAATTTCGAGTTAGCCCTCAGATTCAGTCATCCATAGACTGTTTAGTACTGTAGTATGTACAGTTGGAAAAAAAACTACCAAATAAGTGGACCTGTGCAGTTCAAACCTCTGGTGTTCAAGAGTCAACTGCAGTGGTGAGGCTACCACCACTGAGCCAAATGCCAGTGATACGGTTCCTGTTGCCTGTCAGGGGAAGAATGGAAGTCCTGACCTTGGTGTTTGTTACTGGCTAATAGGCTCCAACCTACATTTCTGTCTCTATTCCCTTAATCTCCTTTATTTGGTGACCCCTTGTAAAAAATCTGCCTCCATACTTTCACTTATAATTGTTGAAAATATTATATGGGAAGGTGCCTGACATGGCACCTGGCCCATAGCAGGCATCATGCAAATGTTCCGAAATACATTTTTCTTCATCTTGCCCATCTGGTCAATCTTTTGATTTCTAGTTCAACCGCTACCTCCTCTGTGAGGGTTTGTTATTACTAATAAAACCTGTAGAGCTCCCCAGGTTAGAAAGTACTACGATATTAATTTTATCCTCACAAAAACCCTAAAGATTGGCTTGCTTTCTCTATTTTACTTAAGAGGAAACTCATGTTCAAGGATTGAAGTAACTGGCCACACTCGTACAGCTAGCAGTCTGCATAGCTGCGAGTTTAATTAAAAATAAGCCTTGAGGAGTTCCCGTCGTGGCGCAGTGGTTAACGAATCCGACTAGGAACCATGAGGTTGCGGGTTCGGTCCCTGCTCTTGCTCAGTGGGTTAACGATCCGGCGTTGCCGTGAGCTGTGGTGTAGGTTGCAGACGCGGCTTGGATCCCGAGTTGCTGTGGCTCTAGCGTAGGCCGGTGGCTACAGCTCCGACTGGACCCCTAGCCTGGGAACCTCCATATGCCGCAGGAGCAGCCCAAAGAAATAGCAAAAAGACAAAAAAAAAAAAAAAAAAAAAAAAAAAATAAGCCTTGACCTCTTTCCCAGTGAGTAAATGCTAATATCCAAAGAAGAGTCACATCATTATCACATGAATTGTTTTCTTTCTTTTGTTCTTTTTTTTCCCCCCCCCCGCTTGCTCATTCTTCTCCTAGATTGCCAGCCAACATATTTGCAGTGTTAGAGAAGCATGTTTGCTACTTATGTTATCAATAAGAACAATTAAAACTTTTAGGAAAAGAAGGTTTTTCAATGCACTTCACAGTCTTTCCCCCAAAAGAAAACCATTGTGTATCATCATTGTCTTTGGACAAAGAGTCAGATTGGCCTTGGCAACACTAGTGTCCAGCATGCATGACCCTTAGAGATCAGGAGGTTTGCCCAGTCTGATCATTAACTCCCTTCTGTTTCACAGAAACAAAGCCAGGAAAACATACAATGCAAACTCATCAACAGAAAATGAAAAGACCAATGAGATGTAAACTACTCTACCACAAAAACATGAATGGGATAAAGTTACAACTTCTGGAAAATGATGCCAATCTCTAAATCCAGAAGGAAAAAACAAAGCAAAACATTAATGTGCAAAACAGACTTCTAAGAAATAATTGAGCACTTATGTACAGAGTTGCTAGAAAATCAGAGGAAAACCTTTACTATTCTGAAAGTTCCAGAGGGAGCTGATGACAAAAATATGGTTCTTTCTGAAATTCCTGAAAATGTTAGGGCTAAAGATGACTTTATTAAGAAGGGGGAGGATTTGGAGTTCCCGTCATGGCTCAGTGGTTAATGAATCTGACTAGGAACCATGAGGTTGAGAGTTCAATCCCTGGCCTCGCTCAATGGGTTAAGGATATCACGTTGCCATGAGCTGTGGTGTAGGTCACAGACGTGGCTTGGATCCTGCGTTGCTGTGGCTGTGGTATAGGCTTGCGGCTGTAACTCTGATTAGACCCCTAGCCTGGGAACCTCCGTATGCCACGGGCACAGCCCTAGAAAAGACAAAAAGACAAAAAAAAAAAAAAAAAAAAGAAGGGGGAGCATTTATCAGAGCTGCTGAAGGACCTCAAACCAAGATTACTGATCATGATTATGTTCTTCATCACCACATATTTTTTAATGACAATACTTAAGTCAAAATATATTTATTTCTCCTCAGAAAATTTAGGATATTTGGAGGAAGGGGTTGGAAGTAAAGGACTCAAGAATTTCAACAGAGTTGTAGTTTGGCCTAATAACCAGGTGTCACAGAAGGAGTTTGGAATATGAATATATCTAAAAAACCAACTAATAGACAGCTATTTTAAGATCCTCATTTAGATTGACTTGACTTTTCTGTTTACTGACTTTTTATTGTTATTTTTTTTTACAGAATAAAATATGTATATTTAAACATAATTACATTCACACAGATTATTATATCATGGATCTTAAGAGATTAAGTGACTCCCTCTGGAGAAGTAGAATTGAAAATATGCTGAGACAAATAGGAAATTTATTCTGTACTTTATCCCTTTTTGTATGGCTTTCATCCTTACTATTATGTTTTATCTATAACATTTCAATTTTTCTTTAAGTATTAGCATTATATTAAAATTGTGTGTATTGTGCAACTAAAATTTACAAAGAAGAAAGCCTTATATACCATTAAATATTTTATATAGCATAATAAAAAGAATAACTTAACTGGTAGGAATAACAAAAATAATACACCCTCTGAAAATAAGTAAAATATAAAATGCATAAATTGGTTAAAAAACAGTGTAACTATATAAATATGTCCTCACAATTTGTTACATCTTATTGATTCTTCAATATAGGCATTACACCATTCTAGGTGATGTGATAAACAAGACATTATAGAGCTTACATGGTACCATGGAGAGAAATGGTTATTAATAGTACAATTGTAGAACTGTATTATTTAATTGTACAGTTGCATTATTTAATTATAATTATCATAAATTCATTGATGGAGAGGAAATCAGAATCAGATGTAAGAAGACTTCAGCATTCCAAGAATGATGTCGAATGACCCCCTTCATGGTGGATTATGCACTTATTTACGATGAAATATTCTTCAGAGATTCCTTGTTTGTGTATCAATTGTATTTTTGGTTTGCAGTTATTCTGAAGTTTTGATATAAGAGTCTATACGTATATGAGATGGTTTTAAGTTGTTGTTCTCTTAATTGCAAGTTCATCTCCAGTGCCCTGCATTTGTACCCACCTCTTCTCATGATTTCTGATGTTGGTGGTATAATTGTGCATGGATGATTTCGTATCTTTACTGTGTATATACCTTTACTGGTGAGCCTTGTCATTTGTGTTATTTTTGTTTCCTGTTGCTGTGTTTTCTTTTCTGCCTAGAGAAGATCCTTTAGTATTTGTTGTAAGGCTGGTTTAGCGTTGCTGAATTCCCTCAGTTTTTGCTTATCTGTGAAGGTTTTGCTTTCTCCTTCAAATCTGAATGAGAGCCTTGCTGGGTAAAGGAATCTTGGTTGGAGGTTTTTTCCTTTCATCATGTTGAGTATATCATGCCACTCCCTTGTGGCCTGCAGAGTTTCTGCTGAAAAATCTGCCGATAACCTTATTGGGGATCCCTTGTATGTTACTTGTTTCTTTTCCCTAGCTGCTTTCAAGATTTTGTCTTTGTCTTTAATTTTGGTCAGTTTGATTAATGTGTGTCTTGGGGTATTCCTCCTTGGGTTTATTTTATGTGGTACTCGTTGTGCTTGCTGGATTTGAGTGAGTGGTTCCTTTCCCATGTGAGGCAAGTTTTTGGCTGTTATCTCTTGGAATATTTTTTCTGTCTCCTCCTCTCTCTCTTCTCCTTCTGGCACCCCTGTAATACAGATGTTGGTGCGTTTCACATTGTCCCAGAGTTCTCTGAGACTCTCTTCATTTGTTCTCAATGTTTTTTCTCTTTTCTGTTCCGCATCCGTAATTTCCACGAATCTGTCCTCCACCTCACTTATTGGTTGTTGTGCCTCCTGTCTTCTGCTGTTAGCTGCTTCTAGTGAGTTTTTTATTTCAGTTATTGTATTTTGCATCTCTTCTTGGTTAAGTTTTATATCTTGTATCTCTTTGGTCAGTGTTTCCTGTAAGTTATCCATCTTTGCCTCCAGTTTATGTCCAATGTCTTGCATCACCTTCAGCATCAACAATCTAAAGCCTTTTTCCTGGAGGCTGAGAATCTCCTCATCACTTAGCTGTTTTTCTGGGGTTTTTCCTTTCTCCCTCACCTGAGTTATAGTTCTCTGTCTTTTCATGTGTATAGGTTTTTGGTGTGGTGACCTTTTTATGGATAATAGAGCTGTAGCCTCTCTTACTTTGGGTGTCTGCCCCCTTGTGGCTGAAGTGGGTATGTGGGGCTTGCTGTAGGCTTCCTGATGGGAGGGGCTGATGCCTGCCCCCTGGTGGGTGGAGCCGATTCTAATCCCTCTGTTGGGTGGGGCTTAGTCTCTGGATGGGATTAGAGGCAGCTGTGTGCCTGGGGGTTCTTTAGGCAGCCTGTTTCCTGAGGGGCGGGGCTGTGATCCCACCTGGGTTGTTGTTTGCCCTGGGGCTTCTCAGCATCTGACTGAAGGGTGGGGCCACCTCCAGAGAAAGGTACAGCTGCTGAATATTCCCGAGAGCTTTGCCTTCAATGTCCTTCCCTCACAACAAGCCACATTCACCCCTGTTTTCCCAGGATGACCTCCAAGAACTGCAGTCAGGTTTGACCTAGGTTCCTGTGGAGACTTTTCTTTGCCCTGGGACCCAGTGCACGTGAAAGTCTGTGTGGGCCTTTTAAGAGTGGGGTCTTCGTTCCCCCAGTCCTGTGGTGCTCCTGCGCACAAGCCCCACCGGCCTTCATGCCAGATGCTCCAGGGGCTCTTTCTCCCAGTGCCGGATCCCAGCATGTGAGGGTTTGATGTGGGGCTCTCACTCCTGTAGGTGAGTCTCTGTGAACCAGTTAGTTTTCAGTCTGTGGGGCTTCCCACCCGGGAGGTATGGGGTTGTTTGTATGGTGAAATCGCCCCTCCTACCTCTTGATGTGGCCTCCTCTTTTTCTTCTGGAGTAGGGTATCTTTTGTAAGATTTCCAGTCCATTTGGGTGGAGATTGCTCAGCGTTTAGTTGTGAATTTTGTTGTTTTTAGGAGAGAAGTTGAACTCCAGTCCTTCTATTCCACCATCTTAATCTGGAATCTCGGTGTAGTCTGTTTACTGACTTTTGAAGTAGTTTTCCTTATTTAGGAAACAGGAAGATAATATTCTAATTTAATATTCAAAACAACCTGTTATAGTTATGGGAAATATTATTAATACATCCATTTTACAGGTGAGGAAACTGAAGCTCAAAGAGGGCAAGCTGTTTGCTTAAGTCCCATCTTTAATTTAGCCAGTGAGCCTTTTTGAGCCTCTGATATATATATACAAAAATTATATGCAGAAATAAAGATGCAGAACCCAAAATGTCTAAACAGAATGCTTAAAATGTTTGTACTGAAGGAGATCATCTTCTGTTGAGAAAGATACAAGTAAAAAATAATTGCAATCCAAAGATGTTATAATAGAGATAGAATATACAGGGAGTATATAGTAGAGTGCCCCAAAATAAACCAGCACACCTACAACCAATTAATCTTCCACAAAGGAGGCAAGAATATACAATGGGGAAAAGGTAGTTTCTTCAGCAAGCAAGGAAAGCTGGATAACTGTATGTAAATCAATGAAGTTAGAACTCACACCATTCACTAAAACAAACTTAAAGATATTGAAGACTTATATGAGTTGTTTGTATATTTTAGAGATTAAGCCCTTGTCAGTTGCATTGTTTGAAAGTATTTTATCCCATTCTGTAAGTTGTCTTTTTGTTTTCTTTTTGGTTTTCTTTGCTGTGCAAAAGCTTGTCAGTTTGATTAGGTCCTATTGGGGTTTTTTTGCTTTTATTTCTGTTGCTTTGGGAGACTGACCTGAGAAAACATTTGTAAAGTTGATATCAGAGAATGTTTTGCTTATGTCCTCTTCTGGGAGTTTGATAGCATCTTGTCATGTTCAAGTCTTTAAGCCATTTTGAGTTTATTTTTGTGCATGGTGTGCAGAGGTGTTCCAGTTTCATTGATACACATGTGGCTGTCCAGTTTTCCGAGCACCACTTGCTGAAAAGAGTGTCTCTTTTCCATTTTATATTCTTGCCTTCTTTGTCAAAGATTAATTGACCATAGTTATCTGGGTTTATTTCTGGATTCTCTATTCTGTTCCATCGGCCTGTATTTCTGTTTTGGTACCAGTACCACACTGTTTTGATGACTGTGGCTTTGTAATATTGCCTAAAGTCTGGGCGAGTTATGCCTCCTGCTTGGTTTTTGTTCCTTAGGATTGCTTTGGCATAAAAGGTTTTGTATAAATTTTTGGATTGTTTGTTACAGTTCTGTGAAAAATGTCCTGGGTAGTTTGGTAGGCATTGCATTGAATCTGTAGATTGTGTTGGGTAGTATAGCCATTTTTACAATATTAGTTTTTCCCACCCAGGAGCATGGAATATCTTTCCATTTCTTTTAATCCTCTTTAATTTCCTTGATTAATATTTTATAGTTCTCAGCATGTAAGTCTTTCACCTCCTTGGTCAGGTGTATTCCCAGGTATTTTGTTTTTGGGAGTTCAATTTTAAAAGGTGTTTTTGTATTCCTTTTCTAATATTTAATTGTTAGTATACATAAATGTAAGTGATTTGTGAATGTTAATCTTATATTCTGCTACTTTGCTGAATTTGTTGATCAGTTTGAGCAGTTTTTAAGTTGAGACCTTAGGGTTTTCTCTATATAGTATCATGTCATCTGCATACAGTGACATTTTTACCTCTTCTCTTCCTATTTGGATACCCTTTCTTTCTTTGGTTGTCTGATTGCTGTAGCTAGGATTTTCAGTACTATGTTGAATAACAGTGGTGAGAGTGGGCATCCTTGTCTTGTTCCAGATTTTAGTGGGAAGGCTTTCAGCTTTTCTCCATTATACAAACAACTTATATAACTCAACAGCAAAAAAGCCAACAATCCAATGGAAAAGTGGCCAAAAAGCCTGAAGAGCCATTTCTCCGAAGAAGATATACAAATGGCCAACAAGCACATAAAACAATGCTCAACATCCCTGATTATTAGAGAAATGCAAATCAAAACTACCACGAGATACCACCTCACACCAGTCAGAATGGCCATCATTATTAAGTCCACAAATAACAAGTGCTGGAGGGGCTGTGGAGAATAGGGAACCCTCCTGCACTGTTGGTAGGAATGTAAATTGGTACAAGCACTATTGAAAACAGTATGGAAGTAACTCAGAAAACTATGCATAGAACTACCATATGGCGCAGCAATCCCACTCTTGGGCATATATCTTGGCAAAACTTTCCTTGAAAAAGACACATGCACCCACATGTTCATTGCAGCTCTATTCACAATAGCCAAGCCATGGAAACAACCTAAATGTCCATTGACAGATGATTGGATTAAGAAGACGTGATATATATACACAGTGGAATACTCCTCAGCCATCAGAAAGAAGAAATTAATGCCATTTGCAGCAACATGGATGGAACTAGAGACTCTCATACTAAGTGAAGTAAGTCAGAAAGACAAATACCATATGATATCACTTATATCTGGAATCTAATATATGGCAGAAATGAACTTTTTCGCAGAAAAGAAAATCATGGACTTGGAGAATATACTTGTGGTTGCCAAGGGGGAGGGAAGTGGGGTGGATTGGGCATTTGGGGTTAATATATGCAAACTGTTGCCTTAGGAATGCGTAAGCAGTGAGATCCTGTTGTGTAGCACTGGGAATTGTATCTAGTCACTTATGATGGAGCATGATAATGTGAGAAAAAAGAATGTATACATGTATGCGTGACTGAGTCACCTTGCTGTACAGTAGAAAATTGACAGAACAGTGTAAACCAACTACAGTGAAAAAAATAAAAATCATTATAAAAAGTAAATAAAATATATTAAAGATTAAATATAATTTGGACACCATAAGACTCCTTATAATCCTAAAAATACAGTTGCCAGATCCAGTAATCCCACTCCTGGGCATATATCTGGAAAAGACAAAAGCTCTAATTACAAATGATACATGCAACCCAATGTTCATAGCAGCACTATTTACAATAGCCAAGAAATGGAAGCAAACTAAATGTGCATTGACAGATGAATGGATAAAGAAGGTGAGATATATATATGCGTGTGTGTGTATTTTATATATGTATGTGTATGTATATATACATTATATGTATGCATATGTATTTATATAATATATTATATTTATACAATAGAGTATTACTCAGCCATAAAAAGACTGAATTAATGCCATATTTGACAACATGAATAGACAAAGAGGTAATCATAATAAGTGAGTTAAGTCAGACAAAGGCAAATATCATATGAAATCACTTACAGGTGGAATCTAAAAAAATGATACAAATGAACCTATTTACAAAATGGTACAGACTCAGACATAGAAGACAAATTTATGGTTAGCAAAGGGGAACGGGAGTGGGAGAAATAAATTGAGAGTTTGGCATTAGTAGATATAAACTACTATATATGAAGTAGATAAACAATAAGGTCCTACTTTATAGTGCAGGGAGCTATATTCAATATCTTGTAATAAATTATAATTGGAAAGAATATGGAAAAATATATATGTGTGTATAAATGAATCACTTTTGCTGTATACCAGAAATGCACACAACATTTTAAATTAACCAAACTTCAATTTAAAAAGACTTGTGTGGTTCACGTTATAATTTTATTGGACAGTGCTGTTCTTGGCAGATAAAAATTGGGCTAGGAATAAAAGGAAGGATGTTGATACTGTGAGTAGCGTGAAATGTAGGATCAATACAAGAACGTATTTTAATTTTAATTTAATTTAATTTATTTATTTTATTTATTTTTTTGCTTCTTAGGGCTGCACCCGCAGCATTTGGAGGTTCCCAGGCCAGGGGTCCAGTTGGAGCTGTAGCTGCCGGCCTACACCACAGCCAAAACAACTTGGTGTCTGAGCTGCATCTGTGACCTACACCACAGCTCATGGCAATGCTGCATCCTTAACCCACTGAGCGAGGCCAGGGATCAAACCCACATCCTCATGGATCCTAGTCGGGTTCATTAACTGCTGAACCATGGAGGGAACTCCATGGTTCAGACAGTAGTTTTAGATAGGGAAAAATTCAGTGTATTTACATATTAAAAGTCAAGTGCCAATATAGGAAAATGTTAAAGACAAAGAAGTTCATAATTATTAAATGATAAGAGTGGCTACAGAAAAGCATAGACATTAGAGTATATCAGGCTTAAGATTTAATTCCTGGCTCCACTATTTCTTAAGCTTGTGACTTTGGGCAGTGTAACCATTCTAGGATTTATTTTCCTTACTTGTAACTTGGAGATGATAAAGTTCTTAACCCATAGGTTTGTTTGGAAAAAAAATTAAGTGATTTGATATGTGTTAAGCACTTAGCACAAAGCTTATCACACAGTAAATTAGTAAGTGTTAGATATTATTAATGATACACCTAAAAGGCACATGATTCCAGGTGTAGGAATTTATCTTGAACAGAAGGGAGTTGTAAGTTTAGGGCTTTTTGTGTTCGATGACTGATTACTTCCAGTTGATCAGTGAATTGAGGAAATAAGGTCATTTGCTAGGAAAGAACGGTGGACAGTGAGGCTGAGAGATCTCATCAGGGACATGTAGATGTACTTCCAAATAGTGATTGTGGCCAGCTAAGGTTGGAGGTCATGGAATTGTAGTGGCCTCTACTTGTAAAGTGCAGAGCTTGTGTGTGTGTAGGGGGCAAAGAGGGCAGGTGGTTGAATTGGTTTGAGTTGGAGGTTTGCTGAATAGGCACAGTAAAGAAATGAAGTGGAAGATGCTAGGAAATAGTGGTTTAAGTGATTCAGTATATTCATTCCTTAAAAACTGTATCTCACGGCAGCAAACGATTGGTAGAACTTTTCCTCTCTTTTTAGCTAGAGAAGAATACCATATCAATACATGATAATTATTATCAATTTGGAGGGGAAAATCCTAGTTTAATCCATCAAGAGTAAATAATAATTGCAAACATGCATGCATCCAACATAGAGCACTTAAATAATAAAATGTTAAAATATCTGATGGGAGAAATAGACAGTAATATAGAAATAGTGCCCATGGGATGTTCTCCAGGAGAGATCAATGAAAGATTACAAAAAAACTTAGCGAATTTAAGACTTAGAAAATTTTAAGAAGCTTGAAATCATACCAAATATCTTTTCCAGCCATAATGGTATGACTAGAAATCAATAACAGGAGGAAAGCTGGAAAATTCACAAACATGTGGAGATTAAACAACACACAACTGAACAGCTAAAGGGTCAAAATGAAATCAGGAGGGAAATCAAGAAATATATTGAAACAAATTAAAAAAGGATTACAGCAGGATGCTGCATAAGCAGTTCGAAGAGGGAATTTTGTAGTAATAAATGCCTACATTAGGAAAGATCTCAAATAAACAACCTAATTTACACCTCAAGGAAGTAGGGAAAAATAAGTCCAAAGTTAGCAGAAGGAAGGAAATAACAAAGATTAGAACATAAATAATATAGCACAAAAAAAATAGAAAAGATCAACAAAAGAGCTGTTCTTTTCGAAAGAATGAACAAAACTGACAAAATTTTAGCTAGACTAACTCTGAAAAGAGACAATACTCAAGTAATTAAAACCAGAAATAAAAAGAGGAGACATTACAACAGATACCTCAGAATTACAAAGGATCGGAAGAGTTCACTATGAACAATTATATGCCAATGAACTGAATAACTAGAAGAAATAAATTCCTAGAAACATTTAACTCAGTAACAGTTTTTTTTTCCTATCACGAAGAGATAGAAACTCTGAAGAGACTAACAGTGAGTGAAGTAATTGAGTCAGTTATCAAAAACTTCCAACACAGCAAAGCCTGGGACCAGATAGTTTCTCTGGTGAATTCTATCAAACATTATGGAAGAATGAACACAAATTCTTCCCAAAAAGTAGAAAAGAAAGGACCACTCTCAAACTTATGAGGCAAGCATTATCCTGATACCAAAGCTGAATATGAACACTACGGTAAAAGAATACTACAGACCAATATCCCTAATGAATGTAGATGCAAAAATTCTCAACAGAATATTAGCAAAGTGAATTCAACAGCACAGTAAAAAGATTATAAACAATGATCAAATGGAATTTCCCCATGGGAATCAGGTATACTTCAACATATGCAAATCAATAGACATATACCACAATAATAGAATGAAAGATAGAAATCATATGATCATCTCAATAGATGCAGAAAAAGCACTTGACAAACTACAATATCCTTTAATGATAAAAATGCTCAACAAATTGGGTATAAAAGGAGCATACCTCAACTTAACAAAGGCCATCTATGACAAGCCCACAGCCAAAATTGTACTCAACAGCGAATGGTTGAAAGCTTTTCCGCTAAGATCAGGAATAAGACAAGGGTGCACACTCTTGCCATTCCTATTCAGCATAGTACTGGAAGTCCTAGCCAGAGCAATTAGGTAAGAGAAAGAAATAAAGGCATCAAAATTGGAAAGGAAGAGGAGTTCCTACTGTGGCTCAGCTATTACTCTTCCTGAGGGTGCGGGTTCAAGCCCTGGCCTCGCTCAGTGGGTTAAGGATCCGGCTTTGCTGCAAGCTGTGGTGTAGGCCACAGATGCAGCCTCAGATCCAACATTGCTGTGGCTGTGGCATAGGCCTGCAGCTTCAGCCCCAGTTCGACCCCTAGCCTGGGAACTTCCATATGCCACATGTACAGCCATAAAAAGAAAAAAAATTGTATTGGGAAAACTGGATACCACATGCAGGAAATGAAATTGGACCCTGTCTTACAATGCTCACAGAAACTAACTCCAAATGAATTAAAGACTTGAAAATAAAACTACTAGAAGAAATCATAGGGAAGAAATTTCTTGATTTTGGACTTGAAGATGATTTTCTGGCTATGACATCAAAAACACAAGTAATAAGAGCAAAAATAAACACATGGGAGTACATCGAGTAGCAAAAGAAACAACAAAGTGAAAAAGTAACCTGCAAAGCAGGATAAAATATTTGCAAATTATGTATTTGATAAAGCATTAATATCTAAAAGTATATAAAGATCTCATAAAACTAAATAGAAAAAAAAAAAAGACACACGAAAATTCTGATTAAAAAATGGCAGTAGGGAGTTCCTATTGTGGCTCAGCGGTAACAAACCAGACTAGTAGACATGGGACGTGGATTTGATCCCTGGCCTCATTCAGTGGGTTAAAGGATCCAGTGCTGCCGTGTGTGTGGTGTAGGTTGCAGACTTGGCTCGGACACCATGTACCTGTGCCTGTGGTGTAGGCTGGCAACTACAGCTCTGATTCAACCCCTAGTCTGCGAACTTCCATATGCTGCAGGTGCAGCCCTGAAAAGAAGAGAGAAAAAAAATGATAAAGGAATGGAGTAGACATTTTTACAAAGAAGGTGTATACATGGCTAACAGGCACATGAAAAGATGCTGAACATCACTGATCATCAGGGAAATGGAAAGCAAAATCACAATGAAATAATCACCCATTCTTGTTAGACTGACTGTCATCAAAAGACAAGAAATAACAAGTGTTGGTGAGGATGTGTAAAATGTAAGTTGATGCAGCCACTATGGAAAGCATTATGGAGGGTCCTCAAATTAAAAATAAAACTACCATTTGATCTAGGAATCCCATTTCTGGTTATATACCCAAAGGAAATGCAAACAGGATTTCAAAAAATATCTGTGCCCCCATGTTAATTATTCACATTAGCTGAGATATGGAAATAACCTTGTCCATGAGTTGATGAATAAAAATGTCATAGACATATAACCATAGAGTATTATTTAGCCGTGAATAAGGAAACACTGCCATTTGTGACAACTTGAGTATAACTTTCAGGAATTATGCTAAGTGAAACAAGTCAAGCAGAGGAAAACAAATACTGTATGATGTCACTTAAATGAGAAATTAAAAAAAAAAAAACTGAATTCAGAACAACATAGAGTGGTGGTTACCAGGACCTGGGGAATGTAGGAAATGGGAAGATAATCTTCAAAGTGTATGAACTAGTTATAAGATTGATAGGTTCTGAGGATCTAATGTACAGCACGGTGATTATAGCTAAAACTAATGTATTATATACTTGTAATATACTAAGACAGCAGGTCTTAAATGTTCTCACAAAAAAAAGAAATGGTAATTATACAAGGGATTGAGGTATTAGTTAATGCTATGGTGGTAATCATCTTGCAATATATTAATGTATCAAATTGACATGTTTTATACTTTAAACTTACACAATGTAATATGTCAAATATGTCTCAATGAAGCTATAAAATATGTAATCAAATAAAAAGAATATGTGAATCCTAGGATAGCAATGTTATAATATGATGATGGTCCATGCTGGAGAAAGTGCTAGATATCTGGAATTTATTTGTACTCCTAAATTTCCCCAGAATTGAGTAATATATAATTTTTCCATCCAACTGTGTGTTTATCTGAGTAATGTAAAAGGTAGAAGTCAAAGAGAAAGTTATATGTTTGATGAAAGAGGTGAGGTCTGTTTCCTTTATTTCCAAGTTTATTCCATGAATAACTAAGATCAATACCTACGTTAAAGTGCTATAGCCCCACTGCATCATTTAACCTTAAGGAAAACAATCTATTACATATTTTAAAAAAGGTTGTTAGACTAAAGCCTTCTCTTTGACTGACAGAGTCACTGTCAAACAATTCTTCCTGTGGGTGGAGTAGTGAAGAGCTCCTTAATCAAAAAGAAAAGTTTAAAATAGTATTACAAAATCAATTTTTCTTTTATTGATATGTGATGCCTAATTCCCCTAAATTGTATGTATTTAGATACAACTTTGGTAATTTCACTAAGTGTCATTATTTTGCCAAGTAAAATCTCAAGAGGAAAGAAATGAGATTGAAAGAACTTTCTCTTCTGGAAGACCCATGAATGTCACACAGCCAGGTACCTGTTCCTGATTTCAATTCAATTTTGTAGGCTGCCAGATAAACTTAGTGACAAAGGCGTGTAATTTGAGAATAATGCTACACAGTGCATGACACACATGGCACATTTCATTTATTCTGCTCTGTACTTACATAATCATACTTTTATGATGATTGACTCTATAAGCCTAATACTCAGGATATACACTTCGCTACCTTTTCTGGATATTTTATTAACAAAAAAGTTATACCATTGCTAATCCAATTTCATATTTCAGAGATCCAGCTACAGAAAGGATGGTGAAGCCACAGAAGTTATTAGCTTAGCTGAATGCATAAATAAGCATTTAATCAATAATCAGTTTGCATATTTTAATGGAACTAGCGCAATGACTATGATAATTGAAAAATACATATCAAACAAATTTATATTCTTAATTTGTTCTGAAGAGCAAGTCAGTCTATTTAGGCTGGTATTTTCAAAGTAAATAGATATTTGTGAACTTAATAAGAGATAAATATCAGAATTTTTCTTTTGCAATTTTTATTTAATCCTCTCTACGTCCCCCGCCCCCCGCCCAATGTCTCCAGATATTGGAGGTTATTTTCTTTTAATGCAGAAGTTCTGTTTACCAGATAGGCAGCAGAATAGTCCCCAAAATTATCCAGCCATGAATTTGTCAAACATAGCAACTGGGGACCTTCTAGAAGAATGTGATTGACAGAGACTCAGGAATGTAGACCCCTTGTTTGCATTGCTGCATTCTTGGATCATGGCTGCTTGATTTCTGACTAAGAGGGCCAGTTAAATGGTTCAGAAATAGTTTCTTCCCTACACACATGTTGATGTGGTCAGTTTTCAAGGTATTACCTAAATATATTTTCTTTCTTTCTTTTTTTTTTGGTTGTTGCTTTTTTAGGGCTGCACCAGCGGCATATGGAGGTTCCCAGGCTAGGGGTCTAATCGGAGCTACAGCTGCCGGCCTGTGCCACAGCCACAGCAGTGCAGTATCTGAGCTGCGTCTGTGACCTACACCACAGCTCATGGCAATGCCAGACCCCTAACCCACTGAGTGAGGTCAGGGATCGAACCCAAAACCTCATGGTTCCTAGTTGGATTTGTTTCCACTGTGCCATGACGGGAACTCCCTCAAAAATCTTGAGCGATGGACTTAAAGAAGGTTTTTAATCTTGATATCCAATTCAGTAAGCCTCTATTATACTACTATGTGCCGAAAAGTATTTTAGATATTGGAGGTGGTGTTGGAATCCTGGAATCTACCTTCCAGGAACTTATACTTGGCAAATTATTTAGGAAGACACATGGATAGCTCATAGAATGCAGAATGATAAGCAATAGACTCTAACCCAGGGTTATAGAAAATAAGGAGTTGGGTGCAACAGGGGTTAAAAGAAAAGATAGAATTTGAGTGGGCCTTGAAGAATGGAAATGCTGACACCAAGAGTTGGCAATGACAAGGATTCTGGGTAGAGTGGTATTCTTCACATTTCTTGAATAGCAGAGTCCTTTTTCATTGAAACTGGAAAAAAGTTTTTGTCAAGGTCGAGCACTGTACATTTAGAGATACTTTCATCATTTTTTCACTTTTAAGAAGTGTAAGCTGACTGCTGCTAGAAATCAGAGTCTTGACATATCTGTTGTTTTCAGGATGGTGGTTGGACAGCATTGCTGCCTGTATTGTGTACTTGGATAACTCCAGCTCAATCTGACAACTCGGCCTCAGCCATGTAGGCAAGAGCAGAATAAATGAGGCAGATGTTTTTACTGACTTTTGCTCTTTTGAGTCTGCTCTGTGCAGAAGGGAAACATTGTTTGCTTCAGAATTAAGTAGAGCATTTGTTACTTCTGTAATTCACTTACCACCACCAGATATGCAGTGAGCCACTTACATCTTAGTTCTACTCTCTAAAAATACATCAGCTTTTATTTGAAGAGCTCAGATTGAAACTGTCACTTGGGGCCATCCAAAAACATTGCCAATTGTGCACTTCGAGTAGAGTAATGGTTGAATTAATTTTCCTTTTGGATTTTAAGGAAAATAATTACTCATATTATGTTTTTCATTTGTAATTATCATTTTACACTAATTTTTAAAAGTGAGAATTGGAAATTGGTTGGTCTGAAAGACTATGCAATTTGTTCTACTGTGGGACTGTTGACTTACAGCTTTAATTTATCTGAATGCATTCTTTCTTGATGACTTCCCTGAAGATCTGACCAGTTTCAGCTTAGAGTGTAATCCTTATAAGCCAGTACTGTGTTGACCTCCCTATTGTCCAGGAAACTGAAACTCAGAGAACAATATAACTCTTGAGTAAACTATGTCGTTTTTACACTAAATGTGGCCCTGAGAAATTTAAGCCTCCATTTATGACTGATTAGCAAACTTGTAAAGAATAGGTTTTTTTTTCTAAGTATTTATTTATTTATTTATTTAGTCTTTTCTAGGGCCTCGCCTGTGGCATATGGAGGTTCCCAGGCTAGGGTTCTAATTGGAGCTGTAGCTGCCGGCCTACACCAGAGCCACAGCAATGCCAGATCTGAACTGTGTCTGCGACCTACACCACATCTCAAAGCAGTGATGGATCCTCAACCCACTGACTGGGGCCAGGGATTGAACCCACAACCTTATGGTTCCTAGTCGGATTTGTTAACCACTGTGCCATGTCGGGAACTCCAAGAATATTTTATTCATCTTCAAGCTAAGCAGGGTGACCTATGAGAGTTTTGTTCAGGTGATGATTATCCAGAGTAGATTAAAGTACTATTTTTCACATAATGAAAAAAGGAAAATGGCTATTTTCATCTAAAATGTAAGGGCAGAACTTTAATGTTCTCTGAGAACACAGAATGGTTTTGATGGCTTAGGGATGAAGGGCCTGGAGTTCTTTGCCATTTTGGGTTATTTTCCAAGGTAAATGAACTGTGGAATGTACCCACTTTGTTGCTCATCTCACCAGCTGTCTCTGTTTTCTTTGCAATCAAGTGTGGGCATATTCTTCACCTTAGTTGCCTGGACCCCGTGCTGACTTGAAGAAGCTTAGCAAAGTGGAGTCTGAGAATGCAAATCTTTCTTCTGTGCCTACCTTTGTCAGCCTTTTTATCTTCTTTCAATTCTGAAACTCCATGCTATTTCCTCCCTCAAAGGATCTTCATATGCTGTTTCAACTGTCTCTAAATCTGTCTCTCCATCCTTTGCCTGATTAACGATTTACCACACTCCATACTTTACCTCTAAAAGTCATGTCCTCAGGGGAACCTTCTCTGATATCCAGAGATGGTCAGACCCAGGCCCACTGTCTATGATCCAGAGCACCCTGGCCTTCTCCCTGGTAACCTTTACTGAAAATGGTAATAAATAATTTGCTCAGTAATTAAAGTGTTCACCCCTGAAATGTGTACTTCTTGAATTCAGGAACTGTGCTAGTCTCTGAACCTACTGCACTCTCTGTTCCCAGCACAGTGGCTTCCACATGGAGACCCCTCAGTACCTATTTGTTGAATGACTAGCACAGATTGAGAGTTGAAACACATACATACAGAAGATCAGATATCAACCTTTTTAAAGTTTTATCTCACAATTTATTTTCAATGCATTGTTTTTCATAAGAGCTCTAAGGCAGGAGATGCAGTTGGTTAACTGTAATGTGTGTAGTCTATCAGACTTCGATTTGAATCCTGTCTCTTCTGCTTGAGTCAAGTGATAGAAATACACTTCATATCTCTTTACTTTCTTTTTTTTTGCATCATTAAAATGAGAAATGGTATTACATTTACGGAGCCATATAGGGGACGGCATATATTGTTGGGTTACGATGAGGGATCTCGGAATGCTAACTGAACAGACTTCCTTCCCACCCTATTCCTTTCATCCCAAAGCACTCTTTGGTGTGAGACAAGTTAAATGAAGGTTAACATTTTATCTTGGTCCTTTAAAGAGCACAAAAACCAAATCATAAAGAGTATTTTATACTTCCTAAATGTTGGTCTGTTTACCGTGAAGACTTGGAACTAATTAATTTCTTTTTTTTTTCTTCTTCTTCTTTTTTTTTTTTTTTTTGCTTTTTAGGGCCACACCCAGGGCATATGGAGGTTCTCAGGCTAGGGGTCGAATTAAGCTATAGCTGCCAGCCTATACCACAGCCACAGCAATGCAGGATACAAGCTGCGTCTGTGACGTAACACCACAGCTCGCAGCAATGCCAGATCCCCAGCACACTGAGTGAGGCCAGTGATCGAACCCGCATACTCATGGATATTAGTCAGATTTGTTTCTGCTGCACCACAATGGGAACTCCCTAATTTCTTTTAAGAATTACCAAATACTAAAATGATGGATTGTATTCAAATATCTCATCAAGAACTGACAAGGGGAAACAAAATATTTTGAAACCATCACATACTATTTAGTCTTTGCTGAATAAAGGAAACCATTTTTAGGTTTCTGACCAAATAAGATTTCATGACCCTTGCGAAAGAACACTGTATTTATGGCCAGTTATTAATTCAATAACTAACTATTGAGTATTTACTAAGTGGCAGTCATTGAGTATGTAATATGAGTAAAACTATAGGTTCTTAGTTAACTGTGATATTAAACAGAACATGATAATCAGAGCAATAGAGGTGCAAAGAGACAAGTTGTGTGGCAGAGGAGGGACTTGGAAAATGATATTAATTTTGTCATGTGGGATAAGTAACTTTATAGAAATGAGGCAGCTTGCACAGAAGTCAGGAGGTAAGATAGCATGGGATTGTTCCTAGATCAGTGCATGGATATATTAGTGTTCTCCATAGTAATAGCACCGATATAATATACAAAAGAATAGAATATATATATATGTACATATATATATATATATAAAATAGAATGTGTGTTTGTATATATATATATAGAGAGAGAGAGAGAGGGAGAGAGAGAGAGTGAGCAAGCAAGAGAGAGCACGAGATGATTTATTATAAGAAATTGGCTTATACACTTAGGGAGGCTGACAAGTCCCATAATCTGCCATCTGTAAACTGGAGACCCAGGAATGCCAGTAGTGTAATTCAGTTGAAGCCCAAAGACCTGGGAAGGGAAGCCAATGGGGTGGACCACAGTCTGAGTCTGGAAGCCTGAGAATCAGGGGCACAAAGGGCAGGAGAAGAGCAATGTCCTAGTTCAAACAACCAGGCAGAAAGTAAAAGGGATGAGTTCCTCCTTTTTCCACATTTTGTTCTATTCGGTTTCTCAATGGATTGGATAATGCCCACCCTCACTGGGGAGAACAATCTACTTTACTGAGTCCACTGATTAATAAAATTCCAGTATAATCCCAAAACACTCTCACAGATGTATCTAAGAATAATGATTAAGCTGGGTACCTTGTGGCTAGTCGAGTTGACATATAAAATTAACTGTGACAATGGAAGAGTTTGGCTGGAATGTGTAGGCTTTAACCGGTTCAGTTGAGTTCTAGTCAACATTTATAAGGCACCTATTATGTGTAAATTACTCTGAGTATAGAGATTTATTAAGAGAGTATCCTTACCTTCCAAGCACTCACAGCCTAGTGGAGGGTGGTGTAGTAATGGGAGTTGGGTAAAGGACACGTGAAAATAAATAAAAGAAACACAGTTTCTCTGAGTTTAATAAAGTAATAGAATTACATACAGAGTAAGGATGGAGAAAGATCACTTAACTCTCTGGGGCCTGAGTGTGTGTGTGTGTGTGTGCGCGCGCGCGCGCACATGCATTGTGTGTAAAGACTTTATAGTGTTGGTACAAGGAACGTGAGTAGGGTTCTGAATGGATAATCCCCAGACAGACGGGGCCTGAACAGATATGTAGAAGCTTGCATGGTAAGTTCAGAAAACTGTCAGCAAGTGAGTATTACTGAAACGACAGGGAGCAGTAAGAGGTGAGGGTGGACAAGCAGACAGGATGTAAGGTCCTGGAAAACCTTGTAAGCTGTCTTAAACATTTGGACTTAAACCTTGGAGTAATGAGAAATTGAAGGTTTTAAAACAGAGAGGTGCCATTTCATACTTGAATTTTAGGAAGATTCTAATTACTCCCAGAATTTATTTCATATGCAACCAAATGGTTCTCATATGAATTTGGTGGTGGTTATTGGAATTAGGGGGAACTCCAGGGCTAGGAGACCAAATAGGATGGTATTGCTGAAGGTAGCAGGATCACAAACTCTAGATTGGGGTTCAGAAATTGAATTCTGTTTCTGAGTATTGGGTAGAGGCCTCTGAGAGGGCCAGCCAAAGTAGCTGATACGTTATTAATATATAGCTTAGGAGTTCCCGTCGTGACTCAGTGGAAAGGAATCTGACTGGCATCCATGAGGATGCAGGTTCTATTCTTGGCCTTGCTCGGTGGCTTAAGGATCTAGTGTTGCCGTGAGCTGTGGTGTAGGTCGCAGGCACGGCTTGGATCTGGCATTGCTGTGGCTGTGGCATAGGCCCCTAGACTGGGAGCTTCCATGTGCCTTGGGCGCAGCCCTAAAAAGACAAATACATATATGGTTTAGAGCACAAAGACAAACTCCAGTTATGAGAGACAGTTGTGGCACAGAACTGATGGCGTACTCACAATAAAACACCTTGCCAGGATTCCAGTTTTGTTTACCTTCCTGTAAGGCGAGCGCAGAGAACAAGAGAAGGAGTTGGGTGTTCAGGCAAAGAGAAGAAAATTTATTAGAGCAGAAAGAGAGAGGGTGACTGACCCTTGAGAAGAGCCAGACCCTGCCCTTCTTGTGGGGCCTTCAAATACCCCGCAGATGGGAAATTGGATTCCCTGAGAAAGCTGGAGGTATGTGGTGTCCCACGGTGAAGGGGGCGAAGGGACTCAGTCTTGGGAAAGTAGCCACCAGTGGCGAGAACAGGGCCTCTCTCCCTGCTTAGCAGCTCTTTTAACAGTGGGCCCCCATGTAGCCCCTAACACTTCCCCTGGTTGAGGTCCGATTTTGTTTGAAAAGCTGGTGAGCCCAGGTGTTGGGAGAAGGAGCGGGAGGACAGTCAGGATTCTCTGGGGATGGGTGGGAGTGCTGCTAAGCAGGGAGAGAGGCCCAGTTGTGGAGCTGTGGTTCAATAGTATGAAGTTTTAGTCATTCAGTAGAATACCATTCACAGTTGACTATTCCAGTAACGACAAAAAGATGCCAGGCATAGCATGCAAAGCTCTTGAGATACTGCAAAATAGGAGGAGGGAGAAAAAGAGAATTAGGAAACATTTAATTATAGGTACATTGTCTGTTTTGCAAAGATGCTGCTGCAACAAACCTTTGACACACATTTCCCCCCTCTATTTTAGAGGAATATTTTAGTACTACACATGGCCTATTAGAACCAGTGTCTCAACAAATTTTGCCATCACTGTGGCAAAATTTTTTAATTGGATTGATGTAGCAGTTGCAGCATTTGTCAAGAGAAAGGAACTACCCATAACCCACTACCATAACTAAATAGTGCATTTCGTTTTTGCATATTCACTTTTCATTTTTGTCTGTTGAAAGTGTCTATGTTTTGATGAGTATAGTACACTCATAATTTTCAGTTTTGTTTCTGTGTTACTTTGCTAAGGCTGCTGTGACAATATACCACAGGCTGGGTAGCTTAAATAACGTATTTAATTTCTAACAGTTCTGGAGGCTATAGTTCCAAGATCAAGGTATTAGCAGAGTTTGTTCCTCTGAGAGCCATGAAGGAAGGTCAATTCTGGGTCTCTCTCCATGGCTTGTAGGTGGCCATCTTCTCCCTGTGTCTTTACGTCATCTTCCCTCTGTATGTGTCTATATCCAAATTTCCTCTTCTTATAAGGGTATCAGTCATATTGGATTAAGGTCCACCCTGAACACCTCATTTTGCCTTAATTACCTCTTTAAATACCCTATCTCTAAATACAGTCACATTCTAAAGTACTGAGGATTAGAACTTCAATATGTAAATTTGAAGTTTTTACTTCAATATGAACTTCAATATGTAAATTGAGGGGGAGGGACAGAAATCAGGCCATAGCAGACTTTCTTTTCCCCTTCTTTTTTTTCTAGCCGCCTCTTTCTCTTTTGTTGTCACCTCTGTAGGAAACATGGATTGATGGAGAGCAGAGGATTCCATTAGATTGATGCACTGGGATTTGCTTAACCAGTTGATCAATGTTGGGCATTTTTAATTGTTTCTGGTTTTGTTGCTATTAAAGGTATTGCCTTATTAAGAATCTTTGTGCTTATGGCTTTTGCTTCTACTTAGGTTGAATTATATCCTTAGGTTGAATCTCCAAGAGTGGGATTACTAGATCATTTTTGTGGCTCTTGATACATATTGCCATATTGCTTTTCAAATGAGCTATGCCAATTTATACAGCTACCAAGTGTATTTGAATAAACAGTTTTGCTGCAATACTGGCCTTTGGCGGTATGGTTTAAATTTTTTAATTTAATACGTGTAGAATGTTACAGCATTGTTGTTTTGATTCGCTAAATTACTACTGAGGTTTTTCATTGTTGGTTTTCTGTCACAAATTAGAATGGTTTGTATAAAATATCAGAAAATCTTTATCCAAACACTGATTGCAGAAGTCACATTAATGCAAATTAATTTATTCATTAACAAAATTATTTTAGCACACTTTTGATGAGCATCTGCTCTGTGCCAGGTACTATGTTAGGGGTAAAAGATACAAAGGCAAATAGAATCTTCATGTCTAGAATAGGAGGTGCATATTGATCCTTACTATCACTTAGAAGTTTTAGGGAAAAGAGAAGTTTAATAGATACACCAAACTGACAGAGTGAAAATTGATTGGTCCTCTGTGTCAGGATCCCACTAGAAAGAGAGAACACATTCAGAAAAGGTATTTGAGGAAAGTATAATGAAGGAATTATTTAAAGGCAAGGTAACTGATAAGGAATGTTGAAGTATCATAGAATTTAGTAATGATGGTAAGCCTTGGAAATTGTTTTCACCCCTAGGCCTAAAGGGACAAAGGAAGCCATTATGGGAATAAAGTAAGAGCTATAGAATAGGGGCCATCAAAAAGGAGCTGTAGTCTTAGTGCCCAACAGCACCTCCTGCCAACTCTCCCTCATACCTTTCTCCAATATTCTGCTAGAGCTTCCCAATGGCTGAATCTAAATGGAAGCCAGAGGATAAGGGAGCCTGGATGAACCATTTAAGAACATCAGTCCAGGGAGTTCCTATCATGGCTCAGCAGTAATGAACCCAACTAGTATCCATGAGGATGTGGATTCAATCCCTGGCCTCGTTCAGTGTGTTAAGGGTCCCGTGTTGCTTTGAGCTATGGTGTAGGTAGCGGATGCGGCTCGGATCTGGTGTTGCTGTGGCTATGGTGTAGGCCAGAGGCTTAAAGCTCTGATTTGACCCCTAGTCTGGGAACTTCCCTATGCCGAGGGTGTGGCCCTAAAAAGACATAAAACTTTTTTTAAAAAAAGGTTGTCAGTCTACCAGGGCTTAAAGAAGGGCAGAGAAAGGCAAAAAGTGGACTCTGATGAGAAAAGAGAGAATATCCAGGACACCCCCCCACCCCCCGCCCCAAGAAAAAGGAATAACGCTTTTTCATATACAAGCAGGTAAGTTTGGAACATATACTGAGAAAGTGACCTAAAATAACTTGCTTGAAACTAATAATTTCCCCCATCACTTGGCGACAGATTGCTTAAATGCTGCAAGTCACAAATAAGTTTACTACTGCTAAGGAAATGTTCCTGTTGGCAAGAAGTAGGAATGGCAAGAGAAAGAAGTCTAATCAGATCCCGTGTGGCTCCTGACCAAAGTGGGCATCTTGACAATGTAATGACAGGTTGGGATAATTTAGATATTTTGATTAGAAAGTTACTCTCACTTGGGTTACTCTAAATCGTGGGGTTATTGTGAGTTGCCATAGTAACCCTGCTCTGGGACTCTGTTTCTCTGGGCCACCAAGGCATCATTGACAGGGCTCTCAGTCTCAAGGAATCTTGACTTCTTTCTCTTCAATTCCAAGGATTTTCTTCTGCTCCTGACAAGATTCTTTTATTATCCAGTCAATTTCTGTCTGGAAAGAGTTTTATTGGGATATGCCATCTTTGAATCAGGTGGTCTGCTTGTGATGCAATAAGTGTTAACCGTTGCTCAAGAAACTTCCCAGTGATGCTTTCATTAGCAGGAGCTATGGACAATGAGAATGGCAAAATTGGTATGGATAACACAGAACTAACTTAAAAAACAAAATTTTCTTATCTGAAACAACTCTGTCCCTTATTACATGAGTGAGGATTAATTACTCCTTCATTTGGGCTTCTATAACATTTTAAAATAAGTTTATTGAGGTTTAATTCACATACAACATTCTGTACATGTTTGAAGTTCAAATGTTGATGATTTTTGACATACTCATGAAGTTATTTCCATAATCAAGATAATTAGTATTTACAACATAACAGGTTATCTCTGTTTTGTAGAGGAATATATGACAAAGATTCTGCCCTGAAAGAAATGAATGTCAAGTGAAAGACAGAGAACTCATTTCTGATGGGCTAAGCAGAATGAAACTGTATACAGTGCACTGTGGTTTTCTGTTCAAGATTTTAAATTCCTGAAAAAAGTAATCTTGTTTACTTGGTTTGGATCTTGTACCCACCCCTGGATCAACAACTGTGGCCAACGGATCAGAATCTCATAATATTAATATGACCACTGGTAGCCTATCATCCCCTGCATATTGAGGCCATTCTCAGAGAAAGGAGAATTGTAAGCTGGGGTATCATTCCAAGAGGTGTTTACTATAGAGTAATAGAGGTTAAAAGACCCAACACCAAACAAAATAGGAACCTTAATTTCCTCTTTTTGACTCTTTCACATCTGTGTTATACTCTTGAACTTTCTGTCTGGTAGGAATTTTGACTGATTGTGAATTGCCTCTCTCTAGGAATTTGAACCTTATTTTTTGACATCAAATTTATATCTCTAGGAGTTCCCTGGTGGCCTAGTGGTTAAGGACCTTGTGTTGTCACTGCTGTGGCTCGGGTCACTACTGTAGCCCGGTTCTATCCCTGGCCTGGGAACTTCCAAATACTGCAGGCATGGCCAAAACTTTTGTATCTCTAAATTAGCTGCCTTTGATTTCTTGTCATTCATTTTTGAAATTGTCTACTTCAGAGTTAATGTCACAAAATTTACATGTCTACTCAATTCTTGATGAAACACACACACATATCCTTCCTCTCTTCAGGATTCTTTGTGTATGTTTTGTTTTGTTTTTAACCAGACAATTATCTACGTACAACTGTGGACATGGTATAATGACTTTGTGGGTGGAGGATTCAGTTTATATCAGTCTCCAAGTAGTTCAGAGAGCCAGGAACAGAGGAGGTAGCTTCTAGAGCTGTTCCTGTTTGGGTGCTTAAACAGGATTAAAGGAAGAAAAATTAAAGAGACTAAAAATGGAATGAACTAGATTTTGTCTAGTCTGAAGATTATGAGGATTGGAGTCATTTATGATTTTAAAGAGCATGAAAAATTTCTGCTGAAGGAATTGAGGTTAGCTGTTCCCTTTGTAGCAAAACATCACAATACAAGGAACTCAGTTTACATCAAAGCAGGAGAAGTGTTCCTTAGTCATGGGAAGGAACTTTTTGCTTATTGGTATGTTAAATTGCAAGAATGGGTAGCAGAGGGTTATATGGCATTTATACTTCCTGGACAGCTCTAGAGAAGGGCAAATAATCCTACACTGTACCACATTGTACTGATCTGACATTGTACCAAAGTTGAGGAAAGCAGACATTTTCTCAAGATTTTTTACAACTCTTTAACTCTGTTATTTCTCTGATAGTTTCCAAATGCTACTCCATTAGCAGCAGGTGTCACTTCGACTTCTCTGGAAAGGGAAACTTTGTAGGCTTTTTCAGATCTTTTGTAGTTTAGTTGTATTTCAAGTCAAGTAAACATTCCCTCAGTGGATATTATTTGTATTCACTTATTTGCACAATGCATACAAATTGGAGATATTTTGGATCTACTTATATATCATTTGTTGGGCTTAATTAGCCTAAAGTTAGAACAAATAATAACACTTTCTTTTATGGCTCTCCACTCCGGTAATTGCAGTCATTATTAATAGAAACAAGGGATTTTAATAGTGAAGATATTGGTTTAATAATAACTCAGTTCTTTAAAGAGACTGAGAGAGACCACAGAGGCTCTCTCCTTTGCTCCCCCAAAGTCATAAATGACATTAGCAAAATAAATGGAGTGTAAAGAAATTTAAATTATTCCCTGGTGAAGAGCAATGATGTAACTGTGAGTAGGCCCTGGGTGGGGGTTTCTGCAGTGACACACCTCTCCATTAAAAAAATTACGAAATATAATTAAGCCAGTCTGTTTGAGAAACAAGAGTCCTCCCTGCATCTCCACCATATTCAGATGTCTTTCAAAAAGGCCTAAGCAGCCTGTGGGAACAAAGTATTTGACCTCTGAGACCTCTGAGACACCATCCTAGCAGTGTTTGAAGGAGCTTGCTAATCTTAAGGACCATGCCGCATAGCAAATGACAAGGAAAATAGCAACTCTTTACAAAGTACTCTAAAGGGAGGCTACCATGTGGCCTTTAGAAAGTGGCAGACAGTGAAATCTTCAAGGAAAGAGACGTTATGTGATTTCCCTCCTCAG
Organism: Sus scrofa; assembly: GCF_054392235.1. Lineage (NCBI taxonomy): Eukaryota > Metazoa > Chordata > Mammalia > Artiodactyla > Suidae > Sus > Sus scrofa. Next base: position 125,736,059 of record NC_139401.1, read on the forward strand.
AGAGGATTATGGGAATGCAATATAATGGTTAGATTAGGGACCGAATAAAACATTATTTGTAAGATAAAGCTGTAGCTAAAAAGGATGTACTCTTGTTTTCCAAAGGCACATGGCTTCATTGACTTACTAAGCACTTCTTTGCAGTGTAGTGTATTAAGCTGGGTATTCAGTCCTGATTAAGACATTATTCTTGTCCTAGAAGGTCTCACATACTAAGGGGTGGGGGGTGGTGACTGACTAGTAAACAGGTAATGAAAATGCAGCTAGATAGATATTGCCATATGGGAAATATGGGGACGAACCAGTGGGATGGATTGCAGAGGAGGGGCAGGCATTTGCCAGGACTGGGCAGGGGTGGGGGGTGGGTGTGGAGGTGGATGTGGCTTTTGGACTATTTGCTATTTTGTATGCTCCATGCCACAAGTCTTCTCTTGTTAGAATAACTAAGAATTGTTGAATGAACTTTAATTTTCTTTAAAGTTCCAATTCTTTTTTTTAACATTTAAATTAAAATTAATTTTTTGCAAGGCACCATTGCAAAAAAAGAGTGACAAATTTTTCCAATTCCTCATTCAATAGGTAATTTCCTACATGAATGAGATGGTGTCAAATGAAACACATTCCTTCATTCAAAAAATTACATGTTAATGCCTGAAGAAGAATGTGAGCAAGAATTCACCAGACAGAACTTAGAAAATAATCTACTGAGATCCACTGAGCTGCCCTTGCCAAGGCGAAGGACAGGTAATTTGCCATGACTAATTGTAAAGCATAAAGAACATTAATATGAAAAATGAAAGCATAATCCATGGTATAACAAGCAGTGAAACCATTCGCATAACTGATTACTCTTCAAGGTAACATGTTCTTTCTCTTAGGAATCTTTTTCTTTGGCCCAGTATTTTAAAAGCCTGCTAAAGTGACATCACTTGAAATGTCCTGGGAATAGCTGTTTCTATCCTAATGGTCAGAGAGTGATACTGGGATGCTCATAATTTGGGGAAAGAATTATTAAAGAAAATATTTAGAGACCTTGGTGATGCTACATGCCCCATCTGAACATCCTGAGACATAATATTAAGAAACAATGATTATAAAATGAGTGCATTTTAATTTGAAAATTAGTAGCAGGCTATTAGAGGACCTACGGTTCAATTTAAGTTCCATTGTCTATTAGCTTTGTGTATTTGGACAAGTCATTTATCTCCATGTGATTCTGTTTATAAGTAGATTGGAGATAATATAATCTTCTTTGCTTATCTTGAAAGGTTATGAAAAACCAAATAAAACAGCACTGGTACAAGCTTTTAAAGACTCTAAAAATTAAGTATAAAAGGATTATTAGGAAAATCCCAAATAATTTCTGTGTTGTTAGGTTAGTTCATACCAGCTCACAAAATGAATGATTTTGCATATATTGTTCTTCTTGAAGTTCAAAGAACAATATAGCAAGTGATAATATATCATTTATAATATGGAAGCCTCTGATCTTCTGAAAGTAGGTAGTTCCATGGAAACTCTAAATCTGCTGTGGGAGCTTCTGGAATGCTCATTTCCCCCTGTGGCTTTGGATAATAAAACAGAGACAGATACAAGGCAGAAGTGGGAAAACACAAGTAGCCATTGTGTGCTGACAGGGCCAGGGGGACTACATCTTTTTTCAATGTGTTGTGAGCCTTGATAGCACATTAATGACTGACTAGTGCCCTTAACTCACCCTGCAATCCTGTAGGGACTACCTCCCTGAAGTCGAGAAGGTGGTATATTGTATTGGTACATATGACTTTAGATCTCGGCTCTACTATTTAATAGCTGTGGGATTGAGAGTAATTTATATAAACTCACTGAACCTGAGGCTTCATGCCATTCAAATGGAGATGACAGTAGTATACAACCCATTTAGGGATGTTGGGAGGATTGAATGAGTTAATATATGTAAAGAGACTGAACCATTGGTATTCAACAAGTATTAACTTTTGTCTTGGGCCATACACAAAAATCACCTTGAAATGGATAATAAATAGAGTCTAAAAAATAAAAAAATAGATTCTAAATGGAACTAAATAGAAAACCTCAAACTCTAAATTGCCTAGAAGAAAACATAGGAGATAATCTCTATGACTTTGGAGTATATGAAAGTTCATATATAGAATACAAAACTGCGTAAAAGTATAAGAAAATGATAAATTTAATGTTATAAAAGTTATAAGCTTCCTATTCGAAAGATATTGCTGAGAGAATGAAAGGCAAACCTTGGAATAGGAGAAAATAGAGCACTTATATCAGAATAAATACTTAGATCCAGAATATATAAATGTCTTTTATAATTCCTTAATAAGAAACCAACCAGTAAAAATGGGCAAAGGATTTGAACAGACATTTCATGAGTGAAGATGGCCACAAATGACCATCAAATGAATGATGCGTCCATGGCTGAGTTAAGCAGTGGCGTTGTGTGGGCTCCATAACAGGATGCTAGTTATGGCAGCAGTTGAGAGCATGGGCAGGTAGAGAAGGCAACCCTGCTTTTTCCACCTTCTCCTCCCATACATTTCTCCATTTCTTTGCTTTTTCTTATCCCCTTCTCTGGAGGAGAAAAGGTTTTGGAGAGCTCAGGTTCAGTGGTCTGTATTTATCCTGTGGTCATACAGTTAGTTCTAGGCAGAACCAGAAGATGAAACCTAGCTTCCTGACTTCCAGGGTGCAGATTCTTCATGGGCCTGGTTGGTGTCCCTTTCTTTCCACCTTCAGATTAAAGTTGTGTGGTTCTTTAAAACTGACAGCCCAGCAGAAGTAGAGCCGTGTTTACACTTGAGGTAGGTTTTCGAAGCAGGTATGCAGTGTCACTTGCTGAGATCTAGTAGGTATTTTAATTTCACCTGAGTGGCAGAACTATACCTTAGCACTTTGGGCAAAGATGAGTAATCAGCATTGCCATTCGGCTCCTGGAATCAAGGCAGGCTTTTACATTGCTGTAGCAGAGTTATGCTTGCAAACTGATGTTCTCAGTTATTTGTAAAGTTTTGTAAGGTGTTTCTCTCTTGCCAGCCTGAAATAAAGAAGTGTTTCCCTGGAACTGTTTAGAATCACCTGCCACAAACTATCTGTGTGGCCTTGGGCAGTCGTATTGCTCTCTGGGCCTCAGTTTCCTCATGAGTAAGATTGAACTAGTTGATTTCTGAGGGATCTTCAGCTTTGACATTTTCTGCATTTTCTTGTTCCACGATCCTGTCATCTGCCTTAACATTGAAATGCCAGTAACATATATTTAGATGTAATTTTGCTGTCTCTTTGTGGTCTTCAGGATTCCTCTGCCTTGTTTATTGCTTCTTTAGAGCTGCCCTGCATAATTTGCCTGCTTGTGATCTTGCTGTTTCCTACAGATGGTGTCATGTTCGAAAGGTGAAGGCAAGAGGATTCAGTGCAGGAGCCTAGCCACAGCCCCATCTCTTTCTGACAATAAAGCTAGGTGTTTCTCCTGTTTCTTGTCTTCTGCCGCTCTTCCAGTTTGTTCCACTGCTACATTTTGGTTTTATGATTACATCTGCAATAGCAGGCACAGATGTTTTTCTCACTCAATTGTATGGTTAATGGTGAAATGGATTTTTCAAGCAGATGCTCACATGTGAGTGCTATTCTTTTCTCTCTTGACACATTCTCTATGCAAACAGCAGATTGTGTGTCTGGTGTGCTTTGAGCCTAGCAAGAGAAGAATTCAAGTTGAATAACACTGGCTGATTTTCAAGCTCCAAAAAAAAAATTATGTAGGCACTAAATTTGAAAAACTCTTTATAGCACCCCTGCAGCCCAGATCCAGACCTGCATCTCCAGCATTTGCCATTTATACCTGAGGAGACTGAAAGTAAGCATCTGTCCTTTGAAGGGCTGCCTTATAAAGGGAAAATGACTTTAGATTCAATTTAAAAGCTCTGGACTCAATTTCTCTGTCACCGTGACTTCTGAGACTCAAGGCATGTTGTTTAACCTCTGTTTCTTCATCTATGAGATGGAACTGATAACACAGCGTTGGTGTGGATCATTGAAAGAATTGCCAAGTAGCAGAGGTCTCTGCTTAGGTCTGACCCAGGTCCACTGCTAGACATGTGTAGCTAATTGGAGCTGGCTGACCAGAAGTCTATTTGCACAAACCAGGGAGAACAGGCAAATCTGTGGAAGGGTTAAGAGTTTGGGCGTAGCCCAAATTCCGTAGTGCCAGGGTTTCTCAACCTTGGCACTATTAAAATTGGGAGCCAGATACTTGTTTATTCTGGTGGCTGTCCTATGCATTGTAGGGTGTGTAGTTGCATCTCTGGCTCACCCCGGTAGCGTACTCCACCCCCTCCAAGATGTGACAACTAAAATTGCTTCCAGACTTTGCCAGATGTGCTCTGGGGGATAGGAGTCCAACTGAGACCCACTGCCTTAGAGGCACTCGACACTGGCTTTCACTTATAGCCATAACACTTACTTAAGGTCGTGCAGCTACTAACCCTCTATGCTTCAGTGTCCTCATTTGTAAAATGGGAATCTTAGCTACTTTGCAGAAAGGATTGTTGAGAGAATTAAAAGGATGGATGTGTACAAACCTTGTCATATAGTAACCCACTAACTCTTTACCACCACAGGACCTTTGCTTTAGCCTTGTCTAAGATAGGCTCTTTCTCTAACCTTGTGTCTCTGTCTTATTATCTCCAACTCATCCTTCAGATATCAGCTAAAGAGCCATTTCCCCATGGAAGCCTTCCTTGATTCTTTAGGCTATATCAGGGGACTCACAGCATTTCTTTTGTTGATATTATACATTATATGACTTGGGCAATCATTTCATTAATATCTATGAGACTTCTAGAGTATGAGCTTCATGAGGGCATGTGCTATGTCTCTTTTGTTCACTGATGCATTGTCAGAGCTCATGACAAAGCGTGAAATAAAACATGCACATAATAAAATATTATTGAAGGAAAGGAGGAAGGAAGAAATGAGCTCAACAAACATTGCAAGATTCATTCAGCTTTAATTTCCCTAAGGAATTATAGCTAGCTGATCAGCCCAGTAAACAGAACGTAGTGACAAGAGAGGAACAGTTGCTTTTAGAAAAAAATTTATTGGCGTATAGTTGCTTTATAGTGTTGTATTAATTTCAGGTGTACACTAAAGTAAATCAGCTATACATATACATATATTCTTTTTCAGATTCTTTTCCCATATAGGCGATTACAAAATATTGAGTAGAGTTTTTTTGTGCTATGCAGTAGGTCCTCGTTGGTTGTCTCTTTTATAAATGGCAATGTGTATATGTTAATCCCAACCTCCTAATTTATCCCTCCACCCCACATTTCCCCTTTGGTAACCATAAATTTGTTTTTAAATCTGTGAGTCTGTTTTGTAAATAAGTTCCTTTCTATCTTTTTTTTATTAGATTCCACATATAAATGATATCATATGGTATTTGTCTTTATCGAACTTCACTTACTATGATGATCTCTAGGTCCATCCATATTGCTGGAAATGGCATTATTTCATTCTTAGGGCTGCCTGCAATACTCCATTGTACATCCAGTGCTCTGCTGATGGAAGTTATTGCTTCCATGTCTTGGCTATTGTAAATAGTGTTGCAATGAACATTGGGGTGCATGTATCTTTTCAAACTATAGTTTTGTCTGGATACATACTCAGGAGTGGGATTGCTGGATCATATGGTAGTTCTATATTTAGTTTTCTGAGGAACCTCCAGACTGTTTTCCATAGCGGTTGTACTAGTTTACATTCCTACCAACAGTGTAGGGGAGTTCCTTTTACTAGGAGGAATAGTTTTAAGGAAAGTCTGTCACTAAAAACGCTCCAGCTTAGTTCCTATAGAATTTATATTTCATGTAAAAGTGATATCATACAGGGTTTGACTTTCTTCGTCTGATTTATTTCATTTAGTATAATACCCTCCCAGTCCATCCAGGTTGCTGCAAATGGCAAAATTTTATTTTTATGGCTGAGTAGTATTCCATTGTGTGTGTGTGTGTACCACATCTTCTTTAATCCATTAATCTCTTGACAGAAACTTAGTTTTTTTCCATATCTTGGCAATTGTAAATAGCACTGTGGTGGACATTGTGGTGTACATATCTTTTTAAATTAGCGTGTGTGTTTCTTTTTTCAGATAAATGCCCAGGAGTGAAATTAATGGCTCATTGGTAGTTCTATTTTAAGTTTTTTGAGGTTCCTCCATACTGCTTTCCACAATGTCTGCACCAATTTATAGTCCCACCCATAGTGTACAAAAGTTCCTTTTTCTCCACATCCTCACCAGCATTTGTTATTTGTGTTCTTTTTAATGATAGCCATTCTGACAGGTATAAAGTGATAGCTCATTGTGGTTTTGATTTGCACTTCCCTGATGGTTAGTGATATTGAGCATCTTTTTTGTGCCTGTTGGCCATTCCATTGTGTGTGTGTGTGTGTATGTGTGTGTGAATTTCCTCTTTGGAAAATGTCTATTCAGTTCTTCTGCTTCTTCTTGTGTATTTTGTTCTGTTTTGTTTTTCTTTTCTGAAACATGCTGGAAAAATCTTTAGGTAGATAGTGTGTGTATAAGCCCTAGGAAATGCTGATTCAGTGCAAGTTCCATCATCTATATTATTCATTGTTGCGTACTCAGTTCCTGGCACAGCACTAGCTTATAGTAGGTGTTCAGTAAAAATTTGTTGAGTAAATGGTGTCTAACACAAAGTGAGCATAGCAAATATTTGGAGAAAAAAGAATTTAAAGCATATAACAAATACTTGGTCGAATGGTTTATGTCTTTCACCTTCTCATGTTCCACATTTTCCTCCCCACAATAAAAGATTTTTTCATTTTTTCAATCAATATTTATTGAGGGGCTAATTTATACACAGTGACACTGTGATAGAAGTAATTATCCAAACTAACTTATTGTGAAAGCATTACAAAATTGAACTTCTTTAATAGATGAGCTCATCTTATAGCTCTTTTTTAATTGGGCAATTAGAAAATTGGCAGAAGACCAGAATCCCACTCTATCATGCTGTATCATAGATTTTTGACTCCACAACTAAGTTTATACATAGGGAGAGAATTAAAAAGCTGGAAAAAGATCTAACAGTAGTAAAGATCAGACTGAATAATTTGTCTACACCTGAAGCCCATTTCTACTGCTGGGAATTTAAGAAAATGTCTTTTATTTATTTATTTTTGTCTTTTGTCTTTTTAGGGCTGCACCTGTGGCATATGGAGGTTCCCAGGCTAGGTGTTGAATCGGAGCTGCTGCCACCGGCCTATGCCAGAGCCACAGCAACGCCAGATCCGTGCCATGTCTGCAACCTTCACCGCAGCTCATGGCAATGCCGGATCCTTAACCCACTGAGTGAGGCCAGGGATTGAACCTGCAACCTCATGATTCCTGTTTGGATTCGTTTCCACTGCGCCACAACAAGAACTCCAAAAGTGTCTTTTATGAAGTTCAATGCAGTTCAATAAATTTTACGAAGGGATTAATTGCCTTTGTCAAATAGGTGAATATGCAAGTCTAGTAGCATTATTTGGATGCCTACCTTTTGGGTAAAACATTAAAGTTCAATTATCTTAGCTCAGAAAGGCAAATTATTTCAAGGGTTTTAGGGCAATGAAGAACGTTTGCAATGTCTAGGAAACTCAAGGGTGTTATAATGAATATCCCGGTACATGTATTTGTTTATACTGGCAGCGTAGATTTCTGCAAGTGAAATAGCGGAATCAAAAGATATGCACCCTTAAATGTTCATAGTTATTGCCAAATTATTTTCCAAAATAGTTAGAGCAAATTTATACTCCTGCCAACTTCTTTGAGCTATTGCCCATTTCCTGTGCTCTCTCTAACAGTAGATATCATTAGATCTTCCAATTTTTCCACTCTAATTAAAAAAATCATATCCCTTTGATATTTCAATTTTCATTTCCCTGACAACTACTGAGGTTTAACATATATTTGTATGTTTATTATTTTTTAATTCTGTAAATTTATATTCACATGCTTTGCCTATTGAATGTTGTTTTATTACATTTTCTATAACAGATCATTAATTATTGATTTGCAGGATATTTTGTGTATTAAAGCTGTATGTTTTGCTGTTATATTTAAAAAGGCTTTATCTGCAATATTGTCACCTGAATTTATTTATAGAATCTTTTGATTCACAGAATATTTTACTATTTATGTGGTTAAAGCAATCAAGTTTTTATTTTATCCCTTCTAGATTTTTTTATCTTGCTAGGTAGGAAACCTTACTGATATTGAATTTACAAAATACTATCCTTTTACTACATCTAATTTTTTCAATTTAGTTTATAATCATTCCCTATCAAATTACCCATGATATTTTTCACAGAACTAGAACAAACAATCCAAAAATTTATATGTAACCATAAAAGAATTGCCAAAGCAATCCCGAGGAACAAAAACCAAGCAGGAGGCATAACTCGCCCAGACTTCAGGCACTATTACAAAGCCACAGTCATCCAGACAGTGTGCTACTGGAACCAAAATAGACAGACCGACCAATGCAACAGAATAGAGAACCCAGAAATCAACCCTGACACCTATGGTCAATTAATCTTTGACAAGGGAGGCAAGAACATCAAATGGGAAAAAGACAGTCTTTTCAGCAAGCATTGCTGGGAAACCTGGACAGCTGCATGCACATCAGTGAAACTAGAACACACCCTCACAGCATGCACAAAAATAAAACTCAAAATGGCTGAAAGACTGAAATAGAAGACGAGACACCATCAAACTCCTGGAAGAGAACACAGGCAAAACATTCCCTGACATCAACCTTATGAATATTTTCTCAGGTCAGTCTCCTAAAGCAATAGAAATTAGAGCAAAAATAAACCAGTGGGACCTAATCAAACTGACAAGCTTTTGCACAGCAAAGGAAACCAAAATGAAAACAAAAAGACACCTTACAGAATGGGAGAAAATAGTTTCTAATGATGCAACAGACAAGGGCTTAATCTCTAGAATATACACGCAACTTATACAACTCAACAGGAAAAAAGCCAGCAAGCCAATGGAAAAATGGGCAAAAGACCTGAATAGACTGTTCTCCAAGGAATATATACAGACGGCCAGCAAACACATGAAAAAATGCTCAACATTGTTGTTATAAGAGAAATGCAAATCAAAACTACCATGAGATACCACCTCTCACCAGTCAGAATGGCCGTTATTCATAAGTCCACAAATAACAGATGTTGGAGGGGGTGTGGAGAAAAGGGAACCCTCCTGCACTGTTGGTGGGAATGTAAGCTGGTACAACCACTTTGGAGATCAGTATGGAGGTACCTTAGAAATCCATCCACAGAACTACCATGTGACCCAGCAGTCCCACTCTTGGACATATATCCGGACAAAACTTTCCTTAAAAAGGCACATGCACTCACATGTTCATTGCAGCTCTATTCACAATAGCCAAGCCATGGAAACAACCCAAATGTCCACTGCTAGATGATTGGATTAGGAAGATGTGGTATATATACACAATGGAATACTACTCAGCCGTAAAAAGAAGGAAATAATGCCATTTGCAGCACCATGGTTGGAACTAGAGACTCTCATCCTGAGTGATGTAAGTCAGAAAGAGAAAGACAAATACCATATGATGTCACTTATATCTGGAACCTAATATAGGGCACAAATGAACCTTTCCATCAAAGAGAAAGTCATGGACTTGCAGAATAGCCTTGTGGTTGCCAAGGGGGAGGGAGAGGGGGGAGGGAGAGGGAGTGGGGTGGATTGGGAGCTTGGGGTTAATGGATGCAAACTGTTGCCTTTGGGATGGATTAGCAGTGAGATCCTGCTGTGTATCACTGGGGATTATGTCTAGTCACTTATGATGGAGCATGATAATGTGAGAAAAAAGAATGTGTACATGTATGTGTAACTGGGTCACCATGCTGTACCGTAGGAAAAAAAATTGTACTTGGGAAATAACTATTAAAAAATAAAGATAAATAAAAATAATAATCATTCCAATATATGACTGGGTCACTTTTCTGTACAGCAGAAATTGGCACAATATTGTAAATAAACTATACTTTAATAAAAAATACAGTCCAAAATTTTTTAATCATTCCAAAATCTATGTAGGTAAGAATCTAAATTAATTTTCTTCTAAATGTAGATATTCCAGTGAATTTAATTAGATTTACTGAATAATGCTTTGTTCCCTTACCTCTTTGATTTCCCTTATTTTAATACATGTTATTCCTATATAGACTTGGATCAGTTTCTTGATGCTCTTTTCTGTTCCACTCATCCATTTGCCTATTCTTTTGCCAGTTCCATAGTCCTTTGAGTACAGTGGCTTTACAATATATTTTGAAATCTGTTAGGTCAAGTCTTCCCATATTGTTCTTCAAAAATTTCTTGGCACTTGCACATTTCTTCTGTCATAAGAACTTTAAATTTTTTATAATTCCAAAAATTTTTGATTGAAAATAAATTAATATGCTAACTTTATTGCCCAGCATTGCTATTATCAACTATCATTAAATTAGTAAATCTTAGTTCTTTAACTTCAGACACCACTATGCAGGTTGAAAAAAATCATCCCGATTGCAATTCAAAACTTATAATTCATAATTTCTGATACTATGATTTGCTGCTCATAGGTTTTCGGTATCTGTAGCTTCTTACATGTCATCACTGATGTGTAATCACCTGGCTATCTTGTGTTTGTATCAGCTGCCCTGGAGGACATTTGCTTTATTCTTGGAGGTAATCCACAGAAACCTCCAAAATAATTTTCATGTAAGCTACATAGTCTGCATTTTGTCTCTTGCCATATTAGATATATTCTATGCTGTTTTGGAGAATTCAGTCCAAACAACAGAAACTTAATTTAGATTTAGGAATATATTGAAGCTTTAAAGTATTGTCTTCATTTCTAAGGCTCATGGTATTGTCTATCCATCTCTTCAGGTACTTTTATAGGGCTTCAGTATGTTCTTATATTTTTCCGTATAACATTTATTACTTGAGATTTTATAGATTTTGTGGCAACTGTGAATAGAATTTCTTATTTCTTGAATTTCAATTTCTAATTCTATATTGTTAGTATAAACAAATTTATCTTATTTCTAGCCAACTTCCTAAATTTCCTTATTCCAATAGTTGATTTACCCAAGTGAGATTTTCTAGGTACGCAATTATAACATCTGCAAAAAATATTAATTTTGTCTCATGGTCTAAAATGGTTACCACATGTTTAATTTTGCTATGGTATTGCATTAACTACTACTCCAAACAGAGGAAAATGTTTTTTATACTAATGCTCAATAGTTTTAGAGAAAATCTGAATACTATACAGCCAATAACAATAGCATTTTTTGAGAATATTTAATGACATGGAACGTATTACAGTTTTTTAAAAATACAGAAATGCTTTTGGAATATGATCTAGTTTTAAAAAAACAGACACACACAGTTACACACATAGAAACACACACACTCTCACATGCATTCAAAATGAAAAAAGCCTGGGTAAATATATGTCAATATAGAAATTATCAGGGGATGATAGAATTTTTCTTTTCATTGTGTTTTTAGGTATTTTATAATTTCAATGATAAGCAAATATAGCTCTTGTGATCAGAATAAAACCATAAATATTATTATGAGCAAGATACAGATTTTTTAGGGGTAGTGCTACCAGACAGCAAGAGGAGCTCCTTAGGGTCAGTAGGTTCCAAAATATTAAGTGTAAATAGTTTTTAATTAAATGGCTGTTGACCAATTTCTTGTCTTTGCATTTCTATGACTTTAGTTGCTGTCTTTGCAGATTGGTGGAGTGCTGGCACTGCAACTCTCCTTTAATGCAAACTGGCTCTGCCGGTGCCATCTGCAAAAAACATTCCCCAAATGGCTACTTCATTGGGTGTATGTAGAGAAAAGAAACAATCTCTGCTGAATGCTGCCTAGAAGACACTCCTCCATTTCTTAGAGTTACCCCACCCATTCAGAGATCCTCTTATGCTTTTTCTACCATAAGCCATTTCCTTAGCTAACACATTTCCACTTAAAATTAGTCCCTTAGCAGAGTCACTAGTGCTTTACTCTATTTCATGCAGGTTATAAAGGTGGTTGTAACTTTTGTATTCAAGTAGAATTAAATAACTTTCAGTCTTGCCTTTTATAGCCTTTGCCCACTCTTCCTACAGAGATTTTATTTAGGAAAGATGTTCACCTGAATTTGCTATTAGCTATGAGTCATCCAGTCTAAGCCATGGAAGCATCTCACGTCCTGGGGATGGAATCTCCTTAGCCTTTCTTGTCTGTGGCTGTCAAAGGCCCGTTAGGTGAAATCTAAGATAAGAATTCCAAAGCTCACCAAATTTGAAAGCATATGCTTTCCTTCAAATACTTAGAATATGGATGTATTATTTAAGCCATTTGGTTTTTCATTAGAAAGTCAAATTTTTTTTCTTGTTAAAGATGATTTTCATGGAAATGTTAATTCTTTAAGTGGATGGCTATATATCGTGTATGTACTCTTGCTTTGAACGAATCAGGAACATCTCACATTTTGGCCCATGTTTGAAGATTTGGATGATATTTTCTTCATTTCTTTTATTTCCTAACAGAGATGCTGTCATTGAAAACAAACTGTTGCTTTGTCAAAGCCCATATTGTGTTACTCAGTGTTATTTATATGGAGCCCAATAAAACATTATGCTGCTAATCAAAGGTGATAGAGACAAAGCATTGTTTTGTCTTCTGGCATTATGGATTATGCTAATGGCCATCTGCCCATAATTGATATTTTATTCTTCAGTCACAGAAAAATAAACAGAATCAACTATAAAAGACAACCATTTTGCTGTGATAGATGCTTTTGTAGTTGTCTTTTATTCTCCATTTTGTTTTTCATAATTTCTTAGTTAATTATTTAGTAGTATAACACTTCTATGGCACTAGGATTGTCACTGCATTCCAATGAACATTTGAAATATATTGTATAGAAATACTGATGTCATCCCTAATAGTCTTACCATGTAGCTGGGAAAGAACAATCAAGCCAATAACATTTAAGACATATTGGGGCTAATATTTTTTCTTTTGTTTTCACACATGTTGGAGGGTAACTCACACTTTAGTTTTCTGTAGAGTAAGAAATACTAATATAAAAATCAATCCAGAAAAATGCAGGCTTAACGGTTATAGTGGAAATTCAGTTAAGCCAAAGTCTCCTTAGATTTTTCACATACAGCCCCAAATTAGAGAAAAACTAATTTCTTTGAAGAATTCATCTGCAGCTCCACTCTCCATTACAGTAAAAAAATTGATTTTGCACTTGCCCCTGGAAGTAGATGTAGATATATATATGTAGTCAAAAACCGCTCATGGTATGTGTGAAGAAAAATCCACTAAATACCACTAAATACTAGAAGGAAATACACAGAAAGTCAAAGATGTGGTACTTGCCCTAGAAAAACTTATGATGCAATTGGGAGCTGTAGTCTACAACTTAGTAACATTTGTAATTAAGGCATGCAGGGTTAATTGACAAAGTTTTAAGTGTTAAAAGGTAAGGACTTGTGTAATAATGTTGTACACAGAAATTGCCCTGTTTTGAAAGGCCCAAAGTAGTCAAGGAGAGAAGTTAAAATCTTTTCTTTTGAGCTCTCTGGGATGTATATGCACAGAATGAATAGATGGCATCTGAAGGACATGATACAGTGTCCTGGTGACAAATAGGTCTGCATTGGTAGGTGAAATGGGATCACTGGTGATTCATGTCTTTGAAGTAAGTGCTCCCTTCCCATCAATTAGGTATGATTAGTATCTCATAGAGGCCAAGTGATGTGGTTCAGTTACCATAGTAAATGGCAGAACATGTATCTATATACACAACTTCTCATTACAAATACCATACGTTTTTCTGAATCTCAAAAGGAGAAGGGATGGAATGTAACACTCTGCTCATTTTTCTGTCGGGTTGTCTTTCTCTCAATGGTTCCTAGTGTATCATTGTATATTGTATATTAAGCTTTTGTTTTTCATATATATGGCAGATATTTTCTCCCATCTGTATTTGTGTTGCTGTTACTTAATGACTGTATCTTTTGCCTTACCTGATTTTTTAATTTTTATGTTGTTGTCCAATCTGAGAAATTTTCCCTTACATATTAGCACATACACTTGATTTACTGCTTGGGAAAGCATTCTTTATTCCAGGATTATACAGATAGTCTCCTTTATTTTCTTCTATTTCTTTAATAGTTTTATTTTTTATATTTATATTTTAAATTTATATGAGATTTGTTGATGTATGGTGTGAAATAGAGTAAACCTTTGTTTCATCCTTTTTTCTCCCAGATAAGTGGCCTGTTGTCTCATCATTATTTATTTAATGGTGATGTAAAAATGAAACCTTTATCACATACTAAATTATAATATATCCATTGTTTTTCGTTTCTAGAGTCTTTTTAAAATTTATTTTCTATTCTATCAATGCTAGGATTACACTGTTTTAATTTCACAGTGGATTTTTATATTTGTAGTGCAAGATTCCCTCAACTCATTTTCTCTTCCATAAGAATTTTAGAATCAACCTGTCAAATTTCAAGAGAAATGTTAATTCTTTAAGTGGATTGCTATACATTGGGTGTGTACCCTTGCTTTGAGCAAATCAGGAACATCTCAACTAATTTTACCTTTAGCAGAATTTGAAATAGTTGATGACTCCCTCTTTCTTGACATCACACTCCTAAATCTCCTTCTGCCCCAGTGGCTGAGACTCCTTTTCAGTCTCCCTTGCTAGTTCATTCTTATCTCCCCAAACTCTTAGTATTGCAGTGTCATAGGGCTCAGTCTTTGAGCCTTTTCTCTGTCTACACTCACTTCCTAGATGATCTCACGTAGCTTCAGGCCTTCACATAATATTCATAAGTTGATAACCAAATTCATATCACTCCCCACAAGCTCTCCTCTCAGCTCCAGACTCATATATCCAGTTGCCTAGCCAACATCTCTACTTGGCTAATAAGCACCTCCATCTTTTAAAGTCCACAGCTGAATTCCTCCTCTTCTCCCATCTTCTCTACATAATCCTGCTGTTTCCTCATTGTTTTCCATCTTAGTTAATGGTGATTCCATTCTTCTGGTTGCTCAGTCCAATATTCTTAGAGTCATCCTTGATTTCTCTTTTTCCTTTAACATCCCAAACCCATCCACAAATGCTCTCAGTAATATCTTCAATATTCCAGAATATATCTGCTTTCATATTCTCATTGCTGTAAACCTGATCCAAGCCATCATCTTTTCTTATCTTGATTATTCTAATAGTTTCCCTATTTCAAAACTTGGCCCCCTAAATCCATTCTTCACACATCAACCAGAGTGATCTTGCTAAAATAGAAATAATATCTTACTACTCCTCTACTAGAACCTAATTTTTGGCTCCATATCTCATTTAGAGTAAAAGAATTTAAATGTTGGACATTTCTTCCTATGTGACAGTCTACCTGTCTGACAACTCTTTATTCACCCGTCTTGCTGTACTTTCTTTATAATACATTGAATTTTATAACATACTATTTGATTTACTTATTTATTTTACTTATTGTCTGCCTCTATTCACTAGATTATACAGTTTTTTTTCTTTGTTATTCATGATTCTAATACCCAGATTAGTACCGAAAACACAGTGAGTACTCAGTAAGTATTTGCTATATGTATTAAATAGTTGATTTCCCCTGAATCTAAGACAAGAAGGAGTCACCTGAATATAAATATAAGGGCTTAAATGTTGGAAAACCTTTCCTGTACCCCATCAAGTACCAGCTAAGACTTTGTTAGGTGTCTCTCCAATGTATTTCCATAGCAAGCTGTGATCACCCTATCAGAACCCCATGTGTACTACGTTATAATTATCTATTGATCTTTCACTCTAGACAGTGAGTTCTTACATGGCATAGATGGCTTACTATTCACCTGTTTATCTTTGGCATTGATTGAGCACAGAGCCTGTCAACAATGGGTACTTAGTAGTTTTGTTGAATCCATGCATAAAGGTTCTTGCCAGTCCTGGAGCATGTTGTTATTGTTGACATTGACTTCTCCCTGGAAGAATTAGAAGACTTTCTAGCTGTGTTTTGGCAGAAGTATACTTCTAGTTCAGATATGTCCCCAGCTTCTAAAGAGTCAGGCAGACCAAAGCTGACAAAGTCACAGTGATAACATCTTTTTCCCCCAGGAATACTGAATGAGACCGAAAGCTCCAAGAATCCTGTCCCTAAAGGGCTGAACCTTCAGAAAGTGAACAAATACTGAATTTGAAAATTGTACTTTGAGTCCCAGCACACATAAAATCTCCCTTCCCTCTGAGGTATTAGCTGGCTCTCTACTTATAAAATCAGTTTTTCTGGTCACCTGGTTTCAAAAATGCTTTCCTAGGCTGTGATGGCCTTCTCACACGTGTCCTTGTCAACCTGTTGGCTAAATCGCCTGTTTAAGTAGTACTAGGCATTGTGATGCTTTATGTATATGAATTAAAGCTACGGAGAAATAGAAATTGTCAGGGTGAGTTGCTACTGTTGTTCATTTGTTTTCTAGAAAGTTATGTTACTTCTAGGACAAAATTCAGCACCTATTTTTTTCCTTTTCCTTTTCTCCCCATTCCCCCTTTTCAGTAGCCTTTAAAGGAAATGTGCTAAGGCAGCTAAAGCATGAAACCAATAGAAAAACAGCTGATGTCCAATTGGATACTATCCCTCGACTCTGAAAAATAATACTTTCTCCATTTCTAAGCAATGAAATCATGGGATAGGAAACGCATGTTGTTTTGCCCAACTTCCTATCCTTCAACAATGCAGGTGTGTTAAAGAGTTTTCAAAAGTTGACCTTTTATCAACCATCCCCCTGTAATTATCAGCTAGTGCCTTAATTATCAAATAATTGGTAACTAATACCTATATTTTAGGTCAAATTTTGTCAAGGATTAAATGACAGCAGGAATGGGTCCCCCTGCCTTGCCTGCTAAAAACACCCAAAACCCCCCAAACAAAAACTGAAACAGACTTTTTTTCCTATTCTAAGCATTTTCATGAGGAAATTTTAATTTCTAATGAAAAGCACATTTTGCATTTATGAGATAATTAGGGGACAAAGTGTGAGGCTGAAACTTCCCTTTCTTGATTCTGCTTTCCATTAGAAATCTTGTACTTAATAAATACTTTGCGAATTAATGTCTAAGCCCACACTCTTAGACCTAAGGTAGTGAAAACCCACACATTTTATACTGGAATAAATTGAGATGCAACAAATGGCCACAGAGCTCTATTATCTTTCTCTATTCCCATTTCAGTGTTTTTCTCACTAACCACTGTGTTGTCATAAAGTAGGAATTGTATTAAATACTCCACTGCTCAGGCCTGAGATTCTTTGGGACAGTAAGTTGGGAAGAGCCTTAGGATAGCTGGTATCTATATGTAATTTTTATTCTTTACATTTTTATGGATCAACAAAATAAATGTAGTTATTGAGGGAAAATTCAAAAGAACAAATATCTGTCTGATGGATAATATATTAGCCTGTTTTTATACTACATTTAGGTTTATTAATTATAAACAACTATAAACATTGTTCTACTCATTCTACTTTGATGTTTTGTGAGCTACTCGAAGGTAGTCAATATTTCACTTTCAGTCCCTGTGGCTGACATTCTGGCCCATGGAAGTTGCTCCCTAAATATAGACTTAATTAATTAAGTAATATTAACAAAAATAACTGTCTTACTGGCATCAGAGGACTATACATACACACACAAACAATTCAAGAGGCGTTAATAAACCAAAGGCAGTGAGAATTGTACAACTCAAAAATCTTAAAAGTATAAGTGGGCCAAATCAGACCAAGATGATAACTAATCTGATTCACACTCTTGCAGCCATATTCTGGGTCAAGAGTGAATTCCAGACACTCAACATTACACACTCTTCAACACTCACAGCTTCACCACCCCAGTCTGCCCTAAGACCACCTGCCCTATCTCACTAGCCTTTTATCCCTGGTGTCAGTTACCACCAAAAGCCCCAGATCCCAGGCTTCCTCTCCCCCAGTATAAGTCCCATATAATTCTGCAACACCACCTCCATTCTGTTCATTTTTCTGACCTTTCCTCAACTACTGAAAACCTTCCACTCATAAAGCCCTCTGTAATTCACCACTCCCTTTATTACCAAAACCTGTCATATTCTTTTCTGAAATTTTCCTTTCCCCCTTGCTCTAAAACTTAGATCTTCCCAATATTGCTTCTCCTGCTGTCTTCTTACACTGTGCCTCATTTCTCTCCCACTGTCTCCTTTAACACTCTATCTATAGGTCAGATGGCTGTCCACTTTGATTCCTCCTCACTGTTTCTAGACCATTCTTCCTTTCTCCTCTCTATGTACCATCAGTTTTAATTCTCATGTCATCAGGCTAAATTACTCACTATGTCTCATTGTTGTGATTTCTAAAGGCCCCTGGACCATTCCTCAATCGTTTTCCAAGGATGGTATTTCCTGGTGTGTTGGCATTTTTATCTAAAACTACTCCTGTCTTAATTCTTAGAAATTTCATAATAGACATAAATGATGCAGGAGCATCCCAACATTTCACTTCATTGAACATTTCTCCTCCAGTGATTTTGTCTTTACTCTCAGATACCTGTTCCCATGGTCATAACCTTGATTTTATCGTAACTAATGTTCAACCCGTCCATAACTCAATTTCCATCATCATTCTCTGTCCACTGCCTCCTATAAGTCCATCTGATTCCTTATCTTATGCCAACTCAATCCTTCAGCTCACCTGGGCATGAATGGTTCTGTTGTATTTGCCATAGTCCAAACTTCATGTTCTCTTTTACCTCCTTGACCATGTTAAATTCCAGGATCAAACATTAAAATCTCTCCTTTGCATATACTCTCAACTCTCTTGCTGCTCTCTTGTGTTGTACTCTCTTGGAAAAGCAGTAACCTGGTTAAATCCAACTTTCTTCCTATTGTGCACTCATATCTCTGCAATTAAATGTGGCTGGATAAAATCATACAACCATGCTTATTGGAATTACTTTAAATCTATGCCCAGTTATCTCAAGTGGATATTTAATCCACACACTCTCTCACTTCCCAACATTTATACCCATCCTATATCTTTTCTCTTTAAGCATCTAATCCTGCTTCAACTCTACTGTCAGCTGATGAGCTTGCTTAATCTATCACTGAGAAATGTGCAATGAGAAGAGAATTTTGAGATACTCACACCGTCATATCTGCTCACCTACCAGTACATGGTAGACATCCTCTATCTTCCCACCTGTTATTTTAGATCAACTATGTTTCTGTCTTAAGCAGCTCTCTCTGCTCTGTGTCATTTCCTCTCGCACTAGACGTTGCTCCAGCAATTCTCCTTGCTCTTTCTTACATTATAATGTTTCTCACTCTACTAGATGATGCCCATCAGCATACAAACATTGCAACTCCTCTTGCCTTGAAAAAAATATCTCGGGTGCACTTAGCGCTCCTGGCACCACTCCATTTTCTTTGCAGCAAAACTTTTTGAGTTTTCTATACTTGCTATAATGCAATTCACTCATCAACACATTCAAATAAAGTTTTCCACTTTCACTGCCTCATTCTAAACTGCTTTTCTTACAATGAAAAATGATAATTACATTGCTAAAGCTAATGATCAGGTCTCAGTGATCTCAGTTCTAACCCACTAGCAGCATTTTACACCATGCTCCTTAAACAGTCTCTGGCTTAAATATCTGGCTTCTGTGATTTTTTTTTTTCATTATTTTCCTTTCACTTCACAAAAATTTTCCTTCTCAGTCTCCTTTGCTACCTTCTCCTTTTCTTCCCAGTCTTTAAAATAGGAATACCCAAAGATACTTATTCTTAGCTCTTCTCTAAAATTCACTTAGTCCCTTGGTGATTTCATCCAATCTCATGTCTTTGTATAATAGCATCTATATGTTAATGACTCCCAAATCTGTATCTCCAGCTCAGACCCATCTCCTGGACTCCAGACTAGTATAGGCAAATGCCTATTTCACATTTCCTCTCGAATGTCCGATAGATATCTGATAGATATCTCAAATTCAGGGTTTCAATGCAAGAGCTCCTGATCTTCTTACACTATAGGCTGCTCCTAGCATAGTTTTGTCCATCTCAGTTAATAGCAGATTCTTTGGCTGTGCCTTAAAATATATCCAGAATCTGCTTACTTTTGATCCCTTCCACCTGTGCCACCCCTAGACCCAGAGAAGAAATGCCTTTTCACTTGGCTTATTTCTTTAGATGGCCCTGCATACCCCCAAAAGAGAAAAATAAATTTATTAAAAAACACATGGGCAATTTTGTTATTTGAGAACAAACATTCAACACTGGCAAAATATGACCTGTAACCCTAAACATCCATTTTTCTGACAAATATCATTCAGGCACCAGGGAAACACTTACATTGCTTGCTCTGTGTTCTTGAAAAGATAAATGATACATACACGTGCTCTGAAGGCTCACATTTCTGTGGCAGCTGAAACTGAACACTGCATTAGAGTGTGGGGAGGATTTGAGAGGCGACGCTCCTAAATAATGAACAAATTAACTTACCAAATCCTTTTTCTCAAATAGGGTAAATGCAGTAGAACCCTTAATAAGGAAATACTGTTTCCTGGTGGAGCTAAGTGTCCATTTTCTTGCTTCCTTTTGTGTTCTGTTCATAGTTCTGCAGGGAACTATGAGGTAGGTGAGTAACCACAACTAGACACAGCAGCTGAAGAATATTTTCTCATGTTAAACTATTCATACTTGTTTCAATTTAAAATGTAAATTTTTTAAAATTTCTACATAACACATGGGAAGCATGATACCAATTCTCTACATTACCGTACACATCCATATATTACTTTGTCTTTGTGAAATCTGTATGTCATAGAAAATTAAATGATGAATTTAAATACGTTGTAATAATATATGCCACAATGAAAATTTGGCCAATGTATAGTATTACACTTTTGGAACATGGCGAGTAAAATCTATGGTTCATTTGTGAATCTAAATGTTGCTTTAACAAATTTATATGCAGTTTTAGTTCTACTGCCTCACAGATAAATTTCCTCAAATTGAAATTAGTAAAAACCTTTTAATACTACAGTGACTCAAGAAAGGATATCTAATCTGGTATTGTCATGAGTAGAATAAATACTATGTAAAAATCATGATTATAACAAGAATACTTTTACTGAAATAAAAGCGAGAAAAGATTATAGAACAGATACATAATAAAGTATAAATTATATGTTTTATATTATTAATCATGTATGTATTGTCAGTGCACCAGATATCCAGACAAGTACAATAATATATACAGTCATATTTGGTATTTTCCCTACTTTTAGTAATATAAAAGCATATAGTTATACTTAAAAAGTTTCTCAATATGAAGGCACCAGATATCCAGACAAGTACAATAATATATACAGTCATATTTGGTATTTTCCCTACTTTTAGTAATATAAAAGCATATAGTTATACTTAAAAAGTTTCTCAATATGAAGGCATATTTATAAGAGAGGAAGGTAGAACCTATTGTATTTAACATATTTGTGTTTCCATTTAGACTCTTTCCCTGAGCACCACATACTTTAGGGTTGGGCCTGTCTAATACTGGTTCCACCCAGGTCAAAAGCCACCCTCTTCTCTCAGCTGAATTATTGCAGGAGTCTTCTAACTCATCCCCCTGCTTTCATATCATCATACCATCTTTTCTTAACACAGTAGTCAGAATGATTCTGCTGAAATCTAAGTCAAATTGAATCACTCCTATATTCAAAATCCTTCAGAGGCTCCACATACCTTCAAAGCATTACAGCTGCCTACAAAGGTTCCATGCCCCATCCCCACCCGTTATCTCTCTGCTTCATCTTCTACTACCCATCTTGGTTTAATGCCTTCTCTTCTCTTGGCCTTCACACTGTTATGCAAGGCACACCTCTGCCTCTGGGCTTTTTCATTGGTTATTCTCGCCATCTGGAATCATCCAGTAGATACACGGTTCACTTCTCTTCTTCATCAAGGTTTTGCTCAAATGTCACTTTCTCAAATGAGGACCACTTAGAATTCTAATCCATCCCCTGCAGCCATAATTCCCATGGTGCTTCTGTTATTCTACATAATACTCTATCACATATATGTATGCATATATAGACACATATTTTCTTTATTATGCTTATTGTCTTTCTCCCTCTACTCAAATCCTGTAATGATTTTTTTTTAAATTTTATTTTGTTTGTTGTATCATTAGGGTCTAAGTCAGTGCCTGGCACACAACAGACTCTTAATAAATAAATATTTGTTAAATAAATGATGGATCTTTCATACTTGAGCCAAAATAATATTTCTGTGACTCAAAAATAACTTTAATTTCCTTGCTCGGAACCCTTCAGAGGTTTGTCAATGATCCCATGGCAAAATCCAAACTCTTAATAGTTGATCAAAGTTAGCATGTTCGTAAAAGGTTTATAAGGTTTTGGCTTATCTATTTACCTCTCCATCTTCATTTCTTGCTCTTCTCCCCACATGTTCACTAGCACCCAAACTCACTCAGTTTATGGCCTAGCCCAGTAAAACTTTCTCATTTCCTGTCATGCACCAGATCAAGATTTCCTTCAGATTTTTACACACGAACTCCCCACTCAACCTAACAAATGAACACACTCCCACATGCATCTGATCTCTTAACTCCAATCGTCCTTCAGAGATCTTGGCTCTCATGACATTTTGAAAAGTGATTCATCTGAGAATGTGTTAGATCCCCCTTGTAGGGGTTTCTATAAACTCCTTGAACTTCCATGTCAAACACTTGTCAAAATTTATTGTTATGCCAGTTTAGGCGTCGTTTCCCTAAGTGGATTTTGAGGTTCCGGAGAACAGGGACCCTGACACCTGTATTCTCAGTGATTAACATGGTGTCAGCAGTAATAAGCAGTGTTTTAGCTTTTGTGTACTTTTCAAAGCACTGACTGTACATTAAGTGATTAATCCCAACAAATAACTCAAAGAGGTAGTTTTACTCTCTAATTTACAGATGAAAAGAGCAAGGCACAGAGATTAAGCAAATTGCCCAAGGTCGGTTTGAAACTAGCCTGAGTGCCCTGCTCCAGAGTACTTGCTCCAAACCAACATATTATACCTGCCCCTGGAACTAGGTAAATGTTAAGAGTACAATACAGATCTTCTAAATGACTGCACAAAGGATAGGGTACCTCAGTGGGTGGCAGTTATGGAAGACAGCCTCTCAAGAGAGGCTGAAAAGACCCCTGTGCCAGCAGGCAGTGGCTCTGTACCCACTGAAAACACAGACTGCCGCACAAGGGTGACCATGGATACCTGATTTTTCTCCATGATCATCACAACTAGCTGAGTGTGCCATGTTCTTTCCAGGAAGAACCGCTCACATTGCTAGCAGAGTATTCTTATTCTCTTCCTGGCATGGTATACTTATCTAAAAGTAACAAGGCCATCATTCTAAATCAGAAAAAAAAATGCATTGTTTACAAACCTTAAAAATAATGAAAGGGATAAATAAGGATGAGACATGGAAAGGGAATTTTTCCTCTCAGAAAATTAAAAACAAATCATTGCATGCTCTTATCTGAATAAACAGTCTGCGATTTATGTGTTATAGTTTTATGAGTAGCCTGCTTGCTAATTCTTAATACCTTATCAGTCTTTTATCCTATTCAGTGTTGTATGTGAAGCTCATTTACCCAGAAGAGCTTTGTCCAAAGAAGGTAGAAAAATTTTCTTGAAATGTTTGGCAGACCACAAGTACAGAACATTTGAAAGAAAATGTCATGTTGTGCCCACCTGGGTATATTTTTATATATCTTTTTTCCTTCTGAGCCAACCAGTGTGGACTCCACCTGTCTTCAATATCTGTTTGAAGAGACTAAAACAGGTTAGATACCACTAGATCTCTGTGCTATCAGACAATCTAGGGAATTGCTTGAGAAAGGCAAACCTGAGTGTTTGCTGAAAGGTATTCACTAGAGGATAGATGGGTGTTTTCAGAAAACAGACTAATCTCAATAGCCTGTCTCTCTCCTGTAAAAATCATCCATTGCAGGTTACTTAAGGAAGGTAATAAGTTTTATATAAGGGGGGATTTTGTTTTAGATCTTAGAATAATTTAATGGGAGGTAGAACTTTCACGCTCTTGTAAGTTCACTGATAGACGGTGTGAACGGTCCATACAGGCAATTGATTTAGTGACCCAGTATACTAAAACTATGCAGCTTAGAAGAGAGTCTCTGGAATGGAAAGATCATCATTTCCACAAACAAGCATATAGCTACTTTTCTGACTTAGGCTGTCTTAAAGATTTCATTTTTTAATTTATTTTAAACTTCACTTTCTTTTCATGCTATTGGGAACATCAGTATGATTCATAAGGGCTTGATGCTGTAGCTAGGGTGAGGCTATGGAATAGTACATTGTTTTGTCAAATCAATTAGGCATTGATTAATGACTTATTGAATTCATAAACATTCCAAGTTTTATTTAAATTTTAGGGGAAGTGGTGGTATATGTGTGCACAGGACACTTCTAAGAAGTACCTCTTCTGCTCTCTAGAAACCTAGACATCAGACTGTGGTACTGAAAATAGGCTGATGAAAAATGACTCTTTCCTGGACTATGGTGGTAATCTCATTAGTCTCCCCACATCCACTTTTTCTCACACTCAATCTGGCCCCAGAGAAACTGAAGTGATCAGCCTGTAACACAAATAAGATTGACGTTCCACCATTTAAATCTCCTTAATGACTTCAATTTTATTAGTGGATAAATCCAAATTCTTTATTATGGAATGAAGTGAAGATCATTGTTGTCAACTGACATAGCTTCTTATGCGTATCCTCATATAACCAAAACATAAACCACACTGGACTATTGCCAGAAAACATCTTAGACTTTTAAATTTCATGATTTTGAACATTCTTTTATCATTGCCTGGAATGACCCTGCCACAGATTCCATGAAGTCTTGACCATAGTTGAAGCCTGGGGAAGCTCGCAGTCTACTGTGAAACATAGATGGCCAAAATAGACAGCAGAATGGTAAAGAGAATTGGAAATACTGCTGTAATGAACCTCTAGTAATGTTGGATTGGATATAACAGAATTCTTCATGTACATAGTTGAGTTCATAGTTTCTGGGGTGAGAAATGAAGAGAAACCTGAAAACCATAACACAAGTACATGATTTAATGCCGAACATACTTTCAAATAAATAAAGAATGAGAGTTCACCAGTCATAGAAATGTGGTGGAGTTACTATTAATGGAACTACTTCATAATTATAGGAATTGAACTCAGGAGGAATGAGATGTAAAAAGCAGTGGTGACAAAGAAAATGGTAAATACATGAGTAATTTAAGCATGGACAGCATAAAACGATAATTGTGGCTAATTCCAGAGGGGTATAAAACCAAGTGGAATTAAAATACTTGACATCTAAGAATGTAAGAAAATGATCTCTGTCAGTGTTCTAAAGTTTTTGAATTATCCAAAAGAGAGTAGAGATACTGCCAAAATTTAGATTTTAAGTCAGTTATTTAAAATCTTAAGGCTAACAACTTAAAACAACAGAAATAAAATGTGTGTTTTTTATAACAAGAGAAAAGTAAAATGTAAACGGAGTGGATTAGTAAATAGAAGGCTGGAGAAGAGAGAAAAGTAAACTGAAACAAAGAAGATATATAGAAAAGAAAAACAAAATGATACAAATAAATTCTAAGTTATCTGTAATCACAATAATTATAAATGTATATAATTGTTATATAAAATCAAGGTTCTGGAGTGCCCTGGGGGTTCAGTGGGTAAGAATCCATCATTATCACGGCTGTGGCTCAGATCACTGCTGCGACAAGGGTTTGATCCCTGGCCCCAGAACTTCCACATGCCGTGGGCATGACCAAGAAAAAGAGAATAAAATAAAAAATGAAATAAAGTTTATTATTGAATGAAATTTTTAAAAAAATCACCGTTCTTATATCCTATATAAAAACATTTAGCCATATGTTATTTATAAGAAGTATGCCTAAAATGCAATGACCTAGAGAGGCTAAAGGTAAAGGAATGGAAGGAAGTACATTGGGATTAATATGCCATGGATATATCAATATCAAATGAAATAAACATTAAGGATAAGATAATACTAAAAATATACATGAAAGATATGTATTATTGCTGATTTATAATCACCTAACACATAGAAGCAAAACACATAACATCAAAAATATTAGAACTTGTACAAAGAAAAATCACAAATCTATGATCATGGTAGAATATGTTCATACTTATCTCTCAGAAACTAATGGATCAAGCAGTAAAAGTGTTAAGACTGTAGGATATTTGTATAGCAAAATTAGCAGGCTTTATCTAATAGACATATAGAATCTCACAGCCAGCTGTTAGAGAATAAATTTATTTTTTCAGACTAGAAATGGACATTTATAAAAGGTAGATACATCTTTCTCTGATAGCACTTAAGATCTCTTAGCAAATTTCAAGCATACAGTGCAGTGCTAGTAACTGTAATCACCATGCAGTACGTTAAATCCCCAGAACTTATTTATCCTGCATAACTGAAACTTTATATTCTTTGACCAACATTTCCCCATTTTCCCCTCCTCCCAGCTCCTGCAACCACCATTCCACTCTCTGCTTCTATGACTTTAACTAATTTAGATTTGACATCTAAGTGAGAACACGCAGTATTGGATGATTTTACCTAGTATGATGTTCTCCAGCTTCATCCATGTTAAAAAAACAAAAACAGTAACTTTGTGAGACTGTGGATATGTTAATTGGCCTGATTGTGGTGATTATTTCACAGTGTATACATATACCTTAAATGTATACAGTGTTTATTTGTCAATTATACTTCAACAAAAATGGAAAAATATATATTTTGTAAAAATAAATAATGATATTCTGTTAAAAAAATATGGACCATGGTTTAGCCCAGTAAATGTAAATGTTAACAAATATCAAACAATATCATATAGACCAGACAGTATTTTGTTTAATATGAAATGAGTTATCTTGTGGCACAGCAGGTTAAGGATCTGGCATTGTCACTTGAACAGCTTGGGATGCCGCTGTGGTTCAATCCCTGTCCTGGGAACTTCACATGCTGTGGGCATGGCCAAAAAAAATGTAATACAAAATGAAACAATGGAAATAATGAAAATATAGCTATTAATATATTTAGAAATATTAAAATATATTTCTAATAATGCCTGTGACAAATACAAAGCCATAATAGAGTCATATCATATTTGAACTGAATTACAATGAAAGCACTTCATATCAAAAGTTGTGAGATATTGCCAAAGCAGTAATGAGAGAGAAATTTATAGATTCAAACACATACACCACACACACACACACACACACACATACATATAAAAAAACAGGAAAGGTGTAAAATTAGTGAACAAAATGTGCAACACAAGAAATTAGAAAAGGAACAGCATAAAAAAACCAAAGAAAATGAAAAGAAGGAATTAAATATAAAAACAAATAAAGTGAAGAGAAAGCAAAGAGGAGCAAAAAAAGTTATGTTTTTGTAAGTAAAATATAAGAGATAAGACTGGAAATATGGATCACAAAGAAAATTGAAAACATCAAACAGTATCGAGCGTGAAATAATGATCCTAACTGCAGCTAGAGGAGAAGATTTAAAAAGCATGAGGGAATACTGTGAATGACTTTATGCCAATATATATTTAAACATGTATGAAGTGGAAAATTTCCTAGAAAAACGAGACTTCTCAAAAGTGTTTCACAAAAATATTGAATACCTGAATAAACGTATAACCACTAATGAAATTGAATCAGTAGATTAAAATCTGCTCTGTAACTACATCAGCCCCCATAGCTAAATCCATATGCACACATACCTCCCAGGCAGTTTTACAGTCCAGTTCTGCCAAACCTTTAAGGAAGAGATCATTCCTATACTGTTCTTGAGGCCCAGCCTCCATGAGATTGATGATTAAAAAATATCTCAGAAGGTTACAGTACACAGCAGCCAAAGCTGAGATCCACTTCATTTTGCAGCTGAGGAAAGTGGGACTTAACCAAGTAAAGTGACCCTTTCAGCTCACAGAGCCTGCTATGTTCCCTGAACTGAGGTTGGTGTTTTTATTGGTACAGGATGATTTCACGAAAATCTCCCTTGGATATTTTTCTTATTCAGAACTGCAAATCCTACATTTTTTATTCCTTTTCTCCTTTGCAAATAGTATTAAGTAGTAGAAAGTTATACTTTTGATGAGCCCATAATAGGAAGTAATATATGATTATTGAATGCCATTTCATTTTGGAGCAGATTTAATATAGAAACTGAATTCTTCAGGAGTGAAAGAGCAGACAATTAACTTCTCACCTGAAATGGCTTGACATCAGGTTTTTACAACATAGAAAAATGATAGAGAAGTAGTCTCTTCTCAATTTTTTTTGTTAACCTAAAACTTCTCTAAAATATTAAGTCTATTAAATTTCAAAAATGATAGTATCCCTTTTCCTCCTAAGAGAGTGTTTTGTCTTGTTGTTTACACACACACACACACACACACACACACACACACACACACACACACAAAACATGAGTACTATAGCCTAGAACTTTCTTGGCATTTAGTCCTTCACTCTGGTGCAATATCAGAAGACTTGCTAGAGAGGGGGTATCTATTATATGCTAACTCGTTCAGAGAGTGTCCAATTAGATGGAAGTATTTCAAAATGTATCAGCCACAATTACAAGCATAATGAGCAGCAGTCAAAGTGTATTAGTGAGGATTATGATTCATTTTTGGAAAAGTTGATTTAGTTCCAGCTCAACTGGGTAGTTCAGATTATATTTCTCTTGGGTAATAAGCATATCGTTTATACCGTGAATGTTTCTAGAATAGCCACAAATTATAATGAACACAGAGAATTACAATTTCCAATGGAAGAGGACTTCCGTTATGACAAAATTCAGATGGAAGGCCAATGTCTAAAACTGATATTAAAAAAAATGAAGCCCCCAAACATCCAAACATTTCTGTGTTAAGAGTGATCTGCCCAAGAAAACTACATAACATGTTCAGAAAAAAATACATATATTCAACTCACACTCAAATAGAGATAGTAATAATAAACATCCATTGAATGCCTACTATCTATGCACTACTTTAATTTAGTATCCATTTTCTGATTTAATGTACATGATAATTTTTCAAATTTTGTGGTACATTTTTCTCAAACGGAAGCTGTAGCAGAGCAGTCAGATGATTTACCTAAAATTACATGGCATCGCCAGAGCTCTTAAATCTGTTTGTTACTATTCCCAGTGTTCTTACCGTTACTCTGCTGTTACTACCCTTTATCAGTTATTCAAAGCTGGAGCCAAGAGCTATTCCTGAAACAATTTCTCCAAGCCCATGGGAGAGATTGGGTAGGTGGGCCCCTCTTATTTTACTCTGAGTTTGTACCTCCTTCTTGGCATTTCTCTCTCCCAACTTCTTTTAAATTAAACTTCATGTCAAGAGAAATCTATACCCACTTTCTTTCTAGCTAAAGAATAAGCAAAAACGACAAAAATGTTTTAACTATCTTCTTTTTTGGTTCCTTTTCACCAAGGTTTGACAAACTGGGATTTTCAAAATAAAAAGAGGGAAACTAGAGGGAAATAAAAATAAAAACATCTTCTTTAATTTCCTTGATGAATGTTTTATAGTTCTTGGCATATAAGTCCTTTACCTCCTGGGTCAGGTGTATTCCCAGGCATTTGATTTTTTGGGGTGCAATTTTAAAAGATATTTTTTGTATTCGTTTTCTAATATTTCATTGTTAGTATACAGAAATGCGACTGATTTCTGAATGTTAATCTTATATCCTGCTACCTTGCTGAATTTGTTGATCAGTTCAAGTAGTTTTTGGGTTGAGTCCTTAGGGTTTTCTATATATAGTATCATGTCATCTGCATACCTTGACAGTTTTACCTCTTCTCTTCCTCTTTGGATACCTTTTATTTCTTTTGTTTGATTGCTGTGGCTAGGACTTCCAGTACTATGTTGAATAACAGTGGTGAGACTGGGCATCCTTGTCTTGTCCCAGATTTTAGTGGGAAGGCTTTAAGCTTTTCTCCATTGAGTATTATATTTGCTGTGGCTTTGTCATAAATGACTTCGATTATGCTAAGGAATGTTCCCTCTATACCCACTTTGGTAAGAGTTTTTATCATGAATGGATGTTGGACTTTGTCAAATGCCTTCTCTGCATCTACTGAGATGAACATTAATCAAGGAAATTAAAGAAGATGTAAAGAAATGGAACGATATTCCATGCTCCTGGGTTGGAAAAAATAGTATTGTAAAAATGGCCATACTACCCAAAGCAATCTACAGATTGAATGCAATCCCTATCAAATTACCCATGATATTTTTCACAGAACTAGAACAAACAATCCAAAAATTTATATGTAACCATAAAAGAATTGCCAAAGCAATCCCGAGGAACAAAAACCAAGCAGGAGGCATAACTCGCC
The DNA here is from genome assembly GCF_054392235.1 of Sus scrofa. NCBI lineage: Eukaryota > Metazoa > Chordata > Mammalia > Artiodactyla > Suidae > Sus > Sus scrofa. Next base: position 125,766,701 of record NC_139401.1, read on the forward strand.
CAGACTTCAGGCACTATTACAAAGCCACAGTCATCCAGACAGTGTGCTACTGGAACCAAAATAGACAGACCGACCAATGCAACAGAATAGAGAACCCAGAAATCAACCCTGACACCTATGGTCAATTAATCTTTGACAAGGGAGGCAAGAACATCAAATGGGAAAAAGACAGTCTTTTCAGCAAGCATTGCTGGGAAACCTGGACAGCTGCATGCACATCAGTGAAACTAGAACACACCCTCACAGCATGCACAAAAATAAAACTCAAAATGGCTGAAAGACTGAAATAGAAGACGAGACACCATCAAACTCCTGGAAGAGAACACAGGCAAAACATTCCCTGACATCAACCTTATGAATATTTTCTCAGGTCAGTCTCCTAAAGCAATAGAAATTAGAGCAAAAATAAACCAGTGGGACCTAATCAAACTGACAAGCTTTTGCACAGCAAAGGAAACCAAAATGAAAACAAAAAGACACCTTACAGAATGGGAGAAAATAGTTTCTAATGATGCAACAGACAAGGGCTTAATCTCTAGAATATACACGCAACTTATACAACTCAACAGGAAAAAAGCCAGCAAGCCAATGGAAAAATGGGCAAAAGACCTGAATAGACTGTTCTCCAAGGAATATATACAGACGGCCAGCAAACACATGAAAAAATGCTCAACATTGTTGTTATAAGAGAAATGCAAATCAAAACTACCATGAGATACCACCTCTCACCAGTCAGAATGGCCGTTATTCATAAGTCCACAAATAACAGATGTTGGAGGGGGTGTGGAGAAAAGGGAACCCTCCTGCACTGTTGGTGGGAATGTAAGCTGGTACAACCACTTTGGAGATCAGTATGGAGGTACCTTAGAAATCCATCCACAGAACTACCATGTGACCCAGCAGTCCCACTCTTGGACATATATCCGGACAAAACTTTCCTTAAAAAGGCACATGCACTCACATGTTCATTGCAGCTCTATTCACAATAGCCAAGCCATGGAAACAACCCAAATGTCCACTGCTAGATGATTGGATTAGGAAGATGTGGTATATATACACAATGGAATACTACTCAGCCGTAAAAAGAAGGAAATAATGCCATTTGCAGCACCATGGTTGGAACTAGAGACTCTCATCCTGAGTGATGTAAGTCAGAAAGAGAAAGACAAATACCATATGATGTCACTTATATCTGGAACCTAATATAGGGCACAAATGAACCTTTCCATCAAAGAGAAAGTCATGGACTTGCAGAATAGCCTTGTGGTTGCCAAGGGGGAGGGAGAGGGAGTGGGGTGGATTGGGAGCTTGGGGTTAATGGATGCAAACTGTTGCCTTTGGGATGGATTAGCAGTGAGATCCTGCTGTGTATCACTGGGGATTATGTCTAGTCACTTATGATGGAGCATGATAATGTGAGAAAAAAGAATGTGTACATGTATGTGTAACTGGGTCACCATGCTGTACCGTAGGAAAAAAAATTGTACTTGGGAAATAACTATTAAAATAATAATAAAAAATAATAAAAAATAAAATAAAGTAAAAATGAAAACAAACCAAAACTAGGGGTCAGAAAAAGAATCATATCTCAAGTGGTTTTCTGAGCTGAATAGACAAGGATAGGGTGAGATGGCCCTTGTGTAAAATAAGAACCTTGCAGAGGAACGTTCCCTATTTATTCTGAAGATTCTTTCACATAGATCTTGTGAAGATTGGAAAAGGGTGATCATAATGTTGATGGCCTAGCCCCAAGTGCATCAGGCAACCTTGTACTCTTCCTGTTACATGGCAGTAAGTTGCTGAAATTGAAAACCATCTTCCAGTCAACTTTGATTGATCCTGTGGTTAACTCATCACAACTATCAATAGCTCATTACTCTTTTAGTAATTCTCACTCTCTACTCTCATTTATGGAACAAGTGTACAAACTCTATACCTTGGACTGAGTGACATCCAAGGTTACTTCCAGATCTAAAAATACAAACTCTCAGGATTTATCCTTCTGTGTCTGACTTACTTCATTTAATGTAATATCTCAGAGATCATCTATGTTTTATCAAATGAACAGCATTTCATTCTTTCTCATGGTTGAATAATATGCCATTATATATATATATACATGTAATTTATTCCCTTACATATCTATCTATATTAAAATACACACACACACACACACACACACACACAAATATATATATACATCACATTTTTTATCCATTTGTCCGTTGATGGGCACTTAGATTGTATGATATCCCTTATATGTGGAATCTAAATAACCCAAACTATAAAAACAGAGAGTAGAATGGTGGTTCTGGGGGTGGGGGTATCGGAGAGATCTTGTTTAAGGATACAGACTTGCAGCTAGCTGACAGATAGGTCCTGAAGCAAAGTATAGTGAATATAGACAACGATATTGTATTATAATCACCCAACTTGCTAATAGACTAGGTGTTAATTATTCCCACCACAAAAAAAGGTAATTATGTGATGCCATAGAGGTCTAACAGTTGCTATAATGGCAATCGTATTATAATATATAAATGTGTCAGGTTAACGTGTTTTATAGCTTAAATTTATGCAATGTTATATATCTCAAATATATTTTAAAAAATTATAGGCTTCCATGAAATAATGAGGCAATGCATTTCCAATCATTTGAATGCCTGAGAGAACTTTCATTAGAACCCTAGTGAAACTCAGTTGTACTTAAATGCCTTTGTCTTCAGTTCTTACTAATATTCTAGTTCAGTCACAAAGCTTCTTTGCCATTGAGCTGCTATAAAGAGATAACAGGTCTCATCACAACAGAAGTAACACACAGATTTTGTCTTGAAACTGTCCATCAAAAATGGGCTTCCAGAGAGTGCTATTGTATTTTCAGAGGTGGGTATGGAGTTGATTAATTAAAAGTTAATGGTAATGCAAACTTTAATTTCAGCCTCAGTGTATCCATCCTATTTTCTCCACAAGCCTAGGGACCTGCTATTGCAAAGTTATGATTTATCAAAGTATGCAGTGCTGTCTTCTGAAAGTCTGATAAGAGTTAGTGTTACTTTGAAAATCATTATCAGTTGCTCCTACGTTCATATTTTATCTCTTTGTTTATAACGAAAAGCTCCTCTAAAGAATCACTTAAGGTAGTTCACTGAAACAGTGTGCGTACCTCTGATTTTTTTATGTGAACTAGTAGTGCTAAATTCTCAGCACTGCAATTGTTTCACTTTGCTCACAAAATGGGACCAACTAACTCAAAGGTTTATTGGCCATTCTTTTTGGAATAGTAAGACCAGGCTTTTCAATACAGAGGAATAAGAGCTTTTGGCCTTATTTGGGTCATTTCTTCCTCCAAACTATGACTTTTCTATTGTTTTTGAGGCCAAGCAACATAGCAGATCTTAAATGAAAAGAGAAACCATATCTCATAGGAGCTTAGCTTAACCCTCAGGGCATTATCTCTCCTTTTTTTTCTGTCGAAGGCTTTTGTTGATTATTTCTAAGTGTCACTAGGAGGCTGCCAAAGTAAATCTGTCCAAAACTAGCAGAGAAATGTCAAGTTTTCACTGGTGTGAAAATCTTTAAGTGTAGATACTAGTATTTCCCACCTCTAGTCTGACTCAGAATATAGTCTACTGTCTTTTAATGAAAATCAACTGATATAAAAATTCTCACTTCTAATGAAAAATTCATAGATTGAGAGATGTTATAAGACAGAGTAGAGAATAGCTGGGGTACAAAAATGATCCCTGAAAATGCACATTTAAGTCAATAACATAATATTTTCATATTGCTTGCTTGCGGTGGAGACTGAGAGTGGCAAAATATGGTTTGAGGGAGCAGCTAAGGCATGATCTGTTGCTTTGAGAGAATGTTGTTAAAAGATAAAAGTCAGAAGAATTTACATCCAAGAGAATTGCCATGTAGTTAATGTGCGGAAGCAAAGTGGGCAATCATACTGTCCGGGCAGATAGACCTCAGAGACTGTATGCAAACCAGACCTGTATGGCAATTGCATGGGCACTACTATAAGTGATATAGAATGAAGCATTTATTATAGGAATTATCATGTGCTATTGTGGGAACTGGTAAAAGAATCTCTGTACATCTGTTGCTTCTGAGTTTGTGATTGCCCTGAAAAGAGCAGGGCGGGCAGTTAGGTAGTAAAATGTATGTAGGATGGAGGGGAGATTATGCAGATGAACTGAAAGCGAAGCCAGTAGCTTTCATCAGCAAGCTAAACACATCTCATCTGAAAGTTAGAGAAACCAGGAGTTCCCGTCGTGGCTCAGTGGTTAACATACCCAACTAGTAACCCTGAGGTTGTGGGTACGGTCCCTGGCCTCGCCCAGTGGGTTAAGGATCTGGTGTTGCCCTGAGCTGTGGTGTAGGTCACAGACAGGGCTCGGATCCTGTGTTGCTGTGGTTGTGGTGTAGGCTGGCAGCTGTAGCCTGGATTCGACCCCTAGCCTGGGAACCTCCATATGCTGTGGATGCGGCCCTTAAAGAAGACAAACAAAACAAAACAAAACACAAAAGTTAGAGAAACTGAAGCCGAAGGTCCCGTAGGAGCCAAATGGGTAACAGTGCATAACAACTAAACTTCTTAATGTAAACATGAGTGTGTGTGTGTGTGTGTGTGTGTGTGTGTGTGTGTGTGTGTATGTATGTATATATATGTGTGTGTGTATGTATATATATCATATATGTATAGTTTATTGAGATGTTTTACCATATAATTCAACTTTTAAAAGTGAAAATTTTATCTATGAAGTTCCTTTTCACTTGTAATATTCACTGGTTCCAGGGATTGGAATCTTTAGGTGGCCATTATTATCCCTACTACAACCATCAAAGTATTTTTAAGGGTTTTTTTTTTTGTTGTTGTTGTTTTGCTTTGTCTTGTTTTTGCATCACAGATGAGAAGCCAGAGAATAATTTCCCAGAATCCCCTTTCCTAAATGGTTCTGGATTAATGTTTGCCAATGAGAGCCACTTGCATGAGATCTAGAAGGTGTACAGATCAGTATTACACTCTGCTGGGGGTTGTAGACAGATGCATGAGCAGATGTGAGATTCAGAGAAGATTCCTAGTAAGCTCTTTGAGAGACATTTGCTTTGTAGTGACAGACAGAAATAGATAGTGGGAGCTTCCTTGAGATTTTTGAAAAATCAGAACAGCTTCCCTGCATATAAGTAAGTAACATATGATATGAAACAGGCATCTTTTCTATACCTTGGCAAATTATCATATTCCTTTCTAAGTATGAATCAGCTCCTTTGGGTTTCAATTTTGTGAAATTTCTCTAAGATTTCCTTTAATGTGAGTGTTTTTGAACATGTCACTTCTTCTGTGACATTTTCATCCTTTTTCATGTTTGGTTTTAGTTTGTTGTTGTTTCCTTGCTACGCCTTTGTTTGTTGGCCAATACCACCTTCCTATTATCTATTTTTATAAGATGTCATATGGCTTTATCAGTGGGAGGAAAGTATGTAACACATTTAGCATGCTCTGCTGTCTGTGTTTGAACTGAGTATTAGATGTATAGTAACCAATCACTGACAGAGTGTATAAGAGATGATGTGATTGGTTGTTTATCATGATGCATATCTGTTACGTACATAGTGATATGTGGACTGAAGAATTAGGAGCACAAACTATACTTGATATACTGTGGTAACTGACATTTGAACCATATTTTTGGGCAGTGGTATTAATTAACTAAACCATGGTATGTTGGTTTACTAGGGGTAACATAATAAAATACCAGAGACATGTAGCTTAAATAACAGGAATTTTCTTTTTCATAGTTCTACAGTCTGTAAGTCCAAGATCAAGGTGTCTTCAGGGTTGATTCCTTCTGAGAACCACAAGGGAATGATATGTTTCAGGCCTCTTTACTGGGCTTGTAGATGGTTGCCTCTTCCATGTGTCTTTACATCATTTTTCATCTGTATGTGTCTGTGACCAAATTTCATCTTCTAATAAGGACACTAGTCATACTGAATTCAGGCTCACCCTAATGAGCTCATTTTAACTTACTTACCTCTGTATACACCCTGTCTCTGAATAAGAACATATTCTGACATATTGGGGGTTATAACTTCAAGTGAATTTGGGGTGAGGACCCAATTCACCCCACAACACATCATAACTGAAATTTATGCATATACAAACTGTACAAAAGTGAGTGCCTTCTGCTTAGCTGAATAGGCTTTGAGAGATAGAGCTAAACCTCGAACTTCAACAGTATCTTCCAAAATGAGTCATGAGAGTTTTGTTTCATCACTTTCTCCCAACACAGGGTGTTTTTAGCATTAAAAGTCAGATTTGCTATGTTTATAATTTTTTGTCACATTTTCTTTTCTTAAGGTCTTTGAAGATAATACCCCACAGTCTTTTTAGAAATAAGTATATTTATATGAATTTAAAGGCATGTATCTTTAAGTGTCTACTTGTATGAGTTTTAACAACAGTACAGAACCATGTAACCACCACCACAGTTAAGATATAGCATCCTGTCATCACTGTCAAAGTTTCCCTTGTGTCTCTTTGTAGTCAACCCCCCTTGCATATCCAGCCTCAGGCAAACTTTGTTCTGATTTCTATCACCACAGAGTAGTTGTGCCTGTTCCTGGACTCCATATAAAACGAACCATGCAAGTATGACTGGCTTCTTTCATTCAAAATGCTGCTTTGAGATTTATTTTTGTGTTGCGTGTATTTGTAATTTGCTGCGTGGTATTGATTGTAGGAATGTGCCACAATTTGTTTTATCCATTCTTTTGTTGATGAACATTTGGATTGTTTCCAATGCTTTATGAACATTCTAGTAGAAAACTTTTGTGAATGCATGTTTTTACTCTAGGAACAGAATCACTGAGTCATAGTGTTGATATGTGTTTAACTGTATAAGGAATTACCAATAAGTTCTCTAGACTGGCTGCACCATTTTACATTCCTACTGGCAGTGTACGAGTATTCCAGCTGTTTCACATCCTCAACATCATTCGGAATTACGGGTTTTTAAAAAATTTTAGCCATTTGTAATGAGTATAAAATAGTATCTTATTGTATTTCCCTTATATTGGTGATGCTGAACACTTTTTCATATACTTATTGGCCATTCCTGTGTCTTCTTTTGCAGATTAGTTTACTCAAGACGTTTGCCTATTTAAAAATTGAGTTGACTTTTGTTTTTAATGAATGAGCTTTATTTTTAGAGCAGTTTTAGTTGTACAGAAAAATGGCACAGAAATTACAGAGTTCCCAAATTCCCTCCTCCCCCTTAAGTTTCTCCTATTATAAACATCTTGCCTTGGTGTGGTATATTTGTAACAATTGATAACAACTCAATTTTTTTTGTTCATGTTTGAAACTCTCAAATGGCTTATGAAAAAAGATTACAGAAACTGCCTTTAAAGGTAATGTCTTATGTTTGCCTTGTGAATGTTACTCTTCGCCCATGGACCTTCATTTCCTCATTTGTAATCTGAAGTAGTTTCATTAGTGGACCACTCTGCAGGTTCTTCTCTCACTTAACAACATTGGAGCCCTTAGAATGAGAAATTGGCCCTGTCCTCCCCAACTCTGAACTTTCATGATTTCCACTGCCATTTTACACAATAACTGGTATACTCACAAGAACCAGGATGGGATTTAAGAAAGATTCTGGGATTGCTCTTATACACCACATGCCTCCTCTTCCCTAGGGAGGACTTTTTACTCAAAGAACTCATTTTTCTGTACTGAGAGAAATGTGTGTGGATGAGGAGGAGCCAGGTGAACTGGAGGAGGCTGGCAAAAATCCCTAGGGAACCTGAGAGGAGAGGATGCTGGGACTCAGCTGAAGGATGACCAGAGATGCTCTGAGGGCTAGGAGAAACCCTGTTTCCTGTCTCTCAGATGCTCCTGGGGCCGCTGGCCTCTCTCAGGGTGACCACCATGGTGGCAAAGTGATGAAAGAAAGTTTCTGGAGGTATAGTTGCCCCTCTGCTCTGAGAGAGCATCATGAATCCAAATCATAGATGTAGCATAGATTCTCCCAAGATGGAGAGAGGAAATAGAAATTGTTACAGGTTGGCCTTAAGAATGTTATAATGGACACTGGTTTTCTTTAAAAACAAAAATGAAAACTCATGTCTCGTTATTTACAGGGAAGCATGTTTGAACTGACAGCAAATCCAAGATGAAACATTATCTTATTCTTCCAATTACTTCTTATTTAAGAGTAAACATTTTTGAAAATGTAAGCATCATAGTTAAATTTATAGATATCAGGATAAAATAAGTGAAAAAACTACACATTAAATTTAAAATGCCAGTGGAGTTCCCGTCATGGCACAGTGGAAAGGAATCTGACTAGGGACCATGAGGTTGCGGGTTCAGTCCCTGCCTCACTCAGTGGGTTAAGGATCTGGCGTTGCTGTGAGCTGTGGTGTAGTTTGGCTCGGATCCCGCTTTGTTGTGGCTGTGGTGTAGGCCGGAGGCTACAGCTCTGATTTGACCCCTAGCCTGGGAACCTCCATATGCTGCAGGTGTGGCCCTAGAAAGACAAAAATAAATAAATAAATAAATAAATAAATTTAAAATGCTGGTAATAGAGAGTCATTGCAAGACTAGTAAATCACAGTTGTCCAGTGAGAAATAATATATAATCTGCGTATTTTGCCAAATACTTGAGTATTTTATCATTTGATCCTCACTGCAGCCTTATGATTTAGATCCTATTATTATACATATTTATTGAAAAGGAGTCTGAGACTCAGGAAAATTAAGTGTCCTGCCTCAAGCCACACAGTTAGTAAGCATGAGTATGAGGATTTGAAACCACATTTCAAAAACTATTTTCTTTTCCTAATGCTTCCCTGAAACGTGTGTTACTGCTTTTACATAGGCATACATATCCCTTGGAGAATGCATGGTCATTTTTGATTCTGTCTTTGTCATATTGTGACACTGCCAGATTTACACGTAGGGCAGAGGGTAGCAATATGCATATGTCCACTTGGATACAGACACTAACAGTGACACAGATGTGCACTTTGCTTAGGAGTTGGCCACTGGAGACAGCTACATTGGACTTGTCTCAGTTGTACCCACAACATTTTAATTTATGGTGACTGAACGATGACAGGGAGAGGCTAATGTCTTTGAGAGGAGGGGGCACGCCATGCCAAGCATGGACGCATGGGGAAGTACCAGTTTAGTCAGGAGGCAGAAAGGAGTGAGGGGGCAGACTTGGACCAGAGCTTTTATTGGCGTTTGCATGGGAAAGGCTAAGCAAGCTAGGTTAAACAGTTTAGGATTAACTAGTTTAAATAGTTCCAGTGAGCTTTGGGGGAATAGGGACAGTCCCTAGTTGTCTGGTACCTGGCCCTGGGTTGATTTAGGGCAAGTGAGAGAGTTAGTGTGTGAAAGTTAGATAAAGGAGATGGCTTCAGAGTAAGGGGTCTGGACCATTGGGGAGAAATAAAAGAATTGACCCTGTAATTAATGGATACCAAATAGACAGTAACAGAATTAAGAAAACAGGACAGGACTGTAGATTCCTAGCATAATAGCAGTTTTTTGATATGGGGCTCCTGCTTTTCTCTGCAGTATATCCTGAGTTTCGCCATGATTCTGTTCTCTACTGCCATGCAACAAACCATCCCCAAACTGTGTGGCTTTATTAAAGTAACTGCCATTTATTTGCTCATGATTCTTTTGACTCGGAGTTCATATAGTTTTGGAATCCATGGTGGTTTTTTGGCTCTCTTTGTAGTCAGCTAAATTCATTCACTCAGCTGCATTCAGGTGATGGCTTAGCTGGGCTGGAATGTCCAGGGGGGAGCTTCATTCTCATTTGTTTGCTGCCTTACTGCTCTTCCTCATGACTTCTTTTTCTCCATGTGGCTGGCTTGAACTTTCTCCTACTGTGATGGTCTCAGGGCAGTTGGACTTCTTTTATGGTGGGAGGCTCCCAGTAGGGAGCATTGTTAAGTGGCAAAGGCAGACTCTTCAGATCTTTAAGGACTTGCCTCATAAGCTGTAATTTAATTCTATCACAATTTATTTGTCACATCAGGTCACAAGGCCAGCCCAATTAAATAGGCAAAAGAAATTTTGATAGGCTAAGTGGCAAAGAATTAATGGTTATCTTCAATTTACCACACCCATTCTGCCTCATGAAAAATTTAGTGTAAATCAAAGTAACCAGCCAAGTTGAGAGGTCTCTTATACATTTAAAACAAACAAACAGACATTGTGCCACGCCACACTCTTAATATTTATAACAAAAAATTTATTATGTCAGATACTATCTAAAATGTTTGCAAATGCCAGAAACAAACCAATTGTATAAGCTCTTGTATATTCAAGGTGACTAATTATATTAAAATAACTAGGAACGAGAAACATGAGAACAAAAGCCTAATGCAATATACTGAGGGCAGTAGATTCTACATTGCAGCAATACAAAAATATACATGAAGAATTCAAATTAGTTATTATTACTTCATAGAAATCATAATCCAGTTACAAAAATCTAATTTTCCAGTTCTATATCTTGGGGACTGCGAGTATATTTGGTGCCATCCTTCTCCTGCATCATCTAAGAAACTGCACGAAGTTGAGTCTTTAGTTCTGAGGCAGGAGTGTATTTGAAAAATTCAGGTAGAGTCTCTGTGCATCTTAACTCTGTGTCTCCTGGTACATAAGGGGATGTGACATATATTTGTTAACAGAACTATGTGTATTAGGATTCTGTAAACACTACACACACACACACACACACACACACACACACACACACACACACACACGATGGAAGGGGAAGGCTACAAGCCAAATTTTGGATTTTCAACAATCCTGTCAAGTGAGATTTTGTAGGGAGAAGGGAAAGGTATTGGGAATGTTTCCTTTTTGTTTTAACATGTCAGTATTATTTAATTTCTTTTAACATAATATATTTATTCAGTACTTAAAAGCATGTAAGAATGTTTCAGGGCACTTTGGTAAGCTGAAGATGAAGATAGGAGGAAGAAAGCTGTACCTTCTTATTCCTCTCCTTAGGCTAGAGGTTTCCATAGTCCTCTGATGTGGTTACTGTAAAACATAGCTCCAGATACACAAGGTTAAGGAGGGCAAGGAGTCTCTGGGCAGAGGCCCAGATCTCACTGGCAGCCATTTGACCCTCTCATCCCCTTTCAAGCTGTTTTGTGCTCCTGGCTGCATATTCAAGTGTCAGGATGGTTTACCCAATCTGTACACATTCCTCTGGAGGTTGAAAAATCTAGCGATGCTTTCATGTTTGTTTCAAGGGAATGTTATAGTCTGGCTACTTGGTGTATAAAAGGGTAGAGTTTGGAGCTTGTAAGATGGTAGAAATGATAGGCACCAGGGATCACTCTCTTGGCCTTGGGTCCACGCTCATACCAAAGAGTGGGGTTCAAAACACCCTCAGGATGTTCTGGGCAAGAGCTGTTCTGATAAAGTTTCTGAGTCTGAGATAAAGTCACATGGTGTACTTATCTCTGCCACCAGCATCTTCACACAGGTGTAAAGGAACATTAAAGGGTCACTTGAAAGGAGAAAGAGAACTAAGGAAGGCAACAGGCAGTCTTAAGCAGGGTGAGGGGGCGAGGAAGGTATGCCTTGACCTCCCAGGTACTGGGAAGCTGGTTAACATGAACATTACCATTCTATATAATTTATCTAGTAATACTGCTCACCTCTTCCCACCTGCTTCCCTAGTGAGTCACTGATGAACTGCTTGTCCCTTTTCCTTCCCTCCAAGTTGGGAAGCATCTCACAAAAATCAGTGCTCAGCTCTGAGGCCAATTCTGGCCTAAGCATTTATTATTTTCTAGGAACTCAGAGGTAATACTAGTCGTTGCTGTCTTGGTTTCCCTCTGACTCCCTCTATAATGGGATTGTAGGAAGAGGACTAGGGCAGCATGGGCCTGGTCATCTCTGGGTCCCCATCAGACTTTCCCGATTCACAGAAATCCAGTGCATAATAATTTTCAGTGGAAGTGCCTGGGCATCACAGTCAGAGAAGCTGGTACCGTACCACAACATATTGCTCTCTTGAGTTTAGGTGAGTCTTAACTCCTGGGTCTCAGGCTCACAGAGTACCATCCCCATGCATGGTCCTTGTGCAAGGGTCAATGAGGCAACCCATGTCAATTGGCCAGATCCAGTGCCTACCACAGAATATGTGCTCCTGGGAGTAGAACCCTGGGCATCTCTTCCTGTATTAGTGTCTAGACATGGAAAGTGGAAATGACACTCATTGCTGCCCCAGGCAGATCCACCTTCCACCCTGAGCTGTGAAGGAACCGGGTGGCCAGAAACCTGCTTCTGACATTTCCTGTCCCTTCATCCAAGCCACTGACTGTTTAAGGTGCACCTAGTAAACAATTTCAGATGCTGAAGATTAAAGAATGAATGAGAAAGGGTCCCTGCTTAGTATCAAGTGGCTTCTCATCCAGTGAGGGACTCACATCCCAGGAGAGTCCCAGGGCTCTTATTCCGCCTACCTGTTCTCTACCCTGCCCATCCTCTCAGCAGTGTGATCCTCCTCTCCCTGCTTGGACCTTGGGCCTTGTTTCTCTCCTGTTTCTCAGCTTTTCACTTTCAGGGATACCCATTCAATTCTATTATAAAAGGACTGAATAGGGTTTAAAAATTTTTATTTTGCCATTTTTACTACATCAGTCATAATTTCACAATGAAAATATTCACGATCAGAGATAGAATATATTGGACAATTTGAAGAGTATTTCTGAACACTTTGTGCATCCACCACTTCGAATTTTTATCCTAACATCTGCACCCTGAGATTCCTTTATCCACCAAACCCTTATGAAGCTTCTACTCTGGGCCAGGCACTTTTCTTGCATTAGTGATAGAGCAACCAACAAAGCAAAGCCTCTGTCCACACAGACATTTTAAAGGGGAAGCTGACCTATAAACAAAGTGCTATGTGATATGATGGCTGTTAGTAGGATAAATGCTATGTAGAGAAATGAAGCAAGGCAAACGTTAGAGGTTACTGGCAGAGAGTGGGGTGCTCTGATAGATGAGGTAGTTAGGAAAGTCCGCTTTGAAAATGGAGGAAGAGTCAGGCAGTAAAACCAGGAGAACATTCTGAGGCAAAAAAGAAAGTACAAAGATCCTGAGGCCAGAGCCACTCAGTGTGTGTGAGCCTCAGCAAGAAGGACAGTGTGATGACAGCAGAGCAGGAACTGGGACAAGGCAAAGGGAGTGAGGCAGGGCTTGATAGGCCATTACCGAGACTTTGGTTTTTATTTTGAGCGAAGGGGGAAAAACTATTGGAGGGTTTTGAGCAGGAAAGTAAAGAGATCTAATGTTTGTCCTAAAGGATTCCTATATCTACTCTGGAGTATGTATATAATACACACACACACACACACACAACTTGAGGAAGAGAAGAGTGGAAGCTAAGTGATGAGCTGCAACAGTCTGTGTGAGAAAGGAGGGCTGGCCTTAGGGTGGTAGTGCTGTTTAGAGATCCCCAGGTAATTAAACTGCTGATATATTTAAAAAGCAAAGCTAAAAAAATATATTGGCCCCAAGGTCCTCACCCTGACTTATTTGTCAACTATTTGAATAATCACATTCAAAGTAGAAAACAAAACTATTTTAAAAACACATGTGTTCATTGTTAAGCAAAGAACAATAACCAGTAGTAGGACATGAAATAGAGTCAAAGATAGGCAGGACTCATGCAAATGGTGATTGGATACTAACTTTTGCAGAACTTTTTACACTTTGCTATTTAAAAAGTAATTTTAAACAAAAGGATAGAGGTACACAATATTATTTTACAACTAAAGAAAAACCTCTTTTTAAGTATTACTTTGTCATGAAAGACAGGACTCCTGAACGTCTTTCATAACTCTTAAAGGATGTGACTCCTGCGGTGCAGCCAGAATTGCTAATAGTTCTCTGAGTGAGGGAGATTTAAACACGCAAAGAAATGTGTTAAAACCACATAAATGGAATCTGGTGGCCACAGACCCACCGAGGAACATTGAGTCGTTTGGGTTGAAGGGTGGTTAATCCTTTAAACTTGAGCAGGTTAACCCTCTCTGGGAGATGGATCTTAGCGTTTGCTCGGCCTTGGCTAAGGCCTGGCCCGCATCTAGGGCTGGATCTCCCCCCACTGCCTTTATCCACGGGCCGGGAGAACTGCGAGCCAGCAGCCCGAGACCCTGCCCGCCTCCTTGCCTGGCCACGCCCTCCCTCTGTCCGCTCCACTCTGGCCACGCCCCTCCTTTCTCCAGTGCCCGCCTCCCTCCAAGCGGGCGGCGCCGGCGTGCCGGCCGTCAGAGCCGCTGTGTGGGTGGAGCTTGCGCAGCTGCCGGGACCCCTGCGCGCACCGCCTCTCGCCCCTGGCCGCCGCGCGCCTCCGCGGACACGCACTTCCTGCAAGGCCTCCTTGCTCACCTTAGCCGATCCGAACCGAGCTGAGCCCATTCTTGCTCTTACAAGCTGTTCGCCATGGTGGACGAGCTGGTACTGCTGCTGCACGCGCTCCTGATGCGGCACCGCGCCTTGAGCATCGAGAACAGCCAGCTCATGGAACAGCTGCGGCTGCTGGTGTGCGAGAGGGCCACCCTACTGCGCCAGGTACGTCCGCCGAGCTGCCCGGTGCCCTTCCCCGAAACGTTTAACGGTGAGAGCTCCCGCCTCCCTGAGTTTATCGTGCAGACGGCGTCTTACATGCTCGTCAACGAGAACCGGTTCTGCAACGACGCCATGAAGGTGGCATTCCTAATCAGCCTGCTCACCGGGGAAGCCGAAGAGTGGGTGGTGCCCTACATTGAGATGGATAGCCCCATCCTAGGTGATTACCGGGCCTTCCTCGATGAGATGAAGCAGTGTTTTGGCTGGGATGACGACGAAGAAGACGACGAAGAAGATGAAGAAGCTGATTACTAGGCCGGGAGACCCTCGGGCCTAGGGGGGTGGGCCCTGCACGCCGCCACCACCCCCCGCCCCGCTTCGCTCCTCCCGGAGCCGCGACACTTCCCTCGCTCCCTATCTGCTTCCCTAGTCTTCCTAGTCTTCGCTCTGGTTCTCTTCCTTATTCACCGCTCCCCCCCCCCCCCCCCCGTAGTGTTTGTCTTTGTTCTGGGAATAGTGCTACAGTTACCTGCTGCTGGGGCTGGGGCCTCTCTGAAGTGCGCTGCCTCCCACTCAGGCCAGTCCCAGGGCCCAACCCTGCTAATTTGAACTGTGTTCTGAGCCCCAACTATAGGGCAGACTGTTACAAACTGGTCAGACTACCCACAGCCCTGCCGATTGTCAGGCCTACATCTGCCCAAAGACCGACGCTGCCACCTAACCAACCTCCATCACATTCCAGCGACAGACAGACCAGGCCTTTGGAGACAAGGACCAACCTAGAAGATGCTTTTAGTTGGCTATACCACCTGGGACATTGATTTGGACTGCTCACGCCCACCCCACCCCCCCACGAGGGGCGAATCTTTGCACCTGGTTCGTTCCCTCCTTTCCTAACTCATAGAGTCTTCTCCTGCCTCACCAGGTTGCTGCAGGGGCCCGTTGTGCCTGGCAGCCAAATTATTGACATTTCTCTTATGCACCAGTTTTGCACAACTGTCATTTTTCTTTTAAAACTGAAGCAGTCCCACAGCTGTGTGCATTTGGACAAAAATACTAAAAACAAAAACCAGACAGACAAAAGCAGGTACTCAGCCCAGCTCCTCAATACTACATAGAAAAAGCATTTGCATTCTTTTCAATAAATATCAAGCACTACGGAAAAAAAAGAGCGTCTTTTAATGGTTAAGTGCTATCATTGGCCTTTGCCACTCTCACCCTGACTCCCATTATTCCTACTGATATCAGAGAGCCTAGTTCAATCCCATTATTCTCTACTGTCATGTCTGGGCAATAGAGGACTGCTACTACAGAGCTTTATAGGGAAACTGGTGCTCCCCTCACCAAGGCACTTTTTAAAGCCCTGGTGAAGTGAGTGTCCTCTGGGGCTTCCAGGATGGGATGAATAAGGGGTAGTTGAGTAGATGGCACACCATCCCAAACTGGGACACTCGAGAGAAAAAGGGGGCACTATTACTAATCGGAATGGGACAATAGGCGTACATCAGGGCACATACCATATTCCTGTCTTCCTGAGCTTTTGGGTTCTTTCTCAGCCCTGCCAGGCAAGTGCTGCCTCTTAACTCTTATTCCTTGCAGGGTGCTGTTTGAGTTCAGGCTTCCATAAACAAGGTAGCACATTGTTTCAATACCGATTTTAGATGCTTGAGCTAATGTTAAATCCTGAGTCCTGGGTAAATGCACCCATAAGTGGAGCCAGATTTTAATGTTTCATCCTCCTTGGGCAGATAACGCTTAAGATCCCCACCCATCTGTGTGCCCCAGATTCCTGCCTGTAGAAATCGACAAGATGCCTGGCTATCTCCCATACTAGATCTTGTAATGCTGTCTGAGCTGTGCTGAGATCTTTTTGTGGGCCTGGAGGGCTGGAGGCCCTAAGGGAGTGGGGTGAGTGCTGAGAATAATCTCTACTTTTGTGAGCCCATAACCCCAGGTTAAGTCTTTGAAATGTTAAATCAGGGAAGCCTGATTAGGGGATTTGTGGGGCCTATCGCTGCCAGCCAGGAACTGTCAGGAGGATTTGAGGGGTTCAGAATTCTGATTCTTACATGTATCTGCCCAGATGTCTTCTGTACCATGCCGGGAACCAGCCCTACTTTAGAACCTCTAATTTAGATAATAAAATTCCTTCTTGTTTAAGACCTTTTGATGCTGAGTGTTTTATTTGTACCAATAAACCTTACATTGTGGGTTCAATGAGATACAGGGAACAGGTCTCTTGCTGTTGAGCTGGGCTTCAGTAGGAAGGTGTTAGGAGTGAACAGGAGCAGAATAAGCTCAGCAGAGAGAATGGAAATGAGAGCATGACAAGAGTTCATTTTTACTCTTTGGGATCTGACATGAAGTCAGATAGAAAACCAGTTTACTTGGTGAACAGACAAAGTCTAGAGCAAGAGTCATCTTTTGGACCTAAGAAAGTTGTTTCTGTAGGGTGGGGACAGGGGTAGATAGGACTTAGCAAAGGAGGTTGAGGCCCAAACAGTAGATGTGGGGAAGTGTTGGGCCAGAGCTGAAAGCAGGTAAGGGACCCAGCAGGGCCAAAAACCATTCAAAATAATCAGTGGTCCAGGTAGACTTAATGGAGTTAGAGATACAGTGGGCAAAGAAAGGCAATGCTTGCCCTCATGGTGATTCCAGGTTGTTGCTTTTATGGTGCCTTTGGTCAGACTTGGGACAGTAGCTAGCGACAGGTAAGGTCCAGAAAAAGAATCTAGACTGATTAGATTTTGGTTAACTCGGGCCGGAAGCTGGAAGTCTGAGTAGATGAGATCTACTCCCCACTACAAGGGAGCACGTGCTCTGTGGGGAAAGAAGGAGGCTCTGGTCAGTGAGGATGCCATGCCAACACAGTACCTGGGTAGCACTCAAGACAGCAAGGCAAAGGAGCTTCTGGAATCTGAGATGCACATGTCCTGGGCTTGTATGCGTGTACATGAGCTGGCTCTGAGTGTATATGTGTGTCTGTGTGTGTGGTAATATCCGTGTGTCATGGAAGAGCAGGTTATGCTGTGAGCTATAGAGAAGGGCAGTGTAAGAATCTGGCCACCTCTGGGGCAGATTCTGCAACAAAAGCACAGATACTGACAAGAACTTTACCACCGAGGGAGGAATTCAAGATGGTGCGATAGTGGCATAAGGCACAGCGAAAGAGAATGGAGGGGTAAATAAGCATACCTGCAGATTAGATCACCACTTAGCAGTTCCCATGCTGGCTCTGCAGAAACAAATCTGACTGGTATCCATGAGAACACAGGTTCAATCCCTGGCATTGCTCAGTGGGTTAAAGATCTGGTGTTGCGGTGAGCTGTGGTGTAAGTCAACGGCTACAGCTCCGATTCAACCCCTAGCCTGGGAACTTTCATCTGCCATGGGCGTGGCCCTAAAAAGACCGAAAAAAAAAAAAAAAAAGCCCACCACTTAGATGGAAACTATTAAAAGTAGGTGAAAATGTTGAAATAGTATATATGAACTCCAGACTCCTGAATTCCCATCACACTGGGCTTGAAAAGGTCACTGAACTTATGTGCCTAATGAAGTGAAATTAATCATATTGAAGGTCATAATCATTTAATCATGTTAAATCTACCAATGTATGTTTGGATTTTTCTGATCATTTGAATACATAAACAGTGCCATCCATTAATTCGTTGCTGCTGTGTTGTGTAGGGTAGTATATGCTAGAGGTTCATTTTGCACATGGTGTTTGGTTATTTTCTGCTATGACAACATAGTGAAAACCTCAGCAATTGGAAGTAGGCCGAATAGAGGGAGACGTTGAAATTAGTGGAATATTTATTTTTTAACAAATGAACCTAAATTTTTTAAAGTTCTTAAAACAGTTAAAACAAAGTTAATAAAGGAATATTAATTCAAGGTCCTGAGAATGCTTTCTTTGATAGATGTTTAGAGTGGGGTAAATATATATTACTTGCTTTGAGATATGAATTTTGCTAAAGTAGCATTAAAAGTGCCTGGTAGTTTGTGTTACTGAGTAGTTCGAGTATTCACTAGTCTTATGTCTACTTAGTTCTAAAGGTAGAGACAATGAACTATGGCCTGTTCCATGTGCTTCCACAGTGCTTGTAACCTGATTCCTGCATCTAATCATCCTCTTTTAATTTTTTCCCCTCCTGTCTGAAATGCTTCTGTTAGGACTGGTTCCTTTATTTGCAAATATTCTATTGTCCAGAGACTTAAAAAAAAAAAAAGCAGTGAAATTAGCTTCTGATGGGTAAAAGCTTGACTGAAGTAATTATGAACAGTATAGTAAGATTTGTTAATGGAACAGAAACCCTCCCCTGGATAAGTTGGGGCACGGGCGGGGGTTGTTGAGATGCTGCAAAGGAGGTGTCAGGATAGCCAGATAGCAACATTTGTGCACCTCTTGGTATCTGAGCAGTGATCAATAACAAATTTTTCTCATGTTTTAACCATAACATCTGCATACCTTCTCCTCCCCCTGCCCTGAATGACAGAGAATTTCATGAGCAGAAGTGCAATAATATAATTCTTCAATTTTAGCCAAAGTCCCTATATACAGTCAGTTTAAATGACCAGTCACTTCAGAGTCAACCAGTCAGCTCAAGATAAAAAAATGTCCCAAGACTGTTTATATTGCCTCAATTAAAATTCTTTCTTTTAAAACAAATAATACCAGTAAAAGGAAGCAAAGGAGATTATATTTCAATGGTAATGTAAGTAATTGGGATATTTCTGATTAATCTATTCTCCAGACACAGATAATTGTACTGCCATACAGGACTTTTAGAAATGCTCATTTGAATGTACACAATTAAATTTTTAACATGTTCACAAGTAGAGAGAATAATATAATGAGTCCCAGTAGATCCATCTCCAGATTCAAAACTTACCAACATTTTTGCTTTATCTATCCCTTTCCTTTCTTCTAATTTTTATGGAATATTTAAAATCTCAGATACCATATTAATTCACTCTTCAATATTTCAGTATGCTTCTCTAACACATAAGGCTTTAAAAACAATCCATAATATCATCATGATATGTACTAAAATAAAAGGAGTCTTTCATGTTTAATACTCAGTCCATATTCAGATCCCTAGTGTCTTAAAATATTTTTTAATTATTTATTTGAATTAGGTTTCAAAAATGCTGACATACTGGTTTATATATCTCTAAAACCTTCTTTTAACCAATAATAATTGTCCTCCATCCTTCTTTTCACCTGCAAATTATTTTTTGAGGAAACCAGGTCACTTGTCCTATGGAATTTCCTATGTTGTATATTTGCTTTATTCTTTTCATATCTTTGCCCAATTTTCTCTTGGGTGTTGATGTTTCTCAATTTTTCAGAAGCTCCTTAATTATTAGGGATCTGTAATATATGTTGTACATATTTATGCCCAGTCTAACACTTGCCTTTTTATTTACTTTATATTTCAGGCTGATGTGAAAATGTTTAATATTTTAGCATTTTCCACTTTCTCCTCCCATTTCTGTACTCTCTAATTTATTTGCTTATATTTTTTTCTCTTGGTGTCTATACCTTTAAATAGTGCATATACCTCTAGTATTTTTCAGATACCAGTGGTCTATTTTGACTGTCAGCCATGAAAGATGAGGAAATTAACATATACACTAATGCTCTTTCCCTGTCGACTTTGTAAGTTTCTTCGTTGTCCTTGGTATACGTAACATCTGCATGTTTTTCTCATGACCATATTCCCCACATGTGTTTTAATATATCAGATAAATGAATTAAATAATAACTGTCTCGTCCAATTTTCATTCAGTATCTTTTTGTTAGCAAGTTTCTTTTTCCATTTTTAGTTGTTTTTTCAAAAGGTAAAAAACCTGCAAAATTTCTGTATACCATATGGTCAGAAGTTTTGATGGTGAATTATGGTTTTGTTATGGGTAGAGTTCGTGGGTCACGCTTTATCTTCTTTCGTTACTCCACTATCTTTTGGCATTGAATGCTTTTTTGTAGAAGTCTGAGGCCACCCTAATTTTTTTTATTCGTAATTTATTTGATATTTTTATTGAGTTCCCAGAGAATTTTTTCTTTATATTTGAATAGAATGTCTCTAAGTGTTACTCATTTTTTTGTGGAGCCATTTAATATGTATATTTGAGACCTGATTCCTCTATGCAAAGCTTTTATAATTATTTCTTTAAATACATATAATACATGTTGACTCCCATTTACCTGCCTTCTATTTTAAATTTTCTCAGGCTTCTAAAAATGCTTTCTTCATTTCCATCTTTTTTATTTTTACTTTTACCAATCCTATTCTCTTTGTCCTTTACAATGATTTCAGAAGTCTGTCATTCTTCATGTTGCTTCCAGTTTGGCTTCATTCTGTGATCGTTTTGTTTTTTCCCACATTTTTGGCAAGTGCTTCCAGTTAATACTTTACTTTCTATTGACTCCTGCACATTCCTGAATCACCTATTTATTTGTTCTCTTGTCGTGTAGCTATGGACCCTTTATATTTTCTAAGTTGATGGTGATGGGCTATGTTATGATATGATGGTGATGTAAGTCACACCTATTTATTGGCAGTGTTTTTCTAGGGGGTGTCATTTGCCGTTTTTTCCTGTCCTTCTCTCCTAGGGGGGTGCTTCTAGGAACCTCTCAGTATCTTGTCTCCTTCCTAGTTATGCTGCTGTTCCTCAGTAAGGGGGTTGGGAGTTAGAAGTCAACCTTTTTTTTTTTTTTTTTTTTTTTTTGTATCTTTCAGTCTAGTCCAACAGCATTTTCCCTGGCTTTTGGTAGCTTGTACATTCAGATCTGACTCCCTACCCTCTTTTTTAAACATTTCAGTAGCACTCTCTTATTTTCATTGTATCTGAATGTACCTGGATGGTTTCAGACATTATTT
The DNA here is from genome assembly GCF_054392235.1 of Sus scrofa. NCBI lineage: Eukaryota > Metazoa > Chordata > Mammalia > Artiodactyla > Suidae > Sus > Sus scrofa. Next base: position 125,788,217 of record NC_139401.1, read on the forward strand.
TAAGAGTCAACATTCTGTACTTTCTGTTCTCACCCCTGCTGCTCAGTAGTTCTGATGTCTTAATCGCCTGAGATAATCTGTATCCCTGGGAGGCACTGAGCTAACTTTTGAGAGGGATCGAATAAGATTCAGCTCTGGTGATGGAAGAACCTGAAAAGTAAATAATGAAATATTAATAATTTAGAATACTTTCTCACTACAGCTGTGTGCGTCTGTGTGTGTGTGTGTGTGTGTGTGTGTGTGTGTGTGTGTGTGTGTGTGTGTTTTCAGTTTTAGTCTCAATTTTGGGAAAAACTTTTATCCCTCTGTGGAGCAAGAAGAAAAATCGAATGGTTTTAGTCATCTGTGGACAAGAGGCACCATATATGTAGGAGATCTGATCTGTATGTATATATGGGGAAGGAGAAACAAACTTGTTGTTCATTGGAATAAAACATGAAGAGAGTGAAATCAGTATCTGAAAATGAGACCTTAGAAGGGATAGAAAAGCATATATGGAAAGTTTGGTTTGTTTTGAGTTGAGAACGGATTGTTCCTCGCACAAAATTTGAGTTCAGTGAATGTGTTGGTGATCTGAGAGGCTGATTCCTGTTGTGGCTTTGCCTAAGATTTACTCCATCAACCCTAGACAGCTTACTTGTCTTCTCTGGTTCTAAACTTCCATGCCTATATCATTGGAATAATTACATCTTAGGACTAGTATAAGGAAAAAACTGCCTAATATCTTATGCAGAGTCAATAAATATTAACACTAGGAGTTCCCGTCGTGGCGCAGTGGTTAACGAATCCGACTAGGAACCATGAGATTGCGGGTTCGATCCCTGCCCTTGCTCAGTGGGTTAAGGATCCAGCGTTGTCCTGAGCTGTGGTGTAGGTTGCAGACGCGGCTCGGATCCCGCGTTGCTGTGGCTCTGGCGTAGGCCGGTGGCTACAGCTCCGATTGGACCCCTAGCCTGGGACCCTCCATATGCCGTGGGAGCGGCCCAAAGAAATAGCAAAAAGCCAAAAAGCCAAAATAAATAAATAAATAAATAAATAAATAAATAAATGTTAACACTATTCTTTTCTTTAAGAGCTACTATTTAGTAAAATAAGAATGTAAGATTGGCTGTTATGGTAGTCTTGTGTGTTTTGGTAACAAGACGCTGATACTGGGGGATTTGGTGTGTCAGGAAAATGTGTTTAACGCTTTAAAGTGTTGGAAGTTAAGAATAGATACTAAGAATTAATTGATGTGAACAGCATTTAACATTTTAAAAATCACTTTCATATTCAGTTTCGCATTTGAGACTCCTGCTAACTTAGCGAAGAGATATTTTTATTTACATTTTATAAATTGGGATATTAAGTCCCTGAGCTGCTCCAGGACTTGTCCATGATAAAAAAAAATCTCAGAATATGGCCCAGAATTCCCACCTCAAGTCCAGTGTTCTTTTTATGGTTTATGCTGCCTTTTGAAAGTAATGTCTTGTTCAGGTTGCCTCTCTCCCGTGGACCTTCATTTCCTTGTTTGTAATCTGCAGTATTTTTCATTAGTGGGCCACTCTGCAGGTTCTTTTCTCATTTAATAACAATGCCGTTAGATGAGCAACTGGCACTGCCCATTCCAACTCTGAACTTCTATAATTTTATCCTCATTTTGCACAAACACTGGAGTACTTCAGGAATCAGTATGAGATTTGAGAAAGATGCTAGGATTACTCATTTTTTAAAAGCAACTCCCCAACATCCCCCAAAAAAGCCCCCTAAATGTCCATCAAAGGAGATAGACTTAAATAAAGTATGACAAATCCCTGTATAAACTACTATGCAGGGGTGAAAATAAGTATTTTCTTTGTATTTTTGAAGGGAAGTTCCAATAGGAATTGGTAAATATAAAAGTAATTCATAAATACATGTAAAGTATAATGACATCTACAGATATTTTAAAACCTATACACACACACACACACAAAAGGGAAAAAAAGAACAGAAGGATAAATACCAAAATTTTAACAATGTTTGCTCTAGAGAGGGCAGTAGTATGAAAGAAAATTTTTGCTTTTTTATTCTATATTGCTGTGATTTATTATAGTGTGTACTAATGTAATTTAAACCATAGAATTAGTACTTACTCTGGATGGGTTTTGATGAAAATGGAGAACAACTGTTGGTATTATTATAAAATATTTCTCTTTTGGAAATAATAATTCATATTGTAGGTATCATAAACTTATTCACAGTTTGTTTTAAAGATAATTGGTTTTATAAATTCTGTTATGTTATTTTAATTCTACTAAACAAATGATTAAAAAAACCCTCTGTTTTGTCAATGAAAACAACTCATAGTCAAATAATTATTTCAGTGATAAGTCTGGTCAGTGAAATTAGAAACAAGTCATTCCTATAATAGCGCTTCAATTTATCCCTTTCTTTTCAGCTATGATATCCTTAGCAAAATCCTCGTTGCTTGGTAGGTTTATTTGAATGGACTTCTAGATGACTTTTCTTCTTACAGATTCTTTTCCTTCTAATCTGTTCTTTTCTTTGCTATTTAGTGTTATCTTCTTGAAACCTAAATCTTACTTACCGCTTTTTAAATGCAAAATCCTGCCATGATCCCCATATCCTCAGAAAGTACTTAAATTCTTTACCATGACATTTATGTATGGATAACTCTTTTTAAAAATTATCTTTTTATTATTATAATTAACATACCATAGAATTCACTTTTTTATGTATACATTTCAGTATTTTTTTTTGATAGTCACAAAATTGGGCAACCATTACCACTATCTAATTCCAGAACATTTTCATTATCTCAAAAAGAAATCTCATACCCATTAGCAGTTACTCCCATTGCCCTCTTCCCACCTCCCCATTCCTGGAAACTCCTAATTTCTGTCTCTGTGGATTGCCTATTCAGGACATTTTATACAAATAGAATCATATGAGATATGCTCTTTTGTTACTGATTTCTTGCATTTAGCATACTAACGTTGTAGCATGTATCAGTATTTCATTTCTTTCATAGCTGAATAATATCCCGTTGTATGTATATACCACATTTTGTTTTTACATTCATCAGTTGATGGACATTGGCTTGTCTCCAATTTTTGGCCAATATAAATAGTGCTGCTATGAAAATTAATGTACAAGCTTTTGTTTCAACACCTGTTTTTGACTCTCTTGGGTATATATCAAGGAGTGGAATTGCTGGACATATGTAATTTTGTGTTTAACTTTTTGTAGAACTGCCAGATTGTTTTCCAAAGTGGCTATACCATTTTATGTTCCCATCAGTATTATAAGGGTTTTATAGTTTCTCCACATTTTTATAAACACCTGTTATTGTCCGTGTTTTCAATTACAGTCATCCTAATTGGTGTAAAGTGGCATATCATTGTGATTTTTGATTTCTGTTTCCCTATTGCCTAGTGATGGCAAGCGTTTTGTCTTGTGCTTATTGGTTATTTGTGTATCTTTTTTTTTGAGAAATGCCCATTTTTAAATGGGGCTGTCTTTTTATTGTTGAGTTATGAGTTCCTTATATATTCTGGATAGTAGACCTAGACCTAATTATTATTGGATATATTATTTACAAATACTTTCTTCCATTTGATAGGTTGCCTTTTCATTTTTTTGGTGGTGTCCTTTGATGCACAAGTATATTTAATTTTGATGAAATCCAATTTATATTTTTTCTCTTTGGTTGGTCGTGCTTCTGGTGTCATATTTAAGAAACCATTTCCCAGCCTAGGGTCACAACATTTAGCACCTACGTTTTCATGGTCTTTATGTTTTACATCTATGTTTTCATAGTTCTCAGAGTCTTAAGTTTTAGCTGTTTCATTTTGGTCTTTTGTCCATTTTAAGTTACTTTTTATGTATGGGGTGGGGAAGTGGTGTAAATTCATTTTTTTGCAAGTGGATATTCAGTGTCCTAGCACCATTTATTGAAAGGAATATTATTTTAACCCCCACTGAATTGTCTTGGCACCCTTATCAAAAATCGTTTGACCATAGAGTTATACATTTATTTCTGGAATCTCATATCTTTTAAAACATTTTTATTGGAGTACAGTTGACTTACAATGTTGTGTTAATTTCAGGTGTACAGCCAAGTAAATGTGTTATACATGTACATATATCCATTCCTTTTCACATTCTTTTCCCATATAGGTTATTACACATTATTGAGTAGATTTCCCTGTGTTATACAGTAGGTTCTTGTTAGCTATTTTCTATATGGTAGTGTGTATACATCAACTGTACTCAATTGATCTGTTTCTATGCATATACCAGTATCAAACTATCTTTATTACAATAATTTTGTAGTAAATTTTGAAATTGGGGATCATGAGTCCTCCAACTTTGTTCTTCTTTCAAGATATTTTTGGCTATTTTGGGCCCCTTGCATTTTTGTATGAACCTTAGGCTCAAATTGTGAATTTTTTCAAAAAAGACAATTGGCATTTGATAGGGATTGTGTTGACTCTGTAGATCAATTTGGGTATATTGCCATCTTAACAATAAGTCTTTTAATCAGTAAACATGGGATATCTTTCCATTTATTTAGGTATTCTTCAATATATTTCAGTTATGTTTTATTGTTTCTCTTATATGCCTTCCACTTATTTTGTTAAATTTATTTCTTAGTTATTTATTCTTTTTGCTATTATTCTAAATTGAATTTAAAAAATTTATTTTCCGATTGTTATTAGTATGTAGAAATGTACTTATGTCTGAAGGAAATAAATCCAGATGGAAGTTCAAAGATGAGGGAGGGAATGAAGGGCATTAAAAAAAGGACAAACTTTTGCACAGCAAAGGAAACCAAAAAGAAAACAAAAAGACAACTTTCAGAATGGGAGAAAATAGTTTCCAATGATGCAACAGACAAGGGCTTAATCTCTAGAATATACAAAGATACAACTCAACAACAAAAAAGCCAACAACTCAATGGAAAAATGGGCAAAAGACCTGAATAGACTGTTCTCCAAAGAAGATATACAGATGGCCAACAAGCACATGAAAAAATGCTCAACATCCCTGATTATTAGAGAAATGCAAATCAAAACTACCATGAGATACCACCTCTCACCAGTCAGAATGGCCATCGTGAATAAGTCCACAAATAACAAATGCTGGAGGGGGTGTGGAGAAAAGGGAACCCTCCTGCACTGTGGGTGGGAATGTAAGCTGGTACAACTATTGTGGAGAACAGTATGGAGGTACCTTAGAAATCCATCCATAGAACTACCATGTGACCCAGCAGTCCCACTCTTGGACATATATCCGGACAAAACTTTCCTTAAAAAGGCACATGCACTCACATGTTCATTGCAGCTCTATTCACAATAGCCAAGCCATGGAAACAACCCAAATGTCCACTGCTAGATGATTGGATTAGGAAGATGTGGTATATATACACAATGGAATACTACTCAGCCGTAAAAAGAAGGGAATAATGCCATTTGAAGCACCAAGGATGGAGCTAGAGACTCATCCTGAGTGACATAAGTCAGAAAGAGAAAGACAAATACCATATGATGTCACTTATATCTGGAATCTAATATATGGCACAAAGGAACCTTTTCACAGAAAAGAAAATCATGGACTTGGAGAATAGACTTATGGTTGCTAAGGGGGAGGGGGAGGGACTGGGAACTTGGGGTAAATAGATGGAGAATGTTGCCTTCGGGGTGGATTAGCAGTGAGATCCTGCTGTGTAGCACTGGGAACTCTGTCAAGTCACTTCTGATGGAAGACATAATGTGAGAAAAAAGAATGTAGACATGCATGTGTGACTGGGTCACTATGCTGTACAGTAGAAAAAATATATAAATAAATGATTAAAAAATAAAATTAAAATATCTGCAGAAGTATTTGAAAAAGACAATATACTGAAACCCATTTTCATTTCTGTTTATACATCTGGTTAAACACAATGGGAAAGCTTCTCTTGCAGAGATATCTCTGGAAAGAGGACATAATGTATATGGCCTTGGTTTTGCTGACACAGTAGTTTGACTGCTGCTGAAGTGCTTTTAAATCCCCTGGGACCGTGATCCTTTTTTGCAAAAAGTAACTGTTTGAATGGAGGTCCGGTGTCAATGCTGTTAATGGCCCTATGATGACACAGTTCACACCAAGGATGAAAATGTTTAGGTCTTTTATTTCTTTATAGATCTTTGCGCATCTCAGGAGGCATATTAAGACTTTTGTAGACACTGAATTTGAGGTAGATAAAGACCATTTGAAGTACTCAGGATTACCTCACAAACCTGCCTCAAAAATAAGATTAGAATGGATTCTTGCTTTTGTTAAGAAATTGTTTTTTAATGATTTTTATTTTTTTCCATTATAGCTGGTTTACAGTGTTCTGTCAATTTTCTACTGTACAGCGAAGTGACCCAGTCACACATACATATATACACTCTTGTTCTCATATTATCCTCCATCATGCTCCATCCTAAGTGACTAGACATAGTTCCCAGTGCTATACAGCAGGATCTCATTGCTCATCCATTCCAAAGGCAATAGTTTGCATCTATTAACTGTTAAGAAATATTGATAAAGTATATACAAGAAGAGGGGATGTGTACTGGGTCTTGTGTGGACTTGCTTATGTAGATACTGTTATTAAATCTCTGGACATTTCAATGGTCCCATGGAGTACAGAATATAATAACATTTCTGAATGTACCTACTATGCCAACTTTGCTAAGCACAACATATCTCTAACTTTTATCATGGTTTAAAAAATATTATTATTATTATTATTATTATTATTAAACAGGAAATTGAAGTTCAGTGAGATATAAAAACTTGCCCAGATTTTATGAGCCGAGATTCAAACTCAAGGGTATGTGATCCCAAAGGCACCACCATACCAGAATTCTGTTTGAATAATCACATGTATCAAATAAACATTTTCCATAATAGAGGAGTGAGTATACTGAAGAGGGATGACATCAAGGGATGAGTGTTTATGTTTCCTGTGGCTACTGAACCAAATTACCACAGACTTGGACTTAAAATAGCATACATTTGTTCCCTCATAGTTTTTGAGTACAAAGGTCTGTAATTAAGGTGTATACAGGGCTGCACTCCCATTAGAGGTTCAAAGAGAGAGTCTGTTTTTTTCCTTTCCAGCTTATGGTGGCTTGTGTCACTCTAATTGCTGCCTCTCCAGTCATGTTGCCTCCTCCTCTTCTGTCTGTAAGATCTGCCTCAGCCTCAGTCTTGTAAGGACACAGAGTCCCTCCACCACTACTTTGATTTGGAGCCATTAGGACTAATTCTATATTGTCCTTTTATCTTCTGTATTTCAGGGTCACTGGTATCCCAGGTCTCCTTGTGCATCTTTTTTCTTTAAAGCCTATTTTTCAACTCTTGAAACCCATCTACTTTGCCCTCTGGAAATCAGAGTCAGTGTTTGGTAAAATCTTATTTATTTTTAGTAACTTCTCAATATTTCCTTTTACTTCCTTATTCAAACTGAAATCTGGCTCTACCCTAATAACTGTAACTGCAACCTTTTTAAATGGTAGATTTCTTTCCTCTGACATACCCAAGTTACTATTAATCCTAGAGTTAGGATAGGTATTTCTTTCTTCCTTTTTTTTCTTTTTATGGCTACACTTGCGGCATATGCAAGTTCCCAGGCTAGGGATCAAATCTGAGTTGCAGCTGCAGGCCTGTGGCACAGCCGCAGCAACAGCAACACTAGATCCGAGTTGCATCTGTGACCTATGCTGCAGCTTGTCGCAATGCTAGATCCTTAACCCACTGAGTGAGGCCAGGGATCAAACCTGTATCCTCACGGACACTATGTTGGGTCCTTAACTCACTGAACCACAGTGGGAACTCCAGGATAGGTATTTTTATTTTTCCTCCCTGCTGATGACAGACTATTGTCTCTTCCTCCTCCTCCCAGCTTGGACTCATGTCATTATATATCTCTTGTGATGGTTAATGTTATGTATTGACCTGGCTGCGCCCCAGGATGCTCATTTATTTGCTCAAACATTAATCTAGCTGTGTCTGTGAAGGTGGTGTTAGATGAGTTTAGCATTGAAATCAATAGACTGAGTGAAGTGGATTGCTCTCCCTAATGTGGGTGGGTCTCATCTAATCAGTTGAAGATGTGACTAGAACAAAAAAGCTGACTTTCCTCAAATAGGATGGAATTCTTCCTGCATAACTGTCTTTCACCTGGGGCATTGTTTTTTTTTTTTTTTTTTTTCCTGCCTTAGGACTTGCACTGAAAATTACGCCGTCAGATCTCCTGGTTCTCAGGCCTCCAAACCTGGACTGGAACCAGACAATAGCTGTCCTGGGTCTCCAGCCTCCTGACTACAGGTCTTGGGACTTGTCAGCCTCCATAATCATGTGATCCTTATAATGAATCTCTTTAAATCCTGTTGGTTCTGTTACTCTGGAGCACACCGGTTAATACACTCCTCTGTATTACAGTCATCTATTGACTTCTCCTTTACTACTCTTCAGTCATTTTACCTCATGGCACACTATCACTCTTGTCAATACTCTTCTTGTTTTAATTCTTGGTGATTTCGATATTCATGTGTGTGAGTTTTCAACGTCCCGGCCTCTCAGTTCCATGACCTGTTCTTTAGTTTTATTGTTTTTATCAAGTCCCGATTCTTGTTCCCACGGCCATGTCTTAACTTTTTATTATCAATAACTGCAACCCCTCCGTAACTTCAGTGTCAGGCATCCCACTTGACCACCAACTCACATGTTCTGATACTGTGATAACAATGCTTATTTTACCCCACTGTGAACTCCAATATAGTGACTCTGCTAATTGTTCTCTATCAACTCTCCCCCCTCCCACTCCACTGCTGCCATGAACGTATCCTCACTTCCATCCACATTGAGCTCAGTGTCTACAGTCCATTATTACCTTCAGCTCCCTTGCCTCTTTCGTGTTAATCATACTCATTTGGCAAAATCCCAAGCCTGGTTAAACCAAACATGGTTGGAGAAACTCATGCAATCATGCTAAGTGGTCTCAGTTTAAATTCAAGATCACCAGCCTCAAGTGGATCCTTAAAGCTGCCTGGCAATTAAGCTGTATTTGCCAATTCTATTAGCACTCTCAATGAGTACTTTGTGCCTTCTCCCTTTTCAAATGAAACACCCACTCTCTTCACTAACTTCTTGTTTAACTGAGAAAATAGAGATAATCAGAAGAAAAATTTCTCAAGCTAGCATCACCACGTTGTCCCACCAACCAGCTTCTGTGCCCGTACAATCACCCTTGTTCCTGTTACCACATATGAAGCATGTACTCCCAGTTGAAGCCATTGCACATAATGTCGTTCTTGCTCCCCAACTCCAGGATATCCCTCTTGCAATTTTCTTCTTCTTATACCTCATTTTCCCCCCTGGATCTTTTCTTTTTCTTCTTCTTTTTAATGGCCGCCCCGATGGCATATGGAAGTTCCTGGGCCAGGGATTGAATCTGAGCTGCAGCTGCGAATGACACCACAGCTGCAGCAATGCTGGGTCCTTTAACCTAGTGCACCAGACTGGGGGATCAAAAATCTGTGCCTCTGCAGTGACACGTTCTTAGCTCACTGCACCACAGTGGGAACGCTTGGATATTTCTCACAAACATAACCTACTACTGTTTCTCCCATTCTAATGAAACAAAATAGCTTTCTTGTTTCATTTTCCTCTCTGGCTGCTGTTGCATTTCTTCTTCCCTTTTATGACAAGAGCTCTTTATGAAAAAATAGTCTGCAGTTGCTGTTTTTGATTCTTTTCCAACTTGTTCTTAAGGCTTTCAATCTTACCTCTCTACACAATTGTTTTTATAAAGGTTGCCCTTGTGTCACTGAATTGTGTCTCCCTAAATTCATATGTAGAAGTCCCAAACCCTAGTACCTCAGAATGTGACCTTATTGGGGATAGAGTCTTTACAGAGGTCATCAAATTAAAATGAGGTCACTGGGTAGGCCCCAGTCCAGTGGGATTGGTGTTCTTATAAGAAGAGGAGATTAGGATTCGGAGAGAGACACCAGGAGAATGTGCTCACAGAAAAAAGGCCATGTGAGGACATGGCAAGAGTCTGCAAGCCAAGGAGAGGGGACTCAGAAGAAACCCAACCTGCGAGCACTTTGATCTTGGCCTGTACCCTACAGAACTGTGAGCAAATAAATCCCTGCTGCCTAAGCCACCACGCCTGTGGTATTATGGTATGGTGACCATAACAGACTAACACATTTACCAGTTACATCCATGTTGTGAAATCTTAACGGCCCTTCTCAGTCTTCATGTAACTTAACTTATCCGTAGTATTTAATATAGTTAATCACTTTTTCTTCCTTGATACAATAGCTTTGTTTCATGGATATTACAGTATCTTGATTTTCCTCATGCCTAACTGGTGTCACCTTCTCACTGTCCTTTGATTACCCTCGTCCTCCATTTTCCAATTCTAGACACCAGGGATCAATTCTTAAACCCTCTATGCATTTATTAATCACTCCCGTTACTACCACTCTGGTCCAAGATACATTTTCTGGCCTAGATTGCCCCCCTCTCCGGCCATACCCATGGCATGTGGAAGTTCACAGGCCAGGGATTGAACCCATGCCACGGTCGCAACTTGAGGCACAGCTGCGGCCATGCTGGATCCTTAACCCACTGTGCCACAAGGGAACTTCCCATAGCACTATCTTCTTAACCTGACTCCCTGCTTCCACATTTTTAACTGTCTACAGTCTGTTCTCCACACAGCAGCCACAATAATATTTATAAAGGAGTATGTTACTTCTCTTCTCAAAACCAGTGATTGCTCTCTCAGCCCGGGTGAAAGCTTGCGCATAAGGTCCACATAATCCTACTCCTGCCCACCTCCCTAGCTTCTCCTGTGACTCTCCCCTTTACTCACTATACTCAACTTGCACTGACCTCTTTGCTTTTCCTTGGATTTGCCAGATATACTCCCACCAGGATATATTTGCATCTGCTTCATTTTGCCTGGAATGGACTTTGCCCAGACATCTACGTGTCTCTCTCCCTAACCTCTTTCAAAAATCTGCTCAGATGTCACCTTCTTAGTAATGTCTTCCCTGACTATCCTTTTTACAGTGTGACTGCCACTATCTGTAATCACCATTCGCCTTCCCTACTTTCCTCCATAGCACTTAAATTGTACTGTCAACTTCCCACGACCCTCATAGGCTACTGTGAGGATTAAATGAGCAATTAGTGCCTAGCAGATAGGAAATGCTCGATAAATGTTAAATTTTTATCTGTTATTTTAATGCAGATGACTTGGATACTAGGGAGTTTATAGATCTTCTTTATTTTCCATTATTATTTATTTTGAGAGGAATTTCTTATTCATGTTCTTTGAAAATGTTGTAATGTTGCGTTCATCTTTGTCTTACTGGTTTTCAAAACCTTGACCTTAGTATCTCTCTATCTTCAAAATAAGGTTGTATCAGCTGGTCTTTAAGGGCCATCTAGCTTGTAATCTTCTTCTTTGTTTTCTTTTTATGGCCACACCTGTGGCATATGGAAGTTACTAGGCCAGGGATTGAATCAGAACTGCAGCCACAGTCAAGGCAACACCGGATCTGAGCCCCATCTGCAACCTTTGTGGCAGCTTGTGGCAACACCAGATCCTTAACCCACTGAGTGAGGCGAGGGATCGAACCGGCATTCTCACAGAGACAATGTTGTGTCCTTAATCCACTGATCCACAAAGGGAACTCTTGTCTTCTTCATATTTCTAAGACAGAGCCATTTCCGTGAGAAGAACCTGGACCCCTAAATCTTTTCAAAAGCCATCTGACATGGCAATTTATGAAAAAGACGGCCTGCACTTGCAAATCTATCTTTCCAGTTAGACAACATTATAATATTCTATACATTTATCCCCAATTTGCTCAGGTTTCACTGCTTAGAAGAAAGTGTTTTGTTAATAACACCTTAATTTAGCCTAGTCATATCTTCAAGGCCATAATCTTTTTCTTTGAGATCGAATTTTTCATCTTTGCAAAGGAGTAATATCAGATGATGCACTTCAATTTGACAAAAGTAAACTTTCCTCCCAGAATGTTCTGGGTAATTTCTTTGTTGCTAATTTTTCTCCTTGTAATTAGTAATGGCATTAGTAGTGGTAACCTACATGAGTAAGATCAGTAAGATCAAGACTAGAAATAATCTTTGGCTTAGGTCATAACACATTTTTAGGCCAACAACAAAAACTACATATGTTTATTGCTGCTTTTTCCTGTAGATTCTCTATGGGATGCATCTTGGCTCTAACAAACCTTCTTGAAATTTTAATTAAGACTGCAATTACCTATAGTCATTAACTAAACTCGGTTACAGAGTTGTAGGAGAAACATGAATTTAGATACTTGGGGATTTGGGGAGGAGATATGATCTACGCACCCGTGGGCAAATTAGGATATGCTACTTAGCGAGGGACACATTACTGTGCTTCAAATTGGTGCCATGGTACTAGGGTTGGACTAATTTAACTTTTCTGAGTCTCGGGTCCCTCATCTGAAAAATGGGAATAATAATGCTGCGAAGTAGGAATTATTATTACTTTGACATATCTTTTTTCATATTTACAGAACCAAACCTTTCAGATCTTTTTCCCTTTATGATATTTCTTTTGTTTCGTAGGTTGGAAGACTATGCCAAATCAGATAAATAGGTATTTAATCAATCTATCTTTTATAGTTCTTGTATCATTTTTCTTTTTACATTTATCTCTTAATCTTCTTGAAATTTATTTTGATATTTGTTGTGAGGCAGGGAACCTAATCTCTCTCTTTTCAAACACGTAGCCAGTTGTTTCAGCATTTATTTAAGGAATCCATCCTTCTGCCACCTATTTGTTCTGCCAATTTCATATGTGTGTGCTGTGTGTAAACATAGAAACATAGCTCTGTCTCTTGACTTCTCCATTCTGTTCTAATTATTTGTCTACCTAATCCTTTATCAGTGTTAAACTGTTTGATTACTGTGGCTTTATTATATATGTTAATATAGGATCCCCACTTTCTTTCTTTGCTTAGCTAACTTTGTCCGTCTATTATTGTATATAAATTATTTTGTTCTCAGGGGGCGGTGGGGTGAGAATGCTGGGCCCTAACCGCCAGACCACAAGGGTCAGCGGGCTTGATGTAAGGCACTAGTCCTTGTCTCTTTGGAGAAAACATTTGGCAAAGAAACTGAGAGTAGTGAGGCAAGTAAAGTGTACGTAAAGTGCTTATTAGGAGGGAAATACGTGTGGAAAAAGCACAGGTGGCCTCAGAGAGAGAGAGAGAGACCCAGAGTCAGAGAGTGGGAGCTGTGTGCTTTGGGCATGTTTGAATTACCTATGTGGAGCAATTCTTCTAGGTTTCCTCCAGCCAATCATCTTGCTTCGTCTGGCCTCAAGTCCACATTTGGTTTCACCGAGGGCCCTCCCCTGTGTGCAAGCATACAGCTTTTAGCCAGGATGGATTCTAGTGCGAGGGTCCTGGGAAGTTGACAGAACGTACTGTGGTCTGGTGGCCCTCCTTTCTCTGTCCCCTGAGGAACTTTTCTCCGCATGTGTCATTCCAGAGGTCTCCTTGACCTCAAGAATGAGAACTAGGTGGTTTCTATCTTTTATCCAAGCAAGACGCAGCTCCTCCTTGCTTCTACCATAACCTTTATGTTGAAGTATCTGCCCACAGTGGACAGATTCTAGTTGCTTGGCCTGGAACCCATCTATCTCCCACCTCAATTTTTGTTAAGGTCTAAAAACCACATTAATAAATAAGATGGCCTTTTGCTTCTCCATTTATTCTTACTCCCTATGCATAAATAAGCCTTCTCTGTGTGCAGCATTTTGTGTGTTGTTGAAAAGAGGTAGGTGGTTTCCTCTTTGGGTGTGATGATTATAAAGCATGATAACTTCCTAGAATGCACTTTTAAGAGTGAAAGCGGATCGAACAAATATGGAGGGCAGCAGCTCCATGCTGGCATTCTCACAACCTTGAATGGCTCCACATAGGCCACACAGGCAAGGCTCAAACACAGACTGGCCAAAGCCTTGGTGAAAGGCCTTGTAAACCTCCTAGGAACATGGCAAAAATGGCAGCCTTCTGAGGAGCTGTCACAAGGCATTTCTCATTTGATTCCTTATATGGCAAGAGGCTGCCAGGAGGCAGTTTCTTCTGCTTCCCTGGTTCTGTTGAGGCATGGGGCTTTCCACCACATGTCCTTCTTCTTAAAGCACAGCTGCAGACTGGAAAACTACTTAGCCGATATCTAGATGGGCCCTTCAGCAACCAAGCCCCATACTGCTTAGTTGTCTCTCATCTGGTTGTCTTTGATTTGGTCTTGTCCTGTAGGTTGTGTGGTGCATGAAGCTGGCACCATGTTGGTCTTAGTTTTGCTGTCTGGCTAAGTAATAAACTAACTCAATCTATCTGGCCCTACTGTCTCCTTATTAGCAGTATCTGTTAGCCTGCTTGACGAAATGCTAAACCAGTTAAGACTCAGGAACAATAAGAGTAAAGTACAACTAACAGTCACACCAATACTGGTCTCAGCCTTGTTCCCATGATATAAGAGGGGTTTGGTGGTGGTTTGTCCATAAAAATTTGATGCGGTCAGCAATATCACTAACATACTTAATCAGTCATGTCTTCTGGTAAGCTCTTGGGCTCTCCGTTATTGTTGTGGTGGTGGCCCTGGGGAAAGGCAGTTAATCAGACACACAATCTGTTTAAACTTTAGCCACATTACATGCCAACTCTAGAATATTTTGGAAAATACAAAAACCCAAAAAGACAGCTCCTATAAATATTCATGGTATATATTCTTCCAGTCTTTTTATTACATATAATTCTCACATAATTATAATGATGTATTATATGTAAATTTGTATCTTCCTTTTTCTTTTTCTTAATGCTCATAAATGCTTTTTAAAGATTTTAATGACTGCGTATGTTTCCATTAAGTGGATTTATCAGTTTCTGTAAATACTCTCCTGTTAACTGAAGTTATTTCTTTTGTTTTTTTCTTTTTTTTTTTTTTAACTAGTAGCCAATAATTTGGTGATAAACATATCCAGCTCTTAGGATAGATTCCCAGCAGAGAAAGCCATTTTTTTTTTTTTCAGATTCTTGATTCATACTGTCAAATTGCTTTTTAAAGGGTTTGTCGATTTACATTCCCGTCAGCATCTGTGGTATCCATTGTCAAGCTCTGAAAGTGCAAAACAAATCCCAGAACCTCATAATCACTTATATTAACCTTATGGGAAGTTGAGGTTCATTATGCTTATAAGGACCAAGCAAATCAATGAAACACTGAATGGTTTTTCATAATCAAAGAGTGTATTGCATTTTTAGTGAACACTTTTGACAGATAATTTATTCTGGACTGAGCTATTTTTATTTCTGTAATATGAATTGTAAATAACTGTAATGGCAACGGGAATGCCTGGTATGGATTTCATGGTCCCAAATATTATCTAGAATCTTCACAAAGGTAGAAGGTACTTAGCAGGAGCATGCACCCTACTGCTGACCCAAGATCATCACATTGTCCTAGTTGCACTAGTCAGGACACACAATAAACCAATGGTTCTTAACTGTCATGAGAGTGATGAAATTCTTTGAGGATCTATAGAAATGTAAGGACTTTCTTCCTAAATAAAATGAACATATAGACATTAACATTGTGTTTGCAGGAAATTTCAAGTTATTAATGATTCTCTTGAAGTATATTTGTAGATTCTGAAACCAAGCAGGTTCCTGTGGGGCCCTCCTGGGCACAAAAGCCTTTCCTGGTTCCTGTTTCTTGTTCAAAGGAAATAGGCATCATTCAGCCTCCTAGACCTTCCCTGAGTTCCAAAGGGCAGGTTCCAGCAGTTGCTAATCAGGGAAGGAAAGGGATGCAGAAACAAAGGGGGAGATGAAGAACCAGAAGTGCAGCCTTAGGGCAGGGTTCACGTTCCTCCTCAAGGAATAGACATAATATCTCTGAGTTCTTCTGCAGTAACTAAGGCTCCCACTCAGGTAGAGGATGGTAATCTCAGGCTGAGCACAAGATTCTTGGAGTACCTCCCATTACCTTACCACCAACCAATCAGAAGAAAGCCACACGCCCTACAGCCTCACCCCAAATTTTGCCTATAAAAATTCCCCCCAAAACCATTGAGAGTTTGAGGGTTTCGAGCCACCTCTTCTCCTTGCTTGGCCTTGTAAAAACCCTTTCTCTGCTCTAAACTCTGATGTTTTGGTTTAATTGACCCCATTGTGTGTTAGGCACATAAACTTGTATCTGTTAACAATTTCAGATTAAGAATTTCTGGTTTATGCTGTGATAGCCCTGCCCTAAAGATGTGGCATAATTGTGTGCTGGTCTCAGCCTGTAGTTAGCCAATGTTATTGCTGGACTGGCCCTTGTAGTTTTTATTATCATTGTGAGATAATTATTATCATTCAACAGGAAACTGAAAAAAGAAAAAAAAATGTCTTGGAAATTACATGGTACACCTCAGGGCCACACAGCAATGTCAGGAGTAGAGAGAGAAAAAGTGTAGACCTAGGGTTCTGTTTTTATTGAGGTTGAGGATGAAGACTCACTCTTTATTGGTGAATTACAAATGTGAGAGTGAAAGTTTAAAGCATGGGAAGAGAAAAAACAAGAAGCCCAAAAGGTCGGTTATCTAAATCATCCAAATCACTAAAACAAATGAGTTTCATGGGGGGCAGTGGGGGGGTATATTGAGGGGTGAGGGCAGCCTGGCTCTTTCTCTGGTCTTGTGGTTGGCAGTGGGCAATGTGTTTATTTGAGATGGCTGTCTTTGAAAGAGATGTTTCTTTGACGTGGATGGATGCCTCAGCAATCAAGGTTTAAATCAAGCATTTGCATTACAAAATGAAAAGCCAACTGTCAAGGCTTACCCCACAGGTCCACAAGGATGGAGTCTGATAGACCATCTTTGCTCTAGTGCACACTGAGTACAGCACGCTGTACTTTGTGCTCTCTGGACACCACCCTTCTAGACTTCTTGCCCTGTACCACAGTTTTGGCTTTAACTTCTGACTTCTTGGCATATGAAATTCCCATACCCTTGCCTGCAGAAATGGTATCCTAGCAAGTTCTTCTCTTTTACTCTTAGTGAAAGTAATTCCTCCACAAGAAAGGTAGGATTTTACATTTACAATTGTTAGCCATCATCCTTGGGAGTTATGCATAAATTGTGAAGAGTGATTCTTAAATTTCAGTCTCCATAAAACTCCCCTGGGAGCAATTGCCAACATGCAGATTCCCAGTTCCCACTCTGAAAACTCTGATTCAGGGCTAAACCTTAGGTATCTTTTTTTATATAGATGTTTAATTTTAGAATCATTTTATATAAACAGAAAGCCTGTGAAGATATAACTGAGTTATTATGTTCCACACAACCAGTTTCATTTCCTGTTATTAACATTTCACATTAATATCATCCACTGAAAAAAATGCACAATGTAAAAGTTGAGAATTACGTTTTATTTAATGGACTTACTGAGGATCTAGGCCCAGGATATAGTTTCTCAGATCACTCTGAGGAAGTGTTCCAAAGAGGTAAGGAAAGAGCCAGGATATATAGGAGCTGAAAAACAAAACCATGTAATCAAACATCAAAAGATTACTGCTAATCATAAAAACAGTCAATCGATATTAATGATTTTAGTGCTTTTCTATATGTGAGAAGATCTTAGAGTCTGGGCTTCTTGAAGTCATTCCTTTGATATGCACATCAGTATCCCATTTTCCTCCAACCTGAAATCTCTGCGGGGCACACCAGGGAGGGGGACTCTCTAGCTGACTAGATGACCGGCAACAGTTGTTGCTTACTGGAACGACCAGTGACATTCTTTGTCCATAGTATGACACAGTATTCACAATTAATGAGCCAGTGTTAATACATTATCATTAACTAAAGTCTATACTTTATTCAATTTTTTTGTTGTTGCTTTGTTAGCTTTTTTCTTCTCCAAGAGCCCATCCAAGATCCCACATTTTGTTTACTAAAATTGTTCATTTCTAGTATACATGTTTGGTGGTTTCACAGTTATTAACCTGAACCCCCATGGAAAATGACTTCACCAACTAAAGTACAGCACTTCCATGTACAGTTCCTTTTGCCTTTAGTCACACAGTATCCACTCATTTCCAGTGACTTAGGTCAGTATCTTTTCTTCCATCCCATTCCGTGAAGTTGTTTTATACTCATGTAATGCAGTTAGATGATTTTTTTTTTTTTTACCACTGTCTGCATCATTCCATCCTAGGATCCCTCAGTTTCATAAATAATTTTTGGAAATTTGCATACATTAATGTACATGTTAGTGCTGTGCTATTTTATGGGTTTTCACAAATGCATAGTGTCATGTATCCATAAATACAGTATCATGCAGAATATATTTACCACCCTTTAAAAAAAAAAAAAAAAAACCTGTGCTTCAGTCATTAAACCTTTTTCCCTTTTGCCCCTGAAAAACTTCTGGCAATCACAGATTTTTTTTTATCACTCCCTATAATTTTGCTTTCTCAGAAAGTCATATAATTTAAAATATACAGTATGTAACCTTTCTGACTTGAATGAAAAATATCGCCTGCCATATCAGTAAACAAAGGCTGTTGCAGCCTTCAAGCCACTACAGTCACCCCTGAAGGTGAGTCCTGAGGGAACTCAGGATGGAGCCCTGTGGGAGACTCAGGATGGCTGCCCATTGCCAAGCCCCCAGCCACTGTAGCCATCCCCAACTGTGCACCCAGAGGGGACTCAGGATGGGAAAAAAACTGGCCCTTTGTAGGTAAGGTGCATATCAAAGGAATGATTTCAGTGAGCCCTGACTCCTGTGTCTTCCCATACATAGAAAATTGCCAAATTCCTCAACTCGAAATATCTGGTTTTCTTAATTAACAACAATCTTTTGGTGTTCCAATTACCTGGTCTTTGTTTCAAAACTCCTATATTTCCTGGCTCCTCCTTTGTCTCATCAGAGCACTTCCTTTTGAGCTCTCTGAGAGGCAGTCTTCTGGACTTGAAGTTCTCAGAAATCACACTGAATAAAACATAATTCTCAACTTTTGGGTCCTGCATTTTTTTTTTACAGTTGACAGTGGTTTCTTTCATCTAGCAATATGCTTTCAGCATTCTTCTGTGTCTTTTCATGACTTGGTAGCTCATTTTTAAAATTACATAACAGCATTTCATTGCATAAATATACCATAGTTTTTTTTTTTCTATCCATCTACCTATTAAAGGATAGCATGTTTGTTTCCACTTTTGGGTACCTAAGAATATAGTTGCTGTGAACACTCGCATTAAAGCTTTTGTGTGGACATAAATTTTCAAATCAATTGAATAAATATCTAGGACCACAATTACTGGATCATATGGTAAAATTATGCTTAGCTTTGTAAGCAACTGCCAAACTGTCTTCCAAAGTGACAGTGCCATTTTGCATCCCCCCCAAGTTATATTGAGATATAATTGATACATAACATTGTATAAGTTTAAGACAGTAGCTTTAGCTAATATTTCCATCATGTCACATAATTACCATTTCTTTTTTTATTTCTTTTTTGTCTTTTGTCTTTTTAGGGCTGCCCCTGCGGCATATGGAGGTTCCCAGGCCAGGGGCTGAATCGGAACTACAGCTGCTGGCCTATGCCACAGCCACAGCAATGCAGGATCTGAGCCGTGTCTGTGACCTATACCACAGCTCATGGCATCGCTGGATCCTTAACCTGCTGAGCAAGGCCAGGGATTGAACCCGCATCCTCATGGACACTAGTTAGGTTCATTAACCCCGGAGCCACAGTAGGAACTCCTGCCATTTCTTTTTTGTGGTGATAAGATTAAAATATACTCTCTTAGCAACTTTCAAGTATATAAAATAGTATTATTAACTACAATCGCATGTGTGTATTAGATTCTCAGAACTTATTCATCTTACTATTTTAAGTTTATATCCTTCAACAAACATCTTTCCATTTTCCCCGCTTCTCAGCTCCTAGTAAGCCCCACTCTACTCTCTGTATCTATGAATTTGGCTTTATCAGATTCTACATATAAATAAGGTTATACAGTATTTGTCTTTCTATGTCTGACTTAATTCATTTAGCATGCCTTCAGGGATCATCCATGTTGTTGCAAGTGGGAGAATTTCCTTCTTTCTTATGGATGAAAATACTCCATTTTGTGTGTGTGTGTGTGTGTGTGTGTGTGTGTGTGTGTATGATGTACATGCATCATGATATATATATATCGTATTTTCCTTATACATTCATCCATTGACAGACAGCTTGTTTCCATATCTTGGCTATTGTGAATAAGGCTGCAATGAAAATGGGAGTGCAGATATCTCTTCAATATCCTGTTTTCATTTCCTTCAGATATATACCCCAAAGAGGGATTGCTGGTAGTTCTGTTTTTAATTTTTTTGAGAATCCTCTATATTGTTTTCTATAGTAGCTGTACCAATTTACATTTCTACCAGCATTGCATGAGAGTTCCCTTTTCTCCACATGTGTGCCAACACTTGTTATCTCTTGTCTTTTTTATGTAGTCATTCAAACAGGTTTGAGGTAATATTTCATTGTGGTTTTCATTTCCATTTCCCTGATGATTAGTGATCTCAAGCTCCTTTTCATATACCTATTTGCTATTTGTGTATCTTCTTTAGAAAAGTGTTTATTTGATTTGTCTTCTAATTTCTAATAATATTTTTATTTCTTTGCTACTTAGTTGCATGAGTTCTTTAAATATTGTGTATATTAACCCCTATTCAGATGTATAGTTTGCAAAGAATTTCTCCCCTTCTATCAGTTGTCTTTCTGTTTTGTTGATTGTTTCTTTCATGGTGCAGAAGATTTTTAGTTTGATATAGACCTACTTATTTCCTTTTTTTTTTTTTCTTGTGATTTTAGTGCCATATCCAAAAATTATTGCCAAGACCAATATCAAGGACCCTTTTCTTTATGTTTTCTCCTAGGAGTTTTAAAATTTCAGTTCTTATGTTTAAATTTTTAATCCCTTTCTAATTAATTTTTGTGTATGGTATAAGATAGAGTTTTTTTTGTTTGTTTGTTTTTTGTTTTGTTTTTTTTTTTTTTGGCTTTCTGCCTTTTCTAGGGCCACTCCCTCAGTATATGGAGGTTCCCAGGCTAGGGGTCGAATCAGAGCTGTAGCCACCGGTCTACACCAGAGCCATAGCAACATGGGATCTGAGCCGTGTCTGCGACCCACACCACAGCTCATGGCAGTGCCAGATCCCCAACCCACTGAGCAAAGCCAGGGATCACACCCGCAACCTCATGGTTCCTAGTTGGACTCGTTAACCACTGCGCCATGACGGGAACTCCTAAGATAGAGTTCTAATGTCATTCTTCTGCATGTGGTTATCCAGTTTTTCCAGAACCATTTGTTCTGATAATAGTTTTTTCTCACTGAATATTCTTGGCCCTCTTGTCAAATATTAGTTGATGGCACATGTGAGTGTTTATTTCTTCATTCTCAGTTCAGGTCCATTGGTCTCTCTATCTTATTTATTTATTTTGCTTTTTAAGGCCACACCCACGGCATATGGAGGTTCCCAGGCTAAGGGTCAAATCAGAGCTACAGCTGCCAGCCTATGCCACAGGCACAGCAATGTGTGATCCAAGCTGCATCTGCAGCCTACACCACAGCTCATGGCAATGCCAGATCCTTAACCCACTGAGTGAGGCCAGGGATGAAATCCACATCCTCATGGATACTAGTTGGGTTTGTTACCACTGAGCCACAATGGGAACTCCCTTTGTGTCTATTTTTATGCTACCAAGATACTGTTTTGAATACTGTAGCTTCATAGTATAGTTTGAAATCAAGAAATCAATATAAGAACATAAAGAGAAGTTCAGCAAAGATATAGAAAATTTTAAAAAGAACCAAACAGAAAATTGGAGAAGAATATATTGACTGAACTGAAGAATTAAATATAGCACTTCAACATCAAACTTTACCAAGCATAAGAAAGAATCAGTGATCTAGAAGAGAGATCAATTGAAATTATACGATCAGAGAAGTAAAAAGAAAGAAATAATGAAAGGAATAAAGAAAGCTGACAGGACTTTGGAGACACCATTAAGAGATACATTGTTGCATCATTGGAGTCCCAGAAGAAGAAGAGAGGGAGAAGATGTAGAAAGCTTATTTACAGAAATTACAGAAATGATGGCTGATAATTTCCTCTACCAGAGGAGAGATTTGGGCATATAAGTTCATGAAGCTAGTAAGTCACCCCAAAATTTCAACCCATAATGATCTTCTCCAAGACACATTATAATAAAAGTGTCTAAAATCAAAGACAAAATTTTAAAAGCAGCAAGTGAAAAAAATTTCTGTAATACAGGGAAAGTTCTATAAGTGGGCTTGTCAGGAGAGATCTTGCAGGCCAGGAGAGGTAGAATGATATATTAAAAGTATTGAAAGCAAGAAACTGTCACCCAAGAATACTTTACCTAGTAAAGTTGTCCTTCAGAAATGAAGAAGAGATTCTTTCCCACAAAAACAAACCCGAGTGAGTTTACCACCGTAAGACTTGCCTTACAAGAATTGCTGAAAGTATTCTCCAAGCTGAAATGAAAACTATGCCAATTATTAGCATGAAAACATATGAAAAAACACAGTACCCTTGTAAAAGTAAGCATACAGTCAGATTCAGTATATTCTCAAACTGCAATATAGTGGCATGTTCACTACTTTAGTGTAAATGTTAAATGGCAGCAGTATTAAGATAGTTATAGCTACAGTAATTTCCAAATGGATACAGGTACACAATATATGGAGGTGTAAAAATTGTAACATCAAAACCTTGGAAGTAATGGGTAATTTGCAATCCTAATTAAATTGCAATCCACCCAAAATAGATTGTTTTATATAGGGAGTTGTAGTTAAGCCACATGGCAACCACAAAGCAAAAACCAACAGTAGGTTCACAGAAGATAACTAGAAGGGAATCTAAGCATTCCATTATGGAAAATAATTAATTCACAATCTAAGGTAGCAGGAGAGGAATTAAGGGACAAGTTAACTACAAAATATCCAGAAAACAAAAATAAAGAAATTGAGGCTCTGAGACCTAGTCTTTTTTCCAAAGATTGCATAGATGATGGATACCCGTGTCTGGGTTGGAACCTAAGATTGTACATTCCAAAGCCAATTCTCATAAGCACTATACTCAGCCGACTCTAATTGTAAGTGAAATGGTATGATAGTTACTAGGAGTAATAAAGTGACATCCAGAAAAATCAAATAAGGCTTAAATGATAAGATATACTTTTGAGTAGTTGTCAGGAGTTATGTCTTAGGTATGGTTTCTGTTTCAAAATCTCTGTCCTTGGATTGTCCAAGTATTCTTTTGGTTCTGTTGCAAGTGTATGTAATGTGACAAGCATCCATCTTTAATGACAATCCTCATTAGACAAGTGATCCATGACTGAAAGCAAAGAGGATTCTATTTTATATTTTGGAAACATGTGTAACAGAGATTGAAGTAATTGTGTGACATTTGTCTTCTTAAATATTCCAAATATAACAACTGTATGGTTGATGTAATTTTTTAAGAAAGTCAGTCACTTGATTTACCTCAGTAGGTGAGCTATCAATGCTAAAATATAAAAGTGTCCATACTTCACTTTAACCTCTGCATATGATTTTTCTCCACTAATGTGATATTATGTATTTCTTAGCACAATCTGTCTTGTCAGCTTTTTCATCAACATATCTTTTCAATTACAGTTTGTAATTTGACTTTATCTTCATGAACATTTGACAGGCATAAACTCATCATATCTCTGTTATGAAACTCACCATGGTACACCAGTTATCAGTATGTGACAGTTTCATATTACACCAGTACTCAAGGGATGGACACATGAATTCTTCATCTGTATGATATTTGATACTAAGGACAAGGCCACTTTGTTAGTCTCTCTCTTTTTCTTTTTGGCCATATCCATGCCATGGCATGCAGAAGTTCCTGGGCCAGAGATCAAACCTGCACCACAGCAGCGACTCAAGTCTCTGCAATGATAATGCTGGATCCCTAACCCACTGCCTTTCAAGAGAACTCAACTCCCTTAGTATCTCCTTAGAATCCAACAAATATATGCTGAAATGAATAAAGCCAGAAAATGAACTTGCAGATACATAAGGTCGTAATCTTAAGGCATTTTATTGACACCAGGAAGTTTTCATATTTACTCTTATTTTTGCCTATAAAGAATACACTTAAGATTAATGTCTGCATTTGATATGGTGAAATCTAGCATGAGATCCATAAGTAAGTTGGAATCTTGTGGACCTACTTGGGTTTCACATGAAACGTTACTGTTGTCAAGATCAATTCTTTATATATCAATAGAATCAGAGAGTTTAGGGAAAGTTGCCTTGAGAGTGTGAGTAATATGAGATTTTTCTTTCCACAAAAATACCTTTTTAATAAACTGTTCTTAGCTTCTCATTGGGTGTCATATACAGTCCATGGCTCTTTTGATATCATGAACATCTTTATGAAGTAAAATACATTTAAAAGACATTGTAAAAGCAACTTTTCCTTCTGCATTTTAAATTGGCATTTGCCCTTTCTCATTGATTAATGAGGATTATTGATTTGGCTTGTTTATGACATGCTCCTTAGTATTAGGAGACTTCATTTATTTCTCCTTCAGATTTTATTTCTCCTACAGTTTTCTAAAGCTGTTAAATTTCTACAGGTGCTTTTATGATACACCTGTTCCCAAGGACAGGGATGCTCGGATAAGATTTGGCAATGCATCGAAAAAAACTTTTACCTGTTTGCTGTCCTGGTGGGGAAATGAAGGATTAATGGAGCAGTGAAAGAAAATAACTGAATTATTGTTATGGGTTGCTTAATAAAAGTAGATTGGTGCAGCAATTACATTTAATGTTAAATAATATTTACAATGTAACTCTTCGGCTGTAGGCTGAATGAGAAGATATATGTGAATATGCAGGAAACTGTGCAGTGCAGTGTCTGTGAGGCATCATAATTATCATCATTAAGCTGGTTCCTATTCAAGCTGCTTTCAAAGGACTTACCACACCTCCTCCCCACCTCAACCCCCTGACTCCAAATTAAGACAAGACAGTTTATTTTCGAATCCACGTATTGGGTTTTTATAATTTCTCTTCATTCAGGCAACATACAACTTCAGTTTCCAAAATGTGTTTATTGAAGCTGTCACCTAGATCTACCCTCCTTGGGGGCAGTCATAAACACTTTAGGTCCTCTTCCCCTTAATGCCCTTGCAAACAGCTCACATGCCATCTGTTCTGTGCTCCTCCATGTCTCCCCACTTCCACATTCCAGGCTTCTCTTCTCCAGCCTAAATATCCCCAGTTCCTGCCAAGCTTTCCCTCCTAGAAATGTTTGATTCCTCTTACCTACAACATTCTGTTGTAATAATTCTGTCTTCTCTAGTGATGGTGGCTGCTGCCAGGTCAGAAGACTTTCTGTCATCCTGGTTGCTCTCTTTTGAGTTGTCTTCAATTTGTTGTCCCAGAGTTTCAACACGCTATCCTAATAGGGACTGGCACTAACAATTTAAAATGCTCGAATGTGCCTGAATAGTGTCGAAAACCTTTAATAAGAGTTGTCCAAGTTATTGAGAGACTTTAGTTTAGGGCTCTGTCTCCTTCCTTGTGTTCCCTCAAAATGTAGAGAGCTGAGGAATATCAAGTAAGGAAGAAATGACTTGGAAAATACAGATGAATGCCTCAGAACTTTGAATGTGTTTAGTGCACATGTGGAAAGAGGAAAAGGAAGGCTCCTAGGTTTTCATGAGCTTTCTTCTTGGAGGAGTTTCAAGACATTTGTGTCAATCGCATGTGCTGATAATTGCCCATGACATTTCCTCCGGATAGTGGAACATATATGGTAATAGTGGAGTGGGACTATAGAGAGGATGGCCTCTCTAACCACAGGAGCAGCAAAGACAGGAGAAAGTAGAGCTTTAAGGATATTTTCATCAGTGTCATTATTTTAGAAACAAAACTCCAGTCTGGTAACTTCTCTCAGTGTTGTTGCTAATATCTATTGCTAATATCTACTACATTTGCAGTCTTTTTTTTTTTGAATCCAGCTGTTTTTTATTAAGCTGAATACTAAAGAGGTTTACAAAAATATGAAAACAATGCCACTTTTCTCACTAATTTTTTTGTTTTGTTTTGAAAATTTTTGTGTCTTTTTCATTTAAAACTCTGTTCTTTATATTAATATGGAAGAAGTCTTTTTATTGCTATTTCAAATGAGTTGGTAAGTAGTTTCCAAACTTTCAGTTTGAACTTTTAAAAAAGTTTACTGAAATGTAGTTGACTTACAAGGTTGTGTTAGTTTCAGATGTACAGCAAAGTAAATCAGTTATATGTATACATATATACATTCCTTTTCAGATTCTTTTCACATATAGGTTATGATGCAGTATTGAATACACGTCCCTGTGCTACACAGTAGGTCCTTGTTATCTCTCTTTTATATGCAGTAGCGTGTCTATGCATAGTATTCACTACTCTACTTCCAAAGCTTTGAAGTAGGAACATTTTTGTAGTGGACATGGTCTAACTATTTTGATAGAAATACAGTGGCTATTATGGAACATTGACAAAGTAGGGAACATATGACATAAACATTGGCCAGAAAGAGGACCATTGTGCTAGGAGCTTAGACACATGGTTTAATAACTTTTCTTGTTTGCATAGCGATATGCAGTGTGTGCAATACCATCTCCCAAATTCTCTTGCCTGCCCCTTTCATCAGTACTAAAAGGTGATTAGACAGTTGATCTTTTCTGTTGATACCCAAATTTCTTCCCTATTTTTTCATTATAGTAACTTTTTTTCTTTGTGGAAATCCCCTCCCTAGTACACAGAGGACTGCGGGGTACTGCGATTGACAATCCTACCATAACCACATGGTTCTGCATGGGAGGGAACAAATGCACACGTGAATAACGATGTCTAGAGAAGGATACAAATGCTCTCGAGGGTATTATTTGCATGCCTGAATGCAGTGATGCCTGAGGTCTGCACTAGGATGGTATTTTTAAGGTGACATATTTCCCTTGTGTCTCAGGTGGTTGAAGTTGGGCGTCTGTTCCTTGCAACTGAATAAACCCTGAATAAACAACCCTCAATGTACAGACAAGGAAACTGAGAGTCATATTAAGTGTGCTTCCCAAGATCATATACTTAATATGTAGAGTTAGGACCCAGATCCAGACTTCTTGACTCAAAGCCTATGTTTTCTTTTTTTTTTTTAAGCCTATGTTTTCTTATTACACAAATGTTCTGTACTTCTGGCTCTACTATTAAATACCTATAAGGCTTTGAACAAATTTCTTAGCAACTCTAAGCCTCAATTTTCTTCATTTGTAAAATGAAGTGGCTAGATCAATGATTTCTAGTGTCCTTAACAACCTTAGTTTTCTCTTATTTTCCAGTTTAAATATTTGTTTTTAATTAAACAAGCAAACCATCAAAAATTATCATTGTAAAAATTCCAAACATTACATATTGAACTAAAGGACCTTTGACCACTGAGCTAATACCTTTTCCTTTTCCCATCAGTTTAATGTCTATCCTCTAGACATTTTCTACAAATTTACATAAATATGGATTTTTTATAGAATTATTTTCATTGCTTTGTGTCTTTTTGTGTATTTTAACCTAAATTCTCTTACATTGTATGCATTGCTGTCAGCTTACTTTTATCATTTAATTGTGAGTCTTGTAGATTTTCTAAGTTAGTGCACATTGATCTGCTTCCTTCTTTTTAACTTGTCCATGGTATCAGTCTACCATATTTTATTTATACATAACATTTTGATGGATATCTGGATATCTTGTAGTTTCTTCATTATGACAAACAAGACTGCTAGGGACAGCCCTGTCTATATTTGCTTTTTTGTGAGTATTCTAAGACAGATACTGAGGAATACCAATTTATACTCTCACCAGCAGTGGATGAGGGTTCTTATTCTACATCTCTTGCCAGCCCTTAATATCATTAAACTTTAAAAACATGAACAACTAAGTCATTGCTTTAAATGTGCATTATTTATTTTGGAGAAATTAAGCAGCTTTTCATATATTTCTGCTTTTCCCCCTGTGGGTTATCACACTCTACAGTTCTAAGTATCTGGCTATGTGGTTCATCTGATTAACCATGGTCTCAGTGTTGTACTGTTGAATGTAACTAGTGGTATGATAGTGGGAATCTTCTTCCCTCAGAGAATTTTTGGGCTGCATATCACTGGCCTGGCTTTTCCACCAAAGCGTACTTGGAGAACTGACACAGAATTACAGAATCTAATGTCTGGAAAGAACTGAATTTTAGCTGTCATTTAGGCCTACCCAGCCCTCTGATATGCAAACTCTCTCTTCAAAATCCTAGCCAAACAAGTCTACAACCAATGCTTGAACTCTGCCTCTAGAGGCAGCGCACTCCGTCTGTGGACAGTTCTGTTGATTAAAACAGTCTTTCTGGTATTCAACCAGATCTTGTCTCCCTGTACTTTCTCCCCACTGTCTTGAGACTCAGAGAACAAATTTGTTTCCTCTTCTACATGACAGCCTTTCTGATATGTGGTGACAGTTTCTATGATACTCCAAGTCATTTTTCTCCACATTCAAACATGCTGGTTCCCATATGATCCTTGTTTGATATAGTTTTATGGTTTTTTTTTCCTCCCTCCACCTTCTTGACTACTTTCTACTGAACAATTCCTAGTTTATCTGCTCTTAAAAAATCACTGTATTCAATGTTTTGGAATGTACTGAATAATAATAATAATGGTGATGCTCATAATAATAAAAGGTATCCTTTACTGGGCATCAAGTATGATGCTAACCATTTTACGTGTAATTCAGTTAATCCTTAACTGAATACTAGGAGTTATATAATAATACTACTAATAATACTAGGAGTTAGGCATTTTTCTCCATTTGGTGGGTGAGAAAATTGAGGCACATAGAAGTTGAGTAATTTACTCATGACCACACTGAACAGAGTAGAACTAGACTTTCTCCTATTATGGGTATCATATTTCAGTGCATGTGCCTAAGGTCACATTAGGTTTTTTTTTAATTGCTAATTGATTCGTATTAAGATAACTGTCAACTAAAATCTCCAAGTCTTGTTTGAATGGAGTACTGGTAGGAAACTGCTTTTCATTGTGGAGTAGAGTTTTGAAACTTAGTCCAGGACCTTATATGTGTCTCTGTGAACCCATACATAACCTCACTTAGTCTATTACAACTGGTAGCCCACAGTGCTATTCAAGAAGTTTCCCTCATCCCATTTTTCTCCATGATGAAGTTAACTGGCTTTGTTGTTGTGGTGATTGACTTCGTGCTTGATACTTTCATCTGCAGCACCATATACTGTATATTTTCAACTTAATTATACATGAATGAACTGCTTACTTTGTTTTGATTTCCTTTCCTCTTTGCATTCAGAAAGCAGATTCCCAGGGTGGGAGAGTGTGGGTATTATTCCACAGTTTTACGGAGGTCATCTACTCCGTTTTTTCTTCCTGCTGGAAGGATCAAAAGCATTTACCAACTTGTCATACGCTTCATGTAACAGTGTTGTTTATGTTCCTTTCAATTTTTTTTCATCAGGGATATGCCTGAAAATGATATTGTGCTCAAGACTTGTCAACTTGGTTTCTGCTTTTCTACTTAAGAAAAAAAATTAGTTTATTAGCTGTAAAACAAAATGCTCCTTCTTATACTCTTCTTAGGCTTAAATTGAGTACTTAGTTTGAAAATTAAGAAACTATTTAAGGCACATTTCAGCTATTTTTTTCTACCTTGAATTCAACAGTAGATGGAGTGGTATAGTAGAAATATCAAGAGATATATGAAATTAGTGGAAGTGTGAATAGGAGACCTGGTGTCTACTATTAGTTCTCTTAGTATTTGACTCTATGAATTGCCAGAAGTAATTTCTTTTCTGGCATGCAGAATCTGTAAAATGAAGTGACTGGAATCAATGAGGTAAAATCCCCCACCACTCAAAAACTACTTTGAATTCAATATAATTGTTATAATAGAACTCATAATCTTCCAAAATATTGAAACAGCTTTGTGTGGGTGCTTTATAAATCTCTCCTCAGGCTCCATGTAAAATATATTCTGGGGCTTTGTCTAGGAGAAACATTACCTATTAAAATTTGGAGGACGAAACATTTTGAGCATTACTTAGTTCTGGTTCTGTTAAAAATAGCAATCACAGTTAGATCATTTGGATTTTTTTTTATAGCCTACGTCCTTGTGTATCTGGCTGGAGGCAAATCAGAGAGGCTCTTTGAGTTTTTGGTATTGAAAAGGGATTCAGAGGCCCCAGTCCTGTGCTTATATCCTACGATATATCCCTCGGAGGACAAGCCCCAAGGAATGCTGGGAGCCTCTTGAAATTCATTCAGACACCTGCACAATCAGCCACCAACTTATTAAGAAAAGTTTGCTGTGAAAATGCTCATTTGCTGTCTGTATGTGAAAAAAGTATCACATAAAAAACATCTGGGAAATATCTTCAAATCTCTTTGTAGATCTATTTACAGTGATTTAAAAAAAAAAGACAGGCTGAATTTGATTTATTTAATGTAATGTAGATTTTGAAATGACTTTGTCATAGCCTCCTGATATAAATGAAGATATTGGTGAGGATGCAATTTATTTACATGAATTATAAAAATCCATCCTCTTTGGGGTTTTTTTGGCCTGTTTTTTAAGTTTTTGTTTGTTTATGCTAAGAATATATTTTACTGAAGGGAGAATGTACTGTTTTTGAGTATTTTTGTTTTTTGTTTCTTTCCATTTAATCTATAGGTATATTTATCTGTTAAAAATATACATAATAGTGAATGGTAATTTCCCTCAGTGATTTCTTTGTAAGAGAATCAAATAAATGCCAGCAAGGTATGACACTGAAGAAGGAAAAAAAATGTGTTTATTTGTCCTTGTGATTTCTCTAACAAACTCTTTTTGGAGAGAATGAAATGATCCACTTAATTCTTGGAATACTTAAGCCCAGTAGTTGACTTTAATATTTTAATTCTATCTTTCTCAGAATATTGATTACTGGATAAAGAAGTAGACACATTTTTGTTAAAATTGAACACAAATTCAGCAGAAATATATATAGTATATCATATGAATGAAATGATTACTATTACATTAAATAAACAGATCAGGACTGTTCAACTATCCAGTATACTGAGAACTCAGAAGTGAAACCAGTGGGGAATGATTAGAACCTTAGATATATCAAAAAGTAAACTAAGACATAACAAGAATTTTCTATATAACTACCTATATATGTATACATATATACACACACACACACATATGTATATAATGACTATATATACATAGGATATATCTAGCTATTGCATCACTTTCCCACTCCATATTCTTTCTTAAGGGAAATATCACACATCCTTCTAGCCATAAGATACTAGATACAAAAAGACTCATTTGTTAAAACTGAAGTATACTTGATATACAATATTATATAAATTACAGGGGTACAATATAATGATTCACAAATTTAAAGATGATACTCCATGTATAGTTATCATAGAACATTGGCTCTATTCCCTGTGTTGCACAATATATCCTTATAGCTTATTTTATACTTAATACTTTGTACCCCTACTCCTCAACCCCTGTCTTGCCCACCTCCATTCCTCTCCCCGCTGGTAACCACTAGTTTGTTCTCTATCTCTATTAGTCTGCCTTTTTAAAAAATTCATTATTTTGTTGTATTTTTTTAGATTCCACATATAAATGATATCATGTAGTATTTCTCTTTTTGCCTTATTTCATTTAGCGTAATACCTTCCAAGTCTGGCCATGTTGCTGCAAATAGCATCTTTTTTACAGCTCAATAGCCACTCCAAATGTCTATTTTTCTCTAGATTGCTCTGGCAAGAGGTTTGTCAATTAAACAGGCACACCTTATCTTATTTTCCGTTGCAGATATTGCATTTTTTACAAATTGAAGTTCTTTGGCAGTTCCGCATTGAGCATGTCCATCAGTGCCATTTTTCCAACAGCAGTTGCTCACATTATGTCTCCATTCACGTTTTGGTAATAACTGCAATATTTTAAACTTTTTCACTGTTATTATATTTGTTATGGTGATCTGTGATTAGTGCTCTTTGATGTCACTATTGTGACTCACAGAAGTCCCAGATGATGGCTAGTATTTTTTTAGCAATAAAGTATTTTTTAATTAAGATATATACTTTTTAAACAAGACTTAATGCTATTGCACATATCATAGACTACATTACAGTAAAAATATTACTTTTATATACACTGGGAAAGCAAAAAATTAGTGTGACTCACTTTATTGAGATATTCACTTTATTACAGTATTGTGGAACTGAACTTGCAATATCTCTATGTAGGCTCCAAGAACTGTTCCTTCTGCTCTTTTCAGATGATTCTTTCTCCAGCCTCAGGGAGTTTTCTCATATTCATGCACTGATCAGTGCTCAGCTAAGGTGTTAAGGGGACCCTCTGTAAATATTTATACTTGTCCATTCCTGCATCGCTTTCCTCTTGTATTCTGCCTTGAGAATTCTCACTGCTTTCAGTCTTTAGACTCTCAGCTCTCTCGTAGCTTAGGGAGGCAGTGGAGTTCCACTCAAGTTCTCCCTCTCTATGATGCAGCCTGAAATCTCCCTCCAGGCAGTCAAACAGGACAATCCTAAAGCTTCATTTTGTTTCCTCTCCTGCTGGACCTGATCTCCAACATGTGAAAACCACTGTTGCCTATATATTGTCCAGTGTTTTCAGTTGTTCCTGCCAGGACCACAACTCCATTCCCTGTTCCTCTATCTCAGCTTGATGTTTCCTAAGAGAGTATTTTATTATTTAACTTTTTATTATGGAAATAATGTCCTTATAAAAACTTTAAGCGAAATGGACATGTATGCAGAAAAATTAGCATTTCCACCATTCTCCCCACCCTGTTTTCTGCCAAAATTCAAACTGCATTCATGCTCTTTAGGGGAAACAGTCTGCAGTTTGTATGTTCACTTACAGATAATTTTATATTTATTTAAAATATATACATGCACATATCATATATATATATATATATATATACACACCATACACACATATACAAACATGTGTACATAAATATTTTGGAAAAATGAGATTTTAAATACTATTTTGTGAATTACTTTTCTTATTCTGTATCTTTGAGTTATTTTGGTATATGCTATATAGACCCATATAATTATTTTATTTTATTTTAATTAATTAATTAATTTTTTGTCTTTTGTCTTTTTTGGGGACTGCACCTGTGGCATATAGAGGTTCCCAGGCTAGGGGTTGAATTGGAGCTGTAGCTGCTGGCCTGTGCCACAGCCACAGCAATGCAGGGTCCGAGCTGTGTCTGTGATCTACATCACAGCTCAGCCAGATCCTTAACCCACTGAGTGAGGCCAGGGATTGAACCTGCAATCTCATGGTGTGACTAGTTGGGTTCGTTAACCACTGAGCCATGACGGGAACTCCCATATAATTATTTTAATTGTCTGTATAGAACTTTAGAATATGGATGCATAATTTTAAATTTTTAACAGTTTTTTTAATGATATACACAAGGATTTTTACACAGGGTGTATTGCAAATTCTACAATGAGCATTTTCGAACTATATGTCTTTGTACACATGTTATCATTTATATAGTAAGTATTCCTAAAAATATAATACACATTTTATATTTGATAGGAATTGCCAAAATATCCAGCAAAGTAATTGCTCTTTCTATGTTCTTAACCAATAGGGTGGGAGCATTTCCTATTTTTTTTTTTTTTTTTTTTTTTTTTGCCTTTTCTAGGGCCGCTCCCGCGGCATATGGAGGTTTCCGGGCTAGGGGTCCAATTGGAGCTGTAGCCGCCGGCCTACGCCAGAGCCACAGCAACGTGGGATCCAAGCCGTGTCTGCAACCTACACCACAGCTCACGGCAACGCCAGATCCTTAACCCACTGAGCAGGGCCAGGGATTGAACCTGCAACCTCATGGTTCCTAGTCAGATTCGTTAACCACTGTGCCAGGATGGGAACTCCGTATTTCCTGTTCTTACACCAGGTTTTTTTCCTTATCTGATGGACGAAAATTGCTTCTTTGTTTTAATTTATATTTACTACATGAATAGTGAAGTTGAATACCTGTTCTTATTCATTTATAGTTATTGATCTGTGAATTGCTTATTTCTATCCACTGTCTTTTTATTTTCTTTTCCTTTTTTGAATCAATATTTTTACAGATTATACTCCATTTAAACTTATTATAAAATAATGGCTGCTTCCCTGTGCTGTACAATATATCCTTGTTGCTTATCTATTTTATATATAGTAGTTTGTACCTCTTAATCTCATACCCCTATCTTCGTCTACTGTCTTCTTCAATTGGGTTATTTGCTTTTTCTTTTTAACTCATATGATAACTTTATATTTTATTTTTCTATTATATACATTGCAATTATTTTCTTCCAGACTCTTGTCTATGTTTTAACTTTGGGTAAGACACTATTTTCCATAAAAATAGTGCTTGAAAAAATATTTTATGAGGAAGAATAGACCTCTTTCTCTTTTTTCCCTCTTTTGAAAATTTCCCCTCATCCATCACCTGCAGGGAAAAGCAATAAAATGGCTAAGTGGGTTTGAAAAAGAGAAGAGCAGCCTCTGACATTCTGGCCTGGCATTCACAGCTAGACCTTGGTATTCCTGAATTGAACATAAACACTCTCACAGAATGCCAGGGCCAGCTCAGCAGGATGGGGCTGAAGAACGGGTGCCCTGGAACTTAAGGAAAAATAGTTAACATAAAACAAGACACAGAGACATTTATCTTAAGTAAAGGTGGGAGCCGGGGACTCAAGGTCTCAGGGACCCAGAGCTCTGCCTCTAGAATCCACACTGCTTTTATTGTGCTCTTTAGATGAGATCAATTGAGGAGTGGCTATGGGTGGAATACAGGGTTTGTTTACTATTATATAAGTTCTTTTACTATTTAAAAGGCCACTTAGGTGGTAAAGGGTTAAGCTCTTACTCTGACCTCTAGGCACATAACAGTTCTTAAGCTTAAGTCATTTATGTCTTTAGGTCTTTGTTCTTAAGCTTAAGTCATTTACCAGCACTGTGGCTGTTTTTCCAAGCAGGAAGATGGGATAAAGTAAGACAAGAAGATGGGATAAAGTAAAGAAGGACAAGATGGAGTTTTCAAGGAAACATGTCTTGTGGCAACAGAACATCACCATCACACAAGGATGCTCTGTGACCAGGATGGGTTAGGAAAAAAATAAGACCACTCCATAATCACATCTGAATGGAGACAAAAGATGAACGCTGTGCAACTCACAAAAAAGTGATCGCGTATTCCGCTATTCTGGCTAATATGAATGACTGCCATTTTGCTACCTATTTACAGCTTTACTTTTGCTTTAGACTGGACTCTCAGTAATAAGATTTATTAAGATACTCAATCATCCTATTACCCTTTCTTCCCAACAGCATCCAGTTCAGAGCAAAACTCTGCTTCCTTGAAATTTCCCCCAAAGCATCTTATATACACCCAAATCCTGTATCAAGCCCTTTCTTTTATCTTCTTACCGAATCGCCCCATGGTTCCCTATGGTATGTTATCTTTCACTGCAGTGCGTAATACATCCTCCTTGTTTAAGTATGGTGTGTCCTATTGGTCTTTGGCTAGAGAGCTTTGAAAGAATAATGTGAAAATGTTGTAGCTCATAGTTAAACTGCTTTGTTTTTTAATAGAAAATGTCAGTCCAATGAAATCTTTTAAGACTTTACCACATTATCATGTGTGGGTCATGCAGTAGTTGTAGTTTTGAGAGATACTGTGTATGGTAGAGTAAACAGTATCAGGGAATCAGGGTACCATAGTTGAAAAAGCACTGCATTTGATATGGAAAGGTCTGAAATTGCAACATACTAGCAGGACAGTTTTGGGGAAATTTGTTAATCTCTCCAAGCTTCGATTTCCTCATCTGTAAACAGAGATAATAACTCTTCTTACAAAGTTGTGGTGAGGATCAATGACATAAAGTATATGGAGCTTCATGTAAACTAAGACATATTCTGTAAATTTGAAGGACTTAAAAAATAATGTTAGAGCTGGAAGGGAAGTGGTTGAATGCACATTCACTTTCATTACCTCATGGGGGGGAGAAATACAGAGAAGGAGAAATGGCTTATCTTAGATCCTAAAGTGATTTTGGGGGTTAATTTGCGATTAGACTTCAGGTCTTGTGATCCTTAGCTTAGCATCCTTTCTATTGCATGAAGTATCTTTTCTCCTTTATTCTTTATTTGCTTCACAATAATAAAAATAATTCTATTGAATGATTTTTTGTAGATCACACAATTTTTATTTTATTTTAAATTATTTATTTTTTGTTGAAGTGAAGTTGATTTACAGTGTTGTATAGATCACACAATTTAAGTCCTCTGAATCTTCCCAACAATTTGTAACATGAAAGACTTTATGAGGAATTCCCATTGTGGCTCAGTGGTTAGTGAACCCGACTAGTATCCATGAGGATGCAGGTTCAATCCCTGGCTTCACTCAGTGGGTTAAGGATCTGGCATTGCTGTGAGCTGTGGTGTAGGTCACAGATGCAGCTTGGATCTGGGGTTGCTGTGGCTGCAGCATAGGCTGGCAGCTATAGGTCTGATTTGACCCCTAGCCTGGGAACCTCTGTATGCTGTGAATGTGGTCCTAAAAAGGCTTTGTAAGATTATGGTTAAGCTGCAAAAGTGTATTTGAAAACTAGTTGCCAAACTTTTTGTATCTGAATGATTCTTGTGGAGTTACCCCTATTTCATTTCTTTTCTTTTTTCTTTTCTTTTCATCTTCTTTTTTAATATATTGACCCTCTTCATCTAACCAAGAGTCAGAGCCTTATTTGATAGTGGTTTCACTTAGTTATAATTGGGTGGTGTACAATTGTGTTTGCTCTGTCCTGCAATACAGGGTTTAAAAAAAAATAATCTTGGAACCTGAGGAAAGTATTCTCTTCACTGATTACAAATTGCTATCTATTTGCCGGTTGGCTCTTTGTTCTGGTTGCTTATTCTTTCGAACATGCTTGACTGCACAAATCACAAAACAGAGGGATAAAAAGATCTTTTGAAATCTGTATTTGCTATGTTGCAAGCTCAGTAACCATAAGAAACACAAAAGCCCAGGGC
This sequence comes from Sus scrofa, assembly GCF_054392235.1. Classification (NCBI taxonomy): domain Eukaryota; kingdom Metazoa; phylum Chordata; class Mammalia; order Artiodactyla; family Suidae; genus Sus; species Sus scrofa. The sequence goes on from NC_139401.1 coordinate 125,825,538, forward strand.
TTTAAGAATGAACCAGCATTTTGCTGTTTTGCTTTCTCCCTTAGCATTTTAAGTATGTGGGGTTTTTTTAATCATTGCTGAAATGGAGTCTTTATTGCAGAAAGAGATTGTGTTTTTATGTGCATGTGTGTGTGTGTGTGAGTGTGTGTGTGGGGGTGCCCAAATCTTAAGAAGCAATATTTTATGCTATAGGCAAAGAATGGTAATGTAGGCATCATAAATAAACAGGAATTTCTTGTGAACCTTCTAAACATTGCTCAGGAATTGATTATACAAATCTATTTTTTACTCTGCTTCTACAGTATTAGAATAAATGTTTACTATAGCCTTACCCTAAAGGACTTAGATTATGGGAACTGACATTGAGGCAGGTGAAAACGGAGACAAATGATCAAATGAGCCTTTTCATTCTCTCCCTCACTCACCTTTCACACATTTTGGAGACTTGTGCTAGTCTCCGTTTTCACTACGAGAATGCAGAGTGAATAAAACAAAGGCCGGCCCTTATGGAGCAGCATGTGAAAGTTCCCAGGTGAGGGAGCAGACTTGCACCACAGCAGGAACCTGAGCTACAGCAGTGACAACACTGAGTCTTTAACTGCTAGGCTACCAGGGAACTCCAAAAAGCTTCTTAATGAAGCAAGAAGCAGAAGACACAAGTCAAGGAGACTAAGTGCTCTCTTGGTAGTGACAGTTCTGTAACTTCTCTCAGCTTCGTAGGTGAGTCACTTGCTATGCTGTTCATTTTTCAAACTGACTTTCCTCAGTTGTGCACTTCTTTGCCATCAATGGCTCAAGGCGTCACAGAATGCAAGCCAATTTAAATATTAGTGTAGATGCATTTTTAGGAAGATATGCCTGCTTTCTAAGTTTACATATGGCATCCCTGAATCAAATATAAATAATAGACTTTTTTTTTTTTGCATCCGATAGGAAAATAGGCATAGGTAACAGATAATTTCGAAGAAGTTCTATAACTAATACAATATAACTATAACTAATTAGTTATAGTTAAATTGTATTAATATAATTAGTTCTATAACTAATACAATATTCATTTCCTCACAAATCTGGCAAAATATACTGCTAAAATACCAGAAAATGTAGCATCTTGTGAAAGAAAAAATTTTTACAAAATAAGATACGTTTTACTGATAAGGAAATTGAACCTCAAGTAGTTAAATGATTTCTTTAGGTTCACCAGCTACTAAGTGCCAGAGTTGCAAATCATAATAACTCATTTAATTCTCCCAATAACCTTTTGATTTAGGTACTGTCATTATTTCTCTTTTGCAAACAAGTAACTGAGGTCTAGAAAAAAGGTAAGTTACCTGCCCAGGGCTGCATGTCTAATAAATGTCAGAGTCAGGATTTGACCCTGGGTGTTTGACTTGAGGGTCCATGCTTTTTTTAAAAAAAATAATAATATATTTTATTTAACCCAACAGATCCAAAAGAATATTTCCATGTGTAGTCGGTATATTGCATAGGAGTCCATGCTTTTAAGTCTGCACTATCCTGCCTCTCTGGAAATAGCTAGACTCACAGTTTCCTGACTTTTTCCCCTCAACCTCTCTTCATGTATGGCCATCCCCCCCACCCCTTATACTGTGGTGCTAAATACATATGTACAAATACATACACACAGAGATACCATCAAACATTTTAAACATAGGAATGTGTGTATGTATATGTATGTCTGTATCTTCTTTGCTTCTCCGTGTGTCTGCAGAACATGATTGATAGATGACTCAGCTCATAGAGCAAACAGACTAATTCTGTTTTATCATGAGCCAGAAAAAAAGAAATGCTTCCTTTAGGCACTCTAAGCATAAGGCAAGATGATGAACAGGGTGCTAATTAGCTCTAGTTCTATCAGCCTGCTGTCCTTTGTTGGGGGCCAAGAAGGAAAGAGGTTAGGTTGTGCATAGCAATATGGTCCACTGGCCTGATTACAAGGCTCCAAGAGGGCTTTTGCAGCGTGAGCATATGGGCATTTTGCAGTATTTACAAGAAGAAATGTATGCACTTTGGCAAATAGGTTACAAATGGTTTCATGTTGGAAGCCTCTTTAACTTCTACCCATAGGTATTGTTGCTTACCATTCTTTTAGATATATTTTTTAATTCAAAGAAAATAATTTACTTAGCTATAACCCGAACTATGATTTTTCTAGAGGAAAATATGAAAAAAATACCATTAGAAAAATAATTTAAAGGAAAGAACATTTGTCTTAGAGTAATAAATCATGGGATCGAGTCCCATTTCTACCCTGTGTATTAATCATACCTTCTTTGTACCTGGAGAAAATTAACCCATCGGGTACCCTAGTTTCACTTTAAATTAAAGTGAATTTCATTTTAAAGCAGCACTCTCAAAACTCAAATTAGGGCTCAGTACTGCCTGGAATTTCAGTTGTTTTCTATAGCCAGCTAATTTTTCCACTTTCTGAGATCTTATTTACATGCCTTCTCTCTTCATAAACTTTATATACTGCCCACCTCTTACTCCCAGTCCTGTATGTCCCATAGAAAATGGAAGCCATGGAGAGAAGCCTGCTCCACCTTTTGACTGCAGTCTCCAAACCTCATGTTTGTTTACCTTCTGTCTTCTTTTACAATCAAGGAAGTGTCTCTGTTGCTCTAAAAGGGCACTCTCTCCGCAGTTACAGTGAATCTCATTCTCTTTCAGCTACTAAGTGTTTTACTCTTTCGGTTACATGCTCGCTGTCTTGCAGCATTGGTTTCTCCCTCGCTATTGGATCATTCCTGTGAGTATACAAATACGCTGTACCATTCTGCCTTCACACTTCTTATCCTCCATCTGTAATCCAGTTCCTCCGCTCTCCTCACTGCAGTACCATGCAAGAGCTCTGGATTCTCACTCTTTCTTCTTCCCAGCATTCCAATCTCTACTTTTCCCATTCTAGACTTCCTCTCTCCACCCCACTCATCTTGCTTTTGTCAGTGTTACCAGTGACTTCCATATTCCTAACTTAATGATCCACCATCAGTCTTTATTTTACATAGTTGGCCCCTCCATCTTTGTTTTAAAATCTTATTTCCTTTTCTTTTGTAATTTTATATTTGACCTGCTTTTCCTTCTACCTCACTGACTTCTCTTTCCTACTCTCATTCACTGGATCCTACTTTCTTCAACCCTGAAACCTTGGTCCTATGCTTTCTACTCGTTTTTTCTACACTCATTAGATCCCACCCAGTCCCTGCTTTTTAAGTTTTTTCCCCTTATCAATTTACTACTTTTATTTCTTTCATACATAGGTGATGAAATGTCGTTTGTAAAGGAATTAAGTGGTGGATAAGATTGCAGAGCCAGTTTTTGATCAGATTTTATAGGTCTTATATGCTCAGCTTTACAGACTCTATTTTGTAGTCAGCAAAGTGCCAAAGATAATTTTTTCAGCAGGTTAAATTTAGGAAAATAGGAACATAATATGGGAAGCAAAGTGTATCGGCCATGAAGTTACAAAGTTGAACATTGTAGTGTCTTGATGTAAGATGAGCAAGACCTGAATTAGATATTTTGTGAGCCTGACAAAGTAATAGACAAAGAAAGACACCAAAAAGACTTGGTAAAAGTTGGTGAATGACTGAATAAGAGTGGAGAAGAGTAGTGCCTCCTCCTGATTCTTAATCCATGCAAGGTGGATAAGGTGTTAATGTTGGTAATGAACACATTTCTCTCTAGGGACTGGCTCCAAAACTGGAGCTAAATGTACTCTTATGGCTACCCTTGAATTTACATAATGATATATTGATCTGATTTCTTTTACAAAGTCATCTTTTTTTTTTTTTAATTGCCCGCACCTGTGGCAAATGGAAGTTCCCGAGCTAGGGGTCGAGCCACAGCCACTGCAGAAGCAATGCCGAGTAGTTATGTTGTGAGCCACACGGGAAGTCCTGCAAAGTCATCTTTAAAAAATATTCTTGTATTCAGACTCTTTGTTCTGTTTTGATCTTTCTGCTGTCACTGAAGACCACTGTGTACTTTTTCTTTGTTTTTGGCCAAGGGCTATTGCAAAAGCAATGAAATTATGGCCTAGTTCTGTGGGCAGAAAAAGGAAGGTCTAGAGGGAAAACTGATTTGGGCAAACAGATGTAATTTCAGTCATGTTAGGTTTAAGGTGATGTCAAGGTATCCCAGTGGAAATGGCAGTTACAGAGATGAAGCTTGAGCTCGGGAAACACTCGGAACAGTGCATGCAGTCTGGACAGTCATTGGTCGGGATGTAATGGCTCTGAGACATAGCTAGGAGCAGTGTTCTAAGGATTGAGACCGGAGATTACATTTCACAACCAGCAGAGGAAATAAAGCCAATCAAAAAGACAGATAAGATGCAAGGAGAAGCTTAGGGGGGAAAATATCAAGAGAATGAATGGCCTAGGAGACATTTTGCAAAGCTGGGAAGGTTGACTATGCTGAATGCTGGGTGGGGGGGCTGTCAAAGAAAATAAGGACTGAGGATTTTGCAATAAAAATGTTGACCTTGGAGAGTACATTTTCAATGGAGGGTAGGGGTGGGAGTCTTACGGAAAAAAGATGAGTCAGTAATGAGGAAAAGAATGCAACATAAGAAAAAAGAGAAATAGATCTAAGGGATGGTATTTTTAGGAAAGAAGTATTTCTTAAAATGCTGTAATAGGTTATTGTTTTATTTTGTGGTAAATTATACAGGCTTATTGTAAAGATTAAGAAATCCAAAAAAGTACAAAAAAAGTTAAAAAAACACATGAAAAACAACACTACAGAAAAATAATCAGGATTACTGTTTTGACACATGTACTTGCAGACAATTATCTATGGATATTTTTTGGTTTGTTTTTGTTTTTTTTTTCATTTTTAGTTCTCCATATCTCATTTATATGGTTCAAATATTAACACCAGATATTTATTGGAAAGTAACCCCATTTATTATGCATATGGGAAAAAAAGAGAGAAATGGCATCAGTTACACAATACTGCCAATTCTTTCTCCCTACCCAATGGCTCTTGATAGAAGACTCATGAATTGAAAATCCTTCCCAATGGGATGAATATTATTTATTTTTAATACAAAGAAATGTCTCACTCTGGAACACAGTTCAGTTGTATAGATCCCTGTTATGAACCTTCTTTCTTTTCTGTCTGAGTGATCAAGAGGAGTACTGTTTGGTTCATCCCGAGGTCATGTGTGTATTTTCAACTTTAGGCTGTAACCATGGCTCAAAATGTTTACTGCAATTCTCCCAAGGGGAAGTGAGATTGTTTTCATGTATTCAGAGTAGAGCCGTGCCTGTCAATGGTCTCTTCGCCCATGGCTGCCACATCAAAACTAGAGGCCTGGTATCTTACTGGGTTAATTCCTTCTAAAAGCCAGGCAGAGCAGAGAGTGTCTAAAAGTATTGGTTCAGCTATTTTATCATTCTTAGGAAAGTTTAACAAATCAGACATTCTTACGGCAGGATCCTTTGGACCAAGTACTGTGCACTATTTTGATTCATGATGCATAATTAGCCAAATCATTGTTGCTGTCCAAACACTTGCTTTTGACTGTACTAGAATGAAAAAGAAATACATCCACAGAAGGTGAAGCTCCTTTATAGGCTGGAACCTGTATCATAACTTTCATTCTAGTCCTTGAGGGTAAGAAAATCACAAACAGAATTTTAAGGAAATTTTTTTTTGTCTTTGTCTTTTTAGAGGCGCACCAACAACATATGGTGGTTCCCAGGCTAGGGGTTGAATTGGAGCTGAAGTTGCTGGCCTACACAACAGCCACAGTAACTTGGGATCCGAGCTATGTCTGCAACCTACACCACAGTTCATAGCAATGCTGGACCCTTAACCCACGGAGAGCAGCCAGGGATAGAACCTGCGTCCTCACGGATACTAGTCGGGTTCATTAATCACTGAGCCATGACGGGGACTCTGAAATTTTCTGTATACATATATGCATTATTGTTATTGAATCATAATATATATTATTTGGTAGCCTGCTTTTCATTACATGATATGCTCACATATCAATAAATATAGATTTGCATTACCAGTCTTAATGGAAGAAATGGTCCTTGATTCCATTTCCAATGGTTCTTGATGGTCCATAAATCATTTCATAAACCTTTTATTAGTGGCTACTCTGGGTGTCCAGGATTTTATCAACACAAGTAACATTGGGAGAAATTGCCTTATGCATATAGTAGCCATCCTTATTCCCAGTTTGCTTTTTGTTGTGTCAGCTACTAGAAGTCAACTCCAACCTGATAATATTAAAAGAAAATTCCAGAAATAAAAATTCCCATGTTTTAAACTGTGCACCATTCTGTGTAGCAAGATGAAACCTCACACCATCCTGCTCCATTCTGCCCCAGACATTTATCATTCCTTGAACAGTGGATCCCTCCTGTTGGTCACTTAATAGCTGGCTCAGTCATCAGATTGACTGTCATGGTATTGCACACTTGTGTCCAACTAACCCTTATTTTTCTTAATAATAATGATAGCTCTAAAGCACAAGAGTGGTTATGCTGGTAATTTGGCTATTCTCTTACTGTACCTAATTTATAAATTAAACTTCATCATAGTTATATATGTATAGGAAAAATGTAATATATATAGAGTTTGGTGCTATCCACGGTTTCAGGCATCCACTGAGAGCCTTGGAATATATCATCACCAATAAAGGGGGACTGCTGTACATAGTTTTTCCCCTGTGCAATTAGTTTCTTGGGATAAATTCCTAAAATTGAGATTTTTAGGTCAAATACTAGCAACACACTTTGTTATGTGTATTAGTGTTGTGCTTTAGTGAATGTATAAAGAAACGAGTAATTTTATTCATTATTGGTATCAAAGTAAATATAATTTTGTAGCGATTGTCACTTGACAATATGTAATAAGATGGAAGAATTATTTTAAAATTCTTTTGTGAAATGTAATACACAGGAAAGGCATACACATATATGTAACATTTAACAAATGTTCGTACAGTAAGTACCACTGTAATATTAGACTGAGATCAAGAAGCGTAATACTACTGTCATTATAGACTTTCCTCCTGTACCTCTAGTCAATTGCAATTCTGCCTCTCCCCCAGTGGTATCATAGTTCCATCTGAGTGCTACATGCGTATATGCACCCTTAAACAAGATGGATCAGGGTCATCATCCTATAGCTCGCTGGCCACATTTGGCCTGCCATTTGTTTTTTTTGTGAATAGGTTTGTTGAAACATGGTTCCATCCCTTCGATTATGTGTTGTGTCTGGTGTTTTCCTTGTCACAATGTCTGAATTGAGTTTTTGGGACAAAAACCAAGTGGCCCTCAAGATAGAAAATATTTACTATCTATCTCTTTGTAGGAAAAGTTCGCCAGTCCCTGATAGAGATTAACTTTGCCTGTTTGAACTTTGTCTAAAGATAAGTGTATACTCTTTGTGACTTGCTTTTTCCCTTCAACATTGTATTAGTGTGCCTCATTCATGGAAGGCCATTGTTTCCTGATGTTTAAAACCCTTTTATGGATCACCTGATAATTAATTTCTGAAAGAAATTACACACATTAATTTTTTATATCAAATGAACATAAAGCTCTAATGTTAAATTTCTTCCGAATTGAGTTAAAACTGCAATTAATACTAGCATACAATGGATTAAAAATGATGTATTAAAATTTTCTGAAAATAATTGCTAAACAAATTGTTAACATTTATTGAAAATGCATTTCTTAATGAAATGCATGGAATTGTTTCTACCTCCTTCCCATTCGCTCTTGTAAACATAGACGATTATTATTAATTGCCAGAATGAGACAGAATTCATTATCAATTTTGTCTTCATTTCTTTTTTAATGCATGAAAATTCCACTTTGGTCTCATAAATAAGTGTATGAAGTGGTAGAGGAGTTTTTCTTTTGTTGAAATTTCACTTAATTTAAAAAATTCTTTGTGAATTACATACTCAAAATTATATACTTTATATATAATACATTTAAAATTATGTATTATATGTAATTATATGACAACTGCAAGTCATTCTTCAATTTTGTTGACAACAAAGCATTAGAAATTCACTTACTTGCAAAAGGATTTGCTATCAGTTCATTAGAGTTGCCCACTTCCTCAGGCTGATTATCAATATTGCTAATTATTCTCCTGTCCTTGAGGTGATTATTTTTCTTTTCTTTTAACCTTTTAAAGTTATTAACTAGAATACAGATACAGAAAGTTCACAAAACGAGTATATGGTTTTTATCTCTACACCCAGCTATCAAACAGTATAGATCGTTGCTACCCACACACAGTCCCACCTAGCATAGGCTGGGTCTCAGTCTTTCTCCCTCAGAACATAGTTTAACACATTTGAGACATTTGTCTGTGTTTATCTGTCTGTGAAGATCAAAGATGCTAGGGAGGAATAAATGGTGAAGCACAGTCTTGAAGAATGCAAGAGGGAACACAGTCAGATAAATTCTACATTGTTAAGAGGTGTTAGTCTGGGAAAGGAACCTTTCAGTCAAAGAAGAAGAGAGGACAAATTCATTCCACTAGCCATTTAACAAAAGATTTATTAAGTACCTTTTAATTAGCAACACTGTAGAAAGCAATAGATATTTCAAAGAGGAAAAGTACTTGGGCTCTCCTGCTAGATGAACTTCATCCCCTCAAGAACAAGGAAATGAGGTCATGGCTTCTGAGTGAGAGCTGTTTTAAAGGAGAGCAGATTTGGATGTTTGGGGAGTGTGAACAAGATTTCAGAAAGCTACAGTGAGGAAAGCCCCAAGGAATCAATGCATTTTCTTTGCAGGGCTCTGGAAAGAACCAAGCCTAGTGTTTTGTATTGAAAGCTAAGCTTGGAAATCTCATATCATACATCACAGTGAATCTTTATTGATTCCATTTTAAAAATTTCACCTGCCGTGGAATCGCGCCAAAACACACATACCAAATTAAAGCTCAGAAACCAATAAAACATAACAAGAGCTGAATACTGCAAACTCAATTGCTTATTAAAAACGATTAACCTTAAAATGTTAGCTTGTCAGAAAACAATTCCCTTCCTCCAATGTCAGCTTTGAAGCTCAGCTAATTGAAAATACATAGAATTAGGACAGGCAGGGAATTCAATAAAGCAGACCCTGCAGTGGAAGAAACTTTGCTCTAGGCCCTTCCTAGTGGAATTAGAAAGGCATCATCAGGCACATACATGCCCACAAATCTGAGCTCCCAGTCAGCAAGTAAAAATTCTGGCATTTTGAGTTCACCCGTACTGTAAGTCATCTTTGAAAATATCCTATTTGATATGATATTTTAATATGTTACTTTAAGAGTGCTTGTAAATATTAAGATACTTGAACACTTTCAAAATAAAACTATTCAAAAAAGCTAGCAAGTGAGCTTTCTTTCCTGCTGTCTTTCAGCAAAGAAGTTTTGTTTTTTTTCAGTTTTTTTGCTTTCTGTTCTTTGAAAATGTGTTTTCGATTTTGGATTGCTGTAGAGTGGAGTGTGATTACTGAGATCTTAATCAACATTTAAGCCAACAGAAAACAGTTGAAATTGCTATAATCCTATATACTGAGAAAGGTGTTTGTTGTAAATGCTCTGGGCTCTCTGAAGGCTTGGGAAAGGGGGCCTGTGGAACTGACGGGAACAGCAGAGCGTTGATTTAGATCCCTAAGGCTGAGAGAACTGCAAAGGTGACTTGGGGAAAGTTATTTATAAGGTCATTGAATAGAACATGAAAAAGAAACTATTTTACTTCAAATATGATGGGTTTTCGTTACTATTAACTGAATCATAGAATTTGAATTGGAAGAGATTTTATAAGTCATCTGGTTTGGTGATTTCCTAACACTAACTTCCATGCTGACACAAGACTGGGATGGTATTGTTATCAATTCATGACAAACTTTGAAATAAAATAAGAAAACAGTAGAGAGAAGTTTTCTATAAAGCCGTATTCGTTGTTTTTAATCCTGATACTATGTTTCCTACTCTTTGGTCCTAAAGTATTCTTTCTTCTATGAGATGATGGATGTACATAGCGGGATGTCTAAAATGTCTTTGGTTGATAAAATAAAACATTAGTTTATCCCCAATATATATTATAGATTGTATTTAAAGGTGAAATAATGTTCTGGGGCCACTGAACTGGCTTTTAGAGGTAAAGAAAGAGACAGAGTATGGTCCCCACTTTGCCACTTAGTACTCGATTAGATCAAATGAAGCAATTTCTGTTCTTTTCGAATTTGAGGCAGTTCTGACATGAAGCTACACTAGAAATTAGGCAGCATTTATTTAGGTGACCAGGATGTCAACTTTCCTGCACCCCTCTCTTCCTCTGGGGTGCTTCATATCTTTACTTCCCTGTGCAGTCTACAAGGTCCTTATTTTCCCTACTTCCTCTTTCTCCCAGTAGAGTCCAACTTTGAGAAGAACCAACTTTGAGTAATTTATCCAAGTCAGATACAAAGCGAGGGTGAACTGGAGGTGCTAGGTGGCATCGTCCCCTGCACATGATTTTTCCGTCCTCATGTACATTGATCTCTCCTTCTCTTCCAGCTCAATATGCAGGTGGGATCTAAATTCTTATATCACTTTAACACACTGGAACTCCCCTGTTCTATATCCCCCTCCAGCTACCCTCTCATTTCTTTCCTTAACTAAACACTTCCCTTGTTTCTTCTCACTCACTTTCACTTTACTCCAATTTGTTTTTTTCCTTAGTCAGTTGGAACTGCTTTTGTCAAGGTCCACAATAACATCTGTACTGCTGAGACAATGGTCAATTTACCATTTTCATCTTACTCAGCATCTCAGCCTCATTAAACAGTCAGTTCCCTCTTCTTCAAACATAGAAATATAACAAGATTGTCCCATTTCAAAACCTTTGCATTTGATTTCCCTGCTTCTTCAAGGCTTGCTCTTTCTGATAGATCCTTCAGATCTCCTCTGAAGTGATACTTCCTTAGCGAGGGCTTCACTTAATGCCCAGTGTAAGGTAGTTCTGTCCATCACCGCAACCATCAATCACTACTGCCTGATGTTCTCAGCATCCCCACACTCCTTTACAGCACTTATAACTGCTAATTATTGTGTCTTTTACTTATTGTCTGTCTCTCCCAGTACATGAAGCTATATGAAGGCAGGAACCATTCCTTGTTATATTCATTGCTGTACTTCCAGAATACAGCACAGTGCTTGATGCATACTAGTTATCTAATAAAGATTTGTTGAATGATTTAATGGATAGATGGATGCTAATAGTCTAGTCCTACAATCTGTTTAGTAATTTCAAATTAGAAATGCATGCTAAGTCCTTTATGTTTCATCTCTGTAATGATTCTAGCGTCTGTCTCTTCCTTTCAATCCTTACTTCCAGTTCCTTGCTCAAGTCAACATCACCTCTTACTTTAACCATTTAATACAACCCATAACTCCTTCTGCCTCTTATCTTGCCAATCTTCAATCCATACTATATATTGCAGTTAACCTTATATCCCTTCAGAGCCTCAGACTTTTAACATTTTTCTATTTAAAAAACCAACACAGTTCCTGTCGTGGCACAGTGGTTAACAAATCCGACTAGGAACCATGGGGTTGCGGGTTTGATCCCTGGCCTTGCTCAGTGGGTTGAGGATCCAGAGTTGCTGTGAGTTGTGGTGTGGGTTGCAGACGCGGCTCAGATCCCGAGTTGCTGTGGCTCTGGCGTAGACCGGTGGCTGCAGCTCTGATTAGACCCCTAGCCTGGGAACCTCCATACGCTGCGGGAGCGGCTCTAGAAAACACAAAAAAGACCAAAAAAAAAAAAAAAACAAAACCCAACACAACCAAAAGCAAAACCTCCCCTTTTGTCTAAAGAGTTTCTTCTAAACTTTCTGTCCTGCCGTTTATAGCCTTTGAAGGCCCGACTCTAACCTCTTTCAGCTACAAGTGATCATGACATCTCATGAATTCACTTTTTTTTTAAAAAGTGTATCTCTCTCATGGAACTTCTATGGCTCAATGTGCTGTTATTATACCACTGCACTAGACTGAGAGCACCTTGAGGGTGGATACATCACTTTGCACATTTCTTGATACATAGGAAGGTCTATAAATGTTTGCTATTTAAATCATCGAATGACCCACTTCTTGCAGTTCTGTGCTCAGAATCAGGGTACAGAATATAAGAAATAACTGATTCCAAACCCATAAACTGTTTAACTAAAATGAAAATATTTGATGCTGTATATTTTGTTTAAAGCAATGGATGACATCAGCTATGGTAATGTTAAATATTTTTGCACAACTAATTCTTATGGCTTCCTGAGCCAAAACAGGAAAAATCTTTTCCTCAGAAACTGTCCGAATAAAAGGCCATCCAATTAATCACAAAACCCTTAGCAAAAACTGTTGATGCATGTAGCCTTTGTGCCAGACAGATCTGCAAGACATGAAGAGAGCAATAGCCTCAGGCAGCACACTGAGGAGATGGGACTGTAAAATGTGAAAAAGCCCACTGTGAACATTTCCGGCAGAGACTGGCTGCCTGCAGGTCCTGATATTGATCCCTGAGCATGCTGTTCAGACTCCCTTTCACCATCCCTCCAGTCCCTCATGGGACATTCTTGGTAGCATAGCAAAGGGTTCAAATGGCCAATTATAAACTTAATTTTTAAACATTATTGTATAATGTTGCATGGAAACAGTGTAATTAAGGCTAGATTAGTAGGTAGGAATTTGCTTTTGGGGGGTATTTTTCTTAACATAGTAGTTCTCAATTCTAGTTGCACATTAAAGTTATCTGGAGAGCTTCCAAAAACTCAGACGTCCAAGTTCCCTCCCACATACTCGATTTAATTGGTCTGGGGTGGTTCTCAGGCATGGTATGGTTTGTGAAATTTCCCCAGGTAAATCTAATTTGTTGCCAGCGTTGTGAACCATTACAATTTCTTGAAGACTGACATTCTGCTGTATGTTATTAAGGAATAACATAATTGATATTCAGAGGCTTTTGGCTTCATTCTAACATTTTTTTTTTCTCTCTTAAAGCTGCAAACTTGAGATGTGAGTCCTGCACACTCAACACTACAATGAATGCCAGTGAAACTCCACACTTACAGAGTATCAATTAGTATTCCATTGGGTACTAGCTGTTCCAGTTATATTTTTTAGCAGTTAAGAGAGGGTTGACATGCCCTGTGTAATCTCTATCAATCATGGCCTAGTCTCTGAGTAAACAAAGTGCATGACTGATATTTGAGATACTTCATGCTCTATCCCTGTGCGTCTTCTTATCTTCTACTTTCATCCTATGATATGTGCGATTCTCTTTCCAGCTTATGCTCCAATCACACTCAATTATGTTACATTCTCCTACAGGCTTTATGTCTGCAGGATTTTGACATGCTGCTTCCTCTGTCTGGACTTTCTTCCTCTTCTTATCTACCTAAAAATTTCCTACTTAGCCTTCTATACCAAGAGGTCTGCACATTCTGAGTCGGGAAGCAAATTATACACGTCTGTGTGTGTTACATGTATTTTTATTGGAAGAAATCTCATAGATTTCACTACATCCCCGCAAAGGTCTATGACCACATACAGACTAAGACCCATTCCACTTTCTTATGTTCAGGTGTGACACGGTAGAAGCACATTCTAAGACCTCCTAGTCTCCAACTGCCTCAACCAAGTCTCCTATCACAGTTTTCTTGTGGGTTCCCATAGTACTTTAACTACCTTCTTTCTACATCATTTTTACTTGTCTCTCTTTGGACTGACAGCTCACTGAAAACAGGGACAAAGATTTATTTATCTCTAATCCCAAAGCTCTATAACACATATGTTCACTTGTGTAGAGCTGGGGAGAATATTGATGCTCAGCATTCGTGTAACTGTCTCCTCTTCTCCAAGAAAAGCCTCCTCAGTATTTTAATTATATGAGTTCTAGAAAGAAAAAAATACATAAAATGAATGTTGGGAATTGTCTGTAAAATAATTTAAGACAAATATGCAGAACTTAAAGATGTTTACTTATAGACTAAAAGACTAGCACCCACGAAATAGATGAAGATAGATTCATGACAAGATACACCACTGTGAAATTTCAGAATGCTGGGAAGAAAGAGAAAATTGTACAGGTTTCCAGAGGATTAAAAATAGAATTGGAATGGCTTAAGAATTTTCAACACCGTCAATACAGAACAGAAGGCAATGCAGTGATAGTTTGAAAATTCATAAGGAAAATGATACGGGACATATACAAGCTAATAAATATATAGGTAAAAAATAGATACTTTCAGACATGTGAGCTCTCAAAAATTTAAAATCCCTGTACACTTTTCTCAGAAAGCTACTGGAGATTTTTTTCTCCACCAAAAGGCAGAAGCAAGCCAAGAAAGAGGAGGATGTGCAGAAAATAGGAGAGACAGTGCAGGAGAAAAAGAAATGAAATCCCTAGAAGCGTGGTAAAGGGAGACCCTTAGATGACCGGCTTGAACATGACATGGAGGGAAGTTAGTAAAGATTGTTGGCTCTGGGAGAGTAATCGTTGATAGAATGTGAGTTCATCATTCATAGAACAATTGATGTGGCTAGTCTCGGGAGAAGATTTAGACACTTAGTAAAAAGATTGCAATTAAGAGCTAATAGAAATCAAAGTACAATTAAGTTAGAATTTGATGATAAAATCAACATAAATACATACTTCTCAACGATCCATGGATTATCATAACGGAATAATTAGAACTTAATGATTTTGAAAATATTAGGGATTAAGCTTGTGAGTAGCAGCAGTGTTTCAATGACAAATTATAGGCTTAAATGTTAATATTGGAAAAGAAGATAAACTTGGAAATTAATGTGCTAGAATTAGAAAAGAAACAGCAAGGTCAATTCTGGAGACCTGAAGTGAACAGCTAATAATGATGCAGTGGAAATTAATAAAATGAAATGGAATCAATAAAGCCAAAATTTCATTCTTTGAAAATAATAATAAAAGAGACACACCTCAGGCAATATGAATGAAGAAAAAGTAAAGCACAAATAAAATTAGGAATTAAAAAGGATGAATAACTATAGATACAGTATAGATTCAGAGGCTAATAGAATAATGAACACTTTATAATAAAAATTTGAAAATTTAGATCAAATGGGCAGATTTTTTAAATATATAATTTCATAAAAGTAATACAAGAACTATATAATCTGAAAGCCACAAACATTAAAGGAAATCAAGTATTAATTAAAATTGGTATAACAAAAAAAATTGGTATAACAGGTAAAACACCAGACCTAAATTTTTTCCAAAGAGAACATTCCAATTTATATGAAGGATTCTAAAAAACAGAAAAAGAGGAAATGCTCCAAGTATGTTTTATGAGGCTAGCAGAACTTTGATACCAAGCCCACACAAATAAATTTCAAAAAAGATATTAAAATTGATGTCCACTCATTCAGAAAACAAATAGTAAAATCCAAAATTTAAAAGCACTTATGTGGATTCCTTAAGGTCTATGATGAAGCCTACTTCTGGCACATGCCCGGCATCACTGATAATCTGGGATAACCACCACTGCCCTCCCCCCGCCCCAATTCTTATCCTCAGGTTTCCTGTTGTACTCAAGCAATGTGGAACTGGACGACAACCACATGTGACAGCCAGCCTGTGGCCATGACTTTTCAGGGAACATATGCTTACTGTTTCACCCCTTGCTCTGCTCAGCACCAAGACAACCTTTGCTGCAGTTCCTTGAGATTAGAGATGGGGTGGGTTTACTTTTGTTTCACCTTACTGTGAGGATATGGTCCTTTGGGATCCCAAATCCATTTGGAGAGAGTCTGCTCCTAAACTCTTTGGCTTAGGTAGGCTCTGGGCCTCCTCTGCAGTCTCTTAATATGAGACCTCTCCAGACTACTAATTTTTACAAGACAGGGCTCTAAAACCTGAACTGTGGAGCCTCAACTAGCCTACCAGTTTTTAATACTATTAATGTTCCCTCCATCCAGGGTTGTTTCATTGGAGCTATTGGTCAAAATAACCTCAGATGCCAATATGGAACAGAGAAGTGGTGAATCATCTGTGACAACCTTTAGCAGTGAGTATTATTCATGTGATATTTTTTCTGTTTTATTCCTTTTTATTTTTCATAATACCCTTTTAATAGATTTGGGCCTGGTGTTTTTGTTTGTTTGGTTTTTTTTGTTTTTTGTTTTTGTTTTTTTTTTAATGAGCGTATCTTTGAATGAAAAAAGATTTTCCTGGGCCAGCTTGGGCCAACTATTTGTAGGCTATCTAGGGCTTTTCCTTAATGGTCACAGTTTGTGCGTGTGTTTATGAGTCTTTTCTTTATAAGGTGTTTTGTAAGCTGGTCCAAATTAATACGTTTGCATGGGATATCCTGTTGTCTCAGAATATTTATTGAAGAGACTGTTATTTCTGTATTGAATTAACTTGCCACTCAATTGAACACAAATTGACATGGGTTTATTTCTGTACTCTCAACTTTATTCCATTGATTTACATGCCTATGTTTATGTTACACACAGTCTTGATTACTATACCTTTAGAGTAAGTTTTGAAATAGGGAATTGTCCCTTCCAACTTTCTTTTCCTTTTTATTATTCTTTTAACTTTCCATAAATATTTTAGGATCAGCTTGTCAATTATGCTAAAAATAGCTTAGATTTTGGGAGTTCCCTTGTGGTACAGTGGATTAAGAAGGATCCAACATTGTCACTGTAGTGGTCTGGGTCACTGCTGTGGCCTGGGTTTGATCCCTGGCCCAGGAACTTCCACATGCATGGCCAAAAAAAAAAAAGTAACTGAGATTTTGATAGGGATTACAATGAATCTTCTATAGATAAAATTTTGAAGTATTGCTGTCTTGATTACTTTTCAAATCCATGAACACAGGATTTATTTCCATTTATTTAGGTATATAATTTATTTCAACATATTTTGTGGTTTTCAGTATACAAGACCTATACTTTAAAAAAATTTATTCCTAAATATTTTATTCTTTTTTTTTGTTTTGTTTTGTTTTTTGCTTTTTAGGGCCGCACCTGTAGCATATGGAAGTTCCCAGGCTAGGGACTGAATCAGAGCTGCAGCTGATGGCCTACGTCACAAGCCATAGCAACTCAGGATCTGAGCCACGTCTGCGAGCTGCACCACAGCTCACAGCAACACCAGATCCTTAACCCTCTGAGTGAGGCCAGGGATCAATCCTGCATCCCCATGGATACTAGTGGGATTCGTTACCACTGAGCCACTATGGGAACTCCTATTTTATTCTTTTTCATTCTATTTCATGCAGAATTGTTTTCTTATTTTCATTTTAGGTTACTCACTGCTGATATATAGAAATACAACTGATTTTTGTACATTAATCTTGTACCCTGAAAACTTGCTGAACTTAATATTTATCATAGTTGCTTTTCAGGCTTCTTAGAATTTTCTATATACAAGATCATGTCACTTACAAATAGAAAACATTTTTTAATTTTTTGAAGATCTGGATGCCTTTTTTTTCTTGCCTATTTGCCCTGACTAGAACCTCTATTACAATGTTGAATAGAAGTGGAAAGAGCAAACATACTTGCCTTGTTTCTAATCGTAAGGGGAAATTTTTTCAGGATTTTGTCAGTAAATATGATTACTGTTAGGTATGGGATTTTCATAAATGCCTTTAATCAGATTTCTATCCATAATTTTTTGAATATTTATATTATGAAGGGGTGTTAAGTTTTGCCAATTTTTTTCCCTGCCTTATTGAGATTTGAATATACACACACACACACATATATATACATATATTTATATATATTTTTAATTTAGTCACTGGTTTTCATATGTTCAACTACCATCTCATTCCTGGGATAAATCCCGCTTGGTCATGGTGTATAATCATTTAATTTATTTGCTTTGCTAACATTTTGTTGAAAGTTTGGGGCATTGTATTTATTAAGGACATTGTTCTCTAACTACTATTACTGTGTTGTCTGTTCCTTTAATTTTGTCAGTTTTTGCCTTATCTATTATCGGTTTCTTTTTTAGGTGGACATATATTTTAATTCTTATATCTGCATGCAGTGACCCTTATATCATTAAAATTTTTTCCATTTTTATCTTCAGTAATAATTTTTCTCTGTAGTCTATCTTGTCTGACATTGGTATAATATATACTTCAGCTTTCTTTTGGTCATTTTTTGCACTGTGTGTATTTTCACTTTTACATTCAACTCATTTGTATGTTTGGATCTAATGTGTATCTTTTGTAGATGGGAAATGATTCAGTTGTGGGTTTTAAAATATAATTCCATCTCCCTTCTGCCTTTTAACTTGTGTGTTTAATAATCTATTTACTTTCAATGCAATCACTGATAAGGTAGGATTTAGTTGCATATGGCTATTTGTTTTCTACATGTAATTTCATTTCTATCCTTCTCTTCTCCTCTTACTGCTTTCTTTTGTGATAGGTGAAATATTTTCTAGGGTACAATTTTTAATTCCATTTTAGTATTTTTAATTTTTAAAATGTTATTTTGATAGTAGTTGCACTGGGAAAAACAATTATAATCTTAATTTATAGCAATCTAGTTCAAACTAATGCCAACTTAATCTCACTAGTAAACAAAAAATTTGCTCCTTTGTGGTTTCATTCATTCCCAATTCCTTTGTTATTGTCATTCAGATGGCAACTTTACACATTGTATGCCCATCAGTAGAAGTTTATAATCATTTCGTTATGCAACTGTCTTTAAAATAAGATAGGAGAAAACCAGAAATAAAACAAAAATACATTTATAGTGTATTTATACTTACCTATGTGGTTATTTTTAATCAGTGTTCTTTTATTCTTCATATGAGTTTTGGTTACTCTTTAGTGAGCTTTTATTTCAGACTGAAGAACTCACTTTAAAATTTCATATAGGTCTGCTAGAAGAGAATTCTCTGTTTTTGTTTATATGAAAAAGTCTTAATTTCTTCTTCATTTTGGAAGGATAGTTATTGGATTGGTTGACTTAGAGGACTGCTTTTAATATGACATCTCACTGCTTTCTGTCCACTATGTTTTGTGATGAGAAATAAGCTGTTAATCATATTGAGGACATTTCATATGTGATAAGTTCCTTTTTTCTTGATGTTTTCAAGATTATCTCTGTTTTTAGCTTTTGATAGTTGAATTATAATGCATTTTGATATTGAGCCCTTTGAATATATCCTACTTGGGATTCACTGTGATTCTTTGCTATTTAGACCAATGTTTTCTTCATCATATTTGAGATGATTTTAGACACTATTTCTTCAAATGTTTTTTCTGCCTCTTCTCTCTCTATTCTTCTCTGGGACTCCTGTTATCCATATGTTTTTATGTTTGATGATGTTCCACAAATTTCTAAGGCTCTGTTATTCTCAAAAGTTCTATTTTATTTCTATTCTTCAGACTGGATAAACTCAATTGATCTATTCTCAAATTCAGGGATTGTTTCCTCTGCCAGTTCAAGTCTGCTGTTATGCCCCTCTACTGAACTTTTCAACACAAATATTGTAATTTTCAACTTCATATTTTTATTTGATTCTATTTTATAATTTATATATATTTATATTCTGTATTGGGTAAGACATTGTCTTCAAACTCTTTTACCTCTTTTGACATAGTTTATTTTAGTTGTTATTTGAAAATATTTAGAATAGCTGACTAAAAATTTTGTCTACCAAGTCCAATGTCTGGCCTTCCCCAGGGATAATTTATATTGACTAGATTTTTTTCTTGTTATATGGGTCATACTTTCTTCTTTCTATCAATATCTCATAAACATTTTTATTGAGAACTCAACATTTCAAATAATATTATGTGGCAACTCTAGAAATAAGATCCTCCCAGAGGTTTGTTTGTTTATTTGTTTGTTTGTTTTTTCCCCTCTTTTGTTGTTGGTTTGTTTAATGGCTAAATAATTTTTTGGAGCTAATTCAGTCAGGTCTGTGGGTTTTTCTTTTTTCTTTCTTTTTTTTTGGTTATGTGTAGTCACTGAAGTTTCTATTTGATTAGCTTATTGATCAACTAACGACTGAACCAAGACATTCCTTATTTCCTTAATTTCCCAGAAGCATAACTGTCCCCATCTTTAGCAAAGGGCTCTCTCTGTGTCTTAGAACGTGCTTTCAACATTCAGCTATGTAGTTTACAACTCAGGATTACCTTTTACTTCATGCTTGTGTAGAACCACTGAATTAGCCTAGAGACTTCTCAGGTTTTTCGTGAGTGGGTACACAGTTGTGGGCATGTGCATAGCGTTATAAAATACATGTGGCTTTCTAGTTTCTCTGGAATATATTGGGACGTTGCTGTGAACATCTAATTTCTCATCTTTTCCTCAAGTTTTCTGATTAGTTTTTTGTTTGCCTCAACTGTCATACTCCATGTTAGGCAGCTGTAATGTGAAACACTTGCCTCAAATTATTTTTTCAAGGACACTCTTGGGGAAAGGACCATTCTCTTTGGGTGATCCTTGATTTAGGTCAAATAAAGACATCCTTGGAATGGAGTGTGCTATGGAAATACCAGGCAGCTCAAACAAGGAAAATTCTCTGAGAAGAGCCTTTGGACAATTTTGTATTAGTCTGCTTGGGATGCTATAGAAAAATACTGTAATCTATGTGTCTTAAACACAGAGAACTATTTTCTCATGGTTTTGAATGCCAGACACCTATGGTCAAGGTGTTGACAAATTTGATTTCTGGTGAGAATGCTTTTCCTGGCTTTCAAATGGCTACTTTTTTTCTGTACACTTACATGGTCTTTCCTCTGTGTCCATGTAGAGAGTGAGAGAGAGCAAACTCTCTTATGTCATTTCTTATAAGGACACTGATCCTATCAGATCCAGGGCCCCATCTTAATGACCTCAATTAACCTACTTAATAAAGGCTCTATCTTCAAATATAGCCAAACTGGGAATCTGGGCTTCAACATACGAATTTTGGGGGTACACAAACCTTAAACACATAGCAGATCTCTAACTCTATTCTGTTCTCTCCAGTGACTGCTAGGAGGCTCATTTTCACTGTGACTATAGGCTGTTATTCTTCATGAATACTATGGAGTTGGAGCAGAGGTGGTGGGAATACAGAAAGTTATGTGAAAAGCTGACTGAAAGTTCCTTGATTTAGTTGTTTTTCCTCAATAAATACTCCCAATTGCTATCAGCCTTTGGTTAATTTACATAGTTCTGAAAACACTGGCATTGGTAATGTTATCAGCTTTTTGTTGCTTTTATGGTGGATATAGTTTTCAGAGATCATAACTCTGTTCTTTTCACTGACAGCTGTAAGTTTTCTAAATAGTACCAATATATAACTCATACCAAATTCTGTGTTAGTTGCCTATCGACATGATGATCCTGCACAACAAGCTGCCTCCTAATAAAATAACCCTCTGTTAATACACATGTCACTTTTAGGGTTTGGCTTATCTTGGATGAACTTATCTGGTTAATTCTTCTTTTCCACTTGGGTTCATTTATGTCTTATTGTTGGTTGATCTTTGATAGCCTCAGCTAGGATGACATTCCTTACTCCATGTCATTCTATATCAGTCCAGACCAGGAATCGTCTCATGAAGACTGTGTTGAAGAAAGAAAAAATAAACATAATTTTTTATTTGTCAATTCTCTGCTTATATTGAATCTGCTGCTACTCCTGTGCTATATACAGTCAAATATACTGAATCAGTGTGGGAATGTACTACCAAAGCACGTTGTTATAAGGGGGTACAAAAATTGTGGCCATTATTTGAGTCAAAGTATTACAGGTAAATTTACTTTATACTTTGGAGGATTTTTCTAATTGTCTTCCACCTTCTTATGTTGTTCCTGTAGAACCAGCTGACATGCTAAGTTTTGTTCCTTTGTACATTATTGCCTCTTAACTGGTTGCTTTTAAGATCTTCTCCTTGACTTAGATGTTCTTCAGTTTCACTAAAATATGTCCAGATAATTATTTTTATGTAGGCTACTTGAGATTTGGCATTTTGAATATAGGGATTCATAGTATTCATTCTTTTTTTTTAATTTTTATTTTTTATTATTTAATGAATTTATTGCATTTATAGTTGTACAATGATCATCACAATCCAATTTTATAGGATTTCCAACCCACAACCCCATAGTATTCATTCTTCATGGAAAACACTGAACCACTATCTTTTCAAATAGATTTTTTAAAATCTCCCTTACTCTTTCCTTTTCTCCTGGAAGTGCTAGTGGATGATGTTTGAAGTGCTTATTTTGTTCTCCATGTCTCTTAACTACTGTTTCCTATTTTCTGAATAATTTCTTTAGATATACCTTCCCTAAACTGATTTCACCAGGCGCATCCAAAGTAAAAATGGAAGTTCTTTTTTATTTTTTTATTTTGGATGGTACTGTATAGACCTGAACATTTTCAAGTCTGTTGTTTTCTCAGTTGCCAAACCTCTTTTGAACCCCATCAATAAGTTGCTGCCAAACATGTGGTTCTTTTAGAAAAACTTTTAAATAAATAATATTTCATATGGGCAATTTAGTCTATGTTCCTATAGTGTGTGGGTATAACAACTAACATATTTCGTTTTAATTAGTTTCTCTATAAATTTTAACCTGGATCT
Source organism: Sus scrofa (assembly GCF_054392235.1). Lineage (NCBI taxonomy): Eukaryota > Metazoa > Chordata > Mammalia > Artiodactyla > Suidae > Sus > Sus scrofa. The sequence continues at coordinate 125,848,160 of NC_139401.1, forward strand.
TTTTTTTCCAGGAGTATTTACTATATGGATTATTTTTCCCATAGTGAGACAGGTTTTAAATGTTGTATTTGACTTCACTTGGTTGTTCTCCATGTATATACATCAGCTGCTATATAAATATATTGCTCCTATAATTAATAAAAGTAAACCTTAAATGTTTTATTTTTAATATTTAAGTCATTGTTCATTAAACTGTACTTTTTTTTTTTTTAATAACTGAGAACTTTTCACCTCAAGTTGTAGTCTTGAGGATACAGGACTGATCTTACTAAGCAAAAATCATGTTATCAAGGTGAATTACTGTCTTTTTAATTTTGCTTTTCTTCAATTATGTATGCAACATTGATCCAGGAGCAACAGGAGAATTATCTTCAGTGAATGTCTTTATTAAGTCAGGTTGGCGGCTTGGACTCAGCTAATTGAACTGGTAATTTTTTCTTTACCTGGTATAAAAATATTTCAGATGTTAATACAGTGATTCAGTATGATGGGTTAGCTCTGAGTACAGAGTGACCCAATATAGCATGGGTCCATTGGAAAAAATAAATAGGGAAATTAATTTTATTATAATAAATAAATATAAATCATAATAGTGGGTTAATCTGTAATATATCCATCTAATAATATATTTATCTTTCAAGTAGAGGACCAGTGTAAAGATGCTATAATTTAGGAAGGAACAATTCATAAGATTTTGTTTAGGACTTTGTTTCAGGTGAACTTGAGGTTTAGTAGAAAACTTGATGTATCGTACATAATCTCCTTTTCAATAATCCTATATGTGCTTGTGCAAAATCTAGCTGTCCCATTTCTGGGCTTAAACATGTTAAGTATTTTGGGGAATACTGAATTACCAGAGGGATTCAAACTATTGGTAGTCATAGTTTGGCTCCTAGGATCACAGTTGTTATTTATTTATTTATTTATTTATTTATTTTTACTAAATTTGGGTAATTTTCAGCTCCTCATGTTGTTAGATATCTCTGCATCCTTTGGATCTCTTGCTCACTTCCTTTCGAAACAACTCTTTTCCTGTGTTTCTATAGTATCTCCCGATTCTTGTCTATCTCCTTTTATTTCTTCAACTTCTTTTAACTGAAACTCCCATCCATCCCCAACTTAAATATTGCATTCTTCAGTGTTCCATCGCTGGCTCTCTTCTTACTCTATTTTCTCTTTCCTTGTGATATTTCCTCTGATTTCTTATATTATTCATACCATGGCAATACTGAATATGTAACTCCAGCAATTTGTCTTCTCTGAGATCTTGATTCACACATCACTTACCGCCTTAAAAATACTCCTGCATATGTATAAATATTTATAAGCATACCCCAAATCAAGCTCATTATATTTTCTCTTCTCCACTATTCCATCTCCATTCTTTTCATCACCAATCCTTATTACCTTCTTGTATTTTCTATCTTAATTAATCACAACATCTATTCTCTCAAGTCAGAAACTCAGATTTGATCTTTAATCCTTTTCTTTTCCTCCCATTCACAATTATTTGGTCACTCTGTTAGTTTTCCATTGCTACTATAATAAATTAACATAAACCTAGTGGTTTAAAACAACACAAATTTACCACTTTACAATTCTAGAGGTTAAAAGTCCAAACTGAGCTTTACTGGGTCCAAACCGAGGTTTTAGCTGGACTGTTTCTTTCTTGAGGTTCTAAGGGAGAATCAATTTTTTTTTTTTTTTGCCTTTTCCGTCTTATATATGTTGTCCATATTCTTGGTTAGCAGAGCCTCCTTTGGTCTTCAAATTAAGCAAAATGGCTGGTATAGGGTTTCTCAGGTTATGAAACTCTGACACTCTCCCATAGTGAATGTAGTTCTTTAACTCTGACTCTGGCTTTCTTTTTTACTTTTTAGGACCCTTATGATTATATTGAACCCACCCAGGTAATCCAGGATAACCTCCATATTTTAAGTTTAGCTGATTTGAAATTTTCACTCCATTAGCAAACTTAATTCCTCTGTGCCATTAAAGATAACATATTCACAAATTCTGGAGTTTAAGATGTAGACACTTTTGAGGGCCATTATTCTGTTCTACCAGTTACCAAATCCTATCACACTATCTCCTTATCTATTTCCTATTCTTCCCACTACTACATTAGTTTAAACTTTATAACTTATCACCCTTATTAATGCAATGTATTCTATTTTTTTTTTTTTTTGTCTTTTGTCTTTTGCTGCTGTTGTTGTTGCTATTTCTTGGGCCGCTCCCTCGGCATATGGAGGTTCCCAGGCTAGGGGTCCAGTCGGAGCTGTAGCCACCGGCCTACGCCAGAGCCACAGCAACGCGGGATCCGAGCCGCGTCTGCGACCTACACCACAGCTCACGGCAACGCCGGATCGTTAACCCACTGAGCAAGGGCAGGGACCGAACCCGCAACCTCATGGTTCCTAGTCGGATTCGTTAACCACTGCGCCACGACGGGAACTCCTGCAATGTATTCTAAACCAGCTTATTTCCATACCTTCAGTAGCACTGTCCTCTGTATCATCTTGTACATAGTTGGAAGAGTTAACCTATTAGAAAACAAAATTAATCATACTTTTCCATACTTAAAAACCTTTAGATGAGCATGTAAGACCATTTATGAAACAGCATCTGCTATTTCTCTTCCACATCAAATCTTCACCACCTACTACACTCACTCATATCAATTTGCCATTTTTGAAATTTGCCATGCTCTTTCATACCTTGTTATTTCCGTATATACTTCTTGAAATGCTTATCCCCCAATTTCCCTCCATCCCTTTAATTATTTACTGATATCTTCTCATCTTTTGACATCCATCTCAAACAGCTCTTTTTTTTTTTTTGTCTTTTTGTCTTTTTTGTTGTTGTTGTTGCTATTTCTTGGGCCGCTCCCTCGGCATATGGAGGGTCCCAGGCTAGGGGTTGAATCGGAGCTGTAGCCACCGGCCTACGCCAGAGCCACAGCAACGCAGGATCCGAGCCGCGTCTGCAACCTACACCACAGCTCAGGCAACGCCGGATCGTTAACCCACTGAGCAAGGGCAGGGACCGAACCCGCAACCTCATGGTTCCTAGTCGGATTCGTTAACCACTGTGCCACAACGGGAACTCCAAACAGCTCTTTTTTTTATGTGTTCTTGCCAATAAGTCAACATGTCATTTGTGATGCTCTAGCATTTTGTGTATTTATTTACTCTTATCATATTGGCTTATAATGATTTTCTCCCACTGACCCATGAATTTCTTAAAGGAAAGGATGACATCGTACTCACAGTTTCTCCTTAAACACTTATTGTGGGAACTTTTATTGAGCATGTATTATTATACACTAAATAGTGCAGTGTATCATTTTTAATAGATTTTTTATTTTGGTTCCGTATCTCTCTTGGAGGTAGATACTAAAGCACAAAGAAATCTGGGATTTGAAAAGTTAAGTGAGTTATTCATTTTTACACAACTGAGATAATATAGGAGCTGAGATTTAAACCAATGTCTCTGTGACTCCTCGGTCTAGTTATTTTAATCTTAATAAGGAAAAAGTTGGATGATATTAATGTGGGATAAGATGATCTTCATAAAAAAACCCGAGGAATAATTATACCCTCAGTGTGATATTCAGTCTCAGTAATGTACATGATTTTGCATTAGTTGGTGCTATGGGCCTTTGCCTGAAACTTTGGAATACTGCAGAATGATCAAAGCCACTCTGTGAAAGCTGGGAGTATATAATAGGACTTTTCATCTCTTAGATCATACTCCTCTGAACAGTATTGCACCTACTTCAGGTCTAGTTATTTATTCATTTTCAGACATGTTTTGAAAATACATATATCAGGGACTATACAAGGTATTAGAAATACAACGAGTAGGATAGAATTGTTCTATGTAGTATTAGTGCTTAGTGGGAGATATGGACAAGTATATTGCCAGTAATGATGTAGTGTGATAAGCACTGTGTGATGAGGGAAGTACAGGGTTGGGTGGTGAGGGGTAGCTACTGTCTGGGAAGACTCCATTGATAATTGGATTTTTAAGCAGAGATTTGAAGTATGAGAATAATAATCAGAATAAAGATAGTTACAGACAATGAAGCTGGGGATAAAAGTCAAGGCAGAGGCAATAATATGTACAAAAGCCCTGGGGCCAAGACTGAAGTTGTCACATTTAAGGAACTCAGATGTGAAGGTGATTCTGAGAGGAAGACTTATTTAGAAAAGTTTATTGCTGGTATGGAAAAATCCAGAATTATTCTTGAATAAATATCTGAGATGTTTATTTAGACCAGCTGACATGATGCTTACAAAGTAAAGAATTAAATCTTGTGGCCACATGGTCTACTCAGTAACATAAATATTTGGTCAAGTTCAGGTTACTGTGTTTGACTCACAATCCCCAATGGTTATTCTAAAATTAATCTCACTTACTGAGTTTTTCTGTTCCATCAAATTCCACATAGAGTAAAAGGAAATAAGACCTGGGGTAGGGTGGTTTTAATGATGGTATTGAAATATTGTATTAATTCTACTTGTATTAATTCTGCTTGCCAAGATATTTATTGCCTCCTTCCCATCTCTTTTATGTGTTATACTCCAATTCCCTTTCAGCCATTCCTTTGTTTCTTTATTTTTCTTCTCCTCTTTTTCTCTTATTTCCCTCAATCTCAATCATTCCCCATTGAGCATTGAGCTGGCAGTCAGTTGTGCATGAGAGTGAGGAAGGGAGAAAGAGAAAATTGTTCTTTTCTCTCTATATCCATTTACTGTTACCAGTGCTCTCTGGCTTCCCTGATCCCCAAAGTCATGAGGCATAAAAATCCATAAGCCTACCTAGAACAAGTTATATCTTAGTCTGAGACATAAATATGAAAAACCAACGGTTCCTTTAGTCAGCTGGGGTTTTCTTGAAACCCAAGGAAACTCATGTAAATAAAGTATGCTGAGATTAAAATGGGCAGAAAATTCACCAGTGTCACCTGGTTTGCAGATTGTCGGGAGACATGCTAATTTTATACTACTTGCTGATATTCAGTAGTAAAAATATAAACTCTTGATTTTGAGGAAATACATTCTCCACTGAAGGTTGTCTGCATATGCCTTAAATATCCATCAGCACGTTGAGCAGCAATTAAAACTTACTTGAGGAGTTCCTGTTGTGGTTTGGTGGTTAACAAATCCGACTAGGAACCATGCGGTTGAGGGTTCAATCCCTGGCCTCGCTGAGTGGGTTAAGGACCTGGTGTTGCCATGAGCTGTGGTGTAGGTTGCAGACATGGCTCGGATCTGGTGTAGCTGTGGCTCTGGCCTAGGCCAGTGGCTTCAGCTCCGATTGGACCCCTAGCCTGGGAACCTCCATATGCCATGGATGTGGCTCTAGAAAAAGACAAAAACAAAACAAAAGAAAACAAATCAAAAAAACCCCCCAAAACGCTTATTTGACTCCTCATCCCCACATGTGAGGTTAAGAGTCAGTTAAGTATAATTATGATCTTTTACTTTTGATCATTTTAGATAAAACCTTTTTCAAATTAAGATTATGATATGTCTTTAAGACAAGTGTAACTCCCCAACCCAGAGACATTGTAGGGATAGGCCAGGGGATAAGGTAAGGGGAATGCTGCCACAACAAGCACCTGCTCCAGGAAGGACTCTCCTTCACCACAAGGTTTGTGACCACCTTCTCCCACTCAGAGACACCATACAGCTGGGGCCACCAGAAAAGCTGATCAGGCTATAAGCACCCAGGACCTCTTCTTTCGCTGAAGGCAGGGAAGAGTCTACCACAAGTGACACAAGTGACCAGAAGAAATCATTATCCTTCTTGTAGGCGAGAGATTAACATTCCTTACTGAGAGGCGCTAAGCAACCTGCCTTGGAGAACTTGCTTCTTTTCCCTCAAGCAGCACCAAGTGGGACCTTTGGGAGCCCCAACAACATGACATACACCAAATAGACCAAAATGGTACTGCATGAGCTCTGAAAATTATATTGTGCTTGGAACCACAGCTAGCAAAAGTAGAGTACGACTTTTGTCCCAAATATAAGCAAGAAGATTGCCTGCTAAAATAAATATGAATAAATAAGACCCAGAATCCTCTAATATCTTAGTCTAAATGTCCAATATACAGTAAAAAAGACACCCGTTATGTCTAGAATCAGAACAATCACAACATGAATGGGAAAAGTCAACTTACTAATGACAATACTAACATGAATCAAATGTTGAAAATATCTGTCAAGGGTATTGACTATGATAAAAATGATTCAACAAGCAATTAGAAAATCTTTTAACATTAGGATTTCTCACTGTGGCTTAGCAGTAACGAACCTATTATCCATGAGGACATGGGGTTCATCCCTATCCTCACTCAGTGGGTTTAGGATTCGGTGTTGCCATAAGCTGTGCTGTATGTAGGTCACAGACATGGCTTGGATCCAGGCATTTCTGTGGCTGTGGTGTATGCCAGGAGCTACAGGTCTGATTCGACCCCTAGCCTGGGTAGTTGCATATGCTGTGGGTGAGGCCCTAAAAAAAAAAAAAAAAAGAAAGAAAGAAAAAGAAAATCTTTTAAAATTAAAGCAATTTTTCATAAAATAAATGTTATTAAAATCAGTGGAAAATATGGAACTGGAAAATACAACAGAAAAAAAAAACCAAATTTGAATGTCTTACTAGCAGAATAGGAAACACAAAGGATAATTGATAAACTTGATGACAAATCGATCTGAACAACAGAGAAAATAGACTTAAAAATGAATGAAGCCTCAGAGTAAAAAGTAAAAAATAAAGCAAAGGAAATTGAGCAAAAATAAACAAATAGGACCTAATTAAACCTAAAAAATATTGCACAGCAAAGGAAACCATTGGCAAAACAAAAAAGATGACGTACAGAATAGGAGAAGATATTTGCAAAATATGACCAATAAAGACCAATAAGGGGTTAACATCCAGCATGTATAAGCAGCTCATACAACTCAACATCAAAAAGTAAATACCTTGATTAAATAATGGGAAGAAGAACTGTGAATGGACAAGTTCTTCAAAGAGGAAATGCAGATGGCCAAGAGGGACATGAAAAGATGTTCCTCAGGGAAATGCATGTTCATCAGGAAAATGCAAATCAAGACCACAATGAAACATCACCTCATGCCTGTCAGAGTGACTGTCATCAAAAAGAACATAGGTAACAAATATTGACAAGGATGTGGAGGAAATGGAAATCTAGTATACTATTGGTAGGATTGTAAATTGGTGCAGCCACTGCAGCAAACATTATGGAGGTTTCTCAAAAAACTAAAAATAGAACTACCATATTATCCAGCAATTCCACTCCCAGCTATATCTGAAAAAAATGCCCCACTAATTAGAAAAGATATATGCATAACAATGTTCATTGCAGCATTATTTACAATAGTCAAGGTATGGAAGCAAATTAAGTGTCCAACAACACACACGGAATACTACTCAACCACTAAAAAGGATGAAAAATTGGAGTTCCCGTCGTGGCACAGTGGTTAACGAATCTGACTGGGAACCATGAGGTTGCGGGTTCGATCCCTGCCCTTTGCTCAGTGGGTTAAGGATCCTGCGTTGCCATGAGCTATGGAGTCATGGCAACGCCGGATCCTGCGTTGCTTTGGCTCTGGCGTAGGTCAGTGGCTACAGCTCCCGATTCAACCCCTAGCCTGGGAATCTCCATATGCTGTGGGAGCGGCCCAAGAAAAGGCAAAAAGACAAAAAAAAAAAAAAAAAACATGAAAAATTGCCATTTGTAGCAACATGGATGGATTTGGAGGGCATTATACTAAGTTAAATAAGTCAGAGAAAGGGGACAAATACTGTATAATATCACTTACATGAATCTAAATAAACAACAAACTAGTGAATACAATAAAAAGGTAGTAGACTCACAGATATAGAGAACAAACTAGTGGTACCTGTGGGGAGAGGGAAGGGGGGTGAACGTAGGAATAGGGGATTTTAAAAAGGGTTATTATGAAAGTATATGAAATCATGTGTGTGAAACTTTTGAAGATTGTAAAGCACTATAGAATTTAAAGAATCTTTCATTCAATAAATATATATATATATATATGTATATATATATATACATACAACTACACACAGATTTTTTTTTTAATCCATTCATCCCCTCGATGGACATTTAGGTTAGCTACTGTGAATAATGCTGCAGTAGATATGGGAGGTGTAAATATCTCTTTGAGATACTTATTTCATTTCTCTTGAGAATATACCTGTAGTTGAGATTGCTGTTTCATTTTTATTTGAGAACTCACCATATTTTTTGCCATAATGGCTATGCAAATTTACCTTCCCACCAACAATGTACAAATGTTCTCTTTTCTCCATACCCTTGAGCAGCATATCTCTTATCATTTTGATAATAGCCATTCTAATAGGTGTGAGGTGATATCTCCTTGTTTGGATATTTATTTCCCTAATGATTAATGATGTTGAGCATGTATTCATGTACATGTTGGCCACTTGTATGTTTTCTTTTGAAACAATTCTATTTAGGCCCTTTGTCATTAAAAATAATTGGTTATAGAGTTCCCATTGCGGCTCAGCAGAAATGAATCCGACTAGCATCCATGATGTTGCAGGTTCTACCCCTGGCTTTGTTCGGTGGGTAGGGGATCCAGTGTTGCTATGAACTGTGGGGTAGGTCGCAGATGTGGCTTGGATCCCACGTTGCTGTGGCTCTGATTTGACCTCTAGCCTGGGAACTTCCATATGCCATGGGTGTGGCCCTAAAAAAAAAGAAAAAACAAGAAAAAAGTAATTGGATATTATTAGTGGTAATATTATTTTTACTATTGAGTTGAATGAGTTTCTGATATTTTCTGGATAATAACCTATTTGCAAATATTTTCCCTCATTCCATAGGTTACCCTTTGATTTTATTGGTTGTTTACTATGCAGAGACTTTTTAGTTTCATGTAGTCCTACTTACTTATTTTTATTTTTGTCGCCTGTGCTTTTATGTCATATTTAAACATTTGCCAAGACCCAAGTCAAGGAGGTTTTTTTCCCTATTTTTTTTTCTGGCTGTTTTATGGCTTCAGGTCTTACATTTAAGTCTTTAATCTATTTAAATTGATTTTTGTATATGGTATAGGACAAGGGTCCAATTTCATTCTTATGAATATGGATATCCAGTTTTCACAGCTAGCATCATATACTGAAGAAACTCTCCTTTCCTCATGTTTTATTCTTGATGCCCTTATCATTGCAATTAATTAATTTTATATGATTATATACGCATGGATTTATTTCCGGGCTCTCTATTCTGTGTCATTGGTCTATATGTTTTTTATGCTGGTACAATTTTGTTTTGATTCCTATGGCTTTGAGATATAGTTTAAAATCAGTTTATGTGATGCCTCCAGCAGATACAGGACTTCTTCAGAGTTTGCAATAGAGATATGAGGTCTGCAGGACTCCCTTTTGGGGGGATGGACCATAGTGCATCCTGCTGGTTTCCTGAGCAGAGAAGATTTCCCCTGGACTATGCCTGAGGTGGCCTGGAACCACCTCACAGGGCTGCTTAGGGATATGCAGTCAGACTAAATTTGGCGAATTTACCTTTGGGAGCACAGGGGAACATGTATCTGCCAGGTGCCTGGGTTGACAGGACTACTCCCGACAATGGCTGAGAGGGGCTGGAGCCAACTTACAAGGCCATTTCAGGATCTGCTTTTGGACTGAATTCAGCAGACCTGTGACTCATGGAATAGGCATGCATGATTCCTTCTAGGTCCCTTAATGGATGGAGCTGGAGGCAGGATCGAGGCCATAGGATGCTGTAGCTAAGTCCATAGTAGGACAAGACTGTTTCCAGGATCATAGTCAGTGAGCCTACCACCTGGTAATGAACTTGCCTTCTCAAAACGGCCCTCCTTGATCTTTAGCGCCACTGGATTTTCACAATCTCCTACCTGAATCCCAAAGTTTCTTTAAAAGCACTTCTGACCCCTGATGACTGCCAAATTTATTGTTGCTGGGGCAGGGGGTATACGAGTAGGGGACCTCCTATTCCACCATCTTGCTGATGTCTCCTCCCTCAATGTCTGTAGTGGGTCTGCAGACTTTTCATGAAAGTTATTCTTCAGTATTGTCAAGTTTTGAATGCTGCTGGAAATGGTATTCTGAAGTTTATTTCTCAATTTTGGTTGCTAGTAGATTAGCAACTGCATTTTTAGATTGACTTTGTGTTCTGTAAATTTGTTAATTCACTTGTTCATTTCATTGGTTGCTGTATAGATAACTCAGAACTTTTTAACCGCTGTGTAAACCACCATGTTGTCTGCTAACAGAGCTTTACTTCTATGCCCAAATGTAGATTTTTAATTTAATTTTCTCGTTATATTTCACTGTCTAGGACCTCCAGTAAAACTGTTTCCTTTTTGGAAGTCTCATGAAAAAATGTTCAGTATTTTGCAGTTAAGTGTGATGTTAGCCATAGGTTTTTAAACATGCTTTTTTGGGAGATGAGGAATTTCCTATCTATGTCCAGTTTAGTAAGAGTCTTTTCTGTGAATGAGTATTGAGTTTTGTCAAGTACTTTTACTGAATCTATCCAAATGAGCATATGTTCTTTATTTAAAACATTATTTTGTTAATATGGTAAACTGAATTGGTTGATTTTTTAATCAAATAAGCCACATTTTTATTTCTTGGGTAAATCTTACTTGGTCATTGTTCAGAGAAGAATTAACATTGTAGTCAGAGACTGCCATCATTGGAAAGGCTTGCTTACATGGTTTGCCTTTGGCTGGTATTTAAGAACTTGGATTTTGGGAGGTCTCTCTCCACTCCAGCTGATAAGAGTGGCTCATTCTGTTATTTTATTTGTCCAAACAATGTGGTTATGCTGAACATCTGCTTTCCTTTTTGGAGTCTGGAATGTATGTGCTAGACAAAGGGTGCCTAGAAGTTCAGCCCCCAGTAAAAAATGGTAGAATTGAGTCTTTAATGAGATTTTTCTGATGGATAACAACTCACACATTTTATTTCAAGTTGCTGCAGGAATTAAGCGCATGCTATATGATTTTACTAGAAGAGGATTCCTAGAAGGTTGTGCCTGGTTTCCTCTGGACTTTGTTTCATGTGCCTTTTCCTTGTGCTTTGTATCCTGTACCTATGTTTGTGCATATGTCCATGCGGGATATTGATCTATAGTTTTCTTTTTTAGTAATATTCTTGATAGATTTTCAAATTAGGGATATGCTGATCTTGTAAAATGAGTCAAGAAGTATTTTGTCCTTTTCCGAAAAAATGTGTATAAACTTGGTATTATTTCTTTTGAAATGTTTGATAAAATTCACTAGTGAAGACATCATCAGAGCCTGTTTGTGTGTGTGTAAGTGTGTGTTTGTGTGTAGAAGAGATATTTTCAAAAATTACAGATATGTTATTTATGTACCTATATTTATATCTGTCTATACATGTCTTAATTTATTCTTGTGTATGTTTTTATAAGTTGGGCCTTTCAAGTATTTTGGCCATTTAATCTGTTTCCAAATTTATTGGTGTAAGGTTGGATTATATTCCTTTACTATCACTTTACTGTCAGTAAGATCTGTAGTGCCCTTCCCTTCTTTCTTTTCAGACATTGGAAATTTGTGTTTTCTCTTCTTCTGGTTTCAATTTTATTAGGGATATATCAAACTTACTAATCTTTTCAAAACACCTTAGAATCTTTCCATATCACAGGTGAAAGCAGAGATCCATATACTTTATGTGTAAATTTGTTATTCAATTCTAAACAGTTTGTAAATTCCAGTATCATGGGTTTTTTTTTTTCTTAATATATGTGTGATGTAAGAGCAAGTTTTCTACTTTCAAAACTTTTAAAATGGTCTTTTAATTTCTGATTTTTACTTTAGGTATTTTTTTATGGCAGTGGAGTTCGTAAAACATCATCAATTCTTAAAAATTTATTGAAATTTTCTTTATGAGGGTTAAGTTGACAACATAATACCTATAGAGTGAATTCATCTGGCTGCTTGTTTTTTGTTGTTGCTGTTGTTTTTGAGGTAAAGATTTTTTTTGGCACATAGTCATGCCTGTTCATTTAGGTTTATCTATGCCTGATTTTGTACTACCATGGCAGAGCTGAATACTTGTGAAAAAGACCTTGTAACTCACAAAGCCTAAAATAATTACTAGATTGATATCTGGCTCTTTGCAGAAAAAGTTTACAGATCCCTGACCTAAAACATATTCAGTTTTGTAAATGTTCATTGTGTGCATGTAAAATATCTTTCTCTCTGTCTTCCCCTCTCTCTCTTTCCATCTCTGTATTTGTCTACATACATACTCACCCACACATTAGATCAAGCATAGTAAGTGAATTGTTCAAATAATTTTTGTCATTTGCTTTTTATGTTTTTCAGTTTTGAATAGTTCATTTAAAAAATCTACCCTATTGTTTTCTCTTTCTGTTTTCATCAAATTTTGCTTCATTTATTTGCAGTTCCTACAAGTTCAGTTTGGGTAGATTAGGCTTTTTATCATGTTGAAGTGTTTTATACTTTAATTTCAATATATCTGATATTAATATCGGTATACTAGTTTGATTTTGTTAGTATTTTCCTGGCATATCTTTTTATATAACTCATTATATAAATCTTTTTCTTGTTTCCTGTCTTGCTCTTAAGTGCATTTCTTGTAAGCTGAATTTTTAGATTCTTATATAATTATCTTTCTTATCAAATGAGTGAATTTAATTAATATTTGTTGTTATTGTATTGTATATTTGGAATTATTTATATCTTTTTACTTCATGTATTCCGCTTACCATAAATTTTATTTGATTTTTGCCACTTTCTTGATTTATGTTGAAGGATAAAGGTTTTTTTCTTTACTTTTATTTTTGTTCTGCTTTATCTTTAAATTTTTAGCATCCACAGTAACTTATATAATTTTTTCCTACTAAATTCCGAAGTTACTCAACATCTTTAGCTTCCTGCAATGTGAGACACAGACCTTAGAATTTTCAGGAAATCACTGAATCCCCACCCCCTGTGTCCTTGTTATTGTCTAAGACTTAATTCTTCCTTTCAATTCCTTTCAATCTATGTTCTTTGTTAGATAACAGAGTTTTTCACATCCTTTCTTGAAGCAGGGGCTCTCTCCCAGATCCAGCTTCATACAATGAGCTAGTTCTAATTTGTAGGGTGTTTCTTTTACCTCAGGGAAGTCAAATGAGTCTTTGTGTACTTTCTGTTCTGTGACTTCAACCCTTCTTACCCATTGTTATGGAGCTGAATTGTGTCTTCTGTAAATTCACATGTTGAACTTCTAACTCCCAATACCTTAGCATATGACTGTATCAGGAGATACTGCCTTTAGAAGAGGTAATTAAGGTAAACTGAGGTAATATCAGTGGGGCTTAATCCATTCTGCCTTGTAAGAAGAGGATATTAGTACACAGACAGGCACCTAAGGAAGACCACGTAAAGACACGAAGATGATGGCCATTAACAAGCCAAGAAGAGAGCCTTTTAGAAGCAGCTACTCTGCCAAGCTCTTGATCTTGGATTTCTAGCCTACGAAACTGTGAGGAAATAAATGTCTGTTGTTTTAAGTCATCTAGTTTTTTATACTTTGTTATGGCAGCCCTAGCACATTCTATATTTCTATTCCATTTGTGGTACACAGAATTATTTATTAATTTTTTAAGTTAAGTTATGTCTTTTTATTTAAAATAAAAACCCATTCATTTCTATGTGGGAGTTGGGGTAGAAAGATTTGAATTTGAACTCCTAGAAGCATTTTGATAGAATTTCAGCCTCTCTTCTTTGTATGACCTGGATATTGATGTAATCTCTGAGTAAGGGCACATTTTGCTTTTAGGAACATGTAGAAGGCAAGAAACACAATGGTCATTTTTGTATCCCCCACATGTCTAACACAATGTCTGTTACATCATTGGTATTCAGTACATCTTGGTAAATTGACTAATGGAAAGAAAATTAGCCTGGGAGTCTAGAGATCTAGGTTCTGTCATAGCTGTGTATCTCACTAACTGGGTAAGTCAGTTAAGTTCTTTAGTCCTCATTCTGTTCTTTTGTACCATCTGAGTTTGGGTTTGGACCTTGTGGGTTAGAATATTGCAAATCTATATGTGTGTGGAAAATATGTCCAGTCTATCCAAGGTCATGTAGGTAGAGATAAAAGTTGATGGAGTACAATTTTCCTCTTCCTTCTCCCCACTTACTTTGAAATCAATAACCAGTCTAAGCACTCCTTAGAAGCAACTCTACAGCCCACCATTAGTCTGCAATTGACTAAACAAGTCTAGACTTAATAAAACTTACTTTTGCTAATGGCGGGTAATGGAAGAATCAGAATCTCCCAGAGGCCACAGGCTTCATTTCCCTTCATACTTTACTAACTAGATCAGCAGTTACTGCTGTACTTGAGCTGTATAAGGCTAATAACCCTGGAGGGAGAAAAAAAAATACCTCACTTACTGTTTTATAGCAGTCACTGTCTGATAATCACAAAATGGTTTCTGGGTCAGTTATGCATCCTCAAGGTAAGACCAAAATGCTAACTCAAATAATAGGGCAGTGTAGTGCCTTAATAAAGAGATTTCTATAAAATGCTCAGAGGTACTAGTCATAAAATTGCAATAGATTTTTCTTTCATGCCAGCTACTACCTAAACTAGGTGCTCTATGACATATTTATTTTAAAAGTTTAACTGAATTTCACTGATGTTGGTTGAAAATGTAATATTTGAATGCCTCCATTAAGATAAGTACTATTAAGCAGGAGAATCACGAAGACGTGTGCAAGGACTATTCATACTTTACATCGGAGCTCTGTCTTTGAGGGAGTTCAATTAAAACTCCTGTACACATGCAGCTCAAGTGCCAGAAAAGGTTTCAGCCAGAAATCTCTTCTTAGAATTAAAGGATCAAAAGGATGGATTTTTGAGTTCCTTTTTTTATCAGTACTAAGTGTTAATAATTAAGGATTAATGAGGGTTTTTCCCTCCAGTTAATTTCTTCACAATTCTTTAGAAACTGTGGAAATAAGAGCCTTCTACCTTAGTGTACATTATCTACTGGTCAACTGTGAGTTTAAAAAGATGACAGCAGGGTACAAGCGGCTCATTGAAAAGTATTTGAGGCCTCTGATATTCCAATTTAGGATGTACAGGAATATTGGCTGAGAAAGTCATTATAAATAAGTTTTGCAAAGCTTTTGAACATCTATGCTTGATATTCCAGTTAGCTCTATGCAGGTCAAATGTAGCCTGTAAGAGGCATCAGTCTGCCTCATGAGTTTAGTCCTAGGTTGGTGAGTATCTATAGCAATGCAACTTAAAAGCCTTAAATGAGAGAAGAATCTAGGGAAATCTCATAGAGAAAGATATCTCAGAGATACCAGTTACCCATTAACCAAGGGAAAACCTACCTTACGTGTGTTTGTGATGGAATCTCACTGTTTAATTATTGGGCTTAATTTATTTTTTTCAATAAATACTTACTGAGTGCCAACTATGGGCCAGGCAGTATTCTAGACACTGAGCTTATCATGGAAACGAACACAGACATTTCTAATCTCTTAGAACCCACATTGTAATAGGAGGATATAATCAATAAACAAAATAAATAAGTAAAATCCGGGGGAAAAAAGCACATAGGAAGGGTTGTGTAATGGGTGGGTGTGGTTTAAGTTAGATATGGTGGCCAAGGAAACCTCACTAAGAAAATGACATTTGAGTAGAGGTCTGAAGGAAGTGAAAGAGTGAACCATGCAGGTATCTGAAGAAGAGCATCCTAGGCAGATGAAACAGCAATTACAGAGGCCCTAAAGTAGCAGCAAGCCTGATGTTTTCTAGGAATAGTTACGAGGCCAGTATAGATGGATCAAAATGAATGAACAGGAGAGTAGTATGAGGTGAGGTCAAAAGACATAGGAGAAGCTCATGCAGAACCTTTAGACCACTATAAGAACTCTAGCTTTGACTGTGAGATGGACACCTACTGCAGAGTTCAAAGCAGGGGAGGCCAATACGGAAGCCGGGGGCCAAATGAGGATGCTGTTACAGTGTTCTGGTGAAAGACAGTGGTGTTTGGGATTAGAGTAGTAGCAGTGGAGATTGTAGAGAAGGTGTCAGAGTCTAGATATATTTTGAAGTTAGATAGGACAGGATGAACCAGGTATGGGTTGTGTGATATCTTGGGGAATTAAGGATGACTCCACTATTTTTACCCTAAGCAACTCAAGTTACTATTTCCTGACAACTTTGGGAGAACAAATTTGGTGGCGGTGGTGATGGGGAACAGGAACTCAGTTTGGTACATGGTAAGTTTGAGATGACTGGCAGTGATGATAATATGGCTAAGCATAGATTCTGGAGCCAAACTCTCTGAATTCAAATTCTTTTCCCACAATTCAGCAACCATGTAACCTTGAGAAAATAACTTGATATGTCTGTGCGTCTGTTTCCTCATCTTAGAATAGGGGTGGTATTAACACACACTTCATAGGGATTTTCTTAAGGACCAAGTAAGTTAATATATGAAAAAGTACTTAGAATAAGGTCTATAACATAGTGAACACTAAATAAGCATTAGTTTTTATTATTGTTATCATAATTACTATTATTTATTATTATTACACAGTCCAGTTGAGCTGTCAACTATACCCTTGGCTGTAAACATCCAAAGTTAAGGGGAGGCATCTAGGTTTGAGATATAAATTTTGTTGTCATCAGCAAATGGATAGAATTTAAGCCAAGAGTCAAAGACAATATCAAAGATATAGGTGTAGGTTGGCTCTTCAAGGGCACTGGAACACACCCTACGAATTAGAGGTCTGGGAGGTAAAGAACTTGAAAAGGAATGATCAGAGAGGTGGGAAGAAATCTAAGTGTGTGGTATTCTGGAAACTACATGAAGGAAGTGTATCAAGGAGGAGGATGTGATCAACTTAATCAAATGCTGCTAATGTCTAAGAAGATGTGGCTTCAGAAGTAGTGAGTTTCAATTCAGTTTAATTCATTTATTTGTGACCTTGTCAAGAGCAGTTTTACTGGGGTAGTAGGAGTATAAGCTTTATTTAGGTTCAGGAAGAAATAGAAACAGACTATAGACAAATCTTTCTAGTTTTGCTATACTCCTGGCATGAGGCTGAACAAGGAAGTGGAGCCAAGAGAAGTTTTTACTTAAGGTGATAGAAATAATAGTATGTATGTATCTGATGATAGTGGTCCAGGAGAGTGGGAAATGTGATGATGCTGGAGAGAGAGAATTGATGGAGCTTTATGATTAAGGAATATTTCTCAATATTTTTGGGTAGGAGAAGACATTACTTTTTATTATGTCTGAGGGCTTCAGCTATATAGTAGGTAAAATTGGGTGCTGACATTGACATCACATAAAGAGGGAGTTTCTAAACAAATCAGGGAAGGGAGTTACTTCAACACACCCTCAAACCTAGTGTCATGGCCTGGGCTCCAAGTCCCATGCTACAGTTGTTTCTGAGGGAAGCTGAAGAAAGGTTCCAAGGGCCCTGATATCTTAGAACTGGTATCCCTACCCTCAAGGTTATCATCAGACTTAGGCAGGCAGGAGCACATCATTGTAGGAACTTTGAAATTATTAGACTAAAACAATTTACATGCCTAATATAATTAATGTTTAGCAATAAAGAAATGTTGTACTTAACCATTAGAAAAACATCTAATAGAGCAATAACAATCTACCATTATAATCACATTTAATGTAAATAATAAGTTGATTACATTTGATAGTATAGTTTAAGACATAATGAGGTAGTAAGAGTTGTGTGATAAAGAAAGAGAAATATATTACCCAAATTAGACTATGTGTCAAACAACAGTGGATTAAAGACTTCATTTACTGGAATGAGCTAAAGAGAAAAATCACATGCGAAAGGGATAAAACTGTATATTTTAACTTTCATTGGTAAAATGCTAAAGAAATAATCCTTTATTAATTCCCTTGATAGTCATAGTGGTGATATTAATCATAATGAATTCACTAAATGATAATGTGACTGTGAGATGCAGTGTTGGAAATTCTAATTTAATTTTTGAAATAATTAATAAAATATAGCCAGAAGCATCAGCCTCTTGTTCTGGGGAACATTTAATGGAAAAATGTTAATTTTATTGGTGTCACAATTATATTATAGAATTAATGATGATACTGTTCACTTAGATGTAAAAAGGAATTGTAATGCAATTTAAATTACTTGAACTCTATTTTTTTGAATCTTGGTTACAGTTTGCTTTGCAGAAACCAAAACCAAACAGAATATTTTGATAACATTGTGAAAAGTGGTAAATGGCTCAGCCTTTAGATATTTCTGAAAAACAGTAGAATATAATCCTGCAAATGAAGCTTCTGTATACATTTTCCTCCAAAAAATAAAAACTAAAATATAAAAGGATGATGTGAGTTAGTATATCTAGATGTATAGAAGCCCCCTTAAAAATATGGTGCCCGAGGATCCCTTTCAAGTGTTGGCACATTGTGAATGTAGGAGATTCTTTACAGGAATTCTTTAAAGGGAATTGCAGCATCTGTGGAACAGGAGTTGTTCCAGTGAGTAAGATCAGTGTGCTTTAAAATCGCAGAAACATTTCCGTGTGGTCATTGGATCAGATTGGTAAAGGATATTCCTTTATGGGAACAAATGTGCTTTTTGGGGGGGTGCATGACTGTGTTATGTGCAAGTACCCAGGCCGGGAATCAAACCCGCACCACAGCAGCCACCCAAGGCACTGCAGTGACGGTACTGGATCCTCAACCCACTGTGCTACAGGAGAACTCCTTTTTTTTGATGGGGGGGGCAAATGTATTCTTAAGTTAATACTTTGAAATCTGTATACGACAGGGCTGACTTTATGTTAATGCAGTTTCCTTCATGGAGTTGGTGTATGGTGTGTAGGGTGACAGTTACCCTGTTAAATGGTAGTCATTGGTCATTTAATCATTGTATATTTCAGCAAAACATGTCCTGCTTGGGGAATAAGTGCTGAAATGGTGGTGTATTTTAGAAGGCTATTGTGTAGAGATATATGTATTATCTATATAAACTTCTGATCATATTCAGGTATAAGATATAGAGATAAATCTGATATGTCCAATTCACAGTGAGGTATTTAGCAACTCCAGGTGGCTAGCCTAATATTTTTCCCACTGTAAGAACTATGCTGCATTTTCTAAGACAATATTTTGATGGAATAAATATGTTTTCTTCATTTAAATTAAAAGGTTTAATCTTAAGGATTTAAATTAACTGTCCTGAATTATATTAATCTGAATTAATATATGAATCAGTTCTTCCCCTCCCCCCACAGGCTTTTATCATTTTCATCAAATCCACTGGGAATTTTGAAGCATATTGTTGAAAAAAAGTGGGCTAGTTAAGAACTACCATAGGAAATAAATTAATTTTATAGCATTCATTTTTTATTATTTAATTGTATTTGTGAAATAGCATAAATTTCTTTCTGATTACCAAAGTAATACATATTATTTGCTCTAAGTGTAGCAAATGCATAAGACTACAAAGATGGGAAATAAACATAATTTCACTTTTGGAGATGAGACCTGTGAACAAGCTGGCATATACTTTTCTGCTTGTTTCTATTTATGTGTCTAAATGTATAGCCATAATTTAATAAGATCTCATTCTATGATGTTATTTAGTGGTTGATTTTTGGATATAATATATTAAAAAGTTTTGCTATTAGGTTTTAAGATTCCTGTAGTTACATTCTTAATAGCTCTATCATTTTCCATGAAATGATGCCATAGGCTCTGGTTGAAGACCAGAGCAGGTTTGAGGAGTGCTGAAAATGAAACTTAGGGACATCTATGGTTTCTATTCATAAGTTTTATTAAGATAAAAATGATAAAAAGAACAGGATAAGCATGTAAGGTTTCTGAGGTAGGGTAGCTGCTGAATGTCTCCTTTCAGTTCTTTTGAAGGACACCCCCAAAGTGATGACAAATGCAAGAATCTTTTAGATCCACGGAGACCTGAGCAAAGGAGCTCCTATGATTTTATTCTGATGTCTACGAGAAGGGTCACACATCAGTGCCCTACAGCATCATGTATTACCTTAAAAGACAACGTTTTTCTACTCAAAAAGCACTATTTCCAGGGCTTAACTTCCAAGTCCTTGTTTTACATCAGCAAAATGGCATAATTGGAATTTTTTACCATCTTTCTTTTTGTCTTTTTAGGGCCGCACCCGCGGCATATGGAGGTTCCCAGGCTAGGGGTCGAATCAGAGCTGTAGCTGCCAGCCTACACCACAGCCACAGCAACACCAGATCCGAGCCGCATCTGAGACCTACACCACAGCTCACGGCAACGCCAGATACTTAACCCACTGAGCGAGGCCAGGGATCGAACCTGCAACCTCATGGTTCCTAGTCGGATTTGTTTCTGCTGCACCACGACGGGAACTCCCAGGTTTTTTGGTTTTTTTTTTTTTTTTATTAACATCTTTAATGCCAACAGAGAAACTGCAGTTTCTGCCACAAGGGAGAGTGAGAGCTTATGAATTAGTAAACAGCCTCCCCAAATGCATGATGCTACTAAAGAAGCTCATTTCTTTTTTCACCCCATGCAGAATAAAGAGATGTACTGCACAAGTAGAGGGCACGAAGGGGCTGGGAGAATAGTAACCAGGGCTCTCCAAGATCATTAAAGGTTTGCGGATCCTACTAAGAGCTTTGCACAATTCATCAGGAAGCCTGCCCACAAGCCACAGGGGACAAATCACTTGTAGATCTCACCAAGAGGCCCGCAGGCACTTCCAGTGCTCTGCATATCTCACCCACACACATCCATACCAACACTGTGCCTGGCTCCCATGCCTGACCTCGAAGACTGAGTGCAGGCTTTTGCAAATGTATAGTGAACTTACACAGAAAGTTGGCCTGACTCAGCAGGATTTAAAGGAAGCTTGAGAGTCAGCACCACCCTAGGCAAAGCAAATGGGAGGCTGTCCACATACATTCTTAAGGAATCATCCCATCACCACCAATAAGAGGAAATAAGAAATATGAAATAGGTGTATTCATAAAAAACAGTCTGATGAAGCCTCAGAATCTCTAGAAGGGCTAAAAGAATGTATTTCTGTCCCCAGAACAGTCAGTAAAGACTGGTAAAGGTGACCACTTCTTCGAATGTGAAGATACTAGTGCAAGCCATCAAGAAACATGAGAAATCAAGGAAACATGACAATACCAAAGAAATAATTTTCTAGTAATCAACCACAAAGAAATGGAGATCTGTGATTTGCCAATAAAGAATTAAAATACTTTTTTAATTTTTTTAATTATTTTTATTTTTTCTATTATAGTTGGTTTACAGTGTTCTGTCAGTTTTCTACTGTACAGCAAAGTGACCCAGTTACACATACATATATATATTCTTTTTCTCACATTACCCTCCAACATGCTCCATCACAAGTGACTAGATATAGCTCCCAGTGCTATAACAGCAGGATCTCATCACTTGTCCATTCCAAATGTAATGGTTTTCATCTATTAACCCCAGATTCCCAGTCATCCCACTTATTTACTCATGTATATTAAAATATTTATTACCACCTCAATTTCCTTTCTTTCATTATCATTGTTCCCTCTCTTAAGGCTTCTTTTCTGGTTCTTAGTCCTTTCTTGAAAATATTACTCAGAAAGTATTGTGGGTGATATATTATCTGACAGGTGATTTATATCTTGCCTGCTTTTGGCAATCACACTTTCTTTTTTTTTTTCAGTGTTTTGTCCTTAATAGTATACTATTTCTAGTTTCTGATATTATGGTTGACAAGTTTAATATTTGTCTAATTTTTAAAAGTTACTTCCCTGTGTGCAGATGCTTGTTTTCTATTTATTTTGTAGTTTGTGATAGTTTTAAAATCAAGATATGCCTAGCCATATGTTCTTCAATGAGTCTTTTCTGGAAATTCCTGAGTCTTTTCAATAGATGCACTCACATCTTTTCAATTATTTGGCTAATGATTAGTTCTTCTGCTGTTTTTTCTTTTTTAAGCTAGTTCTTTCCCTTTTATTTATTTTTTACTTATTTATTTTTAATTTTTTATTATAGTTGATTTACAGTGTTCTGTCAATTTCTGCTTTACAGGAAAGTGACCCAGATATATATATGTATTCTTTTTCTCACATTATCCTCCATCATATTCCATCACAAGTGATTGGATATACTTCCCTGTGCTATACAGCAGGATCTCATTGCTTATCCATTCTAAGTGTAATAGTTTGCCTCTACTAACCCCAAACTCCCAGTCCATCCCACTCCCTGCCCCTCCCCCCTTGGCAACCACAAGTCTGTTCTCCATGTCCATGAGTTTGTTTTTTTTTTATTTTGTGCCATTTATTAGATTCCAGATGTAAGTAATATCATATGGTATTTGTCTTTCTCTTTCTGACTGACTTTACTTAGTATGAGAGTCTCTAGTTCCATCCATGTTGCTGCAAATGGCATTATTTTGTTCTTTTTCACAGCTGAGTAATATTCCATTGTATATATGTACCACATTTTCTTAATCCATTCATCTGTCAGTAGACATTTAGGTTATTTCCATGTCTTAGCTACTGTGAATAGGGCTGCAGTGAACATAGGGGTGCATGTCTTTTTGAATGAAAGTTTTGTCTATGCCCAGGAGTGGGATTGATGGATCATATGGTAGTTTCATATTTAGTTTTCTGAGATACCTCCACACTGTTTTCCTTAGTGGTTATACCAATTTACATTCCCACCAACATTGTAGGCAGGTTCCCTTTTATCCACACCCTTTCTAGCATTTGTTATTTGTAGACCTGTTAATGATAGCCATTTTGACTGGTGTTATTTCAAGCATCTTCTCTGACCACAATGGCAAGAAACTAAAAATCAACCACAGGAAAAGAAATGAGAAAAGACTGACTACATGGAGACTAAACAACATGCTACTAAAAGACCAATGTGTCAATGAGAAAATCTGAAAGGAAATTAAAAAATACTTTGAGACAAATGATAATGAAAAAAATAACCACTCAAAATCTATGGATGCCACAAAAGCAGTGCTTAGAAGGAAGTTCATAGCGAGACAGGCCTTCTTCAGAAAAGAAGAAAAACCTCAAATCAACAACTTAACCTACCACCTAAAAGAATTAGAAAAAGAACAAAAAAAACCTAAGGTCAGCAGAAGGAAGGAAATCTTAAAGATCAGAGAGGAAATCAATAAAATAGAGATTCAAAAAAGCAATAGAAAAAAACCCAATAAAACCAAGAGCTGGTTTTTTGACAGGGTAAACAAAATTGACAACCTCTGGCCAGACTCACCAAGAAGAGAGAAAGATCTCAAAATAAGAAACGAAAATGGAGATATTTCAACAGATACTGCAGAAATTAAAAAAAAAAACAACCCATAAGATAATACTATGAACAATTATATGCCAACAATTTTGACAACCTAGAAGAAATGGATAACTTTCTAGAGACATACAGCCCACCAAAACTGAATCAAGAAGAAATAGATCTGGAGTTCCCATTGTGGTGCAGCAGAAACAAATTCAACTGGTGACCATGAGGTTGTGGGTTCGATCCCTGCCCTTGTTTAGTGGGTTAAGGATCCAGCATTGTTGTGAGTTGCTGTGAGCTGTGGCGTAGGTCACAGAGGTAGCTTGGATCTGGTGTTGCTGTGACTGTGGTGTGGGTTGGCAGCTATAGCTCCTATTCGACCCCTAGCCTGAGAACTTCCATATGCTTGTGGGTGTGGCTCTAAAAAGACAAAACAAACCGTATTTCTTGTTGTTGTATAGTCTTTTATTCAGTAATTGAATTTTTTTAAGTGTTGTTATTATTTAAGATTGTTGTCATCCATCTCCTCTAGCAGCTTCTTCTTCTTTTTTTTTTTTTTGGTCTTCTTTAGGGTCACACTGTGGCATATGGAGTTTCCCAGGCTAGGGGTCTAATCAGAGCTGTTGCTGCCAGACTACTCCACAGCCACAGCAGCGCCAGGTCCAAGCCACGTTTGCAACCTACACCACAGCTCATGGCAACACCAGATCCTTAACCCACCGGGCCAGGCCAGGGATCGAACCCACAACCTCATGGTTCCTAGTCGGATTTGTTTCTGCTGCACCATGATGGGAACTCCATTCTCTAGCAGCTTCTTGTACTAGTAATCTCCTGTTTCTTTGTTCTGTCTGGTATTTTTCTTGCCAATGAGTAATCTTAAATTAGTTATTTTCTTTTACTTACTTGTGGATCTATTTACCCTCAGAGCTTAGGAGAAACACCACTGGGCCTACCTGTGTCACATAACATGATAGTCTCTGTCCCTGTTGGTTAGTGATGTACCACCTAGCACGTCATCATTTCCCTATCAAGGTACCAGCAATTCTGTTCTTTGGCCTCCTTAGTTGGGAACATGTCCACTCTGTCCTCTTAGGGGATAGAAGCCTCAAATCACTTTTTAAAATGTTTCCCAAGGAAAGTCTGGCTTAGGGAGGCCACTGCCCATCCTCTAGGAGACCTTGTAGATCTCTTCTGGCCAAACTCTTCCCAGCAGCTCCTCATCCTTGATCTTTGCAGGAAATCTCCAAGCTCTAGTTTGAGTCAGAAAATAGCAAAATCATCCTCTCATTTTCTTTACGAGAACTGCAGCAGAGCTAGGGCTTAGTTTTTACAGTTTTGGGGATCCACAGGTCTTCTGCCTCAGCTGCTAGCATGGTAAGGAGAGTAGATTGGTAGTTGGATGAAATTGGAAGGTGAAAGACGCAGAGATGAATGTTAAATTTGGCATCTTGCCATAGTCTTTCTCCGTTTCCTTTGACCATTCATCACATTACATGATTTCATTTGATTCTCCTAACATTCTGATCACATTCTTTAGGATACCCTTCAGATGCTCCCAGATAATTGTACTGGCTATTGCATAATTTACACAGTGAACAACAAAACCATTCGCAGGTTTCTGCCTCCAAAGAATTATGGACCCGCACATTCCCAAAAATGGAGCTATCCCTGTTTGAAAGTAAACTTCTAAGAAAATAAAATTTCTGACATTTCCTGTTTGTTTCTTTCTTTTTTTTTTTTTTTGCATTTTTAGGGCTGCACCCATAGCATATGGAGGTTCCCAGGTTGGGGTTCAAGTTGGAGCTGCAGCTGCCAGCCAACACCACAGCCACGGCCACAGCAACACCAGATCCGAGCTGTGTCTGTGACCTACATGACAGCTCATGGCAACGCTGGATCCTTAACCCACTGAGTGAGGCCAGGGATTGAACCTGCGTCCTTATGGATACTAGTCAGATTTGTTTTTGCTGAGCCACAATGGGAACTCTTGACATTGCCTTTAAATACACAACCTTTCAGTCATTTTAAACCACATGGCACATAAACTTTTATTGTTTATCCTCCTAGTAATTAGAGCAGAATATTTTAAAATTGCAGGCAAACTAGAGACAAAGATTTCCCCCAAGAGACCTAGAAATGAAATAATGTGCTTTACAAATTTTTAGGAAAAGTGATATTTATTCAAGTAGCATTGCATGAAACAAGATACATGAAAAGAATTAGAAACACCCAAAGTTTGTACTTTGTCTTTCCCACAACATTTACTATCTAGAGTAATTGGTAAACTGTACCTCCAAGAGGATGATGTTTAATGATTTTGCAGAAACTACTTTGTCCTGGCCAGCTACTATAACATTAGGTCATGTCTTCCTGGGACCCAAAATTTGTTGTAGCATTTCATTGATTTATAGTTACAGTGACCATAAATTCTGAATTTTCTAGAAAGTTCTCATTTGAAAGTTTCTGTAGTATTGTCAAGCCATATTTTGTAGCACTGGGCTCAGAAATATGAGTTGTATGTTGCATTTGAATTTTGTTGCAGAATTTCTCCAAGGTTATAGAGGATGAACATCTATTAACCAGGTGATGAACAAGTAATGGATTTGGAACCTCTGGCCTGCTTAGCAATTCCTTCCATGTAAAGTGATCTTCCTTTTATCAAAACTAGTCTTGACAGTGATATTGGGCAAAAAGAAACTGTAATTTGGAATGGATGGTTTAGTCCCTAATGTCTTACCAGAAAAGTCACTCTATTCCTGTTGTTAGCTGTTCTGACTTGCCAATGTGAAAATAATGCTTAATCCCAATCATAAAGATGTGGAATAAATGAAGGCCAGAAGTGATTAAAAACCTATTGGGTTTAATATAACATTTTATTTTAATGTTCTTTTTGCTTCTCTTCGTTTAACCTTTCCAGCGACCTGGTGTGCTCAGGCATGGTATAGAATAACCAAGGGAAAGCAGGACACTTAATTGAAGTTCATAGGATTCCATCTGAAAAAGCATTTTCCACTTTTTATAATTTATTAGATTATTCAGTGTAACATATTTGGGTTTCATTTTAATTACCTTTCTGAAATACTTCATGAATTGATTTTTCCAGTATATGACATGGAGCTGTGTTGTTCAGTACAGTAGGAACCAGCTAGAACTAGCCACATGGGCACATGGGGCTGTTGCACACTTGACATATAGTCAATTCAAATGGAGATGTGCTGAAAGTATAAAATATAGCCTAGGTTTTGAAAACTTAGTACAGATAATGGGTAATATGTCATTAAAATTTTTATATGTTGAAATAATAGTTTAGATATATTGAGTTAAATAAAATATATTATTAAAATTAACTTCAATGTTTAAAATGTTTTGGCTATGGGAAAATTTTAAAGTACATATCTAGCCTGCATTATATTTTTATTGGTCAGCACTTATATAGAGAAGAGAGATTTTTATTTATTTTTTATTTTTTATTTTTTTTTGTTTTTTAGGGCCACACCCTCGGCCTGTGGAGTCCCAGGCTAGGGGTCAAATCGGAGCCACACCTGCCGACCTAGGCCACAGCCACAGCAACGCAGGATCCGAGCCATGTCTGTGACCTACACTACAGCTCATGGCAACACCAGATCCTTAACCCACTGAGCAAGGCCAGGTATCGAACCTGCATCCTCATGGATCCTAGTCGGGGTCGTTAAGTACTGGGCCAGGAAAGGAACTCAAAGAAGACAGATTTTTAAATGACTTAAAGGGGAAGTTGATAAAAACCTTTTGCTGATATTATCTCTGTTGGAAAGGATTTCGAGTAGGACTTGGCTACCCAGAAAAGCTAGTCAGATGCTGGTCCTTCATCAGGAGAATGACCATGTCCGTGTGTTGTAGTAAGCCCCTCATGTCACATTTTGCTGCTCGTGACTTGTGTCTGACCCATATCAGGTGCTCCATATATGTGTGTGGAATTGATAATGACTTACAGTTGTATTTAACTGGCTTATGAATTATGAATTTTGACTTTGGTCTCTGACTCTGCCACAGACTGGCTGTGTGACTTTGTGCAAATTACATCTTTTTTCCTTGCTTCAATTTTTTTCCTGCGTGAAATGAGAGAATTTAATATGTTGATTAAATTATTTTCAGGTCAGACATGCTATGGTTCTATCATGCAAATCCATATAGGTAGTCTACAAAGCTGTTAGAACTCCCATTTCTAAAATGGCACAGAAGTTTCTGCTTTAATGAAGAGGAGTTTAGTTTGCATGTGTCTGTCCCCTGATACTGATTACCTTTTTTTTTTTTTTTTTTTTGACTTTGTTAGCACAATGACATTCTGGAACCTGCAAGAAACCACTTTTCTGTGATCCTTATCTAATAAGTAAAATATTTCCCTTCATTTCTCTCCTCTCCCTCCGCAAAGTTCAATACTTTCATTATTAGTCATGCTGGAATTTTAACTTTGATTTTGCATTAAATGTACCTAATGTGTCACGGGAAGAGCTGTTCAGCCCAGAAGAACACATTAGAGCTTTGAGGCTTACCAGATGACATGGAGACCCTGTTACTACTTAGTACCTTAGTTTCTTACTCCATAGAATCCAGTTGATAATACTCTATATGTTCCCGCTGACCTATGTGAGGGGATATTCTCTGGAACCCATACTCTTTCAAATTGGAGATAATGAAGAACTAGGCTGGATAGTATGCACAAGAAAGAAAGGGGTCCTTTAAGGAGCCCATTTAACACATGTTGTTCATTTCCATCTATGCTTCAAATCTTACTGTTTGGGGCTTTGTCAGACCTATATCCTTCCACCAAAGAGCTTACGGTCTAGTAGATATCATATATAGCTACAAATAACTCTAAAACAAGGAACATTTCAGATGAAACACCATTAGAATTCAGAGAAGACAGGCTAGAAGCTTTAGGGAATATTTATGTTGTCCTTTGAGGGTCAGTAATACCTAAACATGGGGAGAAGGTGAAAGGATTAAAGAAGGAGGAACCATGTAAGAAAGGCAGAAGTAGGAGCCAAGTTAATGGAACAGAAAATACCCTCATCTGAATTGATCACAGCTTGGATGGTTAGTGAAATGGGATTTGTCAGATTGATTTAGAGTTGCAAGGGATCTCTTATGGGAAACACTGCAGATTTGAAAGATCTCAGATGTCATGGCACGATTTGCAGACATTATCTCCAATTAGCACAACCCTCCAACTCACAGTTGGCTGGTGTAGTGAGTATTGTGGCTCTTCACTCAGCTGCTAACCTCAAGGCTATGCCATCTGCAACAGAGAATTGTAAAACACTCGAAAAGCAGCTCCTGCTGTTCTCTTCTACTGGAGGTGGTAGAGTTGGAGTATCTAACCATGGGGCTCTAAGTGATCAAGGAGCCAGAGCTGCACATTAAGCGCTGGATCCTGTCAGACTCCCCATTCCATAAGGACAGGAGGACTCAGCAGGAATCTATTGTAAAACGGAAGTGATGCATTCAAGAAGATTGATCACCCCCAGAGTGCAATTGTAAGCTGCAGAAGCTTACAATCTCCACACCATCCTCTACTATTGCACTAGTGCCTTCCCTTCGCTTCACAGTCATTTGGGAGTTCTTTAAGATTAGCTGACAGAGGAGACGGGATTAGGATGGCAGAATAGAAGGACTGGAGCTCAACTTCTCTCCTAAAAACAACAAAATTAACAACAAAGGACTGGGCATTCTTCACCCAAATGGACTGGAAACCTTAAAAAAGATACCCTACTCCAGAAGAAAAAGAGGAGGCCACATCAAGAGGTAGGAGGGGTGATTTCGTGATATAAACAACCGTATACCTCCTGGTTGGGAAGCCCCACAGACTGAAAACTAACTGGTTCACAGAGACTCACCTACAGGAGTGAGAGGTCTGAGCCCCACATCAAACTCTCACTTGTGGGGGTCTGGCACTGGGAGAAAGACCCCCTGGAGCATCTGGCATTGAAGGCCAGTGCGACTTGTGTGCAGGAGCTCCACGGGACTGGGGGAAATGGAGACCCTATTCTTAAAAGGCGCACACAGACTTTCATGTGCACTGGGTCCCAGGGCAAAGCAAAGTCTCCATGGGAATCTGGGTCAAACCTGACTGCAGTTCTTGGAGGACATCCTGGGAAAACAGGGGTGAATGTGGCTTGGTGTGAGGGAAGGACATTGAAGGCAAAGCTCTCGGGAATATTCAGCAGCTTGCCTTTCTCTAGAGGTGGCCATTTTGGGAAAATCTGGCCCCACCCTTCAGTCAGATGCTGAGAAGCCCCAGGGCAAACAACAATCCAGGTGGGATCACAGCCCCGCCCTTCAGGAAACAGGCTGCCTGAAGACCCCCCAGGCACACAGCTGCCTCTAATCCCATCCAGAGACTAAGCCCCACCCAACAGAGGGATTAGAATCGGCTCCACCTGCCAGGGGGCAGGCACCAGTCCCTCCCATCAGGAAGTCTACAGCAAGCCCCCCATACTGACTTCAGCCACAAGGGGGCAGACACCTGAAGTAAGAGAGGCTACAGCTCTATTATCCATAAAAAGGTCACCACACCAAAAACCTATACACATGAAAAGACAGAGAACTATAACTCAGGTGAGGGAGAAAGGAAAAACCCCAGAAAATCAGCTAAGTGATGAGGAGATTCTCAGCCTCCAGGAAAAAGGCTTTAGACTGTTGATGCTAAAGATGATGTAAGACATTGGACATAAACTGGAGGCAAAGATGGATACACCAAGCAAAGAGATACAAGATATAAAACTTAACCAAGAAGAGATGCAAAATACAATAACTGAAATAAAAAATTCACTAGAAGCAGCTAACAGCAGAATAGAGGAGGCAGAAGAACCAATAAGCGAGGTGGAGGACAAATTAGTGGAAATTAAGGATGCAGAACAGAAAAGAGAAAAAAGATTGAAAACAAATAAAGAGAGTGTCAGAGAACTCTGGGACAACGTGAAATGCACCAACATCCGTATTACAGGCGTGCCAGAAGGAGAAGAGAGAGAGAAGGTGACAGAAAAAAATATTCCAAGAGATAATAGCCGAAAACTTCTCTAACATGGGGAAGGAACCACTCCCTCAAACCCAGGAAGCACAATGAGTACCATACAAAATAAACCCAAGGAGGAATGCACTGAGACACATATTAATTAAACTGACCAAAATTAAAGACAAAGAGAAAATCTTGAACGCAGCTGGGGAAAAGAAACAAATAACACACAAGGGAACCCCCGTAATGTTATGGGCAGATTTTTCAGCAGAAACTGCAGGCCAGAAGGGAGTGGAATGTTGTACTTAACATGATGAAAGGGAAAAACCTCCAACCAAGATTCCTTTACCCAGCAAGGCTCTCATTCAGATTTGAAGGAGAAAGCAAAACCTTCACAGATAAGGAAAAGCTGAGAGAATTCAGCAACACTAAACTAGCCTTACAACAAATACTAAAGGAACTTCTCTAGGCAGAAAGGATCAAGAGAAGAAGGAAAGAAAAAAGAGCAGCAAAAACAAATCCAAAACAATTAAAAAAATGGCAATAGGAACATACATATCAATAATTACCTTAAATGTGAATGGGCTAAACGCCCCAACCAAAAGACATAGACTGGCTGAATGGATACAAAAACAAGACCTATATATATGCTGTCTTCAAGAGACCCACTTCACTTCTAGGGACACATACAAATTGAAAGTGAGAGGATGGAAGAAAATATTTCACGCAAATGGGGATCAAAAGAAAGCTGGAGTAGCCATACTCATATCAGACAAAATAGGCTTTAAAATGAAGAATATTTTAAGGGACAAAGAACGTCATTACATAACGATCAAAGGATCAATCCAAGAAGAAGATATAACAATTTTAAATATCTCCGCACCCAACACAGGTTCACCACAATATATAAGGCAATTGCTAACAAACTTAAAAGGAGCAATCAACAATAACACAGTCATAGCTGGGGAATTTAACACCCCACTTATAGCAATGGACAGATCAACCAGACAGAAAATCAATAAGGAAACACAGCCCCTGAATGATGCATTAAACCAGATGGACTTAGTAGATATTTAAATAGGACATTCCATCCAAAAGCAAGAGAATACACATTATTCTCAAGTGGACATGGAACATTCTCTAAGACAGATCACATCCTAGGCTACAAATCCAACCTTGGTAACTTTAAGAAAATTGAAATCATATCAAGCATCTTTTCCGACCACAATGCTATATGACTGGAAATCAACAACAAGAAAAAACTGCAAAAAACACAAGCACATGGAGACTAAACAACATGCTACTAAACAACCAATGCATCACTGAAGAAATCAAAGAGGAAATTAAAAAATACCTAGCCGCAAATGACAACAAAGATTCGACACTCCAAAACCTATGGGGTGCAGCAAAAGCCGTTCTAAGAGGAAAGTTTATAGTAATACAAGCCCACCTCAGGAAACAAGAAAAAGCTCAAATAAACAAGCTAACTTTATATCTAAAGCAGCTCAAGAGAGAAGAACAGACAAGACCTAAAGTTAGTAGAAGGACAGAAATCATAAAGATCAGAGCAGAAATCAATGAAATAGAAACAAAGAAAACCATAGAAAAGATCAATGAAACAAAAAGCTGGTTCTTTGAAAAGATCAACAAAATTGATAAACCGTTAGCCAGACTTCTCAAGAAAAAAAGAGAGAGGACTCAAATCAATAAAATTAGAGATGAAAAAGAAGTAACAACAGACATCACAGAAATTGAAAGGATCATAAGAGACTACTATATGCAACTATATGCCAATAAAATGGAAAACCTAGAAGAAATGGACAAATTCTTAGAAAAGTACAATCTTCCAAGACTAAACCAAGATGAAATAGAAAAGATGAATGGCCCAATCGCAAGAACTGAAATGGAAACTGTGATTAAAAACTTCCAACAAACAAAAGTCCAGGACCAGATGCCTTCACAGGTGAATTCTAGCAAACATGTAGAGAAGAGCTAGCACCTCTCCTTCTGAAACTATTTCAAAAAATTGCAGAGGAAGGGATACTCCCAAACTTATTCTATGAGGCCACCATCACCCTGATACCAAAACCAGACAAAGATCCCACAAAAAAAGAAAACGACAGGCCAATTTCACTGATGAACATCGATGCAAAAATCCTCAACAAAATACTAGCAAACCACATGCAACAATACATTAAAAGGACTGTACATCATGATCAAGAGGGATTTATCCCAAGGATGCAAGTGTTCTTCAATACCCGCAAATCCATCAGTGTGATACTCCACATTAACAAACTGAAGAATAAAAACCATATGAGCCTCTCAATAGATGCAGAAAAAGCCTTTGACAAAATCCAACATCCATTTCTGATAAAAACCCTTCAGAAAGTGGGCATAACGGGAACCTACCTCAACATCATAAAGGCCATATATGACAAACCCACAGCGAACATCATTTTCAATGGGGAAAAGCTGAAAGAATTCCGGCTGAGATCAGGAACAAGACAAGGATGTCCGCTCTCGTCACTACTCTTCAACATAGTTCTGGAAGTCCTAGCCACAGCAATCAGAGAAGTAAAAGAAATAAAACGAATCCAAATTGGAAAGGAAGAAGTAAAACTATCCCTATTTGCAGATGACATGATACTATACCTAGAGAATCCTAAAGACTCTACCAGAAAACTGTTAGAGCTCATCCACGAATTTGGCAAAGTCGCAGGATACAAAATCAATGCCCAGAAATCAACGGCATTTCTATACACTAACAAAGAGCAGAAAAAGAAATTAGGGAAGCAATCCTGTTTACCATCGCATCCAAAAGAATAAGATTAGCTGACAGAGAGGACAACATGGTGAGCTTGGTTTACTTGTCACCTAGTGTCATGGGTCATATTGGGTTCTTCCCTGCACTACTAATTCTAATCCTAAAGCACATTAACTCAGAATGTGGCTGTATTTGGAGATGGAGTCTTTAAAGAGATAATTAAGTTAAATGAAATCATTAAGTTGGATCCTAATCCAAAATGGTGGCTTATAAGAAGATGAGATTAAGACATAGAAATATACAGATGCAAAAGCATGTGAAGATACAAAGAGAAGACACCATCTATAAACCAAAGAAAGAGCCTCAGCAGAAATCAACCCTGCCACCACCTTGACTTTAGACTTCCAGACTCCAAAATGGTGAGGAAATAAACTTATGCTATTTAAGACATCCAGTCTTTAGTACTTTGTTATGGCAGCTCTAGAAAAGTAATAAAACAAATATGTGAGTAAAGCCAAAAATGGTCTTTGGCTGCACTACAATCCGTTCAGAGATGGCCTTGAAAGACAGTTACAAAGAGAAATACTCCCAATGGACAGCTACACTTAAATTCTTTCAACTTGGTTGTTAATTGATTTTTTATGGTGAGCTCTTAATTTTTCTCAAAATTATTGTTTGATATTGTTTGAGACCCAAATGTATGCAATTTTCTCCAAAAGAGAATTTTTATTTTTGCTTTTGTTACATATCTGGGGCTACTACCTATTGACAATTTTAAACTAGTTTTATGGCTTAAGTTTTTTTGGGAGGTATTCAAGTAAAGTGAATTTGTACTTCTAGTCCATATTTGGGACCAGCTTTTCATTAAAAAATCTCTATGTCTCCTTTCTTCATTTGTATATATTTCTAAGGCAATTTTCCTTGCTGTCTGTTATGGAGAAATATGGATCAGAGTCATGTTTACTTCTAGTTCACCTTTATACTAAAGTTGTAAATTTATGGAGTCTAAGATTTGTGGAAGTAGGGTCTCCAATTAGACTCCCCATCTTGCAAAAGTCCTAGGCATTGCCTTCTTTCCCTGCAGCCTCTTAGGTAACACAAAGAAAGCTCAATTTTTTTAGGTTTGGCAACAAAATGTTTCATTGCTTTGGGAAATCCTATCTTAATTTATATTTTGGCTTGATAAATTCTTACTAGCTTTCTGATTTTCCTGTGTTTTTAAGAACTCTGTTTTTAATTCAGCATTTTCCCCCCTCTTTTTTAGTAGGACATTGGTCTGGATTCTCAGCCAGACATACTAAATGGAAAGAGGAGTCTCAAATTGTCTGTCCTCCCCATGTGAGCTAGATGTTCCTCTTAAAGAAGTATAAATCTCATTATGTCATTTCTCTTATATACTTAGAATAAATCCCAGTCTCCATATCTTGGATTAAAAAGTCATACATGATCTGGCCTTCCACTGGCTCCTTGTCATAATCTTCTGGCATTCTCTGTACCATTCACCTCTTTGTAGACCCACTGGCCTCCTTGCTATTTGTAGAACATGCCAAGCATGCTTTTGCTTCAGGACCTTTGCACTTCCTATTTCCTAGATATCCATATAGTTTTTCCTTTATTCTATTCTCTTGTGTCGCTTGCACAAAATGTATCATCTGACCACCCTTTCTAAATTAGCATATATTTTCCTCATATTCAAACTCTATTTTTCATCATAGCACTTGTTGCAACCTAACATTATGTTATATATAATTTTATTGATTTTGTTTATCTTATCTTTGTACCTAAGAGTGGAAGGTGATTGACTCTAGGGCCATTTTTTTTTCCCCACTGTAGCCTAAACATTTAAAACAGGTTTTTTCAACATCAGCAGAGTTTGTTACCCAACTACTGACATTTTGGACCAGATAATTATTTATTGTGGATGGCTGTCCTGTGTATTGTAGGATATTTAGCAGTATCACTAGCCACTAACCACTGGCTACCAGTAATATACCCCAGTTGAGATAGCCCAAAATGTCCTGAAGACTTTGCCAAACATCCCCTAGGGGACAAAATTAGTACTGCTAGAGAACCACCAATCAAGAACATCTCCTGAAATGATATTTATTCATTGATGAATGAGCAGTCTTAAGGTTGAATCACAATTTTGCCCCTTATTGATGGTGTGATTTTGAATCTCTAAAATTACAGTCCTAATAGTAATTGGCTTATAGTTTTGCTAGGAGGATTAAAGAAAATAATGCATATAAAGCATTTACATGGGTATTTGACACATAAACACACAGCAAATGTCATTATCATTCATAGCCTTTAAGATCTAGATCAAATATCACTTTTTATCTGAAGCCTTCTCCGACTTCTTCCTCAGAAAATTACTCATTTTCTTTTCTGAATGGTACTAAAACTTTGTATTTTCTAGGCCATGACTGAATCAACTTTGTTTTAGTGTCTGTTTATTATAGTGGATTGTGAACAACTCTTCAGAAAAAGGGGAGGTGCCACATTTGTCTTGGTATCTCTTGAGCTTACATAGCATTTGGCACACTTAAAGAAAATATGTTCTCTCTTCTTTAAGAGTGGAAGAGATTGAAACCCATGTAAATGTAGGGATATTGGGAAGGTTCTCACTAGTGATCTTGGTGTGAAGAAACCTTTTTCCCTGCCCCTGGGTAATAAAGTCAAGAGCACCGGAGCAATTACAGGCAGAGCCGATGTGAAGGGAAGTCTTCAGCTTCCTAATCATGCCTTGCCTCATCTCACCACATTAACCTCCAAAGAGAAAATAGAATTATGGAAACGGACATCCAAAGTCATGGTATCAACCCCTGGCTCTAGGACCAGAAGTCCCATTCATCATGTAAAATGTTTCTCCTGAGAACATTGAATGGAAATTAACCATAGGAAAAAATTATTCCCTTTAAAGAGATGGAGAATTTTATTTACATAGATACCGTACAGAGGCAGTATAATATGGGAGGAAAGAATAAGATGAAGTATTCACACAGACCTGGGTTTGAAACTTGCCTTTGCCTTTTATTATTGCATAACCTTAGGCAAGCTACTTAACCTCTGTAAGCCTCAGTAACTTCATGTGTGAAATGGGGAATAACAAGAGTATTTCATAGAGCTGGTCTGAGGATTAAAAAGCATAGTACTTATAGCAAAAAACAAAAAAGAAGCAATCTAAATGTCTGTCAACAGATAATGGATAAAGAAAATTTAACATATATTATCATAATTATGATGTATACATAGTGGTATTATATGTGCAATAACGTTAAATATATAATATGAATGGAATATTATTCAGCCATGAGAAAAAAGGAAATTCTGTCATTTGTGCTGACACGAATGGACCTTGAAGGCATTGTGCTAAATGAAAGAAATTAAACACAGAAAGAAAAACACTGCATGATTTCACTTATATGTGGAATCTAAAAAAGCCAGACTCATAGAATCAGAGAGTAGATTGGTGATTACCAGGTTATAGAAGATGGAGGAGGTGGGGAGATGTTGGTCAAAGGGTACAAACTTCCAGTTATAAGATTAATAGTGATTGCAGTTAATAATAATACTGTGTTTTATTCTTGAAAGTTGCTAAGAGAGTAATTTTAAATATTCTCACCACCAAAAAGAAATGGTAATTATGTGAGGTGAGGTTAGCTAATGCTATGGTATTGTTCACTTTGTAATGTATGTGTATCAAATCAGCGTGTTGTAGACCTCAAACGTACACAATGTTATATGTGACTTATATCTCCATAAAGCAGAGGGAAAAGGATATTTCTTAATGCTATGGTCTGCCTGGCACAAGTAAATGCTTAAAAATGATAGTTTATT
The DNA here is from genome assembly GCF_054392235.1 of Sus scrofa. Lineage (NCBI taxonomy): Eukaryota > Metazoa > Chordata > Mammalia > Artiodactyla > Suidae > Sus > Sus scrofa. The sequence continues at coordinate 125,885,145 of NC_139401.1, forward strand.
CATTTTGCTGACTTAGTATTTCAACTTGCCTGAGACAAGGATTTATTTCATTGGATTCTTTCTATTTGCTCCCCCATTTTTTTCTAAATATTTCTTTACTCCCAAGATACACTAAACAATACACACTCAGATTTTGTAAACTAGAAAGGAAGTTGGGTGACAAATAACTAACTGAAAGGGACATTAGTAGAGTTCTACCCAACATTCTTTAAATATTTTTTCAAAACCGCTATTTTTCATTAACACAATAAACACAAACTGTAATGCATAATGTTAGAAGTCTTAGAGTAACATTTTAAATACAGTAAACAGTGAAACATGATTGTGATTTGTGCTTCAAAGCCGGTTTCACATTAGACACCTTTTTCTGTGTTCTTCATTTTCTACTGAGAAAGAACTGTTTTCCCACTAGTCCAAGGTGCTAGTTTCCTTTTACTAAGCCTGCCTTCTCCCTGACTTAAGTTGCACAGAGAAGAAATTACCAAGAGGACAGAATGGGCTATAATTTTTTCTGGCCCCTTTTATGTCATTCTTATCCCACAGTGCAAAGCGGTCGACTAGTGTGAAATTCTGTGATTGTGTTTCTTTGATTGAAAGTTTCAAGGTTTTTTGGCGTTCCTGTTGTGGCTCAGCTGTAACAAACCTGATTAGTATGCATAAGGACATGAGTTCAATTCCTGGCCTCGATCAGTGGGTTTAAGGATCCAGCATTACCATGAGCTGTGGTATAGGTTGCAGATGCCTCTCAGATCCCGTGTTGCTGTGGCTGTGGTGTAGATTGGCAGCTACAGCTCCTATTCTACCCCTAGCCTGGAAACTTCCATATGCCATGGGGGCGGCCCTAAAAAGAAAAAGTTTCAAGATTTTTTGCTTTTCTTTTTCTTCATTTGTTTTATTTAACCACATATTATCTATGCCCCCAAACTACCTAGAGCCCATTGCTTCCATCAGTACCCTAAATAAGTTCCTGGAAAATGAAATGTATGGAGCAACTAGCTCTGACTCTCCCAATTACAGGCGATCCTGAAAGGTAATTTGAAATTAGACTCATAAAATCATAACTTATGTATAAACGTATTTTAAAATGCATTTGTGAGAAAAATAAATAGGATATCTTGGGGAAATTTAAAATGGATCAACCAGAACACATAAACTGCAGTTCTGATAGGTGTTACAGAAAGTCTACACAGGAAAATTAAAGTGCATTTCTCAGAAATGGCCAGTGTCATTGAGTTTTTTTTTTTTCCTTCTATGGTTTTAACAGTAGGAACCATGATCATTTTAATGTGTACTGCCTGGCACATTGTAGCATCTATATGAAAGCTTGTTGGACATATGGATGTCAGAATAAATAGAATAATGCAACATTATGGTAGAGGCAAAAAAGTACCATATGCATAGACACACATGCTGGAAACAAATGTTCATTAAAAGTGTGCTTAGGAGTTCCTATCGTAGCTCAGTGGTTAATGAACCCCACTAGCATCCATGAGGATACAGGTTCGATCCCTGGCCTCGCTCAGTGGGTTAAGGATCCAGCGTTGCCGTGAACCATGGTGTAGGTCGCAGACACAGCTCAGATCCCGCGTGGCTGTGGCTCTGGCACAGGCCAGCCGGCAGCTACAGCTCCAATTGGACCCCTAGCCGGGGAACCTCCACATGCCATGGGTGCGGCCCTAAAAAGGCACCAAAAAAAGACAAAAAAAAAGTGTGCTGATTATATACATAATCATAATTATATCTTATAAAACATTAACTAGATATTAAATCAAGTTAATTATTTTACTTAGATCTTTGATATGTTTTCCAAGGGTTGTGATGAGGAGAGGAAATAACAAATAAATATATATGGTACGATTTAATTTTAAACAGCAATTAAAGAGTTTCCATTTCTTCCCATGAAGAAATAAACCAATCCAGAACTTTCCCTTCCACTGCAAAAACTAGAAAATTAGAAGGTGAACAATCTTTTCAGGAATCAGTACAATAGGCAGTGCAAGACTATGGTCACTAAGAGAAGGGAAACAAACAAGGCCTGCTCTCAAATCACTCCAGATCCCTAAAAGGAGGTGAATTTTGAACAGCATAGGAAAGAGAACCCAAGTAAACTGCTAATGTTTCTCTAAATTGAAGAGTACAGATTGGAATTCAGGTGGATTTAAATAGTTGGAATTTGCACAGCAGAATAATGGAGAGGAGGGACCTATTCAGAAAAAGAGCTCCAGAAATCTTCATGAGGGCTTTCCGAGCCTTCCTCTGACTACTAATTAACACATTTGTAGGATGAGTTCCATGGCATCTGAGAAAGAATGACTGCTTGTGAGTCATTAGTTGAAATATTTCCAGAACTCACTGTCACTGCCCTCCAGGAACACATGTGTAAATGAAGAAACTGGGTTTATTAGTCATTGCAGTGAGGGCAGATGAACACCAGGCATCTCAGTAAGAGGGTGTTAGAAAGAATCTATTATAAGTTTTAGGTTTGGTTGAGTGATTTGGAAATGGGTCTAAGGAAGTAAGGCTTTGCTCTAGATTTGATGCTGTCAGAAACAGGGCCAATTCTATGAGTAGATATCAAAATAAATCTTATATAAAAGGAGGGCAGACTAGGGAAAATATAAAGCTGTAATTAGGAAAACAAGCAGCATTCACTCATGTGAGCAAGGAGAGGAAGATATATTTTATGTGCTAAACAGTGATCTTATTTTTGTGTTTAGAAAAAAAATTATAAAATGGCCTTGTTTTATCTCACTTATCAGGGTCTGAAATTGGTGTTCTGTGAGATTGTTTATGTCCACCAAGGGAATATGGCTTAGCTGTGAGTGTCAGGCCAGTTTCTAATAGCACTAAAGCCCAGCTGTAAGTGTCAGACAAGCTTCCAAATGTCAAGGACTGTTTTTTTTTTTTTTTTTTTTTTTTAATTTCCCATACATGAGGATGAAGTATCTTTGAAATCTTACCATTAGAAGTGGAGAGATTTCACTTAACACTTTAAGCTATCGGTAGATACCAGAAGGCTAAACTTGCCCAAGAGTATAAGCTGCTCTAGACTCACCCTAGTAAAACTTAAAAACAAACCATAAACTCAAGACCCCAAATCTTAAAATCATGATCCAAAAAATCAAGTAAAAAAACCCTTAAATTTGAAATCCAAAAATCTTCATTTAACTGCCTAGCAAAACAAACTTAAAGCAAAATTTTAGCCATAACCAGGAGGCAAGCAGAGATTATGGAATTTGCTGACAAAGACTATAATAATTTAAAATAATACAACTATGTTTTTTCTTTTTTTTATTATTTAGGTATAGTTGATTATTATTTATTATTATTTATTATTATTTATTTATTTATTAAAGTATAGTTGATTTACAGTGTTCCATTGTTTTGTCATACAACAAAGTGACCCAGTCACACACATTTCCCTGTGCTATGTTTTAAACTTTAAAGAAACCATGAACACAATGAGGGAAATAAACAAATATGAGAGTTTGGGGATAAAACATATACTATCTGAAATTAAAAACAAAGTGGGTGAAATTACCAAAGCATTAAACATTAAAAAAGAAAAAAAATAGACACTATCTAACCTGAAAAAAAAGGAAAATTCAGATGGTGACAACAGAATCTGACTCTATTAATAATGTATTAAAGAATGTCACTGAGGGAGTTCCCGTCATGGCACAGTGGTTAACGAGTCCAACTAGGAACCATGAGGCTACAGGTTCGATCCCTGGCCTTGCTCAGTGGGTTAAGGATCCGGCATTGCTGTGAGCTGTGGTGTAGGTCGTAGACGTGGCTTGGATCCCGTGTTGCTGTGGCTCTGGTGTAGGCCGGTGGCTACAGCTCCGATTAGACCCCTAGCCTGGGAACTCCATATGCCGCGAGAGCGGCCCAAGAAATGGCAAAAAGATAAAAAAAATAAAATAAAATACCAACCCCTCACCTCCACACTACTTTAAAGAAAAAAAAAAAAAAGAATGTAACTGAGGAGGGTATATGAACGGAGACTATGAGACTAAAGGCAGAAGAATTTACATAAACACTGTGCTCCATTGGATGACATTGTTTCAGACAGATACATATGGAAATTTTATAGATATGACTATATACAAAGTTGTATATGTATACATATACTCACTCACTGTATCAATTGAGAGGGCCTGGAAATGATGACAACCCACTAGCAACCAAGGCACCTGGAACTCAGAACTTGGTTTCTAATATCATTCTCTAATAAAATAAATCAGAGCTTCTTGAAAAAATAGGTGATCTGAGGACTGGTTTGAAAATACACAGGATGAGCCTGAAGTATCTTGTAATGCCAGAAGGTAATCTAAAGCAAAACAATGGGAGTGTCAAAAGGACACAGAAACAAGCAGAAAGAGCCCCTTCTGGCCAAAGTGGAATAATACGAAAATGAAATTAATAACACAGTATTTAATTGTAGTGCAAACTATACAATAAATACCTAGGATTCCGTAAAATATTGAGTAAATAAATAAATGGAGGAAAATACACAAATCTCCTATACAGAAGAATTCCAAATAGTTTATGTTGATTACTCCCTACTCCAGGTGGTGGGGCTTAATTCCCCTCTTCAGGTACTGGCTACACTTCTTGATTAGCTTTGAAAGAATAGTGGAAAGGGAGGAGTAACTTTACTGTGGAGAAACATGGCATACATAACTTTGGCTAGGTGATTAAGGTCAGTGTCATTAGTGATGTGGTCTATCATGTTGCCCTGATGTGATGTGATGTGTAAAAACAGTTCACCTCTGTGGTATTCTTCCCTAAAACTTGTAGCTTCAGTCTAATAATAAGAAAGCACTAGACAAATCTGAACTGAGGGACATTACAAAATACCTCACCAGTACTTCTCATCAAGAACAAGGAAAGTATGAGTTACTGTTGTGACTCAGTGGGTTAAGAACCCGACTAGTATTCATGAGGAGGCAGATTTGATGCCTGGCATCTCTCAGTGTGTTAAGGATTTGGCATTGCTGCAAGCTGCCGGTATAGGTCACAGATTTGCGGCTCAGATCTGGTGTTGCTGTGGCTGTGGTGTAGGCCAGCAGCTGCAGCTCCAATTTGACCCCTAGCATGGGAACTTCCATATGCCACAGGTGTGGCCCTAAAAATAAAAATAATTAAAATTAAAAAATTAAAAGAACAAGGCAAGTTTGAGAAATAGCTAAGAGGAGCCTAAGGAGAGATTACCTATTGTAATGTGGTGCCCTGCATGAGATCCCAGAGCAGAAAAAAGGCAACAGGTAAAACCCAAGATGTACTGAATAAAGTAGGAAGTTTAGTTAATAATGATAAATCAACATTGGCTCATTTTTTATGACATATATACCATATTGGTGTAAGATGTTAACAATAGGGAAAACTAGTTGTAGGATTTTCTTATGTGTGAACTTGCTATCCTAGCTTCACATCTTTATGGTAAATCTAAAACTATCCTAAAAATGTTCATTAAAAAATCTACAGGGTAATGGGGACAAGTACAATGAAGCTATATATGTATATTTGGAGTCCAGGAAAGAAAAGGGAGAAAGGTGGTAGCAGAAAAATTATTTGAGGATAAATGGATAAAATTTTGTAAATTTGATTAAAAAATTAGAAATTCATAGAACCAAGGAGTTCAATTAACCACTGGAGGATAAATATGAATAAAACCAAGCCTAAGGCATCATAATTAAATTGCTGAAATAGTGGGGAGTTAAAATTGAAAGCAAGAGGGAAAAAAGGGCACATTACCTGTAGATGAATAAAAACAATTATTACAGACATTTTGGTCAGAAATCGTGAAAAGCCAAAAGACACTGACAAAGTTTAAAAGTACTAAAACAAACAAAATTGTCAAAGTAGATGTCTGTATCTAGTGATAATGAACATTTGGAGATGAAGAAATACAGAAAATTTCAGAAACAAACAAAGAAAAACAAAGGCAGAGATAATTTTTCAGGCAGTCCCAAAGTGTAAGAAATGGTACAGGAAGTTCTTCAGATTATAGGAAAAGGATGTATATACCACATGGAAATTTGGATCTATATGAAGCATGGGGCCTAAAAAGATGAGTATTTATATAAGTTTTAAATATTTTTTATCAATTAAGAGGGAAATATTGAAGACACAAGTTACTATTATCAGGAATGAAAGGAGGATGTCATTATATGCCCCATAGTTGTTTAATAAATAATATGCTCTTCAACAAATTCATGACCATACATTTGCAACTTAGATGAAATGTACAATTCTCTTGACAGGTCTAATACTTAAATGTAGAGAATTGTAACAGGTTTACAATGTGTGCCTACATTGTATACAAATATATGAATCATATATACTAAAAAGGAGCCGAATAATTTATTTATTAAATTAGTATCAACATTGTTTTCCCATTTGTGCTATATAAATATTACTAATTCACTTTTCCATATATTTCCCATTAAATTTTTGTTATTAAAAAAGATTAAGGAAAAGTCACAATATTTTAACCATGATACAAAATATTTAGCATAAAGGAGCTGAAATCATCCAGCACCCTTCTTGCTGTACCAAGATCATGGAAAGAGAATAAATCATTCTGGTCAAAATCCCTTAAGAAGAAAGAGCTGTGCTAAAGAAAAAATAATAATTCCTGGAGTGAAGTTGTATATATAAACTTGTCCTTGAGGCAAGTTTGACTTTGGGACACTCAGATTTCAGAAGTCTTACTTGAAGGCTAGCATTTTTTTTTCTTCTGATTTTGGCATAATACAAAAAACAAGGGCTTTAGTCAGTAAAAGCCAACTAGGTTATGCACTTCCTTACTATGCAACCTGGTGGAGTTAATTAGCTGATCCTCACTGTCTTAATTATTAAATGGGATGCAATGCCTATCTCTAAGCATTTGAAAATTAACGGTATCATTTAAAACCACTATTATGAAGAGTTCCAATAGACCAAGTGGTAACGAGCCCTGCTAGTATCCATGAGGACGCGGGTTCAATCCTTGTGCCTCCCTCAGTGGGTTAAGGATCTGGCCTTGCTATGAGCTGTGATGTAGGTCTCAAATACAGCTTAGATCCTGTGTTGCTGTGGCATAAGCCGGCAGCTCTAGCTCCAGTTTGACCCCTAGGCCTGGGAACTTCCACATGCCGCAGATACAGCCCAAAAAAGAAAAAGAAAAAAAAAAAAACTATTATGATTGACTTGACATGGTTATTTCACTGCTTATTATTATGCCCAGAGCTGCTTTAGGGGTAATCAGTATTGTTTCCATTAGAGGATTTGAATCTATTAAAGTTAATAAATGCCTTCTCTGTAGTTACCAGAATTTACGAGTTTTTTCATGGATAGGGCCTATTAACACTGTGGGGGAGTGAACGTTTAAACTTAAGTCACAAGGTGACAACTTGAACAAGATAATTGCTTTTGTGTCTGGGACCAGGGTACAAGAATTGCAAGGGGGCAAATCTTCTTTGCTAAAGTTTTTGATAATTAGCGTATTGACAGGTTGATTGGCAAAGTTAGTTAGTAATGTGGGTTTCCTTCTTTGTATTTGAATTAGAATGCAATTTAATTTAAATGTCATCCAAAATACATTCTTAAAAAGAGAACAACTTGCAATGATCCTATTTTGGCACATTATAATTATATCTTTCATATTAATCCTTTCATTTCAATCTTCTTTCAGGTAGGAAAGTATAATTTATAAGTTTTCCTTAATATAAATGAGGATACAGTTATCACAGAGAAAGAAAAAAGTTGAATTGAGGAATTAGCCAACTTATATTCCAAATAAAACTTATTTCTGGTTTGTTATACAACTATCTTACTGCTTCCTTCATGGTAGCACTGAGAGCAATGGTGTAAATGGAAAATAAACAGTGTGTGATCAGCAGGTGTAAGGTCCTGCTTAGAGTCTTTTAACACATAAGATATATCGTCATCACATGCCATGATCTTGTAGGAAAAGTCAGTGCAGTCTATTCCTGAAACATACGTCTTTTACAACCAAAATAAAAAATGGTACATGTGGTTAAGTCCTTATTCTAATGTGGCAAAGTGAAGATTTGAGAACAAGCCATAGGATAATATGTCTTCTGTATTGGACAGCAGTTTTCTCTTAATTCCAATTCTTAAAATTTAATTCTTTTAACATTGAGTAACTACCATGAACCAGGCAATATGCTAACTAGGTTTGAAGTGAGGTTGTGTAAAGCAGAATTGAACAGGACATGAACCTGGTTATCAACATACTTTCAATTTGGTAAAATATATGAGTTTTGTGTTTTAATAATTATCTGCTATATTTCAAGTTTTGTGTTATATATTTCTCCATATAATAGCTAACAAGACCTTCAAAACAACTCTACTTAGCGGTTATCATCCACATATCATGGGTGAGGAGAATGAGGCCCATGTATACAAGTTTGATACCACAGTTTACAGATTTTGGTAAATGGCAGAGCTGGAATGTGAATCCTGGCCTTCAAGTTCTAAGTCCAAATGCTATTTCCACTTTACCACAGTTCTCTCCCTACAATTCATAGTGAAATGTTACAAGAGAACAACAATGCAATACATGAGTTTAAAAGAAGTAAGCCAACCTTTAGTTGAAAGTTTTGCCCATGCTTCTCATGGAAGAGAAAGCATTTCATCTGGGACTTGGGTGATAATCATAATTTTAATAGACAGATGTGGAATGGGACAGAGGGGAGAGAACAGGTCTGTCAGCTCAGGTGTATCAACAATGACAGCCACATTTGGAGCACAGTCACGTGGGAGGATGAGAGTACTATTAAGTATAATGGAAAATTTGCTGCAGGAAAATGCTTGGAAGAGTTGGTGTTTATCAGGACTGCTGAGTTGCTGATGATCTTGTTATCCATTTAAAATATTTTTTTTCAAAAATCGATATCAATAAATCTGTCCTAGGGCCTAAAGTATGGAGATAGAAAAGTGATGAATAAGTAGATTTGAGGGAGAGAAAGATCCAGATATCTGAAGGAAGAAAACTCTAGAAAAGGGAAAGACAACTCCCAAGACACTGAAGTGATAATAATATGCCTCGAGTATGCAAAGAAATTTAGGTGGCCAGTGAAACTGGAGTAGAGTGAATGGGCAAAGTATTAGGAAATAAGTTCATAGAAATAACTGAGATTGAATAAGGATGGCTGGTGTGGGCAGATCATAAAAGCCTTTTGGCTTTGATTTTAACTCTGAGGATGAGTGTCTTGAGAAAAGGAATGATTTGATTTTACTTGAAATGTATCAGGACCAATGTGGCTTCTGTGTACAGGATAGCTTCTAGGATGCAAATGACTGGAACCAAAAATTCCATATAAGAGGTACTGCAATAATCCTAGACCAGAGATGATGGTGACTTGGATCAAGATACTGGCAACTGGAATAATGATAAGTGGATAAGATGCAGATTTATTTTGAAGGTGGTTGGGTATAAGGAGTGAGAGAAATAGAGGACTCAATGGTAACTCCAATATTTGTGGTCTAAGCAGCTGGAAGGATGTTGCCATTTACTGAGATGGAGAAGACAGAGTGGAACAGGTTTTGGCAGAAACACGGTCTTGCTTTGGGGCATGGGTTAAGTTGTGTTTTGGCATATGAATGCTGAGTTCAGGCAAAAGGTCAATGCTAGAGACATAAATATGGCATTGAGATGGTATCTAAAGTCATGTGAATGAATAAGATCACCTACAGAGTGAGTATTGATAAAGAAGAGATTTAAGTTTTGAGCCCTTGGGATATTTATCATTTATAGGTCAAGGAAAAGAAGAATCAGTGAAGAAGACTAAGAAGGAGAGAAGGGGAAAATAAGAGGAAACAGGAAGGGTATACCGTCCTGAAACCAAGTAAAGGAAGTTTTCGAAGGAGGAGGGAATAAGCAGTTGTGTCAAATGGTATATAGAGGTTGAATAATATACGAATTGAAAGTGGAAATTGGATTTAGAAATGTGGATATTATTAGTGACACTGATAAAAACAGTCTGGGTGGACTGGCAAGGGTGAAATTCTGATTGGAGTGGGTTTACTTGAGAATAGAGGGTGAAAGGAAGTAGTGTCAAGAATGTATTTTTTATCATTTTTGTTCGTTGATTGGTAATGTGAGAAGAATGCATTTGTATACTGATATAAACAATGCAATGGAGAGGGAAAACCTGATACTAGAAATGAAGGGATAACTGCTAAAGCAGTGTCCTTCAGTTGGCAAGAGAAGATGGCACCTAATGCTTCAATGAAGAAAGCACGTTAACTAGAAGTAAGAGTGGTTCATCCAGAGTAACCAAGATCAAAAGAGAGTGGTATATGGTATAGATGCAGTTGTGTGAGTAGATGCGGTGATCGGGGCGGGGAAGGGGGTCTATGGATGTTCATGACTTTGATTCCTGCAGTTACTCCTACATAGAAGATCTAAGATGAGACCAGACTAAATGTTCTGCTTCCTTATTCATTCCTGTCTTCTATAGAAACAGTGATAAGTTCTTCCAGTTGCTCTTTAAATCAAGACAATGCTATGAGAAAGTATCCGCAGAAAATAATAGGAAACATGACTTGGGAAATTCTCAAAACAAAATGTATGTTTAATAATATAAAGTAATAATATTCAATTCTATGTAAGAATTTTTACTGTATTAGGAATTTAATATAGATATTGTTTGTTTCTCATGATTTTCACCTGTTACATTTTTGGCAGTAAGTATAAAGTGGGATTTATATGGCTGCTCTTTGTGATATACCCAGAATGGAGAAGCTAATAAATTTATGTCATAAAAGTTATCCATACATTTTACAACATTTTTTTTGAAGACCTGCTCTTTGTCAGATACTGTGTAGGTTCTCTGGATACAAAGATAGGAAGACTTAATCTCTGGTATTGGAGAGATATGATTTGGCAGAGATAGTAAGGGAGAAAGACATGAAAGGAAACACTTGTGATGTGGGTGATATGTCCTATGATGGAGAAATAAAACATAGTAAGTGTCATGTGGGAGTCTCTAATTGTGGAGGTTTTTTTTTTTTTTTTTTTTTTTTAGCTTTGGCTAGTAGTGGAGATCGTTTACATTGACTCAGTGATATTTTGGCTGAATCATTTTTTATAATAACTTTCATGTTTTCATTTATTTTTTAATTTAATATTTATCATTTTTCACATAGCAAAACATTCACCCTCTTATTTCTAGCCTTTTTTTTTTTTAGGGCCACACCCACAGCATGCAAAGTTCCCAGGCTAGGGGTCAAATCGGAGCTGCAGCTGCCAGCTTATGCCATAGTGATGGCAATGTGGGATCCGAGCCGCATCTGCGACCTACACCACAGCTCACAGCAACGCGGATCCTTAACCCACTGAACAAGGCCAGGAATCGAACCCGCACCCTTATGGATACTAGTTGGGTTCTTAGCAAGCTGAGCCACAACAGGAACTCCCAGATGCTGATTCTTGACTTAACCTGTTGGGACTAATATACCTTTATTCTGAATTCCTCTGCCAGGCACCTTTTTTACTTCAAAGTTGGTATTTAAATTTCCATTTTTAATTTTTCCAATCAAGAATCATTTTCTCAGAGTTCCCATCGTGGCACAGAGGAAACAAATCCGACTAGGAACTGTGAGATTGCTGGTTTGATCCCTGGCCTCGCTCAGTGGGTTAAGGATCCAGCGTTGCTGTGAGCTGTGGTGTAGGGAGCAAACGCGGCTTGGATCCTGTGTTGCTGTGGCTGTGGTATAGGCTGGTGGCTACAGCTCCAATTAGACCCCTAGCCTGGGAACCTCCATATGCGGCCCCAAAAAGACAAAAAAAAAAAAAAAAAAAAAAAGAATCAGTTTCTCTTAACTCCCTATGTTGTAAGATAAAATATTGGTAATTCCTCCCTTCCCCATTTTTTGCATCCCTCCTGCATTCATTCTTACCTCTTTGTAGCACATATGCTATCTTTCTTTTGAAGTAAGGGAACAGACGGAAAGGGATGAAAACTATCCTTTGCCCTGAAATGGTAGAAAGTTTTTCACAAGTCTGAGTCTTGACAACTATTTTTAAAAGTTATTAGAAAGTCAGGTAGTTAAAAATGTTTCTAAAAACATCTGGGCAACCAGAAAGTACTCGTTCAATAATAATGCCAATAATTATTTCTTACACCCATAGTCCCCTGCTGTATATTTTAAGCCAGATTATGTCTTTCATTTGATGAAAATGTGAAAGGCTTTTCATCTTGAGGAGAGTAAAATTCAGATTCCTAATAGGACTATACATCATCTGGTCACCTACTGCCTCTCTAACTTCAGTGCTTATTATTCTACTCCTGGATCATTCTACTCCAGTCATGCTGACCAATCTATGATTCCTGTAACCCAGAATGCATATGCCTAATTTAGGACCTTTTGCATCCTTCTGTCTGGAAGTTTCCTTTGTCAGATATCAGTGGTACATCATTTTTACTCAGGTCTCTATTTAGAAGCCACTCTTTTGGAAAGGCCACCCCCAGTTTAGTGGTGAAAGCATTAAATGATAGTTGTACTTCTATTTTAAAAAATATGATCCTTTTTATCAGGCTTATCTTAGTACAGTGCTTGGAACATGTGAGCCTTCAAGAAATATTTGGTGAATAAATGCATGTTAATCTGAATTTAGTAATGCAGATTTCAATATTAGAAAGCATTGGCGTGAAGAGGAAAGAATGCTGAATTATCAGGGAGTAATATTTGGGAACTGATTAATTCCTTTATCTATCTATTATTCATGCTACTTATTTACACGGTAGTCATAAGACATTAAATTGCCAAATGTAATAAAACTCAAATTATATCAATGTTATACTCGTTAATATTGCTTTTGTTACATTCACTAGTGATAATATGGCAGAAATATAAGGACATGGGCCTGGTTCAAATCTGGATTTTGCTACTTAGCTGGATGACCTGGGTCAATTTTTTTTAACTTCTCTAAGCCATAGCTTCTTCATATTAAAAATGGGGGTAGTACTAGGACCTACTTTCCAGGGTTTTTGTGGCAAACAAATTAATATGTGTAAAACTCGTAGCACAGGGTCTAGTACATAGTGTGTGTTCAGTAATTGCTAGTTATTACTGATGAGTGTATTAAAATGGGGAAATTCATGGATTAAACACCTAGGGCCGAGATGTAGATTTTTACAAAAGAGAAAGCACCAGATCTTGTTGAAGCTAATAATTTCTAGCATAACAGAATATTAAACCTGGAAGAGGCCGTAGGATCATGGAACCTAATGTCCACATTTTTTAAAGAAAAAAACTGGAATCCAAAGAGGGGAAAATAACTTATTCAGCATCACCCAAATGCTTAGTAACAAATTTAAAGCAAGTATCCTCAGAAATATGCTAATAATTCCTTCATAAATCTGCACATTAGGCTTGGTGTAGCTTCTCCCATCAGCTGTGATGCCCAGGCATCTGACATAGGGCATAATATTCATTAGATTCCCCCACAAATGTTTCCCAAAGAAGGTAAGAAACAGTGAGATTGCTATACAAATTCAGCCCAGGACAAGTCCTTAACCCTTTCTCCTCACTTCCTTCACTCGTGCTGTTGTCACACTCCACCAATACATAAGAATTCTAGAACTGCAACTGTCTCTATTGATCTCACTAATATGCATGAAGTAGAGTTTTCAGTCTACTTTCATGAGTAAATAATTTATTGACTTTTTAAATTTTGTGGGTCAAATAGGATTTTGAAAAATTGACTAGAAATGAAATGTTAGTGATGCCTTCTTATGAGAAGAGAAATAGTGTCATAGCTGTAGGCTGATTTACATACCATCCCCATCTCCAAGTGATAGTTAGGAAAGAGATTGCAGCTGGGGTGAGCAAACATTCCAATTCAGGTGTCAGGTCCTTGGAGAAAGATTAGAGTCTTATTATCTGTTAATTCCAGAACACCAATGTATCAAACTCACATATACAATCGTATTTACAACAAAAACATTTGTCACCATCACTATCTCTATTCCTGTTGATTGAATGACCAGTTCCTGCCTTTACTATGGAGGACATTGTTGCTCTGGTTCCCTGTGGAAATGATCTGTAGTTTACTCAGTGGATCGGCCTTCCAAAACAGTATCAACCCTGCCAAAGTGGTCATCTTAAACTGTGGGAATAATTTCTTTGGTTAACATCTTGCTGAATAAATGACATGTATATCATTTTAAGTTCCACTATTAATTCTGTTAAATTACATATACAGTAAGCTTTTTAAAAATCCTTAATGACAGTTTTTTTTCCCTATACTTTAAGCTTATTTATTTACATTTAGACCTGGGAGAACATGGGCAATACCTAACCCAAAATGTGAGTACTGGGAGAGGATTTTTTTCAGAGACAGTAAAAGAGATTATTGTTTCAACTTGTCATTTTTGGATTAGCAGGAATTAACTTCAGGAGAAAGGATATTCCCAGCACATGCACAGAGGCAGAGAAGTAAGAGAGAAAAAGATCTATTTGGAAACTATAAATAGTTCACTTTTTGTATTAGGTTGAATGTGGAGGTGGCAAGAGTTGAACTGGGGCCAGATCTTGGAACACTTTGAAAATCGTGTTAAAGAAACTTGAATGTCCCCCTAAATTATTTTGAATTAATCTGGAAGGTTATGGGAAATCTTTGAAAGGTTTTGAATAAGAAAGTACCCTGAATGGCCTTTTTTGAGAAATGGGCTAAAGGATAGAGGTGGAAAGTGTTGAAGGTGGTTCTAAGTTTCATGCTTTTAGAATAAAGCCTTTCAAGATAAAAAAAAGATCATTCCAAAGTCAAGTGAATGCAAGTTTGAAATCTTCTGTCCTTAGATAAGAACTTTATGGCTGGTAGAACCCATACTCATTAAAAAGTGCTATAGAAACTCTTATTTCTTACCTTATTTTAGCACGTTTGTTTTATATATTAAGAGCCTACACTGCAGCTTGCAGCAATGCTGATCCTTAACCCACTGAGAGAGGCTGGGGATCAAACTCACACCCTCACGGACACTGTGTCCAGTTCTTAACCCCCTGAGCCACAATGGGAACTCCTAAACCAATTAGAAAAAACTCTCTGAGGACATTTTCTATCAAAATAGATCAGTGAATCAGTTTCTCAACATAGTCCATAATATCCCCTAACTCTTTTTGTTTCATTTGAATAGATATTTGCACTGTTCTGCCCTTGACAAATATGTGAGCACAGACTAAAACCTTGGCTCCATGGAAACATTTCATTATTCAAATTAAAGGTGATTTGATGGTGAGATCAAGATGTAAAGCATACTAATTTGGTTTAATCACAAGATTACAATAAAACAACCCTAGTGTTTTAGTATTTTTTGTAAAAAGAAACTGTCACCAAATACAATACTGATGTTACTATTCTTTTAAAATCATAGAGGCAGTTAAAGTTTTAAATCTGAGTCTTCAACTTTAGTTTAAAAATTGTATTATAAAAAACTTTCCTGTTTTATGATAACATTTAAAAAATTATACCTTTTTGATCACACTTATTTTTTACCACTTACAAAAATATTTATTGATCATCAATAAATAAGCTATGTGACACTTCTTATGCTAGGAAATGTTAATTCAGTGTTGAACAAAACCAGACATAGTTCTCATGGACTTTATCTTTAATTGCTAAAATATAAATTAATGAGATAATCACGTAAGTAAATGTATAATTACAATCTCAAAAAAAATTTTTTTTTTTGTCTTTTTGCCATTTCTTGGGCCGCACCCGCGGCATATGGAGGTTCCCAGGATAGGGGTCCAATCGGAGCTGTAGCTGCTCCAGAGCCACAGCAACGCGGGATCCGAGCCATCTCTGCAACCTACATCACAACTCGTGGCAACGCCAGATCCTTAACCCACTGAGCAAGGCCAGGGATCGAACCTGCAACCTCATGGTTCCTAGTCAGATTCGTTAACCACTGAGCCACGACGGGAACTCCTAGAAAATTTTTATTAATGTCAAGAACATGGTTACATGGAGCATATTGAAAAGAAACCTGCCCTAGACTAGAGGGCAAGGTTGGCCAGGGAAAGCTTTCCTGAAGTGTTACTTTAACTGAGACCTAAAACATGAGTAGGCCCTGATTAGTTAAGTGAAGGCCATGGATATGCAGGAACATTCTAGGTGAAGGGAAATCATAAGAATGATCTGATGGCAGGATAGCATTATACCTTAAATGGACTAAAATCAGGCTAGAGTGACTGGAGTGTAGAGAGTGAGGATGAGGGTGCTTCAAGAGGAGCAGTAAGGTTGCAAAGGTAACAGAAAGTCATGCCACACACCATCTTGTAGGACATTATCTAACAATTAAGAATTTTGGTTTTTAAGATTCTGGAGCTACTAATTACTTTTAAGCATGCAATTAACATGCCCATCTTTGTGTTTTGAAATATTCTAGTTGTAGCAGAGAAAGTGAATTGAAGGATCCAAAAAGGAATTTAAGGAGGGAGTTCAATTAGAAAGTAATTTCAGTTGACCAAAGGAAAGATAGCTTAGGGTAGACTTGTGACTGTGGAGACTAAAGGGGAAAAAGATTCAAAAGCTATCAAGAATGCAACATTGACAGAACTTGGTAGTGAATTGGGAATGTGTGGCAAGGATGATAAAAGTATCAAGATTAACTGAGGTTTTTTTGAATAACATTAATGAATTCATATGATATGTATACTTTAAAGACTTCTGGATAGGATACTTCCATAAAAAAGATCAGGAATCATTTGGAATCAGAGATTTATAGTTAAAGGAAACCAAACTGTTTCAAACTCCTATGAACTTATAATCCATATATCCACTGTACATATTAGAACCAAGTGTTATTGTCCTATAAATGTTATGCACTGTCATGTAAATTGCTTTTTTTGTAGGTTAAAATGGTATTTTTAATCTACTCATCTATTGACTGTGTCATCTAAATCATTTTTATGTCCATCTCTTTTCCTCCATCTTCCTGCCTTATTTTTATCTTTCCTTCTTTGTTTTTTTTTTTTTTTCTTCTTTCCTTTCAATCCTCCCTCTCCACACATATTTATTGAGTGTGTATTGGGGATTAAGACTTACGCTAGGCACTAGGAACGCAATGGTAATGAAACACATTTTCTTACTTCATGGAGTTTAAAATCTGCCAAGACTAGCTCAGCAGGTGAGGGCTGAAGAACGGCTGCTGTGAAACTTAAGAAAAAAGTTAACAGAAAACTAGACACAGAGACATTTGTCTTGATTAAAGTTGGGAACCGGGGGACTCAAGGTCTCGGGGACCAAGAGCACCACCTGAAGAAACCACACTGCTTTTATTATGCTCTTTAGGATTACGTCAAGTGAAGAGGGGGCTCTAGATGCAAGATATAGTATTTTTTTTTTAAGTTACATAGCTGGTAGCTGGTTAAGCTTTTATTCTGACCTATAGACATTTAACAATCATTAGCAATGAGGAAGCTTGGCGTCAGCTTTCTATGCGTAGCATCTAGAGAATCACCATTGTGCTTCTGCAGATGGTGTGCCTATCTGCGGCAACCCGGTGTGCCTAGGTTTGCACCTTGGTTCTCCTTGCTAATACACATCCTGCTAACAACCCCTCATAAACCCCTTGGGGCCATGAGGCTCATCTTCCTCTTATTCTTAAGAGGACATACCATGCTGTGCAAACAGCGTGCCTATCTGCACAGGTCTGGCGTGCCTAGACCGAGACCAACGCATTTTGTCCTCGTTCAGCTGACCACATGAATAACTTATGCCTTTAGGTCTTTGTTCTTAAGCTTAAGTCATTTGCCAGCACTATGACTGTTTTTCACGCAGGAATATGGGGTAAAGTAAAGCAGGACAAGATGGAGTTTTCAGCATAGAAAATAGAAGCAAAGAGGCTCAGAAAATATTGTAGAAACATGTCTCCTGACAAAAATCTATTGGGGTAGATAATTTGAAAGGGACATTAAGGAAGAAAGAAATATTCGATTATATCTGCGATAAGTAGCCCAAGGAAAATATATATAGGGTACTATGAGGGTGATGCCCAGCATGTATGGTCATGTGGGTACACAGAGGAGACAGCTACTTGTGGTGAAATAGCGATAGCCTTATTTCCTGGAGAAAGAACAAAGTGGGCCATTATCTCCACAAAAGGCCTTAACATAGAGAAGTTCATTTTTTTAAATTTTACATCTTTTTTATTTATTTTCTGTATTTTTTATTGAAGTATAGCTGTTTTACAATATTATATTAGTTTTAGGTATACCACAAAGTGATTCAATATTTTTATAGGTTGTACTCCATTAAAAGTTATTACAAAATAATAGCTATAATTCTCAGTGCTGCATAATATATCCTTGCTGCTTATCTTTTTTACACACAGGAGTTTGTACCTCTTAATTCCCTCCCCCTGTCTTGTCCCTCCCTCTTCTCTCTCCCTGCTGGTAACCACTAGTTTGTTTTCTATATCTCTGAGTCTTTTTTCTGTTTACATCTTTTTTATTTATTTATATTTTTAAAATAAAATTATATATAAAGTTTGCAACATGACAATTTGATATATATAGTGAAGGATTATTAGAGTCAAGTTAATAACATAGCTCCTCATATATTTACCATTTTGTATGCGTGATGAGAGCACCTGAAATCTCCTCTCTTAGCATATTTCCAGTGCAATATTAAGTATAATCATCATGCCAGTACATTAGATCTCTAGATTTATTTATCTATATAACTGCAACTTTATACACTTTGATCAACATCTCCCTATTTCTCTCACTTTCCCCAGCCTTTGGGAACCAGTGTTCTATTCACTGCTTCTGAGTTCGACTTTTTATTTTTAGATTCCACATGTAACTGAGACCATATAGTGCTTGTCTTTGGCTTATTTCACATAGCGTAATATCCTCCAGGCCCATTTATGCTATCACAAATTGCAGGGCTTCATGGCTGAATAGTATTCTGTATCTTGGCTACTGTGAATAATGCTGCAGTGGCTATGAGAGTGTAGATATCTCCTCAATGTCCTGTTTTCATTTCTTTTGGGTATATACTAAGGAGTGGAATTTCTGGATCATATGCTAGTTCCATTTTTATTTTTGGAGGTATCTCCATACTGTTTTCCATAATGGCTCTGCCAATTTACATCCCCTCCAACAGCATGGAAGGGGTGCCTTCTGTCCACATTCTTGCCAATACTAGTTATTTGTTGTTTTTTTGATAGTATCTTTTCTAATGGGTACAAGATGATATGTCATTGTAGTTTTGATTTTCATTTGCATGATAATTAGTGATGTTGAACACTTTCTCATGTATTTCTTGACCATTTTTATGTCTTCTTTTGACAATTATCTATTCAGGCCTTTCCCCATTTTAAAATCAGGTTATTTGAGGGAGGGTTGTTATTAAGTTCTCTGTGTATTTTGACTATTAACCTATTATCAGATGTATGGGTATTTTCCTTTTTTAAATTAAAGTGTAGTTGATATACAATGTTGTGCCAATTTATGCTGTGTAGCAAAGTGACCCAGTCATACATATATATATACATTCCCTTTCTTGTATTATCTTCCATCATGGTCCATCCCAAGAGACTGGATATAGTTCTCTGTACTGCACAGTAGGACCTTATTGCTTATCCATTCTAAATGTAATAGTTTGCATCTACTAACCCCAAATTCCCCATCCATCCCACTCCCTCCCCTCTTCTCCTTGGCAACCACAAGTCTGTTCTCTATGTCTGTGAGTCTGTTTCTGTTTTGTAGATAAGGTCATTTGTGCCCTATTTTAGATTCCAGATATAAGTGATATCATATGGTATTTGTCTTTCTCTTTCTGATTTACTTCACTTAGTATAAGAATCTCTAGTTGCATCCATGTTACTGCAAATGGCATTATTTTGTTCTTTTTTATGGCTGGGTAGTATTCAGTTGTATAAATATACCACATCTCAATCCATTCATCTGTTGATAGACATTTAGGTTGTTTCCATGTCTTGGCTATTGTGAATAGTGCTGCAGTGAACATAGGGGTGCACATATCTTTTTGAAGGAAAGTTCTGTCCAGATATATGCCCCAGAGTAAGATTGCTGGATCATATGGTAGTTCTATATTTAGTTTTCTGAGGAACCTCCATACTGTTCTCCATAGTGGTTGTACCAACTGACACTCCCACCAGTAGTATAGGATGGTTCCCTTTTATCCACACCCTCTCTAACATTTGTTAAAATAAATTTGTTATTTATAACAATGTTGGCCATTCTGACCAGTGTGAGGTGGTACCTCATTGCAGTTTGCATTTGCATCTCTCTAACATGTAGTGATGTTGAGCATCTTCTCATGTGCCTATCTGTATGTCTTCTTTGGAGAAGTGTGTATTTATGTCTTCTGCCCACTTTTCGATTGGGTTGTTTGGGGTTTTTTTTTGTTGTTGTTGTTGTTATATGAGTTGTTTGTATATTTTGGAGATTAAGCCTTGTTGATTGCATCATTTGCAACATTTTCTCCCATTCTGTAGGTTGTCTTTTCTTTCCTTTTTTTTTTTGTGGGTTCCTTTGCCATGCAAAAACTCCTAAGTTTGATTAGGTCCCGTTTGTTTATTTTTGTTTTTATTTCTGTTTTCTTTCTTTTTTTTTTTTTTTTGTCTTTTTTTTTGCTATTTCTTGGGCCGCTCCCGTGGCATATGGAGGTTCCCAGGCTAGGGGTCGAATCGGAGCTGCAGCCACCGGCCTACGCCAGAGCCACAGCAACGCAGGATCCGAGCCGCGTCTGCAACCTACACCACAGCTCAGGCAACGCCGGATCGTTAACCCACTGAGCAAGGGCAGGGACCGAACCCGCAACCTCATGGTTCCTAGTCGGATTCGTTAACCACTGCGCCACGACAGGAACTCCTGTTTTTATTTCTATTGCCTTGGGTGATTTACCTAAGAAAACATTTGTACAACTTAATTCAGAGAGTGTTTTGTCTATGTTCTCTTCTAGGTGTTTTATGGTATAGTGTCTTATGTTTATGGTGTATGGTTTTCAAATATTTTCTCCTATTTTGTAGATTATCTCTTCACTCTGTTGGTTGTTTCCTTCTCTGTGCAAAAGATTTTTGGTTTGATGCAATCTCATTTGCGTATTTTTACTTTTGTTGCCTTTGCTTTTGGGGTCATAGCCAAAAAAAATCCTTGCCCAGACTGATGTCAAGAAGCTCTTTCCCTATTTTTTTTTCCTAATTTTTTTTCTTGTGGTTTCAGGTCTTACATTTAAGTCTTTAATCCCTTTTGAGTTGAGTTTTGTATTTGGAGTGAGATAACAGTTCTTCTCTAACAGTTTTCCCAACCAGTTTTTCCTAACTAGTTTTCCCAGCACCATTTATTGAAGAGAAATTCTTTTTGTGCTATCATGTCATCCCCTGTTTTCTATTTCCTAGAACAAGTAATTACAATTCTGGAAAAAAGCTAGGATGCCTGAACTATGCTCTGGGATTTACTGAGAAGTTGCACAATGTTTAGTTGACATGATCACTAAGTAAAAACATGCTGCAAATGCTCCAGTTTAAGGATAAATATCATAGTATCATAACATTTGGAAACTGGAATTGTTTCTTTTGTTGTGGTTATATTTTATACTTCTTGATGGTATTTTTTTATGCATATAAGCTCTGATCCCACTGATTAGATAAAAAACTATATCACTGAATTAAGTAAGGTCTTTTAGAAACTATTAAAATCCACACCATACACACTATACACAGAGTTGCTTTGCTTGAAAGAAGATAGCATAACTTGCCAGTGTACATGAACCTTACAGTGGAATGTTACTCTTTTGATATAAATGGGAGGATACTGATTGGGAGGTATGAAGGGGTCAGAGAAGCCACTCCCACTCAGAATGTTTCTAGGTTTAGTAACATCTGCCCCTTTATGTCATATCTCCATTTTGTGGGAGCCAAGCATTCAAGAAAGCCCAGCCCAGGAGTTTCTGTCATGGGTCAGCAGTCACAAACATGACCAGTATCCATGAGGATGTGGGTTTGATCCCTGGCTTCTCTCAGTGGGTTAAGGATCTGGCATTGCCTTGAGCTGCAGTGTAGGTCACAGACGTAGCTCGTATCCCAAATTGCTGTGGCTGTGGCATGGGCTGGCAAATACAACTCTGATTTGACCCCTAGCCTGGGAACTTCCATATGCTGCAGATGTGACCCTAAAAAGACAAAAGAAAAAAAAAAGAAAGAAAGAAAAAGAAGAAAAGAAAGCCCAGCCCAGCTCAACTTCTTCTCAGCAACCTGCCTGAGGTGCGGTCATTGCCCAGTGCTCTGGGCACACTGTATCCAGTATCTGCATTCACATGGGAAGCCTGGTGGCCTGAATGGAGAGGACAGAAGACTCTCTGCCATGCTTAGTCCTCTTACCATGTCCCTAGTTATCCTTCTGGGCTGAGGGATTGGTGGGGAAAGGGCTTGAACCAGGCCCACTTAGAGTCTGTGAGCCACAAAGCAGTGGAAGTAGTTGGGAAAAAAGAAAAAGAATTTAAATTATATATATAAGTATATAATACATATGTATAATGTATATTATATGTATGTATACAGGCACTCACACAAACACATATGGGTGTTTTTTTTTTTATGCAGCCCTCTATGGGACTGGATCCTGAGGCTAGCAGTTGGCCTTAATATGAGTTATACTGTCTATGCTCTAAAGTGAGATAGAATCACAGCATCTGAGAGAAAGACTGTTTTGTACACTTTATGCTGTGTATCTGTCTCACAGCTCTGAACGTTTCTCCCCTCCATTAACATAGTTGTAGGAGTTCAAATGAAATATAATTGTACCAGGAAAATATCTTGCATCAGATGTAGGGTAAGAAATCGAAGTGTCAACCATAAGAGCAGTATTCCCCCTGTGTTGTTCATCTGCCATTCTGCAGATCATTTAGAGCTCTTCATAAGTGGTGCATGTATAACTTAATGCATGCCTGCTGTATCTTTTGAAATGCATTAAATATCTAAAGGAACCTCATTATACTTTAATCATAGTAAATCCTTCAAAGACAATTCTTTTTCCATAGACAGAATTAATTTTTTCACAAACTACCCATTTTCTGAGACTAAAAATCTTATTAATTGTTCCAAAGACTATATCAGTTCTTCCAATTGCACTACAATATTTGACTCTGCAAATACAGATGCCAAGGACAAAGCCAGTTGAGATGGGAGCAGGGATGAAAATAGAATCTTGTTTCTCTAGGCATCCTGATGAGATGGTCATTCAGTATACAAGCCATACTTCTCCGGAGACTGCATGCTTGCGGGGTTCAGAGGTCCCAATATTTCATGTTTTCATTCCCATTCCTTTCAAGAGGTAAAAGATTTCATGATTTTGCATTATTTTATGTTATTCTGTTCCTGTGTTTGTATAGTAACCTCTAAGACAGCAAGGTGTCTTAGAAGATCCCAGTCATCTTGCCGGCACACACTGCAGGGTATCCTCTGACAAGGCTCCTTTTCTGGAAATAGCTGTTCTGCTTCTCTCCTCCCCCGACCATCTGACCCAGAAGGCCTGCAAACCACATTTTCCAAACCTCTGCCCTAGCTAAGTTGGTTAATATATGCTATTATTTGCCTGTTAAATGCAGATTGATGTAAAATTACTACCAGTGATTTTATATTCTACCAAATAACATTTTTATGTTACCAACCTAATCAGAAAATCCCAGTTCAATCAGACTTTCCAGAGCTGAGCTACAAAATGTCCTCCTATTCCAATTTTTAATCCCCACCTTGAGATAAATATGCAGAAAGGCTCTATAGGCAGCAGTTAATCTGACAGTGATTTCTTTACATCAAAATTAGTTTCTAAAAATTATTTCTAAATTTAAAAAATTCACTTCAGGAAGTAAGAATGCAGTAGTCTTTATATAGAGGCTTTTGCATGAGGAAAGGCTCTTTAAATCGTGTTTTCTCTTTACAAGGAAGGAAGGAAAGAAGGAAATTGACAGTTATTGAGCACTTACTACATATCAAGTGATGTGCAGAATGTTTTCACTGACCTTAATAAACTCATCTCATTTAACTTTCATAGCAAACCCCAAAGTAGTTTTTATGCCCATTTTGTACGTGAAGACTTAGACTCATTGGAGTTCAGTGACTTGCCTAAAGTTGCACAGAGCTCCGCCGGCAGTGCTGTTTTTTGAACCTACATTTGCCTGATTATAGAGCCTATGGTCTTTTTACCACATAGGACTCTCCACCTATTTCTTGGGCATCTTGTTTTCCTGCTTCTAGTTAACTTTATAGTTTAACTAAGTTTTAGACTTCCAGACTCATTTTATTTCTTTCTCGGGCCCATGTTTGTTGTTGATTTGCTGTCTACTTTCAGTACAACAGAGGAGGAGGTTAAGGCCAAGTGCATCAATGCCAAGCAATCACCTGCCCCACGATTGTCTTCTTTTTTGGTAGCACAAGAAAAAGCCTATAAGCCATGTTTGTGATAGTACAGAAGTCTTCCTCTGCTCCTGAGTTTCATAAGAGCTTGTAAAGGAACTCTAAGGAGAAGTGAGTCAGTGAAATTGCAGAAGAAGATCCATGCTTATCATGTCTATTTTTAAATAGCTAGGACAGAAATCATTAAATCAAAAAAGCACAGAGACCTAAGTTCTTGGAATTCAAAGGCATTTTAGAGATCATTTCCAAAGAAGAGGAATAAGTCTCACCTTGCATGTCGACTCTGTTGGTCTGGTAGCAGCTGCCTGGATTGCTGAGTTGAAGACTGTGAGGCTTTATGTAGGTTTAGAGAAAATGGTGCCATGATTCACTATGAGTGTCTGCCATTGTTGAAAAATAAACTAGTAGAACCATGTTTCCTCCAAACCTAGCTTTGCTCAGTTTATTTAAACCCCTCTCAATTTCAGGATACATAAACCGAGACTCAGAGAGGAGAAATGACTTACGGAAGATTTCATAGCCAGGTGGTGGCAGTGTCAGAACTAAAATTCAGGTCTTCTGCATCATAGCCTGATGTTCTTTCTACTTGGCATCACTGTCTAGTCAGACACTTTCCTGCCTTGAACACAACTCCAAGCATATTAGGTTAATTCTTTGACATTTTGAATGAGTTTACTACCAATTGGCTCCCACAATTCCTTAAAATTTTCCTTAGGGTTAGCTTGGAGGAATTCTTTAGAGAAATAGCTAAGGCTTATTTCTTTGCCTACAACATTTGAATATCTGTAAATTTAAGAATAAGTTAAGACTAAACATATATTAGGGGAGGTTGAGAAGCAGCAGCTCATTCAGGTGATGGGATTCTATGCACGTGTGTTTCCAAGTTAGTGTCTCTCTTAGGATTGTCTTGAATGTGACCTCACTGGTATCTCAGCCCTAAAGTGAAATGTCTTCTCATAGATCCAGAAAATCTGAAATCAGATTCTTTTCTCAAACCTGTGAGTTTATTTGCCCCTTCTCCTTTTTGATGGTAATCATTTCATTCCTGTCTCTGTGACCATATTAGATCACATGTAATGGTTATGATACCCTTCTTTCAGCTTACCGCACTACGCTCCTTCCCTCCTCTGTGAAGCCTTCTTTGATGCATATGAGCAGATGATGATTTCGTCTGACCTCAGACTGGGCATATAGAGCCCTGTTTTCATATCCACTAATTTTTTCGTAATGCAAAAGGAATATAAGGTTTTACTTAGAGTTAGATCATGCTTGATTTTCATGTAATTGTTTATGCAATTTGAGCTAAATTCAGCTAATCTGAGCTGTCAAGCTCATGGCGATATAATACTGCCTCTACAGAAGCTTCTTTCCACAAATTTTCTTTTTCTCTGGCTAGAAAATGCTCCATCAAATGTATTATTTAGGTGCAGATTAACTAAAGGCTCACTTTACTGCACTTCAAGCTAATTGCTTCCCCCGATCTAGTCAGAAATAATGGTTTAGATGTTTTTCTTAACTAATAAGATGTAACATCTTCTCACAGCCTTATTCTCTTTTGATTCCTTAAAATAGCATCCCTAGTTGGTTGACAATTGTGTTGCCTAGAACTTGTTACAGAAAATGTGTACCATATCATTTTTCCTGTTTTCTATCTAGACTTTCCCTGTGAATCCAGGAGGTTCACTGCATTAGTTTCTTATGGCTACTCTAACAAATTATCACAAGCTAGGTCGCCTACCACAACACAAATTTATTATCTTAGAGTTGTGGAGTTCAGAAATCCAAAATGAATCTCAGCTGAGCTAAAACCAAAGTGTCATCAAGCCTGTGTTCTTTTCTGGAAGGTTCCTTTCTAGGAAAAAATGTTTTCTTGCTTTTTCCAGCTTCTAGAGGCTTTCCACATTCCTTGAGTTATGGTTCTCTTTCACAAAGTCAGTGATGGCTGGTGGAGTCTTTCTTACGGTGCCATCTTCCTGGTCTGAGCCTTCTGTCATCTTGGTTATTACCCTGTAGGGGCCCTTGCAAGTATATCAGTCACACCTGGATAATCCAGGATAGTCTCCCCATTTTAAAACCCTTAACCTAATCATTCCTACAAAGTCCCTTTTTCGATGTAAAATAAGGCATATACAGTTTCTGGGAATTAGGTTTTTGGAATCTTTGGACAACCGTTTTTCTTTCTTCTGTAGCCGTTAGTAGGGAGTTAGGGTAACACACCTATGAAGTAACATCTCTTTTTCCAACATTGAAAAAAAATGTTGCATACCGTACCTGGGATCAGATAGACACAAGATTTCAAGGAACCTACTATATATGTATAGTATATACATAAGGAAACAAACTTTACACATTTAATTTTTTTGAGTTAAAGAAATTCCTTCAGCTGAAACACATATATCATCTGTCTTGGAATTGCCATTAAGTAATATCATTCAGCACTTGGCAAAAACACATCCCAATGACATTGGCAAAATCAGTTTCCACCTACTTGCTTTAGGCATGTCACTGTGCCAATGAACACATTATATGTGATTAATCTTTTTGGAGATGAAAGTTGGAATTCCTTATCTGCAAGGCCTGAATGAACAAAAAAAAAATCGAACAAAACATTACCCTGTTAATTTATTCTATCAAAAAGATAAATTACATTTAACCTTATCTGTAAATGCTTTACAGTTTAACTTTCTTTTGACTAGCCAGCCTACTGTGTATTCTGGATCCCCAAATGCATTATGATAGAGACAGTTTTTGAGTTTACATTGTAAGTTATTTTGTTAGACTTAATGCCTTTACAATAAGGCAAATGCCTACCTCTTTGCTTTTGTTTTTCATCGGCTCTATATAATCACAGGGACTCTACCTTGATTGTGGTGATGGCCTCATGGGTGAGGGTATTATTCAAATATATCAAACTGTATACATTAAATGTGTGTAGTTTTTGCATATCAATTATACCTGAATAAAGCTGTAACTCTTTTTAATTAAAAAAAAAAAAAAAGAACCTAGAATTTCCCTGGTGGCTCAGCAAGCAGGTTAAGTTTCCAGCATTGTCGCTGCTGTGGTGTGGGTTCTATCCCTGACCTGGGAACTTCCTCATGCTGCAGCTGTGGCAAAAAAAATCCAAAACCCAACAACCAAAAACCAAAAACCAACCTAGGAGGATTCCAGAGATGACAGGGAACTTTCCCATGAAGGCAGAACCAAAGCATGCATTCAGTCAATGATTATTGATTGATCGATTCATTTATTTAAAACTTGTATTGATTATCAATTACTGTCAAGAACTATGTAAGGAAGGGATGATGAGAAAGAAAACAGACACAGTTCTTTGTTTCTTTATGAGCTTTTTGACAGCCCTCAAAGAAAGAGATCTTATAAATTTCCTTGGTGGCCGTTTCTAAATGACCAAAATGACCAGAGAGCTAGTAAGGCGTTTACTAAGTGCCCATTCCAAAAACAGGAAAAAAAATCATGTTGGGCATGCTTGGTCTTGTCTTGTTAATGAGCATAGTCAAATCGTATTTGGCCAGCTGGATTTTATAATAAACTGGCCTCTTCTGTCTGGCTATGGGAGTTATTATCTTAGCTTTTTGTGCAAGAAAAATCATTTTCCTAAAATAGGCTCATGATTGGTGGACCAAACAAATGGCATTGCAGGAGAAATGTGAATCACCATGTGTTTCTAAGCAACACAGAAAAGGTAAAATGCTGCTAGTTATCAGAATAGAACTCCAGAACTTCCACAGTATCTACCTTATACCTTAGAGGCTGCTTTCAGTAATGAAATGCCCTATGACTCTGGAGGGGCAAACTGAAGCCTTCACTTTATTCAGGCAAAGTTATTTTAGGCTCTGTGTTGCCAAAGCAAACTTAGATGACTTTGCTCAGTCACCATTTCTAAAAAAACATCAATGTAGCTGTGAATGAGTTCTGCCCATGCCTCTCCCTTGCTAATTCCCCCCATTGTAGGCTACTCAGCTAGCATATGCTAGAGCCTTACCTTGTGACGAATGTGATATCAAAGTAATTGGTTGAAAAGTAGAAAATCCCGTTGATAGGAACTAATTTACCATTTTCACTGAGTTCTTTTCCAAATTCATTTATGCTCATAATTGATATGCTTTAGACTCAGGTGGATATACTCCTATCATGTGATTATTGCTATTCACATTTATAAAATTAATTGTAATGATAACTGAATAATACTGTTTTTGTACTTTCTAAACTGAAGTCAAGTATGTACAAAGGATCACCAATGACTTTACTTTCACAGACACTGTAGTCATCCTTTCTGATGCCCTTTAATGAGACATATACAACTTATTCCTAGGTAATCCTTCCTAAACTCGTAAGAGAACTTTATCTATTAGCTCTACATTTTAATTTTTTAGATATACTTCACTTATATTGAAAAACTATGTCATTTATATATAGTGAAATGATTACCACAGTCAAGCTAATTAACCTATCCATCACATAGTTACCATTTCTTTTTGTGGTGAGAACACTTGAGATCTATTCTTTTAGTAAATTAAGTATATAATGCATTATTATTAACTGTAGTCAATGTGCTGTACATTGAGTCTCCAGAGCTTATTCATATTGTAAGTGAAAGTTTATATCCTTTGACCAACATCTCCTGATATGCCTCACCCCCCTCAGCTCCTGGTAACTGCCATTCTATTCTCTGTTACTATAAGTTTGACATTTTTAGATTCCTCATGTAAGTGAGATCATAAAATATTTATCTGTCTCTGTCTGGCTTATTTCACTTAACTTTAAATTCCTCCAGATTGAACCATGTTGCAAAAGCCAGGATTTCTTTTTTTTTTAAGTCCAAATAATATCCCTTTATATGTATAATTTTCTTTATTCACCTATCAACAATTAAGAGTTTCTATATCTTTGAAATGGAATACCGATATCTCTTCAAAATGCTGATTTCATAAATGTATACCCAGAAGTGAATTTACTGAATCTTATAGTAGTTCTACTTTTTCATTTTTTGAGTAACCTCCATACTGTTTTCCATAATGGCTGTACGAATTTACATTCCCACCAGTAGTGTAGGAGGGTTCCCTTTTCTCCACAACCCTGCCAACACTTGTTATCTTTTGACTTTTTGATAATAGCTATTCTTACAGGTTTGAGATGATATCTCATTGTGATTTTAATTTGCATTTTCTTGATAATTAGCGATGTTGAGAATCTTTTCATATGCCTGTTGGTCAATTGTATGTTTTTTTGGGAATGCCTATTCAGATCCTTTGCTCATTTTTAAATCAGGTTATTATTATTATTTTTGCTATTGAGTTGCATCAGCCCCTTATATATCTTGGATATTAATGCATTATTGAACATACGGTTTATGAATATTTTCTCCCATTCTGTAGATTGCCTTTTCATTTTGCTAATTGTCTCCTTTGCTGTGTAGAAACTTTTTAGTTTGATGTAGTCCCTCTTGTTTATTTTTGTTTTTGTTACCTGTGCTTTTAGTGTCATGTCAAAAAAATCATTGTCCAGACCAATGTCAAGGAGCTTTTCCCCTGTTTTCTTCTAGGAGTTTTATGGTTTCAAGTTTCTGCATTTTCTTTAGTACCTTATTTCACGAAAGGGGAACACTGAGTTCCTGGTACCAGTAGTCCTCAGTGGTTACAGTCATCATGTTTGCCATTCTGTTTTAAATTGCTTGCCTCCCTGCCCTCTGTGGAGCCCTAATTGATTAAAGCAATCTCAGGCCTGTAGGCAGTTGTGTACTGATGAATGTTTAATAACTGGTTCTCTGAAAAAACACAAAGGCCTGATGTTAAGGCTCGAAGTGTATCCTCCCCAAATTCATAGCTGAATTTCTAGTGTCCAGTACTTCAGAAGGTGACCTTATGTCCATATATTCACTTTGCAGATATAATTATTAAGATGAGGTTATACTAGAGTAGGTTGGACTCCTAATCCAATATGACTCATGACCTTAATAAAAGAATACCACGGGAAGAGAAAGAGATACACACAAAGGGAAGATAATGTGAAGAAACACTGGAAGGTGATGGCCATCTACAGGCCAAGAAGAGATGCCTGGAACAGATCTTTCTCTCACAAGCCTCAGAAGGAACCATCTGTATGAGTCTTATTTTCCAACTCCTAGCCTATAGAACTATGAGACAACTTCTGTTGATAAAAACCACCCAGTTTTTGGTAATTTTTACAGCAACTCTAGCAAACTAACATATCCGATTTGTGCCATTTGCCTATTTTCATGGAGCAAATATACCCACTATGGATAATTTCAACCTGCCAATGTACTATCACCAAACACAAAGTTATAAAGTGATGTATAAATCTTTTTTTTTTTTGGTCTTTTTAGGGCAGCACCTGTGACATATGGAGTTTCCCAGGCTAGGGGTCAAATCAGAGCTGTAGCCACTGTCCTACACCACAGCCACAGCAACGCCAGATCAGATCCATGGCTGCGACCTATACCACAGCTCACAACAATGCCGGATCCTCAACCCACTGAGCGAGGCCAGGGATCGAACCTACATTGTCATGGATACTAGTCAGATTCATTTCCGCTGAGCCATGATGGGAACTCCTGAAGCAGATGTATAAATCACCTCTCTCAAGCTGATTTGTGCCAGCACTAGTATACTATGTTCCAATAAGAAAATGGGCAAATACTTGGTTAGGGAACTCCTAAAAGAAAAATATACACAGTCAATTAACTTAAGAAAGATGTTAGTATTTTACTGTTATTAATTGGATTACTTACTGACAAATTACTTGCCATATTTTTTCTCATTGCATTTGTCAGTAATGAAAAGACAAACATTTCCATACATTCACCAGATGTTTACTGACCACCTACCATATGCTAGACATTGTATTACAACCACCCTCCCTCAGGAGTATTAACCAGGACTTCCTTCCTAATATGTAGGCTTATCCTTGGGTAGGGGCATGCTAACAGCTATTCTGTATTTCACTAACCACCCCCCAAAAAAGAAACAAAAAATAAGAATTTCCAAGTACCCTGAAGTCAATCCTAAAAAGATTTTTGTTTAGAAATTCTAGATTCAAAGTCATGAACTCAAATATCTGTAGAGATCTGGCACTTTACCTAAGAAAATGAAGCAGCCAGGTGGGGAAATGGACTGTGCATGATTTGTCTGAAAAAAGAAGTTACTACTGGATCCAAGAGATTTTGCCTTGCAAAGAACATGGACTACTGTTGCCAGATCTTTGATGGGAGGATGAGGAAGTAAGTCTGGGTTTTTACATTAATGCTTTCAGTTTTTAATTATTAGAAAATAATGTTAGGAAGAGGAGAACATTGTGAAGGATTTCAAAGAGGCATCTTCGTTTGACTCATAGAATTGAGGTTTACAACACCTAGTCTAGCCTAAGAAGGAATTAAGGTTAGTCTGACCAACCCTCAAGGGGTTTGGAGACCGTGTGGTTTGGAGAGCTCAAGAAGAGAAGGTAGACCCCTTTAGCCTAGGAGAAAAGACCAGGGATAATGAGTTCTACTGACATCAGGGACTTGTACTGACCTCACAAGCTGTGCCTCAAGGTGGCAGGCCTTGGATTCCAGTGACTCTGGAGGCGATAGGATACTTGATACTGTAGTTTAGAGAGCAGTGGTGGTGGTTGGGGGTTTACCTCTGAGATCCTGAGAATCGTCATTGGGAGGGAGATCTTCATAGTCTCCAGTGGCAACAGTTCCTGAAAAATCACTGAGTATCACAGGTCAGCAGTGCCACTGAGAAGCAAGAAATGCCATATTGCTAATTTATGCAAATCTGCCACATTGTCCAGTAATATATCCTTTATTTCTTCCAAGCTCTAATTTCTAAGGTTCTGAATTTGACTTTATTTTTGAAAAGAACAAATCAAAGAACACATATGCAATATATCATATATCATATAGATCATTCTGTTTCTTCTGCAGTAGCAATCAAGAAATGCAAATTAAATAAGATACTATGTTTTTCATCTATAATTTAGCGAAAGATGAATAATGAATGAGGCAGTATTATATAACGTGGGTTTTTTTTGTTTTTTGTTTTGTTTTGTTTTAGGGCTGCATCCACAGCATATGGAGGTTCCCAGGCTAGGGGTCTAATGGGAGCTGTTACTGCCGGCCTATACCAGAGCCACAGCAACACCCAATCCGTGCCGCATCTGTGACCTGCAGCACAGCTCACAGCAACGCCAGATCCTTAACCCACTGAGTGAGGCCAGGGATCAAACCTGCAACCTCATGGTTCCTAGTCAGATTCGCTTCCACTGCACCACGATGGGAACTCCAGTATTATATAACATTTTGAGTCATAAATTGTGACTGCAAATTCCAACTCTGCCACTCTTAATTCTGTGTCCTTGTGCAAATTGCATATATCCTATACCCTATAAGCATGTATCCTTTCTGAGCCTCAGTTTCTTACTGGTAAAATGGAGCTAATAATACAACTTCTTAGGATTTATGTTAAGAGCTTAGAACAGTGTCTGGCATGTGGTGAAAGCTCAATATGTGAGCTCTAATGACACTACCTATTAACATGAAGGAAGTGTTCAAGATAAGGGCATGATGCTGGAGCAGGATGAGGCATGGCCCAGCAAGGAAGCAGACAGAGGCATTTCAGAAGAGACAAAGTCAAGGAGAAAGTAGGGTAAATCTGAGGCTATATGCACAGCCCAGTGAATAGAAATTGGGGACAGGAAGCGTGGGAGGAAATAATGCTACTAACTTGTGTAAACCAGAATGAAACTTTGAAGAGATTTTTCTCTCAAGAACAATCTCTATGATGGGCAGGTCACCTTGTTCTCAGAAGCAGCATCGTGACATTTCTTCTGAGGACTTACATTTTCACACTAGACTGTCACATGCTTACACATTGGCAAAAAGACAGTGAACTTGACATGTGCCATTCCCTGTGTAGGGACTTGCTGCAGGGCACAGCTTTCCCAGAAATATCTTATAATGTATGTTTTCCTTTTGTTAATGTTTCTGTTAAGTTAGCATAAAACACTTAAAATTCCAGAGTCAAAGCAAAACTTTGGAAGCTATTTATGAAGTCTGAGACTTTTATAGCCAGTTTCTGTGCTTAATTTCTGAATAAAGTTATAAGGTATAAAGTGTATTTTATCCCACTGTAGTATAATTTAAGCTTGATTATGAAAGTACATATGGTTATCTTTAAACTCAATGAATGGGTTCTGGTTAGAGAATGAAATTCACAGCTTTCATAGACTTGAAAAAAAAATTCACACATCTGGATGGATGATACATGGTTGTGGCAAAATTGCTCTTCTCTTTAATCCCTGGAGCGAAGAACTTGATTTGTTCCAGCAGGGATTTTGTGGAGGTTTTGTCTTCTTTTCTTTATATTAAAAGCAACTGTGTATTGATTTCCAAGCACATCTTGACATCTTCTTGAACATCTTGTTTTGTTTTTCCTTTAGTTATTTAAGGTCACTGATTTTGAGTAAATCTGAAAGAAAAAAAAAAAAACCTTGGGAGTGGAAGACTTCATGTTAGCACAATCTTGAATTAGCTGGTTGTAGTTTTCATCTCTAATATTGGCAGCTATAGTCATTGACTCACATTTCTTCCATTGACTTTTCAATGAATAATTTTTTTTTACTCGTAGCCAAGGGAATGACAAAGATTCACATGACTAAAATGGTGGCTGATGAAAATGAAGAATACCTCCTATCTCAGTGTGCATCAGTGACTTGTACCTACTATCTCAGCCAGCATCAGTGACTTGTACCCATCACCAGTTTATCAGTTGAGGACAGTAAGAATAAGAATGTAGCCTTTTGGAATAATTGACATTTTGGCAGCTGACACTATTCAAGCAGTGAACCATTATTGGAAGCAAATTCCAGGAAAAGTTTGACATTTGAAATAAAAGTTGTTAGCATATAAACATTGAAAGGACCTTTTGAGGGTATTAGAACATGTAGGAAATTGGCATAAGATAGAGAGATTTAATTTTTGCTGAGACTTATTATGTTTGAATCACTGCGCTGGCCTTAGCACATACCTTATTTTGTTTATTCCTAATAATATTTATATTAAATTAAGCAGGTACTGTTAGTACCTGCATCTTACAGATGAGGAAACTGAGATGTTAATATGTTCTGGGTCATATGTTAGTGATGGTAAATTTATGGTCATCTAGTTCCAAAGATCATTCTCTCAATTATTAGGATTTATTGGTTATATTTAATTCATTCCTGATAATTTAATCATTTGGCATAGATTGATTTTTTTTGAACCTGACAAACTCAATTTGTCATGGGAATATAGTTCATGATGATAGAATAATAATAATTACCACTTAGTAAGCATTTACTATGTTCTAGGTAATGTGTTGTACTTTTGTTTTTCTGTACTTTTTCTCGCTACCACACAGGCTTTTTAAACAACTTTATTGCAACATGATTCACCTTATATACAATTCACCCATTTGAAGTGTACAGTTCAATATTTTTTAGTATATTCGCAGAAACGTACAACTATCACCACAGTCTATTTTAGAACATTTTCAACACCTCAAAAAGAAACGCTGTTCCTTGTAGCTATTATCCCCCTATGCTCTGCACAACTTCTGCCTTACTTAGACTTAGGCAGTTATTGATCTATTTTGGCTCTATAGGTTTGCCTTTTCTGACCATTTCGTATGAATAGAATCATATAATATGTGATCTTTTTTGACTAACTTCTTTTGTTTAGCATGATGTTTTTAAGGTTCATCTATGTTGCATCATGTGTCAGTACTTCATTCCTTTTGACATCCTATTGTATGGATATGACATACTTGTTTATCCATTTCCCAGCTAATGGGCATTTGAGTTGTTTCCATCTTTGACATTGTGAATATTGCTGCCATGAACATCCATATACAAGTTTTTGTGTGGACATATGTTTTCGTTTATCTTAGAAATAC
This sequence comes from Sus scrofa, assembly GCF_054392235.1. Lineage (NCBI taxonomy): Eukaryota > Metazoa > Chordata > Mammalia > Artiodactyla > Suidae > Sus > Sus scrofa. The sequence goes on from NC_139401.1 coordinate 125,920,504, forward strand.
ACCTACAAATTGCAATTTTTCAGAAATTGCCAAACTTTTTCCAAAGCAGCTATACCGTTTTACATTCCCACTAACAGTGTATAAGGGTTCTGATTTCTCTACATCCTCCTCACCAACAGTATGATTATCTGAGTTTTCGATTCTAGTCATCCTAGTGTATATTGAAATAGTATCTTTTTGTGGAGTTTTTTTGGGGGGGTATTTTCCTGATGAATAATGATGTCAAGCATGACCAATGTGCTTGTTGGCCATTTGTATATCTTTCTTGGAGAAATGTCTGTTGAGATCTTCTGCTCATTTTAAAAATTCAGTTATTTTTTTATTATTGACGTGTAAAAGTTATTTATATATTCTGAATACTAATTCTTTATTTTACATTATTTTCAAATATTTTCTTCCATTCTATAACTTGTTGTGTTATATTCTTTACATAAATTATTTAATTTGATCTTTACAACAGCTGTATGAGATATTATCCTTCTATTTTTTTAGAGATCAGAAAATTAGCTCAGAGTGTTTAAGTACCTAGCCTAATTCACAGTCCTAACTTTGGGTGATTCTAGGACTTGTGCTTGTATCTCTGTTGGAAGTTCAATAAAAAAATCTCCCTTCTCTTTTTGATGCTCATATACACTGCATGTATTTGATGAAAGAAATCAGATCTTAGGATTGGATTGCCCTCTCTATGCTTCACTCCTAGACATTCCAGTGGATAAACCCTGAAAAGGAAAACACTTTGGCAGTGCTCCTCAAATTGAGTCTCCAGGGACTGTGCTGATTCTCAGCAGGAAGGTATAGCCACAAAGCTCCTGAGGCAGGTGGAATTGATGTTCTGAGTCTGGATTTACAAGCATGGGGAATTGTTCTTTTAAAAGACAATGACAAAGAGAAACCTTTTAATGAGAGCCAGATGCAGCCATGATTTTGATTAAATGTTTGCTGGTAACCGTACTTGGGTGGGAACATCTGCCCACTGATGAGCTCCCTGGAGTTTTAGCAGGTGAATTTATGTAGGAAATACAACTTCCAAGTACTTCTTCCTGAGGAGAGATGGTAGGGAAGAAAAAAACTTACTTTCTTTTTTTTCCATTTTTTTTTTCCCACCTGACATTTAAAAAGTCTTAAGTAAATGCATTCTTGTATTGGGATAATACCACTTACCCTGGGCCTCCCTGCTTCCCCAGCTTTGGCCTTGTAGGTGCCCAGTAAGCATCAGTGCTTGCATCTGGATCACATATGTGCAGGCATCTTAGGTTGTCCAAGAATAGTGCCTGGTTCCATATGCCTGTAATAACAACCCTCTGCCATTAGAATTTGCTGCTGCTATTTTTCACACACACCCACACTCTTGAGCAAACCCGCTCCTTTCTTCCCAAATCTACCCTCTTATATGTCCTTACTAGTCCATCTTTGGAAAGCTGTACTATCATGCAGGATACATGATATTTAGAGGAAATACGTTTCATTTAGTGTTTCTGGACTCTTCTTGTTTCTAGTTAGTCTAGATTAAGCAATTCCCAGTCTAGAGAGCTTTACTCACCTCCCAGACTACCTTGCAATCACAGGGTCCATCTCGTCTCACTCAAGGAATCACTCTGCAGATTATCTGTCATCATTCAGACCCTTATCCACATATTGTTCTATACTTGGCAAAATTGGACCCAACTCTCTCCCCATCTTCATAAGCCCTTGTTTTCTGACTTTTGTAACTCACAGTCTATCATTAAAAATCTCTCCAAAAACTTCAGCTTCTTCTCCTATGTTCCCTCAATCTCTGAATTAAAACTGGAATATGGCTGTGCCTTGAGGAAATCACTTTCCCTGCAGTCCTCTTAAGCAAACATTAGTTTTCCTCACATAATCTAAGGAGTTGTGGTGGAGTAGGTGGCTGCTCCTTATTGTCACTTTCAAACCATTTATGCTCCTTTATCTTTCAAAATTAAGAGCTCATTTGTAGTTCTTGGTAATAGATAATATTATGTGCTACCCCTCCTTGTTTCTTTGCCTTCATTCATTAGACACTTTCCTGAGTCACTTTCTCTTCCTCCACTTTTATTACTGCCACCATTTTGGCAACTTCAACATCTGTCATCTATGTGGATATTCATCTAGTATATTTGGCTTTGCAAATCTTTCATGCCCTCAATTCCAGTGATATTTTTCTTCCATTATACTTAAGCCACTTACTTTAATGTTCATGCTCTAGACATTGACATTCTTAAAAATTATAACAACTCTGTAATCTTGCTTTTAAAATATACATGTCTTGGGCTACAAATGATTGTTATTCCTGCCAAAATACTTCTCTCACATGCATGAACAGACACACACACACATACACACACACACCCCCTTCCAAAAATTCTTCAATTTTGTACTCCAATCTGTGAATTCCACTACTTTTCATCACCAACCATACTTCTCATTTCCTTTTTCCTTAACAGTTTAGAATCCATGGTTCATCATCAGTATCACTTATTTTCATAAACCTTCATCTCCTTGCTCACTTTCTCACCCTAGTACTTCCCTGACAAAACCACAACCCTTGTTCAATCTAGCTATTTACCTACTTTTTCCGATATACAAGTGATACATGTTGCTGTAGAAATTTACAAGGCAGTGCTAACTGATCTCACCTTAAATTCTTGACTGCATATCTTATCAGTCCTTCCATATCATGCACCCATTTCCATTATTCAAAATGAATATTCAGCACTTTATCTTCTCCTAAATTCCTCAAAGCCCTACCCTCACTCCTGTCATTTTACGATCTTACCTTACCTCATCCTTCACTGAGAAAACTGAAGAATCAAGAGAAAATTCCTTTATATCTTCCCTAGCAAACACACCATCTTACCTGTATTTGTAACCATACTGCAACTGTTTCCTTCTCTTTTGTAAAATATATAAATAATTCTTAATCTCATGAAAAGCTAACCCTTCCACTTTTGCTATGAGTCCCATCTATTAGTGATCTGAATACCCCTCTTATTCGTTCAGTATTTTTCTTCTACAATTATCCCTTTGATATTTTATATCATCAATATCATTCAGTCATTTATATTGGCATACAGACATGTTCTAGAATCTACCCTCTTAAAAATATGCTCTCTTAATACCAAATCTCCCTCCACATGTGGTCCCATATTTCTCCTCACCTTAGCACCAAAACTCTTAAATTGTCTATCCGTGCCTCACTTTCTAATCACATTTACTCCTTAATAAACATCATACAAGTTTATATTACAATATTTTCACTCTTTTAATATCCTTTTTATCAGTGTTACCAATGAACTTTTTGCTAACAAGTTTAGTAGTCATTTGTCTGTTCCTATGTTATTTATGAATAGTATTTAGTAAAGTCGACCATTTTTTACCTCTTGAAACATTATCTGCCCTTTGCTTTTGTGTTGCTCAATTCACCTCCCCCCTTCAACTCTTTTAATTATAATGGCTAGGAGTAGAATTACTGGGAGATATGGCAAGTCTATGTTTAGCTTGTTGAGTAAGTACCAAACTGTTTCCTTCAGAGGCTGTCTCATTTTACATCCCCACCAGAAGTGTATGAGGGTTTCAATTTATCTACATCCTTGTCAATATTTGTTATTTTATTTTTTAGAAAATGATAGCCTTCCGAGTGGGTGTGAAGTGCTATCTTATTGTGGTTTTGATTTGCATTTCCATGATGGCTAATGGTATTGAGCATATTTTCATATGTTTGTTGGTTATATCTTCTTTGGTTATATCTTCATTCTTACACGTTTGTTGGTATATCTTCATTGGCAAAATGTCTAAGTTCTTTACCTAATTTTCAGTTGGGTACTTTGTATTTTTACTGTTTCATTGTAAATGTTTTTTTTCTGTATTCTGGATACTACATCTTTAGCAAATATATGATTTGCAAGTATTTTTCTATCTTTGGTGACTTTTCACTTTCTCAATGGTATTTTTGCAGAAGAAAACATTTTAAAAATTTGGTATACTCCATTTTAATCTTTCTTTGTTAACGTGTGCTTTTGGTATCATATCTAAGAAACCACTGATTAACCAAATTCTGTATGTTTCTGATTTCCATATCTGACCAAAAGTGTTCAAAGCCATTCATTCAACATATATATTCATGACCACCTACTATATGCTGGGCTCTACTGTGAATATTGGGGATAGTGATGAACAGGATAGTGGAGACAGAGATTTTTAGCTGATCTCCAACATTCAAGTTCTCCTCCTCTACTCGGTATACTACATTTCTCCTTTTCTCTTGCAGTTAGATGTTGGTATGTGGGGTTTTGCCAATGAAATGTAAGCAGGAATAATGCATGCCCCTTTTGAGCCTGGCCCATAAAAATTTCCATGTGCTCTCCTATATGTTCTTTTCTGTTTTGGCAATTGGAATGGAGATGTCCTGGTAGAGATGACAGAAACTGCTATTTTGCCTCTTATCTCAATAGGGTTGTGATGAGGATTAAATATGTATATGGCTATTTACCACAATTCCTACATAGAGTTAGTGGTCAATAAATGTTAGGGTCATCGGGTGTTGCCGCGTCTGTGACTCCAATCTGGCGTGGCTGTGGCTGTGGTGTAGGCTGGTGGCTACAGTTCTGATTAGACCCCTAGCCTGGGAACCTCCATATGCCGCAGGTGTGGCCCTAAAAAGACGAAAGTCAAAAAAAAAAATAAATGTTAGGGTCTATAATTATTATTACAGTCTTTAGATGTTACAGTAATCATCCAGGATGGGAAAAATGTAAGAAACCCCTCATAATTCTGCAGATAGTGCAATTAGATCTGCTCTTTTATAGATAGTGTGTCAGACTTGCCAGATGCTAGCAGTCTTTACTCCTTCTACACAGTTTCTCTGTTGATGAACCAAGATAATTCTAAGCTACCTTACGTAATATTTAAAGGACCATAATTTTGGAAATACTAATCTAGTGAAAAGTAGTAAGCAGTTTTTTGTTTGTTTGTTTGTTTGTCTTTTGTCTTTTCGGGGCCACTCCCGTGGCATATGGAGGTTCCCAGGCTAGGGGTCTAATTGGAGCTGTAGCTGCTGGCCTACACCATAGCCACAGCAACACAAGATCCAAGCCGCATCTGCGACCTACACCACAGCTCACGGCAATGCCAGATCCTTAACCCACTGAGTGAGGCCAGGGATCGAACCTGCAACCTCATGGTTCCTAGTTGGATTTGTTTCTGCTGAACCATGATGGGAACTCTGAAAAGCAGTTTAAACTAAAAACACTTTGAGAAGCTTGGTTATAATGGTTTTTGAGAATTCTCAATTGTGCTAAATACTTTGCATTTATACAACATTATTCTATAAAGGAGCCCCACCACTTCCTCATCCCCTAATTGCCTATATCTCATAAAAAGCCTGGACACTATCATTTGTGGGCCAGCAGGAAATTCAGACTGTGCAAGCCCTGGCTTTTGTGTGGGAACCCTCCAGCTTCATCTCCTTACCACCAAAAAGCCAAGCCAATATCCTTTCTCTGCTCTCTTAAGCCATCCTTGAGCCTATTTGAGAGCCTGCCCTGCTTTTTCCCAGAAAGCCTCATTATGTGAATAATAAACTTCTTTCATGTTCTCTGGGTTTGTGTGTCATCAGTCTTGACTTTCAAGCTAAATTTTGGTTGATGGATTCATCCTGTCCCTGTGGAGTGATTATAATAATTGACCCTGTGAGCAGAACATCAAGGCACTGTCCATCACTATCGGGGGTCTTTCTTCTATTGCTTTGGCTTCTTAAATGGCTCTGATGTACGCACTTTGAGTTACTGCCTGCTAGTTTGTGCTTTTATCTTGCTTCTTTGTGCTGCATCCATGCTAAAGATTTGACCAACATAGGTCAGTTTAGCAAGTTGGCATATAGTGAAAGGATTATTGGATTGGAACCCTCCTAAAAGTAGTGTTGAATCATGTGTCTCAACCTGGACCTATTCGTGAATCTCAGATTGAACCATGTATCTCAATTCCAAAATAAGCTGTGACTGACTGACACTAAGCTCAAGGAAACAACTCTCACCTTGTAAACACTGGTTATGTCTCAACCAGTTGTTGGCCCCATTTCTATATAGAGCTTGGGAGAAAGGCCGATAATCTGTTTGATATACAGGGCCATTGGGTGGTCACTCATGTGAAGGAAGAACAGCTACTGTATTGGATGCTGAAGTCATACTTCTAAAAGTAAAACGACTTGCTAATACCTTATAAAATGCTTCTGCTGCTGACCATGGCTCTGTCACAAACAAAAATGATCCTGACCCTCAGGATACTGGAAAAGAACATCTGAGTCACCTCTGTGACAAAGTGAATGTATTAATTCAACCATTGCCATGGGGAAGTCTGTAACACTAATGGTACTGGCTTGATTTGAGGTCTCTGCAAGAAGAAACTTATAAAAACTTTTATCTATATGTTCAACACCATCTGAGGATACAGTGTAGCAGAACAAAACACAAAACCCCAAACTTTAAATGTCCTCAAAATTAAGAAGTCCAAAAAACTTGGGACAGCCAAGAAGAGTCTAAGAAGGCATAACATGGAATGACTAAATTTGAAGGAGTATCCTGGATGAGATCCTGGGACAAAAAGAGGACAATAGGTAAAAACTAAGGAAATCTGAATAAAGAATGGACTGTAGTTAATAATACTGTTTAAGTGTTGGATCACTAGGTTGAACAAATGTACCATACTAATGTATAATGTTAATAAATGAGTTGTATAGCACATGAGTATTATCTTCACAATTATTTTGTAAATGTAAAACTGTTCTAAAATTAAAAAAAAAAACTTTTTAAAACCCCACAAAATATTAGGTGATGAGATCTGTGAGACAACAGAATTGAACACTGCATGGGGGTGGTCATGTGGAATGGTTTGGAGGAAACACGCTCTCACTGCCATGTACACCACAAGAATTGAACCGGAGAAGATGAAGAAGAGTGGAAGGTCAGTTTGGGAAAACTCTTTAATGGGTCTTGTGGAAGCATTACCTTTCTCTACCCAGAGCATCTAGACAACTCTGCATCCTTCCCCTCCCCCCATGAATTTTCAGTTAGTGCTTTGTGATGTCAAGCCCCCCCGGGGCTACCATTGGCTGAAGAAATTTCTTGCTGACCAATCAAAACTGATGGGCGTGGCCCTTCATTGTTCTGGGAGTATATATATAGAGAGGCTAGGCGCCTGTAGGCCTTAGTTGCTACAACATGGCAGAGGTTACTGAGGAACCTCAGGAGCCTAGTTCCGACTCAGAGATAGAAACCAGAAGTTTGACGCAAGAGAGCCCAAGTGTCAAAGGAAGGAACTGGAAGATCTCCTGTGACCTTGATGACCATGAAAAGGAGAAGGTCAGATTACCCTCCTCATATGCTTCCTCCTTATCCCCTACCCAAAGCTTCCCCTTGGCTGGCCCAAAACCCCTCCTCAGTCCACACCTATTCTCTCCAAGTCCACCCTCCCATCCTCTTTCCCAACACCAATGTCTTTCTGTATCATCTTGTTTTCCTACCAGGTTAGGAAAATAATCAAGAAAATAAAGCTGGCCCTTCAGCAGAATTCTGAAAGGTGTAAGAAAGGGAAGAAGTCCATGATACTTGTCTGCTACCACCGGCGGAATAAGAAAAAGAATGAAAATCAGTCAAAAGAGGATGAAGAAGTCCAGGAGAGTAATTCCTCTCCAAGCACTTCCCTTGGTCCACCTGGACCCTGCGACCTTGCTGTCTCTGTTGATACTCCAGAAAAAGCTCTGGAGAAATGGTCAGATGTGTAGAGGTCAAACTTACACCAGACCAACTGAAGTACTCAGATGTTGATGATTAAACACCAATCAATGAGCTGTAAAAAGATGTGTGTGTATTTGTGTCTGTTCTTTGATAATGGGGAGGGAAGGAGGAAAGGGGCAGGCGTGTGAAAAGGGAGGAAGGTGGAATCCTGCCAGTTTCAGGCCCAGACCATCCAGTCCATAGTTAGCCAGACACTGGGAATAAGGATTAGATGAGGACTGAGTACTGAAAACAAATTACTTCCAGAGCACTTTATCCCACTGGTGAAGAAAAGGACCTGGTGTTTCTGTGTGTGTTTGGTAGGTCCGAGATGGGGAGGAGGGTGGTGTATGGGCAGTGGCAGTGATTCCATTTTTTTTTTTTTTTAAACAAGTGGCCGCACCTGCGGCATATGGAAGTTCCCAGGCCAGGGGTCAAGCCACAGCCACTGTAGAAGCAACGCCGAGTAGTTATGTTGTGAGCCACACGGGAAGTCCAGGGATTCCATTTTTGATGTTTGACAATTGACTGTTTTTAAGCCTCATTAAATCCTCTTCTCCTTCTGGCCCACATCTGGACAAGCTGATAAAAACAGCCAGGGAGTAAATGAACATAAAATAGAAACAGATATGCCTAACCTTAACCATCGGAGTTATTGCCTTGTCTAAATTTTCCATAGCCAAAACATTCATTGCCCCAAAATATCCTCTAGTGCATATGGACAGTCTGATCCAATGAGTAATAAAATTAGGTCTTTTGCCCTTAAAATCATGTTGAAAAAAATATGACCTTTGGACATTAGCCCCTAGTTAAGATAATAACCCCTTCCACCCTGTTTTTTTTTTTTTTCATCTCAATCTAAATAAAAGCAGCATCTTCAAAGAGCGAAACCCATCATATAAGACCTTTTTAAAAAAGGTGTGTTTATGCTGACTGTTTCTGCACTTAACAGCCAAATTTTACTTGTTCTTACACCTGGAAAACAGGAGCGGTGCCTCAGTGTGAATTTGTTCCCTTAGTGTCATGGCCCCACCTACTAGGGCTCTTATTTATCATTGTGATTACTGATTCCATCCAATAAATAAATGGCAAACACTTTGCAGTCATAGCAAAGTATTTGGCTAACATATTCTGTTCAGGGCCTATTTCCACAACCTCTCAGCAGCTGTTATCTCCACTTGGTACTCAGTGAGGTCACTGCCCACTCCTGACATGTTACAGAATATTTGCAGGCAATATTTTAACCACATCTAGCTTTGTTCAGGGGCACAGTTATGACATCACACTGATGACATCCTCCTTTGAGGATATTCATATGACACCCTTATTCAGGACATAAAATCATTCCCAAAGGAGCTCGCAAAAAGAGAACGATCTGTTATCCCCACACATAGTACAGGGCCCTGCCACTTCATTTAAGTTCCTGAAAATTGTTTGGTAAGTTGAGGGCTGCTACAGTCCTGACAATGTCAAAAACCAGGTTTTAGCCTTCTTAGTATCCACATTGTTAAAACAAGCCTAACATCTTTTAGACATTTTTAGATTCTGGAGGCAACATTCCTCATATACAAACTTTGCAAAGTCCATCTGTTCTGTAACTTGCAAACAGGCCCACTGTGAATGGGACCCCCTGTATCAAAAGATTCTAGAATCTGCCTAAATTGTCATAGAACAGGCACTCCTGTTGAGCCCCCCCCCCCCCCGAGACTCCTTCACTGCAGGGGCTTTAGCAACCTTCTCCCATGTATCTTGGAGTCCCTGTACCATCAATGATGGCCATGAGTTGCATGGGCTTCTGATACAAGGGAACTGCCTTCCTTGGCCCAATGCTCTATGCCATTAGTATAGCAATTGGTGGATACATACTGGACTTTTCTAGAAGTATAGACTATCTCAGGTCCTGAACCAGTGACCCTCTATATCTAGCTGCCCGTTTGGCCTTTGATTGTGGAAGCAGTACTCTGCAAGCTCAGCTCAGCTAATGAGGCCTCCTTGAAAAAAAAGGATGCAGCCAAACCTGGGGCCTCTGCATACCCTACCTTCAGGAAAGGGTAACTTCCCCTGTGCTATGTCCCTTGCCAGATGTTACAGAGCTGGAAGAGGTCATCTCTTGGAAACCACGGATACATGGGGAGCCCCTCAGGATCAACACAGTGAATACTAAAGGGAGTTTGTTCACTTAAACAATAAATATCATCACTACCACGCTTAATGGAGCTGGCTTGAGAGTTGCTGCTTTTCATCCCTAATCGGAATGTTGCTGATAAAGAACAGGACCCAAGGTTAGCTCAATCGCCCAAATTTTAGGCAGTTATCTTAGCACTAGATGTCTTGGCCAACAGTGGCCCTAATCTGCACATTTTTATAGATTTTTGGACCACAGCCAATGTCTGACCATCTGTTCTGGCCAATGCAAACAATCCCTTCCTTATCCAAGGTTGCCTCACAGGTAAAGAACTCTTGGAATCTCTTGCCTCACAGATACGCAAAATATAAATCAAGGTCACACATTTTCTGCACATGTTAAAAGCCACAGTACAGTGTTTCACCATGGGACTCCATGATAGAGCCTCTTTGGAGTTCCACACATTGATAGAGACCAAGGCACTCATTTTACTTATCAGAATATACAATTCTGGGCTCTTGAACAAGGTGTTCAATGGAACATTCACCTTTCTCACTGGCCTCAGCCTACAGGTGCCACAATGGCTTACATAAACCAGTCCAAATAAACCATTGGAATGTTTATCAGTTAACCATCATGTCTAAGTTGTAATAGAGTCTTATTACATTTTTACTGTTTTATTGAGGCAGAATGGACAAAGAAAAATTGTATATGTTTAAGGTGTACAACATGATGTTTTGTTTTATATATATATATATATATATATATATATATATATATATATATAAAACGAAAGAATCAAAACCATCTAATTCACCTCCTCACAGTGTTAGATTTTTTCCTTTTTGGGGGGGTCTATTTTTGATGCATTAACTCGTTATATAAGTAATAATTCTCTTTATACCTTCTTGATGTATGTATGGCATCATTAATCTTGACATTCAAACCAAATGTGGGGTGAGGGTATAAATTCCACTTCTGTGAGGTGACAACAAACTCAAATGTTTCACAGAAACATACATGTATATATTTTGTCACAGAAGTTATATGTATAAAACTATTGCATATGCATTTATTAGGCCTATGAGTATGACACTTTAAGAATGATAAACAAATATATCTTGTGTGCCTAGCATGTGTCAGACATTGTTCTTGGCTCTGGACCTACAGTGAAGAACATATAGTCAATAATTCCTATCGTCAAAACCTTCTATTTTCATGGTGAAAGCGTGGTTAAGAGTGTTGGTGCAGGGCAGAGGACACCTGCTTTAGCTAATGGGTAGAGGGAGACCGTCTCTGAAGAGCTGATATTTGAATCAAAATATGAATAATGGGATAGATTCAGCTGGGTGAAGACTTTGAAGAAAAGCATTTTATGTAGAAAAACAAATAGCAAGGCCATGAGGCAAGAGCAAGAAGTTCAGGAGCAGTAAAAGGGTGGGTGTGACTGGAGTACAGTCAGGGAGGAGAAGACCAGAGGCAGGTGACGGAAACTACAGAGGCTGGCAGAGATGAGGTGGCATGGGGACTTGCAGGCTAAGTACTTGGATTTGATTGTATGCGCAGGGGATTTTTTTGGATCTGCTGAATGGTTTGTTAAAGGAAAGCGATGTAGGCTGAATCATGTTTTAGAAAGCTCACTGGGTGTTGTGAAGAGTGTAGGACCAGAGGGGTGACAGACTGGTGCAAGCACACGGTGTGATATGATGACAGCTGGGACCAGGGTTGTAGCAGGGGGGCTACAACTTAGTGTCTAGGTGAGCAGTTTGGAGAATTGGGATTTGAATTTCAATCTCAATTTACAGCATCACCACATAAAAGCTCTTTGACTTGAACTAAGTTTCTTAACTTGAGTTTCCTCTTCTGTAAAATGGGAATGTTGATAGCATGTGTCTATGTCTTAGAGTCATGCTGGGATTGAATGAAGTGATTTATGTAAAACACCTGACACTGTATTAGACCGATAATAAGAATGTGATTAAATGGCTTCTGTTGTTATCATGAATAAATCAATATGTACATAAATACATATGCACATAAATACTCCACGCTTCCTTTTCCCCTTCTCCCCCAAAGCTAGTGTGTCTTGTGTTAGCTGCTGTTAACCCATGAATACTGAGTCCTTGTTTTTTTTCCGTGGAGACACAGTGTTTTGGGGCACCTTCCCTCGATGGTCAGGCATTCTCTTACCTTTAGATACTTTATAATAAATGCTGATATATGGCTTATAATTCATTCCTGCAATGAAGTGGCAGTAGTGTCTGATTTCTACCATTCTTCTTCTACCTAAGGAATCATTACTAGTATAACTATCCTCTTTTCTTCAACCTCTTCCATAAGGTCCTAAACGAATAGCAACCCATATTTCTTCCCTAACTGCAAAATAACCTGTTGCGCTTAGTCAGATTGCTTTGACAGTTGCTTCCTTCCATTAAATGCAGCTTCTAGTTTTTCTTTCCTCAGAAAAATCTGCTTGCATTTTTCAAATCAGGTTCTCATTTTATTACTTCTTGATCAGAACTCTTCCAAAGTCCCATGTTCCCTTGATTATTTTATTTTCTTTCTTTGACCTCTGACATTTGTTCATCTTTCAACGTGAGCATTATTTAAGACTATAACAAACTGTTTACTGCCTCCGCTACAGTCTTGATGAATGAGTGATGTTGCTTCCTTCCTCTTTGAAGGGATTGCTTTCCCTTCACCACCTAGGGCTGGGGAGTGATAAAAACGTCCTCATTTTTTTCTTTGTCTTTTTGTCCTTTTTAGGGCTGCACCTGCGGCACATGGAGGTTCCCAGGCCAGGGGTCTAATTGGAGCTGTTGCTGCCAGCCTACGTCAGAGCCACAGCAATGCAGGATCCATCCGAGCTGCGCCTGCGACCTACACCACAGCTCACGGCAATGCCAGATCCTCAGCCCACCAAGCGAGGCCAGGGATTGAACCCACAACCTCATGGTTCCTAGTGGGATTCATTTCTGCTGCACCACAGCGGGAACTCCATGTCCTCGTTTTATAAGTCTAAGCTCAAATGATGCTTCCCCTCTGAAGCCTCTCTACCACCAATGCTAGCAGGGTTGTTGCTCCTACTGTCCTGCGGATACTTACATTAAAGCTATTACCATATTGTATTAGAATTGTTCATCTACATATTTGTCTCCCTCAGTATCCAATATGCAACAAGAAGGAGCGTATTCCATTCATCTCTTTAACCTCAACCACTTCAATATACCTAACAGTACCGTAGTCGCTACTCAGTGTGTTTGATGGGCTGCTGAAGAAGTGAATGATCAAATAATTTTGAATCATTTCCTTAACTTGCTCTGTAATGTTTGCTTTAGAGAATGTTAAACTTAAAATCACCGACAGTTTTTTTTTTCTTCTTTAAGCCTTTATTTTTTTTCTTTTTTTTATTAATAATTTTTTTTATTTTCCCACTGTACAGCGAGGGGGTCAGGTTATCCTTACATGTATACATTACAATTACAGTTTTCCCCCACCCTTTGTTCTGTTGCAACATGAGTATCTAGACAAAGTTCTCAATGCTATTCAGCAGGATCTCCTTGTACATCTATTCTAAGTTGTGTCTGATAAGCCCAAGCTCCCCATCCCTCCCACTCCCTCCCCCTCCCATCAGGCAGCCACAAGTCTCTTCTCCAAGTCCATGATTTTCTTTTCTGAGGAGATGTTCATTTGTGCTGGATATTCGATTCCAGTTATAAGTGATATCATATGGTATTTGTCTTTGTCTTTCTGGCTCATTTCACTCAGGATGAGATTCTCTAGTTCCATCCATGTTGCTGCAAATGGCATTATGTCATCCTTTTTTATGGCTGAGGAGTATTCCATTGTGTCTATATACCACCTCTTCCGAATCCAATCCTCTGTCGATGGACATTTGGGTTGTTTCCATGTCCTGGCTATTGTGAATAGTGCTGCAATGAACATGCGGGTGCATGTGTCTCTTTTAAGTAGAGTTTTGTCCGGATAGATGCCCAAGAGTGGGATTGCGGGGTCGTATGGAAGTTCTATGTATAGATTTCTAAGGTATCTCCAAACTGTTCTCCATAGTGGCTGTACCAGTTTACATTCCCACCAGCAGTGCAGGAGGGTTCCCTTTTCTCCACAGCCCCTCCAGCACTTGTTATTTGTGGATTTATTAATGATGGCCATTCTGACTGGTGTGAGGTGGTATCTCATGGTAGTTTTGATTTGCATTTCTCTTATAATCAGCGATGTTGAGCATTTTTTCATGTGTTTGTTGGCCATCTGTATATCTTCTTTGGAGAAATGTCTATTCAGGTCTTTTGCCCATTTTTCCATTGATTGATTGGTTTTACCGACAGTTTTTATTGTTAAAAATTCAAGGTACAAGGAAGTTTTAAAAAAACCCTGAACACTAACAACTGAAAATACTCTGCGCTGTGCACACTTTTTACAACTATCTTTCTGTACATGGCTCTACGGTATATAATTTATATGGGCATTTACATAAAATAATTATATATATAAATGTTGAGGATTTTATATATGCGTAAGTGTTGAGAAAGTCTATACCACTACTGGATTTTTGCATTTCATTCCCAGCTCCTCCACAGGATAATCAGTGTTAAAAGCCTGGTGTGAATCTTTCCACGTCTTCACCCATGTTCATAAATAATGTAACATACATACATATGTGTAAAATGTACAGGGGTACTATTTTACTCTTTACTGCATCTAGTTTTTCTGACTTAGAAACATTTCAGAGAAATTCTTTCCACGTCATCTGGTATAGACTTAACACACTTTTTAAGGCAGTTATGTAAAAGTCAATTGTTTGAGTGAAAGACAAGTTATGAAACCATTCCTCTGTTGAGGACATTCAAATTGAGTCCAGTTTCTGGGCTGCTACAATGTCACAATTAAGTTGAATACGTGTGTGTGTGTGTATAATTTATTGTGTTCATATTCACTGTTATGTACTTGTACATTTATTTCTATGGAATAAGGCCCCAAGAAATCGAATTGTTAAATTAACATTTATGTAAATTCTTAGGTTTTTGTTTTGTTTTGTTTTGTTTTTTGCTTTTTAGGGCCGCACCCACAGCATATGGAGGCTCCCAGGCTAGGGGTTCAATTGGAGCTGCAGCTGCTGGTCTACACCACAGCCACAGCAATGCCAGATCCGAGCCGCATCTGCCACCCACACCACAGCTCATGGAAACGCCAGATTCTTAACCCATTGAGCGAGGCCAGGGGTCCAACCCACATCTTCGTGGATACTAGTCGGGTTCATTAACTGCTGAGCCACGACGAGAACTCCTAAATTCTTATTTTTAATAGATATTGCCAGATTGAATTCCAAATGGCTTTAATATACTGCACATTTCCCTCAGCAAAAATATGACATAACATGTCAACCCCCACTACCCTCCAGCAATGTGATAACATATTTGATGTTCTCAAAGTGATATTCCCTTATTTTAATTTCGATCTCGCTGACTGTTATAAAGATAGAGTACTTTCACTTGTTTACTGGCAAGCTAGATTTCTGCCTCCTTGAACAGCCCTTTTTTACTCTTTTCAGCCATTTTCGATCGGGGTGTTTGTCTTTTCTTATTAATGTGTAGGAATTTTTTATATGTTGCATATTGAACCCTTCATCTGTCATATATATTACAGGTATATTTTCCTCTATTATGTGCCTTTTGGTTTTATTTACCTTTGCTTTTGCCATATGATGACATTTTTAGTTTTAAGCACTCAAATGTGTCAATCCTTTCTAATGTCTAGGTTTTCTGGCTTGCGTAAAATTTTTTCTTGACTCCTAGATTATACATAATTTTTCAAAAGCAAATATATTTTATTTCAACATTTTCATCTTTAAATCATACAGAGCTTTGTTTATGTTGGGTGAGAGAAGAGCCAAAACTGATTTTATCCTTTCTAGAAAATGTGAATAATAGGAGTTCCCATCATGGCTCAGTGGTTAACAAACCCGACCAGTATCCATGAGGACAATCCCTGGGCTTGCTCAGTGAGTTAAGGATCTAGCATTGCCGTGAGCTATGGTGTAGGCCGGCAACTACAGCTCCACTTGGACCTCTAACCTGGGAACTTCCACATGCCGTGGGTATAGCCCTACAAAGACAAAAGACAAAAAAATACATATGTATGTATATAAATAATAAATGCATGCCGTATTACTAATAATAGAGTAAAAAAAAAAGCTCACTTTATTTTGGATTCAAATCCAGCTCTGAAACTTACTAGCTGTTGCTCTAAGAAAGTTTGTACAAGAGAGATAATAATGTCAACATCACGGAAGTTTTATGAGAATTCAATTAGATAATGTATATGAAACACAATGACTAGCATATATAGTCATAGGTCAATTAATGATAGCTTTAATGAATATTATTTACATTTCTCTGAAATGCTTTTGCCTTGAACACACTTTAGATTGCTGAGAAGCCCAATCATGTTGTGCTTCATGGCTCACTTTGATCTCGCAACTTTTTCTTTTGTCTTTTTAGGGCTGCATCTGTGGCATGTGGAAGTTCCCAGGTTAGGAGTTGAATTGGAGCTGCAGCTGCCGGCCTACACCACAGCCACAGCAGTGCAGGATCCAAGCCGTGTCTGCAACCTACATCACACTTCATGGCAACACCGGATCCTTAACCCACTGAGCAAGACATAAGGATTGAACCTGTAGCTTCATGGATTCTAGTCAGCCCTTAACCCACTGAACCACAGCAGGAACTCCTGGTCTTGCATCTTTAACGGTGTTTTTATTTTACAATGCTCCTAATGCTAAAAAATAAATGGCCATACAGGAAATTGGCCTCAAAGATATCATCACCCAGACAGCCTGATGCTGAGGTGGGCATAGAGGACAGACTAAGGTGACTTAGTTCTGCCTCACACAGAAATACTTCCTTTTGGAGAGCAAGAGGATCTCCTAGAAGCCCCAGCTCTAGACAAATAAGCCAAGGATGTTAATAAATGTGATGACTTAGGGGGTGGCAAACATTTGAGGCTCTGAATTTCCAGAGAGTGTTTGATTGAAACTATTTGCTCTCTTTGGCCCAGGGTAATTAACCCAAAACTCCCCAACTTGGGTGCCCCTTATGCCCCCAATACCATCACTGACAGAGCTGGAATTTGTAGTCAATACTAAGTGTCCTTATAGAGCATTTTTCATTTTATAAGAAGAAGAGATAACTTTCTAAGTAGTTATTTCCTCTTTTAAACACTTATCATTATTCTTAATCTGTGCCAGCAACTTTTCCTAAGGGATTTCCATTTATCAGTTTGGTAAATCTACACAATATCCCGAGACAAAGTTATTTTATTAACACTGTTTTATAGATGAGGAAATTGAGTTACCAAGAAGTTAAATACTTTTAATGAAAAAAAAAGAAGTTAAATACTTTTCCACAATTGCACAGCTAATAAATGGCAGATCTGGAATTTGGACCTAGGTGCTATGGTTCCATAGTCCATGCTCTTAATTTTCACACCATGGTGGTGGTTATAGAATACTTTCTGGAAACAGACAGACACTCTAATTACCTTCTGTAGACTAAATAGATGAAGGCAATATTTTAAATATTTTTACTTGTTAAATTAGACCAGGAGTTTTAATAATTTTAACATTCCTTGACTATTTTAAAACAGCCATAGAAGTTCCCTTGTGGCTCAGTGGGTTAAGGAAAAGGTGTTGTCGCTGCTATGGTGTGGGTTCCCTCCATAGCCCAGGAAGTTATGCATGGCATGACCAAAAAAATAAGAATTAAAAAAAATTTAAAAGCCACGGAAAAATTGATAAACTAAACATAACATTCATCCAAAATAATAAAAACATCAGATGAGGTAAGAGAGGCTGAGAAGTTTGAATGGGATCTCGTTGCTACCAGAGAAGATAGACCTATCTGATATATCTGAGAATACAGTTAGAGGCTTTGGTATATTTATTTTATATGAAAGTTGAATTTTCAAATCAGTGGTGAAACAATGATCTGTTTGGTAAACCGTGCTGGGAAAATTGGTAAACATATGATAGTAATCTCACAACATATAAAAAATACATTCCAGATGCATTAAATTTCAAACCATGAAAATGAAAAATTGATAAAGTACTGAAAGATCTAGGATATCAATGTTATAATTTTATGTCATTCTTAGGAATGTCATCCTAAGAATGACAAAAATCTCAGGAGTCATGAAGAAAAGAACTGATAGATTTATATTGATTAAATACACAGACACACACAGACAGACACATACATACTCTAGATCACAAAGTACCATAAAAAAGTTTAATATTGATTATAAATTTAGGAAAAAATAATTTTAATTCATTGATACTAATAGAATATATATCATTTGATAGAATATGTGAATATATATAGAGAGATATATATTCATCTCCACTTGTGCTGCCATAACAAAATACCAAAGAATGGGTGGCTTAAACAACGGAATTTATTTTCTCACAGTTCTGGAGGCTGGAAATCTGGGATCAGGGAGCCAACATGACTGGTTTCTGGTGAGACCTTTCTTCCTTACTTCTTGCAGATGGCTGCCTCATCACACGACAGAGAGAGCGTGAGCTCTCCGTTGTCTCCTAAAAGGACACTGATGCTAAATGGATCATAGCCCAACACTTATGGCCATGTCAACCTTAATTATTTCCTTATCCAAATACAGCCACGACTTAAGTTAGAGCTATAACATATGCGTTTTGGGGGGACATAAACATTCAGTCAATAAGTATATATACATTTCTACAAGTCAGCATAAAACCAAAAGCAAACTAATGAAAAATCAGGCAAAGGTTATAAAGACATAATTTAGGAAAAAGTATACAAATGACTAGTAAACACATAAAAAGTTACTTAAAATGCATTTTTTCTCATATTGACATATTTATAAACAATTCTTGTATACACAAAATGATATTAATTGTAAGTGACTTCCTTGGCTTGCTTGGTGCCAGATACTATGCTAAGCACTTTACCTGAATTATTTCATGTTATCAGACAACCTTGAAAAATATGCATCATCCCCAAGCTATGGATGGGGAACTAGAATCCCAGTCAGGTGAAATTAGATACTTTGTTTAAGGTCATATAGGTTACAAATGGTAGCGCCAAGTCAGAACCTGGATCTAGACCACTCATTTCTGTGGCATCTCCGTAGTGGCAGTAACAGCAAACACTCTTGCGTAGTGATAGGCACGATTCTCAACACTTGATGTGAATTCATACATCTAATTCTACAACAAGCCTAATAAGGTAGCTACTATATGATTATTATCCCCATTGTGCAAAGGAGAAAACAGAGGCAGAGAGAGGATAAATAACTCACTATTGGAGGAATCAGAATTCAAACCAGGAAGACTGACTCTGAACCCTACAGCCCTAAACTCCACACAATAAAGCAAAAAAAAAAAAAAAAAAAAAAAAAAACCAGAGCTTGCTGCTTGGGAAAGTTTAGGGTCTGAAACAGGAATTTGCCTCTGACCTTTAAAAAAAAAACATTTCTTTTAGACATATCCACAGTCAGGCGGCATATTAGTCTGCACCTTCACACCTTAGGGTGTGTCATCACTGGAAGAAAAAAAATGGTTCTCATTGACAGGATTAAAAATAAGCAACCTCACTGAAGGGGATATGTCAAAAACTGCTAATATGGAGAAATGTATTTTCTCTTCCAATGAATAAAGCAGGGGAAAAGAGAAGTTTTGTCATTTTCATTTAGACCCTAATGCATACTCAGTAATCTCCCTGAATAACTTTCTGCACTAATTCAGTGGTAGTAAAGAATTTGCTAGCTCTTGAGCAACATTCATAGATTGTTTTAAATCAAGAGCAACAAATATTTTTCACATATGACATAGAGGTGGTTAAAAAAGAAAACTCTAAGCTTTATGCTCTCTAATCAGTCGTGAATGAAGTTAATGTGAGACCTTTTGGAATGAGAGGCTGGGTTTTTGCCAAATAGCAATCATAACAAGCATTACCCTTTTGCTGCTGACAGGAAAGTTCAAAAATTCCATCATGTCCCAGTTTCTCAGTAGTTGATAAAGGTTAATAAAACAGGATTTTAGGAAAGCAGTGTTTCTATATATTTTATGCTCTTAAAGGACAATTCTCATTAGTTCTACCTGCCTCTCACATTCTGACTGGAACTTGTCCCTTTTCTCTGCTTTCCATGGACCAGTAAACCATGGATAGAGCTGTCAGCTCTATAGCTGGTGAGAAAGAGACTGCACTTTTAAAGAATCTGAGCTGGTGACAATAAATAACAGGAGGATATAATATTTGGACTCAAGTCTTCTAGGTAGACAACATCAGCATCATGGAATCATAAACAAGTACATTGGGATGGGCTGGGGTTACTGGAACTTCTCTGGTAGTTGGGTGGTGAATTTTTTATGGGCTTTCACAAATGTCAAGAAAATTCCTCCAGGATGAGGGAGCACTACAGCTCCTTTCAAAGTGTCCGTATGTTTCATGCTCGTACTCCTTAGTCATTTGATATTTAAATGTGAATAACACTGTTGTTTCAGGAAGTATTATTTTGATTTTCAAATGATTTTGCAAATATGTTACCTTGCAAAACTATTGCTTTAAGAGTATAGGTGTACTCTTCGCTTACAATCAATGAAAACTTGTTGAGTTCACAGTGATAAGTTATTTCAGAATTATCATTTCTTCTGTTTCAATTTCTCTGAACCTCAGTTTTCTACCTTCAAAATTGTAAAAGTGACTCATGTTTTAGGGAGGATTAAAAGAAGTAGTGTGTATAAAATGCTCAGCATATTTAATAGTATATAATGAGTGGTCAATAATATAAACTGTTATTATATTATTATAAGATACTTCTGTAGCCTTTTTATATGCGGTTTATGCATGAAACAAAATACTTATGAATTTTAGCAGCTCACTTGGAAAAGATTTCTCATTATATCTTTGTAGACAGCACGAAGAAATATAAGAATAACTTGAGTTTCTTCCTGGTTGAATATTACTGATTGGATTGTAGTTCCACTGGTGAGAGGTTCAAGCCCTGCCCTGATTATCATTATTATCAGTGATTTAGATAAAGCAGTTGAGTATTTGTTTATCAAATTAATGAGCAACACAAAGCTGTAAGGAAGAACAAGTAGTTTAGATGAATGAATCAGAATTTTTAAATATATTAAAAGACTGAGATGGTGGACTAAATATATCAAAATAAATTTTAATAAAAATTGGTGTACATCTTTGGGATCAAAACCATTGCATACATCCATGTTGGGATGCATGATTTTTGTAGCAGCACTTGCAAAAGACATCTGGTTCTAACAGCAATGGTAAACCCAGTATGAGTCACGGTATAATTTCATGTCATTTTCCAAGGAACACATGCTATCTTAGGCTGCATATTTTGTCTAAAATGAGAGCGGGAGAGTAACTTCACACTGCTCAACAGTAATTAGCAATCTACTTAGTTTGGGGGTTACAAATGTTTAAGAAGAATAATGAAAAACAAAGACTATTCAGAGTAGAACCATTATCAGAAATGATCAAAAGCTGTCTAACCTGAAGGGGAAAGACCAAAAAGAAATGTGGAATGTGTCTTCTGAAGCTTAGTTATGTGCAGGATTACTAGCTGTTTACAATTAAGTATACAATTTTGGGAGTTCTCAATGTGGCTCTGTGGGTTAAGGACCCGATACAGTGTCAGCTCGATCCTTGGCCTTGCTGAAGGTTAAGGATCCGGCATTGCTGTGACTGGGGCATGGGCTCCAGCTGCAGCTCTGATTCGATCACTAGTCTGGAACTTCCACATGCTGTAGGTACGGCCGTAAAAAGGAAAAAAAAAGTTACAATTCTGCCTTTCTGTTACATTTCACTTAGGAAAAACACATACAGAAAGAAATAAAAATTATTTAAAATCCTAGATGTGAGTGCTATAAAGACCAAAAGCCAAAAGACTGGAGAATGATAGCAGAAGGTAGGATCCTACTTTAGTGTATGTTGCCAGAGAAGGCCTTCAGATTGAGGTGGGTTTTGAGCTAAGAACTGAAGGCTGAATGAATGGGGTAAAACTAGTCCAGGAAATAAGAACCCCAAGAATAACCAAAGCAGAGTTATTGGTTTGTTCAAGGAGTAAAATGTAGACCAATGTGGATACACACACAGATACATGCCATTCAGAAAATGAATAGTGTTTTCTGTGGGTTCTCTTGTTTAAAACCACACACTATATATATATATCCTGGGTAACCCAAACCATATTCATATATGTAACAGTTTTTGACCAATTTCTGCACATTTTTTTCTGTATTTTGGGTATACCTCACTTTATTTACTCATTATTCTATTCAAATTTCAATTCTTCTGTTCAAGTCTTCTGCACATTTTTTCCCCTTCCAGCTTTATTGAAGTATAATTGACAAAAAAAACCTAAGATATTTAAAGTGTACAATGTGGTGGTTTGAAATATACATACATTGCGATAGGAATCCCCCTCATCAAGTTAATTAACATATCCATCACCTCACATGTTTACCTTTTGGGTGTGCGGGTGTGTGTGTGAAAACCTTCTATACTCTTGGGAAATCTCAGTTATATGGTGGTGTTAGCAACTGTTGTCATGTGTACCATCCTCAGAATGTACTCATCTTATAACCAGAAGTTTGTACTCATTTGTTAACCTCTCCTGATTTCCTCCACCCTCTCTTACCCCAGGCAACCACCATTCTATTGTGTTACTATGAGTCTGATTTTTTTAGATTTCGCAATGAATGATACTATGAGGCATTTTTCTTTATCTTTCTGGCTTGTTACATTTAGCATAATGCATTCCGGATTGGTTCATGTTGTCACAAATGATAACATTTCCTTTTAAAAAGGCTAATTAATATTCGTGTGTGTGTGTGTGTGTGTGTATCACATCTTTAACCATTCATCTGTTGATGGGCACTTAAGTTCTTTCCATGTCTATACTGAATAATGCAGCAATAAACATGGGAGTTCAGATATCACCTTGATATCCTGTTTTCATTTCCTTTGGATATATATCCAGAAGTAGGATTCTTGGATCATAAGTGATTCTGCTTTTTTTTTTTTTTTTTTTTTTTTTTTATGGCTGCACCCACAGCATATGTAAGTTCCTGGGCCAGGGATTGAATCTGAACTGCAGCTGTGACCTACTCTGGAACTGCAGAAACATGGGATCCTTTAAACCACTGCACTGGCTGGAGATCAAACCTGCACCTCCTCAGAGACCCGAGCCCCTGTAGTCAGATTCGTAACCTACCGTGCCACAGCGGGAGCTCGTGTAGTTCTATTTTTAATTTACTGAGGAACTTCCATATTATTTATCACAGTGAGTCGACTGTGCGAGTTTACATTCTCACCGAGTACTAGGGTGCCCTTTTCTCCACATCCTTGCCAGCATGTATTATCTCTTGTCTTTTTGATAATGAACATCCTAACAAGTGTGAGGTGCTATCTCACTGTGGTTTTGCTTTGCATTTCCCTGATGATTAGTGTTGCTGGGCACTTTCCATGTACATGTTGGCTATTTGTACCTCTTCTTTGGAAAATACCTACTTGGGTTCTTTGCTCATTTTTAAATCAGATTGGTTTTTGTTGTATTGACTTGGTATGAATTCCTCATATATTTTGGATATTACTCCTTTATTGGGTATGGCATATGCAAATATTTTCCTCATTCCTTAGGATGTCTCTTCATTTTATTGATTGTTTTCTTTGTCGTGCAGAAACTTTTTAGCTTAATGTAGACCCACATATATTCAGATTTCCTATTTCATCAACTTTCAGTCTTGGTAGATTGTATGTTTCTAGGAACTTAGCCATTTTTTTCTAGGCTATCTAATTTGTGGGCACTTAATTTTTCATAGCAGTCTCTTTATACTCTGTTGTGTTTGTGTGGTATCAGTTATAAGGTTTTTTCGTTTCATTTATATTTTTTAGTTGATTCCTCTCTCTTTTTTCCTTGGTACATCTACTTAACAGTTTGTCTGTTTTGTATATTTTTTAAAAAAAATAGCTGCTAGTTTCATTGATCTTTTCTATTGTCTTTTAGTCTATATTTCATTTATTCTGGTCTGGGATCTTTGTTACTTCCTTCTTCTGCTGACTTTTTGCTTAGTTCTTATTTTTCTAGTTCCTCATGGTGTAGACTTGGGTTGTTTGTTTGAGATCTTTCTTTTTTCTTAATGTAGGCATTTATTGCTATAAACTTACCTCTTAGAACTGCTTTTCTGCATCATGTAAGTTTCAGTACATTTTGTTTCCATTTTTATTCATCCCAAGAATTTTTTATTTTTCTTTTAATTTCTTCTTTGACCCATTGGTTATTCAGGAACATGTTGTTTAATCTCCACATCATTGTGAATTTTCAAGTTTTCTTCTTGTTATTGATTTCTCATTTCTTACCATTGTGGTCAGAAAAGATGTTTGGTATGATTTTCAGTCTTCTTAATTTTACTGACTTGTCTTGTGGCCTAACATGTGATTCGGATTTGTCCTGGAGAATGTTCCTTATGTACTTGAGAAGACTGTGTATTCTGATGCTATTGAATGGAATGTTTTGTATATGTCTGTTAAGTATATCTGGTCAAAGATGTAGTTTATGTCCAATATTTCCTTAGTGATCCTCTGTCTGGATGATCTATCCATTGTTGAAAGTGGGGTATTGAAGTCCTCTACTATTATAATATTGCCGTGTATTACTCTGTTCTAACCTGTTAGTATTTGCTTTCTATACTTAGATGCTCTTATGTTGGGTGCATAAATATTTACAATTGTTTTATCCTCTTGATGAATCAACCACTTTGGCATTATATAATGACCTTCTTTGTCTCTCGACAGTGTCTTTAACTTAAAATCGATTTTATTTAATATGAGTCAGTAATTTTGCTGTATATGAATAGAGTCTCAATGTTATACTTAGTTTTTGCTTCTTTCAGCCCTCAAGAACTGGTCATGTTGTGTTATAGAGTGGAAGAAAATGGACCTATATGCTAGAATATACCATTTGAAACAATTTACTAGGGACTTAGTGCTAAATAAGTAGAAGGAGTGAGCAAACTCCTACATCCAAGCCCAGACTATTCAGGTAAACCATAGTGAGGGATAAACCTAAGTGCTCTGGATCAAACTCAAAATAGCTAGACCTTGGTTAAGTAAATAAGATTTCGTCATAGGGAAGCTATGTAGAATAGCAGTAATGTCTGTATGTAGAATTGAGAATGAAATACCACCTGATACAGATTCTAAAAAATTAATTTTACCCTTAATTATACAACTGATATAATACTTGGGTCAGGAATTCTCTGCTTGTTATGTTTTTCATAACATCATAGTATAGCACCTTCACATGCACTGACAAGGGTGATGGTAAGGATGATCCAGACAAAATGAAATATCACCTAATGACCGATTAGAGATAAAAACAACCAATTAAATTCCACCCGCATTGACTGAATACATGCTGTGCTCCAGGCTCTGTGGTGAATGGGAGGATGCAAAGCTTAGTAGAGCCTCATTTCTGCCTTCTGGGAAGATCTTATAAAAGATATTCTTGGTGTCCTCCACTTTTATATCTTCTTCGTCTCCATTCCATGCCTCTCATTTTCAAGGAAGGGGAAAAGTAAAGATCTATACAGCAGAAACATAAATGGTTTCAGATAGAATTATATCTTTCAACTACAGTGGTAGCTGGCAAACCATAACACATGGGCCAAATCTGGCCTACTGACTATTTTTGTCAATAAAGTTTTATTGGAATAATGCTACACCATACCCATCTGTTTATATATTTTCTGTTGTTATTTTTGTGTTACACTCATGGAACTGAGCACTTGTAACAGAGACTATATGGCCTGTAGAGCCTAAAACAGTTTTACTCTCTGGCCTTTTACAGAAAATGGTTGCTGGTCCCTGAACAAAACTGTTAATCTGTGTTGGCTGATAGAATTCCATCCACACTTGGTCACTAGTATTCACATCTCAATACATTTTAAGTGTTTTTTCCATTCTGTCTTTGATACACCTTTTTCTCTTTTACTCTTTCATTCATGGTCATAAATAAGTCAGTTTATAAGGAAACATTTGTTTACTTAAATTACACTGTATTAACATTAGTAGGAAAAATGTGCCTGTGTGCTCCTGTGTAATATATCATTAGTAAGAAAAGCATCATTTTCCAGTATGGCTATCTACAGTCTGACTCTGCCTCCTAGCACTCTCCCTGCTAACCACTGTGCCATTCCTTGAATTTGCCCAGAATGGTCACATTTTGGGGCCCCTACATTTGCAGTTCCCTGTGCCTGGGATACTCTTAACTCCTTTGTTTGGCTCTCCCCTGTGATCAAATATCACCTCCAGAGAGGCCTTCCTTGACCAACTAACCTATGATAGTGCCCTCCTTTGCCATCCCTCCTTTTTTTTTTTTTTTTTTTTTTTTTTTTTTTGTCTTTTTAGGGCCACACCTGTGGCATATGGAAGTTCCCAGGCTAGAGGTTAAATTGAATCTGCAGCCACTAGCCTATACCCCAGCCACATCAATGCAGGGTCCCAGCTGCATCTGCAGCCTACACCGCAGCTCACAGTAAGGCTGGATCCTTAATCCACTGAGCAAGGCCAGGGATCGAATCCACATCCTTATGGATACTAGTCAGAATCATAACCCACTGAGCCACAATGGGAACTCCAGCCAACCCTCTTTATCACTTTAGTATACTCCATTTTTTCATGACCAGTATTATTTGCTGATATATTTACTTGATGATTGAATAAATGGACAGAAGAACTTGAAGAAGTTCTTTTGTCTTTTGGGCCTTGGTCCTCTTATTCATACAGTAGGGGTGATAACAATATTTATCTTCTAAAAATCACCTCATGGGAGTTCCGTCGTGGCGCAGTGGTTAACGAATCCGACTAGGAACCATGAGGTTGCAGGTTCGGTCCCTGCCCTTGCTCAGTGGGTTAAGGATCCGGTGTTGCCGTGAGCTGTGGTGTAGGTTGCAGACGCGGCTCGGATCCCGCGTTGCTGTGGCTCTGGCGTAGGCTGGTGGCTACAGCTCCGATTCAACCCCTAGCCTGGGAACCTCCATATGCCGTGGGGGCGGCCCAAAGAAATAGCAAAAAAAGACAAAAAAAAAAAAAATCACCTCATGGATTAAAGAATGTATATAGAAGTTCAACCACATTAATTAGCATGATAAGTCCTTAAAGAAGGCAATTATTATCATTATGGAAATCAAAAAAAGTGTCAGGAATCATCTGGAAAACCAGAACACAGAAAGCATAATTATAGTTATTGTAGAAATGCATTTTCCCCAAAATCTCATAATGTGGCTCAGTCAATACAAATTATTGCAAATTATTACTCCAAATGGAATTCTTTGAAGTGGGAATATTAAGCTATTGTATCTGACAAATACTGATTGAGGGCCTACTCTGTGGCAGGCACTGTTGATTGAACAAATTTGTGCCAGTGGTCTTCTGCAAACGTTTTTTGCAATCTTTCTTATATGTTCCCCAAAGAAAACAAGCTAGCTTGGAGCAGTTGATCATTCAGTAGTCTTGAAATGCTGGACACTCAGAAAATGAAAATGAATGCATGTGCAATATTGTGAGGTTTTTATAGTACTCTTTCTTCATCTTATACTTTAAAAACATGCTGAACTTTCAACCTAGTGTAGCATTGCAGTTTTCATAATTGATGCATTTGATGGGTAGAGTGAGTAACTGAACCAATTTTCTGAGGACTAAAGGAATTTCTGGGACATGGAAATTTTAATTTTAAAACCAAGGCAGTCCCAGAAAGTTGGGTCAAGTTGGTCACACTATCCATGAGGGTATGTATGTGTGTGGTATATGTTTATGTATACATATGAGTGTCTCATAATCAAGGTACCATAATTGGACTAGAAATCAGGTGTGTTAAATCCTACGGTACACACATGTATTCATATCCAAAATCTCTGTAAATAGCATATATTGCTAAAATTTTTCTAGAAAACAGAAGTAATCATGAAGTACTATGTTAATTTCTTTTTGAACTTATCATATCATCATATTATTTTTCTGGACTTCATTTCTCAAGGCAAACTACCTGAAAATCTTGGGCAGCCAAAATTTTAATCCATACCATGGGATTCACAGAAAGTACTCGTTTTTCTCACCCTCTATCCCTGTCTCCAGATAACTAAGCAGGAGTTTGCTGTTAGGATAGAAATAATTGTTGCCATTATACAGATGGAAAACCTTGCACACATGGTCACTTGGGAAGCCGAACACTTTTCTTCATTTTCATCATTTGCACATCTTTAGTGGCTGGTGTGAAAACATAAGACCTTTCATAATGTTCATTAATCATAAATTTTGTTGTTACTTTTACTGAAAGATTTGGTCCACTAACTTAAGCTCATTGTAATGAATCTTGAGTCTCCCCATAAGAATGAATCTGTGTTCTGGTATATGATAAACAGCCCTCCCTGCAGTTCTACCAAGACATGGTTGGATATGCTCTTCTATTATATTTAGATGTCATCATGGGAAAATTAGATTGGGAATTTTTTAAAAGATGGATTGATTTTACATTTAGTATTTGAAAATCTATCACAGCGCTTGGAAATAAGCAGAGATATAATTCTAGTAAGACAGACTGCTCTTTATTATTTTTCCCTTTTCTATATTTTGATTGTTCTCATGCCACGTTGCCCTTGATGTCAGTGACATCACTGGAGAACTGAGAACTGCAAGCTTCTTTTTTTTCCCATTACATTCACAGCAGTTAGCATGGTGCTTGACAAAAGATGCTATTCATGAAATGTTAGTTAACTAAGAAACTAAATCAATAAAAAAGAACATGTAGATTAGAATGATTTCCCAAGAATTGCTAACATTAATGTATAAAAATACAAATCCAACAGTATGCACTTGGATACACAAAGCATTGAATCCTCCCAGTGATCTCATGAAATCTCAGGATTTCCTCAGAGTCAGCCCTAGTAACTTTGTCTCTGGTTATCTTGTCAGGTCACTACAGAGACATAATAATGATAATGATGGTGATGAAAATAATAATGTATTTCTCTTTTGATATTAATTCATTTAACAAATACTGACCAAATACCTACCACATGCTGAGTTGTTTGTTTGTTTGTTTTGGTGCTGGGGATACACTGGTGAATGTGGCAAAGTTCTTGCTCTTTGGGGGATTCCAGTCTTTGTCTTTCGTTTGAGCTCCACCTCTACCATCCTAAGTGCAAGATGAATGTCTATGCCTAAATGTTCCATAGTGAAGCTCAAAGTATTTAAAATTGAGTTCACTGCCCCCCAGCAAGCCAAATTCTCTTGGATTTTAATGTAAATCCGATGATGGTGATGATCGTTTCTGTCTTGTTTTCCGCTGTGTGTAACCATGCCTAGTACAGAACCTGGTCCAAAGAATGTTTTCAGTGTTTTTTCCAAGGTCACTAGAGTCAAGCCCTGTAGATTCTAAATTCCCATAATCCCCTCTCCATATCTCCTATAGCAGTCTTCACAATCTTTCCTCCCTCCCTCCCTTCCTTCCTTCCTTCCTTCTTTCCATTTTTGGCTGCACTGGTGTCATATGGAAGTTCCTGAGCCAGGGATCAAACCCGGGCCTCCATGGCGACCTGAGCTGCTGCAGTTGGATTCTTAATTCACTGGAGCAGGAATTCCAGTCTTCACAATCTTGTATCAAATTGTTTATGTATGTTTCTGTATTTTCCTTTAGAGTGTAAGCTCTTTGGGAATGGAGATTGCATCGTTTGTCTTTACCATAGATCCCAGCACTTGCAAACCCATAGTAAATATTTACTGAATTAAACAATGTTCAAAATACATTAGTTTAATTGTAGCTCAATAATTCTTAAGTAATTCCAGTGGCTTTGTTTCTGGTGATTCAGTGGAATCATGCTAGAGTAATAATAACAATCATAGCTATTATGACACAGGCTAAGTGCTAGGCATAGTGCTAAGTGCTTTCCTGGATTACTTTATAAAATCCTACCTAAACCTACTATTATATCAATTTCACAGATGAGAAAACTGAGACTCAGATATGTTAAGTGACTTAAGTTCACACAGGTAGGAATCAAATCACCACTAGTTAACTGGCTGTGTGTCCCCCATAATATTTATTCTAATATCATTCTTCACTGAAGAAGTACATTTGTTCCTACATAGATTGTCTAAACATAAGAGGAACCTACTCTGGATTCCAGGACACTGGCCATTCAGAGCCCAGCAGTTTTATCACATACTGTGCTGGCCATCAATTTTGCAGGCAATTTCTGAAGTCTGGTGGGTGAACCAGAAGTTCTCCTGATATAGTTTGAACTTCACTTTCAGTGTTAGCCACTAGAGATAAAACAGCCTCTTGGTTGTGAAGTCAGAGTGTGGGCCACTGATGACCTAAGGCTGTGGAGCAGACACCCAGTGATCAACTGTAACGCCTTCTTTGGGCAGAATTTGGACAAGATGATTATTAATAAGTGCAGAAAAGAAAAAATAGGCTGTGCTTCTCTGATTGACTTAGACCTGGACATCTGAGGTTCAGAAAGATCATTTTGATTTAAAATAAAAATAAACATGTGAGCAGCACACAACAGAGCCAGCTTTCTCACTATATCACCTATGACAGCCTTTTGTTCAGCTCTCTGTGGTGTAAGCAAATTTTTGCACTTCAACATACTGAAAGGTGTCAGAGCACAAATGCTCCTAACTGTGCCCAGGCTTCTTTAAAATGCCCTCAATTAGGTCAGTAAAGCAAAGTTTTTATCTCTTTTACTGTGGAAATATATTTTAGTTGGAAATCTCTAAATTCTTGCTGGAAATCTGGGTGTTTCATGCCTACACAGCAAAAAGGACCTGACGTTTTAAATAATTACTTTGATAAAGAATGTACTTGCTTAGTGCACAATGCCAGGTGGACACAGGAAGGCTACTGGAATATACCTAATGACGACCAAAGATAAATGGCTCTGAGTTTATTGTCTCCAAACTGTGGTATGCTTTACTTTGATTAATGGTTTTATTCCGTATTCTCTCCCCTCACCACTCACCATGCCCAGCCATCAGACTACCACCCCTCAGTGCCCTGCTCCCTGAGCTTTACTAAGCTGGACTGTCCTTCATTCCCTGAACATCTTCCTGCCTCTTCACTTTTGTTTACTGAGGGTACCATACCTTGCTTCTCCTGAAAAACACTTACCCATTCATCAAGGCTTCATTTAAATGTTACCTCTTTGGGGACGTCTCCAATGGACAATCTCTAATTACAAAATAAGCTAATCCTATTCTCTGCTTCCTCACATGTACTTTGACTGCAGTGTCTATCACACTGTGTTGCAATTATTTAGGGATATAACTCCCCAAAAACTTTCTACAAAGGGAAAAGCTAGTTTGTGTTTGTAAATATGAACATACATACTAAACAATTTCCTTATTTATTTATGCTGAATCTTTTTTCAGCAAGGATTTAAGATAATTAAAAGACTGCACAACAACTAAAAATAGAAAAAACCAAATAGGTGAGAGAAAAGTACAAATTTGTGAATCAGGACCCCAAACAGAGCTGTTAATGAGGCAGATAAGGACTGGGATTTTATCCATCTTTATGTCTCAATAACCCAGCAAAGTGACAAGCATTTGGAAGACAACTAGCATGCATAATTTATGTGCATTCATTTATTTATTGATTATCATTGTCCTCAAATGCATTAAGCGATAAGTTATCAAAGCATTAAACCTCCTCCTATTTATGAATGATCATTCAGTCACCAGAATCACAACATGACCTGTAAAGCACTGGAATTTATCACATTCATTCCTCCCAACAATTTTGTCCATTTATGGATGTGGAACCAGTCTGGAGAGATCCAGTCGTTTGATCAATATTACACAACTTAACTGTTGGTGAAATCGCTTCTCAGGACTTCCTCTGCAAAATGAAAAAGATGAAAGGGAACCCAGCATTCATTTAACCCAGCCTTTCACATTATCTGATTCTAAATTTATTTTGAATACAATGTATTAAAAAATCGTTTCTTGTTTTCCCTCTTTCTAATTCTCTGATGTTATTTTATTCTCAGGCTGTCTGTAATTGCTTCAATTCCACAGAATATTTATGCATTATTAAATGATTTGATTTATCTTGCTTCCCATATTTGTGAGAGTCTCTGTGTCTTGGGTGTTGATTATTTGCAGATCATTAAACTCGTCACTTTTGATAAGCGCTTCCTTTGTAGTTGTAGTAAGAGGTGAGCCACATCAGCAGAGTGCATGGCTGTGATATGTCTACATTGTATGGGCACGTTCTGGGAGCAAGTGTGCTACATCCCCACATTCCACTTCAGAGCATCATTGTTTCACTTACACCTGGAACACCGCTGACTTCTTTCCATTATCCAAGGCATTTTTATCCACCTGAGAAAAGAGGCAGTGGCTGGAGAAAAGGGCATGAAGACTAAAGGCAAAGAGATGGAGGTGGTAGGACGGAAAGAGGAAACAGAGTCATTTGTTTGAGCATCACTTTTATTTTTTATTTTTTTATTTTTTTGTCTTTTTTGTTGTTGTTGTTGTTGTTGCTATTTCTTGGGCCGCACCCGAGGCATATGGAGGTTCCCAGGCTAGGGGTCGAATCAGAGCTGTAGCCACCGGCCTACGCCAGAGCCACAGCAACGCGGGATCCGAGCCGCGTCTGCAACCTACACCACAGCTCACGGCAACGCCGGATCGTTAACCCACTGAGCAGGGGCAGGGACCGAACCCGCAACCTCATGGTTCCCAGTCAGATTCGTTAACCACTGCGCCACAACGGGAACTCCAGGGCATCACTTTTAAATCACAGTTACCAAATACAGAAAGGGAAGGTTGGATAAAGGGAATGGAAATGTAAGAGAAGACAGATGAAAATAAATTTCCATGAAGTGATGACAGGTTTCCTTATTTATAGTTTTTTCTTAGAAATGAATCAGGCCTTTTTAGGAATGTAGTTTAGTGATATACTGGCCTGACTCACATGCTCCTCAGAGCATTTTCTGAACAGTTTCTTCAGAGGAATTTTCTTTCCACCAAAGAATTGTTTCTTAAGCTTTTGAGAAAGTTTTATTTGCAAAGCTCCTATAGCAAGACGTGAATTTTAACCAGCCTCAGCATCAGTCTTACAAGGAGATATCTTCCCTAGTCTACAGTGATAATTCTGGGCTAGTTTATTGTTTGGTCAGTGGACTTTGAAAAACAATGCTTTAGGTAGTACAGCATATATTTTGAAAGATGGAGCACACTATTATCCATAGTGGCTGCACCAATTTACATCCTCACCAACAGTGTAGGAGGGTTCATTTTCTCCACACCCTCTCCAGCATTTATTTTCTGTAGACTTTTTCATGGATGACTGTTCTGACTGGTGTAAGTTGATACCTCATTATAGTTGTGCTTTGCATTTCTTTAATAATTAGCAATGTTGGGCGTCTTTTCATGTGCCTGTTGGCCATTCACTTGTCTTCTTTGGAGAAATGCCTATTAAGATCTGCACATTTTTATTTTTTTGATATTGAGCCGTATGAGCTGTTTGCATATTTTGGAAAGTAATCCCTTGTTGGTCTCACCGTTTGCAAAGAAATTGGTGCAGCCACTATGGAGAACAGTATGGAGGTTCCTTAAAAAACTAAAAAATAGAGCTACCACATGATCCTGCAACACTCCTGGGCATATATTTGGAGAAAGCCATAATTTGAAAAGACTCATGCACCCCAATGTTCATTGCAGCACTAGTTATAATAGCCAATACCTGGATAAAGAAGATGTGGTGTGTGTGTGTGTGCATGTATAATGGAATATTACTCAGCCATAAAAATAATCAGATAATTCCATTTGCAACAACATGAATAGACCTAGAGATTATCATACTAAGTGAATTAAATCAGACAAAGACAAATATCATACGAAATAATTTATGTGTAGAATCTAAAAAAAAGATACAAATGAACTTATATACAAAACAGAAGTAGACCCACAGAAAACAAACTTATAGTTACTGAAGAAGAAAGGGGAGGAGGGATAAATTAGGAGTTTGGGATTAACATATTCACACTACTATATATAAAATAGATAACCCACAAGGACCTACAGAGGGAACTATAGTCAATATCTTATAATAACCAGTAACTGAAAACAATCTAATATATATATATATGAGAATATCTCTCTCTTTATATATATATATATATATATATATATATATATATATATATGAGAGTCACTTTTCTGTACTCCTGAAATAAATACAACATTGTAACTCACCTATATTGCAATTAAAGTTTTTAAAAAGAAGAATCAAAATCATTTTGCTAAGTGAAATTAGTCAGTCACAGAGGACAAGCACTGCATGATTGCACTTACATGAGGTATCTAAAATAGTCGAAGTTGGAGTTCCCTGGTGGCTCAGCAGGTTAAGGACCTGGCATTGTCACTGCTGTGGCTCGGGTCACTGCCATGGTTTGAGCTTGATCCCTAGCCCTAGAAACTCCACATTCCTCAAAAGGGCCTAAATAAATAAATAAAATAGTCAAACTTATAGGAACAGAGAATGTAATGATGGTTGCCAGGGGCTGGAGAAAGGGGGAAATGGGGAGTTGCTGTTCAACAAGTATAAGGTTGCATTTATATGAAATGAATGTATTCTAGAAATCTGCTGTGCAGCATTGTGTTTCTATAGTTAACAATACTGTGTTTTGCACTTATAATTTGTTAAGATGGAGGTCTCATGTTAAGTGTTCCTACTAAAATTTAAAAAATCCTCTGTGAATTAAGAGATGTAGACTTCTCTGAATTGATCTAGTACATTTTAAAGTGTATGCCATGTGTTAAAGCTCTTAGCTATTTAATATTTCTAAACAGGCTGCCTCTCTGTAGAGTTGGGTGCTCTGGTTCACAGTGATTTGAAAAGTAGTTTAATATTAAGTAACCAGAGATTATGTCATTAAAACAGGATGCTTCACCTTATTACCCTAGTTAATTAATGGTAAACTCTATTCATTCAAAGGAGGTGAATGAATTTTGAATGATAAGCCTTAAAACAGAAAATATAACTTGAAGTATGCTGTTTTTTTCCTACACAGCTGGATTTTTCACGGTTATATTAAGAAAACTAACAGCTCTTGAGGGGGAAAAGTATGAAGACTCCACTTTTCAGCTGTGATAAAGCATTTAAGGGAAAGGGATAATCTAAATAAAGTCCACCTCTCTGTATGTAATTTGAATGCCTTGACTCTCTGCATACGTAATTATCTGGTCACCTTAATTTAGATAAAATTGCTTCTGAAAACAGGCAAATACACATAATATTTTTTTTATGGAAAAAGAAAAAAATACATTTCTTTCCTTTTTTTTTTTCTTGTTTTTTTTTGGCAGCCCTGCAGCATATGGAGTTCCCAGGCCAGGAATCAGATAGGAGCCACAGTTGTGACCTATGCTGCAGCTGCAGCAATTCAGGATCCTTAACCCACTGTGCTGTGACGGGGATTGAACCTGTGTCCCAGTGCTCCAGAGACACTACCAGTCTCATTGCACCACAGCAAGAATTCCCATTTCTTTCCTTTTATAACACATTGTCTCTGTGACTGATGGGAAATTGTTCACCTGATTTGCCAAAGCTGGGTTGACTCAGTAGTTTTAGAATACTTTGAGAATCATTCTTATTTTTTGTGAAATTGAAATTTATAGAGATGATAGCATTGACTGAACAATAAAGGTATACTTCTTAAAAAATGTACATGATTGTCCAAATCAACATGTCAGTAATAAAGTGCCTCTCTGGCCTTTTAAAGAACGTGTAACAAGGAACTTTTAAAACTGCTCACAGCTTACCTACTAGATTTTAATTTTTCCACATGACTCCTTAAAATTTATTATGGAAATCCAAATTATGGGTCATTTTAAGTATTCAAGGTATGTTTGAAAGTCTCTGGCAGTATCTTAGGGGCCATTAAGCATTATCATACAAAAATGTATTAGGAACCATTACAATTTTTTTGGTTCTCAGCAGGTTAAGGACAAAATGTTGTCTTTGTGAGGATGCAGGTTCAATCCCTGGCCTTGCTCAGTGGGATAAGTTTCTGGCATTGCTACAAGCTGCAGTGTGGGTCTCAGATGCAACTCGGATCCAGTGTTGCTGTGGCTGTGGCATAGGCCCCAGCTGTAGCTCCAATTCGACCCTTATCCCAGAAACTTCCATATGGCATTTTAATTTGCTACAACTTAGTGTAACAAGGTAAAGCATCTTTGTTAAATTAAGAAAGAACTAATCAGAATAACATTTTTGCTGGGCTGGAAAAACAGTTCTGTAAGCCTTCCTAAAGAATTTTTTGGTGGAATCCCTAATTTGCAATGTCAGTTTGAGGATTCCATATTCATTAAATCTGCTTGTAGATTTGTTTTACTGAGAGGCGAATGTAAAGCTAGATGCTCACCATTTGTGGCTTTACATGTTTTTGGCTAATTTTTAGAGTTTAAGTATACAGCCAATACTGCAGAAATAAAAATCTATGGGAGATGCTTGGAGGGACTACTTTGACTCAGTCATTTCTCCTTTACCAGTCACTTCATACATGTCGAGCACTATGTTAGGAGTTCTGTCAGATGCCAGAAAGAATTAGATACATACCCTATGCTCAAGAAAAGGGGCTGCAGAGCCAGACGGTCTACATATTCTCTAAGATGTGCTCAACATTGGATTTAGCCAGGGGGACCTGAACATGGTAGGCACATAAAGTCTATGTGTTGGAGAGATAACAGGAGTTCCCATTGTGGCTCAGTGGTAACGAACCCGACCAGGATTCATAAGGATGTGGGTTCGATCCCTGGCCTCGCTCAGCGGGTTAAGGATCTGGTGGTGCTGTGAGCTGTGGTGTAGGTTGCAGACGTGGCTTGGTTGCTGTGACTGTGGCGTTGGCTAGCAGCTGCAGTTTCAGTTTGACCCTTAGCCTGGAACTTCCATATGCTGCAGGTGCAGCCCTAAAAAAAGGCAAGATAAAGAGATAGTAAATATCTCTCAAATGTATGGACAAACATATTTACTAATATAGGAAGATGCAGATGCTCTGAGAGGTCATAGAAGTGAGGATTTCCTTTTAGCTCATCAGAGAGATAGTGGCTTGAACTTTGAGGATGGCTTGTTTGCTTTAGTGTACTATCAAAACAACATTTTTAAGATTTTAATGACTCTAGTTAAAAACAATGTGAACTAGGTATTTAAAACTTAAAGTCTTTACTTGACAATTGTCTTGAAATAAACTTGTTCTTGTTGCAGATGTAAATGTTTAAGTATATGTCGGCAATTATGGAAAATGTAAAGGAAATATATTAAATATAATAAGAATACCAAGATCATATCTCTGCCTGCCTGGGTCAGATCCATGGTGATCTAAAAGAGTGATGTATAAGGGTATGATCTGCTTCATAATACCAATATTAAGTGCTAGGATGTCGTGTGGAACATCCAAGTTTTAGTTAGTAACCCATTGAGGTTACTTAATCATGGAATTAGCTAAGCACTTTTACAGTCTTCATCACCTCTTAAGTTAATGAAGTTTCATGAGATTTCCTCCTCCTGCATTCCCATCTTTAAGGTTAATTTATGTGAAACCCTATTAAAAATGTATGAATATATAAAAGATATACCATGAATTATACTCTTTCTTAAGTAGCTGAAATGCCATACATCATTTTATAGAAGTTCTCATATTCATTTATTCATTGTTTTTCATTCCAATTTGTGACATGCTTACTATGCCAAGTACTGAAGCTACATCCTGGGGACACAAAGACAAACAAAGGTAGTTGTGGTATCTGCTCCAGTGTAGCTCATGGTGCAGTTGCAAGGAGATGGACACACTGCTTTATGTGGAGCAATGAAAGAAGGAAACAGTACTATGATAGAGGCTAACAAGGGTAGGGCAGCTTAGATTGGTGGACAGAGAAGTACTTTCTGAAGAGATGACATTTAAGCTGAGCCAAAAAAGATGCGAAGGAGCTAGACCTTCCAACAGCAGAAGAAAGAATGGTTGTGGGAAAGGAAACATGTGTGTGTTCTCCAAGGCAGAAAAGAGGCTGGCATATGATAGGACCAGGAAGAAAGGGACAACGTAAAATAATGGGGAGGAGCATGCAATGAGACGGGAACGAAGGGCAGGGGTCTAGATCGTGCAGGTCCTTATAGACCAGCATGTAGAGGTGGGATGATATGGAAATCTTTCGTACAGAAATGTACAATGATATGATTTAATTATTACAGTGATTATGGATAATTGTAAAGAGAATATATTGGAGGAAGGAAAGAATTGAAAGAGGATTTTTTTTTTTTCTCGAGCGGCTGTTAAGTGATCCAAGCAAAGAATGGGAGGAAGCCTGACTGGGATAGAGACAACAGAAATAGAAATGAATGTATTACGAGATATCTGCAGGTGTATCTATTAGGCTAAAATTATATGTTTACTTGTCTTTGTCTTCTTACAGCCTGGGGCCCATAGGAGGGAGGGACTACATCTTGTTTATCTCTGTTTCCTCTCCCAGCTGGGAATGTTTAATTAAAAATATTTTTTTCATAACTTGGGGGCTTCTGGGGCATGAAAGACACTCATTAAATCTTCAAATAGATGAATATATTTTCTATTGGCTTTCTATAGTAGAATTTCTTTCTTTGCTCTAAAATTAGTTTTTTCACGCTTCGGGAGAGCCCCACTGGTTTTGATATACGACAAGGTGGTGAACACGACCACATCCTCTTTGTCCACACCCCCTTCAAGATCTTATAGACTTCAATGATATGCTTTCATTATTTGTATCTTTCCGGTTGAAGAGAGGATCTTTTGATCCTTTTCTCATATGGCAGTTCCTCCTTTTCACTGATCATTTTTGCTGCCTCCCTCTGGATTTTCCTCAGCTCTTTTATGTCTCGTTTGAGATCTGATAACACAATGCTTCTGGTGTGAACACACCACAATCCTGTATGCTGGTTAAATGCTGGCTTTTGTTTTATTCCAATACATTTTCTAATAAAGCTTAATGTTTTCTAGACAGTTTTTGGTTCTAGAGAACAGGACCCAGAGACCCCTAAGTCCTCATAGTAATAATTTAACTCATAGCTTGAAATAAAGTGGTATGTTTTTCCTTGTTCCTGTGTATAATTTTTTTTTCATTTCATACAGCCTCATGTAATTTTCTTGCATTTTTGTCCTTGCCAGTTTGATATCTTAGTACCTCCAGAAGAGTTTAGTATCAATTACATTCTTTCCTTCAAGTCACTTATAAAAACTGTGAGATTAGACTGACCCCTTGGAAGATATCTCCAACTGTAGTTTCTGTCCAGAGCAGTTTTCCCCTACTCTTAGTTTCTTGTCTGTAAGGCAATTCTCTGTTCATGATGCAAATAATCTTCTCAACTTCATACTAATTCTGATTGAAGATTATGTAAATGTACTTTGAAAGCAAAAAGGCATATCTGAGTGTTATGTTTTGTTCATATTATTAGTTATCCATGAATAACTCAAACTGATTAGCTGAACATCATTCCCCTTATAGAAAACACATTTCCTTTTAATGAATGTATTATACCTTCTTGAGTAACTCAGTTATCCTATTATCTATCCATCTGTCTATCTATCTAATCTTCCATTAACTTTCCTGGGATGCA
The DNA here is from genome assembly GCF_054392235.1 of Sus scrofa. NCBI lineage: Eukaryota > Metazoa > Chordata > Mammalia > Artiodactyla > Suidae > Sus > Sus scrofa. The sequence continues at coordinate 125,960,131 of NC_139401.1, forward strand.
GGTGAACTTGGTCAGCCTTTAACTGTAAAAATGCCCACTAAAACTTTTCTTATAGATGTCAAATGTCATCCTTTCAGAATTTATAATGGCTATTTACATTTATGGCTAATAGATTCACAATTTCACTCTTGGATTCTTTTAAAACTTTTGATGCATTTAAATGAATTTATCAGTTAAATCTATAACATACTATAATTTTATTATTTGCTTAAATTCTTTTGTGACGCTGTATTTTCTCAACTGTAAGATATCATCTTCGACCTTTTAAGGATTATTCACACATTGATTTGATAAATATTTATTGGGTGGCCATGTGCTAAACACTGGGGACATACCATTGAACAAGGGAGGCAATAATTCCTGTATTCATGGAGCTTATATTCTTTTAGGATTGAAAGACAATAAACAAACAAGTAAATAATATGTTAGGAGGTTATAAGTTCTAGGGAGGAGAATAAAGCAATTAAAGGGATAGATGGTGAGGAAGAAATCTATTAATATAAACGGATTAGGAAAAATCTCTCTGAGAGTGTAACGTTGGAGCAGGACTCGGGAACAAACCATGTGGTTACTTGATGAAAGATATTTCCAGGCAGATGGAACAGTAAGTGCTCAGGCCCTAATACAGGCATGTGCTTGGCTTGTTCCATAAACAGCAAGGAATATAGTGCTATGGCAACAAAGTGAGTGAGGAAGAGAGTGGTAGAAAATGAGGAGTAGGGATTTAGCCAAGGGCCAGGTCACGCAAAACCTTACAGACCGAACTGAGGACTTTGAACTTTTTTCTTGGTAAGACAAGAAGCCATTTAATGGTTTTTGAGCATGGGGAGATCATAATGTCATTTATTTAAAAATAAAACTGTGGTTTTAGTGTATAGAGTAGATTGAGGTTGAGGCACGGTGGCAGGAGGAAGACATATTGGGAGGTTATTAAAGTAGATAATCATGTAAGAAATGATGAAGACTTGAACTTGGATGATGGTGTTGGAAATCATCAGATTTATTTTTTACAAAATTCATAAATTTTATTTATCAGACATTGATTATATTTGTCAGAATTGCATTTGTTGTTTGCATAAAATGAATTTCTTTCATTTTCACTAAAAAAAATTAAAGTCGTTATGATAAAGGTAAGACCACTGGATTAAAATAGTTTAACATATGTTTGTCTTCATTAAAGAACCATTACCATAAACTCTATCTTTGTAATTGTTTCCTATCTACACAATGATGAAAACAAAATAATTAAACATCAGTCTTTTCACTAGTTATTTTGCTTAGCCAGTTTTCTAATTGATCTGAAATTCAGGAACTGCCATTTAATGCTGGGTATTTTATTCCATAAATTCAGAGGCTGTGGCTTTACTTTAGAGATCAGAGTTCTGTAAGGCTTGCTAACTAGGTCAACTTGGTATACTTGAAAGAATACCATGATGTTGCACATTAGAATTTTAAGAGCAACATGGTAGTTTAAACGAATAGATTGATTAATGTTGTTTCCATAGGCCCCAAATAAACAAGTAGTAGATGTTGGCAAGTTTTTGAAATTGAGGCCAGTGTTTAATAAAGGCAAGAAATAATTTTTTCTTAAAAAATAAGTGTTGTACTTCTAGTTTTATATTTTCTCTTACCTCCATCCAAATTCTCACAGTTAAAACAAGCCAAAAATATATTTAAGGTCTTACCTGGGCCTGGCACCCTGCTCTTATAAACATATTTACTAGAGTTGGCTTGTTTCTGACATAAAGCCCCTTTGGAATTAATCAATAGTACTAGGCTACAGCAACAATTTGGCCTTACACGCTTTTATCTTATGTCCCTTTTTTGTTGGCCTAGCCCCACTTTTTTTTATGGGAAAACTCCTCTCACACACATTGAGATCACAGGCAACTATTTTAATCCTGCTCCTCTGGCACCACTGGACTGGTCAAGGGTTGACCAAAGAGCAGTAAATATAGTGTATTATTCCTCCAATTTTCCAATTATAATGGAATAAAATTCCATTTTATTTGTGGCTGGAGCTGTACTGATTTAATTAAATTAATTAATTAATTAATTTATTTATTGGTCTTTTTGCCATTTCTTGGGCTGCTCCCGTGGCATATGAAGGTTCCCAGGCTAGGGGTCTAACTGGAGCTGTAGCCACCGGCCTACGCCAGAGCCACAGCAACGCAGGATCCGAGCCTCGCCTGCAACCTACACCACAGCTCATGGCAACGCCGGATCGTTAACCCACTGAGCAAGGGTAGGGATGGAACCCGCAACCTCATGGTTCCTAGCCGGATTCGTTAACCATTTGCGCCACGACAGGAACTCCCTGATTTAATTTTAAAAGTCATTCAGTATGGAGTGCGTCCCAGGTCTCTTTATTTCACAAGGATTTCGGATAGTTCTCTAGCAGAATATACAAGGCCCAAACTTAGAAGCACTTTGGTATAAATCAGGGTTGCTCAGATTTTCTTGTCGCAAGAATACTCTGGGAATATTGAAAAATATATAGTTTTCCAGACCCTCATTTGGAGATTCTGATTTAGCCAATTGTGGGCCTGTGTTTTAATAAGTACTTCTATGTGATTTTCTTTTTGGAAAATTTAGGTAAATGAACTAGATAGGTACTCATTCTGACCAGTACTTTTGCCTGCAATTCAAGTAATTAACACTTGATGGCAGTATGTCTTTTCTGAAAGCATTGTTAGGCTCTGCACTATTTTCAAAGGAAGTCTCAGCCAACCATGAGCTGCCAGCTCAAAAGAGATAAGCTCTTGGTCAGGCTTTATTTTTCACTTTTTAATTACTCTTTATTCATTCAGCAAATGCAAGGTGCTTACAGGTTAATGGGTGGAGAGGGAAGATAATAAGTGATAATCACACGACCCCAGATTGACAGTATGAAGCAATAGTAAAGGGTGCAGTGATTTCAAGGAACCTGATAGGGTGGAGCAATAATTCTGGAAAAATTTCTCTGGGAACATGGTTTTTTGAGATAATTAGATAGGGCAACTTGCTTCTGACCCTAGCACATTGAATTACTGGTATAGATCTGCTCCATATATTCTGACCCTGGGCTCAGTTGTGAATGGATCAATAACTCCAGAGTTATTGGACCTTTTGTACTACTCTGTAAAAATGTCATATTTTTTAACCTATAGCTTCTCACAGACCTTAGCTTTCTTCCTTCTCTGTTAGGTAGAATAGACAGGCATACAGATTCCAGATACATATTTAAAATATTTGGTTCATTAGAACCCCTCCTCCGCCCCATCGCACTGTCATGGGCATCCTGGGTTCTTATACTGACTTTTCTCATTTCCTTAGTCAGCAAGAAGGTCTGTCCATCTTAGTCTCTCTGTGCCTGCTCCATATTTCAGCTCTGCCCCTTACCCTCTCTTGGCATCCAAAGACGGAACATTTACAGAATGATTCGCTAAGGACAAATGTAGTAACCACTTCCCTGCTGAGTTTGGGGAGACTCAAACATTAATAAAATCAAACAATCGATTGCAGCACTTCTGTAAATATTACAACCTGAAGAAGTAGAAGGAGTAGAAGAAGAAGAGGAAGAGGGCAAATGGGAAGAGGGGAAGAAGGCCTGCTACCTATTATGAGGAGAAATTAATAGATCAGAAACACCAAGATTGAGTGTTTTCATTAGTGTGTTAAAACACACTTGACAATTTTTAAAGAGTTTTAACATACACTTTCCTTTATACTTGACAATAATCCAATATAAGAGAGGTGTTAGTATGATTTTACTGATAATAAAATACTTAATAGTTGATAAACCAAGGCCCATAGATAGAAATGTGTAGCTTGAGGTCAAAACTCCACCTAATTCAATCTGTTTCTGTTTCTGATTATAATGGCAACGGCTCACTCAATTTTGTGGCTTACCTTATCCAGCTTTTCTCTTCTTGTCCCTGGGAGCCTGCTTATTTGCAGTTCAACAAGACTCCTGCAATTTCGATTTGCTTTTCGATTTGCTTTTTCCAGCTGTTCCTGCTGTTTGAGGGCTAGGGCATCAAAGCTCGGCTTGAATCCTGCCACTTTAGCCATGGAAACCTTTATCATTTTAACTGTTCTACTCAGAGCCTTAACTACACTGAAGTCCTGCTTGTTCTCAGTGGAGAAGGTGCTGGAGCTGGAACCCCACGTGGTTCAGGTGGTTTAACAGAAGGAAGCTTACATCCCCAAAGGATGTGGTGTCTTAGCGGGAGAACCTTTCTGGCCAACTAGCATATGCTGCATCACCGCTTCTTGAACAATCTCCCCTTCCCCCAGCCATCTGTAGCTGTGGTTGCTGTAAGAAATCCTTTTCACAGAATTTTCTTTGTAATTCAAAAAACCAAAGGATTCTCCCAGCTTTTTGATCTAGGTTATCATTAGTGCTTTTTACTTAATGACTATTTTTTAAAAAACAACCTAAGAACAGGATAACATGCTTTTCAAACATACAGAACAGGATTTTCCTCACAATTCATGATTCGTAAAGTACCAAAGACAGGGAGCAGGGATGGTCCTAATGTGCACCTCAGGTAACGCTGAAACCGAAGTGAATAATCTGGCCGCCTGACGAGCTGTTTTTCGTCCTCCTGTCTACCTTTTGTTTTATAGTCTTCAGCAGTTTTCTCTGGTTCTCAAGTTGGCGTCAAAAAGAAACTGCACTTGCTCAGGAACTCGTCCCAAGTTTTTTTTCTCAAGTCCATTTTGGACCCATGTGTAAGGTATCCATTTTCATACTCAGACCGGTCTCTGCTCTTTGCCTTAGGGGGATCTTACAGTAGTTAACAATGCCGTTCCTTAAGCTCTGGCTTTTTTTCCTTTAGTCCCTATTTTGCCCCTTGATCCCACCTATCATCTTCTGACCTCCCCCATCACATACCCATTCATCGTTACAATGGAAGTGCTTAAACCTCTGATTCCTTTGGTTTTGAAAGGCCAAACATTTCTGGAGTCAACGTATTGGGGTTAAAATTCTCACTACACTGCTTATGAGCTGTATGATCATGGACAAGGTGCAAATCCCTCTGGACCCTTGTCTCTTCGTCTGTGGAATGGAATAATTCAGAACACCTGCCTTTGCTTGCCATGAGAATAAAAAGTCATGCAAAATGTTTAGAATATGGTCTAACAGGTAATGTGAATGCGTAGTTTGAGGTATATTATTATGGTTCCAGTGTACATTTCTTGTAAGTGCAGTTAAGCATATTGACCTTACAGGGTTGCCATGAAAATTAGATCATGTATGCAAAATACTTTGCGAGGGCCTGGTAGGATATAGGCATTCAAAAAATAATAGTCTCATTCTCCACCAACTCACTTTCCTCCTCCCATTCCACACTTCCTTGTCGCGGTTGAAGACTACTTTTCCTCATGTATTTTTGCTTTTGTGAACTAACAACTATAATTTTATTTATTTATTTAATTTATTTTTTGTCTTTTTAGGGCCGCACGTGGGGCATATGGAGGTTCCCAGGCTGGGGGTCTAGTTGGAGCTGTTGACCCAGCCTACACGACATCCACAGCAACATGGGGATCTGAGCCGCGTCTATGATCTACGCCACAGCTTACGGCAACGCTGGATCCTTAACCCGCCAAGCAGGGCCAGGGATTGAACCCACAAACTCATGGTTCCTAGTCTGATTAGTTAACCACTGAGCCATGACAGGCACTCCCCAACTATAACTTTAATACTAACTTTAAAGTGGCGATTTCGTATAAAGTCCAAAAAAAATCAAAGACAAGTAAAAGGGAAGATTGTCAAATAGCAGCTATGCTCCCAGGCAAAGAAAACATTTGAGCAGTGATTCATTTTTTTTTAAAGTTTCTTTTAACTCCACGGTGAAGCGGACGTTGTAATAGCTCTTACCTTCTGGCCATTAAACACCTGAGAGCTGCCAGAGAAATGGAAAAACTAGCTGATCTGCTCAAAGTCATTCTTCTTAATTGCATGAGGTCAAGTGTAAAGTGTAATCGCTTCACTTGTGTGCAATTGGTGCCACTTTTCATTTTGTTCTTTTTCATAGTCCCAGAGATTTGCAGGCCTGTTATGGGCCAGCACATGTCATCATCTTCAACTCTGTTTCTAAAGTTTGAACCTCTTCTGTGTTACTCTTGCCAACTGGTCATCTAGCCTCTGTTGATACCTTCCAGGGAAAGGAAGCCCCAAATATCCAGAAGGTGGACTACACCAGCTTGAGACAGACATATCTGTGAGAAAATTCTCCTTTGTTGAGCCAAAATCAACTTCCATATATTTTCTCCTAATGTCCTAGCTTTGCCTCTTGAGACCTTATAGAACTAGTGTTCTCATTCTTCTGCAATAGCAGTCAATCTATTATTAGAAGGAAGTTCTCATACTTGAGGGAAAAATGGATTTTTTCCCTCACTCAGCTAAAATTCTAAGTCAATAGAAGAAAAATAAAAAATAAACAATGTAGAAAGAGATGCATATCTAGATAGTGTAGACCCAGTGACATATTAGTTTTTACTATCAAGTCTGCCCTTAAGGAAATTTTGGGTTTGGACACATATTGCATACCTCCACATTCCACTTCATATTTTATTCTCTGAGATGTTCACAGTTAATGTTTAGAGAAGCATGGTCTCTAGATACAGGCATTTATTCATGTAATCACCCATTTATTCATTCACTCCAAGTTGTAAATACTGGTCATAATTCCAGATGTCACAAAAAGTGTATCTTTCAGGGCAGTATTGTATAATATTTTCCTCACATTAGTCCCCTCTCACCTGTAAACTTTATTCATCCATGTTTGAAAAATGGGTGTATGAGAGAACATTGTTAAGAAAAATGAAAATAACAGTTTTGTCATTGCAACCTCTGCCTTTGTCCTTTGAACCATATTTTTCTTTCTCCACCCATTTTCCTACTCCTGGGTCCTTCTGAGTTTATGATCTTCAGCACTTCCCATGTACATTGAAGGATTCTAGCTCAAAGGACAATTTGATGCTCGTTGCTTGCTCCCTTACTCATGTCCAGCATCTACATGTCAGCTGGCATATATCTTGGCTTACAGATTGATATAAGAACTATAGGAAAGTTGAAGACTCCTCCTCAGGCAATGGCAAGGGTTGTTGTCCCTAATTGGCTGTGTTTGCTAAATGAGAAAAAGCAACCTTTAAGGTTGGAGAGCTGTAACATTTCTTTGTGCAGAAACGCATTGTGTGGAACCTTCACTTGTATCTGGAGTAGCCATGACTTTAGATCCCTAGTGTTTAAACAGGAGGCCCAGATTATCATTCAGTGAATTTTTTTATGCACCTGCTATCAATGTCCTCCAGTCAAAGACTACCAGAAATATATCTTAGAACTATTTGAGTTTATTTCTCATTGCAGCCAGGAGGGGAATGCACAGTATAAGGCATTTCACTAAGTTGTTAGAAAAAAACTTTGGATGGGATCTTGGCTTGTATTAGGTGATTTGGGGGATGTTTTAAGGAGGCAGGGCTTTGTTCTGGGCTGGATGCTGTCAGGCAGGGTCAATTTTTTGAATGAGTATTTCAATAAATATTAAGGACAGGGAGGGAAAACCAAAGCAAGGGTAAAGCATTTGGTAATAAAGCAAGAGTCACTCAAGTTTGCCAGGATGGGAGGAGGTGCTTAGTTTTTTGTTTTGTTTTGTTTTTTGTTTTTTTTTGTGATGGACAGTGTGTTATGTCTGTGTTCAGACATGATTACAGAGTGGTTGTGCTTCTGTCTTAATCTGTTGTGGTCCCAGAACAGCCCTGTTTGATGTTGCTCTTCTGTGAAACTGTTCCACAGAACCCCAAGGCCTAGCTGTGACTGTCTGGCCAGCTCCTGGGTGTCAGGGACTGCCCTCCTCTTTCTCATGACATTTGTGATGCATCAGTGAACAAGCACATCAGTGAAGAAAGTAGATGACAGTATATTTGCCCTCACTGGGAGAGGGGGACAGAGAAAAAACTTAATAGTACAGTGTATTAAATTACAGTGTATTAAAATGTGATCAATGCTATGGAAAAGAAAAAAGACAGTGGAATAAGGTAAGAGGAATAGGAAGTGGGGTAGATAGAGGAAAGTTGTGGTTTCAAATTCAGTGGCCGGGGCAGGCCTCATTGAAAGATGACATTTGAGCAAAGTCTTGGTTTGGAGGTGAGGAAGTGAGCCAATGAATAGCTGAGGGAATTTCGGTCCATTTATGGAGGGATCATCCCAGTAGTGAGCTTGGATTCTGCAATATCCTGATATACTCCCTTGGTAATTGAGCATATTCCTGCCTTCGTGTCTAGTTCACTCTTTTCCCGTTGACCTCCCTCAGGCTTTTCTGCCCAAGGCCGTGGAGAAAGGGATTGACTAGGAGGGGCAGGATCAGCTGAGGTGTGTGTGTGATGACGCCTTTCCCCCAGTGCTCTGCTCCATGACCTCAGGCAGTGAGCAGTCTCCTTACTCCTTTCCCTCTGCAGAACTGCTAACCCTATGATTTGTCCCCAGTGAAAGGCAGCAGATGGTCATTGCTCCATTGTCATGCTAGCCAGGATTCTGCATCCCTTCTTCTCAGGAAAGCTGAGAATTGCCCAAGCTTTAGTCTTGTCCATTAGAATCAGTCAGACACAGGATTCTGAGCAGAATGGATCTGTCTGTGGTGGGATTTCTTCAACTGTTTTATTTCTTCAGAGCATATGTTTTTTTACCTATTTGATTTGAATTTTGATCAAGATCACAATTTTTAAGTGATATAAGTAATTGAGCTCAGGCCGAAGATTTTGAGATTTCCTATACAATGTCCCTGCTTCTTGACTCCAGTGCATTATTTACTGGTAGCTGCAATATCCTAAGAAAATTGTGCAATGAATTTTTTTCAAGTGAAAATAATTGACCTTGAGAAAAATGGTATAGCACCCTTCAGTGACAGATTGAATAAAACTAATTTAAATGTGCACACACCACTAATATGTGAGTGATAGAATGGGAGTCCCCTATTCATAAACAAAATATATGAATTTCTGCTTTTTGACACTAAAACTGTAACTATACTGTTAAGACATCCAAACAATAATAAATGTCATCAATAAGAGATAATTCTTCATTTTATATGTTTGGTGATCTGATTGTAGAACCTATTTTTATTGTTAATTTATAATAATCATAGCAACTTACATTTATATGGGGCATTATGCCTTTCTTTTATATTCAGTTTCCCATTTGAGCTTCATAACATCTCTGGAAGGTACAGAATGTATTATCCTCATTTTACTGTGAAGAACATAGGGCTCAGAGAAATGAAGCAACTTGCAAAATTAATAAGACCTGGATGTAGGAAAGAAATCTCCTGAATATAAATTTAGACTTCAAATAAAGAATAATCGTGCATGATTTCCATTTTCCATCTGTTACTCTCTATGTGACCCTAGACAAGTCATTTAATCTCTGAGTTTCCATTTTCTTAAGGCTAATGATAATGCCTACCTCAATGAAATATATACATATATAATACTATACAATGTATATGATGGACTATATATATTATGAAGTATATATATGATCATATATGATATATGATCATACATATATATATGTGTGAGCGTGTGTGTGTGTGTGTGTGTTTTGAAATCCAGTTCTGAATTTCTAGTTCTAGTGTGTGGGGAAGGTTCTCCGTACCAACAAACAAGTTTTGAGGACATCAGGATGGGTGTCCTATATTTTAACCACTTCTGACACAATCTACCCAGAAATAACATCAGATTCCACAGACTAAGGGTTAAGTCCAACATGACTGCCCCCACTCTACCTCACTTCAGATGCCAGGTACTCCAATGTCCATTCCATTTCCACACACCCAATCTCACAGAATCTTCATGTCCTTGCCAAACCAGAAGCTCTCTGAACTCCATCCTTTTGGGGTTTTATGGAGGCTTCATTACATAGGCATGGCTGATTAAATTGTTGGCCATTGGTGATGGATTCAACCTTCAGCCTACTTCTCTTCCCCACAAATCAAGGGGTGGGACTGAAAATTCCAACCTTTTTGTCCATGGTGGGTTACCTGGCAATAAGCCCCCACCCTCAGTTATGTTCCAAAAGTCATCTCATTAACATAAACCCAGTTGTGGTGGAAAGGGGCTTGTTATGAATAATGAGACACCCATTTCATTTTTATGGCTCTGATGTTGGCTCTGAAGTTTTTAGGAATTGAGGACAGGAGAGCAAATTTCATGATAAAAGATGTTCCCATTGCTATTAATTGCTCAAGAAATTCTAGGGATTTTGGGATCTCTGAGCCAAGAACCATGGATGAAGACCAAATATATATGAGAAATATATTTTGGTCATCTGAATGACCAAATATATATTAAGTAAATATATATATATATATACACACACACACACACACACACATACACACACACACGTGTGTGTGTATATGTATAAATATATGTACAAAATGCCTAGAAAACTCTATAGCTCAGTAAGTTGATAACGCCTATTATTATGACTAGCAACAACACAGAAAATAATTTCTTCATCTTTAAAATGGAAGACTACAACTTGACTCATAGGGCTATCATTTGTATTAAATAAGATGTTTAAAGCAGAGTATTTAACATAGTATGTGTTATATATGCAGACATTCAATTCATGATAGCTAATATTACAATTATTTGCACTTGGAGTTCCCACTGTAGCTCAGCAGGTTAAGAACCTGAAAGTGTCCATGAGAATGCAGGTTCGACCCCTGGCCTTACTCAGTAGGTTAAGGATCTGGTGTTGCCACAGACTGTAGCATAGGTCGCAGATACGGCTTGGATTTGGTATTGCTGTGGCTGTGGTGTAGGCTGGCAGCTGCAGCTCAGATTTGCTCCCCAGCCTGGGCTCTTCCATATGTCTCAGGTGTGGCCATAAAAAGAAAAAGAAAAAATTTATTTTCATTTGTTTGTTAAAACTCATTTTCCTGAAAATTAATGAAAGCTCTCAAATTTAAGCAAAGATGGGGACTTACTGGCTCAAGTAACTAAATATTTAAGGGCTATATCTCGCTTCTGGCATGCTTAGATAAAAAAAAAAATTAAATCATGTGTTCAGGATTTTTCCCACCACTTGACTTCATTCTTTTGTTTTGACTCCATTATCAGGTGATTTCAAGCTATCTTCCAGCAATTCCCAGGTCTACATACCTCGATATTTCTATCTAGTGGGAAAGAGCAAAAGCCTTTTTCCAAGCATTTCTAGCAAATATCCCAAGATTCATTTGATTGTGTCAGCCCAGGGTATGTGCTCACCCCTGTATCAATCATTCTGTCTAGAGGAATATGATGTGTAGGTTTACTTAGTCCTGAGTGTCATGCAAATGCCCAGTACACCCGTCATTAGTATTCTGTATACACTTGCTCTCAAAGGAGATAGTTCCGCATTGTTGGTCTACGTAATTAGGTTGTTCCATTGTAATCCCCATAGCCACAGTTCACCTTCATCTATAGAGTCTCTCATTTCCCTCCTTGATAACACAGCAGACTGGGATTTACCTCAGAGTGAGTTTAACAAAACCGTAAATTAACATTCTAACCAGATCACACTATTCATTGTAATTAGACATTCATGTGATGACTTCCTGCCTTGTGTCAATAATATCCTGTCCTGGGCACCACAATAGAGATTAAAAGAAAGCGCTGCCTTCAAGAGGGTCCCAGACTCATGGGGGCACAGAGACAGCTTGAAACCAAGTCCCCCTAAAACTGAGTTCTCATGCCTAGTTTATGACTAACCTCCTGTGCAAAACATGATTCTCTTTCTTTTCCTACCCTTGTTCCCCTCAGCAATGAGGACTATCAAAGAAAAGGGAGATTGAAACTGAGCAGGACCCTGTGGGGCCTTCCCAGGTACAAAAGCCCCTCTCTGTCCCCCATTTCTTGTTTGTAGAAAAAGGCGTTAGTCTCCTAGGCCTTCCCCGAGTGCCAAAGTGCAGGCTCAAGCAGGTAGTAATTAGGAAAGTGAGGGGATACAGAAACAAAGGAAAAGCAGTCAAGCAAGAAAAGTAAAGATAGTTCAGACAACAGATCAGCAACAAAACGGGGTCCTAGCTCCTACCAAGGGAGATACCTAACAATCTGACACAAACCTTTGAGTTGTTCTGTAGAATCTAAGACCCCTCCCTCACCCAGGGGAAGCCTGGTGACTACACACTGACCACAGGCACACAGATTCCAGACTGGTTGGAACCAGAAGGCTGATGAGTAAGATTCCTGAAACATCACTGTGCCATCTCACCACCAATTGACCGGAAGAGAGTCCACAAGCTACAACCCTCACCCCGAATGTTTCCTTTAAAATCCCTTCCCTGAAACCCATCAGAGTTGAGGTCCCTTGAGCATGAGCTGCCCATTCTCCTTGCTTGGTGCCCTACAATAAACACTGCACTTTTCTTCACCACAACCAGGTGTCAGTAGATTGGCTTTGCAGCACAGCAGGTGAGTGGACCAAAGTTCATTTTGGTAGCAAGGTTATTTTCTTACATATGAGTGAATGTGAGCAGTAGGATAGCAGATCTATGCCAAGTACCCTGAAAATACAGAAGATGATATTAATCTTGATTGGGATAGGACTGAAACAGAGATTAAAAAAAATGAGAGAGATGGTGATAGAAATTTGCTGGCAAATTGAGAAAACTTTTGGTTTAAGGTATCAATGCTTTAGTTCTCCAAAGTACATAGACCTAGGTGTATGTTGAGGAAGTTGTTATGGAGTCAGGGAGCATATCATTTGCAGGTTTATGAATGTACTCTTTGCTTTTTTCTAAGACACTGTACTTTTCTTTTTCCTGCCTCTTGTTTCCACCAGATAAGTGAAAACCAATTACATCTATCAATTTCCTGAGACAATTCCTCACTTGCATCCACCCACCCCTGAGACCTACTCTTATGATTACAATGGATTAAGTAATGGCATTCATTCATTCATTCAATCTATCAGTCAGTGAGCTTCTGCGAGGTGTCAATCGTGTTCTAGCCACATTAAGGGATAGAAAGATGCTAAGATATATCTCTTGTCTGAAATCTAGTATTTTTCCATTTTGTTTGCAGCACCAACTTAAAAGTACAATATGAGAATGTAGTACTAGAGATCTGTGGGGCAATTTTAGAAACATTAGAAAGAACTAGTACTACCTGATGAAGGGTACAGATGGTTATATGGTTAGGAAAGTTTTCACTGAGGAGATGACATTTCTTTTGGATCTCTAAGCAGGGGAGGAGGCATTCACAAAAGTGAGGCATAAAAAAAAAAAACCTCCTTGAGAGTTCCTCAGAATTGGGCAGTAACTTGATCTGCCTGGAATGTGTGCAGTTTAAAGTGAAAGTGGCAAGAGAAAAAGCCAGAAAGGTGTGCGGTTAGCAGATCAGGAATGATATTAGAGATTTGAGTTTATCTCCTAGGTGATGGTGATGCAGGGGATCACAGATGGGGTAGAGACACTGACAGGGGAGAGATTCAGTCAAGGGAATGATATAATTGCCAACCATAATTATCAAGCATAATTACTAAGCTGGAGAACGGAAGGCTATTTGCAGTATTTTCTAGAAGCCCTGTTTTAAGAAAATCTAATAAACCCATGTGCAAACTAAAATTAAATACATGAATAAACAGATAAATAATACTTCACTTTAAGGAAAGATTGTTCCTTGAAATTGAGACCTTACCTGGTACAATATACTATGTAATTCTATTTATAATAAGTCATTATAATATTTTACTTCCATTATCTAAGCCAAGGACTACCAGGCTTGTTTGAGCCAAATGTGTAAATCTGACACAAATTGACTGTGTAGCTGAAATGCATTGCTGGACATATCTCATATTTGAAGACAAAATCAAATATGACACAGCCAGGTTCTCATAATAGACCAGACTCTCACTTTAGTAGTGACCTTGGTATCCTTGCTGTAAGATCATCAGACAGGTAGAAGAAAACAGCAACTAAAAGACCTTGTGATGCTTGAGTAACTAAATCCTCTTAGATTAAATCCAAAAGCTCATCTTGTTCTGAATTTTATGCCATGACATAGTATTAACAAATACCAGGTTTATATTCAAATTATGATGACCTTGCTTTTTTTTTTTTTTAGAACGTTTATAAAGATTAGTGTTTAAAAGTTGTTTGTGTCTTGCGTTTCCAAACCTGTTGTAAAGACTCACACAATGCCATATATATTTTTTAGTTTTTCTTATTGACTTTGCAGTTGTAACTTAAGTATTTAAGGTTCCTTTTAGGCTTTTATCGCTGAGGGCAAAATTTCTGTTCATCACGTTGAAACTCTGAAAAGCCACTTGAAGGAGATGTGCACAGTAACTTTCAAAGCCATCATTTGAAACAAACTGTGGGTAAATTTCCATGTGTTTGAATATAGATCTCAAGGAAGGGCACTAAATTCAGGTTGTTTACCATTTTTTTTTTCTTGACATAAGTTCATGAAATATGTTTCTATCATCATTCTTAACTTTAGATCAACTTAGGGGAAAAAAAGTTGTAAAATAGGAGCCAGTGGACTCACTTCTTCTTCCTCAGATTCTAGAATATGCTAACTGAAGTCAGTTATTTCTCTTTAATGTGGAAGGCAGTCCAGGAACCTACTTTCCTTCTACTTTATACAGCACAGAAATGATTTCTCCTCCTACGGTGATGACATAAAATATATTTTTGGTCTCTTTTAGTTGACATGCAAATGTTCCCACTGTATCACAAGCAAAAACTCATTAAAAGCCGCTGGAATGCAATTGTGTTATCTCCCAGGAAAACAGAAAATAACATTAGTCATCAGTCCAGTGCATTTCCATTTGCTAACATAGTGAAATCACCCACCCCATCCTTGTTCCCCCAAGGTTTCCATAGAAAATTTTTATATTTTATTCTAGTTCCATCAGACAGAAGCTCTAGGTGTCTATTTATCACTAAGACACTTTTTTAAAATTTAAATTGCAAAATGCTGCCACATGATTTCATGTACAACAGTGGAAACTTTTGTTTCGTAATACGTCATTTAAGTCTGACTTTGTAGATATTGCTAAAAATTCCCCATCAAGTGTTTGGAATTGTTGCTTAGATAAGTAATACTTGGTCTAAATCAGATAGGAAAGGCTAATGTATAACAAAAGTGATATATACCATCTGAAAATATATCCTTTCTCTAATATTTTGCTCATTTTATGAAAGTATTTCTTTTGCAGAGGGGTTACCAATGCTTTTCGCTTTATTTGAAATCTGCTAATATGCCTGTAATAGACATTTGGACAAATCCTACCCTAGCTTGTCTTCTCTAGTTTTCCTATTTATGCTGATTGTCATCAACGACTCTTGAAGTGAAATTACTTATTCTAGGGAAACTTTAGAGGGCAAAAAAAATAAATGAGCAAGATAAAATAATAAAATAAGGTTTACTATAACGGAAATTAAGTAGGACAGTGTGGAGAGAAATACTTAAATTGGGACTTGATGATGGAGTGATTCAATGAAGAGATAACATTTGATTTTTTCCAGCTTTATTAAGGTACAATTACAAAAAAATGTATATATCTAGGCTGCCCAATGTAATTTTTACAGGTTTACAACATGATGGTTTAATATACATATACATTGTGAAATGATTACTACAGTGAAGTTAATTAGCACATCCATCACTTCACATAGTTGCCCTTTTTCTTTTGTGGTAAGAATACAAGATTGTCTTAAGGAATTTCAAGTATCAATAGTTTTATTAACTATACTCACTATGCTGTATATTAGAACACTATAACTTATTCATCTTATGACTGGAAGTTTGTATTAATGGAAGATATTTTCACAGATTGAGGTATTAGAGAAGTCATTCGGGCTTATACATGATTTAGCTTGAATTTTAGGTTAAGCCAAGCAACCTGTTTGTGGCCTATTAAACATGATTGTTCATCTGTTTGAACCATGACATAAAAGAATGCATTTAAAAATCAAAATGGAGTGACTATGGTTCAGGCATCCAAAATGGAACTAGGTGGCCATTGTGGGTGTGGTTTCAGACACGCTACTGTCTTACTGAGATCTCGAATATTCTGAACTCTATCAGACTCAAGGGCATCACCAGCTGTTTTGAAAACAATATCTGCTAGCAGCTGCCAGCTGTAACCTTACAGTCTCAAGGTCTCTGCTTGTAACTGTGCAACCATTTCAGACCCCAACCAATCCTTGCTTAACAAACACACTTACTTCTTGCCAGCTCCAATCCTAATTCTTGACAAACAACTTATGTAATTTTGAGGGTTTTGCCTTTATAAGCTCCCCCATTTTGTAGTCCAGCAGAACACAATTTATGTACTTTCTGAATCTGTGTCTCCAAGGCTATAGTCTTCAGTGTGTCTCAAAAAAAATTCTCCTCTCTTCCTAATATAGATAGTTTATTATTTCTATCAGCAGTATCTTTTAACCAGTATCTCCCCATTCCTTTTCCCTACCCAACCCCATTTTACTTTTTATTTCTATAAGTTTGGCTTTTTTAAGTTTCCACATATAAGTAACATCAGACATTGTTTCTCTTTGACATACATCACTTAGCATAATGTCCTTCGGGTTCACCCATGTTACTGCAAATGGCAGGATTTTCTTTTTCTATGGCTGAATAATCTTCTGCTGTATACACATACCACATTTTCATTAGCCATTTATCTATCAATGAACTCAGGTTATTTCCATATCTGGACCATTGTAAATACTGCTACAGTGAACATGGGAGTGCAGATATCTGTTCAAGATACTGATTTCATTTTCCTTAGATATATACCAAGAAGTGAGATTACTGGATCATATTTGATCTTGAGAAAAAGCTACTCAATTAAAGTCTGAGGCTAGAGCATCTGAAATTGAGGAAAAAGCAAGTGTGCACAATGAGCTACTCAACAGTATTTGATATATGAGGAAGTATCTTTAGTTACCTTATAATTTTAAACTATTTTTATTTTATTGTCCATCCATCTTTTTCTTTTGTTATTTATTTTTTGCAATTTTCTATAAAGGTCATACTTTAGTACAAAAGATATTTTATACATTGGGAAAATTAACCCTTTGCAGCTGGTTTGACAAGTGTTCTTCCACTTTGTTATAAATTGACTCATTTTGCCCTCTTTTTCTGCCCTTTTTTTTTTTTTTCCTGCATTTTAGGGCCACACCTGTGGCATATGGAAGTTCCCAGGCTAGGGGTCAAATCAGAGCTGCAGCTGCTGGTCTACACCACAGCCACAGCAAGGTGGGACCCGAGCTGAGTCTGCGACCTATGCCACAGCTCGCAGCAACACCAGATCCTTAACCCACTGAGCGAGGCCAGGGATTGAACCTGCGTCCTCATGGATACTAGCCAGGTTCATTACCACTGAGCCACAACAGGAACTCCTTCCCTCTTTTTCTTTCAGAGTTTACATTTTATATTTAGTTCTACTAACCTTTTTAATGTATTTTAATTTTCATTGTATGTTTAGAAATATCCTCTCTACCTAAAGATAATTAGTGCTTAAATCACGGTATTTGTTTGTATTTCATCTTTGGTTTAAGATGTTAGATTGAAGTGTTTGAAACATCTTGCATTTATTTGGATTAGGAAAACATTAAAATTTTTTTTCAAAATAGCTAAACAATAATTACAATGCACTTAACTGAATAATTGACATTTTCCCTGTTGATTTTAAATGCTGCCTTTTCATATACTAAATTATATATTTTTGAGTCTAAATCTGGATTCTGTAATATGTTCATTTTAGCTACCCTTCTGTGCCAGTACAAAATTGTTGGGTTTTTTTTTTTTTTTCGTCTTTATAGTGCCATTGATGTACGTTAGGACCAGTCCTCTTCGTTATTCTTTATCAAAATATTCTTAGTTATTATCACATATTGTTCCTGATATATTTCTTTGAATCAATTTTCCAATTTATTTTTAAATGCTATTTTTATGGGAACAAATTGAAAATTATACATTACATTTATCGGAAATATAAATTTTAACTTAAATTTTTTCCTAAGTAC
Source organism: Sus scrofa (assembly GCF_054392235.1). NCBI lineage: Eukaryota > Metazoa > Chordata > Mammalia > Artiodactyla > Suidae > Sus > Sus scrofa. The sequence goes on from NC_139401.1 coordinate 125,978,142, forward strand.
ATTTTGTTGTTCACCGTGGTAAATGTGCTCTCTTTTTAGTGTTGTAAAGAGACATACAATGAATTTGCTTAGGTTTTTTAGGTATACAAAAATTCAATCTACGAATATTAATTATTTCTAGCTATCTTATCTATCATCATCAACATCATTATCTAATAGATATATATGTGCATTTATTTGTTTATTGGAGCCAGAGCACTTGTGTTTGAATGTGGATTTATCACTTATGTGCTGTGCTTCGTTCATCGGTTACTTTATACCCGTTTACTTCAATTTTGTGGAAAATTTAGACATACTTGCCTACCTGACAAGGTGGTTTGGAAAATCAGATGAGTTAATTTATGCAAAATTCTTAGACTAGTGCCTGGCACATAGTAAGCACTATAAGTTTTGTGGCTGTTGTTAACCATTCTTAGTATTATTTTTTAAAATTTTGTTTTATTTTGCTTTTTAGGGCCGTACCTGCAGTATATGGAAGTTCCCAGGCTAGGGGTCAAATTGGCACTGCAGCCACCAGCATACCCCACAGCCACAGCAACGTGGGGATCCAAGCTGTGTCTGTGACCTACACCACAGCTCATGGCAGTGCTGGATCCTTAACCCAATGAGCAGGGCCAGGGATGGAACCCCCATCCTCATGGATACTGGTCAGGTTCATTTCCGCTGAGGCATAACGGGAACTCCCAGTATGATTTTGTTAGCCACAACTTCCACAGAAAAGCTAAATAATAGTGGTGCAAATGAGCATCTTTGTTTCATTCCTCACTTTAAGGGATAATAACTCCTAGGGATTTTTTTATGTATTTGATTCCTCCATACTCTTATATTATGAAATATTCTGAAGAACTTTATAGATCTTTTGGCATTTTTATCTTAATTTATTTGTATGAAAATTAAGATTTTTCTATATAACATAATATGAACACAGCTAACAAAAGTAATAATCATTCCTTAAATATATTCTAGTATCCAGTTCATTTTTAAATTTACCTGAAATCTTTTTTAACAGCTGGCTTGTTGAAATATACATCTCATCAAGATATGTATATATCCTTGCATTTATTTTTATGTCTCACAAGACTTGGTCTGGAATAGTCTCTTTCTTTTAATGACATTGGAAAAAATGCCCCACCTTCTGGATTTATTTGATTGTTGACTCATGGTGTCATTTAACTTCTTCCTGTATTTTCTGTATTTTCTATAATTTGGTAGTTCATCCTAAAGCCTTGATGGGATTCCAGTTACAAACATTTTGAGGACAAGAACTTTCTATTGCATCATATGTCGTTACCAGTCTACTTGGCAGCAGATGTCAAAGAAGAATTAGAAGTGCAAAAGACTTAGCTGGGGAAAGGACCATGCCGGATAGAGGCGAGAGGGAGCAAGAGTAAGCTGAGAGAACCTCAAGTCCCAGTGCAGTTCTGACTTCTCTGAAAGGAGAGAAGGTAGAAAGGAGGATTGGGTAGGAAGCCCCTCAGACTGCAGCACAACTCTGAGAACACCTGCCAGACTAGGACAGTAGGGAACCATGGCGAAAGATCACCCATTAGAGGACTCTCACAGTGTGTCAGAGTGGCCTGGCTCTAGCGTTCCTGCTGTGCTCAGTCATTGCACAGAAACAGTCCAGGATGAGCATGGCTTCCTTGTGATCATTGTACTGGGTCCTGAATGTTGGGCAGCTGGAGTCTGTCAGCCCACTACACTCCTTACATATCATATCACAGGGCATGTACCGTTTTTCCCACTGTTAGACTTGCTGTGGTTAGAGTGGTCATTCCTCTAGTATAAAACTATACTTTTTCCTCTATGAGTAGATAATAATCTGAGGGGTGATATGTGGGCATCACAGGCAAGTCCAAATCCCTATCAACTTTTCACCTAATCATTTTAGTGTCTATTAATTACCCCTACCTGAATTGAGTATTTCCTTAGGGGGTATCAAATTATGGTTTTCTTCCTTTTTTTGCATTTAAAAAATTAATAGGCTTTATTTCTTTTAGAACAGTTTTAGGTTAGCAGAAAAATTTAGCAGTAATTTGACTGAGTTCCCGTATAACACCCTTTCCACATACACACCAGTCTTCCCTATTACCAATATCTTACATTAGTGTGGTATTGCTACAGTTTAATAAACTAACATTGATACATGATTATGAGCCAAAGTCAGTAGTTTATATCAGGGCTCACCATATGTGTTGTATATTTCTATGGGTTTTAACAAACACATGGTGTCCTATATCCACCATTACAGTATCAAATAATATTTATCAACCTAAACTGGTGTTCCACTAGCCATCTCTCCCCACCCTCCTTTAGCCCCTTCCAAACTCCAGGCAACCACTGATCTTTTTACAAATGGTGATTTTCTAATTCTGTCCTTTTCTCTCTAGTGTTTCTTAGTTGCCAATGATATTTATTTATGATTGAAGTTAAGTGTTATATAAATAAATTTTGTAGTTCTAAAACCACTTTCTGATATCTCCACCAGGCGATCTCACAGGCATTTCAACTTCAATATATCAAAAATAAATGCATCTTTTTCAGTCCCTAAATTTATTCTTCTACATTTCAGCCTCGGGGGATGGCAATACCATCCATATAATTATCCAAACCTGGACCTTTGGCATCACCTTTATTCCTTATTTCTCCAAATTCCCATGTCCAATCAGTCACCAAGTCATATTGATGTAACCTTAATATTTCTCAAATCCAATCCTTACTCTGTAGCCCATCTGCTACTGACACAATTCTGGACTTCCTATTTTCTTTCTTAGGACTCTAGCAAGTCTCTTAAGTGATACCATGTGACTGATCTTGCTTTCCTCCAAAACAAACACTATGTTAAATCCAGCAAGTCCTTTCCAAATTGGAAATCTAATGGTATTGCTTTTCTATGTAAATTTTTTCATTAACTTTTCATCATCTTCACAAAAAATCCAAACCGTTAAAATATGTATAATTTTCTTCATGGTTTGTGTTCTGCTTTCCTTTATGCCTTCATCTTCTGCCCCCTACCCACCCCTGCAAATCCTGTTATTTAAGACAGTTGAAGTTTTGGGATAGGTTATGGTCTTTATCATGTCCATTACTTGCACATACTATTGATCTTTTGCTTAGAATTCTCTTTCCCTCTTTGTCAATATGAGCTCCAAATTATCCTATAAAGGCAGCGTAAATGCCATCGCCTCTAGAACACACACCTTAAGTTGCCTGAGAACTGGTTGAATGTTTCCCTCTTTATATTTCTTTAGATTCACATATGTATATCTAGAACAGTGTTTATCACATGGTTTATCACAAATCATATGTTTGTTTCACTTGCTAAATTGTAGGACAGAGGGACTATAAATGTGCTTTGTTTATCCTTAGTGCTTATCACAGAGCCTGGCCAATAGTAGCTGTTCAAAACAGTAAATAATTCCTCAATTAAGTGTAATTTAAAAGCCAGACTACTTTATCTTGTTCCGTTGTCAGTTACATATCTCTGAAACTGGTATCCAAGCTATATTTCAGGGACAGTAAAACATGTTATGGTTAAACATAAGGGTTCTGGATTCAAACTCCTAGGGCTAAAGCCCTGTCTCTTTTCTGCCACTTAAGCTCTATTAAGATTGATTATCTCCTATTATTGCTTCAAAGATTAAACAGGATAATAGATATTCAATAAAAATTACCTTTTTTTTTTTTTGTCTTTTGGGGGCCAAATCTGCAGCGTACGAAAGTTCGCAGGCTAGGGGTCAAATCCGAGCTGCAGCTGCCAACCTACACCACAGCCACAGAAATGCAGGATCTGAAATGGATCTGCAACCTACACCATAACTCACGGCAATGCTGGATCCTTAACCCACTGAACGGGGCCAGGGATCGAACCCAATTCCTCATGGATACAAGTCAGGTTCGTTACCACTGTGCCACCACAATAACTCCCAAAAGTTACCATTTCTAAAGATCAAATTTCATCATATATTTCCTCCACTGAACTTATTATTTAATCCTCCCACACGTACATCCCATGTGCCAGCTACACTAATACAATTGTTGCTAATAATTCTCTTAGCTCATATGTATTTACTATGTTCAAGGCACAATTTAAGTGATTTTTATGCATTATTTACTCATTTATTCATTCAGCAGATCATTGTGAGCACCTCCTTTGGGTCAGGCACTGTTCTGCACATTTGGGCTATAGCAGTGAACATACCGACTCAACTCTGTCTCTCTGCCATCATATCACTTACATTCTAGTAAGGGGAGGCAGGCAATAAGCAAAAATAAATAAGCTAAATATGTATTATGTCAGATGGTAGTAAAATGATGAAGAAAATAATGCAAAATTTGGCGGTCAGCTGGTGCTGAAGGAATGTTGTTAAGAATAAGGAGTCAAGGAAAACCTCACCAAAAAAGTAATATTTGAGAAAGAAATTAGAGAAGATGAGGGAACCAGTCTTATGGAAATTTGAGGAAAAACCAACCTGTAGGTGAACAACAAGTACAGAGGTCTTGAGGCATGAATGTACTTGCTTTACACCAAGAATCACTAGGAGGTCATAGTGACTAGAGAAGAGTAAGAAAGAGACACATTAGTAGAGGCTAAGGTCACAGAGGCAGCAGGGTCCAGATCATATAGAATGTGTTTTGAGAGAGCTGGAAAGCCATTGCTGGTTGCAAGTAAAGGAATGATGTGAGGGATTGTGAAATGACCATTCTGGAAGCTGTGTGCAGAATAAACTACAAATAGGTAGGAATGGTGGCAGATCCATCAATGAGGACTACTTCAAGCATCCAGGTGAGAGATAATGATCATTTGGGCCAGAGTTGTAATGGTAGATGTGCTGAGAAGTAAGCCATGTCTGAAAGCATTTTGAAGGAGAGTCCACGGAATGTGCTCATTAACTGGATTCGGAATATGACAAAAAGAAAGGAGTCAAGTATATTAATGATAATAATACTAGATAATGCATATTGCACTCATCATGCACCCAACACTACTAAAGTTTTTGTAAGTATTAACTCAGGAAACAGTTATTGGTACATATGGGTCCTCAGTATTTACTGACTGGGGCATGGAGAGGAAGAGTAGCTTGCGATGCTATGCGGCTAGTAAGTAGTGGACCCAGGACTCAGACACAGACAATTTGGCTATGGGGTCCATGATGTTAACTACTACATAATGGTTGTATACTTCCAAGGTTTTTTGTTGGGCTAGCTGGAAAGATAGAAGATTGGAGGTAGAAATATAGCAGTCATTTGTGCACTGAGTCAGAGTGAAATCACCTAGGGAATGACTATGCATAGAGAAGAGAAAAGGTCTAAGACTGAATTGCAGGAAACGCAAAACATTTATCGTTCTGGAAGAAGAGGAGGGATGAGCGAAGGAGACTGCTATGAGTAGCCAAAGTGATGGAGAAAATCCAGGAGGGTGTAGTGTCCTGAGAGCGAGGTAAAGAGTACATTTCAAGGATAAGTGTGTGATCGATTGAATCAAAAGATACTGATATATCAAGTAAGATGAGGTTTGAGAATCGAAGAGTAGATTTAACAACCTAGAAAAGAGTAGTTCCTATGGAGCAGGAAGTGAGTTCCAAAAGAGCAATGAAAGGAGAACTGGAAACAGTGAGTATAGAAAGCTATTTTCAGGAATCCTTCTGTGTTATAGAAGCCAGAGAAAAGGGGCACTGGGTTTAGTAGAGGTTTGTGGGTTTTGTTTTCCTTTAAGATAGAAGAAATGCTTCTTTGCTAATCGAAATGGTACATTCAGGAGGAGTAACCTGCTGATGTAGAGAATGAAGAGGATTTCTAATGTCAAATCCTCGAATATACCTGAGGCACTGGGATGTAGTGTACATAAATAACAAAGAGTGTTTATGTAGAACAGTGGTTCTTTTCAGTATCCATACTTCAGAAAGGGCCATTTTGGAAATGTGATGTCATATTTCATTTTCTAGTATGGTCATGCTTACACACATATATTTAAAAACACTTTAAAAAACAAATTACTTTTTAAGGGCCTCCCTTTATTTCATATTTAATGAATTGTATTGACTTTTTGAAAACTTTTTGTATAAGCAATTTATGAATTTTATTTCAGAATAGTAAAGACAGGCATCCTAGTCCAATTAAATCAGGATCGCTGGGCCAGAGATAATAGAGTAGGAATTTTTAAAAATGATTCCTGGTGGATTTTTATTATGTAGTCAAGATCCTCTAACTCACAGTATCTCAGAGGAAGGCACTATTATTACTATTAGTATTTTCATTGTTATTATTATTATGTTACATATAGGAAAACCGAGGCTCAAAGTTGTTAAGCAGATTATCCAAAGTCCTATTAGTAAATGATGGAGCTTGAGAGTGGGAATGCAATTTGTTCCAGCCTTTTTGGAAAGGCAATTAGTGTTGTGCCTCATAATTTTTCTTTTAAATTAAGTATTCCTTGACTCAGCAGATTTTCTAGGAATATTTCCTAAGATGATACCAAAAAAGTGCATACAGGTGTATGCGCAAACATGATCACTGCAGTATCCTTTTTTGTCTTGTTTTGGTTTGGTTTTTTTTTTTTTTGTCTTTTTGCCTTTTCTAGGGCTGCTCCCATGGCTTATGGAGGTTCCCAGGCTAGGGGTCGAATCGGAGCAGCAGCCGCTCGCCTACACCAGAGCCACAGCAACGCAGGATCCAAGCAGCATCTGCGACCCACACCACAGCTCATGGCAACGCTGAATGCTCAACCCACTGAGCAAGGCCAGGGATCGAACCTGCAACCTCATGGTTCCTAGTCAGATTCATTAACCACCGCACCACAACGGGAACTCCCAGCATCATTTTTTATAGGGAGAATCTGCTAACAACCTAAATCTCAATCAAGTGAAGAGGGGCCTAGTAAAGAGCGGCAAAGCCAGGACAGAGAATGCTCAACAGCCGTGAAAATGGTGATGTGAATGGACAATACTTTGACGAGTGAAAAACATAACATACCACACAGTCTGATTCCAGAATGCACTATTCTATTCTACCTCCGCAATCTTCTTTAGAACTGTAAAATTACTTTCTTGCCTCTGTGCCCTTTCACATGCTCTTTATTTTGCTTGGATTACCTTGCTTTTTTTTTTCTCTCTTTAACTTTTCCTTTTAGGCTTCAGATTTTCAGCATGTAAGAATTATGTTGTGTTTATAGGTATAGCTCCATGTCAATATATCTCTCTGTCTCTCTGTCATCTATATATGTCTCTGGTTCTAGAGTCAGGAATATCTGGGTTTGACTCTGGACTCTGTCAGTTCCTACCTATATGACCTTAGGAGGTGACTTAGCCTTTCTAAACTTCGATTTGCTTATCTTTAAATGGAGGTAAATAATAAAATTCAATTTATGCTAGAATTAAGAAGTTTGAAACCAGAGAGGTGATAGGATATCAGGTAAAATCTCAGTTTAATGTATCTGCAGCAATGGCTTTCTTTTATGCTTCAGAAAGAGATTATAGCCAGCATGACTCAAGATTACTTGGGAAACGTAAATCAACCATACTTTAATAAAAAATAGTAAAATCAATCAATAAATAAATTTTTGAAAAGGATTACTTGGGAAACTGGAAGGAGAGCCAAGATCAAATGAATCTTTAGGCTTCTTAAAGTTTGGTGAGTGACTCCACCATCACCGAAATCCCAATTAATCCCAAAGAAGAAAATTATGAAAGATGCTTAAAAAGCCCTAAAGTCAGTATCCATCCACTGGGCTGGAAATCATGCCATCTAAAATCCCGAAGATATACCACAGGAGCTAGTTCAAGACAAGGGAATGGAACTGACTTCTTAGCCTTCTCTATACTCCCAAGGGGTGATTATATTTAAAAGCCATAGATTTACCTTAATTTCTTTTCAAGTGAACCAGCAGGTAACTTAAAATAACCAAACCAGACTTGACCTTGGTAGAAAGTATATTGGACTGGTTCCCACACTTCATCTGCCACTAATTAACTATGTGATCTTGAAGATATTATTTACCTTTTGTGAGTTTTACTTGTCTCTTTCGTCAAATGAAAGGACTGGATGGGATGACTTCTCAATTAGCACATTTTATAATTTTACAATGACCTAAAAAGCTAAGTTTTCATGTGACTGAGCAGATCATAACATCTTGGAGTAAAATCAGAATGTTTCCTATATTTAAAGATATTCACAGAAAGGGCAAGCCTTCTCTCAGGTATAAATTTTATCTTCTTACACCCACACATCAGTCAGAATACCTCAGAGTAATAATAATACCTGAAAATTTCTTAGTGCTTCTCCACTTACAAGAATTTCATTTGCTGTTTATGGAACCCTTGTGACACAAGTAGCGTAAGTCTAATCACACACATTTGTAGATGAGCACAATGAAGCTCAAAGAGGAATAAGAGACTTGTTTAAACTAACAGGGTTTTTTAAAATAAAGAGCTCAGGCAAATCAAGATTTTGTAATGATAAGACTTCCCTAAAGAAACTCCCTTATGTCACCGCCTGATTTTGTTTCCCTAGAGATGTTTACAGTACCTGATGTTTTGAAAGAATGCTAGAACATGGTTTGGGATCCATGAGAAAAAGGGATGATGTTTGTGTATGCTCAATGGTCCGAGCTGCCTGTGGCCACTCACAGAGAAGAAGTGATGCCTGCTGCCCCAAACTCTACAGGATGCTGGGAGACCCCAATGTTCCAGTAATTGTTCTGTAGAGATAGCAGACAATATCTGATGAAGTTATATTAAGAATAGGCTTTCCAGCTCATCTGTAGCTAGGGACACACCTATTTTGCCTAAAAAGAGATAACACAGTTTGTCAATTGAAATGAACCTTAATGTAGAAATCTCATTGTTGGGAGATTACCACATGGGGAAAATATTTTATAGTTTTGACGAGTGGGCAGAAATTAATTGCAAAGTCTGGAGGGATCAGAGAACCACCCAGTGTGTCTTTAGCTATATCAGCAGCTTCCCCATTATGTGTTTTGTGGGCGCCAAGCATTCCAGAAAGCCCAGGCCAGAGCTCAGCCTTAGGATCTTCTGTTCCACACCTTGCTCTCACCATATCCCTGTGACTTCTCATCAATGTAGGCAAGTGATTCTCACCTTGGAAGTGATTTTGCCCTCCAGGAGACGTTTGTCAGTATCGGGAGACACCTTCGGGTTGTTATAGCTGTATGTGAGTGCTTCTGATATTAATGGGCAAAGGCCTATGATGTTACTAAATATGTTACATTGCTCAAGACAACTCCTGAGAATTATGTGGCCCTAAACGTCAATAGTGCTGAGAATGCAAACACTGGTGCAGGCTGCAACCTGTCTAGGCTTAGCTTAGGCTGGAATGCAGTGGTAGGACAGATCGCCTCAGGGCTCATAGGCCATACGGAAAGCTGAGTTGGAAAAACTGGAAATACTGGCCTGAGGATAAAGGCCTGGAAAGTCAGAAGGTGACTGGCCTAAGAGAAAACTAAGCAGAATTACACTCTCTCTTTCCCTCTCTTACGGTGCTGTTAGGGAAAGAAAATGTAGCAAAACTCACAGCAATAGTCACCTGGTACAATAGTGGCTAATGGGAATCCATTGCCAGGGAAAAAAATGGAACTTAGTAATAAGCATAAATTTTTTAAAGGAAGCCTAAGGAAAAAAAGCAAAATAACCTGATTAAAATAAATAATGATAGGGAATTGGTATACCATCATAAATCACCTATACTTTAATAAAAAGAAAACAAATAAAAATAATGTTATGGAACTGGGGTCATCTCCATTTCTCCATCATAGAAATGGGCAACCAACGACCACTTAAAATACAATGTGATGATACATCTATTACAGTAAAAATTCTGACCCCACCATAAACAATCTGACAAACAAGTCAAAGGGGCTAAAAGACTAAGCAATACATTACAAACAACAAACTCTTTGCAGACTAACATATTCAGCTCTTTGTGTCCTTCAGATTGTTCCAAGCGACTGACTTTGATCTGATTCTCTCATAATATTGCTTCTGCCTTTTGTCATTAAGGGTAAATTATTTTAAGAACACAAGGACAGTAGATGCAGAGTTCACTAGACCAAACCATAGAGGCTGTGAATTCAAAAACTGGTGATAATGATGAATGGGGTTCATGTTCCCTTTACATGGATGGATTTGCTACAGAAATGGCAAACAGGCAATGCAGAAGATATACAAAAGGCCAAGGCTCAGAGTTCCTGTCGTGGCTCAGTGGAAATGAATTTGACTAGCATACATAAGGATACAGGTTCGATCCCTGGCCTCGCTCAGTGGGTTAAGGATCCGGTGTTGCCGTGAGCTGTGGTGTAGGTTGCAGATGCAGCTCGGATCTCGAGTTTCTGTGGCTGTGGTGTAGGCTGGCAGCTGCAGCTCAGATTCGACCCCTAGCCTGGGAACCTTTATATGCTACCGGTGCGGCCCTAAAAAGACAAAAGGCAAAAAAAAAAAAAAAAAAAAAAAGCCAAGGCAGCAAGTCAGTGGCCCAAGAATTCTGATGAATTCTATTTCTCACAAAAGCATACTTGAGCATGATAGCCTTGGTAAGCCACTGAATGAGGAATCAAAATTTGATTCCCCATTTCCTACAGGCTGCCAAGACCTCTTGTTTTCTAGACTTGAGGACTCGCTACTTTTTATATTGATTAAGCTTTTGGCTTGTAGACAAAAAGAGAGGAGTGCTTCAGCCTTTTGGAGGGGGGGAATCTGTGGTTTTCTTATATCTGGAAAGTTTTGCTGGGCCCATTATAGAATTACTTGTACTATTGCTTTCTGGGCCAGAAGGCCTACTCAGGTGTTCATTGCAACTGTCCTGGCCATGACCTCTTATAGTCAAAAAGAGAAGAGAGCTCAGTGACACTACTTTTGATTAATTCAACAATAGCCAGAGTTTATTGAGCACTTACTATGAGCCAAGCACTTCACTCTGTGCTTAAAGTGTATTTAATCGTCACTCTGCCAAAGTCTAACTCTCCTAGTGCATAGGTCTAGCTTTAGTTTGGACATATGCCAGAAAAGAATGGTCAGTGTTAATTTAGTTTGCAGAGCATGAACTTGTTTTCAAGTTAGGGCAGTTTCATTGAAGTGAAAAGACCACGAGATTATGGTGAAACTCTTTAGACAGAGAGAGCACCAATGGGTCAGGTACATCACTCCCTCACCTTTCTGCTCTCCCAGCAGGAGGTACATTCAAGGTCTAAACTGGGAAAATTACAAAAAAACTTAGGAAGAAAGGTAGTATTCTTATAAGAGGAGAACAATAATTATTTGCTGGATATTGGAATAGACAAATAGTACATTTGTCATTGTCTTGGCTTATCTGGAATATTTTCTCCTTCCAACCATACTTCATTGAGAGTTGTCTGGATATATTCAGTATGCAAAGAAAGCTCATAATTTCACTAATCACTTACCTCCCATTACGTTTTAGTTCTCTAAACCTAGAAATCCTTGCTCTAAAGAAGTGGTTATTGGAGTTCCCGTTGTGGCACAGTGGAAAAGAATCTGACTAGTATCCGTGAGGATGTGGGTTCAATCCCTGGCCTCACTCAGTGGGTCGGGGATCTGGCATTATCGTGAGCTGTGTTGAAGGTCACAGATGCGGTTCAGATCCTGCATTGCTGGGGCTGTGGCACAGGCCAGCAGCTGTAGTTCCGATTTGACCCCTAACCTGGGAACTTCCACATGCTGTGAGTGCAGCCCTAAAAAAGCAAAAAAAAAAAAAAAAAGAAGTAGTAGTTATCAACTGAGGTTGATTGATTTTGTCATGCCCTTGAGGACAGCTTTGACTGCCACACTGGGGCAAGGCATCTAATGATTAGAGGGCAGGAATGATGCTGAACTTTATAATGCATTGGATAGCTCCCCATAACAAAAAACAGTGCCAAGGTTGAGAGACTTTGCTCTAGACTTTAGAGAACTGCTTAATCATGGTGATTCCTCTGTTCAGAAGTCTGTATGTTTACCCAGCATGCCTAGTGATTCTGATGCAAGGGGTCCCTGGACCACACTTGGAGAAATACTACTCTATGTTTGTAGTTTTTCTTCTGGTCCTCACCTAGGACACATACCTATATTCCTCTGCTTAGAGACCTCCGATCTATGTGATAACACCCTTCTCATTTTATTACATATTGTGTAGTACCCCAGAAAGAGAATCATTCTCCCATATTATCAAAAATATTGGATCCTACTCCTGGGCATCTATCCAGAGAAAACCATGACTCGCAGACACATGTACTCCAATGTTCATTGCAGCACTATTTGCAATAGCCAAGACATGGAAACAACCTAAATGTCCGTCGACAGAGGAGTGGATCAAGTAGATGTGGTACATATACACAGTGGAATATTACTCAGCCATTAAAATGAACAAAATACCAGCATTTTTAGCAACATGGGAGGACCGAGAAATTATCATGCTAAGTGAAGTCAGCCGTACAATGAGACGCCAACATCAAATGCTTTCACTGACATGCGGAATCTGAAAAAAGGACAGACTGAACTTCTTTGCAGAACAGATGCTGACTCACAGACACTGAAAAACTTATGGGAATTCCCGTCGTGGCGCAGTGGTTAATGAATCCGACTAGGAACCATGAGGTTGCAGGGTCGGTCCCTGCCCTTGCTCAGTGGGTTGACGATCCGGCGTTGCCGTGAGCTGTGGTGTAGGTTGCAGACGCGGCTCGGATCCCGCGTTGCTGTGGCTCTGGCGTAGGCCGGTGGCTACAGCTCTGATTCGACCCCTAGCCTGGGAACCTCCATATGCCGTGGGAGTGGCCCAAGAAATAGCAAAAAGACAAAAAAAAAAAAAAAGAAAGAAAAACTTATGGTCTCCAGAGGAGACAGTTTGGGGGATGGGGGGATGTGCTTGGGTTATGGGATGGAAATCCTGTGAAATTGGATTTATCACAACCACAGATGTGATAAATTCATTTGCATAAAAATGAATTTTCAATAAAATTTTACTTTTTTTTTTTACTAATTATAGAAAAAATATTGGTACTACCTATTAGTGTAAAAAGTAGAATGCTGCAAACAAGCTGTGCTGTTTTCCTAAGACAATAACTGTGTTTTCAATGGTGGTGATACACAGTGTTTGGATATATTGGGTCAATACTGTTTCCCAGTTTTAGAAAGGCAGGCATCATTTCACGCTGTGGACACCATGGATAAAGACCGAGTGTTAGATATCATGACAAAGATGAAAAGGTAGGTTATTCATTGGGCATTACAGGTGATGATCCCATTACAAGGGATTTCTGATGAAATGAAGGGTCACTGCAATAAATTTGAGCATTATTAACTCATTTGCCTACTCCCTGTTCTCTCCCTCTCTGCCAAACCTAGCTGAAAAGTCTGTGCATTCATTTTCCATTATATTCAAACTGCTTAAGACGTTCGCATTACATTCTCAGTAGTAATAGATATATAATTAATGTGTTGTTCATATGAGTAAAACAGGCAAGGGATACATAAGCCTTAAGGCAATCTGTGCTTTGTTACTGCTAAAAGTTCTCTGTGCTATCCCCACTCTGAATTAAAATCAGATGCTACTATGAGAAATCAAAAGGCAGTGAAACAAAAATACAAAGTCCTGACATAATAGCAAACATCATAGAAAGAGGCCTGGCTTTGAAAGCAGACAAAGCTGAGTTACAATTCTGGACCCTCCATTTATTTATTTATTTATTTATTTATTTATTTTTTGTATTCTTTTCCATTATGGTTTATTACAGGGTATTGAATATAGTTCCCTATTCAACATAGCAGGACCTTGTTCTTTTTTTTTTTTTTTTTTAATTTTCCTACTGTACAGCAAGGGGGTCAGGTTATCCTTACATGTATACATTGCAATTACAGTTTTTCCCCCACCCTTTCTTCTGTTGCAACATGAGTATCTAGACATAGTTCTCAATGCTATTCAGCAGGATCTCCTTGTAAATCTATTCTAGGTTGTGTCTGACAAGCCCAAGCTCCCGATCCCTCCCACTCCCTCCCCCTCCCAGGACCCTCCATTTATTATCTGAGCGATCTTGGACAGAAAAACTTGCAGAGCCCAGTTTTTTTAATCTGTACTAATAATAGCATCTACTTCCAAGACTTAATTGTGAAGGTTAAATAATTAGATGCATATGCAAAATGCCTAGTATATAATAGATGTATCCAAGTGGTAATTACTAAATAAAATCTATCCATTTGCTTTATTTTCAACCAATGTATCTTCACTTAGATTCTAATACATTAGTTTAAAAATAAATTTTCAGAGTTCCTCTTGTGGCTTAGTGGGTTAAGGACCTGACATAGTGTCTGTGAAGATGTGGGTTTGATCCCTGGCTTCCCTCAGTGGGCTCAGGATCCAGCATTGTCACAAACTGCAGTGTAGGTTGCAAATGCAGCTTGAATCCTGTGTTGCTGTGGCTGTGGTGTAGCCTGGCAGCTGCAGCTCTGATTCAACCCCTAACCTGGGAACTTCCCTATGCTGCAGATATGGCTGTAAAAGGAAAAAAATAAAAAAAAATACATTTTCAAAGGCTATCATTTTCCTTTTAAGAAATTATGGTTTACTTATTATTATTTCTATTGTTAATTCATTGTCATTTTTATTTAATTTATCAGCTTGACTAGAATCTACACAATCCTGACATTTCAGAAAGAAGTTCTATGGAGACATTGTATGCTATAAGAGTAAATTATTCTTTTTAACTTGAATTTTTCCTTTTAAGGTATTGGAACATAAATAAAACAGTTTAAATTGTTGAGCAAAAGTAGTCAAACACAAAAGAATAGATGCTGTATGATTTCATTCATGTAAACTGCAAAAACAGGTAAAATTAATATGAGCTGTTAGAAATCAAGGGAATGGTGGCCCTGAGTAGAGGGTAGAGTGGTGGCTAGCTGAGTGAGAGATCTCAAGGCAGAGTACAGGGGACTGATGGTGTGATTCTTGATTATAGTGCAAATAACGCAGGGTGCATTTGGTTTGTGAAACCTCATCTCTCTCTCTCTCTCTCTCTCTCTCTCTCTCTCTCTCTCTCTCTATCTACCTATCTATCTATATTTAGGGCTATACCAGCGGCATGTGGAAGTTCCCAGGCTAGGCATCAAACCTGAGCTGCAGCTGCTGGCGTACACCACAGCCACAACAATGTGAGATCCAAGCCTCATCTGTGACCTACACCACTGCTTGTGGCAGTGCCTGATCCTTAATCCACTGAGGAAGGGCAGGGAGGGATCAAACCTGCATCCTCATGGATACTAGTCGGTTTCTTAACCTGCTGAGCCATGATGGGAACTCTAAAACTTCATCAAGATAAACACTCATCATATGTTCACATTTTTGTACACACATTATTTTAAAAACTAAGTTAAGAAAACACGATCGTGGCAAAAAAGTAATGTATATCCTTTTAGAAACATTTTTAAAAATACAGAAAAAGAACTCAAAATCACCTGGTAGTTCTACCATCAAAATACAGCCAGTGCTAACATTTCGTTATTTTGTTATTGTTATTTTTTTTAAACAAAATGAGAGTCATGGTGGATGTGGACTTTTGTGTGTAAATTTTGGTAATTTACATTATTTTTTAATAATTTCCTCATGCCATGAAATACAATTTGAAAACATGATTTATAATACCTACATAGAACTTGATTATGTGGATTTGTCTTATCTTATTTGAACAGTCTCATCTGCATGGCATTTAGATTGTTCCCATGTTTTTGCATTTATAGATAGTGCTGTTTTTAGCAATATTATGCATAAATCTTTGTGCGTATCTCTGATTATCCCCTTATAATGCATTACCATAAGTGAAATTACTGATTTAAGCTCTTGAAAAATATTACCGGTTGCTCTCTAAAAAGATTCTGTGGACTTATTACCAGTGATATTCAGAGGTACCAATTTCTCTACACCATCATCACCACAAGATAGTATAGATAATATTTATCAACACTTTACTGTGAGACACTCACTACACATGTTTTATCTCATTTATTATTCAAAATAATTCTATGAGTTAGATACACTTATCCTTATTTCCAGATGAGGAAACTAAGGCTTGGCAAATACATTTCTCAGCCAGCAATTAGCAGACCTCTGGCCTTTTTCATTACAAAGCCTGGGATTTTCATTACCATATTCTTCATTCACTTTGTATTGGTGTTTTAAAAATTGCTATTTTGATGGGCAAAATATGGTAACATGTTTTTATTTGTATCTTTGATTATTAGTAATCTTAATATTTTTCTTTCAAATGTCCAGTGATTCTTTACATTTATTCTCTTGTCAATAATCTATTCATGACTTTAATTTTTAATAACATGTTGATCTTTTTTCACTGATTTTTAAAAGTGTTTTAGAACAACATGTACACATGGTAAAAATGATATGCAAGAGCAAATTAGTCTCCTCCCACAACAGAACTGTCTTCATCTATATTTTACAATAAATAACAGCTTACTATATGCCCTCCAGAAATTTCTCATGCTCATATTTCCTCACTAATATAGACATATATATATACACACACACACACACACATATATATATATATACATATATATACATACACACACACATATATATATATATTTTTTAGTTTGCTAGGGCTGACATAACAAGATTCTGTCTACTGGGTGGCTTAAAAAATAGAAAGGTATTTTCTCATAGTTTGGAGGCTGGTAATTCAAATCAAGGTGTAGACTGGATTGATTTCTTCTGAGGCCTATCTTCTTGGCTTGTAGATAACTACCTTCTGAAGTATAGTTGATTTACAATGTTTCATATTTATAGCAGAGTAATTTATATATATACATATATATATTCTTTTTCCAATTCATTGCCGTTACAGGTTATTACAATATTTTCAGTATAGTTCCCTGTGCTGTACAATAGGCCCTTGTTGTTTATGTTATATGTACAGTAAGGTGTATATGTTTAGGATAAACTCCTAATTTATCTCTTCACCCTCTTTTCCCTTTGGTAAGCATAAGTTTGATTTCCATGTCTCTGAGTCTATTTCTGTTTTGTATAAAAGGTCATTTGTATCATTTTTTAGATTCCACATATAAGGGATAGCATATTCTTTGTCTGACTTACTTTACTTAGTATGGTAATTTTTAGGTCCATCCATGTTGCTCCAAATGGTATTATTTCATTCTCTTTATGGCTGAGTAACATTCCATTGTATATATATGTACCACATCTTCTTTATCCATTCATCTGTCAGTGGGCATTTATGTTGTTTCCATGTCTTGGCTCTTGTGGATAATGCTGCTATGAGCTTAAGTGTGCATGTATCTTTTTGAATGAAAGTTTTGTCCAGATATATGGAGTGGGATTTCTGGATCATATGGTAGTTCTATATTTAGTTTTCTTAGGAACCTTCATATTCTTTTCCATAGTGGTTGTAGCAATTTACATTCCCACCAACAGTATAAGAGGGTTCCCTTTTCTCCACACCCTCTCCCACATTTACTGTCTGTAGACATTTTGATGATGGCCATTCTGATTGGTGTGAGGTGATGCCTCACTGAAGTTTTGATTTACATTTCTCTAATAAATAGCTATATTGAGCATTTTTTCATGCGCCCATTGGCCATCTGTCTGTCTTCTTTGAAGAAAAGTCTATTTAGATCTTCTGCCCATTTTTTGATTGGGTTGTTTGTTTTTTAGTTGTTGAGTTGTATGTGTCATTTGAATGTATGTTTTGGAAATTAAGCCCTTGTTGTTTGCATCAATTGCAAAGATTTTCTCACATTTCAAAGGTTGTCTTTTTGTTTTGTTTATAATTTCCTTTGCTATGCAATAGCTTTTAAGTTTAGTTAGGTCACATTTGTTTGTTTTTGTTTGTTTGTTTGTTTTTATTACTCTAAGTGATGGATTTATAGAGATAATTGCTGAGATATATGTCAAAGAGTATTCTGCCCAGAATATCTGGTCTTTCATTTAGGTCTGTAAACCATTTTGAGTTTATTCTTGTGTATGGTGTTAGAGAGTGTTCTAATTTTATTCTTTTACATTTAGCTGTCCAGTTTTCCCAGCACCATACTTTTGGAAATTTTACAGTTTTTACTTGTTGATGTTTTGATTGTTTTATAAACAACCTAATCCTTCTGAATTTGTTTTATTTTTAAGAATGTGGCAACATAGCTTTATTTTTGCCTTTGTGGGGAGATTATGTTATTACAATGTCCTGAATGTTATTTTTATCTCATTTTGACCCACTATTTCTTATATTAAGGGTATATACATCAGTTTTTTTTAACCAGAGTTAGATATTTTTCATATCTAACTCTGGTTAAAATATGATGTGTGTATATATATATATATGATATATCATATATATATATGATATATCATATATATATATATATAATATATGTATGATCTTCATATATCTTCAACATAGTTTCCCTCCTCATGGGTATCTAGAAATGCCAAAGGAATCTATGTTCCAAACATTCAATCTGTTCTCATTTTCTGTCTCAACCAGCTGTCAGATTCCAGATTGCTGCCTACCTACAGCCATCTCCTAACTTGCTTTGATTGCTCAGATGTCATTCTTCCCTTCACTATTTTCCCACAAGCATGGGAAATGACCTTCACTCAGTTCCCTGTAGTGCAGCTGAGGGTGGGTTGTAAAATTAAACAAGACTTTAACAAAGGCTTAGAGAAAATATAAAGACATTAAATTCCAGACACATAAAATTAAGTTCTAGTTAATAGATGCTCATACTTCTAAGATCCAAGGCTCTCCATCAAAGTCATGGGTACTTCTTAGCTTAAAACTGACACTGTCAATGGGAGATGTGACCTCTAATTATGACCCTGCCACCATTTTTTATGGAGGTGCTTGCCACCTTCCCTGAAGAATGCCCTTGAATATGTATCCTATAACCTATTACCATGACTTCAACTTTATAGGTCTATTGTGTCTGTCTGATCTAAATACTAAATAATGGAGTGTGAGGAACATATATTACAATCTCTTCATTCAGTGACATCAAATTAGTAGCTTAAAATCAGCAATGGTGGGGATATTTACACCAAGGATATTTGAAAATGCTGCAGATAAGGGCTTTATTTGTTATTCTTTTTGTTGATGATAATTTTCTAGACCTAAGAATGTAATACAGAAAATGTTACCAATGAAGATTATAACTAAAAAGGTGTTGTGACTTAGGTATTACATTGTGAATAGTACAGAATATTGAGGACATATCCTTCTAGTGTTGGAAAACTATAATCTGATTCAGTGAGGTTGTCATTCCTGTCACTGAAGAAGCAGCAACTTTCCAACATAAATCTTTGTTATTTCACTTGCATCTTACTCATTAATGTAAATGAAAATAACCAACATTCATGTTGTAAACTAAACACATTCATCATCTCCAGCCATAGTTTGACTGTGGATAAAGGGTTTAGCAAAAGTAATGAAAGCATTTCATAAGAATCAATTGGCTATCGGAGTTCCCGTCGTGGCTCAGTGGTTAACAAATCTGACTAGGAACCATGAGGTTGCAGGTTCAATCCCTGGCCTTGCTCAGTGGGTTAATGGATCTGGTGTTGCTGTGAGCTGTGGTGTAGGTCGCAGATGCAGCTCAGATCCTGCATTGCTGTGGCTGTGGTGTAGGCCGGAGGCTACAGTTTTGATTAGACCCCTAGCCTCAGAACCTCCATATGCTGCAGGATGTGGCCCTAGAAAAGACAAACAAACAAACAAAAAAGGAATCAGTGGCTATGTGGAATTTACTAAAAATGTATATTTTATAAATATATATATTTTAAAATTTTATGGCTGCATCTATGGCATTTGGAAATTCCTGGGCCCCAGGGATTGAATATGAGCTTCAGCTCTGACCTATGCCACTGCGATTGGATTCTTAACCCACTGCACCACAGCAAGAACTCTCCAAAAATACTTATAAATTGTGTGCTAGTCATCCTTCAAATTAGTAAGTTTTATTGTATCTATAATATGTGTGTATGTGTACACACACATACTATTTTTCTGTAGAACTAGTTGTTAAACACTCGCCAGTACACCACTGACACAGAAGCTTTGGGACATTGCATTCTGGATTTTATTTATAGTGAGATGGGAAGGGACTGAGGGGATTTTCAGGAGAAGAAATGACATGATTTAACTTATGACTTAACAGGATTTAACAGGATCAGTGTAGCTTTCATGCTGCCAACAGATTGTAGGAAGGAGGCAGAGACCAGTTAGGAAGCTACTGGCAGTAATCTAAGAAATAGATGATGGTGGTTAGGATAAGAGTGATAGGAGTGGAGATAGTGAAAAGTAGTCAGATTCTGGATAAATTTTGAAGTTAGAATCCACAGGCTTGCTGGTGGATTAAATGTGTATTTTGAAAGAAAGAATAAAATTGAGGATAACTCTAAGGCTTTTGGCCTGAGCAACAGAACAAGTGGAGTTACCACTCACTGAGATAGGGAAGATGATGGGAATAATACATTTGAGGAGATTGTCAGAAGTGGTTTTGGATACTTTAAGATGCTCATTAAATTTTCAAGTGGTGATGTTGAGTATGCATTTGGATATAACTGTGCAGTCATTTCAAACTCTAGATATAAACCGGTGAGTCTTTGACATATAGATGCCTAAATCATGAGACTAGAGAAAATCACCTTGTGAGTGCAAGTAGACAGAAAAGCAAAATGATTCAAGGTCTGAAACCTGGAGTATTCCAATATCTAGAGGGTAGAATATGAGGAGGAACAAACAAAAGAGACTTTCAAGGATTGGCCAAAATGTAGAGAAATGAAAATGAGTGTTATGTCCTAAAAGTCAGATTAGAAGTATATTTCAGAATTAGATGTGATTAGCTGTGTCAAATCCTGCTGATGGGTCAAATAAGATGAAGTCAAATGATCACTGGATCTGGCAATATGAATGTCATTTGATAATCTAAGATTCAAGCAGCTTCAGTGGATTTGTGAGGTAAAACTTTATTTGGATAGTTCAAGAAAAACAAACGAGAAAAATTTCAGATAAGGAATATAGAGAGCTGCTTCAAGAAACTTTGCTGTAAATGGAAGGATAAAATGGGGCAGGAGTTGAAGGGGAAAATTGGGTCAGGAGAGCTTTTTTGCTTATAATGAGAACAATATTGAAAACTTTGTATGCTCAAGGCAATGATCCATAAGGTAGAGAGGGTTTGAAGATGCATAGAAAAGAGGGGAAATTGCTTGAGGAAGCAATCGAAATGGAATCTCGTACACAGGTAGGGGAGGGTTTTGGCTTAGTCAGGAGCATGAACAGTCATCCATACCAACAAGATAGGTGATGAAATACATGACAGGTACGGATGGGTGTGTAGATGCATAAGTGGGAGCTTTGGGAAGTTCTAACTGTTTCCGTATTTTGCAGAATGTGAACAAGGGCAAGGAGGTGTTAAATGTTTGGAGAGAGAAGGGATTGTATGAAATGGTCTTCTAGGAGATAAATATGATTGGATGCTATTTACAAAGATAAATTCTAAATTCCAAGGGTGAGTACTCAGGCTGCTATAATAAAATGCCATAGACTTGTTGGCTTAAGCAACAGACAGTTATTTCTCACAGTTCGGGAGGCTGGAAAGTCTGAGATCAGTATGTTGGCACAGTTAGGTTCTATTGAGGGCCCTGTTCCTGGCTTTCAGATGATTGCCTTCTTGTTGTATCCTCACAAACCAGTGAAAGAGAGAGCTAGCTCTCCTGTCTCTTCTGAGGACATGAATCCCATCATGAGGACCCTACCCTCTTGAATTCATCCATATCTAATTACTTCTAAAGGCACCATCTCCAAATACAAATACCATCACGCTGGAAGTTAGGACTTCAACCTATGAGTGTGGGGGAGGGAGGCACATTCAGTCCATAACAGTTTTTTTTTTTTTTTCAAAAAACTCATGTTAGTATGTCCAAAGTTATGCCCCAACTTTCTTTCACCTGTGTTTCTATTCAGTACTAACTAGTGGCTAATATTTACTGAGCCAAGCACTGAGCACTTTATCATCATGATCTTATTCAATCTTCACCATAATCCTATTTGTTGGATATAATTGGTTTTCACATTTTGTAGATGAGGAAACTGAGGCTATGAAATATGTATTTTATGTGTTTACAGAAGTATTAAATGGCAAAACCATTATTTAAATCAAATTAATCCATCTCCAAGGCCATAGTTCTTAAGTACATAGAGAGCCTTATCAGGATATTGTAAGGACTCTGGATTTTACTTATCATGAAATGTGTATTTTAAGCTACAAAAATCTTTCAGTTATTTAGGGAACTATTCAAAAAGTCACTGTGGTAGGCAGAATAATAGTCCCTGCAGATGTCTATGTCTTAATCCCCATAATTCATCAATATTTTATATTACATGGCAAAGATAAAGTTATAGATAGAATTAAGATTGCTAATCAACAGATAGGGCAATTATCTGGGTCTGCCCAGTGTAAGCAGAAGGTTCCTTAAAGGTTAAAAA
Source organism: Sus scrofa (assembly GCF_054392235.1). Lineage (NCBI taxonomy): Eukaryota > Metazoa > Chordata > Mammalia > Artiodactyla > Suidae > Sus > Sus scrofa. The sequence continues at coordinate 126,000,640 of NC_139401.1, forward strand.
CTGAGGTAGAGTAAGAGAATTGGAGAGGTATCAGCATGAGAGGCCTTGGTCCAATATTATTGGTTCTGAAGATCGGGAAATGGAACCATGAGATAAGGAATCTGGGCAACCTTTGGAGGGTGAAAAAGACAAGGAAACAAATTCTCCGAAAGAAATTCAGCCCTATACACCCTGATTTTAGCTCATTGGCATACATTTAGGCTTTCTGCCCTTCAGAATTTTAAAATAATACGTTTCTGTATTTTAAGCCACTCAAATATGAGTGGTAATTTGTTACAGCAGTAATAGGAAACTGACAGAGTCATCATTAACTTTTCTTTCTTCCTCTCCATCATCTCTACGCAAGCCATAACCAAAAGTCTTGTGGGTTTTATCTCCTTAATGTTTGTTTATCACACCACCACCACCACCATCATCACCACCACCACGTTGTTCTAGGAATAATTTAAGACTCTTACTTGATTAATAGCTTCAAACAAGGCCATTTAGTCTATCTTCATTTTTATTTAATTCAACACATCATTATCTCTCAACTGGGTATTTGCAGAATTATTTTTGCCGGTTATCTTATGTTCTACATGTAAGCCATACTACACATTTATGCAAAGTAATCATCATCCTAAAATGCATAAAATTATACTAAGTTGTATGTTCAATTAGAAGGGAAGAGCCTCGGATAAAGAAATAATTTTTACTTATTTCTGTGTTGGATTAGCTTTGTTTGTTTGGGCCACTGTTTCTCATTATTTTCACATAAAATAATTTGTTTTCCTTGGAAACTACAACAGTACAGAGCACAGGAAGGTAGATGGTCAGCACGGATGACAACCATATGGACACATTACTATTTCTTGTTTTTTTTTTTACCACAAGACATTACAGTGCAAATGGAAGATTACTTTTCACACTCCCAGTTAAGAAACTGTTAATATGCAGCTGCTAGTTCCTATTTTGAAAGAAGAATTGCATTTGATAACCTTTTAGAGGTGTTTTACTCTAGTTGGGAAAGGGCAATGAAGAATCAATGATTATTCTCTAGTTATTTTAAAATAGTGTACCAACATATGCAAAGAAACCTTTACCCCAGCTGACTTCTAAGGTCTAATGTTCTGTACTTGAGTTGTTCATTTGACGTTATAGAATGAAGACTGGACTTGGAATCCTAAATTCCAAGGAGGAATTCTATCTTCAGTTGCGAGTATGGCCTCACAACAAACACTATACCCATCAGGCTTCTGTTTGCTCAGCTAGAAAAATGAAGATAGAAAGGAAATGAACTCATGTTGGGTGCTGAGCTATACACATATATGTACATTGTCTCATCTAATCTGCAGGAAAAAGCAAGGGAGCAAGCGTCAGTACACAGATCTGTCTTTTCGCTCATCTATCTAAAAACCCAAAACCTTTGTGATGTCCAGTAGGCTGATATAGAAACTCTGGAAAACTGGAGACCTCAGTTATAATTCTTGGAGACAGTATCCATTTCCCCTAAAGGACATCAGGAAACCTGGTTTCTAGTAAATACTTTGCTACTGATAAACTCTGTAACTTTGGGCAAACCATGCTCTCCCTCTAAGCCTCAGTTATTTTCCCCTCCATAAAATGAGAGGATGGGATTATTTCTGCAATCCTTTCCCTTTTAGTCTATGTCAGGAGTTGGCAACCATGTTGTCTAAAGGGCCACAGTGGTAAGTATTTTATATTTTGCAGGGCATTATGTCTCTGTCACAGCTATTCAACTCTGCCTTTATAGCACAAAAGCAGCTGTAGACAGTACGTAAATGAACAGGCTTGGCTGAATTCCAGTCAAATGCTACTGCTACTTACAAAACAGATGATGGCTTGGTTTTGGCTCAAGGGACTCAGTTTGCTGACTCCTGGTCTATACAGCAATAACAGGTTGTGTGTGTATCAGCTCTTCCCTTTCCTGTTTGAACCAGTATATCAAGAACTATATGTTATACTTCCCTAACCTAAAGATAGCTTTCTGTTGAAGCAGAGCTTATCTATGGGATTTGATAAAAAAAAAAAAAGTCTGGATAAAGCTGAGATTTTGGAGAAATGAATGGGCTGGGTTTCGGTTGGAGCTTATCAAGAGCAGCACTGACTTACACAAACATGATAGAAACAGCACAAAAAACTTGATGAATTAAAGTTATATAACAGTTGTGTAGATTTAAGATACTATTCTTATCTATTCCCATTTTAATGTATCATAGAATAATCAAAAGTTATCAAAAACATTTATTTTTCTGAAATGCACAGTGATCTTTAATGACGCTTCTTGCCTACAAGAGAATATTTTAGAAAGAAGCAGAGGGAGAGGAGAATGAAGAGTTCCTATGAATTTCTTCTGACAGTAAATGGACAAATGGTGTGTTAGATGCATTTGATTAGATTCTGCATCTGCAAGGTAGAGAAAGGGGAAACTAGAAAGTGTCCTGAAAATCACTGTAAAGGCCAGCATTTGAGCTAAAATTTGACCTTGAGTCTGTGTACTGTAAGCTTTCCTGATGGATGGCCTGGCTAGTTGTACCAATGGGAGCGTTTTTGTTTTTTGTTTATTTGCTGTTTGTTTATTTTGCTGCTGTTTATTTCTAATAGCTCTTAGTGCTGAAGATGAATCCGATGCCAGTGTGTCACCAAAGAGTTTCATCACAGTAAGAAGTTCTTCTGAAAGCAAGGGGAAGCTCATTGGCATATTGACAAATTCCCCCAAAGCAGGTTTGCAGTGTGGGCTTCTCAACTGGCAGGAGTTTTGATATTTGTGTGTTCTCTTTATTTTATATTCTTTGTTTCTTTCTACTCAGCAATACTTTCAACTTCAACTTGTTCAGTGAGTTCAGTCATAGAAAATATACAGAGGGCATGGGCAGATGGTGAATTCACCAGGGAGTTTATGCAATTCTCTGATTCATTCCATCAATCTAGAATTATACAGAAACAATCCCAGTATAAGCTTAAGCATATTCTGTCTTGAAGAAAGAAACAACAAAATGATTAAAAAATAAATTTGAGTAGCCCTCTGTGTTCCCTGTAGAATACTTCTAATTAGATTTTGGCTGAACTCTGCTGGTTCCTCACCCTTGATAGTTGCATTTTTCAGTTCTATATAGCATTTTTATCAGTGTCATTTTTGTTGTTGTAATGGCATTTGCTCATGATTTTTTTATCTAATCAGTCTTTCATGAATTTTAGAAAAAAGATGTATATTTATTGCATGAGCTTAAGCTTTTTTTGGATGCTTACTTTTGATGTGATTCATTTTTCTTACTTTAGAAATTTGAAACAGACTTTATCCTGATACAAAAATATTATAATATTGATATACATATAGGTGTACATCTATAGGTATATATATTTATTTCTATAGGCAATCTTATGCCTCCCAAAAAGATCTGTGTTAATTCCTCTGGTTCTCAATGAGGTGTTTTTTACCCTGATCTCACAGTTGGCAATGTTTGGACATATTTCTGATTGCCACCACAAGGGGAGAGGGAAAGTGGGAGGTCCTACTGCATTTAATGGCTATAAGCCAAAGATACTACTAACAATTCTACAATACACAGGTCAGCTTCCCCACCTCCAGTTGAAGAAAAGGATTAATTCGGCCCAAATTGTCCATAGTCCTGAGGTTGAGAAATTCTGAAACATGTAGAAATGTCTACATATAATTCAAGAAATTGCATATGAAGTCACAAATCTTTAACATACAATGAGTCTTTACAAGTATGTATAAGGAAAGGCTCACAGGAAGTGCTAGAGATTTTTTTCAAATGAATTCTTGTATTAAGATCATTGTAGAAGGGGAGGGAGTGGGATTGACTGGGAATTTTGGGTTAATAGATGCAAACTATAGCCTTGGAATGGATAAGCAATGAGATCCTGCTGTATAGCACTGGGAACGATATCTAGTCACTTACGATAGAGCATGATGGAGAATGTTGTGAGAACAAGAATGTATATATGTATGTGTGACTGGGTCACCTTGCTGTACAGTAGAAAAATGACAGAACATTGTAAGCCAGCTATAATGGAAAAAATTAAAATCATTATTAAAAAAAAGATGATTGTAAAGTGAGGAATCCTGCAATGCACACAAATTTACTTCTTTTTAATTGGAAAAATAGGCAGAAAGACTTGGCTAAGAATATATATTTATCGTAGTAGTTATCTTTATAGTTGAATCTGCCCAGGGCCTTGTTTCTGTGGCTTTCCTTCTAGAGTGCCTTATCTCTTTATCTCTTCCACCTGAGCAGTGGAGAAACTGACATTCTAATTCAGTGTGAGCCTGGCCCCTGGAAATATGGAGAAAGACACTGGGGATGAGAATCTTGTCTCTCTCTCTTTCTGACTAATAAACCAGTAACATGCATCACAGATTTTTAAAGCTGTGCCCCAATTATATGAATTGAAGAAGCACTGAAGACCTAGGAGGAGGCAGAAAGAGGAGAGTTTTGTTGTGCTTTAGGAACACATTCTCCACTATGGCAGACTTCATGAGTAGGCAGCAAAGAGTACAGCTGCTTTTTAAGTATTTGTTGTGATTGACTGCTGTTTCTTTGAATGACACATTCTGTGGAAATAATGAAAGAACAAGAGGTCAGGATTTTTGTTCATCCATTCATATATGTGCACGTGTAAGGACACACACCTGCATACACTTTTACACAAATAAAGTCAGACACTGCATGCTATTTGGTATATTATGTTTTTCACTCGTCAAAGTATTGTCCATTCACATCACCATTTTCATGGCTGTTGAGCATTCTCTGTCCTGGTTTTGCTGCTCTTTACTAAGCCCCTCTTCACTTGATTGACATTTAGGTTGTTAGCAGATTCTCCCTATTAAAAAAGATGCTGCATCTGTTGATGGACATTTGGGTTGTTTCCATATCTTGGCTATTGTGAATAGTGCTGCAATGAACATGCAGGTGCATGTGTCTTTTTCAAGGAAAGTTTTGTCTGGATATATGTCCAAGAGTGGGATTGCTGGGTCACATGGTAGTTCTATGGATAGATTTCTAAGGTACCTCCATACTGATCTCCATAGTGGTTGTACCAGCTTAAATTCCCACCAACAGTGCAGGAGGGCTCCCTTTTCTCCACACCCCCTCCAGCATCTGTTATTTGTGGACTTAAGAACGGTGGCCATTATGACTCGTGTGAGGTGGTATCTCATGGTAGTTTTGATTTGCATTTCTCTAATCATCAGGGATGTTGAGCATTTTTTTTCATGTGCTTGTTGGCCATCTGTACATCTTCCTTGGAGAAATGTCTCTTCAGGTCTTTTGGCCATTTTTCAATTGGGTTGTTGGCTTTTTTGCTGTTGAGTTGTAAAAGTTGCTTGTATGTTCTAGAGATTAAGCCCTTGTCTGTTGCATCATTGGAAAGTATTTTCTCCCATTCTGTAAGTTATCTTTTTGTTTCCTTTTGGGTTTCCTTTGCTGTGCAAAAGCTTGTCAGTTTGATTAGGTCCCATGGTTTATTTTTGATCTTATTTCTGGTGCTTTGGGAGACTGACCTGAGAAAATATTCATGATGTTGATGTCAGAGAATGTCTTGCCGGTGTTCTCTTCCAGGATTTTGATGGTGTCTTGTCTTATATTTAAGTCTTTCAGCCATTTTGAATTTATTTTTGTGCATGCTGTGAGGGTGTGTTCTAGTTTCATTGCTTTGCATGCGCTGTCCAGGTTTCCCAACAATTCTTGCTGAAAAGATTGTCTTTTTCCCATTTTATATTTTTGTCTCCTTTGTCAAAGATTAATTGACCATAGGTGTCTGGGTTTGTTTCTGGGTTCTCTGTTCTGTTCCATTGGTCTGTCTGTCTGTTTTGGTACCAGTACCACACTGTCTTGATAACTGTGACTTAATAATATTGCCTGATGTCTGGGAGAGTTATGCCTCCTGATTGGTTTTTGTTCTTTGGGGTTGTCTTGGCAATCCTGGGTCTTTTGTGATTGCATATAAATTTTTAGATTATTTGTTCTAGTTCTGTGAAAAATGTTCTGGGTAACTTGATAGGGATTGCACTGAATCTGTAGATTGCTTAGGGTAGATGATTGGATTAAGAAGATGTGGTACATACGCACAATGGAATACTACTCAGCCATAAAAAAGAACAAAATAATATCATTTGCAGCAACATGGATGGAACTAGAGACTCTCATACTGAGTGAAGTCAGTCAGAAAAACAAAGACAAATACCATATGATATCACTTATATCTGGAATCTAATATATGGCACAAATGAACCTTTCCACAGAAAATAAAATCATGGACTTGCAGTGGGTTGCCAAGGGGGAGCGGGAGGGAGTGGGGTGGATTCAGAGCTTGGGGTTAATGGATGTAAACTATTGCCTTTGGAATGGGTTAGCAATGAAATCCTGCTGTATAGCACTGGGAACTATGTCTAGTCACTTATGATGGAGCATGATAATGTGAGAAAATAGAATGTGTACATGTATGTGTAACTGGGTCACCATGCTGTACAATAGGAAAAAAATTGTATTGGGTAAATAATTAAAAATAAATAAAAATTTAAAAAATTCGGAAAAAAAAACCCAGTGCTGCAGTGATCATGTTTGTGCATACATCTATATGCACTTTTTGGTATCATCTTAGGAAATACTCCTAGAAAATCTGCTGAGTCAAGGAATGCTTAATTTAAAAGAAAATTAGGAGGCACAACACTTTGCAAAAAGGCTGGAGCAAATGGCATTCCCACCATCAGTAGGCACATCCTACCCCTTTCCTGACAGTGGGTTTCCTCATGTTCTTTCATCTTTGTTAATATTTTTTCTCATTATTAATCTGAAAGATGAAAAACATTTCATTTTAATTTACATTTTTGGTAACTAGTGAAGGTGAGCATCTTTTAATTTTTATTCATCATTTTCAACTCATTTTTCAATTGGCTTTTCCTGTTCTTTGCCCGTTTTTAAATAATGTTGCTCATCTTTTTAGTTTTGATTTATACAAGCTCTTAAAATATTAAGAAAATTAGTCTGTCAAATGTATTACAAATACTTCCTCCCAGATTGTCTTTTAACTTTCATTATGGGATTTTTAGCTGAAAAGAAGCTTTACATTTTTATATTATCATATTCATCAAAATTTTGTGGCTTCTGGGTATACCAGTGAGGCTTAAAATAGCATCATCCACATCTACATCACAAAAAGCATTCATACATATCTTTTTCTACAAAGATTTAATTTTTAATATTTACATATTTGATCTATCTAATTTATTTGAGTGCTTTGGGGTAAGGTAATGATCAAGCTCAGCAGCTCGTGCTTAAGTTCTATGATAAGAAAGACTAGCATCTGGGCTCTACAATTTAAAGCCAAGTGACCTTGAGAAAATCACTTTAGCTCTTGAAGTCTGTCAGCTCTTGAAGTCTGTTTCTTCATCTGTAAAAAGGAGTTAATCATACTCTGTAACCCATAGACTTGTGATGAAAATGATATAATCCTTTTAAATAATTTAAAATAAAACCTGGAAAATGTAAGAACATAACCAATATTAGCTGGATTATCTTATTACTATTCTCGGTACATAATGTTTCCCCTAAATGATTTATTGATTAGTCCACTTTTTCCCCAAAGAGTTAAAATGCTACTTGTATTATATTCTTAATTACAATATGTGATTAGATATGTGTTCAAACTCCCTATTGTATTGTGTTGTTCTGCCTGTACATTTCCAGAACATAGGTACCTAGTACTTTCAAAATAACTTTATAATAGTAAGCATTCTTCTTTTGTTCTCAGAATTAATTTTGGTATTTTTAATTTTTATAATTAGACATGCGGCTTTTAGTTTGAGTCACATATTTAATTTGTTAAGAAAGAACAATACTAATTGCCTTTTGAAAAAGCTGGAACAATTTGCATTTTCCGTGTTATTCATGAATATGCCCACATCCCACACCTTTCCTAACAGCAGATTTCCTCATGTTCTTTCCTCTTTGCTAATATTTTTCTTTGCTATCAACCTGAAGAGTGAAAAATAACTCATTTTATTCTGCATTTTATAGACACAGAGAGAATTTACATCTTTAAATTATTTCCATTTCTACATTTCTCTGCTTTTATTCAGGTCTTTTTCTTTTAATTTCCCTCAGTTAAGTTTTATACGATGGTTTTCTGCATTTAGTACTTATGCACTGCTTGTTAAATTTATTCCTTGGTATTTTATTTTCATTTTATTTTTAACTGCTTATTTAAATGGGCTTTTCCATTACATTTTAATTTGTTTTCTCTTGAAACAAATAGAAGATATTAATCATTGTACATTAATTTTATATTTATCTTCATATCAAAGATGTAAAATTTGATTTTGTTCTCTTGTCTAAATGCATTATGAAGCACCTTTAAAGAATCTTAAATAATAGTGGTTAAAGCAGCATCTTAATTTTGTTCCTTGAAAGTAAATTGTCTTTTCAATTTTTCTTGCAATAACATATAAGCTTTTTAATTTGGATTGTATATTATACTTTTAAAGGAAACATTTATGTTTTAATGAAGGTTGAATTCTATAAATACTTTATTGGCACCTACCAAGAAGACTATATTTTTTTTCCTCTTTTGACTTATTAATATGGTAAATTACATTTATGAAGTCCCTATGGGATTCCTGTTACTGAACTCTGCATTTCTAGAATGCCCCCCACTTCATTATTATGTGTTAATCTGTTGATCTGCTACTGGATTACCTTTTTCAAATGTTTTATTTCAGATTTTTTGCATCAGTACTTGTAACATTTTTTAGTAGTTTTCTTCACATTTGTTTTCCTCATCAGGTTCAGGTTGGGTATTAGTATTATGCTGCCTTAAAAATTAATTAGAAACATTTCCTTGTCATTCCATGCTCTAAAACAGTTTAAAATGCATAGAAGTTAGAGGTTCATAACTTCTAAAAGAATAATAATCTGTAGCCAGAAAAATCTGGCCCTACTACTTGTTCTTTTTTTGGCATTTATAAATGGGCATAATAATAAAACTCATCAATAGGCCTCTTCAGAAGACGGCACCAGATAAAGAATGTAACTGGAAGTTCATGTCTATTAATTTCTCATTGTTTTCACTCATCCACTGTAAATGAGTCATGGGGATGAAATGTACAGCATGGGGCATCTAATCAATAATTATGTAATAGCTTTGTATGTTGAGAGATGGTAATTAGACTTAAGGTGGTGATCATTTTGTAATGTATAGAATTATTGAATCAGTATGTTGTGTACCAGGAACAAACACAGGTCAATTATATGTCAAAATCAAACCAACTCATAGAAAAAAAGATGAGATTTGTGGTGACCAGTGGCAAGGGGGAGAGGGGGGGGAATTAGATGAAGGCAGTCAAATGGTACACAAGCTTCCAACTATAAGATAAATAAGCAAAAGGGATATAATATATGGCATAATTAATATAATTAACACTGCTGTATGTCATATATGAAAGTTATTAAGAGAGTGTATCCTAAGCATTCTTATTATGAGGAAAATTTTTTTCTTTAATTTTGTATCTGTATGAGATAAAAGCTGTTCATTAATCTTATTGTGGTCATCATTTCATGACATTTGTAACTCAAATCATTATGCTGTACACCTTATATGGTACTGATACCAATTATATCTCAAAAAAACTGGAAGAAAAAAATAAAATTGCACCACATTTATTCTTAAGATAGTGACTATAAAACACTTACTTACTATATGCCTTAAAAGGCATTGAATAAATGAGTGTCATATTACCAACTTCTCAAAATATGGAAAATTTCACCTGTGAAACCATCTGGTCTTGACAATTTGTGTTAAGAAGGAAATGTAGTTCTTTGATGGCTTTATCAAGTTCTATCCTGATAATTAGTCCATTTCTGCTTTTTGTATTTTTGAGTCTTTTTGGAAATTTAAATTTTTCTGGAAAATACCCATTCCAATCAGATTTTTAAAAACATTGATTAAAAAATAAAAATAACAAAAAAAAAACATTGAGATTGTATGATATATCCTTAAATGATCACTGTGCCTGAGTTTAGTTTTTCTCCTAATATTTTCTCTCTTTTCTTCTTAAATGTATCCAGCTGTTAATTAATTTATTTTTCTTTTCTCATATCTTAAATCTTATTAAGTAGCTCCATCATACAGACAATTATATAGAATGAAACAGGGAACACTTGTGTACATATCATTCAGCTTTGCCAAATCTCTGTATTTTCCCATATTTCACTCAGTCTTCCCTTTTCTTTTTTAAAAAATAAAATATTGAAGTTAGGATGAATCTCCCTTTGTATCCTTCATTTCTTTTTCCATTTTGCCTAGTAGTATCTGGATTTTGTGTCTACATATACCAAATTTGGTGGTTAAATCTATTCACCAAATATTTTCACTTCCTAGAGTTTTTGAGCATATAGCAGGATAGCACTTAGCCCCTTGGTGGTAGGATAGGACCTTATGATTAACTTCTGGCCAGTAAGTTATGGTTACAGATGATGTGTGCCATAGTGAGTTTAAATCATTTAATTGTTCATCCGCGATCCTCAAAAGCTCTATGTCCACTTTTCATGGCAACATCTTACTATCTAGATAGTGGGTGTTCTATCACTGAGCCCCAAAATAAGGATGGCTTGGAGGAAGATTCCTGGACAACCCTCAACTGGTATGTAGCACACGTGACAAATAAACCTTTGGTGCTTGAAACTTCTGAGATTATTTTATTGTCTTTACCACAGGACAACAAAGACTGTCCTGACCAATGCCTCCATAAACAACACAGAATGTGTTTTATATGCTTTAAATCCCTACACAAATGTCATCCAGCTTTTTATGGTCTCTCACAACTTGTCTCTTTCATCTGATGTTTGTAAGATTAATCTATGTGGTGCATGCTCCTGTAGTTCTTTCATCTTAAACACTGTTTACCTTTCTGCTGAGTGAACCAAGGTGAATTTGCCCTTTCTTCCATTAATGGAAACGTGTGGTTTCCAATTTTACACTGTTAATAACATGCTACTTTGTTGCACATCTCATTCAATACTGTAAAAATTTTACATGGGGGCAATTATTAGATTATCAAATGCATGACTCTTTTAACATTATTGGGTCTTCTCAAAAACCTCTCCTTCATGATAACAGAAACTTATTCTCTTACCAGCACCGCATGAGAATTCCTGTTTCTACATCTTGTCAACACTTGGTATTGTCAGAAATTCTCATTTTGTCCATCTTATTTATAGAATTAATTTGCGCTTTCCTGATTACTACTGTAATTGGGCCTCATTTAGTATGCCTGTTGCCATACATAAATGACTTTTACCGGCATATATACTTTGTTCTTTTTTGCTTGGATTGTTTTCATTGAAATTCAGGGATGCTCTTGTTAGTTATGTGCATTGTAAATAGCTTCTCTGAGTTGGTTGCTGGTCCTTTCACTTTGTTTGTATTTTGTTCTGTTCTACACAACTTTTTACATTTCAATGTTGTCAAACACTGTATCACAGTCTATTCATTTACCATTTGACCTTATTCTTCATAACTTTATAATTCACATACTACAATTCACCCATTTAATATCTAAAATTCAGTGGTTGTCAGGATATTCAGCTACATATAACTGTCACTGCAGTCAATTTAAAAATATTTTATCCCTTGAAAAGAAACCCTACACCTTACAGGAAATTTCCCAAATCCTCATCCCTCCAGCCATAAACAATCATTAATCTACTTTCTATCTCTAGATTTCCTTGTTCTGGACGGTTCATTTTTTGTGACTAGTTCTTTCAATTTGCCTAATATTTTCAGGGTCCATCCATGTAGAGTTTGAACTTTTGTATGCCTTTTAAAGGAGATTCTTCCCTAACCTGAGCTCATAATACTAGTCCCCTTTGTTCATTAAATTTTATAATTTTTCCATGTAGATCTTTAATCTGGTTAAAAGTGACCTTTGGGTATGATTTGATGTAGGGAACTGTTTTTTTTCCCCGTATGGAGAGCCAGTTGTAGTAGTCACCATTTATTAAAATACCCTCTCATTTCCCATAAGATTTATGCTGCTACTGCTATTATATATCATGGTTCCATACACTGTGAGTTTTTTTTTCTAGTTTCCATGCTATGATCCTTTGGTCTACTCGTCTGTTCTTTCAAGTACCTACTGTCTCAGGTGCTGTAGTTTTACCTTTGTAATAAGTCTTGTTCCTTGAAGAGGAAAGCCCGTCACATTATTATTTAAAATTGTCTTGCTCATTCTTGGCTCTTTCAGTTCCATTTAATTTTTAGGATTAACTTCTCAAATTACAGGAAGTTACTTAATGTAATTTTTTTTTTTTTTGGTCTTTTTGCCTTTTCTAGGACCATTCCCGTGGCATATGGAGGTTCCCAGGCTAGGGGTTGAAGCGGAGCTGTAGTTGCCGGCCTACACCACAGCCACAGCAACACCAGATCTGAGCTGGGTCTGCGAACTACACCACAGCTCATGGCAATGCCAGATCCTTAACCCACTGAGCAAGGCCAGGGATTGAACCTGCGACCCCATGGTTCCTAGTTGGATTCATTAACCACTGAGCCACAAAGGGAACTCTCTACTTACTGTAATTTTGATTAGAATTACACTGAATTTATATATTAACAGAAAACTGATATATTTATTATATGAATCTTTTCACCCAAATACATAATATTTTTTCACATAATATTTTATTGGTTTCTCCACAAAAACTTGCATATTTTCTATTATTCTTTTTAGGTATCTTATAGTTATTTTTAAATCATGTGCAAATAACATGCTTTATAAAATATATTGGTTGTTAGTGTTGTGCAAAACTGTGGTTTATTTTTCCTTATATTGTTCTCTTTTTTGTCAGATTTTTATTTTTTCTATTATAGTTGATTTATAATGTTCTGTCCATTTCTGCTGTACAGCAAATTGACCCAGTCATACATATACACACATGTATATACACATTCTTTTTTTTCTTTCTTTTTTTTTTTTTTTTGGTCTTTTTACCTTTTCTAGGGCCATTCCAGGGGCATATGGAGGTTCCCAGGCTACGGGTCTAATTGGAGCTGTAGCCACCGGCCTACGCCAGAGCTACAGCAACGTGGGATCCGAGCCGAGTCTGCAACCTACACCATGGCTCACGGCAACGCCAGATCCTTAACCCACTGAGCAAGGCCAGGGATGGAACCCCCAACCTCATGGTTCCTAGTCGGATTTGTTAACCGTTGCGCCACGACGGGAACTCCAATATACACATTCTTTTTCTCACATTATCCTCCATCATGTTCCTTATATTGTTCTTGTCTGTAACTTTTTCATTAGAACTTCCTCATTAGTTTTAATAGTTTCATAGCATAGAGTTTCTTGGTTTTCCACATAAACAGTTTTATTGTTTGAGAGTATTGAACTCTTTCATGTGCACATGTACGCTCTTTTTCTTTCCAAATCTTTACATGTTCTAGTTATTTTCCTCATCTTACAGTTCTGGCAATATCCTCCTGTGCAATGTTGAATAGAAAAGTGGCAGCAGCTCCCCTTTTCTTATTCTTGACTTTAAACATTTTGTCATTAAGTATGATGTTTGCTGGGGGATTTTGCAGGTTATACTTTATCATAGTAAGAATATTGCCCTCTATGCCCAGTTTTCTTGGCATTTTTTTAAATCAAGAAATTGTATTGCAGAGTTCCTATTGTGGCGCAGTGGAAATGAACCCGACTAGTATCATAAAGATTCAGGTTTGATCTCTGGCCTTGTTCAGCTGGTTAAGGATTAGGTATTGCCAGTGAGCTGTGGTGTAGGTCACAGATGCAGCTTGGATCCTGTGTTGCTGTGGCCATGGCTTAGGCTGGCAGTTGTAGCTCAGATTCAACCTCTAGCCCAGGAACTTCCATGTGCTACGGGTGCAGCACTAAAAAATATATAGATAAATAAAATACAAAGAAATTGAGTTGAAATTTACAAACTGCTCTTTCTTTACTTAATTAGGTGATTCTATGATTGCTCCCTTTTAATATGTTAAAATGATGAGTTTTGTTAGATAATTCATTCATGGCTACATTTCTGAGATAAAGCTTTCTTAGTATAAACAAAAACCTACATAAGCATAAACATGCATAAAATTGGTATGATTTTATGTATATATATATACACATATTATTTTTGTGTGCATATGTATTTTACTGAATTTGATTGGCTTATGATGTGTTTAGTGTTTTTCTGTCTATAATGATAAATGAGATTGAACTAAAGTTTTATTTTCTTGAACTACTTTGATCTTATTAAGGTCTCAATACAAATTGGGTAAATTAGACCAGTTTGTAAAAGATGGAAAGACAGAGAATATGATATGGTCCATGAATATTTGGAATTGCATGCCTTTACATTTTTAGATGCTTTTATTTGAGTGAGGAGATGGTTTTTAAACTACTGATTCAATTCCTGTCATGGATTTTAGCCTATTTAGGTTTTCTGTTTTTCTTCTACTTTTACAAAATTTCGTTTTTGAAACTTAATTTATTCCCCCAAATAATCATTATTAATATAGATATTGCTTAAAGCGGTTCATTCTCGTTTTGGATTACTTGAATTGTATACTTGTATACATGTATACTTGAACTGCTTTGCTCACAATTCTTTCTTGCCTCTCATTCCTTCTGTCTCAGTTAATGTGCCCTCTTTTTTGAATTGCATCTATTATTATTTCATTTAGTGATGATCTGTTAGTTGTAATGGATCTCAGGTCTTTACTGCCTGAAAAATCCTTATTTTGCCTCTCTCTTTTGACTGATCTGTTACATAGGTATGAAATTGTAGGTTTATAGTTCTTTTCTCTCAAAATTTTGTGATTTTTATTTTACTGTATTCTGGCTTTAGCCTTGCTGTTAAGTAGTGTATTGTCAGTTTACTCGCTGTTAAGTAGTCTACTGTCAAATTGTAGGCAACTGTGTCTTCTCTTTGTTTTCATTGTCTTAAGTGTCATGCAGTTTCCCTGGGATATGTCTAGATATGAATCATGAATAAAATGCTTTCTGAATATCTTTTCTGTTTCCATAATACTCAAAACTTTTACAGTTTATACTTAATAGTCTGTATTAAACAATCATTGCTGTTGGTAATATGTATTTTCAAACTGCACATTCTCCCCAACCATGCATTTCTGGATATTCTGATAATTCCCCCAGGGGCTTCTTATTGAGAAATGATTTCATTGATGATAATTGAATCCATTGGCGTGGATGAATTTGCTCAGAGCATAGTGAGAAGTGGCCATAGATTAGGAGACTGAGAACTATAAAAAGATTATTGATGAGCTTATGAGAGCAATTTCAGAAGACTGGTAAGAACAGAATCCTAATGATGGAGGAAGGTTGGCTGTGGAGTGATTTGCAGCTAATGCAGATGATAGTAGTTGGTGGGATTTGGAAAGGGGCAAAGGTTAAGATGGAAACGATAGTGTATTTATATGTAGTTGTGACATATCAATAATGTAACTGGAGATAAAAGAGTAGATGTTTTAAAAGTTAATTCCCTTAGAAGATGGAAGGCTAAAGGATTCAAAGCACACTTTAGAGCAGCAGCTACTCTATTACAACCATAAGAAATGAGGAATGAATAGCTGCCCATGCATATATATCCACAGTTTTTTATTTCCAATCCTTCATATTTTTTAAAAAAATCTGCAATTTGGAGCATATTTACTCATTGTATTTAATTACAATTATTTATAAACTAGTTTGCTAATTTTTTCAGGGGCTATTGTGTGTGTGTGTGTGTATTACATAATTGTCAATTGTCTTATGAGTCAGTACATACTTTTCTCTACACAATAACCTCTGACCTGTAGTTCTAAAGAAGTTCACTGCGGAGTTCCCATTGCAGCTCAGTGGTAACTAACCTGACTAGTAATCGTGAGGATGCAGGTTTGATCCCTGGCCTCACTCAGTGGGTTAAGGATCTGGCGTTGCCGTGAGCTGTAGTGTAGGTCGCAGACGCTTCTCAGATCTGGTGTTGATGTGGCTGTGGTGTAGGCTGACAGCTATAGCTTTGATTTGACCTAGTCTAGGAACCTCCATATGCCACACATGCAGCCCTAAAAAGCAAAATAAAAATAAAAATAAATAAATAAAGAAGCTCAGCATGAGACTTCACTCCTTTCATTTAGGAAGGTGAGACAGGGAAAAAAAATGATGTATTTAGTCCTTTGGTTGCTCCTTCAGCCGATAGAGAGCTGACATCAAGGAACGAAATGTAAATAGGATGTGTTCAGTAGTTCGTATCCGCTCTTGCCTCTCGTCCCCATCCTTCCAAGCTGAGAGCTACCAGTGGAAGTCTGAAGGGCATTGTCCACTTGCTCACTGTATGGAGGTATCATTGGCATTCAGGAGCTGGAAAGTCTGGATGGTGGTGTCCTGTTTCCCTTTGGCCCACACTATGTTACTCGACCAGTATTATCTGAAGTTTGTACTCTGAGCATGCAGATTTTCCTGGTGTCTGTAGAGGTTTATTTGTTTTGTTCATTTTTGTGGCTGTCAGAGAAGAGGTGCTGTCAATGTGCCATTATTTTACCATCTTTTTCAGAAATTCTAGAGTAGATCCCAAGGCCCTGATTAGCCCCTTCCTAGTTTGCTGCTATGCTGCACATCACTCAGCCCTGAAGAACAGGTAGGTTCAGCTCGGAATCGAAAGTTCAGAGAGGTGAGAGGCTTGTCCAGAATAAGGCTGTAGCAGCAAAAAATGACAAAGCTGGGAATGAAACTCAGGTCCTCCTGAAAAGTTCATTGTTCTTTGCATTTAATTATACTGCCTCTGTCTACGTCCTGCCTTTTCACATATCTAAAGATTAGTGTTCTGTTACGGAAGGTTATTTTTCCAAGTGGAAATATTGCAAATACATAATACTGCAAATACAAATATATAATCTCTAATAGGGGGTTGCAAGTCTTAAATTAGCTAATTACTGTAAACGCCTCCTCTAATCCCTTACACCCAACAAGTACTCCGTAAGTGGAGTGCAGTTCCTTCAACTTTCTTTTCCGGATTCTCAGTCCTTTAGTCTGCTTCTCTTTGCCCCAAAGCAATTAGCATCTTTTTTGACCTTTATCTCTTTGGTCTTATCCCTTGATCCTTGCTGCTTCCCTTAACTTTCTACTTTCAGTAACTACTGGCTCAGTTTCCTTCACAAAGCCTGCTAGGTTTGGAGAAAAAAAAAGGCTAGAATAAAACACTGAAAAAGAGACAAAGCTTGGGAGCCTAGAGGAAACAGGACATCGATGACAGGAAGTATGAGAAATTCTTGTGAGTAACAGTGAGCAGGGTTCAAAGCTGAGGGGAATGCTAAGCAGGCACGTAACATTTATGTGATAAATGGTACAATGAGACTTAAATGATCATCTTCTCAAAAGTAATACGTTCTACAGAGCACCCACACAGTAAAGATAGCAATTCCACTTCTCAGGTTTATGCCTGAAGCTTAGATGGGGCCTATGTCTTTTACATTTTTTTTCAGATAGCTTTATCATTGTGAAATGTAATTGCAGATTGATTGCAGCAGCCATGTATACAGAATATCACTTACAGATAGATTCATTGCTAGGCTGCTTTTACATACATTATCTCATTTAAACTTCACAACAACCAAAGCAGCAAAGCTATTATCATCTCCATTTTAACACAGGGAATGATCAAGGTTCAGAGGGCTCAAATAATTACCTTTGAGTCACACGCCATGAAGTGGTGGAACAGGATTTGCATCTGTGTTTATCTGATTCCATATCCTTCTTTTTCCATTTTCCTACACTGCCTCACTAAAGAAAATCCATGAAGCTTTGTTTATAGATAAATTAAGGAATCATTGATAACAGGAATACTCAGTGTTTTCTTTCACTGTTAGTGACTTTTGTCTGTTGTTCTCATTCGTGTGATGTAGGCTTCAGGCTGGGGCACCCTAGCAGGTTTTACCCTGGTATCAAACGTCTGTTTTCTCTTTCCTCTGCACTAGCAGATGGTCTAGCAAGGGTGTGGTTTGTTGTGGTTGCTTCTTAGAGCAGCCTTGAAGATAGTCAGATTGGTGTCTTGAGAAAAGCCCCCAATGTAAAAGCCCTGCTCTCATTTCCTTTGCAAATTTTTTTTTTTTTTTTGGTCTTTTTGCCTTTTTCTAGGGCCGCTCCTGCGGCATATGGAGATTCCCAGGCTAGGGGTCTAATCGGAGCCGTAGCCACCGGCCTGTGCCAGAGCCACAGCAACGCGGATCCAAGCTGAGTCTGCAACCTACACCACAGCTCACGGCAACGCCGGATCCTTAACCCACTGAGCAAGGCCAAGGATTGAACCCGCAACCTCATGGTTTCTGGTCGGATTCATTAACCACTGCGCCACGACGGGAACTCCTCCTTTGCAAATTTCTATACATTGTTCTCTAACCCTTTCAGCAAAAAGGATACTTTCTAAATGGTCTGTTGGTTTTCTTCTGGTCAGCTCTGTCACTTTGCTAGAAATTGTACCTTCATGGGTTCCCCTGGGGGAGCATTTGGATGTACAGGAGATTATTTGGATATACAGCTAGAAAGCACCACTCACTGTTTGCTTTCTCTAAAGTAAAGGCAGGGATTTGAATCCATTAATTTGTACCAAATTGCTTTTTTGATATGGTCTTTGTTTTTTCTTCTTCCATCAAATTGTAGAGATGGAAGGATGATAACTCAAGGAAACGTATTTTCTTAGTCTAAAAAGAGCTTATGTCTAGAATAATGATGGGGGCCAAGTTACCTTCGACCTGTGTGTCTGTGTGTTCATGCCTGTGAGTGCATTTATATGAGAGGGCTACATGTCTAACCATTGAGAGTCCTCTAGGGAAGAACACCTGGATAAACCTCAATTCTATCATTAGAGGCATGTGCTGGCTAGAAATACAGAGTTGGAGAGTCTCTTAACCACTTTATTGGGCTCTGTTCAGGAAGCGTGAGCACCTTGAGGGTATGGCCTATGCTGGGTGTTTTCATTATATTCCTGGATATTTGACTGAGTACTCAATAAGTGTTTCTAAAATAAATGGATGGATATATAATAAGTGGATAAATAAATTACAGAATTATTAATTAACACTAGAAGCTAGAATGGCTTGGAAAGCAACAAGGGCTAGATTGGGCTAAGGATGTAACTCATGAGGAATTAGGAAAATGAAGCCCTTTTATGATCTCACAGAGGATACTTAGTCTAATTTAGCTACCTTAAAGAATTATACTTATGCACGTGCTAGATTAAACTCTCATGTTTACTGCCAATCTCTTCAGAAACACTTGTGAAATGAAAATAAAGGAATAAAAACTACATTAAACTAAGGGCAAAGAAAATAAACAGTGTTGGCAAAAAAAGAGATTTCAAGGTCAATTCACTTTACTAATATGTATTGAATGTCTGCTATGTGCCAGACACGCTTCTTGGCACTGGGGATAAATCAGTGAGCATGACAAAATTTCCTGCCACCATGTAGCTTATATTCTAGCAGAAAGAACATATTTTCAAAAGAAGCTTGAAAATGGATGGGAGAGTGCTAATCGGCTTAACAAAGTAGAGGAAGCTATAATATAAAAATGCCGGCATGCGGCAGACAGGACCAGAAGCTAGGTGATCTTCCATACCAAAGCCAGAAGGGCTCATACTGAGATATAGATACTGCAGAAGACAGGGACAGAGAGCTAGAATGAAAACAGAGGGACTTATTGAGATGACATCCAGGTCTCCACCCACAGCATGCAGATATTCCTGGGCCAGGGATCAAACCAACACCACAGCTGTAACCAGAAACACGGCAGTGACAACGCCAGATCCTTAACCTGCTCGGCCACCAGGGAACTACCCACCTTCTATTCCTCCCACGTAAGAGACCAAGTGTTACGTTTGTGAAAGTGAAACTTGAAAAGCTCCAGACTTTGACTCACCTAACACAATGGAGGCCAGTGGTGAGATCCAGAGTTGGAAACAAAGGATTAAGTGAAGTTGTGCTTACGAGTCTCCCAGCCCTCTCTCCTTCCTCTCCTCACAGGACACCAGGTTATATCACCTTATATCACTGCAGCATAATGTGGCAGATGTTTGTCCTGAGAAACTTGACTGACCTCATAAAAATAACCTCGAGAGACCAATCTTCAGTGGTTCCTCAGTAAGAAGGCCAGTTTACCACCTATCATCATGTAGTTCTACTTCTGCAAACAGAGTTCTCAATCCATTTTATTCTTAAATTATGAACAAGGAATCCAGAATCATCAGACATTTCAAAAAACTCGAGAAAGCATAGGAAAAATATTAAAAGAAAACACATAGAAAATAAAGAGTCAAAGTCAAGAATTATCAAAGAAATAATAAGAACCAAGGGACTCAAGACTGCAGATTGAAGATTCTCCAGCACTCTACTTCTGAAAATTCTGATATATTGGTAAGGAGAGGGATGCCATTGGTATTTTATATAGCTCTGCAAAGTAATTGTAATGCATATGTAGGACTGAAAACAACTGTTTCAGCTATTCCTGTGGATTTTCCCTTTTGAGTTTTTTGGATTTAGGCCATGTGGGCCAGCATGCAAACTGGTATGTAAATATCAGGTCTTCCAAGGGCAGAGGGCTAAGAACTCTATCTCCCAGTCTAGGATTCATAATGCCTTTTTGTCTTTCTCATGCTGTATAAAATATATAAGAAGCAATGAAAATAAAGTTTTGTTTGATGATTATTCTGTAAGAGAGTTAAGAAGCCTCTTTTGTATATTTCCTCTTACAAAAGCTTTTATTTTTTAAAACAATGCACATATCTCATGTAGAGTACTTTGTGGAATGTTGGACCCCAAAGGCCATGCCAAACCTGATAACGAATAAGGAAAAAGAACCCAAAGGTGAGAGGGATGAGCTTCTAGATACCTGTTCTAAAGCATTAGTCATGAAAAATCAATATAAACAATCTAATATCTGGAGCACATGGCGCAGCCTAACAGGGTAGAGAAAAGTTCCTGGTGCTTCAAGGTCTACACATTTATCTGATGGCTTCTTCTGCTTAATTACTATTCTAAGACCATACTATTCTGATCATAATGGAGGAAAGAGAACCCCCATCTTGGCTCTTTGTTTGCTCTATCTAGTAACATTCTCATCTCTTGGAAACTAGAAAAGTTCTCTGGGTATCTGATACCAAAATGTTCTAGTGACTGACTTGGTAATTGTTTATAAGAATATTCTACCCTTGGAGTACCCATCATGGTGCAGCAGAAACAAATCCGACTAGGGACCATGACGTTGCAGGTTTGATTCCTGGCCTCATTCAGTGGGTTAAGGATCCGGCATTGCCATGAGCTGTGGTATAGGTTGCAAATGCAGCTTGGATCTGTCATTACTGTGGCTGTGGCATAGGCCAGCAACTGTAGGATCCTGTGTTGCTGTGGCTGTGGTGTAGGCCAGCAGTTGTAGCTCAGATTCGACCCCTAGCCTGGGAATTTCCATATGCTGCAGGTGTGGCCCCCCCCCAAAAAAAAACGACAAAAAAGGAGAATATTCTGTCCTTAAAAGCACCACCCATCAGTAAAATGATACAGAACTAGGATTAAGACAAAAGGCACCAACAGAAACCAGAGCAAGTCATTCTGACCAGAACTGTCTATGGTTCTCACCTTGGATATGAATGCTTTGACCTTGTCCCTGCTCAGCTTAGCAGCTTTGGATCTTAATGGTTAACTGGGCCAAAACCTTTCTTTCTTGTGGAGGGGACTTAAATAGTAGAGAGGTGAGTAGGACGTTCTTTATGGTAATAGTGGAACCATAATTTAAAACCAGCTCAGTTGTTTTGATAGGGATTGCATTAAATCTGTAGATTGTTATGAATATTTCAATGATACTAATTCTTACAATTCAGAAGCATGGGATATCCTTCCATTTCATTGTATTGTCTTCAATTATATAGTTTTCAGAGTAGAGGGTCTTTTACCTACCTGGTTAAGTTTATTCCTAGGTATTTTAATCTTCTTGATGTAATTTTAAATGGAATTGTTTTCTTACTTTCTCTTTATGATACTTTATTATTAGTGTATAGAAAAGCAACAGATTTCCACATATTAATATTGTATCCTGAAACTTTGCTGAATTCATTTATTCTAATAGTTTTAGGCTGGAGACTTTAGAGTTTTCTGTATAAAGTGTCATGGTATCTGCAAATAGTGACAGTATTACTTCTTCCTTTCCAACTTGGATGCCTTTTAAATTTCTTTTTCTTGTATGATTGATGTGGCTGGGATTATGATAATACTATGTTATGTCCAATACTATGTTAAATAGAAGTCCTGAGAGTGGACATATTTGTCTTACTTCTGAATTTAGAGGAAAGGCTCTCAGCTTTTCTTCAGTGAGTATGATGCTGACTGTGGGTATGTCATAAATGTCCTTTATTATGTTGAAATGTGACCCCTCTATACCCACTTTGATGAATTTTTACCATGAATGGATGTTAGATTTTGTCAAATGCTTTTTATGCATGTATTGAGATGATCATGTGCTTTTTATCCTTCCTTTTGTAATGTGGTGTATCACACTGATTGATTTGTGAATGTTTAATCATCCTTGTGACCCTGGAATAAATTCAACTTGTTCATAGTGTGATCTTTTTAATAGATTTTTGGATTTGGTTTGCTAATATTTTGCTGAGGATTTTTGCATCTATATTCATCAAAGGTATTGGCCTGTAATTTTTTTTTTCTCTAGAGTCTTTGGTTTTGGTATCAATGGCATCATAGAATTAATTTGGGAGTATTCCATCCTCTTCAGTTTTTTGTAACAGTTTGAGAAAAACAGATATTTGTTCTTCTTTAGAGTGTTTTGTTGAATTCCCCTGTGAAGCCATCCAGTCCTGGACATTAGTTTACTGGGCCCTTTTTTATTATAAAATATATTTTACTACTAGTGATTGGTCTCTTTAAATTGTCTGTTTCTTTCTGATTCAGTCTTGGCAGGTTGTATGTTTCTAGAAATGGGTCCATTTCTTCTAGGTTGTCCAACTTGTTGGCATGTAACTATTCTTAGTAGTCTCTTATGATTTTTTTTTCTGTATGTCTTGATATCAGTTGTTATTTTTCATCTTTCTTATTTTTTTTCTTTTTTTAAAGCTGTACCTGCAGCATATAGAAGTTCCTGGGGCTAGGGGTCAAATCAGAGTGCAGCTGCCAGCCTATACCACAGTCACAGCAACACCAGATCCAATCTGCATCTGCAGCCTACACCACAGTTTGTGGCAATGCTGGATCCTTAACCCACTGAGCAAGGCCAGGGATCAAACTTGCATCATCATGGAGACTATGTTGGGTTCTTAATCCACTGAGCCACAATAGGAACTCCTCCTTTTTCTTATTTTGTTTATTTGGGTCTCACAGAACTAGAACAAATAATCATAAAATCCGTATGGAACCAGGAAAGACTCCAGTTTGCCAAAGCAATCTTGAGCAAAAAGAACAAAGCTGGTTGTATCACCCTCCCAGACATCAAAAGTACAAAAAATTCACACAACTGTAGTAATCAAAACAGCATGGTATTGACACTAAACAGAATAGAGAGCCTAGAAGGAAACTCATGCACCTATGATGAATTAATCTACAACAAAGCAGGCCAGAATATACAATGGAGAAAAGACAGTCTCTTCAGCAAGTGGTGTTGAGAAACTGAATAGCTACATATAAAATAATGAGATTAGAACATTCCCCAACACTATATACAAAAGTAAAATAAAAATGGATTAAACGCAAATGTAAGACTGAAACCATAAAACTTCTAGAAGAAAACATAGACAGAACGTTCTTTGACACAAATTGTAGCACTGTTTGGGGGGATCTGTCTCTTAAGGCAAAAGAAATAAAAGCAGAAATGAACAAATGGGACCTAATTAAACTTAAAAGCCTTTGCACACCAAAAGAAACTATCAACAAAATGAAACTACAATCTATATACAGGGTGTGAGAAAATATTTTCAAAGGATGTGACCAACTGTTTAACAGCCAAAAAATATAAATAGCTCATACAACTCTATATCAAACAACAAACCTATTAAAAATGGGCAGATGATCTGAACGTACCTTTTTCCAAAGAAGGCATACAGATAGCTAATAAGCACATGAAAAGTTGTTCAGTTCAGTATAGCTAATTATTAGAGAAATGCAAATCAAAATCTCACTGAGTTATCACCCCACACCTGTCAAAATGGCTAGCATCAAAATGCCTACAAATAACAAATGTTGGGGAGGATGTGGAGAAAAGGGAACCCTTGTACACTGTTGGCGAGAATGCAAATTGATGCAGCCACTCTGAAAACTAGTATGGCGTTACCTCCAAAAACTAAAAATAGAACTACTATATGACCCAGAAATTCTACTTCTTGGTATTTATTGGAAGAGAAAGAAAACACTGTTTTGCAAAGATATATGCACCATAATGTTCATAGCACTACTAATTACAATTGTCAAGATATGAAAGCAACCAAAGTGCCCATCAATTGGTGTATGGATAAAGAAGAGGATATATATATATATATATATATATATATATAGAGAGAGAGAGAGAGAGAGAGAGAATACTACTCATCCATTAAAAATAATGTAATTCTAATATTTCTAGCAAGGTGGATGAACCTAGAGAATATTATGAAATAAATTAGAAAGAGAAGGACTAATACTTTATGATAACACATATGTGGAATCTAAAAAATAATACAAATGAATATGCAAAACAGAAACCAACTGACATAGAAATAAAACTAGTGATTACCAAAGGAGAGAGAAAAAAGAAGAGGGGTAAATTAAGAGTATGAGATTAACAGATACACACTACTATATAAAACAGAGGTAAGCAATAAGAACATACTCTGTAACACAGGAAATTATACCCAATATCTTACAATAACCTATAGTGAATTATAATCTGAAAAAATCCTGAATCATTACGCTGTACATCTGAAACTAATACAACATTGTAAATCAGCTGTACTTCAATTACAAAAAAAAAGCTCAGAGTGTCTGCTGTGGTGTAGTGGGGTAAGGGTCTAGCATTGTCTCTGCAGTGGCATGGGTTCAACCCCCGGTCCAGTGCAATGGGCTAATGATCCGCATTGTTGCAGCTGTGGCATAGGTTGCGACTGTGGCTCAGATTCAATCCCTGGCCCGAGAACTTACATCTGAGTAGAAAAACAACAAAAACAACAACAACAACAAAAGAGCTCAGTTGTTACCTAGACGTGTAGAAACTTTCCCCTACATTTCTAAGAAGTATATTCTAGGTACAATTGGACAAAAGGAGAACTGAAGTGTTACTAGAGGAACCAGAAAAAACTTCTTAGAATTAATGACGTGTGTTGAGATGTGAACATAAGCAGGAGAGGGTAAGGTGGATAGAGAAAATGCGAGAAGGAAAGTCATGACAAGTGGAGGGAAGAATGTGGGCAAAGTCACGATGTCAGGTGAGAAGCAAAAGTGTCCTTTGAGAGATTATATAACTCCTTTGTTTTACTCTTGCAAAAAAAAAATAAGCCACTATTCTGTGCTAGGTGCTAGGAATACAGAGATAATTAAACGACACTAGTTCTCTTGTCCTCAAAAAGTATACAGTATAGTGTGTGAGTAATAATTTTGTCTTTTTACATCAGTGTAACTGTTTTATTTCTATTTTGTATAACAATCAGATGGGCCAGTAAGATTAGCTCTGCTTCTCGAATAAATGCCACGTGCCTCTGTCTGGTTATCCATATTGCCTGTGGTGCTACTATGAGAGTCTACTTAGGGGTTCTTCCCAACTGCAGGATGAAGATAGATCAGAGAACATGTCCTGCTGAATGCAGGATCTATGTCCTCTTATTTATACCCGAGGGACCATTTTCCCAAAATATATTCAGATATCACGGTACATTTACATTTTTGCCAGTAATTGAGGTCAGTATTCATTAATTCAATCCTCTAACCCCCTCCACTGAGCACCGTTTAGTAACACACTGGCGAGGTGTTATGAGGCTGTAAACATCAACTGCATGAAGGTGTTACCCATGCAGTAGCTAAAGGTTTCATTGGGATAAATATGTGTATGTACTAAATATGTGTATATTACTAGAATAAAATATATCGGGCCACACATTTCCTGGAAAAGAGTGTGAACTTTTTGATAATCAGAGTCAAGTCTGCAACTTTTTGGTTTCCCAATCTTGGACAAATTATTTAACTTCAAGTTTCAATTGCCCCATCTGTAAAATGGCAATGATGACAACTCCTACCTCAGTAATTGAATATGTCTGTGCCTATGTGTTTTTGCTGAATAAATTAAATAATATACAAATCAATCTAGCCTAGGGTATCACTTCGACATATTTCTACTTAGCTGCCCCCACCTTGGCCAATCATCCCAACACCCTAAATATTTAAAGTTGTCTTGAAGTTCAGAGGAACATAAAATATTTGGTTATACTTTACTTCTTTCATAAATGATCCAACTTAAATTTACATGGCAACCTATATATGGTTCTCTCAAAATTCAAAATAATGCGTTTACTAAAACAGTTCGAAGTGGTGACTTACTGTGGCCTTGGATCCTGCTTCAGAGAGATTTGGCGTATATTATCTAAGAATACCATTTTATTTAAAAAACTCATATTCATCCTCAGCTATTACTGATTTAGGAGTAGCAGATATATGGAAACTTTCACACTCTACTGAACGGGATTATACATTCTTCTCTAACCCACATAACTCATATTTCCAGGCTGACTTCTAAGTTCCTCACTTTCTGATTAATGATGTGAATAGCCTGGCTCTAGGCAGTGTTCTCTTATCTGACCATGCCATAGACTCACTTTCAGTTGACCTTCAGAAAGTATTAGGCAGCATTTCTGCAAAACTTCCTCTAGTAATGAACATCAGAAAAGAAAGTTGTGATCTGTGATTCTGAAACCACATGAAAATACAAAACACACACATACTCACATGAGGATTCTGTATTTACATATATAGATTCTCTCTTATTTTTTACTAATTGACATCAATATTTTTTTCAGGAGCACTGTGTCATAAATTACAAAAATAAACTAACTGGCAAATCTCTCAGTAAAGATAAATGTGGACTGGGAAGAACATAGGGATAAACCATTCCCTGCCACATTCAGGTTGAAAAGAAACATTTTGACTCTGGAAGGAACAGTGAGAAATATGTATATTATAAGTTACAGGTTTTAATAATTTTACCTCATTCTATTAAGCCTCTACCCCCACTGGTATCATAAAAGGTTAATATTGAAATGAACCCTAAGAGCATAAATTAGGCATTGGCCATTACATCCCCCCCAAATGAGCCTTAAGCTATGCAACACTTGATCAGCAGGAATTTCCTTTTTTATCAAAGAAATGAAGATATACTACATTGAATGATATTATTGAGAATACCTAAAATTTCTCATTATCCTACAAGTGCTTAAAATTGCTATTACCACTTTCTGCAGGCCAAATCCCAGGTCCCAGTGGACCCCTGCAGAGTTTATGGAGTATTAGTAGGGAATGTGTTTCAGTTGCCCACAAATATATACTTATATAGTCATATTGGGTATTTTCAGGAGGAAATGAGATATTTTATTTTTATTCTATCTATAAAGAAGGATCAATCTGAAGTGGTGTGCTGGAGTTACAGGCCACAAATCAAAACTGGCGCATCACCAAAACTATTCCTTATTTATGAACTTTTTATGATGTTAAAAAAGTACCATGTTATCTATCACTTCTTGCTCCTTAGGTGGCTTCATTTTTCAACTAGATATTTCTACTTCATGTTTGCTGTTCATCGACTTTAAAAGTGACACTTGTCCAATAAAAATAGTTGGATATCCTTGGCAAAGACATGGCACTTCTGGATTGCCATCTATTACATCACCTTCCTCTAAAAACTCCTCGGGTGGTAAATAATGAAAGTGTGAATCTATCACAAGGAAAACAATTTTACAAGAATATTTTTGGCATCTTCTGTTTTTAAAAAGAGTTATGACATTTCATTGTGACTTTAATTTGCATTTTTCGGAGAAATGCAAAAACAAACACTACCCAATACAATAAATATCCTAAAGAAAAAAAATAAATTCACAGTTCTCAGAAGTCCTTTTTTCTTCAGTATTTGAGCTGAAATTAAAAGTCCTCGAAATCTGAAATATGTGAAAACATTAACTGTTTTAGTGATGCAGATGTTTAATTTTATACATACATATATATACATACATATATATAGTATACATATATATTTCTAGAATAGTGACATTTATTCAATCTAAAACTTTTTTCTTTCATAGCTTTTTTTAAAATTCATTAATTGTCTTGAAAATATTATAATTTAATCATTATATCCACATTTAGAAACTCCGATCGCTGGACTTTATGATTCAGATTTCCCATCAAAACACTAAGAGAAAAAATAAATAAACAAGAATTGTATTACTGAGATGATGTACTTTGTCAAAACAATTTAAAGTAATACAATATTTGGGAAGTGTTTTCTAGTTTATGAAGTACTTTCACAATCATCATTTGATCCTCTTGGCCCAGGGAGAGAGAAAGGCAGAGGCTTTTTTAAAAATTTTTACCACAAAGTGAGGATAATCACTTTTATTACATAATACTGCTGTAGGGGTAAATGATAATGTATGTAAGCCATCTATTGTAGACACTGGCAGATAGTAAGGCTCAACAAATATTTCTTAAGTGAATTGAAATTTCCCATTTTATCAAGTGAGGGAATTGCAATTCAGTTTGTTGTAGTGACTTGCTCAAGTTTATATAGATATTAGCGATTGTCTATATCAATGATGGTACTAGAACTCAAATCTTAATGATTCAGCTGGATTATTTCTAAAGACAAAGATTTAAATGTCCAGCATTAGTTCAGTTCTTCTGATGTTATTTTAATCAATGTGACTTGGACTGCTTAATTTCAATTTAGGAAATAGTTTTGGCAATGTATTGCAGAGAACAAATAAGAGTATGTTTCAAAATAGCTATAACCTAATCATGTAATACCTTGAAATCACAAATTTGACCTATATCACCTAGCACTGTAGCATGAAAATAGTAGAGCAGACTATTAATAGCTGTAATTTATTTATCACTTATTTTGTATTAGGTACATAAGCATTTTACATGGATCATTTCATTTAATCCTTGTAATATCTTGACAAATCTACTCTCGTTATTGTCATTTTATGAATAGGAAAAATAAAGCACAGAGAGAGGTTAAGTAACTTTGCCCAAGGTCATGGAACTAGGAAGTAGGAGAAGAAATAGTTTTAATTCAAGCAAAGCCAGTGTAGAGTCTATACTCTTTTTTTTGTCCTTTTTTTTTTTTTTTTTGGTTTTTTTATTTTGCTTTTTAGGGCTGATCCTGTGGCTTATGGAGGTTCCCAGGCTAGGGGTCTAATCAGAGCTGCAGCCGCCGGCCTACACCACAGCCACAGCAACGCAGGATCCGAGCTGCGTCTGCAGCCTACACCACAGCTCATGGCAACGCCGGATCCTTAACCCACTGAGCGAGGCCAGGGATTGAACCCACAACCTCATGGTTTCTAGTCGGATTTGTTTCCACTGAGCCATGATGAGAACTCCAAGGTTTTTACTTTATAGAAACCAAAGGAGATTAGTCATCGTAGAACTGTGTCTACAAGATCACTGCTGTTGGCCATAAAAATGTTAAAATGTTGGCCTGTCAAAAAATTCCATATTTTCAAAGTGTAATGAAAGAAAAATGAACTTATCTAATTAGTAAATGCACTGAAGGTGAAAATGTCGGGTGTAAAAAGAGATGATAATAAAACACAATGGTATGCTGCTCCTCAAAAACCATTTGACTTGCACTCGAGCTGTTCAATGTTACATGTAGATTTCAACAAACACTCCTACAAAAACAAAAACAAACCAATAAGCAAACACCTCACTCTTTGGAAATAAGACTGTAAGGCTGCTTCCAAACAAAGTCAAAGGGCATTTAACAGGTCCTCCTCAATTATTAAAACTGTAAATTATTTCGGGATCCAATTTTCAATTTTACGAATTGTGGTTATCTCAATGCTTTCAATTCATGTCCCTGAGAAAGAGAGGTTTAAATTATCCTGATATCCAGTCTTCTTTGAGTGTTAAAAAAAATGATGGGCATTCTATACATGATAACATCTGATTAATTTATAAATGCAAAGGTTGTGATTGAAAAATAAGTTGAAGCACTTATAAAAAACAACCATGTTGCTGCAAATGGCATTATTTTGTTCTTTTTTATGGCCGAGTAGTAGTAGTAGTAGTATTCCCTTGTGTATATATACACCACATCTTCCTAATCCAATCATCTATCAGTGGACATTTGGGTTGATTGCATGTCTTGGCTATTGTGAATAGTGCTGCAGTGAACATGCGAGTGCATGTGTCATTCTTTTTCCTCACTTATGATGGAACATTTATACATGTATATGTAACTGGGTCACCACGCTGTACAGTAGAAAAAAATATATATATAAATAAATGATTAAAAAAACAAACAACACAATGAAAAAAAATGAAAAGAAACCTGCTGTATAGCACAGAGAACTCACCCACTATTCTGTAATAATCTGTGTGGCAAAAGAATCTGAGAGAATGAATATGTGTATATGGGATGACTGGGTCACTGTTGTACAGCAGAAATTATCACAGCCTTGTAAATTAACTATACTTCAGTAAAACAAAAACAAACAAAAACTTAAATAAGGTTGTGATTGACTAAAACAAGCTCGTAGATACAAAGTGGATGGATGTTTGGAGACTTAGAAATGAATTCCTACCAGTCTGTAAACCTGCTCTTATGAGTGAGTAAAATTCTAAGTTTGTGCTCAAATATTTTTTGAGAGGATATTCAGCATGTCATTACATTTGACTGACTCAGGTAATCAGTATAATCTTGATAAGAGCAGAGTTGCAAGTCAAAATGAATTTTACTTTTGACTGTATCCAGTTTACCTTTATAAAAGAAGGATGTTGTAAAGGCTGTAAGGATGTGGTATTGAAAACGGAAATAAAAAGAGTAAAATTATCACAGGACAGAAAGAAACATGGCATTATTAGTTTTATTAAGTTCAAGTAGTATCTATAATTAATCCTATTGTATTTATACACTCTTTTTTAAAGTCTTCTATTTGTATATTTTAAGAATGCAACATATTATAGGCTACAAAATTTAAACTTCCAAAAGGAGTTCTAAAAAGAGTTAAAATAAATCAGTGTATCAGAAGAAAGATACATTACAAAAATATTGGCATGTTTTTCTCATATATATACTTATAACTCCTATTAATGACTAATTACCACTGCTGATTAGTTCAATTGTTTTTAAGTATAAATTATAGTATTTATTTTTTGAATCTTTAAGTTCAGTTTATTTTTATTACTCAATGAATCTTATATTGCCTTTATAGTTGTACAACAATCATCACAACCCATTTTTATAGCATGTCCATCCCAAACTCCCAGCCCATCACCCACCCAACCCCCCAACCTGTCTCCTTTGGAAACCATAAGTTTTTTAGTCTGTGAGTCAGTATCTGTTCTGCAGAGACATTCATTGTGTCCTTTTTTTAGATTCCACATGTAAGTGATAGCATATAATGTTGGTGTCTCACTGTCGGACCAACTTCACTTAGCATGATAATTTCTTGGTCCTCCCATGTTGCTGCAAATGCCGTTATTTCCTTCCTTTTAATGGCTGAGTAATATTCCATTGTGTATATGTACCACATCTTCTGGATCCACTCCTGTGTCGATGGACATTTAGGTTGTTTCCATGTCTTGGCTATTGTAAGTAGTGCTGCAATGAACATTGAAGTACATGTACATGTGTCTTTGCGAGTCATGGTTTTCTCTGGATAGATGCCCAGGAGTGGGCTTGCTGGATCCAATGGTAGTTCTATGTTTAGTTTTGTGAGGAATCTCCATACTGTTTTCCACAGTGGCTGCACCAATTTACATTCCCACCAACAGTGTAATAGGGTTCCCTTTTCTCCACACCCTCTCCATCAATTATATTTGTAGACTTTTTGATGAAGTCCATTCTGGCCATAAATTATAGTATTTGTATTAGAGAAGTAAATCATACAGAATGGTATATAGAATATATATTTAAGTATATAAGTTATAATAATATAAAATATATAAATTGTTATATTAAATTATATACTATGAATATAAATAATTATCAACAATAAAAAATACTATAATGTTATATTTTTTAAAAAACAGCTAATTTTCTTATTTTATTTTTTTAATTGAAGTAGAGTTGCTTTATAATTTTAGATTCATTTCAAGTGTACAAAATAGTGATTCAATATTTTAGTAGGTTATACTCAATTTAAACTTGTTATAAAATATTGGCTATATTCCCTGTGCTGTTTAATATGTCTTGTAGCTTATTTATTTTTTATATAGCATTTTATACCTATTAATCCCCTATTTGGACCTTGCCCTTCCCTCTTTCTCTCTCCCCATTGGTAATAGCTAGTTTATATCCATGAGTCTGTTTCTGTTTTGCTATATTCATTCACTTGCTTTATTTTTAGATTCCATGTATATGTGATAACATATAGTATTTGTCTTTGCTTGATCTATTCAGCTGAACATAATACTCTTCAGGTCCATCTATGTTGTTGAAAATGGCAGAATTTCATTCTTTTTTATGGCTGAGTAATATCCCATTGTATATATGTACCACTCTTTATATCTATTTATCTATGGATGGACACTTAGGTTGTTTCCATGTCTTGTCTATTATAAATAGTGTTACAATGAACATGCAGGTATATGATCTTTTGATATTAGTATTTTTGTTTTTTTTCCAAATGTATTGCCAGGAGTGGAATTGCTAAGTCATATGATTACTCTATTTTTTTTTTTTTTTTTTGAGGAACCTCCGCACTGTTTTCCTTAGTGGATACACCTATTTTTCATATTTTAATCTTGGAATAACACATAGAGGTTTAATTGTTCATTATTTATTATACTATTTATTGTTGTGGATCTTTTTGTCTGGTGTGCATGTGTCCCAAGCCTGTTCTCTAAAAAGATAGTCACTTTGTATGTCATCCTGCTCTAATATTCTATCTCCATAATTCTATAATTCAATCTATACTAACAGATTGAAATCTTATCTTATTGAAATCTTATCTTATTGAAAGATAAGAAGCCAGCCTCTTCAAGTTCATGAGAACTAATGAAGTGTTTTGGTGAGAAAATATTCTGATCTACTTTTCACAGATAATTTTGAGATTGTTCAGAGAGATGTCAGAAGAAAAAAATGTGCTAACTGTATACTTCTAAGTTTTCTCAGTGTATTGATATGGTTATTTCATGTCTGATAGACATACCCTAAATTTGTTAATAGGAATCACAAGGGTTTGGGTTCTTAAGATGAGAAACTTCAGGATACATATGCGACACGCTAGAGCAAGGGGAACAAGTTTGCCTTACAATTTGGTAGTGTAGTAATGCCTTTAGTCACATGATGAAGAGAAAGACTCCTAGGTAGTCAATTGATAGACTGCCTAGTTAGGAAGTTAGGGAGCTTTTTATGTACCCTCTCAGTGAAAAATATTCTACTGGGAGCACTATTCAGTTGAAGTTTCCAGAAAATTACTATACCCAAAATTACATATATTTAATCTAAATATTTTTTAGACATAAACTATCAAATCAACTCAGTTATGCACTGGAAGTTAATGTGGTAGCAGAAGATTATAGAAAAAATACTTGATGAAGGCAATTTAGGGGAAAAAGAAATACAATCCAAAGAACTTATGTCATGATGAAAATTAAATCAAAACTAAAAGCTGTTGGATTTCAAACAGCTATTTCAAATTAGCAGATTTTCATGTTACTTTTTTGTTTTTTTATCTTTTGTTGATTAAGAATCATAATTTATCTAATTAAGTTCTCTGGTGCTATTTTCAGTGATGAAAAAGCAGGATCCTAATTACCTAACACATAAAAATTAAAACCAACTTAACAGTTCATCACCTCATAACCCACCTATGCCCTTTATGAGGTGCATGCAAAGTATAAAAATATTTTCTAGTGATTGGCAACAGTCATTTTCATTCTATTTGAAAAATGTTTATATTCATGAGAATATTGCCAAATGAATAAATAAAAGAAATATTGTTTGTATTTCAAGAACATCCTTGATTTTTAAGCTTTTTAAATTATTAAATATATCATAACTAGATGGTTATACTTTTCTAATATATATCATGCTTTCTGAGTATTCTTTTTTGACTTTATTCCCTTCTTTACATCCAGTATATCCACTCTTTATTATGGTAATCATCCTCATATTTTTTTTATACTTTCCACACATACATATGCATATATATGTATATATATCTTTAAATAACATGGTATTTGGTTTTTATTTTACTTGGTTTTATATAATGGAATCAAATATGTTTTTCTGCAGCTTGTGTTCAATGTTACACTTTTAAGAATGCACAGTATTGATGCATGGAGCTGTATTTCATATATTTTTCTTTGATGATATTGTCCCATTGTAGGCCTATAACACAGGTATTTTGTCCATGAATTTTTTTTATTGTTTCCAGCTTTTTGTTGGTACACATAATGCTGTTGTATTTTTGTACATATCTTAGTTTTAGGGTTGCCAGATAAAATCCAAAATTTAAATTTGAATTTCAGATAAACAACAGATTTTTATGGTATAATTTCATCTCTAATAATACATGGAATATACATATAGATATAGATATGTACTCTGTTTTTATTTATCTGAAATTCATGTTTCTTGAATATCCTGTATTATTCATTTGCTAATTCTGGCAGGTCAACCTATGGTTTAAATTTTCAAGAAGTTATCTAGAATATTTACTGAAATGCGTAATTGTTATGTCATATCCACTTGCATTTGTATGAGAACTCTCATCATCTACCATCTTCACTAATATATAGTCTGACTTTTAAATTTATCACTTTGGTGAGTGCGAAATTATACATACTGTGGCTTTAATTTGAATTTCTTTTTTTACTAATGAATTTGAGCATCTTTTCATGTCACTGTGGACCTTTTGTATTTCTACAAGAATGCCAGTTCTTGGGTTGTGCCTCTTTTTTTTCTTTTTTCTTTTCTCTTGAGTTATTTGTCATTTGACTATTTGGAGGGTTTCGTCATATATTCTGGATACTAAACCATTATTGCTTTAATATGTTGCATACACAGGCTTCCAGTTGATAGCTTATCTTTTCAAACTGAAGTTAGTCTTTGTTGATCAAATAGTATAAGTAGGCTTCCAGAATCTCTATTTAGTTCCATTGTTCTATCCCTAAATTCAAAACACATTGGCTTTATTATTATAGCTTTATAAAAATCCTAGATTATCTAATTGGACATGTTTCCTGATTTTGGGGGGAACTGATTTAAGATATAATACATGGTCAGTTTAGATTAATGTTCCATATATATTTTAAAATGTACCTTAATCTAGTTGTTGAGTGACATGTTCTATAATTTTCCATTATATTAATCATGCTATTTGTGTTTTTCAAATCTTTCCTATACCTACTGATATTTCTCTGCATAATTCATCAGTTATTTAGGGAAGCATGTTAAAAATATTTCAGTATGATAGTGTATTTGCTTACTTATGTTTTCTTGTAATTCTGTCAAATTTTCCTTAACACATTTTCAAACTATTTTCAAAACTATTTCTCAGTAGGTTCCATCAGGTTTAGAATTGTCTGATTTCCATCATGAATTGATTCTTCCATAAATATATATTGACCTTCTTTATCTATGGTAGTAATTTTTACCTAGGATCTATTTTGTATGTTATTAATGTAGGTGAGTCATATTTTTGCTTACATTTATTTTGTATAGCTTTTCTATGTTTTTAATTAAATATTTTTTTGTTTCCTCATGTTTAAATTTGCTTCTTGTAAACAATGTATTAGTAGATTATCTTAAACATCTAATCCGAAGATCTTTTAACTGGAGAGCATAATTTGTATTGATTTATAATTGCTTATGTATTTTGATTCATCTCTGTCATCTTATTTAGCATTTTCAATTTGTTCCCCTTTTGCTAGAGTGGTTTTTTAAATATTTCTTTCTTGGCCGCTTTTCTTTGGCTGTGATTCTTTCCCCTGGTTCCATTTTTCATAACACTCTGGAAGTTGTGCTTTCTGTTTTAATTATTTTACTAGCTCATCTAGAAAATTTAATGTGTATATGTAATGTGACAAATTCTAGAGTTAATTATTATTATTTCATTATTAAATATTTCAAATTATTAAATATTTCAAATTATTTCATTATTAAATTTTTTTCTCTTACATGATTTTATTTACCACATAGATTTGGATTATTTAGAAATAATAATAATTTAACTAAATCACTTTTATTGGACATTCAGCTTGCTTCCAAAATTTCATGATTACCAATGGTAGGCTTGGTTGGCTAAAAATTATTTAGAAGTAAACCCAATAGCTCATAATAACATTTAACATAATAACATTAACCTATATAGTGATAATTGTGCAAAGGACTTTCCATAAATTATTTCATTAGTCTTTACAATGACTCCAAGGTAGGTACTTATTAGTGCCTTTTTTTGAAATCAGGGAACTAAGAATCTTGAATTTTTGTACTGTGGTTAAGTTTGCACACCTAGTATGTGATAAAAGTGGGCTTTGGACTCAGGCAGTTTACTTTTCAGATGGAGAGCAATTGTGGGGGGGGTTTGAAAATTGTTTTTCCAGGTTCTATTTAAAGAATAAAAAACGGTGTCAAACTACTCTAACACACAGTTAAAATTATCAATTAATGGTAAAAAATATGATTAGGAACATTCATTTTTGACCTATGGTTGTTTTGATCATCTAGTTATCTTAGCCAGACTGTTATCTCTACAGGTTCTTTTGGACAATTTGCTTTCAAACCTCTTTTTCCCACCAAGGCGACACAAGGCAATGTTCATATCACCTAATTCTTAAGATTTCTATT
The DNA here is from genome assembly GCF_054392235.1 of Sus scrofa. NCBI lineage: Eukaryota > Metazoa > Chordata > Mammalia > Artiodactyla > Suidae > Sus > Sus scrofa. Next base: position 126,037,691 of record NC_139401.1, read on the forward strand.
GTGCAGGCTTGTCTGCTGTAACCTTCAGCTCTCCCTAACAAAGAGATTTCCTAAATCACGAAGTAGATATTCATGACAAAAAGATATGCACTTAAAAAAAAAAAATGCCTCATTTCCCAGCTCCACTGAAGTAGGATTAAATGAATATGAATATACTTTATATCACTATTCAGAAACATTCCTTTAATATAGCTATAATAGCTATAATGTAATTTAATTTTAGATATAAGTTATGAAATAAAGGTGGTTACAATCTTGACTACTTTAACCTTAAACCAAGAATTGATTGATTTAGTGGGCAATTATTCATTTTGATTTAAATTTACTAAGACTGGCATCGCCGTATTGATTTTTTTCTATTTTGCGTCATAGACCATTTAGTATGATTTCAGATTTGCATGAACAACAATTTAAACATATTTGAAAATATAATATGAATTTTGTAAGAATGAAGGGTCATTATATTCCACTTAAAAAGAGATATCTATAGCCACAGCACTAAAGGCAGAGATTTTTGTCTAGTTTATTCACTGCTATTGTCATAGTTCCTTGGTCAGAACCCAGCACAGGCTAGGCACTCAGTAAATATTTGCTAAATGAATACAAGAGTAAATATTTATTTCTCAACAGTCACTGATGGGAGCATAGCAGTTATATACTATCAGGTGAACAAAAGAGACCCAGCGTCTTGCTCTGTAGCAGCAGTTTTCCACAGGTGACCTGGCTGTTCCCAAAAACAAATAGGACCCTTTGAGACCTTGCAGGGGACAGACCCCTGTTCCGCCCACCTCTTGTTTGTAAAAAAGCTTTATTTAACCTCCTAGTTGTAAAGAGCTAATTTAATCAGAGTATTTAGAAAATACAGAAACCAAGGAAAACAATCAAACAAGACCATAATAGTTTAGCCATAAAACAAAGCAAAGTACCTTTTGTTCCTCCTCAGTGGTTATAGATAATATTCTGAGCCATATCCTTGAGTTGTTTTGTGGATACTAATATCCCTACCAGGGGGAAGAAGTTAACTGAGTAGACTCTAGACCAGCTGGAAACAAAAAGTTCGGAACTGAGACTCTCAAAATATCACCCTGTCACCTCACCACCAATCAACTGGAAAAATGTCCACAAGCTGATCAGTCACCTCATCACTAATGATACCTTAAAAAACACTTCCCTAAATGCCATCAGTATGTTCAGGTCTTCAAGCATGAGCTGCCCATATATAATTTATAATAAAGTATAATTTATAATTACAAAGCATAAGGATAATTCCTTGGTTGGTGCCCTGCAATAAATGTTGTACTTTCCTTCACCACAGTCTGGTATCAGTAGATTGACTTTGCTATATGTCGGGCAAGTGGACCCAAGTTTGGTTCAGCAGTACTCCTAGTATGTATCTGGGGTGGGATTTGCAGTTTATAAAAATTCCCTTGATGATTCAGAATTATACTCATGCTTTACAACAAGTTATTTCAGGGACATAAATGCAAGCTACTTATCATGTTTTTTTTTTTTTTTCCCCCTGGGTAGTTTTTTTTTTTTTTTCTATTAAGCAGTGACCCTCAAAGTTGTGAGTATGGCCTAGCATGTCTAAGAGTATTTTCTCATTGAAATTCATCCTTTGTCTTTTGTTCAAAAAATAAATGTATGTCTTGTGTGCCATCAGATGTGTTAAGGAGTTGCTAAGCAGTTGAATAGGGTCAGCTGGAATGAAATGAGATAGCAGACAGAATGTTAACACACCGTGGGTACAATTACCAATATTGGAAGAACCATTTTAAGTATTTCATTTGTGTGTTAACTGATTTGCAGATGTTTTGGAAAACATCCTGTGATTTCACTTTTAGCATCCAAATCAAGAGATCATTCTAATCATTTTAAAAGCTTTTCATTACAAAAAGTTTTAAAGCAGGCTGTGCATTGCTTTTAACAGTTATTGTGTGTGTGTACTTTGGGGAAAATGTTTTGGGGAAGAATGTTTTTAAGTGACTTCTCTTATAATTCTTACAGAAAACTGGGCAGTATTGTGCGTTGTTCCTCAAAGAGGGATATACATTTAAATCAATATAGGTCAATTTGTGAAATACAGGTTTACTGTGAATTTTAAAACTCTACTGGTTTGTTACACTTTGTGTCCGGAGATGGTCTTCATGTTCAGGAAAATCCAGCAAGATCTAACAGAGACAGTACAGAGATGGTGATCTTGAATTTCTACTCTGAGTTTGCTTATGCAATTGGACAACTCACTCTGTTACTCTGGGAATCATTTTTCTCATTTGTAAAATAAGATAATTTTTAAAAATTCATCTAATGTGCAAGCTTCTATGAAGTAACTAATGCCTGATAACATTTTATTCTAAATCATGGCTCACAAATATCCAATGCTAGGTTGACTGCATTAGTATCTTCTGTGGAACTATTTAAATTATAGACATCATAGCCTTACCTATCAATATTATGGAAATCTGCAGTTTTTTAAAATGTTTTGTTAAATATGCTTTCTAAGGGAATCTCATGCATCCTTCCCCTAAATCTGAGATTTCTGAAATCCTTTTATAAGCACCTCCTGAGATTGTTTAATCTATAACAGACATATATGGTCAGATCTTAAAATACACCTTTTATTGCATATCTTTTCATGTAGCTCATTTGATTATTCTTTTATATTCCTTTATATAAAATACTGTATTTAAGATCTATTGTGCAACTTTTCCCCTTCTTTTCTCCTTATTTTATATTTTTTTGTTTTTTTTTTTAATTAGAAAAAAAATTTTTTTTCCCACTGTACAGCAAAGGGGTCAGGTCATCCTTAGATGTATACATTGCAGTTACAGTTTTTTCCCCCAAGTTATCCTTACATGTATACATTACAATTACATTTTTCCCCCCACCCTTTCTTCTGTTGCAACATGAGTATCTAGACAAAGTTCTGAATGCTACTCAGCAGGATCTGCTTGTAAATCTATTCTAAGTTGTGTCCGATAAGCCCAAGCTCCCGATCCCTCCCACTCCCTCCCCCTCCCATCAGGCAGCCACAAGTCTCTTCTCCAAGTCCATGATTTTCTTTTCTGAGGAGATGTTCATTTGTGCTGGATATTAGATTCCAGTTATAAGTGATATCATATGGTATTTGCCTTTGTCTTTCTGGCTCATTTCACTCAGGATGAGATTCTCTAGTTCCATCCATGTTGCTGCAAATGGCATGATGTCATCCTTTTTTATGGCTGAGGAGTATTCCATTGTGTATATATACCACATCTTCCGAATCCAATCATCTTCATACTTAATATTGGCCTACTTGAGAGTTTTCGTAGCCTTTGATCTAATAATTCCACCTCTTGAAAGTGAGGCTAACTAAAAAATATAAAAAAATATAAAAAAATATAAAAAATATAAAAAAAATATAAGCAAACTAAAAAATATAAAAAAATATAAAAAAATATAAGCAAATACTTATATTTATATTTTTTAGTTAGCCTCACTTTCAAGAGGTGGAATTATTAGATCAAAGGCTATGAAAACTCTCAAGTAGGCCAATATTAAGTATGAAGATGAGGCAAATGAGGCACTCACTTTGGACAGCAAATTTTTAAAACATTTTAATTCAGTATTTGAAAAAAAAACCAAATTATTGCAGAAATCCATGGTGAACAACATATTAAATAAAGACAGGATCAGATTTTTCCTTTTACCTAAGGCTTCAGTATGGCTCCAAATGGCACTGCTGCTAGTAGCATCAATTGAATATTATCTTTCCTAAAGACATTTACACATTTTAAAGGTAGGAAATATCTTAGTGTTATAATTTCTTATAGGTATTTATTTATATATAGCTTTATCCTTCAATGCCATGGTAAACCAAGATGACTTCCAAATAATATATAATTTGGTAAATTTTTTGAATTACCAGCCGATGAGAAACTATAGGAGAGGCTACTTTTTCGTTGCCTTTCCTTCTGTTTCCCTTTCATATTATTCAAGCTCGTGCTATTTGGTTCATACCAGTTCAGTGATTATCAGTTTATTCATGGAGTGCTCGTTTATCAGGGTATGATCTCTGTCTTTGTCCCCATTAATGTTTTCCACCTTCTACTCTGTTTTGCTGAATGTTAAGATTGCTTTGATTTCTTATGTTAGTAATTTACTTGAATGTTTCATTTTAAAACTGTCATTTTGTTTAGATATCATTCTTGTAAATAATATGTAACAGGAATTATTTTGGTCCCTATTTGAATATATGTCCTTCAATAGGCATGCTTAATTTATTCTATTTATTGAAATCACTGGTCTATTTTGTGTATTAATATGCTCCTGTATCACTTCTTTTGATCTCCTTTCCTATTCTCTATTGGATTGTTGCGCTTTATTCTTTTCCTGTTCTATTAGATTATATTTTTACATTCTGTTCTTTAGTGGGTTTTCGTTACATGTTCACTATTTAAACAAAAGTTTAAAATTGCTGGGACCACTAGATACCTACTGCAAAAAAAATGAGTTTGGACTCCAATCTCAAACTGTATACAAAAACAATTCAAAATGGGTCATAGACCTAAATAAAGAGTTGAATATATACTATTTATAGAGGAAAACATATGTGTGAACCTTTGTGACCCTGGATTAGATGATGGCTTCTTAAGTATGATGTCAAAAAACATAAGCGACAACACAAAAATAGGCATATTATACCTCATACAAAGTAATAAGATTTGTCTTTAAAGGACACCATCGAGAAAGTAAAAAGACTGGAGTTCCCGTCGTGGCTCAGTGGTTAATGAATCCAACTAGGAACCATGAGGTTGTGGGTTCGATCCCTGGCCTCGTTCAGTGGGTTAAGGATCTGATGTTGCTGTGAGCTGTGGTATAGGTTGCAGACGTGGCTCAGATCCCACATTGTTGTGGTTCTGGCGTAGGGCGGCGGCTATAGCTCCAATTAGACCCCTAGCCTGGGAAACTCCATATGCTGCAGGTGTGGCCCTAGAAAAGGCAAAAAAAAAAAAAAAAAAAAAAAGTGAAAAGACAGAGTTCCTGCTGTGGCTCAGCATGTTAAGGACCCCACACTGTCTCTGTTGAGGATATGGGTTCAATCCCTGGCATTATTCAGTGGGTTAAGGATCCAGCATTGCTGTAAGCTGCAGCGTACGTTGCAGATGTGATTTGGATCAGATGTTGCCACGGCTGTGGTGTAGGCCAGCAGCTGCAGCTCCAATTTGACCCCTGGCCTGGGAACTTCCATATTCTGTAGGTATGGCCATAAGAAAAAAAGAAAGTAACAAGATAACCTGCAGAATGGCAGAAAACATTTGCAAATCATATATCTGATACGGTACTTGTGTCCAGAATATATAAATAATTCCTACAACTTTGTGACAAATACTAACTCAATTTAAAAAATGGGCAAAAGACTTGACTGCTTTGTCCATTAAGATATACAAATGGCCAATAAGAATATGAAACAATGCTCAGTATTATTAGTCATTGGGGAAATGCAAATCAAAACTACGATGACATAGGACTTCATCCCTACTAGGATGGCTAGAATAAAAGAGAGAGACATTAACAATTGTTGATGCGGATCTGGAGAAACTGGGACCCTAATATATTACTGGTGTCATAATAAAGCAGTTCAGCCACTTTGGAATATAGTTTGGCAATACCATATGACATCACTTATATCTGGAATCTAATATAAGGCACAAATGAACCTTTCCACAAAAAATAAAATCATGGACTTGCAGAATAGACTTGTGGTTGCCAAGGGGGAAAGGGAAGGGAATGGGATGGTTGGGGAGCTTGGGGTTAATAGATACAAACTATTGCCTTTGGAATGGATTAGCAATGAGATCCTGCTGTGTAGCACTGGGAACTCTGTCTAGTCACTTATGATGGAGCATGACGGTGTGTGAAAATAGAAGGCATACATGTATGTGTAAGTGGGTCACCATGCTGTACAGTAGAAAAAAAATTATACTATGGAAATAACTATTAAAAATAATAATATATAAATAAAAATGTTAAACACAGAGTTAACATATGACACAGATAGTCTACTTGTATATGTATACTGAAGATAAATGAAAACAAATGTCCACACAAAAATTTGTACACAGATATTCATAGCATTATTATCCATAATAGCCCAAATTAGAAACAACCCAAATGTCCATCAATTGATAAATGGATAAATATAATATGGTTTATCCACACAATGGAAAATCATTTATCAATAACAATAAAATACTGATATTATGCTATAGCATGGATGATCCTTGGAAATATTATGCTAAGTGGAAGTCACACATATAAAGTCACATATTATATGAGTCCATTTTTTTATCAGAATTTAGGAATGAAATCTGTGGAGACAATATGGGTATTAGTGGTTGTCTGGGGCTGGAGGGAATTGGGGAAATAGAGTGTGACTGCTAATGAGTACACGGTTCCATTTTAGGGTGATGAAAATTTCTAAAAGTAGTGTTTGGTAACTATTAGTTTGTTTTCCATGTCTGTGATATGATATCATTTATATGTGGAATCTAAAAAAATGATATAAATGAATTTATTTACAAAACAGAAATAGACCCCATAGACATAGAAAACAAATTTATGGCTACCAAAGGAGAAAGTATAAAGGGATAAATGAGGAAGCTGGACTTAGCAGGTACAAACTACTGTATGTAAAATAAATAAACCACAAAGTCCTACTGTATGGCACAGGGAATTATAGTCAATATCTTGTAATAGCCTACAATAGAAAATAATCTGAAAAAGAATGTATGTATATAACTGAATCGCTTTGCAGTATACCTGAAACTAACACATTGTAAGTCAACTATATATAACTCAATAGCAAGAGTGTTGATGATTGCATAACTTTGTAAATATGCTGTAAACACTGAACTGTACAAATTGAAAGGGTAAATTTTGTGATATTTTAATATTTTCTTTTTTTATTTTTTGGTCTTTTTGTCTTTTTAGGGCCACACCTGCAGCATATGGAGGTTCCCATGCTAGGGATCCAATCAGAAGTGAAGCTGCTGGCCTACACCGCAGCCACAGCAATGTCAGATCCAAGCCGCTTCTGCGACCTACACCACAGCTCACACCAGATCCTTAACCCAGTGAGCAAGCCCAGGGATCGAACCCGTGTCCTTATGGATGCTAGTCGGGTTCGCTAACCACTGAACCATGACGGGAACTCCGATATTTTAATATTTCAATAAAGTCTTTATTAAATATATAAAGTTAATAAATATGTCTATTCTTCTAAGACAACTTGATCTAATATTGCTTTTCCTTGGGTTAGATTTTCTTATTTGGATCACGATTTCTTGTGTGCTTTATCATTTTTGATGGGGGTTTTTCCTGCTTAGGAGGTTGTTTTCAATGATACATGTCTCTCCACATTAGGTAATACCATTATTGCCTTTGCCAAACACTTTTAGGTTTTAAGACTCAAAAGATAAGTCTTCTGCGAACAGCTTGGAGCTCTTTATTTGTTTTGTTGTTGTTGTTTGTTTTTGTTTTTAATTTTATTAGAATATAGTTGATTTACAATGTTGTATTAGTGTCAGGTACAGCAAAACGAATCAGTTATGCATATGCACATAACCATTCTTTTTTCCCATATAGTTTGGAGTGCTTTATTTGGGTAACATAATTCTAATCACCATGTCTGTGTGCAACACAGGATGAGTTCCAAATCCCATGGAGGCCTTTCAGTGTCCTTTTTATAGCACAGGCAACCTTGGATGTAAAGGTTACCCTAATGGGCAGGGAGTGTAATTCTAGGCTTTGACTTTACAAAGAAACCCTGGTTTTGCTGTCTAATCACTTGAGGAATCATTTCAGTGTATTCCTGTAGAACATTACATTATTCCTGTAGAACTGGCCCCCCAGTGCTGATTTTTGACCAGGGCTTCATGTGATCTTCCAGCTTCAGCTACTGTTCTGCAGTTTGGGTTTCCCTTCTCTCTGGCCCATGCATATTCTGCCCCTATATTTAGTGAAATTAGGCATTCTTAAAATAAAAAAGAAAGCAAATATTTTCCTATGTTTCAGTGAAAGAGGAGGTTTTAATGTGTGTTCAGTCATCCATCTTGTCTGGGACATTAACCAAGGGTGGGAACATGAACCTAGAGTTTAACTAACATAAAATAATAAGTAATGTGCATACACTAATAGTATTGTTTAGGTTATGGTTACTGCTGGCAATGCTGAAAATTTTGATACAGCTGAAGCTGTGTCTTTGCTAACATTTTACAGTTCATTTTATGGAGTAGCTTTGTAAATCCTTTTCCTCTTTCATCTGTTTGCAACTTGGTCCTTTTCTCATAGGTCTTATGAGCTGCAGAGGTGGTGCACGTCACTTAAATTTTGCCATTTTATTTTAATTTTTTTAATGTTTGAAGTAATTTGTTTTTTATTCAATCAAATCTGTGATTTTTCTCTTTTAATACTGATTCTTAAACACACACGCTCGCACACACACACACACAAGCCTAGCAAATGATTTCAGTGTGTTTAGGACGGGTCAGGAAGCAGAGAAATTTCTAAGACAGGACCAAGAACTGGGTACTTATGGAGTTTAACAACTTTTTCTTTGCTAGAATGAAAACTAATTAAAGCAAATAATTCCCCTTGTGCACTTGTGCTTAAATTTGGTATTTATCATGGTCGCAGTGAAACAAGAATATATTTATTGAGGTTTGTTAAAGTTGCTGTGGATACTTGATTTTGAATTTGATTGTCAGTCATCAAATTTTTTCACCCATCATAGTTCCATTTGCATTTCTATATTTCCTTAAAGGAACCACCATAAATGCAGAAAGAGTGAAATTTCACTGGCATGTTGCAAAAGTTGGTATCAACACATATTGTAACTGAGAAACAAAGACATGGGACTTGAGTGACAGCTGAGATGTGTTCTATTAATATTTAAACTGAATTTCTCATTGGAGACATGTCTAGACTGGTTGACTCTTTTAAAGAACAGACTACAACTAATTTTACTTCACTGCTGAGCATTTCTTCAGCAAAAGTATATAATTTTCTTTCTCTTTCTTTTGTCATTTTTGATTTATCTTGCTTCTCTCCTCAGAACATACAATAGCTCCTTACTGTATAAAATAGAAGCCACATTATTTATTATGGCATTCAAAGTCATTTATAATTTGGCTTCAAACCACTTTCCCAATATTATCTCTCATAATAATAATAATGGTGATCATGATGATGATAATAATAGTACATTTTTTTGATCCTTACAATGTACCATGAATTTCTTTAAGCCCATTACATACATTACCTAATTTAATCTTCACAACAACTTTCCTATGAGCTGCCATTTTTAAGATAAGGAATTTGAAGCTCAAAAAGGATAAGCAGTTTTCTCAAGGTCAGATAGCTAGTCTGTTTGATTCCAGAGACAATGCATTAACTCCCACATATTTGATAGCCAGGTCACACTGGCCTGCATGCCATGACCTAAATACCTTCACTTCAAAAGTACACGTTTGCATATCTTTTTCTCCAACCCTTGTATGTGTTAATGCTCCTTTTCTACAGATCAAAATCTTCCTCATGTTTTTTTTACTTCAGTGCTCTTTTCAAATGCTGAGAACTACAATACTATACCACTCTAATTCAAATAAATATTCTCTTGAAATTTTGCTTGGTACATTTTCATTCTGTTTATTAGTACTATTAGCAAAACCAAATCCCCCCCCAAACCAAGGTCTTTTGCCTAGTTTATGATTAACCTCCTATGCAAAACATGATTCCCTTTCTTTTCCTACCCTTGTTCCCCTCAGCATTGAGGACTATCAAAGAAAAGGGAGATTGAAACTGAGCAGGACCCTGTGGGGCCTTCCCAGGTACAAAAGCCCCTCTCTGTCCCCCATTTCTTGTTTTTAGAAAAAGGCGTTAGTCTCCTAGGCCTTCCCCGAGTGCCAAAGTGCAGGCTCAAGCAGGTAGTAATTAGGAAAGTGAGGGGATACAGAAACAAAGGAAAAGCAGTCAAGCAAGAAAAGTAAAGATAGTTCAGACAACAGATCAGCAACAAAACGGGGTCCTAGCTCCTACCAAGGGAGATACCTAACAATCTGACACAAACCTTTGAGTTGTTCTGTAGAATCTAAGACCCCTCCCTCACCCAGGGGAAGCCTGGTGACTACACACTGACCACAGGCACACAGATTCCAGACTGGTTGGAACCAGAAGGCTGATGAGTAAGATTCCTGAAACATCACTGTGCCATCTCACCACCAATTGACCGGAAGAGAGTCCACAAGCTACAACCCTCACCCCGAATGTTTCCTTTAAAATCCCTTCCCTGAAACCCATCAGAGTTGAGGTCCCTTGAGCATGAGCTGCCCATTCTCCTTGCTTGGTGCCCTACAATAAACACTGCACTTTTCTTCACCACAACCAGGTGTCAGTAGATTGGTCTTACTGTGCACAGGCAAGCATATCTGAGTTCAGTTTGATAATGTTATTACTATTGCTGGTTGATAAATCCATCTCCCTTATTAGCCATTACCAGAAACTCAAGCTCAGAAACTGCTCACAGAAGAAAATCATACCAGGTTAGCAGAAGAGATCACTGAAATCATTTTTTTTTTTCAACTCTTCCAATTTTACAAATGGGTAAAATGGACACCGGTGAAAATGACTTGCTTTAGATTATACAGCTTATCAACTGCAGAGCTGGGAATAGAAGCCAAGTCTTGGGAACCACAAGAATGCTGTCTTGTCTTCTACATTGTCAGGTAAATCAGTTATTCTCCAAAGACATTCTTAAGAGAACACAGCACCTGACTATAAGCATCATAAATGCTGAGCTACCTCTACCAGTCTACTCTTATATTCACATGATTGTGACTTGACACATTCTGACTCCCATTTCAAATTGTTTTCCCATTTATTTGCAGTATCTTTCCTTGCCACTTTTCACTCATGTTACTATTTTTCTCCCAACTCAAATGAAATGAATCCACATGCTAGACATAGGATCTGAGTGGAACACAGCCAAATATTGGCATTAGAGGGACCCAGTGTTGGACAATGGCTGGTGTTCAGGTATGATAATTTTTTCAATCTTTTCTCTCTATTGGAACTTGTGTTGATAATTCTGTATCTTCTTATTGCGTTTCCTCGGCCTGTGGCCAATAGGTAACCAAGAGTTGTATAAATTAAGCAAAATTTTCATAAGCTATCTGCCAATCATAATATATTTATCATACCCACCCCAGACCTGCATTGGTCTTCATAAGGAATGATTTAACAATGTTGCCTGGATTGCCTTTTTCCAGATATCTGAATCTGGCAACTTTTTTTTTTTTTTGTCTTTTTTGTCTTTTCTAGGGCTGCACCCATGGCATATGGAGGTTCCCAGGCTAGGGGTCTAATCGGAGCTATAGCCACCAGCCTATGCCACAGCCACAGCAACGTGGGATCCAAGCCATGTCTGAAACCTACACCACAGCTCATGGCAATGCTGGATCCTTAACCCACTGAGCGAGGCCAGCGATCAAACCCGCAACCTCATGGTTCCTAGTCAGATTCATTAACCACTGAGCCATGACGGGAACTCCTGAATCTGGCAACTTTCATATAACATTTTGATAAGTAGTTTTCTAGGAAATATTTCTCTGTGACTAAGACATTGTCCACCTATCCTGTAAGTGCTACCAGTTTTAGCCAGGAACAATCTTTCCTTTGTGTAGGCAGTTTCAAAAGAAGATGTTCCAGAAATAATATAATAAATATCCGACAAATTATTATTAAAACACTCTGAAGGGGAACAGTGTATGTACAACATTTTCATTAATCTACCATCTAAGACCTCTAATAAGTATTGATTAGAGATTTACTGCAAATCAAATTTCATAATAAACACAGTATTCAATTATTCGTTTCCTCATTCTTTTGTTTATTTAGGATACTATACATCCATATACAGAATATTTTGGAACCTCAGCCATCAGCCTTACAGTATTGTAATTTCTATAAGATAATGTACCATTTATAGATTAACTCATGAGAAATGTTTCTGTACACATTTCTAAAAATATAGTAACAAGAAAAAAATCTTCCAACTAAGCCAAATGTAATAGTCATGTTTACATATGAATATTTTTTCTTTCATTACAAAAGAACACAGATGTGTACACACATACACACACAAAATCTAAATTTTTAAAAAATACTTAAATGGCTGAGTACTTGCCTTGTGTTTGTGCTATGCTAGGCACTGAAGGGGCTACAAGGATATATAAAGCATGAAACTTGTATTTAAATTAGGAAGAATTCAAGTGTGATTTTTCTGGATGACTCCTTTGTGAGATGCCTCTAGAGGACACCTCAGAGCTCTTTCTTTCCAAAGTGATTATTGAACTAAATTATTTTCTACAACAGTTTTCCATAAACCAGGTATTTGACCTCATTAAAATAAAATTTCCATATTTTTCTTTAATTTCTTTCAATTACCTCATAAACTTACACTGCTTAAGGGCATAAGCAAAAGGAAAATTAAAATTCTTTATCACTTCCTCCATCAAAGCTTGTGTGGAACCAATCTTATACATACTTCATTATGATAAACACTCCTGATACAATTAAAGCAGGGTACATCTGATTTTTAATTTGTTTTAAATTGTTAATCAATAATTCAATAAAGAGTTTAAATATTAATAATTTTTAATTTTATTACAGTTCCCCATTTGTGGCAAATGAACCATTTATAGTGTCCTATCTTCTGACAAACTTCTCCAATTTCAGTAGCCAGGTGGGCTTCAGTAGATGATGTTCTACTTGATTATTTTCTTGACCAAAATAACATACCTGTTACATGCAAAATCAATGCAAAATAAGCTTTGAGCTAATTGTCTTATGTTAAGTAATATCATAATAGTAGATATAGACCTGTAGTAACTTTATAAGACAAAAAGAATCAAACTAAACATCAAAGGATAAGAAGCAGTCAGTGATTAGCTTCTTCAGCATTTCTCAAAGTGATGTTCTTCAGATTTTATTTTATGGGAAGATAAGAGGTATTAATACTTTTTAAAAGACTAGAAGAAAAATTTTCCATGGCAAAATAAGTTTGCAAACATTGTAGGACTTTTCTGAGTTGTTGAAATGCTAATATATGTGGAAAAGCTAAGTGGTAAATAAAGCATTTGCATACAGGACCCCTATCCCTTTTAAGACAAATATCAAGTACTATCTAAGGCACTTCTAGCCTCCATGTTCTTTTACCTGCAGCCGTGGCAACTACCCAGGACCTCTCCAGGGCTGTCCCCGCACTCCACATCCTTTTTTCCCTCTTTCCTGTCCTTTCTCACTGCAGTCTTTTCTTTCTTGAGTGGTATTAATTACTATTCTTTCAATTCTTTCACCTTCCGAAATTTCCAGACCAATGGACTAGTTTTCATGTTCATGTGCACACCTAAATTCTAGGGCAAGAACGTCAAAGTTTATCAAGTCCCCCCTTGGAACATTCATCTCACTTGTTTGGCAGCATGTGATGGCCCTGTGTGATGCTGCAGCTAGGCAAAACTCCTTCTGGGGAGAGAGGTGGCCGTCTCCCTTAGAGTAGATTCTGCCAGTCTTTATGACTGAGTTTCCTGTAGCCTCCCCTCACTTGTTTATCAGGAAAAGACAAAGTAACTGTTCTCTCCTACCTCTGGGGAGGGAAATTGCAAAATCTCTAACCATGAACTCCGCTTTCCTCACAGGGACAATGACACTGCTGACTCTCTCCCCTTACCCTCTTCAGTCTCTGGTTAGAGATGATGGGGTGGAGGTGAGGGGTAAGTAAGCAGTTGTTTATTTAGGCCATAAGACATGGATCTTTAGTAAGATAGGGAAGTTGAAGCCTGGTTTCAATTATTTGCAGCTCTCTTTAGGCTGGGCAGTAATTAGAGCCTCTTCACACTCACTGTTGAGTTCTAGTCAACTCAAGGGCAAAAGGAAAGTTTTAGTTAATGTTCTATGTCAATTTGGGGCTGTCCTTTGTGCTCAATTTACTCTCCCTTTAATAACTCCTCATGATAGATGCTTAGGCCTAATATATGAATTTAAAGTTTAAATTTCCCTGTAAGCATTACATTACCTTCATCTCAAATTTTTATATGTAACATTTAAAATTATTGTTTCAAATTTGTTTTTAACTCCATTATGCTGTCTTCTTTAAACAATGGTAAGTTTAAGAGTGAATTACTTAAATTTCACACATTTGGATATGTTATAGTTATCTTTTTATAATTTAAGTCTTAACTTCATAGCACAATAGACAAATAAATAATAGATTTTGTATGATTTTATTTCTTTGAAATATGTTGAGATAATCCATGGAATAGCATGTGTGCAGTTTTGGAAAATGTTTATGGTACACCTGAAAAAGTACTCATCCTGATATTGTGGGCACAGTGTTTTGTATATCTAAATTAGGTCAAGGTTGTTAATTAAGTTGTCCAAATCGTCAATGATCTTAATTTTTTTGAGTGTGATACTTAAATCAGTTACTGAGAGCAGTTTAAAATATTTCATTATAATTGTGTATTTGTCTATATCTCCTATAATTACATCATGCTTAGTCTTTATATTTTGAGGATGTGTTACTAGATGGATACACATTTAGAATTATTATATAATGAGTTTTTCCTAAGGTCCACCTTCATCTTATGTGGTTATATCACCGTCATTTTGATTGGTGTTTGCATAGTTTATTTTTTTCATCCTTTTACTTTTGAACTTTATCCTTTTTTTGGTATGATGATTTTTATTTTTTTCCATTATAGCTGGTTTACAGTGTTCTGTCATTTTTCTACTGTACAGCATGGTGACCCAGTTACACATATGAAGATACATTCTTTTTTCTCACATTATCCTGCTCCATCATAAGTGACCAGACGTGACCAGACATAGTTCCCCATGCTACACAGCAGGATCTCATTGCTAATCCATTCCAAAGGCATAGTCTGCATCTATTAACCCCAAGCACCCTATCCATCCCACTCCCTCCCCCTCCCCCTTGGCAACCACAAGTCTGTTCTCCAAGTCCATGATTTTATTTTCTGTGGAAAGGTTCATTTGTGCCACATATTAGATTCCAGATATGTGACATCATATGCTATTTGTCTTTCTTTTTCTGAGTTACTTCACTCAGTATGAGAGTCTCTTGTTCCATCCATGTTGCTGCAAATGGCATTATTTCCTTCTTTTTTATGGCTGAGTAGTATTCCATTGTGTATATATACCACATCTTCCTAATCCAGTCATCTGTTAATGGACATTTGGGTTGTTTCCATGGCTATTGTGAATAGAGCTGCAATGAACATGCTGGTGCATGTGTCTTTTTTAAGGAAAATTTTGTCCAGATATATGCTCAAGAGTGGGATTGCTGCGTCACATGGTAGTTCTATGGATAGATTTCTAAGGTACCTCCATACTCTTCTCCACAGTGGTTGTACCAGCTTACATTCCCACCAACAGTGCAGGAGGGTTCCCTTTTCGCCACACCCTCCCCAGGATTTGTTATTTGTGGACTTACTAATGATGGCTATTTTGACTGGTGTGAGGTGGTATCTCATGGTAGTTTTGATTCGCATTTCTCTAATAATCAGGGATGTTGAGCATTTTTTCATGTGCTTGTTGGCCATCTGTATATCTTCCTTGGAGAAATGTCTCTTCAGGTCTTTTGGCCATTTTTCAATTGGGTTGTTGGCTTTTTTGCTGTTGAATTCTATGTTTGTATAATTTAGAGATTAAGCACTTGTCAGTTGTATCATTGGAAAGTATTTTCTCCCATTCTGTAAGTTGTCTTTTTGTTTTCTTTTGGGTTTCCTTTGCTGTGCAAAAGCTTTTACTTTTTTCTTTAATGCCCTTCATTCCCTCCCTCACCTGTGAACTTCCATCTGGAATTATTTCCTTCAGACATAAGTACATTTTAGCTGCATCCTTTAGTACTGATTTACTCATGACAAATCTTTATTTCTGCTTATTTTAAAATGGTTTTGTCTTCTTTGTATTTTTCTTGGAAATAGAGTTATGTATTTGCAGTTATTTGCTTTCACTAATTTTAAGATATTTTCAGTTGTCCTGTGTAGAAAAATTAACTGTCAATCCTATTAGTTTTTCCTCTAAAATGAATCCCCCTTTCCCTTACATGGCTTTATTTAAAGTTTTCTTTTTTTGTGCTAGTCTTCAGAAATTTTACTATGTGATTCCTCTGTTTGGCCTTTCCAGTACTCATTTTTTCTGGTTTTGTATTGACTCTTAAATCTGTAGCCTAATGTCTTTAACCAGTTTCAGGAAACTTTTAGAGTTCCCACTGTGATGCAGTGAGTTAATTATCCTGCTTGTCTCTGTGAAGGTGCTAGCTCTATCCCCAGCCCGGCACAGTGGGTTAAGGATCCAGTGTTGCTGGTTGCTGTAGCTGTAGCATAGGTTGCAACTCCAGCTTGGATTTGACCCCTGCTGGGAACTTCCATTTGCCACAGGTGAAGCTGAAAAAGAAAAAAAAAAAAAATAGAGAACTCTCAGCTGTTATCTCTTCAAATATTTCTTCTTTCTCTCTTCTTCTGATATCACAATCCTATGTTTATTAGATCTGTTTACTGGGTCACCTATGTTTTTTTATAAAATTTTATGTACTTGAGGAGCGTTTGTGTGTGATTCTATCTGATAATTTTCTGATGACCCACCTTCCGTTTTACTTATTCTGTCTTAAGATGTGTATATTCTTTTGTTTGATCAACCCACTGAGCTCTGAATTTCAGACCATTAGTTTTTTATTTCTAAAATTTCTATTTCAGTTTGTTTGTTACCCATTTAAATTCTCAATCTTGTGTTGAATTTCCTTAAATATATCCAGCCTAATTGTTTTAAAGTTTGTGTGCAATATTTCCATTATCTAGATTCTCTATGAGTCAGTTTCTATTGTCTAGTTTTCATCTCTGTCTTGTCACCTCTAATGCCTGATTATTTTTAACTGAGTGACTCTCTTTTATATGAAGAATTTTGAAAGTATTTTGAGGCCTATGTTTATGATATTTTTCAAAAGAGACAATTCATATTTTCTTATGTATATAGTATAGATGTTCAAGTTGTTATAAGAACAACTAATAACAAGTTGTTATTTGAAGTTAGTTTCAAATCACTTAGTATGTTATTGTCAGAAGTGGAATTCTCCTAATAAGTACCCTCTTTTACCTATATTTTATTGTTTAGTAAAGCAAATTCCTTACCACCTTTTATTTTAGAATCTGTTGCCCTATCTCATTATTTTTTTCAACATGAAACTTAGGATCATTTTGTCAAATTATAAAATGGAATTACATTGCATTAATTTATTTAGGGAGAGATGGCATTGTTTTATTAGAATTTTAGTAGGGTAGCATTTTTAAATAGTGATAATTTTAGCCCCCCCTTTTCAATTTTAATATAAATTATTTTTATCCTCTTCATGACATTTTAAATGTAGTTATGCCTAATTTTTCATTTTTTGCATAAAGTTAATGGATGGAGCCTTTTTAAAATAACATAGAATTCATGTATTTCTCTATCCCTCATTTTATGTTTTTTTAAATCAGGAAATAATGTTGAATTTTATTCCTGTCCTTCTATTTTTATTTTCCTTTAACTAATGTTTATTTTATGTCTGCTAGATGCCAGTCTTGTATTGTAGGTATCACAATCATATTGAACAAAAGAGGGAGAGACAATTTCCAAACTCCAGTGAAGCTCACTGTCTATTATTACTCCAGGTCCTAGCAAGAAACAGATGGCAAAAGTGGCAATTCAAGCAATTATGCCAAACACACATGCAAAAATATAGGCAGGGTCCAGGACCACAAATTATGGGAAAGCACACCTAGGTTAGCAAGACTGTAGTTACAGCTCTCCCTTATCTCAAAGGGTCAAGGCAGGAGGCAATGCTTTCCGGAACCCAGAGTGCAAGCTCTATGTCTTGGAGAGTTTTGACCACAGCAGCTAGGATAAAGAAATACATCCTGGAGCAACTTCAGCACAGAAGGGAAGGAAGGAGAGGAACTAATACTTTGACCTCTCTCCTTCCACTCTTAGATATCTTTCTAGTATCTTCCTTTGGTTAGAGCTGGCTGGAAGCCAGGTTTCTGAATACAGAATAAGATGGAAAGGGATAAAAAATTGATTGATGTATAGAGACAAATGGAGAATAACTAGCATGTAATGTATGCAAACTGGCATCTAAGTAGATGAGCATTATATAGAATGATAAATGCTATGACAGAGGAAATACTGAATCACATGGAAAAATTTAAAAGAGGCATATCTGATTTGCTGTCCTATAGCATCTCTTGAACATTATTCCCACCTTTTATGTTCTAGTTAGATCCATCTCTGCATCTCTACTCACATTCAATATTTTTAAATGTATTTTATTATGAAAAAATTAAAATATACGTGAAAGTAGAGAGAACAGTATAATTAATCACCATGTACCCATCACATACCTTCAACAATCATCACTACTTTTGAATCTTGACTCTTTAATTCCCCAACTAGTCTTTTTTGTTTTATTTTCAAGTGGTTTAAAATAGATTCCAGTATTGTGTTATTTTACCTGAAAATACTTAAATATACCTCTTTTTCTGATAACATTTAAAATAATTTTTTGCACAATCACTGTATCATAACACCTACCAACATTGATAAGTTAACCTAAGAAAATTATTTAAATTCCTTATTATCATCTAATACTATCTATTCTTAAGTTTCCTTGATTCTATCAAATATATCTTTTCATGGTAGGTTTGTTTTAATCAGGATCCAAATAAGATCTAGATGTTCTATCTTTTTTGTTTGTTTACTGTTTGTCTTTTATTCTATAGTTGTCCTTCTCCCCACTGTTAAGCATCACCTCATGCAATTGATTGAGGGAGAAACCAGCTCATTAGGCCTATGGAACATTCCACATTCTGAATTTGGCAGATTGCTTCCTCATGATGCCATTTCACATGTTCTTTGATCTCTGGTAATTCCCAGAAAACTTAGGTAAATCTAGAGGCTGAAATGTATTTTGGTGCGAATTTTGTCAAGAATATTTAGTGGGTGGCGATGTTTACTTCCTATTGCATCACATGCTGCTTGATCGCTCTACTTTCAGAACTGTAAACAAACTGTTATTTTGGGCTCAGGTGATTTGCCTGATTCTTTTATTATCAAGTTTTTTCAACATTTTCATCTGATGATTATAGCATTACTTGATTATTATTGCTAGGACTCCTTTAAGGGTTACAAAATTGAGACTTTCTCATTCTGTATTCATCTTGAATTTATCAGTGGTAGCTCTTTGAAGAAGCTCTCTCCTTTATTATTTGGTTACCCTGAAATATAGTTGCTCTGGAAAGGGAGGGTAAATACTTGATTTTTCCTCATATTATCAATTTTCAGAACAATGAATTGTTGCCTTAGCAACTTTTAGTGGTATGTAATGAATTTTTTATCATTACGAATTTTTGTATTTTCATCTGTTTTATGTATTTTAGTTCATTTTAGTCATTACTGCTCAAATCGTGCCATTTTTGGGCCATTAAGAGTTCCCTCAAGTTAACTTCTCTATTTAGATTTCATTTAACTTGAAATTGGGTTCCCTTTTTGAATGATACCCATTTGTGACATTTACCCCCTTTTAGATACTGTATTTTGCAACTAGACTTCTGGGGTACTATATGAACATCCTTGAATGCTCTAGTCATTTGGTGGTATTCACCTACTAACATTCTAAGCTATTGCCAGTTGAGTCTGGTTCAGCTCTGTGTTGTACATGCCACTTAACTGAGATTTGTTTTTCAATAGCTCAACATTGCCTATAAATTCAGTCTGTACTTATTGGTATGGAACTTTGAACCCTCCATGATTTATCCTCAGTCATTTCTCATTTCTCCTTTGCCCTACCTCATTGCTGCTCATTTGTCTTTCTCAAGTTCTGAGAAGAGAGCCCTGTGTTGTATACCACCTGCAAGTCTAGGTTCACAGAAATTTCTGAGCTAAGTTTGGAAAGGCTAAATAGACTTTGAAATCACAAGGGTAGGAGATATGCTTTTTTCTTTTTTTGTCAGTTCATCTGACTTCACTTGTTCTGGTTCTAGGCTTACCAAGAGGGTAAATACAATTACTGAGTTTCCTAGATAGATCCTACTTTCAAGAACAGACTTCTCTTGAGATTTCTGAATTGACAAGCCTGAGGGCTACCATGATCTCAGACCCTGGCATCATGGTAATGCTTCACTATGAAGCAGTCAGCAGCCTTTTGCCTGGTGACAGAAGTCTTTGTGTTCGCTTTGTCCACATTTGTTTGGTTTGAACTTCTTCAGATACAATTTGCAAGGCATCACAGATAAGACTATCATGTAATGCCATTATTTTATTTTATAGATGAGAAAACTGAAGTCATAAAAGGGAAGAACATGTCCAAGGGCACAGAATCTTGGAAAAGCCTGATTCATTCCGGGTCTCTTGATGTTCATTTGAGCATTCTTTCCATTGTTTAATAATTCTAGGTGGATGAAAAAAAACATTTTCCTATTCTCCTTTCAATTGTGTATATATTCAGGGATTATAAAACTCTAATGATTCCTGAGAACTTGAATATCATGTAGTGTACTTTTTCTCAGCAGAGATATGGACTGGATATATTAGAATGCTCCTTGAAGATTTTCATTCTATGGGATTGGGGTGGAGATAAAAGGCTGTATTTTTAACAAATTTCCCAGGAGATTCTTCTACACAGAAAGACTTGAAAACTCCTGATTTAATACAACTTAACTTTTACAGATGAAATAGCGGAGACCTAGAAGGAGAAGTATCTTGCCTTTGTATATAATTTCTTACTAAGGGGCTCAAGTCACTTACACTTGACTTTTGAGCTGTTATTTACAACTCCAGCGCTATGTACTGTGTGTACAGATTGGAGCTCTTCAATGTGGAAGATCTATGTTAGGAATATAAGAAAAGCAGCGCAGTATCCTAGAGTAAATCCAAGAGCAGATTATGAATTCGGTCTCAAATGTCATTTGGACACAAGTGTTTTCTGCTTCTATTGCTGCTATTTATATAACTTATGCTGTTGGATATATTTTTAAAAGGCACAACAAACAAACCTTCAATTACAAGAGGGCAATGACAAACATTGCCATCACTGAATTTAGAGAAGTTACCATAGATGAGGTCATTAAGTCAAAGTTGGATGCACTTTTGAAATATATTCAGATTCTGAAGGGCCCCAGTACAGATTATTTAGGTCTTTGTGGATTGTTCTCAGCTACATGCCATTACTAGGAACATAGTATGCACTTTAATATTCATGGGCAGGCAGTTCTGGGGCTGTAACTTAAACTCATTTCAGAGGCTCATATACCTGTTTCAGTTGTCTATGCCAGTACCTCTCTAGATGTATATCTGCACATTATTTTTCTTAATGATGTTGTGCACTTGTATATGCCTAGCACAACCATAAAGCATTTCATAGTTAGATAAGGGGGAAAAACAACTTACATAGGTCTGAAATAAAAGATAAAGTTCACTAACTGCAGTGTGTGTTCAGAGATAGGAACTGTTGCGGTCAATTTGTGGGAATTGATGGGAGAGGTTGATGGCAAATGATGTGAGCTTTGGAGAATTAGTACTGGAGAGAGGGAGGGAAGGAGGGCAGGAGAGAGAGAGAGAGAGAGAGAGAGAGAGAGAGAGAGAATAAGAACATTCATTCATCCCAGGCACAGGGAGCTGTATGAAGAGTGTCATGGAAATATTGAGGTATAAAATATATTAGGTCAGAGTAACTCAGTAAATTATACTTTGCATACCTTTTCTGAAAGATATTTCTACCTTCTTAGTTTCCTTAAGGAAATTTCTAATGAAAACTCCCATCGTCTATGTATTAATAAATTGTGATGACTTTAATAGATAGCTGGTAAACAGAGAGGTATACTTGAACATGACCTGTAGGCCAAATGTGGTAGTGACAGTCTAAAGCTCTGACAATGACAGTGGCAGGAATAGTAGTGTGGATGGAAAAGAAGTGGATTTGAAATCAGAGCGACAGGATGTGAGCTTCTTCTCTGCTACTAATTAACATGATCTGGAGTTTTTATTCAATGCCTTTTGAACCTTAATTCATTTGTATAAAGAGTATGAAAATGCTTCCCCACTCTAGCTTTCCAGATTGCTGTGAGGATCAAATAAGATAAGTACAAAATTATGTGTTAATATGGAATGTAATTATTACTAGCTGTAATAATGGTAGTTTAAAATTTTCCTGTCATTTAAAGGTTTTTATACCTATGCCAAATGAGGAATTTTTTCATTCTTTTTAAAAGCATTAGTCTTGTCAGAAATAAATTTCTAAGATGAGTCATTAGTATAAAGATCACATTCTGATTCATAAGTCCATTCTGAATGGCTTAGAGACATTTAACTGTTAATATGAATATGAAAGGCCAAGACGCTGAATCATTGATGAGGGAAAAGAATCAGTTTGGGGGCATCGATTAGACTTCAGTAGCTGATATCATCTGCCCACAGGAGCTGTGCACAATCACTCTCCTTGCATCTTTTGGTTTCAAGTGTATTCCTATTATCATTTAATCCCTGAAGCTGAGTTTGGAAAGGTGACATTTATTACTCAAGATCACTGCAAACAATCTCCCATTTCTAAAGCTTCAAGCTGGAAGGGATGTCACAAGACCATCAAACTCTTTTATCTGCCAAATATGCTACAAATTTGTTTTCTCAGTAACCTGCTTTTGGTTTTTATCATGGTGCTTTTTTTAGAGAGAGAGAAGATACTGTCCTTAATAAAATGCAACAAGCAATATTCTCAAGTGACCAACAAAAGAAGAAAGGACTCTAGGCAACAAACTTTTGGAAGCATGTTCACTCTTGCTAGTAGTCAAAGAAATAAAATGTAAATCACTGAGATAATGTTTCAACCTATCTAACTGGGAATATTTAAAAGAAAAGTAACTGGGCAAATTCATAACACCCTACAATGTAGGAATACTTAAGTGAAATATTGTAGAGTAATTAAAATATGTTCTAAAAAACAAATGGCAATGAAGAAATGATCACTATAAAATACATGAGAGGAGTTCCCATTATGGCTCAGTGGGTTACGGACCCAACATAGTGTCCGTGAAGTTTCAGGTTCCATCCCTGGCCTCACTTGGTGAGTTAAAGTTCTGGCATTGCTACAAGCTGTGGCATGTTGCATAGGTCGCAGATGTGGCTTGGATCCCTCGTAGCTATGGCTGTGGTGTTAGCCTCAGCTGCAGCTCCAGTTCAACTCCTAGCCTGGGAACTTCCATATGCTGCAGGTGTGGCTATAAAAAGAAATAAAATACATGAGAAATGTCAAGCACATAATCAGTAATGTAGAAGGAAATGCAGTGGGGAGGTAATAGCAGACATTTCTGAAAGGCTGTATTACAAGCCTTTATTTTTTAATCTGAGTTTGCAAATTTTCTGCAGTATTACTGTTATTATTAGTAAATATAAAAAATATGTTCATAGGCATGGATTTACTCATGCACACTTAAAAATAATCTTCTAGACTTGCTTGTTTCTGTTATATTAAATGTGTAATCTACCCAATATGATAACTACATTCTTTTCAAAAATTATTTTATTGTGGTAAAAACACTTAACATGAAATCTACCCTCTTAACACATTTTAAGTATACAAGTCATTATTGTTGACTATATGTATAATGTCTTTTAGCAGGTCTCTAAAACTTACCTTACTTAATTTTTGGGGGGGCCTTGCCCACAGCTCGTGGAAGTTCCTGGGCCAGGAGTTGAACCTACACCACAGCTGTAACCAAAGCCACAGAAATTACAGAGCCATATCCTTAACTTACTGAGCGAGGAGGGAACTCCTCACCTTACTTAGTTGAAACATTATTCTTGTTGATTCATAATTTCCCATTCTCCCCTCTTCCATCTTCTGGTAGCTACCATTCTAGTCTTTGATAATGAATGTGACTATTAAGGTGCCTCATATAAGTGAAATCATTTGCACTTGTCTTTCTGTGTCTGGCTTGTTTTCTCATAATGTCCTCAAAGGCCAAACATGTTGTGGCATATTGCAGAATTTCCTTTTTTTAAGGCTGAATAGTACTCCATTGTATGTATATATAGCCACCCCTCCATATCTGTGGTTTCTGATGTCTGCACATTCAACCATCCAATAGCAGTTGGTTGAACCTGGGGATGTGGAACCCATGGATATGGAGGATCGATTGTACTACAATATTTATATAAGAGACTTGAACATTAGAAGATTGTGGGATCCTGTAACCAATCCCCTGTGGAAGGACTGTACTGTATTTTCTTTATCAGTTAATCTGTTAATGGACATTTAGGTTGTTTTATATCTTAGCTATTGTGAATAGTGCTGCAATGAATATAGGAGTGCTAATATCTCTTCAAGACCTGACTTCAATTCTTTTGGATAAGTACCCAGAATTGGGGTTGCTGGATCATATGGTAGTTCCTTAAAAAAAATTTTTTTTGAGAAATCTCTACACTGGTTTCCATAGCAGCTACACCATCTTGCATTCCTATTAGTAGTGGTAAGGGTTCTAGTTCCTCCACATCTTCGCCAATATGTGTTATTTTTTAATTTGAAAAGTTTTTTTTTAATAATGGCCTCCTAACGACTGTGAGGTGATATGTCATTATGGTTTTAATTTGCATTTCTCAGACGATTAGTGTCAATGAGAATTTTTTTTTTCATGTAACTGTTGCCTTTTTGTATGTCCTATTTGGAGAGATATCTAATCAAGTCCTTGGCACATTTTCTGAAATTGAGGAATTTTTTTTGAGTCACATGAGTTCCTCATATATTTTTGAGACTAACTCCTCATCAAATATATGGTTTGCAAATATTTTCTTCCATTCCGTAGGTTACCTTTTTCATTCTGTGGATTGTATCCTTTTGCTGTTCAGAAGCTTTTTAGTCTAATGTATTCCCAATGTTATTGTTTTTGTAATCTGGGACTTTGATGTCATATCCATGAAGTTATTGCCAAGACCAATGTCTGCTACTACACATATGATTCTTTCTTTGTTGTAAATCCATTCTTGTTTGGTCTTTTGTTCTAGAGATGTTTGATATTATAGATACAGATATTATATATATTTGCAGTCCAGCTGTTTTCAGTTACCTATTCACAAATTTCAGTGGGGATGTATACAAATTGAATCTCTACTACAATCATTTGGAATACAAACTTACATAATAAAAGGTATTGTTTTGTTATTTAAATATATAGATTTTTTTTCCCCTGGAGTAGCAAGCAGAAAAGAAGATTCAGTCTGGCATTTACACTGTAGACCTGAAAGTAGAATTTTATCCAAGAAAGTATCACTTCATTATTACCTAGTGAGTAATATCTCTAAGTATTTATTGCATGAGTACTTGATGATTCATGACTACTACCAAGTAAATATCTCATTAGTGAATTTTAGTGCAATTTCATTTTTGAATTGAATCAATCTTATATCTTTGATAGAACACACCTAAAAGCCTTAAAATGCACAGAAATGAGGAATTTTCTTTTATGTAATATTGCAAAGTATATAAATAATAATGTAGGAATGGGAGTCAGCTGAGAGGGTAGAGTTCACAGCCAGGCCACTTGTGCTTTGAGCTTTGAATATAATCTTATTATGTGTCATCACTTCAGATGGACTGTTAACTCTGAGTCCTTTTGTCCTTATCTATAAAATGAACTAATAGTACCTGCTTTGCTTATTTTTCACGTTTGTGTAGACACTGGAAAAGTGATCATGCATAGAAATTTACTAACCCCTTGTGTGCCACTTTGGCCACATACTCAGCTATTTGGTAATTAACTCAAAGTGAACCAAAAGGGATACAAGTTGCTGGTTTAATTTCTCATTAAAGTTATTGGCTTCACACCCTAATTTAGTCTGGTCACTCAGTAAATAGGTGTCTATGAATGAGACTAGCTGAGGGTGGGAGATAGTTCAGTGCTGATCTGTGAGCCGTAGGGAAGCAATTCCTATGTGTACCCTATTTTTACTTAGGCGTCAAGAGCAGAAATTTTTTTATAAAATAGCACTCAAAATTTATGAGATTGAAAATGTAGGCACAATTCATAAACACCTCAAATAAAACTTCCTTCCTGAAAGCTTTCCTCCTCTGGCTTACTTCTCTCTAATATTGAATTTAACATCTATTCTCCTTGCTATACGGCAAACTCTATGACGGCAAAGTAGCCATCAGTTTGTCACTTCTCCTCACTGCTAAGTCTGTTGTGTCTGTTACAGTGTTTGACACATGGTAGATGCCCAATAAGTATGTTATATCTATCATATATTATTGTTTGTATGTATAACATGTATGTACATGTTGACTTACACACCCAATACCACCAGCCACCTCTCAGCTCCTACCACAGTGTCACATACTTTTAATATGCACAGTAAATGGTGACTGTATATTCTTTATATATTATTTAGGATGAGGCAATAAGAGTGCAGTAACCTATTGTTTTACAGTTAATCCAAAGGTTAATCTTTATAAAACACTCAAATACATACCTTATTGTGTCTAAGTAGGATAGGGCCCTCAATAATTTGCAAATGCATGCACCAAAATGTATTTTCCATTCATTGAAAACTACTGGTCCAGAGATGAATAGAAAGGCAGTGATTAAAGTTTTGGAGCAACCCAGGCTAACTAGGGCTGGAGGCTCATTTGAATTCTCTAATTATCACTAGTCCAGATCTTCAGGCTTGTGGTTCTCCCTGAGGCTCCTGGTTATTTTTCCTAAAAGATGTCCCAGTCTTGTTAATCAAACGATTCCTCAATATTAAATATAAAATTCATCATAAAATTGAAGTTGCACTGAATTTATTTTAGCAGAGGCCAGAAGCTACTTTCTACTAATGACTAACTTCAGGGAATAAATTGCCCAGGCATTAGCAGTCTTCTAGGCCCACATCTTCTGAGTTATAATGTATTTACCTACCATTTTTGGTGGTAAAAGGAAAAAGTAATGGCTGCTCCCATTTAGATGAAGAGCGTTAACAAAAAATTCTATAATCTAGTGAAGTTCGTATAAAAAGTATGTGTGACTATATATATATATATATATATACACACACACACACATATATATACACACATGCACACACATCCATGCATGCATATATATGATATGTATTCACATCTTCTAAATTAGAACACCAATAAGTTATATTTCATCTATCTCATCTCTGATTTAACTGTTCTTGTAAAATAACAAGATTATGAAAATCTCCAGTCCACAGACATGAAAAACAGCATTCAAATCTATAACACCTAAAGGGCATACTTTTGAATAACTTCCAGATTTTATACTCAGAAATGTATTCCAAATGTTAGATGATTGACATTTCATTTTTTAATCTCTTTCAGAACTGACAATCTGGATTGTAAATTATAAGCCAATATCTCCAAACTTTTTTTTGGTTTTATATGTTTCAAAATTTCCCTTTTTTTGTCTGTGTGTGTGGAAGAGAGAAATTGACATCATCCTTTTTTTTTTTTTCATTAAACAAACCTTATAAAAGAAAAATTATGCTTTACTGGTAGGGTTTTTTTTTCTTTTTGTTATAGTTCCTTCATAATACTTTTGACTTATTATTCGGCAAACAAAAACAAACACACCCACTAGTGTACCATTCCTGGTGAGATTAATGTTTAATGTGTATACAACAACAATCCTTGAAACATTTTCTTCTTTACCAACCACAAAAGTACCCCTGGCCATCAAAATAGTTCTCTCCCAAGTTTGGAGAAAATTGAATAGTGTACTTGAAGTGCTTTGCCAGCACCATGCTGTCAAATGTTTACCTGTGTGGCTGTTAAATGGGTCTCAGGTGAATTAACTTTTACCCCCTCCAGAAGCAGCACAATTGTAGGAATTTTCACTGTGGGCTTCACAACATGCAACAGAACTGTCACTCTGGAGTGAGTTTGAAGAGCAGTCGAGTGGAAGTTAAATTGTTTTGCCTGCAACTTGCTCACTTAACTTTTGAGGACATCCCCATATTTGTACCTGCTATCCCAACTCCTCTTCAGCACTCAATCCTGAGGGGAAGTCATTTGCTGGGCTTCTCCACCAAGGGCATGCTTACTTCGTGACAGCCTCACGTTTGAACCGTATTTTCACCCCCTGTGCTTGAGTGGAAAAATCTTATGTTTACAATGGTAACTTTCAAGTAAAACTTTGGGAAGATTTCTACCTCTGTTACTTGTATTCACTTAATCTATCATTCATTCACGATGTCTTAAAAACACATTTGTTAAGTACCTTATAATCTAGATTCTAAGCAAGTTATTGAAGAAATGACCAAGAATATAAGATAAATCCTGCCATTACTGAGCTCAGAATCTAGGGGATGAAATGAAACTTAACCGACACTTACTTACACAAAGTTATAGATTTTATATCATTAAAAAAAACCCACAAACTTGTAACAACAAGTAGCCAGGTTGAGGCATCAAAGTCTTCCAGAGATAAAGAAATTAAGGCCCACAAAGGTCCAGGATGCCTCCTGGGAGAGCCCTGTCAGTGCTATGCAAGTCCACATAAAGGAGAGGTTAGTCATACCTGGGTGTCGAAGCAGAACCTCAAGCGGCTGAACCTTTTCTATAAGATGAGTTTACGCAGATGGTCAAGTGGGGAAGGGCATTCTCTGGGGAGGAAGACAGCAAAGGCATAAAAGTTGGAAGTTCAGATTTGTTTTAACTCAGATAAAGGTTATGCTATAAAATATGTGAATCCTCCTTCCCTTAATGAGTGTAGACAGTAAAGCCTTACCTTGGTCTCCTTCATAGACCAACAAGGATACCTTCCAGAGTGATTGTCATCTGCGAATGCTGATTCAATATTAACACCACCATGTATAGAGCTATGGAGACTAAACTCCCTTGTTAGATGTTTCCATTTTGTTCTGTGGTCACAGGAAGTACCATTAACACTGCCAGGAGCTCTTCTGAATTATTCCACTTTTCACAGAGGAGGAGTCATCAAACCTCCTGCTAAATGAATTCCTCAGAAAACATGGATGGTATGAGTGAAGTGCAGTATTATACTCACTTACTAAAGAAAATGATACTGAGAAACTAAACACCGAAGATTGACTAGCCCACTCTGAAGACTGAAGCTTCTGCCCACCTCACATGTTCTCTTAGAGTCACTGTTTTCTGCCTTTGTTCTTCTCAGTTACTGTTGCATTGGTGAACGTGAGAACATTCTGGACCCTCCTACCCATAAGGAGTGACTTCCAAAGTCACTGTTTAACTGCTTTGAAAATCAATTAAATAAAACTTTGTTTTGAGTATCATGGCTTAAGAAATAGTTATCAGTTGAAATGGGTCATAATTTTGAAAACGAGAATAGCAGCTTTTCTCATGCTCTACAAGACTTTATGAGAGGCAAGGCCCAGTTTTTGAAAACCCTCAAATTGATTTCACTTGTGACCAAGGGTGGGCTTTAGGTACTGAATAATTGGAGGTTTTATTCATGCTGACATGTCATGTAGTTTTATAGGGAAAAAAAAAAACCTCGTGGATAGATTGTTTAACTTTTAAAAGAGTGTCTCTACAGAATAGTGATTCCCTGCCAGGTGGATTCAGTTTAATCTAAGACCTTTTTTTTTTTTTTCTTAAAATGACAAAGGTTTTGCTTCTGAGAACTGCTGGCCTGCCTATATTAGTACTGTGGGTTCTTGTAGTCCTTTCCATATGTTCTACATCTCATCTGATCTGATAAAGTGCTTTCAGAGAACCAAAAGATTTTTCAGGGATTTTAGAAGTCTTATTTGGTAGCTCTGCAGATTAAACTCTTGTACTTAGAATTCTCAGACTTCAGCTCTAGCAGCCTTTTAGCTTCATGTTGGGTCTAGAGTGGAAGAAGAAAAAAAAACACTCCACCTCAATTAAAATATTCCCCACATGTGCTAATCATCTCAGCTGAGAGTTGAGGGGGTCTTCAGTAATCGTGAAAATTCTTGATTGATGGCGTCAACTGTTTTGTAGAAGGACATCTAAGAGACACCTATTGTCGTAAGGACCCAGCCTAGCAGCTTTATGGGATTTGTCTCAGTTTTCTATTCTGTATCATTAACAAGATCTAAAGTGTAAAATAATCACCAAGTGTGTGTGACTTGCTCATTACTCTCTTTATGTGACTTTGTTTTTTGAAATAAGGTAACCCCTTGCCTGTAGGCTCACTCATAGCTACTGGCCCTTTTCCCATTCTATAAAAATAAATATGTAGGATTCAATGATCTGTTAGTTCTCTTCCCACTTCAACATCATGTGGTTAGAATTGAGTCATGTTTTAATCTGTCTTGTCTGTGGTTTTTTTTTTTTTTGGCATGTATTTGTAAAAGGGAAATAGCTAATATTTTGTGAGTTTAGAAAAGGGCTGTGTCCCTGCATTCCCAAGTAAAGAGATAGTTGATTTCAAGTTAGAACGTGTTATAATAAAAGGGGCTATTGTAAAAACCTTTTTAACAATAGGCACCACTAAATGTAATGCATTAGGAGGTACAAAATGGCTTTGTTTTAATATCCCTATATGAAGTGTGTAAAAAGCATATAAGTGTTTCCCATTTGCAACCTCATTTTGAATACCGTTTTACTTTCAAGAGGGAAGTTCAGAAATATGGGTAAAAATCAAACCATACACTGTTACTATGGTTATTGTCTGTTTAATGGAAGCATTTGAAGAATATTTATCCTTGACATTTTCCAAATGAAGTTCAGTGAATTGTGCACAGGGGAATACAAATGGGTGCATTCATCCTGGCTTGAAAAAAGACTCTGGCTTTGTTAAACACTCTTTTAAAACTTTATATTCTCAGCCAAGCATTAAAATCCATTTTTGTGATTAAAAAATAAGTTCTATATATAGATTGTAGGCCTAAATGGGAAATTCATCATCAAAAGAAATTTAAGACATTAGGAATATATGAAACATTTCCATGTTTTTGGAAAGTAATGGTAAATTAGTAAGCTAGATAATGAATGCCAGCAGTAGGTAGTTTTAATTTGTAATGTAGTACCAGGGTCATTTATCTCTTCTCCTACCATTTTCTTAATTAACAAATCATATTAGAAATACATGAACAGTTTATGCCTTATGCAGTGCTCTGGATTGTTGTATAATAAATTGAGGACATATCCATTTTCTACTTTTCTTTATTATTATGTTCTCCTTTCAGTGCTTTCCAGTCTACCAGTGAACAGTAAACACTGCTAGCTCCAGATGGTGGGAAATTGAGTACCTTGCAGGTTGCCATGCACCTAATACAGCAAAGAGGAGGGATTGGATATGGTCATTGGAACTATAGAGGTAACAAGCAATGGGTATGTCAGTGGAGAAAACCTTTAACTTCTTTTTAGCAGACAGTATTGATTCTGATTTCAACGTGATTAAAACACATTCTGAGTACTTCTCTGTAGGGTGTTGCTTTATGCAAGGGGATAGAATGTTGACAGATGAATCTACTCCAGGGAGTCCAAATGTGTATTCTGTGAATCTGTTCCTTTTTCACAGCTTTATTGAGATGTAGGTAATTGCATGTGTTTAATGTATACATTTTGATGAATTTGAAAATATGCAAATACCTGTGATATCATCATCACAATCAAGGTAATAGACATATCCATCACCTCCAAAAATATCTGTGTCTTCTTTTTTTGGTGTGATAAGAACATTTAGCATGAAATCTACCCTCTTAACAAATGTTTAAGTTTACATTATTGCTAACTAGAGCCCGTCAAATACAATGTGGCACAGTCCCATGGAATGGGCAACTTAGTAAAAAATGTATAATTTTTTTTTTTAAGAAGCAGGAGAGGGAGTTCCCATTGTGGTGCAGTGGAAACAAATCTGACTAGTATCCAGGATGATGCGGGTTCAATCCCTAGCCTCTCTCAGTGGGTTGGGGATCCGGCATTGCTGTGAAGTTCACAGACGTGGCTGGGATCCCGCGTTGCTGTGGCTGTGGCATAGGCTGGCAGTTGTAGCTCTGACTTGCCCCCTACCCTGGGACCTTCTGCTGCGGGGGCAACCCTAAAAAGACCAAAAAAAAAAAAAAGGCAAGAGAATGGAAGAGGTAGTGTAATAAGAAGACAAGGAATAGCCATAAGCAAAAGCCAACAACAAATAGAATATAAGGTTAAAGCAAGTCTTTTAAAGACACTGCCCAGGGGTAACAATTTCTTCTAAGCCACTGTTGCATCAGTTGGCTGTATGGCTGATTGGCTGCTTGGCTTTAACCAAGTTTATTAACGAAAAAATTCTAAAGTAGTTTTATATAATTTAGAAACCAATTAAACAATAGCATTTGTAAACTATAAGTAGGGCTGCTATATTCTTTATTTTATTTTTTTTATTTATTTTATTTTATTTTATTTATTTATTTATTTTCCCGCTGTACAGCATGGGGATCAAGTTATCCTTACATGTATACATTTTTCCCCCACCCTTTGTTCTGTTGCAATATGAGTATCTACACATAGTTCTCAATGCTACTCAGCAGGATCTCCTTGTAAATCTATTCTAAGTTGTGTCTGATAAGCCCAAGTTCCCCATCCCTCCCACTCTCTCCCTCTCTCGTCAGGCAGCCACAAGTCTCTTCTCCAAGTCCATGATTTTCTTTTCTGAGGAGATGTTCATTTGTGCTGGATATTAGATTCCAGTTATAAGTGATATCATATGGTATTTGCCTTTGTCTTTCTGGCTCATTTCACTCAGGATGAGATTCTCTAGTTCCATCCATGTTGCTGCAAATGGCATTATGTCATTCTTTTTTATGGCTGAGTAGTATTCCATTGTGTATACATACAACACAACTTCCTAATCCAATCATCTGTCAATGGACATTGGGGTTGTTTCCATGTCTTGGCTATTGTGAATAGTGCTGCAATGAACATGCAGGTGCACGTGTCTCTTTTAAGTAGAGTTTTGTCCAGATAGATGCCCAAGAATGGGATTGCGGGGTCATATGGAAGTTCTATGTATAGATTTCTAAGGTATCTCCAAACTGTTCTCCATAGTGGCTGTACCAGTTGACATTCCCACCAGCAGTGCAGGAGGGTTCCCTTTTCTCCACAGCCCCTCCAGCACTTGTTATTTGTGGATTTATTAATGATGGCCATTCTGACGGGTGTGAGGTGGTATCTCATGGTAGTTTTGATTTGCATTTCTCTTATAATCAGCGATGTTGAGCATTTTTTCATGTATTTGTTGGCCATCTGTATATCTTCTTTGGAGAAATGTCTATTCAGGTCTTTTGCCCATTTTTCCATTGATTGATTGGCTTTTTTACTGTTGAGTTGTATAAGTTGCTTATATATTCTAGAGATTAAGCCCTTGTCAGTTGCATCATTTGAAACTATTTTCTCCCATTCTGTAAGTTGTCTTTTTGTTTTCTTTTTGGTTTCCTTTGCTGTGCAAAAGCTTTTCAGTTTGATGAGGTCCCATGGGTTTATTTTTGCTCTTATTTCTGGTGCTTTGGGAGACTGACCTAAGAAAATATTCATGATGTTGATGTCCGAGAGTGCTTTGCCTATGTTTTCTTCTAGGAGTTTGATGGTGTCCTGTCTTATATTTAAGTCTTTCAGCCATTTGGAGTTTATTTTTGTGCATGGTGTGAGGGTGTGTTCTAGTTTCATTGCTTTGCATGCAGCTGTCCAGGTTTCCCAGCAGTGCTTGCTGAATAGACTGTTTTTTTCCCATTTTATGTTTTTGCCTCCCTTGTCAAAGATTAATTGACCATAGGTGTCTGGGTTTTTTTCTGGGTTCTCTGTTCTGTTCCATTGGTCTGTCTGTCTGTTTTGATACCAGTACCACACCGTCTTGATGACTGTGGCTTTGTAACGTTCTTGAAGTCTGGGAGAGTTATGCCTCCTGCTTGGTTTTTGTTTCTCAGGATTGCTTTGGCGATTCTGGGTCTTTTGTGGTTCCATATAAATTTTTGGATTGTTCTAGTTCTGTGAAAAATGTCCTGGGTAATTTGATAGGGATTGCATTGTATCTGTAGATTGCTTTGGGTAGTATGGCCATTTTTACAATGTTAATTTTTCCAACCCAGGAGCATGGAATATCTTTCCATTTCTTTATATCTTCTTTGATTTCTTTGATTAAAGTTTTATAGTTCTTGGCATATAAGTCCTTTACCTCCTTGGTCAAGTGTATTCTTAGGTATTTGATTTTTTGAGGTGCAATTTTAAAAGTTATTGTATTTTTGTATTCCTTTTCTAATATTTCATTGCTGGTATACAGAAATGCAACTGACTTCTGAATGTTAATCTTATATCCTGCTACTTTGCTGAATTTATTAATCAGTTCAAGTAGTTTTTGCTATATTCTTTTGATATTTAAGCATGCTGCTACATATGGGCCATTAAAATAAAGCAAAACAATAATTTAAAGTTTGAATTATATTGTTATAATTTACATTGTGTACAATTCACCTTTTTAAGATTTCTAAGAACTTCTAAGTATCATGCAAACCACTTTTAGAATGTCCCCATCACACCAAAAATTTCCTCATGTCTCTTTGTCCTTAATCCTCTTTCTCTCTAACCCAGTCCCTGGAAGTAACTGAGAGGTGGTCCCTAATAAGTTCAGCTTTTCCAGATTGTCATATAAAT
Source organism: Sus scrofa (assembly GCF_054392235.1). Lineage (NCBI taxonomy): Eukaryota > Metazoa > Chordata > Mammalia > Artiodactyla > Suidae > Sus > Sus scrofa. Next base: position 126,072,414 of record NC_139401.1, read on the forward strand.
GGAAGAAGACAATACAGACTGTTTCATATGTGGCTTTTTTCATTGTGAATAATGTTTTTTACATTCATCGCTGTTGTTGTATGCAATGATTGATATTTATGATAAAATATATGTGCCTTGTTAGTAAGTTGCAGAAGACAAAAAAAATATGAAGAAAAATCACCAATAATTCTACTGCAAAAACACTGCTTCAACTGCTTTTAAACGTTTACTTCCAGTTTTTTCTTTATGCATGTATTGTTATACACACACACACACACATACATGCATGCACAGAAGCACATCTGTCAATCTTCTACTATATATATATATATTTAGTTTTGTAACTTTTCAAATAACATTATATTATTTATTGTGTCTTAAAGTTTTCACAAGTCTAATATTACAGCCTTCAAATGCCATATTTTATGTCAGTTATTTAGCCACACCTCTAGTTTTAGATATTTTATGGTTCTTTCCAATTTCTTACTATCATAACACAAAAGTGGGCTTTTGGGATATAATGCTTTTGAGAAGTAGGAATTTCAGATGGTAGCTGATCACAGATTTTGCAGTCTGAATATGAAAGGGGGAATCTGATGTAAGGGTGATGAATTCAATGCAAGGAGTATTGTATTACTCAGAAAAAGCTGTCCAATAGGAAGAATGCATATAAGAGAATCAGTACTATAGTATAAAGCACAGACTCCAAAAACTGGGGAATACAAAAAAAAAAAAAGAAAAAGAGCAATGTGCAGCAATAGTCTCCCTTCATTGAAAACCTTGTATTAAGCATTTAGTCTATATTATCTCATTTAACTCTTATGATGATGTTATGAGTGGGATGGACAGAATGCCCCCCACCCCCTGCTAATGCCTGGAACCTATGAATATGTTCCTGTACAAGGCAAAACATATTTTACAGATATAATTATGGCAAGAGACCTTAAAATTGGGAGATTATTCAGATTAACCTTGTGGACTCAGTCTAACCAACATTAGCACTTAAAAGCAGAGAGCTTGCTCTGGCTAGAGTAAGAGTTATGACAGACAAAAAAAGTCAGAGGGCCACAGAAAAAATCATGGACATGGAGGACAGACTTGTGGTTGCCAAGAGGGAGGGGGATTGAGTAGGAGGGACTGGGAATTTGGGGTTAATAGATGCAAACTGTAGCCTTTGGAATGGAGAAGCAATGGGATCCTGCTGTATAGCACTGGGAACTATGTCTGGTCGCTTGTGATGGAGCATGATAATGTGAGAAGAAAGAATGTATACATGTATGTGTGACTGGGTCACCTTACTGTGCAGCAGAAAATGGACAGAACACTGTAATCCAGCTATAATGGAAAAAATAAAAATCATTATATATAAAAAAAGAAACAATAGCTATAGAATCATTTTTGAGAAGGGATGAAAGTGGCTGAGACTTGACATTGTTTTGAGGTAGAGTGGGGAATTGCTATTAGAGAAGGAGGTTAAATGGGCAAGAGAGAAAAGAAATTAAGGAAATGGCCCCCCAAGAAGCAGAGCACAATGACTCCAGACAAGCAGAAAGTCCTGTCTTCAGATGTAGCCCCAGGCCTTTAATTCTTAGAACCAGCATACCCTGAGACAGATCTTACTAAAAAGCACTTAATCACATTTATCTGGCCTCCATTTGGGCATGAGCTCCAAGGGCTAGATCATGGCTCTATCCTCTTTGTATCCCTGAAAACACCTCGCCTGTGACCTATATTTGCTGTTACTTTAATAAACCAGCTTTTGTGGAGTTAAAAAAAAAAAAGAAGAATTCAATGCACTTTTACTGGCTTAAGGATGGAAGGGGTAATAAGACGAGGAATATAAGTGGTGATAAGGAGCGGAGAGAGGATCCAGCTGATAGCCAACATTAAAGCAAGGACATCAGTCCTACAACCATGCAGAACTGAATCCTGCCAATAACCTAAAGGAGCTGAGAAATAGATTCTTGTCCAGAGGCGCCAGATAAGAGCTCAGGCTGGCTGATATCTTGCTTTTGGCCCTTTGAGACCTGGAACAGAGAAAACAGCCTTGTTCACCTGGACTTCCAACTTCCACAACTGTGAGATAATAAATTTTTGTTGTTTTAATTGGCTAAATGTGTGGCAATTTGTTATGACAACAATAGAAAACTAATACAGTTGGATTCTATTATTATTTCCACTTAATAATTAAAACTGAAAGTTTATGTCCATGAGTCTGTTTCTGTTTTGGGGGTAGAATATGATGGAAGATAGTATGAGAAAAAGTGTGTATATATATATGTGTGTGTGTGTGATTGTGTCACTATGCTGTGCAGCAGAAATTGACATGGCACTGTAACCATATGCTAATAAAAAGAATTTATGAAAAATGGAAGGCTTAGAGGCATCTAGTGATTTCTTCAAGGTCGCTTCGTGGAGAAGGGATTTAATTCCAAGTCAAACTGACTTTTTGAGACAATTTTAATATATTCTAGATGATCATTTATTTTGTTGCTTTAAAGATGGACATAGTGTTCTAATAATAACTTTACATTTTTTCATATTTATATTTATCATTTGTTTTGAAATATTTATTAAAATAATACTCTGAGCATCCCTGCTGTGGCACAGCAGGTTAAGGATAAAGCATTGTCACAGCTGTGGCTCGGATTCGATCTTTGACCTGGGAACTTCCATATGCCATAGATGTGGCCAAAAGAAAAAAAAATACTCTATTTATATCCCTAATGCTGTTCATTCATTCCTTCTCTGTATTCTAGTTCTATATTTGATTATTTTTTTGGTTATTGTTTTTAAAAACAGCCTTTAATTCCATTAACCAATTTTACAGTTTTTTTCTGTATTCTATTTATTATCTCTGTACTTTCTTTAGATCTTAATTTTTTATTGTGGTTAAATATGCATAAAATGAAATGCACCATCTTAACTGTGTTTTAGTGCACAATTCAGTGGTATTAAATATATTCATGATGTTGTGAACTGTCACCGCTATCCATTTCCAGAACACTTTTCATCTTGTTAAACTCAAAGTCTATACTCAGTAAACAGTAACTATCCATTCCTCTCTCCTCTCAGGCCTTGGCAACCACCATTTAACTTTTGGATGCTATGATTCTGACTACTCTGGAAGTATCTCATTTGGGGGAAATCATACAGTATTTGCCTTTTCGTGACTGGCTTTTTTCACTTAACATAATGTCCTCAAGGTTCATCCCTGTCATAGCAAACATCAAAATTTCCTTCATTTTTAAGGATGAGTATACACTGATATCCCATTGTACAAATATGCCACATTTCGCTTATCATCTGTCAGGCATTTGGGTTGCTTCAGTATTTTAGCAATTGTGAATAATGCTGCTGTGAACATTGGTATACAAATATGTCTTTGAGATCCTGCTTTCAATTTGGGGCATGTATAGTCCGTAGTGGAATTGCTTGGTCATATAGTAATTCCATTTTTAAGTTTTTTGAGGAACTGCCATGCTCTTTTCCACAGAGTCTAAGCTGTTTTGCATTCCCAGAACAGTGCACAAGAGCTCCAGTTTCTCCACATATATTTTCTGGGTTTTTGATAGTAGCTGTCCTAACGGATATAAGGTAGTATCACCTATTCAAGTGATAGTAAGGGCCCCACTTTAATTTCTAATTTTAGTAATTTGAGCATTTTCTCTTTTTTCTGAGTCTAAGCTAAATATTTGTTGATTTTGTTGACCTTTTAAAAGAACAAACTCCTCATTTCCCTGATTCTCTATTTTTTACTACCCTCTATTTAGTTTATCTCTGCTCTAATCTTTATTATTTACTGCATTCCCCCAGCTTTGGATTTAGCTTATTCTAATATTTGCAGTTCCTCAAGTTGTAAATTTAGGTTGTTGATTTGGGATTTTTTTTTTCTTTTTTTTTTTAATGGTGGCGCCAGCAGCATACAGAAGTTACTGGACCAGGGAACTGAATCTGAGCTGCAGCTGCAGCAATGACAGATCATTTAACCCACTGCACTGAGCTGGGGATTGAATTCTCACCTCCACAGCAACCCAAGCCACTACAGTCAGATTCTTAACCTACTGTGCCACAGTGGGAGTTCTCTTTCTTATCTTTTAATGTAAGCATTTATAATGATAAATTCTCTGTTTAACATTACTTTCACTACATCCCACAAGTTTTGGTATATTGTGTTTCATTTTCATTAACCTCTAAGTATTTTCCAATTTCCCTTGTGATTTCTTCTTTGACATATTGGTTATTTAAGAGTATGTTTTTTTTTTTCCCCACAAATATGTTAATTTTACAGTTTTACTTCTGCTTTTAATTTTTAACTGCATCATGTTTTCGTCAGAGAAGGTATCTTGTATGATATCTATCTTTTAAAATCTGTTTTGATTTAATATGTGGCCTAACATATGGTCTATCCTGGAAGATGTCCCATGTGCACTTGAGAAGAATGTGTATGCTGTCGTTGTGCTCTGTATATGTCTGTTAACATTTAGTGCGTTTATTGTGTTAAGTTTCTATTTCCTTATTTATTTTATGTTTGCTCGTTCTATCCATTATTTACAGTGGGGTATTGAAGTCTCCAACCATTATTTTAAAACTATTTCTCTCATCATTTATATCAGTTTTTGATTCATATACTTTGCTAATCTGTGAAAATGTGTGTAATATTTATAATTTTTGTATCCTCTTGGTGTACTGAACCTTTAATTAATACATAATGTCCTTATTTTTTTGGTAAACTTTATTTTTTCCTGTTCCTCAATGTTTGTAGGAGTTTATTTAATTATTTTTATTTTTTTATTATAGTTGATTTACAATGTGCCAATTTCTGCTGTACAGCAAAGTGACTTAGTTATACATATATATACATTATTTTTTATATTCATTTCCATTTATATGCATATATACATTACTTTTCTTCTGTTCCTCTTCATTATGGTTTATACCAGGAAATCGGATATAGTTCCCTGTGCGCTACAGTAGGACCTCCCTGTTTAACCATTCTAAATGAAATACTTTGTATTTACTAACCCCAAACTCCCTGGTCTAACCAACTCCCTACTCCTTCTCCGTTGGAAACCACAAGTCTCTTCTCCTATGTTTGTGAGTCTGTTTCCGTTCTGTAGATAGGTTCATAAGTGCCATGTTTTAGATGCCACATGTAAGTAATTATCGTATGATATTTGTCTTTGTCTAGCTTACTTCACTTAGTATGATACTAAGTCCATCCATGCTGTTGCAAATGGCATTATTTCATTATTTTTTACAGGTGAGCACTATTCCCATTGTATATATGTACCACATCTTCTTAATCCACTCATCTATTGATGGACTTTTAGGTTGTTTCCACGTCTTGAATATTGTGAATAATGCTGCTATGAACTACGGGTGCATGTATCCCTTTGAATCATTGTTTTGTCCAGGTATATGCCCAGGAATGAAATACTGGATCACATGATAATTCTATTTTTACTTTTCTGAGGAACCTCCATACTCTTTTCTATAGTGGTTGCACTAACTAATATACCCACAAACAGTGTAGGAGAGTTCTTTTCTCACACACTCTCCAGCATTTGTTATTTGTCAATTTTTTAATAATTAGTGATATTAAAATCTTTTCCTGTGCCTACTGGCCATCTGTAGGTCTATGGAGAAATTTCTGTTTAGGTTCATTCTTTCAATTGGGTTGTTTGTTTTTTGTTGTTGAGTTGTATGAGCCATTTGTATATTTTGGAGATTAAGCCATTTTTGGTCTCATAATTTGTAGGTATTTTCTCCCATTCTGTAGGTTGTCTTTTCACTTTTTCAGTTGTTTCTTTTGCTGTGAAAAAGCTTGTAATTTTGATTAGGTCCCATTTTTTAATTTGTGTTTTTATTTCTATTGCCTTGGGAGACTGACCTGAGAAAATATTGGTACAATATATGTCAGAGAATGTTTTGTCTATGCTCTCTTCTACTCTCTTCTAGGAGTTTTATGGTGTCATGTCTTATGTTAAAGTCTTTAAGCCATTTTGAATTTATTTTTGTGCATAGTGTGAGGGGGTGTTCTAGTTTCATTGATTTACATGCAGCTGTCCAGTTTTTCCAGCACCACTTGCTGAAGAGATTTTCTTTTTCCCATTTTATATTCCTGCTGCCTTTGTGGAAGATTAATTGACCATAGGTATGTGGGTTTATTTCTGAATTCTCTATTCTATTCCATTGATCCATATGTCTGTTTTTGTACCAGTGCTGCACTATCTTGATTACTACAGCTTTGTAGTATTTTCTAAAGTCTGGGAGAGTTATGCCTCCTACTTTTTTTCCCCCATCAGGATTGCTTTGGCAATTCTGGGTCTTTTATGGTTTCATTTAAATTTTTGCATTGTTTGTTCTAGTTCTATGAAAAATGTCATGGGTAATTTGACAGAGATCACATTAAGCCTGTAGATTGCTTTGGGTAGTATTGCCATTTTAACAATGTTAATTCTTCTGATCCAAGAGGATGGAATGTCTTTCCATTTCTCTGCATCCTCTTAATTTCTTTGATTAATGTTTTATAGTTTTCAGAGTATAGGTCATTCACTTCCTTGGTCAGGTTTATTACTAGGTATTTAATTTTTGGTCCAATTTTAAAAGGTATTTCTTTAATATTCCTTTTCTAATATTTCATAATGCAACTGATTTCTGAATGTGACTCTTGAATCCTGCTACTTTACTGGTTTCATTTATCAGTTACAGTAGTTTTTTGTGTGGAATCCTTAGGGTTTTCATAGTATCATGTTATCTGCATATAGTAAGTTTTACCTCTTCCCATTTCTTGTAAACTTTAAGGTCTATTTTGTTTGATATTAAGAGAGACACCCCTACTCTTGTTTTTATTACTATTTGCATAGAATATCTTATTCCATTCTTTTATGTCCATGTTTTTGTCTTCAGATTTAAAGAGCCTCTTGTAGACAGCATATAATTGCATCATGGGTCCATTTTGCCAATTTCTGTCTTTTGATTGGAGAATTCAGTCCATTTACATTTAAAGTAATTACTGATACCATGTGACTTCTATCATTTTTTGTTTTCTATATGTCTTATAGCTTTTTGTTCCCTCATTTCTGCACTACTGTCTTATTTTGTGTTTAGCTAATTTTTTGTAGTGAAACTTTTATGTTCCTTTATCAATTACTTTTAAAAAATATTTTATAGCTACTTTCTTAGTGGTTATAACAGGAATTACATTTAACATCCTAGAGGTATATCATTTTTATATAAATTTATGCCATCTAAACTTGAATAACATACAAAATTCTTCTCCTTTATAGTTCTGTCCACAAACATTTCAGTTCTTAATGTCACAAAAATTACATCTTTATACATAAAATAGTAATTCTTTTAAGTGCATTAGTTTCTTAAATTATGTAGAAAACAAAAGCTGCATTTATGAACCAAAGTTACAAAAGTAATAACTTTTTATTAATAATTTAATAATATGTTAATCTCAAATCACATAGAAAACTTTTTTTGCAGTTAGGATACATTTTTATAATAAAACTGGTGTTTATAGTTGCCCATGTATTTACCTTTATTGAGTTCTTTATTTTTTCATACGGCTTTGAGTTACTGTCTGGTATCCTTTCATTTCACCCTGCAGGACTATTTCTTTTTTTAAAAAAATTTTATTGGAGTACAGTTGCCTTGTAAAGTTGTTAGTTTCAGGAGTTCAACCAAGTACATCAGTTATATGTATAGACATATCCATTCCTTTTCATATTATTTTCCCATATAGGTTATTACAAAGTATTGAGTAGATTTCCCTGTGCTATACGGTAGGTCCTTGTTACCCATTTATTTTATATATAGTAGTTTGTATATGTCAATATCAACCTCTTAATTTATCCCTCCCCCCACTGTGTTTCCCCATTGGTAACCAAAAGTTTGTTTTTGTAATCTTTGAGTCTGTTTCTGTTTTGTAAATTATATTGTATCATTTTTATTAGATTACACATATTAGTGATATTTGTCTTTGTCTGACTTACTTTATTCAGTATAATATTCTCAAGGTCCATCCATGTTGCAAATTGTTTTATTTCATTTTTTTTATCACTGAGTAATATTTCATTGTATATATGTTCCACATCTTCTTTATCCAGTCCTCTGTTGATGTGTATTTAGGTTGGTTCCATGTCTTGACTATTGTAAAAAGTGCTGCAGTGAACATTGGGGTATATGCATCTTTTCAAATTACAGTTTTCTCTGGATATATGCCCAGCATTGGGCTGGGTCATATGATAGTTCTATATTTAGTTTTTTGTTTTGGGGTTTTTTGTTTGTTTGTTTGTTTGTTTGTTTGTTTTTGTTTTTTGGGTTTTTTTTAGGGCCACACCTGCGGCATAAGGAAGCTCCCCAGGCTAGGGGTTGAATTGGTGCTGCAGCTGCAGGCCTATGCCACAGCCATAGCAACACCAGATCTGAGGTGCATCTGTGATCTATGCAGCAGCAATGCAGGACCCTTATGCAACTGAGCAAGGCCAGGGATGGAACCCACATCCTCATGGAGACTATTTTTGGTCCTTAGCCCATTGAGCCACAATGGGAACTACAGGACTGGGTCCTTTTTACCCACCCGGGCTCCCACAAACAGGAACATGTACATAGCTGTCTTCCATGGGGTTAGGAGAGGACATGGGTAGCTACTGCTGTGCTAAGAGCTGTTATTGACTGAAATTCACTACAATTTACCATCAAAGTCTTTCCCTGGAAGTTGCAAGACTTCAGAATTCCAAAACAGTTACATCATATTCTGCCAGTATAGTCATTATCTAGTTGGGGAGATACATTCCTGCTGCTTCCTATTTTGTCTTCTTCTCTTAGGCTGTTTTTAAAAAATGTTTTCCAGCTTTGCTCAGTTGAAATTTTAATTGATTTATTTTCACTATATTCTTGTTTTCTAATAAAAACATTTAAATCTATGTAAGAAATCCCAACTTCTACTTTGGCTATATCTCTTCTCTTTCAGAATATATACCACCATTATTTTTGATTTCTACTACTTTATAAATTTATATTCGTTTCTTCTTAAACGAGTTATTTAGAACTGTATTTTTATAAATGCATACATGTGTATAGCCATTTGATTCTTAACTTTCAAATATGTTGATTTGGTTGCATTTTGGTGTTATTTTATAATTTTATTTAAGTGTGATTAATGAATATGAGAGATAATTATGGCCTAAGACATGGTCAGTTTTGGTAACTCTTCCCTGATTGTTTAAAATGAATATGTAGACTCTATTTGGGGGGTACAAAAATTCTCTGACTTTGTAAGTATGTAAGTATAAGACAGTAATTATGTTATTCAGTTCCTCTACATGTTTCAATACTTATTTTGTGGGTTTCTTAGACTGATGTCTTAAAGTATCCCACCATGATTATTGCTTTCTTGATATCTCACATTGTAGTTCTCTTAGCATTTGCTATATCTATTTAAAAGCTACAGTGTCTTCTGGATGAATATTTATGATTCCTGTCTTTTTTGTAGGTTAAAAAATATTCAAGAGAATCTGAAAAAGAATAGATGCATGTATATGTATAACTGAATCACTCTTTTGTACAACAGAAGGTATTACAACATAATAAATCAACTGTATATACTTCAATAAAACTTTTTTAAAATGAAAAAAAAAAAAAATCCAGGAGTTCCCCGATGGTCTAGTGTTAAGGATTTGGCATTTGCACTGCTCTGGCCAAAACGAAAAATCAGTAAATTTGAAGTGACTTTTAGTCTTTTAAAATGATTTACCTTGGGAGTTCCCATTGTGGCTCAGAGGTTAACAAACCCGACTAGCATCCGTGAGGACATGGGTTCGATCCCTGGCTGGCCTCGCTCAGTGGGTTAAGGATCCTGACAGTGTCGTGAGCTGTGGTGTAGGTAGCAGACTGGGCTGGAAACCTGTGTTGCTGTGGCTGTGGCGTAGGTCAGCGGCTATAGCTCTGATAGGACCCCTAGCCTGGGAACCTCCATATGCCGCGGGTGTGGCCCTAAAAGAGACAAAAAATAAATAAATAAATAAAATGATTTACCTTGAATCATTTTGACAATACTAATATTGCTCCATGAGTTTTTTTAGGCTATAGAATGATATATTAATTTGAATTTCTTAATCAAACCTGTCTTTATATTTTAATATAAAATATTAAACTAAATTTAATATTAAGTTTTTCTGCTGTTAATGTGTAGGGATATGTTCTCAATTTGTTTATATTTACTTTTGATGCTTTCAACTTGTTTCATTTATCCTTTTTAAAACCCTCAGGTGGTTTTATGTTTGTTTCATTGTTACTTTTCCTCCCATCCTTTGGCTTAGAAATTATGTCTATGTTTGTATTCTTGGAATGGTTGCCCTCAAACTTAATACACATATCTAACATTTCTTCAATATATAGATTTAAATTAATATCTATTTCCTCCCTCTTACAGTGTTAAGAATCATTACATGCTTTAGTCCCTTTCATTTCTTTCCCTCTCCCTGCTACATCCTATAATTGATACCATTTAATGGTTTAGTACTAGTTTATTATTATTATTTTAAAATCAATACTTATTTAGAGGTGACACAGATATGTTGGTTTCTGGATTCTTTGCCTGCCATTCCTTCTTCATTTCTACTTTCTTCTTCCAGATTAATCTTCCCTTTTCTCCAGCATTTATTTCAGGGACGACCTGTGAATTGGTAAACTGATAATTTTGCATGTCTGAAAATACCACTATTTTACTCTAATTTTTTAATGATTGGCTGCAAATAGATGAATATTTTTAAGTTTTATTCCTTTAAAAGATGTGTTCTTGCCAGGTTGCCAATGAGAAGTATAAAGTCAAAAATAGTTTTATTATTTGTAGATAATTATTTTTTCTCTGTGAAAGATTTTATGGTTTTGTCTTGACCTTCATATTTTAAATTATCACTCCTGTGGGAAGATTTGTGGCACATTTTCATTCATCTGCTTGGCACTGTGTGGCTCTTTCACTTATCATGTGTTTCTCTTGTTTAGAGTTCTACTGTTGTTTTACTATTATTTGGAATAGTTGTTTCTCTTCATTGCTATGTCTCTCAATTTAGTCCAATCTCTTTTTCTTAGAATTATATAATCAATTTAGAAATTCTGAGTCTATATTCTGTGTCTTTGTTGTTATTGTTGTTATTCTCTAGTATATACAACTCAAAACAAGAGCCCTCCTGTGGTCTTTCCTACCCTTTTCCTATTTTTTGTAACAATTTTTTTTCTACTCCTGTTTTGAGCTGTGTTTTCTTTTTCAATTCAGTCCCATCATTCCTTCTCCCAATTTGGTATTTTTCACTTCACAGAAGTGAAGCTGAGGCTCAGGGGATTAAGTATCTTATTCAAAGTCACACAGGCAGTGAGTAGAACTGGGTTTTGAATCTAAGATGTCTGGCTCCAGAATCATGCTTTTCAACTTTTTAAGCTATGTTGCCTTACTTTTCTGTCTTTTTCCATTAAATTCCCATTTAAAAGATTTGCTACCTTCCTAAGAAATAGTATTAATTGTCATTGAAATAAAAATAGCAACATAGTAATACAGCTATAGATGAATATCTAGTTCTTTCTCTCTGGGGTGTTACTGCCTTTTCAGAAATATTTTTGTTTTTGTTTGAATTATTCTTATTACTGTAAATTCTTGCCTTGGGTCTTTTTCCTCTTATAGACCATAATAAAAAATAGAAATCTCATCTCAGGTAGTTATCTACAAAACAAGATCAGCATATTTGGTCCTTTAATGTTTTTAGAAATAAAAATAAAGTTGTTTCAATATATAATCCATTAAATTGAGTTAAATCTGATTACATACAACGTATGCAAAAGGGCTTGCTTCGGATTTATATATTTGTGAAAACTAAAGTATATACATTATAAAAGTGCTAGAAATCAAAGACAAACTCACTCTGTTTCCCGTGATTTATTTTTTCACACTGAGTCTCAGTCTCACAGATATGTCAGAAGTGTTCATGCCTAAAGAGAGAGATTGGAGAGCAAATGAATTCTAAGAGGACTTTCACCTGAAAACTTTGAAAACTACCTACAAAATCACCAACAAGTTAGTTTACTTTGGGTGTTTATTTCTGTGTATTTATCATAAAATTCAGTATACATTGCTAGCTCCTCTTTTTAAAAGAGAAAGGTATTGAAAGATCACATTTTTTAATTCTGTTCAATCTTCTCATCCAAGTGTATTCTGGACCATAAGATATAGTAAGAACATTCTATAAGGCATTACAGGAAAATAAAAATGTTAATGTTGAACCCAATTCTTCCATTTAAGATTCTGACCTCATTAGCTATGTCCCTTTACTTCTAAAGAGGGGAACACATTTGCTCAATGCCTTGAATATTGCCTATGCTTAAAAATATTTTCTAGCCCTTGGCATTTCATTGAGGAATTCTTCCTTGAGTATGAAATCCAATTCATAATTTCTTTACTACATAATGTGAAGTGAATGGGAAGCCCAGAGATACTGACTAATCCTTAATACAAAAGGCAGATCTACAGCCATCCTATTCCATCTATTCTCTTGAGACAGTCTCATGGGTGGTGATACTGGCCTGTAATTCTATACGTTTAATGTGACCAGCATTTTTCCTTGCAATCCTAACTACCTTTGGCCTAAGTTATTTAACCACATGGTCTTAAGGTTTTCTATGTTCTCAAAGGGAAGAGTATTTTCAGATACTTGAAAAACTTCTAGAGAACTAGCGACTAAATAGGAAGAACAGACCTTATTTGCCCCTTTAATGCTGTGCATTTCAGATCTCCATTTAAAAATTTGTTTTAAATGATGAAGAAATTATAAATAATAGGAAATAAGGTACTCTAAAATAAAATATGTAGAAATACAGCTCTACTATAATTGAACTCTAGTTAAGCCCAGCAAGGCTTTCTTTTATCCAAAGGTTAGAATAATTCTCTTAAGAGAAAGATCTGAAAAGTAGGCTCTTCAATCATTTGAATTTAACTGGCTAGACAAGGCTGAGTTATCTTTCAAGTCAAACTTCAGGCTAGAGGAAGGTGTGCTCCATGTCTGTAGGGTAGAAACCACCAGTGATTGGGCAGAGAATCTTACTCAACAGAGTGCTCCCCAATTCTTGTCTTCTCTGTTGTGAAACCATTTGCCTCTCTTGGATTAATTTCCAGACTTCTGGTTCATCATCTCTTTCCCATTTTTTTTTTTTCAAGTTTTTGTGTGCAGCCCAGGACTAAAGGTAAAGAATCTACTCCTTGGAATAGATCTAGTCGATTTGGGCCTTTGTCCATATACCCTAACCATGTCTTTTGTGAGGTCCTCTGCTCAGTAATGTCTTCCTTTTCTGGACCTCCAAATATTCCACAGATATACCCATGTTCTTCATTTTAGTCTGACATCTGCAATTTTTTTCAGATTCAGAATAATTTGCCTTTAAAAATTGAATTTTGAGTCTTGAGCTGTGATCTTGCACACTGCTAAATCCATGTCACTTAGGTATAATTATAGGTTATTGAAGCAATTAATTGATTATATATACTGTAAAGTATTTAAAAAATTAAGATGATGAAAATAAGATATGACATTAATGACAAATAAAAAATATTTTGATGTTTAAGTCATTTACATTGCTTTTTCCTTCTATAGAAGTTATTAAACATTCATCTGAAATGTTCCTCCCTTCAATATATAGTCAAAATCTTTTAAATATAGACTCACAATTCACAAAAACCTTTAGGCGATTCTTCATATAGAACTTGTTGGATGGTGTTTATTTCATTTTTATTCTGACTTTCCTCTTACCTAATGTTTAAACGTGCTTTATTATCACAAGCAAATTTTGGGTAGTTTATCCATTTTGCACTTTGTGAAATAGATCTGTGAAACTTTTCAGTGTCGATGGTGGAGTGTTAATAGGTAGATTTGAACATCGCTATGGTATTTTAATTTATAGGTTGAAATAAATTCTTAATAAACTCTACAGTTTGCAAAACTAACCAAATTTTTCATGAAATCTGTCCAAGAGTTTCAGAATTGGAGCAGGTTAATCTGGGTTATATGTACTAATATGTAAAACTCTGGTTTCCTTGACTATCATAGACCTAAATTTTAGCCTGCAAATCTTCTAAATGTTTAATCATAATTTTGATACCTCAGTTCAATAATGGGGGGATCCAAGAGTTGGAGCTATGAAGGATATTTCTGTAATGCTGACATTTCTATTAAAAGACTATTAAGATGAGCTATTGTACCAAATATCACTGACATTCTAAAGTTTCTAAACCAGAAATTAATTTGTAAATCTTAATCCCAATGTAGGTTTCAATATTTTTCCATAAAATCAATGAATAGGAATATGAATAGGAATGTGAACATTACTGATATAACAAAAAATTTAAAAATCGGCAAAAAAACTAATTTAAGGAGTTCTCATGTGGTGCAGCAGGTTAAGGACTCGGCACTGTCACTGCAATGGCCTGAGTTGCTGCTGTAGAGTGGGTTTGATTCCTGGCCCAAGAACTTCTACATACCATGGGCACAGGCAAAAAAAATCTGTAATGTGACCTTTTGCTGATCATATAATAAACAGCTTCATTTAAAATCCAGGAAATGCTAATGAACCATGTCAAACATATTCCTCTGACCATCTCTTCCTACTTCCATTCTTCTAATTCTCAGTCTGTCCATACTCTACAATCCAAATTTAGCTTGGAACACCATATTGGTTTCCATTGAGTCTGGAATCAGCCAGTCATTATTTTAAAATTGAAAAACTACGTTTGATCTATGTTTCAACAATGACGCAATATAGAAGTGGATCCCTTAAATGATTATGGACAGCTTTCACAAATCTTTTCATTCTAACCTCACAATTCCTCCAAATAGACAGGATAGACAGTCACATGAGGCTCAACATAAGTGACTGTCCAAAGTCTCATCTTGTCCTATTTAATAAAATACATAACCTAAATGAGGGGTTTTGTTTTAAACCTCTTGATCAATTGATTTTGCTTTTTGTTTCTCCTGTTTCTGTTTTCTTATAATACCTGTTCTTCAGTTATTACAAATGTCTTTTTATAAGCATAATAATATCACAATTTTTATACTTCATTAATAAAACAAGCAATTAGATTAGCATAAGCATCAATTTTCTTAAAAATTGATCTGAAATTTAGCTTATTATATACAAACTGGGTCCACATACGACAGCTACAAAATATAGCTGGTTTGATTGTTGATTTTCTTTTTTTATGTATACCGATTTTTATTTTTTTCATTAGAGCTGGTTTACAGTGTTCTGTCATTTTTCTACTGTACTGCATGGTGACCCAGTTACACATACATGTATAGATTTTTTTTTCTCCCATTATCATGCTCCATCATAAGTGACTAGACAGAGTTCCCAGTGCTACACAGCAGGATCTCATTGCTTATCCATTCCAAAGGCAATCATCTGCATCGATTGTTGATTTTCATGGCTGATGTCAATTTACCTGATTGGTCAGACTGTAGTATTATTCTTTATTGGGAAGAAAGATGACATCAACATCCAAATGACCATATTAGAGAGCTGACCTGAGGCTGATGATTCCATGTGCCTTAACTGTTTCTTTGTTCCTGAGGCAAGTGATGTTTTGCAGGGATTGCATGTAAAAGTCAGCCTTTAAAATTATTTCTTTATTTATTCATTCATTTATTTTTAGCCACACCCATGGCAGTGGAAGTTCCCAGGCCAGAGATTGAACCCACGCCACAGCAGTGACATGAGCTGCTGCAGTGACAATGCCAGATCCTTAACCTTCTGCACCACAAGAGAACCCTCTAAAAGTCAGTCTTGTAAATGAAATGTGTGTTTTAAAGCAGTTGGCCATTAATTAATCAGAAATGAGTAGTGACAAGAAACTAAGAAACAACAGAGGGCTACTTAAAGTTACAGATTATCACTATGTGGAGACTTAGTTCACATTACTGTATAATTTTTTGTGACTCAGTTTTTCCATAGAAAAATGATATCACAGACCAAATAATTTTATATAAAATAACTGAAGATCATTTAGAGCATATATATGAATCTAAATGGTACCTTAAATATGCAGAATTGAAAGTGGTGCATTGCTTCGGAGGAAACAAATTTGCAAATACATGTGGTGACTCCTTTTGTGCAATTGCCCATTTTATGATACTATCTTATACTTATTATTGAGGCATATCACATTTGTACAGCTCTGACAAGCCCAAGAATGACCTCATACAATTTGGCTGTCTTTGTATTTTATAGTATATTATTCTCAGGCCAATATAAATCTAGTTCCATCACACATTAACCATGTCATGTTTTCCATTTTTCCAGAAAGATGTAGCTGAACACACTTTGATTAATTTGAAATAGGCTAGCGATTGTGAACAACCTCATTCTAGATGTTCAAAACAGAGTTTATACCTAATTTAAACTTGATAGAATCTATAGCCTAAATGATGCCATGCATTTTCTGCTTTTGGTATGTCTATATATCAGAAATACTGGCAGTTATAACAAATATATTTCAGTTGCATGATCTATTTAACAGGTTAAAATATGATGGCTGGTTTATTATAGCAGTCAAGAATTCTGAGACACACTCCCTTCCACCAAGACTCCTGTCCCCCTATGTATACACACCTTCTGCCATATATTCAATCAAATTCCAACTTTGTTATGAAGGGATTTTGCAGTTGTAATTAAAGCCCCTAATCAATTGACCTTAAGATAGGGAGACTACTGGTGTGGGCATGACCTGTTCAGGTGAGACTTTAAATCTGAGCTTAAGGTCAGAGACTGAGGAAGTCAGAGATTCAACAGGTAGAGTCAACACAAAAGAAGTCAATATTGCAGGCTTGAAGATGGAGACAGAGAACATGGGTAGCTTCTAGGAGCTAAGTGTGGTTCCTGGTTGACAGCCAGCAAGAAAATGCAGACCTCAGTCATATCACCTCTGAATTTTACCAAAACCTGATGAATTTGAAAGAGAATCTCAAACCTCAAATAAGATTATAACCCCAGTGCACACCTTGATTTCAGCCTTAATGAACTAAGCAGAGGACATAGCTATTCCATCCTAAGACTCCTGATCCAGAAAACTGTGAGATAATAAATTTAAGTTACTTTAAGCTGGTAAGCTTGTGTTAATTTGCTATGCAGCAATAGAAGACTAATGCAGGTAGTTTTATCTTTATATCTCAACCTAGGTCTAATCTCAGGAGCAGTGATTATAATTACTCTTGGCTCTTGAGTAATGGTCAATGTCTGTAGTATTTGAAATCCCCCATATTTTTCTCTAATGTGTGTTCCAGCCTTATCTTCTACTACGAGCTTTTAGTCACCCTCTTCTCTGAGCATACTCTTCTCCCTATATTATATTTCTATACCAATAGATTTCAGTATTTCTGGGCCCCAGTCTTAATCATCATTCAAGGTTTAACTCCAGTGCTACTCTTTTCATAAAACTGTCATTGATTCACTGCAGCTTTTTCAGTGTGCCCCTTCTTTTTATACCTGGTGAAGTACCCTAAGCCTCTCATGAGTTTCTCATGTTCTTCGTTATATCCTGGTTGCATAGACACTTGATCTTCTTTACAAGGAGGAGGTACCACAGGAGCATACGTATTACCTCATCCAATATTCTGTGATAATCTATGTGGGAAAAGAATCTGAAAAGGAATGGGTGTGTGTATATGTACAACTAAATCATTTTGTTGTACAGAAGAAATTATAAATTGTAAATCAACTCCAATAAAACTTTTAAAAATGACAAAAATATAGGAGGTGGTTTAGTATTAGATGTATGGATTGATGGATAGGTGGACAAGTGGGTAGATTCATTACTTAGTGAATCCTGAGAGAGCTGATCTTTACTGTCCTAATATTTTGTGCACTCTAATTTCTCAAACTCTTTTATATATTCTTTTTTTCTTGGTTCCTTAATTTTTCACCATCGCACCCTCCAATTTCTACACTCTTCTCTTGCTGACCCAAACTTTCTTACTGCTTTTTTCTTTTTTCTTCACATACACAAGCTATAAACCTGAAAACATACTGCATGAGAAATTATGTTAACTTAGTATTTCATTGTTCTAATTTGGCCTCTATGAATTATTTGCCACATGTGGGATAACTATATGTTCATTCAACTGCTAACATAATTCCAAAAGGGCTTCAAGAAATATGTATTTACCTCTCAGACTCTCCTATATATACATATATAAAACTAAATATATGTGTATATATGAGCTGAATGTAAATATAAATGTATATATATATTCAAAGTTTCCTTGAATATAGAAACTGGAATATGCAAAATATTATATATATATGCATATATTTCAAAGCCTTGATGTCTAAGCATACTAGATGTTTGGATTACTAGCCATAGTGTATAGCATCACCTGGGCTTGAAAAAACAACCAGAATAATCAGTTTCTGGTGTCATAATTTTGCTAAAAACATTAAAACAAATGGAAGTACATAAACTTGAATAATGCTATAAGCAATTTATCAAGACAATTACTGTTATTACCTATCCAGCAAAAGTAAGAGGATAATTTATATGAACCATTGTTATAATGATAGTTTTGTGAGTAATTGAAATGAAAGCATCTGGCATTGCTCACAACCGTGTGGTCGTCATATGCAATTCTTTATAGAGTGCCAATTGCTTCTAGCACTAAATTATAGATCTCAATAAATTGATGGTTTCACCTAATTGTGCTAGAATCTTCCATGTGTTTTATAAAAATAATTGTGCCCGCGTTGAATGACATTTATAGTGATAACTGCTTGTAAAGAGATGCTTCTGTAAATAACCCACTTTAATATATAGCATGTCTTTTCATGTCTTTCCAGTTCTCTCTTGGTGGAAGCTATGCCTTCCTCTGCTTCCTTTATTCGTCATTGCCCACCATCAGCTTTTCATTTCCCTTTTCATTTCTGTTTCTGGATATCTCTGTAAGGATGATGAGGAAGACAAAAGCCACTAAGTATTGAGCAGTTACGATGTGTGATCTAAATACATGTGTGTGTGCATATGTATATACACACATACATATATTTATTTAATCTCTCAAACCCAAACAAAAAAATTGGAGCTCAATAAATATTTTTAAATTAATGAAGAATATAGCTAACAAAGTCATAGAGAACATCAATTGGAGGAAAATAGCAAAGAACAAAAAGAAGTAGAGAACCATCAAGGACAGTTGGAAAAGGAGTTCTCTAGTGGCTCAGCAGTTTAAGGATCCTATGTTATCACTGCTGTGGCTCAGGTCACTGCTGTGGCACAGGTTTGATTCCTGGCCTGGGAGATTCTGCATGCTGTGAGTGCAGCACCCCCTCCCCGCAAAAAAAAAAAAAAAAAAACAGTTTGCAGAATCTGAAGCTCTGAAAGATTTACCACTTAAGCTATGAAACAGAGCTGTAAATCAAAGTCTAATGCTGCTGGTCCCAGATTATGTATATTCTCTCATGATACTAGAGCAATTGCTTCTTCCTCAAAAAATCTGGTGGCAACTTTTCACTGTCATTTCTTCAAACTCTTCCTTAAATTTTCTACTTATTTTCCTTCTTTTCTATTTAACCTCCAATTGATGTTTTCTGTGACATGCTCACTTCTACTATTCACCAGTTCAGAATATTCGTGGAGTGCCTACCTTGTGCCAGGCAAAGAAAATATACCCTGGAATGAAACAGACACAACTGCCTACCTCCATGGAGCTTATGATCTAGTTGGAGAAGATAGACAGTAAATAAGTAAAACATACTGTGACAGGTGATGATAAGGGCCATAAAGACAAATACAATAAGGGAAGAGGGATAGGAATGACACAGAGCCAGGGCTTTGGTCAGAGAAGGCCTTAGTGGCCAATTCAGCACGTACTGGAAAGACGAGATAGTTGACATCCAAGTGGTAGGAGCTTTATGTAGACATTTAGCCACAGAAGACTCACCCTTTAAGGTACTCTAATGCTTAATATCTAGTAGTTCTCAGTATTTTTGATTTACTGAGTGACATGAGTCCCAAGACAACAAGGTTAGGTCTAGATATCATCCTTAGGTGTCAATGGGCACCCTGTGTTCTGCTAAATTATGTTGTTTTTGACTCATGAACTAAATCAGAAGCATCAGTCTCCATCTATATGGACTTGAGAAAGAGTGCAAATAGAAGCATGGATTTCTTGGGCTTCGTTTGTCCTATTGCCTTGGTCTTTTTTAAAAAATTATTTTTATTTGTTGCATTATAGTTGGTTTACAGTGTGCTGCCAATTTTCTACTCTACAGAAAAGTGACCCAGTCTCTCTATCTCTGTGTCTCTCTCTGTCTCTCTCTCTCTTTCTCACACACACACACACACACACACACACACAAAACACACACACATTCTTTTTCTCACATTATCCTCCATAATGCTCCATCACAAGTGACTAGATATAGTAAGCCACAGCAATCAGACAAACAAAAGAAATAAAAGGTATCCAAAGAGGAAGAGAAGAGGTAAAACTGTCACTGTATGCAGATGACATGATACTATACATAGAAAACCCGAAGGACTCAACCCCAAAACTACTTGAACTGATGAATAAATTCAGCAAAGTAGCAGGATATAAGATTAACATTCAGAAGTCAGTTGCATTTCTGTATACCAGCAATGAAATATTAGAAAAGGAATGCAAAAATATGATACCTTTTAAAATTGCACCTCACAAAATCAAACACCTGGCAATACACCTGACCAAGGAGGTAAAGGACCTATATGCCGAGAACTATAAAACTTTAATCAAAGAAATCAAAGAAGATGTAAAGAAATGGAAAGCTATTCCATGTTCCTGGATTGGGAAAATCAATATTGTAAAAATGGCCATACTACCCAAAGCAATCTACAGATTCAATGCAATCCCTATCAAATTACCCATGGCATTTTTTTCACAGAACTAGAACAAACAATCCAAACATTTATATGGAACCATAAAAGACTCAGAATCCTGAGGAACAAAAACCAAACAGGAGGCATAACTCTCCCAGACTTCAGGCAATATCACAAGGCCACAGTCATCAAGACAGTGTGGTACTGGTACCAAAAGAGACATATAGACCAATGGAACAGAATAGAGAACCCAGAAATAAACCCAGATACCTACGGCCAATTAATCTTCGACAAAGGTGCCCTGGTCTTTTTGTTGTTGTTGCAGACAGGAGAGAAGCCTCCTTCCTGTTAATCTCAATTATTCTCCGGGTGGGCAATTGTTAAATGACGTCTACCTTCATCCAGCAGACACAATCACATCTGTTCAGCAGGAAGGTAAACGTTTTGAGGTAGATTATTTTCCATGTATGCTTTCTGAAAAGGAACAGCTAAGTCTAAATCCACAAGAGCTTTAACATTCATAGGCAACATTTATGAGTGTGTTTTAGCATAAAATCTTGCTGTTACATTTTCCCTGATGTACTCTTTTGTGAATCTAATTTTTACCAATAGTCTAAGTTCTGTTAGTAATCAATTTAGCTACTAATAAATTTAATTTCTCATGCTGATGTATTCTTCTGAGTAGCAACTTGGTTTTGTCAGGATTAAATGGAGTGTCCTCTACAAAGACCACAGCCTCACTTGTGTTCAATAAGCTTGTGAGGTCATCTTACACAGCAGGGAAGGTGGCTTGGATTGACCAAGAGTTTCTTTTTCTGGTTTTCCTTTTGTTTCTAACAGGAGTAGTGAGGAAAGTATTTGCTACTGCAGAACTTCTGCATATACAGTGTTAGTAAACAAGGGGTTTAAGTAATATTATAGTTCGAACGTGGCCTACATGGTTTCTATGGCCTATTTATATTCTGTGCTCGACTGTGTACATTTTAGTAGTTTGATATATCAATAAAAAATTGAATTGTTTGCATTGTATTTCATTCTTCTCAGATATAACCTGTACTTTTGAAACAATTTTATCTGTGGAAAGGTAGAGAGGCAAGTAAAATAATGTATTGTAAAAATTGGGATAGTTACCTTGTATGAGATCTCAGATCCTTGATTTGACTTTGCTTCCTTGTGCTATTATTGAACTCGTATCTCTATTGTCTATATTTTCTAAATATGGAAATTATCTCAGAAAGTTAGATTAGATTCTAGTCTGAGATTTGGGGTAAGAATATATCATAGGTTGTACCATGTTCTTCATGTTGTATCATTATAGGAATCACCACAAGGATTAATTGTCCTACTTTTATTGAAAAACCCACTAATCTGTAGGTTCTGGTAGTATAGCCTGTTCTCGCAATTAACTTCCCCATAAAGTTACTCTATAATGGTTTTAGTATTGTCTGAATCAGTTGTGCCATTTAGGATTGCAAAATATTGGTGTTCGAATCTTATTGTTCCTTCTATATTTATTGGTTAGAATTGTTTTGTAAAAAATAGTTTATCTTCATCAAATAGGATGATTTAGTTACTCTGAAATATACTTCGCACTGGAAGGCAGGATAAATATTTGGGTCTTTCCTTTTAATTGCCAAATTTCAAAATAAGAAGTTGATACCATAGCAAATCTATAATGGTGTCCAGTGAGGCTTTTATATTAAATGTGATATATATTTTTTAAAAATAACATTACAAAATCTAATTAGATTTTTTTCTAGAAAAAAACTACATCATTGATGAGTTTTGTAAGTGATAGTAATTCATCATATACCCAGTGAAACAGGCTTACTGTCGCATTTAGAAAGCTCTTCCTGTTTTTAGGGAACTTCAGGAATCTACTATGTCTCCACAGGCTCTCAGTCTCATTTAAATGTATCTACATGTACTGTGAAGACTGAGTCATCTGTGGCACTTATTCCTAGGGGATTATCCTAGGGCTGTGCAGGGAGTCTGATGCCTGAGTTAGATAAAGGTTTCTCTAGTTGGTTCAAGCATCAATTCATTATTTCTAGGTCTCTGATATCATCATATAGCTAATGAGAAAATGTCTGCTTTGAATGAAAAGTAATAAAGAACTGACAGTCATCTTCCTGGATGTTAAAGATAGGTCATGCTTGGAATAACACTGGTATTTACTGAGAAATTTAATACATCAAGTTATTCAACAAATATTTATCAACTATGTGCAAATGATTCTGTTAATTGGACTGGTGGTAGGTTAAATAATGTTATATATTTTCCCTGACTGTAAGGATTTTTTTCTCTGTGGGAGACATTTAAAAAAATACATTTCCATAGATTATTTACATAGACAGATATATTCTCACATACATATACATATAAAATTAGTCATATGAAGCACAGAGTAATACATGCTGTGGAAGATGTACTGTATATCATGGGAATTGAAAACTAATTAATATTTTTTCCTGCATTCACTTTTCCTCATGTATAAAGAAGGCTTCATGGACAATTTGGTATTGGAATTTGATACTGAAGGATGGGTAGATCTGATATGACTTGGCAAATGATTCTTTATGGGACTTAAAGTCAAGTATGATTCCAAGTTTCTGGTTTGAGTTGTTGTGTGGTTAGTGGTATCCTTTAAGGAGATATGCGCCTAGAAGTTGCAGCCATTTGGGTGGGTAGTGATGATGGTGGGGGAATTGGTGGTAACCTGATGAACTCAGTTTTTGAATGTTTTGAATTATTAGGATATGTAACTCCTTCTTCTTTACCAAATTCCAGTCTGATACTCAATCTACTGTTTGCATTCATTCATTCAGCAAATATCTACAGTTTTGACTATGTGCCAGGAACTGTACTGAGTGCGAGAGCTACAGAAAATAAGACAGAAGAAGTCCCATCTGTGCAGAGCTGACAAGCTAGTGTACTGGGGAAAGATGAATATTACAATATTATTTAATTAACTGCAGTTTTGAATAAGAGCTAAGAGAAAAGGAACTTACAAAAGCATTTGAGAAGGTGACTTAATCCAGCTTTGGAATATGGTGGACCTCCCTGAACTCTGGGTACTTAACTACCAGTGGTACCTGGTTGTCCTGTGGGACACTAATTTCCTTTCTGACAAAACCCTAAAGCTTCTCCTTGATTGCAGCAGCATCTTACACATATTTAGAGCCTTAAGTTTCTTTACTGAAAAATGGGGATGATTACATTCCCACACAGTCCTAAGAAGATTGAATGAAATAATTTGTGTGAACCATACAACATGATGCCAGATAACAGTGTTTTTCTTTTCCCATTTCCCAAATCTGGTCCTTGTGACTTTCTATACTCATAAATATGGCCAAACAACATGT
Source organism: Sus scrofa (assembly GCF_054392235.1). Lineage (NCBI taxonomy): Eukaryota > Metazoa > Chordata > Mammalia > Artiodactyla > Suidae > Sus > Sus scrofa. The sequence continues at coordinate 126,096,660 of NC_139401.1, forward strand.
TAGCACACTTGCAGAAATAGCCAGATATTTAGGACATTACATCCTTGGAACATATTAACCAATCTAAATCTTCCATTCTCTGACTTTATTCTGTGTTGGGTTTATGATCATCTTCATCATCTTTATGGTAGAGGGTTCTTTCAGAAGCTTTATTATAGCAAAATCATAAATCTTGAAAAATTGCCAAAACTCTCAAACTTGTTCATGAGTTTCACAACCACATGGGCACCATGACGATACTGCTTAGATTTTGCAAGATGCTGAATTCAAGCAGTTTTTCCCTTACAAACTTTACACAACGCTTGGACTAGTTAGACTACATTTCCCATTTTTTACTTCAAAAAGAGAGGTCATCCTACTTAGGACAAAGGGGTATATATACATTTTACTTCGCAGTACCTGCCTCTGGTATCTTAATTTATTCAAAGTTGTTTAAAGAAAACATAATAACAAACCTGTATTTCAGGTGTTAGTATACTAAGGCAAAAGTATATCATTCAAAGTCTATTTATTTATTTATTTATTTTTTGTCTTTTTGCTATTTCTTGGGCCGCTCCCACGGCATATGGAGGTTCCCAGGCTAGGGGTCGAATCGGAGCTGTAGCCCCCGGCCTACGCCAGAGCCACAGCAACGCGGGATCCGAGCTGCGTCTGCAACCTACACCACAGCTCACAGCAACGCCCACTGAGCAAGGGCAAGGATCAAACCCGCAACCTCATGGTTCCTAGTCGGATTCGTTAACCACTGCGCCCCTATTTATTTTTCATTTAAGTATGCTCCAGTATTTGCATGTCAGCTTTCTTGGTGCTTCCTCTTTAGACCCTCCTCGTTTTAGAAAGAAATACAATTTCGTTATTTCATTTATATGAGCAACCAACATCAATACCTGATATCCTGTGGATCTTTGAAAGTATCTTGAGACCAGTGTTTTTAACCTCAATTGAATTTTCAGTACTTTTTCCTCATAAATTCTGGCAACGTTTAGCCATTTTATCATCACAGGGCTGTTATTGACTCTTCCTGCTATTTTTTAAAGAAGAATTAGCTCTCCTTTTCACAGAGCTTTCAATGGCAGCAGGGATGTATTTTCTCATCAGTCTGCACAGGAGGGCAACGGCCAACAGTGCAGTGTGAATGTGTGGTGGCATACATTTGAAGTGTTTAGTTAATAGCTGGTGGGGGGGGGGTAAGAGAACAGGTGATATAAAAGTGCTATGTCCCTTTAGACTCTGAGAGCCCACATTTTGGCCATAAATGACAAGGGGGTACTCACACATACATAAACACACACTTGCGCAAAGTAGATAAGGAAGAGATGTACTCTGGAGCCAAGCTGCCTGAGCTCTTACTGCTACTGAGCTAGTTACTGTCCACGAGCTATGTGAACTTGAGTATGTGTCTTTATATTTTTACATCTTAGTGTCCTCATTTATAAAATGGGGATACTAGAATCTACTGAAAAACAGTAGCCAAGCATTGTGGTACTTAAATAACTTCTGAATATAGCTATTAGATCCATGCCTGATACATAGTAGAACTTCAATAAGAATTTACTACTATTATTATTAGGTTTTTGCTCTGACTGGTTGGGGTGGATTGGTATGGAGCGAAACACCTGTATGACTCACCTGTAAGAATTACAAGGCAAGGATGACTGATAGTCAAAGGAATAAAATGGTTATTCATATTTTTATCAAAGCTCTTTGAAAGATATGCAGAGTCGATCCTCTTTTATCCCTATCATCTGTCCTCCTTATACAAATCCACAGAGTTCCTTGTTGCTGATTTCTGATGATAGCTCTCCAGGAATAGGTTATCCCCCAGGCTATCAGTTATCCATCATCACACCCACAACTTGTTTTAACAATAGATGATCAGTGTATGTGTGGGAGGTGAGGTGTGGGGACAACTTCCATAAAAATAATCTGAAACATGTTTGTATTGTATGTGCAGGTGTTAATGGAGGAGTTACCATCCTACATCTAATTGGATTTGCCTAGTTTGTCAGGAAAAACAACAACAACAACAACAAATGCTTTTCCTCCTGGACAAGTATCAACAAATCTGGGGGGAGAAACAGAAATGGTTGTTAGGGAGATACGAGATTTAGTTTTGAACTTTCTGTGAGATAGCCACTAGGTGAACAACCAGAAATTGACATAAAAATTGGTTTTATGTTTCAATCTCCACCCCTACTTCCACCCCCTCTACTAGTCCTCATGGAGTTTGTTGGGATATCTACTCATCATAAACCACAGCAGTACAAAGTACAGACTTGGAGATAGAGAAGCCTGCTTCTATCATTTGCTAGCTGTGTCACCCTGGATAAATGACTTAATCTCTCAAAGCACAGGTCTTCTTATGTGTAAAACTGAGATAAAATATCTAGCTTGTAGGATTGTGGGGCACATTAAATGAGTGCTCTGAAAACTCCTTAGCACAGTGCTGGTGCTTTTATGTCATTCATTATGTGGTACCTACACTTACCATTACCTGAAATTGGATGCAAATGATAAAAAAATAATCTAATGTTCAGTGAGGTCTTTAGGCATAAATCCTAGAAAAAGCTATTTAACTACACAGAATACAGTAGCCAAGGCTTGGTAAAACACTTTTTCACTTAACTTCTGGTGTTAATATGCACAATCTTTTGCTTTGAAAGAAACTAAATTCTAAATACTGGATTATAGGCCTTACTACTACTGTATTCATTCACTTCATCTGGGGAATTTTGTAGTGGTACAAATAGTGTTCTGAAGAAAAAATTCTAATATATTCAATTTGAGGATTTATAAAATATAAGTTGGGGAACAGATTGAAAAAGAAGGGCTGAATAAGGCTCTCTTTTGAATTTTAGAGAAAATACAATGAAGTCTCCTTTACTTACTCCTCTCTCCCCTATTACTATTTTATGTAGCTCTAGCAGCATTAGTGTAATAAGGAGGGAAATTGATAAATCTGTTTTCTGAAAGCATACTATTCATTTAACCACTACTTAGGAAGACAAAAGGATTAACCCCTCCCAAACGGTCAGTTTCTCAGATATCTTGTATTTGCTAGTAAACTTTCTATTAGCTATTCTCTGGCTAACATATTCATAGATAAGAATTACTACCTATTTTCTATGTCTATATTGAACTGTCATTGGTTCATGTTATTTGAAACCATTTCCACTGAACTTTGTGAACAGCCTAAAAACCTGCTATCGGTTTAGCCTCGTGACAGTCCAGTTAGGTTGCTTTCAAGGCATAAAAAATTTGCAAAGAGTGTTTGAATTACTTTCTAAACACAATATTTGACTTTTCCTATATAAAGCTTTTCTAAGACTCATTGGACTGAGGTGGTATCTACTGAAGGGCTTGAGAAAATGACATTACAGATCTGCAGTGAAAGAACTAAATAAAAACCAGTCACTGCCTCTTAGACACCATATGAATCTCTCCAAAGTTATAATCCAAATTCAAGGCCTAGACATATGGCAAAGCTCAGTTTGTTCATAGGAGGATTGAAAATGCAAAATTAAAGAGAAAAGTACAGATGGCAAATAAGCACATGAAAGGATGCTCAACATCATTAGCCATTAGATAAAGACAAATGAAAACCACATGAGATATACTACACATCTATTAGAATGTCTAAAATAAAAAAGTGACATCACCAAATGCTGTAGAAGATGTGGAAAAACTGACCATTCATGCATTGCTTCTGGGAATGTAAAATGGTATAGATACTATGGAAAACAGTTTGGCAGTTTCTTTTAAAAAACAGAGAAAAAAACTAAGCATGCAACTACTCCATGACCCAGCATTTATTCTAGAAAAGTGAATTATGCCCCCATGAAAATATGTACATGGATATTCATAGAAGTTTTCTTTATAATAGCTAGAAACTGGAAAAAAAAAACAAATGTTCCTTAGTGGATAAATGGTTAAAGAAGGTACATCCATATGTTGGAATATTATTCATCAACAAAAAGTAGCAAACTATTGATACATACAGCATCAATAAATCTCCAGAAAATAATATTGAATGAAATAAAGCCAAAATTAGTATATAATTTAAATTGTATAACATTCTTTTTTTTTTTTTTGTATTTTTGTCTTTTTGCCTTTTCTAGGGCCGCTCCCGTGGCATATGGAGGTTCCCAGGCTAGGGGTCTAATCGGAGCTGTAGCCACCGGCCTACGCCAGAGCCACAGCAACGCGGGATCTGAGCCGCATCTGCAACCTACACCACAGCTCACGACAACGCCGGATCCTCGACCCACTGAGCAAGGCCAGGGATCAAACCCGCAACCTCATGGTTCCTAGTTGGATTCATTAACCACTGCGCCACGACGGGAACTCCTGTATAACATTCTTAAAGTGTCAAAATTATAGAAATATAGATGAGGTTAGTTATTACCTTGGGTTAAGGAAGGGACGAGGGCAGCAGAGAAACAGGGTTGGCTATCGAAGCAGAGAATGAGAGATACTTGTGGCAGTAGAAGTGTTCTGCACTTGACTTTATTTATTTATTTATTTTGCTTTTAAGGGCTGCACCTGACGCATATGGAAGTTCCCAGACTAGGGGTCAAATTAGAGCTGCAGCTTCTGGCCTGCACCACAGTCACAGTAATGCAGGATCTGAACTGCAACTATGACCTACACTACAGCTCACATCAACGCCAGATCTTTAACCCACTGAGTGAGGCAAGGGATCAAACCCAAGTCCTCATGGATATTAGTTGGTTTTGTTACCACTGAGCCACAATGGGAACTCCATGCATCTTGACTGTATTAATGTCAGTACCTTGGTTATTATATTGTACTATATTTTTAGAAGATATTACTTTTGGAGGAAACTGGGTAAAGAGTACACATTATCTCTCTGTATTATTTTTTACAACTGTGTTTAAATCTGCAATCATCTCAAAATTTAAAGTTTAATATTTTAAATTATAAATTAAAAGATGAAGTTTTTGTGGTCCAGAACATGAGGTTTAAATTTAAAAATTAATTATCTTACAATGAACATACACCTCAAAATCTTCACACAATATTTATTAGTTCACAAGGAAGCAGTTCTTAAAACACTGAGAATATCACTTGCTTTCCAAGGGTCACAGCTATTCATTGTTTTCTCTTGTTAGGTAAGTTTATAAAGTGCTCTTTTTTTAAAAAATATGTCATGGATATGTGCCTAGTAGGGCCTACTTTGCTAAATACTTCTGCTATGTTATGGAATAGTACATAAATACAACTGGTATAAAATGATTTATACATTCTCATTTAAAGAAGTCTATGGTTCCACCATAAAATAGCAATGAGTAGCCCAAAAATATTTTGATATTTAGTACTTGTTCTCAGAAGAGAGGTCAGGGCTGAAGATATATAAGGAATATTGATGGCTTGATTCAGAGCAAGATCTATACAGAAGGGTATAACTGAATGACAGATTTAGTTAGAAATGATGGGTGAGATAGAAAAAATGCAACAACTGAGACTGACGTATAGTTTCTAGCTTGAATACTTGACTGGGTGGTTGCATCATATACTGAGAAAGCAAAGACTGGGTGATAATTTTGAGGTGAAGATAAAGATTTAAATTTTGCAAATACCAGGTTTAAGATACATGTGAGATGCCAAGTAAACTTTTGTATGAGTCTCAAGCTCTAGGGAGAAGTCAACACCAGAAATAAATGTGGCAGTAATTATTAAGTGGATTGTATTTAAAAACATGGAAATTGGTGAGATTGATGATTAATATGTAGAAAATAAGAAGAGGACTCACAATTGAGCCATAAGGAATTCCATATTACTAAGTAAGGTACAAGAAGCTAGGAATGGACATGGAAAAATTGATGAATAAAGTAGGAGGAAAAGAAAGTGAATGCGGGTCATGGTGACTTTCTTCTTTTACCTACTGCAATAAAATGGAGGTTGTTAAGATTTACAAAAAAAAAAAAGTTCTAGTGGAGTGGCTATAATGTGAAGGAAGGTGGAGAAATGGAATAGTATCTGTAGGTTGCTGTTGGGTCAAGTGAGAACTTTTATTCAAGCAGTGCTTAGGTGAGCATCTTAACAGGCTGATGTCAATATTCCATTAGAGAAAATGTTCAGCATGAAGATGTACTTACTGTAGGGATAGACTCATTGGAAAATTGAAAGCAGATGGCTTCAAGAGCACATGAGGAAGATTGGCTTTCCATGGGAATAAGAGCATTTCTGTGGAAGAAGGAGCAGTGGTATTATGGAGGATAGTTAGTTTCAGAGAGAGAGAAGAAATCAGGAATCATGTGTTTGATATATTCTTAGAGAGGTGTGATAAGCAGTTGAACTGGAGAAGATATAATAAAATGGTGGACATGGATTCGTGAGCCACCATCATGTCGTTTTAATGATCAGAACCTGGCAGCCAATTAGTCTTGAGGAACGAGAGAAAGAGTATAGATGAAAGTGCTTCCACTGTAAGGAGGATGGTGAGTTAGAATTTAGCACATAAAGATAATTTTTAAACATTAATTGCCCAAGAATATTAAGCTGACAGATTATTTTAAAAACTTAATAAGGTGTTGAGTGAGAGAATGATAGGATCATTCAAAAATTAGGTTTATCGACCTCAACTTTTTCTCAGGTCATATCTCATTTTTTTTTTTTTCTTGAGGATGGTAATTGTCTCTCTATAGACATGTTCTACTGTTATGAGCAAGCCAATGATTAGAGTAACATTTCATTTTAAGATTATTTTACTGACCCTTGTCTCTCAAACTCTTAGATTTTGTCTTTATTGGCTACAGCTAATTAAATAACCTCAAGAATTATATGACTCCCTATTTGTTATCCAATAGGACTTTTTTTTTTAATTGGTCAGATCAGTGAGTAAGGACATGAATATGTCCCTGTGTCCTGGAAGATCAAGACTAAATGAAGAAAATGACCAATGCACCCTATTGTTTGAATTGCCATGTCTTATTCTTGAATTTGTCTTTCCTGCAGTTCAACTTTATCTTACTCCAAACTTCAGAACCTGAAATATTATTTTAATTATGACAGCTCTCTCAGAATACCATTTGCTAGCCACTGATAACCTTTCTTTGGTTTTGGCAGCAACGTGCCTTTGTTTAAATGTTTTCAACAGTGCTTATAGCCAGTGGGGGAATTTTTTTTTTTTAGCAGAAAACCTTTTAAAAGTCACCCATCACTACTGTATTCTCAAGTCAGCATGACTTCCAGCAACAGGACAACCATTAACTCTGAATGAACCTTAAGACACTAGAGAATTAAGCAGTGTATGGAAAAAGTAGACTCGATTTTGAGCTATACTAGGATTGAGGGAAAAAAAAGCAGACACTGTTATATATTAAATTTTAGAAAATGAATTGGAATTTTAAGCCAATTTGTGTTAAAATATTTATTTTATTTTTTCATGATGTTTTATACCTTTAGAATTTTTGAACTTCTCTTGATTCTTAAAGAAAACCTCAGTTTTTCATAAAACATGTTCTTTATATAAACATTAAAATTGCAAATTAAATCATAGAGAAGAAAAAATCACTCATAAACCCACTACTCAAAGATAAACACTGTTAAATTTTACTGTTTTTTAAATCCAGTTGTTAGGCTATTCATTTGTTTTATATAGCCAGTGTAATATTAGATGTATTACTGATCTCTGATTTTGCATTTCTCAATTTAAAAATAGAAGGGAAAGAATAAAATTATCAATTTTTCATGTGCCAAGAAAGAACAAAGCATGTGTATGATTTAATGTATATACAATGTCCAGAATAGACAAATATGTAGAGACAGAAGCTATATTAGTAACTGTCAGGGGCCAGAGAAAAGGAATATTGGAGTGATTGACAAGGAATATGGGCTTTTTTTTTTGAGGGTGATGAAAATATTCTGAAGTTATATTGTGGTGATGGTTGCAAAATTCTTCATATACCAAAAAAAAAAAAAAACCAACTGAATTGCACACTATAAATGGATTGATTTTATGGTATGTGCATTACATTTCGATAAAGCTATTTTAAAAGGAGAGAACTTCTACGTATCTCTGGCACCAAATCTACCCACCTCCCTCAATCTGTATCCATCTATTCTGCCTTCATTCCCTTAAAATGAATGAACTCTATTTATTCTTAAGACGAGGACTCTACTTGTATGCTGAGTCCCCATCCACCTCCTTTATTTAGGAGCTTTACACTTAATAATTACTCCCTTTTTCAGAATTAGTATTTTTGCCCTCTCTACGGTTCATTCCTATCAGTGTAGTAGCATGTAATATCTTCATCTATGAACAATCACCCTTCCAACCCACCATCCCCCGAAAGTTATAACTCCATTTCTGTGCTTCCTAGTTCTACTCCTTATCCTCTCATTTTCCTTTGAACTTCTTGAACAATTCTATCATCACCATCACCCATCAAAACTTCTCTCATCAAGGACACTCAGTGGCCTTTGCATTAGTAAATTAAATGGTCAATTTTTAGTCCCTGTCTTATTTGAGCTGACTGCAACATTTGACACAGTTGATCACTTCTGCCTCCTTAAAATGCTTTCTGGTTTAAGTGACTTTATATTAGAGCAGTTCTGGGTTCACAGAAAAAATGAGAGGAAAGTATAATGATTTCCCATATATTTTCCATATACCCACATGCATAGACTGCCCCATTATAGACATCACCACCAGAGTGGTGCATTTGTTACAAATGATGGACCATTACTGACACTTCATAATCATTAAAAATCCGTAGTTTACGTTAAGGTTTACGCTTGGTGTTTTACATTCATTTTAGGGGTTTTGACAAAATGTATAATGCCATGTATCCATTATTATAGTATCATGCCAAATATCTTCACTGCCTAAAAATTCTCTGTGCTCTGCCTATTCATCCCTTCTTCTACCCAATCTCTGACAACCATTGAACTTTTTACATCTTCATAGTTTTGCCTTTTCCAGAATGTCATATAGCTGGAATGTATGTAGTATGTAGCCTTTTCAAATTGACTTCTTTTGTTTGACAATATGCATTAAAGGTTAATCCAAGTTTTTCATGGCTTGATCACTCATTTCTTTTTAATACTGAATAGTAATCCACTTTTTTGTGTACCACAGTTTATTTACTCATCCACCTATTAAAGAAAACCTTGGTTGCTTCAAGTTTTTGGAAGTTATGAATAAAGCTGCTATAAACATCTGTGTGCTTGTTTTCGTGTGTGCATATGTTACCAACTCTTTGGGTAAATACCAAAGAAGACAATTGCTGGATCCTATGGTAAGAATATGTTTAGTTGTTTAAAAACCTGCCAGATTCTCCTCCAAAGCGGTTGTACCATTTTGCCTTCCCACCAGCAATAAATGAGAGTTCTTGATGCTCCACATCCTTGCAGGCAGTAATTGTTGTCAATGTTCTGGAGTTTGGCTATTCTAATAGGTATGCCATGGTATTTAATTGTTTTGATTTGAAATTCCCTAATGACACATGATGTTGATGTTGAGCATATTTTCATATGCCTATTCATCATCAGTATATCTTCTTTGGTGAGGTGTTGGTTCAAGTCTTTTGCCCATTTCTAAATTAGGTTTTTGTTTTCTTATTGTTGAGTTTTAAGAGTTCTTTGTGTATTTTGGATAATGGTTCTTTATCAGATATATCTTTTGCAAATATTTTCTCCCAATCTGTTGCCTGTCTTCTCCTTCTCTTCACAGTGTCTTTTGAAGAGCAAACATTTATAATTTGAATGAAGTCCACATTATCCATTATTTCTTTCATAGATAATACTTTCGGTGTGATATCCAAAAAAGTTTTCACAATCTCTAAGGTCATCTATGTTTTCTCTTATGTTGTTTTCTGGGAATTATGAAGTTCTTTGTTTTATATTTAGATCTATGAATAAAGGCGATTTAATTTTTCTTTCAAAATTTATATCTTTTATTTCCTTCAGTTGTCTTATTGCATCAGCTTGGACTAAAATGCTTTTTTACTTCACTTACAGGATATTTCATCTATTTCATTTTCCTCCTACCCTACTGGCTATTCCTCCTTATCTTTTGGAGGCTCCTTTTCAACTGCTTAGATTTAAAATACTTGGGAAACCAAGGCTTCATCATCAGATATCTTCACCTATATTCACTTCCTCAGTGGTCTCATCCAGGCTTCCAGCTTTAAATGCTACCTACATACTGATGACTTCCAAGTTTACAAGTCTAGTACAGATGTAGCTTCTTAAATCTATGTGTCCATTTTGAATTTTCTATTTGACATATTCACTCAGATGACTAATAGTTTCTTATGATTCTCTGAAATAAAACTCCATTAATGCCCCTCTTCCAACAACAGACATTTTCCCCTTTATAATTGCTTCTATTAATTGAAAAATGGAACAGTTATTTACTCAGATGCTTAGACCTGAAGGAAAATTGAACTTTGACCACTTTTTTCCCACTCACTTCCTGCATCCGATGCATCAGCATTTCCTGTTGCCACTCTCTCCCAATTGTTTTCCCAGATCTTGTTATTTACCATTATCTTTCACCACTGCCACCTCTGCCCAAGCCAACATAATTTCTTGATTGTATTATGCAATAGCCTAGTCTGCCTCCTTCTCTTGATACTATTTTTTTTTTCAAATAGTATCACCACAGATGTCAAGTTACCCTTTAAAATCATTTGTTGGTTTATTTTACTCCTCTGCACAAAACTCTCCATTGAATTGCCCATTACAACTAAAATGAAATACAAAACTCTCTTGCATTGCTCACAAGATGGTACGTGATCAGGCTGCTGCTTATCTTTCCAAGCTTATTTCCTACCTCTTTCTGCCTTGATCTTTCTGCTCTAGCTATAGAGGCTTTCTTCTTTCCTTCCAAATCCAATATGTCTCCTCCAGCTTTCCAAGCTTGTTCTCACACTAGAGTCTTTGTACTTCTGGTCCTAAACCTGGGTTAATCTTCTAAACATTTGTGTCACACTATCAAATTTATTTTTGTCACTACTCATATATCACCTCCTCAAAGAAGACTGCTCTGTCCATCATATGAAATATCACACCTCAACCACTCTCTGCATTAAGGGTAATAGTTTTCTTCATAGCATTTATCAGACTTGATGTTACATTTACTTGCTTATGACTGTTTCTCTACACTAGAATATAAGATCCATGATAGTAGCATATTTTGTCTGTTTCATTTACTGCCATATCCCCGGAATCTATATAAAAATGTCACTTAAGAGTTCCTGTTGTAGCTCAGCAGTAACAAAGGCAACTAACAAAGTATTCATGAGGATGCGGGTTCAGTCCCTGGCCTCGCTCAGTGGGTTAAATGATTCTGCCTTGCCATGAGCTGTTGTGAAGGTCGCAGTTGTGGCTCTGATCTGGTGTAGCTGGCTTCTACAGCTCCCATTTGACCCATAGCCTGGGAATTTCCATATGCCATGGGTGCAGGCCTAAAAAAAAAAAAAAAAAAAAGAAAAATGTCAAATAAATAACCTTTTACTGAATGAATGCATATGGAAGCATCTATTTATACAATTTCTTGTCTTTTTTTTTAACATCTTTTTTTCTTTTGTGGCCACACCTGCAGCATGTGGAAGTTCCTGGGCCAGGAATAGAAGCCATGCCACAGCAGTGACAATGCCAGACCATTAACCCATGATGCCACAAGAGAATTCCTAAACATTTTAAATAGGAAGATATTTTATTTAAAAATATATTCCTATCATTATGTCAAAACAGACTCAAAATAATTTTAGTGCCTTTTAAGAGTAAAATTTACTAAGCATTTGCCTAATATTAGGCATTTATTTCTTCATTTTTATAATTGTTATCAACTGTCCTGTAAATTTTTCTATACAAATTCTTCTCTGCATTGCACATTCTCTCTTTAGGATTGTTCCTAAGAGGTAGAAATTCTTGGTCAAAAGATAGGGATATTTGTAAAGATTTTATTTTGTATAGCCATGTAATGTTTTCCCAAATTTTGTATCAATTGGCAAAGCAAATTTATTCATTCATTTACTTCACAAATATTTATCGAATGAACAAAATAGACAAGACTCTTTGTTCTTTTGGAATCTTGGAGCTTATGTTCTAATGGGAGGGTGCAGATAATAAACATTTAATAGTAATAAGTAATGTATAAGCTATGTTAGAGGGTGATAAGTGCTATAAAAAAGAAAAAAAACTAGAACAACGTGAGAGGATTGGCAGTGCTGAAAGGACAGAAGATTGAAATATTAATGACAGTGTTCTAGTAGACCTCATTAAGGGGATGAGCTCTTTAATAGGTAAAGGAGATGAGGTGAATGTAGTGCCAAGAATGAAAGCATAGTTTGCCAGCTACGTAGAAGCTATGTGAAGGGGATGGAGCAGCTTTTTCCTCACAGTCCTCAGAAGGAACCAACTCTATTGACATCTAAATTCTGGACTTCAGGCCTCCATAAATGTGAGAGAACACATTTCTGTTGTTTTAATGCATCCAGTTTGTTGTGTTTTGTTACAGAAGCTCAAGGAAACAAATACACTTATATTTTGAATTATATTTAAAATCTAATTATATTTCACATAAATTAGATTTTATTATTCCTTTCTTGACTATAATGTGATTTATTCATGCCCATTTATTTAGATTTTATTTGAAATTTCCTTGCTATCTCTTCCTCACTTGATAGCAAATAAATGTTTTATAGGGACACTGTTTCTCTTTTTCTACTCTTATTCATTCTTGAGTAGAGCCAACATCAAGAGGATTCAAAATAAATAAATTATTAGATTGTAAGTGGATTTAATTTTTAAAAGATAGAAAATAGGTCATAAAATTTAACCTGAGCTCTGAACTACCATTTAATTAATTCGTTCATCAACTTATTTTTTCAACAAATGCTTACTAAATACCTAGTAACTGTGAATACAAAATGAAAGGAAAAACTACAAAATATCTTCCCTAGGATCCTGTATCCCCGTGGGAAAAGGTATTAGACAATAAATATGGAAATGAATTCAGCAGTTACTGCAATGAAACAAAGACAAATGAATGAGAGAGTAGAAAGAGAAATTCACATAGCATGATCAAAGAAAACTTCTCTGAAGAAGTGATACTGAGTCAGAGACTTGAATGATAAGAAGAAGCTGGGTATGAAATGTTCTGAGGGAAAACTTTTTAGACAGAGGGAAGCAAGTCCAAAGGCCCAGAGGCAGCAACCAGATTGTCCTGACCAATGGAGTGGAAGACCAGTGTGGCTATAGCATCGTAAGCAAGTGGGAAAGATGAAAGAGAGAGGATCAGAGAGGTAATGGGCTGTGGGAAGATTATGTGGGGCTCTGCAGGCCATTGCAAACAGTGCAGATTTCCATATAGGCATCTTGATTGAGCTGCTTAAACCTAAGCTCATCTCTCTCCATGCTACTCATCTGTAATTGGTGGATTAGTGGATTACTGCGCGTCCGAGCTGTTGATGCTGGGTAGCCAAATTCTAGGAAAAGGCAGATGTGGAAGAAAAATATGAACTCCCATATAAAAGAGGGTTTAACGATCAGCTAGGTCAGGAGCTCAAAAGACCAGGATCACATAAGAGACACATATCAAGATAAGACATGACTCGGAAATCTAGGAGACATGCTAAATGAGAGACTGCATCAATTCCACAGTTTTAGGTGATCTGGAGTCAAAAGGTAAATTGATAGGTTTATGAAAGTCAAGAAGATTGCATTCTGAAAGGCATGATGATATAAGTGATGAATGGTCTGGAATGGGTAAAATAAAAGGCTGATGCAATCAAATGTGAAGTCCTAGAAACCAAGTAGGAATTAATTTCCTACAACAAGATTCCACTGATATAGGAGCTTTCTTTACAGTTTCTATTAAAGCAGAACCCATCTCAGAATGCAGTCAGTGCCAGTGTGGCAGAGGAGATCCAGAAATTGAAGATAACTGGTAAGAAAGAGGAAATGTAAGAGAGTACCCAAGGACAGTGCAGCTTGTGTGCTCTGTGTGTGTGTGTGTGTGTGTGTGTGTGTGTGTGTGTGTGTCCTGCATTACCTTGAGGAAAGTGGCTAATTGTGACTGTGCAGATAGCATATGCATATATGCCTCTTGGGACATATAGACTAGTAAAGATAGATGGACTTCTAATGCAGTTTACAGAGTAGAGATTCTGTCTTCCTGCTCTTGGCTATTTTAAGCATAAAATGTGTTTAAATGTTTCTTTGAATATAACTTTCTTTCCCTGATAATGCAATCATGAGGAGAACAAAGAGGATTCAATCATTGTTCTTATAGCTGTTGGCAAAGACAAGAATGTACAGCAATTTAAAAAAAACAGAGACCACTAAAGTCAGAAAAGGATCCTGACCTCTAAGAATGCTTTTAAAAGCTCCTAATTAACATAGCTTAGAGTTAATAAGTAAATTGTTCCATTGCCTGGGTCGTTTTCTTCACAGATTTGAAGTAATGTGAGACCAAGGAACTGAGAGCAATTTATTATATTTTTGTTGCACAAAACAACCTTGTGATAGTATCTTTTTGAGACGATTTATAGGACTGATAAAGAACTCCTTTGTTAATGAGGTGTTTTTTTAGGCTAGAAAAATGAAAAGCCTATCTCTAAATTAGACTAGACATACCTGATTGTTCTTACTGTATACATTTCCTTAGTGAAAGGAAAACAGTAAATTATAACAATGTTTTTATATGGATTTAAAATTTCTCACTGTGAAATTAGGTGAAAATGATATTCTAATCAAAAGAGCTGTGGTTTGAATGTGTATATGCTAATTTATTTTGCCTAGGCATTATTTCATTAATTCTTTGTGGTTATTTTGTGACATATTTTATAAGACTCAGAGTGGTAAAGTATTTGACCACGGCCCCACAGCTAATAAGTTGAAGAGCCCAATATCAAAACAAGATTTATATATCTTCTGAGTTTCATTGTTCTTAACCACTAAGCAATGCTGCCACTAAGCCCAAAGAAACCTAGGTTGATGTACTTGGCCAGATCAGTGCCATTTATGAGTGGCTTGATAAACCAGGATTATATCTAAGCCTTGCGTCTCTTCCCTGAGGATGCCTTTTACTACAATTTCCCACTAAGAACATCAACTAAAGACCAGGTCTGGGTCTGGCAAAAGGTCTGGCTCTTAAGAGTAGTGTGACATTTGATAAGTCACTTTGCTAAACGTCAGTGGTTGTGAGGCAATACAATGCTTCCTTCCCCAAATATGTCTACATCCTATTACCTGGGACCTGAGACTATGCTGCCTTACATGGTTAAAGAGAATTTGCAGATTTGATTTAAATTAAACATTTGAGATGGGAGATTTTCCTCAATTATCCAGGTATGCCTAATATAATCATAAGAGTCCTTATAAGAGGGATGTAAGAGGGTTGGAGTCAGAGATGGAGATGTGAAGATGAAAGGACAGGCCAAGGTGATTCAGAATCATGAGCTATGGAATGCAGTAAATCTCTAGACACAGGAAGTGAATTCCTTCCCCTAGAGTCTCCATAGGAACACAGCCCTGATAGCACCTTGATTTTATACTAGTGATATCCATTTCAGGTTCCTGACCTTCAGAACTGTAAGAGAATACACTTGTGTTATTTTGTGCCACTATAAGTTTGTGGTAGTTTGTTATAGAAGCAATAGGAAACTAACACAGTTTCATTTATGAATAGGTATAATACTGACCTGATATACTGGAAGTAAAGAGTTAAACCAAAAATTTAAGTGAATGGAGTTCCTGTTGTGCTTAGTGGGTTAGGAACCTGACATTGTCTCCATGGGGATGCAGGTTCAATCCCTGGCCCCACTCAGTGGGTTAAGGATCCATCATTGCCACAAGCTGCAGTCTAGGTCACAAGTGTGGCTCAGATCTGGCATTGCTGTGGCTGTGGCATGGGCCAGCAGCTGCAGCTCCAATTAGACTCCTAGTTCGGGAACTCCCATATGCTGCAACTGTGGCCATAAAAAGAAAAAAATGACTTTAATGCATTACAAGGGAGCTAGAGAATAAGGGAGTACCATGGAAGGTATTCTCTAAAAACCTAGGGAGCATTAATGTGAATATAAGCATCAGGCACTGTCTCTGCAGTGGTGAGGGTTCAATCCCAGGCCCAGCACAGTGGGTAAAGTATCTGGCATTGCCCCCGCTGTGGCATAGGTTGCAGCTGCAGCTTGGATTCAATCCCTGGCCCAGGAACTTTCATATGTCATGCGTGTGGCAAAAAAATAAAAATAAAATAAAATAATTAAAATCAGAAAACAGAGCAAAACATAAAGGGTAAAGTTAACAATCACCTGAAAATCTCACTGGGTAATTGTTTCCTTGAATGTATTGTGTATATATAATATTATGGGAAATTTTCCTTTATGTAATATACCAATATAACTACATCAATATAATATACTACACTATTAAAAATAATATATTTCCATGTATGAAAATATAAATATGCAATGCTAAACAGCTATAATTATAATATATATAAAGATTAACCTAATATGCTATATATTGTATCCCCATGACATTTATTTTATAATGGAAAATTTGTGCCTTTTGACCACTTTTACCCATTTCACCTACCATACCCTTCCCACGTCTATCATTATCTAACATGTTCTAAAGTGACATGTAGTATACTTTTGGAAATAGTATAATTATAATGTATGTGACATGGTGTAACAGCTTTTTTCATTTGATGTTGTCATGTAACTGTGTAAGAGACAGTGACTATTGTAGACAAAGGGTGATCAGAATTGCTTCTTGACTGGTATGAGTTTTAAGCTAAAACATGAATTGATTAAAAGTTCTGCTGTGAAAAAAACTGAAGGAAGCACTTTCCAGGTAGATAGTATAAATGCCCCAAAATAAGAAATAGCTTGACATTTTCAGGGACAAATGGGAAGCTGATGTGGCTGAATTTCTTACCTAGAAGAGGCAAGTTGAAGCAAAGGAAGTAGTTATTAGACATGAGGTCAAAGGGGCCTAGGCCATGGAAAGAAACTTGGATTTTTTTTTTTTTTTAAATGTGGTAGGCAGAGAGTTTTAAGCAAGAAGGGTGATTGGATCACTTGGGACTTTTAAAATATCTCTTTGGCATTACAATGGGGACTTCCAGTGGAACTACTTCATATTGTCCTTGTTAATGGATATTAGGTTAATTCTTTTTTATATTGAAGTATGGTAGATTTATAATATTGCATTAGTTTCAGGTATATAGCACAGTGATTCAGTGTTTTTACAGATTATACTCCATTAAAAGTTATTACATGATAATGACTATAATACCCTGTGCTATGCAATATATCCTTGATTATCTATTTCATATATAGTAGTTTGTATCTGTTAATCCAATACACCTAATTGCTCCTCTCCCCTTTCCTCTTTCCGTTTGTCACCACTAGTCTGTTTTCTATATCTGTGAGTCTGTTTCTGTTTTGCATATACATTTATATGTATAATTTTTTTACATCCCATATATAAGTAATATCATACAGTATTTTCCTATCTGACTTATCTCACTACGAATAGTATTCCCTATGTCCACCTACCTTGCTGCAAATGACAGAATTTCATTCTTTTTTATGTCTGAGTAATATTCCATTTCATATATATACCACATCTTCTTTATCTTTTAGTCTGTTGATGGACACTTAGGTTGCTTATGTATCTTGGTTATTGTAAATAGTGCTACTATAAACATTGATTTGCATGTATCATTTTGAATTAGTGTTTTCATTTTTTTCTGAATATATACCCAGGCATGGAATTGTTGGACCATATGGTAGTTCTATATTAGTTCTTTGAGGAAAGCTCCATACTGTTTTTCATAGTGACTGTACAAATATGCATTCTCACCAACAGTGTACAAAGGTTCCCTTTTCTCCATGCCCTCTCCAACATTTGTTATTTGTAGACTTTGGATGATGGCCATTCTGATAGCTATGAGGTAATACTTCATTGTGGTTTTGATTCAGATTTCTCTAATAATTAATGATGTTGAGCATCTTTTCACATGCCCGTTAACCATCTATTATGTCTTCTTTGGAAAAAATGTATATTCAGGTCTTCTGCCTATTTTTGATTGTATTATTTTCTTTTGATATTGAGTTGTATGAGCTGTTCGTATATTTTAGATATTAACACCTTGTTGGTAATATCATTTACAAATATTTTTTCCCATTTGGTTAAGTTGTATTTTTCTTTTGTTGATGGTTTCCTTCGCTGTGCAAAAGTTTTTATTTTTTATTTTATTTATTTATTTATTTTTATTTTTTCTATTATAGTTCATTTACAGTGTTATGTCAATTTCTACTGTATAGCAAAGTGACACAGCCACACATACATATATACATTCTTTTTCTCACATGCTCCATCATGTTCCATCACAAGTGACTGGATTTAGTTCCCTGTGCTATACAGCAGGACCTCATTGCTAATTTATTCACTTATGCTTTTTTTTTTTATTTGCCTTAGGAGACAGATCAAAAAATATATTGCTATGGTTTATGTGAAAGAGTGTTCTGCTTATGTTCTCTTTTAGTAGTTTTATAGTAGCCAGTCTTAAATTTAGATCTTTTATCTGTTTTGAGTTTATTTTTGCATATTGTGATAGAGAATGTTTTAATCTCATTGTTTTATATGCAGCTGTCCAGTTCTCCCAACAACACTTACTGAAAAGACTGTCCTTTCTCCATTGTATACTTTTGCCTTCTTTGTCATAGATTAATTAACCATAAGTGCCTGGGTTTATTACTGGGCTCTATATTCTCTTACATTGATCTGTGTGTCTGTTTTTGTGCTGGTATTATGATGTTTTGATGACTATAGCTTTTGTGTATATCCTGAATCTGGGGGGTTGATAACCCTAGCTTTGTTCTTTTTTCTCAAATTGTTTTGACAATTTAGGGTCCTTTGTCATTCCGTATGAATCTTGGAATTATTTGTTCTAGTTCAGTGAAAAATGTCATGTTTTTTTTTAATTAGGATTCATTAAATCTGTAGATTGTTTCAGGTAGTATGGCCATTTTAAGAATATTAGTTCTTCCAATCCAAGAGCACAATGGATATCTTTCCGTTTCATTTTGTCATTTTCAGTTTCCTTAATCAATGGTTTATACTTGTCAGAGTATAGGTCTTTCACCTCCTTGGGTAAGCTTATTCCTCGGTATTTTATTCTTTTTGATGCAATTTTAAATAGCAGTTTTTACCTTTTCTTTCTGATAGTTCATTATTCAGGTATAGAAAAGCAACAGATTTCTTTTTTCTCTTTCTTTTTTTTTTTTTTTTAAGGGCTGTACCTGTGGCATATGGAGGTTCCCAGGCTAGGGGTCCAATTGGAGCTGTAGCCACCGGCCTACACCAGATCCACAGCAACATGGAATCCTAGCTGCATCTGCAACCTTCACCACAGCTCACGGCAATACAGAATCGTCAACCCACTGAGCAAGGCAAGGGATTGAAGCCACGTCCTCATGGATGCTAGTTGGTTTGTTAACCCCTGAGCCACAACGGGAACTCCCAGAAAAGCAACAGATTTCGTTATATTAATCTTGTATCCCACAACTTGCTGAATTCATTTGTTAGTTCTAAAAGGTTTGGATGGAGACTTTAGGATTTTCTATACAAAATATCATCTATATATAGTGTCAGTTTTATTTCTTCCCTTCCAATTTGGAAATCTTTTATTTCTTGTCTGATTTCTGTGGCTAGGACTTCCTATACTATGTTGAATAAAAGGGACAAGAATGGCCATCCTTGTCTTGTTCTGAATTTAGAGAAAATTTTTTAAGCTCTTCACCATTAAGTATCATGTTAGCTGTGGGCTTGTATAAATGGCCTTTATTATGTTGAGATAGTTAAGATATAATCTCTTGGTAACTTTCAAATATGCAAACAGTATTGTTAACTACAGTCACAGGGAAGAGATTGGTGGCCTCCAGAGATGGAGGATGTGGGGTGGGTGAAGTGGGTAAAGGTGGTCAAAATGTAAAAATTTCCAGTTATAAAATAAATAAGCCATGGGGATGTAACATAACACATTATGTTAATTTCTAAGAATTGAATTTAATGTTGTGTTGCTGTTGATCTTACTGCTGTTCTTTCTTGTATAAATGGACTATTTTTCTCATTATAGTCCCTATGTAGTTACTCTTTAGAGGATATTATTTAAAATATATTTTTCTATTTTATTCTCCTTTCTAATTGATTCTAATACATCTTCAACTGATTCTGTTAAATCACTCCAGATAATTGTGATTTTGTTTTTTACTTTCTGATACCTGTGCCTCTTAGCTTTTCTCATGATCGAATTGCATTGTCTGGCACTTCCACAGGAATGTGAAGTTGTTGTTCTGACAATCAACCTTGCTCTGTTCCTTCTCTAATGACCATATTCTTAAGTCAGAAATTCATAAATATTCAACAGTCCCTTCTTTCTTTACTACTAGAACTCTTGCAGTTGTTTTGGGTGGATGGTTTCCTAAACTACATTCTTCAACCTCCTTTGCAACTGGACACAGTCATGTGATTGAGTTCTAATGGGTGTGATTAGAAATGAGGCATTTCCAGATCTTGCCCTTTAAAGGAATGAGATTCTATTCCTGTTTTTGTTTATGTTTTCTGGTAAACTATTGTCAAATATTTTTGTTTTGAGTCTGAGTCACTTTCCTTAGAAGTTTTGTGTTTATCTGTCTAAATAGAATAGTATTGGTTATTACTCTTGATTTTCCTGTCTTTCTCTTTAAAAGTGTGTGGGGGGTTGATTGGAATTAATTTTATTTGTTCTTACTGATCCTCTCATCATCTTGCTTCATTTTCTTCTCATTTTATTTAGCCTCTCATGTTACATTTGTTTCCTATCTGAGCAATATCAAATGTGCCAACTAATTTTTAATTCTGTTAGGATTTAATTTTAAACATTTAAATATTTAAAATAGCATGATCAATTTAAAATATTCAAGTATCTCTTAGATATGGAAGAGTATCTTTGAATTCTCCTTTATGAAATATTAATAGTCATAGGGGCTGCCTATTGAGACTTTTCTCCGTAATTGCTTGGGAATTTGCATGCATCATCTTATTTAATTCTCACCACAACCTTGAGAAACAGGCAAACTCCTCATCCTCAATTTGCACACGAAAAATCTAATTGAGAAGAGTCAACAATTGGGCTAGGATCTCATAATTGTTTCTTGTTAAACTACATTCAAAATAGGTTTTGATTGATTCTAAAGGCCAAAATCATAATATATGAAAGTGAAGAAATTATTGAACTTCTTCCCAATCTCAGTCCATTTCCACAGTTAATAAGTCTAATTCTAACCCAGTCATCCTAATGTTGGGTTTATTTTATTTTATATCATGCTATATATATATCACGTTCATCCATTTGCTCTTTATCCCTTGTGTTGTTTCCAAAGCTATGTTTGAGTTTATGGACTTAAATTTTTTATAGAATTGATAATTTTTCTTATTGATTCTGATAGATTCTAGAGGTTTTTTTCCATATTATCTATGATCTCTTTATATCTTCAGCCCCTATTATAGAAGCTGGCAAAAAACAAACAAAACCAGCTGTCTTCGCTCACTACGCTCCTATTCTCTACCCTTCTCCATTTTAGAGCATTTTGCACACAGGTCTCATGTTAGCATTTGCTTATACTCCCTTATTTTTTTGAATTGAGATCATTTATCCCTACCACTTCCCCAAATAGTATGGAGACATGGCAGCTGTTGGCTTCACCTGCTCATTCCACTTTAAGCAGTGGTTCTCAAATATGATTATGCAAAATAAAGTCGGTCCCCATTTGAGACCTACTGAATCAGATCTTCTAAACCTATCCTTCTAGCCTACCTTCTAAAACAAGTCTATGGATCTACATTTATGGACCGGTGCCTTGTAAGATGCACTGACAAGCTTTGTGTCTATTTTATTTATTTTTTTTACTCTGTTCTGTCTTTCACCACCTTTGTTGGGGAGTGGATCATTGTCAAGGGATAGTGAGGAGGCATCTAGGTCTGTGAGCAGTTAGTTTTTCATTTTTTCAAATTTTATTGAAGCATAGTTGATTTACAATGTTGTGAGAATTTCTTCTGTACAACAAAGTGATTCAGTTATACATGTACACACATACATTTTCTTTCAGATTCTTTTCCCACGCAGATTATCACAGAATATTGGGTAGAGTTCCCTGTGCTATACAGCAGGTCCCCATTGGCCAGTCATCCATATACCTCAGTGTGAATTTGCCAATCCCAACCCCCCAGGCCATCCCTCCCTACACCACCTGTCCCCTTTGATAACTTTAATATTTGTTTTCAAAGTCTGTGAGTCCATTTATGTTCTGCTCATAAGTTCACTTGTATCCTTTTTTTTAGACTCTACATCTCTGACTTTGTTGGCATCCCTGTACTGGGGTGCTCCCTGTTGAGGAGGTGTACACTTTGGTATAGTGTGTCCTTCATATTTCCTTGTATTCTGTCTCAGAGGAATCCATTTTCATGACAAATGACCAGGGTTAATGAGGTTTTAGTTTTGTGTGAACCTATGTATTTCTTCTGTCCAGAGAGCTGTTTGTGGCTCTAGTTCTCAGATTACTTCTATTTCTCTCTGAGGTTCCACCTGGCTAGAAGGAAAAAGAACTATAGATGGACAGGAGGTAGATAAGCAATCATACAGGTTTATGGGTTCACATGTCTTCCAACATTTAGCTTTGTAGGAATGGTTATTTGCAGTAGTGAAATGGCCTTCACACAGTATAGTCCACATTTTTTTAAGGTCTTCTCAAATCTAATTTCTTTGCCTCCCCAAACTGAAAGGTCTGGATTTAGGGGTCATATAATGATTTCCTGAGTCTTTTTTCAACATGGGGCAAATTATTGTGTGTCTGAATCATATCTCTAGAAGTTACTGAATGAGACTTGGGTTTTTTCCAAGTTTAAGCACTGATGAATCTGCGTCTATTCATTCTACTCAATCATAGCATGAGAGGTTCTTCAAGCTTTCACTATTTCTGCTTGATTTCCTAGAAAGTCTCACACTTATTCATTATTGTTCATTATTGAAGATTTTTCAGGAAAAGAAAGTTATACAGTATTCCTTGATGAATGCTAAATTTCCATGCTTGACATTTCATTAGAATAAAGCAAAAATCTTTACAGATAAAAATGCTTGAGAGTAAGAGCACCTTTGTGCACTGTTAGTGGGAATGTAAATTGGTAAGTCACCATGGAAAACAGCATGGAGCTTCCTCAAATACGGAAAATATAAATAGAACTACCATGTGATCCAGCAATCCCACTTCTAGGTATATTTCATAGGAAATGAAAACAAGATCTTGAAGAGATGTGTGCACTCCCATTTTCATTGCAGCACTATTCATAGTAGCCAAGATATGGATACAACCTAAGTGTCCTTCCCTGGGTGAATGGATATAGAGAATGTAGTACATAAAAATCCTGCCATTTGCAACAACAGGGATGAACCTTGAAGGCATTGGGCTAAATGACATAAATCAGACAGAGAAAGATAAATACTGCATTGTAGCATTGTATGTGGAATTTAATAAAACCAAACTCATAGGCATAGAGAGTAGATCTGTGGTTATCAGGGGCTGGTGGGTAGGGAAATGAGATGTTGGTGAAGGTGTGCAAACATAAGATGAATAAGTTCTGGGGATCCAATGTACAGTATGGTGACTATAGTTATCAATATTGTATTTTGTCTGTAAAAGTTGATAAGAGGTTAAATTTTAAATGTTCTCACCACAAAAGAGAAATGGTAATTAGGTGATGGAGGAGTTAGCTAATGCTCTGTTGGTCATCATTTTGCAATATACATATATTAAATCAACGTGTTGTGCAACTTAAACTTACACAATGTTATATGAAGTTATGTTTTAATAAAGTTGGAGGAAAAAAGTTTCATAGATCAGAATATCTCCTTGTTGATGTGGGAATGGCATCAGCTCTGGAGCCCTATAATCTGATAGTAAGTTTCTGCTCAGCTACTTTTAGATGCTATGAGCTAGATCACTTGTTTACTTTTTCTGAAAGTCAGTTTTATTTTTTAACTCTGTAAAGTAGAAATACCTATCATAACTTCCTGATATTATTTTTTGAAAGATTAAATGTAGCAAATATGTAAAGCATTGAGCATAGTGCCTGGCACAAAATGAGCTCTTCAGAATATCAGTTTCTTTCTCCTTTCCCTTACTTACCTATTAATGGTGAGAAACAGCTGTTGATTTGCCAAAACATGCATAACTTTATAGCCGAAACCATCCCAAATCTTCTTGGGTAGCATTTTAAGGAATGAGCTACAAGGTTTTTTTACCTCTATCAATTTTTGGCAGATAATTCTTTGTTAGGGTTGGGGGACGCTGTATTGTGCAATTTAGGATGTTTAACAGCATCTCTCGTCTGTACTCATTAGATGTCAATAGCCCCAACTACTCCCCTCCCCCACCCAGTTGCAACAACCAAAAATGCCTCCAACAGTTACGGAATATTCCCAGGGGTGGGAGGGGATGTAAAAAAACGAGAACTTTTTTTTTTTTGGGGGGGGAGTGTATAGGGACTTAAACCTCCAAGTGTTAATAGCAGGTCAGTCTCAGCCCTCCCTACCCATTCAGTGAGCTGGGCCTCTCTGCCTATGTCTCAATGAAAGAATGTAAGAGCAGAAAGCAGGAGAGAGAAGGGAGGTTTTCTCCATACAGAGAAAATTGAGGAAAAAAAAAAGTGCATATTCAAAAGATCTGTCAGGAGTTAATGTAAAAGCTTTTGTGTTCTCAAGACCATAAACAATTTTTTCAGCCTAGGGGAAGAGGCAAATTGAGAAGGGTGTAGTGATCATGGCTATCATCTTCCATTTTCTTGGTAGAGCTTGTGGAAATGGCAAGAATCCAGAAAAGCAGTGCTTTAAACACCTCCAGGAATTTTCAGTGCCCCCAAACGAATAGCATGAAATGATGGCATGATTTCAGTGTGCTCCAGAAGTTGAAAAAAGCTCTTTGGAATGAAAGAGCCATGAGGATGGGCACAAAGGATGTTTCTGTTGCAACTGGGAGACAGGGAGTTGGTTGCCTGAAAAGATGCTAAAAATATGATTAATAAGATGCCCTCAAACACACATACACAAACACAGAAACCTTGACCCTACACCCTTGGAAAGTGGTAGAAACCTCTGATTTGGTTTCTGCCATCTTAGTAGACTGATACTTAAAAGATGAAGTATCAAAAATAATAAACATTATATTTCTTGTTCTCCCAAGTCTTTGAACTGAGATATAAAACAAGATGTGTAAAATAAAAAGTCTTGCATGCATCAGAAGACTCAGGCATTAAATTACTGTTTAATTAAATAGTTCAGCCGTCACTTAATGACTGCCTACGAGGTATCAGGCCCTATGCCAGGTACCAAAAAGGAAGACTACACTCATGCCCTCACAGAGCCTACATCCAAGTATGTGGGTAAACAGTTAAAATTCTGTGCTTAGGATGAGATGAGCGACCAGAACAGGGACACCTGAGCACCATGGATTAAAGGAATAGGTAAGTGTCCCTGTTGCCTGAGGTGAAGTTTACCAATGTGCATGCTATCCAACATGTACCAATGCTTAGCAACAGCCCGTTTGTGGACCCATACCAAAGGCCAAGTGTTGTTGCATTTGAAAAACAGTGGAAACCTAGCCTTGTAATTTCTACAGACTTGACACTTTGGTTCCAGTGTATCTGGTCAAGTACTTTAGGTACATTAGCATTTAGTTCAAGGGCTAAACTCTGGCTTAAGGTTGATTTCTTTGTGGAGATTGGTAATAAACCTTTTTTAAAAGCATTTACCTTGACTGGTCCACACATCTCCCTAGGTTCCTGCACTTGTAGGATAGCCCCCTGATCTCAGTGGCCCTAGTGTCCTGTATTGCCCTGTTTCTCAAACACCTGGCAAGTCTGGTGGGGGACAAAGCCAGCCACAGTGACATCTGGCAGGAATGGCTCACAGAAAATGAGGTGACTTTGTAGACTACAAGGTCTTCACTGTTCTGAGTCCCCAAAGCTCTGGTTCCTTTTTTAAAGTGGCCCTCCGAAAACCCTTGTGTTGTTAGGCTAATTAGACATCCTCCTTCGGTAGAATATATAATGAGTTGCTGGAGAGATGTAGCCAGCTGTCTTTATTCATCTAATAAGACCATACACAATTTCTAGCCTCTGACAGTTAGTAGTAAGTTAATCATTCTTAGAGTGATCAGGCAGCTATATCTATCACCCCCTTCCTGAGTCCTTTAGAGCCCAAATGACTTGCTGCCTATGAATTGTTTACTCCTGCCTAGCTTGTTGATTTTATTCAGATTTATGGTGATATTGATGGAGAAATGGTCCAGTGCTTACAGTGTGAATCTGTTTTCATTTACATTTTTTAATTTGATTTGTATTATAGTTGATTACAATGTTGTGTCAATTTCTGCTGTACAGCCTAGTAACCTAGTCATATATATCTATACATATACACATATATATACACATTCTTTTTCTCATACCATCCTCCTCATTTTCTATCCCCAGAGATTGTATATAGTTCCCCATGCTGTACAGAAGGACCCCATTGCTTATCTATTCTAAATCTAATGGTTTGCATCCACAAATCTATGGGCCTTGTAAGGCAGTCATGTACATGGCTTGACTGAATCATTGGATAATATTGTGGATATAATTTAATCTACAGTGGATGGAATTTAAGCTATGGTGCTTATATTGTTGAGGAGGTCTGATGTGAGTTTCTCAAGTAGATATGACTCAAGTTAATATTTTATAAAGGTGTTATATATTAAAAATTTCTATTTTACAGAGAACTTAATATGTTACATAATTAAAAGATAGTTAAGCATATTTTTCTTCTGTGAGACTAAATATGTCCATTATCCAAGAAAAACACAAATTCATTTATTATATATTCTGTACATTTCATTTTGTAAATATGAATTATGTGCATTCCTAATACAACAAATACTATACTAACTTTTTAATGTCTTTAGAACTATCCTCCCTACATCATTAATGCCTTCTTTTGACCCAGTGGTTCTCAACTGGGGAAGATTTTGTCATCTTGAGGGCATTCAATAATGTCTAGAGACATTAATGGTTATCATAATGGGGATGGAGGAAGATGCTTTTGGCTTATAATAAGTAGGGGCCAAGAATATTACTAACCATCCTATAGTATGAGTGGCAGCCTCCCACGACAAAGAACCATACTGCCCAAATTGTCCATAGTGCCAAATTTGAGAAACCTTCATTTGAACTGATGTGCTCAGAACTATAAAAATGATTTTATTTGCTCAAAACTTTGATGCATGTGTTTATCTTGTCAGAATGTGCATTGTGAAAATTTGTGAAGACTGTGTAGCCTACAAAAGGACTTATAATCACCTCATTTTCTATGAACTACTCTTATGAAAGCACCTGTGTAGGGAGACCACTTCCCCAGCTGTTCAATGAGTGGCAGGGAGTTTGAGAGATTGAGGTGAAGTTAGCCAAAACCCCAGTGATGTTTAATAGTCAAAAAGTACCTTATTTGGCAGACATTCATTCGTAGTATCATAAACCACTGCAGGAAAATGAACCTCTGTGAAAATTAATAGCTGTAGGATAATCTTTCCTAATTAGCTTTTAATGTGTGATCCAGCAAATAATAAGCTAAGTAGGGAGTGACCACCAGATTTTAAAGCCTTAATTTTCAAGAAAGGATTCGCATAAAACTATCAACATAAAATAATTTAAAAGGGAGAAAGTAGTCAGAGAAAGACAAATACCATATGATATCACTTATACGTGGAATCTAAAATATGGCACAAATGAACCTATCTACAGAACAGAAACAGACTCACAGACATGGAGAGCAGACTTGTGGTTGGCAGATGGGAGGGGAGAGGATGGGGAGTGTGATGGACTGGGAGTTTGGGGTTGGTAGATGCAAACTATTACATTTGAAATGGATAAGCAATGAGGTCCTGCTGTACAGCACAGAGAACTATATCCAGTCTCTCGTGATGGAACATGATGGAACATGATGGAAGATAATATGAGAAGAAGAATGCATATGTCAATTTCTGCTGTACAGCATAGTTTATATCTGGGTCACTATGCTGTACATCAGAAATTTACACAACATTGTAAATCGACTATACTTTAGTAAAATTTTTTCCAAATCAATAAATATAAAGGAGAAAGTTACATATGGCATAAGATTTAAATTTTTTTCTGTCAATAGAATATGATACTGGAAAAATGTATGATTACATTCTACTTAGAATATTTTCTGTGTGGCAGATTTAGTATAGACTTAACATTTCAATATGGCATCTCCGTTTTAAGAATTTCATGGAAGTTCCCTTATGTGTCCAAATGGGGGAGAGTATGTCTCTCTACCAAATCATCATATTAAAATGGTATGTTCAGCATTTTTTTTTTTTTGTCTTTTTAGGGCCATACCCATGACATATGGAGGTTCCCAGGCCAGGGGTCAGATCGGAGCTACGCCACAGCCACAGCCACAGCAATGCCAGATCTGAGCCATGTCTCCAGACCCTTAATACACTGGAGCAAAGCCAGGGATAAAACCTGCATCCTCATGGATACTAGTCAGATTCGTTAACCACTGAACTGCGATGGGAACTCCAGCATTTTTTTTTTTTCATTTCATCCATCCTGCCTCCAATTCAGCTTAATATATGAGCAGAAGTCTCTCTGCAAAATGAGTCAGTGGGAAGTCATGCTCATTTAGTGCGCTTTTCACATTAAAATGGCACAAGAACAAAAAACAAACAAAATACTCTATAAATATTAAAGAATAAATTTTTTATTCAGGGAGCTTGGAAATGGGCCTTGCATCATTGGTTATTTTTGTTCTCTATTTTCATCTTCTGCATTTCTACTGGTTACTTCACCAGAGTTTATAAATAAGTTCAATCCTGAATAAAAATTTTTTGTAATTTTTTTTTAAAGAAGCATCAGCAACCATAAATATCCATTGACCCTGTCCTCCCATTCAAGGGTGAAACTTCTCATCTTTGTTTTTACTTCCTTGATAATAGATCTCTTTTTTAGAAGCTTTATTGAGATATAATTGACATGCAAAGAGTTGCACATATTTAATATGTATGATTTGATTGGTTTAGACATATGCATGTACTCATGATATCATCAGCACCATCAAAGTAATAGACATATCAATTACCGCCATAAGTTTCCTTGATTTCCTTTCTTTCCTTTGTTAGTGTGTTTGTAGTAAGAACAATTAAATGAGATCTACCTTCTTAATGCAGTTTTAGGTACACAGTCCTACATTGTTAACTATGAATTCTACATTGTAGAGCAGAATTCTAGAATTTATTCATCTAGCATAACTGAAACTTCATACCCATTGAACATTAACAACCCTAATGCTTTTGACCTCTATGCTTACCATTCAACTGGAACTAAGAAAAATCACCAAGGATCTCCATATTATTGAATCCAAAGTTTCCTTTAAGATTTTTTTAAGTCTCAAAACAAATCATATCTTATTAAGGAGATCTTTCCTGAACATCTGAGCTAAATCTCAATGCATCCTCAATTTATTTTCTTCATAGCCCTTAGTGCCTTAAATCATTTTATGTCTTTTTCTTTACATGTTTATTTTCCTTTTGCCCCCATTAGAGTATAAGTTCCTTGAGAGAAGAGACTTAGCCTTTTCACTATTGTGAACTGAGCCCCTAAACTATGCCTAGCACATAGTAAGAATTCAGCAAATACCTATTCACTGACTGGACCTGACTGTTTTTCCTTTTAGGTGTCTTTCTGGGGCATTTGTCACTGATGAATATTCTCTTATTACTGCTCTCCTCCTGGCTTTTGAGACAGCACCATTCTTTTTCAGTCTCCTTTGCTAACTTTGCAATAAGATGTGATCTCATTCAAGATAGGACTGCTATTAATATATTTGTTGGCACATGGAGGTCCAGAGAAACACTCACAAGAGGTCCTTATATTTGGATTTCAGTATGAAAGATCTTGCTGAACCCTCTGTTTAAAGTGGCCAAAAAAACTATTGATGGAAGAGGAAGTATTATTTTTTTGCTTGTAACAAACCTAAATGTGCCTAGTATGATGATTAGTCATTAAATAGAAACCAGAATTGTATTACTATAGTAATTGAATTACTGTAGACTGTTGTTTTGGTGCTTGGTCAACAGATACTCAATAATCTCAAAAGGAGTCAAAAAGTAGTAATGTCCATCTCCATATGTAGAGAAATGGTTCATACATGATACAATGACTCTATTGGATATGATGCATCTGTTAAACTTATACATTGTAATTATGAAGATAAGAAACTTGAAATACTTGTTATAACTGAACAAAACATTACACAATATTGTGCCTACAATATAGTAGAGCTTTATAAAATATGAATAACAATAAGAACTAGTGAAAGATAAACAGAGACTGTAATAAGAGTTGGATCATTCTATGGGATTATGGATGATTTGTTCTTGACCTTTCTAAACTTCCTGTAGCACTCTAACTTATGTATTTTAAAAACAACAAATCCAAAGCTGGAAACATTAAGCAACCTATACCCCTAGTGGGGTGCATTTATGATGGAAATGTCAGAAGAAAGGTTGGCACTTGGGTCATCTTTTTTCAAGTAGGAAGTACATTCCTTGTCACTCAAGGCCTTTGAGAGTCCCTATGTGTTTAATGTATTCCAGAGCTAGATTCTCCTTTCAAGGTATCATGCCCTGGAAATATAAATAAAGCCTTAAAGTACTCCCATGAAAGTGATTTCTTCCAGTTAACACTGTGAATCACTGGAAAAGAAACCCCTCAATTTACACTCTTATATTTGATAAACTTCTCTAAAACACTTCTTCTATTCTAGAGTGGTAGCTATATAATGTGTTCTAAGTTTATTAAACTAAAAGTCTTAAATTTTCCCTTTGATTGCTGTTGCTCCAGGTGGCAACAAAAGTCACTTTGACTTCACTTGTAAAAGGTGGGTTGGTTGGTTTGACACACATTGTGGAGTTTATTAAATTATTGCCTCTTCTCTCTCACTTATAATTTTGAAAGTAAATCCATGTTTATAAAATTTATTGCACTTGTGTTTGTAGAGGCATGGAGAAATGCAGCAATTGATTCCTGAATAGGCTTTATCATGTAAATGAATAATAGCAAGTATCTATCTAGTTCACAAGGTGGTTAGAGGGACAGAACACACAAGTTTCAGCTTTATACATGCACTTTTTCAAGGCAATGTGATTAGAGGAATATGGTTGGAGGAGCCATTTGACTCTGAGGTATGCATTCACTGCCCCTACATGCAGACCACCACTCTACAGGGGTCAGACCATCAGCTTGGGAAGTATAAACTGCTAAGCAGGAGTATGCCTTTCAGCTCCGTGCACTGGAATGACTTACCATCAGCCAATTAACCCAACACGTCTTTATTAGTGACTGGCTACATAGTTGTTGTATTATTTCATTGCATATATACTGCTGAAGTATAGCAACACTGAACAAAGAAAAAGCTCATCTTCCCTGAAGAATGTCTGAGAGGCCTAGAACTTAGAAATGCCAGATAACAACATAGAACAAAAGGGTGATATTAGAATAAAACCAGGATAATTAATTGAAAGTATAGGGGAAAAGGAGGCATACAACTCCAAAAGAAAAGGTACAAGTTCTCTCAAAAAATAGAATGGCTCGAGCAAACACTTGGATACCATTTGTAAAGCCCCCAATGTTGTTTTTTGCCCAGTCAGTCGAAACCAAATCCCAATGATTAATGAGTGTTCCCCACACACACATACAAGGAATTGCTCCAGGGTTTATTTTGTTGTTGTTGTTGTTTTAATTTTAAATGTACATACAAAAGAATATATAGAACTTATAAGTACAATATAAAAAAATAAATGGACATCTTTAGAACTCTTCAGAAATACATTTCAGGTATATTAGAAGCCTGTATCCAATGATCACCACTACCTTGAACTTTGTTCTTTGCTCTTCTCGCTGGCTTGTGCAATGTTAGTATCTTGCAACATACATTGTTTATTGACCCTGATTTTGAACATCATACATACTGAATTATACCGTATATATTCTCCTGCCTTTTTTTACAAGCAACATTATATTCTTAAAATTTAGTCATGTGTATACATGTGGCTGTATTACATTCATTTTTACTGCTGTATTCAATTTGATGAATATACAGAAGTTATTTATCAGTATTCATTCAGTCAGTGCTGGCATTATTTGGCAACAAATTCTCTCACTTTCTTTTTTTTGGGGGGGTGGGGGGCACATCCACAGCATGCAGAAGTTCCCAGGCCAGGGATTGAACCCACGCCTCAATGGTAAACAGAGCTACAGCAGTGACAGCAGCAGATCCTTAACCTACTGAACTCCTTCTTTTACTTTCTGTTTGTCTATATATGTCATCACTTCATCCTCATTCTTGCAAAATATTTATACTTAGTATATGATTCTAGGTTGACAGTTTCACTATCTTCCTGTTCCCTCTGCTGATGTTGAAAAGTCAGGTCTTAGTCTAATTTCTGCAGGTGAATTATCTTTTCCTCTGCATGCTTTTAATATCCATGTGTCTTTGGTATTCTCCTCTTTCACTATGATGTGTTTAGGTCTGGGTTTCTTTTCATTTATTCCACTTGGGATTTGTTAGTCTTTGTGGATTTGAATTTCGATGTCTTAAAAAAATTAAAGTAAAATATCAGTCATTATATCTTTCATGATTTCCTTGACCTTCATTTTCCACTATCTATTGAGATTTTAAATCACATGTATTAGGCTTTCTTACTCAACACACCATGTCTTTTAATTTCCCTTTCATATTTCAATCTCTATTTTATTAGCCTCTCAGATTAGTTCTTCAGATTATTCATTGCATTTGCATTAATAAGAACCTTATTTAGAAATAATATAAACCAGTGTGAGCATGGCCAAGCATAAGGGTTAGCCTTCCTGGAAACTTTTGGGAATATCCTCCAAGTATAATTGAATAGTTTTTAAACTTAAAATAGTATTGAACTTTTTTTTAAGTGCTAAGTTTCCCATTCATTCTAGGCCATAGTATATGTTGGCTGAAGCAATGTTTTTTTCATTGATATTTCTACTACAAGCTCTCTGCATCAGCATTTTGAGGAATATTTTTTTAAAAACATAGTTCGAAGTTCTTTTTCATGCTTAGTTTAATTTAGCCATGAATTATGTAAAGTGATGATTTGTAGGAAATCTTAAAAATAATTTTCCCAAATTTAACATTTAGTGCCAAGGACATTTTGTAAATGTACTTATAATTTGATTTAGACACAAATAAAGAACTAAAAAAATTTAAAACTGAAAATGAAAAGTTTGTTTTCTTTTGAGGACAAAACTTGCATACAGATTTTGGTTGTGTACAACTATGTTTATGGTAATAAATGAGGATAGTTTTTATAATGGATCAACAAAAAATACCCAAAATAAATGAAAAACTTTTTAGAACGCTTTGGTGTGAAATATGTAATGACATATTTGAAGTCTTTTTTTTTTTTTTTTGGCTGCACTTGCATCATATGGAAGTTCCTGGGCCAGGGATCAAACCCATGCAGTTCAATAATCTGGGGAGTATTGCCACCCTAATATTAAATCTTCCAATCCAGGGAAACAAAATGTCTCTTCATGTATTTAGATCTCTAATTTCTTTCAGCAATTTTCATTACATGTAGTTTTCATTGTATAAGTCTTGCATTTCTCTGGTTAAATTTATTCTTAAGTATTTTATTTTTTGATGCTATTGTAAATGAAATTGCTTTTCTTAATTTCATTTTTCAATTTTTTGCTAGTGTACATTGATTTTGTTTCATGAAATCTTTCTGAACTCATGTATTAAATCTAATCAGGGTTTTTTTTTTGAGTTGAGTTTTCTAGGTATAAAATCATGCAATCTTCAAAAAATAGTTTTATTTCTTTCCTTCCAATCTAGGGAATGTTTTTTCCCCTTTTCCTTGTCTAATTGCAGTAAATAGAATTTACAGCAATTTGTTAAAAGGAAGTTGTCCTCGTCTTATTTCCAATCTCAATCTCCGGAGGGATAGATTTCAGGCTTTTACCTTTGAGTATAATGTTAGCTGTGGGTTTTTCATAAACAGGATTTGTTAGGTTGAGGAAGTTCTTTTCTATTCTTTTCTTTTTTTCTTTTTAGGGCCACACCCACAGCATATGGAGGTTCCCAGTCTAGGAGTTGAATCAGAGCTACAGTTGCTGGCCTATGCCACAGCCCCAGCAACACCAGATCCAAGCTGAATCTGCAACCTACACCACAGCTTATGGCAGTGCTGGATCCTTAACCCACTGAGCAACGTCAGGGATTGAACCCATGTCCTCATGGATACTAGTCAGGTTAGTTTCTACTGAGCCATGATGGGAACTCTGAGGAATTTCTTCTCTATTAGTAGTATGTTGAGTATTTTTATGATGAAAAGGTGTTGGATTAGTTCAAATGTTCTCTCTGCGTCTCTTGAGATGGTTTTGGAGTGGTATCTTTCTTTCTAGTCTCCAATTTGTGGCTTGAATATTTTTAGAAACATATGAGAAATAGAATTATGGGAGATGTTGAAAGAAAAAGCAGACAGCGCATCCAAGTAAGCTACTGGAACAGTGATGGATGGCTTTCAAATCTCTGAAAGATGATCTGGAACAAAAAACAGCATTGACCAGAGGTTAGCAGAGCACTGTGGTGAGGTCTCTGATGGTCCTGGATGTGATTGGTGGACATCAGGCATTGCTCTTGGCCCAGCATTTCTGAGAGATGCACAGTAAGCTTGATTTTGTGGCTGGATGAATCCATTTTTGTGAGTTGGCTTTGAATTTTCAGAAATGAGAAAGGAGAAAATTAAGCCCAAGTAGTATACACACTGATTTTAGACAAGGAAGCACATCTTGGTGAGTGAGTTTCAGGGCCTGAAGAGAGCTGATCATGACCAGAGGTGATGCAAATTTATGCTGCATAATTTAGAAGTCCTTTCTATAATATTTCAAAGCATTTCTGCTACAGTTTTGAAAAATTTCTTTCCATAGAATACATTTTAATGTATTTGAAAAGTAGGTTGGGGTCCTTTCCTATACCTTAATTCTGGGTCCACTGAATATCATTAACTGAGGAAAGTGTTTTAACAAAAGTGTTGTTTGTAAGCCAGGGAGAGAAAGGACAAGTGAATGCAAATGTGAAGACACTGGCCCTGGTAGAACTTCAGTGGCTCTCTCTAGCTGCCCTGAGCATCTTGGGTCAGGAGTCTCCTGGAGGCTCTCATGAAAGCCATCCAGGCAACCACTAGTTCATGGACTAAAATTTTCATATGATTTCAGAGATCACAGAACATTGATATGCAAACGTTGTTGTGAAAAAGTCGGGCAGAGAGATTTTGGCATTGATAAGGAAGCCAAGCTCCAGGACCAGAATCCATCAGAGGACTCTCTCTGCTAACTTGTAATCAATGGAAGAAGCCCACAGGGCATTTGCCTACAGGTGAGAGTGTATGAGCTGAACACAGGTTCTTTTTTTTTTTTTTTTTTTTTTTTTGTGTGTGAATATCTTTTTCTTTTTTTTTTTTTTTTTTTTTTTTTTTCTTTTCCCACTGTACAGCAAGGGGGTCAGGTTATCCTTACATGTATACATTACAATTACAGTTTTTCCCCCACCATTTCTTCTGTTGCAACATGAGTATCTAGACATAGTTCTCAATGCTATTCAGCAGGATCTCCTTGTAAATCTATTCTAGGTTGTGTCTGATAAGCCCAAGCTCCCGATCCCTCCCACTCCCTCCCCCTCCCATCAGGCAACCACAAGTCTCTTCTCCAAGTCCATGATTTTCTCTTCTGAGGAGATGTTCATTTGTGCTGGATATTAGATTCCAGTTATAAGTGATATCATATGGTATTTGTCTTTGTCTTTCTGGCTCATTTCACTCAGGATGAGATTCTCTAGTTCCATCCATGTTGCTGCAAATGGCATTATGTCATCCTTTTTTATGGCTGAGGAGTATTCCATTGTGTCTATATACCACCTCTTCCGAATCCAATCCTCTGTCGATGGACATTTGGGTTGTTTCCATGTCCTGGCTATTGTGAATAGTGCTGCAATGAACATACGGGTGCATGTGTCTCTTTTAAGTAGAGCTTTGTCCGGATAGATGCCCAAGAGTGGGATTGCAGGGTCATATGGAAGTTCTATGTATAGATTTCTGAGGTATCTCCAAACTGTTTTCCATAGTGGCTGTACCAGTTGACATTCCCACCAGCAGTGCAGGAGGGTTCCCTTTTCTCCACAGCCCCTCCAGCACTTGTTATTTGTGGATTTATTAATGATGGCCATTCTGACTGGTGTGAGGTGGTATCTCATGGTGGTTTTGATTTGCATTTCTCTTATAATCAGCGATGTTGAGCATTTTCTCATGTGTTTGCTGGCCATCTGTATATCTTCTTTGGAGAAATGTCTCTTCAGGTCTTTTGCCCATTTTTCCATTGATTGATTGGTTTTTTTGCTGTTGAGTTGTATAAGTTGCTTATATTTCTAGAGACTAAGCCCTTGTCAGTTGCATCATTTGAAACTATTTTCTCCCATTCTGTAAGTTGTCTCTTTGTTTTCTTTTTGGTTTCCTTTGCTGTGCAAAAGCTTTTCAGTTTGATGAGGCCCCATGGGTTTATTTTTGCTCTAATTTCTATTGCTTTGGGAGACTGACCTGAGAAAATATTCATGATGTTGATGTCCGAGAGTGTTTTGCCTATGTTTTCTTCTAGGAGTTTGATGGTGTCCTGTCTTATATTTAAGTCTTTCAGCCATTTGGAGTTTATTTTTGTGCATGGTGTGAGGGTGTGTTCTAGTTTCATTGCTTTGCATGCAGCTGTCCAGGTTTCCCAGCAATGCTTGCTGAATAGACTGTTTTTTTCCCATTTTATGTTTTTGTCTCCCTTGTCAAAGATTAATTGACCATAGGTGTCAGGGTTTATTTCTGGATTCTCTGTTCTGTTCCATTGGTCTGTCTGTCTGTTTTGGTACCAATACCACACTGTTTTGATGACTGTGGCTTTGTAGTATTTCTTGAAGTCTGGGAGAATTATGCCTCCTGCTTGGTTTTTGTTTCTCAGGATTGCTTTGGCGATTCTGGGTCTTTTATAGTTCCATATAAATGTTTGGATTGTTTGTTCTAGTTCTGTGAAACATGTCATGGGTAATTTGATAGGGATTGCATTGAATCTGTAGATTGCTTTGGGTAGTATGGCCATTTTTACAATATTGATTTTCCCAATCCAGGAACATGGAATAGCTTTCCATTTCTTTACATCTTCTTTGATTTCTTTGATTAAAGTTTTATAGTTCTCGGCATATAGGTCCTTTACCTCTTTGGTCAGGTGTATTCCGAGGTATTTGATTTTGTGAGGTACAATTTTAAAGGGTATCGTATTTTTGTATTCCTTTTCTAATGTTTCATTGCTGGTATACAGAAATGCAACTGACTTCTGAATGTTAATCTTATATCCTGCTACTTTGCTGAATTTGTTGATCAGTTCAAGTAGTTTTGGGGTTGAGTCCTTAGGGTTTTCTAGGTATAATATCATGTCATCTGCATACAGTGACAGTTTGATCTCTTCTCTTCCTATATGGATGCCTTTGATTTCTTTTGTTTGTCTAATTGCTGTGGCTAAGACTTCCAAAACGATGTTGAAGAGCAGTGGTGAGAGTGGGCATCCCTGTCTTGTTCCAGATTTGAGTGAGAAGGCTTTCAGTTTTTCCCCATTGAGGATTATATTTGCTGTGGGTTTATCATAAATGGCTTTGATTATATTCAGGAATGTTCCCTCTATACCCACTTTGGCGAGGGTCTTGATCATGAATGGATGTTGGATTTTGTCAAATGCTTTTTCTGCATCTATTGAGATGATCATATGATTTTTGACTTTTTTTTTTGTTAATGTGGTGTATGATGCTGATTGATTTGCGTATGTTGAACCATCCTTGTGAACCTGGGATGAACCCAACCTGGTCATGGTGTATAATTTTTTTGGTATGTTGTTGGATTCGGTTGGCTAAGATTTTGTTGAGAATTTTTGCATCTATATTCATCAATGATATTGGGTGATAGTTTTCTTTTTTGGTGGTATCTCTGTCTGGTTTTGGAATGAGGGTGATGGTGGCCTCATAGAATGTCTTTGGGAGTATTCCTTCTTCTTCAACCTTTTGAAAGAGTTTAAGGAGGATGGGCACCAATTCCTCTTTATATGTTTGATAAAATTCACCTGTGAAGCCATCTGGTCCTGGACTTTTATTTGTAGGGAGTGATTTTATGACCTCTTCAATTTCATTTCTAGTGATCGGTCTGTTCAGTTGGTCTGTTTCTGCTTGATTCAGTTTTGGCAGGCTGTAAGATTCTAGAAAATTGTCCATTTCTTCCAGATTGTCAAACTTGTTGCCATACAGTTGTTCATAGTATGCTCTTATGGTTTTTTGTATTTCTGCTGTATCCGTTGTGATTTCTCCTTTTTCATTTATAATTTTGGTTATTTGGGTTCTTTCTCTCCTCTTTTTAGTGAGTCTGGCCAGGGGTTTGTCAATTTTGTTCACCTTTTCAAAGAACCAGCTCTTGGTTTTATTAATTTTCTCTATTGTTTTTTGAGTCTCTATTTTATTGATTTCTTCTTTGATCTTTATAATTTCCTTCCTTCTGCTGACTTTAGGACTTTTTTGTTCTTCTTTTTCTAATTCGTTTAGGTGGAGAGTTAAGTTGTCAATTTGGGATCTTTCTTCTTTTTTGAGAAAGGCCTCTATTGCTATAAATTTCCCTCTGAGCACTGCTTTCGCAGCATCCCATAGATTTGGAGAGGTTGTGTCTTCATTATCATTTGTTTCAAGGTAGTTTTTAATTTCCTTCTTGATTTCCTCATTGACCCATTGGTTTTTTAGTAGCATGTTGTTTAGTCTCCATGTAGTAGGTTTTTTCTCTTTCCTTTTCCCATGGTTGATTTTTAATTTCATGGCATTGTGGTCAGAGAAGATACTTGAGATAATTTCTACGCTCCTAAATTTATTGAGATTCGCTTTGTGTCCCAATATGTGGTTGATTCTTGAGAATGTTCCATGAGCATTTGAGAAGAATGTGTATTCTGATTTTTTTGGATGTAGTGTCCTGAAGATATCAATGAAGTCTAACTTTTCTATTGTTTCCTTTAGGATCTCTGTTGCTTTATTGGTTTTCTGTCTAGAGGATCTGTCCATTGATGTGAGGGGGTATTTAGGTCTCCTACTATGATTGTATTCTCATCAATATCTCCCTTTATGTCTGTTAATATCTGTTGTATGTATCTGGGTGCTCCTATATTTGGGGCATATATGTTGATGATAGTAACATCCTCTCCTTGGTTGGATCCCGTAATCATTAAATAGTGTCCTTCCTTGTCTTTCTTTATGTCTTTTGTTTTAAAGTCTATTTTGTCTGATATGAGCATTGCGACTCCTGCTTTTCTGTCATGTCTGTTGGCGTGAAATATTTTTCCCCACCCTTTCACTTTCAATCTATATGTATCTTTTGTCCTAAGGTGAGTTTCTTGTAGGCAGCATATTGAAGGTTTTTGCCTTTTTATCCACTCAGCCACTCTGTGTCTTTTGATTGGGGCATTCAGCCCATTGACATTTAAGGTGATAATTGATAGATGATTATTTATTGCCATTTGAACCTCGTGTTCCAGTTGATTCTATGGTTCTCCAGTCTTCCTTTTTTTTTTGGTTGGATGGTCTCCTGTTATTATCTGCTTGAGTGTACTTTTTTTTTCATTTTTTGCAAATGCAATATTTGGTTTTGGCTTGTGGTTGCCCTGTTTTTTAAGTATGCTAACCCCTTCCCATAATTGTGTGTTTTAGCCTGATGGTCCTGTAAGTTCAAACACTTCATTACTATATTAAAATTAAGAAGAGAGACATACAAACAAACAAAAAGGGTTATTTACTTCCTAACATCCCTTGCCCACATTTTATGGTTTTGATGACTCTTTTATTTTTTTCTTTTTAATTTTAGATGTGCTTTTTTTGTTGTGTTTGTGGGAGAGGGCGAGCGTGTCCCCCTACTCCTCCGCCATCTTGTCCTCTCTCCAGGTTTTTTTTATTGTAGATTATCTTTAGAGTTCCATCCCAGGTTCCAGAAGAATTGGGCCATTCCAACTCTCCACACATCTATCCAGCTTCCACATAGCCACCTCTGCTTCCCATTACCATCTACTTGTCTCCCTTCATGGCCTATATTAGGGGCTCAGTATATATTTAGAACTCCAAGGAAAAGCAGTTCGCATTCCCAAGAGTAGCTCTTTGGACATGAAAAATGGGTCCACAGTCCCAGTGATAATGCTTACCATTCTACCTGAAAGAGAGACAATCTAGTCACCCTCATGGCTTTAAGTATGCATAAGTAATTACATTAAAATCATATTCCAATTCAGGAATTCAAGGCCAGAGAAGAAGCTGTATGTTAAATGCACACCCCACTTACATCTGAGCCAGTGGTGATCAGTGGAGCTGTTACCAAACTCAGGTTCGGCTGCTCACTGTTCAAAAGCCAATAGTTAAAAGGCAAGTGTTGGTAGAAAGGAAAGTTGCTTTAATCAGAAAAGCTGGCAACCTGGGGAGAAGACTCAGGTCCCAAAACCAACTCTCAAGATTCTGCTCAGCCATGAGTTTTTAAAGGGAAAGGGGAAAGTAATCTCAGTTAATCATTGAGGCAGGAGGTCACACTTGTAACAATCTTTCACCATCTGCAGGCTTGTCAATGCCTTGTAATCTTTTCCTTCAATGCTGTCTTTTTCACACAGTTTGTTCACAAGATGACTGAAGGTGAAGCTAGGGAAGAGATATGGTCATCTGTTAATGACTTATTCTGCATTTCGACTTCTTTGACCTATGTAAAGAACCAACAGATTAGGCAAAGTCTTGTGTGATCAAAAGATCTGAAAGATATTCTTGGGCCGAAGATGAATAGAGCACGGGGTTGCCTGGCTTAAGGTTAGTGACAATATAACTTTGCTAAAGGGACAAGACAAGAAGGGCCTCCTGCATGCAGAGAGCTCTTTCCTGCCAACAGCTGCTTACAGAGCAACATTTGAGAACCACTGCTCTGGCCTAAGTAATAATGAAATTAATAGAACCAAGACTTAAGCATAATCCGCTAAACAAATATAATAGGTAGGTACTTTAATGACAGTGCCATCTGTTAAACACTGAAGGAAAATGAGGTAAAGAGAGGTTAAATTGAAGTCAAGATAAGTTGTCCAACTTCACACAGGAAGAGGAAGAGCCAGGACTGCCAGCCAGGTCTGTCTGAATAGAGAGTTCCGGGCTTCTCACTCTTTTCTACTTCATGTAGTATAGAAATACTTGTTGGGGGGTCTCTTAAAGCCTCTGGACTCCTCCTTAGGATAAGTACTTAAAAAGGAAACTGAGGATGCTGAAGTTTGTTATCAATCTATTAAAAGTGAATACAGAGTATAGTAACGTACCATTTTTGCGATGCTTTAGGTAGCAATATATAGGGACAAGTCTAACAACTACTACAGTTACAAAGTAATGATGAATGTAAAGGGTATTTTGAGATAACTTATATCTCAAAAGGTGATGTGAAAATATCTATGATATCTACTGATAACAAAGTCACATGTACTGCTAATACAACTGTGCTTTGTTGCCTACATTCATTATGAAAGGAAATTCTGGCTTTCAGCTTACTGAAAAATATCTATATCTGTTCTATCATCTATCTGTCTATCTAGTTAAATAGATATATCTTTTCCTTCATCCAAGTTTATGGACTCTTAGAATCCCATCCACAGACCCCAGGATAAGGAGTTCTGTAGAATTCGTTCTCTTTACTAGCATGATACACAGGCTTTCGTTAAAATGATTAAAGATAAGTATCTGTTTCCTTATAGCTCCGATAGTCAGTGACTCTAATACATGGTGAAAATAACGTGACTTAGTCAAAACATAATTTAAAAACCAGACTATAAAGTCAATGATACATTTCCAGTGCATTGTTCTTGAAACAGTGTACATTCACTCAAATGAGGCTTCTTTATTTGGTTGGTTTTTGTGTTGAAAACTTTTTAGACCTCCTAATATCAAGTATGAATTGACTCTGTACTGTCACTTGGGTGGTCTTTAGTTTGATCTCTTTGCTATTTCTCCTCTGTCCTCAGCTGTGGTTGAAGACACACATTCTTCTGAAAGTCCCTCTCAGATTCTAGTCATCAGGTCCCCACTCCCTTTCTTCTCCTCTAATTCCTCTTGTCTCACTTTCGAAGTTTAAGTCCTGTATATGATTTTGTCCCATTCTTTTTTTAAAAAAAATTTTGGCCATGCCCATGGCATGCAGAAGTTCCTGGGCCAGGGATTGAACTCACACCACAGCTGTAACCAATCCCACAGCAGTGACAATGCAGGATCCTTAACCAGCTGAGCCACCTGGGAGCTCCTGATTTTGTCCCATTCCTTTCTCATTGTTCCCTCTCCCTGTACTCCCATTCTTCTTCTCTTCAGTTTTTCTCATGTCACTAGCTTTTTCCTCCCTTCCAAAGATAGTGTTCACCTATCTCTTTTTCAAAATAATACAAAATATCCTCTAACTCATCCACACTCCCAGGGTCAAACTCATGACAAGTAAATTGTGCTTTCTTTTCTCTAGTTTCTCAGTACAGACATCCTCAGTATCCTTAGGAAATCTGACTAATATCCACATCTCTCTACTTAAATGTCCCTATTGACATCAACAAAGATGTTCAAGTTGCCAAATCCAGCATCCTTACTCTCTTTTCATTTGCTTGGAATTTTCTGGGGTATTTTGCATTGTTTTCCTCAGCTATTTACAGTCCTCTCTCTCTGTCCTTTCTCTACTCTTTAATGACCCCTTTTCTTTCTCCCTTTCCTATTTATGAATCTTATAATGCAAACCTATATATATGTAAATTATATCATATTATATATGTATATATATAGTCTGTGAATACTACATATCTTATAAAATATATGACTCAGAGGTTTTATATGAGGATAAAATGTTTTTGCATAATTAATATGTGGCATTTGTTATATACAAAGTTAATATTTAATGGATTGCATATACTGTGTATCTTATAGATATGATTTATACATATGTATGCATATTGTGTGGATACATTTAACCCTCACAATAACTACTGAGATATATACAATTATTTTCTCAATTTTACAGAGACAGAAATGAAGGCACAGAGAGGCTGGTTCACTTGTCCAACATCATAGAGCTGGTAAGTGCCTGAACTAGTATTCAAACTGGTATCTTTTAGGTAAAGGGCCAGGGCTCATTGCTATTTTACTATGCACTTCGGGTTCAGTTTCCAAAGAGAGAACACAGCAAATATGTTCTTCAATTTTATTAGAGACATTGAACCCCAAACTGCAACCTTCTTCTCCTTGAATAACATACGCCTTCACTACAGCCCTGTTCATGCTGAGACTTCCATGATTATACAGGTTGAAATCTCATTTGACTCCAGCTTTGAGAGTTTCCTTCCCTTCCTTCTGATTTGATTGTCAGTGGCTATGATACCTTTTGCCACTTCTGCATCCCTCCCTTTCCAGCTCACGCCACACTAGTTCAGGCCCATGCTTCCTCTTGCCTCAACTATAACATCAGCTTCCTAGGGCTCTCCTTGCTTTAAGCAATTTTATGCCACTGCCATGTGTATCTTTCCAAGCAGCATTCCAATTATTCCATCCTCTTACTCAAAAGCATTCCATGATTTCTTATTGCCTAAGAAACTATAAACAGACTATTTGACATAATATTGAAGGTTCTTCAAGTATGTCACACAACTATCTTATCAACTGCATTTCTTTTCTCTATCATTATAATTTGGCCACTGAAACTATTCTTTATCCTTTATGCCAATCTTTGTGCACTTCCCACTTTTCTCTTCCAAAGTTCTGCCTTCCCTTAAAGACTTGTTTCATCAAAGAACCTTTCCTGATCCCCCCTCTACTCGAAAAGTCCTGATTTCTTTCCCTTCAGAAAATTTCTAGCTGCTGATACCTCCCTTACAGGACTTGGGTTCTGATCCATACTTTTGTGCCTTATGTATCTTCTTTACCATAATGTATAATAGCACACTGTCTGTCACTTAGACAAATCTAGTTACTATTTGTCAAAGTGACTTTAGTTGGACATTTCTGCTAGAGTTGCCTACAACAGTCACACTAAAAAACTCTTCCCCTTGTTTTAATGCAAAACACATTTATCCACCAAATGATACTATCTAAGGGGTTAGCCAACTTTATTCAGCAATCTTAATCAGAAAATGAAATTCACCCTCAAAGTACACATTTTTGTTTTTTTACCATTGGAAATACTATTATGAGTGTGATGCAAGATCTGAAAGCAATCCCAAATGAGGAATTCAAAATAGAATTCTGGTTCATTTCCCCTTCCAAGGGTCTCTGGTGGCCTCTTGTCAAATGAGACTATAATGCAAACCCCTTCTCTGCCTCCCAAGCCCCTGCTAGTTCTGG
Source organism: Sus scrofa (assembly GCF_054392235.1). Classification (NCBI taxonomy): domain Eukaryota; kingdom Metazoa; phylum Chordata; class Mammalia; order Artiodactyla; family Suidae; genus Sus; species Sus scrofa. The sequence goes on from NC_139401.1 coordinate 126,141,268, forward strand.
CTCTTGCTCACCTCCTGAATCCTTTCCTCCCACTCCCTCTCTCCTGCTTGCTCTTCTAGTCATACAAGACTTTTTGCAGCTCCTTGAACTTGTCAAGCCTGTTCCTGCCTCAGATCTTGTGTCCTTGCTGTTGTCTCTGCCCCAAATGCTCTTCTTCCACACTTGCAATAGCTCTTTCCCTACTCATTCAAGTCTCTGCTCAGAGTCACTCTACCTAAAAGAGTCCTCAGCCTCACTCCATCACCCTCTACCTACTTACCTTGGTTTTCGTCATAATACTTACAACTCTCTGAAATTATCTGGCTTGTACATTAATTGTATCACTCCCCTTTATAATATATAGCCCAAGGGCTAAGTTGTTTTTTTTTTTTTTCCCACTGCTTTGTCCTGGGCACCCAGAACAGAACCTGGCACATAGTAGGTTCTTAACACATAACTCCTAAAAAAAAAAAGTATGACTAATAAATGAATACATGCTTAGTAGCTACTATAACAGGGGATGTATTAATTTAAAAGAATTCACTCTAGTGAGAGAATTATCCATGTGGAGTGACAGTTACACTTCATGTATCCAAATATTTGAGCTTTCTCAGGGAAGCTTATCTGCTAGTCTGGATATGTCTTGGTAATATTATGTAAGAGAAAAAGGAACAAAAGCAGTAAAGTCTGTTGTTGTCAGAAAATGTAAAAATGCATGCAGCTTCTTTTCTTCTTAGAGAACCCATATTCACAGCTGAGGTGGAGTCTCTGATGCTCTTCCAGCAAAGGAAGGTTCAGGCTTGTCTTAGGCTGAAAAACATTATTTTATGTAACTCCAGCAATCAATTGTTTGCTTAGATCCACACGGGACTATCAGTAAAGGTCACAGGAAAGCTCTTTTTTTTTTCTTGCTCATTTTTTTTGACTTCCGATTGAAATGAGGGAAATCTCTTATGTAAGTTACTTTCTCATATAATCAACAATCATTAAAACCCCATTTATACAAGCAATCCATTTTATGTTTTAATAAATGTATTTTTATTTACATATATAATTTTCATAAATGCATTATCTGCAGGCATATGCACATGCACTGTGTGCAAACATTTTTGTTCTTTGTCATTTGACTTCCTTCTCCCAATTCAGTTATTCCCTGCCAGGTAACGTACGTTAGCAAATGTGTATGTATTTATTTGTAAGATATATGCACATATGCTGTGGAAGCCCTTGTTAAAAATATAACATATATTCTTGCATATTTTATTCATGTTCACACACACATACACAGAGATAGATCTACATATCTATGACTATGTATATATATTTATATCTACACACAAACCTATATACATTCACACATAAATTTGGAGTGGTAGAGTTTTTTGGGGGGTTACTTTAAAAATCTAAACAGTATTCTATACATTTTCTTGTATTCATAGTTTCTCAAGTTAGAATACACTGTGGAAATTCTTTCCAGTCACTTGTACAGCTCTACTTCATTATTTTTGATGCCTGCATAATATTTCATGGTGTAGTTTCATGCAGCTCTTATGACCACTTCAAAATGGATGAGCATTCACTTTGTGTTTTTAAACACTTTTTTTTTTTTGCAAAATAAACATTAAAGGGCAACCTAGCAAATCCTAAATGTTTACATCTATAAGTTTGATTCCAAGGAACTAGTTTGCTAAATGAAGGATGTTTTATTTTTTTTTTTAATTTTATTTTTTTGTCTTTTTGCCTTTTCTTGAGCAGCTCCTGTGGCACATGGAGGTTCCCAGGCTAGGGGTCGAATCGGAGCTGTAGCCACCAGCCTACACCACAGCTACAGCAACGCAGGATCCGAGCCGCGTCTGCAACCTACACCACAGCTCACGGCAACGCCAGATCCTTAACCCACTGAGCAAGGCCAGGGATCGAACCTGCAACCTCATGGTTCCCAGTCGGATTCGTTCACCACTGCCCCACACAGGAACTCCAGGATGTATTTTTTTATATTAATAAGTATGATCAGATAGCTTTGCAAAAAAATACTTTATTGTATTACATTTCCTCTATATTAAGAGAGCATCCTTTTTAATCTGTATTTCCAGAAAGGACAGGCATTACTGATTATTTAATTTTTGGCAGTTTGATGAGTGTAAAGTGAGATTTGTTTTGCTTTAATTTGCATTTCCCTGACTACTAATGAATGTGAACATGTTTGCAGACTATTTACATTTGATATTGTGTAAATAGCCTGTACACACCCATTGATTACATTTCTTTCTATTAGATTGTTTTTAATCTTAACAGGAGGAAGTCCTGTTAAGTAGGAAGTCATGGACATTATAGATATTAATCCTTTTGTCATCTATATTAAAAATATATCCCAGAACACTTCTGACCCCAACAAAATGGAATAGCCCCATTTTTTCTTAGATCTTCCACCTTATGTTTTAAAAACCCTAAACATAACTCACCAAACAAGCATAGGAAGACTCTGAAAGGTGGAAAGAAGATGGCACAATGTTGTAAATCAGTATGCTTTACATCCCCTTTCTGGGAGAAGCAGGCAATAATTACCCTGCAGAGTGGTGTAGGTGGTCCCAGCAGAGAGCAGATCTTCCATCCCTTAGCCTGCAGAAGTAAGAAGTGCTCTGATTCCCCTCCCAGGGTAGTGTCAGCAGGGTCCAGTGGCAAGGTGAACCTCTTCCACCATAGCAATGACACTGTTCTAAGTGATCAAAGCAAGACTAGCTGTTACTCTGCTTCCCCGCACAAAATAAATGGGAAAATATCCTATGCTCATGAATGTAAAATGGGGTAGCCCCTACGGAATACAGTATGATGTTTCCCCAGAAAGTTAAACATAGAATTACCATATCATCCAATAATTCCACTTTGGGTATATACTCATTTATTGTGTCTAACTGGTGGATGTTGTCAAATTTTTATCTATTTATTTTTAACTTTATTTTATTAGGGCCACACCTGTGGCATATGGAAGTTCCCAGGCTAGGGATCGAGTTGGAGCTGCAGCTGCCAGCCTATACCACAGCCACGGGAACACCATATCTGAGCTGCATCTGTGACCTACACCACAGCTCACAGGAATGCAGTTCCTTAACCTACCGAACAAGGCCAGTGATCTAACCTGCATCCTCATGGATCCTAATTGGGTTCATTACTGCCAAGCCACAGTGGGAACTCCCACTGTCAAATTATTAGAATTGAGACTTCTGATTCCAGTGGAAGACTTCGCAAGAAATTTGATCCATGAACATGAGGAAGGCAAAGCAGTCCAACTGAAGTGGGGACTGTAAGCCCAGAGTCCTACAACTCAGCACCTTTCTTCCCCTTACTCCCAGGGCAGTGGGCACTCACACTCAACTGCACAACTCTAGGCTTCCCCTGAACACAGCTGCTAGAAAAATCCTCCCTCAGACATGGATTTCATCAAGCTCCGGCACAGGCATCTCTTTTGCTGCCTGGTATTCTGGCACTGCCAAGAAATTGAGTATATTATGTGTTATCATCTTTACACTTCTGAAAGCTCTTGCTTAGTATGTCCCTTCCTCTCTATATAGAATTTCTTATACTTTTAACTATGTCCTAACCCTTGCTTCTTTTTTTATCTTTATTTTTTAAATTAATTTTTTAATTATAGTTGATTTACAACGTTGTGCCAATCCCCACTGAACAGCAAAGTCACCCAGGGAAAAAAAATACATACACACACACACACACACACACACACATATTCTTTTTCTCATATCATCCCCCATCATGTTCTATACAGTAGAACCTCACTGCTTATCCATTCTATTTTTTTAATAATGATTTTTATTTTTTCCTGGATAGCTGGTTTATAGTGTTCTCTCAATTTTCTACTGTACAGCAAGGTGACCCAGTCACACATACCCATATACATTCTTTTTTCTCCCATTATCATGCTCCGTCATAAGTGAGTAGACATAGTTCCCAGTGCTACACAGCAGGATCTCATTGGTTATCCATTCCAAAGGCAATAATCTGCATCTATTAACCCCAAATTTCCAGTCCATCCCACTCCCTCCCCCTTCCCCTCTAACCCTTACTTCTTAACAACCTCTTTTTGTTTTAATTTCTCAGAATGACAGTAGCTATTTTAGCTTCTTGATCTTTTAGAAGAACCCACTATATTTCCATTGATGCCATTGGTTTTCTAAATTCAGTTTCATTTATTTCTGTTCTTATCAATATTATTTCCATCCTTCTGCATGATTTGGGCTGAATTAATTTTTCTTTTATACTTTCTTAGGTGAAAGATTAGAATACTGATTTGAGTCTTTTTATTGATTTTCTCTATCTTTTTTTCCTGGCCGGTCTAACTAAAGGTTTGCATATTTTGTTATTCTTTTCAAATAACCAGTGTCTACTGTCACTGATGCTTTCTTTGTTCTTGAAAAATATAATTTATCTGTTAGACGTTTTGTAAATGCCAATTGGATCAATTTGGTTGATACTTGTTTTTTTCAGGTTTTATTTTCTAATTTTCTATTTGTTCAGAGAGGAACCTTGATGTGTTCAAATGTAATTGTAGCTTTGACTATTTCTCCTTTCCCATTCTCTCAGTTTTTGCTTAATGAGTTTTGAAGCTCTGCATTTAGGTACATACATATTAAGGACTGTTACATTGTCTTGGTTAAATTGAGTTTTTTTTTATCATTATGTAATTAATATCCCCTATTTATTCTTGGCAACTTTCCTTCTACTGGAGTCAATTTTTCTGACATTATTATGATTATCCAGTTACCCGTTTTCCCATTTTCATTTTTTCTAAATAGCATATAATTACACTTTTTTGGTTTGTTTTTGGTATACTGTACTATGATGTTAATCCATGTATACTTTTGTGTAATCACCAGTTAGGATACTGAACAGTTCCATAACTGCCTCTCTAAAACAAACAAAAATCCCTTCCCATGTGCTTTTTATACTCATATTCTCCTCCACATTGAACCCTGACAACTACTCATTTTTCCTCCACATCCATAGTTATATGTTTCAAAGAATGTCAGAAAATTCAAGTAATAACTTGTGAACACTGAATTCTTTCACTCAGCAGTCTTTGAGATTTTTCTGGCACTCAGTGTCTGTCAATAGTTTATCCCTTTTTGTTGCTAAGTAGTATTCCCTTGAATATACATAAGTTGGTTTATCCATTCACACATGCAAGATTAGACTGTTTACAGCTTTTGTCAAATATGATTAAATATATAACAATCACGTATAGATTTTTGAGTGAACCGGTTTTTATTCCTCCCAGTCATGAGATTGTTGAGTCAAAAGATAACTGTATATGTATATAAAAAATTATGGGAGTTTCTTGGGGGCTCAGTGGGTTAAGGATCTGGCACTGTCACTGCTGTGGTGTGGGTTCCATCCCTAGACCAGGAACATCTGCATGCTGCGGGCACTGCCCAAAAAAAAAAGAAAAAAATTTATGAAGTCATTTCCCACAGGGGCAATTCATGAGAGTTCAAGTTGTTCTTCATCCTTTCTAGCAATTGGTAATGTCAGTGTTATTTTTTAATCTGGTCACAAAAGTAAGTTGCATGTTATGGTGCTTTTAATTGGCTTGTCTCTAATGTTTAACGAAGTAGAAAATTTTTTCATGAGTTTATGTAACATACGTATGCTAATTTTAGTGAGGTATATTCATCCCACTTTTAAAAACTGAGTTTTTCCCTTTCTTTTTAAATCTTGAGATTCCTTTATATATCCTTAGTTGATTTGTAAAGATTTTTTCCAGTCTGTAGCTTGCCTTTTTCTGCTCTTAAGCATGTCTTTTTCAGATAAATACTTCTTGTTTTTAAACATTGGAGATGTTCAATTTATTTTTCTTTTTCCAGAATTTTGGGTGTCCTTTTTTCAGACCTCTTTGCCTAATTCCAGGTCATTAAATTTTGCCCTATGTTTTTGTATTTGAGATTTATACTTTTCAATTTGCAAGTCATCAAGGGGAGGACATTGAGGAAGGAGTGAAGGAGCAACCCCCTGCCCCTGATGTTAGCACACAGAAGCTTTGGGCAAGGTCCCTGATGAAGTTTCCTGACTCCATCAGAGTCTGAGGGAATCTTGGGATCATCTGAGAAGACTTGACTCAGGTCAGGAAAGAGAGGTTTCCATATGGGGCCTCTGAGGAAGAACAGAAGGACCCTCTCCCTACATATACAGAGAACCTCAGTCCCACCCGACCCTTGAGGCCAAACTCCAGAAGCTCCAAGCATCCCCAAATGTGTTGTTTCTAGACTTCCATCCTGGAGAGCTTTAGGAATTGGATGTGAGGCTTCCTCTGTGGGCTGTGGCTTCAGGTCAGAAGATGTGAGATCTCACCCAGTCAGACTTCAAGCTGAGGACCCTAAAGAAGGACTGAGGAGACCTCTCACCACTAATAGAGGAGGCTCCAGGCCTGCCCTGCCCCTGCTGTCTTCCATGAGAAGTTTGAAGCACTTTGCCCCAGATGTGCTGTATCTGAACTTCCATCTTGGGAGCTAGGGGAAGGCTTTTTCTGAGGGATTCAGCCTCAGATGAGATGAGGGAAGAGTCTCAGAGCCTGCCACATACTGATGTGAGGACCTAGAGGGAGAACAGAGGGGACCTCTCACTGCGTACAGACAGAGCCTCACAGAAGCCCTCCTCTAGTATTAGTCCTGAGAGGTCCCATGCATGGATGTCATGTAAAGACAAACCTCTGCATCCCCTTGACTTTTTAATTTGGCTTGGCAAGGAGATGGTGGCTTTGACCCGAGGCACCAACCTCAGGTAAATAAATGAGAGGGGTGCAGGCCCTGCAAGTGTAAACATGAGGATCTTGAGGAGGACTGAGGGGACGTCACAGAATCCAGACTTTCTCTGCTGTCAGCCCTAGGAAAGAAATACTTCTTAATTTTGATGAAGTCCAACATATCACTTCTTTTTCTGTTTGAATCATTAATTTAATTTGTATTCCTCTCATGGTTAATGATGTAAAGGAAATTTTTATGTGCTTATTTAACATCCATATGTCAACTCTCCTAAAGTTTATGTGATGTATTTTGCAGATTTAAAAATTAAGTTGTTTATTCTCAAAATTTTCAATTTTGAGGCTTCTTTACATTCTATATAGATCCTTTGTTAACTATTTGATTTGCAAATATTTTCTCCCAGATTGTAGCTTTGACACACATTTGTGAAGACATTCAGCATCATATGTCATTTAGGGAATTGCAATTTAAAAAAATATTGTTTTATAAAATACACCTATTCAAGTGGCTAAAATCCAAAACAGCAAATGTTGACAATGATGTAGAGCAAAGAGAACTCTCAGTAATTGCTGGTGGGAAAGCAAATTAGTACAGGTACTTTGAAAGACAGTTCAGTTCCTTACAAAGCTAGGCATAATCAAAAACTGGTTTGTGATTTTAACAAATACAAAAAATAGAATAAGTGTAATCTTAACACTGAGATGAGAATCTTTAACCTGAACAGTAGCTTATGTATGAAAATGTCCATTATCTGTGTGTTATATTTTAATTTGGGGATAAAAGTGAGTTTAAGGCTATTTTAAAGGGTATGTAGAAGGAAGATTTCACCTAAGTTTTATGGCTCCCAAGTCACTCTCAGAATATTAAGAATGTTGTTGCTTATCTGACTTTCATATGATAGAGGAAAAACAGAGCTAGTGATTTACACCGGTTTTTCTAAGCCAATAACGCCATAACAAGAACCTCAAAGCCCCTGGCAATCATTCTTATGAACAACACCTCCTTGAATAAACAAAACATACATCACACTAGGCCTACAGGTGCCTTTTAGGTGAATACAACATTCAAAAAAATAAAGAACCTCCTGAGTTTCAGCATTGAGGATGCAAGAAAGAAAATAACTGAGATTTTCAATAAACTGTAGGTTCAGCAAAAATAAACTTGATAAAATGATGCATTGCTGTTTCTGTAGCAGAAATAACTAATAGAGTTGAGACTGCACAGAAGTACACTGTTCATCTTACATTAAACATTTTTTTCAAATAAAATATATGCAAATCAGTTCTGTGCAGTTTAAAACTATGATTAAATGTATAATTTAGATGCTTAATTGAACTTTTTATTGGATTTTTAACAACAATTCTCTCTGATATATATGTGTAATTAACTTATTGAAACCATCTTTCCAAAATAGATTTATACATTTTATAAAGATTGTTTATGTTGCTAACAGTGTATTTCATATAGTGATAATAAAATTATATTTACTTAGGCTTTTTAAATGGAAGTTTCAGAAGAGTTGAGTTTTCCAGTATTTTCATATATATACGAAAAAATATATATAGCTTTAGTTCCTGTTCTGGTAATGACAGAGTAGTTTGCTTCAGAATAATCCTCCCACAGGTAATATTTATAAACTAGCCCACATTTTTAAAAATATAACTAGGAGTTCCCGTCGTGGCGCAGTGGTTAACGAATCCGACTAGGAACCATGAGGTTGCGGGTTCGATCCCTGCCCTTGCTCAGTGGGTTAACGATCCGGCGTTGCCGTGAGCTGTGGTGTAGGTTGCAGACGCGGCTCGGATCCCGCGTTGCTGTGGCTCTGGCGTAGGCCGGTGGCTACAGCTCCGATTCAACCCCTAGCCTGGGAACCTCCATATGCCGCGAGAGCGGCCCAAGAAATAGCAACAATAACAACAACAACAACAACAAAAGACAAAAGACAAAAAAAAAATATATATAACTATTTGAAAGCACTAGAGTGAGACTGAGAGTAGACAGAAACTTGAAGGGATTGAACCTTTGAAAGAAGGAGCCTGCACTGGGTGAGAGTCATGATTATAGGACGTTTCCCCTATGGCATGCCTCTGTCTTCATAGAAGAGGGATCCACGCAGTTAGGCAGAAAATCGGCATCCTATTGGCTTAAAGTGTCAGAAAAGGGAGCATGTAATAGCCAAATTTTGTAGAACATGAGGAGGAATATCCCAGAAAGGAGGAAGTCAAAGTAAGGGTTGCCCCAAAATATGCATATGAACTCCCTTCAAATGTTTAGTTGAACTATGAACTATGTTTACATAGGAAAAAAGTCCCAAAAGCCCAAGTGCAAAACTAAAGTTGGAAGGCTGAAAGACACAAGCAGAAATTTCAGTGGTTGCTTGCTTCAGGGGTGACCAAGTTAGCAGTGCGAGTCCAAAAAGGTTAAAATGGCTTGGTAAAAACCTTGAGGTTCCACCATCCAACCCAAAGAACGTATAAAACGAAGCTTCCAGAAGGTGAAGGTGATCAATCAGTAACTTATCTGCCTGAAAGAACAAAGAGCAATGATCTTCAAAGGACAACAGAATTGAGTGTCTGTATTGTGTAAACCAAAATGCCTAGTATACAGTAACAATTAAGCATGCAGTGAAGCAGGAATATGTGACCCATGGCAATATTGCAGATTTGGGAATTAGTGGACACATTGTTTTCAGGTGTTAATACAGACAAAATGTTAACACAGTTATATAAGAATCCATAAATTAAGTAAAAAAAAATGCCAAAAGATATAATTCCTATAGACTATGTCCTCTAAGCAAAATATAATTATATTGAAAAATAATAATAAAAACAAATTATGAAAGAAATTCTAGAATTTTGAATTGTGTGAAATGAAAACATAGCATATCAACTTGGGGGGATGCAGTGTGAAGTAGTTTGCAGAGAAAAAAATCTTGTTTTAAATTCCTATATTACAAAAGAGGAAAGTTCTCAAATCAATAATTGATATTTTTACCTCAAGAAACTAGAAAAAAGAGCAAAATAAACCCTAGAAGAAGTAATAAGTATAAGAACAAAAATCAATGATGTAACAAAAATAGTGGAGTAAATTAACAAAACTATAAAGTTGGTTCTTTAAAAACATTAACACACTTGATTAACATCTTGATGCTAGATAATAAAAGTGATAGAAATACAGATGATAGCGCCAGAGAGTGACAGAGACAGACAGACAGTGAGAGAGTGGGAAGAGAGAACAAACAAATGTCAGTATCAGAAATGAAAGCAGGATATCATGACAGATCCTGCAGATGTTAAAAACATAGTAAGGAAACATTATGAAAAATACGTCAGTAAATTTGACATCTTATAACAAATTGAAAATAACTTGAAGAAAATTTACAACTGTCTCAAAAAAATAAAATAGCAGAGTTCTCTTGTGACACAATGGTTTAAGGATCCAGCATTTTCACTCTAGTGGCTCAGGTCACTGCTTTGGCACAGGAACTTCCACATCCCATGGATGTGGCCAAAAAGAAAAAAATAAAATAAAATAGAAAATATATAGTACCCTGTATTTATTAAGGAAGTTAAGTTCATTATCAAAAACTTTTGCCACACTATCACAAAAAAAATTCCAGATGCAGACAATTGAACTGGTGGTGATTTTTATCAAACATTTAATGAAGTAGGGATAATGATATGTAACACAATATTTCAGAAAATTGTGGAGCGAGCACTTCCCAACTAATTTTATAAAGCATGTACAAACATGCCAAAAGTTGACCCTTAATAAAACTGAAACTCACAACTTTTATGTTGTATGTTTTTTCTTTACCAGCAAGTACAAACTTATGCCATAAATTTAGAAATATTTTATAAGAAACTATTGCCCAATATCCCTGTTAAATGTAGAGATATAAAACCTTAATAAAATATTACCAAATTAAAGTTAGTGATATGTTAAATAGGTTCAATATAATCAAGTGGGAATGTGAGGACACAATTTGTTTTAAAATTTTAAAACCTCTTACTATAATTAGCCATATTAATTGAAAAATGGAAAAAAATCATCTCAATAATTAAAATATTTTGACACATCATTATGCATTTATGGCTTTAAAAAGTACTCTCAATTAACTAGAACTAAAGGGACATTTCCTCAGTCTGGAAAATGGGCCTCTATTAAAACACTTGCATCTAACACTGTCAACTATGTCCACTTTGCTCCTAAGTTCAGAAACAAAGAGAGTATGCCCACTTTCACATTTATTCAATAGCCAATGGGCCAAAGGAGAAATTACAAGAGCAATTAGAAAATAACTTGAGGTGAAAGAAAATAAAACACAACATAGCAAATTTATAGATACAGCAAAAACCACACTCAAGGAAACTTTATTTAATGTGGTAAACACCTACATTAAAGAAGAAAGATCTCAAAAAGTAACCAAGCTGTACATTCTAAGGAACTAAGAAATGAAGAACAAGGTAATCCCAAAGATAATAAATGAAATAATAAAAATTAGAGTGGAGATAACGACATAGAGAATAGAAGAACAAAGAAAGCATCAGTGACAGTAGACACTGGTTATTTGAAAAGAACAAAATATGCAAACCTTTAGTTAGACTGGCCAGGAAAAAAAGATAGAAAAAATCAATAAAATCAGAAATAAAAGTGAGGAACTCACTAGCAATCCTGCAGAAATAAGAATTCTAAGAATGTACACAAAGAAATTAAGTAATGTAGATAACAATGGAAAAAAAAAACATGCTTAAGAGCAGAAAAAGGTTCATCAACAAATTAGATAATGTAGATGAAGTAGAAAATACCTAGAAATACAAAAACGTCCAAAACTAACCAAAGAAGAAATGGAAAATATTTACAAACTTAAATCAAGAGATAGAAGTAATCTAAAAACTCCCAACACAAGTAAGCCCAATATCGGATAGTTTGAATGATGATTTCCATCAAATATTTAAGGAAGAATGAACACAAACCCTTCTCAAACTCTTATAAAACACAGAAGAGTGAACTCTCATGGCAACACTGCCCTGACACCAAAACCAAAGACATCACAAGGAAACAAAGTTACATACCAGTTACCTCTAATGAATATAATGCAAAAATCCTCAATAAAATCTTGGGAAACACAATCTGGGGGCATATTTAAAGGATTATACACTGTGACCAAGCAGAAATTAGCCCAGATGTAAGAGTGGTTCAACATAAAAAATGAATGAATGTAATACATGACATTTATAAAATGAATGCTCCACATAACCAACTCAATTGATTCATCATTAAAAATAAACTTAACACACAAAACTCTCAGAATAGAAGGGACAGTCTTAAACCTTATAAAGGCTATGTCTTAGTTTGACTACTAAAAAAAAAAAATCATAGGCTGGCTTTAACAACAAATTTTACTTGTCACAGTTCTGGAGGCTGTGAAATCTAAGATCAAGGGGCTGGCAGATTTGGTTTCTGGTAAAAGCCAACTTCCTCGTTTATATACAGACACGGATAGGCATCTCGTGTCTTCACAAGGTGCAAAACAAGGCTAGAGAGCTTTCTAGGTTCTTTTTAATAATGGCACTAATCCCACCATTATGACCAATTTCTCTCAAATGCCCCGTTTCCCACACCATAACATTGGAAATTAGGACTCTTTCACAATTGAGTATGTTACCTATGGGTTTTGCATAAATACCTTATCATGAACTGGATACTTGTGGACTGAATTCATATGTTGAGGGCACAAACATTCAGTGCATTAATAAGATATTTGTGGAAAAATCCATAGATAATATCATACACTGTTGTAAAAAACTAAGAGTTTTCCTTCTAAAATCAGGAACAAGACAAGAATGCCTGCTATTGCCATTTCTATTCAACACTGTACTGGAAATTCCAGGCAGAGCAATTGGGAAAGAAAAAGAAATAGTAGACATCCAAACTGGAAAGCAAGAAGTAAAATTATGTCCACTCACAGATGGCATTGTCTTATATGGAGAAAACCCTGAAGAATCTACCAAAATAGAGCTAATAAACAAATCAGCAAACTTGAATGATGTAGGTTAACACATAAAAATCAGTTGTCTATCTATACTCTAACAATGAGAAATCCCAGAAAGAGTTTTTTTTTTTTTTTCTCTCTCTCCTGGTAATACTATTTTTTTTAATTTATAATGATTTTTATTTTTTTCCATTATAGCTGGTTTACAGTGTTCTGTCACTTTTCTACTGTACAGCATGGTGACCCAGTTACACACACATGTATACATTCTTTTTCCTCACATCATCATGCTCCATCATAAGTGACTAGACATAGAATTTTTTAAATGTCATTTAAAATAGCATCAAAAAATAAAATATCGAGGAATAAATTTAACCAAAGAAATAAAGACTCGCATACTGAAAACTACTAACATTGCTTAAAGACATTAAAGAAGGCATGTTCATGGATTAGAATACTTAATGTTTAGTATGGAAATACTCCTCAAAGTGACCCACAGAATCAATGCAATCCTTATCAAAATTGCAACTGCCAAAGTTTGCAGAAATTGAAAAATTCATGCGGAATTGCAAGGAATCTCAAGTAGCCAAGATAATCTTGAGAACAAAAGTGGAGGACACACAATTTCGTATTTCAGAACTGCCTATGGCACTACAGTAATCAAAACAGTGTGGCAACGACGTAAGGATAGGCATATAAATCAATGGAATAGAGTTAAAGGTCAGAAGTAAATCCATAGACCTAGAGTCATTTAAATTTTTTAGTGTTTTATTTACTTAATGTCTCACTAGAAGCTGACAGAAAAACAGAACTTATCATCTTTCTTTTTCTTCCAGTTTGATTGAGATAATTGACATCAGCACTGTATAAGTTTAAGGTGTACAACATAATAATTTGACTTGCATACATCAAGTGGTTATCACAATATGTTTAGTGAACATCCATCATTTCATATATATACAAAATTAAAGAAATAGAAAAAAATGTTGTGAAGAGAACTCTTAGGATTTACTCTCTTAACAGCTTTCATGTATAACATACAGCAGTATTAATTATATTGATCATGTTGTATATTACATCCATAGTACTTATTATCTTATAACTGGAAGTTTGTACCTTTTGACTGCCTTCATCCAATTTTCCTTCCCCCCAATCCCTGCCTCTGGTAACCACAAGACTAATCTCCTTTTCTATAAATTTGTTCATTTGTTTGTTTATGAAGTATAATTGACCTACGATTCTATGTTAGTTCCTGTTACACAGTATAGTATTTTGGTATTCCTATACAGTTTTAAATGATTACAATGATATGTCTAGTTGTGATATACAAATATATTATGTAATTATTGACTATACTAACCAAGCTGTACATTTCTTACACATGACTCACTTATTTTGTAACTGAAGTTTATACCTCTTAATCTCACTCACCTCTTTCCTTCCCCACACCCTCCCATCTGGCAACCACCTGTTTGTTCTCTGTATCTATAATTCTTTGTTTTGTTAAGTTTATTCATTTGTTTTCTTTTTTAGATTTCACATATAAATGAAATCATACAGTCTTTCTCTGAGTTATTTCATTTAGCACAGTTCCCTCTAGGTCTACCCATGCAGTCACAAATGGCAAGATCACATTCTTTGTAATATATATATAAAATGTATAATATATATAAAATGCATCATGATAAACTGTATCATTTTATCACTTAACATGATAAATAGTAAATGTATCATTTTATATATATTTACATATATGATGGAATATATGCCATATTTTCTTCATCCATTCATCTATTGATGAGCACTTGGATTGCTTCCATATCTTGGCTTTATAAATAATGCTGCAATGAACATAAGGGTGCCTATGTCTTTTCTAATCAGTGTTTTCATTTTCCTTGGATAATATCCAGGAGTCAAACTGCTGAATCATATGGTACTTCTATTTTTAATTTTTTGAGGAATCTCCATATTGTTTTCCATAGTGGCTGCACCAATTTACTTTCCCCTCAACAGTGCATGAGAGTTATCTTTTCTCCATATCATCACCAACACTTGTTATTTGTTGTCTTTTTTTCTTTTTTTTAGGGCCACACCTGGGGCATATGGAAGTTCCCAGGCTAGGGGTTGAATTGGAGCTTCAGCTGCCAGCCTAAGCTACAGTTACAGCATTGCAGGATCCACACCATGTCTATGACCTATACCACAGCTCACAGCAATGCAGGATTATTAACCCACTGAACAGGGACAGGGATGGAACCTGCATCCTCATGGATGCTAGTTGGGCACATAATCCAATGAGCCACAATGGGAACTCTTATTTGTTGTATTTTTGATAATAGCCATTATGACAGGTGTGAAGTGATATCTTACGGTATGGTCATTTAATTTTTATCAAGGAGGAAATAGCAGGTTTTCAACAGATGGTTCTGAAAAAATGTATATCTGCATGCAAAGGAATAAAATTAGATTTTTACATCATACCACACACAAAAAAATTTAAATATAGCAAAGACCTAAATATAAGAGGTAAAACTCTAAGACTCTTAGAACAAACATAGTAATATATCTTCATAACTTTGGGTTTGGCAATAGATTTTTAGATATGACACAAAAAGTAAGAACAACAAAAAGAATAGATAAATTGGACTTCGGGAAAATTAAAACTTGTGCATCAAGCAAAATGGGAAATGAGAGAAAATATTTGAAAATTACATATGAAATAAGGTTCTAGTGTCCAGAATATATAATGAGCTCTTACAACTCAACAACAAAAGACAAACAGCCCAATTAAAAAGTGGGCAGAAGGTTTAAATAGACATTTTACCAAAGAATGTATACAGATGGACAACAAGCACATGAAAAGATGCTCAACATCATTAGGCATTAGGGAAATGCAAATCAAAACCACAATGAGATACCACTTCACAATAGACCATAACAAGTGTTAGCAATGATGTAGCATAATTAGAAGTTTCATGTGATGTTGGTGGAGATACAAAATGGTACAGCTGCTTTGGAAAATGTTCTCCATGATTAAATACAGCATTGTCATATAACTTAGCAATTTTACTTTTAGGTACATACCCAAGAGAAATAAACCATATGCCCACACTAAAACTTGGACACAAATCTTCACTGCATCATTATTCATAATGGCCAAATAATGAAAACAACCCACAGGTCCATGAACTGATGAATAGATAAAATGTGTCACAGACACATTATGGAATATTTTTCAGCCGTAAAAAGGAATAAAAAACTAATAAATTATACCATATGAATGAATCTTGAAAACGCTGTTCTAAATAAGCAAAGACACACAAAGGATTATCATATTGAGACATAAAGACAAATATCATATGATGATTTATATATGGAATCTAAAAAATTATACAAAAGAATTTACTTACAAATCAGAAATAGACTCACAAACATAGAAAACAAATTTATGGTTACCAAAGTGTATAGCGATGGGGGTGGGGAAGATAAATTGGGAGTTTGGGTTAACATACACACTACTATGTATAAAATAGGTAAACAACAAGGCCCTACTGTTTAGCACAAGAAAGTATATTTAATATCTTGTAATAACCTACGATTGAAAAGAATCTGAAAAAGAATACATATATGTGTATATGTAAAACTAACTCACTTTGCTATACACTTGAAACTAACACAACATTATAAATTAACTATACTTCAATTTAAAAACTTGAAAGGAATAAAACACTGACACTTTCTACCATATGGGTGAACCTTGAAAAGATTGTGCTAAATAAGCAAAGGCACACCACAAAGGACACACATTGTATGATTCAAACGAAAAATAATATGCAGAACTGGCAAAGCCGTAGAGACCAAAAATAGATTATTTGTTGCCGAGGTGGGGTTGGAGGGCAGGGGGAGTGGGAATGACAATGGACAGATAATGTTTCAGTATTTCTTTTTAGTGTGTTGAAAATGTTAAAAAAAAATAGATTGTGGTAGTAGTTGCACAATTCTATGAATATACTATATACTACTGAACTGTACTCTTAAATTGGGTGGGTGAATGTAATGGCATATAAAATATATCTCAATAAAGCCATAAAAGATTGGAAATCTCTTAAAATTTAATAGAGTATTAAATCATAACTAAGAGAAAAAGGAAAAATAAGCAACTCCATTAGTCATATATGTATATAAACTTTGTAATTAAAAATCTTCCAAGAAGGGGAGTTCCCATTGTGGCTCAGTGGTAATGAACCTGACTAGTATCCTTGAGGATGCAGGTTCAATCTCTGGCCTTGCTCAGTGGGTTAAGGATCTGGCATTGCCATGAGCTGTGGTGTAGGTCATAGACATGGCTTGGATCCAGTGTTGCTGTGGCTGTGATATATGCTGGCATGTGCAGCCCCAACTCAACCCCTAGCCTGGGAACTTCCATATGATGTAGGTATGGCCATAAAAAAAAAAAAAAAAAAAAACTCCCAAGAAGGAAAATTCCTATTCCAAAAAAATTTGTTGGCAAATTACATTAAATATTTAAAGGATAATTACTGTTATATAGAAACCCATTCAAAAAGCAGAAGAGGAGGGAACACTTCCCAAGTTATTTATGAAATTAATTCCAATTTTTAAAAGGCAGAAAAATAGATAAGAACAACAACAAAAGACAAAGAATTCATAAATATCAATATAGTTAACAAGATATTAGCAAATAATTAATAATGTATAAAATGTATACTACATCATGACCTATTGGTGTTGACCAAACTGGGAATAGATGAGAACTACTGCCAATTAGTAAAAGAGCATATATGAGCAACACAGCTAATAAACAGTGAGCCATATGTTCCTCCTAAAATCAAAAAAGCAAGGTTGAGATGGCTACTAGAACCACTTCTATTATTTTTTAATTTTTATTGAATTGAAAGTCTCCTTCTAAAATTCATATTGAAATTCAATGTACTTAAAAGTACCCAAAGTATACTTTTTAAAAACATTAATGTGTTCACTTCAGCAGCACATATACTGAAAAAAAAATTAACAAAGCAGAAGGATTACACTATTCATATGTAAGTCTTATTCTAAATCTACAGTGATCAAAACAATGTGGAATAACATAAATGCAATACAACCAAATGAAGAGCCTAGAAATAGACTCATACAAATGTGGCCAATTCCACTCAAATCTGGAACAAGACAGGGATGCCCACTCTCACCACTGCTCTTCAACATAGTTTTGGAAGTCTTAGCCACAGCAATTAGACAAACAAAAGAAATCAAAGGCATCCATATAGGAAGAGAAGAGATCAAACTGTCACTGTATGCAGATGACATGATACTATACCTAGAAAACCCGAAGGACTCAACCCCAAAACTCCTTGAACTGATTAATAAATTCAGCAAAGTAGCGGGATATAAGATTAACATTCAGAAGTCAGTTGCATTTCTGTATACCAGCAATGAAACATTAGAAAAGGAATACAAAAATATGATACCTTTTAAAATTGCACCTCACAAAATCAAATACCTCGGAATAAACCTGACCAAGGAGGTAAAGGACCTATATGCCGAGAACTATAAAACTTTAATCAAAGAAATCAAAGAAGATGTAAAGAAATGGAAAGCTATTCCATGTTCCTGGATTGGGAAAATCAATATTGTAAAAATGGCCATACTACCCAAAGCAATCTACAGATTCAATGCAATCCCTATCAAATTACCCATGACATTTTTCACAGAACTAGAACAAACAATCCAAACACTTATATGGAACTACAAAAGACCCAGAATCGCCAAAGCAATCCTGAGAAACAAAAACCAAGCAGGAGGCATAATTCTCCCAGACTTCAAGAAATACTACAAAGCCACAGTCATCAAAACAGTGTGGTATTGGTACCAAAACAGACAGACAGACCAATGGAACAGAACAGAGAATCCAGAAATAAACCCTGACACCTATGGTCAATTAATCTTTGACAAGGGAGACAAAAACATAAAATGGGAAAAAAACAGTCTATTCAGCAAGCATTGCTGGGAAACCTGGACAGCTGCATGCAAAGCAATGAAACTAGAACACACCCTCACACCATGCACAAAAATAAACTCCAAATGGCTGAAAGACTTAAATATAAGACAGGACACCATCAAACTCCTAGAAGAAAACATAGGCAAAACACTCTCGGACATCAACATCATGAATATTTTCTCAGGTCAGTCTCCCAAAGCAATAGAAATTAGAGCAAAAATAAACCCATGGGACCTCATCAAACTGAAAAGCTTTTGCACAGCAAAGGAAACCAAAAAGAAAACAAAGAGACAACTTACAGAATGGGAGAAAATAGTTTCAAATGATGCAACTGACAAGGGCTTAGTCTCTAGAATATATAAGCAACTTATACAACTCAACAGCAAAAAAACCAATCAATCAATGGAAAAATGGGCAAAAGACCTGAAGAGACATTTCTCCAAAGAAGATATACAGATGGCCAGCAAACACATGAGAAAATGCTCAACATCGCTGATTATAAGAGAAATGCAAATCAAAACCACCATGAGATACCACCTCACACCAGTCAGAATGGCCATCATTAATAAATCCACAAATAACAAGTGCTGGAGGGGCTGTGGAGAAAAGGGAACCCTCCTGCACTGCTGGTGGGAATGTCAACTGGTACAGCCACTATGGAAAACAGTTTGGAGATACCTCAGAAATCTATACATAGAACTTCCATATGACCCTGCAATCCCACTCTTGGGCATCTATCCGGACAAAACTCTACTTAAAAGAGACACATGCACCCGCATGTTCATTGCAGCACTATTCACAATAGCCAGGACATGGAAACAACCCAAATGTCCATCGACAGAGGATTGGATTCGGAAGAGGTGGTATATAGACACAATGGAATACTCCTCAGCCATAAAAAAGGATGACATAATGCCATTTGCAGCAACATGGATGGAACTAGAGAATCTCATCCTGAGTGAAATGAGCCAGAAAGACAAAGACTAATACGATATGATATCACTTATAACTGGAATCTAATATCCAGCACAAATGAACATCTCCTCAGAAGAGAAAATCATGGACTTGGAGAAGAGACTTGTGGCTGCCTGATGGGAAGGGGAGGGAGTGGGAGGGATCGGGAGCTTGGGCTTATCAGACACAACCTAGAATAGATTTACAAGGAGATCCTGCTGAATAGCATTGAGAACTATGTCTAGGTACTCATGTTGCAACAGAAGAAAGGATGGGGGAAAAACTGTAATTGTAATGTATACATGTAAGGATAACCTGACCCCCTTGCTGTACAGTGGGGAAATAAAAAAAAAAATGTGGCCAATTGATTTTTGGCAGTGGCACCAAGGCAATTTGATATAGAAAAGAAAATCATGGACTTGGAGAATAGACTTGTGGTTGCCGAGGGGGAGGGGGAGGTAGTGAGTTGGATTGGGAGCTTGGGCTTAATAGATGGAAACTATTGCCTTTGGAATGGATTAGCAATGAGATCCTGCTGTGTAGCCCTGGGAACTATATCTAGTCACTTATGATGGAGCATGATAATGAGAGAAAAAAGAATGTATACATGTATGTGTGACTGGGTCACCATGCTCTACAGAAGAAAAAAAATTGTATTGGGGAAATAATTAAATAAATAAGTAAATAAAATTTAAAAAAGAAAGTATTTTTAGCAAATGCCTCTGAAATAACTGTATATATCCATATAAAAAATTGAACCTTGATCCCCATCTCCTACCACACACAAAAATTAGTTCTAAATGGTTCCTATCTAAATGTAATAGCTAAAATTACAAGGCATTTAGGACAAAAGATAGAAAAAAATATTTATGACCTAGGGTTGACAAAGACTTATTAGACAGGATAAAGAAATCAATTAGCATAGGAAACAAAAAGATCAATTAGCCTTTTCAAACTCAGAAACTTTTGTTCATCAAAATATACTGTTTAAAAAATGAAAAGTCAGGGCACAGACTACGAGAAAATAATTACAAGTCATGTTTGACCAAGGGTTTGTTTTCAGAATATATAAACAAATCTTACAACTCAATAATAAAAGCCAATAAATTATAAAATCGATAAAATATTTGAAGTGGTATTTCACAAAGTATGATATATGAATGTCTAATAAGCACATGAAAAATGCCCAACTTCATTATCATCATAGAAGTGCAAATTGAAACTACAATGAACTGCAATTATATACTCAATAAAATGGCATGACTCCAAAAGATGACAACAGCAATGTGAAATTATCTTACATTGTTAGTGAGAATGTAAAATCATAAACAGGTTTTGGAAGAGTTTTGGCAATTTCTTATAATTGCAAAGTTACATGTATCCTTCAACCCAGAAATTTCACTTTATCAAGGAGGAATTAGAATAATCAAGAAAAATTCAGTAAAAAAAAAAAGTATATGAGCTTTATTAACAATAGCCTAAAACTAGAAACAGTTTAAATGTGTATCAACAGAAAATGGATAAACAATGTAATATATTTATACAATAGTTTCATACTTAGCAATAAAGAGAAATAGACTACTCTTTCAGTCAACACCATGGACAAACATCACATTCATAACCCTCAGTGGGAAAAGCTAAATTCAAAAGCATAATATTATCAATGGATTTATGCAAAATTTTAGAACATGCTACACTAGTCTAAGGTGAAAACTTTCAGAACTGTTTTTTCTTGTGGCTGGAAGGATTGACTGGAAAAGAACAGGAGATATTTTGGGGAAGGTGGACATTATCTATAAACTGAGAGAGGTGTGTTGTATGCATGTAACCACTTGAAACAAATTTTCACTTAAATTTTATAAAATTCAATATATGTAAATTTCACATATACAATTACTGTTAAAAATAAGCAAATGGAGGAGTTCCCTTGTGGTGCAGCATGTTAAGGATCCAGCATTATCACTGCAGCAGCTTGGGTCGCTGTTGTGGCATGGGTTTGCTCCCTGGCCTGGAAACTTCCATATGCTGCAGATGCAGCCAAAAAAAAAACAAAAAAAAAAGGAAATGGAGGTGTGGAGTGGAGTCCATGGGGTTATAGACCAAATGAGAAAAGGCAGTAGAGGTATTATGTAATTATTGAAGTGGAGTAATGAATTTATGGAGTTATGTTCTTTATGATGGTTGACTCTCTATACTTTGTATAGGTTTGAAAATTTACATAATCAACAGTTTAAAATATTTTAAAACAGTAGAATAGACATTATTTTTAAGTGCATATGGAACATTCACCAAGATACACTTTATCTTGTGTCACCAAAAACTCAACTAATCTAAAAGAGTTAACTTTACGCAAAATCTATTATCTGACCAGAATAGGATAAGACTAGAGATCAATAACAGAAAAATAACAGGAAAAACGTCAAACAACTTGAAAGTAACATATTTCTAAATAGTACATGGGAAAAAGTCTTAAGATTTTAGAAAATATTAAGTGCTAAATGAAAGTTAAAATATAACATATAAATATTAGTGAGGTAAGGCTAAGAAAAGCTTTAAAAAAGATCTAAAGCATTATATCCTGTATTAGAAAATAAGGAAGGGCTCAAACCAACAGTTTAAATTTCTACCTTAAGAAACTAGAAAAAGAGCAAAATAATCTCAAGCAAGCAAAGAAAGAAAATTATATAGATCAAAGCAGATGTGTCAATAAAACTGAATACAAAAATAAGGAAAATCAATAAAACCAAAGGCTAGTTCTATGAAAAGATTAAGAAAAATTGATAAACCTCTAGGAAGAATGACAAAGGAAAAAAAATACAAGACTTACCAATATGAAGAATAAATGTGGAAGTACAACTACAGACACTGCAGACACTAGTAAGACTAAAAGAAAATACTCGATACAATGCCACACAGACAAATCCAACAAATTTGATGAGATGAATGAAATCCTTGGAAAACCACTAGTGACCCAAAATCACTCAATTCGAATGTAATATATAAAACCATAAAACTTTTAGAGAAAAAACAGGTTTTTATGACCTGGGTTTTGGAAAAATTCATTAGATATTACACCAAACGGACAATCCAATAAAAATTATGATAAAATAGACCTAATCCAAATTTTAAATTTCATTATTTGAATGACACTAGTGAAAGAGAGGATGAGATGCAGACTAGGAGAAAATATTTGAAAGTCATGTATCCAACAACAACAACAGAAAACTTGTATCTAGAAATTATAAAGAATTCTCAATTGTAGGAGCCAGGGAAGGCAAAAAAGCCTTCTGTGGTCAGGTCTATACCCTGCCTACACATGGAAGTGTGGTCCAGTTCTGTTTCTTGTGGAGTTTTATGCCCTCCATCAGCTTTGTGGCTTTCGACATTCAGGCACTTAGTAGCATCTGTTTTTTTTCTT
This sequence comes from Sus scrofa, assembly GCF_054392235.1. NCBI lineage: Eukaryota > Metazoa > Chordata > Mammalia > Artiodactyla > Suidae > Sus > Sus scrofa. The sequence continues at coordinate 126,164,397 of NC_139401.1, forward strand.
TCATGATAATTGAGATTCTCTATCTGTGCTTGAGATCTCAAGCCAAGGGACTGAGTCAAAAAGGAGCCCACCAGCCTTGATTGCTGCACTCTATTCACTGGGTTCACTCTCTGTGTATGTGCAGGGGCTAGAGACATAGCCCCAAACTTTGGACAGAGAATTGGTATCCCAGGGCACTAGTTCATCAGCAGGACTTCTGTGTAAAGCTGAATCGTTGTTTCAATAGGAAGAGTTCTCATTTACCTGTACAATGTGTGTGGCTCTCTAATACACATCAGATGTTAGAACTGAAGGACAGCCCTATTCTATTTATACAGTAGTTAAACAAGTGATTGTACTTAGAATTTTCTCATCATGGTGACTAATGAAATAGCTTCATCCCCAATCCCAATGTCTATGTGTTTATAATGCAAATATATATATGGTCTATATAATATATATGTGTATATGTGTGTATACATATATATATACACACACATATATATGATTCAAAGCTCAGAGTCCCACATTCACTAGCTGTGTAAAACTATGCGCAACAAACATTGCTCCCTTGCTATGTAGCCAACACGCTAATCTAGGAAAGCTAGGTATGAGTTCTGGTTCTGGCAATATTTAGCACCATAAACCCTTTCAGACAGAGTTTACCCATTATTCATTCGAGTTTGGCTTGTTTCCTTGACCTCCCAAATATTTTTTTGACTGTGCCCACAGCATATGAAAATCCGTGGGCCAGGAATTGAACCTGTGCCACAGCAGTAACCAGAGCCACAGCAGTGACAAGGCTGGATCCTTAACCCATTCAGCCACCAGAGAACACTTTAAATATATATATTTTTAAATCTTCTCCTATTTATCATGCACTGAGGTGAGTGCTGATCGCCAAAACCTCTCTTGGCACCAATCCCACTCTCAGTATAATTGAATATCCACTCTTACACTCATATCATGCAATTCTCATCCTAACTCCGTAAAGTGACTTTCAGTGTTTTTTGTTTTTTGTTTTTTTGTTTTTTTGTTTTTTTGTCTTTTCTAGGGCCGTTCCCGCAGCATATGGAGGTACCCAGGCTAGGGGTGTAATCGGAGCTGTAGCCACCGGCCTACGCCAGAGCCACAGCAACTTGGGATCCGAGCCTCATCTGCGACCTACACCACAGCTCATGGCAACGCTGGATCCTTAACCCTCTGTGCAAGGCCAGGGATCAAACCCGCAAACTCATGGTTCCTAGTCAGATTCATTAACTACTGAGCCACGACAGGAACTTCGACTTTTGCTATTCTTTATGGATGTGGGCGAAAGATGTTAAGTGACCTTCCCAAGATAGTAGCCGGTATTCAAAAGCAGGGCTGAAACTACAGCTGTGTTGTTCTCCATGCCGAGTTGGGGGCATATTTTCCATTTTGAATGTTATGAGAGTTTATCTGGCTTTGCTTTTATGCCATATATTCTCTTTACTATCATGACTTATTTTGCTCTGCATCCTTGGTGAGGCATTTCTTTTTCCCACCATCTCTAGGAAATTGCAGTATTAAAATGGTTGCCTATATTCAAGCATTATATCTTAGTAGCAATTCAAAAACAAAACAAAACTTATGAACCTCAAATCCACTACAGGATTCCAAAGTACCTTGGGGATAGGAAACATACTCCCAAACTATGATTTGTCAAGTGCTGTGTATCTTTTCCTAATTTTGTTCTTTTCAGTTACATGCTGAGTATTATGAACACAAGCTCTGTGATTCTTTAAGACTCAGAGTAGTAAGTTAAAAAATAAGCGGTTTTAATAAAACAATGTCTTTGGGATTATATTTCATAATATTCCCAGTAGTGCTGTATCAAGCACTAGTCCATCAGTTTTATGAAAACCATGATTAAACAAGATGTTTTCCAATTCCCACAGTGTTCATGATGTTATAAAATGGCTCAATATAGGTTAGCGTATTGTTTGGTAACATATTTTCCGACTGCATGAAAATGAAAATTGAACCACAATTTAAAATATTTTTAACACATGATGTTATGTATAAATTTTTTGTCTCTTTCTCAAGTTGCATTTTTCTCCTATTCTCTCTGTACACACCATTGCTTTGTTTTCTAATAATGGTGCTTAAGTAATAATGATATAGATTGAACCTGATTTTCTATATTAGCTCTACCATATAGTTACATACCTGATCAAGGATCTAATACCCACAATTATTTTTAAAGAATCACAAAATTGTATTTAATAATCTGTTACACAATTTTTGTGCTAGAAGAATGAAATAGGGAAAAATTAACTGAAGGATATGAAATAAATTACTGTAGTATTGAACACATTTATTAATTATAATTTTCTCTGATAGCTTCCTATTTTATACCTTTTTTAAACATGAAAATGAAGAAATACCTTTGCTGAAATCATAAGATCCAGAAGGTTTTCTTTAGAATAGTCTTTGACAGATATTTTCGAGGTAGTTCTAGAAAGAAAAAAAAAAAGCATGAGCAATGATGTTTTGAGAACCAAGTCAGAAATATCTGCCCTAGGGGTCTTTTTCTATTGTTGCAATTTTTGTCTAGAAGCAGGTCATTCTCTTACTTTTAAGTGATATGGCTTTCTTGGGATTTTTTTCTTTAGAACTAGTTGTGCAAAACTTAGCTTGGTGTAGTTGATGGTATAATATTTGGTACAGAGGTAAGAGGATGTCTACAAATAAGATTTCAGTAATAGGCAAAGTCTAGACTAAGAAGATTTCCGTGTTAGACAACTGTTCCCAGACAACTGGGAACAGGTGAAAGCTCTTAAACCATGGCTTAAACTAGAAAAACAATAGTTCCTATGAAGACTGATAATTCATGATTCATGAGATATTGAGAAATTAAAATCTAAAGGCGGTAAAAGAAAATGGAGAAATAAGAGTCAGGTTGTTATCTCATCTGACCCAAGCATCTTTGGACATGATAGTGACATTCACTAAGATAAAGCATAAACAGAAGAGGGGTTTTATAGCGTGATAATGGCTTGATTTTGGAAGTTTTTTCATAATGATCTGCCTATGGGACATACACAAACAATTGTCTAGTAGACACTCAAATTTCTGGGTTTCGGGTTGTTTCTTCCCGAACTGAGAAGCAACATAGAATAAGGAAAAAATAAAAAGGAGATAAAGGAAAATGCATCTGAACTTAGAAGAAGCAGGTCAGAACCCTGTATTCACATAGTCCTTTCTTGCTTGGAAGACCTATTTATCTTTATTATATAAATAATTGACCTTTTTGAAAGAGCTCAAGCCCTAACCACAACTTTCCATCTAGATTGTTCTGTGCAGCACATTCAGCAAAACTCCAACTTGGCACTAAAGCTAATTTTTTTTTTTTTTAAGGCCAGATCACTGCCAGATACAGAACAGAACATGCAGAATTTCTGGCTCCAGATGCAGAAGTTTGCAAACTCACTCTCCTGCCTGCCTCATATTCACTCTTCCATCACTAAAGAAACTTAAAATTGTGTAAACACAAATTACAAATTACAAATGTGCATCTAGAATTACAAATGTGCATCTTAGTGCCTAAAGGAAACAGAGACTGCTGCAGTACCAGGAACCAGGGAAAACCTCTGCCCCACAAACTAAGGGACTGAAATTGTGCCATCATCCTCCTTAGTGATGGAAGAGTGATTACAGGAATCACAGGTCTAGAAACAGGTGTGATATTTGCAGTTCAAGGGTCCCATCCTGCATGAAGCGACCACAACGCTATAAGACACAGGGGAAGAGGTGAAGAAAGGATGCATTTCAACCAGATGAAAGGCGTATGATATGAGAGACACAATGCACAAATAAAATAGCTAAATACATAGTTAACAATTACTACTGATTATGGAATATAATAGCTGATTTTTGTGCAGAAACAAAACGAACTGAAACCCAGACAAAAATAATAAGGAAGATGACTAAGAAGGGCATGCAGGAATGGAATTCAATGAATGGTTTAAGTGTGTTATTTGCCTTATTCTTTATTCTTTTTTCTTTATAATGTGTCTTATAAAGTCATAACTGACTTTAGTAGATAAGTTGCAATCACATGTATTTAATATGATATATATATCATATTTTTTAGTAAAAGTATTTACAAAAAGATCTTCATGGCAGTGTTTGCTTCTGGAAAATGAGGACAAGAAATGATAATACTAAGGGGAACATTTAGTTTTATCTACACTGTTTTATTTCTCTAAGAACAAAGATTTGAAGCTGATATAAAAACAAAGAAATGAAAGAAAAAACAAAATAAAAGATAGGCCTTGAAAGTAAAAGAAAAGAACCAGGAAAAGAAAAAAAGGAGTTCCCATCCTGGCTCAGTGGTAACAAATATGACTAGCATCCATGACTAGCAGTTTTGATCCCTGGCCTCGCTCAGTGGGTTAAGGATCCAGTGTTGCAGGGAGCTGTGGTGTAGGTTGCAGACGCTGCTCAGATCTGGCATTGCTGTGGCTATGGTGTAGGCTGGTGGCTACAGCTCTGATTCAACCCCTAGCCTGGGAACTTCCACATGCCATGGGTGCGGCCCTAAAAAGACAAATAAATAAATAATTTTTTTTAAAAAGTCGCCAACCACCATAATGCCAACAAAATTCCTTTAAGTAATCAGAATTGCATGTGAAACATGGAATCCATCATTTTCTTCCAGTATAAGAGCAGCCTCGCCCTACAGCACAAAGGTAATGCAGTGTCATCAGTTCTGATTAAGAGTGAGAGCTCTGGGAAATACAGTCATGACCTAACCAACTTAAACCATGCAGAAGATAATAGGCCACAAACCAATGTCTGGAGAAAAGCACCAGCAGATTCCTGTGATTAACCAAAAGTGAGGAAAATCCAAGAAGGACTTTGAAAATTTAAGGAGAGCATTAGATTTGACCATGAGCAGTATATAATCTAAAATTTGAACTATTAAACAACAGGAAAAAATTGCATCTCTTGGATCCCACTAGGTTTGAAAACTTCAATACTATTAAAATGCCAAGAAGTCAAATATAATAACAGTATTGAAGTAACACAAGGTCTTTTCTTCTCTCCACAATCCCTGTGCTACTATTATTTACAAGCTATTATTTAAACCTAAGAATATGTAGTACCACAAGAGTTGGAAATAGGAACTATATCTGAAAGAGCTTGAACCATCCTGAGCTGTTATTAGTCACAACCCCTGGATATAAGGTTTGGGGGTAAAAGAACCACTTTAAATGCCCTAGGTAAAAAAAAAAAAGTGATTTCTTGATTGATATAACAGCTACTTTCTCTCTAACTCTTTCCCTCCTTCCTTCCTCCAACTGTTAGCTCAGCTTTCATCTCCATTGCCAACATACTCTGCTCATCTTGGGGCTTCCCAGTAGAACCAGTCTTGCAAATTTATAGCTCCACATATATTTGAAAATGTAAGTTTATCCAGTTTCCTTCATCAGTTGCCCTATTAGCACTGATTAGATAACTGGACCACATTTGAATTAGTCATTATAGTTGGGTTATATAATGATCTTATTGTCTAGGCTTCGTAGCCACCTCATCCCTGGGATTTCCAATCCAAACCAAATGGACTAAGCATGAGGGATTAATTCTATGAAGGAAATTGGGATCATTTACCAGAAGAATGGTGAGCAGTTGATGGGCTGATAAATCATGGCCCAATGTGCTAATACTGGACTAGTGCAGATGGACTGTGACATATTTTACCTTTGAATAATCATTTACATAATTTGGCAGAGACTGGCATAAAGCCCATGATTGACACTATTTCATGGTTTTCATTAAATGAGAAATAGAGGTCAAGTTTAGAGGGATCATGTAGTAAAGTCATGAACATAAATTAAAATTGACCAAGATCAATTGCTTCAGCTTCTGTGGGCTCCAGGTAACGTAGTTAAAAATATTTGTCTTAAAGCATTTGGCACAAATCAAGATGGTTAACATCATAGTGTGGTCAGAACATTGATTTGATCAGAATTAGGGTCCCTAGACACTACCATCAGATTGTTATAAACCTTAATAAATAGCAGAGAGTTTTGGTAAATTCCTCTGAATCTTTAAGTATTTTATCTGATTTTGAGAGTTTTTCAAGCTTGTTTAAATGTTGATTTTAAAAATTTTAATCCATAGTCATTAAATTATCCTTATTTGTCTAAGTTGTAAGCTTGCAAAGCTAAAACATCTAAATATCTAATAACAAGGGATTAGTTGGGACTAATTAAATTCCCCTCACCAAAATGTATACATACATAAATATCTTTAAAAATATATGCCAAGGCCAGTGAGATTGCAAAATTTTTATGGTATTTTGCTTTTTATATTTTCTATACTGAGCATGGATTTTTTTGGTGATAAAAAAGAAATGAAACATGAAAAAATGTAATGCTTGGATATAAATCTTAAAAAATATGTACAAGATCTATATGAGGGAAACTAAAAAACTGATGAAAGAAATCAAAGATCTAAATAAATGGAAAAATACATCATGCACATGAACAGGAAGACTCAATACTGTCAAGATACCAGTTCTTCTCAACTTGATCTATAGATTCAATGCAATCTAACCAAAATCCAAAAATTATTTAGTTGATAGAAAAACTGATTTTAAGGGTATATGGAAGGGTAAAAGTCTCAGAATAGCCAACAGAATGTTGAAGTTAGAATAACATCAAAGGACTGATATTACCCAACTTTGAGACTTATTATAAAGCTACAGCGTTTAAGATGGTGTTATACTGGTAGAAATAATAGGCAAATAGATTAATGGACTAGACAAGTGAGCTCAGAAATCGACCCACAAAAAAAAAAGAAAGAAAGAAAAAATTGTCAACTGATCTTTGACAAAAGAGCAAAGGCAATTTAATTGATAAGAGATAGTCTTTTTAACAAATGGTGCTGGAAGTACTAGAGATCCACATCTAAAAATATATGAGCTAAGATACAGGCTATACAAAAAACAACTTACAATGAATCATAGGCCTGAATGTAAAACAAAAGAAAAACTACAACACTCCTAGAAGATAACATAAGAGAAAATCTAGATGACTTTCAGTTAGGTAATGACACTAAAAGCACAATCCAGAAAACAAAATATTTGACAAAGTGAACTTACTTAAAACTTTCATTCTGTGAAAGATACTATTAAGAAAATGTAAAGAGAAGTCACAGAATGGGAGAAAAATCTTTGCTAAAACAAATATCTGATAAGGACTGATATCTAAAATATACCAAGAACACTTAAAATTCAACACTAAGAAAATAGGCAAAAGATCTAGACACTTCACCACAGATATGCAGATGGTAAAATATCATATAAACTATTCAACATCATACGCCATTAGAGAAATGCAAATTAAAACAATGAGACCACTACACATCTATTTGAATGGCCAAAATCCCAAACACAGACAACACTATATGCTGGTGAGGATGTGGAGCAACAGGAACTCTCATTCATTACTGGTGGAGATGCAAATGGTACGGCCACTTTGGAAGGCAGTTGGTAATTTCTTGTAAAACCAAACATATTCCAGACATATGGCCCAGCAATTGCACTCCTACTTAAATGAATTAAAAACTTATATCCATGTAAAGATTTGCACATGAATCTTTATGGCATCTTTCTTCATAATTGCCTAAACTTGGAAACAACCAAGTTGTCTTTCAATAGATAGATGGATAAACAAACTGGTGTATTCATGCAATGGCACATTATTCATCACTAAAATAAATAAATGCTCAAGGGCACCAAAAGACATGCAACAACTTTAAAGTGCATTGCTAAGTGAAGGAAACCAATCTGATAAGGCTATATGCTTTATGATTCTAGCTATATGACATCCTGTAAAAGGTGAAACTTTGGAGACAGGGAAAAGATAAGTAGTTCTTAGTGCTTCAGGCAGATAGGGTCGGGGGAAATGGACCACTATGTAGAACACAAAGGATTTTTTAAGGCAGTGGAACTGTTCTCTATAATACTGTAATTGTGAATTCATGTAATTACACATTCGTCAAAACCCACTGAATGTACTGTGGACTTTTGCTAAAAGTATATAAGGCTGGGTCACTGCGTGATACAGAAGAAATTGACAGAACATTGTAAATCATCAATTATAATAAAAAGAATTTTTAATTAAAAATAAAGACCTATCACAAACCAAAAATAAATAAATAAATAAAAGTAGTGTACCAATATCAGTCATTTGAAGCAAAAGTAGCATATTAAAACACAGTGTTTATAATAGGGGAAACAGTGGGGAGGGCTGTGAGGGGATGTATAGGAACTCTGTACTTTCCACTCAATCATTATATAAACCTAAACCTGCTCAAAAAAATAGCCAATTAAATTTTAAAAATAAATTACATCACTAACTTATATGTTAATTCACCTAATAAATATTTTTGAGCAAGTACTATGTTCCAGACACTATACCTGGCCTTGGGAACTATACAGGGAAAAAATATGGTTCCTTATTGACGTATCAGATATTGTCAAGTAAGCCGGCACTCACACTACAATATGGTAAGTACTACATAGGAATGAGTACAGAGCACTATGAGACCGCATAGAAGAGGCAGCTGATTGATTGTTTGAGAATAAGGAAAGGCTTCCTGGAAGGAGTAACTTCGGGAACCAACCATTTCTAAAATAAATCAATATATTTCTTTCTCCATCTGCATCCCCTAAAGAGCTAACCTGTTTCTTTGCAGTTCATGGACTTAGTCTAATCTAATGTAGGAGGTGCATGTGAATGTCTTGCCTCTTATCTGAAGCTGCAAGAGAGTAGGTCCAGTGCCTGTACTTTCCACTGTATCTAACAGTGCCTAAAACCAAAGCTCATTCAAACAGAGCCTCAAAACAGGTACTGGGAGAGCTACTGGAAGTCAAATACAAAGACAGAGATCAGAGGTCAAGGGAAAACAAAAGTGAGAAAGGGCAGTGGGCAATTGGGGCAAATACTACGGACATAACATTACTGGTTCCTACGGCTGATCTTTATGGATTTCCTAATGAGGGACTTGTGCTGGGGGGTGGCAGATACCTTTAAAGAGCCTCATAGAGAATAGACAGCATTATAAACATATCAAAACTAGCCCTGAACTTCACCCCAAATCTGTGTCATTTCCACAGCAGTAATACCTTACTGTGCAAGATCCAGTGCAAAATGAAAATGTGAGGCTCCTTGTTCAAAAGTGATAACAAATTTCAAGATGGGGACAGAAGAACATTAAACAGAGTGCACGTCTTTCTAATTTGGGGGCCCAGTACAACTGTACCAGTTACACACACGTGAAGCTGACCCTGTCCTACCTCTCTTTGCACAAACACCTTGAAAATGCTTCAACTCTGCAAAGGAACACCTTGAAATCTGTAATGAGTGAGTTTCAAAACCAAGATTCAAACCCAGGTCGAAAGTTTACATTGCATGGTGGTGAGCAGAGCATAAGATACAGAGTATAAAACTTTGGAGCATATATTGGTTCCACTACTCCCATCTGTGTGACCTTGTTTCCAATCTGTAAAATGGGGATAGCAGCTCCCCCATAAAATGAAAATGTAAAAATAAAATGTGATCATATTCTGAATATACCTGGTGCACACTAAATAGTTAAATCACATTGCTTCTTCCATTTCCCAGATGTTCTGATTCAATGCCCCGACCTAATGGGGTTTCAGTACTTCTCAAAGCAAGATTGTGAGCAGTCAACTGGAGACCTTGATGAAATCTCCCTGCTCCTATTTCAGTCTTCCTGAATGAGAACTTCTAGGGGCGAGGGCCTGGAATCTGAATTTTATTATGCTTCTTAAATGGTTCATAGGCAGAGTAAAGCTTGAGAACTATTGCAATTCCTCGTAATAATTAATGATAAAGCATACAGCTAGGTTTTGGAAGATTTACCTCACTGAGAAATAACTTTTGTCAAATTCATCTCTTGTGACTCTCTTTCTTGCTATATGGAGACATTTATATACTAGAGCTTATCTTTGGTAAATACTCATTTATACTTATTAAATATTCAGAAAAAAATTTTAGCAGATGAAATCTCTAACCAAACACTGAAATCCAAGTCTATTACATGAGTGCAAGGGAGAATTGTCCTCCATTGGTTTCTCTTTTAAGGTTGAGAGGAGACTGAAATATGACACGTGTATTTTGTTGGGCACCCCAACATCCAAAGCTCACTTCCTGGGTCCATAGCTTCATCCAGGCAAGTAGAATAATTTTGGATTTTAACTTTCTTTCAAAGTGAATTGAACAAGGTGAGATCAACCCCAAGCACAGTGCTCAAAAAGCTCACAGATATTCAAATAAGTCCTTAGAGCAGTAAGAAGAAATATGCATACAGCATTAATCATTTTGTAGAGAATCTTAATGACATGAAGTCTTTCTTTCTGTAAAAGTGTTTCTCAAGTTTTAATGTGCAGAGAATTGACCTAGGGATCCAGTAAAATGTAGATTCTGATTCAGAGGATCTGGGGTGGGCCCCAGGATGCTGTATAATCTCCTAAGAGATACCAATGCTGGTCCATAGATCACACTTTGAGCAGAGGCCCTACGTACCCTACTTCTTCATTTTCCCACTATTCTTCAATGTACTTTCTTAATTTTTGCTCCCTAACCATGTTACTTGCATGGTTATTTTAGTTCATTTTGGCTTAATAAGAATAATTGTTCATATGTATAATTCTACAGTCCTTGGTACCCTTGGGGACAAAACCCATGACTGTATGGTTTAAATCAATGTTTACTAAAAATTTATTATGTACTAGGAACTGTAATAGATGTTTTCACTTAAATTCTCTCATGTAATTATTATACCCTGTTTTAAATAGGTACTATTATCTCTATTTTGCAGCTAAGGAAACTGAGGCTCAGAGACATTAAATAATTTGGCCAAGATCACATAGCTGTTGAATGGAAGACACTGACTAAAAATAAATCATTTGACTCCAAATCCAGATACTTTAATCATAGCAAGGCTTAATTATCATTGTATAACCAGTGGCTCTCATCTCCTCTAGCACAGGTATAGAGATGAAAAAAAAGTAGGCATTTACTGAGTTTATTAAATAGATGTCGAATAAAAGGAAGACCCTATCATTTTGTTGTTTGGTTGAATTTTGTGTTAAAGACCTGTTTGTGGCACAGATGGTAAAATTCTGACAAAAACATGTTATTGGGGCTTTTTCATTTTTTGCCAAGCTTATCTCATTGAGTATATTTACATTGATTGCAGCATTCATACAAACAGGATTTATTGAAAACCTAGTCTACACAGGGAACAAGATGGAGTTACCAGCATCACTAAAGCAGAGTTTCTGTCTTCAAAAAGCTCATAACCTTGTGGGGAAAAGAGAGAATGAAGTGGAAAAAGACTATTGCGATAGGAGAAGACCAGTGATGGAAATGTACAGAATGCACTAAGAAGCACACAGGATGAAGGCTCTAAGTGGGAGGAGTTTAAAGAAGGCTTTTAGAAGGAATTGGCATTGGTATTACATCTCAAAGGATGATGAGATTGGTGATGATATTAACAAATGTGAATTTTTGATGTTTAATGAAATGTGCTAACATTTGAAAGATCTGCATGTTAGTGAACCAAAACTTAAAATGATCAGTGCTCAATGTGACAAAATTATGCATGGATAAAATATCTATTCAAAGTGCAAGATAGACCTGGTAATTTTAATGAAACAGAGTACAAAAAGTATAATGAAACAGATGTACATTGAGAGTCCATCTTGCAACTAGCCTTTAAGAAATGACCACTTTTTGTGTAGTATCAAAGACTAACCAAAAATATCTGAGGAAGCTAGTAAAATAATCCTCCCTTCTCCAACTACATATCTGTGGGAGGCTGGATTTTTTTTTTTTCTCTTATATACTTCACCCTAAACAATATATTACAACAGAATGAACACAAGAGTAGATATGAAAGAAAACCCAACTGCCTTCTATTAAGTCAGACATTACAGAAAATTGTAAAAAGTATAAAACATCACTCTTCCTGCTATTTTTCTGCTTGCTATGAAAAAGTTATTTTTAATAAAATATTTAACTTCTAATGGAGTTATTATAATTACTTTAATTTCTAATATGATAAATATCAATAGATACAAGCCACATAAACAAAAACTCTTCCTTGTCCTCAGTAATTGTTAACAAGAATGTAAAAGGACCCTAAAATGAAAAGGTTTGAAAGCTGTTGCACAGATGATAGACAGCTACTGAAGGATTTAAAGCAAAGGAAGGCCATGGTCAAATTTGAAGTTTAGATATATTACTCTGGCTGTGTTCTTCATTACCATTCACAAAGATTGAGTGTGCAGCTTATCTTACTGTTACAGTCTTAAACTTGGAAGAACACTCTTTTATATATTACAAACATTAAACATGTCTAGGTCACAGCAAGATTTGTCGGCAGGTCACCTTCCCAGTAGGAAACAATGGGACTCTGACTTACAAAGGCTAAGTAACTTACCTTTGGTCACTCAAACTATTCATACAAGGATTTGAACTCAGATGTGTCTGACTCCAAAATTTGTAATTTTTCTAGTACACTGTGCCATTTTTATCATCGAATTCATTACAAAATATAAGCGCCTATTTCACTTTGAGTATGAAAGAAGTCACTTTTAATGAAAAGAGCTTCAAAAATTCTTCCCTTGTCCTTATTTCACATTTGCATTCTGGGTGCTGTAGAGGCCAAAAGAACACCTTGCTTGCAAGGGGACCACACAATCAGTCATTGAAAAAAAAATTACTTGGAAAAGTGACATTTTCCTACAGCACAGGCCTTTTTCTCATTTTGAGAAAAAGAAGGTAAAGAGGCCCCCACATGTTCCCCCCAACACATATTTCCATGGGCAGGCATAGACCACACATAGCTACAAAGGGGCAATTGTATTCGTTTCCTATTGTGTTATTAGAAAATAACCACAAACATAGTGAGTTAAAACAGCAAAAATTAATTATCTTACAGTTCTGTAGGTTAGAAATGCAGGACAGTTCTCACAGAACTAAAATTAGTGTCAGTAGTCTGTGTTTCTTCTAGAAGCTCTAGGAGATGATGTTTCCTTGCCTTTTCCAGATTCTGGAGGTTGCCCCCATTCCTTTGCTAATGACCCCCTTACATCTGAGTAATCCAGGACAATCTCCCCATTTTAAGATCAACTGATTAGCAGCCATAATTCTACCTACAAACTTAAATCTTCCTTGCCATGTAATCTAGCATATTTCAGGGTCCAACTATTAGTATGAGGACATGATTAAGGCCATATCATGCCTACCACCATATTTTTTGTACTGCTTATGTTCAACTTAAGAGCACAGAAAAGCATAATACCACAATCACTTTACCAAATGTGCATGTCTGCGCATGCACGCCTGCACACACACACTCCATACTAAACAGTTTTCATTTACAGCATCTTTATTTTCAAGTACTATAATCAAATAATTCCAAATCATGTTGCTCTTTTTTTTTTCTTCCTGATTTAGTACTACTCAGAAGTGCAGACGTGGATGACAAGAAATTGACCGTTTTAAATCCTACTGAGGATGAGTTACTGTTAATTGGTTATTTGAACAGAATAAATGAGATGAGATTCTTTCAGTTTGCAAATGATGGGAATAAATTTTTCCTCTTTTTTTTGCTATTTATTATGTCACCATTTATTTTTTATATAATTATTTTTTTCCATTATAGCTGGTTCACAGTGTCCCATCAATTTTATACTCTACAGCATGGTGACCCAGTTACACATACATGTACACATTCATTTTACTCACATTATCATGTTCCATCATAAGTGACCATACATAGTTCCCAGTGCTACACATCAGGATCTCATTGCTAATCCCCTATTCCAAAGGCAATAGTTTGTATCTATTAACTCCAAGCTCCCAATCCACCCCACTCCCTCCCCCTCCCCCACCACCTTGGCAACCACAAGTCTATTCTGTAAGTCCATGATTTTCTTTTATGTGGAAAGGTTCATTTGTGCCATATATTAGCTTCCAGATATAAGTGATATCATATGGTATTTGTCATTCTATTTCTGACTTACTTCACTCAGTATGAGAGTCTCTAATTCCATCCATGGTGCTGCAAATGGTATTATTTTGTTCTCTTTTATGGCTGAGGAGTACTCCATTGTGTATATATACCACATCTTCCTAATCCAATCATCTGTCAATGGACATTTGGGTTGTTTCCATGGCTTGGCTATTGTGAATAGTGCTGCAATGAACATGCAGGTGCATGTGTCTTTTTCAAGGAAAGTTTTGTCCAGATATATGCCCAAGAGTGGGATTGCCAGGTCTTATGGTAGTTCTATGGATAGATTTCTAAGGTACCTCCATACTGTTCTACATAGTGGTTGTGCCAGCTTATATTCCCACCAACAGTGCAGGAGGGTTCCCTTTTCTCCATACCCCCTCCAGCACTTGTTCTTTGTGGACTTATGAATGATGGACATTCTGACTGGTGTGAGGTGGTATCTCGTGGTAGTTTTGACTTGCATTTCTCTAATAATCAGGGATGTTGTGCATTTTTTCATGTGCTCGTTGGCCATCTGTATATCTTCCTTGGAGAAATGTCTCTTCAGGTCTTTTGGCCATTTTTCAATTGTGTTGTTGGCTATTTTTCTGTTGAGTTGTATAAGTTGCTTGTATATTTTAGAGATTAAGCCCTTGTCAGTTGCATCATTGGAAAGTACTTTCTCCCATTCTGTAAGTTGTCTTTTTGGTTTCTTCTTGGCTTCTTTTGCTGTGCAAAAGCTTGTCAGTTTGATTAGGTCCCACTGGTTTATTTTTGCTTTTATTTCTGTTGCATTGGGAGACTGACCTAAGAAAACATTTGTAAGGTTGATGTCAGAGAATGTTTTGCCTATGTCTCTTCCTGTAGTTTGATGGTATCTTGTTTATGTTAAGCCTTTAAGCCATTTAGAGTTTATTTTTGTGCATGGTGTGAGGGTATATTCCAGTTTCATTGATGTGCATGCAGCTGTCCAGGTTTCCCAGCAGTACTTACTGAAAAGACTGTCTTTTTCCCATTTTATTGTCTTGCCTCTTTGTCAAAGAATAATTGACCATAGGTGTATGGGTTTATTTCTGGGTTCTCTAATATGTCTGTTTTGGTAGCAGTACCACACCGTCTTGATGCCTGTGGCTTTGTAATAGTGCCTGAAGTCTGGGAAAGTTATGCCTCCTGCTTGGTTTTTGTTCCTCAGGATTGCTTTGGCAATTCTAGGTCTTTTGTGGTTCCATATAAATTTTTGGATTGTTGTTCTAGTTCTGTGAAAAATGTCATGGGCAATTTGATAGGGATTGCATTGAATCTGTAGATCGCTTTGGGTAGTATGGCCATTTTTACAATATTAATTTTTCCAACATAGGAGCATGAAGTATTTCTCCATTTTTTATGTCTTTTTTAATTTCCTTGATTAATGTATAGTTCTTGGCACATAAGTCCTTTACCTCCTTGTTCAGGTGTATTCCCAGGTATTTGATTTTTTGGGGTGCAATTTTAAAAGGTATTGTATTTTTGTATTCCTTTTCTAATATTTCATTCTTAGTATATACAGAAATGTGACTGATTTCTGAATGTTAATCTTATATCCTGCTACTATGCTGAATTTGTTGATCAGTTCAAGTAGTTTTGGGTTGAGTCCTTAGGGTTTTCTGTGTATAGTATCATGTCATCTGCATACAGTGACAGTTTTACCTCTTTTCTTCCTATTTGGATGCCTTTTATTTCTTTCTTTTTTTTTTTTTTTTGTCTGATTCCTGTGGTTAGGACTTCCAATACTCTGTTGAATAACAGTGCTAAGAGTGGGCATCCTTGTCTTGTTCCAGATTTTAGTGAGAAGGCTTTCAGCTGTTCTCCATTGAGTATTATATTTGTTGTGGGTTTATCATAAATGGCTTTTATTATGTTAAGGTATGTTCCCTCTATACCCACTTTGGTAAGAGTTTTGATCATGAATGGATGTTGGACTTTGTCAAATGCATTTTCTGCATCTATTGAGATAGTCATGTAGTTTTTGACTTTTTTTTTTGTTAATGTAGTATATGACATTGATTGATTTGCATATGTTGAACCATCCTTGTGAACCTGGGATGAATCCCACCTGGTCGTGGTGTACAATCTTTTTGATATGTTGTTGGATTCAGTTGACTAAAATTTTGTTAAGAATTTTTGCATCTATATTCATCAAAGATACTGGCCAATAGTTTTCTTTTTTGGTGGTATCTTTGTCTGGTTTTGGGATGAGGGTGATGGTGGCATCATAGAATGTCTTTGGGAGTGTTCCTTCTTCAACCTTTTGAAAAAGTTTAAGGAGAATGGGAATAATTTCCTCTTTGAATGTTTGGTAGAATTAGCCTGTGAAGCCATCTGGCCCTGGACTTTTATTTGTATGGATTGTTTTTATGACACATTCAATTTCATTTCTAGTGAGCGGTCTGTTCAGTTGATCTGTTTCTTGATAAGTTTTGGCAGGCTATAAGTTTCTAGAAAGTTGTACATTTCTTCTAAGTTGTCAAATTTGTTAGCATACAGTTGTTCATAATATTCTGCCATGGTTTTTTATATTTCTTTAGTATCCATTGTGACTTCTCCTTTTTCATTTCTTATTTTGTTTGTCTATTTTATTGATTTCCTCTCTGATCTTTATGATTTCCTTCCTTCTGCTCACTTTAGGTTTGTTTGTTCTTCTTTTTCTAATTCATTTAAGTAGTGGGTTAAGTTTTCAATTTGAGATTTTTCTTCTTTTTTGAGGAAGGCCTGTATTGCTATGAATTTCCTTCTGAGCACTGCTTTTGCGGCACCCATAAATTTTGAGTGGTTGTGTCTTCATTATCTTTTGTCTCAAGGTATTCTTTAGTTTAGTTCTTGATTTCCTCATTGATCCATTGGTTTTTTAGTAGCATGTTGTTTAGTCTCCATGTAGTGAGTTCTTTCTCATTTCTTTTCCTATGGTTGATTTCTAGTTTCATGCCATTGTGGTCAGAGAAGATACTTGAAATAATTTCTATACTCTTAAATTTGTTGAGGTTAGCTTTGTGCCCCAGTGTGTGACCAATTCTTGAGAATGTTCCATGTGCACTTGAAGAATGTATACTCTGATTTTTTTGGATGGAATGTCATTTGGGGGAATAAATTTCATGTCAGCAAAATCCATAAAGATTTTGGGGGTGTTTTCCTTGATTTGATGTGTTGCTTTTTTCCCTTAATCAGCAAGTTTTTTAGATAAGATATCATGAGAGAAAAGATGATCTTGATGTATTTGCCCTGAATAGGCAAGTCTCACCCCCTTGGGAGAGTTTATGATGTTATGCAAAAAGGAGACAATTATTTTCCTTTTTTTTTTATTTCTGGCTGCTCCTGTGACATGCAGTTCTTGGGCTAGGGATCAAACCCATGCCATAGCTGTAACCAGAGCCACAGCAGCGATGATGCCAGATCCTTAACCCACTGAGCCATTAGAGAACTCAAGACTGAAGTTTTTATTAAAGTATAATTGATATAGAACATTATATTAATTTAAAGCCTATAACATAATGATTCAACATGTGTGTACATTGTGAAATTATCACCACGATAAGTCTAGTTAGCATCTCTCATCATACAAATTCACAAATTTTTTTTCTTTTATGATTTAAGATTTACTTTTTTAGCAATGTGGTATTATTTACTATAGTCACCATGCTATACATTACATCATCATGACTTATTTATTTTATACCTGGAAGTTTGTACTTGATTCCCTTCATCTGTTTTTCCCAGGCTCCCAAAGCCTTTCCTTTCAACAATCATCAATCTGTTCTCAGTATCTATAATTTTGGTTTTGTTTTACTTTGTTTCTTCATTTGTTTGTCTTAGATTCCACAAATAAGTGAAATAATCTATTATTTGTTTTTCTCTAACTTACTTTACTTAAAATAATACCCTCAAAGTCCATATACATTGTTGCAAATGGCAAAATTTCATTCTTTTTATAGCTGAGTAGTATTCCATTGAATATATAGATGTGTGTGTATGTGTATGTATGTGTGCATGTGTATAAATGTGTATGTGTATATATATATAAATGTATATGTATATATGCCACATCTTCTTTATATAGTCATCTGTTGGTGGACACTTGGGTTGCTTCCATACCTTGGCTGTTGTAAATAATGCTTTGCTATTTTTTCTTAAGATTTCTTTGACTGCTAGGGGTCTTTTGCAATTACATACACATTTTGGGATTATTTGTTCTGTTTTCTTGAAAAATGCCACTGGTATTTTGATAGGGATTGCATTGAATCTGTACATTGCTTGGGGTAGTATTGACATAGCTACAATATTGTCTTCTAATCCATGAGTGTGGTATATCTTGCCATTTATATTGTATCTTATAATGCCACTTTCTACTTGCCTGCAAGGTTTCTGCTGATAGTTTTATAGGGATTTCCTTGTGCTAGTATGTTTTCTCTCTCTCTCTCTTAATGGCTGCATTGGCAGCATATTGAAATACCTGGGTGAGGGGGTCGAATTGGAGCTGCAGCTGCTGGCCTATGGCACAGCTGTGGCAACACCAGGCCCAAGCCACATCTGCAACCTACACCAAAGCTTGTGGCAATGCCAGATCCTTAACCCACTGAGCGAGGTCAGGGATAGAACCTGCATCCTCATGGGGCCTACGTCAGGTCCTTAACCTGCTGAGCCATGATGGGAACTCCTGTTATTTTTCTCAGATTCTCGCTTTAACTTTGAAATTTTAATTATGTGTCTTGGTGTGGATCTTTAAGGCTTTTCTTGTTTAGAATTCTCTGGGCTCCCTATATCTGGATGTCTGTTTCCTTCCCCAGTTTAGGGAAGTTTTCACTTTTTCTCTTTTCTTCTTTGGGGGCCCCTATAATGGGGATGTTAGTCCACCTGATGTTGTCCCATAGGTCCCTTATGTCATCTTCATTTTTTAAACTTCTTTTTTTATTTTTGTTTCTCTGGGTTAGTTCCACTGCCCTGTCTTGCAGATCACTTATTCTTTCTCCTGATTCATCTAGTCTATTGCTCTCCTATCCTTTTATCTTTTGTTGGGGAGGACCTCTTCAGCTAGTTTTCAGGTCTTCTCTTTTTATAGGGAATTATTATGTATGTAGCTGTAAATTTGTTATGTTTATGGGAAGAGGTGATTTTAGGATTTTCCTATGTTGACGTCTTGAACCACATCCCAAGAGACTGACATTTGTTCAACAATAACATTCGACAATGAACTCCTGTTAGTGACTAAATAATCCTCTCGTATTCCTCCTGATTGCCCTACATGTTTTGGTTCTGCTTTTGTTGCATTAATTTTTTTTTATTTAAAACATCCTAACATTTAAAATCTCTTCATAACACTGTATCAAGTGGATGGATGCACCTTGATATCCTAAACTTCTGTGTCTTTGTGGGGGGAGGGGAATCTAAGTTGTTTCCAGTATGTCACAAATTATACATAATTCTGAAATGAACACCTTAGAGCAAGGTTTCCAACTTTGGCACTAGTGATAATAATTTTCTGTAAGAGGCCATCCTGTGTACTGTAGGATTTCAAAAAAACATTCCTGGCCTCTATTAACTAGTTGCCAATAGTATTCTCACAGTTGTGACAATAAAACTAGCTCCAGACATCATCAGATGTCTCCTGGGGTGGGGGGCAAAATTGCCTTTGGTTGAGAATCACTGTCTTAGAATATATATTTTTCTTCAGTTAGATTATTTCTTTGTGATGGATCTCCAGAATCAGAATTTATGGATCAAATAAACGTGTTTGTATGGTTCTTGATGTATTGCTAAATTACTTTCCAAACTGTGTACCCTTGTTCCCTGCCCACCAGTAAAATCAATCTGAGTGAGCCAATTCTGTGTTAACTGTTGGAGGCTCAGTTAATATTATTTGTTTTTGTTAATATGCTGATGAAAACTGTATTTTACTATTGTTGTTATTATTTATATTATATTTCAGTTTGTTTTTTCTTGAATACCAGTAAGAATAAAATGCTGCACATGTTTACTATTTGTTTGGTGTGTGAAATATTATTTTGAATCCTTATCCCATTTATGTTACAGGGTTTCTGGGAATAACAAAAGTAGTTAAAAAAAAAAACTGTGGCAGAAGAGAGCTTTAACAAAACTGAGGCAATGTTTTTTAAAATTAGGGCTAGTTCAATAATTTTTAAAAATTTTTTTGACTGTTTTTTCCAAGATTTTTCTTTTATTTAGAAAAATGAATCATTTGTTGTGATATTTAAGCCTTATTTTTACTATTTCTCAGTTAGTGGTGGTCTTCCTTTTGGGGGAAGGTACATCTAAATTTTTAGAAATTTCATATCTAGAATGCATCACAAGTCTGGTTGATAATGCTGCATGTTTAAATCTGCATGCACATTTTTGTAATTTAAAACCTTTTTGAACTCTGAGGTTCCTATAGTTGCTCCTTGAATGACTTTGTAAGCTACTCGCATACAAAATATTTCTTTTTAACAATGCCCATTAATACTGTATTCTTTAAAATAAGATATTTGCGTAGTTCCCTGGTGGGTTTTAAGGATCTGGTATTGTCACTGCTGTGATGTGGGTTCGATCCCTGGCCTGGAAACTTCTGCATGACATGGGCATGGCCAAAAAAATAATTTCAAATAAAAATAAGATATTTGTCCATTGTACATATGTGAGTCAGCTTTGTCCATTGTACACAGGATAATCAGAAATGTCTTTAGGACAAGAAATGTACTACCTTGCCCACTCACTTTGGAAAAATGCTCCTCTTCTCATCCTTGCCTTACCCTGTCACATCACCATGAGCTTTTTGCTTCCTGAAACAAGCTGGACATTAGTCAAAAACACCTGCTAGGAGAATATTATTGACTATTAGACTTGACCAAGAAAGATGGATGTATTCAATCTACACTGAGTTGCAAGTAAGAAAAGAGAGGTGCACTGAAATAATCTCTCTCTGGGCCTCAATTTCTTTATCTATAATTTGAATAAAGAAGGAAATAGGTATCAGATTCCAGACTTAATTACTTCAGTGGGGCAGTCATAGGCTTTGGAGTTACTTTCTGCTCTAGTCTGTTTATATTTGTTGAGCTAGAAAATTACTGTGAAGAAGCCAAGCCAAATGTTAACAATGCTATAAATGCCATGTATCCTTAAGAACAAACACACTTGCATAATTCAGAAATTCCTCCACACGTTAGATATCCACCACTCCAGAAGGCATTTATAAGGTTCTATAGGATGTAATTATTTTCCTCAATAACAATGAGAATTATAGTATACAGAATGGCTACATATTCAATCTATTTCATAATTTTCCTTTAGTAAGCTTTTTTCATTAGCTAATACTTTTGATGCTGTATTATACCGCATTTTTCAGTCTTTTAATTAAAAATCGGTCTCTGAAGACTGATTTAACTTAATATGAAATGTTTCCTTAACACAACTCCAAATTGCTGTTAAATAGTCTTTTAGAGTACAGTATTTCATTTTTAGAAAAAAAAGGACAATGTAATAACTAGGCAATCTTGTTGAATCTTCTGCTGTGATGTTATTTTTGCCCTGAAATGATCACTTGCCTTCATTTTACCACATTTATTGCCCCAAAAGGATACCAAAAAAGCACAAATTGCTACCTGCAACAAATGTTCTGGTAGATTTCATATCTCCACTAGACAGCTTCTAACACTAGTTTTGTGGTTGTTACTTTAAGGACAAGTATTATTTCATTTTGCTTGTCTATTATTTTTTAAAGCTGAGTCAAGCAATTGAATCACACAACTGTAGTCTTCCACTAACAAATACGAAGCTGAAACCCTGGGGCCAATGACCCAAGCTCTGTCCATTAACAATCAATGGAATGCTCTTGGCTATGTCTTGAGTCACACCACTGTACAGCAGAACATAAAGTCATTACAGGGCACAGATATTTATGCAAGTGCAAATGTGCATGAGAGGCAAGGGGCCCTATTACCCAGGGGAGTCTCTGCCTCTGGATGATATTAGGACAAAGGGAATACAGATTGTTCTCTGGGCTGGTTTGAATGCTGGCCTGGAGATAGAGGGAAATATGAGGTCATTTCCTAAGAGCTTTCATAGTCTCCTGATTTTATGTAGCACCAGGCTCTAGTAGATATGAACAGCATTTCCCTCTGTCTGCTGGAAGCTGCAAAAATATGGTAAAGGAAAATAAGGTATATGATACATGCCAGACAATCTCTTTGGAGGAATGGTTGGGCAACTTCAAAGTGCTAAACCTCAGCTTATTTTCTGTGAATAAATATCAACTGGGCTGATTGAACACTTCCACACTTTTAATCTCTCTTAAATTCCTCATCAAAGTCTATACCAAGGGAAACCTCTGTCTTGAAAAAGATGTAATCCACATGTTCAGCATCATTCGACTTTTTTTTTCTTGGTCTCACATTTTAAAAATTCATTTTCTTAATATTTGTACTATCTTGACAAGGCAATTGGCAGCAGGTGCATTGGGTTAGTTCATTTTAGGCATTCTGCATTTGCAAGTTAAACTGCTAGTGGGATTCCCATCTGCTTAATAACATTCAGTTTAAAATTAAACTGGGAACAAATTTTTAAATGTTTACAACCCTGGGCAAACTTTAACCAAATGCTTTTCTCCTATTCCATCTCCTAGAAGGAGCTCCAGGGGATTAGAAGAGCACTCTGGGCTTGTTGCTTTCTATAAAGTTTGAGAGTTTTATTTCCTATTCAGATTCCCAATTACAGCATTGTGGGTCCTTAAGATAGAGTCATGTCTCCAAGGTTCAGTCGACCATCACATTTCTGGGTAGCACTAACCAGAAATAAAGGCATGAGCTTTGAAGCAAACAGCAATGGATTTAAGTCCTGCATCTGCCATTTATTTGCCATGTGGTAGTAAACATTCCCAATTTGATAAGCATCAGTTTCCTTGTGTGTAGAATGGAAATAATATCTTTCTGTTTGTTTGTTTTGCTTTTTTAGGGCCATACCTGCTACATATGGAGGTTCCCAGGCTAGGGGTCTAATCAAAGCTGCAGCAGCCGGCGTACGCCACAGCCACAGCAACACCAGATCCGAGCCACATCTGCAACCTGCACCATAGCTCACGAAAATGCCAGATCCTTAAACCATTTAGTGAGGCCAGGGATCGAACCCGCAACCTCACGGTTCCTAGTCAGATTCATCTCTGCTGCGCCACGATGGGAACTCCTGGAAATAACATCTTTTAAATAAACTTCTAGAAACCTTGTAACAACTTAATATACAAAAATGTAAAGTAAAATCAAAATGCCTGAGATGTAACAGTCCTTTAACTGATATTAGTTAAGTATAAAATTCAGGAATGGCTATGGGATGTAGCTGCAATAATCCTCACTTTACAGATAAAGAAACAGATTCAGAGATATTAAGTTCCTTGTTCATATTCACAAATTTTCTCAGGTCATTAACCAAAGAGTTAACCTTGAATTATCCTTTCCCTCAATTCTACACCCTCCCAATATCTAATACATTAGTAAGTTTTACCTTACAATTTGATATCCAATTCTGCTATTTTTCATCCATCTTAGTCTAAGTCTCTCACTTTGTCTCTTACCTGGCTTATTTCAACAGCCTCTTAACTGGTCCCTCTACTTCAACTCTTACCTTTCCTACTATCAGTTCTCAACAAACTGGCAAGGCTAAACCACACATGAGACCACGACACTTTTCTGTTTAAAACTCAACGATGGCTCCCACCATACTTAGAATCAACTTCCAAACCCTTAGCAGAGCCTTCAGGACTCTGGGTTCCCTGATTTAGTCTCTCACCACTGGTCCCCAAGTTCACTGTTTCAGTCACACAAGCCTAATTGTAGCTCCTCACGCAGCCAAACTTCTTTTATGCTTTGGAGCTTTTACACATGTCAAACCTCTGCTTACCCAATGCTCCCACTAGATCCTCACAAAATTTCTCCTTATCACTCAGGTCTCCAATCAAATGTCATCTCAAGAGGACTTTCCAACTATCTTCTCTAGGATAACTTCGGGTTTCCATTCAGTCATTGACTCTTCATTTGCCCTTATTTTATTCCTAGCCCTTACCACTATCTAAAATTACTGTATGTATTTACTGAATTTTTACTTATTTTCAGCCCCACCTTACTCTCAAAGGCCATGCCTTTTATACCAAAAATGAAACAAAATAAAAATAAAACCAGGTTTAAAAAAAAAGTCATCCAAGTGGTAGGGAGAATCAGGTAACTGTGTTATCTTTTAAACTTATCTAGCAAATCTCTTTGATCCCAGCCAACTGATTAGTTTCCCATTGTAGACTTAGACTAATGCAGCCATTTTTACAAAGCATTGGAATCTTCAGGACACTATTTAGCAAAGAGGAAATCAGCCAGCCTTCTGCTCACTTGGGAATCAGGAGTTGGAATAGCATAGTCTTTTGCTAGAGCTGCTAATAAGAAGCCAGGCTGACTAATTTGATCTTCACCTTCTCTCTCTGTCCCTGAGCAGTGCATATTGGAAGTGCTAATGAGCAACAAAGTGACTCAATGCACAATCACAGGAGGCCAGAGGAGGAGCAGAGCAGAGATTCTTCAACTTGTTGGCTAATAAGATTTGTGTTTCTTATCTACTTCTTGGCCAGGACTGTGAAGATGTAAGGCCTGATAGATTTCCTCTGGAATATGTGCTGATACGGGGAGGTGACCAGCCCAATGGAAATCAGCAAAAAATGAAAAAGTGGCTCAGAGCCAGCCCAGCCACTTAGAAAAAGAAAGAAAGCAAAGTGTGGAAGTTTAGCATTAGCACATTTCACACGCAAGCCACTCAGGGCTTCGTCAGTGCATTAATGAGGGCACATGGAAGTTCACATCAATTTTATACTGCAGTAAGGTCTGTACACAATTGTCATATAATATGAACTGCTTAGTATATGCTACAATTTATTTTATAATGATTTTGTTTGCTTAAATCATTCTGAATATTTATATCCAGCCAGTGGGCCACCCCCCAGAGTACATATATGGTATTGGCAGAAGAGTCACTGAGAAGAAGCTTTTTGGAGGGACCACCTTCACTTCCTACAAGACATACCCTCAAGATTAAAGCCCTACCAAAGCTCACAGTAGCTTGAAAAATCTGGCTTTGGCTTATGGGACTGGAATTGGAATTTGTGCAGTAGCCAAGATTTTGAAATACTGTTTGACATAAACCCAAACATGCTAAAACACTGTCAAAGGGAACTTTCTCACTGATAAGGGTGCCCTCCCAGATATAAGGAAAAAAATATAATGCAGCTTCTTAATTTATGAATTGCATGGTACTTGACTCTACCTGGGCGGCAGTTCTGAAAAGTGGAATGAAAAGTTGGTGATCATCTAATTCATCTGGGGCTCTGAGTTTTCCAATTTAGTCACATACAATGAGCAAAGAAATTAATAGTAGGTCAGACTCAGTGCTGTGTTGGCAAGACAGCCTCCAAGCCCCAGATTTCTACCAATGTAAGATTTACACTGCTCAGCAGACACTGCAATACACCTCTTTTTGCATTTCTATTTAAACAAGTGTTTGGATAAATGCTCTGATGTCACTGCTCAAAATAAAGACTGCCGCAAGACTCAACTGCAAGGATTTGTTTATAATATTCTGTGCACAGATCCCTGCAAAGCCAGCACATTTCCAAAGTTATTTCACAGCACAAACCTTCATCACAAGAGAAAAGTTAGGTCCCCCACACAAATTGGTTCTCTCTGGAGCATTTCCCCTTGGCCGCCAATTTGGCATGTTACAGAGTTAAAGCTTCATGTCTACGTTTTCTATCAGCCTGCTCAGCTCTTTCAAGTATGTCTGTCTTTCTAGTAATCATGGCTTTTGCTTTGTGAGAGAATACCCTTAGCCTTTCCCAAAGACGCCATGCCTCCTTAACCAAAAATGAAGTTTAGCTTTACAATAACTACACATTACAACACACAGTAATAAAAATAGCTATTCTTTTTGGACACCTAGTCTGTGCTAGGAGCCAGAACTGGCTATGTAATTCACCAGGCCCGTTGCAAAATGAAAATATGGAACCTATATAAAATTATTAAGAATCTCAAGATGGTGACAACAGAGCATTAAACTAAATCTAGGTCCCTTCTAATTGTAGGGCCCTGGGCGATGGCACAGATCACATGGCCATGAAACAATCCTGCTAAGAGCCAATTTATTCTTCTAATAGTCTTGAGTAAAACATACTTATTTCTAGTTTGCGAGAACAGAAATCAAAACTCAGAGAAATAAAGTAACATCAAAAATTAGACAGCTAAGAAGGGGTTGAGTTAGCTCTAACTGACCCAAAAACCTATCTTCTTTCCCCTACACTAGGGGTTGGCCAACTATGGCCCACAGGCCAATTCTGGCTCATAAGCTAGAAATTATTATTTTTTTTTTACATTTTAAGTGGTTGAATAAAAGCAAAACAAGAATAATACTTCATGGGAGTTGAAAATTACACAAAATTCAAGTTTGGTTGGAGCACAGCCACAACCACTTACTTACTGTGTGTCACCACTTCTGCACTCTAAGGGCAGAGTTGAGTAATTGTACCTGAGGCCTAGTGGCTCACAAATCTTGAAATATTAACTCTTTACAGAAAAACTTTCTCAACCCCTCTCCTATATCACACAGTGGATGAACACAGAATTGTTTGAAAGAAAAATAAATGTATATGGGTAGATTGAATTGGATATTTCCTCATTCTTAGAGTATTACTTTCCTAGAGCTGTCATAACAAAGTACCACTAACTGGGTGGCTTAAAACATCAGAAATGTATTTTTTTGGAGGGTAGAGGCCTGAAATCAAGGTGTTGTCAGAAGTTGGTTCCTTCTGAGAATTCTGAGGCAGAATCTGTTCCATGCCTTTCTCTTAGCCTCTACTAACAGCCAGCAATCCTTGGCATTCTTTGGCTTATAGATGTATCACTGCAACTCTGCTTCCATCTTCACCTGGAATACTTCCTGTCCCTCTGTATCTTCATGTGGCCATCCCCTTATAAGGACAAGCATCATATTGGATTAAGAGCCCACCCTATTCTGGTATGACCTCTTCATTTTTTTCTTTTTTTTCTTTTTGCCTTTTCTAGGGCCGCTCCCGCGGCATATGGAGGTTCCCAGGCTAGAGGTCTAATTGGAGCTGTAGCCACCAGCCTATGCCAGAGCCACAGCAATGCGGGATCTGAGCCACGTCTGGAACCCACACCACAGCTCACGGCAATGCCAGATCCTTAACCCACTGAGCAAGGGCAGAGATCGAACCCGCAACCTCATGGTTCCTAGTTGGATTCGTTAACCACTGCACCACTATAGGAACTCCCTTTTTTTTCTTTTTAGGGCTGCAGCTGAGGCATATGGAAGTTCCCACGCTAGGGGAACATGGGATCTAAGCCACGTCCTATACCATAGCTTATGGCAACAACAGGTCCTTAACTCACTGAGCAAGGCCAGGCATCAAACCTGCATCTTCGTGGGTACTAGCTGGGTTCATAACCTTCCGAGCCACAATAGGAATTCCCAGTAGCACCTCTTCTTAACTAACTACATCAGCAAAGGCTGTATTTCCAAATAAAGTCACATTCACAGGTACTGGGGTTAAGGACTTCAAAGTGTCTTTTGGGGAGAGGACACAATTTAACCCATAACAGTACCATAAATAAATAAACAATAAGCATGCAAATAAAGAGGAAATTAGTTCCAATCTCAGATCATCCCTCAGTCTGATTTCCCCATCCCTGACAGGACTAAACCCTGTAGCAAATATTTATAATCCCTTTGCTTTAGTAACTCAAGATCAAGTAATGTAGTGGAGGATTTTTACCTCACACACATTCTAAACATTAGAATGTGCACCATGATGCGGTTCCTTACCTCATTCATTCTGTCCAGTTAAATCCCTTTTTTGTTGTGAATTCTGTTTTTTTTTTTTTTTTAGATGTCATATACTTGAAAATAGAATAATACTTTATTGGAACTCCAAGGCTATCAAGCACTTCATTGTATCACTTGAATTTTCAACAATGGCCTTTTGGAATTATAAAGCATTATGGTGTGACTCCAGCTCATGGCATGGTGTTACAGACTGCATGGGCCCCACAACTGCTGGATATTTCTTTAGCACTTTAATACTCAGCAAATACTTTCATCTTCAAAGCACTGCCTTCTGATTTAATTAGTCTTTCTAATTTTTTATGAAGTGTGCATTATTCCTACTTAACATTAAAGGAAAGTGAGGGAACAAGAGGAAATCACTTATAAAGCATTGCAGATCTTTCTTTTTTTTATTTACTTATTTATTTTTTTATTTTCCCACTGTACAGCAAGGGGGTCAGGTTATCCTTACATGTATACATTACAATTACAGTTTTTCCCCCACCCTTTCTTCTGTTGCAACATGAGTATCTAGACATAGTTCTCAATGCTTGATAAGTTGGGAGCTAGTTAAGGCAGCTTGAGTTTTGAGATCGAGAGTAGGGTATTTGTGTTAGGGGCAACCTCAGAGATGTCCTAATTTTTGTATATGGGTCCTTTACTCATCATATACCACAATCCAGCAGAGAGGGACTGCTTAGTAATATTGGGTGAATGAATGAATGAAAGGAAATAAAACACACTTTAATATCTGAGAAACATCAAGCACTAAGTCAGTTTGTTTTTTTTTTTGTTTTGTTTTGTTTTATTGAAATGACAGTACACTTGTGCTAGTAATGTGTAAAATGACTTCCTCCTCTGCTGTTTCACTACTTCGGTCTCTGACACAACTATGCAGACATTTCAGCAAATGTATCCTATGTCCAAAGTGCTTTCAATGCTTTAGCTTGTAAGAGAAACCGCTCAACCCAATTTCTGCTGAAGTTACAATCCTAGGTAGTCACAATTCTTTATCCCTGGCCTGTCATCCCTTGTATGCCCTCTGGCTACAGTTGATCAGATCAGAAGCAGAAATATGACTAAAGGGTAAACTATGATGTGGCCTGCCACACACACACACACACACACACACACACACACTCAATGACTACCCTAACAGGAATAGGCTGAACCAATCTGCTTCTTGTTCTTAGGAAGTTGAACTGAAAAGCAATGCAGGGGATGAGGCCGTTAACAAGAGCTAAATGTGGATGGTTATATGGAGAACCCATGAACAGGTCAGAGTTATGAGATTTATGAAAAAGCAGAAACTATAAGTAGATAAGAGTTACAAAGTAAGAGAAAATGCATGGGACCAAAGATTCCTCCTCTAATTCATTTAATGTTTTAAATTTTAGCAGCTGAATCCCTACATTGCTTTCTAGCCACATGCTTTTTATCAGCTTAACAATTGCAAAGTTGACATAGATGATATTTCTATACCCTGGCCTCTTAGTTCTTTTACCTTCTCATTTCCAATGGTCTTGGTCTCCATTTTACCTTGACCACTCATTACATAATGCTACCATTGATACCCCATAACTGTTCCACTGCAAAGACTGAACTAACACAAATTGCCCAGTTTGGGCTGTTACAATAGTTATGGCAAAATGCGATGATTATTCCAACACTAGAACTGCTTATAGGAGGGATAAATTTTGGATTAGTCTGTAATCTTGGGTAACATTATATGATTTGGGGTAAGTTTTATGGTAAAGCCAACAGGATTTGCTGATGCACTGGATGGAGGTAGAGGTAAGGAGAGGAATCAAGGATGACAACCTAATTCATTCTGCTCACTGAACTACAAGCCAAGAAATTGGGAGATGTGTTATTGGGGCAAAGAATAATGACTTTATTTGGAAGGACATCAGTTGGAGAAGATGGCAGACTAGTGTCCCAAAGAACCACCTTACCCGAGTTAGAATTCAAGCTTTTTTAATACTAAAAGGTGAGGTGGTGTGGTTGATTGTTGAAAATTTCTTAGTGTTAGAATCCTTTTGTTCTTATAACTGTCCATGTAGATCAGGTCATGATGTTCCTGTAAACCTCCAACAAGACAAATGTCATTCTCTGTTCTGCAACTTTTTGTCTCTATATGAATGGACTCTCAGAGCCCTAAGACTAAGTTATCCTGTGTATTTCAGATTATAGGCAACATTCTTTGACAGAAGTTGCAGAGCCAACATGACTAAGCACAGGCAACAGAGCACAAAGTTTAAAGTAAAAGAAACAGATCTAATATAGAGTCTGATCTGTCCTTTCCTATTACAAATTGTCCTGAGCAACTGGATGAATACCATTTACTGAGGTGAAGAAGTAATTCTTAGGGAGAAAATCAGAGTTCATTTTTGGAGAAGAGAAAATGTCATGGAGGCAGTTGCATACTGAGTGTTAAGTTCAAAAGGGATGTCAAACCCACAGATGCATATTTGAGAAACTGTGACATATAAAGGATAGTTAAATCTATAAATGTGAATTCATCAAGGTTGTTAGTGTAAAGAGCAAAAAGAAGAGAACAAAGCACTAAGCTCTCTAGCACTCTAACTTCTATCATGTAGGAAGAGGAGGAGGAACCAGGAAAGGATATTTAGGAGTATCTAATGAGTTAGGCTGAATATAAGGAAATGGGTCAAAATATATGGTCATAAAAACACAAGAAATAAAAGGGAAAAGTGTTTCTGTGAAAAGCATGTTTCCCTATGTTTTCTGACCTGAAGGTTATATGGGTCAGCTCACCAATCATTATATTAATCAAGATATATTAGTATATTAATATTATCATCATGATTAGGTGATTGAATGAGTTTCAGTCAACAGTGCCCCCCAAAACAAAAAATACACATATACTAAGCAATAACAGCAGCAATAAGACTCACTTGTCATCCTTGTTTGGCTTCATAAAGATAATATTTAACTAAGAGCAGCAGTAATAAAACTCATCTCCTCAGTTTCATTTTATAATGATTTTAAATCTTTACCAAAAGGAAGATTATTTATAACTAGATACTTTTCAAGAAAATGTAAACTTGTAATATACTTTAATGACCCCAAATACTTTAATTTTCCTAGCAACCCCTTTTCTCCCAAATCAAGATTCAAGTGCTCCTCCTCCTTGCTGCTGAAACATCCTCTCTATGTCTCTAACAAAGCATCATAGAATTTCATTACAAATATCAGCTTATGCGTCTCTCTCCCCACCATAATGCAAAGCTGTAAAAAAATAGTAATTTTGCTGTGTATACCTTTATAGTTACAGTTTTGAACCCAGTACCTAGACTAGAGCATTCATGTATCAAACAAACCCTTACTAAATCCATGTTTAAGAAACACCATTGCTCACAGGTTTTCCTTTATAATATGTTTGGGGTGGGGGTTAGCCAATTATTTCTCGATGGAATGCTATACTAGCCCTTCCAGATAAGATAAATGTAAATTTAAAAGACAGCAGCACCATATAGTAAAAAGGAGGCTAGGCGTCCTTACTTCTATTTGTCCATGTCTCTAAAAATTGTTAAGACTCGAGGCCAAAAAACTCCTCTAAATTGAAGAGTTTTGACTCAAATGCTATGCTTACTTTAACAGTTAACTTATCCTGCATGCAGTTGTGACTTGCAATACTTCATGATTCTATTAAGGAAAAAAAAAATGAAAAGGATTTTCATTCTCAACCAACATGAAAATCTGAAGAAATGGTTATGGAGCAGCTGAGTTGCAACAATATGCAGGACACACATTCAGCCACTGCTTCTCTTTGGCGGACTGTGGGAGGCAGTGTTTGGCAGCCCACCTTCTGATGTCACAACTCCTCATTGATGGGTTAGCTTTTCAGAGTGTCAGACTCTTTCATCTTAACTTCTCCGGTTGCAATTTATTCTGTCACCATAGTAATATAAAAAGCAGGAGCAACAAGCCATTAATATTAGGGAAACCTCTTGATATTTCCTGCTTTAATGTTCAAATGGAAATTTTGCATATCAATCAGCTTCCCTCCACACATTTTGCTTTATTTCACACAATTAATTAGATTAAAATATTTCATACTAGGGCACATATTAATAAATTATTTAATCATTTTAATTTTTAAAAAAGTAGTTCTTAGATATAGGAGGTAGCAGGTTATCTAGCAGAGAAATTATTTTTTTCTTTAAATGAAATAAGACAATAGTTAACTAAAATCCACATACTGGACTTCAGTCAATTATTTTCAACGTCTTCTTCTGTCTGGGCTGATAAACACATCAACACTGACTGTTTCAGATTTTTCTCTACTTTTGGTTCAAGTGTTAGAGGGATGAAAAGAGGTGAAGGAGAGTATTTAGTGCGGTATTGCCCATTCCAAAAACACTGCAAAGAAAAAGTGAAGGGCGAGGTAGAAAACATGCCCTTTTCATCGTTTACAAAAAATAAAAATAATTTACTTACCATAAATAATTAAATAATATAAATTATTTATAAATAAATAATTAAATTATAAATTATTTATAAGTAAATAATTTACTTACTATGGTTCTTTTCCCCATAGACTACTTCTCTGATTTTATAATAGGGACCAATAAGAAAATCAGATTTGTTTTATACTCACTCTGAAAGTGTATTTCTTTATGGCTGAGTAATATTTCAATATATACACCACATTTTCTTTATCCATATCTCTGTCGATAGACATTTAGGTTGCTTCCAAGTCTTGGCTATTATAAATAGTACTGCTGTGAACATAGGAGTTCATGTATCTTTTTGAATTTGAGTTTTCTCCAGACATATGCCCGGGAGTAGGATTGCTATGTCATATGGTAGTTCTGTTTTTAGTTTTTTAAGGAAACTTCATACTGTTTTCCACAGTGGCTGCACCAATTTACATTTGCACCAACAGTGTAGGAGGGTTCCCTTTTCTCCACACCCTCTCCAGCATTTATTGTTTATAGACTTTTTGATGATGGCCATTCTGACTGCTGTGAGGTGATATCTCATTTTAGTTGAAATAATGCCATTTGCAACAACATGGATGGACCTAGAGATTATCATACTAAGTGAAGTCAGAGAAAAACAAATATTATATCATTTATAGGTGGACTCTAAAAAAATATAGTACAAATCAACTTATTTACAAAACAGAAAAGGATTCACAGACACAGAAAGCAAATTTCTGGTTACCAAAGGGGAAGAGAGGAAGGGATAAATTGGAGTTACAGGATTAACAGATATAAAATGGATGAAAAGGATTTACTGTATAGCAGAACTGTATTTAGTATCTTATAATAAACTACAATGGAAAATAATCAAAAAAGAATATATATATACATATTTATAACCAAATCATTTTGTTGTAAGCCTGAAACTAAGACAATATTGTAAATCAACTATACTTCAATAAAAAAGAAAACATATCTCTTAATATGCAGGTATTGCATGTCAAATATCTTGGTTACAGTTACTAGCTTCTTCTACCAGTTCTTTTTTTTTTTTTTCCAGCCAGAGAAAAAAGGCATTTATTCATCTAATGTCTACTGGACTTTTTTTTTTTTTTAGCTATTAAATTCACCATTTTTTTTCTACCAGTTCTCAATGTCAAATATGTATCTTCCCTGTGTCTGTACATAGGTACAAAATTAGATCATTAAAACATAGTTTTGGACTTGAGATCTTATACGTCTTAAACCATGTAATAAAGATGGAACAGGAGGCCCAGATGTTTTCTCTGGAAATAAAGTTTATGTTCAATTTCTACATATATATTTATTCACCTACAGGAACTGCTAACAACTATGTTTTTCTGTATCCTCTGAAGTCACACATTGCTAGTGATTGTCATGCTACTTGTGTAACCAAGTAAATACATGAATTACATGTGCACTAACTTCTTCTGAGTTTGCTCTTAATTGAGTTCTTGTAAAAGTCACTTTAAATTTATAATGATGACTGACCTCCAGGGAATGCAACTGTCAAGACACAAAGAAGGCTGTCTAGGGACTGAGAGAAAGACAAGCCTTCATTATGCAAATATTGTGTTTTCTAGATATGGATGTTCAGTTATTCCTTTATTGCCCTAAAAATACATAAATATTCTAATTGCAGCTTTTATGCAGAAGACACCCAAGAGCTTGCATCCTGGCTGGTAAAAGGACCCTGAAGAATATTAAATAGAGAGATACGTGCAAAGAATAATACATAATTTTAAAACCTACTGTAATAGGCAAGGGCTTTCCAGACTTCTGTCCTCTGCTTCAATATTTTAATGAGAGTCTTAGGGTAGTTTTAAAGACCCAGAAAGCTGAGAATCTTATTTAAGGGCTTGAGGAAACTCAGAGCCAAAGCCCATTTCCTGTTTTTTGTTTTTGTTTTTGTTTTCCTTAGGCCTCTTACAGTTTTGTGCAGTTGGCAGCCTATTCCAAATCCCCTAAACAGACACAGGTCTTTTGCTTGCAATTGGGAATGTTCCACCAGAACCAATCTGAGCTCACCCAAGTCCTTGAAGTCATGCTAGAATGGAATTCACATTAAGCTATAATGGTAAAGTACATGGAAATACACACATCTGTTGAAAAACTCTCAGTAGTGACAAGGAGAATCAGGAACAGTAGAAGAATGAGAATAGCAGGGCAGGATTACGGTTCCCTCACTATACTCCCACCTCCTACTCATTAAGTTGCCATCTTCAGACTGCAAGCAATTATGCAAATATACAATGAGCAATGGCTCTGTGAGAAATACAGCACTGTCTTCCTTAGGTGAGCCTCATAGGTGAGTGATACTTAAGAAGAAGGCCCATAGAGCCAGACTGCGTTTGAATCCTAGCTTCAAAAATACTAATTTGGGCAAATTACTATGTTTCTTTGAGCCCCAGCCAATGAATATGTTACTTTACATGGCAGAAGGGGGGTTTCATATGTGATTAAGATAAAGATTTTAAGAAATGAGATTGTCCTGGATTATCTAGGTGGGCTTTCATGTAATGCTGTAGGTCCCTCATTGTTAAGTGTAACTGACACACAATATCATGTTAGTTTCAGATGCACATCATAGTTTACGTATATATATTTTATATACTTATATATGCATAATTTATATATATTTAAATATATAGTTTTATATATATATTTAATGGTCACCATGATAGGTCTCATTACCATCCATCACCATATAAAGTGATTACAATAGATTACATTCTATATCACCATGACTTATTTATTTTATAACTGG
The DNA here is from genome assembly GCF_054392235.1 of Sus scrofa. Classification (NCBI taxonomy): domain Eukaryota; kingdom Metazoa; phylum Chordata; class Mammalia; order Artiodactyla; family Suidae; genus Sus; species Sus scrofa. The sequence goes on from NC_139401.1 coordinate 126,199,566, forward strand.
AAGTTTGTACTGCTTAATCCCTTTCACCTATTTCACCCACCCTCTACCCTCTGGCAACCACCAGTTTGCTCTCTATATCTATGAGTCTGTTTCAGGTTTGTTGTGTTTATTCCTTTGTTTTAATTTTTAAATATACATATGAGAACATTTGGTACTTGTCTTTATCTAACTTATTTCACTTTGCGTAATACCATCTAGGACCATCCATGTTGTCACAAATAGCAAGATTTCATTCTTTTTTATGGAAGAGAAATATTCCTTTCTATGTACATACATATCACATCTTCTTTATCCACTCATCTTTTAAAGGACCCTTGGTTGCTTCCATCTTGGCTACTGTAAAAAATGCTGCAATGAACCTAGAGGTGAAGGTATCTTTTTGAATTAGTGTTTTCATTTTCTTTGGGTAAAAAGAAGTGAAATTGCTGGATCATATGGTAGTTCTATTTTTAACTTTTTGTAGAACTCCCATACTGTTTTCCCTAGTAGCTATACCAATTTACATTTCCACCAACAGTGTAGGAGGGTTCCCTTTTTTCTACATCCTACATACTTGTTATTTATTATCTTTTTCATTCATTCTAACAAGTGTGAGGTGATATCCCACTGCAGTTTTAATTTGCATTTCCCTGACGATTATTGTTGCTGAACATTTTTTCATGTGTCTGTTGCCTATCCGTATGTCTCCATTGAAAAATTGTCTACTCAGGTCCTCAGCTCATTTTTTAATCAGATGGTTTCTTTTTTGTATTGATCATATGAGTTCATTATACATTTTTATATCAACTCCTTATTGGACTATCATTTGGAAGTTTATTATCTCATCCAGTAGGTTGCTTTTCACTTTATTGATGGTTTCCTTTACTATGCACAAGGTTTTTAAATTGAGTTAGTCACATTTGTTATTTTTGCTTTTGTTGCCCTTGCTAAAGGCGATAGGTCCAGGAAAATATTGATAAGGCTGATGTCAAAGAGTGTAATGTGTTTTCTTTTATGAATTTTATGTTTTCAGGTCTTACGTTCAAGTCTTTAATAAATTTTGAGTTTATTTTTGTTTATGGTGTGAAAAAGTCATCCAGTTTCATTCTTTTGCATATAGTTGTTCAGTTTTCCTAACACCATTTTTGAACAGCCTGTCTTTTCCCCACTGTATATTCTTGCCTCCTTTATCATAAATTAATTGAGCAATATAATTGTGGATTCATTTCTGGGTTCTCTGTTGTGTTCCATTGATCTATTTGTCTGTTTTTGTGCCAATACCGTACTGTTTTGATGACAGTAACTTTGTAATATAGTTGGAAGTCAGAGAACATGATTCCTCCAGCTCTGTTCTTCTTTCTCAAGATTCTTTTGGCTATTCAAGGTGTTTTTTGCATTTCATACAAATTTCAAAATAATTTGTTCCAGTTCTGTGAAAAATGCCATTGGTATTTTGATAGACATTGCCTTGAACCTGTAGATTGTCTTGGGTGACTTTCTTGGCCATGACTGCTGCAGGTATGCTGGTGGGCAAGGCTGGTCCCATACATGACTGGCTGTGAGTCCCAGCTGCAACTGTTGTGAGGTGTCAGTGCAGGCCAAGGCCTCCCTCCAGGTGGAGTGTGATAGGAGCCACCTTGGAGGGGCTGGTAGGGGTTGGGAGGTTGGGGAGGGTGGATTCTCAGGTGAATGCTAGGGTGGGGCACATGGTCTTAGCTAGGTTGAGGAGAGTGACAGAAATGGCACTTGCCAGTGTCAGGCCAGCTAGTAGGAAGGCGAGTAAAAAAAGCAAACAGAGCTCAACAGTGCTTTTATCCCTGGAGAAAGTGCCAATAGATTTCTGCCCCTTCTAGCACATGCCCTAAAACGTGTCAATGAATATCTTCCTCCTATGATCTAGGTGCTTTTCAAGCTGTTGCATCTGCATTGAGACTCAGAGAAAATCAGTATGAACATGAGCCCTCCAAGAGCAGAGGTCCAGTTACCCACAGCCCTCTAGCTCTCTCTAAAGTAAGCCCCACTGTTTTTTATTTTATTTTGTTTGTCTTTTTAGGGCCACACCCTTGGCATATGGAGGTTCCCAGGCTAGGGGTCCAATTGGAGCAGTAGCTGCCAGCATACACCACAGCCACGGCAATGCCAGATCCGAGCTGTGTCTGTGACCTACACCACAGTTCATGGCAATGCTGGGTCCTTAACCTACTGAGCGAGGCCAGGGATCAAACCCACAACCTCATGGTTCCTAGTCGGATTTGTTTCCACTGTGCCATGACAGGAACTCTCCCGCTGTTTTTTAAATTCAGATGTTATGGGGGATTATCTTCCAGCTACAGGTCCCTTTGGATGGGGAGCCCAACTTGGGGCTCAGACTGCTCACTTCTCAGGGGCACCTCTGTAGTTGCTGCTGCACCATGGTTGTTGCTGTGCGTTATGACTAGACCTTGTCTCTGCCCTACTAACTGTCTCTATGTGGCCTTTACTTTACACCCTTGGTTGAAAAAAAATCTGTTCTGCTGGACTTTAGGTCATTCTCAGAGATAGTTGTTCTAAATGTAGTTATAGTTTGGGTGTTTACATTGGAGGAAGTGAGCCCAAGGGCTTCCTACTCTACCATCTTGATCTGGACCTCCCATAGGTCTCTGAAAAAGGGGACTCTTTCCCAGCTTTGCTCAGGAAAAGAACCAGAGATGGTATCATAAGAAGGACTTGGACCCACCTTTGCTGGCTTTGAAGATGAAGGAAGGTGCCTACAACCCAAGGGATGTGTGTGATCTCTAGAAAGTAGAAAAGGCAGAGATGAATTTTCTCTTAGAGCCTCTAGAAAGAAACATAGCCTTGATTTAAGCCCAGTGAGACCCATTTCAGACTCTGACCTCCAGAACTGTAAGCTAATAAATTTGTTTTTTAACTTGTGGTAACCTGTTACAGCAGCAATACGAAAAGGTACTTCATGAGTTCATTACGAGGGTTAAGTAAGTTATTACATGTGAAATACTTAGAACGGTACTTGGCACAGAGTATGTATCATTTAAGCATCAATTACATTATTATTATCCTAAAAAGAAAAAGGCAGTAATTACTAGGGAAAGTATGAGAAATGGATATGAGAACAACTAATGACAACATATCAAACAGAATTAAGACTTGCATCAAAATTCTGTGAAAGATCAGATTTAGGAATCACTAAGTTACAGAGATGTCATTGGAAGAAAACTTAAGACAAGGGAGGGAATTCACACTGAGGGAGCAGCAGAGTCAACACATGAATGTATAAATCATCCGGAGTGCCCTCTCATACCCCACAACTCCTTTCTCTAATTTTATCTCATCCTGTGCAGAATTAATGTGGAAAAGACAAATATACTCCACGGGCAAACTCATACTGCTGAAATTCAGTGCTATACCAGGGACAACTGAAAGCTTGTATTGAGTTTCTCCTGGACTCAGCCCCTGACACATTTTCCCTTTGCTAACCTGTGTCTTTTCACCGTAATAAACAGTAACTGTTAATATAACAACTTCTGACTTTTATGAGTCATTCTAGTAAGCTTCCTACTTAAACTTATAAGTGGGAAAGAAAAAAAGTTGGCCTGGTTATCAAGGTACATGTTGGAGTAAACTTTATACACTGAAATACACATGGGCTTCTTCAAGGCTAATCTGAGAACATTTCACAAAATCTGTTGCCCATTGACAAAAAGCCTAGATTCAGCAGATTGGGCTCAGGGGCTGTATTCCTTATCTTCCTTGCCATATACATTTCTGTATTCACAGCATAACTTTCTAGAGAGTGGGAGTTCATTCTTTAGTCCCTGGGATACAAGGAGCTGATCATTTTCCTGATGTTTTAATGGGGAACAGATGTGTAGAAGTAGACTAACTCCATAGAGGCTGGGACTGTGAAATATGTACTGACAACCACTTCACTTTTATTATATTTTTATTATATTTAGTCATACATATTATATGCCTCAATTTCTGCCAGTCTTCATGGCTATGCACTTGGCTCCTCAGGTTTGAGCACAGAGATGAATTGCCATGGCAAGTAGTGCTACATGGGCTAAAGTAAACCTCTAACCTCTAGCTTTTATACTATGCTTCGGTCATTATTCTGTGCGTTACTTAAATGCACATAAATGATTTCAACTATGGCCTTATTCCTTTTAAACTAAACTACAACCTAAAGATACTTAAAAGTGTCACATTAAAGAAACAAAAGAAAACAATAAATATATGTCTGTCACTACTGAGACTGTCGATGGAAATGATTCCATGAAACCTTTGAGAATACATTTAGATCTTGGACAAGTAATTATTATAGTCCACACTAACCTGAGACTGACTCTTCACTCTCCAAGCCAGTCAGTTTTTATCATGTTCCCCTGACTTGAAATCATTAATGGATCCTATTTCCCATCCTGTCATACTCAATTACCCATCCACAAATTCCAAGATACTCCCTTGTTAGACCTCATCCTATCCATGCCATAGTGTCTCTCTTCTCACTCTCTATGCTCCACATTTTTCACGCTAATTAGCTCAGGTTTCTTCCTGTCTTTTCAGGAAGTCATATCTATTTTGGCTTCTAGACCTTTCCTTGAGCTCCTTTTCAGTCAACTTGTACCACTTCTGTATACACACACTTCAGTGTTCTAAATCAAACCTGCCCTTCAAAGTTTAGCTCATGGTTTATACCATCCATGAAAACTCTCAATTTTCCATTCTGCGATGCTTTCCCTCTGCCTAGAACTAATCTCAACCCAATCTGTTCATTTCCACCTATTGGCTTTTGCTTTGCACATTCTATTTCCTCTATATTCCACTAATCCTCACACCTTCACCTTCTACTGTTGAAATCAGCAAACTCCTAAATAATCCCACCAATTTTATGAAGTCCTTTACTGCAAAGACCTACTGGCAACTTTAGTTAAGAATTTGGCCTCTATTATTGGGTTTCTGCAACTATAGACTCATGATCTTCCTGCCTTGCAAAGAGATAGTGCTACAATTTTGCTGCTTGTGCCTCCAGGATCTCAGAAAAGCTTTGATTCTTGCCAGTTCTGAGTCCCTCCCCAGAACATGCTGCATGCAAGGCTACATGTCCTCAGGTGGTCTTTATTCAGGTAGTTCAGGAGAAGCTTGACATTACTGCACCTTACCACCTCCACTATCTCCTCCTAAATTATGTATAACTGTGTCTTAAACTTTTTACGAGGTACTGTCAACCCTGTGTTTTTACTCTTCCGTAACACAGGACATGTTAATAAAGATATGACACCTTAAATGTAAATGCCCTGTGCTGAGCTTCCTACTCTGCCCTACAACATTCTGAGCCACCCATAACCCCATCCTCCTTAAATGGGTTCAACTGACAAACCACAACATAAAGGATCAAGCTCCTTGGATTGAGGACCTCGCTCTATAACTATTGGGGGTAGGGGGAAAAATACATAAACAAAGTCCCTTAGTTCCCTCCAGCTCAGTAATAGCCGCCCGAGGGATTGCTTTCAAAACTACCTGGACCAGGCTTTTTGCTTGCTTCCAAGGGCAAGGTAGCTCACCACCTATGCAGAAAGGTCACCCAGCACTGCTCCTTGGTCACCTGACTGGCAATGGCACAGGCAGGAGGACCTCAACTTGGCCCTGGGAAGGAGGTGAAGGAAGTGTTCTTGGTTCCTGAAGAATCAAGGGAGAGGAAGGAGTGACATCAGAAACTCTGGAATGCAGCCCTCAGTGGAGTCACACAGGCTGATAAGAGCAATCTCAGGTCCCTGACACCAGACATCCACCACCTGTGGCTGTCAATTCTAAAGCATCAGGCCCATTTCAGCTGTCTGAGAAGAAGGGTCAGGGAACTCCAGGGACTATCCCAAGGCTGCACAGCTTGTGAGGCTTGGAGCTGGGATTTTCATGGGACTCCTGGGGCCATGCACATAACCCCTGCACTGTGCTCACTGAAGCCCCAAGTCATCTGTGGGTAAAATGAGGCAATGAGACTGCACATATTATAGGGTCCCATCCACTTCTAAAGTGTCATAATTCTTATCAAAAGACAAAGTCTATGGGAATAGCCATTCTGCCATTCTTTTCTAACCTGCTTCAGATTACTTGAAAATGGTGTAAAGTGGAAAGGGTATTTCTTGGTATGTAGCGTTTCAAACCTGCCATCCAAAAGGCAGAAAGACGTCAGCTATGTTTATTTGTGCACCCCTCGCTACATGCTATATAAAACCTCCTAGGCATACATTGAACTTTCCAACACAAATGCTTATACTTCCCAAGGCTGCTTACTGTCACTGGCTATCACTCCTTCCTAGGCTGTGCATGTCTGTACCCAGAAGCTGTAAGTCCAGCTTCCAAAAAGAAGTCTGAAGTTGTCTGCTTTGTAATTAATCTACCTGATCTACAGTCCTCACAGGAGCAGCTCCTACAAAGAACATAATTGGAATACTCCTTCCAAGTTAATAGATCTGTCTACCACCAAAGGAAGCATGAGTCGCTCTTAAAATAACAAGCATTGGCTGTCAGGCATCCTCTCCAAGCCCTATGCATCACCAGATATTTCAGATGCAAGCCTTTGTACAAGGCAGAAGCCTAGTGTTGGCTACTTTGTTTTTGGTTTACCCTATAAGCAACACACCTAGTGGTAACCTCATAGTAAGTACACATTTGAAAGGACTCGTTCCAATGTCTCCAAAATTTAACTCACAGGATGCTTTACATACTACAGAAGCTTCCATCAACTGCTTTTTCTTCATATATGTATGTGCTCATCTGTCTGCCCCACCCTTGCTTACTCATCCTATGGATATTAGTTTTATTCCTCTTCTGCACTCTGTACATATACAGTGATTCAGCTAAGGCCCTGGCTTTCAACATTTTCTTGGTCCTGACATTGGTGTTAATCACCCTTTCCCTATTTACTAAGCATTCGGAAGTTGCTTTTCTAAAGGAATTAGTGGCCTTTTCTAAAGGAACTAGTGCCCACTATGACAATGATTTACCTAGTCTTCATAGACATCTAAATGGAGATGCTCAAACCCAGAAACAAAGCCTCAGAGCCAGGCTTAGTCTTCTCTCACTTACTACCTCTGCCTTCCAGTGGCTCCAGTCAGCCTTTAACCTCTAAGACTAAGGATGCTCCAGATTCTTTCCTATAATTCTAAAATATCTCATATCGCAAACATATCTCAGACTAGCGGCATTCATAGCATGTATCTGCTAAATAAGATATTTGATCCATTCGACAACACAATCTGATACACAGCCCCCCCCACCTTACTTTCCATCTCCCTATTCAATACTTAGGCCATTAATCTCCTAACATTAGGTAATAATGGTAATTTCTCCATAAATGTTAGCTGTCATCATTATCATTAAGTCATTCATTGAGTTCAATAAGTTAACCTTCCTTGACTATAATATGGGGTAAGTAGATTCTTTAAAGATTCTATTTAATGAAGCACAGAGAATTTAAGTAACCTTCCTATGGACATTCCAGCTGTGGAGCTGAAATTTGAATCCAGGTCTTAGTGACTGCAAAATTCATATTCTCTACCACTATGCTAGTTTCTCTTCATAAATATCTGAATACAGAGCAAATGATCAAGTTTCAACCTGAGATGTGATCACATGGTTATGAGATTACACAACTAGTCAATATAAGACAACATTGGCTGTGTGTTGTATGAACACAACTGAGTTTGAAACAGCCACTTTTAGATGGAGTCATTCACTATTTTACCAAATATGTCCTAGAAAGAAAAATAAGTATACTTCGGTTATGAAAAAAATTAAAAATACCAGTGCATGAAACAAAAATCTTAGTTTGTATTATAGAACTAAAGACTTTTGCACTTGCCTCCAGAAAAATCTACCATTGGAAAATGAAGGGATATATAGTTATAGCTCCTGAAGCCACTCTTCTCTGTCATGGGGACTGCTTTGGTTATTGGAAGAAAATCTCTAATAGAATAATCAAGAACAAATGTATCTTAAATTTGTACTAGCCATGAGGGGGGATGGGAAACTGATGTATGGGAGTAAATGAATATCAACACAACCTCTTTGGCTTATTGATATTCCATTAGAATATATCAAATTAAAATTTTGTAGTTTCCTTCTATTAGACTTCCTGAGAATTGTACTATTATGACCTTTGTCACTATATTTTTGTGTGTGAGTTGTACATAATGAGTACTCACTTAAAAGTTTGTTGAGAGGATATAGCCATGGAGTTCCTGCTGTGGCACAATGGGATCAGCAGCGTCTCTGCAGTGCCAGGATGCAGGTTTGATCCCCAGCCTGACACAATGGGTTAAAGGATCCAGCATTGCCACAGCTGTGGTGTAGGTTGCAACTGAGGCTTAGGTCTGATTCCTGGCCAGGGAATCCCATATGCCCTGGAGTGCTCCCCGCCCCCCAAAAAAGGTTGTAGCCATAACTGAGGGAATGAATGCATCTTGGGAAATATAAGAAAAAAAATCTTATACAAAAAAAAAAAATGTATGACAAGCAGAAAGAGAATGGCTAGGTAGAAAGGATTCAGGAATGATGAGTCTCTCACAAACAATATGAATTAAAATATCTCCTCTGAAAAAAGAAAACATAAACAATTTTCTTCCTACTCAATCGAGAATCATTTTGTGTTTAGTATTAAGGCAGAGGAGCTAATGAATCAAACCTTATAGTCAAATTGTTTTTGAAGAGTCTCATTACATCCCATGTTGATGCAATTTGTCCAAGGTCATACCGTTAGCAATCAGCAACCTCTGAATGCATGGCCTACAACTGTGATTCCAAAGCCTACTCTCTTTTGATTATTTTCTGCAAGAAAAACTAGGCAGGTATTGTGCAAACACAGGAGAGGAAGAGTTTTATTTTGCCTGAAGAGGTTAGGGCAACCTCTGAAGAGAAGCTATCATTTGAGTTCACTCTTGAAGAATGAAGAGACATTTCCCAAGAGGACAGTGCAGGGAAGAATATTTAAATACATAAGTGCATGCCTTCTTGTGTATGAAAGCAAGGAGGACTGGCAGTCTGGTGTCTGTATTCAAAGAAATGCAAGTAACTGATATGGCTGAAGTTCATGTTGCACATGGGGCTAGACATTGGTAGCAGTAACACCACAAAGAGTTTTTATTATGTGCTAGGCTAAGGAGTTTAAATTCCCTAGGCAATGGGATCCATTGAAGGGTTCTGGGCAGGGCAATGAAAAGATAATATTTGTATTTTGGCAATAGCTGTCTTCAGTCTAAAGAATGACAAGGAAAGGAACAAAAGCAGCTAGAAAGCTGTTGGAAAAGTTCAGAGAAGAGTAGAGAAAGGGTTCATTCCACTTAGCAGTAGAAGTAATAAGACTAATGGAGAGAATAAACGGACTAGGAATTTGGAAAATCTCAGTAGAATTAACAAGATCTGGTGACCGATTGAATTTGGGGCCAGGATGGAGGGGGTGGAGAAAATGAGGACAATTAATATTTATACTCACTTGGTTGTTAAGCTGAATGTTGGCATCAGTTGTCCAAGTGAGTGTAAATATTACTTGTCCTCATTTTCTCCACCCTTCTACAGAGGTGGTGGGGTGCAATTTTGAGAGCAGAATGGAATCAGACTGAAAACCTGATTGAGTTTGAACCCCCATGTTGGCACTTAAACCTTAGTCAAGTTATTTAACCAACTTGAGCTCCTTTTGGTATGTATTTTTCACCTGTAACATGTCTCATTAGAGTACTCACTCCACAGCATTGCTCACCATTGTTGAAAAGTTTAAGTGACAAAATGTCTATCAAGTGTTTTGCAAAATGGCTGACTTATTTATTAGTAGCTAAAAAGAAATACATTGGACTTACCGAGAGTTAGAGGTTCCAATAATACACTCAGACAGAGAAATCTGTTAAAATCAGGATCACTCTGCTCCTGCATATGTGGCCTTCCTTGGGCCCCTGGAATAGCGTAAAAATAAAGTTACTTTGATCTGTTCCTAAATATTTTTTATTGGAGGTAAAATAAGTTTTCCTCACTAAACATAATATGAAATATTCACAGAAAATTGAAAACAAAGAAAAATACAAAAGAAAACCATCTAAATTACACAAATCCTTACCATATACATTTTGGTGTATTTCTTCCATTTTTTTTCTATTCTCTGATATTCTAGTCTATTGATATGTGTCTGTATTCTTGTGAAAACATATTTTTACAATAAACTTGAAGTATTAATATAGTAGAAGTTCATTTATTATTTCTCAATTTCAAACATTTCCTGGTTAGCCTATTTTTCTTTTAGATGAACCGTGAAATTTTTGTCATGTTATAGAAATTCTACTTAGCTATTTCTCTGGAATAAGGTGAAATTTGTAAATTAACTTTTGGAGAATGGTCATTTTTACAATACTGGGTCCAGGGGTATGATATATCTTTATGTTAATGAAGACATTATGTATCTATATGACCCTAGTATGTTATTTATGTACTATGGCTATTGTTTGAAAGATAAACATGTCATTTCAAAGAATGATGAATTTTTAACTCTCCTTATTGTGTTTAATAAAAGCTTAATATCTTTTATTACTTATTGGTACAGTTATATTTCCTCCCTTGCCCTGGTTATTCATGATATTATATAAAATAATTTCTAATATTAAGCCAACTTTGTATTTCTAGATTATATAACTAGAACCATGGCACATAATTATGTTAATATACTCCTGAAATTTATTTCCTCATATTTTAATTAGGGCATTATTACCCCATATTTGAATTTTAAAAAATCATGGTTATTAGAATATAACTCTGGGCAAGCTACTCCATTTCTCAAAGGTTCAGTTTCAGTGTCTATCAGATGGGAAAAATAATAGCAGCTTCCTGAGAGAGTTACTGTCTTATTAATTTTTAAGGAAACATTTATACATGCTTACTATGAGCCAGACAGTTATAATCGTTTCATGGGATTAACTCCATTTTGTCATTTTAGTTCTTAGCCACGTTCATAACACAACAGCTATTAAATTATTTGAACTCAATAAAAAGAGTTAATATTATCATCAACATCATTGAGAAAAAGCGGCAGTTTGGGGACTGGGTTTACTGTCTATTAAAAGAAGCAAGTGTGAATCAAATAATCACACACCACCACCACCACACAAATTACAGCTGACACAATTGCAGTAGTGCCAGGAGGGGCCCCTAAAGGGTGGTCAGAGCATCTGAACTCAGTGGAAGAATGAATACAATTAAATATGGGAGGGGTGTAGAATTCCAGGCAGAAGGAAGAGCAGGTACGAAGGTGCTGTGATTATGAATGAGTACAAGAAGTTTAGGGTAATTCTAAGAGTAGGAAGGGTGCAAATCACCCGGAACCTTGTGGATTGTAGGAAAGACTGTTATGATTAGCTCTGTATTCCAAAAAGCCCCTTCTAGCTACGGCAGTGAACACAGCTTGACTTTGTAATATCAGTCATTTTAGTTCCAGCACTTCTTAGCTGTATCACTGTGACTACCTAATTTCTACAGGCTTCAGTTTTCTCATCTATAAACTTGGAATAATATTGACGGCATTCATTCAGCAAATACATGTTGAGCACCCACTATTTTCCAGACACTGACATTTCATAAATTTTTATAAGAATGACATGTCAATTCTCAGTGCCCTGCAAAGAGCAAGTGCTCAACAAACGTTCATCATTGCTGTTATTTCTTAGCTGCATCAAAATGAAATGGGAAACATTTTCTCTTTCCTCATACCCTGGAGGAATTTGCATATTAAAGAGCAGAATAGTATAATGGTTAAGGGTGTAACTCTTCCACCATACAATATAAGTTCTGTTTCTCCCTTTGCTACCTACGGGCTATGAGGCCTCAGTGTCTTCATCAGTAAAATGGGAATGAAACCGAAAGTACTTATCTCATATGATCATTATGAAAATTAAATAAATAACTGCACATAATTCATTTAGAAAAGTGTCTGGTATAAGGCCATATTCCTTTAAAATTATGCTTATAAATTGCCTATTGACTTATGTAAATGACATATTTTACTTTTGTTTTTACTTTAAAATGCCTTATTCCACAGAGAAACTAAGAAAAATTTAATGCCAGGTAAATATATATATTTCAAAGGTATGTATATATTTTAACTATTAATTGATAAACATAAAAATTCAAAGTTACTAAAACCTATTTATATATAAATATATATACTCAGTAATATATACTTATATAGAATTCTTTCCTTGCAAATGAAGCTTCCTATAATTGCCACAGACAGGCACAAAGACTGCAATTATTTGAGCATATGTGTTAATTCTGTACATTCTGCAGATGAAGCAGTGGGCCTCCTTCCATTGCTTAATTCCTGCATTTAGTTTCTGCATAGTTTGTGCTGTTGCTATCTTCAGAAATTCCTTTGGCCTTCTTCTTATCCTTCCAGATGTCTTTGACTTTGGAATCAGACATCCTTGGTTAATCCCAAAGCCTCTCCCCCTCTTTTTTTTTCCTGCGTAAAATCAAATTGCTGACCATCCCTGTGGGCTGATGGAAATGAGAAGGATTCTGGAGGCAGCCTGTATGAGCTTTGGTTGATGTTGCAGAATCGGATATGGGCCAAAAGAGTAGAAGCAGACATGGGGGATGGGGGGAGAGAGAACAAGGGAGAACTTCCACATTTAAATTTCTGATAGAAGAAGTGGGAAAAAACATTAAAATATTTTTCAAGGCAATCAGCAGAATGGAGTAGGGCTTAGTGAAGCTGGAAGACAGGGCTGTTATTGTTAGGGGTTTTTTTGGTTGTTGTTGTTTTGCTTTGTTTTGCTTTTACTATTATACATGGGCTTTTTATTTCCACCTAAAACCCAAACCAATCTGAAAATTTTACTAGAGAAGAGTTTACCTTTGGATGAGTCAAATAAAAGAATAAGAATTATTTTTAAAAAGTATGAGCTATTTTTCTGTGACAGAAGGCTTACATCCCAATATATCTTACAACAATATCCTTGTGACTGAATTTACTCAGAGATACATCATAATTACAATGTTTTTCTGTTGCAGACACAGATAGCAGGTGTTAGTAAGGAATCTTCACCATATGAAAAAAACCCAATAAAACTAGCTTAATTTTTGTTGACAGCTCATAGTTAAAGCAACTGTGATACTTAGTGGACATAAATTATCTATCATCAGAATGTCTAATGAATCTTGTCTTCTTACACCAATGATTATCTTTTGTGACTGACTGCCTCATTGAATTTAAGTTTAAAAATATTACGTGTTCAGAAAGAATTAGATAATAATCTATAAGGATGTGCTGATATGAACCCACCTAAGAAAGATGCAAAAGATGGGAGAAAAGCTGAATTGCAAAGTGAACTTATTTCTGATAAGTCAGGGCTTTTGGTCTTTTTGTTATCATCTCCAAGGCTATCGATATGTTTCGTCATTTTATTTTTTATGATGCAGACATAATTTGATGAAATTGAAAAGAAAATCCTCCTCTACTCTGAGGGGGTCATTCAAAAATTTCTCCTTAAATACACATGCATTTTTTTAGTCCTGTTGTCAGTGAAGAAAAAAATGCATATTAATAATAAAAACACATGAGATTTCCATGATGGCTTAGAAAAGAACAAGTACATCCCAGAGGGTTTTATTAAAGGACAATGCACCTAGTTTGCCAGAGAAGCACAATTTACCTAACAGAAGGCCAACCAAGATCACATTTTGCCTATTTAAAAAAGGTTCCTCTATCACCTTACATTTCTGCCTACTCAGGAAGTCCAGTTAGCTTCACTTTGGATTACCTCCACCTTTTCCTCTCTATTTGACAACTCTCATTTTAATTACCCAGAGAAACTGCATTTTTCTCCTAGGAGACTTTTGAATAGTAATAATATAGCATTAGCCCTCTTTGGAGAAAAAGCAAGCACTGATTGAAAATCGGTCTTATTTCTGGTCCTCTGAGTTGCTGCTTTCTTCCTCAGTTTCCACTTAGGAGTTCAAGATACAGTTTTAAGATGCATAATAAGGTTTTTTTTGGAAACAAAACAGCCCAGAGGCTGGTAGTAAGAAGCAAAGTGTTCTCAAAACATTCTTAGAGAACATCAATAAACACCTCTACAACAATCACACATCACACTTTACAGGTGCATAATTCTTTGTAATTCATATGGTGGATCCATACAATAAAATTTTCAGGAAGTGAAGGTGGGTGTTGAGATGTCTATTTTTCATTAGAAGAACCCTAATTGCATGAGGAGGAGTCATTTTAGATCAGGAGAAAGGAGGAATTGCATATGCACCTAGTGCATGACAGATTCAGGACTGGAATCTAGGATTTGCTGTCCCCACCATGTCCTCTCCCTCCCTAAATCTGAAACTGCTTCCCCCGCCCCTTATTCCTTAAATGATGATGATTACCCAAATTAAGCTGGGTGTTTTATTGACCTCTTTTTACAACTTAGCCTGTGTGTATATTCAAAACACATCCTTTCTGGGAGTTCCCATTATGGGAACAAACCCTACTAGGATCCATGAGGACGCAGGTTCAATCCCTAGCCTTGCTTAGTGGGTTAAGTATCCCAACTTTCTCCTGAGCTGTGACGTAGGTCTCAGACACTGCTCGGATCTCGCATTGCTGAGGCTGTGGTGTAGGCTGGCAGCTACAGCTCCGATTTGATCCCTAGCCTGGGAACTTCCATAGCCTACAGGTGCAGCCCTAAAGGGCAAAAACAGAAACAAAACATATGCACACATCCTTTCTGTAGCTGTGGGTACTGTCATGAAGAGACAAGAGAGTCTGAATACTGAAACAGATGGCATTTGAACATGAGAAAAGAGAAGTGTCAATTGGACAATGCTTTGGTTTAGCTGCTGCCACTAGAGAGACAATAGCATCACTTATGACACTGATGGCAGTAGTAAGAAGGATACAGTCAGATCCATAGGTAATTCAACACCTCAGGGAGGGAAGACACGTCTGGGAGGGGGCCATCCCAGGACTAAAGAAGGACAGCTAACAGCCACAAGGAGACTAGGGCAGACATTCCAAAAACGTTAGCAATCAGATGGCTGGGAGCAGGAAACAGTAAAACGACAGGAAAAATCTGAACACACACTTCCACTGATCTTCAGCTTACTTCTCTTATCTCTGGATAGCACCCTTTGGTGTTGTTAACATCAGGAAAAAGAATGATTTTAAGAACCATCAACCTCCTGTGAACTGAGAGGACAAGAGAGACAGAAAACACGGTGGAGTGTGTGGATCTTGGGTTTGGGTGTCAGATACAGTTTCAGAACCTACCTCTGCTATTTTCAAGCTGTGTGACTATGGGTAAATTAGTTACATCTCTGGGCTTTTCTTTGGCTGTCAAATGGATATAATTACTGAGCCACAATTTTATCTGTTCATGTCACTTTTGTCACTTTTCCTAACCTACAATAATTATTAACATTTTAGAACAAGATACGCCAGAGACTAGGCGTGGGGTGGGGGGCAATATTGTGTGTATGTGTGTGTGTGTGTGGGGGGAGTATCTCCAGATTATTTGCCACATTCCAGGCACTATTCTAAGTGCTTTCTACGTATTAACTCATTTATTCCTGTAATAACTCTGCATAACCAAATTTCAGATGAGAAATTTGAGATAAGGAGAAGTTAAATGATTTGTCCCAGGTCACAGAGCTATTAAATGGCAGAAACAGACTTTGAACTCAGAAGTCCCATAGCCTAACCTCAATGCTAACTATATTGCTTTCCCCCAAATGTTACATTTGAAGAAATTTGTCACCTGTCTGCATGCATAAACTACTAGCTCCTTTTCAGTTTAACCATTAAGGTCAGGCATCAGCAAATCGTTCTCACACTCTACCTTATTCATTTTATTATCAGTCAAGCTTATTAGTGCCTAGAGGAAAACATCCCATCCTTGAAATTTAAAACTCACTCTGATCAATGGGTGTTTGATTCTTATTGTTTATTGTTTCTTTGAGAGAATATTGCTTAACTTTGTTTTAATTTCCACATTATTATTATTTTGTATTAATCCAGATACTGAAGTCTCCATTGGCTCTCATTAAGTTCTCTCCTTAGGCATCTGACCTGGCTAAGTTTTTACAACAAACTCAAAAATCTCATTTCCTAAAAAGGATCTATTTCTCTAATCCACTTTCTCCACCCCCTTGCCTTTCCTGTCCTACCATTACAAGAAGAAAAGCACAATACCCTCTTTAACTCTCACTTTTGTTCTCCCATACTGGCAACTTCAAACAACAATCCTATGTCTTGTTTTATCTGGTTTCAAAACAAAAAATATAGACAAGTACATTTCTGTGTGTGAAATAAGTATTTAGAAAATATCATTTAAAGCTAATATTGTTTAGAATATATGATGCTAAAGGAGTAGCAACTTCAGCCTACCCCGTATTTAGCACACTCAGTTGGGCTGTTTAAGTAACCTTAGGGGTCCAAGTGATATTTAGAGTGGTTTTAGCTTGTGATTTTTATAAAATAATATAGAATCTTCAAAACAGTAATGATATTCCTTGCTCATGTTTGTGAACCCATTTTAAATCCAAATTCCCTCATATATAGAATTGTATTACCTCCTATTTTAAGGTGCCTCTGAACTATTTTTTTTGTGAGCAAAAGTATACATATCCATTCGAACGTAAGTATTTGAATGATATCCAAATATCTATTGAGCATATTCCAGATGCCATGAAATGGGCAAGGCACAATGTGCTGGACTTCTTAGTGTATAATCCAGCAATAATTATAATTCATATATTTTAAGGGATGTTGTTTTCATACTTGGGTAAATCTAATTCAAAAATGAAAAGTACAAAACTTTTATCACACACACACACACACTCGCACACACCTCTGACTGACATTGTTAATCAATTATGACTACCTTTTCCAATGAGACGTAACAATATTTCAGACTCCCTATCAATGCTCTGCAGTAAGCAAGTAATATTGATTTGTTGGAGTTTACAAAATAGGTGATACTTGTTTGCCACCCCTACTATTACTAAAAATGATCTTCTGTACTTTTTTAAAAACATCAATCTTTCTGGTCTATTATGAAAAACCACAATGAGAGGAGTCTTAGAATTACAAAATCTCCTACCTGGTGACAATGGTTTACTCTACTTAAATATTTACAAGGTCCAGTAGATAATATTTTTAAGCCATAAAGCAACATAAAGGAATTCAGGATGGCAGGGTCACTGTGATTACATAAACTCCTCTATAAGTTTTTCAAAAGCTCAATGAAGAATTATATCCAAATATCAGTGACCCACAAAGTTCAAGCAGTAATGGAATTCTGTGCAGCCCCCCCCAAAGTGTATACCTGGAAAGAACAAGTATACCTGAAAAGACAATTTTCACCAATTCTTTGAAATTCAGGCAAGTTTCTGATGGAAGCATTAAAAATTGAAAGACTGTAAATCTGTAAATTTGAAAGACTTGTCAAATCAAACAAGGATATTAACTCTCTTTAGAAATATATTAATGCACAGGAAAATAAAGGAAAGAAAAATGATCAACCATAGCATAAGTCATGGCATTTTTCAGTGACCTTTGAAATATGAGGATGTCCAGGAACCTACCCCAAGAAAAAACCAGAGGTGTAGACCCAGATCTAATAATTATAAAAAAAAAGTATACTCCATTTATAATAAAGGAATTCAAGTGAAAACAACAGTACAATGTGATTTTTCAGTAATAAAATTAAGAAGGATCACTTTGAGAATGATAGTAATTCTGATGAACATACAGGCTTAATTAACAGGTGAGACCATAAATTGGGAAAATATTTATGGGACATAGTATGACACTACATATCAAGAATATTGAAAATATTCTTACCATTTAATGTAATCTTGCTATACTTTAGGAGTATATTTAAGAGAAATAGAAATGAAGAGATTTACAAAATTGGTTATTACACCATTACTTATTGAGCAAAAACATCAGGAAAACACTGAAATATAAAACATAGGAAACATAGTTTAATCTACATCATACAGTAGAATACTATTAAGTTTTAATATTATATTTCCGAAAAGATGGTAACAGCATGAAAAATGCTTATTATATTTTTAAAAATACATGACATGGAATTCCAGTTGTGGCTTACCAGGTTAAGAATTTGACTAGCATCCATCAGGCTGCACATTCGATCCCTGGCCTCACTCAGTGGGCTAAGGATCCAGTGTTGCTGCAAGCTGTGGTGTGTAGGTCACAGATGCAGCTCGGATCTAGCATTGCTGTGGCTGTGGTATAGGCCAGCAGCTGCAGCTTGGATTCTACCCCTAGCCTAGGAACTTCCATATGCCACACATGCGGCCCTAAAAAGAAAAAAAAAAAAAATGCAAGGCACAATGGTATGTACAATATGATCTTGATTATGATATGATATAAAAAGTATGAAAATACTGCCAACATATTAAAAGAAGTTACCTCTGGGTGATGATTTTGTGTGTATTAGTGTTTTTATACTCGTTAATAACTTTCAGTATATAAAAAATTTAGAATGTTTTTTCAAGATGACAGAATAAGTGTACATGGAAAAAATATTAAAAGCTGGTAGAATCTTAAGAGGTTAAAAATAGATTGGTGCCAAAGAAATATTATTTAGACTGATAGCAGATTTTTCATTGGCAACAATAAATGTTAGAAGACAATCATATATTGTCTTCAAAGTGCTGAGGTAAAATAGCTCACAAAGTAGACTTCTATGTTCAACTAAACTCTCATTCAAGGGTAAGGGAGTCATGAAGGAAATTTCAGCAATATACAAAGAGCAAGAGAATTTCACCAGAAAAAAAATACAAAAACAAAAGAAATTGATGATAACATTTTTACTGCAAAATAAAGAAAAATTAGCTCCTTAAGAAGAAATGAGACATTAAAAACAGAAATGAAGAAATAAATTATAAACAACAAAAAAAACACCACTAATTAAAAATTGAGGGAGTTCCTGTGTGGCACAGTGGAAACGAATCCGACTAGGAACCATGAAGTTGCGGGTTAGATCCCTGGCCTCGCTCAGTGGGTTAAGAATCTGGCATTGCCATGAGCTGTGGTGTAGGTTGCAGACGTGGTTCAGGTCCTGCTTTGCTGTGGCTGAGGTGTAAGCTGGCAGCTGTAGCTTCAATTGGACCCCTAGCCTGGGAATCTCTGTATGCCACAGGTGCAGCCCTAAAAAAAAAAAAAAAATTGACAATAAAATATAACAATTAAAACAATATAAATGTTCTCTTTTACTTATTCATGTCCTTATTTTAACTAATATTCTTCATCTCTGCCACAAAATCCTTCAGTTCTTGGTCGATGCCCACAGCTCGTATACACTTGTACATCTAGTGTTCTCATCTCTACCTTGCCCATATGCTTTAGCTCCTTACTATGCAGGTGCAAACTGCCAAGGTCAGTTGTGTTGATCCTACATCTGTGTAAATTGTTTTATTATTGTAATTACATAAATTAATAGATTATTGTATTTTTTATGAAAAGAAATGGGTTGTTTCTGGAGAAACTGAATAGAATGATTCAGAAAAACCTAATAAAAGGGAGTTATTTGAGGAAACTGTCAAATCAGATCTGTTTTATTTAGATAAGAGTAAAATCTCAGTGAAGGTGATGTCAACATCCAGAAGAATTGTACCTTCACATTGCTTAAATTCTCACTCCACCCAAAAAGAACAGACACAAACTCAAGGCAGTACACAATTAGTATGTTTTGTACAGATAAGAGAGGGTAAACCACACTCGAAGTAATTGTACAAAGAAAATGTTGGATTTTTCAATTTTTTTTTCTTACATATATTGCAATGATTTTCAATTTGTTAATATGATGAGTTTTATTGATTAGCTTTTAAATGGTAAACCAACTTTGTATTTTGGGGATAAACTCACTCAGTGATTTATTATCTTTCTCAAAGGATTATTTAATCATTTGAATAATTGCATTGGTATGTGGTTTGCTTTTTTTGTAACATCTTTGACTGGTTTTACATTAGGGTAATCATGGCTTCATAGAATGAACTGGGAAGTGTTTCCTCACTTCATTTTTCTGAAACACAATCACGTCTGAGTGTTGAATTTCTTTTTGGAAAGGTCTCTAACCATATACTTAATTTATTAGGGAGTTATACCATTTATCTGATTCTTGCGATGTAAGTTTTTTTTTTTTTTTTTTTTTGTCTTTTTGCTATTTCTTTGGGCCGCTCCCGCGGCATATGGAGGTTCCCAGGCTAGGGGTTGATTCGGAGCTGTAGCCACCGGCCTACGCCAGAGCCACAGCAATGCGGGATCCGAGCCGCATCTGCAACCTACACCGCAGCTCACGGCAATGCCGGATCCTTAACCCACTGAGCAAGGGCAGGGACCGAACCCGCAACCTCATGGCTCCTAGTCGGATTCGTTAACCACTGTGCCACGATGGGAACTCCTGATGTAAGTTTTGATCGTTGGTGTCTTTCAAAGAATTTCCCCTTTCCAGTCTAAGTTGTTGATTTTATAGGCATACAGTTCTTAAAAGTTCCTTTATTATTCTATTAATGTCTTTCGAATTTGTAGTTGTGCCACTTATTTCTTACATAGGTAATTTGTGTCTACTGCTTTTTTTTTTCTAATAAGTCTGGCTGTTGGTTAATCAATTTTATTGATCTTTAATATTCAGCTTCCAGATTGTTCATTTTATGTATTACTATTTCTATTTCATTATTATTTGCTCTGATCTTTATTAATTACACTCTGTTGCATAGGCATTTAGTGCTATCTATTTCCCTTTATGTACTGCTTTAGTGGTATCCTTCAAATTTTGGTACATTGTGTTTTAATTTTCAATCATTCAAAATAGTTTCTAATTTTCTTTAGAATTATTTTTGAAATATTATGTGTTTTATTGTCCAAATATTTGTGGATGTTATAGATATATTTCCATTACTCATTTTTAATTTAATTCCATTGTTTCAGGAAACATGCACTGCAAGACTTTTATCCTTTAATGTTTTTTTTTTTAAAAAACCATTTGCTGTAGCGTAGAATATGGCCTATCTTGATAATTTTTCTGTGTACTTTTGAAGAGTGTGTTTTCTGCTGTTGTTGGGTGTACTGTTCTATAAATGTCAATGAAGCAAATCTGGTTTTGCTTTTCCATCCAATCTGAGAATCTCTGTTCTATTTGGGTTGTTTAGGCCATTTATATTTAATGTGATTATTTATGTTTAGGTGTTTCTTTTCTCTATTCCCTTCCCACAGATATAAAGAGTTTTTAACAATGCCCTAATGAAAGTGGTGCTTGCTTCCCTTCCCCACAGATTAAGACTTTTATTCCATAATGGAGATGGGACAGAAGTGTTTGGGGGCAGTTTTTTTCTCCCTCTTGTACAACAGTTTCCTTGCCATCCTTTAGGTCTGTACCACAATAGCCATTTCATAGGTCTCTTTCCAATATTTTCTGTATGTTCTAGGTGTGGTTGGTGGTGAAAGAGGATGTAAGAAGATTTGAACTCCACCAATTTCTCTGCCTCCCTTAAGGATTTCATATTATCTCATGAGCCTGCTATTTGATCTTCATTAATTTGACAAATGTTCTAGCTGAATTCTTATCTTTGTCTGGTTGGAACTACTCTAGCTGTGAAGGAGTTCATGACTCTAGGCTCTGAAGTACCTTCTCTCCATAGATTTTTTGGGTCAGATGGTTGCTATGCAACCTAAGCTTTCTGGTGTGTTTGAAATTGATCATGAATTTGAAGTTAGCTTATCTTTCCTTGTAAAGTCAGGGGTTACGCTCCTTTTAGCTCTCAATGTTTCATGGCAGAAGTTGGAAATCATTTGCTGTACATGTTTAACTTATCACAAACTCCTCTCAAGTGATATACCATTTCACATGTCGTTTAATAACATTATGCTAATATACTATAATTTCTCCCCTCATATTTTCATTATATTATTGCCATTTATTTTACTTCTTCATATATTATAAACCCCATAAAAATTACCTTAAAGTTTAATACATGCTATGTTTAGGAAATATAAACAGCTATTGGAATAAGCATAAAGGGCATTTCTCCAAGATATAAGAGGGGGGTTATCAAAAAAGTATTCTTAAGAAGTGATATCAAAGTTGAGAAATGAAATATGAGTAAGTTTTATCTGGGTAAAGTGGTGTGGTCAGGGCAGAGGTAGTGCCAAGACAGTGGCTTGGGATGAGGCTGAAGAGATAGGCAGGAATCAGAATATGCTCTACCTGGTAGGTCACAAGGAGGATTTTAAACAATTCTAAGCACAGCATGAAGTCACAGAAAGATTTTAAATAGGGGAGACATACAATAAAGTTTTATTTTTAATAGATTATAGTGGCTACTGGGTGGGAAACAGGTTTTTGCATAGGTAGGGGTGGGGTAGAAATAGATAGAGGCAACCATTAGAAAGACATGAGTGAGAACAGCTTAATAAGAGGAAACAGCAAAAACAAAGACTCCAAGGCAAGGAGGAGGTTGGTTCTTTGAGGAACAGGAAAGTGCCAATGTGACTCAAGGGTAGTGAGTAAGAGGGAGTGTTATGTATGATAGATAAGGTTGGACAGAGAGTCAGCAATCAGATAATATAGGCCCTAGTAGAATAATTTTGTGTCTTGTTTTTATTTTAAAATCAATGAATTACTGAAAAGTATTACTCCAATAGTATAAATAAACTTTTAACTTTCATATATATTTCAACTTTTCAAAGAGTTGCAAATTAGAACAGAGTTTGCATATGTATTTTACCCAGCTTCCTCTAAAGTTAGCATTACATATAATCATAGTACATCCATAGTTTTTACCAAGAAACTAACTTTGGTAATAATACTACTACACTGAAATTATTTGAATTTCACCATTTGCACCACTAATGCCATTTTTTTATGTTCCAGAATCTCACACTGCACCTAGTTTGGATGTCTGCTTTAGTCTGCCTTCTGTGAGAGTTCCTCAGTGATTCTCTCTTTTGTGACCCTGACACTTTTCAAGAACACTGGTCAATTATTTTGTAGACCATTTCTCATTTTGTACTTGTCTGTTGTTTTCTTATGATTAGATTTGGTTATATATATTTTATTTATTTATTGTCTTTTTAGGGCCACACCCGTGGCATGTGGAGGTTCCTAGGCTAGGGGTCTAATCGGAGCTGTAGCTGCCTGCCACAGCCACAGCCACAACAGTGCCAGATCCGAGCCGTGTCTGCGATCTACACCACAGCTCACAGCAACGCCAGATTCTTAACCCACTGAGCAAAGTCAGGGATCAAACCTGCAACCTCATGGTTCCTAGTCGGATTCATTTCTGCTGGGCCATGACAGGAACTACCAGTTATATATATTTTAAACAGACTATCACAGAATGATATTTTGTCCATCTCAGTGCATGATATCAGCAGGTTCATGATGTTGATCTGTCTTAGCACTGAGATAGTAACCTGGATCAGCTGGTTAAAGTGGTGAATGCTAGGTTTCTCCGTTGTAGAGTTCCTATTTTTCTCTTTGTAATTTGATTTACATTTTAAAAAGAGTATTCTGGACACTGGCTAGAGAAGAGCCAGACAGGAGTTAGGCAGAACAGAGAGGAGACTATTGTACTAGACCATGCAAGAGCTTATGTGGCTCAGACTAGGGACATAGTGATAGAAAAGAAAATAATACAAAAATTGCTATATATTTTAGAATAAAAATTCCTAATATCTGGTGATGAATTGACTATGGAAGGATGAGGAAGCATGAGGTATAAAGAGAGATCCCAGGGTTTCTGGCTTGTACAAATTGGTGAAAGTAGTGACATGCTTTCAGATTAGAAACACTGGATGAATTACATCTGTTATTTTTAAAATGAAATATGGATAATGAGTTGGAGAAGCGCAAGAGTGGAGGCAAAGAGACTACTTCAGAGTCTCTTGCATTAGTCTGGATGAACAATGACGGTTGCTTCAACTAGAGAAGATGATGAAATTAGAGAGAAGCATCCTACTTGGAAGATAGTTTAGGAATTGCAGTCAGTAGATGTTATCTCTTAATTGATTAAGGAGAAGTGAGGGAGAGGGAGATGAAGAGGCTATCTTCTAGATTTCTTGCTTGCGCAATTGGACGAATGGTGGTTCTATTTATTGGGACAGAAAACAGTGGGGCAGAGAACTAGGTTTAGGAAAAATCTACTTTCCTTTTTGCTAAGAACACCACAGAGGGCAGGGGGCTGGGGGAGCGAGAGGAGAAGGGACTTCCCCTGACAGAGCCAGGTTACACATGTCCCCTTACAATATGACTTTCCAGCAATACGTTGTACAGTCTGGTAGGAGAACATTTTCTATCCGGATTTTAAAAGCAAGAGTCAAAGAATCATGCCAAGAGATATTGTTCCTGCTCAAATATGTCATTGATTCTTTTAACTTTCAATTGGATTTGTGATGTTGCTCTGGCTACAACTACTGAATCCCTGCTGTCTCTCTTTCCTTTGGAATGAGAAGCTCTCAAAAGAAAGCCACATCCCCATATGGCAAAATTTTAAAAATCAATCAACCTAACAAGTATCACGCCATCTGTATACCATCCAGAGGCAAAATCAGGCAAAGACAAAACTCCCTAGTGGATAGAACGCACTGTGCAACCACTGCAACCAACACAATCAGGAAAAGAATGCTAAAACTATAGCAATGTATTGCTACTAGAAATGGAGCAATGTTTACCTCTTTCTGAATATTCAGTGATCAACAAAATATACATCTTAATAAGTTAAAGATGGTAATCACATTCCAGAAGATAAATCCAGGGAGAAAGGACTTAGAAACTTAGAGCTCTGGAAAGACATGTTATAAAAGGCATCAAACTATATGAAGAACAAGCTAATAACTTTTACTTCTTGATAATGAAGATTACTATTCATTTTTTCTTGTCTCCGTCCGTCCCTCCTTGTTTTTTTTTCCTGTTGCTGTTATTGTTGTTCATTCAGTAAATGTATATAGGGCTCCTAATACATGTACTATGTTTTCTCAAATTTCTGTGGTTTGACAGATGGCAAATTGCATGATTGTCTATCTAAAATTATAGCATATGAATCAGTGAAAAGCTCTAGGACTCTCTTGTTGTCAATGTGAGATAATGTAAAAGGCACTGACAAAAAAAGAATAGAATGTACATTTTAGTTATCTCCTTTTTTAGCTTTTTAGAATACAGAGTACATTTTGTATTAAATCATTATGAAAAAATGACATAAGGCAATAATTATTAGTGGCATATCACAGAATTCTAAGTGGGGAAATGTTATGTTTCTATCCCAACATGCAGAGAGTACAACACCTTTTAGGATTCCTAGAATCTTCACTTAAAGCTATTTAAGCCAAAATGACTAGTTAGTTCCATAGGATTTACCAATCCTTTCATCAAATATCTGGTACAATGGACTGTTTATTTAGTCACAATTATTTTTAGCATTTGTTGAAATGTATAGTTTGAATGGGAGCTAAATTCCAACTCCAGCTAAGCCATCACCTTTGTTTTCAAAAGCCAGGATATCTCAAATATGTATGCCTTGAATTATCTAGATCAATATTTCTTTAACTTCTCATATGTAAATGCAAATTATTTAACTAATCCAAATAGTCTTGATAAACATCCCTAATGTTAACAACTCAGATATATAAATTATAAAATTAAAATCTTTTTTCCCAGATTTAACTAATGAAGTCTTAAGTTTTCTATTTATTTTCTTTTCCAGACACCTAGCATTTTGCTGAGATAAAATAGAGCTATTTCCCAGATGAAGCTAATCTCTATCTGCCTCATGGTACCAAAGAAATATCAAATATGAAAGACAAGAATGTGCTGGAAATGACAAGAGAAGTGGGTTTCTGCCTACCTGCCATACTAATAAAACCCAAATAGTCAAGATTATTTCCCCAGGTAGAGTCACTTGGTCTTTTGTGGCCAAGAGGAGAAGATTGACAAAGTAGCTAATTCCCTACTCGATTCTCAAATTCCATGAGCACTGCAAAGTCTTACAGTAGGATATTTCTCAAATAAAAGATGTCATTTGCAAAATCTAAGGTTAAATCCTCAGGAAACCCTACAAGATCTAGAAAAATGATCAATATAAAATACATGCACACTGATTTATAAATAGTATATATTGACAGATTGGATGATATTAAAGATATCATTAAAGATTGGCTGATATTTTCTTTTTTTTTTTTGCATTTTTTTTTCCACTGTACAGCAAGGGGGTCAGGTTATCCTTAGATGTATACATTGCAGTTACAGTTTTTTCCCCCACCCTTTCTTCTGTTGCGACATGAGTATCTAGACATAGTTCTCAATGCTATTCAGCAGGATCTCCTTGTAAATCTATTCTAGGTTGTGTCTGATAAGCCCAAGCTCTGTTTCACTAAAAAAAAAAGAGCATTGTAAAATGGTAAATAGTCACCCTTAGAAATAGCAAACATTTTTCTTTTTGTGACTAATTGTGCATTTTTCCTATCTTCTCCACAGGAGACCAGTTGCAGGAAAATTACTCTAGGCTATGTTGGTGTTAAAATGACCTGCTTCAAATGTGTACTGCTCTCAGTGCGTTTGAACTACTCAAAAAATAAAAGAAAGGCGTGACCCTTTCGTGAACAGTCCTTAAGAAGTAGACAAGTTATTAGCAGATCTGCCTAAGTACTTTGGCACATGCCAAAGGTCGGAGAAAAGGAGCACGCGCAGCCTCAAAGGCGGCACAGCTGTGAAAAAGGTCTGATTTCTGATTGAGAGTCTGTGGACTCATGAAATGGGGCCCTCCACCTCCATTGTTTTTCTCTGTGAAGTTTCATTTTCGCTAAATGCAATCCCAAGAAGGGATAATGGTAAGATTTTCTGCTCCCTAGATGGAGCATAAGTATAGCTGCACTTGAGCAGAAAATGTAGAGGTAGGAATGGAAAATTAAGAGACAATTCACAGAAGAAGAAATGCAGATTGTTATTATGGATGGAAAAATGTCCAGGCTTCAGTGATAACCAAACAGGTGAAAATTGTAATTGCAATAATACATCACTTTTAATATAAAAGTTAGTAAAAAGTTAAAAATAAGAGGACTCTTTTGGCAAGAGAGAGCTGAGAAGGGCACTTTCATAGGTTGCTTTACAGGAATGTCAACTGATAGTTTCTGGGGAAAACATGATAGAATGCATCGGAAGCCTTTACAAGGCTCATGCTATTTGATTTCAGCACTTAGGATTAATAAAACTGTGAGACGAGGTAATTATTAGATATGCTATTTGCCTTACACATGTGCCTACCCCTAGCCAACCCACAGAGTAAAGCCCTTATTCTTGGGGGATGGCTGGATCACATTGCTACTGGGTGTTTGAAAGAGTTCAGTGCTATTTGTGATTGCACTTGGATCCTAAGGCATTTTTAGCTTTGAAAGATCATTTTAAAATCTAAAAACAAAAATAGATAAAGCCATGCACAGATGAACGGTCCCTTAAGTCAAAGTCCATGGAAAATGCTTAGATCTGCTGTTTATCTCACGGAAAGCAAATTCACTTAATTGAAGAAAATCTCCAAAGATCAGATCAGTAAGGGGTGCTTGATAACCAGTCAAAAAACCCATTTTCCCCACAAATAGCATAGGACATATTAGGATGAATTGAGTTCTTTTAATCAAGTAAGCAGCGTTGAAAGAATAGATTATTGGAGGCAGCGTTAGAAATATCAAATAACGTAAGAGCTTAGCATCCACACTTTTCCTGGCCTGGCACTTGGGGTTGTTGCGAAGGCTGTTCCCCTTGCTTCACTGAACACCTACAGTTGAGTTACACTTTTGAGGCCCGTATAGGTTATCACCTGGCTTTCTATGGGAACTGGATTTGAAAGGAATGGACCATAAATACACCTAGAATGGTCATGGTAGAGATGACAATAATCTTTTTAAAAATACACAAAATATATCATAGGTCTTAAGAAAGCAACAGATCACATACGTTTGGCTGATTGAAAAAAAAGAGAGAGAGAGCGAGCTGTGAAGCCACAATGTAAAAACTCTTAACCAGACTCCTGCATCCTCATTTCTGCCTGAACACTAAATAATGGCATGGGAAGAATGACATGAGGATAAAAATGTCACACTGAATTGCTACAAGAAAAGATCAAGTAGCCCTGGTAATTAAGAGTCTGTCATTTTGACATGAGGAGAAAAAATCACAAGAGGTGCCAAGTATCTGGGAAAGACATGTGCTTGTCATTTCAATACAGAGGCAAGGGAAAATCAGCCTGATTAGAAGAGGGCACTTTGGGAAATAAGAGCACTTTGTGTTTTTTTGATACCCTGTACTCCTGCAAATGTTTTTTAACAGGAAAAAAGCAAAAGCTGCCCATGAACAATTCCTTTAAGTGTATTTTTAGACAGCAAACAACACTTAATAAGAGTCCTAGCTTAGGTCAGTCCATACATGTGTGGTGTGGGGCAGTGTCATTTTTGTCTATTATGTCTGACAGATGCAGCGTCTCACTTTGACTTAAATGTAACATGGCTCCTAAGACATGCAGTTACTTTTGATGCCACATTGTTGTATTTGGAGACTTCCTAGGATAAGGTGACCACAACAATGTGGACTGAGAACTACATGACAACCTTATCCTGCATTTCCTTTAAAGTTTTTAAAGCCCTTTTATATCCAGGCACTTTAGATATAGTGTCTAATTTCAGAGCACCCACTTTTGGGATATGAAAATTAACCACCAGAGAGGTCAAGCAATTTACCCAAGGTCACACAGCATAGAACAGGAGAATAGGAATTTGCCCTAAGGTTTGTCAGGTATTTACAAAGCCTATATCATTTTCCCTATAGTATGGTAACTCTGTAAGATCCCTATAGTATGATAACTCTGGAAGAATACTGGTGTAAAGGGAGGCCTGGGGTCTGGTGTGTTTTGTTACTGACTCAACATACGATCATGGGCAAATCAGCCTTTAACGTTTGCCTCCTTGTCTTCTTGTCCATTTGTTATTTTATAGGCCACTTTCTTTTTACCATGTCCCACAACGTTCATTGGTTTGTGTTTCTCTCATTTCACCAGCATGACCTTTTCATAAAGACTCTTGGAATCAGGATGAATGGGAAGTTGAGTTTGCCCCCTAGGCTACTAGGATAATGACACAAGGGTAGTCCCTCAGAGAGTTATGTCAAGCAAGGCTGGAGGAAAAGATGAGAATTTACCACCTCAGTCCCTCCTTATCACCCGGTGGCTGGATTCCCTGAGTCTGTCATCCTTACTGAGGTCTCTGGAACTTAGGCAATACAGTACAAATGCAGAAAGTCTTAAACAGACTATTAATTTAATCAATGGTGTTATCTCTGCTAATAGTCTCTCACATTAGTTGGAATGATTGCTGGCAGACTCCAATAACAATAAGGTTACTGCTAGAAATTGGTGGCTTCTGTCTCATAGAGCAAAAAGGGCAACATTACCAAAGACAGTGAATCCCTCTTCATCTGTTTCTTCCCATGGAAAAGGAGAAAGAATATAAGCTAGCTTGCTGAATACTAAGAAGAAAATTTTTTCTCTTTAAAAAGAGTTTGGATAATGTTAAGTGATACTTAATCTCTATTAATATTCATATAACTGAGAGGTGGTACTACCAACCACATCAATAATCATGAGGATGAAAAACCTGAGGTGCATTCTTAGGAGACTGGCAGGTAATATTAAGTGCAGAATAGAGGAGAAAAATAAATTTGTCAAGCATCCTCAGATGCCAGAGGAAACACCACAAGTTTCTTCAATACTTCACCTCATTATTATTCAGAAACAATCCAAGCATGGTGGGTATTTTTGTTTTCATTTGGCAGAGGAAATAGATGAGGACCATAGACGATAGTAACGCCCAGAATCCCACGGCTAATCAGGACAGAGCTGTCATGACTTCAGAAGGCTTTACTCTTTACACTACATGATGCTAAAGCATCTGGGCTGTCTCGGCTGGTCCTCCTTAGCCTTTGTGATTGAAGGGTCACATTTACCAGATGGGGAATGGTGCACTTGTAGCTTTATAGCAGAGTGCAGCATTCCCCTCTGTGCAGACAACTTGCCATGTCCCTCATTATCCCTAGGATCCAACCAACTGAACAAACTAGCCCAGATTTAGAATCAGAAAAAAATAAAACCTCTGCCTAGATCCTGGCACATGCTGGTTCAACATCTAATTAACTTTCTTAATGGCCCTTTGAAGAAGAGAGGTGACAATATCAGCCTCTTCACAGATGAAGAAACTGAGCCAAAGAAAGTTGAAGTGAGTTATCTACCATCACTTAGAAAGTAGTTACAGAGCTGGGAAGAGACCCCTGGCCTTTTCACCTTTTTTTCCACCTTACTGACAAGAATATTCCACATCAAACACAAGGTACTGTATTATAGAGCACCAGCTGCATAGGCCAATTATTCTTTGAAAATAAAATATTATAGAGACATATTTTTAACAAAATTAAAAATGATAGCGTAATTTCTTTTTTCTTTTTTCCCTTTTTTATTACTCAATGCATTTGTTACATTTATAGTTGTACAATGATTATCACAATCCAATTTTATAGGATTTCCATCCCACACCCCCACCGCATCCCCCCACCCCTCAACCTATCTCCTTTGGAAACCATAAGTTTTTCAAAGTCTGTGAGTCAGTATCTCTTCTGTAAAGAAGTTCATTTTGTCCTTTTTTCAGATTCCACATGTAGGTGATAGCATTTGATGTTGGTGTCTCATTGTCTGACTGACTTCACTTAGATAGCTTAATTTCTGATAGCCATCTAGGTTTGGAGAAAGAACTAACAGGTGGATATGAGCCTGAACTTCAAATTAACAAATTAATTCTCTTTTTCTACAAATGATTTTATTGAGCTGTTCTAAACTGGTGAGTTCTGCAGTTTGGAAGAGGCATGTCCCTAATAAATATTCTGTGTCTATTAGGGTCCCAAATGTGAACAGTAAGTAAAGTATCATTGTAGAAATCCAACCGTGAGACCAAATCCCATCGACTCCATTCCATTCAAAATAAGAGATTAAAAACCAATTAAATTTCATTTTATGCAGTCCAATTTTGTCCCTTCTCTCATCAGCTTAATTTTTCTGGTTTTCTATAAACACAGAAAGAATTCTAGTGCTGTCCATTTGGACAACACTCACTCAAAACTACTAATTGACTCAAGGAAGGAAGAGTAGTTTTGATCTAAGATACAATAATAATAATAATATAGCTATGTTTGTAAGCTCTTATTATGCTTTGGGTACTGTGGTACATTATGCTTGACACGCATTGTTTCCTTTAATCCTGACAGGAAACCTGAGAGATAGCTTTTGTTAATGTATTACCATTCATATTTTAAAGATATGGAAACTGAGGCACAGTATGTTGACATACTTCACACAGCTATAAGCAGTCAGCACAGGCATTCAAAGTCAACACTCTGATTCCAGTCCCTAAGATCTTAACTAATGTTCGGTGTAAATTCTTCTGCCAAGAAGTCTATACAGAGTCACAGAGCCAGCGTGTCTGCTGAATAAAACAGTCTGAATTCCCAAGGGAAGAGCATACTGGGCTGTTAGCCAGTGCACTGTATTATCCCTCATACTCTGCAATAAAGACCATGAGTCATTGATGATCAGTCACCAGTCGTGGATGCAGTATATACTATGTGTAGAGCTTGAGACAAAGGACTGCAAGGGTAGTAAGGAAAGCTGACAGAGGAAGCAAACATAACACAAACTCACAGAGATCTACAATTTGACTTGCAGAAAAGAAGAATTCGCTGCAGAAAGTATTGCTAATGTGATTTGAGACTACCTACACCAAGGATGGTTTGGAAAATATACATTCAGCCATTCACTTATTCTAAGGATGAACTGAATTCAAACACAGCAACTGTATAGCAGGTGTTTATGATAAGAAGTGAGTGGTTGGCCAAATTAATCATTTTACCCTGTACCCATGTTCATATGTGTGTGTTTGCATGTCTTTGAGTCAACACTATCAAAACCACAAAAACTGGTTGATCACTAATTAGTGTTTATATCTGTTGCTTAATGTCTTATATGTTATCATCGGAATGTATCCACACATTTGGATTAAAATCAAGTATGCAAATTTATTGAGACAGATGAAACATTTAGTGCATGAAGAGTTCAGCTTCCGTTTATGTCTCTTGGTTCTCAGGCCTTCGTTCTCAGACCAGGACTTATACCACTGGCCTCCAATCTCCTGATTCATGGGCCTTTGGTCTGACTTATAGCATCACTTTCCCCAGTTCTCAGGCCTTTGAACTCAGATTGAATTATACCACTGGCTTTCCTGGTTTTCCATCTTGCAGAAAGCAGACCCTGAGACTTGTCAGCCTCCGTAGTCACATTAGCCAATTCCTGCAATAAATCTCCTCTTATCTATATCTATACACATCAATACCTGTATCTATGTCTATCTATCCTATTGATTCTGTTTCTCTGGAGAAGTGTAATATTTTATGTAACAAAGCACTCCAAATTCAGTAATTTATACCTACATTCATTTCCTATTGCTCAGACAGCAGGTCTGTGCTTGGCTAGGACAGCTAGTGTCCATGCTGCAGCATATTAGTGCCTCCACAAGTTTTTCGTTCTTTCTTTGAGATCTGCAGGATAACTGGGGCATTTTCATCTGGAAATAGCAGAGGAGCCAAAGGGTGAGCACACAAAGACACTTAAGGTTGAGTGTTCAGATCGGCATGCTAGCACTTCCACATGTATTATCCACATGCCATGGGATAATACAAGTCACACATTCAAGCTTGAAATCGAGAAATGGAGAGATGAACTCCTCCCACAATGAGACCATGGCAAGGAAGCAGATGGAGAGGTGAAGAGTATATTCAATCTACCATGGCATGGTAAAGAATTAGGAGTTTACCCTGTTACAGTGGTATTGGAAGATTTTTTTTCAGAGGAGTGACATGATCTGACTTACATTTTAGAAAGAACTCACATGTTGCTGTGTAGAGACTATATAGTAAAGGTATATAGTAAAGGGCAGGAAGATCAGTCAGGAGTTCATTGCAATAGACCAGGTAAGATATGGGGTTAAAATATAGTAGTGATAAAAAAAATAAAAATTAAAAAAATATATAATAGTGATGCCTCATACACTGTTGGTGGGAATGTAAATTGGTGCGACCACTATGGAAAACAGTATGGAGGTAGCTTAGGAAACTAAATAGAGAACTACCATATGACCCAGCAATCCAACTCTTGAGCATATATCCGGACAAAACTTTCATTCATAAAGATACATGCACCCCTATGTTCACTGAAGCACTATTCACAATAGCCAAGACATGGGAACAATCTAAATGTCCACTGACAGATGAATTGATTAAGATGTGGTATATATACACAATGGAATACTACTCAACCATAAAAGATAACAAAATAATACCATTTGAGGCAACATGGATGGAACTAGAGACTCTCATACTAAGTGAGGTAAGTCAGAAAAAGAAAGACAAATACCATATGGTATCACTTACATCTGGAATCTAATATACAGCACAAATGAACCTCTCCACAGAAAAGAAAATCATGGACTTTGGAGAATAGACTTTTGGTTGCCGAGGGGGAGGGGGAGGGGGAGGGGGAGGGAGTCGGGTGGATTGGGAGCTTGGGGGTAATGGATGTAAACCATTGCCTTTGGAATGGATAAGCAATGAGATCCTGCTGTGTAGCACTGGGAACTATGTCTAGTCACTTATGATGGAGCATGATGGAGGATAATGTGAGAAAAAGAATGTGTATATGTATGTGTGACTGGGTCACTTTGCTGTACAGTAGAAAATTGACAGAACACGGTAAATCAGCTATAATGGAAAAAAATAAAAATCATTTAAAAAATATAATAGTGATGAATATGTTGGCCCATGATATAATATGAAAATTAATTTAGCAGAATTGCTGATGAATTACATGTGGGACATTAAAGCAAAAAGAGTGAAATCAACAACATCTAGGCGAATGTTGGTGCCATGGGAAGAGCTGGAAGAGGAGGATGTTTTAGGAGGCTGTTAAATCAGAATTCAGCTTTGGAACTGATCAATTTAAAATGTTTATTAGACATCCAAGAAGGGATATCAAGTAGGCAGCTGAATATAGGAGTATGGATTATAGCAAGGAAGTCTGGACCAGACATTTTTGGAAATGTATCAATTAGGGTGACTTTAGCTTCAATTAATGGAAGAACCAACTGAAAATATTTCCAAAAAGCAGTATAACTTATTCTCTCATATAAAAAGAAGTTCAGAGATAAATAAGATTTCATAAATATAACAGTTACATCATAAAGGCTTGGGTTCGTTTTACTTTTCTCCTCTGTCAGATTCAGTGTGGTGATTAATAGTGTCATGGTTAAAAGATGGGTGCTATAGTTTAAAGTATTACATGTGGAATGAAAATATCAAAAGCAAAGAAAAAGAATATTTCAAGGAGGAGGGAGTGATAGACTGAAGTAAATATTAGTCATCGTTAGAGTATGATGGGGTCTGAGAATTAACTATCAGATTTAAATACATAGAAATCATTAGTGACCATGAAAAGAATAATTCTTGCGTATTGTGAGGAATAAGAACCTAATAGGAGTGGGCTGAAGAAAGAAGTGGTGAAAAGGAAGAACACAACTCTTTAGAGGTGTTTTGGGGAGGTGTAAAGTAGTCTGAAACTTAGAGGAAAAGGTTAGGCAATCATAGAAACCCTGAAAGTCGACATGAGAGCAGTTGTCTCAAAAATCAGAGTATTGGACAAAAAAGTGAACTCTATATCCTCACCTGGAAAATAAGTGGACTTCATGAAATGATCTCTAAGCCTCCCTCCAGTAGTAGTATTGATAAATCCTATACTCTAGCATGCATGACCTTGTGAGCTTTTGGAATCTTTTCCAACCATGTCATGATCCAGTAATTCTTGGTAGGGCATTAAGGGCTTAGTAGAAAATGTAGACGGATATATAGTAGAGGCTACCCACCTTTTTAATTGATTTCTTAATTTCAAATTAATATTTTTTCACCCTACCAAGTTAAACTATTCCTAGATAAAGAAAAAAACCTAATCCCACTCCCTGTCACTATCAATCAAAACTTATTTTATGATTATATACAGATATAGACAGATAAATATCTCTATGTTTTCTATCTTTCTGTCTGTCAATCCACCTATCTTCAATCTATCATTTATCTGTGTATAGGATATACAAAGGATATCCATATCTATCTGTGTATAGGAACTTCTCCCTTTTTCCTTACATGAAGTTTGCACTTTAAGTTATACCTCAAGGGCATTTCTTCCAATTAATAGCTACATATTTAACCATTTTTAAATACTTGCATGATACATAAAATTCCCCTACTTTTAAGTTTTTAGAAGTTGTTTCTATTTGTCTTCTTGTGTTGTGTGCACTTTTTTGTTTGTTTGTTTGGCCACTACAAAGGACACACCTAGATATGTGATGTTTTCTCATTTCTGCATGATAGATACCCAACAGAGGAAGTGTTAAGTCAAAACTTATGTACATTTTTGCATATTGATAGATCCTTATTATTTCTAAAAATGTTTATAGAAATTTACATTCTCTTTGGCAATGTAAGAGAGGCCTGCTTCCTTGGGATTTCCTAATAACTATACCACCTTCCATTCAAATGTATTACCTTGGGGGAAGCTATAGTCATTATTGACTTCTCAGCACTGTCATTACAAATTACTGTCCTAATGAATCATCTTTTGGGACAAGTATGTACCATATAGCTTGGATGATCTGAGACTCTCTAAAAATGGAGAATCATTGCTTTATTAGCTCTTCTTTCTCTAAAGGGGCCCAGGCTTCAAGTACTGGTTCAAAGGAAAGTCTTAAAGCGGGTCTTAGTGGTCAAATTTAACAAGAGTTCCCAGGATTTCCTGTCATGGTTCAGTGGAAACAAATCTTACTGGTATCCATGAGGACATAGGTTCAATCCCTGGCCTCGCTCAGTGGGTTAAGGATCTGGAGTTGGCCGGATCTGTGGTGTAGGTCGCAGACATGGCTCAGATCTGGCATTGCTATGGCTGGGGTGTAGGCCAGCAGCTATAGCTCTGATTCAACCCCTAGCCTGGGAACCTCCATATGCTGCAGGTACGGCACTAAAAAGAAAAAAAAAAAAAAAAAAAGAAGAAGAAGAAGAAGAAGACAATAACAAAAACAGAAAACCAAGAGTTCCCAGATTTGTACTTTGGGGATTAAATAATTTATTTGAAGAGAGCTAAGGAGCCACATAATACTACTACATCTAAATGAGAATGCAAGAGCTAAATTAGAGCATTTACAGCTTCAGAAAATAACATCCGGTAGAAAAGAAACAGAGTGATTTTACTCACTGAGCAATTTCAGGAAAAGGCATTTACTTGCTATTGTGTAGACACAATCCAACATAGAACTTTAAACTTTCCCCAGATTGCCTGCATTTGGAGATGAAGACATTGAGTAAATGTCTCCCCTCCCCCATGTTTTGTCAATGTCCTAATAACAATGTTGCCAATAAGACATGTAAAAAGAAATTTTATAGATGGACAATGACAATGCTTATTGAGGTGATATTTCCATTATTTATGTGTATCACAAATAGAAACTTAAATGCAACGGGAAATCAATGGAATCAAAAGGAATCATTGCTCAGTTCCTTCTTAAAGCTACCAAACTAAAGACTAATTTCAAAATATAGTTGTTCAATATGATTAGGAGAATTAAAAATTCTGAACATCTTGTATTCACACACCCACTGCAAATGCAACAGTTTTTTAAAAAAAGGCTTTAAGTTTGTGTGTGTGTGCATGTGTATATCTCCATACCATAAAAATCAAAAATAATTTTATCTCATTGCCAAGTCTGTGTTCTAGGTTTGAGTCAGCTACAATCTCTCTGTTGGTACACAACTTCTAAAGAGCAACTTCTAAATAATCTTTTATTATAATTGGTTTACAATGTTCTGTCAATTTCTGCTGTACAGCAAAATGACCCAGTTTTGTGTATATATATATATATATATATATACACACACACACACACACACACACACACAATCTTTTTCTCATATTATCCTCCATCACATTTTTCTAATGGCTAGTGATGTTGACCATTTTTTCATGTGCTTACAAGCCACTTGTATATCTTCTTTGGAGAATAGTCTGTTTAATATTTTTCCCATTTTAAATTAGATTGTATTTTTCTTCTTAATACTAGGTCCTTACTAGACATATATTTTGCAAATATTTGCTCCCATTTCGTGACTTATCTTTTCACATTTTTGATGGTGTACTTCACAGAAATAAAGTAAATGAAATGAAGAATATAAATATAGTAGAGATAATCTACAAGCCAAAACCTGTTTTTTTTTTTAAAAAGATCAACACAATTGAGAAAACTGAACCAAGAGAAAAACAGAGTCAAGTTACTAAGATAGGAAATAAGGGAGGGACATCACTACTGACCTTATAGGAATAAATTTAAGGAAAGAAGTACAAGACAAGTACACTAAAAACTACAAAATATCATTGAAAGAAATTATGCAACATCAATATAAAGCCACTCCATCTTCATAGGTTGGAAGACATAGTATTATTAAGAAGGCAATCCTCCTCAATTTGATCATCAGATTCAATGCTGTCCAAATCGGCATCCTAGCTTCTTTTTTTCCCCCAAAATTGGCTAGTTCATTTTTATGATTTATATGGAAATTCAAGGGACCCAAATAGCAAAGTATATGTCTATTTAAAAAAACAAAATGAAACAAAACAAAACAGGAGTTCCCTTTGTGGCTCAGTGGTTAACGAACCTGACTAGGATCCATGAGCATGCAAGTTCTATCCCTGGCCTCACACAGTGGGTCAATGATCCAGTGTTGCCATGAGCTATGGTATAGGCTGGCAGCTGTAGCTCCGATTGGACACCTAGCCTGGGAACTTCCATGTGCAGCGGTGTGGCCCTAAAAAATTAAAACAAAACAAAACAAAGTTACCACTTCACACCCACTAGGATAGCTATAATAAACACCAGCAGAAAATAACAAGTGTTGGGGAGAAATTGGAAACCTCTTATATTGCTTATGAGAATAGAAAATAGTGTAGCCACTGTGAAAACAATTTGGCAATTCCTACAAAATTTAACATTGCGTTACCATATGACTCAGCAATTCCACTTCAAGGTATATACGCAAAAGAATTGAAAACATATGTCCACATGAAAACTTGTACACAAAAATTCATAGCAGCATTTTTCATATTTGACTCAAATGGAAGCAACCTAAATGTTCATCAACTGATGAATGGATAAAACCAAAAATGCACCATAGAAATACAAAGTGATATCAATCGGCCATAAAAAAAAGTACTCATTCATGGTACAACATGGATAAAGATGGAAAACATTATGCTAAGGAAAAGAAAGTAAAGAAGGCCACGTATTGTAGGGTTCCATTTATATGAGATTTCCTGAGTAGATAATTCCATAAAAACAGAGAGTAAAATAATCATTTCCTCATGTGTAGGGGGCAACTGGAAAATGAAGCTAGACTGCAATTGATAAAGAATTTGCTTTTGAAGGTAATGGAAATATCCCAAGATTATACAATGCTGATGCTTGTATAATTCTGTGACTATAATAAAAAACACTGAATTGTATATTTTAAAAGGGTAAATTTTATGGTAAATGGATCACATCTTACTAAAGGTGTTATCTTAAAGAATGTTTAAAGTTGCATGGAGTTCTTTGGGGAACATTGATTAAAATTATCTATTTCTACTTATTTGTCTTGTTATGTCTTTTTTAAAATTTTTGTTCTATAACATTTACATATATAAGATTTAGTATGACAGTGGAAAGAAGACAGGATTTGTAAACATAGACAAATGATTCAACCCCTAGATTAGGAAACTTCATATGCCTAAAAAGACTAAAAAATGAAAAAGTGAAGAAAAAGGTGGAGCAGGCAGTACCAAGTGCCCTTCCCTCTACAGAAATACTGAAAAATTGAGTAAAAACTCTAAGAATTACTTTGTTGCGACTCTGGAAAAGAGCCAAAGTTTCAAGCAACCAAGCACATGCTAAATGAAGAAACAAAGGCAATTTTCAAACAGTAGAAAAGACGTGTGGCATTTTTATTTGCCCCTACCCTACCCCTTTCTCCAGCTCATTGACAGCCTTGAGTTAGGAACCAGCACTCCCAGAATGGGACTCTAGTCTCTGCTTCCAGTGGAACAGAGGAGATGATGTTAAGAAATATTTTGTCTGTCTGTTGTAACCAGTCAAGGGGCTACCTGGAGGACAGGTGCAAGGTGTTTGACTTTGTCTCACCTAATTCGAAACTCCCTCAGGGCAGCAAAGCAGTAATCATTCTTCAAAACATTGTAAGGCAAATAAAAAACCTGCAGCTGCCTGAGGCAAAAATTGTGTTTGAGCACTAGAAGTCTGGGAGGAAAAGATGGGGAGACAGTTTCTTTGAAATATCGGGGACTTAAAAAATGCCCATTTAGAAGAGAGGATTTAGAAAGCCATACACATATCCAGGGCACAGTGTGTGCTCAGAATAGACCTGGGCAGACTCTGTGCTTGCATCTCCTGATGACCTTTAGGCTCGATGCCAAGGTTATTTTTCTTCTGTTTTTATTTTCTCTCTCATCTATGGCATCTCTCTCTGTCATTCTCATCTCTCTGTCTTTCTTCTCCCTCTTTTTCTCCTTTCTCTCTCTGCCTCTGTTTTTTTTTTCTCTGTCTCACACACACACACAAACACACACACTCCCTTATGACTGCCATTTTTCCAGAATCTTCCCTTTTCTCAAATTTCCCCTTGACATGGTCCATATAGGTTTTTTCTAGCTAAAGAAGATAGATTAGGCAACCAATTAAGGTACAACCTCAGTTTCTAGGGGCACTACTTTCTAAAGGAAAGTAATTCATCATCCATGCACATCTGCTAGAAACGAAGGCATTTGGAACTGTAAACTAGATCTTTCATTATTGGATATGCATCCCTTAAACAGTCACTTCTACTTTTTCCCTCCCTTAGTTTGGTGTAAATTTGCATAAATAGCTTTAAAGCAATGGCTAAACTTGGGAATGATATTGAAATCTCAGTTAGGCATACATTTGCAATTCGCTGAGATATCCCATTGGTAGCTTAATTCATGCCCCAATAGTTTATTTAACATTTTTTTGTTCTTGAAACACAGTGTCATCTGTTTGAAACTATTGTTTTAGTTGTTCACTGACTTTTTGCCTGAATAATTTGACATACTCAGCAGCTCTGTTTAAAGAAAGGACTCTGTTTAAGGTCTTTTCTTCTTTAGAGGCATAATGTGTGTCAGAGGGGAATTAGGAAGGAATTAACTTTGTTTAATGAATACCAAAGTTAAAAAAAAAGGATTAAACATCTCTACAAATAGCCAGATCCCATGGGCCTCTTGACTTTAAAGATTGTGGAAGGTAATTATACATTGTAATTAAATTATTTTAATTCAATTTCAAACTTTGTTTCATGAATAGAAAATATTTCCTGTTCTGAATAGGGAATTCTTTTCTTTCAGTTAAATCCTCCTTTAGGATAGAAGGGAATTTGTCATTTAAATGTAAGTGACAAGGGACAAAGTAAATTTCAAAAAAAAAAACCAAACCAAAGACATTCACTGTTTTGATCTCTTCTATTCTGTACATTTTTGGACTGAATTTAGCATTTGTAAGTAATGTTATTGGCATAAAACCTGAATTAAGCCTTTTAAAACTTGGCTCAGTATAAACATTCAGCCATTGGAGACTGAAGAATACAGACTTGCTGCTTTGTGATTTTCTTACCAGTTATCAAGAGGCACTTCTATATCAATTTTAAGATATGAGTTTATAAAATAACTGAGCCCATTTCCCATTGCCATTTGAATTGTTAGTAGAGTATGGAAAGTGACTGAAATATCATGGAATAATTGAAGAAATGCGTGGCTGAGTCTTGACCTCATAAGCTGTATCCCCAGGATACATTTATTTAACCTCTCTGAATCTCAGCTCCCCCATTTGCAGAATGAAAAGTAGAACTAGATGATTCCTGAGGTCCTTATCTAACATTCCATGGGCCCCCAATAGCAGTAAACAGCAATGAAAGTAATAGGGTACATATTCTGTTTCTAATTTATAGATGAGAAAATTGTGCCACAAAGTTTTAGTGACGTGATTTATAGATGAGAAAATTGTGTCATGTAGGAAGTAGAGAAGCCTTTGATGCTTAGTCCAGTATTCTTTGGACTGTTATACTTTTGTGATTAACTTTCTATAGTCATGTATAGAAAAAATAATTACTCTTTCACTCGGTGACTGACTTTCCCCCAATAGGTGTCTGCGTGCAAGTCCAAAGCCAAAGGTAGAGGAAAGAACACTGTGAACACTTGTAAGACTAGAAACACTGAAGGCCGGGCTGCAGAGAGCCTGCCATTGAGTAGACTTAGAATTTATAAATCCAATTTGTGGGATAGTTCAAAACAAAATAAATAGAGGATGATTTCATAAGCGTGTGAAGAGGACCACTTCCTTTGGAAAGAGCCTCAAGGGTTCTGCCTTGGACAGATTCTTTTCTTGGAAAAGAAATTTCTTTGGAATATTGGTTTGCTTACATATCTGTCTCCTTCTACTAGATATGTCTTTTGTGAAGAAAGACTGCATCTTATTTATTTCTCTATCCCTGGCATTCCGCTCAGTGTCTGGCACTAAGAAGACTTAATGAATATATGCAAATAAATAATTTAGGGATGTTGTTGTGAGAGGCAATTCACCATTTATCAATGACAGCAGCAGTAGTGGTCACATAATGAATATTTGTTAAATACCTACTACTTGCCAGGCTTTCTTCTAGGTTATGCAAGGAAGGAAACATGTGTCTAGACACATACCTTTGCCCTCACGGAGCTTATATTCTAGTGGAGGAAACAAGACAATAAAAAACAAGTAAAACTGATTGTACTTAGATATTGATAAATGAAATGAAGAAAAACTAAAAGGGGAAAAAGAGGCCAGGAAGTATGTCTCTAAACAGAGAGGACAGGAAAGGCTTCACTGAAAAAAAGTGCTCACTTACACCAATTGAACACATTTGCCAATAGTGGGACAGAAGCTTCACATACATGTGTTAGCTTGCTAGGGCTGTCATATGAAGTACCATCAACTGGGTGGTTTGAACAATAGAAATGTATTGTCTCACAATCTGGAGGCTGGAAGTCCCAGATCAAGGTGTGGGCAGGGTTGATTCCTTCTGAGTACTGTGAGGGAAGAATTTATTCCAGACCTTTGTCCTTGGCTTGTAGATGGCCATCTTCTTCCTGTGTCTCTTCACATCATCTTCTGTGTTCAAATCTCACTTTTTTTTTTTTGTCTTTTTAGGGCCGCACCTGCAGCAAATGGAAGTTCCTAGGGTAGGGGTCCAATCAGAGCTACAGCTGCCAGCCTATACCACAGCTCATGGCAATGCCAGATCCTTAACCCACTGAGTGAAGCCAGGGATCAAATCTGCATCCTCATGGATACTAGTCGGGTTCATTTCTGCTGAGCCACGATAGGAAATCCCAAATCTCACCTTTTTATAAGGACACCAGTCACCCTAGATTAGGGCCCACCCTAATGACTCATTTAAACTCAATTCTCTCTGTAAAGACTCTGTCTCTAAATAAAGTCACATTCTGAGATACTGGGAGTTAAGACTTCCACATATGAATTTGAAGGGGATGATATTCAACCCAGGGAGTAAATTATGTTATTTTATTCTCCCAATAACTCCATGAGGTTAGTATTGCTACATATGCCAGAGACAAGGATGAATAATACTTCATGCTTTTCATTCTTCCATGGATGGAGAAAAAATTTTTTTAAATTACAGAAAAATCTAATATTAATGACACAAATAGAAACACATGAAGGAACACTTAACCACTGGTTAGGTAGAATCAAAAGTCTGTTGAAAGTTAACTGGGAGAGGGAATATCTCACCTTAGCCTTGAGAAGCAGGAGAATTTAACTATGTGAAATGTGGAGGGGTGGTGGTAGGAAGGACAGGAGCGATTCAAGCCTGGGGAGCAACTTGTCAAAATGCTAGTGCAAGACAGAGTATGAAATATTCTGGGAACCATGAATAGGAATAAAATCATTTTTTCTGGGTTTTAAGTATACCATTTAAATTAAAAAAAATGGAATATTGCATTGTGCCAAGATGATTTGCAGCTTGCCTTTAAGTTTTGCAAATGTGACTGCATTCAAGAAGGACCATGAAAGGGACACAACCTGCCAGCTTAATTAAGTTTCTTAAATGCTTCTGGGCAAATTAATATGTGTGGATACCAGCCCAAATCATTTGGACTCAGCAGACGTCAGCTTACACACAAAATTACAAGAAGTGCAGGGTTATTTTAAAAAAATGACTATAGAAATATTGATGATGGTGGTTACCTAGGTTAACATAGCATAACCTAGTGCTATGTTAGCATACATTTAATAGCATGTGTTAAACATGATTTTGCTCACTTTATAAAGGCTCTATACATGATGCAGTTTGTAGAATGACTCAATTATTCCACTGCTTTCTGTATTAGAATTATTTATGCTTTCCCTGGATACCTTCTCTCACTGGTTATTTCAAAATCAATATGGTTATCAGAACCTTTCAGAGCAAAATTAAAACTTTGGGGTTAGGTGGCCATTTGGCAAAGCCTCCTACGTGTATCCTAGTAAACCCAAGTGGATAGAAACAAAATAAACTTTATTCCAGTGTAAAGTTTACTTATCCTTTGAAGAAGGTGATGCTAAATATTAGTACTAAGTAAATTCAAATTCTCTTGCTGATCATCTCAGGTGGTGGCCAACTGGCAAAATCAAAACTGAAAATTCTCCTGTTTCTGTCTCCAGGATGTATTTTATCAATCAGGTAAAGGGTATAAGAAGTAATGAGGTCCACATGTACACACTCTTTTATGACTTGCAAAGCCTTTTCACATCTGTCATTTCAATGGCCTCTATATCTATTCTGTGAGGATAGCAGGAGAGAGATTATGATCCTTATTTTATAGAAAAGAAAAACTGAGGCACTGAGAGTTGATGTTTTCAATATCATAATCAAGGATGCGGACAGCACTAACACTCAAAAATTTGGACTATTATTCCAGTACTTGAACATACCAAAGAATGGATGAGTCTTACAATGCTATGTCGTTAAGCAAATCTACTATAACACTATGATTTCCTAAAAAACTCAGGCTTCCAGACTTGAGAGTCTATGAAATCCTACAAGGCTGAAATGCAAAAACTTTATGCTTTATACACACAATTGCCAACTAGTATAATATCAGTATTTATAAAATTGTTCTCTCAAGCTACGTTTTCAGGGGACCTGAAATTTCCTTGAAATAAGATTGTGTGTGTGTTTGTGTACATTCATTATGATGGTTATCTATAAAATGAATAACAGAAGTAAGCTATGTAAGTCTCTCTCTTGTCACCTGCCTGATCACCTTAAACAT
This sequence comes from Sus scrofa, assembly GCF_054392235.1. Classification (NCBI taxonomy): domain Eukaryota; kingdom Metazoa; phylum Chordata; class Mammalia; order Artiodactyla; family Suidae; genus Sus; species Sus scrofa. The sequence continues at coordinate 126,244,134 of NC_139401.1, forward strand.
AGGTATTGCAGGTGATTTCAGGGCCCCTGTGCAGTTGTGATCATGATGACATCAGCACCATGGGTAATGCGAAGAGCAGAAGTACAAGGCACAATTAGCCTTTGTTGATGTCATCCTGACAAATGAAAGACAAAGTCATTACATGTCATCTGAACAAAGGTTTCATAGTATAAACATGGAAAGCAGTGGAGTAATTGAGTTATCACCCAACATGCCTTAACTTAGACGTATAGAACTCCCCAGGGCCTGTGCCATAGCAATCAGCATTATATTCACATGGCAAGCTGCAGTTTAGTTTTAATGAGATGTCTTCCATCACATTAAATTAATGTAGCTACTTTAATATTCTTTTAGTCTTGCCTCATGTTTAATTTCTCAGTATGTTTTCATGTTATAGCCATATAAAACTATAATCAGATTTCCTGCTGTGGCACAACAGGATTGGCAGCATTTCTGGAGTGCCAGAATGCAGGTTCAATCTCTGGCCCTGCACAGTGGATTAAAGGATCCAGAGTTACCACAGCTGAGGCACAGGTCGCAACTGTGGTCTTGGATCTGATCCCTGGCTCAGAAACTCCATACCCTGTGGGGTGACCAAGAAAACCCAAAAAACCAAAAGTATAATCATAGAAGTTTAAACCTAGTGCTATGTTAGTATACATTTAATAGCATGTGTTAAAAATGATTTCGCCCACTTTATAATGGCTCTATACATGATGGAGTTTGTAGAAACATTGGACTATGTGGCTTCTGACCGTCAGGAATTCTAAAATTTGAAAGAGGAGCCTGTTCTGCCTATCCTTATCTTATGGTCATGAGTGTTCTTAGAGCAGCCAATAAACCAATCTAACATGCATTTCTGCACAGCTACTATGTGTCTCGTTATGGGTGTATGCTGAAAGCAAAGAAAAGCAAACACAGTCTTGGTTCTCAAAAAGTTAAGTGTCTAGAGGAGTTCCCATTGTGGCTCAGTGGTTAAGGAATCCAACTAGGAACCATGAGGTTGCGGGTTCGATTCCTAGCCTTGCTCAGTGGGTTGGGGATCTGGCGTTGCTGTGGCTGTGGCGTAGGCCAGTGGCTACAGCTCCAATTAGACCCCTAGCCTGGGAACCTCCATGTGCCACAGGAGTGGCCCTAGAAAAGACAAAAAGACAAAAAAAAAAAAAAAGTTAAGTGTCTAGAAAATAATTAACTTAGCCTACCACTGCCTGACTCTTTGAGGGTTGACTCTGATTCACAGCTGTAGAATCTATAAGAGCCCTGGTCCTGTAGCTCCATTCCTTGAGGTGTGGTGTATAGCAGTCACGAAAGTCCAGCTTGCTGTGATACTAAGACTTGAGCATGGTCTGTGTGGAACCATTTTCAAAGGAGAACACAACTTCTGAAATGAGTAAACTTGACAGAAAGTTACAAGATATTCATAGAAAGATTAAAGTGAAGCAAACAAGCAAAAGTCAAAAAAAGTATGTCCCTAAATTGCCTTTGAATACAAAATAAGGATAATCCATGATGAGGTAGCAAAGGATTGGGGCAGGGAGTAGTCAGCTGCTTGGAGTTGGGTTTACACTGGCACAGATTTCTTTCTGGCTCTTTTTTCCATTTTACCTTCCCTAATCTCAACTGGGTATTGATATGATGGTTGAAACTAGGATGCAAGGATGAAACTGGCCTAAGAAACAGCTTCCTAGAGGGCTTCAGGTCTCAAAAGCATAATGATATTCACAATAATTCCAGGGATATGGAATGAGTAACTCCTGTCCTATTGTAAGTAGGATCACTGCATCATTCAGCCTGTAGGACGTAAGTATACAGGGAGTGAGGGTGGCCATATCATCACCTGACTGCTTGGACTTAGCAGTAGCCCCATCACTGGTCTCCCTGCTTCTATTCTTGTCCACTACACCTACTTTCATACAGTCTATTCTCCAATATAGCAGAGTGAGCTTTTTAAAATATAATTTGGAGTTCCCATCATGGCTCAGCAAAAATGAATCTAACTAGTAACCATGAGGATGCAGGTTCAATCCCTGGCCTCGATTAAGGATCCAGCATTGCTGTGAGCTGTGCAGAGAGTTGTCTATGTCGCAGACATGGCTTGGACCTGACATTGCTGTGGCCATGGCACAGGCCAGTGCCTACAGCTCCAATTCAATCCCTAGCCTGGGAATCTCCATATGCTGCAGGTGCAGCCCTAAAAAAGACAAAAAATTAAAAATTAAAAAATTAAAATAAAAGTATAATTAGTTCATGACATCCCCATGTCCAAAAACCTCCAATAGCTTATAGATACAATTAGAATAAAATTAAAAGGCTTTAAAGTAGACTGTAAGACACTATGAGATCTTGTTTTCTCTTTAAAAAATAGTCCTTAGCTGCTATGATTTTTTCTGTTATGTTTTATTCTCTATTTATTTATGCTCTTATATTTATTATTTCCTTCTTTCTTCTAACTTTGGGCTTAGTTTCTTTTTTTTAGTTCCTTGAGGTATAAAGTTAGTTATCTGAAAGATTTCTTTTTTCTTAATGTAGATGCTTGTAAACTTCCCTTTTAAAACTGCTTTTGCAGCATCCCATAAGTTTTATGTTGTGTTTGCATTTTCATTTGTCTCAAGATTTTTTAAATTTATTTGTTGGTTTCTTCTTTGACCCATTGATTGTTCAGGAGGGCTTTGTTTAATTTTCATATATTTGTGAATTTTCTAATCTTCCTTCTGTTAATGATTTCTAATTTCATACCACTGTGGTCAGAAATGATACTTGGTATGATTTTAATCTTAAATCTGCTAAGACCTGTTTTCTGACCTAACATATTTTGAGAATGTTTTATCTGTGCTTGAGAAGAATGTTAATTCTGCTGCTATCAAGTGGAATGTTCATAAATGTTAGGTCCAGGTGGTCTAAAATGTAGCTTAAATCTGATATTTTCTTAATGGTTTTCTATCTGGACAATCTATTCATTGTTCGAAATGAAGCACTGAGATCTGCTTCTGCTTTTCTGTTAACATTTGCTTAATATATTTAGGTGTTACAATGTTGGGTCCATATGCATTAACAATTGTTACATCTTCCTGGTGAATTGACACATTTATCATTATATAGTGATCTTCTTTGTCTCTTGTTACACTTTTTGACTTAAAAGTATTTTAAGTGTTTTGTTTGATAGAAATATAGCTACTCCTGCTCTCTTTTGGTTTCTATTTTAATTTCTTCACTTTGAGTAAAGACAAATACTGTACAGTATCAATTATAAGTGAAATCTGAAAAAAGAAAAGTCACAGAAATCAAGAGTATAAAAAATAGAAAGGTGATTGCCAGGGCCCGAGATGTACAGAAAAGGTGGAGATGTTGGTCAAATGGCACCAACTTGTAATTATAAGACAAATAACTTCTGAAGATCTAGTGCACAACATGATGATAATAGTTAATACCATGTTGTAGATATGATATATGATAAGAGAATAAATCTTAAACAGTCTCACTCAAGTTTAAAAGGTAACTATGAGAGTTGATGGACGTGTTAAAAAAACCTGATTCTGGTAATCATTTCACAGTGTATACATATATTAAATTACCACATTGTACACTTTATATTTCCACCTTTTGATGTGTCAAACAAACCTCAATAGAACTGGGGAAGGTCCAGCCTGTTGTCACCTTGCTGTTCTCATTTTGTTCCCTTCTCTGTGTTGCTCACTGGTCTACTTGCTCTTCCTGAAACAGGCCATGCTACTCCCATCCTAGGACCTGGGTGCAAATGTTCACACCTCTGCTTGGAAAGTTCTTCCCTGAGAAATCCAGTGAGTAGACGCCTAGTTATTTAGATCTTATCTCAGAGATTACCTCCTTCTCTGACTGCCTAATCTAAAGTGTACTAGTCAACTTAGTCCCTGTCCAGAGTATTTGATGGGAGGATCTGGGGACTACAAAAAATTTCAAAAATTCAAAGAATTAATAAAAGGCTAGAACCTTTGCACTATATTTTTCTTATGCCTTCGTTTATCTAAAATAAAAGCAGAATTCACTTTCTTCTCTTGAAATGGATTGTTGCACTTCCTGAGTTTCTTTTCTCTCATCTTCCTGCTTTTATTCCAAGGAGTCTTGGAAACTGCTACAAAACAGCAGCAACCACCATAAAATGATAATAATTATCATAAGTTGAGTGTTTAGTAGGGGTCATAAATAATTTTAAAGACGATGTACCTTAGCCCACTTATTCTTCACAATAATCCTATAATGTTATTACCTTTATTATTCCTATGTTATAAATGAGAAAATTGAGGACTGGGATTTATGTAAATAACTATAGTCGATATAGTTCTTAGATCTATAGCCTGGTTGTTGTCTCAGAATGCAGTGTCTGTATGTCAATTAAAGTACCAATTTGTCAGAAATAGCTATGTGATAATAATAAAAATAATAAAACTGGAAGTTCCATTTAAACCTTTTCCTGTGTCATACACTATCCTTGATATTTTGCATGAATGACATCTTATTGTAATCAAAGTCTTGAGACATCTGTTTTAATTATATCAGTTTTGCAGAGGAGGAAACTGAGGATAACTTTGCATAAGGTCACACAGCTAGAAAGTAATGTTTGTAGCAATGGCTACATATAAGTGGTTCCCTCTGGAAATGAATGCAAACTTGCTAGATCCAAGTAGAACTTTCAAGTCTAATGTCACATACAACTTCTGTGGCACATTCTGTTGAATTAGAAATCTTATTTCTTCCTTCTTAAATACCATGGTGACACTCTGCAAAAACTTGGTAGATAAATAGTTTTGTTATCCTGCATCTCATCCCTTCATGTGTTAAGCCTACCAGGGTTACTATAAGTCCACCTTTTCCTCTAAAAAAGCCAACCAGAGCCCTAGGGCTCTTCTTCTGGTGCAAACCCTGGGACAGATTCCTCTGATGCTGTGCTGATATTTAATGAGTAATGGCTCTTCCTCTGAAATAATTATAACTGCTGATGAAAAAAAAAAGGTTGAAATGACATAGATTTTATAATTCATATAGTTTACCAACCAATGCTCCATTCCATTTACCAGATATTTTTATTTACCTTGTCAAAAAGATGTATTGGATAGTTGTCTTGTGGTGCAGCAGGTTAAGGACTTGGCATTGTCACTGCATTGGTTTAGGTCACTGCTGTGAGGCAGATTCGATCCCTGGTCTGGGAACTTCCACATGCTGCAGGCATGGCCAGGAAAAAAAAAAAATATGTACTGATGTACAGATTTATTCCATCCTAGATTAGTGATTGCCTATTTACAATATTTAATTTTTAAAAGCTTAAGAATATACTGGAAGTATAAAGAATACTATAAAAATACCACACAAGACTAGAGATATTAAGAACATGGAATCTGGAATTAGTTGTTTGGGTTGGGATCCCATTTGCATTATTTCCTAGACTAAATACTTTTGGCATGTTTTTAATTTTCAGTACCTTATCAACCTATTCCAAAGACATACAAAGCATTTAGAACAGTAGTGTCACATAGTAAGTGTTCAATGAATATTAGCCTTTGATTATTCTTATTCATAATCAAAGTACCTTTTTTAGAAATAAAGAAGAAATAGTTCACAGATATATCTTTTGTTACTTCAAAGAAGTAAATATTCATTCAGTATTCTATAAATCTCTCATACCAAATGCAAGGTGTAACTAAAACTTTAAAATTTCTATATGACCCATGAAGGCTATGCAGTGCCAGCCATTGAGGTCCTTTTGGTATAGAAGCAGAAAGAGAAAGACCAAAAAGATGAGATGCAATACAGTGTGAAATAAATGTCTAAGTGACCAAAACGGGATCTTGTGTGTAAAGGAATTACAAAGGAAGGATGAATGAATACAATACAGCTTGGTTTAGAGAGTGTGCTCACTGAAAGGTTTCATGTGAAGGGGTTATGCACTATTTGTGTTGATCCTTGAACAACCTGTAGAGTTTTAAGAGATAGCATGGGCTCAGAGTATGATGAGGGAAAATAAAACAACTTGTGAAAAGGCAAGGAGGCAGGCTGTTATGAATTGTGAGAAATGTCAATAATAGTGAACTTTCTATTCTGGCAAAATTCTGAGAAACATCAAGATGAGTAGTGAGATAAAAAAACTGAGAGAACCAGTTAGGGCCCTGTGGTTGAAGGCCTGAGATCCCAGGAGCGCTTCATTCAATGAAATGCAAAGGTCAGAACCAGGTTTTGGGTAAAATCTCCGATGGAAACTAAGTTTCTTTACAGCGCAAACTTTGTTCAGTTTACCCTTGTTTTCTCAGAACATACAATAATGTCTGACTCACAGTAGGTCAATATTTGCTCAGTAAGCATTTGGCAAGTGGATAATCAAATGTCAGTCCGTAAATTATTAATATTGTTAATGTTGTTATTTTGTAAATTTCAAGAGTTTCACTGAGTAACCTCAGGGACTCCAATTTTAGCTATTTACAATGTACAAATTCATTGTTTAAGAGGCCCCACTATCAAATAATGATTTTTAAACCATCCATTTAATTAGTGTTCTTTTCCAGATGGGAAGACTGAGGCCAAGGAAAGTAAAGGAATTTGCCTTAAGTCACCTAGTTGAAGAAAAATATGTCTTTCTAATCTTGAGTTCTTTCCACTACTCTTGCTGCAGTGTGTCCCAAAGAATCTGTTGTATCCAACTTCCACTAGCTACAACTATGAAGACATTGTGGCTCATGTACAATATTTGTAAAATGTAAGCTAGTGCAGCCTCTTTGGAGGACAGTATGGGGGTTTATCAAAAAACTGAAAGGAGGAGTTCCTGTTTGTGGCTCACTGGATTAAGGACATCACGTAGTGTCTGTGAGGATGTAAGTTCCATCCCTGGCCTCTCTCAGTGGGTTATGGATCCAGTGTTGCCACAAGCTGAGGCGTAGGTCACAGATATGGCTGGGATCCAGCCTTGCTGTGGCTGTGGTGCAGGCCGGCAGCTGCAGCTCTGAGTCAATCCCTAGCCTGGGAACTTCCATATGCCACATGTGCAGCCATAAAAGGAAAAAAAAGTAAAAATAGAGCTACTGCATGATTTAGCAATCCCACTCCTGGGCATATACCTGGTGAAGACCGTGATTCAAAAAGATACATGTACCCCCAATGTTCATTGCAGCACTATTTACAATAGCCAAGACATGGAAATAACCTACTTGTTCATCAACAGATAAAGATGATGTCTTACATGTATATAATGGAATACTACTCAGCCATAAAAAAGAATAAAATTTTGCCATCTGCAGCAACATGGATGGACTTGGAGGGCATTATGCTAACTGAAATATGTCAGAAAGAGAAAGATAAGTACTGTATGATATCACTTATATGTGAAATCTTAAAAAGAGGAAAAAACAAAACATAGAAACAGAAAATAGAATGGTGGTTGCCAGATGCTGGAGTGTAGGGAAAATGAGATGTTGTCAAAGGATACAAACTTTCAGTTATAAGAGGAATAAGTTCTGGGCATATAATAAACTGTATGGTAACTATAGTTTATAACACTGTCTTGTGTACTTGAAATTTGCTAGAGAATAGATCCTAAGTTTTCACCACCATCACCACCACCACAAAAAAAAAATGTAACTATGTGAGGTGATAGATGTGATAACTTGATGATGATAATCATTTTATAATGTATATATATATATCAAGCCATCATGTTGTATACCTTACATATACATATATGTAATTTTGTTAATTATATCTGAATAAATCTAGGGAAAAATGAAGATATTGCCAAGTCCTCAGTGAAGTAGTTATGGTTTTGTTCAGAAAATGAAAAGACAATGACATATTTATAATACATGGGTTAGAAAAGTTTCAGTGTGGTATCTACATTTGACCTGAATTAGCCAATATTTTCAAGGGCATGAAAGAATATATATTTAGTGTATGTTAAATATAGTTCCTTCCTCAATAAATCTTTGAATACACATTCACTTTCTTCTAATTTTCCATGACCTCATTAGTACGGCAGTAGAATATTTAGAGAAAGAAAGTACATAACTGGCAACTTTTTTGGGATTCTTTATTATGAGCTGTTCCTCAATAGTGGTATACATATAAAACCTGGTAAAACTGTTTTGAGGATTTTTTTGTTTGGAAAAATATACTGTAAATATTTCAAAATATATACATTTACCTTGTCAAAATATTATTAGCATAGGAAAGAATACTCTCCTTTCCCTGGGACAAGCTAAACATAGAGCATAAATTACAACATTAGTGAAATAATCCTAATCTCATAAAGCAGAGCACAACAAACTCCAGAAGAAACAATATGAGAAATTAAAAATATGAAACAATCAAAACAAGGACAAGCTATCACTCTTTCTGAAAACTTCCAACAGCATTCAGTGGAAAAGAATTTCCTATTGTTTCTGGAGACCTTTAGATGGTTACTGTCAAGTGTATAAATAGAGTTGAAAATCTGAAATCCATAGTAAGTAAGCAAAGAACTCTCAGTGGAAAGTGTAAAAAGGAACAGAAGCAATGAGAAGGCTACCTTTTATGTGATAAGACAAGGAATCACTGCCCACAGGGTCTGGGATCTCAGCCCAAGCTTGTGTTAATGGACAGCCCTTTCAGGAAGAGAGCGCTTATGGGGCTGAAGGCACAAAGGTGATTCTCAAAGACAAGCAGTACAGTGATGGACAAGCTGGACGCCCTAATCACAACACCTCTCACCTTTGAATATTTACCCATTATTGTTCTGATACTCGCAGCTTGATGCTAATGATGACATCACTACCAACAAGCACTCCAGTGTAAGGATAAGATACCATGTGAGAGCTAAATCATGGTCTTCAATAGTGCTAGCCTGACGAAATTGGACAAGGGGATTCAGCCTCTCATTGCCTGAGTTTCTTTATCTCTTATCTGATAAAGGGGGGTGGTGACATCCTCAAAGAGTTGTTAAAGTGCTGAATCTAATTTTTACATGTAAGCTGCTTAGAATTGTGGTTAGCACATGATTAAATTGGCAGATATTACAATTTTTACAGTTATTACTTACCCAGACATTGCCTCAAGAGTTTGTTTGTTTGTTTGTTTGTTTCTTTCTTTCTTTCTTTCTCTTTCTCTCTCTTTCTTTCTCTTTCCTTCCTTCTTTCTTTCCCTTCCTTCCTTCCCTTTTAATTTTATGGCTGCACTTACAACATACGAAAATTCCCAAGTCAGGGATCAAATCTGAGTCATAGCTTCAACCTACACCATAGCTGTGGCAATGCTGAATCCTTTAAGCCACTGTGCCAGGCCGGAGGTCAAACCCAAGCCTCCGCAGGGACCTGGGATGCTTCAGCAACAACACCTTAATCGACTTAATCGACTTAATAGACCTTAATCGACTGCACCACAGCTGGAATTCTGCCTTAAGAGTTTCATAACAGTGCATACATTTTTTATTGTGTCCATATATATATATATGCACACAATTGATAACCTATCATGTGCCAGGCACTATGATAAGTATATGACAATTTTATTACTTATTCATAACTCTATAATAAAGAGTGTACTGGTAACACCAGTGACTGCTAGTAAAATATGTATCACTATTTTTTGAGTGCTTCATGTATACCTAGGCTATGCTGAGTGCACAACTCTGTGAATTATGTAATTAATCTTTGCAACCACACAGTTTGTTATATATTATTTATGTCTACTTGCTCCATGAGGAAAATGAAGTAGACAGGGTTTAGTGACCCACTCAACAGAAGACATCTCATAAGCAGTAGAACCTGTATTCAAATCCAAATCTCTCTAACTTCAGAGTCTAGAGTCTCTTTTTCCAACAATAACCTCTCCCTATCCTCCTCTTCCCCCATCTTGGGAGCCTAGAGCCTCTCTCAAGGCACTCACAGTCAAACTCTAGAGTGAAATATTTGATTCCCAAGCTTTTTGTGATACCCACTTACCTGGCTCTCCTCCTACCTGACCAGTCCCTCCTTCTCAATCTCCTTTGTTGGTTTTCCTCATCTCTCTACACAATAAATGTTGGAGATGCCCAGAGCTCAGTCCCTGAGTTTCTTCCCTTTTCTACCTACATTCCTCCCTTGGTGATCTTGTCCAGTTGCTTAGTTTTAAATACTACCTATAGGTGGAAGCTTCCTACAATTGTAATCTAGCCTGTTGCTCTCCTTCTAAACATCAGGCTTGTATATCTAACTGCATACTTGACATCGTTCCTTGGATGCTTGATAAACATCTCAAATTTAACATATCCAAACCAAGTTCTCAACTGTCTCCCGCATATGTGTACTTCCCCCAAACTTCCCCATATAAGAATATAGCCATTTTATTCTTTCCATAGCTCAGTACAAAAGCCTTAAAATTATCCTGACTTCTCTCTCTCTTTCACCACTTTTTTGAACATCAACCCATAAGTCAGTCTTCTTGAATCTACATGAGATATTTCTTGAATCCATACACCTTTCCCTAAATTTCATGACTATGCTGTGAGTCCAAATGACTATCATCTCTCATGTGATTAACTTTACAACTGATTCCTTAGCTTCTGTTCTGGCCTCCTAAACAGCATTGTCTGCAGAAGTGTTTTCTAAGCACCAGATACTGTCTTATAAGCTTTACCTACATGAACTCTCTTAATTTTGACAACATACCAATGACATGGGTCCTATTATTCTTCCCATTTTATAGGTAAGGAAATCAATGCTTTAAAAAGTCAGGTAACTTCTGTATGTTGATTTTGTATTCTGGACTATGCTGAACTTACTTATTGGTTTTAGTAGTTTTTTGGTAGATTCTATCAGATTTTCTATGTAGGCAATCATATTTCTGAGAATGAAAACTGTTTTACTTTTTCCTTTGAAAAAAAGTGAGGTAACTCAAGCAAGGAGAGATTGTAAAATAATCTTAGTCATGCTCTTTCCATGGTGCCTTAATGCTTCAGCAATCCAGTAATTAATTCTTAAGGCTTTATGGAAGAAAACAAAGCAACAGAAAATAGATGTCTAAAGGCATTAATTAAAATGTTAAATATAATTGGGAAATGTCAATAACAATGTAAAGGTCTCCAAACTGATGAACTGTTAAATAAATCAGACTATATTAATATAATAAAATATTAAGCTCTAACTAAACACACGTATTAAGATTACAGAGCATTCTAGACAAGTACTTGATATGTGTATGTGGAATAGAAATGATCTGAAGCCACAATTTGCCCACTGGAAGAATTAAGACTTGTCTAAGGAGGTCACAGGACAGGTACTGTTTGAAATCTATTTGAATGAGCCAGTTGAGTTGCATAGACTCAAAAAGTCTTTTTCTTGAGTTGGCATGGGAACTGAGGTGTGTTTTCACGGGCATTTGGGAAAGGAACCATTTTTCTTTTTTCTTTTTTTTTTTTTTTTTTGTCTTTTTGCTATTTCTTTGGGCCGCTCCCGCAGCATATGGATGTTCCCAGGCTAGGGGTCGAATCAGAGCTGTAGCCACCGGCCTACGCCAGAGCCACAGCAACGTGGGATCCGAGCCGCGTCTGCAACCTACATCACAGCTCACGGCAATGCCAGATCCTTAACCCACTGAGCAAGGGCAGGGACCGACCCTGCAACCTCATGGTTCCTAGTCGGATTCGTTAACCACTGCGCCACGACGGGAACTCCGGAACCATTTTTCAAGGAGGGCAGTATGATAACCTACGTTGGCCCCTTAGCCTGGCTCCATGAACCCAGGTCTAAGCTCTTGTGAAGAGCCTGTGGAAAGAAACTAAAACAACTGTTTCGATAAGATCTCCCATCTATCAGGCACAAACCTTTCCACTTCAGTGGTCTAATCTGGCCCCCTCACTTTTTTTTTCGATATAGCTCTTACACACATTTTTGGTTCTAGCTTACCTGTCATTCTGTCTTAGAAATCTTGTCTGCCTGCCCATCTGGGTTAAGAGACCTTCCTCTATGGTTCCTTAGTATCTTCTTCTTCCCTTATCATAACACATATCACACATTACTATGATTTTTTAATTTCTGTATTTCACCCTACACTGTAATCTCCTAGAGGGTAAGGAGAAGTCTATTCTTTTTCTGTAAACAAGAATGATATCTCTCTTGTTCAGTTTTGAATCTGTAGCTTCTAGCACAGTATCTGGATCAAAGTGGGTCATCAACAAAATACTTAGTGTAACAAAATTCTTCACTGATTCAAAAGCCATATTATTTCACCATCCAAAGGAGCACTGGAAAACAATGAAAATATTTACTGAAGGGCTCTAAAAGAAGTAACACAGGGACTAGGTTCTAAATATCTTCTTCAACCATCACTTCCACTACATCACTGCTTCCACTGTATCACTCACCACTACATTCATTATTCACTTTTAGTTTTACACAAAAGAAACAAATAATTCTGAATAAACAGAAACCAAATAATGCCCAACCTATTTTTTTTCACCGGTTTTCTCTATCCTCCTTCTTATCTGAGATTTTTTGCTCTTAAGAGAACAATGGATGTGACCATGTTAGCTTCTATTTCTAGGCACAATTTAGCAGCTCGAACACATTACCCCAATTGGTTACAACAAGGTTTAGACCATATTAATGTTAAAGCAACAAAAGGTCCTTCTTCATTACATGATCGGAGTTGGTGTAAGGGTTGGGGGGGTGTTAATCAAGATAGGATGAGAAATGCTCTGTAACAAATATGACCTGCTCTTGAACCAGTCGATTTACAAGCTAGAAGATTTGTGATAAGCAGGGCCTCAGGGGCTGAGGCTGCTTCCAATGGGAGGCTTGTTGTTGCCCTGGTATCAAATAGCCAGTAGGAAGTTAAGGGAAGTGTGTGGGGAAGGCATATCAGATTTTGAACCTTGCTCTGTATGTGACATTCACGACTTACACACTTTTCCATGGTCAAAGCTAGGCACATGGACAACCTATATGCAAAGAAGGGGGGAAGGAATAAAAGTGAAGACACTTATCAGTGTGCATTTAACAGTCTCTTTTATATGGGAAAAGGAGAGGCCCAGTGTATAATTAATGAGTAAGTTTGCCCTTGCCTTGGTAATAAGATAAAGAAGAGTTGTGTTTTTTGTTTCCATCCATATTATTTTACTATTATTTTCTTGTTAAAATAAAAACACATTAACAGTCATGAAAGACTCTTGAGTATTACTGGTTCTCTTCAATAACCAAACCTGAGTATAAACCAGTGGGACCCACTCTCTCTATCTCTGATGCAAAGAAAATGGCAGTTTGAGAAAATGAACAGTAAAATACCATTTACAATCTCTGGCTAGAGGTCAGAGTATTGGTTATCTACTGTGGTCTAAAGATTAATTGAAAACATCATAGTCAATTAATGACTTGAGAAAACAAATATCTGTAAGTGTCTCTGGTCCAAGAATCTGGGCACAATTTATCTTCTGCCTCTGGCTCAAGGTCTTTCATGAGGTTACAGTCTAGAGTTACTGTTAGGGTTGCAAATGAAAGTTTAATTGGAGAGGGAAGAAATTCATTTCCAAGTTCACTCTCATGGTTCTTGACAGACCTTGTTTGGAACAATGGGCCCCTCGGTGGACTATATTGCACAACATGGCAGCTATCTTCCTCCAGAGTGACTGATCCAATAGAGAGTAAGATAAATCTCCTAAGTCGGAAGTCCCAATCTTTTAACAACTTAATCTTAGAAGTGACATACTGTATCTTCTGTCATATTTTCTTTATTAGAAGTGAATCAATATATCCAGGCCACATTTCAGGGGAAAATATTGCACAAGAAAGTGAATGCTAGGACTATTTGGGAACCCATTTTATTTTTTTTATTTTTTACTTTATTATTATTATTATTTTACCTTTTCTAGGGCCGCTCCCATGGCATATGGAGGTTCCCAGGCCAGGGGTCTAATTGGAGCTGCAGCGGCCAGCCTATACCACAGCCACAACAACGTGGGATCCGAGCCACGTCTGCAACCTACAGCACAGCTCATGGCAACACTGGATCCTTGACCCACTAAGCTAGGCCAGGGATTGAACCCGCAAGCTTATGGTTCCTGGTCGGATTCGTTAACCACTGAGCCACGACCGGAACTTCTGGGAAGCCATTTTAAAGTCTGTATAGCACATTGATTTTCAAAAACAAAATGTTTAATAAATTATTTTCTTCAAATTTATATTTGAAATTCAAGTCTTAATGCTGTTTCTTTGGGGACTAGAAGAATCAAATAATTTAGCTCTATATTGCAACCTTGAAATTAAAATAAGCATTGTTGAAGTGGCAATAAAGTCATATATTACAAACTTTATCTGAAATAAAACTCATTTTTGAGAGTTTCTCAATATGTAATTTATAGCTCCTATCTTAACTTATAATTGTGCTCCTTGCTTTCTAGATAGAGACCTTGAAAAGCAAATCTTTCCAATATTGCTACCTTGGGAATATGAAGATAAGAAACCATTTTTTGACTTGACATTTATCCATGAAAAAGCATTCCCCTTTTGAGAGGCATTTCCTGTTCAAACAGGTTTCCTTTAGAGCACAATTGGGGTGAAAGCCCACCATTCTACAAAAATCCCATAAGGAATTCCCTGACAGTTTGTTTGATTCCTGGATCAGACAACAGAACAAAAGGCACCACTGGCCAAAAAAAGATAGTATGTTCTTCCATGCGAAAGAACCTTACTTTTAAGAGTTATTAGCTTAGCTCACATTAAAAAAATATTTTTCTAAAGTCACAAAAATCTCCATTCTCAGAAGAGATATCTATAATTCCATGGACAAAGACAGAAGCCCAAAGTCACTTGATAAGTAGATAAACAAAAGATTTCAGTTTCTTAGTAAGAGTTTGTTGGAAACAAAAATCTACACATATAATTTTTAATCTAAAATCTTACTATTCAACTGATCTCAATCCTCCACTCTGTCACTGGAATAAACTTCCCCAGAGTTCTGACTGTGTCACTCCCTATCTTTAAATTTGCCAAAGTTTTCCTACCATCAACAAAATGAAGTGCAAAGTCCTTAGTTTATATAAGTGCCTTCATGAGCTGTCCTCAGGTTTTTTTTTTTATTATAGAAAAAAGTTTATTCAACAGGAAGATATAACTATTTTAAATATGTATTTACCCATTCCACTCCTGGATATATATCTGAACAAAACAAAAACATTGATAAGATACATATAATCCAATATGCATGCCAGCATTATTTACAGTAGCCAATATATGGAAGCAATCCAAGTGTCCATCAACAGATAAGCGGATGAAGATATAGATTCTATATACAATAGAATACTATTAAGCCATAAAAAGAATGAAGTTTTGTCATTTGCAACAACGTGGACTCGGAGGGCATTGTGCTAGGTGAAATATGTCAGACAAACACTATCTTATATCACTTATATGTGGAATCTAAAAAAATACCACAAGCTAATGAATAAAACAGTATTCATTAGCTTGTCCTCAGTTTTTATCTCTTTCTCACCCATCTCAACTCTCAGCTACTCTTTATCCAGCAGCTATTAAAACATAGGCTTTCTGACTCTTGTCAATGATGGATTTTAGGCAAAGTCCAATAATAGCAGCCCTGTTTTCAATACCTCTGTGGTGGGGCTAGATGTTTTGACTTACTACATAACTGAACCAATCTCTTTTTGTTCATACTCCATCTACATATCCCAGGAAGCTATCTAAATTTTTAAATCATGAATCCGCACATGAGAATAGATAGATGAATGGAACAGAATAAATCATCCAGACATATATGTAACTATACTAAGTATACATATAGGAATTTAGATTATGACAAAAGAGGCTTTTCAAACCAGTGAGGAAAAATAGTTTCTTAGTAAGTGGTATTTATAGAAGAGAGTATTCATTTGGGGAAAAAACCCAAAACTAATTTCTATCTCAGAACTTATGCTAAAATATAACAAATAAAATGCTAAAAAACAATGTGTATGTGTTTTAAAATAATCTTGCTGGGCTTTCAAACAGGACACAGAACAAGAAGAAGCCATGAAAGAAAGTATAGGTAGATGTAGCTACATAGACTCAAGATAATACAACTCACCATAAACATGTAGATTTTGCTTCCTAATACTATCCCACTTATCTGTCCTCCATAAAAATATCTCTATTATATTTCTGAATCTTAATTCATGTAATTGATAACATCAGTAACTAGGACCAGGGTAAGGTCTGTGTCCTTACCCTACATCATGCCACTAGGACCTTGCCCTGTGATGCCACTGTCTCTTTAATCACAACCATCTGGGCACAATTATTCACCAGTAATGAATCTACTCAATTGTACAAGTGCCTAGTTTGCTTATCTCCATCTTAGCTCTAAGACTATGAAAGACATATGTAAATGACATGATGAAGTACAGATAAAGTTTTCTGTATTTCTTTCAATTGCCAAGATTTTTGCATAACCGATAATTTCTAATCATTCAGATCCACTCAAATATCATCTTCTCATTGATTTTCTGAGATCATTCTATTGAAAATCATAGCTCTATATTGGAAACAGTAACTCTATATTGGAAAGTCCATTTATTTATTTAATTTATTGGCTGTGTCCATGTAATTTGGAAGTTTCTGGGCAGGGATGGAGCCCATGCCACAGCAGCCACCTGAGCTGCTGCAGTGACAATGCTGGATCCTTTATCCACTGAGCCGCCAGGAAATGCCAAAAGTAACTATATTTTCTTACTCTGATTTATTGTTCATAGGACTTACCATCTACTGAGTAGATCTTAATAGCTTACTTGGTTGTCTTTATTCTCCCTCCTATAAAGTAATACTAATGATGACAGAAATCATATCTCTGTATGGTTTTATTCAACACCATAGCCCCAATTCTTATTATGGAACCTAACTCATAGCTGATGCTCAATAAATATTTGTTAAGTAAACAAATAAGTAAAATAAGCCAATGACTGGATTGGCCAATTCACACAACAGAAGTAAAGCAGTGTATAAATTAATTTATTAAATAATGATGTATTTCATTTCATCCTCTTCCTTACATTTTGAAAATGAACTTTATCTTTTGTCCCCCCACTCTGGGCAACATCTTTTAATATCTGAAAACATCGTCCAGACATAAAAGAACATGGCTTATTGTGTTTCCAAGACCATGATTTTTCTTCCCTTTTACATCTCTATTAGATTTGCCTGGAAGGCCCCGAGTAGCCAGATGAGAAAATGACTATAGTTACCACCCTTAAGAAGCTCATTTAGCTCATTATATAAATGAAATATAGTATAATATTCAGAGTGTGTCAACATCACCTTCTAGAGTCATAAATAGCCATATGATGCATTTAAATAATAGTACTGAAATGACATGAATAACCAGAGGAAAATATATGAAAAAAAAAGAAAGAAAAGATGCTTAGTAATTAATTACTAGTTAATTTGATATAAGTAGCACTCATCAGAACCACTAAATATTATATGATTTTGGCTACAAGTCATATATGTAATATATATGCATAATACAAATCACGCATATCAGAATTATTTGGCCATCCAATTCCAAAATTTATAGCATCCTTTCAAAGGGGGATGCATTTTAATATTAATTGTAATTGGAATATATTCAGTAGTGTAGTAAAATTTAAATGCAAATATATTAATATTTTAATAAAGAATTATAGTCAATTTGTGTTCAATCAAGTTAAAAATCATTATAATCTCTTTAAAATTAATAATGTTATCTCCAATTTTTTTCAAACATTCTGGCTTATTAATTCATTGCTTATTCCTTTGGGAAAATGCTAATCATCATACAAATAAAATTATTGCGGCCACATCTCGTCTTCTGAGAGATCACAGGGTGTGTTGAGAAAAAAGAAAATTGAGATAAGAGTCAAAATACTTGGTTTCAATTTCCAGGTATGCTATTGATTTGACATCCGACATTTAGCAAATTTTTCTAGCTCTTGGATTCTGTTTCCTCCTCATTTCTAAAATTCAGTTACTAATACTGCCTTCTATTTGTATAAAAATTAGTAGTAGTAAATATTTTTCATTATTTTTGATTCAGGGGCAAATGCATGTGGCTGAAAGTTCGTGTGTAGTAAGAGCTTACAGTTAAACTGCACATAATGTTTCCCTAATACCATGCCTATTTTTAATATCTCAGTCAATCATCTACTGTTTAAAGACTAAAAACTTCAACGCATGAAGTTCATCCTGAACCCTGATCAGCAAACAGCTGTACGTCTCCATAATATTTAATCATTCCACCATTCCAAAACCCAAATCTTGGTTTTCTATGCATTAATTCATGAAATATTTAATGAGTAACTTTTAAAAATCATAGCAGACAACTCTTGTTTATTTCTACTCTTTAAAATTTCACTAAAATTGTGGCACACAGGAGTGGCAATGGTATAAACCCACAAGGACAAAGAGATGGCAGAATACACAACAGATAAAGATGTCAATACATTTTTCAAAGATGGATAACAAAGTGCTAAGTGACATAGCAAAAACCGAGAAGCTGAACTTGAAATGTCTATAGACTAGAAGAGTAGCAAGAAGTGAATCAATTTGCCTTGAAGATCTCAGAAAAGCTCAGATTTGGAGGCATTAGCTACAGAAAATCATAAGGAACAGGACTGAAATTCGAATAGTCTGAAATTCTGTACAGAGAGGAGTTAGACTTGCACTCACATATCTTGTTCCTTCTTCATTGAGGCTGTGGTCATCTTCTGGGAGGCATCATTTAGCCTACCATACTACCATAATGAAAAATTATTTTTAAAAGCTTCCAGAAATGGAATAAATGGTCATGCAATGTGATAAGGACCAGGAATCTAAATATGATCAGAACTTGTACCTGCCATACCAAAAGATAGCAAAGGGGAAAAAAGGCTGAACTAGAATTTGATGCCCAAAGTCTGAAGACATTCACCTCCCCCACCTTTTTTTTTTTAGGGCTGTACACATGGCATATGGCAGTTCCCAGGCTAGGGGTCAAATCGGAGCTACAGCTGTTGGCCTACACCACAGCCACGGCAACGTGGCATCTGAGCCACACCACAGCTCACAGCAGCAACGGATCCTTGACCCACTGAGCAAAGCCAGGGAGGGAACCCGCAACCTCATGGATACTAGTTGGATTCGTTTCCTCTGTACCACGATGGGAACTTCACCTTCCCCCACTTTCAACAGCATCTGGCTTTACCCAAACAGGAGAGGAAACCAAGAAAGAAGAAGAGACGCCTTCTTGGAGCGAGAGGATCCAAGGCAATCGTGAGATAAGGGAAGTCCCGAGAGAAGCCCAGGTGAAGGGAGAGTCTCAGCATGGCTGTTGTGGGGCAGATCTAGAGAGCGACAATACAGATTGAAGCACAAGGGACAGGAGAGCTTTAGGATGGGAGGGAGAATTCCTAAAAAGTACAAGAACTGATAGAGTGCCTGAAACTCTATTCCAGAATTCAGGGAAAAATATTAAGAGGAATGGTATAGAAATGTTTGGGGATTTAGAAAATCAGTTAAAGTTATGTGGAAAGTAAGCTAGTGGAAAAAGTCAAGCATATTCCATGCCAGGCAACACAAAATAGTAGAAGAAAAGGAATTACATGTAATTCAGCAAAGAATAATATTTACATGGTGATAATGTAAATATTAATGACTATTTTAACAAAAAAATTCTTCTATATCACAAAGAGAAACATAAGCAAGTGGAAGTTTTAACATAAAGAGAAATGCACAGATTATGTTAAGAATTGATCATTCAGAGTTCCTGTAGTGGCATAGTGGAAACAAATCTGACTACTATCCATGAAGATGCAGGTTCTGTCCCTGGTCTCGCTTGGTGGATTAAGGATCCAGAGTTGCAGTGAGCTGTGGTATATGTCGCAAATGTGACTCGGATCTGGCATTGCTGTGGCTGTGGTGTAGGCCTGCAGCTGTAGTTCTGATTTGACCCCTAGCCTAGAAACTTACATATGCCACAGGTATGGCCCTAAAAAAAAAAAAAAAATCATTCAATAAGTAGCAATACAAGCTTATTCTTTAGAAAAGTGGAAGTAAATATTAGAAAGAAGAATCAAAAGGTTTTCAAATTATTGACTCTGAAGTGTAGGACTGGGATTGGAAGCAGTGTGGCAAGGGGCTGCTCTATTTTGTTGTAAGCCTTTAGTGCTATTTCATGATTTTTAACAATGTGCATGGATTCCTTTAGAAAATAAAAGTAAAAAAACTCTATAAGCAAACATCAATGGAGTAAGTACTAAGTCAGACACAATGCAATGGTCTGGAACCATTGTCAACACAGCAGGTGGTCCTGTCCTCAGTGCTGTCTCTAGCTCCGAAGAGCTCACAGCTTCATAAGATAGCATATGAGTATGTATATAATGGACTCATACTCAGAAGGTTATTTCCTATTCCAAAAAACAGCTTGCAACTTATGTTATAGTAGTCCACAAGATTATACAAAAATTATTTAACTCCAAAAATCATCTACAGATTGTACTGAAAGCAAAGATTTGCTTCTACTCTCTCTACTAAAGCACATTTACCAAAGCTTCCGAGAATCAATAAGCTTAACTGATTTAACATTTATAAGATTTTATTGTACATGGAACCAGTTTGGATTGCTACACTAATCTTAGAAGCAATTTTGCATCCTCTGGTTACACTGCCCTGAAATTCTTGGTCTAACTTTCAGCCTCATGTTATTAATAATAACAGCTTAGTGATTATTGAGCATTTATTCCACGCCAGGCAGCATGCTAAGAGATATAGATGCTTTATCGATGTTGATCCTCACACAGTCCAATGAAGTAAAGAATGATTATATCCCATTCTAAAGACAACACTGAAGTTTTTAGAAGAATTAAACAATGTGCAGACTCACAAAAGCTAGTGAAATGCAGAGTCGTACCCAGGTTGTATGACTCAGGAGGAGGCACTGTGACCCATACTGTCATAATCTCTCCAAATTTGAACTCTTCATGACCCTAATGGTTTGAGAGCTTCCTGGGTAAAATCAGAAACTGGCCCTTGTACATGGAGGACAAGGAGAGACAGAAGAACAAGGCAGACCTCCCCAGATTGATAGGTGGCAGGCTTAATAAGCAAGGGGACTTACATATAAGGCTTGACGTGGGCAGCCTCAAGATGAGTTGATCTCTGCCTCAGCCAGCTAGCATCTTAAAATTTTTATACACAGGCCTTAACTAGGTTCAGTCACTTATCCAGCCCAGATGGTCTCACCCACACCTTGCTCTCTCAAAGCTGCATCCTTGGCACAGCTCCCATCATGGGAACCATGGGCAGAATACACATTCTAAGGAAGAGGAGGAATGAGGAACCCCTGATTGCCTCAGGGCAGTCACATCTTCTCAGTGACCTCTTTCAACAGGCCCAGCTGCTCTGGTCTGACGTAAATGCTCATCTACTTTTCAGTGAACCCCCGTTCATCCAGTTTCCCCCCATACACCACGCTCATACTCATCTGCACATGGTTTTAAAAAAAAATTCTCAATAAGAAGCCACTTTCTTTGTCCATTCAGGTATTACCCTTCCTACAAACTTCACCTGTTACCTCAGTATTTACTGAGTTATCCTGTTCTGCCACGATGCCTTCACCTTTTTAAACATGGGTGTCAGCACTCAGCTACTGTCTTATATGGTATTTGAGAATTTGTATTAAATATTAACTAAAAGGTAGGCTCTCGAAGGTGTTCATATTGTATATGCCCATATAATATGGATTATAATATGTATCCAATGAACACTCATTCGCTTGAATTGGTCAAAGTATAAAATAATAACTTAGCAAAGCATTTGAATTCCATTGCTAAAATCAATAGGTCCAAAATCAGTGAAGAGAATATTTTACACGTTTTCTCTGTTTACTTAATATTATATTGTTTAGTTAATATTATACATATATGTTTTTATTATTATTAAATAAAACATATTTGAAATTTAGATCTGCCGATAGCTCGTTTTTCCAGCTAGGTTTCAAATATGTAGAATTCACCAAGCATTTTTTTTTTTAATATGGCCACACCCATGGCACATGGAAGTTTCCAGGTCAGGGACTGTATCTGAGCTGCAGTTGTGACCTACAGTGCAGCTATGGCAACGTCAAATACTTTACTACACTGGGCTAGGGACGGAATCCACACCTCTGCAGTTACAAGAGTCTCTGCAGTTGGATACTTAAGCCACTGCACCACAGTGGGAACTTCATTCTAGCATTTTCAAAATTAAAAAACCACATACCTGTGAATGGAAAGAGGCCTTAGAGTTCACCCAGTCCACTTTCCTACCCTGAGCTGGAATCCCATTTCCAACACCCTGGCATCCTGCTTCTGCTTGAGTATCAAGATCATTGCTACTTGCCTGGTCTATTGTCAGTCACATGGCTCTAATTTCTGGTTTTAATTATTAGAAAATGGTCATTGCTCTTTGTTGTTAGTGATCCTGATGCCACTGCTCTCACATAGAGCATTTCTTGAAAGTCAAGTGTTCTTCAGCTCTCACCCCACTTGCTGCAAAGCATTGGCAGCCTTGGCTGCATCCTAATTTTGCAGGAGACACTGAACATCACTGGCGTTTATTTTGCTCCTTGGTTGACATATTTATTTTAAGAAATGCTTCAGACAATATGATAAAGGTTCCAGACAGAAGGCCCAATGGCTTCCCTTATTGGAAAACAAAGCATATGTGAGGTCAAAAAAGCAGTCGAGATTTCTCTGCAACTGTACTAATGAGAAATGGCAAGGGCTGAAATAAACGATGGAAAATAAATAGCACTGGGGGATTGGTTCAACATCTGATTAAACAGAGTATTTGCTTTTCTTTTGGCTGTATATTTCTAGACTACAGACAAAAATATAGTAATTTTATGTAATTGTGAAAAGGTCATCTGGCTAATTTTATTTCGAGCATAAGAAAGTGGGAAGGATACTTAATGTTCATTTGTTGTTAATCATATTGCTTCATAATATTGCTGGAAGGAAAATTTTATCAACCAAGGGAATACTGGAAAAAAGAAAAAACACCAAATCCTGTGCCCCAAAAATGTCTGGATATTTTTTGTCCTTCATCTGTTTTATGTCCCCAGTATATACCTTTATATTAATGCAAAGGTCATGTTATGGTAATTAGCAGTAACATTTATTTAAGGCATATATTAATGTTCTATAAAATTTATACAACTTTTGATAAGTACTGCAGTGAACATTTTTAATTGTGCTATAAATACCATATGAAGCAGTAGATTGCCCAAATGATCAGTTTTGTCTTTCAGCCAGAATTTGCACAATGCTACAAAATCTAAAAACTAAAATTGGCATCATAATTGTTAGAGTTATTTAGTCACCTTAATTATACTCACCATGCAACTGGCAAACTATATAATTACTATGATTTGTGAGATTGTTTTGCCAAATAGTCTGTTTAAAAGGTTACTTCCCTTTTCTATCATATTTTATCACAAAGCGTAATTGTCTGTGGCTTCTCTTTGAATGTGAAGGATTCAAAATGTCCAGTTTAAGAATGAAAAGATGGGCCATCAGAGGGTCTTTTAGCACTTACTGGAAAATCTCTTTGTGCTATTTGAGTTGCAGATGAGCTGTATGAGTATCTGCCTGGACTGCACACAACTCTTTTCCAGTGAGACAATGTGTGATACAGCTTATCAGAAATCATCTAAGACCAAATTGTGTCACAACAGCTCTCTACTACTTCATTGTGTCATTTTTTTTTTTCTCAAATAAGATAGTGCAATACCATTTTCCAATAAAAGGAACCAGAGATTCTGGGTGACATAGCTGTCTCTAAGACTGGTCCAGGAAATATATGAGATGATGCTGGAACATCTTATAGTGCCAGAAAGTAAGAAAGTACTAAAATGAAAAAACACACGCAGTGAGGGAGGTATGTCACAGAGACTCTGAGGTCAACTGAAAAGGCCCCCAGTGGCCAAATCTGGAACACTTTGAGCAACAACATAAAGTAGTATTAGAATATAACCAAAAATAAAAAAGTAATACCCATGAATCCGTACTGGTATAAATGATCAAATAAGTAAATGAAGGAGAACAGACATATCTCATTTGTAGAAGAATTCCAAAATATTTATGCAGATGCTACACCCTTGGGGGCGGGATTTCTGACAAAATCTTTACATTTGAGCTGCTCATAGTGACTTCCTTCCAAAGATTATAATATGCAAAGGGGAAATATAAAAGTGACTTTACAGTAGAGAAACCCACCAAGCATTGCCTCAGCCAGGGGCTGAAGGTCAACACTAACAGTGATGAGTCAATGTTGATATGATGTAATAAAAATGGCACTTTACCTCTGTGGCCTTCCTCTCCAAAACCCAAACCCTAATTTAACTGTGGGGAAAACACCAGACAAAACCCCATTTACAGACAGAATTTTTCAAAACTGTCAAAGTTATCAAAAACAAGGCATGTCTGGGAAACTGTCACAGGCAGATGAGCCTAAGGAAGCATGATGGTAAAATACAATGTGGTGTCCCGGATGGGATTCTTTATAGGCTATTTTTAAAAAAGAGAGAACTCATATGAAAGTTTCTCTAAGCATAAGATTAGACCTTCACTCATCTGGCAGAAATTCTGAGAAGTTGTCCTTTTCTTGCCTATGAAAAGTAAAATCAACCCAGGACTTTTGAAAAATGTAAACTCCCTATCATTTTTCATAGGATTAATAATAAATCCTTTGGGGGGGGTTATAATTTTAGGCTCTTGCTTTTAGGAGGATGTTGATAGATACTGGCAATTACCACTCAAAGAAAATGTATTGAGGACTGGGCTGGCTACCAAATATTCAATGCAGAGTAAGAATCCCTACTCTCAGTTCTTGTCATCTGACATGGGAGGCATATACATAACTATATATATAATAGTTGCTTTAATTGGAACACACTCACATTTATACATGAATGTAAACAAAAGGAGAAATTTTACTGGTACCAAAGGGAGGGAAAGCTTTATATTAGACGTGAAATTGGAATTGTAACTTAATGAATGAGTATGAACTATCCAGGGAGATAAGGGATATTACACATAAATCTATTTGCTGTTGATAATGAGAGGAGGAAAGGATATTGAAAGTTTCACATAAGAAAAAGTAAAATGTTAAGATGCTTTGATAATGCAGCCTTGATAAAGAAAGGATGTGAATTTCTGAACTTAGGTGGTAAAGCTGAGCTGTGAAGAAAGATGGAACCTCACATTTTGCTTCTGTATTTTAAAAGAGTTTTTAATAAGGCAGCATGCTGACACAATGGAGAAGTGATCTAGAAGGGTTTTTTTTAGAATATATAATCCATTTCTTTTAAAAATTGTCAGACAAAATCATTTAAAATGTTGCTTTAATCAAGATATTTAATACATATTTTGACAGTCCTGTTCCTTGGTGGATAATTCTATCTAAGCAAGTCTTATTGTTAGGATATTATTTATTCTTCATTAATTTTTAATATGTATGCACTTATTATAAACATTACAGTATAAATTATTGAAAAGCCATCTATATCATATAATATAAAAGCTGAGACTCCATGCAACCTCCAGGGTAGCTACTGAAATATTATTAAGAATCAAAAGTAGAGGAAAAGAAAACTCTAGAGTAAGATAATGGAAATCCAAATAGATCAATCCAATTTTACGAAAATGAATGTCTCTCCCAGGGTTTGGGACTACACACAAAAGAAGAGTGAGTTGACTTGGTCATTTCTTGCAGCAGCATGTTGTGTGTAACTCAAGTAGCATTTTACTACCCAAAGCAGCAAAACACCACAGAAAACACCTGGAACTGAGAACTCAGAGTGATGATCTGAACGCCTAGTTTTAAGGACTGATTGTGTCTCTGCCCCTGTCGGTGAGCCTTCAATTTCTTTAACTATCAGGGAAAGAAGATGGAATTGAACAGTAGTTCCAACTTGTTTTTGCAGGTTAACTTTACTTTTTTCTAATAAACTCTTATAGGGCCCCTGACGTTTAAAAAAAAAAAATGCAGAGAAGCATTTTTGGCACTAATTTATTTTATAAGTTGAAATGTATGGTACTTTTACACCACATCATGGGCCAAAGAGGGCAGTAAGGATCTTTTATTCACACGAAAATTTGAAACCATAGATTACAGATTAGTGAAAAAAAAGAAATGCGAAATTATGTAACATTTATAGATGTTAATCTTCCATGAGCACTAACAGCACTGGAGGTTACATGTGTTTCCTCTCATTTCTATCAAAGAATACCAAAAAGTCTCCAGCTCTGGGGAGCAAGGCTATTGTTTGGGAAAGAACTAGTCTGGAACCATGGCTTCTCAAATATAAATAAAACCAGAACAGAGCTCACGTTCCAAGCTCAATGACATCTCACGGATGCTTCAAACTTTCCTGCTTCCAAATGTTTCATGCCCTCCTTCACCTAAGTGAAGAGAAGTGGTTGGAAAAAAGGGGGGGTAGTTTTCACTTTCTTCTCTATCAAGGATTAACAATTTTTTTTTTCTGTAAAAGGCCATATAGTAAATATTTGAGACTTTTCAGGTCTTACCATCTCCGTATGTACACTGCAACACTGCCATCCTAGCGTGACATGGACAATATATAAAAGAATGGGGATGGCTGTATTTTACTAAAACTTCATTGATGAGTAATGACATTTGAAGTTCATATAATTTTCAAAAGATTAAGTTTTTTCAACCATTTAAACTATTAAAAAAATGCTTTCCTCATAGACCACACAAAAACAGGTAGTTCTACTTGACCCTTGGGCTACAGTTTGCTGACTACTGCCCTAAGGCAAACACAGACTGTGTAGTGTCAGGTGGAGAATTAACTTGATTACTTGTCAACTTGACTGGGGTGTTTCTGTTGAAAGATCACAATGCTTCTTATCTTTGCTAATCTCAAAACAGAATTATGCAAGCTTTACCCATCTTTAGCTCTCTCAAGTCTTGACATTTAGTAAGAAATTTGTATTGGATTAGAGTCCTCTTTCCATTTCTCAATGGTATAAATGAAATTTTAATGAGATTTCCTTCTTTTCCCAAGAAGACACAATCGGGCTAGAGCTATACAAGAAGCTGTTCTTTGTTCCCGGGATGTTACTGCAGGAAGTCATAAAATCTCTTCCTCTTGATGTCTCTACAAACAATATGGATTTGCATCTGTGAGGAATTATTCCTAGCTTGTTCCTCTTGGAGGTGAAGGATGGACCTGATGACTTCCCTAATCCTGTGATTATGTGATGGCAGAGTAAATTTAGTGTCATTACAGTAAAAGCATGCCAATTGACTGGCTACTTTTTAAAGGTGTTGGTTTGGCCTACAGAAAAGAACTCTAGACATGCAGTCAGGACACCTGAGGTCAGGGTGTGGCTCCATCACTGCCTAACTTGGGCAAATACCTCCAAGTTCCCTCCAAAGTTTGGCTAATGGGAGCTGCCCCATAGGGATGTCATGAGTTTAGTGTGCTTAGAATAGTACCTGCTTCATTTAAACACTCAAGAATATTTAATTCTAATATTGTATTATTCTCACTTTCAATGGAGGATGATCATTCAGTGACTAAAAGGGTGAACTTATTCTGTAAATTACACTTGACACACCAAATATTATCATTAAAAGGACATCAAGCAAAGACTGTAAAAAGCATTGATGGTTCTCCCAATTAGTTCCTCATTTTCATTTTCATATCACTGTTCTCCATCCCATTCATTTTCTCTTAGAGTTTAATGAGTATTCAATTAGAAATTTATCTCTTCACCTCTCAAAATTCTTTTGGGAATAGCAATCTAAGATGTCACCAGTTGTTTTTAAAGTTCCCCAGTATCTTAAATTTTGGAATGTTAGCCATTTAAATAGGCATTTTAAGTGGAGCATTTCCTAGTGAAAGAATGTAACACTTTGTTGATTTCCTTAGAAAGTATGACCTGAACCAAGAGTAGATTTCTCTGACTTAGGGGAAGTTGAACACTGAAAAACACATTCTCCTTAATGCTGCCTCTCCCTCCAACACACAGCACTAGAGTTTTCCAAGACCTCAGTGGGTGATATGTGCTTTCACTTTTGGAGATCCTATCCTACATCCTATCAGATATATTAAAAGATACTGATGTTCTGCATTAAAGGTATTTTTGTTTTATTGCCTTTAAATTATTTTGATAAAAATGACTATTTACTTAAAACTGGCTATGATAATTCTACACTCATCATCCATAATCAATTATTCTTATAAACTCATAAAAATAACTTTGAAAATTATTTTCAAATTATGAAAATTTAATATAGAACTAGCAGATAACATTTATTGAGGAAACACTTTGTGCCATGCATACTTCTCAGCACTTTATATTAACGCATTTTATTTTCACAACAATTTTATGAGCTAGCTATGGCTATTATCCCCATTTTACAGATGAAGAAAATCAGATCGTTTTTTAAATTGAATTATAACTGACATACAATATTATATTAGCCTTAGGTATACAATATAGTGATTTGATATTGTTACGCATTACAAGATTAATCTAGTTACCATCTGTCACCAATTATTACAATATTATTGATTGCATTCCCAATGCTCTGCATTACATCCCCATGACTTATTTATTTTATAAATGATATGTGTACCTCTTAATCTCTATCACCTATTTAGCCTGCTCTTCCCCACCCTCTCTGGCAACTACCAGTTTGTTCTTTGTATCTACGAGTCTGTTTTGTTTTGTTTTTCAGATTCTACATATAAGTGAAAACATACAGTATTTGTCTGTCTGATTTGTTTCACTTAGCATAACAACTTCAAGATCCATCCATGTTTTCGCAAATGACAAGATTTCATTCTTTTGTATGATAGAGTAAATTCTACATCTTTGTCTATTCCTCTATCAATAGGCACTTAGGTTGTTTCCATATCTTGGGCTATTGTAAATAATGCTGCAATGAACATAAGGGTGTATATATCTTTTCAAAACAGTGTTTTCATTTTCTTTGGATAAATG
This sequence comes from Sus scrofa, assembly GCF_054392235.1. Classification (NCBI taxonomy): domain Eukaryota; kingdom Metazoa; phylum Chordata; class Mammalia; order Artiodactyla; family Suidae; genus Sus; species Sus scrofa. The sequence goes on from NC_139401.1 coordinate 126,273,115, forward strand.
CTAGGAAGTGGAATTGCTGGATCATATGGTAGTTCTCTTTTTAGCTTTTTGAGGAACTTCCATGTTGTTTTCCATAGTGGCTGCACCAATTTACATTGCCACCAACAGTAGGATGCAATAATGCATGAGGGTTCTGTTTTTTCCACATCCTTGCCAACACTTGTTGTTTCTTGTCTTTTTGATGCTACACATTCTTATAGGCGTGAGGTGCTATCTTATTGTGGGTTTGCTTTGCCTTTCCCTGATGATTAGTGATGTTGAGAACTTTTCCATGTGTCTCTCAGCTATTTGTATGTTTTCTTTGGAACAATGTCTATTCAGTACCGCTCCCCATTTTTTAATCAGGTTGTTTGGGGGTTTTTTTGATACTGAGTTTATGTGTTATTCATATGCTTTGCATATCAACCCAGTATCAGGTATACCATCTGCAAATACTTTCTTCAGTAAATATTTTATTCAGTAGGCTGCCTTTTCATTTTATTGATGGCTTCTGCACTATGTGAAAATGGGCTCTTAATGTAATAGCACAGACAGTCTGACTCCAGAATCCATGGTCTTATAAGGTTACATTTTCTAGATGTTAATTTTGATTTTTCAGTAGGCTTTTTTATATTTCAGGAATTTCTTTAAAGCTTCATATCACAAACATTTCTGCAGGCCCCTGCAAAGCTGGAGGCCTAGGTGTCATACCTGTGGTACCTTTTGAAAAACAGTGGTCTTACCAGCACCATGAACTCCTGCCTGATGCCTGAGGAGACTCAGACACAAGCTCAAGAAGCTGTTTCAGCAAAGGATTCAGGCACATGAGCACAGAACGCCTCTGTATGAAACCTCACATCTGAGAGTGTGACCCAATTTCGGAAAGGAAGAGGGACAATCTTTCCATTTCTCACTGAAGACAGCATCACCCCAGTGTGGTAGAAACTGCGGGAATTCAGCAGTGCCTGGCAATTCAGGGTTTACAGCTCTGGAAGCAACTAGGGATCTATTCTAGACACAAATAACCACATTCTTATGGATGTGCTGGTAGCAGAAGCGAGGTTGAGGGACTGTTCTCATATCTGAATAGCAAATATCAATGAAAACAAATATCAAGTTGCTGTTATCAAGTTATCAAGATTCTTAGAGGATCATTTATAAGGCCACATAAGGTATCATTTGGGGATGTGCAAGACATATTTTGGAGGGACTTGGAAGCCAGCATTACTCAGGCAAAGAGGAGTCCATTAACAATATGTGATTGTTGCAAATGTGAATTTGTTTATATTCAAGCAGTGATGAGACTTGGAGAAAATTTTTTGGTGGTGGAGGGGGAATTTTTGAGAAATTCATCAGAAGCTATTCACAATTCAAAAAGTTATTGTACTTTAAAGTGATTTGGGGGGTAAATCCTCCTGTAAATAATAAGTATTCTCTGTACATTTATCTTTTGTATAAAGCAAGATACACATATTTGCATCCAACCAAGATAGTAGGCAGACAAATTGCTGACTTGAGCAGTGTTATATCTGGAGACTGTCTGGCAAAGGAAAGCTGCTAACATCCATCAGAAAGAACACCATCCTTAGAAAGAAACAGTTTTTTTCCCCCAAATATTCACTGGTGTCTAGATCTGACAACTGCTTTCTTTTAGATCAGATTGTTTGCAAAATGTATTCCCCCCACCCCCATAATGGTTGTTCAGTAAGCTTTATTTAATGAATATATTGTTCTTTACATGTTATCAGCACTCTTTAAGCACTACTTTAAGTCTAAGTGAATCTTGCCAATTCATTAGATGAATATGTATTACACATCCCCAATGTGCAGAGTAGTAGGAAAAAAGAAAACAACAACACAAAAAGGGTGCTGCATCTTCAGGAACTTATAGTCCTGTGCATTGATTCTCAAAAGCACAGGGTATTTGTGCCAGTCCAGGTTCAGGGTTCTTTAACCCCGAATCCCACCAAGGATACATATCACAGATCAAGGGGGGAGGGGTCAGCTATATCCTTCTGCAAAGATAACTGCATTAGAATCACTTCTATAGTAAGTCAGAATTATTTACTAGAATGACATACATTTTGGTTATGTTGGGAATGGATAAATGGTTGTCCACTCCATGAAGTCTTTCTTCTCCCCTCGGGTTTAGTGGGAGAGATAAAATGCATGCACTGAATAAAATCTGTTTTGAAGTGCGGCTAACACACACACACACACACACACACACACACACACACGTAATTGAACCAAACATTTTGTGGGATGATACTAGCCCTTTTTGTGATGCATTCTGCTATTTTCTATTCTACTTTCAACTGAAAAATAATACAGGTCATACCCACAAAATTGATTTCTCAAAGCACTAATGAATTTCCACTTAGAATCAGAAAAGTAATTTTTTTAGGGCTTGGTAATGGTTGGAATACAGAGATGAGGAAGAGAAGGTGATATGATGTATTCTTGTAGTATTATCATAAAAATGATATACTCATATACTACTTATCAGGTTGCAGGCAATTCTAAGTACTTTCTTTTTGTGTGTGGTCTTTTTAGTGTCAGGCCCACAGTATATGAAAGTTCCCAGGCTGGGGACTGAATCGGAGCTGTAGCTGCCTACCTACACCACAGCCACATCAGCGCCAGATCCGAACCACATCTGTCACCTACATCACAGCTCTTGACAATGCCAGATCCTTAACCCACTGAGCAAGGCCATGAATCAAACCCACATCCTCCTGGATACTAGTCGGGTTCTTTTCCACTGCACCTTGAGGGGGACTCCAATTCTAAGTACTTTTTATGTACCTGGTCATTTAATCCTTACTGCCACTCTATGAGAGAGGGACAGTTATCTGTAGCTGTCTAACAGATGAGGAAATGGATGCACAGAGAGGACCACAGTTACTCAGAGTTTATTTCCAGGATGCCTGATTCCAGAGATAGTGCTCTCAAGCTCCCTCTATCAAGTTCCCAGCCAATTATCTTACATAGGATGTCCCACCAAGAACTGAAAAAACATTAAGAAACAGGTCTGCTCCACAACTAGGAAAAGATAACCAGAATACATACTTCACCAGCAGGAATGAGCAATGCCTTCTTAGTGAGTGGAAGGCAGCAATACAGGTCAATTCCAGACCCCAAGAGTAACTTTCTCCTAGAGACCTAGAAGGGAAGAAATGACAGAACAGAGCAGACAAGACTAGGGCCAACCATTTCCTTCCCTTGTTTTTCTTTAGGTCAAGTAAATAAAATAAAATAAAATAAAAAAATGTAAAGTAATAGTTTGCATCTACTCACCCCCAACTCCCAGATCATCCCATTCCCTTTCCCCTCCCCCTTGGTATCCACAAGTCTAGAATGGTTAAACAATGGGGTCCTACCATATAGCACAGGGAACTATATCCAATCTCTTGGGATAGACCATCATGGAAGATAGTATAAGAAAGGGAATGTATATGTATGTATGAGAAAGTCACCTTGCTGTACAGAAGAAATTGGCACAACATTGTAAATCAACTATAATAAAAAATTAATTTAAAAATTAAAAAAAGAACTGAAGTAAACACAAACTAATTCACATCCCCTTTCCTGAATCTCATTTCAAATTCTAAGAAAAAGTCAAGACACAGAACAAAGTAAGTCTCAGGAACTAAGGTGAAAATGAAACACACTCAGACCCACTAATAATTAAGTCAGGACATTTTATTAACACCTATGAATAGTGTCCCTAAATACTTCTCCTTTTTTGTTGTTGTTCTTCACTGATTTTAATTTAGATTGCCTCTGGTTCATAAGCCGGGTAAATATGCAACCTTTAACAAATCACACTGTAAGACTTAGGCATCGTCCTGGGTTCCTCTGCACATCCATTCCTAATGAGCAGGTTAAATGGTGTGCAGGAAAATAACACCAATTGCCTAGTACTTTTAAAGACATACAGGATACAGAAACAAAGGAAGAAACAAGGGAACCACTAAATGTTTTTTGTAGAATAAATCTTAGTTCTCAATAGAGTAGTTTTCACCGCAGTTTCTGAAAAGTTGTGTTGATGATGATCTTATTGATATTGTATAAACATTACCTAAATAAACTCCAAAAATTTAACAATGTACAGCCTTATATTCATTATATCCAATTGCCTTCTTTCATTCAATATGTAAATTTGACACAGGAAATGATGCTATATCTAATCTTGTAGTGTCTTGAAATTTCAAAGAGGTTTATTATATTAAGAATGTGTTCTCTACCAAGAACACAATACACATAAAGAAGATACTTATTTGTAGTATATTCAGGTAACTGAACACTGTTTAAAGTATAGGATATAAAGGATTGTTTGGCAATACAAAAAAAAAAAAAAAAAAACCTGCTTTAATGTAGAGTATAAATTGAAAATCTTTCTCCTGGACTTATAGGCATTGACTGCTGATATTCCCTATAGTTATCATAACTTCTGAGGAAGAACAACCAACTGTCAACGTGTATTTATTAAGCATCTACTATATGCTCTGCACTATGGGGATTATAAAAATATGAGACTCAATTCTTTCCCTCATTTAATATATGATATGAAATGCTTTGACATTATAGGGAAAGCTTCCAATTTAAAGAGTGCTTATATGAGAACAGCTAGGTAGACTCAAACTCCAGAAGAAGCATAAAGTCCATGCAAAATTATCAGACTTTATTAGTTCTGACTTAACTAATCAGAACAAATAAATCCTCCCTTCCAGCAGGAAACTTTGCATTTTATAATCAAACCAAAATTACTATTGTAGTGAATACATTCTAACTGATTCACTGTCAGTATATTCTGTTTGTAAAATGCTTCAAAACCTTTCCTGGATTTCACTTATGGAAGTCATAAAACCTATATGAGTCATGTATTTCCCTAGTGGCCATTTAAGGTACTGCAGTTTCAAAATAGTACATCTCTCACCATACTTCTACATTGGTTATGTAATATAGAATATGAGCTAAAAATATAGAAATATGAGCTATAAATATAGGAGATTTAATTCAAGATCTGTCCTCGTAGCACATTGCAAGTATACAATCCTGTATACTTTGAAGATTACTCAAGAGTAATACACTGATATTAGAGGCTTTTGATCTAGAATTTATGTCGTATAATAACAAGGCTTATGCAAAGCTAGGAAGTGATATGACTTTTCTTTTAAAGAAAGTCATTCAACATTCATGCAACATAGAGTTCTTGAAGCTATTGAATTAATAATACTACATTTTAGTGTCTTGATGGAGATATACTGGATTGATAGCCATCATCCTACATACTGCATTGCTTTCACAATGAATTCAAAAGACCTCATTGTTATCCTCAGAGCACTAGATTCTCTCTACCTCCAAGGCAGTGACTTCATTAGACATGACCTCATTAATTCATCTGTGGAAAAAACTCTCTCACCCTGGTTTTGTTGGCAAACTGTGAGCACACACTAATACAAGGGTCATAGAAAGGTCAAAGTAAAGCAATAAGTTTAGAGCACACATTAAGTTTCACATTTCATGTCTCAGTTGGAAACAACTGACAGACTGTGATCATTTCATAGCCAAAAATTCAAACTCCTTGAGTAAATTTTGCCAATAAAAACATATTAGTTCAGGAATTTTAGTTGTATAAACCTAACTTTAAAGACTGTCTGGGAGTTCCCTGGTGGCCTACTGGGTTAAGGATGTGGCCTTGTCACTGCTGTGGTTCAGGTTTGGTCCCTGGCCTAGGAATTTCTGCATGCCATGGACGCAGTCAATAAATAAATAAATAAATAAATAAATAAATAAATAAAGGCTGTCTATGATAATTACTAGCTTTGTGACCATAGTCAGTTATTTAACTTCCCTCATTTTCATTGTGTCACGTAAAGAAATGCAATGATAATAGTAATGATCACAGCATTGTTATGAGACTTAAATGGGATTATGTAGGCAACAAGCTTATCACAGTGGCTGACACATAATACGTATACAAAAATAGTATTGTTGGTATTCTATAATCATGACCATTATTTGGATTCTATAAAGAAGAATATGATATGGTCCCTGTTCTTAAGAAGTTTTGAATCTACCTTGGGAGAAAAACATATTTAAGTGAAATAGTAGTTTTAAGGTGACATTGAAAATAGCTAAATAATGAACTTGAGGCAGTACTATTGTCATGAAAATTATATGGAAAATGAATCCCCTGGCAGGTAAGAAGGAGAGGGCTGGGAACAGTTAAGATGATACACTCTTGAAAACTTTGTTCTATTCTCTCTTGCATCTGTTACTAGTTATCTGTTTTTAAGCTAATCACACTGTTTCTCCAGACTTCATTGTTCCTATCTGTAAAATGAATTGGTTAGATTTTTCTAGAAAGAAACTTCTAGAAGCCTTTGTTGGAGTTAGAGAAGGATTTAGATTTAAATAAACAATTATCAGAAAGGAAAACTACTAAGCATGGAAAGTACCAGATATATCAAGGCACGTGTGAGTAGCTGTTCAAAGAGGGGGAAGGCAGACTGAATGCAGTTTATGGAGGAATTTGAATGCCTTTCTAAGAAATTGGACTTTATTTTATCTGCCAGAGGCAGAGTTTTAAGTAGATTAATATGTTCTGGTAAATATGAAGGATTTGGGGCAAGGAATAGGCAGAGAGACCGGTTATCAAGCAGTTATAGTCTAAACCTTCAGTGGAAAAAAAGCAGTAACAGAGAAACATAAACAGAAGTGAGCAAGGTATTGTGAAGTGATTTGCCAGTGACTGTCAATTGGATAGGAAAGGCAAAGCTGAGATGGCCGCAGATGATTAAAGATTAGAGGCCAGGAGACTGCTGGTGAGTTAGGAAGGAGAGCTTGTTTGGAATAAGGGGGAGGGATTGAGGAATTAAGCCTTAGAAATGTTTTATTTGTGTCAGCAAAACCATAATTTAGGTAGGCATATTCCAAGGACAAACAGAGAATGGGAAAAAGGGGAAGGTATGATAGAACCATAAATTTGGGAGTTATCTGCATAGGAGTGATAGCTGAAATAAATTAATAGGTGAAATCTCAAAAAGAGATGAGCAGTTATATACAAACAACAATGCCATGAGCCTTAGTGTTTAATATTTCAAATAAAGGGAACATAGTATAGCTAACACTGATGAATGCAATCAAATGAAAATATTTGACTTTGGGGATATAGTATAAGAATGTTTCTTTTAGTGTTTGCATTTTTATTTACTGAAGTCAATGTCTTAATTTGGGTTCCTCCAAAAGTCTAGTCCTAGGCAAGGATTTGCCTGCAAGTAGTTGATTTTTGAGGTCATTAGAGGAAATACTGTGAATCAGTGGGGAAGAAAGAAAGGTAAGAGAATCAATAAAAAGTTCATTGATGGAATTCCTGCTGTGGCGCAGTGGGTTAAGAATCTGACTGTAGCAGCTCAGGTCACTTTAGAAGCATAAGTTTTGATACCTGGCCTTGCACAATGGGTTAAAGGATCCAGTGTCACTGCAGTTGCAGGGTGGGTCACAGCTGCAGTTCAGATTCAATCCCTGGCTGGGGAAATTTCATATGCCACACCATGGCCATTTAAAAAAACAAAACAAAAAACCAAAACCCAGTGCCTTGACAAGGAGGTTACCCTGTGGGCAACTGGAACTCAATTCTGCTGTTGATCCTTTCAGACACATCTCAGAATTCTTCTATGGAGTGAGGAAGCTGAGATATTTATTCAACAACTCAGGTGTGTCATTTGTTGAGAGTAGCTCCTGGATGTTAATTCCCCAGCACTTACAGCCTTTCCCTGTCAGGGGTGGTCAGAGAATACTCTCAGAGAAGTGTAAGAAATCACTGTCATGCACTGGGACAGTCTGCAGGAGACTTCGCATAAGTCAAGATGATATGGATGATGTGCCCAAAGCATCTGCTAGAGGCAATCATTTTGGTTTGTTTGTATGTCCTGCCCTCATAAAAATGGTACTGGAATGAGATGGAATGACATTTTCTAGACAATAAGAAATCTCATGGTTAGGTCATATTCACAAAAGGTAATGTCATTTTAGCTTCTTAGGTTTCCATGCTCTTACATATAACCTCTGTGCAAGGAATCAAAGGATTAAATTTACATTGTTTAAAATGAAAATTTGTGGCAGGAGTCCATTTTTTCCTTTGAAAATAAACAAAAAAGAGTGTGTGAATGTGTATGTGTTAATGTGTGTGCAAATAAAAAGCATCACAGCACTATGTAGCCACATGTTTGTATATTTTCCAGAGGATTTTCTGTTCAAATCAAAAGAAGTTGTACTTACATGATATATAGATGTGTGGAGAATAATAATCTTGATTTTTGTCTTGACATGACCTTATTGCATGTGTGGATAGAGGACAATTTTCCCAGCAAAAGGAATATAATAGTTTCTTTCTTAGAGCCTGGCCATGGTATTCTGATTCTAGCATGCACATAAATATTAGTCCCAAGGCAGAAAATGACCCAGAGATGATGATTCTGACAAACCATCTATTTCTATTAGCGTGGGTATAGACGTAAAGAACGTATCATTTCTTCAGTTGTTAAGTTGGCAATCTGCTAGGCATTCCTGACAAAGTCAAAATTGTTTTCCACTATGTGTGCAGAAAATGCTTTCATGGGAAACTATAGCTTCAAACAGACTGATCACTGTGCATATAAGTGTGATATCACTCAGCTGAGAATGAACCAGAACCATAGATCACAAGCAGTTTGGTTTTTCTCATTAATGTGGACCAGCTGGCAAGATACCCTGCCAAGCCCCTTCCAAGACTGGATGTGGAAATAATTATTTACCCAGGTAGAAACTGACAAGATTGCTATAGTGATGAATTGGTACATGTGGAGCTCATAGATGATGAATTGAAATAAGTCTTATTCAACTCAGAGATGCCTAATAACTACATAATTTGATTTATGAATTTTTCTGCATTATGGTTGATCTGATAGCATACATTTTGCAGAACTACATTCAAGGAAAATAAAGTCAAAACAAGGGTGAAAATAATATGGCATAATGCAATCCAGAAGAATCTTCAAAATAGTACATGGAAATCACGCTGCTCTGAGTGTTCAAAATGTGTCTCTTCATGAGACAACAATGACCACTGGTCTACCAAATTATTATTGAGAACTTAGCATAAAAGGCAGATAAAAACAGACTTTGCCGGACTATACTGTAGATTCTAAAGCTTTTTTTCCTATAAATCCTACTGTTACAATGGACATTTCTGGACAGGCTGCTGTCAAAAACTTCATTCTCAGAAGGCAGAATCAACATTCATATGTGAAAACACACCCACAGCAGAGCAATCTTTTCTTATTGTGGATAAGTTATCTGTGGATGTAAAATATGGTATGCTAAGAAACATATATACTCAGGTTACCCATGATATCCTTTTCCATTTATGGAACCTCTGTGATTCATACGACTGGGTAAAAACACCACATTTATCTTGATGGTAACCATGCAGGAATTTGGGGATTTTCATTTAACGCAAACCAGTCCACATATCCATCTCTTTGAGATGGTCTGTAAGCATGGTGCTGCCAAGTGGGGCTGGCTTGGCCTTCTACTGTTGACAATACCTTGGAGAATTGCAGAAATGTCGCTGCTCTTTTAGTTTCTGGCAGTCAATCAACCCTGATTATAATGGAATAGAGACAAAGAAGGCCTCCTGAAAGAAGTTTTTAAGGCTTAGGTTGTTTGGATGGCATTGTAAGGAAACTGAATAGCTGAGCAATTTAATTTAATTTCTCCAAAACGGGCTCATGTTTTCTGGGAGCCAGAGTTCACAGAAGCCTGAAAAATCTCAAATATTGATTATAGTGCATTTACTTCTGAGTAAAATAGGCTCAGGAGATGGCTTTTCATATTCAAGAAGTATAGTAATCAAAAACATTAAAAAACAGAACGTTTTAGAGAAAAATTTGGAAAACTTTTTGAAGGAATCATCAAAGCACCAGTCCTTCCTGTCGGCTATGAAGCTTTCATTTCCAATTTTATTACCTCAAAGTATAGCCACAGAGAGAATCTGTACCTGTTTTTAAGTGTATATCTAGAAGGAATTTTCCAAAATCCCATTGTCAAACAAATATGATTTATAAAAGTATGTGATGCAGCATTGGGAGAAATCCACAAATAATAACTATACAAATGTAAGATAAAAAACTAGAAGAACAGGAACTCAACAAGGCTTCTAATGGTAGAGCAAAGAGGACAGAAGAGAGAGGGAGGATGATTTAGTAAAGCAATGATGGATCACAAAATTGGGATGCCCTGGGAATTAGTGGAATCGGGTTCTAATTTATGCCATGCATCTAAGCAAACTTAGCCATTTGTATGACCTATTGATAAAATGAGGGAACACATATGATTAGATTTCCTTTCCAACTCAAACATATAAACTCTAATAAACCATCTGAACATGCAGTATTCTTCAAATTTTCAAATTCAGGAACAATTGTGCTCAGCCTATGGGACTGCAAATTAGGGGGAAAATTTGAACGAAAATGTGTACATCTACCATTCTCTTAGTCTATATTTCAAATGCAAACTATTTTGAGTGAATTACGTTTTAAACATTTAATTTAAACATCTAGAGGATTTTTGCTTATGTGATGACAAAGGAAAATTTTTTCTACTTTTTGATGAACACTTCCTATGACATATAGACATCACTTTTATCAGTTTTGAGGAGAAAGCCTGCTGTGTGCCCTGTAGAGGCAAGATTACAACCAGGAGATATCACAGCCCCAGGACCTGAAGCACCATTACATAGTGCTGAGGTCTCCTATTCATATCTTTTGCCAATTTTCCAATGGGATTTTTTAAAAATTTTCTTTTTATAGCTGCACCCATGGCATATGGAAGTTTCTGGGCTAGGGGTTAAATCTGAGGTGCAGCTGGGACCTACACACAGCTACAGCAAGTCAGATCCAAGCCACAAGTGAAACCTACACTACAGCTGGTGGCAACATTGGATCCTTAAACCCACTGAGTGAGGCCAGGGATCACACCCACATCCTCATGGACACTATGTTGGGTTCTTAACATGCTGAGCCACAAGAGGAATTTCAGATTTTGTTTTTTTAATGGTTGAATTTATTTGTTTTTGTTGTGGCAAGGCTATTGAGTTTTGAGAGTTCTTTATACATTTTAGATACTAGTTCTTTGTCATATTTGTGGTTTACAAATATGTTCTTCCAGTCTGTGTTTTGTCTCTTCAGCATCTTAACAGGGTCATTTGAAGAGCAAAGGTTTTAATTTTAATTTTTTTCATTTTTATAAAGTCCATTGTATCAATTTTTCCTTGTAAATACAATGCCCTTGGTTTCAAGCCTATGAAATTTGCCTAGATTTGCAACAACTTTGCAATGACAATATTAGTTCTTCTACACCATTAACATGGAATATCTCTTTATTTATTTAAATTGTTTCTCATTTCTTTTATCAGTGTTTTGTAGTTTTGTAGTTTTCCACATACTGATCCTATAGCTATATTTCACTTTTTGGTGCTGTTTTGGTTTGATTTGTTTTTAGCTTAAGTTCTAAATGTTTATTGCTGGTATATAAGAGAGCAATTGAATTTGTAGATTGTTTCTGCCAGGAATTTCATTTGTCTGAGAACAATTTTATTTCTGCTTCATATTTAAAAGAGAATTTTGCTGGATATGGAATTCTAGAATGGTAGGTTTCTTTTTTCCTTTCACCACTTTAAATATTTCATTTTACTCTTTTCTTGCATGGTTACTGACAAGAAGTTTACTATAAATTTTATCCCTGTTTCTTCACTGATAAAGTTCTTTTTCTTTAGCCTTCTTCTAAGGTTTTTCTTTTTTCATCTTTTTATAGGGCCACACCCACCACATATGGAGGTTCCCAGGCTAGGGGTTGAATAGGAGCTATAGTTGCCAGCCTATGCCAGAGTCACAACAACGCAGGATCTGAGCCACGTCTGCAACCTACACCACAACTCACAGCAACACTGGATCCTTAACCCACTGAGCGAGGCCAGGGATCAAATCCTCAACCTCATGGTTCCTAGTCGGATTCATTAACCACTGAGCCATGACAGGAACTCCTAAGTTTTTTCACTTTGTTTTTGTTTTCATTTTCCTATCTGAATATGACACACATAGGTATGTGTCAATGTATGCATGTATGTGTATACATATGTGTATAACATAAATGCATACAAATCTACATTTGTTAATATGAGTTACAAAGCAGGGGCTGTTTGAAACCAAACAATATAAAGAGGAAAATAACTGTACACAGTACATGTAAGAATGACCTGAGATAATGCATTTATGTAAAATATGCTCCCTTATACTTATCATGAAAGGTATAATCATGCATTAACAATTCTTTTTTTTCAAGATATATATGCTAAGAACCTACTATGTGCCAGATTCTGTTCTGGGTGCGCAGGACAAAGCAACGAAAACCCTCTAACCCTTTTGGACTATATGTTGTAATAGCAAGTGATGCTGTTGACACAAGCCAGATAATTTCAGAGAGTTATAAGTATTATGACGAAAACCAAGGTAAGTAAGTAGAGGGTGATGGAATGAGGCTGAGGCCTCTTTTAGGTAGAGTGACTTTGAGCAGAGACTTGAATGAGTAGGGAAAGAGCTATTGCAAGTGTGGAAGAAGAGCATTTGGGGCAAGGACACAAGATCTGAGGCAGGAACAGGCTTGACAAATTCAAGGAGCTGCAAAAAGTCCTGTATGACTAGAGGAGCAAGCAGGAGGGAGGGAGTGAGAGGAGAGGATTCAGGAGGTGAGCAAGAGCCAGAACTAGCAGGGGCTTGGAGAGCAGAGAAGGAATTTGCATTATATTCTCATTGTGACAGGAGGCCACCAGAGACCCTTGGAGGAGAAATGCACTAAAGAGATTTATATTATGAAACAATCTCCTATTACAATGATGGGATTTAGAATTTTATTTTGAATTCTGCATTTGGGATTCCACTCAAATCTTGTATAAATTCACAATATATTTCTAAAGAATAAAATATTTGTACTTTGAGTATTAATTTCATTCAAAAATTCTATGTTTAACTGAATAGAGTCCCAGGCAAACAGAAGATATATTAGATGCCCAAGCTTCTTTGTTTTAAAGGTACCTACTGGCTTAGAATTCTTTCCTCCTGACTCCTTATCTTGAGTGGGGATTACTTGTTAACCTTATGCGTTTGGAGATTTTTTTTTTCCTGGTTCTGTCTTAAGTGAGGTTTCACTTACCAAATTCTGAGTTGGAAATTTTTTCCTGGCTCTTTGTGAGAGTTCTATTTTCTCTAGTTGATTCCTGATATTGCCATGAGAATGTCCCAGTCAACTGAAACCCCTTTCTTGAACTTATGTTGACTAACTGTTCACCTCCTTCTTCCCCACATGATTTTACTAAGAATAATACATGGAAATTCAATGGCCTCTTTAGGAAACTTAAGATCTTTGCAGTCTGGCTTTTCTGTTCTCTCTCTTCCCATCACCTCTGTTCTTTCATTCTTTTGGCATCCTCAAGCTTCTCTTCCATTAAAAATATCAAAGACAGAAGTGTACTAGGTTTTAGAATAGAAAGCTAACATTCCCAGTTTTTTCCCACTCTCATCTTGTCATCACTGTGAACTAATATTGCCCTTTTCCTGAAGCACTGAAAGCTAGAGCTGAATTTAATATAAACTTCAAAGAAATCACAACAGACCATATATGGGTGACCTTCATGGCTACTGCTATGTCAGCTTCTCAGACAGTTCATTGGAACACCTGATGCCATCAACAAAGACATTCAAACTATAAAAACTGGGTTTCCAGCTACAAATCTTTGTTTTTCTTCTATCTTTATAGAAAACCACTCATTAAACTTCTGACTGATAGCACCTTGCAACCAAAATCCTCTACTACCATGTATCAACAGATGGTTTGGTTGGTCTGTAATGAGAAATGGACTTCCCTTGGAACCAGAGAAAGGAGTGCCAAAAATTCTCTCCTAGACCAAACTTTAGTCAGTTTCCTCTGAGCTCTTTTTCAACTAAGCCCCATTCTTAGACAGGTTATCAAGAGTCCAGTTTTATCAAGAAACCTACTAAATCATTTTAGCTGCAATCTGATCAAATTCCTCATCCTCCACTATTCTTCAGGTGGTATCTGGTCTGCCTTCAGCAAGAATCCTGTTAAGTCTGTTTAGCCAGAATTCAACCTTACCCCTGATGTTTCTTAATTTTACATCCACAAATATCTCCCTTACCCAGGCTGCTTGGCTATAATATCCACTTTTCTATGTTGTATCGTCCCTACTGTAAACTGCCAATGGAGTAGTTACTACATCTATCATGACAGTCCTTAATAAAGTGTACCTAACCATTTTAACAGGCATTATGAATTTTTTTTTTTTTACTTCAACAACATTCAGTCTCAATCCCCACTTCAGAGTTTCTCTGGCATTGAATTTTCTCTCAGGGAGGGTTTTCATCATTGGAAAAAAATGAAATTTCATCTCAACTGATTTTTAGGCATAGCAAACAATTAGAGTCAGAAATTCAACCAATAACTAAAACTCAATGTAAATTACCTCTTACAGCCTGTATAAAGAGAAAAGCAGCAAAGCCATGTTTTAAATGGATAGAAAGTAAGATAGAGGAGGAAAGGGAAGGATGAGTGTAACTTTTGGACTTCTTAGCAGCCACAAAGAGTATGAGGAAGACCCAGCTAAGCAGTATTTGAAGCCTTGGCTTTCACAGATCCTCTATCGCTTTCCTTTGAAATGGTAATTAGCAGATTAACCACCTTTCACAGCTCTTTAAGAACTTTTTCTCCTTAATTTGAAGGTCTTTGTTCTGTGAGATCTAAGACTAAGCTTCTGACAGACTCAAAATATTCATACTTCCCTTAGTTGCTTTAGTGATACTTTTGTTTATATGAGAATTGGGGGCAGATGTGCTCCTAGAGTTTAAAGGAGTTGTACTTATATCCTCTGAGACCCTCTCTTAATCTTCCAAGGCTTGACTCACTGTCACCTCCCCAACTCAGTCTTGCTTTGTACCTGGTGTTACTCTGTACCTTTTACTACTATTTAAAAATTATGTTTACTTTTCAGTGTCCCCTGTTGCATGCTAAAAGGGCATGCAGGGCTATAATTATGCTTGTTTGTGTTTACCTATGGCAATATCTCTCAAATAGTATGAGCTTGGTAAATGACTATTAAATTACTTCTTTATTGATTGCCCATTTTGAAGAATGGATTTATGAAAGATATGACTCTGCCTTTGACATTCTATTGACAAAATATGCTTCATCTGGCTCTTAGATATGAGGATCAATTAAAATCTAATTGGTAATTCCTGTTCCTCCTTGCCATTATTATTATTTTTAATTGCAAAACTCTGTTGAAATTTGATGCAAAGCAATGAATAAATCACATAGAAAAAACATAATAGTCTAATTTGAGAACAAAACTAAATTGATTTTATGTGGATGGGAAAGAAAAGGGGAGAAAGAGGAGATTCCAAATTTAGAAGGATCACAAATGGAAGGAGAACCAAAGTAGCTATAATCCCTTTATTTTAATTTTAATAGTTATTGAATTATTCATCATTTTAAATTTGTTGATATCTTTCAAAATATCTTTATTAAGAGTTGAAATTTAAGTGTGTCAGAATTAGTTAAAACTTCAATGGTTTACCACTGGAGAAGTGTCTTAAAAATATGGGAGAGGTGATGAATAGGAGGTAATATTAAGACACCTGAGTACAGGAAATCTGTTCCCATCTCTCTTAGCTGTGTCACATTGAATGGTGTGTAATTTTAAACATCTCATTATCTATTACCACTAATTCATTCATTCTATAACCTAAAATGGCAATCTTTGACTCTAAAGCAACAGAGGAAAAGCTAGCCTGATATTTTTTTTCTTGACAAATTCTTCCCCAAATCCCACCTTAATTGTATTGTTTCTGTGGGTTTGTAGTCTACATGGATGGTTCTGGAAGTTGTATCCCCACAGAAATTTATAAGAAAGCTTTTGCATTCCAAGAAATTGGTTAGGAAAGGAGAAACAAATAATTGTAGATACTGACTGACAAAATAAGTGCTATGAAACATATTTGCCAGACTGAAATGGTATGAGTTTAACCAAGCTAATAATTACTGAGATCCAAGGCACTTGTGATATGTACCCATGGGTTTGCAATTTTGTAGGTATTTGTAGGGTGGTGGAGCAGGGTCACTAATCCAGGCACCAATGGGAACAGAAACAAACATAATTTAGACACCATGCCTGCCTTTACATCTCTTACCTTCTTGTGCAGATGTTGAGATGAATACAAAAATGAAAATACTAGAAGTGAAAGAATATAATGCATGGATTATTATAAAAGTGTAGGTACAAGGTGTGATCCAAATAGATAAGAGTACAACATCACCATGGGAACAGAGGGAAACCTTTCTGAAAGACAAGACATTGCACTTGGAGTTAGGCAACATGAGGTGACTCCACCTTAGCATTTGACGACTTTGTCTAGCAAAGCCCATCAGCCCGAGCTGCTCTGCTACAGTAACAAACATTTTTCTCTTTGGAATCGTTATTTTTTCCAACAAGTTGATGTCAGAAACTGCCCTTTAATCCTCTCATAGATTTCTATAAAAATATTGAGTAGGCTTAGATAGGAATAGCTTTGAGACTACTGTTTGCCATCTGCAATACAAGGATCTGAGGTCACTTATACATAAAACCCCAAGCACATCCTTTGTTTTCTGTTGTAGCACTGTTCTTGCAGTTTTGCTGGGTTGAAATCCTCTCTTCAGAGTTCTTGCGAACTTCTGAATTAATAGATAGGTAC
This sequence comes from Sus scrofa, assembly GCF_054392235.1. NCBI lineage: Eukaryota > Metazoa > Chordata > Mammalia > Artiodactyla > Suidae > Sus > Sus scrofa. The sequence goes on from NC_139401.1 coordinate 126,289,944, forward strand.
ACAAAACAGAGTTAGAACAGTTTATTTTATACTTGGGCAGGACAATGAGAGAGAGCTTCTAGGAAACTGGTAATATTCTGTGTTCTGATCTGTGTTCATTGCATGGATATATTTATTTTATGAAAAATCATTGAACTCTCCACTTTTACGTGCACTTTTCTGTATAAAAATTGTATTGCAATAAAAGAAATTCAAAGAAAGTAAATTAGCAAGAGTAAAAAGAAAAGTATGAGTAACTTAAATCAGCCTTACCCCAGTGGTTGCTATGTATGAAATAATCAACCCCTTGTTTCTATTCTGTCAAACTGAGTGTCAGTTAATCAATAAATGATGTCTGAGTCTTTGAGGAATCTATATGTTGGGGTTTATTTGATTCCTTGGTACGCTCTTGAGAAGGTCAGATGAATTATATATCTATATGGAGTTTGACAACCTTCACACAAACTTTTCTATTCTAGCCAACTCTTCCAAGGAGTTGGGGAAATTCTTCCTTTTCCAAGTTATCAACACCTTTCTCTGACCACCATCTTGGCCATGCCCCTTTCTAGATGACTTCTACTTGACCCTTTATTGAGAGCAAGATCTTTATTTTCAGTTCTTCTAAATGTTCTGACTCTCCACCAAAACACAGCCATTTTCCAGTGACTCATCTCTTAATGGAGAGTTGTAATTCTTTGTTGATCCTCCATTGTAGCATTAAGTTCAGAAACAGATTTGATAAGGATTTATGGTATTTTGCTCTCAATTTACATTGGTCTAAGCTCTTTGAAATGCTCCCTGCAATTCTATTTTCTTATTTTTGAGACCAGGAACTTCAGAAGGGAGGGTTGATTATTCACAGGTAGCTGAATATTTCATGATCCAATGGTCTTATGAATATTTTCTTTTATTATTATTTTCATAAATAATTCTAAGTTTATATTAAACTTTGGGATCAAATCATCCTTAAATCAGCTAAACAAACAAAAGCACAATCTAGGTTCACCTGGCATTTTCCAAAACTTGCATGATCTGCTTTCTCTTATGTGTACTTTGCATTGAGGCGGTTGGCCTCCTCATTCCAAAGAATAGTGACTGGCACATGGTAAGCCCTCAATAATTTGCCTTCTAAGAGAATGAGTGCTGTTTCTATCATGTTTCTATACCTCTTCTTCTCTTTTTTTAAAGGATCCTGCATGTTAAGAAAACAATCTTATCAATATGTTGAGAGGTGGTCTGAGTGGCAGTATTCTGACAATATCACAGTATTATTGTTGTAGATACTTAGGGAATGAGCTGAAGCTAAGGGAAGGTGTTAGTTGCCAGTCTCAGCCTATCGATAGTAATGACATTGGCTAGAGATGCCTGGGGGTAGCCACTGGGGCCCTGGTGAGCTTGCCATAGACATCTCCCCTTTCCAAACCAGGGTTGCTAGGCCAGCCCTTGTGGTTTTTATTAAGATTGCACGACCTCTTTCAGCAATAACCATCAGAAAACTTTGGAAGAAAAAAATGTTTATTATCTGCAAGCCCTGGAGCATAGAAGGCACGCAGGGGGGCACACAGTGAGGTTATGGGAAGAGGGAAAGCTAGTGATGACCTGGGGTTCTGCTTTTATTTGAGTTGAAAGTGAGGGTCTAGGATTTTACCATCTCATTCTTTATTGGTGAATTTAAAACATAAGTGCCAGAATTTAAAGCATGGAAAGATAGGAAACAAAAAACAAACAAAAAAAACACACAAGAGGAGGCACAGAAGCTCAGTTATTTACATAAAATGCTTCAGTCCAACCAGTTCTATTCTATATTACCGTTACTGCTTTGCCTAAAAGTTTTGATAACAAGGCTTCCAAAGATACGCCATATTGCTTGGCATTCACATTTTTGCCTTTGCTTCATGTTATTAGTACTTTATCATAAAATATATGTATTTAAATATGTGATTTCAGAACCACTGCTAGATTTTAAATTGCAATGTTACTATTCTTAGGAATATATAGCCCCTGAAAAAAGGTTTTGCACAATCTAATGAATCTTGTGATTGACAAGTGTCATTTGAGAAGGAAGATATAAGCTGAGATTGTTGTATTCAGGCAGCATTTCTTCCACTGTTATGTGACACATACACAACTTTGCTTCTGTAGGGGAGCAAAATTTGCCACCCTAAAACATCTCTTGGGCATGCAGATTATTTCTATTTAGTCAAGGCCCAAAAGACTCAGGAAGAAGCTTTGATCTTCCCTTTAACTGCCTAAAGAATGTATACAAAGGACCTGTTCCAGGAAGGGAGACATCACCATGGAAAATTATAGAATGAACAAGATGTGTAGACAGGGAGGATCCTGGAAAAATTTGTTTGTTAAAAATCTGCTCTGTGTCCCATAGTCTCTTCATGGACCAGCAAACATTTGTTTACCAAGCATTTGCTTTTCCATCTCCATGTGAATTGCCTTCCTCCCCTTTATGGTCCCAAATCACTACCCCAACACCCTGAGTCTTTAGCTGAGATGGTATTTAATGTGAGGGCTTTGGCCATTTTGAGTTAGTTTTCCTGTGTCTCTCTCATATATACACATTATAAAACTTTGATTTTCTCCTATGAAGCCATCTCATGTGAATTTAATTCTTAGACCAGCCAGAAAAATCTAAAAGGGTAGAGGAAGATTTCCTCCTGACACTTCAATCTTGGTACATTTTGACTTCTCTGCAGGATTTGCATTATTATTATTGTCTTTTGAGGGCCACACATGCAGCATATGGAGGTTCCCTGGCTAGGGGTTGAATTGGAGTTATAGCCACTGGCGTACACCACAGCCACAGCAATGTGAGATCTGAGCCACGTCTGCAACCTACACCACAGGTCACAGCAATGCTGGATCCTTAACCCACTGAATGAGGCCAGGGATCATACCTGCGTCCTCATGGATGCTAGTCAGATTCGTTTCTGCTGAGCCACAATGGGAACTCCAGATTTGACATTGATAGTCTTTTCCTTGCAGCTACCTTCTCATGGATTCTCCAATACTGCATTCTCCCAGCCCCTCTCTCACCTCTGATAGTTCCTTATCAGAATCCATCCATGGTCTCTCTAGTTCTCAAAATTTGAATATTCCCCAAAGTTCCGTCTGTGGTTTCCTCTTTAGTCCCTATTGGCATGTACTTCTTTATCACATACAGACAACATAGGGTTTTTTTTTTGTGGAAATCCCTCATATTTTCCTCTCTAGCATTTTCCACAACAAAGAAAAGCAAGTGTAGTTGTGGACAGAGTAGGATATTTAAGATTAAATAAATGAAGCAGTTTCAGGTTTTGACAAGATCTGGAGGGTGATCATGGGAGAAAGTCCCCCAGGAGAGTTGAGATGACTGACTTTGACAAGGCAGCAGTCAAGGAACTGAGAAATGCTGTTTGGATCATTCTAAAGCCATGAAAGAGGATGGCAGGGCTTGAGAAGGGGCAAATTGTGAGAATGTGCCAAATACTTCAATGTCAGGAAACTTACCAGATAGTAAATATTTTAGGATTTGAAGGTATATGACTTCCTTTGCAATTGCTTAACCCTGTTGTTGTAGTGCAAAAGCTGTTATAGACCCCACATAAAGTGAGCAAGCATGACTATATTCCAATAAATCTTTATCTCCAAAATAAAGGAGAATACATTTGGCATATGAGCTATAGTTTGCTGACCCTTGAATTAAGGGATTAACCAGTAAGTAGGTAGGTAGAATAACAAAAAGATTTAGAAGATGGTATAGTTGAATGCCATAAGCCTACAAAAAGCAAAGGATTTTGCATGAGCATGGTGAAATAATGATTTAGAAGTAGGATGACGTTATTACTTCTTGCCCTTGAAGCAGCTGGGGAATGGAAAGCATGAGCATCTATTTTCAGAGGGTTTTAAGGAAAGTGATGAATATCTAGTATCAGTAAAGACAAGGGAGAATGTCTAAACAAAGAGGCTGAGGATGTAGAGTAATTTTCAACCACAGAATGAAGGTATGTGTGGCAAGGTCAAGATTCTACTGAGGTCTTCTGTAGACAAGAGCAATGTGTTTTAGAGCTCTTTAGAGCTAAAACACAATTTCTCATTAAATAAATGCTTTCAGTACTTTGAAAGACATGTATTTTTCTCATTGATTCCTGAATGTAGTTTTCTCATTGATTCCTGAATATAATCAAAGAGAGGTAAATTCTGTTTTCTATTTTATGTATATATAAACTTTGCAAAGCTCTTTATATTAAGACACACAAGGGGAGTTTGTCATTTTTTACTTATGTAGATATATATATGCATTAACACACCACATTCCTTGGATATTGGTAAAAACTCAAAATGTTATGTATAGAAATAATTATACAATTTATAACATAGCTTTATTTTTAAATGGATTGCAATTAATCTTCAAGTCCTTTGCTATTCACTATGGTAACCATAGAAAAATCTGGCTTTGAACTTTTGGTAAGTTCCACAATGATTTGTTATTCAAAATTATTGCAGAGTAAATTTTAGCTGTAAAACATGACCTTTTTAGTGTCCTATTTCCTGAAACCTAGCCCAAAGTTATTTGACTTCACACAGTGATTCAATATCATAAATTGTTACCATTCTCTTCAAATCAAAATGTATTGAGCACTGTTATTTTGGAGCAGTACAAAACAAAACTGAATACAAAGTGCATGCACATACACAAACACACACAAAGGTGTATTTGCACAACACATGTTCTGGGGACATATTCCCAAGAAGAAAGTCTCTGTCAGAACTGACATTCTACTTCAATGTTTTGGGGAATAATTTTGTTGGAAACATGGTCTAAGACAGCACCTCTATCCCTCTGACAGGAACCTTCTCCTATGCTGTATTGCCATTTCCATTCTGTGAGACCCATTGTCGTTCACTCGTGCCCTCTGCCTGATGGATTCTGCAGTATGATTTGAGTACTGCATGTTATTAATAACAATAACTACCATGTCTCACTATTTTTTAATATGCCAGGCACTGTGCTGATATATATACACTATTTAATATGTTCCTATATTCATCTTGGGTGTAAGCCACCCAAGATGGCCGTCCTCCTGCTGTCTGTACATCCTCTGCTCAACCACTGCCTGCTTTACCCACATTCCCCTCACAGGACTGACCTTCCTACATGCTTGCCCCAGGCCCCAGCTAGTGCTGGTTCTCATCAAAGGGGCAATGAGGGCCTGCCCCTCTGCTGGGTTCCCTGGTAACTGATGTAGTCAATTCCACCTGAAATCAGTTTCCCCTATAACTGGCAGTTTCCCCTCCCCCTGAGTGAAGCCTGCAGCCGTGTCCTGGTTGCTGTCTGCTGCACTCCATGGGGTGTCACTCCAGGACCTGGCTTCAGAAGGGTAAATTAAATCACTAATGTCCATTAAATCACTAATGTCTCTGGCACTAACTCCAAGATCTTTCTTGAGTCTTGAAGCTGTGCAAATACAGGCAGGGTGCAGCCTAACAATCCCACGCAATTTCATGGATTATTCCAATTTTAAAGTTGCAGAAGTTAAGGTTCAAAGACAGCCTATGAACACATGACCTGAAGATACCGAGAACAAAAGTTGAACTAGAGTCTGCGTGGCCTCAGAGCAAATGTTCTTTCTACTATGTGGTCTCTCCCCTGGTGGAGTTTGTTAACTGTTAAATAATATATCCACCCTTTAGGTTATTAAAAGGAAATGGAGATTAATGGAATTATTTAAAGATTGTTTAGGAAAATATTTTGAATAATGAGAAAATATAAATAAGGAAAAAAAGAAAAATATCCCATTTCAGTGAAATAGCCATCTTTTACCAATGTAATGTTTGTCATTTAAAATGTTTTTCTCTGCATATGTTATGACTTTTTTGAATAAAATGTCATCTAATTGTTGTAACCTGACTTCTTTCCCCTCCCTATTCCTAAGTTGTGAATATATCACCAGTTCAGTAAGTTTACGTTTGTCAGGCTAGGTTTCAAAAAGGGCACATTATTTCATGGTCTAAATATGGTTTCCTTTTTTTCTTTTTCTTTGTACAGCCACACTGCAGCATATGGAAGTTCCCAGGCAGGGGTCGAATTGGAGCTACAGCGGCTGGCCTATGCCATAGTCACTGCAATGTCAGATTCAAGCTGCATCTGCAACCTACGCCAAGTTTGCAGCATTGCCAGATCTTCAACCCCCTGAATGAGGACAGGGATCCAACCTGCTTCCTCATGGATACTATGTCAGTGTCTTAAGCTGCTGAGCCACAATGGAACTCCTGGTTTCCATTTTTTAATCAGTCTTTCAATGTTGGGTACATTCGTCATGTAAAAGCTTTATTTTTCCATTATTAAAAATGGTGTGACAAACATCCTCATACATATATCTCTTCATGCAACTCTGAATATTTTTTAGGATTAAAATAATAATCCTTTATTATTTGTTTTTCACAATTATGAATTATGGAAATCTGTGCTACCTGGTGTGATGCTAGGTATTGAGAAGGCAGAACAGAGGACCCAGGAAAAAAAGGCCATTTATTATTTTTTTCCACTTTTTTCTTCTTTTTAGGGCCACACCTGTGATATATGGAAGTTCCCAGGCTAGAGATCGAATTGAAACCACATCTGCAACCTATGCTGCAGATCATGGTGACAGAGGATCCTTAACCCACTGAGCGAGGCCAGGCATCCAACTGCATCCTCAGGGACACTATGTCGGGTTCCTAACCTGCTGAGCCACAATGGGAACACTAAAGACCATTTATTTATATGTAGAAACTTGATATATTGTAGAAATGACACTACAAATCAATGGTGATGGAAGTGATCATTCAAACATAATATTGAAATTGGAGTTCCTGTTGTGGCTCAGTGGTTAATAAATCTGATTAGCAACCATGAGATTGCAGGTTTGATCCCTGGCTTCACTCAGTGGGTTAAGGATCCGGTGTTGCCATGAGCTGTGCTGTAGGTTGCAGACATGGCTTGGATCCCGCATTGCTCTGGCTGTCACTGTGGCGTAGGCCGGAGGCTACAGCTCCGATTAGACCCCTAGCCTGGGAACCTCCATATGCCACAGGAATGGTCCCAGAAAAGACAAAACAAAAAACAAAAAAACAAAAAATAATACTGAAATATTTATTTATGCACATAAAAGGATATATAATTCAAGCCTTAATTTATACATCCTAAAATGCGAAATGCAGAAGTTAAAAAAATTGCATGAAATATAAGCAAGTACCTCAAAATTGGAGAGTAAGGAAGAATTCCTTAAATATAATCCGAAAAGCACAAATCATAGTATACAATATTGATAATTTCAACTGTAGTAACATTTAAAACTTCTGTGTAACAAAAGCTCACAAGTGAGAAACATGGAAAAGATGTTTGAAATACAATAACTGGTATTTGTATATGGAATATTTAAATAGCCCTATACTAGAATATAAGCTCCATGAGGGCAGAGAGTTTTGTCTGTTTTGTTTACTGCTAGATCCCTGGTACCCAATACAGAGCTTGGCAAACAGTAGACTAGACACTCAATAAATTTGGTTGAATGAATAAATTCCTCTACAAGAACAAAAAGAGCAAACTACATCAAGAGTTGATTCATAAAGAAATTTTAATCAATTATCATATGCAAAGATGCGTGAACTTATTGCTTATCAAGAGAATGCTCATTAAAACAAAAATAAATAGTGCAGTTTCACTCTATTAGATTAGCAAAAATCAAAATATCTGATTATACTAATTTTTGGTAAGGGACTGATAAAACATAATTCCTCATCTACCGTTAAGTTGGCATCTAGATTGTCATAAGCATGTTGGAGGGAGACTTGGCCATATCTTGTCAAGTCGAAGATACCTATACCCAGATACCTTATGATCTGCTATTTCACCTCTACATATAAATTAATATGGGACTATATAAACAAATGATGGTCAATTCAAATATTGAAATTCTAAGAGCAGGAAAAAAAAAACCCTGTCAAATGAAAACATTTAGATTAACATAATACTAAGTGGAAAAAGTAAAGTAGAAATGGACACACAGTGTAGTTCCATTTACATAAACTTTTAAACACAAAAACAATATTATGTATGGATCATAGCTTATGATATAAAAGTACAAAAAAATAATTAATATAAACAATGACTTTAAGAGAAGAAACCCGTTGGGAAATGAAAAGGATGGAAAAAGAGTTTACTTATATCACTATTTGCTAATTCTAGATCAGCAGTAGTTCTTTTAGTAATAATAATCAATCCACTACACTTTTACATAAATAACATTTCATGAGAAATAACTTTTGCAAAACAAAAATATTTGAGAAAAGTGAAATTCTCATTGAAACAACTGAACACACTCATTTGCAATATGTTGTTTTGGTTGAGGAACATGAAAGATAATCTGGTCTCATATAGGTATGAATTTATAAAAGTGAAGAGTATTTTAATAGCCTTTAATAATAATTGGTAAAAATGTGTTTTGGGTATACCAAGTATATCATCCTGTAGAAAGTATACCATCCTACAGATGGTAAAATGTATCCCTGACTAGAAATCAGAAGGCCTGAGTTCTTATTTCCACATTCCCACTGCCCTGTCAATTCACTATATTATTTTAGGCAGGTTAGTTAACATCCCTGGGATGTATTTTGTTATTCATTTAAGGATATCTCTGGAGTTCCTGCTGTGTTGCAGCAGGTTAAAGATCTGGCATATCACAGCTGCAGCTTGGATTTGATCCTTGGTCCAGGAATTTCCATATGCCATCGGTGTTTTCAAAAAACAATTAAAAAAAAAAAAAAAAAGAGAATGACTCTGTATATACTATTTTTTTTTTGTTGTTTTGTTTTGTCTTTTTTTTTTGCTATTTCTTGGGCCGCCCCTGCGGCATATGGAGGTTCCCAGGCTAGGGGTCCAATCGGAGCCATAGCCACCGGCCTACGCCAGAGCCACAGCAACGTGGGATCCGAACCGCGTCTGCAACCTACACCACAGCTCACGGCAACACCGGGTCGTTAACCCACTGAGCAAGGGCAGGGACCGAACCCACAACCTCATGGTTCCTAGTCGGATTCGTTAACCACTGCGCCACGACGGGAACTCCTGTATATACTATTTTTTAATTAAATGTTCTCTGCAGTTTCTTACTACATACTTCCAATGTAGGTATAAATGTGCTTACTAACAACAAATAAAATAAGATAAAATAAAATAAAAATGAAAAATAATCAGGGTCATTGATGAAAAGTCAAAGTAATTTTCCCACCAAGCTAACAGTATAGACAGGTCTTGATGAATTGGATGAGTGCTGATATTTTTTCCTTAATGGTTGACTTAGTACCCCTCCATTTAAAAACATTTGTAATATTAGCCAAAACTTTTTTTTTAAAAAAGAATAGCCTTTTCTAGTTAATCCATTATTTCTATCTTCTATTTCTTTTTATCCTTCTGACTGGGATACCTACTTATCTATCATTAGTCCTTTCCAACATGGTGAAGGACATACTCTTTGCCACCAGAAGCTAACAATGTAATAGATGAGATGGGCATGAACATACATATATGTGATACAGTGTGATGAATGCAATCATTGAGGTAATGGCTAGGTGCAGTGTTAGAAATAAGGAGGACGTTGGCAGGCCCAGGATATAGGTCACTGCTGAAGTGAAGGATTCCTGGGGTGTGTTTGGCTAGTGTCTGCATATATGTGAAAACGTCCATTTTAAACATTGTTTTTAAATTTGTTAAAAAAAAAAAATAGAATAAGGAGGAAGTGATAACGTTGACTTGAGCAAGTCAAAAACATTTTTACCAAATAGGAGACTTTTAAGCCATCATTTGAAGGAAAAGATTTTCCTAGGAAGGTGAGTAGAGGCAGGCCATTTAAAGCAGACACAGAGCAGAAATGTAAAGCAAGTTGGCAGCAACTAGCATGGCACATTTAGAGAACAGCGGAAAGCTGACTACATCTGAGGCAGGGGTTCACAATACGAGATTAGACAAGAACAGATGCCAGACCACAGAAACACTTGTATGGCTTGTTAGAGCAACAGTGAATGTTTGTAGTCAGGGAAACTACATGGTCAGACTCATGTTTTAGAAAGACTGTGCTGGGAGAAGTGTTGAGAATCATCTGGAAGGTGAAAGACTTCTTCCTGTTCTTCTCACTTTCAGGCACAGAGTGATGAAACTGGGTAAACCTAAGTGGTTTGTTTTCTTTCATATAGTTACTAGGCTGTTCAGACACGAAGGATAGCTACAAAAGGGCTTTGGGCCCAACCCCTCAGACTGGCCTGATAGATCTTGCTTTTCTGCTGCTAACTCTCCAGTATCTGCTTAGCCTGTGGGCAACCTACTTCTGCAACCTACTTCTTCAAATCCCTGGTGCCATTTGTTATTTCATTGACATTACTAGAACTTTGTGGTCAGTCTGTTTAGTGACAGTTGCCAGCTCCATCTAAAGCATTTTATTTGGGGGAATAAAGCTTTACAGTGATTCTGGGAAATTTGTGAATAAAATGATACTCCTCCTGCTTAGCCCTAGGTACTGCTTTCAAATGGTCCTTGTTTTTCCCAAGCTGCCTTACCTGCATTTGGCACCACTCAACATTAAACATTCTGTTACTCCCACAGATCTTGTATCTTTTGCAATTAAAGAAAAACAAGTTTTCAAAGGTTGTGTTGTTGGAAGCTGCACACAGAACTGTTGGTATTTGGGCTTGACAAGATGACATTTAGATTTATTTATCTAAACCCAAGGCATACAATATTTCTGGTATGATAATTATTCTTGGCTTAATAAGCACTTTTAAGCTTGCACTAGAGCAAAATTAATCACACTTCTAAATGCCTTAAAACTGATTATGATTCTCTTTGCACTAATGATAACACAAAAATTATGGGTAGGCTGATGGTCATGAGAGAATAGCAAAGTTAAGATCAAAGCTTTTAGTTTAAGACAGGTCTGAATTAAGTCTTAGGTCAACTTCTGCTTCTTGGGTATGTGACTGACCAAGCTAACTTGATCTCATTGAACTTCAGTTACCATATCTGAACAGTGAGAAAGAAAATCATGCCTGCTATGTGGAGTAGGTATGAAGATTGAGTGAGATCATGTATGTGGAATTCTAGAAGATGCAAACTAATCTGTGGTGCCTAAAACAGATTAATGGTTGCCTTGGAGCAGAGGGTTTGGGAAGGCTGGGTGGGGAGGGATTTCAAAGAGGCATGATAAAAATTTAGTCATGATGGATATCTTCACTATCCTGATTGTAGTGATGTTTTCACAGGTGTATGTATATATAAAAACTTATCGAATTGCACATTTTAAGTATGTTCATTTTATGTCAAATACTCAATAAAGCTGTTATAAAAAGTCAATAAGGAATATAATTAACACCCCCTTACACAAAATGATTCAGGAACATTTTAAAATATCATTCTAATCACTATGTTGGTGAAGATTAATAAACAAAAATTTAAGAAAATATAGCAATTTTCTCTAAACTTTTAAAATGCCTTCTTCTAAATTCTCCTTAATTTGGTTGTTCAGATTTTTAAAAATTACTGTTGTTGTTTTCGCCTCTCTGACTTGATTTCCTTGAAAAGGAGAAATTATTCCATGGCAAAAAAAAGCAGTTTTTCTTTCAGGTCAAATACATGCTGCCTTGGATTTAAATTTCTATTAATTGTATATCCTTTGGTCAGACATTGAATATCATTGCTTGAATGCAGGAAAGAGAAATTATGTCAACATATTAAAAAGCTGAATGATAATTAAATATAAAATAATCATCCTCATTCTGAAACCAATCACTGTGTTACATTCACCTTAACCCTATTGTGCCTCTAGGATTCCTAGGACTACTTTTCCTTAATTTACTTATTACATTTATTTATTATTAAATGTCTCCTGTGACAATAGTACTCTGCTGAGCATCAAACATCCCAAGTTCTAATTTTATCTTTACCACTGTGATAGATAGGAATACTAAAATGTTCCCACATTGCCTATATATCCCAATCCCCAGGACATGGGTATATATTATCTTACATCGGGAAAAAGATTTGCGGAGATGGAATTAAAGTTAAGGAACTTGTGATGGGGAAGAGTATCCTGAGCTATCCAGGTGGATCCAATTGAATCATATGACTGCTTAAAAGTAGAGAACCTTTTCAGTTTGTGGTCAGAGGAAGATGTGACTACAGAAAAATGGTGAGAGAAGTGAAAAGTTGCTGCTTTTGATGATGGAGAAAGTCTTCTTTGAGCTAAAGAATGTAGACAACCCATGTTGGACCTCTGACCTGCAGAATGGTAAGATAATACATTTATACTGTTAAAACCAGTGTTTGTGGTAATTTATTATAGCAGCAATAGAAAACAAATACAATCACATGTCCACTTACGGATGCTATCGCCATGGACAATTCAAGGGAATAACCATGTCTGTGCTACCTTTTTCAAATATCTGTTGAATGGATTTTTATACTAAACTCAACTAAAACATTGCCAGCAAAATGATCTCCAAAATTTGCTGTAAAACATCTTCCAAGATGGGAAACAGTAGCTACTAATCATAATTTGATAATGAAAAAGAATAGACTGACAAGAGTGGATTGTGTCTTTTTTTTTTTCCAATGAAGTATTGTGTAACTGGGTCACCATGCTGTACAGTAGAAAATTGACAGAACACTGTAAACCAGCTATAATGAAAAAAAATAAAAATACGAAGTATTGTGTTTTTGAACGTTGTCTTGGGATTTTGGTATGCAGCTCAGAGATGGATTATAAATCTCTGGAGACGAAACTCAAAAAATCAAATTCAAGAACAACCTTAGTAATAGCAATATGAGAGCACTTTCATTATTGTTTACATTTTCATATTAATAGTGTAGGGAATCTATTGCCATTTATCTACTAATTTCCTATGTCAAAGTGTAGCAATTGTGTTAAATAAAAGTGACAAGTTGGGCAAAATGCAATTCAAATAGTGAATCAACATTTCAAAGTTTAATTTTGTGACCAGGAACCTGAAGGAAGGTGTCTTCTCCTAGATTTTCTTTTTCCTCATCAATGAGCACTCTTCTGGTGGTTTCTCTTAAGCTTCTGGTTTTACCTTTCAAATTTCTCTTATTTAGCTAAAATTCTGCTGAGAGGGTGTTTTTTTTTTTTTCCCCATCTTGTCCCAGCACCAGCCAAAGATGAATAGGATTCAGTTGCAATGAATGAGATTTAGAGTAAATGTTGCAAAGAACTTTTCAATTTTGGAAAGGATTACAGTAAAAAAAAAAATGGATGACTCGGTAGACGTGGAAGATATTAGTGCTTCGTTGAAGTTTGAAGAAAGGTGCTACCAAAGACTCAAGCAAGTCTTTTAGATCTATGGTCAGGTCGTTTCTAGGTATGTCTGAATTTAACTCAGTTATGTCATTTGCCTGGTACTAATCACAATTTTTTATTAAAATGATGATGTCATGTAATAGGATCACAGATATCTGAGATCACATCGGTATTGCCTTAAGTCCTTGTTCCAATAGGCGTCATAGTATAGTGAAAAAAACACTGGCTTCACGGACAGAATTTTGGTTTGTGTATCAAAAACATTCATTTAGTGTATCTATAAATCATTTAAACTTTTTGAGCTTCAGTGTCTTCTATAAATGACTGTAATTCTAGTTCTCTACCAAACTCACATGTTATTGTGTAGCTCAAAATAGAGTAATAAATGTAACAATGTGAAAATGGTAATGTCTTTGGTTTATTTGCTGAAATCTGGTTTTAGGAATGAAACTAAATATGCAAACTAAATTAAGAGGACTTATTACTAGGGTTTCTCTCTCTCTTTTTTTTTAAGACGTTTCCATATTTTATTTGTTTATTTTTCTTTGGCCACACCTGTGGCATGTGGAAGTTTCCTAGATCAGGAATGGAACCCACACTGCAGCAGTGACAATGCCAGATCTTTAATCCACTGAACCACCAGGGAACTCTTTAATTTCTTTCTCTTGAAATGCAACAGACTGAAAAATATAAGGGGTCAGTCATATTCTAGAGATTAAGCCCTTGTCAGTCATATCATTTGAAAGTATTTTCTCCCATTCTGTAAGTTGTCTTTTTGCTTTCTTTTTGGTTTCCTTTGCTGTGCAAAAGCTTGTCCGTTTGATTAGGTCCCATTGGTTTATTTTTGCTTTGATTTCAGGTGCTTTGGGAGACTGACCTGAGAAAATATGCATAAGGTTGATGTCAGAGAATGTTTTGCCTATGTTCTCTTCCAGAAGTTTGGTGGTGTCTTGTCTTACATTTTAAGTCTTTAAGCCATTTTGAGTTTATTTTCGTGCATGGTGTGGGGGTATATTCCAGTTTCATTGATTTGCATGCAGCTGTCCAGGTTTCCCAGCAATACTTGCTGAAAAGACTGTCTTTTTCCCATTTGATGTTCTTGCCTCCTTTGTCAAAGATTAATTGACCATAGGTGTCTGGATTTATTTCTGGGTTCTCTATTCTGTTCCATTGGTCTGTATATCTGTTTTGGTACCAGTACCACACTGTTTTGATGACTGTGGCTTTGTAATATTGCTTGAAGTCTGGGAGAATTATGCCTCCTGCTTGGTTTTTGTTTCTCAGGATTGCTTTGGTGATTCTGGGTCTTTTGTGGTTCCATATAAATTTTTGGATTGTTTGTTCTAGTTCTGTGAAAAATGTCATGGGCAATTTGATAGGGATTGCATTGAATCTGTAGATTGGTTGGGGTAGGATGGCCATTTTCACAATATTGATTTTTCCAATCCAGGAACATGGAATATCTTTCCATTTCTTTACATCTTCTTTGATTTCTTTGATTAAAGTTTTATAGTTCTCGGCATATAGGTCCTTTACCTCTTTGGTCAGGTGTATTCCCAGGTGTTTGATTTTGTGAGGTGCAATTTTAAAAGGTATTGTATTTTTGTATTCCTTTTCTAATATTTCATCGTTAGTATAGAGAAATGTGACTGATTTCTGAATATTAATCTTATATCCTGCTACTTTGCTGAATTTATTGATCAGTTCAAGTAGTTTTTGGGCTGAGTACTTATACAACTCAACAGCAAAAAAGCCAACAACCCAATTGAAAAATGGCCAAAAGACCTGAAGACACATTTCTCCAAGGAAGATGTACAGATAGCCAACAAGCACATGAAAAAATGCTCAACATCCCTGATTATTAGAGAGATACACATCAAAGCTGCTATGAGGTACTACCTCACACCAGTCAGAATGGCCATCATTAGTTAAGTCCACAAATAACATGCTGGAGGGGGTGTTGAGAAAAGGGAACCCTCCTGCACTTTGGTGGGAATGTAAGCTGGTACAACCAATGGAGAACGGCATCAAGGTACCTTAGAAAAGTATACATAGAACTACCATATGACCCAGCAGTCCCACTCTTGGGCATATATCCAGACAAAACTTTCCTTGAAAAAGACACATGCACCTGCATGTTCATTGCATCACTATTCACAATAGCCAAGACATGGAAACAACCTAAATGTCCATTGACAGCTGAATGGATTAATATAATGTGGTATATATATACAATGAAATACTACTTAGCCATAAAAAATAAAATAATGCCATTTGCAACAACATGGATGGAACTAGAGACTCTCATACTAACTGAAGACTCTCATACTAAGTCAGAAAGAGAAAGGTAAAAACCATATGATATCACTTCTATCTGGAATCTAATATATGGCACAAATGAACCTTTCCACAGAAAAGAAAATCATGGACTTGGAGAACAGCCTTGTGGTTGCCAAGGGGGAGGGGGAGGGAGTGGGGTGGTTGGGGAGCTTGGGGTTAATAGAAACTACTGAATTTAGAATGGATTAGCAATGAGATCCTGTTGTGTAGCATTGGGAACTATGCCTAGTCACTTATGATGGAGCATGATGGTGTGCGAAAATAGAATGTGTACACGTATGTGTAACTGGGTCACCATGCTGTACAGTAGAAAAAAATTGTATTGGGGAAATAACTATTAAAAAAATAATAGAATGAATTAAAAAAAAGAAGTAGTAGTTTAGAACTCAAAAATCCCAGACACTTCCATTTTCTGGCAGAATATCCCAGACATTTCCAGTTTCTGGTCCAGCATTATCACTCTATCCTAACAATAAAGAGCTGAACAAATTGAAAAATCAAAAAAAAGAATATATCAGAATGAATATATATATATGTACATGTATAACTGGTTCACCATGCTATACAGCAGAAATTGACAGAACATTATAAATCAACCATAATAAAAAAATTGTTTAAAAAAGAAAAAAAAAAAGGCCAGTCTTAGGAACTTTGACCATTTCCAAATTCAACTAGAATTAATGTCTACAGATGAAGTTAACTTTTTAAAAACTCATGTTCCTATGACTTGCAACTAACTTTACTTGAAGTCAACTTGGAGACATTCATCTAAATGAAGCAGTTTGATTTCATATGTTTACCCTGTGAAAATATTTTTCAAGGAAGCCCTTGAGGTATGATGGAGTCCTTTTAAGAATGTGTTTTAATGTCACCATTTGATCACATATACATATTAAGGACATTTATGATAACACAGTGTTGTCACATTTTAGAGTCATGGTCTAACCTCCAATTAGAACTGTGACAAATAACCTTGGTTTTCAATGAATTAAATTATCTTTTTCATTTCAATTACAGAAAACACATTTTTAAAAAAACTTGGTACATGACATTTGCATTGTTGGTTTTCAGAAGAACCTTAAGCAATTTGACCTTCTCAGTCTAGAAAATGTAGAGATGAAAAATGATCTGTATATAAATCTGGGGCATTCAAAATTTGAACAAACCTCCATTGTTTTCACAACAGTAAAATTAGATTAAGTGAATGGAAAATTGGACTGGTCATGCTTCAAGCCAGATGATTTAGAAGCCTATAAGTAGCAGATTTAGCTATAGATCTATAGTTTTCCCCACATTAAGTAAATCATAACCATTGTTATAACCATTTCCAGTTGACTTTACCCTAATGAAAGGAATTAGTGCATCAATGCTTTTATGACTCAACTCAGTTACCTAGGAGACTTTATTCTAGAGAGAGCCCAGATGAGAAGGTTGTAATTTTACACTACTATTCAAATTTGAAACATTTCCAAGTAAAGTTGCTTTCTTTTTATTTCAGAAGAAATACCATTAAGCAATGTAGCATTTTTCTTTTGGACAAAGAATTGGTAGTTGAGCACTTAAAAGAGGAGAAAATGTGCAGGTGCCACAGTGTGTTATTATCTGCATAAGGGTTTGTGCATTAGAGTCACAAGGAAGGGATTTTCTTAAAAAAGCAAATCATTCTAACAATTAAAATGAAGGCTGATAATAATGAAAATTAGGAGTTCTCTTTCATACCCTCTGCCAAGTTGCCACCCTAACAGGTTTATGTTATACATATATCTATGATGGTGGATTAAGTTTCAATGAAATGTGATGGTGTTCAGATTTTCTAAGGACCTTGTAAACTTCCTATTAAATATTATTTATGTTATTTATCTTAAAGATAACATCAAGATGTCCTGGAAGGAAATACAGCATATATAATGCAGTCTGTTGTTGTTTTTTTTTCTATATTGCCTATAGAAAATATGTTGGTATCTTGTAAAGCTGGATTACAAAACTTTCCCAAGCAATTTCCTTCCATGACTGAAATTTAATGCTTATCACACATCCACACACAAAATTCAGAGATGAATTGTGGTATTTATTCCCCCATGCCAAGAGCTCAGAAACTATTCTTGTTGGCTTTCAGTTTTGTCTTCCCAGCAAAATAGAGTTTGTTCTCCTTTCTTCTCTTTCTCTCTGCCTCTGTCTCTCTCTCTCTCTCTCTCTGTTATGAAACGCACATTAGAAATTCATTTTATGTTTGCATAAGTAAAATCACATGTCGCTATAGGGAATCTAAACATTTTGTGAATAAAGCTCATAAAATACCGCAGATTAAGCAGTTGATTCTGAGTACTAAGACAGTACTTATACCTGGTTTTATCTGAAGATGAGATTGTGACATACAGAATTTCCTATACACAAATTATATATTTTACCAACATAAAAGGCTTTTTCAAGAAGACTGCTTGCTACAGCAGGCATGTGTTTTTCACAGCATGGATCTTTTCCTGAGCCCAAGCCTAATAGCTGTTTATCACCAAGTGTCCACTTTAAAGGTGCTTGTATAGTTAAACTTCAGCGGTGCTTGCCATTCCATAAATGAAGCTGATGGATGTATCTGCAATTACTTTTCTTACTGTTGGCAGCAGAAATATCTGTGACTGCCTGGGTTATCAGAAAGCTCTCCTGCTGCTACAGAAAGGGACAAATGGGGGGTAAATGGGCTCTTCTCGTAGAAACTAATTGTCATGAGATGCTTGGTACAGGGCCCTTCAAATTTCAGGTGACAAAGACTGGAGTTATCAGTAGGGAGCTTAATTAACTGGAGCTTACCAAGATTTTACCTTTTCAGTTTTGGTAGCAGCTAACTGAATTTAAAGTCCCAGAATCAGAGTTTAGGATTATGCCAGGAGCTACCAAGCTCAGGACAGAAAGTCGTAGTCATTTGTAGAAAAGCAAACTGGAAATAGAGATTATAGGGCAATTGATTATAAGTAAATAAACTGTGTTAATAACCCTAAAGAAGGAATTATGTTATTTTATGAATCACACTTTGACCCATAGATTTATCTGCCACATGTATAGATAGCTAATTTTTGTTTTTATTATATGGGGACTTTTTATGCTGTTTCTTTTTTCCTTAAGGGATAAATTTTTGAAATGATAGTGAGGTTATGTAAATATTATACAGTGTACAAAATACTAATCCATAAAATTGAAAGCTTGAGCTACTGGAGCTTCATACCGAGAACATGCTTATTTACAAAGGACTATGGTCCAGATCAGGCTTCATACCCTATAAACAGAAAATCGGGCTCCAAGGAAACACATTTGCCCTGGGAGGAACATGACTTCCAAGCCTTAAGTGTCAGAATTCAAATTAGCAATTCGTGCAAGCTAGAAAAAAATAACTGCAATCCGTAAGTCAGCACATCAAAGGCAGGATGCAAAGGTGTGTATTTTTAAGGTGATTTTCAATCAATTTTAATCAGCACTCCCAGAATATTCCCAAAGTACATCATTATTAAATGCATACATATGGGCAGGAACTTAATTTATATATCCCTGTAGTCACCTTCTTATTGTGCTGCATCAATCTTATATAAGCATTTGGGAGGTGAGAAAGCAGAGGGTTAGAGTTTGAGTGACCTTGAATGTTGCCCTGAAATAGTTTTCTGTTGGGGTTAGAACAGGAACTTAATGGATGTACATATACATGAGTTTGATGGGGTTTGGTTCATCATTTCAAATAGAACAAGTGAGATGTGTGATCCCAAGAGTCCTAAATGTTATGAGTGTTTTAAAACAATTTTAAACTATGCAGTGATGCTATTGATGGATTTGAAATCAAAGAATAAATTCATGCATCATTCCACCTCCCCAATAAGCCATAATTTTCCATTGGTCAAAATCCCCTTTTAGTTCTTGTGAGCATGTATATTCAACATTATACATATAGTACTAAGAACTGACATTTATTGGGCCTTTACCATATAAACCTTCCATGTTTTGACTCATTTAATCTTCACAACACCCCTATGAGATAGGTAATTACTACTATGATCCCATTTTTACAAATGAGGTAACAGAGTTCAGAAACATGTTAAATCGACTTCCTTCCACGAGGCCATTAAGTATCCTGCCCAAGGTCATAACACTAGGAAGTAAGAGTTTAATCAGGCAATTTGACTCCTCCGTCTGCATGCTTAATCATTATGCTATATCATCATTATAGTACAGATATGATTTAACATGACATTACATTTAATAAAGAGTTTTCTTGGAAAAAAATGTAGTCACCATGCTTTTTTTTTTTGCTTCTTCAAATGTCCACTATATTTAGCATGTCCCTGGGACAGACAGAGAGAGAAAAGTACCAACCTTCATGGAACTTTGCATTTAGGATAGTGCATCAAGGCAAACTACTTTCAGGCCATGTCTCTTTGAGCTTAACGATCTTGGAAACAGTGTTTTTTTTTTCTTTTTTCTTTTTGTCTTTTTGTCGTTTTTAGGGCTGCACTTGCGGCATATGGAGGTTCCCAGGCTAAGGGTCTAATTGGAGCTGTTGCTGCTGGCCTACACCACAGCCATAGCAATGCCAGATCTGTCTGCAATCTACACCACAGCTCATGGCAACGCTGGATCCTTAACCTGCTGAGCAAGGCCAGGGATCGAACCCACAACCTCATGATTCCTAGTCGGATTCGTTTCTGCTGTGGCACAACAGGAACTCCCTGGAAACAGTGTTTAATGAATTAATTTTTAGTTTACTGATGATGTTATATAATGGTTACCTTTCAAAAAAGTATTTGCTTCCCTCACTGGTCCACTGATAACTGAGGGCAGGGACTAGGATGTTTTCATCTCTGAATCCTCAATCACAGTTCTCTCCAAACATGAGGGGCACAATAAAGGTTGCTTATGAAAAATAAAGGATGTTTATAAGACGTTTGTCTCTCTGCCTCTGGTGTGGTCCACACATGGTTTCCAGTCAAACAATAGACTCTGAATCAAATGGGATTAGAATATTTTGAAAATCTGCAAATTTTTATTCATCCAGACATTCAATACAGTTTAATTCCACAGGTAATTTTTAACATCTACATTGTGTTTATCACTCAGGTCACAGTATGAAGACACCTTATAAAGAGTAAGGCAATATGTGGGAGTTCCCTATTGGCTCAGTGGGTTAAGGATCCAGCATTGTCCCTGTAGCAGCTTGGGTTGCTGCTCTGGTGTGGGTTCGATCCCTGGCCCGGGAACTTCTGCATGCCATAGGCACAGTCAAGAAACAATAACAAATCACCACCACCAACAACAAAAAGCAACCGGTAAGGCAATATGCAAATAGAAAGGGACATCACTAGGCATTGTACCAGCGGCCAAATCCCTGCCTTCATTAGCTCTTCACAGTTGGATAAACAATGACCCTCCCACTCATCAGCTTAGTATAAACTCAGTCTCTCAATCAATATGACTGAATTGGGATATACAGTGGCAGCCTTGCCACTACAGCTTGTTGGAATAAGGCTGAGCATAAATCCTCTTTAAATGTGGGACCAGGGCCTCCAGAAGTAGACCTCTGATACCTTTGTGCCCTTAGGTCCCAGTGTAGCTTCATTGACACCCCCTCCCCAGTACCTAACACTATGGCACGATGGTCCAGGAAAGAGGGCTGAGCTTGAATCCAGGGCTCAGACTCTTGGACTGTCTTGCTCAGCAACACTGCTGGCCTAATTGCTTCAGTCTCCTCAAATTCCAGCCCTCCTTAGTGGATGGATTTCAGGGGATGCCTTGGCTTCCCCTCCTTCTCTACCATACTTCTGAGAATGGACTGAAGCTTCGCACTGATTTTCAAATTATTTCACTCTGAAGTATTAAAGTTATGACTGAAACACTATTCCACTCATAGGAAATACACAGTCTAGTGAGTAATTAAAATAGTTTGTTTCTATAAAGTGATCTTCTTTCACTGATCAGTTCCAAAAACACATACTGAGAACTTGGCAAGGAAGTACTATGGAGGCCCACATAGAAGTAGACATTTACCAAGAGTGTTGGGGAATCATTTCTTTTGAAGGTCAGGTTGCCATGAGGGTAAAAGGAAGAGAGAAGTTACATCTGTCCTAAAATGCCATCACAGAGATTTACACACAGGCACCAAAGCCTTCAAGGTAAAAAGTATCTATGTTAAAGCACATGCAGAAATCAGTCCTTTTCCGGTGTAACAAAACTGCAAATAGCCAGATCATTCCAAATTGGCTGTAAAACATTCATTATCAGCTCAAGGGTCAACAGAGTTTGCATTATTGATTGCCACCTGCCCAAGTTTGCATTGCATCTAACTTGTGCAAAATTAGCATGACTAACTGCAAATGGAAACACCAATTCATGAGCACTGTACAGTTTTTCTTTGTTGAAAATAGGGTACCCATATGCATTCTTCCTGATATATCTTACTGGCACATTGAACATCTTAGAAAATTGTTGCTGTACATTGCCTCAATTCATGAGCAACTTCATTGACACAAAATGTAATTAAACATCAATTCATGTTTACCGTGTTTCTTATGAATAAGTCTGATGCCTTATTTGTATTCAAATGTCTGCTGATAGCAATAAAACAATGGGCCTAGAAACTGGCTGTTTTTTTGAAGGTTTAACATGTGAGTTCAGAAATATGTTAAATTCACTTCCTTACACAGTATGTCAAGATTTCTTGATTTTGACACATGGTATTTTATATTTCAGCTATCATCCCCCCTGGGTGTATAACAAAGATTGCAACGAAATGTAGGAGAACAGACCAGGTTGCCAGATATTATAACATCTCTAGTTCTGGGTTACCAGTGAGTCTTTGCTACAACACAGTTGTACCATAAAGCTGTGGGGCAAGAGTAGAGCTAAAAATTTTTGCCATCACCATATAATTCTCACTTTACTAAGGAGGACACTGAGGCCAAAAGATGCCAAGTGCATTGCTCAAGGTCACAAAGCTAGGTAGCAGCAGAATTGAAAGTGGAACTCAGGCTTTCATTTCCAAAGCTATTTCTCTTTTCACTTTAGTATAGAGTAGACTTGTATTAGAGCTCATTGGGAATTTACTCAGAAGGAACTCATTATTATGTGGCTCTTCATAATGTGTATCTGGAAAATGATTTATGAAGTCTGGTAAATTTGGAAGGGGTGTGTGTGTGTGTGATGGGACTGTATTCTTGAATAATTGTATGTGTAATGATAGAACCAACTTATAATCAGTCTTCCACATAGAGCCACCTGCAGATCTTTTTTGGATTTTTTATATATTTAGACCTTAGAGCTAAAAGAGCCTTCGGTCAGTGGTTCCTAAAAGGGTTAAGGATCTGAGTGTGTCAGAGAAAAGCTTTCTCCCCGTGAAAGTGCATATGCCCACAAAATTGTGTGTGTTTGTGTGTGTATGGGAATCCTAGAGCCACAATTAACTCAGGATGAACTCCTTTCACTCTTCCTCATTTGCAAAATGAGGGATTGTGGGGGTGAGGTTAGATTCTACCTTAGAAACTACCTACTCCAACTCCTGCACTTTGTACTGAGGAGGATACATCTAAACAGAGAAGGGAGACACTTTTAAAGGTCACACAATCTGCCCCAAATTTGTGTTTAGGCCCCTGCTCTTCCCACTGAACTAATTCATTGCCACACACATATATGCTTTTAGGCCCATACTGGCAACATATGGAAGTTCCCAGGCTAGGGGTCATAGCCACAGCAATGCTAGGTCCGAGCCACATCTGCAACCTACACCATAGCTCATGGAAATGCTAGATCCTTAACCCACTGAGCAGAGTCAAGGATTGAACCTGCAACCTAACAGGTACTAGTCAGTTTTGTCACTGCTGAGCCACAACAGGAACTCCCACAATATATTTTTTTGCTCTTTTTCCTCAGAAGATGATATATGAGTGAAGTACTATAATATTTGCCTGTATATACTAGGCCAAGCTTTCACTGCAAAACATTGAGACACTAATTTTTATTCATAACTGCTTAGGCATATATTTGAGAAAAGTTCCACAAAGAAGATGTAGTATGTATATACAATGGAGTATTACTCGGCCACTAAAAAGAATAATGCCATTTGCAGTAGCATGGATGGACCTAGACATTATCATACTATGTGAAGTAAATTATACAGAGAAAGACAAATACCGTACATCACTTATATGTGGAATCCAATAAAAGTGATACAAAAGAACAAATTTAAGAAACAAAAAAAGACTCACAGACATATGGTTATCAAAAGGGATGAAGAGGAGGGATAAATTGGGAGTTTGAGATTAATATATGTACACTACTATATGTAAAATAGATAACAAGGACATATGGTATAGCACAGGTAACCACACTCAATATGTTGTAATAACTTAGAAAAATCTGAAAAGAACATATACATATATATGTATAACTGAAGCACTGTGCTGTATACCTCAAATTAAAAAACATTGCAAATCAACTATACATACATATATATATATTCTAATAATTATCAAAGATAATACAAAAAAGTTTATTCTTTCAAAAAAAAAGTATCCATAACTGAAGCGTGTTATTAAGAAAACTGAGTTTAAGGCTTCACATAGATCCTAATTGCAAGATGTAATTGTTTATACACTCCTTGTCGCTAGGTAAGGAACCAGCCACTGAGACTGACACTATGAGATAGCTTTCTTTCACAGAATATCATTCCTGCCATTATTGTATAAAGGTAATTAGAAGTGGTTTAGTCTTTATGTCTCCAGTGGTTAGCTTGACAATTATAAAATTAGTGTACTTTTTAGATGACATACTTAGTTACATAATTGTCACAATTATCCAAATTACTTCCCATAAAGGCAGCAAAGTACACGTGTTCTGAAATTCATCATTTGGTTTATTGATGTCGTGCACACAGTTGCCTCTCACATCCTCTTGTAGAGCAGCTCTGTAAAGGCTTTGCCTTGACATAGAAATCAACAAAGCACCATTACCACCTGATTGACTGGGTCACAGGTGGAACTGTTTCATATGGCACTGTAGAGTTAACCCCTCACAATGCACTCTCCTTGAACAGGACCTCTGGGTTTAATAGGCTCCTTGCCAATCCACAGAGAAAACAAAGGCAGAGGGGGCTGAGAACGCTTAGTGCAGTTGCAGCGCTGCTGGGAGGCACCTCAGAAGATGAGAATATACTCCGCAAAACACTGAAAGCCAATTAGCAGTCCTGCAAAGGTAAGAAACTTGGTATGCCTGCCTTTCCCATCATTGGTTTTTACTTTTGTGATGAACGCGTAAAGTACAGATGTTACTGATTTAAATATTTATATTCACATTCTTTCCCCATCACAGGCAGAAAAACCTTTTGATTTTGCCCTAAGCAGGAAATAGCTATTGCAGTAGAGACCTGTGTAGGCTGAGGCTTCCTCTCTCATATCTTACAGAGTTCCTCGGAAGTGATCTTCCTAATGGAATCTCATCAGTTTACCCTCTAGCTTACAAACTTCTGTTTGCATTCTCTTGCCAATCCATCGTTTACAAGATTAGGTGCATCTTCCTTAGCTTGGCAAACAAGACCTTTCACAATCTGACTTCCTTTCCAAATGTACCCTCACCTGCTCCCCTACATATATACCCTACACTGAAGCTCACTGAGCTATCTAAAGTCTCACCTGTCACACCAGGCTCTTGATTCCTTGCTTTTCAATTTTCTGTCTTGTGTGCTAGAATGGCCATGTAAAACTCATTCTGCAAGACTCTGAATATCATTGAAGACTTCCCTAGCATGTCCCTTTCCCATGACAGTTAATCAACCTGCTTTGTGTTCACCAATACTTCAGAAGGTTTTGGTACAGCAAACGCGAAGTGGTAGTGAAATTTATGTGTATTTCTTTCTCTACTAGACCCAAGATCAGGAAATGTGTTTAATTTTGTTTTCATTATCTATGTTACCAGATTCATAGCAAAAAACAAGTTGGCAAATTCTCATTCCTGCCTTTCCCCCTTTCTAAATGGAACATAAGCAAATTGGTGACTTTGTGCTCATTAAGACATCTAAAATTTGCACTTTTAGCCATGACAACAACTATATATTTAGCCCTTTATTTCTCTACCATTAAAAAAGTGATAGTGGAATACTGCAATAAGTCAGCCAAAATGGTGTGATTTTTTATAATTGCACTGTTCCTTGATTGTTTTATTGCTTGCTACAACAGAAAAATACGTAGTTTTTTGAAATGCATGTGCCTCAGACTCAGCCCCCAGAGTCTAGATTTCAATTAGCCTGTGTTGGGGCCCAGCCATCAGTATTTTTTAAAAGCTCCTCAAGATACTGAAAAATGCAGCCAGGGCCAAGAATCAGTGGTGTAGAAACTGGATATGACGTCTGAATCAATGTCAACAGCCTCCACTTGTCCTTCATTGGAAAGGACAGCAACCATTGTTTCTTGAGAATATTTACTTACATTTAGCACTTTCCATACACATTATATACTCTCACATACATATTGTATATAATACATTACATATTTTAACATTCTATATATTTACTAGGTGCCATTTTGTAGATGAGCTAGCCATGGCAGCAGGCATCTGTAGCAGTAATTAGAGTTGAGTTGGAATGCATAGTAATGTTTTGGGCTACACCCCACAGGCCTACAAGCCCCGCACTTGCCCAGCTTCAGGACGAGCCCGGAGTTGTATCAAGGACAGAGACATCAGTGGTTTAATGGATGGGGGAGCTTACCTGTCTGAAGCCACGTCCTGGAGAGACACCCCACCGCGGAGCAGACTTGGCAGCAGGCTTCGGTCTGGGGGAGGGGAGACTGCTAGTTATAGGGGAATTGACTTCTGGTGGGCTCATTAGTTACCAGGGAAACCAGCAGAGGGGCGTGCCCCTCGTGGGCCCTTTTGATGAGAACCAGCACTAGCTGCCTCCTGGGGCAAGTATGTTGGAAGGTCAGTCCTGTGAGTGGGGTGTGGCTGAAGCAGGCACTGGTTGAGCAGAGGACGGCCATCTTGGGTGGCCTGACCATACACAGTGGTTTGTAGTGACCCATCTGGTTTGGACATGGCTACAAAAAATAGGGTCTATCCCGGGGATTCTAAATAAGTTTCACCTCAGCAGCTGCTTGGAGATCTGAGCTGTGAAGGCTGATCAGAACGCAAGAGGGCTCAACAAGAAAGAGTGCTCTGCTATTGGGGTCAAGTAGGCCTAGTGCTCTAGTCCTGGGTTGAGGGAGTAAATGGGTACACGTGTTTGGGTACTTGAAATATTTCTCCAGAAGTTTGTGTTTTCAGAATTCTTTTCACCATCCAGCAAGTGGAAACATGTATTCATCAGTGACGTGGCACAGAGCTGACTCGAGAACCTAGGCTGACATATTGAATATTGCTCACAAATTAATGCCATGTAGCTCATGGTTGTAAGAGATTTGGCTCCTATTCCCCAGAAAGGCTGAGAATGGAAGGTGCTAACACATCTCTTCATGACTCCCACTGAATGTTGGTTTGGTGGTCCTAAAGAAGCAGATGAAAACACCAGAGCTTGGAGATGTCTTAGATAAGAATTTGCCAGCCAGTGAAAAGATTATAAGAGCTCTTTATCTCTAACAGAAAGCACATTTCACCCCTTCTTTCACTGCCTATGAAAACGGAAAACTGATCTATAAAACGAAATTGGATCTGTGCACCTCTGAGATCCATTCCTATCTGATTTATGCATTCTGTGCACTCTGGAATATGGGAGTAAGATATAAATTGCTCAGGTATTCTAATAAATTTCCCTTCTCATCATTTGACTAGTCCTACCTCTCGGATAATACATTCTCTTAAAGGGCGTCTAACTCTAATCTTTCATTGCATACTGAAGAGTATAATCCTAGGGTTTGTTAGCATTTTTACAACCTCTGTGATGCCTCTCTGAAGGGCAGTATAAGAGATTATATTTATATTTTGATTGCAAAACATTAGGAGTTGTAAGGAATATCACTAATTTAGTCAAAGATTTGGGGGCGAAAAAAACAATGACACATTCCATATACATTAAGTTATATACACATTAAGTTTATAGCATAACTCAATCCAGAAACATTAAAGCATAAAAAGATATTTATGTATACATATATATGTATACTTATATATACACTTACAATCAAAGAAATATAGAAGTATCATCTTCTTGGCTTTATATAGACATTAGAGTTTGCCAGGTATTTTTGCAGTTCCCATTTCATAAGCTCTTTAAGTAGAAATCTGAGGAGGTGGCCTCAGGGAGTAAAAAAAACCACCCCTACCAAATGAGAGTGCAGAGAAAGGATCAAGAAGAGGGGCCTGGGACACATGACTGCTGAGGTCCTTGCTCACCTGGGCTTCTCTCCCTGGATCTCTCCCTGCCATCCTTTCTAAAGCTGGATGCTGATGAAGGAAGCCAGAAACACCTGGAAAATGCTCCTGAGAATCCTTCCAGAAGAACTTATTGGCACAGATGAATGCCAGAGCCACTTGTTCTAGTGAAAGTCAGGATGATTAAATGTGGAGCTAAAAAATGGCATTTTGGTTTTTTGAAGGTTTATTACACTGTGTTTTTTGCTGTTTTCTTTTTAACTAAATGAAAAAGGCAATCATGATTAGCCAAGTAGCGGTATTATGAGCATATGATGGATATTCTCTACAGAGTACAGTAAATGTTCTTTAAAATGGTAGATTGCTTTTACCATCAATTCAATAATGTTGGGCAGTAAATTAAATAGAGAAAATCATTTAATATCTTATTTTAGACAAAATAATAATAGATGTATTTTTCAGTGCAGACAGATGATTTCTAATTTTTTGAATCCTTCCTGCTGAGTAAAAATATAAGAAACATGTTCATTATAACTTGTTTTTTATATTTAAATATTGAATTAATTTATTTAGGTTTATCAGAGGGAATACTTATATGACTATTTCCTCCATTTTTTTCATTTTTTTAAATTTTATTGAAGTATAGTTGATTTACAATGTTGTGATAATTTCTGCTATACGGCAAAGTAATTCAGTCATATGTATACAGACGTCATTCTTTTTCCAGATTCTTTTCCCATATAGATCAACACAGAATATTGGAGATATATATATGTGTGTGTGTGTGTGTGTGTGTGTGTGTAAGAACACATGAGATCTGTCCTCTTGATTTTGAAACGTGCAGTACAGTATTCTTATCTATAGACACTATGTTGTACAGCGGGTCTCTAGAATTCATTCATCTTGCATACCTAAAACTTCACACACATTGAGCAATAACTCTCTATTTTCCCCTCCCTCCAGCTCCTAAAGATGACCAGTCTATTTTCTGATTCTATAAGTTTGACTACTTTATATGTCTCATATAAGTGAAATCATGCAGTATTTTCCCTTCTGTGACTTCTTTATGTCACTTTTTGCCTCCCCGCTTCCCTCTCCCCACTGGTAACCACTAGCTTGTTCTCTATATTCGAGAGAGTGTTTCTTTTTTGTTGTATTCACTAATCTGTTGTATTTTTGAGATTCCACATATAAGTGATGTCATACAGTGTTTGTCTCTAACTTATTTCATTAAGCATAGTGCCCTCTAGGTCCATCCATGTTGTAGCAAATGACAAAATTTCACTCTTTTTTATGACTGAATAGTATTCCATTATATGTGTGTGCATTGTGTGTGTGTGTGTGTG
Organism: Sus scrofa; assembly: GCF_054392235.1. Classification (NCBI taxonomy): domain Eukaryota; kingdom Metazoa; phylum Chordata; class Mammalia; order Artiodactyla; family Suidae; genus Sus; species Sus scrofa. Next base: position 126,319,273 of record NC_139401.1, read on the forward strand.
TGTGTGTGTGTGTGTGTATAACACATCTTCTTTATCCTTCCATCTATCGATATACATTTAGGTTGCTTAAGTTGATTCCATACCTTGGCTATTGTAAATAATGCTACTATGAACATTGGGGTACGTGTATCTTTTTAAATTAATGTTTTTGTTTTCTTCAGATATATACCTAGGAGTGGAATTGCTGGATAATGTGATGGTTCTACTTTTAGTTTTTGAAGGAACCTCCATACTGTTTTCCACAGTAACTGCACCAACTTATGTTCCCACCAACAGTGTACAAGTTTTCCCTTTTCTCTACAACTTTGTCTGCCTTTGATATTTGTGATCTTTTTTCTTGGCCATGCCCACAGCATGCCACTTGGGCCAAGGTTCAAACCAAAGCCACGACAGTGACAATGCTGATTCCTTAACTTCTAGGCCACCAGGGAACTCCCTATTTGTGATCTTTTTGATGATAACCATTCTGACAGGTGTGAGATGATATCTCATTGTGGCTTTGATTTGCATTTATTTGATGATAAGCGATTTTGAACATCTTTTCGGGTACCTGTTGGCTATCTGTATGTCTTCTTTGAAAAAGTACTTATTCAAGTTTGGGCCCATTTTTGAACCTTTTTTAAAAAATTTTGAAGTATATGAGCCTCATTTATAAATATGAGGTATATTTTAGATATTAATCTCTCATTGGTCATATAATTTGCAAATATTTTCTTCCAGTCCATAGGTTGTCTTTTCATTTTGTTTATGGTTTCCTTCACTCTGCAAAAGCTTTTAAGTTTAGTTAGGTTATATTTGTTTATTTTTTAATTTTTTAAATTACTCAATGAATTTTATTACATTTGTAGTTGTCAATAATCATCACAACCCAATTTTATAGCATTTCCATCCCAAACCCCCAGCACATCCCCCTAACCCCCAACCTGTCTCATTTTGAAATCAGAGGTTTTTCAAAGTCTGTGAGTCAGTATCTGTTCTGCAAAGAAATCCATTGTGTCCTGTTTTTAGATTCCACATGTAGGTGATAGCATATGAAGTTGGTGTCTCACTGTCTGACTAACTTCACTTAGCATGATAATTTCTAGGTCCATTCATGTTGCTGCATATGCCATTCTTTCTTTCCTTTTAATGGCTGAGTAATATTCCATTGTGTGTATGTACGACATCTTCTTTATCCACTCCGCTGTTGATGGACAGTTAGGTTGTTTCCATGTCTTGGCTATTGTGTATAGTGCTGCAATGCACACTGGAGTACATGTATCTTTTCAAGTCATGTTTGTCTCTAGATAGATGCCCAGGAGTGGGATTACTGGATCAAATAGTAGTTCTGTTTTTAGTTTTCTGAGGAATCCCCACACTGTTTTCCACAGTGGTTGCACCAATTTACATACCCACCAACAGTGCAGTAGGGTTCCCTTTTCTCCACACCCGTTTGTAGATTTTTTGATGATGACCATTCTGTCTGGTGTAAGGTGGTAGGTACCTCATAGTGGTTTTGATTTACATTTCTCTAATAATGAGTGATATTGAACATCTTTTCATGTGTTCTATGGCCATCTGTATATCTTCTTCAGAGAATTGTCTGTTTAGATCTTCTGCCCATTTTTTGATGGGGTTGTTTGTTTTTTTTGGTATTGAGCAGTAGGAGGTGTTCATAAATTTTGGAGATTAATCCCTTGTCAGTTGCTTCATTTGCAAATGCAAATATTTTTCCTTTTTTTTTTTCCAGGGTTTCCTTTGCTGTGCAAAAACTTTTAAGTTTAATTAAATCCCATCAGCTTATTTTTGTTTTTATCATCTTTAGGAGGTGGATCTGAGAAGATATTGCTGTGGTTTATGTCAGAGAGTGTTCGGCCTATGTTTTGCCCTAAGAGTTTTATAGTATCTGGTCTTATATTTAGGGCTTTAACCCATTTTGAGTTTATTTTTATGTATGGTATTAGGAAGTATTCTACTTTCATTCTTTTCCATGTGGGCTGTCCAGTTTTCCCAGCACCACTTATTGAAGGGGCTATTTTTTCTCCACTCTGTATTCTTGCCTCCTGTGTTATAGATTAGTTGACTGTAGGTGCGTGGGTTGAATTCTGGGCTTTCTATCCTGTTCCACTGATCTATATTTCTGTCACTGTGCCAGTACCATATGGTTTTGATGACTGTAGCTTTGTAGTATAGTCTGAAGTCAGGGAGCCTGATTCTTCCAGCTCCCATTTGTTTATTTTTGCTTTTATTTCCTTTGCTTTAGGAGATGGATCAAAAAATATTGCTGTGGTTTATATCAAAGAGTGTTCTGCCTATGTTTTCCACTAGGATATTGTAGTATCTGGTCTTACATTTAGATATTTAAACCATTTTGAGTTTATTTTTCCATATAGTGTTAGAGAATGTTCTAATTTCATTCCTTTATATGTAGCTGTCCAGTTTACTCAGTATCACTTATTGAAAAGACTGTCTTTTTCTCCATTGTATATTCTTGCTTCCTCTGTTGTGGACTAACCAACCACAGCTGCATGGGCTTATTTCTGGGCTTTCTGTCTTGTTCCATTGATCAATGTGTCTGGTTTTTTGTGCCAGTACTATACTGTTTTAATGACTGTATCTTTGTAAGTATAAGCTGAAGTCAGGGAGCCTGATTCCTCTAGCTCCATTTTTCTCTCTCAAGATTGTTTTGGCTCTTCAGGGTCTTTTAGTTTCAACAATAATTTTTTAAAAATGTGTTCTGGTTTTGTGAAAAATGCCATTGGTTGTTATATAGGGATTGCATTAAATGTATAGATTGCCTTGGATAGTATTATCATTTTATCAAGATTCTTTCAATCCAAGAATACTGCATGCATTTCCATCTATTTGTGTCATTTTCAGTCTCTTTCATCAGTATCTTAGTTTTCTGAGTACACATCTTTCACATCCTTGGGTAGGTATATCCCTGGATATTTTATCCTTTTTAATGCAATTGTAAATAGGATTGTTTCCTTAATTTCTCTTTCTGGTGACTGCCCACTGGTAGGTGGAATTGGGTTTTAGGATCTCTGGCTACAGAGCCCTGACGGTCCCAGGTCTAGTGCCTGTTGCACTGGTGTGTGGAGCAGTGTCCTGGCTCTCTTGTAAGCAGGGCTATGTCCAGGGTGTCTTAAGGCAGCCCGTCTGTTGGTGGGTGGGGCTGTGTCCCTACCCAGTTAGTCGTTTGCACTGAGGTGTTCCAATGTCTACAGGCTGGTGGACAGGGGCCTGGCTAAGTTGTGAAGATAACAAGGTAGAGGGAGGATTCCAAAATGGCACCTGCCAGCACTACTGTTCACATGGCTGTATGGGCTTTCCAAAATGGCTGCCACCAGTGTCTATGTCCTTAGGGTGAGCTCCAGTTGTCTCTCATCTCTAGTAGATTCTCCAAGATCAGCAGGTAAGTCTGATACAGGTTCCTTTCAAATTACTGCTTCTGCCCTGGTCCCAGAGTATGGGGGCCTTTGCGTGCATTGTTTAAATGTGGAATGTCTATTCCCCACAGCCCTCCAGCTCTCTGGAAAGTAAGCTCCACTTCAAAGCCAAATGTTCCAGGGACTCCTCCTCCCAGTGTAGGACTCTCCCCCCACCCAGGGCTGAGGATCCCACTGTGGGGCTCAGACCCCTTGCTTCTTGGGGAGAACTTTTGCAGTTATAATTATTCTCCCATTTGTGGCTTGCCCACCTGGGAGCATGGGTCTTGGCTATACCACATCTCTACCCCTCCTACCCATGTTGTTGTGGTTCCTTCTTTATATATTTAATTGTAGAAGCTTTTTACTGGTAAGTTCTGATCTTTTCCATTGATAGTTGTTCTGTAAATAGTTGTAATTTTGGTGTAACCATGCAAGGAGATGAGCTCGGTTTCTTTCTACTCCACAATCCTTTGATTAACTTCCAAGAGATGAATTTTTTGTTCTTAATTTCTCTTCGGTAAAACTGGTGGATAAAATTAATGGTAACCAGCTCTCCATGTTCTGGTTGCTACTTGTTGGGAGGACGCATTATTTCTTCTTCTTTAACATACTGGTGACTGATTAAGATGCTGATCTAGAAGTAGCAAAGGCTCCCAATTCTTAAACTTGGATTAAGTTTCTAAGGTCATTGCTGGTTCTTCTCTGGAATTGTTTTCTCTCATCAAAATCAACAAGCCAACACAAGTCTATTGGTTGTCCAATGCTGGACATCACCATCAGTTGCATGCTTTGCAAACATTACTCTGAGCCCTTAAGTTCTCTTCTCTGGCAGATTGGTATACTATAGCATTATGGTTTCTATTCATTTACTCACTGTTCACTGCTTTTGTCTAACTCACCTTAGTTGTATCAAAAATCTTACCATTAAGCAGAGCTCTAGTGAGAGTGAATGCTGTTTTTATGTCATGCAGATACAGTGTAGGAGAATATAAAGGGCATCTGTGTTTCTCTTTCAGAGGGTCTGTGATCCAACCTGCCAAAATTTCATTTAATTGATATAAACCCAAGAGTCAGTCAGGTATGTTCAGTATAAACCTTTTCTGGCGTTTAAGAAAATTTCCAGCTGAATAGAATTTGACATTTTAATAAAAGGAAGTGTGGCATTATGCTGCAGTCAGCATGCCTGACTAGAAACAGCCAACTTGCCGAGAAGATTATAAAGCTTTTCCTCATGCCCTTTAACTTGAATCCAGTAATCAAAAGATTGATTTAGTTCTCAAACTTAATTTGCAGCTCTAATTTTATTATTTTTAAAAACCAGCTAGATCTCCTTAATCTATTGGATCAGCCACAGCTGTGTCTCTGCTTGCACTGTGGGATATACCTTATTCTCACTTATCCCCCACCATAATGAAAGAAAGAAAAAAAAAAAGGTTCAGAGTCATTGCCCTCCTTAGAGTCAAATCACGTCCCTGACTCCAGGAATTGGAATAATCTTTCTCCTTCAGATAGAAGGATGGAGGGTTTAAGGATTAGGGAAATTTCAGTAAATAAGAAAGTTCTTTTCATCAGTTTGGTGGGGGGGAATAGGTAGGGCCGTTTGCCTAACGCACACCAGAGTCCAAAGGCAAAACAAGAATATGCAGAATCATAAAAAAGATCATTGACCTGGAGCAAACATCCCTTTTAAAAGCACGGCTCACCAATTCACTCTGCTGTACACGTGAAACTAATACAATGTTGTAAGTCAACTATACGCCAATAAAAAAAAAAAAAAAAAAAAAAAAAAAAAGCACAACTCTTACATTTTCTTCCAAAGACATCGGTGCATCCATTTGCTGTGTATGTCAAGGTACACTGAAAAGCCCTGTTGTTAAGACTGCATTGCTAAGCTAAGAGCCATTTCTTATAAAGCCAAGCTGCCTAATTTTTTCTCAGATGATACAGAAGACTTATTTTAAAATAAGCTAGCTGTTGGGAACAGAGTTTAACTGTGCTTGGAGCACCCCGTCTTCCAGTACTTATGTCCTTTCTTCCTCTTAAGCTCTGAGATCAGGGCCAGGCTGCACCAGCCGTGTTTGTCGGAAGTAAGAAGGGCGAGAGGAGCACTCAAATTTCTGTGATGTATTTTCAGGGGACATGGACAGAGAAAGCTGCCAGGTGACCTAGTCTCTGCCTCTCTCTTATTTTTCTCTGTTTCTCATATCACCTGCCTCGCTGCTCACTCAGATTTCTTTTTCTTTCCTTTTATACTGGGTATTTTTCTATTTCTGGTGTGCATCAGAGAATCTGGAGATTTGAGAAAAGGAAAAAATATATATTTTTTTATATATGTATATATACATATATATATACATACCTTAGGATTTTTATATATGTATTTTTTATTTTTATATATGTATAAATAAATAAATATATATATACACATATACATATCTACCTTAGGATTTTACCTCAAACACTGTGAGCATTTTTTTTGTATTCCCTTTACTTATGCAGCCTCTCCTCATATATATCGTGTAGTGATAATTATGTGCTTTTACATCCTGTCTTTTCTAGTTAACACATCATAACCACCCCCATCCACCAAGACTCCTCGACTGTTCAAAAGGTCTAAAAGTTTTGCTCTGCTCCATCTGGCCTAGATGATAAATTTCATGGGGGGAGAGGCTTGGTGGCATGCTTGGCCCAGGTTTTATATTTCCCTCTTTTCTCAGTTCCGAGTAAATATTCTCTATGCTTTATGTCATCTAATTTCTCTACTTCTCTACAATGATTTAGTATTCAATATAGAATAAAGGTACTTACTGCCGCTCTTGAAAAACTTTCTGCAGGTTCAGAAGATTTTTTTAGAAAGGTCAGTTCAACCTGTCTCTCACTCAGACACACACACACACATACACGCACCCCCCCACACACAGAAAAACAAAAACCAGATCTTACCTGCCCAGACTGGAACACCTTATAAGAAATGGTTTTGTGTTGTATAATTGGAATCCAGCTAGTTATACATCATGAGGCATTGTTCCCACAGCAAAATGTTAGCCAGAGGAGTGAATACAACATGTTACTGTTCCCTGACCCATATTCTGTTCCCAAGTCCCACCAAAGCATATATTGCAAAGAGCATGATTTGTTAAATGTCTCAAAAAAAAATTAGGGATGGAGATTTTTGTTTTCATTGACATCCCATCACTTTCTCACACCATGAATGTCTTAGCCTTATTCAGGACTGAACTAGCATTCTTTGCTTTGGGAGTTTGGGGATATTGATAAAATTCGGGTGTGTTCCTGTGGGAGGATCCTCCTTCCCCCCCAGGCTACTTTGTCTCCAATGGGGCTCTTGCACCCAAGCAGAAGTGGAAGGTGAATTCTTGGGAAAGTGTCTTCTGGCGTTCTAATCCTCCCTCTTGAGCACAGCTGAACACCGAGCAGCTGCTTTGAATGGCAAATCTCCTGGAGAGCTGCCGGAGCCTATTCCCAGGTGGGCTGGCCAGAGATCTGGCTTCTGCGGAAGGAAGCCACGAGCGAGCTTAGGAATTCATGCATCATACTAGACTGACTCACCAGCACAGGCTTCAGCCAAGGCACCAGAAGGAGAATGCAAGACTATCACATTTCGTGGTTAGAAAAAGGACATACTTAGCAAAGCATTCGTTGCTTAGCCTGATCCTAGGTAAAATAAAATGAGGGGGTTTCTCTATGGCAGAGGTGGCACCTAAATTTCACCCAGTAATTTTACCAGGAAACTACAAAGACTTTCTTACCTAGCTCCACTTGCCCTGACCCCCTTCCCTGATGCAGCCTTTGCTGCCCTGCAGGACCAGCAGTGACTCAGGGTTTGAATGAAACAGAAGTGGGCGGGTATGAGATACATGGCCATACTCATAACCTTTTGTCAAAATATGCATTTTTCTGGGTATCTTTTACTAGCACAGTTAGTTGCTATAATTATTTATTGGCACCTTGGAGGGCACAGAGAGCCAGAGGGAAAATACTAGTTTATCAGAGTCATTTTAGGGGATGGGAAAAGCATGATATAAGCAAGTCTGGGTAATAACCACGTAGTGGGGTGACACCAGAGGAGAAAGTCCTGGCCCTGGTTGGTGGAACCTCTGGAGTCCACACATGAGGAAAGAGATGTAGGGGTGTGATTGAACTGCCTAATAATGTATAGGATTATGTCAGAATGACAGAAAAGTGAGTCAGATGTTGAATTGTTAATGGCAAATATGTTGTGTGTTACCAGATGACTTTCAAAGCTGGAAGTGGGGACAAGAGGTAATACAACAACCAGAGGAGAAAAGAGAGGCCGACTCTAAGTTGGTGAGATGGAATTTAGTTTGCTGAGCATGTGATGATACATTTATATCTACATTTGCTGAGTCATGGCTGCATGGGACAGTGTGGATGTGGCGAAGAGCTAGCCCTCAAGGAGCTAAGACAAGTTGAGTAGACAGAAAGAGTAGGGCGGGGAGAGAGAGAGAAAGAGAGGGAGAGCATGCTCCTGACCCTAACCATTTTCTGATTGGCCCAAAAATAATGGAGGTTTTAGGAGTTCCCTGGTGGTCTAGTGGTTAGGATTCTGTGCTTTCACCCCACTACACCCCAAGGCCAAGAAAAAAAAATGTGTTGGCTAACAAATTGGCCTCAACCTCAGCAGATTGAGGTTCTAGTATTCATTCAGTTGTGGTGGCTAGAAAGGCAAATTCCTTTTCCCTAACTAGGTCTCGATCTGTGTCACCATAGAAAAAGTTGGTGGAAAGGCATCATTTAAATGTTAATCACGTCATGATGAATGAAAAATGTTTCTTCAAAATGCAGATGTATTTCAGCTGAAATTATACTTGAAAATTTGCCACATTGAAAACAATCTAAATGACTTAGTCTCAAGTAAATTCCTTTATTCTTTCTTTGAATTATTCTAGGAACATTGTTATATGGCAAAGATTTCCTTGGAGCTTTAAAAATAGTTGGTCATTAAATGCTAGCAAGCTGGTTCCTCCTTGCATGATTTCATTACTGTTCACACCTTTGGAAGAAGTGAGTTGATATACTGCTCAGCCTTAATTATCTGATGATTGTTGACCTTCAAGGCCAGAAGTGTACAGCTCCAGAATCCTGATAGGAGTGTTTCTTTCCATGCCAGGAGAGGGTAGAAGTGCTGCAGAAGTGCTGCTTGCAATGTCCTAAAGGATAATAGCTGGCTGATTTGCTAGTAGAAGCTTGATTTGCCATGTGCATGGTAAATGTGATAGAAGAACTAGTGTGCATTGAATGATTAAAAAGAAGAACAGGAGTTCCTGTTGTGGTACAGTGGGTTAAGGACCGACTTTATCTCTGTGAATATGTAGGTCTGATCCTTGGCCTTGCTCAGTGGATTAAGGATCTAACATTTCTGTGAACTGCAGCATAGGTCACAGATACGGCTAGGATCTGGGGTTGCTGGGGCTGTGGCATAGGCAGCAGCAGCAGCTCTGATTCAACCACTTGCCAGGGAACTACCATATCCTGCAGGTGCAGCTGTAAAAAGAAAGGGGGAAAAAAGAATAATAGCCATAGTTTGTTGATTTTGTGGTTGGCCTGTCTGTACTACCGAACTCTGATTGATTTATAGACCAAATTTCTTAGGAACTTGGAAGAATCCCCCTCAGCCCTTGTTTATATTTGGCAAGAGACAGAGATACCACAGTGTGGTAGCATGCGTCAAGTCTCTTACACATAGGAGAAAATAAAAGAATGAACAAACCTACAGAAAAATGTCAGCTTTGCAAATAAAATAGGAAGGGGGATGTTCCCAACGTGGCTCAGTGGTTAATGAATCTGACCAGCATCCATGAGGATGCAGATTCCATCCCTGGCCTTGCTCAGTGGGTTAAGGATCCGGCAATGCTGTGAGCTGTGGTGTAGGTCAAAGACATGGTTCAGATCCTGCATTGTGTGGCTGTGGGGTAGGCCGGCAGCTACAGCTCTGACTAGACCCCTAGCCTGGAAACCTCCATATGCTGTGAGTGCGACCTTAAAAAGCAAAAAAAGGGGGGGGGAGCAGAGAAGGGAGATGAGAACAACCACAGAACATCATTTGCATCCATCAAATTAGCAAATTAGCAACAACAAATAAAAAGAAAGCTAAGATCCATGAACAGTGAAGTTGCTTTGAGAATGATACACTGATATACTGTTAGAGGTAGAAATTGTTCCTGTTTGTGGGAAAAGCGGTACAGTAATACATGGGTCATCAAGCTGAGTATTTTCTTCCTGACAGGTATATCAAAGGCCCAATGTTTAATAGATAAATGTATCCTTTGTGGCATCAACCTCAGAAAAAACTTTGTGTCCCCTAAGCAATCCTCAAAGCCTGTCACTTGCCATCATGAATTTGTTTTCTGTATGACATTTTGCAAACCTAGATTCTCCAAAGACAGTCTCAGACTTTCCTGTACCTGCAAAAGAGCTAGTACATGATTTTAAGTAGTAAATGTGAAATGCTTATTTTATAATTAGATTTATACTCCCAATTCATATCACCTCAGTGTAAAGAAGTGTGTGTTTGTGTATTTTAGGCCATTGGTCAATAGCTGGCACATAATAAATATTTGTTCACTCATTCATTCATTCAAAGAAAATATAATAAGTGCCAGATACAGTTCTAGGCACTGGTGATACAACAGCAGAGCTTTGATTATAATGAAAGCGAAATGGACAATAAACTTGAAAAGTGGCTTATGTAATATTGTTACAATTAATAAGAGATGTGGACAAAACACAGAGCAGAATAAGAGAGACTGGAATTGCTGGCAGTAGTTTGCAATCTTAAATAGAGTAATCAAGGCACGGGTCTCTGGAAAGGTATCATTTGAATAAAGATTTAAATGAGATGAAGGAGTGAACTATGTGGACAACTGGGAGAAGAGTGTTCCAGGTAGAGGGAGAAAGGGCAAAACTCTGAGGACAGCATGTGTCTAGATGCTTTGAATAACTGCAAGGAGGTTAGGGTGGCTGTTGTACAGGAAGGGAAGAATAAATTTACGTAGTAAGACATAAGATGAAAGAGGAAATAGGAAAGATTAATAAGATATTGTTGACCTTGTTGTTGGTGTACCATGAGAAAAAGCGGGACACCATTGGAGAGGTTTGAACAGATAAATGCCATGATCTGACTTATACTGTAATACAGTCGCTTTGGCTGCTCTGTTGAGAAGATACTCCAGAGGGCAAGGGTGGAAGTAAGGAGATGAGTGGGAAGCAACTGCAGTAATCCACGGGACAGGTGATATGGCTTAGACCAAAATGGTGGCAGTGAAATTGATGAAAAGAGACCAGACTCTGGATGCCTTTGTTGAAGGACTGAATAAATTACTGACATCATGGTACAGAACTAATAGTAAATAATAAATTTCATGAATCTGCTACATGCTCATATCAGATGAATACTAGCTAAGTCAAAGTTACAAGTTTTTAGATATTTATAGGACATTCTATCCAAAAGCAAGAGAATACACATTCTTCTCAAGTGCACATGGAACATTCTCTAAGATTGATCACATCCTGGGCTAAGTCCAACCTTGGTAACTTTAAGAAAATTGAAATCATATCAAGCATCTTTTCAGACAACGATGCTCTATGACTAGAAATCAACAGCAAGAAAAAGACTGCAAAAAACACAAACACATGGAGACTAAACAACATGCTGCTAAACAACCAATGGATCACTGAAGAAATCAAAGAGGAAATTAAAAAATACCTAGCTGCAAATGACAACGAAGATATGACACTCCAAAACCTATGGGATGCAGCAAAAGCTGTTCTAAAAGGAAAGTTTATAGCCATACAAACTGACCTCAGGAAACAAGAAAAAAGCTCAAATAAACAAGCTAACTTTACATCTAAAGCAGCTCGAGAGAGAAGAACAGACAAGACCTAAGTAGAAGGAAAAAAATCATAAAGATCAGAGTAGAAATCAATGAAATAGAAACAAGGAAAACCATAGAAAAGATCAATGAAACGAAAAGCTGGTTCTTTGAAAAGATCAACAAAACTGATAAACCCTTAGCCAGACTTATCAAGCAAAAAAGAGAAGACTCAAATCAATAAAATTAGAAATGAAAAAGGAGAAGTAACAACGGACATCACAGAAATACAGAGACTACTATAAGCATCTATGCAACTCTATGCCAATAAAGTAAAAAACCTAGAAGAAAAGGACAAATTCTTAGAAAAGTACAATCTTCCAAGACTAAACCAAGACAAAATAAAAAAGATGAATAGACCCATCACAAGAAGTGAAATTGAAACTGTGATTAAAAAACTTCCAACAAACAAAAGTCCAGGACCAGATGGCTTCACAGGTGAATTCTATCAAACATTTAGAGAAGAGCTAACACCTATCATTCTGAAACTATTTCAAAAAATTGCAGAGAAAGGGATACTCCCAAACTCATTCTATGAGGCCACCATCACCATGGTACCAAAACCAGACAAAGATACCACAGAAAAAAAGAAAACTATAGGCCAATTTCACTGATGAACATCAATGCAAAAATCCTCAACAAATACAAGCAAACCACATGCAACAATACATTAAAAGGATTATACATCATGATCAAGTGGAATTTATCCCAGGGATGCAAGGGTTCTTCAATATCCACAAATCCATCAGTGTGATACACCACATTAACAAACTGAAAAATAAAAACCATAGGATCCTCTCAATAGATGCAGAAAAAGCCTTTGACAAAATCCAACACCCATTCCTGATAAAAACCCTTCAGAAAGTGGGCATAGAGGGAACCTACCTCAACATCATAAAGGCCATATATGACACACCCACAGCGAACATCATTCTCAATGGTGAAAAGCTGAACGAATTCCTGCTGAGATCAGGAACAAGACAAGGATGTCCACTCTCGCCACTACTCTTCAACATAGTTCTGGAAGTCCTAGCCACAGCAATCAGAGAAGTAAAAGAAATAAAAGGAATCCAAATTGGAAAGGAAGAAGTAAAACGATCTCTATTTGCAGATGACATGATACTATATCTAGAGAATCCCAAAGACTCTACCAGAAAACTGTTAGAGCTCATCCATGAATTTGGCAAAGTCACGGGATACAAAATTAATACCCAGAAATCAATGGCATTTCGATACACTAACAATGAAAGAGCAGAAAAAGAAATTAGGGAAGCAGTCCCGTTTACCATCTCATCCAAAAGAATAAAATACCTAGGAGTAAACCTACCTAAAGAGACAAAAGACCTGTACTCTGAAAACTACAAGCCACTGATGAAAGAAATCAAAGATGACACAAATAGATGGAAAGATATACCATGCTCGTGGATTGGAAGAGTTAATATTATCAAAATGACTATTCTACCTAAGGCAATCTATAGATTCAATGCAATCCCTATCAAATTACCAAGGACATTTTTCACAGAACTCGAACAAAATATTTTAAAGTTTGTTTGGAAGCACAAAAGACCCAGAATAGCCAAAGACATCCTGAAAAAGAAAAATGGAGCTGGAGGAATCAGGCTCCCGGACTTCAGACTATACTACAAAGCAACAGTCGTCAAAACCGCATGGTACTGGCACAAAGACAGAAATATAGATCAATGGAACAGGATAGAAAGCCCAGAATTCAACCCATGCACCCACAGCCAACTAATCTATGACAAAGGAGGCAAGAATATACAATGGAGGCAAGACAGCCTGTTCAATAAGGGGTACTGGGAAAACTGGACAGCCACATGGAAAAGAATGAAATTAGAACACTCCCTGACACCATACACAAAAATCAACTCCAAATGGATTAAAGACCTAGATATAAGACCAGACACTATCAAACTCCTAGAGGAAAACATAGGCCAAACACTCTCTGACATAAACGACAGCAACATCTTCTCAGATCCACCTATCAGAGTATTGACAACAAAAACAAAACTAAACAAATGGGACCTACTCAAACTTCAAAGTTTCTGCACAGCAAAGGAAACCCTAAACAACACAAAAAGACAACCCACAGAATGGGAGAAAACCTTTGCAAGTGAATCGACTGACAAGGGATTAATCTCCAAAATTTATAAACACCTTCTGTAGCTCCATACCAAAAAAACAAACAACCCCATCCAAAAATGGGCAGAAGATCTAAACAGACAATTCTCCAAAGAAGACATACAGATGGCTGAGAAACACATGAAAAGATGTTCAGCGTCACTCATGATTAGAGAGATGCACATCAAAACCACGATGAGGTACCACCTTCCACCAGCCAGAATGGCCATCATCCAAAAGTCTACAAACAATAAGTGCTGGAGAGGGGGTGGAGAAAAAGGAACCCTAGTACACTGTTGGTGGGATTGTCAATTGGTGCAACCACTGTGGAAAGCAGTATGGAGATGCCTCAGAAAACTAAACATAGAACTCCCATTTGATCCAGCAATCCCACTCCTGGGCATCTATCCAGAGAAAACCACATCTCACAAAGACACATGTACTCTGATGTTCATTGCAGCACTACTTACAATAGCCAAGACATGGAAACAACTTAAATGTCCATTGACACAGGAGTGGATCAAGAAGAAGTGGTACATATACACAATGGAATATTACTCAGCCATTAAAAGGAACAAAATACCAGCATTTTTAGCAACATGAATGGACCTAGAAACTATCATGCTAAATGAAGTCAGCCATACAATGAGACACCAACATCCAATGCTTTCACTGACATGCGGAATCTGAAAAAAGGACAGATGGAATTTCTTTGCAGAACAGATGCTGACTCACAGACATTGAAAAACTTATGGTCTCCGGAGGAGACAGTTTGGGGGTTGGGGGGATGTGCTTGGGCTGTGGGATGGAAATCCTGTGAAATCAGATTGTTATGATCATTATACAACTACAGATGTGATAAATTCATTTGAGTAATAAAAATATAAAAAAATAAAAAAATAAAAAGCAAAAAAAAGTTACAATGTTTTTAGATCATGAATTTTATTAATATTGCTACAGCATACATTTTTAATGGATGTTGTCTACCATTTTTTTTTTGACACTGCACAGCAGTTACTAAATATACACAAATAAATAAAGCAAAATCTAGCCTTCCTGAGCTGTGGATGCTATGGAGTCACATAGATTCATTCACTGCCTGGGACCCTATGCACAAGGAAATTTGCAAGTCCAGTGGTCTTAACATCGACTCTTTGCAATAGTAAAATACTCAGGGCTGCTGGAGAATGGCTAAATATTGGGAAATCCTTGAGTGACAAGTATCTATATGACCCAAGGTTTTGAAAGAGCTCTGTCCTGACATTTAAAATTTTCTTGATCGTTTGTAAAATGTATCCACTTTGGAGCTCCACAGACATAAAGATTTGGGGAACATGGAGAGGGCTCAGAAAACTGCCACCAAGATGATTAAATCATTGGAAAATAAGGGCTATGAAGAAAGGTTAATGGAACTGGGATTGTTCAGCTTTGAAAATAGAAGCCCAAGAGGGGATTTAATAATGGTATTTAAGTATATAAAGAGCTATTACACAGAGAATGCTCACCAGCTGGTATCTATCTTCTCTTAGGACAGAACAAGGAGAATGGAGTATAAATTGCCCCATAAGAGATTTAGGCAAAATACTAGGAAGAATTTTTCTGATAAAAACTATTGTTAAACATTGAGGTAGGCTACCAGGCCAGAGTTCACCTGACTTTGCATCCTGACAGCATGCCTACAATTCCAATTACTCAATGCATTAATATCAACTCAATATACATTTCCTGAGAGCTTACTGTGTACAAGGTACTATAGGTTATTTTCTGTGAAAGGCCATGTTTACAATTCACCTACTGACTTAGAAGGAAAAGCAGTCTAATTTGGATTATGTAATTCGTGAGTTATAAATTCAGAAAAGAGAAAGTACCTACCTAAGGTGGTTTGACATAAGACCAGTTAACTTTGATAAGCAAGTATTTGTGTAATATAATAGAGGTAAAAAGGAAGGTGTAGAGTGGGAGTGTGGGCCTGAAAGTAGGGGTGCAGTTAGGCTTTGGGAGGTGGCTGAATGCAATTGAGTCATGAGGACTCATCTTGCTCAAGGGCAAAGGCAATGTGACTGTTTTTCTTGCCTCCTTGCTCTTTGGACTAGGGTGGAAGCAGTGGTGGGGAGTCTTGCAGGGCACCAGCCAATCCCATAGATGAGAGGAAAACAAAAAATTAGGAAAGGAGAAAGGAATACAATAAACCTTTTGTTCTAGTTCAATTTAAATTCTAACCATGTGGAGTTCCTGTCATGGCTCAGTGGTAATGAACCCGACTAGGATCCATGAAGATGCAGGTTTGATCGCTGGTCTCGCTCAGTGAGTTAAGGATCTGGTGTTGCCATGACTTGTGGTGTAGGTTGCTGACTCAGCTTGGATCCTGCGTTGCTGTGGCTGTGGTGTGGGCTGGCAGCTGTAGCTCAGATTCAACCCCTAGCCTGGGAACCTCCATATGCTGTGGGCACAACCCTAAAAAAAAATAATAATAATAAAACAAACAAAGAAATTGATTAATTAATTCTAACTGTGATCTTTACTTCTCCTGCTATAAATTTCTTCCCCTTGGGGTGGGGTGAGTTTTGGTCCAATTGTCTTCTCTGACACTTTATTACTGCACTTGGACTGAAAAAGCAAAAGTCCTGAGTTTCTGTTTGATACCAACTCAACCCATCTCCACTCATTCCCTGTAAATTTAATTTCTCTTTCATCTGTTTAATCTCTATGGTGCTATGGTAGAAGAAATAGGCATCCATTTGAGCTTCTATCTAGTGTCCTTAACAGCTGTGAAGTATTCAATAAGTTTATCACCCTGAGCTTAAATGTCCTCATCTGAAAAGCAGAGATAGTTGTTACCTCAAGGATTTTCTGTGAGAATTAAAATGTTTGGCAAAGTATTTAGTGTCAAGTAGGTACTTGTCATAAGCTAATTCCCTATACTTTTTTCCATGTAACAAACCATCAATTATGGAATGACATCATTTCATGTCCTTTGTCTGCTGAGCACCTGAAATCTTTGCTTCAGTCCAGATCCCTCTATTTGGTTACCCTATCTCTTGTTCATATGGTAAGGCACCTGGGTTGTGCTCCTTAGATAAGATACTTTCAAAAGTATTAATGTCTTCCTTAAGAAATGCACTGCTCAGAATGGAACATACAATTATAAATATTATCCCGTCTTTACAGAGTATAAGTGTGTCCTTATTATGACCTCCCATGATGTGTAAGGTATACTTCTATTAGTACATCCTGAAACTTTCTTTACAGGCATGATCTACTTTTGACACACATTCTGAGGAATTGTTAGAACTTGGGTTTTCTTTGGTGATGCTCTTAAGTCTGGTTCTGTCTGAAGGTAATGCACTAGAGCAAATGGTCACACAAGTCTGTCTTGAGGCCACTGTATCTGTGATTCTCAGAGACTGGGCACTACTGAGTGAGTAATTTAATGTCTCTGATATCTCGAATATCTAACTGTCTGTCTTTCTTTTTTGTCTTTTTGTCTCTTTTGGGCCACACCTGCGGCATATGGAGGTTCCCAGGCTAGGGGTCTAATCGGAGCTGTAGCTGCTGGTCTACATCGCAGATCCAAGCTGCGTCTGTGACCTACACTACAGCTCATGGCAATGCTGGATCCTTAACCCACTGAGCGAGTCCAGGGTTTGAACCCGCAACCTCATGGTTCCTAGTTAGATCCGTTTCCACTGCTCCATGACAGAATCTCCTTACTGACTTTCTAAATAACATAAAACAAAACACAACTTAGCCCAACACAATATAAAAAATTCCTGTGAGTCTTCTGACCTGTGAGGTTACTATAATAACTTTTTCTTACTGTTATACTTCTTGGAAAAGCTGCTTGTAATTTCCACTTTCAGCTCCTCATGTATTAATTATTTATCTCAAAGCAATCTGGTTTTCCCCTCAAACTGCTTTCCCTAAGGTCACCTAAGACCTAATTGTAAAACCCATTGGTTTTTTCCCAATTATTTTCCTCTCTAATCACTCTGCAGCATTTGACACTGACCACTTGTATCAGTACAAATCTAACCCAGAAAAACAAAACACACATGAATATTTAAAACAAACAAAGGCTTGGATGCAAAGAATTGCTGATGTGGGCAATGGAAGAACTGAGAAGTCAGAGTGGATGGTGAGGCCATTACAAATTAGCAATATTAGGAATGACGACAGCCCTAAGCTGGAGGACAAAGGGAAGAGGCAGGCCTACCAAAGCCCAAAAGATGAAGTAACTTCACTAAGACTAGAATAAAGCCACAGAGGAGAGGTGATTGCTACTTAAGATACTACTGGCGGCAAAGTGAGAAGAATACATACATACTCTGTTTTCTCCCCTCTTCCCAGCCTCCAAAGTTCTGTCATTGCCTTGAATTGGCTGAACCCAAGTGGAAGTCAGCCATCCATGGAGACTGGGATACCGACTGCAGAGGCCACCCTGCCTCCACTGTGCCATAGACAATGGAGCAGGGGAAAGATAAGGAATGGATATGAAGTAAAAGAGACCCCGGGTTGTCACAGAACCTTTGCCATATTTTCCATTAATTCTCCATTTCTACCTATGCACAATGTCTCTACTCTTTTACCCGATACCAACCAAATATCTTTCATACACACACCACTCAAACCTCTATTCAACTAGGGAAGACAAAAAAAGGATCATCAGTCATTGTGTTCATCCTAATTCCAGAATCTGTTTTGTTTGTTTGTTTGTTTTTGATCTTTCTATGGCATATGGAGGTTCCCAGGCTAGGGATCAAATCGGAGCTACAGCTGCTGGTCTGTGCCACAGCCACAGCGTTGTGGGATCCAAGCCATGCCTGTGATCTACCCCACAGCTCACAGCAAAGCCGGATCCTTAACCCACTGAGCGAGGCCAGGGATCAAACCTGCAACCTCATGGTTCCTAGTCGGATTCGTTAACCACTGAGCCATGACAGGAACTCCCCACATTGGGTTTTTAGCCCATGATGTTCTGTCATCATGGATACTAGTTGGGTTCGTTGCTGCTGATCCACCAGAATCTTTAGATGATACTCTAGGGGAGTAAAAATTTGTCACCCTAAAATGACTCTTGGGCATGCAGGTTATTTGAGTTGAAAACAATCAAGGACTTTTCTTCCAAAGACTCAGGTAGAAGCCTTGACCTTCCTCCTAAGTGCCTGAAGCATGTAGACAGAGGGCCCGTTCCAGGAAGAGAGATATCACTATGGATAACTATAGTGTGGACTAGGTGTGCAGACAGGGAGGAACCCAGCAAAGTCTGTTTGTAAAATTCCTCTCTGTGTCCCACTGTGTCAGCCTGGCCCAGCAATCATTTGTTTACCAAGCGTTTGCTTTTCCATCTCCATGTCAACTGCCTTTCTCCCCTTTGAGGTCCCAAACCACTACCCCAACATCCTCTCTTGTCTTTAGCTGAAGATGGTATTTAGAGGGAGGGCTTTGGCCATTTGGCAAAGGTACTCAGTTCTCCTGGGTCTCTCCCATGGATACAGTTACTAAGCTTTGTGTGATTTTCTCCTGTTAATCTGCCTTATGGCAATTTAGTTCTTAAACCAGCCAGAAAAAACTACAAGGATAGAGGCACATTTCTTTCTCCCCAATAATACAGATTTCCTTCATCTGATTCAGATGTGATTCCTCATGGTCAGGTGACTAACTTGCAAAATTTCACACCTCTAACTCTCAAGGATATCCTAATTTCTTAGCTGATATTTATTACTTCATTGAATAGAACTCAATCTGCCCAGTCACAAAACTAGAAAACTACAAGTCACCCTGGAATACTGTTTCATTGTACTTAATAAGTCTATCATTATTACTACTGATTTCACTGTTTGTAGAATTTCTCAAATATTCCACTGACATCTTGACAATTGAGGCTTTCATTTTCTCCCATTTGGATATCAGAAATAGTCTGCTAATTGGTTTCCTTGCCTCTATAGATAAACCATGGATTTTTAAATAGATTTATGTCTTTGATAATCCTATTTCCTTTACCTGTAAAGCATGTCTTTCCTCTTTATCTTTGGAATTCAATTCATTCTTTAAAGTTTAACTCATACATCACCTAATTTGTGAAACCTTCTTTGATTCTCTCCATTCCTATCCTTCATAACATGTAACACTACTTCCTTCTTTTACCCCTGATGCCCTTTGTATATACTTTTATTATATCTCAGATTGTATCCTGTTACTTTCTGCTTTTTTTCTTGGTCTCTACAACTAGAAGAACTTTGCTCCAGTCCCTACCAGAACACTGGGGGCAAAGTTGGTGATCGGAACATATATACTGAATAGAAGTCTATCTGAATGAATATATGAATCAACCAGACACTTGCTGGAAGAGGGCAAAATGCTTTAACGTTAGCTTTTGATTAATTATGTCTGAAGAGTACGTTGTGAAGACAGTGTGTGTCCTTAACCCTGAACTCTGGGAGCTCAATTCTGTTGATTTTTACCAGGGAAAGCATGTTAGAATGAACTGTGGTAGAAGTTTATGGGTAAGAATAAAAGGCCTAGAGTGATTCATGTTAGGGAGACAATGTGAATTCCTGGGAAGAGCACTTGACCTACCATTTGATAAGTCCGAGTTGATTTTCTGACTCTATTTCAAGCCTCAGAAATTTGATATGAAAATCAAAAGAAAACATAAGGCAAAATGTGCAAAAATCTTACATAAATGCCTAAATACTAATATATAAAAAATAAGAGAGAGAGTATAATGAAATTGTTAAAAGTACAGTATTTGGAGTCAGGGAGTCCTAGGTAACTGTTTTGTATCTGTTCCTAAATCTTGTGTGAATTTTGTCAAGTCCTATAACCTCTTTGAGCCTCAGTTTCTTCATATGTTGTATGGGGATTGTTTGGCACATAATTTCCTAGATAGTAGCTGTGATTAAAGGATAAAATGAATGTGAATAACATAACAAAATATGCAATGATTAGATTAGCTCTCAATGACCATTCTAAAATTACTATTTTACTCATAAACGGAGCATCAAATCATGAGTGTGCATCACTATGCCAACATAGAAACTCATCAAGATGCAATCATTTTTGAGTGTCTAAAAAAATTTTCCAAGTTCTATACTTCCACTTAGCTTCATATCATTTGGTTGTATCATGCTCTGAAAATACCATGGCAAATGCACAGTGTGTTTCTAATCTAATGCATTGCAACACGGTGAACACTACTATGCCACATGCTATAAAAACACTTTCTTGAGGCTGGTATGGTGGGATGAAGGCAAAGCTTTTTCTAATGTAATAATGAAGAGGTGATTTTTCTGATCAATGTTTGTAAAACTCAGTTGTGACACAGCATATGATTCTTAATGCTACATCCAAATTTTGTTCTCCAATTATTCCCAATTTTATATATTATAAGATCAACTTGAACTGTTGTTATTGAAATCCAATATCTGACACAGGAAGACATGAGGTTAACAAGGCATTTTTCATTCTTTGTGTGCTTTTTAGAAGTTAGGCTGTACTGATCAACATTTGAATTTCTAGTTGCTCTCTATGTTAAGTATCATATGGTTGACTTATAGAACTGCCTAGTAGAGACATGCATTACAGAATTTTATGGTTTGATATAAGGTGAGAATGAATTCATTTTTAAGTATCTCTAAGCCCAGAAACTAATACATCTCTAATATGAACAGGAGAGCTTGGTAAAAATGTAATATATATATATATTCTTTTTTTTTTTTTTTGTCTTTTTGCCATTTCTTGGGCCGCTTCCGCGGCATATGGAGGTTCCCAGGCTAGGGGTCTAATTGGAGCCGTAGCCACCAGCCTACACCAGAGCCACAGCAACGCGGGATCCGAGCCGCATCTGCAACCTACACCACAGCTCACGGCAATGCCTGATCATTAACCCACTGAGCAAGGGCAGGGATCGAACCAGCAACCTCATGTTTCCTAGTTGGATTCGTTAACCACTGCACTATGATGGGAACTCCATATATACATATATATATATATTCTTTATATTATTTCTCTGAGAACAACTTTAGAGGTTATTTTGGTTCATCTTAAAGATTTCCAGGAAGCGATCTCAGTTTTTATAACTATTTCCCAGAAAAAGTATAGAAAAATCTGAGTATCAGACAAGGTGAGGAGGAAGCTTTCTTAACTATGAAAGAGCCTAAATATATTTTACTCTTTAAAAAAGAAATAGTAAATACTAAGGACTAGAAAATAAAATTCTATTCCCCCTTTGCTACTGAAATTTAGAATCTTTTATTTTTGTCAGGTTTCTTGCAGAAAGAAGGTAGACAAATAATATTTATCTAAAAAAAAAGGTCTTCAAAACTCTTTGGCAAAAATAAACTACCCTTTCCGGCTATGATGGTATAACTTGTACCAGACTAACTCTCCTAAAATAAACAACCAGGTAACTGAACAAATTATATAAAGAAGTATTTTTCAGGCACTGGCAGCTAGAGAGCTATAACTGTTAGAGGAGAAAAAAAAGAAAAACCATAACAGCACTACAGTGTCTTAGTTCCTTGATTGGGGCAATTTCAAAAATACAATTCATTGAGCTAGATAGAATATAAGAAAGCCTGAGAATCCTCAGCTGTTTAACAAAACAGGAGAAGTATGAAGTAGAAAATGTAAAAAGTAAAGTGTGATATTATGCTATTGATCAGATTTTGTTAACGTATCAGTGGCCCTAATACGACCGCTAAAAAATAATTAAAAGAAGCGTATTTTAAGAAGTCAATATAAGGACATAAAATTGGAAGAAAGCAGAACCCTGCACTACCCTCAATTGCAAAAGCCCTTCTATGTCCCCTGTCTCTTGGTAGAAAAGCTAAAGTCTCCTAGGCCTCCCTGAGTCACAAAAGAGCATGTTCAATTAGTTAATGATGAGGACAATAGAGTCACAGACTCACTGTCTGGTGAACGTTCCCGAGTTGTTTTATAAATACTGTAACGGCCATCAGAGGGAAAAAGCTAACTGCACAAGGACCAGACTGCAGCCATGACATAAACTGCTCCAATCTGTGCTGTACTGACTCTGTGGCTAGCACAGTTCTAAGAAGTGGCCTCAAGAGGATGGAATTAGCATTATTGCTCCTAATAATCTATATCTTTGTGGGCATCAAATATTTGTAGCTTGTTCTGCCGGTATATGCAAGCAGACAACTAAAACTGTCAACAAAGAAAGGCTACAGAGCCATGTTGACATACTCCACTCTGAGAATAGGGCACCCTATGTCAACATGAAGAAGTTATAGAAGATGGCCCTTTGCCCCTAATCCCATAGAAGTAGAATGATGTTTGACAGTGGGGAATTGAAATCAGCTCTTTTACCCGCTTCCTGTTTGCTTATTTTTGTTCCCCTCTAGGCTTGAAAGAACCTAATTATAGGAATGAGAGCGCTAGGCAGTTTAGCCTAACTAACTCTTGACTTATGCTCTCCTGAATGTACACCATGCCTTGCCTAACTTGATGCTTTTCCTAGATTAACAGAAGTAAGAATGAAGAATTAAGAATGACTAGCTCTCTGCCCCCAACAGCCCCCTTAGTAATCCTGCAGGCAGATAATATGGTCGAGATAACATGTAAAGAGAATCAGCCAGCCTGCAGGCAACAGAGAAGGATGTAGAACCCAACCTCCTTTGTCTTTTGTAGAACAGGTAGCTAACTCTAGTGATTACTATATCTGACAGTATAATGTCAACTAAAACTATAGTCCTGATCCTAAAGCCCACCTTCAGAAAGTGAGTCCAAGTTGCCTCTCCCTTGGCACCTACATTTGCATCATCTCTGTCCATTTGGCTGATGTAGTAAACACTTTAACCACCTCTGATGAGAATGAAATAATTAAATGCCACAAAAATAGAGTCATCTGCATTGGTGTCTGTCTTAGATAATTGTGGAAGCACCATCCTCAATGTTTTATTTGAAACTTACCTGCATCTGAGTCATTTCAGGATTGCTTTGTATGAATGCATCATAATTTCAAATATTTCCATAAATTTGCATTGCCGATGTTACTTCCATTTGTGTTAATGGTGCTAGTCTGGATGTCTTCTGTAGGAATGCTGGTATGCATGTATACTAATAGGAGGTGCAATAGCTCATCCAAGGCAATGCCAGCTTTCTCGATGAATAGGTAATGATGAAAAAATACTTATGTCAAGTTCCTCAGCTTTGAAGCATAAAAACGTCATTACAAAACCATCAAGAAAGAAATTTTGCTTAAATGTCAACTGTAGATGAAATTTTGCAGTCGTTTCTGAGGAATGGCTAACATCTAAAAGCACTTCATGGAAAGAAGGTGGCTGTCAAAGTTTTTAATCCTTGTTATTTCGAAGTTGCCAAAGAACTCTAAAACATATAAACTCAAGCACCAGCAAGGACTGTAATGTCACTTGGATTTAATTTGCCCCAGGGAGCATTTGCTTTAGGGTAGACAGTGGGAGGCATTGACACAAAGTTTGGCTTGTGAGCTCTGAGTTCCAAAGAAGTGTGATAAGATGGAGGAGAGATAGAAGCAGTCCATCTTCATGACCTCACTGAGCAAAGGAGAGATTATCCAGAGGACTTGCTGGAAAAATGCTTTCCTGTCAAACTAAATGGAATTCAGACCAGATTTTCAGAGATACAATATGTTGTATTAATGTGTATGGCTACTGGGTTCAATTCACTCAGAAGGATTTATTGAGTTACCTGAAGATGTATGTATGCACACATACACATACGTGTATACACACCCTGAGGTTATGTTGTACTCTGTAAACACATAAATACAAGTGTTATTAATCCATATCGACAGTATGAAATGGCATTTTCACAGAAATTGGTAAGGAGCACCATAGGGATTATCAACAGAGGAGTTTTTTGATAGGCACGAGGTAATTGAATATATCTCTGCTTTTGATTCTGTTTCTGAAAAATAACCTTGAAACAACAGCATGATGTTGGGGAGACAGTAGCACAGTGAGACCTCTAAGCTATAGCCTGGATAGTTGAATATGTAGGTAGAGGGATTTAATTATCTGATTTCTTGTGTGAACTTACAGTTTCCTTTTAAGTGAAAATCTATGCATGTTCAAGTGCAGTTTGTATTAAGCATACAGTTGTGACTTAATCTCTGTTTGCTACATGTTATAGCCGAATATAGAGACAGTTTCTTATTCTCTACTCCTATTTATCGAAGAGTATCGACACATCATTTCACCAAATCCTAAGACCTTTCCCATTTTTTTAGTTGATGAAACTAAGGCCCAAAGAAGTAACTTGCCCACATTCACACAGCTAGTAAAAGCCAGCAATAGGACTCAATACAAATCTGCTGACCCCCCAACGATGATTCTTTTTATAGTATTCTTTTGTATCATGGCTATCAATGCAAAAAATGACAGAATTTCCTTTTTTATTTTATTTTTTTATGGCCACACCTACGTCATATGGAAGTTTCCAGGCTAGGGGTCATATTGGAGCTACAGCTGCCGGCCTACACCAGAGCCACAGCAACTCGGGATCCGAGCTGCGTCTGCGACCTACACCACAGCTCACAGCAACGCCGGGGGCCAGACCCACTGAGCGAGGCCAGGGATCCAACCAGCATCCTCATGGATACTAGGCAGATTCGTTTTGGAGCCATGATGGGAACTCCAGAATTTCCATGTTAGAAGGCCCTCAAAAGTTGTCCAGTTCAAGAGCTCCCCTTGTGGCTCAGTGGAAATGAACCCTACTAGTATCTATGAGAATGTGGGTTAGATCCCTGGCCTCAATCAGTGGATCGGAGATCTGGCATTGCACGGCTCAGATCCAGCATTGCTGTGGCTGTGGTGTAGGCCGGCAGCTGTAGCTCCAATTCGACCCCTGGCCTGGGAACTTCCATATGCCGCGGGTATGGCCCTATGGGAAAAAAAAAATGTTGTCTAGTTCAATGCCATCCCCCTCTGTCAGTCATGTGATTTTTTTTTTTTTGCATTTTATTGGATTTTAAATTTTGTTTATTTTATTGGGATTGAGGGGGAGAAAATAGGTTTTTTTTTTCCCCTGAAATTCCTATATAATTGCATCAACCCTCTGTTACATTTTTTTCATCTGTTTCATGTATATAGTTGATTTACAGTGTTGTGTCAGTTTTTGCTGTACAGCATTGTGACCCAGCCATACATATATACATATTTTTTTCTCATATTATCTTCCATCATGGTCTATTCCGAGACTGGATATAGTTCCCTGTGCTATACAGAAGGACCTCACTGCTTATCCATTCTAAATGAAATAGTTTGCATCTACCAACCCCAAACTCCCAGTCCATCACACTTCTCCCCTTCCCCTTGGCTGCAGAATCTCAATTTGTTTACCTAGAATTTGTGTCTTTGGATGATAGGGTAGGAGACATAGAATTCAGCCTTTCATGTCTGAGTTGAGCATATCTTTAGGGGCCCAGTCCTTCTGCTGTCACCGAGCAGTTAGGGCTCTCTCTTGACACGTGGGCTCCAGCTCCCCATCTATCCCCACCCCCAAGGCTCAATATGAATTAAATCCAAACTAATAGGAAGGTGTGAATAACAGCCTTTAAGGCACTGCAGAGAGAGGATTGGGAAGCTGGCTTGAAGCTAGGTGGATGGTGGCTGAGTTTTTATTTAAAGTTATGAGGGAACCAAGGTTAAGGATTTTAGTTATTTGAAGCAGGACCGCACGGGTCCTTGTCTAGCTCATGCTCTGGCCTTGATAATGCCCCATATCCTCTAGTCAGATCTCATTGTAAGGATTTCCTATGAATATACTTGCAAAAGGACAGGATTCCTGTAACCTCTATAATATTGTAGTAGTCTCTCTCTCAAATAAGTTATTGTTAGATTAATAGAATTGTTTGATATGTTATAAAGGAAAAGGACTTTCATATATTTTACCAGACAGATTCTGTGTTTCAATTGATACATTAGGTTTTATTTTGGTGTGTGTTTGGCAGGGGTTGGGGGTGGTTGCCCTATTACATTTTGGGGGTTTCTCTGAGCTCTCTGTTAACATAATTCCTAAGAGTCTTTTCAGTAGATGTTGCTGCTTCTTATTTTCTCCTATATCCTTCAGGTCTGAAGTTGAGGTTTTTGGTTCCAAGTTCCAGTCCTCCTTATATCTAATATACCAGGCCCTAGGATGTTAGACTCATAGATTTCATCATATTAGATTCAGTCCTTTGTTCCATTCTGTTATTGTTTAAATTAGTCTATCAGTCAATATTTTTTTCTATTTTTCAATTAGCCACATATTTGTTAAGTATGTCTCCTAGGTTTTCATCCAACTAATTAAGAAAACAAAAACAGGGGGTTCCCGATGTGGCTCAGTGGTTAACAAATCTGACTAGGAACCATGAGGTTGCAGGTTCGATCCCTGGCGTTGCTCAGTGGGTTAAGGATCCAGCGTTGCCATGAGCTGTGGTGTAGGTCGAAGACGCAGCTCAGATCCTGCATTGCAGTGGCTCTGGCATAGGCCGGGGGCTATGGCTCTGATTAGACCCCTAGCCTGGGAACCTCCATATGCTGCGGGAGCGGCCTTAGAAAATGGCAAAAAGACATAAATAAATAAATAAATAAATAAATAAATAAATAAAAAACAAAAACATTGAGTAAGCAAAGTCTTACAACAGAACTTTGTACCATGGCATTGTAGATTTTTCTCCAGATTGATACCTGTGGTTAAATCGCATATCTTAAGTATACTTGTTCATACAGGTACCAATCTACTTAAGATCCTAGCTCTCAGTTTATATGTTTTCATCTTGCCCTCAAGGGTCTTATGACAAGCCTTGTCAGATGCTTCACTGAATCTAGGATCATGTTGACCTCTATCTTTGCATCACTGGACCCAAGAATTACTATGTCCTGTGAATCTCAAAACCTGAGTCTATTCTTAGGATGTGGGGAGGCCATGGTCATGAATTAGTTTTAGGCATTTCAAAGGGAATTTGATTTGGTCTGGGACTAACTAGGACAGACTTACTAATCTGGAATAGGTATATATAAGAAGTTAAATGACCTCTAGAAGATGGTGTTGGTGCTTCTTATTTTTAGCTTCATCATTTATCCTAAAATCTCTTACACTAATTTGTGCCATGTTATAACCTTTAGATCACATTTCATTTCATGCTGTGATAGATAAATTACATGGTGGGGATGACACCTGGAATGAACTAAATAATACAATAGAATTTGCTAGCTTTGTGAAACCAATATCTGAATGATTCTTCCAGAATTGAAGGAATAGATTATTATTTAAGAGTTGAAGTCATTTATTTAACTTATTCTGAAGGTTCTACAGTTTGCTCTAGGAAGAAGCTAAGTATGCTGACGCCACATTTTATGAGTTCTGATGTTAGCATGAGAGAAGTGATGACTTGAAATGACTGATTATCAGGATTCATGTGGAGAACATGAGTTCACATTTTAAACATCTTTCTCTTCCTAATAGCCCAGTCACATAAATATGTCAGAAAAGGTTTACACTCATCAATAAACAATTGCAGTTCCCTGGACCTGAGAATACATGACAACAGGTATATAAATGTAATTAAAAAAATTTTTTTAACCAGCTGACCACATGTGTCGGTCTTTTCTAGAAACTTCTGGTCCATGGAACTTCTGCTGTTTCAAAAGAAGTGAGAGACCCTAGAGAGACAGCGAATTAACTCATAGTCTTGATATGAATTCAATTTTAGTTGTTAAAGAAAATGATGGATGTTTCTAGTGCCAATACTTGATATCATGCTACTGTATGGAAAAAATATTAAATACCTATGTCGTCACATTTCAAATAAATAGAAATTTGTGGCGTAAAAAACACCGCATTTTATAGTTTACTGTTTCTAGTTTTTTTAAATTTAGTTAATTATATACTTTACCTGATTGCCTGGAATTCATTGTAGTAGTCAATTTCAGTACATCCTATAGATTCCAGGAATATCTAGTATAGCTTTGTAAGTTGCTTGCTATCACATTAAGTTACAGTGGTAAATTATTTGAGTCAGCTTTGACTTCTCACTCACTTTGGCTTGCATGCAGATTGTTGAAAATTCTCTTTCCATCCACAGGACCTAACATCATCCTTGCAATTCCCTTTTAATTATTAATATCCTTCACTGAAATTCTAGTGAGTTTGATACCTCTAGTCAAGAAAGCCTGTCTCTTCTGTGTCTCCATATGTGTGTCTCTGTCTATTTATTGTTTTTTTGGATCCTACATGCCTGTGCTCATTTTTCTTCATTAAAATGATAAATGCTTTTGTAGTTTTCAGAGCCCTGTGGGTGATTCTTGTGCTTAGACAACATTTATAACCCTTAGACTAACCAGTTAACCAGGATTATGGCTAACGAAACTTATGGAAGAGATATTTCATTAAGTATAGCAAGACACGTATGGCATCCCAATCACATATTTAATGATTTACATCTCTGAGTCAACCTTGTGGAAGTCTTATCAGCTGTAAAATCGGTACTCTCTCACATATTTATCCATGCCTGTAGTTTATTGTACAACAGATGTTTATTGAACACTATGATGACATATGCCATGTCTCTTTTGAATGTGTTAGCTATACTGTTCTTAATTTTGATTCAACAATTTAGTTTACTCTTCTATGGAAATATGACTCTAAGCTCCTGTGTTCCTGTCCCTTTCTTCCAGCTCTTTCTGATTCCAGTGTGTTAATTTGAACCTGGTCCTTAATTCCTCCCTTGGCTTGGCAGTCTGGTTCTCTTTCCCATGCCATACAAATTGACTTCCATTAGGTCTGCCATCATGGTGTGAATTTAGAAGTTGAGCTTGATAAAGAAGTTCGGATCAGGAAAAAGGTTTTGGAAATCATCCACATGATTTTAAAAATTATATAAGAATTTACAATCCACTAACATGTATTTTATCTCATTTGACATTATGTAAAAATCTTTTGTAGGTGATGAAACTGAGATTCATAGAGTTTAAGAGACACTCTGGACATCACGGAGCCAATAAGTGATAGGGCCTTGCCTTGAGCCAACTTGAATTGCTTTTCAACACTGTAGTAACTCTGCAGTAAGACTCACAATCATTACCATCTTACCAATCTGTCTCACAGTGCAGGTTTAAAGACTCCTAGGTAGGTAGTAAAGCTCTGAAAACTTAATCCTCTACTTTAAGAACCTTCTTCCAGACTATGAAATACATTTTGGAGACCCTGGCTTTTCTAGAGTTGTGCTCCTCAACTTTAATGAACATATAAATCCCCTGGGGATATTGCCAAAATTTAAGTTCTGATTCTGGAGGTCCAAAGCAGGGCCCAAGATGCCACATTTCTAACAAGTTCCCAAGTGATGTTCATGCTACTGTACTTTGAATAGTGAGGCTAGAGTTTTCTGGATGGCAGTGTCACTAGAGAACAGGAATTATGATAAGTATCATCCCTCCATTCCTTCACTGGTAACTTCTGCTTTGGTGACTATGGAAGCACTGATAATGGCATAACTGAGATCTCTTTTCTCTGGGCTTTCAGAGTGCTGCTAGCTTCTCAGGAGCAGCTAAGTCCAATATCTGAACTGTGTGTCCTTGCCTTCTCCCTGTAAAGAGGAGAGGTCAATCTCTTGCTCTTACTCTCTCTTGCTTTTCTGATTTTGTTTTGTACAACCAATGCATAATTAAATCCCCCCAATTTTGTTTTACTTTTGTTCCCCTAAAGCTGTTTGATTTGAAATAAATACACCACTGAGATTTTATGCTCTGCTGCATCAGCAAGCAGGGTTTCCATTAAACCACGGAATGAAGCCTCAACCATGAGTTGCTTAGGTAATTACTCAAGGTCGGTGCAAGGTGTCTTGATACTTTGTCACCTGAATATGTAATGAGAGCTCTTTAAATGCTCCAAGACTAAAAATAAGATTCGTTCCAGGGCCAGAGAGAGAACCAAACATAGATATGGGGTCAAATGACTTCAGTTGTGTGGAGAGAGACAATAGGACCAGCAATCTGGGCAGCATTAGGGAGTCTAGAGGGGTTATCATCCTTTACTGCACATTGATATCAAAGCTTATTTAAATTGCAGATTTTTGGATGTCACCCCCCTAAAAAAATAAGAATGTATAGATACAGAGTGGGACCCAGGAATATGTATTTCTAAAGAACACAAATGATACTCAGATATATTCTGTAGAGCCCATATTATGAGAAATACTGGGTTTTATGCAATATCCAAAGGCGACTTTTTTGATCATTTGAAAGGAATGTTTGGTCATTATAGAATAGACATGTATAAGAATTGGCTTAACTATAAAACATCCCCTCCAAAAGCAAAAAGTATTCCATATAGAGTGTCAATGGAAACATTAATTCAATCACTAATGGATAAATTTTCAAGGAAAGGTTACTATAATAGTGTCACAAAAATTATTGGATTTATTTTCTTGAAACCTGTCCTCTTCCACTCTAACAAATATCAAAACATTCTAAAGGATGAGCTTATTAGAAGTCTTAGGAGTTCCCGTTGTGTCTCAGTGGATTAAGAATCCAACATAGGAGTTCCTGTTGTGGCTCAGCCTTAAAGACCCTGACTAGTATCCATGAGGATGCAGGTTTGATCCTTGACCTTGCTCAGTGGGTTAAAGGATGTGGCATTCATGTCAGCTATGGTATAGGTCGCAGACATGGCTAGTATCTGGAGTTGCTGTGGCTGTACTATAGGCCAGCAGCTGTAGCTTTGATTTGACCCCTAGCCTGGGAACCTCCACATGCCATGGGTACAGCCCTTTAAAAAAAATAAGACAGCATAGAAAGCCTAGAATTAAATGCACACACCTACAGTCAACTAACCTATGACAAAGGAGGCAAGAATATACAGTGGAGAAAAAATAGCTCCTTCAATAAGTGGTGCTGGGTGCTGGGAAAAGAATGTAACTAGAACACTTCCTAACACCATACATAAAAATAAACTTAGAATGGCTTAAAGACCTAAATATAAGACCAGGTACTATAAAACCCTCAGGGGAAAACACAGGCCAAACACTCTCTGACATAAACCACAGCAATATCTTCTCAGATCCACCTCCTAGAGTAATGACAATAAAAATAAAACTAAACAAGTGGGACTTAATTAAACTTAAACATTCTGCACAGCAAAGGAAACCCTAAACAAAACAAAAAGACAACCCATAGAATGGAAGAAAATATTTGCAAATGAAGTGATTGACAAGGGATTAATCTCCAAAATTTATGAACACCTCCTACTGCTCAATACCAAAAAAAAAACAAACAACCCCATCAAAAAATGGGCAGAAGATCTAAACAGACAATTCTCTGAAGAAGATATACAGATGGCCATAGAACACATGAAAAGATGTTCAATATCACTCATTATTAGAGAAATGTAAATCAAAACCACTATGAGGTACCTACCACCTTACACCAGACAAAATGGTCATCATCAAAAAATATACAAACAATAAATGCTAGAGAGGGTGTGGAGGAAAGGGAACCCTACTGCACTGTTGGTGGGTATGTAAATTGGTGCAACCACTGTGGAAAACAGTGTGGGGATTCCTCAGAAAACTAAAAACAGAACTACTATTTGATCCAGTAATCCCACTCCTGGGCATCTATCTAGAGACAAACATGACTTGAAAAGATACATGTACTCCAGTGTGCATTGCAGCACTATACACAATAGCCGAGACATGGAAACAATCTAACTGTCCATCAACAGAGGAGTGGATAAAGAAGATGTGGTACATATACACAATGGAAATAATTAAAAGGATTACTCAGCCATTAAAAGGAAAGAAAGAATGGCATATGCAGCAACATGAATGGATCTAGAAATTTCATGATAAGTGAATTTAGTCAGACAGTGAGACACCAACTTCATGCTATCACCTACATGTGGAATCTAAAAACAGGACACAATGGACTTCTTTGCAGAACAGATACTGACTCACAGACTTTGAAAAACCTCTGGTTTCAACATGAGACAGGTTGGGGGGTTAGGGGGATGTGCTGGGGGTTCGGGATGGAAATGCTATAAAATTGGGTTGTGATGATTGTTGTACAACTATAAAATGTAATGAAAATTCATTGAGTAATAAAAAAAAAAGATGCAACATAGCCTTCATGAGGATTCAGGTTCAATCCCTGGCCTTGCACAGTGGGTTAAGGATTCCTCGTTGCCACACAAAAGCTACGGCATAAGTCACAGACTCAGCTCAGATCTGGCATTACTATGGCTATGGCATAGGCCTGCAGCTGAAAGCTCCCATTTGTTCCTAGCCGAGGTACTTCCATATGTTCCAGGTGTGGCTGTAAAAAGAAAAATAAAGTCTTATGTACTAGTAAAACTTAGTGCTTTCTGGAGATCCCGTCCTGGCGCAGCAGAAATGAATCCAACTAGGAACCACGAGGTTGTGAGTTTGATCCCTGGCTTCACTCAGTGGTTAAGGATCCGGAGTAGCCATGAGCTGTGGTGTAGGTCGCAGAGGTGGCTCGGATCTATCTGATGTTGCTGTGGCTCTGGCGTAGGCCAGCAACAACAGCTCCAATTTGACCCCTAGCCTGGGAACCTCCATATACCGTGGGCGTGGCCCTAAAAAAAAAGAGAACAACAACAACTTAGTGCTTTCCAGTGACAACCGAATGCCCTTCAGTAGCATAAGAAGGGAAGGATAAAAGTAGAGAATAAAATCTATGACAGCAAAATAAAACTTGAGTAACCTCTCCTAAATATTATGGACAAAGTACAAAAAGAAAAGGAAATAAAAAGAGATGTATAATAGCTCTAGAGGACAAAGAAATGAGATTCAATGCAATGGTTATAAGTGGGTATCGCCTAAGTGGAAAAGGAAAGAAAGAATATAAAAGAAAACTGGGATGCAGGAGTGATGTCAACAAGGTGGAAGAGTAGGAGATCCCAGCCTTCATCCCATTAGAAGAAAACAATTGGACAGCTACCCATGAACGAAAATAGACAAGGGCTCTGGAGTCCAGTTAAGAAGCTGTAGCAACACAATGGAGCAATGAAACCTAAGAATTACCACGCGCAAAGGGTAGGAAGAACAGTTTCCTTTTGTCCACATCATCCCACTCCTCTGGTCAGCACACCCCAGTGCCAAGAGGGATCTCCTCCATCGGCAAGTTCTTCTCATTAGGGAAAAGGAGATCAGGGTGAATGTTCAACTTCTTCATACTTCCCGGCTGAGACATTGGCCACTAGCTATGAACAAAAAAGAAGGTCGAAGCTATCAGTACCAACCATGCAGCAGGTACCACTCTGGTCCCCAGTGGCCTTCTTTGCAGGGCCCCCCCACCACCACTTCCAGCAGCCTACACCACTGCAGACCTCAACAGGCCTCACAGCCACTGCAACCCCCCTGCAAATAGCACCTCCTGGGATCCTGCAGTATTAGACATTGCCTGCCCCTCAGAAGATCCTAGAGGCTCTCACCGCTGGGGAACCCAACAGCCATCGCACTGCTGCAGTTGCTCCAAAGCTTTCACTGCCTAGGGCACCACTGTTTTCCCTTTCATGGACTGCCACCACCCCGTCACTCCTTTTCTTCACATTTTGTCATTCATTCTCTCACATGCTGTCACCTGTCATGTCACTTAACACTTAATATAGTGCCATATTAATGGCATTAACTTTTCTTTAAGAAATTTCTCTTGTTATGAACTATTGTTACAACATCTTTATTTAAAAAAAATTTTAAAGTGTAGTTGATTTACAATATCATGTTGGTTTCAGGCATACAGCACAACAATTCTTATATAAAATATTCTTTTTTGAATTCTTTTCCATTACAGGTTATTACGAGATATTGAATATGGTTCCTTGTTACTTACCCATTTTATATATAGCAGTTTGTGTATGTTAATCCCAAACTCCTAATTTATCCCTCCTCTCAACTGCCATGACATCTTGATTTTTTGAAGAGACTTTATTTTCTCAATAGTTTCTGGGTAGCTGACCCCTAGTTAAGGGAGTTATTACTGTAGATAATTCAAATGGATTTCATGGTAAAAGTACCAGATGACTCTCACAGCTATGCCATTTACAACTATAATGGCATAACTATGTAGTGTCTCAAATTGTATATAATGGGAAAATGTGTTTTTCCATGAGAGAATGAGAAAGATATATTAATGAGCTACTAAGGGCTAGTAAAAAAAATCGATTTTGAAGAAAGACTGCTAATGTTCAGTTGAATAATGCTCAAGTATGGAAATATTCTGTGGTCCGAGATATCATTTATTTGAAAACTTAAACTTAGCAAATTGGAAGCAGGCCAACCATCCAATATATCATTCATGTTATACCAATATATTAGCAATTCTGTGAAATTGAAAGAACAATGTTAATTTTCTCTCAAAGTGAATGCCGTATCAGTGAATTAAATGAGTAATTAGGTGCTGTCAAATTAAATTCATTTTGATTTCTGAAATGCCCTCCATGTTATACTGTATTTTCCCCATTAGAAGCACATGTCTTTAAACAATTTAAATTGTACAGTTCAGGACTTACAGACAATATCTCCAAACATTTTCATTCAGTACTGTTCATATCAGGAGGTGTGAATCCAAATGTGATATTTTATATATTCTGAAAACTGCATGTATTACTTACTTTTCTTATTCTTATTCCATTTCTTCTTATTTAGCTGGCTCCAACTCCATCTCCTTTGTCTCCCCTCCCCCCGATTTTGGGGGGCCATGCCTGTGGCACGTGGAAGTTCCTGGGCCAGGGACTGAACCCACACCATGACATTGACAATGCCAGATCCTCAACCTGCTGAGCCGCCAGGGAACTCCATTGCCCCTCTTTTATATACCATCTTGCGATAGCTGCCATCTATTACCTGTCTGACTTGGTCCTTTCTGCTCTATGCCCCTGATTGTCACTATGTAAAGATTTTAAAACTTTTATAGGTTTCATGAGACTGTGTATGTATATGGGATTTCTGTAGGTTTTAAAACACATAAATTTAAGGAAGAGAATATGTTGGTATATGAAACCAATATATTTTCATTCTTGGTAATTTCTGGTTTTGGTTTACCACTACCCTTACCCACCTTGACAAGTACAAAGCTTGGCTGATTTGAACATCAAGGTGTCTATTGTAAGCCAAGAATTGTGAAAACACAAGTCATCCTTTTCCTTCTGGCTCTTGTAGAGGGTTAGGAAATAGCATAAAAACTCAGATTGTGTAAAGATGTTGAAAACATGTGTTCTTGTGTCCTCAATATGGAAACTCAAAGTGGAGTGGATTGGGCATCACTCTAGAAATACCCAGACAGGAATAATAGAACCTGATTAACATCCAAGTTATTAGCATTGCTGGAGGAAACTTAAATCCAGGTGTGTTTCTGTGCCCTGTCCAACAGGAATAATAATGTAGCTTTAGTAGGGAGAGGTGGTTGGGCAGATGAGCATGACTTAGCACTCCTGTGTCACCAAGGCCTCCTCGTGGTCTACAGGGGAACTACATGGTTCCACACGCCTCAGTGAGGGAGCATGCAATTTCTTTCCCTTTTACCTAGATACCATAGGCAGGAAGAGAAATAAGAGAGTCTCTTAAGGGGTTGAATTTTAAATTAACTATTTCTCAAAGAGACAGTTCAAACCCCTGGATATTGAGACACTTTTGATTTTGTTTTTTGTTTTTATGGCCGCACCTGCAGCACATGGAAGTTCCCAGGCTAGGGGTCAAATTGGAGCTGTGGCTGCTGGCCTGCACCACAGCCACAGCAACGTGGGATCCGAGCTGCATCTGTGACCTATGCCACAGCTCATGGCAATGCCGGATCCTTAACCCTCTGAGCGAGGCCAGGGATCGAACCCTCATCCTCATGGAGGCAATGTCAGATGCTTAACCAGCTGTGCCACAATGGGAATTCTGAGACACCAAAATTTGACAAATTTACCATCACCACTAGGAGCAGTGCTGTGAAAACTTATGATCAGGACTGATTAGTCATAGACTTTGTAGAATATAGTAAGACGTGTTGTTCCCTGTGTGTGTGTGTGTGTGTGTGTGTGTGTGTGTGTGTGTGTGTGTGTGTGTGTGTCATAGATAGCTCTTTGAAAGAGTACATGAGATGATCACCAAGTGAAATAATTTGAACAAAGAGAATAAGCAACAGTTGTGAATGGAAACACTTGTTTCAGAAATGCATTTGTGTTCAGAAATCTGTTACAGCAAAAATATGTGAAAGAAAATGAATGCCACTCGTTTTTCCTGAAATTGTTATTGAAATATCCTGATCAGAATTACATTTATAATTTCTTCTCTAGTTAAAGAATCAAGATAATTGGATAATCTCACACTAAAGAATACCAGTTTCATACAAGAATGAGAAAGAGAAACTGATTATCGTTAAGTGAAACCTCACTGCATCCCCAAGAATAAATTTAAAGGTTTTTTGTTTTTATATTTCAGAAATATACAGCCGCTAAAGCCCCAGCCATCACCTCTGTGTTCCAAGCAGGGAGCAGAATTCAGGCAAAAGCATAAGTCTTAACCAACAGTTTCCCCCCCTTTAAAAATTTATTTTATTTTATTTTATTTTTTTGCTTTTTAGGCCTGCACCTGCAGCATATTGAAGTTCCAGGGTAGGGGTTGAATTGGAATGGCAACTGAGGCCTACACCATAGCTACAGCAACGCCAGATCTAAGCCACATCTCCAACCTCTACCACAGCTTGTGGCAGTGCTGGATCCTTAACCCACTGAACTAGGTCAGGGATTGGATTTACATTTTCACAGACACTGTGTTGGGTTCTTAACCCACCAAGCCACAATGGGAACTCCCAACAGTTCCCCTTTTAAGGATTCTTCCTGGATGTTTCCCCCAACAACCTTTGCTTGTATTTCCTTAGAAAAATCTTGGTCATGTGGTCACTGGAGCTATAAGAGAAGCTGAAAATATGGTAGCTGGCGCCTTGAATAAAATTGAAATTCTACCACAAGAAAGAAGTTTTTTGTTTTTTTGTTTTTTGTTTTTGTTTTGGTTTGGTTTGGTTTTTTACAGGATATTGGCTAGGTAAATAGCAGTTTCTGGCATCCCATCCTACTTATTACATGGAATTTTTGTTAAAAAAAAATCACAAAACTTGGCTTGGGGCTTTAGTTTCTGAGTGTAGAACAAGTGGCTAAGCAGATAAATATACATGAAAGTGCTACATAAACTATAGGAAGTTAGATGCATGAAAGCTATCATTACTACCATGTTTCATGGGAATTTTTTAAAGCCAAGAGTAGACATAATCTGTGCCCCCGGGGGGTTTGTAATCTTAAAGAATAATTATATTCCTGCTGCATTAATTAGAGCATGGAATAAAAGCAAAACTAAACAAACAAAATAGGAAGAATAATCCTAGATTCTAATCCTTTGTTTTTAAAAAACATTTGTAGAGATAATTGCTCAAAATACCACTTAAGGACCAGATCTCACCCAGGCTTCAGACCAAAATTGTTAATTATGTCAGTCAAGACCTTTTCTGGCCTTTGAATAATCCTCAGAGGGCAAGCTTCCTTTCAGCATTTTTAGGGAGGCACTTGCTGCCTCCCCAGGAATAACTTACAGTCAATTTATTTATAGTATTTCTGGGGCATTATTAATAGATTTTATTTTTAGAACAGTTTTAGGTTTACAGATAGAAATTGAGCTGAAAGTACTGAGAGTTCTCATGTATCCAGTCTCCTGTCCATGGTTTCCCCTTTTAATAATAACTTGCATTAATGTGGTACATTTGTTAAACTTGATGCATCAATATTGATACATTATTGTTAACAGAAATCCATAGTTCATATTAATTATGGTTCACTTTTTGTGTTGTAGAGTACTATGTATTTTGACAAAATGTCATGTATCCACCATTTCAGTATCAAGCAGAATAGTTTCACTGTCCTAAAAAATCCCCTGTGTTCTACCTATTCATCCCTCACCAGCTTTGTGTCTGGTTTTGACATAAATTTTACCATTTGGCATTGGAGATCAGGTAAAAAGGCTAAGAGGATGCTGACATTGAACTTGATGATTCCTTTAAAGTTCTTTAATATTGTTCCCAATGTAATTTGGATGTGACCTCCTTATAAAGGCTTTCCAGTAATGTCTATAACAGAGAAAATCCAATAAGCATTCAGTAAATATTATCATCATCACTATTGTTATTATGCAGCAAACACTGTGTCAAGTATAGTAACTCTTTATTATTATTATTATTATTGGCTGAGCCCAGGACATGAAGAAGTTCTTGGGCCAGGGATCAAACCTGAACCTGCACTGCAGTAGTGTCAATGCTGGATCCTTAATTGCTAGACCACTTGGGAACTTCAAGTATACTAACTCTTCATCTTCACAAGAAGACTAGGAGGTAGAATAAATCATCTTTGTATTCAAAATTAGAAACTGAGGCCACGTCTAACAAAGCTATCTTCCCCAAATCATATGGTTATCTCAGGGAAGAGCCTGGTTGGCTTCCTGGGCATGTGATCAGAACATTCACAGAGCCCAGCACTCAGAAGCACCTGACAGTTGGTTTAATGACCTGGTCTCAATATACAGAAATTCTTAATAGATTTTTCCTTGACCTTGTGTTTTATAAGTAAGCCTTAGCTATATACACTGCAGCATGAATGTGAGTGAGCAGAGGAAATATGAAGGATGTGGTCCTGCTTCTGGGCCTTGCTTTTACATTTAACATTTGTGATGCCCACCATGCATCGTCTCTAATAGCTAACCTAGTACCCTAGTACTTAGAATCCATACTTGGTTTAATGCTTTGCTGTCGCCATCTTGAAATTCTTAATAATTTTATCGGTGAACTTGTGTTTTGTAAATGGAGTCCAAAGGGAAGATGGAGCATATAAATGACCAGAAGAGACAGACATGATATATTTATCCAGGGCTACTATTCCTTGCCTCCCCACTTGCATATAGTGTTTGTGATGCCTCGTGAGTTCAGAATTCTGGTTGATCCTTGATGCATGGTTGTTGAATAAAACTCAAGTGAGTATATGATAAGCATGTTATATCTATGAGTAAGCCATGTGCTGACATCATTGAGAGGCTGCACTTTCCATTCTTGTTCCCAATGCAGAAAAAAAGGTAATGGTATTATAAGAAATGTAAACAAATATTTAACACTATCATATTTTTTCTTACTCTTACTCCTCAGTATTATTTCTTTTTTTCATTTGTTTTATTACTCAAATGAATTTATCACATCTGTAGTTGTATAATGATCATAACAATCTGATTTCACAGGATTTCCATCCCACAGCCCAAGCACATCCCCCCAACCCCCAAACTGTCTCCTCCGGAGACCATAAGTTTTTCAATGTCTGTGAGTCAACATCTGTTCTACAAAGAAGTTCCGTCCGTCCTTTTTTCAGATTCCACGTGTCAGTGAAAGCATTGGATGTTGGTGTCTCATTGTACGGCTGACTTCACTTAGCATGATAGTGTCTAGGTCCATCCATGTTGCAAAAAATGCTGGTATTTTATTCTTTTTGATGGCTGAGTAGTATTCCATTGTGTATATGTACCACTTCTTCTTGATCCACTCCTGTGTCGATGGACATTTAGGTTGTTTCCATGTCTTAACTATTGTAAGTAGTGCTGCAATGAACACCAGAGTACATGTACATGTGTCTTTGCGAGTCATGGTTTTCTCTGGATAAATGCCCAGGAGTGGGATTGCTGGATCAAATGGTAGTTCTATGTTTAGTTTTGTGAGGAATCTCCATATTGCTTTCCACAGTGGTTGCACCAATTGACAATCCCACCAACAGTGTGTTAGGGTTCCTTTTTCTCCACCCCCTCTCCAGCACTTATTGTTTGTAGACTTTTGGATGATGGCCATTCTGGCTGGTGGAAGGTGGTACCTCATCGTGGTTTTGATTTGCATCTCTCTAATCATGAGTGACGCTGAACATCTTTTCATGTGTTCCTCGGCCATCTGTATGTCTTCTTTGGAGAATTGTCTGTTTAGATCTTCTGCCCATTTTTGGATGGGGTTGTTTGTTTTTTTGGTATGGAGCTACAGAAGGTGTTTATAAATTTTGGAGATGAATCCCTTGTCAGTCGATTCACTTGCAAAGATTTTCTCCCATTCTGTGGGTTGTCTTTTTGTGTTGTTTAGGGTTTCCTTTGCTGTGCAGAAACTTTGAAGTTTGAGTAGGTCCCATTTGTTTAGTTTTGTTTTTGTTGTCAATACTCTGGTATGTGGATCTGAGAAGATGTTGCTGTCGTTTATGTCAGAGAGTGTTTGGCCTATGTTTTCCTCTAGGAGTTTGATAGTGTCTGGTCTTATATCTAGGTCTTTAATCCAATTGGAGTTTATTTTTGTGTATGGTGTCAGGGAGTGTTCTAATTTCATTCTTTTCCATGTGGCTGTCCAGTTTTCCCAGCACCACTTATTGAACAAGCTGTCCTTTCTTCCTTGTCTAGTCTTGCTTCCTTTGTCATAGATTAGTTGGCTGTAGGTGCATGGGTTGAATTCTGGGCTTTCTATCCTGTTCCACTGATCTATATTTCTGTCTTTGTGCCAGTACCATGCGGTTTTGACGACTGTTGCTTTGTAGTATAGTCTGAAGTCCGGGAGCCTGATTTCCTCAGTATTATCTAACAATTTATATTGAAAATGATGACATGGAAGGAAAGGGAAAGATAAGGCAACCCATAGTTCCTTTTCCTTTCAATCTTTCTTTACTCTTCAGTCAGCCAAAGCTAATGTGTGTGCATTAAGAACTTAAAGAAATGTTGATAAGTTAGCTTTCTGAACTGTCTCCACTATTCTGGTAAGAACAAATTACATACGTGTATGTGAGCTATGAAATACAAATTGTGTGTTTTTGATTACTCCACATACAAGTTAAATGCTTATGTTTTTATTTAAAATGGGCATTGCACAATATAAAGATGAATAGTAAGATTCATGCTAATGATTACAATTTTCATTTTTCTTATAATGATATTAAGTAGCACATAAAAAATTCATGGCAAGTCAAATGAGATTACAGAGGAAAGAAAAAAGCTTCATATTTTAGCCCCTTTAAAGACACTTTTTTTCCTGGATGGCCCTCATTTCATTTTGCATTGGGTTTCACAGATGGTATATCCTGCCCAGGCAGACAGCTGATGCACAACCACATATGCCAGACTCCAAGGCTGGCGCTCCAAACTAGAAGTTTCTAACCCTTTCGCCTTACGGCCACATAGAGAAAGTTATGTTTATAAGGAATGCTAACACCATGGTAAATTGAGGAAATTGATCCTGGTCGGAGTTAGCCAACTTGGGGCCCAGGGCTTCTCAGACCAGACCTGGCAGCCTTGGGGGCTGAGGAGATCAATATCTCTGCATGGGAACTATGACACAGGAACTCCTAGGTAGCACATGGAGCTGTCTACCCATATTTTTTCTTTCTTTTTTTTTTTTTTTTGGATGTAGTACTTAAAATTGTTACTCATTTTTTTTGCTAAACAATAATGACAGCAAAAATATAAAATGCATATTTTTTTTCTATAGACCAGGTATGTTTCTCAGTACTTCATATATATTAACTCTTTTAATCTCCAGAACTTTATGAGGAAATCCTATTATTATCCCCATTTTGTATTCATTGAATCACATGAAATAGCTTATATTTGACTATTTTGGACTGACAAAAAGAGGAAGTTAGTATATTTAACCTCAAGAGATGAGGATGGAGTTCCCTGGTGACTCAGCTGGTTAAGAATCTGGCATTGTCATTTCTGTGGCTGGGGCTGCTGCTGTGGTGTGGGTTCGGTCCCTGGCTTGGGACCTTCTACATGTGGTAGGTGCAGCCTAAAAAAAAAAAGAAAACACACGCAAAAAAACCAATTATTAAAAATTAAAACAAAAATTAAAAAAAACCCTCAAGAGATGAGGAGACTGAGGATTAGAGTGATTAAGTATATTACTCAAGGTCACTCAGCTACTAAATGCCAGAGCCTAGAGAGAGATAAAATTCTTGGCTGGTGGAGAAACTAAGAGTCCAGTGCTGATGACTGAGGCCTAACCCAACTGGGCAATGTTATTGTTCAAAGAGAATTAAATTAAGTATCAGATTGGAAGTAGTTATTGAAAGCATGGTGGCATGTAGTTAAGATAGGAAGATTTAACAATCTCAGTCACTCAATTTGTATTTATCAAATTCCTGTGCTATGTTGTGATATTGTAGTGAACCCAACACAGCTTTACCTTCATATAACTTGTAGATGATCCTATCTAAATATCTTTCTTTTAAGCCTAATAGGAACAGCAGGTCCCACTTATGGTGTCTTGGCTGCATTTGGACTGGGCCTGTTGCTAATTTCATTTCATGCATTACTTTATTCAATACTCAACAATCCTTTGCGATAAATACCATTGTTCTTATCACCTTGCAGATGAGAGAACTGGAGCTCAAAAAGGTAATAACTTACACAAGGTGACCCAGAGAGTTAGTGGCAAATCCAGGCCTCAATACCAGGGCTGTTTGATGCCAGAGGCATACTTTTCTACTTCACTGCCTCTGCATAACAATTTCCTCTTCCCTGCTCCTAGATTGAGGGATAGTCATTAGCTGACCCTATGGTGTTCCACCAAATAATCTCTTTCCACTCCTCAGGCTCAGTTCTGTGGCTGAAATGATTATTTTACTTACCATAAAGAGTGAGCGGTACAGCTGGAGAAATTTCCATCCAGATGCTGGTGTGTCACTTTGAATTGTTATTACAATAAAAAGTTCCTGTTCATATTTGTTCCTATTTGCATATGTACAGAAGCCACAGTTGTTCAGCCAAACCAAGCCATTTAGCAAAAATGCAGCCCAAGATTCACAAAGCAGTTCTGAAAATAGCCCATTTGTGGCCTCTTGCTGGGAAGACTGCATAAAATATGCAGACTCTGATTTATCTCCAAAGGGTCTCACACCTCTTATCTGCAATCAACCTTCCCTGCCTTTTCCTCTTTCTTACCCCTTTCTTGAAGTGGGCCCTGAGAATCTACTCTGTGCCTGGCAGTGGGGAGACAAAGAGCAAAAAGTAGCAGTCTTTACCCAAAAGGAGCTCAAATTCTGGGATCAAAAGGGTTCTCTCGAGAAACGACATTATTCCCAGAAATAGAAATGTTGAAAAAAGGAACCTACTTGAGATTGCTGCTTGGGTTCTCCAGCCCCCTTCTTTGTTCATCTCCTTATTATCACACTGATTGTACTGAATTCCAGGTTTATTTTTTTTCAATCAATTTTACCCAGTAGTTTGTATTCTAGAACCTCAAATGGGCCTGACACAGAATAGATAGCCAACTGAGTATCTATATCTAATTGAATTGTCAGCATGGCTAGCTTAAAATTTTTCTTGTAAGGGAAAGGGGTTTGTATGATATTTATTAATCAACCACAACATACTCTTTTAAAGTCTGGGCAGAGAGTGGGCAATGGAGTTCCTTCCTCAGCTAGAATTTCTTAACCTAGTCCCTTTCCCCACCTTCCTTTCACAAATTGATTATGTTTATATATTTCATTATTCTGGGGTATTGTACATGAGTCTTAATGTTGACACAGTCTACTCTTATGCCTTGTTATAATTTAGATAGTACTCATTACATGCTATTTGGTTGGGTCTTGTGTTTCACTATATTATCTCGATGGGTTCTAAAAGTTACAATAAAGGGCAGGCAATATGGATAATATTGTCCTATCGCAAAAGTTAATTGATTTGCCCAAGCTCAGGGAGTAAATTAGATGGAGTCAAATTTTGTGCTTCCTATTCCATATTTTTCCTTTCCTCTCTCTAGACCGTCTTTGCTAGAGATGCATCTCATAGTTCTAATCATAGAGGGAGATTTCCAGTAATGCTGATGCAGGTACTATGCTATGCTCTGTATATGTGTTATCTCATTATCTCCATCAGGTAAAAATTGTTATTATTCCTATTTTATAGATGAATAAAATAAGGCCAAGAGA
This sequence comes from Sus scrofa, assembly GCF_054392235.1. Taxonomy (NCBI): domain Eukaryota; kingdom Metazoa; phylum Chordata; class Mammalia; order Artiodactyla; family Suidae; genus Sus; species Sus scrofa. The sequence goes on from NC_139401.1 coordinate 126,363,698, forward strand.
AATTAGGCAATCGACTCAATGGAATTTGATCCAAGCCTCTCTGATTCCAGAAATTATGCTATTAAAAATCAATCATTAACATTTAGAGAGTGTTTTCTGTGAGCCAGGCAGTGTACTAAGTATTTTACAGGCAGCAGTTTATTTATTTAGTCATAACACAAATTTTAGCATGAATTCCCTTCATTTTACAGAAGAAAATTTGATTGAGAGAGTATATTAGGGTTCTGTAGAAAAATAGAAGAGAGAGAGAGAGAATTTCTTGTAGGAATTGGCTCACACAGTCATGGAGGCTTAGTAGTCCCTCAATCTGTTGTCTGCAAGCTGGAGAATCAGAAAAGTTTCTGGGGAGTTCCTGTCATGGCTCAATGGGATCCGCAGACACCTGCCCAGCACAGTGGGTTAAGGATCCATTGTTGCCGCAGCTGAAGCTGTTGCCTAGGTCACAACTGTGGTTCAGATCTGATCCCTGGCCAGGGAATTCCATATGTGGTGGGGTGGCCAAAGGAGAAAAAAAGAAAAGGAAACAAAAGCTGGTGGTGTCATTCCTTCTGGGTCTGAAAACCTGAGGATCAGAGGACTGATGGTCTAAGTCCAGAGCTGAGTCAAAAAAAGCCTGAGAACCAAAAGCACAGATGTCTGAGGGGAGGAGAATATGGCTGTCTCAGCTCAAGCCAAGGGAGTGAATTCTCCATGCCTCTCTGCCTTTTTGTTCTTTTCAAGCCTTTGATGGACTGAATGGTGCCCTTCTATGTGGATGAGGGTGATCTTTTTATCCAGATTATCTTTTCAAATAATGGTGCTTTCAACAAACACTCACAGACACAGTCAGAGTGTGTGTTTTACCAACTATCTGAGCATCACTTAGCCCAGCCAAGTGAACACATAAAATGAACCACCACAGAGAAGGTACATGACTTAAGTTCCAGCTGCAAGCCCATATTTCCTCCTCCCCGTCCTTTCATCCACATCCTCTTCTTCTGTCCCTATTGCATATAATCCCTGTGCTTAACTGACTGTACTCCTGAGGTCAGCCTCTCCACTTTTGAGAGATCCCATCCCCTGTCCCCTCGTCAAGTATACTAGCTTTGAAATTTTTCACCCTTTCCCTGCATTATATTTCTGCTCTCTACTGGGTCATTCTCAATAGCAGAAAACATACTGTCATTTCTCTCGTCCTCAAAGTAGCCACACAAATAAACAAAAACCTTTTCTCCTCCTTCTTCTTTTAGCAGGTGTCCCAGTTGCCTGATACTAATTACAGCAAAACTCTTTCTGAAGACCTGTTAGTAATCACTGACTGACTCCAATACCTCTGTCCTCATTCTCTCCTAAATCCAATATAGTGATTAGGTAAAACCTACACTTCACTGACATTGGTATAGTCAAGGTCACCAATGAGCTCTACATTGCTAAATCCAATGGTCCATTCTCAGTCCTCATTTAACATTGGTATCTGACACAATTGACAGTATAATTGGTATCTAATAATATTTTTTTCACTCAACTTCCACAAGAGCACCATCTCCTGGTTTTACTCCTACTTGACCACCTGTGCATCTTAGTCTCCTTTGCTAGATTCTTCTTCATCGCTCAAACTTTTAATGATGAAATACCCCAGGACTCAGTTCTTAGACCCCTTCTCATCTGCACTTGCTCTTTAGATGACTTCATACAATTTCAGAGCTTTAAATACCATCTATAAAGTCTTGCTTCCCAAACGCATCCCTTTAAGCCATACCTCTTCCTTCAACTCCATACACGTTTCCAACTGCCTACCTGCCTCTCCACTTGGATGATTAATAAGTATCTCAGACCTGATCTTCCAGAATAGGGTTCTTGGTGTTATTTTCAAAACCTTCTCCACCCACAGACGTCTCCAATTTAATTAATGGCAACTTCATTTTATTTGCTTGGACCTAATCCTCAAAGTTCACCATTTATCCCTCTATTCATATCCCACATTTAATCTGTCAGAAAAATATTGTTAGTTCTATCTTCAAAACTTATGTAGAATTATATCACTTCTTGCCACTTTCATAGCTACCTCTCTAGTCCAAGCCAGCATTGTCTTTTTTTTTTTTTTTTTCTGGATGACTGCAGTAGCCTCCTAACTAATATCCTTGTTTCTACCATGTATTCCCCTTTTGTTTACCCAACAGAAAGCCAGAGTGATTTTGTAAAAATGTAAGTCAGACCCTGTTACTCCTTTGTTCAAAATCCTCCAACAACTCACCATCTTGTCAGAGTGAAATCCAATTTCCTTACAGTGCCCTCCAATCATCTCCAATCTGCACACCATTACTTCTTTAAGCTCATCACTTTCTACTCTCCCCTTCTTTGCTCCAGGAAAATTGTTCTTTTCACTGTTTCTCAAATATGCCAGCCACTATCTAACCGCATAGCCTTTCCAAATGGGCTTTGCTTTGTCTGGAATAGACTTCCTTCTAGTTTATGCCTGGGTTACTACCTCATTGCTTTCAAGTTTTGGTTCAAATGCCAACTTCTCGATGAAGCATACCTGATGATCTTGTTTAAAATTATACCCTTTTCTTTAAACCCATGACAATACTTAACCTGCTCTATGTTTCTCTCCATAGCATTTATTATCTTATGGTGAGCTATACTTATGTGATGTGTTTATTGTTTACTTATCTGTCTTCTCTACTGGAATTTAAGCTCTACACAGGCAGGGATTTTGATCTGTTTTAGTTACAAATATTTCTAGAGTATCTAGATTATTTCCTAACACATACTTGAAATTCCATAGTTCTTGAATGAATGGCTGAGTGAATAAATAAATATATAAAATAATTAAATAATATTACAATAATAAATTTATAAATAATAAATGAAGCTAATGAATAAATAGTGAAACTGGAATTTAAAACTGATCAATGTGTCTCAGAGACTCAGAAGTCATTTTCTCCAGCATTTCAGTTAAACCCTGCTCTGTTGTTCTGGGTTCACTCATCTTAGGATTCAACCCCAGAGCTACTTTTACAGTTCTATTGCCAAACTGCTGCTTTTGGCAGTTATTCATCACATCTTCAAAGTCTAATGAGCACCAGTAATTGCCAAAGCTTTGATTAAGAATATATTCCAGTATATACAAGAATATATACTGTATTCTTCTGGTATGAAGCGGCTACTTACTTTTCATGTGACCTAGAGAAAATCATTTTTGTCTTGAGACTTCAGTTTGCACACCTACAAAATGAAAGCTCTGATTAGATACTCTCTAAGGAAGCTTTTCTCTCTGTAAGTTTGGGTCTAACCTATTACAATATCATCCCTATAATCCACATAGTAGAAAGAGTACAGTTTTGGAATCAGAGAGATGTGAATTCAAATCTAAGATTCAACATGATTGAACAAGTCTGTCCAATTTTCTGTGTAGATAACTTATGGATAAAATGTGAATTATTATCTTCTCTATGTTATAACTTTTAAGGCTATTCTGAGGATAAAATTAGAGCATATATGTGGAAATGACTAGCACGGTGTGATACATTGTAATAATTCAATATGTGGTATTTTGTATGTAAAATATGTAAATCATATTCACATCTAGATGAGTTGTACAATGGTGGGTTTGGGGAAGAATACAATATGAGACCATACAGTACAGCACAGTGGTCGGTGACAGAATAGGGCCTATCGTTACATTGGCATAGGACCTAATCAGGTGCTGGAAGGGACAAACTATGCCAAAATGTCACTCACACTTTTTATATTCAACTACTGCACCGCTTTCACAGTTACGTTTCAAATAAGATACCATCTTACATGTTGTGAATGTTTAGAAGGAAACGATTCATAGGCACAAATATATATCTGGCCTATAGTTCTGGGTTTCATGCACTTATCCCTCATTCATAAAATGAGAATACTTTCCAGAGGCAGGGGATAAATACCATGCTTTCTTTGCATTACCTACAACTTATTGTCCAATGCTGTGAACATAGCAATAGGGAAGATATGCTTAACTATTTATACTTATGATCCTAGTTTGTATAATGCTTTAGGCAACAGAAACTTTTATATCTATGTCATCTTTACAATAGTCCCATGAAGCTGGTGTTGTGATAATCCCTGAATCACAGATGAGTAAGTTAAGGAAATTGACATAGAGTCATGTCTTCAATGAAACTCAGCTAGTGAGGGCACAAGTGTGATCTACTTCTCCATCTCCTGTCCTTTAAGCCATCACTGAGAGTTGGAGTTAATTTGCCTCCAGAAGGCAGAAGTCTAATCACAGCTCTCTTTCTAAACCCTGCTGTTGTTAGTTCTTAGCACAATATCTATCACAAATGTTAGTAAACATTGGTAAGTACTTTGGAAATCCCTCCATTAGCTCTGAAATCTGCTGGGCTGTCTGCAGTCACTCACTGAGTGTGCTCTTTAGCCAAGGGCTTCCCAGTAAGCAAACTGTAGCTGGGAGCCATTGGCTTGGATCCACACCATGTGTCCACAAACCAGGTTGTGCTTCAGTAAATGAGACCTTCATTAGAACTCACATGTATTAACATATGTATGAGCACTGTTTTAGAGTTAGCAAGCAGCTTAAAGCTAGAGAAAGTAGAAAGAGAAATAAAGGACAAAATTAAGAAAGACATGCAGGAGTACTCATTGTGGCTCAGGGGGTTAAGGACCCTACTAGTATCCATGAGGATGCAGGTTTGGTCCCTGGCCTTGCTCAGTAGGTTAAGGATCTGGCTTTGCTGTGGCTGTGGTGTAGGCTGGCAGCTGCAACTCTGATTTGACCTCTGACCTGGGAACTTCTATTTGCTGTGGATGTGGCCCTAAAGAACAAGAAAAGAAAAAAAAAAAAAAAGATGTGCAGAGGGCAGAATTTAAGAGTAAGAAGATATGCATTCCTTTCTGGGCCTTCACATTAATAGGTCATGCAGTCTTGGACATTACCTAATATCTGAAGCTGTTTTCTCACTTTTAGGATGGAGATTGTCTTAAGAGTTCTTCAGAGAAACAGAAAGAGTAAGACACACACACACACACACACACACACACACACACACACACACACGTGTTCTAAGAGATTTATTTCAAGGAATTGGCTTATGCAGTTGTGGGGGAATGGTAAGTGTGAAATCCATGGAGCAGGCCATCACTTTGAAAACTCTTGAGTAGGAGCTGGTGCTACAGTCTGGATGCAGAATTTCTCTTCCACAGGAACTTCAGTTTTTAAGACATTTCAACTGATTGGACAAGGCCCACCCACATGGTAGATCTAATCTCCTTTACTTAAAGTCAAATGATCATACATAATAATCATATCTAAAAAATATCTTCATAGGAGTTCCCGTTGTGGTGCAGCAGAAACAAATCCAACTAGGAACCACGAGTTTACAGATTCTATCCCTGGCCTTGCTCAGTGTGTTAGGGATCCAGCATTGCCATAAGCTGTGGTGTAGGTTGCAGACACAGCTCAGATCCCACGTTGTTGTAGCTGTGGAGTAAGCCAGCAGCTGTAGCTCCAATTCAACCCCTAGCCTGGGAACCTCCACATGCCACTAGCACAGCCCTAAAAAGCAAAAAAAAAAAATTTTTTTTTCATAGCAACATCCAGATTAGTGTTTGAATAACTGGGTCCTGCAACCTAGTTAAGTTGACACCTAAAACTAACAATCACAGGGATGATGATGATGATGATGATGATGATGATACCTTCCAAAATTAGGAAAAACAGACCTAAACACCCATTTTAAGTACCTAGGATGAATTCTAACATATAGTAGCATCTCAATATTACTTCACTGTAAATAGGAGCAAACTATGGGGGTGAGGACAACTTATTTATCATGGGCCTCTTTTTTTTTTTTTTTTTAATCCCAGTTACCTCTCTAACTCCATTTGATTCTGGCATAATCCCAACTATATTTTCTTATGGCTTTAAAGCTGAGCTGACTTAGGATAAAAGTATAGTGTCTCAGAATGATTTTCAGATAGATATATTATGCTTAAAAGAGAGTGCTGTACTTCTCCTATAGAGATAACAATTCTCATTACTCCCAAACTAGCACTTAAATTCTAACTAGTTATTATATTCCCATTATGCTATTTTTGTTTTCAACTCTGCTGTAGGCTATAGCAATTTATTACTGTTGAAGGAAGAAATCCTTTCAAATTTTTGTGGCCAAATGTGGCTAACTTCATAACTCTGTCAATTAAAGATAAAGACAATTACATATGCAGAAATTACACATTTTATTTTCACTTACTTCTCACAGACTACTTATATAGACTGTTGTAGTAAAGTGAAAATAGCATTGGCCTTGGGACCTGGAAAAGAGAGCTTTCAGAGTGGTTCTGCTATAAACAACAATACGACCTTGACCATCTTAACTAACCTCTGAATGCCCACTTATTTATCCATTATATCATAAAACTAGTCTTGTCCATCCTGCGGGTTTATCGGTTTTTTAAAAAGAGATAATGCATGAAAAACTATCTTGAACACTGCCTGGCTCACTGAAAATGCCTGATAAATGTTGATTAAATCAGAATCTAAACACAACATGGATAAGAATCTAAAAAAGAGTGTATATATATGTATATGTATAATATAATCACTTTGATGCACACCTGAAACTAACACAACATTGTAAATCAACCATACTTCACTATAACATTAAAATTAAATTTAAAAAGACTTCATCTAGATAATAAGAACCTTTAAAGGAAAGAAGAGCTAGTTCTGCAACAAACTAAGCACAGCTTTTTCCATGCTAGAAAACCTTCAATTTTTCATTGGCATTCATGCTAGAATTTTCAAGTTCCGCTTTGAGCATAGGTCTCTTGTACACATGATAACATATTCCTGATTATTCATTTTTGTCAGATGAAAGTATTTGGGCACTTTTTTTTAGCAGAGCCAGTATGATAAAAGTTAATCAGACTTGCATAGAGATCAGGGTATAGAATATTGGATGGACGCTATTAAGACAAAGGAGCAACAAGAAATCAAGATCAATTTGCCAGCGAAAGACCAGTCACTGGCAACAGGAAGCAAGTTAGAAGCACTGGAGGTTAGAGTCAATTGCTAGGCAAGACCAATTCCTTTCCAAGGGATTGGGATCTGGCTGCAAGAGCACAATGAAAAACATTAAACAAATGAAAGATCAAGTTGCCAAATTTAAGAGTTTAAAAAAAAACATCCAAGATAAGGAGCATAGTTCCCACAGTGACACCTGCCTCCCCCAGCCCCAGTGCTGGGCCCCATTTTAACCCCATATTTTCCCAGTTTATGTTTTTCTTCATGTGTCTTCATAAATATCTTGGCTCTGAGCATAAAGTGTTCCATTTTCTTATGTGGTAAAAATTTGTAAATGCCTAGGGTAGGAAGAATGGATCATTTTAATTTTTTGCAAGATTTTTAAAAATCTTGTAAATGGGTCATTTTAATTTTTTTTCAATGAGTATAAACTCAAGGAGAAGCTCACTTCACATCTTTTCCTAATTAATACTTATTAAAGAAAATACTCACTGAAAAAAATTAAAATGACCCAGTTGCAAGATTTTTCCTACTATCTACATTTTATGTTGCTCATTCATGCTGTAATGAGTAAATTTTTACCATCTCAACATTCATACAGCTCCTTTCAGATTTTATTCCGTTATTTTTCCTCTCAATTTTCGTTTGCAATAGTATTTTTTCACTCCTTTCCTTTTCATGCGGAATTTTTTGGGATATTCCTCTTGAGAAGCAAAGCTTGATAGATGTAAATGTAAAAGGCAATTATATAGAGAGTAGAGACAAGTGGGCAAAGAGGTAACACACAATAATCCGGGCACCATTATTTCTTATTGACGACTTGAATCCTTCCCGACAATGATGACATATTGTGACTTAATCCACATTCAGTGAGCAGCAAAGCAGAATGACTAATAATCAAACTGTGAACCAAGACTTCATGAAATAATAGACCAGAGAAAAGCACAGGTTTACTTAGAGGGATTTTTTCCATCGCTATTCATAGCACATCATCCCAAGATAACAGGTGATGAGATGTCAAATCTCCAAACTATCTTTCAGGACAAAATAAAACCATCAGATGTTAGACATTGTACAAAATGACGTAACAATTGAACTCCAATTAAGCTACATATATATTCATTTATATAATAACTGTGCAGTATTTGCAACAAAGATTATATCATCCTACACACACACACACACACACACACACACACACACACACACCCTAAACATAAAATCCTCTGTGATACATCCTTTAAATATAATTCTTAGGCAGGATCCTTAAAGCAATTGATTTGTTGTGAGGTAACCTGTTTAAATCCATATCTAGGTTAATCACTTAGTATCTTTAAGCCTCAGTGTTGATGTCTGTAAAATGGTAATAATAATACATTCTTATTTTTTATCTAGGTTCCAATAAGAGAATATATGTGAAAGATAATTGTAAGTGATAGGTGCTATACAAATATATTATTACATATAGTAATTAATAATTAATTTATTCATTACAATTCCATCAGTAATTTCTAAAAAATTCTATGGATAAAACACAAATGTAATATCCACGACTTGACCATCAATTTTTATCCACATCTAGATTATAACTATAATATTCTTAAAAATATACTGGAAATTAGGTGTTTAAGTATAAGCTACTCCTTCAAATTGGTTATCTTTGGAGTTTGTATTTAAATGGATATTTGTCAAGCAATTTATACTAGGTATTTTATATTACTTCAATTAATCCTTTCACAATTCTGATACGTAGGTATAATTAGTTCTATTTTAGGAAGAAATAATTGAACGATAAGAGAGACTCCAAGTTCATGGCATGATTTGTTAGTAGAGCTGCTGTCATTACTCAAATCTGGGAGAAATGGGAACATACACAAAACCTAAGAAAAGAATTGTTTGTACTATGGCCTGTGTGTCAAGACCCAAGAAAGGAAGCAGTCTTCTATGTCAGGGAGATAAGAAAGAAAATGGATTGCCAAAATAAGAGGTTATATTGTGACTCAAATTTGGAAGACAAATTGGCCAACAAAGATTCAGCAAGGTACTAAGATTGATGGCCTTTAAAGTCAAGCACAAGAACTTGACCTTGTTTGTGAATACTGTAAGTTATTGAATAAGGTAATGCCTCGATGTAACCAGTAATTTAGGAAAACGAGCCTGACAATGGTTTCTAGGACTCTGAAGGATTTAAAAATTTAAACATAGAACCTGAGAATTGATATAATGTTGCAAATATGCACATAAAATTCAAGATTCTTTAAAAATATCAGTGCATATAGCTTTTAATAGAGATTTATTTTAATATATTTGAGGCATATACTATTACTTTATGTGAACATTGATATGTTTTGATAAATTGAACTTGTCAGATGCCAACAAACCTTTAGGGCTATTTATTTATTTATTCATGAGCAATTATGTATTTTCCACTTTGGGCCTCTTTCTTGTTTTATATTTCATGCCTTTATTTATAGTTACATTTTTCATGTTTGTATTATTCTTCCTGTTTTGATGTACCACAATACAAATAGTGAAAAATTAGGCATGTGAATGGTAGAAGAATGTTTTGTCTTCAGGGAAAATGTATGGAGCCTTCTTTGAATTGAATATACCAAGTAAATTAGGACAAAGGAAACCATGTGTTAGATAAGTAAGGGAAATATTTATGGCTTTGTTTGTGTTGTGGGTGTGTGTATGGAGGGACCCAGAGACAGAGAAAGAGAGAGAGAGAGATTGATTTCATTCCAAATCCAAGGCTTTATAATTTCTCTCTTAAAATTTGAAAAATCCAGATGGGGTAACAGTGCAATGGCACACTTTACATTAACATTGATAATACAGTATTTTGAGAATTTAAAAAACCCATTAAAGGTAGTTTTAGATGGAGACTCACTTAGGCTTTGATAGAATAATGTATTTAATATGAGGGTAAACAAAAAGTATATAGCTTTAAAAACAAGTCAAGAAGAGAATAATAATTGAATAAAAGTAAAAATAAATTTAATAAAAAATAGGAAGGGAGAGATTAAAAACTAAGAAAGTAGGATTGTGTTTGCCAGGGTGCTGCAGGGAGGAGAAAATGGGAAGTTGCTATTCACTCTGTATGAAAATTCAATAATGTAAGATGAAAAATTTCTAGAAATATATTGACAACATTATGCTTATAGTTAACGGTACTGTCCTGAACACTTAAAAATGTGTCAAGGTTGTAGTTCCCTTGTGGAGCAGCAGGTTAAGGACCTGGCATTGTCACTGCAGTGGCCTGAGCTGCTACTGTGGTGCAGATTCAATCCCTGGCCCAGGAACTTCCACATGCCCCAAGTACAGTCAAAAACAAAACAACAACAACAACAACAAAAAAAAACCAGTGCATTAAGGTAGATCTCATCCTATGTGCTCGTTTTTTTGTTTGTTTGTTTGTTTGTTTGTTTGTTTGTTTTGGGTTTTTTGCCACAATAAAAAAGAAAGAAAGAGCATTGGACTTCAAATGAAAAAAAAGATAGTTTCAACATAACAGAAATCAAAACAAATATGAATGGATTAAATTCCATTACAAATAAAAGGGTATGTAATCATATAGGAAGATTTTTAACATGCCACACTAGAAATCAATTATTTGTGTGGAAAAAAGTAAGTAAAGATTATAGGAGTTCCCATTGTGGCTCAGCGGTAATGAACCTGACTAGCATCCATGAGACTGCAAATTTGATCCCTGGCCTCACTCAGTGGGTTAAGGATCTGGCGTTGCTGTGGCTGAGGCATAGGCCAGCAGCTACAGCTCCAATTCAACCCGAGCCTGGGACTTCTATATGCCACATCTGTGGCCCTAAAAAAAAAAAAAATACAAAACTTTCCCCAAAAGATATCATTAATCCTCATTATTCACAGTACTTGCAAATTCACTTACTGAAATGTATTGGTAATCCCGAGATCGAACTTGCAGTGCCTTTGCAGTTATTCACAGACATGAATAGGCTGGCAAAACATTTGAGTTGTCTGATATGCACTTTTCTTGCTGAGGTCAAACAAGTCTTTCTTGTTTCAATGCTCATACTATAAACAAATATCCTTTTTGTAGTAGTGCCAGTTTTTTTGCTTTTTGGGGTCTTTTTTTGGTGGTTTCACTATTTAAAATGCACATGATAGAGATATGGGTTTCTTAGGTGAATATATTTTTTTAAATTGTGCAGCTAAGAGCTGTGCATTTTTATGTTTGTAAGTATCACCAAATAAGAACTTTTAGAATGATTCTATAAATGACCGGGGAATAAAGAGAAAGTGGGGGGGTTCCTGTTGTGGCTCAGAGGTAACGAACCCAACTAGTATCCAGGAGGATGCAGGTTCCATCCCTGGCCATGTTCAGTGGGTTAAGGATCCAGCATTGCTGCAAGCTGAGGTTCAGATTCAGCATTGCTTTGGCTGTGGTGTAGGCCAGCAGCTGCAGCTCCGATTCAACCCCTAGCCTGGGAACTTGCAAATGCCGTGGGTGCAGCCCTAAAAAGACAAAAAAAAAAAAAAAAAAATGTGGAAGTTAAAAAAAAGGAGAGAGAGAAAATGGAAGTTTTTATTTTACAGTTTGTTTTTCTTTGGTTGTTTGAAATTTTCCATAAAAATCTGAAAATTACTTCTCAATAATGTTCGGCTTAGAAGATATCAAACTTGAAACTACAGAGCAACTACGAATGAACTACTCTCACCTCAAAATCCTGCAAGGTATTCTGTTCTCTACATCTCATTTCATAACATCCAAATTGGTCAACGAGTTTAGTCAGTTACATTTCCTTAATAATTCTCAAGTTGATCATCTCCCTTCTATGCCAACTGTTATTTACATAGGACAAAACTCTTATCTCTTCTCACCTGTGTTATTTTGATAACTTTCTAACCTAACTCTTGTCTTTACCCTTGCTCCATTTATTCCAGCGTGATCTTTCTAAAGTATGGATCTGAACATGTTATTTCCCTTTTTAAAACCTTTCAACTATGTCCATTTTTCTGCATGATAAAGACCCATCTCCTTATCCTTTGTAATTGTCCCTATTTCAGTGATACCAAAGGGCAATCTGCATTGGAGAAATGTCATTTGTCCAGCAGATAAATGAAGCAGAAGACATGTAATAATGGCTGCAGCATTTTCCATGTACCAAAAATTCCCTAAATTCTGAAAAATACTTATTAAAGACACTTAAATGTAATACTGTAAGACACCAAAATCTTAGGATCTGCCAACTTGTTAATACTTTCTGCTACAATTGGAAAAATAGTCGTCTATAGATTTTTTATTTCCTTTAGCACACATTTAAAATGCAATGTGTATCAATGAAAAACACTTGGCTTTATAATCTTCATTGCTACAATAGGAAAATATATACCAAATGCCATTACCAGAATCACAACTACCACTGCAGTGAATTCTATGTTGTTTTTGCTTCTTGTATCATTTACTTAGAGTTGAAGTTCTGGGTTTCAGCATTCTCTTGGCTAAGCTCAGCTCATGTGCTATACCAGGGATAAGAGATAGTACTTGACCTTATACACTTCTCCCAGTGACTGATTTTCCACTGGATCACTTTGCTGTATAGCAGAAATTGACAGAACATCATAAATCAACTATAATATTTTTTTTTTAAAAAAGAAGTTTCAAATGATGGGTAACCAAAGTAAAACAAAGAAAAACATCCATTCATGCCTTAGCTCTTTTGATAATCACTTCAACCATAACAGAAAGATACTATGGTTATTTCCATTTTCAGATGAAGAAACTGAGGTTTAGAAAGGTTAAGCAATGCCTTAAGTATGCATCTCTTTTGTCTGTCACTATATTTGAACCTAGATAATCTTGCTCCAGAGAGCAGCCATTGACTATCTTAACAGCAAAATTATATCACTATCTTGATATGTATGATATTTTTAGTTTTTCTTTTCTTTTTTTACTATATAATGATTTTTATTTTTTTCCATTATAGCTGGTTTACAGTGTTCTTTCCATTTTCTACTGTACAGCATGGTGACCCAGTTACACATACATGTATACATTCTTTTTTCTCACGTTATCATGCTCCATCTTAAGTGACTAGACATAGTTCCCAGTGGGATCTCACTGCTAATCCATTCCAAAGGCAATAGTCTCTCATAGTAAGTGAAGTAAGTCAGAATTTTTCTTGATATTCAGATTTACTATGTTCATCTGTTGGAATTAGTGCTTATTTTAAGAATGCTTAATTTATCTGTGTATAAAGGAAGTACTTGGCATTTTTATAAATCTACATGAAAGTTATATGAGTAAAAAAAAAATTCCCTTGGGAGCTCAGACAGAAGTCGATTCAAGGATATGTGTACAAAGTCAAAATTCAATCATTGGAATAATAAAAACCGAAATTTTGTAGGGCATTTTGAGTGAAATCAATGTTTTCTCACCTTATTCAATAATACATGACAAGAAAAGTGATGGTAAAGTGCAAGAAGAGATGTCAATTTGGACAAATAGTGTCAAGGGCTGTCTTAATTAAAGAGAGTGTCTTGAGTTTCATCATCGTTGAAAAGACAACTAGGAACTATTCATCCAAGGTTATAAAAATTGAGCCCTAGAAAATCAGAAGTGATTTGAATAAAATGTAGTCAGGCCTATGATAGCACAGTTAATCTGAGTGGAAAATGTATCCAAATTGTAACAGAACGAGGAAGAACCAAAAGCATTATAAACACGTTGTCATGCACATTCTCTTTGGATTTAATTGAGGCAAGGTTTTTATAAGGAAAGAACTCTGAATCTCTCTCAATTCTGTCATTTATCTCTATGGTGCAGTATATCCATCTGTGAAAATATTAGCTATGCTTCAAACACTTCTAAGCAAAGTAAAGCTGTAACACTAGGAAATGATATAATTCGTTAATAACCTAATGAACTTCGCATTATTGTGTATTATGTTCTGTGATGGGGTTCCTGAAGATTATTTGAACATTTGGATCTTGAATCAACAAATGCTTTCAGTGTGCAGGTGGCCTGTGAATGGAGTGGTTTCCTGACACTGGTTCTCAAATCTGAAATTCTGTTTTTTCAAATTATGTTACATGTTTCAGGAATTCTTTATACAGAGCCTCATAGTAGAATTTGTAGATAGTGTTTCTTTGCCTCTAAAAATAGAAGCAACACTTCATTTTTTATCATCTGAAGAACAAGATGAATATATCAAAGCCATTTGTGATACTGGGGAGGATTATGCCAATTAATATTCTTTAAATCAGAATTGTCCAGTAGAACTTTTCCAATAATGGAAATTTGCTTGCTTGCTTGCTTGCTTGCTTTCTTGTTTTGCTTTTTAGGGCCACACCCATGGCATATTGAAGTTCCCAGGCTAGGGGTTGAATCGGAGCTACACAGCCACAGCAACACAGGATCTGAGCTGCATCTGCAACCTACACCACAGCTCAGGGCAACACCAGATCCTAACCCACTGAGCAAGGCCAGGGATTGAACCCACATCCTCATGGTCACTAGTTGGATTTGTTTCTGCTGTGCCACAATGGGAACTCCCTCCAATAATGGAAATTTTAAATATCTACATTGTCCAATACATTAGCCACTAGGCATAAATAGCTACTAAGTACTTGAAATGTGGCTGATATTACTAAGGGACTAAATTTTTAATGCTATTTAGCATGAACTAATTTGAATATAAATTTAAATAATCACATGTGGCTAATGGTTATGTATTAATCAAAGCTGCTTTCATATTTTAAATTAAGAAAACTTGGAGTTTCCTTGTGACACAGTGAGTTAAGGATCTAGCACTGCCACTGCAGTAGCTCAGATTGCTGCTGTGGCACGGGTTTGATCTCTGGCCGGGGAACTTTCACATGCTGAAGGTGAGGACAAAAAATAAAATAAAATAAAAAAGTAAACTTCACAGAGGACAAGAAACCTTCCCTATTCATCAAAAAGAGGTCATGGCATTTAAGAAGCTATCTAGACAATATTTAATATGAAAGATTGGATGCGATATTCCTAAATGAATATAGATACTTTTAAAAGGAAATCTTCTAGACTGACAGGGCCTTTAAAAATGCCTTTTTTTTCTCACTGCAGTATCCTCAGCATTTTAAACAATGCTTATTAGACAGAGTGGACAGAGTAGGCACTTGATAAATATTCATTCAATGGATGAATGATAAAACAAAATTAAATGAATATCAGAAACACTATTTAAATGGAGCAAACCATTAAACTGTGGCCAGAAAATGTCCAATGATAGCACAGACTTAAATGCAAATGTTATTCCAGAACTTCAATTTTACTGGAACTATCCAAAGCTCAATCCTGTCCATGAATGTTTCAACTAAATCAATTTTGCCTGTTTGTTTGTTCTTCAATAATGCTCATCTCATCTCAGAGCTACTGCATATTGCTTTGGCAAGTGTACAATACTCATTTTCATTCAACAAATATTTGTTGGATATGTACAATCTTCCAGGCACTGTGTTAGAAAGGCATTGTGTTGGCTAAGACTGTGAGCTCTGAGTCTCTTCACCTCGGTTGGAATCCTGCATTTCGGCTTACTCTGTGGGCTTGGGCAAGTTACTTATCTTTGTCATGCCTCAGTTTCTGTTCCTGTAAATTATAGGACATATTCATGGGGTTATTTTGAGGTTTACGTGATTTAATGTACATAGAAAATTTAGAATACTCCCTAGTACATAGTTGGCATGTAATAGGTGTTAGCTGTTAGATGCCGAGTAGTCAGCAATAAAAAGCAAATAAGGTCTATGTCCTTATAGGGCTTAATTTGGCCCTCAGAGTAACAGGGAAACTAGTCACATTTGTCAACTGTGTCCAATGGACCATTTATATTTGATATTTTTTTACATTTTCTAGGCATTTTACAAATAATTTACAGAAGTAAGAATAAAGGGATATTGAAAAACAAGTTCATTTGAAATTTTAATAAGAACTTAAACATAGCAAACTTCTTTGTACCAAATAAATAAATCTTGGTACACAAACATGTTGAAATATGAAAGAATTTTTAGGAAAATTTTATGGGTCAGGTACTTGTCTAAAAATATTGAGTGATGACGTTCTTACCATTGAAGGGCTGGAAGGCAATTTCATACTTTCTTTTGGTCTTTAGAAATATATTATTTACTTATGAATTCTTGAATTTGAGAAAAGACCGCTTGAATAATGCGATATGGGGATTCCTGTAGTCTGAGCTTTCTCATTTTTTATGACTAATTTCACCATCACCTTTAGAGGCTAGAGTCCTGTTTTCCATTTCTATGCATTCATCTTCTGATTTGTCTAATAACTATGAGATGTTGTCTTCTGCCAGTTTTCTTCTCTTTGCCTTTACAAGTGGAAAACATAAATTCCTGGTTATGATCAATGGATGGCAAAAACAAACTACAAAGATATTGTACCCAATCTTCTTGTATAGTTTTTTGCAAGACAATTAAAGTACTTTGGACAATGCATTAAAAAAACTGAAAAAATCAACAATTTATTTTACTATCATACTATTTTCTTGGCAATTTTATTTTCATATTTTATTCTATTTTTATGTTTTCTTAGTCTATTTTCATATTTTCTTAGTCTTTTTTTTTACATGGTTCAGAATTATTGTTGTGTCATCATGAGTAATGATGAATTAATTTCTGGGATGATGAGGAGTTCCTGTGGTGGCACAGTGGTTAATGAATCTGACTAGGAACCATGAGGTTGCAGGTTCGATCCCTGGCCTTGTTCAGTGGGTTAAGGATCTGGTGTTGCTGTGAGTTGTGGTGTAGGTCGCAGACGCGGCTCAGATCCTGCATTGCTGTGGCTCTGGTGTAGGCCCGTCGCTACAGCTCCAATTAGACCCCTAGCCTGAGAACCTTCACATGCCGTGGGAGCTGCCCAAGAAAAGGCAAAGAGACAAAAAAAAAAAAAAAAATTCTGGGATGATGAAATGTAAAACTCTTTTAAGATACTGGAAAAATAACTAAGATTCCATAATGCTATCTTATATTTATTAAAATGTCCAATGGATCCATAAGGTAATTTCAAGATAGGATGAGTTTTATTTTTTTTTAAAGTGAAATTTCTGTTTAATCTTTAGAAGACCTCTAAATGAGTGGAGGAAATATCAACCCTTACAAATAATTAAGACTGCTCAAAAAATAAATTAAAAAACAAAAATCAGGCCCGATAGATCATAATGGTATCTAATGGGTAAGATCCAGAGATGTTAAACAATTATATAAATTAGATGATAGAAACAGTTATAAATGCACTAAAGAAAACTTTTACTGACTGTGAAAAAAGCTTTCTTAATTTCCCTGAAGATGTGAGAATGGAATTAACCTGGTGAAAAGTAGATATAGGAAGATACCAGCATGAGCACAGACTCTGAGGCAAGAGAGAATTTGAGGAACTGAAATAAAGATTGTGTAGTTGTGAGCTGGGAGAAAGTGTTCCGGTGACATGAGATGAAGCTGGAGAGGAGGCCTCAGCCTGGTCAAAAGAGGCCCTGGAAGGTCATACTAAAGAGGTCGAATTTTACCCTAAGTGCTTTAAAAAGTCACTAAAGTATTATATGCCCATTAAAAAAATTAGACAATGTAGAAATATAGGGAAACAAATAAGGAAAGTTCTCTTAAGTCCATGTTCCAAGTTCTTATTTGATGTGTGTTGTCCCAGATTCTTTTAATCGATTTGCAAAGGCAGCTACAGATAAACACATTACTTATATTAACTATGATCATACTCATAATAATCCTCTGAAATTTGCATTCAACATTGAATTTTGGACATATTTGCACAAAAGTGTCCATATTGACCTACCTTATTCTGCCAAAGGCTCTGTGGCATTTCATTGTAGGAATATACCAGGGATTGCTAAAATTTTGCTAAAAAGAGTCAGGTAGTAAATATTTTGGGCTTTGCAGTTCAAGAAACCACATATTCTGCTATTGTAGTATGAAAACAACCATGTACAATGGGTAAACAGATGACTCTGGCTATGTTCACAGGTTGCCTATAAGCAGATATAAGCAGGATTTGGCCTATGGATTGCAGTTTGTCAACTCTGGAATACATTACAATTTATTGATTGAGGAGGGTGCCATTTATTTTTTAAAAATCAAAGCTTGTTAAAATTAAACACCCACACATGTTTAAAAAATTTGAGGGAGTTCCCGTCGTGGCTCAGTGGTTAATGAATCCGACTAGAATCCATGAGGACGTGGGTTCTATCCCTGGCCTCAGTGGGTTAAGGATCCCGCGTTGCCGTGAGCTGTGGTGTAGGTCACAGACATGGCTTGGATCCCACATTGCTGTGGCAGTGGTGTAGGCTGGCAGCTACAGCTCCGATTGGACCCCTAGCCTGGGAACCTTCATATGCTGCCGGTGCGGCCCTAAAAAGACAAAAGACCAAAAAAAAAAAAAAAAAAAAAAAAAAAGACTCAACAGAAGAGTCTGCAACAAAAAGGAATAATTTTTTTCTCCCTCTTCATTCCTTAGACCCATTCAACGAATGTAAGCATTTTGCCAGTTTCTATCTTTTAATTCCTTAGGTAGTTATCATTACATTTTAAGTAATATCCTTATACTGTTATTTCTTGATTTAGATGCATGTTGATTACAATCATGCTAAAAGTTAAAAAAAATAATGTTGACTTTGTAACATTAAAAAGGGTTTTGAAGTTCCCTTGTGGCTCAGTGGATTAAAACCCGGCATTGTCTCTCCTGTGTCTCAGGTCATTGGTATACATGGGTTTGATCCCTGGCCCTAAAACTTCTGCGTGCCACAGATGCAGCCAAAGAAAAAAAGGGCGGGGGGAGGTTTTAGTTCATTGTTACTGCCTATCTCTTCTCTTCCTCTCAACAGTTTTATATTATTTTTTTATTTTTACTAAAGTTTGTATTATCAACATTTTATTCAGTGAATTTAATGAAGTATTCTGTGCTTTGTTTCTAGATTCTTTAAAAATTAAAATAATAAAATTGCATTAATATTATTGTGATTATGTATATTTACTGCAGAACTAAGTGCTGACAGATCATACTGGCCATATTCCAAATCTGTCTTCTTACATGTCTTCAATATTTTGGGCTAACTCCCAAATTAACACATGCATATGCTCATATATGCCCAGAGTATATAAATGATAAACATATTAAAAGAACATTTGTCTTTGCTCAGACATTTAATTTAAATCTTTTCCCTTATTTTGGAAGCCAAAGTTTAAAACAATTTACTTTTGCAATCTCAAAGACATTATTTCATTACTTTCAAGCATTCGGTGCCATAACTGAGATGTCTGGGGCAAGTCTGATATTCATTCTTTTATGCATAACCTATGGATATTTTTTAAAATTTAATTTTGGATGCTTTTTATCCTTAGCATTTTGAAAGTTTTCAGAATGTTTTATGGTGTTGGATCATGTTTTTAAAGTTACTGTTATTCATTTATCTCTAGTTAAATATATGTTAGGGCTTATCAATCTGAGCACTTATGTCTTTATTCTGTGAATGTTAATTTTAAGATAGACTGAAAATCCATAAAATATAAATGTACATTTTAATGAATTGTTAACAAGGAAACACTCAGGAGTTCCTATTATAGCTCAGCGGGCTACAAACCTGACTAGTATCCATGAGGATGTGGGTTTGATCGATCCCTGGCCTCACTCAGTGGGTTAAGCATCCAGCATTGCTGTGAACTGTGGTGTAGGTCACAGACGTGGCTTGGGTCCCAAGTTGCTGTGGCTGTGGTATAGGCCAGCAGCTGCAGCTCCAAATCATCCCCTAGCCCCAAGAACCTCCATATGCTGGAGGTACGGCTGTAAAAAGCAAAAAAAAAAAAAAAAAGGAAAAAAAAAAGAAATCAAAGAAAAAAGAAAACACAGAGTTCCCTGGTGGCCCAGAAGGTTAAGGATCCGGCATTGTCACTGCTGTGCCTAGGGTCCCTGCTATAGCAAGGGTGTTATCCCTGGCCCAAGAACTTCCACAAGCCACAGGCACAGCAAAACCAAAAACTAAACAAAGCAAAACAAAAGACAACAATGCTCACTTAACTACTACTTGGTTTAAGAAATACATTGACAGCTACGCAGAAGCATATGTTCCTTCACAATCACAACCCCCCTCCCAATCCATTGAAGTTGGTAAATTGGTATTTTATGTTTTATCACAAATTATAATTTTAAAAATGTTTTTCCATATACAGCCATACCACCCTGAATGCACCCGATCTCATCTGATCTCAAAAGGTAGATAGGGTTGGGCCTGGGTTAGTACTTGGAAGGGAAAAGTATTTTCCCCACCCAAGTATGTGTGAAACTACAAATTTTTTTCTCTATTTTTGAACTTGATTTAGATCGAATCACATAATATGTGTTTTGTGTCTGAAATTGATTGCTTAATTTTATTTTAGAGAAATTATTCTTTTAATTCTTACATAATCTTCTATTACATGAATGTACCACAATTTACTAATTGATTCTATGGTCGATGGACATTAGGGTATTTCTAGTTGGGGACTCTTATGAATGATGCTGTTATAAGTATTATCTCACATATCTTCTGGTGAACAGCTGTTCACATGTCGAGTGTCACTTTGCTAGATCATAGAATATGCAAATGTTCAACTTCTGTAGGCAAAGTCAAAATATTTTTCAAAGTTTACACTCCCATTGGAAATATATACCATTACTATCGCTCTACATCCTTACCAGCATTTTTTATTATTGCTTTTCTCTTTTTTTTGTTTTCTTTCCTTTCCTTTCTTTTCCTTTTTCTGTCATTCCCTTTCTTTCTTTCTTTTTGGGGGATATTCTGATGGCTATATAGCGTATGTGAGGGGAACAACTGTGTTGGACTTGGTGGGACCAGTCTGCAGGTTATCTGTGGTGGAAAGAAATAAGAACAGTTTAACAGGATTGCAAAGTGGAAAGAAAGAAGTTACTCTGAGATGCGCAGGTATGAATGGCACCTTGGAGAAGGTCATGTGAGCAGGAATTGGAGGAAGAGGATCAGGATAATCATGAGTATTAAGTAAATTACACCTTTTGTGCAGTGTGGAGTGCTTCAAAAGAATAATTCACTGAAGCACACCAATGACAAGTACTGCTACTTTTCTGTTTTACAGAGAAAATTGAGACTCAGGGAGGTGCCTCTCCCAAAGGCAAATAACAGAGTTTGGAGACTAGAAAAAGAAGCTACTGCATAAACTCCATGGAAAAGATAAAAGGGAGATAGTGGAAAGGAAAATAGAGGTCAAGGGTTATAGAGTAGGTCTGTTGTAGAAATAGGAGATTCATATCTTCACTTCCTAGTCTGAGTCATAGTCTATATTTTCTTTTCTTGAATCAAACTAAATTTTCAATAAAAATATTGAACAAGGGGAAAGCTATATCAAGTTCCTGGTATCCCTATGGAAAATTACTTTTTTTTTTGCAACCTATGTCTGAATGGTTCATTTCCCTTGTAATGTGAAGTACGTATGGTAGGAGAAAAGCATGCCATCAATCTAAAAAAATTCTGAAAAATATATATATATACATGTAGGTTCCTTAACACAAGCACAAGATTTGGCTATAAAGTCAGATACTTAAATAACATCTAAAGGACCAGGAATTAGGGGGTTAGGGAAAAGATATGTAAATCATGAGGAAATAGCTTAGAAGAGAATCTTAAAACTGCAATGGTCACTCACATAAATAATACGGGACAATTTCCCATCTGTCAAATTCTATGAAGATTTGCAGTACCCTTTGCTCAGATGGGTCGTCCTTGAAATACAGTTAGCATTGTGGTGTGAAATATTAACTGTCTTACCATGACAGAATGAGGCTAGGCAGCAAGCATCTGATACTGTGAGAGCGTTATGGTTGGTGAAGATCAAGCGTGGCTACAGCTATATCCAGGAGGCAGAATCACCACTTATAGCTGCCGAAACAGGATGTTGAGAACATCCGATTAAAAGTTCTGTCAATTTTAATGACGACACTATAGCAACTAATTAATTAAGTGGCTCCCTCTGATAAAGTAATAAATCTGTTTTGGACAGCTATCGGATTTTCCCTTGAAGATAAACACACACACATAGATAGACCCACACATATATGCTACAAATATAAATGTGTATACACATACATATATACTCATGCATAAATATATTTCTTTATGAACCGTGGCCCATTTAATTACATAATAAAATTTATTTCCAGCTTCAGGACAAGAGATGCAGTTTCCGTTTCTTGGGAATAAATTTTAATCTAATTTTTGTGGGATTATTGCTTTGTTTGTTTTATTGGCCATGCCTGTGGCATGCAGAAGTTCCCAGGCCAAGGATCGAACCAGAGCCACAGTAGTAACAATATTGATCCTTAACCCACTGAGCCACCAGGGGACTCCTTTGTGAGATTATTAGAATGATAGAATGAATCAACCTATTTGGTTTCCTCAAATACATATATACATATGTATATATAATTGTTAGCCATAACATATATATGGCTAACACTTATGTATATAAGTATAGGTAACATTTTCAGAGTGTCTACACTGTTCCAGATATTGTGTTAGGCAGTGGAGCCCAGTGAATGCACACAAGCCTTTGTAAAGGTATATCACTCTGTTCTTGGACTCTATGGACTTCCCAACAGCCCCTTAGGATTGGCAAACTTGTGTCCAGACTGAGATTAAGAGATAAACTATCCTGGAACCTTGATGGTTAGAGGGGGTGGAGGAAGTTGGGGCTATCATTTTAAATATGAAGATGGTTTTACATTATCTGTAGGAAAGAGGGTTACATTTTTATTGGAAGACAGATACTATTGTTTCCAGGTTTATCGAGTTATAATTGCCATAAAGTGTTGTGTAAGCCTGTGTACGTGTTGATCATCACCTTATATATGATGACTAGCGATATTAAGCAACTTTTTATGCACCTGCTGTCCATTTGTATGTCTTCTTTGGATAAATGTCTATTCAGTTCTCTATCCATTTTAAATCAGGCTGCTTTTCTTTTTTTTTTTTTTTGGTATTGAGCTATGTGAGTTTTTTAATATATTTTGGATATTTACCCTTCATCAGATGTGTGAATTGCAAATATTTTCTCTCATTCCATGGGTTGTCTTTTTATTTTGTTGATGGTTCCCTTTGGTGTACAGAAGTTTGTTTTGTCTGTTTGTTTGTTTTTAGGCTGTATGGATTCTGCAGAGAACTATGTAATATCCAAGTTTCTAGTTCTATATTATTAATTCCCTGAAAATTCTTAGCCTCTTCTCAGTTTTCACTATGAGGAACTGGGGAAAATATTTGTGACAGAATTATTGTTTTTATTATCTGTTTCTCCCTGACCAGAATGAGTTAAATGAGGGAAGTGATTTCTTTTTATTTCGTGCTGAATTCCCAACTCCTTGAAAAGTGCCTAGCAGACAATAAGTATGTGATACATATGTATTGGATTGTATGAAGAAAGAGGAACATGGCAAATTGTGCCAGGGGGATAGTGAGTCAATCAGTTTAGCTAAAATACTAGATAATGGAAAGAAGTAGTGGAGGGGTTGTATGTGCTGAGATAGTTGCATTATTTCCAACAGAGAAATAAGTTAATGAATGTCAGTGGTTGAGCTCTCCAAAATGGCTGCCACCAGTGTCTCTGTCCCCAGAGGGAGTCTCAGCTGCCTCTTGTTTTGCTGAGAGGCTTTCCAAGTGTGCCTGACCCAGGATCCTTTCAAACTACTGACTCTGTGTTGGGACTTGAAATGTGTGAGATTTGGGGCATAACTTTTAGGAATGGAGTCTCTGTTTCCTACAGCCCTCTGGCTCTCCTGAAAGTAAGCCCTGCTGATTTTCAAAGACAGACATTTTGGGGATTTATCTTCCCAATTCAGGTCCCTTGGGCTGGGGATCCTGGTGTGGGAGGCCCCCTATGATTGTGATATTACTCCCACTGGTGGGTTGCTGACCCTGGGGTATGTCAACTTGACTATACACATCTCTGCCCCTCCTACCTGTCTTATAATTTCTTCTTTAGCCTTCAGCTGTAAAAAGTCTCTTCTGCTAGTCTTCAGGTGGTTCTCATAGATCGTTGTTCCATAAGCAGTCATAATGTTGTGTGTTCATGGGAGGTGAGTTCGGGGTCTTCCTACTCCACCTTCTTGTCTACTTCTCTCTAGATAAGTTATTTAAAGTAAGGCAGTA
Organism: Sus scrofa; assembly: GCF_054392235.1. Classification (NCBI taxonomy): domain Eukaryota; kingdom Metazoa; phylum Chordata; class Mammalia; order Artiodactyla; family Suidae; genus Sus; species Sus scrofa. Next base: position 126,387,899 of record NC_139401.1, read on the forward strand.
AGTATCCTCTTCTACTTTACAGTTCATGACATACCAAGCATGTTATGTTCATTTCTGTATAAGAAAAATAGTTTTTCAACATAGGAGTACTCTCTGATACACAGTTCCCTCTTCAGATGGAGTGGGGTGCTTCTGAGTTTATTAAGTTCTCTATCATTTAAAGTGGGACAATGGTGTTTTAGAATTTTAATTTCTTAAGAAGGGTATTTTTTGATACAGGAAACATTCCACTCCAACCCCTTCCCCCAAAAAAAACCCCATAAACATGTGCAATTATTAATAGAATTTCCATTTATAATTTATATTTCTATGAGTAAAAACAGCACCCCCATCTCCACCTCCAGCAGGTATTTAGGCTCTAGAACATCAGAGGCACACTGAGTGAAAAAAAGAAAGAAAAAGTAAGGAAACTTTTTAATTTTTTAATTTTTTTTTTTTTTTTTGGCCATGCCCATGGCATACAGAAATTCCTGGGCCAAGGATCGAATCTGTGCCACAGCAGTGACCCAAGCCACAGCAGTGACAACGCTGGATCCTTAACCTCTTAGGCCATCAGGGAAAGCCTGGAAGGAGTTGGTTTTTTAATTTTTTTTTTTTTGAAAAATGTTTTAAGCTCTGGGGGAATTAGCTTCTCTTCCTTGGGTACTATTCATACTGAGTAATAATGCTAAGAAAAGAAAATGAAAAGTGTTCTTACAACTGAACAAAATTTTCTTTTTGGTTTCTATTGTGCAGCTCTTTTTGATTAAATTCATAGGATGAGAAAGAACAATATGGCTAAACTTTTTCAGACTGGTCTCTGTGCTACCAATGCTCAATATGAGGGCATGTCCATGAGATGCAAGCTGTGCTAGGGGCATTAGTTAGGTTCCAGAGCCTAGGAAAATGACTGCCATAAATTTCTGATAGCATGAAGCAACAGCTTCTGGCATGAAATTTAAATTTTGTCACACACTTATCATTTAGAGTATAGATGATCTGTTGCATGAAGAACTCCACCACATCATAAGAATCATTGTCCAGTCGTTGTTCTAGTAAGGCATCCTTACAGTGAAGATCTAGAAAAGGCCAGGCAGTAAAGGTGGGAGAATTTTAGCACAGATAACTTTCTTTTGAAATAGTCTTCATGGTCATTTCTTAAATGCATGAGCATCTTTAACCTTTCTAAAGGTACTTATATATTCTGTAATAGATGCAATTTTTGATGAGTTATGATTTTAAAATATTCTTGAAGATCAGAATGTGACTTTACCATGAGCTCCTTCAGAAACAGAAATTCAAAAGACACATTTTAATTTATACTGATTTTCAAGTCTTTAACTGTGAATCTGTGAATCTGTTTCCTTTATCAAAGGTCCAAATAGCATTCTTTTAAAACCATGCCAAAAGACTCTATGAAGAGTCATAAAAGAGATATGCATTGGTTTCTGCCAGTATTGACATCTCTTCAGATAGTTTCTGAGATGTTTTGAAAGCTGACATTATAATCTGTTTTTCACACAGGATTTCTATTGGTAATCACTGCCTTTGTCACCTTTATATACAGGAAATCACTTCTTACCTATTTAGAATGTATAATTATTTTATAATGTGTGGGCAGAGTGTCCAAGGCTTGATTGTGTTTTATTTTCTCACACCTGGGCTAACTTTCATTAAACACTGCAGCTAGAGAATGCTAATCAGCCTGGCTGCTAGGGCTGATGGGCTGCTACTATTTTAGAGTCACTCGAGTGTTTCTTCAAGTGACAATGATGTTCAAATATGCTTTAGGTCAACTTATATAAGGTTCATTACTACTCTAACATTTTACCATTTGGCTTTTTTATTAGAAACAGGCATATTTGTCTATGTCTGCACCACACCAAACATCTATACATAGGAAATATGGATATTCAGTATATAGAAATTTTGTCAAATGATACCAAACAGCTGGATATTTGGATATTTCCAATTATGTAAGTGCTTCCCATCTTGTAGACAAAAATCTCTCTCTTGCTCTCTCTTTTTCTTCTCTTTTTTGGCCAGGGTTCTGATCCGAGCTGCAGTTGCAACCTAGCCCACAGCTACAGCAATGCCAGATCCTTATTACACTGTGCTGGGATCCATCTTATGTTCCAGCACTGCAGAGATGCTGCCAATCCCATTGCATCACAACAGGAACTCGGACAAAAGTCTCTCTAAAAAAAATTACTGGTGAGTTCCCTGGTGGCTCAGCAGGTTAATGATCTGGCATCATCAATGCTGTGGCTCTGGTTGCTACTGTGGTGTGGGTTTGATCCCTGGCTCAGAAACTTATTCATGCTGTGGGCACAGCCAAAAGCAATTTTCTGGAAGTGTAGTTAGCTTATAATATTGTGTTAGTTTCTGGTGTACAGCAAAGTGATTCAGTTATATATCCTTTTCTAATTCTTTTCCATTATGGATTATTATAATATATAGAACAAAAGTCTCTTTTCTGTTTGGTTTCATGGGTTTATCTTTTAAATTAGAGCAAGTATTAATAGAAGCTGTTTTCATTAGCCCATACTAGAGTAATGAGGGTTGAAAGCAATTTCTTTATGTTTTGTATTTTGATTTGATGCAAGCTGTTATTCAAGGCTTTGCAAAATCCAGGATCCTCTTTGTATCAGTGAATATGGTGGTTACACACTGGGGAGTCAAGTGTAGCATATTTAAGTAGGTTTTCTTTCCCATGGCCACATTAATGGCACTGGTTGCTTAAGAAAAATCAAAAGGAAAATTTTGCGTGTTGATTAAGCTTTGGAACTGGCAGTGTCCAGAACATTAAAGCAAGCAGTGGGAGCATCAATAAAAGAAACTCATATTGAAGGTCTTCTGTACACAGCAGAAAGTACAGCTTTGAAAAATTTGACCCAGGAGGGGACATTACCTAGATATATGAAGAGTTTTAATGTATCTAAAACAAGTTAATGGAATCCATGGACCTTTCTACACAGTGTCCCTGTTGTCTCTGTCAAGGGCCATCAAAGATGTGGCTGGTCCATGTGCCTGACCTAAGGAATAGTATGTAAAGTAATAGGAGTATACTTTTAGAGTATATGTGAAAGATACATCTAAGGATGAAGGCATATACTTTCTTCTATTCAATAGATATTTATTGGGTACCTAATACGTACTGTGTTGAGCACTGTGAGAAGTGAAACACAGAGAAAGGAATGAATATTAAGTGGTTGAGTGCATGAAAGTTATGAAAAGGGGTTAGAATGAAGAGAATAAAATGTCTGATTATAAAGTATAGAGATGCTCCAGTGTTGAACACTGGTATAACCAGATTGTTCATCAGTCTTTTCTCAGTCTCATTCTCTTTTTCAAACACTTTCCCATTTCTTTATTATTTAGCTTGAGAATCACTTCATTAACCCACTGGTCCATGGTTTAACTAAGATGCATTCATCATAGCTTTATCATCTCAGATAACAGGCTCATGGATGTTATCCCTGGCAGCAGTTAGTAGGAGCATTATGAACTTCAAAAGGCATTAATAAGTGTGGAAAAGTTGATGTTACCATAGATTTTCAGGCATTGGTCATAAAAAATATAGGAGCCAAGCAACACAAGCTGTTGATCTCTGAAGATCAGGCTGAATTTCAAAACGTCAAAGTGAGGTATTGTGTATTTTTTTCACAGATAAGATGATTTTGTAATGGATTAGGCAGAATAGCCACTGGTATAGAGTGGTTCTAAATAATTTAGCCTCACTACCTATAGCCTGTCAACTGGGAGAAAAAGGAGACAAGAGAATAGAAACATATAAAATTAGACAGAAGAATACAGCTACACATGTATCGGATTCTTTTCTATAGAGTTATTTTTCAAAACATAAAGTGTTCTATGATAAAATTTTACCATGAAATATATATTTAGGTTTATTCATTACAGGAAATATTGAGGGAACCAAAGTATAAATAATTTTCCTTTCCATTCTCCACTGCCCATGGATAATTCAAACAAATTTGAAGAGAATAAAGCAAACATAAATGTTGTATTCTGTCTAATCAAAATTTAAATCTGGGCTTGGTGATTCTGAGATTCCGATCTTTAAACCTTTATTTTTCCAGGCTGGAGATATGGCAAGTTAGGAATGAGGGTATCTGCAGTCTACAAGGGACAGTTAAACAATATTCTCTTTGACAGATTCTCAAATGGTGCAGGAGCTGCTTACTGATCCTCTGCATGCTTTGAAGACCATGGATTCCATCAAGGGCTTGTAAAATTTCTGAAACCTCACAGGTAGAATCTAGGCCAAAGGCAACCAAAGGGCCAGAGGGGTGATTGATGTTTCATTTATTTCTTTCTAGGATAGTAACATTTTATGGACATCTATCTTAACATTACTAGAAGAGCAATAACTAAAATGCTGTTAAAATGTAATCTAGCAAGAATGAACTGAAATAGACCAAAAGTTGATATAGTTGTCAATTTCCGCAATATTTTGAAGGACAATATCTGTACTTATATTAGATTAATGTATTTTCTCTATACTGCTCCAAGACTACTCCACATAGACATTTCTCACTGTTGCTATGAAACATGATTTCATTATATGTATACATCCTCCTTATTGATAATTACGCATTCAGTCAATCCATTTTCCTAGATTCTCAGTGCTGATAATTTTTATTTCACTGAATTATCACATACAAGATCATTATTAATATGTGCTCCATTTTCTACCTGCGGAAACTGAGATTTCAGAATAAATGGTTGGTGCAAGGTCACAGAGCAAGGAGAGGATGAGATTTTGGTGTAGGATTTTTTGAGTCTACTACTCATATATTCCTCTGATCTCCATTTCAGTACTATAGTCGTTTCTCTTGTTCATCCTACCTATTCATTCTTCACACAGCTAATAAGTTGACTTAACACACTACTTTGACCAAATCCTTTTCATTCCTTAAAAGTCCTTGAATGGTTTCCTTTTTTTTTTTTTTTTTTCGTCTTTTTAGGGCCATATGCTTGTCCCAGGCTAGGGGTTGAATTGGAGCCGTAGCTGCTGGCCTACACCACAGCCACAGCAACATGGGATCCAAGGCATATCTGCAGCCTACACCACAGCTCATGGCAATGCCAGATCCCCAACCCACTGAACAAGGCCAAGGATCAAACCTGCATCCTCATGGATGCTAGTTAGATTTGTTTCCTCTGAGCCACGATGGGAACTCCCTTGAATGGTTTCCTTTGGCCTACAAATGAATTTTTTTTAATTCAATGAATTTTTTAATATTTGTAGTTATACAACCATCATCACAACCTAATTTTAGAACATTTCCATCCCAAACCCCCATTCCATCCCTCCCCCACCCCAACCTGTCTCCTTTGGTAACCATAAGTTTTTCAAAATTTGTGTCTGCTTCTGTCCTGCAAATAAGTTTATTGTGTCCTTTTTTAAAAGATTTAACATGTAAGTGATAGCATATGTGTTTGTGTCTGTCTGACTAATTTCATTTAGCATGACAATTTCTTAAGTCCATCCATGTTGCTACAAATGCCGTTATTTCATTATTTTTACGGCTGAGTCATATTCCATTGTATACATGTAACACACCTTCTTTAGCCATTCATCTGTTGATGGACATTTAGGTTGCTTCCATGTATTGGCTATTGCATATAGTGCTAAAATGAACATTGTGGTACATGTATCTTTTTGAGTCATGATTTTCTTCAGATAGATGCCCAGGAGTGGGATTGCATTTGAAGTTGTCCCAGAGTTCTCTTAGACTGTCTTCATTTGCTTTCAATCTTTTTTCTCTTTTCTGTTCTGTATCAGTGATTTACCAGTCTGTCTTCCACCTTGCTTATTTGTTTTTCTGCCTCCTGTATCCTGCTATTGGTTCCTTCTCATGAAATTTTTTATTTCAGTTATTGTATTTTGCATTTCTGCTTGGTTAATCTTTAAATCCTCTATTTCTTTCTTCAGTGTTTCTTGTAATTTATCAATCTTTGCCTCCAGTTTATTTCCAAGATCTTGAATCATCTTTACTATCATTAGTCTAAAGTCTTTTTCATGGAGGTTGGTAATCTCCAGATGACTTAGCTGTTTTTCTGCTTTGTTTTTTTTCTCATTCCTTCATCTGAGTCATAATTCTCTGACTTTTCATTTTATGTAGATTTTTAGTGTAGTCTCCTTTTTGCAGACAATAGGGTGGTAGCCTCTCTTGCTGCTGATGTTTGCCCCTCTTGTGGCTGAAGTTGGTATGGGGGCTTGCTGCAGGCTTCCTGATAGAAGGGACTAGTGCCTGCCCATTGGTAGGTGGAGCTGATTCTTATCCCTCCGGTGGGTAGGGCTTTGTCTCTGGGTGGGATTAGAGACAGCTGTGTTTCTGGGGGCTCTTTAGCCAGTCTGTTTGCTGATTGGGCTTCTCAGCCCTGATGGGTGGGGCCAGATTTTGCCAGAATGGCCACCTCCAGGGCAGTTCATGTTAATAATTACTCCTGAGACTTTTGCCTCCAATGTCCTTCCCCCACAATGAATCACAGTTGCCCCCTGTTTTCCCAGGAAAACTACCAAGATCCACAGGCAGCTCTGAATCAGATTCTTATGGAACCTCTACTTTGTTCTGGGACCCAGTGCACATTAAAACCTATGTGTGCCCTTCAAGAATGGATTCTTTGTTTCCCCCAATCCTGTGGAGCTCCTGTGCACAAGCCCTACTAGCCTTCAATGCCAAATGCTCCTCCCAATACCAGACCCCCAGGCATGGGAACCTGATGTGGGGCTGGGAACTCTCACTCCTTTGGATGAAACTTTCCAGTCTGTGGGTTGAGCACCCAGTGGCTATGGGATTGCTTATATCATGTAGGTGTCCCTCCTATCATCTCAATGTGGCTTCTTCTTTGTCTTTTGATGTGGGATATCTTTTTTGGTAGTTTCCAGTCTATTTTGCTGATGGTAGTTCACCAGTTCATTGCAATTTTGTTGTTTTCATGAGAGAAGGTGAGCTCCAGTCCTTCTACTCCACCATCTTAATCCCCACAGATGAATTTTAAATCATAGTTCTTATCCTTCCTCCTCTCACTGCACCTTTGAAGACTGAGAGACTAGTATGTCACACCTCACACAGGTAACACTAGAGCCAAACAAATTTCTTGCCACTTTCTGATATGTGGGGTTTTCTCTAAACATGCTACTTTTGTGCTATTCCTTTTTCCTGGAACTTCACCATTCACATCTCTAGGGACATCCGCAAACACCTGACTTTCCATTCAGCACATGTGGCATGTTCTTTTACACATGCACGTCTTTCAACTAGGTATAGTCTTTTCCAGGAACACCCTTTCTCTAATTCTCTGTGTGACACATTTCTACTATCCCTTCAAGGATCAAGGGATAGATGCCACCTCCTCATGAAAGTCTTTCTAGGTATTTCCTTCAAATATTGCCACTTTCTAGTACTCCATAACATATAGTCTACGATATAAATTGTGCCTCTGGGAATAAGACAGAGAGGTAGCCTTGCTGACCTTCTCTACTGATATAAGAATACTCCATTCTCTGGGTTCTCATAGCAATTTAGACATATTTTACTTAGATTTGTTCATCTAAGTAAGTAATAAATGATTACTTATTTACAAATTGGTCTGCTTCCCACAATACATTGAGCTTTTTGAGGTAGGCACTAAGACCTAAGACTCTGTAATTTTTTTTTCCACATCAGCAACATGCAGAAATTCCTGGGCCAGGGATTGAACCTGTACCACAGCAGTGACATGAGCTTCAGCAGTGACAGTGCCGGATCTTTAACCCGCTGAGCCACAAGAGAACCCCACACTTTGTATTCTTTAAACTGCCTAGCACAAGGCTTGGCATATTGTTGTGGCATGAATAAATGTACAGAAAGAATCTTTAACTTCAAATTTAGACAGTAAAGAAAGCTCAGCTTCTAATGGACTAATTCTAATTCATAAAAAGAAGTTTCCAAAATATAAAATGCATTTATGGGCTTCCTGAAAATAAAATTACAGAACGTTTTCACAGATTGTCTGATAGATATACTATACAAACAGTTGAAGGGATAAGCCAAAATTAAGGTGAATTGGTGGATTAATGAATGAACAAACAAATAAAACAAATCTCCCCTAAATATCTTGCACCATTGAAAGATTAGTATCACCTCTTTTTCCATGTATCCATTCAGCCATTCAAAACCATTCAGTTTTTTTTTTTATGTTATCTGAGTCCTAGTATTAACAAATCATCTGGTAAAATGACAGAGCCAGGCTCTTCCCACAGTCTCCATGGGCCACTTTTCCATTTAATGGCTACAAATGAATTTCTAGTGAGTGGGAGGTGAATACGGGTTTTCACTCGACCAATTGGAGTACAAGGAAAAGACAAAATCCAATTTAGCAGCCCCTTGAGTTCTTTAGGGTGGGTCTGGGTCTGGAACTGCCAACCTATGAAAAAAGAATAAGAATTGAGGCGACTTACCTGGTTCTGAGTGCTGTTGTCAGATTTAATGAGAATCTTGTGTAGTCTTCAAAATCCTTTCAAGTAATACTTCTGCAAAATGCTCAGAGAAATGTGGCTCTCTAGTCTTTTAGAAAAAGGTTACACATTTACATTTAAGAGTTAATATGAAGCTATATAATTGGAAAGAAAAACTCCACAGATTATAATCAAAACCCAAGTGAGTTCATTTTAATTATATTTAATTCTTCAAATGACAAGAAATTTAATAAAGACTAGGACCTGGCACCTCTCCTGAATAGAGAAAGATTCTGATCAGTCTAGGTTTTGCATTTTTCCCCCTCATTTTAACTTTCAAATAGAAAAACTGAAAATTAATAGATCTGACCTGAGATTCACCATGAAGACAGAGGTTGTGGGATTTTGTGTGTCTTACTTTAAGGAGTCCACAGTTCACTTAAAGCTAATGCTAAAAGTCTATTCAGAGTCACATTCCAATGTTGTCATGTTGGTTGTTGTTGAGGAAACGAAATTTAGGTATTTTGCAAAGAGATTTTATTATAGTCAAATAAAAAAATCTAAAATATGTTTTCACAATGAGGAAAAAATACTGATTCCATATTTGTGAATTTGATTTAATTAAACCTTGTGGTGCCTCTGTCCTCATCTTGGCTTGGACACTTTCCCTTCCAGGGAATAGTCTCATGCTGCCTCTTGTCTGGTCAAGTCACATTCAACAAGACCCAACTTAGCTACCTTGTCATCTTCCTTTATTAAGGTTTTCATAGCCATGATCAGAACATAGCCTTTTAGATATGGAACAAACTATATATATCATCCATGCTAGCCATAGCTTTCATTTAATAAATGAATTTAAAATTCATTTTGGATTTGTGTAGGTCATATATCTTGCTGGTAACAAAACTAGAAATGGTCAACTCCTTCTGACTACTTGACTAGTGCTCTATTCAGTATACCACACATTCCTCCCAATGACTTTTCCCTCATCTGAAATCCTGCAGTCATTATCTGGAAATCATTTGAACATCAGTTATGAAGTGCCTTGTAACCTCTCTTCTATTTGTAATTTTAAATCATCTTCACATTGATAATTTCCATTTCTTTGTTGATGATGACTTAACTTGATTGCTAACTACTTAAGAACCAGGACTATATCCTCCTTGTTTGTGCCCTTTCTTCAGGATGTAGTAGCAAATGGGGCACATATTACATAGAAATTCAGTGTCAACCTAATTTTGATTTAATATTTTCCAACAGATAGTCACTAGCTTTTTAGAATGGTGGATGTGTAGAAGTACTTACATTTAAGGTTGCAAAAATTATTATTTTTTTTGTAGAAAAAGAAACATTTTAAAATAATGTTATCTGCACTTATTTAGACAAGGGAAATTGATCTTTTTTAAAGTAAATAGGTAGGTGTACTTTTTATTTTATAAGCTTCCTTTCTCTGAATAGGTATACAAATCAGTAGGTTCCATTACTTTGATATTTACAACTTATCTTCCTATTTTCCCTAATAGTACTGCAATTTCATATAAGAAGCACTTTTTATTAATTGCTTCAGACTTACAGGTTACTTTCAAGTGGAACTTTCAAATATAAAGAACTCTGTCTTTTGAGGAAGTATGCTAAAATAGCCATTTTACATTATTTAGGTTTCATATTCATTCTCTATTGAAGGGTTGTTGCTTTCCTCAAAGTAAAATCAATGTGCTTGCAATCAGTTACGGCATCTTTTATTTAGCTAAATTAGTAAAAAGAAATGCTTCATTTAGAAAAACCAATAAAATGTGTTTCTGCAAAACAGCTGCTCATTTTTATTTTAGATTCTGAAACCATTTAATTTTTCGCAGTAACTTCTTATTTGCTCAAGCATTCCCCCTCTATTTTATAGGTCAGGAATCAAGGTAAGGCGATACATTGATGATTCTCAGAGCTTTAAATTCAACCTATTAAGTAGCAATGCAGTAGCTAAGACCTGATTTAGAAAGGCAAAATTGGAATTCCCTGGAGGCTTAATGGGTTAAGGATCCTGCATTGTCACTGCAAGTTCAATCCCTGGCTCAGGTACTTCCACATGGCGAGGGTACAGCCAAAAACAAAAAAACAAAAATCAATAAATCTTGGTTAATTAAACACAGCACTTACCTCTTCAGCTAGTTTAACCAATCTTCTCAGGTTCAGACCTGCAGTTATTGCCAACTAGCATTCTACTAGAAGAGAAATTGTATTCATGAAAAAAAGTTTTCTTATATTCTGTCAAAGATGGGTAGATACTGACAGTAAATTAAAAAGGGAGACTGTATGAGTGTCATTGTATTCATTCATTAAAGTCCTGTCATTCACAAAGAACATGAAGTAACATGTTCCATAGCACATTGATTGCATGTAGTAGGGACTCACTGTGGTGGACATAGCCTAAATTGACCCTCAGTGAATTATATTCTTTAATAATCCCTCCTCTAGAGAGCAGCAAGACCTGTGACTTGCTATTAACCAATATAGTATGGCAAAGACAATGGGATGCCTCCCATTATATCATCCTCCATTTTAGTAGACTAGAGCAAGAAATTTTCTTGTTGATCTTAAAGAATCAGATATCCATGTTATGAGTTTCTTATGGAGTAGACCATGTGGAAGAGAAATGTGAGGTCTCTAGGAGCTCAAAATAATCTCTGGCCTATAGCCAGAAAAAATAAGTATGTCATAGAAACCAAACTTATGGTTACCAAAGGGGAAATTTGGGGGAGGAGGAATAAATTAGGAGTTTGGGATTAACATATATACACTACTATATATAAAATAGATAATCAAAAGGACCTACTGTATAGCACAGGGAACTCTACTCAATGTTCTATAATAACCTATATGGGAAAATAATTTGAAAAAGATTGGATATTTGCATATGGATATATGTATATGTATGATTGAATCACTTTACATATGCCTGAAGCTAACACAACACTAAATGAATTATGCTTCAATTAAAAAATAAGAACGTTAGTTCTATAGATATAAGGAACTGAATTGTTTCATTAACCTGGATGGGAAGAGAAGTCCTAGCTACAAAATGGAATGCAGCCTGACACCTTAACTGTTACCTTTGAGATGCTGAGGAAAGGTTGCCGTTAAGCTATACTCAGATTCCCGACTACAGAAAGTATAAAAGTATGTGTGTATTTTTAAGCTGCTAAGTTTGTGGCAATATGTTATTCAGTAATAGAAAACTAACTCATTTATTTAATTTACTATAACAATATGGTCATTCTTTATGGACCATGACAGGAATTCAAAAGTTGGCAAGGACTGAAGTTTCTGTGGGAACTTGTAACTCTTACTCATGGGTCTCCTGCTTCTATTTGGGCTTATCCAGTGTGCTGTGATCTATTGAATAGTTTCCATAACAACTTTAGCTTGCAACAGGTCAGTTCTGGCCTATCCGATCTCAGATTTCAGATTTCTCATGTGCTTTAAGCTGGGGCTTTCACCAGAAACTGTTTCAATTAACTTGTCCTTTTTTTTCTTTTAAATTTCAAGTTTTAATTCCCAAGCAAGAAATTCCCATGAGCTACCTCATTTTTTCATCATCAGGTTGCACCTTAATTCGCCACCTAGTCTATGAATTGGCAGCCATGGTGTCAAGGGTCTCTCTGTGATCTAATTTGCCAGTAGATAATGGGTAATTGGGTAAAAATCATGTCTACCAATGGTTTTGTCTTGAGGGCCTATGTATTAGGTAGTTGCTTTTAGAAGGAGCTGAGAGTAGACCATTGGTAAATTGGAACGCTCTAGTGTAATATGATTGAAAGGATCATAAAATATTTATGGAGAATGGATAATGTCAAGTTGGGAGGCTGACCTCACTTGTCTATACTCAATTTCATATAAGAAAACAATATAAAAAACCAATAATGACTCCATACAACAGTGTTGGTAGACAAGAGAACCATTAGGAGATCACATACTTAAAAAAAGTCAAAGAGAAAGAGAGAGAGAGAGCAAATAAGATGACATGTATTAGAATCTGTGCATAGATTCTGTGTCTGAACAGCTGAATCGATGCTTCCTCTTCCCACTTGTGCTCCACAGTGGACAAGAGCAGAATTTTCCTTCTCCTTTGAATTGTCTGCTAATGTTTTATGCTCATTTTTCTATTGGGCCATTTCTATTTTTTATTGAGTTATAACAGTTCTTTATATATTAGATCAGTAACTTTTCATCTTATATGTTTTATTTTCTTTTTTTTAAATTTTTTATTACTCAAATGAATTTATCACATCTGTAGTTGTATAATGATCATAACAATCTGATTTCACAGGATTTCCATCTCACAGCCCAGGCCCATCCCCCCACCCCCGAAACTGTCTCCTCTGGAGCCCATAAGTTTTTCAATGTCTGTGAGTCAGCATCTGTTCTGCAAAGAAGTTCCGTCCGTCCTTTTTTCAGATTCCGCATGTCAGTGAAAGCACTGGATGTTGGTGTCTCATTGTACGGCTGACTTCACTTAGCATGATAGTGTCTAGGTCCATCCATGTTGCAAAAAATGCTGGTATTTTGTTCTTTTTAATGGCTGAGTAATATTCCATTGTGTATATGTACCACTTCTTCTTGATCCACTCCTGTGTCAATGGACATTTAGGTTGTTTCCATGTCTTGGCTATTGTAAGTAGTGCTGCAATGAACATTGAAGTACATGTACATGTGTCTTTGCGAGTCATGGTTTTCTCTGGATAGATGCCCAGGAGTGGGATTGGTGGATCAAATGGTATTTCTATGTTTAGTTTTGTGAGGAATCTCCATATTGCTTTCCACAGTGGTTGCACCAATTGACAATCCCACCAACAGTGTACTAGGGTTCCTTTTTCTCCACCCCCTCTCTAGCACTTATTGTTTGTAGACATTTGGATGATTGCCATTCTGGCTGGTGTAAGGTGATACTTCAGAGTGGTTTTGATTTGCATCTCTCTAATAATGAGTGATGTTGAACATCTTTTCATGTGTTTCTTGGCCATCTATATGTCTTCTTTGAAGAACTGTCCGTTTAGATCTTCTGCCCATTTTTTGATAGGCTTGTTTGTTTGAACTGAAATGGCAACTGTGATTAAAAAATTTCCAACAAACAAAAGTCCAGGACCAGATGGCTTCACAGGCGAATTCTATCAAACATTTAGAGAAGAGCTAACACCTCTCCTTCTGAAACTATTTCAAAAAATTGCAGAGGAAGGGATACTCCCAAACTCATTCTATGAGGCCACCATCACCCTGGTACCAAAACCAGACAGAGACTCCACAAAAAAAGAAAACTATAGGCCAATTTCACTGATGAACATTGATGCAAAAATCCTCAAAAAAATACTAGCAAACCACATCCAACAACACATTAAAAGGATTGTACATCATGATCAAGTGGGATTTATCCCAGGGATGCAAGGGTTCTTCAATGTCTATAAATCAATCAGTGTGATACACCATATTAACAAACTGAAGAATAACCATAGGATCCTCTCAATAGATGCGGAAAAAGCCTTTGACAAAATCCAACATCCATTCCTGATAAAAACCCTTCAGAAAGTGAGCATAGAGGGAAGCTACCTCAACATCATAAAGGCCATATATGACAAACCCACAGCGAACATCATTCTCAATGGTGAAAAGCTGAAGGAATTCCTGCTGAGATCAGGAACAAGACAAGGATGTCCACTCTCGCCACTACTCTTCAACATAGTTCTGGAAGTCCTAGCCACAGCAATCAGAGAAGTAAAAGAAATAAAAGGAATCCAAATTGGAAAGGAAGAAGTAAAACTATCCCTATTTGCAGATGACATGATACTATACCTAGAGAATCCTAAAGACACTACCAGAAAACTGTTAGAGCTCATCCACAAATTTGGCAAAGTCGCAGGATACAAAATCAATACACAGAAATCGACAGCGTTTCTATATACTAACAATGAAAAAGCAGAAAAGGAAATTAGGAAAGCAGTCCCGTTTACCATCGCATCCAAAAGAATAAAATATCTAGGAATAAACCTGACTAAAGAGACAAAAGACCTGTACTCTGAAAACTACAAGCCACTGATGAAAGAAATCAAAGATGACACAAATAGATGGAAAGATATACCATGCTCGTGGATTGGAAGAGTTAATGTTACCAAAATGATTATACTGCCTAAGGCAATCACAGATTCAATGCAATCCCTATCAAATTACCAAGGACATTTTTCACAGAACTCGAACAAAATATTTTAAAGTTTGTTTGGAAGCACAAAAGACCCAGAATAGCCAAAGACATCCTGAAAAAGAAAAATGGAGCTGGAGGAATCAGGCTCCCGGACTTCAGACTATACTACAAAGCAACAGTCGTCAAAACCGCATGGTACTGGCACAAAGACAGAAATATAGATCAATGGAACAGGATAGAAAGCCCAGAATTCAACCCATGCACCTACAGCCAACTAATCTATGACAAAGGAGGCAAAGATATACAATGGAGAAAGGACAGCTTGTTCAATAAGGGGTGCTGGGAAAACTGGACAGCCACATGGAAAAGAATGAAATTAGAACACTCCCTGACACCATACACAAAAATCAACTCCAAATGGATTAAAGACCTAGATATAAGACCAGACACTATCAAACTCCTAGAGGAAAACATAGGCCAAACACTCTCTGACATAAACGACAGCAACATCTTCTCAGATCCACCTATCAGAGTATTGACAACAAAAACAAAACTAAACAAATGGGACCTACTCAAACTTCAAAGTTTCTGCACAGCAAAGGAAACCCTAAACAACACAAAAAGACAACCCACAGAATGGGAGAAAATCTTTGCAATTGAATTGACTGACAAGGGATTAATCTCCAAAATTTATGAATACCTTCCTCAGCTCCATATCATCTTATATGTTTTAAATATTTATCACATTTATTACTTGCCTTCAATTAGTTCTATATGTTTTCAACTAAAATCATTAATAAGAGCCACTACTTCTGAGAATAAGTAAATAAGATATATAGGTTGATATTTTTGGCTTTATGTAGCTGAACTTATCAGTCTTTTTTCTTTGTGGTTTCTTTTTTTGATTGTAGGCTTACAAATATTTTTTACAACTTGGTGATCATATAAACAGCAACCTATTTTTTCTATTTAGTCATTTTAGTTTTTGGTTTGATTTTATATATATATTTAATGAAGATAGTATTTATTTTGGAATGTGATACATATATCAAGTTTATGTTATATAATAATATTTAAACATATATTTATGTGTAACATATAATGATTCTTAAAAACAGTCAGCTTCATGACACCTTAAAAACCCCATCTTTTTCTTGTGATTTTAAGTCATTTTTATTATATACATATTTCTTTTAAAAAATGTGTATGTCATTTCTTATTGTCTTCTTTCATTGGTCTATGACTTCGTATGTTGCAGAATATCCTGGGGAGGTATTATGACCTCCATTTTACAGGTGGTCAGTGTATACATTTTCCAGTCTACACAGCTAAGGTATTATAAATTGGGGATTTGAACATAGATCTTTTTGACTCCAATATCTGGGTTCTCTTTTTTACTCTATTACTATCTTTAGATGTTGAATCTGAGGTCCTTTCATTTGTCAGAAGGACTTGCTTGAGCAAAAAAATGCCATTAGGATTTTGTTTCCCTCTATCACATTGTCATTCATCATTTACTGATCAAATTTTTTAAGGTATCATTACTGATTAGGTGGTGTGCCATGTGCTGGGTATAGAAAGGGATGAAAAGATGTAATCTCTGTCCTTCAGGCATTTAGAGACTGGCGAGGAGACAGATGTGCTAACAGGTGATCCCGCTATCATGTGGTCAGTGCTGGGACAGAGGCAAGTGTCCAGACTCATAGGAGCCCAGTAAAGGAACGGAGCATCAACTTTGCAGGAAGTTGCATCCTCATTCCCTTCCTGATACCACAAATGGGAGGACTGATGAAAAAGCAAACCATCCAACAAAAACAACATAAAAGAAAAAAATAAAAGAAGCTGTTTTCAATTGCTTCAAACCTGAATGCAGTAGAAGCCCTTCTCACTGATACAACATTCCTTGGCCCTCTTCAACTTTGGATGTAAGAAAATTGGAAGTTTGTTCCTTCCTATTTATACTCTGAATAGATATCACCTAAGAACTTTGTCTTTACTTCTAGTACTTCATCAGGACTCATCTGTTTCCTAAGCTCTAATTCTCTAGTTCTACCTGTCTAGAATACAACTGTTATTTTATAATATTCTGTACTCTTCCAATTGAAATGGCTGTACACATTTACTGTAGAATATTGGGGAAAATTAAAAAGTGGAATGAATAAATTAACTGTGTCCATTTACCCAGCAATGGTGACTATTAAGTTCAGGACACTTCCTTTCATTCTTGCTGTTATGCATATCGTGGTATCCCATTTTTACAGTTAACATTGTCAACTTTAAACTTATTATGTTTTTTGTTTTATTTTATTTATAATTAAAACAGTTTTCCAATCCAAAGATCAAATTATTTTTTTATTTTTTCCCTAGGTTTTTAAAACTGTACAACTCTTTAATACACCTAGACTCTCCCATCTTTGGTGTATGATGGGTGAGATGAAAATCGAAATCAGCTTTATTCAAACTTGCAACTGTTCCATATAAATTATGTTGTATAATCTGGTCCTGTCCCACTGATTTAAAACCACTCACTTGTGCAAATGCTAAATTCAAGATATTGGGCATGCTGCCACTCTTTACTGCAGTCATGGTGGACATGCCGAAATATTCACCACACTCTTCCCTATTGAACCTGTATATGGTCTCCTAATACTTTCAAGTCCAGCTCCAGATGGTCATTACCATATGGTCAAATGGATACATAGGATGGAATCTATTTGCAGAAACTTGATTAAGGTCAGATACATTTCAGTGGTCTCTTTCAGGAATATTTTTGTCCATCAATTTGTCTCCTGGTTCTTATTTCAATTTTGCAAGCCAGCTGTGATAGTTTAACAATACCTCTTGGAATGTTTTAGATCCAGGCATTCCTATCACTATTTAAAAATAACATTTATCCTTTTTTTCTGATTAAAAAATGCCCTGTGTTTCTATGAGTTCAGTATTTTAGATTCCATAGATAGATGAGACCATTCAGGATTTATCTCTGATTTATTTTACTTCACATACTGCCCTCAGGGTCCATTCATGGTGTTGCAGATGGAAAGGATTTCTTTCCCATTTTGTAGCTGAATAATATTCCTTGGTGTATATACACTACATTTTAAAAATCCATTCTTTTGTCAATACTTAGGGTTTTTTCCATGCCTTAGCTATTGTAGATAATGCTGAAATGAACATAGGGGTGCAGATATCTCTTTGAAATACTGATTTCCTTTCCTTTGCTTATTGGTGCAGAAGTGGGATTTCTGGAGCATATGGCAGTTCTATTTTTAGTTTCTTTTATTTTATTTTTTTGTGGTGGGTAGGGGGGCAAACCCATGGCATATGGAAGTTACCAGGCTAGGGGTGGAATTGGACCTGCAGCTGCCTGCCTACACCACAGTCACACGAACACCAGATCCAAGCCACATCTGCAACCTACACCACAGCTCACAGCAACACCAGATCTTTAACCTGCTTAGTGAGGCCAGGGATCAAACCTGAATGCTCATGGATACTAGCTGGGTTCCGTACTACTGAACCATGATGGGAACTCCTATTTTTAGTTTCTTAAGGAAACTCTATACTGTTTTCCACAGTGCCTACACCAATTTACATCCCCACCAATAGTGCACAAGGGTTCCCTTTTCTCCACATCCTCACCAGCATTTCTTATCACTTGTCTTTTTGACAATAGACTACATTACGGGTATGCAGTTATATCTCATTCTGCTTTAGATTTGCATTTCCCTGATTAGTGATGTTGAGCACTTTTTCATGTACCTGTTGTCCATTTTTTGTCTTCCATGGAAAAATATCTATTTGGATCCTTTGTCTGTTTTCACTGGTTTATTATTATTTCTATTATCACTAATATTTTGGTATTGAGTTGTATGAGTTTCTTATATATTTTCAGATATTAACCACTTAACAGATATATACCCTATACATATTTCTTCTCATTTAGTGGGCTGCACTGTGCCTGCCTGGGATGGGAGAGGTGCTGTGATGAGTGTAGCTGCACCTCTTTCCCTTCAAAAATGGTCATTCTCCATCTCTATGATCTGGGGGTGGGGGGTCTTTTGATCTAACACCGGGTTCTGGGATTTTCACAAAGGTGTCTTGTCTATAGGTAGTTGCTAGTTGCTAGTTGATCCTGTGAGGAGAACTGAAGTTGAGAACAACCCATGACACCATCATGATGACCTATACTTATTTATTTATAACTTCCCATGATCTGTCATAGTCTGATAGTGGTATGCACAATCTCCACTGTGCTTCACTTGTGTTTGGTCATGTTTTTTTCTTTCTTTCTTTTGTTCATTCATTCTTCCTTCCTTCTTATGCTTCCTTTTTAAAATTCAATTTAGACAACTTCGGCTTTTGTATATTTAGAGCCCCATAACTGTTTATTTGTCATTAGAGATAACACAATTTATTGATATAAATTAATCTTTTTATTCCAATTAGCACTGTGCCTTATTTTTTTTCTTTTTTTATCGCTGCACCTGTGGCATATGGAAGTTCCCAGGCTAAGACTCAAATCAGAGCTACAGCTTCAGGCCTATAACACAGACACCAAAACACTGGATCTGAGCTGCATCTGTGACCTATGCTGCAGCTTGTGACAATACCAGATCCTTAACCCACTGAGCAAGGCCAGGGATCAAATCTGCATCCTCAGGGACACTATGTCATGTTCTTAACCTGCTGAGCCACAACAGGAACTCATGGATTTTTTTTTTTTTTTTGGCTTGTTTAGATTTCCTGATATATCATTGCTGCCCATTGTTGTGTGATTGTGTGTGTGTGTGTGTGTGTGTGTGGCCTTTCTATAGTTTATTGTCACTATTATCTCTTGTAAGTAGCTCATCAGTGTACAAAACAATTGAGAGCCTGAGAATATTTTTCTTTTAATAAGAAATTTAATTAATTTTCATTTATCATAGCTAATATTATGTTTGATTTTACTTCCTCCATCATCTTATAAAGCTCTCCTTTTTTTAGTCTTTCTTATTGTTTTATTCTACTTAGACTTTTTATAGACTTTTGTTTATTATTATTATTCTGCAGTGATTTAAAGGAAAGACATTCTGCTTTTAATTCCAGAAATGATGTATACATTACAATTACAGTTTTTCCCCCACCCTTTCTTCTGTTGCAACATGAGTATCTAGACATAGGTCTCAATGCTGTTCAGCAGGATCCCCTTCAAGGAGATGATTATCACTAAGCTTTTCAAAGCATTCTTACATTTATATTGAACTTGCCACAAAGCAAAAACTAAAACAATTTTTTATTGTTCATTGTAGAAAAGCAGTTAATCACTTTTACTCACCCCTTTCTCCATTTCCCCAGTTTTTTATTTATTCCGTGATTATCTCTTTTTTTATAGAGAGCATCTCTTTGAAAGATAAAATATCATCAGATTTATAACCATATTTAGAAAAAATATTTATACTCAGTCCCATATATTTAATTGGATTCTATTTTAATACTCAGTTCCTTCTAGAGACAATTTTCTCAGTTGTTAGCTCTTGAATGATTCTTTTTTTATTCTTTTGGCAAAGTATTCAAGTTATTTTTTTTAAGAAACATAATTTCCAAAAGTTTGTATGTCCAATTCATCACTCTTCTGCTCATTTCCCTCCAGATGTTTCTCATCTCAGAGTAAAACACAGTCCTTACACTGATTTACAAGTCCCTCTATGATCTACCCCATCCCCACCTCTGGCCTCATCCCCTCTGTCCCTTCCTTACACCATTTCAGCCACACTGTCTCCCTTGCGATTCCTTACACACGCCAGGCATGTTCCTGTGCTGGCTTTTTCTCTCACTATTCCCTACAACTGGAATGATCTTCCCCCAGAGAATTCATAGCTTTCTCCCTCACTTAATTCTAATCTCTACTTATATGTGAGTCTATCAGAGAAATCTCATTTCCATTCTGTATGAAGTAGCCATTCCGCATTCTTCACCCTGGTATGCTCTAATGTTCTTAAACTGCTTTACTTTTCTCTATAGCACTTACACTACTTGACATCATCGGATTGTTTATTGCCTCCCTTCCTCCACTGCAAGTAGAGTCCATGAGAGAAGGGACATTGTCAATTTCATTAGGGTATTGTTAGAACCTGATGTCATACTTAACATATGGTAAGGTCTCAATAAATATTTGTTGAATGAAATAAGAAATATACTGCTTTCCATGGCCTTCCCTCAAGAGTGGCAAACTGACTTAGATGTAGAGTTCAGGGGCAATCTCAAACAATCCTTGACAGGATGCTTTGATGCTAAACCCATTTAAGTTTTATCATGGTGAGACAGAGGGTTTGGAAGGGGGCTGCTCTTTCCAACTTATATAATTTCTCTGATTAAAAAAAAAAGAATCAAACATTTACTCAGTAAACAACTAATGAACTTACACTGGGGGCCAGGTGGTATTGTCACTGAAGACACAGAAATTAATCTGATACATGGAGTTCCCGTCGTGGCGCAGTGGTTAACGAATCCGACTAGGAATCATGAGGTTTTGAATTCAATCCCTGGCCTTGCTCAGTAGGTTAAGGATCCAGTTTTGCCGTGAGCTATGGTGTAGGTTGCAGACGCGGCTCGGATCCCATGTTGCTGTGGCTCTGGCGTAGGCCTGTGGCTGCAGCTCTGATTAGACTCCTAGCCTGGTAACCTCCATATGCCGTGGGAGCGGCCCAAAAAATGGCAAAAAGACAAAAAAAAAAAAAAAAAAAAAAAAAAAGAAAGAAATTAATCTGATACAATCTCTGTACTCAGGCAATTCATATTTTAGCAGGAAAGATAAACCCTTTACATAAATAGTGTTAAAAAATAATAAAGTGCAATGTCGAGAGCAGTGAAAATACACAAGTAAAAGTGGAATTTCAGGAGTTCCCATCGCGGCGCAAAGGAAATGGATCCGACTAGGAACCATGAGGTTGCGGGTTCAATCCCTGGCCTTGATCAGTGGGTTAAGGATCTGGTTTTGCCATGAGCTGTGGTGTAGGTCAAAGACACAGCTCAGATCTGGCATTGCTGTGGCTCTGGCATAGGCCGGCAGCAACATCTCCAATTGGACCGCTGGCCTGGGAACCTCCATATGCCATGGGTGCAGCCCTAAAATGACAAAAGACAAAAAAAAAAAAAAGTGAAATTTCAATATGAGAATTTAGAGGAAAATGAATTCCCAGATATGATTAAGGAGCTACAGTGGGGAACATGCTGTAAAAAAAACCCAGAAATTTTTTTGAATCCTAGTTGAGAGGCCTCATGCAAGCCACTGAATAGTCTGGTATATTACTTAACTCATTTGTAAAACTGCCATAGAAATACTTATGTATTCAATTCCCCCAACATATTTCTCTAAAAGTAGTGCACTGTTTTTCATTCACTTTTAAATATATTGTAGTTCTTATTAAGGAATTGCATGAGCAAATTAATTTTTTTTTCAGTTATACTTTACTTAATTTCATGGCAGTGGTGATGGTGATAGGATAATCCAGTTATCTTTTATTTTAACACTAGTTATTATTAAGTAAGCACAAGCTTCTTTTTCACAGACCAAAATATGGATCCCACTGGTTAAATGGCTACATTTGAGCCCCTCTCATGGAATTTCCGAAGGACTACCTCGTATATATGCACAAACCAATCTGTCACCTATAACCAGTATGTGGCTGTGAAATATACCTAGTTATTTTTCTCCTGCTTTGATACCCATTTGTCCACATCAGCTACATATGGGTCCTCTTGGATAAATCTTACACATGCCCTAACCAGTTGTGAGCAAAATTGATTTTACTAAAGATGCTGAATGTAGATGTTTCCCAGCCTTGGTGGGGCAGAACAGATCTGAATTCCTTGCCTAGCTTCTCCATTTCCATTCACATTTGTATCTACTCTTTTCCTTGACTCTTGCCCAAATCATTAGTAGTTTTCTCATTTGAAAATATGTACCATAAATATCTGGTTCTCCTACCTTGGAGAGCTCAAAGCAGCTCATGAATCTGGACCTTACCGACCTTACTTACTGACGAATTTCCTCGTCATTTTTCCTCTACACTTTTCCCCATCCAACCCTTCCTCCTTTATACTCACCACAATCAAATGGTCCCACTTTGTTGAGATGCCAAGTGATTGAGTGTAAAAATAAACTCTCTAGTTAACAAGTTCCCAGCTCAGGGGGGAAAAAAATCACAAGGAATAATATTATAAAAATGTCAAGACATATCCTTCATGGCTATCAAGGGTGTATTTTTGGTTGTTGTTGTTGTTCTAAATAGTTTCATCACCAGAGTCAATTCAATATTAATTCAAATCTCAGAGACTAATTGATACTGCTCTATAATCACTGATAATCTCATTTGTCAAAGTGAAACTCAAATTTGCTGGAGATATTAAGCAAGGGGTATTTAAGGTAACACAAGATACTGAAGAGAAAGAAAAAAAATCATAGTGGATTAACACAACAGGAATTCCTTGCTCGTGTAAAGTGCAAAACAAGTATTCCTGATGGGCAGGGAGCTCTTTCTATAAGCAGTTGTTTTAAGCTCCTGACATCAACGATCTTTAATCCTTCAATCTAGGGTATGTTCTGACTACATTGCAAAGTGTCAGGATTCTGAACTTCTTCTTAGGTCATGAGGACATG
This sequence comes from Sus scrofa, assembly GCF_054392235.1. Classification (NCBI taxonomy): domain Eukaryota; kingdom Metazoa; phylum Chordata; class Mammalia; order Artiodactyla; family Suidae; genus Sus; species Sus scrofa. The sequence continues at coordinate 126,411,170 of NC_139401.1, forward strand.
TCCAAAGACACTGTTTCCCATTTAAACACTGTCCCTTCCTTCTTTATTTCTTGTTGTGGAAAATATTTATTGGGTTCTGCACTGTGCCAGGCACTGTGCTAGGTGCTAAGGATAAAAGCTTTAAACAGACAAAAAAAAAAAAAAAAAATCACTGTCTTTGTTGAGTTTTATAGTTGGAAAAAGACTGACATTAAAAGAAATAATTTCGGAGTTCCCGTCGTGGCGCAGTGGTTAACGAATCCGACTAGGAACCATGAGGTTGTGGGTTCGGTCCCTGGCCTTGCTCAGTGGGTTAACGATCCGGCATTGCCGTGAGCTGTGGTGTAGGTTGCAGACGCGGCTCGGATCCCGCCTTGCTGTGGCTCTGGTGTAGGCCGGTGGCTACAGCTCCGATTCAACCCTTAGCCTGGGAACCTCCATATGCCGCGGGAGCGGCCCAAGAAATAGCAACAACAACAACAACAACAAAAAGACAAAAAAAAAAAAAGAAATAATTTCAAAATTACTCAATAGGCCTCATTATTTAACTACTGGTAGTGATTGATATAAAAAATAAATACATGTGAATGTATAAAAGAAGGACATATGTCCTTCCTTGGATAAATGATATTTGCATAGAAATGGCAGCCAGAGTGTCCCAGACAGAAAAAATACATATATGTGGTGTGGAGTGTCTGGAAGATAGTAAACAAAAATGGAATCAGTTACAAAATGAGACTAGAAATAAAGGAAAGAAGGTGATGGAGATTTTATCCTTTGCCTTGAATTCAATGAAAAACCACTAAAGAGTTTTCAACAAGATGATGATTTAATGAGCTTTAGAGACATCATTCTGACTGCTGTTTGTAAGAGGAAACTGATGTGTGGGTGGGGGGGAGAATGAAACTTGGAAGCACAATTAGGAAACAGATGCCGTGATGCTGGTGAAACCCACTGGTTGGCTAGACTTGGGCTGTATGACTCAAGGTACTTTTAGAATGTGGTGTAGAGTTTTTGTGGTCATTTGGTAGTAAGGATATGTCAGAGAAGAAGGATTCAAGGTTGAGTGACAGGTTTATGGCTTCCATAACTAGATATATAGTAGGGACAACAAATTAAATTCAGTTTTTACCATGCTGAGCTTGGGAGAAATCAAATTAGAGTTACTGAGCCCACAGTTCAACATACAGGTCAGTAGCTCAGAAAAAACAAGTTAGAGAAAGATTGGAGAGTCGTTGGCATATACATGTGCTATTTAATGCTTCAACACTGAATGAGGTCACCTAGAGAAAGGGTGATCATATCATTTATGGTCCAAACCCAGACTCTTTTGAGAGTTAAAGGGGACATTATTAAGAATTATACCAGGATGGCAAGCATAAACCAGAATTGTCCTATGTCAGCCATGACTGTCCTTGGCAAATATTTAAAGGTCAGAGAAAATAACAGAAAGTGCAGTAGGTAAGAAAGGAGGAAAGTCAGGGAAGTACAATATCACAGAGGCCAAATACTGCTGAGAAGTCAAGTGATTCTTCATAATTAAATGAAGTTCTTTGTTATATGCTTCTATAGTACTCTGTACATTTTGTTCATTACACTTATCATGGAAATTATGTGATTTAATTGATAGCTATATTTCTATCCAGAAAGGGAGTGCATGGCATATGGTTGTCAATCAATAAATATTTTTTGAATAAGTGAAGGAAGAATGATGAAAGTGAACATTATCCACTGAATTTAGACAGAGATCATTGGTGCCCTTGCCATAAGCAGTTTTGATGAAGTAATGATGAACTAAGTCAATTTGCATTGAAAAGGGAAGGGAGTGGGAGGCGAGAAAGGAAAGACAGTAAAAATTGGCAACTCTTTCAGGAAGTTTGGCCCCGCGCCATTGGCTTAATAGACACCTGTTCTAAGTGGGTTGATTGTTCCTTTGGGTCCTGGGAAAATGTCAGCTTATGATAGTTTTTTTTTCCTGAAAGTGATTTCACTAGATAAGGGCAGACATGCCTCATTTATGAGTTTTTAGATGGCTATGAGTTGGCTCCATACATATTATATATTTTGCCTTGAGTTTGCACAGGTCCCTTAAGAATGTAATATTTAATTTAAAGATACAATAAAGAATTTATCCTGTGTCAAAAAGCCCTACTTACGGAAAGTATTGTAAGGCACATGCATTTTATGTCTATTCTACCTGGTACTTCACATCCTATACTGAAAATAAGTGAATCACCGGAAAGTAACATGATTTGGCCACTCCCTTTTCAGACCCGCAAGGGACTTCATCCCTCTATGTTTACTAATGAGAGTTTGGAGAAATAGCTGTGCGGATTCCAACTCTTCTTCCCCCACCCCACACTATCATTGTTGTAGATTATTTTATATTAGTCAGTGTCTCCTATATTGAACAGTTCATAAGCAATTTCTTTTTGAATTTCGTGCTGGAAAAATTGTATCTCTAGAGGAATATTAGCATTTCTTTTTTCCTGTAACAGGATATTTTGGATCTAACTGTGTCTCCTTTCTTCCATATCTGCCAAGAAACGCAACTGAACTTGTGGTCAGCACACTTTTATTTTCCTTTTTTTTTCATATTCCTATTTTATTGGAGATTTTATTTCTGTGACATCTGCCTAAATCTTCTGTAGAACACATGAGATGGAATTCTGTTTCTGTCTTATTCAATTAGCTATTTCTCTCCCTCACCTCAAATAAAATCACAAGTTCATCATTACCCGCAAAAAAAAGATGGTAAGCAAGAAGACTATTTAACCATAATAGATGATATTCATCACTAAGAATTAAAAGTGAATCACACACAGACACATGAATGTATATGTATATGCATGTGTGTATATCATGCAAAGATAATTTCACTTTGTCAAGTAATTTCCAATCAGATATTACTGCCCTTGAAGCTAACTACCTGCAAATTGCTGAAAAAGTCACATACTGATCACCTAATTGCCTATCATTTCTGCTAGTACATTCTCCAGCTTGTACATTTTACAAATGTGTCTGAAAAAATAACCAAACAAAAAATTAACAAATACATACTGCTTCTTAATGGGTATACATCTGAGAATATAATTATGTTCATGTAAAATGTAAATTGATTCCCCCAAAATGAGTCAAGCCAATATCTGAAAAAAGAGACTCCAGTAGAATATGACAGCGTATAGCTATGTAAACAGAGCACTTTCTCTTTGTTGGGGATATATCAGGATCTTAATATAAGTCCGTATAACTTACTGCCTTACCCATCTATCATTTATTTCAATTCCAAGGACAATGTGATATTATATATCATTACTTCTTTTACTTTTGTGTGTGTGTGTTGAAAGTCAGGTCAACATCAAAAATTGCTTCTCAATCTTTGTCTGCTGTATCCTTTATAACAAAGAGATCTTTATTTTGTTTTTATTTTTAAATCAACTTGTACTCAACTAATAGAATATTAATAGAAACTCTCAATTTCTTAGTTCTTTATACCACTGTCTATAGTCATTCACCAAAGCTCTGCACTTAGATATTGTCCTGCAAGATTACCGCCATTAAGTACTTTGGTATTTTGCAAACAACTCATTAACCTTTTGAACCTCATTAAGGAATAGTAAGGAGGAAAACAATTACTGAGTCTGGAATTTGGTCAGACTGCTGAGGCTAATACATTATTATTAGGAAAGAAAAGGAACAACCTTTAATCTTTTTTAATGACTACAGATGATCAGAGCATATTGTGTTAAGTATTTGTTTAAGAGAACCCATATCTGGAAGAGAGGGCTTCAACAAAGGGCCGGGTCACAGACTCTACATTAACCGCCCCCAGAGGAAAATGGCCACCTCAAATTCACCAACTCCAATCCTTACTGCAGAAGGAGTGGCTACAAATTAGACTTTCTTGCACTGATATAACATTTCACAGTTTGCAGAAGGCTGTCACTCACATTACTTCAGTTGATCCTTGAAAAAATTTCATGAGGTAGATGGCTCCATATTACCATCTATGTTTCAGACACAAATAAGGTGTCAGAAGAATACATGATGTCTCAAGGATCACCAAGCTATTTAGTGTTGGAACCCAGATTCAAACGGTGATTCCCCCACTGCAGTTCTTCCAGTGACACAACTTGATGCCTGAGTGTTATTGACCAAGGATCCTCTCTGAACTCAGTCCAGTCACTTTTTCTTTATAAGCCTTGGTCGAGTTTTGTCTGAAATTAATAAGATGCTGCAATTAGGACAGCTCTGAGGACCCCTTTGAGCTCTGATAGTCTGCAAATGTAGGCAAAGTACACACTCTGGGCCAAAGTTCATCGGGCTCTAGAAAATAAGATGTGGCTTGCTCATCTTTCTCTTTCAGAAAGTTCCTGATGATTGCCACTGTGAGTGACCTGCTAAAGTGCTTTGAGAGAAATGTGTTGCCTAAGCATATCCCCACACAGAACATTATGAGCACATATATAAATTTGGCAACCAAATCTTTACTAAGTATCAACTACCTAAAGAGCCATGTGCTCAGAATTGAGGCAGGAAAAAAAGAGTAGAAATTAAGAAGCTTGTTTTCATCTAGAGAACATCTAGGGGAACCAATTAAACTGAGAAGTTGCCAGTTTTCTTTTAATCCTCGTAAATTATAACTTGTTGAGAGCCAAGAGAGTGGAATGGGCTGAGATTAAGAGAAGAAATTGTGCTGTGTTATGTAAAAGGAGGTAGAAGGCCTGCTTAGAAGGGCCTAGCAAAGCAGAAACAGGAGACAAAAATAGCTACCCAGAGCTTACTGAGATAAGAAATGAGGAATTGACAGTCAGGCCTGTGACAAAGGAGAGGGGAAACCATCTCCTTACTATAAACTTTGGGAACTGGTGGACTTGGGTTTTGTTTAGTTGAGTTGCCAGATTTAGAAAATCAAATATCAGGATGCTCAGGTAAATTGGAATTTTGTATAAAAACCAAATACATTTTTAGTCTGCAATATTGGAGACATATTTACATTCAAAAATTATTTGCTGCTTATCTGAAATTCCAGTTAAGTGGTTGCCTGGTATGCATTATCTGCCAATCCTGTTAACAGGGGAAATAGTACCTAAGTACTGTTGGGAGGCGGCAAAGCAGCCCCCCAGTATGGTAGCAGTGGTGCAGGGAGGGCTGTGAGGGCCACCCTCTCCAGTCTCCAGTTTTAAGTTCCACCACATGGAGACCTTGGAGACATTACTTAATTTCTCAGGATTTAATGTCCTTTTGGTAACATATTGTGACACTAAATCAGACTCATGGGACATTGCAAGGATTAAATGAGTATACACAAATATAGATACACGCACAAGTATATATCAGGATAGATAGATCTTTCATACATTTACATATAGAAGATATATGTAAACAGACCCTGGAACATGACAATTGCTCCATAAATTTTAACCCCTGTTATCCAAACATCTCATGATAAGAGCTTTCTCCTGGGTAACACCCAGGAATGGTTTATGGAACACATTAGAATTTCCTGAGGATCCCATATATTTGAAGGATAAGCTAGAACTTCCAGCAGTCATATAGACAGATACTATTTTAATTTAAGAATTTAAAGGAAATGTGAACTTAAAACATCATGACATCTGAGTCATTCATTATTTCTTGGCTAACAATGTTGATTAACTTATCCCTTCATTCATCCATCCATTCAACAAATGTGCATTAAGCATTTGCTATATAGTACCTGGGGAACAATGTATTTATTAGTCTTTACCATGGGATCATTTAATTATTGCAAACTGTGTTAAGTATTATGAAGGCCATTTTGCTAAGAGAGTAGATGACAAGGTTTATATCTGACCTAGTCAGGAGTATCAAGAAAGTGATATTTTAGCTAACTTGGAAGGATGAATAAGAATAAGCCAATAAAAATTTAGTAGGAAGTATAGTCTGAGCAGAAAGAAAGGGTATGTAAAAACCCAGATAGGGCAATAAAGTATATGTCCAAGTCTGGGGGAAGAAGAGAAAACAGATTGGAAATTTCATAGAATAAAGGTAACACTCAGGTCATGCAAGGTCTTGCAGGTGTGTAAACATTTGGGGACTTTTGCCAAAGATCAGAGGGAAAAAAATAATGAGTGACAAGACCAGGTCTTTGTTTCTGAAAGATCCTAGCTACAGGGAGCGTGACCTGGAGTATGTCTGTGATATACTATATATCTATGGTGTTAAAGATATTAAATATTTGTAATTCTGATTTCCTTAGCCTGACCTTGGAGAACTTAAGCAATGCACATCCAACTAAAGTTACCTCCCCTCCATTCAAACAAACCTCCTGACAGCAACCTCTATCTGGAACACCTGTCCCCAGGCTTGGTATGTGGCTGCCTGAGCCCATTCTTGAGCCTCTCAACTACAAGTAGTAGCTCACTCTGAATTCTCAGAAAACAAGTTCTGTAACTCTATTTAGGTCTTTTCTTAAATAGTATATTCTGGTTTCAAAATCCATTCTTAGCTAACTGGTCTGTCGGTTCCTTGAAGGCAATCACTGATGTCCTCTATCAAACTCAACGGATGAGCTCTATACAGCACAATACATGTTAAAAAATGAGTAACAAAAAAGAAAAAGGCGTTCCCGTCGTAACATAGGGGAAACAAATCCGACTAGGAGCCATGAGGTTCAGGATTTGATCCCTGGCCTTGCTCAGTGGGTTAAGGATCCAGCACTGCCGTGAGCTGTGGTGTAGGTCTCAGACGTGGCTCGGATCTGGCATTGCTATGGCTCTGATGTAGGCCAGCAGCAACAGCTCCGATTTGACCCCTAGCCTGGGAACCTCCATAGGCAGTGGGTGCAGCCCTAAAAAAGACAAAAGACAAAAAAAATATATATGAGTAACAGACCTGGAGAACAGACTTGTGGTTGCCAAGGGGAGGGGTGGAGGAGGGATGGAGTTGGAGGTTGGGGTTAGCAGATGTAAGCTATTATACATGGAGGGCATCATCAAGGTCCCACTGTATAGCATAGAGAACTATATTCAATGTCTTATGATAAACCATAATGGAAAAGAATTTTTTTTTCTTTTTAGGGCTGCACTTGTAGGATATGGAAGTTCCCAGGCTAGGAGCTGAATCAGAACTGTAGCTGCCAGCCTACACAATGGCCGCAAAACACTGGATCTGAGCTGCATCCGTGACCTACACCGCAGCTTGCAGCAGTGCTGATCCTTAACCCACTGAGTGAAGCCAGGGATTGAACCTGCATCCTCACATCCTCACTGACAGTATGTCAGGTTCAAAACCAGCTGAGTCACAATGGGAACCCCCAAAAAGAATATTTTTTTTTAAAAAAAGCACATGTATATGTATAACCAAATCGCTTTGCTGTAGAGCAGAAATTAACATAAATTGTAAATCAACAATACTTCAGTAAATTTTTCATATTTAAAGTGAGTAAATAATTATTCTCTAAGCAAATGAATGCAAAGTAAAAGCAAAATAAAAAGCTAAATGGGCATGATTTATTTCAAATCTCAGTGTCCTCCATTACTGATTATTTTATATTAGCAAGGATAAGTGTTATTGCTTTCAGTGTAAAAGAATTTATAGTACTCTGAGGCTTTGAGAATAAAGGAACATTTTTTCCTTTAAAAAAATTTAAAATATTTTATACAATTTTAAAGAGTACTTTCCACTTACAGTTATTACAAAACATTGGCTATATTCCCCATGTTGTACAATACATCCTTGAGCCTATCTTAACATTTTTTTTTTCTTTTAAAGAGCCTTTTGGTTTTGCCTGAAAGGTACCACATCCTGTTCAGTGGTTTTATCTATTTGCTGACTGGATAGAGCAAGATAGGTTGCTGAAACCTTCCCACAATTGCTCAGGTATAATCTTTCAAGTTACTTAAATAATGCAATCTATCCTAGATTCAATTTCCAGAGAGGTAATTATCATATATAAACTAACTTTTGTCAAAGTGCTAGTAAACCAGATCTATAATTCTATAGGAGAGAGAAAAATTTGATATTCCTGAGGTTATGTGCTACATGTCCTTTCACTATCAACCTCATCCTCCTATTACACACACACACACACACACACACACACACGCACATCATTCTTTTCCATCATCCACAGCTGAGTGAGAGCTATTTCCATATTCACCATATTTTGATCCTTTCTGAGTTCACTATTATCTCTGGGAGAAAATATATATAGGGGATGAGGGAAAGAACATCAGGCTGCCCCTCTGAAACTCAGCACTTCTGGTATGACATTTCCACCTTTAAGTGTAAGATGCTACAATTATTGAACACCTACTATTTTCCCTTTAAGAGGAGCTGATGGAGAGGGGAGATAAAAATGACTATCTGTTGGGGTTCCCGTTGTGGCTCAGCAGGTTAAGAACCCAACATAGTGTCTGTGAGGATGCAGGTGCCATTCCTGGCCTCACTCAGTTAAGGATCCGGCATTGCTGTGAGCTGTGGCATAGGTTGCAGATGCACCTTGGATCCCGCATTGCTACGGCTGTGGTGTAGGCTGGCAGCTGCAGCTTCAATTCCACCCCTAGCCTGGAAACTTCCATATGCCACAGGTGTGGCCCTAAAAAGAAAAATAAATAAAATAAAATGTTTATGTGTAACACCTATTATCCAAACGCTTATTATCTAGACTTGTTGAGATAAATGAACACCTGTAATTTTAATCTGTAGTTTATGAAAGACAACTGAGACTTAGGCTGTTTGAATTCTTCTCCTCTCCCCACACCCTTTGGGGATGATAGTGCATAACTCTCACTCCTAAGTTTGGTCCAGCAGATGAAAGTTTTGAGGTAATTTCTCCATAGGATTACCATACCAAGACAGGCACTGAGTTCTCTAAACCAATTTGTCAACGATTTCAAAAAATGAGTTAATCATCTAAAGTTTTCTCTAAAAATCAAGGTCAAAAATAGCACGTCATTTTAACTAGGACCAGAGATTCACAATTGAGGTTCCTCCGATTTGCCAAAACCATTTTAGCATCTTACCCATATCATAAATAACTTGATGAGTAATATGATCTAAAGAGGAAACATAGAGATCATTACTTGGCTGAAAAATTAGGTTCAAGGATAATGTGTCCCAACTTGAAAATAGAATTACTTTTTTCCTCTAAGGTAATGTCTGGAGCCAGATTTTATATTTGGATATATAACTCAAAATGACAGCAACACTTTTAATCTCTTCATATATTGTAAGTGAGTTCCATATAGTTGTATAAGATGTAGTATAATCTACATGTCATATCTTACAACATTTAAAAATACCTAAATGTTTTCCTGACTCAAGAGCAACTCGTTGTCAGTGTGGGGAACTCAGCTGAGGATGCTTCTGATTCACTTGAGTTGCGATCTGCATTCCTAGACATCCTGTGTTTTACCATCTAATAGATAGTGGATAATTAGATACATAATATATGGTTATAACGACAACAGGACCAGAAACGTAAGGTGAGGGGAATGTGTGGTATTAGGAGATTTTAGCTTAGTGTAAAAAGGCTTTCTTGAATTTGAACTTCTCAGAGTCTGTTGGAAGAGAGCATTGGTGAAGGTTTATGACCACCTTATGTAGAATATGTTACTGGAGAGCTTGAGTAGAGCTTCAACTGAGACTGGTGATACAGAATAAAGTTTAGAGAAGATATTGGGAAAAAGAGAAAAGTAGATCCAACTGCTTGAATGTGGCAAGGTGAAGTGGGAGGCCCTTAGACATACAAGCAGAAGACACATTGTAGTCTTACTGGAGACCTGCCAGAAGTTCAGAAAATACTAGAATAATTTTTATTTTTTGGCTAGACACTTCATAGGCATTGACTTATGTTGACTCATTTAGTGTTCTGAATAACACAGGTGCTATTGTTGTAATGATTATTCAGATGGGGAGACCAAGGTGCAGAAAATGGTGTAAGATTCACACTCAAGCTTGTTTTGTTCCAATGTTCTTTTGCTTTCCAGTGTAAAACACTGCCTTTCAGCACCTATTATTTTGAGTAATATTTTGAATAACCCTTAATGGTTATATTTCTTGGTTAAGGGTAGGATATTATCTGAAAATTAGGTCTAAAAAATAGGGTAGATGACAATACAGCTTCTGGGAAACAATAACAACAAAACAAAATGAGGCATCATTAGAATGTACTAGATACATATGTGCATCCAAAGATAGTTCTAATATCTGTAATTTAAGAAGTGAAAACTCAGGAATTCCCTTCACGGTGCAGCAGAAATGAATCCAACTAGAATCCATGAGGATATGGGTCTTGCTCAGTGGGTCAGGGGTGCGGCGTTGCAGTGAGCTGTGATGTAGGTCACAGATGTGGCTCAGATCCCATGTTGCTGTGGCTGTGGTGTAGGCCAGGGTTTACAGCTCTGATTCGACCCCTAGCTTTGGAACCTCCATATGCTGTGGGTGGAGCCCTAAAAAAGCAAAAGAATAAAATAAAATAAAAAGTGAAAACACATCTGCACACAGAGAATGTGCTGTGTGCCCTGAAGGAGCACATGCGTTGGGATCAGTTTGGTGAAAGAGGAAAACCTCTTTTGTATCCCTTAGTGGTTCCAAAAGTCTCAAATATAGCATGTATAGACTGCACTTTATGCTACATTTCCCCACCTGCTTCATTTCAATAGCATCTAAGTTCTCGGAAATAAGGGTCTCTTCTGTATTCCAGTACCTAGCAGAATGCCTGGGACTTGGGAGGAAATAAACAGGCTAAGTAGTTGAGGATTAAACCTGATCCCAAGTATCTTATTCCCTCTTATGTTTGTGAGATTATTTCTACATGTTTCCCCTCATTAAACTCTTGATTCTTTGGCATTGAAAACCACAGGTTGTAGGCACTGGGTTTAAGTTTTCTAGGTGAATATTTGCCTTTGCTCCTCACCTCATCCTACTCCATCTTTATTCCAGAAATTTCACTACATTCAAATGGCTTTCCAAATTATATTCCATCTCTGAAAACAATATGGTTTTATTTAAAAAAAAAATACTCTTCAGAGCTCCCATGGTGGCTCAGCAGAAACAAATCTGAGAATATCTATGAGTATGCAGGTTCGATCCCTGGGCTTGATCAGTGGGTCAAGGATCTGGCATTACCCTGAACTGTTCACAGACATGGCTCAGATCTGACATTGCTGTTACTGTGGCATAGGCTGACAGCTATAGTTTCGATTCGACCTCTAGCTTGGGAACCTCCATATGCTGCAGGTGCGGCCCTAAAAAGACACACAAAAAAAATACTCTGCAAATAAATCAACTACACCTTAATTCAAAAAGAGAGAGAGAGGGAAAAAAAATACTCTGCATATACTCCGTGTGGACTCATCCACTGCTGCTTGAGCGGTTGGTATAGTCTCACTTTTGTGCCTTAGGTATGGCATGACAAGCCTCCATTAAATTAAAGCCTATAACTTAAAATATACAACATATTTTTAATGGTTTTATTTGTGCCACTTGTTTCCCAAATGATAATCTCTGAATGAGAAAGCTGAGCAGAACTGAGCCCTGAATTTTATAACTCAGGTCAAGTACAGTGTTTTTCTTTATGTTGTTTTATTTGTTTGTTTTAGCACTGAAACAAGCATCTTGTGGTTTCTAACGCTTATCCTTGAACTAATAATTCTTTCGAGGTAGTCATGAAATAGTAAACAAAGTGCACTGCTTCTAATACGTTTCACGTTTGCCTCTGATGGTGGCACCATATGGTCTTTGTTCACAAATATCTCCTCTCATCAATATGATTAAATAATTTATTATTTAGATGGGTGGAGGAACAGACTGACAAAACAGACGCTGATTCTGTTGAAGGGAAAAAAATATGCTTAGGAGAAAAAGTATACTTTAGTTCCAAATGATATATTATATTTATTATATTTTCCTTGAGCTATTACTTGCTGCCCTCACTAATGGTCACCAAAATTAGTTATTCATAAATTCTACACAAATGTAAGGCAGGTATGGTTAAGCCTGGTTAGTAAGATGGATGAACAGAGGTCAGGTAATGTATGGTCAGGCTACCCAAGATGGCCATCCTCCTGCTGTCCATACATCCTCTGCTCAACCAGTGCCTGCTTCACCCACACCCCACTAACCAGACTGACCTTCCTACATACTTGCCCCAGGCCCCAGCCAGTGCTGGTTCTCATCAAAGGGGTGGTGATGGGCATGCCCCTCTCCTGGTTTCCCTGGTAACTAGTGAGCCCATCTGAAGTCCATTCCCCTATAATTGGTAGTCTCCCCTCCCCCCAGAGCAAAGCCCACTGCACACATTGGGGTGTTTCTCCAGGACCTGGCTTCAGACCAGTAAGCTCCCCCATCCATTAAATCACTGATGTTTCTGTTGAGGACTCTTTCTTGAGTCTTGAAGCTGGGCAAGTGCAGGCAGGGGTGCAGCCTAACAGATATCTTTTCAGAAATGATTATTATGTATCTGCAATACTATGAGAACATTTAGCGAATTGAGACTTGTAATGCTCAATAGCACTGATCGATCACTCGGTCACGATTAGGTGAATGCTAATTAGTTATAGCAGATAAGTAGGCGTAAGCACAAATACCAGACCCACTTAATTAGCTACAAAGGGGAAACAAAAACAGAAGAAAAGCTTCTGAATACACAGTCCACAGTGATCTGATTAATCAGGCAGCAGGAAAAAAGGCTTTCACCACATAATTGTGAGTACAGGTGTGTCTAAAGATATGCAGTTGCACATCCAGTATTTAACTGGGATTACAGCTTTCCCCTTGCTCTCAAAAGACAGCTTATTTGGAAGCAATGGGAAAGAGGAATATGATAATATTTCTGACCCTTGTAGGAGGAATGCTTTTTTAAGTTAGTCGAAATCAAGATAAATTTTGAAATTTCTTTTTTCCCCCCTCCCTATGGTTTCCATGTTGAAGTGGCTTTAATATAACATCTCATCATCTTTTAGTTTTTTACATTATTCATGGAAATTAACTTATTCATAACTAGTCTCCTCTTAGGGAAGAGTGGGACGAGAAGGTAGCCTAGGCAGGAAGTTGCCACTAGTTTCAAGAGGTCTGAGTAAAATGAGGTGTGCATCCTTTACGGAGCAACAAAACTGCAGAAGGCAGTGAAGTACTCCACAGAAGAAGTGTCAAACGTCCTTCAAGGACTTTCTGAGATCCAGGAGCATAACTTCCAAGCCTAATCTAGCCTGACAGTTTAAGGATAAAGGAAACTATTTTAAGAGACAGTTAATACAGTGCAGTTTCCAGTCTGTGTGAAAGCAACAATTGTTAACTGCTTTTCAGAGACGAGCATGTGTCATACTCAGACTGATTTGATTGTTTTGACCAACTAGGGCAATCATTCATTTTGATCTTTTTCACTAAATGATCAAGTAGGTGAAAATGAGAAGACAGATGGTATGGTACATAATGGTACAGACCTGGATTTATTATTCAATTCTGCCACTTATTTGTCAGGTGATATTGAGAAATTGACTTTAAATCCTGAGTCAGTTTCCCCACTTTTACATCCTAATAATAAAATTTAATAGTGAGGATTAAATCAGATGATGTGTACAAAGATCCTACTAGCATACTTGGCACATACAAATACTCAATAGATGCAGGCTCCATGCCTGGCCTTGCTCAGTGGGTTAAGGATCCAGCGTCGCCACAGTCTGTGGCATTGGTGGCAGATGCGTCTTGGATGTGGTGTGGCTGTGGCCATGGCCTAGGCTGACAGCTGCAGCTCCAATTTGACCCCTAGCCTGGGAACTTTCAAATGCCACAGGTGTGGCCCTGAAAAAAAAAGGAAAAAAAAAAACGAAACAAAGAAGAAAAATCATCCTCCCTGTTCTCCTTTCCTTAGCCCACTGGGTGTTTATGGACACAAGTATAAATGGATTAGAGTTTCACATTAATTTTTGGCCAGTATACTCATTAACACTATGCTCAATTTATAATATGGTTTTAAAATAATACTTATATGACCAATTCATCCAAAGAAACCTAGACTAATAGTTGATCTGGGTAACATTCTAATTAGAGTGATGTATTCTAATCATCATTAGCCTCTGTTTTCCTTGAGTCAAGTAGATTATGTTGGTCTAAGTTCAATTGAGTATTTTCAAATAAAACATTTCATGTTGTGTGAATGTGTTGTGTTCTAGTATTCTACCAAACAAGGATAAATCGCAACAATTTACACATTGCCTCTTTCTGATATTACAATTTCTGGGAAAAAGAAGGTTAAGCCTGTATGTGGGAGTAGGACGGACATTGACCTTGGATGTCATGGATGGAGACATTGCAAGGGCTCATAGCCAGCAAAATGAGTAAATGAAGAAGGCAAGCATGAGGAAGAAATGGAGAGGAGGAACCAACAAACATAGTAAAAACATCCCCCTCCAAAATAAAGAATAAAAGTTATTTATCAGCAAAACTTCGTTTCCACACTTTCAAGTAAATAGTGTTTTAATTTTATTAAAAGTACTATGAGGAGTTCCCTGGTGGCACAGCAAGTTAAGGATCCAGCATTGTCACTGCTGTGGTGCAGCTTTAGTCCCTGGCCTGGGAAATTCTGCAAGCTGTGGGAATGTTCAAAAATTAAATAAATTAATTAAAAATATAATAAAAGTACTATGAGGTAGGTACTATTATTGCCTATGTTCTACAGATGAAACTGAGGCATGGGAGGATTAAATAAACTGCTGAAGGAGTTCCTGTTGTGGTTTAGCAGGGTGAGGACCCAACACAATGTCTGTGAAGATTCGGGTTTGATCCCTGGCCTTGCTCAGTGGGTTAAGGATCCGGTGTGGCTGTGGCATAGGCTGGCAGCTGCAGCTCTGATTCGATCCTTAGCCCAGGAATTTCCATATGCCACAGGTGTGGTCTTAAAAATAAAAAAATAAAAATAAATGGCTGCAGAGTGTGGAGCTGGTTAGTATTAGTCTGGGATTTAAATCTGTAACTAGAAATAGGTCAAGTCTATTTTCTTTTCTCCATGCAATGCTTCCTCCCAGAGATCAACAGACTATGACTGGAAGCCAAATCTGGTCCTGTGGACATCTTGTGTAAATAAAGTTTTATTGGAACATAGCCATGGTCATTCACTTATCCGTTGTCTATAGCTACTTTCTTGCTAAAACAGCAGAGTGGAGAAGTTGTGTCAGAGACTACATGGCCCACAAAGCTGACAATAGTCACTGTATGAGCTACCAACTTCCTTTTTTAAGAGCAAATAGATGAGCTTAGCTACCAAGAGTGATATTTTTCTGGAAAGACAGCCAAAGTAATCATTAGTTACTGAAATGGAAAAACAAATGGCTTAGAAATCAAATCCAATGCATGTTTTAGGGCACTGTAACCTGTTGTTTTCTCATTTCAACCCCCACAATAATTCTATGTAGTGGGTACAAACAAATTTGGAAACTGAAGCTCAAAGATCTAAAGGTATTCATTTGCCCAAAGTCACCAATTAGGCAGTGAACAGGGCTGATATTTGAACCTAGACCTACCTTACATAAAGTCTATGCTAGTTACACCACATTTAGAAATCTAACTGGGAATGTAGGTGATGAGCAGCATGGGGAATATTAAGCCAAATTTCCTGATTTCTTTGCTTAGATTTCCTGTTTTCTCAATACTCAGCAAGAACAAGTAGATAAGAAAGACTAAGTCCCTGTCAGGAAGGGAGCAAAGAGCAGAGTTTTTCTTAAAGAATAATCAGGGTAAGCATCTAATAAATGGATGCAATCTGTAAATGTCACCATAGGAAAAATGTGCTAGGAACTTTGATGGTGAATTCATTAAGAAACTGGTGAAGGGAGGGGTCCTGAACAGTCTGGAATCCAGGGCTGATGCAAGAAAGGGATTAGTGATCAAAGGAAAGAATTTCTGAGAAGTCACCTTAGTGATAGTGTAGGCCTCTCACCTTCAAGAAAAGAGTATAGGAGGACACTGCTGCAGGAGTGGCTTCTTTGTCATTAAGAATAAAGTCAGGTTGCTTGTCATCAATTCACTCACGTTCCATTGGATTAGCTCTCAAATTCCAGTACTAATTTGGTCTGGGGTAGAGCCTCGAAGTATTCTACTGTGAGGCAGGTAGAGAGCCAGTCTCAAGCAGAAAGCACATTCTAGAGCCTACATCAGTGATTTCACAGACTCTCTTGAATATACTCTCCTCTTCCTCAGTCTGGCAAAACCCCCTTATCCTCCAAGACCAAAATCAAATGTTGTCCCTCACTTATTCGGTAGAGTGGATATATTATATATCGGAAATTGTATTGCCTTTCATTTTACCCAACTGTTTATCGCCTCACTCTAAACTCTTTGAGGGCAGGGACTTATTCTTACAAATCTTTTTTGTTGTTGTTGTTAGCATCTAGTGCAATGCTATACACATAGTAAACGTTCTATAAATATTTTTAATGAATTAATACTTTTGAAATGGAATCTGTTTAGGCAGATTAAATATAGACTTTTTTTTTTGAATTGGAACCAATATTTTTCCCTTCAAAAAATGTGAATTTTATGTGACCCCCCGACACCTCACCCCCAGCATATATGTACAGTGCCTAAAGCTTTCTGAGGGAAAGAGCTATTTGGTCAGGATTGGTTGAGATTAACCTATCCTCATATCTTAACACCATGCCTGGCAAATATTCTAAAATATAGTATTTTTATACATACTATAAAATATGTATTTTTATAAAATATTTGTTGAATAAATAAACCACCAGAAGTAATTGAAAGAGACAAATAACATTGTTGCAGGCAATATATAGAAGCAGAATTAAGAATCCAAAGGGATTCTTTTCTAATCCCCTTAATGTTCCCTAACGGACTGCGATGTGAAAGGGAGCTAGAGCTTTGAGGATACAGAACAGGTTGCTAATAAGGAATCAGAGGTCTGGCAGAGACCAAAATGAAGATAGGTTGCAAAGGTAAATGTTTCTGTCGAGCACAGACTCTGGTAATGCAGGCAGTGACTCTATTTGGAGAATTACTTGACACGTTAAGCTTGCATCTCTGGAAAGTGTCTGAGAAGTATTTGATTAAAGTTCTAGGCCTCATTTTAAATTGAATAAAATGTAGCTTATATTTCCACACTTATTCTGCTGAACTGTAATGCCATAATGACAGTTACTGCTCAGACTAGATTGGGGCTTACTGGAAAGAAGACAAAGGCATAGCTTCTCAGACACTATTCCAAGAGTAAGCAAGATGTCAACAACATTTATTGAAAACCTTCTGTATGAGAATCCTTCACTATCAGCCTCGTTCAGATCAGCCTCTCTACCTGAAAACTTAACCTTTGCACAGTGCCCGAATGAGATTTGAACACAGTTTATTGAATTGTCGCTGTACGGGGGATGGGAGTGCTGGTGAATAATTCTGTCTAGTATAAACCAACTATATGGTAGATCTATAGCCCTGGTTATTCACCAGTTTTCTATCAGAATTATCTCGAGAACACTTAAATCAAAGCTTATTAAAAAATCTCTTAATCTTTACTCCCTGCCATCACCACTCAAGGGGAGATTCTGACATACTCCTGAAAAGAGGGAAGTGAAATTTTTTCAAAAAAATTTTTTTTGGCTGTGCCCACAGCATGTGGAAGTTCCCAGGCTAGGAACTGAACCCATACCACAACAGACTTGAGTCACAGCAGTGACAATGCTAGCTCCTTAACCAACTGAGCTGCAAGAGAACTCCAGACTTTTAAAATAGAAACTTTTGGAATTCCCGTTGTGGTTCAGTGGAAACGAATTCTACTAGGAACCCTGAGGTTTCGGGTTTGATTCCTGGCCTCACTCAGTGGATTAAGGATCTGGCGTTGCCATGAGCTGTGGTGTAGGTGGGCAGCTGTAGCTCCGATTAGACCCCCAGCCAGGGAACCTCTATATGCCATGGGTATGGCCCTCAAAAAACAAAAAAATAAAATAAAATAAAGCATAAACCTTTAAATGCTCCTCAGATGACTAAGGCACCCATTTGTTATTTGTGGACTTATTAATGATGGCCATTCTGACTGGTGTGAGGTGGTATCTCATGGTAGTTTTGGCTTGCATTTCTCTAATAATCAGGGATGTTGAGCCTTTTTTCATGTGCTTGTTGGCCATCTGTACATCTTCCTTGGAGAAATGTCTATTAAGGTCTTTTGCCCATTTTTCAAATGGGTTGTTGGCTTTTTTGCTGTTGAGTTGTATAAGTTGCTTGTATATTTTATTTTATTTATTTATTTATTTATTTTTTGTCTTTTTGCCATTTTTTGGGCCGCTCCCGCAGCATATGGAGGTTCCCAGGCTAGGGGTCGAATCAGAGCTGTAGCCGCCGGCCTACGCCAGAGCCACAGCAACGCAGGATCCAAGCCGCGTCTGCAACCTACACCACAGCTCACGGCAACGCCAGATCCTTTAACCCACTGAGCAAGGCCAGGGATCGAACCTGCAACCTCATGCTTCCTAGTCGGATTCGCTAACCACTGAGCCACTGCAGGAACTCCAGTTGTTTGTATATTTTAGAGATTAAGCCCTTGTCAGTTGCATCATTGGAAACTATTTTCTCCCATTCTGTAAGTTGCCTTTTTGTTTTCTTTTTGGTTTCCTTTGCTGTGCAAAAGCTTGTCCGTTTGATTAGGTCCCATTGGTTTATTTTTGCTTTTACTTCTGTTGCTTTGGGAGACTGACCTGAGAAAACATTTGTAAGGATGATGTCAGAGAATGTTTTGTCTATGTTCTCTTCCAGGAGTTGGATGGTGTCTTGTCTTATATTTAAGTCTTTCAGCCATTTTGAGTTTATTTTTGTGCATGGTGTGAGGGTGTGTTCTAGATTCATTGATGTGCATGCAGCTGTTCAGGATTCCCAGCAATGCTTGCTGAAAAGACTGTCTTTTTCCCATTTTATGTTCTTGCCTCCTTTATCAAAGATTACTTGACCATAGGTGTGTGTTTTTATTTCTGCATTCTCTATTCTGTTCCATTGGTCTGTATGTCTGTTTTGGTACCAGTACCACACTGTCTTGATGATTGTGGCTTTGTGATATTGCCTGAAGTTTGGGTGAGTTATGCCTCCTGCTTGGTTTTTGTTCCTCAGGATTGCTTTGGCAATTCTGGGTCTTTTGTGGTTCCATATAAATTTTTGGATTGTTTGTTCTAGTTCTGTGAAAAATGTCCTGGGCAATTCGATAAGGATTGCATTGAATCTGTAGATTGCTTTGGTAGTATGGCTGTTTTTATAGTATTAATTTTTCCAATCTAGGAGCATGGACTATCTTTCCATTTCTTTACATCTTCTTTAATTTCCTTGATTAATGTTTTATAGTTCTCAGCATGTGAGTCCTTTACCTCCTTGGTCAGGTGTATTCCCAGGTAATTAATTTTTTGGGGTGCAATTTTAAAAGGTATTGTATTTTTATATTCCTTTTCTGAAATTTCATTGTTAGTATACAAAAATGTGACCGATTTCTGAATGTTAATCTTATATCCTGCTACTATGCTGAATTTGTTGATCAGTTCAAATAGTTTTTGGGTTGAGTCCTTAGGGTTTTCTATATAGTATCATGTCATCTGCATACAGTGACAGTTTTATCTCTTCTCTTCCTATTTGGATGCCTTTTGTTTCTTTTGTTTGTCTGATTGCTGTGGCTAGGACTTCCAGTACTATGTTGAATAACAGTGGTGAGTGTGGGCATCCCTGTCTTTTTCCAGATTTTAGTGGGAAGGCTTTCAGCTTTTCTCCACTGAGTATTATATTTGCTGTGGGTTTGTCATAGATGGCTTTGATTATGTTAATGAATGTTCCCTCTATACCCACTTTGGTGAGTTTTGATCATGAATGGATGTTGGACTTTGCCAAATGGTTTTTCTGTATCTATTGAGATGATCATATGGTTTTTGACTTTTCTTTTGTTAATGTGGTGTATGATGTTGATTGATTTGTATATGTTGAAACATCCTTGTGAACCTGGGATGAAACCCACCTGGTCATGGTGTATGATCTTTTTGATATGTTGTTGGATTCGGTTGACTAAAATTTTGTTGAGAATTTTTGCATCTATATTCATCAAAGATATTGGACGATAGTTTTCTTTTTTGGTGCTGTGTTTTTCTCATTTCGGAATGAGGGTGATGGTGGCATCATAGAATGTCCTTGGGAGTGTTCCTTCTTCTTCAACTGTTTGAAAAAGTTTAAGGAGAATGGGCACCAGTTTGTCTTTGTATGTTTGGTAGAATTTTCCTGTGAAGCCATCTGGTCCTGGACTTTTATTTGTAGGGAGTGTTTTTATGACATGTTCAATTTCATTTCTAGTGATCCATCTGTTCAGTTGATCTATTTCTTCTTGATTCAGTTTTGGCAGAATGTAAGACTCTAGAAAGTTGTCCATTTTTCTAGATTGTCAAATTTGTTGGCATATATTTGTTCATAGTATTCTCTCATGGTTTTTTGTATTTCTGCCATATCCATTGTGACTTCTCCTTTTTCATTTCTTATTTTGTTTATTTGGGTTTTTTCTCTCCTCTTTTTGGTGAGTCTAGCCAGAGATTTGTCAATTTTGTTTACCTTTTCAATGAACCAGCTCTTGGTTTGATTAATTTTGTCTATTGCTTTTTGAATCTCTATTTTATTGATTTCCTCTCTGATCTTTATAATTTCCTTCCTTCTGCTAAGTTTTTGTTGTTGTTGTTGTTCTTTTTCTAATTCATTTATGTGGTGAGTTAAATTGTCAGTTTGAGATTTTTCTTCTTTTTTTGAGGAAGGCCTGTATTGCTATCAATTTCCCTCTGAGCACTGCTTTTGTGGCATCCTATAGATTTTGAGTGGTTGTGTCTTCATTATCATTTGTTTCGAAGTATTTTTTAATTTGCTTCTTGATTTCCTCATTGACCTATTGGTTTTTTAGTAGCATGGTGTTTAGTCTCCAAAATACTTGAAATGATTTCTATACTCTTAAATTTGTTGAGGTTAGCTTTGTGCCCCAGGATGTGATCAATTCTTGAGAATGTTCCATGTACACTTGAGAAGAATGTGTATTCTGATTTTTTTTGGATGTAATGTCCTGAAAATGTCAATTAAGTGTAACTTTTCTATAGTTTCCTTTAAGATCTCTGTTGCTTTATTGATTTTCTATCTAGAGGATCTGTCCATTGATGTGAGTGGGGCGTTAAAGTCTCCTACTATGATTGTATTCCCATCAATTTCTCCTTTTATGTCTGTTAGTATTCGTTATGCATCTGGGTGCTCCTATATTTGGGGCATATATATTGACGATTGTAATATCCTCTTCTTGAGTGGATCCTTTAACCATTAAATAGTGTCCTTCTTTGTCTTAATGGCCTTCGTTTTAAAGTCTATTTTGTCTGATATGAGTATTGCAACTCCTGCTTTCCTGTCTTGTCCACTGGCATAAAATATCTTTTCCCATCCCCCTCACTTTCAATCTATATGTGTCCTTTGTCCTAAGGTGAGTTTCTTGTAGATAGCAGATCGAAGGTTTTTGCTTTTTTATCCAGTATGCCACTCTGTGTCTTTGGATTGGAGCATTCAGTCCATTGACATTTAAGGCGATAATTGATAGATATTTATTTATTGCCATTTTAAAACTTGTTTTTCAGTTGATTCTGTGTTTCTCTTCCTTTCTTTTTTTGGTTGGATGGTTTCCATGATTTTTATGCTTGAGTACTTTTCTTTTCATTTTTTTGTGAATGTAATGCTTGGTTTTGATTTGTGGTTGCCCTGTTTTTTAAGTGTGTTAACCCCTTCCTATAACTGTGTGCTTTAGCCTGATAGTCATGTAGGCTCCAACGCTTCATTAAAAGATTGAAAAAAAAAAAGAATCTATTTATTTCCTTACTTCCCTTGCCCACATTGTATGATTTTGATGTCTTTTTTTTTTTTTTTTTAACATCATGATTAGATCTGTATGTTGGCTTATTTAAGTGACTGCTTTCTAATTGTGGTTTCCTCATCCTAGTTCTTCCTCTTTTTTTTTTTTTTTTTTTTTTAATTTAGAGAAGTCCTTTCAGTATTTCTTTTAGAATGGGTTTCGTATTGCTGTACTCTTTTAGCTTTTGTTTGTTGGAGAAATTCTTTATTTCCCCTTCTATTTTAAATGATATTCTTTCTGGATAGAGTATTCTAGGTTGCAGATTTTTTTCCTTCCAGCACTTTAAATATATCTTGCCATTCCCTCCTGACCTGTAGTGTTCTGTAGAGAAATCATCTGATAGCTTTATGGGGGTTCCCTTATAATTGACACTTTGCTTTTCTCTTGCTGCCTTTAGAATCCTCTCTTTACCTTTAACTTTTGCCATTTTTATTATAATATGTCTTGGTGTGGGCCTGTTTGTATTCGGCTTGTTTGGGGCCCTCTGTGATTCGTGTATCTTGATACCAGTTTCCTTTAGATTTGGAAAGTTTTCAGATATAATTTCTTCAAATATATCTTCAATCCCCTTTTCTTTTTCTTCTCCTTCTGGAATTCCTATTATGCATAGATTGGCCCGCTTTATATTATCCTATAGGTCTCTTATATTGCTTCCATGTTTCTTCATTTGGTTTTCTGTCTGCTGTCCTGTTTGGGCGATTTCCATTATTCTATCTTCCGCATCACTAATTCGTTCCTCTGCATTATTCATTCTGGTCTTTATTGCCTTTAGTTCAGTTTGTATCTCTGCAAATGAATTGTCTAGTTTTTCTTGGATCCTCCTTATATTTTCTAGTTCCTTTCTGAGGGAATCTGTATTATTGTTCATATCTTCTCTTAATTTCTTCAGTATTTTTACTATCTGCCTTTTGAACTCAAAGTCTATAGACTGCAGAGGTCTGTTTCATTGTTGACTGCTTTAGATGAATTCTCCTGTTGCTTTGACTGGGAATGGTTTCTGAGCTTCTTCATCTTGCTTGTGTTTTTCTTTTTCTGTGAATTTGGGGAAGCCAAACTGTAGTTTGGCACAGTCCAGGGCACACCGTGGCAGCAGGGCCCTTCCTGCAGGCAGGCGGGGCTGGCC
Organism: Sus scrofa; assembly: GCF_054392235.1. Lineage (NCBI taxonomy): Eukaryota > Metazoa > Chordata > Mammalia > Artiodactyla > Suidae > Sus > Sus scrofa. The sequence goes on from NC_139401.1 coordinate 126,434,149, forward strand.
GGGGAACACTGCAGTGATGGTGGGCTTCCCAGTGGGCAGTGGGGATGGTCCACCATAGATGGCAGGTGGCTTCTGGCTGCAGGCGGGGTGGGGGGTGTGCTGAGAATGCTCTGCTCTCTGCTAGCTTGTGGGCAAGCATGCATGCTGGGGTGCAAGTTTTCTATGGCAGCCCTCCCCTTCTTCTCTCCCCTCTCCAAGAATGGCACATTGTCTCTCCTCCAGGTCCATACCTTCTCCCAAGTTCCCTCTGCCATGGCTTTCCACTCCCCAGCCCTTAGCATATTGCTCCCTCCTCCCATGGCGCACCACTCCCTAGTCCCTTAGGCCGTCCTCAATGCCAACACCAGCCCACTCCCAGGGACTGACCTACGGAGCCTAGGTCTTGGTGCCCAGCCCCTACCTGAGCATCTCAGTCTGTAGTGTCTGTGTCAGTGGTTCAGATGATCTGTGCATCTCTCATTCTGCTTTTCAGTTCTCAGACCTGCTGCTGCACTTTTCTCAGCATCTTGTAGATCCCTCTGACTCGGCTGATCTTTCTGTCGGTTAGGTGGCTTCCCAGGGTGTAGGTTCCCTTTCTCCTTCACAACTCCCACTAGGGAATGCTAGTCCTGTCCTGTCCTGATTCCCCTTCTCTCTCTCTCCTCTTTTCTGTGTTTTACCCAGTTACGTCAAGAGATTCTTGCCATTTTTGGAGGTTTAAGTTCTTCTGCCAGCATTCAGTTGATGTTCTGTGTGAATTGTTTTACATGTAGATGTGTTTTTTTGTTGTGTTTGTGGGAGAGGGCGAGCTCATCCCCCTACTTTTCTGCCATCTTGCCTCAATCCTAGACTACTTCTAACTTCCTCTGCTATTATCTTCCTGTACTTTCTCCAGCAAAACCCATCGAATTATGAGATCTATAATTGCCTATTTTTTAGACTTCATTAAGTGAGGCTGCTTAGGGAAACAGAAAAACAATGATAGTCTGGGAATCAGAACTTAGTTGCAGAACACAGCTTCTGTACACCATTTAAAGTTTTACTTAATCTTATTGTGCTTTTGGATTTTGGGGGGTTTTTTAAAGATTTTTATTTTTCTATCATAGTTGATTTACAATGTTCTGTCAATTTCTGCTGTACAGCAAAGTGACCCAGTCATACACACACACACACACACACACACACACACACACACACACACACACGCATTCTTCTCCTCACATTATCCTCTATCATGTTCCACCACAAGTGACTAGATATTGTTCCTGGTCCTATACAGCAGGATCTCATTGCTTATCCACTCCAAATGCAATAGTTTGTTTCATTTGTAAAATGGCCCGCAGAGAAGTTTATTCAGACAATTATGACATACTTCATTCATTTCTGTCACTTTGCTTGCATGGTACCATATTGTTTATATATGCAATATATATACAATAATATATATGTATATATGTATATATTTAATTGAAGTATAGTGGATTTACAGTATTAGTTTCATGTATACAACATAGTGATTCAGTATGTTTGCAGATTATACTCCATTGTAGAGTATTACAAGATAATGGCTATAATTCCCTTTACTATGCAATATATCCTTGCTGCTTATCTATTTTATACATAGTAGCTTGTACCCCCAATGTATCCCTCCTCCTGCCCTCTCCCCTTTGGTAACCATAAGTTTATTTCTTATATCTGTGAATTTGTTTCTGTTTTATATGTAGATTCACATTTATCATTTGTAGATTTCACAAATTAGTAATATCATATAGTATTTGCCTTTCTCTGACATTTCACAAGCACAGTATTCTTTAAGTCCATCCACATTGCTACAAATGGCAGTATTTCTTTTTTATGGATGAGTAATATTCCTCTGTGTGTGTGTGTGTGTACTTAATCTCCTTAATCATCTTCTTAATCCAATAATTTGTTATTGGACACTTGGATGCTTCTATATCTTGGCTATTATAAATAGTGCTGGAACATTGGGGTATGTGTATCTTTTTGAATTAGTGTTTCATTTTTTTCTGGACATACACCCTGGAGTGGGATTGCTAGATCATATGGTAGTTCTGTGTTTAGTTTTCTGAGGAACTTCCATACTGTTTTTCACAGTGGCTGCACCAATATGCATCCCCACCAGAAGTGCCCAAGGGTTCCCTTTTCTCCACACCCTCTCCAATATTGTTATTTGTAGACTTTTTGATGATAGCCATTCTGACAGGTGTGAAGTGATCTCTCATTGTGGTTTTAATTTACACATTTCTAATAATTAGTAATGTTGAACATCTTTTCATGTGCCTCTTGGCCATCTATATGTTTTCTTTGGTAAAATGTCTATTCAGGTATTCTGCCCATTTTTTATTTTTTTTTTTATATTGAGTTGTTTGAGCTGTTCGTACACTTAGAATATTAACCTCTCGTCCGTTGCATCATTTGCACAGATTTTTCTCCCAATCAATATGTTGTCTTTTTGTTTTGTTGATGCTTTTCTTTGCTGTACAAAAGCTTTTACCTTTAATTCAATACCATTTGTTTATTTTTGCTTTTATTTCTTTTGCCTTAGGAGACTGATCCAAAAAAACAAGATTGCTACAATTTATGTCAAAGAGTGTTCTGCCTATGTTCTCTTCTAGGAGTCATGGTGATTTATCTTAAAGATGACTGCTCTCAGTTCCTTTCCACTCTTTATGTATAAGCCTTTCTTCCATCAAGAAATGGAGTTCTTACACTACTATATATAAAATAGATAAGTAACAAGGACCTACTGCACAGCACAGGGTAACCTATTCAATACTGTGTAATAACCTACATGGGAAAATAATCTGAAAAGGAATAGATAAATGTATATGTATAACTGAGTGACTTTGCTGTACGCCTAAAACTAACATAACTTTTTAAGTCAACTATACTCCAATAAATTTTATTTTTAAAAAACACAGATATGGGGAGTTCCCATAGTGGCTCAGTGGAAACAAATCTGACTAGCATCCATAAGGATGCAAGTTTGATCCCTGGCCTCACTCAGTAGATTAAGGATCCAGCATTGCCTTGAGCTGTGGTGTAGGTCACAGATGTGGCTCAGAGCTGGCATTGCTGTGGCTGTGGCGTAGGTCAGCAACTACAGCTCCAATTCTACCCCTAGCCTGGGAACCTCCACATGCCATGGATGTGGCCCTAAAAAAAGAAAAAAAAAGACAGAAATGAAGCTCTTCCCTCCAGTTTCTTGAATTTGGTTTAGCCTGGGATATGTTGACCAACGGACCGTGGCAGCAGTAACACTGTGTAACTTCTGAGGCTAAATCATAAATACCATGTAGATTCTGCCTGGTTTTTGCAACACTCCATCTAAGAAAAGCCAAGAGCTGTGTAAGAAGCGTAATTCCTCTGAGACGATCATGCTGTGAGGAAGCCCATGCTAGCCATTTAGATTGCATCATAGAGAAAGAGAGCCCCAACCAGCCTCCAGCTGTTCCCATTCTCCCAGCCCAGGCACCAAGCATAAGGAGGAAGAAGCACCTTTCATTTGACACCCCAGTGAGAACCATTCAGCTGAACATATTAAACCATAGAACTACCAGAGATAAGTATTAATTTTGTTTTATGCCATAGTTTTGCAAGGTTTCTGTTAAACAGTAATAAACGGAAACACACTCTTCTTTCCAAGATACATAATTACTCCTAAGGTACTGGTTTAGGAATGATTCAAGTATATGTCATACTCTTTCAGGGACTGTTTTCCCCTTGCTATGAAAGCAAAAGATAATATATTGGAGGAGTGTTAATTGTATTAGTTTACATAATAAGCAAATAGAATGTATTTGGTTAATGGTGATGGCAAGTTATAATTATGTAATTATACATGCTCAGAAATATTTTGTATGTTCTATTAGCTTAAACAGAACATACTAAATTGGTGGATTTGGGGGAATTGGCCTTGATTAGTTAGATAAAAGAAAATACATGTAAGATGAAGGATGGAGGAGGGAGGATAAAGAATGTTTACCCAAGAAAAGGCAAGCCAGTAACTAAAATTTTATTGACTAGGGAAGATGACCCATATAATAATAAACTTTTCCCCATATCCCCCTGTTTTGGAAATCCCTCCTCATGATATCATTATTGTAATTAGAAAAAAAAGAAAAAAAAAAAAACATGTAGAAGTTCCCGTAGTGGCTCGGTGGTTAAAAACCCAATTAGTCTCCCTGAGGATGAAGATTCAATCCCTGGCCTTGCTCAGTTAGTTAATGATCTGGTGTTGCTGTGGCTGTGGCACAGGCCAGTGGCTACAGCTCCAACTTGACTCCTAGCCTAGGAACCTCCATATGCCATGGGAGCAGCCCTTAAAAAAATGTGAATGACGTAATTAGTAGTCCTGGGCAGAAGAATGTGCAATTTTGTAAGCACTAGCTTTCAGAGAAAATTAGGATGGATTGTGAGAGGATTAGAAGAGAACTTAGAACTTGAAATCATATATGGGAAGTCTTGGGTGGTTCCTGGACCAATATCATCGGAAAGCTTATTGGAAATACAGAATCTTGGGCCACACTCAAGACATACTGACGCAGAAGCAGTGTGTAGAAAGAACCCAAGCTCATTCATATGACACTATTATTTGAGAAGCATTTACCTATAGAGCATTTTAAGCATCATATCTATCTGCCTTTTTTAGTTTCCTACCACCCTACCGCCATGGTCAAAGAAATATAAATAAATCAAACATAGGTGAATTCAAGTCGCCCTACATGTCCTGCTTGTTGTCATTACTGAAAGGGACTGAGAGCAGACAGAACTCATTATTTTGGTTGCTTTAGTGAGCTGGCTTAGGTATCAAGCTATTGGGGTAGACAACTACTCGAATCGTTTTCCTTGTCTCTTCCTGCTGATATAAAAGTACTGTAGTCCCACTTCCCCATCTGTGGTTCTACTTTCCTCAGTTTCAGTTACCCCTGGTCAACCATGGTCCAAAAATATTTAAAAAGAAACTCCAGAAGTAATTTATAAATTTTAAATTGCAGGGCATTTTGAGTAGCATGACGAAATCTTGCACCATCCCCTGGGACTTGAATCATCCCTTTGCTCAGTGGACCCCTTCCTGTTAATCACTCAGTAGCCGACTGGTGGTGGGTATTGTAGTGCTTTTGTCCTAGTAACTCTTGTTTTCCTTAATAACAGTGCCAAAGTGCAAAAATACTGATGCTGGCAATTCAGATATGCCAAAAAGATGCCAGGAAGTGCTACCTTTAACTTCTTCCTTAGGTGAAAGTTCTTGACTTAAGCAAAGAAAAGTGATCGTATGCTGAAGTTGCTAAGATCTAGAGCAACAATGAGTCTCCTATCTGTAAATTTGTGAAGAAGGCAAAAGAAATGTGTGCTACTTTTTGCTGTCGCACCTCCAACTGCAAAAGTTACAGCCACAGTAAATGATAAGTGCTTAGTTAAGATGGAAAAGGCATAAAATTTGTACAGTAAAATATTTTTAGAGAGAGACACAGGCTACATTCACATAATGTGTATTACAGTATATTATTATAATTGTTCTATTTTATTATTAGTTATTGCCATTAATCTCTTGCCGTGTTTAATTTATACATTAAACTTTATCATAGGTATGTACGTCTAGGAAAAAAATAAATGGGCAAGACACCATGATCTTTCGTAAAGCTTCATACTGGGCAGTCTCCCTACAACTGCTAGCAAGAGGGACCACATGAAATGAACTCCGTGATTACAATGGAGATGGAAGGAGCCAAGGTGCTGGGCCCAGATGACACCAGTACCCTGCCAGAAACAAAGCAGAAGCGGATATGATAATAAGCAGTAAGCCCTCCCTGGTAGTCACATCACCAGATGTGGCTTAATATATCAGGATCTCTGATTCTGGTTCATTAGTCATGGGGTTCCAGAAAATGAAATCAACACAAGTGCCTTACTAAGAGGCTAACTGATTTGAATAACTGGATCTTGTCAATAGAGTCCAATCTCACCACCACAAGAGAGGGGTGTGCACTCTGGCTCAGTTCTCAAATCTGAGCTATTTTGTAGATCCAGAGTCCCATGAATGAAGAAAGAGCCTGGCATTCCTAAAGAAAGACACAAATACATTGTGAACTTTCTCCTCATAGTTGTTCCCAAAGAATGCTTATAGGTACTTATTGGGGTAATAGTAGAGTGGAGAAAGGTGACAATTAGAAATTTCAGGAGTTCCTGCGATGGTACAGTGAGTTAATGATCTGGCTTGTCTCTGGCGTTGTTGGTTCCATCCCCGCCATTGACACAGCTGTGGCATAGGTCACAGATGTGGCTCAGAGAACTTCCACATGCTGCAGGTGGGGCTGAAAAAGGAAAAAAACCTTAAAATTTCAGGCTTGACTGACCATTAACATGAGACTAATTCTAACTTCTGGGAACCCAGAACATAATTACAGCCCACTAGTAATTGACGTTTATAAGGGATAGGTGATAAATATATCTCTGACCAACATCTATATCATGATAAGTCCATTAGACTCTGCATGGGGTGTACTTGTGTATGTGTGTGTACATGTGTGCACATGCGCACTCCACCTCTATTATAAATTCATATACATTCAGGGTTCTATCTTGGTTCTCTATTTGTTCCATATTTGATCTATTTTGGCATGATTGTTATACTGTTTTATCCACTCCAGCTTATTAATAAATTTAATATCTATTATGGCTAGCCCTTCTGCTTCCACATTTATTTTCAATTTTGTTCCCCATCTCCATCTCAGCTGCATGATCACATTTTAATTTTTCCAAAATCAGTTTGTATATTTTGTTAAAAGAGTCATTGCCATTTTGATTAGGATGAAATTAGATTTATAGATTAATTTAAGGACACTGACAATTTTACAATATGGAGTCTTCCTACCTGAAGACAAGATTTATCTTTCCACTTATTTCAGTACAGATTATATCCCCCAGTACAGTTTCAGAGTTTGCTCTAAAAAAGCTCTGCGCATTTCTTGTAAAGTTAATTTCTGGTTATTTTGTCTTTTTGCTGCTATTGTAAATGGTTTGTTGTGTCATTATATTTTCTAGTTACTGTTTGGAAGTCAGGCATCTATTTATGTATATTGACTTTATAAGTAGACCCCTGTTGAAATTATTTCCTTTAACTTTTTACTTTTTAATTTTTTTGGCTGCTGCCACAGCATGCAGAAGTTCCTTGGCCAGGGACTGAACCCACAGCACAGCAGCAAACCGAGCCACGGCAGTGAAAACCCAGGATCCTTGACCTGCTGCACCACCAGGGAACACCTGAAATTCTTTCTACTGACTTTTCTGTTGATTATTTTGAGTTTTTCAGCTGTAAAATCACATGATACTCAAATAATGCTACGGCTGATATTGTGTCATCATTTATAATACTTATTCTTTTGATTTCATTAACTTGTATGATTACATTTTTTGGTCCTTTTAGAACAATATTCAATGACGGTGATGCTACGGACACCCATCATCATCATCATCATCATCACAACAACTACACTCTTTTTTTCAGGAATAGGTCATATGTAAGACTATTCTAAGTGCTTTACTGGATCAGTCTACTTAGTGATCAGAACAACCTTATAAGAATTCTAACTGAACTACACGACTTCCAAGACCATCCTTTTTTTGCCACAAACAATAATCCTTCTGTTAGTAATTCCTAAAGTCAATGCCTCCGATGTAGAGCCTCAAAGTGCAATTCATAGACCACCTACATCAGTATCACCTGGAATCCAAAAAATAGATTCCTGACTCTCTCCTCCATACGTATACCCTCAAATATTGGGAACGAGATCTAAAATCTTAATTTCATTAATCTCTAAGTAGCTTGTTTTTATGAACATTAAGTTTTGAGAACCAGTATTCTGATATTTTTCTTCTAGCACAAAGTTGGGAACTTCCTATTTGCATTATACTGTTTTTACAAAATTATTATTCCTCTAGCAAGTATCCATCTATTATAGTTTTATTAAGAGCTACGTTGGAGTTCCCGTCGTGGTGCAGTTGTTGATGAATCTGACTAGGAATCATGAGGTTGCAGGTTTGATCCCTGGCCTTGCTCAGTGGGTTGAGAATCTGGCGTTGCCGTGAGCTGTGGTGTAGGTTGCAGATACTGCTCGGATCCCATGTTGCTGTGGCTCTGGTGTAGGCCAGTGGCTACAGCTCCGATTGGACCCCTAGCCTGGGAACCTCCACGTGTCGCAGGAGTGGCCCTGGACAAGGCAAAAAGACCAAAAAAAAAAAAAAAAAAAAGAGCTATGTAAAAGATGTTTTCCAAATTTTATTAAATATCTTATTTGCTATTGGTCTTCCTTTCTTTGACTTAGGATAGTCAATTATGTGAATAAATTTCCTAGCACTGAAGCTTCCCATGGATTTTTGGAGGTAAAACACTTGCTCATGATAGTATTATCCTTCTAAACTACTTCTGGATTCCTCTCTTTGCCAATATTTTATTTCAATATTTTTTCTTTGTCTTTTATTTTCTGCAATTTTACTATGATGTAATTAATTGTAGGTTTTTTTTTAATTTATTAGATTTTTGTCTTGCATTTTTCATGATTGGCATTCTCCAAGCTTTCCGGATCTGTGGTTTGTTGCCTATAATTATTTTTGCAAAGTTTTCATCCAGTTTTAATTCAAAATATTTTTTCTGTCTTCTCTTTTTATTCTTTTTTATCCTCCATTTATTAATATTTATACCCTTTGGAATTTTCTCACAATACTTTGATAGTCTCTTCTGTTTTTCATTGTTTTTTTTCTCCTTTTCATTTCAGTTTTGGAAGTTTCTGTTGACCTATCTTTAAACGCACTTATTCCTTCCTCAGTCAAGTCTACTGATGAGCCCATCAGAGGCATTTCTTATTCTTGTTATAGAGTTTTGATTTCTAGCATTTCCTTTTGATTCTAAGAGTTTCCATTTTTCTGCCTCCATTACCCATCTGTTCCTGCATGTTTTCCCCTTTTCCATTACATCTCTTTATATATTAATCATAGTTATTTAAAATTCCCCATCTGATAATAATAAAATCTGTGCCATATCTGGTTCAGAAGATTGCTTTGTTTCTTCAGACTGCGTTTTTATGAGTATTTTTCCTTTTTGGCACACATTGCAATTTTTAGTTAAATGTTGCACATGATATACTGGGTTAGAGGGACTGAAGTAAATAGGCTTTTAGTGTGAGGCTTTATGATTATCTGGCTAGGTGTTTAGCTTGTACTTGATATTTGCTGCAGATACAAGGGACAGAGACCTCAATTTCCTTTAGTGCACTTGTTTTTATCTCCCCTCTTGACTTTGGACTTCCCTGAATACTCTTGTGCAGAGTCTTGTGTCTTGCAGCTCCTTCAGCTGCAAACCACAGCTGTTATACTGGATATGGTAAGGTGTGGGGATACAGGGACATTCTATGATCTGATTACATCTCAACCTATTGGCTGGCCTGTGTCTGGGCTGTGACTTTCACAAGAATTTCTGCAGGCATAAATGTTTTTTCTCTCCCTGTTTTCTTCTCCATTCCCTGACTACAGCAAGTACAGTTCATTTCCTTGAAACCCTGACCCCTCTTGACTATATTTTTTCCTCCCTTAGGAGAGATAGGAAGATTTTAAGAGGCTGAAGTGGGAGGAATCATCTTGTGCCTCTAGGATTAAGCTCTGGCAAAATGATTTTTCCTGGAACTTTTTTTTTTCCTTGTGCAAAAAACACAAGAGAGGATCTTTCGCAGATCCTCATCAAGACAACTTGTTGGAGTTTTCATAGTGAAAGCCCGTGTAAGCATTAGAGCACCCTATAAATTTGTGTCCCGCAGGAATTTCTCACTCCTATTCTAGTGCATACTTGGTTTACAGCAGTTTGCCAAAACTGCCATTTAACTGTTCCTACAGTTTATGGATTTCAGTGAATTTTTCTCCAGATAAGTAAATCTTGGGTCCTGTCTCTTTCTGGATATTCTTGTCTTCCTAGGTTTTGCTGTGACATCTCATTTTGAGAGCTCGAGTCTCTGATTTTCTCTGAAAGTCATTGATTTTTAAGTTAGTCTGGCATTTTCTCATTGTAAGGACAGGAGCGATGACTTTCAAGCACTTTATATATCAGAGGGGAAACTAAAAGTCTTGGTACATTGACTTTTGTTACTTCCAGTATTTTTCCAAGGAATGCCTACTTGTTCTTAAAGCACTATTCTTATTTTGAATTGCTCAATTATAATCTTCATAGGTGATTTGATTTTATCCCATGAATAAGACATGTAGGTTTCTTTTATTTTCTTTTCGTTTTCTTGGTTACTATTAATCTGAATTGAGTTGTCCAATTACAAAAACAGCTTGCTATATGCTAATTAACCCCCATTTTGAAAGATGCAGTCATTTCCAAATATGCATATAAACTCTATACAACCTGACGTAAGAATATCATCACATTCTTCTATACATTGAACTAAATGGAAAGTGGTCAATTTTGCAGAGCTTTTGTAGCCTAGATTATTCTCACTTCTCACAACTACAACCAAGAATTCTCCACTCCAAAAACGTTCTTTTATTTTTATTTGGTTGTGCCTGTGGTATATAGAAATTCCTGGATCAGGGATTGAGTCTGCACCACAGCAGTGACCCAAGCTGGTGCAGTAACAATGCCAGATCCTTAACCCACTGCACCAAAAGAGAACCTTCTTTTTCTACTTTCTAGTATAGTTTCATTAAGAACTATTTTTGATAAAAAGGATATTAACTCCAAAACTTTATTGCCATACTAAATTAATGGAAATATTGTTTAAGTTAATAACAACCAGGAACATTTAATAATTAGCAAAATGAAGCATTAATCGAGTTGCTTAGATCTTCATGGTCATTTTTTGCTTAATAAAAGCTTAACTTTGGTGATCTTTACATATTTCATCCCCTACAAAACACTGCCATACTGTTACTTAATATTGGCTCCTGACACATTAGCACCTAAGTATGCGGAAATAATACACTATGATAATTAATGGCATGTGTTTTGAAGTCAGCTGAGCCAAAGTCAACACACAGCTCTAACACATGGTAAATAAAGACAAGTACTTGTAACCTCTATGCCACCTCTTTTTTTCACATATTAAGTAGGAATTATAATACATATCTTTAAGATTATCACAAATTAAAATTTAACACTTAAGATGTCAAGTACACAATTGATTATCAATAAATAGTATGGTAAGCAGGATTTCAAAAATGGCCCTCTAAAGATACTCTACCCTAATTCTGTAACCTGTGAATGTGATGAGTTATCACTGCCATGATTGTGTTCTGTTATATGGCATAGCTGAACTTCAAATAGAGGTATTACCTCAGTGGGCCTGAGCTATTCACATGCGACTTAAAAGCTTTTTACCACTTGGTGATAGAATGGTAAGTCAGAAAGATTCAAAACATAAAGGAAATTTAATGCACAACTGCTGACTTGAAGATGAAAGAGGCCAACATTGTAAATGTATGAAATGCTACTGAATTATACTCTTTAAAATGGTTAAAATGGTGAATTTTATCTTATATGTATTTTATTGCAATAAAAACATGGACAAAATAACTAGACAAGCGACGAGGCAAGAAAATGTGACCAATTATCATGGTGGTGGGGGGAACAGTCATTTGAAACATTCCCTGAGGTAGTCTATAGAATTAAATTAGAATATGGAGACTTTAAGGCACCTATTATAAATATGCTCAAGTGCTTAAAGGAAAAGATGGGCATAATGAGAAAATACATGTGGTATCTCAGCAGGGAAATCAGAACTATAAAAAAAAGAATAAATGGAAATTCAAGAACTGAAAAAGGAAAAATTTGAAATAAAAATAGAACACTGCATAGGATTAACAGCAGAGTGGAGGTGGCAGAAGAAAAAGATCAATGGAAAGAAAGAGAAATCAATAAAATTTTTAAAACTCTAAAGAACAGAGAAAAAAATAAATAAAACAGAGACCCTCAGTGATTTGTGAGATAATAGTCATCTAATACACATATATGTACATATATACATATATTACATATACATACTTCCCCCAATGGAGACGAGAGAGAGAATAGGTGAGAAAAAAATGTTTGGAAAAAAAACAATGGCTAAAATTGTCCTATATTTGTTGAAAAACATCAAACTATGTATGGAAGAAACTCAGTGAACACAAGCTGGAAAAATATGAAGAAAACTACACTTAGGCACATCATTGTTAAACTGTGTAACATGAATTATAAGTAGAACATTTTTGGAGTTCCCATTGTGGTTCAGTGGTAATGAAACCAACTAGTATCCATGAGGTTTCGGGTTTGATTCCTGGCCCTGCTCAGTGGGTTAAGGATCTGGCCTTGCCATGAGCTGTGGTATAAGTCTCAGACATGGCTCAGTTCTGGCATGGCTGTGGCATAGGCCAGCAGCTGCAGCTCTGATTAGACCTCTAACTTGGGAACTTCCAAATACCACAGGTGCAGCCATTAAAATTTTTAAAAAAATAAGAAGAATAAAAATAAAAGTAAGTAGAATATTTTCAAAGCATCAAGGGGGAGGGGAATTCCCAATTGCATTTGGGGGAACAGTGGTGTGAATATCAGCTGATTTCTTATAAGAAATAATGGAGGCTCTAAGATAATTGCATATGTTTAAAGTGCTAAGAGGGGAAAAAAAGAACATCCAACCCACACTTCTATGCCCAGTGATAATAGCTTAGGAAAATGAGAGTTAAAAATATATTTTAAGAAAACTAACATTTGAAAGAATTTGTCACCAGAAGATCTACCCTACCAAAAAAATATTGAAGAATCGTCTTCAAGTACATGGAAATAATATCACATTGGAATGTCATCAGACCTGGTTACGTACATGGATACATATAAATGACTTTTTTTTAATCCTTCTTAATTCTTTAAAAGATTTTCTAAAGAAAAAAGTAATAACAGATTACCACGGCTTTCATCACATATAAAGAAATAAAATACAGAACTAAAGTCTGGGAAATAAGTAAAATTATACTATTTTATGGAACTTATATTTTATATGAAGTGGCACATTATTCATTCTAAGTAGACTATAATGAGTTATGGGTAGATACTGGAATTTCCTGAGAAATCACCAAAAAATAACAAAAAAGATATTTAAAGAGTTCCTGCTGTGGTACAATGGGTTAAGGATCCAGTATTGTCTCTGCAGTAGCTCAGGTTTAATCCCTGGCCTGGCACAGTGGGTTAAGGATCTGGTGTTGCTATAGCTGTGGTGTAGTTCACAGCTGTGGCTCAGATTTGATCCCTATCCTAGGAACTTCCATAAGCCATGGGTACAAAAAAAGAGAGATTTATAAAGAATAGAGCCATTACAATGCAATAATACAATTATTCAATTGATCCAAAGAAGGCATTGTAAAAGGCATATAAATAAAAAATAAAATAATGGAGTAAAAGAAGAGAAAATTAAATCTAAACTAAGCAAGAGGGGTTGGGGGAGGAGATAAATAGGTGATAGAGATTGAGGTACAAAATTCCAATTGCAAAATAAATGAGTCACAGTTACGAAATATATAGTGTGAGGTATATAGTCAATATCTATATAATTATATGATAACATTATAACTAGACTTACCATGGTGACAATTTTGAAATACATGGAAATATAGAATCACTATGTTATATAACAGGGACTGACATAGTGTTGTAGGTCAATTAGACTTCAATAAACAGACAAACTCATAGAAAAAGAAATCAAGTTTGTGGTTACCAGAGGCAAGGGATGGAGGGAGAAGGACTTGAATGAAGGCAGTCAAAAGGTACAAACTTTTGGTTATAAGGTAAATAAGTACTGGGGATATAATATGCAACATGATTACTATAATTAACACTGAGACATGTTATATATGAAAGTTATTAAGACAGTAAATCTTAAGAGTTTTATCACAAGAAAAAAAAAAAAAGTGCCCTGGTGGCCTAGCACTGTCACTGCTGTGGCTTGGGTAGCTGCTATGGCTCTGGTCACTGCTGTGGTGGGGGTTCAGTCCCTGGCCTGAGAACTTCTGCATGCTATGAGTGTAGCCCCCTTCCCAATTTTTTTTTCTATTTTTTTAGTTTTGTGCTTATATGGGTGATGGATTGTGATGATCACTGCAGGATATATGTATATCAAATCACTATGCCGTATACCTTAAAATTATACAGTGCTATATGGCAATCATATTTTGAGAAAACTGGAAGACAGAAAAAAGTGTAGAAGCATTATAGTGCAGTATTATATTTTTCAATTAATCCAAAGAAGGCATTGTAAAAGGTAAGGAGGAACTTAAGAATACACACACATACACACACACTAAAGAAAACAAATAGCAAATTGGTAGATTGAAATGACAGCTGTACCAAATAGACCATAGCATAGTCCCTAATGATTCTCATCCAATGGAGTCCATGCCCTTTATGATATCCTCCACTAGACTATGGGTTGGACTTGTGACTTGTTTCTAACCAATACAATATGGTAAAGTTGATAAGATATTAATCTCATAATTATATTATAGAAGATTCCATCTTAGCAACCTGGAACAAGAGATTCCCTTTGGATACTTGATAGAGAAACCCCTGTTGTAGCAACCAAAAATGTCTCGTAGAGATTATCAAATGTTCCCTCAGGGACAAAGTCATTACCTAATTGAAAACCACTGCATTAAAGATTTATGCTAGAACAAGAAAATCACTGATCTAAACTTTCACCTTAAGAAGCTAGAAAAATAAAAGGCAAGCCAAAACCAAGATATATAAAAGGAAGAAAATTATTAAGCATAAGTAAATGAAATAGAAAATAAAAATCAGTAAAATTAATGTATACTTGGTTCTTTGAAGGAATTAGCAAAGCAGTTAATCTCCTAGCAATATCAACCAACAACAATAAGAGCAAATACAAATTACAAATACCATGAATGAAAGAAGGATCATTACCATGAATCCTACATTCATCAAAATGATGATAAGGAGATTTATGCATAACTCCACATTAAGAAGTGTACCAATTTAGATAAGTTGAACACAGTCCTTAGGAAATACAGCTTATCAGAACTGACTCAAGATGAAAGAGAAAATCCAGATAACACTGTATTTGATACCAAGATTGAATTCATTATTTAAAAAATCTTCTCAGAAAAACAAAACAAAACAAACTTCAGGTCCAGATAGTTTTAATGGTGAATACTTTGAAACATAGAACATAGAAACAACATCAGTCTTACACAAGATGTTGATGAAGATAGAGTAATTAAAACATCTCAACTTGTTTTCTGATGACAATACAATCTTGATATCCAAGTCTGATAGATGTGTCATTTAAAAAAACCTGTAGATTAATATTTCTTTATCACTCCTGAATATAGATGCAAAAATCCTTAATAAAATACTATCAAATTAAAAATGATAGTTCTTCATCTCTAAGTGGAACTTGTCCCAGGAATACAATTTCAATTCAATATAGGAAGAGCAATCATTGTAATTGCTCACATTGACAGAAGGAGAAAATCATCTTGTTCTATCAAAAGATGGAGAAAAAAGGATTTTGAAAAAATTCAACAGCAATTTGTGATAAAAAAAAATACTTAGCAAACTTAGTAAATATAAGGAGACTTCTTTCCCCTGATCAAAAGCACTATGGAATTTCTAGCACTAACTTCATTCTTAATGACTAATATCTAACACTTCCCCTTTGAGATCAAAGACAAGACAAACATGCATGCTCTCACCACTTTTGTCCAACGCAGTACTGGATGTTCTAGCCAAAGAAACATAGCCAGAGACAAAATGTTGAGGAAGGCAGATTGAAAAGAAAGAAGTAAAACTATCTTTATTCACAGATGTATTGGTTGCCTGGAAAATCCTAAGGAATCTCCAAAAAGTTATAGCTAACAAGGGAATATATTACATTGACAGGATACAAGGTTAATATAAAAATATGTATATATTTTTATTGTAGCAGAGGACAACTGAAAAACAAACTATAATAACTAGCACTTCCAGTAGCATCAGATAACAAAAAGCAAAGTACTTACAACAAAATCTAGAAGAAGGTACTGGACCTCTATCTTGAAAACTGCAAAACATAGCTGAGAAAAAGAATCAAATACGTGAAGAGATAAATCCTAGGATTTGGAAGATTCAATGTTGGAAGGATGTCAGTTATTTTCAAATTGATTCATACGTCTCTTACCATCTCAATCAAAATCCCAGCATGATTTTTAGTACAAATTGGAAAACTGATTTTAAATGTATGTGGAAATGTAATGGATTTTGAATAATGAGAACAATTTTAAACAGGAAGATGGAAAATTTACACTCTCTGACTTCAATACTTACCATAAAGCTATAGTAATTAAGATAGTATTGCATTGTCCTAAGGATATAGATATAAAACAAGATTAAAGAAACGATATAGAGTACAAAAATGTACTCATATACAAGGGTAAATTGGTTTTGTTAAAATTTTTAATGTAATTTGCCTAGAACAGTAAAGTATTTTGAAGCAATGGTGCTAGAAAATCTGGATATTCAAGTATGGAAGAAAAAAACAACTTTAAACTTGACATATCACCCTAGATAAAAATTAGTTTGAGATTAATTTTGGATTCACTAATAAAACTAAAACTATAGTTTTTGAAAGATATGTAGGAATGCACCTTCACAAGTTAGGCAAAGATTTCTTAGAATAAAATGGAAAATAAGAATAAAATGAACTCTGTTAAATTAAGAACTTTTAATCAAAATTCGTAATTAAGAAAGTGAAAAGATAATCCATATGGTGAAGCAAGATATTTTCAATACTCACAGCTATAGTATATAAAGTATTTCTCTATTAAACAAGCCAGACAATACTGGCTTTTAGACAGAATATTTGAAGATGCACTTCACCAAAAAAGACATATAAATTGGCAAAAAGTTCATGAAAGTTGCTCAATATCATTAGTCATCAGGGAATGCAAATTCAAAACATAATGAGATACCACTTCACACCCACTGAAATGACTAAAATTAAAAAGACTGACAACTCTGAACATTGGCAATGATGTGAAGCATTCACGTCTTTAATACATAGCTGATGGGAATGCGAAATGTTATAATTATGGGGGAAACCGTTCGGCATTTTCTTACAAAGGTCAACATGCACTTTATACATGATCCTGGAAACCCTCATAATTGTATCTCTCCTAGAAAAATGAAAGTATCTGCTCACTAGGAGACTTACACATATGATTTATAGAAGCTTTGTTCATAATGCTTGAAAACTGAAAAAAAATCATCCACAGGAAAATGGATAAACAAGTTATTGTATATTTGTATAATGAAATAATACTCAGCAATATAGAAAGAGCTAACTACCGATATGTGCAGAAGTATGAATAAATATTGAAAAGATCTTGTTAGGTATGGAAGCTGACAATAGAGTGTATATGGTGTGAATGCGTCTTTATGGCCTTCAAGAACCGAGAACACTAATCTACAGTTATAGAAATCAGAACAGACATTACTTATGGGGGTAGAAATTGGCTAGAATGAGGCATCAGGGAACTTTCTAAGGTGATGAAAATATTTCATAAGTTAATTTGTATTAGGTTACATGGGTATATATAAGGGTGTGCTGGCATTGACTCTTGGTAGCTTTCAAAGTCATCACGTCAGCAGCTTGAAGGGGGAGAGTTTTCACTATGGAAATCAGCAAATGCTACATGGCATGGCTTTGTTTTTCAGAGACCTGTGGTTTTCAGCACTTCACTGGATTCAATAAAGTTGTAAGCTGTTTATCAAATGGTTCACTTAAGATTTATGATATTGAATACATAGTGGCAGTTTACCAACTCAAACATTTCAATATGTCCTAAATTCTTTCCACCTTAGATGGACAAATGATACTGCTGCCTTTCAATTCTTACATACTTTATTTGGGTCCAAATAGCATATTTACAATGAAACCAGGATTGTTATTTGTTCAAGGAAAGGAAATGTGAAATCAAATTTTATGTTATTTTTTCTCTTCCATATACATAGCTGACTCATTCCTATTGATCAGGTGTTGACTAAAATCCTTTATCCTTTAGTTATCTTTAGTGTCATCCTTCATATATTTAAAATAGTAGGTGTTTCATCTTTAAAACTATACAGAAAATACTCTCTTTGCAGCATATTAAATCACTGCAAAGAGTGTGTGTGTGTGTGTGTGTGTGTGTGCTTTCTTTTTTTAATCGCACAAAGCAGGATGATTAGGAAACACTTAACCAAAGTAGTGTTGCATTTATATTAACTACACTTTGACTAAGTAACAAACATGGCTTTGTTTGTTTCTTAAAAAAATATGATCCAGTATTTTCCGAAGAAAAATTCAAGCCTTTTTAAAATAGTGCCTCTAATTGTACTTGAGCCTGGAAAAAGCTCATATGATTTTATTGCTTTGCTAAAATTATGCTTAAAATTAGTTTGGACAGAACATTCTCTACAAGGGAATTGTCTCTTACTGTTCACTTCAAGTTCAAAAACAGACAGACTGTTTGAAACAAGGAGACTTGCAGTCTACACATGAGATGCTTTCAGAAAATAACTACAGATTGAAATGGGCCGAGATGTATTTTCAGCCCTAATAAAAATAAAAGCATTGGGAAAATATTAAGATTGATAATGGTATTATTAATGAATTTCATCTTTTTTTATTTCAGATGGACGGGCTTAATTTACTCATTTGAAGCAGATGACACATATAAATTGTTTGTTGGATTAGAGATCATTTGCTTCTCTTGCATCCGACAGACAAAGCAACTTTGAGCTTAATGGCATGTTTGAGCTTAATGTCTGTAAGAAAAGCCATTTGAGAATTGTAATTAGTCAACAAGGTTATTTTCTGTTGTTTTGTGTGGGAAAAACCAGTTGGGCCCTTTTGTTACACAAAGACATGTTTCCTTGACCAAGATTGCTTCTAGAGCTACAGTAACTATGGACTCAGAATACGTCTTAGTTTTTAGGAGCCTGTGATTGGGAGTTTATCGGACCTCAGCTTGAATCTATGTGCAGCCACTTTCAAGTTGTACAGCATTATTCGTCAACAAAGTTCTCTGACCCTCTGTTGGGGTGATAACGGGGTCATAGTGAGGTTTAAATGAGATAAACATAGTTATGGCTCAATAATAAGTGATCCATAAGTATTTCAGAACTTACTGTTGTTTTGGGAGTTCCCTGGTGGCCTAGCAGTTAAGAATCTGGCATTGTTACTGCTGTGGTTCTGGTTATAGCTGTAGTGTGGGTTTGATCCCTGGCCTGGGGAACTTCAGCATGCTGTGGGCATGGCCACAAAACCCCCTTATTATTGTTTTAATTCAATCCACTGAGTTATTAGCTCTCTTCTGATTCATATATTGGCTTATTTAGCTTGTCCTCAGTACCCAGAACAGGGTCTGAAACATTTTAAATGTTCAATGGCTGTCATGTGCTGACGTACTGTATACAGTGCTTCATTTATGTTTTGAAATGACTTTATATTACGGAAAATTTCAAACATATAACACTGTAAAGAGAATAGTATAGCGACCTTCCAGGTACCCATCACCCTGGGTTTCACCAATTATCAACTCACAGTCCGTTTTGTTTCATACATACTCCTTTACATGCTCTCCCCCACATCTTTCTTGAAGCAAATTGAATTGATTTTTAATCCTCTCCGCCATGGGCATCACTGCCCTTCCCCAGCTGGCACACTCAGGAGATACAAAAGACATTTGAAAAGGTGCAAAACACAACAAAATGGTGAAGTGATATCTACTGCCTTGATCACAGAAAGCATTTCCAAAGCTTAACAGAAAATATGGATTTTCTGCTGCTGTTTTTGTCCCTTAGGATAGAGAAGTGAGGCTCTATCAGGAAACAAGGGACAGCTGGTTAGAGTTTCGAGTCTCTGAAAATGATACATATGGTGCAGTGATCAGTTTTTCTCTCTTGGATTGAAAGGAATGAGCTTTACTTTCCTTGCACTTGCACATAGAGAATATGGAATTTTCCCAGCAGTCGTAGGGCTAAATTAATTTATAGGCATTTATAGCAGATGAAGCTGCTATTCACCATACAGCTGTGAGCCAAGAGAGGTTAAGGATGTTCTGGTTGGTACCAGTCATTTAATATAAAAGCAGTAAAAACGTCTCAAATTACTCCTGATGATTATTACCCACCAAGTTCCCTCTTCGTCTTGAAATGTGTGCTTTTGCTGTTTATTGGGCTCCATTTCCTTTAGTGCCAGTGAATAGATTTCATGAGTTGTGTGTAAGAAATGTGAGGGATAGCAGAAGTCACAGTACCAATATGATCCTAACCACAGGCACTCTTCTGACTGCTCCTTTTTACAGAGTGACAGGTGGTAATGGCCATAGCGACTGTGTGATGTTTTAGGGTGAGGTTTGACATTGTTTCTTGATGTCATAGCATATTTCCTTAAAGGTTATTTAAACTTAGCTTGTGCGATACAAGGAAAGGGCAGAGTGATTTTTGTTGTAGCAGGATTCATTGATTTGGGGTGGCGCTATTGATTTCATGTGCTTCCGAGATTATTACAAATAGAAACCTTGTAAGCATGCTTGGCTGTATTGGCAGGCTGTTTAAGATGCCAGCAGGTGTCTCTAAGAAACACAGAAAACAAGCTTACTTGATAACTTTAGGAAGATGTTAACATGCCTACCTAGTCTTCATTCTTTTACACATTTATATACATATTAATGTTTATTTTAGCATTCAATTATTTTTTCAATAGTGCTGATTTATTCTGTACTTAGTCTTGTACTAAGCCGTAGGAATGTACACGAAGTAAGCATGTTCCCTACTCTATTTTTGGCTGCATGTGTGGCATGTGAAAATCCCCTGGCCAGGCATTGAACCCAAGCCACGGCAGTGACAACACCGGATCCTTTAACCACTGAGCCACCAGGGAACACCATATAGTCCCTACTGTTAATGAGCACACAGTCTGGTTGAGGAGACAGATATGTATACAGAAAATAGTCATACTTTGACAAGTAGAAGACCAAACGAATCTTACCTTGAGCTAATTTAGAAATAATCGTGTGGTGTCTAGTTGTTAGTAGTACATTTAATAACCATGTAGATTGACTTTGAGGAGAATTTCCCCATAGAATTAAAAAAAATTAAAGGAGATACTCTTAATTAATACTTGACATTTAATAAAGCATTTCAAATTGGAGCCCCACAATAAACCTGTAAAATAAATCTTAGTATATTGATCTCTATTGCTCTGCTGTCTTTTCAAAAACAAAAAACCTCCTTCAGTAATTTACACCCATTGATTTCTACTTCTCCACTTTTTTTCTTGACATCATTTCAATCAGAATTTCACCAACACTACTCTGCAAAATATGCTGTCACCATGTCGCCAACAACCTCTCTGTCCCCAAATCCAGCGTCCAATTCTTAGCCCTCATCTCCCTTTCTCCTCCTGGTTACACTTTATTTGACTCTCAGGACCCTTTTCCATGGTCATCTTCCCACCTCACTGGTTGTGATTACGGTCCCCTTTGCTGGATCCTCTTCTTTCCCACAACCTCTTAATATTGGGGCACCAGGGCTCAATCATCAAATTCTTTTACTTTTTTATTCTCACTTGATCCTTGTATAACCTAATCCAATTCTATTACTTTAAATATCATCTATATGCTGCTGATAACTTCCCAATATATATCTTCAAATCAGACCTCTCCATTGAAACCCCAGTTCATATATTTAACTGTCTACTTAATACTCCATGTAAATTTCCAATAGACACTTGAAAGTTACCGTGTATAAGGTAGGAATCTTCATTTCCAATCCCCCCAAGGCATGCAATAACTTTAGTGACCCTCATCTTCATAAATGGAAACTTTATCCTTCTACTTGCTCTAGTCAATAACTACAATTATATTTCACTCTTCACATTCACATAAGATTCATATTGAATCAATTTGAATGTTATTTTGGCTCTTCGTTCAACTAAGGTATTTTTTGAGTGCTTATTGAGTGCCAGGCACTGTTCTGCTTACTGGGGATGAGGCGGTACCAAAAAGGACAAATTTCTCAGCTCTCATGGAGCTTGCCTTCTAGTGGGTAGCTTACATTTGAGTGTCTCTACCTTCAAAATATATTCAGAAACCAATTATGTATATTCTCACCACTTCTGCCATTACCTCCATAGTGTGAATCACCATCACCCCTTACTCTAAGTAATGATTCTCTAATTGGTCTCCCTGCTTCTGCCCTTGACCTTTGACCATCTGTTCTCAAAAAAGCAGTCAGAATGATCCTATCAAAACATAAGTCATATAATTTCACTTCTAGGGTTACCCTGGTGACTGCCCAAGCTAAGGATCCTGTGTTGTCACCACAGTGGCTTGGGTTCCATCCCTGGCCCAGTACTTCTGCCTGCCGTGGGTGTGGCCAAAACCAAAAAGGCAATTTCACTTCTATGCTCAAAATCAACCATGCTCTTCCTCCAGGTATTCACATGGTTCACCCCCTCACTTCCTTTTATCTCTGCTCAAATGCCATCTTATTGGAGATGCCTACCTTGATCACACTATGAAAATAACACGTGAATGTGTATGTACACATGAACACATAGACAACAGCTACTCATTGTCCCTTTACCTTTTTAGTTTATCTTCTTAGAACAGAAGCAGTTTGTTCACAGAACAGTTTCTTTAGTTAGTAATGTTTTTCTTCTCTTCCTAGAATATAAGCTTCCTGAAGGCAGGGGCTTTTACTGTTTTGTTTAAGCAAGTATCTACCCTCAAGGAGAAATCCTTCTAGTGGAAAGCTAGTCATGTATTTTCTAACGCAAGACAGAATGGAATTATAGGAGCAGGAATTCTTCATTCTGACTGAGAGGCTCAGGGAAAATGTCACTCACTTACTAGGTGGCATTACGTCTTGGCTCTGAAGGATACCGATCATTTTAATAGCTAGAGAATGATGGCAAAAGCAGCCCAGGTCAAAGAAATAGCAATAGGGTAATATAGTTCAAGAATTCATTACACACTCTGCATTCAGGGTTGGTTGACTGGAGAGTCATAAAAAAATATGGAAGAACTTAGGGAAAGTGAGGTTGAAAACACAGATGAGGTGATGCTTGGGAGGCCCTCTATGACTTTTTAAAAGTTTGGGCATTATTTTGTAAGCAATGGGTATCCATTATGGACTTTATGGGAAGGGGGTAAGCCTGATTCCATTGTATAATAGAAAGATTAATCTAACCATAAGGCCAAGGTTGGATTAAAGTATTAAGATGCACGTTATAAGCCTTTGCAATGGTCCAGTTAGAAAAAAAAATGAGGATCTCAATTCCTCTGCTCACTGTCCAAGTGATCTTTGCTTTCAGGTCCTTATCAATTCAGACAGTCTATATTTTTTTATTTAGCAGTGGAGGTTTTTGGCTTAGCTCTGTGTTTGTCTCTTTCTGGCTAGGCATAGTATACACCTGTTTCATTGCACTATTAGGTGGAAAGCAGGGAGAGGGGAGAAAGACATAGTTGGCTTAGGAGAGAATATATATAATGGAATAATTTAAAAATAAAAATGTCAGTGTCAAGTACAAATCTAAAACAAAGGAATGGTTAGGTAAATTATAATCACTCCATTTATGGAATTTTATGCAACTACTAGAAGAAAGTTTATGAAGAATTATTACAGATGTAAAACATCAATTCATTCAACCATTCATTCAACATATGTATTTAGATGCTATTATGTGTCTGGCACTATTATAGATGCTGGGGATGTACTAATGATGAAAACAAAGTCCCTGCTCTCAAGGAACTCACTTCCTAGGGGTAGAAAGCTTATGCTCTATCAGTGACAAAGACAGAATGCAAACTTGCAAATGTGCTTTCTAAGATAGATTAGGACAGATATAGACTATATATAGGAAAGATGAAGAGAAATTGTACTAAAATGTTTGAATAATATTTTCCATGTAACAGAATTATGAATGATTGTTATTTTCCTATTTAAACTTTTTTGAATTTTCAACAAATGCTGTCTTCATAGCCAGTGCTTTGGTTTTCAAATTGCCACAAAAACCAGAAGCCTAAATACGTACAATGATTATACCACAATTTGTGAGGATCTGGCATAGCTAGCTCTTCTGCTCAAGGTCTCCCAAGGTTGAAATCAATGTGTCAGGTGGGCTGCATTCTTATCTAGAGGCTCAAACAGGGGAGAATCTGTTTCCAAGGTCACTAATATTGTTGGAAAAGTTATTTTCCTTATACCTGTAGGACAGAGGGCCCAGGCTTCTTATGGACTCTTCGCTGGAGGCCCCTTAACAATTAGAGACCAGTTTCAGCACCTAGAGGCTGTTTGCAGTTCCTAGACGTTGCCCACCATTCTTCATTGCATGGGCTTCCCCAAATTGGTCACTTATTTGGCAAACCAGCAAGCAGGAGTCCCTATGGTAAATCTTACACAATGAAACAGTCACGGGAAGGACAATCTATCACATTTGCCATATTCTGCTACTTAGAAGCAAGTGACGGTACTGTCCGCCCTCGAGGGGAAGGAATTACACCAGGATGAGTGATTATGGATGGCCATTTTATGTTTTCTGCCACAATCAGAAATACTAAATATTTAATAAAATTGGATAGTGACTACAAAGTAAGTTTTGTTACTTAGCTTTATTTTTGCTTAGGTAATCAATAACTCCAAATCTCAAGGACTTAAAAAAGGAATCATTTCACTTTCTCTTTACATGTTGGGTACAGATCAAGCTGATTGTTTCACATCTTCCTTCATTCCAGGATCCAGGCCGCAAGAAGTAGGCACTGTCTGAGATATGCCATTTTCTTGCCAAGAATACAAGCCAGAAAGCTGGCAGAAACTTTAGACTCCCGTTAAAGCTTCTGCTCTGAAGTGGCACACATCACCTTGGCTCACATTTTATTGACCAAAACAAGTTTTATGGCTAAGTTGATGGTAAGGGGACAGGAGAGTATACTGTTGCCACAGGTCGGCACTGCAGGTCATGTGACAAAAGGTAGGATGTATAATTGGAAATATCCAACCTATCTACTATCTACCACTTTTTAATGAAGGTTGTCATTGAATGAATAAAATTGGAATCATAACTTTCCAATAACACAATAAAATCTTACACAAAAAATAGTCCAACATATAAAATCAATTTCTTGATTCAAAAAAACTGAAAACCTATTTCATTAAGAATGAATAAAATGTATACATGTAAGAATAACTTGATCCCCATGCTGTACAGTGGGAAAAAATAAAAAAAAAAAAAAAGAATGAATAGCCTGGTCCCCCCCCACCGCAATTTTTTTTTTTTTTTTTTTTTTTTTGCTTTTTAGGGCTGCACCTGTGGCTTATGGAGGTTCCGAGGCTAGGGGTCGCATCAGAGCTCCAGCTGCAGACCTATACCACAGCCACAGCAACACAAGATCTGAGCCGAATCTGCGACCTACACCACAGCTTACGGCAACATCGGATCCTTAACCCACTGAGTGAAACCAGGGATTGAACCCACGACCTCGTGGTTACTGGTCAGGTTCGTTTCCACTGCACCACGACGGGATCTTCATGGTTCCCCTTTTTCATGATTAAAACTTGATGCCTCCCTTGATGCCTTAGTTTGTTCAAATGCTATTTTAGGGATAAATATTGAAATATTACCTTTAAAGTCTGTGACAATATGCTATTAATTTAATCTCTGGGAAAGATATCACACAGCATTTATTGATTTTTCCAAAGGAAAGAAATGAAAAGAAACCTGTGCCTTCCCCACTTGGGTGCCAATTGAATAAGCAGTAGGAAGTTTATCATGTCAGTGACATAATCCAAAGACACTTGGAAAAACATTTTACAGATGTCCCTACTGGGTTTCAGTTCAATCAAGTAAGATATTGCTGAGTTTTCCTCATGTGCCCAGGCATGTTCTTAGTCTGTGATTTAGGAACGGGTGGGGAAGAAGAAATGAGAATTGGAGGGAGGATAAAGTTTCCGTTTAAGGTTCACAGGTGACCTTGTGGTGGAAAGAGGGGAATTGGAAAGGTGGTTGCCCTCAGGATTTGGATATTACGAGGAGTATCTGGCCTTTGGAGTGACCTAACTAATGGCCATGACTGTTCATGACTGCAGATTTATTGCTCGTGTCTCAATGTTGTGTGTCACTGTTTTAGATCAGAGCTTTTTCAACTTTAACGTAAATATAAATCACCTGAGCTCTTGCTAAAATGCAGATTTGATTTTGGCCTGGGAACTGCAACCCTGCATTTCTA
This sequence comes from Sus scrofa, assembly GCF_054392235.1. Classification (NCBI taxonomy): domain Eukaryota; kingdom Metazoa; phylum Chordata; class Mammalia; order Artiodactyla; family Suidae; genus Sus; species Sus scrofa. Next base: position 126,460,438 of record NC_139401.1, read on the forward strand.
CCAAGCTTCCAGATATACCCATGTTGCTTGTCCAAAGATGAGACTTTGGGAAATGAAATTTTTCATAGACACTTGTCCTCTGCTTGCTAGGAAAATGAATCAAAGGGAAAGGAGAATAAAGGCATTTATATACCTAAATTCACCATCTTTCATCTTTTATATGGTCACAAAAATCACAAGTTACAAAAATGTGTGATCATTACTTACCCATTTTTAGAAAACATTTAATTGTTGCTATTAACTAATCCCTAAGTAAGTTGTTCCAAAAGTATGATTTAGGCCCTGGCTAAATAATTAACCAGAGGATTAGATATCTACCCATACCATGATTCTGCGAGTCTTCTATCCTACAACTGGGAAAAAAAAGAGATGTTGGAAACTGCCAAAAAAAAAAAAAGTTGAAATAGAAGTAAAGTCAATCAGTCACGACCTGAAAGGGGCAGTGTTTTGTACTGAAGTAGAAAAAACGACCAGGGAGTGAGGCAAAGAAAACTGGCAAAGCAGTAGGTGAGTAAGGGAGATGAGAACAAAGAACCCAAATATATTTTGATCTAAGAATCAAACATAGGGAGTTCCCTGGTGGTCTAGTGGTTAGGCCTCAGCACTTTTACCACTTCGTCCTGAGTTTAGTCCCTAATCTGGGAACTGAGATCTAGCATCAAGTGGCTGCATGCTGAGGCCAAAAATTTTAAAATTAAAACTTTTTTTTAATGAGAAATACATCACAGTTCTATATATTTTTTCAATCCTAAGCAATATTCATTAATACCTGTATTTTTTTTTTTTTTTTGTCCTTGCAAATAATGGTACTCAAGAATGAAGACTGACTTCCTAAAATGGCTGACTTCTGGAATTGTTCACTAACAGCTATTCAAAGTCTAATAGAACATCTTGAAAATTACCTAGGGATATCCTTGTTTTATAGATGAGGAAACTGAGGCACATTGGAGAAGCTGGGACCCAGTCATCTGATCCCTTGTTCAGTGCACATGGCCCAGTACGAACAGAAATGCTTAACTCTTGATTCTAAGGTCACTGGAGGAGTTCCCTGCATGGCTCAGTGGTTAACAAATCCGACTAGGAATCATGAGGTTGCGGGTTTGATCCCTGGCACTCGCTCAGTGGGTTAAGGACCCAGCATTGTTGTGGTGTAGGCCAGCGGCTATATCTCCGGTTAGACCCCTAGCATGGGCACCTCCATATGCCATGGGTGTGGCCCTCAAAAGACAAAAAAAAAAAAAAAAAAAAGTCACTGGAATGCTTAAACTTGCCTATCGAAGTTATAATATTTATAAAAATACTCTAAATATCACATGAGATATTTTCTTTAAATGCATATTTGTCAGCACTGAAAATGAAAAAAAAGTAAGCTGTGACAAGATGATGTGCAAGTCATCATTTTAATGTATTCAGTTTGACATATTTCCATAAAAGCAAGCTGTTCATGACTGCAGATTTATTGCTCGTGTCTCAATGTTGTGTGTCACTGAAATCTGCAGTTGAGAACTCAAGAATAGGAAGGAAGCTGATCATCATTAGGTAATGATAATGCAGATCAAGTTGGAAATTTTCTTCAGGGACAGGAGGAGAGGGTGGAGATGAGTGTGTGCTAATTCCAAGACAGCATGTGCCTGTGTTTCCAATGATGTATTGCTTGCTTGCCAAAGGCACCGGGCAAAGTAATTCTCCTTAGAGCTAAATTGAAAACAATGTATATGTATTTGCAATGCTAATGTTCAGAGCTCATAAACTCTTAAACTGTGTGCAGAAGGAAGTGCTTAGTGAATTTCTGTCCATGATTATGTGTCTAGGTGTATACATGTTTTTCTTTGCTTTGCTTTTTAAAAATAAAATAAAATAAAAAATAAAATAGAGACTATAATCCAACAGGCTTGCTATATAATCATTACCTAAGAAAAAATTACTCTTTTCTGGGCATTTATGCTAGCTCTGATTTTGAATAATCAAATTATTTATGAAGTGAGGTTGTTGCTTGAGATAATTTTCTGGTTAATTCAGATCAGTTAAAAATAGCGTTTGTGGAGTTCAGTCTTGGCTCAGTGGGGTAAAGATCTGTCGCCACTGCTGTGGCTCAGGTTCAATCCCTGGCCCCAGAACTTCTGCAAGCTGTGGGTATAGACAAATAAATAAATAAAATAGTGTTTGAAAAAAAACAAAACAAAACCAAAAAGCAAGACTGGGATGAAAATTGCTATGATTGCTTGTCTATGATGATTAAATTCATAAAAGTTGCTTAATTTATTACATACTTGTCTTCAAGCAGGGACTGGTTTTGCAATTGTGGATATCACTATGCTGGGGTTGTTGTTGTTGTTGCTGTTGTTGTTTGGCCATGCCAGAAGCATGTGGAAGTTCCTGGGCCAGGGATTGAACCTATACCACAGCAGCGACCCAAGCTGCTGCAGTGACAAAGCTGGATCCTTAACCTGCTGCTCCACAAGAGAACTTTCCACCATGCTGTTTTGAAGGCTGATCAGACTGTCAAAGTTCTCAACTTTGTATTCTCTGCGGAAGTGTTAAGTACCGTTTATGGGATCCATAAGCAAACTCTGCTGGGGCCACTTTAGGTAAGAGGTTCTCAGTAGAGGAGGCAATACTTTGATAAATACTTGAGAGCTTATTTTTTTCATTTTCCTACTGGTGAGTGCCACTAGCCCTTTAGTGCAGAGGAGCCACAAGAAAATACTGACTTACAGTTGCATTTCTGTATACCAGCAATGAAACATTAGAAAAGGAATACAAAAATATGATACCTTTTAAAATTGTACCTCACAAAATCAAATACCTCGGAATACACCTGACCAAAGAGGTAAAGGACCTATATGCCGAGAACTATAAAACTTTAATCAAAGAAATCAAAGAAGATGTAAAGAAATGGAAAGATATTCCATGTTCCTGGATTGGAAAAATCAATATTGTGAAAATGGCCATCCTACCCAAAGCAATCTACAGATTCAATGCAATCCCTATCAAATTACCCATGACATTTTTCACAGAACTAGAACAAACAATCCAAACACTTATATGGAACTACAAAAGACCCAGAATCGCCAAAGCAATCCTGAGAAACAAAAACCAAGCAGGAGGCATAACTCTCCCAGACTTCAAGAAATACTACAAAGCCACAGTCATCAAAACAGTGTGGTACTGGTATCAAAACAGACAGACAGACCAATGGAACAGAATAGAGAATCCGGAAATCAACCCTGACACCTATGGTCAATTAATCTTTGACAAGGGAGGCAAGAACATCAAATGGGAAAAGGAAAGTCTATTCAGCAAGCATTGCTGGGAAACCTGGACAGCTGCATGCAAAGCAATGAAACTAGAACACACCCTCACACCATGCACAAAAATAAACTCCAAATGGCTGAAAGACTTAAATATACGACAGGACACCATCAAACTCCTAGAAGAAAACATAGGCAAAACACTCTCGGACATCAACCTCATGAATATTTTCTCAGGTCAGTCTCCCAAAGCAATAGAAATTAGAGCAAAAATAAACCCATGGGACCTCATCAAACTGAAAAGCTTTTGCACAGCAAAGGAAACCAAAAAGAAAACAAAGAGACAACTTACAGAATGGGAGAAAATAGTTTCAAATGATGCAACTGACAAGGGCTTAATCTCTAGAATATATAAGCAACTTATACAACTCAACAGCAAAAAAACCAATCAATCAATGGAAAAATGGGCAAAAGACCTGAATAGACATTTCTCCAAAGAAGATATACAGATGACCAGCAAACACATGAAAAAATGCTCAACATCGCTGATTATAAGAGAAATGCAAATCAAAACTACCATGAGATACCACCTCACACCAGTCAGAATGGCCATCATTAATAAATCCACAAATAATAAGTGCTGGAGGGGCTGTGGAGAAAAGGGAACCCTCCTGCACTGCTGGTGGGAATGGAAACTGGTACAGCCACTATGGAGAACAGTTTGGAGATACCTTAGAAATCTATACATAGAACTTCCATATGACCCTGCAATCCCACTCTTGGGCATCTATCCGGACAAAACTCTCCTTAACTTAAAAGAGACACATGCACCCGCATGTTCATTGCAGCTCTATTCACAGTAGCCAGGACATGGAAACAATCCAAATGTCCATCAACAGATGATTGGATTCGGAAGAGGTGGTATATATACACAATGGAATACTCCTCAGCCATAAAAAAGGATGACATAATGCCATTTGTAGCAACATGGATGGAACTAGAGAATCTCATACTGAGTGAAATGAGCCAGAAAGACAAAGACAAATACCATATGATATCACTTATAACTGGAATCTAATATCCAGTACAAATGAACATCTCCTCAGAAAAGAAAATCATGGACTTGGAGAAGAGACTTGTGGCTGCCTGATGGGAGGGGGGGGAGTGGGAGGGATCGGGAGCTTGGGCTTATCAGACACAACTTAGAATAGATCTACAAGGAGATCCTGCTGAACAGCATTGAGAACTATGTCTAGATACTCATGTCGCAACAGAAGAAATGGTGGGGGAAAAAACTGTAACTCCAATGTATACATGTAAGGATAACCTGACCCCCTTGCTGTACAGCGGGAAAATAAAAAAAAAAAAAAAAAAGAAAATACTGACTTAAAACATCCTATTGCGCCTTATGATTTTCTCTTAATTACCTGACTCTGGAAGCTACTTTACATATAAACACAAACGTTTTTTCATGAATATATGTGTGCTGAAATTTCCAGGAATGCAAACACTATGTAAATCAAGGGAAGATAATATTTGGTTAGGAGTTTTGGATACTATTTTAAAAAATTATGTTCCTGATAACAGTACTGCTTATGGTATTGAATTGCCCAGTGCAATACAATTGCATTAATCTGCATTTTAAGCTATCACTTTGTCAGTGAATCTAAATGTGGGCGCAGGCTTATAATTGCTTCATCTTCACTAGTTTCTCTATGAAAAATGTGATCATATATATGAAAGTATATGAATGTGTTTAAAGATACTTTTATTTTACAATTAGAGTCATATATTAATATTTATGAAATCTCTTATACCTGCAACAAATACGTCTTAAGTAGCCACTTCATGCCATACATTGCCCTATGCATTTGAAATTTACAATCAAAATGAACAGAAATAATTGTCCTTATTCTAGTAGGGAGACACATATCATAGAGCATAAATGTAAAGAATTAATAAAATATACACTATGTTAACAAGTGATTAATGCTATGGATAAAAAGAAACAGAGTGAGAGTGACAAGGAATGCCATGTTGGGGAGAGTGCGCACATTAAGATTTTATTTTATTTTGATTTTTTGACTGAACCTGCAGCTTGTGGAAGTTCCCAGGGCAGAGACTGAACCCACGTCATAACAGCAAACTAAGCCACAGCCCTGACACTGGATCCTTAACCTGCTGAGCCACATAGGAACTCCACATTGCAATTTTAAATAAGGGAGTCCTGGGTGGCTTCATTGAGGTGACACTTCTGCAAAGGCTTGGAGGAGGTTAAGGGAATGACTCGCAGATAATTTAGACAGATAAGTTCCTGGCGTGTGCCATTTTTCTTCTATACTTTGTGTCCTTTTGTCTCATTTGTCTTGTCTTCCCTCCTCCATTCCCTTTCTGTCTCTTGTTTGCTTTTCCATTTTCCTTTTAGGCCTCATATTGGCTACTAGGAGTCATCTTAGAGAATGCCTATATACCTTCAGAGTGAAGAAGTCAAAGACATACTGCTTAAAATGCTGACGATTACTTTGAAAATACAGATCTTTTCTTGTGTGATCATATGAACTCCAAAGCTGTAAGTTGTGCAAGGATGAAATCAGTTTTGTGTCAAAGACTGAAATAATCCACCCTCGGTCTTATTATCCTGTTAGTCTCTCAGTTTCTGCTTCTTCCTTTGCACATAGAATGTCCTCAAGAGGCTTTTGATGAGTTACTTTCAACTTCACCTCTTGATTTGAAAAATAGGTTCCCCATTACAGTTAAGTGGATGATGGAATCATTTCTATACTTCCAACATTTCTTATTCACACCCCCCAAAAGATAGTTATGCAGAAGTAAGCTGATTGTTTCCCAAGTTTATTTTGCTTTTAAATAACCTCATTCAGAATCCTATCTCCTAGGATCCAAAGAGTGAAACAAAGGAAATACCTCACAGTTAAAGTCAAGAGGTTTATATTTCAGATGTATGAAAGGAGTACCAAAGTAATCAGAGGAAACACATAACTGAGATTAGTATTTTCAGTATCAGAGGAATTTTGTTGGCTGGCTGCACAGATAGAATTTAAAGAGCTTGTGTCAGTTTTTGGCAGTAAAGCTCATAAGAAACCGTCATCTTCCAAAGTGATCCTATCATTGTTTGCTTCAATTTGTGAGTGTACAACCAAAAATAATGCTCCTCATTTTTTTTCCAAAAAATGTTTTTATCAAATAAATAAAACCCAAAGAAAAGGAATGGAATGCTAAATGGCTTATAATAAACCTGAAGCTGCATCTCCAACTATCCTCTTCTATCAATTAATGGGAGATATTTCATAGGAACAGGAACATGCCTCTTACCCATGACGGTTTTACATAGGGCTGACAAGTCAATGTCAAGGCCACTGTCAGGGCTAGGGTAACCAGGTAAAATCCAGGTCACCCTTTTGAGATACAGAGATGTGGGACTGACTGAACCAAACCAATTTAGAAGAAAACAACAAAGCTGATGTACTGTGAATATGGAAAAAGTGGACAAAAGGCAAAACATAGAATGTTTAAGTAGACGTGCTGGTATCCATGTTGGCATTTAATGAGGCCTCAGTGTTGGAGTGTTGGCTTGCAATGGTGTGCTCTCTGCTATTGAAGGGGTTGATCACTGGAACTGCTGGTTCAATGCCCCATTTCCTCATGAACTATTTGGATGACCTTAAGTAATTTATTTAAATTCTCTGAGTCTCAGTTTGTTTATCTGTAACATGGGCATTATGCTTGACCCAAAGCACAAGTCAGAAGTTTTTGAGAGGACTGAATGAGATCCTGTCTGGAGGTACTTTGAAATCTTTGAGTTGCTTCATAATTAAGAGGCATTTTTATGTGAGGTTATTGTTGAACATAGAACAGATAGAGCAGTGTTTGTACTGGGTATGATTATTGTCTTGGGGATATCTTTTCCATTACTTAGTTATGAGGTGACAGCATATATACACATAACATCAAACTTATTGTCCTCTTTTTTTTTTTTTTTGGCCACACCCATAGCATACAGAAATTCCCAGGCCAGGTATCCAACCTGCACTACAGCAGTGACCAGAGCCACTGCAGTGACAACACCAGATCCTTAACCTACTGTGCCACAAGAAAACTCCTGGCTTGATTTTGACTATTTCTCTTGGTGTTATATGCAATCCCCTTTACAGTCACATGCATATGTAAGCTCTAAGGATGGGTCCTAATCCAGATAGTTTTCCATCAGTTATCAAGGCCATCTTTAGAACGGGAAGCTATCTCAAATCCCCAAAAGAACAGATTTTTGCCTATGGGGCCTGTTAAAATTAACCTCCCTCTGCCATTCAGATGAGAGGAGGCACAGCTATCCTTGGGACCAGATGTTCTGAAGTGGCAAAAAAGGTTCTAGCTAAACAGAGTGATTTAGATGACAAAAGAAATTTGAGTGTCTCTACTGCCAACTCAATTAAAAGATGCTAAGTTTCTATTTGAGAAGAGTTTGTCAGCTGCACCAAAGAATGATTGCAATGCTGTGACAAATCAAGACACTTTTTGGCCAGACTTATATATGCACCATACCCCACCATACCCAGACATATGCTTGTCTGTTTGACTGTGGAAAACCTCAAACTGTAATTCATAAAAATGACACGGTGAGACTTAAAAGCTTTTCCTGAGCTCGTGACTGTGCTCAAAACAGAGAGAAGTTTCCCTGTTCTCTGGAATACTTTTATTACCCACCTAGTCAACATGTCACATGACGGATACTGTGCATTTTGAAAAGCCTAAGTACAGCAAATAGTCTTGAGGTTGAAATGAAGGCTCTTAAGCTGGCTACTTTGAGCTGAGCCTCACCAAATAGATGGTGCTAGCTTAGGCTTGGCGAGTCATTGACGACCATTGATTGTCCATTTGAGAGGAGCGCAATTAGTGCAGTTTGTCAGGCCATGTGTAATCTAAAGTGGGAAACCTAAATGGGAAATGAGAAAAAATACTGTAGTTAAAGTGAGCCTGTCTCCTATGATTTTTATTTTTTTAGGCTATAGCTAAGTCTAGAAGACACAGGCATTAAGAAGGAAAAAAAACATTGTTATTAGTTCCCCTTGCCAGTTTGCTTTATGTTGAATGATGGCTGATTTAGACAATTGAAGAGGTAGTTGGCATGTGTGTTTATCTAGGTCCAGGGTCTCGGCTGCCCCTCTACTCATTGTACTCTAGTGCTGCCTTTATTTTGCTGATGTGGACAAGAAGACAATACAGTCGTTATTTGTCTTAGTATCAAGACATTGTTAACATGAGTTATCAACACAGTCATCACAGATGAGCATATAGAACTGTATTTTCTACATAAAGATTGAGTTTGAAAGGTCATTAGCAACATGTTGCAAAATAGCAGTACAGTGTGTACCTCTATGAGTAACATGGGCATGTATGTTATTTCCTTATACCATCAAGGGAATGTGTGAGTCAAGTGTAGACATCCAAAGATCATTTCCTAGAATTCATTCATACCATAAGCAGTTGACAAAATACAAATGGATCATGTTTCGAATATTCATTTGTAATCGTCACAGCTAACCTTTGCAGAGCCCTTTAGAAAATTTGCAGAGCACTTTCGAAAGCAGTGGCCCCCTTGTCATTTTATTGTACTCTCACAGTCCTCTCTAAGGATGAATGGTGGATATTATCATATCCATTGTAAAAAGACTATAAGTATAGGAAGTCCTGCATTATTTCCGGCCTGTATTATTTCTATGAATTCAAATACAAAAGAATAAGTACCATAAATTGTGATTGAAAACCCAAGATTATCAATATCTAGAATCCCAAAGTTTTGACAAATTACACATGTTTTGACGTGAAAAACAATCGCTTAAAGCTGCCTAACACTTTAGCTACACTATTATTGACTCTTCCATGGCATTGATTAATGAAATATGTCATCACACCTGAAAAACAGCCATAGTGAATAATGTGCGTCATAATTCTGACCATTGGCAAAGTGAGCATCACCCCACTGTGTCTTGGGACCTTAGCCTCCACAGTGTCAGCCACCATCCCATCCTGGATAAATTTTTTTTGGGGGGGGGGGGCCATACCTACAACATGTGGAAGTTCCCAGGCCAGGGAACCAACTGGAGCCACAGCAGTGACCTAAGCCACTGCAATGACAATGCCAGGTCCTTACCCCATTGCACCACAGGAGAACCCCATCCATCCTGGATAACTTTACCAGCTCTATGCATCAACATTTCTAGAACCTGCAGTGGCTGAATCGCCCCTCTTCTACAACCACATCCTCTTCTCCTCAGCTCCCTGTCTTAACAGGCCCTGATGAAACAGTTCTTGACCCTTTTCCTTTCAGATTACAGTTGGTAGTTGGCTTCTCACTCTTGCCGGTCCCTGAGTGCTTCACCGTTCTTTGTTGTTTCCCTCAACCCTGCGTACAACTCTGAATAATCCTTTTATTAAATTACCATTATTATTATTATTATTATTATTATTATTTTTGCTTTTTAGGGCCACACCATGCCATACGGAAGTTCCCAGGCTAGGGGTCGAATCGGAGCTACAGCTGCCAGCCTACACCACAGCTCATGGCAACGCCGGATCCTTAATCTGCTGAATGAGGCCAGAGATCAAACCCACATCCTCATGGATATTAGTTGGATTTGTTTCCGCTGAGCCACAATGGGAACTCCCTCAAATTATCTTTGAACCATACCTGAGTTGCTTATGTTTCTTACTAGTACCCTGACTAGTGGTATTCCAGCCCATTTATTTAAGCTTATTTTATGTCTCATGGTAAAATTCTGTGTTTTTTAAATAAAAGATTGCATGCTGAGGGCATTCTTATTGTGGCTCAGCAGTAATGGTCACAACTAGTACCCATGAAGATTCGGGTTCCATCACTGGCCTCGCTTAGTGGGTTAAGGATCCAGCGTTGCTGTGAGCTATGGTGTAGGTCACAGACATGGCTCAGATCCTGCGTTGCTGTGGCTGTGGTGTAGGCCAGCAGCTGCAGCTCTGATTCAACCCCTAGCCTGGGAACTTCCATACGCCACAGGTATGGCCCTAAAACGACAAAAAAAAAAAAAAAAAAAAAAAAAAAATTGCATGCTTTTTTTTTTAGATTAATCTTTTTTTCTTTTTCATGGCTGAACCTGCAGCATATGGAAATTCCTGAGCCAGGGTCAAATCGGAGCTGCAGTGGCAGCCTATGCCACAGCTTGCTACAACATAAGATCCTTAACCCAGTGAACGAAGCCAGGGATCAAACTTACATCTCCACAATGCAATGTCAGGTATGTAACCTGCTGAGCCACAATGGGAACTCCCATGTGTATTTTATAATGTTGTTTTAATTAATTGAATATTTTCTATTTTCTAACTGGTTGTATTGATGTATAGTCCTGGATGACAATGAGAAATGCTCATAATATACCACAAAGCCAGAATAAAGAGACTTACAAACTATGTAAACATATATAATGTAAAGCACTATCCCAAAGAAAAAGTTCACCATTTTAAAAAAAAAAAAAAGCTTTTTTTTTTTTTGCCACACCCATAGCAGGTGGAATTTCCCAGGCCAGAAACTGGACCTGTGCCACAGCAGCAACCCAAGCCACTACAGCGACAGTGACAGCGCTGGATCCTTAACCTGCTGTGCCACGACAGAATGCCAAAAAGTAGCTCTAAATAGTTAGCTTTGGGGTTGATTTTAAATAGAAATATTCCTTATTTAAAAGTGGAGCAGTGAAGACAGTTATAACTCGGATTGTTAGAAAAATATGCAGGACACACAATGACCTATGTGTGGAAAACTGTTAGATTGGAACTTCTACTTTCCTGGCCACGCCCAACCAGTAAAGTCTTGACACTGAATCAGGTGGGAGCTTCCCCTTGGATAAATCCAATCAGAAGCCAGAGAGTAAGACTGTCCAGTTCATGCAGTCTCCTGGCAGAAAGTAATGTAGAAATGAGTAGAGAATGGGGTGACTTGTGCATAAACAATGACAATACAAGAAAGATTTAATAAGCAATTATTTTAAAGATGGCAATTCTCCTACCAATTTAATTTAGAAATTTAACACTATCCTAATAAAAGTCCCAATGGAAAAAAAATGGGGGTAAGAGGTAAGGGAAGAACTTAACAAAAATAATTCCCGGAGTTCCCTCTGTGGCTCAGCGGTAATGAACCCAACTAGCATCCATGAGGATGCAGATTCGATCCTTGGCCTCGATCAGTGGGTTAAGGATCTGCCATTGCTGTGAGCTGTGGTGTAGGTTGCAGTTGTGGCTTGGATCCTGAGTTTCTGTAGCGTAGGCCAGCAGCTGTAGTTCTGATACAACCTGTTGTCCTGGAACTTCCATATACCCCAGGTGTGCCCGCCCCCGTGAAAAAAGGCAAAAAAATTTGTCATAGTTTATTACTAAGGAAAGGGAATATTCAAGAAAATACTGGGGGAACAAAAAATAAACAGGAATGAGAAGGGAATTTTCCCTACTGCACAATAAAATACATTATAGACTAGGCTTTTTCTAACAGATAATGAAACAATAGAAAATTCATTTATATCGCCTTCTTTATTCAGTTAACAGTAATGAATGTTTATTCTTTGGCAGGCACAAAGACAAGTGCCAAGTATGTAAGTGGGAACAAAAAGGGCAGGGTCTCTACCCTTATGATGTATTTGGCCTTACAATTCAGGAAAAGATTTAACCCAGGAAAAGAAATGCAAATTGAAGAAACACTTCAAAGTTGACAGAGATGATAGAAAACAATAAATCCCAGGAATGGATGATCCAGGAAAACATGTTCTCTCATGGATTTTTGCATACTGGTTTAAATAATGAGGATAAAATAAAATGATGCTATAAGATAGTATTTTAGCTTATTTTAGCCGGCTATAAAAGTATACATACTAGAAAGAATATACATATATTTAAGGTTTATATGATCAAATTTAAGTATAATCATTATCATAAAGGAGTGAAAGATACAAGATTAGGATGGGTAGTCACCAGATTAACACAAGCTGTTTCTAGGTAGTATTACATGTGACTTGCATTTTCCTCTGTGCACTTTTATGACTTCTTAAAATATTACATATTAACTTTGTTATGAGATAAAATAAATCTTGTTTTATCTTGTAAAACATTTTACTAGCTTTCTATTATTCACATGTATGTATATTTAATTATTTAACTGCTCACGTTTGGTCTTTCAGCTGATTCCAACACTGCTATTTCATAAAGAAAGGTTAAAGATACATGAAAGTTTGTAAGTAAACTTCAGTCCCCAGCATCTTTGCAATTAGAAGAATCCTTGCAGAGTTTGCAAGCTGAGTTTTCTTCTTATATGACAATACAACCTCGGACAATAATTTTCAATTATTACCATATATACATGAATCACCTGGGCAGCTTTTGAAAAGTACCATTGCCTAAGACATGCTGCAGGTCAATTGAATTAGAATCTCTAGGGATTAAATATAGATATCAGTATATGTATTTTTTAATTTATTTTTTATTGAACCATAGTTGATTTACAATGTTGTGTTAGTTTCTGGTGTATAGCAATATGATTCAATTATATATGTATATATTCAGATATACATATATATTATTTTTCATATTCTTTTCCATTATACTGAATATAATTCCCTGGGTTGTACTGTAGAACCTTGTCGTTTTCCATTCTATATATAATAGTTTGCATCTGCTAATCCCAAACTCCCAAACGCAGAGAATATACTTGTGATTGCCAAGGGAGAGGGGGGGGTGGACATCAATATATCTTAAAAGTTGCCTAAATGACTTCAATAAGCAGTTGTGGATGAGGACACCTGCTTTAGGTTTCAACTAGAACAGAACTGAATGTCTTCTAAACTGTAGGGAAATACTCATGCTGAAAGGAATTTGATTACACAGCAACAGATATCACCAGCCAAGTTCAGAAGACACCCATTGATGCAATGACAGTTAGCTATTCAAGAACAGGGATTTGAGGAAGGACCTACATTCATAGGGTAGGTTAAAGATAAATGTTTTAAAATAATTATGGGAGCTCCTGTTGTGGCTCAGTGGTTAACAGACCCGATTAGTACCTGTGAGGATGCTGGTTTGATCCCTGGCCTCACTCAGTGGGTTAAGGTTCCAGCATTGCTGTGAGCTGCAGTATAGGTTGCACACATGGCTTGGAACACTTGTTGCTGTGGTTGTGGCTGTGGCCAGCAGCTGCAGCTCCAATTTCACCCCTAGCCTGCAACCTTCCCTATGCTGCACATGCGGCCATAAAAAGCAAAAAAAAAAAAAAAAAAAAAAAAAAAAAAAAAAAAAAAAAATTATGGAATGTCCAAGATGATCCATATAGGAAAATTCTGAATTATAAGTGATTAAGTACTGATTCCCTCTCCTTTTACTTGCGAAAAAAGAACAAGCAAGCAAACAAAAATGGCCCATGGTTTTGGATACATAGAGCTTTTGTGGATAAAAGCTAACCTGGTTTTCAGATTTCCCAGAGCTTTACTTCATTAGTAATTAACTTATTTGAAGAATAGTTGCTGGTTAGATTCTCAACAACCAAATAACTGCCTTGACTCTGGGAAGTAAAAAGCTTTACATTCTTTTTGATGTAAAACATTTATTTCCTATGAGAACTGCCTTATAATTCCCAAGACTTCTTAAATTGGTCTAACCTTGTACATTCCCTTTCTGGGATCTTTTGATCCAGGTGGATGACGTTGGATGGTTATTCCTTCCACAGAAAGTTTGAAATATCTCAGCGCATGAATGCTTGATCCCATTAATTTAAGTTTATGCAGTTGCTTCTTTTTTGTGTGAAAACATCATAAATACAAAATGAAAATCTTTCTTTCCTTGCCTTAGATTTACAGGAAAGAATTTCCGTAGCTGACTAGCTAGCACCCTCAGTTTTCACATGAACACAGGGTTAGTAGTTATCTATTCTCAATTCCAGTTCTATTAGAATTCTGAGGACTTTACTGATACAATATTTATTCCTATTCTGTTGTTCACACAAGTATCAATAACTTTGTTGTCCAAACATAGCATCTACTCAATCAACAACCAATCTCATCACGTCTGTCAAACCTCATTGCTCTAGTGAAACACTTCTATGCAGTACAAAAGAATGGACTTTGAAAGGCCCAGGGATTGAACCCAGATCCATTTCTGGGCTGTGTACATTTAGCTAATTTATTTAAACCTTGAGCATCAGCTTTCTCATTTGTGAAATTGGGATGATATTAGTTTTTGTCTTTTGGGTAGTCAAGAGCTTTTTAAATAAAATCATCAAGTATGATATCTAGAATATAGAAAGCGCTAAAAACTGTTAAATTCCTGTCTAATCCTATTACCCAAATAAGACTGGAGAGATTTATCTGGAGACAGCAACATAGCTAGTGGGAAGGTTATCCTTAGACTTATCTATCCTTTGGATATCACAAAAAGACCAAGTTTCCTTCATTATGCATTAACCTGGGAATTAGGCTCAGTTTTTCTGTTGTTCTCCAATATATATATACCTTTTACATATGTTTCATGTTTTCCTAATTGGATTTTGAGTTTCTTGAGAGTAGGGACTATTTGTTTTTCTTTCATATCCTCCAGATTTGTTGCAACTGTGATAGATGCTCAATAAATATACATTGAATATTTGTCTACGAGCCCTACACACAAAATTATAGGGATTGTAGGGAACTTTAAAGTCAACTGGGGAGTTTCCACGTGGCTCAGAGGTTAATGAACCTGACTAGGATCCGTGAGGATGCAGTTCGATCCCTGGCCTTACTCAGTGGGTTAAGGATCTGGCGTTGCCATAAGCTATGGTGTAGGTTGCAGACACAGCTCAGATTCTGCATTGGTGTGGCTGAATGTGGTGTAGACAGCTGTAGCTCTGATTCGACCCCTAGCCTGGGAACCTCCATATGCCAGAGTGCAGCCCTGAAAAGTCAATTTGTACAATAACTTCACTTTGCAAACGCAGAAATTGAGGCTTGGAAATGTTACAAATGTTGCCCAATGTTACACAGCTAGAAAGTAACAGAGGATACAACTAGAGAGAGCTCATACTAAGTGAAATAGGTCAGAAAGAGAAGGACAAATACCATATGGTATCACTTACATGTGGAGTCTATACTGAATGTAGGGCACCATCTCCAGAGTTTCTGATGTAGTAGGTCTAGGTGGGGCTCAAGAGTCTATATTTCTAATGAATTCCCAGGTAAAGCTGATGCTTCATATTTTGAAAGTCGAACTAGGATTATTATGGGTCAATTTTTTTCTCTTCCTCTTACTTTTTTTGGCCACGCCCACATTGTGTGGAAGTTCCCAGGCCAAGGATAGAACCCACGCCACAGCAGTGACCGGAACCACAGCAGTGATACCGTATCATTAACCCATTAAACCACCAAAGAACTCCTCTTCCTCTTAAAACCAAACTTGATCCAAGAGGGCATTTTTTCACCTGTGCTTCCTACAATGTACAAAGAACATGAGAATACATAGAACTAGCCTTTCCTTAAAAGCATTTTTCTTTTGTTCAAAAGAGAGTTAGTAAGCACCTAATATGTAGTATATGGTCCTAAGAGGACCTTAAGGGGTATAAGACCCAATGCCTGTCCTCAGGGTGGCCCTGTGATTTCATGCAAGGGGAAAAGTCCATTTCTAGGAGGGGCCAAGAATGAGCTATGGTTTAAGAGGTAGAGGGCTTGAGGAAGCTTCAATACATTTGTAGATATGTTCCAGAGGTAGTTATATGGAGCAGCTTCTATTAATTATCAACACACTTGTAATAACTTTGGGCATGTATAAATAACTTCTAAAATGCTAAATATTATTTTTAATATAATTCTATGCAGTAATAGAACATCTGGGATTCTTTTTTAATTTATTTTTCATCTGAGCTATTATTAATTACAATGGTGCTTGAGGCCTGAGGAAATAATTAACAATCTTCGTAAGTGGGAAAAAGAATTCTATATGCTAGAATCCCTGCCAATTCATTTGGCAGAAGTGGAAATAATTCCAAACACAGGGAAGCCAATGACTAATATATAAGCAAGTTAATGATTTTAGCCAGGACTTTTTCTGGCTATCTTTTAGATATTTGTAACTAGGGTCCATGGACCCCTGAGGGGCTGAATATATGAGCCTTAGGGATCCTGACTCCCATGAAACTGCTTACAAAAATGTCTGGGTACAAATTTGATTTTTTTTTTTTTAATTTTGAGGGTCTAGTGCTTTTATTAGATTCTCAAAGGAGTTAACCACTTTCCTATGAGGATACAAGGAAAGAAACAAAATAAATGTAGCCCAAAGATTCTGACTTAACTTTTGCTCTTGCATCCCAGCTATCTTTACTGCATGTCATGAGGGGCCTTCTTCCTTATTATTTTTATGGAAGGAAGGGGTAGAGGAATATTAGCAGATAGAAACCCTCTCCAGAAGGCAAACCAGTTCTTTTTCACCTTCTGCATCCTCATCTGGGTTAGTGCTGGTTGATCTCATATGTTCACTTGATCACTATTTATTTGACTGTCATTGAACACAGATAATTAATACCCATACCAGCTAGAAAACTTGATGACCAAAGTGGATGCAGATCTGTTATAGTGAATGAATATTCCTGGAACAAATATATATGTAGTTCTCTTTTCTTTATCCCTTCTATCTAAATTGTACCATCTGGCAAGACCCAGCTCAAATCCTTCTTCTTCCATGGAGTCTTCCTTAATAGCTAGATGCAGAACTCTTTTGTCCTCTTCCTGATAGTATGGCATCCTTTGGGGCTGTATCAGTAATTTTGTTCCTCAGTTATATTCCATTTAACACTATTTTATACAAGGAAAATTGATGCTTCATATGTGCAGACTGTTATTCAAGCTCCTGGGAACCTCCATATGCCAGAGTGCGGCCCTAACAGAGCCGGCACTTAAAAACCATTGTTGCAGTTCCCATCATGTCTCAGTGGTAACAAACCTAACTAGCATCCATGATGACATGGGTTCGATCCCTGACCTCACTCAGTGGGTTAACGATCCGGCATTGCATGAGCTGTGGTTTAGGTTGTAGATGCAGCTCAGATCCTGCATTGATGTGGCTGTGGCATAGGCCAAAGGCTACAGCTCCGATTTGACCTCTAGCCTGGAACTTCCATATACCGCAGGGGCAGCCCCCCTCCAAAAAAAAATTGTTGAACGAATGCACAGAATGTTCTCAGTTTGTCAACAATATCGTCCATATTTGAGAAGCAAAAATCATGCCACTCAATTCATTACCCTCATAACACTTATCAGTAGTTCTAAGTACATTGGTGCCCCATAAATCCATGGAAGTAAACCAGTTGGCAAAAAAAAAAAAAACGGGGGGGGGTGTGGCACAGAATTTGTGACTTCAAGGAGAGTGACTGAGTCAGCAACTCACATTGTCAAATTCCTGTTTCCATTGCAATCTAATACTATACATTACAGATTCATCCAGCAGTTTCAGTGGATAAGAGGCATTCAGATTTGCAGCTTTGCTGTTGGGAGTAGAATGGACAACTTTAATCTCCAAAGAATATGTTTTTGGACATGTTATGAGCTAGATGTTGAAGATGTTTGCTCACTGAAATCTCATTAATTCAGAAGCATATAGTCATCATCCACCATTGAAAATGCAGACTCATACTAAATGACTTAACACTTGCAGTAAAGCAAACACTTTCACCCGATTTATCTCATTGCTTCTTTAAGAGCCCAATGAAATATATGTGAGTTGCTCAAGGTCATTCAAGAATTCTATGACCTCTCCACTAAAGGAGCTTGCCATTCTAATCCATACATCCCTGCCTATTATATACCACGTTCAAAGGGAAAATTCCTTTCTCCTGAAAATCACCTTTCCTTGGCAGCTAGATGATATAACTCTACCACTTTAAAACAACAGAGCGAAGATAGAGCACAGACAAAATTAGATTTGACAACCTAATGGAGCACCCTTCTTTGTTATTTGAAAATAACATCATTCAAGCATCATCATTCAACAGTCTTCAGTTCCAGCAAGTAAGGGGCATGATTATTTGGCATTTGAAGCAAAGTTGTAACCACCAAATTACACAGTAGAAGGCAACACAGAATTCCACCTTGATTAGTTATGTTTCCTACTGGCCATTGATTTGAAGGACTTCTCTAAGATTCCAGCAGTGAGTAACTTATATATTCCCTTTATTTGTTGAGAAACAAAAACTTTCCAATACTCCAAGTTTATTCTAATTTATTACATCATTTATTACACATTTGAAACCTAGCAGGACCCTAGGGGGCTCCTGGGTGCAAAAGCCTTTCTGTGTCCTTTCTTGGTAGGAAATAGATTTAGTCTCCACAACCTTCCCTGAGTTTCAAAGGGCAGGTTCAAACAGTTGCTAATCAGGGAAGGATGGGGATGCAGAAACTAGGGGGAGGGGAGTAGTCAAGAGACAATAGCCTGCATCCTGGTTCTTTCGAGGGAGACACATAGTATCTTTGAGCTCTTCTGCAGAACTAAACCCCCAACAAATGGAGGATGTTAACTGCTTGAAGCAGTCTTCATTCCAGGTGGTCTCTAGATTGAAGGAATGCAGGCCCTGCCTGTACCCCAATCCTTGTCAGCAACCCAAGGTTGACAGTCTCCTCACAACCCCTCCCCAGGGGTAAGGACACACGGTTTTGAGGAATTATTTTTGAAAAGGAGAAAAATGCACCTGGGACATGACGACACTTCAGCCAGCACCTGGGTAAGTCCTCTGGCTGTACTCTGAGGCCTCTGTGACCTTGTCTGGCTGGGGAGCTCTTGGTTCCCCTCCCGGGGATCTTCTGTTTAGGGAATACCACCCGAAAGGTGCTGCTTGGATTAAGGTCACGGGCCTCGTGGGACTTGGAAGCCATTCTGAGCTTTGTGTTTTCTGAGCTTCGTGCCGTCCATCCTGTTTTTCTGGCTTGAGGCTTCCGTTTGCTGGCGAGGATTCTGGTTTGCGCACGAGTACTCTTTGATCCAATACAGGGAGCACATCTTAGATTTTGTCTGACAGTCCCTCTGAGGAAAATTCTGGCAGACTGATCCATGTATAGGTAGGTATCAGTTTGTTGTTGGGACGTGAATAATGAAGTATGGGTGATGAGAGCTGTGCTCCAGCTTGTAGTTCCTCCTTGGTTATCTTTACAAAACAAGGAGATTTTCAGGTATGCTCCCGTGAAAAAGAATTAGTAACCTCGAGATGTGAATATTCTACCTGGGGAGGAACACTTAGCTCATCTGGACAATCTCTAGTTCCTGACACTGAAGGAAAAGGGTGGGGAGGAGGAAGGCCTTTTTTAAACTCAAGCAGAAAATCTGTGAGATCTCTTTGTTGCTAAAACCCAGCCTCTGTGCACCAATGTTGAATTGAATCTCAGGAGTTTTGGGTGACGGAGTAAAGATTAGCTTTATTGCTTTGCCAGGCAAAGGGGGACAGAGCTGGTGCGTGCCTTCAAAAGCTTGTAGGTCCCAGAGTTCCTATCATGGCTCAGTGGTTAATGAATCTAAGAACCATGAGGTTGCGGGTTAGATCCGTGGCCTTGCTCAGTGGGTTAAGGACCCTTTGTTGCCGTGAGCTGTGGTGTAGGTCGCTGATGCAGCTCGGATCCTGCGTTGCTGTGGCTGTGGTGTAGGCCAGTGGCTACAGCTCCGATTAGACCCCTAGCCTGGGAATCTCCATTTGCCATGGGAGCGGCCCTAGGAAAGGTAAAAAGACACACACACACACAAATATGTATGTCCCATCCAGGAAGATTTGGTGAGGAATTTTGTAGCAAGAGTTCAAGGGTGCAGGTTACTGATAAGGATCGGGGTGGATGCAGGGCTTGTATTCCATTAATCTGGTCTCAGGGGTCTCCTGATGAGTGGCTATGGTTCTCAAGGTTATCAAACTGTGACCTCCTCTCTGGAATGAAGAATGCTTCCTCAAGCAGTTAACATCTTCCATCAGTTGGGGGCTTGGTTCTGCAGGGGAACTCGGAGATATTGTTATGTATGTTCCTTGAGGAGGAACCAGGACCCTGCCCCCAGGTGGCACTATTGTTTCTTGATTGCTCCTCTCTGGTCTCTATATCCCCTCCCTTCCCTGATGAGCAACTGTTTGAACCTGCCCTGTGGAACTCAGGGAAAGTCGTGGAGGCTGAAGCCTCTCCCCTAGGAACTAGAAGTGGGGATGGGTGTGTGGCCCAGAAGGGCTTCCAAGCCCAGGAATTCCACACGGTCCTGCTTGGTTTCATGATTCTGTCTTTATGTAAAAGTTAAGTTGTCAATGGACTCTATTTAATGCCTTAAAAGTAAGCACTTACAAATTAAATCTAAGTATTTAGAAAATAGACAAGATGAATTTCAGGACCACATGATCTGGGAACTACTCAGTACTGAATTGATATCTGCCACTGAAGGTGGCTTAAGCTTGCTGGTTTGATTAATATATATGTTTTAGAGTCATCAATGTTAAGTATAATATTTCTGTTGTACCTAGGTTTACTGGAGGTCAAATAAGACCTTATTATATGTTGCAAGTGTGTTAACCGGGAAAGTAACTCAAAATGAAAAAAAAAAAGCTCTTAGGAAAGTAAATCAGATAAGAGTTTTGGGTGAACTCTAGAGATAATTATGTTTTAGAAATGTCTACATGATGATGCTCTCTCCAGATATTTGGTAATGTGAAATTTTAGAGTTATGCTAAATTTAAATTAGATGTTCGAAGTCTGTTGAATAGCTAGGTCATTCCCAAATAAAATAAGGTACTAAAATATTAATTACTGAATATTGGTTTCCCTTTGCACAGAAACTAAAGATATTTAGGACTATTTATGACTATGTTTGGAGCCATCCTGAGATGTTCTCTATGAGAAAGCACATGTTTTTAGAAATTATTGATATTTATGTTTACTAATCCACACAGCGCTGATATAGAAGACATTCGTGGTTGCTTAAGGAAAGTAGGATGTATATTTTCAGTAAAGAAGGTATGAAGAATGGAACTGCATTTTATTAAGGGAATGGTTGTGAGGCAAATGATAGATGGGCCCCAGGCTGAGCAACTAGAATCTGTCCCCTGTGGACAGATATTGCAAGATAAAGATTGTGGCAGGAGCAAGGAGGGGCTGAGTCCTGCTCCAGTAAAAAATAAAGAAACTACATATTTCTCAATCTTGAGGCCAAGGAAACTTCCCAAAGTACACATGCACAGAAAGGTTCCTCAGAAGTTAGAGAAGAGAGGAGGCTCCACACCATAAGAGGTGATGCCAACATCACAGAGAGCCTTGAGCTAGAATCCATCTCGGCCAAAAGATGTGCACACACACACACAGGAGGGCCCTGAATCAGACCAAATATGGACACACAGCCAGACAAAGCAAGATGATTGGCCGAGAGGAAACCTAGAAGAACTGTCCCATATAATAGATTTAAACTACCCCCCAAAACACGTGTCTCTCTTTCCGAGCCCACCTGTGTGTCTATCTGCATGTACTTTTTTCTCCTAATAAACACTTACTTTGCTACTTTCCATCTCTTTGCTGAATTCTTTCTTCAAAGCAGACCAAGAGCCAGAGCCTTCCTCCGATCCACTGGTCCTCGTAGTCTAGTGGCTACGATTTCGCACTCTCACCACTGTGGCCACCTCATGGCCACCCAAGACAAAGTGTTTCTGGATAGAAAAATAAGGGATAAACTAATATCGATACAGAAAGTGATGAAGGGGGAGTTCCCATTGTGGCTCAGCAGGTTAAGAACCTGACTTATTGTCCATGAGGATGTGGGTTCAATCCCCGGCCTTGCTCAGCAGACTAAGGATCCAGTGTTGCTGCAAACTGCAACATAGGTCACAGATACAGTTTGGATCTGGTGTTGCCATGGCTCTGGTGCAGGCTGGCAGCTGCAGCTCCAATTCTACCCCAGCCCAGGAACATCCATATGCCACAAGTGTGACCCTAAAAAGAAAAAAAGAATAAAGAATGCGATAAAGGGTTTGTGGATGGTCAGGATTGGCTAAGATGGAAGTTAAGTAAATTTTGTTGTTAAAAGCAAGCTGGTGAAAGACTATTTTTGTTTTTTCTCTCTATTAAAAGGAAAAAGTTTCGATGGAATACCACTATTGATAACAAATTGTGTGAGTTTCTGTGCCTTGAGTGATCTGCATTTGCTTTTGAAATCTCATAACTTTGGCTAAGGAATAAGTGTTATCTCACTTTGAGCTCTGATCTTATTTGCCCAATAAAATATCAAATTTTAATTACAATTCTTTTGACCTTTAGTTAACTTTGAGATTTATTAGAAGGCACTTGAGACATCTCAGAAATATTTGATTAGTATGTTAAATTACATGGAGAGCATTATTACATGAGTGATAAACATTTTTAGAATATGTTGTATGGATAAGTGTTATTAATATAGGTATTCTTGGAATTACATGGAATTCCTAAAAATCTAGTATGTCCTAATGTTATCAGTCATAATTCTGGTTATTTTAAAAGTGTTTGCATATCACAGCAGTTACTATGTTACTTTTGTCAATTACATTGTGATCAAATGTTTAACCATGAGTTTTTAAGTCTTTCATTTATAGATGTTGTTTTACACTTAGACTTTGGCAAAAGTGCTTCATCTTCAAATAGATTCATAGGGAGGATCTTTTTGACAAGTACAGGTGTTTGATGAACTTCAGATTATACCCCTGAACTGGGTTCAAAAAAAAAAATCCTGGGACTTCCCTTCATAGCTCAGCAGTTAACAAACCCAACTAGGATCCATGAGGATGTGGGTTCCATCCCTGGACTCGCTCAGTGGATTAAGGATCCAGCATTGCCATGAGCTGTGGTGTAGGTCGCAGATATGGCTTGGATCCTGTGTTGCTATGGCTGTTGTGTAGGCCAGCAGCTGTATCTCTGATTCGACCCCTAGTCTGGGAACTTCCACATGCTGCAGGTGTGGCCCTAAAAAGAAAAAAAAAATCCTAATGCAAAATCTGATGGTATCATAAAAAGTTAACAAAAAGGATTAATTGCAAAGGATTGAGTAAACTGATGGACGTAGTTATAATTTTTATGCTTTCTCTCTGAAACATTACTACGTTTTAATCTGTGTTTTCCAGATTTAAAGAAATCCTTCCCCTCAAACTAATTATGACTTACAGCAATTTGGTAAATTATACCTTTGTAAGCAGGATTGAAACATTTTTTTCTCTGTCTGATCCCTCCAGGGATTGAAAACGCTTAGGTTCCCAACAGCTTAATCAGGTAAATGAGGAAGGCCACCTCCTAAGAGATACAGCCATTTTGAGATATTTTGTAGACCTCAAAAAGGGAGGAATTCACCAACATCTGTGACAAGCCCCTTTTTGGTCTTGGGAGACCTTTTTTCAATGAATCAGACTTAATTTGTGGACAGAGTAACCTCAATTTGGCTATATTTGATAAAAATGAGGGTACTTTTAGAAAGAATGAGATGTTTCAATGGATATCATATTCTGTTTATTGAGGTCTGTGTTCGCCAAGACTCACTTCCCATATAGTTCCTTGATGTTATATTTTTGCAAAGTTTAATTGAATTATTAAAAGCATACTCTAAGTTTATTTCTGAAGCTTACTCAGTAATCTCTTTTTGGATGAAGATCAGATACTCCGTGATCTGCAACCAGAAGATTAACACCAGGCTATGGTCATTTAAATTTAAAGACTTCCTTATATTGGGGAAAGTTAAACCATACTGGGGATAACCTCAGTGAATCTCCTTGATTGCTGCACAGTGATCATTTTCCTGTTCTGTGTTCCCACAGTATTTTATTCATTCCTTTATCCTACACATGCTGAATTCCATTTTGGACAAAGAATGTCACCTGCCATATCAGTAAACAAGTGTTCCAGCCATCAAGTCATCAGCCACTGCAGCCACCCCCACCCTGGTGGGATTCCAGAATGCAAAAAACTGGATACCCGTCCCAGATAGCTAAGGTGCATATCAAAGGAATGATTTCAGTGAGCCCAGACTCTTGCATCTTCCCATACATAGAAAAGGGCTAAATTCATTACCTTGAGAAGTATGGTTTTTCTTTAATTAACAGTAATCTTTTGATGTTCCAACTACTTTTTTTGTTTTTCAAAAAACTCCTCTATGTTCTGGCTCCTCCCTTATTTCTTTGGAATAGTTCCTCACAGCTATCTGAGAGGCTGTCTCCAGGGCTTAAGTTCTCAGTCTTCAGAATAAAACAACATTCTCAACTTTTAGGTTGTGCATTTCTCTAATAACTAGTGATACTGAGTACCTTTTCATGTGCTTTAGAGGAATGCCTATTTAGATCTTCTGCCATTTTTTGATTGGGCTCTTTGTGTTTTTGATATTGAGCTACATGAGATGTTTGTATATTTTGGATTAATACATTGTTGGTGGCTTTGTTTACAAATATTTTTCCCATTCTGTGAGTTGTCTTTTTTGTTATGGTTTCCTTTGCTATGCAAAAGCTTTTAAGTTTGATTAGTCCCATTGTTTGTTTTTGTTTTTATTTTCATTAGTCTAAGAGGTGAGTCCAAAAAGATATTGCTGTGATTTTTGTCAAAGAGTATTCTGCCTATGTTTTCCTCTAGGAATTTTATGGTATCTGGCCTTAAATTTAGGTCTTTAATCCATTTTGAATTTATTTTTCTGTATGGTGTAAGAGAATGTTCTAATTTCTTTCTTTTGAATGTAGCTGTCCAATTTTCCCAGCACCACTTATTGAAGAGACTGTCTTTTCCATTGTATATTCCTACCTCCTTTGTCCTAGATTTATTGACCATAGGTGCATGAATTTATCTCTGGGCCTTCTGTCCTGTTCCACTGATATATGTTTTGTTTTGATGACTGTGGCTTTGTAGTGTAGCCTGAAGTCAGGGAGTCTGATTCCTCCAGCTTCATTTTTCTTTTTCTGTGCAGCTTTGGCTATTTTGTATTCCCATACAATTTTTAATTTTTTTGTTCTAGTTATGTGAAAAATGCCATTGTAATTTAATAGGGATTGCACTGAATCTGGAGATTTCCTCAGATGGTACATTTTGACAATATTGATTCTTCCTGTCCAAGAGCATGGTATGTCACCAAGATCAAGTGGAATTTATCCCTGGGATACAAGGATTCTCCACAATATCTGCAAATCAATCAATGTTCTATACCACATTAAGAAACTGAAGAATAAAAAGTATATAGTCATCTCAATAAATGCAAAAAAAGCTTTCAACAAAACTCAACACTTGTTCATGATAAAAATTCTCCAGAAAGTGGAGAGAGGGAACCTACTTCAACATAATAAAGGCCATATATGACAAACCCACAGCTAACATCATTCTCAATGGGGAAAGCTTTCCTGCTAAGATTAGGAACATCCTTGCTAAGAGAAGGATGTCCACCCTCACCGTTTTTTTCAACATAGTCTGGAAGTCCTAGCCATAGCAATCGGAGAAGAAAAAGAAATAAAAAGAATCCAAATTGGAAAAGAAGAAGTAAAAGAGTCACTGTTTGCAAATGACATGATACTATACATAGAAAATCCTAAAGATGCTACCAAAAAACTACTAACACTCATCAGTGAATTCTGTAAAGTTTCAGGATACAAAATTAATACACAAAAATCTCTTGCATTTCTGTACACTAACAATGAAATATCAGAAAGAGAAATGAAGGAAATAAGGCCGTTTACCATCACATCAAAGAGAATAAAATACCTAAGAATAAACCTACCTAAAGAGGCAAAATATCTGTACTCTGAGAATTAAAGATACTGATGAAGGAAATCAACGATAACACAAACAGATGGAAAGATAAATTTAATCGTTTTAAGATAAACACTTTACTAACATTCAGTTCATTCACAATTTTGTGCAACCATCATCTATCTGGTTTAAAAATATTTTTGTCACCAGGAAATGAAACTGTATCCATGGAGCAGTCACTCCCCATGCCTCTCTCTGACCCTTGGCAGCAACTAATCTGCTTTCTGTCTCTAGGGATGCGACTATTCCGGACTTTACATATAAATGAAATCATGTAAGATATGACCTTTCGTATCATATACTATTTCAGTTCTCCCTTAATTTAGAGTCCATTCCCTTACTTCTTTTTTGCAGTTTACATGATAGGTGCCCACTATATATTTGATAAATAACTAAAGGAATGCTTATTGAGAGGATATGGATCAGCAGTGTTTTCTTTTTCTTTCTTTTTCTTTTCTTCTTTTTTTTTTTTTTTTTTTTTTTTTTTGTCTTTTTATGGCTGCACCACAGCAAATGGACTTTCCCAGGCTAGGGATCAAATCCGAGCTGCTGGCCTATGCTCCAGCCACAGCAACGCCAGATCCAAGCCGCATCTGGGAACTATGCCACAGCTTGTGGTAATGCTAGATCCTTAACCCACTGAGCAAGGCCAGGGATCAATCCCGCATCCTCAGGGATGTTAGCTGGGTTCTTAACCCACTGAGCCACAAGCCACAATGGGAATTCCAGGCAAGTTGTTTTCTACTTTACCTGATTACTTATGATTTGATTTACCTTCATAAAAGATCCTTTTTCAGCTTTTATCATGTGTCAGTGCCAGAGACTGCAGCTTAGCAGGAGCTAAACAGCATGAAAGGTGGTGAGGAGCAAACCTTTGCAGTTAGCTCTCTCTTCAGGGTCCATGTTACTTCAAGTTGACACCTGCAATGGATTTACTCATCACACTTCGATAAATGTAGAGTAGACAAGGTGATTGGAGTGGAGCTTGCCAGCGACAGTATATGTGAATGGATTGTTATCATTTTGGTTGCCAGGACTGGGGGCTAGGCTCCTATAGGGAAAATTGGTCAGTTTTCCCACCCAGTGACTACTTTTACCCAAGTGTGAGCTGTCACTTGGACAGAAACTGGTTTTGGGGAGCTGGCTTATATGGATTGCACAAAAGATGAGAAGTGCCTCCTTGCTTGAAGGCAGTCTGATGTTAGTAGAGGTGACCCACCTTTGTAGTTATAACTAAGGAAATTCCAAGTAGATAGTTCTTAACTTTTCCATGTTTCCGGCCAAATGCACATTATTTTTATATTTCCCACATGCAGTGTGTCTCAGGGAGCTTTCTTAATGATGTCTCTATTTTTATGGGAAATTTAATTATACCTTGTTAGACATGGCAACAGAAAATTAGTACACTTAACTCTTAGACCATCTGCTCTTTGGGGCACTATTTCAAATCTGGCACTTCTTGTTTCATAATACCAAGAAGGGAAATTCAGTTTTAGTTGCATTTATTTCCAGGAAGAATGGAAATAAAACCCAGGATCATAATTTTAAATGGTTTTCTAGTGTTTAAGTAAGGATTTGGGAAAATGACAATTATCATTACAGTTTTAGACGTGGCTAGTTGTTTAGATATGCCTGTCTTTACTTCTATACATATAGGAAGAACTTATCTTTTACTTAAATTCAAGTTTTTATTTTGAGGTAATTAAAGATTCACATACAATTATAAGAAATAATACAGAGACTTCCACACAGTTTCCCCCAATATCTTGCAAAACTATAGCATAATATCACAACCAGGATATGGACACTGATGCAGTAAAGATAAGAACAGTTCCATCACTACAAGGATCTCTTTTGTTACTCATTTATAAACACACTTGCCTTTTCCTGATCTCCATCCCTGGTCTCTAGCAACCATTAATCCGATCTCTATTTCTCTAATTTTGGCATTTCATTATTGCTATATAAATGCAATTGTACAGTATGTGACCTTTTGAAATTGGCTTTTTTTTTTACTCATTATAATTCTCTGGAGATTCATCCAAGTTGTGTGTGGCATTATCTTTTAATTGGAAGCCAAAATACAGATATTTTGCAGGCAAAAGTGAGATAATTGGAAATATTCAAGCCTTGATAATTGTTGTTTTCCAGAGTTTCTTCATTATAAAGCAAAATTTTAAAAGGGAATGTTAGCACATTCATTATGCACATGTGTTTAATCCATGCTTCCAGTCCATTTCTGTGTGACACTTATTCCAGGAATATAAACTCTTCAAGGGCAGTGACCATGCTGTTCTTACCCATCAGTATTGATTTTCTGTTGTGAACTGCACTTACCACACAATCAAGAAACTTCAAAAATAATCTAAGGGTTTGAAGTGGCAAGTTACGTTTGCTGTCATGGTTGACACTAAGAAGAAGAATCTGTTAAGGGTCATTTATCATGTGTAGTTTTCTACTGAGACTATAAAAATAGATCTAAAAGTCTTAGTATGATATATGAATTAAATAAAGCAAGAAATAAAAATATAAGTTCCATTCCCCTACTATTTTTAAGTCAATCAAAGGATTTGTTGAGATTATATACATGAACCAAATGCAATGCAGAACTTACAAATTTGGCAAATGCACTGGATATTTCCTCTGTGCTATTTTGTCAGCTGTTTAATAAAGGTATCATGCCTTGATTAGCATTATAACTGGTTGAAATTGTAAGTTTCCTTCCTGGAAGACTATGTAAAAGGAAATGCACTCTTTTAGAATTGAAATGGCTTTTGTATGTTTAAGGCCAGTATTTCAGGTGCATAATGCATCACAGTGTAGTGGAAAGAACAGGTGATTTGATATCAGAAAATCCTGGATTTGAGTCCCATATCTATAGCTTACTAACTCTTTGACATTGGCAAGATACTCCAAGCCTTAGTTCTACGTATAAAATATGGGATGTTATTTTTTGGCTGCACCCATGGCATGTGGAAGTGTCCATACTGGGGATCAAACCCACACCACGGCAGTGACCTGAGCCACTGAAGTGACAATTGTGGATCCTTAAACCCACATGGGAACTCCAATATGGGATGTTATTAATATGTATCAATTCTAGCATTATCTGTATTACTCTGATCCTCTTTGAAGCAAAATTTCTTGAAAGAGTTGTCTAGAGTTTCTGTTTTTACTTCCTTACCTCCCTCTGTCTCTCAACACTCAGAAATGTTGCCATTTCTGCCATTCTAGTGAGATATATTTTATCAAGGTCTTCAGTGACCTCAAAGTTTCAACTTGTCTAGAGGACTGATAGGTCCAGTCCAACAAGGGTCTGTTTACTTGAGAAACTGTGTGGCATCTTGGAAAGAACTCTTCTACTAGCCAGAGAGCTGTGCTTTTCTAACACTGTCCAATATCTGTTTGGAAGAGGAAAGGAGAAGATGAGCAAAAGGTTCTAAGAACATAATAATGTCTATCATGCAGATTGTCTGCCAGCCCAGCTCTCAATGACCTGAGTCCTAGAGGGTGAAAATCACCATAATGTGTGATAAAAATGGTAACACAAAACTTCTATCACTCAGGTCTATGTGGGATGTGAAGAATGCAAAGCCCTGGTGTTTTGTAGCCTGGAGTACAGCATCTAGAAGGATGAACTAGGGCACGCTCCTCATTTGAGATGACTTTGGGGGACAGTGTAGCAGAACAGATCCAGCTGTGTGAGGCAGAACCAGGTCAGTCTCCATTTGGGGCGCCAATAGAACACGACTCTTGAGTGCTTGGCCATCACTTTTGTAGCCTCAAGGTAGCTTTGTGTTTATGACATGGCAGTGTTTCTGTGGTCATCTCTTTTAGAGGTGAAACTATAGGTGACACTGGAGCAGGAAAGGACAGGAGAAAATGGCAGGTGGTATATGGTAGCCAAGAGGGGCTAATCACCAAGCACACAGGAAACATTCTTTGACATTTCCTAGAATTCTCCCCAAAGGAGTTGAGAAGGAGCCAATGACTTTGGTTTTCTATTTAATTGAAAATGAAATATGCACACTCCTTTCCCTGACTTCCCAGGATCTACATAACCTAACCTGTACCTGTCTCTCTAAGCTCATCTCCTAAAACCTTCTTCTCTCATAACATTCCATTCACATTGTCTTTTTTTAGGCTTCTAGAACCCTTTAAGCTTGTTTATACCCTGTGGCCTTGAACTCTCAGCTTATATGCCCGGAATGCTCCTCTGACAATCCTCTTGTCATTCCTGTCTCATCTCAAATGTCACCTCTACAGAAAGGCCTAAACTAAACACCGTATCTAAAGTGCTTCCATTCTTGCTCCCTCACTCTGAAGTTAATCTCTATTATATTTCCAAGCTTTATTTTATAATACATTTTATTACATAAATTTTTAATAAATGTACCTGCTTATTATCTGGTTCCCTCTCCATATCTGTATGCTTAATGGGGGCAGAAATCTTGCCAGACTGATTCAAGAGAGTACACCAGCACTTGAACAGTGTTTGATAAGGAGGAGGCACTCAATAAATGCTTAAGAAATAGTTACTTAGGGAGTTCCTGTGGTGGCTCAGTGGAAACGAATCCAACTAGTATCCCTGAAGATTCAGGTTTGATCCCTGGCCTCGCTCAGTGGGTTAAGGATCCAGCACTGCCGTGAGCTGTGGTGTAGGTCACAGATGCGGCTTAGATCCTGCATTGCTGTGGCTCTGGCAAAGGCAGGCAGCTGCAGCTTCGATTTGACCCCCTAGCCTGGGAACTTCCATATGCCACAGGTGTGGCCCTAAAAAGCAAAAAATAAAATTAAATTAAATTTTAAAAATTTAAAAAGCAAAAAAAAACCAAAACTTATAACTAATAATTATTTTCTAAGTATGTATTATATACATAATATAAATGATAAATATGTCAAACATATTGTTTCATATATCAAATTGTATTATCTGATTATATAGTGTAGATATGTAATGTAATTGTATAGTTATAAAAGATTCTTTTATGGGTGGGCTTATAACAGTTAATTACAATTGATTAATAATTTTAAGTAAATGGGGTGAATATTCACAGTATAATACGAATACCACGCATTCCAATGTCCTGCGGGTGCCTTTGATCTCAATAAAGCACACTAGCTCTGGCTTCTGCCAGACTAAACAAAGAGCTCCGCCAGTACACCTCCCCCTGTCTTTCACACATGCTGTCCCTCTTCAAAGGACACCTTTGCCTCCCTATCCCCACGCCTCCTGTGACTGACTAATTTTCAGTCAGCTTTCAGCTTAGATGTGACATTTTAGGAGACTGAGGTTACACATACGAGAGAGATGCCTTGCATCCCTGTCAGGCAGATGCGCAGCTTATTCGAATATCTAGTCTTCCTCAGTAGGAGGTGGGTGGTGTGATGCTGCCTAGGGGTACTTTTCATTAAGTACCTTTATTTACTCGACTTGTCAAGGGCATTGTTCTCTTTGCTTCTGATCTGCTTAGTTCACAGAGTCCCAGGTAGGCTCCTCTTCTCGTGGTATCTTAGAATCATTGTCCAGATGTGAGAATAAAAGTCCTTTCCCCAAACACAAAAGCGACCGAAGTTGATGCTGTTAATGGCATTCCCTTCTCCTTGATGTCTCTGATCTCTTGCATCACTTGCGTTTCTATCTGCATGCTCTGCGTGTTGCCAAAAGACTTTTCCTGACAAGTAGAGATGGCTCTCTCTCTTTTTAATGGAAAGAGAAGAGGTTGTTTATTTGCCCTCTAGAGGGACCCCTGTCTTCTCTGGAAGATGTGCTCCCAGGGGATCCATTTGGAAATTTGAAACAAACATTTTCATGTTTTATTTCCTGGTTTCCTTCCTGTGGGGAAAAGCAGAATCAAAGGGACTCTCTGCCCCAGGGATTGCAGCTGTGGCTTAAGGTTCTGCGAAGCAGCTACTTTTTAACTCTTTTCTCCCCTAAGCATTATGACTGCACATGAATGTGTCCACTATATAGTCCTTGGAGATTGGCAAATTTAGCATAATAGCCTTTGATAAGACCCTGGGTCTTTGGTAAGACCCTGATGTGCAACTGAGAGTCGAATGGACATGAACTGAATTGTTCCACTGAGCCTGAGGACCTACCTTATAATTCCTTGAAGGGCATCCTTATCTTCATAGACTCTAAAATCTCTTAACAGTTTCTGGACACTCACTGATGATATTCATGATAATGATAGCAACAGGGATTATGTTGATAGTGCACATTTTTACTCACTAGGACACAATCTTGCTGAGAGTAAGAGTGTTTGACTGCTTGAGC
Source organism: Sus scrofa (assembly GCF_054392235.1). Taxonomy (NCBI): domain Eukaryota; kingdom Metazoa; phylum Chordata; class Mammalia; order Artiodactyla; family Suidae; genus Sus; species Sus scrofa. The sequence goes on from NC_139401.1 coordinate 126,492,753, forward strand.
TAGTTATATACCTCAAATGCCTAAAACAGTGTCATCACTGTTGTAGATCAGCAAATGTTTTTGAATGAACAAATGTACATGTACTATGTACCAGAACCTGTGCTAAAAGTGTTACATTTTTCCTTTTTAACCTGCATAAGAACTGCTTGAGATGCTATTTGTAACCTCCTTTTACAGATAGGGAAACTAAAGCTTAGAGGAGATAAAGATTGCTTTTTCAAGACCTTAGAGCTAATAAGTGCTGGAAATGGAATTCAAACCCAAGCACTAGAACTTCACACCTCATACCCTTAGCCTCTATATTCTATTTAGAGATTGATTGATATATTTTATGTCAATAAAATGAAAACTAAATGGATAATTCATACAGAAAGCAGTTTGGTTTAGCCTAAAATGCTTATGTATGAATATGTATTCTGCAAACTATGGAATTTGTATTAACTAACAAGAGTGAGTAACCTTGGGGACCGGTGTGGGGAAAGCTCTATAATCTCTTTTCAGGTTAAATTGGCTGCCTCTCAAGAGAATAAAATATCTTCTTCAGGAAATTCAAATTCATTTGGAACGTTCTGTGCACACATTGCCTATGAGAGCAGTTTCATTGTGTTTCTAGTGCCCAGCTAAAATGAACACATTGCATTAAGAATTAGTTCAGAGTATAACGGTGCAGTAATGGCCCTTCAATTAAATGCCTGTATGTTTTATGCTCTTGCAGTTAATTAGTTCAATGTATATATTTTCCTGTACCTTGGACTCTTTGTTATTGCGTTTAATCTGTGAATTGTTTAGCTAAATGCTTTATATGGAACCTTTATTCTTGAGAAAGGCTCTGTTATGTACTCTTTGAAAGCACAGGTTTGGGGACCAGAATTTAAATTTTGTTTCTGCTTCTTACTCCTTGAGCTGGGCAAGTCGCTTCCTCTCTCTGCTGTTCAATTGTTTTATCTGTGGAATGGGCAAAATAATATCTACTTTTCAAAGTTGTAAGATCAAAATGAATCAAATAATATGAATCACTTGAAATAGGTTTTGATAGGCATTGTGAGAGTTCAATGAATTTTCCTTGTAACATTTTCTCACCAATTCCCAAGGAAGACTAGTATTTCATATGCTGTGTATGTTCATTCTCTTGAACTTTGATTATAAAAGTAAATCAGTAGCAACCTAATAGAAATTGCATTAGCTCTTGAGCCAAAAGAACAGGAGTCAGGTCGTGGCTCCGTATCTTTATATCTCTGTGATGTTATACCTTTGCAAGCTGGGCATGCTTTTCTTAATTATATATTCCTTGCTATGGTACAAATGAAAAATTCAGACATATGTTTGCATTTTTAAGTTCTTTACATTGAGGGGGGCGGGGGATCTCTCCTCTACCGTCTTAAGGTCTCTGGCTGGATCTGAGAATTAAACTGACATAAGACATAAACATAAGAGAAGCATACAAGTTACAGTTATTTTTAAAATATGTACAAGGGGGGCTTCACTAGAAAAAATGAAGACATAAAGAAGCAGTTAGGACCGAATGCTATATACTGAATTGGAAAAAAAAATAGTAAATTGTGAAAACATGACAAGACAAAGGGTTTGGGTTAGGATAGTTAACTTGATGGAAAAGTAACTAGGAAGATAAAGATTAGTTCAACAAGGTATGTTTGAACAGATTTTTTTTTTTTTTTGACATCAACTTCCTATCCTTGATGATAAAAATGTTACATTCCTTCTGGTACAGGGAGGACAGGGAAGTTTCATCTCCTGCTTTTAAGAAAAAGAAAGGTCAGAGTGTTCTTTTTACGTTTGCTGCTTTTCAAGTGCTTTTAACTCAAAATAATCAATAAGCCAGAGTGACATATTTGGGAGTGATGTATTCTGAAGTCTTTTGAGAATGTTTCATTATTCCATGTACCCCACAGAGGAGCTAAATGTTTTAGGGAACTTGAACCCCACATTTGATGGTTGTGTCTGATGATGTCTTACCAGGTATTGCTGAGGAACAGTGCTTTACATAGGAAGCATCTTTCCAGAGACTTGTATAAACACTTTGTATTATAGGTATCTATCGTTTTTCTCAAATTCTTGAGTTGAGTCCATAGAAAAAGCAATGAGTATTTATTAATGAACTGATACAGGATGCCAAACCTTATGCTCAACTCTCGGTTACAGCAAATAAGGTAATTAATAGGCAATATAAAGGAGCTATATTCAGAACACATGTCAAGGAATATAATCTTAAAAAATATTGCCCAGTACACACCAGAAAATTGACTGAAAGGAGCAGTACTTGAGGAGAACTGTTTTGAGAATCTATATTCCATCTATTGCTCAAGATTCACTAAAGAAGGTACCATAATTAAATTAAACCAACCAAGTGATACTTACCTGGCTTGTTTTGTCAGAATTTGCCATAGATTTGTTTTCACTGAGCTTCCCTTTGGGGATTTCATTTTATAGAAGGGGCCCCAAAGAAGCAGCCCTTTGAAACTCTTGCTTCATGTATTGTAAGGATGTTTGCTAACTTGCAACGTTTCATCTGTGGCAAGACTCTTGAGAGAAATTCTTATGTGATCTCAGTGTCAAGTACACTTGTAGTTCTGAACGATTGATCTGGATAGTATGAACTTCAGCACTGGCTGGATCTCCTCTCTTTGCATTGACTTATAGAGAGCCTAGAGTAAAGGTGATGACCCACAGAAGGCAAAAATAAAGTCCATTATGACATCTAATTCTTTTTTTTTTTTTTTTTTTTGCTTTTTAGGGCCTCACCTGCAGCATGGGGGGTTCCCAGGGTAGGGGTCTAATTGGAGCTGTTGCTGCCGGCCTACACCACAACTGCAACAACATCAGATCCGAGCTGCGTCTGCAACCTACACCACAGCTCACAGCAATACCAGATCCTTAACCCACTGAGAGAAGCCAGAGATTGAACCCACAACCTCATGGTTCCTAGTTGTATTCGTTTCCGCTGCGCCACAACGGGAACTCCATCCAATTCTTATTATGAAATTTAACCCTTTTTATATCATTATTCTAGGTTTCTCTCTTCTCTCATTCATGCTTTTAATCTATGCTTTCTCATGATACTTTATTTTCCTTCCAAACTGGCATAAATTATTTCCCATTTAAGATGAATATAGGTAAGTAAATACATACACACATTTTAGCCTTGAACAAACAATGAACTCTTCTGGACGAATTTATCATAATAGCATAGGCTCATGATTCAGAAATATCTGCAGTCTGAGCCTGGCTCATGTGCTCATCAGCTGTGTGATCTTGAGTTAGTTACTCAATCTCTCTCTGTCTCAGTTTTTTAGTTTTAAAATGGAAATGGTAACTGCAGCTACTTCATGAGGTTGTGAAGAGAAGATTGGTTCATACATATAAAGTGCTTAGCACAGTGCCTTACACATAGTAAGTGCTCAGTGGAAAGTACTATTAAGATCTAAGTACATTTTCTCATGGAAAAAGGTGGTGGTAATATCTATTCTATCCAATTTTCAGAGTTATTATGAATAGTTGATGAGTTATTTGATGTGAACATGCTTTTTGCATCTTGAAAATTGTACAGTGCTCTCCTTATGAAATGAATTACACACTCATACGTATATATACATACATATGTACATGCACATACAAACACTATACATGTGTGTGTGTATATATGTATTATATGTATATATATATATGTTTATACATAATGTTTGCATCTACAAATGTCAACTTGCCTGACTTTTTCCAGAGAATATACCCAGTGCCTGGCACCTAGAACAGTGTTTGGCATGGAGTAGGCACTCAATAAATACTTAACGAATAATTCATTATTCTTGGTTCCCACCGGAGTTTCTGATTCTGCAGGATCCTGATGATGTTATTTCTGCTGGTTTATGGACTGTGTTTAAGAGCTAGTGGCTTAGGAATTCTCCGGTGGTCTAGGAATTAAGGATCTGGCATTGTCATTGCTGTGGAACAGTTATGATCCCTGGCCTGGGAACTTCTGCATGCCATGGGCATTACCAAACAAACAAACAAACAAACAAAAAAAACAAAGAGCTAGTGGTTTAGTGGTTTAGTGGAAAGTGCAAGTCTTTGGAATTAGATACATCTGGATGAAAATTTGAGCCCTGTAACTTGTATGTCTACAATTTATCATCTCTGAGATTCAGTGTACACATTGGCAAAGTTAAGATGATGGTGATGGCTACCTCAAAGGATTTCTGCGGGGATTGAATGAGATGAAATACACAAAGGACATAACCTGGTGCCTGGGACATAACAGAGTTGATGCTCAGTAAATATGATTTTATTTTCCTTTCATGTAAATATATAATGATTTTCTCTTTATATCCTCTTCCTTTATCTATTAAAAATATACTGGATGGGTTTTTCTCTATAAGCAGGTTAGTTGATTTGAGGGTATAGTAAAAGTAATTGTATTGGAGTTTTCATTAAGCTGCGTTTGTTCACATTTAATGTCTAAAAGTAGACTGCAGATATATGTTAAATAGCTTTTGATAGGTAAGAGCTTAACCTAAAAAAAAATATCTCTAGCGCATTCTTTCAGATGTTATCTAAGTAAGGGCAAAGTGGGTTTGCATTGACCCCATTATCCTCAAGCTGTTTATAGATTCAATGGGTGGAGTGTAATGGTGTCAGATGGGGCCAGCGCCTAGATGAAACTACATTCTTTTTGAACTTCCCTCTGCCCTTAATATTCTCTTCTGTTTCCTTCACATCCCTTCTGAGAGCACCTCACCCCACAATAAATCACTTGAACAAGAATATCCACCTCAGACTCTGCTTCTTGGGAAACTGACCACAAACACAGCTTTAAATTTTTTTAACTGTATCATTTAATTTTTTTAGTTGAAATATAGTTGATTTATAATGCTGTGCCAATTTCTGCTGTACAGAAAAGTGACTCAGTCATATACACACACACATATACATATAATTTTTTTATATATTCTTTTCCATCATGGTCTATCCCAAGAGATTGCATATATTTCCCTGTGCTATACAGTTGAATTTTTATTGTTTATCTGTTCTAAATGTAGTAGTTTGCAATGATGTTGTTTTAATATGTGTACTATATGGAATAATCACTACACTCAAGGTAATTAACATATCTGTCACCTCACATAGTTACCATTTTGTGTGTGTGTGTTGAGAACACTTAAGATCTACTCTCTTAGCAAATTTCAAGCATACAGTACATTATTATTAACTATAGTCACCATGTTATATATTAGATCTCTAGAACTTTTTCATCTTCTAACTAAAATTTTGTAACCCGTGACCACCATCTTCCCATTCCTCCACACACCCAGCTGCTGGCAACCACCATTCTACTAACTTTCTAAATTTGACTTTCTTCGATTTCACGTGTAATATCATGCAATGTTTCTCTGAGTGCCTAGCATATACATATGGATAAAAGAATTGTAGAAAAATATGTTATATACACACATATATATGTATATATATTACAATTTCTTTATGCATTCATTGTCCACAGACAGATTGTTTCCGTATCTTGGATACTTGGGAGGAATAAATAGCTCCTTGAGATACTGACTTCACTTCCTTTGGCTCTATACCAGTAAGTAGGATTTCTAGATCATATGCTAGTTCTATTTTTAACCATTTCAGGAAACTATACTGTTTTCCATAATGGCTACACAAATTTACATTCCGACTAACAGTGTACAAGGTTTCCCTTTTCTCCACATCCTCACCAACATTTGTCATCTCTTGTCTTTTTGATGATAACCATTCTGACAGGTGTGAGGGGAAATCTCATTGTGGTTTTGATTTGCTTTTCCCTGGTAATTAGCAATGTTGAGCATCTTTTCACATGCTGTTGGCCATTTGTCAATTTTCCTTAGGGAAATGTCTTTACTCTTCCTATTTTATAATTGGATTTGCTTTTTGCTGTTGAGTGGTAGAAGTTCCTTACATATTTTGGATATTAACCCTTTATCAGATAGACGGTTTGCTAGTATCCTTGTGGTGGAAGTGGTGCTGGTGTTTGGGGTGCAGACCTACATAACGACAACAGAGCTGAGATCCTGGGCTCAGGAGCACCATGGGACTTCTTAGTGCTCAGGGCTTGGGGCCCTTGCTGTGGTGAGGGCACTGATGTCTGAAGTGTGGCCATGCACAGATCATCCACTGAGCTGGGGTCTGAGTCTTCTGCTTGCCTCAGTGACTCAGTTCCTGAGGCAGGAGAGACAGCAGTGGCACAGAACTAGGCATGCCAGGTTGCAGCAGTGTCCAGGGCCACAGGGGCAGGGTGCAGTGGCCAAGTGGTCTGAGGGATGAGCATCAACTGTAACTCAGGTCCCAGGGGGTGGAAGGTAGTCAGCAGCAGCTCAGCTCAGAGAAATGGGAAGGCCTTATGGTTTCTTGTTCTCAGAGAGTGGTGTGCAGTAGCAACACAGACACAGCTTTAATTTATTTATTCTTAAATTTTTGGCCACGCCCACAGCAGTTGGAAGTTCCTGGGCCAGGGATCAAACCCATGCCACAGCAGTGACAATGCCAGATCTTTAACCACTAGGCCACCAGGGAACTCGAGATGCAGCTTTTATTCCAAACATTTCTGACATTTGCAAGTGGTCTTTGCTGTCAGTACTAAATTTCTAGGTTGTTATGCTTTGTGGGCTAGTTTTACATTGGATAATACCCAACCATTTAGAATCAAATATGAAGAATACAATATGTAAGAAAATTGAATGTTGCTATTGCTTTAGTGTTAGTAGGAAAATATGTTGGCTATAGAATATCTGATTTTTGGAATGGATTTTAAACTGGGAAGTGTAGCTTATTTATTTACATGCCAGAATTCTGATATATGTTGAAAACCAAATCCTGTCACTTGCTAAAATTTCATTATCTCTGTTGTTTCATGGCTATTAATTTTCCAATTCTAAAGGTATTTTCTAAATGGTTATAAAATGATCTGAGCATAATAGGTCATTTAACTGACATTTCCCTCCATATTAGGAAGAAATGCAATATGTAAAAAGATCAGTGACAACCCTGTTCTTCCCTGTTGATAGGAATCAAGCTTGTCACTTTGCTTTATACAGTTTCAAAATTCTTCCAACCTTTAAATTTCAAAACATTTCCAAGAAAAGCAATTAACATGCTTAGGCATTTTTGATCATTTTTAAAATAACTTTCGATTTTGACAACAGACAGAAAAAACACAATTTTTATCATGTGTAAAGGTTTTTAAAATAAAATTTTTCATGTCTTACTTGTATTTGTGTAAGTCTTTTGGTTATTGCTAATACACAGTGTTCACTTGAATACACACGTGATTCATAAGTTTCAAGATGTCTTCCTAGCCAGCGAAGCATCATCTTCTTTAGAAATACCACTTGATTCAGTGGAATGGGTCTCCATCCACCAGGTCTGTCACACAAGAGCCTATTCTCCAGCCACTGCTGTTTAGACCAGAGCCATCTGACCAAGCTGGCCCAGTCAGATTATCCTCTGATTTTCAAATTTTGTCTTGTGCATTAAGTGGGAAGGTTGTAAACAACGTGTGACTCATGCAATGACCATCTCTGCCGTGTAGACCAAGTTCCTTTTTGAGTCATCATTCCATTTTCCTGTTAGTTTCCATGAATTGCTTTGATTCCTTACACAGCAGAATATAGCTGTTCCTCATTTTTCTTTCTGTTTGAGAATATAAGAAAGATGATCATAAACTGTACTTAGACTTGTAATTAAGGGTGAAAATTTGAATTGTGCACACTAGAGGGTCCTAATCTTGAAAAATGAAATGGGACTAAAGTCACATTTTTATTAGAGAACTCCCATCACATTTTCCTTTTGTTATTTAATTGCTTTGAAATTTGTTATTTTTATTTTATTTATTTATTTGGTTTTGCTTAGTTCCCAGGCTAGGTGTCAAATCGGAGCTAGGACTGCCAGCCTATGCCAGAGCCACAACAACACAGAATCTGAGCTGCGTCTGCAACCTACACCACAGCTCATGGCAATGCCAGATCCTCAACCCACTGAGTGAGGTCAGGGATCGAACCGGCATCTTCATGAATACTAGTTGAGTTCGTTTCCACTGTGCCACAACGGGAACTCCTGAAATTTGTTATTTGCAACCTAAAATGGATAATTAATATTCAGTGGCTCTTGCAATGAAATTTATTTCAACAACAACCAAAAATAATAGCCAGAGTACTAAAAACTACGAAATATATTAACATTTTCTTTTTAGTTCACAATTTATTTCTTTATATTTTCCAGGTTTGTTGAAATATAATTGACATTTAACATTGATTAATAATTTTAAAAAAGCACAAAACATCAAACAATACCAAGCCCTCGTACATTATTCCTTATGGTTAGCTAATCTGTCTTTTTGCTTGACCACTTCTGAAAGAGGAGAGGTATTGCTTTACAAGGCAACCTGTGCCCAAACGTTCTTTGACACTTCCTCTTTTTGAATTATGCCCTGATCTCTGTAACAGCACCTTTTTGACATGTTCTGCCTTCAGGATCTAATAGAATTAGTATACTGGTTGTCGTCTTTATCACCTTTTCACATATTAGATACCGACTGTGTATACCTGCCAAATCTTTTCTCCTCTTGTCTGTATAGCCCATGCCCACCTCCCCTCACTGCTGGTCATATCAGAGCATTTCTGGACCTTTCATTCTCCCATATACAGCCACCTGCTTATGCCTACATACCCAGAGCTATGGCTTGGCTTTAATATTCTTCATTAGTTTAGGAAGGAATACTCAAAAAAAGTGAAAATCCTACACATGTTTAAAAGTTAACATATAAAAATATCAGCTTTATCTTTTAATACTCCTGGTGTACCTTCAAGGTGGAAAGGTCCACATAATTTTCAAATGGTCAGTGGAAATATATAAGATTTTGTGAAATTTTCTAGCATCTGCCTTAAATGCACACTGCAAATATGTATCTACATTTTCATGCATATTTCATCATACACTCAGGCAATTACTACACTCATTTTACACATGAAAACTGATGTGTCTTTAAATTAGCTAAGCTATTTGAAAACGTGATCTTCGCAAGGAGAAATAATATACTGGATCATATCTTGAGGAGAAGACAAGAACATTTAGATAACATTTTCGTCCCCCTGAAATTATTTTCCTAACCACGGGTATTCATTATGAAGAATGGTTAGGATGGTATAGTTTGTGTATCCTGTTTTTCCCCCAAAGGCAAAGTGAACAAATTAATACATCTGTGTAGCAGACACAGTTGTCTTAACAACTGCCTTTAAAAAAAAAATGAATGATGCCAATGTCAGCTCTCATACTGAACTATCCAAGGGCTTTTATTTATAGAAACCACAGTGGTTTTAATGAGGTCATGGTGTAAAATATTGCTCTTCAATCCACAGAGCAATTATATTGTCAAGTAATTCTTTTGATCTTAGAGAACTAAATAAAGGGCCATTGTTAAACTTCTCTCAAAACCAGGAGATGAAAAACTTTTTGAGATGAAGTGCTTTTTCCATTTATTTATTTTTTTTGTTGTTGCAAATATTATTTTCATTGTTGGAAACCTAGACCATGAACACTTTGAGGACAGGTCAAAGTAACTGGCTTCTCTTTGTAGTAACTGGCACTGCCCATGGCACCTGTCAATATTTACTGACAGGTGAATGGACAAATAGGTACCAGGTCGTTGTCTTTGATGGGAAGAGTAGATGATGCCCTGGATGTTGTAGGGATTGGTGGATGTGAGTCTTAGGGTTAAGGTGCCACAGAGAAACATTCTCTGCGAGAGTGAACTGAATGCCTGGCATCTGTTAAAAAGCAAATGCTCTGGGAGCTGTCACCAGTAAAAGTTTATTGGGGCTATTAAAAAGTCTGCTGAAAGCAAGTCTTTGTTGTCCCTAAAAGAATAAAATCTGTAGGGGAGGATCAGCACAGAGTAAAAGGACCATTGGAGGTGGGGAGGGTTTGCTAAAGAAAAACCTCATAGATTCTAAGTATTTGCTAGATAATGACTTTTGGCTCACACAATCATTGCTCCCCTAATTCAGTTCTAGAAAATATTTTGTACTTTAGTTCAAATAAAGACATAATGCACAAGAAAATATACTAGTCAAATTCAGGAGGTAGTCAAGTACAGAGCTGGCAGAGGGTTCGAGATTGTACTTTTCCTACCATTGGCCTCTATTTCCTCGTCTCTGAGAGAGTTAATGGGATTGGTTGGTTTTCGAACTCTTATAACTACAATTTTTGGGACATGGCTGACTAGTCAATTGAATTGTTCCTGAATGTACGTACAGCCTAAGAGAGAGAGCAAGACAGCCAAGAATCTAGTGCTAGAGCAAACACAAAAATATGCTCCTGCATTTCATTAAGAAACATTCTGAAAGAGTTAAAATATCTTAACACAACCAGACTTAAGATGAAGTTTGTATACTTCACACTTCCCTCATGTCTGTATAAGTGATTCAAATATCATTTTCTAGAAAGCAATGGGAGTTGGACATGGCTCTGGATTTTTATTTAATATATTCAACAGTTGAGAAATATAATGGCTAACTTGTGATTTCCTGCATCAGAGAGTAATAAAAGGGACTAAAGTTAAACTAAATATAATAAAAAATAAAACACTTTTATTTGTCTAGGTGTTTTAAATTTTTAGATATTTTTTCTATTCTGAATTGCGGTTTCCTTTTCATTTTCCATTAATTTGACTTTTTTCAGTTTGGTAAATAAAGCTGATGTTTAGTATAAAATACTAATCTCTTCTCCCCAAATATTTTAACTAGTCGTGACTGTTCAATAGCAATTAACTGTCTTCTACATCAAATAGATTGATTTAAGTCTATAATTATGGATAATGGTGCCAGTGGATTTCTATTCAAATCAGAACTTTCCTGGACTAAATTTTGTTTAACATAGTTACTAAGATTCTAGGAGAGATTTTTGTTAACCATTACAGGGTCCAATGATACCCACTAATGTATTTTAATTAAATGATTTAATTAGAAATTAAATAACCACTATGTTCTACTTTCAGAAGATGCAGTTAGGACATTTGAAGTTATTTCAGGTGAAAATGGATAAATGATACTGTATCACAGACCTTTCCTGATTATGAAATTAAACTAATAAAAATGATTATAATTACTTGAGGAAAAACAGTGTCAACTAAACAGAGAGTGAATTTAACTTCAGCCATATGTTTTAAAAACTGTTTGCCAAATAAAGATTTATAGCTTCTAAGATACCCTCACTCACCACCCCAGCCTTCCTGATTATCAGCAAAATTCTAAAACTTCTTTCTCTTCAACATTCCAAAATTTGTGGAAATTACAGGGGAAGTATCCTTATTAGTTCAGTGTTATGACTAGGATATATTGAAAATGGCTTCTGGAGAGAAACAGGCCAATGAGAAAAGTGAAAAACAGCTGAGTGATAAGAAAACACTCTGGAACAGTGCCCTGAACTGGTATATAACTGGAACTCCAGAATAGCTCCCTGTGTGAGAATATACCTCACAGCTATGTAGAATGTATTAAATATTACACAACATCAGCAACACAACCGAAAGCAGTGAAAAGCCCAGGGATTCCACCAAGGAGTATATCAATTTTGCCTCAGCTGTGTTCCTCACTCTCTTCATGTCCTCATGGTACAGAAAGATGGGTAAAACACCAAAACTCAGCCCTCAAACTGGAGCTTGAAAAGACAGCAATGCAGGCCCAGATACTGCAGGCAAGGGAATCAAATTTCCTAACCCTGATAATACATGAGAATCAAAGTACGATCCTATGAATAAACAAGATGAAAAGAAATCATGAGACAACTGTGTCAAGAACCATATTAGGAACTCCTCTGTCAAAAAAAAAAAAAAAAGAAAAAGAAAAAAAGAAGTGGAGCTAGAAAAGAAAGCTTTCAATCCAGATGAAAAGAATCATCAAAGTAATAGGGTAATGGGGGGGGGGGGGATTTCCCACAAGCATTTCACATTTTAGAAAAATTTAATAAGAACCTGAATTCAGTAAGAGAACCGTTCAAATATTAGAAGATCACAGTAGACATGACTGTGAAATAATATTACTGTCATTGAGGACAAGTTTGAGATAATATCGGTGACTGCAAATGACAAAGAGAAAGTGGCCAGAGTGCTAAGAAGGGAGCTGATGGATATGGAGGGCAGAGACAATATATGAAAATTACATAGAAATGTATTTTTTTTTCCGGTCTTTTTAGGGCCACACCCACAGCATACCCCAGGCTAGGGGTCGAATCAGAGCTGTAGTACCAGCCTACACCATAGCCACAGCAATGCCAGATCTGTGCCACGTCTGAGAACTACATCACAGCTCAGGGCAATGCTGGACCCTTAACACACTGAGCGAGGCCAGGGATGTTACCCATGTCCTCATGGATCCTAGTTGGGTTCATTTCCACTGAGCCACAATGGGAACTCCCTAGAAATGTATTTCAAAAAGTTAAATATAGGAAAAAATAATATAACAGATTAAAATAGGGAGTTTAGAAATTGACCCAAAAATACATATGAGCATTGCTGATATTTCAAGGTAGCATTAAACATAAGTGGGGTAAAGAATGATTGCATAGTAGATTGTTCTGGATCCAATGGCTATTTCTAAAAAATGCAAATTTAGATCTCTGCCCCATTCCTTATTTCTAATACATTCTAGACAATGAAAACCTTGAAAAAGCGAAACCACAAGTTATATCTGTGTTCCTATAACTGAACAGCAAGTTGAAACTTAAGAAAAAGTGTATTCAAAGAAAGTTATCTGAAATAAGAAAATCATTCACTCAACAAACATTCAATAAATATCTATTGATCATCTACAGTATACCAGGCTCTATAACAGAGGCTGAGGAATCATAGTTGCAACTATAAGGTCAACATCTCTGGATTCATGAAGCCTACTTTCTCTCAAGGAAACAGACAATAAACCAGTAAACACACACGCATAAATGTAATTTTAGATCAGTAAATTGAAACACAGCCTGTTGCATACAATTTTCATACAGGATGCTTGAAATTTAGCCTACTTCGGTTATTGAATTTGGAGAATTAAAGAAAATAATTCTTTAAGTATCCAGGCTAGAAAAGCAAATAATAAATAAATTTGACTGCCTTCTGTGTTTTCGAAGATGATTTTAAAGGCCAACAGTCATGAAAATACACCTCTAAATTCCAAAAGGAAAGAAGTTGAGATGCAAGACTATTATATCAAAAAAATTAAATGAAAGCACTCAGATATAAGAGCAATAGACAGATTTTCTTAAAAACTGAAAGAATACAGAGAATACAAGATCCAAAAGTCCTTCTTTAAACAAGCAAGCACTGTTTCATGAAGAAATCGGTGGCTAATTAACTAGTTCAGTTAGATTTGAATCCACTGAAACATAGAACTAATAATAAAGGAAAATGTGGAAATTATAGTTATGAAACAGGATGTACATATAAGAAATCTTGACATTACAAAATTAATGACATAATTCACAAAAATTGGGACGTGGAGGGGCAGGGGAGATGGGAGAAATGTGAGAGAGCTAGTGCCCCCATCCTTCACAGCGAGCAATCAATTAATACTGCACAAAAGGAAACCTTTAATTAAAACTAATAATGACTCCAGTTTCTTCATATTGTTATGATCTATTTTATTTCTCTTGGAGGGATATTTTAAGAAGTACTGTCACGTAGTAAAGAAGCATGTATCTAAAGTGAAATATTTTCTTCAGTTTGTTTCTTAAATTTGAGTAAAATTATAATTATGCTTTAAAATAAAATGAAATAATATTTAATTATGTATTATACACACAATAGAATTTTCTCAGTCTTTGTACCGATATTTCTGTCTGGGTAGAAATGTGTAGAGAGACGTTTGGAAAAATATGTTCCTAATTGCCAATGTTCGTTGTTTTGTGTGGAGGGACTTAGAGGATTTTTTTTTTTTTACTAGAAAATGAAAGAATCTGTGTTTTTCATTCTTGGTGGTGCTATTATATCATTTTTACCAAAACATTAAATTGATTTTTCATAAGCACACTGAGGTATGTGGAATGATTGGCCAATGGGGACCTGCTGCATAGCACAAAGAACTCTACCCAACAATTTGTTATCATCTATGTGAGAAAGGAAATTGAAAGAGAATGGATGTGTATATGTATGATTGAATCACTTTGTTATACAGCGGAAATTATCACAACCTTATAAATCAACTGTACTTCAATAAAACTTAAAAAAAAAAACGTAGTGTGAAATAAGCATAGGCATAGACTTCTAGTTGAAGAGCATTGAATGGAAGTGAGGAGACCCAGTTTAAATTTCAGATCTTCCTCTATTGAACAGTGTGACCTTAGGCAATGCAACTGAGCTTTGTATAAATTAGTTTGCAAAACAATTGGATGAATGTGGTTCATTCTAGCACTAATACTATAACTTCATAGGATTCACCAGTACCTTTTCAGCCTGAATTTTAGCGGAGGGGAAAAAAAAAAGAGCACTAGGGAAAAGCTTTCATGAAGGCTGCTTATTTGGGGATGTGATCCCAGGGAGCAAAAGTGGGGACTCAGGAGTTCCCTGGTGGCTCAGCGGGTTAAGGATCTGGCATTTTCCCAGCTATGGCTCACGTTATTGCTATGGCATGGATTTGATCCCTGACACCAGAACTTCTGTATGCCACAGGTGAGGCCAAGAAGAAAAAAATAAGGAACGGGGATTCAGTGACCGTGAATAAGGAAAGGAGTGAAAATAACACAGGCATGACATTGAGCTAGTTATGGTTGTGGGCGACTGCAGCTTCATTCCACCAGGATCTTCTGAGTTGCTGTGTAGAATATATCTAAGCATTTCTCACCCATAGGACAGAAAAAGGAGCATCGATATAACACCAGTTTCTTGCACCTGGGCAATTGTGGCTCACAGGTCAGATTGGTGTATAAGATGCATGGCACCCAGTTATACTTGAATTTCAGATACATGTCTTTTTTTTTCTTCTTTCTTTCTTTTTTTTTTTTTTTTTTTTTTAGTATAAGTGCATCCTAAATACTGCATGTGGCATAATTCTACTAGTTATTCATGGTTTATCTGAAATTCAAATTTAACTGGGTCTCCTGTATTTCTATTTGTGAAATCTAGCAACTTCACCCATGAGCTTCACTGTCACACTTCTGATTGTGCATGTATGAGTATAGGTGTTTTGTACTAAAGAGCATCAGGGAGGCCCCACTACAGAGAGCAAGAGGCACAGAGCAGAGATTCAGGTGTGGCTAAGGTGAGATGCACTCAAGTTACATATACCTGTATATCTGACTGCCTCAGCAGCCTTGAGGGGTTTGGTCAAGAAGTGACACAAGGCACAAAGACGTATTGTGGGGATTAGACAAAATAACCAATATGGATGTGTTTCATAATCTATATCATGGAACAAATATGAGGTGATATTATCTCTACCATGACATTCTTATCATCATTGTCGCCTTGCCTTTTTTTTTTTTTGCCACATCTGGATTATGCAGAAGTTCTGGGGTCAGGGATCGAATCCTAACCACAGTGGTGACCCGAGCCTCAGCAGTGACAACAGTGGTAGATACACAACCCACTGAGCCACTGGGGACCTCCACTGCCTTGCTTTAAATTTTGTTAAGGATCAGATTATTCAAATTGCAGGTTGTTTATAAATAGCCATAAGCTAATTAATTAAGAAAGATTAAGAACAGAATGTCTCAAATGTCTTTTGGCTTTCAGATAGGAGCTTTCAGCATATTTGCTTCTTCAAAATCTTTTTCATGTACAGTTGGTTTGACCATTTGGTCCAAATTGATTTACTCTGAGAAAACATGCTGTTTTTCTGCTTACCAGGAAGTTGGTGTAGCATCCTTTTATCTAGAATGGTAAGCTCCTGTGAAGAGGCCTTATGGTGTGCCTAGGGCACAAGAATCTCTTGGTAATGAGATTCAATGGTAAAATCTTTTCCCGTAACTAATTTTTTTTTTTTTTACATTCTTTTTCTCACATAATTTTATTTTTATTTTTTCGTTTTTTTATTTTTTTAAATGATTCCCTCTAATTTTTTTTGTTCTTCCTTGTCATCT
Source organism: Sus scrofa (assembly GCF_054392235.1). Classification (NCBI taxonomy): domain Eukaryota; kingdom Metazoa; phylum Chordata; class Mammalia; order Artiodactyla; family Suidae; genus Sus; species Sus scrofa. The sequence continues at coordinate 126,508,863 of NC_139401.1, forward strand.
GTTCACCCTCCAATGAGCATGTTTTTCATTCAGTCTTAGAGAGGACAAATTATTTTCCTGTTCCTAGAAATACACAACCATCAATGTACAGTTAATATTCAGGATGACCTTCCATATTATTTCTGAATTCACCAGATCCTTCTGCTGAATCCATTATTTTCTCAACGTGTCTGACGTATAGATTTCTGCAGAAGATCTCTACTGTCTGGCCTAGGAGGTCAGTCTGCCAGAAGAACTATCATTCCCTTGATTTTATTTTTCCTTGTGAGGTTTGTACATAGTTCTTTTAGGGCCTTTCTCCTTCACCCTTCCCCCCAAATCCTCTAGTACTTTATCTCTCCTGTAGAACTGTGGCTTTTTATCATCATGATCTGAAAACTCTTATCTACTACTGCAAACCTGTATGCTGTGTTTTGGAGTATAATGGACATTGTGTAGTTAGAACATGTCTTTTTTAAAAATCAGGAACTTATTTTCAGTAGTCAAGCTGAATCGATGATAACTTCATTATATGTTATTTAAAATTCAGATCTAATTTCCTAGATAACCTAGAAAATATTCACTGTAGAAGATAAAAATTCCAATTATTAGAGTACCTGCCTTGAGCCAATAGATTTTGCAACATACATACTGCTAGTAAAATGTCTTTTATAGACATTGTTACATGTTCTGGCATCATCGTTATTTAATGGTTATTGAATTATTCCCCCAAAAGTAACTTGTTTCAGTGAGAGAGTGTTGGCCTTTGGTGCAATAATTACATTTCATTATAAGCAATGTATTTGATACAACTTTTAAACTAGCATGTCCATTAATTATGCCAACTTATTATCATATTCTATTAGCTTTGTTTCAGCAATGAAATTGAAGTGTATTTTGTGATTAGATGGATATATGACTACAGGAAAAGGCCCATATTTAACTGTATTCCACATTGCTTAGCATCCTACACTTCATTAATGCCCATTAATGAGTGGATATTTTGGAAATGAATGGATAGCTATTGTGTTATAACACATTTTGTAAATCACTGCATTATAAACTAAATGAGCACTTTAAAATAATTGAATAGGTATTTGGTCTCCAAATCATAATGCCAGTATGATTCTTGGGCCGAGGAACATGGCGGGCTGAGATATGGCTGCTCTCTTAGGGCAGCACGATGTTCACATAAACTTCCAGGCACGTGCCTTGACTGCTTTCTCCACCTGGCTGTGGGCTGGAATCTTCAGTACAGGACAGAAAAAAAAAATTATAAAATTTCCCTCTGACTCCCTAGCCATCCAGTTCTGATGTGGCAATGTTCTACCTTTTATCTTTCATTCCCGTCGCATCTGTTTCTTTCCCCTCCCCTTGGCTGCCTTGTAAATTATCAACTGTCAATGTACATTTGAAGGAGTTTCCATCATGGCTCAGCGGTAATGCACCTGACTAGGATCCATGAGGAATGGGGTTCGATCCCTGGCCTCGCTTAGTGGGTTAAGGATCCATCATTGCCGAGAGCTGTGGTGTAGGTTGCAGACATGGCTCCAATCCTGTGTTGCTGTGGCTGTGATGTAGGCTGACAGCTGCAGCTCTGATTCAACCCCTAGCCTGGGAACCTTCATATGCCGTGGGTGAAGCCCTAAATATACATACATACATATATATATATAATATTTGAAAATTGGATAATTGTTTACATATTAGACTTCAGCTTTTTATCTTCTCTCTTTTTAGGGCCGTACCCACGGCATATGGAGTTTCCCAGGCTAGGGGTCTTATTGGAGCTGTCGCTGCCAGCCTACACCACAGCCACAACAACGTCATATCTGAGCCACATCTGCGAGCTACACTACTGCTCACAGCAATGCCAGATCCTTAACCCACTGAGCGAGGTCAGGGATCAAACCTGCAACCTCATGGTTCCTAGTCGGATTCGTTTCTGCTGTGCCAAGACAGGAACTCCTAGCTTTCAGCTTTTTAAACCTAGCACAGCAATCTTAATATATGTTCATGTTCTTAAATATTCCTCCGAAAGCAAGAATTTGGACAGTTATCTAGTATTCCATCATATATATTCCATATGTTATCTTTTCATTTCCTTGGGACCCTCTCCTAAAAGCTGTATATCAGAGTTCTCTAGAGCTTTTAGTATACTTTGACAAATTGTCTCTCAAAGAAGTTTCACTAGTTTACATGTAAACCAAAAATCCTTGGAATTGTGAGCCCCTTTTTCAGTCTCATCAACCAAAATAATGTTTTAAAAAGTCAGGAGTTTTACAAGAAAACCAGCCTCTCACACAAGACTAAGGTACTATACAATTTCATTTATTCTAACAACATTCCAAAGAGATATCATGGTAATCACCTTAGGCTTGGCTTTCAGGCCCAGATCTGCTATTGTACTTGTGATACCATGTTTAGCACATCTGAACAATCACAGCAAATGCTGTCCTGAGGGTTATTACCTGATAGGACAGGACGATGTTCTCTGAGCTCTTTCCCTTGTTCTACCACCTTAGGCTGATGGACATGAGTAGGGAGCCTGATAGAGCTGTGCTGGGAATTGCTACACCACACAGTTTGGACAATATCCATTTCTTGATCTTAGAAACATTGACCAAATACTAACTCTGTGATAGGAGGAGGTAGGGATATAAGAATGGGAGAATGGGTCACAGTTCCCACACATAGTTATCCTTAAATAAATCATGCTCCAGTGAAGAGGGCAACCATGCAAACTGGTCATAGTAAGTAGCTAAGAGAACCTATACTTAAATGCTCTGGCAATTCTAGGGATGGCTTTGAGGAGACTCATTCTTGGCATTCAATTCCCACATTGTTCTTTTGTGCCTAAATTCCCTTTACATGGAAAATCAATAATTAACTATAACCAGCAGTTTATCTGGAACATTTTTTTTAGCCTGGCTTTTTACTTCTCCTTTCAAGTCTATCAAATCATGAACAAATCCATCATGACAAGTTTGTCTTCTCCCAAAGCTATTGACAAGAAGGCCACCACCCTAGTCTGTGCCAAAATACCCATTTACTAAGAGTTGCTGTTAATATTGTACATCTTCTACTCTGATGAATAATTTATGATAGAATTTAGTGTTCATTTTAAAGATAAGTATTCCACTGGGACCTAATTGTTATGCTCGAGTTAGATCAATATATCAACCAAATCAGCCAATCATACAGGCCAAAGAGAAAGCTCTGTACTTATATCTTTTCATTTTGCCTTTGGCTTTCATAAGCAAGAAATAAACATTTATATTTTATTATGCTTCACTCATTTTATTATGCTTTACTTTATTGCACTTGGCAGATTTTGTGGGTTTTTTTTGAAAATTGAAGATTTGTGGCAATTCTGTGTGGAACAGTCTATTGGTGACATTTTTCCAACAGCATTTGTTTACTTTGTGTCTCTGGGTCACATTTTGGTATTTTACAATATTTCAAATTTTTTCATTATTATTATATTTGATGCGGTGATCTGTGATCCATGCTCTTTGATATTACTATTGTAATTATTTTTTTATTTTGTATTTTTTTTTTTTTTTGGCTGCACCATGGCACACAGGTGTTCCAGGGCAAGGCATGGAACCTGCACTATAGCAGGGACCCAAGCCACTGCAGTGACAAACCTGGATCCTTAACCTGCTGAGCTACACAGAAGCTCTTGTTTTGTATTTTCAAATTAAGATATGTAAGATTGTTATCTTAGACTCATGCTATTGTATACTTAATGGACTACAGTATAGTACAAACATAACTTTTATATGTACTGGGAAAGTGGAAAATTCATGTGATTCACTTTATTGCAATATTCCCTTCATTGCTGTAGTTTGGAAATGAACCCGAGATATCTCCAAGGTCTGCCTGTACAGTAGTAAGGAATTCGAGCACTCAGTTGACCTTTCAATCATTCACTTATCAAATATGTATTGAATACCTGCTATGTGCCAGGTAGTGTGTTAGTTACTAGGGAGCCCTTATCAAACAAGGTAGACAAGGGACTTGCTCTCCTGGAGTTTAAATTCCATTTGGGAGACATACATGACCAGAAACTGATAAACTGAATATACAAAGGGACAGTTGCCAAACCGTATATAAAAATAGAATTTTGACCCATAATGTAGAGTAATTTGCACAGGAAACCAGCTCCTTTTCTACAATAAATAGCCCAGGAAGCCAGCCTGCTATAAATCTAACTTGTAGGAAGTCAGACAGCTATCTCTAGTAATTGACTTAAGACTTTACTAATAAACTGACAGCTTCCCTAATTTTGTCTCTCCTTCTAACTTAGGACCAATCAGAGAAAACCAAATCTATATTCATCATCAATGACATAGGATGCCAAGCTTCAGGTTACCTCATGTCAGTAGCTTCCAATCAGGTCCTACCAGAGCCTTCCATTTTCCCCACTATAGAGCTTTTGCACTCCTCTCTCTCTCTGTCTCTGACAAAAAGCAAGTGCTGGTGGCTGACCCCCTTGCTACAGAAAGCTCTGAGTTAATAGCCTTTGCCTTTTTCTTCGTGTTGGTCTTTATTTCTACAAAACAAGTAAGTGAGCAAGATGATTTCCAATAATGACTACTGCTTTGAAGAAAACGATCAGATGATATCATAGAAAGTAATGAAGTGGGTACAGGAGATAAAGCGAATGGTCAGGGAATGTGGGACTTGAGCTGGTCTGATGAAGGAACCTTGTGAAGATCTGGTTCAGAGACCACAGATGTCCTAGTATTGGTAACAGCATGTTCAAAGGCCCTGAAGCAGGAACAAGTTGGCAGGTTTAAGAAAGCAAAAGAGGCTCAATGTTGCTATAACCTGGTTAATGAGGAGCACAGTTGGAGATAAGGTCAGAGAGGTATATAGGAATGAAAACCTGGAGGGCCTTTTTGGTCCCTAATGACTCTGCGTTTTATTGTAAGGACTATAGAAAACCATTCAAGGGTTATACACATGAGAAGATTATGGAAACAAGCTGTATATAGAAGCAAGACTGGGATCAGGGAGACCCTTTGGGAGGTTTTTGTAATAACTCAACAGAGAAGTGATGGTGCCCACTCAGACAAGTGTGGTAGAACTGGAGACAGAGAAAAATGGGAGGATTTAGGATATATTGTGGCGGAAGAACTGACAGGCATGGACATCTAACAAGTTGGATGTGCTAGGTGAGAGAGAGAGACAGGAATCAAGGCTGAGTTCTAGCTTTTTTGATACGTTGTATTTGTTTGGCTTGATCTCCTGGGTAGATGATGATATTTACAGATATTTTTAAGACTGGATCTGAAGTAGATTTTAACAGCAGGGAGTGGAGTGGCAGGATCAGGACTTTAATTTCATCGTATAAAGTTTAAGATGGCTTAAGATAGCCAAGTAGAATGCTTACTGTAATAGTTTAGAACTCAGTGATACCTGGAGGCTGAAAAAGGTGGGTTCTGCCATCTAGTGGCTGTGTAACTTTGGGCAAGTGCTTTCACCTCTCTGAGCCCCTGCGTCCCTTTTAGTAAAAAGGAGAAAATGAGAGTATAGGTATTTTTTGGAGACTGTGGGGTTACTTCTTAAGCTTCACGATTACTTGTTGCAATTTAGTTTAGCAGTTACTAGAAATATTTCCTGGATTTTCTCATGTTAGTGTAGTTCCTAGTATTTAATAATTATTTTGAGGTTTCATTTTTTGTCTATGTCTTTTTGTGAGATGTTGGAAAAGCTGCATCGTGGGCTGAACAGTCACCATTTTAAATCTGAGGCCCTCAATATTTCTTTTTAAGTCAAGAAAATGTCAACCTCTCTCCAAGGGTGGGGTGGCACTAGATACACTGATCAATCAGGTAATGGCATCCAAGATTTCTTAGTAACCTTGACATTTTATGGTGAGACCTATATCATTTTGACCCTTTAACTCCAAGGCTATGAATTCCAGGAGCACTGGAGACTTCCAAGGTCCAGAGACATGCAAGGGTAAAATGCTTATTGAATGTTGGGAGGTATGTTATTTATATAATCATGCTAAATCTCCTTGTCAGGAAGTATCAAAGTGATTGATTTCCCCGGGGAGTAGTTGAAGGAAGACAAGAATTTTTGCAGACAACCTGTGCCAAAGTGGGAAGCTTTGGTATAGTTATTCCCTTTTGAATATAGTAAAATTATTATTTAAAGAGTCTCATTAATAGAGTATTAGAAACAATTACTATTATTTCCAGGCACTATTTACATGCATTTTCACTTTTAATCCAACTCTTTGGGATAGACACTGTCATAATGCCCATTTTACATGAGGAAATTGAAGCTTTGGAACATTTGGTGATTAGTCCAAAGTCCCTGAGTTGGTTAGTGGTGCAGTCATGATTTAAACCCTGCTACTGCCTTGTATTGTTCAAACATAGCTACCAACCTCCTTCTTCTTCCTTACTGCCCTTGTCCAGTCAGTCACTGGCCTTACTAATGCTTGCCAAGTTCATTTTCAATCTTGACCACATTTACCCCCCATTTATAACACTTTTGCACACCATGGGGGAAAGGGGAGTAAATTGGGATTGTTCAATTTCCTGGACTCTTTTACAAATAAAGAAATTAGTAGAAACCAGCGTCGTGAAAATTCAGTTCAAATCCTAGTTTTCTGATTACCAGGGCAATGTCCTTTCCACCGACATCGTACCTTCAAGAAGTTTACAAATTATGGTCTCTTTCACTCATTAAAAACGTGGTGTTTATTTTTTGTTGGCTTGCTTGCAAAACTATCCTTCTTCCAGAACATTCTTTCCATGGTAATTTACATTTCGCCTCCCCCAAAACCAACTTCTTTTTTCTTCGTGTTTCAGAAACCAGCTTTTAGAACCTGATGGAATGCTTGCCTATATGATGAAGAGGTGTCTTTCTCATAAATACATATGTGTGCATCCAAAGGGTTTGATCCTCCAACTTTGTAGTCACTGCTCTCAAAAAGTGCATTGTTTTTTTTTTTGTTTAATTCAATTTATTTTCAAAGCATACATTTATTTGCAAAATAACAATTATGAAATCAAGAGGACTAAAGAATAAGATTAGCAGCTGGCCTTTATTTTTTTTCTTTCTGCAAAATTGTTCCCTATTCTCCATGCCACTGAACGCAGTGTAATGCTCATTGCTTCATGCACTTTGATCCAGATCCTTGCCTGTTGCAAACAACTCAAGATTATGTGTTTGTAATTCTCCTTTTAAATGAATGTCATTCTATTCACATGGTTGCTTTGATCATTTCTTAAAGGTTTTTAGTATGTTTCCAGCTGAGGCCCTTTCACTGAAGGGGTGGAGGCCTTACTGAATGTCTTCCCAATATTTTACCTCTGCCCTGACAAGCTGTCACTTCTTTTGTTGACATCTCTATTTTTTATCGTTCATTCTCCCCAAGAAACATTGGCACATTTTCATTTCCTCTTATGAAAGATTTGTAGACAGGGGTGTAGCAGATATCACTTTAGACTTCAAGATGGACAAATAGAATTGTTTGGAAAATAGTAACTGCATTTTGGTGTTGTATCAATGAGCTTAAAGTAAATGAAAAGTAATGAAAGGATTTCTCCAGTGAGAGAAACCTCAGCAGGGCAGTGGTTGTGTTTACGGTTTTCAAGTCACAACAATAATCTGATCTTCTCCTTTAGAAAAACTTCCCTGAAAAATTTTTTTTTTTTCAGTCTTTTTCAGGGCTGCACCTGCAGCATATGGAGGTTCCCAGGCTAGGGATCGAATTGGAACTATAGCTGCCGGCCTATAGCACAGCCACGGCCACGCAGGATCTGAGCCTCATCTGCAACTGTACACCACAGCTCATGGCAATGCCGGATCCTTGATCCACTGAGCAAGGTCAGGGATCAAACCCACATCCTCATGGATGCTAGTTGGGTTCGTTAATCACTGAGCCATGACGGGAACTCCTTAACATTTTTTTAATGTATACTTTTTTTTTTTTTATGTTTTCATGCTTCTCTATCCCTCACTTAAACTGAGGCCGGCCTCTACTATGACAATTAGCATTTAATATTGTAATTTAGTTTTTGCTTAATTCTTTGAAATTGTGACTAATAGACAATCAATTTGATGGCAAAGCTATTTTTCATGCTTTCCCCTTTTGAGTATTATGAAATATTTCAAACGCATTAAACACAGTGATGTGTAACCAACACTATATAATACTCTGTGTTGGGCACAGTTCTGTGCTATTACAGATGAGGAAAGTAGGGATCAGTGAGTAAATAAATTGCCCCAAACCACACAGATAATAAATGGTGCCTTTGAGATTGGATCTTTTGACAGTTTGCTTCCACAGACCGTGATTTTAGCCTCTATGCTTATTGCTTGTCTAAGAAGTGCAAATATAAGACCCTAGATTTTAGAGACTATAACACCGAACCAAATCTGCTTCAAATCTTTTTTAAAACAGCAAATATTACCAAAGTGGTTGATGTCTCTGATTGAGGCAGAATACTAACTCAGGTAGTCAGTGTAGGAGCATGGGTTTCAATGCATTCTTTGATGTGGCTATTGATTAACATCTTGTGGCTTAAGGGCTCCAGGGAGTAACATCCCCACAAGCCTTGTTTACTCTAGGGAGTGTACCTATGCTCAGATGGACATTAATCTCTAATCCCCTGTGACTCAGTTTTTGGGAAGAAAAGGGCAAAGAAACCACGAGACTTCTGGGACATTTCCACCCCTAAAATCCCTGCTGGACAAGGACTGATATAGGTAATTGGGCAAGGCCAATGGGAGAAAACCACATCTTTCTGAACCCCACATTGGTAATCTTCATCTTTAAGGGATAAAAACCCCTATAAGACAATAGGGGGGGGGCTCTTCTCCCTCTCACCCCCAGCTGTCCTGGGAGCTGTTTGCTTTCCTATAGTAAAGACTTTGCTTGCTCGATGCCTGTGTGTTTGAGAAGTTCATTCTTCAGCTGTGTGAACAAGAACCCGGATTCTGGGAACATCTTTCAGGCATCACTCTGTTGGCCTTTCCTATCAAAGTATCTCTCCTCTCTTATTAGAAGTAAATACTATTCAGAAGTTGATGCGTATATCTCAGTGTTATGGGAACTTTGCCTCTGCTCACTGGTGCTGAATAGAAACACGGAGACAGAGTATTGGGCAAAGGAGAAAATATAGCTTTATTGCTTTTCAGGCAAAGGAGGGTCACAGAAGGCTAATGCCTCAAAGACTGTGGCCCCCTTAGGAGGGATTGGGAGGTAGTTTTATAGGTTAGGAAATGAAAAATAGGGCTGCAGGTAACTATCAAGGTAGAGGCAAGCTTGCATTGTTTTGAAAGCTGGGATTTACTGGTCTGGTGGTAGGTCTTCTTTCTGGAATAAAGAATGCTTAATTGAAATCTTCCATTTGTGTGTGGCTTTAGTTCTGCAGAATTCAAAGATATTCTTATCCATATTCCTTGAGGGGGAACCTGGACCCTGCCCCAAGGCTGCACTATTGTCTCATGACTGCTTCTCCCCAGGGTCTCTGCATCCCCTCCCTTCCCTGATTAGCAACTGTTTGAACCTACCCTTTGGAACGCAGGGAAGGTCAGGGAGGCTGATGTTTATTCCCTAAATGTAAGAAATGGGGAATACAGAAAGACTTGTGTGCCCAGGAACCCACAGGACCCTGCTTGGTTTCATCAACATAAATAATTTCACAATTTTGCCAGAAATTTATGTGCTCATAACAAAATATACCATGTTTTTTGTATTTTCAAAATTGATACAACTTCTTTTACACTGCACATATCCTTCTGCAAACCCCCTCCCCCAATTTAATACTGTTTCCTAGATTTATCCAAGTGAATAAATGTAGATCTAATTTATTCCCTTTAAATGATTGTATGCAGTTCAATTTATGGATATATTATTATTTATTATCAACTCTCCTACCTGTACCCATGTTGCTTTTGATTTTCCTCACTGTTGAAATCAAATTGCAACAAAAAAAACCAACTTCATATCTACTTGGCCATGAATGCAAGATTTCTCTATGATGTTTTTTGGGAAGTGGAATTGCTGAGTCATACTCTATGCTAGATATTGCAAATTAGTTTCCAAGATGATTATACTAATTTATAATTACAGTGACACTCTTAGAAAGTTGTTAGTTTTCTTAAATCCTCAGCAAAATTGGGAATAAATTTTTTTTAGTTGTAAGTCAGATTTGTCAACCCTCTTGTTTACACATAGGCTTTAGAATCCTGCCCCTGGCACCTAGAGCCTGTACTTGGGGCAGAAAGTGCTGTGGACATTGTATCTATTCCTTATTGCATACCACTCTGGTCTTACTCTCTCTTTGATGTGCAATTTTTACTTGAATTTTATCAAAATGATCATTCTTCTTTACAGTTTGTATTTTTTGTATCTTATCTAAGAAATCATTCTCTATCTTGAAGTCCTAGGGAAATTCTAATATATTCTCTTCTAAGAGTTTTAAAGTTTTTTTCTTTTCCCTTTACTTCCTTAACTCATGTGGAATTGATTCTTATGCATGGTATGAATCCAATTTTGTATTTTCCTCATTTGAATAACCAATTTTCCCAGCACCATTTTTTGGTGCCCATTTTTTTTTTCCTGCTGATGTTTAATGTAACCCTTCAAGTCAAGTGTTAATATACATATTCCTAAGGCTCTATATTTTATCCTTTCATTCATTCATTTAGCAAATGTTAAAAAAAAGACTATATGGCAGGACAGTTCTTGTTTGGGATATAGCACTGAACAAAATAGATAAAAATCTTTATCTGATAGCTTAAATTCTTGGACTGAAAGTGAGAAAAACTATATTATATAAGAAAGAAGTATACAGTGTGTATTTATTTTTTTCAAAGTTTTTTTTTGATATTTTTAGATAATTTATATCCCCATATGAATTTTAGAAAAAGCTAGTTTCTACAAAATAACTGCTAGAATTTTTGTTGTGTTTGCCTTAAATCTATAGACATCTTAATTTAGGGAGAATTCACATCTTAACAGTACTGAGATATATTACAGTGTCTGAGATAAAGTAGGCGATATTTATGTATATATGCATATATATAATTATGCTTATAACTATTAGAAATGCATCAGAAAATTTAGTGATAGCTTAAAAAGCATGAGATATATTATCCTTTGCTTTTCCAGCTGATACATTTCTAATATACAATTAGTATATTCATAGCACAGAATATTCAGCTTGAAATAAATAAATAGTACAGCATTTTTGAAACATCTTGGAGATGTATAAAATTTGATTATTTTTAAAAAATATATTTAATAATTCAAAATCTTTTTTATTTTGATGAATACCTGACTACAATTCAATTGCCAAGTCTAAACTTTTGCCTTGATTTTTGCTACTCTGCCACATTTTAAGAAACAACTTCTGCAAACCTTCTTGAAGTTATAACATGAAAAACCTAATTAAAATGCAATAGTATCTTTTGCCAGACTGCATTTTTCTTATCATTTATGGAATTTGAAACATATCATGCACACACACATCGAAAATCCATATTATGAGAAAAACATGCATTTGCTGTGGTGATTACTTTTTCAAAATACATTTTCTGGCAGCTGCAAGCACTCACACTTTTTACAACATCCTCACAGCAATTTTGCTCTTGTCAAAAATACAAAACTTGTCTGTAAAGAAATGAGACTGGTTATTCAAAGAGCTTACAAGAAATTATGCATATAAAAGACTATTTCCCCTCGAAGTAGGTGCTAATTGTAAAGGCAAGTTTTATTTATTTATTTATTTATTTATTTTTGAGCCTTTACTTAAAAGCCAATCATGTATCTAAAAGAAAACAGCCCATGTTATTCTTTCATTCGACATTTTTTTTTTTTTTTTTTTTTTGGCCTCACCTGCAGCTGGGCCAGGAATTGAACCCCACACCACAGCAGGGACCTGAACCACTGTAGTGACAATGCCAGATTCTTAACCTGCTGCACCACAAGAGAACTCCCTCATTCATTATTTTATGTGAGTCTTCACTATGTTGCAGGCCCTGTGCTAAATACTGGGGACATCTTGTTGCATAAATCACAATCAATCCCTGCTTTCACAGGTCTTAGACTCTAGGAGGGAGCATCAGATGGATAAGTAATAAAAGACAAGTCAACCTGATAATTGATTCAATGTGGGAAGTACTGGCAACTGGTGAAGCACAGGGAAGAGAAAAACTATCATAAATGTAAGGAATCGGGGAAGATTTCCTATAAAAGATGACAGCTGATCTGAGATCTGAACGATGAGAGGGTCTTAGAAGTCAAAGCATATTAGACAGGAAATGAAAAATATTTCAGGTGTAGTGAATGGCATGTTCAATGTCCTGGAAGTGTAGCACATAAAACATGCTTGGGGAAATGCAAATATCAGTCTGTAGAAGAAGTGTGTATGTTGTGATTGTAATAAGATGGGGCATGGAGCTAAAACATTGTCAAGGTCTAAATCATGGCTGGCTCTTAATACTACATGAAGGAATTTGGGTTTTTACATAGGTAATATGGAGCATGCTGTGATTTTTCAGAAGGGAAAGGTCTTACTGAGAATCATACTTTAGATAGATCATGTCAGAAGCTTTTTGGTAAATCATTTGTAGTGGGATATGAATGGTATTGGGTCTTCTAAGGGCTGAATAGAAATGATGAAGCCTGAATAGAAAAAATGTATTAGAAGAGGAGAATATGGGGTTTATTCAAGATGCATTTAATGAAAAGAATATATTCTTTTATGTATTTTATAAATACATGATTTATTCTATGTATGTATATATATGATATTGGAATTAAGAAGGAAAGGAAAGAGTATCTACAGTGAATTCCAGGTTCTTCACATAGGTTACTGGGTAACATAGTCTTGCCATTCTTCAATGTGGAGAACACAGGAGTAGAACCAGTTTTATGATAAAGAGATGATGAGCTTGGTTTCAGCCACTTTGAGTTTAAGGTGGGCATGAGGCATTCAAATGGAGATGTGTCATATGTTTTCAGGCACCTTGAGGTTAGCACAGGGAACTGCACTGCACACAAATGCTTGAGAGGAAGGAATCATCACACGTTTGGGTAACCACTGGAAGGTTCACCATTTAGGGAATATGTACAATGAGAATCAACAGAAGAGGGTCTACGACTGAGCCCTTAACTCTAATGTTTAAAGGATATGGAAGAAGAAGGCGAGGGGAAGGAGACGAAATTCACTTGTAAAAGAAATAAAGAAAAAAGAGAAGTGTTAGAGTTCCTGTCATGGCTCAGTTAATGAACCCAACTAGTATCCATGAGGACGCAGGTTTGATCCCTGGCCTCACTCAGTGAGTTAAGCATCCGGTGTTGCTGTGAGCTGTGGTGTAGGTTGCAGACATGGCTTGGATTCTGTGTTGCTGTGAGCTGTGGTGTAGGTTGCAGACATGGCTTGGATTCTGTGTTGCTGTGGCTGTGGTGTAGGCCAGCAGCTGTGGCTCCAATTCAACCCCTGGCCTGGGAACCTCCATATGCCGCGGGTGCGACCCTAAAAAGACAAAGGGCAAACAAACAAAACCCCTTGAAAACAAACAACAACAAAGAGAAGTCATTTCTTTCCTGTCCTAGTCTTGTTCTTTTTCTTCCTTTCCCATGGACAGCTAAGATTATAATTTGTTCATGTAGAATGTTCTTTTATTGTGTGTGGGTTTTTTTTTTTTTAAATATACAGAAATGGTATCAAGCAATTTATCTTTCTGAAATTGTCCTTTTTGCACACCATTGTTTTCCCATTTATTTTCCTTAATACATACAGCCTTCATTCATTTTAATTATTTATCCATTCTCTTGTCATTGGTTTCCAGTTCTTCAGTAACACAAGCATGAATGCAATAAATACTTTGTGCCATCCTCTTCATCTACTTTTGTATGAACACAAGAGTTTTGTTCCTCCGAGTGATATAATTAAAAGTGAAATTCATGAGGCACAGGGTGTGTGTACTTTAAATGATAGTAACTACTGAAAATTATTTCCCAAATGGTCTGTACCAATTTATATTCCCAAGATTATCATTTGACAGTTATCATTTTCTAACACCTTTCAAAAAGTATTGAAGTCCAATTTTTTTTCAAATTTTTTTGAAGTCCAATTTTAAAGTTAGCTAATCTAATGAGTGTAAAGTTTGTCATTTTTATTTTTTACCTCACATTTACTTATTGGAAGATTGGTAATTTGTGTATTAAATGATTTCTATGTCTTCTCTTTTTAACTGGTTGCAGCTGTTGTCCATTTATGTTGTCTTTTTGTGATTCATATATGTTCTTTATATACTTCAAGTGCTAATAATTTGGTGTTTTATATTGCCAATATCTTCTTCAAGTCTGTGGTCATCTTTAAATTAGTTTATGGTATATTGTGAAGGGAATGGTCTTAAGAATTTTTCATTACTTCAAGGACATAAATACATGTTACATATTTTCATTTTTTAGTCTTATTACTTATGTGGTCTTTAATCTTTCTAGAATTAATTCTTGGTATATAAGGGGTGATTTTTTTTTTTTCAGTGTGGAAAATCAATCATTTTTACCCCAACTTTACACATATGTCTGGATCTGATTCTGGGCTTTCTATTGTGTTCTATTTATACATTTTGTCTGGGAGTTCCTGTGGTGGCTCAGCGGTAATGGACCTGACTAGGATCCATGGGATGTGGGTTCTATACCTGGCCTCAATGGTATAGAACCATTGGATTAAGGATCTGGCTTTGCCATGAGCTACAGTGTAGGTCGCAGACTCGGCTCAGATCCTGCGTTGCTGTGGCTGTGGTGTAGGCTGGTAGCTGTAGCTCCGATTAGACCCCTAGCCCGGGAACTTCCATATGTCATGGGTGCAGTCCTAAAAAGCAAATAATAATAATAACAATAGTAATAATAATTTTAAAAAATTGTCTATTCTTGTTTTGGTTTCACACTGTCTGAATTATATGCTCAGATGCTAAATGTCTCTCTCTCTCTCTCTCTATATATATATATACACACACACACATACATGGTGTGATAAGTCTGTCATGTTTTTCCCTCCCCCATCTCAGAAATGTCTTCAATGGCCTTTATATTATGATTGACATCAATTTCTCAAGGAATGCAGTGTGGTTCATCCCTAAAATTCACAGGATATTGCCAAGGCCTTTCATTGATGTTAAAATTAAATAATCCATTTAATAGATAAAATAGCACTTTTCCAAGGAATGTCAGGCTCAAAAAGTCAAAGCTTGCTCACATGATTTTGAAAATGACAGCTGATATCAAGGAGATACTTACTAGGTTCCAGGCCCTTTGATAAGAGCCTTACATACACCATCACCTTTAACCCACACAGTAATCCTGTTAAATACTCTTTCCCCCATTTCACAGACTCTTTGAGTCAACTCTGGTCATCTGTAGTCAGTGATGGAACTGCTTATCCACTACATTTTACAGCCTTTAAAGTTATTGAACATACATTACTGCATTTGTAAAATCCCAGCAGATGCTGAGCTGCCCAGCTGCTGGAATTTCAGCATTGTTAGTCTAGAAGCCTTTGTGTCCACTTTAAAAAAAAAAAAAAACAGTATGGTTTCATCTTTGCCTCCTGGGGCCAACCACATTTCCTCAAAGCATGCCATTTGTCACTGAAAAGCAGAATTATGAATCTGCTATGGGTAGTTCAGTAAACTGGGATAGGTGGATAGCCTCTCAAGAACACTGCTTTTCAAGAAGCATGACCTATTAATTTTGAGGGAGACAAAGCAGTTTATTGCATTGAAGGCAAACCTGAAGGACTACAATATCGATTAAATGTCATTGGCAGATGCATATAACTATAACAAATATTACCCTGTGCACCTCTTTCCCCAGCAATGGTTCTAACCCAAAGCATTTGGAGCAAAGCTTGTAATTTTTTTTTTTTTTTGACTTACAGTCATATTGTAATTTCCCTGAATAGGTAGACAGAAAAAAATTGTGAAATTGCTCTGACTTATTTTGAGGTCTAAGAGATCATCATATAAATGCCTCACTTCAAAATATTATATTTCAAGGTCTACTTCTTTGTTAACGACAATGGTTTTATCAGTCTACATTAGCAAAAAAGAAAACTACAGAAGAAATAAAGAAAATGATAGAGGAGGCTAGATCTTTTCAGAAATATCAACAATAAATCACCTCAGATTTCTAGGCCCAGTTCTTAGAATCCTCTATCTAGATGGACTTATAATGACCACCTGCTTCAAATTTTTGTATGATCATCTTGGCAGCTGAACTGGTAATGCAAAGAATTGGCTCAAGAATAATACAGGTGGAAATCAGAATACACAGACCATACATACCAAAGAAGATGGTATGGAGAGGCATGGGCTGTGTGCTAGGACTATATCAAGACAGGATTTATTGTAGGATTGATTGATTGATTGATTTTTGCTTTTTAGGGCCGCACCAGAGGCATGTGGATCTTCCCAGGCTAGGGGTTGAATTGGAGCTACAGCTACTGGCCTACACCACAGCCACAGCAACGCAGGTTCTGAGCCACATCTGCGACCTACACTACAGCTCACAGCAATGCTGGATCCTTAACCCACTGAGTGAGGCCGGGGATCGAACCTGCAACCTCATGGTTCCTAGTCGGATTTTTTTTCCTCTGTGCCAAGACAGGAACTCCTATTGTAGGAATCTTTTAAATAGAGAGATACCCTAGTCAAGTAGTGCTCCTAGAAGTGTGATTCTATGTCTACTTGCATTGTAGTTGCCTGAGGGGTGTTATTAAAAAGGTAGGTTCCTAGGTCCTTCTCCAGATTAGTCCTCCAGTTTCATTCTGATACATGTTTCAGCTTAAGGACATCCAAATCAGTGAACTACATTTTGTATTTTTTTATTATTTTTGTCTTTTTTTTTTTTTTTTTGAGGGCTGCACCTGCAGCATGTGGGGGTTCCCAGGCAAGGGGTCTAATTGGGCTGTAGTAGCTGGCCTACACCACAGCCACAGCAACTCCAGATCCAAGCCACATCTGCAATCTACACCACAGCTCATGGCAATGCCGGATTCTTAACCCACTGAGCAAGGCCAGGGATTAAATCCGCAACCTCATGGTTCCTAGTCAGGTTCGTTTCCACTGCGCCATGACGGTAACTCCAGTGAACTACATTTTTTTTTTTAAAAATTATTAAAGTATACTTGATTTACAATGTTCCTTCAGTTTCTGCTGTACAGCAAAGTGACCCAGCCACCCATACACACCCATTTTTTTCATTTTTCATCACGTTCTTACCCAAGAGACTGGATACAGTCCCCTGTGTGGTACAGCATGACCCCATCACCCATCCATTCTAAGTGTAACAGTCTGCATCTACCAACCCCAAACTACCCCAAAGAGGAAAGTCCCCCTCTTTTCCCCTCCCGCCTGGCAAACACAAGTCTGCCCTCCATCTCCATGATCTATTTCTGGGTTTTTGTTTGTTTTGTTTTTGTTTTTGTTTTTACTTTACTCTTTATTTCCTTGTGTAAATTCAGGTTAACATCTAGTGTCCTTTGATTTCAGGGTGAAGGAGTCACAAGCTTTCTTGCAGGGAAGATCTAACAACAAATTCTTACAGTTTTTGTTTATGAGGGAATGTCACAATTTCTTAATTTTTAAAATTTTTATATAATGCTTTTTATTTTTTCCATTATAGCTGGTTTACAGTGTTCTGTCAATTTTCTACTGTACAGCATGGTGACCCAGTTACACATACATGTATAAATTCTTTTTTCTCACATTATCATGCTCCATCAAAAGTGACTAGATATAGTTTCCGGTGCTACACAGCAGGACCTCATTGCTTATCCATTCCAAAGGCAATAATCTGCATCTATTAACCCCAAGTTCCTATTGTAGATAGACCATTTGTGCCATATTTTAGACTCTACATGTAAGTGATATCACATGGTGTTTGTCTTTCTCTTTCTGACTTCGCTTAGTATGAGAGTTTCTAGTTTCATTCATGTTGCTGCAAATGGGATTATTTTGTCCTTAATTATGGCTGATTAGTATTTCATTGTATGTACCACATCTTTTTCTTTAAGATTTTTATTGTTTTTATTATAGTTGATTTACAATGTTCTGTTGATTTCTGCTGTACAGCAAAATGATTCAGTCATTCATATATATTTGAATATATATACATTCTTTGTATATCTATGAGTACATATATATACGTAATATATACACACATTCTTTTTCTCACATTACCCTCCATCATATTCCATCACAAGTGAATAGATATAGTTCCCTGTGCTGTACAGCAGGATCTCATGGCTTATCTACTCCAAATGCAATAGTTTGAATCTACTAACCCCAAACTCCCATTTCATCCCACTCACTTCCCCTGCCTTGGCAAGGACAAGTCCATTCTCCATGTCCATGAGTTTCTTTCTTTTCCATAGATAAGTTCATTTGCACCACATATTAGATTCCAGATATAAGTGATATCATACGGTATGTCTTTCTCTTTCTGACTTACGTCACTTAGTATAAGAATCCCTGGTTGCATACATGTTGCTGCAAATGGCATTATTTTGTTCTTTTTTATGGCTGAGTAGTATTCCATTGTGTATATATACCACATCTTCTTAATCCATTCATTTGTTTGTGGACATTTAGGTTGTTTCCATGTCTTGGCTATTGTGAACAGTGCTGCAATGAATATAGGGGTGCCTGTGTCTTTTTCAATGAAAGTTTTGTCCATATATATGCCCAGGAGTGAGATTACTGGATCATGTGTTAGTTCTATATTTAGTTTTCTTAGGTGCTTTTCCATACTGTTTTCCATAGTGGTTGTACCAATTTACTTTCCCACCAACAGTTGAGGGTTCCTTTCTCCACATCTTCTCCAGCATTTGTTGTTTGTTAACTTGTTAAAGATGGCCAGTCTAACTTGTGTGAGGTGGTACCTCATTGTAGTTTTAATTTGCATTTCTCTAATAATTAGTGATGTTGAGCATTTTTTCATGTGCTTGTTGGCCATCCATATGTCTTTGGAGAAATGTCTATTTAGGTCTTTTGCCCATTTTTTCACTTGGGTTGTTTGTTCTTTTGTTGTTGAGTTGTTTGTCTATTTTAGAGACTAAATCTTTGTTGGTTGAATCATTTGCAAAAATTTTCTCCCATTCTATGGGTTGTCTTTTCATTTTTTAAATGGTTTCCTTTGTTGTGCAGAAGCTTTTGAGTTTAATTAAGTCCCACTGGTTTATTTGTGTCTTTATTGTCATTATTCTAGGAGGTAGATCAAACAAGATGTTGCTGTGATTTATGTCAAAGAGCATTCTGCCTGTTTTCCTCTAGGAATTTTACAGTATTTGGCCTTACACTTAGGTCTTTAATCCATTTTTAGTTTATTTTTCTGTATGGTGTTAGAAAATGTTCTAATTTCATTCTTTTACATGCAGCTGTCCAGTTTTCCCAGCACCATTTATTGAAGAGACTATCTTTCCTCCTTTACCATAGATTAGGTGACTGCAGGTGCTTGGGTTTATTTCTGGGCTTTCTATTCCATTCCATTTCTGTTTTTGTGCCAGTACCATACCATTTTTTATGATTGTAGCTTTGTAGTATAATCTGAAAGGAAGATAACTACATTGAAATTGCACTTGTTTTGGCCACTTTTACCTTCTGAAATGGACAACATCCTGCCTATGTAATGTGTATCTTTCTCTAAATAATCCTGCTTTCACTTTAACAAAATGAATGAATTGCATTAGTTTCATAACAAATAATTTTCAGGGACACTTTATGGAGTTTTTTTTCCTCCCAAAGGGAGATCTTCTCTGTAATTTTGAGAGTAACCTGCACTTCTGTGTAGAATGAACTGTCCCCATTGGAACTAAAGAGTCAGCCTTGATTCTTGTTCTGCCCATATTCCTCAAAAGTACAGAATCGGCTCTGCTTATATAATTCAACTTCCCTATAACGGTACCTTTAGGGATTTTTAAAAAGATTTTCCTTCTGATACTGTTAGGAGGATCCTTTTACAGCTCTACCAATGTTACAGTTATCTCATCAAGCCTACTGGAGAATTCTTGTGAACCCAGGCCCAGATAAAGCAGTGATGGCAGGTAAAATGCAATGAATGTACATGACCTCCAAGATTAAGAGAGGTCAAGAGGCAATGAAAGTATTTTTGAAGCAATACTGCTTCATGTACAATGAATCCAGCTTTCATTCGGTTTTTAGTTTCCATATAGTGCTATTAATATTATTTCCATAGTCAAAATAGAATCATAGGCTAATAATAGGGTTACACTAAAACATGCAGCCGCTATTTGATTTGGTGTACGTAAGAGTTCACACATGCTTATGTGCAGGTGTGTGTGTATAGTGGGGAGGTTGGGATGGGAGGTTGTGCTATCTTTATCTGGATAGTAAAGTAGGATTTCCAGATG
Source organism: Sus scrofa (assembly GCF_054392235.1). NCBI lineage: Eukaryota > Metazoa > Chordata > Mammalia > Artiodactyla > Suidae > Sus > Sus scrofa. Next base: position 126,529,259 of record NC_139401.1, read on the forward strand.
CTTTGTGTGTATCATCAGTGTTCCTGTGAGCTGTTTGCTTTAGGGAGTGGATGCTAGTGCTGGTAGTATTCTATATGCTTTATCTAATTAGAATATTTGGATTAGATACAGAGTCCATATCCTCTCTGCATCATCTTGAGTGAAAACAGGGGTGGGTTATAAAGGGAAGCTCTTCCACACATTTTATAATATAAAGGGATAACCTATCAGAGAAACACTTAGATCAGCACCACTTTCACTGATTAACAGTTATTTATAAATAGTATAGGTTTCTTGAAAATATATGTGTCTACATTTCTGCCGAAACAGTGCTAACATCTAAATAATTTTGTAAAACCAGTCAGCGTTTGTTCTAAATACCAAATGCCTAAACCCACAGATATATCAGATCAAATTCAGGTGCTTGACAATTGCCAGTATATCCTCTTTACTTATTTTCTTCTCTCTTCTTATCCATTTATCCCTCTAATATAATATATGCTTAATGAATGACTTCGATCTACTGGCCTCTGAAAAGTTTAGTTAGTTATTGGCAATTCATTTTCAATATCTGAGGAGTAAGAGCAAGAAAGGAACCAACACTGATACAAAATTACCCTTCACAGCAGTCCTGTTAAATGGTTTTTATAAAAGTTTAGGTATTTTCCTGTTGTAGGAGGATTAAAGCAAAGATAAGAAAGTATTTTTAGTTAAAGTGTGAAGTGGTCTCCTCAGAGTGAGTATATGGGCAGTTGTGTGTGTGTTTGTATCAGTATCAGTGTGTATCTGTGCATACCTACAATTATATGTATTGGTGTGTGGCATTCAAATGAGTTTTGATCATGGGCCACAATCTTATAGGTCTCAAATGTTGGAGATTATATGGTGCACGGGGCATGGGAAAGTGATGTCAAAAGGCATTAGATAATTTCAGAGGCAACAACTAGATATACTACTGTTGCTGCGATTGCCTTTCTCCATCATTAATTATCCAAAAGCAGCATTTATTTTATTAGATTCCCACAGTGAAACATGTGGAAAGCATGAAGATACCATGAAGTTATTACTTTGAAATTGGTATCACTCAAACACTGCCTTCTTGCTTGTTTTATTTTATTTATTTTACTTTGTTTTTATTACAACCCAGCCACACCTATGGCTATAGGTACTACTTATTAGTATTATTGCACCCATGATCAATTTGGTGAGCTGTTTTTTAACTGATCACAAGACAGCTACTAAATATGTCTTAATTTTTGTCTAGACAAATGGATCACCTTGTATGGGTGTCACCAATCATCAACGGTGTTACATATTCTGGTCTTGAAAGTTTCACTTTGAAGTTTATTTATGACTCTGGATTTTCTAGAATAGTTAATAGATCTCAGCTGAAACATAGAACAACACTCAAATATATTTTGTCCACTTAAAGTGACCTCAGATGAAAGCATTTCATGGATGCTAAAAGAGACTTGGTATTGGTTTAGTGTCCAGCTACATAGTATTCTAAATAATTCAAGGGCTTTCCTCAATATATCTTTTTACCCTCATCTCTTCTGATCCCAGCCAAGAAGGTTGTGTTCAACCTGGTTGGCATTAGGCTGACAACATTGCTCATGATTTTGGGCCCTTAAAAGGAAGATCTCCTAAGGGTTTTCCAGAAGTAAGAGTAGGCAAACAAGTATTCAAACCAAAGTAGGAAGTGAGCGCTGAAAATGAAAAGGCTAACACAGCTAGAATCTAAGGGCTTGAGACTGAGGAGGTGGTGAGATGTGAGGTATAGGGCAGGGCAGGTGGATCTTGAATACATGCAGAGCAGAGATGAAAACCCACACCCCAGCAACTCACTAGACTATACTCAATTTCTTTAGCAGGTTGTACATTTTGATTCCTAAGATTATACAGCTCAGTCTACATGGAGTTCCCTTTCCCAACTTTTGCAATTTGAGAACCCTTTCATCTCTCAGAGCCCAACTCAAGCGCTACCTGTTCTCTAAAGATTTCCCTGATGTTACTGTACAGTGTTTTATTGTCTGCTCTGTGTTCTTTGAGAATTTCATCTAAAGCTGTTTTAACTAACGTGTCAGCTTGCTATGTGTTGTGAACTACTTCAGAAATGCCTCTGACCATAGGTATCACTTAAAAGAGCTGTCCTCCTCAATCCAGACTCAGGGCCTTCCTTCAATTTTCACCTTCCAAATCTTGCCTAAAACCAAGCTTTAGCTTCTTTTATTCCTATCTCTCCAGGCTTAGATTCTTGACCTGCTTGGTTTTAACTTTTAAGCCTTCATGTTCCTATTTCTGTAGGGAGATTTGGTATCCCTTTGCCATGCTGTTTACTTTGAGTTGACCTGTGAACTCAATGGGATGGAACTTCCTGAGCTCAGTGCCTCCAGAGTGGTAGAAAGAAACTTATATTTTTCTCTAGTTGAGGCTCCTGGAATCCTGTAAACTGAATCCCAGGGACCATCCATGAACAAGAAAGAGAGATTAGACATGGCATACAGTAACCCTACATAAAATTTCACTGGCTGAGAGGAAAAGAAATTAAGTTCCAGTTGTTAATGTTTTTCGATATCTTTGACTTTCATAAATGTCACAAACGAAAATAAGAATAAATATATGATATATTACACTAATACATGTGATCATAATCAAAAACACATTAAACTGTTGTTAAAAACTAAAGAAAACTATAAAGATCTAAGTGTATTTATACTTAAATGGACTTTTATTCTAAAATTACAGCCATCATTGAATGGCCTTTTGATTTAGCAGCCACAATAGAATAGCTGGTCAGCTGGAGTATTTTCATGAAGAGTTGTGATCCAAAAAAACCTAGAGAATGACTAAGCGAATCAAGAGTAATGCATTTTATGAATTTTTATTCTATTCATTAAATATTCATGGGCCCAAAGTCAACGTGCCAGCAAAAGCCCTTATTCGTTTCTTCTGCATAACCTCCTCTAATTGCCTTGGAAACAAATTGCTCCCCTTTTCTGACAAACCCTAACATAGTTCAGCAACTATGAAATACACTGAGACAGAACACTGTACACCAGCTATAATAGAAAAAAATAAAAATCATTATAAAAAAATTCCAAAAAAAAGGAAATACACTGAATATCTTGACAAGAAGACATGATGCTTTTCTTGATTAACTAGATTAAGAAGTGGGAGAGAGGACAAGATGGCGGAGGAGTAGGGGGACACGCTCGCCCTCTCCCACAAACACAACAAAAAAAGCACATCTACAGAAGAAATGACTCGCACAGAACAACAACCAATCGCTGGCAGAGGAACCTAATCTCCAATAACGGCAAGAAATTCGTGACATTATTGGGCAGAACGGGAGAAAAGAGGAGAGTGAGAGAAGGTGAATCCGAGCGGGACGGGCGCTCCCGAAAGGGAACTGCGGAGGGGAAAGGGATCCCGCACCCTGGAAAGTCACCTACCGGGCGAAAGATCAAACGAACCGGAGGAATCTCCAGATGCAGAGAAGAGTGTAGCAGTAAGTTGGAGTACGGAAAAACGATCAAGAACCCAACGGACCATCTGAACTACGGGCACAGTCACCAAAAATTGAGACGCCTGGGTGGGGGCTGGGCACCGAATCCTCGGCTCCAGAGGTTAGTCCCCGGGAAAGGGCCGGGGGACGCCTGGGTGGGGGCTGGGCACCGAGACCTCAGCTCTGAAGGTTGGTCCCCGAGAGGGGGCCGGGGACGCCTGGGTTGGGGCTGGGCACCGAGACCTCGCCTCCGAAGGTTAGTCCCCAAGAAAGGGCCGGGGGACGCCTGGGGGGGGGGCTGGGCACCGAGACCTCGGCTCCAGAGATTAGTCCCCGGGCTAGGGGGGCGGGGAAGAGCGGAAACTGCTTGGGAGGTCTCTAAACCATTTGACGGGGCAGAGACTGCCTGGGAGACTAGAAAACAAAGCTGTCGCAGAGGAAGGGAGCAATACTCTAGGGGCGGGGAAGTGGAAAGCCGCCTCAGAGGGAACCTGGGAGAAGAGCCTGGTCTGCGCCAGTGCTGGGGAGGGGAGAGAAGAAGGGGTGGGTCCCCATAGAATACCCCCCACGCCACAACAAGCTTACAGGCCCGCTAGCTAGCAGAAAGCTGTGCTTCCCAGTGCATTCCCTCCCCCCACCCCCACCACCCCCTACGCTCTCGCCGAACCTGGGGCTGCCTGCCATCCAGGAGGGCTGGCCTCAACAATTGCCTGAAGCCTACCACCGCAGGGGCTCTCCCTGCACAGGCCTGCTTGCCCTTTGGAGGGGCTACACTTCCACAGAGCAGCACCAAACACCACCAGCCCCCTAAAAAAGGCCTGCAGCCCAGAAAAGCTAGAACAAGCCTAGCCAGGCCGTGAATAGATCGACCTAATTCTCTGACGGTTTTTCTGAGACGGGCTCCCCCGGGGAGGAGCCTCTTGAGTCTCCAAGGGCCTTGCTACACGCCCAAGACCCTAGGGGGTGCTAAGACCTAGTGGACCAGCTGCATAGGACTGCCAGCTCCAGGCAGGACCCCCTGCAGCCCAGAAAAGCTGCAACAAGCCTGGCCGAATCGGGAAAAGATCTCAGACGGTCTTTCGGAGTCGGGCTGTCCTGGGGAGGAGCCTCTTGAGTCTCCAAGGGCCCTGCTACCCGCCCAAGACCCCAAGGGGTGCTGAGACCTAGTGGACCAGCTGCATAGGACTGCCAGCTCCAGGCAGGACCCCCTGCAGCCCAGAAAAGCTGCAACAAGCCTGGCCGAATCGGGAAAAGATCTCAGACGGTCTTTCTGAGTCGGGCTGTCCTGGGGAGGAGCCTCTTGAGCCTCCAAGGGCCCTGCTACCCGCCCAAGACCCCAGGGGGTGCTGAGACCTAGTGGACCAGCTGCATAGGACTGCCAGCTCCAGGCAGGACCCCCTGCAGCCCAGAAAAGCTGCAACAAGCCTGGCCGAATCGGGAAAAGATCTCAGACGGTCTTTCTGAGTCGGGCTGTCCTGGGGAGGAGCCTCTTGAGCCTCCAAGGGCCCTGCTACCCGCCCAAGACCCCAGGGGGTGCTGAGACCTAGTGGACCAGCTGCATAGGACTGCCAGCTCCAGGCAGGACCCCCTGCAGCCCAGAAAAGCTGCAACAAGCCTGGCCGAATCGGGAAAAGATCTCAGACGGTCTTTCTGAGTCGGGCTGTCCTGGGGAGGAGCCTCTTGAGCCTCCAAGGGCCCTGCTACCCGCCCAAGACCCCAGGGGGTGCTGAGACCTAGTGGACCAGCTGCATAGGACTGCCAGCTCCAGGCAGGACCCCCTGCAGCCCAGAAAAGCTGCAACAAGCCTGGCCGACTTGGGAAAAGATCCCAGACGGTCTTTCTGAGTCGGGCTGTCCTGGGGAGGAGCCTCTTGAGTCTCCAAGGGCCCTGCTACCCGCCCAAGACCCCAGGGGGTGCTGAGACCTAGTGGACCAGCTGCATAGGACTGCCAGCTCCAGGCAGGACCCCCTGCAGCCCAGAAAAGCTGCAACAAGCCTGGCCGAATCGGGAAAAGATCTCAGACGGTCTTTCTGAGTCGGGCTGTCCTGGGGAGGAGCCTCTTGAGCCTCCAAGGGCCCTGCTACCCGCCCAAGACCCCAGGGGGTGCTGAGACCTAGTGGACCAGCTGCATAGGACTGCCAGCTCCAGGCAGGACCCCCTGCAGCCCAGAAAAGCTGCAACAAGCCTGGCCGACTTGGGAAAAGATCCCAGACGGTCTTTCTGAGTCGGGCTGTCCTGGGGAGGAGCCTCTTGAGTCTCCAAGGGCCCTGCTACCCGCCCAAGACCCCAGGGGGTGCTGAGACCTAGTGGACCAGCTGCATAGGACTGCCAGCTCCAGGCAGGACCCCCTGCAGCCCAGAAAAGCTGCAACAAGCCTGGCCGACTTGGGAAAAGATCTCAGACGGTCTTTCTGAGTCGGGCTGTTCTGGGGAGGAGCCTCTTGAGTCTCCAAAGGCCCTGCTACCCGCCCAAGACCCCAAGGGGTGCTGAGACCTAGTGGACCAGCTGCATAGGACTGCCAGCTCCAGGCAGGACCCCCTGCAGCCCAGAAAAGCTGCAACAAGCCTGGCCGAATCGGGAAAAGATCTCAGACGGTCTTTCTGAGTCGGGCTGCCCTGGGGAGGAACCTCTTGAGTCTCCAAGGGCCCTGCTACCCGCCCAAGACCCCAGGGGGTGCTGAGAACCAAGTGAAATCTGCTACCATCGTGGGGTGGACCTCCCAGTCCTGTCTGCCCTCAGGAAGTCCTCCTTTGCTTCAAAGAAACACTGTTAGTCCCATCAACACTCCAGAAAAGCCACACTGCCTCAAAAAAAGATTGACCAACAACGACAGCCCTCAGGAAATATTCCAGGGCAGTGACAAGGCAAACACTACCCGATAACAGAGAGTACAACTCCCTCAGGAGAAAGAAGACAACAAGCAAGATGAAGAAGCTGAGAAACCACCCCCAGTCAAACCAACAGGAGAACTCACCTAAAACAGTCAACAATGAAACTGATCTCTGCAGTCTGACAGACCTGGAGTTCAAAAGAGAAATAGTGAAAATACTGAAGGAATTAAGAGAAGATATGAACAGCAATGCAGATACCCTCAGAAAGGAGCTAGAAAATATAAGGAGGAGCCAAGAAAAACTAGAACATTCATTTGCAGAGATGCAAACTGAACTAGGGGCAGTAAAAACCAGAATGAATAATGCAGAAGAACGAATCAGTGATATGGAAGATAGAATAATGGAAATCACTCAATCTGGTCAACAGACAGAAAACCGAATCAAAAAACTGGAAAGCAATATAAGAGACCTATGGGATAATATAAAACGGGCCAATCTACGCATAATAGGAATTCCAGAAGGAGTAGAAAAAGATAAAGGAATGGAAAATATATTTGAAGAAATTATCGCTGGAAACTTCCCAAATCTAAAGGATACTGGATTTAAGATACAAGAAGCACAGAGGGCCCCAAACAAACTGAACCCAAACAGACCCACACCAAGACACATCATAATAAAAATGGCAAAAGTTAGTGATAAAGAGAGGATCCTAAAGGCAGCAAGAGAAAAACAGAATGTTACCTACAAGGGAACCCCCATAAGAATATCAGCTGATTTCTCTACAGAAACACTACAGGCCAGGAGGGAATGGCAAGAGATATTTAAAGTGCTCAAAGGAAAAAATATGCAACCTAGAATACTTTATCCAGCAAGAATATCATTTAAAATAGAAGGGGAAATAAAAATTTTTCCCAACAAACAAAAACTTAAAGAATACAGCAACACAAAACCCAGGTTAAAGGAAATATTGAAAGGGCTTCTCTAAACCAAAAAGAAAGGAAGGAAAGGGAAGAAAAAAGAAAAGAAAAAAAAAAAAAAAGAAGAAGAAGAAGAAGAGGAAGAACTAGGACTGAGGAAGATACAATCAGAGAGCAGTCACTCAAATAAGCCAGCATACAGATTTAATCATGAACATGCTTCAAACAAAATAAAATTAAAAAGAAAAAAATAAAAGAGTCATCAAAACCATAAAATGTGGGCAAGGGATGTTAGGAGGTAAATAATCCTTTTTGTTTGTATGTATGTCTCTCTTCTTAATTTTAATATAATAATGAAGTGTTTGAACTTACAGGACCATCAGGCTAAAACACACAATTATGGGAAGGGGTTAGCATACTTAAAAAACAGGGCAACCACAAGCCAAAACCAAATATTGCATTTGCAAAAAATGAAAAAAAAAAATACACTCAAGCAGATAATAACAGGAGACCATCCAACCAAAAAAAAAAAAAAAAAGAAGAATGGAGAACCATAGAATCAACTGGAACACGAGGATCAAATGGCAATAAATAATCATCTATCAATTATCACCTTAAATGTCAATGGACTGAATGCCCCAATCAAAAGACACAGAATGGCTGAGTGGATAAAACGGCAAAAACCTTCAATATGCTGCCTACAAGAAACTCACCTTAGGACAAAAGATACATATAGATTGAAAGTGAAAGGCTGGGGAAAAGTATTTCATGCCAATAGACATGACAGAAAAGCAGGAGTTGCAACGCTCATATCAGACAAAATAGACTTTAAAACAAAAGACATAAAGAAAGACAAAGAAGGACACTATTTAATGATTAAGGGATCCATCCAAGGAGAGGATGTTACTATCATCAACATATATGCCCCAAACATAGGAGCACCCAGATACATACAACAAATATTAACAGACATAAAGGGAGATATTGATGAGAATACAATCATAGTAGGAGACCTAAATACCCCCCTCACATCAATGGACAGATCCTCTAGACAGAAAACCAATAAAGCAACAGAGATCCTAAAGGAAACAATAGAAAAGTTAGACTTAATTGATATCTTCAGGACACTACATCCAAAAAAATCAGAATACACATTCTTCTCAAATGCTCATGGAACATTCTCAAGAATCGACCACATATTGGGACACAAAGTGAATCTCAATAAATTTAGGAGCATAGAAATTATCTCAAGTATCTTCTCTGACCACAATGCCATGAAATTAGAAATCAACCATGGGAAAAGGAAAGAGAAAAAACCTACTCCATGGAGACTAAACAACATGCTACTAAAAAACCAATGGGTCAATGAGGAAATCAAGAAGGAAATTAAAAACTATCTTGAAACAAATGATAATGAAGACATAACCTCTCAAAATCTATGGGATGCTGCGAAAGCAGTGCTCAGAGGGAAATTTATAGCAATCCAGGCCTTTCTCAAAAAAGAAGAAAGATCCCAAATTGACAACTTAACCCTCCACCTAAATGAATTAGAAAAAGAAGAACAAAGAAGTCCTAAAGTCAGCAGAAGGAAGGAAATTGTAAAGATCAAAGAAGAAATCAATAAAATAGAGACTCAAAAAACAATAGAGAAAATTAATAAAACCAAGAGCTGGTTCTTTGAAAAGGTGAACAAAATTGATAAACCCCTGGCCAGACTCACTAAAAAGAGGAGAGAAAGAACCCAAATCACCAAAATTATAAATGAAAAAGGAGAAATCACAACGGATACAGCAGAAATACAAAAAACCATAAGAGAATACTATGAACAACTATATGGCAATAAGTTTGACAATCTGGAAGAAATGGACAATTTTCTAGAATCTTACAGCCTGCCAAAACTGAATCAAGCAGAAACAGACCAACTGAACAGACCAATCACTAGAAATGAAATTGAAGAGGTCATAAAATCACTCCCTACAAATAAAAGCCCAGGACCAGATGGCTTCACAGGTGAATTCTATCAAACATATAAAGAGGAATTGGTGCCCATCCTCCTTAAACTCTTTCAAAAGGTTGAAGAAGAAGGAATACTCCCAAAGACATTCTATGAGGCCACCATCACCCTCATTCCAAAACCAGGCAGAGATACCACCAAAAAAGAAAACTATCGCCCAATATCATTGATGAATATAGATGCAAAACTTCTCAACAAAATCTTAGCCAACCGAATCCAACAACATATCAAAAAAATTATACACCATGACCAGGTTGGGTTCATCCCAGGTTCACAAGGATGGTTCAACATACGCAAATCAATCAACATCATACACCACATTAACAAAAAAAAAGTCAAAAATCATATGATCATCTCAATAGATGCAGAAAAAGCATTTGACAAAGTTCAACATCCATTCATGATCAAGACCCTCGCCAAAGTGGGTATAGAGGGAACATTCCTGAATATAATCAAAGCCATTTATGATAAACCCACAGCAAATATAATCCTCAATGGGGAAAAACTGAAAGCCTTCTCACTCAAATCTGGAACAAGACAGGGATGCCCACTCTCACCACTGCTCTTCAACATAGTTTTGGAAGTCTTCGCCACAGCAATTAGACAAACAAAAGAAATCAAAGGCATCCATATAGGAAGAGAAGAGATCAAACTGTCACTGTATGCAGATGACATGATTCTATACCTAGAAAACCCTAAGGACTCAACCCCAAAACTCCTTGAACTGATTAATAAATTCAGCAAAGTGGCAGGATATAAGATTAACATTCAGAAGTCAGTTGCATTTCTGTATACCAGCAATGAAGCATTAGAAAAGGAATACAAAAATACGATACCTTTTAAAATTGTACCTCACAAAATCAAATACCTCGGAATACACCTAACCAAAGAGGTAAAGGACCTATATGCCGAGAACTATAAAACCTTAATCAAAGAAATCAAAGAAGATGTAAAAAAATGGAAAGATATTCCATGTTCCTGGATTGGAAAAATCAATATTGTGAAAATGGCCATCCTACCCAAAGCAATCTACAGATTCAATGCAATCCCTATCAAATTACCCATGACATTTTTCACAGAACTAGAACAAACAATCCAAACATTTATATGGAACAACAAAAGACCCAGAATCGCCAAAGCAATCCTGAGAAACAAAAACCAAGCAGGAGGCATAACTCTCCCAGACTTCAAGAAATACTACAAAGCCACAATCATCAAAACAGTGTGGTACTGGTATCAAAACAGACAGACAGACCAATGGAACAGAATAGAGAATCTGGAAATTAACCCTGACACCTATGGTCAATTAATCTTTGACAAGGGAGGCAAGAACATCAAATGGGAAAAGGAAAGTCTATTCAGCAAGCATTGCTGGGAAACCTGGACAGCTGTATGCAAAGCAATGAAACTAGAACACACCCTCACACCATGCACAAAAATAAACTCCAAATGGCTGAAAGACTTAAATATACGACAGGACACCATCAAACTCCTAGAAGAAAACATAGGCAAAACACTCTCTGACATCAACATCATGAATATTTTCTCAGGTCAGTCTCCCAAAGCAATAGAAACTAGAGCAAAAATAAACCCATGGGACCTCATCAAACTGAAAAGCTTTTGCACAGCAAAGGAAACCCAAAAGAAAACAAAAAGACAACTTACAGAATGGGAGAAAATAGTTTCAAATGATGCAACTGACAAGGGCTTAATCTCTAGAATATACAAGCAACTTATACAACTCAACAGCAAAAAAACCAATCAATCAATGGAAAAATGGGCAAAAGACCTGAATAGACATTTCTCCAAAGAAGATATACAGATGGCCAACAAACACATGAAAAAATGCTCAACATCGCTGATTATAAGAGAAATGCAAATCAAAACTACCATGAGATACCACCTCACACCAGTCAGAATGGCCATCATTAATAAATCCACAAATAACAAGTGCTGGAGGGGCTGTGGAGAAAAGGGAACCCTCCTGCACTGTTGGTGGGAATGTAAACTGGTACAGCCACTATGGAGAACAGTTTGGAGATACCTTAGAAATCTATACATAGAACTTCCATATGACCCTGCAATCCCACTCTTGGGCATCTATCCGGACAAAGCTCTACTTAAAAGAGACACATGCACCCGCATGTTCATTGCAGCACTATTCACAATAGCCAGGACATGGAAACAATCCAAATGTCCATCGACAGAGGATTGGATTCGGAAGATGTGGTATATATACACGATGGAATACTACTCAGCCATTAAAAAGGATGACATCATGCCATTTGCAGCAACATGGATGGAACTAGAGAATCTCATACTGAGTGAAATGAGCCAGAAAGACAAAGACAAATACCATATGACATCACTTATAACTGGAATCTAATATCCAGCACAAATGAACATCTCCTCAGAAAAGAAAATCAATCATGGACTTGGAGAAGAGACTTGTGGTTGCCTGATGGGAGGGGGAGGGAGTGGGAGGGATCGGGAGCTTGGGCTTATCAGTCACAACGTAGAATAGATTTACAAGGAGATCCCGCTGAATAGCATTGAGAACTATGTCTAGATACTCATGTTGCAACAGAAGAAATGGTGGGGGGAAAAACTGTAATTGTAATGTATACATCTAAGGATGACCTGACCCCCTTGCTGTACAGTGGGAAAATAAAATAAAATTTAATAAAAAAAAATAAAATAAAAAAAAAAAAAAAAAAAAAAAAAAAAAAAAAAAAAAAAAAAAAAGAAGTTTATGTGTTTATAGACCTTTGCTCCAGAAAAAACAAAAACAAACAAACAAAAACTACATGGCTTTTCTCTGTTATACTGTCATTAGAACAGCCAGGAGATTCATATCAGGCTTCCTAGCAATTAGAAGTCACACTAAGGCAATACCATATATAGCAATTATGAAAATATCACCCTACATATCAGCTATTGAATTAGTAATAGGAGAATTGACTTTTCATAAATGTAGATTGCTGAAATTACGATAGGACTTTTTGGGGAAAGGTACATTATAATTTTCTCCTGTTTAGAAGACTTAAAAAAATATTTTCCTAAGGGTCATTTTGGTATTGCCATTTTGTTAATGTATTTCCTCCCCTTAGCAAAGTGAATAAATCAAATATATACTTTATATCCATAGCTACTTTAAAACAAAACAAACAAAAAATACTTCTATGATTCTGGTTTTTAGATTCTCTTCACTCTTTTCATTTTGCAATGCTTTGACAAACCAACAACTGTGCTGTCAAGTTTAGAATTTAAATAGACTTTCACAAAAAGCTTCATGAGCACCAGCTGTAATGTCAGAAACCATCTCCATCTTTATTTGCTGTCTTTAAACAGAGAGCTTAGACTCAAGATGGCTCTTGCCAGCCACAGCTTGGGAGATAGGCTGTAAGGGGGGGGGGTGTCTTTCCTATCTGTGAGAAACCAAACAGAATTACAGGAAAAAATGTGTGGTGGACAAGGTGTCTAGATCCCGATGAAGTTGGATTGATACTACTTCTGGGAAAATAATGTTATTTTTCTAAAGTTATCCTTGTTAGGTAATGCAATTTAAGCTGGGTATGACACAAAATTCAGTCACTGAACACAAATACATGTTACCAATAAGGCCTGATATATCACTTTTTGGATTTTGGAACATTTGTAGAAATTCTGAAATACAGTACTACTTCATTTGCCTGGTGAGGGCAAAAAAGTACACAGGAAGATAAGAAGTGATTGTGAGGGTGACAAACCAGCAATCCTTTGCTGGGTGGAGTTTGCCAGAGGAACAGATACACAAAGACAAGACTAAAGAGAGAATTGAGGGAGGAAAGGAGCTACTACAATGGGGAGAGGATTTGGCAGGAGAGGCAGAAAGATTTTGGAATGATGTAAATATTTTAAAACAGGCAGAGCTGTTGGAGAAATTCAACAAGAAGGAAAGAAGAAATGAACAAATTTATACATTGTGAAGAGGAAAAATTGGACAAAGTGAAAAATGATACAGATTTTTTGTATTGAGGGAAGAGAGACAACCAAAAACATTTCAATGTGTGGAGCATTCCCATTTATATTTGTAGAAATATTTTTTAATTGGTACATTATACAGAACTGTTTGTAAGAATCAAGAACTGTTTGTTGTATTCTCTTAGGATTGTTTGTAATTCTGTGATATATGTTGTAATTTTAATCTTTTTTTAAAAAAGAGCTTTGCTAAAGTCTTATCAATTTTCTTTATCTTCTCAAAAAACCAGCTCTCTGTTTCATTGATCTTTTCTACTGCATTTTGTTCTGTATTTTATTTATTTTAACTGATATTTACCATTTTATTCCTTATGCTGATTTGGGGCTTTGTTATTTTTCTAATTCCTTTACATCATAGGTCAGGATATTTATTTGAGATTTTTATTGTTTCATGATGTAAGCCTGTATCACTATAAACTTCTCTCTTAAACCAGGTTTTGCTGCATCCCATAGGTTTTGGAAAGTGGAGTTTTTATTTTCATTGGTTTCAAGGTAATTTTTTTTGGTCTTTTCGTCTTTTTAGGGCTGCATTGGTGGCATATGGAAGTTCCCAGGCTAGGGGTCCAGTTGGAACTTTAGCTGCTGGCCTACACCAGAGCCACAGCAGCATGGGATTGGAGCCACATCTGCAACCTACACCACAGCTCATGGAAATGCCAGATCCTTAACCCACTGAGCAAGGCCAGGGATTGAAACTGCATCCTCATGGATGCTAGTTGGGTTTGCTAACCTCTGAGCCACAATGGGAACTCCAGGGTTTCAAGGTAATTTTTGATTTCCTCTTTGATTTCTCCATTGTTGGGTTTTTGTTTATTTGCACCCACGGGATGTGGAAGTTTCCAGGCCAGGGACTGAACCTGTGCTAGAGCAGTGACAATGCTGGATCCTGAACCTGTTGAGCCATCAGGGAACTCTGTCCTATTGGATTTTTACTAGCATGTTGTTTAGTCCCTCATTTGTATTTTTACCATTTTTCTTTCTGTGGTTGATTTTCTTTCTGTAGTTTCATACCATTGTGGTCAGAAAAGATGCTGAATATAATTTCTATAGTTTTAAACAGTTTAAGACTTCTTTTGTGGTCTAGAGTGTGATCTATCCCAGGGAATGTTCCATATGCACCTGAAAAGAATGTGCATTCTGTGTTTTTTGGATAGAATGTCCTGTAGTTATCTATTAAGTCTAACTTTACTAATATGTCGTTTAAGGTCATTGTTTCCAAGAGTTTCCTGGTGGTGCAGTGGGTTAAGGATCTGGTGTTGTCACTGCTGTGGTGTAGGTTTGATCCTTGGCCTAAAAACTTCTGCATGGCATAGGTGCAGCAAAAAAAAAAAAAAAAAAAAAAAGTCATTGTTACTGTTTTTCTGTTAGGATAACCTGTCCGTTGATGTTAGTAAAGTGTTAAATTCCCCTAGTTTAATTATATTATTGTTAGTTTCTTCCTTTATGTCTGTTAATAATTTATATATTTAGATATTCCTATACTAGGTCCATGTATATTGATGAATGTTGTATATGTTTCTTGTATTGATGCTTTTTTTTCTTGTCTTTTATTATAGCTTTTTTTAAAGTCTATTTTGTTTGACATGGATATTGCTACTTTCTTTTTGTTTCCATTTGCATGGAATATCTTTTTCCATCACTTCACTTTCAGCCTGTTTGTGTCTTTAACTCTGAGATGAGTCTCTTATAGACAGCACATTGAAGACTCTTGGTTTTTTTTTTTTTTTTTTTTGATTTTATTTATTTTATTTTATTTTTTTTATTTTTCCCACTGTACAGCAAGGGGGTCAGGTTATCCTTACATGTATACATTGCAATTACAGTTTTTTCCCCCACCCTTTCTTCTGTTGCAACATGAGTATCTAGACATATTTCTCAATGCTACTCAGCAGGATCTCCTTGTAAATCTATTCTAAGTTGTGTAAGACTCTTGTTTTTTAATCCAATCAGCCACCCTATGTCTTTTGATTGGAGCACTTAGTCCATTTGTATTTATAGTGAATATTGATAGGTATGTATGTATTGCCATTGTGTTATTGCCTAGAGGTTGTTTTTTAGTTTTCTATGTTCTTTTCTTCTTCTTTTACTCTCTCTCCTTGTGGTTTGATGATTTTCTTTAGTGGTGTGCTTGTGTTCCTGTCTCTCTAGTTTATGTTTATCTATTTTAGGTTTTTACTTGTGATTACCATGGAGTTTATATATGTTGCTCTATATCAATTTTTTTTTTAAAACTAATAGTCATTTAAGTCAAACACATTCTAAAAAAATCTACATTTTTTTTACTCCTCTGCCAGTTTTTTGGTTTTTTGGGCTGAACATGCAACATATTGAAGTTCCTAGGCTAGGGATTGAATTGGACCAACAGCTGCTGGCCTATGTCACAGCCACAGCAACACCAGATCCTTAACCCACTGAGCAAGGCCAGGGATAGAACCCTCGTCCTCATGGATACTAGTCAGATTCATTTCCACTGAGCCATGATGGGAACTCCCATGTTTTGTGTTTTTCCTGTCATATTTTACATCTTAATGTTTATCCTTCACTGGTGTTTATAGTTATAGTTGATTTTATAATTTTTTCCCTTTTAACCTTCATATTAGCTCTCTTGAGTGGTTGATCCACAGCCCTTACTGTATATTTGCCTTTACCAATGGAGTTTTCCATTTCGTATAAGTTCTTATTTCTTTTTATACCTTTCCTTTTTCATTTAAAGGAGTCCCTTTAACATTCCATGTAAGGTTGATTTAGTATTGATAATTGTTTCTTAGTTTTTGTTTGTATGAGAATCTCTTTATCTCTTCTTCAATTTTGGATGATTACTTTGTTCAGTAGAGTATCTTAGATTGTAGGGTCTCCCCTTTCTTTTCAACATTTTAAATATATCATGACCCTCTATTCTGGCCTACAAAGTTTCTGCTGAAAAATAGTTGCTAGCCACATGGGAGATTTGTTTTATATGGCTCTTGTTTTTCTATTGCTGCCTTTAAAGTTCTCTCTTTAACTTTTGCCATTTTATTTATGATTTATTGGCATGGATCTTTTGGGGTTCATCTTGTTTGGGACTGTCTGTGCTTCCTGTACTTGGATATCTATCTGTCTCCTTATTCAGGTTCAGGAAGTTTCAGTCATAATTATTAAAACGATTCTCATTTTTAATTTTTGCTATTCTGATTAGATAATTTCCATTGTTCTATTTTCTAGATCAGTTATGCATTCTTCTGTATTCCCTAATATACTGTTAATTACTTCTAGTGTGTTTTTCATTTCAGTTATTGTACTCATTGGCTCTGACTGGTTTATTTATTTATTTATTTATTTATTTTTGTCTTTTTCTTTTTTTTTTTTTTTGGCCATATCTGCAGCATATGGAAGTTCCCAGGGTAGGGGTCAAATTGGAGCTGCAGCTGCCAGGCTATACCACAGACACATCAATGCCAGATCTGAACCATGCCTGGGAACTACATCACAGCTCATGGCAATGACGGATCCTTAACCCACTGAGTGAGGCCAGTGGTCAAACCCACATCCTCTTGGATTCTAGCTGGGTTTGTTACTGCTGAGCCACAATGGAAACTCCTGACTAGTTCTTTATATGTATGTATTCTAGTTCTTTGTTAAAATTCTCATTGTATTCATCTATTCTTCTCCTCAATTCATTTAGCATTTTTAATACATTGCTTTGAACTATTTATAAGGTAAATTATTTATCTCTATTTCATAAGGGTTTTCTTATTTTTTCATGGTTTTGTTTTTGTTTTTTTCATTTGAAACATTTTTCTCTGTATTCTCATTTTGTTTAACTTTCTCTGCTTCTATGAAATTAGGTGAAACAGTTAAACCTATCTCTGTCTTAAAGGCATGGCTTTGTGTGGGTGCATCCCTATATAGTCTGCGTGTGCTTTGTAGCTTTGGTGGAAGGGCTGGATCTGAAGTGAGCAAGGTCAGTATCTTCCCCTAGGGTATGCTGGAAGCCAGTGGTAGGAGATAAGGCTGGAATTTGAGGGGCTAGAGATAGAATCAGGTGTGAGTAAGGGCTCTTTTATGCTCCATGGCATTCACTGTCCTATCAGGGACAAGTTTGAGGCTTGAGGGGCTGGTGCAGGAGCCCTCAGGAGTTGAGTTTCTTCCAGATGTGATGGAAGACTTCTGTTTGGGGCTTGGCCAGGGCCTTAGGCTTGAAGCCATACCTCTCTGCTGGTTTCACTTTTTCCCTGGTGTGTGTACCTTGGTTAGAGGCTAGGTTGGGCCAGGGAGTTTGTCACCACACTACTCTACTGTTTTCACCCCCTCCCAAGGGTGTGCATAGACATGTGTGTCTGCAATGGCTATCTGTACCTTGGAGCTGATTTTTCTCCCTCTGGAGTGTGTGCATGGATGCATCTCCTGGCAATGGTTTTATCCACCCTGGTCAGAGGCAAGGCTGGCACCAAAGTTAGCTCCATTCCCTCTAAATGTGTTCACTGTCATTGGAAATTCAATCTCTGTCATTAGAAATGGCATCTCTGCCTTAGTGGGGAGCAGCACCAGAGCAACAGGGGCTAGAGCAGAAGACTGGTATGTTCTGGAAGGCATGCTGTGGTGGTCCTGGCAAGCTGGTCAGAGCACAAGCAGCTGTCATTCTGCTGCCTCCACACTGTGACTAGGAGTAAGAAAGTCTGTGCATGTGTGCTTCGAGAGTGGAGGCTCAGTTTCTTGTAGACTTTCAGTAAGCCCCACTGGTTTTCAAACTAGCTAAAGAGTCTTTTCTTCATAGTGTCAGATCCCAGGGATGTAGTGCCTAATATGTAGCTCAAACCCCTCATTCTCTGGGGAGGATCCCAAAGCCTGTGGTATTCCCCTCTGCTTCTAGGTATCCCAATAGGGGGTGTAGGTCCTGACTAGATCACTTCTCCTTCTTTCCTATCAGGTTGCAGGTGAATCTTTCTTTATAGCTTTGTTTGTAGAAGAGCTGTCCTGCTAGTCTTCAAGTTGACTTAAGCAAGAATTATTCTATATGTAATTGTAGTTTTGATATTTTCATGAGGGGAGGTGATTTTAGTGTCCTCTTACTCTGCCACCTTGATCCTGCCTCCTAGAGAATTGAATATTGCATCCATATTTCACATTATGGCATGCATGATAATTTTGTCAGACAATGCTTGTGTAGAAGGTAAGATAAGGATAAAACTTTTACATTTCTATACACCATGAATCCTACTCGAATGCAGGTGTTATATCTTTAGTGTAAAATATAGCATGATCTACATGACATGGGTTTACCCAGGGGAATACATATTAGAAAATACTCTTTTTTGGGAGTTTCCTGGTGGTCTAGTGGTTAGGACTTGGCCCTTTCACCACTATAAGCTATGTTCAACCCTGGTCTGGGAAATGAGATCCTACACTAAACTGCT
Source organism: Sus scrofa (assembly GCF_054392235.1). Classification (NCBI taxonomy): domain Eukaryota; kingdom Metazoa; phylum Chordata; class Mammalia; order Artiodactyla; family Suidae; genus Sus; species Sus scrofa. Next base: position 126,547,921 of record NC_139401.1, read on the forward strand.
ACATGCAGTGGCAAAAAATAAATAAATAAATAAATAAAAGAGAGAGAAAGAAAAAGATAGAAAAGAAAAGGACCTTTTTGTGAAGTCAATGGCATTCATTTTTGTAGAGAGAATACCTTGTATGTAAGGAAGTTTCATGATTTAAGGGTATATTGTAAGTGAATCAAAGAGGCAGGAGCTAAAAATAAACCATTCCATTTGATTCTTTAGTGGCAGGTTTATCTTGATATCTTCATTGTGAATCTGGCCTTTCAATTTCATTTTTTTTTTCTTTCTTGCTGCCAATATCTGTCAAATGGGGCATAGCAATGATCATTAAGCTTAAATTAAAATATGAGACTGAGCTCATAAGGAACTTTGCATTTCAAAGCCATCCCAGTTTCGCCTAAATAATATAGCCAAACAGGTCTGAAGGGTTTGTTGAAAAATCTGTTTAGGAATTGGTTTATGGGCATTATCTTACTTTCGCTGTGTGCATCTGTATTCATTGATAGGATTCCCGAGTGTTGCCAGGATAAAATTGGAAGAATAACATTATCTTTGTAGTGACACCCCAGTGTATCATGTACTTTTTATGTTGTGATGAACCGAGAACCATGCTGTCAATGATATGGAAAACCCAGAGCTTTTTCAGTTTGCACATGCAAGAAAATTATTTCCTTGTAAAGCTGACAATACTTGCTAAAATGCCTTTGAATTCAAAGTGAGATTTTCTAATGCAGAATGCATCTTCTAACTATATTCACATTTTCATTATAATAGTGACCTTCAGCACAAAAGTATATAAATACATAAAAAGTTGTTTTCATCCAACTAATATTTAATTTGACTTTACTATTGGAGGGTGCATTGTGGAATCACTAGAAAGTAAGTCTTCATGAAGATTATATTCTTATTGGAGAGATCTACTTCCTACCCATGTAAAGTTAAATATTAGTATAGCTACAAATTTTGAGAGGAAAATGGGCAGTTCAAATGAGAAGTACTGGTAGAGTTCACAGGAAGGAAAAATCTCTAATAAGACAATGTGTGGTAGGAAAAGAGAATGAATGATCCCAAGTCTAGAGATCTGGGATTAAGTTAAGGCAATATTGCTTCAAAATCTAGGCAGATAACCTGATTTCCCTGAGCCTAGGTGCCGAAGGTTAAGGTCGTTGGTCTTTTGAGTATATCCTCCCATAATAATCCTTTTTTATTTTTTTAATGGCCACATCTGTGGCATATGGAAGTTCCCAGGCCAGGGATTGAATCTGAGCTGCAGCTGTGAACTATGCCACAGCTGTGGCAAAACTTGATACTTTAACCCACTGTGCTGGGTCAGGGATTGAACCCACACCTCCACAGCAACCTGAGTTGCTGAAGTCAGATTCTTTTTTTTTTTTTATCGTTTCCCCAATACAATTTTTTTTCCTACTGTACAGCATGGTGACCCAATTACACATACATATATACATTCTTTTTTCTCCCATTATCATCTTCCATCATAAGTGACTAGACGTAGTTCTCAGTGCTACACAGTAGGATCTCATTGCTTATCCACTCCAAAGGCAATAGTTTGCACCTATTAACTCCAGATTCCCAGTCCATCCCACTCCCTCCCCCTCCCCGTTGGCAACCACAAGTCTATTCTCCAAGTCCATGATTTTCTTTTCTGTGGAAAGGTTCATTTGTGCCGTATATTAGATTCCAGATATAAGTGATATCACAGGGTATTTGTCTTTCTCTTTCTATGCAGTCAGATTCTTAACCCACTGTACCACAAGTACTCCTCCTACAATAATACTTTAATAGACACTATTCGGATCCTTTACTTCCTTAAGTATTGCTAAATAATACTATGTGTATGACAGAAGTTATTAAAATCTGGGACAGTGAAGAGAAGGTACACGCCAGAGAAAAACAATAAAGTATATTACATTTAAAATTAGTATCCTCTACTCACAAAAGTTCTATGATGATTTTCTTCAATGGAGAATTTCCAAAGATTCCTTGTATTTATTTTTAGAATGCAGCCTCTGATTGTATTACCAGTTTTTCCTTTGCCTTATCCTCAACATTTTCCTTCCCTCCCCTACATGTCTTCCCATTCCCTAAGTCTCCTTCATTCCTAGGTTAGGCAGAACTATTTAGTTTTGTTTTTGACTCATCTATAGCTCCATAAACATTGTAGATGGAGGAGCACTGAAAAGATTTCCTAATATGGATGGCAAGTTCTTGTCATCTGCCCTAGAAATTTCTAATAAAAATCCATCCTAGGAATGTTCACCAAACATGCAACCTCCTTGTCTGTGTTACTTTGTCATAAGTGTCAGACATTAGATTTTAAAATTGCTTTCTTTAGTCATTATGAAAGCTGAATATAATATAAATTCAGAGTGTTTTTATCAATTATTTAGTCTTTCTGAAGTAATCTAATTCTCACAACAATCCTATAAGACAGGAACTCCAGTTAGTCACATTTTACCAACAAAGAAATTGAGGATCTGAGTAGTGAAGTCATTTGTTTAAGGTCACACAGTGGGTAGGTGGTGGCATCAGTATTTGAAATTAGTTATGTCTGAGTGCAAAGCCCACGCTCATTACCCAGTTCTACTTTTCACCAGCTGGGCTGGGAAAGGCTTCATGGAGAAGACAGTATTTGATCAGGGTTTTGAATGACAATGAGCAGGATTTTGATAGATAGAGACATATAGAGATGGAAGTTCAGAGAGAACATTGCAGATTGAAAGCATCACAGGAAAAAGGGCACCATCAGGAGATGATGCATCATACAAGTCTGGGGTGACACTTCCAGGAAATTAGTTAGCTACAAGATATTTTCAATCATGAACCTAAGATTATTGGAAAACTATATTTAACTAGCCCTTGTCAATTGCAGTCTTATATATGAGTCTATACTTCAGATCTTGTCATACCAAATAACTTCAAGACAGCAGATGAGGCTTATAGCTATTTCTTTTTCATAGAAAAAATAACTCTTTGAGTCATGAAGTTAAAAAATAGGATCAGGTAAAATCAGAGAAACCTAGAAGACACTAACATTTTAAGAAAAAATAAATTTTACTTTTCATAATGGAGAATTCTAATCCTTTTGATCAATATTGCCACATTGCCTTATATAAATGTATTTTATATAAGAATACTCCTTTTGTCACATAAGCATCAGCACCAAGTTCTAATCAGATGTCATTGTTAGTGGAAGTTCACTGACTTTTTGGACAAAATTGATTGAACTCAAACATTGTATTAATGATTCTGGGTTATCATAAACTTCAATCACTTTTCTTGGTTATTATACAATGCTGGTTTATTCTTACACTAAGTAGCCTCAGAAAATATCTTTGACTTCTTTTGCATGACATATTTATGGTTTTCCTGTATTATTCATTCTAGTCAGGCTGTCGGAATCCTCTCTTTATAACTCCCTTCTACTTTCGATCTGCTGCAGCTTATTAAAGCTTATTATAATTCTGTCTAAAGTTAAACCACCTCTGAGTGAGAGCCTGGAATGTTCCCTCATGAATAAACTTACGACATCTATTTTGGCCGATGAAAGCATTTTTTTGTTTACATTCTGGTTTTTATGTTTTGTGAATACTTAAGGAAGCTATGGACAGGAGAGCTGGATAAGGAAGGATGGATATAGGTATTCAAAAGTTGAATCATTAAAGTTTTTTTTAAGGAGAGATGAAGCAGAGAATCCTTTCAATCAAAGTACAGAAAATGAAGAGAATTCATATTTTATTTATGTGTGTTCCATATTAAATCAACTCTAAAAAATTAGAAAGTCATGCTTCAAAGTTGTAAATTTTAAAATGTTTAAAAGGCATAAATAAATACATAAAATATATTGTATGAAAATAGAAAATGTTTCACCATATTCCAGAGGTAGTTTAGAACAGTGGTTAGGAGTATGAATTCAAGAGCCAGATTTACTGAGTTTGAAACTCAGTCTCTCTGCTTTGTAACTGTATGACATTGAAGAAGTCACCTAATGCATCATACAAGTCTGTGGTAACACTCATATCTCTAATGCTTTACTTGCTACATCTATGAGGTGGAGATAATTTAATACTACCTTTCTCTTAAAGTTGCTGAGAGGATGAAATGAGTTAATACATAGGCATAAAAAGAAGTAGAATATCATTTGTTCTACAGTAAATGCAATTTAGAGTTGTTTTACATTTTCTTTTGTTTTTATTTTTAATGTTCAAACAAGTCCATTCCATCTAATTTATAGCTTTGTAAAACACTATAAGCTTTTAAGACTTTGCTTGTCTTGTTTGCGTCTTTAATTCAGTGCCTAGCATAATATTTGCACAGTAGAAGCTCAGTATATGTTTGCTGAAAGAATGACTGGTTAGATCATAATAGAAAAGTTATGATTTTTTTCTTTCTTTCTTTATTTCTTTTTTTTTTTTTTTGCTTTTTAGGGCTGCAGCCATGGCACATGGAGGCTCCCAGGCTAGGGGTTGAATCTGAACTATAGCCCCTGGCCTATGACACAGCCATAGCAATGCCAGACCGGGCTGCGTCTGCAACCTACACCACAGCTCATGGCAACACCAGATCGTTAACACACTGAGCGAGGCTAGGGATCAAACCTGAGTCCGCATAGATACTAGTAAGGTTTGTTTCCGCTGAGCCACAATGGGAAAACTCCAAGGTTGTGATAATTTCTGCTGTGTAACAGTGATTAGTTACCCATGTACATGCATCCATTCTCTTTTAGATTCTTTTCCTATATAGATTGTCACAGAATACTGGCCAAGCCTTCCATACACCTCAGTGTGCATTTGCCAATCCCAAACCCCCAGTCCATCGCTCCCTCCCGTCCCCTTTGGTAACCATACGTCTTTCAAAGTCTGTGAGTCTGTTTCTGTTCTGCAGATAAGCTCATTTGTATCCTTTCTTTGGTGTCATATAGACAATGCCATTATAGATGGTAGATTGAAATTATTTCTGGCTATAGTAAAGAGTAAAATGTCAGTGTTGGCAGGACCAGTTTCAATTATGATGAGTTTTGTGATAAATACCTTGTTCTTTGCAAGATCATTCCTTGGTATTAAATTTAACCTGATGATGTGTTAATGCCAAGAATGATGAGCTAGTAACCATGTTACAATTAAATTGTTCACTTTATCATTAGAAAAATATAATAAATGGAAGGCAATCCAAGTATATTATGTGGGTACTGTTTTGACATATTAGTCCCAATACATAGGAGGAAATTTTGTAGGAGATATTGAAAATTATAGTAGAAGGAAATCCTTAGACTTTTTCTTTCTGCTATCAATACAATTATCCAGAGAGTTTTTTTTTTTTTAATTCACACAAATATGATAACATATTTGACCATGAAAAATACCGCAGTAATAAGTAAAAGAGCAAGCTTGGAGGAATTTTGCAATGTATTAACATCAAAGGCAAACAACTTTAATACTCAAAAGATGTGTGTAGGGCAAAAAGCACATATGGGAGTCCCCTGTTGGTGCAGAGGGTTAAGGATCTGATGTCACTGCTGTAGCTTGGGTTGCTGTTGTGATGTGGGTTCTATCCCTTATGAATACCACTGGTGTGGCAATATATATATATATATATATATATATATATATATATATATATAGAGAGAGAGAGAGAGAGAGAGAGAGAGAGAGCGAGCAAGAGAGAGAGGGAGGGAGATGGGCAAAAATATAGCAGGTAAATACAAAATAAAAAAATACAAATTGTCAAAAAATCTCACTAGCAACAAAAATGCAAATTAAAATAAGATATCCATTACCCCCGCAGTAGAATTGGCAGGTTTTTTAATGCTAAGTATTCAGTGCTGACAACATCATAGGAAATGAGCACTCTCATACCCTGCTGGTGGTCGTGCAAATTGGTACACCCAGCCTGCACTGCAATTCAGCAAGACAGAATGTCTTAAAATGTTTGTATCCTTTGACTCAGTAAGTTTACTTCTAGAAACATATTCTGTAGAAAATAATTGGACAAGTAGGTACAAAGACATTTATCATATAATTTTCTCTTAATATTAAGAAAACAAAGTCATTTAAATGCTGATTTAGTTGGCTTTGAGCTAGTTAAGTAAATTGAGATATGTTATATACCAAGAAATACTATGTCATTTTTTGACTACTTATTATATGTTACTTGTCTTATTTGCATTATTTAATTTTCTCCTCACCATAACACTAGGGACTAATTACTTCCCCATATTGTACAGGAGAAAATGGATCATCAGAATAAGCGACTTGTCTAAAAACTCAAAACTAGGTCTGTCAAATGCCAAGGCTCAGGCTCTCATCATGCCATATTATAATATTTGGTAACTTGGAAAGAAGTGAAAAGAGCAGAGTGCCAAATAATGCATGTCTGATCACATTTTTCTTATAGATATAAATACGTAGCCATGTGGTGGTGTTGTGGGGGATTTTAATAGCCTATTTTGCACATACGTTTTCTTCAATAAGTATATTTGCTCATGTAATATTTAAAGTTATATTTTCAAATGAATTGACTTTGTTGAACTGAATTGCTAAGTCACTAGAATCATATTCAGGAACGCAAAATCAAAGACACTTTTAGGACAAAAGAGGAGTGTGTGCGTGTGTTTGTATACATGCATTTGTGTATACTGCAAGTACTGGAAATGGAAAGTAATGGAAACTAGTTAGTGGACTTTTCCATTCAGTAGCTAATGTGTTCCATTAAGTTTATTTCAATAATTGGAATAACTCACTTATGCAGAGCAGTTCCATCCCATGACTCATAAAGGCTTGTCTGAAGTGAATACAGTTAATTGGAGCATGGTTTTATATAGTAAATTCTGCACTCAATTTCAAATTTGTCCTTTGTTTACCATAGCCTGAATAAAATGATTTCATAATAATGATAATAGTGAAATCACTGCCTCTTTTTTGATCATTCAGTTACCAAAGAGATCATAATAACATTCAGCTCATAAATTTAATTCAAGTCATGTTTATGAAGCATATGCTCTATGCCAGTAAAGGGGGAAATAAAGACATGGTCCTTACTTCTGTGAAGTATACTGTGGGGTTATTCTGTGTAAATTGACCATGTAGTAAAAAATACATTATGGAAAGTTTAAAAATAATCAAACAAATGGCATTCATTCTTATATTCAGTTCCAGTTATTGTGTGACAGAAAATGCCCTACATACTGCAGATACAACAGCAAATAAAACATAGTTCTTGCTCTCAAGTGGCTCATGGTCTGGCAGGGTACTCGCAGAATAATTAACAAAATAATTTTTTCAAAAGTTGTAGTGGAGCCTTAACTAATTGAGCCGATGGGAGATGAGTTGAAAAATTGTTTCATTTATGACAGGCAGAATGTGATGAAGTAAAGAAATCATCCTCTTGAAAATGTTTCAATGAGCCAGTACATCGAATATTATAGCCTGTTGTATTTCCACACCATTTTCATGCATTATTACTTAAATCTGGGGCATGTTCTCCTTTTCATAAGACAAGACTGCCACTACAAGTATCATAATATCACAATTATGTAGTCCAAAATGTTTTCTTCTATCTTGAAATTACTGAAGCATTTTCCCCTGGAGGCAGAGAGTAAAAAGCAAAAGAGCCATGTTAGTGAAGTCATGTGAATAGGCTTGCCCTAGTGATGAAACACCCAGACTTTTAAACCAGAGCCTCCAGAATCACCAAGAAACTCCTAGGGGGAAAACGAAAACTTTAACCCTGATACTGCCATTCTTGGGCCTGAGAACCAGTGTTATCAAGGACTGAATCACTGCCATTGGAGATCGTCTTGACAAAGCAAAATTCAACATGGCCACCATGACTGACTATTCCTAGCCTTCTTGCAGGCCTCATCTATTGCTTCTAAACAGTGAAGTGTGTGTGTGTGTGTGTGTGTGTGTGTGTGTGTATGTATATATGTAATCTGATTCATTTTGCTGTACACCTGAAACTAATACATTGAAAGTCAACTATACCACAAGAAAATGTTTTAGAATATACAAAAGTAAATAAATAAACAGCAAAATGGTCACAGCAATGAAAGATCATCTGTGTCAGTAGCACCCTATGCCTGCTACAGCAAATGCAACCACTTCATTCCCACTAGTGTTGCTCTACCTGCTCCATCTCATCTAATTATGAGCTTTCTTTCCAATCTGTTGAAAACCTGGTAAAATTTTCAGACACCTTAATCCATTTTTCTTCTGGGTCAAAAAATCCAAGTTCTTTATTATGGCATGCAAAATTCTTTATGCCAGTCTCTCCAGCCATAACTCTCGCCATCTCTTTCCTTGCACACAGGCTCCACCTTACTTTATCCTCCTGGGACCACTTACCTAGCTTTCATTGCAAGCAGACCTCAGAGATATTGTGAGTTTGCTTCCAGACCACTGCAATAAAGCTAATGTTGCAATAAAGTGAGTCACATGAGTTTTGTGGTTTCGAAGTGCATGTAAAATTTATGTTTATACATATAGTCTATTAAGTGTGTCATAGCATCATGTCCAAAAAATGTACATACCTTATCTTAAAAACACCTTATTGCTAGAAAATGCTAGCCATCATTTGACAATGCAGGGTTGCTACAAACACTCAACTTGCAAAAAATGTGATATTTTCAAAGTGAAATAAAGTGAAGTGCAATAAAACAAGGTCTGCCTGTACTTAATTTGATGGTTAACCAATGCAGCCCTCAATATAAAGGTAATCTTACTCCTTTGCAACCTACCCTCTGCCTATATTTATTGATAAAATGTTTGATCATCTCTATTTAACAAATAGCTCCATTAAAAAAAAGATTTTTCCCTTTGGTGTATTTAAAAAATTGTTCCTAGCACTATACCTACAACATAGTTGGTTTTCAGTAGATTTTTATTGAATGAATTAATGAAAACCCTGGGCAGGTATTGATTGAATCTAAAGATTTGGCATAAAGGGATGTCTAAGCAGGGAAAGAAGAAAAACAATTCTGGATCCATGTAAGTAAAATTCACACAGAAAAGACATAAAGGTCATATGAGGGTATCCTAAGGCAAAATTTGGACCTTTGAGAACAATTCAAAAATATAGAGTGATAACCAGAGAAGATAGATCATAATAGGCCTATTTTTTTCTTTTTGTACATGAATCTTCACATGGCAAGAGAAAAGAGCAGATAAAATTGAAGAGATAATGGTTTCAGAAAATAGTAATAATAAGTGCTTCTTATTACTAAGGTAGTAACAAGAAATGATCATCTGGCTATTGGAGCACAGCTCAAGGCTTATTACTTCACACAATTCAAGTATTTCTGATGCAATTATGGCAGAACACCCATAATTGGTGTTCTTTCCAGTAGAGACTGCAGAATTACAAATCACTCCCTTAAATACTTTGGTGTAATGAGATTGGCTATTGAAAGCAGGAGCTAACTCCTTGTGAAGAGGAAGAAGATGAATTTTTTAATTCATTTTTTAAAAAGTTTTTAGCGCCACACCCATGGCATATAGAAGTTCCCAGGCTGGGGTCTGATTCCACTGGAGCTGCAGGTGCCGGCCTATGCCACAGCCACTGCTGGATGTGAGTTGCACTGACCAAAACCTAGGCCACAGCTCATGGCAACATTAGATCCTTAACCCACTGAGTGAGGCCAGGGATTGAACCTGCATCCTCATGGATACTAGTTAGGTTCATTTCTGCCGAGCCACAATGGGACCTCCAAGACACATTTTGAACTCGAATCTTGGTGAATGAAGCCACTGATAGGTTGTTCTATAGGCCCCAACAAGGTGAGGTCCTTGCCTCTGTGGCCCCATGCATTCTAAAGTGGAAAGAAATGATCAAGTTTAAATGTAGAGACCTTAAAATTTTTATCGTACACTTTTTAAAACTGTTGTTGGTACTATTTGTTCATCCACACTTGACTGCAAATTAAACTGGAGAGCTGTGGAGGGCATAGACCAAAAAAAACCCTTGCTTTCCTCTAGTGGCCAGAGCTAAGCAAAGAAATGAGTAAAATATATAAAGTATCACTTGGTGACGTAGGAGGGCAATGAAGTGGGGAGGAGTGAAGGAGAGTGCAGGGTGGGGGGGTTCCGCAGTACTCCAGAGCCATACATGGATTAGAATCCTGAGAAGTCCTAGCTCTCTTGTGGTAATTACTGTCAATCAAGGAAATGAGCCTAATGCTTTTTGTCTTGAGACCTCAAGGGAAATGACAGATGTGAGGCTGTGAATGTTGAGGAGGAAGAGAAGGGTGCTGAGGGGGTCTGAGACTCCAGAGTCTTAACCAGACTTAGGACATCTTTTGGACGTCTGCTACCGAGACAGGGGAAGGACTGTTCTGATCCAGACCCCACTGAGGTCAGGACCTCTTCCTTGGTCAAGTTCAAAAAGTCTGGAAGATAAAGTATTGGAGGGAAATACACTTCTAAAACTTTGCAGTTGCTTATGATATTCTTCAATTGCAAATTTTCAAACTTCAAATAAGAAGTCTTCAGATTCAAAAATGGTCCTTAATTGAGACAAAGGCTGAGTCACGGAAATGAGAAATCAACTCATGAAGGCTATGGTTATGCTCCCAGGATTCCTTGCTGACACTGAAAATAACTGAATAGATTTGATGGAGAATTTTCATATATCTTTTTCTGTGAGAGAAGTCTATTACTGAAGTTGCATCAACAAAACCCATAATTTATGCTTTCTCTCTGGTCTCTGTATACTCTAAGCCCATAATTTTGGAAATAAGCCTCAGGAATCAGGTAGGTAAAACAAGAAATTATATTCTCCATCAAAGCTTGCCCAGAGTTGACAGTTTAGGAAAAGAAATGAGACATGGAACCAAACAACTAAAAAGCTACTCATGCCAGTGTCAGAAAACCCTTTTGAGCAGCTATGGTTCTTTGGGGCTCTTGAGAAATTTCAGGACAAATACCAATGTGGTTTTCTTTAACCTGGAGATTTTACTGTTCTCATTATTCTCTGTATGTGAAATGAAGCTGTCATTCATGAACTGTCACAAGGAAGATAAAGCAGGCAACAACTGAGGATTGCTCAACGATGTAGATTTTTGACCAAGATTTATGAAGTTCCAAGAAATCATTTTGCCTACATTTCACAATTCTTTGCCACTTTCAGCTTCTCCATCACCCACCACCATAAGCCCATCCAGGAAAGATGGGATGAATTGGTATACCACTGCAACGTCAAAAACCCTTGAGAAATGTTTGTTGTCAGCTCATGTGCCCTTGACCTCTGGCTGGCCTCTGTGAATCAGCACTGCAGTTTTTGTACCATTCTTGACATCTTGACACTTGCATCTCTTCTCTTTGTCCAGAATGACTACAATATTAGAGATATCCACCGTTAACTAAAACAATGGTGAAAATGATTTCAAGCAGAAGGAAGGTAGGTTATCAGGGAATTGGTTGCTTTACTATTTAAGGAAGCACAGGACAGACGGCTATGTTACTGCCTATTCAAGAACAAATGACTTCACAGTTATGGTGCTTAGTGAGTCAGACTTCCCTTCCAGTTTAGATTGAAATAAAACTCACACTGGATGTTTTTGTCTCATGTAGAATAAAAGATTCACGCCTTCTTTCCAAGAAGGATATGGCAGCATCACCTCTTTTGAGAAGCTTTAGGCTTTTGTCTGTCAGAAATAGGAGAGCCAGGGAGTTCCCGGTATGGTGCAGTGAGTTAAGGATCTGGCATTGCTGGCTCTGGCGGAGGTTGCAGGTGCGGCTCAGATTGAGTCCAGGGCCCAGGAACTTCCATATGTTGGGCATGCAGACAAAAAAAGGAAAAAAAAAAATAAAAGAGCCGAAGTTCAGGAGTATGGGCAAGATTTGGGGTGTAGGGGAACAAGAACATGCCAGAAAGGAGTGTTCTAAAAAGAACGTGTGGCCTTGGAAAATCATAAATCATGTCAGGAGACAGTGATTTGATTACTTTGTCTACAGTGAAAGTTTCAAATAGGGGAAGAGTTAAAAATGAAATTGGGAGTTCCCTTGTGGCTCAGCAGGTTAAGGATCCAGCACTATTATTGCAGGGCTTGGGTCACTGCTATGGAGTGGGTTCCATCCCTGGCCTGGGACCTTCCATATGCCATGGCTGTGACCAAAAAAAAAAATGAAACTGGAAAAATAATTTAGGGACAGATTGTAAAAGTCTTTGAATGCCGGAAGGTTGTAAATTTAAGATTTTTCAGTTATAAATGACCAATGGACACATCTGATTCTCGTGCTTTATTGATCAGTACACAATGAATATCACAACTTTTTCTCAAAACAACTACCTCTAGAAATCACTCTGAATAGTAGAAAGCATAGATCTCAAAAGGTCCTATGCCTTTTATAATGTATTGAAGTACTTTCAGATATAGCATATATTCTCTACACTAACCAACTACACTATATCTTTCTATATGTTATTACTACTGGTGGTTCCAAAAAATATTACATCATTTGAATGTCCTCCTGGTTGTATGTAGCACATAAGAATAGCCATCAAAAATACATACATCAGGAATTCCCATTGTGGCTTAGCAGTGATGACCCCGGCTAGGATCCATCAAGATGCAGGTTCGATTCCTGGGCTTGCTCAGTGGGTTAAGGATCCAGCATTGCTGTGAGCTGTGGTGTAGGTCACAGATGCAACTCAGATCTTGCATTGCTGTAGCTATGGTGTAGGCCGGCAGATACATCTTGGATTAGATCCCTAGCCTGGGAACTTCCATATGCCATGGGTTCTGCCCCCCCCCCCCAAAAAAAAAATCTGAGTTCCCACTGTGGCACAGTGGGTTAAGGATCTGGTAATGATGCAGCTGTGGCATGGATCACAGCTCTGGCTCAGATTCTGTCCCTGGCCCAGGAATTTCCATGTGCTGCACGTGCAGCCAAAAAAGAAAAAAAAAAAAGGAAAATACATACACAGATATATTAGAGTGAGATGAGGAAAACTAACTTCTTATTTCAAAAGGGTAACAAGGCCATTCCATAGTTAATTCTTCCCCTGACTACTGAAATAATTTAACTCTCAAGAGTACCATTAATTGACAAGCACACAGTGACAGAATGTGTTATCTGCTCTTTGAGTTAATTTGTATTGATCCCCCCTAAATGTCAGTGGAAACTGCTGTTGCCAAACCACCTCCCTCAAACTGCTGATGAATTTTATGTCAAGACATCTAAAGATGATAATCTGAAGAATGAAACATGAAATCCAGCAACTTTTAAATGGAAAGGTTCTCTTGTGATAAATCACGGGTAGCATGTTGGCTTTAGATAATCCAAGTATATATTAATGCATCATAAACTTGAAGTCAGAAAAAGAGGAACTCTGGTTTGTTTCTGTTATAGAAGGACAGTAACTATTTTTAATATGAAAAATGATTCTAGGAGAGGCTCTGAACTTCTAATTGGGTTTTGCACAAGGAATAAACTCCAAGATGCATTGTCTTGCCTATAAGCAAAATTGGAGATAATAATAAATATTTGACCTGTATATGTTAACAGTCATGAGATTTAAACATCAGTGTTTTATATACCTTAAAGTGTTATATATATATGGCATTTCTATTATGAATTACTATTTCCCTAAAGCTCTCCAAATTGCCATATGTAATGGAACTCACTTATTTTTTATTTTTTATTGTCTTTTTGTCTTTTAGGGCCACACCTGCGCTATATGGAGGTTCCCAGGCTAGGGGTCTAATCGGAGCTGTAGCCGCCAGGGCCACAGCAACGCAGGATCCGAGCCTTGTCCGTGACCTACATGACAGCTCACGGCAATGCCAGATCCTTAACCCACTGAGGCCAGGGATGGAACCCACGTCCTCATGGATGTTAGTCGGGTTCGCTAACCACTGAGCCATTATGGGAACTCTGGAACTTACTTATTTTTTGATAATATGGCTTTATGTCTCTCTTTCATGAATGTTCATTAGGAGAGGGGGTCTCTGTCTGTTTCTTACCTATGTTCCCTGAGTATCTAAGACATTGGCTGTCACATAGTAAGTGCTCAAAAAAGAAATATTTGTTGAATAAAATCAAGCATTATAGTTTACCATCTTGTGATGATATACACCTACCTGATCTCTTAAAAACAAGATATAGTATATTTAGCTTTCCTTCACTTTAAAATCTCATGAATGCTTCTATATACACTTATCATACTGGGCAGTTTTAACATAAAACACCAAGGGGCTACTGGCACACATTTGGGATTTACTGATATATACCAGCCACATACCACCATTGTTTCCTACATCAACACTTTAAAATTTTTTAAATAACTTTCAATTACACAAATAGTATTACTAGCGATAGTCACCATGCTGTACATTATATCCCATGACTTATTCATTTCATAACTTTAAGTTTACACCTTTTCATCCCCTTTACCCATTTTGCCCACCTCCGACCCCCACCTCTGGTAACTCCCAATCTGTTCTCTATATCTATGAGTTCAGGTTTTTAAATTCCACATATAAGTGAGATCATAAGGTATTTATTTTCATCTGGCTTATTTCATTTAGCAAAATGCTCTCAAGGTCCATCCACATTGGTGCAAATGACAGGATTTTCTACTTTTTATGGCTGGATAATATTCCACTAAATGTATATGCCAGCCACATAGTCTTTATCCATTCATCTGCTAATGGACACTTAGCTAGAGCCAATGTCTTACCTACTGTAAATAAATCTGCAATGAACATTGGAGTGCACATATTTCAATTTAGTATTTTCATTTCCTTTGGATAAATACCAAAAGTAGACTTGCTGGATCATATGGTAGTTCTATTTTTAATTTTTTGAATTTTTTTCCTTAGTGGCTGAACAATTTTACATTCCCACCAGGAGTGCACAATGGTTCCCTTTTTTTCCATACCCTTGCCAACATTTGTAATTTCTTGTCTTTTTGATAATAGCCATTCTAAAAGATATGAGGTATATCCCATTGTTGTTTTGACTTGCAAATCAGTCCCTTTTTGGGGACTTCAAATTTGTTTAAGAAATATTTTTTTAAAAAAATGAGTTCCTGGTGGCTCAGGGGAAACACATCTGACAAGTGTCCTTGAGGATGCAGGTTTGATCCCTGGCCTCCCTCAGTGGGTTAAGGATCCAGCATTGCTGTGAGCTGTGTTGTTGGTTGCAGATGCAGCTCAGATTCTCTGTTGCTGTGGCTGTGGCGTAGGCCGGCGGCTACAGCTCTGATTCGACACCTAGCCTGGCAACCTCCATATGCCATGGGTGCGGCCCTAAAAAAACAAAACAAAAACAAAAACAAAAAACTTGTACAAAAAAGTTGAAAATACAAAAGGTACTTTAAGTTTTAAAGAGTAATAAAGAAAATGCTGCCATCACCATCCATCTCTTTAAAAAATAATGATGTTTTCTTATTGTTTTAATTGAAACTGCACTGTGTACCTTCCACAATCCCCTCCCTCTGCTCTCACCCCACTGACAAGGTTAATTGTTACTTAATATTTTGTGCATTTACTCAACTTACCTGTTATAGTTTGACTACATACAAACCCACATCTAAAGTACTTTATATAAAATATTATACTGCATTCATTCTTTTGTTACATACTTTTATCTGCTCACTATGTTTGTAAAATATATACATGCATACATATGCATGCATACATAAATAGGTATGTATCATTTACTATCTATATATCAGTATCTGACTATTGATCCACTAGTAGGGGTGGGGGGGTAGATCTATTTGTATATGCCTGTAACTGCAGTGCTTTCATTTTTACTTTTAAACAGAAGTTCAGTGATGAGGATAGTTATTTGGTTTATAAAAGAAATTGCCATCACAAGTGATGCTACTCTGAACATTATTTTTCACGTGCCATAGTATTTCTAAAGCAGTGGTTCTTAAATAAGGGTGATTTTCCCCCTAAGTGGATATTTCACTGTGGAGACAATTTTCATGAACATGACTTGGGGTGGGTGGGGTGCTACCATCCTTCTGATATCCACTGGGAAGATGTCAGGGATATTCCGCAATGCACAAGACAGCCCACACAACCCAGGGTAGTGCTCAGGTTGAGAAACCCTGCTCTAGGTTATATACCAATGAGAGGAAATTTGGGACTTTATGATATGTGTATATTAAATTTTATAAAATAATGCTGAATTTTATCCCAAAGCAGATATTCCAATATGCACAATGTCTAAGGGTTCATTTTTCTAGACCAATTTAGCTAACAGTTATTGTAAAATTTTAAAGTAATTATGTATATGGCAGGTATAAAGTGGTATATCATTGTGATTTATATTTACATTTCCCTAATTACCAGTGAGATTTATATAATTTAATATGCTTATTTTTTTTTCTTGTGCAATGCCTATCTCTCTTTTTAAAACCATTTTCCACTGCATGCGTTTTTTTTTTCTTATTAATATGTAAGGGACACAATATATTATGGATATTTATGTTTTAATGTCAATGAATTATAATTTATCAGCCTCTTTCATGGTTTGTCCTTTGGGTGTCCTGCTTAAGAAACCCTTGATATTATATTTGGTATAATAAAGGTATTCTATATTTTATTCTAGAACTATTGAGATTCTGCTTTTAACGTGTAGTTGATAATGTGTCTGGGATTGATTTTTCAGTGTGATGTTAGGAAGGATTCAATTTCAGTTTTTTTTTTTATTTTTTTGGTAAATAGTAGCCAACAGTCTGAGGACTACTTACTGAACAGTCAGTCAACGTCTTGCCCATTGATCAGCAATGCCAGCTCTATCATAAATCATATGCTTTTGTAACTGTGGGCTGCTTTCTGGGCTCTTTATTTAGTTATTTTTATCTACTTTATTTAGTTATTCTATGTGCCAAATTGCAATGTATTCATTACTATACTTTTATAATAATCATTACTATACTTTTTTTTATATGCATTTTTATTTTCCCACTGTACAGCAAGGGGGTCAGTTTATCCTTACATGTATACATTACAATTACATTTTTTCCCCCACCCTTTGTTCTGTTGCAACATGAGTATCTAGACAAAGTTCTCAATGCTACTCAGCAGGATCTCCTTGTAAATCTATTCTAAGTTGTGTCCGATAAGCCCAAGCTCCCGATCCCTCCCACTCCCTCCCCCTCACATCAGGCAGCCACAAGTCTCTTCTCCAAGTCCATGATTTTCTTTTCTGAGGAGATGTTCATTTGTGCTGGATATTAGATTCCAGTTATAAGTGATATCATATGGTACTATACTTTTATAATAATCATTGACATCATTTTGGGCAACCCCTCTAGCTTTTTCTTTTTCTCTAGGATCGTGTTCTGCTCATTTCTTCATCCATATGAACCTAAAATCCAGTTTCCGGCACCATGAAAAAACTTGCGAGAATTTTAATCAGTTTTAGTAAATTAAAATTGACGTCCTGAAAAAAGTACACTTCAGTGGATATTCTATTCCTCTCTGTTTATCTAGGTGTTCTTTAGTATCTTTCATGAAACTGTAATTTGTTTCTAACGAGATTTTACACATATTTTGTTAAATTTAGTTCTAAGAACTTTAAGTTTGTCATTGCTGTCTTCAATGGTACCTTTTTATTTTTTATTAATTTTTAAATTATTTTCTCTTTTTAGGGTCACATCTTCGGCACATGGAAGTTCCCAAGCTAGGGGTCAAATCAGAGCTACAGTTGCCGGCCTAAGCCACAGCCACAGCAACAGAGGATCTGAGCCTTGTCTGCAACCTACACCACGGCTCACGGCAACACCAGATCCTTAACTCACTGAGCGAGGTCAGGGATAGAACCCACATCCTCATGGATAGTAGTCGAGTTCCCAAACTGTACTTTTTTTTAAAGTGAAAGTTTCTCTTGGTGCTGGTATATAGAAATGTGATTGATTATGTTTACATCAAGTTGTCACATTCTTTTATCAATTCTAATATTTTTTCTGATAACTTCCCTTTTGGGTTTTCTATGTAGGAAATTATATAACTTAAAAATAGCATGATTTGTGTGTTTCCTTTCCCATCCTTATGCTCTATTTTTTTTTCCTCTTGATACTTTGCCCTGTATTTAGAGCACAGTGTTGAATCAATATTATCAATACCAATGTCCTTGTCATGCTTTTGATTTTGAGAGCATTGCTCAAAACTTTCACCTTTAAGTGTGATTTTTGCCATAGATATCAGATGGATATTCTTTATCATTCTAAGGAGATATCTTTACATATTTAGTTTGCTAGAAGTCTTGCTTTGTTTTGTTCTGTTTTGTTTAATCATTAATGGGTGTTGTATGTTAGTAAATACTCTTTTTAATCTACTGAAATGATAATGTGTTTCTCCATTAGTAAGTTGATACAAACTATATTAATAGGTTTCCTGATACATTATTTGAATAAATATATCTCAATCATAATAGACAGAGAAATGCATCCATCCATCCATATTTAGATATTATTTAGATAGGATAGATACAATTTCCTTGAAAAATATTTTCTTTAGCATGTTGTATTGATGGTCATGAATGCTATTGGTCTGTAATTCTGCTTTTACAGAAACCTTGTGTAATTTGAGTATCAAGGTTATACTGGTTCCTAAAATGAATTTGTATCTGCTTTTTATCTATTTTTTGAAAAATATTTTTATAATATTGAGATGATCATTTTCACGGAAATTTTGTCAAACCGTCTAATTTTTATTTTGTTATGAAAGTAGTTTTCTTTTTCTTTTGAAAGTAGCTTCCAGGTAAAAGCATTTTGTCCTATTTTATTTGGAGGAATATTTACAAACTGGTAAAATTTTAAAAATTGTTTTGTTAAAGTTTTTTCTATAAATTAACCCATTGTATCTAATTATAAATGTATTATTTCTTGTTTCTTATAATTTTTATTCTGATGCATGTGTAGTTATGTCAGACTTGTCATTAGTAATGTAAAGTATCTGTCATTTTTTATCCTTAATCATACTAGAGACCTCTTTAAATTATATATTAAAATTATTAGGGTTAGTGATTCTTCCTATTGTCTTTTGTTTTCTATTACATTGATGTCTGCTGTTATCTTTACTATTTATTTTTTTCTTTGCAATTATTTTGTTGTTCTTTGTATATCTTACAACATGCATTTAGCTCATTGAATTTGGGATTTCATCTTTTCTAATATAAAGATAAAGAAATTTCTTTGCCTTGTAGTTTTCATCAAATTATATTTGAAAAAGTAGAATATTCAGTACATTCAGTCCTACTCTTAATAAATATCTACTATGATGTAGGCTTTTTTTTTTTTTTTGTCTTTTTTTTTTTTTTTTGCTATTTCTAGGGCCGCTCCCATGGCATATGGAGGTTCCCAGGCTAGGGATCGAATCGGAGCTGTAGCTGCCAGCCTACACCAGAGCCACAACAACGCGGGATCCGAGCCGCGTCTGCAACCTACACCACAGCTCACGGCAACGCCGGATCCTTAACCCACTGAGCAAGGGCAGGGGCCGAACCCGCAACCTCATGGTTCCTAGTCGGATTCGTTAACCACTGCACCACGACGGGAACTCCGATGTAGGCTTTTATGTCCAAATCTCAAAAATTGTTCATTAATTTCAAAACATTTACTTTTCTAGATATATTGTGTCATAATTTACAGTTGACTTTTAGGAATTCCTACTATGGCACAGCAAGTTAAGAATCCCACATGGTCTCTGTGGTGGTGCAGTTTGATCCCCCTCCAGGGAACTTCCATATGCCACTGTTGTGGCTGAAAAAGAAAAAAAAATCATAAAAATTTAAAAAATATATAGTTGTGTTTTAGTCAGAGAATTTTATCTGTATAATATTGACTTAAAATATTATTGGATTAACTTTATGGATTAGTATATAGCCAATTGTTGTAAAAATGTCGTGTGTCATATTTTTGAAAATAGTGTGTTTTCTTTCATTGCTAAGTACAGGCTTCTGTATATATTCAGAAATTCTTGCCTGGAAATTGTGCTGTTTATAAAATTCTAAGTATGGTAGCTAGTTTGTTCTTTTGTATGTTTTCTGTGTAACATTTAAAGTATTGAAGGACATGCGTTGCAACTCCCAAAATCATGATATGGTTTTCAATCTCTCTGTGAGGTTCTGTCAGTTTTTATGTATTTAGAATCTACATTTTACTTCATTTACACTGAATCTTGCCTCTGATTTATATCCTTTATCTCTATGTATTTACTCTTTTTAGTTAATGCTTCTTGAGAACTTACCATATTGTGGACTGTATTCTAAAATATGTATATGCACTTAATATTTTTTATGGCATAAATTGCCATATTCATAATAGTTTATATTTTCTATGTGTCTTATAATGATGCTTTATGCTTCATATTTGGCCTAAATTTCTAGCAGTCTATGATAATATAATCACCTCAATTGTTTCTTGGCTAGCATTTCCCTGGTACATCTTTTACTACCAATTTTTCTGTGCCATTATATTTTAGGTAAATCTATGATAAACAGTAGATTGTTATGTTATGCTCTATTGCCTAATTTGACTATTTTTGTCTTACAACAGTAAGTATGAAGGATTTGTGTGTGTGTGAGCTTGTGTTTGTCTGTGTTTTATGTTTGCATACAGGGAATACAGATGATATAGAGAAAAGACCCATAAAAATTATTTTCTTCTCTTGTATGTGGCAGAGAAGTAGGTTATGATATGGCCTTTTACAGCATGGGCATATATAATTTATTTATTCAATAATCTTTATAGTGAGCCTACTATGTTCCAGAGGCTGAGCTATGGGCCAGTGCTACAGAGATGAATGATGTGATCTTAGAGTCATAGCCTAAGGAAGAAATAGCTATGGTTTTGACCTCCAATGTACCAGGAGCTATAATAAAGCAATGCATGAATTACCTTATTGAATTCTCATAACAGTCTAAAGGAGAAGGTGCAATTATTACTCCTATTTTTCACAGGAGGAAACTGAGGGTCAGGAAGCTGAGCAAATCCATCAAGATCATAATGCCGGTAAGTTGTAAAACCAGCTTGCGAATATCAGTCTTTCTGACTGCAGAGTTTTGTTTTTTAATTATTATGCCTAAGTGTCATCTGTTTTTGAGAGCAGTGAAGCCGTAAAATTGTCCTGTGGTCAGATGGCACCAGCACTGAGAGTAGGGCTTAAGCATCTGTATTTGTAGCTCTGCTCTAGATGCATGGCCATAGTGATGGAGAAAATGGATACTTTTGTAGCTATAAGAACTCTTCAATCTCATCTATTGGAGTATGACTCCTGGAGATCAGTGGTTATGAAAACTGACAGTGTCATATTTCCTGCTTTTCCTCAGACATCACCAAAATTTGCTTTAAATGACCTATTCTTGCTGCATACTATTGGTAGTATTGAGCAGCAAGGACACAGAACCACAAGAAGATACCTAGGTAGATTAGAATAATTATAGTCTAAGTGCAAAGCAAGCAAAGATTTATTACTGTTCTTTAGGGCCTGTTTCCTCTAGGATGAAATCCCAATTTCCTACCTGATTTCTAGGACATAACTCTCTCTGGTTCCATTGAACCTCGTTCTCCAAAGTGACATCCCCAAATCCGTATGATTACATAAGACTTTTAGATTCTAGCACCCTGCTTATGCTGCCTCCCCAAACTGCCTGGTGAAATTTCTTTTCTCAGGCTCAGCCCAAACAACATGGCGCCCTCCAGAGAAATACAGTGTCCCTGTCTGGTCCCATAACACGTGGTCCATTTTTTGAAGCCCATTTCATTGTAAATGGAGCAAGCTATGTAATTTGCATAACAAAGTGAAAAAATGAAAATGTGAGGTCTCTTTTTTAAAAAAACTATTGAGAATTTGAAGACAGCAGCAGCAGAGCGTTAAACTAAGTGCAAGACCCTTTGAGGCCTGGACTCCATGCCTATGAGGTTAACACTGACTGTACATTGCTTTAATTTTCCTTCTCTTTCTCTTAAATGTGTGGCAGATGATCTGTGTATTCTACTCCAAACACATAGCAGGTTCTCAATAAATATTTGTTAAAAGTCACGGAATGTGTTAAGTTTGAATCTCTGGAGTGGGCCGCCATGTATGTTATTATTATTTCAGTACATTTTCTTTGTCCTAGCATTTTGTTCTCTTGGAGATATAGGTTTGTATAATTCTCAGCTGTTGGATAGGCTGCAGAGAAAGGATAGAGTTTTCTCCTTTCCTTAAGCAAAGCATGGTGCTTCTACAGCCTTTGTGGCCTCTAAGATAAAAGGCAAGCTTTTCGTTTTATGCTGATGTTTTTTCTTTTGTCAGTCTGTGTCCAGAAATCTCATAGAGAGCAACCCTTTGGTGTGTCATAGTACCAAAGAAACTTGAATTGTATTTTTAATACCTTGGAATATGGCAAGCTAAAGTCATTGCCTATGAGGCCTGTGAGGTACAGCAATAGTTATCATAAAATACCCCACAAAGGGAGGAATCATGAAGAAGGACATTAGAGTGGCTTAGAGATTTTAGAAACATCAAAAATATCAAAGTATTAGGGAAACAACTATAGCAACTGTAGAATGGTAATCAGGCCATCTAGAGCTCCAATCTCTCGAGCTTGGAGGATAAATGAAAGGGGATGAAAGCACACTATAAACTGTGAAGGGCTGTAGACAAATAACAGGTGTGCTGCTCTTTATTGTGCCCAGTACATCCTGTTGGCTCATGGATGAGCTACAGATGCTAAAAGCAATGAGATTCTTGATGACTTGGTATCTGAGACTTATTTCTACTCTGTCATTCTATAAAAGGTGACTCCAGAGATTTACATGGGGGAAGGATGCTCCAACATGGGAATTCTCTTCCATTATCAGAAACAAACTGTGGTTATTTTAATATATATCGTTTAAATTCCCAAGATCAAAGCATATGTTTCTATTAATATTTATACTGAGGTAAAATTCACATGACATCAAACTCATACTTTTAACCATTTAATTTTTTTCATTTTTAAAAGTTTTATTGCAGTTGGGAGTTTCCGTTGTGGCACAGTGGTTAACGAATCCGACTAGGAACCATAAGGTTGCAGGTTTGATCCCTGGCCTTGCTTAGTGGGTTAAGGATCTGGCGTTGCTGTGAGTTGTGGTGTAGGTCACAGACATGGCTCGGATCCCGCATTGCTGTGGCTCTGGCGTAGGCCAGTGGCTACAGCTCCAATTAGACCCCTAGCCTGAGAACCTCCATATGCCGCGGGAGCAGCCCAAGAAATGGCAAAAAGACAAAAAAAAAAAAAGTTTTATTGCAGTGTAGTTGATTTACAATGTTGTGATTTCTGCTGTACAAAAAAGTGATTCAGTTATACATATACACACAACTACTTTAAAGTATAAAATTCATTGGCATTCTGTACCTTTTACAACATTATGCAACGATCACCACTTTCTAATTCCAAAATATTTTCATCACCCCCAAATGAAACTTCCTACCCATTACCCGTGAATCCCCATTCTCTCATCTCCTTAGCCCTTGGAAACAACTAATCTGCTTTCTGTCTCTGTGGATTTCCTTATTCTAGTTATTTCATATAAATGAAATCAACTATTGTGAGTCTTCCAACTCTGTACTTTTTCAAGATTTTTGCTTTCTGGTCCCTTGAAATTCTATAAAAATACCAAGATTAGTTTTTCAATTTCTGCAAAAAAGATCATTGAGATTTTGATAAGGATGGCATTGAATTTGCAGATCAATTTGGGAAGTATTACCATTTTAACAATATTTAATCTCCCAATCCACATAAAAAGCAATGTATTTCCATCTATTTAATTATTTTATATAGTTCAGTAATAATTTGCAATTTTTGCTGTATAAATTTTACACCTCCCAGGTTAAGTATATTTCTAAGTATGTTGTTCTTTCTTATGATACTCTAAATGGAATTGATTTCTTAATTTCTTTTAGATTTTTCATTTTCAATGTGTATAAATACAACTGAATTTTGAATGCTGATTTATATCCTGTAACATTGCTGAATTTATTAGCTCTAAAAGGTTTAAAAAAATCCATGTATGTATGTGGATACTTTAGAGTTTTCTGATGATAAAGATAGTTTTACTTCTTTTTTTATTTGGGTGATTTTTATTTATTTATTTTTCCCTATTTTCTCAGTGTGATATTAAATAACAGTGGTCAAAGCAGACATCCTGGTCTTGTTCCTAATCATAGAGTTGGAGCTATCAAACTTTCACCATAGAGTGTTATTGACTGTGGGTTTTTTAGGAATGCTTTTGGTCATGTTGACAAACTATTCATATCTTGTTGAATATTTTATGACTAAAAGGTTGAATTTTGCTAAATATTTAATGCATCAATTGAAAATATCATTTTTCCCTTAATTCCATTAATATCATATGTTGCGTAGATTGATTTCTGCATGTGGAACTTGCATTCCTGAGATAAATTCCAATCAGTTATGGTGGGTAATCATTTTTATGTTCTACATGATTCTGTTTGCTCATATTTTTATTGAGGATTTGCACAACAATACTTGTAAGGGATATTATTTTGTAGTTTCCTCTTCTTGTGATGCATTTGGTTTTTGTATCAGAATAATACTGACCTCATGCAATGAGTTGCAAAGTGTTTACTTCTAACTTAGGGAAGCCTTTGAGAAGAACTTGTGTTAATTCATCTTTAAATATTTAGTAAAATTCACCAAAGAGGCCATTTCATCCTGGCATTTTTGTTGTTGTTGGGAGGTTTTCGGTTACTGACTCAGTCTCCTTACTCATTGTTGATCCGTTCAAATTTTCTGTTTCTTCATGATTCAGTTTTGGTAGTTTGTGTGATTCTAGGAATTTTTTTTCTATTTTAAGTTACCTAATCTGTAGATAATTGTTTGTAGTATTCTCTTATAATACTTATTATTTTTGTTAGGTTGATAATAATGTCCTCATTTTCATTTCTGATTTTATTAATTTGAGTCTTCTCTCTTCTTGTTAGTCTAAGTAAATATTAATCAATTTTGATGATCATTTACAAGAACCAATTTCTGGTTCTATTCTGTGTTTCTTTCACCTCCTCTGTAATCTTTATTATTTCCTATTTCTGCTATCTTTGGGTTTCATTTGCTCTTATTTTTCTAATTCCTTAAGCTGTAAATTTGGGTTATTAATTTGAGATTCTTCTTTTTAATGTAGGTGTTTATGGCTATAAATTTCTGACTACTTATTTCCTGCATCCCATCGTTTTGTTATATTGTATTCTCATATTCATTTGTCTCAAATTATTTTCTAAATTCCCTTGTGATTTCATCTTCAACCTATTGGTTTTGTAAGAGTATGTTATGTACTTACAACTTCTTTGTGAAGTTTCAAAATGTCCTTCTGATATTAAAAAAAAAAAAAAAAAAAAATACCCAACTTGGCCTTAGTCTTCACTTCTTGGTTGCATAAAGCCTAAAGTTCAGCCAGTGGTGAGAGCCTCTTTAAGTCATTTTTGAGAATGTATCCTTCCCTAGCTGTACATGCAGAATTCTGGCATCTCCAGACTTTGTGGAAGCTTTTCAAAATCTTTATTCTCCAAGTATTTCCCTCCCAAGTCTTTTCTTTCCTAAGCTTTTTGTTATATTCTTACCCCAAATGGTATCTTTTGTGTCAGACAGCAACATACATTTACCTTTAATTTTTTTTTTTTTTTGACAAATGCTGCCCTGGGAGCCACCACAGTCTTGGGGAAGATATGAGATAGGGTAAACAAAGGCAAATACTTAAGTTAAGCTTTCAGGGAGCCATAGCAAGGTCAAAAACATACAGTGACAATACTCTGAGAATAAAATCCATATTGCCTCTGATATCAGCAACCTGCACTTGGAAGTTGTCTTGCCATTTAAAGTCACTGCAACACTGGTGTGTGGGAGATGGTAACAGGATAAATTAAAACCTCATAGAGCTCCTCCACCAAAATTCAGCAGTTTTTCATCATTAAGCAGTTCCTTGGTTGTTGTGAGTTTAAATTAGATTTCTGAGTTCCAAAAAGTTGTCTGACGGTTTTTGTCAGCTTCTCTGTTGCTGTTGTGAAGGGTTGGCATTTGAGACTTCCTTCGGACATCAATTTTATTACTTTTGAGTATTTGTCTCTATACTTTGGAAAACAACACAGATTTATATTATCTGAAATTGCTTAAAATTCTAAATATCTGCTGATTAATTTCTATTGTGTGTTTCAATCTCTCATAAAAGGAATGGGGATATAGTGTTGAGGTTAGTGACCTTTATTGGGAGCTACCTGGGTCAGGCATTGTTCTGAGACAAATGTCTTTACTCAGTCAGTATGCACAACCATTGTGCGATGTGGCTTTTTATGTAAATTTTACAAATTACAAAAATAAAGTGTAGTGATATTGAAGGACTTGTTGCTAGTAGAGATATAGCATCAGAATTTTAATTCACAAACACATGCTTCAGAGTCTGTACGGTGGACAACTGCCCTCTATCACCGCACTATAGAGATATTGTTAACAATTAAGAGTAGTAACAATGAGAATAATAATGATGAGTAATTTGTCTTCTGTGTCACAGACATACAGTAGCATAAAGAGTTCCAGTCTCCTGGAAGAGAATTGATTGATGTGGATGTTCCTTCCTTGTCAGTTTTCATTTACTATTTTGGTATAGTTTAATTATTTTTTGCTTTGCTTTTGCCCTTGTCAATACTTTTGAGATGAACCTAGGGCTAGCACTGATGTTATCTCTTTTAACTTATTTTGATACGTTTCCATTTGGTAGCCAATAATTAGTTTGTTTAAGTGGCCTTTTGAAATCACATTTCTTCCTAATTGGCCCGTAATTCTAGGTTGTGACATTTGTGGGTATTGAGTTAGTTTTTTTTTTTTTTTTTTTTTTTTTTTTCCCTTCAGCTAACTTCTGGGATAACTTTTACAAAATTAAATTAAAATTTCCCAAATTAAAGCATATTTGGTGGCACTCCACTCCCATGTGTAAGAGTAGATTTGAAATCTCTTTGACAGTACCTGAAGTGGCCCCTTAAACTGAGCTGCATTAATGTCAGGAATCTGGAGAACATTAAAACTGCTAAGTAGAAGATTAACAGTGGAATATAACAAACGTCACAAAAATGAAAGAGGATTTGTGGATTTAGAGAGTTTCATACTGTAAACACAACACGAGACAATGACGTGGTGCTTGGATTGCAAGGCTCTGGGACACAGCTATTTTTTTAATTTTTCTCTTTCTTTCTTCCTTCCTTCCTTTCTTCCTTCCTTCCTTTCTTTCTTTCTTTCTTTCTTTCTTTCTTTCTTTCTTTCTTTCTTTCTTTCTTTCACCCCTTGAAATGAATTGAAGTTGGTAGATAAGATTACAAGAAAAAAAAATAATAAGTCATGAAATACACATCAGGTTTTCTTCTGAAATCATAGCACAGCCATGTTTTTTCACTGATAAAGTAATTGGCAACAAGTTATTAGAAAAACTCTCTAAAATATTTTTGCAGTGTAAACCTTAACTGGATAAATGTGAAACATTGTTTTTTTTTTTTTTCCTTTAAATTACAGTTAGCAAGAAAATCTCTCAAAATTCCACTGAAAAAATTCTATGCTAGGTAAGTGCTTAATTGCTAAACACATTAAACATATGTTAAATTCTAACCAAAATAACTCTGCATGAAATTACTATAAAAACGAGGAGGGAGTTCCCGTCATGGCTCAGTGGTTAACAGTTCCAACTAGGAACCATGAGGTTGCGGACTTGATCCCTGGCCTCGCTCAGTGGGATAAGGATCTGGCATTGCTGTGAGCTGGGGTGTAGGTCACAGATGTGGCTCAGATCCCGTGTTGCTGTGGCTGTGGTGTAGGCCAATGGCTACAGCTCCGATTCGACCCCTATCCTGGGAACCTCCATATGCCACAGGTGTGGCGCTAAAAAGACAAAAGACAAAAAACAAACAAACAAAAAAACAAAACAAAAAATGAGGAAAGTCTATACTCTGTTTTCTCAGGACAGATCTGACAGGTGACAGAAGGAGGGTCACTATAATCTATAAACCAAGAGCCTGTTTGTCTTAATCCATTTGGGCTTCTATAAAAAAAATACCAGAGGAGTTCCCACTATGTCACAGTGGGTTAAAAATCCCACTACATCGGCTCTGGTTGCTGCAGAGATGCAGGTTCAATGCCCAGCCTGTTGGAGTGGGTAAAGGATGTGGCATTGCAGCTGTGGTATAGGGTCACAGCTGTGGCTCAGACTCTATCCCTGGTCCAGTAACTTCCATATGCTGTGGGTGTGTCCATTAAAAAAACCACCAGAGACTAGGTAGCTTATTAACAAAATAATTTCTCACAGTTCTGGAGGCTGGAAAGTCCAAGATTAGGATCCTACAAATTCAGTTTTTGAGGGCCAGCTTCCTGGTTCATAGCTGGCACCTTCTTAGTGTACTTTCCCGTGGTGAAAAGAGGTAGGCGTCTCTTTTACAAGGCAGTTAATTCTATTCATGAAGGTACTTCTGCATTATCTGATCACCTCCTAAAGGCCCCATCTCCTAATGCAACATCTTTGAGGTTTTTTTTTTTTTAATTATAGTTATTCCCATCCCTGCTTTTCCTACAAACCCCTATCTTAAGGCCCAGGCATGGAAGCACTCACGCACACACACATGCACACTCACATACATTTCCCAAACCCATTCCCTCAAGAGACCAGTATGAGTTAGTAAGGGATTGTCAGGGCATTAATATTAATCAAAAAGAATACAGTTTCTGACTTTATGCTCCCAGAGTTCTGTTGCATTTTGTTTGGATGTGTCAAGTAAACATCCTATGCTGAGTTAGGTAAGGAGATGCTTATTTAAAATAATCATTGCACTAAGGGAAGGTTTACTGTTGCAGTGAGTAAGGAGGGTGCTATTGTGATAATGAGGACACTATAATCATGATACCTGTAAACGCCTCAGAGATCAGGCAGAAAGGAATTTTCTTTTATAGGTAGGGATAAATAAGACTGGAATGAACCGAACACAATGGGAGGAGTAGGTAACATGATAAGACAGTTGAGCAGAAAATGTTTTTCCTGGGAGTTCCCGTCATGGCGCAGTGGTTAACGAATCCGACTAGGAACCATGAGGTTGCGGGTTCGGTCCCTGCCCTTGCTCAGTGGGTTAAGGATCCGGCGTTGCCGTGAGCTGTGGTGTAGGTTGCAGACGCGGCTCGGATCCCGCGTTGCTGTGGCTCTGGCGTAGGCCGGTGGCTACAGCTCTGATTCAACCCCTAGCCTGGGAACCTCCATATGCCGTGGGAGCGGCCCAAGAAATAGCAACGACAAAAGACAAAAAAAAAAAAAGAAAATGTTTTTCCTTTGGGTCAAAGTTAGCTTATCTTGGGGTGGAACCCTTAAGCAGGGGTTGTTTTATATTCCAGTGCTGGCTGAGGGTAAATACAAATTCATGGTCCTGGAAATATAAGAAGAAAATTAACTAAAGTCTGCTTAATTCAAGTTAGCAGGCATTTTGTGTGGATTTTATGTGGATTTGTCAGTGGCTGCAAACAGTTCAGCTAATCATTTATGAGACGATAAATGAGAATTTGGTAGATCTGTGTCCAGCCTGGTCCTAAGTAAAACAAGTGGATCATCTATGAGTCTTAGATATCTAAGCTGTGAGGAAGGATGGTTTTTTTCAGTTACTCTTTTTGGGAACTCAAAAGGATCTGGAGATTTCTTAATCTAGATGTTTTCCAGGAGAACTAGGCTCAAGTAAAGTTCCACGTTGTCGGATATACATGGAAAGATAACAAACCAAGCAGTATGTTGGGTGATCAGCCAATCTGAGTACTCCTTGCACATGATGAATACACATTCTGCATCAAACCTTTTGATCCTACCACTACTCTCAAAATTTCCCCTTGTGTTGAGTCATATGACCACAGAGGTCATTGCTGTGGGGCTTTCTGATTCACCAAAAGCAAGAGGCCTTGCTTATCTTTCCATGTCACCTTTCTACCACTGTCATAATCAGGATTGATTCCTGGATTCAACTCAAGTTTGATGAATGATTTTCATGTACGTTTCACCTTAGAGGCCTAATATTAAAGGAAGATAGAGAAACCATTTGGTAAGACAATTAAGCAATCAGTAAAGCTTAACAAATTTTCATGCTGTGAAGAGCAAGTTATTAACTGAGACCATCTGGGGGTCAGATGTTCAGCCTGCAGCCAGGATTCACAACTGACAAATTTGTTTAGTGCCTTTGACCTTTCAGTGATACCCCACAAGCCCATTTACTCCTCATCTTTTATTATCTATTGATAAAATTCATTTTTATTTAACATAGAGTTAACACATAATTATTGATGACCTACTCTGTGCTGAGCATGATTTCAGGTGCCAAGGTATAGCAATAAACAAAATTGTTGCAACCCCACTTATTCCAATGGAGAAAGAGAATGAAGATAATAAACTATATGGGGTATTTGAATATGATAACTGCTGTGCAATAACAATTAGAACAGGGTAAGAAAGATTAGTGTAAGCAGATAGGGTAGGGGTCCCTAGAGAAAGAGAACCAGGCATGGCTTCCTTGACATAAGAGAAGCCATGTTAGGCCTAAGCCATTTTGTGACCTAAGCTTGGCCACAATGCATGCTCTTGCAGGAAAAGAGCTCTCCTTAGTTAATGAGTTTAAGGAACAGAAAACAAACATCTACTATCAAGCCAGGGAGAGAATTTAACCATATCTCAAACAATGTATCAAAGACTTTCAGTTCTCTTTCAAAGGTACAGACTCCTTGAAGCACATTTTGAGCTGTTTTGAAGAATTCAACACTCCTCCTCCAAGCACTCAACCACCAGATTAACTGGAACCTAAGGAATTAAGGAATGATAATGCTGTGACTTCTATCTGTAGAACTTGGGCTCTGTCAACCTTTGACCCAATTCTATGCTAAATTCTCCTTTGCTCAAACCCCTTCATGAATATGCCTGTACTGCATTTTGCTGTTTGAGGAGACACTTGCTTTGGGAAAGATTCCCTGGTGTTCTTCTCACTGGCTACAATATAATTAAATCCTCTTCCATGATATAAAGCTATTTCTAAGTGCTGTGTTCACTCTGAGTATGATCTATTTCAGAGTAACAGCCAATATCACATTTGTTCTTTTGGTATGAAATAATAATTGAATGTGGTCAGATGAAAAACCTTGCCAGGCCTTTTGTTTATCCTAAAGGTGGAAATATTTCCTCATGTGTTGCAAATCATTCTGTCATCATTACAAATTGTCACAAATGTTATGTATTTTCTATTTTGATATCTTTCCTGATGATAGGAAAGGTTAAAGCTTAGATTCTGATAGAGTCTCCAATATCCTTATAAACAAAAAATGAAAAATTATTACTCCCCTTCCACTAGTCAGATATACTGAGTCATGACTTTCTCAAATGATAGCTTTTTTTTCTCCCATAAATACACTTCTCTCTTCTTGCTCAAGGCAGTCTTTTCTTATAATATCTTGCTATCATTTAAGATGGCTGACCTAAGTCAGAAAACAAACTGTGAAGGAGAGGGGACCAGCAATGGTAGAGTTAATGGCAGGCAAACTCCCACTTTGTTTTCATACTATCTTGTGGAGAAGACTGATTATATTTAAAGAAAGGTAGTAAGTGATTGCCAGAAGGAAAAGGGAAAAGAAAATCAATTCCAACCATCTCTAAGGAGCATAGTAAATCTGAAAAACAAATGTTCATTCAGGGTTCCTAGCCCCAAGAGAGCACACGAGGAGAGTCACAGTCTGTTAATCCCAGAAATACCAATCCTACAGAATGAGAAATTCAGGAGAACCATGTTGTTAAGAACCTACAGAAATAACATTCAGAGCAGACATTGAAAATGGATGCTGGCTATGAACTGCTTATTTGAAAGGAGCTTGGGTGAGTAAATGCCACAAATCCAAGAAGCCTCAAAGATAAGGCTAAAGCCTAAAAGGAACATGGCCTGGGCCCACACAGGCTGATAGTGACTACATTGCATCCTTGCTTTCTCTTTCCAAAGCCCTAACATGAAAATCAATGGAGAAGTCACTGCAACGATTGCAGAATTACTCAAAATGAATCGAAATAAAAAAGACTTAGCTGAAATCATTCAGACTGGAGGGAAGAATGGTCAGATTTTGCCATGGATAGGAAATATTTCATGGACAAATAAAGGAAAGATGGCAACTTACTGTTCTCCACTGAACAGAAACAGAATTAAGTTGAGGGATAAAGTAGAAACATTAGCAAGGGGGATATCCTGTCTTTTGGAGATTAGTAATTCCACAGGTTTTCTGATTTAGCAGCCAGAGGGTATCTCTTTCCTTGGAAAGCAACTTGAAGTTTATTCCATGTTCCTGGAATTGAGCATGAAGAGAATGAATGCTTAGGCACCCTTGATCAACAGAGGTATTTGTGTTACATAGTACTCCCATCTCTACTCTTCTAGGTTCTTCCAGATGGTCTAAAATTAAAATGATATGAGGCAGACTGACAGGAGAACAATCAAAGTTTAAAAATACGTATACATGAGAGAGACCCAGGAGAACTGGGTAACTCCCCCAAATAGCTGAAATCTCCACCTTAAATACCATCTTCAGCTAAAGACAAAAGAGGATATTGGGGATAATGGTTTGACACCAAGCAAGACTGTGGAGCCCTCCCAGGTACAAATGCTTTCCTTGTCCCTAGTCTCTTGTTTGTAGGAAAAAAGGTTTCATTCAGTTTCCTTGACCTTCCCTGAGTTCCAAAGGGCAGATTCAAGTAGTTGCTTATCAGAAAGGTGAGGGAATGCAGAAACAATGGAGGGGACCAGTTGAGAAACAATAGCACAGCTTTGGGCGGGTTATAGGCTCCTCCTAAAAGGAATATACATAACAATATCTTTGAGTTCTTCTGCAGGAACTAAGGCCCCCACCAAGGTGGAGGATGATAATTTTAGCTTGAGCACAAGATTCCTGGTGCACTGTCCTGTTACCTTACCACCAACCAATCAGAAGAAAGTAGGTACACAGTGAAAGATAACAGAGACTCTGACCCCCCCCCCCCCCCCCCCCCCCCCCCCGGTTTTCCCAATGACTAACTTTGCTTAACTTCCTCTTTCTCCCTTTAAAATTTTTCATGGTCAGTAGAATATTCAGAGCTAGTTTCTGAACATGAGTCCCCCTTCTCCTCGGCTTGCTGGCCTCCTGAATAAAGCAATTATTTCTTTTCCAAACAATACCCCTCTCTTGAGAAATTGGCTTTTGAGCAGTAAGAAGCCAAACTTGAGTTCAGTAACAGTTTGGGACTTCAAAGGGAAGGAAAGCAATTCACATGGGGATGGAAAAGAGGTTTGATAAACAAATATTTGCTAACCCAAGCAGACACAAATGGGGTAGAGAGTAGACTCTGATCTCTGAGTTCCCCCCACCACACCTGGCCCACATTCTTCACAGATACCTCAGGAAATAGTTCCATTCCTGGAACAGGCCCTCTATCTAAATTCCTCAGGCAGTTAGGGAGAAAGTCAAAGCTTTTTTCTGAGTCTTCTAGGTCTTGATTCTTTTAAGTTTGAAATAATACACTTTCCAAAGAGATATTTTGGGGTGGAAATTTTGTTTCCCTATACTAACATTGCTCTGTGATATGTTACTCTTTTATCCCATTGTTTCAAAACCTGTTTAACTGAATACCACCCATATGCCTAGATAGATAGCTAAACTATAGAAGTGAATAAAAACAGACAAGACCTTGTCATCATGGGGCTTAAATAAGAAGGGGAAACAGAAAAAGAAATAAACATGATTTCATATAGTAAGTAGTGCTATGGCGAAGACAACTGTCCAGGGTGCTAAGACAACCAGTGTTGGGGTGTGTGTGTGTGTGTGTGTGTGTGTGTGTGTGTGTGTGTGTGTGCGCGCGCGCTAGGGGAGTTTTAATAGGGACTTAGGAAAGGCCTCTCTGAGGAAGTCACTGGTGAACTGAGAACTGAAGGACAGAACAAGTGGGAAGAAGCTTTATAAAGAGATAGGACAGAGGAATAACATATTCAAAGGCCTGATGGTAACCCATTAGCCTGCAATCCTGGGTCCTTTCAATAGCAGTACCTGTTTATTTAGCCTTAAACAACAACAACAAAAGCAAAACTACATGAATCCTCTGATAAAAAGAATATAAAACTTTGCCATTTTCCCAAATGGCAACCAATCACCCCAACAAAAATTGAGATTAGGGGGTAGAAGTTAATATTTTATCAAGTCAAATATTCAGGGGTTGTTACTCATCACATCACACCAGGTTTCACTGGCAGGAAATGCTGCAGCAGAGATCTGAAGATTCACTTTTTCATTCTGATTTAAAAGTAGAATGAGGGTTGAATACAATATGAGACATGTTGTGGTGGTTAGGAGTCAGCGCTCTGGAGCCAGATTGCTTGAATTTGGATCCTGGCTCTACCATTTACCATCTCTGTGACACTGAGCAAGTTACTTAAAATCACTCTGAGTTTTAGTGCTCTCATCTATAAATGATGGATAATAACAGTATTCACTTCAGAGAGTAGTTACAATGATTAATTGCATTCATATTTGTAAAGCACAAAGAATGGTGCCTGACACCTAGTATTAAATAAATGCTGGTTAAATAAAAATAAAATTTGGAGTTCCCTGGTGGCCTAGCAGGTTAAGGATCCAGCATTGTTGAAACTGTGGCTTGAGTCACTGCTGTGGCAAGGGTTTGATCCTTGGCCCGGGAACTTCCACATGCTGTGGTGCTGCCAAAAAGACAAAATAATTAATTTAAATAATTATTAATGGATAACCCAACCTAAATGTTTTTTTAATTACATTTTTTATTTTTTTTATTACTCAATGAATCTTATTACATTTATAGTTGTACAATGATCATCACAACCCAGTTTTATAGAATTTCCATCTCAAACCCCCAGCCCATACCCCCACCTCTCAACCTGTCTCCTTTAGAAGCCATAAGTTTTTCAAAGTCTGTGAGTCGGTATTTGTTCTGCAAAGAATTTCATTGTGTCCTTTTTTTAGATTCCACATGTAAGTGATAGCATTTGATGTTGGTGTCTCACTGTCTGACCAACATCACTTAGCATGATAATTTCTAGGTCCATCCATGTTGCTAAAAATGCTGTTCTTTCTTTCCTTTTAATGGCTGAGTAATACTCCATTGTGTATATGTACCACATCTTCTTTATCCACTCCTCTGCTGATGGACATTTAGGTTGTTTCCATGTCTTGGCTATTGTATATGGTACTGCAATGAACATTGGAGTGCATGTGTCTTTTTGAATCATGGTTTTCTCTGGATAGATGCCCCAGCAGTGGGATTGCTGGATCCCCCTGATGTAAACTGTAAGAACTGTAAGAGCATAATACTTGCTGCAGAAGAAATCATTCAGTATATTGTGGCTTAAGTACACTGTGGCTTTGTATCAACGCACATATAATTCCTTATGAGTTGAATGAAAGTTTCCTTTTGGAAGACTGGCTATTATGTGTCACCATTCAAGTGTTTGCAACTCCTCAAACAAGCTTTTTCACACTGAGTCATCTGCCTACTTCCAACCCTCAAAATAAATGCAGATCACCCCCACCCCTGATTATTACAAAATTAAAACCAAACCAAATCAAAAACTGCTTGTCAGTTAGTTGTAACTAGATATATCAATAGACACTAGAGGCAAAAGATAGCTTGTGTTATAAGGGGGCCATGGATATTCACACTGTGGCATGAGGAATTTTTCAAGCAAGAGAATACACACTGGAATTATCTGGAAGGAATTAATGCTTTGCCTCTGCCTCTCATCTGGTAATCCCTCTGTATACCACATGTGGGCTGGTGGACCTGGAATCAGATAGATGCATAGCTGCAAGAGCTGTCTAGTCCATATTGTAATTTTTTGCAATTTTTTTTTTCAGTGCCAGTCATTTCATACAAACTCTATTTAATTTCAAAAAATATTCATTGGGTCTCTGTTACATTTCAAGCATTTAGCTGGGCATAATGATGAGCAAGACATTGTCCTTGCATTCAACAAGTTCATGGATAGCAGCGTTGGGGACATGGCTCGGATCATCAGTGTCGAAAAATTAGACACATGAACACGGGAGATCTCGACAAGGCTCTTTACTTTTGCAGAAGGGCGCGGGTGCTCAAAAAGTGCACGCAAAGAAGAAAAGACCCTCGATATTTATCCCTAATGCAGGTGATGTACCTGTCCCCTTCCTATTGGTCAGGTCAAGGCATACATTCTTCCTGGTTGGCAAATTTGAAACAAATTGTTACTGGGAGAAGAGGGAAAGGGGGCGGGTCGCAGGAAGGCATTTTAGCCTAAACTAGAGCAAAATGGAGTAACCAAGATTTCCTTTGTTACTTTCCAAAGTAGGGATGTACGTATATAAACAGATTCACTATGCAGAGCACTGAATGCTAAGCTATGAAATCTTGGAAAGCAAGCAAATTTCCTTAAGGCAATGTCAGAGAGGATGAGGGAGGCATTTCCTGAGGGCATGAGTCTGAATGACTCTAAAAGTTTCTTTCCAGCTCTTTTTGTGACATTTCTCATCCCATATGTTAACTGTAATTACTACTGACTTCCCATTCAACCATGCTCCTTGTACTTGAAGCCTAATGTTAAAGCCCTAGGAAAAGAGTCTAGGTGACCAGAAATGGAGACGTGTGAAGAGCGTGAGGACTTCAGAACAAGTGTGCAACACTTGGCCTCTGTCCCATTAAATGTCAACTAGGTTGGCAAGAAGAGAGAAGGAAAGATAATCAGGAATTTCAACCTGATAAGCTTTCAGGGGGTTGCAGTAAAGAAGGTCATTTGAGAGCCAAAAGTATGAGAGAATGAGATTCTTGAAGAAGAGAGTGATGCTGTTCAGGAACAGAAGAGGGACAGGAGGGAAGGGGAAAGGCCTTCCGCATGAGGAGTCAGCACAGGAAAGAGAAGCCTGGAGAACTGCATCTCAAAAGCAATTGGTAAGCTGGCGTTTATGTGAATTCCCACTATGATGAGGCATTTTTTATCAGGTTTGTTTCTGAAACAGATTCCATGATATTTTAAACATTCCAGATGGCATATATTTCAAAATCCTGAAATTGTTGATAATTATAATCCACAGACATTATCGTATTAATTTATGATAAGACCCTTTCAGTGCAATAAAAAAGAAAGTGCCCCTTAGTAATTTATTTGATGCAATATTTATTCATGCATAGACCTAGCTTGCTCTGCCGCCACACAGATGGGGCATCCCCAATTATGTGTTTCTTTCTGCCTCACAACTTGCCTCAATCCTCTGGGCCTGCATTGGCATCACTGTGGGTACTCTGCATGCTTAACTCCTTGTCATTTCTCAGGTCCTGAGTTCAACATCATTTCCTCTGATAAGGCTTCCCAGGCCCTCAAGTGTAGGTGAGGCATTCCTCTAATAGGGTATCCTAATATTTTAAAATTTCCTTTTATAACACACTACATTGTAATTATAAAGTCATTTGTGGAAGTTCCTGGTGGCTCAGTGGCTTAAGAATCTGACATTGTCAAGACTTGTGGCTCGGTTTACTACTATGGTGTAGGTCCAATCTCTGGCCCAGGAATGTCTGCATGCTGCAGTCACCACCAAAAAAGAGATCTTTGTCCAGTGAATAGATGATTCAATTTAAATGAAACTATTAGTCTATATATATGTAGACATAACTGAGGTCCCTGATACACAGTTGATAGGTTGATTTCCAAGTAGATTATACATTTTTTTCATTTAGGGCAAACTCCTTTTGATGTTGCTAAGATTCATCTGTGATATTTTAACGTACACATGACTGTAGCAACATTATTCAAATTGGCCAAATGCCATTCTCGCCAATACCTGGCATTTTCTGTTTGCTTTCATGAAGATGAAATCAAATTTCCTAAAGCATTGTGTGCATATTTGGTTTACCTGAAATTACTACATTGAGCATAGCATGCCCTGGCTCATTACATTTTCTTATTTACTAAGAGTTCAACTGAAAACTACTTTGCCTCACCTCTTTTACAACTTTTTGAAAATGTTGTATGATAGAAGAAAATGTAGATCACTACTTCAGGCTGTAAATCAACATGGATTTCATATAAAATAAAAGTTAAAGTTAAGAAAATAATTAGAGGAATGTATATTAAAGATGACTTTCTAAGTATGCTACTTCATTATGCATAGAACGCCATGACAGTATAAATTTCAAATCATGTAAAAAGTGAAATGTGTTTTCCATCAAAAACAGAAAAACACTTCTTTATTTGATTAGCAAAGAATTGATTTATTATAAAAACCTTAAGAATAATCAATAACAAGAGGAAGGAATGACAAATGACAGAAATAATTTCACAGTGCATTTAAATAAATGACATAAAAGGTGAGGTCATGTGTAACTCATGTGAATGCAAAGCATGCATAAGCAAGTGAATGAAAATTAAAACAATAGTGTAATGTTTTGCTATAAAATTAACAAATTAAGATAAATGTTTGGAGTTCCCGCTGTGGCACATGTGTTAAGAATCTGACTGCAGTTGCTTGGGTGGCTGTGAAGGTTCAATACAGCATCTCCCATGTCATATGGAGTTCTAAGGCTAGAGATTAAATCCAAGCTGCATCTGTGACTTACAGTGCAGCTGCAGCAAGGCAGAATCCGTAACCCACTGTCCCACAGCAGAAACTCCCAAAATAAATTATATTATCTAGAATTTATGAGTGTCCAGGGGAATAGGAACTCTCTCACATACTAAAAATGGGAGGTTCGTATCAATATAACTCTTTTGTTTTGAAAACTTATGTGTTGCATATCAAAAGCTACTAGACTAAAATCTCATATACTGCTGGTGGGAACATGAAATGTACATTATTTTGGTAAGCTGTGTGGCAGTTCCTCAAAAGATTAAACATAGAAAGTTCCTTTATGACCAGGCAAGTCAGTCCTAGGTATATACCTAGGAGAAAATTTAAAAAATATATGTCCACTTAAAATCTTGTTACATGAATTTTCATAGCAATATTAGTCATAATAGCCAAAAATGGAGGCATCTAAATGTCCATTAATTAATGGATAAATAAGGAATGGTATACCATGCAATGTAATATGTATCTACTTATGGCATGGCATTGAAATGAGGTCAGAACTCTCAGTCTTTAACGTAAAAGGTTAATGCTATTTTAGCTTCTATTATTAATTAAAAAAATTTTTTATTACTCGAATTTATAACATCTGAGTTGTATAATGATCATAACAATCCAATTTCACAGGATTTCCATCCCATAACCCAAGCACACGCCCCCACCCCCAAACTGTCTCCTCTGGAGACCATTAAGTTTTTCAATGTCTGTGAGTCAGCATCTGTTCTGCAAAGAAGTTCCGTCCGTCCTTTTTTCAGATTCCACATGTCAGTGAAAGCTTTGGATGTTGGTGTCTCATTGTATGGCTGACTTCACTTAGCATGATAGTGTCTAGGTCCATCCATGTTGCAAAAAAATGCTGGTATTTCGTTCTTTTTAATGACTGAGTAATATTCCATTGTACATATATGCCACTTCTTGATCCACTCCTCTGTCGATGGACGTTTGGGTTGTTTCCATGTCTTGGCTATTGCAAATAGTGCCACAATGAACGTCGGAGTACATGTGTCTTTGCGAGTCGTGGTTTTCTCTGGATAGATGCCCAGGAGTGGGATTGCTGGATCAAATGGTAGTTCTCTGTGTAGTTTTCTGAGGAATCTCCATACTGTTTTCCACAGTGGTTGCACCAGTTGACAATCCCACCAACAGTGTGTTAGGGTTCCTTTTTCTCCACACCCTCTCCAGCACTTATTGTTTGTAGGCTTTTTGATTATGGCCATTCTGGTTGGTGTAAGGTGGTACCTCAGAGTGGTATTGATTTGCATTGCTCTAAGCATGAGTGATGTTGAACATCTTTTCATGTATTTCTCGGCCATCTGTATGTCTTCTTTGGAGAACTGTCTGTTTAGATCTTCTGCTCATTTTTGGATGGGGTTGTTTGTTTTTTTTTGGTATGGAGCTGTAGAAGGTGTTTGTAAATTTTGGAGATGAATCCCTTGTCAGTGGATTCACTTGCAAAGATTTTCTCCCATTCTGTGGGTTGTCTTTTTGTTTTGTGGTGTTTCCTTTGCTGTGCAGAAACATTTAAGTTTCATTAGGTCCCATTTGTTTATTTTTGTTTTTACCGTCATGACTCTAAGAGGTGGATCTGAGAAGATGTTGCTATTGTTTATGTCAGAGAGGGTTTGGCCTATCTTTTCCTCTAAGAGTTTGATAGTGTCTGGTCTTATACCTAGGTGTTTAATCCATTTTGAGTATTTTTGTGAATGGTGTTAGGGAGTGTTCTAATTTCATTCTTTTCCATGTGGCTGTCCAGTTTTCACAACACCACTTATTGAACAAGCTGTCCTTTCTCCATTGTATATCCTTGCCTCCTTTGTCATAGATGAGTTGGCTGTAGGTGCATGGGTTGAATTCTGGGCTTTCTATCCTGTTCCACTGATCTTTATTTCTGTCTTTGTGCCAGTACCATGTGGTTTTGACAACTGTTGCTTTGTAGTATAGTCTGAAGTCCGGGAGCCTGATTCCTCCAGCTCCATTTTTCTTTTTCAGGATGTCTTTGGCTATTCTGGGTCTTTTGTGCTTCTAAACAAACTTTAAAATATTTTGTTCGAGTTCTGCGAAAAATGTCCTTGGTAATTTGATAGGGATTGCATTGAATCTGTAGATTGCCTTAGGTAGTATAGTCATTTTGATAATATTAACTCTTCCAATCCATGAGCCTGGTATATCTTTCCATCTATTTGTGTCATCTTTGATTTCTTTCATCAGTGGCTTGTAGTTTTCAGAGTACAGGTCTTTTGTCTCTTTAGGTAGGTT
Organism: Sus scrofa; assembly: GCF_054392235.1. Lineage (NCBI taxonomy): Eukaryota > Metazoa > Chordata > Mammalia > Artiodactyla > Suidae > Sus > Sus scrofa. Next base: position 126,588,798 of record NC_139401.1, read on the forward strand.
TATTCCTAGGTATTTTATTCTTTTGGATGCGATGGTAAATGGGATTGCTTCCCTAATTTCTCTTTCTGCTCTTTCACTGTTAGTGTATAGAAATTCCATTGATTTCTGTGTATTAATTTTGTGTCCTGCGACTGCCAAATTTGTGGATGAGCTCTAACAGTTTTCTGGGAGAGTCTTTGGGATTCTCTAGATATAGTATTATGTCATCTGCAAATAGTGATAGTTTTACTTCTTCCTTTCCAATTTGGATTCCTTTTATTTCTTTTACTTCTCTGATTGCTGTGGCTAGGACTTCCAGAACTATGTTGAAGAGTAGTGGCGAGAGTGGACATCCTTGTCTTGTTCCTGATTTCAGTGGGAATTTTTCAGCTTTTCACCATTGAGAATGATGTTCGCTGTGGGTTTGTCATATATGGCCTTTATGATGTTGAGGTAGCATCCCTCTATGCCCACTTTCTGAAGGGTTTTTATCAGGAATGGGTGTTGGATTTTGTCAAAGGCTTTTTCTGCATCTATTGAGAGGATCCTATGGTTTTTATTCTTCAGTTTGTTAATATGGTGTATCACACTGATTGATTTACAGACATTGAAGAACCCTTGCATCCCTGGGATAAATTCCACTTGATTATGATGTACACCTTTTAATGTGTTGTTGGATGTGGTTTGCTAGTTTTTTTTTTTTTTTTTTTGGTCTTTTCACCATTTCTCGGTCCGCTCTCGTGGCATATGGAGGTTCCCAGGCTAGGGGCTGAATCGGAGCTGTAGCCACCGGCCTACACCAGAGCCACAGCAACGCAGGATCCGAGCCTCGTCTGTGACCTACACCGCAGCTCACAGCAGCGCTGGATCATTAACCCACTGAGCAAGGGCAGGGACTGAACCCACATCCTCATGGTTCCTAGTCAGATTCGTTAAGCACTGCACCACGATGGGAACTCCTGCTTTGCTAGTATTTGTTTGTATTTGTTGAGGATTTTTGCATCAATATTCATCAGTGAAATTGGCCTATAGTTTTCTTTTTTTTTTTTGTGGTATCTTTGTCTGGTTTTGGTATCAGGGTGATGGTGGCCTCATAGAATGAGTTTGGGAGTATCCCTTCCTCTGCAATTTTTTGAATAGTTTCAGAAGGATAAGTGTTAGCTCTTCTCTAAATGTTTGATAGAATTCACCTGTGAAGCCATCTGGTCCTGGACCTTTGTTTGTTGGAAGTTTTTTAATCACAGTTTCAATTTCAGTTCTTGTGATTGGTCCATTCATCTTTTCTATTTCATCTAGGTTTAGTCTTGGAAGATTGTACTTTTCTAAGAATTTGTCCATTTCTTCTAGGTTTTCCATTTATTTTAGCTTCTTAATGGCTTTAAAATAAAAAATACCAATAAAAGCAAATTACGTACTGATACATATGCAAAAAGGATGATCTTTGACAACACTGTGCTTTAGAAAGAATCCAATTGGAGTTCCTTTTGTGGCTCAACCTGTTAAAACCCAATTAGTATCCCTGAGGATGCAAGTTTGATTCCTGACCTTACTCAGTGATTTAAGTATCTGGTTTTGCCATGAGCTGTGGTGTAGGTTGCAGATGTGGCTCAGATCCCATGTTTCTCTGGCTGTAGTGTAGGCTGGCAGCTGCAGCTCCGATTTCACCCCTAGCCTGGGAACTTCCATATGCCACAGGTATGGCCCTAAAAAGACCAAAAAAAAAAAAAAAAAGCCAGTCACAAAAACCACATATTGTATGATCTCATTTATATTAAATACTCACTTTATGTATAACCATCGACTGCACTGCAAATGTATAGAGATGCAAAATAGTGTCTGCCTAGGACCTAACTGGTGTGCAGTGTTGTGGGAAAGGTGACTGTTATAGAATATGTGGTTTATTTGGGGGATAGTGAAAATTCTCTAAAATTGACTGTGGCAGTATATTAAATCTATTAAAACCAACAACTTAAATGGTAGACTTTTATTTTATATTAATTATATGTAAATAATGTTATTATAAAATAAATAACACAAAATTAAAAAAAAATCCAAAGTCAGACAGAAAAAAGAAAGCTGCTACACTGAGGGTGTCAGTTTGAATGAAGCTTAAAGTCTGCATACATTTCAATGTATTTTATAATATGGAACTATTTCCTCATTCAGTCAACAAATATATTTTGAAGGCCTATGTGGAACCCATATTTTAGCCAGAAAGCTAGACATTTAGCAGATACATAAAAAGATTGAAAACTGCAAGTGTGATAGGAACTATTAAAAAAAGCATGATATTATTAAGCATGAGTCTTTAATATAGGTACTGGGGATATAACAGTGATTAAAATAGGCAAACAGTTTCTGCCCTCATTAAGTTAGAGCCTAGTGGAGAAACAAAGAATGTGAAAATTAGTAAAATATATAATAAATATGATCTGTATACTTCTATTTTGAAGAACAAAATGGGGTAAAGAATACGTGTCTTTGTTTAAAATAGAGTGCTTGGAGAAAAGACTTTTCTGAGATGCAAAAATCTGAAGGTGAGGCAGCTAGCCATGAAGATGTCTAGCAGCAACATTCTGATCAATTAGGAAAATCTCGAGAAGGTCAGTGTAGCTGGATCAGAGAGGATGGGGGGAGGTTGTAGTAGAATTTGGGGGTCAGAGAGCTAACAATTTAAAAGGGAGGAAATTTTGTAGTCCCTGGACTACTGCAGTAATTTAATTTTGCTCTGAATGAGATGGAAAGCCATTGGATCATTGGATTGTTTTCACCTCAAGGACATGAACTATTTTTATGATTATTCTGGTTGCTCTGCTGAGAACAGACTGTGATGGGAGAGTGCCCTGAAAAAAACAGGAAGATATGTTTGGAGACTATTGGAGTGATCCAGGAGGAAGATGGGAGTGGGTTGTATTAGAGTGGTAGCAGTACAGGGGAATTAAAGATATTGTTTGAAGATGGAGCCAACATCATGTGCTAGGTTGTGATAAAGAAGAGGCCAGGATTAATCTAATTGAGCTGGAGCAACTAGAAGAAAGACGTAGGCATTTACTGATATAGAGAAGTCTATGGTAGTAATGTGTTTTGTTGGAAAAGCAAGAGTTTGGTTTTGGACATGTTGATTTCGAATTGCTTATTAGATATCCAAGTGGGGAGGCGTTGCAGGAGGCAGTAAATTATATACTTCTGGAGGACACTGGAAATTCCAAGCTGAGCATATGAATCTGGGAGTTATTAGTGTAGAAATGACACCTAAATCCATATGACCCAGTGATTTTTCACCAAGGGAAATAAAAAATTTTGAGGACTATGCCTCATTATTAACAAATTACCCAAATAAGGAGGAACAGCTGAGGAAAATGAGCAGGAGTCATGGAACATTTATAACGGTGTTTGGACTAATCAGGGAATATTTAATTATATCATTGTTTATTGCTTTGTTATTTATAATCATGAAAAATTAGAAACAATCACAATGTCCAACAGTAATTCTGGTGGATTGATTTAATGGAATACAATGCAATGATAAAAATGCTAATAATGACATGTTTTACTAACAGGAATAAAGGCTTATTGTATACCACTAAAAGGGGACCAAAAAACAAAGTATTCAGGGTGATTAGACTATAAGCTATGTGGAATGATTTAGTTCTGAGGAAATTATGGACCATCTTGAATGTTAGGTTGAGGAGTTTAGGACAGCTCTCATTTATTAATGCAACAGCAATTCAGGGTAGATAGTATTATTATGTTTATGATAAGCCATTTGAAGATCAGAGGTCTCATTGTCCTCACTGATTCTTTAGCACTGGTCACGGGCCACGCAATATATTCTTATTGACAAATTCAGAGATGTTTAGAGTGTTACAAGTAAGAATGTGGCCTCAGGTTGAACTTAATGGCTAAGAGAACACCTTTCAAGCCCTGTATGATAGTTCTTAACAAATATCCCCGCACATAGATTATTTTATCACCTGCCCCCATCCAACTTATGATTGGCATCACCAATATAGGGTTAATCATTATACCAGTTAACCCAGCTCTGAGTGTCAGTTGTTGAACTGCAGAGCTCTTAGTGAAATGGGAAGGAGGTTCATCCTTCAGGGCTCAAGCTCATGTATGTGTTCAGAAGTAGCTGATGATTGAGGGAGTGTGGAGAGAACTCTCATTCTCTACTGGGTTGCTCAGGGATCTCCTGGGTAAGCGATTCTGGTTAGTTTCTTTTTTTTTTTGTTTGTTTGTTTTTGTCTTTTTTGTCTTTTCAGGGCAGCACCTGTAGCATATGGAGGTTCCTAGGCTAGGGGGTCTAATCAGAGCTGTAGCCACCGGCCTACGCCAGAGCCACAGCAACGTGGGATCCGAGCTGCGTCTGCAACCTACACCACAGCTCACCACAACGCCGGATCCTTAACCCACTGAGCAAGGCCAGGGATTGAACCCGCAACCTCATGGTTCCTAGTTGGATTCATTTCCTCTGTGCCACAATGGGAACTCTCCCTGTTTTTTTTTTTTTTTTTTTTTTTTTTTTGGCCTGGGCATGCAGCAGCTTTATATGGGATCTCAGTTTCCAGACCAGAGATCAAACCCAGGCCATAGTAATCCAAGTGCTGAGTTCTAACCACTAGACCATCAGAGAACTTCCCTAACTGACTTTGGTTTTAATGCCTTATATCACACCTAAAACAGAACAAAGGACCCCTGCTAAAATTCAAACTCATGAGGAGGTAAAATTTGTTATTTTGTTCATAGCTGCATCCCCTTATCTATAACAGTATCTGTAACACAATAAAATCTTAGTAAATATTTAGTGAATGTGGAATTCCCATCATGGGTCAGGAGAACAAACCCAACTTGTATCCACAAAGAAGTGGGTTTGATCCCTGGTCTCACTCAGTGGGTTAAGGATCTGGCATTGCCGTGAGCTGCGGTGCAGGTCACAGATGCAGCTCGGATCTGGCGTTGCTGTGGCTGTGGTGTAGGCTGGCAGCTACAGCTCTGATTCAACCCCTAGCCTGAGAACTTCCATACAGATGCGGCCCTACAAAGAAAAAAAAAAATAGTGAATGCATTTGCATGCATGGGAATCTGAAACAAGAGAAAGGGCCAGGCAGTGTTCATTCTTCTAGATCAGTGGTTCAGTGCTCTAGCTGCACATTAAAATCTGAGACCATTTTTTTTTTTTTTGTCTTTTTGCCATTTCTAGGGCCGCTCCCGCGGCATATGGAGGTTCCCAGGCTAGGGGTCTAATCGGAGCTGTAGCCGCTGGCCTACACCAAAGCCACAGCAACGTGGGATCCGAGCCGCATCTGCAACCTACACCACAGCTCATGGCAATGCCGGATCGTTAACCCACTGAGCAAGGGCAGGGACCGAACCCTCAACCTCATGGTTCCTAGTCGGATTCGTTAACCACTGTGCCATGACGGGAACTCCTCTGAGACCATTTTAAAAGTACAGCTGCCATGGAAACACTCTCCGGAGATTCCAATTTAGTTACAAAAGGGTCGGTTCCATGCATCAGGAAGACTTCAGTGTGTACCCAGAATTGACAACAAATGTTTTAAGCAGCCACTGTACACTCAAGCTGCTCAGTACCCAGTTTTAGTACTTAGGACTTGGGTGACTTTCTTATGCCTTCTGGGATTGGGGTCTGTTACCTCTTCTGCTGGGCTCTGGTTTCAGAGCCATGTCTGGTCCAGGCAGCTGCCAGGGTCTTTGTCCCAGAAGTCCAGCTAAAGCTCATCCTGAAGGGCCAGAAGAAAACAATTCCAGCAGGGAGTTTAGGCAGTTGAGCGACTTGAGGGGCTTTGACAGCACAGAGACCTGAATTTGTTAACCAGTGCAGACTGGCATGACAATGTGGTCTGCCTCCTTTGTGGGGTGAGAAGGGCTGCAGAAGCCAAAAAGGCAGCAGGGCTGACATCTCTATTTTTTATGCATTGACATTTCCTTTGCTAGAAAAAGGAAAAGAATGCATTCTTTTCATACCACATAAATTATTATGATGATAGGACCGAGTAATAGTACATATAATCACAAATCTCTTCTGATATAAAAATGCTCCGGAATGTCACACACATAATTTAAACTACAATTTGAAAGGATGTATTAGGTCACATTCCTACTTATCCATATCAGAGAAATTATATTATCTGAAAAACATAGATTATGAAATGAAATATTTCAAAAGTCATTGCTGACATTGCAGTCCAACTTCCCCCCTTTGTTTCCCCAGAAAGAATGGAACAGACTCAATCTACAAATAAACATATAGCACTTTATTTTGCTTTTTCCACCTTCATGAATTGGACAAACATACCTCTGGATTCTTTTGATTATGGATTATCCCTTTACATTGCCCCTGCTGGAAGTATTTCATGACAAGAAGGTTATTGTGAAGTGACATTTTTTGCCCTTTGAAGTAAGGATATAACAGTGAAAATAACTTTTATGAGACCTTGTGGGAATCTTACTCATTGTGACAGGAGATGAGTATATTCAGAGGTGGAAAAATCGTTGAGTTATCCTTTTGAAACTAAAAGAAAACAAGACTCTATATTGAGGTGACACAGATACATGCTTTTTGTTTGTTTGTTTTGCCCAATTGGGCATATCTAACTATAGTTTTTTTTTAAAAGGGGATCTTCAGTCACTTCTTTGTATCTGCAACTTGAAGTCCATAGGCTTGCTTTTTCTAAATACAAATTGGTGCAGTTTTAGCCAAAATCAGCTAATTAAATTTGCCAAATAACATTGACCTAGAAAAGCTTCAGATTAAAGCTGATTACTTAATCCAAAGATGCAGCAGGAATATGCCATTTATTTGAATTTCACTTGTAGTCCACAATATATTATATAAAATGAGAACAACTGTTCTTAATGTTAGTAATTAGGTCAGCAAAAATCAAATATTACTCAGATAAATATAGAAGAGAGCTATGCATCTGTCTCATGCTGTGTCTGCATAAAAAATTTTACATAGGAGGTTGGATAATTTGTACCAGAAACCATTGGTGACTGTCACTCTTGGTTACTTAAGGAATTGGCAGATATCCTAGACAAACCACAAGCTTTTATTTTTAGGAGACCATGGCTTCCCATAGCATTAGCAAGGGGCAAATTTAGAGCCTATATATGTCAAAGGAAAAAATTATTACCATGTGCAATAGAACTGATCAGTTTAGTATTGTCACCTGGAAAGATGTGGCCCATATTGAGTTCAGTAGGACTCTCAATTATATTTCACATGATTTTTAATTAACAAAAATAAAATCATGATAATGATCATATTAGTACAAACGGAATATGCTATTGTGGGTGTTGGATTCAATGTTAGTGATTCGGCAGCATAGTAACCCCTGAAGAATGGCCTTGATAGCACTCAACACCCTTATTGACTCTTGCTACAAAGAACTTGAGGGTATACCCACCAGAATTTCAGAGAAAATGAAGTTATTTGATGTTTCCAACATTCTAGAACATATAAATGCAGTTTTAAGTCATCACGATAAATTGGGGGAAAAATGGTCCAAATAAGATGAAATTTGGTTAAGATGGGTACAAAAGGGCCTACAACTGAGGTAGAAAGAGATTTCAAGGTTGAACTGAATGCCTGCAAGGAACATTTCTACTTTCAATCAAAAGTCAGTGTGACGCTGAGTATAGCAAGAGGCAAATACAATAAATGAGAATGTCCTGCCTTAGTCTGAAGAGTAGGAGATATTAGATTAGAGTCCTGACCTTTGCACAGGAGATAGGATGTTAGAGTGGGTCCAGAGAAGAATGATAACATTGATTTTAAAATATATAAAATGGGTCTGATGACTAATGGTAAAAGATGTGTGATTTCTAAGATGGTTAAGGAAGGATTCACTTAATGTTTTTTTTTAGTAGATGAAGATATTTTATTAAAAGGATAGGGATTACTCAGTTTCCATGTTCTACTAATTATTTTATATGATGTATGTTTAAATTTAGGCAACACCTATATTTTTATTTCAAGCATAGATTGTTAGTTGATGCTTGATAGAGCTAATCAGCTATCATCTGTTTGGAATTAAAAATAGAAAAACATACTTGCTTATATAAAATCAATTTCCAGACCCCTTGGCTTTTTCCCTTTTTCCCCTCAAAATTATTTGGTGGATTCTGTCTTAAAAATTAAGCAAAAACAAACAAGAAAGATAAACTTTTACACAATCCTCATTATTAATGATTTCCATTTCAAATTCCTTTAGTACCTACTAGCTAAACTTCAAATTAATATATGACGTTTTGTCCTATTTTTCTGCCTGTCATTGATGATTTAACACTTGTTCATATCAGCATGTAGCACTATTGTTCATAAAACTTTCTAATTGATGTCATGATTCACCAAGACTGTATCCAACTCTAATTATGTGCTGAAATCTGTGTTGGCACTGGGTATACAGTTGTGTACAGAGACAAAGACACTTACAGGTGAATGGAGTAAACAGGCAATACTTAAATAAGACAGAAAGAGTATACAAATTCAATATCTAAAAGTACTGTGAAGTTCTCCAGATCTATCCAAGTAATGACCTAATCTTTCAAGAGTGCAAACTTAATGTTTTCTGTATGTAGCATGTCTTATATCAACTACATAGAAAATTTGTAGGAGAAAAGATGTCCAATTTTATTTTAAAGAAATTAGAGTAAGCACAGTTATATAGATGTACAAATACATATTGATTAATTTAATATCTTACCAAACTGATCAGATATTATCAGTTATGACAATCGAAGCCTATATGGGGTATTCATGTTCTCATCCAGCACATAAGAATTTGGAACTTGCCATTCTGTCTTAAAAGTAAAAAGCTGAACAAATTCTTATATCATTAATAAGAAAATTGAGGTCACAAGAACACCTGACACCCCCCAAATTGGAGAGACCAAGAAGTAAAAACAGAATCAAAATTTGCCACAGCAGAAACCAATGAGCAGAAACCTTTGAGGAAACAAGAGCTGGGTATATCATATCCAGCTACTAAGAAAAAAATTACAAGGAGCACTAAAAGTCAAAAACCAGTTTGAATAGAGATAGCATTAGAACCCTACTCGGATGTGACAGGGATGTTAAAATTGTCAGACAGGAATTTAAAACTATGATTAATACACTAAGAGTTTTAGCGGATAGACATCATAGAAAAACAGAGGAGCAATGAAGCAGAGAGATGGAAATTCTAAAAAAGAACCAAAAAGAAATGCTAGAAATCAAAAACACTGTAATAGAAATAAAAATGAAGGATGCTTATTAGTAGACTGGAAATGATTGAGGGAAAAGAAATTTGAGCTTGAGGCTATCTCAATATAAACTTTAAAAACTGAAAAGCAGGGAGTTACTGCCGTGGCTCAGCAGTTAATGAACCCAACTAGTATCCATGAGGATGGGGCGAGGGGGGGGGTTGATCTCTAGCCTTGCTCATTGGGTTAGAGATCTGGCGTTGCTGTGAGCTATGGTGTAGGTCACAAACAGGGCTTGGATTCCATGTTGCTGTGGCTATGGCATAGGCCAGCGGCTGAATCTCAGATTCAACCCCTAGCCTGGGAACTTCCATATGCTGCAGGTGTGGCCCTAAAAAGAAAAAACAAAAAAGCCAAACTGAAAAGTAAAGAGAACAAAAACCAAAACAAACAGAACAAAATATCAAAGGACCATAGGACAACTACCAAAATGTAACATATGTGTAATGGGAATACCAGAAGAAGAAAGAATGGAATACATGGAACAGAAGAAATATCTGAGATGATGATTGAGAATTTCCCCCAAATTAATGTCTGACACCAAACCACAGATTTAGGAAGCTCAGAGAACATCAAGCAGGATAAATTCCAACAACAACAACAACAACAAGACCTTGGCATGTAATTTCCAAATTACATAAAATTACATTTAAAAATCCTAAATGAAGTTAAAGGGAGTGAGACCAGAAACCTTACTGCTAGAGAAGTAAATCTAAGAAGCCACAGTGGAACAGAGCAGGACCCTGTAGAGCCCTCCCAGGTACGAATCGTTTTCTTCTCCTGTTTCTTGTTTGCAGGAAATAGGCTTCAGCCACCTAGACCTCTCCTGAGTTCCAAAGGGAGATTCAAACAGTTACAATTAGAAGAATGAGGGGATGCAAAAACAAAAGAGGAGCAGTCAAGAAAGAACAGTTTCTGTGATACAGCAGGGTCCTGGTTCCTTCTCAAGGAATATGTATAGCAATGTATCTCTGAGTTCTTCTATAGGAACTAAGGTCCCCACTCAGGTGGAGGATGGTAAATTCAGGCCAGGCACATGTGTTTTGGACTCCAGAATTATTGGAACCAGAAGACTGATGATTGGGATTCCTGAAACACCTGTTACCTCACCACCAACTCATCAGAGGAGGGTCACACATCCTTCAGCCCTCCCCCCAAATCTTGCCTGTAGAAACTCCTCCTTGAAAGTCATCTGAAAGTTTGTTTGGGCTTTTTGAACATGAGCCAGTCATCTGTTCTCCTTGCTTGGCCTTTGGAATAAATCTTTCTCTGCTCTGAGTTCTCATCACAAGGAAAAAATATTTGTTTGTATTTCTTATATCTATATGAGATGACAGATGTTCACCAAACCTTTTGTGGTAATTATTTCATGATGTATGTAAGTCAAATAATTACACTCTACACCTTAAACTTATATAGTGCTGTATGTCAATCATATCTCAATAATATTAGAAGAAAAATGCAAACTGAGCAGGAGAAAAGAAATAATAAAAATTAGAGCAGAAATGAATGAAAATAAAAGTTAGAGCAGAAGTGAATAAAAATTAAAATGGGAAATCAATAGATATTATCAGCAAAACCAAAGGATGATTCTTTGAAATCATAAATAAAATCAGTAAGCTTTAGAGTGCCCTTGTGGCTCAGTGAGTTAAGGACCCAACTTTGTCGCCACTGTGGCTCGGTGTGGGTTCAGTCCCTGGCCTTGGAATTTCTGTATGCCATGGGTGCAGCCACAAAAAAAAAAAAAAAAAAAATCAGAAATCCTCTAGCTGCACTAAAAAGGAGAGAGGACACAAATTACTAATATGGGAAAGAAAGACAGGGCAACACTAAAGATCCCATGGACGTTAAAAGAATAATACAGGGGAGTTCCCGTTGTGGCTCAGTGGAAATGAATCCAACTAGGAACCATGAGGTTGCCGGTTCAATCCCTGGCCTTGCTCAGTGGGTTAAGGATCTGGCATTGCCGTGAGCTGTGGTGTAGGTCACAGACGCAGCTCGGATCTGGCATTGCTGTGGCTCTGGCATAGGCTGGCAGCTATAGCTCCGGTTAGCCCCCTAGCCGGGAACCTCCGTATGCTGCGGGGTGTGGCCCTAAAAACACAAAAGACAAAAAAAAAAAAAAAAAAAAAAAAGAATACAGGAATAGTATGAACATTTTACCAACAAACTTGATAACCTAGATGAAATGGACAAATTTCTTGAAAGGCACCTTTGCTAAAAATCACAACAGGAGAAATAGACAATCTGTATAGGTCTATATCTAGTAAATAAATCAATAGTTATTAACCTTCCAAAAGAGGAAGCATCGGGGCCAGATGTGATTACCATTGAATTCTACCAAATATTTAAGGAAGAAATTATACTAATTATTGAAAAACTACCTAATATGATACTTAAAGGAGGATACAATGCCATCACACATTTGTTCAAACCTATAGAATGTAAAACACCAAAAGTGAACCCTTATGTAAACTGTGACCATTGAGTTGATAATCATGTGTCAATAATATATGCTCACCAGTTCTAACAAACATACGACTCTGGTGGGTGTTGTTGATAATGGTGGAGGTTATGCATGTGATGGGACTTAAGGTATATTGGAAATATCTGTACCTTTTGTTCAGTTATTGTGAATCTAAAACTGCTCTATAAATAGTCTATGAATAAAGAAAAATGAAAAAATCTATATGATAGATCCCTCATATCTATGGATTCCATATTCGTGATTTTGACTACACATTAGCACTTTGTTAATCTTTGGATTCATATTTACCGTGGGTAATGTATACAACAACCAGTCTCTTAATGAGCAAGCTTAGTGGCCAATTAACATATTTATTTCCAAATAGTGTTACTATTCTCATTATCCATATGATTATTCTCATCAAGTATGCTAAAGATGGCTGCCATACTTCTGATAAGATCAGTGTTCCATCAAATTTTTCAATGAATTCCTGTAGCTTGTTCTAATTTCATGGTACTTTGACTATGATCCAATGTTTCTACCTATTTCTTATTTTCTGTTGAGTCTTTCAGCCTTTATCTCTGAAGTGGCATTGTCTCAAACACGACCTCTAAGCTATTCTCTTTGCTTACCCCTTTCAAAGCAATCCAACACAGGACAGTTGTGTATAGAATGATTAATGACTGTTGGCATGTAATGGATACAGTGGTACATTGTTTAATCAAACAACAAACAACTTGATATTTCACATTAGAAGAAGTTACTATTATTGGACATTCAGCCATAGAGTGTTCCTCATAGACCACACTACCTAATGTGGCATGCTGATCTCTTACCAATTTATTGACTCCACTCTGTACTCTCATCTCTTAATGCTCTTCCCCAAGGCCAGGCAATATTCTCTTAATTCTGAATCCAAACATATTCCATGGCCTATCTTCATATATAAAACCTTATCAATGTTCTTAGCTGAACAAAAGGACAATCCTTTAGACACATTACTTTAACAAGATCTAATCTCTAAAAATTTGCCGTAATTTTTTAAAATTTCCCCAATACATTATTTTTTTCTACTGTACAGCATGGTGACCCAGTTATACATACATGTATACATTCTTTTTTCTCACATCATCATGTCCCATCATAAATGACTAGACATAGTTCCCAGTGCTACACAGTATGATCTCATTGCTAATCCATTCCAAAGGGAATAGTCTGCATCTGTTAACCCCAAGCTCCCAATCCATCCCACTCCCTCCTCCTCCCCATTGGCAACCAAAGTCTATTCTTTGTCTTTCTGAATTACTTCACTCAGTATGAGAGTCTCTAGTCCCATCCATGTTGCTGCAAATGGCATTATTTTGTTCTTTTTTATGGCTGAGTAGTGTTCCATTGCGTATATGTACACCACATCTTCCTAATCCAATCATCTGTTGATGGACATTTGTGTTGTTTGCATGTCTTTGCTATTGTGAATAGAGCTGCAGTGAACATGTTGGTGCATGTGTCTTTTTCAAGGAAAGTTTTGTCCAGATATATGCCCAAGAGTGGGATTTCTGGGTCATATGGTAGTTCTATGTATAGTTTTCTAAGGTACCTCCATACTGTTCTCCATAGTGGAACTACCAACTTACATTCCCACCAACAGTGCAGGAGGGTTCCCTTTTCTCCACACCCCCTCCAGCATTTGTTATTTGTGGACTTATTAATGATGGCCATTCTGACTGGGGTGAGGTGGCATGCCATGGTAGTTTTGATTTGCATTACTCTAATAATCAGGGATGTTGAGCATTTGGTCATGTACTTATTGGCCATCTGTATATCTTCCTTGGAGAAATGTCTATTCAGGTCTTTTGCCCATTTTTCAAATGGGTTGTTGGCTTTTTTGCTGTTGAGTTGTATAAGTTGCCTGTATATTTTTTAGAGATTAGGCCCTTGTCAGTTGCATCATTGGAAACTATTTTCTCCCATTCTGTAAGTTGTCTTTTTGTTTTCTTTTTGGTGTCCTTTGCTGTGCAAAAGCTTGTCCGTTTGGTTAGGTCCCATTGGTTTATTTTTGCTTTTACTTCTGTTGCTTTGGGAGACTGACCTGAGAAAACATTTGTAAGTTTGATGTCAGAGAATGTTTTGCCTATGTTCTCTTCCAGGAGTTGGATGGTGTCTTGTCTTCTATTTAAGTCTTTCAGCCATTTAGAGTTTATTTTTGTGCATGGTCTGAGGGTGTGTTCTAGTTTCATTGATGTGCATGCAGCTGTCCAGTTTTATTCTTGCTGAAAAGACTGTCTTTTTCCCATTTTATGGTCTTGCCTCCTTTATCAAAGATTACTTGACCATAGCTGTCTGGGTTTGTTTCTGGGTTCTCTGTTCTGTTCCATTGGTCTGTCTGTCTCTTTTGGTACCAGTACCACACTGTCTTGATGACTGTGGCTTTATAATATTGCCTGAAGTTTGGGAGAGTTATGCCTCCTGCTTGGTTTTTGTTCCTCAGGATTGCTTTGGCAATTCTGGGTCTTTTGTGGTTCCATATACATTTTTGGATTGTTTGTTCTAGTTCTGTGAAAAATGTCCTGGGTAATTTGATAGGGATTGCATTGAATCTGTAGATTGCTTTGGGTAGTATGGCCATTTCTACAATGTTAGTTTTTCCAACCCAGGAGCATGGAATAGCTTTCCATTTCTTTGTATCTTCTTTAATTTCCTTGATGAATATTTTATAGTTCTCAGCATGTGAGTCCTTTACCTCCATGGTAAGGTGTATTCCCAGGTATCTGATTTTTGGGGGTGTCATTTTAAAGGGTATTGTATTTTTGTATTCCTTTTCTAATATTTCATTGTTAGTATACAAAAATGTGACTGATTTCTGAATGTTAATCTTATATCCTGCTACTTTGCTGAATTTGTTGATCAGTTCAGATAGTTTTTGGGTTTAGCCCTTAGGGTTTTCTATATATAGTATCATCTTATCTGCATATGGTAACAGTTTTAGCTCTTCTCTTTCTATTTGGATGCTTTTTATTTCTTTTTTTTTTTGTTTGATTGCTGTGGCTAGGATGTCCAGTACTATGTTGAATAACAGTGATGAGAGTGGACTGTGATTTTTATATAGTGAATTTTCTTCTCATTTTATGTTTACATGATGAAGGAATAAAGTTTTGAAGAGAAAGCCAAATGTCAGTGCTAGAGATGAAAGGAGTGGTTAGGCAAAGAGAGCTCACGTTTTTGTGGTCTTAACCTGAACAGAGAAGTTTTTAAATTAAGGAGTAAAATGTAAAAAAATTTTAGTAGTTTAGATCTGTCACACCATGTCCATCACACACTCTGTATAAAATAAAGAAAAATGTTTATGAAACCATTTCATCAACTGTTCAGTGCAATAAGTGACTTTAGTAAATATTAAATCCTTTATGGTCTGAAGTGATCACTCTGAAGTGATCATAGCTTTCATTTATACCTTACTGTATTTTGTGATGAGTGGTATGTTATATTGGGATGTATAAGTTTTCTGATTAAAAATATATATCCATTATGAATGCCAAGGGACTATTGAAATATATTTTTTATCTTCATACAACTGAGTTTTGATTCATTAACAAACATTTATTAGCTGTTTGTATGTGCCAAGTGCCTTGGTATAGTTAACATATTTTACTGGAATCAGAGAATAAGTGTTATAGTCCTATATTTACTACTTGCTTACTATGCGACCTTTATAAAATTATGTAATTCTTCTGGGCCCCAGATTCCACTTCAAAAGCTTTAGTTGTCATATTCAGTGTGCCCGATTTTATATATATATATATATATATATATATATATATATATATATATATACATATATATATATATAATATTTCAAAAATGAGATTATTTCAAGCAGAGTTAATTACTTTCACTTATATAACTATATAAACCAAAAGGAATTTTTTTTAGACAGAAAAGAAGGAACAGACAAAGTTTTACTAATTTTTGTAAAATGTAGGTTTCATAATATAAGATCTTTAAATGCCTAAATCTTAGTGAATTTTATCAATGGCATTTTAAAGCATCCGGAACATCTAGTTCTAATGTATGAGCTATAATTGAGAAATCATTTAAGTCATAATATTTTCTTTTTCAAATGTTTGACCCCATTGCATGTATCATAGACATTTCTAGTTCTAATGTATGAGCTATAATTGAGAAATCATTTAAGTCATAATATTTTCTTTTTCAAATGTTTGACCCCATTGCATGTATCATAGACATTACTGGAAAATAAACATTGTGTGGTAGACAGTGTGTGACCTTTAGAGCCAATCTTATAAGGATCACCATTTACTGCCTCTATGACATTGAGGTAGAAATGTCAGTTTTCTTTCTTTTTTTCCCCCTTTTATGTGTGAAATGATGACAATACCTATATCACAATGTTGTTGAAATGATTACCTTAAGCATCCTCATTGTTGGTTAAATTCTAGTCTGGTTAGTAGAGTAACATCCCAGTGTCAATTTTCTGGTTTCCTTAAGTATACAAGGTATTACCATTAGGAGAAACTAGTTGAAGTGTATGTGGGAACTCTGTACAATTTTGCAACTATTCTGTGTCTAAAGTTATTTTGAAATTTAGAAGGAATAGAAAAGACATTTGAAGGATAATTGGTTAGATCAGAATATAGAATAACATTAAATGATATTAAGGAAGCAGTGTTAATTTTTTTAGGAAATGTCATGACATTTCATGATGTAGGGAAAGTCCTTACCTTTAGAACTTGTGTGCTGAACTAATTAGGGCTTAAGCATCGTAAGTTAACCTGCAGTTCATTTTGATGCATCAGTAAAATGCATAGTATATGTGTATTTATGTAATATATGCACATACAATGTAGACATAGCAAAGTGAGAACAATCATTAACTTTGAGTGATGGGAATATGAATACTCATTGTATAAGTCTTGTAACATTTTCATGGGCTTGGAAATTTTAAAAACGAAGTGTTATATTTCCCATGTGGCTCAGCATGTTAAGGACCCAGCATTGTGGCTGCTGTGGCTCAGGTCACTGCTGTGGTGTGGGTTTGATCCCTCACCTGGGAATTTCTGCATGCTGCAGGCATGGCCAAAGAAAACAAAAACTAAATGTTTATAAGTTAATTTTATTTTTAATTTTTTTAATTTTATTTTTTTATTACTCAAATGAATTTATCACATCTGTAGTATAAAAGTTAATTTTAAAAACTAAATTTGTATTAGT
The DNA here is from genome assembly GCF_054392235.1 of Sus scrofa. Taxonomy (NCBI): domain Eukaryota; kingdom Metazoa; phylum Chordata; class Mammalia; order Artiodactyla; family Suidae; genus Sus; species Sus scrofa. The sequence continues at coordinate 126,605,740 of NC_139401.1, forward strand.
TTATGAACTAAAAAGTTTATAAGAAAGGTTTCTCTGAAACATTAATCCTATTTTTATTCAGATACTCATATCTGACTGCCACAACTAGAATACCCAAGTCCTAGGACTTGACTACAATGACCAGAATATAACTGAATTCTTTACTATACTCTCTTATTCTGAATCTTATCTACCACTTTGATTCCTTGGTGATCAACTTATCCAGGTTTGATGAAGTCAACCATGTGGAGTTTGCTCAATTTAGAGCAATTTCATCACTGAGCATCTTGATTATTTCTACAGTGCTCATATTCCCAGTCGGTAATTTTTCTGGGATTCTGTCTATGCATGACTGGACTTAATCAGATTTATTACCTTGAGGAATATCACAACGGGATTCCTTCAAAGATAGGTAGAAAAAAATTTTAAAGAATTTTCAATTTATTGTTAAAAATCTTTAGTGAAGGAATTTCCCATGACAAGTCTGTTTCATTCAGAAAGTTCATCATTCTTTTAAGTCTGTCTTACCTCTTCTCGTTTTATCCCTGATGTAATAGGGAAAAGGTATTTTTTTCTTCTTGATAACAATTCAAATTATATGAGAGGACTGTTATGAAATCTTCCCTTCTAGTCTCTTCCTTGCTTAAGAATCTCATTCCTTTTAATCTTGATAAGAGCCACTATTTTCCAGATCTTCGATACATTTCATCATTAATCTTTCTAGCTTCAGCATGCTTTGCTGCTATTTGCTGAATATATGAATAGACTTATTTTTTGTATGTGTCAAAGTCATCCTGAAATCCAGTGCTTTACAGGAAAGCAACATCAGATTAAAAATTTGGATCAAACCCTAGGCTTTCAACCCCTCTGGTCACCTGTGCTAAACTCCTACAAAAGTCAGAGATTTGCCTGAAGTCTTCCACCTTGTTTAAATGTTCTCACTGTGACTTATGGCTAAAGAATAGAGTAAATAAAGAATTTCCTTAGCAATCAGAAAGTAGAGGATTGAGCTACATCATCGTGTCTTATGCCTAGAAACTTCGGCATTCTACCGAATTTATCCACTCTTCTGTATCTGTGAAATAGAATCGCTGACACTTGCAAAGCCTACCTCACAATATTGTCATGAGGATCTAATGACAGAATTAAGGAAATGGTGTTTTAATGTCAAATATGATTACTATACAGCAAAACAACCATACAGGATTTATGAACATGGCTGCCTAATATATACATTAACCTCCTTATTTATTTACCCTTTGATGCTTTATCTGTGCAGTTGAGTTGCTATTTTTTAAGCTTCAAGTGGTCAAGTGTAGATTTCTCTTTAACTTTTGCAGTCTAATGGGAATGTTTTTTTCTGTTTTTTTTTTGTTTTTGTTTTTGTTTTTCTGGAAGGATCATGCTTATGACAGCATCAAAGTACAAGGGCAAAATAATCCATATCCTGTAGCGAGTTAGAATGTGTTCATTTTCTTTTTATACCTTTTGAAACAATTCACCTATCTTCTCTAACCTGAGAGATTACTTGAATATTGCTCTATTATATATCTTGGCATTCAAATTTTGAAAGATATCACAAACTACTACGTAGAGAAAATTTGTAGAAATAGCATATGTGTTTTAGGAACATTATTAATTGAATCATCTTTGTTAATGTGCCCAAACATGTCTGAAAATCATCTCAGTCACTGTCAATCCAAATGATCCACAGCTATCAGCTGGAATGATATAATTCACAATAATATAGCCTGATAGACATAATGTACACCTTATTATAAATTCCATCTTTCCGAATGTCAGAATATATGGTTGTTTCTATGAAATACTTCTTTGTAGCTTACTCTTCCCAATAACAATTTATTTCTAACTCTTGCATCTTTTTAAAAATGATTTTTTACCAATAAGCCTCCAGGATTTTTTGAGAAAATGTTCTTTATATTCAATAAGTTAAAATAATGTTCTTGCAAACTATTATTACAATGAAAATATTTTTCAGTACATTTATGCATTTGATTTAATGAATATGTGTCCCTGGTATATTTTATATTTTAATTAGATCAGAAGCAGACCACAGTTACCTTAAGTCATCAAGTTTTACATCTGGGGAAAGAAAGTATTGGTTAATTCCAAACCACAAATAATGTTAACAATGTATATAGCCCATGTATGATAATATATGGTCCAAGTCTTAAGTCACTAAAGAAATATGGAAAGACGTGGTATATTTTAACATTTGGGCAGTAGATTTAGTCAAGTCTCTTCCAAGGTCATCTTCTAGTGGCATCCAAAGTCCCTTCTATCCATGAAAAATTATGACCTTAAGTTACTCTGGCTTTGCTCATGAACACTAATCTGAGCAAAGATTTGCTTTACTCTTTAGTCAGTCTTCCCCCCAACCTCAATGAGACCTCAGCTGACAGTTAAAGTTGAAGAGGGAAGGGAGAAGATTAGTTGAATACCATACTCATGAAAAATGGCAATTTATTTCAAGGTGTATGCATCCAAGAGATCTGAAACTAACTAATTGGCGCCCAGAAAATTTACATAAAATTCACGTGACAGATATGAACATACTAGAGCCAATACTGTCCAATGCTCTACTAGAAGCTACAGCCAATGGTCTTGATTCATTACAGGCCCACACTGAACTCTTCTAAGGATACATATGGTGAGGAGCCTGACTTACTTAGAAATGATGGCATATATCAAGGGAAAAATACCCAATTTTGCACTTATTCCATTGTATTATTTACAAGTTACAAGGAAAATTGTAATTCAGGGCTGGCTGGGAACTGCTATGGATTATGTGATAGGCAGAATTCTACATTGGCCCTTGATTTTCCCCTCCCCTTGGTATACACATCTTTTCCTTCATTGATTCAATAAAAGACTAAGTTGTTGGCTTTATGTAAGGGAAATTCAAAATGTTTGAGGGCACATCACAAGGAACTACAGGTTGCCTCTAGATGCTAAGAGCAATATCTGGCCAATATCCAGCAAAGAAATGGGGGCCTCAGTCCTACAAATGCAAGCAAATGGATTCTTCCAAAAGCATGAATGAACTTGGCAGTACATTTGTCTCTGGAACCTCCATAAAAGGGTCTATCCTGGCTGATACCCTAAGTGTGAAGTCTGGAGCAGAGGACTCAGTCAAGCCCTCTTAGACTTGTGACCTACGAAACTGTGAGATAATGAATGGATATTGTTTTCAGGCATTGTTAGTACTAATTTGTTATGAAGAATAGAAAACTCTCCTAGATTGGAGTTCCCGTCGTGGCTCAGTGGTTAATGAATCTGACTAGGAACCGTGAGGTTGCAGGTTCGATCCCTGGCTTTGCTCAGTGGGTTAAGGACCTGGCGTTGCCGTGAGCTGTGGTGTAGGTTGCAGACGCGGCTCGGATCCCACGTTGCTGTGGCTCTGGCATAGGCTGGTGGCTACAGCTCCAATTCGACCCCTAGCCTGGGAATCTCCATGTGCCGGGGAGCGGCCCTAGAAATGGCAAAAAGACAAAACAAACAAACAAACAAACAAAAAAAAAAAAACAACTCTCCTAGATAATCATAGAAATTATTTTAGATTGATATGCATGAAGTGGAATATACTATTTATGCAAGAATATTATGGGTGGTGATAGTGATTGTTATTGTAGCTTTTGGTATAGCTGTAGTGGCTCTGATGATGAAGTATTTCATTAAATGATGAAACCATCCTCTCTCATTCATCCATCATTTCAATCTGTGTATTATAACCTGGAATTGTCAAAATAAATATGGAGCCCAATCATGGATGTCTTAGAGCCTTCCAATGCTCTTGTATATCAAACACCTTTAATGTGCTCAGATACTCTTAGCACCCCATCTTTGGTGATCTTGGACCCTTTATTTTTCCCAGTTGCAGTGACCAAATTTGTTGGTTTCTGTTCAGGTGCTACTATAGCCACCATCAATGTAGGCACAACCTGATAGCACATCACTTAATGGTAGCACCTCTTGCCTCTCACCTCCTGCCCAAGAGATGCTGAAACATGAGACACTTATTTCTGCTTGGTACCTGTGCACATTTTGAACAATAGAGGGTAAAATTCTAGCAGATAAATTCCTTTTCCTTCTTCCCACCCGCCAGGCTATCCTCAGATACATGTGTTAATATATTGTCTTAGAAGATATTCTCATAGAATCAAGCAAGCAGAACTTGTTATGGCTGCGTTGTCTTCTTGGTCCCTGTCTGTGCGCAGCAAAAAATTGAAGTGGCAGGTGCATTAGAAAGGTCAGAAAGTGTAAGCAAGTTTATTAAAGTTAAAGTACACTCTCAGAGGGACAGGGGCCCACCCTGCTTTAAAGTTGAGTTTCTCTTTATACCCCCATGCTGTGGACCAGAGTGAAGACCTGATCCCTCCCCCACCTCTATCCCCCTCTGCCAGGCCCACTGTGTGTGTGTGTGTGTGCATGTGTGTGTGTGTTTCTGTGTGAGGGCTGAGTGTTAATTGGTCTCAAGTGATGCCTCATCTGCATGGGGCATGTTCAATATTCCAGTTGGTCTCAGGCAGGATTCTTCATCTGCATGTGGGAGGGGTTACAAGCAAGTTCCCCTGAAAGTCCCATGACCTTACATCTGCCTGTGTTCTTATTATTGTTTAACCACAGGCATCCAGTCTCCAGTGATGATTAATGGCCTGTCCTGACTCACCTGGGTCTGGTTCCCTATCCTATCCTACCTGACAGTCATACCAAACAGTGAATGGCTTGGTAACACCCACTTGTATTTGATTTTTATCTTTTCCTACCTTGTTTCATTTCCCACATCCCTGCTACCCCTGAGATTACACTCACATAACATGCAGTAGCACCACAGCTTTTGCCTGATGCTCTGTCTTCTGGAGAACCCATGCTAAAACTTGGGACCCTTGTATGGTTTATATCATCTGCTTCAGGAATTCAGGTGGGACTAGCTTTGTTCATAGGCTGGGGATTTCCTAGTTATGATTCTTCTCTTTTCTAGAAGCCATCTTGGGCCTTGATTTGTATACCAGAATTTGCATGAAAGAATGTCCCTCGATTGATTATGTCCTAGTTTTATCCATTTAGCTTTTTTAATCTGTAAGTCATCTGGGGTTTGCTTTGGCCAAAATCCTGGCTAGATGTTTTTTTTCATCTCTACTTTTTCTTGACATCACTGTAAAATGTGGCCAGCAACCTACCTTGCTTTCATCACCACAGGATTATTGTCAAAATTAAATGAGATCATGCATGTAAATATCTTTTTAGATAATACCATGTCTATAGTGTTTGTATTGCTGTGATTTCTTTTTTTATCTTCTATGTTTTTCATCTTCTATATATATGTTTTGTCTTTTTATGTCTGTTGCTATGATTTCTAAAGACAGGTGGAAGATTTGAGTGGGCCACCTAACACATCTGTAAACCTGTGTTGCACAATCCTAAGGTTTTAGTATTGTGGGCCTTTATCTTTACAGACCTTCAGGGCATAGTTATACTCCTTCCCTGTGGACGCATCTTTGGGAAAAAGATGTTTCTGATAGAACAGGAAATGGCTCCAGTTTCCTCCTCCCACTCTTGAATATAATCTTTTCTCTGGTTTCTCTTTCCATTTAATACTAGGACTCTACCTCTTTGTCAAGCACTTTTTACACATACTTCCCAATCTCTAAAAATAACAGCAACGACACCAACAGAACTAATTAGACTTTGTTTTTCAGAGTAATTCACAGCCAAGGTGAGTAGAAAGTACAGAGTCCCCATAAACCTTTTGCTCTCCCTACCTCAGGGGGCTTCCCTTACTATCACTGTTCTGAACTAGAGTGTTACATTTGTCACAATGATCTTACCATTGGCACATTATTATCAGCCAAAATCCACACATTACATTAAGGTTCATTCTTGGAGTTCCCGTCGTGGCTCGTGGTTAACGAATCTGTCTAGGAACCATGAGGCTGCGGGTTCAATCCCTGGCCTCGCTCAGTGGGTTAAGGATCTGGCGTTGCCATGAGCTGTGGTGTAGCAGATGCGGCTTGGATCTGGTGTTGCTGTGGCTCTGGCATAGGCTGGCAGCTACAGCTCCAATTAGACCCCTAGCCTGGGAGCCTCTATATGCCACGGGTACAGCCCTAGAAAAGGCAAATAGACCAAAAAAAATAAAAAATAAAAAAGGTTCATTCTTAGTGCTGTATAGTCTATGTATTTGAATAAATGTATAGGTAAATATATCCACTCTTACAGAATCAAAGAGTAGTTTCACTGCCCTAAAAATCCTCTGTGCTCTACCTTTTCATCCTTTCTGTTTCCATTCTTTTGCCTTTTCCAGCATGTCATATAGTTAGAATCATATAGCATGTAGGCTTTTCAGATTGGCTGCTTTCACTTAGTCATATGTGTTTTATCCCAGAATGCAAAGTTGGTTCAACACACACAAATTGGTAAATGTATACACCACATTAGTAGAAGGAAAGATAAAAATAATATGATCATCTCATACAGATGGCCAACAAACACATGAAAAAATGCTCAACATCGCTGATTATAAGAGAAATGCAAATCAAAACTACCATGAGATATCACCTCACACCAGTCAGAATGGCCATCATTAATAAGTCCACAAATAACAAGTGCTGGAGGGGCTGTGGAGAAAAGGGAACCCTCCTGCACTGCTGGTGGGAATGTAAACTGGTACAGCCACTATGGAGAACAGTTTGGAGATACCTTAGAAATCTATACATAGACCTTCCATATGACCCTGCAATCCCACTCTTGGGCATCTATCCGGACAAAGCTCTACTTAAAAGAGACACTTGCACCCGCATGTTCATTGCAGCACTATTCACAATAGCCAGGACATGGAAACAACCCAAATGTCCATCGACAGATGATTGGATTCGGAAGAGGTGGTATATATACACAATGGAATACTACTCAGCCATAAAAAAGGATGACATCATGCCATTTGCAGCAACATGGATGGAACTAGAGACTCATACTGAGTGAAATGAGCCAGAAAGACAAAGGCAAATACCATATGATATCACTTATAACTGGAATCTAATATCCAGCACAAATGAACATCTCCTCAGAAAAGAAAATCATGGACTTGGAGAAGAGACTTGTGGCTGCCTGATGGGAGGGGGAGGGAGTGGGAAGGATTGGGAGCTTGGGCTTATCAGACACAACCTAGAATAGATTTACAAGGAGATCCCGCTGAATAGCATTGAGAACTATGTCTAGATACTCATGTTGCAACAGAAGAAATGGTGGGGGAAAAACTGTAATTGTAATGTATACATGTAAGGATAACCTGACCCCCTTGCTGTACAGTGGGAAAATAAAAAAAAATAATAATAATAAAATAATAAAAAAAATATGATCATCTCAATAGTTGCAGAAAAAGCATTTGACAAAATTCAATATCCTTTCATGATAAAAAAAAAAAAACTCTGAACACATATCTATAAAGAAGGAATATACCTCAGTATAATAGAGGCCATTTATGGGAAGCCAACAGCTAACATCATATTCAAAGGGAAAAGGTTAAAAGCATTTCCTGTAAGATCATAAACAAGACCAGGGTGCCCACTCTTATCACTCCTCTTCAGTGAAATATTGAAAGTCATACTCAGAACAATTAGTCAAAATTAAGAAATAAAAAGTACCCAAATTAGAAAGGAATAAGTAAAACTCTCTGTTTACAAATTTATGATCTTATATAGATAAAATTCTAAAGATTCCACCAAAAAATTGTTAGAACTAATACATGAATTTAGTAGAGTTATAGAATAAAAATCAATCTATAAATATCTGTTGTGTTTCTATACACTAATGAAAATTCCATTTATGATAGCATCAAAAACAATAAAATACTTAGGATTAAATTTGACCAATGAGGTGAATGATCTATACACTGAAAAATATAAAACATTGGTGAAAGGAATTAAAGAAGACACTGAGAAATGTAATGATATCCTATGTTCATAGTTTAAATAATATTTTAAAATGCCCATACCACCCAAAGTGATCTATATATCCAATGCAATCCCTATCAAAATTACAATGATATTTTAATAGAAGTAGAAAAAAAATCCTAAAATAAGTATGAAACCAGAAAAGACATGGAATAGCCAAGAGCTAAGCTGGAGGCATCACATATCCTAATTTCAAATCATATTACAATGCTATAGTAATCAAAACTGTATAGTATTGGCATAAAAGATAGACATATAGTCCAATGGAACAGAATACAGAGCCGAAAATAATTTTCTACATACATGGGCAATTAATGTTTGATGAGGGAACCAAGAATACTCAATTGGGGAAGGATAGCTTCTTAATAAATCATATTAGGAAAATTGGGTATTCACATTCAGAAGAATAAAGTTGGACCTCTACTTGACATGACTTTAAAAATTTAACATGAATGTATTAAAAACTTTAAGAATTAAAGCTATAAAATTCCTAAAACGAAATATGGGAATGTAAGTTTAGGTATCTAGCTTTATAATTTTGCATTTAACTTTTAGGTTTGTGATCCATTTTGACTTAATTATTGTGAAAGTTTAAGATCTGTGTCTAGATTGATGGTTTTCATGTGCATGTCTAGTAGTTAGAGCATCATTCATTGAAGAGATTATCTTCTCCTCTAATCCTGTCCTTGTCAATGGCCATGTGCCTTTGGATTTGCCCTGGGCCATCTTCTCTTCCCATATAGTATAATCACAGTAATTCACCTACATTTTTAAGCTCAATTACCAACTACCCATGACTGCTAGTAGTCCCAAGGTATCTATTCTCCCCTTCTTCCTCAATAATAGAAACTTAACATTTAACTGGGCACATGGCCACCCAGATTAAGGATTGTGTTTCTAGCTTCCCTACAGAAATGTATGGCATGTGACCATGTTCTGGCTAATGAGCTATAAGCAATAGTGATGGGCATGTGCTGCCCCAGACAAGGGAAAATGCATGGTCCCTTCTTAACCACTTCCTTCATCCTGATGCCTAGAAAATGGTTGGGTGAATGAACACCATTTCAGGCATAAAAATGAGGTCCCCACTAAAGGATTAATGGAAGATAAAGTTGAAAGCTCTCAGAATTTCAAATAACTGTGAGACCCCCACATCAACCTTAAACTGCTTACCTCCACCCTTCACTGGGAAAGGGAAGGGAAATGACCTTCTCTTGTGCTTGAATCACTGTTATTTTGCATTTCTGTTCCATGAAGCTGAATCCATTTTCCTCTAATGCAGTCATCTCCCTTCATCTCCAGACCCTAATGTTTAACTGCTTATTAATTGTCACCATTTGAATATATCACAGGTTCCTCACATTCAACTGAGTTCAATATCAACCCCACCCCAGAACAGAAACAGAAACCCATTCTTTCTCTAAGTTCCATCTATCAGCAAATTGTATCACTGTCCTCTCAGTTACTGAATCAAGATACCTAGAAATAAATCTTGACTCCTTCTCTGTAACTGTCATGATTTTCTTGAAATTTTGATTGCCCATGTGTAAGTGAATATACATTCACACACATCTAATAAGATGTCATCTTCTGAAATTTCATAAATCACTTCACTTCTAATTCTACCATCATTTTAGTGCAAATCTTGATTCTTTTACTGCCACCTACCTGCTTCCCAGCATTGGTCTTTACTCCTCTCTAAACCATCACCTCTGAGCAGACAGGTGTTCTTCCCATTGCCTGTCTGATCATGACATTTACATGATCACAACCCTTTAATTCTCCCGTTTACCCTAAGGATGAAGTTAAAACGCATTAGTATGGCATACAAATACATCCTCAACATGGCCCTTGCCTATTTCCAAGCACAGTTTTTCAAACTATGGCTGTAACTCATTAGGAAGGTCAGGGAATCAATTTAGTTGATCATGACCAGCATCTTCTTTTAAATTAATGAGTGGACTAGAACACAATAGAAGATATTAGAGTTCATCTTACATGGTAAGAGTATTTCATGAAACTTTTGTTTCAGTTATGTTTGTGCACTCCACAGTCATAATAGAAAATGCATTTATTTTTTTAAACAGCCTTACTGAGGTATAATTGATATACAGAAAACTGCACATGTTTAGTGTATACAGTATGATGGGTTTAAACATATGCACACACTTGTGAAACTATCACCATAATTAAGGTAATAAACATATCCATGACCTCCAAAAGTTTCCTACTGCCTCCCATTTTCTTGTGGCAAGAAGACTTGCCTTGATGCAACTAGAGATTCTCATACTAAGTGAACTAAGGCAGAAAGAGAAACATATATATGATATCACTTATATGTCGAACCTAAAATATGGCACAAATGAACCTATTTACAAAACAGAAACAAACTCACTCACAGACATAGAGAAAATATTTGTGATTGCCAAGGGGGGCAGGGGATGCATGGGGTGGACTAGGAGTTTAGGGTTAGTAGATGCAACTATTACATTTAGAATGGATAAGAAATGAAGTCATGTTGTACAGCACAGAGAACTTTATCCAATCACTTGGAATAGAACATGATGGGAGATAGTATAAGAAAAATAATGTGTACATATGTGTATGTATGTATGTATCTATATGTATGTATGTATAATATATGTGTGTATGTATGACTGGGTGACTTTGCTGGAGAGTAGAGATTGGCACAAAATTGTAAATCAACTATACTCTAATAAAAAAACCACTTTTTTGTGTTCTTTTAATTAAAAAAGAACACTTGCCTTGAATTCTACCCCCCTACATTTTTCACTGTACAGTACAATATTCTTAACTGCAGTCACTGTGTTGTAGAGTAGGTTTCCAGAACTCATGCATCTTGCATACTGAAACTTTATACCTATTGAACAACTCCCCAATTCAATCCTCTACTTCTACAAATTTGACTATTTTAGATAGTTCATGTAAGTGGTATAAAAATAGTTTCCTTTTTGTGACCAGTTTATTTCATTTAGCATAATGGCTTCCAGTTTTATCCATGTTGTTGCATATGGGAAGATTTCCCTCTTTTTTAAGGCTGACTACTATTATGTTGTATGTATATACCACATTTTCTTAATCCATCCTTAATGTCAGTGAACATTTAGAGGTTTTGCCCCCTGTGTTGTAAATTGTCCATGCAGTGAACATGGGAATACAGACATCTCTCTGAGATTCTGACTTGAAATTATTTTGGATATATACTCAGAAGTGGGATTGCTGGGTGGTGTGGTAGTTCTATTTTGAATTTTTTGAGGAAACCCAACACTGTTTTCCATGGTTGCTGTAGGTCAATAACTATCTCTGAGGAGTGGAGTTGCAGATAAATATGTCTTATTATGCGCTTTTCTATATTTTTCAGTTACTAATGATCCTGTATTAATTTTATAATTAGAGCAAAGTACAAAAATATATTTCAAATAAATAAGTAGCTTTTAGTGCAATTGAAAAGGAGGACAGATCAAGTACAATAATTTTAAAAATTAAAAAAATCACTGCTACATCGTTGTTTACAAGGGATGAAGAAAAAACAAGCTGGGGAGGGCTCTTCAGGGGAAAAGACTAGTGAGCTTACCTAAAAGATCGTGTAGGAAATGGTTAGACAGAGAAGGGAAGGAAGGCCTTCCATGCAAAGGGAGTAGCGTGTGCAAGGCACAGAAATCTGGAATCACGTCACGGGGATGATTTGTAATTTGCTGTGACTAGAGGGTATACTATGTGGTGGATCAAGAACACGGGGAAACGCAGATGAGAAGGTACAACCAGGTCTGATTTTACCTCACCCTGAAAGTATTAAGGAGCCTCAGGTGACCAGATCAGGGTTTGGGAATGGCAACTCTGGCAGAAGCATGGAAGTGGGCATGGTTCTAGAAGAGGAGGGCATTGCATAGCGGGCTACACGTTTCCGTGCCACCTGCCTCTGCCTTCATGCTTTGATAGCCAATAATGCTGTGGAGCTCAGGAGCCCCTGGGAACTCCAATCCTGGAAGCGCTCACTGGGCTGTGAATCTGCAGGTGTGTTCTGTGCCTGGAGCCAGCCTCAGGTAGGTGGAGCTTCTATCACTCAGAGCTGCATCTAATTGGTCCCTGTGGGACCTTGGTGGCAGCCACTTGGGGGCAGACATGGAAGGTGGTAAAGAGCGAAAAGCAGAAAACTCAGGGGATGAATGATTACTTTATGTTTATATATTCTACAGGACAAAAGGAACACGGTTCAGAAAGCAGCCCAATGAACACACTACAGTTCCTCGGTCCTTTGCCTCCTCCCATCAGGGAAAAAACCTGGAATTATCTGTCAGGTCTCATAAATAGCCTTAATCTGGGTACCAAGTCAGAGTTTGTCTAACCTTGACACTCTTCCAAGGCCTGAGTGCTGACAGTATAGCTGAATAATGTGGGATCTTTCCCTTTACTTCCTCAAGAGGAGACCTAGCAGGGGGATCAATGTAGGCTTTCTAGTCCAACCTGGGTAGAATAAACATCAACCACCAGCGAATGTTGCCTTATCTCTCCTAGGATAAGAATGCCCAACTCTCAGAATAAATAAGTACATTTAATGTAATGACCTGTTTAGTATTCCCATTTTACAGGAAAGAATTTGAAGAGATTCCTTGGCTTGAAGTCCTAAATATAGCAAGTCAGAGCACTGGTACTTGAGCCTGACTGTGGGCCCAGATTCTGTAAGTTTAATATCTGACATCTGAGATCACCATAATAGCAAGGATGTGACTCCCCCCACCACCCTTAGGGCCACACCTGAGGCATATGGAAGTTCCCAGACTAGGTGTCGAATCTGAGCCCTTGGCCTACACTACAGCCACAGTAACGCCATCAGAGCTGCATTTGTGAACTACACTGCAGCTTGTGGCAACGCTGGATCTTTAACCTGAGCGAGGCCAGGGATCAAATCTACATCCTCATGGATCCTAGTCAGATTCATTTCTGCTGAGCCATGATGGGAACTCCAGAGCTTACCTGTTTTGAAAAAAAAAATTGATCATACTTATGGTCGCTGACAGAAATGAAAAGTTGCAGGAATATTTAATTTTATGTTACTCTCCAGCAGCAGTTACTAAAGCCTGATCACACATCTTCATAACTAATATATTACTGGAAAAGGGGGAAAGATTATGTTTTTGTTTTGCCAGCTGTAAAGAAGTAATTTTTATTTTAGTAGCACAGGTGCTATCCTATGGAAAAGAAATATTCTACCAGCATTCTGATTTTTGCTTTTCTTTGTTTTCCCTTATGACTCCCTACTGGTCAATGACCTGCATTGCCGCATTGCTGCATTGCTGGCGCAAGCCTTCTCCTTAAACTCTTCTACCCAATATAGGCTTTTACAATTCCATGTTACTTTGAAAAGCTTTTCTTGAGAATCCACTGAGTATTCAGTACTGTGCTATGTTGTCCTGATATCGTGTGTATTAAATCATGTCAGAGATACTCCCTGCTCAGCTAGCCAGACTGATCCCAGGCTCAGGACAAAGCTTTGTAATGAAGAAAGCTTGTAATTTGGGGGTGATTGTGGAAGACCCTTGCAGTCACTTGTCACTCAACCTGGAAGCCTTTCTCTAATGACATGGGTTTATAATTCTTCGCTGTCTCCTCTCAACAGGGGGAGAGGGCACACTTTTAGTTTCTTGCTAATGTTTCAGAAGATCCAAATACCACTGTGGTTTCTGTGTACCAAACATCTATTCATCCCTAATTTGCCATGTTTTCTCATTTAATTTAATTCTCACGAAATTCTAAGAGGGGAAGATATTATTATCCCCAGTTTATAAGAAAACTGAAGATCAGAGAAGTTAAGTGATTTGCCCAAGATCATACAGCCAACAAGTGACAGATCCAGAATTTTATTTTATTTTTTTGTCATTTTGTCTTTTCTAGGGCCCCACCCATGGCATATGGAGGTTCCCAGGCTAGGGGTCCAATCAGAGCTGTAGGTTCCAGCCTATGCCAGAGTCACAGCAACGCAGGATCCGAGCTGCGTCTGCAACCCACACCACAGCTCATGGCAATGCCGGATCCTTAACCCACTGAGTGAGGCCAGGGATCGAACCCGAAACCTCATGGTTACTAGTCAGGTTGGTTAACCACTGAGCCACGACAGGAACTCCATGATCCAGAATTTTAAACCAGGACTTTCTAATGGTTCTTTCCTTAATGTCTTATAGTCTCCCATGATATATATCTTTTTGTCATTCCAATCAAACTTGGATTATCCCTCTTATTGGGTTCCCTTTTTTCCCCCTTATGTTACAATGATATATGTTTGTGTATTGTCTTTCCATTGAGTTTCACCTCCTTCAAAGTAAGTAAATAGCAGAACTTACTCATCTCTGTATCCTTCATAGAGCTGACCATGAAGACTGGCACTGTTCATGATGTGAAAGAACTGAATGATATTTATAAGTTGCTTTCTTTTTGCAATTATTTTTCTCTGCTTTTTTTCCCCTCCACTGAATACATTAATATTCTGAACCAAATTGTCAATAAACATCTAATGTTTTAAACAAATCATTTAGGTGTGGATGCTCCCATCAGAATGAAGGAAAATGAGTGACATAAGATGTGACAGTAAAGGATGATCAGATATTATATGTCTAGTCAACAAATGCCATGGCTCAGAGAGCTCATTAATAATCCCTTACATTGGCTTCTGGAGGTTTTATAAACATCTTGCCCTTGTGCTGCCCTGTGAGTTTTATAGGACAGTGGGTTTCCATTGAGCTGATGCAGAAATTAAGGTTTGAAGAGGTTAAGGAACTTGGGCAAGGTTACATAGCTAGTAAGCGGTGGAGCTGGAATTAGTATCTCGGTCTTGACTCCCTGTCCATGTTGCTTTTGGGGGAGTCCATTCATCTAGTGATCCAATCTGTAACAATGGAATCCATTCTCATCTCCCTCTATCCCTCTTATCCCTCCTTAAGCACCTCTGCCAGCTTTTTCCTTGGATAACCTACTGCCAGCCTGGTCCAGATGATCAGAGTTTCATACAGCAGTGTCCAAATGTTTTTGTTGTTGTTGTTGTTGTTGTTGTTGCTATTTCTTGGGCCGCTCCCACGGCATATGGAGGTTCCCAGGCTAGGGGTCGAATCGGAGCTGGAGCCACCGGCCTACGCCAGATCCACAGCAACGCGGGATCCGAGCCGCGTCTGCGACCTACACCACAGCTCACGGCAACGCCAGATCCCTAACCCACTGAGCAAGGGCAGGGACCGAACCCGCAACCTCATGGTTCCTAGTCGGATTCGTTAACCACTGTGCCACGACGGGAACTCCCCAAATGTTGTTTTGCTTCGTGTCTTCCTCTTTAATCTGTTCTTTGTAAAAACTTAAGTCGGACTAATCACTCATCTGTTTGAAACCCATAAATGGCTTCGTAACTTCTTATCTTGGTACCCAAGATCCTTGCCAAACTCACTTCCATTCAACCCCTCCTTTATAACTTGCTAC
Source organism: Sus scrofa (assembly GCF_054392235.1). Lineage (NCBI taxonomy): Eukaryota > Metazoa > Chordata > Mammalia > Artiodactyla > Suidae > Sus > Sus scrofa. Next base: position 126,621,174 of record NC_139401.1, read on the forward strand.
CACTGCACTCCCACGATGAAACAAAATGTGGCCACTCTCTTACTTCTAGAGAATTTTTTTGTGATGTTCTCTCTGACTGTATAGGAATTTTATTTTTTTTTCCTTTCTCTGGGCTTTTTTCCATCTGGTTTGCACCTATTCATTCTTGAGGCCTCTAAGTACATACTATCTCTTTGTAGAGGACTTCCCTGATGCTCCAAATTCATCATAGGGCCCTTTTTCTATGGTGCAATAGCCCCTCATGCTCATTCTTGTAGCATTTATCACACTGCAGTGTAAGTATCATATTGTATTTCCTATTAGGCTACAACTATATTCAGATCAGCTGACCAGGTGACATGGTTCTTCAGTGCTCCTTGAGGAACTGGAAGATGTTTGGCTATGGGAGTTGTTGGGAAGATATTTGCATCTGTACTGTCTAAGGATAAGTAATACCATGACCTTACCTCTAGTTTAATCCAGTTAATGCTTGACTTATACCTATAGTATCTGAAAATGTAACTTCTGAATAACTGTGGAGGAGTAACAGCTAGATAAGAACTCCTGCAATTCCTTCTTTAAAATGTTCACTCCCATTGGAATAAAAACAAATAATGGAAAAAGAAGGCTTATTTTATTTAACAAAAATGTCATCCTGTCCCCTAGCCATAACCTTTCTGAAATAGCACATCAAGTTTTCAGAATTTGGAGTTACTAATAAACAATCATGATGATTGTGATAGTGCAAATACACAATTATTTGATATAAGGAGTTAAATTGTTGTTGTGCTCTGTGGATTATAATGGGCCCTGTAGGCTGCTCATGGGTAGGGACCACTGTTTCATGCTTAATATCTAGTGCAGTGTGTGACATATAGCATCAGTCCAGTAAATCTTTAGATATATTAAATAATGATTTTATATATATTAAGTTGTTTGCTTCTAACCATAGCCCTGACCATCAGGGCTGATATTTTCCAGATCCAATACAAACAAACAAACAAAACCCTACAACACTTAGAGATGTAACAAAATGGAAAAATTCCCATTCATCAGAGCACCTCTCAGGGGGAATATGCCTTGTTGGGCTCCCTGGGAGCATGCTTGATTACATAAATGCCAGTCATTGAATTTCCTTCAGAAGTTGGGCCTTGTTATAGTCAATGCTTTGTTTGTATACAGATTTGGGCACAGAGCTGAAATCCTCAGAAAGACAAAGGAACAGAGTGCTACATAAGGAAAGGGTGGAGGCAGCACTCCCCAGTTAGGCAGGATGAGTGCAGAGACTGGAGAAAGAAAGTCAAATAGAAAAAAAGCCCTCTTCTTTCTCTTCTATGAATTCTTCAGTACAATCTACAACTTGCCTCTACACTTTTATTATAAATTCATTCTTTCTGAAGGCTATGACGAAGTGCTGACTGTCTGAGACATTCAGGCAGAACTGAACATTTTTGTTACCTAAAGATTCAGTAAAATGCTCAGCCCTCTGGACAGTGGGTGATATTGCAAATGAGTTGACTTATTATGCAGCTGAGTATCTTCTAAATGGCAGTGAATATAGCTGTGAACCAGATTTTCAAGGACTCTTTCCTTGTGGAACTCACACTCTAGGAGGAGGAGAGACAAAAAAATGTAGTCCAGACACAATAAAGCTTGCAATAAATGCTTTGAAGGAAAAAAATCCTATGTGACGGATAATAAAATAAAATAAAATTCAATAGAATGGTCAGAGAAAGTCTCTCTGAGTGGTGATATTCAAGGTGAGATTGAAATAACAGAAAGAGCAACCTTTGTTAAAAGAAGGAGGAAGAGTATTCCAGGTTTAGCCAAAACACACTAAGGCAAGAGAGAGACCTGCATGTTCCAGACATTATCAGAGGGCCACTGTGATTGGAAAAGTGTTGAGGGGGCATGAGGTTATAGAAAAATATTATTTAAAATAGAAAGATAGAAATCCTGGTTTAACATTTATCTTAGTCTAGTTGGGATACTATATCCAAAATACCATAATAGACTGAGAGGCTTGGAAACAACAGGCATTTATTTCTCACAGTTCTGGAGGCTGATAAGTCCAAGATCAAGGTGCTGGAAGATTCTGTGTCTGGTGAGGTCCTACTTCCTGGTTCATACACAGTTGTTTTCTCACTGTGTCACATGACAGGAGTTCTTTGGGGTGACTTTTGTAAAGGCGCTAATCTTATTCAAGAGGGCTCCACCATAATGACTTAATAACCTTCTAAAGGCCTTGTTTCCAAATACCATTACTTTGGGGATTAGGTTTCAACACAAACATTTCCTCTATAGCAACGTTCTTTCTGCTTTCCCTCTATTATCTCACAATGATGGTGAAATGATAACGGTATTTATATTGTACTGTCCACTTGGGGTGGTAATAAGCAATGTTGATTCTGAAATACTACATATTTCAGTGCAAATTTTTAATAAGAAAATTTTCTGTATATTATTCTCACTATTGAAGGAATTATCCTTTTTATTGGCACTGGCTGATTCCTTATTTCTGTACCAGTGTCTATTTTACCTTGTTGCCTTTTCCAAGAGGATGGAAAGAGCTTTATTTTTTTGACTATAAATGACAGTAGAGCATTAATGTGATGAATAGCTTTAATTTCAATAAGTGTGTTCAAACCTGAAGAAGGCCAGGACTGAAGCATTCTGCTGATACATTCCAAAAGCAATGTCATTATCCATCAATAGTTACTTAATCAATCTATCTGAAAATCCCAAAAGCAAAATTGGAAGTTCAGAAATAAATGGATTTATAGAAGAAAAACTAACAGTTTTTTTTTAATGGGAGTCTTTGTTTTGCAAATAACAAAGAATTAGATGATATTTTTCCACCTATGAACTGAGCCATGAAAGCAGGCTAGTTTCCAACAGCATCTGACAATTTTTGTGACGTTGAAAGGGAAAAAAACACCACTACCTTGATGCAGATTTTTCACACTCGGGAGCTTAAGGCAATTATGAAGCCAAGTAGATCCTTATTTCTGATTTTTAACCACTCTTAACAATTTAAGTGTTTAGAAAGTCGTAAACATTGGGGAGAGATGAAATGCTACAGTTGCATGGACTTGCACTGGAGTCAATTAAAGAATATCACTTCTCCTGTATAACTCTTAACAGGGCATATTTCCATAAGAACTTTCAAAATTACTCTTTATGAACATTAATGAGAATAGCATAAGTGTTAATACCTAGTGTTAATAGTATAAGTTAATAGAATAGCCAGTGTTAATAGTATAAGTTCTGGATTTGAATCCTGGTTCTACCCCTTATTAGTGTGCCTCAGTTTCCTCATCTGTAAAATAATAACAGCTTATAGTGTTGTGAATATTGAGTGAATGCATATAAAGGGCATAAAACAGTTTCTTGGGATCTAATAAGCCCTCAATAAGTGCTAGCTATTTTTATTATTATACTTAAATATTTTATATTTTAGAATAATTATCTTGTTATAAGAAATCTCCTTGCAGTGAAGAGCTTGCTTGCAAATTATACCATAGTAAGCTGTGTCCCTGCTAAAGCCATATTAATTGAACATAAAACACAGATACCATATTAAGATATTTGATTATATAATCATGAAAAACTCTGGTAGTCATCTCTGTTAGAAACTCTTTTTTCAAGATGTTATACCTTTTAAAGTGGTCTCAAGAATAGTAAAATTCTCAAAAAATTAAAACCTTTGAAAAGATGGCAATGATCTCTTATTGGAAATGACAATTGCTTATTCACATAATCAGTTATTTTGTGTAGAAGAGTAAAGCATGTTTCTCTAACAAGGAAATTACATGTCAGTGCAGTAAGGAGGTATTCTGTCTAAGTATGTTTGGAAGTGTGATGTTCTAATTTTGTGAAGCCTAAGACATAAACAAAGGTATAGAAATGAAAGAGTAGATGGTAAGAGAGCATGGGGAGGAAAACAAAGTAGCTTGAGAAGGAAAAGTAAAGATTTAGAGGCAGGTCAGGGAATTTCTGAACCAAATCAGGCAAAGAAGAGACTATCAGTCACTGGACAAATGTGTGATAAGGCCCAGCAACATTTTTCAGGTTTGCTTTACCTGAGAAACTGGTTGGTTACCCAGGTGGGCCAGTTACAATGTATTTCATACATTTCATCCACATTTCATGTGACTTTGTCTCACTGCAAAGAGAAATTTTGGAAGCTGGAACCAATACTCCCTGTTCAGTTATAGTACTTCCAATGATCTTAAAATTGCCATCCTCAGCGCCAAGCATTTGGCAAGCTGCAGTATGTGTCAATGATGCACTGATCCTTGAGGAGACATAGTGTACAAAGGGAGTGGTGACCATGCATATGTAATTAGCTTTTCTAATACTCATCCTTAATGCTCCCCAAAGCACCAGGAGAAAAGGTTCATTTAATTTTTTTAAAATAAACTGATTCTGGGAGTTCCTCTTGTGGCTTGGCGGAAACAAATCTGACTAGCATCCATGAGGAGGCAGGTTAGATCCCTGGCCTCTCTCAGTGGGTTAAGGATCTGGTGTTGCCGTGAGCTGTGGTGTAGGTCGCAGACGCATCTAGGATCTGGAGTTGCTGTGGCTGTGGCATAGGCCAGTGGCTACAGCTCCAATGTGACCCCTAGCCTGGGAACTTCCACATGTCCCTAAAAATAATAATAATAATAATAATAAAATAAAACTGTGATTCCAATTGAGATATAGCTCTTTAGCATTCAGACATGCCATATAGATACATCACATTCTCCAAATATCCTTTCAAACTATTAGAATGATACAAGGCAGTCTTTTTTTTTTTTTTTGCCTTTGCAAGCACAAAATGCATGTTTGTAATCACCTCCTTGCACATGACCACAGCTTTGATCACTGATTCCCTTCTGCTTGGAGATAGTGAATACAGAGAAAAAAGAAACTCTGAAAGTCATTTAACTAGCCTATTTTTCTCAATAGGTAGATATTCTATACCCTTTCAGATTTTACTTTAATTTTCTTTCCTTTTTTTGGGGAGAGGTTCATGCCCATGGTATGTGGAAGTTCTCAGGTTGGGTTGCCACAACAGCAACCCAAGCCACAGCAGTGACAATGCCAGATCCTTAGCCCACTGTGTCATAAGAGAACTTCTACATTAATATTTTAATCATGTCATTTATACTTATTAAACACATAAATACTAATTGTAGAAAATGTGGAAATTGTTAAAATGTGTTAAAAGTAATATAATCATCCTAAGAAAACATAACTTTTTTTTGGAAGGAACATTGGTTTATAACATTATATATGTTTCATGCATACAACATTGTATTTTGACTTCTGCATAAACTACAGGGTGCTTAAGATCAAAAATATGACTTTGTAAAAAAATAAATATAGTATAAAGTAGAATTTTTGAGAATTTCTGTGTTTATAGGACACAAACCTGTGGTGATACTACAGTGAAAATGCTTTTAATCATGGATTTAGGAAAGAAATGGGCTAGAGGTTGTCTCAAATTAGGCAATGCTCCTAAACCTTTAGGTTGCATTACCAATAACAAATTGTAATGCTTGTGAGAACATTTCTAAAGTACTATTAATTTAAAAAAAATTTGAGCAACTATTCTAAGGAAAGGCTAAATTATCTTTCTATAGTGTTGATATAAAATGACATTACAAAATCATGCTCATATGAAGAAGCAATCAAATAGTATTCAGCTAAAAACATAGAAGGGTATTAGAGAAGTGGATTAGTAAGTTAATTTTAAAAACATTCTGTGTCTAGGAGTTCCTCTATGGCTCAGTGCGTTGAATGTCTGTCACTGTCATTGCAGCAGCTCAGGTCGCTGCTATGGAGCAGTTTGGATTCCTGGCCTAGGAACTTGCACATGCCATGGGTGTGGACAAAAAAAAGAAAATGTTCTGTTTCCAGATTTAGTGATTTTTCTGTTATTCATCATCTTTGTAAATTTTCCAATTTTCCTGGTTTCTTATTATAGATAAAAATTCACATGCTTACTTAATTTTGTATTCATAATTTGTATCCCTTTTCTAATAATTATAAAAGCTTCAAGACTTGTACCCACCTCTAATCTTGCTCTTTATATAAGTTAGTATATTCTGTCATATTTTAGTCAAATTTATATTGTGAGTAATACACTGAAAACTGAAAATATTATAAAATATTGTTATATATGAATGTTAATTTAATTGTTACCTATTAGACATTAATTGGTTTGCATATTTTGACTCTTAAAATTAACATGATAACTATGATGACTAGTTTTGATAAAAATAGCTTTCTATGGACTTCGGGTGATAATGTGTCATCGTAGGTTCATCACTTGTAACTAATGGCACTCTGGTGGAGGGTGTTGATAAAGAGGGAGACTCCACATGTATAGGGGCAGGGAGTATACATGAAATCTCTCAATCTTTCCCATAATTTTGCTGTGAATTTCAACTGCTCTAAAAAAATAAAGTCTATTAAAAACAACCAAACATCCTAACTTGCAGCAAGCCATATTTAAAATGGAAATAAATTAAAAGGAAAAGTTTTTTTGCTCTTGTACATTGTTTTTCCTTAATATTCCTAACTTGTCGTCCTCTCTTGCTCTTTCTCTCCCTATCTCTCCTTCTTTAGCAAATCCTTTTCATAATAGGTTTAATCATTTACTTTCCCATCAACACACCCTCAATCAGCACTATGTGTTGTCATTAAAAATAATACTTGCTAGGGGTTCCCGCTGTGGAGGAGTGGGTTAAGAATCTGACTGTAGTGGCTCAAGAATCTGACTGTAGTGGCTCAGGTTACTGTTAAGGCGTAGGTTTGATTCCCAGCCCAGTGCAGTGGATTAAAGGATTCAGCACTGCCCTAGTTGCAGCACAGGCCACAACTACTGCTCAAACTCAATCCCTTGCCTGGAAACCTCCATATGCCACTGGTGAAACCATTAAAAAATAAAATAAAACAAAATAAAATAAAATAATAAATAAATAATACTCAGCAATTGATGAGAAAAAATGTATATTTAAATTTACATTTCTTTTTTTGCTCAGTACTGACTTTGAGCATTTGCATGTCCATCACTGGAGTTAACTGTTCATATCTTTTGAAAGTTTTTACTGTAGGAACTCCTGTGGTGGCTCAGTGGAAACAAATCTAAGATCCATGAGGATGCAGGTTCAATCCCTGGCCTTGCTCAGCCAGTTAAGGATCTGGCGTTGCTGAGAGCTGTGGTGTAGGTTGCAGATGCGGCTTGGATCTGGTGTTGCTGTGGCTGTGGTTGTAGGCTAGCAGCTACAGCTCTGATTCGACCCCTAGCCTGGGAACTGACAGATGCTGCAGGTGCAGCCCTAAAAAGACAAAAAAAAAAAAAGAAAGAAAGAAAGAAAATTTTTTACTGTAGTCTTCATGCTTTTATTATTGAGTTGTCTAATGTATCCAGGCATTTCTCTTATGGCTCAAGGCTTTTATAAAATGATTTGTATATAATGTGATCCATTAACTAGGCAACATAATTTAAATTTGTTCTAATGTTCTGGTCATCTGAAACTGGCACCAGGTATCCAAGAGGGAAAATACATATAAAAATAAGAATCTGCTTTGTAGTGGGGTCATTTTCAGTCATTGTTTGATTCATGAATTAAAATCATGAGTGATGAAAGTAATAAAATGTGCAGAAAAAAAAGAAATAATGGTGGTAGTAGTAATGCTAGGAAAAGAGAAGCTTAGACAAAGCTAGATATAATAAGATATACTAGTAATAAAAATAAAACTGGATTTGCTTAGGGATATTTAGGTTATATAATGAGACACTCACAGCTCTGAAAATACCTTAACTAAAATACCCATATATAAGAATAACTGTGATTGATATTAAAACTCTGCCTTCTATTTTTTTTCCTTTTCTCCTTCTGCAACAATTGTTTTTATGCATAATTGACGATAAGTGGCTTAGATACATATATATCTTGGACGACTCCAACAAGTGATACTTACTGGTTAAATTTTTTATTAAACCCTTGTCACATTTGTCATAGTTTTCCCTTATTATTTGTCTTTTAAATTTATTTGTGCTTTGATTAATACAAAAAATTTTGTTTATTGAATTACATTTTATTTTTATATTTTATGATGGTTTCCATAGCTTCGGTGCTTATAGAATTCTTTCCATTCTGCAATAAGATGAGTATTATAAATATTAATCCAAATGTCCCAGATGTTTTATGATTTCATGTTTGGTATTTAATTATAAGTCATTTTAAGTCATCTAAAATGTATTTAAATATATGGCTTGAAGAAATATATTTTTCAATCAATTTAGTTAATTTATTGAGGAGTTTTTATACTTTGCCTTATTTCTTAAATTTTATATTAAAATTATATATAAAGTAGCATCCATTTCTGAGCTATCTTAAAGTCTATTTTTATAGCAACATCACATTTGTTTTTGGGCTGCAGCATGCAGTGGCTTGATGGGAGATCACAGTTCCCAGGCTAGGGGTTGAGCCCACACTACAGTGGTGAAAACACTCAATCCTAACCACTAGACCACCAGGGAACTCAGAGCCATCACATTTTTATAATCCCTTTACAATATAGATATTTGACAGACCTCCCATTCTTCTTCATCCAATGTTATGGCCACAATTGACTGTATTCATTTTTAATTTTTGCGTTATAGGTTATTATAAGAGAATTGTCAACACAGTTATAACAATAAGCACACTTACAAAACAAAAGCAAAACAACATGATTTTTCAAGATAAATGTGATCATTATGATAAAAAGAGACTATTTACCATACTTATGTCCTTGACTACTGGTTATTTATATGACAATTAGGAGCAAACGTAGCATGTAATTCTTTGATTTGGTGGCCTATCCCCCCCCCCTTTTTTAAGGCCACATCTGTGACATATGGCAATTTCCAGGCTAGAGATTAAATCAGAGCTGCGGCTGCCAGTCTATGCCACAGCCATAGCAACATGGGCTCTGAGCTGTGTCTGCGACCTTCAGCAAAGCTCACGGCAACACCAGATCCCTGACCTACTGAGTGAAGCCAGGTATCGAAACTGTGTCCTCATGGTTACTAGTTGGATTCCTTTTTGCTATGCCACAATGGGAACACCTTGCTTCTCATTCTTAATATATACCTTGGTATACTACTTCCAAATACTTTATTATAAGAAAAAAATAGAAGCCAATGACCTGAATTATAAGACTCGATAATTTTGGCCACCTGTAAAAGAATTCTTGGCATTTTCTAAATCTGTATCTTTAGATTTTGAGACATCTTTAAACAATTTTTATATGTATTTTATGTTTTTTTAAATTTACTTACAATAGTGTATTAGTTTCAGGTGTACAGCATAGTGATTCAGTATTTTTATACATTACAAACTGATCACCACAATGCATCTAGTTACCACCTATCACCTTACAAATTTTTACAGTATTATTGACTATATTCCCCATGTTGTACATTATATCTCCATGGCTTATTTCTTTCATAACTGGAAGTTTGTACCTTTTAATTCTCCTCACCTATTTTGCCCATGCCTAGGGCTGGGATGCCCGAGGTAGGGCTTGAACCCCTCACTCAGGGAAGACATCAGAATTTGTGATATACCCTCACACTTGTGGTTCACCACCCTGGAGATGTGGATCCTGACTAGACCACTGATCTGCCTCGCCTACCTTCTCTGTGTGGTTTTCTTTCCCTTTATTTCCTTAATTGTAGAAGAGCTCTTCTACTAGTCTTCAGGGACTCAGACAGAAGAGTTGTAGTTTTGGTGTGCCCATGGGAGGAGGTGAACTCGGGGTCTTCCTACTCTGCCATCTTGATCCCACATCCAAGATGTTGAGAAATCTTATGAAAAGCCATTTGTGGGACACGCTATCTGTTATAAATTCATCTCTGTGAGTGTTTCAGCATTGTATTAAATGCCATTTTCATTTTAATAAATTTCTCTTGATGCTATTTCCATATGAATAAATTTTCCATGGTGATAAAAATTTACCATCAAGGCATCCACATTTTCAATGGAGTCTTTTGATGAATAATTCAATAAATATGCAAATAAATGATATATTTATATTACAGTAATATGGTTTTCAAATTTAGGCAAAGTCAATATTCCAGACTTATTCAGTTGTGAAGGAAACCTTTTTTTATTGGTTCACCATGTCTAACTAGACAGTGAAAGACAGTGGAGTTGTTGAAAATGGTTATTTCTTGCATTGGACCTCAAAATAAGTCACATTAAAATATTAATGCATTGCAAAATATGTATGTATAAGTAAACAATTTCTTGTAACATTTGAAGGTTTGACAGAAAATAATTTAAAATTGATTGTCAGTCCTCTCAAAATGACACAGACAGCATGATCACTCACCCACCTTTATTTTTTGAAGGATCACATTTTGTAGCAGATTCTATCTAAAAAAATCACATCGTACTACTATATAATTGGGCCATAGCATATTGGATTAGTGAAAATATATACTGGTTTATAGTTTAGGTTAGGATCTGCTATAGAGACTAAATGTAGAAATACAGTTGTGAGTAACTTTTTCACAATCATCTCTGCACTGTACAGAGTCAAACTTCCCTTCATTTAGAACCATGTGCTCTATAGAGCAAACAGTGTATTGATTCATCACTTTAAAAATCTTTCTCCACATATATTTCTTTTCTAGATTAATTGTTTTTTATCACCTACTTAGTTTGGAGGTATAGCAAGGAGTTCCAATGAAGTAAATGATTTAAAAAGCCAATAAGTAGTTTTTCTTTTTTTCAAAGCCAAGCTTAAACCAATACCCATACGTTCAGGCCCAACTGCAAGCACCCATTATATTCTATGCTCACCAAGAATGTTCCTCCCTCTCGATATAGCCCTGCTCATTAGCATATGGTTGAACCCATATATGCCTATATATTTATTTATACATATGCACCTTCATATAGGGAATAAGAAAACTATCTCTTCACCAGTTGCCATGCCCTAAGACATGCTGAAGATTGTGCACAACAAATAGCCATGGCCTTATCCAGTCCCCTAACCCACAGCTATTCCCCTAGCCTCACTCATTCAGATACCTATATATAGTCTAATTTATGGTCAAAATATAGACTCTCATAGAAGTCCATTCCCTTCTCTGGTATAATGCTAGCACATACTGTGTTAGGTGGAACTTATAGACAGTGCCTGATTGAGTTAGATGTCCTTGTATAATATCTTCATGTCAAGTGCATTTAGACTTTGGAACTTGCTTCTAACCAATAGAATATATCAAAAGAAATGGGATAGACATTCCTGTTATTGTATTATGTTATATATGAATCTATCTTAACAGACAGGACAAGAGATTTTCCTTCTGGCTTTGAAGAAGTAAGTTCTCATGTTGAGCGAGGTCCACGTGACTAAGACCTGAGTATGATTTCTATGAGCTGTCAGTGAATCATCTAGTCAACAGCCAATAGGCAAATGGGAAATCATTCCTAAACCTCAAAGAACTGAATTCTGCTACAACCACATGAGCTTAGAGGAGGACCCTGAGCTGCAGAAAGGAATATAGCCTCACTGACACCTGGATTGTTAATGCTGGTTTAGGCACAGAAATGGTCATAAGCCTGGACCTACCTGGCCATATCAGGGTGTTCTCCATGTAGCTCTGCCTGATTGTGAATATATCCAGCTAGTAGGACTGTCCAGGTATACATGAGTTGTACACATTTAATGTGCTTATCTGCGTGACTGTGTCCAGACATATGTGTATATTGTCCTAGGTTTGAACACAGACACATCTAGGCTTGTACATGGGTTAAGGCATGGATAAAGTAAAAGTGTATGTTTTTTCCTTCCAGTTTTATTGAGATGTAGTTGACTTATGACATTGTATACATGTAATGCATATATACGTGTGTTTATAATGATTACCATAATATGTTAACATCCAAGGTGTATGTTTTGGTATGGGTCTTTTAGTATGTTTTATATTATATTATACTCAAACTTCATGTCTTCTATCACCACTGGCTAGACAATATTATTTTATTATTATCATTATTTATATACTACTTCTGATAGCTTTTGTTTATTGAATACCTTCTCGGATCTAGGAATGCTGCTGGAAACTTTACATAGTCATCATGTCTGCTCTTGGCAACTAGCTTGATATATTATTATTATAATCTTGATTATATTATGAACAATCTGAGAGATAGTGAGATTAAGTAATTTGTCTTAGATGACATGGGAGTGATCATGGTGGTTGAGGTGGAGTTTAAAATCTTTGGCCTTGGACCCGAGCTTTCTATTACTCTGTCATACTGTTTCTCTCATATCTGCCAAATGTCATCTCCTCAAAACCAAACTCTGTCCTTCAAATGAGTTTTCTGTCTTCACTATGTTGCTATCCTCAGGGCCAAGCTCAGTGCCTGGTACATAGTAGGTAGTTTATACACATTTTAGTGTGTATTGATTCTTTTTTCTAAATTATGAAATATTACAGATTGTATATTATTCTTTTTATTTTGAAATAATTTCAAACACAAAAATGTTAAAGGAATAGTACCAAGAAATTCCAGAGTCCTTATTCAAATTTCACCAACCACATCAGTAATGTCCTCCACAGTGAGACAATTCAATCAAAGGTCATGCATTTCACCCAACTGTCATAACTTTTCAGTCTCTTTCAAACCAGAACAGTTCTCTAGTTCTTCCTTGACCTTAGGACCATAAGAGTTGAAGATTATCTGCCAGTTACTTTGTAAAATGTCCCTCAGTTGACATTTGCCTGGTTCATTTTATGCGTTTGGCAGGAACATCACTGAAGTGATGCTGGTGTCTTCATAGAGTCCTATCACGATGCACATTAATCACATCATTGATGATAATTTGAATAACCTGGTGTCTGTAAGATTCTTGGTATAAAATTACTTTTTCTTTGTCATTAATATGCAATTCGAGACTGTTTACATATTTTTCTTTTTTTGGCTGCATCCACAGAATTTAAGAATTCCCTGACCAGGGATTGAACCCACACCATAGCAGCAACCCAAGCCACTGCAGTGACACACTGGATCCCCAATCCAATGTGCCACAAGAGATCTCCTAAATATTCTTTTTTTCTTCCTACTTTCACTCACTGATTTTTAGCATGTATTGATTCCTGACTGAATGAGTTATTCTATGATGGTTACTAAGTGGTGATTTTCTAATCTCTTGATTGCTTCAATATTTGTTAGTTGGTTTTGGTTTTCTACTACAAGGAAGAAGTTTTCCATCCCTCCTATTTACTTATTCATTTATTTGTCACAGTGGGAACTCATGGATTTCTATTTTATGAAGTACGATGAAGCTCTGTAATCTGTCAATAACATCATTTCTCTTTTATGTTCAAACCTTCTAAGATTTGGCCAGCAAGATTTTCTCTGAGATCCTAAGAACACATTCTTTTGATATGTTTCTATTATTCTTAGAGCAGCTTCTTTCTTCTTGGACCAATGAGATCTTCTAGGCTCATTAAACTTCTTCTGCTCAACCCTGGAAATCAGCTATTTCTCCAAGAAGCCCTGGTTCCTTTTAGTGCTGAGGTATATTTAGAAACCAAGATTTGGATGCTAAGTGTACACATGGATTGTATACATTTACAGTCTTACAGGTATATGTATTTCTAAATCTTTCTATATATTGAAAACCATAACTTCATACCTCTGATTCTAGTCTAATAGTCTACCACGGAGTTCATTCTAATTTTTCTCCCTGTCCATAATATTAAATCCTTTCAATGAAAAACCTGGATCCCATTAGCTTAATATATCTACTTCTTTACTTAATCCCCTTGAATGTGACTAATCCCCAGAACCTCTAAATCTGCTGCCCCACTTGCTTTCTATGGACTGTCTAAATGCTTCTAGTGAAATCTTCAGGAAAGAAAAAGAAAGAAAGAGGAAGGTAAAAACTACATGCATCAATTTCTAGATGATTTCTTTATTTCTTCATCATAGGCAACAGGGACAAACTAAAAAATCCCTCTTCAGGACTATGCCACTATGTTTTATATTAATTCATGCACACAAATACCTTAAGACTGTGGGAATATATGATAAGGATGAAATGGAAACCTTTACCTTCTTATTCCCTTTTAGCATAGTTCTCTCCCCATACTCAGTTCCCCTTAGGTACTTGAAAGATGTATTCCATACCAAGGCTTTGTGAAGAAGAACAAAACATTTTGCCAAAATTTAAGTTTTCAAAGAACCAATTGAAAAGTGATTTTTTTCTACTAAATAGTATTCAGCAGAGATAATTCAATGGGTTAAGTCAGAGTTTTGATATTCAACCCACCTTGACACATAGGTGCTGTGTTTAGAATGTGATTAATTGATCAGTAAGAGGGAATTTCAATATTGTTTTGTACTGAAGCTCTATTTTTTTCACATTTTTTTTGACCACACTCATGGCATGCAAAATTCCCTGGGCCAGGGATCAAACCTGAGTCACAGCAGTGACAGTCCTGAGTCCTTAACTGCTAGGCCACCAGGGAACTCCTATTTTTTTTCTGGTTGATTTTATTTTCTTCTAAATTCAAGTCATTAAACAAAGTTTGACCTTCTTATACTTCAGTGAGAAAATGTACAGAGCAAATAGCAGTTCTGTCCAGAATTGTCTTGTGAATTTTACAGTGGTTGAAATTTGTTGTTTCATGACAGGTCACTACAAAAGCAAGGTGTTTTAGCTACAGCCAGGACTGTAGGATAGAGCAAACCTGGTAATGGCTTGGAACTCTCAGGACATATTCTATTCTCTGGGGCCACCTCAGGGGCAATTTATTATATGGCTTATATTAGCTCCATAGAATGGATGGCCCCGGTTTTCCCCAATAGCTATACTGGATGAAAATGCATATTTCAAATGTACATACATGTCTGATAGAGTTTCTCTATATAGTGTAGTGATTAGCTTGCTGCAGTTCCAATTCTGACTCCACAAAATGTTAATTTTGAGTGGCCATATGCCTGTTCATTAAAACTCTCTTAGCTTTAGTTTCCTCATCGGTAAAACAAAAATGATATTAATACCTTATTCATAGACTAGTCATGAGGATTAAGTGAGTTAATAGAGATAAAGTACTTAGAACAGCATGCATCACCTAATAATCCCTTTGGAAGCACCAACTGTGTATTTGTGTGAACATGTGTGTGCGCACGTGAGTGTGCTAAGGAGTAGGGGTAAGATTGGGTAGGAGTAGTCAAAGAAGGTTTGGTAGTATAAGTAATTCTTGAGAAATATTAAAAGATAAGTAGTTTTGTGGGCAGACAAAATGAGGAGAGAGAGCATCTCAAATGGGGCACTTCATGAAAAAATGTAATGCTCTTTGTGAACTGCAAGTAGTTCACTAGAGCTGGAGGCAATCTGTTTTGGAGAAGGGTGGGAGGTGTCTGGTAAGTTTATTGGGTAGTAGGTTGAAACTGAACCCAAATTGGGTCTAAATCTAGGACCCATGCATGTCTGAGAAAGCCTGGAATTAGGGAAGCCTAAGCTCAATAGAATTGTTTTGGTGGTGGGGGGCCTGATTGAGGAGCATTGTGAGACAGAATTTATGATAAGAGAAGAAGAATCTAGGCAAAGTGAGTTTGATATACTTAACCCAGTCTTGGTTGGTGGTGGCATGGGTGGGGTAAGTTGATTTGAAGGTCAGTGTCTAGGATGACCCCTGGGGTCTGACTGTTAATCCTGATCCTCTGGGCCTCATGTCTAGACATAATGACATAGCCTTGAGTTTTCTGCCTGGTAGCAGAGGTGTGAATAAATAACTGTACACCTCCTTAGTGAGGCCCCTATCAAGTGATTAGAGTTTTCAAAGGGAATCGTTTACTGCCTGCCATTTCAGATTGATGAAGGAATTCCATGCAGACCATTTGGCTGGCTGCCTTCCATGCGGAGCAGTAGAGGGTTTTGCCATCAATGCCAAGGTTTCAAATTGGCATTTTCATAAAAACAGGCAAACCAGGCCATTATCTAATTGATGTCCATAAATTATGGTGGCTGAGGGAGTCAATGTCACTGCACATGGTGTAGAGCTGTTTTTTGGAAGGCGCTCAATTCTAGGCTTAGAATATTCTCTGGACAAAGAGAGGCCTAGATTTCTTTACTAAAAAAAGAATGGAAACTTCCTCATTTGAACAGCTTTCACATACATAATCTCTGGAAGCAAACATTAGGACTCTTTACCAAGCTCTTTCTGCAATCTTTTGTAAGGAAGGGAAATGTAGCATGACATTTTAAGATGAATTAGAGGTGACACATAATACAGCTGTACATATTTCTTAGCACAAATAAGCTTTCTGACTAACGAGACTTGTTTCTGTTTGTTTGGGTTTAATTACTCAAAGAAAATGATCCGTCAGCTCCATCTTAAGCTGCTCACACTTCAATAACGACAACCATCTTTGACTTGTTACCCGAAGAAACAACCAACACCCATGGTGACCCACTTAGGAGAGTAGAAGCAAGGATTGAGACAATTTTGCAATTTCACCAGCCAAAGCAGGACCATTAGGGAGTAAAAGGAATCAAATGAAATGGAAGCAGATGACCCAACCTGTGACATCTGCCCCATGCGGATTGCTTGAGTTGGCCCTGGGTGGGTAACCCAGGCATGATCACAGCCATGCCTCAGTGTCCAGACCTCCCAAAATCATGCAATGCATTCAACTTTTCCCATGCAGCCTCTAAAACAAACATGGATGTATCCTACTCACACCAAATTCCACTTTGTGCCCACCACATGCCAAACACCTTGCTAGGTATTGGCAATAAGACATAACATGTGCTGACTGTTTACACATGTCAGGTACCCATCCAACTACTCTATGTGTATTCACTCGCAAATCTTCACCCCCACCCTGGGAATTAGA
Organism: Sus scrofa; assembly: GCF_054392235.1. Taxonomy (NCBI): domain Eukaryota; kingdom Metazoa; phylum Chordata; class Mammalia; order Artiodactyla; family Suidae; genus Sus; species Sus scrofa. The sequence continues at coordinate 126,638,060 of NC_139401.1, forward strand.
GACTATCATTATCTCCACCTGCAGGTGAGGAAAATGAGGCACAGAGAAAAACGCATGCATGATCACATAGCTAAGAAGTGGGAGTCAAAATTTGAAACCATAAAAAGTTATTTTTATTTATTTATTTATTTTGTCTTTTTAGGGCCACACCTGAGGCATATGGAAGGTTCCCAGGCTAGGGGTGGAATTGGAGCTGTAGCTGCCGGCCTACGCCACAGCCACAGCAATGCAGGGTAGGAGCTGTGTCTGTGACCTACACTACAGACCACTGCAACTCTGGATCCCTAACCCACTGAGTGAGGCCAGGGATTGAACCCATGTCCTCATGGATGCTAGTCCAGTTGATTAACTGCTGAACCACGATGGGAACTCCAAAAAAAATGGTTATTCTTAGGCTCACCATTTTCTGTGATTTATCACGATAGGTCATCCTAATATGAAGGGGCACAGACTCTGGGTAGAAAAGTAGATATAAAACTTGGATAAATTGGTAGTTCCCTTCGTGGCTCATTGGTTAACAAACCTGACTAGTATCCATGAGGATGCGGGTTCCATCCTTGGCCTCGCTCAGTGGGTTAAGGATCTGGTGTTGCCGTGAGTTGTGGCATAGGTCGCAGACGTGTCTCCTACCTACATTGCTGTGGCTGTGGTGTAGGCTGGCAGTTACAGCTCCAATTCGACCCCTAACCTGGGAACCTCCATGTACCTCAAATGCAGCCCTAAAAAGACAAAAAAAAAAGGATAAATTACTATACCATAGCATATAAATTCAAGCTAGCCTTGAAGGTACAGAGGACAGAGAAGCAAACTTTCCAATTATCAAGCACCTACTAAGTGCCAGGTACTCTAAAAATTGCAAGTATGTTCACATTATTTCATTTACTTCTTATGTTTTTATGGTATTACTATCCTCTTTAAGGATCTGAGATCACCTTAGGCTCACCAAAATAATGTAGAAAGAAAATGTAGACTTTCAAAGGTATTCATCATTTATTCTCCTTAGTATGCAGAGGAAACAGCTTCTCTCCAAATTTTTCTAAATTTTATTGAGATGTAATTCACGTAAAATTAAATTCACTCTTTTAAAGTGTGCAAGCCAGTGGTTTTTAATATATGTACAGAGTTTTGCAGCCATCACCATCTAACTCCAGAACATTGTTATCATCCTAAAAGGAAATGCTATCTCCTAAGAGCCTTGGATAAATAGTAAGGTCCTACTGTACAGCATAGGGAATTAATCCAATCTCCTAGGATAGATCATGATGGAAAAGAATTTTTGAAAAGAATGTGTATATATGTATAACTGAGTCACTTTGCTGTATACCAGAAGTTGGCACAACATTGTAAATTAACTATAATTTTTTTAAAAAGTTCAGGGAAAGAAATCCTATACATCATTAGAAATCACTCTCCATTCTCACTTCATAGAAATGCTGGGAAACAATGATCTGTTTCCTTTTTTGAGATAACATTTTTATTCAGATATAATTCACACACTCTATACAACTGACCCATTTAAAGTGTACAATTTGGGAGTTCCCAGTGCAGCTCAGTGGTTAAGGACCTGGCATCCCTGCTGTGGCTCGGATCACTGCTGTGACATGGGTTTGATCCCTGGCTGGGAACTTCCTCATGCTGCAGGTGTGGCTAAAAATTTTTTTTAAAATAAAATTTAAAATTCACTGTCTGTTGGTGTATTCCTAGCATTATGCAATCATCGCTGCTACCAAATTCCAGAATTTCAAGCTACCAAAGAGCTGAGGAGAGGTCTATGAAGAGTGTAGGTATATTGTCACAAATCTCCATTCTTATAAAGATTCAGGCATTTTTGTTGAATAAAAGCTCCTTGGATAGATGCAAGAATTTAGATAGTATTCAGAGTTGTGAAAAAGTCCCACGTTCTAATTGTAATAATGGAGGGGTAGATTTTCAGAGTCTCTTACCCTTCTTCCTTTGGAAATAGTTTCTTATACACAATTCAAAATGTTCCAGATCCATTTATAAACCACAAACTTTTGCTTTGTTTTCCCCTGGAAATGGATGACAAGAGGGTTTTTAAAAAATTATTTATTTATATTAATGTATAGTTAATTTACAATATTATATTAGTTTCATGCGCATAGTATTTTGATTCATTATTTTTACAGATTATATACCACTAAAAGCTATTACAAATGAATGGTTATAATTCCCTCTGCTATACAATATATCCTTTTTTTGCTTATTTAATTAATATAGAATTGTTTGTATGTCTTAAAGACATATATATGTAATTTGCCCCTTCTTCCTGCTCTCTCCCCTCTGGTAACCACTGGTTTGTTTTCTGTATCTGTTTCTATTTTGCTATATACATTTATTTGTATTTTTTTTTAGATTCTATATGTAAGTGATATTCATATAGTATTTATCTTTCTCTTTCTGACTTATTTCACTAGGCATATTTTCTAGGTCTATCCACATTGCTTCAAATAGCAGTATTTTATTCTTTTTATGCTGAATAATATTCTGTCATATATGTATATACCAGATTTTCTTTAACCATTCATCTGTTGATGGGCACTTGGGTTGTTTCCATATCTTTGTTATTGTAAATAATGCTACTATGAACACTGGAACATACTGGAGTGCATGTATCTTTTTGATTTACTGTTTTCCCATGAATGGAATTGTTGGATCAAGGGGTAGTTTTATTTTTAATTTTTTGAACAACCTCCATACTGTCTTCCACAGTGGCTGCACCAATTTACATTCCCACCAACAGTGTAGGAGGGTTCTCTTTTTTTCCACATCCTCTCCATCATTTTTTATGTGTAGACTTGTTGATGGTAGCCATTCTGAAAAATGTGAGGTGGTATCTCATTGTTTTTTTTAATAGCATTTATCTAATAATTAGCAATGTTGAGCATCTTTTCATGTGCTTGTTGACCATCTGTCTATCTTCTTTGGAAAAATATCTATTTAGGTCTTCTACCCATTTTTTCAAATTGAGATGATTGTTTTTTAGTATTGAACTGTATGAGCTATTTACATATTTTGGATAATAACCCCATGTCAGTCATATCATTTGCGAATATTTTCTTCCATTTCATAAGTTATCTTTTCATTTTATAGGTGATTTCCTTTGCTGTGCAAAAGTTTTTAAGTTTAAATAGGTCCCATTGGTTTATTTTTGTTTTTATTTCCATTACTCTAGGAGACAAATCAGGAAAAAAAAAAGATTGCTACAATTTATGTCAAAGGGTATTCTGCCTATGTTTTTCTCTAGGAGTTTTATAGCATCTGGTCTTACATTTAGATCATTAATCCATTTTGAATTTATTTTTATATGGTGTTAGATAATGTTCTAATTTCATTATTTACATGTACCTGTCCAGTTTTCTCAGCACACTTACTGAAGAGATTTTTTTCTCTATTGTATAGCTTTGCCTCTTTTGTTATAGATTAATTGATCATAAGTGTGTGGGCTTATTTCTAGCCTCTCTGTTCTGTTCCATTGATTAATGTGTCTGTTTTTGTGCCAATACCATGCTGTTTTGACTACTGTAGCTTTGTATTTTACTCTGAAGTTGGGGAGCCTGATTCCTCCAGCTTCATTTTTCTTTCTTAGGATTGCTTTGGCTCTTTGAGGCCTTTTGTGGTTTTATATGAATTTTAGGATTATTTGTTTATGTTCTTTGAGAAATGTCAGGAGGATTTTGATAGGGAGGATTTTGATAGGGATTATTTTGGGTGGTATCTAACTTTAACTTTCTCAGTATAACAAACCTTCCCTTGAATTACCTCTGTAAACACAATTCTATTTGCATCATATAGTTATATATGTAAAAAACTCTTTCTTTACTTATGCATTTTTCTTTCCATAAATATTTATTGAGCATCTACTATGTACTAGTATCAGAGCTAGATACTGAGGGTAAAAAGCTAAGTAAAATAGAATTTATATATTCGTGGATTTTAGAGTGTTGTGGTGCATACAGACAATAAACATATCCAAGGATATCTAGGGCAGGTACTAAAGTGTATGTATATATGTATGTGTATTTAGCTCAGTATTCGTAAGGTGGGGGGCACTTGTGCCTATCATTATCTCCTTCCATTGAAATTTTGAGAGATAGGATTCTTCTGATCGATTCATTCAACAATATATAATGTGTCATGCACTGTGAAGAATGCTTGCAATGTGGCAGTGAACAAATGAGACGTAGAGCTCAAAATCTAAGGGGGGATTTATGGAAGTCCTCAATTCACCTGTTTCTGGGCATTGTATCCATTCACTATGGAGTTTAGGAAAGGTTACAGTAGTTCCCAAATGTGAACTAATACAAAAACAAAGGGAACTCCAAGAGTATGTTTGAAAGGGGAATAGGGATGAAGAGAATGTGGCTATGGGGAGGCTGACTTTCTGGGTTGGGGAGTGGTCATGTAAGTTGGAGTAGATGAGTCTAGAAAGGCAGGCTTGGGCAAACTATGAAGGGTCCAGCCTGATCTGTTAAGGAATTTGATTTGGACTTTGCCATGAAAGCCATGAATTGTCTGAGTTTGTACAACTGAGCTAGGATTCAAATCTGTTTTCTGAATCCAGATCTTATCAGAGGATATATCTTCTGTTCTATACTGTTGTCATCGCTCTCTATTACACCACATACATGGAAATTCAGTTTACAGCCACTGGTAAATTTATTTTTATTTATTTATACTTATTTCTAGCCATTATTTCCTTCAATCTTCACATTCAACCCTGTGAGATTAGTATCACTTTTAACTGGATTAAATATAAGGAAACTAAAACTTGCTAATTATGCTTAAATAAATCCACAGATATGTTGTGATAATGTGGCGTATCCCACCGTGAATCCCCAGGGTCTCATGGCAAACATCATGCTTTTCCACATCCATTTGCCCATTGGATAAACTAGAAATCTCTCTTTTAAACACAAAATGCAAACACATAAATTTCTCTCTAAGGCCTGCTTCTCCTGCCACCCTTTTCTGGGTAAATGCGCTGTTTTCCAGCAAGTTATTCAGACCAAAAAAAATGAAGATAATCTGAAAAACCTAGACCTCTCAAGAGTTCCACCTTCATCAGAAATTAAAAGTACAATCTATCAATTAAGTCACAAAAAATGACTATCAAAACATGAATTATTTTCTATTCTATATCCCATGTTCGTAACTTAATCCCTCTCTGGTTCCAGTTCCCAGTGGCAATTACCAATAAAAGTTTTATAACTGATAGAGCATTGCACACATTGAGTATGATGCAGTTTGTTTAGAAGCCATAGAACTCTACAATTAAAGGCTGCCTAGCAACACTGTTAACAGTGTTATTGAGGTATGACTGACATACAATAAACTACATATCTCCTAGGGGTACAAGGTGATAACTTTTGATATGACAGGTGGATAGATAGATAGATAACATTACATACATACTGTACATACATACAGAGTCAACATAGAAAACATAGCCACTACCATCCTCAAATTCTTTCCAGTCCTTTGTTTCTTCCTCCATACATCCTCCCACCACCTTACCCTTGAACAACAACTGATAATACAGTAGTTTACATTTTCTATTAATTTTTTTGTAAGTGAAATTACATATACCCAACCAAAAATTCCATACGAAGAAACTCTCATCCTGTTATGAAGAGTAAAATACAGGAATTTTAAGACATTTCAGGTCTCAAAAGTGTATTTCCTGTATATCCTTCCTTAAATTACTATAAGATATTTTTAACAAAAAATGAAGGCAAATACTACGAGAAAAATATAATAATCAAAAAATAGGACCCAACATAGGAAAGAGATGAAGTAAATTTCCGGGATGAGTATAAAAAATATTTTAGCATTATAGCTAATCCCAGAGATTAACCAGTTCATTGGAATGAGAGGACAGAAAAACACTTCAGTATAACAAGTTTAATCTATTATCTATTTTGTTTGTACGAAGAAGGGTATACATTGCTCTAGGAGTGTTAGGGCCATTCCTGATAGGAAATTTGATGAGTGAGCAAAAAAACAAACAAGAAATATAAGAATTAACTTCCTAGAAAAAAGAAATCTTTCCCAAGAAAGAAAATATGATCATAATAATACAGGTGGAAAAATATTTATATATTATTCATAATAATTTGAAAACTGAATATCTATTTAACCATAAAAGGTTGTATAGTTTTATTTAAATGGATAGTGATTAAAAGCATGTTTGGTGGGTGATGGATAAGTGTGGTGAAGTAAGACTGATAAACTCTTTCTCTGTGTAGTAGAGTAGCAAAAGAATATATTTATATCTATAAAACCTTAAAAAATTTAATATATGGGTATTATTTTAAATATGGAGGAATATGGTGGGAGAAATGAAAAATAGATAATAGGTGAAAGAGGTTAGCTTTAGAGAGTGGGAGTCAAGGGTAGGCAAGAATATAGTTGGGAGATGGGATTGCTATTTGGTAAAAGCTTTAAAATGATTTGAATTTAAAATTATGCACCGATATTAATTTAATAATAATGCAATGAAATTGTTTGAAAAACGTTAACAATTTAGTGTAAGTAATAAAACACCAATCTTTACAAAATATCAACCCCATTCCATATATTATATTAACATGAACTGTTGATAAGCATTGGAGTTTTTGAAATTGTTTTATTATCTGTTTTTAACTCTTGAATAACTTGGAAATAAGGAGTACTTCCCTGGTGGCCTATAGCATGACCATGAGATGTTGTCACAGCTAAGATTCTGGTTCCATTCCTGGCCCTGGGATGAACTTCCACATGTCTGGGGTGTGGGCAATCAATTTTAAAAAAGGGGAGTAGTGCTGAGTAAGAGTTATTTTGGTATCCGAGCTTGAGAATGCTAATCAATTGTTCCTCAGTGTTTTGCTTTGAAAACTATTTTCTCACCTCAGTTACCATGACGTTTACAAGTTTATTTTTTTTTCACTTCTTTCTGATTTTTATTTTTTTCATTGTAGTTGATTTAGAGTGTTCTGTCAATTTCTACCATACAGTAAAGTGACCCAGTCATATATATATATATTCTTTTTCTTACATTATCCTCTATCATGTTCAATCACAAGTGACTAGTTATAGTTCCCTGTGCTGTACAGCAGGGTCTCATTGCTTATCCACTCCAAATGCAATAGTTTGCATCTATTATCACCAAACTCAGTCCATGCCACTCCCTCCTTCTCTCACTTGGCAATCACAAATCTGTTCTCCAAGTCCATGATTTTCTTTTCTGTGGGAAGGTTCATCTGTGCCATATATTAGATTCCAGATATAAGTGATATCATATGGTATTTGTCTTTCTCCTTCTGCCTTACTTGAGATTCTCTAGTTCCATCCATGTTGCTGCAAATGGCATTATTGTGTTCTTCTTTATGGCTGAGTAGTATTCCATTCTGTATATATACCACATCTTTTTAATCCATTCATCTGTTGATGGACATTTAGATTGTTTCCATGTCTCGGCTATTGTGAACAGTGCTATGATGAACATAGGGGTGCATTTATCTTTTTCAAAGAAAGTTTTGTCTGGATATATGCCTAAGAGTGGGATTGCTGGGTCATATGGTAGTTCTATATTTAGTTTTCTGAGGTACCCTCATACAATTTTCCATAGTGGTTGTACCAATTTACATTCCCACCAACAGAACAGGAGGGTACCCTTTTCTCCAAACCCTCTCTAGCACTGTTATTTGCTGACTTGTTAATGATATCCATTCTGACTGGTGTGAGGTGGTACCTCATTGTAGTTTTGATTTGCATTTTTGTAATAATTAGTGATGTTGAGCCTTTTTTCATGTGCCTGTTGGCTATCTGTATATATTCTTTGGAGAAATGTCTATTCCAGTATTTTGCACATTTTTCATTTTTTTTTTTTTGCCGTTAAGTTGTATAAGTTGTTCATATATTTTAGAGATTAAGTCCTTGTCAGTTGCATCTTTTGAAAGTATTTTCTCTCATTCCTTATGTGGTCTTTTTTTTATGTTTTCCTTTGCTCTGCAAAACCTTGTCAGTTTGATTAAGTCCCATTGGTTTATTTTTGCTTTTATTTCTGTTGCCTTGGGAGACTGACCTGAGAAAACATTTGTAGGGGTGATGTCAGAGAATGTTTTGCCTATGTTTTCTTTTAGGAGTTTTATGGTGCCTTTTCTTATGTTTAAGTCTTTAAGCCATTTGGGTGTATTTTTGTGCATGGTGTGAGGGTGTGTTCCAGTTTCATTGCTTTATGTGTGGCTGTCCAGTTTTCCCAGCAATACTTGCTGAAAAGATTATCATTTTCCCATTTTATATTCTTGGTCCCTTTATCAAAGATTAATTGACCATAGGTGTCTGGGTTCTCTATTTTGTTCCATTGGTCTGTATGTCTATTTTGGTACCAATACCACATTGTCTTGATGACTGTGGCTTTGTAATATTGCCTGCAGTCTGGAAGAGTTATGTCTCCTGCTTGATTTTTGTTCCTCAGGATTGCTTTGGCAATTCTGGGTCTTTTATGGTTCCATATAAATTTTTGAATTGTTTGATCTAGTTCTGTGAAATGTCATGGGTAATTTGATAGTGATTGCCTTGAATCTGTAGATTGCTTTGGGTAGTATGGCCATTTTTACAATATTAATTTCTCCAACCCAGGAGTATGGAATATCTTTCCATTTCTTTGAATCCTCTTTAATTTCCTTGATTAATGTTGTATAATTCTCAGGATATAAGTCTTTCACCTCCTTGGTCAGGTTTATTCCTAGGTATTTAATTTTTGGGGTATGATTTTAAAAGGTATTGCATTTTTATATTCCTTTTCTAGTGTTTCATTGTTAGTATACAGAAAGATATTGTATTTTTATATTCCTTTTCTAATGTTTCATTGTTAGTATGCAGAAGTACCACTGATTTCTGAATGTTAATCTTGTGTCCTGCTACTTTGCTGAGTTCATTGATCAGTTTGAGTAATTTTTGTGTGGAGTACTTAGGGTTTTATATATATAGTATCATGTCATCTACATACAGTTACAATTTTACCTCTTCTCTTCCAATTTGGCTACCTTTTATTTCCTTTGTTTGTCAGATTGCTGTGGCTAGGACTTCCAATACTATATTGAATAAAAGTGGTGAGAGTGGGCATCCTTGTCTTATTCCAGGTTTTAGCAGAAAGCCTTTCAGCTTTTTCCATCAAGTATTATATTGGCTGTGGGTTTGTCATAAATGACGTTTGTTATGTTAAGTTGTGTTCCCTCTATACCCACTTTCATAAGAATTTTTTTCATGATTGGATGTTGTATTTTGTCAAATGCTTTTTCTGCATCTATTGAGATAATCATGTAGTTTTGGCCTTTTCTTTTGTTACTGTGGTATATATGACATTGATTGATTTGTGTGTGTTGAGTCATCCTTGTGAACCTGGGATGAATCCCACTTGGTCATGTATATGATCTTTTTTATACGTTGTTAGATTTGGTTGGCTAAAATTTTGTTGAGAATTGTTGCATCTATATTCATCAAATATATTGGTCTATAATTTTCTTCTCTAGTAGAATCTTTGTCTGGTTTTAGTGGAGGAGTAAGATGTTGCACTCACCTTCTCCCACAAATACATAAAAAAAAAAACCCATCTACAAGTAGAACGATTCATACAGAGCATATACTGAACTCTGGCAGGAAAACTTAAACCTCCAAAAAGGGCAAGAAACCCTCCACACAACTGGGTAGAACAAGTTTACAATTAGAAGCCATGAGGGCATGAGTCCATGGATGTCACTGATGACAGTATTTGAACACATAATCTACAGCATAAAACTGCTATCCCTAATTGTTAATAATGCATAGACTCTTGTAAGGAGTTTCTTCTGCCATTAGCTTGATATTAGACTATTAAAGGGGCAATGTTCTCCTTCTTTTTTAATACTCATTTATCTCCCTTGCTATGCATTTTATGCCATTTTCTCTATGGCAATCAGATCGTTTTAATCGTTAAAGTTCACAGAAGACTTGCATAAAAGTTTGATCTATTAACTTCTGCACAGTATAAACATGAGGCCCAACTCTGGTGGTAGATGCCCCTCTTGGAACTGGTCTGCTTCATTCACAGGAGACTTGGTTGGATTATGGATAATGGGAGTAAAGATACTATTCACAGGGCCAAGTCTCAGGATATTCTGAAGTAGCTAACACTCTTTGGATAGCAAGGACATAAGGAAGGATAAAAAAAAAAAAAAAAGGAAAGCTGTTTATCAGAGTTGATATAATTGGGGAATGTGAACCTTATACTATTAAAACCATGGTTATTTAATATTATTTATACTGTTTGTATTGAACAACTAGTTTTTGTAGTACAAGGTTCTAATTACAATTGAAATGCAAAAGTGATCAAGTTTGTTCCCACTTAAGTGTGTCTCGAAGTGGAGCTGGGTAAAGAGATTTAGTAGGGTATAAATATGTTTTAAGGCCAAAATGCTGTAATTTATATAATAAGCACAAAAGTGTTTTGAGGGTGCAGATTAGGGGAGTACTCTAAGCTATAAGGGGTATTTAGAAAGATAGTCACAGAAGAACTAGTCTGTGATCTGAAATGTGAAGAGAGAGAAGGCAGAAAGAATTGGACGATGTATGAACAGTCCAGTGATGATATAGAATTAGTATAATTGGGGGAATCTATGATGAGGAAGTCTATGGTGTGCTCAGACCACAACAAATATATTGTGTGTGTGTGTGTGTGTGTGTGTGTGTATTTGGATAGGAAATGTGAAGAAAATACAATTGAAATATTGAAATAAAGGGCCTCCCCCCCCCCCAAGGGACATTCTAAGATTCCACTTCTATTTGGTAAAGAAATGACTGAGAAAGGTCAACTAGTATTCTGATACCTCTAGGTATTAGATGATATTATGTATATCCTCAGATATTTCCAATGAGACTACCCAAGAATGAGGAAATGAAGAATAGAATCAGATTTTAGTTATTTCTGTCCAGCACACTTGAGTCCAAGTGTATTGATTGCATCTGAGTGAAACTCTCAAAGATGATAAAGAAAGATTTGATATTTATTCTTGTAATAAAAGAGCTTATTTCTTATATATCTTTCAGCTCAGTGCCTCCATTCAAAGTCACATAGACCTGTTGTAGATCTCAGGTATCCTAATCATCACATACTGGAATCAGCTATAGCATATGAAATTTTCACCTTACTTTCCATTTTTATCCTTTTTAACTTTTAGGTTATCCCACTGTTGACTCCTCATTTGACTCTGTGGGAATCCCAGGAAGTAAAAAAGTATAATGGCGTGGAAATCTTCAATAAGTTTGAAAGCAAGCGCCCTGAGCCAGGGGAAGGGCAATGGTAAGAAAAGAAATCAACTGCAGTTTATTTTTAAGTAATAATTAGTTCTCATATTTTCTCCAACCCAGGAATATCTTAGGATGCCTCCAACTTCATTTATAGTTCACTCATAACATTTTCTTTAAATCAATGTAGCAGTTAACCTATGATAAGTAGTGTGTGGAGAATTAGTCACATCCTTTAGGCAACTTATTAGGACCCCGTATTTTACTTTATTTAACCTAACTCAACAAAAATTTTTGCAATACCTATTATGTGCCAAACACTAGAAATACACAGAGGAGCTGATATTGTGATAGACTGATAGGCTTCATAAGAAGGTTTAAGAAGAACTGTAATACTGCTCAGATGTTAGCAAACGCATTTAGAGGCTCAGTGTGTTATGGGAGCCACTGGAGATGGATTTGGGAGTGAGAAATGATTGGAAGATGGCTTGTGGGTAAATATATAAGTCCTGTCATCTCTGTTGCTTTATTACTCAGAAGTCTTATGTAATGAAAAAAAAATAATGAAGTAAGTGGCAAGATACTGCTTTCTTATTTACTCTAGCAAGGTCTAAGAAGAATGAACAGGTCTGTTTCATAGAAAGAAGCCTTCAAAAAAGAAGCTTACTGCCATCTTGATTCCCACCAAGGGGTCATGCCAGTTGACAGGTGCAGTTTGTAAGGCAGCATCTGTAAGAAGACATCTGTATGAAAATCCAAAAGAACTTTCACTCTTCTTTTCAATTCCCTGCAAACCTAGAGGTAGGCTAGATATTTTTGGAATGTGCCACAGGCAGCCAGACAGATTGGGGATTTCATTCCAGCCCATCTCTGTTCTGAAATAATGAAAGAAGCTCCAAGAAATTGTACCTGTCAAATCTGTCAGGAACTAAAAGCAAGAGGAGATCATTTTGACAGTTTTCAGCAGCCATTCTGCTGATCATCCATGTTACTATTGCACTGTGTTCCTGGGGAAGTGATGGGTGAGCAGTGAATTATGTGTTTCAGAATTAACTCAAAAAGATCTCCAAATGTATCTGCTGCATTTCGACAAGTTTGGAAAAGCTGACTTTATATCCTAGTAAGGCTGGAATTTAGAGAGAGATCGAAGCTGACTTAATATATGTTGGATATGTATAGAGCAGACAATATGATCATATTCTGGTCTCGTTTTTCAGTTTTTGTTTTCTTGCTGTGGGTTTGACTCGCAAATAGAAATGAGCTTCCTGACACCCACGTGCAGTTGGGATACACTGCATCTCTCTCATTCCCATCTTCATTGCAGGGAAAACAAACATACAAATAAAATGAAGCAAACGTCACTGGTCAAATAAACAAGCATCTGCGCCCAGATGAGGGAAGAAGTGTTGGCAACAAAAGAAGACATTGGATGTGTTTCAGAATAGGCTTATGGGAGGCAGAGATTTACTAGTTTATTCTGAGTGTAAAATCAAATGTTTATTAGGCAGAAAGTTGTTTTAGTGCTATCTAATCCAGCTCCTTGTCTTGTGGTAGGATGGACTCATTATCTTCTTCCAAAGATTTTTACGTGATCTGGGGTTTCAATTTTAAAGGGAAGTTACCTGAAGGCATTGTTGTGGTAAGCATTTAAACTAGAACTAGGAATTTTAAAAAAATGACGGATTTAAGATTATCAATAGTTAGCTGAATAGAGCATTAGATAAAAGTGTTAGATTTAAATGAGAAGACCTGGAATGAGTTTAAGATTCTATTCTCCCACTTGCTAGCTGTGTATCTTTGGATAAGTCACTTACCCAAAGATACACTTATCTCTGAGCTCCAGTTTTCTCATCTTCAAAATGGGGTGCTAAGAGCTAGACCATGTGTATTACAGGGATGTTTTCAGGAGGATCAAATGAGATAACATATTAAATCATTTTGGAATCCTTAAAGATCTGTGACAAATGTGAGGTATTATTACAGGCAGTAATAATGATTAATATCTTTTTATGGTGGTTAAATATACATAATTTAAAATTTATCATGTTAACCATTTTGGGTGTACAGTTCAGTGGCATTAAGTACATTCACCTTGTCATGCAACCATAATCATTATCTATCTCCAGATCTTTTCGTCAACTCAAACTGAAACGCTGTACCCATTAAACAATAGCTTCCCACCTCTCACCCCTTATGCCAGCCCCTGATAACCACTATTCTACTTCGTTTCCATGAATTTGATTAGTCCTGATAATCTCATCTAAATGTAATCACATAGCATTAGTCTTTTCGACCTGGTTTACTTCACTTAGCATACAGTTTTCAAGGTTCATCCAAGTTGTATCATGTGTCAGAACTTTCTTTTAAAAATTGAATAATCCCCTTGTATAGAAATACCGCATTTTGTTTATCCAACTCTCTCTCAATGGACATTTGGGTTGTTTTCCTTTTTTGGCTATTGTGAATAATGCTGCTTTGGACATAGGTGTACAAGTATCCGTTTGAGTCTCTGCTTTCAATTCTTTGGGGTATGTGCCTAGAAGTGGAATTTCTGGGATTATATGATAATTCAATATATAATTTTTTGAGGAACTGCCAATAATTTATATTTCTGTCTCCCCAAAAGTGTGCATGGTGAAAAAATATTCTCCCCTCACTTCCTTCCTTCAACAATGGGGCCTTATCCTATCCAAATGTTCTACTAGATATGGAAGATGGTGGTAAATCAGACCTGTCTCTATTCTCCCTGGTCAATTAATAACTTTAATATTTGAATTTGATTTCCAATATTCAAATATCACATTCTTTTTTTTTTTTTTTTGCATTTTGTCTTTTTTTAGGGCTGCACCTACAGCATATGGAGGTTCCTAGGCTAGAGGTCCAGTCGGAAGTACAGCTGCTGGCCTATACCACCGCCACAGCAACATAAGATCTAAGCCGCGTCTGCAACCCACACCACAGCTCACAGCAATGCCAGATCCTAATCCACTGAGTGAGGCCAGGGATTGAACCCACATCCTCATGGATACTAGTCGTGTTTGTTTCCGCTGTGAAACAACGGGAACTCCACATATCACATTCTAAACAATCCTTGGGTGAGGAACCAGTTACAAATGGTATTGCTTCAGTTCTCTTCAATGCTTTTTCAAACTCTAAGTAGCATCAAATTAATTGTGAAATAAATTTAGTGGGTCCCAATAAAAATTTACATTAGTATAATTAAAATACAATAGAGAATTTCAGAAAAGCATCTCATATATTTAGGGTAAATATTATTACATGACATTTTTGTTTTGGAATACACATGCACACACACAGGTGATAATGTGCAAAAATAGAATGTGTACATGTATGTGTAACTGGGTCACCATGCTGTACAGTAGAAAAAAAAATATTGTATTGGGGAAATAACTATTAAAAAAAATCTTGCTTTGAAAGACTCACTCAAAAAAGTTTTATAACCACACATAAAAGAAGATTTCTTTTTTTTTTTTTTTGTCTTTTTGCTATTTCTTTGGGCCGCTCCCGTGGCATATGGAGGTTCCCAGGCTAGGGGTCTAATCGGAGCTGTAGTCTCCGGCCTACACCAGAGCCACAGCAACGCGGGATCTGAGCCGAGTCTGTGACCTACACCACAGCTCACGGTAACGCCGGATCTTTAACCCACTGAGCAAGGGCAGGGACCAAACCCGCAACCTCATGGTTCCTAGTTGGATTCGTTAACCACTGCGCCACGACGGGAACTCCAAGAAGATTTCTTTTTTCAGAGGTGTGGCTAGGACTAAAAGAATAAACTTTTCCTTCTTCATCATTTACTTTTTTTTTTTGGTCTTTCGTCTTTTTAGGACTGCACCAGAGGCATATGGAATTTCCCAGGCTAGGAGTCCAATCGAATCTGTAGCTGCCGACGTACACCACAACCACAGCAACACGGGATCCTCAACACACTGAGCAAGGCCAGGGATGGAACCTGCATCCTCACGGATACTAGTCAGGTTCATTAACCACTGAGCCAGGACGAGAACTCCTACTTGGCTTCTTTTAAGTGCTGCTAAAAATCTACTAAGAACAACTTTCTCGTATTTCAGTTCCTTTTGAAGGAGTCCAGTATTGGAATCCAAAAAGAAAGCAAAAGTCGTTTTCATGTTTTTCAATTAAAGATTTATAAACAAAAGGAAAAATTTCTTTATATAGATAACCAAAAAAAAAACCTTTCAGATAAAATTTAATTAGCATCATATAATTAGGTCTCTGTAAAGCCAGATAAAGTTAATGTTTTCCTTTTCCAATTAGGAATGAATATAGACATTATTTTTTCAAGTAGAAAAATTTTGATCTAAAATTTGAATGTCCCAACTCCTCAGATACTCCTGTCACTGTCATATACTATGTAAGTACTCTCCCACGTTTTGTTTTGTTTTAAGAGATGTTAACTTGAACAGAAAGAATCTGTATTAAACTTTGAACATCTAACTTGAACATGAGGTATCCAACTTGAAGATGAGACATGTAAATCAGTTCCATATGTTTCTGTTTTTTAAAATGAGGCCCGTTTATTTAAACATGAAAATTTCTTTAGTTGATCATATACTGTGGACAATATATAATGCAAAGTGGTTATTGATGCTCTTTGCCAAATATGTCCAAGTCAATGTCTTCTGCTCACATGGTAGGATGAAATTTGTGGTTGAGTAGGGTCTCATTAGATCTGGGTAATGAGTCATTAGTGGAAGTAATGTATGATCACTCTCAACTGGAGAATTTAATTACCAAACAGCATCCTCCAGAAGACTGTTTTCAAAGGTAAAGTAACCAAGAATGTTTGAGATGGTGGGTGCCTGCTGTATCAGTGTGGATCTTTGGGTAAACATAATATTCTAGGCTCATTGCCAACTAGAGACTTACATGTAGCATAAGCAAGAGTAAACTTTATTGTTTTATCCATGGGCAATGGCTTAAGAGCCCCTGGATTTGATCTCTAAGCTTACTTCAAATTTGGGAACCTTTAATTCTGCCATATGTCAAAGGGGCTCCAATATTTGCAGGCTTGTGGTTCTCAAGGTAATTCACTGAATCGGTATAGCTCAAAGCTACCTAAACCTGGTGTAATGTGTTAACACAATTAGAGCCTTAAATCTAAGCCAGTATTGACAGTATTATTATGAATAATAAAGATAACTAAATGATATTTTAAAAAGACAAGCCACGGACTGACAGAAAACATTTGCCATTAATATATCCTATAAAGGATTCATATCCACAACTAAAAATAAACTAATAAAATAAAAAGTTAAAAATGAGCAAAAGATTTGAACAATCACTGAAATAACAGCATAGCATGATAAAGAGACCCATAAAGAGATAGTATTGCTATTAACTAGCAACATGCAAATCAAAGCCATAAGGAAACACACTATATGCCTTTAAGAATGCCTAAAATGAAAAGACTGACAATACTGTGTGTTGGTGAGGATCTGGAGAATTGGAAACTCTCATACAATAATAGTAGGAATGCAAAGTGGTCTTAACCACTTTGGAAAACAGTTTTCCAGTTTCCTGAAAACAGTTAAACATATGTCTGTCATATATTGCAGCATTTCTACTCCCAGGTATTTGCCAAGAGAAATGCATCCATATGTCCACATAAGAACTTGTACACAAATGTTTGTACCAGCTTTGTTTGTATTTGACCTAACCTGAAAGCAACCAAAATATCCTTCAACACGCAACAACCTGGAAGAATCATAATGCAAATATATAGAGTGAAAGATGTTCCCAGAATATTCCATTGAATCTATTTATATAAAATTCCTAAAAATGGAAACTAATTGACAATGACAAAATCATATCAGTAATTGCCTGGGAATGACGGGCAGGAAAGGTGGAGATGGTGTTTACAAAGGGGCAAGAGGAAACTTTTGGCAGTGATCATTCTGTTCGTTATCTTGTTTATGATTTTGGTTTGTGAATATCCACACATATGTCAAAATTATCAAATTATGCAACTTATATATGTGAAGTTTATTGTATGTCAATTATAACTCCATAAATCTGTTAGAGTTAAGTTAAAAATACCACTGGTATTGATTGCTTATTGATTTCCAAATGACCTAGTAAATAGGCAGGCTCCCCCTGTTCTGCTCAAGTGAGTAATAATTGCAGTTGTCATTTCTAATGCCAATGAAGAAGTATAGGTGAGCCTCAGTTTTTGTAGATGTATTATAAAGTGAATTTATATCATAGGGAACAATAAGCCATAGCCTTTTAAAATGGCACATTTGCTAATATGTAATTAATAAAGCTTTTGGAAATAGTCTTGATTTTCCCGAATTATAACAGTGGCATGTATAAAGCACTGTCCTTTTTATTCTCCAAATCAAATGTAATATTTTACCTTGTTCACTGAACTTTATATACAATTTGTATTATAGGCTCTGTAAGCTAGCCTTCTATATTATTTCTGCAGTTAAAAAAAGTCTAACTGATGACATGATAACCTACATTTTACCACTGGGCCCTTGCAAGGAGCCTGGTTGAAAATAATGACTGCTTTCCAGTTGCTCAACCTGCAACTCAGGAAATGAAAAGTTTCCATATTTACCATTAGAAACCAGCTTTGGGAGTTCCCATTGGGGCTCAGTGGTTAATGAACCCGACTAGCATCCATGAGGACGAGGGTTCGATCCCTGGCCTTGCTCAGTGAGTTAAGGATCCGGCGTTGCCGTGAGCTGTGGTGTAGGTTGCAGACGTGGCTCGGATCCCACGTTTCTGTGGCTGTGGCATAGGCCAGTGGCTACAGCTCCGATTCAACCCCTAGCCTGGGAACCTCTATATACCATGGGTGCAGCCCTAAAGAGACAAAAAGACAGAAAAAAAAAGTAACCAGTTTTGGAGGGCCTAAGTTAGCAATGATTTGATCTTTGTTCCATTCCAGTCAGCAATCAGCAGGTGTACAAACATTTCTTAGAAAGTAGCTTTCTCTTTTATTCAAATCAATGGACCAGGCTGGCCCTATGAATAGTGCAACTTTTGGCACCTTAACCTCAGAAATTTATAAAACAGGTCAAATGCCACCCAACAGGGCTAGTAGCTGGAAATGAAACCTCTTTGTAGAGGAGGGAAAAAATGTAGTGGAGTTGGTACCCAAAAGAACCTTGTGCTCTCCTACTCCTTTTTTGTCAATTTTCATTGAAAGTGATCAGCTCTGATTTCTCTTTGACCAACAGAGATTGTCACTGAGAACATTTCTTCGGTGTTTTGATCTAAAAGCATCTAAGTAGTATAATGATGGTATGAGAGATGTAATATGGTAGGACAGAGGAGAAAGTAAGGATAATTTCATGTGGAAATCTGAAATGGCTATGCATCATGGTGGCTGGATTTGGTGGCTGGATTCCTTGAAAAAATGCCATTTGACTGCTATGTTGAAGGGTGGGTAGATTTCAACAAGCTGAAATGGGAAGATTATAGGAGTAATGATAATCAGATAAATGGGTTTTAAAAATTATTTCTTTAAGAATAAAAAGTTATCGTTTTGGACTTAGGCTTTCACAAAATTCTTTAAAAAGTTTAGTTGTGTCGCATGGGGAAAATGGTTCAGTGAGAAAAGACATATATATTCAATTCCCTGTTCCTAGGATGCCTGTCTCTCTTTTCTTCTGTCTCTCTGACACTTGTGAATACGTGATGCCTATAGAATACAGATATAAAATATCATGTTTTATAAGCATGACATAATAAAGACATTTTTCTTCCATGCAGAATTTTATGTAAATCTAAAATTTATCATGATAACTATTCAGAAAGGCAGGATATTCCTATAGATAAATTTTGGTATATTTATTACATCCATCTTATTAAAATTCCAGAATATCTACACATATGAGAATGTGCATGTAAAGGAGCAATTAGAATATTCCTAAACTGTGGTTTCGTTAATCTTTAAATATAAGGCTGATGGCTGATTAATATAAATAACGCCCTCTGACTCAAATTCACGTCCTAAATAATGAGTGAAAGAATGACAAAATCAGACCTCACAGGACTTTTACAAAAGCCATGCTTTTTCCAGTGGAGAGCACCTGAAA
Organism: Sus scrofa; assembly: GCF_054392235.1. Classification (NCBI taxonomy): domain Eukaryota; kingdom Metazoa; phylum Chordata; class Mammalia; order Artiodactyla; family Suidae; genus Sus; species Sus scrofa. Next base: position 126,657,430 of record NC_139401.1, read on the forward strand.
AAATGGCTTTTCTCAGTTATTGAGACAACAGTTTACAGTATATCTAGGAGCTTAGAGATTTTGTAAAAAGCTTTCAGATACATGGCCTTTGACCATATTAGAGGGCTCTTCACTTCTGTGGTACTGCCCTGAGCCAGACAAACCTCTGTTTTGGGAGTACATGGTCTTGGTCTGCAGGTTAGTAGGAAGGTCTGAGTTCCAGGATTGGAATTATTTTTCTCTTATCCTATAGCCTTGGGTGAGTCCTTTACAATTTCTTGCTTCATTTCCATATGAAAGACAACTGAGAAGGTCAGAGTGTATAGAAGAGCCCTCTGAGTGTCCATGTATATTTACGTCCACTATTTAATAAGTGGCCAAACAAAGGCAATGACATTCTGAGGTTCATCCATAATGGATCTCTCAGAGAGACTTTCGATTACAATACCAGTACATTTAAGGTTCAAATTGGAATACAGAAGCAATGGAGTGAAGACATTATGTGTTACAGACTACATCCAGGATGCTTGAATTCAAATCTCAGTGCTACCACTTCCTAGCTAAGTGACTTTGCAAAGGTCACTCCGTCCTCTTTAGTTCAGATCCTTCTTCTGTCCTAAGAGCTAATGATACTAATAATAGTATTTCCTTCATAGAGTTTTTGCAAAGAAGGTTCTAGGTATGTTCCTACCCTTCTCTGGATCTGTTTGTTTTCATCTTTAAAATAGATGAATGGTTGAGCCAGAAATTTTCTAAATTTTCCTTTTCACAAGTTGGTTATATTGTCTATTAGACATAAAATTTGTCATTGTTGCATATTACTCCTTAATACTTCATATACCAAGCATTTTTTAAAATTCTCTGACTCCATTTTACACTACTTTTTTTTTACTAGAAGGATAAAAACTAGGAAAATGTTATTTTTTGGAAAATCATTTCTGCTCTGTGGTTTAACATTCAAAAAAGATGCCTATGTCTGCAGAGATAGGAGTTACCAAAGATCACTGAGTCTGATTGACCTAGTTTTCATGAAACATTGCAGTGAATTGGTAAACTCTTGACTCATTGCTCTCCACTATCCTTGTATGACTGCTTTTTCATTGGCTTACCTTACATTTCAACTTAATACTTCCTTCAGGCATTTTTAAAATCATCAGTGGAAATAGGTTTTTTTGTTTTGTTTTGTTTTCTCCCTTCAGCTTACATCATTTTCTGGATTTCATCTTCAACGTATTTGTAAGAACCACAGTCCCAGTGAAAGAAAAGAAATTCGAATTGGGCAGAACTTAAATAGCTGTCCAAAAGGCGTCTTCCAGTCTTACTGTCTTGCGTTCTTTGTGATGTGAAAGGCTTCTTGGACATCATGTTATATATCAAGAAAACTAGTAAAATGTCAGGGGTAAATTTTACATCAATGTAAAAACTAACCCTGCAATCAATAGAATTATTTACCAGTTTTTTAGGTTCTGTTACAAAGTATGTTTTTTTTCACATAGATAAGTAAAGAGATGGAACCAAAAGTTATTATTTTAGGAGGAGATCTTGTATTATGTAACCAAGATTATATACTCATACTCACTGTGGCTAGTAAAACTGGTATTTAGAGCCTAGACTTTGGTAAAAGAGAAACGCAGGTTCAAACTGTAGCTGCATAAATTACTAGAATTTTGCTTTGGGTAAGGCTTAATCTCTGAGTTTCAACTACCTTCATAACATGGGGATTAAATTAGCTACCTCATAAATCTTCGTGAAGATTAGGCAAGGTAATTATGATTACATGATATATAGTAAGATGAAATAATTATTTTTGCTTATCGTTTTGGTTTTTATTTTTGGTGTTTAAAGAAAATTCAGGAGTTCCCGTCGTAGCGCAGTGGTTAACGAACCCGACTAGGAACCATGAGATTGCGGGTTCGGTCCCTGGCCTTGCTCAGTGGGTTAACGATCCGGCGTTGCCATGAGCTGTGGTATAGGTTGCGGATGTGGCTCGGATCCTGCGTTGCTGTGGCTCTGGCGTAGGCCGGCGGCTACAGCTCCGATTTGACCCCTAGCCTGGGAACCTCCATATGCCGCAAGAGCGGCCCAAGAAAATGGCAAAAAGACAAAAAAAAAAAAAAAAAGAAAAAAGAAAAAAAAGAAAATTCACAAAATTGATGTTACATTATATATCTTTTTTTTGCACAAATACTGAGTCTTAGGCATAAATTATGTGAGTCTCTCTATTCCTTTAATCATCGGTCTTTGATAAAATTAGCAGAAGGCTCCAAGTGATATCCATTGTCCAGCAATTCACACCAAAAAAGTGGATAGCCGAGCCCAGCTTCTGACAAAATGGGATGAATTACTAAAGCTTGGCTTAAAATTCATTAGCATTTCTGTGAATACAAACAAGTGTAACCAGTGATCTCGCAAAGGCTGTCCTAGACTGAGACTTCTTAAAGTCTGAATAAATGTCCTGAACTGTTTTCGTGTCAATAGCTCTCGCAACTTAAATCACAGATTTAATGATCATTAAATCAAGCTTTAAAAGCTTTGGAAAAAGGTGTTGAAAGTATTTACATTTAGAGGAGGAAAAGATCACAGTCATTTATATGGTGTTTAATATGTGCTTATTAAAACAAGTTCAGAAAAATATTTTGTTCCTAATGGAATAAAAAGCTTAATCTGTCGCTACATAAATCATATTTTAGAGGACAATGAAATTAAGCCTCTTTTAATTGGCCAAATCAATAATGACAATGATGAAGATAATGGTAGTGCTGATGATGACACTGGCCTAAGTGCTTTTCTATGATTTTCAGCTAGTATGCCTTGGTTCTTCGTATTTTTCACAAGGTTATAGGATTTTTAATGCCCTTGTTATTTTCAAGTGAATAATAACCTGGCAGGTATCCTACAAATATAACTAAGAAATCTGAGGTGATTTTTCAGTAAGTGTATATAGGAAAATAATCTTTGCCAGAAAAACAATGACTGTGATTTTCCAAAATGGGATTGAATTGTTCATATGTAAGAACCATAATAAGCTCAACTTTGCAGTAAAGACCCCATTGTCAGTTTCCAGGAAAAAAAGAGGAACATGGCTATTTGTGTTATTTGAATCAGACAGAACTTAGTTACAATACTGGCCCTACCACTTTTCTGGCCAGTGTCCCTGGTCACATTACTTTATTTTTTGGAACTTCAGTTCCCTCACCTGTAAAATGGTGATCAAAATAATCTTGCAGGGGTTTTGTTAAGATTAAATGAAAGGAAATGCAAAAAGTAATCAGCATGATTTCTGGCACTTCGTAACTGCTTAATAAATATTGAGTTTCATGCATTATTTTGTATTTCCTCTCCTACACTTGGAGGCAGTATAATGTTAAAAAAAAATGCAGATATTCAAAACTTACCTTTGCAGTTATGACACCTTACTAGTCCTGTGACCTTGACTGAGTGATTTAAATTTTTTCGTGCTTTAGTTTATTCAGCTGTAAAGTGAGGAAGAGCACAAAGGATTTTGTGAGAAGGAAATGTGATAATGTGTGTAAGACACTTGAAGCTGTGCCTGGAGCATGGCGAATGCTCAGTAACTGATGTTTTTGTTAATTCTAATATTCACTCAGGTTTGTAGTGAACAAAACGCATACATCTTTTTGAATGTGAAATTATAGTCCAATTAATAGTGACTATGATGTTGGGTGGTACATATTACTGCAGGCAATGGTTACGTTATCTAAGCATCAATTAGTATTCTTCAAGCTTCCTTAAAAATCATTTACACACCCATTCAGAATAATAATAACAACAATGCATTTGATGATTAAAGCTTATGGATAAGTAAAATGAATGACAGAGACATTATAAGGGGTAGCTGGGTGAACTAGGGAACATTCTGCTATAAGTTACCGGTACTAGCTAGGAAGCAGTATAGTATTATTTGAAAGCAGGGTAAGATTAGTTTTAAATGTATGTTTCAAACTCTAGGAAAATAATGAAAACAATTAAAACAAGAAGTAAAATTGCTGGGGACTATGTCTAATCACTTATGATGGAGCATGATAATGTGAGAAAAAAGAATGTACACATGTATGTGTAACTGGGTCACCTTACTATACAGTAGAAAATTGACAGAGCACTGTAAGCCAGCTATAATGGGAAAAAAAAATAAAAATCATTATATATAAAAAAAGAGAAGTAAAATTGATATTATATGAAGGACAGAAAATGGAATCATATTAAATGTTTAATTAAAACCAGAGAGAGTTCCCTGGTGTTCCAGTGGTTAGGACTCTGCTTTCACCACTGTGGCCCAAGTTCAGTTCCTGGTCTGGGGACTGAGATCCCACATTAAGCCACTGCACACTGCAGCCTCCACCCCCCCGCGCCCCGAAAAAAATAAATAAATAAAAAATAAAGAAGCACTAAAACCAGAGAAGGCAGAAAAAATAGGGAAATGCCAAAAAATAAATGAATAAAAAATAAAGAACAATGGCAACAAATTAAAAACCGTTACAAGTATGGACAGGTGTGGTAGACATTAGCTTCCATATCAATAATCATTTTAAATATAAATGGTTAAATATACCAATTAGGGAGTTCCCTTCATGGCTCAGCAGTTAACAAACCTTACTAGGATCCATGAGGATGTGGCTTTGATCCCTGGCCTTGCTCAGTGCGTTAAGGATCTGGCAGTTGCCATGAGCTGTGGTGTATGTCACAGACGTGGCTCGGATCCTGCTGTGGCTGTGGCTGTGGTGTAGGCTGGCAGCTGTAGCTTCAATTTGACCCCTAGCCTGGGAACTTCCATATGCTGTGGGTGCGGCCCTAAAAAAAAAGCAAAAATATACACCAATTAAAAGACAGAAACTGTCAGAGTGGATCAAAAACAAGACCCTACTACATGCTGTTATAAGAAACCTGCTTTATATGTAAAAACACTGCTACATTAAAAGTAAAGAGAAGGAAAAAGTTATATGAAGATCAAGAGAAATTGGGAATGACTATATTAATTTGTGACAAGTCATATTTCATAACAAGGAAAAGTATCATGGATAAAGAGGGGGATTACATAATGACAAAGGTGTCAATTCTCTAAGAAGACATAACATAACATAATGAAGACATAACTCTAAGAAGACATAAAAATCCTTAACATGTTGGGAACCTAACATAACAACAGAGCATCAAAATATTTGTAGCAAAATCTGATAGAACTGCAAAGAGAAATAGATATCTCCTCTATCATATTTGGAGATTTCAACACTAATCTATCAGTAATTAATATATCCAGCAGGCAGAAAATCAGTAAGGCTATAGTTGAACTGAAAGGCACTGAACTGGATTTAATTGACATTTATAGAATTCTTTATCCAACAATAGGACAGTACGTATTCTTCACAAGCTTACATAAAACAGTCACCATGATAGACTGAGTTCTGGGCCATAAAAATACCTTAACACATATAAAAGAACACAAATCACACAAAGGGTGTTCTCAGAAAAGAAATGAATTAAAAATATATGACATTCTGAAAAGAAAAATAGAAAAAACTATAGACAGTAAAAAGGTGATTGGTTGCCAGGGTTTCTGAAGGGATAAATTAGTTGGACCACAGGACAGTTTTTTGAATGACCTTATGAGGGTAGATATTCGGGATTGTACATTTGTCAAAAATCATAGCAATGTACAACACAAACAGTGAGCACCAATGTAAGCTATGGATTGTAGTTTAAAATAATGTATCAGTATTAGTCAATTGTAACAAATGTACCACATTAATAGAAGATGTTAATAATAGGGGAAACTGTCAGGGGAAGAAGGCATAGAGGAATTCCCTGTACCATCTCTTCAGTGTTCTCTATGCTTAACACAGCTTTAAAAAACATCTGGAGTTCCCGTCGTGGCTCATTGGTTAACGAATCCGACTAGGTACCATGAGGTTGCGGGTTCGATCCCTGGCCTTGCTCAGTGGGTTGAGGATTCGGCGTTACCGTGAGCTGTGGTGTAGATTGCAGACGTGGCTCAGATCCCGCATTGCTGTATCTCTGGTGTGGGCCAGCGGCTACAGCTCTGATTTAACCCCTAGCCTGGGAACCTCCATGTGCCACGGGTGTGTCCCCAGAAAAGACACAAAGACAAAAAATAAATGAATAAATAAAAAAATCTCTGAATTTAAAAATGAATCACTTATACACAGTATACTTTCTTTAGAAATGATTGCCTGAGAGATATCAGTAGGAACTTAGTAAAAACCGGGCATGAATATTATTCATCATCTTCCTATGCTCAGAAAGATTTTCCCTAGTGCTTTACCAAAATCTCAGTGATTTCTGAATAGAAATGGCCAGACCTTTCATTTTAATACATGTTTATAAAAACACACACACATGCATACACATGCAGACACAGAAGTCCAAATATTATTTTATTTTTTGACATTTGAAAAAAAATTCAATATCTGTGAAATTATGTCTGTGTTCATGTATGATTTTTTCCTTAATCCATGAAACGTTTTGTAAAATTAGAGAACTTTTAAGCCAATATTAGAGTTAAAACAGGAACCTAGTAAGAGAAACAGAAACGTAGACAACTAAACCACATTTTTTAAAAAGGAGATATAATTCCTATACCATACAAATCACAGATTTAAAATATTCAGTTCAATGGCTTTCAACATATCTCCTCTTCCTCCGCAACATGGAACTATAGAAACGGTTCTTCTCATTGAAAAATAAAGCTATCACACATATTTGCAAATTGACTTAGAATGATACAGAGAATCCCAAAGTATTAACTTTCTTTAAGGAATTCCAGCATTAGTAGTATGGCCAGACACTTGACAGATGCAAACATAAATATTCCCTGAATCTAGGTGCTATTTAAAATTTCCTTTTTATGGCCACATCTGTGGCATTTGGAAGTTTCCAGGCAAAGGGTCGAATCAGAACTATAGCTGCCAGTCTATACCGCAGTGCCAGATTTGAGCCAAATTTGCACTCTACACCACAGCTTGTGGCAATTCCAGATCCTTAACCCATGGAGAGAGGCCAGGGATCGAATCTGTATCTTCACAGACACTATGTATGTCATGTTCTTAACCTGCTGAGCCACAATGGGAAGTTCTGAAGCAAGATACTTTTACCCCAAATCTCAAGGAATTTCTGTATTTTACATGGTTGCTTTATCAAAGTACCACGATCTTAGACAGTTTTATCTTAAAGTTATATAGATTAGATGAGACTAGAAGAAGCTATAGAGTACAGTGTATGCATCAGAAGTCCAACACCGGTCTCCCTAGGCATAAGCCATTTCCTTGCTTTTTCCATGTGCTAGAGGGTACATGGCTTGTGAACCTCTAAAGCCAGCAGTGTTATATCTCTTTGACCATTCTTTCTGACCATCCTTTCTGACAGTCACATTTTCTCAATATTTTCTTTTGCATCACTCTTCCACTTTTAAGGTCTACCTTATTAAATCATAGTAATATCTCTATTTTAAGTTCAGCTGATTAGCAACTTTAATTCTATTTTCAGTCTTAATTGCCCATTGCCACATAACATAGCATTTTACTAGATTCCAAAGATTAGGATGTGGACATCATTATGGATAGGGCATCATTTTGCTTACAAAAATTCTCAATATTGACAATTTTTTTTTCAGTGTCATTAAGCATTAGACAGTAAAGAATAACCTAATAATAGGAGTTCCTGTTGTGGTTCAACAGGTTAAAAACCCAATATAGTGTCCAAGAGGATGTGGTTTGATCCCTAGACTTGCTCAGTGGGTTAAGGATTGAACTTTGCCTCAAGCTGTGGTGTAGTTTGCAGATGCAATTCAGATCCTGCATTGCTGTGGCTGTGGCATAGTCCGGCAGCTGCAGCTCCAATTCCACTCCTAGCCTTTGAACTTCCAAATGCCACAGGTGCAGCTCTAAAAAGCAAAAAGAAAAAAAGAATAACCAAACATGTAAGTTGCTATGAACAAGACTAAACATAAACAGACATAACAGAATGGAGTATATATTAAACTTTCTATGTAGGAATGATCAGATATTATAGAACAACAATAGTTATTTTAAGATATAACACATAAGTTTGGAACTGTCAGGAAATAGGAAAGCATAAACCGAGAACTAGCAAGTTTGCTAAAGAAAAGGACTTCTAGAAATGAAATATACAGTAATCAAATATAAAAGAAAAATGCGTCTTTCTTCTTTTAATAAAAGCAGAACAGGTAATTCAGACCAGCAATAATGCTGGGAACAACTAGAAGGTCTGGACAACAATTTAAAAAAAAAAAAAAAACTGTTTTAAGGCATAGTGGAACTAATAGGGCCATGAAGAATTACAGGGCCAATACTCAGGAGAAGAAATAAACCCAAGGAGGAGAACATAGGATTTAAGGTATTTTCTACCTACCATGAAAGATGTTACTGAGAAGCTAAAAAGCATGGTGTTCAAGGCCTTTGACAGTGTGATCTTGACTAAAAATTTAAGCAGATCTCTCTTTACTCTTGTAGTAGAATGCCAACCACTTATGCGCTCATGGGAAAATTGTTAGATTAGATTGAATGGTGGTTATACTTCTGCCCGTTATGAGTTTCATGTCCAAGCACATTGACTATACTGAAGCTCACCTGAATTAAGAAGCAGGCAATGTTAGATGAGCTGTGGTTGTCTGACTGCAAGGACAATGATCAGTTCAACTTCTAACATTCTGATGACAGTTGTGATCTAGTTCCTTATTAAAACTATAACATAATTTGTTGTTATAGTAACCAAATCATCCATCATTTTATACAAATTGTACAAGCTGGTGTCTCTATGTGTCGTCTTATCTGCTAATACCATCGTGCTTGGAAGCCAAATGTAATCATTTTCCATGGTCAGGATCTATCTGCATCAAGGAAGGGCAAATCATGGTGATGAGAAAAACCCAGGATCTTGAGGGGTCTATAGAGAGCCAAGTACAAAAGTAAGAAAAATTTAAAAGATAAAAAAAGAATTTTGTTTGATTAGATATGCTGACAAACTCCTGATAAAATTTGGATTATTATTTTTTTATGAAGCTAATTACTATATGGGAAAACATTATAGTTGATTGTTTTCACTGTATTTGTTTGAACATGACTAATATTTTGATATTATAATTTAGAAAATTATGTTATATTTTTAACAGCACATTTCAATTTAATATTCTGATACTAATTGTGGTAATAGATGAATGAAGGGCCAAAGAATAGAACAATATATTACCAAATTGAAAAGAAAAAGAGTACAAGTTTTACCCCCCCCCTTGGTTTGAGCATTAATCAAATTTCAATTAGACAATCTTCAATAAGTCCTAAATTTGGTTAATTATTAAGCTTTTTGTCTTTTTGAAGATAATGAAATATTTGTTTCTTACTTGGGTTCAAGACAATTTGAAATTTGAGGATTTTGCTGCAAGACGATTTTAAAAAGGAAAGGCAGCTGTCTTCATAAATAATTAAAGATTATTTTGACTGATGTTTTCCTGGGGTGAATGAATTTTAAATTTCTTATTTTCCTAACAGATCCATTTGGTGCTTTATGGTTTCCAGTTATGATCAGCCTGGTATATATTTTAAACCTAAAAGATAGTTGAGCATTTGAATATATTTTATATTCTGATTATTTATGAGGAGTAGCATACTATGCCATATTATCCAAAGATGGCCTTTATAGAACAAATACCTTTTACTTTTGGAAAGCAAAATGAAGAAAATTTCCGTTAATATGAAGTAAGTCAGAATCTCTGGGTGACCATTGAAGACTATCCAGTTGTTCTACATTTTTTACAGAAAAACCCAAATACCCTAGCCTCCTTCGCCTGCCCCATGCCCATTATCAAGGTTTCCCTCATTTTCAAGTTTCCTCCTGTGCCAAATTCAGCACCTGCAAAGCTGGCTATGTCATCACCTCTATTTTCAAGGAGTTTATGAAATAGGAAAGTATTGAAGCTTGGCTACACATTAAAATCATCTGGAGTACATTTATAAAAATCCCAATGTCAAGATCACACTCCAGGACGATTAACTCAGACTATTTGAGAAGAGTTACCCCGCATCAGTACTTTTGAAAGCATCCCACGTACCTCCAATGTATTGTCAAAGTTGAATGATGCTCACAGGGTAAGTTCTCAAATTTTAATTTTTTATTTTTTTTGGTCTTTTGTCTTTTTGTTGTTGTTGTTGTTGTTGTTACTGTTGCTGTTTCTTGGGCCGCTCCCGCGGCATATGGAGGTTCCCAGGCTAGGGGTTGAATCGGAGCTGTAGCCACCGGCCTACGCCAGAGCCACAGCAACGCGGGATCCGAGCCGCGTCTGCAACCTACACCACAGCTCACGGCAACGCCGGATCATTCACCCACTGAGCAAGGGCAGGGACCGAACCCGCAACCTCATGGTACCTAGTCGGATTCGTTAACCACTGTGCCACGACGGGAACTCCAGTTCTCAAATTTTAGATGTATGTCTGTATCAACTCCAGAGCCGGTCAGAACATAGAGTACTAGGAAGCACTCTGGAATTTCTGATTCAGTCATCTGTGGCAGGCTTCAGAAATTTGTATTTTTAACAAGTTACTAAATGCTAGTTCTATGGTTCTCAATCCTCAATGAATACTACAATGACCTGAGATGCTAAAAAGCAAAACAAGAGAAACAGAGTTCCCATCATGGCTCAGCAGTAACAAACCCGACTACTATCCATGAGGACGCAGGTTCGATTCCTGGCCTCACTTAGGACAAAAAACAACCCAGAAACTTCGACAACAAAATGCAGCTATGCCTGTTCCCTACCCACAAAGATTCTGGTTTAATTGTTCTGAGACTGAATCTGGACATCGGTTTTTAGAAGATCCTTAGTCTCATGCCCCTCCAAATTTGAGAACTAGTGCTCTTTCTGCATGAAAAGATCTCAAGCCCCAAAGGCAAATTTGAATTGCCTCGGAAACTTTTCCAAATTCTGATGTCTAGGTTACACCTCAGACAGTTAAATTACGTTCTTTTGTGGTGAGACTCAGGCATTATTTTTTCAGTGGCTCCTTCTGTGATTCTAGTACACAGCTGAGGTTAAGAACATACTGAGACTGAGGATGGATACATATGCATACAAAGATGGTAAAAAGAGTATAGTGAAGGCAATGGTGATGTTCATTAAGAAAGCACGCTGACTCATTGTGGTCACATTAGAAAAATCTCCCCCCAAAAGCAATGCTTCAGATTAATTTTGAAGTTAGCCAGATGGATGGGTGTTCTAGGTCCATTTGTCAATTCACCAGAAAAATATTTAGCCCAATAGCATTAGGTATCTTGTTAGCGATACCTAATGTTAAATTAAAATCTCATCTATGGATTTATTTTTGTATGTATAGCAGCTATTAATCTGCCTTATATAATTGTATAGGAAGTCATGCAGATTTATATCCTGTGGTGTCTTTTTTCATAGTTTTCGGGTGTTTTTAATTAAAAAATATGTATATGGGGAAAATAGCTGCCTAAAGGCCTATCTCTAGCTCCATTTTCTCTGGACATTGATATGGTTATCCTTCCTGAGTGGTGCAGCCCCTGGATTGAGCAAGCAGGTGGCCAAGATGGGGCAAACATGGCCTTGGGCTCTGCTGTGCCCAAATGGAGAGGGGCTGTGAAAAATTTTGTTACCTTCCTTTATATAAATTTTTAGAAAATGCAAAACTATTGTGATATAAACCAGGTTGATGGTTGCCTGGAGCCAAGATAAGGGTGGGGATTAATTGTAAAGGTGCAAGAGGGAATTTTGAGGATGATTGAAGTATTCTAAAACCAGGTTATTGTGATGGTTTAACATGCATACACTTAACAAAACTCATCTAGTTGTAAATTCAAGATGGTTTTTAATGATATTTTTAATAAATAATGCCTCAAAGAAGGTGTAAAAATGATAAAGAATTTATGGAAACTGAAAAACTGATTGTTAATTTATATGGAAATAGAAATATGCAAGAATAGTTAATGTAATTTTGAAGAAAAAAACAATAATCAAAAGAAAAACAAAAATGAAAGGACCTACACTATCAGACATTAAGTCCTCTTATTATAATAAATAATTAAGATAGAGTGGTGTTGGAGAGACAAATGGACAAATGAAAGAGTATAGAGAAAACAGAAATAGACATTCACATGAAGAATCAACTGATTTATGAGAAAGGTGTCAGTGCAGTATAATCGGAAAAGGGTGATCTTTCAATAAATGGTACTGGGAAAACTGGAAATGCACACATACACACAAACACACACTCTTCCCACATATACATTATTCAGTTTTGATCAGTTGCAGAACTAAATGTGAAAAATGCATAAGTAAACAATGATATTACAGATCTGGACAGTAGTTTTCCTTGAGGGGAAGGTATCTGGGATGCTGACAATTTATCGTTTTTATTTCTTTATCTAGGCTCTGATAAATAGATATGTTCTATTTATGAATATCCATTGAGCTGTACTCTTAACAATTTTGCATTTGTGCATGTGTGTAAACTTTAATAAGGTAAAACAAAGAAAAAAGTAGAAGTTAAAAATGAAGAGATGAACAAAAGTATTGGTAAATATGAAAAAATATTTTATCAGTATTTTAACTATAATAAATAATGGAAGCCATATCAAGCAATAGTAAAATAGTTTACATGAAAGTGTTGACAATCAAAATATGTATGTATCGAATCACATAGAGGTTAAATAAAGCAAAGGTTATTATGAATGCCAGGAGAATTTTAAAACAATGCAATTTTACTTGAACATTGGAGTGTGCTTCTTCCATAATTAAGCAGATCCATCAGATGAAAAATAAGAAATAAAGTAGTGATTGGATAATATAATAATATACATCATGTCTTTGTACATATATATATACAATATGTACATATATTAATGCATGTATAATCATATAACTTGCTTCATGAGAAAATATGTATTGGGGTATATTCATGAATATTTATAAAAATAATCACTTAGCAACAAAAGAAACCTTAACAAAGATTATAAAATCCTTTTCATGTCACATTCTCTGATGATAACCCAGTAAAGTCTGAAATAAACAATAAGTGAAAAAATGCTTAAAATTTACTTAAGAAAGAGCATACTAAGAAAGCCTTAGATCAAAGAGGAAATCTGTACTGAATATATAAAATATCTTGAAGGGAATGAATTGTAGAACTTTTCATGTAGAACTTTTCCAGTTTTTTTTAACTGGAAAAAGCATCTTCATCACTAAAGAGGAAAGATAAGATTAATGAAAGAGTACAAATTAGAAAAAAATACAAGTATGTTTATTACCCCTTTTAAAGTTTCTGCATTGTTTAAAAACCACTCCCAAACCTATATCTCTCTTTAGTATTTTTATATTTCTCTTAATTTTTTGAGATTTTATTTTTAAAATATTTTTATATTTATTAGAGTATAGCTGATTTACAGTGTCGTCTCAATTTCTGCTGTACATAGTGACCCAATTCTTTCTCTCTCTATATATGTGTGTGTATATATATACACACACATTATTTTTCTCATACTATCTCCCATCATATTCTATCATGGAAGAGATAGAGATTGGATATAGTTCCCTGTGTAGGACCTTGTTGTTTATCCATTCTAAATGTAATAGTTTGAATCTGCTAAACCCAAACTGCCAGTCCATCTCACTCCCTACTCCATATGTCCATGAGTCTGTTTCATGTTTTAATCCTTACTTCCATTTGAATTTCTTTTTTGTAAGGTATGAAGTAGGGATTCCAGCCTTGTTTTTATAGAAATCAATACATATATCTGACAGTATCATATTTTTGGCCACCCCTAAGGCATGTGGAAATTCCCAGGCCAGGGATCAAACTCATGCCACAGCAGTGATCCAAGCCACTGCACTGAGAACATAGGATCCTTAACCTGCTAGGCCACCAGCGAACTCCCAGATGGTATCATTGTAAATGAAAACAATTTTCTCCTACTGAATTTAAATTAAATATTAAAGTCTCCATTGGCACCGGGATATTTCTGCACTTCATAGTTGAAAGGACTTGAAAGATGCAGAGTTGGTGGTTCCCACCACAACCCCACTCAACTCCCTCTTTGGCCTACACAGAATACAGATGGATCTTGGAGCATGACAGTAGATTTTCACAAGCTTAACTAGATGGTAGCTCCAATTACAGCCCCTATCCCAGATGTGTTTTCATTGCTTGGGCAAATCAACACATTCCCTGGTACGTGGTGTGTAGTTTTTGACCTAGCAAATGGCCTTTTCTCTATTCCTGTCAATAAGGAACCCCAGAAGCTGTATGGCAGCAACATGCTTTTACTATTTTCACCTTAGGTATATAGCAGTTCTCCAGGGCTATGTTGTAATTTAGTTTTCAGGAGTCTTGCTCATCCTTTTTCTTTATACTGGTCCATTATATTAATGATACTATGCTGATTGGACCTGGTGATCAAGAACTAGAAACTACTTTAGATTTATTGGTAAGACGTTCATGTGTCAGAATGGTAAATACATACAATGAAAGTTCAGAAACCTTCTACCTCAGAAATTTCTAGGAGATGTCTCTTTAAAGGTAGAGGTTAAGTTGTTGCATATGGCCCCTCCTACAACCAAAAAGAGAGGCACAGTGCCTGGTGGATTTTCGAGGTAATATATTGCTCACTTGGATGTGTGACTCCAGTCCATTTACCAAGTTACTCAAAATGTGCTAATTTTGAATGCGACCCCAAACAAGGAAAGGCTCTGCAACAGGTCCATGTTGCTGTGCAAACTACTCTGCTGCTTGGGTCATATGGTCCAGCAGATACAGTGCTTGAAGTGTCAATGCTACATAGGGATGCTTTGTGGAGTATCTGGCAAGCCCCTATAGGTAAATCTCAGTGCAGGCCCTTAGGATTTGGAGGAAAGCCCTGCTACCATCTGTGGAAAATGATTTTCCTTTCAAGAAACAGCTCTTGGCTTGCTTCTGGGCCTTAGTAGAAAATGAATGTTTAACATGTGCCACCAAGTTTTCATGCAACCTGAGATGCCTATAATGAACTGAGTGTTATCTGACCCACCATACCATAAATTCAGACATGAACAGCAGAACTCCATCATCAAATGAAAGTGATATATACATGATTGGGCTCGAGTCGCCACTGAAGTTACATGAAGAAGTAGCCCAAGTGCCCACGGTCCCTACTCCTATTACACCACCTTCTCTCTCTCCCAGCTTACATTTATGGCCTCATGATCTGTGGGCAGTGGTTTGGCTGGATGGTCAGGGACATGGAATTAATGTGATTGGAAATTGGTGACAAGGAAATTTGGGAAAGAGGGAGTTCCCGTCGTGGCTCAGTGGTTAAGGAACCCGAGTATCCATGAGGATGCAGGTTTGATCCCTGGCCTCATTCAGTGGGTTAAGGATCCAACATTGCTGTGAGCTGTGGTGTAGGTTGCAGTTGTGGCTGTGGTGCAGGCCAGCAGCTACAGTACCTATTTGACCCTTAGCCTGGGAACCTCCATATGCCACAGGTACGGCCCTAAAAAGACAAAAAGACAAAACAAAAACAAAACAAAACAAAAAAACAAAAACAAAAACAAAACAAAAAAAAACTTGGGGAAGAGGTATGTGGGTAGATCTCTTTGTATGGAGAAAATGTGAATATATTTGTGTCCCACATGAAGAACTCAGCAAAGGGTGACCACAGCAAAGAAGGGTTTTAATAAGAGGATAGGATGACCTGCTTGTGAAAGCTAGTTGGTATTTCCCCAGCCATCTCTGTCATCATGTAAGAGGCTCATGAACAAAATGGCTTAGGTGGCAGGGATGGAGCTTTTACATGGGCTCAGCAACCTTTTCTTCCATTTACCACTGCTGCCATTCTGCCAGTGGCAGAGACCAACACAGAGTCCCTGAGATGGCACTCTTTGCCAGGGCATTCAGACATCTACCTAGTGGCAGGTTGATGGCATTGGATCACTTCTATGATGGAAGATGCAGCATTTTGTTCTTGCTGGAATAGACACTCTGGATATGTATTTGCCTTTCTTGAATGCCAAAACTACCATGTGGCCTTATAGAATACCTTTATCCACTGTCATGGTGTTTTACACAGCATTGCTTCTGCTTGAGGAACTCAGTGACAGAGGAAGTGCAGTAATGGGTCCATATTCATGGAATTCACTGGTCTTACCATGTTCCTCACTATTCTGAAGTATTCAGCTTGATGGAATGATGGAATGGCTTTTTGAAGACACTAGTTAGGTGGCAAGACTTTGCACGGCTGGGCCAAAGTTCTCCAGAAGGCTGAATCAGTATCTAATACATGGTGCTATATCTCCAATAGCCAGGATTCACAAGTTCTGGAATTAAGTGGTGAAAATGAGAGTGATACCACTCATTACTATCTCTAGTAACTCACTAGTAAAATTTTTGCTTTATGTTCCTGTGACTTTATGATGTGCTGACCTAGAGATCGTGGCTCCAAAAGGAGGAATGCTTCCACCAAGAGTTATGGCATTTATTCCATTGAACTGAAACTTAAGACTGCTTCCTGTCCTCTTTGGACTCATCATGCTTTTGAATAAATAGGCAAAGAAGGGAGTTACTGTGCTGACTAGGGTGACTGATCCTGTCTACCAAGATGAAATTGACACTACCTCATAATGGAGGAAAGGAAGACTATGGAATATAGGAGGTTCTTTAGGGCATCTCTTAGCATTACCATGCCCTGTGATTAAAGTCAATGTATAACTACTATGACCTAATCGAGGCAGGACTACTAATGGCCAAGACTCTTCAGGAATAAAGATTTGGATCATCCCACCAGGTAAAGATCCATAAGTAGCTGAGGTACTTGCTAAAGGAATGGGTTATGGATGAAGGTAACTATAAATGCTAGCTATTACATCTACAGAAGTGAGGACTGTAATGAGTGTTTTCTCCTTATTTTATTATGAATGTTTGCCTGTGTGTGTTTATATATCTGTAGACATCTATCTATATCAATATCTAACTATATATCAAATATCTTTTCTTCCCGCTCTTATTCCCTTTTCATGTAACATTAAGTGTATCGACTTTACTGACTTTATATTATTTATTATTAATTTTACTCCATAGTACTTAAGTTGTGGGATATCAAGAAGACTAAACATCACTTGAGGACTTCATATCCTCTTGTAAGGAAAGCATAGTGTATTTTTTGTTGTACAAAGGATTGTTGTTAGGTGAAAGTGTGACCTCAATATTGTCTTTATTTTGAGATTAAGTATGGTTTAAGGAGATGCTAAGATGACAACAAGTGAACTTATGATGGATAATTTGATTTGTCAAATGGAGTGTGCCATGGGGTACCCACATATTTGGTTAAACACTATATTAGGTGTATCTATGAAGGAAATTAACTTTCCACTAGTAGACTAAGGAACCTGTCCTTAATGCAAGTGTCCCTCATCCACCAGTTGAAGGCCTAAACATAATAAAAGGCACACCCTCCCTCAATTAAAAGGGAACATCCACTGCCAGACTGCCTTGAGCTGGAACATTGGTCTTTTTCTCCAGTCTTCAGACTCAAACATCAGCCCCTTTTGCATCTCGAGCTTGCTGGCCCTTTGACTAGAACTTAGATCATCAGCTCTCATGCTGAGGACTTCAGATTCAGACTGAAACTACACAGGTCTCCAGTAGCCTACTACAGATCTTGGAACTTGTCAGCCTCAATAATTATATGAGCCAATTTCCTAAAATAAAATCTCTCTCTCTCTGTCTCTCCCTCTCATATGTACACACACACACATGTGTGTGGGTGTGGGTGTGTGTGCATATACACACTCATTATTGGTTTTGTTTTCCTGGAGAACATTGATACAATCAAGAAATAACAATTAAGCAGTTCCCATCATGGCACAGCTGAAATGAATCCGACTAGGAGCCATGAGGTTGTAGGTTTGATCCCTGGCCTTGCTCAGTGGGTTAAGGATCTGGCGTTGCTGTGAGCTGTGGTGTAGCCCGGCAGCTGTAGCTCTGATTAGACCTCTAGGCTGGGAACCTCCATATGCCGTGAGTGTGGCCCTCAAAAGACAAAAAGACAAAAAAAAATTAAATTGATAATATAAGTAATTGCAAAATATGAGATATATTTTAGGAGATAGTCTTATAAAATATCTAAATAAAATATAAATAAGCCTATCAAAAGAGTAAAAAGTCATCCAAAAAAATGCTGTCATCTTAAAGGTGGAATGCAAAATTCAGTTACATTAAAATAGAAAACATGACAGGAAACCCTGCTGAGAATATTATAATTTGACATTATTTTGGAGATTCTAGAGGGAATGCAATAATAGCTCAAATAAGAAAGATTGTTATAAATATTGATAACCGGGAGATTTATTCTCTCTCTCCTCCCCCTCTCCCCATTCTCCCATATGAGTGATATAATTCTATATCTAGAGCTACCCATTAACCTAAAAGACTAGGTGAGGCAGATCTCTGCAGCTAAGGAATCTCAGAAGGCATTGACAGCTGAAGAATATTTCCTTATATAGTAGCTCAATCAGAGTCCTTCCTCAAAGAGGGATCTGGGAGTATCACAGTTATAGCCACCATAGTCCTCCCCTTGTGCCACTTAGGTTTATTTTATATATGTTCCAGATGTAGCTCCTCCAGAATTCTGGTGGACTCCTCTTCCTGAAGGAAGCTTTAGGAGAAGGTTAGTGGGATGAACAACTCCCAATGCCCCAGCTGGTCTCAATGTCACAGCCGATACTCTTTGTTTCCTCCTCCACCTCCATCCTAGATTACTCTCTCTCTTTCTAAGATAGAAACTCTGCTGGTATTGATGACATACCTGGTGTTATAATGCAGACCATGATTTGTAAGGAGTTTTGGTCTCTCATTATTCCCTTCTCAGGTCTAGATGACTGCACTTATTATTACAATGGTGAAAGCAAGTACCAATAGGAATGCTAGAGGATCAGACATACTCTTCCCTGTCCCCAGGGTCTGTCAGTAGCCCTATGACTTCCTGGTAATCATGGTTAATTATCCCTGGCAGGTCGTTGACTCCTCTTTTGGTCTGCTCTTTCTTTTGCACAAGGAGCCTGAAGTGCCAAGACAGCAGTCACAGGTTATGATTCAATGTTTTTCTTGCTGTGTCCCCTAGCTGAAATGTTCATCATTTGGAACTGAGGTCCTCTAAACCTGCAACACCCAGAGTTGTAATTGTACCAGATGTGTATATTTTAAAGGGGGGTCTGTAGGACTGATGGTAAGAACTTCTTGGTTTCCAGACCCAAGTATTCTTCCTAAAGATGACTAGCATCACATAAATATCTTTGATTCAAGATATAAACTATGCCCTGGGGTTGGCACCTTACTCTTATATATTATAACCTCTGAATTGGCATTTAAGGTATGTCTTAAAGAACTTGTTCCAGCAGCTTTTGGATGGTGACCACTCCTGCTCCTTTGCTATAACTGATTGGAGACAATATTATGTGGAATTTCATGCAGATCAAAACTACTAATTCTACTTTCTTTATGCCTAGTTGAAAGAAATCTTAATTTACCATTTTGTAGGACACCCCTTTTGGTCACTACATTGTTAATATCATACTGAAAGGACAGAGAAAAACAAATACTAGCAGGATCACTGGATGCCCTGAGAACATGTGCAAATATGTAAAAAATGAATTTCAAAAAAACGGAGCAAAACTCCCAGGAAACTACTAACCTGAAGTTATGTCAGGACCATCTCCTTCCTGGTGAAGGAAAAGGATCTTATGACCCTAAGAAAGATGTGTAACAGTGCATGAGCATCTTCATTCTTTGGAAGCAACACTGCAATTTTATGCTGACAAATTTTGTGAGGGCTAGAAAAGAGAAAGCTGCTTCCAGTTGCCATTATGACACATCATATCCAAATATGATTAACATGTCACTAGCATATTTGCATGCTCTATGGAACCTATGATAAACTCAGGTAGAGCAAATTGTATTGGAAACCATGAAGATTTTGGAGCAAAGCCACACTACCTTTTAAAAAAAATCTTTGAGAGACGGTTGATGAGTCCCTATTGGCTGCTGGTAAACATTGAAAACACTGCTATATGTGAAATCAGCAAGTAATAAGGACCTACTCTTTAGCAGAGAGAAATGTACTCAACACTCTGTGGTGGCTTATATGGGAAAAGAATCTGAAAAAGAGTGGATTTATATGTAACTAAATCACTTTGCTGTATACCTGAAACTAATACAACCCCAAGTCAACTATTCTCCAGTAACATTAAAAAAAAAAAACAAGATAAAGAAACATCCAAATCCCTATCAATAATTGAATTTTATGTGAGATAACTAAATATAATCTTGGGCATGCCAAGGAGTATTTTGTCATCAAGTGGAAATAGACCTGAGGACATAAATAACTTTCATACGTTACACTCCTAATCTTTACAGTCCTAATCTTACTTATACTACAATTATATCTCTCCCTCAACTGACACCTGTGGTCTCATGAGGATTTTCATAGGACCTGTTCACTGAGAATTAAAAACAAACTTTTGAGGAGTTCTCTTATGGTGCAACAGGTTAAGGATCTGGTATTGTCACTGCTGTGACTCAGGTAGCTGCTGTGGGCTGCTGTGGTACGGGTTTGATACTTGGCTTGGGAAATTCCACATGCCACAGCTGTGGCCAAAAAAAAAAAAAAAGCATTTGAGCCTGGTTCACAGATGTTTGTACAATATTGCATCATCACTCAAAATTGAACTCTAAGTTGTTACAGCCCCACCTTGAAATTACCCTGAAGGACAATAGAGGATGGATTTCCCAGTGTACAAAAATGGAGCAGTTTAACCAGCAGAACATTCATGTTGGAAAAGAATTTTCTCAGGCTCTTAGACATATTATTTGATTTTCATCTACATATCTCTTTTTTAGCATTTTTTTGTCTTTGATCTACCATGTTTGTTCCTTCCAGGTCCCTGATTATACAACAAGAACAATGTCTGCCACTTTATGATTCTACTATGTAGAATCTTAGAAAAGACCATCTTTCCTCCTAGGAAAATAAACAAGAAAATACTGAGAATTCCTTTGAGATATAACAGAAAAATAATTTTTGTTAGTATTTCATATGTGTTTTCCCTATCTAATTCAGTGATTTCATGGGAAAAATTTTAATAATGGGTAGACTGGAGGGTAAGTATAACCTAAACAGCAGGGAATTTCTTTACTTAAAAGTAGACATAGTATGTACCACCATAGATTAACCAATATTCCAACAGGAATAACCAATCTTGGTTACATGATTAGGAATTAATGAACTACCTGGCCATAGATCATAGGTGGACTGTATAGTACCCCTTCCATTGTGGAGGGGACAATACTTTGTCCATCAATGCAGATTTTAGTTTGGATTTGCCATCTACACTCATTGTTCCTCTCACCACATGTGTTAGTTTGCTAGAACTGTCATAACAAAAGACTGGTGGCCTTAACAACACAAATGTATTTTCTTGCAAGTCTGGAGACTAGAAGTCTTTGATCAAGATGCTGGCAGATTTGGTTTCACCTTCAGAGATACTAGGACTTGTGGCTTCAACATACGCATTTGAGGGAGACAAAATTTAACCTGTAATACAAGATTTATGAAATATCTTACACAATGATGATAGCTCATACAATTTGCCTTCAGCCAAATAAATCACTTCACAGACAAAGAAATAAGACATAGATCAACTCCCCATATGTCTCCATGGAAATGAACAAATCCACAATGATTGAGAGAGGTCTTAACTTCTCCTAGAATCGGATAAATCAGAAAGATGGAAAGTTACTAGGGATATTGAAGATGAACCACAAAATTAGAAAGTTTATTGTAAGCATCATATATAGAATGGATTCTATTTACACATGTATGAAATATTAACATTTAATGTCTACCATGTCAGAAGGGAATTGTTAACGAATATTAAAAAATCTAAAATATACAGATCACAATCTCTCAGTACAGTGTAATAAAATAAGAAGTCAATAATGGATACTTCTATGTGTAATAAAAACATAAATATTTTGGAAACAGTAATATACAAATGAGTCAAAAATAAACTACTATGGAAATTATAAAATATTGAATATGTTAAAGGAATATGTTACATATTAAGGATATTGAATAAACATAAAATATTGAGAAAGGGTATATTACATATCAAAAATTCCTGGTAGGCAACCAAAATAGAACTTAGTGGCTGAAACATGCATATATTAGAAAATGAAAAAAAAGATACAAAGTTAGTGGGCTAGGAATTCTCATTGTGGCGTGACAGAAACAGATCTGACTAGTACACATGAGGATGCAGGTTCAATCCCTGGCCTCTCTCAGTGGGTTAAGGATCCAGTGTTGCTGTGAGCTGTGGTGTAGGTCACAGATGTGGCTCGCATCTGGCATTGCTATGGATGTGGCATAGGCCAGCAGCTGTAGCTCCTATTCGACCCCTAGCCTGGGAACTTCCATATGCTGCAGGTGTGGCTCTAAAAAAGCAAAATAAAATAAAATAATTTTTAAAAGACTAGCAATAACAAATAGTGATAAAGAGGTGGACAAATTAGAACCCTCAAATGTTACTAGAGAATGTTAAAAAAAAAAAAGTTAATGGGCTAGTTGTTTCACTCTAGAGGTTAGAGGAATAAAAACAGAGGAAATTCACAAAAATAGAGCAACATTAACAGTGGGAATTAATAAATAGCAAATAAATAATAGCTTCAATACACTAACACTAGCTCCTGGAAAATGAATAAAATAGACAAATTCTTGCAAAAATATTTAGAAGAAAATAATTCTAGGAATGAGAAGGAACATAATTAAACAGTAGAGTTTTTTAAAAGAATAAAAATAGTATGAATAGTTTTTTCTTAATCAATTTGGGATAATTTGAAATACATCATGTAAAGTATGAAAAACAGCTCAAGAAGAATTAGAAACTGAATTAAGGAACAGAAAATCCATCTTTATTGTAACTGTTTCATTTAAAGAAGGAAATTTTCATTTCATTTAAATGAAAGAAAGGAAATCTTATTTTACTAATCTAGAAGGCTTTTATATCTGATGAGAGTTTATATGAGGAGGAAATACTGCAGACTTATAAGCATAGATGCAACCATCCTAAAGAACACACTGATAAATTGAAACCAGTAGTATATGTATAATGACTAAGTGCTTTTTTTCAGGAATTAAAAGATGCTGCAACATAAAGCAAATTAACTAATTCACCTTTAAGAGATTAAAGGAGAAAAATTACATGATGTTATAAATGAAAGAAAAAGGAATTCAGTAAATCAAACAGATGTTTGTCATAAAAACTCTAAACAAATTAGATATTCTACAATATATGAAATATACCTACCAAAAATCTATAATAAGCATATGTAAAGTGACAGACTTTCGCTTTCATGTCAGAACAAGACCTGCTGTATCATTCCTCATCACACTAAAATTCCTAGCTAAAAATAATTGAAGCAAAATAAAAACAAAGAAATTAGAAAGAAATATAGTTTTAATGACAATTTGATTTAAGTTGCAATTTAGTAAATGTATAAATAAATAATGATACAACTAACAGGAAGGTATAAGAATTGCAGATGAAGAAAACTAAAACTTTTGCTGAAGGATTTAAGATATCATTTGAATAAATAGACAAAATACATTTCTGACGAAAAGAGTCAATGTTCTAAAGATGTCAGTTCTTCCACACATTAATCTATAAATTCAATAATACCACAATAAAAAATTTAACAGGATTTTCATAATCTTCAATTTAAAAATACAGAAACAACCTAAATGTCCATCGACAGATAGTGGATCAAGAAGATGTGGCATATATACATAATGGAATACTACTCAGCCATAAAAAAGAACAAAATAATGCCATTTGCAGCAACATGGATGGAACTAGAGACTCTCATACTAAGTGAAGTAAGTCAGAAAGAGAAGGACAAATACCATATGATACCACTTATATCTGGAATCAAATATATTGCACAAATGAACCTTCCCACAGAAAAGAAAATCATGGACTT
Source organism: Sus scrofa (assembly GCF_054392235.1). Taxonomy (NCBI): domain Eukaryota; kingdom Metazoa; phylum Chordata; class Mammalia; order Artiodactyla; family Suidae; genus Sus; species Sus scrofa. The sequence continues at coordinate 126,681,480 of NC_139401.1, forward strand.
GGAGATCAGACTTGTGGTTGCCAAGGTGGAGAGGGAGGGAGTGGGATGGACTGGGAATTTAGGGTTAGTAGATGCAAATTATTGCATTTGGAGTGGATAAGCAATGAGAGGTGCTGTAGAGCACAGAGAACTATATCTAGTCACTTGTGATGGAACAATATGGAAGATAATGTGAGAAATAAATATATATATATATATATATATATATACACATATATATATGTATGACTGGGTCACTTTGCTCTACAGTAGAAATTGATGGAACACTGTAAATCAAATATAATGGAAAAAATAAAAATCATTAAAAAGGCAAAAAATAATGAGCCTACTTATTTTGAAAAAATTAATATGTCTGTATGGTAAAGAAAAAAAAAACAACCAAATAGCACAAAAAGTAGACAGGGGAAATAAATCTTCAACTCCTAGTCTTAGCCCTCCCAATTCACCTTCCAAGATAACCACTGTTAACATTTTTCATGCTTTCTTCCAAAGACACCCTATACATGTGTACATGTGTTTATTTATGTGCATATAAATGCAGTCACCTCTATAAAAATGTTACATAATATATACACATATACACCACACTTTTCTTTTTTCTTCTTACTTTTTACTGAGCCTATTTTGGAGCTAAATCACATCAATACATATTTATCTGCCCCAACATATTAATTTTCTATTTCTGTAAAAAATCACCAAAAACTTAATGGCTTAAACCACACACATTTCATTTTTTTTTAAAAAAAGAAAAATATTGTTATTTCCCCAATACAATTACTTTTCTACTATACAGCATGGTGACCCAGCTACACATACATATATACATTTTTTTCTCACATTATTTATTTTCTTATACTGCTGGGGGTTGTGGGTCATAAGTGTGAAATAAATTTCACTGAGCTAAATTCAAGGTGTTGGCAGAGCTAGTTCTTTCTGGAAACTCTATGGGGAAAATAGATTTCCTCTTTTTCAGGTTCTAGTGACTGCCTTTATTCCTTGGTTTATGGCTCCTTCCTCCATCTTGAAAGCATATCACTCTAACCCTTATTTTCTGTAATAGTATCTCTCCCTGCTTAGATTAGATTATGCCCACTTGGATAATCCAGAGTCATCTCCCCTTTTCTTAACATCATATTCAAAGAAAATTTTGTGATATAAAGTAATCTATTTGCAGAATCTGGGGATAAGGAAGTGGACATTATGGAGGCCCATTATTTAGTCAGCTACACAGTATAATAAGGTAACATTTTCAACTACTTCCCTAATGACAGTGTTAAGGTTGTTTCTAATCTTTTCCTACAATGGACATCAATGCATTGCATATTTTATGAATAAATATTTGCACATAACCGATAATATCTATGTGGACTATTCAATTTCATTTCCAGAAGAAGGATCCCCAAGTCATTGGTCAAAGGGCATGTCTTCATCTGTATATATCTATACCTATCATCTATCCCTCTGTTTATCTACCGATAATACATGCCTGTTTCCCCTCATTTTGTGCTTATTTTCAGGACTCTTATTACATCTAATTTTATACATTGATCCTTGTAGATTTTTTCCAGGTGAATAATCGTATCATAAAAAAATGATGGCATTTTATTTTCTTATTTTAAAACATGTATGCACCCACACCCATACCCTTACACATTTTCATGATTGCACCAGCTAAAATTTCTGGCACAATGTTAAATGGTCATCAAAATAGTGTGCAGTCTTACCTACCATATTACTCTGGTGCTATTTCCCAATCTAATGCATTTCTTGAATTATGAGCAGTTAATTTTCTTTCATATGATGAGAGTTATTTTACTTGTATTAATTACCTCTTCATGTCAATTTGATTTCCTATTTGATTTCCATTTTATCCTCATTGTTAAGAATGCTGTTTTTTAAACAAGTTTTGTTCTGTTTCTCTGTTTCACTCTCCAGAAGCAAAAATTTTGATCATTTTTGTGTATGCTTCCAGGTGTATTCTAATAGACAATAGAAATAAATACCTAATATGTGTAATATATATACATACATATATGCATAATGAATGTATAAGCATATATACACATATGTATGTACACATATACATAATGTCATGTATATGCATATATATATATATAAATTGAGTCATTGTACACAGAATTTTTCACTTCAAAAATTTTTTCCCTATAAGTACGTATGGAAATTACTTATTCCCCTATGTGGACATACCATTATTTAATCATTCTCTAATGTATTGTCCTTTAACCTGTTACCCGCTCTGAAAATATTGCCAATGTGTCATTGCGTATTTATGGGTCTACATCTGTAAGATAAATCCCTGGGAGTTGATTGCTTGGTTAAAGGGTACATAGATTATTCTTCCTATGTAGATATTAAAAAAAATTATTACTTATCTTTATATAAATTCTTCCTGAACTTCCTAATCTAGTACATTAATGTGAAGGAGGGACCGAGACCATGTTCCAGGCTAGCAGGCAAGAACCCGCCTATGATTCAAAGTTCTGTGTTTGAGTGAATTCTTAAGTCTTTTGTTCTCCACAATAGACTGACATTAGCCTCATAGAACTACCCACGTGACACTTCACTCCTCTACTCTGCAAACAGGCTTGCCTGCTTGTTTCTTTTTTTCAGCCCCACTTTCCCTAGTTTTCAGAACTCCTTGCCATGCTGAGTTCAGAGTAGCTTCCTTGTTCTTTTGGTTGTGGACACTTAGAACTATGCTTATCAGTGGCCTGAGATCTTTAGTCACAAGAGTCTTAGCTCAGTGTCTTCTCGTATTTTTTTGACCTTGACTCTTCAAAAGTCTTTTCTCATATACCGTGCTTTGGGATTATAGGTATTTCCAAATTTCGTTGAAGATGAAGTTTGCATTATTTTTAAAGGTTCTGCTTACTGTTTTGAAGGGTAAGATTACTTGAAAGACAATGAGATAACTATTCTTGTTACCGTGCTATTTTAAAATTGGAGAACTTAATAGCTTTCCATTGATTCCTTTGTGTATTTTATGTGTATATTACCATAAACAAATAATATTTTGCTTTCTCATTTTAATGAGTATAACTTGATTTGCTCACTTAGTCTCTCATTATATTGGCTACTACATTCAGAGCAAAATTAAATAGCCAGATTTAAGGTGGATATTTTTTCCTTTGCTTTTGCATTTAATGGGAATGATTTTTATGTTTCTCCATTAAGCTTGCTCTTGCTTTTTGGCTTGATATGGGTAAACTTGCATTGAGGAAGTATCCATTTATTCTATTCTTTTAAAATATATTTTATATGATTGAAATGTCTTTAGATATTTATATTCTATTTTCCCCCCAGAGCATTTAAGCAACTATAGAGTTGATAGGTGATTTTCCTTCTGTTATCTATTGAAATGGTAGAAATTATATTAGATATTCTTAATAATGTATAATAGAATTAGTAAGAATTCTTAATAATGTATCTTTTTCACATCCTGGCAAGAGCCTAATTTGTGCATTGTGAATTATTTTCTCAAAAGACAATATACTGCAGTGATTAAGAGTTTGAGCTCTGGAACAGACTTGCTGGGTTGGAATCCTGGTTTTGTCAATAAATAGTTGTTTTTCCTTATCTTTCTGTGCTTGTTTCTCTATTAAATGGAGTTGATTCTGATACTTACCTCATAAAACTTGTGAGAATTAAATGTGTAAACGCATGCAAAGCTGGCAGATTGCAAACAAGAAATGTTACCTGTTATGCTCTTATTATTAATTGTTGTGTGACTAAATTCTATTTGCCCATACTTTATTTAGGATTTTTGATTATTGTTTATGAGTATTGTCTTTTTATTATCATGTGTTTAGGAGGGATTGCTATAAAATTATGCTATATTCATAAAAATATAATTTTTAAGCTTTACTGCTATGTTTATGCCACAGAAGAATTTAAATGATATTGGAGTTACATGTGAAACAGTTTAAGCATAACAAAAATCTGAGAAAGTTCTTTTATGATCATAGATATTTTAAAACTTTTGACTATTCTGAGGTCAATGTGGTAACTAATAATTTCCTAGAAATTAAAAAAAATATTACCCTGGATTTTCATCATTCTCAGTTCTTATTTTTTGTATTGATATTTTTTCCCTTTAACTTTATTTTTTGCCTCCAGAGTTAGCTATTGACTTACTTATATTACTAGTTTTCTCAGAAAACAAGCTGTTGTTATTATTTGAGTTCTTCTATTAAAAAAATATTGTTGGCAACTATTTTCTCCCATTCTGTGAGTTGTCCTTTCATTTTGTTTATGGTTTCCTTTGCTGTACAAAAGCTTGTAAGTTTGATTAGGTCCCATTTGTTTGTTTTTGTTTTTATTTCTATTGCCTTGGGAGACTGACCCAAGAAAACATTGGTAAGTTTGATGTCAGAGAATGTTTTGCCTATATTCTTTTCTAAGAGTTTTATGGTGTCTTGTCTTATGTTTAAGTCTTTAAGCCATTTTGAGTTTATTTTTGTGCATGGTGTAAGGGTGTATTCTAGAACTATAACCAGTCTCTTGGGATAGACCATGATGGAGATAATATAACAAAGGGAATGTATGTATGTGCATATGTATATGTATACATATGTATATATGTAAATGGTTGGGTCACTTTGTTGTACAGCAGAAATTGGCACAACATTGTAAATCAACTATAATTTAAAAAATAAAATTGAAATTAGAAAAAAACAGAAAAGACAATTTACCAAGTTAAAAAATATTGTATGTATACATTTGTTTCTACATGATTACATAAGATTCTTGTTTTTTTTCTGTTTACTTATTTTTTAATATAAAAATTATTTGTAAGTACAAAGATCATAAAGGTGGGCTGAAGGTAAGGAGGTATCCTCTATGTTCTTTCTTCTCTTCTCCCTAAAGTGTGTATGTGTGTGTGTGTATTTGAATATTACTTTGTAAGATTATATCAATAAATATCAAAAATTATATCTAGAGGCCCCAGGGTTTGCCCCACTCATTCCCTAAGATTTTCAATCCTTGCTCTCTGTTACCCTCTGCAACTCAATTCCTCTGTCATAATTACTCATCATTTCTATATGCACTCAGATCACACTTTCAATATTGTGTTCTCTAGGCTCCTTTACCTCCTCCCTTCCCATGGTCATTTCCATTCTCCTTTCATAGCTAACCCTGCTCCCATGGCCATACCCTAGAACCTGCTATTGTTAAATTACTGCAACTTCTTGAGTCCTTCATGGTTGAACATCCCACTCTCTGACCACCCATCCTATCATGCCAGTTCATTTTTCTAGTTCTTCAACTCCTCTAAGTTTTGAATCTCTTTGAAACCTCCAATTCAATGATCCTACCATGTTTCACTGTCCCTTACCTTCTTCATTCCCTCTCTTTCTTTCTTACCTAGCTTAAATACCATAGAACATCATGATCACGCCTTTGCCTCTAACCCTCAACTGTTTGCACCCTTTCACATCTCATTTTCCTCTTCTAGCAAAACTCCAATTCTGAATAAAATGACATTTCTTTCATACTCCTCACTTACACCTGTACAGTTGAATTTAGCTGGATAAATTTCCCAAACTGTGTTCTCTGTTCTCCTTTTAAATTCTGATCAGTAACTTCAAGTGGATCCTTCATTGTATCTGACAAACTTAATATTTCCTTGTCCATCCTTTTATTCTTCAACTAACTGTCCCATACCTTTCCTTTCTGCTCTCCCATTTCCACTCTCAGCTAATGATATTTTTTATTTCATTGGAAGAATAAAGTCAATCCAAAGAGAAACTCTACAGGCTCATCTCATCACATCTACCTACCTGTCAGTCTATGCCTTTCCTTCTGTTTCTATGGATAAACTCTTTATTTTACCCTTACACCTGGCACTGAATTCTATCTCTTCTTACTTACTGAAGGACTTTACTCCTATAATGAACTTTCCCCATATAGGCTATCACAGAGTATCGAATAGATTTCCCTATGCTATACAGTAGGCCCATGTTACTTGTTGATTTTGCATATAGTAGTTTGTATATGTTAATCCTATCTTCCCAGTTTGCCGCTCTCCCCAGTATTTCTCCTTTGATAACTGTAAGTTTGGTTTCAAAATCTTTGAGTCTGTTTCTGTTTTGTGAATAAGTTACTTTGTATTATTTTTATTAGATTCCATACATTAGTGATGTCATATGATATTTGTCTTTCTCTGTCTTATTTCACTTAGAATTGTAATCTCTAGGTCCATCCATGTTGATGTAAATGGCATTAGATCATTCTTTTTTTGTCTCCAGGTAATATTTCATTGTATATATGCACCACATCTTTATCCATTTACCTGTTCATAGACATTTAGGTTGTTTCTATGTCTTAGCTATTGTAAATAGTGCTGCAGAGAACATTGGGGTGCATGTATCTTTTTGAATTATAGTTTTCTCTGGATATATGCCCAGGAGTGGAATTGCTCTTAATTTGGACTCTAAAGTGTTTGAAATAATGAGCCAGTTTATTCTTCATATAGCAATGAGATACATAGTGTTTTTAACAATCCATTGGATATGAAATGCTTTATTGGTGATTTCATTTACACTTCTGTGATTGCCAATTAAGATGAGCACTTTCTCATATGAATATTGATAATTCAGTTTTCCCTTCAGGAAATTGACTTCATTTTTTTGGTTCATTTCTTTCCTACACTGTTGTTCTTTTGTTGTTGTTTTTGATAAATTATTTACATATCTTGGGTATTAGTTATTTTTCCATTATTTTGTTTGCAAAGTATCACTCATAGTCTGTGTATGATTTTTAAGATATTTTTCTTTTAAAATGTTTGTTTACTTAATTCTAAAAAACTCTTTCTTATTTTTGTATGTTGTTTGTAGTATTTAAAAAAAACCACTTTTCTGGAGTTCCCATCATGGCTCAGCGGTTAATGAACCCGATTAGCATCCATGAGGACGTGGGCTCCATCCTTGGCCTTGCTCAGTGGGTTAAGGATCCGGTGTTGCCAGTGAGCTGAGGTGTAGGTTGCAGACGCGGCTCAGATCCTGCATTGCTGTGGCTGTGGAGTAGGCCGGTGGCTACAGCTTTGATTCAACCCCTAGCCTGGGAACCTCCATATGCCGCAGGTGTGGCCTTAAAAAGACAAAAAGACAAAAAAACACTTTCCTAACTTGAAGTCATGAAAACAATCTATCATAATAGTTCTAATACCTTTAAAGTTTTGTTTCTCATGTTTATTTTTAAAACTCATTTGTAATTTATTTTTGTGCATAGTAGTGTGTACAACTTTTTCATATGGAAAACCATTTGCTCCCAAACTATATATTGAATAATTCATTTTTTTTCTACTGTGGTTTGTAATGCTAACACAATCATATGCTACCCACCCTTATTTGTATCAATTTGAAATCTCTATTCCCTTCAATTTAAAAATCTATCTTTGCACAAATAAAACTTCAAAATAAGTTTTGACAGTTGATAAAATAAGTTTTCTACTTTGTTCTTGTTTTCAGAAGTGTTTTGTTTATATTCGACCCTTACTTGTAGGTATGGTGCTTAGAATTGGGTTTTTAGTGTCCATTGACATATATGGTGAATTTCACCGGTAGACTTTCTGATGTTCAATCATCCTTGCTTTGATTGTATGAGGGCATTTTTTAAAGTGTTAGATTTGGTTTGCTAGCATTTCATTTATAATCTTTATTTTCACAAATGATTTCAAACTGAAAATTTATTTTCCTGTAATTACTTTTGGGGTTTAGGTTATACTTAACTCTTGAAATGAGTTTTCCTTCCTTTTTCAAACATGATATATATGACATTGATGTTTCAGTACTTTGAAACTTAATAAGTGGTCTTTTTATATTGTATATCAATACAGTACACATGCACATAAACATACACAGACATAGAAGTGCACATAAATAGTTCCCTTATTCTTGAAAAGGGAATCTATTTTCTACATTTTGGGTATAATATATATGTATACAATACATTTACATATATAGATTATATTATACATATAAACATATAGGATACACACACATATATATAATTACACAAATACGTTCCTTTTAATTAAAGCCTTTTAATTCTATCCTTTATTTTCCTTAACTTCCTTTTGATATTTCTCAACTCCCTCTATGACTGTACTGAATATTTTGTGGTTTCTTGACAGTTTTTTTTTTAAATTTAACAATCCTGATTTTAGTTGTGTATAGTCTGTTTTGCATTTCTAATATTTCTCTTTTGTCTTTTCAAAATATTATTTCCTTATTTCATAATCTCTCATTCTTTTTATAGTTAGTTTATTTGAAATGTCTTAATATACCTAGTTTAATTCCCTTGAAGTATGTTCTATTGTCTCTAAATACTTGGGTATGGATTTCCTTTTTGCCCTACAAACTGTAAGTTAACTGTTTCCCATCATGATTGTTTTCTCCCTAACACATTTTGTACTTTTCTTTAAATAAGCTCATGTTCCATTGTAATTCTGGATATTTTATGATGCTAAATGTTGACTTAGGAGTCTGCACATAGCAGATACTGTAAATATAATCCTAACTTCCACAGAATTGAGTATCTGTTTTCTGGAGTTGGCCTCTGTTTTCATTTATTGCCTGGGACTGGTGGCTGATTTCTGACTATGACTGCTCCAAAGATATTAGGGATTCAGTTCAGCTTTATGTCTGCCTGTAATAGGACTTCCCCTTGTAGTCTAGCCAAATGATGTCTATTATCCTTTTTCTCACTTTAAAAAAAAAATCTTATATCTATATGCCTAATCCTGACCAGGAGTTAGGGTAGGTGTTCTCTTTACTTCCTAATGCCTTTACTTCTAGACAATTGCTATGGATTCTTACTTCTTCATTCTGTGAATACTCCTGCTCTATTAAAGGGCATGACCTCAGATGGTAAGATGATATTCTTCCTTGTAGTTGTTATCTTCTGAATTCATGTTCATTCAACTTTATCCACTCATAATTTTAGCCTGGAGCACACTGTTTTCTCCAAAACTCTTCTCTTGCCATGGATCTTGGTGGGTTCTACATGCATAGTCATGAGCTATCCAATAATTTTGCCTTCCAATTCTTTGAACTCATCATTTCTTATGAAATTTTCTGTGTGCGTGTGCATGTGTGTGTCTGTGTCTTTGTGTGTGTGTACTGTGCATGGGTCTCCAATAAGCATGTCTGACTCTGGAATTTCAAAATAATTAAATCACACTCCAACTCTGCCTCTCTCTCAGTCATTCCTCATTTCAGGAAATGCCATGATCATTTACCCAGATGGTCAAGAAAAGTATGGGAGTTACTCTTTAGTTCTCTCTCCCTCAACCTTACATTTACTTCAATCAGTATTGTCCGCTGTATCTTGGATATATCTTAAATCTTTTGATTACTTTCTCCCTCCATTGGTATGTAGGCCACCATTATCCCTGGCTTTGACTATTACAATAATGTCTAAACTGTTCCTTCTGCTTCCATTTTGTGTTTCCACAGTCTATCCTCCACATAGCACTCAAAATAATAGTTTTTCAGTATAAATATAGTCATGTCTTTCCCCTCATTGAATTCTCCATCTTCATCACCTAAAATAATACCTCACACATGGTCAAGGCTGACTTTATATCACAGAAGAGAGGCTATACGGGCTCTAACTTAAGTAGCTCTTTGCTAAATAAAAGACAAGAAGAGGGCATTTTAATCATGTTCCTAGAGATATCTGTGTAGATAATTGATCGTATTTTTTTTTCTTTTTCATCTTTTTAAGGGCCGCACCCACGGCATATGTAAGTTCCCAGGGTAGGGGTTGAATTGGAACTGCAGCTTCCAGTCTTTGCCACAGCCACAGCAACGCCAGATCCAAGCTGCCTCTGTGACCTACACTGCAGATCATAGCAATGCCGGATCCTTAACCCACTGAGAGAGACCAGGGATCAAACCTGTGTCCTCATGGATACTAGTAGGGTTTGTTACTGCTGAGCCACAATGGGAACTCTGTTCGTATCATTTTCTAAGTGGCAATTTTTTTTTTTTCTGAGACCAAGACTGAAGTCTGAATGGTAATAAACAAGGAGAACACACCATTTCTTGCTAAATATTCTTGGCATTGTTGAAACTATTGATTGTACTACTCTTAAGCACTAATTATATTCTGAATCATTTATCTTCAAATAAATTTCAAAAGCTTCAATATTTTGGATTAAAGTGAAAGTCAAGTATCTCAAAACAGTTGAAGAGATCGAATGAAATCTGGAGAGACTACATGAGTGCTGTGATGTCCTAGCATACTGCAATCTTTGCTAGTGGTTATTGGAATAAACTAAAAGAAAACAAAATCGAAACAAAACTGCCTACCAAGATTAAATATTTGATTCTCATTACAGACTAACATGACTTTTAAAAAAATTAGATACTATAACCAGAGTATATATGCAAAAGATTTAATATATGCATATATATTTGTATATGTATATTTATAGTATAATATAATTCTATACATCCCCAGAGAACCCATCACAAAATAATTTCACTCAAACTCGATATTTGGAAGTGAAGACTATTATTCAGACAAAGCAATTAGATTTTAGATGAGTGAGGGATTTTTTTCACCCTTGTGTTTAATGAGTGCCAAATAAAATCATTTGAATTAAATACAATTAATGTCTAACAACTGTGGTTGCTGACAGAGTTGAATTTGAAGAAAAATGGAGTGGTCATAATTTTCAGGTTCTATTGAGAGTTGCAGTTGAATGTAGTATTTGATGAAAGATGCTGGCTCTTCCATGGAAGCTGTGATACTTTTTTCAAACTACTCACTCCTTTAAGCTCCAATAGTTCATAATTAAAAGAGAAAATAGCACTTACTTCTCAGAATTATTTTAAGATTTAAATTAAATAATACATGTAATGTTTTCCATGTGGGATCATTGGTTTTATTTTAATTAATTGTTGGCATGTAACCAATTACCCTGAGAATTAATTGTCCCAAATAAGGACCATTTATGAAATCATGGTCCTGAAGTTCAGCAATCTGGGCTGAGTTCAGATGTATGATTCTTCTGCTGGTCTTACTTGGCACACATTCATTTGGCAGCAGTCAATTGTGAGAATAACAAGGGCCTATTTTGTGTAAGACTGCCTGACCTACACACTTGGTGGTTTTCAGGTTGTTGTCAAGATGCTTTGGTTGTCTTCCATGTGGTCTTTCCATCAAGGTGGCTCAGGCTTATTTTCCATTGTGGAAGCATTCAAAAAGTGCTACAGTGGGAGCTGCAAGGCCTCATGAGACAGCTTGTTACTTCTGCCACATTTTATTGGTCAAAGAAAATCATATTGCCAGCACAGATCAAAAAGGTGAAAAAAATCACCTCTTAATGGATCAAGGTGAAAAAATATTATGACCATTGAATCTGGCACTGTGACCTTAGTGAAATAAATGCAATGAAATGATGTAGTAAAGGGGTTAGGTTTCAGTGAGTTGGAGACTGAAATGGAAGTAAAGAAGTTAAAATTACATTTACAGAGACTTTCCAGGAATGTGTCCATGAAAAGAAAGAGAGTGAAAATGTGAGAGCTAAAAGATTCAGGGTCAGATAGATTTTCTTTTATTGTTTGGATTAGAGAGACACAATAATGCCTATATGTTAAGGAGAAATTTAGAAGTATTTAGGAAGTTGACAATAAAGAATAGAAAATGAGCTATGGAATAAAATTCTAGAAGGACTGGGCTTCAGCACTGTACCAGAGGAAGGAAAACCTTTCAGACCAAAGGGAGAGAGTCAAATATGGTTGCTACTAGTATGAAAATATTTGTAGAGAGCACTGAGTATGTTATAGGGGGATCTTGCTAAATGGCTCTTCTTGGTGAAACAGAAGCTATGCTGATGTTAAAGATGATTTTAAAGGTCATAAATTCATAATGATATAACTATGCACTATAGTGTAACTTTGACCAGCATTGCTTAGTAACCATTTCAATGGAATCAGAGAATTTTTCTGTATGATTGTGGATTAAGGGTAAAAGGACAGAAGAGTTTAGCGGTAAAAAAAAAAATTACTTAATAGACAGACCATGAAGTATAATTTTGATTGGTAAGTTCAAGTAAAGATTAAATGAGGGAGTTGAATAGATTGGGAGAAATCTGTAAGGTTTAAGAATTGTAATGGTAAGATACAAGAAAATTACAAAGCTAAAGTCATAGAAAAGGACTCTGAAAACAAATGATAATGTGACCATATAGTATGCCTGGAACAATCCCAGTGTAATTCCCAACAGACCCCCTTCCTTTTTATTCTCAAAAGTGTTTGGTTTAGACAGTAAACTATGTGATCACTCATCATCTTAGATTTTAAGATTTGAGGGGACTGGGTATTTCTGGGTATGTCAGCAATGAGAATTTTCCTATTGAGTTTCATTTTATAATAGAACATACAATTGATCAAAGGCCTCAGCTTCTGCTTTGCCCCATCTAAACTTTGTGCCAAGGCCATGCCTCCAATACATGCTCCACACCAATGACTGAATGATACTGAGGTAAGTTCCTGGGAAACAAAGGACCACTTGATTGGTCTACTTTGGTTCAAGGGCTTGCAGATAGATTTGCCCACAGTCTAGATCTCATCCACCAACCATCTCTCCTTTTCTTCATCTCAGGCTGTTGATTTAATACCTCTCCCAGCCTCCCGAGCTCCATCATATTTCTTTTCACAGGCATTTCCCTGGCTAAAATCCTAGTACATTTAATCTTCTCTTAGTATCTGCTTTTTGGAGTACCTTGGCTAAAATAAATGGTATCCAGAATGGTCCAAAAGCAGTAGTAAGATAGGGATTTCTAACTGATTCATACACTGTTCCTTCTCCACCCCTTCCCAGCACACACTAGAGGACAAAATTGTAATTGGTACCATAGGTAGTCCTTGGCTTAGAAAAGTTATTCCGTTGTAACCTTGGAAATAACTCAGTAGAGGGAAATGCTGTAGTAGGTGCAGTGAAGCAGGCATCTGACTACATGACGAGAAGGGGGCCTACAAAGACAATAGAGTTGGCTGGGTAATGTTAAGTTGTGTTGACACACTGCATACAGATAATGAAAGACTTAGAGCTGTTAACAAGCAGTTAATAACCAAATGCAAGAAACAGAGAGCCTTAGTGGTAGCACATAAAAAGACCCTTATCACCTGAGCAGAAGGCCAGACACAATCAAACAGCAGTCTGAAGAACTAATTGCGAGAGTTGTAGAGCTCCAGAGACATCAAAGCAGGTCTGCTATGTGAAGGTCAGGGCCCTGGTAAAGAAAACCAAGTATCCTAAAAACTTGAAAGGACCCATCTGCATGGCCATCCTGAGTGTATAGCCCTCACACACTCCACACACACAGACATACTAAGCTGGTATGGGTGACCCGTCCTTCCCACGTAAGAGATATCACTTCTTCCATAATTCAAGAAGCTGCAGAAGCCTCTCTCCCTCAGTGAAATTGATGCCCTTTTAGGAGTTTCTCCCATTGGCTCACCTGGCCACCAGGCTTATACCTAGTTTCAAATTTCAGCATCATATGGCTGTGGAGCAGCTTGGCTGAGAAGGGAAATAAGATATTTAAAAATGAAAAGAGTTATCCAGCACATAGCAACAGGAACCAGGGAAGGACTCAGGGATTGGTTTCTGGAGGTTCCTCATGGGGTCAGAAGTAAGGCTGGGTAAGGAGGAATTTACTGACTTGGGTATATTTTCTTGGGGAATGTGATGTAACATCATAGCAAGGACTCCATGGAATAGGGCAAACTTGCTGTAAGGATGGGTCTTAGAAGCCTTGAAAAAATGATGGCCAGTGTTCAACAGAGGAGATGTGCATACATTTCCATGAAAGATGGCAAAAGAGGCTTAGGGAAGTAGACATCCTGAAATGTATATATTAAGGCCAAACCCCCACAACTGGTTTATATTCTATGGGAGGAGTCAGAGTATGCACAATTCACCAAGGTCATCAAGACTGTGGTAGTGGCAGGGGTACAAACATCAGTAAGTGTCTCAGTGGTGGCTTTTGTCATTAAGTTGGGGGTAATATTAAGAAAGGCACTTACAGAGCTAGACTCATTAATGGCCATGGTGATGATGGGACCATGATATAATAGAGGCTCAGTGACAATGCTTAAATACCAGAAGTCAAAAGGTCACATTTAGCACAATGATTAGCAAGATATGAGAAGTATCTGAAAGATATCAGTACAGATATCTGTAGAGATTGTAAATTGAGCATGGTGCAACTAGGACAAACTAGAGGGTGAACAACAACAGTGCTGCATAATATCTATAACCCCTGCCCCCCAACAAATAAAATGAGTAAGAATGAAGAAGCAGGAGGCTGAGAGAAGTAACCCTAATAAAAAAAATCACAATCTCTATGTCAGTTCCCAGATCTGAGAGAATTATCAGTTCTACAATACATTGACTGAAGAGATTTTTGAATCTCTAGGGGGAAGGACTCTGTAACACCACAGCAAATATATTCCATGAAATCTCCCTAGTCCTTGCCCCAAGGGATCTATGGCCATTTACTCAAGTGACTGATAAAATGAGAATGACCAGACATTTCAAGAACTATTAGACACAGGATGTAAGTCGATATTAATACCCAAGAGGCCCAAAGAATCATTGTAGCTCCTCTGTGTGGTAGGGCCTCAGAGAGACCAAGTAATAGGGTTCTGGCTAAAATCTGGGTCACAGTGGGCCCAGTGGTTGTTTACCCAGATGCTAAGAGTATAATTAGGATGGATATGCCTGGAATTTCAAGTAAACCCTACATTGGGTTCCTGGCTTGGGTAACAGAGTACGGAAGGCCAAGTAGGAACCACTTAAAATGTTCACCATCCACATCAGACAAGAAATTAAATTTTAATAGATATACACACACACAGTATTGGTGGTAGAGAGATTATAGCAATTATTAAGGCATAAAATATATTGAAGTAGTAATTCATATAATATATACACTTAATTCACTTAGTAGGTTCCTGTGGAAAATTAACAGATATTGCAGCATAACTGTAGATTACCAAAACCCTGAGGAAGTATAAGCTCTGATTATAGCTGCTGTGTCATTTATAGCATCTCTGTTAGAATATATTAATGATGTCTGAGATATAGTCATAAGTTTGGAGGCCTGGAAGAAGAAAGACAGCTATATAAGGCAAGGAGTTTAGTGGTGGAGGCATGTGGATGGGCATTTGTGAATGAGGACAAAATGTGAAGATATTTGTGTCACAATTTAACACCCACCAGAAATCATCTGACTTGGAAGAAGCACTGTACAACCAAGTGGACAAAATAACTCAGCCAGTTGATCTTAGTCAGACTTCATGATTGGACATTCACACATAGGCACAATTTGTACAGGGACAGAGTATCCATAGTGGCTGAAATGAAGGTACCTCTGTGCTCAGCAGGGTAGACTTAAACTTAAGGGGGGATACTGCTAGTTACTGCTGCTTCTCAATATCAAGATTGTTTGCAACAGAAACCAATACTGAGCCTTCAGTATAGCAGTATTCCTTGAGGATAGCTACTAGACAAGTTGATTACATTGAGGCCTCCCATCCTAGGAGGGCCAGAAGTTCATCCTCACAGGGATAGGCAGTTATCCAGGCAAGAGTCTGTCTTTCCTGCTTGCAAAGCCTCCGCCAGCACCACTCTCTGTGGGCTTATGGCATTCCTGGTCCACAGGCCTGATATCTCTCACAGCCCAGCATTGACCAGACTACCCCTCAGAGCAAAGGAGGTCAGAGTAGGCCAATGCTCAGGGGGTCCACTGGTCATAGGACAGACCAAACCAGACAGGCCGCTGATCCCAAAGAAAACTGGGAAGGCTCTCAGAGAAACACGACAGAAGAGTCAGCTCTGGAGAAACACGCTGAACAGAGAGCAGACCTTGACGCTCCAGCGTGTTTGTTAAATCGCAGGCCTCTATCTACATGGTGTCACACCCCAACATTAAGGACACATGAGCCTGGGGACCACGGGCTAGAAGCAGGAGTGGCATACAAATACTTTGAGTTCGAATGACCTACCAGGGGACATACACTCTCTGTCGCCTCACCTCAGAGCTCTGCAAGGTTGGAGGTCCTGTTTCACAAAGGAGGGCACACTCTTTCCAGGGAACACCGCAAGGGTCCCAATGAACTACCAGTCAAGTTGATGCCAGGGCACTTTAGATTCCTTGTGCCCAGGGGCCGGAATGTGAGAGGTGTCGCTGTCCTGGGAAGGGTCGGGTATCCGTGTTCTGGAGGAGGAGGGGTAGGGGGGGGCCTTTTGACAAAAGTGGGTGGGGGTAGGACGGTGTGTGGCTCGCAGGTGAGCCACGTGGGGACTTCCTGGTGCTCCCTTCCTCCACTGTCATCGTGCCAGGAGAAAGGTGGCCATCCCAAACAGGTCTCCCAGCGCTGAGGAAGGAAGGCCGGGGCACATCGGCAGGGAAGGACCGAGGCCTTCTGAGGGGACAGCGGAGGGTGGGGCCAATCCCGAATGCAAGTCGGGGAGGCCGAGGCGAGCCGGGAGTGGCCCCAAGACCAACCGCCGTGGCTGGGGCTGGAGCCCCTCCCGTGCACCACTTTCTTCTGGGCTTTGCCTCAGAAGGAGATGTCCCTGGCAACTACACAGGGCCTCCCTGCAAACCCTGTGGAAAAGTGCATCTGCGTGGCCCAAGGGGTAGGTGGTGGCAACCATAAGAATGCATCATGGAGTTCCCATCCTGGCTCAGTGGACACAAATCCAACAAGGAACCATGAGGTTGCCTGTTTGATCCCTGGCCTCACTCAGTAGGTTAAGGATCCCGCATTGCTGTGAGCTGTGGTGTAGGTCACAGACACAGCTTGAATCTGATGTTGCTGTAGCTATGGTGTAGGCCAGCAGCTGTAGCTCTGATTGGACCCCTAGCATCGGAACCTCCATATGCCATGGGTATGGCCCTAAAAAGAAAACAAAACAAACAAAAAAAAATGAACCTTTCAGACCTCCCACCACTGCTGCACTCTGAATCCATCCTTGTGTGTGTGTATCAAGGCCCACTCCCAGTGGACTTCTCCAAGGGTTTGAATACTAAGGAAGATACTAAGGCAGGCATTTTCCTAGAAGATATGGGGCTTTTTCATTAGCTAATTTTTGTGCAAGGACCCCATGGCTCTGCCAAACCTTAGAATGCACTGTAGTCTAAGTCACTTTCACCCAACCTCATTTCTATCTATCCTTTAACTGAGGTCCAACTTGGCATAAAATTTGACAGCTTTCTTAAATTCCCCATCCCTTCCATATTTACTTTCATACAGGCATGTGCCCTAATAAAACTCTTGCACATTTATTCCATATTAGCATCTGCCTTTTTGATAATCTGGACCAACACAGTGGGTGACTAAAAAGAAATAAAGGTACATTATAAACTTGGGAGTGGTTGGCTGAAATGAAATGAGGTCATTGGAATTTAGGACATGAAGGAATGAAGTACTAGGTGTGGGTCATCCAATTTTGATATTAACAACTTTGTAAATGATGGAACTACAGAGAGTTGTAAAGTAAGTAATAAAGGTTTCAATGAATATAAAAAGGCTGTCCTAGAGAGTATCTGCAAATAGCTAAATCATAGAGGCTAAAGTGTAGTATAGTAGAGAAAATGAACTCCAATGAAAATGTTTTACACAAAGAGAATATTTGGACTGAAATTAGTAATGAGAAGTGAAAATATCGCTGACTCTTATAGCTGCAGGACCTTGTAAAATGGGTAACCTCTGAAGAACAGCAGGGAATTTTCAATCCCCAAGGGAGAGCCAAATGTCTGTTATGATAGAGAGGTGAAAGAAGCAATCTGTGTGTACGTGTATATGTGTACACATATACAAATCTACATACAGAATGTATATATTATATATGATATATGATATACATATTTACTCAAAATATATAATTCATATACAAAATAAATATTTACAGAAATATATACAGAATATATTATATATACATATTGTTATATAAATACAGATTATAAATTACATGCATACAGAATATATAGAGAGAAGTTATATATTATAGAGAGATAGTATATATGAAGAATATTATAGAATATATACAGATGTATATATATAGAATATATTTATACATTTTGCATGTATATCTAATTCTATTCTATATATATATATCCACACACAAATATATATAGAATATATTTACTGGTATACACACACACACACACACACACACACACACACACTAGTATAGTTCAGTATAGTGTAAGGTATAGGGTAATTTGCCTACCACGGAACATGTATTCTAGTGATCCAGTTAGAAAAGTTTGACAGTGGTGTTAGCAGTGAGTATAAAATTTAGGAATAATGAAATGCAAAGCAATATATGGAGAAACTATGGAAAAATTAGGTGAGCAGAGATAGGTAAGTGATTTATGTAGCTTTATGGTTCTAAAGAAATTATAGTATTGTTCCTGGGTTAACAAAATTGATATTTTAGAATTGGTCCATGTTTCTGTTTGCTGCCTAGTTAGACATCCTTGACCTTTGCTTGGGGGTTTAAATTGAAAACTGTATTTTGCACTATGAAATATCCATGATGTTTTTATTTCTGTTAAAATTAATTCAGTTCTCCTAATTTCTTTGTATTTCTTCACACTCAACATAGCTTTATAGCTTTATGTTCTAACTCACAGGCCACAAACTTATCACATCAATCGTGCCTTACATCTTTACAGTGCTTTGTATAACAGTCACATTTGGTATCTCTTTCATGTTCACAAACAAGTAATTAATTGAAAGTATTATTTTTCCCATTCTAAGGAAGAGGGAACTAAGAGAGTTAGAACATACTCTGAATTCTGACTTGAAGTCCTGTGGTCATTTTCACTGAATTCATTTTCTTACACAAGCAAGTTAAGGTGTAAAGAAAAAAAGGTAGGAAATATTTTACAAATTAAATGATTTTGAATGATTTGGGAGATGATTCTTTGAAAATAAGGATTAATTCATGAATATATGCATGAAATAAGTCATTTAAAGCCTCAAGTTTCTGCTTCTGGCAGAAGTGCTTTTATCACACTAATCAGCAAAGAGTCAGTAATTATGAATAGTATAAAATATTGTTTAAAATATTAGGAATATATTTTTCTTATACTTTTAGAGATCAGGGTTGGGTTCCTTTCTGGAGGCTCTAGGAAAAATTTCCATTTCCTTGCCTATTTCAGCTTCTAGAGGCTGCCCAAATTCCATGGCTCATGATTTTCTTGCATTTTCAAAGCCAGCAGTGTTTGGGTGAATGTTTCTAAAGATGCTATCTCTCTGACTATGGTTCCTTTGCTTTCTTCTTCCACTTAAAGGGACCCTTGTGGATACACTAAGCCCACCAGGATAATCTCATCTCAAGGTCAGCTGACTAACAACCTTAAATCCATGTGTATCCTTAATTTTCCTTTCCTATGTTCCAGGTTCCAGTTATTAGAACATGGACATTTGGTAGGATTATTATGCCAAACACAAGGCCCATGAAAGCAAAAAGAGCAGGAAGAAAATGGAGAGGGTTCAGCCTTTGAATGGGAGGAACTAAAGGGAGGGAGGCTCATTCACATGGTTTTTAGTCTAAAGGCAAACCTCAGTCCATGCTACATAGGAAGGCGATATGATAAGCAGAGAGCTGTAGTTATATTGGTGTGACTGAACTGAGGTTAGAGGTTGGGGCTGCTGAGATGGCTGCAGATTTAGTGGGGAAATCACAGGGGAGGGAGCCACCGAGTGGAGAGTCCCAAAATCTTCATATAAACTTCATTCACATCTCTTTAATAGCTGAACTGCATTTGAGTGAGAGAGACTACAAAATAACAACTGCAAGTCTGAAATAACTAATCAGAGATTTTAGGTACTTTCCAATATAGGGGAGAGGTGGGAGAATTTCAACTTTACTATCTCCTAGAAGAAGCATCAGTATTCCTCAAATACAGAGGACAGAATCAACATTTTCTAAAATATATAATATATCAGCAACAATACCTAGTTATTAACTATATAAATTTGGAGTTCACGTTGTGGTGCAGTGGAAATGAATTTGACTATGAACCATGAGGTTGCAGGTTCGATCCCTAGCCTTGCTCAATGGGTTAAGGACCTGGCGTTGCCATGAGCTGTGGTTTAGATCACAAATGCGTCTCCAATCCTGCATTGCTATGGCTGTGGTATAGGCCAGCAGCTGTAGCTCCGACTGACCCCTAGCCTGAGAACTTCCATATGCCATGGGTGCAACCCTAAAAAGCAAAATACATAAAGAAATCCTCCACGTGTGAAGAAATGGTAAAGTAGCAAAGAAAAAGGCAGTTAAAACTAGTATCAAGATGACTGAAATGACAGCATAGAAGGGCTTTAAATTAAACTACTATGGATATATCCAGGGTGTTAAAATACTGCCATACTGAGTGAAGAGAAAATAAATACTAACTACAAAATTAAAACTATAAAAATAAGGAAAATACCTGAAAAAAATCATCAAATTTAGAAATTTACTGAATGAGCTTAATAGAAAACTGGTCACAGGAAAACAGAGGGTCAATTACTTGAGGTAAAAGAGTAGAACCTATACAATTTCCAGAATAGAGAGAAATTCATGTCTGAAAAGAAATAAACAGAGCTGTAGTGACCTGGGGGAAAATGTCAAATCAGGAACACATGTAATTGGAGTCCCAGGAGGAAAGAAAGGAGAGTGAGGTTAAAAAATTATTGAAATAAATAACAGTTTCCTAATTTGTTTAAAAATATCAACTTATAGACTCGAGAAACTAGGCAAACATTCAGCAGGATGAATTTTACAAAGTTATAAGAACGAAATAACTAAACTGACATCCAACTTCTCAAAATATTTTCAAAAATCTCAATGAAAGAAAGCGTGACCAAGGATTTTATGTTCATTCAAGCTGTCCTTCAATTATCAGAGTTTTAGAAAATCAGCTTTACACATGTGAGACCATGAGGGTATTCTTTAACCATATGTACTTCTTGAGAATAATCACTGGGAAAGCTTCAGGAAAAAAGACTGACGCTATGACTCAAAACAAAAGAGTGTAGAATACAAATGTATACATCTTATGTGCTATGATAAAGTAGCAGTCATAGATTGGCTGAACACAGGCTCTACCCCAGAAAATGGGAGAAGGATTATTAGATCCTGCAGCCTTCATGGAGTGCCTAAAGATCCCCAATGCTACTTGTTATCTGGGGGTTAGGGTGCCTGACTCTAAGATTGGTCCATCAAAGTGAAGAGGATCAGGATATACCTTCAGGAGTTCACCTGGTTATGGCCTCCTGTCTCTGGTTCATTCTTTGTATTGTAAGTTCTATGGGTTTAAAAGAGTGTATAATGACATGTGTCTATCATCATGGTATCATATGAATTAGTTTCATTGCCTAATAATTCCCTGTTCTCCATCTATTCATCCCTGCTTCTCCCTAAACCCCTGGACCTTTTTATCGTCTGTATAGTTTTGCCTTTTCCAGAATGTCAAATATGGAATCATGCAGTTTGTAGCCTTTTCACATTGTTATCTTTTATTCAGTAATATGCATTTAAATTTCCTCCATGTCTTTTAATGGATTTCTTTTTAACACTGAATAGTATTCCATTGTATGTATTTACCATTATCTATCCATTCACTTATTGAAGGATGTCTTGTTTGCCTCCAAATTTGAGCAATTATGAATGAAAAACTGCTACAATCATTGTGTGCAGTTTTTTTTGTGTAGGCATAAGTGTTCAACTCTTTGGGTAAATACCAGTGAGTGTGATGGCTGTATCATATGATAAGAGTATGTTTATTTTGTAAGAAACTACCAAACTTTTTTCCAAAGAGGCTGCACTGTTTTCCATTCCTGCTAGCAGTTAATGATAATTCTTTTGCTACACATCCCTGTCAACAATTGGTATTGTTACTGTTTTGGATTTTGACCATTCTAATAGATATTCAGGAGCATTTCATTGTTGTTTTAATTTGCATTTCCCTAAGACATATGTTGTGAAACATCTTTTCTTATGCCTATTTGCTATCTGCATTTCTTTGTGAGGTGTATGTTCAGATTCTTCAACACTATTTAACATTATACTAAAGGTATTAGTCAATGAAACTAGACAAAGGAGAAAAATCAATTTGAGGTGTAATAATGGGTAAAGAAGTAAAACTATTTTTATTTTAAAAAGCTATAATAGCATATCTAAAAATCTCTAAAGGATCAATGATAAAACTAATTGAAACAATAAAAGTATTCAGCAAGATAGCAGGATATAAAATTAATATACAGAAATTATTAGCTTTCATATATAAAAACAATCACTGGTTAGGGGAAATAATAGTAGAGAAAATACCATTTATAATAGCATCAGAGAAAATTACTTTTTTTAGGAATAAAATGAATATGAAAAGTATGAAACTTCTATGAAGAAAATGGTAAAACACTCTTGACAGACACACAAGTAGATCTGGGCACATTGAAAGATATGCCCTATTCTAGGATAAGAGGGAATAAACATCACAAGGATGTCTATTATCTCTGCTAATTTATAAATGTAATGTGATTCTAATAAAAATACTTATTTACATTTAAATGGAGCTTAGTAAGTTGATAATAAAGACAAGCCATAATCGAATTTATATAGGAAACAATCATGCAAGTAGAACTAGGATAACATTCAAAAAGGAAAACTACAAGAGGGGACTAAACCTATTAGACATTAAGACATACTGTAAAGTCTAATTAAATAAAACAGGATGGTACTGACATATAAAAGATGCAGTGTGATAGAATAGAGATGCCAGAGGTTGACATAAATACATATGAAAATTTAATATGTGATTAATGTGGCATCTGAAAACACTGGGCCAAAGATGAACATTAAAAAACATGGTGTTGGCAAACTGTGAACCAATCCATGCCAAGTACACGCACCAGCCCAAGTTGCTCTAGCACTACTCCATTCTGGGGCAAGAATCCTGGTGCTCAAAGGGCATAGAGATATATTTAAAGAGAATAGAGCTAGCTTAGAACTAAACTCATGGATTCTGCTTCAGCAATGTGAGATGTTGGCCACTGAGCAAATGGGAAGCACTGGCTCACACCTGAATCTGGCCCGACCCCTCCATATCCAGCCGAACCTTCTACCAAGTTGATGGCTGCTGGCAAACCCTGAGAAAAAACATGACTTGCGTTCACATCAAATTCAGCTCTCCCACCAAAACCACTGGGTACATGCAGACTGCATAGGGATGCTCCCACATAAGGGCACTGCTTATGATACAATAGGTAACTGTTTCACCCAATTTCACAGAGTAAAAGAAAGTTGAGAAAAATGAAAAGATAGAGGAATTAGTCTTAATTGAAAGAGTAAGAGAAAAGCCCTGGATAAAAAGACAAGTAATAAAACAGAAATAGATAATTTACTAGATAACAAATCAAAGCATTAGTAAAAACAATGCTAATTGAATTAAGGAAAAGACTAGATGAACACAGTGAAAATTTTAGCAATGAACTAGGAAATATAAGAAGAACCAGTCAGAACCAAAGAATATGATATCTGAAATGAAAACACACTAGAAGGAATTAATAACAGACTGGGTGATACAGAACACATACGTATCTGGAAGATAGAATAATGAAAATCACCCAATAAAAAGAGCAAAAAGAAAAAAGTGAAAATAGGAATTTCTGTCATGGCTCAGTGGTTAATGAACCTGACTAGTATCCATGAGGACACAGGTTTGATCCTTGGCCTTGCTCAGTGGGTTAAGGATCTGGCATTGCTGTGAGCTGTGGTATAGGTCACAGACGCAACTCAGATCTGATGTGGCTGTGGCATAGGCTGGTAACTACAGCTCCAATTTAACCCCTAGCCTGGGAATCCCCATATGCCACAGGTCTGGCCCTAAAAAGCCAAAAACAAACAAACAAACAAACAAAAAAAACACAAAACCCAAAAAACAAACAAACAAAAAAACAGTTTAAGGACTTTAGAGACATCAAGCATACCAAAATGGGCATTATAAGGAGCCAAGAGGGAGAAGCAAGAAAGAGGTTAAAAATGTATTTGATAAAATTATAGCTAAAAACTTCCCAAACCTGAAGAAAGAAACAGATATCCAAATAAATGAAGCACAGAGGGTCACAAACAAGATTAACCCAAACAGACCCACACTGATACATATCATAATTAAGATGACAAAAGGTAAAGAAAGAATTCTAAAGACAGCAATAGAAAAAGAGTCATAAACAAGGGAACCCCCATAAAGCTATCAGCTGTTTTTTCTGCAGAAACTTTGCAGGCCAGAAGGGTGTGGCATGATAAATTTAAAGTACTAAAAGGGAAACACCTGCCACCGAGGATAATCTACCAGCAAGACTGTCATATAGAATTGAGAGAAAATCAAATTCTCAGATATGCAAAAACTAAGAGTTCAACAATAATAAACTGACCCTAAAAGAAATGTTAAAAGGTTTTCCTGAAGTGGAAAAGAAAAGGCTATAACAAAAAGTAAGAATCTATAGGGGAAAAAAAATTCCACTATTATATGCAAATGTCTAGTAAAGGCTGAAGATCAACCACTTAAGCTAATACAAAGGTTAAAAGACAAAAAATTGTGAAATCAACTATAAATAAAATAATCAGTAAAGGGATAAACATGAAGATATAAAATAATGACATCAGAAACATGAAATGTTAGGGAAATGAGTAAAAAATGTAGATCTTTTATTCTGTGTTTGAACTTAAAGTCCTACTTGTTTAAAACAAGTAGATATAGTTATAGGTCAACATATATTAATTTCATGGTAACCACAAATCAAAAACCTATAATAGATATACAAAAACTAGAGACAAAGGAACAAAAGCATACCACTAAAGAAAACCATCGAATCACAAAGGAAAGTACAAAAAGAAGAAAAGTAGAGAGACCTACCAAAAAAAGGAAAGCAAGTCATAAAATGGCAATAAATACATACCTATCAATAATTATTTTAAATGTCAATGGACTAAATGTTTCAATCAAAATGCATAGGGTAGCTGAATGGATACAAAAACATACCCTGCATAAATGTTGCTTACAAGAGATTCACTTCAAAGATAAGACACACAGAGACAAAGTGAGGGAATGGGAAATGATATTTCATGCAGATGAAAATGACAAGAATACAGGGGTAACAATATTCAAATCATAGTTTCTAACAAAAGACAAAAACAGGCAAAGATCAATACAAGAAGAGGACATTAAACACATTACTATACACACACTAATATAGGAACACCCAAATATATAAAGCAAATATTTAGAGACATAAAGGAAGAAATTGAAAATAATACAGTAATAGTAAGGGATTTTAACACCCACTTACATCAATGGACAGACCATACAGACAGAAAATAAGAGAAAAGTGGTCTTAAAGGACACAATAGACCAGTTGGACCAGATAGATATCTACAGAATATTCTATACAAAAACATCAGAATTCATGTTCATTTCAAGTGCACATGGGATATTCTCCAGAATAAATGATATGCTAGGACACAAAAAAAGTCTCAACCAATTTAAGAGCATATAAATTATATTAAGCTTTTTTTCCAAGCACAATGGTATGAAATAGAAAACAATTATAGGAAGAAAAATGGAAAAATCACAAACATGGAGACTAAACAATATGCTACTAAAAAAACAATGGGTCAATGAAGAAATCAGGAAGAAAATCAGACAACAATTTGAGACAAAAATGGAAATACAACTTTCCAAAATCTATGGATGGCAGCAAAAGTAATTCTAAGAAGCAAGTTTATAGTGATACAGGCCTATCTCAACAAACAAGAAAAATTTCAAATAAAAACCTAATGTACCATCTGAAGGGGTTAGAAAAAAGAAGGAAAAACAAAGCCCAAAGTCAGCAGAAGGAAGGAAATAGTAAATATCAGAGAAATAGACAAATTTCTATACACATACATTTCAAGACTGAATCAGGAAGAAAGAGACAATCTTAGCAGACTGATTGTTGTTAGTGAAATTGAATTTGTAGTAGAAATACTCCCAGCAAAAAAAAGATCAGGACAGGATGGCTTCAGAGGGAAATTCTACCAAAGATATAAAGGAGAGCCAAGACATAGCCTTTTCAAGCTATTTCAAAAAATTGAAGAGGATGGAACACCCCCAAATTAACTCTGTGAGGCCACAATTGTGCTGATACCAAAACAAGACAAAGACACCAAAAAAAAAAAAAAAGAGAGAGAAAATTACAGGTTGATATCTCTGATGAATATAGACGTAACAATTCTCAACAAAATATTAGCAATCCTAGTTCAAGAATATATAAGTAGGATCATACATCATGATCAAGTGGGATTTATTCCAGAGATGCAAGGGAGTTTCGGTATTCACAAATCAATCAGTGTGATACATCACATTAACACAAGGAAGGATTAAAAATCACATGATAATCTCAATAGATGCATAAAAAGCATTTGAAAAAATTCATCACCCATTCATGATAAAAACTCTTGTCAAAGTTGCTATAGAGGGAACATATCTCAACATAACAAAGGTCATTTTTGACAAACCCATAGATAACATTATGCGCAATGGTGAAAACCTGAAAGATATTCCTCTAAAGTTAGGAACAGGACAGGATGCCCACAGAATGAAATTAGGACATTTTCTCCCACCATACACAAAATAAACTCAAAATGGATTGAAGACCTTAATGTAAGACCTGAAACAATAAAACTCGTAGAAGAGAACATAGGCAGAAAACTCTCTGACATAAATCATAACAATGTTTTGTTGGATCTGTCTCCTAAAGCAAAGGAAACAAGAGCAAAAATAAATAAATGGGACCTAATTAAACCTAAAATCTTTTGCACAGTAAACTGTTGAGAAAACAAAAAGACAACCTACTGAATGGGAGATAATATTTGCAAATAAAATGACTGATAAGGGGTTAATATCCAAAATATATAAACAACTCATCAACTCATTATCAAAACAACAAAAACAACAACGGGGGCCATCCAGTTCCCCATGTCTTTACCAGCATCCTCTCCCCCAGGCTCTGCCTTGGGCCTCACTGTGTCCTCACTTTTTTGAGGATCTTCAGGAAGTAGATGCAGATCTTCATGATTGGCTTGGTTACAGCTGGCAAGACCAAATCCAGGGAAAAATTAGTTTAAAAAATGGGCAGGAGTTCCCGTTGTGGCCCAGTGGTTAACGAGCCTGACTAGGATCCATGAGGATATGGGTTTGATCCCTGGACTTGCTCAGTGGGTTAAGAATCCGGCATTGTTGTGAGCTGTGGTGTAGGTCGAAGACATGGCTCAGATCCCGAGTTGCTGTATCTGTGGAGTAGGCCGGCAGCTGCAGCTCTGATTCAACCCCTAGCCTGGGAGCTTCCATATGCCACAAGTGCGGCACTAAAAAGCCAAAAAAAAGAAAAAAAAAAGCCAAAAAGTATGGGCAGAAGACCTGAATAGACATTTTTCCAAAGAAGACAGACAGATGGCCAACAGACACATGAAAAGATGTTCAGCATCACTTATCATCATGAAAACGCAAATCAAAACCACAATAACACCTCACATCTGTTAGAATGTCCATTATCAAAAATAACACAAGTAACAAATATTGGCAAAAATGGAGAGAAAAGGGAACTCTCTTACACTGCTGGTGGGAATATAAATTGGTGTAGCCACCGTGGAAAATAGTATGGAGATTTCTCAAAAAACTTCCATATGATCCAGCAATTCCACTCCTGGGTATATATCTGAAAGAAAGAAAAATACTAATTAGAAAAGATATATGCACCCTGATCTTCATAGCAGTATTATTTACAATAGGCAGGATCTGGAAGCAACCTAAGTGTCCATCAACAGATGAATGGATAAAGACGTGACATACACATTCTGAAATGTTACTTAACCGTAAAAATGAATAAATGAATGAAATTCTGCCATTTGCAGCATGGATGGACCTAGAACTATGCTTGGAGAAATAAGTCAGAAAAAGACAAAAACACTCTATTTTATCACTTGCATGTGAAATCTAAAAAATAAGACAAAACAAATGAATGTATATTAATAAAACAGAAAATGTCTCATAGATATAGAGAACAAAATAATGGTTACCAGTGGGGAGGGGGAAGGGGTGAGTACAAGATAGAGGTAGGGGATTAAGAGGTAAAAACTACTATGTATAAAGTAAACAAATTAAAAGAATATACTGTATAGAACAAAGAAATGTAACATTATCTTATAATAACTTTAAATGGAGTACAAGCTATAAAAATTTATAATCACTGTGTTGTACACCTGAAACTAATATTAAAAATCATCTATATGTCAATAAAAATTAAAGAACAAAACAAGGAAAAATTACACAGCTACAGAGATTAGAGTAATGGTTACCATAGGGGAAGGAGTAGAGGGAGGACCAGCCAACTATATATGAAAGATAGAAACTAAACTTTTGCTAGTGACCACACTGTTGTGTATATAGAAATTGAAATACAATGTTGTACAAATGAAACATAATTAATTTTGTAAACCAATGCTACCTCAAAAAATTGATAGCCCTTAGCAATATTAGGGAATAAAAAGAGAGAAAACAAGAATTTTCCAAAATCCAGATTGAATGAGGGGATATCACCACATATCTTGCATATATTAAAAGTATGATAAAGAATATTATAAACAAGTTTATGTCAATTATTTTTACAATTTGGATGAAATACAGTTTTCTCATTAAATGTTCACAACGTTATAAAGTATTATTATCTCTATTTTATCTGAGGAATGTGAGAATCAGGGAAGTTCAATGACTTAAGATCAAGCAGCTATTATATCCATATTGTTTCAATCACACCACATTGCCTTGGTGTTGCCACTTCTTTCACCTCAATTCCTTCACCTACAAAATGATGAAAGCAACAATCTCATGTAAGTAGTATTGTACTGATTATCAAATGAAAAGGCAATGATTTAATGTGAAAATTGAATATATCTAGAATGTTACTGATCTGATCTTCTGCCTTATGTCTTCCCTCAGTCTAAGTGGATATGATAAATAAGTATGTTTTAGTAGAAAAGTATTTCCTTTTCCCAAATTTTGTTTTAAAATATTTGCTCTTATTATTACATGAAGTTTTTAAAAATTCTGTAATTGGTCAACAATTGTAGATTTTTCGTTCAGTTTGTCCAAGTGGGTGAAAAATGTAGTTTCTCTATGAAAGGACTACTCTGTACAATTTATCAATCTCAGTTTTTCTTTGGAAGAATGGATCATTAAGTGCCCATTCTATGAAACACCAACATGTAAGCCATTATGGAAACAATTCACAGTGTAAAATTGAACAAACATTTCAACTCAAGTTGGAAAATGAATGAGGTTCCAAAATCTATTTTAAATGAGAAATTAAAGTCAACATAGTAGCAAATGAGATTTGGAATGTTTCTCTCAAAATCAATAGAGATGTTCTACAGATAAGTATGCATTTAATATGATGGGACTAAAATAGGAATATTGGATTTAAGTGAAGAATTGTACTACAAGTATGTTGTAGTTCAGTATGTATTCTGTCCACCCTTCTATTGATATGTTGTGATAATACAGAGTAAAATATGAAGTTTACATTTGGCAGATAATATTTTCTTCCCATTCATTCCATGTCCATCTTCTGCCCTCTTCCCATAACAAAGTGATGACAGATGGACTAATTCTTTTTTTTTTTTTTTTGGTTAGTTAATTGGTTTATTTATTTTTTCCCCTTTTACATATTTTACTTTATTTTCAGAGCAGTTTAAATTCATAGCAAATTTGAGAAGAAAGTGCAGAGTTAACCATATACTCCCTGTCTCCCTTACAAAGAGCTTCTACTATTAACATCTCCCAATAGAGTGGTACATTTGTTATAATTGATCAATTGATGAGCCTATATTGACACATCATTATCACCCAAGTCCATAGATTACATTGTTTCACTCTTGGTATTGCACATTCTACAGGTTTTGAAAAATGTATAATGATATGTATCCACCATTATAGCAATATAGAGAGTGGTACTGTCCTAAACCTTTGTGCTTCACCTATTCATCCCTCCCCGCCCCCAACCCCTGACAACCACTGATGTTTTTACAGAGTCCAACATTTTACCCTCTTTACAATGTGGTATAGTTGGAATCATATAGCATATAGCCTTTTCAGATTGGCTTCTTCTACTTAATAATATGCATTTTAGGTCTTTTCATGGTTTGATAATTCATTTTTTTATGCCGAGTAATATTCCAGTGTCTGGACATACCACTATTTATTTATTCACCTGAACGACATTTTGGTTGATTACAAGTTTTGACAGTTCTGAATAAAGCTGCTATAGATATCCACAAGCAGGTTATTGTATGGACATGTTTTCAACTCCTCTGGATAAATACCAACAAGTGTGTTTGCTGGATCATATGGTAAAAGTATGCATAGTTTTGTAAGAAAGTACCAAACTATCTTAAAAAGTGGCTGCACCATCTTGCATTCTCACCAGCTATGAATGAGATCTCCTGTTGCTCCACATTCATATGTATGACTGATTCAATTTGTTGTACACCTGTGACTAACATTGTATATCACCTATAATCAAATAAAATTAAATGGTCTATATTCTTTAAGTACAAAAACTTTTGGTAAGCTATAGCATACATAACAAAAATTACACAATCATAATTATACAGATTGATAAAATTTTACCAAATGACCACACCTACACAGCCCCTGCCCATATTTAGAAACAGAACATTTCTTGGAGTTCCTGTTGTGGCTCAGCTGGTTAAGAATCTGATTAGTATCCATGAGAATGTGCATTCGATCCCTGGCCTTGCTCAGTGGATTAAAGGATTCGGCATTGCCATGAGCTGTGGTATAGGTCCCAGACATGGCTCTGATTCCTCGTTGCTGTGGCTATGGCATAGGCCAGCAGCTGTATCTCCAATTTGACCCCTAGCCTGGGCTTCCATGCTGTGGGTGTGGCCCTAAAAAGCGGGGGAAAAAAAGCCAAAAAAAAAAAAAAAAAACCCAGAACATTTCCAGAATCCCAAATGTCTCCTCTGTGCCCTCTTCCAGTCACTACACACTCCCATCCCTCCTCAAGGCAAAATAACATCCTGATCCCTAACATTATAAGTTTGCTTTGTATGTCTTTGATAAATAGTAGTATGTGCTATTATGTTGAGCTTCTCTTATTCATGTTTGTGAGGTCCACTCATACTGTTGTATATAATTATAGGTGGTACTCTCATTGTTGTGTAACATTCCATTGTGTGGTCACATCAAAATATAAAATATATAATATCCTTTCTACTCTTGATTTCATGTTGGGGAAATCTTGCAAATGGTGATGCTGTGAACATTCTTTCACATGCTTTTTGGTAATTATCAGGACATTTATTTTTGGACATATTCCTAGAAATGCAATTTTTGAGTTATAGAGTATACAACTATTTGGCTTTATTAGATACTTGTAAATAGTGTTTTCAAAAGTATTTCTACCAGTGTACATCACCATCAACTGTATATGAGAACTCTGGCTGCTCTACATTCTTACCAATACTCAATACTGTCTTTCTTCTTCTTTTAGACAATTTTCTGGATATGTAGTGGTGTGTACTTCATCATCACTGGAGTGCATGTTGTTATATCCACTTAGTCTGCATGTTATTTCATGCTCCTATGACTTAGAGAGAGATAAGCTGATTAAATCTAGGTAAAATTTTGATCTTGAGTAATTCACTTAGACCAACTGAAACTCACCATCTTTGTGAAAACAAAATATTACCAGTTTGCCTATCTTTTCAGTTTCCTGTGTGAATTAAGTAAGATAAAGTATAGGAAATGATGAAGAGGCAAAGGAGTACTATGATTACTAGCATTTAGTACAGTGATTCTACTTGTTTCTTTGTCACAATCATCATATAAAGCTAGCTCATAACCTCTGAGTCAGAATTTCTACAGAAGCTGTTTGGGAATATTGTTTTTAGACCAGTATATTCAGGTGATTTCAAAAATCAGACATAGTTCAAAACCATTGATCTAGACAAATTTTTATGTTGCATCAAATGACTTAACTGTCCAAGTGTCATTATTTTCTATTATTTAGCCATGGCTATTATCTTCATATATTTCTGCATGGTTAATGATATATAATACATTAGTCTGAAGTCCACTATCAGTGCCCTCTGAAGAAGCCATTTAACAAAGACCGTAAGCATTGAATTTATAGCAACACTAAACACATTCAATAATCTATGCTCTGAGTATAAATTCACCACTTCTAGGAAGTATAGCAATATTTTCATTGATTTGACATTAAATAACATAAACACTTGAATGAATATGATGGAACTTGTTCTCATTTCTTCTATATTGATATTAAACTTTTGTTAATGCAAATATAAATTGTTTCAAATTTCCTAGGAGTTACTTTGCAATATGTATCAAATACCTTAAATTTTTTTGTATATATTTACCCTTCCAATTCTACTTTTTGGAAATTTTCTTAAAATAATAACCCTGAAGGAGGACAATGCTTTCTACAGAAAAATATTTCCACTGCACCTTTATTTGTAATAGGATAAAATGGAAGCAGTCCAAACATCTAATAGTGCCAACTAGTTGTATAGTACTTGTATTAATAATAATATTATAAATCTACCATAACTTGGTGGTTTCCTCATATTTTAATCAGTATTAAGCATAACATACATGATTACATTTTATCCTCCAGTGCATATTTAAGAACTACAGATACAGATAATTTTAATTATTTTGGTTTTTTGCTATTGACTTGTTTGAGTTCCTTATATATTTTGGATATTAGTTCCTTGTCAAATATGTAGTTTGCAAATATTTTCTCCCATGTTTGTAGGTTGCATTTTCATGTTGATCTTCCCTTTGCTGTGTAGAAGCTTTTACTTTATTGTAGTTCTATTTGCTTATTTTTTTCTTCTTGCATGTGTTTTGATGTTATATCCAAAATATTGCCAAGACAATGTTAAGGAAATTTTCCCCTTGTTTTTTTCTAGGAGTTTCACAGTTTTAGTTAAGTTTATCTGTTTAATCAATTTTGAGTTAACTTTTGTGTATGGTATATGATGTGTCCAATTTAATTTTTTACTTCTCGATATCCTAGATTACTCAGCATCATTTGTTGAAGAAATTATTCTTTCTTCATTTTTTATTCTTGGCACAGATTTATTTCTGGGCTCTCAATTCTGTACCATTAGTCTATATGTCTGTTTTAATGCCAGTTATCATAGTGTTTTGATTAACATAGCTTTGTAATATAGTTTTAAATCAAGCAATGTGGTGCCTTAGCTTCATTCTTTCTCAAAATTACTTTGACTTTATGGAGTCTGTGTTTCCTTATGAATATTAAGATTGTTTTTTCTATTTCTGTGAAAAATGCCTTTGGCATTTTGATAAGTATTACATGGATTCTGTAGATCTCTTTAGGCACTCTGGAGATTTTGATAATATTAACTCTTACAATCCATAAAGACTGGGTATCTTTCCATTTATTTGTGTCTTCAATTTCTTTCAGCAATGCCATATAGTTTTTAATGTACAGATTTTTCACCTACTTGATAAAAGATTTTAGTTCCAGGATTTCAGTGTTTTTTTTTTTAAATGAAGTTTCTATTTATTTATTAAGTTCCTCATTTTGTTCAAGTACTGCTTTCTTAATTTAGTTATCTATTTGTGTTCTCTTGTATCTCACTGAGCTTCTTTAAGATAGTTATTTTAAATTTATTTCCCAAGAAATATTTATTTCCCAAGAAATGTGTAGATATACATTTCTTTGCGGTTAGTTACTAGAGCAATATTACTTTTTTTTTCAAGGTATCACCTTTGCCTGACTCTTTATGATTCATGTAGCCTTGAGTGGGTATCTGCCTATTTTCAGGAGTAAACTTCTTTCAGTCGTTATGGACTAGTTTCAACAGGTGACATTTTGGGTCCCCAGTCTGATGGTATTAGCTCTGGTCTCAGTCATGTAGTTTAGAGTCATGTTACATGTTTGGTGCCAGGTACACAGTTGGGGTTACACTTGGTATGTCTTTTACCAGTGGCTCAGGTGTGCATGTATTCTGAGTGGTCATTAGGCAGACAGTACTGGCTCTAGGACCTTGGTCAGTGGGGCTCTGTCTGAGACAATGGTCCACCTTCAGGGACCATAGTTAAGTCTGCAGACAGCAGGCCTCTTTCCAAGTTTGTGAACAGCCATGGCTCCTGTTGGGCATCTGAGAGGGTTTCTGTCAGGTCACTGAGAGCCGGATACAAGATGAGTTCTTAAAAATCATATATATAAATATAGTTATATTTCTATAAATTAGCAATAAAAATTAGAAAGTTAACTTTTTTTTTGGTCATGTCCATGGCATGAAGAAGTTCCTAGGCCAGGGATCGAACATGAGCCACCAGGGAACTCCAGAAAATGAACACTTAAAATAACTATTTTTATTAGCAACAAATATGAAATACATAAAGGTTCATTTAACAAAATACATAAACACTTTTGCATTGTAAGCCACAAAATATTTCTGAGAAAAGTTAAAGCCATACTCATATAGAAAGCTGTATCAAATTGATGGATTGGACTCATAATTGTTAAAATGTGAGTTCTTCATATTTATCTATAGATTAAATAGAATTCCAACTGAGATAGTAAAAGGTTCATTTTTAGAATTTCAAACTCTAAAATTTATATCAAAATATAAGGAACTAGAATAGACAAAACAATTCTGAAAAGATCAAATCTCGTGGGCTATTACTGTGTTATTTCAAGATTAACTAAAAGCAATAAAAATAATGTGGTATAAGATTAAAGTCTAGATAAATAAAGCAGATAAAAGTCTAGAAATAGATCCACGCATGTATTGCCAATTTTTTTTTTTTTTTTTTGTGCTATTTTAGGGCTGCACCCATGGCATATGGAGGTTCCTAGGCTAGGGGTTGAATTGGAGCTGTAGCTGCTGGCCTACGCCATAGCCACAGCAATGTGGGATCTGATCCTCGTCTGCGACCTACACCACAGCTCACAGCAATGCAGGATTAAGAATTGAGGGTTTGATCGAGTCCAGGGATCAAACCCACATCCTCATGGATCCTAGTCGGGTTCGTTAACTGCTGAGCCACAAAGGGAACTCCTTGATAATTTTTTTTACAAAGGTAACAAAGTCATTCAGTGGGGAAAGGATAATCTTTTCAATAACTGATGCTAGAACAAATGAATATCCAAAAGGAAAAAGTAAATATCAATACTTCTTTAACCATTAACATAAGTTAACTTTAAATAGATCATACACTTAAAAATATCGAAGATAATACGATAAAATTTGTAGAAAAAAAACAGGAATTTTTTTTTAAATGACCACACCTTGGCATATGAAAGTTCCTGGGCCAGGGATAGAATCTGAGCTGCAGCTACAACAATGCCAGATCCTTAACCCATTGCACCATAGCAGGAACTCCTGAGGAAATTCTTATGAACATAGTTTAGGCCAAATTTCTCAAGATCAAGAAACACTAACTTTTAAAATAAACAAACAAAAAATTTGGGAGGTTCCTGCTGTGGTGTAGCAGCTTAAGGATCTGGTGTTGTTTCTACTGTAGCACAGGTTTGGTCCCGTGCCCTGTGCATTGGGTTAAGGATCCAGCCGTTGTTTCAGCTGTGGTATAAATCATAGCTGTGGCTCAGATTCAATCCCTGGCCCTGGACTTTTTTATGCCACAGATGCAACCAAAAAAAATGTAGTTGGGATTCATCAGATTTAAAATTTCTCTTGAAAATATACAGTTAAGTAAATGAAGAGGCAAGCCATAGAGTGGGAAAACATATTAGCAGTACTTAATATCTGACAAAGAATGTACATCTAAAATATAAAATAACTCTTAGATATCAATAATGAGAAAAACAGCCTCAAAATATTGGAAAGATTTGAACAGAATCTTTACCAAAAGAAACACATAACTGGTAAAAAAAATATCCATAGCTACTGATCAGGAAAATGTAGATTAAAATTATAATGATTTGCACTTACACACCTGCTAGAATCACTAAAATTAAAAAGAGGGAAAATAGGAGTTCCCATCATGGCTCAGCAATAATGAACCCGACTAGTATCCATGAGGATATGGGTTGGATCCCTGGCCTCGCTCAGTGGGTTAAGGATCCGGCATTGCCATGAGCTGCCTTATAGGTCACAGGTGCAGCTCAGATCCTGCATTGCTGTGTCTGTGGCATAAGTCAGCTCTGATCTGACCCCTAGCCTGGAACTTGCATATGTATAAAAAGCAAAAAAAAAAAAAAAAAAAAAGGAAAAAGAAAGAAAGAGGTAAGAAAGGAAATATACCTCCATAAAATGTTTGTAAATATTTGTTTATAGCAGTTTTGTTCATATTAGCTGGTCCAATGTCTAAAAGCAAGTCCAATGTCTCCTAACAGATGAATACAGACAAAATACCGATATGTATAACTGCATGAGTGAATCTAAAACATGCTGTGTGAAGGAAGCCAGACACAAAAGAAGACATACTGTATGATCATATTTGTATGAAATTCTAGAGGACACAAAACCAATCTATAGTACCGTAAAGCAGATTCATGGTTGCCTACGGCTGAGGATCATGGAGATTGAATTCAATGGGGCATGAGGGAACTTTCTGGGGTGAAGGGAATTTTCTATATATTTGATAATGATGTGGTTTTATCACTGTATACAGTTGACTAAACATTGGAATATACAATTTAAGTGGGATCATTTTATTGTAAGTAAATGATTTTATAAAAATTAAGAGGGATACATAAGAGGCATGAAAATTAGTCTTTTGATGTCACTGTGCTCATATTACCTGAAAGAAGTTTACAGCTTCACCTTCTCCTCATCTATCTTTTCTGACAGCTGGTTTATTTAAAAAAAAAAAAAAAAAAAAAACCTCAAAGCAAAGCAAACAAACAAAAAAACCAATGGAAACAGCCATGCCCTTAGAGAATTTTTTTTTTTAACGTGCGGATGGATGCTCTGTTATAATATCAAATTAGATTGCATTGAAAAAACAAAGAACTGCAGTCATGTGTAACTCAAAGGCGATTTCCTAACACCAAAGGCTATTTCCTAACACCAGAGGCAGTTTTCAATGGTCTGCATGGTGAATTAGTTCCATAGCCCCTTTTCATAATAGGAGTTTTCCTTCTATTCTACAGCTGATGAAGCTGAAAATAGGCCTTGTGCTTTGGGGGTTAGTTTCTCATTTGGACTTCATAGAAGAAAGCTTATTTCACCATTTTTAAATTAAAAAATTAATTAAAGACACAAAGATATTCCAAGTTCTTGCTCAGTGGAATGCTCAGAACACGCCACTTTTATTTGAAACTGTCTCAGCAGACTCTTTGATTGTTTAAAAATATATGCTCGGAGAGACTCCTAGAAATCCTTTCGTAAGAGAGGCACAGTACTTATAAAGCACCATACTTCTCTCTTCAGTCTTACTAATAATCTTTTTTTTTTCTTACTGAGTATAAATATTCCAGCAAGCAAATTACAGGGAGCGTGTTTGCTTTTGTTACCAGGATTCTAGCTATAAAATTATTTTCATTCTATCTAGTTTTCATTTCTCTCGATGCCGGAAGAATGACAATGAATGTCAATCAACTTCATTCGTTGTTTTCTACATGTGCCCTCCTGGTTCAGATATTGAGAAATCTTACCGAAGGAAATAAAATAAGTGTTGCAGTCCTAGTAACTATACCAGAAAAAAATGATGACAATGTCTCTTATGAATTACCTTTACAAGGTAACCCTGTGTATTTGCTACCTTTTCCATTCCAAGCCTCAGATTTTCCTCTAAGACTACCAGAAATCTGTTATCATAAAGCAAAGACATGCTTATCAGGATATAGTACTTTTTCTGCTTGCTATAAAGTTTTCATACTGGTTATAGAGTCTGGCCTTCTGTCAATATGTGCACTGTGTGTGTGAAACCATGTACAAGCTCCTGAGTCCTTGTGTTGTGAAGTAAAAGGCTTTTCCTTTGGCCTCCCAGGCTTCCCCTTAGTCTCAAAAGGCTGACTCAGGGTAATGATTAGGAAATATTGTTACAGCTAAAAACTAGTTAAAAGAGTCTCCGAGATGCTATGTCCTGCCTTGGCCATCTAACTTATTAGTGTTGGTTACTTTCTAGTTAGGCTTATATTGCACATGGGTTTTTCTTTTCCTATGACTCACTCCCTAACACCCCCTTCCTTTTGTGAGCTATCTTCACTGCAGAGAGAAGGTCAAGGTGCAATAACCCCAAAAACCACCAGAAACCATCACCAGATCACCTGACTCTGGCCTTGATGACTTTGAAATGATCTATGGAGGGAGAAGAATGCAGGCACCCTAATCCTTATCAACAGCTCTGTTTTGTCAAGCTAAACCTATAAAGTCCCTTGCTATCCCCTCTCAAGGGAGGACACAATTTTGAGGGCATTAGCCTACTGCAGCCTCCTTTGCTTGGTCAAACAATAAAGCTGTTCTTTCTGCTTCACCCAAAACTCTGTCTCTGAGACTGAAGTGGTGCCAGTGTATAGAGCCTGCGGTATGGCTACATGTGTGTACACCCAGACATGTGCTGGCATGTGCTGTCCCAGTGTGTATTGGAGAAATAACATTCAATCTGAGTTTGCTGTTTTAGAATTTTTATTCAGTAGTGTTCTTTGGGTTTCTGTAGTTAGAGATGATTGCAAATAAGGAGTTTTAGTCAATTTTTGTTGAAATAATGTACTTTGGTGGAACCAACTCCTTCTGGATCAGCTTAAGCTCCCCTAAATGCACTAAATTTGCTCTTTAAAGAGTTAAAATAATGCTATGGTAGAATAGGTGGTCTAAAAATTTAATAGCCCTTTATTGGGCATCTGTTACTGTCAAGTAAAGATAAATGAGACATAATACCTGCTTTCAAAGGGCTAATCAATGAAAGATTTGTTTGGGAATATATGGGATTCAGGGTTTCCTAAAATATATATAATAGTAATAGTAATAATAATTTTTTTAGTTTGTCAGATTAAATGGGGGTCTTACTGAATATGTAGGGTGCTGTTCTGCAATGGCCCCCAGGACTATTTGTTTATACAGACACTTCTTTTTTTGTTGTTGTTGTTGACAATTTCAAATTTATTGACTATGAAATACAATTTTGAGAAAAATGATATACAACTTTATTTTTAAAATTAAAAAAATAAGACCATATTTTAAAAAACCACATTTTACAGAAAAGTTTATTGGCATAGTTTTAGAAAGAGATACAACTAAGAAACTGATTAAAATATGTGAGTAAATGCCAAGACTAATTTCACACAGGCACATCTCAAATACTTGTAGTGACTGAAAACTTGCTAAGTCTTAAAATAGCTCTTTCCATCACTGGCCAGCTACTGTTAGAAAGAATTTTTCTTATATTAAATAAAAATCTATTGCTCATGACTTCTGCACACTAGTTTTAGTTATTCCCTCAGGAGCCAGAGGAAATAAATGTAAGTAAACTTTTTCTTTAAAAATACCATTCCTTTTAAGCTTTCACTCATTGAAATGATAAGAGGCTAAAACAACCTTTATTCATATAGTCACTATCACTGAGAGAAATCTTCATTTTTATGCTGAAAAAGTATGTCATTTTCTTTCTAGATACTATGAAAGAGCCCATGTTTTGAACATTTAAAATGTCAAATATTGAGCAAACTTAGTACCTTAAGTATGTGAATGTGACTTTTATAAAAGGAAGGGAAAGAAGTCAAGGAAAATAGCATTTATTGACTGTCTCTTGGGCACTGAGAACTATGCTAACTACTTACACATATGTTAGTACTGACAAACACAGTTGGCAGGAGATCTTTTATTTCCAGTTTTTTCCCTT
The DNA here is from genome assembly GCF_054392235.1 of Sus scrofa. Lineage (NCBI taxonomy): Eukaryota > Metazoa > Chordata > Mammalia > Artiodactyla > Suidae > Sus > Sus scrofa. The sequence continues at coordinate 126,721,444 of NC_139401.1, forward strand.
TTTTGTACTTTCTTATTTTTAAATTTTCCTTTTTTTTTTTTTTTTTTTGTCTTTTTGCCATTTCTTGGGCCACTCCCCTGGCATATGGAGGTTCCCAGGCTAGGGGTCGAATTGGAGCCTTAGCCACCAGCCTACGCCAGAGCCACAGCAATGCAGGATCAGAGCCGCGTCTGCAACCTACACCTCAGCTCATGGCAACGCCGGATCGTTAACCCACTGAGCAAGGGCAGGGACCGAACCCGCAACCTCATGGTTCCTAGTCGGATTCGTTAACCACTGTGCCACGATGGGAACTCCATATTTTTAAATTTCCTAAGAAAATATGTATTATTTTAGAGAGAAGACACAAGATTAAACATTTTAGATTTATGAAGGTCTGGAGAAATCAAATTCCCGAATGGTAAAATGTAAGTTTTACAAGCTCAAAAACAATTTTGGGATGGAGTTTAAGTCAAAATTGGCCTGGGAATTTGCTCTTTGAAATAACTCCCCAACAGTCTGTTTCATTAGCTGTTTTTGTTTTGTTTGTTTTTTTACTCAATTAAATATCTTTTGCTCTAAGTGTTAGTTGATGTGAAGAGAAGAATGTATGATTTTTATAAAGTTCTCATTAGTATTTTCTAATTTCAGCAAACTATTTCTCTTGTGGTTTTTTGCCGTATAACCATATACTGTTTTATCCTTATCAACTGCCTGCAAATGAAATCTATTGCTTTCAAGACAGTGTTCCTTTTAAATGCTTTTAGTCTTAATTGCAATATTATCCATGTTGAATCTGCTTAAGCCACATATTTTGTATTCAAGCAGATGTTTATAAAATAAATATTCATATTGAGTTCATGTAGCTCATAATTCCATGCATTCCAGGTTGTTTCAGATTGACTCTGCAGACCTCATTTTCTTCTCACTTAAAAAAATGCACTCAGAATATTTAAATTACATTTACACATCTAATAAAGATATACAGTCATTTTAATACCTCTGCACTGTCAATCATTGATAGGAAAATATAACCTGACACACTCTGGATTTATCTACAGTGGGCAATGCATTTGAAAGTGCAATAAGTCTTGGTTACCACAGTCTTTTCCTGGGATGTCATCTGCCATCGATGTGCCTTTTTGTTGTTTGTCTCTTTGAGAGACTCTCCTTGACAGGTAAAAACACAGTTCAAATATGTACGTCTTTTCCTCATAGCAGTCTGGTGGATGCCACCATTAGGACTGGTAGTTTTATATCCAAATTAAATTATATGATAGTTTGAAAACTTCTGTTATGAGTATTATATAAATTTACAAGATTAAAATATAATATAGACCAAGGAATGTATTGCTTCTATGGCCTGAAATACAGCCTTCTCTGGGGCTGGCACATTCAGTTTTTAAAGACTATTTTTAGAGTAGTTTTATATTGAATTGAGAGGACGATATGAAGATTTCCATAGACCTCCTGCCTCCACACATGTATACCTTCTCTCATTAGCAACATCCCCCTGGAGTGGTACAATCGACCAGCCTACCTCACAACCATCAATGTCCACAGTGTATATCATGGTTCACTCTTGGTGTTTTTCATTCTGTGGGTTTGGATAAATGTATGATGACATGTATCCTTCCTTGCAGTATTGTTACAGAGTATTTTCACTATTTTAAAATTCCTGTGTGCTATGCCTACTTAATTATCCCTTCCTTCCCTATAAACTTTGGCAACCACTGATCCTTTTCCTGTCTTCATAGTTTTAGCTGGAATCCTAAACTATCTAGACTTTTTCAGATTGCTTCCTTCTTTACTTTTTTAATTAAAAATTATTGTTGGAAAATGGTCATCAACAACCCATGCCTTTAGCGAGTTGCAATCTTTTTGCAATAGCAACATCAAAGACCACTGATCATCATAGCAAATATGTCATAATGAAAAAGCTTGAAATACTGTGAGAATCACTGAAACATGACACACAGGAAGTTAGCAAATGCTGTTGGAAAATGGCACCCATGGACTTGCTTGATGCCAGTTTGCCACAAACATTCAATGATTAAAAAATGTAGTATCTGGAGTTCCTGTTGTGGTTAGTGGTCAATGAATCTGACTAGCATCCATGAGGATGCAGGTTCCATCCCTGGCCTTGCTCAGTGGGTTAAGGATCTTGTGTTGCCTTGAGCTGTGGTGTAGGTCACAGACTTAGCTCTGATCCCGGGCATTGCTGTGGCTGTGGTATAGGCCGGTGGCTATAGCTCTGATTCAACCCCTAGCCTGGGAACCTCCCTATGCATTGGGTGCGGCTCTAAAAAGACAAAAACAAAAAACATAGTATCACTGAAGCACCATAAAGCAAAGAGCAATAAAACAAGGTGTGCCTGTAATTAAAGCTCCTACATGTTTGGGGGGGTTTGTGCCTCACACTTGTGTTCATATTTAAAGCGAATATCTTTCTAAGTGTTTTTGTCAAACAGATCCCATTAGACCATCATGTTTGTTTTTCTCAAGTTTATTTTTCCCCTCTGAGAAGATCTTTTCACAAGCACAGGCACAAAACAGCACTTCTCTTCAGTGAGTTTCTTAAAAATACATCATCGAAGAATTTTCAAACCCATATTGTAAGTTGGGTCACCTCTTGGCTCTCATGACGTCTCTCACTATAAGCATCCAAACATTATCATCCTACATGTGGCTGGATGATTCCTCAACTCTGATAAAACTCTCTCACGGAATATCATTGTCCAGCTCTGTTGATCACTGAGGATGTTTCATGAATTATAGTTTTACACGATCCCCACTGGATCTTCCTGTAAACAGGCTTTAGTCTTCACTACCTCTTTAAAAGCGCCCTTATCAAGCCAGCTTATATTGAGTATCCTTTGCCACACCTGGCCTTGTCTCTCCGCCAAGCTTTCAATAGACTCTACTGCAGTGAGCATGCATTGGAATCACCTGGAGGCTTGTAGGAACACGGGCTGCAGAGTGTCACCACCACAGTGTCTGGTTGGTAGGTCTTGAGCTGGGCGGAGAATTTACATTTTCTAACAGGTTCTCCGGTGATGCTGATACTGCTGATCTGGGACTTTCAGGCTCTACAAAGTTCCTCATGCCTTTACTGTTTGCCAATTTTCGCAGGTGAAGCTGCTTAATTCACAAGTGATTCTGCCCCAAGCAGGTAGGAGGAATACAGGCTTTTCATTGGTTCAGTGTGACTACGTCACTTTACGTCCGATTTGGCGTGGATAGCTTAGCTGAACCTTTGGTGAGTTCCAGCTTCCTTAGTTCATCCCTTTTGGATTCCTTGCTGGAGACGCTGTTTCCTCTGGGACCAGGACATTTGGATTTGCCTTGCTCAGTTCTTTCTGCAGGCTGAAGATGAGCAGGTAAGTTCACTTCCCACATCTGGGAGTCCACCTGGGTGCCTTCTAGACATTGTGAGCCTGTGCTCACTCTTCTTTTTTTCGGGTTTGCTTACTGATTTCTTTCGGTTGCTTATTGTGAAGACTTTGAGGTTTGCCTTTTCTGTTCTAGTGAGCCTAATGTTCTGGGTCTGGCATTTCCGGGCCTGACTTCAAATACTGGGCTACCTTCTCTGCTTTTCAAACATGGATTGTTTATTCAGTCAAACAACTTTGCTGCTATTTCTATGCTTCCCATTCTCCTCCCCGCCCCCTTCATTTGCATTTGTGTTTCCAGATCCCTTAATCCCAGGCTCCATCTCCCTCACACTCTGAGTCTCAGTGCTGGCTTGGTCTTTTTTTCTCTGTAAATGATTACTTTTCTGGTAAGATCATGCACCTTGGCTGAAAGGTTCTAATGCCACCTACGTGTATAACTTAGATCCAGTAAGTCAACTGTATTTTTTTTTCCATTTTAAACCTATGTCAAGGAGGTCTATGGGCTTGCTCAGCAAAGTGTAGTGGCTTTCAGCATGTCAGGGCAGCTTGTTAGAAATGCAGAGAGCCTGGGGCTCCACTTCAGATGTGATGAGTTAGAATCTATGGGTAACAAGAGCCCCAGGTGACTTTCATGCACATTGTAAAGAATCAATGTTCGGTATAGAGCCTCTAGGATGGACTGCTCCCACCGGAGACTAATTGTGACTCTCACCCTAACTTTTCAAGTTTCTTATCACCACTGATGCGATTTTACAAACCTGTATTAGGTGAGTTTCCTGCCCACACTGTGAACTTTGACCAGCAACCTGTGATTCTGCAGGAACCCAGAGTCTCTCTGCGTACATCTCTCACACAAGATCTTTTCAACTGTGTCAATTTACCAAAAGGTCTATTGCTCTGGGGGCTCCTCTTGGCTTTGGAGCCTGCTCTAGGGCTCAGAACGCCTCTTCGGGAGAACTTTTATATAATTGTTCTCCACTTTGTGGGTTGCCCACTTGGGTGGTACGGGATTTGATTATATCACAAGTGCACCTTTTCTAGCCTCTCATTGTGGCTTATCCTTTGCCTTTGGATGTAAAACATCTTTTTTTTTTTTTTTTTGCTGGGCTCCAGTCTCTCTCTCTCTCTCTTTTTTTTAAATAAATGGTTGTTCAGCAGTTTTTTTGGTGTGCTCATGATATAAGATGTACTCATGACACAAGATGTGCTTCTCCTCTGCCATCTTGTCCCTCCCAGATCTTAATTTCCATTTTTTTGATGATGAAAGTAAAGTTTAAATGAATGAAAATATTTTTCGACCTGAGTTTCTCTTCAGAAGTCTGCCTGAGATTTATTTGGTGCCACACTCGCCTCCATTAAATGCTTTTCTTCTTCTAGTCATGAAGCCTGGCCTACAACTTTAGCTCCACCAGTTTGCACAGGTCCTTGCCCTTTTTTAGAGTCACTAGATCCTTGAAACCCCAACAACAAGGGGTGTCTGAAATTATTTGTATTTTCATTGACCTGGCCAATATTCCCACCACGCTGCTGCTTTTTCTGTGATGACCTTAATTATGTTGGAAAAGTTGGGCTCCTCCCTAGAATCCTATTCTGAAATTTACACTGCTTTGCTGGAGGCCTAGATGGCTCTTATCGATCTCTTTTCCCTGGATAGCAGGCCTAATTCTCAGTATTGCCTGTTGCTTTCTAGGGGTCCTGCTCCAAATAGGTTGATCATCCAAAATCACAAAAGCCATTACGTATTTGAATATATTCATTTAATCATTAATTAAACATGTGACTGAATATCTACTATACCAGGATTAGGGATATATATATATATATGTTATGTTATAATTATATATAATTAACCATACATACACACACATATATATATGATAATCTATTGAGGTGAGAAAAGTAGCACCCATATTTTCTGTTTGCTGCAAAATAACAGAAGCAAGACAATTCACCAGCTAGCTGGGAGTTGTGTCAGGGGTGTTTTCCCAGAGTAGGTGACATTTACAACTAAGTCTAAAGATGAAATTTAGCTTATTTAGATGAAGAGGGTGTGAATGACATGTGAGATGAGGAGAACTGTACATGAACAGCCTCCAAGCAGGAAATTTGGAGAATGCTTGGAACATACAGTGTTGGGAGAAGAAATGTAATGAATGGGGAAGTAGGCAGATGCCAAGTTACAAAGGACCTTGTGCCTATGCTCAAGAGTTTGAACTTGGCACATTAGCAAGACATGGAAACACTCTTGCACCTTATTATTGGCCTAGGAAGCCCTTGGACTTCAAATCTAGAATTCAAAGTCTTCCACAGGAGTGTTCTTTTCAGCCCTACTTCTCACTTTTATTCTCACTTTTATTTTGGAGTCCTAGCTCTTTTTTTCTTTATTCATCACTATTGCTGAACTACTGACATACCATTCAACAGATCAGGGTTGCCTTACACAGAAGATAACTTAGATTTGTCTTTGTTCTTATGATTGCTGTATGTATTCCACAATATTCACAGGGATGGAAAAGTTTAATTTTTAAGAGATTCACATGTTCCAAAAAATAATTTAAAAAAATAGCTTGACTTGCAGATGTCATTATGGTTTTCATTTTGAAGAAAACAAATCCCTTGAGCTCAGAGCAACAGCACAGGATAAAAGCTTTGTGTGTGTTTTAATTTTCTTGGACATGAAGGGGAAAAATCTGTATTTTATGGGTGAGAGCACAAAAAAGCTAGCAACCCTGCTAATTCTGCTTGGCTAGGTGAGTGGCATGATGAGAAGCTGGAATTCTATATATTTCAGTGAGAGCTCCATGTTACAGTGTATCCGTGGGACTTCACTGCATTATTACTGTGGGCTGAGTCCTACTCATAACTGCATTTAGGAAATAAGTAAGCCCGTACAAACTTCCCAAGCCATCCATTCAAAGGAGTGGTGGTGAGATAGATGTGAGTCATTTAAAATAATTTGAAATATTTTATAACATTTTATTCAGTTATCAAGTGATGGTTCCTCAGCATTCTGTAGAAGTAGGCACTGCTGAAAGCCATGCATTTGAGGAGTAATCTGTGACTCTGTTGGGATATGTATAGCCACACCACTTTTAAACCTGCTTTCTGCAACTCTTATTTACTGCATATTATGGCATTCACCAATCAAAGGAAAATATAGCACACTTGCAAAGCAGCTCCCATACACCACACCTGGTGGGCTGCCTCAGCTGGTAATATTGCCCCTCAAATGTGGCTCTTGCTCTGGGGGCTAGCCCTGCACACCAACATGCATATAATAGTTGTGGCCAGGCCTTACAGCCAGCCATGTCACAGGCCAGCCTCTCATATCTGCATACCTGAAACAGTCATGGCTGGACTTCTCAGAACCTAAATATATAACCAAATATTAAAAGACATAAAGGTAGAAATTGACAGTCATACTATAATAATAGGGGATTTAAACATGCTACTTATATCAATGGACAAATTATCCAGACAGAAAATCAGTAAGGAAACACTGGCTTTAAATGCCACATTAAACTAGGTGGACTTAGATATATACAAAAAATTTGATCAAAAGTCAACAGAATATGCAGTTTTTTTCAAGTGCACATGGAAGATTCTCTAGGACAGCTCACATGTTAAGCCACAAATAAAGTCTTAATAAATATAAGATGTCTGAAATAATATCAGGCATCATTTCCAACCACAGTGGTATGAAGCTAAAAATTAGTTACAAGAAGAAAACTAGAAAAAACGCAGTGGCCAAACAACATGCTTCTAAACAACTAATGCTCAACAAATCAAAGGGGAAATAAAAACAATACCTTGAGACAAATGAAAATGAAAGTACAACATTCCAAAATCTGTGGGACAAAGAGCAAAAGCAGTTTTAAGATGGAATTTTATTGGGATAAAAGCCTACCTCAGGAAACAAAAACCTCAATCTGACCTTACACTTAAAGGAACTAGGACAAGAACAGGCAAACCCAAAGTCAGTAGAAGGAAGGAAATAAGATTACAGCAGAAATAGGTGAAATAGAGATTTAAAAAAAAGAATAAAAAAATCAATGAAACTAAGATAGACAAAAGTGATAAATAGCCAGATTCATCAGGAAAAAAGGAGAGAGGGCTTAAATAAATAAGAAATGAGAAAAGAGAAATTTCAACTGATACTGGAGAAATAACAAAGAATTCTAAAAAACGATAGAAACAAATTCGTTGGTAGAACAGAAACAGACTGGTGGGAGGGAAGGGATGGACTGGCGGTTTGGGATTGGTATATGCACACTGTTGTATATAGAATAACTGGACAATGGGGACCTGCTGTGTAACATAGGGAACTCTACTCAATATTCTGTGATTACCTATATAGGAAAAGAATCTGAAAAAGAATTGATATGTGCATATGTATAACTGAATCACTTTTGCTGTACAGCAGAAATTATCACAATATTGTGAATCAACTATATTTCAGTAAAACTTTAAAAAATGAGAAGAAAAGATTAATAAGAACAATTATATGCCCACAAATTGGACAACCTAGAAGAAATGGGTAAATTCCTAGAAATATAACTATCTTCCAGGACTGAATCAAGAATATATAGAAATTCCCAACAGAGTAACCACTAGTAATGAAATTAAATCAGTACTTACTTAACCGCCAACACACAAAAGTGCAGGATGAGATGGATTCACAGGGGAATTTTATAATTTAAAGAAGATTTAATACCTATTGTCTCAATCTGTTCCAAAAAACTGAAGAGGGAGGAATGCTTCCAAACTCACTTGACAAGGTCAGCATTTCCCTCATACTAAAATCAGATACCCACCCCCCCAAAAAAAAGAAAATTACAGGCCAATATCTCTGAAGATAGCTACAAAAGTCTTGAACAAAATAATAGCAAATGTAATTAAAAATACATTGAAAGGACTGTAAGCCATGATCAAATAGGATTTATTCCAGGATTGCAAAGATGGTTCAACATCTGCAAATCAATCAACATGATACACCTCATTGATAAAACAGATGATAAAAGTCACATGATAACCTCAATAGATGCAGAAAAAGTATTTGACAAAACATCCATTTATGATATAAACTCACAATTCATGTATAGAAAGCATAACTCAATAGAGGACACATGTGGCAAACTCACAGCTAACATAATTCTCATTGGCCAAAAGCCAAAACTTTTAAGATCAGGAACAAGATGAAGATAACCATTACTGCTGCTTTTACTCAACATAATACAGCAAGTCCTGGCCTCAGAAATCAGACAAGAAAATGAAATGTATCCAAATTGAAACAGAAGAAATAAAACTCTCTTTGCAAGATGACATACTATATACAAAAACCCCTAAAGATTCCATGAAAAGTCATTAGAACTAATAGATGAATTCAGTCAAGTTGCAGGTTACAAAATTAATATGTAGAAATTGATTTTGTCCCTATACACTAATAAGCTGTCACAAAGATAACAGTGCAACATCAGGAGTTCTCGTAGTGAACTGGTTTAAGGATTTGGTGGTGTCACTGCTGTGGTGTGGGTTCAGCCCCTTGCCTGGGAACTTCCACATGCAGCAGTCATGGCCAAAAATGCAACCCCAGTACGGTTACATCAAAAAATAAAATAAAAAATAGGTAGTAATAAATTTAACCAAGCAGATAAAAGACCTGTGCTCTGAAAACTGTAAAAATTGATGAAAGAAATTAAAGACAGCATAAGTAAATGGAAAGATATGCTCATGGATTGGAAGAGTTTATATTGTTAAAAATACAGTCTAAAGCAATCTGCAGATGCAATGCAATTCCTATCAAAATACCAATGACATTTTTCATAGAACTAGAACAACAACAACAAAAAATCCTAAGACTTGTATGGAACCACAAAAGACCCCAAATAACCAAAACAATCTTAAATAAGAACAAAGCTAGAGATACTATATTCCCTGATTTCAAACTACAATTGGCCCTTGAACAACACTGGTTTGAACTGCATAGGTCCACTTAACATGCAAATTTGTTTCAATAAGCACATGCTATAGTACCACACAATCTGTGGTTTAATACACGGATACAAAACCACAGATTTGAAGGGCTGAACATAAATTATAGAGTTTTGACTGCACGGGGAGTCAATGACCCTAATCCCTGCATTGTTCAAGGGTCAACTATATACAACAAAGCTATGGTAATCAAAACAGTATGGTGCTGGCATAAAAAAGACACATAGATCAGTGGAACAGAATAGAGAGCCCAGAGAGAAACCCATACTCCTATGGTCAATTAATCTATGATAAGCCAAGAATATACATTTAGGCAAAGAAAGATTCTCCAGTAAATTGTGTTGGAAAAACTGGGCAGCTGCATGCAAAAGAACTAAATTAGACATCTTTCCTATACCATATAAAAAACTTAAAATAGATTAAATACTGAAATGTAAGACCTAAATCCATAAATCTAGAAGAAACATAGGCACTGTGCTCTTTGGTATTGGTCTTAGCAATAGATTTTTAAATCTGTCTCCCCAGGGAAGGGCAACAAAAACAAAATAAACACGAGACCACATCAAGCTAAAACGCTTTTGCACAGCAAAGGAAACTGTCAACAGAACAAAACAGCAGCCTACCAAAGAAAATATTTGCAGATGATATATCTGATAAGGAGTTAACATCCAAAATACCAAAGAACTCTCACAAATCATTATCAGAAACCAAAAAGAAAAAAAAAATCCTATTAAAAATGGGCAGAGGCCTTCAGTAGACTTTTTTTCTGGGGAAAACATACATATGGCCAAAAGACACATGAAAAGATGCTCAACACCATTAATCATCAGGGGAATGCAAATCAAAACCACAATGAAATAGCACCTCACACCTGCCAGAATGGCTTTTTGTCAAATGACAAGTGTTGGTGAGGATGTGGAGAGAAGGGAACGCTTGTGCACTGTTAATGGCAATGCAAATTGGTGCACTTGCTATAGAAAACAGTATGGAGATTCCCCCCAAAATTAAAAATAGAACTATCATATGGCCCAGGAATTCCACCAAGAAAGTGAAAACACTAATTTGAAAATATACATGTGCCCCAATTGTCATAGCGGCATTATTTACCATAGCCAAGATATGGAAGCAACCTAAATGTGCATCAATAGATGAATGGATTAAAAAAAGATGTGATACATTTACAAACACAATGGAATAACTCAGCCATAAAAAAATAATGAAATCGTGCCATTTTCAGCAACATGGATACAACTAGAGATTCTCATACTAAGTCAGAAAAAGACAAATACCATATGATTTTACTTATATGTGGAATATATAAAACAAATGAAACAGACTCAGATACAGAGAAGTAACAAGTAGCCGAAAAAGGTGAGGGAGTTGGGGTGTTGGGTGAAATAGATGAAGGGAATTAAGAGATACAAACTTTCAGTTATAAAATAAGTTACAAGGATGTAATATACAGCATAGGAAATATAGTCAGTAATATTGTAATGACTTTGTATGGTTGCAGATGGTTACTAGACTTGTGATCAACTTGTATATTAAATGCTGAACCATAGCATTGTGCACCTGAAACTAACATAATATTGTATGTCAACTATACTTCAATTTTAAAAAATCAAAGAGGAAAAACAAAACCCAGGTCTTTGATGGTGTTAATGTTGGTGTTCAGGTTTTAAACAGAAAACTTCCAGTTTTCATGTGTTTAATCATGAGTATATGCAGAGGTGAAAAGGAAATAACCATCCTCACTTTTCTCTTCCTTCTGTTTCCATAACCCTAGGGTTGAGAGGACAGCTTCACCCAGAGGGAGAGTATATGGAAACATAAAAATAAAACAACACCATAGTTTTCTGTCTTTGAAAGTTAGGTGACCTCAAGATGTGGTGGATGGGCAGGTGGAGAGGAAAAACTATGTCCATGGCCAGTAATGTCACTCGGTCACCTATGACATCAGTTATGCTCCATCCTTGATCTGTTACTTAGCCGAGAAAATACAGCCCAGAAAATGGATCCCTCCAGTATCTCACTAACCCTGCAAGTTGAGCCTATTTCATACCCAGATTATAGTTTTAGGATCATGCACTGACCCTGGGCTTAGGTAGAAGCAATACAAAGAGTCTGGGGTTAGGAACTCAGTGCATAAGTGTCTAGTTCATATTGTGTCTGACCCACAGTAACTGACTTACCCCTATTTCCAGTGCTTATGTAGTTCTATTCCATCCTTGTTCCAAAAATGATTTATAGTATTTTACAAAAGTATATAGAAAACAAGTTAAACCCTACCAATTATGTTTTGTAGTGGATTCATATATCACAAACATGAAAAAAAATCATATATACATACATTCATATATATTTAATCAAAGTTTTGCAAGGCAATACCCCTCATTAGAAGTTGTCATTAGAGCAGTTATGAGTTACTTTACACATTTTTTTTTGTATTTTAGAATGAATGCAGTTAACAGGTATTATAATGAAAACACAACTGCTCTTTTAAAAAGGAAGTAGGAAATGAGTTAAAATGATAATTAGAGAAGGAAAATGAAAAATGAAGATTGAGGTTAATACACAAAATAAATTCCACAAGTCACTGTGAACCTGCCTTCATTTATTTGACAAATATTTTTCTTCATCTACATCTTGTTAGGAATTGTGCTATGAACGAGGCGGTATAGAGTCAAAGAAGATAAAATTTTCCTGTCTTCAAAGAACTTACTCTCTAGTGGGGAGGCAAGTATTCATCAAATAGTCATACAAATAAATGAAAATGTGCATCTGTGAAAATTAATATGGAGAAATGCGTAATTATACAAACATATAAAATAGCCTTTTTTGGTTTGGAGGTTATAGTCTTCACTGATTAATTGCGTACTGCACTTTGCTATTTGTGAGCCATATATTTGCCTGTGAACTTCCTGGTAGCCAAAGCAAGTAAGAAATATGATTGCTTATATGATTGATTACTAAGAGAAGCATAACTTCCAAACAAAACTAGGGGTGAGACAAATTTTTCATGAGGGGCCTTGGAAAGGTAACATGCTTCAGCAGCATCTCTGTAGTAAATATGCACCTATTGCTAATCACCAGGGATGGGATTCTTGTCTTCCATTGCTGGAGTTTTTGTTCTAAAATCTCAATAGCTCAAAGATTATGTAAGAAATCTGGGGATTTTTGCTCCACCAATTTCACTTCCACTTCTTGCATACTATCTGAACATTAGCCCATCACTTGATGCTTCCTCCCTAGGTAAGTGCTTTATTTAGACCTCCCTTTGGGATTTAAGTTTTAGCATTGTGGCAGAATCTTCTCACCCCTAGAATTGCTGGCCTCTAGTTAAATCTTCCTGCTGACCCCTGTGTCCATCCTTCAAGCCATTTCTTTTTAAGTTTTATTGAAGTGTAGGTGAGAATTTCTGCTGTACAAGTGATTCAGTTATACATATATACACATCCATTCTTTTTTTCAGATTCTTTCCCCATATAGATTATCACTGAATATTGGGTAGAGTTTCATATACTATACAGCAGGCACCCACTGGCCAATCATTCCATATACATCAAACCATTTATTTTCTTTTTTATTTTTAAGAACAAAAGTCTTTATTTTTATTAGAGTATAGTGGATTTATAGTGTTGTGTCAATTTCTGCTGTACAGCAAAGTGACCCAGTCATACATACATTCCCTTTCTTATATTACCCTCCATCATGGTCTATCTCAAGGGACTGGATATATTTCTCTGTGCTATACAGTAGGACCCCATTGCCTATCCATTCTAAATATAGTAGTCCTCAAGCCATTTCTTAATGAAACTTCATATAACAACGATGAGAACAATAGTCATTCTCATTAATGAGCCCTTACTAAGGAATAGGTACTATGCTAAGCACTTTATATGTACTATTTAATTTAATCCTACCATAACCCTATGAGGTAGAAAATACTCCAGTCCCAATTTTAGGATGAAGAAATTAAGGCTTGGAAGAGTAACTTTTCACAGTCACATATCTCTTACATGGTCAATCTGAGCTGTGAACCAAAGTCATGCACTGAACCACCAAACTCTCTAGTACCTGTCATTGCTAGTCAGTGACATTAGTGAGTCTTCCCATGCAAGACTCCTTGGACTGGCCTAGCCCTTGGTTTTATCATTATTTATATACTAATTCCTTCATCCAACTACCACTTAGGAAGGATGTCTTAAGAGCAAGCAGGATGCTAAACTTAGGGACATGAAGGTGAGCAACCCAGATACAGGCATACAGATTGACCTAGACTCACTCAAGCACATCATTACAAACTGTAACAGATGCTATGTAAGAAAGTCCAAACAGGAGAATCCAAGATAATCTGTGATGTTAAGGACTTGAGGCCTGAAGAATGAATAGTCGCAAACTCTGGCATATTTGTGGGTGGAGGCAGTTGCAGAGTGTCTTATGCAGAAGGGATAATTTGTGAGAAAGCTTTGAGATGGTAAGGAATGTATCTAGCTGAGTAAATGAAATAAAGTCACAGTTGGAGTAAGATGGCATTGAATAGAAAGGTATAACATGAAATAGGTGAGTTTCGTAGGAGCCATACTCTGCTCACATAAGACTTATGAAAAGATAGATTGGGGTAGAAATTGTTTTTTCAATTCAAAGAGTAAAGAGTAAAGCTATGGATGGGTTTTAAGCAGGTGAATGCCATGGAAAGACATGTTTCTAAACTTGCAAACAGCTGTGAAAAACATTAGAAAAGTTTAGAAGAGGTCAGGAACTGGTTAGGACATTACTATAGGCAGCTGAATGGCTGCAGAGACTCCTCCTCCTGCCTCTATTAATTCTTTTAAATTTTATTTTATTTTATTATTTTTTGTCCATACCTGCAACTTGTGGAAATTCCCAGGCCAGGGACTGAACCCATACCACAGTCTCAATTTGTGCCACAGCTGCAGCAAAACCAGATCCTTAACCTGCTGTGCCACAAGGGAATTTTTCTAATTTTTTAAAATTGATACATAATTGGCATATAACATTGTGGAAAATTAAGGTATGTGTGCTGATTTCACACATTTATATATTGCCATATGACTACTACAATAGCATTAGCTAATATTTATCAAATCACATAATTATCACTTCATTTTTGTGATGAGAATATTTAAGGTCTAGTCTCTTCTCAGCTTTGAAGTCTATAATACGGTATTGTTGACTATGATCACAATGCTGTGCATTATGTCTCCGGAACTTATTCATCCTCTAGTTGCAAGTTTGTGCCCTTAAACAACATCTCCCCCACTTCATGGTGATGACTGGATTTTCAGCATAACATGACAATTGGGCAGGATTCTATTTGCATGCCTCCCAAACTAATTTAGATACATCCTGTTAGAAAGAAATTGATTAAATTGGCAAATAACTGATATTTTGGAAGCAATTTGGCTGGCAATAAATTGAATAGTCAAAACCCAGAGCACGTAAAATGTAATATACACATATAGCACAACTCAGTTTGGCTTTCAAGCTCCACATCTGCATAGAGCAAATGGACAGATCTATTCTTTTCTTTCCCATTCAATATAATTCAGTAATTTGAAAGCCAGGATCAAGTAATATAACCTTGCCACTGTCTATTTCATAGCTTAATCATTTTTGGGTAAATCCTCATCCCCTAATGGTTTACTTCCTTCTCTTTGACTGTCCTTCTTCCTCCTGTGATCTGTATTGTTAATTAGTGGTGGTAGGGGGTGCTTATGTATTATTCCACAATGTGGAAGTGTTCTCTGGTCTTAGCTACAGATTGAGTTTCCTCATGTGTCTCAATATCTAGGCATCAGTAAATCCTCAAACATAATGTAATGCTCCATGCACTCTAGGGGTTTATTGAGATCCTGCTGTGTAGCACTGAGAACTATGTCTAGTCACTTATGACGGAGCATGATAATGGAGAAAAAAGAATGTATACATGTATGTGTAACTGGGTCACCATGCTGTACAGTAGAACAAAAAATAATGTATTGGGGATATAACAATAAAAAAAAAGGAAGGCAGACACAGAGACACCACTTTGGGAAAGATCCCTGGTGTTCTCCTTGCTTGCTGCAAGTTATAAATCCTTGCTTCTCCTGGAAAAAAAAAAAAAAGTATATTGTTTGGTTATATCAGAAGCACATTTTTTGAGACCTCACTTTTAAATCTAAAACTCATTCACATGAATTCTTTGCAGACTGGACAATTTCATAATCATTCTGTGGCATCTTTGTAGAATGAGGTCTTATAAACAATAGCTTATTCCACAAATATGTGATGAACAGATTCTAATTAGTTTATTTTCTGAAACTCCCATGAAGTACTGCACTGCTATTGCTTCATTTGGAAGTTAGATGGTGGAAGTTAGGGGTAGAGAGGTTTCAGTCAACACATTATCTCCTGTACATGCACCAGATTTGTTTTATGTCTACAATTTGCATGTCTAAGCTTCACTAGGCCATGAGTATAAAATGAGATCACACTGGATTTCTTATTAAAATTTAGTGCTTAATTTACAAAAGCTCAATCCTCTACTGACTCCAGTGTAGGAATCCCCCAAATAAAATACACCCAATTGTTTTCGGTGAACTACAAAGAATTATCATGCATATATCCGCAACCTATCTGCGGTGTTATCATGCCTTCTAGACAGTGGCCACTATTTTAGGACATGACCTAAAGAAGCTAGTATCAAAGTGTCTTTCTAGAGACATCATCTGTAGCAAGAGTGTTTTATCCCAGAATTCACAAGAAGCCTGAGTGGTGCTTGATTCTCTGCAGAGCTGGGAAGATTTACCTTTGCCATCTTTGCCATGGATTGTCATCTTATTTTGTCACCTGGGCCCAGGAGTAACATTCTTCCAGTCCAGAGTATCACAGGTTATCTCAGGAATGTTATCCCTTTCAACTCCTTCAAATTTATTTATCACAACAATTTTATGTAACCAAACAAGAACACTTTATATGTTCATTTCCTATCTCTATCAACATATATATTGAGTTAAAACCATAAAGGACATACTTAACAATAGGCATTTGCAAGATGAATGTATACTGTGTCTAGATATATTCATGAGAAATACAAAAGAGTTTACTTCTAGAATCCAAGTTGTATTCAATCTAAGTTGAATACAGAAAATTTTCGTTAAAATTCTTTTTTCTTTTCCTTGAAAGATTTAGGTAACCATTTCAAATTCTCCATAAATTGTTTAGAAATAGAGAGTATTTTTAAAAATTATATAAGTATATCAAAGACATTCAACAATAAGAGCACACCAATATATAAGGCAAAGGAGAAAATATGTATTTTATATAGTGATATTTAGATTTGTTAGAGGAAAACAAACATAAAAGAACAATAATGCAACTCCATTAACTGTCAAATGGAAAAGAAATAGGTTATTAAAGACATGGTTTTTTGGGGGGACTATATATAATTAATTCCCTTAGTAATTCTTCTCTTTCAATTATTTGTAAGTTATAATTATTTTTTCTTCTTAAAAGACTATAGAAAAACATGGTCATAATTGAATATGCAATCTATTTCTTCATCAGAGGAATGTGTTTATAGAGATAAGCAAAAAAGAAACACTTTCATTAATAATTAGAACTTCTGTACAATAACATTGATGTCATTAACTTCTAGTTTCTATATCATGTGCTTAGCTTGCCTAACCATGTCCTTTCCCACTGGCATTTTATAAAATTATGCAGTAATTATTTTCTGGAGCATGGATTCTTATAACTTGGTGGCACATTGGAATTGCTTGGAAAAGCTTTAAAGAAATATCTGTTGTCCTGTTTTCACACCTAGAGGTTCTGATTGAATTGGTATGTGATGTAGCTTCAGGCAATTCCAGTGCACAAGCAAGTTTGAAAATCTGTGTTCTACAGTTAGAGGATTTCTTAGATTATTCTGCCACTCCCATGTTGAGCCTTGTTAACTCTATGGAGACAGCATTGTATAAGGTTTAAGAGTACATGTTCTGAATTTTGACTGTCCAAGTTGAAGCTTCCATTCTACCAGTCATTAATGTGTCACTTTATACAGATTCCTGAAACTTACTGAGCCTCAGTTTCCTCATCTGTAAAACAAGGAGGGTGATGTTACCTATCTCAAATTTCTGAGGAAAATCAAATTAAATACATTTTATACAGGATTTAGCAGAGTCTGATGCACAGGGTATGTTCAATATCTATTAACAATTCATAAGTTTGATTATTATTAGTAAATTAAATAATACATATAATTTATCAAAGCACTGGGCACACTAAATATTTGATATTATGTTATTGCTATCATTATTTAAGCTCCATAGGTCATGAGTGCTTTCTATGGTCATAAGTCCTCTGCAGGAGTCAATTTTTATGAGAAATATCTATTGCTGTACTTAAAATATAGATTAGAAATAAAACATTTCACTGTTTTAAAGATGAATTTATCCATCTTCATTTCCAAAATATATCTGATAATCAAGCTAAGAATTAAGTAATTCTGTGATGTTATATACTGTATAGTTAGAAGAGTTTAACATTCTCCTCTTTTAGATAAGCTGTCTCTTGTATTTAATATTTTGTAAAAAGTGAAAGTTTTTCCCCATATGTACTTGAAAAGTGATACACAAACAAGTGAAAAGAGAAACAAGAGAAAGGAAAAGAAATAAAACAACAATGGAATGAAGAGTGTATCAAATTATTATTGGAAAAATACCAGGTTCCAACAGATGTGATGTTGGATCCAATGGGTATGTTTATTTTTATAATTTTTTTGTTTTAAAATAACTTTAGAATTACAGAAAATTTGTGAAAATATACACAGCCCCTCCCACATACTGGTACTTATGTCAGTTTCTCCTAATGTTAGCATCTTACATAAATATAAAAAGTACAGTTATCAAAACTAAGAAATTAACATTAAGACATTGCTGTTACCTAACCTACAGAATTAATTTGGATTTCATCAGTTTTTCACTTGAAGGCCTTTTTTGTTCCAGGATGCATTGTAGGATACCACATTGTATTCAGTTGTATGTCTCCTTATTCTCCTCTAATCTGTGACAATTCCTAAGTCCTTTTTTGTCTTCTTGACCTTAACAGTTTTGAAAAATAATTATCAGTTATTTTGTAGAATATCTTTCAATTTGGATGTATCTCATGTTTTCTTGTGATTGGACTATGGTTATGGATTTAGGAAGAGTAATACAGAGATGAGGTATCCTTCTCAGTGTAACAAATCAGGGAATAGAGGAGGTAGATATGTCTTGCCTTATTTATCTGCATGTTAGCCTTGATCACTTTGTTAAGGTGGTGTCTAATGGATTTCTCCAGTACAACATTACAACCATTCCCTTTGTAATTAACAAATATCTCAGGGGTGATTATTTGAAACTATGCATATATCCTGTTTCTTCTCAAACTTTGCTCACTAATTAGCATCCACTGGTGGCTCTTGCTTGCAATAATGATTAGTTAGTGTTATAATGGCAATTTTCTACTTCCTTCATTTCTTCCATGTTTGTTGTTTGGAATTCTTCAGTAAGAAAGAGCTATTCCTTCTCCTGCATTTATTTATTTATTCAACTATTTATCTCAGTATGGAAGCCATATATATATATATATATATATATATGTATATATATATATGTATATATATATATATGTATATATATATATATGTATATATATATATATATATATTCTATTTAAAGGATTCAAATTATTCCTGTTTTATCCATTTGGAATTCTCAGATTGTTGCCTCTACCCTTTCAATGATCCTCTTCCTCTTTTGAGCACTTTCCTAATATTGGCACTATAAAATGTTCCAGAATCATTTTGTATTTTCTCTGTCTCAGTTCTAGAGTCACCTATTTTTCCAAGCAATTCTGGTTCCTTCCACTGGACAACTGTATTTAGAAACCATATCTGTATAGAATGTGTGGTCACAGTGACCAGGGTGTCACTACATCTAGGCCTTCTCGGTGAGCAGAGTTTGGAAACAAATGTATGTATAATAACCCATACCTACACACACATCAATATTTATCTACATGTCTATCTATTTCTAAATATCTAGTATCTATGTATCTGTTATCTAAAAATCACATTCATACCAATACCTTCAATTCTAGTTCAACACTATGCTTTCATTATAGAATTTGCCCTTTCCTTGTTTGTAGATTCTTTTTCTGACATTGAGAACTTGCTTTTCGTTTTTCCTACAATATATATACTGATTGCTTCAATTCTGGTGATGGCATACAGTAGTTTCAACATTGCTAATCCACTCCCCATGGGCTATTGTTAACCAGTATATTCCTGTTATTAACTAGTTAGTTATTTTTGTCTTATATAGTGTTTAATTAGAATATTCTTCCAAAGTAACTTTAGCCACAGCACATAATTATCCACATATTTGCTAATGCTTGAACATCTTTAGTAGGTATTGAAGCATTTCTCTTTCCATACTCAAGATGAGATTTATCAAATACTCAATGCCTTCATTGCATCCAATAGTATAGTATGAAGTAATGTATTACCTTGAGGCAGGCCATTATATATTTTGACAGTTTTGATCATTAAACATTTCTTAAATTGAAACCAAAACTTCTCTCTCCAGATTCTACACATTAGACTACATGTTTATAAATTCCATATTTGAATGTTACAGAAATTGACTTATAAAAGCATCAACTAGTTCTTATTATTTAATTCTTTATGGGTACATACTGGGGCCATTATATATGTTCATTGGTATATATAAAGAATCTAGCAGGAAAAAAAGTTTTACTCCAGTTGGCTAATCTCATACCATGAACTTTTTTTTCTCATTGCTAGTGAACTGTGGCTTTCCAAGTAATTACATACAAACATATATAATGATATGAATATACCTATTTAGAAAAAAATATGAATACACGCTTTGTGACCTCCCTTTTTGTAAAATAATTCTAGATGGTTTACCTATTGTTATAAAAAACTTCTCTGACATTACTGGTATAATTTTTTTCACAAAAGCAGATATTAAGCAAAAGATGTGTATCTTATGTGGGTAACTGGACTGTGACCCATAATCTGTTCAGTGTTAAGAAAAAAAAAAGAAAACCAATCTTTTAAAGTAAAATTACTTTATGAATAAGAGGGAGAAGAACATTTATCATTATTAGCACCACCGTCTCCATTGTAGATTTTCTCAGCTGCAAGAGAGCTAGTTCATATTTATAGATTTTGCTTTCTGCATGATGGCATGGGGCCAAGACAGTAGGCAGATGAGGAAGACATGCACAAAACCAGAAATGCCTCTGATTCTGGGCAAGCAGTGACAGAGTGATATGCAGACTTAGGAAGGCTGCCAATACCCTTAGGCTATGGTGTTCACTGAGCCCCAGAACACAGTGGGTGTGGCTTGAATTAGGAGGAGTTGTTGTCTTCCTTAGTGTTTTTCTTTTTTTAAAAATTTCTGATGAGATTCTCTCACCCTGTTGTTTAACTCATAGTACATGCTCAGAAGGCATTTCTTGAATGAATGGATGAATGGGCGGCTGGCTGGCTGGCCCTTAAGGGCACTGGGGAACAGAACCACAGCCTGCAGCTCAACAGTGAGTGACAGGCACACCCACACTTTCCCAGCTGTTTTCAGGGTCAAATTTAGTAGTGAGTAGGGCAGATGTTTCTAGGGAATCTTTAATCCACATTCAGGGGGTAAAAGCCTCATGAGCTCAAAGACAACAATGAAGCTGAAACTCTTGAGTTTTTTCAGGATTTTGTCTTCAGTAATCGATCATTCCTTCAACCCATTGATGTTTTTTCCTTTAAAGAAAAATTACTTT
The DNA here is from genome assembly GCF_054392235.1 of Sus scrofa. Classification (NCBI taxonomy): domain Eukaryota; kingdom Metazoa; phylum Chordata; class Mammalia; order Artiodactyla; family Suidae; genus Sus; species Sus scrofa. The sequence continues at coordinate 126,742,650 of NC_139401.1, forward strand.
ATTTCTCTTTTCTAGTTACTATGAATGAACAGCAGCATTAATCATTGCAAGCAATTCTTATTCCAATTTAATTTAGCTGTCATCCATAAAGTATCCCAGTCTTAGGAATAAAGTAGGATTATTGGTTGAAATCATTTCCTTGTTTTTTCTCTCTCTTTATTTGATCAAAATCAATATAAACTAAATGATTTCAGAGTTTCTGATGGGACAGCTATATTCTCAAAGGAATATAAACTTGCTGCTTAACACTAAGTAATTCTGTGACAGCAAAAGGGTACTTTGGAATTAAAAAAAGAAAAAGCAAATTTCTGCCCATGCATCTCTCTTTATTAGCAGCATCTATATGCCTTGAAGTCCTACATAAACTATCTTATAGCAGTCTATTTTAAGTTGGTAACAATTTCAATTGCATATAAAAATTCTACACTTTTTCTCACCCTCTGCACACATTTTGGTTTTATGTCACAATTTACATATTTTTATATTGTGTATCTATTAATAAATTCTTGTAGTTGTATTCACTTCAATAATTTTGTCTTTTCACCTAACACTAAAAGTTAAATGTGATTTATACACCACCACCACTATTCTAGCATCAGAGTATTCTGAATTTGAGTATGTACTTAGCTTTACCAGTTCTGACTTCCCAGATGGATGGGACCATCTCCAGGATCTCAGTCAAGTGGAGCTGGAGCTGAGTTACATGGCTGTTGTTGAGTTTATGATTGGCAGGCCTATCACCAGGGGCACGAGCCTGTGTGGTTTCTGCCTGATCCCTGTGTGGATGGGATAACTCTGGGACCATGCTGGAGCTGAACTGGAGGCAGTTCATGGGGCCACTTTCAAGCATGTAGTTGAGCCCGCAGAGAGTGGGCCTCTTAGAAAGCGCACAGACAAGGTTTTGCTCCTACTAGGTCTCTGAGAGAACTCCTACATGGTTCCTCAGTGGGTCCCAGGATGGACAGAACTGCCTCTAGGACCGTGGTAGGGTGGGGCTGGATCCAGGTCCAAGGCTGCTTTCAGGGTATGTACTCAGGAATGAGGTCAGCAGGCCTGCTGTTGGGGGCTTGGACAGGTGTGTCTCTTGCTAGTTTCCTGGGTGAGTGGATATCCAGTTTTCCTAGTACCATTGGTTGAAAAGATTGTCTTTCCCCCATTTGAATGGTCTTGGCTCCCTTGTTGAAAATGTCTTTGTTTTTTAATGAATATTGAATCTTTCTTAAATTTTTAAATTAGTTGATTTACAGTATTGTGTCAATTGCTGTATAGCATAATGACCCAGTTATATATATATATATATACACACACACACACATTCTTTTTCTCATATTATTCTTCCATCATGTTCTATCCCAAGAAATTGGACCTAGTTCCCTGTGCTCTACAGCAGGACTTCATTGCTTAACCATTCTAAATGTAATAGTTTGCTTCTACTAAACCCAAACTCCCAGTCCATCCCACTTCCTCCCCTCTTCCCCCCAGGAACCACAAGTCTGTTCTCTATGCCTGTGAGTCTGTCTCTATTTGGTAGATTGGTTCATTTATGCTGCTATTTTAGACTCCGCAAGTAAGTGATATTGTATTTGTCTTTCTCTTTCTGACTTACTTTACTCAGTATGAGAGTCTCAGTTCCATCCATGTTGCTGCAAATGGCATTATTTTGTTCTTTTTTATGGCTGAATAGTAGTGAATGTTGAATTTTTTATTTTTAGCAGATGAAAAGTGTTGGTTATCATACCTCAAATATGAATGTTTAATTTACATCTCATACATCTGTGACTCTTTTGGCTGACATCAAATACAATTGATTTCAATAAACATTTAGTATTTTGGAGGCAGTCATATAAAATGATGTCACAGTGTGTACTGCTCTATTCCCATTATCTTAAGACCACTCTTAAGACAATTCAGATTTTTGGAGGCTGATTAGGTCAAGAAGAAACAAAGTAGGGTCATTTACATATATCTGTGTGATCTTAGTCCATAAACTCAAAATAATATTGTTAACATTTTAAGTTGATTTGTCATTTTTCATTAAGAGTCAAAGATCATCTTGCCAAACTAATAAATGCTTTATATCGTCAGCCATTTGGGTCTGCAATCCCATTGTCAGTAGCAAGGACAATAGTGATGAAACAAGGGAAAAAAAATCACATCAACTTTTCCATTGAGCCATCATAAACAGTGTGTTAAAGAGGAAAAAAAAAAAAAACGCACTTTTGATCATTAACTTAAGAACAAAAGAACAAGTCTCTGGGAAAAGCATGTCTCTGTTTGCAGCCTCACCACAGGGAAATCTAAATCATGTTTGCTTCAATTTGCTGTAAGAAAAGACCTTTAAAATGAGACTGTCTTTGTTCTAATATTCTCATTTAAACCGTACATGAGTGAACTGTGATCACAACTGCACCTAAGCGGTTTGTAGAATTCCTTCCCCGTTCCATCTCCTTTTAAAGACAATTCGTTCTGTGTAGTGGGAATATTCACGTGAATAATAAATATCCATGTGAATAATGAAAAGTTATGTAACTTTTGGGAAATGCAGAAAATCCCATGGGATTTTCTTTTCAATTTTCTTACATAAGCTGTATTTATTAGAGTGTAATGTTTATTTAGAAATAAATAACTTAAAACCTTGGAAACTTTACCATCTCCAAAAACAATATATTTAGTGACATTAAGTAGCTTGGATTTTTTAAATAGAATTCTCAACTGAAGAGGAAGAAAATAAGTTTGAGGGCACCCTCTCCAATACTGCAGTGAATGATCAAGAGAAACAAATGCAAGTAAGGCCAGTTTTCTAAATCACAAGGAAACTATTGAGAGAGGGATAAAGTTTCCAAATTTTGAGACTTGAAAGAAATGCTTTTCTTTTTTCAAACAAATGAAATCTAGGCTAGCAAAGGAGGGTTAAAGATAGGAAGAGCTTTCATGACTGTCAAGAGCACCCTACTGGTTTTTATGAGAGTGAATGTTTGCAAACCATGTGCTAATTCTATTAATTTTTATTGCTAAATATATGAAATGAATAAACTTCACCTGGACCTGCATTCAATTTTTAAATATTCCTCAATTAGTTAGTTAAGTCCTAGTTAAAGTAGATTTTACCATCCATCTGAATGTGAGAGGATCAAAATCAAGCTTCCGACACATTTTTTTTTTTGTCATTTAGGGCCAAGATCATCTAAATATCTCCATTTTTTTGGTAGATATTTCAAGAGGCCCTAAATCAATTTTGCAAGTTTAGCTTAGGTTAGCTGTATTGATTTTGGAATTTTATGTATTTGGTTCAAAGAAGAAGAAAAAGAAGAGAAGAAGAGAGGGGAAGGAAGAGGGGAAAGGGGGAGGGGAGCAGAGGAGGGGGTGGCAGAGGAGAATTATAATAATAGCAGTAGCAATGACATAAGAAACCAACTGTTTCCAGGATAGCGTCCCTTTCTTAACCTGGGTTTTGGTTTAAACAGAAAATGCACTGATTGTATAAATATTTTTAAAACACTGTTTGAGGCCAACAGAAATATCTACAGTTGTGACTAAAAAAAATCTGGAAGTGGAGATAAGGTCAGATAGCAGGAGAAAAACACACGCATCTTAAAAGGAAAATAACTTTTTCCCCTTTTTTCTTCCTCTTTTTTGTCTCTTTGATGACAGAAGTATTGGAATTCTTTCAGATCACAGTATTTTGGAACTATAGGCCCAATCTTTAAGCTTTTCAAGGTAATAATTTGACCCAGTTGGTTGTTTTGCCTTTTTCCATTTCAATTTCCTGGGTAGTTATAAAGTATTTTATCTCCAGCACAGAATGGGCTAGTCTGTTATTCCAAAACCCAAGGTATGTGGAATCTCATCTTCAACTTGATGTGGGTTTGACTTTTCCTGTAAAACTTGTTTCTTGGAGTGCCCGTCATGGCTCAGTGGTTAACAAATCTGACTAGGAACCATGAGGTTGCGGGTTTGATCCCTGGCCTTGCTCAGTGGGTTAGGCATCTGGCATTGCCATGAGCTGTGGTGTAGGTTGCAGATGCGGCTTGGATCCCTCTTTGTTGTGGCTCTGGCGTAGGCCAGTGGCTACAGCTCCGATTGGACCCCTATCCTGGGAACCTCCATATGCCGTGGGAGTGGCTCAAGAAATGGCAAAAAGACAAAAAACAAACAAAACAAAAAACTTGTTTCTTTTTGGTTCCTCTACACAGAATATATATATATATTTGATAATGCACACATAGCAATTAATATTTCACCCTTGGTTAAATACGGGGGAGCATCTACTATTATAAAAGTCATCAGATGACATAACAGATCATCCACAAATAATCAAACAACATCCAACATCAATTCAATTCAATGAAATTATGAAGTATTTCTAGTTTGTCAAGCATAGTGCAAGGAGCTGAGGGTGCAATAGTGAGCCAAACAAACTTGGGCTGATACAGGTTCATCTACTGAAGTCATCATCAATGAGTCACAGTCAAGACTCGGGGTCTTATGATAAAGCAATGCTTTTGTCCATTATATCCATGTGTCAGTATCATATATCTATGCTTTTTTACTTCAAGAGGGATCATCATTGGGACTGTCCAGTAGCATTGGTCACATATGTATGAAATATTCATAGCATATATATGGATATCAAATATATATTCACTTTATTGATATACTATTAAAGGAATTCATGCTATTCCTCAAACATCCTTAAAATGATTCATTTTCTGTATATGGCACAGTGTAGTGGTTGAGGGTGTGGAGTTTCTAGCCAAAAGGTCAAATTTTGATCTGACTCTGCTGCTTAGTAGCTGTGCAACCTTGGGCAATGTAGTTAACATTTTTGTGCCTTGGTTTCCTCAATTTTAAAATTAATACAGAGCATTTACTCTATCTGGTTTCCAAAAAAACTTAATGAGTTACTATTTACAGCATCTTTAGAATAGTGTAAGGTACCAAGAAAATATGTGTTGAATGAGTATAATAAATGTTTTGAAGGCCTCCTTTTATGGAATACTCAGAAGCATCTAACTGTGCCCCACTTCCCTTCCCACCTTCATATTTAAAGAAAGAGCTTTCAGTTGTTAAATATCCTAGAGCAGTCTGTATTCTCCAGGCTGTAGTGAAGAAATTTCAGGCTGAATAAATTCTCCCCATGATGGAATAGATAAGGAACACAAACAATCTGTGTTTAATACAGAATAACTGTATGAAGGAATATATATTTTTGTATAGAGTACACTAATTTTTGCTGCACATTGCCAAGATAGTCATAGATTCAATATATCAATGTGGAGAAGCAGAATATATTTTCTTGGCTTTGATTTCAATTTTGTAGGCTCAATGAAGAGAGATGCCATCATGAATACTCATTATATATGAGAAGAGAAATGTGATGAGAACCAAATTTTATGAATGGTTTCATAGGTGAAAGCAATATTAAATCATGTCTTTCCAAAGGACTATGTAGGATAGGAATTGAATAAATGTGACAATTTAAGAAGGTGAAAATGTTGGTTTAGTATCTGATTTTTCCCTCTATACTTCATCATAATTTGCAGAAATTATTGCACTCTGTGTTAGTTCTTCATAATGAAGCAGTCAAGAAAGTCCAAAGTCAACTTGTATCATTGTTATACTCTTACCTCATATTACACTAACTGAATCTTTTTCACTTAGTATACAATTTTTCATATACAGAAACTTGCATGCCAGATTTAAACAGCAAGGTTGATTTTGTCTTCTTTTTGAATATTGGCTCAAACTTTTTCCTACTGATGGTGAAATGTAATAAAGAGAAATGAAGGTTGGTGATTGATACCTGGTTATGTGATCTTTGGCTTTCATCTTCTCAATTACAGAATGGGTATTAGAACAACTATCTCCTGGAATGGTAGTGTAAAATCAAACAGTAAGTTTGAAATACTAACCATCTTTCTCTCATAATTTATAAGCTCCCAAGTTTCTTCCTCTCACTTCAAGAACTGTGATATACTTTGCCTTAGTAAAAAGATGTGACAGGGCAAGAGTCATTTCCCAAAAGGAGGAATTCCCAGATTTGGTTGCCAAATAAAGGAAAAGACAGATTTTAATGTATTTCTCTTGTATCGTGTTACCTATCACTGCATAACAAGTTTTCCCGAAACTCAGCAGCTTCAAACAATAAACATTCCTCCCCAATATCTTTGAGTCAAATCTGCTGTGATCGATCTGCTGGATCGATCCTCTGGCTCAGGGTTTCTTGTGAGGCTGTGGTTAAGATGTCAGCTGTGGTCTCATCTCAGTGCTCAATGAAGGATAAAGGTACTAAGACATCAAGGAAATCTTTGCTCTGATTACTGTGTGGGAGACACAGGAAGACAGCAAGATCCCATAGAAGGAATGGCTCTCTGTGGTGTCTCAGTAGACGGGGCATACATAGACCAGCAGGGATCACACAGTCCCAGCCTGGAATGACAGCACAGCCTGGAATGACAGCAAAAGGGTTCCCAGATCCATGACTATGGCACTGAAGTAGTGATAAGCATCACTTGAAGGGGTCTGTGAGGAGAGATGAGGGAGACTTCGGTAGTTTCTTGCAAGTATCAGATTGCCTGAGTAGATGGATGACACTGGGAAACGTATCCCAGTACCATTGCACCCACCTAGTTCGCAGCTGACTCTGCATGTTGTAAGCCCTGAGTGACTCAGACACAAGGCTGAGGAAAGAAGCAGGAGAAAATCCTCCATGAGAGTGAGTCAATTTCTGCCACCCTGGTAAGTGTGGGCCACAAACATAAATTAAGCCAAGTCATGAAAAAACAAATTTCTACCTCTTTCACATTGGATGTGCAGATTATCTTTACATCTCATGCATAATAAAGGGCCTAGTTCATATCCTGAAACATTGTGGATGCTTATTAAATCGTACCTATTATTATTTTGATTGCTTCCCAAGCTGATGCTCAGAACACCTCATAGAAATCAATTATTTCCATGTATAGAACATAAACACTATTGCAACTAGGGGTCTATATTATGCTGAGGGGATTAGGGAGTGATAGATGAATGTGTTTTCAGAATTATCTGTCTAGTAAGTACTAGTGCTCCTGTACTGGGACTGGAGTCTAGCCCACTGAGAGTCCTCTTCTAATACATATTTTTAAAATGGCGTTAGATCTGTGGGTATCTCATTCTCCCCACGCATAAAATGGGTACCTTAACCCCATCACCAAAATGTTGTTTGGAGGTAGATGGTAGTGCTGGGTTTCTGTATTATAATTCTCTTAATAAAATGATGTAGATTTTTTAAAGTTATTTTTCCCATTAATCCCAGAACAGAGTCTATTAAAAGAGCAATGGGTTATAATGGTTAAATAATTATATAGGAAATTCCTAATCATCTGCATCAGAAAGTAAATATTTACCAAGTGACCAATACATGTCCAGCACTGTTCTAATTGCTTTATATGTGTTATCTCATTTAATCTCATCACATCCCTATGAAGTAAGTACCATTATAATCTCCCTTTTAAAGATGAAGCAACTGTGGCCTGTGTTAACACAGCTGGTAAGTAAATGAGCCAGAATTTGGACCCAAGCACACTGGCTGTAGTGCCCATATGCTTCACTGTTTTCTCAAGAATAAAGCTATCACATGATCAGTGATTGAGCAATGACTGAAAGTGCATTTGACTGAGAGTTCTGCTACAGACTTAGCTGAATACCTTTGAGCAAGTTACTTAATAATATTGGTCAACCTCATTTTCTCATCTGTATACCAGCACATACCTGTCAATTTTCTAGTAAGAATTAAAAGAAGCCACATAGAGCCTGGGACATATTAATTTTCTTAGAAGATTAAATTTTCTGTTTTTAACTCTTATGTCCAGGTTTCTTAGATGATCAATTGAGATAATTTCAGTGAAAACACTTTGAAAATTATAAGTCACAAGATAAATGAAAGAAGCTCTCTCTGTTAATTAACACTATTAATATAAATAGCTAACAATTTTAATGTACCAGGATCTGAGCCAAAAACTTTTATATATTAGCTTAAAGAAACCCAACTCTAAAGATATTTTTAAAAACTCAAACTGGGAAGTAGGTGCTAGTCCACAGATGAGAAAACTGAGTCCCAGAAACACCAAGTAGCATATTTATGATTATAGCCAGGAAGTGCTGGAGTTTGGAGTTTTCCTTAAACATAGTTAACTCCCAAACTGTATACTTTATATCATAAATATTATAAAGGTACTGCTTCAAGCACTTTAGAGGAAGTCATTGCACTGTGAACAAAATATTGTAATCAAACATCTACTTACTTTAGCTGGTGAAATGATATATTTAAGACTAGTGATTTCAATTGTAATGGTTGACACATTTTAAGTAGGACTTGATGTATTGTGAGAAGTGGAAGGGAGTTACAGGAAATTTTGTATTTTAAAGGATGTTATACAATGCTCAGATTATTTGATTCATGCATTCTTACATCCATCTATCCATGCCTGCCTTCCTTCTTTCAATAAATATCTGTACATCAGACTAGTCTTTGCCCTGGTAGTTGCATTATACAATGTTGGAACAAAATATATCAGTTCACAGTGCAGCCTCAAAACCTCCCATTTTTGTGGCTTGTAAAAGTTACATGATCTCAAAATGGAAATGATAAGATAGGTACTAGTAAGTGTTGTTATGATAATACATTCAGAACACTTAGCTTGGTGTCTCGTATACCACAGACCCTCAGTAATGCTTAGTTATCATCATCTTTCTCATCTTATCACAAATATTGACTGGTTTATGAAAAATTATTTAAAAAGTTCACTGTATCTTAATTGGTTCTCTGGAAGCAAAAGATCTCTTTCTCTGGACAGAATTGTTTATCTGGAAACAGAAGCAGTATTTCTCTAGAAGCAATCCTGTAAACATTTCTTGGATCCCTAAGTTATGCTGTCCAATTCCATTAATGATATCATGTAATTTTATAAATACCATCTATTAAATTTCAGCCAAAAGAAAAGCCAAAGGTGTTCAAAGCCTCAGCTAAAAGGCGAGGAAACTTAGTGGTGGAGATAGGAGTCAAAATGAAGGGTTGTAGCTATGTTGAAATGAACTAACTATGAAGGGGAATGAGACTTTTGAAAGTAAAGATTCTGGGTTTGAATAAATAGATTGAGTTAATAGTAGTAAGTTATTTAAGATGCAGAGACAACTGCAAAAGAGGAGCCAAAAGATAGGTTGGGTAGATAGTGGAAGAAGGTCAGTGCAGATACAGGACCCGCCTCCAGGAATAGGGCTAGAAAGACAAATATAGGAGATGTTGGGTTGAGAGAGACACCGAGGGAATGGCAAAATGATCAGCCCTTCCCTGAGATGAGATGGGAGAGAGGTCCTGCATCTACTTCTACTTCTCTACTCCACCTACTTGTGCACTTCTAAAGCTTGATAGCTAAGCATTGATTAGATCAAATCAGGCTGTGAATGTCCTGCCAAGACATTTGGACAATATGCTAAATGTCATGAAGAGTAATTCTGAAGAGATGTAATTCAGAGAGTCAAAGCTTTCTCCCAAAACATTTGAGTTTTGCAGACTATTTTTTGTGTGGACTTAAAATATTAGCTCTTGCTTCCAGGCTCTTGAACAAAATACCATAACTCTGATTATTTGCTTGCAATCATTTAGTATTTTTCACTTCTAATGAAGCAGTCACAAAAAAATGATAAGCATCCAGTACATTAACATAAAAATCTTTGGGGATATATTATAAAGCTTAGTATTTATTAAGAACACAACTGTGTTATTTTTAACAAGCTGGGATGCAATATTCATTTACTCCTGTTGCCATTTTCAGAGGTCACCAGCTACAGAGGTCCCTGGCAGCATTACTAGCGGGCAAAACTCTTTAATATATAACATGAAGGCTTTTTATAGAGGAATAGAGTGTCCACTCAGCACAAAGGTACGCAGACGCACCCATATATTGAATCAAATTTGTTGACATGTCTCTCCGTAGAGTCCTAACAGCCTGACAGCTCCCCAGATTTGTTGGACACTCTGAGCAGGGGATCCTGAAGCCCACACAGCTCTATCTGCCATGGTACTCTGTCTCCTAAAGGGGATGCTCAGTAACTTCACCTGCTTTCAAGAAGTTGGCACTCGAAATGAGACCACTTTCCTTGACCAATTATAGGGCAATGAAAAGATGTTTACATAGTCTAGAATGCATAGATCACTTATTTCAACATTTTCTTTCCCTGCCTCTCAGGAGAATCTAAAAGTTAGAGGCAAGACAGAAGTAGTTTGCAATGCAATGTTGTTTACAGACTGATGGGTACCCTTTCTGGTCAGATAATCCAAGGAAGTAAAATTTTCTGAATACTTAAATTTCACAAAGTTGATTTTGTTCATAATGTTAAGCTATATTTAAGCTGGTATATATCCTAAGCATCTCTGTCTTCTCAGAAGAAAAATGTGTATTAAAATTTTTCTGATGCCTTGGAGTTACTATCAGTGGAACTAAATACAGCCTGTACTACTTTTGTATTGCGATTGCAACAAATTAGCACAAATGTGGAGTTTTAACCAGTACAAATTTACTAGCTTCCAGTTAGATAGATCAGAAATCCCACATATGTTTCACTGAGTTAAAATCATGACATCATTGGGGCTGTCTTCCTTTCTTGAGAATCTAGGGGAAATTCTGTTTCCTTGCTCTGTCAGTTTCTAGAAGCTTCTCACACTACTTAGCTCATGCCTCTCTCCCTACATCCTCAAATCCAGCAGCATAGAATCTTCAAATATCCCTCTCTTCTGACTTCTGTTTCTCTCACTTCTCTTTCTCTTGCTTCTCTCTTTAAGGATTGGGCCCTCCTGGACAGGGCAAAATCATCTCTCCATCTCAAGATTCTTCACCCTATCTGTTCTCAATAGCCTGTAGGAACTTCTCTCTCAATGGCCAGTTGTGGTGTGTACAGGTTTCCCCCAACGAGTTTTCTCCTCCAAAGTTTCTATGGAAAGTGAGAAGATGGTTAAAGTTGATAGAATCCAAGAAGAGAGAAAAAAGGAAAGAGTGAGGAGAGAGATGGAAACCAGACTATGAGTGAAATCCAAGGTGGTCTTCTGTGAGTGAATCTCATGATATCCACATTGTCCATTTAAAGGACCATATTGATTGCTTCTAGTTTTCATATACATTCAGGAGAGTTGAGTCTGCTATTTTAAGTTCATTCAACTATTCAAAACCTCTTTCTTGAATTTCATTCTCATTCTTTCCTCTGTTCCTGTACTCAGACTGCCCCCACCCCTGCTCCCTGGAATGCCTATTCCCTTACCTTTCTCTTTTCCCGAGTCCTTTTCATACATAAATTCTTCTTGAAAACTTACCCTTTCTTTTCAAATTAATCACCCCCGCCACTGTGCTCTTACTGAATTATGTTCCCGTTAAAACAGTTCTCACTCTGTCTGATGTAGTGGTTCATATGTATATCTTCCCTTGCTAATCTGTGAATTCCTCAGTGTTAGGGTGATGGCTGCATGCTCCTTGGTTTTGCATTTTAACATGTATCATAGTCCATCGTGCAGAGCAGATTGCTGGGGAGACAAACACATAGTTTGCTGAATGTGTAGCCAACATGGAGGGTTAAGAGCATGTGCTGGCTAGTGGAATGGACACGCACTGGTTCTGGGCTCTGGTTACTACCACTTTATTGCTTTTCACTTGTTGAAAGACTGTGAGAAATATCTGATGAATGGCTGAATAAATGAAAGTATAATAGTGCTGTGTATTATCACTTTAGTGCCTATTTTCCTTGTCATCCAAAAAGGGAACCTCAGCAAAATTAATAGCTACCTCTTAATATTAAAGCACTTAGTGCTGAACTGGCCTTATCTTGTTTACAATTCCAAATAGTTCTATAAAGTAGTCATTTTTATCCACATTTGACAGTCAGGGAACAAGTGCTGAAAAAGTCTTTTGCTCAAGGTGATACAATTTTTAAGTGTCAGAACTGGTATATGAACCCAGATCTAAATTTTCTCTTAACCTCTATTCTGTACAACTCTTCATGTTTACTTTTTATGCTGCCATGTGGTTTCAGAACCTTGTCCCATTTATGAGCTGAAAAGGACAGAGTAACAGGATGGTTCATTGCGCAGGCTCTGGGGTCAGACAGATAGTTTACAATATCTGACTCCTCCTCTGAGAATCTGAAATCCTTGCAAAACTTACTTAACTTTCTTAAACCTCAGATTCCTTATTTCTAAGAATGTGAATAATAATATTTTCTAACTTGAAAGGTAATTGTGGCACATAAATAAATGATATATATAACACGTTTATTACAGTACAGACTGTATGCTTCCTAGTGTTGCTGTGAAGAATAAATTAGGTAACATATCTAGCAAATTATAAAAATTAATAATGACAATTGATATTAAATAATAGTATGTGATATTTAATGTTATATTTGTTAAGTATTTAATATACACATATATGTAATATACATGTATGTATAACATATATAATTCATAATTAGGTATGATACAATGATGTCATATATGATGCGTCACAATAAACAGTGATAAATGTGATCTTTCCCATGTGCTGAAAATGACTTATTAAACTTTCCCTGAGAGGGAAGCTTCCACTTTGTGTAACCATCAGAGATTCTGAGATAGCATAATCTATAAAAACAGTATTTTATGATTGAAAAGTAGCTTCTTTGTTTTCACCTTAAAAAGAACAAGATCACAAGACTCATGTTCTTACTTAACTCAAGACCCTCAGAGTGTCCCACTCTAAAGAAATGACAAGCATGATAGACAAGACCCTCCCCATAGATCATAGTGCAGAGATGAAACCAGATGATAAAGCACATCAGCAGGATATTTACTATCAAGAGCAGCTTGGCTAAGGTATTCAAATAGTGGTCTCTGGTATATGGTTTGCCTCAAAAATGTTCTTGAGAATCAGCTCCCTTTTGTCTTTTCTAGGATATCTTTATACCATGATGTAGTGAGGCACAGTTTAATCTTTTTGAGAATCTGAGCCAGCTAATTCATGTGAATAAACTTAGAAAATTATAAGAAGGATAGATCAGGACAAAGGGAAACAGAGTATCAAAGAAAATAATGTATTTCCAGACAAAGTTAGAAGTAAGAAAATATCATAGCATACCAGAAAGTTCTACTCAATTGCTAAAGATAGGTTATAAACGTTATCTGGAGTAAGGAGGAAAAAAATGCTGATTTACATGATTAAAAAAATAAAATAACCTATGGAAGTTGCTGAGGGGTACCACAACTTCTTTTGGCACTGAGGTCTGAGAGAAACCTCTGTGAGTCCATGTGATTAGGCCACTGTGTGTTTCAGTAGAAATGAACCTTTGCAGCATCTGTTCACAGAATTTTGTGAATTTCATGTCACTGAATTGAATTTCCAGTTTCAAAGTGTTACAAGTGCACAGTTTAAGACAATAAACTTTGGAGTTCGCTTCATGGCTCAGTGGTTAACAAACCCAACTAGCATCCATGAGGACGCTGATTCCATCCCTGGCTTCACTCAGTGGGTTAAGGATCCAGCATTGCTGTTAGCTGTGGTGTAGGTCACAGATGCAGCTCAGATCCCTCGTTGCTGTGGCTGTGGAATAGGCCAGTGACTACAGCTCTGATTCAACCCCTAGTCTGGGAACCTCCATATGCCCGGGTGTGAGCCTAAAAAGACAAAAGACCCCCCCACACACACCAATCAATTTCATAGAAGTCAAAATAAGTCTATTCAACTTATTTGCCTTTCAATGGCTGGTTTGATTCAGGGAATGGCTTTAGAGAAGCTGGCATAGTTACATTAGACCCCAAACTTGACTGAATCCCACCATTCCTCTGGCAACAATGGGAAAAGAAGACAATCAAGGTGAGGTAACATTTAAAGTATCACAAGTTCAAAATGAACACGTGGCAGTTCTAGTAAGTGTTGCTGGCTTAGTTGGATTTAATATTAAGTAATTTTTATTTTATTACAAAAGATAAATGTGTCCATTATAGAAAATGTATAAAATATGGGAAAGCATAAAAATGAAAACCAAAGCTAATTAAAAATACCACCACCTAAGGATTGTCACTGTTTCCACTTGAACATCCAGGCAGAGTTTTTGGATTTCTTGGCTTCCAAGCTTTTGGTGTGACAGACATGGTAATGGGTTGGAGATGCATAATGTGAGAAGCCGAGGGAAGAGGTAAACTAGTTCTGCCTGGAGCTTCTTGGAGGAGAAAGCAAAGAAATACTAGGAGTGTGGAATGGACCTAAAGGAACCTGACCTAAGAGTGAAGGGAGTTGTGAGGAGACAATCCAAGGAGACTGGCAGTTTCTGGAAAAAGTGGAAGGGGATTAGGAAACCTTGAGAGAGATCAGAGCAGTTATGAAAAATGAAAAATTGGGAGTGGGAAGGATATCTCTATTGTGTTTTGAAATTTTCTCCTGTCTCTTCAGAAAAGCCTCTGGAAAACCCAGGCTACTTTCCAATGTTGTTTGGAATCAGATTTGTGTTTCTTTTAAATGGGACACCATGCTGAGCCTAGACTCAGGGTAGCCCAGGACATTCCTGTTACCATCAGGAAGAGAAACATTTTTTCCATCTCTTTACGGAGGTATTAAAAGATGGTGCTCCCATTCTGCTCTATTTTCTCAGTTCATTCCCTGAAACTGCAGCTAACTGAATGAGGAAGGAAAGAGCTCTGCCTTCTCATATCTTTTTGAGCATGGTTTATCCAGCTTTCGTTGTGTTGAATCTTTGTGCAATTCACATCAATGTACAGTAGTTCTCAGAGAAAGGAAATGCAGCCTGAAATATTTTAAAAAAATACGTTTTGTTGGACTGCTATAAAAATAAGATTGGTAGTGTTTCCTTTTTATTTATGTATCAAATATTATATTGAGTTTTTAAATATGTTCCTGTTTGATGTTTCCTTTATTTAAAAAGGGTTTATCATGTATTAAGTTCTAGAATCTATTTTTTTCCTTCAAGTCATTCACTTCCACCTAACAATTATCTTCAGAAAGAAGATATCTCACTCCCCTGAGACATACTCTATGAGCACCTACTATGTGCTGTTCAGAGCCCTGAAAAGTATTTGCAGTGATGGGTTGCTTTTAAGTCAATAGGAAACAACCAGGTTTCAAGAAATTTAGAGTGTGCATAGTAAAGAAAGAAAGATCTATAATGTTTAGGGTTCTAATCATGGAGCCAGACTCTTTATCTCATATTTCAAACAATATTTATAGTAGAGGGAACTTGTTTTTTGAACAAAGACTCTGTCTCCTAGTTCAAATATACGTTCTATTCTTTTATACTTTAAACTGTCAAGGAAAGAGGATTTTAACTCTAGCTGCTCCTAGGATTAGGCAATATACAGATTAGGCATTATATAGAGAAGGCAATAATTTAACTTCATTTCAGGGATATTAAAGAGTCAATCCATAGTAAGAGATTTTAAATATGGCCAAATATATACTACATAGTCTAGTTTTACTAAGTATGTTGGTTTAGCCAAGGCCCAGGGTTAAATATGACTTCTCTTTCTTGGATGTGCATTGTGCATATGTAACATATTCAGGTATTCTGACTCCTATTTGAATTGCGTCTTTTTGCTCTAGCACATTTGGAATACAATTCAGCCACCATGATGGGGAAGAGAGAATAGATTTCGAGAGAGGGCGTTTTTATTTTAACTTAATTTTTTTTATTCTACCAAACTCATATATCTAAAGTGTAAAGTTCCAAGTGGCCCATCACTCCCTCCCTTTCTTCCTCCCTCCCTCCCTCCCCCACCACATACTCTCTCACACACAAACACACAGCTCTCTCCTCTCCTACTCCCATCTTCTTATTAATTTTGTCCAAAAACAAACACTCACCATACACTTAGATTTTTTATTTCTCCAGGTGATTAGATCTATATTTCCATGCTTTTGAGATGTTCTGGTTTGGATATTCCTCCCTGAAACTCCTCAGTACAATTATTCAGTAATTTTTGTTTTGATCCATTTTCATTGATTCTGTAGATTGCTTTGGATAGTATGGCCATTTTTACAATATTGATTTTTCCAATCCAGGAACATGGAATATCTTTCCATTTCTTTACATCTTCTTTACTTTCCTTGATTAATGTTTTTATAGTTCTCAGCATATAGGTCCTTTGCCTCCTTGGTCAGGTGTATTCCCAGGTATTGGATCTTTTGGGGTGCAATCTTAAAAGGTATTGTGTTTTTGTATTCCTTTTCTAAAGTTCATTGTTAGTATACAGAAATGCGACTGATTTCTGAATATTAATATTATATCCTGCTATTTTGCTGAATTTGTTGACCGGTTCAAGTAGTTTTTGGGTTGAGTCCTTAGGGTTTTCTATGTATAGTATCATGTTGTCTGCCTACAGTGACAGTTTTATCTCTTTGCTTCCTGTTTGGATGTCTTTTATTTCTTTTGTTTGTCTAATTGCTGTGGCTAGGACTTCTAGTACTATGTTGAATAGCAGTGGTGAGAGTGGGCATCCCTGTCTTGTTCCAGATTTTAGTGGGAAGGCTTTCAGTTTTTCCCCATTGAGTATTATATTTGCTGTGGGTTTATCATAAATGGCTTTGATTATGTTCAGGAATGTTCCCTCTATACCCACTTTGGCGAGGGTCTTGATCATGAATGGATGTTGGATTTTGTCAAATGCTTTTTCTGCGTCTATTGAGATGATCATATCATTTTTGACTTTTTTTTGTTAATGTGGTGTATGATGCTGATTGATTTGCGTATGTTGAACCATCCTTGTGAACCTGGGATGAACCCCACCTGGTCATGGTGTACGATCTTTTGATACATTGTTGGATTCAGTTGGCTAAAATTTTGTTGAGAATTTTTGCATCTATATTCATCAAAGATATTGGCCTATACTTTTCTTTTTTGGTGGTATCTTTGTCTGGTTTTGGAATTAGGGCGATGCTGGCTTCATAGAATGTCTTTGGGAGTGTTGCTTCTTCTTCAACCTTTTGAAAAAGTTTAAGGAGGATGGGCACCAGTTCCTCTTTGTATGTTTGGTAAAATTCGCCTATGAAGCCATCTGATCCTGGACTTTTATTTGTATGGAGTTTTTATGACATCTTCAATTTCATTTCTAGTGATCGGTCTGTTCAGTTGACCTATTTCTTCTTAATTCAGTTTCGGCAGTCTGTAAGACTCTAGAATGTTGTCTATTTCTTCCAGATTGTCAAATTTGTTGGTATGTAATTGTTCATAGTATTCTCACATGGTTTTTTGTATTTTCGCAATGTCTGCTGTGATTTCTCCTTTTTCATTTCTTATTTTGTTTATTTGGGTTCTTTCTCTCCTCTTCTTAGTGAGTTAGCCAGAGGTTTGTCAATTTTATTTACCTTTTCAAAGAACCAGCTCTTGGTTTGATTGATTTTGTCTATTGTTTTTTGAATCCCTATTTTATTGATTTCCTCTTTGGTCTTTATGATTTCCTTCCTTCTGCTGACTGTAGGTTTTGTTTGTTATTTTTCTAAATCATTTAGGTGGTGGGTTAAGTTGTTGATTGGAGATTTTTCTTCTTTTTTGAGGAAGGCCTGTATTGCTATGAACTTCCCTCTGAGCACTGCTTTTGCAGTGTTCCATAGATTTTGAGTGGTTATGTCTTCATTATCATTTGTCTTGAGGTATTTTTTAATTTCTTTCTTGATTTCCTCATTGACCCGTTGGTTTTTTAGTAGCATGTTGTTTAGTCTTCATGTTCAATACTTTTATTATTTGCAATATGCAGTTATTTATTGCAGATGAACCACACAATAATGTACAAGGAGAACACTGTCCTTTTTGCATAATTTTTTCTTTCCCTTCTGAGCTAATAAATTATCTCCTTACTTGTTTGCTTGGTATTCCTTCTATGTATATACCAGGAACTCATTCCTAAACTCTCTGTTATAATGGTAACTTCCCTTACCATAAATTTAAACATATCAAGTAATTTATTGTTTTATTTTGGTTCCTCCTTAGAGAGATCCTTCTTGGAGCCCTTGGTCATTCTGTTCTAATCTAAAGTATTTGCTCTCTAGGTATGCTGCATAGTTGTCATCCTGATATATCTTCATGATTTATTATCCTGGATATTATCTTTACTTATATATTGCTTCTCTTTTTGTGTGATGTACATTTGATGCACCACTCAGATTCTCTTTCAGTGAAGGATGTGTTAGCTGCTGCAAGTGCTGTCTGTAGATAGCCTTCTCCGTCAGTCCCTGTCAGGAATGCTTCAGCTTTGGAAGGTTACCTTATCCAAGGCCAGATCCCTTTCTGGAGCCAACCACAACCATGTATGATTAATACAGGAGTTAAAAGGCCTGGCATCTTGTTTCAATTCAGGACAATTCCAAATGGCCATTTGAGCCCCCTCACTCCCCATGGTGTCACTGAAGGTTTTCTTTGTTCTGCCTTCCAACTTAACCTCTTTTTCAGGACAGCCCATCCTTTCTCTCCCTTCTACAGGTGTTTATTCCAGTGTCATTCCTGAGTAGATATCTCTGCATCTCAAATTCTTTTTTTTCTTGGGGACCCAACATATAATGATTTGTCATCTTTCTTCTTTTACACCCTCTTTTTGGTGGAGCAAACATTCTAGTAGTTTCCTGAAAATGGCTAATTCCTAGAATTGCCATACTTTTCCATATTTTATTGCCTTTGGTGTAATAGTTGAAACTTAGACTGGAATTCTGATATCTTCTAGAAAATTCAAAAAGCAGGGTGAGTTCAGAATAGCTTTTAAAATAGCCATGTAAGTATATCCCAATTTGTAAATCCCAGTGTAGTAAAAAGAAAAAAAAAAAAGCCAAACAAACTAAAGTGATAAATCAAGGGCTATTGAGTTTCATGACAAGACTTGTAGACTAAAGAGAATGACAGTGTTGCTTTAAGTGTATTTGCTATATTAACCTAGATGTAAGGGTGAAGGGAGTGTAATGAGTAGAGAATATAAAATTAAAGTACCCAATAAGATGTTAATAAGAAATAGGTATGTACAATGATAAATTCTCAACTGTGATTTGTAGAAAAATTAAATTTATATACTATCTACAGAGTGCCTACTATGTATGAGACACCATGCTAAACACTTAAATGCTTTATGTAGATTAATTTTCAAGGTAACCCACTGAGGCAAGTACTATAAATATTCCTATTTTTCCAGTAAGAGACTGAGGATCAGTAAAGTTTATTATCTAAAATTGCATAGTTATTAAATAGTTGAACAGGTTTTTAAACTTAGTTGTTAGTTGATCTGGGTCATGCTCTTAACATCTGCATCACACAGCCTCCCTTATGAGAAATTTTATTTGTTTATAGTTTATTGATATATAGTTGACATATAACATTGTGTCAGGTTTAAGGCATAAAACATGATTATTTGATAAACATGTATTACAGTATGATTATCACAATAAGATTAATCAATGCATTTGTCACTCAACAGAATTATCTTTTCTTTTGTGATGATAATGTTTAAGATCTACTCTCTTAGCAACTTTTAATATACAATACAATATTGTTAACTATAATTCAAGCTAGGGGTCAAATCAGAGCTGTAGCCACCAACCTATGCCACAACCACAGCAACTTGGTATCTGAGCCATGTCCGTAACCTACACCTCAGTTCACAGCAACACTGGATCCTTAACCCACTGAGCGAGGTCAGGGATCAAACCTGTGTCCTCATGGATACTAGTCTGGTTCATTAACCACTGAGCCATGATGGGAACTTTCTGAGTTCAGTCTTTTTTTGATTCCACATCTAATTGAGACCATGCAGTGTTTGTCTTTCTCTAACCTATTTTACTTATCATAATGTCTTTGAGGTTCATAAATGTTGTTGCAAATGCCAATATTTCCTTTTTTTATGGATGAATTTTTTATGCATATAAAATTCAATGTGTATATATATATATATAGTCTTCTGTCTTTTTGCCTTTTCTAGAGCCACTCCTGGGGCATATGGAGGTTCCCAGGCTAGGGGTCTAACTGGAGCTGTAGCTGCTGGTCTACGCCAGAGCCACAGCAATGCAGGATCCAAGCCACGCCTGCAACCTATACCACAGCTCAAGACAATGCTGAATTCTTAACCCACTGAGCAAGGCCAGGGATCAAACCCACAACCTCATGGTTCCTAGTTGGATTCATTAACCACTGAGCCACGATGGGAACTCTACCACTGAGCTTTCTTAATGTACTTCTATACACCTATAAATAAGCCATGAGAAAATTACAGCACAGTGGAGTCTCAACTTTGGAAAATAACCCTTACATAAGGTAAGTTTAGGGCTTAAATCAAGTATGTCATTATTGCCTTTCAAATACTTTATTCATAATGTATTTATATCATTCTTAGTTACAATTGAAAACAATACTATTTTAATGTTGATTATGAATTGAAAACATTGTCTTGATGGTGAGGTTATTTTATATGAGATATGTACATAGTTAATTGTGGGACTAACACCAAATCCTGAACACAAACAGTTAAGTCATGCGAGGTTTTTTTTTTTTTTTTTTTTTGGTCTTTTGTCTTTTTGTCTTTTGTTGTTGCTATTTCTTTGGGCTGCTTCCGTGGCATATGGAGGTTCCCAGGCTAGGGGTCTAATTGGAGCTGTAGCTGCCCGCCTACGCCAGAGCCACAGCAACGCGGGATCCGAGCTGCGTCTGCAACCTACACCACAGCTCATGGCAACGCCGGATCGTTAACCCACTGAGCAAGGGCAGGGATCGAACCTGCAACCTCATGGTTCCTAGTCGGATTGGTTAACCACTGCGCCACGACGGGAACTCCAAGTCATGTGAGTTAATTGTGCATAAAGATGTAAAATCCTCTGATACAAATTGAAAAGCCCTTATATTGAGGTTACCAAAAGAGGGGTTGTAATCTGGAAATTGGAATAATGCTCAGCCACAAAAAGAACAAAATAATGCCATTTGCAGCAACATGGATAGAACTAACTAGAGACTCTTATACTAAGTGAAGTAAGTCAAAAGGAGAAAGACAAACACCATATGATATCACTTGTATCTGGAATTGAATATATGGCACAAATGAACCTATCTACAGAGTAGAAACAAACTCATGGACATAGGGAACAAGGTTGTGGTTGCAAAGAGGGAGGAGGAGGAGTGGGAGGGCCTGGGAGTTTGGGGTTAGTAGATGCAAGCTATTGCATTTGGAAAGGATAAGCAATGAGATTCTGCTGTATAGCCCAAGGAACTATATCTGATCACTTGTGATGGAACATGATGGAGGATAATGTGAGAAAAGGAATGTGTGTGTGTGTATATATATATATATATATATATATGTATATAAACACACACACACATATGTATGTATGTATAACTGGATCACTTTGCTGTACAGCAGAAATTGACAGAACTTGGTAAATCAAGTATAATAAATTTTTTTAAAAAAAGATGGCAGAAGACAGATGGGGTATTTCACAGTGCTGATTTGGGAGAAAAGTAAACCAGAATCTTAAGATTTCACTAACATGTCTCTCAGCAAAGATGGAATAGAGTTTTCTGTATTAATGCAAACTGTTAGTATGCTCTTTAGCATAAAATAATCATGATTGGAGTTAAGATAAAATTTTAAAACTTCATTTTTGTTTTTTTGTGTCTTTCTTTTTCAGGCATCCTCGCTACTCTGGATTTCTGGAAGTCAAGATGATCCCATGGGGGCAAAAATGAACTCCAAACTGCAAAATTGGAAAGACACCATATCTTTGAACAGTGAAGCAAGCAGGGTAAAGATGATGTTGTATTTCTTGTAATATACAATAAGGTCAATGGAATTCATTTCTTTAAACTTCATAGTTTAAACTCAGCAAAAGGCATAGCTGAGTGTTGAGGAAGCAAGTGGTGATAAATGGAAGTTTTTAATACTATTCTTACTTTGTTATGTAAATAGATTTTATGTTCTCTTTAATATAACATCTTTATTAATTTTATTGTAGAAAAAGATAATGGGTTTCACAGTTATAGTCATGACCACAGTCCCTTTAGCTGAATATTTCCTGTGTAGTAGTCTGAAGGTCTTTAGCTTTAGCCTCCAGGTTACTGCATTGGATGTGTTCAGGCAACTGGGCCTCACTGGTGGAGAAGAGTTATTATATTTGGAAATTAGAGTGTTGTTTAATGGGAAAACACTATTCAATCACAGAGATACATTTGTAAAGTTGATAGGAGTGGGGCATATGAATCATACATGTACTTTTGACCTCTTGTTCAGGATTTTCTGGTGCAAAATAATCCAGAATTTTATGAGTCAGTAATTGTGTATAAAACATTTTATATAGAATAACATTTCTATATAAGGACAGAGCTGTGAGTCATACAGTTGGTTTCTAATTTTTTATTCTTTTGGAACAATTTGGTGATTAAAAAGCTACCTCTCTCACCTTGGTGGTTCCCCATCTTTACCATGTAGCTAATTTCGTTTCCAATGCATCTGAGGTCTTTGTTGGTGAGTGGCAAGAATGGCATGCAATAGAGGAAAGCGTTTAAAGTACTTCATGTTGCTTTGAGGTTCTTGTGTTTATTACTAATTCATGTGTCCAAAACAGCTTCGACACATTTCTGGCTTATGATGATGTGTTTGGTAGGCTATGCCTCTGTGACAGATCCAATTTTATAGTGATTTAAAGACCAAAAATGTTTATTTCTGTATTAGTAAAGAGTCCAGAATGGATGGGCAGGCTACCCTGCTCCATTTGAAGATGACTTTGGCTACTTTTCTTCCTACTTCTCTACTATTGTCTCTGCTCATTATCCTCATTGACATAGTTGGAGTTGGATGGCAGCCATGTCCATGTTCTAGATCATAGGAAGAGGAGTGAGCACAGAAAAATTCACATGCAGTGTTTTAATGTCCAGACCTTAGCAGTGTCATGCTATTCACTCTCACTCCCTTGCAACACTAATCCTACAAAAGAAGGGCAGGATGACTGACTTGGTACAAGATGGACAAGGGTGATTGACTGTGGATGAGAAAAAATGTTAGGGAGCAGTGAGAACAGCCTTGTGTTTGTTCAGAAAACTGCTAAGGGCCTAGCTCAGTCTTTCTGCTGTGCCTTGGTCTCCATCTTCCTTCTCTGAAATGGTAATAGATAATTTTTCCCCAAGTGCAGATATTCTGAATTTTCTTCTCAGAACTTTAAAACTGCTTTCAATGTATCTGCGATATGTTTTTTAAAATCTAGAGGGAAAACATGTTTTTCTTGTCTCACCAAATGAGTCATTTTCTCACTCTGGTTCTTGCAAGTTTTCTCAGTTCCCCTGTACACTTTCTGAGCGAGCACATTTACAAAATGTTAAAGACTCTCATTGCCTTGATTGGTCATCCTAAGTTAAAGTCAGTAAATGGAAGGTGTTGTTTAAATAATGCTCCCAATTTGGGGTGATGAATTTATTTCTCAACTATCATTCTGTGTCTTTGATCATACGTGGAATACATTATTTACATTAATTTAAGCTTTAACTTTGAGGGGTTGCTGAAATTTTTGAAAGCATATATTATATACACACACATATATATCTATATATACACACAACATATATATGTATATAGTTGATTAACAGTGTGTTTCAGGTATACAGAAGAGTGATTCAGATATATATATATATATGCACACACATATATTATTTTTCAGATTATTTTCCATTTTAGGTTATCACAGGATATTGAATACATTTCCTTGGGCTATAAAGTGTTGTTTATCTATATTACATATAGTGGTGTGTATATGTTAATTCTGAACTCTTCATTTATCCCTCCCCAACCTTTCCCCTCTGGTAACCATAAGTTTGTTTTCTCTGTCTGTGGGTCTATTTCTGCTTTGTATATAAGTTCATATGTATCATTTTAAAAGATTCCATATATAAGTGATATCATGTGTTTTTGAAGACTTCATTTTTAAAATGATTATGCTCTTAAAAAAATGGCTGACTTATAATAAGAGCTTAAATTATTCAGGTACATCAATTTCAATTCAATCCCATGTTATAACGTTAGTTCAGCTTGACACTATCATGTGAAATCAATAATAATGTGTTGCTGATTTAGCAATATGGTGTAATGTCTGAGAGAGCATTGACAGTTTTCCAAAACCTGCCGGATCACACATTTATTTTACTTTTTTAATAGGCCTCTGCTCTTTGAATCTGAAAGGATTCTTCTGGCAAGCTATTACTTTTCGAATCTTTGCATAGACTGTTTTTTCCTGCATTTCTTCTAGTGCCTTGGTTCACATGGGGAGTTAGTATATAGTGCCCATATGTGACTTCAGCATTTGTATGATTATGTATTTTATCAACTAGATTGTGAGCTCTTAGAAATCAAAGGTTTATTATTCTTGTCTTTGTTTTTTCCTGTAGCAGGTAATATATTACTGAATATAGATCAGTAAATAAATACATCTTACATACATGGGCAAGATCGAATGGATCAATAACCATGATCCAAGAGTATGCTTGGATACAGCAGACTGAGCCAGTGAAGATAGGCTTCCTTTCCTTCTGCCTCCAAAAATATAATCAAAGTGAAATTTAAATATGTAACTGAGCATCAAGGAAAGGGAAATCCGTAAGAGAGACAGAGATTGAGAGAGAATCAAAGCACAACAGAGCAGGGGAAGGGTAGTGATGCTGTAGTGGCTGTTGTGATAAACAGACCTGCTGACAGCTTTAGACTTTAGAAGGTGGGGCCAGACATTGCTGCAGCTAAGGCACAGGTCGCAACCCTGGCATGGATTTGATCTCTGGCTAGGGAACTTCCACATGCCATAGGTGCAGCAAAAGAAAAGCATTAAAAAAAAAAAAGAAGATGATGAGGCCAGAGACTCAAATGACCCATAGTGAAAAGAGATCCATGCCTATTTCTCTGTGAAAAGAAATGGGTCTTGTGAGTTACACCTTGGTCAGGGGATCCATCCCTTCTATGTTCATTTCTATAGCAGGTGTCACAGAACTCCTCTTTCAATTTGTGGGTTATACATGCGTGGAGAACTTTTTTTTTCTTTGATTTTTATTATTTTATTTTTATTTTATTTACTCAGTGAATTTATTACATTTATAGTTGTACAGTTTTATAGGATTTCCATCCCGCACCCCCAGCACATCCCCAAACTATCTCCTTTGGAAACCATAAGTTTTTTAAAGTCTATGAGTCAGTATCTGTTCTACAAAGAAGTTCATTCTGTCCTTTTTTCAGATTCCACGTGTCAATGAAAACATTTGATGTTGGTGTCTCATTGTATGGCTGACTTCGCTTAGCATGATAATTTCTAGGTCCATCCATGTTGCTGCAAATGCCATTATTTCTTTCATTTTAATGGCTGAGTAATATTCCATTGTGTATATGTACCACCTCTTCTGGATCCACTCCTCTGTCGATGGACATTTAGGTTGTTTCCATGTCTTGGCTATTGTAAATAGTGCTGCAGTGTCTTTGCGAGGCGTGGTTTTCTCTGGATAGATGTCCAGGAGTGGGCTTGCTGGATCCAATGGTAGTTCTATGTTTAGTTTTCTGAGGCATCTCCATACTGCTTTCCACAGTGGTTGCACCAATTGACAATCCCACCAACAGTGTGCTAGGGTTCCTTTTTCTCCACACCCTCTCCAGCACTTATTGTTTGTAGACTTTTTGGTGATGGCCAATCTGGCTGGTGTAAGGTGGTACCTCAGGGTGGTTTTGATGTGCATTTCTCTCAGAATGAGTGATGTTGAACACCTTTTCATGTGTTTTTTGGCCAGCTGTATGTCTTCTTTGGAGAACTGTCTGCTTAGATCTTCTGCCCATTGTTTGATGGGGTTCTTTGTTTTTTTGGTATGGAGCAGAAAGAGGTGTTTGTAAATTTTGGAGATTAATCCCTTGTCAGTTGATTCATTTGCAAAGATTTTCTCGCATTCTGTGGGTTGTCTTTTCATTTTGTTTAGGGTTTCCTTTGCTGTGCAGAAACTTTGAAGTTTGAGTAGGTCCCATTTGTTCATTTTTCTTTTTACTGTCATGATTCTAAGAGGTGGATCTGAGAAGATGTTGCTGTCGTTTATGTCAGAGAGTATTTGGCCTATGTTTTTCTCTAAGAGTTTTGTAGTATCTGGTCTTACATCTTTAATCCATTTTGAGTATTTTTGTGAATGGTGTTAGGGAGTGTTCTAATTTCATTCTTTTCCATGTGGCTGTCCAGTTTTCACAACACCACTTATTGAACAGGCTGTCTTGCCTCCATTGTATATCCTTGCCTCCTTTGTCATAGATGAGTTGGCTGTAGGTGCATGGGTTGAATTCTGGGCTTTCTATCCTGTTCCACTGATCTATATGTCTGTCTTTGTGCCAGTACCATATGATTTTGAAGACTGTTGCTTTGTAGTATAGTCTGAAGTCCGGGAGCCTGATTCCTCCAGCTCCATTTTTCTTTTTCAGGATGTCTTTGGCTATTCTGGGTCTTTTGTGCTTCCAAACAAACTTTAAGATTCTTCGTTTGAGTTCTGTGAAAAATGTCCTTGGTAATTTAATAGGGATTGCACTGAATCTGTAGATTGCCTTGGGTAGTATAGTCATTTTGATAATAATGACTCTTCCAACCCAAGAGCATGGTATGTCTTTCCATCTATTTGTGTCATCTTTGATTTCTTTCATCAGGGTCTTATAGTTTTCAGAGTACAGGTCTTTTATCTCTTTAGGTAGGTTTACTCCTAGGTATTTTATTCTTTTGGATATGATGGTAAACAGGATTGCTTCCCTAATTTCCTTTTCTGCTCTTTCATTGTTAGTATGTGGAAATGCTGTCAATTTCTGTGTATTGATTTTGTATCCTGCGACTTCGCCAAATTCGTGGATGAGCTCTAACAGTTTTCTAGTAGAGTCTTTAGGATTCTCTAGGTAGAGTATCATGTCTTCTGCGAATAGTGATAGTTTCACTTCTTCCTTTCCAATTTGGATTCTTTTTATTTCTTTTACTTCTCTGATTGATGTGGCTAGGACTTCCTAAACTATGTTGAAGAGTAGTGGTGAGAGTGGACATCCTTGTCTTGTTCCTGATCTCAGTGGGAATTCTTTCAGCTTTTCACCATTGAGAATGATGTTCACTGTGGGTTTGTCATATATGGCCTTTATGATGTTGAGGTAGGTTCCCTCTATGCCCACCTTCTGAAGGGTTTTTATCAGGAATGGGTGTTGGCTTTTGTCAAAGGCTTTTTCCATGTCTATTGAGAGGATCATATGGTTTTTACTCTTCAGTTTGTTAATGTGGTGTATCACACTGATTGATTTACAGATATTAAGAACCCTTGCATCCCTGGGATAAATCCCACTTGATCATGATGTACAATCCTTTTAATGTATTGTTAGATGTGGTTTGCTAGTATTTTGTTGAGGATTTTTGCATTGATGTTCATCAGTGAAATTGGCCTGTAGTTTTCTTTTTTGTGGTGTCTTTGTTTGGTTTTGGTATCAGGGTGATGGTCACCTCATAGAACTAGTTTGGGAGTGCCCCTTCCTCTGTGATTTTTTTGAAATAGTTTCATAAGAATAGGTGTTAGCTCTTCTCTAAATGTTTACTAGAATTCACCTGTGAAGACATCTGGTCCTGGACCTTTGTTTGTTGGAAATTTTTTTAGTCATGGTTTCCATTTCATTACTTGTGGTTGGTCTGTTCATCTTTTCTATTTCATCTAGGTTTAGTCTTGGAAGATTGTACTTTTCTAAGAATTTGTCCATTTCTTCTAGGTTTTCCATTTTACTGGCATATAGTTGCATATAGTAGTCTCTTATGATCCTTCATATTTCTGTGATGTCCATTGTTACTTCTCCTTTTTCATTTCTAATTTTATTGATTTGAGTCCTCTCCCTTTTTTGCTTGATAAGTCTGGCTAAGGGTTTATCAATTTTGTTGATCTTTTCAATGAACCAGCTTTTTGTTTCATTGTTCTTTTCTATGGTTTTCTTTGTTTCTATTTCATTGATTTCTGCTCTGATCTTTATGATCTCTTTCCTTCTGCTAACTTTAGGTCTTGTCTGTTCTCTCTCAAGCTGCTTTAGATGTAAAATTAGCTTGTTTATTTGAGTTTTTTCTTGTTTCCTGAGGTGGGCTTGTATTACTATAAACTTTCCTGTTAGAAAGGCTTTTGCTGCATCCCATAGGTTTTGGAGTATTGTATCTTTGTCGTCATTTGCATCTAGGTATTTTTTAAATTTCCTCTTTGATTTCTTCAGTGATCCATTAGTTGTTTAGTAGCATGTTGTTTAGTCTCCACGTGTTTGTGTTTTTTTGGAGTTTTTTTCTTGTTGTGATTTCCAGTCATATAGCATTGTGGTTGGAAAAGATGCTTGATATGATTTCAATTTTCTTAAAGTTACCGAGGTTTGATTTGTAGCCCAGGACGTGATCAATCTTAGAGAGTGTTCCATGTGCACTTGAAAAGAGTGTGTATTCTGTTGCTTTTGGATGGCATGTCCTATAAATATCTATTAAGTCCATCTGGTCTAATGCTTCATTCAGGGCCTGTGTTTCCTTATTGGTTTTCTGTCTGGATGATCTGTCCATTGCTGTAAGTGGTGTGTTAAAGTCCCTCACTATTATTGTGTTACTGTCAATCTGTCCTTTTAAGGTTGTTAGCAGTTGCCTTATATATTGCGGTGAACCTATGTTGGGTGTGTATATATTTAAAATTGTTATATCTTTTTCTCGGATTGATCCTTTGATCATTAGGTAGTGACCTTCCTTGTCCCTTAAAATACTCTTCATTTTAAACTCTATTTTGTCTGTTATGAGTATTGCTACTCCAGCTTTCTTTTGATTCCCATTTGCATGGAATATTTTCTTCCATCCTCTCTCTTTCGATTTGTATGTGTCCCTAGAAGTGAAGTGGTCTCTTGAAGACAGCATATATATGGATCCTGTTTTGTATCCATTCAGCCAGTCTGTGTCTTTTGGTTGGGGCGTTTAGTCCATTAACATTTAAGGTAATTATTGATATGTATGTTCTTATTGCCATTTTATTAATTGCTTTGGAATTGTTTTTGTAGCTCTTTTTTCTTCCCTTCTTCTCTTGTTCTCTCCTCTTGTGGTTTGATGACTATCTTTAGTGTTGTATTTGAGTTGATTTTTCTTATTTGTTTATCAATTGTAGATTTTGGGTTTGCAGTTATTCTGAAGTTTTGATATGAGTCTGTATATATACAAGAGATTGTTTTAAGTTGTTGGTCTCTTAATTGCAAGTTCATCTCCAGTGTCCTGCATTTGTACCCTCCTCACGATTTCTGATTTTGGCGGCATAATTGTGTGTGGATAATTTCATATCTTTTTCTGTATATATACCTTTACTGGTGAGCCTTGTCATTTGTGATATTTTTGTTTCTGATTGCAGCCTTTTCTTTTCTGCCTAAAGAATATCCTTTAGTATTTGTTCTAAAGCTGGTCTAGTGTTGCTGCATTCTCTTAGCTTTTGCTTATCTGTGAAGGTTTTGATTTCTCCTTCAAATCTGAATGAGAGCCTTGCTGGGTAAAGTAATCTTGGTTGGAGGTTTTTTACTTTCATCATGTTGAGTATATCATGCCACTCCCTTCTGGCCTGCAGAGTTTCTGCTGAAAAATCTGCCAATAACCTTACTGGGGTTCCCTTGTATGTTATTTGTTTGTATTCCCTAGCTGCTTTCAATATTTTCTCTTTGTCTTTAATTTTGATCAGTTTGATTAATATGTGTCTCGGGGTGTTGCTCCTTGGGTTTATTTTATGTGGTACTCATTGCTCTTCCTGGATTTGAGTGTGTAGTTCCTTTTCCATGTTAGGGAGATATTTGGCTATTATCTCTTCGAATATTTTTTCTGCCCCCTTCTCTCTCTCTTCACCTCAGATACAGATAATACAGATGTTGGTGTGTTTAATGCTGTCCCAGAATACTCTGAGACTCTCTTCATTTGTTTTCATTCTTTTTAATTTTTTCTGTTTCACATCTGTGATTTCCATTATCTGTCCTCCACCTCACTTATTTGTTCTTCTGCCTCCTGTATTCTGCTGTTGGCTGCTTCTAATGAATTTTTTATTTCAGCTATTGTATTTTGCATCTCTTTATATCTTGTATCTCTTTGGTCAGTGTTTCCTGTAAATTATCCATCTTTTCTTCCAGTTTATTCCCAATGTGTTGCATCATCTTCAGCATCAACAATCTAAAGTCTTTTTCCTGGAGGCTGAGAATCTACTGATATCTTAGCTGTTGTTCTGGGGTTTTTTCTTTCTCCCTCATCTGAGTTATAGTCCTCTATCTTTTCATTTTTATAGGTTTTTGGTGTGGTGATCTTTTTAGAAATAATAGAGTTGTAGCCTCTCTTACTTCTGGTGCCTGACCCCCTTGTGGCTGAAGTTGGTACTGGGGCTTGCTGTAGGCTTCCTGATGGGAGGGACTGATGCCTGCCCACTGGTAGGTGGAGCTGATTCTAATCCCTCTGGTGGGTGGGGTTTTGTCTCTGGGTGAGATTAGGGGTGGCTGTGTGCCTGAGGGGTCTTTAGGTAGCCTGTTTACTGAGAGGTGGGGCTGTGACCCCACCAGAATTGTTTTTTGGCCTGGGGCTTCTCAGCGTGGATGGGTGGGGCCAGATTTTCCCAAAATGGCCACCTCCAGAGAAAGGCATGCTGCTGAATATTCCCAAGAGCTTTGTTTCCAATGTCCTTCCCCCACAGGAAGCCACATTCACCCCTGTTTTCCCAGGATGCCCTCCAAGAACTGCCATCAGGTTTGACCCACATTCCTACAAGAGACTTAGTTTTGCTCTGGGACCCAGTGCACGTGAAAGTCAGTGTGTGCCTTTTAAGAATGGGGCCTCCGTTTCCCCCAGTCTCATGGAGCTCCTGCACACAAGCCACACTGGCCTTCAATGCCAGATGCTCCAGGGGCTTTTTCTCCCAGTTCCAGATCCCCACCTGTGGGAGTTTCATGTGAGGCTCAGAACTTTCACTCCTATAGGTGAGTCTCTGTGAACCAGTTAGTTTTCAGTCTGTGGAGCTTCCCACCCAGGAGGTATGGGGTCGTTTATATTGTGAAATCACCCCTCCTTACTCTTGTTGTGGCCTCCTCTTTGTCTTCTGGAGTAGGATGTCTTTTTTAAGGTTTCCAGTCCATTTGGTTGAATATTGCTCAGTATTTGGTTGTAAATTTTGTTGTTTTTAGGCGAGATTTTGAGTTCCAGTCTTTCTATTCCACCATTTTGATGCATGGAGAACTATTGCATGGAACTGTCTATATGTGATGGCCTGGTGGAGTACCCACACTCAAGTTTGGCTTAATGCTGAATCCTTGATACAATATGAAATGACTTATTCCATGAGTGTATGGGGCCATTTAATGATTATCTCCATTATTGCAATGTGAGATTCTTGAGATCATCTATACAAAACTTTGCATATAATTGCAGGTAGCACAGGCACTTTCTGAAGGCTGTCCATTCATTGAACAGATATTGAGTGGGCACTGTGTGGCAGGAACTAAACTAGGCAGTGGGGTACTGGAGTAAACAAGTCAGGCCTAGTTCCTGTACCTATACCTTTTTCCTTATTCATATTTATTATATATAATTTACATACCATCATATGCCCATCTGTGATATAGATTGTGCTTGAGAGTTTTAATCTGGACCTAACAGAGTTTGGGATGTGGTTTGAGGGAGAGGGGGAATTGAACTTTGTTTTTTTTTTTTTTAAACTGATTTAGTATACTAATAAAACACTGACATTTCAAGTATATTAGCTATTTTTCATTTCTTATAAGTGTCACATAACCTCGTCATCCCTCCCAGTTGAGAAATGGTTGGTGTAATTTAATGCCCAAATAATTTCATAAATGAGTGATGATGAACAATCCTTCTAAGAAGGTAGAAACCTATTTTCATATCAACCCAGAAAAAAGAGACTATACAATCACATAACCTCATGGTGGCTTTCATGACAGTACAAGCAAGGAAAACGTTAGGATTTGTTGTTCACTGCAGAATCAGAGATTATAAGAAATGTGTAAGGAAGAAAAATAGGTAAAACAGCAGAAAAAAATTAATTTTTATGAATTAGTAAAGAGTCACACAATTTAGCTGATACACTGACAGCAAATGAGCAAGCAACAAAAGAAGAGAAACTGATCCTTAAAGAGAGAATGTGCCTTCTGGGCAAGCACATCTGGACCGTAGTACACACTAAGCAAACA
Source organism: Sus scrofa (assembly GCF_054392235.1). Taxonomy (NCBI): domain Eukaryota; kingdom Metazoa; phylum Chordata; class Mammalia; order Artiodactyla; family Suidae; genus Sus; species Sus scrofa. Next base: position 126,774,874 of record NC_139401.1, read on the forward strand.
TCAGGCCACCTAGGAAGGTCAACGATTTCCAGAGAATTTACATCAGATAGAGGACATATTTTCTTTTTTTAGCACAATGTGATAATAGTAGATGTGACTAATAATAAGATAGCAGGAAGAAAATAGGAATTATAAAATACTTCACAACCATAGTGATGATAAAATCATCCCATATTAAAAATGTGTGAGATGCAGTACAAGTTGCACTTAGTGGGAATTTTTATGTTAGAAAAAAGAATTGGAAACTACTGAGAAAAGAACTTCTCTCAGAAGGTTAGAAAGATAACAGATTAAATACAAATAAAGTGGAAGGAATAAGTATACATAAGATTGAATAAAATAATAAATAATATAAATAAAAATTTTAAATTATAAAAAATAAAGAACATTAGCAAAACTCAAAGCTCATAACATTTAAGAGAAAAACTCTGATTAGATTTTTCTAGGAAAAATAAAGTTAAACATTAATAAATATGTGGAAACAAATACAGATATGCTAGAAATATTGTGTCATAAGAATACTATAAAAATCAATAAATTTGAAAAGTTACATATGAAAGATATATTTTTAGAAAATATACATAACTAAACATAAGAAAAAGTAGAACATCTTAATCAATCAATGTTGTATATATTTATCTGTAGTTAAAAATAGTCCACTAAGCAGTACCACAGCTCCTTGCAAAATATGTACAAGACCCAAGGATTTTTTTTTTACCTCTTTTATTTTTTAATTTTTTAAATTGTTATTTCCCCAATACAATTTTTTTGTACTGCACAGCATGGTGACCCAGTTACATATACATATATACATTTTTTTCTCAAATTATCATGCACCATCTAAGCAAGTAGATATAGTTCCCAGTGCTATACAGCAGGATCTCATTGCTAATCCATTCCAAAGGCAATAGTTTGGATCTATTCTCAGTCCCTCCCACTCCCTCCCCCTCCCCCTTGGCAACCACAAATCTATTCTCCAAGGTCCATGATTTTCTTTTCTGTGAAAATGTTCATTTGTGCCTTATATTACATTCCACATATAAGCGATATCATATGGTATTTGTCTTTCTCTTTCTGACTTATTTCACTCAGTATGAGAGTCTCTAGTTCCACCCATGTTGCTATAAAGGGTATTATGTTGTTCTTTTTTATGGCTGAGTAGTATTCCATTGCGTATATATATCACATCTTACTAATCCATTCATCTGTCGATGGACATTTGGGTTGTTTCCATGGCTTGGCTATTGTGAATAGAGTTATAGTGAACATACAGGTGCACGTGTCTTTTTTAAGGAATGTTTGTCCAGATATATGCGCAAGAGTGGGATTGCTGGGTAATATGGTAGTTCTATGGATAGATTCTAAGGTACCTCCATACTGATCTCCATAGTGGTTGTACCAGCTTACATTCCCACCAACAGTGCAGGAGGGTTCCCTTTTCTCCACAATCCCTCGAGCACTTGTTATTTGTGGACTTATTAATGATGGCCATTCTGACTGGTGTGAGGTGGTATCTCATGGTAGTTTTGATTTGCATTTCTCTAATAATCAGGGATGTTGAGCATTTTTTCATGTGTTTGCTGGCCATCTGTATATCTTCCTTGGAGAACAGTCTATTCAGGTCTTTTGCCCATTTTTCCATCTGGTTGTTGGCTATTTTGCTGTTGAGTTGTATAAGTTGCTTGTATATTCTAGAGATTAAGCCCTTGTCAGTTGCATCATTTGAAAATATTTTCTCCCATTCTGTAAGTTGTCTTTTTGTTTCCTTTTTGGTTTCCTACATGTAGAAAACCCTAAGGACTCAACCCCAAACTACTTGAACTGATCAACAAATTCAGCAAAGTAGCAGGATATAAGATTAGCATTCAGAAATCAGTCACATTTCTGTACACTAGAAATGAAATATTAAAAAAGGAATACAAAAATACAGTAACTTTTAAACTTGGATCCCCAAAAATCAAATACCTGGAACACACCTGATCAAGGAGGTAAAGGACTTATATGCTGAGAAGTATAAAACATTAATCAAGGAAATTAAAGAAGATACAAAGAAATGGAAAATATTCCATGCTCCTGGGTTGGAAAAATTAATATTGTAAAAATGGCCATACTACCCAAAGCAATCTACAGATTCAATGCAATCCCTATCAAATTACCCAGGACATTTTTCACAGAACTAGAACAAACAACCCAGAAATTTACATGGAACCACAAAAGACTCAGAATTGCCAAAGCAATTCTGAGGAACAAAAACCAAGCAGGAGGCATAACTCTCCCAGACTTCAGGCAACATTACAAAGCCACAGTCATCAAGACAGTGTGGTATTGGTACCAAAACGGACATGCAGACAATTGCAGCAGAATAGAGAACCCAGAAATAACCCCAGACACCTATGGTCAATTAATCTTTGACAAAGGAGGCAAGAATATAAAATGGGAGAAAGATAGTCTTTTCAGCAAGTTTTGCTGAGAAACCTGGCCAACTACATGCAAATCAATGAAACAGAACACACCCTCATACCATGCGCAAAAATGAACTCAAAACGGCTGAAAGACTTAAATATAAGACACCATCAAACTCCTGGAAGAGAACATAGGCAAAATGTTTTCTCAGGTCAGTCTCCCAAAGCATAAGAAATAAAAGTAAAAATAAACCAATGGGACCTAACCAAGGATTTCTAAAGTTCTGTTTTTACATATGTTCAAGGAACATACAGTTCTTATCTAACAAAACTCTTTCAGAGAAGCTAAAGAAAAGCTGTTCTTTTCATTATGAATAACCTTGACATCCACATTTGACAGGAACAGTGCAATAAATAAAAATTATAGGCCTATCTCATTAATTAGAATACATATAATTAACCTCTATAAAATATTGATAAATCAAATCTATCAATGACTAAAATATATGATGCATCATAATCAAGTCATGTTTAACCAAGCATTGTGAAGATGATTTCATATTAGAAAATCAATGATTGTGATTCAAAAGCCAATGCCCATTTATGATGAAGCTATTATTTTTGTCCTTTTTTTTTTTTTGGCATTTCTTCGGCCGCTCCCACGGCATATGGAGGTTCCCAGGCTAGGGGTCAAATCGGAGCTGTAGCCACCAGCCTACGCCAGAGCCACAGCAACGCAGGATCCGAGCCGCGTCTGCAACCTACACCACAGCTCACAGCAACGCCGGATCGTTAACCCACTGAGCAAGGGCAGGGATCGAACCCGCAACCTCATGGTTCCTAGTCGGATTCGTTAACCACTGCGCCACAACGGAAACTCCATTTATGATAAAGCTATTAAAGAACTAGGAATATAAGAAAGTTTCTTTGATGCCTAATGTGCCTCTTTTCAAAATCTATAACAAGCAGCATATTTAGTGCTATCACTTTAAAAGCTATCATTTATAGGTGAGGATCAAGTCAAAATGCCTTTTATTTTTTTACTTTTAAATTTTTTTTATAATTTTTATTTTTTCCATTATAGCTGATTTACAGTATTCTGTCAAATTTCTACTGTACAGCAAGGTGACCTAGTCATGCATACATGTATACATTCTTTTTTCTCACATTATCATGCTCCATCACAAGTGCCTAGATATAGGTCCCAGTGTTATACAGTAGGATCTGATTGCTTATCCATTCCAAATGCAATAGTTTGCATCTGTTAAACCCAAATTCCCAATCCATCCCACTCCCCTCTCCCCCTCCCCCTTGGCAACCACAAGTCTGTTCTCCATATCCATGATTTTCTTTTCTGTGGAAAGGTTCATTTGTGCCATATATTAGATTCCAGATATAAGTGGTATCATATGATATTTGTCTTTCTCTGACTTACTTCACTTAGTATAAGAGTGAAGTTCCATCCATGTTACTGCAAATGGCATTATTTTGTTCTTTTTAATGTCTGAGTAGTATTCCACTGTGTATATATATACACCAGATCTTCTTAATCCAATCATCTGTTGATGGACATTTAGGTTGTTTCCATGTCTTGGCTATTGTGAATAGTCAAGATGCCTTTTATTATAGCTACAATTCATTATAGTACTGTAAATCCTAGTCCATAAAATAGGGCATGAAAAAAATGAAACAATAATTGTCAATGATGTAAGAAAATAGTAGGAATTTATAAATGACTCAATTATCTACATAAGAAAACTTAAGAATATATGTAAAAATGATCAGAGTTAATAAAGTCATTACATATGCTCTATGCAAGAAACTAATCATATGGTTAATAATATTTCCATATACTTTAACTTCCAGTTAGAAATTATCATTAAAACTCTCCATTCACAAGCAGCAACAATAACAAAAAATACAGTACTTGAACTTAAACATAGAAAAATATGTATAGTAACTTGATAAAATCGCACAACTTTTTTTGAAAGACATAAAATTTGACATTCCAAACTCCATAGAATGTAAAACACTAAAAGTGAATCCTAGAAGTAAATTATAGATTTTGTGATTATGCTGTATCAGTGTAGGTTCATCCCTGGTTAAGATAAAATACCATTCTGGTGGGTGACTTTGATAAAGGTAGAGGCTATGCAGATGTAGGGGCAGGAGGTAGATGGGGCATCTCTGTACCTCCTCTCTCAGTTGTGTTTTAGACCTAAAACTGCTCTAAAAAATAAAGTCTTGGGGCAGAGGTACTCCAAAAATTTTAAATTGACCTTCAGGGCTTCCCGTCGTGGCTCAGTGGTTAATGAAACCTACTAGGAACCATGAGGTTGCAGGTTCGATCCCTGGCCTCACTCAGTGGGTTAAGGATACAGCATTGCCGTGAACTGTGGTGTAGGTTGCAGACGTGGCTTGCATCCCGCGTTGCTGTGGCCCTGGCATAGGCCGGTGGCCATAACTCTGATTCGACCCCTAGCCTGGAAACCTCCATATGCCGCGGGTGCGGCCCTAGAAAAGACAAAAATAAAAATAAAATAAAATAAAGTTGACCTTCAAAATAAGGATCTTAGCATGTTTGTGTATAAACAGTCTAAAGATCACACTGATATCAGTTCCTTCGGATATGATTTTCAGTATAATGTTATTACAACAAGATTCCAGACAGGATTAAATGGAATTTAAGAAGCTGACTTTAAATACAATGAGGGTATTAAGAATAATTTATATAATTATGAATAAAATACATAGCATAGGAAATCTTAACCTACCAACATGAAGACATTAAAGGGAGTTCCCAGCCTGGCTCGGTAGAAACAAATCTGCATGGTATCCATGAATATGAAGGTTCCATTCCTGGCCTTGCTCAGTGGGTTAAGGATCTGGCGTTGCCATGAGCTGTGGTGTAGGTCACAGATGCAGCTTGGATCTGGCATTGCTGTGGCTGTGGTGTAGGCTGGCAGCTGCAGCTCCAATTCAACCCCTAGCCTGGGAACCTCCATATGCCATGGGTGAGGCACTAAAAAGACAAAAAAAATGAAGACATTAAAGAGGAGAAAACATTACAAGTGTGTGATTTGTCACATGCATAATCAAACGAACCAGTAGAAAAATATAAACTTCAGAAACTATTATATAGTATATATCTATATATACATATATATACACATACACACACACACACTCCATATATATATATATGGAGTGTCATTAAATGGTAGTAATCAAACTCCTTGGGTTCCATTCCTGGCTCCTCCACTTGCTGCTTTTGTGATACTAGAGAAAGGATTTGACTTCTTAAACATCAGTTTCCTTAATTGTAGAATGGAAGTAATAATACCTTCTTCATGCAAGTGTTGTGAAGATTATATGATATAATGCAAACACAATGACTAACAAATAACATATGTAGAACAGTTGTTAACTGTTATATGAGCATTTGGTGTATGGCAGAAGTGGCATTGAAATTAGTTGTAAAAAGATGGATTACGAAACAAATTATGCTGAAGGAATTTACAATGTAGAAATAGAAAATGAGACATTTAAAATAACATCATAACCCCTTCATTCTAGATAAATCTAAGAAGAAAAAACATTTTAAGAAATATAGAAAAAATATAGAATATTTTAATCATATCTGCACAGGGACAGACTCGTAAATCAGATACAAAAGGTACAAATAAAAATGAAAACACTAATAACTTGCTATTGAAATTGAAACTTTCTATAAGGCAAAAGCCACCATAAACTGAACTGAATTATAAACACTGACTTGGAGAAGATATTTGTAACTTATATAATTGAAAACAAGTAACATCCATTATACACAAAGAATAAGAAATAAAACAAATGAACAGACATAACAAAACATGGAGGTGCAGACACAGAGAACAAACAGGTGATTGCCAGAGGGGAAGGGATTTGGGAGGAGGAAAGAAATAGGTGAGGGAGATTAAGAAATATAAACTCCAGGTTGCAAAATAAATGAGTCATGGGTATAAAATGTACAATATGGGGAATATTATCAAAAACTAATATCTTTGGTGACATACTGTAACTAGACTTATTATGGTGATCATTTTGAAATGTACAGAAATGTTGAATTACTCTTTTCTGTAGCAGGGACTAACATAATGTCATACAGCAATTATATTTCAAAAACAAAAAAGAAAAATACGAATTCACAGAAAATCAGATTTGTGGTACCAGATGTAGGGGCAGAAGGAGGGGAATTGGAGGAAGGCATTCAAAAGCTACAAGCTTACAGTTATAAGATAAATAAGTACTAGGTATGTAATATACAACATAATAAAGATAATTAACACTGTTGTATGCTATATATGAAAGTTGTTAAAAGAACAAATTCTGAGTTCTCATGACAAGGGAAAAATTCTATTTTTGTATCTATAGGAGATGATAGATGTACACTAAGCTTACTGTGGTTGTCATTTCATGATTTTTAAATCAAATCAGTATGCTGTACACCTTAAACTCATATGTTGCAGTATGTCAATTAAATCTCAATAAAACTGGAAGAAAACAAAGAATTAAGCAGTAAGAACAAGTCAAATAAGCAAATAGAAGTATAGCCAAAGACTAAGAAGAGGTAATTCAGAGGAGAAGGAATAGGAAGGGCTAAAAACCTATGAAAGAGACACAAATTTGTTAATATAGAGAGAACTACAAAATTAAGAAATGATATATCTCAGACACATCTATGTGGCAAAAATTAAAAATATGACTGCCAAGTTTGGGGAAGGAAATGGACAAAAATCACTCACTCATACATTGCTGGTAGACATACAAATTGGTAGAAGGAATGTGAAGAGGAATTTTCTAATATCTGATAAAGGTGAAGATACATATTCCATAAGAGTCATCAGTCTTATCCCATTCCCTGATACATTCCTTAAAACGAACAAGCCACCAAAACCACTGTATCCCAACTATTATGGGCTGAATTGTGATCTCCCAAAATGAGTATGTTGAAGTAGTAAGCTCCATAACTTCAGAATGTGATTGTATTTGGAGACAGGGCCTTTAAAGAGGTGGTTATGCTAAAATGAGATCATTAGAGTGGGCCCTAATCCAATCCAACCTATTGTTCTTAAAAGAAGATGAAAATTGAACACCAGGATGCATGCACAGAGAAAAGTCCATGTGAGGACACAGAAGGTGGCCATCTACAAGCCAAGCAGAGAGGTCACAGGAGAGACCAAACCTGTTCACACCTAAATCTTAGACCTTTATCCTCCAGAACTATGAGAAATAAATTTCTTTGGTTTAATCCACAGTCTATGGCATTTTGTTATTGCAGCTCCAGCAAACTAATACACCATGTATGGCATGTGCACATAGACATGTATGTATGTGATATTATTAAAAAATAATTAATTTTGTAACAAGCAAGAGGAAATAATCTATTGATCAATAGATGGATATATGAAAGAGTAATTCTGAGAGGCAGTGATGCATACTGGTTAAGAATTCAGTCTTTAGAGTTCAGTACAAATCTGAACTCTGCCACTTGCTAGCTGTACAAACTTGGTTAGTTACTTGTTTTCCCTTTCCCTTAGATTCCACATTTGTACAATGGGAATAATAGCATCTTCCTTATGGGGAGGATTTGAGGATTAAATGAGTAAAGCACTTAGCCTTCTGCCTGACATCTCATAAGCCCAATTAAATGTTAATATTATTAGTAAACTATTATATTCATATGAATAAAATACAATGTTTCCTATATAACAATCACAATGAGTATAATTAGATTTAATCTTTCTACAATGATTACAAAAACATTCTGACTCAAATTTGCAAAATCTTTACATTTGGATGATAGTTAAATGGGTGTTTGTAATGGTACTCGCTGAATGCTTCTGCATGTTTAAAATATAACTGTAAAAAGACAATACAAAGTCAATTCAAAGATTTAAGGTGCTTATAGGTAATGGCCTTAGGGTTATATTGAAATGGTAAAGCTACTGAAATGATCAAATATCCATTTTTTAATGTGGAGCTCAGCTCAGTTCTGCAATGCTCCACCAAGAGTCACAGAAACCATCTGAGGCACTTGAGAAGCCTAAATTGGGCTTAGAAAAAGAACCAAAGCATTATCTATTTGGCCAGAAATTGACAGTGGATTCAAAGTTTATAAACTCAGCAGTTTAATCCCTATGAGGAAAAAGGAAAAAAGAAAAAAAAAATCATTTTGCTCTGTTTCTATAAAGAGTGGATGAGCATTGGGGAAGCACCACGATGTCTTTCTCTGGGTTGCATGTTAGAAATAGGTATGTCTGCTTTTAATGAAAATATTCTAATACATGCTTTACAATGCAACATATTTTCAAGAATGGTCCAAGTGGTCCAAGCACAATATTGTTGTGGTTGTTGAGGCTGTTGTTGCTGTTTTTGTTACATTCATTTACTGTTTTGGGAGGAAGACATTGAGCCTGCAGAGAGGTAAACTGACCCCATTACAGGGAAATAACCTAGTATGTGTGTGTAGGGGGGGTAAAATCGAGGAGAAAAATATATTCCTCTGGAAAAAGTGTGACTTGAGGAGAAAGAGTATATTTGTAGTCCGGCCAGGTACTTGGCTATATTTGTTTCATCTTCCAGTTAACTGGACAGTTCTCCCACTTAGCACCTTTGGCATTACCCATTTTAAAAATAGCCTGCATTATTTTGAGTAGCACTGTCATAATATTATTCTTATGTCTGAGATGCATGGCCTCAGTTTTGCAATCACTCTGAAGAAAGACTTTGTAGTTCATCACCACTATTAAATATTTTATATTTCATGCACTTCTCTAGACCCTTGACGCCAATAGTTTAACTAGTGCTTTCTGATAGAATATGTTATAAAGAAAGCTTGTGAATTTATGAAGGACCATGCACATCTCATTTTGGCAATTGTGGAAAATCAGGAGGAAGGATGGTGAAAACAAATGAATCATATTATGTTCACACTGAAGGAACCATTTGGATCAAGCTCTTTGATGTTGGCAAGGCCTCAGGGCCAAGTGAATTTCATTCTTCAAAGAAATAGTTATGTCAACCATAAAATCCCTTTAGCGTCCTCAAGATTAGAACAGGGGTGAATCATAGCTAACTTCGACTTTAGCAATGATACTTGGAGATACAATTATATAATCTTCATTCCAGAATATGTGTGATGGCACATAATGGCATCCGTGATTGATGTTTCACAATTTATACATTTTTCCAAAAGTAGAGGCCAGCAAAATCTGGTTGATCATTTCCCTTTGCTCTGACCTCTGTTCCTGGCAGGTAGGAGACTTTCTTTCTCAGAAAGTGAACTGATGGGGGAATGGAGTTTGCTTTAAAGTAACTTGTTTTGTTCTCCTGAATTCCTCAGTTAAGACTCAAAGGAGAACACACATGCCTCCAGCAAACCTCCTCTCCCGCAAAACACACAGAGGAAACAGCACCCCTGAAGTGATATTTGGGTTTTATAGATGGCATTCACACTGCATTTCTGAGCAAATTTTGAGTTGGTCACTCCAGGCATTTTTGCATAATGCTGCTTCTGCCTGGAATATCTTTACGTACAAGGTTCATGTATTCAAATTCTATATAATTTTGAAAACCACCTTCTTGCAAAAGTTATCCCTGATCCCTCCCTATTTCCCCTCTCTAGTCTCCTTGTTTTTCATCTGCTACTGCAGAAGAAGAGGAGGATGATGGAGGGAGGGGTAGAAGAAAGAAGAAACAACCACAGCAGCAACAGCAGCAGCAGCAAATAGCTCTTATTTACTGAGCACTTATTTATTGTATAGGAGCGTTAGGCTTCGTAGCCATGATGTAATTTAATTTTCACAATAACTCTGTGAGGTGGGAAATAATACTATTCCTACTTTACAGAGGAGCAGGCAGGCTCATCGTAGATGTTAACTATCCAAGGTCATTCATCTAATAGTTAACGTGATCTAAATTCCAACTCCAGATCTGTTTGAATTCAGTGCAGGATGCTGCTTCCCTATGAGCTTCTTCAGAGCAGGGCCTATGTATAATTAATCTGTTTTATCTACAATACCCTGCAAAGAATAGGAATTAACCACTTTTTTTGGATAACTATATTGCACACATGCCAGGGAACAAAAGGAAATAAGTATTATTTTCAGGATTAAAAAATATCAAGCTGAAAAAGGCTATATTCCATATGAATATGCTTTGGTTAATAGAAATAATAGTATTCATAACTATCATCTTTGCAACACTTTCCCATTTCTAAAAATGTTCCACAGGGCATAAAAGATATTAAAGGTTCACCAGGTAGGCCATTAGTATAATTTTAATTATTAGTACAATAGTAGGAGAGTAGAAATACAGACATACTATACTTAAAAATAATTTGTTAAAATAATTTGCCCTGACATAGAAAAAAATAAGTTTTGTAAGTCAGGCTTTCAGATACTCAAATGGATATTAAGAACTGTCTAAATCTCTTAAAACCTTAGGCTCTAGAAGGTAACCCAATTAAAAAGGTTAGGTACCAGCATTAATAATATCTACAATTATGTCATTACTATTAAACATTAAGAAAGCATGCCAAGAAGAAAATGAAAGTTGTCAGATAGAAAACCACCATTTTCTTTCTCATTCGATTCTTGTGGTTTTTGCTTTTTTTTTTTTTTTTTTTTTGGTCCAATTTTGCCTTTGAAGAGAAAAATAGCTAATTCAGTACACACTAGCGAAAAAGAAGAAAAAGTACTATTGCGGCAGCAGCTGCTGTTGCTGCTGATTTCATAACCCTGCATTTCCTTGGCAAATACACAGCTGATCTGATTTGCTGATAAAATGTGAGGCATCCTGAGCTGTTAATTTATTGAATACTGTTCTTTAGTATCTACGGAAGACTTACTCATAGTATGTTAAATTTTGAAAATAGTCAAAAATGGATGAATCACATTTAATGTTAAATAATGCCGGTATTTTAATTGCTAACCTAATAAAATCATCTCTGATATGATGTGAAGGATTTTACTTTTTAAACTGAATGAAGAAAAAAATGAATGTGCGAGTTCTCTTCTGGCTTCTGGCTCAGCGGGTTATGGATCCGAGGTTGTCACCATAGGGGCTCAGGTCCCTGCTGTGACTTGGGTTCCATCTTTAGCCCGGAACTTCCATAGGCGGCGGGCACAGCTAAAGAAAAAAAAAAAAAAGAGAGAGAGAGAGAGATGCGAGACAATTTAAATTAGAAAAACACTTGGCACACAAGATCACCAATATAAGCAAAGACAATTTAGATAAGAGGTGCTGAAATGGGATAAAATTTTAGGAACATTTTTAAGAGCTACTACAAAGACTTTCGCTGAGGGTTTTAGAACAGGGAAACAGATGTGGGAAATAATTGTCTAATGTTTATGTTAATGTACCATAAAACCCCAATTATCTAGGCTGCATGGGGAATCAGGTATTTGGCTTAATTTTTTTTTGGTTAGCTGAAAGTTACTCTAAAACCTAATCATATCTCAGCCATTGTCGTTGAAAACTGTTCCAAAGTTGCTGAACAGTGCCTAGGGATTATAATTGCATTTTTCTCCATGGATCGTGAAATGCTTCAATGTCATCATTCTTTGTGGACCTTGCAACATTCTTCAAAGTCATAAATTCTTCTTGTGCACAACTATGATGATAGACATGGACTCATGGGTGAACCTAGGATACTCTGGAAAAAAAAATTTAAATATATAATATGAATTTCCTTACATTGAGTTTCCTTTCTTTTAAAGAACTGCCCTCCTGTGCCAGCAGTAAAGGCAGTTGTCTTCTGGGCATGATTTGGGGGTTCTTAGGGAGTCTCCTGACTTCCAGAATGTTCCTAGCCACACCTATAACCATTAGAAATATAGTAATTTGAAAGTATAAATAGTCATTTTAAAATATTCCTATCTCTAGAAGGGCTGACAGCTGATGTGTTTATACCATAGTTCAAATTAATCTGATCAAATTGCTTTCCATCAAAGAGCTACCTGAGTTCTCTAAACAGATGGAGTGGGACTTTTAATTGGGAAAGGGATTTTAGAGCATAAGGGATTTCCAGAATATTATGCAATGACTACATATTAATCAATGAAAGGAAAAAAATGCCCTCATTTGGAAGTATTTTTAAACCTTACATTATTAAAGCAGCCAATGGTAAATCATCACACTATTTTGTGACTGCTCTTTTTATTCAACATCATTCTTTAAAACTGCATATTGGAGTTACCGTTGTGGCTCAGTAGTTAATGAATCCAACAAGTATCCATAAAGACATGGGTTCGATCCCTGGCCTTGCTCAGTGGGTTAAGGATCTGGTGTTGCCATGAACTGTGGTATAGGTGGCAGATGCAGGTCAGATCCCATGTGGCTGTGGCTGTGGTGTAGGCCTGCGACTATAGCTCCGATTTGATCCCTAACCTGGGAACTTCCATATGCCGCAGCTGTGGCCCTAAAAAAAAAAAAAAAAAAAAAAAAAAAAAGACCAAATAAAATAAAACTGCATATTTTATTGGTAGGAGCTGTCTTCTTATAGTACTTAGCATACTTGTATTATTAACTAATAGGTAAAGTTAGGTTTTACCATTATATTCACTGTGCTTAGGCTAGTCTCTGGTACAGAGTAGACCTTTAATAAATGTTTGTTGCAAGAATAAATGTATGAATGATGTGAAAATACTTGTGAACAGTAAACAGAGGTACAAGGGGTTTTTATAAATAGCAATTGGCATTATCATTATGTCAAAAGTACTCTGAATTTTTATAAATAAGAAAATTGAGGTTCAGAGTTGATACATATATTCATAATACCCTGGACTTCTTCATAAAAATTTTTTAAATTGTTGAATAATGTACATTTGTTTATTGTTACTCTACACTCGGGATTATAGACTCTAAGAAGGAAGAGACCATTGTGGTTTTATTTATGTTATATCACAAAACCTAGGTGCCATGTAGTAATTGAAAAATACTGGTTGAATAAATCAATGATTATAGTTTTATTGACAACATTTATCATCATGTTCAATTTTTTTATTTATAGTGATTTTTATTGTTTCCATTATATCTGGTTTACAATGTTCTGTCAGTTTTCTACTGTACAGCAAGGTGACCCAGTTACACATACATGTATACATTCTTTTTTTCTTATATCATGCTCCATCATAAGAGAAAAGGGCAGAAATATCTCAGGATATGGAATGTGCTCATGATTAAAATGTACATTTACAAATGAAACTTTTATTCCATCCAGTGTCATTAGGCAATCACATAACTGGTTTTCTGAAGGTACTTTGTCTACAAAATATGATCTAAAAGAGATGAGACAACTTACATGACATTATTAATCATAAATTTTGAGCTATATTGGAAGATATAGCCTATACTTAGGAATATTTCAGCATTAATTTTACTCCATTTCAGCAAGATAGATTTTTCACAGGAAAAACCTATATCTATGGTACACATTTATGTGTCCCATAATCTCAACACATCATAGTATACATTGCTGAATAGTTTAGGTGCACATAACATGCCACAAATTCTGATTGTCACATAGGTACCAAACTTGGCTCTAAAGACAAAAATGAGTAAGACACAGCCCTTGTTCTCAAGTAGATTACAGTCTCCTGAGAAAGACCAGTGCAGGTGCATACACAAATACAGTGATGGTATAATGGATATGTATATAAATGATTCATTCTTTCTGAGGGGTGAAGAGAATGGAGATGGTAAGAGAATGTGAGAGAGAGGAGGAAGTATTTATATTGGACTTTGAAGGATGAGTAAGCTTTTACCATTGAAGTTAAGAGTTACAAATATTCCAGGGAGAGAGAATTGCATGGGTACTAGTAAGGGCTATTAAAGAACTTATGTTTTTAGAGGAGTTACAGAAGATTATGGCATATATACTATGGCCAAGTTTTGAAGGGCTTTTTATATCAAGCTGAGAAGTTTGAACTTCATCCAGAGGCTAGTGGAGAGCTACTAAGTATGTGAAAGCTGGAGACTGACATAATCCACAAGTTGTTTTGATGCAATCACTCTGATATTGTGGAGGATGGTTTAGGGGAGGAGTGGAAAAATTGGATGGAGGAGATCAGTATCCAAGTTACTTCAATAACCCAAGTGAAAAATGACGCAAATTTCAATTAGGAAAATGGCAGTGATGATAAAGAGGAAAAGAGAAGTCAAAGGTATGAGAGTGTTTCAGTAAATTCTGGGGATGAATTTTAGTGGTTTCTGTAGGGTAAGCTCATATTTTTTCTAAGTTCTGTGTTTCACTACCCTTTTATTTAAACTCAATGAGTATTACTAATGATTAACTGATGTACAAAGTTCCATGCTTGAGTCTAGGTAAATAGGCCAATAAGATATACTTTTCCCTGAAGGAACTCACAGCACACTAGAGATAAACTCTACAGAAGATACACTGGAGGTCATAGTTCATTCGACATAATTAAATAAATGGTATTCAATAGAGTTTTACTATAATAGTTTACTATAAGTTACGTGATAAACAAAAAATACCAAGTGGTCAGTTCAATTTGGGGATATCTGGGAGTACTTTAAAAAAAAAAAGAAAGAAAATGCTTAAACTCTAGGAGTCTCTCAGGGAGAAAAAAAGTGGAGGATGGCATTCTATATAGTTGTTACAAGGAAGAAATGAAATAGATGAAGATTCAGGGACATATTTTAAAAACTTAGTATGCCATATTCAGGAATTTGGGGATGTTTTTAATGAACTTGTTATGAAAACTTGATGGCTATTAAGCAGAAGACAGATCAGGTCTGGTTTTAAAAATGTCTTCAGGTTAGAGTATGGAGTTCAGATTGGACAGGTACAGTCCTGGAAACCTAGAGACCATTTAGGTAGGTGTTTTGGCAGTAGAGGAGAGACCATAGCCTAGGATGGGGTGACAACAGTCAGGATGTAGAGGAGAGGATGAATTGCAGAGGGATCTAGTAAGTAAAAACTGCTAGACTTGATACAGCAAGTGAAGGAGAAGGAGCATTCTAGAATGGCACAGATTTATTTATTTTTTTAAGTTTATGCATCCTGGAGGCACCATCATGGAAGGAAGCCAAACTTGGTTGAGAATATCTTATAATCTGTGTATGCTTATGGCTACAGTTTCTAGGAAATGATGCCCTTCTGTGGAAAATGACAGTGACACATGTGGCAAAATACCCTCAAATACTATTTCTAAGTAGCACCATAGTATGACACCCAAACTAGACTTTCAAACTAAATCAGGCTATAAGTAGCACTGTGAACAATTTGTTGTAGTTAAAAGACACATACTAAGAAAAAAATATTTTACACAGATTCATTTGCTGAAATCAGTTCCTTTGTTATCTCCTTTTTTTTTTTTGCCTTTTTAGGGCCACACCCACAGCATATGGAGGTTCCCAGGCTAAGGATCAAGTCAGAGCTGTAGCTGCTGGCCTATACCACAGCCTCAGCATTGCCAGATCCGAGCTACCTCTGTGACCTACACCACAGCTCATAGCTATGCCGGATCTTTAACCCACTGAGCAAGGCCAGGGACCCAACCTGCATCCTCGTGGATACTAGTCAGATGCTTTTCCACTGAGCCACGACAGGAATTCCTCCTTTGTTATTTTTCAGGTGAGTGTGAGACACCTAAAATAACAGGTCCATCTGTAGGAAATCTTATAGACACTAAATAGAAAATGCAGTTGACATGCTAATATAAAAGATGTCTACCACAAGTTGAGTCTTAAAGTACTGCCTGCAAGACAAAGAGCATGTGGTAGAAGAGAGATTCAGAGATCAGAAGTAGATATTTCAGCATTGCACTCGCGGATTTTGTAGTTGCATATGTCCAGGTTTGGTGACAAGTTTGGGTCTTTGGCAAGTTACATGGTTTGATTTTGACCTTCTAAGTTTGATTGCTCATATATTCAAGCTAGGATTGATGATGATGGTGATATTTTCTTTCCAGAATTCTTTTCATGATGAATTTATACTGTTTCTGTAAAGTTTGGCTAGTATGGTTGCTGACACAACTAAAGAAGCAGTAAATGCTAACCTTTTTAGTGTTTATTATTCTGAAGAAAATAGATATAAGGAACAAAGTAAAAGAGACAAAAACAGAGAGAAGAAGGAAATGGAGAGGGGAGAGAGAAGGAAAGAGAGAGAGAAAAAATTAATAAATTAATAGAAGAAACAAAAGAAGAGAAAGAGGCACAATAAGCATGTCATTGTATGCTTATACAAAGCATTTGAATGGTTTCCCTTAACATGACAGCCTCATAAAGCCATTCGTACAAATGCAAACATTTTTTCTAGTATTATAAGAAAATATTGTGGTGCGTTCCCATTGAGGCTCATCTGGTTACGAACCCAACTAGTCTCCACGAGGACGTGGGTTTGATCCCTGGGTCTACTTAGTGGGTTAAGGATCCTGTGTTGCTGCAGGCTGCGGTGCAGGTCACAGACACAGCTTGGATCTGGTGTGGCTGTGGCATAGGCCAGCAGCTGCAGCTCTGATTCAAGCCCTAGCCTGGGAACTTCCATATGCCATGGGTGCGGCCCTGGAAAAAAAAAAGGGGGGGGGGAAGAAAACATTGTAGAAGGACTTGTCCTGATGTCACACAGAAGGGAGCACTGAGGCCCAGGGAAAATGGGAGAGGGTACTCCTCCGAACATGCAAAATGGGGGCACCCCTTAGGTAATGGGGTGTGGTGAGCAGTCCCCCAGAGCGCAGTCTGTTGCTTTGGCAGTTGCCTCCCTGCTGGGCTGTGGGGAGCCTGAGTGTTCATCCAGACCATGCCTATGGCTGCTCTCAACAAAAGATACTGAAGGTGAGGCAGGTGTGGAAATCAATCTTTCAGGGCTCAGAAAGTGCTTTTTGTAGCTGAATATGACTTATTTATCCTAATCTTTCTGTGGCATGGATATGAAGCAAGCACTATCAATTAAAGACTAAAGATGTAAAAATCCAAGAGAGAGGGAGGGAGAGAGAGAAAGAGAAGGAGTCCAAATCTCAGTCTGGATTTCCTGAGGATTTGCTAAGTTAACTTTCCCCATTTCCTTTAACCTCACATCAAAATCTTCTCAAGGGGAGCTTTCCTGGACTCTCCTGATACTATCTAATCCAGACTTCCCAAAATTTCTCTAAGAAAATTCAGCTGGATTTCATTACATGAGCCAAGCACATGGATTATATTCCTTAGTAGGTGGGTTTCTCCCCCTCTGCCATGTTAGATGGGCTGTGTCTGTAATCAAGATCTGCTTTTGCCACATTTGGAGTCTTTGACCATTTGCTATCCAATACACTATGGTCAGAAAGCTGGCCATTGTGCCAGGAGGATAGGGATTTTGAGGACGGGTTTGCTGGCTGGGTGTCTTTGGAGGGAGGGGGGAGGATGAGAGGAGGGTGGGTGAGAGGGGATCCCCAGCCCAGATAAGTGCTAAAAATTTAGAAGCTAGGAGTCGATTTTGTTGCTGTCTCATTGCTGATAGATCAGAGTTTAAAAACATTGCTGTGATTATTAGAGTTAACTTTCCCCTTCTTTCTTGTGTCTAATGTGAAGCTACATCTACACATTGCTTGGAACATTCCCGATTTTGTTGGCCACACTACCAGTGTTAAATTGACAGGTAATAATAGAAATATAGTGACAAGCTCAGTGCCCCAGCCACTATATTGCTCTTCTTCTGATGTTATTTTTATGTCTTTTAAGTTTTCTCTTCAAAAAGCGTAGCTGAAAACAAGCACAAAGTCAGGACAGACACGAAATGTTTTGAGATAAGTTTTAAATAAACATAAAACAAGGTTATAATTCTGAGAATGTCACTTATCAGTTCACTACAAGTCTTATTTCCTCAGCCACTTGTTTCAAAATAAGTACAAGAATGAGTGACTAATCACTAGTCCTAGACCCATATATGGCTTTTGTTACTAATGAAGGATCAATAATGCCAGAGGCTCCCGGGTCAGTTCATAAGAGGTCACTGAAAAGGAAGAAAGCATAGGGTTGATGATCATATAAAGGCTTTGAATATCCAGAGAGTAGCTCCAAGGCTTCTGGGAGATAGAAGAAAGTGTACACCATTCCTGGATTCATTCAAACATGTTGGGTTATTCAAGGTCTTCTGAAAACCAGACACTACAAGGATTTTACACATAAAAGAAAATATTTAGGCATATTGCTTATGAGGGAAAGTGGGGAGAGGATGCCAGAAGAACCATCAGACAACACACAGGTCTAACTCTGATGAGGGAGAGAAGGAAGAAAGGAAGGTTGTGCAGATATGTCTTAGACTTACAGAGCAGTCCTAAGAGTTCATCAAGGCCAATGGAGAGTCCTTGGGATAGAGTTAGTCATCAGAGGAGTCTCAAATGTCCCAGAGTCCGACCTGCCTTAGTATTCCTGTTGCACTTCATTACTGGCTGAGAGCAGCCTAGAGGAAAGGAAGGCTTTCTACATAAATGTGTTAGAGTCAAGTTTTAGTAGCAGGAACTGCTGGTCAACCACAGTCACAAATCTGAGAGCAGTGGATATCTGAAAGATTGATTTTCAAGCTTCCAAAACTGTTATGTATTCAACACTGTCCAACACCATACTAGACACTGAAGTGGGTGAGGACAAGTAGGTAGGTGTTAAGTGTGGAATGCTTGTGCCCTCCCCAGATTTATAGGGTGAAGCCCTCACCCTCAAAGTGACAGAATTATGAATTGGGGCCACAGTGAGAAGGTGGCATCTGCAATCCAGGAAGTGGACTCTCACAAGAAACCAAATACACTAGCACCTTGATCTTACATGTCTAAGAATCCCAAAATGGAAGAAATAAATGTTTGCTGTTTAAGCCACCTAGTTTAAGTATTTTGTTTTAGCAGCCTGAGCAGACTTATACAGTAGGGATACCAAGGAAAGGAAAGTACAAAGGTGGGAAAGATGCCCTAAAGGTGCTAAAAATATAATTTTGGAAACATACATACTCAAACAATAAAAGAGACAATAGAAAAGTGCACAATAGTATTATAAGATTTGCAGTGTGGAAATGGAAGGAATTAAAAATTTCAAGTCTGTCAATCAAAGAAAATTTCACAGAGCAAGTGGTTTTTTACTGTGGTCTTGATGAAAAATGTTTAATGGGTAAATTGTGGAAAGACACTCCAGGATGCAGGAACAGCAAAAGCAGATAAAAGGAATGCTTGGCACAAGTTTGAATTGGCAAATGTTAAGGCAGTCATTATGGGAGTGGAGGTTATTTGGGGGTATTTTCTAGAAGGAGATGGACATGAGAGTTGAGGCTGATTATAAAGGCTGATTGGTTATCTTGCTGAAAAGCATGTGTGTGTGCAGGCACATATGTGTGTATTTTGTTTCTTCCTGCAGTGCAGTAGAGTCATTGAACATTTTGTTCAAGAGGGATAGTGTGGCATGATATAATCACACTGGATTACCAGAGTGATTCTTTAGACCATAGTGTGCAGAGTGGATTAAAAAGAATGAGACTAAAGATAGCAAAGAGACTGAAGATAGAGAAAGCAGTTAGAATGGCATTGCTCCAGCTGAGGGAAAAACATGATAAATTAAGGAAGTGAAATAGGAAAAGAATGAAATAAAAAAAATGAAGATACATTTCAGATGGAGTTCCCACTGAGACACAGTAGGTTAAGAACCTCACTGCAGCAGTTCAGGTTGCTGAGGAGGTACAGATTTGATTCCTGGCCTAACATGGTAGGTTAAAGGACCCAGCATTGCTGCAGTTGTGGCATAGGGCACAGATTTGATCCCTGGCCTGGGAACTTCCATACCTAGCCAGAAAAGGAAAAAATAAATAAAAGATACATTTCAGAGATGGAATTGACAGGAGCTCATGAGTAATTAGGTAGAAGATAGGAACAAAACAAATGTTACTGTTATAGAAAGTGTTCCCTACCCATCCGTCACATTGTGATTATAGCTATAAATGTATCTCCTTGTGTAGAAGCAGGGAAGCCTCTGTACAGATAACTGGTCCCATGTCTTGGGCCAAATATATACTTCTCTTATAAACCCTAAATTGGCACTCCATTTTATCATGGTTTTATAAGTTTGGTAAATGCCTTTCAGCCCCATATAAATTGAACAATTCCAGCTAAATGAATACCATTGAGTTCCTAGACTGTGATCATTCCTCCAATGTTCTGCTCTCTTTTAAGACCTTGCCTGAAGCCAATATCTGACATCTCCTTGACATCTTCTCTTAACTGAAATGGACAGTTAGTAACGAATGTGTGGAAATGTTTTTGATCCTGTGTTCTGTGTGGGAGGTCAAGTCTATGTACAAAAAATTGGTATCTATCTCTTGGAAAAGAGTTGGAACAGATGAGCTCCATGACTCATCTCAGAGTATATGCTGGTGTCATAATCATTGTACATCTAACTTGGGAAATTTGGGAAGACTGGAAAGTTTGTTTTTGTGCTGAAGATATCTCAGAATAAGGACAGCAAATCTAAACATGACAGGCCATTCATTCATTTTCCAATTATTTTTGGTGCCTGCCATATGCCAGACACTACCACTACTAAAACTACTACTGTTACTACCACTAACAATACTAATACTAAACTGATATAAATGTAACAATAATGATTAGATTATACCTCATTCCATTTAAATTGTGTCTCAATGCCTGGATATGTCAATCTCATGTAGTTAGCTCTCAGCCATAAAGACTAAGATTATACAACATTCTCTAGAAATCCTCAATCCCCACAAATATTTAAGATTCATAAGCAGGTATCAGATCTTTATAGTTTGTGACTTTCATATCCTGGCCTCACACA
The DNA here is from genome assembly GCF_054392235.1 of Sus scrofa. Taxonomy (NCBI): domain Eukaryota; kingdom Metazoa; phylum Chordata; class Mammalia; order Artiodactyla; family Suidae; genus Sus; species Sus scrofa. The sequence goes on from NC_139401.1 coordinate 126,796,095, forward strand.
CTGAGCAGATGCTAATGTTCTTCTAGAGGGTCTGTCTCACCATACCAAAAATCAGATTTTTCATACCTTTCTGTTTTTTTCCTTACAGTTTTATGTATATAGTAGGTTCATATTAAAATATTCCATTTCATTATATATATAGGGTCTACTATATTCTAGACATTATTCGAGGTGCCCAGAACATATGTCTGTACAAGATAGATATAATAGTTTTCCTCATAGCATTTATAATCTAGTAGAGGAGAAAAATAATATACAATAAGTAAATAAACAAGATACTGATTTGGAATGATATAGCACAGATATAAGAAAACAGGGAATGTGATAGTGTTGACAAATACAAGTGCTAGATTCAACAGACCTACTCTTCCATAAATACTTACTTTCCTTTATAGACATATGGACAAGCTCATGACAAGATTAATTCATTGTGCTTAAATGAACAACTGTTTATTGAATATCTATTCTATTGAACTATTCTAGGCAATAAGGATAGAAAAAAAATAGAGAAGGTCCTCGCCATCATGGAATTTATATTCCAGTGGACATGGCATTATTTGTCATTGGTTCCTTTAATACTTGCTGTCAACGTGTCCAAAGTTCTTCCCAAATAATGTGGCCTCTGTATCATATCAACCAACTTTAACAGAGAAATTCAAAGGTGACAGCTCTCAGCAACAAATGTGCTAAAATGAATCCTGAATTAATTTAAATATCAAAAAACGTTAGAATACTGAAGTCGAATATTTCTGCTTTGTAAGTTTTATATTTGTGTACTCATTATAGCTTTTTACTACATACAACACAAAAGACGGATCACAAGAAAAAATTTCTTCCAAATTACAGTTAGTATAGAGCAGATTATCACTTGGAAAATGGTTTAATTATAGGGTAAAGTTGAACAAGAGGTTAATAAAGTCATGAGGCTATTACTTTGCTGAATATTGATTTTCTAAATAGTAAAGTTCTACCCAGAAAAAAAGACATCATAAACATAAAAATAGAGCAGTGTTCTAACAAATGGCTTTTGAATTTCATGGGGATGGTTTAAAGCAATATCACAGAAGCACCCACACTGAGAAATATGTTTGCTGTTATTTTTAAAAAAGGAAGTCAACCATCTTTTTTTCTAGAAGCAATGGAAGTTCAAACTATTGCACCATATCTTTGTCCCATTTCCGAGCCCCTACTATATACAGAATGCTGAGAAGCAAAAAGATATACAACCCAGCTTCTGCCAAGATTTCTGAACAGTCACTAGGAACACAGTAGTCTAGGTAGTGTTACAATGAACACATTAACCACAAAGTTATCCAGAAGAAATATTTTAACATTGAATTAAGCAAGAGTGAGAAAATAATTATTTACAATCATACCACCAGTAAATATCAGTCATTATTAGCTTTTCTAGTTAGCATGTTCAGTAGTAAATTTATTCTCTACAAATTGTGACAGAATTTAAATTTATTGGTTTGTACACAAAATTATGTTTTATCTGAAATGGCTTCCTTTTTGAAAGGTTGCTTTCGATCATATCACTACATTTTATTAACATGACATCAGATTACTTACTTAATGGAATTTCAATTTTAATTAGTTATTTAATTGGCATTATGCACACATTTGCAAGTCAGTGCCTATAACCAATGCATGTCACTTCCCAAGCAGCTTACCACCTAATGATATACCATGACACTATCTTATATGAAGAATTTACATTTATTTATTTATTTCCTTACCTTTATTATTCATGCAAGTGTTTGATAGTCTAACACTTAGCCTGTACTAGGCTACATCTAACAGGTTGCTAATATTTTTAACTGACTTTTCATTCACCACTGTCCTGGTCTGCTGATTTGTACAGATTTTTAATTTCTGATACCCTACTGCTGTTAGAACATTGACTTGAGTTGTTTTAATTTTTTTGTTTTGTTTTGTTTGGGGCATGCCCATGGCATGTGGAGATTCCCTGGCAAGGAATTGAACCTACTTCACAGCAGCAACCTGAACCACAGCAGTGACAATGCCAGATCCTTAACCCACTGAGCCACCAGGGAACTCACTGAGTTTTTTTTTTTTTAATAAGGTGTTAAGAACTATGAGGTGTCTGAATTTTCATCATGCATGCAAGATAAAAGTTAGCTGGCCACAGTTTCATATATGCTAACAGAAGACACCTGAGGTCCGAATTGAAGAACTTCTTACAAATTGTTACATTCCTCTTGCCCACCCACAAAGTCTCATGAAGGATGATACAGAGTGGACCTGGTGGATGGTGTTCAAACAGCAGGTCTAAGTCATAACTGAGGAACTCTGGGCTTAAATTCTCTAATAAAAAGGGCTGCTGGCAAATCTACTTAATATTTACCCCAGAGAACAACATTATTTTCATTATTCTGCTAAAAAAGCATACCTGTTCTCTGCCCTGGAGGGAGACATTTTCTCTGTCCTCCAAAGCAGTTTGCTATATAAACATCCTTGAGAAGGGTCTGGAACAAAGATGTTAATTAATGCTGCTTGATCAAAGACTTGGTGAGACCCATGGAGACATGTCTTCCATTATTTGATTGTGGATTATTGTAATTTATCTGTATATAGTTGGTTCACGTCAACAATTAGTCTTGTGAACAGCTTGATAAAAGACTGCCAGTCCTCTGAGATTCTCCGTGGCCTGCTCATCTAAAGGTCAATGACCACAGGACTGCGTTCACTTACTTCCATTTCTGAATGCAGATTTCATGTGCATTTTGTCAGGGTCCGTGTGTTTGGTAGACTGAAATGAAGTGGATTTAGTGGAGATGCAAAAATAGATGTAGGTGTGTATAGTACCTTCATTCAGATAGTAGAAACTTAATTTATAGACATCCTTTGGCTTTCATTTCCTTGGCTAATAGTAGGAGAGTGACAATACTATTTGAGGAATGCAATATTATACACATGCAGTGCTTTATACCCTTGCCATATTTATTACTAAAGCATTCCATTTAAGGAGAAAAAAACTGAACATAGATACATTGAAAAGCCTTTTTCAATTATACTGTCCTAAGGTTTAACTGTCAACCAGGAATATTTCCTAAGAATTCTGAAGGGGAGGAGATGATCAACTAACTTACCACATTTACTCACAATCAAAAGGTTACTAATGGTCTTTTTTTTTTTGACTGAGGCTTTTGATATTTTTGTCAATAGATAGAACTGACTCTTGGAATTGTGATTATTCAAATATGACTATAGTTGGTAATGGGTGAACAAGTACAAATCCATCTATAACATGTTTAAGATCCTAATCAGCATGAGGGCTAAGAAAACCAGTTTCTATATTAATAGCAGTTATCCAAAAGTTACAACCTGAGAAAATCTTCCCAAAGCAGATAGGCAAATTCACTCAGATTCCTTTGAACCACCAGAGGATAAAAATAATGCATAGTCAAAGAAAATATACTATGGTGGTAATTTAGAATGAGGAGACTTCAGATAGAAGAGATACTGCAAGTTTTATAAAGAATACAACATGGATGTAAATGATTTGTACCAAATATTACCTCTAATAGATACCCACATGAGTCTAGTGTTGTTCTTTAAAATGTGTAATATTCCATGATCAAAGTCAATGGTTCTAAACAGTCTTGAGCCCTAAGTTTTGTGGGATCTTAAGAAGCATGTAGAAGGCAGGGAATATATATATATATATATATATATATATATATATATATATATATATATATTTACTATTTGATGACTTCATACAGTGACATAAATTTGAAAGTGCTTTAGAGAGTTCCCTGCTGGCTCAGCAGGTTAAGAATCTGGTGTTGTCACTGCTGTGACATGGGTTGAATCCCTGGTTCCAGAACTTCTGCATGCTTTAGGCATGGCTGAAAAAAGTGCCTTAGAAAAAGAATTTTTAGGAAATTATAAGCATTTTGCACATACAGATATATATTTTGATTTTAATACTACATTTAAAATGAATGTTAACCATCCCAAATTATGTTAGGAAGCAAGTGAGATATAAATTGATAGATGTGAATAAAATACCCTTGGCATCATGGATTGTGTAAGCTTGGTCCCTATTTTATACAGTTTTTAAAAAGGTCAAATCTTTTCCATATCTCCATGAATTTGAACATCCCTTGGCATTGAATATCCTGTTCTCATCTCATCTGTTGAATTCCACTTCATTCTTCAAGGCACCATGAATATCTTATTTCTTATAAAACCATCTCTGGCACAATCCCCACCACCATTCTTCTCTTCTGTTTCCAACCTAATTTCTCCCAAGAAAAAGTTGTACATGCCCTTCTTATAACACTTGTTATATTGCTTTATGTATTTCAGTGTAACCTGCTTTTCTCACTTGTCTGTGAAATTCCCACAGCTGAGAACCATGTTTTATTTTTTGTTGGGTCGCCAAACACATGTTGAGTGCTCAATTAATGTTAAATAGAGAAAACGAATTTCTCAGCCCTCATCCTAGCTGAAATTTGACCACTCCATATTTAGAGAAACACTCTCTTCCTTTGACTTCATCATTTACTTCTTATATTTTCCTCCATCTTGCTAGAAGGTAGTCCTCAGTCTCTTTGTATACTCATTTCCAGGTTCACCCATCAAATACCATTCTCAAGAGTCTGGCTCATTCCTATGCTCATCTCAATGTTGAGTATCCCTGCATAGTCACTTCTACTCCCAGGAGTTTACTATCATTCATATCCTGATGAATCCCAAAAGAATATTTCCAGCTCAGACTTTTCTCTCCTAAGCAGGTACCCATGCGCAACTCCAGTGGCATACTAAGAAAGGAGTGGGGCAGGTGATGGGAACAGTGAGCTCCAGTAGCAAAAAGTATTTTATCTATGGAATTGCCTACTGTTGCTAGCATACGGCAATCATAAAAAGCCAGGGGCAGTTTTAGTCAATTTTATTATGGCTCACAAATTCCCTAGAGACCATGCACCAGTTTATTGCCTACACTCAGGGAGGACAGCTCACGGTATTCCACTTTTGATATGTGTAATTGTTGTATTGACATTTTTGGTTGTCGGTTTCCTTGATATCTCACACCTGGAATGTCTGCAGCTAATCATAGTGATGTCCCAAACCTGCTCCTCCTCATGTGTCCCTGATCTTAGTAAATCATACCACCATCCACCAAGCTCACAATACAAAAATACAGAGGTCACTCCAGACTTCGACCTTACTCACCTTCCTTCCCCACATCTGATAGCTATAAACCCTTCCTGATTCTACCTCAAAAATAAATATCTAACCATCTACTTCTCTGTTCTGACTGTACCTTAGTCTGGGGTACTGTGCATTCCTACCTGATAATTAAGTCTCCTCTCTTGTCTCCTATCTCCACCTTTGATCCCTCCAAACCATTCATCCCTATCACACTTTAGCCAATGTGATTATACAATTGAAATTAAATAATCAATCTAGTAGTTTCACTGCTTGATATCTTATAATGTCTTCTCACTGCCCTCAGGATTAATTACATGCAAAATCACATGACTCTATATTATCTGTCCAAGATTTCCCATAAGTACTCTTTAAACTTTTTTTGTCTTCACTAGAATTTTAGCTCCATGAAGGCAGGATTCTTTGTCTTATTCACTGCTGAATCCTCAGTGCCGAGAAGGGCAGTTAGCCTATAGGAGGCACTCAATAAATATTTTCCAAATAAGTAAATGAATTCTTTATCTTACCTCCTGTTTCTTTTTATTGTGTCTAACCATATGGAATGTCCATTCCATCCACTAGACACTTGAGTTCCCCTAAAGCCTTTTGATCTTGCTATCTTAGAGTCTTGACAAATCTTCCTATCATCTTCAACTCTGTTTTAGCCTTGAACAGCCTCCATGCTCTTCTCTGGGCCAGATCTTACACATCCTATTGGTCTCACCTAAATATCACTTTCTCCAGGTTTTCATGACTCCTCTGTCTAGATTAGTTGTTCCTATTATAATTTTCTTTGACTATCTAATAACTTTCCTTATGTGACATACATATTATCTGTTCATTGATTGTAGGAAACACTATAAAGACAGGACTCTTGCTGATCTTATTTACCACTTTGTGTCCAGTAACCTTCAGAGTGTTTCATGTGTGCTTAATAACTAGTAATTGAATGAATGACTTAATGATGGGATACAGGTATATATGGGGTGAGATATGAGGACTGGAGATGTGCTTCCTTTTGGTTTTTAAGTGTGTGAAATATGGTTAACACTGAAGATAAAGACAAATGTAGACAAAGACCTTAAAACACAGTAGAGCGGATAAACAATAGATTAAGGCCCTTGTGAAAGGAAGGATGAGATTCACTGAGGTTAAACAGACACAGGTCTGGAGTCTCCTGGTGGCTCAGAGGGTTAAGGATCTGGCATTGTCACTGCTGTCGCGTGGGTTTGATCCCTAGCCTGGGAACATCCACATGCCTTGGGCACAACCAACCAACCAACCAAACACATAGATACAGGCCTGTATGTCCAGCTAGTGACTAGATATTTCCCTTGGATGGCCCAGAAGCCCCTCATGGTGAACACACCTAAACTGTAATTTATCACTCAACTTTCCCCTTGTCAAGCCAGAAGACTACAAAAACCAGTAACAACGAAGATATGCCCTCCCTCCAGTATCCTTGCTCTCAGTGAATAGGACCATCATCCATCTAGTTGCTCAAGTCAGAAACCTGGGAGTCACCCCTGATTCCTCACTCTTGCATAGCTCCCACATCTAATTTATCAGCAAGGCCTTTCAGATTGACTGTAAATGATATGCCTCCCCCACCAGACTTTGTTCTCAGCAAGGAAAAGAGGCACATTGGTCTTTTCACTACTGCATCCCCAGGACAGTACTTAATATACAGGAAGCACTGAATAAAAAAATTTTTTTTGGTTGCGCCCACAGCATGTGGAAATTCCCTGGCCAGGGATGGAGCCTGTGCCACAGCAGTGACCCAGCTACTGCAGTGACAATGCCAGATCCTTAATTCACTGCACCATGGGAGAACTCTAATATTTGTTGAATAAATAAATGAATAGAAGATGTAACCTCATTAAGTAAGGAGGAAATGGTTAAAAGAGGCAGAACAGAGCTGGCTTCTACAAAGAACAAGGCCTAACACATCAGATCCTGCCGTTAAATCAGTGAATAGTATCAACAAAACCAGCCCTTTGCATAATCATGCTGGTCGTCTGAATGGGCAGTGTATATTGATTGTATTGATATAGTACAAAACTCCCAAATATTTCTGTATAAACCATGTTATGGCAGATCTAAAGATACCGTTTAGAAGTGGCCCTTCTTGATACCAACCTAATCAATTTATGTTAACTCTAAATCCAAATATGGGATTACTGACATCATGATCTTCAGTTATTGAATTTTTAGTCCCATTGAACAGGGAAATGTGTCTCATGTTACCTTTCTGGGCAAACAGGTCTCATCTTATGGAATACTAGGTTATTTCTCTGTAATGGGGTCAGTTTACCTCTCTGCAGGCTCAATGTCTTCCTCCCAAAACAGTAAATGAATGTAACAAAAACAGCAACATCAACCTCAACAACCACAACAATATTGTGCTTGGACCACTTGGACCATTCTTGAAAATATATTGCATTGTAAAGCATGTATTAGAATATTTTCATTAAAAGCAGACACACCTATTTCTAACATGCAACCCAGAGAAAGACATTGTTCTCCCCTGGTGCTTTGGTGACAAATAATTTAAAAATGTTAATTGAAGATTCCACCACGCTGTATGTATTCTTCATATCTTTTGTTTGTAGAAGTATAAATCGTTTTTCTTTACTTTTTTTTTCCTAATAAGAAAATCAATCAAACTTAGAAATATTGCCAGCTTTAAGGTGTCTTTTTTTTCCTGCTGAATCTAATAGGTGAATGTTAGTTAATAGGTTTGTTAATATTTTTTAAGAGAATGTGCCTAAGACTTGAACTTCAAGCAGTCAAGATTTCTAGAATACTTTTCAGTATACTTGTCATAGATTTCAAATGGTTCACTTTATCCTCCTGCAAAAGGCTGCATGTGGAACCACCCAGCTCCTTTAAAAAGCCCTGCATATTCATCCACTGGTAAATGGATGCCTCTGTCCTCCCACACACCTTACCCAACCCTCACCAACCCTCAGCCTCAGGAGCTCTAGATTTTCAGAAGTATTATTAGAGTTTTTCAAGCCATAGTCACCAAACCATTGTATCTACCAGGGACTCATTTCTAAACTCTGTTATAATGGTAACTTCCCTTACCATAAATTTAAAACTGAGTAAAGTCAAAAAGAGAAAGACAAATACCACATAGTATCACTTGTTTCTGGAATTTAATATACGGCACAAATGAACCTTTCCACAGAAAAGAAAATGATGGACTTGGAGAACAGACTTGTGGTTGCCAAGGGGGAGGGGCAGGTAGTGGGATAGATTGGGAGTTTAGGGTTAAGAGATGCAGATGATTGCCTTTGGAACGGATTAGCAGTGAGATCCTGCTGTGTAGCACTGAGAACTATATCTAGTCACTTATGATGGAGAATGATAATGTGAGAAAAAAGAATGTATACATGTATGTATAACTGGGTCACCACGCTGTACAGTAGAAAAAAAAAATAATGTATTGGGGGAAAAAAATCCAAGAGAGAACCTGAAAAAAAAAACTCTTGAGTGCATTCTATTATGAATGATCCTATTCATTTATATCTAGACTCTCTACTTGGTTTCTCTAAAAATATATAATGCCTTTCCTCCCCCTCTCCTCCTTTATTTCTTTTATTTTTCCTGCCACAAATACTCATTAACCCTTCCTAAAACACTTGCCAGGACCCAAGACCATTAGGCCGCCATTCTACCTGCCTGTGTTATGTCAGTAAGCATCCAAGTCTGACAGTGGGAGCCAGCTACCATGTTTCCTGGTGCTGTTAGTAGTGTACATGAATATGGACAGTGAAAGACTCTTCATGCTGCTCAAGAGAGTCAGGAAGGACATAGCCATGTGCCAGGCTGCACTGACGGCCTAACTGGTCCCTGTCACTGTGGTCTTGATTTGAGGAAGCCAAATGTCTGGAGCCCTCAGGTGAAAATAATATGTTCCTTGTTTGAAAATAGTGTGTTGCTGCTAGAGTTAATTACCTAAAGGGCTCTGCACTGAATCCATGTAGCTGTGTCATGCTTCTCTTCTAAACTAGAACAATATAATTGTAACACATAAAAATAAGTCTTTGTATTTACTCTAATGAGCTTGCTTCTCAGTTTAGCTAGTGACATGAAAAACTAATCGCAGGGTCGATATAATGTCTCTATGGTAATTATCACGCCACTTCTCCTCTCTTCCTATATTCTTCTCATGTTACATTTTAATGCTTTTCTGCTCAAGTCAATTCAATTTATCAGTAGGCAAGAGGCATGAAACAGGGCTGATTTGCTCTGGATCTACTTACAAGGAAACTGTAAAACTCAATTTTCAAGTTTGGTTTTCAATCAGATACACATGAGAAGAATAGTAACTGATTTGGGGGCTACCATTATTTAGAGAGGTTTTATCTGATGTAAATACCAAAGACAAATATTGAAGGGCGATGCAGATTTTGCATTTGTGAAATCTGCATGTTTCCTTCTGCCTTTCCGTTGCAAAGGGATTTAAGTTTTCTAATGGATAATATGATAACCTCCAAGCACAGTGTCCTTTCTCCTGTCTCATGTCAGTCACAATCCTCCTGCTTCCCCATTCCAAAAGAAAGGTCATGCTCTCAAGCTGTCCCTAACATCCCAGCCCAGGCTCTTTTGGGAGTAAAACCTCTGAGGCACCAGAAACATGCTCAACCTGAAACACTCCTGTGACACTTGAGAATATAAATCAAACTACCATTTGGTGACACATTCTTTGTCATTCACATGGCTTCCAATTCTCTCAAGCACATTGAAGGAAAACCTATACCAGACCTTTAACAGCCAATAAATCTTTGACATATAAGAGTTCAAATCAGTATGAGACAATCCTAAAATAAAACTCCTTTCCATCTTGCAATTTTTCACAAATAAGTTTCGATGCACACATGCACACAAAACAAAAAGTTCTCAGTGGTCAAACTGCATTCTATCACAAAGTAATATTTATCTAGTGGCAAATAAACTCATTGCAAACATTTTTATCCAATACATTTAAGAAATAAATTTCTAATACATATTTAATCTTTTTAATTTTTTATTCAAATGTGTAATATATTTTGATCACTTGGTTACTACAAAATAGTGATAGCTCACTGAGATTTTTTTTTTTTGTCCATAGGAAGGCCTAGTCAGGAAATGTTTAAATGAAAACTTTTATCCGTATACATATTTTTGTGCCAAAGAAATATGATCTGATGTATAAAATATTATGGAAATGACTATACAAGTTACAAGACAAAAAATAAAAATGTTAATTTTTTTTTTTCTTTTTTGGCCACACTCATGGCATATGGGGAGTTCCCAGGCCAGCGACCAAATCCAAACTGTAGCTTTGACCTATGCCATAGCTGCGGCAATGCCAGATCCTTAACTTACTGCCCTGGGCTGGGAATTGAACCAGCGCTACCTCAGAGACAGCACCAGATCCTTAACCTACTGCACCACAGCAGGAACTCAAAAAAAATGTTAAATTTCTGACAGTTGTAATATAGATTGTTCCAGTCTGTTTTAATGGATAATGATAATCCACTTGTTTGATGTATAGATACTTTTGGGTGCATTTAAAAGGATGATGAAGTGTTTTTATTTTTAAAATTTAATATTTGTAATATGCTCTAAAAGTATACTCTTTCTGACCACTTAAACATATGGTGAAAAACTTTGGCTTTTCATTTATAAGTTTTTGAGGGAGTAAGGATATAAAATTTTTTTTATGGTCTAGGAAGACAAAAAAAATTTGGATGAACACTTTTCCAGTACAACAACTGTCAAATAATTTTCACACTGGAAAGCTCCTTCAAATGAAATCTTAGAAGGAATGTCAATATATATAACATATGTGCTTGGAACAGCCATGTACCCGCTGTTCATCCCACCCCATCCTAACCCCAGAGGCAGACCTTAAAGTATTTTTGCATCTCCTAGAAAACAGTTTTCAAATAATTGTACCAGTATAGCCTCTTATTTTACAGTTGGGAAGTACTGGCTCAGAGCAGTGAATAACTGAACTGTAACCAAACCAACTTATCTAACTTCAAGGCAAAGACATAACATAGACGATCACAAGATACTATTCTGTCCCCATGGTTCAACCTAGCCATTAATAAATCACTGAGAAGCCAGTACTTAATAATATAATTTCGTCATTCTGTTTTTAAACACGATAATTTAAATACCTCACTGTGAAAGCTTGCACTACAGTTCTCTTTTCATTAATTGGTTTAGGCAACCCAAAGGGTAGAGAAACTTTAATGTTGTGTAATGCAAAGGAAAGACAAATTGGATTAAGTCAATGTGTTAATTTTATAAAATGGTTAAAGAATTGAAGTTTTATTTTAAATTTTTTTTAGGGCGGCACTCACGGCATATGGAGGTCCCCAGGCTAGGGGATCGAATCGGAGCTGTAGCCACTGGTTTATGCCACAGCAACACCAGATCCAAGCTGCATATGCAACCTATGCCACAGCTCATGGCAATGTTGGATCCTTAACCCACTGAGTGAGGCCAGGGATCGAGCCTGCCTACTCATGGATACTAGTAAGATTTGTTTCCACTGAGCCATGACGGGAACTCCAAGAAATTAAGTTTTATTACTGTTTAATCTGAGATCTGATATAAACCAGAGCAAAATGAGTAAATTAAGTGTAAACAGTATTTGGGTCCAGTTTCAGGGTTCTGTAACATAACTCCAAATATTTTTGAAGTATACAAGATTTAATTCTTACACCCAGAAGGAATAGGGACATTGAATATGGCCCTAATTTCTTGAGACTAATGTTTGCAAAGCTCAATCATCTAAAAATATATCTACATAGATATATATTGCTTAACACAATTCATTTTTAATAACTGAATTTCAAGACAAGACGTATGTTTCATCTATAAGAAGATGTGACAGTTTAACACAGTTTCATTTCTTCATTTTCCAACAAGTCATTTTCATGTCTTGTTTAAAATTCTTTTATTCTTTTCTGGTGTAATTTGAAAAAAAGTAGAAGTCCCTCTTCTGCACACCCTTTTATACAGTGTCATCCTTAGCCTAACTCTGCAAACAAAAAATTATACCATGGCATATGTTTCTGATTTATTATACGAGTACTAACTTAAAATCTTCAGCTCTATCTGTAGAATTAAGTAACAAGTTACTTCAATCAATAGTGACAGTCAGATTAGCTAATCCCATTGCCTGCACAAATTGCCCATGGTTAACTAGATGCATACATAGCAACTGTTTTCCAGCCTTGATGTCAATAGTTCCTGCCTCTTTCTTTCTTTGATATCTGCACTCTGCTACTACGTTCCTCCTTGCACACTCCTAGGCTCAGTGGCCTCATTGCACTTCAATACTTCCCACCCACCAGGCGGCGCACTCCTGCTTCACAGCACTGGTTGTCCCCTTTGCCTAGAATACATTTGCCCTAGATAAGGACATGGCTCACTCTCTAACTTTTTTCAGGTCTCTTTTCCAAAAGCCCCTTTGCCAATGAGATTCCACTTTTACTTTTACCCTTTGTTTTCCTTCTCTTGGACTTATTACCATACTATATAATTTCTTTGTTTTATATTGTGTTCCCCTCTATCCTCCAAGTATAACTTCCACAAAAGCAGTATATATATATATATATATATGTATATATACATATATATATACATATATATATATACACATATATATATACATATATATATACATATATATATACATATATATATATACATATATATATACATATATATATATACTGCCTTAATATATATATATTTCTGTCTGAAGGAATAAATCTTGATTTCAAATATGATAAAATGTAAAAAACAATTTCGGTATTAAAGGATACGGTAGTATATGACCACGGGAACTCCTACTTATGGAGGTTTCTCATTTAGGAAATGATGCTCTAGAAAGAGGATAATAGTAACTGTATACAGAGGAATATTTTATAACGATGACTTCATATTAACAAGGAGAACAAGAGAAAAGGAGAACTTGAATGAGTGCAGACAGTTCAGCACAGCTGGACTCGTTTTGCAAAATAATAGTCAAAAGGGAATGCTACCTCCACAATCCTTACTGTGACAAACTGGATTTTCTCATCGGTGGCGCTTTCTGACCCTCAGAACCGGAAATAAGTCTAGTGCTAATAGAAATACTCTATCTCCCTTACAAGTGAAACTGGAATGATACAGACAATAGAGAACTTGTGTTTTAAAATGTATTGTGTATTATCAGCCTAGTAGCAGCATTTAAATTCAATTCACAAAACCACTTTAGATTAAGGCAGCATAAAAAAAGGAACCTGTCAAAGCCAATGCTGAGAAGCAGCCCAAATTAAATTTTACTGCAGGCTCCAAATTTTAAGGTAGCTGCATGCAGTTTAGTAAGATAACTATTATTTGCTACATAATGTCTTATGTGATGTTAATTACTTGTAAATATGCTAATCTTCCCCTTTAGAATGCTCTCTCATCCCATTTTCACTTCCCAATCCTGACCTAAATTTTGGGGCACTGATGATACATACCAGTAAGGGAGAAACAACAAACTACCTTTACCCTCAAATTAGGTTCGCATATTCTTTTCCTGCAGAGCGCTCTGACCAGCACATTGAAGTGTACAGAACTTGCTTTGAAAATGTTCCTCTGCCTTAAATATGATCCTGCAAAAATTCAAAAGACTGTTTCCAAATAAAGATGCGGTCAGCAGCAGCAGATAGAAAATGAAAACCCAGAGTCAAGTAGGAAAATTGGAAAATTCAGATAAAGAGGTTTCTCTCAATGAAGACAAGCCGCTGCTCTCGGGAACAGATTGTATTTCCAGTTGGCAGAAGGGCTACTGTTCTAATGATGCTAACACACGGCCAACCAATCCTTGGATAAAAACTATTACCTCAGAGAAGGAGCTGTCAAATTAACCAAACTTTACCTGTTTGAAAAGACCCATCACAGAATGTGTACAAATGGACCCAGATCCAAACAGCTTAGCTCCAGCTGGCTGAGAAGGAAAAAAGGTAGAATGAAGCCAAAAGCCCATTCGCATCAGTAATCATTCAATGCTCTACCCTGTGCCTGGTCTTGTGCTCACTTGTGGTAAGTGGCTAGCCTTCCTTTCCTGTCACTGTCACACTTCTCCTTCCTATATGGTTATTTTCTACATTTTTTATTAGCTTACGATTTCCCAGAATTAGATTCCAGTTCTCCCTGCCTCCACGCGCTCCTCTTTTAATCTTTCTTTCTAAAATCCAAATATGACCTCAGGAATACCTGCTTTAAACATTCACCAACTCTCACATACAAATAGAAATTTCTGAAGCCAGGGTTTTTTTTTGTTGTTGTTTTGTTTTTTTTTCTCTCAGCTGTATCTCCAGTGACTAGAAAAATGTTTGCAATTAATAGTCATTGAACAACTATTTATCGAATGAGTTAACTACTTTGTTGTCATGGCAACAAATTAGCCTTCACATGGTGGGATAATGTCTTTCGCAATCTAGCCCTAAACCACCTTTCCAGGCTCTTCCCTTATATTTTCTAATACTCTATGTGCTGTAACTTAGTCTCACTGTGTCAATGATCCACTATATCCCTAGAGGCTGCCCACAGTTCCTTGCCACATGGGCTTTCCCAACATGGCCACTTACTTCATCTAGAAAGTGAGGAGAGTTTTTATAGTGAGTTGACTACCAAGACAGAGTCATACAACATGGTGTTATCACAGGAGTGACATCTATCACTTTTGCCATGTTCTATTGGTTAGAAGCAAGTCACAAGTCCTGCCCATACTCAGGAATCCTTAAAAGGCATGAATACCAGGAAGTAGGAATTAGGCTGCATTGGAGTCTGATTGAAATGGTGGCATTTATTAAGTTCCAGAACAACTGAGGACAGAGCAAGTTTATAGTAGGGCTAGAGAAGGGGATTGGTTTAAAGATCATGAGTTCTCCAATGAATATCTTGAATTTGAAGAGCCCCTGAGGCATCCATTTACAGATGTAGAGAGTAGGATATACAGATCTGAGATTTGGAACAGAATTTCAGGCAGGGGAAGTAAATTGACAAGGTTGTCAGCATACATTGGCAACTGAAATATGGGAGTAGAAGAGATCACAGAGTGAGAGAAGGTCTGTTCAAAAGAATTTCAACAGTTAAGGCCCCTGAAAAAGAGAAGTATTCATAAAATAAATATATATTCAGTGTCTATTATGTGTCAGGTACTATGGTAGGTGTTGTCCGGTGTATGTATCTTGGGCTCAGAAGAGATGTCTGAGCTGGGACAGTAAACAGACTGAACTCTTTTTGAAGCAGGACCATGTCTTAGTCATCTTTGTATCAAAAAAATATAATTATTTGCAGTAAATCTGCTATGAACTAATTTCATCTCTCTGTTATAAATACACATACACACATTCATAAACTAGTCCTGGGAATAGGAAGCTACCAAGTTCTAAACTGTGGCTCTTCCTCTTTAAAATATTTAAACTGACTTTTTCCAGATTACATAGTTAACCTTTCTGATTTAACCAAATGACAGAGTTCATATTATAAGGAATAAAACAAACAGTGCTGTAAAATCAATAAAATAACTCACTACAGCAAACATAAAAAATATCACTTCCAATAGAAGCTTTGTGCAAACATTCTTTCTGGTTTTCTGTAACTTGTATGGTAGCAAAATTCAATGGGTAATTAGAGGTCAACAGTTTCTCTTAAAGTTCTGCAGTCCAGAGGACATTTTTTTTTGTTACTTACTGGAAAAGAAATGTAGGTTACTGAAAGTGACTGCCTAGAAGTTAAAGAATGAAGAACTTTTTTTTTTTTTTTTTTTTTTTTTTGTCTTTTTAGGGCCACACCCGCGGCATATGGAGGGTCCCTGGCTAGAGGTCGAATCAGAGCTACAGCTGCTGGCCTACACCACAGCCACAGCAATGCAGGATCCGAGCTGCATCTGCAACCTACACCACAGCTCATGGAAATGCCAGATCCTTAACCCACTGAGTGAGGCCAGGGATCCAACCTGCATCCTTATGGATACTAGTGGGATGTGTTAACCACTGAGCCAGGACTGGAACTCCAAGAATGAAGAACTTTAAAAGTTACTTGCTTCAGTTTTTCATTGATGATATGCCTGCAGTTCCCTACTGTGGCTCTGGTTGCTGCTGTGGCTTGAGTTTGATACCTGGCCTGGGAACTTCTGCATGCCATGGACACAGCCAAAAACTTTAAAAACAAAATAAATTTTAAAAAAGAAATATGCTTGAAGTCAATACATACATCCTCAAGAAAATTCACCTCAAAGTGATTCCAGATAAGTCAAAAAAATAGAAGAGACAGCTAAGCTAGAATAGTGCCTCAGTTCATTGTATTTTTTTTTTTACATGGTTGAAAAAAATATGTTCAACAGTTGGAGTATCTCAAATTGTGAATGAAAAGTGATCACAGCATACGAAAATATTAATCCCTAATGTACAAAGAATTGAGCAAATAAAAATTGAAGCTCAGTAAATCACAAGGAAGTGAAAGAATAATCCTCAAATAGTCAAATAAACTGAACATTTTCTGCACTGAAATATTGAGATCTCATGGAATCCAGACCTTGTAACTTTACCCTGCCTAAGTGCAGTTTGATGATATGTAAATAAATGGATGTGGTCTAATAATGAAAGATTAGGTTTGACAACTTTGAGGAGTAAGAGCTCAATCTTAAGACCTTCATGAAATGCTTAGTTGACACTGCCCACTGTATGTTTCTCCCCCATGCAGGGCAATGCAATTTATCTTTAAAACATAGATAAAACTTTCGACTCATCATCTTTTATCTAGCACTTCATGAACAGTATTTTTCTTCAAATTAAATTGAGAAGTTATATTTCTCTGGTTTCTATATGAGCAAATGGTTGGTTGGCTTGTTGATGCCAAAAATGTGAGTTCCTGTGAAATTCATTCTTCCTCTCTCTAACTTAGGCACAATTTGCTTGCTATTTTGACTCTTTCTAAGGACTGTCCCTTTGTTAGACTACGCTGTTTGCTCCTTCCCTCCTTTTATCAAGAGAAATGTCAGCGAACTTTGTTTTGGAGTCATTTTTTTTTTTTGGCCACAAATAAATAACAGTTTAACTGGTTTATGGGAAGTATAGCATAGGTGTCAAAACAAGGAGGAGAGAATAGTAAAGCCAGCAGAAATGCCTCAGTTGCCCAAGTTCACCAGCCGTAATTTATGTCAATCATGACCTATTGTGGACTTTGTAGATACCAAATAACTAACCTTTAAATTAACATATAAGTTAGTGTTCCAGAAGGTCACATCTGATTGAAATTCTGAGAAAGAAGTAGTGAACTGATAGGTACAAATAGATGGGGACAGATAATTTTTGTTGAATTTAGAATAGTCATAACTCTATAGGAAAGGATATATTCTATGATAAATTAAGCAAAAAACATCAAAATATTTTAGTTTAAAAAATTACACTCTCATATTAGGCACTAGAAATGAATTCACAGTTACCAGCCACTAGGAGAATTTACCTTTAAGGGAAAAGGAATGTGTGATGTATCTTTGATGCACTAACAGTATTATTATTCTTTGATGGTTGTGAGGCTAAGCCAGGGACATAGATAACATACAACAGGCACATCATAATCAGGCATTATGAGAAAGCTTCACAAGACAGGAAAATGAGACAGTTCTATGATTAAGGATGTTGAAAAAACCTTTGGGAAAGACAACTATGTGAGTGGGACCTCATATGATGTGTAGAATTGTGAGTAACAGCATCCCAGAGAGAACTCTGAGCAAAGGTAGCAAGGTAGAAACGTATATACCTCAGCTCTTCAATGTGGTGAGAGCAGACAGTGTAGATAGCAGGAAGTAATTGAAGACAATGGCTACACAGGCAATATGAATTTGAATTATAATTTAAATTTAAATCGGGTGAACTTGGATAATTAATTTGGATAATTTAATTAATTAGAGCCTCAGTTTCCCTATCTTTAAAATAGGGATAATAGAATTTTTTTAATGTATATTGATTTACAATATTGTGTTATGTTCAGATGTACAACAAAATGATTCACTTGGGGCTTTTTTGCATATTCTGTTATAGGTTATAAAATATTGGGTATATTTTCTATGCTATACAGCAAATTTGTGTTGCTTATCTGTTTTATGTATATATATGTTTGTATCTGTTAATTCCATACCCCTAACTTATCCTTCCACCCTCTCCCTTTTGGTAGTATTACTTTAGTGTTGGCACAAAGAACATATAAGACGTTCCTAGCATATTTCTTCCACAAAATAGACAGTGAGTAAAGTACTACCCATTTCTTTAGTTTTCTCACCTGAAGTGTCTAGTTATAATTCAGTAGGTACAAGATTCTATGCAAAACATACGTAATTCTGAAACTTTTTATTTTTATTTTTATTTTGTCTTTTTTAGGGCTGCACCCAAGGCATATGGAGGTTCCCAGGCTAGGGATTGAATTGGAGCTGTAGCTGCTGGCCTACACCACAGCCACAGCAACATGGGATACGAGCTGTGTCTGCAATCTACACCACAGCTCAGGGCGATGCCAGATACCCAGTGCACTGAGTGAGGCTAGGGATCAAACTCTGTGTCCTCATTGATACTCGTCAGATTCTTTTCCACTGAGCCACAACCAGAACTCCAAAAGCAAATCTTTTTTTTTTTTTTTTTTTTCCCACTTTTGGCTACCCCAAGGCATATGGAGCTCCCGGGCCAGGGCTCAGATACAAGCCACAGGTACGGCAACACCAGATCCTAACCCACCGTGCCAGGCAGGGGATCGAACCCATTTCCCAGTGCTCCCAAGGGGCCGCTGATCTCATTGCACCATAGCAGGAGCTCCTGAAAATTTTTATGAGTGTAGAGACACTTTCTAACAAATGTTGCATTTAAATATGCCCCTGTGGATCAGTATTTAAATAAATAATATAAGCAAAATTTCAGAAAGGAGAATAGTTTCTCCCTACTTCCTCAATTTTTCCCATTCTATAAATCCAGATTTTTAATAGTTTGCTTTTTCATAGTTTTATTGAAGTATAGATTTGCAATATTAAAATAATTTCTGTTGTACAGCAAAGTGACTCAAGCATACATATACACCAACTCATTCTTTTTCAGATTCTTTTCCCATTTAACTTATCACAGAATATTTGATAGAGTTCCCTGTGTTATACAATGGGTTCCTTTTGGACCATCCATTGCATATATGATAGTGTGCATATGCCAATCTCAAAACCCTAATCTGTCCCTTCCCTCAACTATCTCCTTGGGTAACCATAAGTTTGTTTTCGAAGACTCTTGAGTCTGTTTCTGTTTTATAAATAAGTTCATTTATTTATAGGATCTGGTGGGGTTTTTTTTTTTTTTTTTGATTCCATATATAAGTGATATCATATGTTTGTTTTTGTCTCACTTAGTATGACAATCTCTAGGTCCTATGATAACCTCTAGGTCCATCCATGTTGCAACAAATGGCATTATTTCATTCTATTTTAATGGAGGAATAATACTCCATTGTATATATGTACCACATCTTCTTTATTCATTCCTCTGTTTATGGACATTTTGGTTGCTTCCATGTCTTGACTGTTGTAAATAGTGCTGCAATGAATATTGGGATGCCTGTATCTTTTTGAATTATGGTTTCTCCAGATAGATGCCCAAGAGATGGATTGTTGGATCATATGGTAATTCTATTTTTAGTTTTTTGAGGAACGTCCATACTCTTCCAGAATGGTTGCACCAGCTTGCATTCCCACTAACCGTGTAGGAGGCTTCCCTTTTCTCCACACCCTCTCCAGCATTTATTATTTGTAGACTTTTGATGGTGGCCATTCTGACTGGTGTGAGGTGATACCTCATTGTAGTTTTCACTGACATTTCTCTAATAATTAGTAGGGTTGAGCATCTTTTCATTTTTTTTTTTTTTTGGTCCATCTATGTATCTTTGGAGAAATGTATATTTAGATCTTTTGCCCATTTTCTGATTGGGTCAGTTGGTTGTTTTTGATACTAAGCTGCATGAGTCATTTGTTTATTTTGGAGATTTATCCCTTGTTGGTCTCTGTTTGTAAATATTTTCTCCCATTCTGTGGGTTGTCTTTTTCATTTTGTTTATTTTTCTTTTTCTTTTTTTGGCTGACCTGCAGCATATGGAGTTCCGCAGCCCGGGATCAGATACAAACCACAGTTGTGACCTACACTGCAAATGCAGCAATGCTGGATCCTTTAACCCCCCTGTATGGAGCCGGGAAGTGAACCTGCATCCTGGTGCTGCAGAAATGCCACTGATCCTATTTTACCACAGCAGGAACTTGTTGCTTATGGTTTTCTTTGCTATGTAAAAACTTTTAAGTTAATTAGGTTCCAGTTGTTTAGTTTTGTTTTTATTTTCATTACTCTAAAGGTGAATCTGAAAAGATATTGCTGGGGTTTATGTCAAAGATTGTTCTGGCTATGTTTTCCTCTAAGAGTTTTATATTATCCAGTCTTATATTGAGGTCCTTAATCCATTCTGAGTTTATTTTTTTATATGATGTTAGGTAATGTTCTAATTTCGTTATTTTACATGTGGCTGCCCAGTTTTCTCAGCACCACTTGTTAGACTATCTTTTCTCCTTTGTATATTCTTGCCTCCTTTGTCGTAGATTAGTTGACCATAGGTATGTGGGCCTACTTCTAGGCTTTCTCTGCTGTTCTACCAATCTATAGCTCTGTTTTTTTTTGCCAGTACCATACTGTTTGAATTACTGTAGCAGTCATGTTTTCTTGATGAAGAGTATACATAGAGGAACTTGCCTTCCAAACCAACTGACCTCAGAGATGTATATGCAAATAAGTCTCACAGCCTAGAATTTGCTTCCTTATCAGAGTGATCAAAGGGTCAGTTTGTGGCTACCACACTGCTGTCTCTTTGACTATCAGAGAGATAAAAGACATGGGATGGTGTGAATTTCTTTATGTCTGTGTCTTTTGCAAGAGAAAGAACAGGTGAGCGGATGTGGCATAGTATGGGTTCAGTTTTTCTTGACACGGAAAAGTGAATTTTAACATTTGTACACTAGAACTCAGGCAGAAGAACCCAGTAACCTGTCTGGGCTGGTTTGGAAAGTCACTTTGATAACACATCTAATATGTCCCTTAGAGTCACTGTGGAAAGAAGGCTTAAGAAAATATCCAAAATGAAGTTACTGAAACTCTGGAAGATTGAAACCTAGAGGCAGTACGGCCCAGGCTATATTAGAGCCACCAATTAGCTCTGAGAATTAAACATGGTAGCACTACACAGCCCTTGTTTGCAACTTCAGTTTCATGACCCAAAAAGTATTGGGTTGAAGGAGGGGTAAAGAAATAACACTGACTTGTTAGTCCATTTGCTGAGAGAATGAAAGAGACAGACCTGTGGTCTTGGGGAAAATAGGTGCTAAAATGACACCACTAATTATACTTTGTTGGAAACAAATAAAGGAGATTTCAGTGCTCATTCCATGTGACTCAGAGAAACCAGAAGCACTTGAGCTATGGAGATAATATATTTGTTCAGAAGAAGGAGAGTTGCAAAATGTAGCCTCCAATTAGAACTGAGGTTGTATCTCATACAACCCAGTGCATACCTTAAAACCACCTGACCATCTCCATATAATGTAGAGGCTTATAGTGTTTTGAATTTTAGAAACACCATACTGACTTTTAAATAAGATTGATGGATAATAGATAATGGACTTCCACAGCTGTTCTCCTCTGTGACCTCTTGTTGGATCGGTAGGACCTATATTAGTATTGTCATTTTAAAATGAGAAGAATAAAGTTCAGAGAAAGTGGGTAACTTTTCAACAGTTACATAGCTATTAAGTTGCACATCTATCTGTTACTATTGTCATAAAGCAAACTACCTTAAAATTGGGTGGCTTAAAACCACCACTGTTTTACTACATTTTACATAGTCTATAGTTAAGGTAGTTCTCAGCTAGATGATTCTTCTTCTCTTCATGGCATTGACTGAAATCAATTAGTGGTACTCAACCGGTGGAAGCCATGGTCTATGGGATCCAGGACTGCTTTACTCACATGCCTTACATTTTAGAAGGGATGACTGATAGAAGCCTGGGACCAAATGGGACTTTTGACCTAAGTGTCTGCATGTAGCCCCTCCAGCATGTTAGTCTCAAGAAAAATCACACTTCCTATATCGTGCTTGGCTTCCCCTAGAGAGATAGTTCAAAGAAAACCAGGCAGAAGATGTCTGACCTTTTCTGACCTAGCCTTGGAAGTCACAGAGCATCCATTCTGCTATATTGTTAGCAATTACAAGGGTGTAGAGTGGGATTGAGGAGTTGAGGGATGCAGGCAAGATTTGAGTGTTGTGGACAGAATATCTCCCCAATTTCATCTAGAGGCAGAAGAGTGGGCAGGAAGTCAGAGGGTGGGTGTGCGGGAGCCTGGAGACCCGGGATACAGTTTGTGCCAGAGCAGTGAGTCATCGGGAGCCATGAGAGGCTTCACAGGGTTCAGCATGACATGGCCGCTGTGCTTGGTAGCTCTTCTCTTGCCTTCTAACAATTCTGGAAGCTGCAGTGGGGACACTGGAAATATTAGCTTCCAGCTCCCCACCTAGTTATTACCTATTTTTTTAAATTGTATTTTTTTTCTGTTCTGGCCTCATTGGCTCTACCATATCTTATGGACCTACCCAGTTTGAAAAAGAAGGAAATTAGACTCTGCCTTTTGATTGAATTGTGTCAAAGTCAAATTGTAAAAGAAACATTTTATGGTCCTTCTTTAGGAAATACAGTGTATATAAATGCCAAGACTAAAACTAGGGTCTCATGACTCTGACAGTTTATAGTCCTGAAATCTCTGTGCTGCATATAAGTGCAAGCGTGTAACCACAGACATATACATATACAGTGACAAAAACAATGTCCACATTTCACTGTGTTTGTGAAATAAGATAAGTGGATATTGAATACAGGGAAAGTATATGCAGTACATAATTTCCATTTTCTATATAAAAGATCATAGAAATGTGTATTCTAATCAGTTTAATTATGGCTACTTTTAGTTGCATTTTAGAAATTGGTTTGGCTAGTCCTGATTGATACTTCCATGCAATAATAAACAGAAATCAATTGTAATCCTAGAAAGTAGAAGATTGAGTGCCTCTGCATACAAATAGTCCAAGTGTTAAATTTAGCCTGGCATTCATTTACAAGGTAGGATTTTAATAGATAACTTGTGTGACATTGTATAAGTTGTTGTGTCACAGTTTTCTTCAAAGATACATTGTGTCAATCTGTACTATGAAGTGTTCTTTAGTTTCCTGGAATTGTCACAACCCACTTTTTCCTTTATCCTTGTTTGTGTGTTATGATTTAACAATAAGTAGCAATTCACTTTGTATAGATTTTAAAGTTGTCTCCTAAAGTAAATGAGAAATACCTGGAAGATAGCCCTGCTTAATTCATGGTGAGAAGAGAAATATATATCCTGTCTTTACTTCTAAGTATTTATTTTCCCTGAATAAAAAATATTCCATTTTTGAACTAAAAGTAAATGATGGACTGGGGACAGTACTGAGATAATTTACAATAAACAGGTGTGTGAATACAGTGATTTGTTTTAAGGAAGAATTTGTCATTTGTGGTGAAAGGGGAGTTTTCTAGGAGGAATAATTAAACTTGGCCTATATCCAAAAATGCATATACTTATTCCAAGAACAAATATGTTAGTTTCCCACATGAACAATGGTCATGTCTTCCAAGTGCACTAGAGAATCTCAGTTTCAAAAAGGCATGCGTAGATGGTGAATATGCTTCTTGATTGATTTGCTACAATTAGGTTCTTTCAGACTTATAATTCATCTAGATGAAGCACCACTGAGTCAAACTCTCTGTTCGTAACTCATTTTGGCCCTTGATATACAGTACGCAGTCAGTCTGTTTTTAAGAGGAATGAAAACTTTAGTTTATGAAACTTCGATGACGCTGAAAACACTGGATTCCACAAGCTCAAATTTGTGAGCCCTGAATTTCTAATATCCAGGGGGAACTTGGCTTGGAAAGAGAGGTGATTTAGCATTCATGGTCCCCAACCCCTATTTGTTCAGATAGGCAAGGGCAACTCAAAGAGAAGTGACAGTCTAAGAATATAAAGCTAGTCTGAACCACAAATGGAACCTATGTTTCCAAATTTATCTGGTGTTACCTCAAGTCTGCCTAAACTGTAACAACCTTTTGAAACCTGTTAATTTCTTTCATTCTAGTAGACTTATCTCAGCCACAATAATACTGATTGCTAAAAATACAATAATATGTTTAAAATAAGAAGACACTGCAGTGTTACGTATGCACATCTTTTGTCATATTTTGTTGGTTTATTTGAGGTTTGGGTTAAAACCGTGACCCAGGCATGTAGTATCCTCTTCTGTTTATGCTGTACCATTAGAGGCATGAATGTCAGTGACCGAGGTGGCTTGAGGGAGATGAGAAGCTGGCAAATAGGACACATGACAAGAATTATTGAACTGCACCAGACTAAGGAGGATTCATCAAGGGGAGAATGATTATTTATGAGGTAGCTTCCAAGCACTCCAACTCCTTACCTACTAGCAGTAGAGAACTCTACTTAAGACACTGCAGTGTGGTAAAGGATAACAAGGGCTCTTTCCGTTTCAACTGGACTTCCTTGAATGTTTATTCAGCAAAATGTATTCTAAGGTTGTGTCTCACCATACACTTTTAAATGGGGATATTACAGGAGAGCTTCATGACTATATTTTATAAATAATTTTGTGTTTTTCTGATAACAAAGGAACAGCTGCTTATTGTAAACTTAAAAAATATACCCATACTCACGATAATAAATAAAATTTAGTTGTTAAGCTAATTGGGTACTTCAACTGAAATAGCAGTTTACACATAGAACATTAAATTTAGAAAACCAAGAACTCCTAAGAAAGATTAGTGTTTTTAATTATAAAAATAAATGAATTAAATCACTTATTAGATATAAATAAATGAAAAACAAGTAGAATAAAGTCATTTAATTCAATTGAGTAAACATTTATTATCTCCTATGGAAAAAACCCTATCGGAAATATCAAGATTAAAAAGGCATGGACTCTTGTGTCCTGGAACTTGCAGTCTAACTGGGGAGTCAGATATATAAATGATTCCAGTAATAAGACCAGCGATTGTAAATTCTGTAATAGAGGAGAAAACATGCTGTGGGATTTGGAGGAATAGAGACATTAGGTCTCCATAGGGACAACTGAGTTCTACATTTTGAAAGGCATTGATTTTAAAGAAAATGAATATTGCTTGAATAAACTGGGGGAAGGCACTAAGTAGAGGGTGAATGGTTTGAGCAAAGGTTGATCACAGTGGTTTTCAAACTACTTTGGTTCAATGTCACCAATCCAAAGATGGTTAGAATGACAGAATGATCAAACCACCTTTATCTCATTTCCCACATAGGACCACATTAAAATGATAATGAACACTTAAACCCATTAGTAGGCAAGAGATATTAACACATTCCTTGCAGATGAAAAGCTTTGGGGGATGGAGCCTGGGGAAGCAGAGATGGAGAAACTGAAGCATAGAACCCATGTACACAAGGATCTCATCCGGTAGAATGCCAGAGAAGCTCATAACTCTGATATTGAGGGTTAGATGACTGTGAAATTAATAGTAAACTTGCCACTTGATCAGTCAAACATCCTTTTACCTTTTCCTTAAATTATGATAATCACAGTAGCCAAGCACATACTGCTAGGGGAAAAGCAAAGGTTCTCTTCAAATAAATTAAATGGCCCCAGAAAAACTTCTCTTTCTTCTGGCAGTAATGCATCATCTAGTTTAATAAAGTAGTATTTATTAACTCTGCCCATTTACAGAAAGAAAGAAAATGGCACAGGGCTAAAAGCAGCAGCATTAGGGTTGGTCTCCTAATGTTACTCACATATATGGGTCCCAGAGAGTGCCTACAGCCAAGTGTATAAGCCATAGGCAAATTAACAATTTGGTGTGACTTGGACATGCCACTAAACCTCCCCAAGCTTTATATTTCTGATCTTTAAACAACAAAAAAAGAACATAATATCTGCTTATTTATTAAATTCAGTATGATAAATATTTATTGAGAATGTATCACATTCTGCTATAATATGGAGAAATGGGGGCAGAGGACAAGGATATATAGATTCTGAGTCTCTGATCATTAGAAGCCTTATGTAGTATTTCAAGAAAGTGATGTTATACATATCAAAATACAGCATATGAATAATTAAGAACTATTTTAAACAAGTTTCCCAACAGTCCAGAGGAAATTGTATCAAAAGCAGGATTTGAGTTCAGCCTTGGTGCTTGGTATAAGCTTTAATGTAGATGACCCATTGTATGAAAAAAAAAAAAATCATAGAGATAGAAATATGCCAAGTGAATTGAGAAATTAGAGTGAACAAAGCAGAGGCTTCACAAGTAAGAAAATCATGGGAAATCAGTTTTACAAGATAGGTTGGCAAAGGTGAGCCCATTATGTATTAAATTCGGACTGAAACACAAAATTTTACCCAGAGTTACTAGAAGATTTATTGCACCAGAGTAGGGTTTCATATGATAAGGAAGCTTTTCATAAGTAGGTCTGATCTGACTTTGAGTATTGGATGGGTCAATCCATATCAGTAAACTAGTCCCTTATATTTGAGCAAATTCTCCTACACAAATGTCTACCCATTTCTACTAATATGAAGAACCATTTTCAAAGTGTTAATAATAGCATCGATAGAGTGTGTCAGCAAACTTGGCTCTCAAAAGAGGTTTTCCCCAACCACTGCTGTGGTACAGAGGCCCTGTAAAATGTCCCTTCTACTGTGGGTACCAGCGATCCACAGTCTCACTAGGCTCTAACCTCTTACTTATTCAAACTATGTGTTTCATCTTGCCTGTCCTCATTTACAGGATCTTTATTGAGAGAGCTTTTCTAGCCTCTTGGCTCTTTGATTTGATGTCATAATTTGATTCCTAGGTTTCCAACTTGGCTTCACTGAGTGTATTACAGGATATCTTTCCTTTGGCACATGCTTAGTTCCTACTCAGCCCAGAAAAGCCCTCTTTCCTCCCTTTACTCATGGACACTCAGACACTGACTACTTGCTTACTTAATGCTTGGCTCTCGGCTCGTTGCTTTATGCAAGTGATTGGGATGCGTCTTCCCACACTCAGGTGGCATTGATTTCAAAACTTCCATTTGCCAGATGAGGAAAATAAGGTGCAGAGGGATGAGTTAACCATTTGCCCATTCACAGAATGAGTAAGAAACAGTACTCTAAGTGGAGGCTGCCACACTCTAGACCTGGACTCTTTCCAATCCACCACACTGATTTTACCTTTGGGGTGTTCTTCAATATGCAAGCTCTTCAGATTTTAAACCTACTGATCATAGTTGCCTCCTTAGCACAATAGGGACATGTCAGTCTCTTAAATATACAGATCAGGTTTTCCCATCCTCAGGTTAAGCCACTTCACTCACTTCAACTACCTATCTTGGAATATGATTTCCGGTAGGCTCCCTATTTAGTTGCCCTCCTCTGGCAATGATCCATTCTATTTTATCTATATGCAGATATAGATGTATTTGGCTCTGTATATTGTGATTTCTGTGAAACATAATATTGATTTTTGCTAAAATAACAGTACTAGGCAATTCCACTTGGTAACACCAGTGTGCTTTATCTAGGACATAGAATGGTAATTTGGGACTATGAGTAAATAGAGAATATTCAAATGTAAGCATCATTCCTTTTAAAGTGACCTTGGTTGCTGTGCTTTGGAATCAATGGAAAGAAACAAACAAATAACATACATGGTACTACATGGCATTAAAGACAAAATGTGCTTATAAACAGACTGCGTATTTTAAAGCAGGGTGAAGGGGGCAATTTTCTTTAAAAACTAATAATTTGCTACTAACTACTAAGGGAGGAAGTTGTTCCTTTGTTGGCCCATCTTCCTTGCCAATCTATTTATCTAAAATTGCAAGTACTTAAATACGAAAGAATTCAGGGACATCTTTGGATTTCAAATCCAAAATGTAGCTCTGAATATAGATAATAATTTTGTCCTGCAAGGTCACTTTCTATTTTTTTTTTTTAAGTTTTAATTGAAGAGAGTCAGACTGCTAGGGGCCTCCACCAGGTGAAATCTCTTTGGAAATTTTTCCATAACTCAGAGCACAGCCTGTTTCAGACTGTCATTGTCAAGGCAAGAGACCAAGTGAAAAAATGCAGATTGAATAGCCATTTAGGAATATTCCTAAGGTAAAAGGAGCAAAAACAAGAAAGAAAAATAGAAGGAAAAGGAAGTCAAATTGCCTAACCATTTACAGTCTAAAAGCTAGATTTCCTCTTGCTTGTAAAAGGAGAATCAAGGGTTTTGCACTTTGTTTTGCTTGATAATAATATTTTATGAGAGAAATATAAATCAAAACAATCTGATGTAGTTAAGAGAAAGAAAATAGCATTGCAGGTCATCTAGTCTATTATAGACAACGTGAAACAAGGTTCCTCTCTGAAGAAGGCATTTTATGAGGAGCATAGTTATTTAAAAGTGCTCTTGATAGTAAAGGCTGGCTAGATCTAGCTTTGTTTGCAAAGCAGAGAACTGGAGTGAAATCTAATTTAAAGCCACCGGATTTGGTTTGATATTATTAAAGGTTACAAAATGTGATTTATAAATATTTCATATGATTCTTGTCCTTGGGTTAGTGGTAAATTTGTTTATTTTTTACTACTTTTGAACAGTATACTGTATTGTGTCTTAAATTGTGTTTTTCTTCAAATGCTATAAAATAAATTTGCATAATAGTTTATGAATTCTCATGGGGAAAAATATGTCTTTCCCTAACATATTCAGTATTGCTCCAACAAAGTACAGTGTACCAATTAATGCCATGGTGGCTTTTGGCTTTTCATTATGTATTTTTTTAACTTTTAAAGTTCAGAATATTTCTTTTCATAATATAAACCTTCCTCATCTTAAACAAAGGTCTAATTTGAAAATATCATCCATTGCAGATATGAAACCTGTTAATATAAATATATTCTGAATAAGACTATTAAAAATTAATGTTTAGAGTACTAAGTGAGAGCATTTGATTTTTTTATTACCATTGCTTTAATTGAAAGTAAGCCTTACAGGAAAGCAATTCATTTGTAATTCACTGAAATCTTTGGACTTGAAGTGAGGAAACTTACTAACTTGCTGTGTGACCTTGCATAAGTCACTTAAACTCTCTGGGTTTCTGTTTTCTTACTTGCAATGTAGGGAAAATCTTTACTATGTAAAAGTTAATGGCCCTTGCAGCTCTAATATTTTATGAATTCCTTTAATCTTGGGTGTGAAATATTGGCTCAGAACTTCCTTAGATATTGTGAGTCTGTTTTCTTATATTCACTAGTTTGTTGTACTTTTCAGATTCCACATATAAGTGGTATATGAAATATAAAGCCTCAATAACAACACTAAATCAATCACTGAAATCCTATCTGTGCTAGGTCAAGCCCTAAAGAAAACAACATGCTTCCTGTCATCAAGGAGCTTATCTTCTAAGGAAAGGCAGAGGGACTTATCTGCAGAACTGAAAACAGAATTTTTTATTCTAACATCTTTACTAGATATTTACCAGTCAAAATTTTACCATGTTTAAGATGAAGACAAAGTAAAAGTAAAAACTTATACCAGGGAGTTCCTATTGTGGCTCAGTGGGTTAAGGACCTGAGGTAGTACCCCTGAGGATGTGGGTTTGATCCCTGGCCTCAATCAGTGGGTTAAGGATTTGGCATTTTGGCCATACTACCCAAAGCAATCTACAGATTCAATGCAATCCCTATCAAATTACCCATGACATTTTTCACAGAACTAGAACAAACAATCCAAACATTTATATGGAACAACAAAAGACCCAGAATCACCAAAGCAATCCTGAGAAACAAAAACCAAGCAGGAGGCATAACTCTCCCAGACATCAGGCAATATTATGAAGTCACAGTTATCAAGACAGTGTGGTATTGGTACCAAAACAGACAGACAGACCAATGGAACAGAACAGAGAACCCAGAAACAAACCCAGACACCTATGGTCAATTAATCTTTGACAAAGGAGGCAAGAATATAAAATGGGAAAAAGACAGTCTTTTCAGCAAGCATTGCTGGGAAACCTGGACAACTGCATGCAAAGCAATGAAACTAGAACACACCCTCACACCATGCATGAAAATAAACTCCAAATGGCTGAAAGACTTAAATATAAGACAAGACACCATCAAAATCCTGGAAGAGAACACTGGCAAAACATTCTCTGACATCAACATCATGAATATTTTCTCAGGTCAGTCTCCCAAGCACCAGAAATAAGAGCAAAAATAAACCATGGGACCTAATCAAACTGACAAGCTTTTGCACAGCAAAGGAAACCCAAAAGAAAACAAAAAGACAACTTACAGAATGGGAGAAAATAGTTTCAAACGATGCAATGGACAAGGGCTTAATCTCTAGAATATATAAGCAACTTATACAACTCAACAGCAAAAAAGCCAATTGACCAACGGAAAAATGGGCAAAAGACCTGAATAGACTGTTCTCCAAGGAATATGTATAGATGGCCAACAAACACATGAAAAAATGCTCAACATCACTGATTATAAGAGAAATGCAAATCAAAACAACCATGAGATACCACCTCACACCAGTCAGAATGGCCATCATTAATCAGTACACAAATAACAAATGTTGGAGGGGCTGTGGAGAAAAGGGAACCCTCCTGCACTGTTGGTGGGAATGTAAACTGGTACAGCCACTATGGAGAACAGTGTGGAGATACCTTAGAAATCTATACATAGAACTTCCATATGACCCTAGAATCCCACTCTTGGGCATATATCCAGACAAAACTCTCCTTAAAAGAGACACATGCACCCGCATGTTCATTGCAGCCCTATTCACAATAGCCAGGACATGGAAACAACCCAAATGTCCATCGACAGATGACTGGATTCAGAAGAGGTGGTATATATACACACAATGGAATACTACTCAGCCATAAAAAAGGATGACATCATGCCATTTGCAGCAACATGGATGGAACTAGAGACTCATACTGAGTGAAATGAGCCAGAGAGACAAAGACAAATACCATATGATATCACTTATAACTGGAATCTAATATCCAGCACAAATGAACATCTCCACAGAAAAGAAAATCATGGACTTGAAAAATAGACTTGTGGCTGCCTGATGGGAGGGGGAGGGAGTGGGAGGGATGGGGAGCTTGGACTTATCAGACACAACTTAGAATAGATTTACAAGGAGATCCTGCTGAGTAGCATTGAGAACTATGTCTAGATACTCATGTTGCAACAGAACAAAGGGTGGGGGAAAAAATGTAATGTATACATGTAAGGATAACTTGACCCCCTTGCTGTACAGTGGGACAATAAAATAAAAAAAAAAAAAAGGATTTGGCATTTCCACAGATAGAGGTGGAAGGTCACAGATGCAGCTCGGATCCAGTGATGCTGTGGTGTAGGCCTGCAGCTGCAGATCCAATTTGACCCCTAGCCCAGGAACTTCTATATGCTGTAGGTATGACCATTTAAGTGAGAAAAAAAAACTTGAAACAGGAATTATATCTTCAGATATTTTGAATGTAACTAGACATGTTCAGAGAAAGCGGATTAAGAAAATTGGATCTTCCTCTAATGAACTGTGGGGTTAAAATTTCAGGAAAGGAGTTCTTATTGTGTCTTAGCAGGTAATGAACCTGGCTAGTACCCATGAGGATGCAGGTTGGATCCCTGGCTTCACTTAGTGGGTTATGGATCCTGCATTGCCATGAGCTGTGGTGTAGGTCGCAGATACAGCTCACATCCCATGTGGCTATGGTGTAGGCTGGCAGCTATAGCTCTGATTCAACCCCTAGCCTGGAAACTTCAATATGCCCTAAGTGCAGCCCTAAAAAAAGCAAAAAAAAAAAAAAAGTATGGGGAAAAGGTGGAAGAGTGCATATAGATTCATTTGTATTATTTGATTCCAGACATAAATTATGTCATATAGTAGAAAATAGATAAGCAACAAGGATGACTGAATAACACAGGGAATTAATACCCAATATGTTGGGGTTTTTTTTGGGTCTTTTTAGGGTGGCATCCACAGAATATGGAAGGCTAGGGATTCCCAGGCTAGGGGTTAAATTGGAGCTTCAGATGCTGGCCTATGCACAGCCACACAGGATTCAATCCTTATCTGTGAACCACACCACAGCTCACCAATGCCAGATCCATCACCCACGGAGCAAGGACAGAGATTGAACCTATGTCCTCATGGATACTAGTTGGGTTCGTTACCACTGAGCCATGATGGGAACTCCCCCAATATCTTTTTTTTAAAGGTCATATTGATATTTAATTGGTTTACAATGTTGTGAAAATTTCTGCTGTAAAACAAAGTGATTCAGTTATACATATACACACATCCATTCTTTTTCAGGTTATTTTCCCATGTAAATAATAACAGAATATTAGGTAGAGGTCCCTGTGCTATTGAGCAGGTCCCTGTTGGCCAACCATTCCATACATCACAGTGTGCAACTCCCAATCTGTCACTCCCCTCACATGTCCCTTTGATAACCATAAGTTTGTTTTCAAATTTTATGAGTCTGTTCTGCAAATAACTTCATTTGTATCCTTTTCTTTAGATTCCACATTGTAAGTGATATCATATGATGTTTGTCTTTCTCTGTCTGACTTATTTCACTTAGTATGATAATCCATAGGTATATCCATGTTGCTGCAGATGGCATTATTTCATTCTTTTTATGGCCGAGTAATACTCCATTCTTCTTTATCCATTCCTCTGTCAGTGGACATTTAGGTTGCTTTGCTGTCTTGGCTATTCTAAATAGTGCTGAAATGAATATCGGGACACATGCATCTTTTCAAATTGAGAGAGATGCCTAGTAGTGGGATTGCTAGATCATATGTTAGTTCTATTTTTAGTTTTTTGAAGAACCTCTATACTGTTTTCCATAGCAGTTGTACCAATGTACATTCGAACAAATGGTGTAGGAAGGTTCCCTTTTCTCTACACTATCTCCAGCATTTAATGTTTATAGACTTCTTTAAAACTTAGAAAAATTGTTATAGTTGATTTACATTGTTCTGTTTATAGACTTTTTGATGATGGCCATTCTGACTGGTGTGAAGTGACACCTCACTATAGTTTTGATATGCATTTCTCTAATAATTACTGATGTTGAGCATCTTTTCATCTTTTCTTCCTTTTTTTTTTTTTTTTGCCATCTGTGTTCTTTGGGGAAATGTCTGTTTTGGTCTTCTGCCCAGTTTTTGACTTTTTTTTTTTTTGATACTAAACTGCATTACTTGTTTGTGTATTTTGGAGTTTAATCCCTTGTCAGTTGCTTCATTTGCAAAGATTTTCTCCCATTCTATGGCTTGGTTATCTTTTTGTTTTGTTTATGATTTCTTTTGCTGTGCAAAACTTTTAAGTTTAATTAGGTCCCATTTATTTTTATTTTCATTATTCTAGGAGGTAGATCTGAAGAGATATTTTTGTGGTTTATATCAGAGAGTATTCTGGCTGTTTTTTTCTAAGAGTTTCATATTATCCAGTCTTATATTTAAGTCTTTAATCCATTTTATTTTTATGTATGATGTTAGTGGTCTAATTTAATTCTTTTACATGTAGCCATCCAGTTTTCCTAGCATCACTTTATTGAACAGACTGTCTTTTCTCCATTGTATATTTTTGCCTCCTTTGTTATCATAGATTAGGTGACCATAGGTGTATGAGTTTATTTCTGGGTTTCCTATCGTGTTCCATTGATCTATATTTCTGTTTTTGTGCCAGTACCATACTTTTGATGACTATAGATTTGTAGTATAGTCTAAAGTCAGGGAGCCTGCTTCCTCCAGCTCCATTTTTCTTTCTCAGTATTTCTTAGAGTATTCAGGGTCTTTTGTGTTTCCATACAAGTTTAAAAAGTTTTGTTCTAGTTCTGTGAAAAATGCCATTGGTAATTTGATAGGGTTTGCATTGAATCTGTAGATTTCCTTGGGTATTATGGTCATTTTGACAATATTGATTCTTTCAATCTAAGAACATTGTCTATGTTTGTATCTGTTTCTGTCCTCTTCAAATTCTTTCATCAATGTCTAATAGTTTTCAGAGAACAGGTATTTTGCTTCCTTAGAAGGGTTTATTCCTAGATATTTTATTATTTTTGTTGTGACAGAAAATCAAATTGATTCCTTCATTTATGTTTCTGATCTTTCATTGTTAGTGTATGGGAATGCAAGAGATTTCTGTGTATTGATTTTTTTTTTTTTGTATCCTGTGACTTGGCTGAATTCATTGATGAGCTTTAATAGTTTTCTGGTAGCATCTTTAGTATTTTCTATATATAGTGTCACGTCATCTATAAACAGTGACCGTTTTACTTCTTTTCTAATTTTGATTCCTTTTATTTCTTTTTCTTCTCTGATTTCTGTGACCAGGACTTCCAAAAACCATGTTGAATAAAAGTCATGAGAGTGGATATCCTTGTCTTGTTGCTGATCTTAGTGGAAATTCTTTCTGCTTTTCACTGTTCAGAATGATGCTAGCTGTGAGTTTGTCATATATGGTCTTTATTATGTTGATGTATGTTCCTTCTATATCCACTTTCTGGAGTGTTTTTTTTTTATCATACATGGGTGTTGGATTTTGTCAAAAGCTTTTTCTGCATCTATTGATATGATCATATGGTTTTTATTCTTCAGTTTATTAATGTGGTGTATCACACTGGTTGATTTTCCAATATTGAAGAATCTTTGCATCCCTGGGATAAATACAGGATTAATCACATTCTAGGCCACATATCAAGCCTCAGTAAATTTAAGAAAATTGAAATCATATCAAGCATCTTTTCCAACCACAACACTAGAAATAAACTACAAGAAAACAACTGCAAAAAATAGAAAAACCTGGAGACTAAATAATATGCTACTAAACAACAAATGAAGTACTGAAGAAATCAAAATGAGAAATTTAAAAAAATACCCAGAGAAAAATGAAAATGAAAACACAATGATCCAAAACCTATGGGATACAGCAAAAGCAGTTCTAAGAGGTAAGTCTATAGCAATACAACCTTACCTCAGAGAACAAGAAAAATCTCAAACAACCCAACCTTACACCTAAAGAAACAAGAGAAAGAAGGATAAAAAAACCTAAAGTGAGTAGAAGGAAAGAAATCATAAAGATCAGAGCAGAAATAAATGAAATAGAGATGAAAAACACAATAGAAAATATCAAACTAAAAGCTGGTTCTTTGAAAAATTAACAAAATTAATAATCCCAATATCTTATAATGACCTATAATAAAATATAATGTGGAAGAAAACCCAAATCACTATGCTGTACACCTGAAACTATTGTAAATCAACTACTTCAGTTAAAAACAGTAAATTTGAAAAAAAAAAAGTGAAAGTGTGCATTTTTGTGGGTCTTTATATTCAAAGAAACTGTATAATTCAAACCATATACATTAAACATCCCATAATAATTCTTACAGATCTAAGCACTAAATTTATTGATACTATTTTATTATAGAAAATGTACCCACAGATTCCATATTGCATTCTTATTAGAAACAAAGCAAAAGTAGCTTAAAAAGTATTATCTTGGTTGAGAAAGCAGAAAATAATTAAACATTAGAGATTTCAGCCAGCGAACCAGGTAGGTGCATAAAAATATCCCCAGGAAATTAATGTTGCTTTCAAAGAATTTTAAAATATTAAATCCATCCCAACCTCTGGAAGATAACTTCTCTTTATGCATTTTTTTAAAATGAGGACAGACTATATTTTCATCTGTACAAGAAGTAAAACATTTGATCGAGTTCTCCAGCCCCAAAAGCAAATAAGACAAATCATTTTCTGCAATTTTTCTCATTTTAGCAATAAAACAACATAGATGCTTTTCCCTTAAAAAACAGTCTTATTAAATCCCACACTTGGGACTTGAACTGTATGAATACAAAACTGTTACTTTATATTCAAATCTAGTCCAATTATAAGACTGTGCAATCTTGCTGTAAATCTTGCTCACTGTGTTAAAGATAAACATTAAAGAATATAGTAGAGAATTTAATAAGAAATGATCCATGCAAGTTTCCCATAACTTTTATATTTATCTAAGGATAGCTATAGAATAAGCCACTTTAGTAATCCCCAATTCTCCATAGTTATTTAAAGTCTCTCCTTTATTTTGATGACTATATGTCCAAAAGTTTGTTAGAAAGGAATAAAAGAAAAGGTGGAATTATGGGAATTTGACTTCAGTATTGAAGTTTCCAAATTAACAGTGTTGATTTTGTTTACTCATTTTATCAATTAATAACTAGGATGTGCTATAGGTTGAATATTTGTACTCCCCTTGTGTTGCTGATATCAGCCTCTTTATTCAAGACAACCATTATTTTTTGTAAAAAAAAAAAAAGTTACTTGCTGCTCAACTCTGCATACTGAGCTCAACTCATATTATTTGGTAGGAAAGAGACCTAGAATTCCCTCACGTAAGAACGGCAGTGTGTCCTGAAAACAGTTTCACATAGGTTTATAGTAAATATCTGCTTAATATATAGCCTCAAAATTCATGTTCTTCAATTCTTCTGAACAGAATATATGATGAAAACTAAGAATTTGAATTAGCTGTTAGATGCTCTGAAAAGTAAAAGTTAAAAATCATCAGATGTGAACTTATATATCTATTTATAAATATGTAAAGCTAATGTTCCTCTTTTTTTGAAATTCTGAGTCTCTAATGTTCTATGCCTTTTCCCCCAACTCTTTCACTTGGCCTTTGCAGCAGATCCCTAGACAGTAAGAAGATCAAAAGCATCAATACTATCTTATGACATACCCTGCAAAATAAAACAGGTTTAAAAAAAAAAACAAAACAGATGAAGTACTAACTTCTTTTGAACATGGGATTTAAAAGGCTATGTTTAGTGAAACAGTATCACATTTACTAATAACATCATCATATATAATAGGACTTTAAATAGGGATAAAGAACAATTCTCCCATGATTATTATTTGGTGATACAAAAATATAAAATTATAAGAAAGTTCTGAAATAAAAGTGTTAATTAAAAGATCAGAGAAAATGCATGGTCGATACTTAATTAGCTTAAGACCAGTAATTCAGATTGGGTGCTCCCTCGTTCTCCATGGCTGCCTTTTGACTACTTAGAGGACTTATTATGGTCCTCACTAGTGAGTAGGAAGAGAAAATTGAAGAGCAGAAAGTCTATCCATTCAGAGAAATTTTAACCATCCTGATAAGAAACGTAGGAAGAGAAAATTGAACCTTTTGTTTCAAAGGAAGTCTGTACACCATGTTATACTTGTTTTCTTTGTTAATTTACCTAATTTCCATAAATAATAAAAAATTACTAGGATATACAGTACCTGTACTTGTGTTGATCTATATATGTTATGTCTAAGAGTCAAAAATGGAAGAATAAAGGATCACTGGTCAGGAACTTCACATTATTCACCTCTCTTAGACAAAGCCCTGAAATGAATCTTCATTTTGAAGCTATAAATTCAAATATTGCCTAAATCATTCTGAACTGTCAACAGGCCCTGTCCAAAGAATAGCAAAGACTGGCAGTAATAAAGGATATAATTTTCAGGTTCTGCCCCCAAATTTTCTGCCACTAGCCTTCCATAGCAACTGAAATTAGTAAAATGATGCTTGAATGAGGACTGCCTTTATCCATTAGGATGCAAGTGCCACTGACCCAGACAAAGCAAGTAGTTAGTTAGATTACTTAGTTGTCATGTTAGAAAGCAGAAGATAACTAAGGATTTTAGGGAAGTAGATATAGTGAATATGAAGAGTCTCAAACCTACAAGAATATAGATGCACTTAGTTCAGTAGGGCATATTTTCTAGGATATACTTCCCCTGTTTTAGTTTCTCACAGTCTATCAGTGTGCTGCAAAGATAGACTTTCTATAAATATAAGACAAGAGACCATAAAACTCCTAGAAGAGAACATAGGCAAAACATTATCTGACAAAAACTGTACCAATGTTTTCTTAGGTCAGTCTCCCAAGGCAGTAGAAATTAAAGCAAAAATAAACAAATGGGACCTAATCAAACTTACAAGTTTTGCACAGCAAAGGAAACCAAAAACAAAATGAAAAGGCAACCTATGGACTGGGAGAAAATATTTGCAAATGATGTGATCAATAAGAGCTTATTTTGCAAAATATACAAACACCTCATACAACTCAACAACAACAACAAAATCCAATTAAAAAATGGGCAGAAGACCTAAGTAGACATTTCTCCAAAGAAGATATACAAATGGCCAACAAGCACATGAAAAGATGTTCAACATCACGAATTACTGGAGAAATGTAAATTGAACCTATTATGAAGTACCACCTCATACTCATCAGAATGGCCATCATTAAAAAGTCTACAAATAAAAAATGCTGGAGAGAGTTTGGAGAAAAGGAAATACTCCTACACTGTTGGTAGGAATGGAAATTTGCACAACCAATAAGAAAAAAGCATGCAGGTTCCTCAGAAAACTAAATATAGAACTACCATATGATCTAGTAATCCCACTCTGGCCATATATCTGGAGAAAACCATAATTTGAAAAGATACATGTGCCCCAGTGTTCATTGCAGCATTATTTATATTAGCCAAGACATGGAAACAGCCTAAATGTCCATCAACAGATGAATAGATTAAGAAGAGGTAGTACATATATACAATGAAATACTACTCAGCCATAAAAAAGAAAATAATACCATTTGCAGCAACATGGATGGACATAGGAATTATACTAAGTGAAGTCAGAAAGAGACAAGTATCATATGATGTCACTTGTATGTGGGATTTGAAATATGACACAAATGAACATAGCTACCACAGACTCAGATATAGAGAACGGATTTGTGGTTTTCAAGGGGGAGGGGAGAATGGAGAAGGGAAGGATTAGGAGTTTGGAATTAACAGATGCAAACTATCATATATAGGATGGATAAACAACAAGGCCCTACTGTACAGCACAGGGAAATCTATCCACTATCCTGTTATAAACCATAATGGAAAAAAATATGAAAAAGTGTATATATGTATAACTAAGTCACTTTGCTGTACAACAGCAATTCATACAGTGTTGTAAATCAACTACAATTTTTTTTAAAAAAAGAATGACTTACTAATACTATAGCACTAGGCACCAGTCCAATGCACACAGTGCTTCAAATTCTTGAACACTAAATTATTAATTTAGAATACCTGCAAAATTAATTTACATGGTCATTTAAAAAAGGTACTATATATCTTGTAACTAGTGAGAAAATATGCTGTCATGCTCTTCCTACTACTGCTTACATTCTCTTGCTGCTTTGGTATCAGCACAGTCCTGAAGACGTTGTGACTGAGGCAAAGCAAATAACAATGTACTCAGGCTGATGAGAGGTGGTACAATATATACTTGAATAGCAAGGGCTTAGAAGTTAAGTTAGATGGACTTTGTATTGAATCCTGGGTAGGTCCTTTACTATCTAGATAAGTTCTTACATCATACTTATTCTGAGTATGAGTTTCTTTAATTTGGGATGGGATTTAATAATAGTATTCACATCATAGAGTTCATATGAGGATTAAATAAAATAATCCATGTAACACATTTTTCACAGTACCTTAACATTTATTGTAATTATGGTTCAGGAGTTCCTGTTGTAGCTTAGCAGGTTGGGAACCTGACTAGTATCCATGAGGATGCAGGTTCAGTTCCTGGCCTTGCTCAGTGGATTTAGGATCTGGTATTGCCGTGAG
The DNA here is from genome assembly GCF_054392235.1 of Sus scrofa. Classification (NCBI taxonomy): domain Eukaryota; kingdom Metazoa; phylum Chordata; class Mammalia; order Artiodactyla; family Suidae; genus Sus; species Sus scrofa. The sequence continues at coordinate 126,836,214 of NC_139401.1, forward strand.
CTGTGATATAGGTCGAAGATGTGGCCGAGATCTGGTGTTGCTGTGAAAGCTGCAGATCTAATTCAACCCACAGCCTGGGAACTTCTATATGCTGCAGGTGTGGCATGCATAAATAAGTAAATTAAATAAATAAATAAATAAATAAATAAAAAGTTCATATCCCCGTAGGGCAGGAGAGAGTGAACCTGGGAATTTGTTAACTGGTCCTCCAACTGGTAAGATTAGGCCACTTTCAGGACCATTTATCATGATAAGTCAAAGCTCCATTTTATCTTGCTCCATCATTCTGAACATAATTTTTCAGTTCTGTAGAGTGTGTTCCTTGTGACTCACAAAAATCAACAGACCTGTTTTTCATAGTTTGACAAAATAGGCCATACTTGTTCAATCTGAATTGACGTCCACTTTTAAGTATTTGATGAAAATGTTTTCAAGCTTAAGGAATGTTAATGTGTTAATTCATACTGATTGAATTCCCATTCTGAAGTAAGTTCAAGTAAAATACTGAAAGTATAATAGAGAGAAAATGAAAGATACTGGTGCTAGAAACAATTGTAACAGTGAACATATGTTGAGACTGACATAGTATCAGTGGAGGAATATGCAGCTGCTGAAGAATCATGGCAACCTGAGCCTGAAAATTCCTGTCATTAGCTGCCATAGCAGTATCCAGAAGGGTAATTAGGGATTTGAGAAGCATCACACAGGGTAATAGAGGGGGCTAGGAAGAACTGCAGCCTGGCACAATAGCATATGCCGGTCGGAGGAAGGCTCTGCATTCAGTTTGAAAAATCAATGAAAGGAAGAAGACGTTATTAGTGCCTGTGATTGTTGAAGGGCTGACCTCAAGGTGATGGGTGAAGCTGAATTGAGTTGCTGCAAACCAAGAATAGGCTCACAAATCTTTACTTCCAAAAGTACCATTTCAGGTCTGCCCTGATTTGCAGATCTACAAAATTTCAAAGGGACTCTGAACTGCATAGACATCCAGTTTTAAATAGGCAGTACTTTCCATAGTGGGGCCACTTGGGTGCCCTGGTAATAGCTTCCAAACCACATGTAATGATCAGGCTATGTGTAAGCTATAAAAGTAAAGTTTTACCAATAATACTGAACAAAATGATCTATAAAATTAATGAAAACTAATGACAAAGGGGTAAGAATGCATTCTCATCGTGTTTTTTCAGCAAGTATCTGTTAAATATTTAATATATTCATAGGACCACTAAGCAATATATGAGATACCAAGAAACCTGATACAATCTTAATGTGAAGAAAATGTGTACTGTAGAAGTTAAGATCCTAAAATAAAATAATGATAGGTGTCTCGGCAAAGGGTGCATAAAAATGTCAGTGACTTAACAATTGCAACAAACTTATTTAAATACTGAGTCTCAATTTCTCATCCAAGTAATTGTTATGTGAATTGTTAACTTGAAATTGTTGTCAAAATTAAATTTAAAAATGTATATAAAAGTCACTCCCTCCTGTGGAAGATGGAATAGATACATTTTTTTTCTCTTTCTTCTGCTAAATACAACATAAAACCTAATAATGCTGGGTATTATATGTAAAACAAATATAACATTTGAAAGAAAAATTTAGACTATCTAGGGAGCTCAGGATGCAAGGTACAATATAATGGTGAGTTCCTAGGTTTCCTTGTTTTTCTTCATCATATATCCTAGACATGCAGCTGAAGAATACAGCACTGTGGAAATGATGACAGGCACAGATAATAAGAGCTCAAACAAAATTCTGCTCTTTGTAACCAAAGGACCAGGAAAGAGGTAACCTAGGAAGACAAATATTGCAAAAGAACTAAAAGAACTAAAATAAATAAATAAGCAACCTACCTAAGTGTCCATCAACAGATAAATGGATTAAAAAACATGTGGAATATGTATACATATACGCACACACACAATGAAAATACTATTCAGCCATAAAAAGAATGAAATTATTCCATTTGTAGCAACATGGATGGACTTGGGAGGGCATTATGCTAAGTGAAGTAAATCAGAGAAAGACAAATACTATGATATCACTTATACATGGAATGTAAAAAAAATAAACTAGTGATTATAACAAAAATGAAGCACACTCACAGATACAGAGAACAAACTTGTAGTTACCAGCGGTAGAAGGGCAATATAGCAGTGGGGGAATGGGACATACAAATTTTGGGGTGTAAGATAGGCTCAAAGGATGTACTGTATAACACAGGGAATATAGCCACTATTTTGAGTAACTATATATGGACTATAAAATTTAAAATCATATTAAAAAGTAATTTTAAATAATGAATAGATTCAACAGCAGAATGAGGGAAACAGATAAAAGAATCATTGAACATAAATATGGAATAATACAAATTAATCAATATGAACAACAGAAAATTAAAGAACCACAACAAAAGACATAATATTCATGTCATCAGAAACCTGGAAGTAGAAACAAAAAAGGGTAGGTTAAGAGATTCCAAATTTGGCAAAAGATAAATAAGCCTATGGAATCAAGAAGGTGAGAAAATGTCAAATGGGATAAATCGTAATACACATTTAGTGAACCTTCTAGAAAAATGTGAGACAAAGAATTTTGAAGCAGTCAGAGAAAAATCATACTACAAGTATAGAGAAAAAACCATTTGAATGATAGTGCATTTCTCACCAGAAGCCATGTAGGCTAGAAAGATGCTGCATAAAATTTTAAGTACTGAGAAAAAAGAATTTTCAATCCAGAATCCAGTGAAAGTATTCATCAGACACAAATTATAAACATAAAGAAGGAAACAAGTGATATCACTACAGACTAAAAAATATCACGTATAATAAAAACACAAAAACATAAATTTGACATCTTATATAAAATGGATTAATTCTGCCCAAAAGTAAAAACTACCACAACTCATGGAAATAAAATAGATAATTTGAACAACTCTCTACACATTAAGGATATTGAATTCATAACTTAAAACTATCCCCCCAAAAAAGATTGGCAGGCCCAGAAGTTACACTGGAGAATTCTGCCACATATTTAAAGAAGACTTAATAAAACAAAGAGAGGACACTACCCAAATGTGCATTACATCATGAATAGGAGCAAAATGGCATACCCATACATTGGAATCCATAAAAAGCAATAAAATACCAGTACATACTACAATATAGATGACTTTTGAAAACATTATGCTAAGTAAATAAAGTTAGGTGCAAAATTCCCTATTACATAATTACATTTATATGAAATTTTTAGAATATGCAAATCCATAGAGAAAGTAGATTACTATTTTCCAGGGTTTTGAGGGAGGACAGAATGAAGAGTGACTACTAAGGGGCACAAAGTTCCCTTTTGGAGTAATGAAATACTCTAGAATTATATAGTAGTTATGATTGCACAGCCCTGTAAATAAATTATAATGTTACACACTAGATGAGTAAATTTTATGGTATATGAATTATATCTCATTTTAAAAAGTCCTATAACATTAATGTTGAAAGAATTCTTTCTTCCTGCAGCTGGGAACAAGGCAAGGCTATCCATTCTCCCCAGTCTTATTCCAAATAGTCCCAGGTATTCTAGCCAATGCAATATGAAAAGAAAAGGAAATGAATGGCATATAGTTTGGACAGGAAGATATAAAATTGCCCCTATTTGCAAACAAACAACAAAAACAAAATAACAACAACAAAATATTAGAGCAGTAAGTGTGGTCAGTAAGGTTACAGGACATAAAATAAACATTTCAAACATAGAAAATATATGAAAATATTTTTCTATTCTACAAAAAACATGAATGCTGAAATTTAAAATGCCATATCATTTACAATTACTCAAAAAAAAGTACTTAGGTAACAAAAGTCTAAAAAAATCCCTTTTGAAAATTTGTGATAATTAAATTTATACCAACTTTATAAGGCTATAGTTCCAAGATGTTTGACCAACTAGTAACAATAGCCTAGATGTTACTATGAAGGATTTTTTTTAATTAATTTTTTTTTAGGGCTGCACCTGTGGCATCTGGAAGTTCCTAGTCCAGGGGTCAAATTGGAGCTGCAGCTGCCAACCCATGCCTCAGTCACAGCAACACCAGATCTGAGACACATCTATCTGTGGCAATACTGGATCCTTAACCCACTGAGCAAGGCCAGGGATCAAACCTGCATCCTTACAGAGCCAACATCGGGTCCTTAACCCACTGAGCCACGACGGGATCTCCCTGAAGTTATTTTTTTAGATGTGTTAACATTTAAGTCAGTACACATTTGAGTAGAGCAGATTGCTCTCCATAACATGCCTGAGCTTTATCTACTCATTTGAAGGCCTTAAGGGAAAAGACTGAGGTCATCAGAAGAAGAAATAATTCTGCTTCCTTACTGCCTTTAAACTCAAAACTGCAACATCCACTTCTTCAAGAATTTCCAACCTGTCAGCCAGTCTTGCATATTTCACATTTGACAGTTTCCACCTTCTTCCTACTCTCTGGTCCTACATCTACTAGTTCACCAAGTTCTGTCATTTATACTTCTTAAATGCCTTTGAATTCTGTCATTTTCCTTAAAATATCTAAATTCAGGATTTACCATGATGTGACAGAAATTAAGACAGCATGGGTTTGGTGAATGGACAAAGACATATATCAATGGAATTGAATAGGAGATCTAGAAATAGATTCATGATACAAGTATTTTTAGTTGAAGTACAATTGACATACAATATTATTTGTATATTAGTTTCATGTGTACAAAACAGTGATTCAACATTTGTGTACATTATGAAGCGGTCCCTGCAATAAATCTAGTTACTGCCAAAGTGTTTGTGACACTAGGATCAAGACTGTCTAAAATTGCAGTTCTTCGCCTATTTGGGGGTACACATCATTTTGAGGGCAGGAACTGCTTGTTCACTTCTACTCTCCTTTGCATCAAATTTCAGTTTTGTCATGTATTACTGCTGTGATCTTTGGGAGATAGAATTCTAACTCTCAGTTTCCTCTCCTGTAAAAGGGAGGTAATACTGCATACCCTGAAAGATTGTTCTTCAGGGTAAAAGACATCACACACCTAGTGCAGTCAGCAGCATGAATGACCCCCAAGTATTAGCTGGTGGCTTTAGGTTGGGTGTCCTAGAGCTTGACCCTATGATAGACATTCTCTTGCAAGTGATTATCGAGGAAATATTCTCAGGGGAAAAAGGGGGGGGGTTGGATCAGAGAAGTAGAACAGGACAGAGGAAGTTGCTGAACAAGAATATGGTCTTAGATTTCAAGGAGATTCAGCATGATCCCAGGGGGAGCTCAGGAACACGCAGTGTACCATAGAAATAGCCCCACCTTAAGGAAAAAGAGTGAGTTTCTGGCATGCAGTGAGTCCATTCTGGGTTACCTGGGAGTGTAAATTTGAGGTGGCTTCTGTGTGGCAGACAGGAATTCCCTAGAGAAAAGGGTCACTATGAGCAGTAAGCACTCATAGAAGCTGAAGGAAAAAATGTACCTGCCACTGAGAGGGATTGGGGCTGGGCACTGAGAGCAGCCTGTCAATTTTATTGTGATCATATGACTCTTACATTAAGATATTAAATGTAAACTATGGCTTCAAAAGTAATATAACAAAATTAAGCCAATTACAGAATATCTCTTCTCCAACTGGAACAAAAAGAGCACAGTAGCAGCAATGAGGAAGCACAATATTGAGTATTTCAAACAAAGGGGCAAAGGACAGAGAGAGATTTAAGGAACTGACCTAGCTTATAACTCTGCCTGTCCACTTTCCTCACTGTCAGATTTCAAAACACTGCTATGGAAAATAAAAGTGAAACAACTCTTGAAGCAAACAAAATGGCTCAGGGATGCCTTCTACAGTGGAGAAAATTTAACTGTGAGGTATTTGACCAGAGGCAGAAAAGAAAACAAGGTTTTATTTTTTTCCCAGTTAGGAGGAAACCTTGAGAGGGAAGATTCAATCATAAGCAATAGGTTGATTATAAAAAAGTCATAAAAACTAGGTTGATCATAAACATTAATAGTTTGTTACCTTCAATAAACAAGGGTTAAGTAAATGACATGAAAGAAAAAATTTTAAAGATCCCCCAAAGAACTAGTAGGTATGGGAAAATAAAGCACCTAGTGAAGGATGGTTGGAGTTCTGCTCCTCCTACCTACTGCCCACTACAGTATAATAAAATGGTGGCCAAACCCACAAGTTTTGCCAGTGTTTACCTTTCATTATCACAAAAGGGGAAAAGGACTGTTGCTAGGGATTTGCAAGAGGATAGTGGGGAGTAAAACATTTGAGCATGGGCCTGACTCTCTCAATTCAGAAACACTGCCTTAAAGTCAAAGTGTAGTCATGGGGTACAGCTCTACCAAAAGCTAACTTCTTGTATAAAGTCATTTCTATCTCCTCAGCTTTCACTCATTCATGGTCTCTCTTACATCACCACCTTAAGGTCAACAGGCCTCTTTTCCAGATGTTAATGTCTGTTTTCCACTCAGTGCTAATCTCCTTGAGGCAGAGATCTGTCTGGCTGGTTCACCATTTTATTATCAGCACCTAAATCATGACTTGGAGCAGATACTCAATAAATGTTTCTTAAATGAATAAAGTTCAACTAAAATACTAGTAGTAAAACAACATGGTTGCTACCATTAATGAGTACCTGTAATGTGCCAAGTTTAAAGTAGATGATTTTCATAAGGCATTAGTAATCGTCCTAACTACCCAACAACCAGGTGTTATGAATTCTGTATTAAAGGGGAATAAAATGATGCTCAGAGAAACTCAATGTTTGTTTGGATCAATAATAAAGATAATAGTTTCCAGTCATTTAGTGCTTATGTGCCATGCTCCAAGCTAAATGCAATTGTCATTTCTTACCTATGATACATAAATTGCTATTGCCGTGGTACAGATAAAGGAACTGAGGCTCAGTTGTAAGGCAGTCTCGTAAGAGCACGCATTTGTACGTGGATCTGTAGGAACAAAGAAATGAATCCAGGTTTCTCTGATCCTGAAACCTGGGCTCTTTCTACTCAATGCACAACAGCTGTTACTTTTCTATCAGTGAAGGATGCTTAAGCTACTGTACGCTGATCAGTTTTATTGGCAGTTACCTAGGTCTTTGATCAATTTGTTTTTCCTTTTTGTCCTAATCAAGATATAATGAATTAATGTGAGGTATTTGTAAAGTGTGTCAAGATATGGCTGTATCTGGCAAAAGTAACAAAATAGGTATTGATTTAAAAAAAAAAGACTTGGTGATCATTGGAGTAAAGGTCTACTTTTCTATGGAGAAACTCAAATTTGTAATTTGGAACCTTTTAGAAGATTGCATAACTCTCAACCAGTTGATCTTTAGCAATGATATTTAATAGGAATTATTTGCTATATACCAACTACATAATTTATTTGTGAATATTATTTGCAGACAATAATGTAGTAAAGGTAAATGTCACAGAGTGTAGTACTAGAGTATGTTGTTCATAACATACTTAGCAAAAGTGTTGATGAAAATGTTGTGATTAAAGTTTTTAATCTCACCTCACATAGATGGTTACCTAATTATCATCCCCAAAGTATTTGCAACATTCAATTTAGCCTTATGCATTTTTTAAATGACTGCTAAATCACCTGGCTAGAATAATCTTAAATAAAATTAAAATCTTGAGAAAATAATTTCACAGTATACTGTAAATGAGTGACAGAAACTTGACACAAATGCATGCTTTGCAACTTTATCTTCAAGCCCATTTTACAGGAAAAAATTTTTTTTTTCAGTCAGGAGTGACAAAAATAGAGATGCCAATGAACAAATACCTCCAGTTAAACCAGTAATGATACGCATGTCAAACTGTAGAAGGAAAAATAAAGATTAATTAAGGTAGAAAAAGTTCTACCAGGGAAGAAGGAGAAACATGCAGGAGTTCCCATCGTGGCTCAGTGGTTTACAAACCCAACTAGTATCCATGAGGACTTAGGTTCAATCCCTCTTCTTGCTCAGTGGGTTAAGGATCCGGCATTGCTGTGCACTGTGGTGTGGGTCTCAGACACGGCTTGGATCTGGCATTGCTATGGTTGTCGCATAGGCCAGCTGCTGCAGCTCAGGGTTTGACCCCCAGCCTGGGAACTTCCATATGCCTATGCTGTAGGTGCAGCCCTAAAAAGAAGAGCCAACAAAAAAAGATTAACATGCATTCCTTTATCCATCAAGCACTGGTGTGGGTGTGAATATTAAAGAAGAAGGTATTTGAGTACAAAACTGAATCTTGGGAAAATGAGTCTCCAAATATAACTATGCTGAACATTGGCAAAGGTGCACCGTGAATCACAATAAACTCTCTCTGTTCCCACCCACAATACAACAGGTCATTATGTGCACCATGTGCAGTTAGTCATGTCTCCTGGCAACTCTTGGTTCTGTAATTAATTTTTCTATAGCTTGATCTAGCAAGCTCTGATCAATAGAGTGTAAAGCCCAGGGGAGTAACCAAGGCCTTCAGCCCATAGCCAGAAATCTAGCTTTCCCAAAGCTCAGTATTTGATATTTCAGATTGGGGGGAAATTCTTGTTGAAATAAAATTTTAAAAAACTATTTTTTTTTTTGTCTTTTTAGGGCCACAGATGCCAGCCTACACCACAGCCACAGCAACACAGGATCCGAGCCATGTCTGAGACCTATACCACAGCTGACGGCAACACTGAGTGGGGCTAGGGATCAAACCCCCATCCTCATGGGTACTAGTCAGGTTTGTTACCACTGAGCCACCATGGGAAATCCCTGAAATGAAATATTTTAAACATCTGACAGTTGAAACTAGTTGGCTTCTGCCTTTTCATGAAAAACAAATGAATCCAAGGAGCAAACTGGGAAATGACAGACCCCACTTCTGTAATGGAGGGAAGTTAAGAGAAGGGAGAAGGAAGCATGATCCCTAAGTGGTGCCTGCACTGGAAGAATTTCCTTACATAAACCGGGTTCCTCAGCGAGGCAGCTTACCAAGAGACAGTGGATAAGTTCTCAGGAAAGAGTCAGGCTTCCATGTGTATTAGCAGAGAGTTTCCATTAAAGGTATCTGGTGTTCACAAACAAACAATGTAGGAATCTTGAAACTCCTATATAATCAAACCTTCCTGAACCCCCCAGCATGCATGTACATGTGCTATTTAACACTTTTTCCCTTATTCCTCTGAATACCCTATTATAGCCATTATTATATATAAGTAATAGGAGTGTCCTCATGAGTGAAAATATAACATATGGCTCAGTTAGGTATATTTCCTGATCAATGTGGATGTCAAGGTAGGTATTATAGATACAAAAATAAATTATGGGGGGGAAAGTCCAAGAGTCAGATGTGATATCCTCTTTTCCATCTGCTATAATGGGGGCCAAAGCAAAGCATTTCTGCCACAGTCCTAAAGGAAAATGCAATTTTCTAGCACTGCCCTCACTTGAGATTCTATGTCTTGTTTAGAGGTCTGTACAGTATTGAGACACACTCAGGAACTTGAAAGACATGCCTACTTTTGGTCCAGATTTCCTGACTAAAGGTAGAATGCATCAATCTGGAGTTATTCAAGCCCCCCCTGGCTATTCTGAAGCATACTCAAGTTAGTTTGAGAGCCACTCTCTTATTTCATAGTCTAGGCCTATATGGTTACATCTTTTCTCTTTCAGTTCTCATTCAAAGCCAAACAGGTCCCATTCGCACTGGTTCTGAAGCAATTCCAGGTGCAGCTTCTTTGAGGATGAAAGATCACAAGTGATGCCAGCCTGCCCAGCTGAGCCCAGCTTCCAGTTGATCCACCAGCTAAATGCCACCATGTCAATGAGCCCCGGTTAGACCAACAGAAGAACTGCTCAAGCAACCGACAAAAATCATAATGTAACATAAAATGTGTTCTTATGCCACTAAGTTTGGGGGTAATTTTTAATGCAGTGTTAACCATGGTGCCTGGACTATATACTGAAGAGTATGAGGGAGCTCATATTGAAAATTTGTAGAGTTTTTTAGATAGATAGGAATAGAATCACATTCACATTGTGCAAATACCACTATAGCTATAGTATAGGATAAATGTTGGAGGGAAAAAAATATGTAGTGGAACAAGCAGATTTGTGCAAAGATATTAGGCCCTGAATCAGAACATTATATGTTCATTTGCCTTTGGTTGTATTACATGAGAGCAAGTTGTTATAACTCAAACTAACCAGAAAACTATGGTGTGTGTCCACAATATTTGGAGGCAGGAAGGAGCATGTTTATCCCATTTAATAACCTTGTTGCACTTTCTCTCCTTTTAGGTCACTCCGGTCACTATATGGATATTACTGTGATGTAGTGTGTTCTACTTATCCATCCATGTCTTCAATGGAAAGGTGGAAGCACTTTTATTGGCAGAATTATCTCAAAACCAAAGAAAGGAAATTGGCTGGTTTTTTTCACCAGACTATAGATTAGTGTTATTCCTTAACATACTCTATATGAGATTTTTTTTTTTCTAGTTAAGTGTGTAAACCCAGATAGCTATTGTATTTCTCATAATACAGTAGCTAAAATTAATCAGTGGTGATATGGGGGAGAGTAAAGGAAATAGTCTTATCTGGACAAGAGAGATCCTAGATAATAGCAGAGACCCTGACATGGAGAGCAGACTTGTGGTTGCCAAGGGGAAGGGGGAGGGAGTGGGATGGATGGGGAGTTTGGGGTTAATAGATGCAAACTATTAATTACATTTAGAATGGATAAGCAATGAGGTCCTAATGTATAGCACAGGGAACTCTATCCAATCTCTTGTGATAGAACATGATGGAAGATAGTATGAGGAAAAGAATATGTGTGTGTGTGTGTATACTGGGTCACTTTGCCATACAGCAGATATTGACAGAACATTGTAAACCAACTATAATAATTTTTGTAATTTAATGCAACCCCCCCAAAAATAGCGGGGGCTCTAAAATAAGACAAACCCAAGTTTGAATCCCAGGACAATATCTTTAAAAACTGTGTTACCTTGGGCAAAGTAAGCCTCTGTTAAGTCTTCATTCCCTATGTGTGATGGAGTTAACGATGAGATAGTATACTTTAAAATATCTTGGCACAGTGTCTGGAAAACAGGATATAGTAGATGGCATATGGTATTGAGAAATGTCTCTGGTAATATTGTACAAATCATTGTACAAATAATTTCTCATTTGGGGGCCTTAATTCACTTACCATAGTCTGAGGGTTTGGTGACCCTGCCAGCAATTATTGTTTTAGGCATTTAAGAATGCTTCTGCTTTGGGTCATTTTCTAAAGTTTAATTGTTTCAAGACAAAGTGCAGTACTTTGCGTCTCACAGTGAATTGCCATGTGAATGACGAGAGAGAGAAACAAGTATAATTGCCACATTTCTTTGAAAGATTTTTAAAATACAATTTCTGAAGTTGTATAATACTTTACAGAAAATTCGTTCCCTATTCCTTTGGACTGTAGTTTTATTTTGCTTTGTTTCAAGAGCTTTTGTGTGTGTGTTAGATGTGATTTACTCTAGTAGAAATGGTAGGGGCAAGTCCTAAGTTTGGCACTGAACAAGGTGCTTTTTAGAGATTTTCCTTATCTACTCTTACTGATAACAAAGTCACATGCCTAATCCACAATTCCCAGATTCAGTCCAGCTTATTTGTAAAAAAGCATCAGTAATCAGCAATTTTCCCAGCCAATGCCCGAGTTGCTGTTGGTAATGATAGAAAGAATAATAATAGAGAGTTGCAACTTTCTATTAGGAGTCTAGCTGGGTCCCTCTAGAGAACTTGATGATGAAGGCCATCTGATATACATACTTCTCTTGAGATTTAATTTCTTTTTTTTTTTTTTTTTTTTTTTGTCTTTTGTCTTTTTGTCTTTTGTTGTTGTTGTTGCTATTTCTTGGGCCGCTCCCTTGGCATATGGAGGTTCCCAGGCTAGGGGTTGAATCGGAGCTGTAGCCACCTGCATACGCCAGAGGCACAGCAATGCAGGATCCGAGCCGAATATGCAACCTACACCACAGCTCAGGGCAACGCCGGATCGTTAACCCACTGAGCAAGGGCAGGGACCGAACCCGCAACCTCATGGTTCCTAGTCGGATTCGTTAACCACTGCGCCACGACGGGAACTCCGAGATTTAATTTCTTAAATTGTCACCATTTGCTTTCAGTAGGCTTGCTATAAGAAATATCAGTTGTCTACCTCAAAACAGTGACATGTGGGCAATTATTGAACTTTCATGTTTGGAACTTCTAAATATCTATGACATCTGTCAATTCCTTGAAAGGCCATTTAATTCTAATACTTGGGCCCCCTATACATGTTATTGTATAGCAAGAAATAATAGTAATCCAAGAAGATAGTGCACTAATCTATAGAAAATTCTGCAGGGAAACAGGGAGTGAATTATCTCCTTTTGGAAGATATGTATTTATTTATCCATCCATCCATTTTTGTTAAACACTTATCTGATTGTGCCACTGTCTGCTTAAACATCTTAAACCCTCTACCTGGGTCCCCAGTTCCAATACTATGACCACAACTATTTCACATAAGATAAAATCAAAACTCATTGGTATTGGCCCCCAAAGTTTTCCCCTCTCTTTTAGCCTACTTTCTAACTCCAGTCTTTGCCAAATCTCTCAGTTCCACCCACACAGAGATTCTATTCTCCACAGATGTCCTAATCCCTTTGCATGCAGTGTTCCCTTTGCTTGAAATGACCTCCACTCTTCTGTTTTCCCCATGATTGTCCTACCAAATTTGTCATACAATTTTTGTGCTCTAATACATTATGCAGACTTCTCTACAATGGCCCTTAAAACGAGCTGAAATTATATGCTTGTGTGTTTATCACTTTGGTTATAGGGAATATGTCTTATTTATCTTGGTGTCTCCAGCATCACAGGTAACAACTAAAGAAGTAATGAAAAGATACAAAATAAATTATAGCTATTCATGAGTGTTGCTACAAGCTAGGGCTTATGAGAGTATACAGGGATAAGTACCAGGTAGGAATAAATCATGGAAATAAGTCACATAAAATGATAACTGTAGATGGAGAATAAGGACTATATGGAAACTACAGCAGCAGATATGGTTAAAAGGCTGAAGTTGTAACAACAACTTAATTAAACCCTGACATTAAAACACAGACAAACTTTATACCCCTAACACAAGTTTAGTCTTTGTGGTTCAAAGACCTAACTAAAATGTCAAAGTATAAAACTCCTAGAGGATAATATAAGAGAAAACAGGGATGAAGTTGAGTACAGCAATGACTTTTAAAGTACAACATAAAAGATAATAACCCATAAAATAAACAACTGATAAGATGGACTGCATTAAAACTAAAATCTTCTGCTCTATGAAAAGCAATGTCAAGAGAATTAGAAGACAAGCCATAAACTACACACATAGATATACATGTGCCAGAGACATCTGATGCAGGACCAATAGCTAAAATATACAAAGAACATTTAAAATTCAGCAATAGGAAAACAACTCAATTAAAAAGTAGATCAAAGACCTTTACAGACACTTCAGTGAAGGAGATGTAGAGATGGTAAATAAGCATATGAAAGGATGCTCCACATCACATGTCATCGGGGCAATGCAAACTAAAACAACAACATACAGCTACATACCTATTAGGATGGCCAATACCCAGCACACTTATTCTACCAAACATTGGTAAGGCTGTGGAGCAACAGGAGCTCTCATTCACTAGTGGTGGAAATGTAAATTGTACAGCCAAGACAGTTTGGTGGCTTCTTATTAGTTAAATGTACTCTTACCATATGATCTAGCAACTGTACTCCTTGGTATCTGCCCAAAGGAGTTGAAGCTCATGTCCACACAAAGCCCTACACGTGGATGTTTATAGCAGATTTATTCCTAATTGCCTGAACTTAGAAGCAACCAAGTTGCCCCCAGTAGGTAAATGGGTAAATAAGCTGTGATCCATCAAGACAATGGGATATTAATTCAGCCCTGAGGAAAAAAATGAGCTTTCAAAACCATGAAAATGCATGGAAGGACCTTAAATGAATATTACTAAGTGAAAGAAGCCAACCTGAAAAATCTACATACTGTATGATTCTAATTATTTGACATTCTGGAAAAGGCAAAAACTGTGGAGATAGTGAAAAGATCAGTGTTTGCTAGGGGATAGACTCACAGGGAGGGATGACTAGGGAAGGATAGAGAATATTTAGGGCAGTGAAAGGATTCTGTATAATACTGAAATTGTGGATATATGTCATTATATATTTATCCAACCCAATGAATGTACACCATGAGTGAACCCTAATGTAAACTATGGACTTTGGGTGAGAATTATGCGTCGATGTAGGATCATCAATTATAAGATATGTACCACTCTGGTTGGGGTGTTGAGAACAGGGGAAGCTATGCATATGTGCAGACAAGGGCTATATGGGGAATCTCTGTAACTTGCCCTCAATTTTGCTAAGAAACTAAAACTGATCTAAAAACATGAAGCAACCAACAAGGGATTAATCTCCAAAATATGCAAACATCTCATGGAGCTTTATATTAAAAAAAAAAAGTGGGCAGATCTAAATATACATTTCTCCAAAGAAGACACACAGATGGCCAAAAGGCACACTAAAAGATGTTCAACATCACAAATTATTAGCGAAATGGAAATCAAAACAACAAGGTATCCCCCACCTCACACCAGTCAGAACAGCCATCATCAAAATGTCTACAAGCAATAAATGCTGGAGAGGGTTTGGAGAAAAGCAAACTCTCCTACACTGTTGGTGGGCATGTAAACTGGTGTAACCGCTATGGAAAACAGTATGGAGGCTCCTTAAAAAACTAAAAACAGAACTACAACATGATCCAGCAATCCCACTCCTGGGCATCTATCCAGAGAAAATCAGAATTTGAAAAGATACATGCACCCACATGTTCATTGCAGCACTATTTACAATATCCAAGACATGGAAGCTACCTAAATGTCCACCAAAAGAATAGTGGATAAACAAGAGGTGGTATATGTATATATATATATATACAATGGAATATTATTCAGCTGTAAAATGAATGAAATAATGTCATTTGCAGCAACATGGATGGACCTGGAGATTATCATACTAAGTGAATTAAGTCAGAGAAAGACAAATATCATGATATCAATTATATGTGGAATCTAATAAAAATGATGTAAAAGAACTTATTTACAAAACAAATTCACAGATTTCAAAACCAAAATTATGGTTTCCATAGGTTAAACTGTTGTGAGGGGGAGGGAGAAATTGGGAGGGTTGGAATAACATATACACACTACAAAATAGTTGGTTAACAAGAACCTACTGTATAGCACAGGGAAATCTACTACATAGCTTATAATAATCTATATAGGAAAATACAAGGGATATATTTATAACCGATTCACTTTGCTGTATTCCTGAAACTAATATGACATTGTAAGTCAACGATGCTATAATAAAATTTAAAAAATAAACCCTTAATAACAGAAGAAAATTAAAAAATACTAGTTATATTTCAGACACTAACCATAGCATATATTCCAATTTATAACATCATAAAGGTAGCAATGTCCAATCTATAGGAGACAAACTAGTCAATAAATTATAAAAATTATATGACATCGCATGAAACAATAACAATTCTGGAAGGTTTAAAGAGTTTTTGTATACACAAAATGAAATATAAAATTATAAAATACACAGTTACATATCTTATGTAAAATGATAATATTGATTTAAATACTTTGAAAACTTCATGTATGTGTGTACTTATAGTGAGAGCAAGCAAGCAAACTGGGAAAATCTTTGCAAAGATATTAAGATGTTACAAGGCTTACAACTCTTAATCTATAAAGACATGCAAGCTTTAAAGAGAACCCTAAAATATAAATAGAAAATGAAAAAGGATTAGCAGCAGCTTGGCCAACTCACATAAAATGAGTACAAATGCTTGATATTCAAATACTTAAATTTAGTAGTTATCAAGAAAATGCAAATAAAGTAAGTACATAAGTTTTCTTGCTAAAATAGGAAGCCAAATATAGTAGTAAAATGCAGCTAAAATCATCTAATACCATGAAAATGGCTTAGTCTGCCGGAGTTGCCATAACAAAATGTCACAGCCTGGGTAACTTAAACAATGGAAATGTATTCCTCACAGTTCTCTGGAGGTTAGACATCCGAGATCAAGGTGTCAGCTTCCTTAGTTTTTCCTGAGGCCTCCGTCCTTAGCTTGCAAATGGCCGTCTTCTCATCACGTCCTCACATGTTCTCTGTGTACATGTCTCTTCCTCTTTTTTTGGTTTTGGTTTTTCTGTTTGTTTTTTAGGGCCAAAACTGGGGCATATGGAAGTTCCTAGGGGTAGAATCAGAGCTATAGCTGCAGGCCTATGCCACAGCCATAGCAACTTCAGGATCCAAGCCACATCTGTGATCTACAGTACAGCTCACCACAACGCCAGATCCTTAACCCACTGAGCTAGGCCAGGGATCGAATCTGTCTCCTCATGGATACTAGTCAGAATCATTTCTGCTGAGCCACAAGAACTTCTCTTCCTCCTCTTACAAGGATACCAGTCCTATCGTATTAGGTCATGCCCTTTGACCTCATTTTACCTCAGTTATCATCTCCTTAAGGGCCCCATCTCCAAAAACAGTCACATTGGGGATTTATGGCTTCAATTTAGGAATTTTGCTAGGATGCATTTCATTTCATAACATGCTATTTTTTCAATTTTTTAAACTGAAGTATAGCTGATTTACAATGCTGTATTTCTGGTGAACAGCAGAGTGATTTGGTTAGTACATATGTATTTATATACATACACATATTCTTTTCCATTATGATTTATTACAGGATACTGAATAATATCCCTGTGCTATCCAGTAGGACCTTGTTGTTTATTTTCTATATAGTAGTTTGTATCTGCTAAGTGATCCCAGACTTCTAATTTATCCCTCCCTCATTCCCCTTTTGGTAACCATAAATTTGTTTTCTATATAACATGATATCTATAGATTAATTATTCCTTTTGTAGGAACCATTAGGAAGGACATATTCAGATATACATTCAGATGTGGGTAGAATGATGTGCATTATATTCCAAAAAAGTGAAACTACCTAAATGGATCACAAAGGGATATAGATTAAATAATAGTAGTAATCATGTTTAAAATTGTATTTAATGACATTAATTTTTGCCTTGTTATTTTTATACTTGTTAGTGCTATTCATAAACATATCCTGTTATATTAATGTGAATGCTAATTGAATATATCCATTTATCTTATGTAGTTTTAATTTTAGTGTAGCACTTTCTGATAATATATGTATAATATTCTATGTAACTATTATCTATAAAATCAGAAGATACAATAAAGCAAAGGAAATGTTTAATTAGGAAATCCATTTTTATTATATTTTAACATATTTTTAAAATAATTCCTATGTAAATCAGTTCTTTTCTCTCTGATTCTGTTCTGTTATCACATGTTTTAATGAAACCCTCCATGGCCATATTCAGGCCTATCAAGTCTTCTGATAACTCCTTTTAAAAATTAAATATATTATGTGCTTCAATTTTCAATTACCTCATTTTTTATTCTGGTCATTTAAATATTCCCCCAAAATATTAAGATGTAATAATCGTTGTGTTTTATGTTTATGGTATTTAACAGCTTTTTAAAATGATAATTCTTTCAGTATGTTTCGAAAATATAATCTTTTGGGGCTATGATTTGAGACACTCTGATATTTAGTACCATGAGATGTACTAGAGGAATAGATAAATAAATAATACATGTTCTCATGCCAGATTCTAGTGAAGAAAACAGTGCTATTCATAAACACCTATAATAAGGCACTAAAATAAGCATTACCTCTTATTTTATGATAAGGATTTGACTTTTTTAAGACATTTTAGGTAGTACAAAATATTGCTACAATAATAGTCATAAATGAGCTATGCATAAAAGTCACCATTATTTTATGTGTTCCCATGCAAATGACTGAAGGAATCCTTTCTTCTTTTTGCTTGATATTACATATTTGTCTTATGTAATGTGATGAGAAAATGAAATGTTCCTCTGCTACCTGTGACATAATCAAAACTACTTCCCCGTGTGCATATGAGAACTGAGCAACATTACAGAGACTCAGTTTAATTGCTCCCTGCTCTCAGAAACCTCATATTATACATTGAGGGATAATTAATCACACCAAGGATTCTGCACTAAAACCTGCGCTGAAAAATGTGCACATCCTTAACATCTGTGGCTTTGCTATCTTGGAAATTGTCCACTTACATGCATCCCTTATTCCCCGAGAAAGGTGGCATCCTCAAATGCCATGTCCTCCAGTGGATCCTCACGTTTATTGTCTGAGTGTCTGAAGCTCAAGAAAGAATATATTTTAGAAAATATATACTGCTCTCCTTTGTTTAGGACATGCTTGACACTGCTTCTGGTTGCAGAATAGGGGAATTTGGCCTGGTGTCACATACTTTGTGTGGTTGAAAGTTATAGGAGAACACACACTCAGGCAAGTGCACTAAACCTGACCCAAACTCTCCTCTACCTGGCTCTGAAGTGTCCTATCAGGGCTGTCAACTGTCACCAGGGCTGCTGACACTGCAGCTTTGCCATATAACCTCTTCTTTCAAAAAAGTGGAAAGAAATGGACATCCCATGAAACTCCTAATTCTCATTGACAGTTCAGTGTTGTAATGGTAATTGCCATTGTACAAGATAAGGAAACTGAGGTACAGAAAAAGGTGAACCATGTAACAAGTCATTGCCTTACTTCTTATAGGGGGAAAGTGGTGGAATCGGGTATGTAACTGGGTCTCTCTGGCTCAAAATCTCCGCCCCTTTTCAAAGGCAACTCACTCATCACTAGTTAAGGTAAAGTGTCAGGGATGGAGTGTACATGAGAATCCACAGCCTGAAGTCCAGGAGGGAAAGGCAGGAGTAAATAGCTTCCTGTCTCCTTCCAGGACCTTCTTGTGAATTCGTGGATGAATTTGTCTTAACTTTCATGGTTTTCTCTCCCACATCTGCACTATTTATTTTCCTGTGTAAATTGCTTCAAAAAAAAATGAGGTGAATTCTGTGAGTGATTCGCTTTTGCAGCTTCCTTTTTGAGTATCAAAGGACTCCACAACCATTAATTACTCACCTACATCTGGAAAGCAAGGCAAGAATTATTGCCTTCATTGAACTAAAGGAAACCGAGAGGTCAAGCAGTTCCCTGTGGTCCCCACAGCAAGCAAATGATGGAGTGAGTCAAAAATTGGAACACGTACTTCCTAATTTCAGCTCTATATTTAGACATTTGACTTTTTTGTATTTTCTGGTATAAGAAGGGCAGTGCTGCTAATGACACCGAGCTATTATTCTGCCCATCACTCAGAGGAAGATGTGTTTATTAGAGATAGGAAAGACAAGGATGGAGACAGACAACCAAAAGATGGGGGTAGAGAGACAACTTTTGAGTAAAAGGAATGAACTGTCCTATTTATTGCGGGGGCAAGGCAACAGGGAGCTTGGTCAGGAAGAAGAGAAAGTTCAAAGTAAACAGGGGAAATTCAGGCATCAGTCCATTATTTTATTTATACCACAGGTGCTGCTCCCCAGCAGAGTTAAGCATAAAAAGGGGTGACTATGCCAAAATGACACAGATGTAAGATTTTGGAACTTTGACTCAACCACATCTTTGCTCATCACCGCTGGAGTGTTCATTGAAAATTTCCAGGAACTTTCAATAAAAACCAAATGAAAAAGATACAACTATAAGATGGGAAAAGAAATTTCTGGGGGTCTATTCAGTATGAATCAATCCTGGCCACAATTAGGTAAAACTAAATTACCAACCACATAGAAAGATTGTGATCATATATATTTAAAGACCTTATTTCATTGACATCTCATATTCCTTTGATTCTTTATAACCTAAAGCAATTATTTCATATTCTGAAGCGAACTCTTGTCCATGTGGCATGTAATTTTGAGTCATTAAAGGGTTTTCTGAAATGAAAGAATGCAATGTTGAATACATGAATTATTTTTGTTATTCCTAAATGAACTATATCCCCAGAGCAATACTTGCATTCTCAATTTTTTCCCAGCTTACCTACCTCCAGAAAATAGTTATAAAGTTAAACTTAAATTTTGGAAATTTTTCATTGGCCAAATAGATTATGATGCATCCACACTATAGAATACAATGCGGCTACTAAATGAACATGGTAAATCTATATTTACAAATGTCTTGGGAAAAGAAATGTCTGAAATGCATTTTATTAAGAGTAAATTATAAAGTGTATGTTTAGTATGAACCTGCCTATATTTTTAAAGAATCAATATTTGTTTTATGAATAGGACATGTTAGGCAGCATATGCATATAACTCAAATGGGCACCTGACACTGCCAGGCCATTGTACTGGACGTCCCTTCTGAGTTTATTTTCAAATCAACTTTTTGGCATGACATCTCAAGTATCTGATAATATCTCACCAAGCTAATGACTTGATTTAATTTTTTATTGAGAAAATAGAAGCCCATAGATGAGATCTTACCAGTCCACAATCAAACCCATCAATCTGCCTCTCTTTCTGTGCCCATTTCGCATGCCTTTCCTCTTGTCTATTACAGTGGCGGGAGTATCACCTATTGGTATCAAACCCATCCTTACCACTTGAGCACTGGAGTGCACTCCCTCTTGTTTTCTCAAAAATCTTATTTCTGTTTTCATGTATATTCATTCATTCATATTTTCCTCTCCTTCCCTCTCTCTTACCAGTGAGATGAACCCCACATCTGCACTGATCCACCTGACCTTCAATCCAGCATATTCCACCTTACTCCATGGGGGACAGTGGAACATGGGGAAGTCAATGCTTTCTTTGGTTTCGCCTCTTATTTAAACTATGACAGCAAGTGATTGAAGATTTGGACTATTTTGCTTTGGTTTTGTTTTAATCAAGTATTCCCACACCTGATAATTCATTTCTCTCTAGTTCAGCTGAGTTTCTAACAATAACATTATATGGAAGACATGGGAAACAGAAGAGCCAAAATACTTTTAAAATGAGGAATAAAGGTGGAAGATGCATACTACTCTATAAGAACAGCTATAAATCTACAGTAATCAATATAGCATGATATTGGTGAAGGGAAATCCACATAGATCAAAGGAGCAGAAAGAAGTGTTCAGTATTGCCAAAGATCCTCTCTTGACCAAACTCCAGCAAGGATCTTCTGAGCACTTCTCTATTAGGCCTTAACCTTGGTCTGTAAGACTTGAACAGATAATAACATAGCTTTTAATAGCTGAAGGCTCCATCCCTATGATGACTCAAGCCCCTTTAAAGTGCCTGCATGAGAAAACTCAAGATTTTACTACTTGTTATAGCCAACACCTGAAGATTGAGCCCATTCCCCAGCCTCTGTGGGAAGGTAGAAACCTAAGTTCAATAAGCAAACCCAGATGGGTTTCACATAGACCAAACTTTCCCTTTGTACTTTTTGTAATTGTTCACTTCCCTCATTCTACTGAGTCCCCACTCACTCCTTCCCTAGTCCCCTATTTACCCTTTAAAATACCTGGTCATCTCTATACAAATCGAGCTGAGTTTATGTTGGACTCTTTTCCCTACTGCAGTAGTATATTACTGATTAAAATCTGTCCTTACCACTTTAACTAATGTCTGGCTTTGTCTATTTTTGACAGTATAGACCCATAGAAATATGACAGTTGACTTCTCTACATATATACAAAAACATTTCAATAGAGAAATGATACTTTTCAAAAATGATGCTGAAACAGACATTCATATGAAAATAATGAACCCTATACTTTATATAAAAGTTAACTCAGGTTGAAATATAAAACATAAAAATATAAAATCTCTAAAAGAAAACATAATAGAAAATCTTCATGACTTATGGTTAAGCAAAGAGATTTTAGAGATGACAACATAAGTGTGATCCTTAAAAGAAAAAAAACGCTAAATTGGGCTTCATTGAAACTAAAAAAATAGTTCTGAGAAAAATACTGTTAAGAAAAAAGTCAAACTACAGAGCATATATCACATACACATGATAAAGGACTTGTAAGAATATGTAAAGAATACATTATACTCAACAGTAAGAAAAAAATTAACTAATGGGCAAAAAATTTGAAGGCATGCTTCACCACAGAAACATGGCTGACACATAAGCACATGAAAATATGTTCAATATCATTAGACATTAGATAAATGCAAAATAAAACCATGAGGAGATAGTCTTACATACTTATTAGAATACCTACAATTGAAAATTATGACAAATGCTGGTGAAGATGTAAAGAAACTGGACTTTCCATTTATTGCTGGTAGGAATGCAAAATGGTACAGCCACTAAGGAAAACAATTTGGCTGTTTATAAAAAGTTGACCTGAGTTTATCTTATAACCTAGATATTCTGTTGCAAGATATTTGCCATAAAGAAAATAAATTATGCTCACAAAATTCCTGTATACAAATATTTCTAGAAGCTCTACTTATAATTTATAAACG
This sequence comes from Sus scrofa, assembly GCF_054392235.1. NCBI lineage: Eukaryota > Metazoa > Chordata > Mammalia > Artiodactyla > Suidae > Sus > Sus scrofa. The sequence goes on from NC_139401.1 coordinate 126,858,801, forward strand.
CTAGAAATATTCCAGATGACTTTTAATGGGTAAATGGATAAACAAATTATACAGTATATGCAATAGAATACCACACAGCACCAATAAATGAACCATTGATACATACATACGTTCACAATATACACAACAATTTGGATAAATAGCAAAGGAATCATGCTGAGTGAACAAAGCCAACCTCAAAATAAAATATACATGATTTCAACTATATAGTATGCTTGAATATACAAAGCTAAGGTAATGGAGAGCAGATCAATAATTGATAGAGTAGAAGTAAGATAAACTGCAAAAAGGAAGCACAAAGGAGATTTGGAGGTGATGGAACTCTTCTGTATCCTAATTAAACTGGTGGTTACACAAATTTATGTATGTGTTAAAACCCCTTGAAGTGTATATCAAAATATATTTTATTGTGTATTAATTTATAAATAAATTGTTAAGAGCTAATCAGAGGTCTTCCTTGTTCAACCAGTATCATTTACATTTAAACACCAAATTTAAAAAAAATTATTGGAGTATAGTTGACTTACAATGTTGTGTTGGTTTCAGGTGTACAGAAAAGTGAATCAGTTATACATATACATATATCCATTTCCTTTCAAATTTTTTCCTATATCGATTATTACAAAATATTGAGTGGAGTTCCCTGTGCTATACTTTAGATCCCTGTTATTTTTCTGTTTTATATATAGTAGCGTGTATGTGTTAATCCCAACCTCCTAATGTATCCCTTCCCCCATGTTTCCCCTTTGGTAACCATAAGTTTGGTTTTGAAATATGTGAATCTGCTTTTGTAAGTTCATTCATTTTTATAATTTCAGATTCCACATATAAGCAATATCATATGATATTTGTCTTTCTCTGACTTACTTAGTATGACCATCTCTAGGTTCATCCATGTTGCTACAGATGGCATTATTTCATCTTTATGGATGAGTAATATTCCATTGTATATAAGTATCACCTCTTATTTATCCATTCTTCTGTTGATGGATGTTTCAGTTGCTTCTGTATCTTGGCTATTGTAAATAGTGCTGCAGTGAATATTGGGGTGCATGTATCTTTTCAAATTATGGTTTTCTCTGGACATATGCCTAGGAGTGAGATTGCTAGATCATATGGTAGTTCCATGTTTAGTTTTTAAGGCGCCTCCATACTGTTCTCCATAGTGGCTACACCAATTCACATTCTCATCAATAATGTAGAAGGGTTCCCATTTCTCCAGCATTTGTTATTTGTTGACTTGTTAATGATGGCCATTCTGACTGGTTTGAGGTGATACTGCATAGTTTTGACTTGCATTTTGCTAGTAATTAGTGAGGTTGAGCATCTTTTCATGAGTTTTCCAGCCATCTGTATGTCTTCTTTGGAGAAATGTGTATTTAGATCTTCTGCCCCTTTTCTATTTGGGTTGTATTTATATATATATATATATATATATATAGAGAGAGAGAGAGAGAGAGAGTATTTTTATATATAGAGAGAGAGTCGCATGAGATCAAACATCAGTTATTATAGGGCTGAATATTTTTCATAAATTCAGCTAAATTTATCCAAACTCATGCAGGACTCATTCAGATAATCATTACTTATATTAATTCTGATGGAATTTTAAAGAATAAAATCAACTAATCTTATAAGCTTCCTTTGAAAAATGGAGTCATTTTAACAATGCCTACACACCCACCATGCATCTCGGGCAAGAGTTGTTGGTCAGGAAGGATTAGTTATAAGATCTCCTTTAAGAGTGCTGCATAGACATTTCACCATATATGTGTTTTTTAAACACACTCACCAGAATTTTTGTTTCCTCCATCTTGCTATGAGCCCACATAAGCACTTGAGAGAACATGTTTTTTGGGTTTTGTTTTTTTTTTTTTTTTTCATAAAGTTGAACTGAACAACCTCACAGCTTGTTCTCTTCTATACTACTGTGAAGGAGGTTTTCTAAACTAAGGCTGACATTTAAAATTGCACCATTTCTTACTTTTACATTAATTTCACATACTTAATGAGTGGTTTAAAGCTAATAATTTATTCAATGAAATTTTACCAAGAACCTACTAGCTGTCAGTTACTGTGTTAGCTGATGGGGATATAAAGACCAACAAAACATGGATCCTGGCCATAGGGATATAAAAACCTAATACAAGGCATGAAAAATCATGATATTAACAGAAACCACCAGTGAGTAAGCTATTCTTAGGGTATAATTTTGTCACTAAGGGAAGAAATACTACCTTCTTTGAGTCTGAAAGGTCACTGGTGAGTATACCTATTAAATGCTTTTTGATGGATTGTCTGTCAAATTCAAATAAGTTGTTCACATGCTAGTTTTCACTGGGTTCATGATTTTTAAATCAAACCCTTCTGTAACTTATTACAACAGGACAGTGCTTTCCTCAAGCGAAGTAGGATAATCAAGAGTGAAAAAAAAAGTCAATACGGTGCATAACATATGTCCCTTTAGTTTCGGACTCCTCCTTTTACCCATTCAGTTTCATGAGAATTAGGAAATGCATAAATAATAGTGCCTATTTATTTTTTCTTTAGAAAAAATCATGTCCTAGAGTCAGTTTATTGACATAAAGTAAACACACTTCATTTAAGATGATTTCAATCTGCTTTCTATCATAAGAACTGTGCTTGATACCAGGCACATTCAGATTAATAAGATGAGAGAAGTGGCTCAAAATCTAGCGAAGGAAGCTAGACACCCATGCAGTTTATATGGAAGGAGTAAGCATGTGTATGATATACAGAGGTTGCAAAGAGGAGGTTGGGATCAAATATGCTGGGGTGGGGTGGCAAAGTGTAGCTTGAAAATTTACAGTCAAACTTAAACTGAAAGATGTTGCAGCACTTGATACTGTGGATCTCTTTATCACAGAAACTTTCTTTTAGCTTATGGATATCACATTCACCATATTTTTAATCTGATTTTTATTGATCCTCTCTCTATTCTCCTTTTCTTCTGCTGTCTCTGACCCATAAATACTGTCCCCTAATGTTATGTACTGAAAGTTTGTGTTCCCCCTAAATTCATATGTTGGAATTCTTTTTTTTTTCCATCTTTTTAGGGCCACACCCGCAGCATATGGAGGATCCCAGGCTAGGGGTCTAATCAAAGCTGAAGCCGCCAGCCTACACCATAGCCACAGCAACACCGGATCCAAGCCACATCTGCGACCTACACCACAGCTCACAGCAGCACTGGATCCTTAACCCATTGAGCAAGGCCAGGGATTGAACCTGCAACCTCATGGTTCCTAGTTAGATTCGTTGATCACTGAGCCATGATGGGAACTCCTACATGTTGGAATTCTACACTTCCTCCCCTCCACTGCCAATGTGATGGTATTTGGAAGTGAGCATCTGTGGAAGGTGATTAGGTCATGAGGGTGGAACCCTCATGAATAGGATTAGTCCCCTTGTAAGAGAGAACCCAGAGAACTTTCTTGCTCTTTCTGCCATGTGAAGATAATGTGAAGTCAGCAATCTGCAACCTGGAGGAGGACCCTCACCAGAACCTGACCATACTGGTATCCTGAAGTCAGGCTTTAGCCTCCAGAACTGTGAGAAATAAATGTCTGTTGTTTATAAGTCACTTAATCTATGATGCTACATTATAGCAACTTGAACTGAGATGTGCAAGATTCCATCTTGTGCTCTCCTCATCCTACAGGAATTTCCTTGGAAGCCTCAGTCAGTTCCATAGCCCACATTGCCACATCTATTACCTCCATCCCTTGATCCTCCATGGGTTTCAGATATATATCTAACTGCCTCACATATATCTAATGCATTCATCCATTTACAAATTTGTCTGAAATTACATATCCTAAGTGCCTACTATGAAACAGGCACTTTGTTAGGTATGGAGGGATACAGTAGTGAGCAAAACCAGGTGTGGTCACTGTCACGTGGATATCCCACAAGCATTGAAATCTCAGCCTACTCAAACCTGAACAAGTACATTTTCTCTCCTAAAGGAATAATAACAATTAACATTTGTATAGTACTTATCGAGAGTCATGGTTCTGGGAATTTTATGTTCATTGACCTATTCAATCTCAGTATTAAACCTATGTGATAGATACTATTATCTATCTTTTAGAGACAAGGAAACCAAGGCAAAGGAACAATAAATACCTTACCCAAGTTCACATAGAAAATAATTTGCACAACTGGTATCTTTTCAAAGCCTGAGCTCTTCTGGAACCTCATCCAGTATTCTGTCTCAGGGACACCAGTATACACTCTCCCTCCTACTTCCCCTTACCCTTAAATCCAACTTTCATAAAGTTGCCATTGTAATTTATCTAAAAAGTCAAAACTTACATTATCACTTCTTTGTTTAAAAGTCCTTACTATTCTCCCCTTTTCTGCAGAACCTCAGGATATGGAGGGGACCTTCCCTGATCTGGTCTCTCTGGCTTTTTCTCTAGCAACATCTTTTCTCAGCTCTAGCCTTCTAGGTCATACACTCGTAGTTCTGAAATGACTGCAATGCCCCACGCAAACCATGTGATTTCTAGCATATATCCACAGGCCTGAAATTCCTTTCTCCAACTCCGTGTACTTCACATCTACTCATATTTACAAAAGTCAGCTAAAGCTGACAGCTTTCCCTCGCCACCAGAGCATCCAGCACCTTCCCCCTGGGAATCCCACAGCACCCCATGCTTTCCTTACTCTCCACTTATCACTGTGTCTCAGGATTGCCTGTGGACCTGCCTTAGACTAGAAGCTCCTGAATATCAGAGACATATTCTGTCCTTAACATCCCTACCTCATAATACTTGTCACACTGGAATTTCAAATTCATCTGTGTGATTAATTAATGTCCATCCCTGCACTGGAATATAAAGACTATCCACGACAGCAAGAATTGTGTCTGTTTCTGTACCACACCATGTTTCTAGCACCTAATACAATGTCTGGCCTCAAAGAGATGAAGGACATAATGGAAGCTTCGCTTGAATGCCAACTTTTTGCCAAGTAGAGAGTTAAGGACTGGGAACTCAGAAGCAGCAGAAGTCATAGTCCCTGTCTCATGGCAACATAATGTGAGGGACATGAAACTAGTAGTACATGAAACTAGAGCAAATGTCTAAGTGGTAAATAATCCCATGTCCATCACTCTGGTACAGTTCACACAACACCTCATTATAGGTGAGAGGAGAGGCACATACAAAGTAAAGATAGTATTTGAGTGATGTTCCAGAAGAAATATCAAAGGAGCTGAACCCTTGAGTGGCACTCATTAGAGAATCCTGAGCACTTAAGACCAGAGGAGATAGGAAAGATTTAAAGGTTATGTGCAATAATATGGCCATTGCCCTTCCATAGCTTGTTATGCCAAGAAGAGGAAGAAGAAAATACTATTTATCTCCTTTTTTCTTTCTCCCCACTCTCTCTGGTAGTCACTGTAGGAAAGAGGAGTCAAGTCTCGAAGACTGGCCTAAGATCACATAGCATTCCAAGACAGGCATGTATTTAATGCCAACATTTGTACAGCATTTGAATGAGTTTTCACCATCTGAATAGCTTTAGCATATTTCCCCTGTATTTTATTCTTAAATAGTTAATAAGGTTTCTCAAATCTCTGAAAACAACCTCTTAAAAAGAGATGACATGTTTTCCTCTGGCCTCTTTACCTGGAGTTCTACAGTGTGGGGACTAGCTGACTCCATAGGATCCCATTCAGAAACAGCAGTCTAGAGAGATTGATTTCATTGACCAGGGTCAGAAAGGTAGTCAGCAGCAGAGTTGTGATTCAAAGGATTTGCGGATTGGAGAGATATTATGTGGAAAATGCCTGGCACACAGTAGGCACTAGATACATGCTAGCTATTACCTTAATTAATCCTGCCTGGAGATAAAAGGCTGAACAATACAACCCTTTGAGGTCCCCTTCTGTGCTTTGAAATGTGATCTTTTCACAAATAACAAAGGGAATTATAAGGATCATCGTTTATCCCACTAAATAGAGCCTATTATAAAGTATGAGCCATCATGTGTTGAAACTCTTTTTGTAAATTTTAGTGAAATAGATTTATCACAACATAGTGAATCTCTGCATAATTTTTACTTTTCTTTATGATTTAATTAGCCTCAGTCTTTTCTGTTCTTTGTTTTGACTGGTGCCCTCTCAATCTCTATAGCTATTTATTATGAACACTTAGTAATAGATGATACATATTCATATGGCTGCCAAGCTTTGACCTGGGATGTTAGAGCTTATTTTCTCTTCCTCATGAATCATAAATAATGGATTACATTTTTTTTTTTTACATTGCAGTCACTCGGGGGCTTGAATTCCATATGTAAGAGTAGGAATTGTGCAGATTAGTAAAAATGTTTCTTTCCCACTCATGATACCTGACCACAATCTTTAATGGTTTCTACTACTGTCACTTTTATTGAATTCTACCTTCTCCTGGGTCTGGACACTCTGAGTTTGGATTTATTCTACATTTAGGGTTTAGTGCAGGGCTTGGCACATTATGGTACATGGGCCAAATATGACCTGCCACCTGTGTTATTAAATACAGTTTTAATGAATCACAGCCATGTCTATCATTTATGTATTTTCTATGGCTGCTTTTGTGCTACTGACAGAGTTGAATAGTTGTGACAAAGATCTTCATAGCTCACAAAGCTGGATATATTTACCATCCAGACTTTTACTGAAAAAGTTTTTTGACCCTTGTTTAAATCCATACTACTTTTCATATTAGTCAATAGAATACAATATGGTGTGAGATTGGAGAATTGAAACATTTTCCATTCTTACAACTGTTCTTATCCTTATTCTTTGCTCAAGTGACCACTGAGCAAAATAACACAACATTCCAGACTGTCCATCTCCTGAGGCTCCATTTTCCAGAAATTGTACTGAGGAAACTGTCCAATGCCTGCCTGGAAAATCTCAGTGTTGGACATTCCTGCAATAATTGGCTGTCTTGCATTATGTCACCACATTTATAAAGTCACAGAATTTTCTTGAAAGAAACCAAAGTTTCTTGACCTTCACTGAATTATAGAAAACTGGACTTCACTACTACCCTATACTTAGCTATTTCTGCTAGTTTGACTTTACTTTGAAATGTTGTACATATTTCAACAAAAAGATTCAGAAAGCAGTTGCAGATGAATTTAATGAGTCCATGAGGGAACATTTCAAACTTGTATTGCATGTGATAAATAAAGTCCAATACTGACTTTAAAAAGAGTTCTGAAATATCTAGATTAATCAGAATACTTCTGGAAAATGTAAAGAAAGACCAGTTAATAGCTATTTTAATGGAAGTTAAAGGTTATGAGCATTTTGACATGCCATATCTACAATCAATCTGTCTTTTCTTAAGTTCATATTTCCTGTTACCTCAAGTACTGCCTCTTGCTTCAAGTCTAGGAAAATATTTCCTTTATGCTGAGTCATACAAAGGTGTAAATGTATAATACATTTCCCTTCTAAAAAGAGCCTTGGATAAAAGATAAGCCTTGCTCTTAGTGCAGATGTATAATTCATGGTAATGTTACATATAGAGGATAATGCACCTTACAGTTGCATATTCTAACAGAGATAATTACACCAAAACTTATCTAAATTTCCTTCTGTTGCATTAAATTGATAGGTTTTCCTATCTAGCTACACAAAAAACTGACAATTCCTGAAGGTTAAGCATTTTAAATGAAAAAAACAAACAAACAAACAGAAAAAACCAGAAAAAAGTTCTCTCATTTTTTGGTCTGGTTAAGAGAGACAGAGTCTTGGTAGTCTATATAGCAAGCTCTTTTTCTTTCACTTGTTACTTTTATTTGGGTGGGAAGGAAGGATCCAATGTTTCTAAGTTGAAAAAACATTGCACACTTGATGTGAGCATGTACAGCTGACTTGCTTTAGGTACTAATACATTTCATCTTCACAAAGCATGATTTCCTTTTCTTACAAAATAACAGGCCAGGCTCCTCTTTGCACATACATCATGTTGCCTTTGAGAATAGCAAGCTTGTCTATCTGGACCTTAAATGCATCAATACCTACTGTTTCCTTCTTCTACTATTTGGATTTTGGAAGCATAAAAAGCCTAAATCTAATAGTTTTAAAGTTATAACCTTCTTATGATTCAATGTATAACCCATTTGTAATTTATTTTGGTGTTTTGAATGAGGTAAAGACATACATTGGCTTTGCCTTAATATCCAGTCAATATTCCAACACTATGCTTTAAAACCAGCCACATATTTGCCACATTTTTTTGTCTTTTTACAGCTGCACTGGCAACATATGGAGGTTCCCAGGCTAGGGGTCAAATTGGAGCTGTAGCCTCTGGCCTACACCACAGCCACTGCAATGTGGGGTCTGAGCTGTGCCTGCAACCTACACCATAGCTCAAGGCAATGCCGGATCCTTAACCCACTGAGTGAGGCCAGGGATTGAACCTGTATCTTCATGGATGCTAGTCAGATTCGTTTCCACTGAGCCCTGATGGGAACTCTGTGTTTGCCACATTTTTGATCCATTCTGGAATATTTTAATTATTTTTTATTTATGAATGTATTAAAGATATTAAAAATAACTTGAATACATGGACTTTTTATACCCACTATTCCTCATAAGAAATAGTACATTACTGGCATATTTGAAAATACTCTGGTTCCCTTCTCAATTGCATATTTTTCCCTCTGATTCAATATTAGCAAATCAAATCCAACAATACATTAAAAGGAAATACTACTCAGCTATAAAAAGGAACAAAATAATGCCATTTGCAACAACATGGATGGAACTAGAGACTCATACTAGGTGAAGTAAGTCAGAAAGAGAAAGACAAATACCATATGATACCACTTATATCTGGAATCTAATATATGGCACAAATGAAACTTTCCACAGAAAAGAAAATCATGGACATGGAGAACAGACTTGTGGTTACCAAGTGGGAGGGGGAGAGGGAAGGAGTGGGATGGACTGGGAATTTGGGGTTAATAGATGCAAACGACTGCCTTTGGAATGGATAAGCAATGAGATCCTGCTGTACATCACTGGGAACTATAGTCACTTATGATAGAGCATGATAATGTGAGAAAAAAATGTATACATGTATGTGTGACTGGGTCACCTTGCTGTACAGTAGAAAACTGACAGAACACTGTAAACCAGCTATAATAGAAAAAATAAAAATCATTATTAAAAAAATGCATTAAAAGGATCATACACCACAGTCAAGTGGGATTTATCCCAGGGATGCAAGGATTCTTCAATAGCCACAAATCAATCAGTGTGATATGCCACATTAACAAACTGAAGAATAAAAACCATATGATCCTTTAAATATATAGAAAAACCTTTTGACAAAATCCAACACCCATTTCTGATTTAAAAAGTAAAACCCTCCAAAAGTAGGCACAGAGGAAAAAAAACAGAACTGGAGGAATCAGGCTCCCTGTCTTTAGACTATACTACAAAGCTATAGTGATTAATAAGTATGATACTGTCACAAAAACAGAAATATAGATCAATGGTGCAGGATAGGCAGCCCAAAAATAAACCCAAGCACCTATGGTCAACTAATCTGTGACAAAGGAGGCAAGAACATACAGTGGAAGAAAAATAGTTTCTTCAATAAGTTGTGCTGGGAAAACTGGACAGCTATATGTAAAAAATGGAATTAGAACACTCTCTAACATCATACAAAAAAGTAAACTCAAAATGGATTAAAGACATAAATGTAGGACTAGATACTATAAAACTCCTGTAGGAAAAAATAGGCAGAACACTCTTTGACATATATTGCAGAAATTTTCAGATCCACCTCCTAGAGTAATGAAAATAAAAACAAAATGGATGGGCAATGGTGTCCTACTGTAGAGCATAGGTAATTGTGTGTGATTGGATCACTTTGCTGTACAACAGAAATTGAAGAAACATTGTCAATCAACTATGCTTTAATAAAAAAATAAAAACAAAAATAAACAAATAGGACCTAATTAAACTTAAAGTCTTTTGCACAGCAAAGGAAACTATGTACAAAATGAAAAGACAAATGGCATTATTTTGTTCTTTTTTATGGCTGAGTAATATTCCATTGTGTATATATGCCACATCTTCCTAATCCAATCAGCTGTCAATGGACATTTGGGTTGTTTCCATGTCTTGGCTGATGTGAACAGAGCTGCAATGAACATGTGGGTGCATGTGTCTTTTTTAAGAAAAGATTTGCCTGGATATATGCCCAAAGTGGGGTTGCTGGGTCATATGGTAGTTCTAAGTATAGTTTTCTAAGGTACCTCCATACTGTTATCCACAGTGGTTCTACCAGCTTACAAAATGGATTAGCAATGAGATCCTGCTGTGCGGCGCTGATAACTATGTCTAGTTACTTATGATGGAGCATGATAATGGGAGAAAAAAGAATGTATACTTGTATGTGTAACTGCATCACTATGCTGTACAGTGGAAAAAGAAAGTTGTGTTGGGGAAATAACAATTAAAAAAAATGAAAAGACAATCCACAGGATGGGAGAAAACCTTTGCAAACAAAGCGACCAACAAGGGGTTAATGTCCAAACTATACAAACATCTCATGCAGCTTTATGTAAAAAAAACCCAATCAAAAAAATTAACAGAAGATCCAAATAGACATTTCTCCAAAGCAGACAGACAGATGGAGGCCAAAAAGCACATGCAAAGATGCTCAACACCACTGACTGCTAGAAAAAACAAATCAGAACTACATTGAGGTATTAACTCACACCAGTCAGAATAGCCGTCATCAAAATGTCCACAAATAAATGCTGGAGAGGATGTGGAGAAAAGGGAACCCTCCTACACTGTTGGTGGGAATGCAAATTAGTATATACACTATGGAGAAAAGTATGGAGGTTCCTTAAAAAACTGAAGCAAGCTACCGTATGACCCAGTAATCCCACTCCTGGGCATCTATCCAGAGAAAAACCCTAATTTGCAGATATGTGCAACCCAATGTTCACTGCAGCACTATTTACAATAGCCAAGGCCTGGAAGCAACCTAAATGTCTATTTACAGAGGAATGGATAAAGAAGATGTGGTGCATACTAACAGTGGAATATTATTCAGCTATAAAAAAGAAATAATACTTTTTGTAGCAACATGGATTGACCTAGAGATTATCACACTAAGTGAAGTAAGTCAAAGACAAATATGATATCACTTCTATGTGGAATATAAGAAAAGTTATATGAAAGAATTTACAAAACAGAAACAGTTTGAAATCAAACTTATGATTGCCAAAGGAGAACCATGGGGGGAGGGATAAATTAGGAGTTTGGGATTAACGGATACATACTACTATATATAAAAAAACCACTATATGTATATATATATATATAAAACAGATAAACACTATTATGTATATATATAACTATTCGCTTTACTGTACACTTGAAAGTAAGACAACATTGCAAGTCAGCTAAACGCAAATAAAATTTTTAAATAATAAAAATAAACTCTAAAAAAAAACAAAAAGAAAACCTTGTATGTCCCTTTTCAGTTGCATGTTTTTCCTTCCAATTCAGAAGTAAGCACCATACAGAGTTTGTGTTAAGAAACCCCTTGGTAACTTTATCATCTCTGTGTATTTGTATTACTTACTCCAAAAAGATATATGTTGATTGATATTGCTTGATTTGTTTAAAAATTATTCAAATAAAATAGAACTGTATATACTCTTCTGAATTTTATTTTTCAACTAAACATTACTTTAAACATTCCTATTGACATATATATATAGCTGTTTTTACTGCTGTGTAATATTCCATCACATAAATATGCTATGTTTTATATATTTGGGGTAATTATGATTTACTTATAAATATTATTTGTTATATTTCCTCTACATAAATGTTGGCTCTATAGGAAAGTATTATTTTATGTTTTTTTGAGTACTTTATCAACTAGATAGAGTTTACTCTTGAAATTCAAGGAATATTAAGTATCAAATACAAATGAAATTCTTCCTGATAAAAACTTTAAAATATCCTGAAGACTCAGGTATTTCACAGAAGATGACAGCACACATTTTTAAGACAGTGTTCAAATCAACATTATCTATTGAAAATACAAATTAAAAACCACAATGATACCCTTCTAAATCGAAAAATTAAAAATGACAATAAAATGATTAGCCAAGATGTGATACCAAGTAAACTCACACATTGCTGACAAGGATTTAGATTAGTACAACAACTTTGGAAAACATTTCAGCATTAACTAGTAAAGGGCCAGCTAAACATAACACATAGCCCCACAATTCCACTTCTGGGTATAGGCCCTAGTTAAACATTTGCATCAGGTAAAAAGTATAAGGAAGCTCATGTCAGATTGTTTTTTTTTTTTCTATTAAAAGATAACAAAAAACACAATAGGAAGAAAACATTTTATTCATTTTATTTATTCAACAAATATTTTTGATCACCAACTATATATTTGCTCAGCACTTCAAATACATTAACTCATTCATCTCACAACAATCCTATGAAATAGATATGACTAATGTCCCCATCTTAAAGGTGGGGGAAGTGAGGCATAGAGAAGTTAAATAATTTGCCCAAAGTCATGGCTATTAAGTGGAATAGCCATGATTCTAATCTAGGCAGTCTAACTCTATATATAGAGTCCAGGTTCTAAAAGACAATTCCTGCATGTGACATTTTGCAAAAGTGTTTGAGAGTTAATTTCAAATATAGTCAAGATGGCCTTAACCCTGATGTTTGAGCATGGAGTGAACCACTTTCAGTATATTTCCCTACAATCTCATTGGCATATTTCTGATTTATCACACAATTATTTGCAACTTGCTTTTTCAATGGCCCAGACCATCTGATTATTCTTTGTTTAGGCACAATCTGAAGTGAAATTCTCCTGCCAAGTAGGGTAATGGGCTGAGCTGTCTCTAGAGGGCTCTTCCAGCCTGAAGGTTTTGTGATTGAAGTTTTATATCAAGCAGATTCTTTATTCCATCAAAAATGGAGACAGTGTATCTATTAACACCCTGTAATATCCCTCAGGCTATCTCAGCTGTTTTTTTTTTTTTTCTTTTTAAACCAAGAAATAAACTGAGGCTTCTAGCAGAGTCTTCATCAGTTTAGGTTTAGCAGCTGAAACATAGATATGTCTCAGGACATGTCAAAAGAACAATTTCCCTAAAAGGGAAACAAAATTATTTTAATTTTTTTCACAATCACTTATTTTGCCTGGTTAGACATGAATATGTAATGAAGATGAACACACTTAACTATTATTATTGTTACTATTATTACTAATTATTTCCATTTATATTTAACATGGCTTTTGAAGTTTTCACAGTGATTCCAACTGCATTAGCTCCTTTGACCCTGGCAAAAACTCTACTAGATTTTCAGGGCAGGAGTTTTATACTTTTTCTGTGTTTTTCAGATCAGCATATTGAAAATCTTCATCTAATACTGTGCATATCAGAACGAATGATATTATGATTGAATTTTTACTAAATTGCAGAAAGAGTCCTAGGACCTTTCCTAGACAAAGAAGTTGAAAAACTATCTCCCTATTGGGCTGACAATCTAAGATAAGGTAATTAAAATATAAATCACCAGATGATGATAGGTGACTGGCATTAGGGAGATATATTTGGAAAGTGGTGTTATTTTAATTACCTGCATCCTGCAGAGCGCAGACTATTCATTCACAGGGCTGATAAATTGATGGTCAGGGAGGACTCCATTAAAAATGGAGCTTGAAGGCAGGATTTGTACTTTGGTGATAAGAAAACAAGTATGCAGGGACAGACCATGAACACCATGTATAGAAGTGACCTAGAAGACGGCAAGAACAGGGAGTGGGAGAAGGTCCAAAATCACAAAGAGAGTGTCCGTTTGTGTAAAGATATATTTTTGTTCTGTTTTGAGAATAATATTGGCACATACAGTTATACACTGCTATTCAAATTGGAAGAAGTTTATAGCACCTATTGTTTAATTTGCTCCTCATAAAACACTATGCAGACAGGAAAGGTTTTATGGTCAGTTTACCAATAAGGTTGCAGATTCTAAACAGTTGATTTTGCTTGGCAAGCATCACATGGGTGGTGACTGATGGGGCAGAAACTAGCATTCATGCCATCTAAACACTTTTTCTAGGCACTATCCACTCTACTACTTTTTTCAGTGTTCATTTTTTTTTCTCTTAAGCACTCACTTCTATCAAATCGCAATAACATCATCTACTTCATAGGGTTATTAAATTTAAATAATTAAAGAAATTATTAGAGTATAGTTGATTTACAGTGCTGTGCCAATTTCTGCTATACAGCAAATGACCCAGTCTAAATGTAATAGTTTATTATAAAAACAGTACTACTTTTTTCACTGTTCATTTTTTCTCTTGAGTACTCCTATAAAATGGCGATGACATCATCCGCTTCATAGGGTTATTATTATATTTAAATAATTTAAAAAAAAAGTTTTCACATGCACAAATGCATAGCACACTCTTTTTGCTCATTTAGCAAACACCTACTGCATACCTACTACTGATGTGCTGGGCACTATCCAAAGCTCAAGGATAGAGTAGCAAATAATCCAAAGTCCTTTCTATATGAAGTGTATATTCTAGTGGGGGAGAGGGAGTGAATGTAAATGAATAAGCAAAACATATGTTTAAGTGTTCCAGAGAAAACTGAAGCAGAGTAAGGTGCACCCAGAGAGTACTGTGGAGGGGATCAATAACTGTTATTTTCTATATGGTCCACTGAGACAACAATAAATGTATGGAGACAAATAGTTTTCCAAGTAGAGGAAAGATCATATACAAAGGTCCTGAAGAAGGACCATTCCTTGAATGTTCAAAGAACATCAGCTTTAGAGTTCCCATTATGGCTCAGCAGGTTAAGAACCCAACATAGTGTCCATGAGGATGTGGGTTCAATCCCTGGCCTCACTCAGTGGGTTAAAGATGCAGCATTGCCTCAAGCAGCAGTGTAGGTTGCAGATGTGGCTTGGATCCTAAAGTTGCTATGGCTGTGGCATAGGCCTGTAGCTGCAGTTTCAATTCAACCCCTAGCCCAGGAAATTTCATATGCCTCAGGTATGGTCCTAAAAAGATAAAAACAAAAACAAAAACAAAAACAAACAAACATCAGCCATCTCTGTGTGATGAGGCAGAATGATCAAGAAGAAGCATACATAGTGGGAGATGAGATCAGGGAAGCAGATGAGAGTGAGGGGATTGTAGATCATGCAGGACCTTGTTCATAACAGGTGAGACTGTGCTTGTTACTGTCGGTCAAATATGGAGCCATTTGGCAGTTTTGAACAGAGCCATGGTAGGAAATTACCTGACTTTCTAAATGATCAGTATTTTCGGTGTTGAGAAGTGACTATAGAGGGACAGAGGTGAAAAGTGTTGGAAAGCTGAGATAAGAGATGATGGTGGTTTGGACAATTTGCTATCAGTGAAGATAATGAGAATATTAATTGTATTTAGAAGGATGTGCTAAAAGGTTTTGCTTGTAGTTTGGATGTGGGCCGTGAATGAAAGTGGAATCACAGTGACTCCACTGGTGTTGGCTTGAGTTGCTCAAAGGATAGAGGTACTGCTAAGATGGGGACAATTATGAAAATCCAGATGTGTGGGATGGAAGGTAAAATAGGAATTCAGTTTGATATAGATTAGCTTTATGCTTCTTGAGACCTATTTATTCCACTTACCAACTTTTGGGCATCAAACTACCCCATCACTTAGTGGATTAGAAAAGCAATAAAAACATTTGTTTTGCTATTTGGTATGGCTTTATAGGGACAGCCCAAATCTGTTTCACTGTGTTAACTGGGATGTTTCAAAATAAGGGGCTGAATGATCTAAAACTCTTCTTACTCATATGCCTGATACTAGCTGTCTACAGGAAACTTGCCTGTGAATATCTGCTAGAGCACTAGCAGGTGACCTATTTGTGTGACCCAGGCTTCCTCAAAACATGGTGGCTGGGTTTCATGGGCAATCATAATGAGAGAGAAAATGGCAAATCATGCATTCTTTTATGACCTAGCCTTGTAAGTTACACAGTGTCAACTAGGCCACATTCTATCATGGAGGCAATCACAAAGGCCTATTCAAGTTGAAGGGAAGAAAAAATAGATACTGTCTCTGGGTGGGGGAGTGGCAAGGTTCTAGTAGAGTGTTTGAGATTTGAAATATTGCTTGTTACCATTTTTGTAAGATATAATTTGTCACAACATTCAACTGGAGATTTTGAGTAGGCAGTTGAACATTGGGAGTCTGGAGTTGAAGGTAGTAGTGTTGCCAGAGATGTAAAATAGGAATTCGTCAAGAAAAACATGTTTGAATAAGGATTAGATGAGATCATGTAGGGAATTTGTATGGATAGAAAGAAAGGCAGTCATAGGACTGACTTCTGGAGAACTTCAACGTATACAGGTCAGAGAGATAAAGGTGAGACAGTAAAGGATTAACAAAATCAAAGAGAAAGGAATAGAAAAGGAAGAGAGGAATATCCTGGAAGCCAAGAAAAGAAAGTATTTAGAGTAGGAGTCATAAAATCATCAACTGTATAAACTCCTGCTGAGTCAAGTAAAGTGAAGCAGAACATGTATCTACTGGCATTGGAAAATTGGAGTTATTTCTCACCTTGATAAGAGCTAATTAGTTTGGTGGAGTGATGGGAACTCAAGTCTGAGAAGGAGGTGGGGGTGGGTGGGTGCTCAACATGTGCAGGTGCAGAGGTAGCCTCAGCACATTTTGTGTGATTCAAACATGAATGCTATGTACATGAGAAAAGGAGTCAGAGAATAGAAGTAGAGAAGCTGGGAATGGAGAATAAAGACAAAATTTGTGTGGAATAATACTGTCATGGTCTAGAAAAGCTACATTCAATTGTACTGCACTATTTTTTTAATTGAAGTATAGTTGACTTACAATTTTGTGTTAGTTTCTTGTATACAGCAAATTAAGTTATATATATATACATATATATACGCATATATACACATATATGTATTATACACATATATTCTTTTTTTCTGATTCTTTTCCATTGTAGGTTATTACAAGATATTTAAAATAATTCCCTGTGTTTTACAGTAGGTCTTTGTTATCTGTTTTGTATAACAGATATAATAGTGTGTATCTGGTTATTCCAAACTCAAATTACAAATATTTTTATTGATACATATTAGTATTTTCCTTTATTTTTACATTATGTATTCATTTCATTTAAATGTTACCTACTATATGAGTTTCTAATGGCAAGAGCCATTGTAACAAATGCCCATGCTTTTAGTGGCTTCACATGATAGTGATTCATTCTCTTGCAGTTCCAGAGGTCACAAGTCTGAAATGAGAACTACAGAGCTAAAATCAAGGTATAAGAAGGGCTGGTTCCATTTAAGGGCTTTAGGGGAGAAAGTCTGTTCTTTGTTTCTTTCTGTTTCTAGAAGCTTCTAGAATTCCTTGGCTTGTGGCTGCATCACTCCAATCTCCACTTCCCTTATCACATAACTTTTTCTGTCTGGCCTTCCTGACTTCCTCTTATAAGGACACTGTGATTAAATGGAGCCCATCTGGGTAATCTGGGAAACACTCCACATCACAATATCCTTAACTAATCACATCTACAAAGAACATTTGGCCATGGAAGCTAACAGTCACAGGTTCTGGAGACAAGGACGTGAACATCTTTGGAGGAACATCATTCAGCCAACCACAACTATAAATTTTAAGAAAGATATCTAAACACAGAATAAAAATGTCCTTTCTTACTTGGAAATTGTTTCTCCTTTGAAATGTAAGATTTTCAAATATCTACCCTTTCTTCTAGTTACATTCCTCATGCTAGAAATAGAAATCACTTCTACTATCTTCAATTTTTTCCATATTATTAGAACAGAAAAAAGTCATCATTACAGAGATGTTTGAAAAAGAACACAGAGTGACATGTGTGTATTTATGACATCTTAGATACCTGCACATATACATCTGAACAGAGAAAGGAGGGAGATCAGCCTGTGCCAGGTGCAAGGCAGCAGTAGCACATGTTTCGTTTGCCTCAAACATGAATGCACCGCAGGTGACAGCAGGTGTTAACACTGGGAAAGCAGTGCTTTTCTTATATGCTTCAGGTCAGTGTTAATATCTACAATATTTCAGGGCACTGAAGCCATCCTGCAGAATCCTTTGGCAGTGTGAAAGCATCTCAATTTATCAGAATACATTTTAGAGGTCAATGAAAGTGAAGGCAGGATTTGAAGGACTGTATTGTCTTGTGCCTCCTCCTATAAAGTCAGTGAAAATTAAACAGTGAGGTAAGGAGAAGTTCCTCATGTTAACAATAGGTATAGCAAGTTTTGCACCGAATAATATGGAAGGCCATTTTTAGTCCAGAATTTGAAGGATGGATCGAGAACAGTAAACCCCACCCAAATGTAACATATGCTATGCAGTTATTTTATCTCTCTCTCTTACACACACACACACACACACACACACACACACACTTTTAATGCATGTCCAACAATATTCTAAACACTTGACACATTTCAGCAAAATTCATCTTCACAACAAGCCTATGACAATGGGGGTCATTACATGAACTTTGCATGTGAGGAAATTGGAGCACAGAGAGGTAAAATAAGTTGTCTAACATCATACAGTAAGAAGTGATACTGGAAAGTAAACCAGAGCATTCGAATACAGATTCTGTGTTTATAGCCACTATATTCTACAGTTTATCTATTTTGTGGTAAATTTATTTGCTTACTTTGTGATATTTTATTCTTGGTTGATTTGGGCAAATTCCCATGAACAAAATAAGGTGATTCATTACATAACTTGGTGTCTACATCAAATACAGAATTAAAATAACTCTTGATCATGGATCTAAATAAACCAATTTATATTACATTGCCTAAGGGCAATTACTTGTTAATAAGTAAAATATTTTGCATTGATGTGGGAATTTATAATTTTTATCTCCATGTACATTATCTCAATTATCCTCATAAAAACAGGTGAATGGAACAGTATACTGATTTGAAATCTGAGTGACTAAGGGTCACAGAATTTAAGAGATTTGTTGAAGGTCACACATTGGATAGAATTGGCTTCTCTGCAAATTAGTAGACATCAGTTAGGAATCTCAGTATCTCAATGAAGTTCTCTTATCTCATTTATTAACAAGCCTTATTCTTGTCCCTGGCCTACTAGCGGCAGCTACAGCCTCTAATTAGGATGTGTGATTTTTGAGGTGGGATAAATGACTACGTGACTATAAATGTTCACGGCTGGAGTTCTATGATTTTTCTGTTCTCCAAGGATGTGACTTGAACACATTAGTAGATAATATGAACTATATTTTCCAGACACTCAATTAACCTTGGGGTTTCGATGGGGAAAATATTATTAGCAATGCATCAGTCTGAATTGTTGTCAAAGATAGGGCAACAAAAACATAGCACAGACTCTGAAGCTTGAGGGTTTATGTTAATCAGAATTAATAAATGGGAGTGGGTGTAAAAAATTATCTAAAAACCTAAGGGTCTCAACATAACAAAAATCTGTCTCCCCCTCAGCATAAATCCATGGCTGTTTAGTGGGCAGCTCTTATCTGATTGATAACTTGTAGCTCTGGCACATGAAAGTCCTCTACTTCTAGTACAAGGAGACAGAGATGGTGAAGAGCAAGAGCTTGGAAGATTATAAGGAGGATTTTAGAAGCTGGAAATGGAAGTGGTGCACATCACTGCCCCATATATTTTATTACCCAGAGTTCAGTCACAGGGTCCCTTTTAGAGCAAGGGGGGAGGGGGAGGGCATTCTGGATAGCTAATCTTCCTGTGTTGCAAGGAAGAAAAGAGAAACGCGGATGGAGCCCATAGCATTCTCTCTGCCACTGGAGAGGCACATCAAGGGTTCTACCACCCCTTCCCACATGAAGGCAAATTCCCATGTTTACAGTCAAACCTGGCTGGACAAGAGCATATATTTATGTATGATGTGTGTGCAAATCTTTGCAAACTGTTCGTTGGTGTAGTGTGAGGCCCGTCCTAGAGGCCATTGGGTTGATGCCTTGTATTCAGAAAGACCTTCAGCATATACTTCTGATATTATCCCTAATGAGTTTATACACATTGTCCTAGCAGACATTTTTTAATGCTGGTTTAAAGTTCTATCCATTTCAAGTATCCATTGTATACTCTTTGAAGTACACAATAAATAACATCAATTTAAATATGTCAATATAATTTTTGTAATTTTGATTTCACTTTTAATATTTATGGAGATTAAAAAAATTGGAAATACTTAGATCTCCCCTGACCTCAGAGAAGCCTTGTTAAACAGATGTTATTATTACACTGTATACTCTATCAGACATAAACTTACTGGTGGATCCAGGGTTCATTTTCTTTGTTGAATTTTCTGGTATAGTAACATAACATACATTGGTTAAAACAGACCACATAATAATTTTTGTTCAAATAAAAAAAAGAAATAAATGAGCCCAACTACCCCTACATTGCTTCAGCTTGTTAGAGAAAACCAGCCATAGGCTATTTATAACATGTACTGAAAGCTCCCTAAAATTGCCCTGATTGCTGTGAGCCTCTTAAATCATCTTCATCAGAGTAGCTTAGTGCAGATACTAAGATATATTATCCTCCAGTCCAGAAAGAACTTCACAAACTTTCTATCATTTAAATTTCACAATGTTTTGAACCAGTCAGGTGGGAAGCATTTTATAGAAACTGAAGTTCTAAGAAGTCAGATATATTCTCTTTTTTTTGGATGCAGCTAGGAGGTAGTGAAGCTGAAATTAGACTAGGTCTCAGATAACTGGTATCTAGTACTTTCCATCATGTTGATTTATCTCTCACCCTTACAGCATCTGAGAGAGATTCCTACATGAGGTCTAGCCAAGAAGGAACTCTGAAATATAGGTATTGAAGTAGACTTTTTTTTTTTTTAGTATAGGCCTCATCACACAGTTAGAAGCTCTGTGAGTCAATAAGTATTTATTGAGTACCCACACAAGGGAATGACACTGTTATGCAATGTCTTTGAAAGGAATTTATACTTTGTTAAGTGTTTGAAAATTGACTTTCACGGAGTGAAAAACTTTTGCCTTACATTTGAACAGAATATCGATCTGAGAGCAACAGCCTTTTGGATGATTTCAATACAGCAAGATTTTATGTTGTTGATAAATCAGGTCTGTTTTTCTTTTGGCCTGATCTGAAGACAGTGACAAAAGAAAAAATAATCAATTAGTATGTTGGGAGGAAATTTCTTCCACTGTCTACACAAATAATCACTACCCTTAAAATAGGCCACAATGAAAACGAGAATTCAGGTCCAAATGTTGCAAACTAATAGGCAAAACCAGCTAGAGATGGCCAGCCTTGTCTGACTATAATGCTTCTGGGCTATCATATATTAGCAATGCCATTGCAAGGACAGATCTCAGTGTGCGCATGGCTTAAAGACAAACATGAATTGCCTACTCTCTGCCTCTATATCCAGGACTAGCATATGAGATTACCTTCTTTGGGTTAAGCTATGTAACTCTAAAACAACCTGCAATAGTAAAGATCAGCTGTCTCTAGAGACATATAAAGATACAGAATAGATAACCAATACAAGGCTTGCGAGCTCTCACTGTCAGAAGGAAGGTGTGTTATCCATACGATCAAATAATAACAGCTATATTATATGTACACCTACAATGTCCTGGGCATATGCTAACCATGTTCCATGTGTAGGTTTAGTCAATCTGTGTGTCAGACAAAAGTAGCCTTTTTATCACCCTCATTTTACAGATAAGGCAACCAAGGCTTAGAGTGAGCAAGTGACATTTCCAAGGTCATGCAGCAGGTGATTAGGGGGCCAAAGTCAGAATTCAGATACATGTGGATCAGATTTCAGAACTGGAACAGAACCTCAAGTGGTTTTCCACCTGCCTGCTCATGAGAATCACCTATGGGGCCTGAATATAGAAATGCTTCTGTTCTGCCTCATGTACACCAGATCTGGATTCTAATGATTGATTCTGAGAAACTGTACTTGGACAAACATTTAATATGAGTTATTGGGTAGTGAAAACCCACTTCACTAAGCACAGAGAAAGGAGAGTTACTATAGTTGGAAGAATACTAAGCTGGTCCCCAAGACTCCAGTCCCTTGGTGTACATACATGTACATGATAGGATAGCACATTGCTTAATTAATTTACATGTTAGAGGGGATGGAACAGTCATTCTTGTGTTTTCTACTTTATATGAGACTTTGTCTTAGATTTGATGAGAGAATCTTCTGCTGTTCTTGAAAAAGCAAACAGCCACCTTATGAGAGGGCCATCTGGTAAGGAACTGGGGGAGGCTTCCAGAAGCTGAAAACAGTCCTCTGCTGACAACCTCTAAGAAAAGGGAAACTCACTCTTATGAAACCTCCAAGAACTGATTTTGCTACCATCACATGATTTTTGAAGAGGACCTTAAGTTCCAGAAAGGAACCCAGCTCAGCCAACACGCACATGGTTTGCAGCCTTGGAAGATCCTGATTTGAGGACCTAGTTAAGCTGTGCCCCAACTCCTGACTCATAGAAACTGTGAAATAATAACAGTGTTTTGGGGGCATTTTTTTGCTATACCCACAAAGCGTGGAAGTTCCTGGTCCAGGAATTGAACCAGTGCCCCAACAATGACCCAAGCCATAACAATGACAATGCTGTTTCCTTAACCTTCTGGGCCATCCAGGAAAAACATAACTGTGTTTTTTTTTTTAAGCTACTAAGTTTGTATAGTTTGTTGTACAGCAATAGATATCTATTACAATTGTCAAGGAAAAATTATCTGTGTCCATTCACACATAGTTCAGGGGAAGAGGCTGCACTGGTCCAAAAAGGCTGGCAATGTTAGTGGTGCTTGTATTGCAGTGAGAAACTCATACCTGATGTAAATATTTATCTACACCCCTTCTTCTGATTCCACGCTAACAATGCAAACTTCTAAATTTCATTTGACCTCCCTCATAGGTGTACCTAAAATATATTAGCTAAAGGACAGGAGAGCTTTGGTCCCTTGACAGTGTCACATAACATGACAAAGGACTTAACTGTAATTTTGGTTTAGACCTCACTCCCTGTGACCTTAGTGTGAGTCTACTGGTGAGAGAGCAACTGTTTTGGGTCTAACAAGTCAGGTTTCTGAAGCAGCTTCCCCTGGAAAGAGCCCTGTGCACCATCGCTTCTCAATTGAATAAAGATCTATTAGGGAGTCCCCTTGTGGCCCAGCAGGTTAATGATCCGGCATTGTCACTGCAGGGGCTCGTGCCACTGCTGTGGCACAGGTTTGGTCCTTGGCCATAGGCATTGCAAATAAATAAATTAAATAGATAAATAAAATAAAGATCTACTAAATGTCTACTATGTGTTAGGTTCTGTCAGCTGCCACTGTGGGTAGTTTTATTGAAACTTCTTCATCAACAAGCTACCCATTTAATAAAAGCAGCCAAGCAAGTAAACTTAAGAAAAACACCAAGTGGAATGGTATGTGGAAGCAGGGAGATGAACAACAACAAATATTACATCTATAAAAATTAGTATAGTGTATTGCCCCACATGTAAAGCATCTGTTTTCTTTCTCTCATAACAGAAATCTTTGCAGCATGGCATTCATGGGTTTGACATTCACTATGTTTTATCTGGGATTTCCTTGCTGGTAAAATCATCTCAGTGAGCATTGTGCAGCAGAATTCTGTCTCCATTTGTTTAATAGCTGGTGTTGTGGAGGAAGTCTGCCGCCAATGTCCTCCATTTGTCCTCTATTGCAATCTCACCTGGCAAGCCGCAGGAAACAGTACAATAGCTAATTTCTAGATAAGTATATCTTAGGACACCATACAAAAATCAGCTGCAGCTCTGGACTGCCAGACTGAATTTTCTAAACATAATAGCTTAGTTGTAGCAGCAATAGAGTAGATATTTCTCCTCTGATGCATTTCTCTCCACCGATACTGAAGATGGGCAGTTAAAGGAATGGAGCCTATTATTACCGTCCTTCTGCAAGCACAGATTCATCAGTCATACATTTTCCTGCCTCTCTCAGGCTTAGTTACCAAGATGTTTATAAAATGCCTCTAAAGGAAAAGGGAGGTACCTAAGTAAGGATGAGCTGGGTACTGGATAGTCTCAAGTATTGGTTGGTATCAAGCTCTACAAATGTGAATTAGATGAATCTGCTTTTTGCTGTGAAAATGCAGTTGCAGTCCTTGACAATGATAGTTAAGTTGCAACACTTAGGGGACATCTGAGCTGGATCAGCTCCATGTTAGACAACGGGTAGACAGTGATGAGCTAAAGTTAATATGTGGAGTTCCCACTGTGGCACAGTGGGTTAAGGGTCCAGTGTTTCCACAGCTGTGGTGCAGATCACAGCTGCAGCTCAGATTTGATCCCTGACCAAGAACTTTCATATGCTGTGGGCACAGCCAAAAATAAATAATAAAGTTAACATAGCTTTTGTCCTCATGGCAGCTGGAATTATTTGCAAAGACAGAGAAATAACAAGCCAATTACCCCCCTCCCCCCGAAAAAGTGATAAATCTTGGACAGAAAGAGTAGTAGTGAAAGTAGAAAAATAATTCCTCACACTTAAATGATTCTTTCCAGATTTATCTTAATAACTGTATAGGAAGGTTCAGAGAGATTAACTGACATGCTGCAGACCACTTGCAATGTACTAACTCAAACCACATCTATTCAACTTTGAATCCAAGGCAGCCTCATCAATTCTCAAAGCAGCAACTTTCTATAGAGACAATGAATTATCAGGTGGAAGAGGTCTCATATGAATGAATATAATGAGGGGAAATTAATGATTAAAAAGGAGGACAAGGTGAAAAGCTCATAATTAGAGGCATCCTACCATTGAAACAGAAGCCAAAGAATGAGGTAACAGGGAGGGAGGGAAATGGGATATGAAGCCAAGCCAGCAGCATAACTAGAAACAAAGGGATACTATTAAAGTCTAGCATGCGCTCCTGCTTTCATTGCATATCCCTGGGTATCACAAAAAGATCTACTTTCTTTGGTCATCTGAACATAGAAATGCACTTGGCTAAGTGGAGATAGGTTTATGGAATTTGAAGAGTGACAAGTGTTTCTCATCCTGGTCCTTTTGTCAAAGAGATGGTGTTTACAAAGACATAGAGGGCAGATCTCTTTTGAATTGGTACTATCATATGTCTACACTGTGGGTACTGTGATAAGGCTTCTATGGATGCCCAATGGAATTGAGGAACTGAGTATGTGTCACATCTGCTAGCCTATTTGGTGACCCCACTATAGGAAAGATCAAGGATCAAAGAGCAGGAGCAGGGGCAGAGCCTCTATTTCTATATTTCATCTTCTTCCTGGCTATGCCTCCATATGGTGGAGGTGGATAGGAGAAAGCATCATTTCCTGGAGACAGTTCCAGGAGATATACTTCAGTTATTCACATGGGACTTGTAGTTGATGCCAATCTCCTATTACCCCCTCATTCAGGAGCAAGCAAGCTGCTGATGGGCCTCCATAAAACTCATTTTCTGGGTCAAGGATAATGCAAGAAAAACGAAGGAATATATAGTCAGCCTTCCTTTGAACTTTCCAATTCTGATGAGCGGTGCAGATTCCCGACTATCCACAGATACTCGTGACATTGGCAGTGTTGTTAAGGAATGCCAACACGTTTATGTTGAAGGAGATAATTTTTGGCAATAGCTTTTCATGCCAGACATTGCTCATGGCATCCCTACGGTCCATAGAGTCACTTATAATACATTGGCTGCATTGGTTTAAGATGGACCTTAAAGAAAAACATCAAAAACAGCTCAGAAATAAATATATGAAGAAAAATAGAGTATTACAATTTCCTTAACAGTCCTTAACAGCAAGGGTGCAACCTATGTCATAGGAAAGTAGAGGGAGGGGCAAAGAGTAGAAGTAAGATATGTATTAGATAGGACCTCTAGATAAGAGATAGTATACTCAAAATGGGATAAATAAACTCACTCCAAAGGGGTACTTTACTAATTTGTGGGTATAGAGGGACCTTGAAAGAGGATGCAGTAGTAAGGGGAAGGAGCAGCTACCAGAACTTGAAAACAGAAAATCTTGTATAATTGCCTTGGGAGGCATAGTGACCTCTGGTTTGAGATACACTTATTCAAGATGATTCCCTATGTGTGTGTGTCAGGAGGTGTGCCTAGGGGAATTAATATCCCTAGCTAATTCTCCTCCTTTCTTTTCATATATTTTTGGGATGATCTTAACAGAAAGTAATTTTCTTTTTTTCTGTTGCGTTTTGTGTTTTTCATTCATTAATCTATTCTTTTACAATAAAATAATAATTTAAAAATATTGAGCACTTACTACCTGCTAAGATTTATGATACTGTTTTTTTGGATCATCCTGTTGGGGCCATCCAATGGTTTAATTAAACAGGAATCTGGAAGATATGGTACCCACTAATATTGTTAATACAGGTCAAACTTCTGAGGCAGAGAGACCAGTAGAGATGGGCTAAGAATGGATCTAGAGAAGCAAAAGGAGAATGCATGAAACAGAAACTAAGAATTCCTACTAGAATGAAAGTGCATGGAATCCTATTTGTTAACTTCTTTTTTAGATGCCTTCCACATACCCCAAACCACTGCACATCTAAACCCTTATCCTTATTCAAGATCAAGTTCAAATCTCTGTCTCAAAAAGATTTTCATGATAAACAACTACCCTCCCACAGTGTTTTTTTCCTTCTTGTAGCACTTTGTCTCTTCCAACTGAAATTATTTTATTATAGTTATTTTTGACCACATCCTTTCTCCCTTACCAGACTCTGCACCTCTGGAAGACAGATTCTGCATATGCTAAAACTCTATGTGTCCTCTATTGCTCAGTGTAAAGCCTAAAGAGAG
This sequence comes from Sus scrofa, assembly GCF_054392235.1. NCBI lineage: Eukaryota > Metazoa > Chordata > Mammalia > Artiodactyla > Suidae > Sus > Sus scrofa. Next base: position 126,885,788 of record NC_139401.1, read on the forward strand.
TAGGTATGCACTTTAACAGATCTTCAACACCAAGATCCAAATAGTCGAGTACCATAAAGATAATAGTTACCATTGTATACCATAATATTTAAATGCCTCTGCTACATTTCTTAAAAAATCATGATTAAACATAAAAACTATCATAAATTGGAGCACCCGTGTGGCTCAGCAGTAATGAACCTGAATAGTATCCATGAGGATGCGAGTTTGATCCGTGGCCTTGCTCACTGGGTTAAGGATCTGGCATTGCCATGAGCTGTGGTGTAGGTTATAGATGCCGCTCAGATCCACCGTTGCTGTGGCATAGACCAGCAGCTGCAGCTCCAATTCAACTCCTAGGCCAGGAATTTCCACATGCTGCAGGTGCATCCCTAAAGTATGAAAATAAAATAAAATAAAATAATTAAAAAATAATATCATAAATCTTAGCAGGTAGTAAGTACTCAATATTTTTAAATTATTATTTTATTGTAAAAGAAAGAATAGATTAATGAATGAAAAATACAAAAACAACAGAAAAAAAGAGAATTACTTTCTGTTAAGATCATCCTAACAGAAGGTTTTTTGAATTTTTTTTCCAAATAGTATTGGTTGGCTGAAGGGAGCTTTTAGGAGTCTATTATTTTTAAACATTAAAACATGGGCTGTGCTTAAATAAGTTTAATCTCTTGGTACAGTATGGTATTTTTAGAGTACTCAAACTCACAGGCCAATATCTGTAAGCTTTCACAGATTACCGAAGTGCTGTGGTTTGAATATGCCTCTCCCCAATTCATATGCTGAAATCATAATGCCCAATATGTTATTACGAGGTAGGGCATTTGGGATGTATTTAGGTCATGAGGATGGAGTCTTCATGAATGGGATTAGTGCTCTTATAAAGGAGACCCCACAGAGCTCTCTTGCCCCCTTCTACCATATACAGACCCAGCCAGAAGGTACCAGTTATGAAATAGGAAGAGGGTTCTCACTGAAACATGAGCATGCTGGTGACTTGATCTTGGACTTCCCAGCCTATAGAAATGTCAAATAGAAATTTATGTTGATTATTAGCTACCAAGTCTCTGGTATTTTGTTATAGCAGACTAAACAAACTAAGACATGAGGCTTAGAGAATACTTTAAAAATGTCTGCAACACAAGAGTGTTAGTTTTGCACTCTGGAGTTTTGAACAGGATGGATTAATTGCACAAAAGGGCACCGCTGGTAACATTTAGAATGTCAATGGCCAGAAACAGCCTGGATTCTTCATATTAGCTTGCAGAATATCTCCAAATATTTCTTTCTTAAAAGTTCTAATGATGAAAGGCGAGTTCAGGTCAGATGGTTGTTCAGTCCCCAGCTGCCCTATAGAGAATGCCAATTAAGCCCAAATCATATCCTGGAGGTGCAGCATGTGGTCCTCTAATCATTTATCTATCCCCAATGATGACCAGCTCCATACCAAGGAGCAATTTCTCCTTAGAGTCCTGTATGATTGATTAAAATCAAACCCTAATTTGAATGTGATTATGCCAAAGAATTACATACTTTCTCTTGGTTATAAATCATAGTAATGCTAGAAGTTTTGTTCTTATCACAGTTTGAATTTGAGGCTTTTGACTTCCTGTACATGGCTAAGTTAGGAGAATTTATGACCTACCACGTCTTCGTGAATCAAAAGCAACAATATGCCTCAACTTTTATCCTGGTCTGCCAGTATGCCATTGGCAAATCTCTGTGGCAGAGGATACTGTGATTCAGCCCATCACAGAATTAAGCTAGTCCCTTCTTACAGGGACTCTTCCTACAAGTTGGTACATGGTGATTAGGGTTATATTCTTTGAGAAAAAGTGTTCTGAATCTCCAAGGGAAAGTTCAAAACCTGGAAGCTCTACGCAGAAAGATTTAGGTTCCTTGTTGAATCTAAAAATACCTCTACAGGGGCTCAAAAATTTAAGAAGTAGCAAATCTTCTGCTGGAAGTTCATTTGTTTTAAATTTACGCTATATTCTACAACCTGTGTTCTTCATAAAACCAGAGTACTGTTATGAAATCTATAATATTTACCCCAAAGCAATCTGAGAAAAACCTTATTTGAGCCCCACTCTTGATTAGTTCAAGTATAGCTCATCAGGACACATCCAACAATGAGATCCTGGCCACCGGCTTTTTTTTTCTTGCCATGCCCATGGCATGCAGAAGTTCCCAGGCCAAGGATCAAACCCAAGCCACATCAGTGAACCGAGCCAACCAACCCACTAGGCCACCAGAGAACTCCTTTTTTTTCACCTTGGTTTTTACTTTGAAGAATGTATGTAATAGACATATATTGTCCCCTCATTTATATTTCTATACCTCAGTTGGATAGAGCTTTAGCTGGTTCTACAATTTAGTTCTACAGTTATGACTTGATTCCCCTCCCCTCTGTGTATATCTGTTTAAGAAAGGGCAGTCTATGACTCTGACTTTTGGTATCTGTAAACTTTGGAAAACATAGAGAATCATGATCCATGCCAAGGTAAAGCACCAGACTAAGAAATCCAGTGCTTTTTATCAGCCACTATATATTCCACATTGACTGTGAACCAAGGTATAGAATATCACTTCCCTAGCTCTCACCATGGTGTTAAGCTTCTTACTTTCAAAGACAAGCAAAATTTAAATGAGGCCCATAGGACTATGTGTACCATAGATACAGTTTACACTCTGACCCACGTTTGTACCATCACCATGAAACGGGTCCACCTATCTTACTATTGCAGATTGCCTAAAAGAAGGAAATTCTCTCAGCACTGAATATTTACCACAGAGACAACAATGATCAGAAATGAACTAGCTATGCCCTACATCATTGTTTAGGGTTTTTTAAAGAGTATATTTATCTCAGGGTATCATTTATTATCCAGATGTTACTCTACAAACAACTCTGTCCATCCCAAAGTCTACTTCATTTTCACATTTCTTTGCAATTATCAGAGATTCACTGTTTCCATTTCATCTTTCAGATTTTGTCTCCGATGCTGGCTTGTCTCCTAATTGACCATTCATACAAACAAACCGAATCCCTGTCGGCAGTTTTTGTAGAAATCAACAAGCTAATTATAAAATTACTGTTGAAATAAAAAGATCTAAAATATCCAAAATGATTTCAAAAATAAAGAAGTTTGGAGAAGTCATATTGTCTGATTTCACAAACTATTTTAAAAACAATAGTAATCTAAATATTGTAGTATTGGCATAAAAATAGATGTACATATCAGTGGAACAAAAGAGAGGATTTAGACATAGAACCACAAATATATGGTCAATTTATTTTTAATAAATGTGCTAAAATAATTAAATAGGAAAATGATTTTTTAAGAGTCAGAAAAATTGGCTATTTATATGCAAATGCATAAACAGGTATATATAGATATAGAAATGTATATATACACATATGCATATATAATATTAATGTATATATCTATACCCAAAGCCATATACAAAAATTAAATTTATCACTGATCTAAATATAAGAATCGTTCTAACAAAACTTCCAGGGAAAATGTAGGATAAAATTTTTGTGACCTTGGGTAGGAAAAACTCTCCTTAGAAAGGATATACAAAGTATGAAACATTAAAAAGAGACACATTGGAGGAGTTCACATTGTGGCTCAGTGGAAAGGAACCTGACTAGTATCCATGAAGATGCAAGTTTGATCCCTGTTCTTGCTCAGTGGATCAGGGATCCAACATTGCACTGAGCTGTGGTGTAGGTCACAGACATGGCTCAGATCTGGTGTTGTGGCTGTGGTGTAGGCTGGAAGCTATAGCTCTAATTCGACCCCTAGCCTGGGAACTTCTATATGGCCTGTGGCCCTCAAAAGCAAAAAAAAAAAAAAAAAAAAGAGAGAGACACATTGGATTTCCTCCAAAAACTTCATATTCAACATAAACTGTCAAAAAATGAAGATGTAAGCCACAGACTAGTAACAACCCAAATGTTCAGCAACTAATGAATAGATAAAACAGTTGTTTGTTCTATACAATGGAATCCAATTTAGAAAAGGAAAAGAATTGAACTACTGGCATATGTAGCCATATGGACATATATATAAATATCAAAAGCAATATAAGTGAAAGAAGCCAAATAAAAAACTCTAACCACTGTATGATTTCATTTATATCAAATTATAGAAAAGACAAAACTATAGTTGCAGAGGGCAGATCTATAATTACTAGGGCCTGGAATTGGGAGGAAGAGAATGACTGTAAATTGTCAGGGGGAACTTTGGGAAATAAAATATATCTCTTACAGTCATGGTCAAAAGACTATATATGTTTGTAAAAACTCACTGAATTGTACACTTAAAAATGGCAGATTCATTTTATGGAAATTATACCTCAGTGAAACTCATTAAAATATACTCAATGAAAAATATATGTGTATTTATATATATTTGTTATACATATATGTGTGTGTGTACTATTATATGTGTGTGTCTACTTGATATTTAATAAAAATAAATTTCAACTTTGTAGCCCCGTATGTATCAGTAGGTATAACAGCTGCTACTAATTAAGTTACATAATACATACCATTGGAATGAGTAAATCAAAGTACTAATAATTATAATACCAATTTTTAAAATTAAAAGTACATCTTTACAAAAGAACACAGTAATTTGTATGAGTGTATTTGTTGATTGACTGATTATCAAATAGTGATTACCTTGAGAATTGCTCTAGTTGTCTGAAGGTCATGTTGTATACAGGAGATGCACGCTTGAAAAATGGACAATTAAAATATCAATTAACTCAAACACATATTCTACATGAAATCAACCAGGGATGAGCAGCAACGACAGAAACAGAATATCAATCAAGAGTTGCCAGACATGGAAGCAATGTAAATGTCCATCAATAGAGGAATGGATAAAGAAGATGTGGTACACATATACATTGGAATATTAGCCATAAAAAAGAAAGAAATAATGTCATTTGCAGCAACATGGATGGACCTACAGATTCTCATACTAAGTGAGGTAAGAGAAAGACAATTATCATATGATATCACTTATATGTGGAATCTAAAAAAAAAAAACAAAAGAACCTATTTATAAAATAGAAAGTCACTGATTTTAAAGTAAACTTACAGTTATTGAAGGGGAAACTGTGGGGGCGGGGATAAACTGGGAGGAGGGAATTAACACATATACAATACTATCTATGAAACAGATATCTAACAAGAACCTCCTGTATAGCACCAGGAGGTCTAGTCAAGGTTCTGTAATAACCTAATGGGAAAAAAGAATGGATATTTGTATATGTATAACTGATTATCTTTGCTATAAACCTAAAAGTAATATCACATTATAAATAAACTATACCACAATAAAATTAAAAAGAAGACAATACATTAAAAGAAACAAACAAAAAAACAAATACAAAAGAACTCTCAAGGACATTGACTTTTGTGAAAAGAAACAAAACAAATCTATATGGCCAGAATAAAGGAAAATAGTCACTAAAACAAACAAACAATCAAAACGGTTGCCAGAGTTTTGGATACAGACAAAATAAAAGAATTCAAAATCATAGAAGACCTACATAGTAAATATATTCAAATGTCAGGGAAGAAAAATAAGGTTAAAGCCCTTTAAAGCACCCACACATGTGCACAGCACTATTTTACTTCACTTCAGCTACCTCAGACTAACCAATTATATTAAGTATAATCACTAAGCAAAAGATCTCAGCAGTGCATTCCTGTGTTCTAAGAAGTATCTGCTTATTCTTAGACCCCAAAGAGATCTGCGGCTTACGAAGACGCTGCCAGATGGAAGACTCAATACAGCTGTCTTAAAGACTCTGTGGAATATATCAGACTAAAAGGTATAAATAATAAAACCAAGAAATCAATGGTTATCCTAATCTCTATGGCATAAGAAAAAGTTTATCAAGCTATATACTGTGGATGAAGGAATGTCATTGATTAATCTGCTATTTCTTGCTGTTCATCCATCAGTAGCTCCTCTTAGCAGTTGTGTCCCTCTTTGCCACCTTAGGTAAGCATTTCATATAAGTAGTGTGTCTGCTTTTTCATAAAACAACTTTCTAGATGACCTAATTAGACCTACACTTTTTTTTTTTTTTTTTTTTTTGGCTTTGCCTGCAGCATGTGAAAGTTCCTGGGACAGGGACTGAACGTGTGCCACAGCAGTGTCAGAGCCACAGCAGTGACACCACCAGATCTTTAACCTGCTGCAACACCAGGAAACTCTAAGGCCTACACTTAACACTTTCCTAAATTGAACTCTCCCAGCTACCAATTTCACAATGTCTTCTCTTATATAATTCTTATAACCATACCCTGCAATGTAATATGGAGGTATCATCATCTAGGTCTTGACTTTGGCTCTTCTCTAGTATGTTCTATATCCCACACCCTAGTGCTACAATTTTGGGGAACCACAGGTAAGGTCTTATCCAATCAAACTACTTATGACAAAGGAACAGAATTAGGGCAACTGTCTTTGTAGCTCAGTCAACTCCAACACTGGGTGTGAATTATCATGGTAAGAAAACCCTATTTATGCTCCTCATAATGTATTATTAGCCCAGGCTTAGAAGTAGTAGCTGTTTGACAGTCTAGCAAGTGTCTTCATGTAATAAGCAGCAAAGTGGTTCATCAGTATTAACTCTTTTTAAAAATAAAACATGGTATTACTGCCCAAAGAAGATTTGAAATTCTTCTTTCATTTGAGAAGCAAATAACAGCTTTATGTGACTTGTGTATCTCTCACCTTGAACAAGCACAATGCAATCAAAAAGCGCATTAATTATTGCTATTGTTTTCATTGAACCCTTATATTTATTTAGTTTGGCTATTTCTTTCTGTACCTATGAAAAAGGAAATGAAAATCCTATAGGAATTAATGGATTTTTAAAAATTATATTTATGTGATATAGATCATCTGAGAACAAATAAAAATATCCAGCCCCATGTAATAATTAAAACCATATTTCATAGGAAGTTAAATCACATCTCCTCCCCACTAAAGTTGGTGAAAGGGATTTTGTCCTTTCACACCTTGCCTTTTTATTCCTCTTCCCCCAACTTAATTAAAGTTTTCAGTATAACAAGGGTTGGAGGAGGGGGTGAGAAGAGAGGCAGTGGAGTAGGACTATCTGTGTATGACTAATACTGACTTGGTAATCTAAATCTTCCATTCTCTGTACTTGATGCTACCTTTCTAGTAGGGTGATTCATGGGTTCTAAAGCATACCACATTTCTAAGATGCATATCTGCAGTTTTCTTGGTGAGGGCTGTAGCCATCAGAGTCCCACAGGATACAGATGGCATCCTCCAGTCCAGATAATTTGAAGTAGGTTTATTTTAAGAGGGACTATTTACAAAATTGGAGGTGGAGCATGGGCAGAAACAAAAGGAGAGTGAAATAACCTGGAGTTAGAGACAATGGGAGTTACCACCTCTAGGCCAGAATAGATAAGGGGAGGGAGTAGTCACCTGTACCTGGAAGGATACATCATGTAGACAAGGTCAATATAAAATGTCCATTGACAGAGGAGTGGATCAAGAAGATGTGGTACATATACACAGTGGGATATTACTCGGCCATTAAAATGAATGAAATACCAGCATTTTTAGCAACATGGATGGACATAGAAACTATCATGCTAAGTGAAGTCAGCCATACAATGAGACACCAACATCCAGTGCTTTCACTGACATGTGGAATCTGAAAAAAGGACAGACGGAACTTCTTTGCAGAACAGATACTGACTCACAGACTTTGAAAAACTTATGGTCTCCAGAGGAGACAATTTGGGGGGTGGGGGGATGTGCTTGGATTGTGGGATGGAAATCCTGTGAAATCAGATTGTTATGATCATTATACAACTACAGATGTGATAAATTCATTGAATAATTAAAAAAATAAAAAATAATAAAAAATAAATAAATAAAATAAAAATAGGCAGCCCAAGAAAGTAAAAAAAAAAAAGAAAAAGAAATACAGAGATCTTTGGTAAAGCGATATGACAGGTTGAGAAGCCTCAGAGGAAAAGAACAAGGAAATGAATATCCTGGCCTGATCTCCTCCTTCCCTCAGACCTTCCTATGTGGATCCCCACTGGGAAACCCAACAGGAAGCCAAAGGATAAGGGAACCCTTTTATGCAGTGCATCAAGGTTACCCTTTCAGAGCCAGGAGTAGATATAGAGGGGTAAATAAACGATGTTGAAGAGCAGGCGGGTGGTTGCCAGAACAAGGGCAGATGAATCTTCCTTCTGGCTCCCCTCTAACTCTGTCTTCAGCCCCTATGCATCTTCTAATATCTACAACCTCTCTCTGGTAAGGTCTGTTATTTATAGGTGTCCTTCTTGCTCAGTACCAAAGGTAGTATGGATATGACCCTTTGGGAAACTCTCATGGATTTTCACAACAAACTCAGGAAATATAAATAGCGCTATAGAAATGCCTTTAAGTTGGTTCTCGTGCCCTTTAGATTTCTCTGGTGTGAATGAGAGTAGATCAAATGATATGGGACACAAATTAAGACAACCATGTGGTCCCCTCGAAACTCCCTTCCATAGACTTAAGTTGAGGGGCAAGAACTCTTCACCTCTATGTCTGCTTGAATGTCAAGAAGATGGTGTATAATCTTAGATTTATACTTCCAAGGCTTAGTATTCTTAGCTGAAAGAACTTATATATTTAGCTTTTTCTGGAAGAAAAGTGTTGTTATATACCTCAATTGCCCTAGTTTGGAATGTATGCTTGTAACCAAACACCAGGGGTAGCAGTACTATGACTGGCTAAACCTGAGTGATGCTCTCCTCTGTGGCTGAGTTAGGGATCCATATGGTTGGACACCCTGCAAGTACCAGAGCAGATTCCCAAAGGAGCCAGACATTGAATGATGGTAAAACCTGCTTATCAGACAAAACTGTAGCTATTATTTCTTCTACTGTATGAACCTAGAATCTTACAAATGAATTTTAGGAAATTCCAAGAGCAATAAAAATTCTAAACAAAATCATGAACAGATGATATACAATATGTAATGTAACTTCATGTGGGAAGATTCAAGGGCATGCATAACTGAAATGGTCAAGGACAAGTTTAGTGCAGATCAAAAACTACAGGAGATAATTTACTGAAGGTGCTGGAAAAAGGCATTCTTACAGAGTAGTATTTTTCAAATTTTAGTTATCATAACCATCATTTGGAGGATGCTTTATAGAAATCTTTGGCCTTCCTCACAGAAATTCTGACATAGTAAATACAGGATAGAACCCAGGAGTAAGCTGGGTTAAACAAGCATGAGATGATTTTATGTATGTATTCATGTATATATGTATGTATGTCTTTTGTATTTTTAGGGCCGCACCTGCAGCATATGGAAGTTCCCAGGCTAGGGGTCGAATTGGAGCTGCAGCTGCCGGCCTATGCCACAGCCACAGCAATGCCAGATCCCAGCTGCGTTGGCAACACCACTGCTCATGGCAATGCTGGATCCTTACACCACAGCTCATGGCAACGCTGCATCCTTAACCCACTGAACAAGGCCAGGGATCAAACCCACAACCTCATGGATACTAGTCGGGTTCATTAACCACTTAGCCTCGACATGAGGTGATTTTAAAAGATGGCCCTAAACTGATAAAAATATCAAAAACACTTTAAAATTATTTGCCCTTGAATCAAAACACACATTTCTGCCTTTGCTACTTATTTATACTGTACTTCCCTTACTTTATTATCTAAATAACCCACTTTAGGAATCTCCTTAACTGCAGTCTTCAACAAAAGCCTTCTAGCGTGTCCTAGAACATCAGTAATGGGAAACTTACTCATTTTAAAAGCAGTTTATTGCAGAGCTCAAATTAATTTATGTAATCTTGAGTCTATTGTGCTTTATAGCATTTTCTTTTCTAGTTTCCACCTAAGGTAGAGGACTGGGTTTTTTGAGGTGATGCACATATGTTTAAGAGTTGTCTATTCTAGGTAAGACTGATACTCTGAATACAAGTAAGCCTGGGATCTAACTTCATGCATTTGCACGTGGGTATCCAGTTGTACAGCTATTTCACTGTTTCAAACTTTTGTTGAAAAGTTCTTTCCCCATTTGAATGGCTTTGACATAATTTTCCAAACTCAACTGACCACAGATATATCAGTTTATTTCTAAACACTAAATTCTATCCCATTAACTGATATTTTTAATCTTATGTTAGTACCACATTGTCTTTAGCCCTGTAGCTTTGTACTAAGTTTTGAAACAGGAAAGTATGAGTAAACCAACTTTGTTATTTTTCAGGATTGTTTTGGCTACTCTAAGCTTGTCAATAGCTGCAAAAAAAAAAAAAAAAATGCCCCCAGGATATTGATTGGGATTGCACTGAATCTGTAGATCACTTTGGGGAGGGTTTCCATACTGACAATATTGCATTCTGATCCATGAACATGGGATGACTTTTTATTTATTCAGGTATACTTTAGTCTCTTTTAAAAATAGTTTTTAATTTTTAGAGTACAAGTTTAGGGGTCCTTTTGCTTAATATATTCCTAAGCATTTTTTAAAAATTTTTTATGCTTTAAAAATGGACTAACTTTTTAATTTTACTTTTGGATTGTTCTTTGGTAGTATATGGAAATACCACTGCTTATTGTATATTGATTTGTATCCTGCAATGTTGCTGAACTTGTTTATTAGTTCTAATAGCTTTTTGTGGATTCTGAGTATTTTCTACAAGCAAAACCATGTCATAATCAGTTTTACTTCATTCTTTTTGTGATGTCCTAAAAACATAGACTTTGTCTCAGTTCCCAGCACAGTGCTCCTAAAATCTTTGGAATCTCTGGAGTGATAAGAGTCTTTTATATGCTAATGAAATGACTCCTGGCTGAGTGATTCTAAATAGCTTCAGGATGGGGGCTGGTTGCCAGAAAAATCAACCCTTTGTTAGAGGGTTGGAACTTTGACCCCTACCCCTTGATCTCCAAGGAGTGGAGAGGGACTGAAACTTGAGTCAATCATCAATGGCCAATGACTTAATCAATTATATAGGTGTGTGTGTGTGTGTGTGTAATGAAACTTCTAATAATCTGTAAATGATGGTGTTCTAGAGCTTCTGAGTTGGTGAACACATCAAAATGATGGGAGAGTGGCACACCAGATTGGGCACTGGACTTTGCACACCTATCCCCACAATCTGCCTGATGCATCTTTTCCATTTGACACTTTTTGGGTTGTAGCCTTCAAAATAAATGGCGATAGTAAGTAAAGCACTTTCCTAAATTCTGTAAGTTGTTCCAGTAAACTATCAAACCCAAGAAGGAGGTTGTAGGAACCTTTGATTTATAGCTGGTGAGTCAGAAGTACAGGAGTCCAAAGTAGGGGCGGTCTTGTGGGACTGAGCTCTTAATCTATGGGGTCTGTGCTAACTCCAGTTAATTTGTGTCAGAATTAAATTGAATTGTAGGATATACGATTGATGTCTGGAGAGTTGGAGAACTGGTTAGTGTGTGTGTGTGGGGGGGTGGGAATCACACATTTGGGGTCAACAGTGTTGTGAAGATCAAAGTAGGCATTTATCCAAAGAAGACATTCAGTTGAGATGGGGCGCATTATTTGGGCCATAGACCAAAGAAGACATACAGATGGCCAAAAAGCACATGAGAAGATGTTCCACATCACTAATTATTAGAGAAATGCAAATCAAAATTACTATGAGGTATAACCTCACACCAGTCAGAATGGCCATCATAAAAAATTCTACAAACAATAAATGCTGGAGAGGGTGTGGAGAAAAGGAATCCCTCATACACTGTTGGTGGGAATATAAATTGGTACCACCACTACGGAGAACATTATGGAATTTTCTTAAAAAGAATTAAATATAGAACTGCTATATGAACCAAAATTCCCACTCCTGGGCATATATCCGGAGAAAGCGATAATTCACAAAGATACATGCACTCCAATATTCATTGCAGCACTATTTACAATAGCCAAAATATGGAAGCATCTTAAATGTACATCAACAGAAGAATGGATAAAGAAGGGGTGATGCATATATACAATGGAATATTACTCATCCATAAAAATAATGGAATAATGACATTTGCAGCAACATGGATGGGTCTAGAAATTATAATACTAAGTCAAGTAAGTCAAACAGAGAAAGACAAATATCATACGATATCACTAATATGTGGAATCTAACAAAGAATGATACAGGGGAACTTGTTAACAAAGTGCACTCATACTCAAAGATTTTAAAACCGAATGTATGGTTACCCAAGGGAAAACACTGGCAGAAGAGATAAATTAGGAGTTTAGGATTAGTAGTACTCTGGATAAGTAACAAGGACCTACTATATAGCACAGGGGAATCTACTCAATACTCTATAATAACCTATATGGGGAAGAATCTTAAAAGGAATGGATATACATACATGTATAACTGATTCACACTGCTGTACACCTGAAATGAATACAAAATTGTAAGTCAATTATACTCCAATAAAATTTAATTTTAAAAAAGTGTTGTGGAGTTCTCATCATGGCTCAGAGCAAACAAATCTGACTAGCATCCATGAGGATGCAGGTCCCTAGCCTCACTCAGTGGGTTAAGGATCCAGTGTTGCCTAGAGCTGTGGCTGTAGGTTGCAGACGCAGCTTGGATCCTGTGTTTCTGTGGCATAGGCCAGCGGCTATAGCTCAGATTGGACCTCTAGCCTGGGAACCTCCATATATCACGGGTGTGGCCCTAAAAAGACATTAAATAAATAATTAAATAAGTGGTATGGGTAAAAATAGCTCAGACTTTCCAATCTGAATGCCTTTTACTGCTTTTTCTTGCCTGAATGCTGTAACTAGAACCACCAGTACAATGTTGAACAGAAACTGTGAGAACATATATCCTTGTCTTGTCCCTAACATCAAGGAGTCTCCAGCGCCATATTGTCTGCTCTTCCTTCTTCTTGGACCACATTTCTCCTCTAGGTCTTTGAAGCACCAGCTCCTTCATACCTTTCAGGTATCAGCTCAAATATTCCTACTCAGACAGGACCCATCCATTTCTAGTTTCCCATGTCTGGCTAAACTCCAGTCATTGTCTATTCTATTCTCTTTTATAAATTCTATTGTATTTATTAATATTCAAAATTACTGTATAATAATTGTACAATATTGTCCAATAACCTTTCCATATTCCATTGCTAGAATCTTAGATCAATGAGAGCTGATCCCTTCTCTAACTTGTTGAATGTTGTATTACTCATGCTTATAACAGTATTTGCCACATGATAGGCATTAAATAAATATTTGTTGAATAAATGAATGGATAAGCGAATTAATTAATGAGTCAATTTATTAATATGTACTTGAAGCAGAGCTTCCCAACTGGGGTGACACAGAATACCAGTTGATCTTAAAAGGGTGTATCTGATATACTGATTCTCTCAGCAATGACCCTCCCCATCCTGATATACTGATTCTCTCAGCAATGACCCTCCCCATCCTGATATACTGATTCTCTCAGCAATGACCCTCCCCATCCTGATATACTGATTCTCTCAGCAATGACCCTCCCCATCCTAGAGGTCATCTTTATCCATTTTCCTAGGCAAATTGTACAAATAATATTTATGTATGCCATAATGTTAAAAAAGTTTTGGAAAATAGGTAGAAATGAATTCTCTTATTCCTTTTTTTCTTGCTTTCAAGAATGGATGTCTTCATCTACCAAGGTAGAAACCATGAAGAGGCTGAGTACTGACTGTAGGAAAGGAGCCCATATAGTCATTTCAAGGCAAGAATTATCTTCACTGGAATAAAAGTCTTATGCCTTTAAAGAGAAGAAAGTATGTGTGGGTGTGGATGGGTATGGCTGTGTATGTGCACTCAATGAGCTGGTGTTCAAAAACACCTCTGCCTAAAAGATATGGAATGATCTTAAATCCTGGAGTGGGGAGCCCAGTGGTCTGCCATTGATATGTCCTATTTATTAAACTAAAGCCTGAGATAAAACCCCCATAACTCCCCCAGAGCATATTCTTTTCAGTAAATTATCGTTTCTACAAATCCTGAGTGACATGTGGTGCCAAAGGAATTACCTTTTCCTTACTGATATGTAGCCACTTAAAGATCAACCACTTTTCAGATAGATGGCTCTGCTTTGGCCAAGCATTCCAGGATGAGAACTGGTACCCAGAGTCGGGAGTCACAGTGGAAATAGTGCCTTGGAGGATGAGTCAGGGAGGAAGGGAGGGATAGAGGGAGGGTCAGGAGGAAGGAGGGAAGGAGGGAGATAGGGGGAAGAGAAAGAGAAAAGAAAGAAAGAAAGGGAAGTGAAGCAAAGAAAGAGTTTATGAAGATAATATTTTGTTATACATATACTACGTATGTTCTATTTCTGCATGTAGAACTAGGAGAATTTTCCAGAAATTTGTAACCCGTTGCAATAATTTTTGAGCATAACTGAATTACATATAGTCAAGCACAAAGTCTGTGTGTTTAAAGAGCCACAGCATTTGGATTAAAGAGCTTGCCTTATTTCCCTGGGGGAAGCTTCCAAAGGAGATTCAAAGCATAGCCTAGAGGAATAGACAAACTCCATCCTCTTCTAGCCCCCACCTTTATTAGCCACCCATTCCTGATGCTGCCAAATGGTCCTTTCTTAGGTGTGATTCTTATCATGTCATTCACCAGCTTCAAGGCACTCAGCGATTCTTTGTGATTTTCTACAGGAAAAATAATTTCAACTGACTTAAGACATCCTTTGCAATCTGGCCTCTACCTGTCTCAGATGCCACATCCATGACCATTTCTTACCTTGAACACTATCCTTCAGCCACCTTTCATGAATTTATACAGCAAGCATGTATTGTGTGCCTATAAGTGCCACAAGCACTAGTTTTACAGTTGTGAAGAGGATAAACAAGATCTGTTTCCTCACGACCCTATAATAGGGTTGGGGAAATAGTATCAAACAAATAAACAAGAAACTACTATGAAGGAGAGTAAGGTAGGGGGACTTAACTTAGGAAAGGTAATTGGAGAAGGCCTCTTTAGAAATGCAACATATAAAGTAAAACATGAATGTCAAGGAGAGACCAGCTATTCAAAGGCTTGGGAGATAAGTTTTCCAAGCAGAACAGAATGTTCAAAGGCCCTCTAGTGGAAACCCACCTACTCATATTTCAAACCCATCTAAAGCCTCACTTCTCAGGAAGCTTTCTCTGAACTTCTGAACCAAATTAGGTTAAACAAAATCCCCTACATTTTTTTATGCCCCTTCTTTCCAATGCTCTGTAATTTTTCCATCACTGTAATTACTACACTGTATTGAAGGTATCTGTTTACAAATTTGTTTGTTCAATTAAGCTGACAGCTCTGTGAAAGTAAAGGCTTTGCCTTTGTTCTCTTGGCTCTGCATGGAAACTAGCTCATTGTTTTCTTCTTAGTACATCAATTGTCAATATTTATCGATCTTTTCCTAATGTTAAGCCGGTATAGAATCTGACCCTGGGGCTCTCATAATTACTGAGGAAAATTATATTAGATAACATTCTTGATGGCCTTGGAAGATTAAAAAAAAAAAAAAAAGCCTGGAAGTGGCATGTGCACCTTATCACAGTGGTATCCAACAAAGCTAAAGCCATGAGGAATCAATAAGCTGACCTTTGGATAGAGGCCAAGGTTTGCGGTGAGAGCGGAGGATTTTGGGACAACCAAAAGAGAAATGTGTAAATGAGGCTACTGAGAGCTATGTGTTAGAGTGAGAGATGGAGGAAGCAGATTAAAAGAGACGTGATTTAGTACCCCTGGGACAAGGAGAATGCTTTAAAATCCAGGAAGAAACAGTGGGGGCAACATTGACAGGAGCACATGCAGAACAGCATCAAAGAAGGTGGATGGGCATTTGAATTTTTGCCACCTTATAGTACTAGCTACCAAGTCTTTTCTCTTGGGCATTCATTCTCTTAGTAGACCTAAAGTTTCTTTTTGCTAAGCTAGCTTTCCCTCTCTCTTTTTTTGTCCCCTGCCTTGTTCCTCTGATTTCAGCTGCTTTGGGACTCTAGCCAGTGCATTACTCTTTCTCAGCAAGAGCTCTCTTTTCTCTTTGTTAAATGTTGTGCTAACAGTCCTAGCGAATCTCCATGTGTTATGCATCACATAACGTAAGTGGTGGTCACCACTCACTGGGCTTAGTAGGTGAGGGGAATTGACCCACTGGATGGGGCAGAGAGTGAAATAAATCATCAAGGAAGAGGGACAAGAAAAAAAACAAGAGGCTAGAAAACTTGATAGGCTGATTTAGGGAGGAGGATTTTTATACGTCTGCCTTTTATTCTCCTGCCTTCCTATGGCAAATGGCTTGGTGATATAATCATGATAAATTTGATTACACCCTTAGAAAATATATTACAAGGGTGTGTGTGTGTGCGTGTGTGTGTGCATAGCACTCTGCAAATGTCAAAGTAGATTCTAGAGATAAGATCTTTTTCTATACTTCCTAAGGCATTGGTTCTGCAAGACTTTGGCTCCTCATCCATGCCTCCAGTCTCCATGAACCTAGTTTAACTTTCTCTATTGCCTTCTCTTTGCAGAAGTAGGCCTGTAGAAAGTACCATCTTCATGTATTCCTTCTGCGCTCACAGACATTCAGAATGACTATTTTCCATTTCCCTAATCTTGACAAAGAGGTAATTACATGTACAGGAAATCACAAAATTGTCATGTCTATGTATGCAAAAAAATGTAGCTTCTCTCTATATAATTTCTCTGACTTTCCTAATGAACAATGCTCCCCCCCAACACACACATCTCCTTACCATGTCACATGGAAATACCTAGGTAACAAGTTTCTACCTAAATGGCTTAGACTAGTTTTTAGACTTCATTCCTCCACTCCCTGCTCCTCTCCAAGATGAATTTTTAGATGCATGGGGAAGGCAAACTTACATGACTTGGGGACTGTAATGAAGAGGTAAGTCTACTATTCTCCTGGATAGGGACTTCCATTGTCCTGTAGCTTCTCTGTTTACCCGTAAGCACATTCCTCATTTCCTTGAACATGTACTATCATGCTGCTCCCCAGTTCTAAAATCTGTGGCTGGTGACCTCACATCCTGGCATTTTGGTTCTCAGTGACCATTTCAAAGTTATTAATTGGTCTGTATCTCTGTTTGTGCAGGTGACTCAGACCCTTGAGTTAGGGTTGACACTCCAGCTCAAGTCAGTCTTCCCCAAAGCACTCAGCTTTAGGGCCATGTAACCTACATTTGTGGTCTTTCCTTCAAATTCTCTAGAAAACATCCTTCCTTATCTCTTTTATACTCTACAGGGAAACTGAGAAGTTTTATATGCTTTTTGCATCATATGGGGACTGCAATTCCTGACCATATTGTACTACAATTTTTTTTTTTTCTGTCGCAACCTCCCTCCAGAATGGGGTGATGTCACTCTGCAGTTTATTCTAAGAACATGGGGCTAAACCTATCTAAATTTGGTATTCCTTTAAAATGGTCTACATATTTCTGAATCATATGCTCACCACCCCCAGATGTGGCACTGAAGATGTGGCCAAAGACCTGGTGACTAAATTTTTTGTTCAAATTCTATCTTTTCTTCTACGATTCTACAGGACCAGAAGGGAATAGGCTTCTTTCTTAACAAACACTAGGTTTCAAGCTGATTGGCTTCCTACTTTGATTGTTAGAATTAGAATATCAGAACTTTCTCTTTTTTATTTTTTATTATTTATTTATTTTTTTTGTCTTTTTGCTATTTCTTTGGGCCGCTCCCGTGGCATATGGAGGTTCCCAGGCTAGGGGTCGAATCGGAGCTGTAGCTCCTGGCCTACGCCAGAGCCACAGCAACGCGGGATCCTAGCCGCGTCTGCGACCTACCCCACAGCTCACAGCAACGCCGGATCATTAACCCACTGAGCAAGGGCAGGGACCGAACCCGCAACCTCATGGTTCCTAGTCGGATTCGTTAACCACTGCGCCACAACGGGAACTCCAGAACTTTCTTTTTTTTAACTTTTCTTAAAGTATATTTGGTTTATAGAATTGTGCCGATTTCTGCTGTACAGCAACGTGACCTGGCCACATATATATATATATATATATTCTTTTTCTTATATTATTTTCCATCCTGTTCTAACACAAGAGATAGGATATATAGTTTCCTGTGCTGTACAGTAGGACCTCATTGCTTATCCATTCTAAATATAATAGTTTGCATATACTAACCCCAAACTCCCAGTCCATCCCTCTTTCTATTTTTGTGACAATTTTAACCATCTTCCCCCAAACATAAGAATAAACGTGTCTTAAGATACCTAGGAAGAAGGTTCTATACATGAACAAATTTAAAAAATATTATGTCTATTCTATGTGTGAGTAGCTAACTACTGCATTTAAACTGAAGACAGAAAAAACATGCTGGAATGAGCATGTACTAGCTTATGGGAACTGATTGTGCACATCTCTTCCCAATTCTGTGTTCGGTTATGTCAAGTTGGTAATTTGACATCAGCTATGTTCCTAGTATTTATACTATAGAAATCAGCAAGTACTACAGATCAGGGGTTATTGTTTTGTTTTGCTTTGCTTTTGTTTTTTAAGAGAGCATCATCCAACATTTACCAGCATACCACTATGCTGGGTATAATACACAGCCAAGTTTATATCAAGAAAATAGCTATTCCCTATACACGGTATATCTATTAATCAGAGTGCTAAGGTCAGGCACGTTAGAGAGTCCCAGAAATACCCTCCTTATCTTCCTAAAGCAAAGAAACCAAGCAAGCCCTCACTGCCAAAGTAATGCAAAGTTCATCGGTACACTAGGCTCTAGGCATAACAACATGGCAGCATCAGTGGTACTACCTCAAAAATGCATATTTTCTCCAAATTTGCCCCATTAGAGGTCTTAAGAACTGTACACTTATACCAATCCTCCTAACAAATTCTGTTTCTGCCTTTTAAAATAGGAAGTCAGATTCACTAGTATCTATGAGGGTGTGGGTTCGATCCCTGGCCTTGCTCAGTGGGTTAAGGATCCAGGGTTTCCATGAGCTGCAGTAGAGGCCTCATAGGAGGCTCAGATACCACGTTACTGTGGATGTGGTGTAGGCTGGCAGCTGTGGCTCCGATTCAAACCCTAGACTGGGAACTTCTGTATGCTGCGGGTGTGGCCCCAACAAGCAAAAAAAACCAAACCAAAATAAAACAGAAATTAAGGAAATGCTAAAAAAAAAAAAAAAAAAAAAAAAAAAAAAAGGAAATCAGATTCAGAAAGAGTGTTCAAGTCCGATCTGGAAAAACAATGGCTACAATGTATTTTTTCCCAGCTATGTCAGGCCATAGTTTACATAATATTTTAAGATCACTCCTGGTATATGGCTTACAGCCAACAGTTTTAAAAGCATTTTTAAAATATTGTGGGGGTTTTTGTAGAATAAATAAAAGCCTTAAATTTATACTTCACTTTTAATCTTATGTTTTTACTCTATTAACAACTGGAACATCTTATGGGTCAGAGCCATGGGAATGATATGATATTAACAGCAGATTCATGCTAAGTTTTCCAGATTTACTAGAATGTGTACTTAAGAAAGGTCAGTAGCAACAACAGGAAACAGCATTGATCCAGGTCCAAAATTAAGGTCAGGATCACCTCAGAGTAAGATAAATCTTTAGTGTCTATGATATCTCCTTTGTTTGATCAATGAATGTAAGGAAAGACTTATGTTGGAACATCGTTTTCATTTTTTAATTGTTTTAGAATATAAATTATTTCCAGTGTTTATTTTTTGACATAGAATATAAAATTGGAAAACCAGTAGTTAGAATTACAATAAAAAAGAACAAACAAGCAAAAACTACTTGAACATATATTATTCAAATTCTCATCATCCATGAGGATAGGGGAAGATTGTATAGGTCCAGTAGCAATGATGTGGAGACTTAACAGCATGATTTCAGTAGGATGCATTTGCACTCTTTTAGAGTGCTGACATCCTACACAGCACTGCATGATTGAGACTGTGTGTGTATATGTGTGTGTACTTGTATGCATGTTTTCAACTTTTCATAGAAAAATGCATGTTTCCCCAAATACATAAGGATGAACTATTCACAGTAGATCTTAAAGGGTCAACAGTCAAAGTATGAATTCTGGTTTTATCAAGTTAATGTAGCTAAAAATATGTCAGTCACCTCAGCAAGGAATTTAGTTAATTTGTCCAAAATCCAGTCCTTTTTCTCCAATGGCATCCATTTAGGACAGGGTTTCTCAACCTCACCATTGTTGACATTTCAAGTTAGATAATTCTTTATTGTGGGAGGCTTTTCTGTGCATCATATGGTGTTTAGCAACATT
This sequence comes from Sus scrofa, assembly GCF_054392235.1. Classification (NCBI taxonomy): domain Eukaryota; kingdom Metazoa; phylum Chordata; class Mammalia; order Artiodactyla; family Suidae; genus Sus; species Sus scrofa. The sequence continues at coordinate 126,906,179 of NC_139401.1, forward strand.
CTTGGCCCCCACCCACTAGATGCCATTATTATGCCCCTTTCCAGTTGTCACAATCCAAATTGTCTTTAGTCACTGCCACATATCTCTCAGGGGAAAAATCTGCCCCAGTTGAGAATCACTGCTTTAGGGAAAAAGAAAAGAAACTCTTATGTCACTTCATGCAGAAAAAAAAATAATTCCAAGTGCATTAAATAACTCAAATGTCTGAAAGAAAAGAATAGTATATTTTCTTTTTTTTTTTTTTTTTTTTTTTTTTTTTGTCTTTTGTCTTGTTGTTGCTATTTCTTGGGCCGCTCCTGCGGCATATGGAAGTTCCCAGGCTAGGGGTCGAATCGGAGCTGTAGCCACCGGCCTACGCCAGAGCCACAGCAACGCAGGATCCGAGCCGCGTCTGCAACCTACACCACAGCTCACGGCAACGCCGGATCGTTAACCCACTGAGCAAGGGCAGGGATCGAACCCGCAACCTCATGGTTCCTAGTCGGATTCGTTAACCACTGCGCCACGACGGGAACTCCAAGAATAGTATATTTTCATAATATCACTTAAAATATAGTATGTCTGGGAGTTAACTAATTGAAGATGATGTTCTGAAGCAGGGCATGACATGCAAAATCTGTAAGGGATTAGACATATGCAAATTTAAAACATTGGTAGGGTAAAAGGTGCTATAAGTAAAGATAAAATGTAAAACACAGGGTAGGTGAAAATATTTGGAAAATACTATATATTCCCAAGTATTAGATTTGGCTTATTTTGTTCATAGGAAAAAATTACTGCTGAGAAAAGTGGAATCCATATATTTGAAGCCTAATATAACTCTCTTCTGATATGGCTGTTTCTCAATTCTTTATTTATGTCTTCTGTGTCTCTTTACATCCTCTTTCCTCTTTGTGCAGCACTGTGTCCCCATGTCCCCTTTTTTATAAAGGCACCAATCATATTGGATTAGGGACCAACCTAATGACCTCTGTTTAACTTGATTACCTTAGTAAAGACCCTATCTGAAAATCAAGTCACATTCTGAGCTACTGGGTGTTAAGACTGCAGCATATGAATTTGGGGGGGACACAATGTAACCATAACAATGCTCATCAGTTTTTCCCTTTTTTGTCACAGTAAATTACATGTCCTCCCTGCTAAGAGTGATCATCTTATGATATTCTGGACACATGCTATCTTGCATTTTTAGTAGGCTCCTCCATTGATCATGTCCTCTCTTTCCTGCATTTTTAAGTATTCCTTCCCAAATAGATTATTTCCATTTTTGTTTAAACATATTCAATCTCCAGTGGCCAGGAAGATAGGGAAGGAGGCCCTATTTTTTTGAAAATTATCCTAGGAAACAAACTACTTTTTTTCCTCTCCTTTGCCACTCTTCAGGTCCAAGCTACTGTCGGTCTCACCTGGATCATTGAAATAGCCTCCCAACTGGTCTCTGATCCACACTGCCATATTCACTTTAAAATCAATTCTATATGGGATATCTACAGTGATTTTTCTAAAACATAATTTTGATCATATTTCTCCCTGCTTAAAGCCCTAAAACATCTTCCATTGTCTTTACAATGAAATTCAAACTCCTTAACATGGCTTATAAAGCTCCTCCTGCCACCATGATCCAGCTCTTGCAAACCCCTTCAGTTTCATTTCTCACCACTTCATTCCCCTTACACTCCACATGCCAGGCAAATTAAACTCTTTCAGCTGCCTGACTGTACCCATCTTTCTGTCTCCTCTTAAGGCCCTTGAACATGCAGTTCTAACTGGTTGGAAGAGAAATAGAATAGAAATCTTTCACTTTTCACCTAACTAACGCCTATTCATCTCTTGGATCTCAATTTCACCATCACATCCTTTAGGAAACATTTCCTCACTTCACAGACTTAATTTGGTTTCCTTGGTTTTATGCTCTCCTATCATTCTATACAAGGATTTATTAAAGTTGGAAGTAACTACGTTTTGGTGATGTACTCAATGTCTGTCTCATCCACTGATCTGTAAGCCATATGAGTTCAAGGACTATGTCTGGCCTCGTCATTATGTGATCCAGATTTTAGACCAGTATCTGACCCAGAAGTGATAGAAAATAAACACTTAATAAATAAATATCACAATGTAATTGCTCAAAATTGGATTCCTCCTTAAGCAGTTAGCAAAGTACAATACCTGATATAGGGCAGATGTTTAATAACTAGCTATAGGATGAACAATCAAATATTAATCATAATAGTGATGTTAAGAGGAAGGCATAATAAACATAGAAATTTCACAACATATTTGGTGATAGAAGAAACAGGAAAAAGATACCTGACCTTCAAAAATGTACTCTGTCATAGGAGTTTCAAATATTACCCCCCAGGCTGCTTGTGGTCTTCTGAGTTTGTTCATAGGAGTTTTACAATTTGGAAATGTCTCCATTTTGTATAACCAAATTTATAAATATTTTTCTGTATAAGTTTAGGGACTGAATAAAATCAGTTTCAAAATCTTCTACCACAGAGTAATCTATATTCCAAGTTTGGTGAGAAACTAAGACCTTCCTTAAGAAAGAAAATGTCTATACTCTAATGTTATATTCCGGTTGACATGGGCTCTATTTTCTGTCAGACAGATAATTAAGAGGTCATAAAATCAGTAGGATATCCATGAGTATCATTATTTTTTGTCCTCAGGACACTCTCATATCACTGGTACCCTCTGTAGTCTTTAAGCATTGTGCACATCACCAGGCAGTAATCCCTCCAAAGCACAGAGCAGTGGAAAAAATGATGACGTTTTGTATCCCTTCAGAAGTCAGAACAGTGCTATGGATTAAGGGTAGATATGAAGACAACCTAGAATGAACCCTTGGGATACCTGACCAACTACAAAATATTTTCACAAAGAAGCAGCAGCAGCTTTCGCTAAATAATGATTTCCCTTAACACTCCTGGATAAGCTGTTGTTCTAATTAACACAGATATATAAACTAAAATGAAAAAGGCCAGTATCTTCTTTTAAAATCTGGAAGGCTGCTGCCAGCATAAAATTAAACTCCAGAACAAATTTAAATTTACATGTTGCTATTCCTTAGCATCAGCACCCTTATTTAATTCAATTCTTTATCTATGTATCAACCCAATAATCTATGGGTACTCCATTTTTTATTTATAAATATACATACATAAATTATTTCATTTAAATTATCTCATTAAATTCATATATATATACATATATATATACACACACGTACATATATATGTGCACACATAAACACTCAAATAGTGGAAATAAAATATTATCCTAGTAACCTAGGCCTTCTACGCCCTCATTACCACAAGTTAAGGTCAAGCTGGGGCTCACACAACCAGAATAATATTGGATCTCCCTAGATAACCTTAATTCCATCAAAGGGTATCAAATAGAGAGTCACACACCCTTGGAATAAATCTGCTTTTCCCCTGATAGGAATACATTATGTACCATGCACAATATAACTTTTTCACTTTCACCTGCAGGGATCTCGAGATATATCCAGATACACTGCCTCCCTGTACCCTGGAACTCACACTCTCTGCTGCCTTGAATCCTTGAATCAATCTCACTGAGTCCCTTACCCTTGTTATGTCAGTCACTGAAAAAACCCTAAACTCATATCTCCCCTAATCTTCCACACTCTAATCCCCATTAAATCTATGCACATCTCTAGTTTTGTCTTTCTTGTTAATTCCTCCTTAACTTCTGAAACACATTCACTGCGCCTTCTGCAACTCATGGTCCATCAGTACCAAAATGTCTGATAAACTTAATCTCTTTGACTTCCTTCCTCCAAAGAAACTGTTGCCTTTCCAAGTGATGGCTGTTTACTTTTCTCCAGCTATCTTACTATCAGGCCTGGAAGTGGAGAAAATGTGATCCTTGTTCCACTCTCTGATTCCAGATCATCCTCCCTCTGTTCAGTTCAATAACCCAGGTTTAAATCTGATGTTATCCTATTACATTGCCTACAACCTCTTATTGTTGCTGTCATCTACTCCTCTACTCATTGTAGATTATGATTCCCTGACTCTCCCTAGCACTGCTCATGCTTTAATTATAGCAACTCATATATGCATGTAGACAATTTTTCCAGCCCCTTAGCTCTAACTCCCTTTTCTCCAGTGGTGTTATCCACCAACTTACCACAATACCCTCCCCTATGATCATATGTGTGACCTGCGCTGTCCTATATGTTGTCACTAGGCTTATGTGTGCAGCAAAGTGGGAAGTACTCAATGTATAAAACACACACTGGATTTCAAAACTTTAGTATGAAAACATGTAAAACATCTCATTAATATTTTAATATTTATGTCAAAATGAGACTATTTGGATATTTACATTAAATAAATATTTATGGGTACTAGAAAATACCCAGTTACATTCCCGACTTGTGTATATCTATTGGGCACAATAGACACATCCCCATAATCAATAACTGCAAACCTTCCATGGCCCCAAGTTTATACTTGATCCTCTCTGACAACTATCCCCTACCTTTCCAGCTTACTCCCTCTAGTATACTGCCAGGACCTCTGATCCATTGATCCTATTCCTTTTACACTCTTATTCACATCCTCGATGTTTTCTTTTTATTCCTTTTCCAGTGTATACTGCACAGTCAATCATTGTAAGTATTTCCTTCCATACATCAACTTTCTAGTCCTTCTTTCAGCTTGACATAGTTGCTTCGTGAAACCACAACCTTTGTTATAATGACAATCCACCTGTGTTCTCCTATAGCATGCCACTGAACTTGTTTGGATAAAAATACACAATCATGCTTATGAATTTAATTCCATGGCCAGAGTCCTCTAATCCAGTGGTTCTCAAGCTTTGGTGTGCAGCCGAATCTTCTGGAGGGCTTACTGAAGCACACATTTCTAGTCTCCACTCCCGGGGCTACATATTTAATAAGTCTGACACGGGGCCCAAGAATTTTCATTTCTCACAAATACTCAGGTGATGCTGACCCTGTAGGTCATGGAACCAAACTTTGAAATCCAGTGCTTTAACAGACCCTTAATCCTGCTCATCCATTTTACTATATTTCCTTTGTCCTTACACTCTCTCATTCTGTCAGATAAACAATTTATACCTTTTTTCTCTCTCCAAAACTTCAACAATTCACTCTCATCCTCATTCTAACAGAAATGTTTGCTTCCCACTTCACTGAGAAATTTGAAAAACTAGAAGGGAATGCCCCCATTCTCTCACCGCAATTCCATCTTCCAGTTCTCAGATGTACTCATTTTCTCCTTATCTAGTGTGCGATTATAGATGAATTTTCCCTGTTTCTTCCTGAAATCAGTACTTTCTCACATAAAACAATTTCCATTCCTTCACAGGAATACATAGTTTCAGTAATACATGGTTTTAGTAATTCCTCCCTCCTTTTCTTACATAACTAAGTCTTCCTTCTTTTCCCAATAGTATACAAATATACTATTTCTCACATATTACAATAAGTGCCTCTCTTTATCCCATTTTTGTCTACCAGCCTCTGTTCCAGTTCTCTGTTCCCACTTACAGAACAATCTCCAAAATGATTGCTTGTATCCATTGTCTCCAATTCTTTGCCTCTAATCACTTTTAAGCCTATTCCAATCAACAATTCCCCACTTCCATCTGCAACACCAGTTTAGTCAAGATCATCAATAATATCCAACATTCAATTTTGGGTCCTTATATTACTTGACTTATCACCATCATTTGACACTGTCATTCATTTCTTGGTGCTCTGATACACATTCTGCACTTGTCTTTCAGGACTCTATGCCCTCTTGGTTTGCTTGCCATGTTACTCACAGCCCCTTTTTAGTCCCCTTTGCTAATTTGTTTCCTTCTTTCTAAGGTTGTCACAATGAAGTAACAGAAGGTTCATTTCTGGTTTTCTTTTTATCTATACTCAATCCCTTGATGATCTTATCAGTTCCTATGACATTAAGTGGTATCTAAATGTTGGTGACCCCCACATTCATACCTTTGGTCCAAATATATTTTCTGAACTTTAGAAGTGTTTATCCAACTACCGACCTGACATTTCTTCTTGGGTCTTTCCCTTTCTTTCTTTTCCTCCCTCCCTTCCTCCCTTCCTCCTTTCCTCCCTTGTCCCTCCTTTCTTTCCTTCCTTCCTTCCTTCCGTCCATCCATCCGTCCTTCCTTTTCTTCCTTTTCTTCCTTCCTTCCTTCCTTTCTTTCTTTCTTTCTTTCTTTCTTTCTTTCTTTCTTTCTTTCTTCCTTCCTTCCTTCCTTCCTTCCTTCCTTCCTTCCTTCCTTCCTTCCCTCCCTCCCTCCCTCCCTCCCTCCCTCCCTTCTTTCTTTCTTTCTTTCTTTCTTTCTTTCTTTCTTTCTTTCTTTCTTTCTCTGTCTTTTGAGGGCCACACCCATGGGATACAGAGGTTCCCAGGCTAGGGGTCCAATCGGAGCTGTAGCTGCCAGCCTACACCACAGCCACAGCAATGCCAGATCTGAGCCACCTACACCACAGCTCACGGTAACGCAGGATCCTTAACCCACTGAACGAGGCCAGGGATTGAACCCTCAACCTCGTGGATACTAGTCAGGTTTGTTAACCAATGAGCCATGATGCGAACTCCTCTTCTTGGATTTTTAAGAGACATTTCAACATGTCCAAAGCTTAACTTACCTTCCTTCAGGCAAAACCTACTCCAACTACTGTCTTAGGATGAATTTATGGTGGCTCCATCCTTCAAATTTCTCAGACCAATAATTTTTGGCATCATCCTTGAATATTTTTAAAAAATCTTACATCCTACATCTTACCTTACTACAAATTTTATAACCTCTACCTTCAAAATAATATACGGAAGCACTACTTCTCACCACCTCCACTGTCCCTACTCTGGTCTAAGCCACCATCATTATTTGCCTGATTTATTGTACTAGCCTAATAACTAGTTCCCCTGCCTCCACACTTACCTCCATGTAGTCTATTCTCTACAGAGAAGCCAGATTGAGACTTTTAAAATACATAGTATGTATTATGCAACTCCTCTGCCCCAAATCCTTCCATGGCTCCAAATCTACTCACTGTGAAAACCAGCATTCTTACAATGACCTATTACTCTGTTACTTTTCATTACTTGTTTCTCTGACTACATTTCCCACTACTCTCTCCCTTCCTCACTCTGTCACAACTACACTAACCTCTTAGTCATTCCTCAAAAGTGCCAAGTATTCACCAACTCCAGTGACTTGGTTCAGGCATATCTCAATCAGCTATAATAATACCTGACATAGTAAACACCATAAATACTGCTGCATTTATAAATTAAAAGCGTTTTTGAGCTAGAAGAGATAACATTCTGAAAGTTTCTAAAGCCAGGGAAGAGCTTGGGTTTTTCCAAAGGGCATGATGTGTATATACATATATAACTGATTCACTTTGCCATACACTGGAAACTAACACAACATTGTAAGTCAACTATATTCCAATAAAATTTTTAAAAGGGGGGGGTCATGTAGAAAGAATTAGTGTTGTAGTATCAGAAGGATTCTCATCACCGGGGCGTGTAGTCCATGGTAAGTTTTATGGAATTTATTCCAAGTACTGGAAAATTATTTGACATGGAATTTGCATGCTTCTGTTTATATTTAATATGGATCATACTGACATGGAGATTAGATTAAGGATTGGTAAGGCCAAAGCAGGACAACCAGTTAGAAGCCTGTTATAATTATCCAAATGAGAGAAGATGATGGCTTGGATTATCAAGGTGGTAGTAGTGGATGTGGAACTAAGTTGATGCGTCCAGGTAATTTTGTAAATGGTCCAAATAAAACCAGTTCGTTGATAAGTTTTTATTTTTTTTTTTTTTTTTTTTTTTTTTTTTTTTAATTTTATTTTCCCACTGTACAGCAAGGGGGTCAGGTTATCCTTACATGTATACATTACAATTACAGTTTTTCCCCCACCATTTCTTCTGTTGCAACATGAGTATCTAGACATAGTTCTCAATGCTATTCAGCGGGATCTCCTTGTAAATCTATTCTACGTTGTGACTGATAAGCCCAAGCTCCCAATCCCTCCCACTCCCTCCCCCTCCCATCAGGCAACCACAAGTCTCTTCTCCCAAGTCCATGATTGATTTTCTTTTCTGAGGAGATGTTCATTTGTGCTGGATATTAGATTCCAGTTATAAGTGATGTCATATGGTATTTGTCTTTGTCTTTCTGGCTCATTTCACTCAGTATGAGATTCTCTAGTTCCATCCATGTTGCTGCAAATGGCATGATGTCATCCTTTTTTATGGCTGAGTAGTATTCCATCGTGTATATATACCACATCTTCCGAATCCAATCCTCTGTCGATGGACATTTGGATTGTTTCCATGTCCTGGCTATTGTGAATAGTGCTGCAATGAACATGCGGGTGCATGTGTCTCTTTTAAGTAGAGCTTTGTCCGGATAGATGCCCAAGAGTGGGATTGCAGGGTCATATGGAAGTTCTATGTATAGATTTCTAAGGTATCTCCAAACTGTTCTCCATAGTGGCTGTACCAGTTTACATTCCCACCAGCAGTGCAGGAGGGTTCCCTTTTCTCCACAGCCCCTCCAGCACTTGTTATTTGTGGATTTATGAATGATGGCCATTCTGACTGGTGTGAGGTGGTATCTCATGGTAGTTTTGATTTGCATTTCTCTTATAATCAGCGATGTTGAGCATTTTTTCATGTGTTTGTTGGCCATCTGTATATCTTCCTTGGAGAAATGTCTATTCAGGTCTTTTGCCCATTTTTCCATTGATTGATTGGTTTTTTTGCTGTTGAGTTGTATAAGTTGCTTGTATATTCTAGAGATTAAGCCCTTGTCAGTTGCATCATTTGAAACTATTTTCTCCCATTCTGTAAGTTGTCTTTTTGTTTTCTTTTGGGTTTCCTTTGCTGTGCAAAAGCTTTTCAGTTTGATGAGGTCCCATGGGTTTATTTTTGCTCTAGTTTCTATTGCTTTGGGAGACTGACCTGAGAAAATATTCATGATGTTGATGTCAGAGAGTGTTTTGCCTATGTTTTCTTCTAGGAGTTTGATGGTGTCCTGTCGTATATTTAAGTCTTTCAGCCATTTGGAGTTTATTTTTGTGCATGGTGTGAGGGTGTGTTCTAGTTTCATTGCTTTGCATGCAGCTGTCCAGGTTTCCCAGCAATGCTTGCTGAATAGACTTTCCTTTTCCCATTTGATGTTCTTGCCTCCCTTGTCAAAGATTAATTGACCATAGGTGTCAGGGTTAATTTCCAGATTCTCTATTCTGTTCCATTGGTCTGTCTGTCTGTTTTGATACCAGTACCACACTGTTTTGATGACTGTGGCTTTGTAGTATTTCTTGAAGTCTGGGAGAGTTATGCCTCCTGCTTGGTTTTTGTTTCTCAGGATTGCTTTGGCGATTCTGGGTCTTTTGTTGTTCCATATAAATGTTTGGATTGTTTGTTCTAGTTCTGTGAAAAATGTCATGGGTAATTTGATAGGGATTGCATTGAATCTGTAGATTGCTTTGGGTAGGATGGCCATTTTCACAATATTGATTTTTCCAATCCAGGAACATGGAATATCTTTCCATTTTTTTACATCTTCTTTGATTTCTTTGATTAAGGTTTTATAGTTCTCGGCATATAGGTCCTTTACCTCTTTGGTTAGGTGTATTCCGAGGTATTTGATTTTGTGAGGTACAATTTTAAAAGGTATCGTATTTTTGTATTCCTTTTCTAATGCTTCATTGCTGGTATACAGAAATGCAACTGACTTCTGAATGTTAATCTTATATCCTGCCACTTTGCTGAATTTATTAATCAGTTCAAGGAGTTTTGGGGTTGAGTCCTTAGGGTTTTCTAGGTATAGAATCATGTCATCTGCATACAGTGACAGTTTGATCTCTTCTCTTCCTATATGGATGCCTTTGATTTCTTTTGTTTGTCTAATTGCTGTGGCTAAGACTTCCAAAACTATGTTGAAGAGCAGTGGTGAGAGTGGGCATCCCTGTCTTGTTCCAGATTTGAGTGAGAAGGCTTTCAGTTTTTCCCCATTGAGGATTATATTTGCTGTGGGTTTATCATAAATGGCTTTGATTATATTCAGGAATGTTCCCTCTATACCCACTTTGGCGAGGGTCTTGATCATGAATGGATGTTGAACTTTGTCAAATGCTTTTTCTGCATCTATTGAGATGATCATATGATTTTTGACTTTTTTCTTGTTAATGTGGTGTATGATGTTGATTGATTTGCGTATGTTGAACCATCCTTGTGAACCTGGGATGAACCCAACCTGGTCATGGTGTATAATTTTTTTGATATGTTGTTGGATTCGGTTGGCTAAGATTTTGTTGAGAAGTTTTGCATCTATATTCATCAATGATATTGGGCGATAGTTTTCTTTTTTGGTGGTATCTCTGCCTGGTTTTGGAATGAGGGTGATGGTGGCCTCATAGAATGTCTTTGGGAGTATTCCTTCTTCTTCAACCTTTTGAAAGAGTTTCAGGAGGATGGGCACCAATTCCTCTTTATATGTTTGATAGAATTCACCTGTGAAGCCATCTGGTCCTGGGCTTTTATTTGTAGGGAGTGATTTTATGACCTCTTCAATTTCATTTCTAGTGATTGGTCTGTTCAGTTGGTCTGTTTCTGCTTGATTCAGTTTTGGCAGGCTGTAAGATTCTAGAAAATTGTCCATTTCTTCCAGATTGTCAAACTTATTGCCATATAGTTGTTCATAGTATTCTCTTATGGTTTTTTGAATTTCTGCTGTATCCGTTGTGATTTCTCCTTTTTCATTTATAATTTTGGTGATTTGGGTTCTTTCTCTCCTCTTTTTAGTGAGTCTGGCCAGGGGTTTATCAATTTTGTTCACCTTTTCAAAGAACCAGCTCTTGGTTTTATTAATTTTCTCTATTGTTTTTTGAGTCTCTATTTTATTGATTTCTTCTTTGATCTTTACAATTTCCTTCCTTCTGCTGACTTTAGGACTTCTTTGTTCTTCTTTTTCTAATTCATTTAGGTGGAGGGTTAAGTTGTCAATTTGGGATCTTTCTTCTTTTTTGAGAAAGGCCTGGATTGCTATAAATTTCCCTCTGAGCACTGCTTTCGCAGCATCCCATAGATTTTGAGAGGTTGTGTCTTCATTATCATTTGTTTCAAGATAGTTTTTAATTTCCTTCTTGATTTCCTCATTGACCCATTGGTTTTTTAGTAGCATGTTGTTTAGTCTCCATGGAGTAGGTTTTTTCTCTTTCCTTTTCCCATGGTTGATTTCTAATTTCATGGCATTGTGGTCAGAGAAGATACTTGAGATAATTTCTATGCTCCTAAATTTATTGAGATTCGCTTTATGTCCCAATATGTGGTCGATTCTTGAGAATGTTCCATGAGCATTTGAGAAGAATGTGTATTCTGATTTTTTTGGATGTAGTGTCCTGAAGATATCAATTAAGTCTAACTTTTCTATTGTTTCCTTTAGGATCTCTGTTGCTTTATTGGTTTTCTGTCTAGAGGATCTGTCCATTGATGTGAGGGGGGTATTTAGGTCTCCTACTATGATTGTATTCTCATCAATATCTCCCTTTATGTCTGTTAATATTTGTTGTATGTATCTGGGTGCTCCTATGTTTGGGGCATATATGTTGATGATAGTAACATCCTCTCCTTGGATGGATCCCTTAATCATTAAATAGTGTCCTTCTTTGTCTTTCTTTATGTCTTTTGTTTTAAAGTCTATTTTGTCTGATATGAGCGTTGCAACTCCTGCTTTTCTGTCATGTCTATTGGCATGAAATACTTTTCCCCAGCCTTTCACTTTCAATCTATATGTATCTTTTGTCCTAAGGTGAGTTTCTTGTAGGCAGCATATTGAAGGTTTTTGCCGTTTTATCCACTCAGCCATTCTGTGTCTTTTGATTGGGGCATTCAGTCCATTGACATTTAAGGTGATAATTGATAGATGATTATTTATTGCCATTTGATCCTCGTGTTCCAGTTGATTCTATGGTTCTCCATTCTTCTTTTTTTTTTTTTTTTTTTTTGGTTGGATGGTCTCCTGTTATTATCTGCTTGAGTGTATTTTTTTTTTTCATTTTTTGCAAATGCAATATTTGGTTTTGGCTTGTGGTTGCCCTGTTTTTTAAGTATGCTAACCCCTTCCCATAATTGTGTGTTTTAGCCTGATGGTCCTGTAAGTTCAAACACTTCATTATTATATTAAAATTAAGAAGAGAGACATACATACAAACAAAAAGGATTATTTACCTCCTAACATCCCTTGCCCACATTTTATGGTTTTGATGACTCTTTTATTTTTTTCTTTTTAATTTTATTTTGTTTGAAGCATGTTCATGATTAAATCTGTATGCTGGCTTATTTGAGTGACTGCTCTCTGATTGTATCTTCCTCAGTCCTAGTTCTTCCTCTTCTTCTTCTTCTTCTTTTTTTTTTTTTCTTTTCTTTTTTCTTCCCTTTCCTTCCTTTCTTTTTGGTTTAGAGAAGCCCTTTCAATATTTCCTTTAACCTGGGTTTTGTGTTGCTGTATTCTTTAAGTTTTTGTTTGTTGGGAAAAATTTTTATTTCCCCTTCTATTTTAAATGATATTCTTGCTGGATAAAGTATTCTAGGTTGCATATTTTTTCCTTTGAGCACTTTAAATATCTCTTGCCATTCCCTCCTGGCCTGTAGTGTTTCTGTAGAGAAATCAGCTGATATTCTTATGGGGGTTCCCTTGTAGGTAACATTCTGTTTTTCTCTTGCTGCCTTTAGGATCCTCTCTTTATCACTAACTTTTGCCATTTTTATTATGATGTGTCTTGGTGTGGGTCTGTTTGGGTTCAGTTTGTTTGGGGCCCTCTGTGCTTCTTGTATCTTGAATCCAGTATCCTTTAGATTTGGGAAGTTTCCAGCGATAATTTCTTCAAATATATTTTCCATTCCTTTATCTTTTTCTACTCCTTCTGGAATTCCTATTATGCGTAGATTGGCCCGTTTTATATTATCCCATAGGTCTCTTATATTGCTTTCCAGTTTTTTGATTCGGTTTTCTGTCTGTTGACCAGATTGAGTGATTTCCATTATTCTATCTTCCATATCACTGATTCGTTCTTCTGCATTATTCATTCTGGTTTTTACTGCCCCTAGTTCAGTTTGCATCTCTGCAAATGAATGTTCTAGTTTTTCTTGGCTCCTCCTTATATTTTCTAGCTCCTTTCTGAGGGTATCTGCATTGCTGTTCATATCTTCTCTTAATTCCTTCAGTATTTTCACTATTTCTCTTTTGAACTCCAGGTCTGTCAGACTGCAGAGATCAGTTTCATTGTTGACTGTTTTAGGTGAGTTCTCCTGTTGGTTTGACTGGGGGTGGTTTCTCAGCTTCTTCATCTTGCTTGTTGTCTTCTTTCTCCTGAGGGAGTTGTACTCTCCGTTATCGGGTAGTGTTTGCCTTGTCACTGCCCTGGAATATTTCCTGAGGGCTGTCGTTGTTGGTCAATCTTTTTTTGAGGCAGTGTGGCTTTTCTGGAGTGTTGATGGGACTAACAGTGTTTCTTTGAAGCAAAGGAGGACTTCCTGAGGGCAGACAGGACTGGGAGGTCCACCCCACGATGGTAGCAGATTTCACTTGGTTCTCAGCACCCCCTGGGGTCTTGGGCGGGTAGCAGGGCCCTTGGAGACTCAAGAGGTTCCTCCCCAGGGCAGCCCGACTCAGAAAGACCGTCTGAGATCTTTTCCCGATTCCGCCAGGCTTGTTGTAGCTTTTCTGGGCTGCAGGGGGTCCTGCCTGGAGCTGGCAGTCCTATGCAGCTGGTCCACTAGGTCTCAGCACCCCTTGGGGTCTTGGGCGGGTAGCAGGGCCTTTGGAGACTCAAGAGGCTCCTCCCCAGAACAGCCCGACTCAGAAAGACCGTCTGAGATCTTTTCCCAAGTCGGCCAGGCTTGTTGCAGCTTTTCTGGGCTGCAGGGGGTCCTGCCTGGAGCTGGCAGTCCTATGCAGCTGGTCCACTAGGTCTCAGCACCCCCTGGGGTCTTGGGCGGGTAGCAGGGCCCTTGGAGGCTCAAGAGGCTCCTCCCCAGGACAGCCCGACTCAGAAAGACCGTCTGAGATCTTTTCCCAAGTCGGCCAGTCTTGTTGCAGCTTTTCTGGGCTGCAGGGGGTCCTGCCTGGAGCTGGCAGTCCTATGCAGCTGGTCCACTAGGTCTCAGCACCCCTTGGGGTCTTGGGCGGGTAGCAGGGCCCTTGGAGGCTCAAGAGGCTCCTCCCCAGGGCAGCCCGACTCAGAAAGACCGTCTGAGATCTTTTCCCAAGTCGGCCAGTCTTGTTGCAGCTTTTCTGGGCTGCAGGGGGTCCTGCCTGGAGCTGGCAGTCCTATGCAGCTGGTCCACTAGGTCTCAGCACCCCCTGGGGTCTTGGGCGGGTAGCAGGGCCCTTGGAGGCTCAAGAGGCTCCTCCCCAGGACAGCCCGACTCAGAAAGACCGTCTGAGATCTTTTCCCAAGTCGGCCAGGCTTGTTGCAGCTTTTCTGGGCTGCAGGGGGTCCTGCCTGGAGCTGGCAGTCCTATGCAGCTGGTCCACTAGGTCTCAGCACCCCCTGGGGTCTTGGGCGGGTAGCAGGGCCCTTGGAGACTCAAGAGGCTCCTCCCCAGGACAGCCCGACTCAGAAAGACCGTCTGAGATCTTTTCCCGATTCGGCCAGGCTTGTTGCAGCTTTTCTGGGCTGCAGGGGGTCCTGCCTGGAGCTGGCAGTCCTATGCAGCTGGTCCACTAGGTCTCAGCACCCCTTGGGGTCTTGGGCGGGTAGCAGGGCCCTTGGAGACTCAAGAGGCTCCTCCCCAGGACAGCCCGACTCAGAAAGACCGTCTGAGATCTTTTCCCAATTCGGCCAGGCTTGTTGCAGCTTTTCTGGGCTGCAGGGGGTCCTGCCTGGAGCTGGCAGTCCTATGCAGCTGGTCCACTAGGTCTTAGCACCCCCTGGGGTCTTGGGCGTGTAGCAAGGCCCTTGGAGACTCAAGAGGCTCCTCCCCGGGGGAGCCCGTCTCAGAAAAACCGTCGGAGAATTAGGTCGATCTATTCACGGCCTGGCTAGGCTTGTTCTAGCTTTTCTGGGCTGCAGGCCTTTTCTAGGGGGCTGGTGGTGTTTGGTGCTGCTCTGTGGAAGTGTAGCCCCTCCAAAGGGCAAGCAGGCCTGTGCAGGGAGAGCCCCTGCGGTGGTAGGCTTCAGGCAATTGTTGAGGCCAGCCCTCCTGGATGGCAGGCAGCCCCAGGTTCAGCGAGAGCATAGGGGGTGGCGGGGGTGGGGGGAGGGAATGCACTGGGAAGCACAGCTTTCTGCTAGCTAGCGGGCCTGTAAGCTTGCTGTGGCGTGGGGGGTATTCTATGGGGACCCACCCCTTCTTCTCTCCCCTCCCCAGCACGGGCGCAGACCAGGCTCTTCTCCCAGGTTCCCTCTGCGGCGGCTTTCCACTTCCCCGCCCCTAGAGTATTGCTCCCTTCCTCTGCGACAGCTTTGTTTTCTAGTCTCCCAGGCAGTCTCTGCCCCGTCAAATGGTTTAGAGACCTCCCAAGCAGTTTCCGCTCTTCCCCGCCCCCCTAGCCCGGGGACTAATCTCTGGAGCCGAGGTCTCGGTACCCAGCCCCCCCCCCCCCCAGGCGTCCCCGGCCCTTTCTTGGGGACTAACCTTCGGAGGCGAGGTCTCGGTGCCCAGCCCCAACCCAGGCGTCCCCCGGCCCCCTCTCGGGGACCAACCTTCAGAGCTGAGGTCTCGGTGCCCAGCCCCCACCCAGGCGTCCCCCTGCCCTTTCCCGGGGACTAACCTCTGGAGCCGAGGATTCGGTGCCCAGCCCCCACCCAGGCGTCTCAATTTTTGGTGACTGTGCCCGTAGTTCAGATGGTCCGTTGGGTTCTTGATCTTTTTTCCGTACTCCGACTTACTGCTACACTCTTCTCTGCATCTGGAGATTCCTCCGGTTCGTTTGATCTTTCCCCCGGTAGGAGACTTTCCAGGGTGCGGGATCCCTTTCTCCTCCGCAGTTCCCTTTCAGGAGCGCCCGTCCCGCTCGGATTCACCTTCTCTCACTCTCCTCTTTTCTCCCGTTCTGCCCAATAATGTCACGAACTTCTTGCCGTTATTGGAGTTTAGGTTCCTCTGCCAGCGATTGGTTGTTGTTCTGTGCGAGTCATTTCTTCTGTAGATGTGCTTTTTTTGTTGTGTTTGTGGGAGAGGGCGAGCGTGTCCCCCTACTCCTCCGCCATCTTGTCCTCTCGATAAGTTTTTAAAATGTGATTTTGAGGTGTGAGGTCTTTGTGACTGTTACATTTAAATTATTAAGAACTCAAAAACTTCTCATGACAAAAATACTGAAGTATATTTTTTCTACTTTAAAGTTGCCCATGAAAGATAAATCAAAGACATGATTTGGGGGTATGAAATGATAATCTACAATCTGGAAAATCAAGAAGACTTTAAAAAGAAATGCATAAGAGAGGACCCTTGTAATGCAGTGAGTTAAGGATCTGACATTCCATTACAGCATCTTGGGTCACTGCTATGGTGTAGGTTTGATCCCTGGCCTGGGAACTTACACATGCCATAGGTGTGGCTAGAAAAAAAAAAAAAAAGAAATGCATAGGGCTATTTGAGAGAGTATTCCAGTATTCCATAAACAATATGAGGATTTTCAGCTTCCATAATTCACAGATTCTCTTAACTGATTCTCAGAGATTACTGGAATTTTTGAAGTTATTTGGATGAAATTATTTCCTGTCCCAACAAACCATTTTTTTTTTTAATCATTTCATTTCCTACTATGTTATTTGACAATAGAACAAAGGCTCTACTATTTTTCCAAGTTAAATGAAACCTAATACGTGGATGAATTTTGAAGTTTATTCTGAGAAATGCTTAAAAACTTTCACCTTTACAAGACCCTGAGAACTTCCTTTAAATCTGTCCTTCCTCACTATACAGGATCTCGATGCCATTGAAAGTTAAAAAAAAAAAAAAAAGGAAAGTTTTAAAAGAAAATTGATTTTCTCCTTCCGTCTAACAATAACTACCAATCATCTAGCACTACATACCAGGCACTGTGCTAAATGTATTTCTTTTATTATAATATCTACTTTTCTAACACAATTTTATGACACAGGTTTTTTGTTTTTTTTTTTTGTTTTTTTTTTTGTTTTTTTTTTTTTTTTTTTTGCTTTTGTTGACTGCACCTGTGGCATATGGAAGTTCCCAGGCTACGGGGCAACACCCAATCTGAGCTGCATCTGTGACCTACACCATAGCTCATTGTAATGCCAGATCCTTAACCCACTGAGTGAGGCCAGGAATCGAACACTTATCTTCATGGATACTAGTCAGGTTCATTACCACTGAGCCACAGTGGGAGCTCCGACATAGGTACTATTATTATCAACATGTTATGGACAAAAATATAAGGCTCAGTGTTGTGATTTGATCCAAGTCTAATTTGGCCTGTTTGCTTCTCACAATGAACACTTCACTAAAATCTTACAACTCAAGAACATTTCTATAAGGTTCTTTGATCTATAATTTTTGCATAGATAGAAAACAATTTATTCACATTAGGAAGAATCACCACATTTTGTAGCTTCCCACTGTACATCTTCCCTATCCTAATATTTGAAAATAGTATCCGTGTGTTTTTCTCTCTTGATAATGCCTTTATTCCTCTGTAGTTCTTTAATCATTAAATTAGACTTTGAGATTGAGGGTATTTTCCTAGGGAAGGAAGAAGAAAAATGGACTCAAATAGAATATAAAGTCAAAATCTTTTTTGCCCTTTGAAGATTTTCCCATTATTCAAATCCAAGAGGATGAAAGATCTCTCTTCTTTGATAATCTTAAATCACATAATATATGATAGACACCCCGGGCTTCCTTGTCAGTTATATCTTAAGAAATATCAATTGTATAAGCCTAAGTTCTACTATCAATTTTCAACATAATGTACTCCACTAGTGCTAAAGTAAAATTTATGACAGTATCTGAAAAACAGAAGGATATACTTATGAGGATGGATAATGTAGGGTCAAACCAAATCCTACCAAATGAATAGCCACTGAGGGGTGTATGAAGGTGCAAATAAGATATATATGATTTATAGTATATTTATTTTACTCAACTGATTAACAAAAATTATAACCATGACATTGTGATCCAGCTATTATTTTCAATTATTAGGTAGTTTTCTAATTTAATGATAAAACCCTAAATAATTTGTCTAAGTAGGTTACTAGACTTCCATTTGGAGTTCTAATACAGGATATTACATAGATCATGGCCTCTATGATTTTCAGCTATTTTTAATTGATGGTGTAAAATCTCTGGTGGGAGGAATGTCAAAGTTCTTGAAACTTTTTGAAGGAAGCTCGTCCTACAAAAATGTTTTCTTATATCATTGCTCATGCCATTTCAACTCTGGTTTTCCTTCCTTGTAATCCTTATATCGGTAACCCATAAGCCTTAAAAACAAACAAACAAACTTGGTGATGCAGTATAATGTTGGGTTTCAAGCTGTTAAATTTTAGACCACTTTATGACAACTATCACCCATTAACACCTCTTTTCAGGAAGAATATTTGTTAGTTACCTAATCGGTTAAAATGACATCTTCCTCTAAACAAAATGTATAAAGGCACATATACCAATAGTTCTTTACTGAAATCAGTTTTACCTCTTTTTACTGGTGGTATTACAAGTAACATGTAAGAATGTTGGGTAAAGGAATTTTTTCAGAGATCAACCTCACTGTTATTCATAAAGTGAGTTCTAGTTCACTTTATGGAGTATGTTTACAAAAATCTATTATTTTGAATAGCATGCTGCAGAATTAGCCATAATGGAATTAACTATTTATCTGGGTGGTTACTACAATTACTTCCCTTTTATAAATGTATTCAATAGCTTAATATACCTGTATTTTTTTCCTCATTATTGCCACATGCTTAACGTATATTGGATATAATTGGAGATCCAGGCAGATGGGACTGTCACTGGCCATTGCAGCAGGGAAATGTAGTGCTTAAAACTTCATACCTGTTCTTCTATGCTTTGCACCAGAAGCAAGACACAGCATTTCTTACAGCCCATGGCCTAGAACTAGTTGCACTACCCTGCCTAAATTATTGAATGTTGAAAAGTATTCTGGATGTTGAAAAGTATAGTAGGAAGAGTAGAACATGAGTGAGCTCCGTTATGCCTATCACAGGCACCCTTGACATATTACAAGGTCAAAGGAATTTCTCAAACACAACAAAAATATGGCTCATATTACTGTTGAAACTGTGTATGCTACTAAATCTCACTTTCATTGCTCTAGCAACAAATACATACTCAGCAGTTACTATGTGCCAGGGATGGTGCTACATGATGGAGACATAGGACTGAAAAAATACAATCCTTATCCTCACAGAACTTTAAAGAGTGGGAAGAGAGAAAATGAACAAGCATTTGCCTGGGCCTATGAAAATTCTGAAGCAAAAAAGGAGGGAAACTTTGTGTTTATATTTCAGAGTGCAAATTTATAACAGAGAGAATTTTAGACAGCATCCACTAGATAAATTTACATTTCAGTAAGTCACATAAATGAAAGATGAGGCTAAAAATAATTGAACATAGAATTAGTTGGGACAGGCACGATTCAAAAATAGATGAGGAAACTGGTTTAAAATGGTACCTGCCTAGTAGATCTGAGGCAGACTCTCAAATCTCCCTACTCAAATGCATGTGAAAAGGCTCTGAAAATGCATAAAAACTCAAACAACACTAAAACATATGATTAATGGGCAAAGAATGATCCCATTTATAGGAATTTTCACCAAGTATAAGGCAGATGGACTCAGAACAAAAACAGTAAAATCTAACCAAGTTTTACTTCATGAAGTAGAGTCTGCTTAATGTGCTTAATAAAAGATAGGAAGCACTTCTTCCTGCCATTAATGACTCACCCTTGTTTAGAATCATGGTTTCTGCACAATCAGCACCTTAAGCCACACTCCCTTTACTACATAGAAATATTTTTGAGGCAATAAGAAATGAGTCAATCATGTAAACGTAACAGCCATGTAAAATATAGGATTGAGATACTCAAGTCTGAATGCAGAAGAAAAGAACAGGCACAAAAACTATAGAGAAGTAGAGGACGGAGATATATTACACAGATACTCTTTTTTACTATAAAAAAAGTACCAGGTAAAATGTGAAAGAATTAACAAACAATAAATAAAATAAACACAATCTGAGTAGAAAACTTTTTGAAGTCATAAAAATAAGCAACATAAACAATAAAAGCAGAGTACAGAGATTGCAATGTTTGAGTTTCCAGCAAAATCAATGTAAAAATTTCTACACATAAACAGATCTTGAAATTGAAATGCTTGAGGGAAAAAACAAGTAGTCCACAATTGGACATAACATATGCACAACTGACCTCAACAAGCTGGAGATATTTCTATACAGTTTGAAGATAAAACTTTGTGATCCAAAAATTAAATATAGGAAGTTCTCTTGTGGCACAGAAGGTAAAGGATCCAGCATTGCTGCTGCTGTGACATAGGTTGCAATTGTGGTACAGGTTCAATCCCTGGCCTAGGAACTTCCAATGCCATGGGTGTTGCCACAAAAAAAAAAAAAAAAAAAAAAAAAAAAAAAAAAAAGAGAGAGAGAGAGAGAATTTAATACACAATTTGGTTGTGTTCCATAACTGAGGGGAAAAGAATATGATATTCAAATATATAAGGTGCTCAGAAATCATGCCCCTCAAATACACACTTGAGAAAAGGATGATCAAAAACTCAAAGATGTGCTATATCCGACCCAAAGGTGAAACAAAATTAAATGTTCAAATACCAGAAAATAAGGATGTAAGAAGGCCTGGATGTGAACCCCAAAGCCAGGAAATAAGGAGAAAAATATAAATTGATGTATCTTTTTAAAAAAGTTAGATATAAATATTAAATATTATTCTTGATAATACAGATGGTCCCTGACTTATGATGGTTTGACTTATGATATTTTGAGCTTATGATGGTGTGAAAGCCATATAAATATAAATAAGTAGAAAAATAAATATAAGTACTATATAAATATAGTAGAAACCATACTTTAAATTTTGAATGTTTATCTTTTCCCAGGCTAGTTATATGCAGTCTGACACCTGCTTTTGATGCTGAACACTGGCAGCCACTGCATCTACTGGTCAGCCACAGGATTACAAAGGTAAACAACCAATCCCCTTACAGCCATTCGGGACCCAAATGACCATTTCCTTCAGTTTTAGGATGGTATTCAATAAATTACATGATTTATTCAACACTCTATCATAAGATAGCATTTGTACTTGTGATTCTGCCCAGCTGTAGGCTAATGTATTGAGCATGTTTAAGATAGGTTGGGCTAAGTTGGGATGTTCAGTAGGTCAGGTGTGTTAAATACATTTTTGACTTAGGATATTTTCAACTTACAGTGGATTTATCAGGACATAATCCCATCATAAATTGAGAAAGCATGGTATAGCATATAAACTAATAATATATTATAAGTAGTATAAAATACCAAATAACACTAACAAAGGCCAAGAATAGACTATTGTTTTTTGAAGACTGCTGAATACAGAGTTCCCATCGTGGCTCAGCAGTTAATGAATCCAACTAGCATCCATGAGGACGCGGGTTCCATCCCTGGCCTCCCTCAGTGGGTTAAGGATCTGGCGTTGCCATGAGATGTGGTGTAGGTCACAGATGTGGTTCAGATCCTGCATTGCTGTGGCTCTGGTGTAGGCTGGCGGCTATAGCTCTGAATGGACCCCAAGCCTGGGAACCTCCGTATGCCCCGGGTGTGGCCCTAGAAAGATAAAAAGACAAATAAAATAAAATAAAGACTGCAGAATAGAGCACATGGAAAATCTCTATAAATCATAAAATGCATAAATACAAAAGAACTATATCTGTACAGAGTGGACCAAAATGGAGTAAAACACTATAAACTTAAATTACAGTAATGCCAGCATCTGAAAATTTTCAATCATATGTCTACATATTGACTGTTTTAAAGACTAAGTTGTAATATCAATTGTACTCTCTTTAAAACATAATCACAGTGAATGATGGGTATGTATATGGCCTTGATGATGGTGATGATTTCATGGGTGTATACTTATCCCCAAACTCATCAAGTTGTACTCATTTAATATTTATAGCTTTTTACATGTCAATCAACCTCAATAAAGTGGTTTAAAAAATAATCATAGTGAGAACACCAAATATTAAAACATTTGTGATCCAAACAAAATCTAATCAAAGAAATATTCATCATTCCATTGTGGCTGGCTCACTATTGACTTAACTTTTCCCCTCTTGGTGGACACTGAGGTTTTTTCCAAACTTTTTGGTCTAATAAGCAATGGTGCAGTGACTAACCTTATGTCTATATCATAAAAACTTTTAAGACATTCGTGGGATTGCTAGGAGCCAGAAGAAACTAGGAGAAAGCATGGATTTCTTCTCCCTCAGAGCCTCCAGAAAGAAACTATCTTGTTCCAACCCCAGACAAGATTAAGATGGCGGAATAGAAGGACTGGAGCTCAACTTCTCTTCTAAAAACAACAAAATTCACAAGTAAAGGCTGAGCAATCTCCACCCAAATGGACTGGAAACCTTAAAAAAGGTACCCTACTCCAGAAGAAAATGAGGAGGCCACATCAAGAGTAAGGAGGGGTGATTTCACAATATAAACGACCCCATACCTCCTGGGTGGGAAGCTCCACAGACTGGAAAGTAACTGGTTCACAGAGACTCACCTACAGGAGCAAGAGTTCTGAGCCACACATCAAACCCTCACAGGTGGGGATCTGGAACTGGGAGAAAAAGCCCCTGGAGCATCTGACATTGAAAGCCAGTGGGGCTTATGTGCAGGAACTCCACAGGACTGGGGGAAACAGAGACCCCATTCTCAAAAGATGCACATGGAATTTCACGTGCACTGGGTCCCAGGGCAGAGCAAGGTTTCCATAGGAATCTGGGTCAAACCTGACTGCAGTTCTTGGAGGACATCCTGGGAAAACAGGGGTGAATGTGGCTTGCTGTGGGGGAAGGACACTGAAGGCAAAGCTCTTGGGAATATTCAGCAGCTGCCTTTCTCTGGAGGGGACCATTTTGGGAAAATCTGGCCCCACCCGTCAGTCAGTCAGCACTGAGAAGCCCCAGGGCAAAAAACAATCCAGGTAGGATCACAGCCCCGCCCCTCAGGAAACAGGCTACCTAAAGACCCCTCAGGCACACAGCTGCCTCTAATCCCATCCAGAGACTAAGCCCCACCCACCAGAGGGATTAGAATCGGCTCCATCTACCAGTGGGCAGGCATCAGCCCCTCCCATCAGGAAGCCTACAACAAGCCCCCATACTGACTTCAGCCACAAGGGGGGCAGATGCCAGAAGTAAGAGAGGCTACAACTCTATTATCTGTAAAAAGGTCACCACACCAAAACCCTATAAAAATGAAAAGACAGAGAACTATAACTCAAATGAGAGAGAAAGGAAAAACCCCAGAAAACCAGCTAAACAATGAGGAGATTCTCAGCCTCTAGGAAAAAGACTTTAGATTGTTGATGCTGAAGATGATGCAAGACATTGGACATAAACTGGAGGCAAAGATGGATAACTTACAGGAAACACTGACCAAAGAGATACAAGATATAAAACTTAAACAAGAAGAGATGCAAAATACAATAACTGAAATAAAAAATTCACTAGAAGCAGCTAACAGCAGAATACAGGAGGCAGAAGAACCAATAAGCAAGGTGGAGGACAGATTAGTGGAAATTACAGATGCAGAACAGAAAAGAGAAAGAAGATGGAATAGAAATGAAGAGAGTCTCAGAGAACTCTGGGACAATGTTAAATGCACCAGCGTCTGTATTTTAGGGGTGCCAGAAGGAGAAGAGGGAGAGAAGGGGACAGAAAAAATATTCCAAGAGATAATAGCCAAATATTTCCCTAACATGGGAAAGGAACCACTCACTCAAATCCAGGAAGCACAATGAGTACCATATAAAATAAACCCAAGGAGGAACACACTGAGACACATAATAATCAAACTGACCAAAATTAAAGACAAAGAGAAAATCTTGAAAGCAGCTAGGGAAAAGAAACAAGTAACATACAAGGGAACCCCAGTAAGGTTATTGGCAGATTTTTCAGCAGAAACTCTGCAGGCCAGAAGGGAGTGGCATGATATACTTAACATGATGAAAGGAAAAAACCTCCAACCAAGATTACTTTACCCAGCAAGGCTCTCATTCAGATTTGAAGGAGAAATCAAAACCTTCACAGATAAGCAAAAGTTGAGAGAATTCATCAATACTAGACCAGCCTTACAACAAATACTAAAGGATCTTCTCTAGGCAGAAAAGAAAAGACAGTAACAGGATACAAAACTTCCACAAATGACAAGGCTCACCAGTAAAGGTATATATACAGTAAAGATATGAAATCATCCACACACGATTATACCGCCAAAATCAGAAATCATGGGAAGAGGTGGGTACAAATGCAGGGCACTGGAGATGAACTTGCAATTAGGAGAACAAGTTAAAACAATCTCATATACATATAGACTCATATCAAAACTTCAGAATAATTGCAAACCAAAAATCTACAATTGATACACAAACAAGGAATCTCTGGAGAAGAAATATATCTCATAGTAAATAAGTGCATAATCCACCATGAAGGGGGTCATTTGACATCATTCTTGGAATGCTGAAGTCTTCTTAGATCTGATTCTGATTTCCTCTCCATCAAAGAATTTATGATAATTATAATTAAATAATGCAACTGTACAATAAAATAATACAGTTCTACAACTGTATTACTAATAACCAAAAAAAAGAAATATTCATAACATTACATTTTAGTATAGAACAGTAATGGAAAAAACACTGTATATAACATTTATGTAGTACATAAATGTACAACATTTATGTAGTACTTATACTACGTGTTAAGCACTAGTATTTCACACATATTAACTCATTTAGTATTTACAATAACCACTGAAGCAATGGCTTTTTACCTTTTTTATTTTATAATGATTTTTATTTTTTTTAATTATAGCTGGTTTACAGTGTTCTGTCAATTTTCTACTGTACAACAAGATGACCCAATCACACATACATGTATACATTCTTTTTTCTCATATTATCATGCTCCATTATAAGTGATTAGATATAGTTCCCAGTGCTATACAGCAGAATCTCATTGCTTATCCATTCCAAAGGCAATAGTTTGCATCTGAGGCAGGTATTATTATTATTGTCCTAATTTTAAAGATGAAAAAACTGAGGCACAATGAAGTGAATTAAAAGGCACACAGCTAATGAATGTAAGAGCTGGGCATAATGTAAGGATATTCTCATCATTCCTATTTAACATTGAATGAGGACCTTGGACAGTTAAGTTTACGAAAGTCATTAAAGAGGTGATCAAAGTGTCTTTATTCACAGATAATATTATTGCATTAAAATTCTAATGAATGTATAAAATAGCCACTACAGATAAGTGAAATTAGCAAGGTTACTGGATACAAAGCAAATACCCCCAAAAAGTCATTTGCATTTCTCTATACCAAAATCATGCAAATGGAAAGTAAAAATTTGAAAATCCCAACTACAATAGCATTAAGAAAATAATTAAGAATGTATTTAACAAATGGTGTGAACAATCTCTAAACAGAAAACTACAAAGCACTGAACAAAATTATAGTAGACAAAGATAAACAGAGATCCATATCATCAAATACCAGAAGAACATTGTTAATATATCAATTCCAACATTTTATGGTAGAAATTGGCAACCTGACTCTAAAAGTTATACAGACAAACAAAAGGACTAATACGGATTAAACAAATCTATACTGTTTTATACAAGAACAAATTTAGAGGAATAACTACTCTAATATCAATACACTATGAAGCCACAGTAATCAAGATGATATTATATTATCATAAAGATAGCCAAATAGATCAATATAGCAGAATAGGAGATCAGAAATAGAACCACATGTAATTGGTCAATTGATTTTCAACAATGGTGCCAAGAAACTTCAATGATGAAGAAAGCAAAATATTTTTTTTGCATTAAATGCTTCTGGAGCAATTAAATAAAAGTACAGAGAGAAAAGGAATTCTAATCCCTACTTTAAAACACATGTAAAAAATAATTTGACATGAATCACACATCTAAACATAAAAGGTAAAGTTATAAAAGTTCAATAGGAAAACATGAAGCTATCTTTGTGACTGTGGCATACACTAAAATTTCTTAACGCAAGAAATATAAACCATAGGAGGAATAAAACCTCATAAATTAGACTTCATCAGAATTTTAAATGTCTGTCCATTAAAAAGGACACATAAAGAAAATGAAAAAAAAAAGCATTGGACTAGAAGAACAGCTTCTTTCCTTCTTTCTTTTCTTCTCTCTCCCTCCCTTCCTTCCTTCCTCCCTCCCCCCCTCTCTTCCCTCCTTTCATTCAGAATATATGTGTGTATACATACATATATACATACATATATATATATAACAATGTGTCCCAATAATTTGATAAGCCTTTTAAAAATGTTGTAATAAAGAAGCTTGAAACAAAAAATAAATACTATGTGATTCTATTCAAATGAAGTTCCAGAATAAACAAAACTAATGATGATGAAAGAAATTTACCAAATGGTTACTTGTAAGATTTATTAGAATGGAACCTGAAGAAAATATCTGTGGTGATGGAGATATTTTGTTTAAGGTGATAATTTCTTGGGTATATACATTTTTCAAAACTCATCAAATTTTACCTTTAAGAGCTGAGAGTTTCACAACATGTAAATTTTACCGTCATCAAAAAATAAAATAAAATAGGCATTCCCATTGTGGCTCAGTGGATTACAAACCTGACATAGTGTCTATGAGGATGCGGGTTCAGTTCCTGAACCCCTCCCTTAGTGGATTAAGGAGCTGGCATTGCCCACAAGCTGTGGTACAGTTTGTAGATGCATCTCAAATCCAGCATTGCTGTGTCTGTGGTGTAGGCCAGCAGCTGTAACTCCAATTCAACCCCTAGCCTGGGAAATTCCATACGCCACAAGTGTGGCCCTAAAAAGGAAAAAAATAAAATAAAATAAAAATATAGTGAATTACCAAACAAATAATGATAGTAAACAATTTGATTATTTGCATGTTAATAAATATCTTTAAAAACACAATTTCAATAGATATATACTATTCCATGTTTTATTTATTCATTTCTGTCTCATTGAAGAAATAGGACTTTTAAAAATGTGCAGAGATCCGAGTTCCCGTCGTGGCTCAGTGGTTAACGAACCTGACTAGTAACCACAAGGTGGCGGGTTTGATCCCTGGCCTTGCTTAGTGGGTTAAGGATCTGGCATTGCCGTGAGCTGTGGTGTAGGTTACAGACTCGGCTTGGATCCCGCATTGCTCTGGTCGTGGTGTTGGCCAACAGCTACAGCTCTGATTCAACCCCTAGCCTGAGAACCTCCATATGCCACAGGTGTGGACCTAAAAAGACAAAAGACAATAAATATGTGCAGAAATAATGGATATTAGATTGATAAATATATTGTATACAACTGTGTACATTTTAATTACTCTATTATTGAGTAATTCTTAAATGTGCAATTACTAGATAAAATGATATGCACATTTTCAAAGTTTTTCACCATTTGCCAACTAGGATTTAGGATAGTGTCCTATCTAGATAGCAGAGGAGTGAAGACTGGTCCCCAATCTGAGGTAGAGAAAGGCAGAGCATGAACCTTAATTAGTGTGTATTGTGTGACTCAGCTAAACAAGATACTTTTCTTTCCTAACTCCATTACAGGTTCTTTTCATAAAGACACACCACTCTGTGTGTAAGTAGGTGCAACTTAGTTTATTGCATTAGTATTTATGCAGTATGACCAAAGAAGTATTAAAATTTCTTTATGCACAGGACTTCTTCTCCATGGAACACTGATCTGTAGGTGTAAAATAAATTATGAACATTTGCCAGATTTGTATTTAATCTCCTAAGCAGACACTAGAGAATGGTGCATTTGGTTACAATTTGTCCAGCATACCCTGGTTGCATTCAGTCACAGAACTGTATTAACTTGAGAAAGCAACCTTTACCTTACTCCCATCCCTCTTAAACTTGAATGATACATATGTAGAATCAAGTTTAGTTATGAATCTTTGGAAGACCCAAGGAAGGATTTGTGATCACCTAACTCCCAAATTCATTCCCATTCTAGCATTCTTTGTCTTAGAAAATACCGTAATCATCTACCTGGTGGTTCAATCCAGGAACCAGCTTTGCTGCTATTCTATTCTTCACATCTGGCCATCCTTATGAGAATATACATGCACAGTGATCTAGGGCCTGTCAGCTAATAGAAAACCCCTCCCATGATTCCACATATATTTCCAGGGACAACCCTATTCCCCTACCATTCATGGCAAAACTTGTTGAGGGTTGTCTATTTTCACAGCCACAAAATCCTCACCTCTGCTTTTTTTCTCAAAGGATTCTAATCAGAATTACGCCAGATAACCTCCATATTGACATATTCCAATGTCCTATCAGTAGCACTCCACTCAGATGATCACTCCATTCCTAAAGCTCGCTTTTTTTTTTTTTTGACTATGAGATAACATACATATCTGGTTTTTGACCTACTATATGGAATTATATTAGTTTTCTAGAGATGCTATGTAAAATATCATGGACTAGGTGGCTTATGCAACAAAAATTTGCTTTCTCACAGTCTGGAAGCTAGAAGCCTAAGATCAAGGTATCATGGAGGTTTGTTTTTTTCTGAGGTATCTCTCCTTGGCTTGCAAATCACCATCTTCTCACTGTGTTCTTACACGGATTTCCTCATATTAGATGAGGGCCCACCCTAATGGCTTCATTTTAACATCATCACTTCCTGAAATGCCCTCTCTCCAAATACACTCACATTCTGAAGTAACAGAGGATAGCACTTCATAATTTGAATTTTGGAGGGACAAAAATCTGTCCATTACAAAAGAGCTTCTTCTCTTAATCTTTTTTGCTGCTTTCCCTTTATCCTTGGGACCTAGAAATGCTAGAGAGCTTCCGAGTTCAGTCCTTAGACATGTCCTCTTATTCATCCTCAGGGGACTTTATCTAGTCCAATTGTTTTACAAAGCACCCATGTTCATATGACAGCTTGAATTATATCCTTACCATGCACCTCTCTCTGAAACCCCAAGTGCCTAACTTTTGTTTTCATCTGGGTATTTAATAAAGAGTTCAAAATTAATATAGTCAATGATAATTTAAGAAAAAAACTAATATTGTGCTCACCACATGATGAGCACCCTTCAAAGATTGTATATAAACTTATGAGGCAATTAGCATTTTTCCTACTTCACATTTGAAAGAACTGAAACAAAGACTGCATATATAAATGACCAAGTTCACACAAAATATCAGCTTCCAAGATGAGAACCCAAGGCCACTGGTTCTGAAACTTACATATTTCATAGCTCATCACATTACCTCTTGCAGTCAGCCTATGCTTTCATTATCTAGGTAGATATTATCTCCCTTTTATTAGAAGAGAAATGTCTTGAAGTCTATTCCCCTCTGATCCATCTCTACAACATAAATTATACAAATAAAAGAACCTAAGAATGAATGCCTATGTTTTTTCTCTCCCAGCACTACACGAGGCTCTTAAACCATATTGTTGAGTTACTTTAATAGACTTAAAATTGGGAATTTTGTGTTTATCAGTAGGAACTGCTGTTTATCAATTGCAGCTCTTTTCCTGAATGCTTTCTTTTCTACAGAAACCCATAAAATCCTAAAATAGATAGAAGAGGATGGTAAATAATCATTTTTGGATACCATTTAAACCTGACTCCCAGCTAATTCTATTGCAGCATGCAGTAATAAATAAACTCAGATTTTCTGTGATATCTGTAACCATTTACTGTGATCCCTTTTCTTTGCTGATAGCACTGGAACCAGAAAAATTTGATTTCCTTTTTCTATCTCTCTCCCTTTTTAAGCATTATCACATCATATAACTGCAGGCTTTGTGGATGTCTTTCAATTCTATACATGTGCCAAGATCTCTCCCACCTGTAAGTTGTTTTTCCATTTCTTCTCCTTCCTACTCACAGAGCCAACTCCTACTTAAATTATTTTTTATAATTATTAGCTATGTTAATCACTAACTTCGGGTGTTTATTCAAAGTCTACATTCCCAGACCATCCTATCTCAAATTTTAATCCATACCCTCTTCATGCCCCCAATACCAATATTTCATATGTCACTTTCTGGTTTAATTTTTATTTCCTAAGGATTATAATACTCAAACAGATCTTCAAAAAATTTGTTCATCTTGTTTGTGGTTTGCTTCCCAGGACTTCAGTGCAAACACCATGATGGCAATGAATGCTTTCTGTTCTCTCTGTTTCTACTGTATCCTCAGGGCTTCAAAAAGTATCTAGTATATAACAAGTACTTAATAAATATTTGTTGACTATCAAATGCATTTTCTTATTCATTCATTCATTTATTTAATAGATATTTAGTAAGAATCTATTATGTTCTAGACAATATTCTAGATACTGAGGATACAATGGAGAACTAGACTGATATTATCACTGTGCTCAAGCCACTTATATTTATGTGTACCAACAAGTCAGGTAAACAGACATTCACAGTATAATGTAATACCAGAATATGCTAGGTAGCAGTAAACAAAAGTAATGGTGGAGGTGCATTAGAGGAGAATTTAATCCAGTCTGTAGGGTCAGGGGATACTTCTAAGATCTGAAGTTAGTCAGTGAAGGAGCTGATCATGTGTTTTTCTAAAGATTATCTGAATTAGGAGCTGGCCAATTTGTCTCTGTGAGGAGCCAGATAGTAAATATTTTAAGCTTGTGGGTCATGTATGTTTCCTCTCACAACTACTCAAATTTGTCCTCTTAGCAAAAGCCATTATAGACACTGCAGGGACAAGTGGGCATGGCCCCGGGCCAATAAAACTTCAATTACATTAAAGTGTAGTTGATTTACAGTGTTGTGTCAATTTCTGCTGTACAGCATAGTGACCCAGTCATACGCATATATACATTCTTTTTTTCCTATACTATCTTCCATCATGTTCTGACCCAAGAGATTGGATATAGCTCCCTGTGCTAAAAAGAAAGAAATAAAAACTATAATTAAAAAAACAGGTGGCAACAAAAACTGCATTTTGCTGACTCCTCATCTGAACCCATGGATTTCAAACTATTTTTAATTAATAGAATCTTTTCTTCATACAAATTTTATGTGAAATTTTACAAAATTAGAATGGCCTTAGTTAAAACTGAGGTAAGACTATAGAGACATTTCACTCCCTGTCCAAATGAATAGAGAAGTAAAAGTAGACTCGCATTTGCAGCATAAGAATTATCCTCTTCATCTTTTTTCTTACTTGGCTTCCTCCTCATCTCTTACATAAGTAGGTGAGACCAATGAGGTTGTTCCCATTGAAATAAACAAACCTAGTAAATTTGATGCTCGAAAACAGTAACCTGGACAAACTTATCCAGGATATTCTCAAAGATGCTGCTTTGCACTGAGGTGTGTCTCCCTAAAATCTGTATCTTGAAGCTTAAACCCCCACTGTGACTGTATTTGGAATAGAGCCTGTTAGGGAGCTAATTAAGATTAAATGATGTCATAAGGGTAGGGCCCTGATCTGATAGGATTAGTGTCCTTATAAGAAGAGACACAGGAAAGAGTTCATTCTTCATGAAAGCACCAAAGAATGGCATTATAAGCACAGAGAAAACCAGGATGAGAGGTCTCACCAGAAATCATCCATGCTGGCACCCTGATCTGAGACTACCATCCTCCAGAACTTTGAGAAATAAATGTCTATTGTTTGTGCTAACCAGTCTATAGTATTTTGTTATAGGAACCTAAGTAGCCTATAGACAGATACTTCTCAAACAAAAGCTGAGCTGGAGTTCTCTGTCTCTCTTTTTGAGTTCCTTCTTTGATATTTTAATATCAAAGTCCAGCTTTGACCTTTCATAAGTCTTTTTATCCAGCTGCTTCCTGAATACCAGAAATTCCTTTCAAGGCAGGACTTACTGTTTTTATTTTCTTGCTGAGTCACTCAATTAATCCTAATGGTTTCTGACTACCTACTGCTGCCCTAGCTTTTGAGGGGAGCTTGTAAACCCAGTATGTAAAAATGAGCAGATGTTACTTCAATGATCACCATTACTCATTCTGACGTTGCAGGATGTATTCTTAGTCAAGGAAGTCACCCTTAAACTTCTGCCTGTCCAATGTGTGTTTCTTTCCTAGGCCCATGCTATTATTCTTTGGGGAAGGTGATATAATGAACAGGCAAGGCACATGTGTGATTGCTTACTCTGACTGAGAAACTAGCAGAGCTGAAAGCTAAGTAGATGAATGTAGTAGCAGAGCTTATTAACAGCCCTGAAGTCACATTGAGGATGCTGTGAAGACTGTCTGGGAGCTGTCAAAGTCAGATTGGTAAGTGTGCATAGCATCTTGCTTGTCTTGACATGAGAGCTACTGTGAATGATCAGCTTGATAATACTCTTGGGGAAGCTTGGATAAGCAGCCTGGGCCCTCTAGGGGTTACATACATTAAAACTTAAGAAACATTCTGCTGGATCTGAGTGAGTGGGAGATGTGTTTTCTCTGTGATATGAAAAGTGCTTAGTAGAAAATCATTCACTCCGAGGTCCTCATGGCCCATCATTTCTTCACTAGAAGAATGGGATGTGGGGTGGCAGTTTTGATGACAACATCGAAATCCAGATAGCCTACCTTTGCTTATACTCTTTAGGGAAGAAATTGGAGACTCACTGCCCTTGCCAATGCTGAGGAATGACTGCAGGATGATGCCTGGAAGACATAACTGTGACCCCATATCTCTTTATAATTTTGTCCCCAAATTCCTGAGGAAATCAAAAGTCACTGGTCATAGAAGACCTGGTGGTAAGGTAATAACACAGAGTGCTTGCCAAAAAAGATGAGAAATCATGTGACCAAGTGAGGTATTTCCTTTCCAAAAGCGAGTCTCTTCTGGAAGTTTAGACTTCTGATACCAGTGTTGGTCATGCAGAGATAATTTCTGGAATCCCTTCTGAAAATTGATTTATATTATATTGAATATTCTCATGTCAGACATATGTCATTCTTAACATTCAATGGGATTATTTGCAGCAGCCAAAATATACTTGGAGCCTGTTTTCAATGAATTTGTCACCTAAAGTAATTAATAATACTTTACAACTAATAATACATACAACTCAGAATGATATGAGACTGTAAAGTAATGAAATATTTCTTATAAGCTCAGAGAGTTACCTCCGATGGGACTCTCCAAAGAGAGCCTCAAGAAAGTTTGGGGCAAAAGCAGTATAATCAAAATGTATTTGACCTTGAGGTCTTGCCCAGGTAGTAAATCATGTTGGGGAGATGAGAAGAAGCCAAATGCAATAGGACCTTGAGGTCATGGAAGGGAATTTAGATTTATTCTAAATGTAAGGGAAGGTATTGGTAATGTTGTAAGCAGAGGAGTGGCACACCGTGTATTACCTTTGTGCTTTGGTCAAAATGGATTAGAGGGGAGCTGAGAGAATCTGAGGCCTGTAGCTATTGGTGTTGCCCCTGGGAAAGCTATTGAGAGCTGGGTTAGTGGCAATAGAGACTGAAAAACAGAGACCAGAATTAAGAGAGCTGTGTAGGAAATAAAACTAAGAGCCAACACAGCTTAACATGTGTAACACTTTCTCTTATATGCCCCTCAACATACAGTGATAGTATCACACCAAAAATGCCTATGCATTTGCTGATTATCTGGCTGTACAGAAGGGTAAACCTGAGAGGAAGGTTGAACTGCCTCAACTGTATATTTCTGTGATGAATATACTTGTTTCTACACAGTGGTGAGCAACTAGCGATTTTAATGCGGTGGTTCATAACAAAATATAACTTAGGATATCCTTATCGAGCACTGCAGTCATACTTGAAAAGATGTAGCCTGTCGTTCCTGGTAATTTATATATATATGTACCGTCAAAGGGAGCTTCAGCTTCCATCTGAGCAGAGTGCTTTTTATACTGATTGCTAATTTGGCAGGATTCACTTTTTACTGGGAGATCTTGATAAATTGTTCCTTTGAATGGAAATGGTCCTCATTAATTTCCCTGTGAATTATTCTTCCCTGGTATCAGCTGTTGCTGTGGCACGATTCCTTCTCATTATGACACACTGACCTGTTATTAATTATTTCTAGTTAGAAATGCTAACGATATCTCTTGGAACTTGGTCCTGGAAGAGGGAGCCCCAGTTGGAACACAAACCAGCCCAGATGAACCTGTCATCTGCACTGGAAGAAGTTTTGGAGATGTCCCAGCAGCATGGGTCTCACTGTCCAATGGGCAGACCCATATGCCTCTGTACTCTATCCACATCGGGCAGCTGCAGCACCAAAATGAATGCTTTCAGTTCGCAAAGCCTCATTCATTCAAGTTGAGTTGCTAATTGGAACAGTTTTCTTAGAGATGCCCTACACAGCAAGGTCATTTCATTTTCAGCCAAAAACCAGTTCAAAAGTTTAAAGGACATTCGCAAGGAAACCTACTTGTGAGATTTCAGCCGAGTGCTGTCTCAAAGATGACAAAACTCTTATTTGCTTCAATAGAGGAAGAAATAAGAGAATCGCTTGGAATTGTATAAGGAAGTAACTGATTATTGTTGCTATTGTCTAGATATTTATTTTATTATCAAGATAAAGAAACTATCTGTGGCAAAAAAATTACTAAGTTTTAAGCCCAGCATTGCCTATTCCTTGACATACATGAAGAACACATTTCCCTGGTCTCCATATCTCCATATAGTTTTTTGGGGGCCATGTGACTAAGTTCTGCTCCACAGAAATAGGAGAGGTGATGAGATGCTTCTACTGTGATGCAGATAGGAGTAAATGTGTCTCCTCTAGGCTGTCTCTCTCACAATTCTGGGCAAAAATGGAAACAAAACACTCAGTGATGGGGGTAGTACAAAATGCTCATACTAATTAAGAGCGAACCATTGGATGATAGTGTAAGAAACGCATCTCTTTTGAGCCACTGATTTGGGGGGGCATTTTTTTCTATCTAAATATATCCTGGATAAAAGAATAGCTTTAAATAATCACAATGACAACAGTAACAGCTACTATTTGTGGACAACATAATATGTGTAGGCATTGTGCTGAATGCCAGACAAAAGATATATTATCTTTACAAACAAAATCTTCCAGGTATTACACTTTGCATTCCATAACTTAAGAAACAGACTAAGGAAGGAACATTACTGGTTCAAGGTCTCGCAGCTAGTAGGCATGTTATAGTCTACTTGCCTAGTTATAAGTATTTTCACTATATTACAGCTGCTCTTGCTTGTATTTCATTTGGTTGTTACTGTATTTTACAGGCAATTTTTCACTGTTGGAACTACCTAACACCAAGGATTCTCAAAGCCTTAGCAAAATGACAGGAACAATCTGGAATAAATGAATGGATTAAGAAAATACTGAACCAAATATATAAAGAAACATAGTGCCAGGTATCTTTCCAATATAAATGCCACTGAAATCCATTTCAGAAAGTATGATCAGGATCAAAATTCTGGATGGTTCCCTCTGCTATTTTCATCTTAAAAAGCACAGCAACCAAAAGTAACTGTTATCAACACATGAGGAGAGCCCAACAGACTCACTGAATTTCTAGAAAGCCATCATAAAGGCACATTGTTCTCAAACCAGTGTTCTGATGTTCTTGCCACATGGATGAGATGTTTAGAGGCACTACAGCACAGTGAAAAGGATAAAGAGGTTAACTTGTTTCTGAAATGGCTACTTTTAATTTAGATGATATTTAGTAGTTCTGACAATGGTCACTACCTACGGAAGATATTAATTTTTCAGCCTATTTTATTATGAAGAGAAATTCACGGTGTGTTGAGAAATTAATGTGTACCTAATTAGAATTTTACCTAATATTCTGTAGAATATGTCTAAAGAGGCTTGTTTTTATATAAAGTGTCAAAATAAACAATAAAATGGAATTTCCTGTGTTTTTTTCTCAATCTGTCTTAGAAATCATTTTCCATACAAGAGTTTCAAAGGCACTTTGAGCAGTGGCACCATCATTGGAATACATGTGTGTTCTCCCAGGGGGGCAACTTGGAAGGATAGCACTCATTTAGATGTATAAATTCTGGTTTGTTTGCTTTTAAAATGTCCAATTATTTTTATTCATGCCTCCTCTATGCTCTTATACTTTTTTGTAATGCCTATCTGCAGATTTTTCTTAAAAGAAATGTAGTGTTGGGGAAAATGCCTTTGAAATACCACGTTGGAGATAGTCTTTTCCAATTAACAGAGCCAAGATAATATTAAAAGTTCTGACTTATCAAGGTGTATAAGTAGGATTCATGCTGAGTGTTGGCAGGCTGATATAACGGAAAGAAATTTTATACTAGAACTCAGCCACCTTGATTCTAGAATTGGTTCAGCCTTGTAATATTAAGAAAATGTGGATAACCATTTAAAAAGGCCATTCATTCATCCATTCTTCATTCACCCACCCTCCATTTTTTAACAACATGAAATGCTTACTATGCTCCCAGCACTTTGGGTGTCATAAAAATTGGTTCCTTTTCCCAAAATGTTTTCAATTAAGTCGATAAAATTGGAAACTTTTTAAAGTTTAAAAACCTGCCTTATTTACCTCATCAATGTATTGTCAGAAACTAATAAAAGGTCCTATGTACAACTGTAAGATGCTGTACACATATACAGATATTAACATGAGATCCTTTACCAAAAAAAGACATATGGTATTGAAACTGCTGTATTGCTATAGAAAATATTTTTCTCTTTAAATGGGCATTTTGTTAGTTTTATTTGAAGCACTTGGCAATGTGGAGGTGGAACAAAAAGAGAGGCGGAATTAAGATTGGACTGGATAATGGAGGTGGAAGGATAAGAAAGGGGTTGAGATGGAGTCAGGTTGAGCTCTAGAAAACGAGTGCTGTGACAAACAGAAGACTGAATTCATGAAGGTGGTCTCTAAGAACCCCTTCATCTTTAACTCTGAGGCTGCATGGTGCCCATTGTCTGCTTCTCTCTCCATATCAGCCTTCTTTTTTGTTCTCTGTAGACTGTTTTACCCATTTGCTCAGGCCTGCTCCCACATCTATGGGGCTTCCTCCATAATTAAAAACATTGACTATAGAGCCAGGATGCCTGGTTGAAATCTTGAATCTGTTGTTTCGATCAGTGTCACTTTAAATGAAGGGACTTAGTCTCTAGGTTCCTCCTTTTCCTCATCTGTAAAATGGAAGTGATAGATAATTTTATCATCTTCTACTGGGTTGAGGTAAAGATGAATTACAGGTGACGTTTTAACAATAAGTATTTGAACTATGGGTCCCCCTATATGGTGGATTTTTTTTCAGTAGTAAATACTAGAGTACTACACGAACTGTGGTTGGTTAAATCTGAGGATGCAGAACTGCACTGAATAGAGAGGAACAGAGGATATAATGTGCAATTATAGGTGGCTTTTCAACTCCACAGTGGTTGGCTTAACTCCCATGTTGTTGAAGAGTTAACTGTATATTGCTTTATGTAAAATACTCAAAAGAGTGCCAGACTCCTAATAAGTAGTTCACAAGTACTTTACGCCATCATTTAGTCAGGTTCTCCACAGAAAATTCACTCAAGTTCTTTGGCCAATTCTAACCTTCCAAAGGAGAGATTATTTCTTCATTTCTGACACTAACTTGCTATTAGAGCTTGACAAACTCCCTTCCATGTTAGGCATTTCAGTTTCCTCTGAAATAGAGTGCAAAGGTTGGATTTGATGCATTCCAAAGATTCCCGCTTAGCATCAAGATTCTGTGATTCTATGAAATGGCTTTTTCACTTTATCTTTATTAATTAAAAAAAATTGTCTTTTTGTCTTTTTAGGGCTGCACTCATGGCATATGGAGGTTCCCAGGCTAGGGGTCTAATCAGAGATACAGTTGCCAGCCTATGCCATAGCCACAGCAAGGCCAGATCCAAGCCACATCTGTGACCTACACCATAGTTCACGGTAATGCCGGATCCTTAACCCACTGAGAAAGGCCAGGGATCAAACTGCAGCCTTATGGTTCCAAGTTGGATTCATTTCTGCTGCACCATGACTGGGGAACTCCCAAAATGGCTCTTTTTTATCTGACAAACACAGACATGCATTAAATCTCATTTACTGTGTAGTTCTTTTACAAATAGTAAACAGCTAAGTTCCAAGAGTAAAAGCAAATCTAAATCACAACAGATATAAATATATTCTCAAGTCTCCCCACCCCCACCCAGCACCCTATTCTTAGGGACAGGAGGTTAAAATTAGCTTCATTTCTATAAGACTCTAAAATGTAAGGCATTGAGTTGGCACACCAAGTACACCCCATAATAAACATGCATTTGCTTAGAAACTGAAGCAGTTTAGATAGGGACTGGTTGGAAGAATTAAAATGGAAAGGGAAATTAACAGAACCAGGAATTAACAATCTGCATAGCTTCCATTAGTCACTATTAGGAGAGCAGAATCTGGCCATGTGGTGATATTATTCCACAAGCTGATGAGATTAGTAGAGGAGTATGTGTAAAATAAATAGGACTGGATTTTTCACTTTGCACTGTTTTATTAGTTTCCAAAAGGGAAAGATCCCTTCTGAGTAAGACATTCTCATGCTATGCGTATAACACCAAAGGATATGGCCAAACCTTGGCAAACTGGAAAGCAGCATACCCATTAATAACTGACTAGATCAAGACCCCACTTCGGTGGGATTTTCTGAGTTTCCAAATCAAACACTTTGCCAGTTAGCAAAAGGAGACCCTTCACCAGGTAAAGGTAATAGAGGTTCCTTTCTCCAAATATAGCATCTAGCTCCATAGGGAAATGAAAGCTGCCCACGTAAGGGCTGGGGGGATGTGTGTACGTTTGTGTGTGTGTGTGTTTGTGTGCCTATGTTTGTATGTGTATAGAGGTAATGGCATATTCTGAGGGCTTTCTAAAGCATTATAAACGAGAAAGCACCCCCCCCATATTTGGATCTTATATAATGCTTTCATAGTGAGAAACTAAATGCTTAAATGGGCTATTCTTTTTCATTTCGGTACTCTTTAATTAGTTATCTTGCCCCAGTGAAACTGAACTCTAAAAACATGTATAAAAGAGTTCACAAAAAGGTCATGGTTAATGGCTACAATAAAGGGGAATTTGTTCCAACCATTTAAAAAATCTCAATCCAGTTTTGTCTCCTCCTAAATAGGTACATAGTATAAGCACAGATCACATATTTAAGTTTACTAGGTTAAAGTATGTGTGGGTCCAGGGATCCCTCTTGGAGGGATAAAAATGTTTTGGAACAAGATAAAGATGGTGGTTGCAAAATATTGTGAATGAACTAAGTGCTACTGAAACTGTAAAATTTTAAATGGTTAATTTATGGTTAATTTTACCTTAGCAAAAATAAATAACAAAAAAGGGTAAATGGGTGTTTTGATAAATTAATAGTTTGTTTTCTTTTGAGTGTAATAAGTTCTTAATGAAATATAAAACAATCTCTCTTTTTGTCCCTCTGGAAGCTATAGCTGGTCCCTGTTGAATGTCTGACTACAAAGCACACTTTAAAATTGGCCTTCTCTAATGTTGCTAATGTAATAAATAGAGCTACTTCCTTTGAAAATGGCATCTGCATTATATGCTGGATTTCTCTTGTTTAAACCCTGATCTTTTAATGACTACTTTGGTGATGGATGCTGGTTTAATCTAGCAGTGCTGAAGCAACTGAGAGACAGTATGTTAGACTGGGAGTACTTGTTCTGTGACTGGCTAGCAGTAAAGGCCAGAGCAAGTCCTATTCCCTTTTTAATACCCAGTTGCTCCATCTGTATGATAAGAAGTAAACTAGGTGATCTCTAAGAGCCTTCCCTTTTCTAAAATTAGAGGATTCTGTGGTGTCTATAAATAGCTTTTAATAACAAATATTAGAGTATATTTACCATAAATTCAACTGGATGCATTATACAGGCCTTTGGGTCCTAATTAATCAAAAAGCATAGCTCTACTCTTGTTGATTTTAGATAGCTTTTACAAAACTAAAATTCAGTTATGGATTGTTTTAGAAACTATAGTGCTGCAGGTGGTTGTAAAAGATAAAGATGAATGGTGACTAAGGGTATGGATTCTAGAGGGTCTGAAATTTGACCCAGAATCAGGATGAAACAGAGCAATTGGACAAGTTATTAAGAAAAGGTCCATTTGTCATATGGTGTAAATCAGGAAACACAGCTAGTAAGTGATGGAGGCAAATTCTAAACTTGGTCTATATAATTCCACAGCACATCAACTTAAGACCTTCCCTCTTACATTCTTTCATTCATTCATTCAATTTACAAATATAGAATAGATTCTAAAGAATCTACTAGGTATCTGATACCAAGATAAGCTCTGAGATAGATGAATATGTAGGACATAAGAGGTGCTTCCCTGATGGGGCACACAGCATATTGGAGAATTAACAAATAATTATACAAATTAAAAATCAAAAGCAGTGATAAATGCTATGAAGAAAGACTAGAGGGTATTAGGAGAGAATAACAGGGTTTATCTCATTTGCATCTGGAGTTTGTGAGCACTTTTGTAAAGAAATTATATTTATGCTGAGATATAAAGGACAGATATGAGAAGGAGAAGGTGGCCAAGGAAGTAAGTAGTGGGTAACAATCAGGTAGAAAGAATAGCATGAATAAAGGCACTGGAACAGATAAAACTTCATTACTTTGTGTAGAAGAAAGAAAAGCCGTGTAGTCGAGGTGCAGACAGCCAGGGAGCAAGTAAATAAGAATAAATGTGGAAAGGTTCACATCATTTTTGTGAGGCTACTTGACCTTCTATGATATGCAGTGTTCTCAAATAACCTGATAGTGGTCCATGAATATCAATGTATGGGATATGGAATCATAAAATATGTAAACTACTTTTTGTTTCAATTCCTTTCAGACATGAAAATCATGTAACGTACTATTATTGTTACAAGATTTTGTAGCTGGCTCATTTGCATTGTGGTATACTATTTCATTTTGTCATTATGTTACAATATATGATGCATTCTACTTGTTGATGCACATTTCAAAAGTTTTAGCTTTTGAGATCTTGGAAATAATGCTGCTATGGATATGCTTATACATGTCTTTTGGTAGAAATATTCCCTTATTTTGGGGGTTATACATCCAGGAGTAGTAATGCTAGAATTTAGCATTTTGATATATTCAGCATTCTTTTATATTCTCAGTGTTCCAAATTAGTTGCATCAGTTTACACTTCTGCCAGCAAGGTGTAAGAATCAACTGCTCATTGTTTTCACCAATACTTGGAATTACCAGTCTTTTTATTTTTTAGATGGATACAGCCCTTTATTGTACTTATTTTTTAACTCAGTGAATTTTATTACATTTATAGTTGTACAATGATCATCACAACCCAGTTTTATGGCATTTCCATCCCAAACCCCCAGCCCATTCCCCCCTCAGCCCCCAACTGGTCTCCTTTGGAAACCATACGTTTTTCAAAGTCTGTGAGTCAGTATCTGTTCTGCAAAGAAGTTCATTGTGTCCTTTTTTTAGATTCCGCATGTCAGTGATAGCATATGAAGTTGGTGTCTCACTTTCTGACTAACTTCACTTAGCATGATAATTTCTAGGTCCATCCATGTTGCTGCGAATGCCATTATTTCTTTCCTTTTTATGCCTGAGTCATATTCCATCATGTATATGTACCACATCTTATTTATTATCCTCTGTCGATAGACATTTATGTTGCTTACATGTTTTGGCTATTGTACATAGTGCTGCAATGAACATTGGAATACAGATATCTTTTTTTTTTATCATTTATTTATATATATATGTTTCTACTGTACAGTGAAAATCATGACTTAAAAAGATACATGCTGTAGATGCATCTTTTTGAGTCATGGTTTTCTCTGGATAGATGCCTAGGAGTGGAATTGCCGAATCAAATGGTAATGCTATTTTTAGTTTTTTGAGAAATCTCCATACTGTTTTCCATGGTGGTTCCACCAATTTACATTCCCACCAACAGTGTTTGAGGGTTCCATTTTCTCCACACCCTCTCCATCATTCGTTGTTTGTAGACTTTTTGATGATGGCCATTCTAGCCAGTGTAAGGTGGTACCTCATAGGGGTTTTGTTTTGCATTTCTCTAATATTAATGATGTTGAACATCTTCTCATGTGTTTTTTGGCCATCCGTATGTCCTCTTTGGAGAAATGTCTGTTTAGGTCTTCTGCCCATTTTTTGATGGAGTTGTTTGTTTCTTTTTGGTATTGAGCTGCAGGAGTTTATAAATTTTGGAGATTAATCCCTTGTCAGTTGTTTCATTTACAAATATTTTTTTCCCATTCTGTGGGTTGTCTTTTTGTTTTGTTTAGGGTTTCCTTGCTGTGCAGAAACTTTTAAGTTTACTTAGGTCCCATTCATTTATTTTTGCTTTTATTATCATTACACAAGGAGGTGGATCTGAGAAGATATTGGTTTATGTGGTTTATGTCAGAGTGTTCGGCCTATGTTTTCCTCTAAGAGTTTTATATCATATGGTCTTATATTTAGGTTTTTAATCCATTTTGAGTTTAATTTTGTGTATGGTGTTAGGAAGTATTCTAATTTCATTCTTTTACATGTAGCTGTCTAGTTTTACCAGAACAACTATTGAAGGGGATGTCTTTTCTCTGCTGTATATCCTTGCCTCCTTTGTCATAGATTAGTTGGCTGTAGGTGCATAGGTTTAGTTTTGGGCTTTCTATCCTGCTTCACTAATCTATATGTCTGTTTTTGTGCCAGTACCATACAGTTTTGATGACTATAGCTTTGTAGTATAGTGTGAAGTTAGAGAGCCTGATTCCTCCAGATCCATTTTTCTTTTTCAGGGTGTCTTTGGCTATTCTGGATCTTTTGTGCCTCCAAACAAACTTTAAAATATTTTGTTCTATTTTTGTGAAAAATGTCCTTGGTAGTTTGATAGGGATTGCATTGAATCTGTAGATTGCCTTGGGTAGAATAGTCATTTTGACAATAATGATCCTTATAATCCAAGAGCATGGTATGTCTTTCCATCTGTTTGTGTCATCTTTGATTTCTTTCATCAGCATATTAC
This sequence comes from Sus scrofa, assembly GCF_054392235.1. Lineage (NCBI taxonomy): Eukaryota > Metazoa > Chordata > Mammalia > Artiodactyla > Suidae > Sus > Sus scrofa. Next base: position 126,949,549 of record NC_139401.1, read on the forward strand.
AGTTTTCTGAGTACAGGTCTTTTGTCTCTTTAGGTAGGTTTATTCCTGAGTATTGTGTTCTTTTGAAGTGATGGTAAATGGGATTGTTTCCCTAATTTTTTTTTTGATCTTTTGTTCTGAGCATATAGAAATGCAGTTGATTTCTGTATATTAACTTTGTATCCTGCAACTTTACCAAATTCATTGATGAGCTCTAACAGTTTTCTGGTAGTGTCTTTAGGATTTTCTAGGTATAGTTTCATGGCATCTGAAAACAGTGATAGTTTCACGTCTTCCTTTCCAATTTGGATTACTTTTATTTCTTTTTCTTCTCTGATTGCCATGGCTAGGACTTCCAAAAGTATGTTGAATAGTAGTGGCAAGAGTGGACATCTTTGTCTTATTCCTGATCTCAGTGGGAATTCTTCCAGCTTTTCACCATTGAAAAATGATGTTAGCTGTGGGTTTGTCATATATGGCCTTTATTATGTTGAGGTAGGTTCCCTCTATGCCCACTTTCTGGAGGGCTTTTATTGGAGGGTTTTTAACATAAATGGGTGTTGGCTTTTGTCAAAGGCTTTTTCTGCACCTACTGAGAGGATCATATTTTTTTATTCTTCAGTTTATTAATGTGGTGTATTACACTGATTGATTTGCAGATATTGAAAATATCCTTGCATCCCTGGGATAAATCCCACTTGATCATGGTGTACAATCCTTTAATGTATTGTTGGATTCAGTTTGCTAGTATTTTGTTGAGGATTTTTGTATCTATGTTCCTCAGTGATATTGGCTTGTAATTTTCTTTTTTTGTGGTATCTTTGTCTGGTTTTGGTATCAGGGTGATGGCCACCTCATAGAATGAGTTTGGGAGTATTCCTTCCCCTGCAATTTTTTGGAATAGTTTCAGAAGGATAGGTGTTAGCTCTTCTCTAAATATTTGATAGAATTTTTGTGTGAAACCATATGGTTCTGAACTTTTGTTTGTTGGAAATTTAAATCACAGTTTTAATTTCAGTCCTTGTGATTGGTCCATTCATCTTTTCTATTTTGTCTTGGTTTAGTCTCAGAAGATTGTACGTTTCTAAGAATTTGTCCATTTTTTCTAGGTTGTCCATTTTATTGTACCAGTCTTTAATTTTAACTACCCAGATGTATAGTTATATCATGTTGTGGTTTTAATATAATTTTTTTGGAATTTACATGTTGTAATTACTTTGAATACATTTTTTACATGTTCATTGGCCTTTTGGCTCTCTTCTTTTGCAACATGCCTGTTTAGGTTTTATTCATTTTTCTTTTGGATTTTTTTTTTAGAAAATTTGTAGTTGTTCACAAATTTGGATCCATGTTCTTTGTTGGATATATATTGCAGATACTTTCCCCTACTTTGTAGCTTACTTTTTAAAAGTTCTTTTAAATGTGAATTTTGTAAAATAGAAATTCTTGATTTTAATAAGGTAAATTCTATTGATTTTTTTATGTATTGAAGGTGTTGTTTTTGTCTTGTTGAAGAAATTTTTCCCTACTCCATGTCGTGAAGACTATGATTTCTCTCAAATGCTTTATTTTATTTTAACTTTGACTTTTAAGATTTATGATAAACCTTGAATTCATTGTGAGATAATTTTTACATATAAATAGTTATTTGGCCCAGGTTATTCTGAACTTGTAAAGAGAATTGGCAAATACTCCCTTTGCCTATGTCTATGGAAGTGTTTGTGTAAAATAGATTTTATTTCTCATGGAAACATTTGAAAGCATTCACTAATAAAACAATATGGGATTGAGTTTTAGTTTGTGGGAATATATATATATATATATATTTAAGGCCACACAAGTGGCATATGGAGTTTCTCAGGCTAGGGGTCTAATTGGAGCTGTAGCTGCTGGCCTACACCACAGGCGCAGCAACACAGGATCTGAGCTACATCTGTGACCTACACCATAGCTCATGGCAATGCCGGATCCTTAACTCACTGAGTGAAGCCAGGGATCAAACCTGAGTCCTCAATGCCAGATCCTTAACCCACTGAGTGAGGCCAGGGATCAAACCTGAGTCCTCATGGATGCTAGTTAGATTTATTTACCTGAGCCATGACAGAAACTCCAGTTTGTGGGAATATCTTAAAAAACAAATCTAATGCCTTTATGGAAAATGGGATTTCTTATTTCTTCCCATGTCTTGTTCAGTAAGTGTGTACATGCTTTATTTAAGAATTTGTCCAGATTTTCAAAAGTATTCAACACTAGTCATAATCTTTGTATCATCTTGCATATTCTTTTATCTTTATTATTTAATACTTTCTGCTTTAACTGACTTTAATTTGAGCCTGACTTCTTGAGATGGAGATTTAAAGTATTTTTAGCCTTTTCCCTTCACATTATGTATCTGTATTAGTTTCCTATCATTACTATAACCAATCACAAACATAGTGGTTTGAAACAACACACGTTGCTGATCAAATGTTCACAATTATCCATTTCTTAGTCTCTGCTTTGCCTTGACCACACTTTTGTCAGACTTCTCTCCTCACCACAGGCCTCTGAACTTTGGCTTTCCTCCAAGTCTGAGCAAACACTAAAATGCAGATCAAGCTTTCTTTATTAGCTTATTCTGAGGAACAGGTTGACTAACCAATGCAAGACTCACTTCCTGTCAAACTTTGTCAATCATGAAGTCTTACTCTACCTCACCTTCTCAACTTCATCTTACTGCTTAACCCTCTCTATGAAAGAGAAGCCCTTCTGTGTTTGATTTTGAGACACTTGGTTATTTCTGAGATTGAAGTATTCTCTCTAGTGCAATGGTCATTTTAAATAAAGCCTTTCCTTATCTAAGTACAAATTTGCTTCATTTGAAAATTTTATGTTGCCATGACTTGAATGGAATGCTGACCACCCATCAGACTCACTCATGTATTTAGGTCAGCTTCTCAGATACGTTGTGTCCTACCTGACTAGAGAAATTGGGATTCACAGAGCTGAGTCCCAACTCCTAAGCTAGTGCTCCAGACATTTGTTGTAGCATACTAGGGGGTTACTTTGATTTCATTAAGTGGATTTCTTCCTGCTGTTTTTCTGCTTGAATGAGAATCTTCCTGGACAGAAGTCATTTTAGCTCTTTTAAGAGGGGATTTAACATGTGATTCTTGGTTGAGCAGGACTCTTCATGGCTGCTTTGTGAGGTTTCTTTTATTTATTTGAACATTAGCCTAATTCTATGAGTGATTCTCATTTCACATGGACACTACCTAATCCTCCCTTGCTGTGTATGTGTTTTGCCACTATGGCACACATTTGGTCCAATGTCTCCAAATATGGCAAAATTCCACAAAGGATAATTCAGAACTTCAATAGCTTCTTTGAGAAATTTGGATCTCAAACTGGGCTTATCTCAGCCCTTTTCTTTCTATCACTTCTCTTTCTAACTCTGAAAAATATGTAAGAAAAAACTTAAGTGCATATGAAAATTTTAAAAGGTTCATAAACAAGGAAATTTGTCAAAACTTGCTAAAATTTAATTTAGTTTGTGAGAACTTTAAAAAAACTTTAGTGTCAAATATACTGAAGCAAAATTAAAATTTTGTTTTCTGTTAAAATGACATTTTCTTGGATTATTGGTCTACCCTTAATAAGAGGTTATACAGGGTTCTTCTTTAACTTCTGAGTAATCTGCTTGGAGAACAAAAATATTGAGTCTTATCAGAATAATTTCCTGTGCTTTGTGTTGACTTTATCATGTCTACATAAATATCATGTTGATTTATTTTTAATTTTAATTTTTGCTTTTTAGGGCCACACCCACAGCATAGGGAATTTCCCAGGCTAGGGGTCGAATTGGAGCTACAGCTGTTGGCCTACGCCACAGCCACAGCAACATCAGATATGAGCCGTGTCTGCAACCTACACCACAGCTCAGGACAACACCAGATCCTTAACCCACTGAGTGAGGCCAGGGATTGAACCTGCCACTTCATGTCTTAGTCAGATTCATTTCTAATGTGTCATGATGGGAACTCCCATGTTGATTTTTTTAATAGAACTAAATCTCATTTTTTAAGCCACTAAGTTTTTTTTTAATTATGTTACCTCCTAAATTTACCTTTTAAATCCCTTATTTTCACTGTGTTTAAATAGGCAGCCAAGTATTGTTTCTCACTGACTCATGATCATATTTAACATTATCAAATCAAGTAAATGCTTTTATTCTCTAAGACTAAATTTGTATGAGTAAAATAGTATTAATATAATACCTCAAAAATTATACATATAATTTCTAAAGATTTGTCCATTGTATATTTCCATTTCTCAGGGATCTGTTGATACTTTGCCTGATAATACACAATGACAGTAAAATATTATCATAATTATTAATAATTTTTAAAATGTTAACTTGGTCACAAGTTTACTTCTTTAACTTGAATCCAGTATATTTTAGGCCAATGTTTTTCAATAGCATATACACACCACTTGCCTAATGAATTCTATATATAGGTATCTAGGAACTTTTCTTCATTGGCAATTAATTTTTTGACACCTAAATCTCATGGTTATAAATATATTTTTTTTTGGCTGCACCTGTGCTGTGTGGAAGTTCCTCACCAGGGATTGAATCTGAGCTGCAGTTTTTGTGACCTATGCCAGAGTTGCAGTAATGCCAGATCCTTAACCCACTGCACCAGTCTGGGGATAGAATTCACACCACCACAGAGGCAACACTGGATCCTAAACCCACTGCTCTACAGTGGGAACTCCATAAATATGTTATTGTCATATGTGAATTATGCCACTGAATTAAACTTTTCTTTGTAAAATGCCAATTTGTTAAACTTATATTAAAATGAATATCCCACAAGGAGTATTCTGCCGGATTTTTAAAATGACTTAGGGACTCATTTCACCAATTAAATCATCCAAGAAATCCAATGAATTCCTTTATCCCCAAAAATGACACTGTTATTTTCACCCCATCATCTGGAATGATAAAGAGAGCTAATGGACTATCGAAATCATAGTTTGTTAAACTGACACAAGAACTGTAACTGGAAATGGCCTGATATTTTATTCTTAGCCTTGACTGCCCTCCAGTCTTCTGCAGAGTGACACTAACTGTCCCCATATAAAATAATAAATGGCTGACCCATGAGAACTCCCTATTTTCCCTGGGCTTTCGAAGTTTCAAACCTGGTCAATTCAGATTTTCTAAAATACTAGAAGTGAATTATTAACTATACCCACACTTGTCATAAAAAAGTTGAGGCTGCTTTTTCTCCAGTTTTAATATCCAAAACACTTCAGAACCTAGAAATTGGACATTTAGTTATCTGGAGGCAGTAGCACTGGAAAACTAATCGTGAACTCTGTTAAAATGGCCCTCCTTACTACTAACACTGCTGCTAAACTTCAGGAGAGCCAAACCTGGGTTCACATTTCTCAAATTTCAGAGGTATAAGAGCTACTCTGAAGGTAAATCCATCTCAAGAGGCTCTCTCAAGAGGCCCTAGAAACAGACAATACACTAGGATAGACAGCATTCCCAAGAACTCTGGACCAAGCAGATGGCATCATGAGGTAGTCAGATTGTATCTGAGATGTTTTTGAAACAATACTCTCTAGTATTACTTTGTCTAATTCCTATTCTTTCCATTTTTATTGTCCTGTTTTGCTGCATCCTTTTTCTTCTCTCTCCTTGAGTCACCTTTGCTATCAACATTATTCCCATACTGCAACCTCAAACTTTTAATTTTCCAATATTTTCCTAAAATAGATTTCAGACATGAAATTATAGTCAAGTGGTGTAAGCAGTTTTTTTTACTCTTAATAAATTTTATTTTTGACATGTGTATTCCAAAACCCTTATATGCTTAATTTAACAACTCAAATAATAGAGAAGCTTCCAAAGTAAAATTAAAATATATGATAATATACAATTTGGTGAGGGTTTGAGGAATGGTATTCTCATACATAGCTGATGGGAATCTAAGTTGGTGTAACTACTCTGAAGAATAATTTAGCATCAAAACTTTGAAGAGTTGAAAATGTCCACACTGTATAGACTAAGAATTCTTCAACATAGAATCTCTCCCAAGTAGGGAGAAGAAACACAAATAGTACTGTTCATTTTAGAATTGTTTACCATATTTAAAAGTTAGAAATAGACTGAATGTCTATCAACATGGAACTTGATTAATAACTTTCTGCATATTCATACAATAGAATATTATGCAGTTGTGAAATAAATGAACTACAGTGCATTTCAACACAGATGAGTATCACAAGTATACTCATGATTTTATAAGAGGTAAGTTGAATAGAGACATAAAACTTGTCATTTATATGAAATTTTAAAAAGAAAAACTGTACCATATTTTTTCTCTAGCTGTTTATGTAAAAAAAATAAAGATTGGATGTATACCTTTAAAATTCATACCACTGCTTATCTAGATGGGGAGTAGGAGAAAAGGAAAACCAGGATAAGCATGGAAGTTAAATAGGTTATTAGATTGATTTGCAATCTGGATTGTGGATGTATCATTGGTTGTTTTCTCATATATATTGTTATTTTTTTTGTTTTGTTTCTTTTTTTTTTTTAGAGAAGGAGAAAGAGGAGAGGATGAGGCATAAATGATTAATAAAACTATTCTTTCCTGCAGTAACTCTCTATCCTTTTAATGACTCACACATGTATACTCACACATGAAGTCCTTTCTGTAGGTGGAGCAAGCACTGAGGCTGATAAATGATCACTTGCTACAACTAAGATAGTCCATATGATCAAAACATTTAGATATCTAGAAATATTCTGAGTAGTTTCCCATGATGGAGGGACATAGGCAACTTCCTACTAAATGCTATGAACAGTTGCCAACCAAGGAAAAAATTATTTGTGTTACCTTATATGTTTATATGTATATATATGAAATCAGATATATATTCAATATATACACGCATATACATATATATACTTGAAATCCAAAGTCCATTGTAGTGGTTACATTTGGACCAGAATCTCCTAACCAACTATGAATATGAATAAGATTTAAACTATTACCTAAAAAGCAGAGGGAATGCTGCCATAGGTTAATTGCATTTTAATTCAAATGGCCTTAACATTTTAACTTATCATTAATCACTAATGATGTGGTTCTGTCATCTCAAACTGTATTGATAGCTTATAGAATATTCTGTGCTCTTGTGTGAATGCAAATTATGAGCATTTTGGTGGCTTTTAAGAAATAAAAAGCCAAAATTGTGTGTTACAAAATAAAAGTTGAATGGTGAACTGTAACAGAGGGAAAGAATAATTAGGAAATGAACCTATCCTGTTTCTTTTTTTAAGTAAGGGCTTTAGCCTTGGTTGAGAGTACTATGACACAAAAATACCTTTGTTCAGATGGCTTCTCTGATATGAAGTGGAATGCTTATAGAACATGAGTCCACTGCTGTCACGCAAAGCATTTAAGTCACATCTTAGATTATCAAGCATATAATCTAAGGATAACTACTTGCTTATAATGTCTATAGACTGAAAAAATTATTTTTCTAAGTGTTATTATATTTTAACAAATCATAGTGCTTGAATACATTATCAAACTTGTTTTATACTATATATACTATTTATATATATTTAATTAATTATTTTCAACAATGAATTTTGTGAGCTAAATGTAATTTTCAAAACTTCTATGCCCATGTTAACCACTCTAGGACAGAATGGTTTTTTTTTCAAATGCTGTTATGATTTTTGTGATCATTTTAGAAAAGTAAATGAGTGATTTAAAAAATATAATATCTTCTGATTTTTTTCTTTTTTGAATGACTTATTTCTTTAAATGACTGACCTTTAAAAGGTCTGTTACCATGATGCCATTTTCAGTAATACTTGCTTGACTGCATTCTAGTTGTTTTAAAAATGTTAAATACTTAGAATTTTAAAAGCACAAAATTTGCAGATTTTATAATTTAATATTTTAAATTGAGATCAGCAGGAGAGATGCTGCTACTTGACTTGTAGTGCATACCCTTATCTTGAATATCCAGATGGTGTTTTTGAATGTCAGTTACAATAGTGAGATGTGTCTCTGAAAAATTCTAAGATCTGAGGGCTGCATCATTAGTGTGAAGGTTACATTTTTATAGAGCAGCACCAATCAGCTAAAGATCAATAAGCTATGACAAAAACATGGATTTTTAAAATTTAAATGAAGTTACACTCAAATTTTTATAGAACACAAAGGTCAATTTGGTTTTATTAATGAAGAAGTGATATTATTACATGTTTCAATTTATTATGTATTCCTTTAATTCCATCTTACTTGGGATGAATTTATATTTAAAACACACTGGTTAGTTGTTCTGTTTCTTACTACATAATTTAAATATATACTTAAATTATTTAAACAACTATTACATAATTTATATGTCAAAATGAAGTTGAAAATTAATTTTTAATGGGCTTTATTAAATAGAAATATTTCAAATTTTAAAACATATTCATGTTTTCCAGTTAATATCTTTGCATCCTCAAATTCAACATTATTCTTCTTGGTATTAAAAAAGTGATTTTTTTTTTTTTTTTTTTTTGCTTTTCAGGGCCGTGCCTGTGAAAATGGAGGTTCCCAGGCCAGGGGCAGAATCAGAGCTACAGCTCCTGGCCTATGCCACAGCCATAGCAATACAGGATCTGAGCTGCCTCTATGACCTACGCCACACTTTTTGGCAATGCCAGATCCTTAATCCACTGAGCAAGGCCAGGGACTGAACCTGCAACACCATGGTTACTAGTCGGATATGTTTCTGCTGTGCCACAACGGGAACTCCAAAAAAATGATTACTTATTGGAAGAGATTTTAGAGAATACTGAGTAAACAGATTAGAGATTTTATATTATGACAAATAAAGATTTCCCAAATTAATTACTTTTATTTCCTGTTTGAATCACATAGTTTGGTAAGATGCATGGATACTATAAATTGAAAACCAAAATGACAAAGAATGCAGTGTGATGTTATGAGTTACAAGGATATGTCATTAAAACATAAATTTAAATCACATCCAGGAAGAATTAGTTTATCTTAAAATGCAATGATTTCTGTCAAAACTTTAAATGCATTCAAGTATCATAATTCGTGTATGTTAAATCAAGCTCCCCAAAGGAATTTTCACATGTGAATCCAAATCTTTATCAGTGCTACTTAAAGATGGGTCTATAGTAAGAGAAGTGCCAGAAGACTGGCTACAACCTTTAGAGGCCCTAAGAACTGATGAGGTCATTCTGCCCACTGCTCCCGTTTTTAATGAAAAGGTAGGCAAACTGGATAATAAAGTCATTACTAAGGAAATACAAATCAAAACCCTGAGGTTTTCCTTGGTAAGTACACTGATGCCATTTTCTTTTGAAATGGTGTTGCTGTTGATGTTGCTGTTGTTTTTTCTAAGATCTTTTTTTGTTATCTCTGCTTTGCTGGTGGCCTCTCTAACTGTGGTCTGCCCAATAGATAAACCTGCAAACACTGACAGAAGATTAAAGATAAGAAATATTTAATCTCCTTTTCCAAAAATGCTAAAACCCAGAAACTCCAAACCTATAATCTTAATATCAATGCATAGCAAGATCCCAGACTGACTGCCAAATAGGTGATTTCATAGCACTAATAGAAATTAGTAGGAGCCAAAATAGGTTCAACCATACTAAGTCATGTTAACAATATTACTGGACTGGTTAATGTTAGAAAAGTGTAGCGTGTGTATGTATGTGTGTGTACATGCACATGCATGCAGACATACATTTTTTCTTGGGTGTAAACAAGTGATTTGATATTGTGTCTTTTGCACATTTAAACAAGAAGGGAAGACAAACTAAATGACAGTAAAGTCAAAAGGATTTTTAACTGCTTTAATGAGTTAATCAACATCATTTGCTCATTTATTCATATGACTTTGGACTTGTTCCATAATTTCTCTGTGACTTAGCTCTTTGTGCGTAATGAGAGAATAAAATCACTATTGAATCATAAGGTTGGATATAGATTTAAGAGACCGCATATGCAGCAGTAGCTACTAGTTGTCTGTCAAAACACAATAAACTTATTTTCACTTAATCACCTATAACCAAATATAGCCACATTCTGAGATGCTGAAGATTATGACTTTAGCATATAAATTTGGAGGGACACAATCCATCCTGTAACAGTGAGTGGTCCCAAATCAACAAATGAAAAAATTTCTAACAATTAGAGATGTGAAAATCTGGCGTGGGCTGTCTCGATAGCTCTCTGTTACTAGAAATGATCAAGCAAGCTATAATTGATGTTCAAAAGGGAATTCTTCTAATTGGGAGAGAAGTTTGGCTAAACTACATTCCTGCTTTTGTTTATATAATGATAAATAATGAGTAATGTGAAATTATCCACATATGTTATGCTCTTTTCACAGTTATATTACCTTGTACAACCAATTGATAGCCAATACATCAGTCAAATAAAGTTGTCTGAGTAAATTTATCAGTATACAAATGTATCTGGATATTTTATGGTAATTTATAATTCACAAAATCTAATTATAGCTATTTTTGGAATTTTTATTATAGTTGATTTACAATGTTCTGGTGATTTCTGCTGCACCACAAAGTGACCCAGTTATATATTTATATATATTTTTTTCCACATTATCCTCCAACATGTTTCATCACAAGTGATTAGATATAGTTTCCTGTGCTATACAGCAGGATCTCATTGGTTAGCCATCCCCAATGCAATAGTTTGCATATACTAACCCCAAACTCCTAGTCCCTCCCAATCCCTTCTCCTCCCTCTTGGCAACCATAAGTCTGTTCTCCACATCCGTGAGTTTGCTTCTTTTCTGTAGATAGGTTCATTTGTGCCATATATTAGATTCCAGATATAAGTGATATCATATGGTATCTGTCTTTCTCTTTCTGACTTATTTTGCTTAGTATGAAAGTCTCTAGTTCTATCCACGTTGCTGAAAATGGCATTATTTTGTTCTTTTTATGTCTGAGTAGTTTTCCATTGTATATATGTACCACATCTTCTTAATCCATTCATTTGTGGTTGGACATTTTGATTGTTTCCATGTCTTGGCTATTGTGAATGATGCTGTTATGAACATAGGGGTACATGTATCTTTTTCAATGAAAGTTTTGTCCAGATATATGCCCAGGAGTGGAATTCCTGGGTTATATGGTAGTTCTATATTTAGTTTTCTGACTATGTTTTCCATAGTGGTTGTACCAGTTTACATTCCCACCAACAGTGTAGGAGGGTTCCCTTTGCTCCATACCCTCTCCAGCATTTGTTATTTGTAGACTTACTAATGATGGCCATTCTGACTGGTGTGAGGTGATACCTCACTGTAATTTTGTTTTGCATTTCTCTGATAATTAGTGATGTTGAGTATTTTTTCATGTGCCTGTTTGCCATCCATATGTCTTCTTTGGAGAAATGTCTACTTAGGTCTTCTGCCCATTTTTCAATTGGGTTGTTTTTCTTTTTGCTGTTGAGTTGTATGAGTTGTTTGTGTATTTTGGAGATTAAGCCCTTGTCGGTTGCTTTGTTTGAAACTATTTTCTCCCATTCCGTAGGTTGTCTTTTTTTTATGGTTTCCTTCACTGTGCAAAAGCTTTTAAGTTTGATTTGGTCCGATTGGTTTATTTTTTTTTTTTTCTATTGCTTTGGGAGACTGACCTAAAAAATATTTGTACGGTTGATGTCACAGAATGTTTTGCCTATGTTCTCTAAGAGTTTTATGGTTATTTGTCTTATGTTTAAGTCTTTATGCCATTTTGAGTTTATTTTTGTGCATGCAGTGAGGATGTGTTCTAGTTTCATTGATTTAGATGTGGCTGTCCAGTTTTCCCAGCACCACTTGTTGAAGGGAGATGTTATTTTTAAATTTCATCATAGTGGAGTTATTAGTGTCTCTTATTTACAGAAGTGGACAGAAACAGAGAGATCAGGTAAATTGCCCCAGATCTCTAGCAAATCTAAAGTTCAAACCCACATAAAATTCCTTTTCCTTTCCACTATTCAACCCTGGGTCTATGAGACACTATGGGAATACAGAGCATCCTGAGTTACAAGACAAGGAAATGCATCTTTCTGAAGCAAACTTTTTTTGTAATGGTAGTGAACTAAATCTTTATGTTCAGATCAAAATAAACATCAATATATTATGAAATTAAAAGCAATCTCTATTTAAATTCCTAAAATAAAAAAGATTTACAGAGGTTTTTTTTTGTTTTTTTTGTTTTTTTGTTTTTGTTTTTTTTTTCATGAAAGACTGATGTAGAAAAGCTCCAAGACACTCCTAGTTTACGGTACACATAGACCCATCTATGTATACCTTTAGAAAGCGTCAATGGAAAAGTTTAAGAAACTCTGCCACATGATGCTATCACCTTGCTGTGAAGGGACATTGACCCTCCTGGAAGAAGTGAATTTTGTATGCAACTGATCATCCATCTAATAGAAACTGCTTATAAAATACAGTTTACTGCAAGCACTTGCTTCATTCACAGCTAATTAATCCATCAGAGAAAGCCTCCGGTAGTAATTACTTTCACTCCTCTCCAATCAACCTGGGCCAGATTTATACCCCTGACCCTGAGAGAAGACTAATCTCAAAACTCTGGATATGTCTTTTATAATATCTTCTGGCATGTTCAAAAGAGGGATAACCAATTAATGAAGGATATTCTTTTATTTTTAATCTAGCACTAGAAAACACAAATTGGGTTATATTGCCAAAGGGGTTGAGTTTAATTACATTGAAACCTCTTTTACTGTATTTCTCTTGCAATGAACCAATTTCAACCTTCTGAGGTGAAGATTATTTATTTGTTGAATTATGAGATCCTCCTGAAACAGGATGGTTTTTAAATGGCAAATTCAACAGGAATATTTTGATTCTGGAGATATTTTGATATGGCTGGGTCTAAACAGCTAGGGTAAATTGTGAAAACATTTTTTTAAAATGATCAAGTAATGAGAACACTGTATATCGTTGGTTCTCAACTCCTCCCTATGATTTGTGACATCTGTGAGGGTTATGAACGAGTTGAGATGTAAGCAATGAGTATACATAACTTTGATGTAAAAGAAAAAAAAAGACATATTTTGATGTGGTTCTTTTGACTCAGCTGCACTAAACTTTTCCCCCTATCCAACCAACTATACCCATTTAATCTCTTCATAGCCCTTTTGCAGAACTCTGACTCAGCCACGCTGGGCCATCAGTCCCTCAGCTTCCTCATTTCCATTGTTAGAAACTCCAAGAGTTTCTGATTTATTAGGTCTTCTTAGGAAGTGAGAACACAAATTTGCATTTCTAACAAATTCCTGAATTATCCTAATGATGGATGCTATACATGAAAGACAACTATTCTAGAACTAGGCATTGCCTTCAATCTCAGTCTGGGTGCTCTAAGAATTTCTTAGGAAGATGCAAGATGTCCCTTTTGAAGGTATGTAAGCGTGTTACAATGGAAATTATATTTAACCTCTCACTTCTAGATCATCAAAAGCTTCTGTCAATATTTTTGTACCCATTGTTAGTGAACGTTCTAAGTCCTGCAAAATTTTGTCCCTGGATATCAGCCCAAGGAGACCTTTTACATCTGTCTTGCCTTGCAGGCAAGCCATAATTGTGTGGATTTGCCCTGTGGGTTTTCCTAAGGAGTCCCCACTCAATCCTCTGCCCCAGATGTGACACCAGCCTACTGTCCATCTCATTCTGAAAATGCAACTTTCCCACAGGACACTCTGGCATTAAGATGCATATTCCTGTTTTATATTCTCATTCCCACAGAATCCTGTTTCTTTTGACTTTTTACTGACAATCTTGTTTTCTCTTTGTACAGTATTCCAATTCCAGACTCCCTTCTCTATTATCCTTGTAGCTCATTTTAACCCTATTGAGAGGCAGTGTTATAAAATGGTTAAGGGCCCTACTTATAATGAATGCTGAAAGAGCTTAGGTTCAAATACTATATTACCATTTACTGTTAGCTTGGGCATGTTATTCAACTTGTGTGTCTCAGTTTGTTATAAATAAAATACAGATGAGAATAATGCCCAACCTCATGATAGTTGTTATGAGGTATAAGGGTTAAGTTAGGGGGTTTTGGCCACACTCATGGCACGTGGATGTTCCCAGGCCAGGGTTCAAACCTGTTCCATAGAAGTGACATTTTCAGATGCTTAACCTACTAGGAAACCAGGAAACTCCTTAAATAGTTATTATTTGCAAATGGTTTCATATAATGCCTAAGAAGTATATAGTAAGTATATCAGTGTTGAATAAATTATAGGTTATTTTTTCTTTCTTTCCTGACTTAAAATACTTATCTATGAATATTTCAGAAAATGCAACTTAATCCTCAATGTTGCTCATATTTTGTTGATTTTTTTAATCTCACACTCCTCAATGTATGGCAGGCTTGCTTCTGCTACTAAGTTGTCTACCTTCTTCAGGTTGCCTTCAATTTCTCACCTTCAAATATAAAGGTTTCTCTGTCCCCACTTTCCTCAATGCATCTTTCAACACTGTGAAACAATCCGTCTTTATGAATGCTGTTATGAGTTGGATTTATATTTTCTTTATAAAACTTACAGTATTTCCTTTGCTTCAATCATATTTTTCTTCCTCAATACAAAGCTAGCCTGTGCCAAATACCAAATAAATGAATATGAAAAGCAAACTAAACATAATGAAAATTGCATAATCCTAAAATATATCAAATAACGTGTATATATAAAGACTACTGAGACTCACATGTGCCACATCCAAGTTGATCACTTGGCACCCCTTCACATTAGTATTTCTTTAAAGGGTCTAAGTATCACGTGAAAGAAGGATAGGCTCTCAGATGCACGTAACTGCCTTCATCTACTCTTTGCGCTACTCTGGGCCTAAACTTGTACACCTCCCAGATCCATACAAACATCATACAATTAGTATAGCTGAACCACTTTGCTGTACACCTGGAACTAACACATTGTAAATCAACTGTACTATGAGAAAATAAATGAATAAATAAAAGCCCTAGAGGGAAATGAAATCAGCAAAATAAAAGAAGTCATACAGTTACTTAGGCCTACTGTACTTAAAAGGAAATTTCATGACCATGTCTCAGTACTGGAGCATACCCACTCTAATTGCCATATCGAAGTATCTATTCCCTCAAAGTAGTGTTCTCCTGGAAAGATGCTCTAGTAAATATGCTATTATTTTCCCAGTGATGCTCTAGTGCCCCATATATACTGACACCTGGGAGCTCCCTGGCTAGTTTGCCCCTTCATTTGGCTCAGATATATTTTAGTCATGTTATAAAATGGTAACTTGTTAGAACATTTTCAACAAATATTGTCAATTTTCAGTTGATGAACAGTAGTCCATGGGACCAAAATGTCATAATTTATTTAAAGAAGCCCATCATGTTGCTATTTTTTCTATATCTTGAGTATTCACAAATATATTATACTACTTACATTATCTCTGCCTAAAACTCTTTACATTTATAATGTTATTTCCTTAGGAGGAATTCTTAGAAGAAAACTTGATGGTTCAGATATTATGAATATTTCAAGGCATCTATTATGCATATTTCCTTCAAAAAAAAGACTATGCTAATTTGTATATCTTGTAGATATGATCTATGAAACCAGAAAAATATTTGATGGAAGAATGTTCGTGGGAAACAGAACCTGAGACAGTGAGGTAAATACATGTTTGGTGTATTCAAGGAATGATAAGGTAGGAAGTGTGGCTTGAACTGAGTGAGTGAAAGTGGTAGGAAATAAAACCATAGAGGTAGCAGGGGGCTAGACAGTGTGGTTGCCTTACAGGACATTCTAAGAACTTTGACTTTGTCTCTGAATGAGATAGAGGGCCAATGGAATGTTGTGAGCAGAGAATCAACACAATGTAACTGGTTTAACAGAGTTACTCTGACTGCTGTGTTGAGAAGAGACTGGAGGGGTATAAGGACAGAAGCAGTTAGACCCATTAGGAGACTATTAGAATATCAGATAAAACGGACACAAGATGGTAGTGATTTGGAACACAGTCATGGCAGTAGGTAACAGACCTCACATTTTAAATGTATATTGAGGTTGGAATGACCAAAAGTTGTTAATTGACTGAATGTGCAGTGCTAACAGAAGAGTCCAGAATGACTAAGCATCTTGGTCTAATCAGCTGGAAATATGGAGGTGTCATTTAACAAGACTGGGAAGACTGAAAGAGGAGGTATTTGGAGATGGAAATAGAGACCAGCTTGTGTTTCAGATATAAAGTCCAGGGAAATCCACACTTGATGGGCTAAGGATGGGGTCATGACCTGAGTAGCTATTTTAAAGGGGATGAAACATGGAATAATCTGTTTTATTTATTTTCCCCAAATAAGGCACATTATTCTTTGTGTTATAATTATCTGCATTCTATCCTGGCTAGATCATGCATTAACTTTGAGCAAGTCATTGAATTTCTCTGAGTTTCAGCTTCCTCAGTTTGAGATAGGGAAATAGAGACAACATTATTTAATTGCAAAGATTAAATGAGAAAATGCATGAAAGGTGCCTAGCATAATGTTTGGCACAGTGACATTTCAACAAACGTCAGTTTCTCTCTTTTCCTCCACAAATTATAAATCCCTTCAGAAAAGAGACTTTGCATCTGTACCACTCACAACACACTCTTCATTACCATATATGAAATGCAGTAGGTGTGCAGTATTTATTCATAGAAATGGACTAAGTATTGAATCAGCCCTCATTTTTAACCACCATGATCAGTGATCCCAAATCATAGGTATAAAGGTCAGGTCAGGTTAGTTCCATGCATAAGTCTTTGTACTTAACATTCATTATCATTTTTCTGTAGCCTACAGGTGCTCTTTTGATAGTCTATTTTACTAAAAGCTGCTTTCACTGCCTATACTTTTTATTTTGAATTTCAAGTAAAAATTCTTTTTGAATATATCATTTTCTACATGCCCCATTCAATTACTCTATCAGAAGTGAAGGATTCATTGTCCTTTCTTCTCCAGGCCTAGGAAGAATGGGTTCAATTTTGTTTCCTCTCAGGAAAGAGGGGAAAATGAGGTAGCAATGTCTGGGAAGTCTGCTCTAAGTTGGGGTGGCAGTTATAGGGGTGTGGATGTCTTCCAGCCTGCCACCTGTGATATAAGAAGTCCCACTCCATGTCCTATCCCTTAAGCACAACTACTTGGGATCCACTCTGGTGTTCAACATGGACATGATCCATGGGTGGGGGCGAGCTGTGATCAGATAAACTCTGTGCCTTCTCCTCCACTTTCAACTCTGTCACCCATGGAGGAGAAGCAGCTTGGGGTTCTTCATGAGCTCTCTGAAACTTGCCAGATAATTACCTGCCTCTTGCATTACATTGCCTTTGAGAGTCAGAAGAAATGGATTTTCTTCATATTGGATGCGCTCCATATAATATGGTTCATGTTCTTCACATCATGACTCTAAGTTGCCAGGATATACAGTCTTCAGGCCACTGTGTGAAGGTGAACCATACTCACATGAACCAAGCATAATTCAGAAGAAGTTTCTTGATTGCGATCAAAACATCCCAAGTTATAGCATTTTCCTCTTGTTTACCATTTCAGGAATTGTACCCAGTCACAGGGGGACATCTAATCAGCTAATTGACCATATTAAGACAGGATGTCATGGAAGTATTCCTAGACAAATTAGTATTTATCTTCTTTTTCAATGCCTGCAGGGCAGGAAATTCCCAAACCTTCTTCAATCTATTCTAGAATTGAGCAAAATTCACTATCAAGAAATACTTCTTTATTTTGAACCTACACCTCTCAGTTTGTTCATTATTCTTTTTTGTTCCCTCCTCTTTTTTTTCTCTTTGCCACCCCATGGAATATGGTGTTCCCTGGCCAGGAATCAGATCCAAGCTGCAGTTGCTGCCTACACTGCAGCTGTGGGAACACTGGATCCTTTAACTCAGTGTGCCAGGCCAAGTATCTAACTTGCATCCTGGCATTGTAGAGATCTCCCGATCTCACTGTGCCACAGCAGGAACTCCATGTTCTCTCCTCTTTTGACCACACAAATCTCTATTTTGCAAAGCCTTTTAAAATCCATGCTAAATTAACTCCAATAGCAACTTGGGCAACAACTGTTCTTTGTTTTTTTTTTTAAGAGGAGTTCCTGCTGTGGCACAGAGGATTAAGAATCCGACTGCAGTGGTTTCGGTTGCTGCAGAGGAGTAGGTTTGATCCCTGGCCCTGAATGTCCTAGCCCAGGAGCTTCAATATGCCTCCAGTGTGACCATTAAAAAAATGCTTAAATGTTTTCTAAGCAAATCATCTCCTTTTTTGTTTCATAAATTATATCAAGTAAAAACCTCAATATGATTAACTTTCTGCATCCTTAAGCCAGTTACAAATCTCAATTTAAATTGCAATAGCTTTTAGTTTTTAAATTAACAGTGAACATTAAATGTATTCATACATTTATTTACTTTGATATATTTTTTTTTTACTTTGATATTTATATCTTCCCTCCAAAAAGGCTATGAGGTGGCTAGAAATCTCGGCGGTTACTACTCAGTGTTGAATAAAATCAGAGTGCAGTATGACTATATGCAGAATAAATTAAACAAAATTAATAAAAACCAAATAAGTTATTATAATCTAAAAAATGAAAAGGAAACATATAGAAAAATAAACAATTAATTAGAAAATCAAAGTACTAGAGTTCCCATTGTGGCTCAGCAGAAATGAACCCGACTAGTAGCCATGAAGACGCAGGCTCAAACCCTGGCCTTGCTCAGTGAGTAAAGGATCCAGCATTGCTGTGAGCTGTGGCAGTCTGAAGACATGGCTTGGATCTGGCATGACTATGGCTGTGGTGTAGGACAGCAGCTGCAGCTTCAATTAGACCCCTAGCCTGGTAACTTGCATATGCCACAGTTGTGGCCCTAAGCATTAATAAAAATAAAAGAAGATGAGAAGAAAAGTATTACAGATGGGACCAGTCATTAAACACTGATGAAACAGCCTGATAGATGAATCTAAATGCAAAAGGTCATGATTAAATTAGGTAATGTAGTGGATATTAGGATTCTCATGGTTTGTCCCAATTTTGGTACTTATTTATGAAATTATAAGTGAATGAAGTTTAAAACATCTACAATTTAGTGGTAAGCAAGTGCTGTTGTTTTTAGTATGTGATTTGGGTGAAACTTTAAGTTAGTCTATGTGGCCAAGTAATGATGGAAATCTAAAAGCTTGGCTTAAAATTATCACCTAGGGATGTGAAGTTCATGGAAATGAGCAGGGTGCCATTCATTAGCATGTCAACGATGCTTCTTCAACAGGATGCCATTAAATTATTGTGGTGATAATTGAGACACTAAAAAGAGACAGATGCTGGGCCTGTAGTTCCTAAGATCTTATAACCCATTAGCAATTAAATTTCAATGAGCTAACATAACTCCACTCTCACAAAATTAACAACTGGGAATATTCTTTTTGAAGCTGTGTTTTTTTCAGGCATGTTTTTGCCTGATTTTAAAGGCCAGTTGCAACTCCTTTATGCTAGAGGATTCAGGTATTAGAGATACCCCCTGTTCTCCAAATTGGAACTTGTGTGGCAGCCAACCACGGCAGAGCTTGAACTGGCTGTCCAATTAAATCAGAGTGTGATCTGATGGATAATGTCATTGTAAAGACAAAACTGTGTGGTCAGAAGGTCAGTTTCTTCAGGGAAGGCCTCTCTAAGTAAAGAAAGCAACTTCAGAGACTCTGGATGCAAAATTGAAGGGAATACAGGAAGGCAACCCAATTCCAATCTGGCCTGCCTTACGATAGGTGAGTATATGCTGTGGTAACAGTTTAATCCCCAAATGCCACTGGCTTAACACTGGAAGTTTATTTCTTATTCCCTCAATTACCAATGCAATTACTCTGATCCAGGCAGATTTGATCTCAAAATGTCATCATTTCAACATGTAGCTTTGAGGTCTCTAGAGCAGAGGAAGAGAGAGGAGAGTGGGAGCTTGCAATAAGATTAATAATATGCACAGAATCAGCCCACATAATTTCCATAGATAGACCACAGCCTAGAACCAGCTATGTGACCCCACATAACTGCAATAGAGCAGGGAAGTGTGCAGACATACATGTACATTTCTAAGCAATAAAGTACCTCTAAACCAAGGTCTCATATGAATGAGAAGAAGATTATTATAAGCAGAGCAAAATTGGTAAAAACCTAAACGCTGTAATCAGACAGGCAAAGTCAGAAAATCAAGCTGGAGGGCTAGAGAACACTGGGGCTAAAACCAGTCTATTAAAAAAAAGTGGCAGGGGATAAGGACCAAGATCCAACTTCAGTAGTGTTTTCACAGGAGCTTGGAAAGGCAAAACCATGGTGTAGGAAGAACATGAACTCTAGAATTACATAGACATTAAATTATATCATACTCTCCTTTCTTACTAGGATACCTTGGCAGATTGTATGACTTCTCTGATGCTGACTTTTCTTGTTGAATGTTATGGACCGCATTTTGTCTCCTCAACATTCAGATGTTAAATCCTAACCTCCAATACCTCAGAATGTGACTGTACTTGGAGAGAGGACATCTCAAGAGGTAATGAAGTGAAAAAAGAAGTGTCTACAGTGGGCCCTCATCCAATATGGCTGTTATACTTACAAAAAGAGGAGATTAGGACATGGAAAAATACAGATGGAAGACCATAAGAAGATGGCAGAAGAAGAAAGCCACCTACAAGCCAAGGAGGGACGCCTTAGAAGAAACCAATCCTGCTGACACCTTGATCTCAGAATTCAACTCTCCAGAACCCTGAGGAAATAAATTTCTGTAGTCCAAAAAACCCCACCCATGGTACTTTGTTGGCAATCCTAGCAAAATAAATACATGTGCCAATGTGTAATAATATCAACATTTGCCAAGCTTATTTACCTTCCTGTGAATACACTTTAATAAACAGTAAAATGTTATACTAGGGCTGATTGTTTCCATTATATGCTTTATCAAGAAGACTGACTGCTCCTCAAAGATGGCATTGTTATTTATCACTGAATTCCCCATGTTTCACACAAATCCTAGGCACATATGAGTGTTCTGAAATAGTTTGTGGGAGGAAGGAAGGAAAGAAGGCCAGCCCAGAGGAACTTCTTATCAGGGATCCAGAGAAAATAAGTAAGAAAAGTTATAACCCAGGTAGAGACTGGGCAGAAAACTTAAGACATCAGTAAGAATGATCATGGACACTGAACCAATTTTGACTGAAGCAAGTGTTCCTAATATGCTTCATGCTCAGAGAAGGAATCAGGAACAACATATAAGATAGCTCTGTCTGTCTATCTATGTCTGTCTGTGTGTCTGTCTGTCTGTCTATCTATCTATCTATCAATCTATCTTTGGCTTCCCTCATGGCATATGGGAGTTCCCTGGGGCAGGAATCAAACTCATGCCACATCAGTGACAATACCAGATCCTTAACCACTAGGCCACAAGGAACTTCCAGATTATCTTTTTATAATAGAGATGTGCAGTTGTGAGGATCCAGGCATGTGCTAAAAATATGAAATGATATTTACCTTACCATCTAATGACATTGTAAAATACTCAAAAACCTCATCATGAAGTTTCACTGTGTTCAAAGGACAGCAATGCACTTAAGACCTCAGATGATGGGTTTCAGTATAAAAAGAGCATCTTTACCAAGGAGGACACCTATAGTATAAAAAATGATTCATTGCAACAAAATATACTGGGCACATTCTCATACAAGCCACCCTCTCAGTTATGAGGGAATAGAAAGTTGACTAAGACCCCATTCCTAGTCCCAAGAGTCTAAAACTGCTATTTTGGAAATAACTTCCTATTTTCTCATCCAAATAAGCAAAATATCAGCAAATACACACCTGTGTTTGTATAGTTACATAAAAATAAATAGCACAGTCAGGCTGGAAAATAACAATTACATCTCAAATAATCCGCCTGAAGCCTAAAATAATTTATTTGCATTTTCAGAAAAGGAAAGCGAAGTTAAAAATGCACATAGGCACTTAGGAAATGACTTTTGAATGGAACAGAATTAATTCTTGTTAAAGTCAACAGCAAATACCTGCAGGTCAGCTGGGAGAGGTGGGTCAAGGATGTAGCTTGTGGTTAAAAAAAACAAAAACAAAAACCAAAAAACAACCCCCTCCCAAGACGACTTTGTCCTGGGTTGTCAAGGTGTTGAAAGTCAGATCATGACCTAAAGGTCTGTGATTCTATCTCTTATAGAAGTGATTAAATATGTAATTCCAAACCTTCCCAAGAGACTCAAGATATTTTAAAATATGCCTGTTTGGCATATTTGAAGTACCTTATCTGTTATGGTTCCCCATTGTATCCTTCTACTGTGAGAATATGTGTGTCCATATCGCTATGTGTGTGGCAAGAACAGAATAACGTTTTGAAGCAGCAACAAATCCATGAAGTTTCTCACCCGGAAATTTCTTTCATTCCTACCTTTACCCTCCATTCTATCCTGCAAGGGATCAGAACATCTAGATGATCTGAGAGCAGGCATACATGGTACTTGGAGTTAGCAGCCCTGGGGTGGCCTGACAGTCAGCAGTATCTCCCATGTATTTAAATTCCTACAATGTGCAAGGTACTATGTAATATAGCTTTGTATAAGCCATCTGCAATGTCCATATACTTCTCCTAGGAATTCAAATTATTTTTCATTTGGCCATGCCTGCGATAAGTGGAAGTTCCCGGGCCAGGGATTAAACCCACACCATAGCAGTGACCTGAGCTACTGCAATGACAATGCTGAATCCTTAACCTGCTGTGCCACAAGGGAACACCAGAATTCATGTTATTATGCACACTTTATATTGTCAAACTGAATCTCAGAATAAGTTCCCAAACATCTCAAAGCTAGGCAGTAAAAACAGTATAATTTGTACCAAGGTCAGTGTGATTCTTGATCTGCTACAGTACTCAATTGCAAAAACCAAAACAAAGCAACAGAGTCAAGCAGCCATTCTCAGCTTCAGTGTCATAACACATTATCACGTTAAAATTGTTTTGTTTTTATTGAAGTACAGTAAACTTACAGTGTTATATTAATTTCAGGTATTAGTTTTGAGATGCATCTCAAACAGTGGTATGATGATAATTGTTTAAAAATCTCCTGATTTTGTAGCATTTGCTTATTTCTGTGATATAGATATACCTCCCATGGTCAGTTTCAGGCCACTTATGCGAAGGTGCTGAATATACAATCAGGAAGAGATGGTCACAGCCAGCTTTCCCTGAGTTGCAAGGGCCAATTTCTGAAAACGACCAATAGCACTAGTCAGAGCTGCGGCATTCAAGTTTGAAGAGTAATTTCCATTTTTATTTGTGTTAGAGTGGATTCAAGATCATCCCTAAAATAGCAACACATTTATGCACTTGCAATCAAATATATTTCCTTTATTATGAGAATGTGCCATAGTTGTAAGTATCATTATTATGTGTATTAGAATAAAAAATAAAAGGCCAAAGACTGAATGCTGTAAATAAGCAAAACCTAGCTTTTGTTGAAAATGGTATTTCCCATGCTGGTCAGTAATCTAACCACACCTGAATCATGTGAGAGATTGTGTCAAAACAGACATTTCTGTCCCATCCATAAGAAAAGGAAAATGGTCTGAAAATGGGACCATGAGACTGCAACACAGTACCATTATTCAAGTTTGCAGGAGCCAAGTTGAAGGAGAGGTTTCATCAAGCTATTGTCCCATTTTTAAGACCTATGCAACTATCATTTAGTAACATGAATGGGAACTTGACACAATCTTAGTGAGAGGCAGGATAGGCTTGTTCTGAGACTCTTGGCTCAGCTCATATTCAGATTCCCTGTGAAGACTTCTCAGGAAATGCCTCCAGGATCTCTATAAGCACATAGGGTTATACAGAATGAAGGTGGGAAGGGACTCCAACACCTAAATCAGGATGACCAAGGCTTGAACTGAGTTTATCAGAGTGTCCTGAAGTTGGGCAGTGGGGAATGTACATATATGGATGGATGGAAGGATGGATAGGTGGATGGATGGAAGTGTGAGACAGAGGGCACATGTAGACTACAAAGTCTAAAATATTCACTAACTGAAGCTTTAAATAAGTTGCAAATTCTGGAGTTCACATTATGGCTCAATGGGTTAAGAATCCAACAAGTATCCATGAGGATGAGGGTTTGATCCCTGGCCTCACTAGTGGGTTAAAGATCCAGTGTTGCCACAAGTTGCAGCATAGGCTGCAGATGCAGCTCAGATCCTGTCTTGCTGTGGCTGTGACATAGACTGGCAGCTGCAGCTCCAGTCTGACCCCTAGCCTGGGAACTTCCATTTGCTCCAAGTGTGGCTCTAAAAAGAAAAGAGAAAAAAAAATTACAAATCCTGTCACAGATTAACAAAATACATATAAAATATCTAATAAAAACTCACCGTGTAACCTCTGATACATTGTGTACGTACCAATTACATACACAACTGCACACACACATGTCAACAGATGTTAATATGTTAATAAAATGTCCATGAATAATTAGATTTGGAGATGCTGGATGAAGTCATAAAAAATGAATTACTGAAGGACTTCTCAGAGCATTTATTATTCAAATAAGTTCTGAATCTCCAAAAACTGGATACAGTATGTGGTACTTCTTTTTTTTTTTTTTTTTTTTTTTTTTTCTTTTTGCCTTTTCTAGGGCCACTCCCGTGGCATATGGAGGTTCCCAGGCTAGGGGTTGAATCGGAGCCACAGCAACAGGGGATCCAAGCCGAGTCTGCGACCTACACCACAGCTCATGGCAACGCCGGATCCATAACCCATTGAGTAAGGCCAGGGACCGAACCCGCAACCTCATGGTTCCTAGTCACACTCGTTAACCACTGTGCCACAACGGGAACTCCAGTATGTGGTACTTCTAAAGCATAGTTTACCATGGAATCTTTATCTGTGTGTGTGCATATGAGATTAATATTCTGTGGTTTGGGATATGCTGAAATAAGGGGATCTTAGGATAAATTTAGGTATCATTACATTAAGTGGAAAAATTAATCGTTTAGGATCCTATAATGCTCTTACCTTCTAGCTGGGGAGAAAAAACTTCTTGATCCATATACATATCCTCCTTCCAGAAAATAGAGCAGAGTTTAAATTTTGACCTTTTATTAGATGGCTTATATGTATTTTGGTAATCTATGACAGGATTCAAATTAAAAAAAAAAACTTCACTTAGTAAATATTTGAAAATCTGTAATGTATATATGGCCTCTGTCTCATAGTTCCAGCCATCTAACTACCCATCCATCATCTGCCTATATAAACACTTATTTTACAGTATTTTTATGTTATTAAAAATATACTCAACTCATTGACTACACAAAAACATGCTCAGGCCAAATTTGACCCACAGGCCAAGTTTGCTGACTCCTGATACATGGTGACAGTGTCAAAGCTCATTGAAGGATTCAACATCAAACTGAAGGACAGGCTTTCAATGTTCTCAAAGAGGCTTTCTACTCCTCCTCCCAAGCTCTCCTAATATCAGAGCATTAAGGCCTTTAAGGTCAGACCTGAAGTTTCCATGCTTCTGAGAATACATGTAGCCCTTTGTGACAGCCAGCATCAAGGATCTTCCCCTCCTGCTTTTCACCATTTTGTGGAAACAACTCACATTGTTATGAGTGATCAATAGGATGTGGCAGAAGGATGTGATTATCTGAGGTTAAATTATAAGACATTGAGCCACCTGCCTTTCATTTTCCTTCCTGATCACCTGATCTGTAGGAAGGCAACTGTCATACAGTGAAGATACTCCAGTGGCCCTTTGGAGGGGTACACTTAGTAAGGAACTAAGTAGCCAGCAAGGAACTGAAGCCTTCTGCCAATAGCCATGTGAGGTAGCCATCTTGGAAGTGAATCCTCTGGCCTCAGTCAAGCCTGTGGATGACCTGGCATCCCAGAGGACAGTTTGATTGCAAATTCATTAGACTCGCTGTGCCACTCTACTAAATGATGCCTAAATTTCTCACCCATAGAAACTGTGAGGCAATAAATGTTTGCTGTACTTAAGCTGCTAGATTTTTGGACAATTGTTTACACAGCAATAAATAATACCTTCCTTCAGCTAACCATTGTGACACAGCCAACTTGATGTCAAGAACATATTTTTTTTCAATCACTTTCCCCTAGGTATATTTATGTAGGTATATTTTGACAAGTCTACTTTTACTTTCTAAAAAAATACATGGATTACACAAATTCAAAGTCTCCTATTTCCAACTCTTATCTGAATGGTTAGAGGCAGGTGAAATGAGGGATAGGCTGAAGCTTAGAACTGAGGTGAAGCTCAGGAATAAGTTGAGAGTAGGTTAAGTCTTAGGGATGGGCCAAACATGGGATGCAGGTTAGATATGAGTGAAAAAACAGGGTTAGGGTAAATCTACTTAGATCCTTTAATGATTTTAAAATTTTAAACAATTTTATATTTTAAAATTTTAAACAATTTTATATTTTAAAATTTAAAATGACTGTTATTTTTAGCCAGGCCCATCTTGATTCGTCCTGCTTTATTTTTTGAATAAGCAAATTATTATCCAGGTTGTACACAGGCAAGACAAGAGATTTAACACATGTCAATTACAATTAACTGAATAATTTACTCAATACCCCTACCAACCTTTCCCTTTGTACCTATAATTACTCCTTTATACAGTCACGAATGCTCATCAATTGACTATATTTTATCAAATGAGACAAATACAAGCTACTTGAGGGCAACTGTCCTTAGTTCTCCATCTTTATACAGGACTTGACAGGGAACAAGATACATAGTATGAAGCTAAGCAGAATACAGCAGACTACACAAAATACAGGACTGAAAGTTAAAATGCATCACTTCCAATCCCATTTAGCAGCTTACAACAGTTATTTTGATTCTTTGAGTCTCAATGACCTTAGTGGAAAATGGAGATAATAATGCTTTCTCACAGGGCTATTTTGAGGTTCAAATGGAAAAGGGCTTTGGCATCTTGAAATCTGTGGAAATGTTAGGTGTTGTTGAAACAAAGCTCCATAAATATACACCAAGTTAATCTATTCAAGTGCTTTAGGACTCTGATATTTTTTTTTTCTAAAAATATGAGTCAAGTTTCTTTAAATGTATCAGTTAACAACTGTGTTTCACTATTAAAGGAAAGCCTGGTCTGCATTTTAAAGAAGAAATAAAACATATGGAAAGTCTGATATAATCCATCTATATCAGCATAAATATAGAAGGAAGAAAATCCAGCATTTTATGTATGCTTTGGTTTCATTGCTTCTTTTTATTTTACTCTATGGGAATTAGTACATATTCCCACCTGTGGTTAAAATGCAGATTTAAATTTAAAAATCTATTTCAGTCTCTTCAAGAATGTTAAATATGTTATCTCTCTCAATCATATGGTGAAACGCCTGAGATGCTACATTTTCTTTCATTGTAATTCAGTTCTCTTGCTCCAAATTCCTCTTTGTTTCAATTTCTTAAACTATAAAATCAGGGCATGCTGCTTGATAATGGATTTGCTATTTGTTATTTTCTGACACAGTAGTAGCTTAACTAAATCATTCACAGTTCATCAGTCTAAGAGATCCCACTCCAAACTGCCATAGGGTGCCAGGATGTTATTAATTTAGAAAATATACAGATTCTTATATGTGACCCCAAGTGTTTTGAGTCCAATGAAAGCAAAGGAGAGCTTTGGAATACTGAAAAGAAAATTTGATCTTGCAGAAAAATTTGTCCAGAAGCTCCACTCTCAGACTAGACAGAGTAGCAATTCCCATCATTGAACTGATTTTGGCATCAATACATGTAAGAAAGAACCCTTTATGTTTTCAAATAGAGTTGAAAATGTTACATGTTATCTGATTAAATGTAATAAGCATTTCTTGTGTTCATTTAATGTACAGTCATGGTTCTCTGTGCTGGGAGGGTGTGTAGAGGTGATCTTTGCCCTCTAGGGGCTTATACATTAGAAGACACGGAGATAAACACTTTGTATTACGTGAGATATAACGAAATAAATGTTAAATCCAGGTATAAGTTTGTACTCTGGATGCAGACAAATGATTAATTATGAATAGAGATACCAGAGTACTGAATCTGTGCTTGAGGGAAGAGGGATTCTAGTCGGCAGAAACCAAATGGAGAACAGTCTAAACAGAAATGCTGAGGTAGAAAAGCATTTAGCATCCAGAGAAGGTTAAGTGCTTTGCTAAGGACTGAGTTTCATATTCAAGGAAGTGTGAATTTGGAGAAACTGAAAAAGTGGTTTTGAGGGTTCAATTGGCAGTGTCATGCTAAGAGGTTTGGAGTTGATTTTGACTGAAATTGAGAGTCGCTGACAATTTGTGAGAAACAGAATTTGAGATGTCTCCTTTGCTTTATAAAGATAATCCTGAAAAGAGTAAGAAGATTGGTTCAAGGAGATATGAGACTGAAAAGATGGACGCTAGTTAGTTCAGAAGTGTCTCTGAATGAAGGTAGTGGCAATTTGAACAGAAAACAAGGGGACAACTGAGACTGACATGGAAGACATCACAAAGACAAGATCACTAGTATTTAACTGATTGGATGTGTAGAAGGGTATGGATAGGAAATAACCTAGCATGAATTTGAAGGGTCCATCCTGGGTGACTAGGAGCTACCGTGTGCTGGTGGTATGGAAACTGAAAAATCGAGTTATAGCAATGGTGTTACCAGAGATATTTATAGACACGAGGATCGACTTGCGGATTGAGGAAAAAAAAAAAAAAGGAAGGCTGAAGAGATTACCCTTCCTTCTAGAAAAAGAACAGAGCAAGCGACATCCAAAAATCATGTGTAAATAAGTTAAAGATGGCGACTTTTAGTAAAAGGAAATTAGTTCACCTCCACGTGGAGAAATAAGGAAGTGGTCAGCCCACAGCATATAAATCATGGCTTCCACCTAGGTGAGCCAGACTCATGGCTTGTGTGGGGCAGACTTCCATGTGGTCTTTGAGACCAAGAAAAGTAGAATACAGAATAATCCTGGAGGAATGGCCAGTTAAAAGGAGAAATTTTAGAGACATGATGACAGCACAAATGGAACAATTTCTCAGTTATTTAGCAAAATAACAAAAATGTACAGCTAGCCTTGATTGA
Source organism: Sus scrofa (assembly GCF_054392235.1). Classification (NCBI taxonomy): domain Eukaryota; kingdom Metazoa; phylum Chordata; class Mammalia; order Artiodactyla; family Suidae; genus Sus; species Sus scrofa. The sequence continues at coordinate 126,978,788 of NC_139401.1, forward strand.
ATATCTATTATGTGCCACACACTGAGCTGGGTCTTTCACATCTATCATTTCATTTAATCCTCATAACAGTAATAAGAGGTGGTGATTGTTATTCCAAATTTATAGATAAGGAGATGGAATGTGAATTTAGGACATTTTCTCAGTGCCACAAAATGTAATTATTACAGATAGAAATTGAACACATTTCTCTCATTTCAAAATTCATTTTCTGCTCTGACTCCATGTTACTACTCAGGAAATTTCTACATAAAACTGAAGAAGGAGAGTTAGGAGTCATAGATATGTGTCTGAGAAAATCTCCAGGAAGAAGTAGACTGTGAATGGAAGCAAGCAAGAAGCCTGAATTGACAGAAGTTTTCCAGATGGATATGTGTGAGGGACAAAAAGTAAAAGGAAGGGAAAGGGGAACAGAACATATCAGCAAAAACCCTGAACAAGGAATAAGCACACAGTAAAGCATAGGAGACTGGCCTTATGAAACTGCTGTATTGAAAGACACCTGGGGCTTCTAATTTTTAGACTAGAGATCCAACTGCTGTCAGTAAACCTCTGGGAACCTTAGCTGGGACGTGTCATGATCCTATGGGTGATTTGTTTCTTCCACTTCCACCTCTGTCTAAGTTTTTAATTAGCTGACTGCTCCTAGAAATCTGTATAAACAGGCTGCAGCATAATACATGTGAAAGCAGCTTCCAGCTGTGAAAAGCTTACCCAGTAGACAACTAGTTTTCAGGTTGTTGCTAAGAACAGTGAAGTTCCAGTTCTAAAGCCCTGCTGGAAGCCTGCTGCAGATGTATGTGTCAGCAAACAACTGTTGCATCTCTCATAAGGAGGCTACTTGAATCACAATGCCCACTGGAAGGAGCACTATCCTGGGACTGAGTTTCCTGGGGATCTGATCGTCCATTAAAATGGCCATTTCATATTCCTATTGTATTCTTTGATAGCATGCCTTAATGAGTTGATTCAGGATCAAAATTCTTGGAAAAAACTGTTACTGAAAACAACAGATTCCACCAATGCATTTGATCTAAGATCTTTATATTAGGAAACTGAGAATATGACATTCATTCATTCATTCATTCAAACTTTCAAATCTTTCTCCATTTCAAAAACTGAGGGAAGCACTGAGAGCAGGATACAAAAATTAATGAGAGTGTGCTTATCATAAATTATAGTGTAGACAGAAATATAGTATATCTCAATACAATGGTATAATGTCTTGCTTCTCAAAATAGGGCCTGGGGACATATCCTCAGGATTCAGAGATTGTGAACGTGCAAATGTGTGACTTTTTAGAAACAATAAGTATACAAGCCTATTCAGGTATACGGAAGTCTACTTTATTATAACATATGTTTTATATGTATACAAAATATATATGTAGTATATAATACATTGATATATAACATATGTTAAAATGTTATAACTTGAAATTTCAGAGCCTAGGTTTGTGTTTGTGTCTTAAAGGAGGTCACTGGCAGGTTTGTGTTTCTGTTTTTAATCTGTTTGGTGCCAATTAATTCCTTTTTTTTTGCTGTCTAGTAGAAATGAAAGGAACACTTTCATGGTGCAGATAATAAGTTCAGGTTCTGCAATGACCAAATCATACCACGGTGTGACACGCAAACAAAAGTGCGACAGGAGAAAAGTCATGGGAGAGGTGAGTCATTACAAAGCTCAGACAATTTGACAAGGTACTTTATATAACTGTAGATTAGTTCTGAGGTGTACTTTGATATCAAGAAAATAGCGTCATTACATTAAATGATTTAAATTGTGTATTTATGTGTTCCAATTGTATTCTTTGGTGATAGCATATACGTGATTTTCGGTTTGGAAATAGTTGAATAATATGATAAAAATCATTTGTTACATGATCATTTTTCCTTTAAAAGTGGTCCATATATTACCTAAGATTGGAAATCACTAATACATCATATGTCATTATCTACCTGCCTGCCTTCAACCCCAAGTGCTTTGACAAATATCCTGTGATGTTGATTTCCTAATAACCCGGTTTTATGATCTCTCACTAGTCTGAATCTTACTTGGCTCTTTGGAGATATTTGATACTGTTTTTCCATTCCCTCTTTTTGAAACTTCTTTTTCTTCCAACCACAGAAAAATTACTCTTGTCTTTTCTTCTGCCTCTCTGGCCATTCTTCCTTAATTGCCTTCTGGAATTCTTCTTCTTCTCAGCCTAATAGGCACTGACACTTCCAAGAGTTTTTCTCTCATTTCTTTTCATTTTTATCGCCTCTTACACTTGACATGGGTAAATGCTCCTAAAGTTTCAATGACTATCTACATGGTAATGACAAAATCTAAATAGCATAGCCAAATCTTTCTCTGAAGCACCACACCTGTATCTACTGGGAATCTTCATTTACATTAGTATATAGCCTTCTCAAATTTAAAATTCATAAAACTGAACTCATTGGCCCCCCACACACAGACACACACACACTTGCAAGCACTCTTCAATTCCTTCTTACTTTAGTGTCCCCCATTCTGCATTCTTTATCTATTTCTACCCGGTATCTAAGATACAAATCTGCAGGTATATTTAAGAAGCTATGCTTAGTGGGATGCAAGCAGATAGCAACTTCATTCTTTCTTTCCATTTTCTATTTCAAGCTTACACTTAAAAATTCTTTTAAAGCCTACAGATACAATAGTTGGGCAGCTCCAATTGGTTTTTTATTCACTTTCAAATTCTAATGAGAACAGGCTTATATTTTGCTCTTGTTTTTTTGCTTACTGCTGTTTTCCAGATGAGCTATCTCTCATCTTTCACTGTCTGGTGCTCCACTGTTTCTCTGGGATCACCGCGATCTCCAATAATCCTTTTGGGCAGAGTCCCAAGCCTAGAGGACTCAGTCTCTCTTCCTGTGGATGTCTCACCTGGCCCACAGGAAACAAAATTCCATATTTTTCACCACAAACTCTAGAAGTACAGGCCAATTATTATGCAGCCCTAGGTCTACATTCTGCAGAAATGCAGATGAACTAAAAAGCTAAAACCATAGCTTTTTCACTTCCAACTTTTCAGATGTGAGTCAGACAACAAACCCTGAATCCCTTAAATCTCCAGGGAACACCATGTCACATTCCCCTTGAAGCACCCACTCACTTGATTGCAGGGAGGTGGAAGTTTACTCCTGTCCTCACCCATGGGAAGCAAAACATATCCACAACTCTGCCCAAATAAATATGAATCCCTGGCTTCTTCAACTTTGTGTAAATATTTAGCCTTTTCTTAAAAATATGGTTTGTGGGCTATTCCTGGCAGAATCAGTCTGTGGCTATTCCTTTGCAAGTGCTATAACAACAACTGGTGTCTATCTTTAAAATATTACTTTTATTTTTATTTGACAACTATTACATTTTTCTCAAGCATTGATGACCCTTCTGAAATGCATTGACATTAGGGTAATTCAAATATGATTTTTTTTTTTTTGTCTTTTTGGGGCCACACTCATGGCATATGGAAGTTCCCAGGCTAGGGGTCGAATCGGAGCTATGGCTGCTGGTCTATACCACAGCCACAGCAACGCAGGATCTGAGCCACATCTGTGACCTACCCCACAGCTCATGGCACCGCCAGCTCCCGACCCACTAAGAGGGGCCAGGGATCGAACCCACATCCTCATGGATACTAGTCAGATTCATTTCTGCTGCACCACAATGGGAACTCCCCAAATATGACTTTTATAGTGTAATCTTGACATTCCCTTTCCCTTATCCCTGAAAGCCATTTCTTGTGTTTTATATCCAAATAGCCCTCTATTTCTCCATTGTTAAGTTTTAATTTCTAACATTCATTAATTCATTTTCATATCCTCTCTTCCTCTTACACTATTTCCAAATTCTCTTGACTTACTTATCTAGATCCTAAAAGCAAACTACCATCCACATATCAAATGGGATGGTGTTTCTAAAATGCCAGTTTGATCATATCAAATAACTCCTAGCTTCATACATGCTATACTCAAAATTTCTTTTCTTTTTTTTAGAACGACAAGCCTTTATTTTTTTTATTACTCAAATGAATTTATCACATCTGTAGTTGTATAATGATCATAACAATCTGATTTCACAGGATTTCCATCCCACAGCCCAAGCACATCCCCCCACCCCCCAAACTGTCTCTTCTGGAGACTATAAGTTTTTCAGTGTCTATGAGTCAGCATCTGTTCTGCAAAGAAGTTCCGTCTGTCCTTTTTTCAGATTCCACATGTCAGTGAAAGCACTGGATGTTGGTGTCTCATTATATGGCTGACTTCACTTAGCATGATAGTTTCTAGATCCATCCATGTTGCAAAAAATGCTGGTATTTCATTCTTTTTAATGGCCGAGTAATATTTCCATTGTGTATATGTACCACATCTTCTTGATCCACTCCTCTGTCGATGGACATTTCAAAATTTCTTAAAATAGTATTCGAAGCCTTTTAGATTCTAAACTCTGCCTACATTTTAAGCCTTTTCTCATATCCTAAACCTTAGGAAGGCTCCATCCTAAAATCTGATACGTCAACCATATTGAAGCACCCATTTTCCGTGAATTATCTGTTCAAAACCTCCCTGACTTTACACAATTTCCTTGGCCTAGAATGTCCCCCCACATTTCAGCTCCAATCTGATTGAAACACTTCTATTCATCTTTTGTAACTCAACTCAATGATTACAGACTCTATAAAGCCTTTCTTGACCTTTCCAGAGGCTTATGAATTCATCTATGATTATTAGTGGCCCTCAGGATTATTTAATCTGTGTTGACTCCTATTCTGTATCTGACCATGGCTCCAGATAGCAAGTATCATGGATGTTTGAATTAGGAAATTTGGGGAAACATTTGTCTTGTTTTGCTCAGCATGAAACCCTGAAGTGTTTTTTTCTAATATGTTGGCAAATTCATCAGGTAAAAATTTATTTAGTTTCTTCCTTTTAACATCATTCTTATAACAACCATCAACTCCAAATCTACACTACCTACATTTATCTCTCTTAATGCATATTGATCACTAATTCCAATTTTTTTATAATTATCATCAGCAAATTCAAATATATAAGCTATCTAAATGAAATGGATGATATGGTACCTATATGAACCAACTGCACAGTGATTCAGAGCAGGTTAGTGAGTCTGTTATAATGACCTGACACAATCTAATTTCCAATGAGATCAGCTGCTTACCATCAGTGGTTGTACTACAAGAGAGTTGCATGTGGTCTTAGGAAAACAAAACAAATATATACTTTATCAACACAGCACTATCTTCTGTAGCTAAATGGTATCACTACTAACAAATGTGACAAAATTCTTGGAAAAGGTCAGAAGTCTACAAGGAGTCAGCAGTTATTGTTCAATAGTGTAAGTAGATAAGGTGTGTCATGGTTACAATTTTGTGTCAGTAGTGCTTTGAGTAAGATTTAACATTTCTATGTATATCCTCTTAGACTTACTTGTAATTTGGCATGAAGAGCATCATCTTTTTAATGGAGTCATTTTATTTAATTTTTGAATTGATATGGCATTCCTACATTCATTTTCTCAGGCTGTTTAACAAAATGCCATAGATTAGATGGCTTAAACAACAGATATTTATTTTTCAGTTTTTGGTACTGGGAAGCCCAAGATCAATTTGCCAGTCAAATTGATCCCTGGCGAGGATTCTCTTAAGGGCTTGCAGAGGGCTTCCTTCTTGCTCTCTCCTCAGATGGCAGAGAGAAACCAATCTCTGTGTTTCTTCTTACAAAGCTGCTAATCTCATGACCCTTTACCAGTTTACCCTTCCTTAAGAACAGATCGTTTTCTTATTTCCTAACATTAACCTTCCTCGTGATCCTCCAATACCCTTGGATACATAACATTTTTACAAATACTTCTGTGCCTTAGGAATTGTTCTATTTACTGTGTAATAATTTGGGTACATTTGTATCTCCCTTTTTTATATTTGTAACAGAACTTCTGTCACTTATGCTATTTCTACATTTGGCATTGAAGTAGTTGAAAGAGTGTGTCTCATTACAGAAGCAGTATTTGATTTAGAACTTAAAGGACGAAGAGCTTATTTCATATGTTGATGAAGAATAAAAGAGAACGTTTTAGGTGGAGGGGAAGGTGTGTGCCAAAAGATAGAGATGAAAAATTTCAGGGTGTTTATGTTGTGCAATGAATGATTACATCTCCCTGGATCAAGGGAGCTTAAGGACAAGCAATGATGTGGCAAAGGTAGTTTGAGACAGTGGTATGTTGGTAAATGTATAATAGCTGGCACTAGGAGTGAGTTGGGACAGGGATTCCAAATTTATAGCATTTGCCAGCTTCCACCATGATCAAATTTAAACTACCACTGTGGCATCACTGAATGCAGAGTCGGAATCAGATATGTAAAACCAGCTGGTTGGCATCAAGTAAAGAAGACCTTATAAGAACGAGTAACAATCTCAGTACCTAAACTAACGGGTTCTTGTTTCCTAACACATACAGCCTCACTCTGGTCCTCACTGGATGCTTTAGGACTCCTCTGAGATGTGGTCACTTTGAGAATTTTTTGATAGTCTCAAGTCAATTTATTCTGATTAATGAATGCATGTATTCCATGAAGAATGTCTGTCAAAAATCAGTGGTTTTTCTTCTGAAACTTCCTTTTAGGTAAGGACTCCAACGAAGGCTGGATCATTTAAAAATAAAGAGAAAATTCTTGAGGTCAGAATTTATATAAACCCAAAGTAAATTTTTTTGCATATTTCAATAAAAGGATTTGGGAACCACTGTGATGAGAAAAACTAATTACTTGAGTCAAGGAGGAACAGTTTCTAAAATTATTGAAAGTAACTCAGTATATATGATATTAATAGACTTAAATGACTTTCAATAATTGTTCTACTAAGTAATGATGATCATTTCTTAATGTTTGGCATAAGGGCATTTCATATAGAATTGTTTTATTAAGAATGCTGATAAATTAGAACTTATTTGACCTTTTTCAGTAGGGCCAGTGGTATCATTTGAAACTGTTGCTCGGTATCTCTCAGAGATAGAACTCACTCCATGGCAATAGAATTTAGATGCTGAAATGTGGCCCATGTAGGCAGAAAGTGAAAGAGATCTTATTAATACTACTTCAAAATCGCATAACAGATCACTTGTATTGTGCTTCCCATAATTTAGGGGATTGGTTGGAACGAAAAGTAGATTTTCCCCTTGAAACCGTACAATCATGGAGGGTTTATGAAGGAAGGATAGTATTATGGATTAAATTCTGTCCCCTCAAAAGATATGTTGAAGTTGTAGCCTCTCATATATGTGAGTGTAGTCTTGTTTGGAAATATATTCTGCAGATATAATTAAGTTGAGGTCAGTAGAATGGCCCTAATATGAATGGTGTTCTTATAAGAGGAGAAGACACTGAGACCCAAGAAGGATGTCATGTGATGATGGAGGCAGAGATTGGGGTTATGTTGCTGAAAAACAAGAAATACCTGGGACTACCAGAAGCTGCAAGAAGCAAGGAAGGATTTTGCCCTAGAGGCTTCAAAAGGAACAGGTCTCTGACAACACCTTAATTTTGGATTTTTGGCCTACAGCTGTGACAGAGTAAATCTCTGTTGTTTTAAGCCACTCAGCTTGCAGTACTTTGTTACAGCAGCCTTAGGAAACTAAGACACAGAGCAAAGCCTGTTTATATTTTAATGGAATTCAACTTTAGAACTCTGGTTACTACATTATGTAATTCTCACCTACCATGCACAAAACTGCATCTATTGAAGGATGTATCTTGAGGATCTGCTTCTTTAGGGCTGCCAGAGGGATATCAGGATTCTTTGCCTGGACTTACAAATTTACTGACCAGTGGGAACAAGGATAGTGACTAGAACATGAGGAATCTGACTGATATAGACACCCCAAAAATTGGAGAGTGAATAAGCCATAGAGTAAGGTTTCTGGGTTTTTAATCTGCTGGGAACATTATTCAATTCTGGCTGGCTCTTTCTAACCCATTTATTGTCCAGTGAGAGCACCTGGGGCTGGAATGGCTCTCTACCTTTCATAGTTTGTAACTTCTAATCACATTTTCCACTCCATTGACTAGAATCTTGTATGTCAATATGGTGGCCATAATTAAATAGGATTAAGAGATGGTTACTGTACTTTCTCATAAAACATCTGGAACACAATGTCTTTTTGTTTGTTTTCTGGAATTAATTAAGAGTGTTTTGATGGTTTAAGGTCTACAAGTTTCCAACTTTCTTAACAATTGCCTTAAGATGGAGTCCCACTGTTCAATTTGCTATTTTTTTCTTTTTCTTGGCTAGAACCCAAACTTTCCTTGACCTCATTTCTTTCTTTTTACTTCCTCTCTGTACACAACTATGTTCTTAAGTTACGTTTGTATCCTTCCTGCCACACATCATGACAGACAACACACCAAATAACTCAACCTCTGGTGGTGACCCCTCTCCACCTTTTCTCCCTATAGGTGCACCTGTGTTCACCACCCTAATCACTTACATTGTGTTGGTTTTCTTCTTCTAAGAAAACTGACAATACCCACAGTAATTTCTAAATAATAACCAGGAAATTCTTTGAAACAGAGAAAATTGGGAATGCATACTACTAATGTTCAGTTACAGGGCAACAAAATAATCAGGCTATTTTGACATTCTTATAATCATGATGACCATACAGATGTTCCATTTATTTACGTGTAACAGCTGGCTGTACTTGACAAAATTATTCTTTAGCGATATTAATATTTCATGTGAATTGTTCTGCTATTAGAAACAAACTATTAGTAAAAGGAAATAAGAAAATGTGGTGTGAGATTATTTAATTTGTAATTTTATAAGAAAGGAAAGAAATACTTGATTGATTTTTTAAAAATTGTTCTGTACTTGATAGGGATTGCTACATTTTGTATAGCCTATTAGTAGTTTCTCCCTTAATTCGAGGTAATTTTTAAATAATTAAATAAATGGTGCCCCAATATAGTCAAATCTTATTGTGCCTTAAACTCTCATTTTAAAGTAGAAGAATTCAGGGGTTCCTATCGTGGCTCAGTGGAAACAAATCCAACTAGTATCCATGAGGATGTGGGTTCAATCACTGGCCCCGTTCAGTGGGTTAAGGATCTGGCATTGCTGTGAGCTCTGGTATAGGTTGCAGATGTGGCTCGGATCCTGTGTTGGTCTGTCTGTGGCATAGGCCAGCAGCTGTAGCTCCAATTTGACCCCTAGCCTGGGAACTTACATATGCCATGGGTAAAGCCCTAGAAGGCAAAAAAAAAAAAAAAAAAAAAAAAAAAAAAAAAAAAAAAAAAAAAAAAGTAGAAGAATTCAGAGCAGATTAGCATATTTCTGAGATGTTATTTAAATCAGACATTACCTTTAATTATAGCCACTTGTGTCTCTGTCCACACTGCTATAAGGGAATACCAAAAATTGGGTGGCTTATAAGAAATAAGTATTTATTTATCACAGTTCTGGAGGCTAGAACTCCAAAATACTGGTATCAGCTTGTTCTAGTGAAGGCCCTTCTCTGGGTTTCAGCCTGCCTATTTCTTGCTGTATCCTCATATGGTAGAAGGGGCCTAGGGGACTTTGTGGAGCACTAGTCACATTCATGAGGGCTCTACCTTCATGACCTTAGCATTTCCCTTAGGCCCCAACTCCCAGTACCATTACTGTTATGGGTTAGGATTTCAACATATGAATTTTAGGTGAATACACTCGTTCAGATCACAGCAACATGACATCACTCTCTAGTACTTATCCCCAAAGACAATGCCCTTTGAGAGCTGTCTTGGCTCATGCCAACCTTCATCTCGGAATACCTTCTCCAATGATAGAAATAATACTACTTCCTAAAGGCTTCTACATATTCCTATTGCCATTCTCAGGAAGGAAGGAGAGAGATCTATCTTACCACTCTACTAGAAATATTTATAATAAATAATTTCATGGATTCTTGCAAAGCTCTGTGAGCTATTATTTCTGCACTGAACATAAGAAGAAACTGAGTCTCAAATAGGTTAAGTACCTTGCCCAAAGGTACATAGGTAATTCACAGAGGAATCAGCTGCTACTATGCCCAATTCTAACTCCAAAGTTTGTTTTCTTTCTATTCTTCACAATATTTTCTCCAAAGCACAATGCTCATATGATAAAAGAGAACATCTTCCCCCCCCCACCATAATGTTAAGTGGAATGAAGGAACTAGTTTGTGAGCCCACTCCTTGTGCTAAGCAATGGCAAGATAACATTAAAACAAACTGTGTTTATCACCATCCCCCCACAAGACAGATTAGACAAGTTATTTATCTAGTAAACTTGACTTCATAGCTAGATTAAACAACTGCCCCAGTTTGAGTGAGACCATACAATTTTAACACTGAAAATGCCCCATCTCATCAAACTACTCACTCGGTCCTGGGCAAAATGGAAAGTTTGGTTGTCCTAACTTCACCTGCAGAGTAGAAACACCTTGAAGTGTTTCTAATAGTCTCACTATGACCAATTAACTATGAAAGCTGGGCCCAAATATCATTTTTTCAAGTTGCTGGAATTAGGAAACACCATTCAAAAGCAGTGATTCTTTTTGAACCAATAGTATATGTATCACCTGGCTAAGTGCTAGAAATACAAATATTCCGACCCCACCCCAGAACTACTGAATCAGAGTCTCTGGAGATGGGGTCCTGAAATCTGTGTTTTACTAAGCCCTCAAGGTGATTCTCATGTGCACTCAGGTTTGAGACTCAGCGCTCTAAAGAAATGACAAGAAACCACCTGTCCCTGCCCGGTGTCTCAAGTGTAATCTCCCCTGAACTCTGCTGTGAAATGCTTATAGATTAGTAAAATATTTTAGAGATTTCAGTGGATCTCAGAAATTTTTCCCAATGAAATGCCCATAAAGCAGAGGTGAGTGAAAGCACATGCCTCCAGGGCTCCCAGAAGTGCCACTGAAGCAGACTGCTACAAAAACAGAGTGTAAATGAAGCTTCATATTTTATCTTGAAAATGCAGGTGGACTTTTCTCTCTACTTCTTAATATATTCATCTTTGTCTTATTATAAAAATTATTTCCTCCCATTTTCAGGTAAACTTGACTCTAAGAGGACATTTGTCACCAGTTTGTTACATGACCATGGGGTACACATATTTCTGTCTGCAAAACACAAGAGAGATTACTCCATTACATCCTCACAATGACCCTGTGAAGTGTTCAACTTCACCATTACTAAAGAGCACTGGAAGGTCCTGAAAGGTTAAAGAGTGTGCCCAAGGTCACAGAGTGGAGAAATACCTGAATCATGTATGACTAAAGCCCTGCTGTCTCTCAGGCCATATATTTATCTGACAATTTAGACTATAAACTCCTATATGACAAGGACAAGAGTATTATTTTATATTCTAGACCCAACATAATACTTCACACAATACATTACATGAGTGAATAAAAGTAGATTAGTAATTTAAAAGGTTGCCAAGGGGGAGGGGGAGGGAGTGGGATGGATTGGGAGCTTGGCGTTAATAGATGCAGACTATTGCCTTTGGAATGGATTAGCAATGAGATCCTGCGGTGTAGCACAGGGAACTATGTCCAGTCATTTATGATGGAGCATGATAATGTGAGAAAAAGAATGTACACATGTATATGTAACTGGGTCATCATGCTGTACAGTAGAAAAAATAATAAAAAATAAAAATAATAAAAAGTTGACTTCTTTTTTTTTTCCTTTTTATTCTCCTACACCGTGCAAATTATGGAAATATTTGGAAGGACTTTATTTGGCCATGCCAACCACATGAAGAAGTTCCCAGGCCACGGATTAAACCCATACCATAGCAGTAACCAGAGTCACAGCAGTGACAATGTCAAATCCTTAACCTGCTAGGCTACTAGAAAACTCCTGGAAAGACTTTTTAAGTTCCACAGATACGGGTTAATATGCAAAGTAAAGTCATGAAAAAGATTGTGTTTTTTGACTATTAGATTAAGGACCTATGAGAATTAGAATTCAATACCCCACCACAGCCACCCCCTCCCACAGGCTTCCTCAGAAAACTGCATGTATGAGGTTCAATGGCAAAGGACAATAAATGACCAGTGTTACATGAACCTGCCTTATATCCAAATGCAAATTTAGGGAATGTGGGCAAGTGCTTTAGGTCTAAACTCAAATCCTAGGATCTTACCAAACTCTAGCACAGCCAAGAGAGGAAGGAGAGTAAAATAGCCAGGGTGGTGCAATAGGAGAGGAGGCTGTAGTTCACTATACCACTTCAGAAATGAGGATGGATAATTTAGAAGAGAATAAGGGAAATACATAAGTCACATTTTAACAGACTATCCTTGCTAATTGGTAGAGTCCAATGTAGAGCCCCTGAATCTAAGTGAAGAAATTCATTGAGGAAGGAATTTGGAAATCAGAGGGAAGTGCTAAACTTTCTCCATCGCCTACCCTCAAGTCTCATTTGGAAGAGTGGAGTTTAAAAATAAATATTCTATATTTCAGCAGGTAGCCTAGCATAAAACAACACTTCCTTAAAACGTTTCCTTTGGAATAAAGGGTTCTACTATGAATTAATTGGGGGAAACTCTGGACTGTATAGTTACCTTACTGAAATTCTTACTTAGGATCCTTGAACTATGAGCATCAGGAACCTTTAAAAAAAAGAGTGATAATATGCAACACTTTCAAAATGTAAATCTCAAAGACGCTCTCTTGCATCTTGAGATGCAAGAGAACACACATTATGGTGCCACAGAGAAGAAGGAAATCCTACCATTTGCAACTTGTATAAACAGGGAGACTATTATGCTAGGTGAAATAAGCCAGATTCAGAAAAACGAATATTGCATGATCTCAATTATTTGTGGAATATGCAACAGTCAAACTCACAGAAGCAGAGTACATTGGTGATCATGGGGGGCTAGGTGGTATGGCAAATGCTGGTCTAATACACTAGCTTTCAGTTCTAATATTAATAAGTTCTGGGGATTTAATGTATAGCATGGTGACTAAAGTTTATACTGTATTATATTTGAAATTTGCTAAATTAGTAGATATTAACTGTTTGCACCGCAATATTTTTAAAAAGTTAATTATGTAAAGTGATGGATGTGTTAATTAGCTTGATTGTGATAAGCATTTCACAATGTATAGGTATATCATATCATCACTTTGTATACCCTAAATATATACAAGTTTGATTTGCCAAATATTCCCCAAAGAGTTGGAAAAAAAAGAGTAAGGTCCCTTCTCAAAGAGCTCTCTAGGGGTGACATACCTGTATAACCAGTTAGAATAGTGCAGAGTTGAACTAATTATAACATGTCTTTGTATACCTATTTTTAAATCAGACCAGGAGGGTTAATAAATGTTCTTTAAAGGAAGTGGTTTTAGAGCTGTTTTGAAAGCTGATTACAAGTCTGCCAGTCAAACAATACTTGAAAAAAAATGTAACTTAGGACCCTGGATATTATGAAGTTTTTTATAGGTCAGCATAGTGGTTAGATTTGTCTAGTATTACTTTCTATGATTATGGAAAATTTCCATGTCTGTGGTGTCCAATATGGCAGCTGCATCCTGATTTGGCCATTGAGAACTTGAAATGGTGACACAGAAGAACATTTTAATTTTTATTTAAATAGCCATATGTTTCTAGAGGCTACGATTTTAGAGAGCACGGTTTTAGGATTTATCATAATAATGTTTCCCCCTACACCTCCCCCACAATACGAAAACAACCTCAAGACTTTTCTAAATCCCTAATCACACAGCTGCATTTGTGAAGTACATTCCTGGGCTTCTTGCGTCTACTTTCAATTCTTAGATAAAATTATTTAAGTGGATATAACTCTCCTGAATTTTTTCAAGTTCCAGAATGCACTGATATAGAACTGTCTTGGAAACAATACATTTTGTAGCCAGCTTGTGCTGGGAAATTCAAGACTGCCACATGATTTAAATACCATTGTGTTTGTAGCCTCTCAGGTTAGAAGGCCAGTTTACTTCTTAGTCTTAATGAGCAGGACTATCCCTTAACAGGTATTCCTTTTTATACCACCCCCTCTCTTTTTTTGCTCATCTGTGCATATAATACCAAAAGCTAAGTAAAGGAGCTAAACAAATTGAGCCAGAACCTGTCTTTTGACTGTCTCATTGAACTTTAGAAGATTTCCTTTTAAGATTTGTGGAGTTTTGTGGAACTGATTTGGGATGAAGCCAGAGATACACTTTGTTGCCAATCTCAACAAGACAGGTATGGTTTATACAGGTATATTCTCCCATTAGTTAGAAAAACTATGCAGTGAGCACTGGCCCTTCTCTGTAAGTGGAAGGAGTGGCTTCAAAGCCAGTTATGAACAGATGGTTCTTGAACACACTGAAATCTCAGAGATTCAACAGTTGGTTGATTCTACTCCCACCCTTTCACAAAGCTTGATGAGCTGTGTTTTTTGAAAAATAGAAATTATGTGTTCTCACTGATGTTAGTATATAAAGTAATTTGTCTAACATAGAAGAAACAGACAAATTCTTAGAAAGGTATAACCTTCAAAGACTGAACCAGGAAGAAATAGCAAATATGAGCAGACCAACAAGTACTGAAATTGAAAATGTGATTTAAAAATTTTCCAACAAACAAAAGTCCAGGACCATTTGGCTTCACGGGTGAATTCTCAAACATTTAGAGAAGAGTTGACACCTTTTCTTCTGAAACTTTTCCCCAAAATTGCAGAGGAAGAACAACTCCAAGCTTCTTCTATGAAGTCACCATCCCCCTGATCTCAAAACCAGGCAAAAATACCACAAAAAAGGAAATCACAGGCCAATATCCCTTATGAATATAGATGTGAAAATCCTTGAAAAAATGTTAGCAATCCAAATCCAGCAACATATTAAAAGGATCACACACCATGATCAAGTGGGATTTATCCCAGGGATGCAAGGATTCTTCAGTAACTGCAAAGCAATCAATGTGATACATCACATTAACAAATTGAAGAATAAAAACCATATGATCATATCAATAGATGTAGAAAAAGCTTTTGACAAAATTCAAAATTCAACACCCATTTATGATTAAAAAATCTCTCCAGAAAGTGGGCATAGAGGGAACCTACCTCAACATAATAAAGGCTATATTTGACAAACCCACAGCTAACATTATTCTCAACAGTGAAATGCTGAAAGAATTTTCACTAAGATCAGAAAGAAGAAAATGATGTTCACTCTCATGACTTTTATTCAACATAGTTTTCAAAGTCCTAGACACAGCAGAGAAGGAAAAGAAATAAAAGGAATCCAAATTGGAAAAGAAGAGGTAAAACTGTCACTGTTTGCAGATGACATGATACTATACATAGAAAATTCTAAAGATACATGCACTCCAATGTTCACTGAAGCAATATTTGCAATAACCAAGACATGTAAACAACTGAAATGTCCATAAATAGAAGAATGGATAAAGAAGATGTGGTATACATATACAATGGAATATCACATAGCCATAATAAAGAATGAAATAATGTCATTTGCAGCAACATGGATGGACCTACAGATTATCATCCTGAGTGAAGTAAGTCAGACAAAGAAAAATATCATAAGATATCACTTAAATGTGAAATATAACTTAAAATGATACAAAATAACTTATTTATAAAACAGAACCAAACTCATATTTCTAAACAAATAGAACTACCAAAGGGGAAATCATGTCAGGGGGAGGGATAAACTGGGGGGATGAGGTTAATACATGCACACTAATATGTATAAAATAGATAACTGACAAGGACCTACTGTATAGCAAGGGGGCGTCTACTCAGTGTTTTGTAATAACTTATGTCAAAAAAATTATGTATCATCTATATATGTGTGTGTGTGTAACTGATTCACTTTGCTATAAACCTAAAGTTAATACATTGTAAATCAACTATACCAAAATAAAATTTTTTAAAAATAATAAAATTAAGTGCTTTGTCCAAAGTTCAGAAACTTTGTATTAAAAAAATGAGACAAATTCAGAGTGATACAATGACATGAGAGATTTAGAGTTCAAAAATTTCTGCATCTGACTCCATGTCGAGTGCATATAACTATAAAATTCAGTTGTATACATTGATCCCCGAGGGCAGAGGCCTATTGGGTTTAGTTCCTAAATCTTCATGAAGGCAACTCTTTTTTTCTGGCAGCACCCACGGCATATGGAATTTCCTGGGACAGGGATCAAATCCAACCCACAACTGTGGCATGCCAGATCCTTAACCCACTGTAGCAGTTTGAGGATCAAACCTGCATCACCTCAGAGACAATGTCAGATCCTTAACCCACTGAGCCATAGCAGAAACTTCCATACAGGCAACTTGTGTAATTTACCGTAACTAATTCTCAACAAATATATTCTCAACCCCTTTTTTCTTTCTCTGTGTCTTATGTATCTCATCTTCCCCTCATAAACTCTCAGAACTGTATTATACCAGGATAAACCATTCTCTTTCATCCCATCCCTCAATCAGGGAACATATTTTGGTGCAGGTAACTATAGTCAACATGGACATGGAAGCCTGTATTCAAGTAATAACACATCACCAGTATATGGAGCCAAGCCAGATGATCCTTGGCAATGAAAATATGGAGAAAACATTCTACACAATTGGCCTTAGTTTATCAGTAATAGCACTTAAGCAAGACTCATTTACACATTTCTAAGTTTTAGCATACTCTACATTAATCTTCAGTTTGTTATAAATGTACTAATCCTTTGTAATCCATTAGCAGTTGGCTAACTGCTATACAATATTGATGAAATACTTACTAAGCAATAGATATCTTGTTAGGTGCTATAGTATTTCAGAAATCTGACCAACAAATGTGCTTTTAGTACCAAACAGACGAAAGGGGGGAAAAACATGTAGGATTAATACATTTTACCTTTGATGCAAGAGAGTGTTTCTGTCCAGGGATATAGTGAATTTGGACTAATTCTAAATTTCTCTGCTTGGAGGGCTAATGGCTAAGAGATGGAACTAAGAGCTGCTCTGTGTTGGCAAACTGGCAAGCACTTTAGAAATATTATGTCCTGTAAGCTTCACAACGGCCTTGTGAGGTAGATACTATTATGGTCTTCATTTTACACATGAAGAAACAGGCTCAGAAAAATTGCCGTTTGTCCAGGATCACAGCCAGTGAAGGGAAGAAGCTGATTCTGACGTTTGTGCTTTCAACCATTGCACTCTACTGTCTACGAGGGACTCCAGTAATCTCTTCTCTTCAAAGGTCTCTGCCTCTGAAAATTTAGAGGGTTGTGCTCAGAATCTGTAGGAACACTTGCGATCTGAAAATATTTCCAGATTTGACCAATAATAAAACATATCCTTCATAGTAAAGAGAGGGCCCATTAAAGTTCCTTTGAACACAAGGCTTTGGGAGATGACTGAGCACTCTTTACATAAGAATTAGAATAATGAAAAATGTCTATTCGGGTCTTTTGCCCATTTTCCAATTGAACTGTTGGCTTTTTTGCTGTTGAGTTGTATAAGTTGCTTATGTATTCTAGAGATTAAGCCCTTGTCAGTTGCATCATTGGAAACTATTTTCCCCCATCCTGTAAGTTGTCTTTTTGTTTTCTTTTTGGTTTCCTTTGCTCTGCAAAAGCTTGTCAGTTCGATTAGGTCCCATTGGTTTATTTTTGCTCTTATTTCTGCTGCTTTGGGAGACTGACCTGAGAAAACATTTGTAAGGCTGATGTCAGAGAATGTTTTGCCTGTGTTCTCTTCCAGGAGTTTGATGGTGTCTTGCCTTCTCTTTAAGTCTTTCAACCATTTTGAGTGTATTTTTGTGCATGGTGTGAGGGTGTGTTCTAGTTTCATTGCTTTGCATGTAGCTATCCAGATTTCCCAGCAATGCTTGCTGAATAGACTGTCTTTTTCCCATTATATGTTCTTGCCTCCTTTGTCAAAGATTAATTGACCATAGGTATCTGTGTCTATTTCTGGGTTCTCTATTCTGTTCCATTGGTCTGTATGTCTGTTTTGGTACCAGTACCACACTATCTTGATGACTGTGGCTTTGTAATATTGCATGAAGTCTGGGAGAGTTATGCCTCCTGCTTGGTTTTTGTTGCCTCCTGCTTGGTTTTTGTTCCTCAGAATTGCTTTGGCATTTCTGGGTCTTTCGTGGTTTCATATAAATTTTTGGATTGTTTGTTCTAGTTCTGTGAAAAATGTCCTGGGTAATTTGATAAGGATTGCATTGAATCTATAGATTGCTTTGGGTAGTATGGCCATTTTTACAATATTAATTTTTCCAACCCAGAAGCATGGAATATCCTTCCATTTCTTAACATCTTCTTTAATTTCCTTGATTGATGTTTTATAGTTCTCAGCATATAAGTCCTTTACCTCCTTGGTGAGGTGTATTCCCAGGTATTTGATTTTTTTTGGGGGTACAATTATAAAAGGTATTGTATTTTTGTACAGATGGCCAACAAGTACATAAAAAAATGCTCCACATCATTGATTATTAGAGAAATGCAAATCAAACCTACCATGAGACACCACCTCACCCCAGTCAGAATGGCCATCATTAGTAAGTCCACAAATAACAAGTGCTTGAGGGATTGTGGAGAAAAGGGATCCCTTCTGCACTGTTGGTGGTAATGTAAGCTGGTACAACCACTATGGAGAAGAGTGTGGAGGTACCTCTAGAAAACTATACATAGAACTACCATATGACCCAGCAATCCCACTCTTGAGTATATATGCGGACAAAACTTTTCTTGAAAAAGACACATGTGCCCGCATGTTCATTGCAGCTCTATTCACAATAGCCAAGACATGGAAACAACCCAAATGTCCATTGACAGATGATTGGATTAAGAAGATGTGGCATATATACACAATAGAATACTACTCAGCCATAAAAAAGAACAAAATAATGCCATTTGCAGCAGCATGGATGGAACTAGAGACTCTCATCCTGAGTGAAGTCAGTCAGAGAGAGAAAGACAAATACCATATGATATCACTTATATGTGGAATCTAATATAGGGCACAAATGAACCTTTCCACAGAAAAGAAAATCATGGACTTGGAGATAAGACTTGTGGTTGCCAAGGGGGAGAGGGGAGGGAGTGGGGTGGTTGGGGAGCTTGGGGTTAATAGATACAAACTATTGCCTTTGGAATGGATTAGCACAGAGAACTATGTCTAGTCACTTATGACAGAGCATGATAATGTGAGAAAATAGAATGTGTACATGTATGTATAACTGGGTCATCATGCCGTACAGTAGAAAAAATCTTGTATTGGGGAAATAATTAAAAAAATAGGGAGTTCCTGTCGTGGCTCAGATGTTAACAAATTCGACTAGGAACCATGAGGTTGTGGGTTTGATCCCTGGCCTTGCTCAGTGGGTTAAGTGTCCAGCGTTGCCATGAGCTGTGGTGTAGTTTGCAGATGCGGCTCGGATCCTGCATTGCTGTGGCTCTGGCATGGCCTAGCGACTACAGCTCCTATTAGACCCCTAGCCTGGGAACCTCCATATGCTGTGGGAGTAGCCCTAGAATAGGCAAAAAGACAAGTAAATAAAATAAAATAAATTTTAAAAAGAATTATAATAATGATTATAATTTATTGGACCCTCACTATATTTCAGAACCTTTACACATAATTTCTTTTGAATTCTTCATAAGGAGCTGTGAAATATGCATTGTTTGTGGACCCAATATATAGATGAGGACAAAGAGGCACAGGGAAAAAAGACTAACTGCTAAGGATTAAGAAGTAATTTCACTTTTGTTGTTCTTAGCTATTTAGTTTTGTCTATTCTGCGTTGGAACAAGAGCTTCTTGGGTAAAGATCATTTCTTATTCTTTTTAGTATCTGTAGCACTGAGCCAAGGGCTTAGCACAAAATAAGCATGCAATAAGTGATAATCCCTATTATCATCACTGTAGTGCTAAATCTAAGAATATGAATATAAGGCTGAACATACTTTTGGTATGAAATCCTTGCTAATATTTGCCTAGAGGAATTTATTATCTCTAACCTATTCACCACTATTCTAGATAATAAAGGGAAAGCTATTTCCCTTTTTGGAGGATGGGAGAGGAATAATACAGGTATAGCTTAAGTTTAGGATAACTTCCTCCTAAATCTTGCTACGTACATTTTGCCTATAATGTAGGCATTTGCCTATAATGTAATGCCTACATTTGCCTATAACATTTTAATAGGCATTGCTAAACTGTGATCCTGGACATCAGAGTGCTATGTTTATGACAAACACACTGATGGGAAAAACATTCTGTGTTCTTTACCTTGGTGAGATTCCAGAATGTCAGAGAAATGACCTGAGCGTAGGGTAAAAAATTTTGAATACAAATCTATGTTTGTAAAATATGCCAATAGTACTGGGTATCCTAAATTTCAAAGTTTATACTGTCCATGTTTGACTTGATTACTGAATCCATCTTTTTTTTTTTTTTTTTTTTGCTATTTCTTTGGGCCGCTCCCACAGCATATGGAGGTTCCCAGGCTAGGGGTCGAATCAGAGCTGTAGCCACCGGCCTATGCCAGAGACACAGCAACGCGGGATCCGAGCCGCATCTGCAAACTACACCACAGCTCATGGCAACGCTGGACACTTAATCCACTGAGCAAGGCCAGGGATCAAACCCACAACCTCATGGTTCCTAGTCGAATTTGTTAACCACTGCGCCACGACGGGAACTCCCTGAATCCATCTTAAGAGAAATTTGGGCTTGGATAAAACTGTGTCTTAACTGTGTTATAGCAGATTCAATAGCTGCCCTTTGATAGATCTAGGGGAGGTTTTGTCCTTTTTTATTTTAATTAAAACTTTTAAAGTTTCAAAATAGTTTATGACTCACAAGAAGTTTTAAAAAGAGATTTTCCACCTGCCCATCACCAAACTTTCCCCATAGACAATATATTAAACAAATATAATACATTTTCAAAACGAGGAAACTGATGTTGGCACTATGCTATTAACTCAGTTACTTATCTTATTCAGATCTCACCAGTGTTTATCTGTGCTGTGTGTAGGTGCATGTGTGCAGTTCTATGAAATATTTTCACACGTGGAGATGCAAGAAACCATCATTGAAATCAAGATTCAGCATTGCCCTATTACCACAAAGAAAACTTCCTCGTGTTACTCCCTTGTTTTGGTTAAGTGTGTGTGTCAGCTTGACTGGATCATGGGATGCCCAGATGTCTGGTTAGGCATTATTTCTAGGTCTCTGCATGTGTTTCAAGAAGAGATTAACATCTGGATCCCTGGAATGAGAGAACCACCCAAGCCAGTATGGGTGGGCATTAACCAATCCACTGAGAGCCTGAATAGGACAAAAACCTGGAGAGGAGAGGATCCTTTCCTTCCCTGCCTGCTTCTTCTTGGGCACTGGTCTTCTGCCCTTAGACTGCAATTTATACCAATGGTTTACCCAGTTCTCAGGCCATCAGACTTGGATTGGAATTATACCACTGGCCTTGCTGGGTCTCCAACTTGCAGATGGATGACCATGAGAATTCTTAACCTCCATAATCGCAATTCCTCATACGATTATGTTATTTATGCGTATATACACATATACACATAAATGCAAGTGTGTGTATGTGTATCCTTTTGGTTCTGTTTCTCTGAAGAACCCTGAATAATACTCTTAATGGTTACACCCTTGCCCCACTCCAATACCTGGCTACAACTAGTTTGTTCTCCATCTCTATACCTTTATCTCATTTAAAAAATGCTGTATAAATGGGATCATACAGTATTGTAACTTTTGGGATTGGCTTTTTTCACTCAACATAAGGCCCTTGAGATCCATTCAAGGTGTTGCCTGCACCAATAATTTGTTCTTTTCATTGCTAAATAGAACTTTATTGTACAGATGTGTGATTTGTGAATGCATTTACCAGTTGAAGGGCATTTGGATTGTTTCCAATTTAGGACTATAACAATTAGGGCTGCTATGTAACAGGAGTATACAGGATTTTTTTTTTTTTTTTTGCAGACATTAGTTTTTATTTCTGTGCAATAAATCCCCAGGACTATAATTACTGGGTTGCAATTTAGTTGCAAGTTTAGTTTCTTTCTTTTTTTTTTTTTTAAAGAAATC
Source organism: Sus scrofa (assembly GCF_054392235.1). NCBI lineage: Eukaryota > Metazoa > Chordata > Mammalia > Artiodactyla > Suidae > Sus > Sus scrofa. The sequence continues at coordinate 127,000,948 of NC_139401.1, forward strand.
ATCATATTCTTTTCAGCATGGTTGTAGCCTTTTACACTCCTACCAGCAATGACACCCAGTTTCTCTGCATCCTTGTCAGCACTTGGTATTGTCATGATTTTTTTAAATTCTAGCTGTTTTAATAGGTGTGCAGTGATACCACACTGTGGTTTAATTTGCATTTATTTAATAGATAATAATATTGAACACCTTTTTATGTGCTCATTTTTCATCTATATATTTTCTGCAGTGAAAGGTCTCCTGAGGTCCTTGCTCATTTTCTATTGGATTGTTCATTTCTTTTTGTTGAATTTAGAGGTTTCAACTATATACTGTAGATACAAATCCTTTGTCAGATATGCAATTCACAAATATTTCCTTCCAGTTTGTAGTTGTCTTTTATCCTTTTAACAGAGTCTTTTCTGGAGCAGTTTTTTTTTTTTTTTTTTTTTTTTTTTTGATGGACCATGCCTTTGTTGTCATATCTATATGAACGATTCTCCTAACCACAGGTCATGATTTCCTCCTAGGTGGCCTTATAATTTTTTTTTTAGATTTATGTTTCACATGTAGATCTATAATCCTTCTTGAGTTAACTTTGGTATAAATTTGGGGTTTACAGAGGTTAATTTACTTGCCTATGGATTTCTGTTTAATACATACATGGGTTTTGAACAAAGCAAAAATGACTGGAAAAAAGCTATAGGAGAATGAGTTAGGTAAGCAGGACCAAAAGGAAAAGTTTTTTTAAAAAGTAATTGACCTAGAGGAGTTGTGGTAGGTTAGCAGTGGCTGATACTTTGTAGCTAATTCCCATGAGCTCTTGCAAAATCACACATTGTGCCTTTACTAAAACTCTCTTTTGTGAACTTAGGGCTGACCCCATGGGTGAACAGCAAGTGTAGGGGGCCCATGCTCAGAAAGCACCTTACCCTTGGGGTTTAATGCTCTGCATTCAACTTTTAAAAGTTGTTCAGTTTCTTCACAATTTGGTCTTTGAATTTATATTTTGTAAATGAAGTCTGATGGGATAAGGAACATGTTCCTTGGGTTGAAGTCTCAACCCCTGTATGGTCCTATTACCCCGCCCACACAGGACAGGTTCTCCATTGTTGGCTCACCTCCCCCCACCCCAGAAACTGCTGCCACCCTTTGCTGTTGAGAGCAACCCAGGCAGGACAGGGTTAGGTTTGGGCACATGTACACTGCACATCAAGTCACAAGGCACCTGTAAGAATCTGTACTCATCTTTCGAGAATCACAGTATTTGAGATACCATAATATTAAATGCCAATAAAAATCACCATGACAGATTGAAACAACAAAAGAAAATGTTTTTCCTGCTTTTTGAGCAAGGGCCCTACATCTTTACTTAATATTAGGCCCTCCAAAATATGCAGTAAACCTAACATCCAAATAGTAACTTATTTAATTGTGTTTTTTAGGAATTCTTTGAACATCAGAATTATAGTCAATAAAAAAGAAGTAATTTATGTCTATGAGAGGCTCCAATATAACTCTCAATTGAAAGACTTCCAGATTTAATACAGCGGATAAGATTTCAGCACCCCCTCTTATTTCAAAAATCACCCAAAGCCAAGATAAGAGATAGTGATACGAAATGTACATTCAAAAAAAAGAACAGGATGACATTTTTGAAGCCTCAAAATACAAAACAGAAGGAAAAACTGCCAAGAGTAGTAAAGGTTAAACAGTTTGCAAGATGATGCAGGCAGAGTAAGCCCTTGAATGCAGATTCCAAAGAAAAATATGCAGAGCACAGTACCCTTTGAATGCAGTACACACAGAGGTAAAAATTCTACCCACATTCTTGTTTGCAAAACTAGAATCAAGTCAAAAGCTGGCAAAGAATAGTTTCTCTAGACTTTATTTGGTTCTGGGAAGTAGAAATAGGGATAAATGAGAACTCAAACAAGCAAAGTCATATTAACAAAAAAGCAGTGAAGCAGTAAAATAATGGGCAAAAAGGAGACTATGTTGCCAGCTGCCCTTCAGTGCAAATTTTGAGAAGTATAAACTTAAAGAGCTCACACACACACACACACAAAAAAAAACTGTGAGAAGGAAAAAACTTCCTAATATGAAAAGAACCCTGAATCTCCTTCTGTACAAATTTCCTGCATACAATTTGTTCAAAATGTAACCATGTATCTGGACAAAGATAGGACATAAAAGGAGGAACTGAAGATTTAAAACAAAAACAAAAAAACCCACCAAATATTAGGCAATGAACATTTTACAAAAGAATGTTACCATGGAGCTGATAAAAATCATAAACATGATCACTGCTAAAAATTTTAAAAAATACTAGTCCAATTATTAAATACTTCAAAGAAGAAATATAAAAATCCCCCCAAAATATGGTGAGGTAACAACAACAATAACAGTAATAACAAACTAAGTAAAATATAAAGTGCAGAATTCAGGAAAGAAACTAGAAAAAAATAGTAAATACTAAAATTAATATTAAATTCAAAACATGGAAAAAAGGTGCAAATTTCTAGTTAAAAGATAAATGAGTCATGAGGATGTTATGTACAACATGGTGACTATGTGTAATAAAACTGTATTGTATATTTGAAAGTTGCTAAGAGAAAAGATCTTTAAAAATTCTCACCACAAAAAAAAATGTTGCAACTACACATGGTAATAGATGTTAACCAGACACTATGGTAATAATTTCTCAACATAAACATATCAAACATAATGTTGTACACCTAAAGCTACTACAATGTTATATGTCCATTATATATATATATATATCTTTTGTCTTTTCTAGGGCCACACCCGCGGCACATGGAGGTTCCCAGGCTAGGGGTCTAATCCGAGCTGTAGCTGCCAGCCTACGCCAGAGCCACAGCAACATGGGATCTGAGCCATGTCTGCGACCTACACCACAGCTCATGGCAACGCCGGATCCTTAACCCCCTGAGTGAGGCCAGGGATGGAACCCGCAACCTCACAGTTCCTAGTTGGATTCGTTAACCACTGAGCCACAACGGGAACTCCTGTCCATTATATTTCCATTTAAAAAGTAAACTGTGAAGTTAGAAGCAACACAAAGGATAAGAGACATTATTGAAAATAATGCAAGAGACACATAAAAACAAAGTTAAGAAAGGCTTGTAAAGTAAAATGGAAACAAAAATTAAAAGAATATTATTACATATATAATCTATATAAAGTAAATATATATAAATTGGTACAATGACTATGGAAAACAGCAGCAACATGGATGGAGCTTGAGACTCTCATACTAAGTGAAGTAAGCCAGAAAGAAAAAGACAAATGCCATATGGTATCACTTATATCTGGAATCTAATATATGGCACAAATGAACCTATCTATAGAAAAGAAACAAACTCAGACATGGAGAGTTAGATTTGTGGTTGCCAAGGGGCTGAAAGGGGTGGAGTAGTAGAATGTACTGATAGTTTGGGGCTAGTAGATGCAAACTATTACATTTAGCATGGATAATCAATGAGGTCCTGCTGCACAGCACATGGAATTATGTCCAATATCTTGGGTTAGAACATGATAGAAGATAGTAGGAAACAAAGAGTGTGTGTGTGTGTGTGTGTGTGTGTGTGTGTGACTGGATCACTTTGCTGTATAGCAGAAATTGAAGGAATGTTGTAAATCAAATATACTTTAATAAAACATTAAAAATATATATATAACATATATGTTTCAGTTTTTTTCTTGCTGTGTAACAAATTTCCTCAAATCATAGTACCTAAAACAGTCATAAACATTTTCCTCACTTTAGGCTGAATTCAGAAGTATCTGAATTCTAAAATATTTGAAGTTAAGATGTCAATTGGGGCTACAGTCATCTGAAGGATTGAAATAGCATAGAATATCCACTTTCAAAGTAATTCACTCGCTTGGATGGAAAATTAGCGTTAGCTGTTGTTGGGAGGTCCCAGTTACTCCCCATGTGGTCTTCTCTGTGGGTTGAGTACCCTCACGACATGGTGATTACTTTCCCCAGAGCAAAAGATGCAAGAGATCAAGTTAGAAGAGGCAATTCCTTTTATGAGTCATACAGTACCACTTTGTTCACTAAAAATGAGGGACTAAGTTCAGCCCCAAATCAAGAGAACCAGAATTAGGTATGCTTCACCTTTTGAAGGGAGGAGTGTCAAGGAATGAAAGGAGTATTTTTAAACTATCATGTATGGAAAATTTATATTATTTTAAAAGATAATTATAAAAATAAAATAAAATAAATTATCAGGACAACATTCCAGAAATAAAACAAGATGACTCTTTGAATTAGAGGGGGTGTACTTTCTCTCTGAAAAAATGAAAAGGAACAGATAATATCTTACTGTAGCCTTAATAATTTAATGAATTCTAATCATTCTATGAGCAACAGATAAAAATTCAACTTTTTTACATACATGCATGCTATTAGGCCATAAAAAAACAAGGGAATCCTGCCATTTGCAACAACATGGATGAATCTTGAGAGTATTATGCTAAGTGAAGTTAATCAAAGACAAATACTGTACGATCTTATGTGTGGTATCTAAAAATCTTTAGGTAAAAACAAATAAAAATAAATAAATAAATTCAGAAAAAAGATCATATTTGTGGTTATCAGAGACAAGGGAAGGGAGTGAGGGAATTGGAGGAAGATGGTAAAAAGGAACAAACTGGAGTTCCTGTTGAGGCGCAGTGGAAGCGAATCTAACTAGTAACCATGAGGGTGAAGGTTGGATCCCTGACCTTGCTCAGTGTTGCCTCGAGCTGTGGTGTAGGTCACAGACATGGCTCAGATCCTGCACTTCTGTGGCTGTGGCAGCTTAGCTCCAACTGGACCTCTCGCAGAGGAACCTCCATATGTCGCGAGTGTGGCCCTAAAAAGAAAAGAAAAGAAAAGAAAATACTGTTGGAAGTATAGAAACACTAGAATTTAAAAAAAAAAAAGGAACAAATTTGCAGCTGTAAGTACTGGGGGTGTAATATACAGTGTGGAGACTATAGCTAACATTACTGTATGGTCTATTTGACAGTTGATAAGATAGTAAATTCTAAACCTCTTTATTACAGGAAAAATCTTTTTTCCTTTCCTTTTTTTTGTAACTGAGGTGATGAATGTTAACTAAATTTACTGCAGTATTCATGCCACAACATATGTAAGTCAAGTCATTATGCTATATTTCTTAAACTTATAGCACTGTATGTCAATTATATCTCAATAAAACTGAGAGAAAAACATACATCCGATAAAGAAAAAAATTAGTGTAAGATCAGTATAAAATTAGATAACCAAATATACCTAGTGAGTGAGGAAAAGGAAGAGAAATTAGATATTCACCAATTTTGTCAGAGTTCATACAAATTTAATATTAACTTTTGGTTAATATTAAAAAGTGTCATTAGACACTACTTAAAACAATAAATGAATAATCACAGGCTATAATATTGTATGTTATACCTTTGGAAACGGCCATTAAAATAACAAAAGAAACACAAGTAGATAAAAGTAATACAGAGAAAGTTTACCTTATATACTATAAAAATAGATAATAAAACAATTATGGGGACAGAAAATAAACATATCTATCTTGCCAATAAATAAATGTAACCTAAACTCACCTAACTATATAAAACCCCTAGAGTCCATAATGGATCACAAACCAAAATTGATTTACTTGTACACAAGACACATATATAAAAAAAAGTAATTCAGAAACTTGGAAAAAAAACAGGCAGGAGTTCCCTTCATGGCTCAGCAGTTAACAAACTTGACTAGGACCCATGAAGATGCAGGTTCAATCCCTGGTCTCGCTCAGTGGGTTAGAGATTTGGCGTTGCCATGAGCTGTGGAGTATGTTGCAGATGCGGCTCAGATCCCACATTGCTGTGGCTGTAGTGAAGGCCAGCAGCTATAGCTCCTATTAGACCCCTATCCTGGGAACCTCCATGTGCTGCAGGTGAGGCCCTAAAAAGACAAAAAAAAAAAAAAAAAAGATAATTATGTGAAGTAAAGTATATGGTAACTAATCTTATTTTGGTAAACATTTTGAATGTGTATATATGTACTAAATCATCAAACTGTACACCTTAAACTTATACAATGTTATATATCTATTATAAATCAATAAAGATGGAAAAATCGTGTAGCAAATGTCTCTGAAGTTACTGAGTATTTTAAAATAATTTAAAACTATTGGTCAAATTAATAAACAAGTATGGAAAACAGTATGGAGGTTCCTCAGAAAACTAAGGATAGAGTTACCATATGATCCAGCAATCCCACTCCTGGGCATATATCCAGATAAAACTATAATTCAAAAAGATATATGCACACTTAGGTTCATAGCAGCACTATTCACAATTGCTAAGGAAGCAACCTGAATATCCATCAACATGTGAATGGATAAAGATGTAGCACATATATACAATGGAATACTACTCAGCCATAAAAAGAATGAAATAATACCATTCACAGCAACATGGATTCAACTAGAGATTATGATACTAAGTGCAGTAAGTCAGAAAGAGATAGACAGATACTATATGATATGGTTTATAGGTGGAATCTAAAATATGACAAAAAAGAACCTATCTACAAACAGAAACAGACTCACAGACAGAAAACAGACTTGTGGTTGCCAAGGGAGAGGGGGTTGTAAGAGGAAAGGATTGGGAGTTTGTGAGATATTTGTACATATAACTGAATCACTTTGCTATATAGCAGAAATTAACACAGCATTGTAAATCAACCGTACTTCAATCAATCAATCAATTCCCTGAAAAAGAACACAGTAAACAAACTCAAAATGAATTTTAAAATAGTAAAAAAATATATAGTTTTAAAAATGTGACACATTATAAAATGCTCATTTCCTTAGTGTATGCAAAGCTCATGTAAATAAATAAAAGAAAGCTTAAAAAGTCAGTAGAAAATTAGGTAAAGGAGTCTAACAAATGAGATATAATGCAAAACAAAAAAAAAAAAAGGGAATGAATGATTTTATGGTGTTCTCAGAACCTGCTTTGCAATGTTTTCTATATTTACTATTGATGCCCCATACCACTTACATCGCTACTTCCTAGCATAGGTCTTTGCTTTGTGCTCCTACTTGAAATTGTGTCTAAATCTAAAGGTTGGCAAAAGCCTAGAAATGTGCTTTCCAGTAGGGCAACCACTAACCACATGTAATTATTTAAATTTAAATTAATTAAATTTGGAATTCGGTTACACTAGAATTTGTCAGACTAGATCCATTTCAAGAATTCAATCGCCACATGTAGCAAGGGGCTTCTGCATTGGATAATGCAGACTTAAAACATTTCCATCATCACAGAATTTTCTGGGGAACAGCCGTAATGTAGACTGAAGAATCTTTTTTCCTAAACCTGAATATATGTCAGATTCACCAGAGAAGCTTATTAAAATATGTACCAACTTGTATCTTATATGTAAATGGCATGCTGCTGCTTAAAACCTGCCCATGGTTCCTTGTCATTAGTATCAAGGGTGGGTAAACTACAGACCCTGGGTGAAACCTAGCCATCAGCCTTTTCGTCAATAAGATTCTATTCAAATACAGCTATGACCGTATATTTTCACATTTTTCATTGCTGCTTTTGCCTACAAAGGCAAAATTTAGGTAGAAATGAATAAAAAAGTATGGGCAGCAAAACCATATTTACTGTCTAAAAATAAAAAAATGTTTGCTAATCCCTGAGTTAGAGGAAAAAGTCTTACTTTTGGCCTGACCTATATGGGTAGTACCTAAGGCCTCTAGAATCTAGCCTTTGCTTGTCTCTCCAGCATCATTTTTTCATGTCATGACCCAGCAATAAGCAACCTGTTTTGGCTTCCTGAGTGTGGAATCCTAATTCCTTCCACTGTGCCTCATCTAAACCATGTCTTTTTTAAGGACATCTCCTTTGACTCTATTTCTTTTGCATCCTTTCCATCACATCTCAATTCAGTTCTCATTTTCTTTTTTCTTTTTTTTTTTTTTTTTTTTTTTGGTTGTGCATAGTTTTTATTTGTTTTATTTATTTATTTATTTATTTGTGGTTATTTCTCCCAACACACTTTTTTTTCCACTGTACAGCATGGGAACCCAGTTACACATACATGTATACATAAATTTTTTCTCCCATTGTTGTGCTGCGTTGTAAGTATCTAGATATAGTTCTCAGGGCTACACAGCAGGATCTCATTGTTAATACATTCCAAAAGCAATAGTTTGCATCTATTAGTCCCAAATTCCCAATCCATCCCACTCCCTCCCCCTCCTCCTTGGCAACCACAAGTCTATTCTCCAAAGTCCATGAGTTTCTTTTCTGTGGAAAGGTTCATTTGTGCTGTGTATTAGATTCCAGATATAAGTGATATCATATGGTATTTGTCTCTCTCTTTCTGACTTACTTCACTCAGGATGAGAGTCTCTACTTCCATCCATGTTGCCGCAAATGCTATTATGTCGTTCTTTTTTATGGTTCTCATTTTCTTTCTGATGTTTTCCTAACCCCAGCAGTAGCTTATGAGTTATCTCCTATGTAGGATGATAAATAGGGGAAAAAAATAAAAACCACACTTTTCAATCTCCCCATTCTGTGCCAGGGGCTTCCCAATATTATAATGCTCCATACCAGTTGTTAGGGACAAAGAAAACAGATTCCTCACCAGTACAGATATATAATCTAGTTTTTTAAAGCATCCTCATTTTTATTTTGTTTTTAAAGTATAATTGATTTACAGTGTTGTGACAATTTTTGCTATACAGTAAAGTGACCTAGTCATACATACATATACATTATTTTTCTCATATCATTTTCCATCATGTCATCCCCACTTTCTACAGGTATAATCAAATACACTTTGCCAGTTACTCCCATACGTACTTTGGTCACTTCTCCATTGTAATATTTCAATTGCTTGTTTATATGTCTACTTCCCTCAATAGATTGTGAGTTCCCAAAAGAAGGAGGCCTGACATTCATATTTGCGGCTCTAATACCCAGGGCAAGCTGAGCACCAAGTCAGTGCTCAGAGATGTCCAGTGAAATAAATCACCCCCACTCACAAGAATCCATCTTCTGGAATGATAAATCAGTGGGAAGAGGCAGAGGGGTTAGTTGTTGATCATGTTTCCTATCTCTTATGAATCTAAAATCCAATTTCTGGCACACCTGAGGCAGCAAAAAGCCTTTTGGAATTAGCATATCATTGACTTGATTTTACCATGGTTGTTTATCTACTTTAATATATTTGAATTATTTGTTGTAAAATTCACATCCTGAGGTAACTTTATGTTAGCACATGCAAGTTTAAAAGTCTAATATACAAGAAAGATGGAGAGCGTTCACTTTTCTAATATGTCATGAATGGAATAAAAATAACGAATGTGATTCCAAATTACCTTGGAAGGTGAAATGGGATCAGACATGTCTGGTAAACGGTTTGGGAATGAAGCTCATTTATTAGAGATTTCTATGTAAGTATCTATCCCTGTATTTTCATAGGATTTTCAGGGCTTAACTTTATCCTAAGTATTCAGGACACCAAAGCAGAATACACTGCTAGCCATTTCTTGTGTGTAAGCTGGAGGAAGACTGTTTTGGGTATCTGTCCAATTGAATTGATTGGTGGCTGGTAGGGGAATTTTTCAGGTTACCAATCCAGAAATCCTTAAGACCTATAAAAATCCACCTTGCTCTCAAAATTTTCAGAGGTCCCTTAAAGACATACTTTTCACATGAACTGTAGAACTATGAATTTAGCTCGAGTCTATAATCCTTACTTCATATAACTGAATTCAACAATCTAGAATCAAGTTTGGCTCTTCACCATTGCCATATCTACATATATAACTGAGAGCACATCTACATCTAAAGAAAAAGCATTTCCTCCCCCAAGGAATTTCTACTAAGATGACCTGTGCCAGAAGAGCTTTGCCTTGGGACCCTGCTTTCAAGCACAAGAACAAAGTTGCTACACTTTATATCATGATTTTTATTTTTAATTCTCTTGAACTTCTTCTTTCCTCCAGTCAATGAGGGATGCCTTAAATATATACTTTATATATATACAACAGGAGCAAAATGAAGTAGGAAGAATATTAGCTTTCTGGTAACTCTGATCAATTCCCATGAGAAGAACTCAATACAATCTAAAACAAAAAGAAAGAAACATTACTTAGAAGCCCACTGGGCCACTCCGTACTCAGGAAGGGTCTACTTGTCCTTCAGTGCTTAGTTCAGACTGACTTAGCAGTTTTGGTGGTCACCCTATACTTTGTACACATCATGTTGCATTTTCCTCCATTTTGTTGTTTAATTATATAATGGAAGAGAGAAAAAGTTATATATTTAAAGTTGATCAGTTGGCCTCTACTTAGGAGAGCATGGTTTTTATTTGGGAAGATAACCGAATGGTTACTCAATATGTAAAAGTGCCCCTCTTTCCAGCCCCCCAGCTGGAGGAAGATTGTTTTGGGAATCTTTGTCCAATTGAGGGCACTTTGTGAATGGGCTAAGGTAAGACAAATTTAAAAAGCCAAAATATCCTTTTTAATAAGTTGGGAGGGGTTGTTTTTGTTCTGGAACAATCTAAAAATGATAGAATAAAGTTTTAGTAAAAGGAGAAAGAGGGGCAGAGGATTTAGTAACATGACAGGAGGACAGGGATCCTGAGAAGGAAAGTCAATCAGTGCAAATTCCTTGTGACCAGAATAACCACAACACTTACGTATGAATGCATAATTATGGAATTTTAAGTTAATTTATTTGCTTTCCATAACTTTTCCCCTGTTACACATTAATTTTCTGTGTACTAAGTACACTTGCCTCTGAGAGAGAAAGGTGTTTTTAATACATTAAGAAAAGATGTTAAGTTCAGGGTAGCCAGAAAAAATACAGGATGCTCAGTTAAAGTTGACTTTATGAAATTCAAATTTAAGTGTATGTCTTTCTTTTAATTTGCTAAATCTTGCTTCTCCAATTAGGTTACATGTTTAGATCATTACAGAGTGGATAAAAGGGAGGAGAAACAGGAGAGAGATAAGAGAGAGAATTTGATGTAAGCAAGAAAATATAGTAAAAGTAATTAGGAAATAGGTAGGCCCTCTGGGGTAATGGGGATGGGATGTAGCCTTTATTTTCCTCTCTAAGTGAGTGCAGCAATTTTAAATTAAATATTCAATGAAAAGATAACCATATAGAACTAGAAAACTTGGGGATACCTAGTCAGCAGAAATTCAGGTTAAAATACATTAAATTTTGTATACCTTATTATCTCATGGGCATACTTCTCACACTAGAAGGAATTCCCAGAGGGTCAAGTTCCCCATAGCTGTAAGGGAAATTGCATGTGGTTGTGACATGAAGAGCACTTAGTGTAAATCAGGTAACTCCCATGTCCCCTACATTTGTGGGTTTTTTTTTTTTTTTTCCGGCCACACCCGTGTCATATGGAAGTTCCCTGGCCAGGGACTGAATCTGAGCTGCAGCTGCAATCCATGCCATAGCTATGGCAATGCTGGATCCTTGACCCACTGCACCAAGCTGGGGATTGAACTCTCCCCACTACAGAGACAAGTTGGATCATTAGCCCACTGTGGCACATTAGGAACTCTTCCCCTACCCTTCTTATTCTGAACAGAGCCAGAGGCCTGAAGCCAGAACAGAGATATCTGTGGTCCTTCAATGAATTTGAGCCTATGAAAATGAGAGAGATTCAGTATTGGTTCTGGAAAGGACTCTAGTAACTGACAACAGTTGTGCTTTTGTCAGGAGTTACTGAGCACAATGATGTACCACTCATGGTGTTTCAAGAGTAGTTTTCTTCATTTTATTTACATAATCATTTTTTAATAGATATGCAGATGTGTACTACTCATTTCAACATCTGGCTGTAAATTAGTTTCCTCCTCCCCCCACTAAGGCTGGTTTTACTTATTTTCTTTCCAAACCTTTTTTTATAGTGTTTGCTCCTTTTGCCCTGTTCCAAATTGAGAGATTACTTCAATAATGTAGCTCAAAATTATGTAGTTTATTGATCAAAAAGCTTTATTACCATCCTTCCTTCTATCTATCATGTATATAATTTTGCTGAGGCTAGGAATTGACTTAAAATATTGCAAAGCTTATGTAAAGGGACGTGATGCTTAGCTATTAAGTCTAGCCATCTGTCCAGTATACCCTTCTTGATTTAGCTGGTTTCCTCATATCAGAGAGTACATATTTTGTGGTGGAATGACATGGTACCTTTTGTAGGAGGAAGAAGGAAGGGAGAGAAGGAGGGAAGGGAGGAGAGGGGAAAGGAAGGAAGGAGGGAAGAAAAGGGGAGAGAGTTTCAGGTAGAGTGAATAGGAAAAACAGAAGAGCAGAGTGAGGAATATGGTTTATTTAGAGAACTGTTAATTGGTAGGACTGTAGTTAACAGTACGAAGAGGAAGATGTGAATAATAACTATTAATAACTACATAAAGTAGTTTTCTTTTTCTTTTCTTTTTTTTTTTTTTTTTTTTTTTTTTTTTAGGGCCACAACCAAGGCACATGGAAATTCTCAGGCTAGCGGTCGAATCTGAGCTATAGCTGCTGGCCCATGCCATAGCTACAGCAATGCAGGATCTGAGGTGCATCTGCAACCTACACTACAGCTCATGGCAATACCAGATCCCTGACCCATTGAGTGAGGCCAGGGATCAAACTGGCATCCTCATGGTTACTAGTCTGATTCATCTCCACTGCATCACAATGGGGACTCCCTAAAAGGTAGAAGATGGAAGAAGTAAAGAGGAGTAAAAAATTATAAAGTATGAACATCTGTACCATGAAATGAGCCAAACTTTTGTTTCTTTTGATTCCTCTCTCTATATACAGGTAGCTATTGCAGCACTGTAGACACAGAAACAATGAGGCTATTCCAGACCGAAAAAAGGAAGAATCAGTTTAGTGTTGAAAGATCTGAACTGGTGTAACCATTCTTTAGTTTTCTGTTTTTAACTGACCAGACCAAAGTTATGTTTCACACCTTCAAATGAAAAACATCTCTCTTGAATCTACAATGAGAAGGACTCCTCACTATTACAGGCCTGATGTGTATCATAGGCAACCAGCTATGATTAGCATGTGTCAGAGGTCACACACTCAAAAACATCAAGCGAATGTCTCTCATCTCCTACACATTTCAAGTACAAATGCTCTAATCTGTGACCTAGTAATCACTACTTCAAGATTCATCACTTAAGTTAACGGTATTAAACATAAAATCTTCTTTGAACTATTCCAACTTGCGTTAATCTGAAAGTGCCTGATGTATGATGTTGATTAAGAGGATATCAACTTAGTAAGTCATGCCACATACAAAGTTCTCCATTGCATGAAAATCTTTGATCCACAGCATATCAGAGACTGATTATGAAAATTGACTTTTCAATTTGCTTCTCACTATAATTATCCAGCTATTGTACATTATTTGCTTGGAGTAATTTATTCTATGTAAAATGGTCTTTTTATTATCACTAGAAAGAGTCAGGGAATTGTGACCAGTTAAAGGCTTTGTGTCTTTTTTTTTACATTTACTTCAGTAAAGAGATTTCTGGGTGAAAAGAGGGAAGGTTACACAGAAAATACACTCATAAAAAGTTTCTATATAACTTCTTAGTAAAAATTATATATAAGGAGATATATCCATAAAGTTGTCATTCAATACAGATGATGGTAACAAAAAAAAAAAAAACCCACAGAGCAATATAGGGATGAAAGAAGCTGTTGTGATTACTTCATTAAAACTCCCTCTTGACACACCATGCATAATCAACAAATCCATACAATAGCCATGCAAAGTAGATATGATCTTCCTCAGTTTACACAAGATAGAACTGACTATCAAAGACATTATATAATTGACTCAATATTTACTAAGAAGTTACAGATTCAGGCTGTGAATCTAAACCTGTCTGATCCAGACACCCACGTTCTTTCTGTGACATCAAGTTGAAATGAGGCATTTGGTCAAATGCCCTATGAAGTAGTATTTCCCTCTTTAATGAACCCAATGTTTTCAAAAAGAAAATGCAGCTAGTTTGGGTACATTGTTAGTGCAGGGTGACTTTTAGTGAACATCAATTTCTCCAAGTGCTTTCTAAATATAGTAGTAGTAGCAGTAGTAGTAGCACTGGTAATAGTAGTAGTGGTGGTAGGATGGTGTTATTATATAAAAGTACAAAGCACTTTATATGAGGAACTGTTTTAAGCACTTCATATTAATTCATTTAATCTTCACAGCAACCCTATAACATGGGTACTATTATTATCATCATTTTACAGCTGAGGAAACTGAGGAACTGTGAGGAGAAGTAGCATGTCCAGGGACACAACCCTAATGCATAGCAAAGCAGAAATAGAAGCCAGGCAACCTACAGCATTCAGGCTCTTAGCAGCTCTGCTAGACTGCTACATTTGCCCTTACATATGTTGAATAATTCTTTCTGAAATCTTGCCACTGATTGCTCTAACACTTATTTATCTGTTTTCTAGATTCCACCATTCTCCTCTTTTGAATAAAGGGAGCAGTGTTTGTTCATTCCCCATCTCCTGGTTTTTCTCTAATTTTCTACAAGCTTCTCATGGATAAAATGGGTTATTTTATTTTACCTCAATAATTTATTTGTATATAGAGCCTTCAGCTCCTTTAGAGACTTTAGATACTCACTCAGAATTGTCTTACTTGGACTTCAATTCCATTTTATCCATATTTCTTCACTCTACTCAGTTTTAAGATTATTTTCTTTAATGTAAAAGCAGCTAAAGACTTGAGCAGTTCTGTTCTTTTTTTTTCCCTATTTCCATATGCCTTTATCACATAGAGGAAGGGAATCACTCTCTTGCTGTCTGTCTGTGCATTGCAGAGTTAGATTAGGGTCTTGTAATGATGACAAATAAAAGCTTGGGTTTTTATGAAATTCAGGTAGTATGATGGTCAGGGATCCAGGAATGTCTGAATCACACTTTTCCAGGCATCTTCCTCCCTGTGTGCACGTACACACACACACACACAGAGAGAAAGAATGATAGTAAATGAACAGCAACACACTGCTTCATCATTACTTTCACAAGAGCCTAACTCTCCTGTACATGACTCCCTAGCAAAGTTATTTTTTTATGGTTCATTTACAGTGTTATGCTAATTTCTACTGTACAGCAAAGTGACCCAGTCATACATATATATACATTCCGTTTCTTGCATTCTCTTCCATCATGGTCTATTCCAAGAGACTGGATATAGTTCTGTGCTATAAAATAGGACCTCCTTGCTTATCCATTCTAAATGTAATAGTTCGCATCTACCAACCCCAAATTTCCAGTCCAGCCCACACCCTCCCCACTTGCCCTTAGCTACCACAAGTCTATTCTTTATGTCTATGAGTCTGTTTCTGTTTTACAGATAGGTCATCTGTGCCATATTTTAGATTCCACATATAAGTTATATCATATTTTATTTGCCTTTCTCTTTCTGACTTACTTCACTTAGTATGAGAATATCTAGTTTCCACTGACAGATGAATGAATTAAGAAGATGTGGTACATATGTACAATGGAATACTACTCAGCCATAAAATAGAATGAAATAATACCACTTGCAGCAACTTGGATGCTAGTAGATACTCCTTAGCAAAGTTTTGTTGTAATAGACTTCTGGATTGTAGTTATGATGGTGTGACCTGGAAATCCACATCTTCATAGTGGACCCTCAACTTCTGTTCCTCATGGTCCTCCTATAATTTTGTAATCATGTAGTTTTCTTTGTTAAATATGTTCCTGCTTTAAATGACTGGCAAGTTTTGTTATCTGTACTAACTTACACACATGTATTAAAAGAAATAACTAACTGAGATAAAAGAATTTATAATGGAAACAAAAGTTTCCCATTCTAAACCTCTCTATTCTTCTATATACCATGGAAACAATCTCTGATGGGCATCTGTCTTTAGTTCCCAAGCTTACCTCCACTGCATCACATAGTGTTTCTATGGTAACTATTTCTCAATTTATGAGCTTGAGAAATGAGGACTATAAGCACTTCCTCCACCTGAAATTTTTCACCAGCTCCTACTCCAAAATGTGGATCATTTTACTGTAATGCTAACCCTTCTAATCTTACATCAAATGCACAAGCCTCTACTTTTTGTTCTATCACATCTAACAGCAGCTCTTGATGCCCCAGCATGCAAAACTGTGATATAATTGTCCTCCACTCTTCTTCTCCATGAGAGAAGACCTCTTTCTCACGGCCTCATTTCTATCAGCTAGCATCTCCACTTCTGCAGAATAAATGCCCCATCTCTCTAGAGAAGAACATTCCTAGCATTTGTTTACAAGTACATTCAGGATCACCTGTGCCACTGTCACTCATCAGTCTGCATGGGTAGGGAAGTTGACACTGAAGGCAATTCTCCAAGTTATTCTGTAAACAATTTCAAAAAACCCCCTGTTTTCAGCACCACTAATAAACCCTGTTACCTGTAACTTCCAACTCCAAGGCAAGACCTAGAAAATCGATTGGCATTCACCACGGTCTTTCCCCGGGCTGTTTCTTCTTCCATTCGACTTCACTTGCCAATGTTTCTATTTTCAGTCTTCCAGAAATGTGTTGAAATACCTTAATCACAAGAGGTGCCCTTCCCATTCTCTTCCCTCATATCGATTAATTCCTGTTTCAGTTATCTATCAACTCAATAACAATGCATAACCACAAAGCACAAAACCTCAGAGGTGTATACCCATACAGATTGATTTAGCTTATTTTCCCTAGGTATTCAGCTGATGTGAGCTGGACTCAGCTGATCTAAGCTAGGCTTGCACATGCACCTGTAGTCAGCCTCAGGTGCACTAGGTGCTAATCTCAGCTAGGCAGCCTCACGTGCCTAGGAGAAGGCTGCTTGTCTCTCACATCTCTCCATCGGCCCGCCCAGACCCATTCTCATGGCAAAAGCAGAGGTACAAGAGCAAGAAAACTCAACTCTGCAAGCACTTTTCAAGCCTCTGTTTGGGTCACATTTCCTAGCCTCTTTTTTTTTTTTTCTTTTTGCTTTTTCTAGGGCTGCTCCCCACAGCATATAGAGGTTCCCAGGTTAGGGGTCTAATCGGAGCTATAGCTGCCAACCTACGCCAGAGCCACAGCAACATGGGATCCGAGCTAAGTCTTGAACCCACACCACAGCTCACGGCAACACCGGATCCTTAACCCACTGAGCAAGGCCAGGGATCGAAACTGCAACTCATGGTTCCTAGTCGGATTCTTTAACCTCTGAGCCACGACAGGAACTCCGCTAGCCTCTTATCTTCCAAAAAAGAAAAACAAACAAACAAACAAACAAAAACACTCTGGCTAATCCGAGCCTGAGAAGGAAGGTGACAAGAAATTGTACTGGCAAGAAGTGTGGAGGGATGAAAAATTGGTACCGTAAATGAAATTCACATTTTCTTTTTGCTTTCTTTACTCTCATATTAATAGTGTCTCCGGAGAGAAAGCAGATGTGAATGCTGAGTGCACCAGATGGGACAGGAAGCTTCTGTGCTCTTTTCATTCACATACCATTACCCATATTGTTTTCCAAATCTGGAATGACCCTTTTTTCCCCTTCATCTATTACTATCCTAATCATCTTTCAAAGCCCAGATCGAATGCCATCACTTCACAGAAGCCTTCTGCAAATGTCATAAATTGATTTTTTATTATCATCCATTTTCCATTGTTCTAATAAGAGAACTCCAGTTTCACTTTGGAGAACTGACCTTTCACATCAATTTGGGGGGTTTCCCATGAGACAGAAACCATTATTCAACTCAAGGGGTGGGCATAGGATCCGGCCAACTGGCATACTCCATACCCTAGTATTAGTGGTTGGTTCAATATAGGCACATAGATCAAACTGGTCCAAGTCAAATATAATACTGAGGGAGTTCCTGTTGTGGCGCAGCGGAAACAAATTCGACTAGGAACCATGAGATTGCGGGTTTGATTTCTGGCCTCACTCAGTGGGTTAAGGATCCGGTGTTGCTGAGAGCTGTGGTGTAGGTTGCAGATGCGGCTCGGATCCTGTGTTGCTGTGGCTGTGGTGTAGGCCAGCAGCTGTAGCTCCAATTTTACCTTCAGCCTGTGAACTTCCATATGCTACAGGTGCAGCCCTAAAAAAAAAAAGCAACAGAAAAAAAATACATATATATAATACTGAGATTTACGCTGTAGTAACAGGAAAGAGGCTGATGCACCTCGCTAGAATTGCCAAGGTATTAGGATATAACACAAAAACTTCTGGTGAGCATCTTCCTCATGGTAGAGCAGGTGATGAATAGAGGCAACACTATGGAAAACCAAGCCAAGTGATGAAAACATGGATATTACTGAAAAGAGATTACTGAAGATATGATCTGAACACCTAGATCTAGACCTAGCTGATATTCGTTCATTTATTTTTAGTAGTTTTCAAAACATGAATGTTTCAGCTGCTTGAGCGAATAAAAGTCACTTTGAACTTAGGCCCGTCACTTATAATCAAATACATTCTGACTAATCAAATTCTCTGAACACCTAAGCCCTGCCTGTGCTTTGCTATGACTTAAGTTCATATATTTTGGGCCTTATTCCCTTGCCTCCATTCTTTACTTTGGATATTCATAGTGAAATCTAATGAAGTCATAGAGAATTATCTGAGGGGAGAGCTTTTTCTAACTACATCCCCTGCTATGAAGACTCAGATATGCCCTCCAGTTGCCGATTATTTCTTCAATGAACTGCTACTAAAATGAGTTTGTTGGGTCCCTAAGGTGTTTTGTGATGGAGGTAGGTAGAAAGTTGAAAAAGCATTAGCAATGATCCGTTCCAACACCTTTGTCATACTGTGCTCTTTGTAAATTAGTGATTATTTCTATTGATAAATATCTGTCTTTTCTACTACTCTGTAAGCTTTACGATGGCAATGCCTAGATATGTTTGGTTCATTAATTTATCTTCAGGTCCTAAGACATGTCTGGTACACATTAGGGACTCAGGAGATATTTGTTGTATGAATAAATGTTGAAAATAAATGTAATGTTTTATTTCTCTCTATATCATAAGAGCAATTAACTCAATAAATGTTTGCATTGTAGCAAAATAAAAACAAATGACACAATCTTCTCCAAGCCACGAGTTAACTGTTTCACAGTCCGCTACCATCATTTCCTCCTCCTCTTCATCCTCATCATCTCTCAACCAAGTACTTTATATTCATACTTTTGTGTGTGTGTGTGTCTTTTTGCCATTTTCTTGGGCTGCTCCCATGGCATATGGAGGTTCCCAGGCTAGGGGTCGAATTGGAGCTGTAGCGACGGGCCTACACCACAGCCACAGCAATTCGGGATCCGAGCCACGACTGCAACCTAACCACAGCTCATGGCAACACTGGATCCTTAACCCACTGAGCAAGGGCAGGGATAAAACCCGCAACCTCATGGTTCCTAGTCGGATTCGTTAACCACTGAGCCACGACGGGAACTCCTTTATATTCATACTTAAAGCTCTCATGGACTCAGATATTCTTGGAGTTACACTTAGAGATTGTCCATGTTCATCCTTGGTCATGTGCTCCTCCTTATACTGTTTACATAAGATTTTTTAAATTAGAGATTCTCCTGTGGAAATACCTTAATTTTGTTTAATGCCTTCTCTTTTGCTCTCACAGCGGTTGTAATTTGGAGAGCCTGAACTGCATTTTTCTAGCCTTCTTCTCTTACCATATCTTTATTTCTTTTTAGAGTTTCAGTCCATTGAATTGTAACTACCTTTTCCATGATCCTTATGATCTGAAAGTCAAGGATAAACACTACCTCCATCCAGTCTTCACACCACCATCTTTAGGAGACAAGAAGGAACCACAGAGTTACTAATCTCAGGATTAAAACATCTTGCCCCAGTTTGCTTACATAAGAAGAAGCCCTAAATCCCTGCGTGCTCCAGAGATGACTGTTCCTCCTCTAGCCTCCAAATTTCCACAAAAATGAGTAAAATGAAACACTACCTTGGGCTGTATGCTTCTAGTGAGATACGCTTCCCTCCCCCACTCCCATCATTCTACCATCAGAGAACTAGGACTAATTTTACTATACTCATCATATTTTTTTCTTGGCTGTCCTTCTCCCTCCAGATATCTCCACATTTTTCTGACCCCATCACTACCCATAGTTTATTTTACCTTATTCTCTTTTGAACTCATTCCAGTTAGGCTTTCATCTTCATTCACTGAAAAATCACTTGCCCAAATCACTAATGATACTCATTAAACTTAGAAGTTAATTCTGAATTATCAACTTACTTGACCCATCAGCAGCATTTGTAAAACTTGTTAACTTTCTCCTCCTCAAAACACTTTCTCCACTGAGTTTTGGAGCCCATACTCCTTTGATTTTATTTTTGTTTTGTTTTGTTTTTTATATTTCTAAGCATTCCTTAATTGCCACCTTCTTTCATACTCATGTCCCTGTTCTCTTAATGCTGAAGTGTCCCAGGGAAATAAGCAGGGAGGACATTGGTAGATAAAGCCAAAGAGGAAATGGTGGATTAGATCCTGTTGAGTTTTAAGTCCATTTTAAAGAGTTGGTTTTTATTCTGAGATGGGAATTCACTGAGGGTTTAGAACAGAATGGGGGAGGTGATCTGATTTACATTTTTTGAAGAAGATTATGCTGGCTGATAGGCTGAAAACATATAGGGGAAAGAATGGAGTGAACATCACTTACATAGATGTTGAAAAAAATCAATCCCTTCACCACTATTATTCTTACCCGAACCATTACGACTTCTTACTGATTTTTTTCACCCATTCTGTTCTAAACCCTCAATGACTTCCCATCTCACTCAGAATAAAAACCAACTCTTTAAAATGGACTTAAAACTCAACAGGATCTAATCCACTATTTCCTCTTTGACTTTATTTTCCAATGTCCTCCCTGCTTATTGCATTGTTTACTTGCTTACTCTTTCTCCAGCATACTAGGCATGCTTCCATCACAAGAACTTTTAACATCTTCTTGCCTCTTCCTAGAATGCTCTTCTTCCAGATATTACTATTACTTCCTCCTTTATTAGATTTTTAATCAAATATCAATTTGTCTCTGAGGCTTTTCTTGATTACCATTTTAATAATTATAGTCTCCAATCTTATTTTTCTTTTATAATCTTATGTTTTTCCTCCATGGCACTTGCCACCATTTTATAAGCTAAATAATTTAATTATTTGTGATTTTTATGGACTCCCTAATTACAACTCAAGTGCCAAGAGGGAAAGAATTCTTCTTTATATTATCCACTGATATGTCCCAAGCACCTGGAACATTGCCTATCATAGAGTTGCTCAATAAAAATTTCTAAAATGTATGAGTAAATCCAGTTATATCTTGTTACTCACCATTATTTAATGTCACAAAATGTAATAAAATTATGCTTTATTTTTGCTATTTCCAAATATCTAAGCTGTACTTCATTGGTCAGAATTCTGACTTGAGTGGTGGAATTCCCCTTTTATTATCTTTTGAACAAGACAAATCAATCATTCATTATCTGACCTGCTCTTCACTTATAAATGCTTCAGTAGATATCTCCCATCATTAGTATATTATACCTTATAGAATATTTTAACACCTGTGATCATCAAGAAAATTACATTTTTGTATTCTCAAACACAAAAATAAATCCTGCTTCATATTTTATTCTTATTGAAACTATACCTACCAAGTTTCCTTCTCATGTGTGTAGAATTCTAAATACAAATGAGTACTTTTCTTAGAAGTCACTCTCTCAGAAAACTTTTTTTTACTTCAACCACAAGTTATATCATCAAACAATAGCAACAGCTATCAAATTACATTTACCCTCTTATGATAAAAATAGCATATGTTTGCCTGGCCTTTTATTACCTGGATTTTTTGGAATCATGTAAAATGACTAGATATTTTACTATGCAAAATAGTTACATCTTTTATATACTTCTGGATGTAATGCTTTTGTAAGCTTTTTTTTTTTTTTTGAGTTAAACAAAAGAAGAAAAACATCATGATTCCCAACAAGTATCAGAGAATTATGGTGTCATTATAGTTTCATATGTTTATCTGACTTGCTCAGAGTCTCATTATAGTATCATTATACTTGTTCAGAGTCTTACAGCAGTACTGGATTCTCTTTCCAGATCCATTTCCTGCACTTCACTAAACAGTTAAGGAGCAAGACTTATGGTTAAAGGTGATTGATTGAACTTAGATGTTTATCTCCACCAGGTTCCACTGAAGCAACAACACTGATATAAAACTTTTATAAGAAAATCCTTCCTCTCTCACATCCCACTCTATCCTAAGCACCTATAACAGTGCCTGTCACATGGTAGTGGATCAATATACATTTGTTTTATAAATAAATACATAAGAAAAATAAATTTTCTATGATAAAGTTAAATATAGGGAAGGCTAACAATTTATATTTTGCATAATGTATGGAAAAAAGTAAGCATATTAACAACAAAGAAAATAGAATGGACTAAACTAAAAATGGCATATATTTCAGAAAATTTTTTATAAGTGGATTTTTTTTGTATTTTTTCAATAAAGATTCAGAAAAACACCACACTTAGAGTCAATAAGCATTAAAGCTGATTGGCCTTGGGGGTTCGAATAGGGGAACTAAATTAAAATAACTGCATGACCAATAATGCTAACATTTATTAGTAAGATATAGTCAAATGGCATAGTTTCCAGTCATTGGGGTATTTATTTATTTATTATTTTCCCAATACATTATTTTTTTCTACTCTACAGCAAGGTGACCCAGTTGCACATACAGATATACATTCTTCTTCTCACATTATCATGCTCCATCATAAGTGGCCAAACATAGATCCCTGTGCTATACAGAAGGATCCCATTGCTTATGCATTCCAAAGGCAATAGTCTGCATCTATCAGCCCCAAATTCCCAGTCCATCCCACTCCCTCCCACTCCCCCTTGGCAACCACAAGTCTATTCTCCAAGTCCATGATTTTCTTTCCTGTGGAAAGGTTCATCTGTGCCATATATTAGATTCCACATATAAGTGATATCATATGGCATCTGTCTTTCTCTTTCTGACTTATACTTCACTCAGGCTGAGAGTCTCTAGTTCCATCCATGGTGCTGCAAATGGCATTATTTTGTCCTTTTTTATGGATGAGTAGTATTCCATTGTGTATATTACCACATCTTCCTACTCCAATCATCTGTTGATGGACATTTGGGTTGTTTCCATGTTTTGGCTATTGTGAATAGTGCTGCAATGAACATATGGGTGCATGTGTCTTTTTCAAGGAAAGTTTTGTTTGGATGTATGCCCAAGAATGGGATTTCTGGGTCATATGGTAGTTCTATGTATAGATTTCTAAGGTACCTCCATACTGTTCTCTATGGTGGTTGTACCAGCTTGCATTCCCACCAACAGTGCAGGAGGGTCCCCTTTTCTCCACACCCCCTCCAGCATTTGTTATTTGTGGACTTATTAATGATGGCCATTCTGACTGGGGTGAAGTGGCATGCCATGGTAGTTTAGATTTGCATTTCTCTGATAATCAGGGAAGCTGAGCATTTTTTCATGTACTTGTTGGCCATCTGTATATCTTCTTTGGAGAACTGTCTATTCAGGTCTTTTGCCCATTTTTTACATTGGGTTGGTCATTGGCTATTTTGCTGTTGAGTTGTATAAGTTGTTTGTATATTTTAAAGATTAAGCCCTTGTCAGTTGCATCATTTGAAACTATTTTCTCCCATTCTCTAAGTTGTCTTTTTTTCTGGTTTCCTTTGGTATGCAAAAGCTTGTCAGTTTGATTAGGTCCAATTTGTTTATTTTTACTTTTATTTCTGTTGCCTTGGGAGACTGACCTTAGAAAACATTTGTAAGGTTGATGTCAGAGAATGTTTTGCCTATGTTCTCTTCTAGAAGTTTGATGGTATCTTGCCCTACATTTAAGTCTTTAAGCCATTTTGAGTTTATTTTTGTGCATGGGGTGAGGGTGTATTCCAGTTTCATTGATTTACATGTGGGTTTCCAGTTTTCCCAGCACCCCTTGCTGAAAATACTGTCTTTTTCCCATTTTATATTCTTGCCTTCTTCGTTGAAGATTAATTGACTGTAGGTGTCAGGGTTTATTTCTGGGTTCTCTATTCTGTTCCATTGGTCTGTCTGTCTGTTTTGCTACCAGTACCACACTGTCTTGATGACTGTGGCTTTGTAATGTTGCCTGAAGTCTGGGCGAGTTATACCTCCTGCTTGGTTTTTGTTCCTCAGAATTGCTTTGGCGATTCTGTGTCTTTTGTGGTTCCATATAAATGTTTGGATTGTTTGTTCTAGTTCTGTGAAAAATGTCCTGGGTAATTTGATAGGGATTGCACTGAATCTGTAAATTGGTTTGGGTAATATGGTCATTTTTACAATATTTATTTTTCCAACTCAGGAGCATGGAGTACCTTTCCATTTCTTTGAATCCTCTTTAATTTCCTTGATGAATGGTTTATAGTTCTTAGCATACATGTCCTCTGCCTCCTTGGTCAGGTTTGTCCCCAGGCATTTAATTTTTGGGGGTGCAATTTTAAAAGGTATTGTATTTTTGTATTGCTTTTCTAATATTTCATTGTTAGTATACAGGAATGCAACTGATTTCTGAATGTTAATCTTATATCCTGCTACTTTGCTGAATTTGTTGATCAGTTCAAGTAGGTTTTGGGTTGAGTCCTTAGGGTTTCCTATATATAGTATCATGTCATCTGCATACAGTGACAATTTTACCTCTTCTCTTCCAATTTGGATACTTTTTATTTCTTTTGTTTGTCTGATTGCTGTGGCTAGGACTTCCAATATCATGTTGAAAAACGGTGGTGAGAGTAGGCATCCTTGTCGTGTCCCAGATTTTAGTGGGAAGGATTTCATCTTTTCTGCATTGGGTGTCATATTGGCTGTGGGTTTGTCATAAACGGCTTTTATTATGTTAAGGTATGTTCCTTCTATACACACTTTGGTAAGAGTTTTTATCATGAATAGATGTTGGACTTTGTCAAATGGTTTTTCTGCATCTGCTGAGATGATCATGTGGTTTTTTGCTTTTCTTTTGTTAATGTGTATGATGTTGATTGTTTTGTGTGTATTGAACCATCCTTGTGAAAATGGGATGAATCCCACTTGGTCGTGGTGTATGAACTTTTTATATGTTGCAGGATTCAGTTGGCTAAAATTTTGTTGAGAATTTTTGCGTCTATATTCACGAAAGGTATTGGCTGATAGTTTTCTTTTTTA
Organism: Sus scrofa; assembly: GCF_054392235.1. Classification (NCBI taxonomy): domain Eukaryota; kingdom Metazoa; phylum Chordata; class Mammalia; order Artiodactyla; family Suidae; genus Sus; species Sus scrofa. Next base: position 127,026,272 of record NC_139401.1, read on the forward strand.
GAGATATCTTTATCTGGTTTTGGTATTAGGGTGATGGTGGTATCACAGAATGTCTTTGAGAGTGTTCCTTCTTCTTCAACCTTTAGGAAAAGTTTAAGGAGGATGGATATAAATTCCTCATTGTATATTTGGTAGAATTTACCTGTGAAGCCATCTGCTCCTGGACTTTTATTTGTAGGGAGTGATTTTTATAACATATTCAATTTCATTTCTCGTGATTGGTCTGTTCAGTTGATCTATTTCTTCTTGGTTCTGTTTTGGCAGGCTGTAAGTCTCCAGAAAATTGTCCATTTTTTCTAGGTAGTCAAATTTGCTGGCATATAATTGTTCATAGCATTCTCTTATTGTTTTCTTCAGCATCCGTTGTGATTTCTCCTTTTTCATTTCTTATTTTGTTTAGTTGGTTTTTTTCTCTCCTTTTCTTGGTGAGTCTGGCCAGAGGTTTGTCAATTTTCTTTACCTCTCCAAAGAACCAGCTCTTGGTTTGATTGATTTTTTCTATTTTTTTGAATCTCTATTTTATTTATTTCCTCTCTGATCTTTAAGATTTCCTTCCTTCTGCTGACTCTAGGGTTTTTTTTTTCTTCTTTTTCTAATTTATTTAGGTGGTGGGTTAAGTTGTCAATTTGAGATTTTTCCTCTTTTTTGAGGAAGGCCTATATTGCTTTGGATTTCCCTCTGAGCACTGCTTTTGCAGCATCCCATAGATTTTGAGTGGTTGTGTCTTCATAATCATTTGTCTCAAGGTATTTTTTAATTTCCTTCTTGGTTTCCTCATTGACCCATGGGTTTTTTTTTAGTAACATATTGTTTAGTCTCCATGTAGTAGGTTTTTTCTCATTTCTTTTCCTGTGGCTGATTTCTAGTTTCATGCCATTGTGGTCAGAGAAGTTATTTGAAATCATTTCTAAACTTTTAGATTTGTTGAGGTGAGCTTTGTGCCCCAGTATGTGATCAATTCTTGAGAATGATCCATGTACACTTGAAAAGAATGTATTTTCTGTTTTGGGGGGGATATAATGTCTTAAAAATATTAATTAAGTCTAACTTTTCTATTGTGTCCTTTAGGATCTCTGTTGTTTTATTGATATTCTGTCTAGAGGATCTGTCCATTGATGTGAGCGGGGTATTAAAATCTCCTACTGTGATTGTATTCCCATCAGTTTCTCCTTTTATGTGTGTTAGTATTTGTTGTAGGTATCTGGGTGTTCCTCTATTAGGGGTATACATATTCACAAGTGTAATATCCTCTTCTTGAATGGATCCTTTAACCATTAAATAGTGTCTTTGTCTTTCTTTACGGCCTTCATTTTAAAGTCTATTTTGTCTGATATGAGTACAGCAACTCCTGCTTTTCTGTCTTATCCATTGGCATGAAATATCTTTTCCCATCCTCTCACTTTCAATCTATATATTTCCTTTGCCCTAAAACTAGTTTCTTGTAGACAGCAGATTGAAGGTTTTTGCTTTTTTATCCAATCGGCCACTCTGTGTCTTTTGATTGGAGAGTTCAGTTCATTGACATTTAAAGTGATAATTGATAGATATATATTTATTGCCATTTTAAACCTTGTTTTCCAGTTGATTCTTTCTCTTTTCTTCTTTTTTTGGATGGATGGTTTCCATTTATTTTATGGTTGGATGTACTTTTCTTCAGATTTTGTGAATGTAATTTTTGGCTTTGATTTGTGGTTGCCCTGTTTTTTAAGTATGTTAACCCCTTCCTATATCTGCTTGCTTTAGCCCGATAGTCATATAGGCTCAAACACATCATTAAAATAAAAAAAGAGGAGTTCCCGTTGTGGCACAGTGGTTAACGAATCCGACTAGGAACCATGAGGTTGCAGGTTCGGTCCATGCCCTTGCTCAGTGGGTTAACGATCCAGCGTTGCTGTGAGCTGTGGTGTAGGTTGCAGACGTGGCTCGGATCCCGCGATCCCATGTGGCTCTGGCGTAGGCCAGAGGCTACAGCTCTGATTTGACCCCTAGCCTGGGAACCTCCATATGCCACGGGAGCAGCCCTAGAAATGGCAAAAAGACAAAAAATAAAATAAAATAAAATTAAATTAAAAAAGAATCTATGTATTTTTTACTTTCTTTCCCACATTGTATGATTTTGATTTTTTTTTTTTTAACATCTTCATGTTTAGATCTGTATGCTGGCTTATTTAAGTGATTGCTTTCCAATTGTGGTTTCTTCCATCCTAATTTTTCCTACATTTTTTTTTTAATTTAAAGAAGCCCTTTCAGTATTTGTTTTAGAATGGGTGTCATATTGCTGTACTCTTTTAGCTTTTCTTTGTTGGAGAAATTCTTTATTTGCCCTTCTATTTTAAGTGATATTCTTGCTGGATAGAGTATTCTAGGTTGCAAATTTTTTCCTTTCAGCACTTTAAACATATCTTGCCACTTCCTTCTGGCCTGTAGTGTTTCTGCAGAGAAATCAGCTGATAGCCTTATGAGGGTTCCCTTATAATTAGTGCTTTGCTTTTCTCTTGCTGCCTTTATAATCCTCTCTTTATCTTCAACTTTTGCCATTTTTATTATAATATGTCTTGGTGTGGGCCTGTTTGGGTTCAGCTTGTTGGGGGCCCTCTGTGCTTCCTGTATCTAGATATCAGTATGCTTTAGATTTGGAAAATTTTCAGCTATAATTTCTTCAAATATATTTTCAATCCCCTTTTCTTTTTCTTCTACTTCTGGAATTCCTATTGTGCACAGATTGGCCTGCTTTATATAAGCCCATAGGTCTCTTGTATTTCTTTCATATTTTTTTTCATTTGGTTTTCTGTCTGCTGTCCTGATTGGGTGATTTCCATTATTTTAACTGCCACGTCACTAATTTGTTCCTCTGCATTATTCATTCTGTGCTTTATTGCCTTAAGCTCAGTCTGTGTGTCTGCAAATGAATGTTCTAGTTTTTCTTGGCTCCTCTTTATATTTTCTAGTTCTTTTCTAAAGGAATCCACATTACTGTTCATATCCTCTCTTAATTCCTTCAGTATTTTCAATACCTCTCTATTGAACTCAATGTCTATCAGACTGCAGAGGTTTGTTTAAATGTTGTCTGCTTTAGGTGAATTCTCCTGTTCCTTTAACTGGGAATGGTTTCTGTGCTTCTTCATCTTGCTTGTGTTTTTCTTTTTCTGTGTGTTTGGGGAAGCCAAACTGTAGTCTTGTAAGGCTACTTCTATGCAAGAATACCCCTTTGTATTTTTGGGTGGTTACTATTTATTTTTGGTGTGGGAGTTTGAATATTTGCTGTCTCTTTCTTCAGTGTGAGCAGGCTGTTGTTCCCAGGATGCTCAGTGTGTTTTTGGGGAGAAGGAGGCAATGGGTATGGCCTGGTCGTTGGGTTCTCACCTGTAGGAAGGTGGCATAGGCTACTCCTAGTTGCAGCACCCTGGGAAGTAGTAAAAAACTCTAGGCAGATCTTCAAGTTGACCAGAGCATTTGGCAGTAGCAATAGCAGTGTGCATGAGTTCCCAGGGGAGTGAGAGCAACACCAGCTTGTGTTCGATTGCAATACCCTCCTCTGAGGTGATTGGAAATGCAGGTGGTGCCTGTTCAGTTACCCCTATTGGGAGCAGGCCATGACCATCTCTAGAGTCAATGATAACTGTGGCAGTTTGCCTCTGCTGCCTGCAGACCATGCAAGAAGCAACCTGTCTCACTTAGCCCATGCAGGAGGTGCTGTACCAAAGCTGCTCCTAGTTGTAGGGTCTTGGGAAGGGACAGTGACCAAGTGTCTGGGCACCATCCAGAGTGTTTAGCAGTGGAAGCTACAGGGTGGGTGTGTTCCCAGGGGAGTGAGAACAACAGTGTATGGTGCTTGGTTGCAGTGCCCTCTTTTTTTCTTTTTTGCCAACCCCTGAGGTGACTGTGGTCACAGGTGGAGCCCACTCACAGGCCTCCAGTGGTGGCAAGCCACACCTCCCTCTGGACTCTGAGATGACCGCTGTGGTCTGTCCCTGCCACCTGTAGATCTTGCAAGAGGCACCACATCACACTTAGCCCCCTGATGCCCTTAGCCAACATAAGACGTACGTGGCCGCTGGTAGCCTGAACAAGAAGTGCCCAGTCTCCCCTAAACAAGCAAGAGGCTTTTCACCATCGTAGCATGTGCCAGAGCCACCCTGCCCTCTGAGAGCCTGTGGGCATGCACAAGCTCCAGGGCAGGGAGATTCCTATGGTGGCCCACCCCTCCAACTCTCCCCTCCCCAACAATGGTGCCTTGCTGCTCCTGTGGGTCAGGACCTTCTCCCGGGTTCCCTCTGCTGTGGTGTTCCCCTCCCTAGCCCACGGTGTACCATTCCCCTGCCTGTGGCACACTGTTCCTTAGCCCCTCAGGCTGTCTCCATGCCACCAGCCCCAGTTCTCTTCCTGGGACTGACCTCTAGAGCCGAGGTCTCGGTGCCCAGCCCCCACCCAAGCACCTCAGGCTGTGGTGTCTGGGCTGGTGGTTCAGATGATCTGTGCAGCTCTCACTCTGCTTTGCTGTTCTCAGTCCAGCTGCTGTGCTTTTCTTGTAGACTTTCAGGTCCCTCTGACTCAGCTGATCTTTCTGTCAGTTAGGTGGCTTTCCAGGATGTGGGTTCCTTTTCTCCTTCACTGCTCCCTCTCAGGAGTACTAGTCCCATCCTTATTCCTTTTCTCTCTCTCTCTCTCTTTTCTTTTGTTCTACCCAGTTATGTCAAGAGTTTCTTTCCCTTTTTGGAGGTTTAAGTTCTTCTGCCAGCATTCAGTGGATGTTCTGTGTGAGTCATTTTACATGTAGATGTGTTTTTTTGATGTGTTTGTGGGTGAAGGTGAGTGGGATCTCTTACTCCTCCCACCATCTTCCTCTGCCCTCCCCTCATGTTTTTTTTTTTTTTTAATACAAAAAAGTTTCTCTGTGTGTGTCTGTGAGGGTGTGTACACACATAGGTATGTAAAGACACGCTCCAAATGTTAAGGAGATACTTGAATTTTTGCCCCATATTCTTTTCTTTTCACTCTTTAAAACCTACCTCTTAATAATCTACCACTAGTATTTTTTAAAGTAGGAAATCTAAAAAGAAAAGGAATAAACTCACATCGACTGAATCAGAGTCTCCAGGGATGGAGAAAAAGCAAGTGTGTTTTTTAAAGCCCAAGAGGTGATTCTAATGCACAGGAAAAACTGAGACTGTAGAAAACAGCTTGGCAGCACTTCAAAACATTAAAGGCACAATTACCATATGATCCAGCAATTCTAACTCTGGGTATATACCTCAAAGAATTGAAAGCAGACACTCCAACAGATATTTGTACACCCATGTGCATAACAGCATTATTCACAATAGCCAAAGTGTAGGAAAAAAAAAACAAACAGATGTCCACTGATGGGTAAACAGATAAACAAAATATGGTATGAGATACAATGAAATATTATTCAGCCTTAAAAATAATGTAATTCTGACATCTCCTACAATGTGGATAAACCTTAAAGACATTACAATAAGTGAAATAAGCCAGACACAAAAGGATAAGTCTTGTAGGATTCCACTTATATGAAGAAGTTCCTAAGTACCCAGAGTAGTCAAATTTAGACACAGAAAGTAGAATACTATTTGCCATTGTTTGTGGAGAAGTGAGCAAGGAATCACTGTTAAATGAGCACAGAGTTTCAGTTTGGTATTTTCCAAAATGATTTGACATCATAAGCCAAGAATAACATGGCAGAGTCCAAATATAGAATCTAAAATTTTGAATACACATATATACAAATCTGAGCTCTTTATTAAATGATACCCATGTCAAGTATTCTTTACAACTTTGTAGGTTTAGTTCTACATTGACTATGTTGTGATACTTCAGTGTCGTTATCTTCTGTGATATTAAGGTACAATGGTGATGAACAAAGTCAAGTAATAGGTTAATACGAATAGTTCAATCACATAAGTTTACAGTTTGGAAGATGGGTATGGAATTAGTCAAAATTCTCCTAAGTCCCCAAATAGCCTGAGTAATTTGTATTAAGGCAAGATGTTTTTATTTAGCTTGCTAGATGATTTTTACTCTGATGACTAAGCTCAAAGAATCTATTATTCATTGTTATAATTAACTCGTCTCTTAATATTGTTTTTGTGTGGAAGAAGTTATGTAACTTAATAGACTAGACTTTAAGCAGCTCAAAACATCCCAAATACAAATACTCCACCACTTCTGAAATTTCAGGGTTTTAAATTTTAACCTATTTCAGTAACAGTCAACCACTAATCTTAGCATACAGTCAATTAAAATGCCATCTCAGCATGTAAAATGCAGAGATTTGGAGAATTTTTTTTAACAGTTTCCTATAATTCTGCTATTATTTGCTCAGAAACCAAATGCAAATCAATATTAGCTAGAATGTTATATTTATAGTTCCTAAACATAAATTATAACTTCAGTTTGATTAAAACAGGAATGCATGCAGTATTAAAGTCTTCTTCTCCCCATGGCATCCAGTGCCAATTTCTTTCTGTCCATAAAAATCACCCGATTCAGGGTGGCATATATGAAATATTCAGTTTTCCTGATTTATTTTATGTTGTGTCTTCTGAGTGACACCTAAAATTGGAAAGGGAGTAGGGATGCAGATGTCTTGCTGTGCACTAAGTGTAGCTCCTGGGTAAAGGATGAAGGTCCAGCACTGTTCATGCAGGGATGACAATTTCTTCTTGGACTCGTCCACAGCATGTGGGGGACCAGAAGCAAGCTAATGTTCTCAAATAGGTCATGCTGACTGACACCAAGGTCCATTAGAGACATATTCTCAAAAGAGTGGTGTATAAAAGTCAATGTACTCAGGGTTGGGCTACCTAAGAAGAGTGAATCCTGGGCGTCTGCCCTTACAACAGGCATGGAAAGAGCAGTGGCGATGTCTTAGAATTTTCTTAGCCTGCGTAAAGGAGAAAGTCCAGACCTGAGTTTGTTAGGCTCAGTTTGGTTTAAAGATACATCAGTGTTGTTATCTTCTGTGATTACAGCTTTTTAGTGATTTTCATCAGTAGGAGAGGATGATTACATCGATCAGTGTAGGCACACTATTTCTTCTGAGGGAGAATTGTAACATTTCATAGAGGTTAATGGATTTGCATCCAAGTAGGATCAGAGCAATACTCTTGGTTCTTAGTAACTACCCCAGTCTTATCTCCTACCTCTCCTCTACACATATCTTAGGTTCAAACCAATTTGACTTTTCCCTGAATATGACCCCATGTGGTCATAAAATCATATTTTTGTTTATGGTGAATCTACCTAGAACCTATGATCATCCTCAATCTCCATGTATAATTGTCAATAATATAATTGTTCTTCATACCTTACATCAAATAGGATTCCAACAGTGGTTTGTATTTAATTTAACATATTTTAAGAGTTACCAGGTGCCCTACTGTGTCATAAGGATCCTCTTTCCTTTTAGTGGCCATATGTATTATGACTTGTCTCACCTGACACACTTAATTTATGTAAAATTTTCAGGGAAACTTTCCTAGCCATTTTATCTAACAATAGCTACTCAGGGGCATAGATAAACCCATCAGTCTAATCAGTAAGAATTTAAGTGCTAGGGTTTAGCACTAGAGTATCCGTTGAATAAATATTTATTGAATAGAATAGCACTAAGGGATGAGTGTTAAAATCATAAAAGCATTTTCATTCAAAGTTATATCTACACTGTACTTGTCAATTTTAAAAAGATACTTTGTGAGACTTCTAAAATAATGCATCATAAAAGTGTATTTATAACATCTCCTCTTTGAAACAGACTGATGGGGAAAAAGAATAAAGCTGATAGAAATAAAAGTCCAACCTCAGTTAAACTAGGAAGTACTCCCTCAAACATAAAATATGAAAAGTACCTGCCAAATAAAATGGACAAAAAAGGATATATATATATATTTATATATGACTAGGTCACTGTGGGATACAGCAAAAATTGACACAATACTGTACATCAACTGTACTCTAATAAAATTAAATTAAAAAAATAAGTAAAACTTAGAAATGAGGAAAATAAATAAATAAATAAATAAATAAATAAATAAATAAAAGGACTTCTGGTTTCCAATTCCACATGTGAAGAGTTTGGAAGTCACTACACTGTCCTAACAAGTAAGAAGCTGAACAGAGTGAAAAATCTATAACTCTTCTAAAATCTGTAAGAGAGGGGAGGACATAGCACAAACTACTGCCCCCAGGATTGGAGAGAGACAGGTGAGCACAGGGACTCCAAGCTTGACAGAGCACAGACACAGAGAACTTCAGAGGAACCAGAGCCTGGGTGGGAAAAACTGAACGGTGACTGATAGATTGTTGGAAGGTTGGTGTGGAAACTCTGACAGCTGAAGACTCTGGTGGGGGGTGGGGAGGTGGTGAGAATTCAGGGAAAAAATTATCTCCTGCTTCCAGCAGGGGCAGGACTAAAGGAACCATTTTGAAATCCATCTTCCAAGGCCAGCCATTCTGGGAAGCTAGTTAATCAGAGCCTAACCTGCTGGGGTATTGAGAGCCTAACATACCTAGGGGAAAGGGAAATATTCAACTCAAGGCCATTCTATCCATCTTATACCATCTTAGGAGGTATACAAAAGGTGAGAAACATTTGAGAAGTTCACAGGACAGAAGCATATATCCAACATGGAGAAGGGTGGGGGAAAATCACTCTCATGCACCAATGATAGGAGCTTACCTTGACACTGCCTTTTTTTTTTGTTTGTTTGTTTTGTTTTTGTTTTTTAATTTAGCTTATGGTACTTTCTTTTATTTATTTATTTTTTTATTTTCCCACTGTACAGCAAGGGGGTCAGGTTATCCTTACATGTATACATTACAATTACAGTTTTTCCCCCACCCTTTCTTCTGTTGCAACATGAGTATCTAGACATAGTTCTCAATGCTATTCAGCAGGATCTCCTTGTAAATCTATTCTAAGTTGTGGACACTGCCTTTTTGAAAATGGAGGGGAGGAGATAAATTAGGAATTTGAGATTACATATACACAGTGCTTTATATAAAATAACCAACAAGGATATACTCAATATTTTGTAATAACCTATAAGGGAAAAAAATCTGAAAAAGAATGAATATGTATATATATACATATCTCCATATAACTGAATATATATATATATATACACACATATATAAACTGAATCACTGTGCTATACATCTGAAACTAACATAACATTGTAAATCATCTATATTTCAATATTTTTTAAATTGTCACTTTTTGTTTTTATTTTTTTTAACTTTTCTATTTTTTTTTTTTTTTTTTTTTTGCTTTTTAGGGCCTCACCTGCAGCATATGGAAATTCCCAGGCTAAGGGTCAAATCGGAGGTGCAGCTGCCAGCCTATGCCACAGTCTCAGCAATGCAGGATTGAAGCCACATCTGTGTCTGTGATCTACACCACAGCTCATGGCAATGCTGGATCCTTAGCCCACTGAGCAAGGCAAGGGATTGAACCTGCTTCCTCATGGACACTAGTGGGGTTCATTACTGCTGAGCCACAACAGGAACTCTGCCATTGCCTTTCTGAAGGGCAGTCAGCAAATCTCTATGAACACAGAAATTTTTCATACTCTTTAGCCAAGCTATCCCAAATTTAATAGGTCTTGTATCCCTCAAATGCAAAGTTATATGTTCAGACATGTTAAATATCAAACTGTAATAGAAATGATGTATACAGGCATTTTAAAAATAAATTTTTTTTTGTAATAGAAATAAACCTATATGTTTGTCAGGAAGTATATGGTTAAATAAGTATAGTGTATGTTGTAGAAACTCTGTATGGTATGATCACATTTGTGTATTTTTTAAAATACACAAATGAATGTGTGTGTGTCTGTGTGTACACACATATGTATGTAAAGTTACACTCCAAAAAGTTAAGGGGAGATGAACTTTTTGCTCCATGTTCTTTTCTTTTCACTCTTTAAAAACCACCTCTTAGTAACTTACTACCAGTATTGTTTAAAATATGAATTCTAAAAAGAAACAGAAGTCAGATGTATACTCACATCTACTGGATCAGAGTCTCCAGGGGTGGAGACAGAGCAAGTGTGTTTTTTAAAGCCCAAGAGGTGATTCTAATGCACAGCAAGAACTGGGACTGTAGAAAACATCCTGACAGCACTTCAAAACATTAAAGGTAGAATTACCATATGATCCAGCAATTCTTCCTGTGGGTATATACCTCAAAGAACTGAAAGCATGCACTCCAACAGATATCTGTACACCCATGTGCATAACAGCACTATTCACAATAGCCAAAGGGTAGGAAAAACAAGTGTCCACTGATGGATAAACAGGTAAAATATGGTATAAGATATAATGAAATATTATTCAGCCTCAAAAGTAATGGAATGTTGGCATCTGCTACATTGTGGATAAACCTTAAAGACATTACACTGAATGAAATAAACCAGTGTGAACAGGCCTAATGCCACTGAACTGTACACCTAAAATTGTTAAAATGGTAAATTTCATATCATATATTTATTTTTACAATAAAAATTTTAATGGAATTAGATGAACTCAAAGAAGAAAACAAGGACAGATTAGTATCTTTAGAACCTCTAGTGGATAGGGGATTTTCTAAAAATAAATAACTCAGTTCCTGAAAATTCTAATCAACAATTCATCATTCAGAATAATGAGGTCCAGAGGTACAGACAGACTTAATAAGAAACAGTATCTCTAGTGAGTGTACTTTCTAAATCACACAGTGGAAGGAGTGATATAGTGAAAAGAGAAACCACATGGGAATTCTTGTTTAATTTTTTTGCAACTTGTCCTGAAATCTGCAGAAAAGCTCTAGAAGTAATATAGGTTGGAGGACATAGTGGAAGGTGAAATCAGATTTTTAACTGTTAACCAAGATTAACTGAGCTGAAAAAAAAAAAAAAGGCGACAGTAAATCTCCAAATAAAAAACAATGTGATACAGGGAAAACCACAGTGACATTCATTCTAGGTAATTTGTTTATTTCAAAAAGAAAAATAACAAAGGAGAAATATATTCCTAGGTGAAGAAAACCATTTATAGACAAGGTCCCCTGAGAACACATCACCAAATTAAAGATATCAGCTACCCCAAGTCACTTTCCTTAGTTCTCCCCACACTGGTCTAAGGAGTACGAAATTCAAGGAGAAATGACAATGACATGAAAAAAATAACAGAGAGAAAGGATTGCTGTACCCATGAATAGACACCTCCTCTAAAAGGAACAAATCCTGATTAAAGACATAATGATATACAATGGGCAAAGGAATACTTCCCTCTGAAAAAAACTTGCTCTTGATTACACATACCCCTATACATGGCTCACAATTTTTGAAGTAAATTTCTAAAAGAAATTGTCTATGTTTATCTTCACCAAGATCTCTGCTCCTGTTCTCTTTTGTACCAGAGCAGTCAGGCTCACCCTTACTGTTTCTCTGAAACTGCACTTACCAAGGTCACCAAGGAAGTTCCTGTTGGCAAAAACAATGATCACCTCTCATTTTATTTGACCTATCAGAGCATTTGACACAGTTGACTACTCCTTATTCATTGAAATTCATTTTCCACTTGGCCTTCAGGATACCATTTTACCAAGCTGCAAATTTGTAGTCTATCTGCTTGTTCCTCATTTTCTGGACTGCTAAAGTTTGTTATATCCCAGACCTCTGTCATTTTGCATACTCTCTTTTATGTCTATACTCATTCTTTGGTTAGCTCACCCTTAATACCATCTCTATACTGATGATTCACAAATTTCTATCTCCAGTCCAAACCTCTTCTTTGGAAATCCAACTTTTTTACTTAACATTGTCATTCACATGACTGATGGAAATACAAAGCCTAACAAGTCCAAAACTGAGCTACCAAACTTTCATTTTAAAACATATTAAGGACTGCGTACCCAGAACAGAGTGATAGAAGCAAGAGGAGAGCATGTGATAGGTAGGGATGACAAAGAAAGTTCAGCACTCATGTAACCGATATTCCTAAAGAAGCACTGAGAACAAAAGAAACAAAAGGAAACATTAAACGTTCTAATTGAGAAATCTCCTGAAATAAAGGAAAACATAAACCTGAATGTCAAAACCCCACACAGTTCTAGGGAAATGATATGAAATAATCAACCCCAGAGTATATCCTGGGAAAGTCACTAAATTCTAATTATAAAGAATCCCATAGATATTTAGGCAGAGAAAAAATTAACCCCAGCAAATCACTTATATAAAGAGGAAAATTAGTCTAGTATCAGTTTCTCACCAGAATATTTAATACTAGAAGCCACTGGAACAAAGTATACAAATTTCTTTGGCAAAAGAAGTGAGAGTATTAACTCCATAATTTTATAATTCATCAAACTAAAAAACTGTTTGAAAAAATACTCTTAAATGGAAATGGACATGGAACTCAAGGAGTAGCCCTTCTTAGAAAATCAATCCAGGTTTAAAGATGGCGGAAGAGTAGGGGGACATGCTCGCCCTCTCCCACAAACACAACAAAAAAAGCACATCTACAGAATAAATGACTCTCACAGAACAGCAACCAATCACTGGCAGAGGAACCTAAGCTCCAATAACGGCAAGAAGTTCGTGACATTACTGGGCAGAACGGGAGAAAAGAGGAGAGTGAGAGAAGGTGAATCCGAGCAGGACGGGCGCTCCAGAAAGGGAACTGCGGAAGAGAAAGGGATCCCGCACCCTGGAAAGTCACCTACTCGGGAGAAAGATCAAACGAACAGGAGGAATCTCCAGATGCAGAGAAGAGTGTAGCAGTAAGTTGGAGTACTGAAAAGCAGATCGAGAACCAAACGGACCATCTGAACTACGGGCACAGTCACCAAAAATTGAGACGCCTGGGTGGGGGCTGGGCACCGAGTCCTCGGCTCCAGAGGTTAGTCCCCGGGAAAGGGCTGGGGGGGTGGGGTGGAGCAGAGACTGCTTGGGAGGTCTAGAAACCAGTCTGTCAAGTTTGAAGGGGCAGAGACTGCCTGGGAGACTAGAAAACAAGCTGTCACAGAGGAAGGGAGCAATACGCTAGGGGCAGGGAAGTGGAAAGCCGCATCAGAGGGAACCTGGGAGAAGAGCCTGGTCTGCGCCCATGCTGGGGAGGGGAGAGAAGAAGGGGTGGGTCCCCATTGAATACTCCCCATGCCACAGCAAGCTTACAGGCCTGCTAGCTAGCAGAAATCTGTGCTTCCCAGTGCATCCCCTTCTCCCACCCCCAACACCCCCTACGCTCTTGCTGGACCTGGGTCTGCCTGCCATCCAGGAGGGCTGGCCTCAACAACTGCCTGAAGCCTACCACCACAAGGGCTATCCATGCATAGGCCTGCTTGCCCTTTGGAGGAGCTACACCTCCGCAGAGCAGCACCAAACACCACCAGGCCCGAGAAAAGGCCTGCAGCCCAGAAAAGCTAGAACAAGCCTAGCCAGGCTGTGAAAAGATCAGCCTAATTCTCGGATGGTCTTTCTGAGTCGGGCTGCCCTGGGGAGGAGCCTCTTGGGTTTTTAGCGGCCCTGCTACCCACCCAAGCCCCCCAGGGGGTGCCAAGCTATAGCGGATCAGCTGCATAGGACTGTCAGCTCCAGGCAGGACCCCTTGCAGCCCAGAAAAGCTGCAACAAGCCTGGCCGGACCGTGAAAAGATCTCAGATGGTTCTTCTGAGTCGGGCTGCCCTGGGGAGGAGCCTCTTGGGTATTCAGCGGCCCTGCTACCCACATAAGCCCCCAGGGGGTGCCAAGCTAGAGCAGATCAGCTGCATAGGACTGCCAGCTCCAGGCAGGACCCCCTGCAGCCCAGAACAGCTACAACAAGCTTGGCCAGACTGTGAAAAGATCTGCCTACATTCTCAGGTCGCCCTTCTGAGTTGGGCCGCCCTAGGGAAGAGCCTCTTGGGTTCTCAGTGACCCAGACAGCTGCTCCAGCCCCCAAGGGGCGCTGCACTCCTGAGGAACAGCTTCCCAACACCACCAACCTCCTGCAAGAACCCCACAGCCTAAAAACACCAGAGCAAGCTCTGCATGACCAAGTGAAATCTGCTACCATCGTGGTGTGGACCTCCCAGTCCTGTCTGCCCACAGGAAGTCCTCCTTTGCTTCAAAGAGACCCTGTTAGCCCCATCAACACTCCAGAAAGGCCACACTGCCTCAAAAAAGATTGACCAACAATGCCAGCTCTCAGGAAACATTCCACGGCAGTAACAAGGCAAACACTGCCCGGTCACAGAGAATACAACTCCCTCAGGAGAAAGAAAACAACAAGCAAGATGAAGAAGCTGAGAAACCACCCCTAGTCAAACCAACAGGAGAACTCACCTAAAACAGTCAACAATGAAACAGATCTCTGCAGTCAGACAGACCTGGAGTTCAAAAGAGAGATAGTGAAAATACTGAAGGAATTAAGAGAAGATATGAACAGTAATGCAGATACCCTCAGAAAGGAACTAGAAAATATAAGGAGGAGCCAAGAAAAACTAGAACATTCATTTGCAGAGATACAAACTGAACTAAGGGCAGTAAAAACCAGAATGAATAATGCAGAAGAACGAATCAGTAATATGGAAGATAGAATAATGGAAATCACCCCATCAGGTCAGCACACAGAAAACCAAATCAAAAAAACAGGAAAGCAATATAAGAGACCTATGGGATAATATAAAGCGGGCCAACCTACGCATAATAGGAATTCCAGAAGGAGTAGAAAAAGATAAGGGAATTGAAAATATATTTGAAGAAATTATCAATGGAAACTTCCCAAATCTAAAGGATACTGGGTTCAAGATACAAGAAGCACAGAGGGCCCCAAACAAGTTGAACCCAAATAGACCCCACCAAGACACATCATAATAAAAATGGCAAAAGTTAGTGATAAAGAGAGGATCCTAAAGGCAGCAAGAGAAAAGCAGAATGTTACCTACAAGGGAACCCCCATAAGAATATCAGCTGATTTCTCTACAGAAACACTACAGGCCAGGAGGGACTGGCAAGAGATATTTAAAGTGCTAAAAGGAAAAAATATGCAACCTAGAATACTCTATCCAGCAAGAATATCATTTAAAATAGAAGGGGAAATAAAAATTTTTTCCAACACACAAAAACTTAAAGAATACAGCAACACAAAACCCAGGTTAAAAGACATACTGAAAGGGCTTCTCTAAACCAAAAAGAAAGGAAGGAAAGGGAAGAAAAAAGAAAAAAAAAAAAGAAGAAGAAGAAGAGGAAGAACTAGGACTGAGGAAACCACAATCAGAGAGCAGTCACTCAAGCCAGCATACAGATTTAATCATGAACATGCTTCAAACAAAATAAAATTAAAAAGAAAAAAATAAAAAAGCGTCATCAAAACCATAAAATGTGGGCAAGGGATGTTAGGAAATAAATAACCCTTTTTGTTTGTTTGTTTGTATGTTTCTCTTCTTAATTTTAATATAGTGATGAAGTGTTTGAACTTACAGGACCATCAGGCTAAAACACACAATTGTAGGAAGGGGTTAGCATACTTAAAAAACAGGGCAACCACAAGCCAAAACCAAATAGTGCATTTGCAAAAAATGAAAAAAAAAAAAAACACTCAAACAGATAATAACCAGAGACCATCCAACCAAAAAAAAAAAAAAAAAAAAAAAAAAAAAGAAAGGAAGAATGGAGAACCATAGAATCAACTGGAACATGAGGTTCAAAATGGCAATAAATAATCATCTATGAATTATCACCATTATCACCTTAAATGTCAATGGACTGAATGCCCCAATCAAAAGACACAGAGTGGCTGAGTGGATAAAAAGGCAAAAACCTTCAATATGCTGCCTGCAAGAAACTCACCTTAGGACAAAAGATACATATAGATTGAAAGTGAAAGGGTGGGGAAAAATATTTCACGCCAATACACATGACAGGAAAGCAGGAGTCACAATGCTCATATCAGACAAAATAGACTTTAAAACAAAAGACATAAAGAAAGACAAAGAAGGACACCACTTAATGATTAAGGGATCCATCCAAGGAGAGGATGTTACTATTGTCGACATATATGCCCCAAATATAGGAGCACCCAGATACCTACAACAAATATTAACAGACATAAAGGGAGATATGGATGAGAATACAATCATAGTAGGAGACCTTAATACCCCCTCACATCAATGGACAGATCCTCTAGACAGAAAACCAATAAAGCAACAGAGATCCTAAAGGAAACAATAGAAAAGTTAGACTTAATTGATATCTTCAGGACACTACATCCCAAAAAATCAGAATACACATTCTTCTCAAATGCTCATGGAACATTGTCAAGAATCGACCACTTATTGGGACACAAAGCTAACCTCAATAAATTTAGGAGCATAGAAATGATTTCAAGTATCTTCTCTGACCACAATGCCATGAAATTAGAAATCAACCATGGGAAAAGCAAAGAGAAAAAACCTACTCCATGGAGACTAAACAACATGCTACTAAAAAACCAATGGGTCAATGAGGAAATCAAGAAGGAAATTAAAAGCTACCTTGAAACAAATGATAATGAAGACACAACCTCTCAAAATCTATGGGATGCTGCGAAAGCAGTGCTCAGAGGGAAATTTATAGCAATACAGGCCTTTCTCAAAAAAGAAGAAAGATCCCAAATTGACAACTTAACCCTCCACCTAAACGAATTAGAAAAAGAAGAACAAAAAAGGCCTAAAGTCAGCAGAAGGAAGGAAATTATAAAGATCAAAGAAGAAATCAATAAAATAGAGACTCAAAAAAAAAAATAGAGAAAATTAATAAAACAGAGAGCTGGTTCTTTGAAAAGGTGAACAAAATTGACAAACCCCTGGCCAGACTCACTAAAAAGAGGAGAGAAAGAACCCAAATAACCAGAATTATAAATGAAAAAGGGGAAATCACAATGGATTCAGCAGAAATACAAAAAAAACATAAGAGAATACTATGAACAAGTATATGGCAACAAGTTTGACAATCTGGAAGAAATGGACAATTTTCTAGAATCTTACAGCCTGCCAAAACTGAATCAAAAAGAAACAGACCAACTGAACAAACCGATCACTAGAAATGAAATTGAAGAGGTCATAAAATCACTCCCTACAAATAAAAGTCCAGGACCAGATGGCTTCACAGGTGAATTCTATCAAACATATAAAGAGGAATTGGTACCCATCCTCCTGAAACTCTTTCAAAAGGTTGAAGAAGAAGGAATACTCCCAAAGACATTCTATGAGGCCACCATCACCCTCATTCCAAAACCAGACAGAGATATCACCAAAAAAGAAAACTATCGCCCAATATCATTGATGAATATAGATGCAAAAATTCTCAACAAAATCTTAGCCAACCGAATCCAACAACATACCAAAAAAATTATACACCATGGCCAGGTTGGGTTCATCCCAGGTTCACAAGGATGGTTCAACATACGCAAATCAATCAGCATCATACACCACATTAACAAAAAAAAAAAGTCAAAAATCATATGATCATCTCAATAGACGCAGAAAAAGCATTTGACAAAGTCCAACATCCATTCATGATCAAAACCCTCGCCAAAGTGGGTATAGAGGGAACATTCCTGAATATAATCAAAGCCATTTATGATAAACCCACAGCAAATATAATCCTCAATGGGGAAAAACTGAAAGCCTTCTCACTCAAATCTGGAACAAGACAGGGATGCCCACTCTCACCACTGCTCTTCAACATAGTTTTGGAAGTCTTAGCCACAGCAATTAGACAAACAAAAGAAATAAAAGGCATCCATATAGGAAGAGAAGAGATCAAACTGTCACTGTATGCAGATGATATGATACTATACCTAGAAAACCCTAAGGACTCAACCCAAAAACTACTTGAACTGATGAATAAATTCAGCAAAGAGGCAGGATATAAGATTAACATTCAGAAGTCAGTTGCATTTCTGTATACCAGCAATGAAACATTAGAAAAGGAATACAAAAAAATGATACCTTTTAAAATTGCACCCCAAAAAATCAAACACCTGGGAATACACCTGACCAAGGAGGTAAAGGACCTATATGCCGAGAACTATAAAACTTTAATCAAAGAAATCAAAGAAGATGTAAAGAAATGGAAAGCTATTCCATGTTCCTGGATTGGGAAAATCAATATTGTAAAAATGGCCATACTATCCAAAGCAATCTACAGATTCAATGCAATCCCTATCAAATTACCCAGGACATTTTTCACAGAACTAGAACAAACAATCCAAACATTTATATGCAACCACAAAAGACCCAGAATCGCCAAAGCAATCCTGAGAAACAAAAACCAAGCAGGAGGCATAACTCTCCCAGACTTCAAGAAATACTACAAAGCCACAGTCATCAAAGCAGTGTGCTACTGGTATCAAAACAGACAGACAGACCAATGGAACAGAATAGAGAATCCGGAAATAAACCCTGACACCTATGGTCAATTAATCTTTGACAAGGGAGGCAAGAACATAAAATGGGAAAAAGAAAGTCTATTCAGCAAGCATTGCTGGGAAACCTGGACAGCTGCATGCAAAGCAATGAAACTAGAACACACCCTCACACCATGCACAAAAATAAACTCCAAATGGCTGAAAGACTTAAATATACGACAGGACACCATCAAACTCCTAGAAGAAAACATAGGCAAAACACTCTCTGACATCAACATCATGAATATTTTCTCAGGTCAGTCTCCCAAAGCAATAGAAATTAGAGCAAAAATAAACCCATGGGACCTAATCAAACTGAAAAGCTTTTGCACAGCAAAGGAAACCAAAAAGAAAACAAAAAGACAACTTACAGAATGGGAGAAAATAGTTTCAAATGATGCAACCGACAAGGGCTTAATCTCTAGAATATATAAACAACTTATACAACCCAACAGTAAAAAAGCCAATCAATCAATGGAAAAATGGGCAAAAGACCTAAATAGACATTTCTCCAAAGAAGATATACAGATGGCCAACAAACACATGAAAAAATGCTCAACATCGCTGATTATAAGAGAAATGCAAATCAAAACTACCATGAGATACCACCTCACACCAGTCAGAATGGCCATCATTAATAAATCCACAAATAACAAGTGCTGGAGGGGCTGTGGAGAAAAGGGAACCCTCCTGCACTGCTGGTGGGAATGTAAACTGGTACAGCCACTATGGAGAACAGTTTGGAGATACCTTAGAAATCTATACATAGAACTTCCATATGGCCCCACAATCCCACTCTTGGACATCTATCCGGACAAAACTCTACTTAAAAGAGACACATGCACCTGCATGTTCATTGCAGCATTATTCACAATAGCCAGGACATGGAAACAACCCAAATGTCCATCAACAGAGGATTGGATTCGGAAGAGGTGGTATATATACACACAATGGAATACTACTCAGCCATAAAAAAGAATGACATAATGCCATTTGTAGCAACATGGATGGAACTAGAGAATCTCATCCTGAGTGAAATGAGTCAGAGAGACAAAGACAAATACCATATGATATCACTTATAACTGGAATCTAATATCCAGCACAAATGAACATCTCCTCAGACAAGAAAATCATGGACTTGGAGAAGAGACTTGTGGCTGCCTGATGGGAGGGGGAGGGAGTGGGAGGGATTGGGGAGCTTGGGCTTATCAGACACAACTTAGAATAGATGTACAAGGAGATCCTGCTGAATAGCATTGAGAACTTTGTCTAGATACTCATGTTGCAACAGAACAAAGGGTGGGGGAAAAAATGTAATTGTAATGTATACATGTAAGGATAACCTGACCCCCTTGCTATACAGTGGGAAAATAAAAAATTAAAAAAATAAATAAAAAAAAGAAAATCAATCCAATTAAGAAATTAATACAAATTAAATTATTCAATACTAGAGAAGTTTTAGTTATGAAGGACACATTTTTAGAATTTAGTCCATTTAAATATTTACTAGATGAGGGATTTCCCCATGTGGCTCAGTGGTAATGAACCCAACTAGTATCCATGAGGATTCAGGTTTGAAACCTGGCCTTGCTCAGTGGGTTAAGGACCTGGCGTTGCCATGAGCTTCAGTGTAGGTCACAGACACAGCTTTGATTTGGCCTTGCTGTGGCTGTGGTATAGGCTGGTAGCTGCAGCTCTGATTTTGACCCCTAGCCTGGGATCTTCCCAATGCCACGAGTACAGCCCTAAAAAAAAAAATAATAATAATAGATGAGAAACAATAATGGAAAATACAATAAAGCATGATGCAATGACAAATGTTATATACATCGATAATGATAAAAATAATACCAAAACAGTAAAAAATAGACTACTAGTAGAGGAAGAGCAGAGGTAGAAATGTGCTAATTTTTTAAACTTTTAAAATCAGTCTACTGTGTAAAGTTGTCAACTCAACAAATACAAGTATATTTTTAAAGGGTAAAAGGTAAACACTATAATAAAAATAAACTATGAAATATGAATTATTAAAAGATGCACAAAAGAACAAAATAAAGATCACATAGCCAAAAATAGTATTAAAAGAAAAATGCAGCACCAAATGACAAAAACAACAAACAAAAACATATTTGCTATACTAGTAGTAAGTAAAAGACTCAAGTTGGTTCAAAAAATTAAATTTTACCTATGCCAAATCCAAAAAAATTAAAGTGAATCAGACAATTTAAAAATAAAGGTATACACACACACACACACACACGTCTGTGTGTGTGTATAAAGCAAATCAGACCATGTCACGAATATCGATGATAAATTCAAAAGAATAAGATTTTTAAAAGGGATATTTTATACTGAAAATGAGTATAAAAATAAATCAATAATAGTTAATATTAAAAAATAAAGTTAATGGGAAAACCTGTGGGGGGAAAAAAAGGAAATAAGTATAGTACACAATGAAGAATTGGCTATCCTGAAACTTCTTGCATAAATAATACAGCATCATAATTCATAGACCAAACTCTGAGGAATAATATGTGTAGAAATCAAAATATAATAGAGACTTTTAACTCATGTGTTTTAGTTCATGACAAATCAATAGGCAAAAACATAAGGATGCAGAGAATTTTTTTTTCCTAATTTTTATGGCCGCACCTGCAGCATATGGAAATTCCCAGGCTAGGGGTCTAATCCAAACTGCAGCTGCTAGCCTATGCCACAGCCACAGCAATGCCAGATCCCAGCCACATCTGCAACCTATGCTGTTGCTTGTGGCAATGCCAGATCCTTAACACACTGAGTGAGGCCAGGGATTGAACCCACATCCTAACAGAGACAACATTGTGTCCTTAACTCACTGAGCCACAATGGGGCTCCAGACAATTATTTAAACACTGAATAAAGTTTAATGTATAGATATAATCAACAATATACTGTGTAATTAGAGAATAAACACTTTTTAAAGTACCCATATACCCCATATTGATATGGCCAAAGTAGAAAAAGTACAGATCAGATTATTCAAGCACAGAACTATAAAACTAGAAGGTTTAAATGAAATAAAAACAAATAGATACTCAGAAAACTAAATATAGAACTACCATATGACAAAGCAATCCCACTCTTGGACATATATCCAGACAAAACATTCATTGAAAAAGATACACGCACCCATATGTTCATTGCAGCACTATTCACAATAGCCAAGACATGAAACAACCTAAATGTCCATCAACAGATAAATGGATTCAGAAGATGTGGTTTATATACACAATGGAATATTACTCGGCCATAAAAAATAAAGCCATTTGCAGCAACATGGATGGAACTAGAGACTCTCAGCCTGAGTGAAGTAAGTCAGAAAGAGAAAGACAAATACCATATGAAATCACTTATATCTGGAATCTAATATATGGCACAAACGAACCTTTCCACAGAAAAGAAACTCATGGACTTGGAGAACAGACTTGTGGTTGCCAAGGGGAGGGGGGAGGGAGTGGGATGGACTTGGAGTCTGGGGTTAATAGATGCAAACTATTGCATCTGGAGTTGATGAGCAATGAGATCCTGCTGCATAGCACAGGGAACTCTACCTAGTCACTTGTGATGAAACATGATGGAGGATAATGAGAGAAAAAATATATGACTAGGTCACTTTGCTGTACAATAGAAATTGACAGAACACTACAAATCAACTATAATGGAAAGAATAAAAATCACATTTAAAAATAAATAAAAAACAGACAAAACATATGGACAGAGAAATGACAAGCACCAAGAAGCACACAAATCTTTGCTATATAGTTTTATGTCCCATAGGAAACTAAAGGTAAAATTGCAGAACATCTGGGAAATGAAGATAACGAAAAGAACATATATCCTAGGATTTGACCAAAGACATGTCAGAAGAAATGACATTGTAGTACAAAGTTAACACCATTAAGTGAGAAAGAATAAAAATTAAAGAACTTCAAAAACTAAAAAAGCCACAAAGTTAACAAAGGTAAAGCAGAAATTAATTAGAAATCAGATATTAATAATTTCGAACAATGAAAAACCAGCAGAGCATTTAAATACTCCCAAGAATTTGTTATGTGAAAAATCAAGATGTACAAATCATCAGCTAACATAATCAGCAAAGAATTGAGATATCACAATTACAGAAAATTGCTAATTACATGGGGAAAATAATTTTGGATACGAATAATATGTTAAGCATAACAAAATAATTGGCATGCATTTTATGCAAATAAACTTTAAAATCTGGAATGACTTTCTGGAAACAGATAAATTACCAAAATTGATTCATGATGAAAAATAAGACCTAAGCAATCCACTAACCACAATCCATGGGAGAAACTGAAAATATATATATATATTTTTTTGTCTTTTTGCCTTTTCTAGGGCTGCTCCCATGGCATATGGAGGTTCCCAGGCTAGGGGTCTAATTGGAGCTGTAGCCACCGGCCTACGCCACAGCCACAGCAATGCAGGATCTGAGACGCGTCTGCAACCACACAACAGCTAGCGGCAACACCAGATCCTTAACCCACTAAGCAAGGCCAGGGATCAAACCCACCACCTCGTGGTTACTAGTGAGGTTTGTTAATCACTGCGCCACGACGGGAACTCCGAAACTGAAAATATTTTATAAAAAGCAAATCTTCCCAAACATTTCCCACTCATGTAATTTCATAGATGAGTTTTGGAAAACCAAGAGCACACAGATAACTCCAAGGTAATTTAATCAGGTACAGAATACAGAAAAATAATTCAAACTTCCATATTTTTAATAAACTCAGAATTAGACAGCAAAATTTGATAAACTTAATACAATGAAATCTCATTGGGTATTATTGATGTCAAAAGCTTAAATGAAATATTGCACAGACCTGCTGCTAGCATATTAAGAGAGTAATGTCAACCACTTTATGTCTCAGTTTCCTTATCTGAGCAATGTAGAAATGAAACAACCTCATAGAGGTTTTGTGAGGATGAAATGAGTCAATCCCTGCAAAGGGCTTGGAGAACAGCCCCTCATTCATAGTAAATGGATGCATGGACGATGCATGGATGGATGGACTAAAGAAGGAAGATAGAGTTATGCACTTACTTATATTTAAGATTAATAATTAAAGGGTTTTTTTGGCTGCACCCAAAGTACATGGAAGTTCCTGGACCAGGGATCAAATCCAAGCCACAGCAGTGACCAAAGCCTCTGCAGAGACAAAGTCAGATCCTTAACTCATTGAGCCACCACGGAACTCCCTATACTTAAAATTTTTAAACACACTCACACACACATGTCATACCATGTCGGCTGTCCCTTATTCTTATGTCTCTATCCCAAAGAGGTTTTTACTATCAAAACAACATAGATCTGCAGTCAAGAACCAATTTAAAGAAAGCAAGTGTTTAATTTGTGTCTTAAACACTGTACCAAGGACAATGTCCCAAGAAACACTTCCTCAAATCTTCTTTCTTTTCTTCTTTTATTTATTTCCCTCATATTTGAGAGCTATTTCCATGACTTTGTTCTCAGAAAAACCTGATTGTTTTCCCAAGTCATGTTTTTGTCTTGTTTTCTTCTCCTTTTGAAACTTTTTGGCAATATTTTCCTAGCTAATTAGCCAATTGTCCCAACACTCATTTAAAAAAATTATATGAGGATTGGGATTCAATCCCTGGCCTTTTTCAGTGGGTTTAAGGATCCAGCATTGCCATAAGCTCAGATGCTTGGATGTAGTGGTATTGCCATGGCTGTGGTGTAGGCTGGCAGCTGCAGCTCTGATTCAACCCCTAGCCAGGGAACTTCCATATACTGCAGGTACAGCCCTAAAGAGAAAAAATAAACAAATTAAATAAAAAATAAATATCCATCTTTCTGTACAGATTTGGTGTGTCCAATCTACACTGTGTTCCCAGAGCCCACAGATCCTTGGGTCTATTTCTTGATTCTCTATCATGTTGCTACTTCCTACACTACTATAAAGCTCTATGGATTACTAAAAATTTTTAACAGGTAGACCAAGATACTCCCCATTAATCTTTTTTTTTCCAGTTTCCTAGTTGTACTCTTCCAGTTCCTACCCACTTCCTTTTTGCTGTACTTCCTCACAAACTCAACAAAACTGGCTATTGTCATTATTATCTTGACTTCCTCTCCTCCAATGCATTCTTGAACACAGTGACTTCTTACAACTCTAAAAATCATTTCACAAGCCCCAGCGTCTTGTCCAGTTTCCAGCACAATATTTCTAACATGTTCTCATTTGTGTCTGCATGCATGGAGTAGGATAAAAGTGATTAATGTATGAGTGCAGGACCAACCATTGTTTCCTTAGCACCTAGCACTAATACCTATTTGTTTATATACTCATTGTCTGTCTTACTTTCTCTAATGCAAGATCCATACAAACAAGGACTTTGTCTTGTCCTTCATCTTTGTTCCTAAAGGATATTTTCACTGGGTTTGGGATAGCATTATTTCTTTAGCTTATAATATCAGTGACTTCCAAAGAAAAGGAATTCTATAAACTGACTTGTAGAAAAACAAACTTTGTTCTTGCTACCAGTTCCAGCAGATCTGAACCTGACAGCTGTCCCTTTCCCTATGAACCTTTGCATTACTTTAGATTAAGGAGGATTTCTTACATGAAAACCACCTCTTTGGGGGAAAATTAGCTTATTTGGGCAAGTGTCATACTATTTCCTTAGAATGCTTCTAAGACTACTTGAGAGTGGGGAAAAAGGTTATATTTACCAGAACACTCAACCCAGACCCTTCAACTGAGTAGTACAGGGTACCGGGGTACTATTTTCTCACCTGACAGGATCTAACCCACTTTCTCTAAGCCAGATTTGCTGGGTTTGTAAATCTCCTCCTGGCTATGTATGTGCTACATTGAAATCCATTGGAGCCACTCATCAGAGGACTTAATTGCCTGTCCCTGTGAGGCTGTCAGCCATAAGAACCATGTCACTGATTTTAAAGGAAAAAAAGTGAGTGTCTGAAGTTATTCCATTCTTTTTTTTTTTTGAATCAAAATACTTTATTCTTGTTCCCAGGAAGCCCCTGTCTTACAGTGTCTTACTATAGGAAGAAGTCTTACTAAATGAAGACATTTTCCTTTTCTCCATGTAATTCAATGATAGACGTGTTGATACAATGATAACAGCTAACACTGTATGCTGGGCAGTTTACTTCTACCACTATTGCTCCATTTCACAGACCAGACAACTGATGCACACACAGAAAGTTTAAGTAACTTCCTGAGGTCTTATATATATATATGAGGTCTTATATATACATATGAAGGTTCCCAGGCTAGGAGTCTAATCGGAGCTGTAGCTGTTGGCCTATGCCAGAGCCACAGCAACTCAGGATCCCAGCCGCGTCTGCAACTTACACTACAGCTCACGGCAACGCTGGATCCTTAACCCACTAAGTGAGGCCAGGGATTGAACCCGCAACCTCACGGTTACTAGTCGGGTTTGTTAACCACTGAGCCATGACTGGAACTCCACTTCCTGAGGTCTTATAGCCAGTAAATGGCAGAGTGATGAGCTTGTGTCCTGGGAGAGCCACTGACCTTCCCTTCTGTTGTCTCTTGAGGGAAGTTGGAAGAAGGATGGAGCAGTTTTGAAAGCAAAGTGAAATTTGCTTGAAATCTTCCAAGACACTGGTTTCAAGGAACAGACCTTCCTAGGTTCCTTGAGAGTGCTCACCCTCCCAGCTTCATCGGGGGTAGAGGTGGGAGAACAGCGCAGGGGGTACTTCCTTATTTCATCATCTCTCGCCTTCCCTCCCTCTTGCTCTCAGATGATCTCCTCGCCACTGAGGTGTTAGCTGACAGTCACAGAGGCTGCGCCCAAGGAGCGGGGTTCTGGTGGTAGGATTTTGGGCGTGGATGAGCCCTGTGAAGGTAGGATGTTCTTCCTCAAAAAGGTAAGTCCTTTCTTAAATCATCCCGGATCCAACTTTTTTTTTTTCTTTTTTTTTTTTCTTGAAGTTATTCCATTCTTAATGGACGGGGTGGCTATGTCATCAGTGGCATTACTAAAAGTCATGCTTGTGTAGGGAACATAGAGTGTCCTACTTTTAAATATAGAACTTCATTAGGGCTTCCACTCACTGCTGTCTTACTTTTCTTTTCAAAAAGCTTTCTGCCATTTGTCATAATCGGGCCTATAAGTCTGACTTTGGTAACCCTAAGCTATCTGCAGGGTAGATTAAGCTGCAGAAGCAAAAAGTCAATGAAGACAACATCATAGTTCAAAGACACCTTTAAGGTCACCTACTCCACTACCCACATTTTGCAGATTACAAAAAAGAATGAGAGCCTGGAAAGGTAATGCATTTTTCCCAGCATGCCACAACACTTTCATGCCAATCTGAAGTAAGTGTATATTGATTATAAACATAAAATGAAGATTTACTTGATAACTCATTCCACCTGAGTGACATCAAAGAAGCTTCATTTATGAAGGATGTGTCACATGTAAAACATCAGGAGAACTTATGATTTGAAATGGAATATAAAATACAGTCATTGCTGGAATGTCATAGTAAGGAATTCCAAAAAATGTATAATTCTAGGAAAGTGAGATAAATACCAGCAGAAATTATCAAAATCAACCCTTGCAGAGTTATAGAAATTAACAAAAGGCTTACAACAATCCAAGGAGCGTTTATTGGAGAAAAATGGCTGAATTTTGGTAAGAACTGTAAGCTTTATCATGTTTCAGTTGTCCTATTTACCCTTACCCCATCATACTCCACAGTACACATAAATACTGAACAGCCTCACAATCACAACAATTCTTAAAATTATCACCCTAGCAGCCACTATAGGGGGCACAATATGTTTGGATCTCCCACGTGTCAGTCAATCCATATAGAATTGTTATTATTCGACATGTTAGGCAGTTCCCTGGAACAGCTCCACTCACAATGCTTTTCTTTATTTGATCTGATTCAGAAGTCTGTCAGGTTGAAAAGCCGCATCCCCAAGGTGTTTGTCAAAAACAACCATCAGCAGTTGTTTAATACTGCAGCTATATGAGGTAGTGATATCAGTTTGAACAAACAAAAGACTGGCCAAAAGTTAAAACAAATACTCCAGGAATGAGATATCCTCTGAGGGCTTTCAAAAACATCGTATTTTTTGAAAACCTAGAAATCAATTAACACATGCAGGGTTGTGTGAATGCCCAGAGAATACCCAAAAAACTCAAGAGTTTTCACCTCAGACTGAACTTAGGGTTCTACACAAGTAGGAAGTGAAAGATAGAATTGTCAAATGCCTGCCTGAGAGTTGAAGTAATGCCTAAGCATACATACAGAGTTCCTTGAAAAAAAATCAGGGAGAAATATTTGTTCAGCCATTTAAGTAAACTTCTATTCAATCATTATCTGTCTACTTTATTTGCTTGGATTTTCAGAGAATCAAACCTTGAAGGTAGTGAAAAAATAGTAGATCAGTAGAGCAGATATGTACTCAATGAAAGATGGTGAGAAAAGAAATCAGATTGATATCTGAGTGTATATACATTTTGACGTGACATTTCAATTTTATTTTATTTTTTTAGGGCCACACCTATGAAATGTCACATTTTGACGTGACATTTAAATTTTATTTTATTTTTTTTAAGGGCCACACCTATGGCATATGTAAGTTCCCAGGCTAGGGGTCAAATTGGAGCTGTAGCTGCTGACCTATACCACAACCACAGCAACACTGGGTCTGAGCTGCATCTGCGACCTACACCACAGCTCGCGGCAATGCCAGATCCTTAAACCATTGATTTAACCCAGGGACCGAACCCCCATACTCATGGATACTAATCTGGTTCTTAACCCGCTGAGCCACAGTAGGAACTCTCAACATGACATTTCATTTTTAAAGTCACTAAAGGTGGCTTCTATTGCTATTGGATATAGTTCTAAGGGACGCCATGGGTCAGTACAGAGCAGGAATGTAAATACGCCTCTAGAGGGCAATCCACACAATGGCCTACACCAAGGGAGTTCTGACTCTGCAGCCTCAAATTTCTCTAGAATTCCATTCACCACAGGTATCACCATGGAAGCTAAGGCACTACCACCAAATTGAAAGCATTAGGTGAGGTTTCTGTTTGGCCCAATTTGCTGCAACTACAATTTTTTAATTGAATCTGCATTCTATACAAATTTATTTCACCTAATCCCAGCAGTTTTCAAGCATACAGGTAAAAAAGAGGATTGCATGAATTCATCGGCATGTAAAACCCAAGCACTTATTCAGTTCAATTGATCTCTTATATTTCCCCAGAGAACAATAATACATACACAGTTAAGGGCCTGTTTTTAGTTTT
Source organism: Sus scrofa (assembly GCF_054392235.1). Classification (NCBI taxonomy): domain Eukaryota; kingdom Metazoa; phylum Chordata; class Mammalia; order Artiodactyla; family Suidae; genus Sus; species Sus scrofa. The sequence continues at coordinate 127,055,055 of NC_139401.1, forward strand.
TGGGTTTTTTTTTAAGTTTTCCGGGACAAAAGGGAGTCCCCCCAATACTAATTATTTTCTCCATGAGGGAAGAGAAAATTTCTAGTAGTAAAACTTTTAGAAGAGAGATTGCTGATTTAAATCTTAAGAAAATATTTTAAATGAAAAAAAGAAATAATGTCTATATGTATTTCATTACACTGATGCACTCACAACCTTCTTTTCTCTTTCTCCCTCACTCACAGACACATGCATAGAGTTATCTAACCTTCAAGAACTATAAGATTAGCAGAAAGCTATTTTGCTATTTTGTATGCAAGGACTGTTACCCTTACTTATGAAAAATTCTCCTTCAAATCTCATGCATCTCCATTTAAACCAGGAGGTTCTAGTGAAACCTTCTATGTTTTCCTATCCCTTTCTACTCAGTCATGATTGATTGATTTTGCCCAAATGACCAAAGTGGGAAAAATCTTCATACCCTGAGTGCAGAACTACATGTAATTGATCCAGAGTTAGGAACATGATTGAATTTAGTCAAACAGAATTCCAACTTGATCTTTGTATTATTTTCAAAATGCAGCAGATAAAAAGTAAAGCAGTGTCCTTTTAGTATGATGCAGAAATACGAAGCATGAAAATCACTGGTGGATATGTTTTCTAGTGTGGGGAAAATCAGGATGAGTGAAAAAAAGCAAGACAGAAAGAGGAAGGAGAGGGAGAAGGAGGGGAGGGGGAGGGGGAGGAAGAAGAGGAGGAGGAGGAGGAGGAGGAGGAGGAGGAGGAAATATCCAGGTAATATTGGAGTTCATTGTTCCAGTTTTCCTTAAAGCCATTAGAGCCACTGCCGTTTGTGTGGTTACACCAGCCTTAGAATAAATCCACTTGCTTATTTCAGCTGGTTAGAAATGAGTCTCTGTCATTAGCAAGCAAAAATTTCTGGACTAATATGCAAAGAAATATAATCAGAAACAAACTGTACAGAGAACAAGGAAAGCATTAGGTAAAGAAGACTTTAGAAAGAAGATATGTCACCTGGATTTTGAAGATAAGTAGAACATCACCTGTCAGGGAAGAAAGAAAAATATCATAGTCAGAATGACATCAGTAGCCAAGATAGATGGGAGAAAGACCAGATTTGTTCAGTTCTGTGGGATATACTGGCAGAGAAGTTCAGAGTAAACCTCAAGTGTACCTCAGGGGAGAAAACTGGCCTGCAGATACGACTCTGAGTTAAAACTTTTAGTTGTTACTTGAAAACTTGAGAGAGAAGAGATCAAAGTGAAATATGAAAAAAAGAGGCTTCAGACAGAATGCTGGGGAGCACTGCATTAATTGATGAGGAAACTGAAGTTGCTAAGAAGAAAAAGTCAAAGATGATAAAATAACCAGAAGAGAACAGTATCTGAAATTCAAGGGAGAGGAAAAGTTTTAACTGTGCCACGGGATAGAGAATTAACACAATAAATAAATGATGAAGGCAGAGAGATGCTAGAAGACTATTGCATAGGTCCTGGCAAGAGAAAATAAGGACAGTTATTGTATGTATATAGTGGACAAGATATATTAGGGAAATATTAGGAGTTAATATTGCCAGGACTTAGTGATTACCTGGCTGCAAAAGGTCAGAAAGAAGTCATGGATATTGACCACATTTCTAGACAGGCCTACTTGGTACATAATTAGTGCCAATCACTGGGCCAAGAAATACAGATGGAAGAACTGTTTTGTAGAGAAAATGACAAATTCAGTTTGGGATATTTTCATTTTTAAGTGCCTATTCTATATTTAAGTATATACAGCAAGGAGACAGTTGAATAGAGTAGGCACTCTGTATTTGCACATTATCCACCCAAGGATTCAATTAACCACAGATGAAATTGTCATTGGTTGAATCCTTGGAAACGGAAGCCATGGATACCGAGGGCACTGCACCTTTTCATATGAGGACTTGAGCATCCATGAGTTTTAGTATCAACAGGATATCCTGGAACCAATCCTTGGTCAGATAATGAGTGCTCACTGCAGACACTAGTAGAGTTCAGATAAAAGATCTATGCTAGAGATAGAATATTGTGAGTCATCTGCATATTAATGATATTGCCTAAGGCAAAAGGGAGAAGTGAAGAGGGACCAGGAATGGTCCTTGTGGGGTTCCAACATTTAACAGCCAGCTAAAGATAACAAGTCTGGATAAAAGAGCAGCTAGAGAGGTAGGAGGAGAATCAGAAAGAGGTGGTGTCTCAAAAAGTGAAGGAATATTCTTGAGAAAATAGTCAATTCTGTCATATGTAACAGAGCTGTTTAGTGAAAAAAAAAAACCTAAAACTATTAATTGGGCAAATATGGAGGTCATTGGTAACCATAGAGGAACATTTGTGGAAAGATTAATGGTGGAGAAACACTGGAGCGGTTCAAGAAGTAAATAGATCATGAGGTAATGAAGACAGTACATGTAAGTGACTCTTAGGAATATGCCCCCAAAAGGAAAGAGAAACAAAGGATTAGTTGAAGGCGGAAAGTTTTAGTTGCAATTGTGAAGGTACTGATTTTGTAATACACCTTCTTATTGATAGTAGTGTAAGGCTGGGGTCAGATTGTAGAAGTGTCTTAAATGCCATCCTAAGAATTTTTTTTTCTTTTTTTCCTGTAGGAAATGCAGGACCATTGGTAGTGACACAGAGAAATGTAGATTTTAGTGAGAGTAAGAGGGATTTTAAGGATAAGAATAACAAAAGAGACAAAATAGGTGACTATTATAACAGTTAATGTGAGAAATATTAACAATGTCTAAAATAAGGCAATACTAGTGTAGGTAGGTATATTAATGAGAAGTAATTAACATGGTGCGGATGGAAAACTAAGGAAAATGCAAGGATGACCCATAAGTATTAAACTTGAGTAAATGGCTCAATGTTTATGTCACAAACAGAAGTGGGAACACAAGCGGGACGAGTTTATGGGTTGGGTAATGGTTGGATTTGAAAATATTGTACTTGTGAAATGACCAAGTGGAAGTGTGTAGTACATGAATAGGAGATAGAGAAAGAGTAACTACATTTAAGGTGTTTCATTGCAGAGAGGCCTAGTGTATACTCTCAAATTCAATAAAAAAAATTTTCTCTTTGAAGCTATATTTATGTTTTCATTTTCCTAGATTGAATATATATAATCATAAAATGTACAACTTCATTAGTTGCAAGGCTTTCTATCTCTAGGAAATTACGTATATCAAGAGTTCTATAGAAATAGTTGTATAATTCAACCAAATTCTAGGGGATACTTCAGTGGAGAAATAATTCTAGGGGATACTTCAGTGAAGAAATAATTACCAAAGAAACCAACACGGTTGGACTGAAACTTTAAATGATATTTTTTTTATTTTCACTGAAAAATAAGCAAATCATAGGCTTAGTTTATTATTGCTATGGTCTCTCTCACATGCACTTGAATATCACCCACCAAGATATATAATCATTCTGAATACGTAGTACTCTACGTTTATCTGGATGGGTTGAGGTTGGTTGCCTTTATGGAGCACTAGAACATGCAAGTCTTTCAAATCGATGTCAGCTCGTCTTATTTGGAAAGGGAGCTTGTTAACAATTTAAATGAAGTTTTGGGAAAATATTACATCATATTTGTTTATTGAGTCAGCGTGACACATAGGTCTGTAAATGCTCTAGTCTAGGAACCCCAATTTTATTCTTTGCACACACTCTGCTAAATGTTGACACCTGGTACAGACAGTTTAACATATGCCCATTTTCCCCAGGAATATGGTAGCTATGGGACTGTCTTCATCTTATAAATAAGATACTTCTCAAGTTTCTTGGTTATTTACTCTCAAGATATTTGTTCTTAAGTATATTATGTTATAGAAAGCTTCTGCTGTAGTTGTGGTTTTGTTGACTCCAGGCAATGATATATATGGTATGACGAGGGCAGTAACATTTAATAGGGTATCTAGATAGACTGGAGATGCAAGACTATGGATTCCAAACAAACTGCCTCCATGTGGAGCCTTGAGCAAGTTCTTCAACCTCTCCAAGCCCTAAGCCGGAGCTATGTGGAAACATCAAGATGATTAACTACATCCAGAAACTTTTACCGTATGTCCCTACTCTGGGTTAAGTTCACCTCTCCATTTTCCCAAAGTAGTCTGAAGAACTCTTGTTACTGGCCTTACTCCATTATTAATAAATGTTTTGTGCACAGGCCTGAACCATGAGGTGTTTACCATGTCTTATTCATCTGTTTCTCACCTACACTTAGCAAAGGACACGGAGCTATAGTAAGTGCCCAGCTTTATTACACTGAATGGAATACTTTCACATTTTCTTCCCAATTATCTCACTTCTGTAGGATTAACCACTGGTCTTTGCAGCTTCACTAGCAAGAAGGATGTGTCATTATGTATCCATTTAAAATAGCAACTGCTCTAAATGGTCATAAGTGTTCTCAGACAGCAGGATTTTGTTGAATTTTAAAATACCGAGTATAATTAGCAGTAAGTAGAAAGACCCTATTATGGTTGTTATTTATTCTGGCTGGTTATATAGCTAAAGCCATACCATGCATAGTGAATTTTGTTTCTGATATAAAATCTATGAAGAATGTAAGTGATGGGAAGGAAGGGTCAAAGCCCTCCAGCCTCAGGACAATCATAAACCCACTCAAAGCCAATCTTAGTGGAAACAAGTTAGCAACTGAAGGATGATTTTATACTAAAAAAAGTATAGATGTATTTCTTTAAGGTAAAGAAAAAGTGGAACAACTTCAAAAATAAGTACATGCCCTAGAGCTGTTTGCGGGAGTGAACACAGACCATTGATGTAGCATGTTGAGATGGGTAAAAGATTAATCATTCAAATTAACTTCAAGTCAATAATTCAGCAAGAATATACTGCAGGTATGGCAGAGTCCTCGGTACCCCGGGGGCAATGCAAAGCTATAACAGATTTGTTCCTAACCTCACAACACTGGTTACCCAGGGAAATAGCAACATAAATTCAGGTCATTACAATACCAAACAGAGTATAATGGATGCTAGAGCAGAGGTTCAAAATACTATAGGGACACAGATAGCAGGAGAAATTCATTTGACCAAGGAGTGAGGAAAAGATGGACAAAGAAAGGAATATTTAAACTGGATATTCCCCAGAATGACAGATAATATTTTGACAAGAAGACATGAGGAGTATGGTAGAAGCAATGGAGAGAAGAGTGGCAAGAAACACATTGGAAAATTGCCAGCGGTTGCTTACTTAAGTGAGGTTAAGGCACACTGTACTGAATATACTTGGCGCTTATTGTTTGGGCTTACCAGCCTCTCTTAACTTTTTCTTCTAGTACCCCCAGCACCTTTGGAGTTGATGTTCTACTTTATGTTCCTTTAGTTCAGTTGGAAATGAACTGACTCCATTGATAGAGACAAAGACCCAGGCCTAACCATTTGATTCATGGAATCCCCCTTAGCCACAAGTGGACATGTGAACTCAGCTAGTTTAGTTAGAGTAAATCCTTGAACTTGAACACTCTCTAACAGTAAAACAGATACTCTCTTTTCCAGTGGACTTGAATTTGGGAATTCATAAGCTTGAAGACTCTGCAGGTTGTCATGTGGAGCCTGATAATGAAGGCAACACAAGTGAGAGCAGTATTAAGAGTAGAAAGAAATCAAGCCAGGATAACATTGGTTGCGCTCCTAGCTTAGGTCTTACTCAGGAATTTGGTACATAAACTAAGAAAATCTCCTTTTACAAAGCCTGTTTTGTTTTGTTTTGGCTGTGCCCATTGCATGCGAAAGTTCCCAGGCCAGGGATCAAAACTGAGCCATAGCAGTGACAACACTGGATCCTTAAGAGCTAGACCACCAGAGAACCCCTATAATGCCTGTTTGCATTAGGTTTTCTGTCTCTTGTATCCAAAGGGTACTGTCTAATACCCAAAGGACGAGAGGATGAGTAAGAGAAAAAAAATGTCTAGAAAACTAGAGTAAAACTTACATCAGATACTTGCCATGTCTGTCTCTGTTTTATCCTCTCCCTTCCCCTCACGAACACAAAAGCTGCTTTCTTGAAGATTCCAGCACTGTCCATGAGCCAGTAAGCAAGGTTTGAAAGGTGTGCACACAGGGCCTGGCAGCTCATTGGGCTTCTGATGGGGCTCCTCATTTTTCCCATCTTTGCCACAACCACTTAACAAGCAGCCATTCCCCTGGATTCCAAGTGCCTCACCAATTTATTTCAAAAAGTAGCAGAGCTGATGCCACCACCATCTAGAATCCCTGCAGGATATGATTTGCAAGAACAGCTTTGAATATAATTTTCTATCTTAGAAAATGGTACCACTTTATAGGCATATGCACAGAAGGCTATGACCTCGCTAAAAATAGGTCGCCCTCAGTTATGCTAAAAAATATAAAAGGTCTTAAAAAGAAAGGTGAGGTTGATAGAAAGGATAAAAAATTCCTTTGAGCAGAGGATTGTAAGAGCCTTTAAAATGTTAATAACAATAATCTTCACTGATTTTATAACATTCCATTTATTACTTCTTAAAACATTCACGGACTGCCTACTGCGCTCGATGTTTTTCCCAGATAGATGAAGCTGTTGTTCCAGCCCTCAAGGAACTCAGAGTTCTAGTAGGATAGATAAGACCATCTTTCTTGCCTTTATTCATTCAGCCAAAATACCTCCTACGTGCCAGACACTGCGAGGTATTGTGGATTGAACAAGAGAAAATATTAAAGGCAGAAATCTGACCTGATTGGGGAAAGCTAGGCCTTGACAGAATGCCAGGCAAAGAGCTGAGTGAAGCAATAGAGTCCCTACAAAGCAGGCAGGGCAGCTGAGGCCAGTTCGAGGAAAAACAGGCCCCACACTACTTAGGTGGTTGCTCTCTAATAGACAGTGAGTCTGAAAATGAGTTGTCTTTTTAACTTCCTATTTTGAAATAATTAACAGTTCACAGAAAGAACCAAAGATAGTACAGACAGGCCCTTTGTATTCCACCCTTGCCCCTGCCATTTCCCTCCATAGCTACATCTTATACATAATACAATATCAAAACCAGGAAACCAATATTGATACAATATGTGAATAGAAATCTTTGTCTTTTGATCCCATATATAGCTTGGTAAAGCTATGTCTTGGTAAAACTAGAGGAATAGGTAAAACCTATTCCATTACCACCTCTTTTGTGTGATCTATTTATAGTCACAATCACTCTCCACCCCTGGCCACCATCTCTGACCTCTGGCAACCACTGATATGTTTTCCATCTCTGTGGTTTCTAAAGAGGGCATGTAATATCTTCTTGACCTTCAAAACCAGTTGTGAATCCATTTGTCAACACAACTCTTAGAGATGTGGAGGTCTCCAGATGAACACAGTGCCCCTGATTTCTGACTATGAAGGAAGGTAGCAGACCATGTGCTTCCAAGGTGTAGTCACAATGCAACTTAACAATAGAGACAACAGAGAGAACTCCAGTGCAGTCTGAATGTCTTGGGTTAGCAGTGTTATAATGTGAGTTTTGGATCATCATTCAATATAGCTTAAGATATTAGTAAGATATTTTAATATTGAGTTTAGGTTTTTTTAAAAGATACAGAAGAATTATCTTTGTATTCATCACTAATTAGTGTCTGGAGAAAGGTTACTTAATCCTGAGTTGGCAAGTAAGAAAACACCTAGTGACAAAACCAGTGAACATCAGATAAAAAATAGAGATGTAGTAAGAAGTCTGGAAAGAGTAGATTGGCCAGTTCAACTTACCTAGAGGGATAATATCTTCCACACAATGAAGCACCATTTTGGGAAACACCATCAAATGTTTGTTTTTTCACACAATATTCTATGTGGTCAGTGCTGTGGGTTACACTGTGTGCATTATACATGTAGGTTCCTCACAGGGTTTTTAAGTAAATTAAAACAAAATTCTGGCCACTTCTCAAGGCGAATGGTTTAATCTTAAGGATTCAGCTCTCCTGCGGAAAACCATTGTCTTGGACATCTGCTGAGTAACTAATATAACCATTTGTGTATGTAGAAAGCTGGGCTATATAGAGCACAGCTTTCTGGGCCAGAAAAAGCACATGTTAAACATAAAAGAAATCATTATGAACCGGATTAATAGATGTATAGAGAAAGAGGTTGAGAATCTGCCATTGGTAAGATTTGGCCACAGGTGCAGGATATTCAAACCCTAATTTCTCATGAATGAGGAATGAACATCTGTTCAGAATAGCAATGGAAGAGAATATTCAGATCTCTACTAAACACACTTGCAAAAACAGGAGCCATGGGACCATAACCAAGACATTTTTTTCTAGGCCCATTTATGTGCTAGTTAATACTTCACTAACTCTACGTTGAATGGTATTCTACAGCAAAAGTTCCAATTCTGGTTGTGCATTCTGATCACCATTGGAGCTTATTTAAAATGCTGATACCAGCTTCGTACCACAGGAGTACTGAATCAGAAAATCTGGGAGTGATGTTCTAGAATATGTACTATTGCAGAGCTCCTCCACTGATTCCAATGTGCAGTCAAATTTGGAAACTACTGCTCTAAATGCTATTCAGTAGAAAATGCCCAGAACTCAATCATTGCCCTCCTTGAGCCATCTAACACATCCACCTTATAGATATGTATTTCTTAAACCCATTTCCTCCTCTTAGGGCTTACTGCTACTGCCATAGTTCCAGGTATACGAACTTGGATAGAAGTAGTTCGATAAATGGTCTCGCTAGCTTCTATCTTGCACAGCTCCATTCTATCCTCCACAACTACAGAGTGCATCAACACATCCTATCTCCAACATCTGCCCACCAATAAATGGGCTTCACAAGAGCCCTGTCTGGAGGACAATACAGGTTTCCCCAACTTTTCAATTTTGCTTGACACCACTTTGGCTTTTATGAAAGAGCTACATTAGTACCTGTTTTTGCTCGTCAAAAGATATTGCAAGAGGATTTTCACTTTTAAGAAAAGGTAAAAAGTGAAAACAGAGTTCAGCAAGCCATTATAGTGGTAGCACGCACCCCAAGCAGTGAGAGTGCTTCTTCCCTAGGAAGCACACTCAGCATCTCAGCGTCCAGCTGACATAGCTTAAAAATGTGTCTGGGAGCTTTTGTGCTCTGTCTCTATTTTGTGGATCCGTTAGCAAGACGAGTCCTAAGGTAATTGCTTTATCACTTAGCACCACTTTGGATAAAGAAAGGTTTCATAGGAATGCTCTACTTTTGGATAGTGGGGAAAAAACTATATAGAGCATCTATTCTGCTCCAGATGATAGACATTATTTTAGAGATCCTGCAGGAGAGAAGAAAAAGGTGTGATGAGGCAGAGAGGAAGCAGTGTGTTACGAAAGGACAGCCAAGAGTAAAGAATATGTCAAATCAGGTTTATGATTTTATGTCTATAGTACTTTCCCCAAGAAATATTTATTTCCTTGCAATGCATGGAAGTGTTGGGATTATTTTTAAATCTGACTCACCAACCCCACCTCCAATGACCTTGTTATAAGTTCTAGTTTGTTGTGTGACACGTTATGAACTGTGTGGTCTGGCCCCTACCTAACTCCCTTTTCTCATCTTCACCTGTTTTTATACTTAACGCTTCAGTAATACCTTTCCTTTTCTTACTTCAAATGTTCAATTCAGATACTATCCCTCTGAGAGACCCCTCCCCCAAACACCCTAACCCTAAACATATTTAAGCATTTACTCGTCTGTTTATGTCCTTTGTAGATACTTCTACTCTGAGATTAATCATTACATTTTAATTATTTGTTTATGCGCCTATGTCCCTACCATATGATCAGATCCCTAAAGCTACAGTGACTTTTATTTCCCCATATCCTCAAATATTTTTGAAACATTCATTAAAGCTTAATTGGTACAAAATATTTCAGTTTATATAACCATTCCCCAGTTTCTGGGATTGTTCCTGTATCTGCTTTTATAAATAATGCCACAAAGTATATCCTTATCTATAAATATTTGACTGTTTCAGTGTCTATTTCTCTGGGAACTATTTTGAGAATTTGGATTAATACATCAATAAATATGGACCATACAACATTTTGATTCAGATTGTCAAAGAGTGCTAAAGAAAAATTGTAAATTTTTGAACTCCCATCACGCAGTATGTTATGTCTCCTCACATTCCGTATCTACGGAACTATTCCCTTTTCAACTGACACATTAATCCTGGTAAAATCATTTAGTGCCATACCTCTACATAGAATTTATCCATGTAAAACACATAATAATAAATGTAAATATAAAATAATACACAATATAAATATATATAAGTATAATAAAATGTTTATATTATATACATTTTTCCCTACCTTTAAAAAATAAAGGTTAAGCAGTTTAGCCAGAAATTGAGTTTATTTTGAAATAGCAGAGAAATTGCAATTTGGGAGATGCAAACCACAGCCAAACAAAGGCAAGTCTAAAGAACAAAGGCAAGGACTGTTCTTTTATAGAGGAAAGGAGGAGGTTGGGAGGGACTGTTTTAAATGAAAGTTCTTTGAAGGAGAGGAAGAGTTGTGGTGGTTTCTTATTGGCTGGGTTATTTTGGAACGAATAGAAAATCTTCCTTCTTCCCGCTGGGGTATGTAAAGTAAGCTAGTGAAAAGTATTACCTGCATCATGAGAGCTCCCACTATAGGGCTTCCCCACAATATTTTCAATGTTTTTTTTTTTCCTTTATGTATCATATATATATATGTATATGCATATATAAAGACAGATACACACATGTATATGTATATAGATATACACATTTACAAATTTACTCATAAATTTGAATCTGAATCAACCTGAATCTCTGGCAGGCCCTAAATCTTCTTTAGAACTTCATACTCATATTCAAATGCCTATTTGATATCTCCTCATTGTTAAATTTGAGATACCTTTTAATGAGCTAAGTCAAAAAGCACTGTTTATTCCCGCATGAACCTTTTCTTTCCCAGTCTTCTCCATCTCAGTAAGTGACCTCTCCTCATACCACACATTGCAAAATCTAGGAGTTATATGCTCAATTTCATCTTACTTCCTCATATTTCCATAGGCAATCATTACCACATGCTGTGGATGTTACCTCTAAAATCTATCCCAAATTTGTTAACTCATCTCCATCTTTCAAGCTACCACTATGGTCTCAGTCATCATCTTTTCTCACTTAGACTATTGCAAAGTTTCCTAACTCATCTCCTTGCTCCAGTCTCATTCCCTCCTGCAAACAATTCTGCAAAAAGCAGCTAGAAAAAAATTTTGTGAATTCAACTCATATGATATTACCCCCTGCTGAAAATCCTCAAAGGGTATATTATGACACTTTAAGTGAAATCTACTTCTTACCCTATTTCATAAGGCATTAATAGGCATTAATTCTCTAGGATCTTTAATAGATTTCTCAAACACTTAATTCATGCACATCTGTGTGTGTATAGTAGTAGTGGTGGTGATACTACTGATTGTAGTACTACTGATGTACGTGAACTCTGGAGTTAGTAAACTGGATTGGATTACTAGATCAGCCATTTAACAGTCATGCAACTATGGACATGTTCCCTATATCCTTTGTGCCATAGTTGCTTATATATAAAATGAGAATAATAGTAGAACTTGATCATAAATATGTATGTGGATTAAAAGAGAAAGAACATGTGTAGCAGAAGCTGCTAGCTGTCCAGCAAAATCCATTTTCCCCTTCCTCAAGCCCACAGATAGATTAATTTTTCCCAGCTGCCCATCTAGTTAGGCATGGTTGTGAAACTGTGTTGTCTCCAGAAGAGTCCAAGTGGAAGTGATATATGAAACATCTAGATATGGCCTATATAAACCTCCTCCATGTTCCTTCTGCCTCTGGTTGATTGTGTTGGTAGCAACCATGGGAATCTTGGAAGCCACTTATTTCACATTTTGAAAAACAGAACCTCTCACAGCCTGGGCCCCTAAATGACTTACACAGACTATAGCAACCACTAATTTGGAATCTCTGCTTAAGACTGTTATATAAACAAGGTACAAACTATGTTCTTGAGCTCTTATATGCCTAGGTCTACTGGTTATCACATCCTAACCAACTGTAATACCACATTTAAATTGGTGAACAGAGTAAGTAATTAGCACATGACAAAAGCCTAAACAGTACAGATACATAGACAGATAAGAAATATACAAATGTAGGTAGATATAAGGTATCAAATATTAGTTGCTTATTCATATGTTCTGTTTCATGACCCCGTCAATTCTCAGACCAACATCAAAACATTTTGAATATGATAAACTACACTGTATTCCTTAATATCTTGCAGGCTGAGTGCCACTTTATAATTCTTCTTTTCTATAAATATCTTGAGTTGTTTTGCCAAATGGATTTTAGAATCATTTTGTCAAATGAAAAGAATGAAAAGGGATTTTTGATTGGATTGTTATTAATCAAATAACAATAGAATCTGACTACTTGTTGGCTGCTGACAGCTTTACAGAGCTGAGTGCCTCCTGGAAATTCAATTAGGTGAAAAAGAATTTCCACTCCCAAGGTCACAGTCACTCCCTAAGAGCATCCCAAGTCTAGAGTTGTATAGATGTCCAACTACCTTGCCTCAATTTGGGACAAATATGGAGGGCTGTACCAGCCCTAGACTTCTGTTATAATCACTGAAGTTCAACTTTGCCCAATCCTATTTTGTTTACAGGTATTGTTGCTGAGAGCTTTTCCCTATAAACTTCCTCACAGAGTCTGTTTCAACCCAAGACAAATGCACACTGGCTATACTCAGGAGCTTTTTAATAACACTAGACCCCAACCCCAGAGATTCTGATTTAATTGGTCTAGGGTAAAGCTTAAGTAGTCTAAACACTCCCCAGATAATTCTAATGTGCAACTACAGATGAAAACCACTGTCTTAACCCATTGAGCTTAGTAATGAAGCATATGGTATGATTTGGCCATTCCTCTTGGGAAAATAAACTAGTAATATTTCAGGGCTGTACTGTTCCAACCCTGATGAGGTAGCTCACCCCTGCATCCCTAGCATCAACTACTTCTAGTTTATATGTCCCCCTGGGACCAGCTATGAAGATAGTTCAATCGTTTGTCCTCAGAAGACTATAAAGTAGGTTAAAATAAGACATTAATAAAATTACTTCTATGCCGCATTGCACCCTAAGCAAAATAGTTTATTCTATTTTCCATCTCAAATTATGCCCATCTGCATTGTTTAACATAGCTCACCAGAGATTACACAATTAACTCAAATAATTACAACATGAAGGATGCCCCAAATTTGAACACTTTGAATCCCCCTTAATTATTTCTTTCCCAAAGAGAAATTAAGAAAAAAAATGAAATATCTTCAAATTAAAAGTCCAAAGAAATTAAAGTTAAAAACATTTGCCCTGCCAAATTGTGTATTCCTCTTGGTCTCAGAGGGCTCTAGCACAAGAGCATCTATAAAAGATGGGTTCCCTTCTTCAGCATCTGTAGCTAATCCACTGGAAATGCGTAAGTCTTTTAGGACAATCTCAAAAGTTGAAATAATCCAGCATTTTATTTCTCATGTGTCTCCCTTTTCCAAAGCATCACAGCACCAGGCTCACATTCAGAAACATTACGACTCAGCAATATAAATCCAGCTGCACATAGCTTCTCCTCAGCAATATTATATTACTAGAACTTGGCATTTTGTATGTTAAAAGTGCCTGATTTCTTTGTTTTGTTTTGTTTTTTAAGCAGCCAGACAATGGCAAACATGGTGTAAAAGAAGTAGCTAGAAAAAGCATGAGACATGAAAAGAGTAATGGAATTATTGTTTTAATTTTTGTCTTTTGCTATTTGACTAGTGATGATGTAGAATATTTTTTTCATGTGTTAATTATCAGAAATATTATATGACTGTCCAAGGCACGAAGTATGTAATTTACACATTGAGTATGCTTAGATCCTTTGTAAATTTTGGGCAATAAGAAAGCCATCATAACCTTGCAAATTGTTTTGTTGTTGATTAAAAAAAAAACAGTACTAGTTTTCAATATGAAATTAACCTGCTTTAAGAACTTTCTGCTGCTCCCCCCCCCCAAAAAAAACAGGATGGTATGGACTAGCCCAAAAGCCTTGTTAAATCATCTATAGAAAAGGAAGTTGCATACAAACATGCTAACATGAAAATGCATACTGTTGCCGTTAAGACTTGAAAACTCAAATACAAATGTATTTTACATGCAAATAGTCATGGCCTACTGTTGGAATAGTAGGAAGACTGGCTTGGAAGCAGTTCACTGGTACTAAAGAAACAGGTTACAGAGTTAGTCATCAATTCACCTACTTCTTTCTATCTAGTTAGTTATCTCAGCCTTGCTCAACCTCACCCTATTGTCATACTTTTTAAAAATGTATTTTAATTTCTTAAAGTGAAGATATTGTTTGAATTTCTGTATTCTTTTTTAATCTGGTTGTCTTAGGCATGTTCCCCATACAATCTGAATTAAAGGTCTCCTAAAATCAATCTGCCTAAATGGGAAACATTAGAAATCTCTACCCAAATAACAGGTGGAACTTGAAATATGTTGTATCATTATAGGGCATCATCTAATATACTCAGAAGAAATATTCAGCAATTCTGGCTACACAGAAAGTGACACATCCTAACCACACTAATCTGGTCTCTACTCCTACCTTATTTTCTCGCTGTTAGTCCTATTCCTCATGTCTTATAGAAACACAACACCTTTTTCCTGAGGGCCAGGTTTGTGATCCCTTTTGTGACAGCTGGTAACAATTTCTGATGACCTTCCCATGGCGGTGCCTGATGATTTGAAACTCCCTGGATATGGCCACCTCTAAAGATCCATACTCAGACAATATCCCTTTTGGCTGGTCCAGCAGGTGAGATTCCACAGCCTCAGTCCAGATTTAGGGTTTAGTTGCTAGTTCCATAGAACATACCTGCTTGCTTCCTAACACACAGACACAACATGCTTTCAGTATATAAACATCTCATCACAAGAAATGTGCTTGCTTTATAGATGGCAGAACAGGGAGAAAGTTTTGAGAGAGAATTATGTGAGGGAGTACAATCAGTATAGCTGTATTTCAGTGTTTTTAATTACTGTAAAGCATTCTATTAGATGGATGATTATTTGATCATTCTTCTATTAATGGGCATTTATTTTGTTTTCAGTTTTTTAATAAACCATACTGAAATGAGCATCCTATTTTTAAGGTGTAATTAATTTTAATAATATTTTAAACTAATATTTCAAAAAGATCATTTCAGTACATAGCAACACAAAAATATTAATGAAGTCTTTTATATCCTCTTTCTATATTAACTCTTCAAATGTTCCCTCCCACAGAGAGGCCTTCCATCCACCCAGTCCAAGGAATTCAGGGCTCTCTATATGACTTTCCTTGCATCTCCTCTTTTTTTTTAATTTTTATTTTTTAGATTTTATTGAAGTATCATTGATTTATAAGGTTGTGATAATTTCTGTTGTATAACAAAGTGATTCAGTCATACATATACACATATCCATTCTCTTTCAGATTCTGAACATCCTATTAAGTATGCCCTTACATACTGGTGGGATTGCCAAACCAAAACACGTAAGTAACAAATATACATATATGTAAATATAAATATAAAGTATAATTCTAAATCACTAGATTGCTGTCTAAAATATTTGTAATGCTTCCTTACCCACAATCAATGGGTAATTTTATTTTTAATAATATCCATCTAATGGGTGTAAAATGGTATTTAACTATAGATTTCCTGACTGCAAGTAAAATTTCATCATTTCTTTATACATCAGTTTGTCATTTGAATTTGCTCTTTTGTGAAGTGCCTATTAGTGATTTTGGACCATTTTCCTTTTTGATTATCTTTTCCCTATCACTTTGTAAGAGCTCTCTCTATATTATAGTTTTACAAACATTTATTTCCATTTCTATCATCTGTGCACTTCATTTATGGTGTTTTTGCAATAAATATTTCTAATTTTATTGTCAAATATGTTTAACTTTTGTTTTATAGTCTGTTAAGAAGTTTCTATAAGTTCCAAATTATACATTTAATCTCATTTATTTTCTTACAAGATTTCATGTATTAATTACATATATACACTAGCATTTGGGGGTATAACATAAGATTGAACTTCATGTTCAATATCTTGAAAATGGATTGCCAATTGTGTCAGGACTGTTAAAAGATTATTTTCTGACAGAATTGAACTACATACAAATATATTAAAATTGCATATATTCTAATATTCATCTCTGTACTTCTAGTATAGTCTAGTGATATGTTTTTTTCTATTTATTTACCAAAACCATATTTATTTCATTATATCTATTAAAGCACTCCTCACTTTATTTTTATTGGATCTTTTAGAACATATGTATTCTTCTAAGTTCAAGATGATTTATAGTTTCCCAAAATATAAATTTGTTGGGATTCTAATTATAATTGCATTTGTTTATACATGAAATTCTGAAAGTAATATTTGGGGATTTTAATTGTAATTGCATTAAATTTATAATTTCATAAATTAATATTTACTAGTTTTAAATGTTGTGCATGGAAACATTGACTTAAGTGGTATCTACAGTTGATTACATTTAAAAAGCATGAACTAGATCTATATCTAGCTCTATAGCCGTCCATATATTTATACTTTAACATCAATAAATCCTTAAAAACTGAATTAAAAAAGAGCAAGACACAAATATATAATGACATTTTTGTCCATTTAAAAATATAAAACAGTACATTATTTATAAAAACCTATAATGTAGTAAAATATTTTTTTTAAAAGTGAGCGGAAAAGATGCATATAAATCCAGGAAAGTCCTCGCCTCTACAGAGGGAGAGAGAAGTAGGATGATGAGAGGAATCTTAGACGAAATTTTGTATCTTAGTTTAAAAAATATTTGAAGCATATAGCAAAATATAAACATTTGTTCAACAGAGATGGTGGGCATACACGTTATGTAATGTCTACAATTTCCCACAAGTGCAAAATATCTCATAATTTACTCGTTACTTATTAAATATTTCTTCTTTAAGTTTGAACTTCAGAAATCTCACCAGAATATGGATATGGATCTTGGTACTTTTCTTATATGGTTTTTCCTCTGTTAAAATTTCCTCTCTTATCACTCCTACATGGTTCTGTCGTCTACTTATCTTTTCACTTATTATTCCCATTTTAACAATTAAAAAATTACTCTGGGTTGTAGTATATCTCTTCCAGGTTATATTCTAGATTGACCATATTCATTCTTTTATCCTGTTTCTAACAAACTTTGCATTTCAGTGAGCATTTATGAAACAAATTTTTATACTTTTGTGGTAACTTTTCCATTCTAATCTAGAATTTACTTTAGTGTATTTCATCTTGTCTCCACTAATTCTATTTTAATGTTGTACTGAATGTTCAGTATGATCCTCCCTTCTTCAAGTTGCTGATTCCCCTTAACGGCTGAAACAACTTACACTGCTTGCACATTTGTGGGCATAAATAGTCCTGCCTACTCGTCAATCAACTGGAGTGAGTTCCTTCTATGTCTTTATATATCAAGCTGCTGGAGCCTCATAGGCAGTAGTGAGTCACCATGAGCAGGAAAGGAATACCTCTCCCTATGGTAACATAGTGGAGTAGTTCAACTCTGCTAGCAAGTCTGCTCAAGACCAGCTTGTGTCAACAGGGTGTCTCCTAAGGCTGTAATCTGACAGTGGTCAGGGTTAATTCTTACCCACTATCTATGTGTGTTGAACAGATACATTCTGAGGGCCATATGCTGCTCACCATCTAGCAGTTTCAGAGTAGTAGACTTCCTCCAAATTCTCCAGAGAGATTGGTATCCTCTCAAGTAACATGTTCCCCATTCTTATTCCACCCCTACACTATAATAAATACTGAAATAGAACCTTCCCTTCAATGGATCATATCTATAAGATACAGACAAGAAACTCAGAATGTAGATCAAACTTTGTCAAACTGTTTTAGCATGATTAAAAAGTGAACACTTAGGGAGTTCCCTTGTGGCACAGTAGGTTAAGGATCTGGCACTGCCATAGCTGTGGTTCAATTTGCAACTTCAGTGTGGGTTCGATCCCTGGCTGGGAATCTACATGCTACAGGTGTGGTAAAAAAAAAATGAACATTTAACACATAGATTCTTAGATTACCCTTTATGGAGAAAAATAAAGGTATAACCTGCTAATGTACTAATTGGAGGTAATCTGTGAGAATCTGGGCACAAGCAGAAATCCTCCAGGGACCAGGTTAAAAACAGATGTATCTCAGAGTTGGTCTCCCTCCACAGAGTTTTTGGAATAGAGCCCAAAAGTACTTGTGCATCCTGTGGGTTTCATTCAGTGGCAGTCTACTAAGATGACATCCCTTGATATGGACACAGATATGCCCATGGAAGGTAGTGGAATCAGTGAGATTTATCCAGGAGGCTTTTCTAGAAGTGTGTGTGAACACTTAGGAAACAGAACAAGAAAACAAAACCAAGGTGCATGCTGTATTGTGATTACAGCTGTATTCAGACTTGGTTGTGATACATGTCAGACATCCTTAGTTGAGAATTTCTAGAAATAATCAAGGTGCATCTTGGATGAGGGGACTGAGAACACTGTTCATGTATAGGTAGACTATTAAGCCAATAGAGAGTGGGGTAGCATGGTAATAACAACAAACACTTATCAAATGCTTTCTGCATACCAAGAAATGTGCCAAGTGCCTCTTTTACTTCTATTGACTTATTTAATCCTCTCACCTACCTTTGAGTTTGTTGCTTTTTTTCCCTTTCTTCCATGTGTTTTATTTTTTTAATTATTCAAGTAAATTTATCACATCTGTAGATATATAATGATCATAACAATCCAATTGAGTTTGTTACTATTATCACACCCTATTTTATAGGTGAGGAAACAAACTTTAAAAATAAAATGAAATGACTAGTCTAAAGTCAGAAACATTCAAAATCTGTGAACTCTTAATCTCTGTGTTCTCTCTTATGTACATTGGAACTGGACACTTCACATTGGGAAATATTGAGGCTTATAACAATAGCTGGTTGTAAACTAATAGGCACCTAAAAGAGTTTAAAGGAAACATAAACTTCTAAAAGAGACAAGCCAGCTAATTAAGGCACAGACTGTCAACAAGTAGATCAAAGGCTAATACAACAAGAAGCCAATCACAGACAACCTACAGGATCAGATTTGAGTGACATCTGTTAAATATAATGCAAACATTATTGAAGACACATCTGTGAAGATTTACCAAAGACTCTTTTGGCACAAGATGATGATGAACTGACCCAGAAATTAAACTCAAGTTTCATCAGGCAAGTATTTAATATGTACCTCAGATTTTATTGAAAATAAACTGATAAATTATCACAAGTACAGAATGGATTGAAGCAAAGGTAAATTGGATAAAATATGTGAAATAATACATGAAAAATTTTCCTTGTGGGGATAAAAGGACAACTTCATAAGAAATTAATCTATCCCCTTGTTAAATTTGCAGGAAGGTTTTCTTTTTCATTGTGCCAAATCTCCAGTTCTGCCTCATTTTTTTAAAAAAAATATTTCCCCAATACAATTTTTTTCTACTGTACAGCATGGTGACCCAGTTACACATACATGTACACATTCTATTTTCTCACATGATCATGCTCCATCATAAGTGACTAAACATAGTTCCCTGTGCTACACAGCAGGGTCTCATTGCTAATCCATTCCAAAGGCAATAGTTTGCATCCATTAACCACAAGCTCCCAATACGCCCAACTCCCTCCCACTTGGCAACCACAAGACTATTCTCCAAGTCCATGAATTTCTTTTCTGTGGAAACGTTCATCTGTGCCTTATATTAGATTCCAGATATAAGTGATATCATATGGTATTTGTCTTTCTCTTTCTGACTTATACTTCACTCAGGATGAGAGTCTCTCGTTCCATCCATGGTGCTGCAAATGGCTTTATTTTGTCCTTTTTTTATGGGCGAGTAGTATTCCATTGTGTATATTACCACATCTTCCTACTCCAATCATCTGTTGATGTACATTTGGGTTGTTTCCATGTCTTGGCTATTGTGAATAGTGCTTCAATGAACATGTGGGTGCATATGTCTTTTTCAAGGAAAATTTTGTCCAGATATATGCCCAAGAGTGGGATTGCTGGGTCATATGGTAGTTCTATGGATAGTTTTCTGAGGTACTTCCATACTGTTCTCCACAGTGGTTGTACCAGCTGACATTCCCACCAACAGTGCAGGAGGGTCCCCTTTTCTCCACACCCCCTCCAGCATTTGTTATTTGTGGCCTTGTTAATGATGGCTATTCTGATGGGTGTGAGGTGGTATTTCATGGTAGTTTTGATTTGCATTTCTCTAATTATCAGGGATGTTGAGAATTTTTTCATGTGCCTGTTGGCCATCTGTACATCTTCCTTGGAAAAATGCCTATTCACATCTTTTGCCCATTTTTTGATTGGGTTGTTAGCTATTTTGCTGTTGAGTTGTATAAGTTGCTTGCATATTTTAGAGATTAAGCCCTTGTCAGTTGCATCATTTGACACTATTTTCTCCCATTCTGTAAGTTGTCTTTTTGTTTTCTTTTTGGTTTCCTTTGCTGTGCAAAAGCTTGTCAGTTTGATTAGGTCCCACTGGTTTATTTTTGCTCTTATTTCTGTTGCTTTGGGAGACTGACCTGAGAAAATATTCATAAGGTTGATGTCAGAGAATGTTTTGCCTGTGTTCTCTTCCAGGAGTTTGATGGTGTCTTTTATAGTTCTTAAGGGAAATTTAGAAATACTACTTTGAATGAGCTATGCTATCCAAGTTCTCAGATTCAGAACCTCAAATTGGTCTGAATTCTCTGAACTGTTAGTCAAATAATCAAGGGAATGGTCTTTGTGCTTATATGAGGTTTTTTATATACAAAAATAAATTTCAGAGATCTTAACACAACCAATCTTATTAACTGTAATGTCTATCAAAGAGAATGAATGAGAATCAATTAATAAACTTTTTTAGAGTTCACAGTAGAAATAGGTGACAGAAGATAGACCCAGACATTTTTCTTCATGATTAGAAATGCAAATAAAATGTTTCATAAAAGTTACTTTTCACCAAAAATGCAAAGAAGGAGAATAGGTACCTAACCTCGACTGATCTTTGTAATAAGCAAGTTAGTATTTAATAAGTGATATGCCAAAGGGTTGTGTATAAAATAATATTAATATATGTTTGGCCACTTAGTTTGTGACCGACTGTTTAGTTGTCACATGATAGTTATACAATAACCACAGCTATAGAAATAGGAATGTAATGTAGGTTTACTGTACTTGGCTAATCATTAAAGACTTTAAACCACATACATTCACTCAACATTTATTGATCTAAGCTATATACATCCATGTGTTCATTCACTTAACAAACATTTATTGATTTCTGACTATGAGATGGCAATAGAGCAGTAAAAATAAAAGTACAAAAATCTCTTCCCTTCCTAGCTAACACTGTAAGAATTGTATTTGAGGAAAATAATTTCTCTTTTCCTTATTAGTGAGTGGTATTTCCATAGTGGCTTCCTGAGAAAAGTATTGTTATGAGTATGCACAAATCAAATTTCATTAGACTTCACCAGAGGTTAGTAAACTTTCTCTGAAAATGTCTAGATAGTAAATATTTTCATCTTTGCAGACTGAATATTCTCTGTAGCAAATACTCAACTCTGCCCTTGTAGCATCAAAGCTGCCATAAATAATTTATAAGTGGATGAACATGAATATGTTCCAGTATAACTTTTTTTTTACAAAATTAGGTGGCTGTGTGAATTTGGCCTATAGCCCTAGTTTTTTTTTTTTCTGATTCCTTATCTTGACCATTTTAATTAAAAGATAAAACCCTTAATTTCTTAGAAATAGATTTTCAGATTAAAGTGAGTTAATTTTACAGTTAATTGAATATACATAGATGGCCTACATAAATTATGATACAAGATTGTGTGAACTTATAATGTACACATTTATGGGTCATGGATGGATTAAAATAATGCTAAAAGCGATAGAAGAAAGCTGTTGAATTGTACTGCCAAAAACCTACAGAAACAATGTCTTTAGATCAAGCTGATACTGGAAGTAATTTTTCCCATCAAAAAGATATAAAAATTGCCTCCAACTGCAAAAACTCAAAGAATTCTGCTCCCACAGAGGAATGGAACTACCAAAGAGTACAAGTATGTTTCCATAATATTCTGGCTTGAAATACAGAGGTGCAGTATCATAGTTCCACAGATGGAATTAAGACTTTTGTACAATCGATAAAAACTCAGAGTATAAGAACTTGATTCTGAGCCAGTATATAAGCAACAACTCAGTCTTAGCAGTAAATATCCCTGCAACCTCATTACTAAGTATGAGTGGGACAAGCACACTGGGACATATGAAACCATAACCCTTCCCTTGACCATACTGATTAAGTGTTACCAAAAATTCCTTTCTAAGGAAGAACCAAGGAATGAGAATAAGAACCCCCTCTAGCTCCCATGTTTCTCATTCCAGAACATGGCAGTAGCCATTCTCAACTGATACTTTTAATAATCTTCACAAAGTCATGAGTCAAAAAGCTACCTTAAGTGCAATTAAATTTCTTATTACTGCCCCAATTTTATTTAATTAATTAATTAATTTAATGGCCACATCCATGGCATATGGAAGTTCCTGGGCCAGGGTTTGATTCTAAGCTGCAGCTGTGAGCTACAATGCAGCAGCACCAGATCCTCTAACCCACTGTGCTGGGGCCAGGGATCGAACATATATCTCTGCAGTGATGTGAGCCACTGCAGTCAGATCCTTAACCCACTGTGCCACAGTGGTAACTCTTGAAATACTCTTACATAAAATGCATTTTAACATAAATCTAATCATGCCTACAGATCTAATTTATAGTTTCCAGGAAATACAACCTGAACATACCACAAAATATCAGCCAAAGCTAGAATGTGAGAAATTCTCTAATAAATCAACTGCATGATAAAGGAGGACTTGGAGATTATTACAGAATAAATAATACTTAAAGAGGAAAATCAGTCAAATGAAAACTGTAGAGAGACATTTTGAAAAAATCATGGGAATCTAAACATGGGCTAATTTTAAACAACTATTATTTGTTAAATGTGATAATAATATAATGGATATGCCCCTCAAATATCCTTGTAAGTTAGAGATGCAGAGAGATATATTTGTGTTAAATGATATATTGTGGGATTTAATTTAAAATACTTCATTTAATTTAAAATACTTCAACAAAAAGTGGGGAAACTCAGTGATACAACAAGATAAAATATTAGTAGCTGTTCAAACTGGTTAATGAATATATGGGAGTTCATTACAGTAATATTATTTAATTTTGTGTATACTTGATGATTTGGAGTATAAAACATTTTAAAATCCTGGTACCCAGATTGGCAAAACCAAATAACCCATACTTAATATAGAAATTTAACAGAATGACACTGGTTTTGATTTAGATGAACTTGTATGCTATATTCACATACAATCAAGTATGCTATTTTTCATTTGAAATTACCCAATATTTTGGCTCAACTTACTATTCATTAATAACTAAATAGTCAATAAACTAGACTTACTCTCAGTAAAGTCATTTCCTCCTTTCCCATTATAAAGAAAAGGATCTGTGTTTCTTTCCGCGTGTGGACATTCATGTTAATCGAATTATCAATATCCGTTCAAATCTCAGATGCTAAACATCATGTAAAGACAAAGATCTGTTGATGATCAAGAAGTCATTGACAGGTCAGTGCAGTGAAGAGGGTATTTGTACAGACAGAGTCAATTAAGCTTTCATTATCCAAAACCTAAATATGTAAGAAATGCCGATGGCATTTTCAAATAGAGGCATCATAGACAGAGGGTAGTGGTAATATGAAGTCCAATCTGGATGCAATTCCAAATATACTGAGAAAATACACCAAATAGCAAGAGTAGTATATCTCTGTAGAAGAGTATGTCTTTATAGTGAGACAGTAGATACATTTTATTTTCTTCTTTGATTTTCTTTGTATTTTAAAATTTCTTACAAAAATATATCATTTGTGAAATCAAAGTTAATTGTAAGAAAATAAATGCAAAAATAGGAGTTTCCATTATGGCGCAGCGGAAATGAATCTGACTAGGAACCATGAGGTTGCAGATTCAATCCCTGGCCTCGCTCATGGGTTAAGGATCTGGCGTTGCCATGAGCTGGGGTGTAGGTTGCAGACATGGCTCATATCTGGCATTGCCATGGCTCTGGCATAGGCCAGCAGCTACAGCTCCAATTAGACCCCTAGCCTGGGAACGTCCACATGCCCTGGGTGTGGCCCTAAAAAAAAGAAAAAGAAAAAGAAAAAAGAAAAGAAATGCAAACATATATGGGAAGGTATAATACTGAGGTTATCTCATGAATGTGAATTTAGTTTAGTTTATGTACATGTAATACAAAGGAAAGGTGATCAAGATCAGAAAAAGGACAGGACAACCAGGTTTGTTAAAATTCTATTCTTTAAAAATATTAAGAATAAGATTATGTAATTACAGACCATCGTTCTAAAAGGGAATGAGAAAGCTTTATTTGCTGAGATTGTATTATGGACCAAGTTATGGGCAAAGAACATGAAATCAGGGAGTTTTGCCTGTTTTTGTTTATTGAATTATCCCTGGTACTTAGAGGAGTACCTGATGCATAGCTGGCATTTCAATATTTGTTGAATGAAGGAATAAATAAATGCATTTTATCAGTCTTCCAAATAATCCTTTGAAATAGGTGTGATTAAGGGATGATAGAGAAGTTAAGTAATTTGCACAAGATCACACAGGCAACAGACTGGAACCAGAAGTAGCTGACTCCAAAAGTGTTTGCACTATGCACACAAATTTGCTGAAACTGTATCTTGAAATATTTACATGGTACTAGTAAAATTAAGGTGCACCTGTAGGTATCAATGGGAATCAGTCAACCTACAATGCAACCAATAAACACTTACAAAAGTCAGTCTTACTCTTTAAAATTGTAGCATATTATGAGATTATATGGAAATGGAGACAGATAAATTTGTGATAGTAAGTGTAACCAAAGAAAACAGTCAACAAAAAGACATAAGAAACAAATCTATGTAACATGGCTCTGTAGGTATGCTAAAATTGTGTGATATCAATTTTAGGGCTTGTAAAACTGCAGAGAAGGGAAAGGACATCCCATAATGTTGAAAGGACTGTTCTTCAAGTCATAGTAAAGCATATAGAAGAATTATCAGGTGAGGGGAACAAAATGAGAAAACAGGCAGGAAGAATGAGAAGAGACCACTCAGTCCCATTTTCTCATCCTAATGAATTCCTGTCCTTCTCTAGACCCCCATTTCCTCTCATTTAGAGAGGTAACTATATATTAGTACAGTAGACACATGTTTATCTGCTGAACTATTTCCCAAATCCACTGTTTTCTGAAAATTTCCCCTTCTCCCTGCCCCTTACTCCCCTCTCTGGTATACAAGGTCACAGAAGGCACAGCCATGTTTCCACAATATCACCCCATCTTCTTTTACCACATGATGTCTCAGAATTGAGGGTGCCTGAGACAAAAATGAAAACCCCTCCCCCATCCACCTGAACTAGAATTATGAAATTCCAGTCTCAGTATGATTGGACTCAGGGAGAAAGAGGATGTAAAACCTAAGAGCTGTGTAAAAACTAAAGAGCTAGTCTCTATCAAGATTGATGAATCAAGCAAACAAGCAATGTGGCAAAAAGACCAGCGAATGAAAAAGACAGCCACTGGATCTATAAGATGTCCCATTATCCTTACAATAAATCCTTATACCTTTTATTAAGCCAGCTAAAGCAGAACTTAATTATCTACTGCAAAATCCCTGTCCTGAACAACTAAAAAGTTTTAAAGTCATCTTTGGCTTTCCTCTTCTCAAATTGCACGGGTTATTATGGTATACATACAGAGCAGTGTGCACATAAAACTGATTCTGGTGTCATTAGAATGCAATCTCTTGGGATAGAACATGATAAGATAGTATGAGAAAAATTATATATATATATATATATATATAACTGGGTCACTGTGCTGTACAGCAGAAATTGACAGAACACTGTAAATCAACTATAATTTTAAAAAAATAAATGAAAAAAAAGAATGCAAGCCCCACAAGAGCAGAGATCTTTGATTTGTTCACTGATGTACCCTAAATGCCTAGAACAGTCCCTGGTACACAGTGGGTGCTCGATGTGTGTTGAATGAAGATAAAGTCATAGAGGAAATCAGTAAGCCATCTATTTCCATATGGCAGTGTAACCAGATTATAGATAATTGGAAAGTGAGCCCTAAATATAAATGTTATCTAGAAAGATTTAAGGAGCCTAGGTTGAACCACTAATATAACAAAAATTAGGTTTAAGAAAAATATTTCAAAGAATTTCCATTGGTTTTGAAATAAATAGAAAAATCTTGGACTTGACTTTAAAAGTGTATGTGGACTGACCACTAAGCATAGCACCCACAAAATTCTCAGCAAGCTCCTCATCAAGTCAATGCTTAAGTCACACAGCTTTTGTTTTTGTTTTTGCTTTTTTAAAAAAATGCCAGGTGCACTTATACCACAGAAAAGTGTATATGTTATTCCACCTACCCGGAAAAAATTCCCTCCCCAATTTCCTGAGTAATAAACCTTATACATCCTTCACATTTTATTTCAACTATCACTCCCTCAGAAACATATTGAATATTTATTCATGTGATTTGAAAAAATTAGCAACCATCTTTCCCACTGGGCTGTATGAGAAATAGAATTAGGCTTTCTTTACTCACTAAAGGACCCTCTGCTTCTAAAATACACCCAGTATATACCAGCTACTCATTAAGAACATTTTAATTAATGAGTGAATGAATAAACATGAGACTGGCAATCATACTCAAGATTAATTTAAAAAAGCAAACTAGGAGTTACCACTGTGGCTCAGCAGGTTAAGAACTCAACGAGTATCCATGAGGATGCAGGTTCAATCCCTGACTTTACTCAGTGGGTTAAGGATCCGGTGTTGTCATGAGCTGTGGTGTAGGTGGCAGATGTGGTTCAGATCCTACATTGCTTGTGGCATGGCGTAGGCCAGCAGCTTCATCTTCAATTTGTCCCCTAACATGGGAACTTCCATATGCCACCAGTGTGGCCCTAAAAAACAAAACCAAAAAAAAAAAAAAAGAAAAGAAAAGAAGAAAGAAAACAGAAAAAGCAAACTAAGACAGAGGTGCCAGATGAGAGACTGTGTCAATAACTGTGGCATGAGGACATTAACTTCTGGATTAGGGCCACGGCAGTGGTAATGGAGAGAATGATATAACTATGGGTTTTTTGTCTTAGCTATTTTTTTTTTTTACTATAAAAAAGCAAGACCTAATTATTTCTTTGAAAAATCACACAGGCAAGAAGGGTAAAAGGAAAACGTTCCAAATCCTAGTCACCTGAACCCCATGTCCCCTGAATAGTCATTATTAAGTTTTCTTTGTTTCCTTCTAGAACAAAAATGTAACTATGTATGTATGCAAACATGCATGTTTTCTTTTCATCACACACATAATGTGTATACCTTATACACATATATCTTCTTTTGCCCCTCTATATCTATTTTCCAACATCTTCCTCACTGCTCTTTTCCTAAGCAGACTGAAGTGTATGAATTACATCACTCTTGGTCTCTTGCCCTCTGGCTTCTAATTGGGTTCAGCCAATGGGAGGCTCTGGCAGAAGACTAGGAACAAGGGAGGTGAGTCACATAGGAATAGTCATCTCCATCCTACTACCACACAAGGGCATTTACTGTGTCCCTCCAATGAGGAAATTTCTCTTCTCAATACAGCCTACTTTACATGATTTCCTCTCCTTCCCAATCATGCTAAATTTTTCCCTTTCTCATCCCTTTGGCCTGAGGAATGGAATTAGCTCTTCTGCTAGATGCCCCAGCTGCATTTTGGTAATTAATGGCTTTATAAATAAACTCTCCTTACATGATCCTCATTTTGGTGCACCATCAATTTCCTACTGTGATCTGATTGATACAGGTATTACCATGCTCTATATAGTGTAGTGTCCTTGATTTTCCCACTCGCTTCATTTTACTGACTCTGTGATGCAAATTTTTCACATTTTTACATCTCTGTAATTAGGATGGATTTTACAATTAATGTTGCATCACAGCTTAACTCTGAGTGTTTTCACTTCCCTAGTGGTACATAAGATAGTAGTGCCTCTCAGAACTGATGAAACACAATGGTATGTCTTAGATCTGTATACATATCAGTAAAAAGAGATAGAATACAGAACATTTGGAGAAGAAAATTAGTTCTAAGGGCTTCTGAGAGATGAGGCAACCATGACCACACATTCAAGCTCTGAGGCCCGGGAGAATAGTGGTGTCATTGACAAAATTAGTGCCCTGAGCAGGGTTTCTGGTTTGGATGGAAGATAATACTGAGTTTATAAAAGGTCACAGGGTACTTGGAGATAAAACATTATGGCTTTAGATTAGAGGACATCACCAGGGATCTAGATGAACTTTTGAGAAAAAGCCAGTATCTTTGGTGTGGATTTGTCTTAATCGGCTTGTGCTGCCACAACAAAATGTCATCGACTTAAAAAAAAAGACATTTATTTTCTCTCAGTTCTGGAGGCGGGAAGTCTAAGATCAAGTTCTAGCACGGTTGGGTTCTGATGGGGGATGTCTTCCTGGCTTACAGATGGCTACCTTCTCATTAATTTGCTTACATGGCCTTCCCTTGGTACATGTGCATAGAGATAGGGAGAGGGAGAGGGGGAGGGAGAGAGAGATCTTCTCTTATAGAGCCACTATTCCTATCAGGTTAGGACCCCATCCTTATGACCTCATATAAACCTAATCACATCCCAAAGACCCCCATCTCTAAATACCATTGCATTGGGGACTAGGGCCTCAAGATATGAATTTTAGGGGGGGACATAATTTAGTCCATAATATTCCATCCCTGCTCAACATCTCCCAAGTCATCTTCTTCTCACATGCAACAGCCCAGGGTCTTAACTCATTCCAGTGTCAACTATAAAGTCTGGAGTTCAAAGTCTCATCTAAATGTCATCTAAATCACATTTGGGTGAAATTCAAGATATGATTCATCCTGAGATGAATTCCTCTGAGCTGTTCACCTGTAAAATCAGACAAGTTTTGTGCTTCTGAAAGACAATGGTAGTGTTTTGTTTTCATTTGTCTCTACATATTTTTTGATTTCTTCAGTGATCCATTGGTTGTTTAGTAACATGTTGTTTAGCCTCCACATGTGGGTTTTTTTTTTTTTTAGTTTTTTTAGTAGTTGATTTCTAATCTCATAGCATTATGGTCAAAAAAGATGCTTGATATGATTTCAGTTTTGGTATCACCTCACACTGGTCAGAACGGCCATCATCAAAAAGTCTACAAACAATAAATGCTAGAGAGGGTGTGGAGAAAAGGGAACCCTCCTACACTGTTGGTGGGAGTGTAAATTGATATAGCCACTATGGAGAACAATATGGAGGTTCCTTAAAAAACTGAAAATAAAACTACCATATGATCCAGCAATCCCAATCCTGGGCATATATCTGGAGAAAATAATAATTGAAAAATATACATGCATTCCAGTGTTCACTGCAGCAGTATTTATAATAGCCAAGACATGGAAGCAACCTAAATGTCCATCAACAAAGGAATTGAAAAAGAGGTGGTATACATACATACATACACACACACACTGGAATATTACTCAGTCATAAAAAGAATGAAATAATGTCATTTGCAGCAACATGGATGGACCTAGAGATTACCATACTAAGTGAAGTCAGACAAAGACAAATATTATATAATATCACCTATATGTGGAATCTAAAAAGATGATACCAATGAGCTTATTTACAAAACAGAAACAGACTCATGGACTTCAAAAACAAACTTATGGTTACCAAAGGGAAAGTTGGGGGGAAGGGATAAATTAGGAATTTGGGGTTAATATATATACACTATTATAAATGAAAGAGATAATCAATAATTATCTACTGTATAGTACAGGGAACTGTACTTAATATCCTGTAATAACCTATGTGGGAAAAGAATGTAAAAAAGTGTCAGGCCCCAACCAAGTCCAAAATCTAGCAAGACTTGCCATTAGATCTTAAATCCTGAGAATAATCCACTTTGACTCAATGTCCCCCTTTTCAAGCCCACTGGGATGGCTGCGTTACATCCATAACTCTAGGTGGGGAGTTCTGTGCCCACAGCTCTGCTCAGCTGGGGTCCTATTGGGTGTTCCAGCCCCAGGGCTCCACCAGGCCTGCCCAGCTTTTTTATGTGAGAGTATTTTGCTACAGCTGCAAAAAAAAATAATGTTTTCTAAATTACAAAATAATCTGGAATTTAGATACCATCGGTCCCTTCCTAATTCTTATATTATTTCCTATCTTCACACTGTAGTGAGAAACAAGGATGTATGGCAACCATAAATTAAGAAAATGATGGAGTTCCCTGGTGGCCTGGCAGGTTGAGAGTCTGGCATTGTCACTGCTGTGGCACAGGCTCCATCTCTGGCCTGGAAAATTCTGCATTCCATGGGCACACCTAAAAAAACAAAAACAAAAACAAACCAAAAAAAACCCAAAACAAAACAAACAAACAAACAAAAAAAACCCCAACAAAGAATAAAAGAAAAAGAAAAGGAAAAAGATGGATCAAATGTCAGCTATGAGGAAGAGTCAGGGATGTCTGTTGATCACTTGAGGTGGTTTTATATGTTGATATTTGGTGTCTTAGGAAAATGATTGGGATAAATCAGCATGATTAATTGTTGTCATTCAACTCTGGCTGACCACTTTATTCCCTCTTGGCCTAGCTAAAACACTTTTTCATCCATTCCATTCATTCATCAACTCAACAGGCATATTTTTTTTAATAATTTTTTAATTTTCCCACTGTACAGCGAGGGGGTCAGGTTATCCTTACATGTATACATTACAATTACATTTTTCCCCCACCCTTTGTTCTGTTGCAACATGAGTATCTAGACAAAGTTCTCAATGCTATTCAGCAGGATCTCCTTGTACATCTATTCTAAGTTGTGTCTGATAAGCCCAAGCTCCCCAATCCCTCCCACTCCCTCCCCCTCCCATCAGGCAGCCACAAGTCTCTTCTCCAAGTCCATGATTTTCTTGTCTGAGGAGATGTTCATTTGTGCTGGATATTAGATTCCAGTTATAAGTGATATCATATGGTATTTGTCTTTGTCTTTCTGGCTCATTTCACTCAGTATGAGAGTCTCTAGTTCCATCCATGTTGCTGCAAATGGCATTATGTCATCCTTTTTTATGGCTGAGTAGTAGTCCATTGTGTATATATACCACCTCTTCCGAATCCAATCATCTGTCAATGGACATTTGGGTTGTTTCCACGTCCTGGCTATTGTGAATAGTGCTGCAATGAACATGCGGGTGCATGTGTCTCTTTTAAGTAGAGCTTTGTCCGGATAGATGCCCAAGAGTGGGATTGCAGGGTCATATGGAAGTTCTATGTGTAGATTTCTAAGGTATCTCCAAACTGTTCTCCCTAGTGGCTGTACCAGCTTACATTCCCACCAGCAGTGCAGGAGGGTTCCCTTTTCTCCACAGCCCCTCCAGCACTTGTTATTTGTGGATTTATTAATGATGGCCATTCTGACTGGTGTGAGGTGGTATCTCATGGTAGTTTTGATTTGCATTTCTCTTATAATCAGCGATGTTGAGCATTTTTTCATGTGTTTGCTGGTCATCTGTATATCTTCTTTGGAGAAATGTCTATTCAGGTCCTTTGCCCATTTTTCCATTGATTGATTGGTTTTTTTGCTTCAGCAGGCATATTTTTGATCAGTATTTTTGTGCCAATTAAAAGTCTAAACTTTGTGGACACAATGAGGAACAAGACATGTGCTCTCCTCATGGAGCTTAGATACTAGTGCAGGGTACAGACAGGTATACAGGAAATTATAAGGTGTGATTTATTCAAGATGGGAAATGACCTGGGTGCTACGGGAACACTGAGGGGCATATACCCCGGAGTGAAAGTGTTGTTGTGGGAGAAGTTGGGGTGATTCAATCAAGGAAGGAAGGGAGTGTTTTAGGCACAGAGGACAGTGCATATACAAATTTTGAGTTAATGAAAAGAATGTGGCATGCTTGAGGAAATTAAAAATATTTGACTGCTAAAGCAGTCAAGCAATTAATGGTAACTTTGGTATAGAACAGCGATGATCAACTTGGAGTAATTTTTGCCATCAAGGGACATTTGGCAACATCTAGAGACATTTTTGATGATCAAAACTGGGTAAAAGGTGCTATGGGCATCTAGTGGGTAGAGGCCAGGGATGCTGTTAAACATCCTACAATGAACTGGACTGTCCTCTACAACAAAAAGTGATCAGACTCAAATGCCAACAGTGCCAAGGCTGAAAAATCCTAGGCTAGATTCTACCATGCCCCAATAATCACTTGTTACAAGTTTAAGTAATTATGTTATTAATACTAGAATCCTTTTTTTTTAAATGGCTGCACCCAGGTGGCTCCTTAACCCACTGAGCAAGACCAGTGATCAAACCCTCATCCTTACAGACACTATGTCAGGTCTTTATCCCACTGAGCCACAGTAGGAACTCCTAGAATAATTTCTTTAATGGCTATCTCCTCTCCTACATTGAAATTCCATGAGGTCCAAGACTATGTCCTATTTATTACCATATCCCTAACTTCTAGTGTATTTTTTTGCACATAACTGGTACTCAATAAAAGCATCCATTGACTTCCTTAAAGGGTGATTGATAACTGACCATGGATGAGGGTGGTCAAAAATGAAATGAATTTTAAGAAGGTGCCAATCACATAGAGTCATGTCTGAGGGGACAGATCCAAAAATCAGCTTGGAAGAGGGACAAGCTTTTCTCCAATATAGCATTAAACCATCTTCCAGCCTTTGGCATCGAAAGTTGACATTTTCTCAAATGATGCAAAGTACTATGCAAAATCAGTTTTAAGATGAGTTCACTAACCCCTGATTCTGAGCACATTTATCACTATAACTCCCTTCTATAACTGCAAAAGCATTTGTTTTCCATATATTATTTCCAGGCCTGCAATTGCTATTTTATTAGGGGGCTTAGGTTTTTTTCATGGGAAGAATGGGCAGTGACATGAACCAACATTCATTTTATGACATTAACACTTGCTATAGCATTAAAATTATTTGAAGGAGGAAAGATGGAATACAAGGAAGACACTTGTATTAATCCAACAAGAGACTGCAGAAGCCAAGACCAAAACAAAACCAACAGAACTGGAAATAAATAGATATAATTTTAGATCTATTTAAAAGGATTAGGAGGAAGAAATTTAAAAAGTAAAAAATTATCCCAGATTTTTGCCCTGGGAAATTAAGTAGATGTGACAGGAGAGAAAATGGAAGGAAAGCATGACCAAAGGTAAAAATGATTTCTATTTTCAACATGTTGAGATTAAGGTGTGCAAAGAACATGTGAGTAGAAAAACCTGGTATCTTGTTGCTGTGTTACCCTGAGGTTCAGAGGCTGAACTTAAAACTTTGTAATTCATGATAACATCACTAATTTGAGCAATGGGAGTATCTAAGGCCATCCAGCAGTGAGGTGGGACAAGAAGAGAGCATAAAATAGAATCCTGAAACATACCCATATAGACATATTAAACCAGTCTGCAATGCACAAGGAAAACCAGGAAAGCACACTGTCACAGAATCCAAGGCAAGAGAGCTTTTCAAACATAAGACCATGCTCAACTGTATAAGCTAAGTATGGGCTGAGGAAAGTGTTTTGAATTTCTTGGTTGCTGGAGAACACTTTCAGACAATTGATGAACCAGACAGGAGTGGGTTGAGATGTGAAGAAGAAAGGAAGCTCAAAAAGGTGTTCAAATTTTTAAAAGTCTCACTTTAAGGTGAAGAGAAGGAAAGGGCCAAGGTTGGAATGAATCTGATGTTGAGAGGGGATTTTTTTTTTTTTTAAGATGGGAAACATTTTTCCTAAAGATAAGAGTGTCTAAAGGCCAATAATAAAAAAAAGAAGCCAAGAGAGTCAGTGGACCTGGAATGTTCAATGGCAGCAAGTATAAATGGGACTCTTCCAACCAGACTGGCCTAGACTGACAGCTGTGAAGCGCAGCCTAGATGAGAGGGCATCCGTAGCAGTCATTTCAAATATCCTCCACTTTCCTCCAGCCTCTCACTTTATTACCCTTTCATTTGAAACAGATGGTGTTCTTTCCTGTTTCACACATACAAAGGCTTTCCTAAGCATAACACCTGAACCAGCAGCAGAAAGGAAAAGATCTGGCCACAAAAGAGTCCCAATGTTTGTGTAGTGGAGGTTGGTGTAGTTAACAGCATGGCATCAAAGGCAAACAGTTTGAGTTAGCACCATGCCACTTACCAACTACCTGAAGTTGAACATATTACGTAACCTCAGGTTTGTCACCTATAAAACTGAATCTCAGTAGTGCCTACTTACTCCCTGGTGTTTAAGTTTTAAATTAGACAAAACATTTTGCACAGTGTCTGGTACATGGTAATCATGCGGTCAATGTTAGACAAGAAAAAGATAAATTTGACACAGAAAAATGGGCAAAGGCCTAAAGAGGAACTACAGTGGCCAACAATGTTTAGGAAAATTTCTTTCTTCTAACTGGTAATCAAATAAATGCTTATGAAAGTATCCATGTGAGTTTTTTCCTGTGAGACTGATAGTTTCAAAAAATACTGCTTATAGTTGGCAAGGGGATAGGGAGATGAATATAGCCATATGCTCACTTTTCACTGGAGCAGAAACTGATAGAACATATCTAAATTCATAGGACATATCTGAAGGGTAATCTAATATAATTCCAAAGCCCTTAAATTGAGGCCCTTTGGTCCACAGATGTCTCTTCTAGGAATTTATCCTAAGGAAAAAGTTATCTCCTAACCAGATAATTGCACACAGATATATGAAGATACCATTTATCATAATGTTTATGACACAAGAAAAAAGTACAACCAATCTAATATCCTTCCATGTAAGATTAACAAAACCATGGTATATTCCTCCCATGGAATATAGTAGAACCATTATAAATGGCAATGTAATGCATGCATTGAAATGTGTTTGATATATTGAAATATATAAAAAGTTAGTAAAGTGTATGTATATGTTATGACACAATTTTCCCTAGTAGTAACAGAACATTTGTGAGCATATTTAAATATCTTGTTAAAAGTCTGCAAGGACCAAATCATTAATAGAAGATAGCTATGGGTGATGAGATTACAATTGTATTTATTTTATGTCTTTTAAAAATTTCTTCACTAAAAATATATTAATTGTATAACTGAGAAATAAGATATTTTAAAAAGTGAGATATAGTCTTAATTATCTGGTTATTTCATCTATACAGTGAAAAAAATAGATGGACTTCATTTTTGTGTTTGGGTGCCCCCGAAGCCTGTGGAAATTCCTGGGCCAGAGAATGAACCTGCACCATAGAAGCAACCTGAGCCACTGCAATGCCAGATCCTTAACCTACTGCTCCATAAGAAAAGTTCAGATTGATTTTGTTTTTAATGGAGGTAACATGTCTTCATAAAATTCTACCTATTAACTCAATTGACTGGAATACTATATAATGCCAAACTGTTTTTATAATTTGACTGTCTCTAGGTTTTAACACCAAGTAAAATTAGTTTTATAATACAAATTTATTCTATCTGCTTCTTTCTCCCCCATTCCCCTTCTCTCTTTCTCATGTTAAAGGTACTCCTGAATGTCTATAACACACACTATAGTAGAGCTTTGGGGAAGTCTTTACTGTATAAATAACTGACTTTGTAGAATGGTATTAAGCTACTTCCTGTTTTGTTTTTTTTTTAATAACATATCTCTTCTCAAGTGCCTTTGTTGAATTTGGAGTCTATCACATATCCTGGGTTGACAGAAATTGTTTTCAGAGGGCTACATGCAACCAAAAAACTACTTTATTTGTCTTTAACTAAAAAGTTCATCTGAAGTTTTATACAGTGAGCACGACTGTGTAAGAACACCTTGAAGAAGCAAGTTTGCTCGCATGCTTGGGCAGAACTAGGCCAGTTCTATGTGGAGATCTATTCCATGGATGCCTATTTCACTCTAGAGACCTCATTCTAATTGATCGTGTGATACAGGGTAAGTTTCATCCTTTCCAAGGCCTTCACTTTTTTTTTTTTTTTTGTCTTTTTGCCATTTTTTGGGCCGCTCTCTCGGCATATGGAGGTTCCCAGGCTTGGGGTCCAATCGGAACTGTAGCTGCCAGCCTACGCCAGAGCCACAGCAACGTGGGATCCGAGCCACGTCTGCAACCTACACCACAGCTCATGGCAAGGCCGGATCCTTAACCCACTGAGCAAGGGCAGGGACTGAACCTGCACCTCATGGTTCCTAGTTGGATTCGTTAACCACTGCGCCACGACAGGAACTCCACTTTTCTTATCTATTAAATGAGAGGGTTAATTAGACGATCTCTGAAGTTACTTACATCCCTAATACAGGCGGCATACCTTGTTTTACTGTGCTTCACAGACATGCTTTTTTTTTTTTTTTAAATAAATTGAAGGTTTGTGGCAACCCAGCATGGAACAAATCTATCAGTGCCATTTTTCCAACAGCATTTGCTCACTTTGTGTCTATATCACATTTTGGTAATTCTCACAATATTTCAAACCCTCTACCAGTAAAAAAAAAAAGAAAAGATTATGACCTGCTGAAGGCTCAGGTGATGGTTATCATTTTTAGAATAAAGTTTTTTTAATTTTCTTTTTTTGCTGCCCCACAACACATGGAGCTCCTGGGCAAAGGATCAGATCTGAGCCACAGTTGCAACCTATGCCAGAGCTGTGGCAACACCAGATCCTTAACCCACTGTGCAGGGTTGGGGATCAAACCTGCATCCCAGCACTGCAGATACACCACTGATTCCATTGCACCTCAGTGGGAACTCCAGCAATTAATTTTTAATTAAGACATACTTTTTTTCAGACATATTGCTGCATGCTTGGAGTATAATGTAAACATAACTATTATATGCACTGAAAAACAAATAGTGCGACTCACTTTATGGTGACATTCACTTTATCGCAATGGTCTAGAACTAAACCCGCAATATCTGAGTTATGCTTGTGCACACAATTCTTGACAAACTAATTTGCACCCAAATACAAATACATAATAGTATACTATGTCTACCTTGGGGAATCAGGGATTTGCAAAGTTTTAAGGCAGCTACCACTTCTCCAGTAGTCCTGAGAGTGGAGAGCTTGGAGAAGCCCAGGCTATCTAAAAGATGTTTGTTAAAGACCCAACAAATGTTTCCAGCCTCTGGTATTCCAGGGCCTTTGTTAGGATTTATACTAATCGACTTGCATTGTCTCCATTTCAAAATTAGCACTAATTGTTTCTTAAAGGTCAAATGTTAAAGCTTTGGGCCATAGTTATTGAAATATTTGCAGTAGTTATCACTAGTTAAATCCAGGTGTGTGTGTGTGTGTGTGTGTGTGTGTGTGTGTGATGGAATGTAGCATATTCTACCTAGAGTCAGTACTCAGGAATTCAGAGGCAAACAGACTTGGCTCAGTAATGTGTTTGTTTAGGTGTTTTTCTTTTCTTTTGATGGAGTAGAAACGTGCCTCAATTTACAAAAACCTGCGATATAAAAATCCGAACACATGGAGCATGCAAATAAGCAAGTGATTACAGCCATTATAGTAGAAAGTTTTTTTTTTCAATTCCTGTAAAAATATAATTGAACGGCTTGATCACATCAAGACTGTATCTTCATAGCACTTCAGACACTCAGAGATGAGGTCTTGCTCTCACATATGATATATGACTTCCTTCCTCTCCACATATTTACAGAAGCTTGCATGTGTCTGCATGTGTGTACAGGGGATGATTTTGTTATTTTTGGTTTGTTTTCTGGGGTGATTTTGCCTGCCCAGAAACCAAAAGAAGAAATTTTAAAACACTATCACCTAGAAATTAGTTACAACTGATGTCCCAAAAAGAAATCTAGCACCCTCTTAGAAGGACAAAGCTGACCTTCCACTTCTGATTCACCAATAGTGACTTGTGACTGTCACTCCTTACAGCGTTCCCCTGAAACAGAAGTAACATGACTAATATGACTGAACTGGGCAGCTCCTAATTTCTTGTCCTCGCTCAGGGAACAGACTTTTCACCAGTACAAATCACTGAGCCTGAAGGAAGGTTCTTCATTCAAGTCATTTGTGAAGAGAACTGGGGTCAGTAGAGGAAAACCCCTGTTTCTCTATCTCAAATTCAGAGAGATAAATATGTTAGCTTTGTCCTTCAGCTGGGGCTAAAATTCACCTGATGCCCATAGATATGGAGAGAGAGTAATCAATTAGCTATTACCCTATCAAAAAATCTGAAAGAATCACCAGATATCCTTTCTGACTAAACAGGCGCAATAACTGCCTCAAGCTCAACTGCTATTTTTCAGAAAGTGTCAGTTGAAACATTGTAATTACTCAACAGATAAATCTCATTCCAATCTAATTAATTCAAATATGAAAAAGCCATATATGAATGATTATACTACATTGATTCATTATCATTTTAAGAAATGGTTAATTATTTCATTGGTATTCTCAAGACATTAAGTTGAATTTCAATTTAAAAACTAAAAAATCATTCGGTAAGCAATTAAGACATATTTGATTAACCTAGCAAAAATATTTTATGTAATATTAAAAATCCAAATAGCTTTCAGAAGTTTATATAGTAAAAAAAAATAGTTTCTGAAATACTTAGTTACAAGGGAAAGAAACAATAGACTAGATATATACACCGGAACATGGATAGGCCTTAAAAATAGTGCTGAGTGACATAGTAAGAAACAATGATATATAACAGGTACATAAATTTAAAATGCATGCCCATAAACCACAATGTGCATTTTATTAACACTTAAGCAAAAGAAAGCATGTGCAGCAAATTCATTAGAATGACTGTGAAGAAAAAGGCAATGGGGCTGCAGAGTGGAAATAAAAGAGATTAAATGAGTAAATAAACAGTAGAGAGTCCTGAACAATTAATGCAAGACATACAATTAATTCAACCCTGTACTCTTCTTTTTAAAATTATTCAATGAATTTTATTACATTTATAGTTTTGTTTTAAATTACTCAATGAATTTTATTACATTTATAATTGTGCAATGATCATCACGACCTGATTTAATAGCATTTCCATCCCAAACCCCCAGCCTATTCCCCCACCCCCCAACCCATCTCCTTTGGAAACCATAAGTTTTTTAAAGTCTGTGAGTCAGTATCTATTATGCAAAGAAGTTCATTGTGTCCTTTTTTTAGATTCTACATGTAAGTGAGAGCAAATGATGTTGGTGTCTCACTGTCTGGTTAACTTCACTTAGTATGATAATTTCTAGGTCCATCCACATTGCTGTAAATGCAGCTATTTCTTTCCTTTTGATGGCTGAGTAATATTCCATATGCATATGTACCACATCTTCTTTATCTGCTCTTCTGTTGATGGACATTAAGATTATTTCCATGTCTTGGCTATTGTATATAGTACTGCAGTGAACATTGGAGTACATGTATCTTTTTGAGTCATGTTTTTCTTAGGATAGATGCCCAGGAGTGGGATTGCTGGATCAAATGGTAGTTCTATGTTTAGTTTTCTGAGGAATCTCCATACTGGTTTCCACAGTGGTTGCACCAATTTACAATCCCACCAAGAGTGCAATAGGGTTCCCTTTTCTCCGCACCCTCTCCAGCAGTTATTGTTTGTAGACTTTTTGATGATGGCCATTCTGGCCAGTGTAAGGTGGTACCTCATAGTGGTTCTGACTTGCATTTCTCTAGTAATTAGTGATGCTGAACATCTTTTCATGTGATGTTTTGCTATCTGCAA
Organism: Sus scrofa; assembly: GCF_054392235.1. Lineage (NCBI taxonomy): Eukaryota > Metazoa > Chordata > Mammalia > Artiodactyla > Suidae > Sus > Sus scrofa. The sequence goes on from NC_139401.1 coordinate 127,095,158, forward strand.
CCCTGTACTCTTACTAAAAATTCTCCAATAACACCACCTCAAGAAAGATTTTTGGAGGCAAGTAGAGTATTTAATGACTGGCATTATTTAGAAATTCTGGAATATAGAGGTGATAATAAAAACAGGACTAGGTTTACTTGGTTTTTCTTTTGTATTAAAAATTCTTGGTAGACAATGCTCCTCATTATCACTTCTACCCTCCCACTGTGTCACCTTCTATAGGCCTCCACTCAGTTGACCTCAACTTACTGAGCAAGAAATGATCCTATTTAGTGTTGGGCTTATCCCAAAAATACTATTATGGTAATATTTAGGGGTGCTGTTGTGACTTTCAGTAGAATGAAGGTTTTTTCTTTTTTAATCTTTGTGAGGGCCTTTAGTTTCTTACAGCAGGGGCTGACATGTGGCAAACACCACTGTGAAGTATATGGCCTGGAGGTGATTTCTTCATCTGACTTTTGGGGGTTGTTCCATTGTCACCCCACACACATTGTATCTCAACCTATCTGGAAGCCCTCCACCACATACACAGGGCAGAAACCCCAAGTGCTTTTATTCCTGCCCACAGAATCAATTGTTCAGGAGAAATTTGTTGTCAGTGTTCAGTATTCAGCCCATCCTGACCTCCCAAGGCCTGGCTAACTGTGGGCTCCTAGGTCTGGCACCTGACCCTGCAGAACCCTTCTCCCAGCCCTCTGATGCACCTACCTCTCCCTTTCTCCCTCCCTCCCATCAGAGAACTGACATGTGAATGTGTGTGCACGTGCGTATGCACATGCACATACATGTGCACATGCACGCGCACGTTCACACACACACACACACACACACACAATCTCCTTTAGACCTTGTTGATTTTATTTCACCCATCACCATCTGTGTACCATGTTTGGTCATCCTTTGGTCTCTGTGAGGGGGGGCCATTTTTCCATAGGGTCCTCTGGGGACAGAGCAGGTGGCTGCTGGTGTTCAAGACTCTCTCTGCACAGGGTGTTACTGGGATGAGCCGAGTTCTCTTGGGGTCTCTCAGTTCTGCTTCAGCTGGAGCTATGGTTTCTTCTCATCAGCTGGAGGTAACAGTTGGATGTCATTGGCCTTGTTTCTTTTGTGCACTTTCTTGAACAGGTAAAAGATGTTTCAGAGCAGCCTGTGCCTGCAAATTCTTGCAGGGGTATTTCTACCAACTTAGTTGCTTTCTGCCCTGGGAGGACAACAGGTGAGCACAGAAGACACTATTATATTAGTTTGGGGGAAGAAGATGGAGATTTGGATGGAAGGGGGCTTCATGTGGAGTGAAGGGTGAGGAGGGTTTTGTGCTGGGCATGAACATCATAGGTGTCTTGGGTGGGGGATCCACAAAGAAGAGGAGCATGGGTAGGGTCATCTGACCTTGGCACTGTCTCTGCACTTGGATTGATGGGGTCATTCTGTTGGTTAGTTCTTAGATACTTGTTGCTGGTTGTTCTGTGCTAGGGGCTGGTTGTTTATCCCTTGTGGTTGTCTATTTGATGTTTGAGGCTGGTTGCTCTGACCTTGTAGTTGGTTGTTCCTTGTTTGAAGTTGGCTACTCAATGTCTGTACTAGTCTCCTCTGATTTGCAAGGCACCTCATCCATGTTGACAGCAAACAACAGTGCCCTACTCCAGGGCTCCTATCCGTCCTGTATCTACTCCTCTCAAACCAACCCTTACCCTTTGTTTGGTGATCAAGCTACTACTCCAGCCAGTGGTAGTGCTGTGCTGGCTTAGAAGTCTCAAGGCACTACTCCTGACACCTCAATGGTGCTGGTGGGGGAGGGCAGGGTTTGAGGTAAGGGAGAGGCCAAAACGCTCTGGTTGGATGAAGGGGGTGTTTCTTTAGCACACTTTTAAAGATGCATCCCAAAGTGACTTGTCATCTCTTCTTACCTCTCCTGGCTCAACTCTGGTGGTGCATATGGCAGGGAGAGAATGTTTCCTCCATGCTTTCTCCATGGCCACCCCCATTAGTGGTCTATTCTGTGCTCTCCAACACTTCACTGTTATCTACGATTTTGGATGTTTTGCCTAGTAACTCTCCAAGGCAAAGTGGAGATTTCCATGGCATATTTAAGTTGCCATGGAAATCTGGATCACCATACTTCCCTTCTACAACTCCCTTTTATGTACCTTGAAAAACTTAACACTTCTCAGATCTACCAGAAAACTTTTCTATCCCACCTCCACTTCCCACTGTCCACATAGCGCTCCTGTTTTCTATTTCCAGACTGAAATCTCTTCAGGCTATTAAAGTTTTTAGTGGGAAAAAACTTGCTTTACTGGATATTCTCATGCTATTTCAAATCTAGGTAGTTGATTTCACTCAGAGGTGTAATAACCACTCAGACTTGGATTTTACTACTACAGGTGAGTAGAGAAAAACATGCCCATGCTGGGAAGTTGTAGTGGGTGTTTTTTGTTTTGTTTTGTTTTGTTTTTACAGGAAACTACAATGTGAGATTTAGGAATGAACCCAGAGAGGGGCTTGGCTTAACCAGAGGCATGGGAGCCTTATGTGAAAAACACTTCTCAATATGGTTCCTCAGCCATCACTTTTCCCACCTTATTTTACTGCTGGCACTGTTTTCATCCTACCTCCCTTCCTTCTCCTGTGGCCCCCGGGAAAAATGGAGCTTATCTCAACTCCCATGAGGAGGGACACTAGGGGAATTCATATTCATGAATAGCTATATAACAGGCTTTCAGCTTCTTGGAAGTGAGTTTGTGAATAAGCCCTGTCCATTTAGCTAAGTAAAGGCTCTCTCATTCCAGAGGAAGTGGGTGGTGGCTTTAGCCATAGGTCATATGTTCCCAATTCTAATAGACATCCAGCTAGCTTACGATCTTCACCAGAGTACTGTTCTTTTGGTTTTGCCTTAGTGGGTCTTTCCTGAATTTCTTATGGATGGATAACTTCCTGGAAGTTATTGGTAACTTACTTACCCAAGGCGCATTGACACATTATACTAAATTAAAAAAAAATTAAGGCATTAAAAACATATAAACTCAAACTTGGAGAAAACTGACAAACTTGGGAAAATATTTGCAACACATATCACAAATAATGAGCTAATAATATCATAAATTATATATATAAAGATATAATTTAAAAAACAGTAGAACAAAGAACCCCAAATATTATAGAAAAATGTGAGAAATATATGAATAGAAAATTTACAAGACAGATATAGAACTGATCCTTAACCCTCTGAAATGATGTTTAACCTCATCAAAGAGAAATTCAATTTAAAAAAATGCTGAGATATGGAGACCAACTCTGAACTGACACAAGTATTTGAGTTAATAGCCAAGGACATTTAAACAGTTACTATAACTATATTCTATATGGTCAAAATTTTAAGTGCAAACATGGAAGACATGTAGGGTCATATAGAACTTTAAGAGAAGAAAACTATAGTGTCTGAGATGACATATTTGCTGGGTGGGATTAATGGCAGACTAGACAGAACAGTAAGAAAAGTTTGTGTGTTTGAGCATAACCTAACAAATGAAGCCATCCAGAATTAATCAGGGAAAATGAATCAATATATAAAATGGATAATATATCATGGCCAGTTAGGATTTTCCCAAGGAACCCCATCTTGGTTAAATATTCAATATCATCTGTATCTAAACTAATACAATATTGTAAATCAACCATACTCCAATAAAATATCAATATATTACATATTAACACATTTTTAAAACATAATTATATGGTCAATCACATCATCAATAAATGCAGAAAATATATTTGACAAAAGCCTACACTATACATAATGATTAAAATATGTAGAAAACTAAAAATAGAAGGTAAGTCTCTCACCTGGTAAAGGGCATCTATAGAAAAACTAGCAGCTAATAGTATAGTTAAAAATGAAAGATTGAAATTTTCTCCTTTGATATTAGTAACAAGACAAGGATTTCCACTTTTTCCATTTCTATTCAGTCTTTTAGTGGCAAGTCCAGCTAATGCAAAAATGCAATAAAAAGAAATAAATAGCATTTTGGAAAAGAAATAAAACTCTTTATTCACCAATGGCATGATCATCTACATAGAAAATCCAATGGAATCACCCAAAGGCTACCAGAACTAATAAGTTAGTTTAGCAAGACTATAGAATAAAATGTGAATATGCCACAATCGGTTATATTTCTATTTACCATTGAAGAATAATTGGAAACTATATACAATGCCATTTATCAGGGCTTCAACGTTATGAAAATACCAAATGAGAAATTTGACAAAAATGTGAGATCCTGTACACTGAACTATATTGCTAGGATTCATTAAAGAATGCCTAAATAAATGGGGGAATAGGTGGTATGCATGGATGGGATGACTCAGTGTTTTTAACATGTCGGCTTTCCTCAAACTGATCTATAAACTCAACACAGTCACAATCCACATCCTAGCAGGCTTTATTGTAGAAATTAACAAGCTGATTTGATTATTTATGTGGAAAATCAAAGGACCTAGAACAGCCAAAGCAACTTGGAAAAAGAGGAATAAAGTGGGAAGACTGCCATTACCTGGTCCTGGATCTTGTTAAAAAGGTACAGAATTTAAGGCAGTGTTGTACTGGTATAAATACAGAAAAAAAGATCAATGAAACAGAATATAGATTCCAGAAACAGACCTACACATACACAGTCAGATGATTTTTGGCAAATTGACAAAAGAAACTCAATAGAGATATGAAGGAAAGTGGGAGCAGGAAAGAGGGATTGCAAAGGAAACTCAGAAACTTTGGTAGGTGATAGATACTCTCACTCTCCTGATTGTGGTGACAGTTTTGTATGTCTTTGTCTCATAACTTACAGCGTTATGTAACTTTAATACATGTTGTTTATTTTATGTCATTTATACCTTAATGAAAAGTTTTGTTTTGTTTTAATACAATAGTCTTGTTGTTATCACTCAACTATCTGCCTGACCCTCGGGAAGTGAATATCTCTAATTCTCTGTATCTTCATTTCTAAAATGGGGGTGATTATATTGCCTACTCACAAGGCTCATTACATTATTAACTGACATAATACATGTAAATAATATAGAAAATGCTCAACAAATGGCAAATAATTGTATTCTACATCATCTTGTTTAATGTTGCATAAAATCACATCATAATGTCTATCAAAATGTCTTTAACCTACCCTGATTATTAGCTTCAAACTCTTCACCATTAAAACTACAATGACCATTCTATTGTTTTAATTTTTTAATTAAAGTATAGTTGCTTTACACTGTTGTGACAATTTCTGCTATACAGCAAAATGACATAGCCATACTATACATTCTTTTTTATAGTATTTTCCACCATGGTCTATCCCAGGAGATTGGATATAGTTCCCTGTGCTATACAGTAGGACCTCATTGCTTATCCATTCTAAATGTAATGGTTTGCATCGACTAACCCCAAACTCCCAGTTCAGCCCCCTCCCTACCTCCTCCCTGCTTAACCACAAGTCAGTTCTCTATGTCTAAGAATGGGATTCTGTCTTGTAGATAGGTTCATTTGTGCTTATTTTAGATTCCACATACAAATGATATCATATGGTATTTGTCTTTCTCTTTCTAACTTACTTTGTTTAGTATAAGACTCTCTAGTTGCATCCATGTTGCTGCAAATGGCATTATTTCATTATTTTTTATGGTGAGTAGTATTCCATTGTATATATATACCATATCTTCTTAATCCATTCATCTGTCAATAGACAAGTTGTTTACATATCCTGGCTATTGTGAACAGTGCTGCTGTGAACACTGGGATTCATGTATCCTTTCAAATTATGTTTTTCTCCCAACATATACCCAGGAATGTGATTACTGGATCATATGGTGGTTCTATATTTTCTGAGGAACCAGCATACTATTCTCTGTAGTGGTTGTACCAATTTACATTCCCACCAACAGTGTAGGAAGGTTCCCTTTTCTCCACACCTTCTCCAGCATTTGTTGTTTGTACTTGCTAATGATGGCCATTCTGACCAGTGTGAGGCAGTACCTCATTGTAGTTTTCATCTGCATTTCTCTAATAATTAGCAACGCTAAGCATCTTTCCATGTGCCTACTAGCCATCTGCATGTCTTCATTGGAGAAATGTCCATTTAGGCCTCCCACCCATTTTTCAGTTGGGTTGTGTGTTTTTTTGCTATTGAGTTGTATGAGTTGTTTGCATATTCTGGAGATTAAGCCCTTGTCATTTGCATCATTTGCAAATATATTTTCTCCCATTCTATAGGTTGTCCTTTAATTTTGTTTATGGTTTCCTTTGCTGTGCAAAAGCTTTTAAGTTTTGTTAGCTCCCATTTTGTTTATTTTTGTTTTTATTTCTATTGCCTTGGGAGATGGACCTAAACAAGTATTTTCACAGTTTATGTCAGAGCATGTTTTGCCTATCCTCAACGACCATTCTCTTACACATCTTTTGCACTCACGAGCAATTACCCACTTATAATAAATATCTGCACAGGAAATGTTTATTTCAAAGAGTATGAACAATTTAAAAGCTTGATACATGTTCACAAGTTTGCTTTCAGAAAGTTTGGTATTAATTTGCATTCCCAGCAGCTCTACCTAAGAGTGTTGCTTTTTTCCCTTCACATCTTAGCTGGCACTGAGTATTCCTTCTCTTCTTTAATCTTTCTTATCTGATAGGTGAAAAAATAATTTATTTTTTAAATCTTTCACAAAGTCCTTCATACTTATAAAAGATGACTGGAAGATATGATTACAAAAGTACAGATGCTATCATGAAGCTATGAAGGTAATTTTGTAAAAGAATAGGGATCTGTTAGCTTTAGATTCTCTTAGGCACTGTTGATGATCTACCCCAAATCTGTTTATTATCTCTTCTTCCTTACTCAGAGAAACTTATTTTGATTCAGTTAAACCCATCTACCATGTGGCCATTTGACTTAAGGGATAATCAAATAAAGGAAAAGGATGAGAACAAGCCAAAAGAAATATGAAAGTTCTTAAGAATCTGACCCACATAGCTTATTGCAGGTCCATACAACTCAATTTCACCCTCCACAGAAATATTCTAGTGAGAGAGTTGAGTAAACAAAATCCTGAGAAATTTCACAACTTATCTCCAATTCAGAGTTTGGCTGAGGGGGAGAAATTATCAGCAAACCTGGTCAAAGATGCAGACAGTTCCATTACATAAAAACCCCACTCCTGAACCTATCTTTCTCTAACAACAGTCTGGAAAACTGCTAGAATTTGTTATGATTCTCGATTCCCTGCTGGGAGGAGAGTTGAAGAGGAAAACAGAAGGATCATAAAAAACTTGGAACTAATTAGAATCAGCAATGAACAGAAATTTAGTCAAATGGAAGACCAAGAAAATAAGACCTGAGGGAGTGGGAGATGGGAAAAATGACATCAGAAAACACTCAATATCTCTTCCCAAGGCAGTGAGACCTTAACCCAAGGCCACCTTCTACATGGTCTTTAACTCTTCTAATTAGGGTAGTGGAATATTCCTTGAGAATGTTGAAAATATTCCTTGAGAGAAAAATGGCAAAAGGGGAAAAAAACAAAACAAACAAACAAAAAAACATGGCTGACTCTGACACAAGCTAAGGTTTAATGTTCCACCATGAACAGAGTAATCTATTTGGTGTACTATGTTATTGCTCACTGTAAAAGCTACAGGACATTTAACAAGAACTTAGAATACAAGACAAAGCCCAAGTCTGGCAACCGGTTCTGCTTATAGACCCAACTGATGCCTTTCCTTTTATCAAATTCACTTCCATAGTCTAGAGAAAACTCAGTTCTCAAATTGTGCCATTCTGGGAAGGAAAGTAAGTCCCCAACAAAACTGAATGAGATTCAAGAAAAAATCATCCAAAATAATCAAAATAAATAAATGGACTGGTTAGAACTATCCATTTTTAGTATAATTTAATTTTTTTAAAGTGTTAAGGCACGCTATGTAAAGATTCTATGGAAGAGGGTAGAGGAAGAATGAAAAAAATAGCAGGCAAAACAGATAAAGATGTTGTTCAAAAGGAAATAAAAAGAACAATCTATTCAGAAAATTTTGATTAAATAGGTTATGACAATAAAACAAGAGCTCAAAATGAGATGATAAAACATCAGAATGAAACTTGAAATTTAAAGGAATGGTACAAAGACAAGGAAATTGAGAACTAAAACATAATTATTGAACTAATATATAATGTAGAAGTAGCAAGTAGCTGAGTTGTCACAGATGATAACCAAATGTAACTATTATCCTTGAAGTAGAATTCCTTTTAACTGACAATGGAAGCGTAATGGAAGACATTATTAAAATAAAATTGGAATCTGCTGACCAAAATGTCATGCTGCATTTTAAAAAACAGATACAAAATTATCAACATTTAGTTTTTCTGGTTGTGTTATTTAATTTCAAGGGTTAAAAGGTAATTCTTTAGTCTTTCAGGCAGAAAAACTAAGGAAGGAGGATCAGAAAGGCCTCAAAGTTCCCCACAGTAACATTCATCTGACAAAAGAGCAGTGTCTACAACATGTTAGATTAAAAAAAGTACAACCCCAAAATATTTATTTAAATGTGATAAAGATGGCTAGATTTCCACAAATACCTATTCTCCCCTTCTTACACAGTAATTGAATTTTCAGTTGAACATATGGCTGTAAAGCTAAACTCCAGCATGCCAACCTTCTCTTTTGCACTTGTGCATGACTATAAAACTAAGATTAAGCACCCATCAAAGAGATATGAGCAAAGTGTTTTCATTCTATTTTATGCTCGAATATGCCCTCTCTTTTTACTTCTTCCCCCTCTCAATGACTCAAATGTGGTCATGATACTGAGGTTACAGTTTAGGTTGAACTGTATTGCTCCCCAAAGACATATTTTTAGAAAGAAACAGGGGCTTATAGCTTTATGACTGTGGATTTGGTAATAGATTCATATATAAGACACGAAAATCATGAGCAATATGAGAAAAAAAATAAATTGGATGTCAACAAAATGAAAACCTTTTTGCAAAGGAAAAGTGAATAAATCAACTACAAACTTAGAGAAAATATTTGTAAATCATATATCTGATAAGTTTTACATGCAAATTATACAAAGAATGCTTGCAATTCAACAACAAATACAAAAATTATTTAAATGGACAAAGGATAAACATATATTTATCCACAGCAGATACACAAAATTGCCAAGAGATGGATGTAAAGAAGCTCAACATCATGTCATAGGCATTAGGGAAATGCAAATCAAAACAATGAAGTACTATTTCACACCTACTAGGATGGCTATAGGAAAAAGAACAGAAAAGAACAAGTGTTGATAAGGATATACAGAAACAGGAATCTTCACTCTTTGCTGGTAAGAATGTAAAATGGTTCAGCTGATGTGGAAACCAGTTTGGCAGTTTGTCAAAAAGTTAAACATAGAATATATACCATATGACCTTAAAATCTGCTCAGAAGAATTGAAAACAGGGACTCAAGTATATGTACATGTATATTCATAGCAGTATTGTTCTTAATAGCCAAGAAGTGGAAACAGCCCAAATATCCATCAACAGATGAACAGATAAAAAATTGTACCTGTACAATGAATATTATTCAACCATAAAGAGGAAGCATTGATACATGTTGTAAGGAAGATGCACCTTGAAAACATTATGCTAAGTGAAGGAAGCCAGTTGCAAAAGATCACATTTTGTGATTCCATTTATATGAAATATCCAGAATAGATAAATCATGAATGTACTAAATGCCACTGAATTATTCACTTAAAATGGATAATTTTAGGAAATTCATAGGTGGCACAACAGGTTAAGGATCTAGTGTTGCCGCAGCTGTGGTGTAGTCTCAACTGTGGTGAAGGTTCCATCCCTGGCCCAGGAATTTCCACATACCAGGGACGTGGCCTAAAAGAATGAATGAATGAATGAATGAATAAAATGGTTAATTTTATGTTAAGTGAAATTCACCCCAGTAAAATATATTTATTTACTTTTTTAAATTTGTATAATGATTTTTTTCCATTATAGCTGGTTTACAGTGTTCTGTCCATTTTCTACTGTACAGCAAGGTGACCCTGTTACACATACATGTACACATTCTATTTTCGCACATTATCATGCTCCATCATAAGTGACTAGACAGAGTTCCCAGTGCTACACAGCAGGATCTCATTGCTATTTATTTACTTTTTTAAAAGAAATATTTAAGCTCTGACCCCTGGTACCTGTGAATATGACCTTCTTTGGAAATAGGGTCTATAAAGATGTAACTGATGTAAATGATGTCATAGTAGGTTGTGTGAGCCCTAACCAATGACTGGTGTCCTTATAAAAAGAAAGCAGTTTGGATACATACATGAGAAGGCAGCCTGAGGCAGATATCAGAGTGGTTGTCATGACAAGCCAAAAATGCCAAGGATTGCTGATGACCACTGGAAGCTAGGAAGAGGCAAAGGAAGATTCTTCTCTGGAGCCTTGAGAGGATGTATGGTACCACAGACACTTGATTTCTGACTTCTAGCCTCTGGGACTTTGAGAGGATAATTTTCTATTATTTAAGTCACTTAGTTTGTGATAACTTATTATCATAGCCCTAAGAGATGACTGTAGATCTGGAGCACCATCAGAGACCCAAAAGATATAAGCCTCATGTTGAGAGTGACAGAATAATAAGCTATAAGGGGGCTGGGCACAGGCATTTACTGTGAAAATAAAGCATATGTGTGTTTAAGACTATGGCTTAAGACATCTTCAGAAACAAACCACTGGAAGAAATATGACTGGTGTACAGAAAAGTGGCATGATGGAAAACTTAGTGAACTGGAAAAACGGACTGCAATTTAAACTTTAAAAAAATGCAACTAAAACAAATAATGCCACTGAAATGCTGCTAAGTGAAAAAACAAAATCACAGGCATCAAAACATACAGATATCAAGTCTACAAAAGAGTGCCTTTCAAGCGTAATGGAAATCATGTGTCTTCAGGAAAAATAAGCTGTTGCAAATATTAGCTTCACCAGTAACACTGCTGTTCTGCATGTTGATAATATGACTGAGAACTTATAGGTCATGTACGTGACATATTAAATGATTTGTGATGTCTTTTCTTTCCAGATAGAAGTGTGTGTGGATGTGAGACTAAATTTTTAAAAAATGCTCTAATTGCAAACTTCATGAAAATGAGTTTATATTCTTCAGTTTAACATTTTTAATTCATATTGATAGTATGAATCAATAAATGTGCATAAGTTGAAGAGCATTATAATACTATCTGGTAAATAAAAAGATAAGTAGAATTCTACAATTATCTCAGAACTAGTAGCCCCAAATATTAAAAACATGCAGATTCTATGCACAGTTGGAAGAATTTAACACATTTGTAATTGGATGAGCTCAATGTCATTGAGCTGCTACATGTCTCTGCCTTCCTCTGAGGTAATATACCCAAGCCTTTGGATCACCCTCAATGGGCTCCAAAGTTAGCTTCTTTCCCAGTTTTTCCTTTATAGCACCTCAACACAATGACTTCTGTTAGAAAAGGGGTTCTTTACTGGATGGTTATGAATTTAGAAAGGAATAATTCCATCTTTATTTTCACTAAACTTTAACTGAAATTTAGCCTATCCTTCCATTATGAATGGTGGCCAACAATATTAGGAGTAACTTTTGTCACCAATAGGAATCGCAGATATTTAAGATTACATTACAGTTGTTGAAAATAGTTTCAAATGCTTTTCAGATCTAGACAAGCTGCTCGATCTCATTATGTAATTCACAGAAAAAAAATACACATATAGTAATCTATCAATTATTTCTGTTCTCTCCTTAGATATTTCAGAACTGGTGACCCCATAGATTTCCTCAGTAGCTATTTCACTCACCATGAAAGTTAAAAAAAAAATCTCTTTATATCCAAATAGCATTTTTCCTTATGTCTTATAACAGTTGCCATTACCTTGAATATAGTAGATCAATATCAATAACATAGTCACATCACATAAGGGACAACACAGAATAAAATAACTTCTCCAGTGAAAAATGACACTGCTTGAACAAATTTCCTTCACAGCTATTCAGTCTGTAAAATTGGGATGTCTTACAGGCTAGCTGTGATAATTAAATGGGATAACATACACCCGGGATGATTTTTGGCAGACAGTACAAATATGGCAGCTATTATTAAGAGTATTACTATAGCATGCATATGTTTCAGATAAACAGTAATTCATGACTTCTGCTCATATGGATCTAGCCAGGTTTCTTTAAATTTACCAATCCAAAATGAATTTCCAAAACATGAAAGGCCACACCTCTAATATTTCAAGTGAGTTCATAATTAAACTGCCAATATTTTGGAAGCAAAAGTACCAAAAGATTTTATAAGGACAATATTGAGAGAGACACACACTGTGGTTTGTAATAATTAAAATTCTGGGCCTATAAAAATCAGATTTTTGGATTACTTGCCATTTGAAGAAATGCCCATAACCTTGTCTAAGAAAATTTGTTCTAAAACTTCCAGGTATGTTTTTCAGGATTTCCATGGTTATATATGAATTTGTTGGGTAAGAACTTTTAAGTGAAGCTGGAAAACTAAGATTTTGATGATGCCAATTGTGAAAAATAAATTCTGGCTTCCAAAGAAAATTTTGGAAAGGCATTGACCTAAACTTTCATAAGACCCAGCTTCCCGTTGGCAGAGATCCAATTTATTCATCTTTGTATTCTAAGCACCTACAATGATATGTGGCACAGACTACTTAATAAATGTGCACTGCACAAATACTGTTGACTCCTAGAGAACAGGAGAAATTGTTGTGAATTCCCTCCAGGAAATAATATTTGAAATGCAGAGGTAGAACAAAGTTGGGTAGTTTGAGAAAATTCTAGGCATGGCAAAGGTTTGCCAAAGGAAAATGCATTTCACTTCACGTATATCATACCCTTGTTGCAATTTCTCTCCACATCAGCATGGGAATGAAGAGGCAGGAAATAGAGGAGGCACTGAGGCACTGCTTGACGGCAAGGGAAGGGAAGTGGAGTAGTGAAGAGAAAGAAAAATAACACTTTTGAGTTCTTTGCAAGAGGCACTACACTTTGGATGCTGTCTAATGGACTCTTCGACTAACTCAATTGGTACATCTTTCTGATTTTTTCCCATCTCCATGCTTGATGACTCAAATTTCCTACAGCTAAAAAGCAAAAGTCCCCATTCTAGTAAACTGATACAAATATTTGCCTTCCCACTCCCACTACTTAAACAGTCACAGGACTTTCTGAAATTTTTTTTTTTTTTTTTTTTTTTTGTAATTTAATAGGCTTAAGTTTCAGAGAAGCTTTAGGTTCACACCAATAGTAAGGAGGTATGGATATTTTCCATATATTCTCCACCCCCACATATGAAAGACCCCCCTCCCCTGCCCGTTATCAACATCTCCCACCAGAGTGGTATATTTGTTGCAACTGATGGACCTACATTGACACATCATCATCACCTAAGTCCATTGTTTACCTAGGGTTCATCCTTGGTGTTACACATTCTACATGTTTAGACAAATACATAAGGCCATGCATTCAGATTACTTACATAATAATTTTGCCACTCTAAAACTCTTAGGTGCGCTACCTATTCACTCTTCCCTCCCCTCTAAACTCCAGACAGCCACTAAATGTTTTACTCTCTACATAATTTTATCTTTTCCAGAAAAATCATACATTTGGAATCATACAGTATGTAACCTCTTCAGATTGGTTTCTTTCACTTAACAATATGCATCAAAGGCTCCTACATATCTTTTTGTGACTTGAACACTCACTTCTTTATAATGCTAAATAAAGTTCCATTCTCTGGATATACCACAGTTTACGCATCCATTCACCTCTTAAAGGACATCTTGGGTGCTTTTTAGTTTTGGCAATTATGAATAATGCTACTATAACATTCACATGTAGAGCTTTCTGTGGAGACAAGTTCTCAACACTTTTGTGTAGATACCAAGAAGCATAGTTGTTGGATTGTGTGTGTGGCAAGAGTATGTTTTGTTTTGTAATAAACCCTCAAACTGTCTTCCAAAGTAGCTGTACCATTTTGCATGCCCACTAGCAATGAAAAAGAGTTCCTGTTGCTCCAAATCCTCACTAGTGTTGATGTTGTCAGTGTTCTGGATTTCGGGCATTCTAATAGGTGTGGAATGGTACCACACTGTCATTTGAATTCACATTTTTCCGATGACATACGTATGTGGAACACCTTTTCATATGCTTATGTGTCATCTGCGTATCTTCTCTGTGAAGTCTCTTAAACAATCCAATTTAAAAATAGGCTAAATATCTTGTTTTCCAATTGTTTGTTGAGTTTTAAGAGTTCTTTGTATATTTTGGATAACAGTCCTTTATCAGATATGCCTTCAGCAGTACTTTATTCCAGCCTGAGGTTTGTCTTCTCATTCTCTTGAAAGCATCTTTTACACAGAAATTTTTAATTTTAATAAAGTTCAGTTTATCAATTCTTTCATGGATCATAGCTTTGCTGTTGCATCTAAAACATCATTATCAAACCCAAAGTCATCTAGAGTTTCTCCTTTGTTATCTATCAGAAGTTTTATAGTTTTTACATTTTACACTTAGATCTATGTTCAATTTTGAGTTATTTTTCATGAAGGGTGTGAGGTCTATGTATAGATTTTTTTTGTCATATGGATGTTTGGTTGTTCTAGCACCATTTGTTGAAAGGATTAGCTTTGCCTTTGAGCCTTCCTCAAAGATCAGCTGACTATACTTCTATGGGTCTATTTCTGGGGTCTCTATTCTGTTCCATGTATCTATTTATTTTTGGATAACACCATACTATCTTGATTACTGTAGCGTTATAGTTAAGTCCTGAAATTTGATAGTCTTCTGACTTTCTTCAAGATTGTGTTGGTTATTCTGAGTTTTTTTCTTTACATATGAACTTTAGAATCAGTTTGTCAATAGCCACAAAATAACTTGCTGGGATTTGGGCTGGTATTGCATTGAATCTATAAATCAAGTTGGAGTTGGGAAGAACTGACGTCTTGACAATACTGAATCTTCTAATCCATGAACATGGAATATCTTTGAATTTATTTAGTTCTTCATTTTTTCAAAGTTATATAGCTTTCCTCATATAGGTCTTATACATATTGTTAGATTTATTCCTATGTATTATATTTTTGTGCATCAATGCAAATGGTATTGTATTTTAACTTCAAATTCTACTTGTTCATTGCTTGTATATCAGAAAGTAATTGACTTCTGTTATTAACCTTGTATTCTGCAACCTGTGAATCCCTAGCAACTCTTTATGCCCCAACTCTCACCAAAAATTCTTTTGATTCTCTTATAATTTTCTAGCCAAATCTTCACTTTTCGTGTAATTGAAAGGGAATAACAAGACTTCTTTGGAAATACCTCATCCTTGTCCTATTTTAGGTATTTTCGGCAGGGCCCAGAATTTGGACCATGACAGTCTCCACCAAGTCCCTCAGAGGAAACAAGGTAAGAGGGTCCCCGCCTTGGCAGATCTGGTCAGTTTCTCAGTGCATTTCCTATTGTTTGATGACATGTGATTTTTTTTTCATCCCTTCTCCGTAAGAAAATGGCTAGTATATTTGTGGCATTTGCCAGCCCCACCTGTGAAGTTTTTGGTCTCTATAAAGCCAAGGGGAGGTTCTCCTTCATGATGCATTGAAATGGCTATTCTTACATCAATCTCAGAATGGTTAACCAGAAACTATACTTGAGTCCCTAAGATTTGATAGTAATGATAACAGCTAAGGCAAAGAATTGTGACTGTTATCACCTATACAACTCAATCTTTGTGGCTTAATTATTTGGATTGTGCTTAAACTGCTGAATTCTTGGTAAAACCGACAGTAACAATTCTGTTTCTTTTCAGATTTCACCCCACATATACTGCAATTCCCTGGGGGGCCAGAAGGGGTTCTTTAGAAGTTACTGCTACCCTGTTTATACCTGTTGTGTTAGTGAATTTCATGTGTCATCTTGAATGGGCCATAGGGTGCTCAGATATTTGGCCAAACTTTATTTCTCAGTGTTTCTATGAGGACGGTTTTTTGGATGAAATTAACATTTAAATTGATAACCTAGGTAAAGCAGATTGCTCTCCCTACTATTTATGAGCATCACCCCATCAGTTGAAGATCTGAATAGGACAAAAAGGCTGACTCTCTCCCAAGTAAGCAAGAATTCTTCCTGCCATAGAACTGGTACATCTACTTTTACCTGCCTTTTATTCAAACCGAAATGCTGGTGCTTCTTGGGTCTCAAGCCCAGCAGCCTTCTGACTGGAACTGCACCATCAGCTCTTATGGTTCTCGGGCAATTGGACTTGGAATAGATCTACAGCAATGGTTTTCTAGGATCTTAAGCTTGTCGACTCTCTCTGCAGATGTCAGTACTTGTCAGGCTCCATAATTATATGAGCCATGGTAAATATATATATATATATATATTTGGTTCTGTTTCTCTGGAAAACTAATACACCTGTCTTCTTCATACTTTGACAGTGGATGTGTTGGCCCACAAATACCCTGGTGTTTTCCTTAGGTTCCCGCAGACTATTAAGATCTCTCCTTTCCCTGATCCCTAGGGGCCTTCAATGGTAGGGACCTGACGTAAGTTGTCTGAATAAAATAGTAGCGTTTCAATGTAAATACATCCTGCATGCCCTTTCTTACTTCAAAAAGCTGGGTTTTTTAGCTTCTGTGTCACTACCTTTTTCTGGCACAGGCTTGGAAACAGTAGGGGTCACATTATGATGAAAATGAAAATTAGAATTCAATGTCACAGAACCAAATGAGCAAAGATATTCATGAAAAGATAAAAATCATGAATCTTTACACAGTTGAGTTTTACTACCCTGAAATATATAAGAAAATTATGCAAAAAAATATGAGGAATTGACAAAAACCTAACTATGGTATAAGACTTCAACATATCTATCTCAGTCATTTTCTGGCCAATTAGGCAAAAAATAAAATTACAGAGCATACAAATAATAAAGTTAACAAGGTTAGTTTAAAACTGCATAGAATACTAGGTGCCAAATAAAAAGAGAAAAATATAGCTTTTTTCCCCAAACCCTCATAGATCATATTTAAAAATAGACCATTAACCTAGAAAAAATACCTCACTTCAATAAATACCTAAATTCAGAAATTGTATAAGCCATATTATCTGACTACAATATAATACAAATATAAATTTAAAAAGATTCAAGCAAATAAACAATACAGCTTCCTACATTTTAAAGACACTATTGAATATATATTATGTCAGAGTTAATGAAAGCTACAATTATGCAATATTTAGAAATATATGAAAATGCTTTATATTAAAATTGGATTTAATCCTTTCATATTAACTAAGAGAAACTGCACAAAAATAAGCATTTAACTAAGGTGAGAAAAGAGTGCACATCTAAGATAAAAATGAATAAACATGATAGAAAGCCAATATTAGTGGATATGAAAATAGAAAACTGAATAATAAATGCAAAAGCTATTTATCAAAAAGTGCAACAAAAGAACAGAAAAAAAATTTTAGCTAGTCTAATCATTAAAGGAAAGAGGAAAAAACAAAGATGCCTGCTTTTGTCTTAAATCTTATCTTCATGAGCTATTATGTTGTTTTGCTTCAGTTTAATGAGTTGTGTTTTCTAAACATGCACATGTAACACATATATATGATGACTTATAAAAGATTGCATCCTTGAAAAAACAAATATAATCTAAAAACATGTATGTCAAAGCAATTTTTCCTTATGAAATAACTTGAAAAGGCATTATCACAGGCTTTCCAGAAAGCTAGCAGTTGCAGGCTATTATGAAATGACTGTTCTGGTGTTCACACAGTGAGCTGCTGAGGCCTGTCCTGCTCTGCCCCACTGATGAGGAGTAACTTATGTAATTGGTGAGGAAGAAACCAAATGTCCCTATTTGTCACCTTTCTCCGGCTTGAAGAAAAGTCCATAAAAAATCACCTACATTATACTCAAAACAGAGTGGCCAAAGGAAGTTTAAGGACAGTGATGTTTTAAATATACCATGTTAGGTTGTTTGCTTGTATAAACATCCTGTGACTTCCCCAGATATCCAGGAAAAATCTGCTCAACACACAAAAGCTTTATGTGGAAAAAGCCACGATACAGGGCTAAATTCCACATCTGGAATGTGCAAGTGTAGATCAAAACAGAACAAGATGTGGGGTAAGATGATCTTGAAGCAGAACCAACTCAGTAAGAAGGGATACAAAGTCAGGGGGAACTGTGTAAAAGGAAGCCATAGACATCTCCAGGAAACCCTGGTCTTTCCACTATGGAGAGAATGTGGTTCAAACCTATCCTGAGCTGACTGTAAGTATCAATGATAACTAACTAATCCATGGGCTGGCTATCTATCTATCTATCTATCTATCTATCTATCTATCTATCTATCTATCATCCATCTATTTATTCTCATCCTATATCTCAAGTTGTATGTCACAGGTGGGAGTACACCCAAAGTGCTTTAGGAAAACTAAGTTTCCTTGGTATTCTATTTACTCACCCAATGTATATTCTATAGACAGTATCCCAGCTATCAATCCTGAAAATCATTGGTACTGGATGAAGAGAGTTCCTGGACAGCTACATGTAAAAGACTGAAAGTAGAACACCCTCTAACACCATATACAAAAACTCAAAATGGATTAAAGACTGAACTATAAGGCCAGACACTATATAAAACTCCTAGAGGAAAACATAGGCAGAACGCTCTTTGACATAAATCACAGCAACATCTTGTTTGATCCACCTCCTAGAATAATGACAATAAAGATACATATAAACCAAGGCAAGCTTATTAAACTCAAAAGCTTTTGCACAGCAAAGGAAACCATTAAAAAAATGAAAAGACAACTCACATAATCAGAGAAAATCTTTGCCAATAATGCAACAGACAAAGGCCTAATCTCCAAAACATACAAACAACTCATGCAACTCAACAACAAAAGAACAATCCAATTGAAAAATGAGCAGAAGACCTAAATAGACATTTCTCCAAAGACATATATATGGGTAACAGGCATATGAAAAAATGCTATAAGTGGAAAAAAATTTGTGTTGGGGAAATAACAATAAAAAAAGAAAAAATGCTCAATATCACTAATTATTAGAGAAATGCAAATTGAAACTACAATGAAGTACCACTTCAAACCAGTCAGAATGTCATCATTAACAAGTCAACAAATAAAAAATGCTGGAGAGGGTGTAGAGAAAAAGGTACCCTCCTCCACTATTGGTAGGAACGTAAATTGGTACAACCACTATAGAAAACAGTATGGAAGTACTTCAGGAAACTAAATACAGAGCTACCATATGATCCAGCAATTCCACTGCTGGGCACATATTCAGACAAAACTTTTAATTGAAAAAGATGTATGTACCCCTATGTTCATAGCAGCACTATTCACAGTAGTCAAGACATGGAAACAACATAAATGTCCATTGACAGATGGATTAAGAAGATGTGATATATATATATACAATGGAATATTACCCAGCCTTAAAAAAGACAAACTAATGATATTTGTAGCAACATGGATGGATCTAGAGACTCTCATACTAGGTGAAGTAAGTGAGAGAGAAAAGACAAATACCATATGATGCAACTTATTTGTGGAATATAAAATATGGAGCAGATGATCCTATCTAAAAATAACAATAACAAAAAAACACAAGCAAATAAAAAGCAGAAACAAATCATGGCCAAGAAGAGCATGACTTGGGGTTCCCAGGGGGTAAGGGGAGGGAGTGGGATGGATGGGCATTTGGGGGGTTTCAAGATGCAAACTTACATTTGGAATGGCTGGGCAATGGGATCCTACTGTACAGCACAGGGAAATGTATGCTATTGGGTCACTTTGTTGTACAACAGAATTTGACTAAACACTGTAAATCAATCATACTTTAATAATAATAAAATTAAAAAGAGAGTTCCTCAGTTCTACTACAAATTTAGTCGTGTGCCCCAATTTTTCTTTTCTACATATTCAAACTGAAGCCTACAGCTTCATTTAACTACAAATGAGAATATAAATTTCCTCATTGTATAGAGAGTATTTTACAACTATTTTGAACAATGTCAAGATCAATCATACATCTGTCATTTCCCACCAGTTTCTCCATCCACTTTCTGCCTGTGAAGATACTTTCATGACATTCAAACTGCCATAGATTGGGATTTTTAAATAAAATCCTAACATAAATAAACAATCATAACTACAGTCTTTTTTCAGAAGAATAATGACCTACCTCCTTATGCAGCACTTTTAGGTGACATTAAATTTTTCCCATTAAATTTATCCACTAAAAATTGACAATGCAAGCCTCCTATAAGCGCCATCTTTCCTAAATTGCCACCATTATCTTAGAGCCTAGGGTATGGCAAACACTATTATGAGACTGAAGCTGTTTCCTACTGGCTTGTATTCTAAATGGTACATAATTGTTTGACATAACCTGATATCTAAGAGTTATGGGCTTAAATATTTTCAAAATTATTTTTGGTTTCTTAAAATGAAGAAAACCAGGCAGGCTTCTATACTCTTTATGTCTCACATGGCTTACTTTGACAATAATGCATCACATGGAGACAAGTGGCAAAAGGTGAAAAAGAACAAATAATTGTTCTTTGGTCAGAGCTAGTTCAAAATCCGCATAAGCATTAGCATGTAAGATATATTTCAGTGGATTATTTAGTAGCTTGAATATATTCAGCATTCAGTATTTCCATTACACATAGGTTATAGTGATTTCTCAAAATCTGTTGGGTGATCAATTTGTAACAACCAAATATGCTGTCTTTGTTTGCCTACTGCGTGATACTAAATCACTTCACACAAGGAGCAGGTAGGCCATGTAAAATAAGGTTCAAATAGCCTTTTTCCTTCCATACAAATGTGCATTACCCCTGAGCTGGTGAATATAAGTAATGGGTATGGAAAGTGGTTTGCTATTTGGATGGGCTTCTCAAAGTAATCCAATCCTCTTATCCAGCACTCTTAGATGTTTTAAAACCTTTTTTAATATGGGATGCTACCAAAATAGAGAGTGAGAAGAAATATTTGAATTTGTTGAAAAATGAGGGGCAATCGTAGCTAATGCCTTATGTCAAGTTGACATCACTATGTTTGTGCTATTTACATTCCAAACAAATTATGACAAGAGTACCATGCCCTCACTCCTAGGCATTTAGTATTTATTGAAAACTCAGAAAGTGAATGGACATGAAGAGAACAGACCAACTGTAGGAGATGATTATAAAATGTTACATAAGTAACTTTACCTTAGAGATTCAGAGTTATTGGAATTGATAATGTCACAAAGCAGATACTGAAGTGAGACAAGATGCAGAACTCTTATTTTCCATGATTAAGAGTAAAACAGCATGTTAATGGCAATGGGGAACTTAGAGTTCTAGTCTAAGACTTGTGCCAGCACCCCCCCACACACTTTGCTGTGCTCTTTAATTGTTGGTAAGGAGGAAAAAATAGAGGTTCCAAGGGATCAAATGTGTTGGATGAATAACACATATGGTTTTACTCTCTGCGATGTCCTTTTTCCTGTTTCTGCCTTTAGACAACCAGAGTTGTGGCCTTAACTCCAAGCAGTACCCTTTATCCTTGTTTATTACAGATATTTAAACACCTCAGTATTTACTATAGCCCAAAGTGTCCAACTCCAATGGAAGATAAGTCAACACATTTGCCATTTTCTGGAAAAATAATGAATATAATGAGTGAGAAAACAAAATAAAACATTTTCCAGAATTATAAGGATAAAAGTAAAATTTCACTTAATCAAAAAATAGTGAAGATTCACTTCAATAAAGATTGTCACTTGTGAGACAGTCATTTAAATTTCACAATACTTGTTTGAGTGCCAATCATCAAAGGACAATTTCTCAGAAGCACAGATATGTTTGACTTGGCTATTGTCCTCAAATAGGTCCCAAACTATCAGAGTACATAGTCCATACACAAATGACTGAGAATATTGAGATAAATGCTACAAAAGATATTTAAACAAACTGCATTAGAATGAAGATTAGTTTTGATTGGGAGATCTGCAAGGATTCTTAGAGCAAGTATGATCAAAATTAGTGTGGAAAGGATGGATAGAATTCAGTAAGTGGAAATGCGGAGGGTGGCAGTACTTCAGACTAAAGGAGAACTTTAGCGAAGGCCCAGGGAATCACAGAGTGAAGGACATATTCTAGAAGGTAGGGAAAAATAAGAATAGAGGTGATAGAGTATGATATGAGTATGTGTATGCTTTGGGAGGAAGGGTATTGTACAGATATAAGAAAGAAAAATATGAAAACCATGGACTTGGAAAATAGACTTGTGGCTGCCTGACGGGAGAGGGAGGGAATGAGAGGGATCGGGAGCTTGGGGTTATCAGACACAACTTAGAATAGATTTACAAGGAGATCCTGCTGAGTAGCATTGAGAACTATGTCTAGATACTCATGTTGCAACAGAACAAAGTGTGGGAGAAAAATGTATACATGTAAGGATAACTTGATCCCCTTGCTGTACAGTGGGAAAGAAAATAAATAAAAAAAGGAAAAAAAATATGAATGTTGGCTGGGTTTTTGAGAATGATAAAGGCATCATTAGAGCAAACCAAGAATGATGTCTACGTGAGTCATCTCATTCTAGGCCTGTGGGTGGATGTTCTCTCTAACACAAAGTTCTAGCTCTCTCCTCCATAGTCATTACTGGATGGGGAAAAAAGGAATAATGTGGCTCATGATCCCCAAAGCCCCCAAATGGGTGGTAGAGCTTACCCCAATTCTGTATACCACATTCAGATGATAATTGTCTAAGGATTTATAGCAAAGAAAGATAAATGATTGGGTGTGAACAGTGAAGAAAAGGCAGAAGTAAAAGGAAACTCCTAACAGAGGGAACAAGAAGATAGTGATGATGCAAATATATTATAAACCAGTTCTTACTCCTGTGGTTGCCATATTATTAAATGGCACCAACGTCAACCTAGTAATTACGCCTAATTCCCCAGTTTACCTCTCCTCTATATCTTAGTCACCAGCAAGTCTTGCCTACTCTACCTTTAAAATCCCTCTTTCTGTCCATTTTTCTCAACCTCAATACCCACTACTCTATTCCCAGCCATCACCAACTCTCAGTTATGTCATTACCCCCTTCCATGCCACCCTCTGCACTGTAGAGAGAATTTTATCAAATGAAAATCTTTACAATAAAGTCACTTCCCTGCTTAAAACCTATTTTCAGTTTTCCCTTTCCCCTAAGGATGAAAGCAAACCTCAACATAACTTTAACACTTCTTGATCTAGCACCTACATACCTTTCCAACTTCATCTCAAATTTTTCCCTCCACATGAATTGTGCATTTCAATCACACCCACTCTTTTGCTGCTTTGTAGACAGGTCTTGTTGATTTTTATCTATGCAGCTTTTTTGTTCCCTCTGCCTGGATTCCCTTCATAACATGGACTGTTGTGAAGACTTCTGCCTCTGCTCCAGTTACTGTGCTTTCCATCTGTGAAGGACGCCACTACCCACAATTCTCAGAAGTTAATGATTCATCTTAAAACATGCCCTCTTCCTCACCTCACATGAAACCTTTTCAAAAGGTTTCAACAGCCCATGGAATTTACCAATTTTGAATCTAACATACCCCCGACCCCTGCTTATTTTCATGTCCATGTCCTTTGTCCAAGTTCAAACTCTCAACAAATGCCACACCTGGATTCTAGCAACAACTTAACTGGCTCCATAAATCCCCATAACCTTACAACATTCCCCATATCCTACAAACAATGGACTATATTTTTCTTCACTTCAAAGCATCCTGGCAGCATCAGCTACAGAGCAGCTGTGATCAAAGCCCTTGGATCTCGAGGGTCTTAAGCTTCATCCTTTGCCACTGCAACCAAGGAATCCAACAAACCTTTTTCATGCCTTCCTTATGATGAATTCTGCCCTACTCACTCCAGGTAGGTTCCAAATGAGCACATCTTTTTTTTTTTCTTTCTAGGGCTGCACCCATGGCATATGGAAGTTCCCAGGCTAGGGGTCTAACCAGAGCTACAGCTGCTGGCCACAGCCACAGCAACGTGGGATATGAGATGCATCTGCTACCTACACCACAGCTCATGTCAATCAATGCTGGATTCCTGACCTACTGAGCAAGACCAGGGATCAAACCCACATCCTCATGGATATTAGTTGGTTTAGTTTCCGCTGTGCCATAACAGGAACTCCCCCAAGTGTGCACATCTAGCAATCACAACGATATGATCACATTCATTAGCAGTTGGGATTGACACAAAAGAACGTGAAGTCAGCAGAGTATAATCCATTATCAAAACAGTAAAGAAAGGTTTCCTGATGTGTAGCAGACCAGAGAAGTAGGGGGAAGTAGATAAGGGGGACATACGAAAAGTCACTGGATTAGCAGAAATTCAATCTGCTAAATCTATGAGGGTCAGAATGCACCTATTATAGTTGCATATTTTTTCCTGCCCTCTCTTCCACTAAATAGTTTGGTGTCCTTAAGAAAGTAATTCAACCTCTCTGAGCCTATTTCCTTAATCATAAAATCGGGATAATACTAAATTCTACTTCACAGGATTTTTATGAATCTTAAGTGAGGTAACATGAATGACACAGTGAACCTGGCACATAGTCAGTGTTCAATAAAGTCTTCCTCAGCTTTCACAAGTCCCTTGCGACCACTCTTCCCAGGTTTAATTCTTGTTTTGTTTCCTCCTCTCTGGCAAATTAGAGTCAACAGTGAGAGATGACCAGGCCATCAGCCACAATATGTTTCTAATTTGTGCTTTGCTTAAACAGTGGCAACACATCAATCTATCAGCTGGAAAATGAATTTAATTAACTGGCTTCCCTGAGCTGTGCCTGCTGAAGTAGATGAAAATTTCTTAGGACACCAATATCCATGGGTAAGCAATCAAGCACTTTGTCCAGGAATAGAGCAGATAGCAGCTTCTGTGGTCATGAGGGGACAGGCCTTTTTTAGCCAGTCCCCAGGGATTCCAGGAGCTCTCCATAGAATCCTCTGAACCTCACCACATGCCTACAGATTGTTAACAAAACTCTGCTTTCCTAAAAATTGTCCAGCAGACAGACCTGTGGTGGAATAATATGGAGTGCAAAGATCTTGGTGTAAAGATCTTACACTGGCTTTCACTGTGCTGTATCCAGTGACTGTGAGGTTCCTCCTGGCGTGATTCGCAAGATGATTTCCATGATTAATGAGTGGTTATGACAAGAGAGCCACAAGGCGAAATGGGCAAGAAAAGAGTGCTAGTGGAGTGGAAACTCCCAGGAGGTGTGTGGAGATGACTGGTAAATTTGAAGTGAAAGGCTGTGGGGAATACTAAATTGACTGGAAAAGGAGAATGAAGGCTAGTTTTCACAAAGGAAATGAAAACAGAAATACAAGCACATCTGCCAGTTGTCCTATAGAGCTGCTTATCTCCTTCTAGTCAGAAGAAATGGCAGAAGATTCTCGATAGAATTTCTACAATAAACAAAGAAGATATTTTTTCCTAAGATCTCATTTTGCACAAGAGACAAGGTACATCAGTAAGGATACTCTAGAAGAACAAAACCAAAAAGATATACTGTGCAGTTGACTCCAGAACAACACAGAGGGATTAGAAGCATCAACCTTCCACTCAGTCAAAAATCTGAAATCCCCTTATAACTTGGCCTTCCAAGTTATCCATGAGTTGGCCCTCCACAGCCATGATTCCTCTGTATCTGCAGATTCAGCCACCACAGATGGTGTAGCATTTACTATTGAAAAAATTCCACATATAAGTGGATCTTTGCAGTTCAAACTCATGTAATTTGAGTTAACTGTATTTTACATTCTACCATATATCATATATTATTATACATTTAGTGATGAGCATTAAAGAATTGGCTCATGTATTTGTGGAGGGGGAGCTGGCAAGTCAAAAATCTGTAGGGCACTCTGGTAGGCTAGAAACTCATAAAAGATTTGATGTTGGTGTCTTGAGTCTAAATCTCATAGGGTGGCCAGAAGACTGGAAACTCAAGCAGGATTTCTGTTAACCATCTTAAAGCCAATTTCCTTTGTCTGTAGGATGCCTCAGTTTTTACTTTTAAGGCCTTCAGCTAATTGGATGAGAGCTCTCTACATCATTGACGACAATCTCCTTAAAACCAACTAATTCACATTTACAATCAATCATACCTCAAGTTACCTTCACAGTCACACCTAGACTAATGTTTGACCAATCAACTGGGCACCAAAACCCAGCCAAGGTGACACATAAAATTTAACCGTCACACAAGGGAACAATTATCAAGAGACTAAAATGGAGCTAACAGGAGAATTGGCTACACTGAGTTAGCGAATGTGATGGACAAGTGGTCCATGCTGAGAGATTGATGAGAAGAAAATAAAAGGAAAAACCTAAGGTATATTACAATAAAGGATGTTAGAACAAAGCCTCTAAATAAAAACTACTGCAATAGTTATATTTTAGGGAATGTCTATACTGTGTTGTATGCTTACGTAAAATATCTCAGTCAATCCTCACAACTCCCTAAGACACCCTCTCCTACAGAGGAAGAAATTAAAACTTGGGTTTGTCTCAGTGCTTTTCCCACTGTAACACAATCCATAGGTGACAAACTTCTGTCTAGAACTCACATCTACCCGACTACAGAAACTTTACTTTAGTCATAGTGAAGATTCCCAGGAGAACAAATTGAAAAGATTCATTTTTCAGAGTGAAAAGTAAGTTCAGCTTCATAAGGTGTATTATTTTATACCTACTATACTCCAGCCACTGGTCCAAGACCCCTACATACATTAACTCCTTACATCCTATCAATAATTCTATGACATAGGCCCTAATGTTATGCCCATTTTGCACATGAGAAAAAGTACACCTTGAAAGTAACCTACTTACACCTACACAGCAAGTAACAAGACTGTTCAGAGCAAAATGCAAGATAGGAAAATATTTCTTTTGTTACCCAGGCTCTCACATCTGCCCCTGACGCCCAGTACTTTTTCTGGGAACATTTGCGGTTAGAAAAACTTATCCTGGTCTGTCCTCTATGGCCCTAGTGGTAAGAGGACAAGACTGAACATCAAAAATCCTCAGCACCACCACTAAATAACCTCTCTTGAGGCCCCAAGTTCCCAGTCCTTAAATCATAGGTGTTGATGGCTTATTATCCTGGATTGCAAGTACTTTGTCCCTGAGGAGCTGATGACCAAGGACAAAGTGGTAACTATTAGAAATAAACAAGATGAAAGACAGTATGAGCAGAGCTTTGTCTCTTGGGATCTCACCAGCAAACATGTGCTAAGTAAGTTTCTGGAGGCTTGAATCCTAATATATGGGTTGCGATTGGGTTGATCTGTGTGTAACAGAAACCAGACTATTAAGCAAACAATAATGTTTTCTAATCCAACTAGGAGTCTGGAAATTCCTACTTCAGGGCTGATAGAGAATTTCTCCGTAAAGGCTCCTTCCAGGTTTCATCTCTGATTTCTGCCATATTTACCATATATCTTTCTGGTATTAATATGGTTGCAAAGATGGCTGTTCCACTTCTAGGTATTACTTCCATGGCTAAGCCTAAAGAAGGGTACATTACAGCCAAGTCTGGCCTTTTTTAACAGGATAACAGCTTTATCGAAAACCCTATCCCCTTGTATTTCTCATTACATCGGACAGAACTGTGCCACACATATAACTAAAGCTCCAGGAAATTCAAGGAGTTGAACTTCTAGCTCTTCACATTTCTACTCTAGAGGAAAAATCATTCTTTGGTAAGGAAGCCAGAAGAATGTCTTTTAATTAGCTGAGTAGCAACATCTTCCGTACCCTATTTCATGGCCAAATAGCTTTGCAATCTTAGGTTACTTTTATGAACAAAGGTATGAAGTTAGCCATCCCTGCTGCAACCATGTCTAGTTTGGTGAACCTAGGCAAATTGCTAATCTTCTCATGTATAATAATTATAGGATATAGAAGCCATCGTTGTCCTTATTCTACAGAGGAGGAAACTGAAGCTGAGAAGCCTTAGGAAATTTGTTCAGGGTCATATAGTTATTGCACCAATTTCAGGTCAAATCACAAAGCAAGGGTGCCCAGAGAGCCTATTGCCACCTTTTCCCTGATCACTGTATCCTTTGCAAAGCCAAGTTGACCAGTTACACAGGGTAAGGCAAAGTGACGAGGAAAGCACAAGATTTACCCAAAGTACAGACATGATCAGAGTAATGGGAAAAGAGAAAGGTCTAAAATATCTCTATAGTTCTCACACACAGTCAGGCAACGACCTTTGTGTCTTTTTCTTTTGACTCCACCCAGGTTCCCAGGTAGTTAGTTCAGAACAGCCCTTTGATGCTGCTCTCAAAGCAAATTAGGCTTGCACAGACCCACCCCCCTCCTGCCCTTGCCATTACACCATAATACTATGCATTGTGGTTGGGCATATCCTTGTTTGGGAGTCCACTGCCGTCCTTTCTGAGTGATCTTCCTCATGCTAGTTGGCTTTCCTCCAAGGGAGCACTGCAGACCATATTTTGTTTCTGTGATCAAAACTATGCAAATGACCAGATGTTTGTTTTCCCCTATATCTTAGAGACACCAGCTGGGGTTAAACTGACTTATTTTTTCATTGCTGTTGTATTTTTGCTTCTGATTTTTTGGTGCAAGTCTATATTTCCTCAGATCCTTTATTTGAAATGCACGATTTGACCTTGTACGCAGTATACATTATTTTTTTCCCCATCATCTCCTCTCTAACACAGGCACATAAAGTGACTCACTCAAGCTCGCATAACTTATCAAAGGCAGAGTCGGAACTAGAAAACATTTCTCATACTCTCCGTGCTATTTTACACTGCATTCTTATGGTAAAATCCAATTATTCCTTCCAGGCATCTTATTGATCATTTACAGATGTCTTAATGTAAGATCTCTCACACCTATACCTTAAGAATTCTGCAATGACCTCTGTGTTTCAATGCTACCATATTAAAAAATTAATAAGAAACCTAAATATATTTAAGATTATTAATATCACTTGCCTTTGATCGAAATCTTATATAAAACAACAGTTTTCTGGGCTATTGGCCATCCTAAAACGCAGCCTTTGGTTATGCAACTTAAAATAAGTTATTGCAAAAAGACAAAAAAAAAAAAAAAAAAAAAAAGGGAGTTCCTGTCGTGGCGCAGTGGTTAACGAATCCGACTAGGAACCATGAGGTTGCAGGTTTGGTCCCTGGCCTTGCTCAGTGGGTTAACGATCCGGCGTTGCCATGAGCTGTGGTGTAGGTTGCAGATGCGGCTCGGATCCTGCGTTGCTGTGGCTCTGGCGTAGGCTGGCGGCTACAGCTCCGATTCGACCCCTAGCCTGGGAACCTCCATATGCCGTGGGAGCGGCCCAAGAAATAGCAAAAAGACAAAAAAAAAAAATAAGTTATTAGTTTAGAAAAATGAAAGAAGTAACCTGCATTAAACTTCTTCAAGCATCACAAAGTGGACTGAAACAGATGAAATAGCCACTTCCAGTGTGTTTACATGAAAGGATGCTAAGATGGAGAACCTGACCTTCTTGATTCACTCTCATGTCTCAAGCTTAGTAACTTGTTTCCATTAGCCTGTGAGGCTAATGAAAGAGGGTTTTCTTTCCTTCAGCAAAAGACCCAAAAGACTAGGAAAATCACGTAAGATTTCAATTTGGCATCCAAATGGATTCAGTGTTGACAACTGTTAACGCAATCACCTTTGTTCAACGTGTCCCCATGTATATTTAATATATAGTGAATATCTTTCAGTGCTAAGACTCAGTTGTGCTATTACTACAACCTAATTTACCTCTTGAGAGAATTTCAGTAATTTATGACTGAATTGAAAATAAAAATGAAATATTTTTCAGTGATGACAAGTGGGATTCAGTCAACTTCAAGTCCAGAAGAAAAATGACACTGCACCACAACCATAAACTTTTAGAGAAAGACAATTTCCAACAATATGATTTATGGTCATAACGTTCCAGAATCCTGTCTTTTCCAACAAAGCTTTGCAATCACTTAAGGATGGCAAACCTGAAGTGCACATTATTCTCTAAACATGGCATTGCCCACTTGCATGCCACCGTAAATAAAGGAGCCACTGCACAGCCTGACATGTGGGGTGCCAGAGGGTAAGTTACCTCAAAATTAACTTTTGTCTAATATGATTAGCATTGAGCAGCTACAGGTGACTCAACGTCTCTGACACTCCAGGAAGACCTAATTGCTTCTTTTCAAGAATAATAGGCAGAGAATTTGAGCACGAGGTTATTTTTTGGACTCTTCTTAGGATTTCTGAATTTCCCAATTGTCTTAAAGGAAAATAATTGAACAAAAACAATCTCATTACAGTAAGTTAGCCATAGGGGAACAGATAGATCCTACAATGTTAAATGAAAAAACATGATATTAAATTGCATATATAATAGGATCTCAAATAGCTGGGATAGTCAAAGCACAGAGGGTAATAAATCAAAATGTGAGCTATAGCTTATCTTCAGGCAGGGAAATTATGGGAAATTGTCATTTTCCTCTTTGCATCTTTCTGAGTTTCCAAAATTTCTTTATAGTTTTAGCATATGCTACATTTTTTTGAGCAGAAAAAAAGGTCACCATATAAAAGTGATCAATTGGGAACATTTCTCTATAACTGTTACCCTGTATTTCCTGTTGGTTAAAGATCAATTTCTTTAGCATAACTAAAAAGAGAGAGAGAAAGAGTGTGTTTGTTTCCTGGTTTGCAGATGCCACATGAACTCCTCTGAGGAATTCTTTTTGCATTTGTTAGGTGCAGAATGGTCCCACCATCACCTGGCTTCCATCTCTGACCTGCTGAATCACAATCTCTAGAGGATAGACCAGGAGTATGCAACTAAATAAGGGTCCCAAGTCATTCTAATGCACATCAAAGTTGAATTAGTGTTGCTATAGTTATCGAAGAAACAGTAGCTGTTTTTATCCTTGCAGCCCCTATGGGTGAGGTTTCCCTTCAGAATCACATCCACTGCTAGGAGGTTATAAAGGCTCGCTTGGGAGTCATCACTTACTGTGCCCCCTGTTCTGTATTTATGATCATGACTAATTGAGCCATTAGTTTACTGTCATTAGTTCAGGGAAGAAGATGAGTAGAGAGCCATTTCCTTCCTCATAACCTAGTTGAGTGGCTCTTTCTTCATAATCCTCAGATCATGAACCAATGTTCTATTATATTCATTAGCTCATGCCAACAAACAATTTCTGAGTACTACTATGTGCATACTTGGTACTTTGCTAGTTATAGCAAATACAACAGTAACTAAAAGATGGTACCTATCTCTTTTAGTTTCTGATTACTTCTGTAATGAATTACCATAAACTTAGTAGCATAAAACAACACAAATATATTACACTGTAGAAATGAGTATTGTGAAGTGAGTCTCACTGGGCCAAAATCAAGGTGCTTTGTCAATAGAGCTGTTTCCTTCTAATGCATCAAATGAGGGAAAAAAAAATCAGTGTCCATCCTTTTTCTAGCTCCTCGAAGTTGTTTGCATTTCTTGGCTCATGGCCCACTTCAACCATATTTAAGGCCCACAAAGTTGCATCTCTCTGCCCCTTCTTCTCCCATCCTCATTGCCCTCAGGCCACAGCCATGAAGGATTCTCTCATTGTAAGGATGCAAGTGATGGATGCAAAGGATCAGATTCGGCCCATTGTGATAATCCATCCAGGAGAATTTTTACATCATAAGTCCCTTAATCTTAATCACATCTACAAAGTCCCTTTAGGCATGTGAGATAACATATTCAATGTCCAGTGATTAGGATGTGATGTGAACATCCTTTTTTTTTTTTTTTTTTTTGGCTGTACCTATGGCATATGGAAGTTCTCAGGCCAGGGATCAAACTCACCACAGCAGTGACAAGCTGGATCCTTAACCCAATGAGCCACCAGGGAATTCCAAGATGTGAACATCTTTTAGGGGGCATAATTCTGCCTGCCACACTACTCAAAGAGGTTCAGTTCTGGCAGAGAGAACAACATAAAAACAATCATCACAGAGCAATGTGCAACATCCACACGCATTGATGCCATGCAAGATTCAGAAGGAGCCCTAGCTTTAGAGTCAAACGGACATGAGTGCATCCCACAGCCCTCTGAAATACCAGCAGAGGCAGAGCAACTTCTTCCACTTCTCTGAGCTGGAGATGGTGTTGCAGTGAATGGATCACCAGCTTTCAAATAAGACGTCTCTGGGTTTCAAACACAGTGTATCCATTTAGAAGTTTTGTGACCCTGGATCAACCACTTCATCTTCGAGCCTTTATTTCCCAACATACAAAATTGAGATAATCATAGAATCTCTTCATAGAGCTATTTTAAGGATTAAATATAGTCATTCAGTTAGAGACTTTGCATAGTGTCTGTGCAAAGCAGTCCCTTAAGCTATCAATAAAAGAAAAAATACTAGACAGCTCTATATGCTTATGACAGAATCTGAACTGTAATCAGTTTTCATTTTATAAACAATAATGTCCCTAGTATATCTGTGAGCTATAAAGGTTTCATTATGCTTCCATTACATCAATACTTGCGTCAGGCAATTGGATGGGTCCTGGGGGAACTAATAAGGAAGCATAGAGTCCTTACTCTCACAGAACTCAGTTTTGACAGGATATCAGATAAAAGAATAGTTGGACTGCATATTGGAAATTGGCAACTATCTTCACCCCCTATTTCCCCTAAACTGTAGGGATTGGAAGACTAGAAACTACATTTCCCAGAGTCCCTTGCTGGAAGAGTTCATGATACATCTTAGGTTTTGCCACTGTGAACCTTAACTTGACATCTGTAAGGCAGAAGAGGAGCAGAAGCCACACTACACTTTCTCAACATTAGCAGGTAGACACCTAGGCCTTAACTTACTTGAGATTCTGTAGCAGCCTGTAGGTTTTTTCACAGGAGTAACCTACCTCAATGTATGGCAGTTATGGCCATATTCACCAGTTCTTTGCTGTTACCTGACCTAGAAGAAAGTATAGAAGGGGCTAGGGGGAGCAAGCAACAACTTCTAGACTCCTGAAAGATAGAATTGAACCTGAAATCTAGTAATGGTCTCCTTGACATTCTTTCTTCCAGTTCTTCCAATCGATTTATAAGCACTTACTTCCTGTGTTGAATCTCCTTCTTGAAATACTAGCAATGTTGTCTGTTTTCCCAACCAATTTTGACTGCTATTACCAAGCAACTGCAGACCATACCTAAGCACAAGGTTATCTGGATACACATAATATAGATACCTAAGTGAATCTTTGATAGAAACAGAGATGTTTCTTTAGAATCAAAATAAGAGGAATGTTAACTATTCCTGCATGGCTGAATTCAGAGTCAAAGGAGATGTGTGGTAAACTATAAGTCTAGAAAAGAAGGGGAGGTAGACAGTGGTGAGATTGCAAAGAGCCTTGTAAAACTATTACTGGATGATGATAGGCCAAGTGGGATTGAATGAATTTATGCTAAGGAATGAAATAATCAGATTTGAGAAAAACCATTCTGCCTCTACTGTGTAGACAATGGTCTAACAGAAACAGGGAACCAGTTAGGACAGTATTGTGGTACATCGGATAAGGGACCATAGTGGCCTGGACCATAGACGTAGAAATAAAGATGTAGGTAGTGGATAATTTCAAGATTTAGTTTTCCTTTAGCATTGACAAGATTTGTGATAGATTAAAATGTTGTTGGTGAGGGAGACAAAAGAAGTCTAAGATACGCCTGTTTCTGGATTTAGCAACCGGATAGGGGTGTCATATATTGAAATGTGCAAGTCTAATGAAGTCCTCAGTTTAGCAGGGGGAAACATATTTTAGTATTAAACATGGTAAAGAGAAGACCTTTTGAAGCATCCAATTGGAGACATCCAGTCAGCAGTTGGATAAAGAGGCCTAGAATTCTAAGAGAAGTATCTAAGAGATTGGGTGTCTAAATTCAGGAGTCATTGGTATTTAGATGGTGAGAATTTAGATACCCAATGAAATGCATTTCCATATATGAAATGACCTAAAGAAGATGTGTAAAGTAAGAATAAATAGATGGCCTAGTACAGATGTCTGGGGAATTTTAAATTTAGAGGTTTCAAAAAAGTATGGTAAACTGTACTTAATGCTATAGAAATAAATTGGGTATGATTAAGTCTTACAAGAGATCCACTGTATTTATCAACACACATGTTATTGATCATCTTAAACCTTTCTCGGTGAAGTGATGGTGATGGAAGACAGACTATGAAAAGCTGAAGAACACAGAGGAAGGAGACCATAGAGTCAGTAAGTATAGAAAACTCTGAAGAAATCTAACTGAGGAGAGTCATAGTAAGAAGGGCCATAGCTTGAGAGGATCATGGAGTGAAGGGAAATTTTTATAAATGAGCTTACTTGCTAATGAGTTGGAGCCAATAGTGAGACTGAAGATAGGAGAGAGATAGAGGATAGTTGAATAATGATCCCAAGAAAGGAGGAAGGGGTGGAATCTAGAACTTTGGTGTGAGATTAGCCTCAGACTAGATAAGACCTTTAAGAAAGGATGCATACAGATGTAGACGTCCCTTGGCAAGGTGACAGAACATTGGGGAAATTACCTCCAAATAGTGTCTATCTTTACTAAGAGGTTGTAGGCCACTGAATCTGTTGAGAGTCAGGAGAGAGGTGGCAGCATTTTGAGGAGATCAGAATCAATGTGAATTTTAGCCATAGGTCAGAATTTGTCTAAAGGGATAAATATCTCATCAAAAAAAAACAAAAGAACTGATGGGATATCTTGAAGGTCCAACATCTATAGTATCTGATAGTCAAATGTAAAATCCCAGCAATTCCTCTTATTGCCCTGTGACTAAATAGTATGCTAGCTGACTTGTATGAGTTTCAGTTTCCTTGTCTGTAAAGTTAATAAAATTATCCATCTTATACGACTGTCACAAATATTAAATTAGATTAATCAATGATGCAATGGATATCTATGCTTGTGCCCTCCCAACATCTCCTTTTCCCCTTCTTAGAACACTTCTTTACCATTGGGAATACACTTCAGGAATACTTTTAATGAGAGGGACTTACCCACCTGTGGGCATGTGACCCAGGCCTGGCCAATAAAAATACTAACACCCTCCCCCCACCAACCACCATGGCTGTTTCAGATGGCTATGTATAAGTCTATCTCTAATCCAAGCAGAGCCAACCATTTTTATTTGATATTATTCTTTATAAGGAGCTATATAGCAATATATGCATTTCCAGGGCCCATCTTTGCCACTAAAAGTTTCAACCTTCCCTGATTCTGAAAGTAATGAGTAGAAAAATCACCTCAGGAATGGAGAAAGCTACAAGTCTATTTATTTCATTTGTATGTGCAGATGAAGCCATGCCTACAAAATGATCAACTTTGGGGCTTTTCAACTTCATGGTCTGGGAAAATTGTGGTTTTGTACTCTAATTAAGATTAGTTTTCTGTCACAAACTAAAGAACCCTAACTACACAACAATACAAATGCTCAGAAAGTGTCTGAGACAAAGGTTGGATGAAATATAGGCATTATTATTATTATTATTATTATTATTATTATTGGAGTAGTAATGGTAACAGTTCAAAAAACAAAAATTTATGTTTTTCATATTTCTATAGAGAAAAGAGGCAAAGTTGTTAGAAGCTTCCTTGGGATAGTGGGAAAAATGAAAAGAAGGGACAGAGAAAGGGTTGAATATTTCTTCCTGATATTCTAGCTATATTTAAAATACACTGGGACATGTGAGTTATCTTTCTGGTGGGAATGATATAAAAGTATACTATTCATAGAGAAAAAAATCCCTTTCAGGATATAGCAACCCTTAAATGAACCAATAAAATGAACATAAATTAAAGATAGACTACATTTAATATGATTAGACAAATGCCAAGGTTAAAAAAAAAAAAAGATAGGAGGAGTTCCCGTCATGGCGCAGTGGTTAACGAATCTGACTAGGAACCATGAGGTTGCGGGTTCGGTCCTTGCCCTTGCTCAGTGGGTTAAGGATCCGGCGTTGCCGTGAACTGTGGTGTAGGTTGCAGACGCGGCTCGGATCCTGTGTTGCTGTGGCTCTGGCGTAGGCCGGCGGCTACAGCTCCGATTCGACCCCTAGCCTGGGAACCTCCATATGCCGCGGGAGCGGCCCAAGAAATAGCAACAACAACAACAACAACAACAAAGATAAATGAAACAGACAGTGTCCTATGAGTAAGTAAGAAACTCAACCAGTGCTAGTAAAAGTTGATTGGCACAATACAAATTATCCCAGAGAGAGGATAAATACAACAGTAAAATGGAGCACAGCAGGAGGGCCAAGAACTCGGAATAAGAAGGAAACAGGTACATCTGGAAGACAGTATCAAAGAGAAATGACTGATGGAGCAGTGGGTCTATGTGTGCTCACTATTTATCAACATCCATCTTGGCAGGATCCAGGTGCAAGCTGAGTCAGATAATAAAAGTCTAATAGTTGTCTGAAGCTCTCTCAAAACATTATAGAGCTCACACTGTTAGCTCCCTCCCATTAGATGACTGTCATTATAATGATTTTTACATAGTTTGTCCATTCTCAATTCACTTAAGAAGCCCATGAAGGATTAGAACATTGCTTCACTATTACAGCAACTAAACTGAGTCAAGATGAACAATGATAAGTAGGATACTGGCATTTCTCTACAATCACCTCATTATTTCTCCTATCAAATTTTCTTTTGAATTCCTGGCTCCTATTGATTCCATTTCAGTGATGAGTAATCTTCAAGAAACTTATTTTGTCTTTACTCAGTAATCTGTTAGATTGTTCTACATCTCTGTTTTGAGCTAAAAGCAAGAGATGTTGAACCAAAAAGCTTCTAAGAACAATTAGGGTCAGTGGTGTGGTTGTTCCAATGCAGTGCAGGAAACCAGGAACTCAGTCCTAAAGAAAGTCACTCCCTTTTATCTCAATTAATAAGGAGATCCCAAGTTTGACAGTACTGTAAAAGCACTGCTGGGTCAGCCGTAATCCCTTCACCTCAACCTCCCTTTGTGTGATGCTGATCCCTTTCCAACATTGTTGTTGGAATGGTGAAAAATCATTTGCCCAGTTCCCAAACGGGGAGGGAACTACCGTGCATGTAAACACAGTTATCTTTACTCCAAAAAGATAGAAGACAGACAAGCTATACATTCTCCTTATTCTCTTTCAGATTTAACATTCATTGTATGCATAGTGATATGCGGTGCTTTAATAATAAGGTAATTAATATTTATTGAGTGCTTATGATGTGCCTTTGTGCCAAATGTTTTTAAGAGATTATTTCATCTAATACTCATTAAAAAGCTTCCTGAAAAGTTACTATAATAATCCTCAAGGTTATTTTTTTCTTTCCACAAAATGAGGCCCATTGTAGGTAACTAATGGTTAGTCTTGGTAGACCCAGGATTATCTAAAATAAGAGTCGTGCTTGTTTCCAATGTGTCACACTACCTACTTAGAAATATCTATGGTATTCTAATATGCATGTGGGAGAACATTCTAGGGCTC
The DNA here is from genome assembly GCF_054392235.1 of Sus scrofa. Lineage (NCBI taxonomy): Eukaryota > Metazoa > Chordata > Mammalia > Artiodactyla > Suidae > Sus > Sus scrofa. The sequence continues at coordinate 127,132,901 of NC_139401.1, forward strand.
AAGGGGAATAAGTTTTAGCCAATAAACCAGTCCTGATATTGCATGAGTCCCTCTCATCTCCAGACCAGACCTCTTAACCACTCCACAACTGAGAAACTGAGAAGCCCTTAGCACCACAACCAGTACCCTGGTGCTACCACCATAGTCCTACTATTGTAACTTCACTCCTAGATTTTCGCAATAATCTTATAATTGATATCTCTATCCCTATTCTCTTGTAGATCAAATTTGTCAAATGCATACCTCCAAATTAGTCTCTGAAATAACACTTTGCTTTCTCTGATAATATTAAAGGCCGAGCTCCTTAGCACAATGTAAACATAGGATTGAATTAATCTCTAAACATAGAAATCCAAAATTACAGCAGTTTAAACAAAGGAAGAAGTTTATTCCTTTTTTACATAAAATAAACCCAGAGTTAAACTGTTTAGGAACAGTGTGGTGACTTAAAAAAGTTTACCAGGACTCCAGAACTTTCCAGCTCACTATCTGCCATAAATATGGTGTGGATCATGCTCTCATAGTCCAAGATAGCTGCCAGAGTAACAGCCATCATATTTAAGTTTAGCATTGCAAAAAGGAAAATGAAAGGTATTCCCTTCCATTTAAAGAAGTTTTTAAAAGTACCACACAGCACTTCCATCTCAATGGCAGATATTTAGTCACATAGTCACATCAAGCTGAAAGACTGATTGGGGTATGTAGTATTTCAGCTGAGGAGTAGTTTGCCTGCCCTGATATAAAGGAAGACTCTTATTATTGATGAAAAAGTTACAGATAATGGAAGACAACCAGCAGTCTCTACTTAATTTTTATGGGAGTCTTTATGACTAGTCCTTGCCTATCAGTTCAAGATCTTAGTAGCTGAGAAAGCAGGTTCTAAAATATACAAAATTCTTAGGATTGCTGATATTTAGATGTGACAAGGGAAGATGCTCAAATTAGATATGCAACTCTTGAAAACAACATTCTAACACTGCAATAGTCAATAACTCTCATGAGGATGGAAAGGGAGGAGTAAACAGAGGAACACAGAGCTGCACATGGCACCTCCTGAAGGCTGCCTTCTAATGAGTTGAGATTGTAAGAGTACAACAGATGGAGTGAGAAATGTATAGCTACAAGGAGATCCAGAAAAGTATTCCAAACCTATAATATTACTGATCAAAGATTGTGCAGCAGGTTTTAAATTTATATTCATGAAAATGGAATAAAGACTGTATTACACTTCTACTGAAAGCTTTCTCAAATCCTATCCTGCTTCTGTCAACTCAACCAAAATTATCTTCAGACAAGAAAATAAAAGTAAAATGTTTAAGAAGAGGTTAAAGGCCAAACAAATGGAAAGGTTATCAGAGAAAACCTAAAGTGGTTTAATGATCTCCAATTTTAAAAGATAGCTGGTTTATAGTGTTTAAAAGAACTCCTTGCAACTTTCTGTGACTCAGAGAAGTTCTTGGTATTCTTTTCCCTTCTTTATTATGGGTTCCATCCTTCATGCTCACGGTTCTGTCCACAGCCACTAGCTTTACTCTGGCATATTCTTTCTACCATGTATCCACACATGTAACTCAAGTCATCATCAGTTAGACATTACAGATTTGTTATCATCTAGTAAAGAAGAGTGGTTTGAGTAGAATTTGTATTTGTTAGATGATAGATAGTCAACCTGCAAGTTTCAATCCTGCCTCATCATTTGTCACTAGACCCAGAGACTCAAGATCAGTACACAAATGAGGGCTCTGCAGCCAGAACCATGTATCTTTGGATGGTAAATATCTTAGAGGGGGGAGATAGGGTGGGATGAGCATCATAAGTAAAAATAATGAAAAGAAACACAAAAGAGCTTTTTGATAGAACAATGATGGTACTGTGATTAGGACTGTGACTAAGTCAGCACTCTAAGCCTGAAGTTCATCCAAAAAATGTGATGGTAGAAATACAGTTGAAGGTACTAGTAAAGAAAAAAAAGTTCTTGAATTATCAGAAGTATAACATAAACATTAATAAAAATCAATGAAGATAAAGAATAACGTGTAGTACAGATAAGTGCTCAAAAAATGTTAGCTATTACATCACATGTGTGAAGTAAAAGTTACTATGTTGTTTTTGAATATGAGAGTCAGGGAATACACAGATTGACATATGTTTTTTGAAACGTGAGAAAAATAAGTCCATCTTCCAAATCTCTGAAGAAAACTTCAAAGAGACATAGTCCATACAAGAAAAGTCAGGAAAACAAAATTAAGAGAAGTATACAAACATGGATACAAGGAGAATGTTTAAAGTCATAGAATTCAAGTGGCAGCTATGAATGGGCAGACCAGTGGGTGGTTTGTGGTGGGTAGCTTTAGCATTTCTCCCTTAATCTCCCTCTTCTCCAAAGCCACCCCAAATCCATAACAACCACAACAATAAATCATATTTAATTGATTGCATCTAATTTCACATAAAGTATCAAACATCTTTAGAAAGTTTTGACTGTTACTAACCTGTAAACTGTGTCTTACTAGGTAGACATGACTTCAAGACAAGTCACTCAACTTTTCTTACAATCATACTGAACCATACTGAAATCCCATAACAGAGAAAATTTTATCAAATTACATTATTAAAATTCCAAGAGCATCATATTTAGACAAAGAATAATTAAACATTATATCATTTAAAAAATACAAGTCTAATGCAAAAGAACAATATTTCCAAATTAAAGGAATAAAAAGTTACCAATCAAACACAAAGATAACAAGAGCAAGGATAATGATGTTAACTGAAACTTAAGTCAATTTCAAGTCAAAAGAGAACTGGGATAAAGAGAATCATTTTAACAGATAAAAGAGATGAACTCATTTTTAATTATAGCTTTCCCACATCCCATAGGCCTTGATATGAAGGCTGAATGTACAGTTAGCCTCTTGATAATATTTTAGCAAATGTTCCTTCATATTCTCAAGTATTTTTGATAATGTTTACATTCTTATCAATTTTTTTTCTGATTGTATTACAGCCAGAAATGTCTTTGTTAACTTTAACAACACAGAATGTGCATAATCAAATGCCTTACCAACAGATAATACAAGTCACCTTACTTGTATTATCTATTTAATATGTAGGTTGATTTGTGTTATCGATCTGTAGAATACACAGCCTATCTATCCATTCCCTTTGTCTGTAAGGGATACACTTAGATATCAAAACATCAGAGAATGTAAGAGGATGGAGAAAATTGTGCTTATCAGAACTCTGAGACAGACTACTTTGTGTGGTTAAAAAATTACTTTGGTACACTTCTTGTAGTAAGTAGGTACATATGCGATAGACATCTTCAAGTATCAATAGATGGTCGTCAAGCTTCATAAGGAAGATGAATCCAAAAAACTATAGGACATTCATTTAGATGAATGTTTTATACAGCTTGGTGATTATGGCATTCTTTCTTGGGATAATAATCAGTTTATCAGATACCTTCCACCCTTCCCAATGCTCCACTAAATAAACACTGAAGACATAAAGCTTCAGTGTTAAAGGGCAAAAACTGTTTTAGCCCACAAATGTTCCTACTTGTCTCCCTTTAACTCTGCCCAGACCCTACCTTAAAATACTTTTTCAGTAGTTCTGCAATAATTGATAGTAACGCATGGTTTTAACAAGCTTGCCAAAGGTTTATGATGGAGAGCAAATGCTGGAAATCATTGCTATAGGTATTCACGCACCCCTTGGAAAACCATTCCTTTTGGACTTGGTAGAATGGTTTTAGTAGTGAGATGCAATAGAAAGGTTTCCTAATTCCTTCCAAATTAAATGTTCATTGATTTCACTGATGCACTATTAATTGAAATAAAACATGCTTCTGGCAGACTGGTGCTACTTCCCAGATGTTTTATATGTATTTTTACCTCTGTGCTTTTCATCTGTCATTATCAATCTTTCCACCCTCCTGCCTTGCTCCCTTTATTCTCAATTAAGACTAATGTCTCCTTCCACTTACCTTCCAAACCACCCCAGTTCTCACTGACTTCTGACAGAGGATATATGTGATCTTCATTACCTACAAAATGGGTAGAAACCTTAGCCTACATTAGCTCATTCTATTATACCTTTACTTATATCTATAGTTTGTCACATCAACTAGCTGGTGGATCCTTTTCAGGAAAAGTAATGCTTCTGACAGTGCCTTGGGTTGGGTAAGTGCCTGATAAATATACAGCTTTTTGTCAATCACATGACCAAAGACCTGTCTCAACTAGCAAACTAACTTTTACTGGAAAAGAAACAGGAACAAATAATGTTTACCTCACATAGTTATTTTGGTAATTATATGAGATAATGTATGTAAAAAATGCTTCATACATAGTAGTTGACCAATCAATGGAAGGCCTTTCTTTTTTTTTTTTTTTTTTCTTTTTTCCTTTTTAGGGCCGCACTTGCAGCATATGGAAGTCCCCAGGTAGGGGTCAAATCTAAGCTACAGCTGCTGCCCTACGCCACAACCACAGAAACACCAGATCTGAGCCGTGTCTGCAACCTACGCCACAGATCATGGAAAGATCAGATCCTTGACCCATTGAGCGAGGCCAGGGATCAAACCCACGTCCTCATAGATATTAGTCAGGTTCACTTCCACTGCACCACAATGAGAGCTCCAATGTAAGATTTTTTCCTTTATGTCTTAAAGCCTGGGTTTCAATAGTAACTTGCTTCTGAGTTTTGTTTTGACAGTCCTTGCAAGCTCTTGAGTGGCCACAGAGCACTTAGGTGCAAATAGAACAGGAGGTATTCCATTTTACTCTAAACTGCAGTTCATGTTTGATCTAAAACTTGCTCAGGGTTGGTCTCAAGAATTAGTAATTGCAACCTGAGATTCCTAATAGTATTTAATCTTCTTTAACTTGCCTGAGAAGGCCTTAAGGCTGATATAAGCTTCTTTTTAGAAACACCCTATTGAAAACTCATTTCAAACCACTATAAAATTGTATTTTTATGGCAAGTATCAATTGACTTCACCCATATCCCTTACCATTTAACTATTTTATTCTTTTCCTGTGCTACTCTCTCAACAGGCTGGCAAAATACTCAAGGAATCTATTATCATATTATTGGAAAATATACCAGACATGATAGGCTAAGTGTTGCAGCAGTGGCTAAAAGAGAAAAGGCCTATTGCTGGTTCATACTCTACGCTCTTCTTGGATTGGCCAGGAGCTGGATGTATGGAGGATCTGTTCTATGATTCTCGCACAGCAACACAAACTGAAAAAGGCTCCATCTCATTCCTTCTACAGTGATAAAAGGAATGTAATGAAATACACACTAGTTTATAGAGATTCTGCAGGGAAGCTTATATTTCATCGACAAAAGCAGGTCTCTTGTCTATACCTATCTTCAAAATGGATGGAGAAGTACAGACAGACCATGAGCCTAGAAGGAAGGGAAATGAAATCTTTATGGACAGCTTTAATGCCTATTATAGAGAGGAATTTTGTCCTGAGTGGTCAATACATATATTAGCTGCTAACTGGCCTAACTTTTTTAAGACCAGGCATACATACTGCCATGACACTTTAATCTTCTCCCCTGATCGTGAAGCACTCAATCTTTCTTTCTTGGTTTGAAATAGGTTTTGTTTTGGTGATTGCAATACTGTCAGATCATGTAGTTCATACAATGAAACATACAAATGCACCCAAACCAACGGTGAACTTTGGATCTCATATTTCCCTGTTGATACAGAAGACTGTGTCAAGCAAAACCTTCAAATACTTGTTAAACACTTACTATGTGCCAAAATTTATACTGAAAATAAAATGACATTTCTGACTGGTACATTCTTTAATATTCTTTAATGCTATGCAGCAACATATACATATTTGCAAAATTCAAACTAATTCTGTCTCCAAGTTACAAATAGGGGCTCTAAATTTGATTGAGATTCTCTGAGTTTGGAAATTTTTACCTGGAAAAAATGATTCCATTGTGTGTATTTGTCCATCTCTACCTTTTTACTTAACTCTCAGAAAAATTTTATATGTGTATATATACATGATTTCCCAGTACATAAATGATATAGGCTCTCTAAAGTGGAAATGTAGATCGATATGATGTCATGTAGAATCAGGGTAAATATTTGGATTCACCATTTTCAATTTTGTTCCTTTATATTTTCACATTTGTGTGAATAATTGCTCTTGAATTATAAAGTACAGAAGTGTGAAATTTTCACAGGATGAAAAATAGCAATTTCTATTTATATAACAAGGTTATGTGATACTCACTTGTGAGTTATTGTAGCTAAAAACATCAAGAATCCAAATGCAAGGAGCTACTTGAATAATAAAATAAGGACTGTGAGTGCCATTAAATATCATAGATAAACATAATGAAATAACATAATAATTGTAGAATATATTTTGGAAGAGAATTTAAAGTTGTCACAATAGAAGAGACTATATCACATGATGCTATATTTATCAGATTTTCTTATTTTTTGAGAGCAGATATTTTTCCTACAAATATTTCTACAACAACAGCTGTGTATCAGCCACTTGCAAAAGGCTAGGAATTATCACAGACCTTCACCTCAAAAAATTCGTCTTTCTGTCAGAAAGGAATAAAGGAAAACAGTAATATTCTAAATTGATTATATTCTAATTGAAATGCTTATACATATGTTTTGGGGAAATGGATATGACTGACTGGCTGTCTGCAGGCATGGGAAATGCTGCTTTGAAGAAAAAGTTCTTCAAGAAGAAGGAGTTTGCTCAGGGGAGACGAGGGGAGCTTGGCAAGAGACCCTCTTTGCTAATTAGTGGGACTGGTCAAATGGGCCAACTTTCTAGGAGGAAAATCATCCATCTCTATTATTAAGAATGTCTTGGAATAAAGGTCATTTTCTTTGATTTATCAGTCATCATAGGCTAGGATATGATATAATAACAATTCAAAATCTTCTTGGCTTAATATAAAATGTACACACATATGTATATACTTTCTTGATTTTGCTATTTGAGCATTGCAGGTTGATAGGGGGCTCTCTTCATTATACCCATTTACAGAGCCAGTCTGATGGAGCAGCCAGCACCTCAAAAGTTAGGCACTTAGCATAGGGACAAGTGATCTGGAGAGACTAGCAGCAGCAATTAAATTCCTCAGCAATAGTTTCATGTCTCTATCCAATCACGAGGGCCAGGAAGTACCATCCCACCATGCACAAAGAAGATAGAGAATTGGTATACAGTAGTAAGGACAACTGTACTTGCTAAAACATTCTTCCTTCCTCCAATCACCTCACTCAGAGAGTAGAACAATTCAGAGACCCTGAAATAGGGGCATGGTGATGGCTATGTATCACTCATCATTGGCCATGTAGAGGTATGGCTGAAAAAAAAAATGGCTTCTGGTCTGGGTCACTATTCTTCCTTCAACTCTTGTGTACAATATTAAAAGGTGGATCCACCCACAATTCACAACACAGAATGCCAATGTTCCAGGAGTGCTTCTGGTTTGAGAAAACTTATCTCTATTATAAATAAGTAGCTGTATTATAAATAAGTAGCTCATTACCTATGTTTGTGGAACTGGATTCCCATGATCAGATTGTTGGTTTTATTTTTTTGCCCATTCGTGATGATTGTTTTGTCTTTTTTTTTTTTCAAATCCCATTGCCATGATCTGAAAAATAATGTCTTTTGTAGTGCTGAGCTACCAGGCTATCTGTGTTCTAATGTATAACAGAGTTGATGTTGAGCGCTTGCAACAGAGTATGAATTTCCCCAAATGGAATAGACATGGTTTTAGTGACCCACGGTATTGAATCTCACAGGATTATTCATTTGTACATCTTAAGCCATTTAGTTTGTGAGTCTGTATAACTACAATTGCCAGGGAATACCTATCCATCTAGGTTATTACTTGTTTTGGGATATAAGTTAAGATTGCCCATGACATTGGTATGCAGAGTTTTTACCTCTCTAGTCCACTTTTCCAATAGCACTCTCCCTAACCACAGCAAAGCAGCAGAAAGTAACCAAAGGTAGCAGGGCTTCACTTCTATAGCAACTGGAGATAGAATAAGCCCTCAACATGGAAGCACACAGACTTTCTCTAACCTTTGTGCCTACTCAGTTTCAGAACAGAGTTAAGATAAATAAATTTAAAAAATAAAAAATTACAAAAGAATACAGTCCAATTTCTCTATCTCAGTGCTTCTCAAGATCTAGTTAAGTATATGATTATCCTGGAGGTCTAGTTACCATATAGATTCTGACCCATGAAATGGTCTGCATTACTGCAGGCTCCCATGTGACTCTGGTGTTATTGGTCCATGGACTACACTTAGGATTATAAAGATCTCAGGCCACTAATATCTCATGCTTTACAGTGCTATTCCTGAACTCCATATGGGCCTCCAAATTTCTCAGGTTAATCAAGTTTTATAAGGGGTTCACTTCTCAGTAAGTTTCCTTCCAAGTATGTGCTGCATGATGCCTAGTAGCCATCTTTAAGTGTATCATAAATGGCCACTTAAAAAAAGGAGTTACTTTTATTGAGCACTTACTCTGTGCCAGTGATAAATATGTCACGTACAATTTCTTATTCAGTGTTCCAATATGTACTACTCTGAGATAAACAGTCTTATTCTCCACTTTTTATAGGAAAGGACATTTAGGTTTAGGGAGATAAAATGACTTGTAGGGTCCAACAATTACTCATTGCATGGGGCTTAAAACTTTGCCCTTCATTAATCCTGAGCCTGTGTTAGTCTCCCTGTACCACACTGTCTCTAAGTGGGAATTTTGTTTGCCTATCTACAGAAAGCCCCTAACAAACCCTGCTTTCAAGTCTGCAAAGTCACCATGGAAAAAGTAAGGATGTCATTAGTCTATTAGAAAAAGTTACCCCTTCCTAAAGCAAAATATTCAAGCTGTTTTTATTATTTATTTATTGATCCAACATCTCATTTTGAATATAGTGGTCACTAATGTAACTATTTTTCTTATGATCTTATAGACCTTAAATCAGTTTTAGTAAATTCAAATTTTGAGACACTACCTTCTCCTCTGTCTACTAATATTGGCAAAGTTAAATATATCCAGAGAGTGATAAGTATCTGGAAATGCACCTGCAAAAACACTGTGACACATTCATAGGAATGACATTGAGTTTTAGGAAACTTAAAGCGTGGTACACACACACACACACACACACACACACACACACACACACGCACACACACACACACAATGGAATACTACTCAGCCATAAAAAAGAACAAAATAATGCCATTTGCAGCAACATGGATGTGCAACTAGAGATTCTCCTGCTAAATGAAGTAAGTCAGAAAGAGGAGTTCCTGTTGTGGCTCAGCAGAAACGAATCTGACTAGTATCCATGAGGACAGAGTTTCCATCACTGGCCTGCTCAGTGGGTTAAGGATCTGGCATTGCCATGAGCTGTGGTATAAGTTATAGACACAGCTTGGATCTGGCATTGCTGTGGCTCTGGTGTAGGCCAGAAGCTACAGCTCTGATTTGACCCCTAGCCTGGGAACCTCCATATGCCATGGGTGAAGCCCTAAAAAAACAAAAAAAAAAAGAAAGAAAAAAAGAAAGAAGTCAGAAAGAGAAAGACTAATATCATATGATATCCCTTATATGTGGAATTTAAAATATGGCACAAATGATGTTATCTATAAAACAGAAAGAGACTCACAGACATGGAGAACAAACTTGTGATTGCCAAGGGGGAGGAGGGAGGAAGTAGGATGGACTGGGAATTTGGGGTTGGTAGATGCAAACAATTACATTTAGAATGGATAAGCAATGAGGTCCTACTGTACAGCCCAGAAAGCTGTATCTAATCTCTTGGGGGAGAACATGATGGAAAATGGTATGAGAAAAAGAATATATATATATATGACTGGGTGCAGCAAAAATTGACTATACTGTAAATGAACTATACTCTAATAAAAAAAGTCATTAGCCCCAAGCAAAAAACACCTGAGCTTTAAAAAAGTTTTAATTTACCTGTACATCAATGTCTAATCAACATTCTATTATTACTATTTATATCAGTTTTAATTGTAAATTTTTATATTGTCACAGAAGTTCAGTCATTATAACTCTTCAAATTATACATATCATTTAGAACACTGAAAAAGCTAAGTTATTCTTTTGTCATAAACCTCTTAAGTATTATGTTGTTATATCTAATGTGAAAATATAAGTTGATTTTGATATTTAATTTAAGGATATATATGGGCCACTTGTGAAATTTAGAATCAAATTGACTTTCTTCCTTTATTTTCTATAATTTTTTACAATGGAGAAGTTGGTGTTGATATCAAAAGACTCTCCAAATTCTTAGCATCAATCACATATTTTCATGAATATCACAAGCTATGTTTTCTTCAAATCACTTGAGAAGTCCTTCGCTGCATTTCAGATAATTATGTATGTAGATTTTCCTGCATAGTTGTACTTATAATATTAATTTTTAAAAACACTAAAACAAATTAGTGAATAAATAAATTTAAAACTGTATATTTTCAAAAGTGTACTTTTGGTTTGCAATTTAGAATGCATATCACTATTAATAGAATCAAATGTGTCTAATATGGCAATGTATGTAGCCTCTAATTGAAGCTTTAGTGGCATGATGGTATCAAGTTTATTATACTGAGTATTTCACAATAGCTTCAAATTTATTTGGGTAACTTTTTTGAATATACTCCCAAATTTCATTGAAACTAATAAGTATTATTTGGTTTTTGGACCTTATTTTAAAACTCAGCAGTTTAAAAAGGTATTTGATGTGTTGTTTACTCTAAATAGAAAGACAACAATAACAGGGAATATAGAATGCTTTAGAATCTAAATTTTTCCAAGAGTAATATATTGCCATGCATTGTTTACTATACACAGTTGAAAAATTATTGAATCCCTAGCCTCTCAAATAGAGCTTATCTAGATCTAGTCTTTGTAGGTAGTCCTCAAATATGTGCATTTTCTTTCTCCAGACGTGTCATTCCCTGGACCAAAAAGAATTCCATATATATATACACACACACACACACACACATATATATACACACACACACATATATATATATATACACACACACACACATATATATATATACACACACACACACATATATATATATACATATATATATATATATATAGCAATATGTGCTATTGGGAAATTCACAAATTTAATAAAAATATTATCTGCTCAATAGGAATTACAATAATGCCTTACATACAAAACAATTAAACAATATCTAGCATTTATTATATTAGTCAAAATTATTTCATTCACATCATCTTCTATTACTTTTTTACTTAGTTTTTATCTAAATTTGCATATAATTTACATTATATGGTATTGATACTTTTGCCATATAAATATTTTGCCACACTGTGATATAATATGGCTCTGGTTTCTTCCAAATGAAGAAAACTCAATATAACATGTGAGTGTCCTCTGAATACATGACTTTTTTAAAAAAGTTGAACCATCAACCAAGAACACAAACCCCTGAAGGAAAGACTCACCAGGCTGTACATGAGATCCCTAGAACTTGGTTATCTTATAATTGGAAATTTGTACCCTTTGACCAACATCTCCCTATTTTCTCCATCCTGTAGCTCCTGGTAACCACCATTCTACTCTCTGTGTTTATAGGTTGTGCTCTTTTAGATTCCACATATTAAGTGACATTGTACAGTGTCTGTCTTTCTCTATATGACTTATAATGTCCTCAGTGTCCATCTGTGTTCTCACAAATGGCTTTCTTTCTCATGGATGAATGATAATCCATCGTACATATTCACCACAACTTTTTAAATACATTCATCCTTTGACAACACTCATGTTGTTTCTATATCTTGGTTATTATAAATAATGCTGCAGAGTGGGGATGGGGATGGGTTCAATACTGGTAGCATTGGGGTTTCCTATAGACCTTGTTTGGGAGACCTTAGGGTGAAGTACTGGCAGAGGCTTGTGGGTGGGCTTCCTGATGAAGTCCTTCTTTTTTTGGCAGAGCCCACAGCATATGGAAGTTCCTGGGTCAGGGATTGAACCCCACACTACTGCAGCAACCTGAGCCACTGCAGTGACATGTGGGATCATTAACCCACTGCACCACAAGAGAACTTTTAATTTTTGCTTTTTTGGGGGCCCACACCTGTGGCATATGGAAGTTCCCAGGCTAGGGGTTGAATTGGAGCTACAGCTTCCAGCCTATGCCACAGCCACAGCAACACAGGATCCAAGCCACCTCTGTGACCTACACAACAGCTCACAGCAATGCAGAATCCTTAACCCACTGAGCGAGGCCAGGGATTGAACCTGCATCCTCATGAATATTCGTCAGGTTCATAGCCCAATTGGGCCATGATGGGAACTCCTGATATCTTTAGCTTTTTTAATGATATATCAGTATTCTCATCTGTAATAATTCCTCAGATGCTATTGAGGAATGGAGTGCCAGTTTTCACATCATCAAATAGCCCATTACTATTTTTGAGGTTTACTTTTACTTTTTTAATGGCTTTTTATTCAACTTCTACAATTATGCAAGGTCACTTTTTGGTGCTATTTCAATTTCTTGCCTAAGATTTTCTCCTTTACATTAGACATACTTGCCTTTAGTAGGTTCATTAGTGTGCAAAGTTCTCATGACACTTACATTCTTCTGGATTCATGATATTGTATATATGCTGAAAATGTCAAAATCCATACTCTGTATTGCCAGTGTGATATAAAGTATTCTATGTACTTATTTTCTCTGAGGCCATTTCTTCATTCATCTTTAAAAATATATTTGTTTCAGTTTAATTAAACTGAAATTTGTATATTATTTCCTGGTTGTTTTAATCTTTTCAATTAGATTATGTTATTGAGTAAAACTGACTATAAATATTTGTAAAAAATGAAATTAAGGAAGTTATGATGAGAATGTTTCCTTCAATAGAGAATAAAGTGACAGAAATTATGAAAAAGAGTTAAATGGATTTCTAGATTTGAAAAGTCAAACAACTAAAATGAAAAATTCAGTAGAGTTTAACAGATTTAAACTGACAGAAGAAAGACTCAGCAAACTTGTAGACTGATCAAAAAGTATATAATTTGAAGAGGATACAGAAAAAAAGACAATGCAATACAGCCTGAGAGAAATGGGGTACACCATAAATTGGAGATATGGAGTGGTAGTACCAGAATCAAAAGAGAAAATGTGAGGCAAAAAAAATATTTGAAAAAATAGCTGAAAACTTCACAAATTTGATTAAAGATTAAGATATCTATAAGAAGCTCAATAAACTCCAGCTAGCATAAATATAACAAAGAGATCCATACGGACACATCACAGTGAAAAAAAAAAGTGAAAGCTTAAAGAAAGACAAAAGCTTGAAAGCAGCAAGAAAATTACTTATCATGTACAAAGGAATACCAATTAGATTAATAGTTAACATCTTATCAGAAACAGTGTAGGCTGGAAGGCAGTGAGATAATGTTTAAAATGAAAGAAATAGAATCGCCCCAAATCTTACTTATATCCAGAAAAACTATCTTTCAAAAATGAAAGTAAAATAAATACATTCCCATATTAAAATATATATATGTTGTTATTAGCAGATATACCTTACAGGAAATACTAAAGGAAGTTCAAGCCAGTAAATGTAATTATAGAACACAGTATAAATGCATATTTTTCCTCTTTCCTCCCTTAGCTGGTGTGTGTGTGTGTGTATATATATATATATATATATACACACACAGATACACACACACATATATATGAATGCATCTTTATATGATTGCATTCTTGGAAGTAGTGACATATAAAGATGTAATATATTTGACAATAGCACAAAAGAGGTCTTCAGGAGCAAAGTTGGATTATCGTAAAAATGTAACACCAGACAACGTGAATGCACAAAAGCAAATGGGGAGTCAACAATTGTAAATAAGATTAATTCTATAAATAAAAATATATATATGTTCTTCATTTTATAGCTTTCTGACATAAAATTGTGTAAAATAATAATTACAACGTTATTGTTGGTTTGTAACATATATAGATGTAATAGGTATGACAAGAAAGAAAAGGGAAGAGTGAATAGAGCTACAGAGAAATAATATTTATATATGTTGCTGGAACTAACTTAATATAAATCCGAAATAGATTCTCATGAGAATTATATAGTAAGACCTAGAATGACTACAAAGAAAGGGACTAAAAATATATAGTGAAAGAAATTAAAAGATAAATATTACACTGGAAAATAGCCACCTAATACAAAAGAATGTAGTAAAGAGTGACAGAAAGGGAAATGTATGAGGTAAAAGGGAAATGTACTAGGTAAAAGAACAAAAATAAAATGGTAGACATATAACGGAGTATATCAATAATAATATTAATGTGAATAAACAATCAGTCAAAAGGAAGAGACTGTCAGGACCAAAACAAAAAACCCCAACCAGATTCAACTATGTGCCAGCCACAAGAGAGATTATTTTTTGTTTCAAGGATGCAAATATATTAAAATTAAAATGAAATCCTGCTGTGTAGCACTGGGAACTATATCTGGTTACTTGTGATAGAGCATGATAATGTGAGAAAAAAGAATGTATACATATATGTATAACTGGGTCACCTTGCTGTACCATAGAAAATTGGCAGAACACTGTAAACCAGCTACAGTGGAAAAAATAAAAATCATTATAAATTAAAAAATGATATAAATATGTATCATTTAAGTGCCAACCTTAAGAAAACTGAAGTAACTATACTAATTTTAGTTGAAATAGACTTTAATAATTTGTTATGGAAATAAGAGGAGTATTTTATAATAATAAAAGTACAAATCCATCAGTAAGATATAACACAATTTTAAACATATATTCATCTAACACAGGCCAAAAACACCAAGTAAATCTGACAGAACTAAAGGAGAAATAAACTTTTCTCCAGTAATATTTGAAGTCTTCAACACCTGAAATTCAACAATGGATCGAACAACTAGGCAGAAAAGCAACCAGGAAATAGAGGTCATAACATCATAAACCAACTAGACTTAGCAGACATCTAAAGAACACTCCACCCCAAAACAGCAGAATACACACTTTTCCAATGCACATGGGTCCTCCTCCAGGATAGATTATATGCTAGCCTATAAAAGATATCTTAGTAAATTTGGAAGGATTCAAACTGTACAAAGTATTTTTTCCCCATCACAATGGATTGGAAGTACAGGTTAACAACAGAAATAGTTTTGGGCAATTTACAAGTATGTGGAAATTGAAGGACACATTTTTAATAGTCAATAAGTAAGGAAATCGAAAATGAATAAATATATTGAGATGAATGAAACTAAAGACAAAACAACCAAAGGTATGGTATGTAGCTAGAGCAGTGCTTAAAGGAATCTTGTAGCTATAAAAGAAGAAAAATCTCGTCAACAATCCAATGTTTACCTTAAGAAACTGAAAAAAAAAAGATGCTAAATGTAAAGTAAGGAAAAGGAAGAAAATAAGAATTAGTGCAGAAATAAATGAAATATAGAAAGCAATGTATTAAAGAAATACAAAGGGAATTTGAAAATATTTTGAAGTGAATGAAAATGCAGTATACCAAAATTCATGAAACAAAATTAAGCCAGTGCTTAGAGAGAAATTCATAGCTACAAATGCCTATATTAAAATGTGTATCTTAAACACCTAGCTTTTCCCCTAGACACTGGAAAAATAAAATTAAACTTGAAGCAAGCGTAAGGGAAGAAATAATAATTAGATCAAAACTAATAAAATATATTATACGAAAAAACTAAAAAATTAAAAATGGTCCTTTGAAAGATCAACGTAATTGACAAACTGTTAGGGAAACAATATGAAAAAAAAAAGAATCAAATTACTAAATCAGGAATAAAGGAGGACAGTACAATATAGAGAAGTACAAAAAAAAGATTGAGTGAATACTCTAACAATATATACAAACAAAATAGAAACATTAGATGAAACAACCAAATAAAATTTTCAAAAGACACAAACTACTGAAACTGATAAAAGGAGAAATATAAAACCTAAATAGGCATGTAAAATGTAGAGATTGAATAACTAAAAGTTATGGACAACAAAAGCTCAGACTCGGCTAGCTTCACTGGTGAATTTTACCAAATGTTTTAAAAAGAATGGGTACAAATATTCAAAAACTATCCCAAAAAGTAAAGGAAATAATACTTTCCAACTCATATATGTAGGCTGTATTACCCTACTACAATATCCAGAACAGATATTTCAGATTAACATCCCTTATGATAGATGTAAAAATTCTCAAGCAAACATTAGCAAACTGAATCCAGTCACAAAAGGGGGGGGGTTAGTTATACATCATGAAAAATGGGATTTATTCCAGGAAGTTGAATATCCCAGGAGTGGAGGGGTGGTGAAAAGTATGAAGGTGGTCAGTAGGTACAAACTTCCAATTATAAAGTAATATGCAGCATGGTGACTACAGAGAATAATACTGTAGATTTGAAAGTTTCTAATAGAGTAGAACTTTAAAAGTTCTCATCACAAGAAAGAACATTTGTATGTGTGCTGATACATATTAGATTTATTATTGTGATCATTTCACAATATATACATATATTAAATCATGTTACACATCTGAAACTGATATAATGCTATATGCTCATTATATCTCATTTTTTAAAAATCATAAAACATCATGGAAGGAATAGTCCACAATATTAATGGATTTATGAAAAAATGGTCAGATGAGAAATCTTTCTCATCTTAGAAAATACTGTAGTTAGAATAATACTTCTTTTATCCTATTGTCACTACACTTTTGATTGTTTTGTAATCTTTACATTTTGTAAGCAACAAAAGAAAATGTCTATGCTCCATTATCAAATGTGCACAGACTAAAATTATTCCATTCAAATAAAATTAGTTTAATACACCATATCAACATATTGGCAGAATAATTGATCATCTCAATAGAAAAAAAATTGACACAATCTTTCATAATAAAAACAGAAAACAAAGAATACATTTTCTTAAACTGATAAAAAGCATATGCAAAAAACCCACAGCAAATATACTTAATGATAAAAATTGACTTTCTCTATTTACATATGTGTGTATACATGCACACACACACATTTTACACATGTGTGTATACATGCACATATACACACGTTTTACATATGTGTGTATACATGCACATATACACACGTTTTACATATGTGTGTATATATATATATACACACACACAAACATATAACTAAATCACTCTGGTGCATACCTGAAACATTGTAAATCAGCTATGCTTCAATTAAAAAAAATAAATCAAATTTTAAAAGTAAAGCAAAACACCTAAGGAAAAGACATAAATTGGAGGTAGTGAACAAAAAGGAATCAGATTTAGAAAATTTGCAGCCTGTCCACATTGTAAGACAACAAGGAAGCATGTTTCTAAGAATAGTGGGGTGTGAGTGAACAGTCATTTGATAAGGAGATTAGTATGGATGTGAAGCACAGATTTAGTCAGCAGTCTCAGCAGAAGACAGGAATAGGGATGGGTTATAGGGAAAGATATTCTGCTTATTTGGCACAAAGAGGGCAGGACAACAGGACAGGATGATAGAGCTATTGAGGCAAGAACAAGCTTTATCTTTCTTAAATTTTTTATTATGATTGATTTACAATGTTCTGTCAATTTCTGCTGTATGGCAAAGTGACCCAGTCATATATATATATATATATATATATACATATATATATATATATATATATTCATTCTTTCTCTCACATCATCCATCATGTCTCATCACAAGTGATTAGATACATAGTACCCTGTGCTATACAGTAGGATCTAATTGCCTGTCCACTCCAAATGAAGAGTTTTCATCTGGGAAAACTACTAGATGAAAACTCAAGCTTTATCTTTTTTTAAATTTTTATTATTTTTTTCTTTTTTTGAATTACTCAATGAATTTATTACATTTATAGTTGTACAATGATCATCACAACCCAATTTTATAGGATTCCCATCCCACAACCCCAGCACATCCACCACCCCACCCCAAACTGTCTCCTTTGGAAACCATAAGTTTTTCAAAGTCTGTGAGTCAGTATCTGTTCTGCAAAGAAGTTCATTCTGTCCTTTTTTCAGATTCCACATGTCAGTGAAAGCATTTGATGTTGGTATCTCATTGTACGGCTGACTTCACTTAGCATGATAATTTCTGGGTCCATCCATGTTGCTAAAAATGCCAGTATTTCGTTCCTTTTAATGGCTGAGTAATATTCCATTGTTTATATCTACCACTTCCTCTTGATCCACTCCTCTGTCGATGGACATTTAGATTGTTCCCATGTCTTGGCTATTGAAAATAGTGCTGCAATGAACATTGGAGTACATGTGTCTTTGCAAGTCATGGTTTTCTCTGGATAGATGCCCAGGAGTGGGATTGCTGGATCAAATGGTAGTTCTATTTTTAGTTTTCTGAGGCATCTCCATCCTGTTTTCCACAGTGGTTGCACCAATTGACAATCCCACCAACAGTGTACTAGGGTTCCTTTTTCTCCACACCCTCTCTAGCACTTATTGTTTGTAGACATTTTAATGATGGCCATTCTGGCTGGTGTAAGGTGGTACCTCATAGTGGTTTTGATTTGCATTTCTCTAATGATAAATAATGTTGAACATCTTTTCATATGTTTTTGGCCATCCGTATGTTTTCTTTGGAGAATCATCTGTTTAGATCTTCTGCCCTTTTTTTTTTTTTTTTTTTTTTTTTTTTTTGGTCTTTTTGCCTTTTCTAGGGCCACTTCCCACGGCATATGGAGATTCCCAGGCTAGGGGTCTAATCAGAGCTTTAGCCACTGGCCTACACCACAGCCACAGCAACGTGGGATCCGAGCCACGTCTGCAACCTACACCACAGCTCACGGCAACACCAAATCCTTAACCCACTGAGCAAGGGCAGGGATCAAACTCGCAACCTCATGGTTCCTAGTCAGATTCGTTAACCATTGTGCCACGATGGGAACTCCTGCCCATTTTTTAATGGGGTTGTTTGTTTTTTGGGTATGAAGCTGCAGAAGGTTTTTATAAATTTTGGAGATTAATCCCTTGTCAGTCAATTCAATTGCAAAGATTTTTCTCCTATTCTGTGGGTTGTTGTTTTGTTTAGGGTTTCCTTTGCTGTGCAGAAACTTTTAAGTTTAATTAAGTCCCACCCATTTGTTTATTTTTATTTACTCTAAGAGGTGGATCTGAGAAGATGTTGCTGTGGTTTATGTCAGAGAGTGTTTGGCTTATGTTTTTCTCTAAGAGTGATCAACGTAGATGCAAAAATCCTCAACAAATACTAGCAAACCACATCCAACAATACATTAAAAGGACTGTATATCATGATCAAGTGGAATTTATCCCAGGGATGCAAGGGTTCTTCAATATCCAAAAATCAATCAGTGTGATACACCACATTAACAAACTGAATAATAAAAACCATATGATCCTCTCAATAGATGCGGAAAAAGCCTTTGACAAATGCCAACACCCATTTCAGATAAAAGCCTTTCAGAAAGTGAGCATAGAGGGAACCTACCTCAACATAATAAAGGCCATATATGACAAACCCCACAGCAAACATCATTCTCAGTGGTGAAAAGCTGAAAGAATTCCTGCTGAGATCAGGAACAAGACAAGGATATCTGCTCTCTGCCACTACTATTCAACATAGTTTTGGAAGTCCTAGCCACAGCAATCAGAGAAGTAAAAAAAATAAAAGGAATCCAAATTGGAAAGGAAGAAGTAAAATTACCACTATTTGCAGATGACTTGATACTATACCTAGAGAATCTTAAAGATGCTACCAGAAAACTGTTAGAGCTCATCCATGAATTTGGCAGTCTCAGGATACAAAGTTAATACACAGAAATCGACGCATTTCTATATACTAACAATGAAAGATCAGCAAGAGAAATCAGGGAAGCAATCCCATTTACCATTGCATCCAAAAGAATAAAATACCTAGGAATAAACCTACCTAAGAGACAAAAGATCTGTACTCTGAAAACTGTAAGACACTGATGAAAGAAATCAAAGATGACACAAATAAATGGAAAGACATACCATGCTCTTGGACTGCAAGAGTCAATATTATCAAAATGACTATATTACCCAAGGCAATCTACAGATTCAGTGCAATCCCTATTAAATTACCAAGGACATTTTTCACAGAACTCAAATGAAGTATTTTAAAGTTTGTTTGGAAGCACTAAAGACCCAGAATGGCCAAAGACATCCCGAAAAAGAAAAATGGAGCTGGAGGAATCAGGCTCCCGGACTTCAGACTATACTACAAAGCAACAGTCTTCAAAACTGTATGGTACTGGTACAAAGACAGAAATATACATCAGTGCAACAGGATAGAAAGCCCATGCAGAATTCAACCCATGCACCTACAGACAACTAATCTATGACAAAGGAGGCAAGAATATACAATGGAGAAAGGACAGCTTGTTCAATAAGTGGTGCTGGGAACACCGGACAGCCACATGTAAAAGAATGTAATTAGAATGCTGCCTAATACCATACACAAAAATAAATTCAAAATGGATTAAGGACCTAGATATTAGACCAGATACTATAAAACTCTTGGAGGAAAACATAGGCCATGCTTTATCTTTAAGAAAAAAATGAAGGAATAATGACTCCGAAGACAATCTATAGATCAGGGCTGCCCTCATGCCACAGGTTCAGCGGGCAAAGCTGTTTCATGCTCAGTCTCAGAAATTTTGGAGTGTGAGACCCCCTCCCTTAGTTTCAGAGGGCCAGACTGACCCTTTCCAGTGGCTTGTGGGGCCACCCCAAAGAGCTGAAGAAGAGCTGCTCTTCAGAGCCATAGGGGTAGCCCTGCCACCCCACTGGATCTGGAGGGAGGAACATGGAGCCAAAGAGAATTATTCTGTTTCCAAAGATCTAATGGAAAGCCCTTCCTAAATTTTAGAGTCACTTGGGACCTGTTACCCCTTCATCCTCCTGATTTCTCCATCTTGGAAATGCTTAGCCCATGCCTGTTCCACCACTGTATTTTAGAAGCACAAAATTCATCCAGTTTCACAGGTTTATAGATAGACAGGAATTTTGCCTCAGAATCAACCTTATCTTGAATTTTGCCCGTATTGGTTTGAGATTTAGATATTTAGATAAGGCTTTGGATTTTGGAGTTGGCGATGAAATGAGTTAATATTTGGGGGGCTGTTGGGATGGAATAAATGTATTTTACATGTGATAAGAAGATGTATTCTGAGGGACCAGGGTACAATATTACAACCTGAATGCATCTCTCCCAAATTCACTTGAAGGTATAACTACTAGTGTGGTTATATTCGGGGATGGGGTCTCCAAGGAAGTGATTAAGGTTAAATTAGGTCATAAGGGTGGGGCCCTTATCTGCTAGAATCAGTATCCTTCTAAGAAGAAAACTAGAGTGTGTCCATGTCTCCCTCTCCCTCTTCCTTCTCTCCATGCTCAAACATCTAGGGAGAGCCTTATAAGACCATCTGTGAGCTAGGAAATGTTTTAATTAGAAATTGAATTGGCCAGAAACTCGACCTTGAACTTCCAGAAATGTCATGGAATAAATTTCTATTGTAAATAAGCCACCTAGTTTACGGTATTTTGTTATGGCAGCCCATACGGACTAATTGCTTAAGTCAGGGGAGTAGGTATTAGGGGAAATGGTGAGTGACTGAGAATGAGTACAGGATTTCTTTCGGTGAGGTGATAAAAAAAATTCAGAAATCGTGTAATGGGTGCAAAACTCTATGAATATACTAAAAACCACTGTATTGTATACTTTAAATGCATGAGTTGCATGGTCTATGAGTTATTTTCATAAAACTCAATTAAAAAGTTAAATCATGTATGTTATATCCTAAACAAAGTGAATATTGAAGCCTAGTGTTGCTGTGCATTTTATTTTGTTCAGGTTTTCTAAAATTATGTACCCAACCATCTTGAGTTGATTTTTTTTAATATCAACAGTGTGAAATACAGGAAAAATATTAACCATTTAAACTAGAATAAATTAACCATGATCTGGTGATGTTTTTGTGTTCCATCATCTGGAAGAACGCATGTAATTGGAAACTTCCTACCCTTTTCAAAGTTAAATTTTCTACCTGAAGTGTCCCAGAGAGAAAATTTAACTTTTTGTCCCAGGGTTCCCACAAATTACATTGCCATGTTCGTGAACTGGCAGAAATTGCGGTTTGTTGAGTGAATTATTTGGGTTTATCATGCCCATTTTTTTTTGAAATTTATCAGGTATGGCTTACATGTATGTAGAAGCTATCTTTATAAACTACTCTACCAGGGACTTATTTATTCTATATTCTATTGCAAGTCTGAGCTCTAGATTAATTTCCTATTATCTCCCTGGAATTTTGTCTATTTTTCCCCAACAGGTATTCAATGAAAAATATTTC
Source organism: Sus scrofa (assembly GCF_054392235.1). Lineage (NCBI taxonomy): Eukaryota > Metazoa > Chordata > Mammalia > Artiodactyla > Suidae > Sus > Sus scrofa. The sequence continues at coordinate 127,155,416 of NC_139401.1, forward strand.
TTTTGTATCTTTCTCAATGCTTTTTCAATTTCTGCTTTCTGATATATACTTTCAAAAGTTTTCTTTCTAATTTATGAAGGTAAATATAGTAGTTTAGTACTTTTACTTAAAACATATTTAAAAATAACATGACAAATATGCTAAATTTTAGTAATAATTAAATTTTATAGTAATTTTAATAACAAAATTGCCAAAGATTATTAAAAATAATCTGCAATGTATATCAATATAGTACAGTCGATTAACAGTAATACATTTATTAAATAGAAATTCATATCACCATGAATTTACTTTTTGATTTAAACTGGGGGCATACCCCAGGGGGTGATGCACCCCTAAAGAGCAGCTGCCCAACACCGCCAACCCCCTGCAAGAACCCCACAGCCTAAAAACACCAGAGCAAGCTCTGCATGACCAAGTGAAATCTGCTACCATCGTGGTGTGGACCTCTCAGTCCTGTCTGCCCTCAGGAAGTCCTCCTTTGCTTCAAAGAAACACTGTTAGCCCCATTAACACTCCAGAAAAGCTACACTGCCTCAAAAAAGATTGACCAACAACGCCAGCCCTCAGGAAATATTCCACGGCAGTGACAAGGCAAACACTGCCCGATCACGGAGAGTACAACTCCCTCAGGAGAAAGAAAACAACAAAGCAAGATGAAGAAGCTGAGAAACCACCCCCAGTCAAACCAACAGGAGAACTCACCTAAAACAGTCAACAATGAAACAGATCTCGGCAGTCTGACAGACCTGGAGTTCAAAAGAGAAATACTGAAAATACTGAAGGAATTAAGAGAAGATATGAACAGTAATGCAGATACCCTCAGAAAGGAACTAGAAAATATAAGGAGGAGACAAGAAAAACTAGAACATTCATTTGCAGAGATGCAAACTGAACTAGGGGCAGTAAAAACCAGAATGAATAATGCAGAAGAACGAATCAGTGATATGGAAGATAGAATAATGGAAATCACTCAATCTGGTCAACAGACAGAAAACCGAATCAAAAAACTGGAAAGCAATATAAGAGACCTATGGGATAATATAAAGCGGGCCAACCTACGCATAATAGGAATTCCAGAAGGAGTAGAAAAAGATAAGGGAATGGAAAATATATTTGAAGAAATTATCGCTGGAAACTTCCCAAATCTAAAGGATACTGGGTTCAAGATACAAGAAGCACAGAGGGCCCCAAACAAACTGAACCCAAACAGACCCACACCAAGACACATCATAATAAAAATGGCAAAAGTTAGTGATAAAGAGAGGGTCCTAAAGGCAGCAAGAGAAAAACAGAATGTTACCTACAAGGGAACCCCCATAAGAATATCAGCTGATTTCTCTACAGAAACACTACAGGCCAGGAGGGAATGGCAAGAGATATTTAAAGTGCTAAAAGGAAAAAATATGTAACCTAGAATACTCTATCCAGCAAGAATATCATTTAAAATAGAAGGGGAAATAAAAATTTTTTCCAACACACAAAAACTTAAAGAATACAGCAACACAAAACCCAGGTTAAAGGAAATATTGAAAGGGCTTCTCTAAACCAAAAAGAAAGGAAGGAAAGGGAAGAAAAAAGAAAAGAAAAAAAAAGAAGAAGAAGAAGAGGAAGAACTAGGACTGAGGAAACTGCAATCAGAGAGAAGTCACTCAAGTAAGCCAGCATACAGATTTAATCATGAACATGCCTCAAACAAAATAAAATTAAAAAGAAAAAAATAAAAAAGAGTCATCAAAACCATAAAATGTGGGCAAGGGATGTCAGGAGGTAAATAACCCTTTTTGTTTATATGTAAGCCTCTCTTCTTAATTTTAATATAGTAATGAAGTGTTTGAACTTACAGGACCATCAGGCTAAAACACACATTTATGGGAAGGGGTTAGCATACTTAAAAAACAGGGCAATCACAAGCCAAAACCAAATATTGCATTTGCAAAAAATGAAAAAAAAACACTCAATCAGATAATAACAGGAGACCATCCAACCAAAAAAAAAAAAAAAAATGGCGAACCATAGAATCAACTGGAACATGAGATTCAAATGGCAATAAATAATCATCTATCAATTATCACCTTAAATGTCAATGGACTGAATGCCCCAATCAAAAGACACAGAGTGGCTGAGTGGATAAAAAGGCAAAAACCTTCAATATGCTGCCTGCAAGAAACTCACCTTAGGACAAAAGATACATATAGATTGAAAGTGAAAGGGTGGGGAAAAATATTTCACGCCAATAGGCATGACAGAAAAGCAGGAGTCGCAACGCTCATATCAGACAAAATAGACTTTAAAACAAAAGACATAAAGAAAGACAAAGAAGGACACTATTTAATGATTAAGGGATCCATCCAAGGAGAGGATGTTACTATTGTCAACATATATGCCCCATATACAGGAGCACCCAGATACATACAACAAATATTAACAGACATAAAGGGAGATATTGATGAGAATACAATCATAGTAGGAGACCTAAATACCCCCTCACATCAATGGACAGATCCTCTAGACAGAAAACCAATAAAGCAACAGAGATCCTAAAGGAAACAATAGAAAAGTTAGACTTCATTGATATCTTCAGGACACTACATCCAAACAAAGCAGAATACACATTCTTCTCAAATGCTCATGGAACATTCTCAAGAATCGACCACATACTGGGACACAAAGCGAATCTCAATAAATTTAGGAGCGTAGAAATTATCTCAAGTATCTTCTCTGACCACAATGCCATGAAATTAGAAATCAACCATGGGAAAAGCAAAGAGAAAAAACCTACTCCATGGAGACTAAACAACATGCTACTAAAAAACCAATGGGTCAATGAGGAAATCAAGAAGGAAATTAAAAGCTACCTTGAAACAAATGATAATGAAGACACAACCTCTCAAAATCTATGGGATGCTGCGAAAGCAGTGCTCAGAGGGAAATTTATAGCAATACAGGCCTTTCTCAAAAAAGAAGAAAGATCCCAAATTGACAACTTAACCCTCCACCTAAACGAATTAGAAAAAGAAGAACAAAGAAGTCCTAAAGTCAGCAGAAGGAAGGAAATTATAAAGATCAAAGAAGAAATCAATAAAATAGAGACTCAAAAAACAATAGAGAAAATTAATAAAACCAAGAGCTGGTTCTTTGAAAAGGTGAACAAAATTGACAAACCCCTGGCCAGACTCACTAAAAAGAGGAGAGAAAGAACCCAAATAACCAAAATTATAAATGAAAAAGGAGAAATCACAACGGATACAGCAGAAATACAAAAAACCATAAGAGAATACTATGAACAACTGTATGGCAACAAGTTTGACAATCTGGAAGAAATGGACAATTTTCTAGAATCTTACAGCCTGCCAAAACTGAATCAAAACGAAACAGACCAACTGAACAGACCAATCACTAGAAATGAAATTGAAGAGGTCGTAAAATTACTCCCTACAAATAAAAGTCCAGGACCAGATGGCTTCACAGGTGAATTTTATCAAACATATAAAGAGGAATTGGTGCCCATCCTCCTGAAACTCTTTCAAAAGGTTGAAGAAGAAGGAATACTCCCAAAGACATTCTATGAGGCCACCATCACCCTAATTCCAAAACCAGACAGAGATACCACCAAAAAAGAAAACTATCGCCCAATATCATTGATGAATATAGATGCAAAAATTCTCAACAAAATCTTAGCCAACCAAAACCAATAACACATCGAAAAAATTATACACCATGACCAGGTTGGGTTCATCCCAGGTTCACAAGGATGGTTCAACATACGCAAATCAATCAACATCATACACCACATTAACAAAAAAAAGGTCAAAAATCATATGATCATCTCAATAGACGCAGAAAAAGCATTTGACAAAGTTCAACATCCATTCATGATCAAGACCCTCGCCAAAGTGGGTATAGAGGGAACATTCCTGAATATAATCAAAGCCGTTTATGATAAGCCCACAGCAAATATAATACTCAATGGGGAAAAACTGAAAGCCTTCCCACTCAAATCTGGAACAAGACAGGGATGCCCACTCTCACCACTGCTCTTCAACATCGTTTTGGAAGTCTTAGCCACAGCAATTAGACAAACAAAAGAAATCAAAGGCATCCATATAGGAAGAGAAGAGATCAAACTGTCACTGTATGCAGATGATATGATACTATACCTAGAAAACCCTAAGGACTCAACCCCAAAACTCCTTGCACTGATTAATAAATTCAGCAAAGTGGCAGGATATAAGATTAACATTCAGAAGTCAGTTGCATTTCTGTATACCAGCAATGAAACATTAGAAAAGGAATACAAAAATACGATACCTTTTAAAATTGTACCACACAAAATCAAATACCTCGGAATACACCTGACCAAAGAGGTAAAGGACCTATATGCCGAGAACTATAAAACCTTAATCAAAGAAATCAAAGAAGATGTAAAGAAATGGAAAGATATTCCATGTTCCTGGATTGGAAAAATCAATATTGTGAAAATGGCCATCCTACCCAAAGCAATATACAGATTCAATGCAATCCCTATCAAATTACCCATGACATTGTTCACAGAACTAGAACAAACAATGCAAACATTTATATGGAACCACAAAAGACCCAGAATCACCAAAGCAATCCTGAGAAACAAAAACCAAGCAGGAGGCATAACTCTCCCAGACTTCAAGAAATACTACAAAGCCACAGTCATCAAAACAGTGTGGTACTGGTATCAAAACAGACAGACAGACCAATGGAACAGAATAGAGAATCCGGAAATAAACCCTGACACCTATGGTCAATTAATCTTTGACAAGGGAGGCAAGAACATCAAATGGGAAAAGGAAAGTCTATTCAGCAAGCATTGCTGGGAAACCTGGACAGCTGCATGCAAAGCAATGAAACTAGAACACACCCTCACACCATGCACCAAAATAAACTCCAAATGGCTGAAAGACTTAAATATACGACAGGACACCATCAAACCCCTCGAAGAAAACATAGGCAAAACACTCTCTGACATCAACATCATGAATATTTTCTAGGTCAGTCTCCCAAAGCAATAGAAATTAGAGCAAAAATAAACCCATGGGACCTCATCAAACGGACAAGCTTTTGCACAGCAAAGGAAAACAAAAAGACAACTTACAGAATGGGAGAAAATAGTTTGAAATGATGCAACCGACAAGGGCTTAATCTCTAGAATATATAAACAACTTAAACAACCCAACAGCAAAAAAGCCAATCAATCAATGGAAAAATGGGCAAAAGACCTGAATAGACATTTCTCCAAAGAAGATACACAGATGGCCAGCAAACACATGAAAAAATGCTCAACATCGCTGATTATAAGAGAAATGCAAATCAAAACTACCATGAGATACCACCTCACACCAGTCAGAATGGCCATCATTAATAAATCCACAAATAACAAGTGCTGGAGGGGCTGTGGAGAAAAGGGAACCCTCCTGCACTGCTGGTGGGAATGTCAACTGGTACAGCCACTATGGAGAACAGTTTGGAGATACCTTAGAAATCTATACATAGAACTTCCATATGACCCTGCAATCCCACTCTTGGGCATCTATCCGGACAAAGCTCTACTTAAAAGAGACACATGCACCCGCATGTTCATTGCAGCCCTATTCACAATAGCCAGGACATGGAAACAAGCCAAATGTCCATCGACAGAGGATTGGATTCGGAAGAGGTGGTATATATACACAATGGAATACTACTCAGCCATAAAAAAGGATGACATCATGCCATTTGCAGCAACATGGATGGAACTAGAGACTCTCATCCTGAGTGAAATGAGCCAGAAAGACAAAGACAAATACCATATGATCTCACTTATAACTGGAATCTAATATCCAGCACAAATGAACATCTCCTCAGAAAAGAAAATCATGGACTTGGAGAAGACTTGTGGTTGCCTGATGGGAGGGGGAGGGAGTGGGAGGGATCAGGAGCTTGGGCTTATCAGACACAACCTAGAATAGATTTATAAGGAGATCCTGCTGAATAGCATTGAGAACTATGTCTAGATACTCATGTCGCAACAGAAGAAAGGGTGGGGGAAAAAAAACTGTAACTGCAATGTATACATCTAAGGATGACCTAACCCCCTTGCTGTACAGTGGGAAAATAAAAAAATAAATAAATAAATAAATAAATAAATTGGGGGCATAGCAATATCTGGCACAGTAAATAACTGGACAATGATATGAACTGGAATATAAGTCAAATTCTGATTAAATACATGGGAAGCCCAGGAATTTGTAATCATTCCTAGTCCTAGATTGTTATCAGGATTAAATGTTTTGATGTTTATACATGCACTTGTCAACATCCATTAGGTATACACTACATGGCGGGCATCATTCAAGCCACCGTATTTCTCTATTAAGATGATGCAGAACCCTCAAGAAGCTTGTAATCTGATAAGAAATACAAAATAAGTACACAAAATAAACTGGTAAAATGCATGGTAGAAAGTGACCATGCACTAAAACAGGTAGAGATGACAGATCTCAAGAGTTCAGAGCAAGTAATGATCACTTCCCACAGGCACCATCAATAGGGGCTTGGTGGATGTGCTAACATTTATTTTGGGGCCTACCAGAAAACTAGGATTTGCAGATGAAAAATCTGAAGAGAAAGATAAAGCCATTCGTGGTGGTCAGGCAGCAAGAGGAAAAGTATGAAGGTAGTTAATAAGACTAGCCATGTACATAAAACAATCAACCATAGAGCGGTCATCACCACATTTTAAGTCTTGAACTTCTTGGCTCTCATGGAGGAATAGTCATACACGTGATTGCTTTCTAAGACAAATAGGGAACCAGGGAATCTTGCACGGTGATTTTTGCCACAGAGCTTAGGCTCCTTGTTCATGAAGTACACTCAAATAGTAACAGTATGTCATCAACCCAGACCTAACCCAGTTTGGCTTTGTTAAGTGGGCCAATTCCCACAGTAGAGAATGGGATGAAAATCTGCTGACCTGCATGCTACCCATCACCCACTCAGGCACATGAAAGGATGGGCATCCGTTTTCAGTATTCCTAGCTGAGCTGCAGTTCACACTGGAGAGGAGAGAAAACTGCAGCCACTGTATTTCTTGGCAAGCTGCTTGAATAAAAATAGAGATCTGCTGACTAAGTATTCACTATATCTGCAGACATTTCCCAGCTGGGAAAACAGACTTTTCCCCCTAATTTTTCCCCTTGTGAATGTTTACTTAAATTAGCCCCTCCACTGTACCTCCTTCATAAAAAAAAAAAAAAAAAAAAAGATAAATAATTTTTCTGAGTTGGGATTTTTAAAATGCATTCATACTTAAATTTTTAAAATTCGGTATCTGTTCCAACCATTCTTAACTATTAACCCTAAATATCTGGGTTTTTTTTTTTTTTAGAGATAAAAGAAGGCTTCCATGTAGAGTCTTTGAATCTACATATCAAATTGGATTGTTTGTTTTAATTAAAGAAAACAAATCTGAGCCCATGCCCTCATTATTTAATAAATGCATTCTTGGACCATTGAATTCCTAACTATCTAGGGACATTTTAGAGAGCAAGTATGATATTTTATTCATTCAAACACTCATTGGCCCAGTTCTAAACACTCTGCATGTATTAAGTTCCTTAATCCTTAAAGCAACCCTATGAGATTGGTACTATTATTATCTGCATTTTGAGATTAAGGAAATACAAGCACAGAGTGATTACATAATTCGTCCAAGGTCACTCAGCCAGAGTGTAAAGCAGATGGACAAATCCCACCCAGGCAGTCTGTCCAGGAGCTACCCCCCAAAAGGATTTTCTGCTGCCTCTCTGTACGAACGATGATTTTAAGAACTGATAAACAGACAAGTGACCCAGTAATACATATATATATGTACCTTCTTTTTCATTTTGCTGTCCAGCAGAAATTTACAGAAAACTGTAAGTCAATCATAATAAAAAGTTTAAAAAAACATATATTTTCACATCTGAGAAAAAACGTCCAGTTCCAAATGGGATAATAACTTTAGGTTTTCTGTTTTTTTTTTTTTTTTTTCCCCGTGTCCTAATTCATGACAGAACCACTGACCTTTCTGTTTACTGATAATATCCGGCCCGGTAGGAGAGAGATGAAATGGTCTTGCCTCCATGTGACAGGACTATTAACACTCTAGGAGAATATCATTCCCAAACTGACAACATTATTGTAGCTCAGGATGGGGTTGTTGCAGAGATTCAATGAGATAACACAAGTGGACGTTCTTGCCATTCACCAGGCAAATGGTTCACATTAACCAAATTGAAAAGGACGGTAATACATGGTTTTCTTAGTCTCGTCCATCAAAAATATTTAAGTTGCCTCCCAAAAGGATTTCATTTACCCAAACATTTATACTTGGATGCAATATGTTCAAGATTCCTTTTAATAGAATGATGGATCCTGGACATATTAAGCTCATAAAATTATAAATATTTCATTTTATTAATGAGTGAAATTTTATGAGTGAAAATTTTATGATGATGGCATAGGGAGGAAGTTTAAGTTAGTGCTTAAGAGCATGGACTCCAAAACCCAATAGACTGGGTTCAAACCCAAGTTGTAGATACTAACTGTGATTTGACACAAGTTACATAGCTGTCTGCCTCAGTTACCTTGGGCTGATGACAACACCACTTTCCTTGGTTTATCATGAGAATTAGTTTTGTGATTCATGTAGAATACTTATATAATTGCCAGGTCCATAGTAACTTCTATTTATGTGTTTTCTATTGATCTAAATCAATATGAAAAGCATGGGTCTATAAAGCATCTAAGCCTATACACATACAGTCTATTCAAAGAAGAAATCTTAGTTATGCACTGTATATGCAAGGCATGGTACAAAGTACACAGACCTAAAGAACAATGAAATAAAAGTTCTGTTCTTTTTGAGTGCACAGCCTCTGAGGAGGTGAGCATGCACAGTGGAGGAACAGACTGGCTACAGTTACTTTTAAGGAGGAAGAGCCTCTTAAAATAAAGGCTCTTCTATTGAATGTCATTACTGTGATCTACAATGGTGGGCGGGTATAGTTTGTAGCTGAAGATGGGGAAAACATTCTTGTGCTGTATTCTAGCATGAAAAGAATGCATGAATCCAAGCAACATAAGAGAAAAGGAAAGAGAAAAGGCAGAACTCAAATTGTAGAAATGGTGATTTTTTTTTTTTTAAGACTGCGGATTACTATTCCTGCACCTCATGTAACATTTGGTAAAGCCTGATATGCACACAGTTTTTATGTGTGTGTTTTCTTGGATCATTTTGAAGAAGTTATGGAAAGGGCTGAATCCTATAGCCAGGATGATTTGTCACGGCATGGGGACAATACACATAGGACAACAATACAATTCCCAACTTTAATTCCATTGTAGTAAGATATCAAAGCCACAGTTGACCTAGAAAGGTCCCATGAGTTGATAGGGCTCTTAGGAAGATATTTTGGACCTTTTATAATCAATGATGTGTACTCTATTTATTCTTCCTAACAACCCTTGGAGTTGGTTATTTTGTTTCATTTTATAGATGAGGGCATGGATGCAAAGAGAAGTTAAACAACTTACCCAGTTTTCTCTAATTTATCATTCAACCTCATCTGACAGTTGAGGAAAACGACAGCCAGAAGTTAAGATTAAAATCACTGGTGTGCGTTAGTTGAGTTAGTACACTAACTAGCATTGTGTCTGACCTCCAGCTGCAAACACTTGCCACTGCAAACACACTTCATCCTCTAGAAGAGTAAGGCTTGTAATTATTACTGACTCTCAATAAACCAAAGTTTGGCAGGGAGGTCCACACTGAACACTATGAAAGGTAGGAGGCTGATAGTAGGCTGCTTGAAACAGACAAGAGAAAAAGGGAAAAGAGGAGACCAACCTTTCTTTCTAGCCCAGGGGACTTCACCAAACTCACAGCTGGCTAAACTAGAGAGAAGTTCAGCAATACATAAAATATTCTTATATACTTTAATTTAATATATTTAAATAAATTAATATACTTTAATATATTTAAATAAATTAATACATTAAGAAATTGAATATATTCCTTCACATTGCTTGCCAACATAAGAAATCCATATAACCAGAAGTTTCCAAGACAGCCAGACAACCCTACTTTTTTTTTACTTTTGGCTACACACATACAAACCCATACACACACAAAACGCACTATAAAAATTCTTTCTTAAAATTCTTTTAGGGATTCCCTTAGTGGCTCAGCAGTTAACGAACCCAACTAGGATCCATGAGGATGCGGGTTCGATCCCTGGCCTCGCTCAGTGGGTTAAGGATCCAGCATTGCCATGAGCTGTGGTGTAGGTCACAGGCATGGCTTGAATCCCATGTTGCTGTGGCTGTGGTATAGACCAGCAGCTGTAGCTCCGATTTGACCCCTAGCCTGGAAAGTTCCATATGCTGCAGGTGCGGCCCTAAAAAGTAAAAAAAAAAAAAAAAAAAAAAAAAAAAATCTAGTAGGTAATATGTTGTTGGATTTAACAAAACCTAAAATTGCTGGTTGAGTTTGTATATGGGAAACTGCACCTCATTAGCTCACTTCAGAGATTCCTTCATGAATTATGAGGACATGTTCCTTGTGGTATTAGAGCAGCAAAGCCATTGCTGCCAGATGAATGTGGGCTGCCAACTTCCCATTTCGTGACATTCTTTAATATAGATAGTCAGAAAGAATGAATACCTTGATCATACATAGCAGGCCCTGAGTACATTTTTATGACCTAACTGAATGAATGAGTCAATGAATCCTATACATTTTTCATATATATCCTAAAGGAAATATTGTCTATTATTTAGATACTTATATAAGACAGAGGCCTTGATTCATAAATATGAGTCAAGAAATGTGAACTCTCCAAGAGTGTCAGGAAACAGTTGACAATTATCACAAAAAAAAATCTTATCTTCAGTTTATATAAAAATAAGTAAAAATGTTTCCAAGCAGTTTATAAAATCCAAGAGCCTTTTAGGAACTGATATGAAACAAAGCAATGAAACTGAACCATATTTTATCAAGTCATGACTTTGGGGTTTTCTATCCTTGAACCACTCCAAACTGATGGAGAACAGGGAATTACTTAGATCAGGCCACAGAGTCAAGATTCATCAAAAGCTGAAATGGGAGTTTATGAATTTAACTAGTATAGACACCCATTTTGGATAAGTCTAGAGCTGAATGAGGCATTTACTCTGAATTTATGGAAGTAAGCTAGGTCAGTACAAATTCCAAAATAGCTAATTCACTCAATAATAAATCAGGCAAACAGGATGTTTTATTGAACAACTAAAATCTGTCAAAAAATGAGTTCCATGGAGACATGGGCCACATAGTAGCAGGAAAGGAATTGTGATTAAAGTTGTCAAATCAGGGGTAAGGTCCTGCTGCTGGCTTCTGGCTGCATGACCAGGGGAGCAGCTGAACTACTCTGTGCCTCATTAATCTCATAGGCAAAGCTGGGCCTACTTCACAAATACATCACAGGCTTGTTACCATGCTTCTATCATGCTCTGCTTTACCATTCGACAATGTGGAAAAAAAAGGGTAAGGACGACTGAATTTCGAAGTTTTCAGAAATTGGGTTTGTAACCCCAGGTCAAGTTATGACAACTATCATCACAAGGACAATATAAAACATGCAAATATTATTTGAGGAAAGGGTCAGTAGACTTCTATAGAAAATGAGCCTTTAATACATGTGTGAATATTTTTACTTAAAAAAAAAACTGGATTAATCATCTACCACACCAAAGCAGAACAACTTTGATTCTCAGCCAATATGACTTATATATGAGGCATCCAGCACACTATCAATTTATCCCATTAACATCAAATGAAAGGTAGACGTTAGCCAAAGTTTACTTTTAGTCACCTGAGGCAAAAACTATAAACACTAAAGAAAACTGCTGAAATGCTTATTTATAATTTATAGCACACACTTTTTTCCAAACTCTGATTTCTTCATCTCAAGATTTCTGTTTCATTGTCCCAATAACCAGAACAAGTTCATACATGCTACAGTTGGAAATAATTACAAATTACCACTGGGAACTATATGAAAATTCATATATTCATTCTTACATATTTATTTATCTCATTCAGTTTACATATTTAGGTATTACTATGCAAAATGCTTTTACTGCTTTTACTTTTGATGACTTTTCTATTCACATCCAATTAATCACATTCCACAATATGAAACAATACAATAATTATGTTAATAGGTAGCATATAAGTTATAGACCTTGCATGTGGCTGTATTTAACTTATGGCCTCTGGTTTTTAGTAATGACACCAGATGCTGTAAGTCTCCTTGTCATCTAGTTTTATAAGGAAATCATCCTTTCCTCTACCTCTTCCCTCAGACCACAACTTATACAAGTAAAACCATTCTCATTATATATTAAACTATAAAGACTGACACATCAGAACTTTGACAACTTATACAAGATATCACCACAGCAAGGTAATAAAGTAAAAATGCTAATGTGGTATTTTATATATGCTTAGATATAATTTCCAGAATATACTCAGATTTTTTTATTATAATTCACAATGAAAGCTTGTTCATACTGAAATATTCCATTACAATTGTAGTAGTGAAGTAAAGAATCTGAGAGATCTATTTCAACCCTTTCATTTTACTAGTCAATAAACTATGGCCTGGAGCTACAACTGGCCTTCTGTTTTTCAATGCACCCTCCATTGCTCCTTGCCACAATGATTTATAGAGAAAATACTCAACAAAGAATTGGCATAGTAAGAATTTTTCAATGAAACATTGAACTTTTAAATATAACAAAAAAGGAACACTCACTAAAATGAGAAGTTCCCTCCATGTTTTACAAGTCACGGCTTAAGGCCCTCCTTCTCCTGGCCTGCCATGTTCTAACAGGGATGTTGATTCAGAGAAGCAACTGGAAAGACCTGGGACAAATTAGTTCTTCCACTGAAACCCACAAAGAGTGAGAGATCTACACCATGGAAGTATTTTACAAGTGTGATATCCAAAAGTCAAAGTAGGGCTTTTCTGAAAAAGGTATGCAAGGAATTCCCCTACATCTTTCTGCCCCAAGACAGTCAGCCTCAGCTGAACTCCACACTAGTGTCCAATACCACCAGTGTAGTATTGCAAAGAGCAAAGTTGGGGCTGACTGTGGCTCACTGTAACTAAGCAAAAGAGGAAATTGACATGGAAAGTTTTTTTTAAAGTTTTTTTAAAGAGATTTGGAGGTTAAGGAAAATTCCACTGAGGGAGTATCAGGTCTAAAACTAATTATTAAATCCTAAACTGTTGGCAGCACTTTTAGGCTCTGTTAATTTCACTAAATTTTATCTGCATTTGGCATAATCACTGCTGCTACCCAGTTGATGGTTATAGCTGCTGCGGGTGGTGTGAGCCCATTGCCACCATAACAGCTGTTCAACTGCCTAACTATGCTGTCATCTTACTGAAAACAAATCTCTCATTACAAAGAGGGGAATAAAACATAGGCTTTGCTCTATTCAGCTTCTGGTAGTGAAAGACTAACATGCCCCAGAGTGGCCATAATGGAATAGCCAATGCAAGAAGCAACTGCAGTACCTCTACCCAGAAATATTACAATCCATCAGAAGCAGAAGAATGGTGATTCACCAAGCTTGAGACACACTCAGAAAGGTTGAAGAAAATGGACTGCCAATTTGTATCAGGAAATAGAATCATTGACTCTACTTGGGGTTTGGGGTTCCCTATAGCAAGTCACTACCTTAGCATGGATCAATGCAATGTATTATATAGTTTTCCTGCTTGAGGTTGTTTTGTTTTAGGTCTTTTTTTTCCCTTGGGAATGTTGTGATCTAGCAAAATAAATGAATGAATACATATGGAAAAGTAACAGAAATTAAGTTTCCAGTGAGGCAAAAAAGAGAACAGTTTCAAAAGGATGAATTCAACTGGGAAATTCTCCTGGAGTGGTTGCTTATGAAGCACAGCTTGGATTTCCACAAGCCTAAGCCAAACAGGGACGATGCTGAAGCAGGAGAAATAACATGAGCAGAAGCAGTGAAGAAAATTTGACAGTGAGATACAGTGAATAGGCCTGCTGATCAGAAGTGGATGATTCCTGGAGGGAGTAATGCCAGGTAGGAGCAGGAGTTTCAGGCTGGACTGTGGAAGGCTTGGGCTAGAATAAGTAATTGTCCAAATATATTTTAAGTATGGGGGCTCTGTATGTCTAGGGTTCGGTTAGGTCAATCTGATAGTTGCCAAAGCATAGATTAGTAGAACTGAAGGTAAACAGAGCACTTATGAATGCAGATGTTATAGGTGATTTATACAGAGAGGTGCTTAATAACTTTGAAAATGTGATTTGCCTCAATGATGATCCTTAAGATTACAAACATGTGCGTGTTTCTGTATATATACATATGTGCTATATTTAAATATATTTATATAATAAATATGTACTTGTGGAGAATTCATTCATCCAGATTATGTAAAATGTTTTTTCTTCTTCAAATACCTTTAAAAAACATCAATTCATTTTCAAAAACCAACTTCAATACAAATAGTGAAAGAAAAGCCTATACAATTACAAAACAATCAGAAAGTGGAAAAATCAGTCATTTAAACAATGTTTTAGGAACTATTCAGCAACAATGAAAATGTTTATGATATAAATTTAAATGAAAATGCAGCATACCCACCAACAGTGTAGGAGGATTGATGGGAATATAAATTGATACAATCAGTATGGAAAACGGTATGGAAGTTCCTCAAAAAACTAAAAATAGAACTATCATGTCATTCAGCAATCCCACTCCTGGGCATATATCCAGAGAAAACCATAATTAAAAAAGATACATGTATCCCAGAATTCACTGCTGAACTATCCACAAAAGCCAAGACATGGAAGCAACCAAAATGTCCATCAACAGAGGAGTGGATAAAGAACATGTGATGCATATGTACAGTGGAATACTACTCAGCCATAAAAATAATGAAATAATGCCATTTGCAGCAACATAAATGACCTAGAGACTGTCATACTAAGTCAGACAGTGAAAGACAAATATCATATGATATCACTTATATGTAGAATCTAAAAGGATGATACAAATGAACTTATATACAAAACATAAACAGACTCACAGTTTTCAAAAACAAGTGTATTATTACCAAAAGGGGAACTTGCCTGGAGGCATGGATTGGGAGTTTATGATTGGCATGTGCACACTATTGTATATGGAATGGATGGCCAATGGGGACCCGGGGTAAAACACAGGGAATTCTACTCAATATTCTATGATAACCTATATGGGAAAAGAATCTGAAAAAGAATGGTATGTGTGTATGCATAATTGAATCACTTTGCTGTACAACAGAAATTAACACTACATTATAAATCAACTATACTTCAATAAAATTTTTCAATTAAAAAAAAGAAAATGCACAAGTGCCCATTGTGGTTCAGCAGCAATGAACCCAACTAGTATCTATGAGGATGCAGGTTCAATCCCTTGCCTTGCTCAGTGGGTTAAGGATCTGGCATTGCTGCAAGCTGTGGTGTAGATTGCAGACATGGCTTGGATCTGGCATTGCTGTGGCTGTGGTGTAGGCCTATAGTTGTAGCTCCAATTTGACTCCTAGCCTGGGAACTTCCATATGCCACACCTGTGGCCCTAAAAAGCATGCAAGAAAGAAAAAAACAGAATAGTAATTGATACATATACACCTATGTTAAATATTGACATATGGACAAGTATTTGCAAGAAATGTACACATTAGCAAATGTACTTAAAGATATAGGTTAACTGTAATTCCTTTTATAATAATTTCAAATGAAAAGTCAAGACAAATATGTTGATAAGTTCAATAATGTTAGAAATGGACAAAAAAACAAAATCCCTAAATTGGATTAGAATCTAGGTACTTGTTTAGTATACTTGATATGACAGTTGTCTGGCCTATATACCACTATTCCTGAACCTGTGACCATGATAGACATAACTAATTAAACTTAGGCTTCTTTTCTTATTTATACAGAGCCACCATAAGTAGTTCAGAATTTTTACACAAGACAAAACTTCTACACTATCTCCAGCTGATAAACACCTTTCTGTAGCATATATTCACTGGAGAAAATATTCCACAAAATAATAAGTTGATAGATAGGTGGGTAAATAGATAGATGAATGAATGCAGCAGATCACCAAAACCCCATTTCTCTCTGAACCCACAGCTTCATTTCCTTTATACCAAGATGTGTCCCAAACAGATTTGTCAGATTCCTATGTGGTCATAATTAAACTGAACAAGATTTTGGCAAATATACATCTATTTGCATTTTAAGCATTTTGGAGAAAACTTAAAGAAAATATAAACAACACAGTAAGGGCTATTTGATAAATTCTCTACATTTGCTTTGCCTATACAGCTTCCAGTACTTCAGTAAACAATTCATTCAGATAAAATATGCATTTGCAGCTACCATTGGCAGAGTATTTAAGGAGCATTTGAAAATTGCTTCCAATGTGGAAAACATCTGCTAATGTACTTCCCCTCAACGTTAGGCTAGAGAAAACTTCTCTTTTGTTGTTGTTTCTAAACTTTAGAAACATCTGTCATATGTTGAACATTTTCTTTTGTTTAAGTCTTTTGAGTTGTTTTTGGCCATCTCTGGGCTGAAAACCACATCTAGAATGACAAGAGGAAAAAGTTTGTGTCATGTCCAGGAGACACCTTTTTGAGAAAAACACTTTTATTCTGCCCAGATCACTGCCACCTTTATTTCCACCACCACCCCCACTCCCATTGTGTCCTCTTCTGACCATGTTCTAGCAACATATCTGGATGTTCTGTCTATAGGCAAGATCTCCATAGAGTTGAGCGAGAAGACAAGAAGCCTAGTCAATATGGCTTCATTAAATTAAGTCTCTTTTTCATCATAGAAGAGAAATACCAATTTGGCTGCAAGGACCAAGTGCAGCCAGCACTGAAAAATAGCAACTCTTTAGAGCATAATCTTACCTTCATATCTGTGTATATGCTCTTTGAAAGGCCTAAGTCGACCGGCCACCCTTTGTTCATTGGATCAAAACCTGCTCGTCTTTCTTGACCCAACATACTTGCTCTCTCCTCTAAATTACCTTCCAGGAACTCCAAATGCAGAGTTAATTCTTTTTCTCTTGCAACCTCTCTACCTCTTGGTGTTTGCCTTTGATACATCGCTTCATTCATTCATTAATGTAAGTAGTTTGAAGGTCGGGAGTAGGTTTCAGGAATTGTTGTAACCCCACATTGTGCACAGTCCTTAGCACATAGGAGGCACTAACATTTGTGCATATTGACTAAGCAAATATACATCTGGGTCATATATAAAAGTAAGGGGGTCCTCTAATGAAATTTAGAGAACCAGGCTACATTATGCAGTGTTCATCAAAACGTTTGTGCTCAGGTTAAATCAGAATTATGGAAGATTATCAAGGGCAACCTTGAATAGCATATGTTGTAAAGAAAAAAAGTAAGTGTTCAAATAAATAGTTGGCTGGCTGGAGGTGCGGGATAGAGAAGGATAAAGTGATGACCTCTGTGATAGGCTGAGATCGATCATGTCAGAATTACATTCAATGAAGTACCCATTTTTCCACCATGTACTACCTCCCTGATTGCCTGGTTCCTACAGGTACACGTGTGTGTGCACGTGCACTCATGTGTAAGATTCAGGACAAAGGGGGAACTTGCATATAAGCCTAAGGAATGCAGACTTAATTTCACAGGCAATGAAGAGGTTGTGAAAATTTTTGAGCTGGAGAATAATAAACTCCAACTATATTGGTTCTTTAACCAGGGACAATTTTGCCCCTCTCCCCTTACTCCAAGCATATTTGGCAAGGTCTGGAGACATTTTGGGTTGTCAGAGATGGGAAGGCTGGTGCTATTGGGGACCTAGGAGGTAGAGGGCAACAGGCTGCTAAACTTTCTGCAGTACACAGGAAAGGCCCCTGCCATAAGGAATTTTCTGCCCAAATTTCATTAGTGCCAAAGCTGAGAAACTCTACTTTAGAGCCATGTTTCAGAGAAAATATTTCATAGACATTGCTCCCTTGAGAGGTAACTTGATTAAAATGTTTTTATATTTATATTAAAGTAAAAAATGCTGTTTAACATACACTCATCTTTCATTCTTTTGTTCACTCAAGTGGGTAAATATTGAGCATCTACTATTTGATGGGTACCAAAAGGGTATTCTGGAAATATATCAATGAAAAAGACAAACAAATCCTTACTCTTATGGGATTACATATTATATTGAAGATTCATAATGTAAATTAACATGCTAGAGGCTCTGAAAAGTCCTATAAACATATTTTAGTTTGTTTATCCCCAAATTTCCTAACAGCATTTGACAACTCCCTGCTCAGAAAAAGTATACTCTCTATTAGCATTCCCTGTAATTATCATTATTTGGAACAGTTTGAGAAAGATAGCTTTAAGCCAATGAAGTGAGTGCTAGTATACAGGATTATTGGACAGGTTGAAGTCTGAATTCAGAGAGACTGGCTAGATTATTGTAATAGTCATAAAATAATAATGGCAATAGAACAAAAGAGATCATTAGTGGTAGAAATAGCAAGGAAAAGATGGATAGAAAAGATATTTCAGAGGTAGAAGCAACAGAATCGAATGGGGTGGGTGGCAAGTTAGAGGGATGAATAAGAGATAACTCTTGAAACTCTTGACACTTTTAGCCTGAAAAATTAAGTTCTGATTTAAACATTTTGAGATAAAAAATATATAGGCAGTAAAAAATATGGGCTTGGATATTAGAACCTGAGATTTTGAGAATATAGATAACATAAACTTGGCTTTAAATTTGATTTTCAAGGGTAACTGTGTCAAGGGCTAGAGACAAGAAATCATGGGCAGAACTTTGAGGGGCATCAACAATGATGGTCAATAAAAAGGAGCGTCATGGAGAAGGCAAAGAAATAGAAACAAAAGAAGTAGTCCAAGAACAGATTAGGAGTCAGTGATGACATAAGCAGAATGAGGCTTCTATCTCTGACATGGCCTCAGTCATACAAAGCTCCTCTTTGGGGCCTGATATTGAGGACTTCTGCTCTCAGAATGTACCATTCAGTCTTCCACAGTTCCCCTCCCACACCCATGGTATGTGTTCGGGTCTTATCGTTTGGACCTCTGTATGCACTGACCTGCATCTTTCTTAGGAGGCCTACAATGACCATAGGCCCAGCCAGAGCAGTTTTCCCAATTGGGCTACTCTTCGACATTCCTGTTTCATTCCTGTTTTCACTTTCTGCAGTTTTGAATCTAGAGAGTTTTCCCTTAGTTCTTCTCTAAGGGGACTATTTCAGGCTTTATC
The DNA here is from genome assembly GCF_054392235.1 of Sus scrofa. Taxonomy (NCBI): domain Eukaryota; kingdom Metazoa; phylum Chordata; class Mammalia; order Artiodactyla; family Suidae; genus Sus; species Sus scrofa. The sequence goes on from NC_139401.1 coordinate 127,174,817, forward strand.
AACTTAATGGATATTCTACAGCCTAAGCTGGGGGTGGGGGGGGGAATTAAGCATAACTGTTAGCTTTGTCCTCTGTTGAAAAGGTTATAATTGTCCAGGCTTTGCTGGAACTCTCAAAGCTATTAATTTGATTTGTATTTAATATTTTTGGTAATTCTCTTCACTACTGAGGTCCTGAGTCACACCCACTCTTCATTTAAATTAGGTTATCATTACTATTTTAATACCAAATCTAAATTTGTATTTGCCCATCTATGAAGTCCAATGATCTCATCCATAAAATAGAAATTAGAGATTGATGCTAGTACCTACTTCCAAGGGTTGGAGAGAAGATCAAATGAAATGATATATGAAAGTGCTTTACAAACAGAAAAGCAGTGTGAAGTACTACTCATAGATAATATCTTTATCATTATTATCACCTTTATCATTATGATCACCTTCATTCTCAATCTTGACTGTGATCAATTTCATAGTGATTATAGCCATACAATCTTCCAGTGGGAAAGAACTTCACATTCACCCAGCAGTTAAGTGTAGACTCAAAAACCCAACAAACTCAATTCCTGGGTTCCCTCCCCCTGCACTATTTTTGCCCCCAAACTTCTGTCTACTTAAAAAAAATAAAATAAAAATCTCTTTGTTGTAGGTACAGACTGAGTCTTCCTTAAATGGGAACCACCAGGTGTCTACAAACTAGGCTTCCTTGGAAACTTAGAAGGGATGTTTTCTTTCCTCTCAACCCATAAATTTGTGACCTTCTCAAATATAAAGGTAGCTAGCTTGCTCTTTACTCCTCTGTCCCACTGAAAAGCACAGGTTTGGGAGACCAGGCACCAGGATTAGAAGTGAAAAAGAATCAGAATCGTCCACAGCATACTAGATGAGTAACCGTAAACAAGCAACTTAACCACTTTGTCCTTCAATTTCCACATCTGTACCATGAACATGATAACAACACCTGCTTCACTGAGTCACTAGGGATTTCAGAAAGATTCTCTATTGGGTATGTAGCCCAATTTCTGCACAAAGTAGACATTTTAACTTTTAAAATATTGACTGCAGAATCTCGTTTCCTGGTCAAGCAAAATACTAAAACATAATTTTATGTGTATATCTGCCAAATTACCTTTTCGCTTCTTCCTACCACTTAGCAATTCCTCCCAGGCTGAATCTCTGTCATAGGCTAGACTTGACTTTACATATAGACATGTATATACTTAATTCACATCTGGCCCAAAGCATTTCTCCTCACATTCTAAATAAGTTAGGAACAATTCTTGGGTCACAGAGTCTAAACATTTTAGTCTCTAGGGTGCAACTTATCCAAATAGTTTGCTTCTCTCACACATAGTGAAATTTATCCATCTTCCCTGTACTTTCAGCCATGTATTGGTGCCCAGCATAGAAACTGCATATTTTACAAAATAACATATGCCAAAGGCAATTTCAGTACTGAAGGGAGACCTATATATTTGCCCACTAACTTTGTAAGTATCATCACATGAGACCAGTTAGCAACACTTTTATTTAGGAACTGTCACTGTAAGAACTAGAAGCATATTTTACACTTTCAGAAATATTAGCCACTGGGAACTGCAGAAAGTGTATCCAAAAGGAGAATTTTTGTGCATTTTAAAAGTACTCTTAAAGCTGGAGAGAAAGATTCCTTTTGGATTTAGTTTTTAATACAAAGGGATATACAGCCAAACACATTGCATGTACCTTACAGAAAAGTCAAATGTTAAAAAACTAACAGTGGGAGTTCCCGTCGTGGCACAGTGGTTAACGAATCTGACTAGGAACCATGAGGTGGCAGGTTCGATCCTTACCCTTGCTCAGTGGGTTAAGGATCTGGCGTTGCCATGAGCTGTGGTGTAGGTCACAGACGCGGCTCAGACCCCGCGTTGCTGTGGCTCTGGCATAGGCTGGCAGCTACAGCTCCAATTAGACCCCTAGCCTGGGAACCTCCATATGCCGTGGGAGCGGCCCAAAAAATGGCAAAAAGACTTAAAAAAAAAAATCTAACAGTGGGCAAAATTCTGAAGCACATCATTGCAAAATCATCAACCATGCAATTCTGATGTGTTTTCTCAAAGTAAGAAAAAGGACTTAAGACTATAAAATAACATTTATGTATTCTGTGGACATCCTCTGGGTTCTAAGTGGTAATCTCAGTACTAAAATCAAGTTTATTTCTCTATTTAATTAATCAGTCACCTGTTATATATTGATGTTATGTTATAACTCAGGGATAATGGTTTTTAAGATTTGTGTATTTAAATGGTTAAACAAGTTATGATAGAGTAGTACAATGCCTAACTATTTTAAAGGATATGAAGGTGGATAATAGACTATATGAACATTTATATATGAATTAGCATCCAGTTATGGAAGCAAAATATAACAATGCACAAATACTTGTTAAAGTCTAAAATATATTCATATTACTAAAGATTGGAAAATGGTAAAAGAGAAGTTTTACATTTGACTTTTGTAATTCTTTTTATAGATCACTGCTTAGCTGCACAATTTATAGATGAAAAACAATTTGTAATCTTTACATAAAATTGAAAAACTCAGAGTTTAATGTAAACTTCAAGGCCATCTGGTCAAATATCCCCTTATTCACCTCAAGTCATTGACTATCAACTTTAATACCTTAAAAAATACAGGTGATACATACACATAAGCACTGAGACATACATGCTATATGAAAATAAAATTCAGACCCCACAACAAGAGAAAAACTTTATATTCTGCTCTCAGGAAATATAGATACAGTCCCAACTGAAGAAAAATGCAGAAAAAAGAATCCTTAAAACCATGGACACTGAGTGGCTATAGAAACTAACTTAAGAGAAAAGATCAAAGAAGAAATAATAGGTGCATTTGAGAAAATAATGTCTAAGGAGTTGCTATCTACAGGTATTTGAGAATCCTAATAAGATGGAAATTATAGGGATGATGTGAAAAGTATAATTAAAAATAATGGGATTATATTAAGAAAAGGAAAATGTACCTGGAATAGAAAATAAGCCCCTAATTTCCAATGGATGAAATCTGTTGGACCAAGAAATAATCTTCAAAGGGAAGCAGCACAATCTTTCAGTGCTCAGTACACGGCAGCATCACATAGGTCAAAGCCCCCAAAACAGAAGAATTGCCCCAGTCCAAGAGTAGATAAAATGGCCTGGGGTGTGTTTGATCTCCTTTTCCTGTTTCTCGTTTTAGTAACTTCATTTGCCCAAAGTCATGATGACTATCTTTTCATCTCATCATTTATTTCTCGACCTATCTGGCAAGGGCAAATGCCCCTCTGTGAACAAACAAGAGAAAACAGGACTAGAGAAGTCATAAAAATCAAAAGGTAATTTATCTAAAGCTTTTTATTTTTCTTAAGTCTGGATTTTCTTTATTCTGCTACAATGGTCGTTTTTTTCCCTACCACCTAAAAAAAGGATACATATTTTCCATATAAATTACATTTACATATTATTATTACAGCATCATTATAAAAACATGGAAATAATACGACAAGTACAGAAAGGTACAAAATTAAAAGATATGGTTCTTCCCACTCTGAGGCCTCCATATTTGTATATTTTTGGTTTTAAAGGGTCTGTAGTTGACTCCATAATGCTAAACAATTTGCTTCTACCTGTACTTATAAAACGTAAACATAATAGCAGTGCCTACTATCTCCCATCTCTGTTCTCTTCCTCCACATTAAAAGCATTTTTAGCTGAATACATATCTGCCGCACTAAAGACCATATTTCCCAGTTTTTCTTATAGATAGATGAGGTCATGTGACTAGTTCTGTGACGAATAGGATATGAAAAGGGATATAAGTGCTTCAATGTCAGGCTCTTAAAGTAAAGGAATGCGTCTTCTTTTTGGGGTTTTCCTTAATCCATAGCCACAAGTGAAGTTATGATGGTAACGCTAAAGCATCTATATGGATAATAAGATGTAGGCCAGGTGATGAAGACAGCACAGCAACATATCAAAGGAGCCTAGAGCCCAGATCCTGTTAAACCAATATGTCAGCCAGGACCAACTACTCAAACTACTACAAGAGAGGGGAACAAAACATTATTTGGGTATTCCTTTGTTCTGTTAGCCTAGCTTGTATTGTAAACATACAAGTACCTATTTTGTATCCATCATGAAAGCTGAGAGATTTAACTCACCCCCACTACTACATGACATCTGTTCTCCTCTAAGTAAATTATGTTTTTTTAACCTTGCTGTACACATACAACACAACGTCGTAAGTCAACTATACTCCAATAAAATTAAAAAAATAAAAATTAGTAAATTGTTTCGAGTTATTCTCCTTCCAATATATTTAATGATTGGCTTTTTTTCTTTTCTTTTCTCTCTCTCTCTCTCTTTTTTTTTTTTTTTTTGCTTTTTAGGGCTGCACCCATGGCATATGGAAATTCCCAGGCTAGGGGTTGAATCCAAGCTACAGCTACAAGCCTATGCCACAGCCACAGCAACACAGGAACTGAGTTGTGTCTGCAAATTACACCACAGCTCAGGGCAACGCTGGATCTTTAACCCACTGAGCAAGGCCAGGGATTGAACCTACATCCTCATGGATACTAGTTGGATTTATTTTTGCTGCAACACAACAGGGAGACTTGAGGATTGTTTCTTGATCCATCAACTCCAGACAGTATCTCTTGACTCCCCATTGTCTATGTTACCATTTTATATTTCCCTCAACTTCTCCTTCTACATTTAAGTTGTGTTATATTTTAGTCTGTTTTCAATTATTATTGTTTTATGTACCCTGTTTATGGATTTTAAAAATTGAAAACCAAGGAACTGCAGACTAATTATCTCTTCTTAAAAAAGATGCAAATATCCTCAACACAATATTAGCAAAATGAATCTAATGATATGCTTAAATACATGTATACTTATATATACACTAATACTGTTTATATTATATATTGTGTATATAATGTATACACACAAACACACACACACACAACCAACCAATTAGGATTTATTCAATATGCCAGGCTGGTTCAATGTTCAAAAATCAATGTGTTCCATCCCATCAACAGGCTAAAAAAGAAAAAAAAAAGTCACATTATCATAACTGATGAAAAGACATGATAAATTTGAACACTCATTCATGATAAAAACAGTAAACTAGGAAAAGAGGGGAACCTCAACTTGATAAAGACTATCTACAAAAAAAAACCTATAGTTAACATTGTACTTGATGGTAAGAAACTTGAACTTTCCCACAAAGATCAGGTAAAAGCAAGGATATCCTCTCTCATCACTCCTTTTCAAGATTATATTGAAGTTCTACCTAATCCTCCAGATTCAAAGTCAAAGTGGTTCTCTCTTCATTGATTCCATATATTGCCTAAAATCATGGCACGTTTTCAAGCTGTTTAATTTTGTTTGTTTTGTTTGTGAGCCATGACTCTCTTGTGTATAATTTTATTCTTTCTGAAATTGCTAAAGGCCTTTATATGTCTTATTCATAAAATAAATGTATGCCTTCTTCACCATGAAATATCATTGAATATCACAGTTGTATTATCTGTTAAATGCAATAAAATGCTTTCAAGTCATGTCAGAGAGGGCTAGTGCCCACCCCAAAATCTGTTCTCTCCCTGGTCTTACCTGAATACAGTCTCCCTTGAAACCAGGTTTGGCCAATGACATTTAAGTAGAAGTTTTGGGATGGAGCTTACAAGAATTGTTTACAGGAAGGTACTTGCCCCTGCTTTCTTCTATTTTTCTATTTCATCTTAAAATGCCAATGCAATGACTAGAAATGCAACAGCCATTTGGGAACTGTGAAATTGTACTGTTAATACAATGCTAGCAACCAACTACCTCATAATATAAGAAAAATATTTGTGTGTTTTAATTACAGCCAGGACTGTCACAAATACCCAAATACAATTGTCAACTATTACACTCCCTTGGAATTAAAAAATTTGCTCTCACTTTTTTTTCCTCTCACTCTTATTTGTCTGGGTATTGACTTCTAAATCTAAAATCATCATCTCTCACAACTTTAAGGTATTGTCCACTTTCTTCCAGAATCTTATGTCACTACCTAGAAGTCTCATGCCAATCTTTTTATCATTTCTTTGTAGAAAATCTATTGTGCTTGTTTTGTCTCCTTTACGGATACCTTTAGATCTTGTGATAATCCTTGATATAACAACATCTTATGCGGACTTGTCTAGATGTTTATTTCATTTCATCCATCATGCTTTCATGCTCAGCACTTAATGGGCCCTTTCAATCTATAGAGCTTGAGCTTTACACAACACTTAGAAATTTCCTTTTACTTTTTTTTTTTCTTTTTAGGGCCATACCTGCAGCATATAGAGGTTCCCAGGCCAGGGGTCAAATCGGAGCTAGCTACAGCTGTTAGCCTTCGCCATAGCAATGCAGGATCCAAGCCACATCTGCAACCTATGCCACAGCTCACGGCAATGCCAGATCCTTACCCAATGAGCAAGGCCAGGGATCGAAACTACAACCTTATAGCTCCTAGTCAGATTTATTTCCACTGCACCACGACATTAACTCCCTTTTACTTATTTTTTAATTGTAAATTAAGTATACTTTAATAAAAAAAATGTGCCAATTTCTGGTGTACAACAAATTGATATATATATATATACACACACACACACACACACTATATATATATATATATATATATATATAAAGTCACACACACACTTTTTTTTTATATTTTCCATCATGGTCTGTTCCAGGAGATTGGATATAGTTCCCTGTGCTACTGTGCTATAGAGTAGGACCTTGCTGTCTATCTCTTTTCACTTTCTTGCTACTTCTGTTTTTCTCCCACCTTCTTTGTTCTTTCTGAAACTCCTAATCAGGTGGTTGTTTGTCCTTGTAGATTTGTCCTTAATGTCTTCTATCTTTCAAACATTCTACTTTTCCTTTCACTGTCTTAAAACTGTTTTTCAAAAATTTTGTTACAATTCTTACAGTGAATTTAAATTGTTTTCTATTCCCTAAACAATACATGCTTCTTCTCAAATCAGATGTTTGATTACCTTAGTCCTTCTTATAGTTTTCCTAAAATTTTTGATGATTCTTATTTTTATTTTAATAATTTTAGGACTAGTTGATTAAACTAGATAGTTGATAATTTCCTCCACTCTTAGCAGTCACTATTATGAATGAGTGGGACCAAACTACTCATCTATCTGCAAGCAAATCTTTAATCAAAACCCTTACTTAGGGAGTTCCCGTTATGGTGCAGTGGCTAACAAATCCGACTAGGAACCATGAGGTTGTGGGTTTGATCCCTGGCATTGCTCAGTGGGTTAAGGATCCAGCATTGCTGTGAGCTGTGGTGTAGGTTGCAGATGTGGCTCAGATCCTGCATTGCTGTGGCTCTGGCGTAGGCCAGTGGCTACAGCTCCAATTAGACCCCTAGCCTGGGAACCTCCATATGCTGCAGGAGTGGCCCTAGAAAAGGCAAAAAGACAAAACAAACAAACAAACAAAAAAAAAAACCACCCTCACTTAGTAAAAATATCATTATATGCAGATGAAATGATACTCTATATACATTGAGTCTTAAAGACTCCACACAAAAGCTATTAGGTAAATGAATTAAGCAATGTAGCAGGATAAAAGATTATTATACAGAAATCTGTTCATTTCTTTATACGAACAATAAAATAGCAGAAAGAGAAACTTGAAAAAAAATCTCATTTAAACTTGCATCAAAAAATAAATAATATCACATCAAGGAAAAATTCCAAGGAGTAAACACAACAAAGTAAGTGAAAGATTTACATTCTGAGAACTGTTAAAATATTGATAAGGGAAATCAAAAATGATTCAAAGAAATGGAAAGATAACCCACACTCTCAAATTGAAAGAATTAATATTGTTAAAATGGTCATACTACCCAAAGCAATCTCCAGATTTAATGTGATCCCTATCAAAATACCCATGACATTTTTCACAGAACTAGAACAAATAAACCTAAAATTTATATGGAAACATAAAAGACCCAGAATTGCCAAAGCAATCCTGATCAAAAAGAACAAAGCTGAAGGCATAGTGCTCCCAGACTTCAGACAATAGTACAAAGCTACAGTCATCAAAATAGCCTGGTATTGGCACAAAATCAGACCTATGGATCAATGGAACCAGAGAGAGAGCCCAGAATTAAACCCATGCACTTATGGTTAATTAATCTTTGACAAGGGAAGCAAGAATATACAATGGAGAAAAGATAGTCTCTTCTGAAAGCAGTGCTGGAAAAGTTGGACAGCCACCTGTAAATCAATGAATTTGGAACATTCATACCCTACACAAAAATAAACTCAAAATGGCTTAAAGACTTAAATACAAGATGTGATACCATAAAACTCATAGGAGAGAACATAGGCAAAACATTCTCTGACATAAATAGCACCTATGTTTCCTTATGTCAGTCTCCTAAGGCAAAAAATAAAAGTACCAATAAGAAAATGGGGCCTAACCAAACTTATAATCTTTTGCACAACAAAGGAAATCATAAACAAAACAAAAAGACAACCTACAGACTGGGAGAAAATATTTGTAAACAATGTGACCAACAAGAGCTTAATTTCCAAAATTCACAAACAGCTCAAACACTCAATATAAAAAAGAAAAACTCAATAAAAAAAAATGGACAGAAGCCCTAATGGACATTTCTCCAAAGAAGACATAGAGATAGATAACATGTACATGAAAAGATGCTTGACAGTGCTAATTATTAGAGAAATGCAAATCAAAACTACAATGAGGTATAACCACACTGGTCAGAATGGCCATCATCAAAATTCTTCAAATAAACCCTGGAGAGGTTATGGAGAAAAGGAAACCCCTACACTGTTGGTTGAAATGTTAATTGGTTCAGACAACATGAAGAACAGTATAAATGTTCCTTTAAAACGCCAAAAAAAGAGCTACTGTATGATCTAACAATTCCACTCCTGGGCATATATCCAGAAAAGATGAAAACTAATTCAAAAAGATACATGCACCCCAATGTTCATAGCTGCACTATTTACAATAGCCAAGACATGGAAGCAGTCTAGGTGTCCATCAAGATGAATGGATAAATAAGATGTGGTGTGTATACACACACACATATATTTATACATATACACATACACGTTATATTATATGTGCAATGGAATATTACTCAGCCATAAAAAGAATGAAATAGTGTTTCATCATTAGATTATCATACTAAGTGAAGTAAGTCAGAGAAAGATCCATAGGTCTGATTTTGTACCAATATCAATGACATCACTTATATGTAGAATCTTAAAAAAATGATACAAATAGGAGTTCTCATTGTGGCACAGTGGAAATGAATCCAACTAGGAAGCATGAGGTTATGGGTTTGATCCCCGGCCTCGCTCAGCAGGTTAAGGATCCAGTGTTGCCGTGAGCTGTGATGTAGGTCACAGATGCAGCTCTGATCTGATGTTGCTGTGGCTGTGGTATAGGCCAGCAGCTACAGATCCGATTGGACCCCAGCCTGAGAACCTCCATATGCCACAGGTGTGGCCCTAAAAATCAAAAATTAATTAATTGATACAAATGAACTCATATACAAAACAGAAATAGACTCAAACACAGAAAACAAATTTATGGTTACCAAAGAGCAGGGCCAAGGGATAAATTAGGAGTTTGGGATTGACATATACACACTAGTACATATAAAATAGATAACCAGTAAGAACCTTCTGTATAGCATAGAGAACTATACTCAGTATCTTATAATAACCTATAAGGGAAAATAATCTGAAAAAGAAAAAAAAAATATATATATATATATATATTCTGAATCACTTTGCTGTACACCTGAAACTAACACAGTATTGTAAATCAACTGTACTTCACTTTAAAAAAACAACAAACAAACAAACAAAACAAAGGCAAATACAGCCTGCAAACAAGGAAACAAACCTTGACTTCTACTTCTCTTCTCACTTTCACTGTCCATACCTGTTGACTACTGAATTTCACTGAGAAGGAAAGCCCTTTCCTCTATTTGAACCTTCTTCTGTGGGTGTGCTGAGCTTTGTTTCACTCTGATCAGGATCACCTGTTAATATGATGCCCTGACCTTTCCATTCTCCCAAAATTCAACACACTGATTCCTGATCACTGTCAGAATATCTGCCATATTTTTATTACCTTTTTCCCATTCTTTTGCTTTTTAATGTCATTTCAACGGGTTAGGGGAGGGAGAGAAGAGGTGAAAATATCTTCTGTCTAAAACCAGAAATCACAGATCTGTGCTTTTAAGAAATGTTCTTAGTATAAACATAATTTCATATCTAGTTATAAAATCTAGCGTCTTCAAATATGTCAGAAAATATTTGAAGGATGAACTGATTCTATTAAAGAAAATCAATCATCTGAAGTTCTTTTACTCTATTAGATATAGATAATATGAATATATTTATATAAACCTTTGTATTATACCACATATTTTATGCTTTATATTACTTAAATATTTCATCGTCACATCAATCTTTTGAAAGAGCTATGGCCATACCACCCTGAACGTGTCTGATCTCCTCTAAAAGAGTTTTCCAAGAGCAAACAACAAACTCCCTACCTAACGCCTACACAAAATCTCTAAAATAGCAATACGAGCTAAAAATCAAACCAAACACTAAAATTGACAGAAGCATTTTCCCTAACATTTACCTCATTAAACTCTAAACTTCATTGAGGAATAAATCAATCTGGAAACCTCAGTGAATAGCTAGTAAGATGCTTCTGTAGACACAGTAATTGGTAAGGTTAGCCCTCTGAACTGAAATGTCAACAGAAAAAAAGGAATTTTTTAAAATGTAACTGCCATATATTTGGAGGGAGGGAACAGGCAATTTGTTTTCTGTCTCTTTACCCCAGTAAAACAAAAGAGTAAAAATAGCCCATTCTTCTACACTTGAAATGAGGAATTCCTTCAAATGGCAACGGCTTTTAAAAGGGCCTGGTTGAATTCAGTCAAATGCCCACATGTCTTTATGATGCCATATATACCATCTTTACCTTAAGTAATGATTATAATACCTTATACAGGTTAAGTTTAGCTCCTGCCTAAAAGTCAATTATCTGGAGAATGATGCTTTAACAATGTGCATATTAAGAAGGAAGCAAGACACAAAAAATCACATAAATCACCAAAAATTACTGAAATAGAACTTTAATCTTTTTTAGTGGAGGAAAGAAGATGAAGCTTTGAAAATGTCATAGTTCAAGTGAACATAGCTAAATTCTAAGAATAGTAAGAGTGACACTGAACCACTTGAAAGTACAAAGAAAAACCTGAAATCTCAAGGGGTAATTTTAAGAACATCTTGGTGGTGCTGCAAGCATTCTATTCTTATCTAACAAATGGGGAGGGAGTCTAAAGACAAGCCACCTTAACCTCTGCTGCAAGCAACCTTAATTGCTTTGATTTGTATCTCATTGTGATGTTTCCTGGCTCTGGGTGATGGTTTTAAAGATTTAACATATCAGCATACCTACAGGAAGAGGATATTGTTTTTAGTCATCTTCTTTCTCATAAATGTGTAGCAATTACCCGAAAGTGAATCAATTCATCACACCCTTACACTGAATTAATTAGACACTATAGAAAGACTACAGATCCATTTCCACTATTGAAAGAAAATTTAATTTTATCTGATATATTCCAATTATTTTCTCTTTGGGGGTCTACTAAATAATACCTAGTGAGACAGCAATTATCTTTGATGTTAATGGCCAAAGCAATTCCAATAGCTACTCACAATAGCAAATGCATCGACATATATGGTATGTAGAAAATTTCCTGCTAAAGATTATTATAGCTCCATTAATCACCCACTATGTAAATAAGGTTGATGAGAAAAAGCAAAGGGGGACTTGTTTAGCCTAGACAAACACAGCTCAGTGAAAGAAAGCAGTAAGCATTAAATATCAGTTCTCAAGTAAAGAATTTGATTTGTAGAATTGCATTCTCCTTTCATTCTCCTTTCATTGTAGATGAAACAAAATGCAATGTTTGGAAACGTAAGAAAAAATGTAGGTGAGATGTAATTCAATTCCACTGATATTTAGTAAGGCTATGTAGGATAGAGAAGATAACCTATAGACAAGGTGCTTTGCAGTTGAAGTGTAGTAGAACAAAGCACTAGTGACAGTTAAAAACAAAAGTGTGTGTGTGTGTGTGTGTGTTTGTGTGTATACGCGTGCACATGCACACATTTTCTAAGGAGTTGTCAGAAGATTACACAGTCCAGGAAGAATGAACAGAACTGTAAGATAAAGACGTAGGACTTATACCAACATAAATAAGGATATTTCTTGGGATGTAATGGAAGACATGAGATTGTAATAAAACTCCCTATAATATCTAAGGATTTTAATCACATATGAAAATATATTCATATATGTAATCCCATGTGATCTTATTACTAGAATTACTATGCTAAATGAGGAAAAGACTGTTTCAAAGAAAGGAGCTCTCATTGAGGTCTCCAACTTTTTCTTCTCTAATATGAGATGATCCTGTTTTGGAAGTTTTGAAAGCTCAGGAGAGGAATTTGATCCTACAACCATGGACGTCTTGTCACAAATGAAAGATGGTTTGGTGGGAAAATGAAGAATTTACTGATATCAGTGATTGTATCTCATTCCCTCCCTGAAAATATTTAACCATTAGCCAGATTTCTTAATTGACCTAACTTTTGGAAGTCAAATTACTAGAAAACTAAATGCTTTGAGAATTGAATTTGTTATCTTTTCCCTAAAATCTTACTCTTCAACTCAATTGAATCCCTATTACCAATATTTTGTTGGACATTCAGATATCCAGACTTGCCCTTATATTCTTTCCCTCACCCAGTTTATCTATTCCATTGTGGATCTCATTGTCTGTCACTTCACAGTTCACACATACCTCTCTACTCTCAGATCTGTAGCCATTGCAGTAGTCCAGACTCATAAATATGCACTTGGAATATTCTACTGGCTCCTAAATTTTTACTTTCAGTCTGTATTTTCTCCAGCTGTTATAGATAGTGGGGATGGAAATCTTCCTTTCATAATAATTATATCCTCTAGTTACCATTATATTATAGTAAATAATAGTCACAATAATAGAATCCTATAATTCAAAACTGCTTTTAAATTTTCAATGGGGAAATCATTTATTTGCTGATTAATTGAACAGTTCTGTAGCCAGAAATACCTGTGATAAAGTATTAGCACTGTCACTTATTAGCTCTATGATCTTGGTAAAGTTATTTAACCCTTCTGAGGTACATCTTCATCATTAATGAAATTGAAGTATTAATATTTTACATTGTGGACTGCTGGGTGGATTAACTGAGATAATGAAGGTAGAGCACCTAGCCTGATACTATTGCATTAAACTTTCAAAAGGACACCATCTAATATGATCCTCACAAAAGTATGAAATAGTCAGCTTGCTATCATCATACCAGCTTGACCAAAGAACTAGAAAGGCAGAGATGCTTAGTGTCTTACCAAAAGTCACTTTGAAAGCCTCCAATAACAGGATAGCAATAAAAAGTCATCTTGTGTGAAGATCCTAAATATGCCCAAATGAGGAACAAGTTAAACTATAAAGAACTGTATGCAAAGAAGAGTTTATCATTGTTTTAAGGACGGCAATTCTCAGTGAGCACTTAGTATACCCCAAGCATTTATCTATATATATCGATCAGTCCACTCAGTGACTCTAGGTTTGGGACTCTTTGCTAATGGATGGGGAACTGGGCTTCAGAAACACTGAATACTTTTGGCCAATGGCACACAACTATTGTTTGGCAGAGGGGAGACTTGAACCCAGGTCTAGCTTAGCTATTAGGAGGAAATATTTTTACACTCTGTGTTGCCACCTGCTTGGAACATAAATCTTACAAACAGAACTGTTTCTTCAATATTGCCCCTAACTGCTGAGACAAATAAAAACCAAGTAAGAACATACAAATAAATGAACGGTAGCTATAAACATTTATGAAGAAGCCCCTGGAAGAAGTCATATTTATCCAAAGTACCCTCATGCAAAAAGGGCAAAGATCCACCAATCAAGAATTCTTTATCAGTCAAGTGTTCCTAACCACATGGACTAAAGAAAAACTAGTAAGTCATATATTGGCCACATACCACCCTTACATGCTTAGGCAAACTCAAATAAATAATTATCTGTTCAAATGATGCTGCTTCACCCCAAGGCAAAAACACTAAGTAAGGAGTCATTCTCCAAAATTCCCCTACCATGTAAAGAACACCCCAAATGTAGAGTCCCCCGCAACGCTATGGCTTTGATCTTAGAGATCCACACAAAGACGTGCAACCCTGCACTGGCAAATGCTCTTACTTATTAGGAAAAAGAAACTTAATTAAGATGGTACCCACATTTAATTGTTCCTCCACAATTGGAAAATAAACATGGGATATATAGTTTATTCCTTAAATTTCTGAGCTTGTATGACTTTATGAGTTGTCTCTGTACTAACTGTTCCTATATCCTTGGACAAAACATCTAAAAATAAGGTATTTTTTGCCACCAAAGGTCGCTGATGACTTGGATAAATAACCCTGTGTCAAGTGGTGCTTATCCCCACAATTTTACCATGAAGAATGACAAGCAAGGAGCAAGGGACAATTTGTCTCCAAAGTGCATCAATATACATAATGTTACTTGAAACCCTAAATGAGGACTTATTTATTCTCAGACCCATTGTGTAACTTGACAAAACAACCACAAATAAAACCCAATATGTCCCTTTGTTACTTCAGTCTTTGGAAAACCACTTGAAATCTGGAGTTGAATCCCAATCATGTGGCCATGGTCTGCCACAAACACTACCAAGTAGCGCCACATTTCCTGTCCCCTCCCAACTGAACATCACTATCCATGTGGAGAAACTCTAAATAAGGATATATATGTCTTATATCAGTAAACCCCCAGCTAATTAATCCCCAAAACAAGAAGTTCTCTGTCCACCATTTATGTGTGTGTGTGTGTGTATATATATATGCATACACACACACACACGGAGAAACAATTTAAAAATAATGAATGTTTGTCCTCAAAATGTCACCATACACATGGCCATGGAATTCCTACATTTGCTTTCATACACAGGCAAAGAGGCTAAGACATTGGTTTCTAGCTTGTCAGTGAGTGCTGAGTCAGCAAAAGCCCAATTTTGACTTATTCCTTTTCAATCTGTCCCTTAATACATAGTCATACATAATATAACTTCATAAGGGTGTTCATGAGTGGAGGAGGTATTCAAACTATCCTTCTATTCTCAAGCAATGAGCTTAAAGAAGTAAAAAGCTATTTGTTCCCCAAACAATCCCTGTATTCAGTAAACTGCCGAGGAGCTCATGTTTCACAAAACAAAGCAATAAGGTACAAAATCAAACACGTGTATATCCATGCATATATCCAAACTAACCTTGTATTGGTTGATAAACATCCATTCATTTGTTTTCCCAAACAAATAAAAAGATTTGGTTTTTCTCCAAGCCAAAACTCCACTTTTCTCCTCAGGTGCATGTCATCTATAGAGCCTATTTCAATCCTTTGAAATCAGATGTTTCTTCCTTGAAGCCAAAGGTAAAGAATCAATATCCTCCCTCAAAATTTTTAGGGGAAATCAGCCTTTAGTAGATGACCATTAGTAAAACCTCTTTGTTTGATCTGATTTCTGAGTCTCTCAAGAACAAGTGCCTACACTTCTAGCTCCTCCCAAATTAATATTATATTCAATCTACTTACGTAACATGTGGTGGTGAAGAAGGTCTTCTCTTTAAACCTGAATCAGGAGTTGTCCAGATTAATGTAACATCGGATATCAATTTAATTAAAACGGTCCTCCAAAAGTCCCACTCTAACCAGCAAAACAATATACCAAACTAAGAGAAATATACATTGTTGCTGCAAAATTTCATCCATGCACAACTAGACTAAAGGAAGGGCTACATCCAAAGCAAACACCTGCCTGAGGAATAAGTGGAAGAAAAGCCCCCTAACACTTCCAAAGCCTGCCTGGAAGGCATTGGAGCCAAATGTAAGATGAGGGACAGTTGTCACAGGATAAATCTTAAACCTATGAGGATATCGAGATGTATGTATGGACCGGTATTGATAAAAGCAAGCCACACAACTCCCATCTTGGAGTCTGTGTGAGGAGTCCCATAGCTAAAACCAGGGACACTTTCATAGCTGGCCTATAAGCAGGACAGTGTTGCCAGGATACAAAGGAGTGAAAAAAGCTGAAAGCAAATTAAATAAAAAGGAAAATTCATCACCACCTCCTTTTTTTCACCCCAGAAGGGAAAAGAAGGTGCAGTATAATGAGGAGTCGTGATTGTGGAATATATTAGTTTTACATTTATGTGTAACAAATTACTGCAAACTTAGAGGGGTAAAGGAAAACGAAACAAAAACACCAATTTATCAACTCACAGTTTCCATGGGTCATGAGTCCAGAACTTGTTAGCTGGGTTCTCAACACAGGGCTTCATAGGTTTGAGATCGACTGTCTTCCAAGTGTCTTCTTCTGGATGCCTGCCTGGAGAAAGATCTGCTTTCGAGCTCCTTCAGGCTGTTGGCAGAATTCATCTCCAGTGCAGTCGTAAGACTAAGGTCCTGGGTTTTCTGCAAACTGTAGACTGGGGACTGCTCTTAAGTCCCAGGACACACTCAGGATCTCCTTACGTAGCTCCCGTCACAGATAGACACTCTCAGACCTCAACTCTCTCTCACCAGGAAGAGCCCAGAACCCTTTTTAAAAGAGGCTTGTGATTAGATCAGATCCACCTGGATAACCTCCCTATTTTTCAGTCAGGTGATTTAGGACTTAAATTACATCTGCAAAACCCTTTTACAGCAGCACCTGTCTGATTAAATAAGTGGGAGAAGGTGGGCTTACAACAGACTTGGGATTCTTGGGGGCCATCTCAGAATTCTTGCAACCATATTGAATAAGTGGAAACCATGATCACCTCCTGCTAAAGAGCGGCTCAAACTAAGGCGCCTCTCCTTTCCTGAATAGTTGAGAACCCCTCATTTCACCTGAAATATGCACCCTCAGTGGAGGCAATATTGCCCCCAAAGGGATGAAATTAGTTAGGGTACAGGGGAGAAACCTTAGATATTACAGTGGTTTGAGACCGTCTAAAGCTCTACCTGATGAACTTTTATTCATTGATATTTAATTTCTCTCATTAGGGAGAAATTAAAATTAATTCAATTCATTCATTGGATTTAATGAACAAATTAAATTGATTAATTTATATTGAATTTAAATTTAATTTATTTTTTCTCTTACGGAGACAATCATAAAAGAATGATTGAGTAGCTCAGCTTTTAGGAATACCCTTGAGTCTACATTTTAGACATGTTTCTATTCTGATTTCTGGAACTGTCCCAGTTGCCTCTATAGCTTTTCTTTTACAATGAGAGAAAATTTCTTGCTGCCACCAGTACAAAATGATGGCTTCATGATAACTTAAATTTACTTAAATATTGGTCAATTCACTCTCTCAACAGCTAAAATCCTCAATTACATCCTCTGTAGAAGAGTCAAAGAACACACATCAACAATACTAGAAGTCACACAAGTCTAATCTATCTTTAAATAGTCCATAAAGGAAAAAGAAATTTTACCTTTAAATAATAAATTTGGCCAGGTATACTAAAATTTAGTTGTACTCTACAAACATGTAATGAGATTTAATATCGGTCATATCTTTGACCCAAAATTCAATTCTAGAAATCTATTCTAAGGAAAAGTTCAAAGTTCAGTGTTTATGTAGAATGATCTTTCAACATTGCTAGATTAGGAAAATATATATATCAGCAGGTAAATGTTTCAATGAATTACACTATATCTGAAGGACTGGACATTTTTAAAAGTTCAAGAAGAACCATAATGTAACTGCTATGGTGAATGCTAATGCTTTCTTTTCTTGTCTGTTACATTATTCCCTCCCCCCCCCCATGGCCACAGCTGCAGCATATGAATGTTCCCAGGCTAAGCCTATGCCACAGTCATAGCAACTGCCAGATTTGAGGTGCATCTGCAGCCTACACTGCAGCTAACTGCAACACCAGATCCTTAACCCACTGAGCAAGGCCAGGGATTGAACCTGCTTCCTCATGGATAGTAGTCAGATTCATTTCCACTGAGCCACAAAGATAACTCCTGTTTTATTATTCCTTGATTCTATTTGATTTTATGCCATATTTTTGTCCTTTATGGAAAAGGCTATGATTGTTAAGTTACAATTGCACACCTTGGGCAAAAAATGTCTCACTTTTTTTGGAGTTCCCTGGTGGTGTAGAAGGTTAAGGATCCAGCCTTGTCACTGCTGTGGCTCGGACACTGCTGTGGCAAAGGTTCAATCCCTGGCCCAGGAACTTCCACATGCCACAGCTTGGACAAAAAAAAAAAACAATCTGAGTTCTTTTCATTTGAGAAATAGGATAATGATAGTGTTGCTTGCATTCATAATGGGCTTTATAAAGATACAGAGAGACGATATACATAAAATTTTGAGTACCAGGCATCAACAATACCTGGCATGCATAAAGCATCTAGTAAATGTTACTACTATTTAATCACAGTGTATTCCTTCTTCTTAGTATGAGCTGAGCATAGTTCTATGTATTCAGGTACAGAAAGGTAGGCAAAGAACACCTGCCCGTGCCCTGTCCATTGATGTGGAATGTAGAAGGCAGAAGATAATCAGATTTTGATTGTTTCAAGACAGGTAGAAAGCAAATCTTCTTTTTCTTTATAACAAGTCAATAGAATCAAATTCATTAGAAAGTTAAAGTGATAAGAGGACACCGACTTCCCCTGATTCATTTTCACATTATCTTTTATCTGGAAGTTGGAAGCTAGAATTATTCCCTTCATCTAGCACCTGGGAAAAGCTAACGTTGAGTGAGCACAATGCATGGCCCTCTGCCAGATTTCCAGGGGAGACATCAAATGAGGAGAAAAGCACCTCCCTTCTGTGACCCAGGAAAAATTATTTTTAAAAGGATGAAGGTGAGAAATTCTCAAAGCTACTGCTGTGTCTCAAGTTTCGAATGGTGAGAGCCTTGAATTAGTACTGTGAAACCTCGGACACAAACAGCTTTACTGGGCACACCCTATTGAGTTAAATACCTTCATATGACTAAGTCAAACTCTCCCTAAGTCTTTTTTCAAATAATGATGTCTTATCCTTGGGTTCAGGCCTCATGTAGGAGAGAAGGGAAAAGAAGCTGGCTTGGTGGCTGTGCTGAGGATCCAAGAGGAAAGCATTGCAACTGGACAGCTGGGATGTGAGGCAGTGGTAGGGACCAGGAAGGATGTGAAGACACTGAAGGAAAAGTGGATGAAAGTCCTAAAAGAGCAATATTTTCTCATTCCAGGGTAGAAAAAATACTTGAGGAAAATGTAACTTAATAGCACTTCCTACAAAAGTACATTTTTAATCAAATATTTTAGTTCACCCACTCCAATAAGAGGCAAATTGGAGGCAGAAAAAAAGGATGGTGCTGACCAGGGAAAAATGGGTACCGAAGGGGTTCTGCTCAGCCAGCAATTTTGCCTTTCCAATAGTCTTCATTCTTGAAAAGGTCAGCTGCAGTCTAGGCCCTGCTTTGAACTTGCAGGGATTTGAGTAAAACAAGGGAGCACATTTCCCAAGAAACATGTTCAGAAACATTTTTTAAAGGAAATCATTCCAATCTGCATCTTTTTTTTTTTTTTTTTTTTTTTTTTTTTTTTTTTTTTTTTGGTCTTTTTGTCTTTTGTTGTTGTTGCTATTTCTTGGGCCGCTCTCCCGGCATATGGAGGTTCCCAGGCTAGGGGTCTAATCGGAGCTGTAGCCACCGGCCTACGCCAGAGGCACAGCAATGCAGGATCCGAGCCGCGTCTGCAACCTACACCACAGCTCACAGCAACGCCGGATCGTTCACCCACTGAGCAAGGGCAGGGACCGAACCCGCAACCTCATGGTTCCTAGTCAGATTCGTTAACCACTGCGCCACGACGGGAACTCCCCAATCTGCATCTTGACACCATATATGCCTTTGAAAACCTATTTGCTTTCCTGAGTTCCTTGACTGAAAATTAACTAAGCCACTTCAGAGGAAGGTAACACTTATTCCAAAAGAGGTCTATATCAAGTCCTTTATAAATATTTTAAATATATAGACTAACAAAGGAAAAAAGAAAGCATTCTTTTGTGCTATGTTTCTTTCAGTAGCTTTCCATGTGATTCATTAAAGATATTATAAAATTTTTCTACCAGTTGAAAAATTACATATATAAATCCTGATTCTGGAATTGCACAAACATCCACAACTGCTGGTTTAAGTTTATAAAAACACCAAACAAAACAAAACACAACTTGGCATAGAGCCATGATTAAACCCTTTGTAACTGAATTTAAGAGGGACTGCAGTAGAAATCCATTTCACACAGAAGAAATCATTTTATTCTATTTACATAGAAATGACTCCATAATAATATAAATGATTTCCATGTCATACTGAGAGGACACATTATTCTTAATCTCATACACTAGGAAGAAAGCTTGATGCATTTTTTAGAGCACATTGCTTTGATGTAAGTATTTACTACTCTTAAGAAATGGTCAGAAGATCTGAACAGATATTTCTCCAAAGAAGACAGACAGATGGCCAAAAAGAACATGAAAAGATGCTCAACATCACTAATTATTAGAGAAATGCAAATCAAAACTACAATGAGGTATCACCTCATACCTATCAGAATGGACATCACCAAAATGTCTACAAACAATAAATGCTGGAGAGGATGTGGAGAAAAGGCAACCCTCCTACACTGTTGGTGGGAATGTAAACTGGTGCAACCGCTATGGAGAACAGTATGGGGGTTCCTTAAAAAACTGAATATAGAACAACCATGTGACCTAGAAATCCCACTCCTGAGGATATATCCAGAGAAAACCATAATTCATAAAGATACATGCACTACAATGTTCACTGCAGCACTACTTACAATATAATAGCCAAAATATGGAAGCAACATAAATGTCCATCAGCAGATGACTGGCTAAAGATGTGGTATACACATTATACAATGGAATATTACTCAGCCACAAAAAGAATGAAATAATGCCATTTGTGGCAACATAGGTGGACATAGAAAATTTCATACTAAGTGAAGTAAGTCAAATAGAGAATGACAAATATCATGAGATCACTAATATGTGAAATTTAATAAAAATTATGCAAAAGAACTTACAAAACAGAAACCAAGACTGAAAGATTTCAAAATCAAACTTACGGTTACCAAAGGGTAAATATGGGGCAGGGGATGGATAGATTGGGGAGTTTGGATTGACATATATATAAAAATAGATAGGTAACAAGGACCTACTTTATAGCACAAAGAACTCTACTCGATACTGTGTAATAACCTATGTGGGGAAAGAATCTGAAAAGGAATGGCTGTGTGTGTGTGTGTGTGTGTGTATATATATATATATATATATATATGTACAACCGATTTACTTTGATGTACACCAATAAAAAATTTTTAAATGATAGCCATTTCACAGTTTAGTGATAATCTTGGAGGCCCTTTGTTGTTTGTATTCTGGGACATCCCCAAATTTATTTATATTAGCTGGCTTTTTGTTAATTTCTACAATAATCAGAAAACAGCCAGTCCTCTCATAAAAGGCCTACTGGCTAGGTTGAACTTTGGAAAAAGAAAAAAAAAGGTTTGCCTAAGGTTCTAGGTGGAAAGAAGTGGGAATGTCAAGATTCTGAATTATAACTTGGTAATAGACTACAGCATTTCATATTCATTCATCATGGCTCAGGCACCAATTTCTAGTTTTCTTTTCAATTAGATTTCCCGAACTAATCCAGCTTCTTGTGCCCATCTATCATGTCACAAAGTCTATGGTCCAAATATCCCAACCATATCTGAATAAAAAGGGCCAGGGTTTGCTTCTGTGTGTGGTGGGGGTAAAGAGGGAAGTGTCAGGAAGATAAGATGGATAAGAAAAAAAAAATAACCTGGTATGATCGTGGACAAATTTTCCTGCATTTATTCTAGACCTCTTCATAATAAGGCAGCCACCCTATTTCAAAATTCTAAAAGGTATTGGCCAGCCTCATAAAGAAAGATACATTAAGATGAGAAAGTTAGAGCATCTTATCCACTCCCAAACCCTTAAAAAAAGTGGGGAGTTCCCTGGTGGCTCAGTGGATTAGGATCTGGTGTGGTCACTGCTGTGCCATGGGTTCAATCCCTGGCCCAGGAATTTCTGCATGCCACAGCAATAGCCAAAAAAAGGATTGGGGTTACGGGTAGGGGATTCCCCGTGAATCAATTAGGTTTTGAAATAATAAAGGCAAATAGACATGGTAATCCTGAAGCTTGTTAAGCTTCCATGTATGGTTCAACCTTACTCTCCTTTCCTCCATTAAACTCCCATTATTATTCCATCATCCCTAAATTCTTATATAACCTACTGGTTTCGCACTTAGCCTGTACCGTTGTACATTGTTTCTCTTGCATATGAATGTCCTACATTCTCTGTGAAACTGAGTGTCAACTGAGGCCAGGGGTCTTCCTTGAATCTCCTGCAAGTATCACAATAGCATGTTTTTGTTTCCCTTGTGTGTTGAGCTTTTTCATGACTCTCAGCCTTTGCTTAGGCCATGACTATGCTATGGAATATCCTGGCCTATCATGTGCTACCTTCAAAAATTCCTCCTCAGCCTCAGGACAGAACTCAGCTGTCACCTTCTTTGGGAATCCACCTGACCCTAAGCCCATGATAGGGGCCCTTGTCTGTTTTCCCCATCTTAGCACTTTGCACAGTATGACATGCTAGCTTAAGTCACTTTCCTGGTTAAGTCACTTCGTCTTCCCCACTCTAGAGGGAACTCCTTGAGGAGGGGGTTTTATTTTCTTTTGTTCTCCAGTCTCCAACATGGCAGTCAACTTTATAATCTTCCATTTTGTTGACTCTGTATGGCAACAGAGCTCATTTGTTTTTGCTTTTGAAAATATGCTAGGGATCTTTTTGCCAGTGTCAAGAGAATGATTCTGATGTTTCCAAATAAGATAAAACTTTTTCACTCCCCCATAAAAGTGTTTTTAGGAGTGGAGGATTGCAAGGTGTTGAATAAAATTAACATTTCATGATCATCTAACAAGAGCCAAGTATAACCATATATTTTTACACGTCATTACAACACACAAACAAACACACAGGCCCAATAACAGAAACAACAATCAAATGCAACATTTATCTTATAATCTCCCTATTAGAGATGAGAGAAAGAAAAAGACAGAAATTGATTTTAAGGAATTGGCTCAATTGCAGCGGCTGGCAAGTCTGCAATCTGCAGGGCACACTAGCCAGCTGGAGGACCAGAAAGAGTTGATGTTGCAGCTCAAACACAAAGGCAGTCTAAAGACAGAATTTCCTTCTTTTCAGGAATACCTCAGTCTTTTTCCCTTAAGGCGTTCAACGATTAGTTCACTCACATTATGGAGGGTAATTTGATTTAATGATTTAAATCTTTTTCATCTATATAATGATTTTAATTTTTTTCATTATAGCTGGTTTACAGTGTTCTGTCAATTTTCTACTGTACAGCATGGTGACCTGTGTCATCCTGAAAATGACTTCACAGCAACTTCTAGAAAGGTATTTGACCAAACATCTGGGCAGCATGACCTAGTCAAGTTGACAAATAAATTAACCCTAACACTGAGAAATGCCAAAGAGTAAATCCTAGCAAACTCATTTTTTTAAAATAGACCTCTTCTTCTAGATACCACTTTTATTGTTTGACCTTAAAAATAAAAGGGTATTGTGAGATGAGCTACAGGTTCCGGATATTCTCTTGGGCTAAGATAAGGAGTCTTTCACCCAGGCAAGGGAGGGGAAGAGAAACATGAGACGGGACCTCTGTGGGTTGGGGCTGGACAGAGAATGGGAGAACCACCCTCTACCCCAACATACATACACACACACACACACACACACACACACACACACACACACACACACACACACATGAATTTCTAAAATCCCAACTTTCTGGACCTCCTGCTCTTCCAGTTACTCCCCCTTCCCAAGGGTCATCTGAAAGTTCACAGCCCATTAGGGTATATTTTTAATGGACCTAATACCTGTGTGAGATGCCTTACAGCCATGTAATCTCCCCTGGTCGTCTCCAAATCTTTGAACTTTAGAAATATTTTCTCCTCCCTATCAGAATCTTTGTTTTTCTTCTGTTCCTTCCAGAATTTAGGCTCCCAGAAATGAATAATGTGTCTGAGGAACATAAAGAATTCCATACTTGCCCTTTCTATCTCCAATATAAACAATGATTACGATCATATGTACCATGTTCTACACTTTATGTAGATCCAGCACATTTGTCATCTTATACAATCCTCAAAAATTAGGTAGACAGGATAAGGGTTATTACTGTCATTTTGGTTTTGACCTCATATATTAAGCTGTAAATAGCAAGTGGGTTGAATACATTATATATTTTGAAGGAAAATATATAATTTTTTTTCTTTTTGCATCAAATTATTCATATTTTTACTTTCTGAATCATAGGCCTACATTTGGATGACTTTCCAGGTCATATAGAAAATTTCCCATAGTCTATAATTTTGCTGCATCCATGCTCTTCTTTGGAGGAACCATTTATTTCCCCTTGTCCCAATTTATAGGTGACCCAAATGGGAGCTACTTGACCCCATCTCTGGATCCCCAATGATTGGGCTAATGAATGAGTGTCTTACCACACTCTTAACCCAATGATTATTGCAAAGGATAGACATAAGCCCCAACATGTAGTCACTGAAATTTTTCAAATTGAAGATTAAAGTTTCATCTTTGCCAATTTCATCTCTGCCACAAATATGTAAGAGTGCAAACCCAGACGATAATATAGACAAGGTTTCAACCATAAAGTGATAGCCAACTTGAATAAACAAAGCTATCACTCAGATACTAGCCAAGGCATGAAATGGCCAGAGAAGATAAGAAAAGCATGAACATAAGGGAATCTCTGCTCTATCTTAGTCTTATCATCCCACTGCTTAGTTATTAAGCCTTAATCACTTGGTTACTTTCTGCCTAAACAGGAAATCAAAGCAGAGAGTTCTTTGAGGAAAAAAAAAAGTATCTTGTTTATTATCTACATACTATTCTGAGTAATTGAAGATGTTTCCTTTAAAGTTTGATTGAAATTGCATATACACAGCCAGAGGACTTGCCTCCTGAAATTGTTTTACAAGAGCTGTATTATTTTACCCTTTCCTATCCAATGTGGATGTGTCCATAAAAATGTCAATTTCTTTGTATGAAAATGCTTTAATTTTATGGATAATTTCTTAATAAAAACCAATCTTATTTTACAAAATACCGAAGTATTTAGTCAATGTAACATTTTTTTTATAAATAGTAAATTCTGAGGGAAGGCATCAAGTATCTGTCATAGGAGATACTTAACAGATAACCTTTATTTTAAAAATAAATTGCTTTGGTATTATTAAGGCATTTTTTGTGCGCAATAATAGACCCCAAGTTTGTTGTAGGATTGGCAGCTGGAAGGAAATACTATTGCGGTGACATCAGAAGTGACAGATGATTTATGAAATATGGAGGAAATTTTTCAGGTGGTTTTTGAGTGTTTGTTTTCATTCTAACAAAATGTCATCAAAAGCAATAACACCTCCCACCACCACCACCACCATTATATGACTGAGCTAATAGGAGTAGTAGAGAGAAAACACAAAAAAGAATAGAAAAAGAAGTCAGTGTTGGATGTTTTATAGGAAGTACATATATATTCAAAAGAGTACACTCCCTCTTGTTACAGCATTTTATATATAGTAGAAGCAATGGATGAATCTATAGAAATAGAGTTGAACAGTTGTATAAAGAGTTGAAGAATCTTCTGCAAAATCAATTCTGATACATGGATGTCCATAACAATACCAAATAGCTTGAGACATGGGATAGACTGAAACCCAGAAGAGCATAAGCACACCACACATATATAAGTTATCTCTATACACTTTGTATTTTTCTCACTCCAATATCATACTCTAGAAATAGCTTTGTGGCTTGTATAAAGTTGCAATTTAAAGAAATTCTCCAGGTAATGTTAAAGATAGATTTATGGACCATGTGGATGCTAAAAATAAGAATTAAGACTCTGATATCCAGAGAGAACAGACCAGGTACCCAGCGAGGCAGTACTGATTACTGGTACCTGGACTCAGCATGGTGCTAGCCTCAGGTTCTGCATGTTACTACTCATAATGCTATAGAACAATGCTTTATTTTAAGGTTGAAATTAAATCTTCACTTGATAAATTTATTTTTGCTTTCCAATCAATTTCAACAGTTTGGTTTACTAGCTCTTTGTGAAGTGCTCCTACCACAAAGGGCCTATGTACATGTAGTTTTTATTGTTTTTCTAGACTCAAGTTAAGTAAGGGAAATATTCAAAGAGCCAGGAAAAATAGATGGAAAAGAAATGTGAGCTGAAACCTAATCAAAGAGCAATAAGCAAACCAAAAGATCTTGGGTTATCAGCAAGGGAAATAGAAAAGGGTAAATAAACCTGAGGCTCCCTGATTAAACTGATGAACTTAGTAGGGGGTGCCTAGAGTGGTGCTGCTTTTAAAGTGGCCCTTGGTGATAGCAGAAACAATGCAAATCATGTCTGGGAGAATGCTTCCTCAACAATGATGAAAGAAAACAAAGATCTAAATAAATGTAAAGACAAACCATGTCCATAAATTGGAAGAATCAAAATAGTAAAGATATTGATGCTCAAAATATGGCTGAATTTTTTCCCAAAATTAATGATGGATACAAAACCACAAATCCAGGAAGCTCTCATAACAACAAACAGGATAAATACAAACAAAAAACAAAAGGCTACACTTAGGCGTATCATATTCAAACTAGAGAAAATCAAAGATAAAAGAAAATCTTGAAAGAAGATAGATGGCTTGAGGCGGGGGTGGGGGAAGCCAAGCCATCTTGCCTACAGAGAAATAATGATGAGAATTACATAGGACTTCCTGTCAAAACCATGCAGCCAAGAAGAGAGTAGTATGAAATATTTAATGTGTTGAAAGAATAAATTACTAGCTTAAAATTCTGTATCCAGTGAAATTATCAATCAGAAGTGAAGAAGAAATGAATTCTCATACAAACAAAAACTAAAGGAAATTGTCACCAGTAGATCTGCCTCTCAAGACAGGTTAAAAGAAATTCTCCAGTGAAAAAGAAAATAAGTCAGAAACTCAGGTCTACATAAAGAATGAAGGATTAGTAGATAAGGAATAAATTATAGTAAAATAAAATATTTTCTTTTTCTAATTCTTTGTTGACCTAATAAATAATTATGGGTTCAAAATAATGATAGCAACAATGTCTTGGTTGATTATAGCTTATGTATAACTGAAGTATATGACAGAAATAATTAAAGGTACAAGAGGGAGGAACTAGGAATATTCTATTATAAAATACCATAAAGAGGCACAGTGCTATTTGAATGTGGACTCACATTATAACTGAAGCAGATAAAAACATTATAATAAAGAAAAACTATAGACCAATATCTTTTCTAAACATAAATGTAAAAATCTTCAAAAATACTAGCAAATTAAATCCAACAGTATATAGAAAGAATTATACATCATGACTGAGTGGGGTCTTTTTCCTAGTATGCAAGGCTAATTTAATATTCAGAAACAAAATAATGAAGTCCATCACATTAACAGGCTAAAGAAGAAAATTCATTGGATTATATAAGTAGTTTCAGAAAAAGAACTAGACAAAATTCAATATCCATACTTGATTAAAAGTTCTAAGCATACTAGGAATGAGGGTAAAAACCTCAACTTAAGAAAGAACATCTACAAAAAACCTAGAGATAACAATATTGCTAATGATAAGAAATTATAAAATTTCTCCCTAAGATTAGAAACAAGGTATGTCTCTTGTCATTGCTCCCATTCAGCAGTATACTGCAACTCCTAGCTAATGCAAGAAGACAAGAAAAGGAAATTAAGTGTATACAGATTGGGAAGGAAGAAATAAGACTGTATTTGTTTGCAGACAATGTGATTGTTTATGTAAGAACATATCAGACAACCAGAAAAAAAAACCTCCTTGAACTAATAAACAATTATAACAATGTTGTAAGATACAATGCTAATAAATAAAAATTGCTTTCTCATTTATCAGCAATAAAAAATTGAAATTTTAAATTGCAAATGCAACACCGTTTAACAACAAAAAAGAAATACTTAGGTATAATAAAATATGTACAATTTCTATATGCAGAAAGCTACAAATTATGGGGAAAAAAGTCAAAGCTCTAAATAAATGAAGACAACCATCACAATCACAGATAGAAAGAATTAATATTTTAAGATGTCAGCTATTTCCACTTAGATATGTGAATTCAATGCAATCTCATTCAAAATCCCAGAAAGGAATTGTGTGGATGTTAACAAACTAACTTTAAAGTTCATATCAAAAGTCAAAAGACTCAGAATAGCTAAGTCAATACTTAATACTAAGAACAAAGTCAGTAGGCTGACATTACCCAACTTCAAAACTTGCTATAAAGTTCTAGTAATCAAGATAATACAGTATTGGCAAAAGAATATAGACACAGATCAATGAAATAAGAGAGTCCCCAAGTAGATCCACACTGATCTTTGACACAGAAGCAAAGGCAATTCAATGAGGAAAGGATAAACTTTTCAACAAATGATCCTAGAACTGGGTACCAACATCCCCAAAATAATGAATCTAAATATGATTTTATGACTTTTCACAAAAAATAACTCAGAATGGATCATAGACCTAAATATAAAATATATAATTATAAAATTTCTTTTAAAAATAACAGGAAAAATCTAGGTGATCTTATATTTAGTGATGACTTTTTAGATACAGCACTAAAATATGATCCATAGAATTAAAAAAATTAATAAGCTAGACTACATTAAAATTAAAAGCATCGGCTCTACAAAAAGACACTTAAGAGAATGAAAGGGTAAGTCATTAACTTGGAAAAAATATTTTCACAAGATAATGTGCAAATATTGGATAAGGGACTTATATCCAAAAATATACAAAGAACTCTTATAACTCCAAAATAAGTAAAAGAACAAACTAATTTTATAAGTTTAATTAAAATATGCATAACTGTCAAACTCAAAAATTTAGACAGGTTGAACAGGAGAAAGACAGAGCCCACAACTGAATTACTGATCTGGAAATAAAACTGAAGAAATGATTGAGAATGAAGCATGGGAAGAAAAGTAAATAAAAAAACAATGAAGGGAGTTCCCGTCGTGGCTCAGTAGGTGGTGAGCCCAACTTGCATCTATGAGGACACAGGTTCAGTCCCTGGCCTTGCTCATTGGGTTAAGGATCTGGCGCTGCTGTGAGCTGTGCTGTAGGCTGCACACGGGGCTTGGATCCCGAGTTGCTGTGGCTGTGGAGTAGGCTGGTGGCTACAGCTCCATTCAACCCCTAGCCTGGGAACCTCCATATGCTGTGAGAGTGGCCCTAAAAAACAAACAAAAACAAAAACAAAAAACAAAACCAAAGAAGTGGTAATAGATAAGTAGAATAAGGAAAGCTAAAATATGTCTGTATATACTGGGTGGGGGGGAAGTGAATGCAAAGCAAGATACATTGAAAGAAATCCACAGATTTTGAAACATTGTAGTAAAATTTCAAAAAGTATAAGACAAGGAGGGGATCTTAAAAGCAGCTAAGAGTAAAAAGAAGGAGGAAGCTCATTTGTTTGCTTTATTAGTGGTGGTGTTTAGTAGTGATTTTTCATTAAAATTAGCTTTGAAAACAACACTCCCACTCCCCCACCTAATAAATCAAAGGCATTTTGAGATGTCAGGGACAGAGCAAGTTTCTTAAATTTATAAAAATTCTTAAATCACCTCCAGAATCTTGGTTTTAAATGAAGCTGAGATTATATGTATCAACACAAGAGTCTGAGTTCAAAAATAAAACTACTCAAATTTTAATTCTGAAAATAATTCATTGAACCGCATTAATCAATTGATAGTCGCTTGTTCAAAAATCCTATATTTTATTTAAAATTAATTAATGAGTGCAGACGCATAAGTAAATATAACATTATTCTTTATCCCTCAAAGTTAATCTCAGAAGAGAGAATGAATTGAACATCGAGGTACTCAACAATCTGTTTGGTTCCATGAAATACACACACACACACACACACACACACACACACACACACACACACACACACACAGACATATCTGGAATCGCAGATTGCATCTTTTAAAAATAGCCTACTGTAAGAAAAAATATGCTTAAATTTTCAAAATATTAAAATCACCATTTAGTTCATGTTGAAGCTTGAAAATTTCCAACTTATCATTTAAGCGATCATTACTTAATCCTAAAAAAGAGTTTAGTTCTTTAGGCAGTCATGTTCTATTGTCAAGCTTTAAAAACAAGTCAAGGTAGAGAGAGTTTAAAAATTAAAAGATGACCCTGAGGCAACATAAATCCAGAAATTTTGCTGCCTTGTAAACAATTTTATCTTATAGAAATTGCTAAATAAAAATACTTGTATGTAATAAATTAACACACTCCACTGAGTTATATATTTGGAATTCAATATATACAGATTAAACTGATTTCTTGAGCCATGCCTTATTTAAGGTGTTGTGTTAGATTTTAGAATCTGCTTTTAGAGGAGTTGTTAATATGGTATTATGGCATCTGTAGTTAGTTGGTAGAAGAACTCAATTGGCACAATATCATGAATAGATGATAGTGGATATTTACTAATAACATTTCTTAACCAATATATCTTCAGCACTTTGCATTTTATTTCATCAAGGTGGATAAGCAGAGACATGGGAATTTCAAATGAGAGGGTCTATATTCAGGTTTGAATAAGCTTATTACTTGCTTTGCATGGCTTGGAAAAAGTCATGTAAATTCTATATCTCAATTTCCTCTTAAGTAAAATTGGAGTGATAGTTACCCTTGTAGTCATCAGAGTTTACATCTAAACTCATGAATGTGAAAACACTCTGATAAGTGAAAAATTCTATTCAAATATAAGATGTCATGCTTATCAGTTGTGGTATCTGATTTGCTGCATTTACTTTTCTCGGGAGCAGTTATGGAATTTGGAAACAACATGAAGGGGTTTAGGTGCCATGCATGGTGGATTATTTGGGGGAAAAATGGCCACTATTACTACCTTCCCTGTAACCACTTCCCTTGCAATTGACTTTCTAGCTTTTCTAATCAAGTGAGGTCTGTTTCTCCACTTCTTGAATCTAGGCTGGCCTTGTAATTTGCTTTGGCTAATACAGATGAGCTGATAAGTGGTTAATAATTTACACTACTGAGGAAAAGAAGTCCTTATTTGTGGTATTTGCTGATTTCTAAAGTGTAAATACTCTCCTATGACCAATTTCAAGGTCTCCACATGTCCTCCCTGTTTCTGCATCGATGGATTAAAAAAATCATATGTTTTTTCTTTAGCTTATTAACATGGTATATTACATATCAGCTCTCAGGAGCTGGAATAAGTTGGATTCAGCACACCAGGACAAAAAGAACATGGTGGAGACACTAGTGTTCCACTCTGACTCTGAGCCTGCAGAAGTATTGCCTGCAGTGGCTCAGTGTCTTGGATTCCTGCCTGTCAGTCATTTCAGTAAGCCTGTGAAAAACTCCTAGAGTAAGAGACAACTGATCCAATTACAGGTATCCTGTATTTTTCAAAATTTCACTTTACACCTCTTCACTTTTATGAAAGACATACATGAGTACCTGTTTTTGCTAACCAAAATAAATCCAAACCGGATTTCAGCTTCTACTAGATAAGTGAAAAGCAAAAATAGCATTGTTTTTGCAGTGAGTAGTTAGAGGCAGCACACGCCTCAAACACTGAGAGTGTCCCCCTCAAGCTTCTTCCGTAGGAACTACAATGAACATTTCAGCATCCAGCTGCCATAGCTTTGAACTGTATCTGTGAGCATCTGCGCTTTATCTCAGTTCATTGTGTGCTTCCCTTAGTAAGATGTGTCCTAAGGTAATTGATTCTTTGCTTTATGCCATCTCTGCTTACAAAAGGTTTCATGGGAACTCTCTACTTTCTATTTTCAGATAGTGGGGGAAACCTGTACTCCTATTGCCCCAGCCAGCAGCTCACCAGTCTCTAGAGCAGAGCTATCTAGCTAATTGACAGCTGACTGCAGATTTATGAGGGAGCTCAGATAAGAATAGAACCACTGAGCTGAACAATTCCCCAAATACTGTGAACTCACAGAATACTATTCCAAATAAATATTTGTCTTAAACCACTATTTTTTTTTTTTTTTGCTTTTTTTTAGGGCCGTACCTGCAGCATATGGAACTTCTCAGGCTAGGGGTCAAATTAGAGCTGCAGCTGCCAGCCTACACCACAGCCACAACAACACCAGATCCGAGCTGTATCTTCAACCTACACCACAGCTCACGGAACACCAGATCCTTAACCCAGGGATCAAACCTGCGTCCTCATAGATACTACTTGGGTTTGTTAACGCTGAGCCATGATGGGAACTCCTTAAACCACTAAATTTTGGTGTGGTTTATTATACACAGTTGACCCACACACTTCTATTACTGAATCATATTTCATAGCAGTGGGGATCAGATTCTTGTATTTTTTTATTGTAGGGATAATCTAAAATGTGTATGTACATAGTTTGAACTGAGCATACTTTGAGTACTGACGTATACACTTAAATCAGAAGTCAGTCTTTCAGCTAGAATACATGGTTTCTAGAATATCTGCCATTCTTTTTTCTGTTAACTGTTGATTATGAAACACTAAAGATCAAATAAAATTTTCTAGCCAAAGGTGTCACTTGGAGAGTAGCTCTAAGAGTTGACAATTGGATGTGAGAACCACTACTCAAAGGTATAAACTTTTCAAAAGAATGAGTAACTGAAAATGAACTCTAACCAAACCAAGAATGTGTTTCCATAAAGTATTCCAACAGAAAATGCTTAAAAAAGAAAATATCCATTTCCTTTCCATAAATTACAAAATAGATAAAAGTCTGGAGTTCCTGCCATGGCTCAGCGGAAACAAATCTGATTAGTATCCATTAGGACACTGGTTTGATCCCTGGCCTCACTCAGTGGGTTAAGGATTTGGCGTTGCTGTGAGCTGTGGTATAGGCTGCTCAGATCTGTCATTGATGTGGCTGTGGCATAGGCCAGCTGCTACCGCTCCAATTCAGCCCCTAGCCTGGGAACATTCATGTGACAAGAGTGAGGCCCTAAAAAGCAAATAAAATAAAATAGATAAAAGTCTACTTTTGCTTTTTATTACTGAGAGTACATGATTTACAAAAAAAAATGTTTAGAAAGATTTTAAATTGTGTTAGCAAGGCAATTTCAGAAATTCAGAGTTTGGTAGACCTTGGTTTTAAATGAAAGAAGACTGATTTTAATTTTTATTGATTTGGTTTACATCTTTTAGAGACCTTCTGAGTGAAGCCTTTCTTTGAAAATTATCAGGATACTTTCTTTCCTGTATACCAGGAATGTTAAATGATATTGCCTCTTAAAGAAACAGTTTAAATAAAATAGTCAAAGCAGACATTTTTGCCTTGTTCCCAATCTTAGGAGGTAAGACACCAGCAATTATAATGGAAGCTAGCTCTAAGTTTTTGTAGATGATTTTAATCAAATCAATAAAGTTCCATCTATTCCTATTTTTACAAATTTTTAAAATTATGAATGGATGTTGAATTTGGTCAAATGTTTTTAAAATGATAAAACCAAGTGTTGGTTAGGATAGAAAAGCTGTAGAATATGTTAGGGTCATAGGGCTTAAGGAGGGGATGTGAGTATTACAGGGCAACATGAAGGACCTTGTGGTGATAATGTTTTGTGTCTTGACTGTATCAATGTCAGTATCCTGACTGTGATATTGTATTATAATTATGCAAGATTCCCACTAGGTAAGGGCACACAAGATCTGTATTATTTCTCACAATTGTATATAAATCTACTATTACATAAAAATAGAAAATGTTTTTAAAGACAAGTAATTAAAAACTGCTTCAAACGAGTTTATTTACACACATCCAACAAAACGTTGCCTGCTCTGATGGAGCCAGGTGAATTGAATAGTCCAATAGAGGCAAGGTCTTGGCATTGAATAAATGATTTGGATGAGGTAGCTTATAGTTACTTAATCATTGATTCAGTAAAAACTTACATTAACTGAATGATAACTGAACAATAACTGTCATCAATACATTGTAATAAAATATGTAGTAATATTATGATAGATTAGTGATATTAGATATCATTTATATCTACAACACTAGATAAGTTTATCTGGACATTTAGGGAATTAGGATAGGCAAGAACTACATTAGTGTATTCATGCTCCTTCCAGCACACTTCGATGTGGCTTCCCATGAATGAGGGAAGTTCAAATACCAGGCAGCAAGGGCTCCCGAAGGCAGTGTTAATGAGCTATAGTGGAAATAAATGAGATGATCAATCACCGATGTCTAGAAACAACCTGAGTGATATTTAAATTTATTCTGAAGTTAAGTACCATTTTTGAGGACCTACCATGTGTCAGGCAGTGTACAAAGTGCCTTCACATATCCAATATCATGGAAACTCTACATGTCACATTACAGATGAGAGAACTGATGTTCAAAGGGTTAATTATGTGTCCTCTAGCTTAACTACAAACTCACTTATGGATTCCAGAATCTGGTCCAATCTCTTGCAGCCTTTTTTTTTCCCACTTAGGACCTTTGAAAATAAACATATAGATATAGATACTAATAATTTTCAAGCTAGAAAACAAATGGAGTAAAGTAACAAATGCCAGGGCATGCTTGGCATATAATACAGGAATGCTTTCTCCTGTGCAGAAATCTATGACTCTCATGCAATTATTTACATATCTAAAATACATATACTCCCCTATTCCATTTTTTTCACCATTAAGAAGCCACTGAAGCAGCAGAAAAAAAATTAGATTGACATTGATAGCTGCCTGCAGAACAAGTTTTTATGGAAAATTATGTCTTTTCTATTTTAACAAAGCATCTGGAAATTATTAAAGGTTAATGGCCTTGATGGCTAAAAATTTTAGTATATTCACCAAAAATGCAAAAGGGGTTATATATTTCTTGGAGCTTTCCCTAAAACCAGACTATTTTGTTCTTCTGCCATCATGTCTCATTAAGAGGTTGATTTAAGCATGGCCTTAATATCACCGATATTTCCTCAAACTAGGACTGTGTGTTCCAAACAACTAGAAGACAGTAAAGCCAAGCAAAAGACTCCTCCCTCCTAAGGGCTCAACAGGCATCACTGCTATATTAATATGTAATAGACATTGACATTGACTGTGAGAACAACGGCGAAGGCTTGAAAGATCTGCTTGCATGGCTACCTGTAGGCTATGTCTGTGATATCAAATTCTCAATAAAAGTTGAAAACTTTGGAAAGTATTCACATAGTTATCTATCCAGTATCAGCATTTCAAAATTCAGAAAACTTTCAACTGCCTATATTATCAGTCAACTTAATTCAGTGATCCAGATTCATATGAGGGAAGGGCAATATCCCAGTTTAGTTACCCAGAAACACTTAAACACACTCTCCTCTCATTGATACACACAGAATTCCTTTAGGAGGATTAGCAGATAGATAATACGCAGTAAGAAAAAGCAGCTATTGATCTCCATGTAGGGGTCAATGCACCACCGATGAGTAGGACAGTCTGTATTTTTCTCAGATGGAAAGCCTACTTGCATAGTAAATATAAAATTGTTTTAGCCGGTGGCCTTAGTTCTAAACACCAAACATTTGCCACAGTGGTTCCACTCTGAGATGCCAGTTGAAAATTGATTAGGACAACAGAATTGAAAGACACTGTCAGAAATAAAAGCAGCCAGGCAGCTCATTCCTCTGGGTGGTTTTATGGGGTTTTTTTGTTTGTTTGTTTGTTGGTTTGTCTTTTTTTGTCGGTCATCTGACACACCTAGGAATAACTCTACTGATTCTGAATGGATCTCAGTGTGTTGCAGCTGACTTGATCCAACAAAAGAATGGCCAAGTCCTCTTCAGTTAGTTGTGGCCAGGAACCTAGAAATTTCTGTTTTTACCATTCATGTAGTTCTCTTCTTAAGGGCAGAATGATAGACACCAAATGTTTTAATGGCGTAGTATTCTCACAAAACTAATATTTGACTTGCCATTGAACTTATAAAATCCAAACTCTCTACCATGACCTACCACCCCTAGAGCATCTGGCCACTGCTCAACTCTACAGTCTCATTTTCAGTCATCTGCTCAGGCCCTCCATCCACTTACATCCACAGAGAAGCCCTTCTTTCAATCTTCAGAATTCTGCCTTATATATTTAAAGTCTCCTACATGATTTTAATCTTCCTCTTTGGTAATGTTAGCATGTTGGTTTAACATATATCTCCACTAAATTATAATTTCCTCAAGGACAGAAATGCTGTTTTAATGACCACTGTGTCTTTAAAAAGCTAGCACAGAGACTCGCACATCATAGCCTTTTGGCGAATACTTATTGAAATTGTGAATAAATGGGAATTCCTATTGCGGTGCAGTGGAAATGAATCTGACTAGTAACCATGAGGTTTCAGGTTTGATCCCTGGACTAGTTCAGTAGGTTAAGGATTCGGCATTGCTGTGAGCTGTGGTGTAGGCCGGGAGCTGTAGCTCTGATTTGACTCCTAGCCTGAGAACCTCCATTTGCCAAAGGTGTGGCCCTAAAAAGAAAAAAAAAAAGAAGAAGAAAGAAAGAAATTGTGAATAAATGAGTGAATCTGTGAGGAAGTAAGTGAGTAGAACTGAGTTCCGCTTTATTTTGAAAGCAAGCAAAAATGTACAATGGCAAACCATCCTAGCTTGCCTGAAATTGAAGGAGATCCCGGAACATCAGAACATGAATCTTTCGTCTTGAAAATTGGGAGTTTCAGGTAATCTGGGATGGGTTGCTCACCCTCAACATGACCCTTCCTTAGTAAAGGTAGAAATGCTAAACGGGCACTTGGATTTTTGTAGACACATTTTCATGGATGTTCCTAATTGCTTGTCCACGTAAAACTAAGCTAACCAACCAGACAACCAAAACAACAGATATTTTGAGGCCTTATTTTTCCAAGTAATGGCACGTGGAACAATTATTCTTTCTTAATCTCAGCTGATTAACAATAAATATGTGTGACTATCTGTTTCAAAGTTGGTTCATCTCTGTGCTCTGTCCTATGAAAATCTAAGTCTGGAGACCCATTCTTATTTTGTCCCCATTCTGATGTAGCTCTTAAAATGAGAAATTACAGAAGGCATCTTCTAACAAATGGGTTGAAAAGATAAGAGCTTTTTGATCCCAGAAAAATAAGCTATGTACATTGATAATACAAAATTATGTCTTAAAACCATCTTTTTTGCAAAAAGAAGGCAAAATAAATGGTAATCTTGATTTCAAAGACAATGTCTAACTCTACAAGTTTTCATAAAGTGGCAATAATTACCCTAAGATGTATTTTCTGAAATTCTTGATCCATAAAATTAATTCATTTAAAAACACCCTTATTTTACTAGGAAAATTATTATTTGGGGCTACTGATTAGATTTTAAATTTTCTCAGCAAAATAGTGTATGGTATGTTTCAATAGCCACTTAATTTAGGTTGAAGAATTAGATTAGTTACATTAAAGTAGGGCGAAGTAATTCTGGAGCAGTTTTTAAATTTGGCATGTAGAATGGCAAGTGGTACATTTATACACTGAAAAGATGTAAAAGACCTCATTCTTAGCCATCAATTAAGTCATCAAGGGTAAATTACAATATGCTTCATTTTGCATAGTAATTCTAAAAAATCATAATTTATAATTGAAATAAATCAATCATAATATCATCTAATAAAGTTCTAAGAAGAGTTATATTTATACTCTCCTTAATTATTATTTTAAAGTCCAAACCTCATGAGGAAAATATCTATAATTTTTTTAGTTATCTTTTTTAGGGGCATAATTCCAACATATTTAAACCTGCCCCCACAGTTTTAAAGATTATTATTATTTATGATCAAATAATATATCACTAGATTTGTTAAAAAAATAAAATATAAAACGTGCAGCTAAGAAGGTATGTTTTTCAAATAAAAGAGACCAAATAACTATTTTCATAGTACATCTTAGAAATGCGAACAGCTGCTCATTCTCTAGTAGTTAATCCCAATATTTGGTACAAAACAGAATTATGTGGAGAACTTGTTGAAAACACATCTGCCTGGTTTCACCTTAGAACCCCTGAATCAACCCCCTGGGAGCTGCTGCTTATGTGCATGAGGGGTTAAGCTGCAATGCTCAGTATTGCAAAGCCTTGGCCTCTAGAGGAAAGAAAAAAAAAATCACTGAAAAGGCAAAAGAAAACAAATCAAAAAAGCATGGTACTAATGCATTTAAACAACCAAGTTACTACCCCATTCTTCTCTGCTCAGTAGTCTTTGTTGATTACCCTGAGTAAAGGAATCTAGGATGATCAGAAGGAAGAAACCTTTGTTAGATGTATAATTAAGAAGCCTTTTGCGACCTTGAAGGGAGCAGCTTTAGAAAATTGATGAGGGTTGACTTTCAATTGCACAGGAGAAGGGATTTAAAGAGAAGGGAGGAAATATGAGCAGTTAGAATAAGCCTCTAAGAAAGATGGAAAACAAAGAAATAAACTCAAGAATGTAGTAGGACCAAGAGAGTTACTTTTTAAAAATGATAACCAAACTCAAATGTATGTGTCTGAGTAAGGAAGGGAAGGAGAGAGGGAGGAGGGAGGGAGGGAGAGAGGAAGGGGATTTTTGAAAGCTTGAAATGCCCTTTGGAGACAGATACTATCAACCACTAGCATTAGCTTTGTGACTTTCAATAAATGACTTAATCTCTGAGCCTCAGTCTTCTCACCTACAAAATGAGAATTAAGACACTATATACCACAAAGTGTTGACATGAGGATTAAATAAGGTAACTGATGTAAAGTGCTTAGTCCAGTGATTGGCACATGGTAATCATTCCAAAAAATGTTCACTACTCTTAGTATTGTTGATGTTGCTACTGTTCTGTTATCAGTAATTAGCACAGACCCTTAACTATCTCAACAAATAGTTGAATAAATGATGTGAACACCTAACTCCATAAAAGTGATTTCTTCCCAGGAGTTCCCATTGTGGCTCAGTGGATTTCAAACCTGAGTAGTATCCATGAGGATGTGGGTTTGATCCCTGGCCTCACTCAGTGGCTTAAGGATCTGACATTGCCGTGAGCTGCAGCACAGGTCATGGATGCAGCTCATATCTGGCATTGCTGTGGCTGTGGTGTAGGCTGGCAGCTGCAACTCCGATTTGACCCCTAGCCTGGGAACTTCCATATGCCACAGGTACAGCCCTAAAAAGAAAAAAAAGTAATTTCTTCCCCTTTTGTTACAAAGGGATAATAATAGCTGGTAGCTCAAAGGAAGGTAGTGCGGAAAGAGGAAGATGATACTTATAAAGCCCTCAGCACAGTTCATAGATATAAGTATTTACTAAGCATTATGTAATATTACTACTGTACACCTGATCTTTCCAATGTGACTATTAGTATTGTATTTATGTCTGCTGTTCTCCTCAATAAGACCAATATACTCGGAGTTCCTGTCTTGGTGCAGCAGAAACGAATCCAACTAGGAACCGTGAGGTTGCAAGTTTGATCCCTGATCTTGCCCTCACGCACTGGGTTAAGTATCTGGCATTGCCGTGGGCTGTGGTGTAGGTCACAGACGCAGCTCTAATCCTGTGTTGCCTGTCGCTATGGTGTAGACCCGCAGCTGTAGCTCCGATTGGCCAAAAAAAAAAAAAAAAATACTCAATGATACTAACATATTGATAATTATCAGAATTATTAAAATAATATGTGAGAGGTGTTCTCCTGTGGCACAATGGGTTAAGAATCCAGGATTGTCGCCTGCAGTGGCTTGTATCGCTACTATGATGATGGTTTGATCCCTGGCCCGGGAACTTCCTGGGAATGGCCAGAAAAGAAAAAATAATAATATGTGAGTATTCACACATTTATATCCACACACATAGAACTCTACATAGAGGTAAATAAATGAATGTATACATAAATTTCTCAAGGTTTGTGGCTCTCAAATTTAAACAGAGGAAGATCTGAAGAGTTTATTAAAATGTAGACAGTCTGAAGAACATTTTGAGAAACAGTGCTTTACAAATGCCAAAAAATATTGGGAAAAGCAATATTTAGTAGATTGAATCTTAAAATGTCTATAACCCCAGTTTACTTAAATTCCTCTTTGCTGTTTTGTTTCCCCAAGGAAAGTTATGTCTACCATGCTGTTTGTCTAGGATATCCAAGAATTGCAAATAACCTAGAAAATGTTTGAAAACAAGACCAGACTACTCTGCCGAATGTGTTACCAGAGGCTCTAAAAACAAAACTGGCTGCCCAGACGTTTAAGATTCTGTATGGTCCTTGCTTTACTTACAAAGGTGCTCTTCTATGGTAGCTAATTCATAATTTGAATGTTAATGAATTTGGGCATAAACTTGTATAATAGATGTCAGGTTTTCTTATTTCTGTATTCTCATGAAAATGCATTCTTGCTTCTTCTGCTTCAAATCGTGATGGGAAATGTGCCTTGAAGCACTCAGAAATACATCAAAACTGAACTCACTTGACAGTCGAATCATAAAATAATAAGAAAGTCGATGTTTCACCAGATGATCTCATTGGTGGCAATTGTTTATTCCCACAAAATGTATTTCACTGCATCTGTTTAGCTACCTTGGTTGCCCCAAAGGTTTCTCAAAATACCTCCTCATTTAGAACAATTTCCCTCTTTGTCATGCCCCCACCCCAAAGCAAATGAAGCAGAAAAAATGATTTTGAAATGTGAACTGCTTTGTAACCTTTGCATCCTCAGTATTTCCTGTTACCCTCTGATGCATCTCCCTCCACCCAACCCATCAAGTACAAATTCCAGGCGACTTGAACTAAGAGCACATTCACTTGGGGATGAAAGGAACAAAGGGGTCAATTCTTAGTTTCTGAGTTTCAAAAGCAAGATAACAGCCTAAACAAAGGATCTGGGGGTGTGTCAAAAGGTAAAGTCCTCAGAGCTTAGACTAGAAAAGGCAGGTGAATAGGAAAGTCTCAAAGCCTAAAGCAGCAGCAGGACTGAAGCGGCTTTGAGGTCAGAGTAGAGGAGGATGCAGAGAGCCAAAAGGCAGAGTCCAGGCCAGTGTTTGGAGTGCAACACCTCACCCTCCATCTCTTGGCACAACAGGAACACCCCAAAACTTAGGTGAAAGAAATAGGGGAACCCCCGATTAACCACATTTTTCTAGCGTTTCAGAATAGGGGCTCCCAACAGAGAGAGTGAAATTCACGAAAGCCCACGTTTTTCTGTGGAATTGAGACCATCATCCATTGAAATCCAAGTGAAGGAAATGTTTTTTAAATACTTGGATCAAAAAAGCGCATAAGCATGCTGCCCGCGGGGTTCTAAGTTTTCTCTGAGGGCAGATT
The DNA here is from genome assembly GCF_054392235.1 of Sus scrofa. Classification (NCBI taxonomy): domain Eukaryota; kingdom Metazoa; phylum Chordata; class Mammalia; order Artiodactyla; family Suidae; genus Sus; species Sus scrofa. The sequence goes on from NC_139401.1 coordinate 127,216,602, forward strand.
TTAAGAATGATTTTAGATGCAGGTTTGTGTTTTCTTTTAAGTTGTGAATTTCAAAAAGAGGAGAGAAAAAAGGCTGGTGGCTATCATATCTCACGTCCCTTTTTAACTTGAAATAATGACTTAGCCTTTTGTAAATAATGTGGCAGCTCAGTGGTTGCAAAGAACAAATGCTTATACTTAAGTACAAAATAGTTTGAGTCAACTGCAGAATTGCTAACTCAGGTTTTACAGTCTGCTCTGCAAATTTGTATAACAAAATCTTGGACTTCTAAAAGATGAGCTGCTAGGGATTCCAAAAATCCTTCATTTCCAGTCATGCTGCTTTCCCAGTAATATCTATTACATGCGTTATTTTGATTACATATCAGGGGATGGTTTGTAAGTAACAAATTATCCTGCAGTGAATATCAGGTTTAGATGATAGTTAACATAAACCTGGGTCAGATGCAAATAATTAAATTCTTTTCCTTGCAGTCATGAGTTCCATAAGTCACCTTCCCTGTCCACTGACTTAACAGAGCTCAGTGGAACCCCTGGGGCTGTGTAGCAAAGATCTAAAAAAAATGTACTCTAAATTGTACTTTAAAAACAAGGAGAATGTTATTTTCAGGTGCATAGCATAACTCAAATTAGGAAAACAAAGTGTTGCTTTGTATAGGTCCCTTGGTGAACATGTAGGCTTTTATGTAATATATTCTTAAGGTGGATGACTTTATGAAAAGTGTGACTTTGAGAGTGACCAAGGATACTAGGAACAATCTGGTCACAGTCTATGTCCCACCTCTTGTTGTGATTAACAGATATACACTACTATATATAAAATAGATAACCAACAAGGACCTACTGTGTAGCACAGGGAAATCTCCATATTGTATAATAACCTGTAAGGGAAAAAAACCTGAAAAAGAAAATAAATGTTTATTTATTTATTTTTGCTTTTAGGGCTGGGCCCATGGCATATAAAACTTCCCAGGCTAAGGGTTGAAACAGAGCTACAGCCTCTGGCCTACACCACAGCCACAGCAAAGTGGGATCCGAGCCATGACTGCGACCTACACCTCAGCTCAGGGCAACGCTGGATGGCCAACCCGTTGAGCTAGGCCAGGGATCGAATTCCACGTCCTGTCCTCATGGATCCTAGTCAGGTTCTTTGACCCCTGAGCCATGAAGAGAACTCCCAAGCATATATATTTACATATGTATAACTGAATCACTGTGCTATATACCTGAAACTAACACAATATAAATCGACTATATATATCAATTAAAAATTAATGAATTTTAAATAAATAGTTTTTGCCCCTAATTTCTAAGCCAGCCTTTGCTCCTAGTTAATCTCAACCTAAACATTTTCCAAAATGTTTGCTGAGCTTTATAACCCAAAAAAGTAACTGTCTCCTCTTGTACTTAGAGCAGGGCTTGCATTTAGAACTAGCCTGCATTATTAACTGTACTTAATTCAGCTTACATTGTCTCTCTTTTAAGTGCTATCAATTAATACTTAACTAACTCTAAAGTTAGTTCCTTAAGGTTAATAATTAGACTCGATTTAAAACCCACTGATATTTCCATGAGGAAAAACAGCAAAACTAAAACATGCCTAATTCATAGCTTACTCACTTGTTTGCTAGACAAAGGTACATAGTGGAATTCCCTGGTCCTCATTCAGGCAGAAAGGTGACAGAAATTTCCCTAGAGGTCAGTCACTTTAACAAGAAAATAGCTAAGGTATGGCTAATTAGAATTACGTCATGAATAAATCACAGTAACTAGTGGTTGCCACTGGCTGGGGAGTTAGAGGAAAATGGAAGTTGTTGTTCAGTAAGTATAAAGATTCAGTTATGAAGGGCAAAAACATTCTGGAGATCTTATATACAACATAGTGCCTATAGTGAATGATATAGGAGAGGGCACTTTGAAATTTAAGAGACTAGATCTCATTGATTTTTTTGTCTACAACTTGTTTTTTCTAATTTATTGAGATGTAGTTGACATATGACATTGAGTGAGTTTAAGGCATAAAACATGATGACTTGATATATGTATTATATATATGTATGTGAAAGGTCACATACTTAACATTTTCTTCCTTTCTTTTTTGGGGGAATACGAAGAGGGAACATTAGAGATCCAATGTCTTAACAATTTTCAAGTAGATAATACATCATTGTTAACTATAGTCATCATGCTGTGCATTAGATCTCTAGAACTTATTCATCTTATAACTGGAAGTTTTTGAACCCTTTGACCAACATCTCCCAATTTCCTGACTCTCTGCCCTTTGTTTCTATAAGTTTGGTTTTTTTAATTTTAATTTTTTATTTTAATTTTTTTTTTTTTTGTCTTTTTAGGGCCACACCTGTGACATATGGAAATTCCCAGGCTAGGGGTTGAATCCGAGCTGCAGCTATCAGCCTACACCACAGCCACAGCAACATAGGATCCTTAACACACTGAGCAGGGCCAGGGATCGAACCCACATCCTCATGGATACTAGTCAGTTTTGTTTCCACTAAGCCTTTATAGGAATTCCCTAAGTCAGCTTTTTTAGATTTCAAGAAGTGTCAATGTATAGGTGTTCCCGTCATGGCACAGTGGTTAACGAATCCGACTAGGAACCATGAGGTTGTGGGTTCGGTCCCTGGCCTTACACAGTGGGTTAACGTTCCGGAGTTGCCGTGAGCTGTGGTGTAGGTTGCATATTCGGCTCAGATCCCGCGTTGCTGTGGCTCTGGTGAAGGCCAGAGGCTGCAGCTCTGATTCGACTCCTAGCCTGGGAACGGCTAGGAGCAGCCCTAGAAAAGGCAAAAAGACAAAAAAAAAAAAAAAAAAAAAAAAAAAAAAGTGTCAATGTATAATATTTGCATCTGACTTATTTCAATTAGCCTAATACATTCCAGATTCATCCATATTGTAAATGGCAGGATTTCCTTCTTTTTAAGGCTGAATAATATTCCACTGTGTATATGTACCACATTTTCTTCATCCATTCATCTATCTACTGACATTTAAATTGTTTCCATATCTTGGCTATTATGACTAATTTTGCAATAAACATGGGGATGCAGATATATCTTATAGACAAAGACTTTGTTTCCTTTGGATACATACCCAGAAGTGGAATTGCAGGATGATTTATTAGTTATGTTTTCAATACTCTGAGGTACTTCAATACCAGTTTCTATAGTGGCAGCACCAATTTACTACATTCCCATCTAAAGTGCACAAGAGTTCCCTTTTCTCCACTTCCTCACCCTCACTTGTTATCTCTTGACTTTTTAATAGCCATTCAATCAGGTGTGAGGTGGTATTTCATTGTGGTTAATTGCACTTCTCTGAGGATTAGTGATATTGAGCACCTCTTCCAATACCTGTTGGCCATTTGTATGTCTTTGGAAAAATGGTTATTCAGGTCCCTTGCCAAAAAAAAAAAATGCTATTGAGTTGTATGAGGTCCTTATGTATTTTGGGAGGATTCCCACCTCCTCAAATCTTTGGAAGAGATTAAAAAAGATTGATGTTAATTCTTCTTTGAAGGTTTGGTAGCAGTCACCAATGAAACTATCTGGTCCTAGGTTTTTCTTTGTTGGAAAGTTTTTGATTTACTGATTCTATCTCCTCATTCATTTTTAGACTGTTTGAATTTTCTATTTCTCATGATTCAGGCTTGGTAAGTTGTATCTCTCTAAGAATTGATCCATTTCTTCTGGGTTATTTAATTTGGTATATAATTGTTCATGTTGATCTCTTATGATCATTTGTATTTCTGTGGTATCAGGTTTTTTGTTTTGTTTTGCTTTGTTTTTGTCTTTTTAGGGCCACACCTGTGGCATATGGAGTTTCCCAGGCTAGGGGTCGAATTGGAGCTACAACTGTGGGCCTACGCCACAGCCACAGCAACACAGGATCTGAGCCACATCTGCAACCTACAGCACAGCTCATGGCAACACCAGATACTTAACCTACTGAGTGAGGCCACAGATCGAACCTGCGTCCTCATGGATGCTAGTCAGATTTGTTTCTACTGAGCCATGATGGGAGCTCCCTGGTATCAGTTTTAATGTCTCATCTTTTATTTATAATTTTCTTATTTGTGTTCTTTTTCATTTTTGCTTGGTTAATCTAACTAAAGTTTTGCCATCTTTGCTCATCTTTAAAAAAAATATCTGTTCTTTGTTTTGTTGATCTTTTCTATTTTTTTCCCTATTCTCTATTACATTTATATATGCTCTGACCTTTATTATTTCTTTCCTTCTAACTTTAGGCTTAGTTTGTTCTTTTCTAGCTCATTGAGGTGTAAATTTTGGTTGTTTATTTGAAATCTTTCTTTTTTTATTTATGTGGGTATTTATTGCTATAAAATTTCTTCTTAGAACTGCTTTTGCTGAATCCCATGAGTTTTGGCATGTTGTATTTATCTCAATATTTTTTAAATTTCTCTTTTGATTTCTTCTTTGATGCATCAATTGTTCATGAGTGTGTTGTTTAATTGTAACTGTGTGAATTTTCCAGTTTCTTCCTGTTACTGATTTCCAATTTCATATCATTGTAATCAGGAGTGATAGTTGATAGAATTTACAATTTTTTAAATTTGTTGTGACTTATTTTCTCTTAACGAATAAGACATAACTATAACATATAACTATCATAGTGCTGGGTATGTACTTGAGAAGAATATGCATTCTACTACTATTGGATGGAATAGTCTATATATGTCTGTATGGTCCATTTGGTATACAGTGTTGTGCAAATCTACTGTTGGACAAAGTGCATGTTAATTATTCTTACCACAATAAAACAAAAATAAGGATACAAGAAAATGCTAGGAGGTGTTGCATATGTCTCCTATCTTGATTGTGGTGATGGTATCAGTGGTGTTTGCATATGTCCAAACTCATCAAGTTGTACACATTAAATATTTACAGTTATTTGTATATCAATTATACCTTTATAAAGCTATTAAAAGATAGTTACCACTACTAATTTCTATAGAACTGTCAGCACAGTGCTGTATATCAGACACTCCTAGATTCAAAATTGATAAAATATCACCTCTGTACTCCATTCCCCATGGCATAATACAAGCTGAGTTCTAATGTCATGATAGCCACAATTTTCTTCCCTTTTCTGTTTTCTCACTTTGCCCTTTCCAATACTGCTGATTCCTGATATATTCTTCTCTCAGAAAAGACCACTTTGATTCATGACCACCCATAGCTTCTCTACAGAAACATGTGCAGTCTTATTGTTGCTTTTATTTAAACCAATCTGTCTCCTTCTGTTAAAGATCATTAGCAATTTATAACTTGATTCGCAGTCACAGCCACACTGCTCCTCTCAGGGACTTTGCTCTTTTCCCCCTTCTGAACTTTCAAAGCATAATTTGACTATACAAAACAAAACATTTCCCTTAGAAATATATCAAAAGAACAGTGGTTTCTAGAGTTCACGAATCATGACAAATCCCAAACTAAGAGAAGGCAGCCTAGGAAGATAAATCGTTTGTGTGGAAAAACGAGGACAATGGGTGAGCCCAGAGCCAGCCAGAAAAGCCCAGGGTCCAGAAATCCTGTTTGCATTTTATCCCTAAAGCAGGAAAATAAGTTCAAGAATACCTGCGAGAAGAGCTCTTGCCCTCCCAGATAACTTGAAAGGCAGAGAGGGAGCTGAGTAATTCGTGATTAACGCAGAACAGTCAGAGTTATAATGGACTGAAATGAAAGTGTTCATTTCAACTGTCTCCCACTTGTTTCTCCAAATCCAAACACCTTCCCAGTCTCCACCACACCATTCCTTTAAATATCACACAATGTCATAATGGTGCAGTGACTACTGCAGAGTGTCATCTTTGATAATAAGTTAAATTTCACACACACCCTCTAATCCAACTTCTCTGTTGTTTATTCATTCTTTAGAGATTATGGGAAACATAATCTTCTGATATTAAAAGAATAGGTATTATAAGTGTAGGGTTCATCAGTGAATGCCAATAATTCATAGTCTTGGAGACTTAGTTATTCTAAAGTATATGGTTTTCTGGATAGCCGAAGGTTTGTTGTTTTAAGTTCAAACATTTGCTTTTAATCACTTACTATATAGATATCTCTGAAATAGATTACACTGGTCTCTGCCTTTGTAAAATGAGAAATCTGAATGTACGTTAACTATATCTCACTGCTTTAGGGTATTGATTATAATCCCAGTTATCATACTTTATTGTAATATCATTTGGGTTCCTTTAGGTTATTGACACATACCTAGGGTTATTTTTTTCTTTCTTTCTTTCTTTCTTTCTTTCTTTCTTTCTTTCTTTCTTTCTTTCTTTCTTTCTTTCTTTCTTTCTTTCTTTTTTGGCTGCACCCACAGCCTGCGGAAGTCCTGAGACTAGGGATCGAACCTGCGCCATGGCAGCAACCAGAGCCATGGCAGTGACAATGCCAGATTCTTAACCCACTGCACCACAGGGAACTCCTAAGGTTATTTGCCCTAGACAGCTTTGAGGTATGTTTTACTAGTTTTACTACATTCTCTTTTCTAACAACTATCACTACTTACTTCAGTCAACATCCCAATCTTTAGAAACTTTTCTCACTTCTAATTTCCTATAGGATGGATTTAGAAATAAGATATAACCCACTTCTATTACCACTGCAGTTGAAATAAGATAAGGAGGTACTGAATACAGACAAGAGAAACTCTACTATTAGAGAAATTCTTCGATTTTATTGGACATCACCACCTCTCTTTTGGCCACTGCTGGTAAGTCCTTCTACTTAATTATGAGCTTTAGACTGTATTCCACGTAAATGAAATTTCTAGTTTGGTAAAGCATTACTATATTTTCCTTCATATTGGTATGTTTCAAAAGTTAGGGTTTTGTTGTTTTTGTTTTTTGTCATTCTGGTCTGTTAATGAAAAAATATCAAGAAATTTGATTTGTGTCTACACTGCAATAATTGCTTATATTACAAAACAAAATAGATAATTCTTATGGGTTATTAATGTTGAGGAAATGACTTATGCACAGGCCTTTCTTTCCTCCATTACATTTGATCTAATCAAAAGTCATTGATATCAATTAAGAAAGTATATTTTGCTGGCAACTGCCTTTGTTATTTCTGAGCCAGTTCATTTTTACATGCATTTTCCTTTAGTCATTTTACCCTCAATGAAAAAGACAGTTCCAATAGTCCTGTCTTCAACCAGAAAGATTCATATCTCATGAAATTTAATTTTATGTCATTAAGTTATGGCATATGAATAGGACATCCATTAAATAATTACAAATTCAATGGGTTCAAAATGATATACTGTGAAAACTCTCCCTACCATCCCCTCCCACACCCCCTTCAAACAACATTATATTTTTTGGTGTGGCCTTGAAGAGAAGTTGAAAAAAATGATCTTCATTCCTTCTGTTTCTCTATTATTTCCTGAAATGCATATACAATGAACAGTCAGAAAGACTTGTGCATCTTGCCCAAGGTGAAGGAGCCAGGGAGATGGTAAACACATTGATGTATTTACCATTGTTACACTTATATAAAAGGATAAAATCAACTAAGAACCTGTTCAGTGTCACAGTCCTTGAATGCATCAGAGATTTCCCTAGTGAGCAATCTCAAGAAATTAAAATGAACTCTGGAGCTGTGTTATATGGCATTCTAGGACAGCTCAAAATAAACAAGTCACAGAAGCAATTATGCCCAGAAAACAGACATTCTCCCAGAGAAGACATTCATCTTGACTTCTCATTCTTATGTTCATTAGTTTAAAGAGAGCTAAATTTTCTCTCCATAAATTCATTTGAAGGTACCTGGTTAACTACTGTTTGCCCTCCAAAACTTGGTATTGCTCTTGCTTTTAAAAGATTACACATTGTCCAAGAAATTGCAGCAAATAAATTGTCTCCTGCAACCATTTTTTCTATCTGAAGCTATTTCATTGCCACAAGCTATGTAGCATAATTAAGGTTTTGGTGGCTTAAGGAGCTGAAGGTGACATACTTTTGAGCCAGGAAAAACTGAATTCAGGTTTGGGTTCTTTCACTTGTCTTCTGAATCCCACTCTGCCTCAGCTTTCTATGTCTAAAATTACAGTAATAATACTAATGTGTGGTACTGTGGTGAGAATTTGAAAGAACCATGGAATACTACTCAGCCATAAAAAAGAATGAAATAATGCCATTTGCAGCAACATGGATGGAACTAGAGACTCTCATCCTGAGTGAAGTAAGTCAGAAAGAGAAAGACAGATGCCATATGACATCACTTATATCTGGAATCTAATATATGGCACAGATGAACCTTTCCACAGAAAAGAAAATCATGGACATGGACAACAGACTTGTGGTTGCCCAGGGGGAGGGGAAGGGAGTGGGAGGGATTGGGAGCTTGGGGTCAATGGATGCAAACTATTGCTTTTGGAATGGATTAACAATGAGAGCCTGCTGTGTAGCACTGAGAACTATGTCTAGATACTTGCATTGCAACACGACAATGGGAGGAAAAATTATGTATACATGTATGTGTAACTGGGTCCCCATGCTATACAGCAGGAAAAAAAAGTGTGTTGGGGGAAATAACAATAAAAAATAAATAAAGGAACCATATAACACTACAGAGCACTTAAAAAATAAATGAGATCAGAAAGCATTCAAATGAGAGTTAATATTATTGTTGTTGTTGCTGTTGTTGTGAGATGAAATTAATGAGCCTTGCTTTGAGTACCTTTAGGAAGTTGAACTAAAGACTGCTGTCTTTATGACAATGAACTGTCATGATTCTAAACTCCTTGGAACAAACTGGTGAAAGTCAGCCACAAACTGAGCAACCTAAAGACTGGATAGGAATGTCAATGTGGAGCGGGTCTTAACAAAGGGAATACTAAATGAGGTGGAAGCAGCTCTAGACTTGAAGAGAAACACTTTTTCCTATGCCTGGCCATATCACCCTATGTGTGATTTCAGGAAATCACGCCTTCAGTTAAGATTCCCTTCACAAGCGTAATAATCTCCGAGGATCCCTCTATTCCTGCCATTTTATGTCTCTGACAATGGCATTTTCAAGAAATTGTGGGATGGGGAACTCAAAGAGAGGCCTGCCCATGCAAAAATAAATGAAAGAAAACAGCAAAAATCAACCTGTTTGCTATCTGCATGCAACTGGTTAGCATCACAGAACCTACTGGGCAAGTGAGTGGAAAACATGTCGATCACTGAGATCCTGCATTCAAACTCAACTTACTGTCTTCATGCTACATTTTCCCTCAGTAGTCTGGAGACTTTCAGTACACTGTACACAAAAAGGACATATATAAGCTTCAAAATTTGGATCGTCTTCATTCACTTAACATAATGTGTTAAGCAGATTGAAAGTCCAAGGCCAGAGTTCTAGTTCAACATGATGTGAGAAGTTGCTCTTTATGAAGCCCTTCTTAGAACACTTTAGCGTTGATATGTCTCATATGAAGCAGGACTCAATTTAAGTGATTGCATTTTCCCACTGACCTCTAATTTTGAAAAAAATAACATCTGGCTTGTGACCAAAATAACAGTGCATTAATTAGTCCGTGAAGCAGCATTTCCACAGATTGTACTTTAAAAAGAAATACTCCTTATTGCTTGGCCATAAAAAAATAATGACATAATGCCATTTGCAGCAACATGGATGGACCTAGAGATTATCATACTAAGTGAAGTCAGTCAGAGAAATTCAAATATGATATCACTTATATGTGGAGTCTAAAAAGAGACACAAGTAAGCTTACTTGCAAAAAAAAATACTCACAGACATAGAATACAATGTCATGGTTACCAAAGGAGAAAAGGGGAGAGATAAATTAAGAGGTTGGGATTAACATATACACACCACTATATATGAAACAGATAAGCAACAAGGACCTACTGTATAGCACAGGGAACTGTATTCGATGTCTTGTAATAATAATATATATATTATCTAATAGTATCTAATAATATATATATATATGAATCACTTTGCTGTACACCTGAAACTAATGCAATATTGTAAATCAGCCACACTTCATTTTTTTTTAAAAAAAGCATTCGTTGTTTTTTCACTCTTTTTGAAGATTGTGAACTGAGAATTGAATAATATTACAGACTACATTTTCCCTTTAAATTTAACAGCTTTAGTTAAATTGTAACACTTTACATTGACTGTAGAGGTTATCTTTCCTAATTGCATGTTGCATGATGGTTTTGTTTCCTGAAAAATTGAGTGTTTTAAATATATATGCAGTGGTGTGTTGGAGCCAGCTCTTACTGTTCATGAGACCTGTTGTTAGTATTTTCCCCAAATCTGCATTCAATATCATATTGGCAACTTGAAATTGGTCATGTTGGGAATATTTACACCATGAAAATAAGCAAATGCTACCAATCAGGATTTTTGCACCAAATCCCAAGCCAGCTGTTATACATTTACTAGTACATCATCCATCATCACCGTTAAACATTTTTGGTAAAATAGCATATGGAAATCCATTAGATATCAGATATTTACCAATTTAGATTAAGCCTTGCAACATATCTCCTAGGGATCTATAATGCCCAGATCCAAGAGGTAGATGGCTGTGTATAGAAGGAAGTTAATCTCCTGCCTTCTTCAGCACTCAAGCTGCTATTTTCATCTTCAACTCTGGTATCAGTATTGTGAAAATATTTGGCTGATGTAAATGCGATCTGAGTGGTAATATTCTCTTTGGTATTGCCCAGAGCAGAGCATATCACAAAAATAAGTAATGTGCATGTTATCACATTATTTATGTTCACATTTCAGAAGTGAGTATAGCAAGGCTGCAGCAAACAAACTTCTCAAATATTAGTGACGATTTAGAGAAAGAGTATGGAAGAATAGGAGTCTCTGAGCAGGAGGAAAGGTACAGAAAGAACACAGAAGAAATGTTTGGCATCGGCCAATATTTTCTAAACTGCTAATTAGTTGTCTGAGATTGGGAGGTGGGTGGGAGCTTATGCAGGGGGTGGGGAATATATCAAACAAAAACATTTTAGCCTTTAGAAAAATCTGAACCCTTCAGTCACAGGAATATTAAAGGAATTTACCAAAGAAGACAATGATGATTTAAATAGGTTTAAACATGGAATAATTTCCAAAACTTAGATGATTAAGGACCATGAGGTGATTTTCAACAAAACAGAGATTAGAAGGTTGATCAGATCTGAGGATAAAAATTCAGAAAGGAAGAAAAAAAACAATAAAGAAAATCTGCACAGGGTATAAGAGTTCTCAAGTCCTATGAATGCTAAGAATTGCATCTGAAGTAATCTTCTCCCAGAAAACCAAAACCAAAAAACACTGCTTGCTTTTGTGTTTTGGCAGTTCATTAAGCTAGACTATTAGTGAGGTAAATCAGCAGGAATTCAACATGATGATGCTATTCCTCAACTTTACATAAACCCATATAAAATTCACTTAAGGCAATAAAACATTATATTAAAAGTAAGGCAAAGTGAAAAAAAATCACTCAATCAGCTCCACGGTCAGGTTGAATAAAAGAGTCACATTTTAAAAACTGAGCTTAAAAAACCTGAAATGGTGTTAAATTAATTTCTGTATTTGTGTGTGCAAAGTTACTGCTTACATTTACTATATGAGGACAGGACAAGTACTATCATTTATTACCTTGTACTTAGCACACATTCATTGTATCATGTGAGTCTCCTAATAAATATAGCACAGGAGGCATTACTCTCATTTTACAAGTAGGTAAATTGAGGCCCAGGGAGTTTAAGGAACTTATTCAAGATCACACAGCTTGCAAAGATATATGAATTTAGTTTTGACTGCAAATTATAGTTCTTTCAATTTTACCAACTACTGAGCCCTTCTAAATGTATCCCATTTATCATTAAGACACTCGTGTAAACAGAAAAAAAATCACAAATTAAGATGGATTTTTTTAGAGCTCAAAAACCTGCAGAGTTGGAGTTTTCTTGTGGTACAGCGGGTTGGGGATCCGGTGTTGCCACTATGGTGGCTTGGGCTGCTATTGTCGTGTGGGTCAGTCCCTGGTCTGGAAATTTCTGCATGTCACGGGTGTGGTTAAAAAAAAAAAAAAAAAAAAAAAAAAAAAAAAAAAAAAAACCCTGTAGGGTTAAATCAAAATACAATTTGTTTCTATGAGAATAGATGGTCAGTTTTATATAAGGCTAAATGCGACTGACTACTACTCATTAATCTGTGTGCAGTGATCCCCCAATATATGCAGTCCTTATGTGATGCTGTTTTTCCTGCCCCCTAATTTGTGAACCAAAGTATGACATGCTGCTTGTTTCATTTTCTGGCATTGGCTTTGGGTATACGGTGAAGAGAGCCAATACGACATTACCGCCTCAGACTTTGAATCTGAAATAAATGAGACCAAGAAGAAAGTTCAGTTCAGATCCTTTCATAACAAATATTGCGGTGTCCCATTGTGGGTAGCAATAACAACCAGGGGTAGGAGAGTCTTACCTAACAGGGAGAGAGAGACAATAGATGGGCTTTCTGCTTACGGTCTCTTCCATAAATGCCTTGCTGCTTGCCATTTCCCAGTCTAGTCCTCCCACATTTATTCGTCTCAATTTTAGGAACCCCTAATGTCTGTCATGACTTTCTTTTCTTATTTAGCAAGGGTCAGCTTCTGTTGTTTGCAATCAAGTCTATCAGTTTTGAAGCACACACAAAAAAAGTCAGTGTTCTTTCTCCTGGTTTCTAATTTGTGTTTACACAGAAAACAAAATCCTATGTAATGTGTTTACATAGAAAACACAATCCTATGATTAGGATAATTTAAATGTCCATAAATGATTGGGATTGGCATATGCACACTATTGTATATGGAATGGATGATCAACAGGGACCTGCTGTACAGCACGGGGAACTCTACTCAATATTCTGTGATAACCTACATGGGAATGGATATGTGTATATGTATAACTGAATTGCTTTGCTATACAGCAGAAATTAACACAACATTGTAAATCAGCTCTAAGTCAATAAAATTTTTAAAAATGAAAAAAGTAGGAACAAAGTCCATAAATGAGGCTTCTAATTGTGCAAAGTATAAATGGCATTTTTTCAGAGATTGTAGCCCAAATACCATCAGTGCTGACAAAAACCACAAGTTAAGGCAAATGAGTTGAAAAACAGAAACCTTTCTGGGGAAGATGGTTTGGTACTCGGTCTACCATATGAGCCAGCAACCCCACTCCTGTGTAGATAGCAGAAGGAAGTGAAATCAAGATCTCAAAGAGACATTTGCATGGCAGTACTGTTCATAATAACCTATATACAACAACCTAAATGTCCTTTGAATGGAAACAGAAAATGTGATACACACACACACACACACACACATATATATATATATATATATATCACAAACACAAAAAAGGAAATCCTGCTGTTTATGACAATATGGATGAGCTTGGAGGACATGGGTATTTTGTTAAATGAAAGAAGCCAGAGAAGGACAAATACTGTATAGTATCACTTATACATGTTATCTAAAAAATAAGTGACTTCATAGAATAGAAAATAGAATGTTGATTGCAAGAGACTTTGTAGAGGGAGAAATGGGGAGATGTAGATCAAAGGAAACAAGCTTTCAGTTATAAGTTCTGTGGAGTTCCCACTACGGCTCAGCAGGTTAAGGACCCGATTTTGTCTCTGTAAGGATTCGGGTTTGATCCCTGGCCTCACTTAGTGGGTTAAGGATTCAGTGTTGCTATAAGCTGCGGCATAGGTTACAGATGTGACTTGGATCTGGTGTTGCTGTGGCTGTGGTGTAGGCTGGCAGCTGTAGCTCCAATTTGACCCCTAGCCTGGGAACTTCCATATGTCACACATGCAGCCCTAAAATAAATAAACAAAAAAATGGGTTTTGAGGATCTATTTAAAGCATGTTGACTACAGTTAATCAATTACTATTGTATATTTGAAAGTTTCTGAGGTTAAATCTAAAGCATTTTCATTATTTTTTATCTAAAAACAATTATGTGAGGTGGTAGAGTTAGTTATCTTGATCTTGGTAATCATTCCATGATGTATATGTATATAAAATCATCACATTGTACACTTTAAATATACACCATTATATGTGCCAATTATTCATCAATAAAGTTTTTTAAGTCATAAAACTTCTAAAAAGTATAATTTGTGATCAATAGTAAGACAACTTGGATTATTCCAGGATTGCATGCTTTAAATTTTTTTAAATAAAAATATATTAACCAAATTTTGGAAAAATAAACACACATAACGAAAATAAGTACCCTCAACATAGTCTGTATTTGAGTTACTAAGTTACCTGACTTCATAATCAAGAAACTTTGAATCTCCGTACAATAACAAGGAAGTTCCATTCAAGTGTTCAATGTCATTCATGTAATAACTGCAAGTAAAAATAGTGCATAGTTTATAAAATGACAGTACTTACTGAAGGCAAAAACCCGTGGCTGACAGCCAACAGATGGCCTGTCAGGATGAAACTGATGAAAAAGTCCTTAACTACATAACTTGAAAACAACTTTGTCTGAGAAATCAGCTTTTTCCTATCAGAAGACACATATACTAATTGATCTAACTCTGGATCACATTCTACAATCTTTATTAAAAAAAAGTAAATGAATTCATAAATTTCCTAATTCTTTGGCCACGTACATAGTAGCATGCAGAAGTTCAGAAGTTCCCAGGCCACAGATCAAACCCAAGCCATAGAAGTGGCAATGCCAAGTCCTTAATGACTAGACCACTAGGGAACTCCCCTATTCTTTTTTTTAAGGAAGATCATTCAATTCAAAATTTAACATTTATCAAATGCACATAAAACAGGTATATGGTAGGCAGCTTCTGAGACTAAGACAAACATGTCCAGGCAAAGTGGAATAAAGTTCAAGTTTCACCCAACCCAAATATGGAAAAAACGTCTGAGTCCTCTCCTAGTCCTCTCTCTGATCTTACCACCAAAAGGAGAGAGGCTCCATTAAAGGGCTCCTTGCTCAGTCCCCTACCCTGGTCCTACTAGGTTGTCCCAGGACATGAGGGTCGTGGAAGGAAATAGTAAGTATCAGGAGGGCCCAGAGACAAATTCCATGCACGTAAATGTGAATAGATAATCCAACAGTGCCAAGCAATACAGACAAAATAAGGGATTCTAATAAAAGAAAATAAAATTGGAGCTAATTTATTAGAAATGTAGACATTAAGAGTGCAAGCTCACAATCAATAGGGCTAGATTTCCATAGCTTTCCCATCTATAAAATGGAGATGATGGCATCTATCTCATAGAGTTGTTATTAAGATTAAATTAAATAAACTAGTGAATATAACAAAACAGAAAGAGACTTACAGCTACAGAGAACAAACTAGTGGTTACCAGTTGGGAAAGGGAAGGAGCAATGGCCTAGGTAAAGGTAGGGGATTGAGAGGTACAAAGTATTAGGTATATAATAAACTACAAGGATATATATAGAGAGTACAACACAGGGAATATAGTCAATATTTTATAATAACTATAAATAGATGATAATCTTTAAAAATTGTGAATCACTGTGTTGTACATCTACAATGTATGATATTGCACAGCAACTATACCTCAATATAAGATGACAATTTAAAAGATGAAATTAAATAATAGACATAAATCACTCAGAACAGTGTTTGGTGCAGGTTAGAACTCAATGAATATAGCCTCTCTGAGCCTTGCTTTTAATAACATTTTTTTGTCCACACCCACAGCATGCAGAAGTTCCTGGGCGAGGGACTGAACCCATGCCACAGCAGTGACCTGAGCCATAGCAGTGATGAGCCTGGATCCTTAATCCCTAACTTGATAATGTGAACTAACAGCAGTAATCTCTTAGAGCTGTTATGAGTATTAAATGAGATAATGCAGATAAAGCACTAAGTATTCTGCCTGGAAAATAGTAAATATTTAGTAAATATATTTATTATTATTATCTTTTATATTATTATGTATTATATTTTATATTATTATTATTATTATTATTATTATTATTATTATTATCTTCTCCCACTTGATGTCCTGCCAAGCACACTTCCTGTCCTTCCTAAAACTAAGTTAGGATTTCTCTTTCTTTCACTGACCCACTTGTGGTAGAGGTTGAGGCAGAGATAATCTTGAGATTTTCCTCAGGGTTGGGATGCAGAACCAACTTAAGCTAAGATGTTCTTCAGCTCTCATTTCCTGTTTAAATCTCAATTGTCAAGACGATAAATGATCTTCATCATATAGACATGGGGAACTAGCTAGGCTAGCTGTGAAGAAGGGATCATCTTGTTATTAATGCAAGTATGCATCCATACCATCAAAGCTTCCATTGAAGAGCCTTAGAATTGAGACTTTCCCATGTTTCAACATATAAACACTTTAAATCTGAAAATCATTTACATGCAAGATAGCAGAGTTGATTAGCATGGAATAAAGGAGAAAATATTATATAGACTAGTAGATTTTATTTATTTTTTTACACATTTATTTATATATATTTTTCTACAGTACAGAATGGTGATCCAGTTACACATACATGTATACACTCTTTTTTCTCACATTAAGTGTTCCATCATAAGTGACTGGACAGAATTCCAGTGCTACACAGCAGGATCCCATTGCTAATCCATTCTGAAGGTTACATTCTGAATCTATTTACCCCAAGCTCCCAGTCCCTCCCACTCCCTCCCCTTCCCCCCTGGAAACCACAAGTCTATTCTCTAAGTCCATGAATTTCTTTCCTGTGGAAAGGTTCATTTGTGCTGTATATTAGATACCAGATATGAGTGATATCATATGGTATTTGTCTTTCTCTCTCTGACTGACTTCACTCAGGATGAGAGTCTCTAGTTCCATCCATGCTGCTGCAAATGGCATTATTTTGTTCTTTTTAATGGCTGAGTAATATTCCATTGTGTATATGTACCACATCTTCTGGATCCACTCCTCTGTCGATGGACATTTAGGTTGTTTCCATGTCTTGGCTATTGAAAATAGTGCTGCAATGAACCTTGGAGTACATGTGCCTTTGCGAGTTGTGGTTTTCTCTGGACAGATGCCCAGGAGTGGGATTGCTGGATCAAAGGGTAGTTCTATGTTCAGTTTTCTGTGGAGCATTTTCAAGAATAGATCATATACTGGGGCACAAAGCTAGACTAATAGATTTTTAAAAACTATGTCATAGTGGATTGAAACATTTCAAAGTTTTAATGTTTGGCAAGCAAGAAAAGATTGGATTCTGAGGCTGTATCTGTACAATGTATATTGTTGACCTTTGACCCTAGAAGTAAAATCAATCAGCTTTTCCTAAATTTTAAGAGTAGCTTCATTTGTTTCATCTAAAATTTCCCTTCTGGAGTTCCCATTGTGACACAGCAGAAATGAATCCAACTAGAAACCAAGAGGTTGTGGGTTTGATCCCTGCCCTTGCTCAGTGGGTTAAGGATCTGGCGTTGCTGAAAGCTGTGGTGTAGGTCACAGACAAGGCTCAGATCCTGTGTTGTTGTGGCTGTGGTGTAGGCTGGCAGCTGTAGCTCCATTTCAACCCCTGGCCTGGGAACCTCCATATGCCATGTGTGTGGCCCTAAAAAGCAAAAAATAAAAATAATTAATTAATTAATTTAATAAAATAAAATAAAATTTCCCCTGTAAATAGAGGAAGCATAAGAAGCCAGGAAATACAGTACAAATTCATGGAAAATAAATCAATCCTATTTGGCTAGAGTAAAAAGTACAGTGTAGGACTTAAGTAAATAAATAAGGCAGGAAATAATGGTTGGAGTGAGATTCTGAGGGCCTTGAACACCATTTTACAGAGGCTGAGCTTTCAAATATTTGGTGCTGGCAGGTTAAAGCTTATGGTAAATGTATGTTTTGATTGTGTTTTGAGTTGTCTAACTTTGTAAACATGTCTGAACAAAAAGAAAAGTAGCTATAGGACTTTGTCTAGCTTCATTGTATAGGGTGGTAGACACTATAAATTACTGTAAGGCTCTAAATTTTTCCAGTTAAGTCGAGCATTTCATTACACTTCATATCTTAAAACTGGCAGAAACTTGATCTGAGAAATGTGGCACATATGTGTATTCCTGATTCACCCATTTTATCCAAAAACTTCTCACATTTTCCCTTAGGGATGATGTGCCTTGTAGAATTTTATATTCTAGGCCTATTTTGTGCATTGTTTTCAGTGTGTTATTTCAAATCCAAACACATTGTCAGAGTAGTCCCCAAAATTCCCTTAGAAACATTTTAAAAATCTAAAAGTGCATATTTAGAATTAAAGCCTGAAATACTTAAGCTTAAATAAATCTTTGACTATGTGGACTTTTGCTAAACTTAAAAATAGGTCTTAATGTTTAGAATTCTTAACCATTAGACAACATAAGCACCCACATCTAATAGCCCAGGAGACTAATTAATTTAGAAAACAAATGTTCTAAAATCCTTCTTTCTATTTCCACCCTAACCCTGGGTCATTTTTATTTACCAGGTTTTAATCTAAAGAGAATATATAAGGCTAAATTGGAAAATACTAAAACTAGCCTTTAAAAATATGGACAGACTCTTAATTATGGGAATAACATAAATAGAAAAGTGCCCTTGACAATGCATTCCCTTTACAAATGCTTGTAATGAACTCCTTTATAGAACCATGCCAGTGCAGAGCTAATTTAAGTCAGTTTTCAATTAAAACTGAGAACTGTAATCTATTGCCTATAATCCCTTTCTCAAGTAGAATGCAACCAACTTTCACTTTAGTTATCTACTAGTGTATTCAGAATAGTGTTAACTTTAAGAAAGAATTAAATAATCTGCACTGCACATTACCAGCAATTTTATGTAAGATTCAGCTCAAAATAACTATTAAATAAGACATCTTAGTAATGGTTCACTTCCGTTTTAAAAAGTATGGTGTGTGTTTACGTGTGTGTATGAATATATGTGTTGTATGTATGTATCATAACCCTATTAGACCATGATATAAAATAAAGTTGCACCCTTTGGCCAAATCCAGATCACCAGCTGGATTCACAACTAAAGTTCAATTAGAACACAGTCATATTCATTCATTTCTGTATTGTCTACTATGACTGATTTTGCAAAGCAACAGCAAAGTTGAATAGTTGCAACAGAGACCTTACAGCCTAGAAACCCTCAAATATTTACTATCTGGTCCTTTACAAAAGAAGTTTGCAGAATCCTAATTTAAAGGATCATACTCAAATATCACTTATTAAAAAATCTACTCATTCTCAAAATATATGGATGCAAGCAAAACAAAGGCAGTAGGTAAATAGTCTCTCTGGCAAGGATTACAGTTATGATAATCCCCAGCCCCGACTAAAGATTTACAGGCACATCAGTGACAGATAATATGTACAGACTTGATGTAGCATATTTAGTATATCTTTTAGCTGTACAGTCTAGGAGAATTCATGATCACCTTCATCAATTTACATGGTATTTTCTGGCTCCATACACACATAAGTTGCATCTGCACAATGTACAAATTTTTTCAGTCAACGGGTTATTTTTCATAGAAGCCAGGTGAATCTAATGTTTATTGCATTTAAAGAGTAGTTTGGCATATTTTGACAGACTACACTGTGTCCTTGAACAAAAGGTCAGTAGTCAGTCAATTCAAGCTTTAGAGACGGTTTGAATAACTCAGTCAGTCTTATGCAGTAGATATAACTCACAGGTTCACTCAGAGATCAAACATCATCTCCTGCTTATGCATTTTAGTAGCTGTGTAACCTTGAGCAAGCAGTTTGTCCTCTCTGAGCACTGTTTTCTTTCATCTGCTTATACCTACTTCAGAAGGTTGAGGTAAGGATTAGACAAGACACTGTATATGTAATATGTCCTACAATATCTGGCACTTAGCCAATAATCATTAAAACATAATATCCTTCCCTATACAAATAATATATATTTTTCAATTGATTACTCAGATACAAAAAAAGGACTATTGAAACTTGAGTGAGTGCACTTTGACAATTATGATGACTCAAAAATATAGACCAAATTAATGGGGTCACCAATAAATCTAAGTCCAGGGAAGAAGAGCTGGAGACAAACGCTGCTGCTGGAAAGGCATAGTCAAATAAACTTTTACATTACCAACTTCTAGTTTTACAAATGCTACACAGTTTGCTTTTTCTTATTCTTTTTCTTCTTCCTTCCCCCCTCCTTTTTTTCTGCTTCCTCCTCCTCCCTCTCCTTCTTCTCTTCCTCCTGCTTTATCCATACATGTCATTGAAAACTACCATTTTGCTCTGTGATTGGCAGAAACCCAACTGAAACCACTTTTTAGATGGAGTCCTGTTTAAATAGCAAGAAGAATTATTCAGAATAATGGGGGTAATTCTGGGAATAATTTTGTTAATGGTGGATTTTTAAAAAATTGACATATACTTTAATAATGTACAATAGAATTACAAAATTTTAAAAATACTGCATGGAGTCAGAAAGAACACAATAGCACCCATGTCATATTTTGAACTTTAAAAATGCTACCCTAGGACTAAAATTATTTTAAATGAACAGAAATATAAAAATGATGGAGAGAAAAGAACCCCCAATGGCTATACTTATGGTAACACCACTTGAGGGAATTCTTTCCATTGCCGCTAGGAGATAGAGATTAATGTCCTCTTGGGGGAATTAGAAATGCAAGAGAAGGGGAGTTTTGATTCACTCCATTCAATTATTTGAGGGTAACAAAAATAACGTCTTTAGGGACTGAATAATTTAATTATTATAAAGGCAATTTCAATTGCCTATTCACAGTCCATATTCATTTCATATCCATTAAGGACAAATTATACCACCCTATTTAGCAGAAAAATTAAAGAATGAGGATGCTTTCAGAAAAATTATAGCTCTTATGTGTGGCCCCTTTCATCCAAGCACAATCAAGTGCATCTGTTTGTGGAGGAAACAGCAAATACATGAATTAATTTTTAAAAAGACAAAAACAACAAAGGTGAAGATACAAAACACAAACTCTTTTCCCTTTGACTTGGGCATCTAACTGTCCATTGTCAAAGGGAGATTTCACCTGGGGAATGGTTTTTGAAATTCTGTTTAGAAATTAAGATTTCATGGGTCTATACAACTAATGTTTTCATAAATTAGATACTTGGAGCCATAAGTCTATTTCTATATCAGTAGGAGAGAGACAAATTATCTGTCCCAAATTAACTAAAATCATACTTGTGATTCTATTGCTGAACATTTGGAATGCTTTCCTTTCACTTGTTTCCTGTTTAAAACATCTCTATACAAGATGTTTTAATGAAACAGTTGACTTAACTCTTCTGGTATATGTTGCATAAAGAGGCAGGTAAAGCACTAGTGGTTAGAGTACAGTGTTGCAGTCAGATGAGCCTAGGGAGAGACCCTCATTTACCTCTTCTTGGCTGTGTCACCTCGGTCAGGTTGCTTTATCTCGTTAAAGCACAGTTTCTTCCTCGGTAAGAGAGGTAGTAACAGAATTTATGTCATAGGTGGCTGATTAAAAGAAGTTGTACATATTATTTACAATAGCCAAGACATGAAAGCAACCTAAATAGCCATCAAGAGAAGAATGGATAAAGAAGATATGGTACAGATATGCAGTGGAATATTACTCAACCATAAAAAAGCAACAAAGTAATGCCATTTGCAGCACCATGGTGCAACTAGAGATTCTGAAAGTGAAGTAAGTCAGAGAAAGACAAATACCATATGATACTACTTATATGAGGAATATTAAAAAAATGATACAAATGAACTCATTTACAAAATAGAAACAGATTAACAGACATAGAAAACAAATTTATGGTTACCAAAGCAGAAGGGGGGGTGATAAATTAGGAGTTTGGGATTTACATATACACACTACTATATATTAAAATAGATAATCAACAAGGAGCTACTGTATAGCATAGGGAACTATACTCAGTGTTTTGTGATAACCTACAAAGGAAAAGAATCTGAAAAAGAATACATGTATGTATATATATACACATATTCTTACATACATATATATCTAAATGTATAAGTGAATTGCTTTGCTATACACATGAAACTAACACACAGTAAATCAACCATACTTCAATAAAATAAATTTAAAAGAAACTGTGCATATGAAACAGTAACAATACAAAATGTAATACATACATTTTAATAAATGTATGTAAATAAATACATACAAATTAAATAATGTCTGTAAATTGATACAGATGATGTAAATACAATAAAGGCATGTAAATAAATACATACATGTAAACAAATATATACAAATTAATACATACATGGTATTTCCAAATACATCATATTATTTAACATATTATACATTACTTACAAATATAAAAAATACATATAAAATTACAATTTGGTTTTTATGACTATACAAACAACAAATGTATAGTGATATATGCACAGAGACATATATGAAACATGTGTGTACTTGTTAGGGCCCACATAATGTTTGACTAGAATTTAGCAAATACTGTATTTTACAGGTTAAAAAAACAAGATTCCCAGATACTTTGAATTTTAGGTAAACAACAAGCTGTCTGGAAACTGGAACCAGGATGCTTCATTGAGCTACAGGGCTTTCCAATGTCCCCAAAGGTAAGAGCTGTCAATAGCCTTACTGCATTTTATGAGCTAAATTAGGGTAATGCCCAATTAATTAAATGGCCTGGAATACTCCCATTCCAACTCTTATCAATCCACTTCTCCACCTCTTAGTGACATTTCTTTCAGATCCCAGAGCTCTCTGGTCACTTTTAAGAACTGTCTAATTTTCAGATATTGGCATCTGTTTCTGCTTCCCAGATAGCCTTCAAGTGAGGGGCCCAGTGAGCTGACTTTCTTACAGTCATCCCCAATCTCAGGAACCACCCTACCTGACTTGGGGAGAAGAGGAGAAAAATCAAAGCTTGATATATTTCTACAAATTCCCGCCCAACAGTTTCTCTTTGAATTTCTTGTCTCTCTGAAATAAAGTAGAGGAGGATGGTAATGGTTGGGTTTATTCTTTCTTTTTAGCATAATCCTACATGAATGTGTCTAGCATGTTTAGAATGTGTGGTCACTACTGTACATTTTCTCAGTTTTGGGGCTTCAGCTAAAATCTGAGATAATAGGATAAATCTCATTTAATGTCCTGGTGCAGTATTTAATTCACATTGACTAATAGAACTAATTCAATTACAAAATGCCAGAATTTTTCAACTTCATTAGTAAGCATCATGCATGATGTTTATTGACAACTTAAAAACTGTATTCCAGAAAAATACAGACTTTAATCATTTAATTTCAGTGAAACCATCATTTACAAATGATCCTCTGGGTTTTGACACTGCATAATCTATGATCTCTTTGATTTCAAACTCTGCAGGACAACTTCTAATCACTTTGGGATTTAAACATTATTTCCATCCTTGACATTTACTTAATCTTTAAATTCTTCCTCTAGAAAATCCTTAATTTAGAGTTAACAAAGACCTATCTTAAGTAGTTTCATTTTTCTTACCATATATATTACTTAGCACCATCAGTTTTCATTCCCTTATTCTTGATTTTCTTTTGTTTGTGTGGTTGAGAATTCCACTTAAAAATCTTCAAAGGTTTCAATTATCCCACCATTGGGTACCTATTCTAAGAAAACATTCTTAAATATAGAATACAAGTTTTATGCACAAAGATAGACATTGTGACATTACTTTAAATAATAAAATAGGAGTTCCCGTCGTGGCGCAGTGGTTAACGAATCCGACTAGGAACCATGAGGTTGCGGGTTCGGTCCCTGCCCTTGCTCAGTGGGTTAATGATCTGGCGTTGCCATGAGCTGTGGGGTAGGTTGCAGACGCGGCTCGGATCCCGCGTTGCTGTGCCTCTGGCGTAGGCCGGTGGCTACAGCTCTGATTCAACCCCTAGCCTGGGAACCTCCATATGCCGCGGGAGCGGCCCAAGAAATAGCAACAACAACAACAATAACAACAAAAGACAAAATAATAATAATAATAATAATAATAATAAAATAACTTTTAAAATTGTCTGTGACTATACAATTAGTAAAGTAAACCATGACACATATACTGAATATATCATGTGGCTATTTTAAATGATATTTATAAACAATTTGAGAACATAGGAAAATACTTTTTATTTTGTATTAAGTGAAAAATAGATACATATAAGTCATATATATCTATGAATATTACATGTAAAACACATAAAATATAATATTAATAATAGACCACTATGAAATATACCATGTAAGCCAATGTTGGCTTCAGATGGTAGACTATGGTGATATATTTTTTCTTCTCAACATTCTAATTTTTTCCTATTCCTAATTTTTCTATAATGATTATATATTCCTACAGAATTAGAAGAAAACAATTCTTTTTAAAAATCACTTTCAAATAAACTTTTGGACAACTGCCTTCTTTCTCTTCTACGATTCAATTAACTGAAATAAGTTCCTCCTTCTCCTCCTCTTCTTCCTTTATTTTGATGTTAAATTCAGTTTGACTTCAATTAAAAGCCATAAATGGTTGAACAAATATATTCAAATGGCTGAACAAATGTATTCTATTATGCTATTTTTTTATCTGATGACTAAAATTTAAACTTTCCTCCAGCTATTTTGGTGCCATGCAGGCATAAGTATAATGAACTCAAAGATGAGGAAGCTGCTTTCCACCATCATACACTCTTCATTGTAACAAAAATTCATTCTTAATCTTTTGTATACCATATAAAATTGCCTCTTTTCCTTTATAAAAGGTAATTAGATGCAGCCAATATATTATGACCACCTACCTAATAGCTGGCTTTTACTACCAACCATCATCCTCTTCTTCATCATCTATTATTTATTGAGTAGATTCCCAACTACACCACTGAAATTACCTTCCACCTCCCTCTCTGCTTCTACCCTTGCTACATGACAGTCTGTTCTCAATGAGTATCCAGGCTGTGATTCTGTGATCTGTTTTAAAACCTATCAGATCATGTCATTCCTCTCCTTTAAAGTCCTTCAGTGACTGCCCATCTCAGAGTAAAAGTCAAAGTTTTTTTCAGAGACTACAAGGCCCTTTATGACCAGATCCCATTATCCCTTCTGGCTTCACCTCCTACCTTCTCCTGTCTGCCACGGTCAGTCAGCTTCAGCCAGGGTGGTCTCCTTGAACTTCCTGAAACCTTAAACATCCTCTTGACTTTGACTTAGGGTTTTTATACTCACCCTTTCCTCTGGCCTGGTATGCTCTACCTAGCACATGTAGCTTGCTCCTTCATTTCTCTAAGTTCTCTATCCAATTATCACAGTATCAAAGCAGCCTTCTCCAACTATTCCATATGCAACAGGACCCCCATCTTCATACCCAGTATGTTTGATCTATACCTCTTCCCTGATTTATTGGTCTACATGGAAAGCGTCACACTCTGACATACTACATGTTTTACTTGTCTCTTTAGTGTTCTCTTCTCCACTAGGATGTAAGCTTCATGAGGTTAGAGATTTTGTTGTGTCCACTGCTGTATCCCTAGTACCTTGAACAGTACCAGGCATAGAGTAGGTGCTTGGTAAATTCTTGGTGAAAGAAGAGAGGGAGGAAAAGGGGGAGGGAAAGAAAAGAAGGAAGGGAAGGAAGAAACATTTGACATAGATTATCTTATTTATGACTGGGTTACTTTGCTGTACAAAAGAAATTGACAGAACACTGTAAATCAACTATAATGGAAAAAAATAAAAATCATAAAATAAAAAATTATAAATACTTAAAAAATAAATAAATCTCCTAATACCACTGTAAGATGATAGTACTCTTATTCCTTTACCACCCAAGAGAAAACTAGAGAGTTACCACCTCAGTCAAGACCACACAGCTTGCAAATGACAGACCTGAGACCAAAACCCAAGTTTTTCTGTTTGGAGTCCATTGTCGTGATCTCCATGATTTACAGGTCACATTAACAAACACAAAAGATGCCACTTTTATATTAGCCTCAGCCAGGACTGTGCTACTCAGCTCAAATCACACTCAAAGTAGTTTTGGAAAAACTGTCATGAGGCTAGGTCCAGAAAGAACAATATCTCTGTGTCTTGGAGAACACATCTGACCTCATCCTCCTCATTTGTTAAATGTGGTGTATGGAAATCTTTCAGCTGCCTTGTCACCCTAGCCCATTGGAGATACTGTTTGTCTATATGGTGGAATGCTGCTGCCTCCTCCACTCAGAAAACATGGAAAAGGAAGGTCGTCTACTGGTCTGTGGACTACAGGGTCCTTAAACTGTGGTGCCCAATCCAGATTAAAGTAACAAAACAACAACAATGAATGACAATTGTATACAGTCTAAACAGGACCCTCCAACTTCAAGAAGGAAGCTGTTTCAGTCTCGGAGTTTTCAAAAAGAAACTATCAAATTAAACTCCATAAGTATACAGATGATATGAAAGCATATGTTTACATGATTGAATGTTTCCTTCAGGAAACAGTATTGAGCACTCACTGTGCAAGGAGTTGAGAGAGCAAATCAAAGACAATATGATCCTTGGCCTTGAGTCACTCACAACCTGGTAAGGTGGGAGCATCTCATGTGTGTGGCCTGATCTCTGTAAATATATGTAGCTGTGGGTAGTACATACACATACTACACACACACACACACACACACACACACAATGGTGTATACGTGTATATATTGTGTGCTTTATAAAATGGTATATGTACACATATGTATATATATGTATAATTTATGTGGGTGTATATATATTTGCTGCACACCATTTTATTTATATTACTAAAACTAAGAGGACATGGTGAGCCCCATCTAAAGAATGTAAGTTAAATGCCTATATATCTTCCAAATCTGTTCTAGAGAACAATATTTTTTTACATCCTTAATTCTGCAAGAATTTAATGGTGTCAGGTACATTATTCATCCCCTAGAATTTATTTCTCTTTGGTCTTCAAGGAAAATTACCCCTACTATTGGCTCTCAGAGATGCTCAGTGTAAAGACCTTCCGCCCAGCACCAAGCAGCCACAGAACTCTCCTTTACTTTTTCTTCCTTCAAACTCAATCTGAATGGAAGCCCAGTCTTCACCAAGCTGCTTCAGTTTCTCCTCATTCCCTCATCTCTTCTTTAAAGCCTACATAAAGATGCCCGGGCCTGCCTGTTGCTGTTACCATAGCAACCCTCCCCTGCAGTTCATCTGTGAGAATATCTCCAGGTTTCAGTTAGGTCTACAATAGAGCTACCTGGGTCAGTTAGCTCTGTGAAAGTCACAATCAGACAAGCTCACTAATAGTAAACCATTAGCTTCAAATGATGAACTACCTAATTATTTCGCTAAAATAAATCACATTACCCATTGTTCAGACTGAGTAAATAAATGTCAATGTTGATAAAGTTCACTTAACTTTTTGAAATCGCAGAGCAAAAAGTTGTAAGTGTCCATTGTTTATAAATTTGTTTAAAACACTGTTTGGTGAATAGACAGTTACATTTAATAGTATTTTGAGACTGTCAGAAAATATTTAGAGCCTAGACACACCGGCTCTTTCCAAATAGTATGGCTGCTAGCTGAAAGAAACAAACATCTAGAAGAACGTCTGAATTTCCCTACTTTTCTTCCTGATGTATGGCAGTGGGTAAACTGATAATTTTCATAGATGCTCTCCAATTCTGCACCTCAGAACCAATCGAGTTCTAGGAAGAGCACTCTTCATTTCTTCTTTTAAAAATACTGACTTTGGAGTTCCCTGATGGGGCAGCAGGTTAAGGAGCCAGCATTATCACTGCTATAGTTCAGGTTGCTGCTCTGGCGCAGGTTCAGTCCCTGGCAGAGAAACCTCTGCATGCCATGGGCGCAACAAAAAAAGGTAAAATAAAATAAATTAAAAAAATGAAAGTACAGACTTTGCTCACCTAATAACCAATTAACTAGAGTCCACTAAAACACTGCTAGATCAAACTTAATTAAAATTCTCAAAGGCTAAGCAAAAACCCTTTTTTGAGCTATTGACTCTTGATATGTTTATACTAAAACACTTACAGTTTTAGAATAATTGGTAAGTTACAGCAGTTGGTTGAATTAACATCGTGGAAAAGATATTTTGTTCATGCTGTCACAGCAGCAAAAGTCAGATCAAATGGTCATTTTAAGTTTGTGCCCACACAAATAAGCAGGTTAGTCATTTTGACGATGACCAGTTAAGTCATTGAGTATGACGCCTCTTAGTCACTATCACCTCACTTTTCATTAATGTCTGAAATTCTTAGAAAACAATATTTTCCCCTCGTATGTGACTATCGTAGTCTGATATTATGTTTTAGCCAAGACATTAGGATTTGGCCTCAGTATGGTTATATCACAATTTTTCATGAACATTTCATAGTGTTCACTCAAGTCCAGTGCCATGTAGTGCCATATTGAAGTCTTAGGAAAAGGAGGAAATCAATAATACTGATCTTGTCTTTATTTAAAATTTTGATGTTATGTTCATAGTGGATTACTTGCATTAATTTTGATTTTTTAAAACATTGGATTTAAACATGATTTGTCTCAAAGATTGAGTTTTTTGTCACTCCCTTAAATTTTTCACCAGAAGCAATTGCCTCATGCACTTCACTCTAGTGCTGGCCCTGCACTAGACATAAATTCAACATAAATTTGAATCCCTAACCTCAGGTTGTCCAGGGTATAGAAACGCAGTTTGATTTGCAACCACTAGATGGAGACCTTTTCATTAGGTAACACAGACCCCCTTGCCTAATCTCTCTAATTAAAGAGGGTGGCAGTTGTCGGAAAACATTCAGATTAAACAGAACTAAATTCTTGGTTAATTTAAAATGTGTTAGGGAAAAGAAATGGTCAATAGTAAAGAAAGCTAATATTGTCATTGCCAGTCTGAGTAGAAGAGTCTTGAGTTTGACTCCCAAATCTGCTGCTTTGAATACCAGTTGTGTTAACTGCCCTGAGCCTTACTTTCCTGGTCTATAAAACACAGAATGCCGACCTCTTAAGGTTGCTTTGCATGTATATATACATCTGCAATCTCCTAACAAAATGACTTGTCATCAACAAACATGTTTCCTTTCTCCCTTGCATCTCTTAACAGCAGATTTGAGATAAACAGTCTAGCAGCATCAAAGGAACTGCATTCAACATGGTGCACCTTCCCAGCTCCTGCTCTTTTCCTAAGTCAACCTACTTGCTAGGGAAATTGACAAATTCATTTCCATTCGACCAGCGCTTATTGGGCACCAACTATGTGCCCAGGATTCTGCCAGGTGTTAAGGCTATGGAAATAAGACCAGCACTAGTCCTAGGAGCTCACAGTGTCTAAATTAGGTTTGAGGCTAAAATATGTAGACATTACAACTTATGATTAAATTTTACCAATATGTGTTGAGATTCTACAATAGGCAAGGCACTGCACTGGGCACTGGGAAACATACTAATACCTAGTGCAGCCAAAAAAATACAGTCCTTGCGGAGGCAGAAAGATTAGCATTCAAATCACCTTCTTACTGCTTGTGTGACCATTTGCAAGTTCCCAAATTTTATGAGCCTCATTTACTTTTATCTATAAAATGGAGATAATAATAATAATTTCCTGTGATTGATGTGAGGATAACCTAGCACACTGCATAATGCTTAGAACAAGACCTGGCATATTGTAAGAACAGAAAAAAAAATGTTACTCATTATTATTAGTACTAATAGAAATGTTGGACGATACCACCAAGCTGTGTGCTCTGAATCTTCCTGTGTAGAGGAATTACTTTCATCTGGTTTCCTCTTGTCCTGGCACATTTTTCTCCCCAATTGGGAGAATGAGATGAGATTGTTTTCTCTGATAAGCTTATAGAAGATCCTCTAATAAGGAAGACTCCCAGGATTCTAAGCCACCAAAGTTTTCACAACCAGCTTGCAAAATTGCTGAAAATTCAACAATCCCTTCTCCTGCACGCCTTTGAGCAAGTTCCAGCACAGAAAGCTGCAGAGACCAACTGGCCTGTGAAAGGCATTGGGGACTTTTTAAGAACTATAAAGCCAGAGCTATTTTCAGATTTATTTTGAATTTCATAAAGTATAGTTGCTTTATAATATTGTGTCAGTTTCAGGTGTGGAGCAAAGTGATTCAGTTATACGTGTGTGTGTGTGTGTGTGTGTGTGTGTGTGCGCGCGTGCGTGTGTGTATCCATAGTCTTTTCAATTATTTTCCGTTTCAGTTTATTATAAGATATTGGATATAATTTCCTATGCTGTAGAGTAAATCCTTGTTGCTGATGCATCTTGAATTTCTCAGTGAGGATTCTGTATCTTCACTATAGGGCTTCGCAGCACAAGGGCCTCAGTCCTTTGTATTTTAATTCTGATATTAACGCTGTGTGATTTTTCTCAGCCAAGTGTGTTTCAAATAACTGACCGTGAGCCCTTCCCTTGGAACAGTGTTTACCTCCTCCATATCTAGCTTGTGTGAGAAATATGGTCTGCATGCTTACTGGCCCACAGTCAGTACAGAAGGGTAGAGATGGCACCATGCCGTTTTCCAGAAACCCCTAATCTCTCCACTTCAGAAGCAGATTCAGATCTGGATGGTCCTTGCACTTATAACCTGGCAGTGGGCAAGGGGAGGTGGAGGGTTGGCTATATTTTCAGAGTTTCTCAAGCTGCCTCCCATGTGCAAAAGGGACCTGGAATTAAGTTTCTTACAATATGCTTGAGCAATTCCCCACAAATGAAGTATAAACTGATAAGAAATTAATTTGATGACTGTTTTTCTATTATATTTAACATTGAACTGGCTTTTGCCAATAAATTGTTAAAGCGAAAAAAGCATTCATTAAGGGCCTAATGAATGCTACAATTTAGTTACAGCCATTTATTGACTGACTACAATTTATCAGGAGCCATATTGCCATATACATACATATGTATTTTGTTTAACCCTAACCAAACTCTACCTGCTTTATGGGAATTTATATCACCATTTTCCACTTAAGGAAATGAAGGTACAGAGAAATGAAATTAACCACAAAGGTCATGCAGCCAGGAAATACAAACCAGGATTCAAATCCAGGTCTATGTGATTTCAAAATCCATGTTTTCAGAACTCTGGGCACTTTGCACAGCTTTGAGTATATAAAGATGAATTAGAAATAAACCTGGCCTTAAGAGGCTTACGGTCCATCAGATCTTTACAAATACCTCTTACATCCAAAGACTGCCAGGCATCTGTCAGCCCAACCCTTAACAACACAGATTTGAAGGCTTAGAGTTCCTCAGGCTCAGGGGAGGCAGTGTGTGGTGGTGAGGGGAGGGTGGTTAGGAAAACAAGCACTCTCTGGAGTTGTCCTCATAAATTGAACCTTCCAAATATGTACTATTCACAAATAGATGAGATATAAAGTGGAGACTCCATACTGGCTATAACACCAGGACTCTCAGCGCAAAGGTATGGAAGTATCAATAAATCGGACTGCCTCCAGTAGAGTTGCCAGATAAAATACAGGACACCTAGTAAAATCTGAAATTATAATAAACAGTGAATGTTTTTAGTATATATATCTCTCAAATATTTCATGTTCTATACCTATACTAAGAATGCATATAGTTATGTTGAAATACTTATACTAAAAATTACTTATTTATCTGAAATTCAAATTTAACTTGACATTCTGTACTTTAATTTTAATTAGCTAAATTTGGCAACCCTAGACTCCAGGAAAAATGGGTTGATAATTAAATAATCCTACATCATCCCCATCCTTATCTCTTTTGTTTGGCCAAACCCACAGCATACAGAATTTCCCAGGCCAGGGATCGAACCCACGCCACAGTTGTAACCAGAGCCACAGCAGGGATAATGCCAGCTCCATAACCCGCTGAGCCACAAAGGGACTCTTCATCCTCATCTTTTGAGTAGCCTGACCTACTGTATATTAAGCTGCTGAAACATATGTAAAAGTTAGCTACTGGCTTCCTGCAGGCAAAAAAAAATATTTAACATTTTCCCAGGATACCCTTTACTTACCACTGACTCTTCTCCTACCCCTTTCAACAAGACCATTTTAAGATCTGGTACAGTCTGGGCATGTTTGCATTTGAAAGTTTCAGCTCCTGTCATCCCAAACATAATAAGATATCCATTAATATCTTTGTCTCTTTGTATAGGAATTGAGTTCACTTGCAGGTCACTAGGGGGCCTAATATCAAGTAGTCATTCAGTTAAACTTTTGTTCATTTTGATGATTTTTTTCTAGTCTGGAATCAATATTTTTTCCAAATGTCAACCATTTTCATAGCCACATGCAAAACACATAGGTCCTAGGTCCCATACCTTACTCACCAAATAGATAAAACAGTGTTCCTCATCTTGCTCCATCCTATGAGGGAGAGCTGGCAGGACATCGGTAGCATTGGATACTTGATTTTAGGCCTGTAAGGACTCCTGGAAAAGCCAATGGGCTTTACATTCTTTCAACTGAATCCTTGCCAAAGTCACTGGCTGAGGAAATATGGCCCTTAACTAAGAGTAGACTAGTGGGGCTCCCCTTGCCCTGGCTTAGCCATTTTTGACACCAGTGACCTAAGGTCCTACCTGAACTTCATGCATTAAAAAAAAAAAAAAGTATACATCCCACCCTACTTCCTCCTTATAAGGATCAAATGACATCTTATCAGAAAAAAGTGCTTTAGAAATCCTAAAACACTTAAAGATAATTAGTAACCACCCTTTGTATCCTTATCAACAGACTTCCAGCATAAATTTATGCAAAGGGTACTTCTGTAATTAAAAAAAAATTCAAAACACCAACATGCCATTTTTCTAGCTGTAAATCTGAGTGTCTATGCTACATTTTCCTAAAGCAAGATTCTCCTGTTTCAACTGAACTAACACAGAAAGGCAGGCTCTCTTAATCAGCAAAAATGTCAATGTCACCATGTAGGTATCTGAGTCAATTAGTAGGGCATTTTGGTAGATTAGACTCATTTTGAAAGTTGTTTGTGAAATGTATTTAATTGGTTTGTCTGTTTTGATTTTGAGTGTGAGTCTCTGTAGCTGTCCATGTAATTATGGCAGTTTTGCAACAAGCCACAGAAAAAAAACAGGTGTTCAGTCTGAAGGCAAGACAGAGATTCTGTGTGTACATTGTATATAAAGCCTTCTGGCTGTGAGTATTAAACTCTGGTATAATGAAGACCTTGTATTTCTTGTATACGAGGCCAGAACTCTTCTTATACTGCCAGGGATCCGGCAGCCACTAAAGGCTGGGAGTAGCTGCTGCCAAAAATGACTGAGCATCATGAAAGCCCTTGTACTGTACAGTATGATTGTGGAAGGTTCCATGGGAAAGACTTGAATTTGCAAATTAAATATTTACAGTCTATTTGAGTTAATGGAATAGCTGCTAGCAGCTGGATGTGTGTGTGTGTGTGTGTGTGTGTGTGTGCGCGCGCGCGCGCACAAGCATGCTCATTTTAATATCTTGTAGATTCCAAACCAAACTGAAATGCAGTAGTTGTGCAATTTATACTGATCAATTCCATCAGAGAACTGGGATGAGTAAAATCTTTGAAAGCTTTGCTGACTGTCAATAATAGATACTGTTTATTAAGGATACTGTATTTCAAATACACATCATTTAGCTGTTTATTTTCTGCTCTATTGTGTCTATAGATTTTTGAAGTTAAACTACTTAGAAAATGGTCAAGGATTTAAATTCTCTCCATCATGGAATGTGATTTTCCTGATTTTTTTTCACCCTCAGATCTATTTGCCATCTTTGTTTTGCCAAAGGAGATGTCAAGAAAGATATGCTGTCAGTGATTGAGTACTTATCATGGCATAAAGAACCACATGCTAGGTAGTTGTCGTGGTATAAAGAACTACAGGTCTCTTCTGTACATTATTTGAGTCTATCCAGGAGCCTGTGGGGCAAGGATAATCATTACCCTCAACTTACAGATGAGAACCTAAAGCTTCAGTTGTTTTTTTTTTTTTAAGTATTTTATTTAATTAATTGACTTATTTTTTTCCTTGCCTTTTTGCCATTTCTTTGGGCCGCTCCCGCGGCATATGGAGGTTCCCAGGCTAGGGGTTGAATCGGAGCTGTAGCCACCGGCCTACGCCAGAGCCACAGCAACGCAGCATTCGAGCCGAGTCTGCAATCTACACCACAGCTCACGGCAACGCCGGATCGTTAACCCACTGAGCCAGGGCAGGGACCGAACCCGCAACCTCATGGTTCCTAGTCGGATTCGTTAACCACTGCGCCACGATGGGAACTCCTAAAGCTTCAGTTTTAAAATAGGTGATCATTCTCCAATACAAAGAAATTTTATTTTTATGTTTGCTTTTGATAGAAGAACCACTCTTTTCTTCTCTCCTTACACTGGATGCTGTTCCTAATCTGAAAAGCCATTATATTTTTGAAGGCATTTTTAGAGGAAATGGTGAAAAAAAAATCTCTTGCAGTCTCTCAAATCAGCATACAGTTTCTTCATTTAGTCTAGATTGAAGTACAGCCCCAACCAGTCCAGAGACTGGATGAAATGTCCTCCTTGGCAAACTTACAGCCCCCTCTCCAGACCTCTTAGCTGCCTGTATCCTTACAGCTCTGGCATGCCCAGCTCCTCGCTCAGCACTAAGAATTTGCTGAGCCTGATGAACTCACTCTGGAGATACGAAGGAAAGAATGCAAGAGCAGGAACAGACCTGCTTACTCATCTGTAAATGAGGCTACTGCCATCCTCCTCACTGGGCAGTTGTAACACTGAAATTAGAATACATATCCGAACTTCATTAGTCTCCTCAGTGTTGAAAAAACAAGGAATGTCAATCATTCCAATGAGGCAACCATGAATTCATCCCAAATGACCCATCTAAATGCCTCATCTTGACACATTTTTTGGAAAATGCCTCTATGATTTTTAAACAAATCCAAGATATGGATGACTTCTTTTCTTTTTTCTTTTTTTCTTTTCTTTTCTTTTTCTTTTTTTTTTTTTTTAATCTTTTTGCCTTTTCTAGGGCCACTCCCCTGGCATACGGAGGTTCCCAGGCCGGGTGTCTAATCGGAGCTGTAGCTGCCAGCCTACGCCAGAGCCTCAGCAACTTGGGATCCGAGCTACATCAGTGACCTACACCCCAACTCACGGCAACGCAGGATCCTTAACCCACTGAGTAAGGCCAGGGATTGAACCCGCGACTCATGGTTCCTAGTCAGGTTCGTTAACCCCTGAGCTACAATGGGAACTCCTAGATGACATCTTGAGATGAATGTTGAAAATAATATCTTTAGGAGTTCCCATCGTGGCTCAGTGGTTAACAAACCCGACTAGGAACCACAAGTTGTGGGTTTGATTCCGGGCCTCACTCAGTGGGTTAAGGATCTGGCATTGCCATGAGCTGTGGTGTAGGTCGCAGACGCGGCTCGGATCCCGCGTTGCTGTGGCCCTGGTGTAGGCCGGTGGCTACAGCTCCGATTAGACTCCTAGCCTTGGAACCTCCGTATGCCAGGGGAGCAGCCCTAGAAAAGGCAAAAAGACAAAAAGACAAAAAAAAAAAAAAAAGAAAGAAAAGAAAATAATATGTTCATAATGAGGTAAAATCAGATTTTCCTAGTTAATCAGTTCCATGGAAAATTAAGAGACAATATACTTTTATTGTTAAAAAATTATTTTCATTTACTTTGGAAAGCAATCCAGTGTTGATTCTATTAAATCCAAAGATCTCTAATTTGTTTGATAAATTTGATAATCTTGTTAGAATGTACAAACTATCCTCTGTTGCTCCTATATCTTTTAGGATAATAGTCATTATTATAATTATTTCTGTTGATAGAGTATTTACTGTGTGCCAGGTACCTTTCTAAGACAGTAAACAACTTACTAGGCATGTATTTTTACCCACATTTACCTGATGAAAAGAAGGAGGTTTAAAGTAAGGCACTTTAAACAAAAGTCATTCTACCAGCAAGTGGCAAATAGACCCCAGAATTAATTAATTAACTACTAGACTATACTATCTAAAACTCACTAAGAATTAATGAATGGGCTTGTCCATAATCTACAGCCATTGAATAAGTAACAAATTCATCACATCTCAAGTACATTTTTGTTTTTGTCTATAAATTGAGATAAGTTTACTAAAGATCAAATAGAATGATACCTGTTTTCTAGACACTTAAACTGAAGAGGCATGAATCCTTAATCAAGATAGCATGAGGAATATGTACCCAAAAAGAGGGGGAGGGGTTCCTTGGTGACTTAATGGGTTAAAGATCCAGCATTGTTACTGTCATGGCATGGGTTTGATCCCTGGCCCAGGAACTTCCTCATGCCACAGGTAAGGGCAAAAATAAATAAATAAAAATGAAAAAGGATAGCATGAGAGATATGTAGCCCAAGGAATACATGGAGCCCATGGGAGAGGGGCAGCCAAGGGGAAGATGGGGCCCAAGTGCCGTTAGCCAAACCAGTCGCAACAATCTACTGTAATAATGAAAAATTTCCCACTGACTCTGGAGTTAACCTTAAAATCCTTCTAAACATAGTGCCCCAAGTAAGAGCTACTGTTCATTTGTTTAGATATTAGGTATAGAGTTAGCATGTGAGACACATATATTTCCTGTCCCCTATAAAAAACTGAAAGCTGACATAAGCAAGGTACATGTTTCTAAGTCATCAATGTTTCACTCTAGAGTTCTTAGGTAACTTGTACTTATTTGTGGAGATAGAACTGAAATAAGACAGGGAATTTGATTCTTTCTTTTAAGTTATACTTATTCTTAAGGACTTGTCTCCTTACACAAAGCATGAGAATACTTCTTTGGTCTCTTTCTATGTTTTGTCCATTTTGGATGTTGAAAACCCGCTTGTCATCAATAAGCACATGCCCCAACTCTTGTATGGGGATTTGTGAGGTTTAAGAGGTAATTTCATGGATGAAAGTTAAGCTCACAACAGGTCTATAGATTATTTTCAATGTAGGGTCCATAAATGTTTAAAAACAATAATAAAATTTCTTAATTTCTAAGCTTGTGGTTCCCAAAAAGCCATATAAGGTTTGGGCTCAATCCCACGTGAAGCCCAACATTTACTGGGTAGGTACTGAGTATCAGGCACCACACCCGAATCTAAGTACAGAGATGATTACCAAACAATTGCCAGCCTAATGGAGTTCACAGATGTCCAAGTCTCTGCTCTTGAGGCCCTGGCTCCCCACTATCCATCAGTCATTGCCCTCCATGAGGTAAGAGTTTGCTGGAGTCATGCAGAGTCCCCTAGCCCAGCTCCCTGAGTGGGTCAGCTTTCTGCTAAGACCACTCTATTGCATTTTTCTTTAGAACACACAGCTCTAGCTGCTTCTGCTGAAAAATGGGGAAATGCCTTTCATCTCTTCCTGATGAGTTGTAGAAGAGGAAAACAAAGCACTGGGTAATTTCTCGATAGGTCACCGTGCTACACAAAATTCTCAGTAAATCACACTGTTACATTTATAAAAATCAC
This sequence comes from Sus scrofa, assembly GCF_054392235.1. Lineage (NCBI taxonomy): Eukaryota > Metazoa > Chordata > Mammalia > Artiodactyla > Suidae > Sus > Sus scrofa. The sequence continues at coordinate 127,254,178 of NC_139401.1, forward strand.
AGTTTTAAAAATGGTTTGGAACAAGGAGAGATTTGGAGCAGAGAGACCACTTAAGAGGCTATTGTCGTAATCCAGGGGAGAGATTATGATGGCCTGAGATAGGGGAGTGGCACTGGGGATGGAGAAAAATAGGATTTTGAGAGCTATTTACAAAGGTAGAACTGACAGGAGCTGTGAGAAATGAGGCTCAAAATGTAGATCTGAGAGAGCTCATGAAGGACTTTGTACCGCACATTAAGGGACTCGGACATCACGATCCATGATCCCAGTAGCCGGTAGGTCTACCCCCAAAAGATTAAGAAAAAGAATTAGCTGCCAACACTTAAAAATCAGGAGATCTCACATAAAAACCTGAATATCTAATGTCTTTTGAGGAGGAAAAAAAAAAAGGAAATCAAGAAGAAATGGCCCACAGTTTTGTTTTACAACAATGGGCTAGAGCCCTCATTTTGATGGGTTGTGGACCCTCCAGTTTGATACAGTACAGTCTCCTCCTGGGATCAGCTGCACTTATTTCTATTGCCTGCTAATCCTTATAGACATTTGATATGGTTCTTTTTCTATGGGTAAAGTCCCTTGAAATGTTTAAATTGGGAAGTGTCTTGAGCATTTTTTAAAGCTAGACTACACTGGTGCCAACATTAAGTATGAACGGGAAAGAGACAAGATCACAGTCAGGAAGACCAGTTCAGAGACTGTGGCAGTCTTACATCTGAACAAGGAGGAGGCCAGAGCTTCGATGAGTAGTCCCAGTGTAAAGAAGAGGGCAGCTTCCAGGGGTATTTAAGAAGCTTAACCAAGAGAGTTTAGTGATTGATGGGGAGTGGGAGTAGGATGCAGAGGGTGGGCTGAAGCAGAGTAAAGGAGACTGACTCTCAGACTTTCTTGCAGTGAAAAATACAGAAGAAGAAGCTGGTTGAAAAACACCAATTCCTATATTGAATTTCAATATATTCATTATCTTCTGAGTGAAAATTTGGAGCTGCTTAGTGAGTCATGGATTATAAGGAAAAATCATCCAAGATGCTCAAGAAAATAAACATCAAAAGACGAACGCTCACTTCCGGCACACTGATATGCGTTATAATCTTTTTGGCTATAAAGGCACAAAACCTGCTATAATGTGGTCAAGATGAATATAGAAGTTTCAAAAGAAAAGTGAATGAGAACAAGATAAACAAGGATAAAGTGAGAACAGAAATGCAATCCATTACTTCTACTTTTCATAGCTCACTAAAGAAGCACCTCTATACTCCCTATAAGATGCCTATAGACACTTATTAGAAGATTACTACAAAGACCTGGCACATAAACTTAATTCCATTTTACTCTATGTTAGCAAAATCTGCCAGAGGTTATAAATGTTATCCTTCAGGGAAGATGAGAGATTAAGGCAATGAAATTACTATTAAGTCATTTCTTCTTTTCACACACATGATAATATATAGTGCAGTGAAGATAAGGGTTCACAGTGATTACAGAAGTGTAAATAAATATTTACCAAGATTTCGACCTAAATGTCCTCAAATTAGATGTAAATAAAGAGGCTTCATTTCTTTATCCAAGTAAGATGAATCCCGATTTGCATTTTCATCGTTATTTACTACCAATTATAAAGTTACTGTTGGGGAAAGAAAGTCTATCTAAAACCGGAAGATTTTGCAAAGCTGACTTAAAGTGAAATAAAATACTCTCTTTATCTTGACCTATTTTTCCTTTTAATTCACCTCTGCAAGAAGGATATGAATGGAGGTAAATTTGAAAGAAATTAAACCAATGAAGACAACTCGAAGGCAAGTTGCAGACATCAACCCTACCTCATTTATATATTAAAAACTAACACTTATCAAATTCTCTTTCCCCATCAAATAAACAACCAGAAAGAGGCATTGTTAATTTGTCAAGGATACCTCAAACCAAATTATTGTATGTGGCATGAACTGAGAATCTTATTATGGTACATTTGCAACTGATGTCTCCAAATCAAATTTGACTCTTTTCTACTAGAAATGATGTCTTTTTATCTAATACAGTTCTTTTCCAATATTATCTACATCTAGATGCTATTTTTCTGTTTATGTATTGCGTTGCAAACTGTTGAGTTTACATTCCCAGAAATCTAGCCCTTAATATCACCACTATGATCAACATGATTATACTAATTATATTGCTGTTAGACTCCATGGCATCAGACTGAGGTGATGTAATTATGGCTTCCAAGCAATGACTTTTCTAATTTCCTTCTTCCTATATACTGTGCATCAAAAGAATATATTGAGTTAAATTGTACCAGTCTACTAACACTAATTCTTTTTTATAAATGTTTGATAGCTTTATCAATTTCAAATATTAGGCATACGCCACATAGGGTTCCATTTGTTCTTTTGCTTCGGGGCCCAACAAATATTAGAAGTGGGATTATTCCAGTGTCTGGTATAACCCTAATTTCACAAAGGTCTATGTAACACCAACAGAAGTTAAATTTTCCCATGAATGTGCTATTATATTATCTTCATCCAAAGCAAACCCGCTCTGATCCACTTGTGCTTGGTTTGAGTCCTCTTCACTGGAATATCACCAACTGGTCCCACTTTAAATTCAGGGACACACAGTCTCCCAAAGCAATAGAAATTAGAGCAAAAATAAACCCATGGGACCTCATCAAACTGAAAAGCTTTTGCACAGCAAAGGAAACCAAAAAGAAAACAAAAAGACAACTTACAGAATGGGAGAAAATCGTTTCAAATGATGCAACTGACAAGGGCTTAATCTCTAGAATATACAAGCAACTTATACAACCCAACAGCAAAAAAGCCAATCAATCAATGGAAAAATGGGCAAAAGACCTGAATAGACATTTCTCCAAAGAAGGTACACAGATGGCCAGCAAACACATAAAAAAATGCTCAACATCGCTGATTATAAGAGAAATGCAAATCAAAACTACCATGAGATACCACCTCACACCAGTCAGAATGGCCATCATTAATAAGTCCACAAATAACAAGTGCTGGAGGGGCTGTGGAGAAAAGGGAACCCTCCTGCACTGCTGGTGGGAATGTAAACTGGTACAGCCACTATGGAGAACAGTTTGGAGATACCTTAGAAATCTATACATAGAACTTCCATATGACCCTGCAATCCCACTCTTGGGCATCTATCCGGACAAAGCTCTACTTAAAAGAGACACATGCACCCGCATGTTCATTGCAGCACTATTCACAATAGCCAGGACATGGAAACAATCCAAATGTCCATCGACAGAGGATTGGATTCGGAAGATGTGGAATATATACACAATGGAATACTACTCAGCCATAAAAAAGGATGACATCATGCCATTTGCAGCAACATGGATGGAACTAGAGACTCTCATCCTGAGTGAAATGAGCCAGAAAGACAAAGAAAAATACCATATGATATCACTTATAACTGGAATCTAATATCCAGCACAAATGAACATCTCCTCAGAAGAGAAAATCATGGACTTGGAGAAGAGACTTGTGGTTGCCTGATGGGAGGGGGAGGGAGTGGGAGGGATCGGGAGCTTGGGCTTATCAGACACAACCTAGAATAGATTTACAAGGAGATCCCGCTGAATAGCATTGAGAACTATGTCTAGATACTCATGTTGCAACAGAAGAAAGGGTGGGGGAAAAACTGTAATTGTAATGTATACATGTAAGGATAACCTGACCCCCTTGCTGTACAGTGGGAAAATAAAATAAAATAAATAAATAAATAAATAAATAAATTCAGGGACACATAAATCTGCTCAAATCTTTGGAGTAGAAACTATTATGTATCAATGCCCTCATCATTTTCCTGAATTTCAAATGAACCCTAACCACAAACAAGATGGAAGCAGTGCATGAGGCTATGTAAACACAAATGCACGTGAAAGATTTGTTAGGCTTTTTTTCTCTTGTGCTCCGTACCACCTATAAAGCCATCACGTAAGTCCAAATAAGTGTGATTTGAGACATTTTTTTGGGAAAATATTCCCTTGATGGTTTCTATTTTATCTGAAACAAGTATATTTATCTTCTTCTGGGACGAGAAGAATCTGGTGCACATCATTTAAAAGTCCAGCCACTTGGATATTTCTCTTTAACCAACACTTGTTCCTTGTTTCTAATTTATGAAGAACATTCCAAGGAGCTTCTCTCCATAAAAAGAAGTTATATATAGATAGACTCAATGAAGGCTTTTTTTTTTCCCTTAGTGTTCCATTTACTAAGGACAACAGATGGACATTCTAAGCCATTAATAAATGCAGACGAAAGATGATATGCTGGCTGGCTGGTACGTTAGCAGCATTTTCCCAAGATGAAACAATGACTTCAGCCAAGATGAATGCTACCCAGTTGTTGAAATAGATGGGTCAACACTTGTTTTACAGGTACTAAACACATGCAGTGTTAATGGGTAATTTATAAGCATTTAATAATCATATAACTATATCATACATTGATTTGAACATCAGACAGCTTATTGTAATCCTCAATAAAGGGCTTTGGAGGCAGGACTCATAATTATTTTGTGATTTCATTTAAAAGGGTAGAGAGCTAATCAAGCATGTTGCTAACAAGAAACAATCAAATGAAGAGACCACACAGCTGCAAATTTCCATAATCTACACTGCATATTTTAGCTCAACTCCTAGAACACAACACTATTCCCAAATCCTATATCATGGTGGCTTCACACAATTTTCCAGTTGTGTCTCCACTTTCCAGAAATACTGTTAAGGCAAAAATGGAAGATCCACACAAATAGAGCCTTGGACTGATACAGATTCTATAAAAGGAATGACTGTCTAATCAAAGTCTATACAAGGTTAGTGAATATAGGCAGGCTATAGGAACTGGGTACTTGAATGCCGGAGTAATGTAGTCATTTTCAAATTAACTTGAGAATCTTGCTCTGAAGTGTCTGACAGTGCCTAATGAACCATCATCATAAACAACAGTTTTAAGATGAAAAAAGAAAAAGATTCTTTGAGGTGCAGTTTTCCTGATTATTTCTAGGTTTTCCACAGTGTTATTTCCCTAATGCAAATGGCATGTAAGTGACTACTTCATACTAGTTTATACTTGAAACTGATGGCCTGTGACTAAATAATCAGATATCACCTCTTATTCAGATTCCTTGATCCCCAGTACATGGAAGAATTTTAATAATTGTCTGTATTTAATGCGACTGGTCATCTGGCATGCATAAAGGCCATCCCAAGACACTCTGCGGCCCTCTTGTTTCATACATGTAGGTAAACACTGAAAGCCATGTGTAAGGGGCCTTTTAGGAAGATGATAAGAGCTATGAAGAATATCAGTAAGATTTCTGTTCTGACTTGAAGGATTCCAAATAATCCAGAAGAGTCTTTGGAGTCAAAGAGTGGGATCTGGAGGGAAGGTCAGTTTGCATCAGATGTCAAGGGCCCCACCTCGGAGCCATAGTGACTGATTTGCACCCCTGCTGAAGGAGCCACTTCTGGGGCCCCCAAGGAAATCCAAGGTTGAGACTGCTTCAATACACCTGGAGTCAAGATGGCTGTCCAAAGAGGCAGGGCTGGGTCTCCAACGGATCTGGTTATCTCCTGCAACCAGCTATGTACTAGTGTTCTCTTTTGCTCCTTGTTCCTAGAAATAGCCACTTCTTTATAAGACTGGCTTTCATGATAACCTTCTTTTCTCTCTTTTTTCTTTCTTTTCTTTTTTTTTTTTTTTTTGGTTTGTTTAAGCCATTTTCTCAGTTCCTAAAGACCATTATTGTGAAAGATTATCTGAGAGATGCCCCAACATGAACTAAACTAGGAACAATGCTAATGCTGTCAGGTTCAATGGCCTCAGACCTCTGACTCCTGTTTTACTGTCTGCCCATCATACTTTTAATGCTCTCTCCAGGATGGGTAGAGTTTAATTTTCATTAGAACTCATTTTCTCTAGCATGCTCTTATCCTTGTTAAGACCCTACTCCTCCCATAACTTTGAGAATATTCCCCCTGACCCTTTATTTTCCCTAGACCCCCCAAAACATCTGCTTTAGCTCCAAATCACAATGGGTTGGTTAGCAAACACACTTTAATTAGGGCAATATCCCATAGATAAACAAAATATACTTTTCATATTAATCCTTTTCAAATCCAACCAGAGAACATTTTGCACAAGCGGGCCCATCAGTTAAAAAAGGCAAATATCAGATAACAGTAGAATTTCAGCACTGGAAAGGATACTTGGAGGTCATCTAAAACAACCCCCTCATTTTTTTAGATGAGGAATCTAAAATTGTCCCCAGTGACAATGAGCTGCCAAAAGTTTCATTGAATTAAGAGCTAAGCTGTATGCAAAGTATTTAGCAATATGTGTAATGATGTCTGTAACTTAGTTTGAAAGGCACCCCAAAATAAGATGGATTGAGAGATGGATCGAGGGATAAATGTGATAAATCAGGTGAAGTCAAGTGTTTATGATAGGAAGTGGGTGACAGATTCATGATTGTTAGCTGTAAATTCTCTCAACTCTTGGGTGTATGCTTGAAAATTTTCATAATAAAATGTGCATTTGAGATTTACAACAAACGTATGAAGCTAGTAAGTCAATGAGAATGGGGATAGATGCTGCATAATAGGTTTGGTGTATTACCAAAACACCAAAAAAAAAAACCACACTTCTTTAAGATGCACTGGAGGGATGCAAAGAAATGAAATTGTTTTGATTTAGTCAGAATTCTTGCAATTCCAGGTCAAAGAAATTCATCCCAGAATGGCTTAAGGAAATAAAGGGACAGTGTTGGTTTTCTTAAATGAAAAATCTAGGGGTAAACCTGGTTTGATTCTAGTTATTTACAACCAGACTCTCATTTCCTGTTTCTGCTTTCTTCTGCATCAGCTCTGTTCTCATTCAGGCATTCCCTTCCTAGTTGCAAGACTCTCCATACCTCCCTATTCACATCTCCATGGGTACAATCCCAGAAGAGATGAGAGAATGTATTTTCCAACAGGAGAAGCAAAAGTTTGAAGAGTACATTTCATTCGCTCAGCTTGAATCATGGGCCCATCCCTAAACCAAAAGCCATTTGCCAGAAGACTGCAGTACTCTGATTAGACATGGCTAAGCCGGCATGTGCACAAGGACTCATGGAAGGGGAGGTTAATGGCCCAAAGCAAATTCTAGTTTGTGTTTCCCAAATTCTAGGGATGGATGTTGAACCATTAAAATGAAATGCCATGCCACAGGTTTGCTGTCAGAATATCTCCTCGGTTGCTGAGGAAATCATCTTAAGGTTGGATGTGGCAACAAGGAGTACATGTCCTAGATGTGACCCTTCTTCCTGTAGATTGCACAGTATATTTCTGATCTAAGGAATCTCTCTCCAAAGGATCACTAATGCAATGGGTGAAAGTGGCCCATTTCAAGGAGAGGTACACAAGCTGAGTCTGGGACCATGAGGGCTCCCTGGAGAATGACCTAAGACTTGGTAAAAAAGACCTGGAGATGTTGGTCCACATAGATTCCAGGCACAAAGGAGAAATGATAAATTTGGGATGTTAAATCAGGCCCCTAAAGTCTGGGACACTCTTGGAGCCACACTCTTGGAAATCTTAGCTAATTTTGCAAGTCCAATTGGAAGGAAATTCACTGACAGTTTATCTCTCTGGCTAAGTTAAGCTAGTTTACAAATAAAATTTCAGAGTGTGTGGGAACTATTTCATTAAACAATGTTACATTAACAGGGCAACTCATTCTGCTTTGGTGATTATACCATCAGATGCAGTGTTCAATCAAAACCATGTTTATGTTCATAATCATTAGTTAAATTAGGCAGAACTGGGAAGGCTAGAAAGTTTCTAGAGTTGTCTATCCATCCCCATTCAAGGGTAGGACTGCTGGTCCTCAGAGCCAGGCTGCCACAAACAGGGCAGAGGGTCACCCCCAGCTGTCAGAAGACTGGAGCCAGAGAGGCAGCAGCCCAACAGCCTCCAAGAGAGTCTTCCCAGATGAGCACAAAGAGCATGTCTCTAATGGATCCTGAAGACAAGGAAGGCTGGAAGCCAAAGTCAGGACCACAGAATGGAGCCAAAAGTTTGAGAGAGCCCATGAGATTAGAGCAAGAGACAGCGAGTCGGACCTGGCAAAGGAAGGTGCCCAGGACAAATCCTAGAGATAAGGCTGCTGGCGCAAGAATGAGTATACTGGTTAAGTCATCAAGGCTGGGGAGAAATACTGATCAGTTTCCAATGATACCTGGCAGCACACTCAAAAGTCTCATTTGAACCCCTATAAAAATATCCCTTTTGATCCAGCCTGACCTAAGCACTTCTTTCAGAAGATAGGATAGAGTGCTACCTGGAGAAAGTCTTAAAGAAATGTTTAATGAACAAAATTGGGATTTTAAAGGTGCCTTCATCCAGATATTTGCACCTGCCTTATACCTTTCTGCAAAGTGTTTGATTTGTTCTTTTCTACATTTTTCTCAGTGGTCAGGCAGGCAGGGCCCAGCATGATCACCAGGTTTACAGATATGGTGAATGCATACATTGTAAGGGGAAAAAAGTATTTTCATTCATTCAAGAACTACTGACAGAGTATATGCTAAGTGCTAAGCCTCATGCTCAGCAGTAGGAATGCAATGGTGAGTGGAAGGGGAGGCAGGCAAAACTAAGTGAAAATCTCAGTGTGGGTGTGTGACCTTGGAGCACATTAATTCTGATAGCATTTTCTTTTGTTTAAAATTGAGTTAGAAATACTTGAGTCACAGATTATTGTAAGGATTCAATTAGATAACTAAACATAGTTTCCTCAGACACCCATAATGAGTTATAGCAGTACCTATATTTCAGCATCCTTGTGGGGTTGAAAGATAAGGTCACAGATTTAAAATGTCTGGCACATCCAAGACACCCAATAAATCAGAACTATTAAGAGGAAGGGAAACTCTGTGACTGTTCTACATAAACAACAGGGCAAAAAATCCTTGATTGAGAAAACTTCTCATTATTTAAGTCAAACTGATAAACTAACCACTACCCTCTGATGAAATCCCCGTTTTCTCTAACCAATATAGTATGCATTTTTTAAAAGTTTATTTTTATAATTTTAATTTAGAGTGCAGTCACATAAAAATAATTGTTTTTGGAGTTCTCCTGTGGTACAGCAGGTTAAGGACCCAGCATTTTTACTGCTGTGGCTCAGGTCGCTGATGTGGCACTGGTTTGATCCCTGGCCAGGGAACTTCTACAAGCCATGGGCATGGCCAAAAAAAAAAAAAATGTTTTCATTACTGTTGATCATCTTAATGCCATGATTTACCTTGGCATTACTCTCAAATTTACCTTACTTCAGATGGTACCTGAGAGGTCTTCTCAGATTATTCTATATAAACAGGTACCCTTTCCTTTGCCCAGTGCTCAGACCTAGGTTTTTCTCACCCCCTCTGCCCTTTATTGACCTCCAAAGTACCCTTCACCAACATCTGACATGCTGGTTGATAACTTGTTGACTTGTATGTATTCTATCTTTTCTTACTAGAGTGAAAATTTAAGGAGACTACTTGAACTGATCAACAAATTCAGCAAAGTAGCAGGATATAAGATTAACATTCAGAAATCAGTTGCATTTCTGTATACTAACAAGAAATATTAGAAAAGGAATACAAAAACACAATACCTTTTAAAATTGCACCCCAAAAAATCAAATACCTGGGAATACACCTGACCAAGGAGGTAAAGGACTTATATGCCGAGAACTGTAAAACATTCATCAAGGAAATTAAAGAAGATGTTAAAAAATGGAATGATATTCCATGTTCCTGGAGTGGAAAAATTAATATTGTAAAAATAGTCATACCACCCAAAGCAATATACAGATTCAATGCAATCCCTATCAAATTACCCATGACATTGTTCACAGAACTAGAACAAACAATCCAAAAATTTATATGAAACCACAAAAGACCCAGAATCGCCAAAGCAATTACAAGGAACAAAAACCAAGCAGGAGGCATAACTCTCCCAGACTTCATGCAATATTATAAAGCCACAGTCATCAAGACAGTGTGGTACTGGTACCAAAACAGACATACGTACTAATGGAACAGAGTAGAGAACCCAGAAATAAACCCTGACACCTACGGTCAATTAATCTTTGACAAAGGAGGCAAGAACATCAAATGGGGAAAAGACAGTCTATTCAGCAAGCATTGCTGGGAAACCTGGACAGCTACATGCAGATCAATGAAACTAGAACACACCCTCACACCATGCACCAAGATAAACTCCAAATGGCTGAAAGACTTAAATATAAGACAAGACACCATCAAACTCCTGGAAGAGAACATAGGCAAAACATTCTCTGACATCAGCCTTACAAATGTTTTCTCAGGTCAGTCTCCCAAAGCAACAGAAATAAAAGCAAAAATAAACCAATGGGACCTAATCAAATGGAGAAGCTTTTGCACAGCAAAGGAAGCCAAAAAGAAAACAAAAAGATAACTTACAGAATGGGAGAAAATAGTTTCAAATGATGTGACTGACAAGGGCCGAATCTCTAAAATATACAAGCAACTTACACAACTCAACACAAAATAGCCAACAACCCATTTGAAAAATGGGCAAAAGACCTGAAGAGACATTTCTCCAAGGAAGATGTACAGATGGCCAACAAGCACATGAAAAAATGCTCAACATCCCTGATTATTAGAGAAATGCAAAACAAAACTACCATGAGATACCACCCTACACCCGTCAGAATGGCCATCATTAATAAGTCCACAAATAACAAATGCTGGAGGGGGTGTGGCAAAAAGGGAACCCTCCTGCACTGTTGGTGGGAATGCAAGCTGGTACAACCACTATGGAGAACAGTATGGAGGTACCTCTAGAAAACTATGCATAGAACTACTATGTGACCCAGCAATCCCACTCTTGGGCATATATCTGGACAAAACTCTCCTTGAAAAAGACACATGCACCCGCATGTTCATTGCAGCTCTATTCACAATAGCCAAGACATGGAAACAACCCAAATGTTCATTGACAGATGATTGGATTAAGAAGATGTGGCATATATACACAATGGAATAGTACTCAGCCATAAAAAAGAACAAAATAATGCCATTTGCAGCAACATGGAAGGAACTAGAGACTCTCATCCTGAGTGAAGTCAGTCAGAGAGAGAAAGACAAATACCATATGATATCACTCATATCTGGTATCTAACATACAGCGCAAATGTGCCTTTCCATAGAAAAGAAAATCGTGGACTTGGAGAAGTGACTTGTGGTTGCCCGGGGGGAGGGGAAGGGAGTGGGATGGATTGGGAGCTTGTGGTTAATGGATGCAAACTATTGCTTTTGGAATGGATTAGCAATGAGACCCTGCTGTGTAGCACTGGGAACTCTGTCTAGTCACTTATGATGGAACATGATAATGGGATCATAAAGAATGTATATGTGTATGTATAGCTGGGTCACCATGCTGTACAGTAGAAAAAAATTATATTGGGGAAATAACAATATAAAAATAAAATAAAATAAAATGCAGCTTTACCATCATAAAAAAAATTTAAGAAGAGTAAAGCTGTATTGCTGTGTTGGCTTATTTCAATTGAAGTATACTTTTGTTTTGTTGTTTTCCTCCCTGACTCATACTTGGCACTTAGAACTATACCTGGCACATAGTGGACACCAATAAATATGTACTTTTCAATGAACAAAAATATCACTTACCAAATAAAGATAGAGCTTCTACTTTGAATTAATAGCAAAGCTTTCACAAAATCTACATGCCCTTTTCAGTTTAACCATTCAGTTCACAGTTCCTATAACAAGGTTAGATAAAAGTGTGAACTATAAAGTCAAGTAAATTCAAAGTCAGACAAGTTAGGTATATTACCTGATATCACACATCTCATACTCGATTCCCTCAAGGAAACCCTGTTCTAGAAAAAGAAGCAACAATTGTTGAAGCGTCACAAGTGCAGAAGTCACTCTGAATGTGCAAAATAGCAGTGTTCAGTTTGTATCTGTCATTAAATGAAGTGCTTGCTTTCTAGTTGACTTCAAGTTTCTTGTATTAATGAAATTATGCAAATACTGACTTTTTCCTTACCCTGCATTACAAAGGTTACAGCCAAAGAATGAACACCTGCTGTATGATATTGCTTTTGTATGATAACGCAAAAAGACTTGGAGCTCAATTTATAAATACCTGCATAATAACAATGCATGGTATATGAAAACAGGCTGGCTGCCACCTGACAGAGAAGGACATTAGCATGCTGTGTTCCACCAAGAGCTGCATTTTCCCCTTCACCACAGACAATGTGTTTTGCTAATACAATGCTTTAAGATGAGGTTTGATAGTCAGCATCTTATTAAGCCTGGTCCTGGAAAAAATGGGGAGTAGACAGACCTTGGCTTTTGTGTGTTGCTTGTCCTTCCATGCCACTCCACTCCCAGGCAACAAAGAGCTTCTTTAAAAGTCCCTTTCTATCCTGTAATAATTTAAGATGGAAAAGACTATATATATATAGAGAGAGAGACTATATATAGAGAGAGATATATGAGAATCACTTTGCTGTACACCTGAAATTAACACAGCATTGTAAATCAATTCAAAAGAAGTCCCTTTGATCTCCTCCTATGCCAAATGCCCAAGGTGGAAACATGCCTCCACTCAAAAAAGAAAAATAAGTTGAAATGCTAATGTATGCTAAGTTGTTAAGATCTTGATTCCATAATAATTTGGGATTCAGATCTTAGAGAAAAATCAGGCTCCACCACTTACTAGCTGTCTGGCTTTGGACAGGTTACATAATTTCTCTTTTCTTCCTCTTTCTCATCTATAGAATGGAGTTATTAATAGTACTTATTTCACAGTGTTGACTGAAGAGAAAGAGAGAGAGAGAGAGAGAGAGAGAGAGAGAGTGTGTGTGTGTGTGTGTGTGTGTGTGTGTGTGTCTGAGTGCCTGGAACTTAGTGTTATTTAAGTATTTGCTATTAAAGACAGAGAGGTCAAATAAGGTAGAAAAAGAAGTGACGGATCCATATTTGATGTCTGTGACCTGGGCAAGTTACCTAATTTTTCTGAATCTCAGACTCCTTGGTAAAACTGACTGGAATACTCCCTACTTTACCAAGTCAGATAAGGAATGCTAATATCATATATAAAGTATCTATAATATTTTCTTATGCAAAACAGATACCTGATATTGTATTAAATATCATCCTTTGCAAATTAAAAGGGTATTATGGGAGGTATTAATGTTATTCTAAATTAACCAATGGGATAGTGGCCTTGAGGGAGTTGTTTTGTTGAAGAGTGAAACTTTCAAGGTATCTTTTGAATCAGACCAGCATTAATGATAAAAATTTTTTTGGTTTTTGGAGTTCTGTGACTTACCAGGTTAAGGATCCAGCATTGTCACTGCAGTGGATCAGATCGCTGCTGTGGTGAGGGTTTGAGTCCTGGCCCAGGAACTTCCACATGCCATGAACATGGCCAAAAAAAATTTTTTTTGCTTCAAAACTCTATGTGCAGATTACTAGAGATGCTATATGACTTCCAAAGCTTAGTCAAGGCAGTTACAAAAGTCCAAATTCAAGGGGAAAGGATAAATCCCACCTCTACATGCAAGATATATCAAAGTTTAATAGTAAGACATAGGGATATTGCTGTGATCATCCTTGGAAAGTGTAATCTGCACATATAGAATATATAAATAAGTTCATTTGTATCACACTTTAGATTCCACATATAAATTATATCATCTGGTATTTTCCTTTCTGTGCCTGACTTCACTTAGTATGATAATTTCTAAGTCCATCCATATTGTTATAAATGGCATTATTTCAATCTTTTTATAACTAAGTAATATATATATAGTGAATGGGTGAATGGATATATCTATCACATCTTCTTTATCCATTCATCTGTCCATGGACATTTACATTGTTTCCAGGTCTTGGCTGTTGTAAATAGTGCTGTGTAATTTGTGGGGGACAATCCTTCTGGGGGATGCCAGCCACCATGTAAACAGCAGAATTGCCCTGAGGTTGCCATGCTGTGAGGAAGCCCAAACTGGCCCATGTGGAGAGAACATATGCAGAGGCCCTAAGACTGAGTGATAAACCCCAAGCCAAATGACCTAGCAAAGCCCTTCCCAAATTCCAGAAGCTCAGAAACAATGAGAAATGGTAAAATGGTTATTATTTCCAAACACTAGGCTTAGGAGTGGTTTGTTATAGTTTTGGATAACAGATTCACTATGTCATAGTTTTATTGTGCTTTACCAGGTAGAAAGATCTTTTATTAGATCTTATTATTGTATCATATTTGACATAAACATCTCATGAAGATAGATGTTACCATCTCTTTTATTGCTGAGGAAATGTAATATCTGAGAAGTTAAGTGATTTTCCAGAGGTCACACAGCCAGGAGTAGTGACTGAGCAGGTAAACAAACACAGGTCATATAATTTCAAGCCAAAAAGTTGGTCAATCCATATCACCCACCTAAGACTAAAGGACTATGAAATGAATGATATAAAAAATGCTTCTGGTATAGTTCTTCCTTGAGTTCTAAAAACCTATTTTTAAACTTAGATTGTGTAAGAAGATGTGATTTACTTCAAATTGTGCCTGATGTTTGGCTGATGGATTTCCATAGTTTGTACCATAATTATGAGTTAGTGAGGTTTATAACTACTTGAAAAACTGAAACATGATCAATATTTAAATTTCATTGTAGTAGATCATAGTTATTTTACTGTTATTCAATTTTCCATTGTAGTTTTGTGATTTCTCACTTTCATGAATATTAATTGAAATAGGAAATGTACTCAGTGGTTTAAACGCATGTATTTTTAAGTATTTGGGGGTAATCTAATTAGGGTGATATGTCCTGAAAACACAGTTTTTCTACAAAAGCGAAAATGACTGCCATGCCATTGTGTTCCCCGCAAATGAACAGTGAACAGAGATAGCCAATTAAAGAATGTGCTCTCTGCTCTCTTGAAATTCCTACAGGTAATTAAAAATGTCATACTTTTGGTTCACTTTGTAAATTTTCAATAAAAAAAATGCTTGTTTTCTCCTCCTGATGATTCTATTGTCTGTTTCCGACTGGCCATGGCAAATAAAGGTTGTCTACAGAGCACTGTAAAGTGAGCATAAAAATCATCCATACACCTCAGTGCTCACTGCAGCACTAGTCATAGTAGATAAGACATGGAAGCAACCTAAATGTCCATCGACAGATGAATAGATTAAGAATATGTGGTATATATATATATATATATATACAATGGAATACTACTCAGCCATCAAAAAAGAACAAAACAATGCCATTTGCAGCAACATGGAACTAGAGATTCTCATACTAAGTGAAGTAAGTCAGACAGAGAAAGACAAATACCATATTATATCACTTATATATGGAATCTAGAATAGGGTGCGAAAGAACCTATCTGCAGAACAGAAATAGACTCACAGACATAGAGAAGAGACTCATCGTTGCCAAGGGGGAGGGAGAGGGAGTGGAGTGGACTGGGACTTTAGGGTTAGTAGATGCAAACTATCACATTTAGAATGGATAAGCAATGAAGTCCTACTATACAGAAAGCAGCATTTTCAAAAACCCTATGCTAAAGTGGAAGCAATTTAACAGATCTCAAAATTTAAGTATGGCTGATATGATCCAGCAATCCTATTCCTGGGCATATATCCAGACAAAACTATAATTCAAAAATATACATGCACCCCAATATTTATAGCAGCACTATTTACAATAGCCAAGACATGGAAACAATCTAGATGTCCATTAACAGAGGAGTAGATAAAGAAGTGGTACATATATACAATGGAATACTAATCAGACATAAAAAAGAACAAAATAATGACATTTGCAGCAACATAGATGCAAGTAGAAATTCTCACAAGTGAAATAAGTCACAGAAAGACAAATATATGATACCACTTATATGTGGAATCTAAAATATGACACAAATGAACATATTTACAAAATATAAACAGACTCATAGACATAGAAATCAAACTTATGGTTACCAAAGGAAAAGGAGGGGGATAAATTAGGAGTTTGCCATTAACATGTACACAGTCCTATACATAAAATAGATAACCAACAAGGACGTACTATATAGCAAGGGAAGTACACTATTTTGTAATAAACTATAAGGGAAAAGAATCTGTATATATATAACTGAATCAGTGTGCTGTACACCTGAAACTAATATGATATTGTAAATCACCTATACTTCAATTATAAAAAAGAAAAAGATTCATCTCTCTTGCATGCATTACCCTGGGCCACAAGCATTCTCTCCTTCCATCCTGGAGTGCTTTGGGATAAGTGGAGCATGGAACCAAGGAGTTTATTTGGTTTCTCCTCCTGAAATTTCCTCCAATTCAGAGTTCTATTACCTTGGTACCATGGATTTCTTTCCCTACAGTGGTTGTTAGAAAAGAAGCATTTTGAGGATAATGTCAGTTGAGACTTTGGTTTTATGGCTATTTTTTTTCCCCACTGTACAGCAAGGGGGTCAGGTTATCCTTACATGTATACATTACAATTACAGTTTTTCCCCCACCCTTTCTTCTGTTGCAACATGAGTATCTAGACATAGTTCTCAATGCTATTCAGCAGGATCTCCTTATAAATCTATTCTAAGTTGTGGGTTTTATGGCTATTTTTAGGAATCTTTGACATGTCTCTTCCTGAAATTCAGATTGACATTGCCAGCTTGCCTAGGATTACAAAATAGCAGAGCCAATAGAGGCCTCTGAGTTCATTTCATCCAAACTGTTGGACAAATAGGCCAACTGCGCCTGCAAGAGGGGAAGGACCTTGTCCACAGTCACACAGTAAACTGATGGCTGGTTTCCCCTGTGGCCAGAGCCCTCTCCTGCTTGAACTCCTTTGCTCAGTGAGTCTCCTCTCTCGACTTTTGCCATTGAGAAAGTTTGGCCTCTGCAGTCCCACATGAATATATCACATACCAACATGACAAGAACAAAACATACAATTCCTTGTTTCTTTCCCATGCAGCCCACGGTCCTTCAAACCCTTCAAAAGCCATAATGCACCAAGCATTACAGGAATGACAGTTGTAAGACTTTGTGGAACTTACAGTGAACCTCAGTGTGACAGACCTCAAAGATATACTCGTCCTACCTTATGATGACACCTTCTCCACCATCTGAAAAATCCCTTGACCAATGACAGGCACGGCTGTGGGTGCTATACTAAGCTATTTTCTTCTAAGATTGAATGCATAAGGATGTCTCCAGGCTCTGTCCCACTCTAGGTAGAGATACATCTTTCCTTCTTGCCTCTCAGGGTGTTTTCAGTTGAAGATCAAGAAGGAAACTTCTATCCAGGTGCTGCCTCTCTTTTTGAGCTAACCATTTCCTTTGAACTTTCTCTTGACCCACCCCTTTTGTTTCTGGAATGTCTAATGGAAGAACTTCCCTGGTACAACATGCACTGTTGTGATTCATACCAAACCCATGAGTAAGTGAGAGGAGATTGCCCAGATCCTACTTGCTAGTGAAGGAAGTTTGGACCTTGCTAAACTTAAAAAAAAAATCAGTATTTTAATTAAAGCTATTATTTTAATTTTAAAAAATACTTTAACATTCAAAATATAAATGAGTCATTTTCACACAAGCTAGCCTAACCTTCGGTATGCTCTATGTGGGATAAATGAAAACTTTGAACAATAAAATTTACTAGATATTTCAGGAAATAAAACTTTGATTTGGGAAGACACATGTTTTTGTAGAAGCCAGAATTAGCCACATTCCCCCTCTACCTAAACCAAGTTTAGTCAATAGTGCTTCAGTTCTTCAATGTGCCTCGGAATCATTATCCCAGGCCAAATGAAACTTGCTCAATTTAGCAGCAGACATTAATGTATTTCCGGGTGAGGTGTCAAGTTGCCCAACATGAAGTCTAACACTGAGATAAACTGTCACAGCGGTAAGGGTAAGCCATAGTCCTAGTCCAGTCAAAAAGGGATACAGTGTGGGCATAAAGTGCCCTTACAAAGTGGAAACCACTTAGTTAAGCAAACAATGAACCCCAGAGCTTTTCTCATATAACAGAGAAGTCTGCCAGTGCAAAAACAAACCTATTGTCCATTTCCTCCTGTGCACACCACATCCTAAACACAGCATCTATACTGTGTGGAAAGCAAGGAGAAAAGGAGAAAATTTTTTCATCTTAAATTTGGCAATTCATGTACATCAGTTTTAATGCATATTGATTAAGAGTTGCATGACAGTTCTACAAATCGGTGCTTCTCAGAAGTTCCCATTGTGGCTCAGTGGAAATGAACCAGACTAGTATCCATGAGGATGTGGGTTCCATCCCTGGCCCCACTCAGGGGGTTAAGGATCTGGCATCATCATGAGCTGTGCTGTAGGTCGTAGACAGGGCTTGGATATGGTGTTGCTGTGGCTGTGGTGTAAGCCAGTAGCTGCAGCTCCAACTTGATCCCTAGCCTGGGAACTTCTGTATGCTGCAGGTTCAGCTGTTAAAAAAAAAAGAAGAAGAAAAAAAAAAATCAATGCTTCTTAGCCTTCAAGGTAAAAGAATCATCTGGGAGGCTTGTAAAACTGCAGCTTCAGATTTAGTGGGCCAGAGATTCTGCATTAGGAAACAAGTTCCCAACTGAAGCCCAGGCTCTCGGTCCCCATACCAACTTTAAGTATTAAGGCTTTAGGCATGAATTACCTAACAAGTGCATCACAGTATTGTACTCAGAGTTGATGTCCACATCCCTTGGGGCAGCTGGGCAAGAAATGAACCAGAGCTCCTGGTAATGAATTTTATCCTAGAGTGTTGTGCAAATGTTATCGTTTCCTATGTGTGCCAGTGATAGGGGAAAGGTTTGCAGGCACAGCTGTAAATAATAATGGAGTTTCACCAAAATTCCCATTAGCAATAATCATTCTTTTTTTCTTTGTTTTGTTTGTTTGTTTGTTTTCTTTTTTATGGCTGCACCTGTGGCACATGGATGTTCCCAGTCTAGGGGTCTAATCAGAGCTATAGCTGCAAGCTATGCCACAGCCATTGCAATACCAGATCTGAGCCACATCCATGACCTATGCCACAGCTTGTGGTAATGCCGGATCCTTAAACCACTGAGTGAGGCCAGGGATTGAACCTACGTCCTTACAGAGACATTGGGTCCTTAACCTGCTGAGCCAGAAAGAGAACTCCAACAATAGATTATTCTTAATAATAATCAGAACAGTAACAATAGCTATTTACTGCACACATACTACGTACATAGAACAGTGCCAAGTACTTTACATGGCTTATTCATATAATCCTCATAAGCAGGTTTAAAAGGAATATACTATTATTAGTCCCTAAGGGACCAAAATTATTCCCAGGGCTTTGCACTTTAAATATTATCTCTATCCAGATGATTTTCAAATGTATATCTGCAGCTTTGACTTCTCCCCTGAATTCCGGGTGTGTTTTCCATTATCCAACTGCCTTCTTGACATCTCCACTTGGAGATGTTCAGAACTCATAACAAGTTCTAAGCAGAATACTTGTTCCTCTCCCATGTTGCTTCTCTCTAATTGCTCTAGCTGAAAAGATAGGAGGTTTGTTTTTTATTGTTGCTATTGTTTTGCTTTTCTTTCCCTCACCCCACCCCATGCACATGTACTCCATTAGGAAATATTGTCAGCTCAACTTTCAAATGATATAATCTGAGTCTGTCTAGTTCTATCTCTTCTGGCACCAACAGCTCAGGCTTGGATCACTGCAACAATCTTCTGGCTGTTTTTCTCTCCCTCTCTCTGCTCTTTTCCTTGAGCAGCCTTCCACCAGCAGAGTTGAGCCAGATGATAATAGCAAACATCTTGCAATTACTATGCTCTACACAACTTTCTACATCCCTTGCACAGGATAACATATTTAATACTCACAATAACCCCAAATCATGTACTATTATCACTCCCACTATACAGATGAGAATGCTTATGAACAGAGAAGCCAAGTAACCTGGCTAAAGTCACCCAGCTAGTGAAGAGTGGATACAGGATTCAAGCCAAGGCAGACTGACTCTAGAGTAAGTAATCTGAATTCTTCTGTTCTACATCCTTTAGGAAAGGTTTTGTGTCACACTAAGGCATACGCACTGTGACCTGAAGGCCAGGAAAAGGGACATTAACATTAACAAATCCACTAAGTCAACAATGTGGTTATTTTGTCTATAGACAAGTAAATAAAGCCAGGCAAATGATTATTTTCAACTTAATTTATAATTTGAGCTGAATCAAAATGGTCAACTTGCTTGACCAAGAAAATAGGCACCTTCCCTTGGAAGTTGTATGTATTGCTAATAATGCTGGTCCACTCCTCTATCCTTGGGCAAGTGTCCTTAAGGAACCCCAATTGCTTTAGATAAAGAACACTTGTCTGATGCTTTCGTATATTTAGACCAGGATATATTTTTACACTTTTTCTCAATGTATAATTTGAGTTTGAATAAGAAGTAGAGGAGTATGAATACCAGTCTCTTTCATGACTGTTAACAATGCCTTGCCTATTCTGAAAAAGATCTCCCAGGAGAGTTGGCTTATACTTAACTCACCTCTTAAGAAATAAAACCTGGGATGTCATTCAGTACATCTCTGGCAGCAATCAGTCAATGCATTATGCTAATAAAAAAGATCCGTTACTGCCAATCACTTTGCATTGAAAGGTTTGAGAGGGAAGCCACATCAAAGGGGAGACACATCTTCCTGGGGTACCCTGTGTATGTGACTCTTTTAGCACTGACCACTCTATAACACTATGGTCTGCCTACTTGGCCATCTCCTCCACTGGACTGTAAGCTCTTCCAGGGCAAGAACCATATTTGGTTCAGCTTTGGATCCCAGGCACCTAGCACAGTGCTAGGAAAAGAGTGAGCCCTCAGTAAATTATTACTGGATAAATGAAGTGGCATTTGATACAGTCCATCACTCCTTCCAATCTAAATACCTTTTTACTTAGCATCTGAGATGCCACCCTCTCCTGGCTTGTCTCCTACACTTACTGGCTATTATTTTTCAGTCTCCCAAGGGTCTACTCTCTCTCCTTTGCTGAATTTCTGGTCTCATGACTTTAAATGCTACCTGTAAGTTGAAAAATCTAAAATCTTTATCTTTAGCCCCAAACACTCACCTTAACTCTACATTCATATTGTCTACTGCCTACTCTGCATTTCCAATGAAATGTTGAAACACAAACCTAATATATCCAATGTCTAACCCTTGATTTCTGTTTCTTAACCTTCTGCTCTCATGGTCTTTCCCATCTTAGTAAGCAGTAATAGCTCAAGGCAAAAAAAGGTATTTCAGAACAATGACCAATCTGTCAAGCAAGTTTACTGTCTCTACTTTCAGATTCTTTCCCTCAACTACTTTCAGCAGCTCTACTTGCTGGCTTCTAGTTGAAGCCTGTAATATTATAACTTATAAGAGATAGGCATTTGGTCATTCAGATGACCAAACGATATTTCTCATATAAATTTGGTCTTCTTCCATGGTTTCTGGCTCACAGCTCTCAAAACCCCTGGAATTTCTTGACCAGCAATAGCAATGGGATCATTTTTCCTTTCTATTTGATCTCTTGTCCTCAGTTACTAAAATTGTTTCAGAGCCATGAAAGTAGAATGGGTGTCTTTTTATTCACAACAAGACCCTTTGTACCACAACTGGGTTTATGTTAATGAGGTGACTTTTAGAAAGCACCTGAGGATGGGGGCCAGTTGCCAAGGAACCACCATGAATATACATGGAACTTTCAGTCCCTCATCCTGATTTCTGGGGAGGAGGCAGTGGCTGGAAGTTAAACCCATCACAAACACCCAATGATTTAATCACCCATGCCGATGTCATGAAGCTTCTACAAAAATTCAAAAGGAAGGGTTCAGAGAGCATTCGGGTTGGGAAACCAGAATTCTTCCATGCGCCACCATGCTGGGCCCCAAACTCCACAAGGACAGAAGCTCCCTTGTTCAGGACCTCACCCTATGTATCTCTTCATCTGGTTATTGGTTAGCATCCTTCAATGTCCTTTGTAATAAACTGGTAATCTACTGAATAATAGGGTTTTCTGAGTTCTGTGAGCTGCTCTACAAATTAATCAACCCCAAGGTAAAGATTGTGGGGACCTCTGATTTATAGGCAGTAGGTCAGAAGTACAGTTTGCCACCTGTGCTTGCTATTGGCATCTGAAATGAAGGCTAGTCCTGGGGGACTGAACCCTTAACCTGTGGAACCTGACGCTATCTCCAGTGGACAGTGTCAGAATTGAGGTGAATTGTAGGACAATCAGCTCGTGTCCAGAGCACTGCTCAATGATGAGGAAGGGAACTTCCACAGTGCAAATTGGAATTGAGCCCAGAACCCAAATAAGACATCAATCTCCTGACTCAATTATTGCATCAACCTCCTAACTGCTCCACCTGTTTCAGCCTTTACCCCCCCCCCCCATAATCATTATCAGAGCATCCAGGGAGACCTCTTAAAAACTTAAAGCAGATAATATCACTTTTCTGTTCAAAACTATCCAATGGCTAACAAGCATTCTTTTAAAATACAGTCCAATTTTTTTTTTTTTTTTGGTCTTTTCAGGGCCACACCTGTGGCATACGGAAGTTCCCAGGCTAGGGATGAAATCAGAGCTGCAGCTGCCAGCCTATGCCACAGCCACAACAATGCAGGATCCAAGCGGCATCTGCAACCTACATTGCAGGTCATGGCAATGCCAGATCCTTAACCCACTGAGTGAGGCCAGGGATTGAGCCCACATCCTCATGGACATCAGTCGGGTTCATTACCACTGAGCCACAACAGGAACTCCTAAAGTCCAATTTCTATACAGTCCTTTTCAGGCCTTCCATAGCCCACCGTGCTTTCATCCTTCTGACTTTCTCTCCCAAGCCATTCACTCTTCTCCCTTGCTCACTCTGTTCTAGCCGCACTGGCCTTTGGCTGTTTGGGGGAATATCCAACATATGTTTGTTCCTTGGACTGCTCTGACCTTGAATCTCTCATTCCTTCAGATCTCTTCTCAAAGGCTTCTTTTGAATGAAGCCTTCCTTGACCAGCCAGTATAAAGTAGTAACATCTTACCTGTATCAAGGTCTTCCTTGACCAGCCAGTATAAAGTAGTAACATCTTCCTTGACCAGCCAGTATAAAGTAGTAACATCTTACCTGTATCAAGGTCTATCCCCCTTTTAATCTAAATTATTTTATCTTTATATACTTATCATCATCTGACATGGATATTTGCATGCTTTGTCTTAGTGCCCCCCTTCTAGGCTCAAAGCACTATGACAGCAGAGACCACTTGTGTCTCTAGTACTTGGAACAGTGCCTGGAACAGAGTGGGCATCCACTTGTGGCACCCATTTTTGGAAAAAAAATGGATTAATAAAATGGCAGAGTCTAGAAAGCAAATGATAAATTGTAATTTATACTTGTAGCTGGTGAAACCAATTCCAAATCCCCAGAATCTGTGCATTGAAACTCCCCTCCTCATCTAACTTTGCAACCAGCTAGACCATTGACTCTGCCTTACACATCTTTGTATGTCTACTGCCACATGTAGGACATGGGACGTTGTAAGGTGCTCAAAAAATACTGAATGAATGAACTTCTTTTACTAGTAGAAAGAAATCCTAGCTATATCACCTCATGCCCCTTAGGTTGATGTGAGACAGGCTTGTCAAAGGTGATTGTAAAACACTTCACAATTGTTGGGCACCAGGGCCACCATGCATGGTAGCAGTTGGATTTTTATTTGAATGGAGAAGCCATTAGCACTGTGGTTAATTCAATGATCTGATCTGTCAACAAGGGCTCCTTCATGTGGCTCTAACAGCCCTTCTCTTAGGAGGGAATTAACCTGCTTTGCAGAATAGGAAAATAGGGGTATCACAGATGAAACCACAGCACTGCTTCAGAGTTAAGTCCTGTAAAGCCTTATATTTACACCAAACTAGAATCATTGAGGAATGACCCAAAATCATAACATCTACTTTAAAACAAAAATAAAATTATATGTGAATATCAGGGAAATTTAGTTAACATAAAAAATTATTATTTTTTAAAAAATTAATCATCAACATTGGGAAGCCCACACTTTTGGAGCTCCCATTGTGGCTCAGTAGGTTTAGAACCCAACTAGTACCCATGAGGATGTGGGCTCAATCCCTGGCCTCGTTCAGTGGACTAAGGATCTAGCATTGCCATGTGCTGAGGCGTATGTCACAAACACGGCTTGGGTCTGGCATTGCTGTGGCTCTGGCGTAGGCCGGAAGTTGCAGCTCTGATTCAACCCCCAGCCTGGGAACTTCTATATGCTGAGGGGGTGATCCTAAAAAAAAACAAAAAACAAAAAACAAAACAAAAACAAAACAAAAAAAAACCCAAATAAATAAAAATGAAAAGTCCACACTTTTGTGATGGTTTTTTGTTTTTGTTTATGTTTGTTTTGTTTTTTACTTTTTTTTTGCTTTTTAGGGCCAGACCCCCACGACATATGGAAGCTCCCAGGCTAGCTAGTGGTCCAATTGGAGCTACAGCTGCCAGCCTACACCACAGCCATTGCAATGTGGGATCCTTAACCCACTGAGTGAGGCAAGGGATCAAACTCACATCCTCATGGATCCTGGTAGGGTTCATTACCACTGAGCCATGACAGGAACTCCCAGAAAAGTCCACACTTTTAAAGAGCACATAGTACTCATTTACTAGATTTGTTTATTGCAATTTGGTTTTAATTCCTTATATGTCATTTTCTTAAACTTCAGTGTTTCCTATATACAACGCTGACTATGAAATGTGTTATTCAAACTGGAACCCTTTGTGAGTGAAAGAGGGCTATATTATTTGGACTCACCATACAGGTAAATGCAGACTGCCTCAGACCATTTGAGACATGGGTTTCTGTTCACATGTATATTGATAAGTTTGTACATAGATAAATTTGGCTTAGAAATCCCAATTTCTGGTTGTCTGGCTTACATATAGGTTGTTTATTAAAAGTAGATAGCCAAAAATAAAAAGACAAAATACAAAAAATAAAAGAACTTTACAGACACATGCTTTGCTTAAATGGAAGCTGTATATTTGCATGGATATAATTTCTGAACTATATTACTGTAAGTCTTGAGCAAATAGTATTTTTTTAAAAAGTAAGTAGCCAATACAATTAATTCAGTGACCTGTATCATGTATTTGTTTCATTTTTCACATGTCATCTTATTTATGACTCAGAAACACTTGATATCATTATTAAAGAGGAGGAAACAGATTATGTAACCAGCCCAAGGCCTGCGCTAATTGGTTAAGAGAACTGGGATTCAAACCCATCTGAACTCACAGAGTTGAGGTTAAATATAGATATGTCTTACTTCAGAGTCCCCTGAAGTGAGGACCTTTTCACCTTGACCCCATAATAATTTTTACTAATCCTTTCTGAGTAGGGGGATATAGATAAAATAATATTGCCTATGATGAATACTGAAGCTAGACAAAGAGTACGTTGAGGTTCCTTACACAATTCTATGTGATTTTTGCTTTTGTTTATCATTTTGTTTATCATTTCCCATAATAAAAAGTATATTTTAAATCCCTTTTCTTCTTTCCACTCCAGTAACTCCAACTTCACTTGAATGTTATATTGAATATTAGAATATACACACTCCTCTGTCTTTAACTTTCTAGGATAACATTAATTTATGTTCATTTAAAAGATTCATCAAGTACAAGCATAAAAAATAGAAAATAAAAATGCTTTGTAATTCACTCATCCCAAAATAAATATTTTAATATATTGATATCTCATGTTCTACCAAATTTTCCTTTTTAGCGTGGTATAAAATATAGATAAAATGTACCATTTTAAAGTGAACAATTCAGTGGCCTTAAGAATTATGCATAATGTTATAAAAAGAATTATGCATAATGTTAAAAAAGAATTATGCATAATGTTGCACAACCACTGCCACTGTCTAGTTCTAGAGCCTTTTCATCACTGCAAAAGGAAAATTCAAACTCATTAGGCATCATTCATCTAACTCCCTGGCAATCACTAATCCTACTTCTGCCTCTATGGATTTGCCTATTCTGGATATTTCATATAAATGAACAGTATTTGGTCTTTTGTAACTATCTTCTCTTACTTAGCATAACGTTTTCAAAGTCCATATATATTGTAGCATGTATCAGAACTTCATTCCTTTTGATGGCTGAATAATATTCCATTTTGTGAATATACCATGCTGTGTTTATCCATTTATCACCTGATGAAAATTTGGGTTCCTTCCACCTTTTGGCAATTGTACTATGTTTTTAATTAATTTTTTTATTTTGAGATAATAGTCCATTCACCTACAGTTGTAATAAATGACACTGAGAATTTCCTCTACAGCCTTTAACTAGTTCCTCCAGTGGTAACAGCTTGCAAAACTATTCTACACTATCACCACCAGGATGCTGAAGTCAAAATACAGAACGGTTCATCACCACAAGAACCACACACATTGATCTCTCTTTTATTACTACCCTTTTATTAAACCCTGAAAAGCACTAATCTTTTCCTCTTTTCTATAATTTTGCCACTTCAAAATTGTTATATAATGGTATGATTTGTAACCTTTGAGAATGGTTTTTTTCACTCAGGTAATTCTCTGGTGATCTATCCAGGTGCACGTGTATCCACATGTTATTCCTTTTTTTTTTTTATTTCTGGGTAGTATTCCAAAGTATGGGTGCACCATAGTTATTTAACTATTTATTCGTTGAAGGTCACTTGGGTTTTTCCAGTTCAGTGCTGTTATGAAGAAAGTTTCTATAAACATTTGTGTACAGGTTTCTGTGTGAAAGTGCATTTTCATTTCCTGAGGACAAGTGCCCAGAAATGTCATTGCTAGTTCTTTTTTTCTTTCTTTTTCTTTTTGCCACATCTATGACATGCAGAAGTTCCCTGGCCAGGGATGGAACCCACGCCACAGCACTGACTCAAGCCACAGCAGTGACAATGCCAGATCTTAAGCCACTGTACCACTTGGGAACTCCATCATTAATGGTTATCATGATTGTGGTGCATGTTTAGTGGGTTTTTTTTAATTTTTAAAGAAACTGCCAGGTTGCTTTCTATAGCAACTTTACTGTTATACTTTCCCTTCAGCTATGTATGAGTGGTTTGGTTTATTCACATCCTCATCGTATTTGTTGTCACAATTTTTTATTTCAGCCATTCTGAAATCTCACTGTGGTTTTTAATTTGTATTTCCCTAATGGCTAATGCCATACATTTTTCCTGTGCTTACATGTCATTTGTGTATCCCGTTTGGTAGAACATCTGTCCGTGCATTTTGCCTATTATCTAATTAGATTGTTTGGGTTTCTTTAATTTAATGTACTTTAGCTTTTAGAGAAGTTTTAGGTTTACAGCAAAGCTAAGCAGAAAGTACACAGAGTTCTCATATACATACACCCATGTACACACAGTACTTTCCCCACTATCAGCATCTCCTACCACAATGGTACATCTGTTAAAATCAATGAACCTACATTGACACATCATTATCACCAAAGTCCATAGTTCACATTAGAATTCCCTCTTGCTGTTGTACATTCTATGGCTTTGAACAAATGCATAATGACATGTATTCACCATTGTAGTATCATGTAGAATAGGTTCCATGCCCTAAAAATGTTCTGTGCCTATTCATCCTCCTCACCCAATCCCTGGCAAACACTGATCTTTTTACACTCTCCATAGTTTGGCCATTTCCAGAATGCCATGTAGTTAGAATTATATAATATGTAGCCTTGTCAGATTGACTCATTCTACTAATGTGCATTCAAGTTTTGTCCATGTTTTTTCATGCCTTACTAGCTCATTTCTTTTTAGCATCAGATAATATTGCATTGTCTGGATATAGCAGAGTTTATTTATCCATTCACCTACTGAATAATATCTTGGTTCCTTCCAAATTTTGGAAATTATAAGTTGCTATAAACAACCATGTGTGGGTTTGTGGGTGACAGCCATAAGCTTTCAATTAATTTGGGTAAAATACTAAGGAGTGTGATTGTTGGATCATATAGTAAGAGTATGTTTAGTTTTGTAAGAAACCATCAAACTGTCTTCCAATGTGTCTGTGCCATTTTGAATTGCCAACAAAGAATGAAAGGCCCTGTTACTCCACATTCTCACCAGCACTTGGCATTGTCATTGTTTGGGATTTTGGCCTTTCTAATAGAAGTGTAATGGTTATCTCACTCTTGTTTTAATTTGCAATCCCCTAATGCCATATGATATTCTGGTGGGCCTTAAGGACAAGGATGGAGAAAAAGCATTTGCCAGATCAATAGCTGCACACGATGTACCAGGGGATGTGTTAATTTGCTCAAGCAATGAAACAACATCTGGTGTAGCAGCTGCAGTTAGAGTCATCCCCTGGTTAAGCTTATGATAATCCACTGTCATTCACCAGCATCTCTCTGTCTTCTGCACAGGCCAAGTAGGAGAGTTGAATTGGGATGTGGTGAGAATCACTACCCTACATCTTTTAAGTACTTAATGATGGCACTAATCCCTGCAATACCTCCAGGGACACAGTACTGCATTTGATTTTGTCTTTTCCTAGACAGAGGCAGTTGTAATTGCTTTCACTTGGCCTTTCTATCCTAATAGTCCCCAAACCATGGGTAAGGGAACAATGCGGGGATTCTGCCAAGTATTAAGTATGTCTATTAAAATTACGCATTTTGGAACCAGGAAAACAAACACAGAGTGGGTTCAAGGGCCTGCTGGACCCACTGTGAGACTGACCCCGCTAAAACCCCATTGATCACCTGACCTCCCTAAGTCCCTTCTCTGACTGGTGAGCCAGAGTGATGACTTGGACTTCCTGGAACCAATGTCAGCTCACAGCCTGACATTCAGTAGTCCCTGAAAGGCTTGTTTCCTCCCACTCCCATATACTGTTATCTTGGTGAAAGCCTGTAGGTCTTTTGGGGGAAGCTGGAAGAACTATCAACAATACACCATAGTCTCTACCTGCTAACAGCCTGACATTATGTGTTAGGATTTCAAATTATGAATTTTGGGAGAACATAAACATTCAGTCCTACAGCATGTTTTAAATATCTCTTCTGTTCATTTCTTCTCCTGATATTCCTATTATGCATCTTGGCATCTCCTGTAGTTGTCTTACAGTTTTTGAATAGTATGGGCTTTTTGTTTTCTCTTTGCTTTTCAGTTTTAGAGTTTACTGTTATATCCTCTATCCCCGATAATCTTTCCTCAGTCATGTCCAGTCTACTAATGAGCCCATCAAAGGCCTTCCTTATCTCTGTTAAAGTATTTTTGATATCTGGTATTTCTTTTTGACTCTTTTTAGAACTTGCATCTCCCTGCTTACATTATCCATCTGTTCTTAAATGCTGTCTTTGCCCATTAAAAACCATAACATACTTTTTTTTTACCAGAAGCATCTATTTATTGGACAATTAATTAAAGTTTTTTTTCCCCAAAGAGTATGGCCTATTGCTTTATTCATGGATTTGTACATTTCAGCCAGTTAGGGGAGACAGATGGGAAAGGGATGGTCGGTGAGAGGCAGGAGTATTGGAGGAAATGAGCTATAAAACTTTTTTTATTTTTTGGTTTAAGGAACAAAACGTTATAATCAAAATCTCAGGTATGAGTAAAAGTGGAATAGGAAAAACTTGTTTTTAATCTGACATTTATGTATATCTGTTCATTTCATATGTCCAGTTTATTTTGATACTGCTACTGTCCATCGGCAGAACACCTAAAGGTAAAAACAAACATCAGGAAGGAAAAAGTGGTAACAATAGGAAACTCAAACAGCTGGCTCCAGGAGGCTGGCAGGCCGGCCCAGGTGGTCAGTAGAAGCAGACGGTATGCAGGAAGGTCTGGCCGCTCTTCTCCTCGAACTCCTGCAGCAGCTCCTCGATCTCGTTATCCACATCTTCAGTGTGCTGAATGCACTGGCAGAGCTCACAGATGAGGAAGGCCCCCAGGGTTGCCTCTTCATGGTTGTCCTGGATGTCCACGTTGATCACATGCACGGGCTGGCAGGTCTCCTGCTCCCTGGAATTCAGATCTTCCACCACCAGGTCATACACTCGCTCTTCACAGGTGATGATCAGGTCAAACGGGTCTTTGCAGTTCTGGAACCTCTCTGGCCGGGGCTTGATTCTCTTGTTTCTGTCCAGCATATGTAAAATGCCATTCTGGGTATAGAGGTCTTTGTCTTTCATAAGGAGATCGTTGTACATCTGGTCATACGTGGTTCTGAAATCATAAACGTTCGGCTTGTCGGGTGCTGGTCCTGGAAGCTTCACGTGAGCTCCTGTTCCAAAGGACCGTACACTGAACCCTCGTTTGCTGAGGATGCTGTGCGCCTCCATGCTCCGGTTCTGATTGCTGGAGCACACCACAGCCACGCGCAGTGGCAACGACTGCATGGCGACCGTTACAGCTCCTCACGAGTAAGATGGCCACCTCAGTGACTGGAAGTCAAGACACGGAAGCAGCGGCACAGGTGACGTAGCTGAGCGTGCGACATACAATGTAGCGTGATGTATGATGTAGCGACGTAGCATGGGCATGTGTACAGTGTGGCGGAGGCCTCCCAATGCAGGTCCAGAGTGCGGCACTGGAGGGCCCATAACATTAATCATACTTTCTTTTTTTTCTTAATTCCTAGTTTGGTAATTCCAACATTAATACCACATCTGACTCCGGGGCTTTTTAAGTCTCTTCAGACTTCGTTTTTGCCTTTTAGGGTGCTTTGTGGTTTTTGGCAGGCAGAATTAAATGGGTAAAAAGGCCAGTAAAAAGGCGTTTAGTAATGTGGTGAAAAGGGGTTGGGGAGGGGATGGGTTCAATAATCCTATAATAGGTCTCAGTCTTTTAGTGAGCCTGAGCCTCTGCGCTGTGAACTTCAGTGCTTTTCCCCTTAGGTGGGATGCCTAGAGCTGGCTGGAGCTAGATGTTTATTTCCCTTCCCCCAGACAGGTTCATCTCTGATAATTTCTGCAGTGGTTTCTGCTTCTGTATGATATGATTGTCCCTATCTTCCTGTCTGTCTTTACAATTTTATTTAATTTATTTATTTTTTTGTCTTTTTGTCTTTTCTTGGGCCGCTTCCCGTGGCATATGGAGGTTTCCAGGCTAGGGGTCTAATCGGAGCTATAGCCACCGGCCTACGTCAGAGCCACAGCAACGCGGGATCCGAGCCGCGTCTGCAACCTACACCACAGCTCACGGCAACGCTGGATCGTTAACCCACTGAGCAAGGGCAGGGATTGAACCTGCAACCTCATGGTTCCTAGTTGGATTCGTCAACCACTGAGCCACGATGGGACTCCTCTCTTTATAAGTTTAGGTTTTGCAATTTGCCCTGCGACCTCACTCTCTGATGGATTTAAGAAGAGCTATTGATTTTTCAATTTGTTCATCTTTTCATTTGTCAAGATAAAGGGGCAAATTGTAATCTCCTTAAATGCTAGGCCAAAACCAGAAGTGAGATGATTTGTTTTTAACTGGTGAGTTTTGATATTTCACTATGTTTTTTAGATAATAATTTTTTGTCCAATATATTTGAAAATATCTCCCAGTTTCTAATTTGTCATTTCTAGGACTTGAGAGGTTTTTTTTTTTAATAGAACAAAAGTTCTAATTTTGATGAAATCCAGATTACAACTTTGTTTCCTTTATGGACCAAGCTTTTGATGTCAAATTTAAGATCCTTTGCCTAGTTCAGTGTTCTGAGTACTTTCTGTTCTCTAAAAATTTCGTAGTTCTGCATTTCACATTTATCATTTAAGTATATAATTCATTTTGAGTTAATTTTTCAAAAGGTTTGAGGTTTCCTTCTTTTCCCTTCCTATCTCCACAGAATTGCTTTTGCATCTTTGTCAATAATCACTTGGGAACATTTTTGTATTTTTATTTCTAGGTTCTCTATTCTGCTATGTACAGCCATATGACTATCCCTCAGGCGATACCAACCTGGTCTTTTTTTTTTTTTCGCATTTTTTTTTTTTATGGCACACCTGCAGCATATAGAAGTTCCCAGGCTAGGGGTTGAATTGGACCTGAAGCTGCAGGCCTAAGCCACAGCTGCAGCAACAGTGGATCAAAGCCACATCTGTGACCTACGCCACAGCTCATGGCAATGCTGGATCCCTTAACTCACTGAGTGAGGCCAAGGGTTGAACCTTCATCCTCATGGACACTATGTCATTGGATTCTTAACCCAATGAGACATGATAGGAACTCTGCACACTGGATTTATCACTATTGCTATGTAGTAAGCCTTCATGTTGACTGGTGATATTCCTCCAACTTTATTCTTGTCAAGATTGTATGAGCTACTCTTGAGGTGCAAAACAAAATTCATCTTTTATGGCAAAACAAGAAAAACTTAAACATAAATTCTTCTCTGCTCTTTGGCCTCCCTTCTCCCCCACTGTACATTGTATATCTACATTATGCATTGACCATGCTTCCCCCATGGGCAAGAATACCTGCTCAACCATAAAAAGCAACATTCTCCCAGTATCAACAACTCCTTAAAGATAGCATTCCTCCTTCATCTTGTAAAGAGTCACATGACCCAGCAAGATGACACTTAGATCTGGATTATATACACTGTCAATAGTGCATTATTCCATGTACAGCCCTCTGTCTCAAAAAGCTTACATAACTGTGCCTTGACTCATAATGCATGAAACAGTTTGCAAAGCTTTCTGAGATGCTGTTCCTGGGTAATAATCCTCAAATTTGACTCAAATAAAAATGTCAATTTCTTTCTTAGATTGACAGACTAATTTTTCCTAGGCAGAGGTCTGTTCCTTTCCACATACATTTTACAATTGTATCCACAAAGAAAGCTTGCTGAGAGTTTGATAGGAATTTGGAGAGAATTGTTACATTTAGTATGCTGAAAACTCCAATGTATGAATATGGTATACCTCTCCATTTATTTAAGTTTTTGATTTCTTTTATTATCATTTGTAATTTTCAGCATCTGACCCTGTATATATTTAGCATTCAGTTAATACATACTTCATTTTCTTTGGAGCTATGGTAAATTGTGTTTTTATTTTTTTTCCATATGTTCACTGTTGGTATACAGAAATATATTTTGATTTTTGTGTGTCAATTTTTCGTGCGTATCCTGTGAGCTTTCTGAATTCATTAGTTCCAGAAATTTTTATGTGTAGAACTTGGGATTTTTGTATGTAAACAATCATGTCATCTGCGCAAAGGGTCAGGCTTTTTTCCCTATTTCCATCTTTATGCCTTTATTCCCTTCCTTCCTTCTTTTCTTTCCTTCCATTATTTTTCCTTATTGCTCTGGTAAGAACTGCCAATGCTAAAGAAGAATTTTCCAGTGAAACCTTTTGGGCCTTAAAATTTCTTTTTTGGAGGTTTTAATCACAAATTCATTTTCTTTAGTGGGTATGATATTGGTTTCATGTGGGTTGAGTTTGATAATGTCTGGATTTTGAGGATGTGGTCCATTTCTTCTAAGTCTTTGCATTTATCTGTGTACAGGTTTTCATCATATTCCCTTATTACTTTCTAATGGCTATAAGATCTGTAGTGATATTCTCTATTTCACTCCTGATATTGGTGATTTGTGTATTGTCTCTTTTTAATTTGGTCAATCTTGCTAGAGGTTTATCATGTTTATGGATTTTTTTCCAAAAAAATCATTATTTGCTTTATTGATTTTCTTTTTCTTCCTGTTTTCAATTTCATTGGTTTTTGTTCTTATCTTTATTATTCCCTTGCTTCTGACTGCTTTTTAGGTGTAAGTTCAGGTTTCCTTTGAGCAACTCTGACATTTTCTTAAATGAAAGTGGGGAATAACTTTATACAATCTCATTGCTTTGTAGTGGGGATATAAGTTTAGTTCCTTGATAAAGGATGACTCACATGGTTTTAATGGCTTCAGGGTGGAAACTGAAGCTCAGTTTTTGACTGGGCAGCACTGATGCCAGGGAAGGTTGAGAGAGGAAAACAGAGTACCAGCCAGTTTCACCTCCCACCACAGCATTCAACTCCATTAATGCTTGATGTGGAGATTCAGCTTCCAACTGGGCTCAGCTTACATCAGAAGTGTCCCCAGGGGGAGGAACAGAGCAGGTCCATGCCTTGTTCAGTCTTGCTGATGCCAGGTATCTCCCTACTGGGCCCTACTGATACCAGTGGGAGTAAAGTCTAGTGGTAATTAGTTACACTTTAAAGTGCCTAGTTAAATCTTTCTCATGCTGGTGAGGCTGGAGGCTCAGCTCACTACTAAACCTTACTACTGCTGTCCTGGTAGGAGAATCAGAACTCCAACTGCCTCCAATGGTGGGGTATGGGAGATTAGCTCCTTGATAGGTGTTGCTGACACTACTCTGCAGATGAATTGGAGCAAGGTCACCTGTGTCTGCTGTGTGAGCCATAGAAGATCTGCATCATGTCTGTCCCACCTGACACCGTAGAACAGAGGAATGGAAGTGTACCCCCTACCTAAGCAGAGAGGGCAGTTGAGTAGAATATCAGCTCCCTATTCAGTCCCACTGAAACCGTGGTGGTAGATTTCTCCACTGGTGTTTGACTAGAGTAGGATAAGTATTGTCAAAGCTTTTCCTTGTGTTAGGCCACTGTTTTTACAGTCCTTTCACTAGGGGATGCAGGATCTTTCTGGAGCTTTTTTTCATTGTGCCTGCAGTCTGTTCTAGGTTAGAGTTCTCTGTACCACCCTCTCCAAGATATGCAGGAGACAACAGAGAAATCCAGGGCACTTGCCACCAGGTTGTTCCCCATGTCCCAGATCCCTGTGCAGTCTGCCTTCTTTCCTCCTTTCAGAATCTGCCTATGCTTGAGTGTTGAGTTATATGAGAGATTTTGAGCTGTAAGAGGGAAGACCTACTGGAAAGAAAGGGGCTACTCCATCTTGGCATAACTGGAAGGACCCACTCAGAATCTGAATCATATGAATGAATATATATTTGCTTAACTAGAGTAAATTTCTTTTTCTAAATAAAAATCTTAAAAGAATCTCAGAGGAAACTCAGAAGAATCTTAAAAGAAACATTTAAGCTCTAAAGTCATTATAGATTTGCTTAGTTGTTGGATTTTTAAGTTGAACCAGATGACCTCTAATACCTTTCCAGCTCTGGCAATCTAGGATTTTAAATGCATTATAGAAATAGAATAAGTGATGATTCCAAGGTACTTTGTATACACTTTCCATCTTCAGAGACAGAACATGACTTTTAACTTCAAAATGTAAGATTTTTCTATTTGACAGACAATCCATTTAGTTAATTTGATTTCTATATGCAAATCTCAGTCCTCAGTACAAATAGAGTGTGATTAAGTATCAATGTAATTATTATAATTTTAGAAGAATTTATGAGAAGCACACATGTTTAAATTAAAACTCCAGCTTTGGGTGGTGTTTCAGAGAGGAAGGGTCATCTTAGTTAAGGCAACACGAACTCTGGAGTAAGCAGACCTCCAACTATGTACACATAGGGAAGCCCAGCTCACCCACATCTTATCTGTGTGAACTGGGAAGTTCAATTAACTCAGATCTCTAACCTCTAAAATGAAAACATTTATCTATCCCACAGAGTGTGTATAAGGATTACACAAGAAAAAAATAAATATAGGTAAATTTTCAAGTATCGTGTCTGGAAAAGGTAAGTACTTGACAGTAGCAGCTAACGATCAAAATTTTCATCAGAAAAATTCATATCCTCCTCATGCTCCAAATCATCCGCATTATCTCTATTCTTAAACTAGATTGTAGAAAGTAGTTTCTAAGAACAAAAACTCCTAATTCCTACTTTCTAAATTCAAATGTCTTATTTTCCACTAGCTATGTGACTGTAAACAGATTACTTGTGCCTCTTGTTCTATAAAATGAGAATGTTAATGGTGCTCACCTCATAAGGCTATTGTGAGAATTCAATAAGATAAATGGATGCAACATGCTTAGAATCATGCTTGACATATATTGAGTGCTCAATAAACATTAAAAATTATTGTTTGCATCCATCAATATACTGCTATCTCTGACCACTTGATATTGGAATATCAAGTTAGTTCAGTCAACATTGAAAGAAACACAATTTCTGACTGAGCTGACTGGATCTTTTCACATCAGACAGTCAGCCATGCTCTCACTTTGTCAGCTGTGTAAATATTTTAAATGTCCTGAACGACTCTAGTGAATTGAAGACATCTACTTTACAATGAAATACACTTCAGACAACCAGCCTGCTTTTCCTAAGTCCCCTAACCAATTCTAGGCACATAAGATATGGAGACCCTTATTTGAGTTTACCTTATTTGTATAAGCTTGCAGAGCTCAGAACCTCAGTCACAAGCCTCTCCATCATCCCCAACCACCCCTGCCTTGGGAAAGATGGACAATTTTCATCTAGTTCCACTAATAATGGTAAAGCCCAAGACTGTTCTAAAAATATCCAAAACAAAACTTCAAAACTATTCCTGGCAGGAATTCCCCTTGTGGCTCAGCAGAAAGGAACCCAACTAGTATCCATGAGGATGCAGATTCGATCCTTGTCCTTACTCAGTAGGTAAAGGATCTTGTGTTGCTGTGAGCTGTGGTGTAGGTCACAGATATGGCTCAGATCTGGCATTGCTGTGGCTGTGATGTAGGCCAGCAGCTATAGCTCTGATTCGACTTCCAGCCTGGGAACCTACATATGCCACTGGTGTGGCCCTAAAAAGAAAAAAAAAAAACTATTGCTGGCGGTGTCTTATGAAAGCAATATATATACTACCAGCCATATTTAAATTATAATGATCATATTCAAAAGTGGTAACACAATACAGTCATGCCTAATGATGGGAGAATAAATTAGTAGCACAGAATCTTCAGGAAAATAATCTGCAGGTTTTGCAAGCTCCATGAAAGACTTTATTAAATAAAGTTTTTACTAACCACTGCCTCTCACTAGGCATGCATATTCTCTGAATCCAAAAGATATTAATGACCAGCTTACTTAGAATAAGGAACTATCACCTTTTCTCACCAACAGAAAAATAGTTCAATAATTTATCTACTTAAGGGAATATTATAAAACAATGAAAGTGATATCTATGGAGATTTTGTGCATGTAAAAATGAATAACCATAAGGTTTAATGTTAGGTGGAAAAATACTATACAAATTATCTAAGCAATGTTGTAACTACATACAATATGTACACATATTTTTAGCAACTGGTGGTGAACTCAGAAGACAGAAACACTGATCTGGGTGATAGGAATATACATATATTTGTTCTCATTGATTCTAAATCCTTGCCGTGACAAGAAGTAGAATGGTATCAGGCAAAGGATATCTATTTATCAGTTATTTCTTTGAATCCTATTTTTTTTTTTTTTGTCTTTTGTCTTTTTGTCTTTTGTTGTTGTTGTTGCTATTTCTTGGGCCGCTCCTGCGGCATATGGAGGTTCTCAGGCTAGGGGTTGAATCGGAGCTGTAGCCACCGGCCTACACCAGAGGCACAGCAACACAGGATCCGAGCCGCGTCTGCAACCTACACCACAGCTCACAGCAACGCTGGATCTTAACCCACTGAGCAAGGGCAGGGACCGAACCCGCAACCTCATGGTTCCTAGTCGGATTCGTTAACCACTGCGCCACGACGGGAACTCCTGAATCCTATTTTTATCTGCTGCTTCTAATCTATAACACTACCCTTGGACTTTATAAATGCAGAGCCAAAGGAAAAGTGAGCTAGAAAGACCTGGCTACTATGTCCCTCCTCTAGCAGAGTTCTGCCCATGCTACATGTACACAGATGCAGTTCCAATACCCCTCTCTGGCCCACTTGGTCATGAGACTACAAGAGACTACAGAGCTTCTCGAACCCAGTACAGCATGATGTCCTCCATATTAAAGGACACTAGAACAGTCTATAACATTTTTGGCCTATCAGTCTCTCTGCACACATCTCAGCCCTACTTCTACTCTCTAACCGATGCAAGAATGCAATCTTTCTGTGAAGATATCCACTTGTCTTAGCATCTTTTCTGACTTTCAAAGCTGTTTCTTAAAAGCCTTCCTGTGCTCTGCCTTCCATTCACACTCCTTTTGCTCTTCCAAATTCCCAAATCTCTATTTCTTAAGACTCCCCCTGCCCTGCCACATCCTTGTAAGCCACCATTCGTTCTGGAATGAATTCTAAGAGAACTGTTTCTCAGTAACATGATACGCCTTACATGTAAGCCATCCCATCACTCTGTCAGTGCCAACCAGCTCATGTGCCTTGGTTGTGCTGTAAAGCACAACATTATTACCAGCCTACATGTTAGTTGCTCTGGAAGTTTGATAAGATGCACAATTACAAGTTTTCACGTAATTGCTATTTTGAGAAGAACAGTCTTATTGTTTACCTTGCTACTGAAAAAAAAAGCTAGAACTTTTACACAAAAGTCATTTGTTTTTTTTCCAATTAATGCAATTTCCTTGAACCTAAGGCAGAAAAGTAACAAGTGCCCAAATAAAAGATATGATAGAGTCACACCTCAAATTAAGATATGTATCAAGATGACACAGCAATGTCATTTCTCCCCTGCAATCACTCCCCACAAAATGAACAGAATCCCTTTGACTGTTAAAAAAAAGTTCAAAACCAAACTTTTTTAAATTCATTCTATAGTGTAGTGGTAAAAAGTAAAAGCTCTGGATTCACCCTGAGTTGAAACAGCTTCGCCAAGACAAGTACTTCCCTTTTGTCAACCTCAACATTCTCATCTATAAAATGGAAAGAGTAATAATGCAGAAATCAGGGTTGTTATGAGGATTAAATGAGATAATGTGAAGTGCTTAGCATAATCCCTAGACTATAGTAGATGTCCAATAAATGCTTGTGTTATTGATATTATTCCACACCTTTGCTGAAATCCATTAAAGAAACTGTAGTCATTAAGACTGATATCACTACTTATTTCTAGATGGATGGACTGTAGCTTTCAAGATTCAACATATTAGGAAGTTCCTGCTGTGATGCAGCAGGTTAAGGATCTAGCATTGCCACAGCTGAGGCATAGGTTGCAGCTGTGGCTCAGATTTTATCCTTAGCCCAGGAATTTTGATATGTTGTGAGTGTGGCCAAAAACAAAAAATATTCAATATCTTGAAAGTAGGACAGTTAAAGATTAATTTTTTTATTAGGGTATAGTTGATTTACAGTGTTGTGTCAATTTCTGCAGTACAGCATAGCAACCCAGTCATACATTCTTTTTCTCATACTACCTTCCATCATGTTCTATCCCAAGAGATTGGATATAGTTCCCTGTGCAAGATCTGATTGCTTATCCATTCCATTTTTTTTAAAAAAGAAAAGAATATAAACTTATGAGAGAAGAAAGGATGGATGATACAACATAACTGAAATAAGATAATTACAAGTGAATATTGATGTTAGTGCTAGCTTTTCTGCCAAGGAATGTATAAATATTGCCACCTGGATTTTCATAATTTTCATATTGTCTGATTAAACAACACACACACTCTTTCCTTCAGAAGCTAAATGTAATAGAACCTCGATAGTGAACGTATATTATTGACTAATACTTAATGAATACCTTCAACGTAGCACTTAGAAGAGACATGTATATCCTGTCCAAATAGAAAAGCATTGTATGCAGGCCATCTGAAAGCATTTTAGGTACTCCCTGCTGATCTTCCTAAATTTCAAAAAAAAAAAAAATGAAGAATACCTCACCTTTCTGTGTGGTCATACTTAAGATCAGCAATTTTGAAAGCCAAAATACATATGAAAAAGAAAAAAAATTTTCTCAGTAGAATATAAGATTTTCATTTCCAGGGCAGTTATAAGAAAAATGAAAACATATATGAGAGTCACCAGAATAAGACTCTAGGTTAGAGAAAAAAATTATTCCAGGAGGCCCAATCTCTCTGGAAGTGAGTATTTGACCAACCATCTTCCTCTGTGGAAAGTGAAAGAATGAATCTATTTTTTTTTTTAAAAAAAAGGAGAGTGACATTATTTTTCTGTTTCCTATGTCTGGGAGAGACAGCCTATCTTTTAACTGGTGTCTTTAGACAATTAAGGTTTAAGTGGCTATTGACATAGCTAGATTAACAGCTACTATATTTGTTACTGTTTTCTATTCATTGCATTTGTTATCTGTTTCTATTTTTGTCTTCTATAGTTATACTTTCTGTTGTTCTAATTGAAACTTTTTTGTGATGCCATTTAGTCTATCAATTACACTTCTTTTTAATTTTTTTTTTTAGTGGTCGCCCTAGATTTTGCAATATACAGTTGCAAACCAAATCCAGACCCATTTTCAAATAACTATACTTCTTCATGAGTATAGAGCCAACCTAAAACAGAGTATTCCTATTTCTCCCTTCCCATTCCTTGTATCATTGCTGTCATTATTTCACTTATCCATAAGTTATAACCATTGAATTTATTTTTGTTATTATTTTAAGCAAACTGTTATCTATTAGATCAATTAAGAATAATACAAATAAAACTTATTTTACCTTCACTTTTTCTTTTTCTAATGCTCTTACTATCTTTGTGTAGATCCAGGTTTCTGACCTATATAATTTTCCTTTTCTCTGAAGAACTTCTTTCAACATTGCTTGCAAGGTCAGTCTATTAACAACAAATTCCCCCATTTTTTTTTTAATCTAAGAAAATCTGTCTCTTTCACTTTTGAAGGATAATTTCACTGGATATAGAAGTATAGGCTGGTGGGGTTTTTTTTCCTATCAATTCTAAATATTTCACTTCACTTTCTTCTGTTTATATGGCTTCTGAGGAAAAATCAAATGTAATTATCACCATTGTTCCCCTACAGGTAAGCTGTTTTTCCCTATGGCTTCTTTCAAGATTTTTTCTTTATCTATAATTTTATGCAGTTTTAACATGATATAGCTATATGTAGTTTTGTTTGTTTGTTTTAAAGTATATATCCTATTTGGTGTTGAGCTTTTTGGATCTGTGTTTTTCTGTATCTGACATTAATTGAGGGAAATTTTCAGACATTATTGCCTCAAATATTTATTCTGTTCCTTTCTCTCTTTCTTCAGCTTCTGGTATTCCCATTACCCATCTGGTATACATTTTGTAGTTGCCCTACAGTTCTTAGATATTCTGTTTAGTGTTTTTCCATTCTTTTTTCTCTTTGTTTTTCACTTTGGGGAGTTTCTGTTGCTATATCCTCAAGGTCACTTGATTCTTTCCTCAATCATGTCCAGTCTTATTAAAGAGTTTATCAAAGACATTCCTCATTTATGCTACAGTGTTTCTGGGCATATATCTGGAGAAAACCATAGTTTGAAAAGATACATGCACCCCAATGTTCATTGCAGCACTACTTTCAATAGCCAAGACATGGAATTAACCTAAATGTCTATCGACAGAAATGGATAAAGAAGATGTGGTACATATATATAATGGAATATTACTCAGCCATAACAAGAAGAAAATAATGTCATTTGCAGCAACATGGATGGACCTAGAGATTATAATACTGTGTGAATTAAGTCAGACAGAAAAAGACAAATATCCTATGATATCATTTATATGGGAATTCTAAAAAAAAGGATAAAAATGAACTTATTTATAAAACAGAAACAAATTCACAAACTTTAAAACCAAACTTATGGTTACCAAAGGTGACAAGGTGAGGGGGAAGGCTGGCCTGGGGATTTGGGATTAGTATATGCATACTGAGGTATATGGAATGACTGGCCAAATGGGCCATGCTGTATAGAATGGGGGAACTCTACCCAATATTTTGTGATAATCTATATGGGATTCTGAAATAGAATGGAGGGGGTTCCCATTGTGGGCCACCAGGTTAATAATCCAACTAGTATCCATGAGGATGCAGGTTTGATCTCTGGCCTTACTCAGTGGGTCAAGGATCTGATGTCACCAAATGATGCTGCATAGGTGGCAGATGTGGCTTGGATCCTGCATTACTGTTGGTGTGGCATAGGTCCATTGCTGCAGCTCCAATTAGACCCCTAGCCTGGGAACTTCCACATGCCACAGGTACAGCACGAAAAAGAAAAAAAAAAAAAAAAAGAAAAAGAATGGATGTGTGCCCATGTATAATTGAATCACTTTGTTGTG
The DNA here is from genome assembly GCF_054392235.1 of Sus scrofa. Lineage (NCBI taxonomy): Eukaryota > Metazoa > Chordata > Mammalia > Artiodactyla > Suidae > Sus > Sus scrofa. The sequence continues at coordinate 127,296,426 of NC_139401.1, forward strand.
CAGCAGAAATTATCACAACATTGTAAATCAACTATACTTCAGTAAAATTTAATAAATAAATATTACCCCCCCCAAAAGCCCATCACAGACATTCCGCATTTATGTTTCAGTGTTTCTGATTTGTAGCATTTCTTCTTTATTTTTTCTTAGAATTTCTATCTCCCTGATTCTTTACACATCTAGTCTTGCATGTTGCCTATTTTTCTACTAGAGCTTTTAGCATATTAATCATAGTTATTTTAAATTCCTGGTCTAATAATTCCAGTGTTTCTCCCATGTGAGTCTGGTTCTGATGTTTGCTCTGTTCCCCTTTTGTATGCCTTGTAAGTTTTTTTGGTGAAAGATAGACATAATGTATGGGGTAAAAAGAACTGTGGCAAATAGATTTTTAGCGATGGGAGGTGGGTGGCAAGCAGTCTGTACATCTATGATTAGGTCTCAGTCATTTTATAAGCCTACCCCTAGACTGTGACCTTTACAAATACTTCTCAGTCCCACGACCTTTAAGGAAGACCAAAAAAAAAAAAAAAAAAAAAAAAAAAGCTGAAAAGAAATGGAGAAGTATATTTTCCATTCTCCAGGTCAGTTATGCTCTCATAAAACTTCAGTATATTAGATTCAGGTAAAATAATTTCTTCTGAGGGAAGACCTTGTTATGAACAGAATGCTCTGGGCATATTTCAATATAGCTAATTCTCCCTGCTCAAAACAGGAGGTTTTTTCCTCCAGTCCCCACTGTGAAAACCTGGTGGAGCTCCTAGAGGTAAAACTCACAAAAGTGAGGCCCCCTCAAGAGTGTACCACTGGAGTCTCTTTTAATTCTCATACTTGTTCACTCTGAGCCTCCAGCAATTTGTCAGCTACGGTTTAGGCTTTCCTACCCTGGGGAAGGAATGTATATTTTTATGACCACTTTTTCCTGCCCTTCTGGTTTTGTGGGTGGGTAAATCTGCCTGGTATAAAATTCTTTATTATGTCAGAAAAGTTGACTAGAGAAAGGTATCTCTCCTCTCAAACCATAAGTCATTTGGGGGTGTTTAAATCTGTGGCAATCATATAGCTACTCTGAAGGTGCCCCTGATTCTCTCAGTTACAATTCCATAAAGTATCCTTTGATTACAATAATTTTTAATTGTACCTCAAACAACTTTCATTTTTCTTTGCAAATTTGACATGCATGAAAAATCTTCTAGCCACACTTGGCATACTAAGTGTCAGGCATTAATCTAAGAGATTGACAGGCATTTTCTAATTTAATTCTCAGGGTCATGGGGAACGGACAATAAGAAATAGTAGCCCCACTCTATAGAAAAGAACACGGAGTCTCAGAGAGGTGAATTACTGGCTAAAAGTCATGACCCAAGGTGTGCCAGGCTCCAAAATTTTACTTAGTATGTACTGTACCATACTATATTTAATATACTGTACAAAATAAGTTTTTACTTACCAGGAAATATTGCAGGACTAAAGAAATTTATAGGAAAAGGAAATGCTCCATGATTTTTCAGTATCGTTTCCTCTGCATAGATCTGAGATCCAAAGACTAATAGCCTCCTCTGTATCTAATTTTGTTTGCCTTGTGCTTTTTATTAAGTTTATGTGGAGATAATAAATTTGCGTCCTAAAACATTATCACGGGTCATTAAATATAGACCATGAAAATTTACTATGATTATTATTATTATAATTAAGACATATTTGACTTAATACTAGTCCTTCAAATGTTAAGAGTGCTAACTGAATTCCCCACTTTGTTTTCCTTTTGCTAGCTGGTTATGAGGATTGTGAAAGGCAAAAACAAAATAATATGATATATAGAAAAAGCCTCACCGAAAATGGATCCTACAACTGTCCAAAATTTCAAAATGCATTGGAAAAGTTTGAGATTCACTAAAGAAAGGAAAAAATCCTCTTTTCAGAGCAACAATCAGGAGGAGATAAGTCCCATGTATGAGAGCACACAGACCAGAAGACAGACAACCCCTGTGATTAAGCACTGTGGAGGACATTATTGGTTAGAGAGCATGCTGCACATTCAAACAGGCACATTTTGTTTGTTGAAAGATCTAAGATCTGGTGCTAAAGTGGTTCAGGGTGATTGCCATTGGTTCATGGTAATTTTTTTCCATTAACCCAGCTGCTGCATTCTGCAAAGAAGTTTTCTATATGCATATATCTTTTTCTAGGCAATATCTGAATTGCATGGATGCAGGTATGTTTAGGTGTCTGAGCCACAAAAGGGAAAATTCCAGAATGCAGTCTGTAAAACTAAGTATGCAATCATAATATCTTTGAATTTATATTACAGAAAATATGCATATATGCCCTTATCTCTGATGAAAAGAGAGAGAGATATGATAACATTTGAAATGAATAGATAAGACTCATTTACATAAGACTGCCTGAATTTGTATCCCCTCTTCATCACTGACTGTGTGGCTTTTGTTTCTCCTTCCCTAAGAATGGTGATAGCAAAAGTATTAGCCTCATTATTTGGGTGTGAGAGTTAAATTACATTATGCATGTGAAGTACTTGATATTTAATAAGTGCTAAGTAAATGCTGGATATATAGACCTAATTATTTCAAAATGTTAGAGAGTATTAGTGTTATTCACTGTTAGTGAAGCATTTCAATCCAAAGGAATTATTCTTAGCTTAAATGTGCATTGGTTTGCAATTTACCAAAATAACATAGTTATTTGGAGTCTTTTAATATTAAGCTAGTTTAATATAAAAATAAGAATATAAATTAAAATAAGCATGTCTAGTGTCTGTGCATAATGTAATAATATAAATGAAAATAAGTATATCTACTGTCTGTCCTTTCTTTGAGTAAAGATCAGCCTCTGTGATCTATTGAAAGCTCAGCTGGAGAGATTCATTCCATTATTTTGGCTATCTTGGATATTTCTGATCCCAGATCAGTATGCTACCATAGTAGGAGCTGAAAACCCACACTTCTAATGACTAAATCTAGGGTCAAATTAGGTAACTGGAAATCATCTTCAAGGGCATTTATATAACTAGCCAAAGATTATACATTTAGTTAGAGCCTGGGTCACTCTCTAAGTCTTTTTCTCCATTACCCTGCTACCCCTCACTTCCCATGCCTGTGCCATCATTCAGCAAATATCTACTGGTTAATATCTACTATGTGTCAGGCTCCATTTAAATTCCTGATGAGACTTTAACAAATGAGACTGAGTCCCGACCTACTGGGAATTAGCGGTCAGTCCACCCCACATCATTGCCACTGTTCAGATTTCTACATTTAGGAACTCTTCTTTTTTAAGTGCTATCAAGCTTAAAAAACACAACTTTCTGCTTTTTGCCAGGGGAAATATAGTTGCAAGTGTTGGACACTTTGATGTAGAGAGTTGTAGGCATGGTGAGATATTCATGCCCACAGGAAAGAGCAAAATGTCCTTAAATTACAATGTAACATTTTGTAAATAGCTTTCCAGGGTGAATTCATCCAGATCAACTGCCTGATGGAGTTTATGTCACAAGTTCCTTATTGTGATTCTACTAATCAGAGTCATGACCCTCAACAAGTCCAAGTCCAATCTGCTTCCACATGACCCCACATCAGAGAGCTGAAGAAAGATACTGTGATCTCTTCTAAGATGCTGGCTTCTCTGAGTGCAATATTAGTATAACCTCCATTTGCATCACCAGACCCAATTTCCACTCTTCTCTACCCAGCTCTGGTCTCTGACCTGGGTGAACCATGGACTATATTAATGGGCTCTCTTGTCCTCTGATCTCTGTTTATTTGTGACCAGTAGGAAGCCCCACCACCACCCCAACCTAGGTGGCCGGCAGGAAGGATGAGAATGAAATCTGAGAACTTAGTTCTCCTGGTTCCCTCCTTGCAGGGTTTATGTGGTCGTGTTTTTATTCTTTTACCTAGATCATCACATTTTTTTTCTGACAGTTCTCTCCAGGTTCCAGTAACTGTCTCCTCCTTTTCCAATTTAGGGTTAGTAGTGGTTGCCCTCCTATTTCCAGCTCCAGCTACGTCACTATTCCTTATGATTTCCCTTCACACTTAGTGCTCATTCTCCTATTTGAATATATAATCTTAATCTTTTCCCGATCTGGACCCTGCCTGATACAGTTCCTTTATCATTTATTCTATCACACAGTTTCAAGTTCCATCATCCCCTTGGTTTCTTTCTCTCCTCTAGTTACTATTTAATTTGCCCTTATTCTTCTTCAAGTATAAAGTCCACACCTGGAAATAGTTCTCAAAGTATAGTCTTATTAACACAGGACAGAAAGAGAATATCTCTTGTTTTAGATACTACATTTCTGTGGAACTTAGTCAAAGGTACCAGTAACATTTTGACAGCATTTTTCACATCCTAGGTTCAGATTATATTTACTGTCAATTGAAATCTCTACATTGATTTTTTATAGCACTGTTAAACCAAATATTCCCCATCCTATTCACAGGATATTGGGTTTAGGACACCAAGATCAGAACATGCAATTTTTCCCTAGTAATCTTTTCCTTTTTGGATTAAAGCTGTCATTCTAGCAGTCCAGAACCTAGCTTGTAGAAACCGTTATTGCATTTAGATTCTGTTATCAAACAAATCATCCTATCATGTATCATTTTCATTCTTGATAAATACATTGTCAGTATCCTTAATGTAAGCCATTATCATGCACCTGTCAAAAAGAGAGGGCTGAGAATATACTGATGGCAAATTAACACACGAAAAGATGTTTAACATCATTAGTTATCAGGGAAAGACTGAAATAAGATATTGCTACACAAGTACAAGAAAAGCTAAAATAAAAAGTAGTGAGACCAAGTACTGGTAAGGATGTAGACAAACTGGATTACTTATGTATTGCTAGTGGGAATGTGAAATAAGACAGCCATGCTAGAAAGAGTTTGACATTTTCTTGTAAAACTAAACATGCAACTACCATACTTCTCAGCAATTAGATTCCTGCGTATTTATGCCAAAGAAATTAAATCTCGTATTTGCACAAAATCTTGCATGTGAATGGTCATAGCAGCTAGATTCTTAATAACCTGAAACTGCAAACAGTCCGGATGTCATTCAACAGGTAGAATGATTAAATAAATTGTAATACATCTTATCTATACCATGGAATACTAGTCTCAGAAATAAAAAGGAATGAACATTTTGTACAAACAACCACCTCAATGAATCCTCAGAGAATTATACTAAGTGAAAAAAGCTAATCCCAAAATGTTAACAAATGATTCTATTTACATAACATTCTTGAAATGACAAAATCATAGAGAGTAGCAGTTGCTAGGAGTTATGTACTTGGGGGGAAGTAAGTGGATGTGACTATAACTTTACTATGGTGGTCCTCACAGGAATCTCCACATATGATAAAACCGCATAAATAGACACACACACACACACACACACACACACACAAATAAGCAGGTATAAAAATGGTGAAATCTGAATGAGGTAGATGAATTATATCAATGTCAATTTCCTGGTCATGATATCACAAAATTATATCAAAAAGAAAAAGTTTAATTTTAAAAATCAATCACACTTCTATATACTAACAAAGAATATGTGGAAACCAAAATTAAGTACATTTACCGCCGCTTCAAAGAAAATAAAACTGAGGTATAATCAAACCGAATATGCACCAAGGGGTAGGTGCAAATATTGAAAGTCCAACTATGTTTCTAAAATTTACAAAGAAAAAATAATGTAACTGACATACCCATTTATAAGAGAAAAACAGACTAGACATACTCATAGGAACGATGTGCAATATAGATACATAAATTAAAGGCGAATGCCCACAAAAGATAATGTACATTTTATTAATACTTGTGAAAAGAAAAGTATATGCATGAAATATATTATGATGATTGCCTATGAGAAGGTGAGTGGGATTGGGTGTAGGGGTGTAGAAATAAAGGGAATGAGTAAATAAATGAGAGGGTCATGAACAATTAACTCTAGGAATGTGATTAATTCAGCCCTCTGCATTTGATATCAAAAATCATTCCATCATCCCCCTCACACACACACAAACATATTTTTATAATGATTTTTATTTTTTCCATTATAGCTGATTTACAGTGTTCTGTCAATTTTCTACTGCACAGCAAGGTGACCCAGTCACACATACATGTATACATTCTCATTATTTTTTTTCCAAGGGAAGAATCCTTCATCACTGACATTGTTTAGACATACAGAAGTATATAGAGGAAATCATGAAGACCAGTTTTTATTTGATTTTATTCTTGTATTAAAATTTTCTATGGACAATGCTCCCCTTTATTGCCAGTGGTTAGGTGCATGGGGAGTGGACCAGTCCCACTGCCCCACCTTTATTAGGCCACTGCTAAGAAGAAAGTGCACTGGAGATCCCGTCGTGGCTCAGTGGTTAACGAATCCGACTAGGAACCATGAGGTTGCGGGTTCAATCCCTGCCCTTGCTCAGTGGGTTAACGATCCGGCGTTGCCTTGAGCTGTGGTGTAGGTTGCAGACGCGGCTCGGATCCCGCGTTGCTGTGGCTCTGGCATAGGCCGGTGGCTACAGCTCCGATTCGACCCCTAGCCTGGGAACCTCCATATGCCGCGGGAGCGGCCCAAGAAATAGCAACAACAACAACAAAAAGACAAAAGACAAAAAAAAAAAAAAAAAAAAAAAAAAAAAAGAAGAAAGTGCACTAACTCATGTAGTTTCCAAACCCTATTATTTTAGTGCATGGGTGTGCTATGGTGACTTTCACTAGGACGAGGTTTTAGTCCCTCTGAGGGCTTCAGTTCCTTATAGCCTAGGGTGGGTTACAACACATCACTGTGAGATAGGTAGCCTGAAGTCAGTTCTGTTATATTTGTTGCCTTTTTGCAGGGCATGTCATTGCCACTCCACACACATTACAACTCTCTCCATTCATCCCACTCATGCTCCAAAAAATACCAAGTCCTATTACCCCTAGCCCCTGAGCTAAAGTGTTAAGGAAGGAACTTTATCTTCAGTGCTCAGTCCTGAACCAGTCTTTATCTTGAATGTTTAACTAACTGTGGACCTTCCAGTCTGTCCCCAACCCTCCAGGGCCTCACCTCCTCCCTTCTCAAACACATTCTCTTCCCTTTCTTTCCTCCCAACATCAGAAAACTCAAAGACACACACGTATCTTTTTAAACTCTTGATTTCATTGTCATCATCACATTCTCCAAACTATTTCTGCACTGTGTCCTCAGGAAACACAGCAGATGATAGGTCCAAATCTCTGGTCCCTGCCCCTCATAGGGCATTAATTGGACCAGTGGAGCTCTCCAGGTCTCTTGTTTATGCTCCAGCTGATTTTGATTTATATCCTTATTTGTCCTACAGTAACAGAATACTATTACTGGCTTTTTTTCCTTTCTTCATTTTATTTTATTTTATTTTATTTTATTTTGAATTAGGTTGAAGGGCCAACTTTACCCTCAGGATTAACGCCTGCACCGGGTAAGGCAAGTGGATGAGTCCAAAAGGGCATAAGTTTGGAGGAGGAGGATGGAGAGTGAATGTCAAGGGGGCTTCATGAGAAGGGGTGTGGGTTGGGGAAGGGTTGTTAGACAAAAATAAAGCAGGTGTTGTGGGGTGGGAATCTATGCAGAAGAGGAGGAACATGGTGGGATCTTCTTATCTTTTCACTTTCTTCGTTGTTAGATTAACAGGTCTTCTGTTCCTTCCTTCCTTCCTTCCTTTGATTCCTGGAGTTGGCTGTTGGTTGTTCCATATTTATGGTAGGTTCCTATCCTGTGTGGATTTCTCAACAATATTTAAGAATTCCAATGCTCTTCCCTAGGGCTTCTGACCTCCCCATATATACCATCTTAGAGGTAATGAGGAGCCCCACCCTTTGGGATCATATGGTTATCAATGCTCCAGCCAGTGGAAAGCCTGAGGCCCACAGGATCCCCCTAAACATAGATTTTAAATTTAATCTCCATTATTATTTCCAAAAAAGTTAAAAATTAAAAGAGAGTGTGGGGAGCAAGTGTAGAAGCAGCATGCCTATAGAGTCCTTCAATAGAAATTTCTACAACTTAACAATAAGACGAAAACTAGACTAGAGCCTTGATTCTTAGCTGAGCATTTGTGCAACTTATACATCTTCATCTCATACATCAGAACATCATCGAGAAAGACTTCACAATGCTCTGCTGACTTCCAGATGCAACAAATTTAGAGTATTCCCATGGCCACAGTCTCAACATGACTGAACAGAGAAAATACTGTTACTAAAGTCTGCCTAATGCTGTTACAAAGGTACACTTAATGCTGTTACTGAAGTATACTTATCCTATTAAAAAGGTATACCTACATTTTTCTTACTGAACCCCAGATGGTGTCTTGTGATCATTAATTCCATTTATTAAATACTCATAAGCTATTTTCTAAGGTTATTTGGACTCTTGTCTTCAATGAATAGTGAAAACACCACCCTTTCATGTGATACTAGAAAAAAAATCGGCAAACTATATCAAATAGGGTAAATCAACAAATGATGAAAATTGTTGGAAATAGTGGCCTTTTTTCTTCATATGACTGTTTTCCAAATTTGTTTGCCTCGACTTTTGTTTGTTGCTACTTTTTAAATTACTGATTCAAATTCATTATTGGTAATTGGTCTGTTCATATTTCTATTTTCTCCCAAATACTCAACCTCACACCTATCAGAACAGCTATCATCAAAAAGAACACTAACAAATGTTAGCAAAGATGTGGACAAAGTGGAACCCTCCTACACTGCTGGTGTGACTGTAAAGTGGTGCAGCCACTGTGGAAAACAGCAGGAAAGCTTCTCAAAAAACTAAAAATAGAACTACTATATGACCCAGCAATTCCACTCATGGGTACGTATATCAAAAAAACAAAAACTCTAATTTGAAAAAAATGCATGCATCCCAACGTTCATAGCAGCACTATTTACAATGGCCAAGACAAGAAAACAATCCAAATGTCCATAAACAGATAAATGGATAAAGAATATGTGGTATGTATATTAAAGGAAATACTACTCAGCCATAAAAAGAATGAAATATTGCCATGTGCAGCAATGTGGATGGACTTGGAGGGCATTATGCTGAGTGAAATAAGTCACAGAAAGACAAATATTGTATATCACTTATATGTAGGATCTAAAAAATACAACAAACTAGTGAATATAACAAAAAAGCAGCAGACTCACACATATAGAGAACAAACTAGTGGTTACCAGTAGGGAGAGGGAAGGGGCAGGGGCAATACAGGGGTAGAAGAGTAAGAGGTACAAACTATTATGTATAAAATAAGCTACAAGGATATATTGTACAATATTTTATAATAACTACCAATGGAGTATAACCTTTAAAATTGTGATTTCCTTCCTGGAAGGAGGGCACTTTAGACAGAGGTAAGGCATAGAACAGAGGCCATTAAGCCACTCAACAACCCTTGAAGAAGCACGTTCTGTGTCGAGCACAGAGCTATAGAGACCAATAAGACATGGTCCTCATCACCCACTTTTTGAAGACAATGTCTCTGCTCCATGCCTTCAAGGATGGGTACTTCCGCTTATGGCCACCTGAAAAGATGTCCCAGAGTCATTTCCATACTAATAGAAAAGAAACCTGAACTTTAACAATCAAACATTCTGAATATTCTATAATGCTCAACATTTCAAGTTTTTTTTTTTCCCCGAGATGCCTAAGGCTACAGAATGTGATCCTTTATTACTAAACCTAATATGAAAAATGCTTTAATGCCACATGATGGATGGAGTATTAGTTTGCAATAAGAAATACTTTCAATTGTAGCTATCAAAGAGAGGGGAAAAAGCATTCTGATTTCTTTTTACCCCATGGCCTGACAACTTGAAAAAATATCCTTTTATTCCAAAGAGGCAATTTTGGGGAACTTTCCTGGAAGTCAGTGTTCAGTATTTATGTATTTTGAGGGAGAATAGAAAAATTTGCTATTAAATTTTTCTCTCTAACAATATTTAGGATATTTGATTTCTCCTATTTTAATTTTGTTATCAGTGACAGTGTAGATAGAATCTAGGCCAGTACAATTACAAACAATCTAAATCAGAATTTGCTCCACATTTTTCTTCACCCCAACATGTATCCTGATGAGAAGAGCTTCCTGTTTTACTCATATTTGAGATTCAGTCATTTCCCAAGAGCTTCTGAACTCCAAAGAGGAAAGCAGTATCTGAAGGTCAGTTCAAAGGCAGAGAGATGGAGGCCTGCAGTCCACGTGTGTCTCCAAGGTGAACCTGGGCTGTCTCGTCCCTCTCACCGATGCATCCACCAAGAAGGGCTTTCCTTACTATAAAGATTAAACTCTCTGACATTTAAAAAATCATTTCATCAATTTCTATAACCTTAATTATAAATTTCAGGAAATTACAGTACCAAGCAGAAATGTCATGAAGCCAATAATAGCCTCGCTGGCATAAAAGATGGTCCCCACAGCTCCACGCATAACCCACATCCGTGTTGCGCAGTCTGCGCACAACCCACATCCCTCATTCATGGTCCGCGCACAACCCACACTCCCACTGCGCAGTCATGTCCAGCTGGAAGGTGGCTGCACACACCTTCCACAGTTTGCTTCCCTCTCCAGCTGGTGGCTCTTGTGCAGAGGTGCTCTTTGCAGATAACAACATATTCACCAGACGGGTTTACCTCGGTTCAGGAATATTGAGTCCACTGCCCCAGTAACATAAACATTAGGATGCATCGAAAATTCTGTTTTAGAATTGCCTGTCCCATCATTACACAATAAGCAACTTCTCCTGCTATTCGCTTACACGTAAATATAATATTTCCTGCTGTACAACACTTCACACTTAATAGAACAGATGCACTATTTTATAAAGCATATATTTTGAACAGAGGAATATATAAGTATATGAAGAAAGGGGTGGCGCTGCTTTCTCATTTACATTCACCAGAACAGCCTGCTGCAGTGGGCAGCTGGGTAAACACACGCAAACGTCCATTTCTCACGGACCTGCTCTGTTCCTTCCCCCGGGGACACGTCCATCCTTCACCTGTGATTCACACACTCCTGCTGAAGCCCTTTCAGTTCAGTCAGAGTCAAGAGCTATTGTGGGCAAAGCTGCCAGGATGTCACACAGCAGAACGTGGATTCCACGTGCTCTGGTGGGGGAACTCCAGCATGAGGAGGAAAGGTTTCCAGTTTTTCAAAAACTGGGCCTAGAATTAAGCACAGTTCTCACCTGGAGTAAGCTTTGCTCAGGGATCAGTGACCATTACCCACTGGCAAAGACAGAGGAAAATATGATTTTCCCTAATAATGATTTGATTCAACAGAAGCCTGCAGCTAAATTTTTATTTTTAATTTTTTTGGCCACACTCACTGTATGTGGAAGCTCCTGGGCCAGGGATTGAACCCAAGTCACAGCAATGACAGTGCCATATCCTTAACTGCTGCTAGGCCACCAAGGAACTCCTGCAGCTAAATTAATTTTGTCTTTACATGGGAAGATGCTTACATTTCACCAGGGTTAATCTGATCATTAGAAAAATTGTGGGTGCACTGCTGACAGATAATGAGGATCACAAATGGCAACAGAATCTCAGGAAGTAACCCCAGAAACAGGCAGTCCACGTCATGAAAACATATGTATTGTATCACTGGGCATCCAGATGCACTTGCAGCAAGAGCATGTTCTGCCCCGAGGAGCCGGGCACTGGGTGCCCACCCCAGAGACGCTAGTGGGAACGGCAGGGGCCACTTCTCTGCATGTTTCCATCCCTGTCCATCTCCTGAGCCCCTCCCCTGGGCCAGGCACTGAGCTGCAACTGTGAGGGACACCCCACGAATTGCACATGCACCCTCCATGGGAAATAGGGTGTGTGATATAGCATGAGCCAGAGAAAGTGGTTAAAGGTGGGGGGAAGTGGTCAGGGCTCAGATAGGGACAGATCTTATATTCACAGTGGCCAAGACGGGCACGCAATCTATGTGTCTAACAGTGAAAGAATGAATAAAGATATACAATCGGATATATATATATATATATATTATTCAGACATGAGAAAGAACAAAGTCCTGCCATTGCAGCAACATGGATGAGTCTTGAGAGCATTATGCTAAGTGAAATAAGTCAAACGGAGAAAGACAAATACATATGCCTTCATTTATATATGGAATCTAAAAAAGCCAAATTTGTAGGCACAGAGAGCTGCATGGTAGTAATTAGCAGGGGCTGCTCATTGTCACTTACCAATGAGTTTCTGTAGCTACTTTTTCTTATACCCATCATATTTATATTTCATTAATTTATGGTGCTTGTCTGACCTTGTAGGCCTTGACTTTGCAACTCCTGTTTTCATTCGGTCTTCTCCTTTTTCAGGTAATAACAGAGCAACCCAGAAGGAAAAGGACTTACGTTACCAACCTCTTTGTGGAGGGTGAGATGAGAACCCAGGTCTGTGACTCTCAGTCCCACTGCCATACACCATCATCCCATCTCCCTTACATTCTGGAAAATGTTTTATAAATACCATTTATTTTGTTCCAAAATAATCATGGACAAATTCAGAACAGCAAACTCACAATGTCTCTGGACGGCCAGACATGGTGCTAGGCACTGATGGAATAGAAAAAACTTTGTAAGGGTCTGTGGGAAGATGGAAAAAGGAGGCTCTTGGCCTCCAAAGGAGCCAGGAGACACCAGGGAGAGACTGAGAAGATTGAGGGAACTACACCTTTGCTGGCTGGAAGTCAGTGGGGGCGCATAAAGGGGGTAAAGTTATTGGCAACAAAAGAGATCAATCACCTTTTTCCTTTAAAGTTCTTCATATCATGGAACAATATGGGAAGTCAATTTTCCCTGACAAATCTATATGCTTGCAAAGACAAGTCCAAACAAGTCAAGTCATATACTTGGAGTTGGGTTTGGGGTATAAAGTTTGATCCCTCATGGCTCAATGCCAACAGAGTTTGTTCCTAAATCCTCTTTTAGTCTGAATGCTGGCCCCACATCAGATTAGAGAACTCCCCATTCACTGAGAATCCACTTCATCTGTTGAACCACCCTCTGGTGGAATAAGGGCAACTTGTGTCTTACCAGTGAGCAGAATCTACCTTCATCCTGGCATTACTAGCAAAGTTAAAAATCACTCAGCAGAGGAAGTTCCCATTGTGGCTCAATGGTAACGAACCCAACTGGTAACCATGACGTTGCAGGTTCAATCCCTGGCCTCACTCAGTGGGTTACAGACCTGGCATTGCCATGAGCTCCGTTCTAGGTCTCAGACATGGCTCAGATCCTGCATTGCTATGGCTGTGGCATAGGCTGGCAACTGCAGCTGCATTTCAACCCCTAGCTTGAGAATTTCCATGCGCTTCAGGTGCCGCCCTGAAAGGCAAAAAGCAAACAAAGAAACAAACAAAAACACTCAGCAGAACAGAGGGCCCAGAAATACATGGACAACAGATTTTCAACAAAGGCAAATTAGTGGATAAAGGGGTCTCTTCAACAAATGTTGTTGAAGACATTGGACATTCACATGAAAAAAAGTATGGAACCTCACCCTAAACATCATATTTTATTAAAAATTAACTAAAATTCATACATGGACTTGGAAGTAAAATTTAAAACTATAAGACTTTTGGAGTTCTTTTCTAGCTCAGCAGATTTAAGGATCTGGCATTGTCACTGCAGTGGCCTGGGTCACTGCTGTGGCACAGGTTCTATCCCTGGCCCAGGAACTTCCACAGGCCACAGATGCAGTTGGAAAAAAAAGAAAAAAAAAAACTGTAGGACTTTTATAAGAAAATAGAAGGTGGAGTTCCTGTTGTGGCTCAGTGGTTAACGAATCTGACTAGGAACCATGAGGTTGAGGGTTCGATCCCTGACCTTGCTCAGTGGGTTAACAGTCCGGCGTTGCCTTGAGCTGTGGTGCAGGTCACAGACGTGGCTCAGATTCTGCGTTGCTGTGGCTCTGGCGTAGGCCAGTGGCTATGGCTCTGATTAGATCCCTAGCCTGGGAACCTCCATATGCCACAGGAAGCAGCCCGAGAAAAGGCAAAAAGACACACACACAAAAAAAGAAGGAAATATTTGGAACTTAGGGCTTGGGAAAAGATCCTAGACAAGACACCAGAGGCACGGCCCGTAAAAGAAAAAAGTGAACAAAGAGAACTTAATCAAAATTTATAAAAATTTAAAAATCTTTATTCTGAGAAAATCACTATAAAGAGAATTAAATGACAAACCACAAACTTGGAGAAAATATTTGCTAATCTTATATCTGACAAAGGACTTGTATACAGAATAGAGAACATTTAAAACTCAATTAAAAATAATCTTTAAAAATTGGCAAAGCTGTTTCTCTTCACCAAAGAGATACTGGAGGCAAAGGTATACATTAAAACGATGCCATTAGGAAAATGCAAATTACTGCCACAGTGAGCTACCACTACATACCTGTTAGGATAGGAAAACAACAACCTGGCAATACAATACCACGTTCAAGGATACAGAATAATTAAATCCCTTATAAATTGCTGATAGGGATGCAAAAAAGGTATAGCACCTTTTGAAAACTATTGGGCAGTTGCTTATAAAATTAAATGTGTATTCACCATATGACCCAGCAATCCTACCCTTATTGTATTTGCTCTAGGCATTTACCCAAATGAATTACATTCACACGAAAATCTTTAATTGAATGATTAATAGCACCTTTACTCATAAACACCAACGACTGTAAATAACACTAATGCCTTTCAGTAGAAGAATGGATAACCAGAAGTAGTACATGTCCATAACATGCATTAGTACTCAGTAATAAAAAGGAAAAAAACTACTGATATAAGCAAGCTGGATAAACTTCCACAGAACTGATGTTGAGAGGGGAATAAAGATAATGTCAAAAGATTATGCACACTAAGATTCTTTTTGTTTGTTTGTTTGTTTGCTGCACCCATGGCATATGGAGTTCCCTGGCCAGGGATCAAATCTGAGCTGCAGCTGCAACCTATGCCACAGCTGCAGCAATACTGAATCCTTAACCCACTGTGCTGGGCCAAGGATTAAACTTGGGTCTTTGCAAAGACAATGCTGGATCCTTAACCTAATGTGCCACAGTGCCATAGGATGTGGGATCCTTAATCCAATGTGCTATAGGATTCCATTTACATGACATTGCCTTTTTTTTTTTTTTAGGGCCACACCCATGGCATATGGAGGTTCCCAGTCTACGGGTCAAATCGGAGGTACAGCTGCCGGCCTACACCACAGCCACAGCAATACCAGATCCAACCCACATCTGCAACCTACACCACAGCTCTCAGCAACACCAGATCCTTAACCCACTGAGTGAGGCCAGGGATTGAACCTGATTCCTCATTGATCCTAGTCAGGTTCGTTAACCACTGAGCCACGAAGGGAACTCCGATATGACATTATCGAAAAGGCAAAACTATAGAAAGAATTATGGATCAGTGGATCAGTGGATAAGTGATTGCCAGTTTTTCTAGCTAGGGGAAAGTTGGATAGTAAAGGGGCAACATGACAAAATTTTGGGGAGAGATCATGGAACTGTTTTGTATCCCGAGTTGGTAGATACATGAATCTATGCATGAGTTAAAATTCCTAGAACTGTGCAGTAAGATGATTTTATGGTATATTAATTAAAAACAATCACAAAGACAAGAGTGCAGTTGGGGAGAGCTAAGTATGTGAGAAAAAAAAATGGCTAGTTATATTCTCCAGAGAAACAAACCAATAGGATTGATGGATGAATAGATAGATATATAGATAGATGGACAGGCAGATGAATTTATTATAAAGAATTGGCTCATGTGGTTAGGGAGGTTGAGAAGTCCAATACATACAGTCAGCAAGTTGGATCTATTGTGTACTTCCAATCCAAGTCCAAAGGCCTGACAACCAGGAAGGCCAATGGTATAAGTTCCAGTCCTAAAGGTGGTAGTCTCAAGATCCAAAAAGAAGCAAAGTTTCAGTCCAAAGGCTGGCAAAGACCAATGTCCCAACTGGATTAGTCAAGCGTGAGGAGTTCCCCCTGCTCTCAGGAGGATCAGGCTTTTTACTGTATTGCTGCTAGGGGTCTTCATCAGTTTGAACTGCTATAACCAAACTGCCACAGACTGAGGCCTTATAAATAACAAACATCTATTTCTCACAGTCCAAGGTCAAGGCAGCACATCTTGTGTCTGGTGAGAGGAAGCGAGCACTGCAGATTCAGGTGTGAGGGTATTGGCAGTGGAGGTCCTGAGGACGAAGAGTGAGAACACCCAGTTCACCCAGGGCAGAGGTTTGGGAAAGAAACTTCTAGGCCATGGGTGGAGAAAGAAAACCTGGCAGAGTTAGAAAAATGATGCACTCAAGCAGAAAGAAATAATCAGGAGAGAATGGTTTCACATAAAGAAAGGGTATCAAGAAGAGGGTGGTCATCGTGTCAACGACTGCAAAAATTTCTATAGGGCGGAAAAAATGGGGAAAAAAGAAGGTGTTTTGTTCACATATTATTTGAAAAACTCTAGACCACTAATTTTCTATTGTGCACCCATTTTAGCCAGCAAAGACAATGTTCTTTTCATCAGAAAGGACAGAGCAGAGACTGGAGGAAATTGTAGCCACAGATGAATCAAGAGATAGCAGGAGATTACAGTAAATATAGGCCCTCAAGTCAGCCTATGGACCGACATGCCTGCTGTTGAAGGACCGCACGGGTATCACGTCACCGTCAGTAATGTTTGTCATCATGTGTAGAAGAGGGGAGATGCCAGGAGACTGGGGAGGGGCAGAGGTTTCTGAGCATTTTTTTTTTTTTTGTCTTTTGTCTTTTTTGTTGTTGTTGTTGCTATTTCTTGGGCCGCTCCCGCGGCATATGGAGGGTCCCAGGCTAGGGGTCTAATCGGAGCTGTGGCCACCGGCCTACGCCAGAGCCACAGCAACGCAGGATCCGAGCCGCGTCTGCAACCTACACCACAGCTCACGGCAACGCCGGATCGTTAACCCACTGAGCAAGGGCAGGGACCGAACCCGCAACCTCATGATTCCTAGTCGGATTCGTTAACCACTGCGCCACGACGGGAACTCCTCTGAGCATTTTAAGACAAGGGAACAAATGGTCTGGCTCTGAATCCTAACAAGATATTTGGTAGCAGGAGGAGGCAGAGGTGACTCCAGGGTTTAGGACCAGGTCACTGATGGATGGTGGGTACATGAAAAATAATATAGAAGCCTGGCCAACACTTGTGCAGAAAGATGAAGGATGCAACTTTGCTATCTTGAGCTGGAGCTGGGGCTGGGCTATGCAAATGTCAACACTGAAGAGAAGATTGACAGTCCAGAAAGGAGGGTGGGTCACAGCTGCAGATACATGCACTGGGGATGTTTCCTGTAAGGGTATGGAAAGTAATTGTTCTCTGCAAGGGGTAGGAAGAGAAAGGCCCTGGGCTTAGGACTGGCCCTTGAGTGCTTTGTGTTGTTGCAGTGAGAGGAAAAGGATGCTGGGGAAGGTGGGCTGAGAAGCAGGAATGGGCAGTGTCAGGCCAGAGGCAGGAACGCTGCGAGGCCCATGAGCACACCATCCTCACGCTCACCTGCTTATGACATTTCACAATGTGTCCCCTCTACCTGGGTTCCATTCTCCCATACCCTGACCCATCACCAGGGTAACTGCTCTTCACCCTTAGAACAGCACCTTGTGTGTCACTGTCTCCAGAGAACCTTCCCTGAACCCCTGCCCCCTCAAACACACACACACACACACACACACACACACACACACAAAACCTACCCCCAATCCATTCCTCTCCTGTGTACATGTTCTCACAGGCATACACATGAGTGTAAACTGTCTGTGATGGAAGGATTGGTTCTCGGGCCTCTCCTCAGCTTGTAGATAACTGCCTTCTCCCCATGTATCTTCATGTCATCTCCCCTCTATCTGTGCCTGTTTCCAAATTTATCCTCTTTGTCTGAACAGCAGTCATACTGGATCTCACGGTGTTTACATGATTACCTGTGTAAAGGCCCTGCTTTCAAATAAAGTCATATTCTGCAGTTCTGGGAATTAGGACTTGAACATGTGAATTCTGTGGGCAACAGTTCAACACATAACACTTTCCAAGTTGAACCCATTTTCTAATGGCTGGTCTTCTCCTTACTACCCATAAACAGCACAAAAAATAGTGAATGATCATACCCTACATTGAGGGGTCCAGTCCTCAAATCCTATCCATTTTACATGAAAAAAAGAATAGAAATACTTGTATAGACCCACTGGCACACATGGGAAAACACCAAACCAAAGGAATTCTAGAACCTCAGCGTAATTGACAAGTGCAGCCCTAGAAAGGCCTCAGCCCTGATTTGGCTGAGAAGTTGGCTCAGAGTTACACATTTACTAATAATGAGAGTCAGAATAAATGAAGACATCTACTGCCACCTAATATAACAGGTCACAGGAAGCTCATGGCCAGGTATGGCAAGAGTTAAAAGACTCAGGCCAAACTTGGGAAAATTGCCTCACTGCTCTTAGCCCCAGTTGCTCCTCAGTAAAATGGAGATGAGAATAAGAGTACAGGCCCACTGGATTATTCTAAAGATTAAATATGATATGAAGCCCAAATGTACATCATGGTGCCTGACATAGAGTAAGTAGTCCATACATGTTAACTTAAAAATCTTTAAGCCATGGCCAGGTAGGAGTTAAATATTCATTCTTCCCAGTCCACAGGATTTAGAAATGATAACCAGTTGGTTGCCTCTTACCTCACTTAGCATCCTCCAAAGGCCAAAATGCTAGCTCATTACTTATGTTTAATGGGTTAAGATGGTTTCACTCTGACCGTTCCTAGTTTCATAGAAGGCTTGACCTGAGATCCATAATGCAAAACGGGTTCTCCTAAACAAATACAGGTGGTACAGACCACGGTGGTCATTTCCTTGCCAACGAGGAACCTACAAAAGTGACAGGTAAACTTCTACTCCATCGCCATATCCACACTTCATCCCCCTCTTCTTACTGGCCAGTTTTTTGCTTCATGGTTTTGAGCCATTGCAAAATCCAACAGTCTACCTTTGAATATGTACCACAGAAAAGATACTTAAAAGGCAAGTACAGCCTGCCTAAGGTTTTGAATTGATATCAACCATTCCTTCAGATTATTGAAGATGTCAGACGAAGGGTAAAAGAATGTGTGTTTGGAGTGAAGAGGGTTCAGTTTGTCATTTTAAATATGTGTTAAGGGAGTTCCCCTTGTGGCACAGAGGAAACGAATCCAACTAGTATCCATGAGGATGCAGATTCGATCCCTGGCCTTGCTCAGTGGGTCAGAGATCCAGCATTTCCGTGAGCTGTGGTGTAGTTTGCAGACAAGGCTCAGATCCCGAGTTGCCATGGCTATGGCATAGACTGGCAGCTATAGCTTCAATGTGGCCCCCAGCCTGGGAACTTCCATAAGCTGCAGGTGTGGACATAAAGAGCAAAAAAAAAACAAGACATAAAAAATAAAAAAATGAAAATGTGTTGAAAAGATTCCTATTGAGGACAAGAAACAAGAATCTCTTTTTTAAGGTCAACAAAGCCTGGTTAGGCATGCTTTGGGCGCCTGCTTCATTAAACCAGAGGTTTAGCCCCTAGAGGAAAGACATCATCAAAACACTTACTTGGAGCCCAAGAGCACAAGAAATATCTTTACAAAAATAAACCAGCCTCCCTATCCTTCTGTGTCACTGCACAGACAAAGCCATGAACTTCAGCCAATTTTGCCATGAAACTCTCCTTGGAGTCCTGCCAGCCTTTTCACGTTCATTGACATAGCCTTGTAATCAGGCTCTCATCACTCCTGTTTTTTTTTTTTTTTTTTTTTTCCTTTGCCATCCTTTGGCTCTGTAGATACAGTGAAATTTAAAATCCCTGGCACACCATTCAAAGGTGCTCTAGGTTGCTGCTCCAAGCTCTATTTCCAGGGCTGTTTCTCACCACTCCCCACCCGTACTGTGGTCCATTCACAAGGGGCATCCACAGCCCTTTCTTTGAAACTTCAGATACATTCCTTGCTCATTGCTTTTGCTCTTGCTGCTTTTTCAACTTTAACAGCCTTTTCACCTCCTCAATACATCTTAACCCCTGCCTATCAAGCTGACTCAACCCTAAAGACCTTTCCTTCTTCCAAGAAATAATTAGTCATTTCTCCAAACTTCCTTAACTCTTTAATTTTTTGCATTATGACATGAGGAAGTAGCGTACTTTGGGTGAAAAGGTGGAGTCAAATATGTTTTGTTTAAAAACCCAAATCTCCTTTTTTTTTTTTTTTTTTTAATGGACCATGCCTGCAGCATTCAGAGTTCCCAGGCCAGGGATTGAATCCATGTCACAGCAGTGACCCAAGCCACGGCAGTGACAATGTCAGATCCTTAACCTGCTGAGCTACAAGAGAACTCCTACTTTTTAGGAGTCTGACTTTGGGCATGTTATCTAACCTCTCTATCCCTAAATTTCTCTGTAATAGCAGTTACTGGTATGATATAAGCACTTAAATATTATTTCTTTTCTTTCCCAGCATACTCTGTGTGCTAGAGTGTTCTCTTTCTGTCTCATATCTGTGTACATATGTATAACATGTGTGTATATATATATAATACATCTGTAGGCACACTACACTCAATAACTTTTTCTTTCCTTTTTTTTTTTTTTGCTTATTTAGGGTCGCACCCATGGCATATGGAGGTTCCCAGGATAGGGGTTGAATTGGAGCTGTAGCCTCTGGCCTACACCACAACCACAGCAACACAGAATCCGAGCCACATCTGTGACTTACACCACAGCTCATGGCAATGCGGGATTCTTAACCCACTGACTGAGGCCAGGGGTCAAACTCATATCCTCATGGATACCAGTCAGATTCTTTTCCACTGTGCCACAACAGGAACTCCCTCAATAACTATTATAACTAATAAGGTATTCAATAACTATCTGTTGAATGAATGAATAGTATATTCTTAACAAAAATCTCTCAACTGAGCAGATTAATTCCATTAAACATTTGTATGCTGATCACAGGATGAAGATAGGATAGAGAAATGAAAGATACATAATCGCCCCTCGCTTCCAGTCCACATTCACCATCTTTATCATTGTCATCACCACCATCATCTCTTTCCTCTTACTGCACTCTCCTTCCTATGGAACCTTTATTCCAAAGAGATAAAAGCACCTAATTACCCTTACAATTGTTCTTTCTTGTAATTAATCAAAACCAGCTGGGAAAGCAAGTGGAAAATTCCAATTTTTTTAGTTAAATTCCCTTCCTAAAACTATCTGTGGATGACTCCAAGGAGAGGATTCATCATACCAAAGGTGTAGATCCCTTTAGAGACCAGAGATGCCTAACCACCAGAGAGCTGATAGTCACGGACACTCAAGGACAAGACCCACATTCTGTAGGTGCTCAATATTAAAACAATTACAAATAAACACGCAAGACAAAGCACCCACAGTTGATTCAGTTCTTATGTTCATCATCCAACGCATATTCCAGGGTCAAATAATTAGTAAGTGCAGCCAAAGGCATCTTTACCTTTACACAATGATTGTGTATTTCTTAGTTAATGCAAATATCTTATGAAATAAAACTCAGAGGAACAGAGTCACTTAAAAGCTTATATCTTCAGGAGTTCCCATCAAGGCGCAGTGGTTAACAAATCTGACTAGGAACCATGCGGTTGCGGGTTCGATCCCAGCCCTTGCTCAGTGGGTTAAGGATCCGGCGTTGCCATGAGCTGTGGTGTAGGTTGCAGAAGCGGCTCGGATCCCACGTTGCTGTGGCTCTGGTGTGTAGGCCAGTGGCTGCAGCTCCGATTCAACCCCTAGCCTGGGAACCTCCATATACCGCTGGAGCGGCCCACGAAATGGCAAAAAAAAAAAAAAAAAAAACTTATATCTTCAGTGTAAATAATATGAATTCTCAGAATCTATCTTCACAAAGTCATTTTGAAAGGGGGAAAAAGCCAATATTCACAGAAATGTTTCCTCTTTTTTAATAATAGCAAACATATGGAAACATTTTAAATGTCCAATAACAGGGAAATAATTCTTTTTATAGGATAAGTTATATTACCTCTCTAGGTCTCAGTTTCCTTATCTGTAAATTGGAAATAATACTTACTGAATTATTTTAGGAGATCAAATCAACTAATATAGATAAAGTTATGGATTAGCAATGAGATCCTGCTGTATAGCACTGGGAAGTATGTCTGGTCATTTATGATGGAACATGAAAATATGCAAAATAGAATGTGTACATATATGTGTAACTGGGGCACCATGCTGTACAGTAGAAAAAAATGTATTGGGGAAATAACTATTTAAAAAAATAAAATGAAAAAATATATATATAGAAAAAGTATGTGCATTTGAAATTGAGTTTCAAGGGATTCCCTGTATTAGTAAGCTGTTTTTCTCACCTGAGCACTTTTGAAAGGTTTCTGTTTATTGTTCCTTGCAATCAAGTGATCTTGGATTCAGATTCTGTGTAAGGGAGAGACAGACACAGGGAAACATTGCCCTCTCCCCATTCTACCCAGAAGCATATGAAAAGATGAAATAAATGTTTAATTATAGGTGACATAAATTATCAGATATAATACAAAAATTTCATTCCAATACTATTTTTCCATAGAGACGTATGCTGACAGAGTCGCCCATTGCTCAGCACCCTATGTGCAAGATCTCACTGAATACTTATTATTTCTTTCATCGTACAGATAAGGAAACAGAGGCAAAAAATTTATACATCACTAGTTGAGGAGATGAAATTGCTAAATGGAGAGTTTAAGAGTGCAGTCTCCTTCATGAGAGAAAGAGACAGAGAGTGTGAGTGTGTGTGTGTGAAAGACAGAATAAAACAAAAGTTAAAAAGCTAGGAATGGGAGTTGGCTAAAGGACTGACTTGCTTTGAAGTTCCATTTGCTTAGTGTTTTCTGTTTGTTAGCTTGATTTTGGTTTTTTAAACTTTTTTGCATGGTTATTCAAGATGAACTTGTATCTGATTTGTAGCATCTGTAGCCAATGCAATTTGTCTTTATTAAGGCTTAGCTGTGTGTTCCTTTGGGGTAGATTGTGCAGCATCAGGCTGTTGAGCCATCACAAGTAGAAGGCTACATTCTTTGTAATTCCCTCTCTTCTCTCTTGCTTCCCCATTGATCAAAACCTAGTCCTGAGCCACCTAGATTGGCCAGACTCTAAAAGCAAAATGCCTAACCACAGAGGTGACCTCCCAGTGGCCTTTACAGGGACAAAATGACCTGTTTTAAAATCTCATATTACTAAAACACTGTATGGTTTTCAAAGAAATTTTTGATATGGGATCTTATTGAAGTGTGACCCAACTTGCCAAGAAACACCATTCTTATTTTAATGAGACCAACTTAAAAATCCTTTAAAGTAACCCAGATATCTCAAACCTCACCAGCCTAGAAGATCACATTTCTTTTTCTTTTTCTTTTTTTTTTGCTATTTCTTTGGGCCGCTTCCGCGGCATGTGGAGGTTCCCAGGCTAGGGGTCTGATCGGAGCTGTAGCCGCCGGCCTACGCCAGAGCCACAGCAACGCAGGATCCGAGCCGCGTCTGCAACCTACACCACAGCTCACATTTATTTTTCATAACCAAAGCATAAAACTCAAGACTTCACCAAACTGATTGCTAGAAATCAGACCTCTATTTCCAAACTGTCTCCTTGGTATAATTTGGGGTACTTTTATTTGCAGGCATCACACAGGGTCCACTCTGTCCTTCTCTGCTTTATTCTCCTCCAGGTTGAGATGGAGAGTTGCTTACCAGAGGTTAACTGGTAACAGAAAGCTTTTGAGAGTGACAATGTTAAACTTTACCTGAGCCCTGTGTTTGCAGAAGGCAGTAGAAGTTAAGAACCCATTCACCACCTCCATAACCACCACCACCTCTCTTTTGTTCTGGAAATGGCCCACCATGAAGGACCTCCCCAGCCTAGCATATGTGCATAGGTACAGATAAGACCACCTCTACCCATCCACATGGCCTCTGTAATATTCTTGGATGAAGTAAATGACGTCAGTCTCCTGCCTTTATAAAATTCCAGCCCTCTTCTTTTTCTTTGAGAAGTTCCTCATTAATCAACAGTCTACCTATTGCGTCTCCTTAATCACCTTGTCCCATAAATTCTGTCTTTGACAAGACACGGGTCTATGAGGAGGTTAGGAAGGCAGATTAAACAGTAGAAGATGCTCAAGTGCAATATGGTTACAAATGGGGCCTTGGCTCATTCCACAGGGGTTCCAAAGCTGAGGTGGTCTTTCAGAGTCATCCCAAATTCAAGCAAGACCCCCTAGCCTTTGTATCCCTGAATGAGTCAGTTATCCAGCCCTAGGGAGGAGATGTAATCTGGGGCAAAACAGTTCTCTGAGGCCTAGAGTGATTCCCAGTGGGAAGAAGCCACTGTGAGCCTCTAGCAGCCAATTTCCCAGGGTCTGAGGATGGTACCTGCACAAGGTATCTGGGCCAAGGTATCCACTCCATTGATGGGAAACTAGCCATGGATCTGCCACATCTCTGTCCTCCTTTCTTCCCTGACCCCAAGGAAAATGACTCCTTCCTCTTTGACTTAAAAATCAAAGCTGCCATGCATATCAATGAGTGATAAGGATGCAAAAAAATCTGCACTGGAGCTATGATACAGAAGATAGTGAGGAGCAACTGGCGAAAGGGGATAGGCATGTCCTTTATGTACAAGGTATGTTTCTCAAGTTGTGGTCCACAGGCTTTCCTGTACTGGTCTCTTAATGCGTTAAACTTCATAACATGCCACTCTGTACTTTAGTTTCAGAAATGAATTAGCAACTTACTCATGAATATTTAATGAAAATAAAATTAAAACCCAACTGACACCATTTGTTGCTACCTAATCAAAGTTAGCTCAAACCTCTCCATTCTTTCTGACGAGAGCATTTCCTGACTGCATTCCACATGAATTTGTATCAGCTTGGGCTCAACACAGGAATATTTCAAGTCACTCTTTTGTCATAATGAGCCTGGTTCTTTGTACATCTTCTTTCCTTCTTCCCAGAAGAATTTACTGAGCTCCTATTCTGTGTCAGGCATTATACTATACCCTGGGAGGAAGACAGAACTTTTTTCTCTATCTCTCCACCCTTGATTACTGCCCCTACAAGACACAGATGACTCTGCTAGGAAAATGTCAGTGGGAAGGGAGGCAAAATGCAGAGCACAGTTAACTGAGAAGACAAGGTTAATGGGCCTGTGAAGACAACATTGTATAAACTGCTTTTTTCAGACTCTAGAAATCTGGATTCTAGAAGCATTGCTGGTCTAGGTGGTTAGCTTGAGGGAGATACAAGGTGGTGGGAGGGTATGTTTTGTGTTTTGTTCTATAGTACGAGAAAATGAGATTGTTTATTTTTTTCATTTTTTTTATTACTCAAATGAATTTATCACATCTGTAATTGTATAATGATCATAACAATCTGATTTCACAGGATTTCCATCCCACAGCCCAAGCTAAATGCTGATGAGAAGGAACAGGGAAGCCAGTAGATAAGACTGGAGAAAGAGGAGACCAACTCCTCCATCTGAAGGGGGTGAGAAATGGGCTTTGCTTTGGAGAAGGAAGAGGTTAGAGGAGAAGGCTAGAAATGGAAAGACAGTTGGATTGACCCATGGTTATAGTTTTTATAGATGATTCACAGGGCAGTGACCACTTAAAGCAGGTGAAGGGGTTAGCCAGTGAAAAAGTGAGGAGCTAGATCGAGTATCTAGATTAAAATAGAACAGGGGCTGAACACCAAAGAAAAGTGATGGTTTGGAAGAATGTGCAAGAGTTTAAAGTTGGGAGGTATCAAATGGGTTTTAAAAAGCCAGTGTTGAAGGAGCAAAAAGAAAAAGGGTAGTAAGAGCTAGCACTTACTATACACCAGCCATTGTTCTAAGTCATCAACCCAAAGTTACCCAAAGAGATAGTGGCTATTATTTTCTACATTTTATGTAAGAGGAAATTGAGGCACTAAGTGGTTAAATCATATATGTAAGGTCATCCAACCAAGAAGGGGTACAGCTTTAAGTCTAGGTTTTGTCTCTGCTCCTCCAACATGGAGAGGAGAATTGGACTTTGTTATGTCAAGTCAGCAGTATAGGTGATAATGAGGTCTAGGGCCCAGGTGAGGGTATGGTCCAGGGCAGGACATAGTGATGTGATGATGAAGGGCACGGTGCTATGCCCAGTCCAGAACAGCTCTTCTGCCCTCTCCTTTTGCTATGCAAACAGGACTGCAGCATCCCCAAGACCTTTTGCTGGTCATTGTCACTGCAGCCTCATGGGTACCCAATACAAAAGGTAACTGTGAAACCGACTCCACAGGAGCTGCATAAGGAAGTTCAAATTGCAGGATTCATCCACATTCAGGATATAAGAGAGCATCCCCAAAATATGTGTGTACAATACAGTGCTTTCTGGACCCATGCCATGTTTTTCAAAATCATCACTGACTCTCCCTTTACTGAGTCTTCTGGCACTCCAGCTAAATGTCTGGTATCGCTTCGACAATGTCAGCTTAGGGCAGCACAGCTAAAGCATCCCTGCCTTGTAGTTGCATCATTAGTGGAAATCTGAAAATTCTCATTCACCTCAGCAAATGTGTGGTGTCCTGGGTTCAAAGTCCCAGCCTTGAAACTCATGTATTTGAGTTAGAAAGTTGCTTTAATACATGTTTTCTCTTCAGAGTCCTCATGCCGAGAAAACTAAGTACACAGGCTCTCGTCATCGGCAGAAACTGTGAAACAAATGCCTTTGAGCTTTCTAACAGGGCCCTATACCGGCATGGACTGTGAAAAGAAACTGAGTTTGTGTCCCAGACATGCCATCACTAGCTATAACCTTGCCTGTGGTATTTAAGCCTCCCGAGCCTCCATTTTCTCATCTGTAAAATAGAGCTACTCATCATGTGAATAAGATCATTCTTGAGAGTGTTTAACAGAGCTGGGCTCATGCTAAGACTCCATTATGGCAGTGGTGGAGAGAGTAGTAGTAATAGTAATAGTGCATGTACAGTACTTACTATTGTACTGCCCACTGCCTGTTCACTCACTTTCCCTCCTATACCTTCTGCTCCACCAAAGTCATAAACATCATCCATGATGCTAAAGCTAATGAACACTTGGCAGTTCATGTCCAACAGGGCCTCTGGCCAGAGGTCACAGAGCTAGTGAGTGACGGAGCTGAGATTCAGATGCAGGCTCGGGGTTCTATAAGTTGCTGTCCTAGACCCTCTTCTTATGTCACCCTACACACCTGGCTCATGAAATCTTATCTATTTCCTTGACTTCAAAGGCTATTTTTGAGTGTTTGTGGTGTGCTTAGTACTGTGTTAAGCCTCTATGTGTGTTCTTTATAGATGGATGGCTGGCTAGATAGATTTCTTTAATCTCAGCAATAGCCTTAGAGAGATAGATGATTCTATCACTATCTACTTTTACAGAGAGCAACTAAGGCTCAGAGAGTTTACATTAAGTGCTTCGGGTTATCCTGCTCATAAGTGGCAGAGTCCATGATTGGAACCCAAGCCTATATAACTCTAAAATAATTGCTCTTGGCCATTACATTACACTACAGCATAGCTCCCAAATAGTACACATCTGACTTCATGTGAGATTAAAATAAACTAAACCTGAATGGAACTCAGTTTACTGAAATGTCAATGTTTGTATGTCGGTGTAACTTATAAAGGATACACAGAACCACTAGCCTTGAATGCTGGCTCCAAAGTAATGAAGGCTATCCCCAAGCATCCTTCATAACCACTGGCCTACTAGAGGCCAGGTGGAAACACTACAGCTTCATTAGTGAGATGCGAAGATCAGCAGGAAACTGGGGTTTTAGCTTCCAAGCAAAATAAACTCTGGCCAAATTCCTCTGAAAATCAGGAAGCCCAATCATCTACCCCCTTCAGAATGGGTGAAGAGTGGTCACTCTGCACCCCCTGGGTGGCTGTAATGGTGCCAACAACCCACCTATATCTACTAAGGCAGAAGATAGGACCATTCATGGGAACTTGGCGGTGGTGCCTGGTGCCATCAGTAATATCCACCATTTTTTGAGTCAGCATTTCTCTATGCATAATTCTTCCAAAGAGTATAAATAATTCACACTAAATCAGAGTTACTAGAAGGATCCTTTAAGCTTAAACTTTAAATTAATACAATTAGTGTCTACAACCACCTTGAAGGAAGAAAAGCAAACATTTTGACTATATAAATAACACTTTATAAGGCTTTTAGGTAGCTTATTTCACATTCTTTAAATTAATAGTGATTTCTACATGAAAGTGAAATATTATGTATATTTTTTACATTAAAATGAAATAGTATAAAATATAATTAAGAGGCTTATCAGCATCCTCACATTTGGGGGATGGAATGCCAAGGTATGAATTCAGAAGCTTATTAAACTGGCTGAGTGATTGCTATACCTTTTTTTTTAATTATGAAATATTTATACCCCTGATGTCATAGACCATGCAGTATTTATGCCAGATGTGCAATGAATCTATATTTAATATTTGGGCAACATGACAGGAGAAAGAACCTATCCCCTAAATTGACTCTAAAATTATCTTCAATTTAAAGCATCATCTCAGAATTGTATATAAAGCTCTAAATTCAAGAGAAAGTAAGATTATTTTTACTTGAATTACCATAGAATTTGCTTCAGGTCTTTAGTCCCTTTGCCAGTAGAGATAGCCGGAGTTTTTTTAAGCATTTCTCCACCTGAATGATAATTTTGCTATAGACCCTTGCCCACCCCTACCCCCACTTGCCTATTTTTAGAAAGAAATCCACTTGTCTTTAAACATTAAAATACAACTGAATCTTTTATTACAAATGTCAAGTTTGGAAGTCTTCCAGCAGAGAGCAGATGATAAACAAGTATAAAAAGGCAGCTTCCTATAAGGATCTTTACTTTGGTATTTTTGTTGTTGTTTTGCTTTGTTCTTAAGCATAGAGGTGAAATTCAAGTCAAGTCCTAAGGCAGAGAGTTCTCATATTATATCCTGCATAGAAGAACCATCAGCTAAGTCTTCAACTCATCCTCTACAGATTGAACCGGTGAGTAGGTACAGATTGGGCCTGAGGAATCTGCATTTTAATGAGCTCCTTCCTGTATATCTGATGTAGGTTGACCCCAGATTTCACTTTGATGTAATTTGCCCTAAGGATTCTTCCCCTGACACTCGGAGATTATATTTAGTAAAACCTACAAGTCATATTGTATGAAAGGAGTTTGAGTGTCATAGCAGATGGCCTGGGTTTAACTGGAGATTCTGCCATTTACCAGCTCAGTGGCTTTAGGCAAATCATTTCATCTCTCAGATCCTGTTCCCTCATTTGTAAACAGAGGATATTAATCCTTGTCATATACCTCCCAGAGTTCTTAGGAAGATCAAATGAGATAATGGCCACGCATAGTGGAGATGCTATTACACGTTCGCTAAATTCTTTTCACTTTCCCTGTGAGCACACAGCCAGACCACTTTTCCTAGTCTCCCAGCTGCAGGGAGCAGGTCCACATGGAAGGTGATGTGTATTACTTCCCTCCAGACCTACCCCCCGCAACTGGTAGAACACTGTTAGCCTTGGACTGGAAGGAGTACTCAGAGTTGAGCTTCCTGTCTCCATGGGACTTCCTGCATTGAACTGGAAGGTGCACAAGAAAGGAAACTTACTGAGATTTGGGAGTCGTTTGCTATTGCAGTGAGTCTGTTCTGTGAAACAAAGTTGTATATAGATATGAGGGATTAAATCAAAGGACAACAACTGGGGCAGTGACAAAGCCAGAGACCTGCTCACAAATACCCCTTCACTTCATGCTCACTGGTTCCACCAGGCCTTCTGCATGATGGGAGAACAAGACATTGGCAACAATGAAAACTAGGAACCAGGTCTAGGGCACAGGGGGTTAGTACAGAAGCCTGAATTCCTTAAAGAGCACATTGAATTCAGAAACCAGGCAAGCATCCAGAGTCAGGGAGCACTCAGGTAATGCGTGACGAGAAAGGCAGCTAAGCAGAAAGTGGGCATCCTGTCCTGAGCCAACAAACACACAGAAGCAAGTGGTCAGTATGAGCTATGGGACTGGAGAGGATGGGTTCAAAGACCAAGAAGACTGTTCTTCCTTGCCATTTGAAATTCCAGCCATTCTTAGAACTCACCTCCAATGCCATCTCTTTTATGAAGCCTCCACCTAAATCAGGAGGGGTTTTTTGGGGGTGGGGATTGTTTTTTGTTTTGTTTTGTTTTTAATGGTCACACCCACAGCATATGGAGGTTCCCTAGGCCAGGGACTGAATCTGAGCTGCAACTGCAACCTACACTGCAGCTGTGACAATGCTGGATCCTTGAAACTCACCAGGCCTGGTCAGGGATCAAACCCAGGCCTCCACAGAGACCCTAGCTACTTCAGCTGGATTCTGAACCCACTGTGCCACAGAGGGAACTCCTAAATCAGGATGTTTTAATCTGGAGTCTATTTACCCAAGGGGTTTAAGAATGAACTTCCACAGTGTTCTTGAGCCCTCTGAACTCAAATGCAAAATTAAGTGCCCATACTTCTTGGGATGGAGTCCTTTGATCAGCCTCTTAAAGGGAATCAATACAGCAAAGGTATTTAAGAATCACTTCACTGGTTTTGTGAACACCTGAAATGTAGGCATGGTTCTTATCCATCTCCTTACCCTCATGCTCAGCCCAAAGTAAGTGCTCAGTAAATGATGACTGAAGGGACACACGTGTCTTCCTCTGATTCTCCAAGTTGAAATTGCTCTTTTTGTCTCTGTGATTCCAAAATCACTTGGTTTGTAATTCCCTTGTGACATTCCTTACAGACTTCACTGCATCTAAGTTCATTGTCTACTTGGTGTTTTACCCAGACTCTAATCACTTTAAGCTTTTTATTCTCAAACATTGTCTAAAGCAAAAGGCAAAATTCAAGATACCCATTTTACAGGTAGAAAACTAAAGCTCAGGAGTTCCCGTCGTGGCGCAGTGGTTAACAAATCCGACTAGGAACCATGAGGTTGCGGGTTCGGTCCCTGCCCTTGCTCAGTGGGTTAACGATCCGGCGTTGCCGTGAGCTGTGGTGTAGGTTGCAGACGCGGCTCGGATCCCGCGTTGCTGTGGCTCTGGTGTAGGCCGGTGGCTGCAGCTCTGATTGGACCCCTAGCCTGGGAACGTCCATATGCCGCGGGAGCGGCCCAAGAAATAGCAAAAAGACAAAAAAAAAAAAAAAAAAAAA
Source organism: Sus scrofa (assembly GCF_054392235.1). Taxonomy (NCBI): domain Eukaryota; kingdom Metazoa; phylum Chordata; class Mammalia; order Artiodactyla; family Suidae; genus Sus; species Sus scrofa. The sequence goes on from NC_139401.1 coordinate 127,327,786, forward strand.
AAGAAAAGAAAAGAAAACTAAAGCTCAGAAAGATGAATGGGTTTAGTTAGGGTCATATGTATAGTAAGATGAGAGCCCAGAGTTAAATTCTTATCTATCTTATTCTAAAGCCTTGTACTATGTTGATATTATACTTGGTACATCATATTATAATATGCTGCTGTAGCTGTCCCTCAAGATTGTTGGACTGAACTAGACTTGAGCTGAACTGAATTTTCTGGGCAGGGACGAGGCATGGATTATGAGGCAATCAGAAACCCCTGATCTCATCTAATCATCTCATTTTACACGTAGGAAAATGGAAATTTAGAGGGACTTACCCAAAGTCCTGCAGCAAATAAGTGGTTGAGCTGAGTGTCTTGCCTCCTTGATTAGTGCTCTTTCTTCCATTCTGTTCCTCCTGTGTTTCCTTGGTTCATGCTGCACTGGAGTGAGATTAAAGGGTCAAATCCAGGTAAATGTCTATAAAAAGATATGACATGTCTTTACAGCTTAATTTAGCTCATTAAATATTTTAAGATATCCTTTGACAGCTGGTGATGATCATGGTTCTTGATTAGACAATGCATTTTCATGCATCTAATTTTTGACATTTTTTTCTTTCAGATATTCTTTTTAAAATGGAAGTGGAAATGTGCCAGATCTTATGATAAATGTAGGCTACTTAATTCACAGCAATTGCAGTCCCTCATTAGTAATAAATTAAATATTGAAGAGACCAGATCATTTCAATGTGTCAAAAAGAGCCTTGTAACTTGGCATAATTTAAGAGGTCAAAGTATGCATTTTATAATGATCATCCATCCATATCCATGGATATTTCTGATCCAGTCACTCTCAGCTTCTGTGACTCAAGGGACTTACCAAAGACACTTGTTGAGTTACAAACAGAGCTAAACATGAGGGGTGAAGCTGAAGTATAACCTGTGTCCAGGAATTGTTGGACAGGTATTCAGAAGTGATGCACAATGTTGGACTAGAAATATTACCAGGAGAAGCTGTCTGGTTGTTTCCATATGACTCCAACACATCTTTTCAAATTACCCAGTTAAAAAAAATGAAATTATTGAAATCTACCCAGTATTCTATGATACTATAGGAGAAAATAATCTAAGAGAAAATGGATATGTGCATGTGTGTGACTGGGTCATTTTATTGTACAACAGAAATTATCACAACCTTGCAAATTAACTATACTTCAATAAAACTTATTTAAAAATCAAATTATTTGGGGGATGATTTTACCAAGACAATTCCATTGAAAAGCAAATAAATAAGTGTCCTCAAATCTCAAAATACTAATTCAAAACATGAGTTTACTTTTTCTTTGTTTTTGACCTAAATGCTTGATAATAATACTATTTTTGTCTCCCTTGACTGGTGAAGATCAACTGCTGAGCTAGTTCAACCTGTAGTGAAATCAGTCATAAAAGATGTTTTGATAAAGAGAAGCAGAAAAAAGAGAATTAGTGATCAAACATATATTGAGTGAGTTTAAACACAACAAATAAAGTGCCTCATGTAATAAAAGAATTTGACTTTCTCTGAGAAATTTACCAAATGCTTTTTTGATGACTTTGTTAACGAATTTTGGAAAGCAGGGAGTACCAAACAGTTCTTCAGCAGAAAATCTAATAGACTTAAATATTATAATAGCATCTCTTTTTTTTTTTCTTTTTTTTTTTTTTTTGGCCATGCCCATGGCATGTGAAAGTTCCAAAGCCAGGAATCGAAACAGCACCACATCAGCAACCCAAACCTCTTCAGTGACAACACCGGATCCTTAACCTGATGTGCCACTCCTATAATAGCATCTTTTAAATGATGAAACCACATCATCAAAGGGAAAAGATGTGACAGAAATGCAGTGTAATAAAATATGTCCCTAAGTAAAATTCAACCATTCAACAGGCATTGATTGACTGCCTTGTAATTAATGGCAAGCCAACAGGCCTAGTGGTGCATAGGGTAGAAAGCTGACTAAAGCAAGAGACATGCAGTCCTGCCCTCCACGAGCTCTCAGCCTAGTACTGGTAATAGCAGTGCAGAACTAACTGTAATAAAAGGTGTCTAAGCAGAGACACATGAAACACAGTGGGAGTTCAGTGAAGAAAGAGAGCAATTCCAGCAGGGGAGATATTTGAAATCATATAGAGAGTATCTAGAGCTGACACTCCATGAAAAGGCAGCCTATCAACTGGACATACCACTGTCTCTGATGTAGTATGATCAGGTTATGCTAGGGGTCTAAGTGGAGTATTTACAGGAGAACAAGGAGGTCTGAGAAAGAACTCGAAGGTCACATGTAATCTGGACTTAAAGAATAATAGGATGCAAAGCTGGAAAGGTCAGTGGAGACTTGCTCATTTAAGGTCCTAAAGACCATGTAAAAGTATCTGAATTTTGTTCTGTGGGCCATGGAGATCCATCACAGGGTTTTCAGCAGAGAAGTACTGTGGTCATATTTGCCCTTGAGAGAGATGACTCCAGCTACAGTATAGAAAACAGATTGGAGACAAAGGGAGCAGGAGAAAAGGCAGGGAAAGTCATTGAATTAGTTTGTAACTGAAATATAATGAAGCCCCAAAAAGGAGTGGTAGTGAGGCTGGAGAGAATGAAATTTATTTGACAGTAGAAATGGAACAGTAATGACAGATCTTAGAGATATTACTAGGCAGAACTGACTAGAAATGATAAGTGATTGGGTTTGGGGATGTAGGAAAAAAGAAGAGTCAAAATTATCCCTCAGGTTTTAGCTTGGTCGACCATATAGTAATAGCATTTTATTAAAATAGAAAACACAGAAAGAACACATTTCAATGGGAGTGGTGTCAGAGATGGTAGAAAAGAATGTAGGAAATGGATCAAACTCCATGAGAATAAGAATCACTTTAGTTTTCATCATTGTAGACCTAGCACCTGACTCAACAAATCCTGGAATGAATAAATGAGTGAAATGAATTATTGTATTTGAAGTACCACTGAGGCTAATTCAATCTGCAAACTCTACTGTAAAGTAAAAAGAAATTCCATTTCTTGCATTGACCTAATAGTTATCGAGCAACCACTATCTGCCAGATAGAACTCTAGGTATTGAGGATATATGTGAGCAAAATAGTAACAGACCTGTATTCATGAATTTATATTCTAGTTAGACATGACAGACAATAAAAAATATGTATAAGTCTTCAGTTCATGATAAATACTCTGAAGAAAATTAAATGAGCATAACGGGGTTAGAGATTGATGGGATACTTTAAATATGAAGTGGCCTGGGGTAGTCTTCTTAGAAGGTGTTACTTGAGCAGAGAACTACACAAAATGGAGTGAGCCTAGGTGGGGAGTACTAAAGGCAGAGGGAATAGCAGGTAAAAAAATCCTAAGGCAGGAGCATAACTATCATGTTCATGTTCAAAGACTAGCAAGGAGACACGTGTGACTTGAGAGGAGTGAACAAGAGGAAAAGTGGTAGGCGATGAGGTTTGGGAAACCAAGGACTGGATGATGAAGAATGTTAAAGCTAATTGTTGGACTACACCCCGTCTGCATTTTCCCAGCTTCAAGACCAAAGAAACAGCCCAGAGTCCAAGACAGCGACATCAGTGGTTTAATGGATGGGGGAGTAATGGACAGGGGAGCTTACCAGTTTGAAGCCAGGTCCTGGAGCTACACCCCACAGCGCAGCAGACTTGGCGGCAAGCCTTGCTCTGGGGGAGGGGAGACTGCCAGTTATAGGGGAATTGACTTCAGGTGGGCTCATTAGTTACCAGGGAAACGAGGAGAGGGGCACGCCCCTCACAGCCCCTTGGATGAGAACCAGGACTAGCTGGGGCCTGGGGAAAGTATATAGGAAGGTCAGTCTGTTGAATGGGTTGTGGGTGAAGCAGGCACTGGTTGAGCAGAGGATGTACAGACAGAGGGAAGGCGGCCATCTTGGGTGACCTGACCATACACTCATGTAAGGACTTTGACTTTTTCTCTGAATGAAATGAGCTTCCTTGGATGGTTTTTAGCAGAGAAGTGACATGGTCTGACATGTTTTAAGAAGATCACTCTGCTGGGTAGAGAATAGTCTGTAGAGAGGTAAGAGCATGGAAGCCAGCTGACTGGTTAGACACTTGTGAAGCATCTAAGCAAGAGACCCTGATGGCTTGCACCAAAGCACAAGCAGTGGAGATGGTATGGTGGGAAGTGAATGAGATCTGCTTTTGTCTAGTTTTGATGTAATTTTTGTTTATTTTTTCAAGGTAAAAGTTGCAGGATTTATGGGAGGATTGGTTATCAGGTGTGGGATTAAAAGAGGAGGCAAGGCTGATTCCAAAGCATTTGGTTTAAACAACTCCACAACAGCCACAACAACAATATTGCCACTTACTGAAGCAATTAAGACTGTAGGAGGAACAAGTTTCAGGCTGGGGTGTGAAGAGTTTACTATCGGATGTGTTAAGTTTGAAATGCCTATTAGTGCAGATGTATGGTTGGCTGTTAAGTATACAAATTAGTTCAGGTAAGAATTCTGGGCAGGAGTTTATAGATGATATTTATAGCCTTGGGACTAGATAGGACCACCTAGGAAATGAGTATAAATAGAGAAAAAAAAAATAGATCCAAGACTAATCCCGATATTGAGTTATCAGAAGGATGGGGAACATCAAGCAAAGAGAAAGTGATGTCAGGAAGGTGGGAGAAGAAATGAGAAAGAGTGGTGTCCTAGCATCAAGAGAACCAGTATTTTACAAAGGAGAGAGCAATCAACTTTTCAGACGTTGTGGATAGGCCAGGTAAGGGGAGGGCTGAACACTGATCTTAATATTTGGCAACCAGAAAGTCGCTTGTAACCTTGACAACCACTGTTCAGCGGAGGGGAGTGGTGTGGTTTGGATGAAAGCATAGGGAGTTCAAGAGAAAATGGGAAGAGAGAAAGTGGAGACATAAGTGGTAATTAATATTTCAAAGAGTATTGATGGAAAGAAGAGGATAGAAACAGGGATACGTGATCAGAAAGGTAGTTGGCAGGGAGTGGAAATCATGGAGGGTCTTAGAGGCCAGAATGAGTACTTTGGGTTTTTCTCTTAGAGGGATGGGGGACCATCATCTAGAACAGGATGCTGAGGAACTTCAATATTTAGAGGTCTTAGAGAGGAGAATCAGCATAGGAGACTGAGAAGCAGCTAATGAGGTAGGAAGGAAACCAAGAAAGGAGCAAAAACCAAACATGAGAGGAAAGAATGGTCGACTATATCAAATGCTGCTTTGAAGTCAAGTAGGACAAAGTTAGTCCATCGGGCTTGGACAAATGTAGACTTTTGTCTGGCTTTCCTTGCCAGAGAAGTTTCCCTTGCTTCAATGGGATTGAGAGCACAGTTTGATACTATAGCTGGGTTCCAGAGAGTCGAGAAGATCCAAGAGTGGACAATAATCAGACACATTGATCTAGGAAAGATATCAGCTCAAATGACATATACTGAAGGGGAAATTGTGTGTGTACGTAATAGTACCTTAAAAAAATTGCCAGCAGGGATGGCATATTTAAAAAGTTAAACTCTGGGCTTTAAGGAACTAAGGATGCTAAGCATTCAAAAAGATTTGAATGAATGGTGAGTATAATGCTAACTTCATAAAGGTGTAAGATTGGTGATTAAAACCTGGAATGGAGTGACTGAGTTTGAAAAGTAAGAAGAATTCAGATCTGAATGACTTCAGAGCTAAAATTAGTGCACAATTACCATGATTATATCTTCCCTGTTCCCTGCTACAATTATCTCCTTGATCTCTCTTTGGTTTTTGAGCTCATCTTGATATTTATTTAAGCCACCCTTTGTGGAGGTACTTTTACTCTGAGTTTCTTCAGAGTATTCTTTTTTGGAAATATGCAACTGCAAATAATATTTAAACCCATCTCAGGAACTAGTACTGATAAGTAGAATTTCAAGTAGAATTCATGAAGAGGAAGTCATCCTAACCTGTGTCTCTGCTAGAAGTTTTCTAGGAATTGTTTGGTAAATGCAGAGCTCCCCAGAACGTAAATTAGAGCTGGAGAATTTTAACAGTATACTTCAACTGTGACAGACTAGTTTGCTAGGGGCTGACTTGTCAAGAAGAGAATTTTTGTGAACACTGATCATGAGTTCTGTGGCTCAGCGGGTTAAGGATCTGGCATTGTCACTGCAGCAGCTCAGGTCACTGCTGTGGCGTGGGTTCAATCCTTGGCCTGGGAACTTCCATATGTTGTGAGCACAACCAAAAAATAAAAGAGAGAAAGAAAAGCAACCGTCTACAAGGATACTGAGTAAATATGAAATTTCCTGTTTTGCATTCTCTCCCAACTTACCCCCACCCCTCCAAATTTCATACAGACTCTAACCCTTTTGTTAACATGTTGACCTCTGATAAAAATTTAACTACCATTTATTGAGCAATGACATTGACTCAGGTATTCACTGAAGCTAAAATAATAGCTTGTGTTTAATGAAATGCCCACTTGAAGTACTTTATTACATGCTCACAACGAGCCTCTTTGGTAGGTACCATTATTCTCCCATTTTACAAATGAGAAAACAGGAGAAATAAGTTGAAGTAACTTGCCCAACATCACAGACATAGGTAACTGAGCCAGGATTCAAACCCGGGGGTGATGGCTCCAAAATCTATGCCCTTAGCCATTAAGCTTTATTGCCATCCTGGACTAGCATACTTTATTTCACTTAACATATTTATTCCCACTTTATAGAAGAAGAAACTGAGGCTCAGAGCAAAGGATTGGTAAGTTATTCAAGGTAACACATGTGGAAAACAGAATTTCCACGCCAAGCCTATCACTCTTTCCACATTTATAAAACACATGGTATGTTTAGAGCTTACTTTTTCTTTAGCTCCATAATTGCCAAAATGTGTTCCTAGGTCTGTTTTAATAGGCATTGTTTAAAAAAAAAAAAATCCATTAGCAAAACACCTTTGGGGAATAAGTTAAAGCTGAAGAGGTGCCCTTTCTACAGGTCTTTTCAATACTTTTGATATGCTAATGTACCTTTTGAAGCCTTGGGGGATGGGTATTTAGCAACGTAACCAGGTAATTGTTTTTCTGGGAGCTTCTTACCAGCAAGTATGTAGATCATACTTAGACTAACTGCATAACTGAGCTCATACAGACTCTGATGACCTTAATTAGACTGAAACACAGTCTGTTTTCTATATGCGATTAAGAGACTCATCTTCATGTATGAGATACAGGATATAAAATTTTTGGAATAACACCAGATTTACATGCCATTCATTACAGTGAGTTATTTTGAAAAAGTCCAATCATGTCCAATAGATATTTGTTTCATTTTGGAGAGTGACGCTTTTCAGATTTGGTCCCAAAGTGCTAAGGAGAAGTCTTTGCAAGCACGCAGTCTTTGTTTCTATTCCTTACACACTGACAACCATCTTCAATGGTGCTACCAATAATTTGTCATATGATTTAGTAGTTTCTTGTCTTGTAAAGCTAAGTGAATACAGTTCATTTCCTTTCTTCAGAAGTGTCTCAGAAGTTGGATGAGTTACATGAGTAGTAACAAAGATAAAAAATAAGAATATTTAGGGAGTTCCCATGTGGTGCAATGGGTTAAAGATCCGGCATTGTCACTGCTATGGCTTGTGGCATGGATTCGATCCCTGGTCCGGAAATTTCCACATGCCTTGAGTGCAGCCAAAAAAAAATTTTTTTTAAGTATGAGAGGATAAGAATCTAATAAATGTGTTTATTGATTTACATCACATCCTAGCTCCAATTAGGTCACACCTAAAATGATATCTGCTTCAATGATGCCATGAAAGTGATTATAATGATGAGGAAGTCTCAAGCCAGAAATTATTCCATGTCCTGTTTATAACATAAGATGGAGAAATTATATTTTGGAATGACACTAACCTTGGAGAACCTACAGGAAGTTGCACCCTCCCCCCAAAATTATAAATATATTTAAGAATGTATTATGTGCCAGAAAAGAATGAGCTGAAATGCAAATGCTTCTTTCCCTCAGGGAAGTCATTAGGAATAAAAGCCAATAGTCAGGTTATTGTGAGTTGGTGCCAAATTTCTAGGCTGTTAGGGAGAAAAAGCAGAACCTCTATTTTCTTAAAAAGATCAGTGGAAATGGGGCTGAGCAAGGTCCAGATAGAGTGCTATGCCTTAGGCCAGAGGAAAAGTAAAAATACATACACACACACACATATTTACAAATACTAGTCTTCCACTTGGGCTCCATAGCTTGCACAGAATCAGGAAATCAGACTATCAGAACCAGAAGAGACTATTCCGCTGTCTGAGTTATTGATCCCATCTATAAAATTCCCACCAAAATGATCAAATATTTGCATGATAGAATGAATGAGACTCTTTCATTGCTATGCAGCTTATGCTGATCATCTGGAAGGTTTTGTATTATGCTGAAAAGACCATATATTTTGGAACCAGGATAGATTAGATTCAACTCTTCTGTTTACAGCTGGATCAGCCCATGTGAACTGAGTTATGCTACCATGACAAATAACCCAAAGTCCGTAATAAATAGGAATTTATACAACAGAACACTTATAGCTTAGACCAAGAATATAGAATAAAGATATCTATAGCTGTAGTTATAACTAGATAGCTCAGCCCTTTCTTGGGTCTTCATGGCCAGTGAGAGAGATTTATTTCTCACTTATGTTCAGGGAACTTTTGCTTCATCTTGGCATGTTTTCATTATCACCACTACAGGGGGAAGAGAATATAGTGAATCATATAGTGACTTAAAAATTCCACCTAAGGGTTATACACCCATCCTTAGCTTCAAATAAGGTTGGTAATTACAATCCTACCCTTTGTCTAGAAGGAGGAGAAATGGAATATTTATGAATGGCCTTAATTACTACCACACTATCCATAGGACCATGGGAAAATTTACCCCTTCTGGGCCTTCTTCTTCATCTGTAAAATGGGTCAATAATACTCATTTGCATATTTGCTCTGAATATTAAATTAAATAATATACATAAAAACCTAGAGCAGTCTCTGGCTTAACAGGTGCTCAAGCATAGGTAATACATTCCCCTCTGTCTATTAGATGTCTCTTCCTTTTTCAGGCATGCTAAACTGCAAGCTTAATACGTCCTCCACAAGACATCTTTTTGAATATGTAGAGAATTTTAAATTTAAAGAATTGCACACAGTTCTGATCCTCTGTAAGCTAAACACTCCTGGTTCTTTCAACCATTCCTCATATGGCACATGTTTCCATACCCCACCATCTTGGTCCCTTCCCTCCAAGTTGGTTCCAGTGCTTCTTCGAGTAATGGTCATATCTGAGCACAGGGTCCCATCCAGTTCTATTCTCATCAGCATGGCACTAAGTCAAGACTATAAATAGCCTCATCCTGGACACAGGCTTTCCTTCATGTAGCAAGGTCATTTTAAGGTCACATCGCACTTGTAAAATTAAAGGATATGGTGGCTAGAAAAATTAGAAACCATTTAAAATGGTGGACCCTAAGTATATATCTGTGACTCAGCAATATTAGAGTCACTTGCAGAGTTTTTTATAAGGTTACATTCACAAGTCTCACTCCTCTGGTTTCCAAGGCCTTGGGTAGAACTTTCAAAACCGGTATGTGGACAAGTTTGAAAACTCCTCTGTAGCATTCCCACAGGCTTTCTTGACTCTAAATCTCAGGCTCGTTCCAAACCTAGACTTCAGAACACCTGAAGCACTTGTTAAGAATTGTTTCTAGAGCCTTCCTCCAAAATTTAGAATCAGAATTCTGGGAGTTGAGCCCAGAAATTTGTGTTTATAACAAATACCTTAGTTGAGTCTGATGTGCAGCTAGATCTGGGAAACTTGCTCCAGTTCAACCTTCCAACCAGTGCTGGAACCATCAATCATCCTGCCAAGAAGTTTTACAGAAAATATCACCATGAGCCCAATTTAAAATGTACACAGTAGAACACTTACAGATTAATTAGGCCAAGGACATAGGATAAGGATATATATTCATAGCAGCCTTCTCTTGAGTCTTCACGGTCAGTACCAGAATCATGGAGTCAAAAATACTCAGAATTAGAAGGGACTTGAAATTCCAATTAGTCAGGATTTCCTAAGATATGTTTCACGGCACATGAGATTTTTAAAAAGGAAGCTGCAATTTAAATTAGATTGGGAAACACAGAGCACTCTATCACTCATCTTGGAGTGCTAAAATGCACATTACCATAATAAACACTCTGAGAAGTACCCAGTTAAGAGTTCTGTTTAACTTTAATAACATCAACATTTCCCCAAGCTATTTGAGCATAGAAACTTCTTGGTCATGCCCATGGCATGCAGAAGTTCCCAGGCCAGGAATTAAACTCATGCCATAGCAGTGATGATGCAAAATCCTTAACCACTAGGCCACCAGGGAACTCCTAGAAACTTTTTTAAAAAGCCGCCCATTCACCTAAAGCATCAGTGTTCTATGTAACAATTTTTTCTTTAAAAAAAAAGGGGATCTAAGGCATTGTTCATCTAATACATGAATATCCTTTTCCACATTCTAGCAAGAACTCACTAAAACTGGAGGCTAATAATTCCATTTCTGACACCTCTAATTGTTCACACAAGGATCAACATATTGTCTTCTGTCTCTTCTGTAAGTTCAGACCACATGCTTTATAGCTAGAGACAATATAAGATAGTGAAATGCATATGAAATTGTCAGATATCCTGGGTTTGAATCTTGACTCTACCAACTACTAATTATTTGACCTTGGGCACTATTTAGGTTTCCTGAACATCATTTTTCTCATACACAAAATAATACACAACTGACAAATTGTTGTGAGGCATAAATGAGATAATGTATGTGAAAAACTTAGCACAGTGCCTGGAACAGAGTAAGAACTCAAATAATATCACTACTTATTTCATTCACAGATGAGAGTGCAAAGGGCTTAGTTTCAACACAGAAGGCAGGAAATTCTGTCTTGTTCTCACCTCTATACCCCCACCCCATACACAAATCTTCTTTCCTCAGTGGTCTCCTTCCTGATTTGTCTGACCTGTACAGGTTAATCTCAGTCTGAAATTAACATCCTGATAAAGGTTATTTTAATAAAAACAATTCCATTGACCCTATTATTCCCAAATATGTTATTTTCAGAACACAGAAAGGAATACAGCGAGAGCATATTAATCTCCCAAGAAGACAGGATAGATGAAGAAACACTGAAAGAAAATAAATTTTGTTGAACTAGCAGGGAGGTGCTGAAGATGCTATTATAAGGGCTAATGTGTTCTATGAAAAGACCTTCCTTGGAAATATTTAGTGGTGACTCCAGCGGCATTACCTATTCATTAACACTCTACATGTTTATAGGAGAGGCAAGCTAATAGGACACTTCACATGCTAAAGCATATGGCTGCCTTACCATGAAGCAAAGAGTGTGGTAGGGAGACAATTATAGCTGTATCTATATATTAGCAAAGCAAATATGAAAAGTGGTATTGTTTAAAAGCAGAGAAATGGGAAAAGAATCTGAAAAGGAATAGATATATGTGTATGCATAACTGAATTTCTTTGCTGTACACCTGAAACCAACACAACATTGTAAATCAACTATACTCCAATATAAAATATTTTTTTAAATGTCAATTAGAAAAAAAAAAAAGCAGTGCAGCTTCTCCTGTTTAAAACAAAAACAAACCCAAAACAAAACAAATAAAAACAAAACTGATGTTCCCGCTGTGGCACAGTGGGTTAGGAATCCAACTGCAGTGACTTGGGTCATTGCAGAAGTATGGGTTCCATCCCTGGCCCTGCTCAGTCGATTAAAGGATCCAGCCCTACCACAGCTGCAGCATAGGTCACAGCTGCAGCTCAGATTTGATCTCTGGCCCAGGGACTTTCATATGCTGTGGCTGCAGCCATAAGAAAAAAAAAAAAAGGTGTTAAAATTCCAGCTCTGTCATTACTTACTTTTAACATTATGTAAGTCATTTAAATTCCTTGAGATTGGTTTCTTCCTCTATAAAATGGTAAAGCAAGAAAGTTGGGTTTTTTTGTTTGTTTGTTTTGTTTTGTTTTAATTTGAAGTCAAAATTCTGGAAACTTTCAAACAATGGAATTGATTTAAGATAATTTTTTTAAATGATAATCAATTTTAAAAAGCATTCAACTGTCAAGAACACAAACAGGCAGTTAATAGAAAAGGAAGTATAAATAGCTTATCAACACAGGAAAAGGTGCTTAGCATTAATCATATTTAAAGATATGCAAATTAAAACAGTAATGAGATACTATTTTTCACATATTGGAATGGTAAATATATAAAACAAAATTAATAGTTCACAAAGTTTTTGTGAGTATGGAAAACTGGCACTCTCATACAATGTTGATAAGAAAATAAATTGATATAGTTTATTGGTAGCAATTAGGCATTACAGATCAACAATTTTAAGCGCATATTCCTTTTAACCTAGCAGTTATTTCTCGGCTCAAAAATTGTCCTAACAATATGTTCACATATTGTACATGAAAGGATTTTCCTTGCGATAATAGCAAAAACCTATAAACAGCTTCAGTGTTCCTCAGTAGTGGACTGGTTACATAAATATGAGTTCAAACTAATAATACAAGGCCATTACAAAGAATGGCAGTAGATGGGGAACTGCCCTGGAGCAAGATCTTCTATATACTTTGCATGCAGAGAAATAATAGATTAGGAGCTGGAGATACATAGGTTAAGTGATAGAACCTGGAAGAAGACACAAAATAAAATACGTACATATGCCTGGATATGACTAAAAAAGTCCTGGAAAGATAGCCAAGAAATGTTAGTAACAATTGGCTATAGGGAAAGGAGCCGAAACTCTGGATGGGAGGAAGACTTGCTCTGGGCCATGTATATCCCTTTGTTTATTGGTTTGTTTTATCTTTTGCATGAGTTACTTTATACTGAATGGTAACTACAAAAGCAACTCACTTTTTAGGCTAAAAGTAGAAGAAATGAACACCCTCACTGAGCAGATGGGGAGACAGAGAGATAGAGGGGAAAGGACCCACTGATTTCAAGGACCTAATTAATAGATAAGTAAAAACAACAATTCCTTGTCTACTTGCTTGTGTTTTCTCTCAGCTTTCTTATGCTTCTTATCCCTGACCCTCAGAGATTCTGTGGGTCAGAGATAAGAAAGAAACTTCAGTTTCATTGTTAATCTTTAAAAAAGTTTGTTTAAACATTGCCTGTTTTAAAATTAAAGAACTACTTTTTAAAAAAATTCCATCATAATACTAGCAAACAGAATTCAACAGCATATTCAAAGAATAATACACACCATGACCAAGTGAAATTTATTCCAGGGGTTCAAAAATGGCTCAACATATGAAAATCAGTTAAGGCAATACGCCATATTAACAGAATGAAGGATAAAAATCACATGATCATCTCAATAGATGCAGAAAAATCATTTGATAAAATTAAACAATTTCATGATAAAATCTTTCAATATACTAGGAGCAGATGGAAATTACCTAAAAATAATAAGACTACATATGACAAGCCCATAGCTAACATCATATTGAACAGTGAAAAACTGAAAGTTTTTCCTCTAAAATCAGGAGCAAGACAGGGATGTCCACTCTTGCCACTGTCATTTCTATTCCACATAGTACTGAAAGTCCTAGCCAGAGCAATTAGGCAATAAACAGAAATAAAAGGCATCAAAATAGGAAAATAAGAAGGAAAATGGCCTCTATTTGCACATAATATGATTTTAAATATGAAAAACCCTGAATATTCCACCAAAAAACTGTTAGAATAAACAAATTCAGTAAAGTTGCAGATTACAAAATCAACTTACAAAACTCTGCAGCATTTCTAGTCACTAAAAATGAAAAGGAGATTAGAAAACCAACCCATTTATAGTAGCATCAAAAAGAATAAAATACTCAGGACTAAATTAGAAGTAAGAGTCTTGTACACTGAAAATTACAAAACACTGATGAAAGAAATTAAAGATACCAACGAATGGAAAGACAGCTCATGTTCATGCATTGGAAAACTTAATATTGGTAAAATGTCCACACCATCCAAAGCAATCTATGGATTCAGTGCAATCCGTATGAAAATAACAATGGCATTTTTTACAGAAATAGAAAAAACAATTCTAAAACTCACATGGCACCACAAGGGACAACCAAAGAGCCAAATTAATCTTGAGAAAACAAAGATGAAAGTATCACATGTCCTTACTTCAAAATACATTAGAAAACTACAATAATTTTTTTTCTTTTTTGTCTTTTTGCCATTTCTTGGGCCACTCCCACGGCATAGGGAGGTTCCCAGGCTAGGGGTCTAATTGGAGCTGTAGCCACCAGCCTACACCAGAGTCACAGCACCGCGGGATCCGAGCTGTGTCTGGGACCTACACCACAGCTCAGGGTAACGCTGGATCCTTAACCTACTGAGCAAGGCCAGGAATCGAACCCGCAACCTCATGGTTCCTAGTCAGATTCATTAACCACTGCGCAACAACAGGAGCTCCAGAAAGCTACAACAATTAAAACAGTATAGTACTAGCATAAAGACAGATGTACAGACTGATGAAGCTGAATGGAGAGCTCAGAAATAAATCTATGCATATGCTATCAACTGATTTTTGGCAAGGGCACCAAGACTAGTGTTGGAAAAATCGGACATTCATAAGCAAAAGAATGAAACTGGGCCCTTGCACCACAAACGAAAATCAATTCCAAGTGGATTAAATACTTAAGACCTGAAAGTATAAAACTCCTATAAGTAAACATAGGCGAAAAGCTTCATAACATTGGTCTTGCAAATGATTTCATGACTATGACACCAAAGGCATAGGAAATAAAATCAAAAATAGACAAATGGGACTACTTCAAACTAATAAGTCTTTTTAAGGCAAAAGAAGCAATCACCCAAGTAAAAGGACAACCTACCAAATGGGAGAATATATGTGCAAACCACACATTTGATAGGGAATTACTTTCCAAAGTATTTAAGAAACTCCCACAATTCAATAGCAAAAAACCAAATAATTCAATTTAAAAATGGACTAGAATAGATATTTCTCCAAAGAAGACATACGAATGGCCAACAGGTATACAAAAAAGAGTCTCAACATCACTTATCATCAGGTAAATGCAAATCAAAACTACAAGGAGACAGTAGTGCCTCACACTTGTTTAGAGGGCTATTACTTAAAAAAACCTGAGACAACAAGTGTTGGTGAGTTTGTGGAGAAACTGGAACCCTTGTACCTAGTTGGTGGGGATTCATCTTCTTGTAACTGCTGTAGAAGACTGTATGGAGGTAACTAAAGAAATAAAACTGGAACTACCCAATGATCCAGCAGTCCTACTTCTGAGTATTTACTCTAAGGAATTTAAAGCAGGATCTCAAAGAAATATTTGCACTCCCATGTTCACTATAGTATTATTCACAATAGTCAAGAGGTGGCAATAACCTCAATGTCAGTGAAAGGCTAAATGGAGAAAGAAAATGTGGTATATAAACGCAGTGGAATATTATCCAGCTGATAAAAAGGAAGGAACTCTGGTCACATGTTCCAACATGGAGCGACCTTGAGGACATTATGCTAAATGAAATATTGCTTGATTCCTCTCTTAAGAAGTATCTAAAATATATAGTGAAACTCATGGAATCAGAGAGAAGAATGGAGGTTGCCAGAGGCTGAGGGAAAGGGGAATGAGTAGTTGCTACTCAACAGGTAGGACGTTTCAGTTATGCTAGATGAATAAATTCTAGAGGCCTGTTGTGCAACATAGCATCCATGGTTTAAAATACAGTATGTATACTGAAAAGTCTATTAATCTCATGTTAAGTGTTCTTACTACAATAAAATTTTTAAAAAGTCATCATAATAATTTAAAAATAATTTGTTCTGGGAGCAAAGAGGATGTTGTGATCTGTCGGGCAGTAAATGTCATAAGAAGCCCAGTCAGTAAAGTTGAGATCTAATGAGGAATATTGTAACAAGGGGTCCCAGTGGTAACCATGGTGGTCCCACTGGTAACATATGAGCTTTGATAGTGCTTAGTGATATTTCCATTATGTAAACTGTGAAGTAAAACCTTTGGTATCATCACATTCATAATATTAAGGTGCAAATTTGAGAATGTCCGATTCTGAAAATTTCAGGTACAGAGTTTTCTAATTATAGTACCCACCTCCCAAAATGTTGTTAAGAATATTGAGAGGGGAGTTCTCCTGTGGCACCACGGATTAAGGATCCTGCATTGTCAATGCAGCAGTTTGGGTCACTGTTGTGACATGGGATCAATCCCTGGTCTGGGAACTTCCACATGATAAGGGCATGGCCAAAAAAAAAAAAAAAAAAATATTGAGAACGATCACACAAAGGAATTTATTTGTCTAGAGTAGGGCTATTGCTAGCCTAGAGTAGGGCTCAAAAAGTGCTAAGTTGTACCATTACTCCATAGCAGTAACCTGGTAGGTCAGGAAGGAGACCAAATCAACCAACTAGTTGTTTTGTCTGCAGGAAAACAAGTAACCAACCCGGCTTCTAATGTCACTCAGTTTATAGTCTCCTTGGTGTCAAATCTGTATAGCTCCTGCAAAGTATCCCAATAAACCAGACTTTTCCGAAGTTGCTGATGTTTTCTTTTCCATTTCAAACTACCAGTAGTGCTGATCAAATTGTTTATTTTGCTCAGGCATGGGAATTTGCCAAGAAATTATTAGCTTCTTTGCTATGCCGGAATTTCCTTGAGTTGGACAGTTTAGTGTATTTAACCCCGCTTGTTTTTTAGCAGCCTTCCTATGGAGAGACAGCAAGAAGGAAGAAAAAAATGCATCACCAGATGGAGAAAAGCATTAGCCATACTTGACATTTCAAATGTTATATGATTGTCTTCTAAGACTGCACGTGTCCAATAATAAAAGCTAAAAGGAAACGCAGACAAACAAGCAACGGTGTCTGAACATATTAGGTCACAAAGAAAAGCCAGAAGTGTCCATTCAGTGAATTTACATAGAAGTTGAGGGCAGAATTGAGAAAGTGAGAGGAGAAAAATATCCAGTTCTATTTTTTTAAATAACCTCTTAACACAGGAAAAGTTCTCTTTTAAAATTTTTATTCAACTTTTCCATGGGGGGATGAGTCCTTTGAATGTGTTCAACTCATTTATGATCAGTCACTTTCCAAGTTAATTTTGCTCCCTTATTCTGACCTTTCCCCTCTTAGGAAAAACTAAATTCAGTGCCCTGTGATATGTCTCAGTTTTTGCTCTGTAAGTAGGTAATAATGTTTAATGCTGGAAAATGCTCTTAGATTTCATCTTTCTACCTGATTCAAAAAGTTAGCAGCCCTCTGCTGGGCTGCTATGTAAATCATCACGGCTATAAAATAATTTTGAGGAGTTCCCATTGTGGCTCAGTGGTAATAGCCCAACTAGTATCCATGAGGACTCGGGTTCAATCCTTGGCTCCACTCAGTGGGTTAAGGATCTGGCGTTGCCATGAGCTGCAGTGTAGGTCACAGACACAGCTCAGATCTGGCGTTGCTGTGGCTGTGGCATAGACTGCCAGCTGCAGCTCTGTTTCAACCCCTAGCCTGGGAACTTCCATATGCCACATATGTGGCCCCCCAAAATAATAATAAATTAATTAAATAAAATAGAACAATTTTGAGTCTTGCCACTAGAGACAAGCAAATCTGCATATATAAGGAAGTAAGAAGGAAGGACAATCATGGCTGACCATAGCATGACAAATTGTGGAAAGCTTTTAAAATATTTCCATTGAAAATTTAACAACTCTTAAAATTTACTTTTCATTTTTTAAAAAATTGAAGTATAGCTGATTTACAATATTACATTAGTTTCAGGTTTACAGCATTGTGATTCAGTATTTTTACAGATTATACTACAATAAAAAATATTACAAGGTAATATCTAAAATTCACAGTGCTAAACAATATATCCTAGTTGCTTATCTACTTTATACATACTAATTTGTATCTCTTAATTCCATATCCCTAATTTTCCCTTCCTTCCTTCCTTCTCCTCTTTGGTAACCACTATTTTGTTTTCTGTATCTGTGAGTCTGCTTTTTTTTATGCGCATTCATTTGTATTATTTTTTTAGATCCCACACATAACAGATCTCATATAGCATTTGTCTTTCTCTGATTTATTTCACTAAGCATATTTTTTAGGTCCATCCACATTGCTGCAAATGGCAGAATTTCACACCTTTTTAATGGTTGAGTAATATGCCACTGTCCATAATCCATACCTTTTTATCCATTCCTCTGTGAGGTTTTTGTTTGTTTCATTTTGGTTTTGCTTTTATTTATGTACTTATCTATTTATTTGTTTGTTTTGCCATGCTGTGGTATGTGGAAGTTCCCAGGCCAGGGTTGCAACCTGTGCAACAGCTGTGGCACTTAACCCACTGCTCCACGAGGGAACTTCCTATCCATTCCTCTGTTGATGGACACTTGGGTTGCTTACATATCTTGGTTATTGTAAATAGGGCTGCTATGAACATGTATAGGGGTGCATGTATCTTTTCAAATTGGTGTTTTGGGGTTTTGGAGAATACAGACCAAGGAGTTGAATTCCTGGCTTGTACGGTGGTTCTATTTTTAGTTTTTTGGGGAAACTCCATACTATTTTCCACAGTGGCTGCCTCAATTTAAATTCCCACCACCACTGTAAAGTGTTCCCTTTTCTCCACGTCCTTTCTCCAACATTTATTCTTTGCAGACTTTTTGATAATAGCCTTTCTGACAGCGGTGAGGTGATATATTGATGTTTTCGATTTGTGTGTCTCTGATAATTAACAATGTTGAGCATCTTTTCATGAGCCTGTTAGCCATGTGTTTGCCTCCTGTGCAAAAATGTCTACTCATGTCTTCTGCCTCGTTTTTTTTCTGATTTTTAGGGCCACAGCTGTGGCATTTGGAAGTTCCTATGCTAGGGGTCAAATAGGAGCTGCAGCTGCCGGCCACAGCCACAGCAATGCCGGATCCAAGCCACATCTGCAACCTACAACATAGCTCGTGGCAATGCCAGATCCTTAACCTACTGAGAGAGGTCAAGGATCAAATCCAAATCCTCATAGATACTACTTGGCCTTGTAACTTGCTGAGCCACAAGGAGAATTCCCTTCTGCCCATTTTTGGATTGGATTGTTTGTTTTTGATATTGAGTTGTATGAGCTGTTTATATATAGTTTGGATATTAACCCCTTATAGGTCATATTATTTACAAATATTTTCATAGGTTGTCTTTCATTTTGTAGATGCTTTCCTTTCCTGTGCAAAAGCTTTTAAATATAATTAGGTCCTATTTGTTTATTTTGAATTTTATTTATTTTGCCATAGATGACAGATCCAGGAAAATATTGCTACAATTTTTTCAAAGAGTGTTTTGCCTATGTTTTATGGTTTAAGGTCTTATATTTAGGTCTTTAACTCATTTTGGGTTTATTTCTGTATATGTTGTGAGGAAATGTTCTATTCAGTTTCCCAGCACCACTTGTTGAAGAGACTATCTTTTCTCCATGTATATTCTTGCCTCCTTCGTTGTAGATTAATTGACTATAGATGTGTGGGTTTATTTCTGGGCTTTCTATTCTGTTTCATTGGCCTGTGTGTCTGCTTAAGCCAGGCTCAACATGGATAAGGAGAAGTAACAATGGATACCACAAAGATACAAAATATCATAAGAGAATACTATGAACAGTTATATGCCAAGAAATGGACAAATTTGTAGAAACATACAACCTGCCAAGACAGAATCGAAAAGAGACAATTTGAACAGACTTATCACTATAGTGCCACTGAATTTTTTTTTGGCTGTGCCCAGGGCATGTGCAAATTCCTGCGCCAGAGATTGAACTCAGGCTGCAGCAGTGACCGTGCTGGATCCTTAACCTGCTAGGCCACCAGGGAACTCAAAAATTGAATTTGTAATAATAATAATTAAAAAAACCTCTCAGCAAACAAAAGTCTAGGATCTTATGGCTCCATTTGGGAATTCTACCAAACATATAATGAAGGACTAAAACGTATTCTTTTCAAATTATTCCCCAAAATTAAAGAGGACAGAACACTCCCAAGTTCATTCTAAGAGGCCATCATTACCTGAAAGACTAGACAAAGACACTACTGAAAAAGAAAATTACAGGTTAATATCTTTGATGTATATAAATGCAAAAATCCTCAACAAGAAACTATTAGCAAACTGAATCCAAAAATACATAAAAAGGATCACATACCATGATCAAGTAGGATTTATTCCAGAGACACAAGGATGGTTAAAAATTTGCAAATCAATCACTGTAAATGCACTACATCAACAAAAGAAAGAATGAAAAATTACATGACCATCTCAATAGACACAGAAAAGGCAGTTGACAAAATTCAATAGCCATTCATGATAAAAAATTTTCATCAAAGTGTGTATAAAGGGAGCATCCCTCAACATAGTAATGACCACTTATGGCAAACCACAGGCAACCTAATGCTCAATAGTGAAAAGCTAAAAGCCCTTCCACTAAAATCAGGAACAAGACAAAGAAGCCCACTCTTGCTACTACTATTTATTCTCTTATTTGTTTTTCTTTTTGGCCATGCCCTCTGCATGCACAAGTTCTTGGGCCAGGGGTCAGACTTGTGCCACAGCAGTAACCCAAGTGGCTGCAGTGACAATGCTGAATCCTTAAACTGCTGCACCACGAGAGAACTCCTTGCCACTACTATTTAACATAATATTGGAAATCCTAGCCACAGAAGCTAGACAAGAAAAATAAAAAGACATTCAAATCAGAAGGGAAGAAGTAAAACTGTCACCATTTGCAAATGACATGGTACTTTATATAGAAAACACTAGTCTCCACCCAAAAACTATTTGAACGAATAAATGAATTCAGCAAAGTTGCAGGATATAAGATTAATATAGAGTAATCTGTTGAGTTTCTATACAGCAATAATGAACTATCATAAAATTTTAAAAAATCCCATTTAAAATCACATCGAAAAT
The DNA here is from genome assembly GCF_054392235.1 of Sus scrofa. Lineage (NCBI taxonomy): Eukaryota > Metazoa > Chordata > Mammalia > Artiodactyla > Suidae > Sus > Sus scrofa. The sequence goes on from NC_139401.1 coordinate 127,348,842, forward strand.
AGTAAAAGATATAGGAATAAAATGAACCAAGGAGGTGAAGACCTATATACCCTGAAAACTGTAAAATGCTGAAGAGGGAAACTGAAGATGATACAAAGAAATGGAAATATATCCCGAGCTCTTGGATTGGAAGAATCAATTTTACTAAAATAGCCAAACGACTCAAAGCAATCTCCAGATGTAATGCAATCCCTATCAAAATACCCATGACAATTTTCACAGAACTAGAACAAACAATTCTAAAATTCATATGAAACCACAAAGACACCAGCTTGTCAAAGCAATCCTAAGAAAAAAGAGCAAAGTAGGAGGTATCATACTCCTAGACTTCGGAATATACTCCAAAACTACAGTAGTCAAAATTAAGAATCTTTTAAAATTCACTTGACAAAGGGCATAGCAATTATTTCCCCTCCCTCCATTAAAAAATAGAAGAAAAACAAAAAAAGAAAGAAAGAAAACAAATACAGGACTTCACAAGAATAACACCAAGGAGCTTCAACAAATGGCTCAAGAGTCCTCTTCTGATTTGTCCTTATAGTCTGAGAACCTAAGGCAGGCTGCCTCCTTTACCACTTTGCATTCAAGACAGGGATTTCTAAGATTTCTAGGAGTTCCCTGGTGGCCTAGTGGGTTAAGGATGGAGCTTTGTCACTGCAGTGGTGCAGGTTTGAATCCGTGCCTGGGAATTTCCTTATGCCATGGGTGTGGCCAAGAACAAACAAACAAAAAAAACCCAGGGATTTCTGCCTTTCTCTGCTACATCCTCCCGGAGGAGGAGTAGAGAATTGTCTATAGATTGCCCTCCTTCCCAAATCTACTCCCATGGGACATGATCAACTCTTCCTCTATGAATAGAAGCACCATGTCTTTCTTAATAAAAGTAGGTTTTTCGTCAGTTTAATTTTGGTACAATCTGGGGCTGAAATAGAAATTCAGCTGCAAGTTAGAGAGAGGAGGCTTCTACTCTTCAATATGTTGATATTTGATCCATGGTGTTCTAATTATTGAAGCCCAAGGGCAATAGAGTAGACCACCCAGCCTGCTGTTTTATTTACTGAAATGTGACAGCCCACCAAGACCCTCCTTCCTCAAACAGCCCAGCAGACTCACACAAAAAAGAAAATGAACACTGACTCTTCCTTACAGAGAAAGAGGAAAAACAGGAAAGGGAGGCAAAGAAAGAAATGGACTGACACCCTCCCTATCATCTGAAACCAGGAGCTAGGGTGAACTGGAAAACACAAAGACCCCATGTAGAATTTGCTAGGTGGGTGCTTAGACTGCCTTGAATGGAATAGTTGTGAGCTGTTTTCAGAAAAAAAAAAAAAATCTGCAAAGCTCGATTCTTTTATCCCTGAGATGCCTGAAAAGAAGTAGAACACAAATCCTGGCAACAAAGGCTTCATCTGAGCTTAGCAGAGTCCACCCACCAATGGAAGTAGCATGATGCACAGCCTTCCCAGGTTTCAAGGTTTAAACAACAATAACCCCAGCCTCCCTCAAGGGCTTTGCTGAGCTAGAAGAAAATACAAACTCTTGCACTTGATTGAGAAAACCCCTTGCCTTCAGTCCTTTTGAATTCAGATTGGAGCTAAATAGCCAGAAATACAGACCTATGCATAATTTAGTCTGGTTCTGTGATAAAGCTACAGAGTGAGATTTTTGCCTAAATAATGCCAAGCTTCTGTGTTAAAAGAAACGACACTGGAATGAACAATCTGAGCTACAGTGTCTCTGAAGGAGGGACTAGGTCTTGTGCTCCTTTGCCTTTCCAAGTATTTAGTCTCAAGCCTGTAGTATGTATTCATGCTTGTGTTCATTCAACTAATAATATAACAATACTTAATACTGATGAACCCGGTGGAAGGTGCTGGGGCTAGAGAGCTGAGTCAAAGATGGTCCCGTCCTTAAGAAAAGCAAAATCTAGTGGAGCATGTCAAATAAAAAAATATGAATGTCGGTCAGGAGAGAATTTACTGGAAATAAGTATTGCTCATATGGGGAAGGGGATAGCTGCCACAAAGAGAGGGGAGCTGTTGCAACAGACAGAAGGCTTTGATCATGAGATCTGTAAGTATCTCATTGGTCAGGTGTGGCAGGGATTTTCTTTTACAGGGAAGAATAAACAAAACTAGAAGAACTGGGTGTGGGGAAGTGGGGTGGATGAGCAAGGGTGGTGTGGTGGACTGGAAGGCCAGAGAATGTTTTATACTCAAGAGGGGCCTTTAAAGAGGGAGTTCTCTGGTGACCTAGTGGGTTAAGGATCAGGCATTGTCACTGCTATGGCTCAGGTCACTGCTGTGGCATGGGTTCAATCCCTGGTCTGGAATCTTGGGAATGCCTCAGACAGAGGCAAAAAATGAAAAAAAAAATTAAAGAAATATGCCTGAAGTCAATGCATAAGCTCAAGAAAATTCATTGTTTAAAAATGTTAAAAGCTGTAGTTCCCTGGTAGCTCAGTTGGCTAAGGATCAGGTGTTGTCACTGCTGTGTCTTGGGTTATGCTATGGTATGAGTTTGACCCTGGCCCAGAAACTTCCACATGCCGCAGACACAGTCAGAAAATTAAAATTATAAAATAGTAAACAGGGCTTATGCTCTGGCCCAGGCTGAGATTAGGCCAAAGTTCAGGGGCCTAAGAAAGAAGAGGATTTAGATTGTGTACGCCTTTATAGACCCTTTATAAGAACATTTGTTGTTGTTATTGTTGTTTTATTCTGAGATAAATGGGGAACCATGAAGGGTTTTGAAAATGGGAGTGACATGATCTGGCTCATGTTGTATTAAAGGCTCTGGTTACCCCCAACATTGAGAACTGAAGAGGTGCAGGGGAGAAGCAGAGAGACCAGTATCTGTGCAAGAGATAACAATAATGTAGTTCATGCTGTGGAGTAGTGAGAAGTGGGAAAGTTCTGGATAATATTTTGAAGGTAAAATCAACAAAATGTGTGGATAGCTTGGTTTGAGAAGGAAGACTAGCAGCAGAGGAAAAACTTAAAGACCGAAGAGATGGGAGAGGTTCCTGTAGTTAATTATCTCGTAGGCAGCTGTGCTCTCTCCCTACTCTTCTCATAGTTTTCTGAGATCTCTTAGAATCCTTCCTACAAATTTCCTTTTAGTCTAAGCTAATTCAGGCAGTGTATGTGTGTGTGTGTGTGTGTGTGTGTGTGTGTGTGTGTATGTGTGTGTGTTTTGCTATCAAAAAAGGCCTGAAGAAAACCTACATGCCCAACCCCATTTCCCACTAACCCTTCATGCATCAAAGCTCAGATGCCTTCTGTACCCTTCCAGTTGCACACCTTGGCTTAGGCTTCGCCCTCTCTATCTACCCAAAGCCCAGCTATTCTTTAGGGCACAGATCTGTCACTTCCACCTCCAGTATTGATCTCTGCAAGTGGAAGTAAGCTCTCACAATTTCTTCTTCTCCTCATGGTATTTACCTCTTTGTAGACCATATCATACTTATTTGGATGTATGTCTTATGTGTACAAGTCTTGTGTTCACTGGACTATAAAAGCTGTGTGGACAGGAACCACATCTTTTTCATGCCCACTAAGAAGGGGGCCTTGTACATAGCAGAGGTGTCCTGAGTATGTCCTGAATGAATGACTTCCTATCTTCATTGAAACCATCACTTGAATGTTATTGATCATTTAGTCTCTAATACTTTGGGTCATCACCGACTCTTCTTTCTTCCCACTCTGCATGTAACTGTGTTCTTATGTGTTTCTCCTCTCATCGTCTAAACCCATCTCATTTATCATCTATAGCAGCATTTGCCAAACTTTTATTCCATCCCACCAGACCTCAGGGACATGATACTTCTTTTAGGAACAATAGGTCCTATCAATAATGATTCTGAAAGTTGGGGGTAGAGGTAAGATCATTTAAAAATATGTATGCAATTACCCTGCCCCTAAAACTTTGTTTCCAACTTCAAGGCAGGGCATGACTCCTTATTCCTCAGGGATCTAGACTATAGCACTTTCATCCATAGTGGATTACATTATTGTTTAGCAAATAGCCACTCCTTCCCCTTTAACTGCCATAGGAGGAGTCGTTTTCCCTGCCCCTTCGATGTTGCGCTTGTCTGTGTACTTGCTTTGGTCAATGACAGGATAAGTTGGGATTTGATGTGCACTTGTGTGGTTGGGCTTGTCCTCTTGTGCTTCTGAAATTTTCTGTGAGAAGAGCTTCACCTGAGTGGCCAGCTATTCTTAGAAGAGTAAGACACACATGAAAAAAACAGAACAGTACCCACAGACTGGAAACAAGTCAGCCTAGATTAGCTAACCCACACACCTGTAGTCTACAGCAGTTCATAGCTGACCCACCCACCCAGAGCCTGGAGCAAAGCCACCCCCAGCCAACTGTTATGTATCCTGCTGAGTATCCAGGTAATTTTTTCATGTAGCAAAAACTGACTGATATCCTAATTTTCTAATTATCTTAACACACTAATCATCTTCTTGCCTTCAAAATTCTCTTTTCAACACCCAGAGTATCAGACACATCTCCCTAAAATAAAAAGTTCAGATGATATCTCTCCCTTCTCAAAAATCTTCAATGGCTCCCCAATTGCCTGAAGAATAAAATACAAATATCTTAGCATGGAATCCATAGCCCTTAATAATTTGCCTCCAAACTATCTTTCTCAGACTTTAACTGCTGTCATACCCATGACTAAATTTACTGAATCAATAAAGATCTGTTTACCAGCTACTGGGTACCAGGTACTATGCTCACCACTGTGGGTATTACATGAACAGAATGGATACCAGGAGCTCAGATTTTAATTGGAGAGACAGATGAGAAGACCTGCAATTGTGATACAGGGTGCAAGTATTGATACAGAGGTCAGCACAGGGTACTATGAAGATATAGAGGAGGGCCTTCCTGAGGAAGCTGGTGAGTAAGCTGAGATCAAAGATGAGAATAGAAGTTAACCTGGCAAAGAGAGGAGACAAAGGGTGGTTTAGGCAGAGGGCTGCAGCTGCATGTTAAAGGCCTGAAGATAAGAGAGCATAGCACATTCACATAATTGCAGCCATTTATTTTAATGTGCTACATAGAATATTAAGGAAGAGAGGGTAACAATAGCATGAGGTTAGAGAAGGCAAACAAAGGCCCAGCTATGCTGGGTATATATAGTAAAGAGTTTCCATTTTGTAGGAGTCAGGTAGTGTAGTAAACTCTAGGGTCTATAGCCAGAATACCTGGATCTGTTTTCCATCTCTGTTACCTACTAGTGTGTAAAGTTAGGCAAGTTTTAAAAATCTCCCTTTGCCTCCATTTCTTCATCTATAAACTGGGGACAGTGTAGTAGTAGTGCCTACAACATGAAGTTTTCTAAGAATTAATTCAGATGCCACATGCTAAATGCTTAGAACAGCGACTGGCATATAATAAGCACTCTATATGTGAGCACGATCTTTAGCTATTTTTTATCTTATCCTAAAGGCAATGTGACATCATTGAAGGGATTTGTGCGTGACCGGAAGTTTAAGAGAACTGTGGCTGATCTTGTGTGGAAACTGGATGTGAGGCCCTGGAGACAGCTGAGGGTGGGAGATCAGCAAGTAGGTTTTGGCAGAGATCTGGGAAAGCGGTCATAGCTAGAGGCCTGAACCAATATGGCGGCAACGGAGTAGAAAAGGCAGAACTTGGAGAGAAACCCCAGACTTTGCTGAAGAGGAGGGAAGGACAGGTTGGGGCCCAGGATGACACTTGGGTTTCTGGCTGAAGTAACCAGGTAGCTGAAAGGCTGGTCATCAGGACGGCAAAGACTGGAAGAACATTCCATGTGGGGAGAATGATGGGATCAGCCTGAGGCATATTGAGCTTGAGGTAGCAGAGTTTCTTCTAGGTGGAGATGGCACTAGGCAAGGAGAACTCTCCCTCAGGAGGCACATGTTCCAGCCGCATGGAACCACCTCCAAGGTTGAGAGCAACAGGTTCTCCCAAACTTCTTTGTATTTTTATTTCAATGACCATACCCATGGAATATGGAAGTTCCTAGTCCAGGGATCGAATTTGAGCCACAGTTATGACCTATGCCACAGCTGCCCCAATGCTGGATCCTTTAACCCACTGTACCTTCACAGCAACCTGAGCTACTGCAGTGGGAAGTCCTGACCTTCTTTGTCTTTATACAAACTGTTCTTTCAGCTGGAACTTTCAAAATCCAGTCCAGCCTTCAAAGGTAAGATCAACATGCACATGGGTTGATGGAGCACATTGGCTTTACAGTGTAGCATTGAAGAAGTGATCGTCTACTCATTTGGTCACTCTCACACCTTCCTCCTCTACTAGGTTGTGATCTCTATGGTGGCTGGGACCTTGTCCCACTCTTTTGTATCCTCTAGCACTCAAACCAGAGAAGACACAGAGCAGGTACACAGTGCATATGTATTAACTTCAATTTAAAAAAATATATTTTAGGAGTTCCCACTGTGGCACAGCAGGTTAAGGATCCAGCACTGTCTCTGCAGTGGCTCTGGTTGCCTCTGAAGCACAGGTTCAATCCCCAGCCTGGTACAGTGGGTTAAGGATCTGGCATTTCTGCAGCTGTGACATAGGTTGCAGCTGTGCCCCAGGCTTGACCCCTGGCCTAGAAACTTCCATTTGCTGCAGGTGCAGCCAACAAAGAAAAAAAAAAACCCTACACTTTATTGGAGTTCTCTTGTGGCTCAGTTAAGGATTCAGCATTGTTACTGCTGTGGCTCAGGTTTGAGCTCTGGTGCAGGAACTTCTGCATTAAAAATAATAATATATTTTATTAAAGAAATAATGCTGCTGTGGTGGGGAGAGGTGAGAGTGGCATTATGTTGGCAGAATTTTCTCCAATTCCAGGCACAGAGCAATCAGCTGAGGCTCCACAATTCCCCTGTGTGTTCCTCATCCCAGGTGGGGCAGTGCCACTGAGCCCAAGGCCTCTGACAAAGTGCCAGATTTTGGTGACCTTCCATCACAGCCTACCCCTGATGGCCTCTGGCACTGGCTCTGGGTGCTCACTTTGACCTCCTGCCCTGGAGGTGACCCCATTGCTGGCTTTGCTGTTTCCATGCCTTTCCTCTGAAATCCCAAGTTTTCCTGGCACTGATCTTTTGCTTCTGGTTTACCTGGTATTCTTGTCCTGAGTCCTGTCTCATTGCTCAGACCGTCTCCATCTGTGGAGTATCTGTTTGCAATTCTGTCTGCTGTCAGGGCATGGAGTCCCACAGCTGTTCTGACATCTGTCTTGGATGCAATTCAAGTGGGACTGGTACCAGAAAAGCCTGGTGAGATAGCTTTGATGTCTCTCAACAACACTGGGCATGATCGGTCCCTCCTTCCTGTCCCACTGCTCTCTTTGTTCCCAGGACCCCACAGCCTCCTGGTTTTCTCTCCAGCTGTCTGGTTCTGATTCCTCTTTGCATCAGGTGCTTTCTCTTCCAAGTTATGATAATAGCAGAGATTCTCTCCATTTACTGTAAAGAATAACCTGGGCTTTCAAATGCCCCTTCATTGGCCCTGCCCACAGATACTCAGCTTCAGAAGAAGCCTGAGAGTGTGGAGTTTAACGAGAACCTCAGGTGATTCTGATATGGATGGCCCTTAAAGCACCTCCACTCCTTGCTGGCCTTGTTTTCTCATTCTGTCACCTCCTTCCATGACCTTCGGTGTCCTCAATGATGACCCTCAGTTCTGTCTCTGGCCTAAGGTGCTTCTCAGAGCTCCTGTTGGACAAAGGCAGCCACCTATCTTACAGTTTGAAGACTTGGAACCATTTGAAATGTAGCATCCAACATGGAACTCTTTTTCTCTCTGTCTCTCTCTGGCTGCATTCAGAAGTAGGCCATGGATCATACTTCCACCACAGCAGCAACCCAAGCCATTGCAGTGACAATGCTGGATCCTCAACCTGGTGAGCCACAAGAAAACTCCTCTTACTCTCTTGACATCGACCCTCCGAGGCCACCTTTCCACTAGTGGCATCTTTATCCATCCAGTCATTCATGGTGGAGAACCCCCAGAATCCTCTTTGACTCCCCTGTCACAATTGTCTTGCATATCCAGTCTATCAGCAAGGCCTGCAGAGTCTACATTCAAAATATCGTTCACAACCATCTACTTCTTTCATATTGAACAGCTTAGATCTCCATCTTTTTTCAGTACTACTGCGAGGTCTTCCTTACTCTTACTGGTTGCCTCACTTAGACTCTGCTCTCCACTCCCTCCAGTTAAGTCTCAATAAAACAGTCAGTAATCTGTCCTAAATAAACCTAGTCATGTCACCTCAATGCTTTTCCAAACCTTCCTTTACTTCCCAAAGCACCTGGTAGTCAGAATCCTACCAGGTCCTTCACCATCTAGCTTGGGGATCAGCACCTATGGCCTCTGGGGCAAATCCATCCCACCACCTGTTTTGTTAATAAAATTTGATTGGAAACCAGCCACACCCATTTGTCTACTTACTGTCTATGGCTATGTTTATACTACAATGGCAGAGTTGACTAGTTGTCACAAAGACCATATGGCCCATGAGCCTCAAATATCTGCTATCTAGCCCTTTGTGGAACAAGCCTGCCACTCCCTGCCCCACCCCCACGGCTAGTCCCAGGTTATCTCACCATCACCATAGAATCGGCTCATTCCCACATTGGAGCTTTTGTGTGTGTGTGTGTGTGCACGCATGTGTGTTTGTCTTTTTGTCTTTTCTAGGGCCACACCCGTGGCATATGGAGGTTTCCAGGCTAGGGGTCCAATCAGAGCTGTAGCCGCCAGCCTAAGCCAGAGCCACAGCAATGCCATTTCCGAGCCACCTCTGTGACCTACACCATAGCTCATGGCAATGCTGGATCCTCAACCCACTGAGTGAGGCCAGGGATTGAACCTGCAACCTCATGGTTCCTAGTCGGATTCATTAACCTCTGAGCCACAACAGAAACTCCCCACATTGGGGTTTTAGCCCATGATGTTCTGTCCACCTCAAAGGCCCGCTTCCAATCCCACACTTCAACAAGGCCTTTGATATCCCCCTTCAGGACCTGAATTTAAATGTCATTCCCCCTTCTCCCCACTCCAACATGTATCAGGTTAACTGAATGAAAGCCACTGAGGGGACCTCACATGGGTCTTTAAGGGACTAGGTTTAAGTCAGCCCCCCAGTTCCAACTGATCTGAGCTGCCCTGGCTTTCCAGGCGGTGTGGCTGAAGGAGACCAAGGGAGGCCTTCAAGTCCACTGCTTGTCACAGGCCTGAAACACTCCCCTGTGTTCTGAGGTCCTCCCCTCCCCTATCCTTCAAGAGCCTCTCTTCAAAATGCAAATGCCCCTGAGAATACTGCCTAAGGAATGTACATGTTAATTAGCTGCAATGTGGATTAGGGACCTGAAGGTGAATCAGGTAGAGAGAAAAAACTTTGACAGAATCAGGGTGAGGTAGGCACATCTGTGGGGGCACAGACAAGGGTTGCAGAGGCTCAGCAGGCCTCCCTCCAATAGGTGTCCCCACAGGTCAGCAGCAAATCCAACTAAACGTTTTTATTCCCTGCTATTCTTCTCTACTTCCACAAAAAATAACCGTTTGGCAGAGGTTACGGATACATTGAAAACTGACTATTTGGAAATAAAATACGATTCCAAAGGGTGAAACTTCACATTTTGAATGAGTTATTAACTAGTACCTAGGAATACCTAACTAGTACCGTTTGTGATTAAAGGTGTCAGTGAATGCACAGTAGCCACTTTTAGGGGGGCACTTTTAAGAGGGTCACCATTTTATTGAAATATGATTGATTTTCAATGTTGTGCTAATTTCTGCTCTACAGCAAAGTGTCTCACATATATATGTTCTTTTTTTTTCCTTTTTAAAAAATTTTTAGGCCACACCTTCTGGCTAGGGTCGAATCAGAGGTACCCCTGCCAGATTATACCACAGCTAAAACAATGTGGGATCTGAGCCATGTCTGCGACCTACACTGCAGCCCATGTTAATGCAGGATATTTAACCTATTGAGTGTGGCCAGGGATTGAACCCACATTCTCATGTATAGAAGTTGGGTTCATAACACACTGAACCACAATGGAAATTCCTAAAGATTCTCTAAAAATATTCTTTTCCATGATAGTTTATCTCAGAAAATTGGATACTGTTCTCTGTGCTGCACAGTAGGAGTTTGTTGTTCATCAGCAAGAGGGTTTTTTTAAGGTGTCTTTGTAAAGACAAATTCACTATTGCAGAGTGATCTTGAATGTACTCAGAATCTTTAAAAACTGACAGCACCCCAAATAAACAACCAAAAACCCTTGTGGTCTAAAGGGTTTTTTTCCCCTTTCTTTCCTTTGCTTTCTTTCTTTCTTTTTTTTTTTTTAAAGAAAACTTTCTGTCTCTATGGAATAAAATTCAAGTAAGTATTTCTGAGAGTATTTTTTATAGTTCAGATAATTTATAGTTGCTATTCTTAATATAGTCTGTTGAGCTATAACCTGAATTCAAATTCTTTGGAATAATTTTCAATTCTATCTAATTGCGTGTAAATAATAAAAAAAAGGACCCAACTCCAATTAAAGAAGATATTACGATAACATAACCTTCATTTTCCATTTGCCAAGCTCAAGAAATAACCTCAAAATTGAAACCCATGATTCAAATAATAAATATAAGCACATCTTATCACTTCCAGTATGTGGTTGTTGCTACAGTGCCATCTTCAGTGCAATGTACAAAGGAGGTTGTTTTTTTCCTTTGTAAAAAAAACTTAAACAGCAGAGACTATTCTTTTTGAAATGCTCACAACACGAAAATGCTAAAAATGAGAGAGAAATTGATGTCTCTTTTAAAATGATGCTTAATATCTAACTGGTGTTTCAGGTTATTGATTTGTTATTCAAGCATATAGCAGACACCATGTATTAGTGACTAAATTACTATAGATCAGGTATTTGAATGTTTGAGGCCAAACATATACCTGACTTGTCTGATAAATGACCTCAGTGTGTAAACCAGAGATCCTTTGGATCTTAGAGTTGAGAGTGTCCTCCATCTAGTCTAAACTTGCATTCAAATAAATTTTCTTAAATGACATCCATCTTCCTTATCAGAACCATTCAAACTTTGGACACTTACATGGACAAAGAATACTTGATTCTGGAGTCTAGCTCATTCCACTTATGGGCTGCTAAAAATCCTTATGGAAAATGTCATTCTGCTACATTGGAACATTTCCCTTACTCTCCCTTCTGGAACTTCCATACAGAACAGTGTCATGGAAATAGCATTATTCTGTGAGTCAGGAAATCAGGCTGCTGACCAGATTGGCCTTAATAGGTTATTTGACCTTTGGCAAGTCACCTTCCTTCTCTGGCCCTTGTTGTTCTTGCTAAAGGAAAGGAATTGGGACAAAATGATTGGATTTGGAAATTCAGTGAGTACATATGCTTCCATCTTCCTATGATTGTTCTTAGACATTGAAGACAACCATTCACCAACAAGCTCTTGGTTTAACCCTGCTCCGATAACATTTCAGATGGAATAAAGACTGTTTAGATCAGTCTCACTTGGTTAGAGTAAGGACACTATTAGAAACCGGCCTTCTCCAATGTGTTTATATTCAAATGAGCAGCTGAAATCAGATATGCATTTGGATTAAATAACCAAGTCAGTGCTCACACATCCTACGCTGAGGCACCAAGTCTAGGCAACCAAGACGATCGTGCAGAGTCTGTACCTAGAGTCCTACTTCTCTCATGAAGCACACATTGAAGTCTACAAAAAGTCAAGGTCAAAGGAAGGTGCTCCAATTTGATAGAAATGTAGTAAAACACCTGTTTGGGGGCTCTCTCAAACATGAAGGACACACTAGTTTTCTCAATCCTGACAGTGTTATCCAGTGCACAATACATATTTCTGTGGAAACTGCTTAGTTACATAGAGAAAAAAAATGCTTTGTGAATTTTCATGGTGAGAATTGATCCAGCAGCATTTCAGCAGCTGTGCCAAATCTGCGCAAATGAATATTTTCTGAAATAGAGGATTCAAGGGGAAAACAACAGCCATGTTTATGGCAACACATGGCAAACCTGCCCACGTGTCAGCAATAATACAATTCTTTAGTTATTTCAGGGAATCCAGAGTGCACACTGATTGCTTTGGATCCAGCTCAGGAGTTAAAGCATCACTCTCCAATTCCAATGCAAGGAACTCAGAATCCTAAGACATTACTTCCTAAAGTTGACTTTTTTCCCTGATAACTCACTCTTCTTATAATTATTTTTGTGTCAGCAAGACTTCCTTTTAAATCAGTCACCAACTGTACTACATTTTCTATATTTCTAGCAGTTCTAGAAGGAAACGAGCAGATAGAAGCGTGATGATTCTTTCTATAAATAACTGAGTTTCCAGGGTGGAGATTACCCTCCACTTTGATGGGGAGAGCTATGAATAAAACAACCAGTAGATGCTGTGGGCTGGAAGATAACTGGTAAGTAGAAACGAATATAGTAAGGTGGGACATCTATACAACAGGAATGATCTCTAGTTGTGATAATATTACAAAGGCAAATGGATGCTTGGACATAGAATCCTAGATTTTTTTGTGTGTACTGCAGCTAACGACCAAACAACAGTGGAAAAAAATAAAACCTCCCGAAACTAGCCCATGCCATAGATGACGCTGGCTGTTTATAACAGCAGAAGAGAAGAATTTCCAGCAGGGAGGACTTGGCAAATGTAACACATCCTGCTATGGAGCAAGGGGGACCCATGGCAGAGACATGGCTTCCTGGGGGTTCTTGCAGGAAATGGCTTCTGATGTATGCACTTGTAATTTGTACTGAAATATAATTTCTGAAAACAAACCAAAAGACCTAGCAGTGTTTTGTTTTGTTTTGTTTTGTTTTTTGACCACAAGTTGAAGAACCCGAATGTTTGTATCGATTTCTTTGGATCCCCAGCAAAACTTCACATCAAATACAAATGTGATGTATTATTATTCTTTTTTAACGGCTAGAGCTGCATCAGGAGGCCCTGACAATCAGTCAGTCCAAGGTGTCAGTCATCCCAGGAAAAAATTCCATGGTGGCTGAAAAGGTAGCTAAGTTATTTTCATTGACCAGTGAATTCTTTAAAAGACATGAATTACTAGTGTTGTGTTGATACAGCCTGGATTTCCTATATATTTAAAGGAAATGAAGCAGAAAGAGAATACGGAGAAAAAGTCTAAGACTGGACATATTTGACCATGATTCTTGTTCAGTAATCAGATTCTGAGTTCTATCTGATAAGCAAATTTTTTTTTCTCTTAATACTTGCTTGCCCTTATCCTTCTCAATCTTCACTTAGGTATAAAGCTTTTTAGTCAGTAATTTTCAACCTGCTTTTTCTTTTTTTTAACCTCCACATTCTAATAATTTTGAATTAAACCCTCACCCTGGAGTTCTTTATTCTAGATCTCAGTGTCCCTTCATGGTTTTCTAGATGATATCTGTGAAAGGTAGCAGCCACACTGCTTTGCACCATAGTTGGCTACCTGGCAATTCCATACTGCACTATATGTCAAGGAAGCTTCGACACTTAGGATGATAATGATGATTAAGTTAACGGATCAGGAAAATCAAAACCAAATCTCAAAGACAGTAGACATCATTGAAATCCAAGGAAGTCCTAGGAGATGAAGAAGGGTCTAAGTTTTACTATATATGTAAAACTAAGTTTTACTAAGTATAGTGGTCAGGTTTTAATATAAAGTGAAGCAAAAAGCAGGGAAATTATCATTTGGGCCCCAATACATACTTTGATTTGAAAAACCTACATAGTCAAGACAGAAACATTGCATTTATTTACATGAACTAAATAATTCCCTTTGTGCAGCAGAACTAGCTATTTGTATGCCTTTGTGTGTGCCTGTGTGTGTGTGTACGTAAGTAGACCTGGCCTGTTGTATAAATCAAACAATTGCGTCATCTGCAAAACAGATTACTTGCATTTCTTTCCTGACATTGAGTTTTACTAATAAACACACTGAATGGCTACAGATATGACCTATAAGAAAAGACTTTTATTAGTGAAAACAGCATTAAAATTACTGAATATCAACTCCAGAATTTTACCACAATGGTTCAGTTTACATGGAACAATGATGAAAATATACATTGCAATTCTCAGTAGGGAGAACAGAGCTTACTATCATTTCCAAAGGCTTCCAAGAGCAGCAGCCACTGCACAACATGGCTTCCTTAGGCTGTTAACCAGCAGTACATGACACGAGCTAGTCTTTGTGAGGTGCCAACTAAGAGCAATCTATTGTTCAGGGACTTTAGAAAACTATTTCCTCCCTGCAGCTAATTTGGAAGTGATGTTTTCTATTTTTCATTACGTATTCATATCATCTCTCTGAAGGCCTTATTCATAAGATTTTTAAGTTAAACAAGTAATTTCTCAGTTTTGATGTATTATTGAATCCCCGGAATTTCTATTTAGCCAGTGTATACAAAAGCAAACTAAGGTGGAGGACTGAGTAATTCCTTCCTGGTGCTGAGTTCTATAGTCAGCGGATCTAGTAATTACAATTTAATGAAACATTTGAACCTTTTAATTCTCAATCGCAATTATTTGACTTAAAGTAGTCAAGCAGCAGTCTCAGAGGCCTTCTTTATTTTTGCTCTGTAGACATAGGAACAACAAGCTAAAAATAATCTTTAAAGAATTAAAAAGTCACAAAAAAAAAAGAATTAAAAAGTCATAGTGTTTCAGAGAAGATAGACAATGCAGTTTTCCTTCCTTGAGCTCCCTTTCTAAAATGCAATCTTATCAACCAGTGGAAAGTAAAACAAATGAAATTCAAAATTAGACTAAGGGCAGTTTTGTACAAATGAAGCTATTAAAATTCATTTAACCTTCCATTTTCTTTTAACAAAGGACAGATTCCCAGCAAAGCTGACATGGAGAGTTAACAATTATCAGGTGAACTTGATATTTGTCACCAGTTATTCCCGGTAAGTAAAGCCACAAACAGGATATTTTAGTTCAGCCCATCTGACCATAGTGACTAATTGAACGAATACTGGAAATGAAGCCAAATCTTCATTTGATGTCACTTGCCTACATAACTGGGTGGCTGGGACCCAAAGCCCTGTGCTCAGTACTCAAAAAGAACAAAATAAGTCCCACAATCATGTGATGTATTACCGGTGATACATAAAACACTCAGTCCAAAAGTACTCATACGAATTATCTCTGCTGTTCATGTCATCAGCATAGCCAGTGACAGAGCTAGACCACAACAATGTTAATTTATGTTCTTTGTTTTCCTCTGTCTTTCCATCTCTTCCCATAAGAAAACATGCCTTAAGTCCACTTCCTTGGTCGGTTTCTAACCTTTGCTGCCTTCAAATTAACCATAATGCAATTGGTTCATCTTTTTCTCCACCGTAATACTCTGGTAGAATGATAGATTGGTGATTTTGGTCATCTTTGAAAGAACCAAATAAAAATCAATCTACCCCATAAATGGATAACTAACCTGTAACCATCAAGCTGGCCATGGATTATAGAGGTCCTGAAATAGATAGTTAAAAGTACTGAAATAGGTGGTTAAGATTGAATATTAATATTTCCTTATCTGCAATTATGTCAGAGTCCAACTGATTAATGGGAATAGGCAAGAATCAAAGCATGTTAATCTCAGCATTGACTCTCATCCAAAGAGGCCACTGGTGGAAAAGAACGCAAACTGCAAAGATGTTTGAAAGGAAAGCATCTCTTAACGTAGGTTTAACAATTAAGTTTAATACAAACAGTATTCTAAAGCTCTATGAAGACCTCGAATCTGGGTGAAAAAAATCAATTTGGTTACTGCTTTATTTCTTCTGAAAAACAATGAAAAGATAAATATATTTAACAAAGTGTGGCTTCAGAAGTACCATTGTAGCAAACAATTTTATTAACACTTTCATAAAAATGGCATTTAATAAAGTCTCTCTAATACCTTGATGTTATTAAAAGCAAACAAAGTCGTTAAAACAGTTCCTTTCTGTGATTTACATTAGCCTTTATAGCATTACTTGATTTTCTTGTCTCATAAACTAACCTAAATACTAATAATTAAATCAGGGTAAAAACAATACAATGTGTTTTCTTTACTTTATTTCAAAATAGTGATTATAAATACATTCTTAATATATTTTTCTCCCCAGCTCTTTGGATGCGAGAACAATAACAAAAAAAATAACTCACTGTGCTCATTTCATACAATGTCAATGTACAAATCATGCAAAAGATACTATAGATTAACATTACTGCCATACATTTCTAGATGTGTTCTGTTATTTCTGCAATATCTGTTGATGTTACTCATGAGGCCATGCCCTGTATCATTTATGCATCCTTATGGCTTAAAGAAATTCAATGTTTTTAAAAAGCAACGAAAGAAAGCTGGTCTTAAAATGATTTTCTAATTAATATATTTATTCCCTTTATTATTCAGAATGGAAAACTAAATATAGCATATAAATTGCCTTATAGACTTGAATCACTGTATTTTAATAGCTGCTTTCTCATAAAATTACACAAAGATTTACTTTTAAAGAATTGAATCATCTTTATTGATTTCATAAAAAAATAATTTAAAACTCGATTTATATTACACAGACATAATATATTATCTCAACCCCTTCACTGATTTCATATGCTCTCCTTTCCTTTGTAACCATTCTAACAGAGTCCAAGCATAGGGTACGATGCCAAGAAGCCCATGATGTGTCAGACCACATTAGAAATGAGCACTTCTGGGATTTTCTATAGTTGAATCAAATTCTACCAAAAATGCTCCACTGACATATGCATCATTCCTCAAGGGGTTAAACTAACATCAAGGTTATCTTTGAAATCAACAAAATGGAGATAACAATATTTTAACTGTTCTTGTACTCAACTCAAAGCTTATGCCTAACTACACAATGGTAAAATGCACAAGTAGAACTAATGAGAGACAGGTGTAAAATAGTATCCAGTGTATAATGTAGGCACAACGACTTCAGTTAAGGAAAATATACCAGCCTTAATCAAGGATTTGTTACTGTGGTTCACTTACAAGTAGAACCTCCAAATAACCATGTACATTTAAATGACTTTTTTTTTGAAAAGTTGAACATTTATACCTTTCAGCAGAAGAGTATGAGATAGCCAATATGCTACAGCAAGCTTTGAGATGGAGGCAGGCACTCTTGCCATTGACAACTACAGAAACCTTGAAACATTTCCAAAGCATAACCACACCGAATAAAAGTCATCACCCCAATGGCCTATTATCCCCAAGTCATGGGTGGAGCTTTCTGGTTCCTCCCATAAGTGTCTAATTAAGATTCCTCAATCCATACTTTATTGACAGGATAAACTAAAACACTTTCTTTGAAGCCTTCACGTCTTTATCCTGTCAGTATGCATTAGGAGCCCTTTAATCCACGGATGCACGAAAGCATGGTAATGGCATATTAAAAGTTCTTTGTGAAATTGTAGATGAAAACAGGCTGTTGGGCACACGTCTTCACATTTTTCTTTCAAGATCCGAAAGCAAGTAGTTGTTTATATATTTTTTAATAGTCATATAAAGTTTTCACAGACATTGTCAGGAAAATTAAAATTACACATTAAAGTTTTAAGAGCACCAGCACATACATATGGAGACAACTTTTTTGCTATTAAAAAAAAATCTCCAAATTATCTATATGTATGCATGTACACTCAAATACACATGTATACACACACACACACACACACACACACACACACACACACACCCCTCCAAGAATGCCAAGTTGTTTGTTTGTTTGTTTTTTACTTGCAACAAACACAGAAAGCCCTGGAATTAGTCATTAATAAAGGGACTGCTATTACAACTTTCACCAAACTCCCAATTTGGAAGCTGCATCGAAACACCTGCCCTTTGAAATTCATGAAGAATGCCAATGCTTACCTTCTTGGTCATATTACTGATCAGTAATTATAAGAGATGGAGCAGAAAAAATAGACATATTCAGGCGGCCCAAGAAGGCAATGTGTTTCGAGATGTCCCTTGACTAGTTGGGAGAACCTAAAAATATGAAAGTATCTCCCACTATCTAGGGCTTCCTTCCTTTGACCAATTTTGACTTAGAAGTTAACAGCACAAGCAAACACACTGGCATATTGTTTGTACTTGCAGACTGTGAACTCATCTGAGACCAAGGAAAGCATTTTACAGTGTGGCTTTGAGAGCCGCGATGACCATGATGTTTATACTGTTCTACTCGGTTATCTGATAGTAGTCAGAATGATGAAAGAACAGGATAGTGATGCATACGAGAGATAACTATTAACCTTACTCATTAATTTTTTAAATATCTGCAGTGAAAACTATTTGAATTAAGCTCATAGAATCCTGAAAAGCAAGACAATGATGGCAAATAACAACTGCCCCAGACACGGTACTATAAAACTAAGGAACCTATTTTAAAATGCACAGTTGGTAACAAATCTGAAGATAATATGCTAAGTTCTCAAGAATAGCACAGAACTGTTTTTTTTTTTTTTGTAACTTTTGTTTTTTTGTGGTTTTTTGTTTTGTTTTTAAATGATACCTGATCACAATGTCCAGAATATTTCTGTACACATAAGCTTCAGTTTCAGTTTGGTATATGTTTTTCTGCCTAAATTTATACTTATTGATAAATTCCCTGTGATCAGGAAAACAAGTCAGGCATATTAAATACATATTAAGGAGTACATATTTTCCTATTTAGTATACAAAGTACTTCATAAATATGAATTATGTTACAAAAATAGCTTTGGGTGCGCTCACACGGTAAGCACTTTGCTAATTTTGGACAACCTTTAAGGATTGTGGGTATTTCACATAACTGAGAACAAACTCTAATGTTAGTTTAATTTGAGCCATGTTTAATTCTGATAAACATCACGTATTTCTTCAGATCACCACAAACGCTATGTAACTCACGTTGATTTTTTTTTCTCTTTTAGGTTTTACATATAGACAGATAATGCTTAAAGTGTTCAAATTTATTTTATAGTTATGTAATGCATGGTATATTTTCAACAAATATCTGCACAATTTAACATTATAAATCCAGCGTTTTCAAGATGCAGGCCATAAAGTTTACCGATTTACAAATACTATCGAATGTTCTCTCTTTGCATGCTTTTTTTTTTGTTTGTTTTGTTTTTTTGTTTTTTTTGTTTTTTTTTTACTTTTCAGAGAATCTTTACACAGAGTTGTTACAATGCCACAAATCAAAAGGATTACTCCAGTTCTACCAACTGAATCTACGTGCAAGATGAAGGACCCAGCTGTGGTACAAACACCAGTACCAGTTTTCTTGAGTTTGCTTTCACAAAGCACAAAGAGACGAAGGTTTTGCACTGGGGTACAAAACAGATTTGCCTCTTGAGGTTAAATTCAGTGTATTATGTATATAAAGCATCCCTTTGGCAATAGAGTTTGCAGTATCCCCACAGGACTCCACAGTATAGGTTTTATGTAGTAAAATCTATTAAGGAAAGTCTCTTCTACCGGACATATCTTTGCAGCTACAGTTAATGAGACAGCCTTGGAAACACCTGCCTCTATGCCTGTTGATAATATAGTATTTGGAAGTTAGGAGTCAACAAAAGGCACTTTCATCATTAAATAAATGTCCTCTGTATGAAGTAAGATTGCATGACCTAGATCTTGTTCAAAGCTGTCTGCTCCTCAAGGACCTGTAGGTAGTCGGGGGAACTCTGGAGTTTTGCCTTTAGTTCAAAATACTCACTGCTCTTCCTTTGTTCCACAACAATTTTACTGTGGTTGCCCCCTATCAATGACTTCTTGGTTTTTTTGTCTTGTTGTTTCTCTGGGTAGCGGATCTCGAAGCCGCTGACGCCTATGCTATTGTACTCCTTTTTACTTTCCAGAAAATTCTGAATAAACACATTGGAATCCCTGCTGGGGAATAGCTCGTCCAGCTCATCGATTGTACTCAGTCTCTTCCTGGTGTCCACATGCAACAAATCTTTCTCCTTGTCGGCAACGTTTCTCATCATGACTTTCTGTCCCGGAGGATCTGCAAACATGAACCCAGTTTCGGATTCTTTCAAGCCACAGGTGTGGCTCTTGCTCATCTGTTCTATGGTTTGTGGGATGAAGGCTTCCGTGGCCAGTCCGTCTTTTTTGTTGCTTTTGTGCTCATGCTTCCTCAGCTGCAGTTGCATGGAGCCACACTCAGGGTTCGCCAGGCCTTCGTGCTTGACGGTAGGTTTCTTGTTTCGTCTCAGCACAAAAACGAGGAGGCAGAAAGCAACAAACACAGTTAGGATGAGGACCACTAAGATGCTGAGGATTAAAATGGACAGAGGCACTGGACCACCGGGAGGACTTCGGATGGGCCCCAGCGGGGTGGTGAATGTCACGGCAGGGATGGGGCTCGTGAAGGGCGCTGATGGCTTGTTTAGGAGTTTGGGACATAAGATTTCATTTTTGAGGGACTTCAGCTCGATGTTGGCAAACTGCACTGGGGTCTCGCACCTCAGTTCTTTCACGACGATCCCGTCGTTCAGCTTCTCCAGCCAGAGCTTTAACGCCACCAAGTCACAAGTGCAGTCCCAGGGGTTGCCCTCCAAGTCAATCTGTGTAAGGGACTGCAGCTGATCCAGGACCCCGCTGACCGGGAGGTACATGAATTTGTTGTTCCTCAGGTTCAGTCTCGCCAGGGGGGCTCCAGAGAAGATGTAAACTGGCAGGCTCTTTAAGAGATTATTGTTTAAGTACAGGAGCTGCAAATTTGGCATGGAGTCAAAGGTGCCTGCTAAGATTTCCTTAATCAAGTTGTATTCCAAGTACAGATACTGTAGGTTATGGAGGCCTGAAAAAATCTCTGGGTAGAGTCTTTCAATCTGGTTGCCATTGAGATAGAGCCTGCGTAAATTTGTGAGGTTGTGGAACACGTCTCCCTTGATGGCTGCAATCTGATTGCTGCCTAAATGAAGCAGATCCAGTCCCTCAAACTCAGCAAAGTCGGAGATGTCCACATCCTTGATGCTGTTGCCATTGACATGCAGCTTCTTGGCATTGAAAGGTTTCGGTATCAGTTCAGACATGGACTGGATGTTTTTCTCTTGGCAGTTGACACTCAGCCCCAGGTCCGAAGGATGGGTTTTGCAGAAGCAAGGGGCCGGGCAAGGTGTCAGGGGAGGCACCCTGGTTTGGTAAGACACAATCTGGCTGAGATTGCGCGTGGAGAGGCCTTTGCCTGCCACAATGCCAGAGATCTTGGAAGGGTTTGTCGTTTTTGGTGGTTTGGTCACTAATCTGTGCAAGGACGTCTGGGTAGTATGACCATTGGGAGTGGTGTAGCTGTTTTCCAGCTGAGACGGAGGCAGGATCCGCACGTCAAAATCACTGCCTGTGCCCATGGGGCATAGTTCCTGCTTGTTGGTTTCCTTCAAAAGCCTTCCATATAAGTCGCTGGGAGTTTCACAGATGGCCTCTCCTATGTAAATGTTATAGGGCATATTCTCCAGCCAAGCTTTTAAAGGCAGCAGATCACAGCTACAGTTCCAAGGGTTATCTTCCAGTTGTAGTTCGACCACACGGCCTATGTGTTCCAGGACCCCGATATAGGGCAGCTTCTGGATCCTGTTCCCTCGTATATCCAGATGGGTCAAAGAGGCGAATCGGAAAATATTATCAGGAAGGAATGAAATCAGATTGTCATTAAGAATGAGAACTTTCAGTTTGTGGAGCTTATTGAAGGCTCCTCGTTCAATATACTTGATTAAATTGTAGTCAGCCTGGAGATACTCCAAGTTCTCAATGCCAAGGAAAGTGTCAGCACGGAGAATCTTTAATTCATTGTTGTTCAAGTGCAACTGCTTTAATGCACTGAGCCCAAGGAAGGCTCCTCCCTCAATGTTCTGCAGTTTATTATTTCCCAGCTGCAGGGAGACTGCGTGTGAAAAATTCAAGAATGTATTTGGGTAGAGGATGTTTAAAAAATTATTTTGGAAATTGAGGTGATAAAAATTAGACCAAGGGGGTTTCAGCTGATTTGGCCTGTAGACGGAAACCTTCTCACAGTTGACATAGAGCACATTCTCAACGGACACGCAGGAACACACATTGCAAATCTCCACCGATATGTCAGAATCTGCATTTGTTGAAGAAATCAGGGCTGACAAAATCAGAAAGAGCCAAAGAAACATCTTCTTGCAATCAGCAAACAATGTTATGCTTCTGAATAAAGAGAAATAATCTAAAAAATAAAAAGAAAACAGTCTTTCAATGATCATCACTTAAAAAAGTATTTGTGTTTAAATCACACCATAGTGAACACATAGCTGTAATTATTAGCCTTGTCTTTTTCAGGCCTCAAAACTCCAAGTGTTTACACTCAGTGGAACAAGAACCACCAAAAATACCACGTTTTATTTCCATGCCTGTAGTTCACACAGATTTAGCATGTGCAGATCATGCAGCAAACAACAAAAACAAAAGATTGTTGATCATGCTTAAATCTTAACAATCTGAAAATATTTTCTTCACTTGGGCCACCAAATTCTACCCTTGAACACAGACCTTAAGCTTCCTACTGGCAGCTCTAAGGACTGATCCCAGACCATCAACTACATGTACCATGTAGTTGTTAGCACTACAAAGGTGTTTCCATTTGTAAATGTCTACTCTCTAGGCTTCAGCTTGATAGGGAGCCAAGCACAGAACAGAGGAGAGCCCTGGGTTCCTTGGAGGATGGCAGCTGGGCGACTGGATTGCTGGAGAGGGGACAGTCAAGAGATCAAGGTGGAGAAAACCCAGGAAAGATACTTGCTTGAGCTTCAGGCCAGAGGTAAGCTCACTGACACGAATCAGTTCACTCCTGTACACTGCTCTACACCATGTTAAAACACACACACACACACACAAACCACAGATGGCCCTTCTGGGTTCGAGAAAAATAGCTGAGTAGGATATGACTAAATGTGAGTTTCAGGTAAGGAAATGGTATCGCGTTTCTGTCATCTCCCAAAAGGGGCGTCAGGGGGGATGGAGAAGGAAGCCTTTTTTCTCTGGGTCCTCCAAAGCAAAACCTGCTTGCTCCTGCAGTGCTGAGCCAGGAACTGGCTTTCCTGCCTACCTGGCCCCCTCCCATTCCTTTATGTGCCATTTTGAACCCGGGTCCGTCTGACATTTGGTTCAGATGCCTATCTCCTTCACTTGGACCACAGACTGCCACTGCTGAGGAAGAGGAGTTCACACACTATAATCCCAGAGTGGCTTTATCTGCAGCACCAGATACATTTAGCACAGCAAATGTTTTTCCTAAAATCATCAGTTTCCAAACACCCCCCCCTCCCACTCTTACCACCCTGTGTCCCTGTCTATAAACAACTCAAGAATCACTTAGTGGAGTTTCAAGCTTAGCAAATTAACCCCTGACTGCCAATTCCTTCCATACTGCAAGCATATACAAATACAGGCAATGCTTCATGGATAAGATTAAAAGGAACAACAAGCACTGTGCATTTTACTGATGCAATTTTAGCCATGTGAGTCTTTTCCATCTTGAATGGGAAGGGGGCTGCAATTTCAATATGGTTACCACCAAATATTAATTAAATAAACCGATTACCCAGGAACACACAATGATGGAATGATGCAAAGGAAGAAGTGTCACACAGAAATTCCTTTGTTTATTTTGCCCACTTAGGAATCAGCTAGTGCTAAAGCAGAACACCCTCAAGATAGGCAATCCGTTAGGCACGACCCATGAAGATTTGCATTTTTGAGTAGTTTGATTCAGAATACATCCAGCACTGCCCTGATGCTCCTTGGCTGCGGTGCAGACGTGCATTTCCCCTATTTACGGTGATAGCTTGATTGGCAGTGCAGAAAGAAGTCATAATTTTAAAGTATGACATCATCCAAACTAACTTTCATTGTAAAATCAACATTTCACATGCTCTTTTGGCCTCCCTACAGATGTAGTTCTCAACAGCTACGCTGGTTCCTTAGAGTCATTTCTTGTTACTACCCCCGCACCCCTCCCCCCAAAGAAATTAAAAAGCAACCACACTAAGCCCAACCCGGAATAGAATACTTGAATTCAGCACAAAAACAAGAACCAGGAGTATGAACAGATCTGAAATTGAATAAGGAGCTGCCCTCCTCTTCGTAATTTCTACTTTAAGTAGCAAGGGGGGTGGGGGAAGCACAAGGACGAGCTAGGAAGTTCCCAAATGCAGTTCGTGTGAAACAGAAGCCAAAGGCAGCTGGGGGTCTGGGGGAATCAAGCAAAGGAGAAGGAGAGTCAATCTGCCCAGGAGAGAAGGGAAGAGAGACTTGAAAGGGCAGGAAGAAAAAAAGCTTAGGAGAAGGGAGCAAGAAAAAGGGGTAAAGGGCTTTGAATGTACGGGAAAGAAACCTCTTCACATAGTACCACTAAAACACGTACGTTTTAAAATCAGGGGGGAAAGGCAAAAAGAGAGAAGACAAACCCACAAAGTATGAGTTGGGTACCAAATATCATCTCTTTTGGCTGACAAGGGTGGCAGGTTTCTTTATCCACCCGCCGTCTCTCTCGATCGCTCGCTCTGTGCCCCACCAGACGTCTGGCTCCCAGGCTGGCCAGGGCTGCACAAACCTATAGCCTTACCACACATCGGGCAGCAACCCGAGTGCCTAGCCAGGCGGAGGGAGGGGGCCTGCAGGGGACCATCGACCGAGGAGGGTGGGCCGAGGTGGCTCCCTGCAGCGGGCACGGGAAACCTCCAGCCGCCCGCTCAGGGCGCGGGTGGAGGGCTCTGCGAAGGGACGCGGTCCCTGCCGCCCCCCGTGCGCTACCTCGGGCCGGCGGCGACGCGGCTGGAGGAGCTGCTGGCGATGGCGCGTACCGCAATGTTTTGCCGCATCTCTGTGCTCGGAGCCCGCACGCAGCTCCCTCCCAGACTCGGGCCGAAGCGGCGGCCTCGTGGGCCGGACAGTGGAGATGGGGACCACTTGGGATGTCCTGAGGGGCCTTCAGCCCCGCTGCGCACACATTTCTCCGCGCGCTCCCATCCCACAAGGGGCAGCTGCTGGAGTTTCCAGCGGCCTCTAATAGACCCGGGTGTGCGGTGGTGGAAGGGGAAGAGATGGCCAGCTCAGGCCACGAGGGTGATGGCCACTTACGCGTCATTGGCCCCGCTTGTCACTGGCAGAGTGACCCCGCGGCTCGGTGGCCGAGAGTGGCGGCCCAGGCTCCCCCAGAGCGCCCACCCCTACACCATCCACCCCCACCCCACGCCAAGCAGCCACATAATGCTGCTGTCACCAAGCCAGAAATCAGCTCAACATTTGGGCATCTTGCAAAGTCGCGCTGCCAGCGCTTGCCCGGCTTTGCAGGGCTTTTAGAGTTACCCACCGGCTTTTCTCGTATTCCCTGGCTTGTTGGATGCCAGCAATCTCCGACCAGCTCGCGGCCACTGCTCGGAGCCCCAGATCCAGGTCCTCCTAGAGTGCCTGAGAGGGGGGCGCAGAAAACAAAGCCCAGCCCAGAGCAGCGGACCCGACAGCCCTCATCGCCCTAGACCGGGACACTTTCCCTGCCTCCCCAGCCGCCCGGGGGGCAGGGATGCTAAGGACACCGGATTCTTTTGGTCCTCAGGGAATTGCGACCGCGCCGTGGGCAAGCGAACAGTCGCGCAGAGAGGGAGGGAGTTAGCCACTACGGCCGCTTTGGCCACTGAGACGGCCCCAAACTAACACGACCCAAACTAAAAATAATAAGCTATCTGCCTCCCCCCCGGCGCGCACGCGCGCGCGCACACACACGCACACACACACACACACACAGGCGCTGCCGAGCCGAGCTGGGGGAAGAGGCAGCGCTTGTCCGTGCAGCTCGCGCAGACCCCGCTGGAGATTCACCCACCTCGGGAATTCGGCGGCTCTCGCAGGGACCGCCGCACAGCAGTTTCGGTGATGGTCTCTATGTGATTTAGGCTCCAGCTCCTCCGCGCCCGCTTGCCCGTCAAACCCAAGGAGCAGCCCTCGCAGGCTAGCAGGCGAGCAGCGGCGCGCGCGCGCGCGCGCACTCGGCCAGACACCGCGCGCGCACCCAGCCCCTTGCACACGGGCTGCACCTTTACATACAAGCGCCGAATCCCCGCCCCCGCCCCGTCCCTCCCCCCACCCCCGTCACACACGTAACCCTCCCTCCCGATACTCAAATACCTCGACCCCCGCACATTCCCAAGGCCTCCCCCAACCCCCCGCCCAGACACCCCCACTTGATTCCTCTTCTAACCACACACCAGGAAAGACAGCGCACTTTCCTCCTGGCATTCCCCTCTCTTTTTGCCTAAAACACCCCCAAGAGAGGAGCGACGCCTTTCCTCACGCGTGGAGACCCCAGTCCCCTAACGCGGGTGCGCCAGCCTCCATCCTCCCCCACCACATACACGCACACTCCTCCCCCAGTCCCTTGAGAACGAAGGCGCGCGCACCCACCCACACACACACACACACACACACACCCCGGGCGTTCTTTTGAGAGAGCAACCAAGAACCCTGGCAAAGCCAAAGAAACAGCGGAGAGCCTGGGGGAAGGGGGGTCGAGGGAGTAGATAGGGGCGTCGAGTCTACGCGGAATTGAATAATTCCAGGACCGAGGGGGGTGAGTCAACAACAATGACATTCAAAGGCAACAATCGCACTTGGGCTTCGTATCGCGGGTACGGTACCTTTGGCTAATTGTCACCCCGCAGAACAGAGGGTTCCGAGAATACTTCTTCGGTAGCGGGCGATCCTGCAGGAGGCTCCTTGGGACCAGTTTCCTGGGAGCCAGTAGTATTCGCACTCCTCCTACCTGTCTGCGCGGAAGGGGCTGGGGGCTTTAAGGCAAAAGTGTGAAGCTTTAGCCCAAAGTGAGACTGTTTCGTGGGATTAGGGGACGGGTTAATTGCCCTCACCTCAGAACTCTTCGAGCCTTCGGTGTGGAACGGGTTAAGCGGGGTTGATTAGGGGGCTGGGGGATGGGGAGAGGGGACAGGGATAGAGGGAAGAGAGGTGTG
Source organism: Sus scrofa (assembly GCF_054392235.1). Classification (NCBI taxonomy): domain Eukaryota; kingdom Metazoa; phylum Chordata; class Mammalia; order Artiodactyla; family Suidae; genus Sus; species Sus scrofa. The sequence continues at coordinate 127,375,905 of NC_139401.1, forward strand.
GGACTGAGGGAGATGCCGCACTTGCGACCAAAAGAAGAAAAAAAAACTGCTTTGGCTACTGAGCATGCCCAGTTCCCAGCTCAAGCCCTATAAGGGAGGCATTGTGTGCGTTCCACTTCTCCGGGCTTTGGTGGTGACCGGGAGGGGACTTAGGTTGCGGAGGGTGGTGGTGAATGGAAGACTTTAGAGAAGGAACGAGGTTTGGAGCTTTGGGGTTGTGCGGAAGGGTCTGGGAAGAGAAGGAAAGAGACCTATGCGATAACTTGGGGAGACAGAAAAGGAGACGAAATGGACTAAGAAAAGTCACTTGAGTAGCCCCCTCATTGTCATATCTACACCCAAAGGGCTTGGGCAGTCGAATCTCAGACAACGGGAGGTTGCAAATTCAGCGTGTGGATTGGCCAGGCCCCACGTGTTAATGCTTCCACTGGAGGGTAGGGGTACCCTGAGGAAGGGCTAATGTTGAAAGCAGTTTCAGGTAGAGCGGTAATTCAGTTAATAAGCTTAGTAAGCAAGCAAATGTACCTGTGAGGGAGCGAGGTAGTTTGGCTATCATGTTTGCGTTTCAAATACCGGGCTTTCTTAACCTGAAAAAGCTGAAATGGCCGTTTTTCCTCCCCTTCCCCAACCGTTGCTGTTTTTGTTTGTTTGTTTGTTTTTTAAGTTACTTGGCTAAGAAAAACAACTCTCTTTACTTTGTGTCTGTGGGAATAAACTGGCTTTAGGTAAATAGAGCTAAGTTATAAATGGAAGTATTTCCCAAGGACATTTCAGGTAACACTGCAGGGCCCAATTCTTTAGGACCTATGTTCTGCCTAATCCACTTATTCAGATTCCGGTAGCTCCAGCCACAATAGGGTATAGCCAGTCCCCAGAAATGCTTTTGCTTAAAAATGAAAAACTCTTTAAAACTAGCAATAGCTTTGAAACCAGAATTTGGCTGTCTGCCTGAACTCCTACAGTTAAACATTTACCATAATTGGTTGATGTTTAAAGGCCTCAAATCTGGACCAAAAAATCTGATGAGTGAAGAATTTATTACATTATTTGTGAATACTGTCCTACCTTCTATATTATCAGTAGTATATATTCGTATAGGTTTCACTTTTTTTATTTGTCATTTCATGGAGGGTGCCTTCAGGATATATTCATGCAAATGTTTGCTGGGCCTGGTAGGTATACAGAGATGCACATACAGTATTTAAATGAATATTTAAATAGATATGGATATGCAGGCATATTTCTTTATGAATTTGGGAAAATTGCATCTTTCATAAAAACCCTTTCTCCACCCCCACTCTTCATTGCCCTTAAATTTTTCATCTTCTTCTCTTTTAAAAACAAACTACAAGCAGAAATCGAGGGGGCAGCAGTGGTAAAATTTGCTGTATTCAATGTGAAATCCATTAGGAAATAGCATAGCTTAAGGAAAGAGCAAAGAACCCATCCATAACAACACATGTACTTGTGCAGCTCCTCTTAGTAAGGTGAAATTTGTTTCCTCCATAGGTAACAGCTGAGTATGTTGTACAAAAATCCTTCAACTCTTTACATTTGAACACAACCCATCCCGCCAATTAAGAATTCACATTTGCCTGATATCGTATAATACAATTTGAAAGTGGTAATGGACACCAAAACAAGCTGGCATTTATTCAAATGCAAAGGATTCAGTAAGCTACAACCTATTTTATCAGGATAGAGGAATTGTTTGTCCTTTACTATAAATGTTAACAAGATTCAATAGAATGAGCAAAAAAAATTTTTTTACTTGAAAATATAATGCACAGTCCGAGGACTGTGATAGCTGAAAAGGCCAGATTTGGACAGTAAATATCAGATGATTTAAATGCCTATCTTTATTTAACTTTAGAAACTGTTCTGAGAGTCGGCTATATTTGACTGCAATAACTGTGGAATATTCTTTTTCATATAGGTATGGAGATAGGAAAATGAAAACAAGTACAGCTAGAATATCAGTAAATTACAATTAATAACAGTGACAGAAATTTATTGGTGATTAAAATTCAGCTTCTTAAAATGGATACATTAATATAAAACGGTTTGCTCTTTAAAAATGCTAAAGGGTTCTTTAGCCCTTCAGTCTCTTTTCTATCTGCTAGAACTACATGTCATATCCATGTAGAACAATAGTAAACTAAGGGAAATTTCTAGCTTAAAAAAGGAAGTAAATATATAAAGTGTTAAGAAAACTCCAGTACTATTTATGGCAACTGAAAGTAAAACAAAGTTCATGTTCTCCCTAAAATATATGAATGCAAATATCATGAGAAAGATTTGCCTTGGGCTCATGGTTTTCCTATTAACGTTTCTCTGTATGTAATCTTGGCTTTGCCAAATGTATAACTGGGACTATACAACTATGCTGATACACAGTGTCTTCCTGCTTCAGGGAAAATAAAACAACTGCACCAGAAATTTCATCAAGCTCCTGGATGTCCTTAAGTTTAAAGGCAAATTTAGTCAATCAAATACTTCCAACCACAAGTGATTATAATACTAATAAAACTTGGTCCTACTCAGTTGTCTTTCACTTTCATTGTTTCCCTCATTTATTCTGACTTGTCTTGCTGCTATTTAAAATCAAATGAGCCTTCCTTTTGGTATCCAGGTATCAACAGATCATTCAGTGTATCTTAATTGCGAAAATGTATTTGTACTCTGGCGGTCAAAAAAATTGTGAATGTAGCATTTCTCTAAGAGGAATACCAGCAAGTTCTTAAGGTGTTAATGATTCTTCTGGGAAGTGTTGCTTCTGTGATCAGTTAAGTTTAGGAGACCCTTGATGTCATAAAGCTAAACAATTTTTTTACCTTTGGAATTTCTCAGCAAATTCAATCATATTCATAATGAGTTCTGACTTACAAGGCAAAAGGGATAGAGCATGTAGCACTTTTCAAACTTATGTGACCATGGAATTCTTTTCTTTATTTTGGATCACATATACTTAGAGAAACCTTGTACTAACTGCTAAATTCTGCAAGTTGTATGGAATTTAGGAGCCGAAAGTTAGCTTTCATATCATAATCCCATCTTCTAAGCCACACTGCCTCCAAACATTATTTAATTGTCTGAGGAGAGAGATTTTCTTCTTTCTAAAACAAGGTTCATGAAAGTTAAGTAATTTGCCCTACATCACACAGTCAAGATTTGACTCTAGGTCTTTGAGGTCTTCCTGAAACTCCACACTTCCTTGTCCATGGAGGGATCAAGGCAGTTTTAATTTTGAAAGCATCATCAATTTTTTCCCCAAAGAAAAACACCTAGGGTGTAAATGTTTGCAATATCAAAGTATTAATGGGCAACACTAGAATAGGAGTTCCCACTGTGGCTCAGCGGTAACAAACCTGACTAGTAGCCATGAGGATGTGTGTTTGATCCCTGGCCTTGCTCAGTGGGTTAATGATCTGGTGTGGCTGTGGCTGTGGCGTAGGCCTGCAGCTGCGGCTCTGATTCAACCCTAGCCTGGGATCCTCCGTATGCCACAGGTGGGGCCCTAAAAAGAAAACAAAAACCAAAAAACAAACAAAAAAAAAAAAAAAAGGAAAGAAAACCAGTCAACATCGATTATGCATGACAGTGTTCTTAAATCAGCTCATTTTACCCTTTGCCAATCATGGGCTTGTTTCATCCATCCTCCTCTTTCAACCTTCATATCTGAGTTGATTCTGAACTTGTTATGATGACTCAGTTGTTTCTCACTAGACACAATTGCCTTTGCTGCTATCAAATGGAGCAATGTAAAGCAGTAGTGTTCGTCTCTAGACTTGGTCCATAGTTGAAAAGAACTGTTATCCAATAGAGCACGCAGTGAATTGGAAGAGGTGAGATTAGTTGATTAACTGATTAAATTAGATTAACCTGACTTTCCATTTTCCCCAGACTATCTTTATATTACAGCCAATAACCTGTTTTTTGTTCTTAAAAAAAAAAAAAAAAAAACCAAGGTGTCAGGTGTTAATGTATTAAAGTCTGAGTACTCTAGGCATTGGCTGATCTTTCACATGATATTCCATTCACAGATTATTTCTGGAGGGTTAACAAAAGAGTGTGCTGTTTTGGAGGATCTTTGTCTCCTAATGAGTAACTGTTTCATGGTAACTAGCACCACCTATATTCTCTAGAATATCATTATTCAAAGTCACAGCCCCTGATATAATAGCAGCTATTCTGTTCACCCATTTTCTTTGTATTGTCTCACTTGAAGAAATCTCATCTTTCTCACTCACTATCAAAGATTAGGGCCCAGAAACAAGCTCAGCTGCCTTCAGACAACTAAAGATAATAAAGACCATGAAATAAAAAAGTAGGAAGTTAATAGCCAAGCAATCTACTGTGAGAATTTCTCCCATGGGCTATACAAATTCCGTAACACCAACCAAAGCTTTGTCAGGAAGACAGAAAGTTGATGAGAAGCCTTTCATTTTTACTATGCTCAATTCTATCTGGGGAACCAGAGTGCTGTCCCCAGCCAGTAAAACATTTTCTTTTTCTATTTTGCAAAAATATTTACGGTCTTCTTTTTACCCAATATTTTTATGAGAGTATTCTTTTTCCTTAGAAATGTAAGCCTGAAACTTTCCTTCAAAATTAATCTTGTTTCCAGTTCCTCCTCTTTTGTTTGAGCATTCCTCCTGGATAATTCCAAATGTGGGTCAAAATCAGGGCCATAAAACAAGGGAGAAAAGATGTAATATGGAGATATGAGTTATGGTGTGACTGTATCCCAATTACTTTATCAAAAATACAATGTATCCCTCTCTGAGGCTCAAAGGGTGAGTCAGAGGAAAGCAGAACATCTGTGTAAGCCAATGCTCTGTATCTGTGATTGACTACCTTCTTTTCCGTTCAAAATTGGAGCTTCTATTTCCCCTGAGCTGACTCAAATTGAGTAATATCTACTCAAAGTCTACATGAGCAAACTGTCTCCAGTCACATGCCAAGGGAGAATGGTATAGGAAAACTTGTCATCTCAGAGAATTCCTATTTTATCTGTTATGTGCATAGGGTTGTTGTGAATCTTAGTTTCAGGGTTGAAAGGGATCTTAAACTTCTTATGGTTTAACCCTTCTCAGTCAAAGCCGAAATCTTCATCAGATGAACTCTCATTGCTTGAATACACCCAATAACAAGGAGCTCACTGAGGGTCGACACTTCAGTGAATCACCTCGAAAATTAATTACGGAATTTTCGAAATCTTTACTGTTTAAAGTAAAAGAAACATAAAGTTAGACCTGTCGGGGTTTTAAAGAATGTGAAATTTGGAAACAGATGGACTTGGGGTAAAATTATCACTTCACCATTTACTAGTTCTATGATTTAGGGAAGTTAGGTTTTCTGAGAATTCATTGCCTTTTCTATAAAATGGGTATGACAAGCTAAATCTCCCTGAGTTTTTTCAGGATTAACTAAGATAATGTTACAAAACATCTAGAATAGTGACACAGAAAAGTATTGTTTCCTTCTATTCGTTAAGTAGAATAAACTACATATGCAAAAAGCAAAGAATGCAAAATGTAATATTCATTTCCTACCTGAGTCTATCTATGGATGATAAGTAGAAGAGAATGATGAGATTATTTGTTTGTTTTGCTTATTTTTAATTATTTCAAAAGCTAGAAACCATAATTTAAAAATAGATCCCTGGGTTCTTAGAGTCTCTGGTATCCTTTACTTTTCTAATTTCATCTGTTATTAGTTTTTAAACATAATTTCAACAACAACCTCTGTAGAACTGAGTGTTATAGACACTATCATTCTTTGGTAAGGGTCTTGCTTGCTAGTCTAGAATCTCATCTTCTGCTCTCTAGACCCACAAGAAGTAGGAAATATCATTATTTCAACAGAATTTCTCATTATGGCCCTGGAGAGAATATTAAAAATATTTTTTCCTAAAGCTTGTCACTGAATATCTGTTTGGGAAAACAAGGAGAAAGGGAGAAAGAAGGGAGGGAAAAGGAACCAAATTTTATATAGTTCCTATTTGTACTATGTTATTTGTAGCATTGTTTGTAGCATGTGTGCAAAAAATAAAAGTTCAAGTGACTTGGGGGCATTAATTTTATCATTTTATCTATAGAAAGCATGTATTTTTAGAAAAGCAATGACTTGAAGAACTTGCATACTTCTCTCCATAAGATTATTTTGTCATAAGAGTGGCATATGTTGTTTTTAGAGAAGAGAAAGTCAGATCTGACAAGCTAGGATGCAATTATATCTAAGATCACATTAGTGTGAGAAATTATGTAATTAATTCAATCTCAATCACCCAATAACTATTCAGAGTGTCTGTAGACATACAGCTAAGCTGCCATTCATTGACTTTTCTTCAAATATTCATTGCTAGAAATAAACACTAACTTATCTGGATTTTATCTCTATTTCACTATAGTAAAAATATTCTAATGTAAAAGATGTTTAAGCTATGACCTCTAACCAATGTATTTTTCCCAGAGTAGAAGTTGTGGGGCATTTTACTTCTACTTATAGTTGTAGCAATTCTATAAAATTTATTATCTTTATGGATGAAATAATATCCAGAAAACCAAAACTATAGGATCTAAGCATTCAGGGCAAAGTGAAAAAATTACAAATGGACCGTATAATGATGACTCCTCTCCTTTCTCTGCCTGTGTTTCGAAAGAACCTGAGTTTCCTGAGCCTTAAAGGGAGAAGCGCTTCATTGATAGCCACTCTGATTTTTCTCCTTGAGAATCTGTCCTATGAGACAAATGGCAGAGCAGCCCTGTGTGGGGACCATGATCCTGGGAGCCTGATCTTCCATTCCTGCTCCCCCATGTTCACTTAAAGAGGCCTTCTAGTCAAAGTAGAGAAAATGCCATTTTCCAGTTTAAAATTTGATGAACGGTTGGCCTTGTGTTAGTCAGCTGGCCAGTTATGTCTTGCAAACCCAAAGACCTATAAGACAGGTTGCATGTCTCTGTGCATGTTAGCACTAACATTTAAACTTGAAATTAAATATATTGACATGAGCTTCTATATTGTTAATAAGTGTTTATAAAAAGTTGTAGAGGTTCCCTTGTGGTCTAGTGGGTAGGACTTGGTGCTTTCACTGCTGCAGCTCAGATTCGATCCCTGGTCTGAAAACTGGGATCCCACATCAAGCCAATGCATATGCAAGAAAAAAAAAAGAGTTGTAGATTATAAAAGAGAAATTTTTAGAGGAGGGGAATGCCTTGCGATAACAGAAGTTGAATTTGGTGAACACTGGAAACTCTATATAAGAACTAGAGATTAATTGGATGTTCAAAGGTAAATATTTTGGGGTCTCTTTTCCAGCTCATTATTAAATGTTATGTAAATTATATCCATTCATTAGAGATTCTGCCTTTATCATTTTTTAAGTCTAGTGGGAAGAGCAGCTTAGCCTAAAGGGGAAGAATGGTTAAGTAGAAACAAATGACATTTTAGCCAGGCATAGGATATGTCAATTACACATAATTCAAGTAGGTTCTTTCCTCATCCAAATCATCACCCACTTCAAGTAATTTACTTTTCTTAACCAAACATTTTCCCTTCTTCCCCACTGGCTGTAAATTCTGTATTAAACATACTCGCACTCAGAGCTTTTCTGGAAGAAAGGCATGTTTAATCTCAGGATTCCTAGAGAGCCAGATTGCATCTTAGACCACATAGACATAAGCACTCCAAAATTAAAACAAACCTGTACCACCCCCTCTTCCCAGCCTTGTCCCAACTGTTGATGTGTAGCTTTATATTGAAGGAATCAAAATGTATATCGAAAACAAATTAGCATGTTTCTCTCTAGCTGTTATAGATAGAGAAAACAACCTTTCCTTTCAGACTATGAGAATTCTATGGATTCAAGAAAATAATGAAGTTTAGTTAAGATAGCTTAACTGCAAATAATCTGCTCAACCGTAAAATTCAGTTTATTTTGTCCTTGTTGAATACCTACGACACATGAAGCTTTGAATGGCAAGGTGAAAGGCACTGCCTCTGTCCTCCAAGTTCTCTTAGGTTAGTAATAAAGCAGATGAGACTATGATATTCTAAAACATATTGAATGTAAATGCCCTTGAACCACTGAATGCACATTTTTAAACTTTACCAAATTTCTCACTTTTATTAAACATTATGAAATCCTATAGTTGAAGGCAATAATGGTAGGCTTCCATGGCACATATTCAAAGAAATTAAGAAAATCAGAACATTGCCTTCCATCAAATGGCAAGGTCAACAACTTGTATGTCCTTCTGGAGATGACACAGTCCAAAACTTTGGTATTCCTCCAGAATACGGAGTCAAAAATTGCCATGTGCCAGGCATATTTGGAAAGGACATTAACAGGAAATGTTCCCTAAAATAAGAAATTTAATCATTTGGAAGGGCCAGAAATTGAGGTAACCAATATAACCAAAAGAATCCAAATGAAAGAGAATACCAAAACAGTAAGAATCTTCTCAAATTTGATGTCCAAATCATGAACGCTTCAAGAAGGGTGGCATAAAAAGCAAGGCAAGCTTATGTTGTCTTCAGGAGTGTGAAAGTTACATAGGTGCCGTAGGGACTTGACTTCTCAAGGGAACTGAGAGAGAAGTATAACTAACTTTTCTACTTATGAGTATCTAGTGATCAAGAAGTCACAACCTCAAACCTCAACTTATTCTCAGGATGTCTATAGTAGCCCAAATAGAAGCAGGTCTGGTTTTCCATTATGACTTTTCCTTTTTTACTGATATACACAAATGTGACGCTATATTTAAATGGGTCACTTGAAAAATATTTTCAGAAAGAGAGGAGTCTTACTGAAAATACCAAGACTGAAAAGTGTGTTCTTTTATAATTTTGGACTGTTTACTAGGTCAAAATAGACTGTAGATTTACTTCCTAGAGCCCTTTAGCCTTGGGATTCCTACTTGACAGTGCCGCCTTCTAATCGTTGTTTATGGATGTCAAGAGACTTGACGCTTTGTTTTTTGTTTTTTTTTTTTTTTTGGTTTGCTTGAATTCTTTTTTCTAACATGGTATTTAATTTGTGCTTTTGCTTAGTCCATCTGCAATAAATAAATCTTAAGGGAATATTGCATTTGAATGTGAGCAGAGATTCCATGAGAACTTGGGTAGTCAGAGCTTGCCTCAGTGGCATTGATTTACTGCATAAACAAAACCCACCCCACCCGCACTTGCTCCCTCTCCCCAAAAGGAAGAAAGAGAAACCCAGGAGGGCAGCCATCCCAAAACATTTGGTCTTCCGAGTCTTACACTGAAATCCTCCTTGGCTATTCAGTTTATGCATGAGGTTTAATTTTTTTCTTTACTAAATTATTTGGGAAGAAAAAAAACACATTTTCCCTGCTGTTGCTGCTGTATTATTATTTGACTGGTTTTCAGTTTATTAGTCATTCATCTGGATTGGTGCCTGTGTATTTTCTCAAAGGTTTAATATGGAAAATTATTTCTTTTAGCCATATTGCATCTTAGCTCAAAATGTTATCTTTTTCCATATCTAAGAAGATTCACAGATATTTTCAAATTAATGCTCACAAAACTCTTGTAGATTACTAAAAGACATCATAATAACATCATTTATAATATAAGAAACCGACTAGAACTAACATGATTAAGGTTATATTAATTCATAAGTTAGGAGCAAGGAAAGAACAATACTAATTTTTTTTTGGCCTCCCACATGGCCTGTAGAAGTTCCCCAGCCAGGGATCAAACCTGCACCACAGCAATGATCCAAGCCACTGCAGTGACAACACTGGATCCTTAACCTGTGAGCCACCAGACAATCCAAAAATAAACAATTTTTAAAATCCTAGATCTCCTGGTTCTCCACCCGAGATTCTAAAATGATTCTATAAGGCAGGTAACTGTAATATAGTCATCATAGATTCACAGAAAAATGGGTTTGGGAAATGCTGAAAGAAACTGGAGCTAGAACCAAACTGCTACTGCCAGGGTAAATGTCACTTGTTGGGGGCGCCACCTAGGATGTTATTGAGTAATAAAGAAGGACCATGTCCCTTCTCTCTCCTCGATAATTACAGACTTTGTCTAGCTCCCCGTTGGCAAAACTTTATAGGCAGCCAGCTAGCAAAGGAGAAATGTGGTTAGCCGAGTCCCAGAGCCAGCATCAGACAGAGAGTGTATAGAAGCATGTGTTTGAACCTGATAGCCCAGTCTTCCGGTTACTTAGTATCCATATCCATCCTTCTACACATCTTTAACCTTTTTTTTTGTTTGTTTGTTTGACCGTGACTGTGGCATCTGGGAGTTCCTGGGCCGGGGATCAAACACGCACCACAGCAGTGACCAAACTGCTGTGGCGACAATGCTGGATCCTTACCCTGCTGTGCCACAAGAGAACGCCGTAAAGACTTCCTTGTAAAGTTAAATGCCAGCAAAAATCCTTACGTAAAATAACAAGGACCAAAGAAGAGAGAAACTCTATGTGTGAAATTGTATTTATATATCTTAATTATTATGTAATATACACTTTATATTTAATTTATATATATTTATATACAATACATTATATATATATATATATATATACATATAATGTAATTGCATGGTAATTAGCACTCTGATTAAGTACCCAAACACACAGATGTGGATGATAGTAGAAAATGTTAAAAAATCATTTGTAAAAATTTTTAATAAGAAAGGGTTTATTTCTATTACCTCACAGCAAATGAGGGGTTTTAAACTGCTGTGCTGGTTGGATCACAGAAGGGCAAATGTATATACCTCTGAGTAGAGACACTAACAATTTCTACCAGAGAAAAATATTGAATACAAACACACACATATACAAAATATGTATATAATATGTATTGCATGGTAACTATTGCATGGCAACAAAATACATATATAATATGTATTGCATGGTAACTCTCCAAAAAAGGAGAAAATAGGCATAGCTGCTCCCTTTCCTGAAGGTGTAAATAATACTATAACTATCTTCTTCCTCTACCCCTTCCAAATTTTCTTTGTCTCAAATCAAAACCCAGCGAGGCTTTGTTCTTACCCTGATACAGTGACCCAAACTGCAAACCTTCATCCCAGAAGGCTTTTAATTCTTAGTTCTGTCTCCACCCCCCTTTTACCATCAATTTCCATTAAGTTTTTCTATGGGTTATGAAAGTATTAAGAAGCAGCATGAAAGTACAAAGAAGACAGTTCCAAATCCAGTCCTTTCTAATTGTATGGCAGCAACCCCAACGATCCTTGACCATCAGGATTCATCTTCTGAGATGAAAAAACTATAGGTGGCAGGTGGCCTTCATTGGCATATTGTTCAGTAATATCATGGTTTATTAAATTCCAACTATTATTGATGCCAACCTTCCAGATCTCTTGGCCACAGAGGCAGCATGGGCTATATACTGAAGAATGGCGAAATGCAAAAGACTAGTAGGTTAGTAGTACACCTTGTCCTGGGCAGCCTGGTGGAAAATGTGGATAACTCAACAGATTGATTGTGGTTAGACTTTTTACATTAAAATTCAAAATGATTGTAGTGGTTTCCAAAATTGATTTCACCTTTCATTTGTGATAGTAAGAAAACAAGGCTGTTGATTATGAGCCAACAGGTACATTTGACAATTCAATAATGGATCAGTTTCGGGGAACTACACTGGCAAGTTAAATACAAGTTAAATACATACAATAAATAAATATAGTACAACAAATATAATGCAATAAATACTTAAAATAAATACAAGTTAAATAACTTTGGCCCAGTCAATCTCTCCAAACTTTAAACGTTCTTCTTTTTCATTTACATGGACTTCACACATTGCCTTGTGTCTCCTCTCACCTTTTTTTTTTTTGTCTTTTTTTAGGGCTGCACCTGCAGCATATGGAAGTTCCCAGGCTAGGGATTAAATTCGAGGTGCAGATGTAGACCTATGCCACAGCTATGGTGACACTGGATCCAAGCCACACCTGCAACCTAGCATGCAACTTTCTGCAATGCTGGATCCTTAACCCACTGATCAAGGCCAGGGATTGAACCTGCATTCTCCTGGACACTGTGTTGGGTTCTTAACCTGCTGAGCCACAACAGGAACTCTCTGGTTATAACTTTGAATTTGTAGAAATTTCTTTCTCTTCTTAGATTATTTTCACAGTCTCTGAGTATGTCCCTCTCTGCAACCTGAAGTTTACCTTTCTGATCTTGCTTTAGTCAGGTGCCTTCCTGCATGCCTTCGTTTCTTATATTTCTCTTGGGAAGTCTCCAAATCCAGGAAGTCTTACCTCTCTTCCCTGTTTCTGGTCTGTACCTTGAGTGAATGATTTCTCTAAAAGCCATTAACTAACCATATTTTAAGACTGATTCTGTATTAAAGTAAGTTGTGATTTTTTTTTCACCTATTCTTCTGGGTTAATGAACCTGCATCCATGAGCCTGATCTCTCTTTGCATCTCCTTCATTAATAGTTATCGAACTTGCTTTGTGTTAGGTACTACTTTAGGTGGCTTTAATGTATAATTCCACATGATCTTCACAACAAGCCTATGAAGAAGGCAACATTGTCTCCATTTTATAGAAGAAGGAACTGAGGTCCAGAGAGGGTAAGGTGTTCAAGGCCACATGATATCTGTGTGATCCCAGGGGGTGGTGTATTTTTTTTCCAAAGTCTTACTTCTAGCATCTCATAAGATGGCCCATATCTTTAATATATGTGTTCCCTGTAAGATTTAACCAAGGATCAGAGTACTGTGAGTCAATAGTACATGTGATGGCCATGAATGTAAATAAGCTTCATTAATGAAAATGCAGTGTTTGTGAGAAAGAAGGTGATAATTTTGTTCTGCTCTGCAATGGGCATGCCATATCTGGAATACTGCATTCCATTCTTCATCCATACTTCATGAAGAATATGAAAACTAGAAAGTGTCTAGGAGGAAACCTTTAGGTTTGGAAACTATGTCAGCTGAGAAACTACTGAAGAGATTGATGGGGTTTCACCTATAGAGTTGGAAGTCTAGCTGTCTTGAGTCACTTACAGATATAGAAAAGAAATTAAACTCCTCTACATTTACAGAGGGTAGAACTATGCAAATTAAATATATGTCAGAGGAATATTTGAACTCACATTAAGGTAGAATCTTACAATTACAATTGTCCAAAAGTGGAATGGGCTACTGTAACAGAGTGGTAGTTTGACTGTTTCTTGCAGGATTGGATTGGTTGAGAAGTCATTTTGGCGGGGGAGGGGATGATGAAGAAGAGATCCAGTATTGTATTAGTTACATCCAATGAAATACATTGATATATGAGAACTGTCTCTCATATAGGCATGAAACATATGGTTCACTTCATGTCCACTATTTCCGAAAAGCAGATTCCACACCCTACCACTTTTCATCTTTACTCATTACCTGAACCTTTCCTTACTCTTTGGCCAAACTTGACCACTTCCTCTGATTTTCTTTTCTTCCTTTTTTTTTTTTTTTTTTTGGTTCATCTCTAGGTGTCTGGTTCTGTTGCTCTCCTTGCCTGGAAGAATTTCCTAGCCTCATTCATGCCTATGAAAGTCCTGGGAAGATACTTCAAGTTGGATTCCAAAAGCCATTCCTTCAACGAACTCTTTAATTGAACTTAACCAGTTGTGCTTCCTCAAAAGAGTGTAAGTACCACATTATCATTTAAAGTAAAGCATACCAAACATCCTTCCCCATCAAACTGTAGACTTCTCATAGGACTATTGTCTTAATCCATTTTTGTATTTACCTCCTCCTACTCCCAGCTAGTAACGCATAGGTTATATAGTCCTGTACCAGGGCAAAATCTATGTGCCTAATATAGTCAGTTGAATGGAATGGAATTATAGGAAGTTGGGTGAAAATATTAAAGTTAAGACAATAGATGGATCTGACTCAGTGGTCCTTAGACTCTGAGCCTCATTTTGGGTGAGTAAGAGATAGATATTTGGGAACTTTTCTTTAGAAAAGCCATCTCAGGAGTTCCCATCGTGGCTCAGTGGTTAACAAATCCGACTAGGAACCGTGAGGTTGCGGGTTCCATCCCTGGCCTTGCACAGTGGGTTAAGGATCTGGGTGTTGCCCTGAGCTGTGGTGTAGGTCGCAGACGTGGCTCAGATCCCCTGTTGCTGTGGCTCTGGTATAGGCCAGCGGCTACAGCTCCGATTAGACCCCTAGCCTGGGAACCTCCATATGCCACGGGAGTGGCCCTAGAAAAGGCAAAAAAAAAAAAAAAAAAAAAAAAAAGCCATCTCAAAAATATATACATAAAGTCTTGGTGGTGATAGAACTGGAAAATAAAGAGAAACAAGGAGGAGTAGGGAAGGGCTTCTTTCTTTTCCCTTGGATTTATTTGCCAGTGACCTGTAAGGAGTTTTTTTGTTCCTTGTTCCCTTTGCCAGTTGGTGAATAATCATGCCCCATACTAAGGGAAGGTACCTCATAAAGCGGGCTAAACTATTGTTTCCTTGATAACATCTCCTATTTACTCAGCAAATTATGGTGGTAACAGCATCAGAATTTTAAATGATTTATCATGCCCCTCAAAATAAACCCCATTGTAATTCCCTGTGAATTACTGTAGAAGGTTTCTGGTGGTAAATTCAAAGTACTTTAATCATCTTTTCCTTAAATAATTTTAAACCACCCAAGATTATACAATTTTGCATGCAATTAAAAGTGTCATAGATAGTGGTTGAAGAATCTTTACATTGCAGCTTTTAAAATTTTTTTTTGGCTTACAGGTTTTTTTTGTTTGTTTGTTTATTCCCAGTGCTTTTGTTGTAATATCTATTTCAAGCTGATGATAGTCAAGGCAAAACCAGTTGAGAAGATTGCCAAATGTTATAGGGAGGACAGTTAAGGCCATGACTTATTACTGTGTATTCATTTCTATTTACCTTTTTGTTTAGGCATTTTATTTTATTTATTTATTTTTGTCTGCACAGGTGGCATGCAGAAGTTCCTGGGCCAGGGATCAAACCCATACCATAGCTGTAACCAGAGCCACCACAGGGACAATGCTGGATCTTTAACTTGCTGAACTATGAGGGAACTCCTAATTAGGCATTTTAAAGTTACTACCTAATTCAGCAAAGGTTTTGGGGGCAATAATCAGTTCTATCATGAAGCACAAAATAATGTCTTTGGGTATTTGCAACAGATTCCATTTCATTTTTACTCTCTATTTCTACTTTCCCCTTATCAAGGCTTTTATACATTAAATGTTTTTGGTTAACCTAGTCCATTAAATACCCCTGACATTCGACAGTTTCTGCAGTTTTCCCAGGTTACTTAGAGAAGAGCCAACCTTTTATGCTTCCAGCCCCTTTTCGTCATAGAACTTCCTTTCATGTTTCACGATCTAATAGTGTACTTTCTAAAATACTGTTAGATGGTGTTTTCTTTGTGTTTTTTTTTTTTTGCTCTGTTCATGCTCTTGGTTTGATTCCATTTTTGTATTTTAGTTTTTTATTGTCTGAGAGAGGTTGCTAGGTTTCAAGAAACAATATGTGTGATTCACTTTGTATCAGGCCATCCGAAATTAGGCTGCCAATAATTTTTAGTGAGGAGTCCATCCTTTTAAAAGGCAAACAGTAACTATGCTACTTTCAATTTAATATCTATTGGTGGATAGAGGAGAATTGCTTCATTGTACTATAGCGAATATGACTGAATTAGTATTTATCCTGTCATGACTTGTTACAGTGTGTGTTTAAGAAAGAAAGAAAGAAAGAAAAAGAAAAGAAAAGGAAATAAAAATGTCTCCATAGACTTCTTGCATTATTTGTTCTGTGGCTGACTTACTATTAGGAAGCTGGCTCTCTGGCAGTATAGATGTCACATCATACTATAATGTATTTAAAAACCTGCCATATAGTGTTTTTGTTTTTTGTTTTTTTTTTTGCAGTAAAAACCAGCTTCTGGACTAAAGAGATATGTCATTAGGTAGAAGAGCATGTTATCTTCAAATAACTACGTTCAGATGTTAGGTAAAACTGTGTTCAAATTGTATCCTGATATGTATACTAATGTCATGGTCATTCATGCTAGCAGTGCCTGTAAGGGTGCACAGGTACTTTCAATGAATATTATCAAACAGTTGTGCACTTAGAAAAGAATGCACCATATAACTTTTAAGTATACATAGATGGTTAAAATAAACCTAACACCTCAATCTGGTGTGTTGTGATAATCCATGTCAACAAGAAAAACAAAGTTTATAAAAAGTTCCTTTTCACGTGTTCTGTTTGAAATCTGCTGGCACCTTCAATTTTGACTAACTATTTAAGTACAGCTTCCTCCATCACAGCTGGTTGCCTGTGAATGAGAAATATTTAAATACACTGCTAAATTTTCTAAATGGAATTTTTAGAAATTCCCCATTATGCATCTGCATGTGCAGTTTCAGCTAAATCGTAATACCACATAGTAATATATTTCTTACTTTGCTAATTATTTTATTAGCTAATTAGTATTAAAACAGATTGCCAGAATACCTAATATGATTTCTTAACTGCTGCTTAGTGTTAAAGAGTAAAACTGTTGCCACTGGTAATTCACAGAGAGATTTTAAAATGTTCTTGTCATAGCAATAATAATCATACATGAGTTGAAGTTAGATTCCTACATGCTGACAGCATGGCAGTGGTGTGGGCCTCACAGTCTTTATGAGCACAAATGACTATAATATTTAACTTCCCTAACAAGGTCTCTGTGATGGTGTTGATGAGCCTAAGACAGATAAGAAATTCTCAAGTAAGATCAGAGGTCAGATAGTATAAATTCCAGAGGCTGTGGTTTTTTTTTATTTTGCTTTTTTGTTTTGTTATTTTTATCTTTGTTTACCTCCTATTGTACTTAGCACAGTTATTTGCACATAACAGGTAGTCAACTTAGGTTTGCTGAGTGAACAAATGGATCTATGAGTCCAAGATCTGTCCAGAGTCAGGGCAGGGTATGTAAACAGTAAGTGCTGACCTTATTCCTTATCCCCTTATGAAACATAAGCTTTTGGATGGATTCTGTACATTTTGTCATAAGCCAGAAACCCAGTCAGCTATGTACAAGCATGGATCCTGTCCTTTAAAAGCTATTTTTAGCTAGAATGACAAAATGTATAGAATGTTTAAAAAATGTAGAGTTGTTTAACAGACCCATATGTGTATCTTCATGTTGTAAGCTTTATATATGCATATATTCATAATAAAGTATTCATGTTGGGAATCATTTGCATATAGCTTCAAAAATCAAATATTCAAAACGTTCAATACCAGCTTCATTTTTGACCTCCCCATGTGGAGTTCCTAAGTCACCTCTGAGCTATATGAGTGTAACAGCATCTTTTTCCCTCAAAGCAGTGTCATGTAACCCTTGGTATAGTGGACAAGGAACTAATTTTGGAGTTAATATGACCTGGGTTTTAATCTTGGCCCTTCTTGTCTGGCCTTGGGCACATAACTACACATGACTTAACATCTTTGGAGTTCAACAGCTTCATATATGAAATAGGATAATAATACCATCTATACCACAGGATTATGGTGACAATTAAGTGAAGTCATGTATGGAAGTACCTACCACATTATAGCTTTTTGAGGTATGCTAATTTCCTTACACCTGCTTACCACAAAGTGTCTATATGTGCAGCTGGGAGAGGCTCCTATACAAGCCCATGAATCTTTATCTCAGTAGCATTTTTGCTTGTTTTCCAAAATCACTTTAAAATCTATTTACATTTTTAAATACCTGATGCAGTTCCACTGCTAAAGAATCTCTTTATTGTTCTTTTAAATTAAATTAAAGTTGGGAGTTCTCCTGTGGAACAGCAGGTTGAGAGTCTGGTTGCTGCTGTGGCATGGGTTTGATCCTGGCCCAGGAACTACACATATTGCAGGCAAGGCCAAATAAATAAATAAAATTTTAAAAATAAAAATTGTGTATATTCAAAGCGTGCAACAGGATGATCATATATATATATATATATATATGATATATATGATATATGTATATGTAGTGAAATGGTTACTATAGCTAAGCTAATTAACCTATCATGTCCTCACAGAGTCATCATTATTTTGTATGAGTGTGTGTGATTAGAGTACCTGAAATCTACTCTCTTAACAAATGTCCAGTGTACAACACGTGTCATTAACTATAGTCATCATGCTGTACATCGAAACTCTAGACTTCCTCATCCTACATAATAACTGTACCCTTTGACCAACATCTCCCTATTTTCCCTACCTCCCCTCCACTCCAGTAACCACTATTCTACTGTGGGCTTCCATGCATTTCATCTTTTTAAAGAGAATCTCTTTATTGTTAATCATTACACTATTTGTCAGCTAGTGATCTTATTACCCCAAGAGTAGGCATTATTACAATTTAGTTACATTTGTAAAAACATTATTACATTTAAATCCTGGATCTGTTTTATTAAGCTACTTGAACATAACAGAATAACCAAAGAAGACTGAAATAAGGTAAATTTTCAGATGCTATGGACTGAGATACCATTTTCACCACTCTCGGGTTGGTCTCATAAGCCACAACAAATTGAATTTTCTAAGTCTCTTGATCGCATTTGGAAGTCATTACATTGTTGCCTTTGGTAAATGCATCCTCTTAAGTTGTCTCAAATCATTCACCATTGAACATAAAAGGAGAGTAAGACTCAGTCGGTCTTTGGATGCTGCAGCAAGCAGATGGAGAACAGAATTGACAGAGTCTGAGAAAGGGGCCAAGGTTTACTCAGTTCAGCTGACTCTACATTTGAATATTGCATTATGTAGTAAAGAGACTCTCAAAGGCATTATATCTGGTAGGCGCCTACTTTGTGACACTCTCAGGGAAGGAAAGTTTCCAGTGCACTAGAGCCAAAGCCAGGGTGATGAGGCATAATCCCCATCAGGAAGGCTTCAGCTGGTGAGTGACTGAGTAGTTAGTTAGCAAAAGATTAGTGATTGTCTAGGGGCATAGAATATAATGCATAAGGCCAGTCCAAGAAACAAGAAACAGCTGAATAAAGGGCACAAATAGAAAGTGAAATGGGACAGTGCTTCGAAAGGGGTAAGCCACTGCAGGGAAATGCCATGGATACAAATGGATGATTAAGTTGCTATAATAGGCCCATATTGGTATGAACGATGAATGCTGGAGAGCTTTTAAAATGATAGGTGATGAGTTCCCTTGTGGCACAGTAGGTTAGGATCCAGCATTGTCTCTGTAGCAGCTTGGGTTGTTGCTGTGGCACGGGTCCTATCCCAGGCCCAGGAACTTCCACATGCCATGGGCATCACCAAATAAAATAAAATAAAATAACAGGTGAATCTATTCTCATCATATAGCAGTGGACGTGAGGAATGTAAGTAAAGGAAGTTGAATCATTGCATAAAGAAACAAGCTTCCCTTACTAGGATAAACCAGGAACTTAGGAAAATACTGCTACATATCAGAACTGAGATTTTTATGTCAGATTGTTCTGATCCACCTTCATAAATAGAAAAAAATACCCTAAAATGCATATGGAATCTGCAGGGACCTCAAATTGACAATACAGTCTTGAAAAAAGAAGAATAAAGTTGGAAGCCTCACACTTCGTGATTTCAAAACATATTATAAAGATATAATGATCAAAACAGTTTTATACTAGCATAAAGGCACACATAGACCAGTGGAACAGAATAGAAAACCTTGAAATAAACTCTCACATGTCTAATCAAATGATCTTCAACAAGGGTGTCAAGACTACATAACTGGGAAAGGAGTCTTTTCAACAAATGGTATAGGTAATACTGGACATTCACATACAAAAAGAGTGAAGTTGGATCTTTACCCTATACCATATACAAAAATTAACTAAAAATGAGTTAAAGAGCTAAACATAAAATCTAAAATACTTCTAGAAGAAATTCTTCTAGAAGAAAACAAAGAAAAATCTTCATGACATTGGTTTTGGCAATAATTTCTTTGATGTGACACCAAAAGCTTGGAGAACAAAAGCAGAAATGGATAAATGGGACTTCATCAAACTTAAAAACTTGTGCACATTAGAGGAAACAACATAATGAGAAGTCAACCTATGGAGTGAGGGGAAATAATTGCAAGTCATATATCTAACAAGTGGTTAATATCAAGAATATATAAAGAACCCCTATAGCTCAACAACTGATAAACAAGTAACCTGATTAAAAAATTGGGCAAAGGACCTGAATAGACATTTCTTCAAAGAAGGTATTTAATTGGTCACCAAGCATATGAAAAGATGCTCAACATCATAATCATTAGAGAAATGCAAGTCAAAAGCACAGTTATCACATCATACCCATTAGGAGCTGTGCTATCAAAATACAGAAACTAACAAGTGTTGGTAAGGAAGTGGAGAAAATTGAATCCTGCTTTGCTGGTGGGAGTGTAAAATGGTGCAACCATTATGGAAAACAGTATGTAGGTTGCTCAAAATATTAAAAATAGAATTACCATATGATCCAGCCATCTCTCATCTGGATATATATATATCCAAAAATTTGAAGTTAAGATCTCAGATATTTGCATACCCATGTACATTATAATATCATTCACAAAATGTAGGAGGTAGAAGTAGCCTAAATGTTCATTGTCTGATAAGTGGATAAAGGAAATATTGTATATGCATACAATGGAATAGTATTCAGCCCTGTCACATGCTACAACATGGATGAACCTTGAGGGAAATTTGATGAGTGAAATAAAAGTTGAAAAAAAGATAAACACTGAAAGATTCCATATATGAGTAATCTCTCTATATATGTATATATTTATATAAAAATATATATGAGTAGTCAGAATCATAGAAATGGAAAGTAAACTGGCTGATTTCAGGGGCTGGGGGAAAGGGGAATGGCAATTGTAGTTTGATGGGTTTCAGTTTTGCAAGATGAAAAGGTTTTAGGGATCTGCTACACAACAATTTGAATACAGTTAATGCTACTGAACTTTATGCTTAAAATTGTTAGGAGGGTAAAGTTTATATAATTTTTTTACTACAATTAAAAATTTTTAAAAGTTCATAGTATTTTTTTACAACAATTAAAAATTTTAAAAAGAATAGAAACTTTAAAAAATTGTTCTGAATCCCTGTGGCCACAATTATGGCCATAGCAAACAAAATCATTACCCCAAAAATCTTAAAAAGAAGGATTTGTACATATGATATATCTGTGAAGCAGGTGGCTTAAAACTTTCCAAAGTCACACAACCAGTTGGTTGTGAGCTGGAAGCTAAGTCTGATTGTCAGTCCAAAGAGGTTTTTTTCTGGAGTTTCCTCTCTACCACCTTACCCTCTGGTAACATGGCACCTGGCACACAGAGAATGCTCTAGTAGAAATTCTGGAAATAAATGAATGCCTCCCACACTGCCTGATCACTTCCGTCCTTTGTAAGTTGACGGAAAGGAAAACGTATTCTTCAGTCTTCTATATATGTACCCGACCAAGCAATTCTTCATGTAAATAATCTGACTTTGGTTTAATAAAATGTATATGACATAAGAACACTAAAATATTTCAAAATGTAAAATAATTCTGGAAAGACAAAAAAGATAACTGAAACAGAGTACTGCCATTAATTGTCGTCATATGACATACTCCCCATTGAACACCTGGTTTTGAACCTGTAGATTTCCCACTGTGGTGTAACTTGCCCCCAAATACAAGTTTGCTGCTGATTTAGAAACACAAAGTGGTATTTTGGTTTTCCAGAGTATTTTTGAAATTATTATAGTCTATATTTTTTTCAGCCACCAGGTGGCATGAGTTTTGCTACTGAAATATACAATAAAACTGTATAAAAAAATGTATCCTGAAGAAAGAAATTATATCAAGTCTTACATATCTAACAGAAAGATAATGATAATGGATTTTGTCATGAATTCAATCAATGAAAACCTACACACTAATAGATTCAATAGCTATGACTATGTCACATAAAGACCTTAGGAGCTTTATGTTAGACATTTATCCTAACAAAGAGCTCCCAAATAAAAATGTATAATTGATGTAGAGTAGGTGAGCACAATTATCTAAAATTATACTTTCTTAAATTAAGGCGTTAATTTCATCAGTGACCTGTTCTTGTAAGACAGAGATGAAAAAAATCTTTTTTCTCAATTCTGTGATAATTCGTAACCCTGTTTATCAATGATAAATTCACACACTATTACTTAAGTATCAGACCAAATTTAAAGATAGGCTTCATTTTTAAGAAAACTCTCAAATATTAAGAAAATGAGAAGATAATTATTCATTCTAAAAAGCCATTCTACAAAATAGTTCATGGCAACATTGATTAGAAGAGTAAATTTCTTTACAGTATTTAACTTTTCATCCGACATCACAAGAAAGGGAAGAATGGCCAACCTGGTGCTTATGAAGTTGAACCAGCCACCTGGGGCTGAAGGAATCTGTGGAAATGTTGTAAGATGCTATCAAGCATTTCCCCCTTCACTGGTTTATTTTTCTTTCGACGTCCAATTCCAAATCCAAGGAGCTAAGCCCTTTCGTATTCACCATTCAGGAGATGCATCTGACAAGGCTCAAAGCAGAGAAAATAGAGTTTTCTTAGCTTCGGTTTCCAAAAATGTATACTCTTAGGGAATGGCTATGACCATTGACGTAGATAAAAAGATATGTGAGGGGAAAACAGCATGGTATGAGCAGGAGGAAGGGGTGAGGAACAGGTTTTACTCAGAGGCCACATGATGCCACGGATGCCTCAAGTGGTGTCTGCGTAGACAAATGCCATCAAGGATCAGATGGGCCACTTATCCCACAAAATCTTGGCTAGATATCAGCACCTAGAATTTTGATGCAACCCCATGGCAGAGGGGGAACCCCAACATTTCCAAGATGGCTTATTTAAGGCAAAGGAAGGGAGAGCTAAACCTGAAATTGTGTTCAGTCCTAGAAAATAATTGTGGTGGTATTTTGTATTAGCTTCGGATATCTGATGCTGTTAGTATTTTCTAAGTTTATTGTCCATGAACTCATTTGTCTTTTTTTCTTCTGTAGTATTTGGCAAATTTCTTTTTAAAATATCAGCCTTTGTCAGTTCTCCTGTGGGTATTGAAGGAAAAGGTTTTGTTTCCACAAGTGGACAGTAGCTTTATGGGAAAAGTACTTATGAGGACAAGCTTGTCTTTGATGAGGTCCCTATGAGAAGCCCAAGAAAAGGTGAATCTCAGGAGAGTTGACTTCCCACCTGCGGATTCTCTTGTCTTCCCTTTCATCCTCATTGTGTGACTGCCTGTAGCATTAGACATCAATATATTCACTAGCGTTATAAGAGATAAACAATACTTTCCCCTTACATAAAATACATTCTAAAGGGGGAAACCGATGTGTCAACCAATGTGTATAGACCTTGTTTGAGTCTGAGAAGTGCCCAGATAGAAAATAGCATGTGCTATCGTTGATGCATGTGAAGGACCAAGGAGAGGTATGTAACACACCAAAAATAAATAAGCCTCACCTTAGACATGTAATTGTCAGTACACGTGCATGTTTGTGTGTGGGTGATGGAATGAGAGGGGTTTTGTATGTGCAGTTATTTACAGTTTTGTACCAGTTTCTTGGATCTAACTACCAGGGTCTTCTCAACCCAGATATTTATCTATAATAACACTTTAAGGGGTTCTCTGACTTGAAGCTTCATGAGAATGACGAGAAGGTCGATTGAGAATGGCTGTACCCACGCTCTGTAATGAGAATGTCACGTCTGCATAATTATCTATAATAAACTCTGCAGGGGCTACAGAGGATTATGATCTTGGTTTCCAGTATGGTAAGGAAAAGAGTTCTCATCCTCCCTGAATCGATTCCTCTGTCCACTGGGTCCTGGTTTGTGATGGAAGAGTCACATCTAACATGGGCTGCCTTAATTACTGATCTTGGTAAGCTAGGCTTTGCTTACCAACACCCAGGGTGACAATACAGGGTGCTGTGGTTCTCCATGTCTCTAACCTGAGCGCTCCAAGAAAAAGGTGACCCTTTTCTCTGAACATTGCCATGGTAGAAAGGGTTTCCTAACATATGTGAGATTCTCTTCTAGGCATTAGACATGTATGAATACTTTTAATACTCATCACACACTGCATGTGGTTCTCTTACCTGAGGTGTCTCCTTTAACTGCAGTTGAAACTGAATACAGGAGTTCCCTGGTGGCTCAATGGGTTAAGGATCCTGCATTGGCTACTGTGGTACAGATTTGACCTCTGGCCCGGAAACTTCCACATTCCAAAAAAAAAAAAAAAAAAAAGACCTAATTTTTTTTAAAAGAAATTGAAAATAGATCCCTAGTTTTGTTCAGTCCTGACATTTTACAGTTAACACCATTAGTCTGTTGGGATAAACCATGATGGAAGATAATATAAAAAGGGGAATATATATATAAATAACTGGGTCACTTCTCTGTACAGCAGAAATAGGCACAACATTGTAAATCAACCACATTCTAATAAAAATTTTTAAAAACCTACTGCAAACAAGTATAGTTCCAGGCTTTACTGTGTACTCACTTCACACTCAATGTCATGGGGATGATACTAGGATTAACTGTCTCTGGAGGAGTCAGAGGAGGGTCCATAAAGAAAAGTCATGCTTGACCTTTGATTTAAAAGGTGACTGGCAATTTGTTGCGAGGAGTGGGGGCAACAATGGCTCAGCTGAGGGGGACTGGTGTGTATAAAGAAAGGTTCCAAGAACAAGGGTGTTTGACTCATTTTAGGAGTGGCATCAATTGATACATCACATGCAGTGAAGGGGGTTTTTAGCAGAGGTAAACACTGGAGGCATGGCACCCAGAGGACAATGAACCAAAGCAGGTCACTTAGCCAAAGAGTGAGCTTAGCTGGCTGCTCAGCCTTTCTACCCAGCCTTGTATTTCCCTACTTCTTGTTACTCTCAAAAAGTAGTGAAGATATAGTTTCTCTGTGGGAAACAAAAAAGCTATAAAAGAAAGCCAAATTCTAGAACTGTGATGGAAATATAGAATCCTTAGTCTAGGGGGTTCCATCATGGCTCAGTGGTAAGGAACCTGACTAGTATCCATGAGGCTGCAGGTTTGACCCTTGGCCTTGCTCAGTGGATTAAGGATCCAGTGTTGCCATGAGCTGTGATGTAAGTTGCAGATGCGGGTCAGATCTGGCATGGCTGTGGTGTAGGTCAGCAGCTTCAGCTCCCGTTCGACCCCTAGTTTGGAAACTTCCATATGCTGCGAGTGCAGCCCTAAAAAGACAAAAAATAAAAATAAATAAAAAGAATCCTTAGTCTAAAATTAGAAAATTTGAGCAAAACCAATGATGGTATGTGGAAATCAGTAGCAGTTTGAACTTATGGTATAAATAGGTCCACTAAATGCTCAGTGTGGGAACAAGAAAAAGCAATTCAAGAAACTACTCATCAAGCACTCCAGTAACAGTTCAGTGAAATTTGAAAAAAATGGTATTTCATTTCTGGTTAGATGTTTCAGTTATTTTTTACTGCATCTTAAGAGGGAAATTATTTACTATAATGGCTTGCAAAGTTGGAATATTTTAAGTCTTAGTCCTGATTCCTCGAAAATGTAGGGTCTCCTATAATCCAATTTTGTGTCCCACTGTGTCTCACAAAATATTAATTTCACGTTATTTTTAAGCATTTCCATCACCTCAGGTGTATTCTTTATGGTAGCTGCTTAAGATTGTTATAGCAACACAATTCTTGCAATATACTGAACACTTCTTTGGCTGAGTATTTAAATTGTTTATAGTTTTTTAATAATATATAAGGTGATGAAAAATTTTAATAAAGCAAACTTATGTAACTTTGTTGTTTTGATTAGTCACTTAGAATAAATTTCCATGTGTGGATTATTGGGCAAAAGGGTATGATTATTCAATGTCTCTTCATATGTATCACTAAACTATTCACTGAAAGGGCTGCATTAACATATAATGGTGTTAGCCATAAATAAGCATATCTCTTCTCACGGCATTGGTATTTATTATTTTATTTCTCCTTACTTATTTACTATACAAAAATTTGAGACTGATTTTTGTTAAATTTTGTATTTCTTTAACTCCTGAACCAACTTGAACTTATTTTTCATAAGTATTTACTGCAAGAACTACTTGGGTCCACTTATAGGCAGATATTTTTCAATATTAAATATTACAGTACTTACTAGTTGTGATATCATATTTGTCAATGGGTGATTTCCTACCTTTATATTAGGTTTGACTTAACCAGCGAGCTTTTTTGTTTGTAATTTTCTTGTTTCTAACTGTGGCCTTTTCTGCCTAGAGAAGTTCCTTCGGTAGTTGTAGAGCTGTTTTGGAGGTGCTGAATTCTTTTAGCTTTTGCTTGTCTGAAAAGATTTTGATCTCTCCTTCAAATCTGAATGAAAGCCTTGCTGGGTAGAGTATACTTGGTTCTAGGTTCCTCGCCTTCATCACCTTAAATATAATATATCTTGCTACTTCTCTCTAGCTTGCAGAGTTTCTGCTGAAAAACAAATCAGCTGTTATACTTATGGGGATTCCCGTGTATGTTATTTGTTGCTTTTCCTTTGTAGCTTTAAATATTTTTTCTTTTTTTTTAATTGTTATTTCCCCCAACACAATTTTTTTTCCCCACTGTACAGCATGGGGACCCAGTAACATATACATATATACATTCTTTTTTCTCCCATCGTCATGCTCTGTTGTAAGTATCTAGACATAGTTTTCAGTGCTACACAGCAGGGTCTCATTGCTAATCCATTCCAAAAGCAATAGTTTGCATCCATTAACCCTAAGTTTCCAATATCTCCTACTCCCTCTTCCTCCCCCCAGGCAATCACAAGTCTATTCTCCAAGTCCATGATTTTCTTTTCTGTGGAAAGGTTCATTTGTGCCATATATTAGATACCAGGCACAAGTGATATCATATGGCACTATGTCGTTCTTTTTTATGGCTTAGTAGTATTCCATTGTGTATATATACCACATCTCCCTATTCCAATCATCTGTAGATGGACATTTGGGTTTTTTCCATGTCTTGGCTATTGTGAATAGAGCTGCAATGAATATTTAGGTGCATGTGTCTTTTTTAAGGAAAGTTTTGTCCAGATATATGCCCAAGAGTGGGATTGCTGGGTCACATAGTAGTTCTATGCATAGTTTTCTAGAGGTACCTCCATACTGTTCTCCACAGTGGTTGTACCAGCTTGCATTCCCACCAACAGTGCAGGAGGGTTCCCTTTTCTCCACACCTCCTCCAGCATTTGTTATTTGTGGACTTGTTAATGATGGCCATTCTGACTGGTGTGAGGTGGTATCTCGTGGTAGTTTTGATTTGCATTTCTCTAATAATCAGGGATATTGAGCATTTTTTTCATGTGCTTGTTGGCCATCTGTACATCTTCCTTGGAGAAATGTCTCTTCAGGTCTTTTGCCCATTTTACCATTGGGTTGTTGGTTTTATTGCTGTTGAGTTGTATAAGTTGCTTGTACATTCTAGAGATTTGGCCCTTGTCAGTTGCATCATTGGAAAGTATTTTCTCCCATTCTGTAAGTTGTCTTTTTGTTTTCTTTCTGGTTTCCTTTGCTGTGCAATATCTTGTCAGTTTGATTAGGTCCCATTGGTTTATTTTTCTTTGTATTTAATTTTTGTCAGTTTGATTAACATGTGTCTCACTGTGTTTCTCTTTGGGTTTATCCTGTATGAGATTCTCTATGCTTCCTCAACTTGAATGAGTGTTTCCCTTCCCATATTAGGGAAGTGTTTGGCTCTGATCTTTTCAATTATTTCCTCTGGCCCTACTGTATATGACAGGGAACTGTATCCAAACCCTGGGGATATAACATGATAGAAAATAATATGAGAAAAAGAATGTATAGCTGTGTATGGCTGGGTCACTTTGCTGTGCAGCAGAAATTGGCACAACATTGTAAATCAATCACATATTAATAAATATAAATAAATAAATACTACAGTACTACCAGTTTCTTAGTTGGTTGAATCCACGGATGCAGAGGAACCATGGATTTGGGGGTGTGACTATAAATTAATATGAGGGTTAACACCCATATTCTTCAAGGATCAAGTGTATTCATATTTCTTGTGAGAACTGACACAACAGGTCAATTAATATTTTACTTCCTGGTACTTTGGTGTCATTGCCTACCTTTTTCATTCTTGTGGTTTCCATCTAGGTAGCTACCACAATTACCCATTACATTTTGCATTCATAGACACGGTTTTAATGCATAACGTTCCTCTGCTGTCTACTTTACTCATTAACTAAGTCTTCCTTGAAATGGAAAATTAAGTAGAAAGGTAGAGACAGTCTATAGACATTTAAAAACATCACTATAAGGAACTTAATATGTGATGAACAATAATCTGCAAGATTTTATGATTCAAGTAAATAAAAGAATATTATGGCAATGGTGTAAATAATTATGGTATTACTATAGCAACTGTGATGGGTTTCTGTAGAGTTGAATATTCAGAGTCAGTTTCCATAAATATACCAATATTCAATGACCTATTTGAAGCTGGGTTCAAGTGAAGATTTCTTTTGACAATTTCAAAGCGTGCTCTCTCTGTAAGTGGTTTTAGACTCAAGTAGTCTCATGAACAGGCTTTCTAGGCTATTTTGGCAATTGTGGATGAATGGGATTGGTCAGAATTTCAAATAATGCTAATATTCATGGATTTTTTTTTTTTTTTTTGGTCTTTTTGCCATTTCTTGAGCAGCTCCCGCGGCATATGGAGGTTCCCAGGCTAGGGGTCGAATCGGAGCTATAGCCACGGGCCTATGCCAGAGTCACAACAACGCGGGATCTGAGCTGCGTCTGCAACCTACACCACAGTTCACAGCAACGCCGGATCGTTAACCCGCTGAGCAAGGCCAGGGATCGAACCCACAACCTCGTGGTTCCTGGTCAGATTCGTTAACCACTGCACCCTGACGGGAACTCCATTTTTTTTTTTTTTCATGGATTTTGTAGACTGACTTCAGGCTACTTTATAAAGTGTGTAAGAATTGGAGTTTCTTTTATATAGAATCCTATACCATTACTAATAGTAATATGTCAGAGGCATTTGGTCATGCTTATTTTAACTAAATTATTTTTAATTATATAGAAAATGTATGTTTTAAGTTAAAGAATGCTTAAAGATAACATTCAGTATAATGAACACTGTTTGTCTAACATTTACTATGTGAATTTCTTGTAGGCATTATACATGTATTAGTTCTTTAAATACTCATTACAACATTCCAAGGTAATATAGGGGAAGACAGATAATATTTGCTCTACCCTTTTGGGCAATTGACTGAGATTCTGTGTAATGAAAGACAAAACACAGAAACTTAATAACATGAACACATGTATACATGGGAGAGAACCAGGAAAAATGAGTAATTCAAAGAGATGACTTTCAAATTCAGGATTAATACCATCTTCATAGGGAAAGGGCAGGTGGATAGAGGCCTTTCAGGGGAGAGTAAATGATTTTTAGGAAAGGTGTCAGGACCCTTAAAAAAATAGGTGGGAGATGTGAGAGTTCATGACACAGTTTGTCTGGGAGTAATTTTGACTTCTGATCTCCTGTCCTATGATGAGTCAATCCTCCCTAATTGATTACACTCCCAGAGCAAAGGTCTATGATAACTGAGTTCCTTTTGAAGGGTCTGTCCTTAGGCAGGTAAGTGGAGCTCAAAGTCTCTCCCTGAATTTGCTGTTTTCAAGTGCCTAGAGCACCATATAATCAATATGGCAAAGATTGGCATATTCTGTTACCCTTCTGTAGGTACTGTTACAACTATTTTATAGATGAAGAAACAGGGTCATGGAAAGCTTAAATGAGCAAAAGGTTATAATAGGTGTGTGTAGATGGTGTGGATACTCTCCTGTTTTCCATTTTTCTATTATGTTCAAATTTTCTATGATAAATATGCATACCTTTTACACTGGTAAAAATAGAATATGCTTTTAAGAGCTTTTCCATTTTCTGTGCTGACTGGGACATGCGTTCAGCTTCACACCTGCTCAGATAGAAGACAAATGTCAGCTTTAGCCATCCTGATAGGTGTTTGAATAGTCACTATCTGTGTATTCAGTTTTACCCATAGGGCACAAAGACAGAACAGCCAACATGAGAAAAAGGTGTCTCTTCCCTTTATGAAATAATAAAGAATTTAAAAAAAGATGTAAAACATGATTGATCTCACAAGAGGGGTGTGCAAACAAACAGCTTCCTGGTGAAACCAACAAGAAAATAGTGGTTAGGTAGAAGTTTTCCTTGGAGAAAAGGAAAACAATAGTTTGCTGCAAATCCCAACCAGAAATATAGGATGTTGCAAAGATTTTTTTTTTAGGCCTTATGATGATGTCAACTACATTGAAAATAACACCTACTTCCATCCTCAAACGTGAAGGCTTTGAATTCAGTCTTTCTTACAACATATATAAATCTTGCAAAAGGAAAAGTGGTCACCAAAAAAGGCACCCAAATAAAGTGGAGAAAAGCAGTTCAATTCCATTCATCCTGGTAAGCATTTATTGAGTGCATAACAGGTACTAGGGGCAGGAAGGGCTCGGCACTAAGAATATAAAGATAAATAAAACATGCTCTTGGCTCATCAGAGGTTTTCATCTCTTTGGTATGGAGGGATGAAAATAGTCCATTCTAGTATGATGGGGTGTTAAGTGATACTTTCAAAGAGCTGCTGTATTTGTGACATGCAGGTTAAATGGGATAAACATACATGCTCAAGGGACTTGAATTGCTACCAGGTACAAGGACCTCCTCTATGCACCAGGCATGTGCCTATTCTGTAAAGTCTGCAAAGGTAAGGACCATGACTATTTCACCCTCCATTGTATAACCTGAGCTTTAGCCAACTACGTGGGGTTAACTAATAGGACAAGTAACTTTGCTGCCCACCCCATCCCCAAAGTTTCTGCTAGAATAGGAAATGGAAAATTATGGACCTAATCCTGACCTGTTTTTGTGTGGCTCATATGCTGAGAATGGGTTTTACATTTGAAAAGATTATATAACAACCACATTTTACCTCTTAGCCCACAAAGCCTAGAGTATTTAATATCTGGCCCTTTAGAGAACAGAGATGGTAAAGCGGTTGTGAACAGCTCACAGCTCCTGGCCACAGTGCCAGTCTTCACAACATAAAGGGAGTTCCATTTGTGGTATATTTAGGGGAATCTTTACCAGACTCTTAGAGGAATTCACATGACCAGTATTGCCCCAGATAGTGAGGAGGTCCAGCAATCCCACTCCAGGGCATCTATCTGGAGAAAATCGTAATTCAAAAAGATACATGCACCCGAGTGTTGATCACAGCACTATTTACAATAGCCAAGACAAAGAAGCAACCTGAATGTCCATCAACAGAAATTTTGGGTAAAGAAAATGTGGTACATATATACAATGGACTATTACTTAGCCATAAAAAAGAATGAAATAATGCCATTTACAGCAACATGGATGGACCTAGAGATTATCATGCCAAGTGAAGTCAGTCAGAAAAAGACAAATATCATATGAGATCACTAATATGGGGAATCTAATTAAAAAGTTACAATAGAACTTATAAAACAGAAACATACTCAAAGATTTTGAACCAAAAGGGAAACATGGGGAGGGGAGGGATAAATCAGGGGGTTGGGATTGGTATATACACACTACTGTATATAAAATATACAAGTAACAAGGACCTACTGCATAGCACCGGGAAATTTACTCATTGCTATGTTATAACCTATATGGGAAAAGAATCTGAAAAGAAATGGACATATGTATATGTGTAACTGATTTACTTTGTTGTATGCCTGAAATTAACACAACTTTGTAAGTCAACTATATGCCAATAAAAATTTTAAAAATTAAAAAAAGTCACTATCTCAGCATAAGACTGTGACTAGACACTGAGCTTTGTAAGTGCAAGAAAGGTTGTATTTCTTCCCGGTCTTCCTCCATATCCAGTACAGGGTCTGGCACCTTGCAGACATTCAGTACATCTCTGATGAGTGCATGAATAAATGAATTAATGAATCACAGAGGAGAAAAGATCACTTTACACTTCAACTGAGGCTTCACTGAAGTTAACCATATAGCTTTATTAATTTTCAAAGGTGAAAATTATATTAGTTTGGCAGATTCATTCTAACCTGGTATCCCTAGTTGTGGGAAATCATAAACCTTCCTCTTCCTCCCTCCCCTTTTTTGGCCATGTGTTCATGTCTATTGTTCCCAGGGTTACCTGACTTTTATTTCCTACCTGTCTCATGGCAACTTGAACAGAAACCACTTTAGTTCGTCTGGATTTAATTCTGATTTTCTCATCTTGTCTTTGAGACCTAGAATTCCTATTTAAGCACCTATGATTTTTTTTCATTTTAGTTATTTTATATATATATATATATATATATATATATATATATATATATATATTTTTTTTTTTGTCTTTTGCCTTTTGTCTTTTTAGGGCCGCACCCACGGCATATGGAGCTTACCAGGCTAGGGGTCTAATCAGAGCTGTTGCTGCTGGCCTACACCAGTGCCACAACAACGCCAGATCCGAGCAACATCTGCGACCTACACCACAGCTCAGAGTAATGCCCGGATCCTTAACCCACTGAGCGAGGCCAGGGATTGAACCGGCAACCTCATGGTTCCTAGTCGGATCCATTTCTCCTGCGCCACGACAGGAACTCCTATACATATATATTCTAAGAAGGATTTTTTTTTTTTTATTTTGGCTATGTCCACAGCATGCAGAAGTTCCCAGGTCAGGGACTGAACCTGTGCCAAAACTGTGACTGGAGCCACAGCAGTGACAATGCCAGATCCTTAACCACTAGGCCACTAAGGTACCCCTAAGAAGGATCATTTTTAAGTTAATGAGATTATAATATATCACCTACATTTCTGGAACCTATACGGAAGGTTATATATTGCAGAATCTGGATGTGATTTGAATGGATATTTTATTGGTTTTAATTTAAGTTGACAAAACCCAAAATGTGCCCATTAATTTAAACATTTCAAGCAAGCCATAAGTAGAATTAACAGTTCAAGTGGGCTTTGACTGTCGTGTATTCCCAGCTCCCCAGCTCTGCTCTCCTATACCACCCTTTCCCCTCCCCTCCTCACACAGAAAATTTTTTTGCTAAACAGGTATACTCTGTACATTAAAAAAAATCCTCTTGTGGATCACTGGATTAAGGATCCAGTTTTGTTACTCCAGTAGCTCTGGTTGCTGCCATGGTGCAGGTTCAATCCCTGGCCTGGGAACTTCAGCATGCTGCACATGCAGCCAAAGGGAAAAAAAAAAAAAAAAAAAAGGGAGTTCCTGTCATGGCTCAGTGGTTAACGAATCCGACTAGGAACCATGAGGTTGCAGGTTCAATCCCTGGCCTCGCTCAGTGGGTTAAGGATCCCGAGTTGCCGTGAGCTGTGGTGTAGGTTGCAGATGCGGCTTGGATCCCACGTTGCTGTGGCTGTGGCTGTGGCTGTGGTGTAGGCCGGTGTCTACAGCTCCAATTAGACCCCTAGCCTGGGAACCTCCATATGCCGAGGGAGCAGCCCTAGAAAAGGCAAAAAGGCAAAAAGACAAAAAAAACAAAATGCATATACACACACAAAGGGTGTTTTGTCTTTTATTTTGAGTCAATGACATAAAAAAAGTAGAGTGTATATAGATTTTTAGCATATTTTGCTAATGAATATTTTTCCACATTAATGTCATTCTGTTGAACTCTCCATAGAATTCAATAGTATACACATTCTATAATTTAATGAGTAAGTTGATCTTCAAGAATGAATAATTGTGTCATTCACAGCACTGTAGACCCTCATGTGGATTTCTTCATCACCCCCTAACCTGGCCCCGATTGACCAATTGACTAGGCATTTATTCCATCTTTGTCCATTTCCTCTTTCATCCCTTAAATCATGTAGCCACTTCAGGTAGGGGACTTCCTAAAATAACATCAGTTTTCTTGGAATAAAGTGACTCATAGATCCATTAAAATGAAGGCTTCTTCTCTCCCAAGAATATCTTTTAAGATGTCTTGACTTCGCATGTAATGTTTTATTTCTCAAACCGTTTTCTGGGCCTGGATTATATTCTTGTCAGTTGCCTGACAATACTTTCAATGTGGACTGACTGTTGGCCTATCTTTCCTGTCTTTTCTGAATTAAGCAAACAGTAAGTAGAAGCAGAGGTAAATTCAAACGTCGAAATGATTTAGGGCTGTCCTCATTATAAACAGCCAGAAGGAAATGAAAAACATGTCAGTCCCCAACTGAGAGTGGTGGCTCAAACAGCAGTTTATTAAGTGCAGTGGGAGAGGGCATAATTAAGTGTGGTGGGTGTGCAGAGGAGGATGTCTTAATTCTGCTATGGGGAGTCTGGGAGGGCTTCAGAGAGGAGGTGGCTATTTAGCTGACACTTCAAGGAAGAGTTTTCCATGTGGGCAAGAGGAGAAGGGTAGGACTTCCTGTCGTGGTGCAGTGGAAATCAATCTTACTAGGAACCATCAGGTTGCAGGTTCGATCCCTGGCCTCACTCAGTGGGTTAAGGATCTGGTGTTGCCCTGAGCTGTGGTACAGACTCCGCTCAGATCTGATGTTGCTGTGGCTGTGGTGTAGGCCAGAAGCTGTTGCTCTGATTGGACCCCTAGCCTGGGAACCTCCATATACTGCGGGTGCAGCCCTAAAAAAACAAAAACAAAAACGAAAAATAGGAAAAGGGTATTCAAGGGGGAGAAGTGTTTATAAAACATGGAGGAATGACGGTATGTTGTGTGTTCAGAAGGGTTCAGGATTTCTTGAACAGACAATGCATGTGGAGGCCAAGTTAATAAAGGCCAAGTGATGGGTAGGGCCCAATGATGGAGTGAAGGCTTTATCCTGAGAGCAATAGGAAGACACAGAAGGATTTTATTAAGCAAGGGCTTGAAAAGATGAAATTTGTGTTTCAGAATAGGGGATGGGAAACTTTTTCTTTCTGAAAAGGCCCAGATAATAATCATTTTAGGCTTTGTGTTGCTTTATGCTCTCTGTTGCATATTCTTCTTTTTCTTCATTGTTTCTCTTTCTTATCCTTTCCTTTTTCTTCCTTTTCTTG
The DNA here is from genome assembly GCF_054392235.1 of Sus scrofa. Taxonomy (NCBI): domain Eukaryota; kingdom Metazoa; phylum Chordata; class Mammalia; order Artiodactyla; family Suidae; genus Sus; species Sus scrofa. The sequence continues at coordinate 127,411,067 of NC_139401.1, forward strand.
TCCATCTTTTGCAACCCCCTCCTTTTTTTCTTCTTATTCAGCTGTACTCAGGCAAATGGTAGTTCTTGGGCCAGGGATCAAATCTGAGCCACAGCTGTGACCTACACTACATCAAAACCTTAATCCACTGCACCTGCACTGGGCTGGGGATCAAACCCACACCCCCACAGAGACAAGCCAGATCATTAGCCCACTGAGCCACAGTAGGAACTGCTACACCTTCAAAAAGGCAGAAAAAAAATTCTTTTCATTCTTTTTTCTATTCAGCTGCAGTGATTTCCACTACTCTATTTTTCAGATGGCTTATCTGTTCTTTTTTTCGTCCTTTTTTAGGGCCACACTCACAGCATATGGAGGTTCCCAGGCTAGGGGTCTAATTGGAGCTGTAGCCACTGGCCTAAGCCAGAGCCACAGCCATGGCAGATCCAAGCCACATCTGCGACCTACACCACAGCTCATGGCAACACTAGATCCTTAACCCACTGAGCGAGGCCGGGGATCGAACCCACAACCTCATGGTTCCTAGTCAGATTCGTTTTTGCTGTGCCAAGACGGGAACTCCTTATCTGTTCTTCTGAATCATTTATGATTGATTCCATATTTTTCATTTTAGTTGTTGTATTCTTCATGTCTTTTGGTTGTTCTTTATATTTCTAACTCCTTGTTAAAAGCTGTGGCACACCAGCTTAAGGATCCGGTGTTGCTGCAGCTCAGGCATAGGTGGCAGCTATGGCTCGGCTCCGATCCCCGGCCAGGGATCTTCCATATGCCATGGGTGCCCCCAAAAAACAAAAAAAAAAAACAAAAAACGCTTCTAACTTCTCATGCTGTGCATTCATTCTCCTTCTGAGGTCTTTGATATTCTTTTCCATCATTACTGTGAACTCTTAGGTAGACTGACGGTCTCCACATCACTTAGTTCTTCTGGGGTTTTTGTCTTATTCCTTCATCTGGAACAAATTCCTCTGCCACTTCATGTTGTCTAAGTTGCTATTTGTATTTTTTATGTCTGTGGTAGGTAAGTTACATGTCTCAAACTTGGAGAAGTGGTCTCTGTAGGAGATGTCCTTTGTGTCCAAGCCGTGCACTCCCATCTTATCACTCAAGCTATGTGCTCTAGGATTTCCCCTAAGAGTGCTGCCTGAGGCCTCCTTTTGTGGCAGTCTGAGTATGTGCATGGTCTGGTGAGCTTGGTTGGCCCCTAGTCTGGTCGGTTACCAGGCCCTGCCTTGTGCAGCTGCTGCCAGCTGCTGTTTAGAGGGGCCTGGTCATGAGGTGGCTGGCTGCAGAATCCTAGGGGGCACCTGGAGTAGTGCTGGCTCACTGGTGAGTGCAGTCGGGGTCCTGAAGACTATAGGGCTGCTGCCCACCCACTGGCAGGTGAAGCCAGATCCTGGGGTTAGTGCTGGACTACTAGCAAGCAGAGATGGTTCCTGGAGTCTGGTTGCAAGGCCCAGGGATCCCAGAGCTCATTTCAGATTCCTGGGGAAGGGAAGCAGTTTCTGATACAGTTGCGTATGGGGTCTGATGTGTCTCCAAATTTCAGGGCCTCCTGAAAGTTGTGTTAGCCTGCTAGTGGACAGGGCCAGGGCTCAGATGGTACCAGGGTAGGGTCTAGCCTGCTTTGTAGGATGGCACTTTTCTTGTTTCTGGTGTCTGCCCCCTGGGGTATGAGGCTGATCTAGAAGCTGGTGCAGGCTTCCTGGTGGGAGGGGCCAGTGCCTGCCCACTGGTGGGTGGAGCTGGTCTTCACACTCAGGTGTATTGGGCCGTGTTTAGGGGTGAGGCAGCTGTGGGCTCTTTTGCCTATGGGTGGGGCTGTGTCCCCACCCAGTTAGTTGTTTGGCCTGAGGGGTCCCCTAGCTGGTAGCTGAAGGTTGCTGGGTGTGGCCAAGTGTTGGTGCTAATGAGCTAGAGGGAGGGTCCCAAAATAGGATCCACCCACATCAGCTGTAGAAAGCTCCCAAATATGGCTGTCACCACCAGCATCTGTGTCTGCAAGGTGAGCCTCAGTCACCCCCTGCCTTTCTAAGAGACCCTCCAAGATCAGCAGGTAAGTCTGGCACAAGTTCCTATCAAATTGCTGCTTTTGCCCTTGGTCCCAGTGCACGTGAGGTTTTTGTGGCCCTTTAAGAGTGAAGACTGTTTCCCCCAATTCTGCGGGACTCCTGCAATTAAGCTTCACTAACCTTCAAAGCCAAATGCTCTGGGGGGTTTGTCTTCCTGGTGCAGGACCCCTAGGGGCTGGGGAGCTTTATGTGAGGCTCAGACCTCTCACTCCTGTGGGGGAAACTCTGCTATGCAATTATTCTCCAGCTTTTGGGTGGCCATATTTAATGGGGGGGGGATTTGATTACATGGGGACTGTGCCTCTCCTGCCCATCTCCTTGTGGTTCCTTATTTTGTCGTTGGTTGTGGAAGATCTTTTCTGGTAGGTTCCAGGCTTTTTCACTGATGGTTGTTCTCAGTAAAAACCATTCTTATCTCAAGGGCCTTACAAATACAGGCCAAGGGCTGGATTTTGACCTTGAACACAATTTTTAAGGCCCTTCATTTTAGTAGATAGTGATTTGAAAGTTTGAAGTCACTGCAGATGTTGCTCAGCTTTTGTCTCCTTGAACTTGTGAGGCTGGAGGCTTGCAGGAATTCCATGAGGTATTCATCATGCTTTCTATGTGAAACCCATGGCCTCAGTGTGGGTGAGTTGGAAAAAGGGCACATGTAGAGCAGACGGTGTTGGAAACAAATTATTCAACATCCAATGAACTAGAATCACATGTGAAATGGTGCTTAAGATACAGATCATTATAAAATCACTCTCTTCCTATGACCTAAAAATTACTTCATTTTCTAGATCATAATATACATTCAAACACTAATGATAGTTGCAATGAGTGAGAGCCCACAACTCGTCAGGCACCATTTGAAGGGTGCTACCTGTTTTTGCCAAAGCTTATGATAGTCTCGGGAAGCAGCTGTTAGTGTCGGCCCCACTTTACAGATAAAGAAGCTGAGGCAGAAAGGCATGGATCAAGTTGTTCAAAGTGATAGCCCTGAGAGTTGAACCCAGACACTCTGCAGCACCTCGCTTTTCATCACCAGGCAGACCCCTCATATGGAGAAAACAGGAGACTTGTTACCACAGTTCCTATAATATTTACCCTCTACAAACAAGCTCACAACTTGCACCCCATACTTTCTTATCCACACTAATTTGCAGGCTGACTTCTAGCTAAAAGGCATTTAGTGAGTTTGTGCACTGCCTTTACCCTCTGGAAACAAATATCTTTTTAAAGTTCAATTGCCACATTAAACATTTACTATTTACCTTTCATATTTCCTCCTCGAACTTATATTTCCCAACCAGTCTTCCACTTGGAATTCTGAGTTGATGTATGCAATTCGTTGCATTAACACTTTCTGAGATTATTCAAGAGCTCAGAAACCGTGGTATATTCTCAGAGGGGAGAAAAAAAGTCAAGTTTATAAATTCGAGTATTAAGCATATTAGACCCTATTATGACAAAGAGACCTTTGCTTTTCATGCATGATGTGATAGAAAAAAGATAACCAAAGAATGTCATTCAATGTTAATCTGCACATTTCATTTTTATCCTAATTGCATGCAAATGAAAAGGGTCTCCGAACATTCAAAAGGGCTTTTCACTAGTCATTAACCACATATAAATGCATGGGCAGTGGTTTGCCCCAGAAAATTGCCTTGAAGGTGACTTGAATGTATAGCTTCTGGTTAAAGGGCAGGCCTTTCCTATTGGCCTCATCAATTCTTTGGCTCTCTATAGTTAGAATTGCTAATAATTGTAGAATTTACTGCCAGATCTGATGGGGTTTGGGTCATAGTCTGTGCACCAGGGTCAAAGTAAAAAGAATATGGCCATGTGATTCACTGTGTGACCTCAAACCACATTTAAATGGTTACAGCCCTAGCCCTTCAGAGATCAGATTCTAGAAAGCTCAAATTCGTTCCTGCGTATGTACCCTTTGCCCCAAGACATCTGGGTGCTTGAAGGTCCTCGAATGCTTGAGCTTTTTATTTGTTTGTTTTGCCTCTATTCATTGTATATCTTCTTTCATCTGGAAACACCCTTTTCCACTTAAAATTTATACAAATACTTTTGGGGTATTTTTGCAGTTTTAAAAATGTGTACTGATATTAAAAATAAATCACATATATAAAACATGAAAACTGTGTATTCTCTTTGTGATAGATTTCAACCACACAGAAATATACAGAGCCAAATGTAAAAGAGCCTCTTTATCATTGCTGCCCTGTCTCGTGCGTAAATGGTTTTGAGAATTTTTGTTTTTTGTGATATATAGTACATTTACGAAAATGTATAGATATTATATTTATATATATATATATATATGATTTTTGGTTTGTCTTTATGCTCTAACCTTCTATGTTTGCACTCCTAAATACATAGTTTAGTTTTGCCAGTTTTTGCACTTTATTTAAATGGAATAGTGTATAACATTTTTGACTTTTTTCACCCTCCATTTGGTTTGTGAAATGATTCATTAACTTTGATGTGTGACTGTAGTTTGTGCCATTGCCTGCTCTATGCATATAGGGATGAGCAGGGGAGGGGAGGGGAAAAGGGAAGAGGGAAGGATGCAATTAATATTTAAATATTGATTTTTTTTCCACAATCTTGCAAAACACTCATTCATTCTAATAAATTTCTCTGTAGATTCATTAGGCTTCTCTAAACATAAAAATTTAACAAATTGGCTCCCTTTTCTCTACTCCGGACCCTTCAAATCTTTTTTGATTACTTTCTGCCCTGGCTAGAACACCCAATATGGTGTTGTACAGAGGTGATAACACCAGGCATCTTTGTCTTAATCCTGTTTTCAGGAAACAGTTCAACTTTTCACCAATAAGTATATGTTTATTTTGATTGTTTGCACATCCCTTTGTCAGACTAAGGGGATTTCCTAGTTTGCTGAGTGTTTTATTAATTTTTAAAAATCGTGAATGGATGTTGAATTTTAGCAGATGTTTTTACTTCATCTACTGAAATGATCATAAGTTTGTTTTTTCTCTGTTGATGTGTTAATAGCTTGGTTTACATTATTTGATTTCCTAATGATACAGCAAACTTGCATTTCTGTGATAAATGCAATTTAGATGTGATCTATTATCCTTTGCATATATTGCTTTATTCACTCTGTTATTATTTTGCTTATGAGTTTTACATTATGTTAATGAGTGAAACATACAATTTTTTTCCTCTCTCCTTATTACAATTTGGTATCTACATTATGCTAGTCACATATAAAACAGTCTAGATATGTTCTTTTTATTATTTTTCTATTGTATGGAAGATTTTGTGGAAAGCTGGAATTATTTCTTCCTTGGTGTTTAGTAGACTGCTAATTCAATATCTTTGATTATTTAAGGAATATTCAAGCTTTCTATATTTTTCTGAGCCCATATTATTTTTGTGTTTTTCTAATATTTTTATTTGCCTACTTCCTAAAAAGATAGTCATAAAATTAATCAAAAAAATCACGTTATCTGTAGAATTTGTCCCCTTCTCATTCCTGATAGTTATTATTAATGACTTATTTTTAAAAATCTGTCTTACAAGAAATTTGTCAATTTTATTGTTTATTTTCTAAAATTAAGCTCTTGAGGGTGTTCCCTCATAGTCTAGTGGTTAAGACTTGGCACTTTTACAGCTCTGACCCAGGTTCAATCCTTGGTCTGGGTTTTGAGATCCCAATCAAGTCACTGCATGCTGTGGCCAAAAAATTAAATTAAAAAGTAAAAAAATAAAATTGAGCTCTTGATTGTGTCAGTCCTCTCTAATAGTGTTTTTACTTCAGTTATTTCTGCTTTTAACTGCATTGTTATTGTTATTATTATTGTATTTTTACTTCTACTCTTTGAGTTTATTTCTCTGTTTTTCTTCCCCAAAGTAGCTGCACTGTTTTAAATTTCCACCAGCAATGCATAGGGGATCCAATTGCTGCACATCCTCGCCAATACTTAATATTATCTGTATAGTTTATTGTAGCTGTCCTAGTAGGTATGAAGTGGTATAACACTGTGACTTTGATTTGTACTTTCCTGGTGGCAATCATGTAGAACGTTTTTCATGTGCTTATTGGTCATTTGTATATCATTTTGGAGAAATATCTATTCAAAGTCTTCGCCATTTTAAAAATTGGGCTATTTCTCTTTTTATTATTAAGTTGTAAGAACTTTTTATTGAAGTATAGTTGATTTACAATGTTGTATTAGTTTCTGGTGTAGAGCAATGTGATTCAGCTATCTATATATATGTGTGTGTGTGTGTGTGTATGTATGTATATATATATATGTATATATATATATATATATATTTTTTTTTTTTTTGGCCACACCAGTGGGATGTGGAAGTTTCCTGGGCCAGGGGTCAAATCTGTGTCACAGAAGCAACCTGACCCATAGCAGTGAAAATGCTGGATTTTTAACCTGCTGCACCACCACAGAACTCCATATACTACCTCATCTTTATCCATTCATCTGTCAATGGAGACTTAGGTTGTCCCATAGTCTTGGCTATTGTAAATAGTGCTTCAAGAACATTGGGGTGTACGTATATTTTTGAATTAGAGTTTTCCCTGGATATATGCCCAGGAGTAGGATTGCTGGGTCATAAGATAGTTCTATATTTAGTTTTCTGAAATATCTCCATATTATTTGTACCAATTTACATTCCCACTAATGGTGTAGGAGGGTTTCCTTTTCTCCATACCTTCTCCAGCATTCTGATTTGTGTGAGGTGATACTTCATTATAGTTTTGATTTACATTTCTCCAATAATTAGCTATGTTGAACATCTTTTTACATGCCTGTTGGCCATCTATATATCTTCTTTGGAGAAATGCCTATTTAGATCTTCTGCCCATTTTTTGATTGGGTTTTTTGTTTTGTTATTGAGTTGTATGGGCTGTTTGCATGTTTTAGAAATGAAGCCGTTGTCAGTTGCATTGTTTGCAAATATTTTCTCCCAGTCCGTTGGCTATCTTTTCACTTTGTTTATGATTTCCTTTGCTGTACAAAAGCTTAGAAGTTTGATTAGGTCCCATTTGTTTATTTTCGCTTTTATTTCTTTTGCCATGGGAAACTCATCTAAGAAAACATTGCTGTGATTTATGTTAAAGAGTGTTTTGCCTGTGTTCTCTTCTAGGAGTTTTATGATGTCATGTCTTATATTCAAGTCTTTAAGCCATTTGAGTTTTATTTTTGTTTACAGTATGAGAGAATGTTCTAACTTCTTTGATTTACATGTGGGTGTCCAGTTTTCCCAACACCACTTGCTGAAGAGACTGTCTTTTCTCCATTGTATATTCTTTCCTCCTTTGTCAAAGATTGGGAGTAGGTGTGTAATTTTATTTCTGGGCTCTATATTCTGATCCATTGATATATATGACTTGTTTTTGTGCCAATACCACACTATTTTGATTACTGTAGCTTTGTAGTATTGTCTTAAGTCTGAGAGGGTTATACCTTCTGCTTTGCTCTTCTTCCTCATGATTCTTTAGCAATTCTGTATCTTTTTTGGTTCCATATAAATTTTAGGATTATTTGTTGTAATTCTGTAAAAACTGTCATGGATGATTTGATAGGGATCACATTAAATCTGTAGATTGCCTTGGGTAGTATGGCCATTTTAACAATATTAATTCTTCCAATCCAAGAGCATGGAATATCTTTTCATTTCTTTGAATCATCTTCAATTTCCTTAATCAATGTTTTATAATTCTCAGCATATAAGACCTTCATCTTCTTGGTCAGGTTTGTTCCTAAGTATTTTTTTTTCATGTAATTTTATTTATTTATTTATTTATTTAATTATTTATTTTGTCGTTTTGTCTTTTCTAGGGCTGCACCTATGGCATATGGAGATTCCCAGGCTAGGGATCTAATCGGAGCTGTTGCCACCGGCCTACACCAGTGCCACAGCAACACGGGATCTGAGCCACGTTTGTGACCTACACCATAGCTCACAGCAATGCTGGATCCTTAACCCACTGAGCTAGGCCAGGGGTTGAACCTACAACCTCATGGTTCCTAGTCAGATTTGTTAACCACTGAGCCATGATGGAACTCATCATGTAATTTTAAAAGGGATTTTTTTTTTTTTTACTTTCCACATCTGATATTTCATTGTTAGTATAAAGAGATGCAACAGGAGTTCCCATTGTGGCTCAGCAGTATCAAACTCAACTAGGATCCATGAGGATGCAGGTTTGATCCCTGGCTCTACTCAGTGGGTTAAAGATCCAGTGTTGCTTTGAGCTGTGGTTTAGGTCACAGATGCAGCTCAGATCTGGCTGTAGGCCGGCAGCTGCAGCTCCAATTTGAGCCCTAGTCTGGGAACTTCCATATGCCACAAATGCATCCCTAAAAAGCAAAACAAAACAAAACAAAACAAAAAAGAATAAAATGCAACAGACTTCTGTATATTAATATTGTATCTTGCTATTTTGCTGAATTCATTTATTAGTTCTATGTTTTGTGTGGTCTTTAGGGTTTTCTATATATAGCATGCCATCTGCATATAATGACAAATTTACTTCTTTCCTCCTAATTTGGATATATTTTTCTTTGTTTTTCTTCTGTGATTGCTGTGGCTAGGACTTCTAATACTATGTTGAATATAAGTGGTAACAGTGGACATCCTTGTCTTGTTCCAGATTTAGTAGGAAGGCGTTCAGCTCTTCACCTTTGAGTATTATGTTGGCTCTGGGTCTGTCATAAATAGCTTTTATTATGTTGAGATATGTTCCCTCTATATGGACTTTGGTAAGAGTTTTAATCATGAATGTATACTAATGCTTTTTCTGCATCTAGTGAGATGATCATCTGTGTGTGTGTGTGTGTGTGTGTGTGTTTCTTTTTGTTGATGTGGTGGATTTGCATATGTTGAATTATCCTTGTGACCTTGGTATGAATACAACATGATTGTGGTGAATTTTAAGAATGTTTTTTATATTCTAGGTACTAGTTCATAATAAGATATGTGATTTGTCAAATTTTTCTCCCATTCTTTTGGTTGTTGGTTTTTGTTTTTGTTTTGCTTTTTATGGCTGTACTTGCAGCATATGGCATATGGAGGTTCCCAGGCTCAGGGTCAGATCAGATGTGTAGCTGATGACCTATGCCACAGACACAGCAACCTGGGATCCAAGTCACGTTTGCAACCTACACCACAGCTCATGGCAACGTTGGATCTTTAACCCACTGAACAAAGCCAGAGATCAAACCTGAATCCTCATGGGTACTAGCTGGGTTTGTGACCCACTGAGCCACAACAGGGTGTCTGCATTGTCTTTTTTGATGGTGTCCTTTAAAGCACAAAATCTTTATGAGCATTCTTTTTTTTTTTTTGTCTTTTTTTTTTGTTGTTGTTGTTGTTGTTGTTGTTGTTGCTATTTCTTGGGCCGCTCTAAAGCACAAAATCTTTAATTTTGATGGAGTCCCATTTATGTATTTGTCCTTTGGTTGCTTTTGCTTTAGCTGTCATTAGTTGTCAAAAAATAATCACCTAACCCAGGGTCACACATATTTGCTTCTATGCTTTCTTCTAAAAGGTTTAGTACATTTAGGACTTTGATTCATTTTAAATTAATTTTGTATATATGTGAGGTGTAGGTATAAGTTTAATCTTTTGCTCCAGCAAAGCCATTTCAAAGGTCTTCCCAGATTTAAAGGGAGGAAATGAGATAGTCCAGTCCCAACTTCTCAATAGCAGAGTATCACCATCACATTGTAAGAAGCGCATGCAGGATGGGATAAATATCAATGCTGCCCTCTTGGTAGAATATGATCTGTCCTACTTGAGGTCATTGAATAACCTGAGAGTTGATCCATGAATAGCAAATATAATCAAAATTGTATATATGTTCTTTTTTTTGAGGAGAGGGTCTATTTTTTTAATTAGATAGGTAAGGATATCCATTTGTCAAAAAGTTAAAAAACTTAAAATTTAAAAGCTTTACAATTTAAGTGACTGGTAATTTGTACCCTCTCAAGTAGAAATGGATTTGAGTTGAAAACATCTCCAGAATTCACTGGCATTTTTGCTCTGGATCTAATTCTAGAGAGTAACAGTGGAGGCTCTATGAGAAATTTCTCCCTCATTCAGGGCCTTTCCTTGAGAGCTTTTGTAGGACCTCAAATTAGAACTTGTTATAGATTTGGAAAGACCTTTTTGCTGCACCTGGGTGTCTTTTACTGCCTACCTGTTCTTGGAGGCTAAATTACTTTTAGAAATGTTGATGTAGCAACAATGGGTTATTGGTCAGTGTCTAGAAAACAGGTGGCATACATAAATTTGGGAATTTGAGGGAAGTCTGATAAAAGGACTGTTTACAAAGATGCCATCAAAGTAAAAGGGACCATAAGACTGGTGTTCCTCGGTCTGTTACCACCCCTAGGCTTCAGAAGGCAAGGAGGAGTGAGTGGTTGTTATAGCCAGAGAGAGGTATGTGGAAAAGGTGGCTGATTGGAGCTGTGACAAAAGTACCACTGTAAGGAAGAGGCCAGGAAATAATACCCCAAATTACCTTCCTCCCTTCCTCTGTTCTCTTATCGGTGCTCCCCATTGGCTAAACCCAACTGGGCCAGAAGGTAAAGAAACACATTGATTTGGGGGTCATCCCTGCAGAGCAGAGAGTAAGGCCAATAGGTTGAGTGGACATCTAGCACAACAGCCTATCCAGGAAAGGTCTATAAATGCACTTAGGTGTCTACATGCTGAACATTCCACATAGGTTAATATGCATTAGAAATTATTTCAGGAGTTCCCATGGTGGCACTGCAGTAACAAACCCAACTAGTATCCATGAGGATGTGGGTTTGATCCCTGGCCTTGCTCTGTAGGTTAAGGATCTGGTGTTGCTGTGAGCTGTGGTGTAGGTCCCAGATGCAGCTGGGATCTGATGTTGCCGTGGCTGTGGTGTAGGCCAGCAGCTACAGCTCTGATTTGACCTCTAGCCTGGGAACTTCCATATGCCTCTGGTATGGCCCTAAAAAAACAAACAAAAAAAAATTAAAATAATTTTTTTAAAAAAGAGATTATTCCAAGGATAAGATATTCTCCATTCGAGTGGTTGGGGGCCATCAGATTCCTCAAGCAATTTATATATCATTTGGAGATGCTCTAATTCCCAAGCTATTCCACTATTGGGGCTTAACAATCATCCAACTCAATAGTATGCTTTGAGTGTATAAATAATGTTGATTCACCACAGGAAGAGGCAACATGTCTTACACTGACCGGGAGTGTAATAAGAACAAATGCAAATGGATATAACAATAGCTTATTTCTGACATCAAGAAGAGTCTCTTTTTTGTACTTGTGTGTTTTGTAGAGCATTGAAAGTGATCTTCCTATTTTTTACTGAAGTGTAGTTGATTTACAATGTTTCAGGTGTACTGCACAGTGATTCAGTTACACACGTATTTCAGTTATACACACACACACACACACACATATATATATATATATATATATATATATATATATTCTTTTTTGTATTCTTTCCATTATAGGATATTAGAAGATATTGAATATAGTTCCCTGTGCTACACAATAGGACCTTGTTGGTTGTGTATTTTATATATAGTACTGTGTATATGTTAACCCCAAACTCCTAATTTATCCCTCCCCCCCTTTCCCCTTCGATAACCATAAGTTTGTTTTCTATGTCTGTGAGTCTATTTCTGTTTTGTAAATAAGTTAATTTGTATCATTTTTGTTCAGATTCCACATATAAATGATATCATATGATATTTGCCTTTGTCTGGCTTACTTCGCTTAGTATGATCCATGTTGCTGCAAATGCCGTTATTTTGGGGTTTTTATGGCTGAGTAATATTCCAGTGTGTGTGTGTGTGTGTGTGTGTGTGTGTGTGTGTGTGTGTGTGTGTTCCATTCCTCTGTTGATGGACATTTATCTGTTCCTCTGTTGATGGACATTTAGGTTGCTTCTATGTCTTGGCTGTTGCAAATAGTCCTGCTATGAACATTGGGATACATGTATCTTCAGATTAGAGTTTTTGTCTTTTCTGGATATATGCCCAGGAGTGAGAAAATATTCATTTATAAGAATAAAGAGCTTCAAGTGGATTTTTAGGATCCTACTAATGTTTTAGGATGGCTGAAAAAACAGAGCAGGTGGAGCCCTCATTCTCCCCCTCATAGCACAGCAGGTAGGTGAATTAATAACAGTACATGACATTCACATTTCATAGCTCAACTCTCGCCTAATTCATACTTTAACACAGCCTACCCTTAAATCCCTAAACTGTCTATCATATATCAAATTTTGAGTTTTTATAAAACAGCCAGTAGATGAGTACTGTGCTATATATTTTGAGCTATTGCCTAGTGGTGCTTCCAGTCAGACGTCAGTTCAATTTGAGCAGTGTTGCAATCCCTAGTGAACATCAGGGTTTATTCTACCTTTATTTGAATATTTTACATTTATTTTATTTTGTCTTTATTAGCTAATAAAATGAGAGGAAAATAGAAAATCAAATATACTGATGCATAAGTCTCATAAACTTAATATAATTGAGAGAAGAGAAAAATGGTAGCTTCTAAAAAGTTATAAATCTTTAATGTCAATCAAACTTCAACCCAATAACTGTGTATTAAAATGTGAAGGAAAGGAACAAAATTAGAGGAATACATAAAATGATCAAGGTGTATTGCAATCAGATTTTCCTGGAGCTTGGACTCAGTGGGATATAAACATAAAATGGATTTATTTTTTCTCCAGTCACTGCCTTCAGCCACACTCTACTGAATCTCTTTTTCCTGTCCTCTAATGAAGTCTTGAATAGATCCATAAGCCTCTGGTCACTTTTGGTTATTAAAACTCAGTCCACTTTATAGTTTCAATTTCAATGTCTATTTAATTTGCATTCCTCTTCCTTTTCCCTTCAGCACAGGCTTTGACAGGTATCCTGATACTGTATGAGTGGCAGGACAGTGTTCGAAGGAGATGCTTTTTTCCTCCTTCAAAGCCTAACTCTTCCAGAGTGTCGATGTGGACAGGATATGGGGGGTGGGTAATGAACACATGAACAAATCCCTTTCTCCTTCCTGGCTGTGATTATATTCCTTTTTTGTTGTTGGTGGTGATGGTTGTTGCTGCTTCTTTGCTATCTCCTCCTGACCATCAAGAGTCTCTGTATTGCTGGCTCCCTTGTGGGTCTATGTTTTAGCTTTGCAGGAACTCAGTGGATTTGTTTATTTACATAGTTCCCCAGCATGGAAGATGAGGAAGTGGTTCTCAATCTGCAGTACAGTACTTTCCTACCACCCGTGAGGCCTTGGAAAATGTGTGAAGGCATTATTGGTTGTCAGGGTAACTGAGACTACATTTAGTGTCCAGGGACCAGAGATATTAAATGTAGTCTCCAAAGGGATCGGAGTCAGAAATGATGTCCAATGCATGGACAGCCTCTGAAGATTAGTGCTACCCCATTGCCAACCTCCTTCCGCCTCTGAGAAACACTGTTGGAATGCTGAAATACATCTTTATCCATTGGAAAATAACCACTGACCTGATATCTCCCTTGTCTCCGCCCCCTGCCCCACTGTGCTTATCTGCAGCAATCAGCACAGCCCCTACCTCCTACCTTCCATGATCTAGCAAATATAAGAACAAAAGCTAGCATAGCCTTCCCCACCCATCCCCTGGACAATGATTTCAGCACCAAGGCCAGAGTCCATTCTGGTTCAGTGGTGACTGCACACAAACCCAAGCAACCTTGCATCAATTACTCTTGACTGATTCCTTTGTTCTCCCTTCTCTAGACCTCTAATTATTCTGGGAAAGGGAAGACAAAAACAATTTGGAGATAATGGCTGGTGGTACCAGGGTAAGACATGCGACCAGAACCACATGATAAGTTGTATGAGCCCTTGGGGAGGTGTCTGGCCATAATCCTTCACAGGTATCTTAAGAAGAAAGTGTACTTAGTGCCTTTTGGTCCTTGGTTCTAGGCTCCAGGTTGTCATTTTGGGGCAATTAGAAAAAGTCTCACTCAACATCCTGTAACATCATAATAAAAAAAAATCTAGTTTCAGAGTGAGAGGTAATTAGGAACTTTTAACATTTTAAAATTACCTCTCTGGCCATAGTGCCTAGTTTTCACGATTCAACTTTAGTACATGTTTCCTTCCCCTCCCCCCTGGGAATGCATTATGAAAAAATACTGGTGACTAAATATAGAGAAAAGTGTCCTGATAAGTTTAAATCCATGAAATGTTTGCCTCTTAGACGATGGGGTCCTTTTTACTCTGTGGACTAGTGAAGAAGTCCTAGACTTGAAGACAGTAAATCAGTTCAAATTATGCCACCAGTGCCCTGTGAGAGATGAATGAGAACCTTAGGTTAATGCCTGTGCAAATGTGTTGGTGGTGGTGTGATTTACTGAGATGAGGTTGCTAGAGGAATGAACTGGTTACAAGGAGATAAGGAGTTTAGTTTTGCACAGGCTGAATTGGATATGCCTTTGACGTACCTAAGTGGAGATGCACAGGAAACATATGGAGACTTTCTGGGGTTTGGAAGAAATATCTGAGCTGAAGTCAGATATGTGAAAGTTATCTGCATATAGATGATCACTGAAGCCATAGGAGTGGAATGAATTGTCTAAGAAGAGTTAGAGATAGGAGGGTCTGAGACTGGGTAATAAGAAACTGTAGAATTTCATGTTTAGGTAGAAGAAAATGATTCCACATAGGAGCAGCAAGGGATATAGGAGGAAAAACCAAGAGGGGAAGGTTAATTTACTTCTTATTTTTATATACTCTTCTTTTTCTTATTTTTACATACTTTCCTTTTCCATGCATTACCTCACATTCTGATCTATCTTATTGCCTAGACTTAATAACAGAAAGCTTGTCCTCTGTTTCAGATGAATTTTGGTGCACTCATTGCTGTCCTTTTCATCTGTATTTTTCTCACCTGAAAACTCTGTATTCATTTCTCTGGAATGTCAAAGAGATGTTTTCTGAATCATGTGGTTCAGTCAGCTTGCTATGAGAAAAAAAAAAAGGATCCCTGCAAATGGTTGAAACTGAATCTTCCATCCAATGCAACAGAAGGCACTGGTTGATGTTTTTTGTTGTTGTAGTTGTTATTACTTGAGTCCTGCAGTTGTGTACACTTTCTCAGCAAGATGGTCTAACCTTGAACACACTTTTGCATTCGCTTTATAGGGATGGCAATTTGCATTTTCTTTAATGAACGGCGGCAATATGCAAAGTTAAAGAATGTTAGCATTTATGATTAAAGAGAAGAGCAGAAAGCGCCACCATTATTTGTCTAGGTTGTAGATCTGTGAAAAAAATTTATTCCCCTTGACCCTCTTGCAGTAAGAGTGTCATATTACTCCTGGGAGTAACAGAATGGTTTCTTCCTCCAATCTCTCCTTTTTACTTTTTTAAAAAGGTTTTCATATTCTTATTTGGTTTGTTTGGAAAATTAAAATTTCTCCCACAAAGGTAAAACTAGAATGTCTAATAAATTGCCTATCATTAAATGGATAAACACTGGTATTGTTTGTGATGAATTCTCTTAATTCTATTCCTCAATAATATTGTATAATTCATGGCAACCTTGTCTGGTTCCTTACATTGAGTTTGGCCACGGAGCCAATTGAACAACTCGTTAACTTTGATTTCATTTTTTATTTTAAGTTCATTGCAACTTAATTTAGCCCTACAAAAACAAATGCTGAAACACTGCCAGAGATTGACTAGCTAAATACCACAAAGGTTAAGCATCACAGAAGCAGTCAAAACCAGAGCAAAAATGTCCTTGAGTTTAAACCTAAATTTAGCATGTCAATAAGAGTGGTAACCTAGAACCAACAATTCTGGAAGATTGCTCTGCTTCCCCAGAGAAGAAAAATGTTCATGTTCAAAGTATTATGCAAGAATATGATAGTCAAATTGTAAAATAAAAACTTTGATGCATATTCTTGGCAATGCTATCTTTTACCCAAGAACCTATTCAGTTGCTACTTCATAGATGAAGACAGCAATATTGGTGTTCTCAATTCAAATCACTTACATTCTAAGAGAACAGTTCTAATTTACTCATGCCATAAGTTTGTGTTTGTGTAGCCTGGGTGGGAGTATGGGATTGCAAAGGAGGGTGTTGAGGAAGAAAACAATCTATTACTTATATCAGGAGTATGCTATTCTGTTTGCAAGAGGGTCAGGGACAGAGGGCTATCAGGCAGAGTTCTGTGCTTGCAAGCAAACAATCAAACAAAACAAAATTTCAGACAAATTTAAGCTCCAAAAGGAAATTATTGAAAGGAAGATTTACACCAGCACTTTCTTCTAAGATTTTTATAGTGTTACCTTCTTTATTTAGGTCTTTGATCAATTGAGCATAATTTTTTTAAATTTCCCTTTTTTATTAGAGTATAGTTGATTTACAGTGTTGGGTCAATTTCTGCTGTACAGCAAAGTGACTCAGATATATATATACACACACACACGCACAGATTCTTTTTCTTATACTATTTTCCATCATGTTCTATCCCCAAGAGATTGGAGATTGGACATTAATTTTTGTATAGGGTGTGAGGTAGGTGTCCAACTTCATTCTTTTATGTAGTCTCAGCACCATGTGTGGAAAAGATTATTCTTTCCCCATTGAATTATCTTGGCATCCTTTCCAAAAGTCTATACAGACAGAAAGTAAATTTAGTTAGTTATTGCTTGATGCTGGGGAGAAGAGGTTTGGGGGAATGCAGAGTGACTGCTAAAGGGTAGAGTGTTTCTTTGGGGGGGTTTAAAGTGATATAAAATTAGAATTATATGAATTGTATGCCTTTAATGGGTGAGTTGTACAGTATAATAACTATTTCAATAAATCTATTAACATTTTATAAAATAATAATCTGCTAAAAAAAAAAAACAAAGGTAAAGCTGATCAATCTATAAGTATAGAACTTAGAGAGTTCCAGGGATTGGATAGTGAGAAGTAACTGGCAGTTTCTTAAGGACCTTGCCTTCAGAGTGACTTTTAGCATCAATGGGATTTTCCAAATATTATATCATTCAGTTCAGAAATTACATTTTTAGGGGAAAAAGTCAGATCAGTCCATATATGACCAGTGGGAGGGGAGGCAGTGGGTGAGTGCCCTGGTTGTCAGCATCAACAAGAATACATAGCATAATAATTGTTAAGCCTGGCACAAAGCTTATTTAATATGTACCAGTAACTATACTAAGTGCCTTATGTTTATTGACTTTTTTAATCTTCACAATCACCTTATTAAGTGGCTATTAGTATTATAAACCCTTTATAGAGAAATGGGAACTGGGACTCATCAAGGTTAAGGAAATTGCCTGAGGTTTCATCTAGTAAGTGAAATAACTGTGATTCAGACCTAGTGAGATTTGTTCTAGAGTCCATGCTGTCTAAACACTCCCTAAAAATGAACTTTACAAAATAGTGATATATTATTTCTTATCCTGGTGTTATTGTGTTTACCAAAGGAAAAGTGTTGCTACAGGAAGAAGAGGGAAGCCACACTGAGCTTGCAGAAAAAACCAAGATGTGGTGTGTGGGTACACACACACACACACACACACACACACACACACACGTGCGCCCATGCAATGGAATACTAGTCAGCTATAAAAAAGAATGAAATATGCCATTTGCAGCAACATGGATGAACCTAGACATTCTTATACTATGCGAAGTAAGTCTGACAAAGAAAGACAAATACTATGTGATTTCGCTTATATGTAGAACCTAAAAAAAAGATGCAAACGAACTTACTTACAAAACAGAAATAGACTCACAGACATCGAAAAAAAACTTATGGTTACCAAAGAGAAAAGGTGGGGGAGAGTGGTAAATTAAGAGCTTGGGATTAACATATATACACTACTATATATAAAATAGATAACCCCAATGGGTCTACTATACAGCACAGGGAACTATATATAGTCAATATCCTGTAATAAACCACAATGGAAAAGAATATGAAAAAGAGTATCTATCCATGTATCTATATATGTGTGTATGTATATAAATATGTATTTGTGTATATGTGTATATAGCTGAATCACTTTGCTGTACACCTGAAACTAATAAAACATTATATATCAAATATGCTTCAATAAAAAAAAAAACATGGCCATCAGAGATAAAAATAAGCAATTTTTAGGCCCTTGATGCATGCTGGCATTTTCACATGTATCATCCACTCCATTATGTTATCAAAGTGCCCTATGAATCCACTGTTCACCCTCCTCTATCTGGTACCCCAGAGGGCTGCCCTGTATGGGCTGCATCAACTTGGGTCCCTTGTTTCTGTTAGGCTCATTGAATAAGAGGCAGGAAATTGAAGCAAGGGAGGACTGAAAGGGCAGGTGATGTATTACCCCAGCTTCCTCCCATATGGTCACCAAGAACTGATGGTATCCATCAACTAAAGCTTCCAACTTCTCTCAGGTAGGCTAAACCTACCCACAATGACAGAGCTTTCTTTGAGTTTCTATAACTCTTCCTTCTCTTTGATCCTTCAGGCCTAACAGTGATAATGGCTACCCACTACTGCTAGGAGACCCTGCTGTTTCCCCATAGCTCTGCCCACACCTTGTGAAGAGTCTCTTTGTTGAACCTCTCCAGTCACTCCTTCTGAGGGTGAATCATACTAGGACTCTGAATAATACACAGTAATCCTACAACGTCAATAAAATTATGTGTTTTTTGGTTGTCGTTGTTGAAGAATCGAGGCTGAGATAATTAAGTAACTTGGCCAAGAGTCCAATTAGTAAGTGACAGAGACAAAATCAAACTAAAGTACTTTTTTAAACTTTCTTTTACTGGCAGCTGGTTCCATAAGCCACAGCCTGTTAGCTGTATCCACAGGAAAACTAGAAGTCTGACTGAAGAGGGGATATATTTCAGAATAGGTTTAGATAAGCATTACTCATTTTGAAATTCAATTGAATCTCCCTTCAAATGCACTATATCTGGAGCAAAGGGTTTCAGGTATGGTGTGATGGTTAAGAATATGAAATCTAGAGTCACTGAGTCACTGTGTGACTTTCCATCTACTATCACTTTGTGACTTTGAGTAAGTTACTTAGATTCTTTTTTTTTTTTTTTTTTTTTTTTTAGGGTCACACCCATGGCACATGGATGTTCCCAGGCTAGGGGTCCAATTGGAGCTACAGCTGCCAGTCTATGCCACAGCCACAGCAATGCAGGATCCAAGCCATGTCTGTGACCTACACCACAGCTCACAGCAACAGCGGATCCTTAACCCACTTAGTGAGGCCAGGGTTCAAACCTGCAACCTCATGGATGCTAGTCAGAATCATTTCCACTGCGCCATGACAGGAACTCCAGTTACATAGATTCTTTTTGCTTCAATTTCCTCACTTGTAACATTAGAATAGTAATAGTGCAGGCTTCATAGACTCATGGAAAAGATAAAAGGAGCTAACATATGTAAAGACCTTAGAACAGTGTATGTGTCATGGTAAGAGGTCAATAAATATAACTATCACAATTATAGATTTCAATGCATTCCCTTCTCTTGCTTCAAAACCTAAGCAACTGACTCTCACAAAGAGAATCCTCCTACTTTATACAGATCAGGAATGAATGTGCAGCTTCTTTTCAATTTATTATTAATTTCTTTTTTGGTCTATAGAAGTTCTAGGGCCAGAGATCAAACCAGCACCACAATAGCCAAACAAGTCACAGCAGTGACAATGCTGTATCCTTAACCTACTGCACCACCAAAGATCTCCAACAA
Organism: Sus scrofa; assembly: GCF_054392235.1. Lineage (NCBI taxonomy): Eukaryota > Metazoa > Chordata > Mammalia > Artiodactyla > Suidae > Sus > Sus scrofa. The sequence goes on from NC_139401.1 coordinate 127,430,907, forward strand.
TTTTTTGTCTTTTTTTTTTTTTTTTAAGGGCTGTGCCTACGGCATATGGAGGTTCCCAGGCTAGGGGTCTATTTGGAACTGTAGCCACTGGTCTACACCACAGCCAGATCTGAGCCACTTCTGTGACCTACGCTCATGGCAACAGTGGATCTTTAAACCACTGAGTGAGGCCAGGGATCGAACCTGCGTCCTCATGGATACTAGTCAGATTCATTTCCACTGAGCCATGATGGGAACTCCAAGGATCTCCAGTTTTTTATCATTATTATTTAACCTGCTGGAAGGAAGGTGACCATTTTGAGCAGATAATTACATCCCATCTTTGGGCCCCTTGGGGTTCTTCTTGATAAAATATCTCTTTTAGTCGAATTGTTAGATATGAGACCTGGGTTCTCTTTGAGTTGTTTCAATATGTGGTTCTATGACTTTGGCCACATTGCTAACCCATCTCAGACTTAAGTATCTCATCTGTCAAAAGAAGAAGTTGGATCAATTGATGGATAAAATCTTTTTCTCTCCTGAAATCCCATGTCATTACTGAGGGAATCATAGCAGTTTCTCAAAGTGATCAGCCTTCTACTTGCTTCATGTGAGGGCGCAATGGCAAAATAGAAAGAGCACAGGCTGAAGTGACAGATATAAGTGGAAGACAAGCATGACTTTATCATTCCCTCCTTATATGAACATTGAAAAGTTATTTAATAATTGAATAACCTCAAATTTCTCATTTTTAAAGGCCCAAGATACCTCTAAACATTGTTAGATGATTCATGTCAGTTTCCTAGTACACTATTTGTTAACTCTGTTCTTTTTTAAGTGGCTTACTGTTTCATTGAGGAGATTAAAAGAGATTTCATAATAGAATTGCTAGAGCATGCGATCTTGTGATTATTTTTTTCAAACCCGAAATCAGGACACAGGATATGAGGAAAGATTTCTTTTCAGATTTGTTAACTTATTTGTAGGAAAAATTCATATGAATATATAAACATTAGATTCTATTGAGCATTTACAGAATTCCTTTAGTTAAAATAATTAAGTGTATGACATGGAGAGAGTACTGGGGAATTTCTGGTGGCCATATATGTAAATTAAATGTTGTGCATGACATATACAAATGTATGTACATGACAGGGATTCAGGGATAAATGAGATCACAAATATTTTCTGTGTACTTCATTGTTACTGTGGGTCTAACTGACCATTCTGTCAGCCCTGATTCCTGCTCCTTGAATGGTTCTACCAGGAGCTAATGACACCACATAAAAAGCTTCTGTGAACCTCTGAACCATAGTAGAGGGTATTCTTCCAGATTCCCTTCTGTCTGCTCTAAATCCCATAAAACTTTATCCCTGTAAATCCCAACTCTTTAACTTTCTCATCCTGACTCCCTTCTTGATTATTTTCTCTCTTAAAAAACTCAGGTTTATTGAGGTATAGTTTACCTAAAGTAAAATTCACCTCTTTTTAGTGTTTGCACTTTGATGAGTCTTGAACAATGTTGTCCTTGTAATCCTTGCCGTCATGATAGAGATTATTTCTCTCATGCCCTAAAAATGCCCTTATGTCTTTTTGAGGTCTGTTTCCACCCTTCTCCCTGCTGGAACCTGTCAAGCACTGGTCTACTTTCTATCACTATTGTTTTCTCTTTTCTAGAGTTTCATATACATAGAATAATACAGTATGTAGTCTTTTATGTTTGACTTCTTTCACATGGCACAATGCTTTTGAGATTCATACTTATTATTGAGTACATTATTAGTTTATGACTTTCATTGTGGAGTATTTTTCCTTTGTATGAATATACCAGATTTTGTTTATCCTTTCCCCAGTTCATGGACATTTTGATTGCTGCCAATTTTTTGTGATTATGAATAAAGCTACTACAGCCAATCACATAGAGATTTTTCTGTGAACATAAGTTTTCCTTTCCCCTATGTGGGAGTGGAATTACTGGGTCATATGATAATAATATACTGAACTTTATAAGAAAAATGCCAAACTGTTCCCCAAAGTGGCTGCATCATTTTGCATTCCCATCAGCTATTTATAAGAAATTGGTTCACTTTGCATTCTCAGCAGCATTTAGCACTGTCAGGCCTTTTATTTGTAGCCTTTCTAGTAGGCATGTCATGATATTGTGGTTTTAGCTTGCATTTCCTTAATGAGGCAATAGTATTTATGTCCAGAAATGTGTGTGCCACTCTGCCTGTCATGCTGTTGGTGTGAGTGAGTCCATATAGTCAGGAGTTGAGCTGGTTTTTGGTTTTGCTGTTGCTATAGTTACCTGCAGGCACTGTATAGCTAAAGGAACTGATACATTCCTTCAGTAATGGGCCTCTTCCTTGTGCTTCTGCAGGGCCTGGAATGCCAGAAATCTTTTCTCAGTGTTCCTACGTCACCCCCAGCTTTGAGCAGGACCCTTCTGCCAGTTTCACCTCCCACACTTCTTCAGGGTCCGCTGCTGTATGGTATTACTAAGTGAGAAGCTAGTACTATGGGCAGTGGGGGCTCCTTGGGTCTCCAGGTCTGGTCTCAGGCTCAGGCAGATTCTGCCCCTGGGCCTCAGGCGCATGGGGTTGAGGGTATTTTGCAGAGCTCCTGCTTCTCCTCCAAATGACAGCCAATCTGGTATCTGCCAATATCCTGGATGGAAGAGTTTTCTGCCCCTCGTCTATTGGCAGCTGAGCTTCCAGGCCTGAGAGAGTTTCCTCTTTTTCCTCCAGGAGCAGTGGGACTTTGCCTGGGTCCTGGGAGCTGGAGGGTTTCCTCTCCTTTCTTCTGGGGGCACAGGGCTTGTGTTTGGAAAAGAGAAGAGTCCAGGGAGGTAGATAGATTTTCTTGCCTGGGTCCCTGGGGCCACCCCTCATTACCTACCAAGGGAGCTGTCTAAGGTTTCACAGCCTCCCATCTCTCCAGTGGGCAGCTGGTGGAGGCTTGAGGGGTAAAGAGCTTGCACGTGAGTGGTCCAGGCTCCCCTGTGGTCTGGGTCTTTCAAGCATTTATAAATTCATCACTAGCCCAAAGTAGACTTTTTTTCTTTTTGGTTTTTAGGGGCACACCCATGACATATGGAAGTTCCCAGGTTAGGGTTCGAATCAGAGTTGCAGCTGCCAGCCACAGCCACAGCAACATGGGATCCGAGCTGTGTCTGCAACCTACACCAGAGCTCATGGATACTAGTCAGATTTGTTTCTGCTGTGCCACAGTGGGAACTCCCTCAAAGTAGACTTTTAAGAAATCATTAAAATTTCAGTTGTTTTCTCTGTACCTACTTTTTATCAACTACCTCTTCCTATCATGCTCTCCTAAAGGTAAAAAAAAATTAAAAAGTGTCCTGTCTCTTTTCACAGGGGCTTGGAAATTTAGTTCAGTGCACTGCTTTATTACTTCAGCAATTTGAGCAACTCAGGAATAACTACAGTCTTGCCACTTATCTACCCTTTTATTAGAGTTAAGATGGAAACCACAGTCTCTACAACTTTCTGCATCCTCTGTAGAAGCATAACTTCTTTCAATTCGTGCTTTTTTGATCTGGTCACTCAGTCTGCACTATATATCTTGGAATAGATCATACACCTGGCAGGTCACTGCTATGGCAATTGTAATGCTGGGCAAAAGGCACTCCATACCAAGGTCAAACCCTTGAAATACTGTGGCTCCCTCCCCTAACACAACATTCCAACCCTGGGAAGGAAAGGATAACCTGGGGGAAGTAGGGCTTAATCTGAAACTTGAAAAATGGAGAGACTTAACAAGAGGGCACACAGTCCAAAGAGTACTAAGTGAAGAGAAATGTGCACTTTTTTTTAACTTCCTTCCTCCTTTATGTCTGAGGTGAGTCAGTTAACACTGATCCAACCATGGGACAGCCTCTTCAGGGCCTTTCCATCTGATTTGATCCACGACTCTCTCCAAAAGATTGTTATCCTTCTCCATTCCATGGCTAGGTCTCCATCCAAAAGAGCTGGCTGTGTAACAGTTCCCATGAGGCAACTTGCATGTGTCTAGAAGTAAATATTGCCAGAAAATCACCCTTTGGCAAGTCTTGGCTTAGACAAATCACAGATTTGGCTAACCTTCCAAATGTTAGCATGCTTTATCAGTGAGCTTGACAAGGTGATATTTCCCTACAATTTCCAGTCTATGATGTCTACTAGTATAAGAAATTATCAACTTTAAAGAATTCCTTCTCCTCTCCCAATTTAGCTAATTGAATAACTGATAATACTATAAAGTCCATTCTTTTGCCTTCTGTGAATATATTGGTATGTCTAAACTGACTCCAAGATCTTATAGTTTGATAAGATGTGAACGAGTTTTTCTTGACCATTTCTGAAGTTGAAGTGAGAGAAAAGGGGCACAGTAGAGAGCATTGGATAGGGTACAGGCAGGCAGAATGGGCACAGAATAAGGAACAGAAAACAAGAAGCAGAAAATGAAGTCATTGATGTAGAACTACCAGAGTTTGATCATGTGCCCAACCTAGCTGCCACTGAATTACTTTGAAGTAAAAATGCCCTGTGTAGATAAGAATCTTCTTAACAAGGGAAATCATGATCTGGTCATGACCTTTTTGAGGGTCAGAAAGTTACTATTTAGCCCACTGCTCTAAAAAGAACTCAAGAAGAGAATTGGATGTGGTAAACCAAACAAATGATAGCACTGATCTTTCCATATGTATTTTAATGTTTTTAACTTGTGATAATATTTCATTTTGGTGATGTAAAAGTTATTATTATGGATTAATAAGATGAAGCAGATGTTTTAGACTGTTTTCCTAGCATTTTGTTAGACAGTTAGAAAGCCATGTATCACCAGCATTGATCTGGCATTTCAGTGCCTTTCCTTCATTGATTGTTGACCATATTATAAGCCAAATTCATTAAAAAAAAGCTGAAGCAGTGGTCTTAGAAATGAAATGCCAGAAATTTGTAATCCTTCATGGAAGAGATGGGGTTGATTTCCATTTTTCCTGTTTTGGCACATGCTGCAGGGGCACTGTGAAGAAAACTCATAGCCTGGGTAAAGAACTATCTCATATCATTTTCCAACCAACCTCCTTGCCAAGAGTCAAAAATACACTGATGTGCTACAGATGGAATCCTGCACTTCTTGTAATAGTTTAATTTTAAATTATTATGTCTTGATAAATAATAGGTGGAAATCTAGGTACCAAAAATATGAGAAGTATATATTTCTGGGTGGGGGAGGAGAGGGAGGAGAGAAAGAGAGAGAGAGGGAGAACTTCCTGTTGACTTTATTTGCATGGTCAATATCAGGAATTTACTTGATGCAAAATTTACTATAAAATCAATATCCACACTTCCAATTCTGGAGAGCCACATGTCAGGAGCTTTGTTAGGGACATTACAAACTTTATCCTATTTAGACTTCAAAACAACCAAATGAGCTATTATTCATATGTTAAGTCATCTAGAGCACACATAGGTAAGTGAATGAACCATGATTTGAAAATAACTTGATCTGAGGTCAAGGCACTAAACTGCTGTAAAAAGATTTTGCACATCTAATTAAAGTCTCAATAAATTAACCTTAAGACCCAAAGATTATCTGGGTGAAAGGGAGCCCTTTAAAAGCAGTGAGTTTCTGTGGCTGGTAGCAAAGTAGAACTTAGGGAGATTTGATGTGAGCAGTCCTACTGCTCATTGTGAATGACCTCCAGCGGACAGCCAGGAAATGGGGCCTTGGGTCCCACTATGCAAGGAAATAAAACCCACATCTGAGCAGACACTTTAAATGGAGTCACATGGTTTAGATTCAGCTCATAGCCCATGCCTGTCCTCTTTGGCACAAAAATGGGAAGGCCAACACAAGGGGTGCTCTTTCAGTCAGGGCCCCAGAATTAGGCAATGCACAGAATTGAGTAAAGCAAAAGGAAAACTAGAGTCACATAGCCACAGCAGCCCTGCAACCACCAACATGTAATACAACTTAAAAATATGTGGGTTTGTTTTGTTTTCTGTTTTGTAAGCCATTGAGGTTTTGGGGCTGTTATGCAGCATAGCTGAGTTACATATATGTATATAGAGGTTTTTTAAAATCTTGATTTTCAAATTTAATATTTTGGTAGTACATTAGCTATCTACTGTCAAGTAACAACATCACCACAAAGTCAGTGGGTTAAAACAACACATATTTATCATCATCCTCTGTTTCGGGGTCTTACAAAGTTGCAATCAAGATGTTGATGCTTGCACAATGCCACACATGATTGGACAATATTTTAATCATTGTTTTCAACAATTGGGTAGTTGATTACTTTTTCTATCAGAACTGTTCTGGCAAATACTTTGCACATAAATTTTTGTCTATATATATACTTATTTTCTTTATATCACTAAATGACAATTTACCACATCAAAGGCTATGGCTGCTTTTAACATCCTTTGTAAATATTGTCACAATTATTTCCAGGAAATATTTACCAATTTATAATTTCTGGGCCTATTGGAGATTTAGTGTCTCACCATTCCTTGGCATTTATATATATGGTTAGATGCGCATTCTTTTTATAGGGCTATTGACTACATTTCATCTATTAATTAATTGTTTCTTTTCTATCGTTCTATTGCTATGTTAATATATTTTATTATTGATTTTAATTACTCTTTATATATTAGAAGAATTAACCTGCCTTTAATCTTGATCTGAAGGATTTATTTCATTTTTTTCCTTTACTTTTTTTAATGATAGGTTAAAACTTTTATGTAATAAAATATATGAGACTTTTCACTTGTAATTTCTTTCATTGTTTGGAAAATTAAAAATGTACTTCCTGTCCTGAGACCAGTGTAATTTTAACCTCTATTTTCTATTACATTTTATAGCTTTAGTTTTTCAATTTCATTCTTTTTTTTGATTTTTAATATATTATTTTTTTTAATTTATTTATTTTCCCACTGTACAGCAGGGGGGTCAGGTTATTCTTACATGTATACATTACAATTACATTTTTTCCCCCACCCTTTGTTCTGTTGCAACATGAGTATCCAGACAAAGTTCTCAATGCTATTCAGCAGGATCTCCTTGTAAATCTATTCTAAGTTGTGTCTGATAAGCCCAAGCTCCCGATCCCTCCCACTCCCTCCCCCTCCCATCAGGCAGCCACAAGTCTCTTCTCCAAGTCCATGATTTTCTTTTCTGAGGAGATGTTCATTTGTGCTGGATATTAGATTCCAGTTATAAGTGATATCATATGGTATTTGTCTTTGTCTTTCTGGCTCATTTCACTCAGTATGAGATTCTCTCATTCCATCCATGTTGCTGCAAATGGCATTATGTCATTCTTTTTTATGGCTGAGTAGTATTCCATTGTGTATATATACCACCTCTTCCGAATCCAATCATCTGTAAATGGACATTTGGGTTGTTTCCATGTCCTGGCTATTGTGAATAGGGCTGCAATGAACATGCGGGTGCATGTGTCTCTTTTAAGTAGAGCTTTGTCTGGATAGATGCCCAAGAATGGGATTGCGGGGTCATATGGAAGTTCTATGTATAGATTTCTGAGGTATCTCCAAACTCTTCTCCATAGTGGCTGTACCAGTTTCCATTCCCACCTACAGTGCAGGAGGGTTCCCTTTTCTCCACAGCCCCTCCAGCACTTGTTATTTGTGAACTTATTAATGATGGCCATTCTGACTGGTGTGAGGTGGTATCTCATGGTAGTTTTGATTTGCATTTCTCTTATAATCAGCGATGTTGAGCATTTTTTCATGTGTTTGCTGGCCATCTGTATATCTTCTTTGGAGAAATGGCTATTCAGGTCTTTTGCCCATTTTTCCATTGGGTTGTTGGCTTTTTTGCTGTTGAGTTGTATAAGTTGTTTATATATTCTAGAGATTAAGCCCTTGTCAGTTGCATCATTTGAAACTATTTTCTCCCATTCTGTAAGTTGTCTTTTTGTTTTCTTTTTGGTTTCCTTTGCTGTGCAAAAGCTTTTCAGTTTGATGAGGTCCCATGGGTTTATTTTTGCTCTAATTTCGATTGCTTTGGGAGACTGACCTGAGAAAATATTCATGATGTTGATGTCCGAGAGTGTTTTGCCTATGTTTTCTTCGAGGAGTTTGATGGTGTCCTGTCGTATATTTAAGTCTTTCAGCCATTTGGAGTTTATTTTTGAGCATGGTGTGAGGGTGTGTTCTAGTTTCATTGCTTTGCATGCAGCTGTCCAGGTTTCCCAGCAATGCTTGCTGAATAGACTTTCCTTTTCCCACTTGATGTTCTTGCTTCCCTTGTCAAAGAGTAATTGACCATAGGTGTCAGGGTTTATTTCCGGATTCTCTATTCTGTTCCATTGGTCTGTCTGTCTGTTTTGATACTAGTACCACACTGTTTTGATGACTGTGGCTTTGTAGTATTTCTTGAAGTCTGGGAGAGTTATGCCTCCTGCTTGGTTTTTGTTTCTCAGGATTGCTTTGGCGATTCTGGGTCTTTTGTGGTTCCATATAAATGTTTGGATTGTTTGTTCTAGTTCTGTGAAAAATGTCATGGGTAATTTGATAGGGATTGCATTGAATCTGTAGATTGCTTTGGGTAGTATGGCCATTTTTACAATATTGATTTTCCCAGTCCAGGAACATGGAATATCTTTCCATTTCTTTACATCTTCTTTGATTTCTTTGATTAAAGTTTTATAGTTCTCGGCATATAGGTCCTTTACCTCCTTGGTCAGGTGTATTCCGAGGTATTTGATTTTGTGAGGTGCAATTTTAAATGGTATCGTATTTTTGTATTCCTTTTCTAATGTTTCATTGCTGGTATACAGAAATGCAACTGACTTCTGAATGTTAATCGTATATCCTGCCACTTTGCTGAATTTATTAATCAGTTCAAGGAGTTTTGGGGTTGAGTCCTTCGGGTTTTCTAGGTATAGTATCATGTCATCTGCATACAGTGACAGTTTGATCTCTTCTCTTCCTATATGGATGCCTTTGATTTCTTTTGTTTGTCTAATTGCTGTGGCTAGGACTTCCAAAACTATGTTGAAGAGCAGTGGTGAGAGTGGGCATCCCTGTCTTGTTCCAGATTTGAGTGAGAAGGCTTTCAGTTTTTCCCCATTGAGGATTATATTTGCTGTGGGTTTATCATAAATGGCTTTGATTATATTCAGGAATGTTCCCTCTATACCCACTTTGGCGAGGGTCTTGATCATGAATGGATGTTGGACTTTGTCAAATGCTTTTTCTGCGTCTTTTGAGATGATCATATGATTTTTGACTTTTTTTTTTTTTGTTAATGTGATGTATGATGCTGATTGATTTGCGTATGTTGAACCATCCTTGTGAACCTGGGATGAACCCAACCTGGCCATGGTGTATAATTTTTTCTATGTGTTATTGGTTTCGGTTGGCTAAGATTTTGTTGAGAATTTTTGCATCTATATTCATCAATGATATTGGGCGATAGTTTTCTTTTTTGGTGGTATCTCTGTCTAGTTTTGGAATTAGGGTCATGGTGGCATCATAGGAATGTCTTTGGGAGTATTCCTTCTTCTTCAACCTTTTGAAAGAGTTTAAGGAGGATGGGCACCCGATCCTCTTTATATGTTTGATAGAATTCACCTGTGAAGCCATCTGGTCCTGGACTTTTATTTGTAGGGAGTGATTTTATGACCTCTTCAATTTCATTTCTAGTGATCGGTTTGTTCAGCTGGTCTGTTTCTGCTTGATTCAGTTTTGGCAGGCTGTAAGATTCTAGAAAATTGTCCATTTCTTCCAGATTGTCAAACTTGTTGCCATATAGTTGTTCATAGTATTCTCTTATGGTTTTTTGTATTTCTGCTGTATCCGTTGTGATTTCTCCTTTTTCATTTATAATTTTGGTGATTTGGGTTCTTTCTCTCCTCTTTTTAGTGAGTCTGGCCAGGGGTTTGTCAATTTTGTTCACCTTTTCAAAGAACCAGCTCTTGGTTTTATTAATTTTCTCTATTGTTTTTTGAGTCTCTATTTTATTGATTTCTTCTTTGATCTTTTTATGTATTTATTTATTTATTTTTTGTCTTTTTTTGTTGTTGTTGTTGCTATTTCTTGGGCCGCTCCCACGGCATATGGAGGTTCCCAGGCGAGGGGTCAAATCGGAGCTGCAGCTGCCGGCCTATGCCAGAGCCACAGCAACGTGGGATCCGAGCTGCGTCTGCAACCTACACTACAGCTCACGGCAACGCCGGATCGTTAACCCACTGAGCAAGGGCAGGGACCGAACCCGCCACCTCATGGTTCCTAGTCGGATTCGTTAACCACTGCATCACGACGGGAACTCCTCTTCTTTGATCTTTATAATTTCCTTCCTTCTGCTGACTTTAGGCCTTTTTTGTTCTTCTTTTTCTAATTAGTTTAGGTGGAGGGTTAAGTTGTCATCAATTTCATTCTTACTGTGTACTGGGATTTATTTTTGTGCATACTCTGCTATGAGGTTAAAACTTATTTTCCTATGAAAATAGCCAATATGTACATCATGATTTAATAAATGTTCCATCCTGTCCAAGTTGGTTTCTAAGTCTTCTTTCATTAAATACTAAATTCTTAAGTATACTATGATTTATTTCAAGAATGCTTATTTTTAATCCTATTATTGATTCTCTAGCCAATGTCACACTGCTTTTAACTACTGTACTTTTAGAATATTTAAAAAAATATACTAAAATTAGCTTCTAACTTAAGGGCTAGGTAATATAGTTATGTATTTTGTTTTCCATAATCAATATATCCATGGACTATCATGTCATAGTAATCTTAATAATCTATCTGAAATAATTCAAGAAAACCCACTTACATGATTCTGTACAGATCCTCTTTATAATGACATCATAATCTCAAAGCACATTTTGAAAAATTTAATTTTTATGAATAATATCGGTGTTTTTATTAAATGAAACCATACATGAGCTTTTTAGAGAGACAGTCTACATTAATTGGGAAAAAAGATAGTTGAGAGAAAAATTCTTTCAATATTTTGTCCATTTTTTAAGCATCTTAATTCTATTTAGGTATTCATGAAATAAGTGAAGCAGAGCTAAGCATATGTAGAAATGGAAGTATGAGCAAGGCAGAAAGCAGTTATGCAGTAAGCACTAGTATGCAAACTGTTTATGTTCATTTTCATGACATATGCATATGGATATACACTTACATTTATTTCTAGTGATATTATTTGGAGATCTTTAAAATAAATAAGATTATACATTTTGAAAATCTAGAAACAAGAAAAGACAGAAGTCTTTTGTCTATTTCTGCATTTGCCTATTCATTTTTCTTTACATCTACTAGCTAACAAGCAATATTCTGCCTAGAGGCAAATGTACCATATAATGCAATCCTTTCCTTATGCTAACATATTCAAAATAATATGCAAATTATTTAACAATAGTAAAGTCATCACAGTTCTCAGGGAAAATTATTTCCATTTTCACCAGGAGGTTTATATAGATAAATGAGCATAGTAAATAGAAGTGAGGTCCTTGATGCTTGACCAACTCCTGCCACGTCTAACCTCCTCTCAGTCATATATTCACAAATTGGAGTGATAAATAGTTTCAAATAGTTTCTCATTATTTGGATGACTTACATTTTACTGTTTATCTAGGGAAAGGTAAATGTCCATACATTTCTACTTCATGTCCTCATTGAACTTTCCTGAACTCTTCTTGTATACTCAGATTTTGAAACCAAAATATAATTTTCACTTCTGTACAAAAGAAAAATTTGCATAATCAGTGTTCAATACTCAGTGGAAAGGTATATAAAGAGACCATGATCGTTATTAGAAAGCATTACTATGGATCTCTCCTGCATGGGCACAGCAGCCGGAAACTGAAGCAGCCAGAGAGGGGTTTAGAGCACACCATGATGGAGACTCCAAGATGAAGAGAATTACGACATTTCTACTGGGCAGCCAGATTGGGAAATGAACCACTTGGAGGATCATTGTACATTTATTTTCAAATGTAGAGGCTGGATGGGGGGAGAATACTGATAGAGAGACTAACATTTATTCAATAAATGATATCAGGTACTATGCTGAACACTAAATGGTATTTCATTCAATTATCACAACAACACTATGAGGTAGGCACCATGATAATTAGAATGCCCATTCAATTTATTTTCCACACTAGAACATTTTGGGGAGTAAAGTGGTGGCTATTAATATTTAAGCTCAGACAATCAGCATAACATGGGACTTTCCCAGGAAAACTGTAAATGTGGTCACTTTTATAATCCCCATATTATGAATAAGGAAATTAAGATTCAGAGAGATTAAGTAATATCTTCAGCCACCACAGCAAAGTGACAGATCTAGGACTCCCAAATTCTTGAACTTACCACTTTACAGTGTAAACAGTTCTTTACAAAGCAGTAATTCAGGAGACTTTTGATAGAGGGTGACAGATTAATAACATTTTTACTCTATTTCTTTCGATAAAATCCTCCACAAAATAGTAGAAAGAATAAGAGACAGAGGAGAAACCTCCATCTTTAAGGAATCTAAGAAGTGGTCAAAATCCTGAACCACAGCATATGTAGAGTTTCTTTCAGGACAATAGCACACCTGAGCCCCTTTTCCAAAAGTGTATTTAACACAAAAATCCAGTCAACCTAAACAGTATACTAAAATAAAGAACCAGGAGTTCCCATTGTGGTGCAATGGAAACTAATCTGACTAGGAACCATGAAGTTGTTCGATCCCTGGCCTCACTCAGTGGGTTAAGGATCCAGCGTTGCCGTGGGTTGTGGTGTAGGTTGCAGACACCGCTCAGATCTCATGTTGCTGTAGCTGTGGTCTAGGATGGCAGCTGCAGCTCTGAGTTGACTCCTAGCCTGGGAACCTCCTTATGCCACTAGTGCAGCCCTAAAAAGCAAAAAAAAAAAAAAAAAAAAAAAAAAAAGATGTCATGGTATGAAAGGGTTGGGATCATGTTTTGATTCCATTAATATTTGAAAGTTAAAATGAAAAAATGTAGGAATTATAAAAAAGGATACAAAGTTATACACACTGACAATGTAAAAATTGTAATAGAGCTTACAAAAATGTGGAAGTGTGAGGGAGGAGGAGAGTGGGAGGAAGTTTTAAGTGCATGAATGCCTTCCTCATCCGTGGAGAGACACCAAGAGATATCATCCTACTTGATAATTCAATAAGTAGATGTTTAAGAATACTATGTAAATTTAGAAAGTTAAACAGAAGTATTAAAATATATAAACTTTCAATATTACCAAAAGGAAAAAAAAAGAAGTAAACCTAGAATTTCATAACCATATAGATAGTAGAAGCAATCCTTCCTAAGCACCAAAACAACAAGAAAGTGAATAAAATGAGAAGAAAAATAACCACCTGATAAAACCCAAGAAGATAAATTGAATCCCCATTAGAAAAAAATGAGAGAATTCAATGAGGTTATATAATCAGCAATATTAATCAATAGCTTTTCTGTATATAAAAGCTAACCATATATAAAATGAAAGAGAAATCTCAGTTATCAATAGCCATGTGATTTATAACATCTAGGCATATTTTATAGACTTAGAAAAGAAAGATATCCTGCCATTTGAAGCAACATGGATGAACTTGCAGGATATCATGCTAAGTGAAATAAGCCAGACACATAAAAAACTCCCATGATCTCACTTATATGTGGAATCTTAAAAATCTATTTCAAATGCATAGAATCTGAGAGAATGTTGGTTTCCAGGGGCAGGGAGGTGGGGGAAATGTGGAGATATTAGTGAAAGGGTATAAAGGCATAGTTATAAAAAGTGAATAAGCCTAGGAGTTTCTGTTGTGGCTCAGCAGGTTAAGAACCCAACTAGTATCCATGAGGATGCAGGTTTGATCCCTGGCCTTACTTGGCGGGTTAAGGATCCAGCGTTGCTGCAAGCTGCTGAGGCATAGGTCACAGATGCAGCTCGGATCTGGCATTGCCATGAGTTGTGGTGTAGGTACAAAGGTGGCTCAGATCTGGCATTGCTATGGCTGTGGCATAGGCCAGCAGCTGAAGCTCCAATTCGACCCCTAGCCTGGGAACTTCCATATGCTGCAAGTGTGGCCCTAAAATGAATAATACAAAAAAAAAAAAAAAAAGAGGAAGCCTAGAGATCTAATGCACAACACGATGACTATAATTAATAACACTGTGTTGAACACTAAAATTATACTAAGAAAGTAGATTTAAGGTGCTCTCTGACACTCAGAAAATGGCAACGATATGAGATGTTATTTTACTTAGCTTAACCATAGTAATCATTTCAATATGTATATGTATATCAAATCATCATGTTGTATACCTTAAATATATGTAATTTTTATTTAAACATAAAATTACAGAAACATCTCAGCATAAATATCACAAGAAATGCACAGCACTTATATCAACTAGAAACTTTAAAAATTTACTGAGGCACTTAAAACCAGCTTTAAATAAGTGGAAAGCTATATATACCAAGTTGCTCGATAGTGAGTCAATATTCAAAATATATTTGTTCTGCTTAAATTAATCACTATATTATGGGTAGTTTTTTTTTTTTTTACAGGCAGTTTAGATATAACTTGACATAACGATTCAAGTTATCCAGAAGTTCATCTGGATAAATAAACATGGGAACAGCAAGGAATCCTGTGAAGTAAGGAAACTACAACATTGCATAAAAGCAACAGTAATTAAAGCTGTTTGATTCTGGGACTTAAACTGATGAAGAGAGTAGAGTCCAGCAAGATCTGAATTCTTCTGGAATTTAGTTTGTGACAAAGTAGCATTTACTATAATTAAGAAAAGAGATTATACAATATCTATACAATGGAATATATTATTCAGCCTTTAAAAAGGAAATCTTGCTGTTTATAATAACATAGATGGACCTTGAGAGATTGTGCCAAGTGAAGTAAGTCAGATAGAAACAGAGAACTACTGTATGATTTCATATGTGATATCAAAAAAATTAAAATAAAAAGAGTTGAAGCTGGGGTTCCTGCTGTGGCACAGTGGGTTAAGAATCTGACTGCAGCAGCTCAGGTTGCTGAGGATGCGTAGGTTTGATCCCCAGCCCTTTGTAGTGCGTTAAAAGGATCCAGCATTGCCGCAGCTGTGGCTCGGATTCAATCCCTGGCCTGGGACGTTCCATATGCCATGGGTACAGCCATAAAAAATAAAAAGTTGAACTCAGGGATTTCCCATTGTGGCACAGTGGTAATGAACCCGACTAGTATCCATAAGAATGTGGGTTCAGTCCCTGGCCTAGCTCAGTGCGTTAAGGATCTAGCATTGTTGTGAGCTGTGGTATAGGTCGCAGACACAGCTCAGATCCTGCCTTGCTGTGGCTGTGGTGTAGGCCAGTGGCTGTGGCTCCAATTTGACCTCTAGCTTGGGAACTTCCATATGCCATGGCCGTGGCCCTAAAAAGCAAAATATAAAAAAAATTTAAAAATACAATAAACATTTTAAAAAAGTTGAACTCATAGAATTGGATTGATAGTTGTCAGGGTCTGCAGGGTGCAGGAAATGGGTAAATGTGGTCAAATGGTCCAAACTTCCAGTGCTACAGGAAGAAACCGTTCTCAGGATCAAATGTATAGCATGGTGGTGATAGTTGGCAATACTGTACTATATACTCGAAAGTTTCTAAGGAAGTAGATCTGAAATGTTCTCACCACCACCACAGCAAAGCCAAAAAATGGTAATTATGTGAGATGAAGGGTGTTAACTTTATTGTGGCAATCATTTTGCAATTTATACCTGTGTCAAATCATCACATTGCCACTTTAAACTTATGAAATGTTATATTTCAATTATATCTCAATAAGTGATATTAGGGCAACTGGCTAGCTGTTTAAGTAATTGTTAATCATTTCCTACTTCCCTCTCTACCCTGAGATATACAGCAGATGGATAAAATATTTAAATGAAAAAAATGCATAAATAGACCAGATAAAAACATGGGGAAATTTATATTTATACTTGGAGAGAAGATCTTTCTAATATGAAAAAAATCCACAACTGAAAACAACTGAAAAAAGGCTAATTTTATAACTCTTAAAAATTTCTGCATGCTAAAGGTATTATAACAGTGCAAAGAAAAATGACATACTTGGAAATATTTCCAACACCTGAGCTAGGTAAGACACTGAGTTTCTTAATATTAAAATAACTCTATATGAGTTATTTTTATATAACATATAATATATAATTTTATATATTTATATAATGAATGAATACAAAAGAGAAAATGAAGCTGATCAAAATAGCCAAAAGGAGGGGGATGAAACATATAAAAAGAATTTAATAAATGTTTAAAAATATATATGCTCATAGATAGTTTAAGCAATACAAAATAAAATGACAAAATACTGTTTTTGAACTATCAGACTAAACAAGATAAAAAGTGGTTTGAGAGGACACAGCTGGAAAGGGTGAGGAGAAACAAGGAATCATACACTGTTGATGGAATCATAAATTGGGGAAAAGTACTCTGAAGGA
This sequence comes from Sus scrofa, assembly GCF_054392235.1. Taxonomy (NCBI): domain Eukaryota; kingdom Metazoa; phylum Chordata; class Mammalia; order Artiodactyla; family Suidae; genus Sus; species Sus scrofa. The sequence continues at coordinate 127,447,399 of NC_139401.1, forward strand.
TGAATGGGCACTATTAAAATTTTAAGTGTATTATAACTTTTGATTAGTGATTTGTCCTTTAGGTATTTAGTGTACAGATAAATTTTTATATGTGATCAACTACATATGTAGAGCTAAGTTCTGTTGCAGCATCCATGTTAGAAGGAAAAAACAAAATTGTAAGTATCTCGTTGGTTATGTACATCATTGTACATCTGCAATACAATACGTTGCAGCTATTTATAATATCAGTGAAGTGTATAAGAAAGATGCTTGACAGATATTGTGAAATGATAAGGAAAGTTGCAGAACAGTATGTTTAGTACGATACTATTTCATGTAGATATAAAAAAGCCCAACTTTCTATCTGTATACACTATTTCTGGACAGATGTGCAAAAAATTTAGTAGTTATTTCTAAGATTATTACCTTAAGAGAGGAAGGAAGTGAATTTCTTATTTTATACATTTTAAGGCAATTTGATTTTTTCCATGACCATTTATTTCTTTTATAACAAAAGCAGCTTGTATTTTATTAAATATCTATTGATGGTCCTTTAGTTACAAACCTCTTTTTAGACATTATTGACTATCCTAAGTGTGCTTCACTAGTACCTTCATGAAGAAGAAATTATAGTCATTCAATGAATATTTAGTGGGGACCTACTCTAGGCTGTTGGCATATGTGAGGGAAATGTAAAATTGCTTATAGGAAAAAAGAAAATAGAATTCTTTTTTTCCTGGACATGTAGCTCTATTTTGATCATTTGGATTACCCCTTGCAAGGCATAGCCTCTATAAATATAATTGTACCCTTTGATCTACATATTAGAGCTTGTAAAATATATGTTCATCATGACCACAGTGCATTATATTGTATAACCATGCAACCCAAACTGAGTGCCAGCTGGGCATAAACAATCAGATATTCCAAAATCCCTCTCCTGGCTTTCTAGAATCTTCATAATCACTCTCCATTTTCTTTTCTTTTCTTTTCTTTTTTCTTTTTTTTTTTTTTTTTTTTTTTTTTTTTAGTGTTTTTGCTATTTCTTGGTCTTGGGCCGCTCCCGCGGCATATGGAGATTCCCAGGCTAGGGGTCCAATCGGAGCTGTAGCCACCAGCCTACACCAGAGCCACAGCAACGCGGGATCCGAGCCGCGTCTGCAACCTACACCACAGCTCACGGCAACGCCGGATCGCTAACCCACTGAGCAAGGGCAGGGATCGAACCCGCAACCTCATGGTTCCTAGTCGGATTCATTAACCACTGCGCCACGATGGGAACTCCTCCATTTTCTTTTCTGATCTTCCTTCAGATCTTTTTCATTGCTTTGCTAAGGTCAAGAGTCTGCAAGCTTTCAAGGACCACTGACTGCATCTCCTGAATTCTATTCCTTGGCCCCCAGTTCACCCCAACATACCAGAGGAAGAAGCAGCATAGAACGTTGCCATTAAGAGCCAGGGCTATAGAACCACTTTCTGGCTATGTGACTTTGGACAAGTTGCTTAAGCCATCTGTGCTTCACTCTCCCCACTTATTACAAGTCATTTACCTCAATGAAATTAAAAGACCAATAGCTCATCTGTAAAGGGTTTAGAACAGTTCCCTGGCATGTAGCTGGCATTATGTAAGAATTTGTTAAATCAATAAATCCTGCAAAGCTCAGCATAGACATGGCCACCACCAGGAACCTTTCCTTCACTTTCCTCCCACAATACTGGGTTCAGTGCCCTTCTCTTCATTTTCCTCCTCCTCATGTTCTGACTTGTCATTGCACTCACTGCACTGCATTTTAAATGTCATTGGTCAAGCCAGTGGCATGCAGAAGTTCCCGGGCCAGGGATCAAACCAACAATACAGCAGCAATCCCAGCTGCTGCCAGATCCTTAACCTGTTGCACTACAAAAGAACTCCAACACAAGCTTTTTTTAAGGTAGGAGTTTTGTCTGTTTTGCCTTCCACCAAATCCCCAGTACCTAAACCAGTGCCCAGTGCAGATGTCTGTAGCCAAAAAAAAAAAAAAAAAGCAGCTCTCACTCCTTTTATATACCCACCTAGTATAGCACTGCACATGATAAGCGTCAAGTCATAATATAATTAGTAATAATAGTAATCACTACATACCTGCCACAGACTGAGTGCTACGTGGCTGAAAGTGTGTTAGGTGCTTTACACACAGAATTTCATTTAATCCTCTTAACAGCCCAGTGATGGAGGGGCTGTTATTAACCTAATACTGCAAATGAAGAAGGTGAGGCTAAGCAAGACCACTTTGTACAGGTCACACAGCTAGTAAGTCATAGGCTTGAAACCTGGTGATCTGATGCCAGGGCCTGCACTCTTAACAAAATGGACATACTGTTGTCAAAGGCCACGTGTGATGTGTCAAAGGTGCTGAACTCTGTCTCACAGGCATTCACTGTAGGAATGAAAAATGCAGTTATGTAGCTGGAGAAACACTTAAGCCCAGAATTCCTTTGAGGTACCTATCTTATTAAAATGAAACCGTGTAAAGAATCTGGGGAGTGCCAGAAACTGCTACACTCTTTATGGGGATTATCTCACCTAATTCTCACACTAACCTGTTGATGTAGGTGCTATTACCTCTACTCTACTGATGAGCAAACTATTTTCAGGGAGATTACGTAACCTGGCTGATGTCAAATGCCATTATTTGAATACACCTCAGTATAACTCCCTACTAAACTTATTTCTTGTTATTGTCCCACGGATATTTTTAAGTAGACTAATTAGAAAGTATGACATCTGGGTAATAGAAATACTTACAGCAATAGGATTTTCCAAGTGTGTAACATATATCTGTGTTTTCGTAAACTGAGTTGAACCCTGGAGAAAATAATAGATGAAACAAAGTCCACTGGTGATAATGCCACATCTTTCCCCCTATTTCAGAACGGTCCTGGTGGATGTATTTTTATCGTTTTGTCTTTGAAGTTTTGGGTTTTAAGAGCTATGTGATTTTTGAATCAGTTGATATTCTAGAAACTTTCCAGAAATGCATATTTTTTCCTGAAATTTCCTCCGTAATTTTATCCTTCCTAAACCAGTATGCGTTTTGGATAAGTGTTCTTTTAACATCTGTCACACAGGTTTATTTTATTATTATTTTTAAACTACAGTTATGTTGGTTGATTTAAGTTTCTTATTTTGTGGAGTACTTTGTCTGCCCAAATCATGGCAATTTAGACCACATGCTATACAGCCTGTGACTTCCTGACTGTCCAGTAGCTGAAAATTCTTCAGCACATTTATTAATGTGTAAACAGAGACTTCACTATGTTATTCTTTCTCTTTCTATCTTGACTGCCTTATTGTCCCCAAGATTTTATTATAGGTTCCTCACTGCCTCTTCGTGTATCACCTTATAATTTACGTGACTTAGTGTAAGCTTATATGCCGTAGCATATAATTCATTTTACCTTGGCTTGTTTTTGCCAGAGTCCACGCAAGATTGCTTTCCTTTCAAGAGTAAGCTCTTTCTAGACATGCTTATCTGAGCAAAATGCACAACCAAGAAGCTAAGCCAGGCGGCAACAAAGCACAGAGTTCTAGCCTTTCAATGCTTCTGTTTTGTCAAGTTGTATTATGTTGATTAAATTTTGGAACTGAGCCCCTTTAAAATTCATAGACTTTCCAGGGTTAGCACCCTTAGCTGCAAAGTCAGGAATTCCAATTTGATAGCTCTGTGGAACGTGTCATTGTGATTATCCTGAGACCAGTTGTAGAGTGGGCATCACGCCACTGAACTTGGTGCCTTGAGCTTTTGGTCAGAAAAATATAATATAAATCGAACACTTAAATAAATGTCACTTTCAATGTGCCAGAAATCTCCCAAGATCAAATTGGATAAGCAAACACTGGCAGAAAGTCTTCTACTGTCCACAGAATGTGCTGATGTGACTTACAGGCAATATGCAAAACAACTTCATCTGGTTGGTGTCCAGTAATGATTTTCCTGTGAATCCATGTGCAAATGCAGACAGAACTGACCCTTCTAAAATGGAACTCGAACTAGAGAAAGAGTTCCCTCCAATGCAAGAGTTTCACCTCATTTTAGAATAACTGAATACGTTAACTGCCCAGGGCACAGTCTGTCTCTTTTGTCTAACTATGAGAGAGGAGGAGTTCCTGATGTAGCTCAGCAGGTTAAGGACCTGGCATTGTCTCTGTGAGGATGCAGGCTCCATCCCTGGCCTCGATCAGTGGGTTAAGGATCTGGCATTAACACCAGCTACAGTGTAGGTTGCATATGCAGCTCAGATCCGGTGTTGCTGTGAGCTGTAGTGTAGGTTGCAGATGCAATTCAGATCTGGCATTGCTGTGGCTGTGGTGTAGACCAGCAGCTGCAGCTTCAATTTGACTCCTAGCCTGGGAACTTCCATATGCTGCAGGTGTGGCCCTAAAAACCAAAAACCAAAAAACAAGAAAACAACCTAAGAGAGATATATTTGCAAATGAGCTGAAGAAAATGGGAACTTTCATGTAAATCAATTACTACACACTAATAAAAAGAATCCCATGAACAAAAGGAATAGCAGTCAAAGATTTGTCCCTCTGGTATAAATGATGGAGACTAAATTGGAAATAGATTAAGTACAAATGTCTGAGTATTTCAACAAAAGTAAGTGTATACACATATCTATATAGATAGGACTCAAGTGTTCTGAAGATAAAAACTTGTAGTGTACAAAATCAATAAGGAACACTATTTCCTCAAAATTACCTTCCTTCAGACACTGTAAAGCATTGTTAAGTCAGACTCATTAGAGAGATGGCCAGTCTGAATTGCTCAAATGTCTTTAGTATTTAGAATTTATTTTATTTATATAAATGTTATTGCTCTAAACTAATTTAAATAATACTCCATAAAGCATAGTCTAGTAGAACACTTAATGAGCTTGATTTTAATTAATAGATAGGGGTAATTTGTAACTGACTCATTGTCTGTATTCAAGATGATTTTGCTAATGTCCTTAGAAGCATTCATTTCTACAAGCAGTTCACTATCCTTCAACAGTTTTCATTACCATTTTCCAAACCTTTTCTGCGTAGACAGTGCAAAAGGGGAGTTAAATGAACAATTCTTTAAGTTATCATAAAATTCAGTAATTAAGACTTGAATGGTTTTTATTGAAAAATTCTTCATATCCCACTGATTACATGCAAGGCAGACTTTGGAAATATTGGGAAAAATTTTTAAAGAAATAGAAATCTAGCAAAATTCTATTTTACTCTCTCTACACAGTACTGATGTAACTGGTTGATTTGATCAAATCAGGATATTTTGTTAAAACATTACAAAACAAACAAAAACTCCTCAGACTCTTTGATGGAACTGACTAGTAATTTTCTTTTTTTCAAACAGGCTGATTCCATTCCCTCAAAGTAGACAAATAGCCAAAGTGAAGAAACCAATACACTTTGGCTATTTATACACACACACACTCACACACATACACACACACAAAGGAGAGAGAGAGAGAGAGGGAAAGTTTTTTTTAAAAGGGTGATGTGAGTCTCTTTAAAAGATGCTTTGAATACTGAGATTATTCATCAGTCCTTGAGAAATTATTGAGGTCATTCTGTGTTAAGGATAAAAATTTTTAAGATGTTGTCCTTGCTTACAGTTTGTTAACAGCATAACATATTGCATACATATTAACAAATCATATACGTGTGTGTGTGTGTGTGTGTGTGTGTAAAATTTGAGAAAAACACAAAGTGAGCTTCATTCATGCATTCTTCTATTCATCCATTCAATTAAGCTAACCTGGTTTGAGTACCTACTGTGCCAGGTTCTAAAGTGTAAATATGCTCAAGTCTAGTTGGGAAGGCAGACTTATGAAGAGATAATAAAAATATGATGAGATGCAAGCATAGTGGTTAGGTATAATTTAGAATTCTTTATGATAGGTGATGACAGCCTGATATAAGGAACTGTCCATTGGGATGGCAAAGAAAGGGTAGATTTTGAGAAAGATCTTGGAAGTAGAATTGATAGTAAGTGGTGACAACTTTTAAGTAGGAAGAGAAAGGGATAAGGTTCAAAAACTTCTTTCAGTTTTTACTTTTGGTAACTACATATTCATCTACCATTGCTGTGATAGAATAAGACAGATGGAGTAATAGATTAAGGTTGAGTGCATGCACCATGGGTTTAGATATTTGACATGTTAATTTTGAAGTATTCATGAATATTCTAACCTATATGTCTATTGGATAGAAAGATAGTAGAGATCTGGAAATGAGAGGAGTGATCTGAAATATGGTGATAGATTTGGGAATAATCAGTATCCAAATGGTAGTTGAGGCCATGAGAGTATAAGAAACCAGTATGCCAAGTGAGAAGGACATAATCTAGAGAAAGGCTTACATAAATAACATATAGACTGAGGAGTAGCCAGAAAGCCATGAAGAAATCCAAGTGAGTGTAATGTCACATGAATCAAAGTAAGGCATTGCTTTGAGGAGGAAATAATCGACTGTGAAGGTTGCTGCTGAGAAGTCAAGTAAGATGAAGACTGGACAATAGCCATTGGCTTTAGCATCATGAAGTTCTTCAGTAACACTGGTGAGTTTCAATAGAGTGGTGTAGACAGAAGCTAGAATGAAGTAAGCTGAAGCGTGAGTAGAAAATAAGGAGGCATAGAACATGAATACAAACAGCTCATTGCAAAAGTCTGGCTATGAAATGAAACAGGAAGGATAGGTGTACTGTAAGACCTGACAGTTGATTTTTCTTGTTTTTTTTTTTTTTTTTTTTTTTTTTTTTTTACAATACAAGTGCTTAATATAAGCCTTGATACCCCAGGCATACACTTCAAGGAGACATCTACTTCAAAGAGGCCACCTTGAATAAACACATTGCCAGCCACAGTAGATAAATTACCCCCTACCTTGGGTTCCTTTTTTTTTTTTTTTCTTTTAGAGTTATTGGTTAATTTTGATACCTGATCATTTGAGCCTCTTGTTTTGGTTTTTTTTTTTTCCCTTCCCATACTTTTTATTCCCAGTCTTTTATTTTATTATTTTTTATTCTTTTGCTTTTTTAGAGCTGCACCTACAACATATGAAAGTTCCTGGGCTAGGGGTCAAATCCAAGCTATAGCTACCAGCCTGTGCCACAGCCACAGCAATGCAGGATCCCAGCCACATCTGTGACCTACATCACAACTCATGGCAACACAGAATCCTTAACCCACTGAGGAAGGGCAGGGATCGAAACTGAATCCTCATGGATAATAGTTGGGTTTGTTACCACTAAGCCACATGGGAGTTCTTCAGTCTTATATTTTAAATTCACTGATAAAGAATGAGCCTATGAAACACTGTGGCCCTATCCTTGACCTCAATAAAAGCGGAACCCTAGGCCTGGCATCTCTCTCTCTCTCTCTCTCTCTCTCTCTCTCTCTCCCCCCATAAAATCACTGTCTGGCCTCAGGTGTGCCATGTAATTTCCAGAACCTCTAAGTAATAAATCTTGTCTCTTTTATAGTTTCCTCATGGTTATTGCTGAGGGAGCCATGCAATCATAATAAGAACAATAAGGGCCAAGTCCAAACACTTCATTTATTATTGATAGGCTGAGACCAGCACAAAACAATAGGCTATAACTGAAGAGGTTATAAAAAAGAGCTGGGGAGCTCCCACTGTGGTGCAATGGGATCAGCAGTGGCTTGGTAGGGCTGGGACTCTGGTTCAATCCCCAGCCCAGCACAGTGGATCTGGTGTTGCTGCAGCTTAGTTCGAGGATGCAGCTTGGATCTGATCCCTGGCCTGGAGCTCCATATGTTGTGGGACAGCCAGAATAAATAAATAAATAAATAAATAAAGAGCCTGGGAAGGTATTTTTTTATTGGTATAATTTTTTTGTTTTGATAAGAAGGCTACATAGGGAAAGACTGAATAATCAGGCTAGTGGATGTGAAGGAAAAAAAGGGAATCTAATTGTAATCAGTTCTATTTCCTACTGAAGTTGGAGTCCAGGTTTTTGTTTTGTTTTGCTTTTTTGTTTTGTTATAGGGATCCTAGAATTACTTCGAGGAGGCTGGGAGATGCTGTTTTCATTTGTACTAAGGAAGAGGAAACTGTGATGAACCCAGAACACATTCTCTGTCACACTATCTTATTTTAGATTCTCCTGAATACGGTGTCGAAGACAAAGATCCTTGTGCAGGTACTTTACTTGGAAGTTGATTCTAGGAGCAAGAGTGAGGGAGCAGAGAGAGGAAGACAGGGAAAGCAAAAAAACCACTATAGGATATGTGATGGAGGAGTTCCTGCTGTGGTACAGTGGGTTAAGGATCCTGCATTGTCACAGCTGCAATATAGGCCAGAGCTGCAGATCAGATTTGATCCCTGGCCCAATAAATTCCAGATGTCATGGGTGTGGGCAAAAAAAAAAGATATGCGATTGAGACCACTGCTGTGAGTCATAGAGTTTTAGTTATGTTGGGATATTCTGGAACATATACTGAATTCTAGTCAGAAGTGTCCACCTGATGGAGAGTCATGATATTGTATCTGTGAACAACAACAACAACAAAAAGAGTGTGGTTCATCAACCAGTTATACAAGGGTTAAGTTGCAACCCACTGCAGTTCACCATGAAAGGAATTCAGGATTTAAAAAAAAAAAAAGGATGAGGCACTCTGTGTTTTGGATAAATTGGTCTCTAGATAGATGCATATCTTGGGAAGAATTTCAATGATTTCAGATTCTACCATCTTCCCATACATAGAAAAACACTAAAACCTCTAACTTGAGATATCTGTTCTTTGTGAATAGCAGTAAACTTTACAAGGCTGTATGCTTAACTACATATTTCCTAGCCAACAAAATCATACACATACTAGCTTCCAGCTACCTCTTCAGAGCAGTTCCTCAGAGCTGTCCCCCAGGCTATAGTCCTCAGTCAGTCCCTGAATACAACTTAAACTCACAACTCTCATGTTGTGCATTTTTCTTTAAGTCAACATATCCATTGTTTAAGGATTGCCTTTAGGAATAATCTCACATCTCTTGTAAATGGAAAGAATATTCTTAGCCCTATACTATTGGAAAAGGTAGAAAGACATCATGATAAGTTCTTAAGGTGAGAGGCTATCAGCATGAGGTGAGTCTGAGCTCATAGGAGCTTGTTCTCTGTCTGGAGCTTGTGAAATCTGACTTGGTCTGAAGAGATGTGACATGGATAATCAGGGGTATCTGCTACACACAATAACTATAATTTGACAAAAATAAAGGAAACAAATGCCTTTTCTTTGAAGATGTCCCGGATAGGAGCTATGGCCTGGAATCATCTAGATAAATGTTTGAATACTGCATATAACTTTCTGCATGAGGACCCAGAAGTGATTGTATTTTTGGACCATGGAATGAACTGGAAAGTAAAATAGAGAGGTGAGCATTTGCTCAAGCAGTGTAGAAAACTTGTCCAGGTGACACAGACCCAAATTCCTTCTGCCTTTCTAGAAGTCTCTATCCTCAGATGCTGTTTGACAATTATCTTAGCACTCCATTCTACTTAGCTTCTGTAGACATTGTTGAAATGTTCAGTTCCCATTCCTTTCTTTCCTTTGCTAACAAACTTAGAGAAATGTGTTTGTTTGTTTGTTATTCAAAGTGAGGTTGGGGCGAGATCTGTAGGAATTTTTTCCCACATTCCTTTTCTAGAGGCAGCCTATATTCTCCTTCCATATTTTCAGATTTAAAGTTGACAGGAATAATTAATCATACAAAAAGGCGAGGTACTCAAATCCAGCAAACATAATGTATGGTTCTCTTTGTGGTTTTAATGAATGCAATCTTAGCATACATTTCAAAGTACGTATGCAGTGTGGTTTTGTGATAGTGCAGCCACACTCTTTTCTCTCTTCTTGTCATTGCTTCTGGTGAGTGCATTTATGCTTCTGGTTAGTTTGTTTATGGTTGATGCTTTCAAAGAAGTATGATTTATTGACTCCAGTGAGCCCACTGAATATTCACTATATATATAATTTAATGCCTGTAAAATAAAAGGCCACGACCCCTTCACCATTTGGCTATGGATTTTTAAAACAGAAATGTATATATTAGTGGAATATTTTGTTAAACTCTCCCAAATTTTGTCTAATTATAGAACCTCTCAATTTTTGCTCTTTTTCTGTGTTCCCACAGTATCTCTTCTTGAAGACTTGTATCCCTTTCATAGCCCTTGTCACACTCTATTATAGTTTTATATTTTCATGTTAGTTCCTTTATTGTACTTGGAGTTCTTTACCCTAGTGACACTTAGTAGGACCTTAGTAAATATTTGCTGAATGAGCAAGTGATTAAATAATAGATGGCTTGAATACCAGGATTGTGTTAATTTTTCTTATTTAGAATTCTATGTGTCTCTTGGGGCGTTGCCCATAAATAAATCCATAATGGATCCCCAAAAGGATTATAGAAGTATAAATACAGTGAACAAATTATAAAAATGATATCCGTATGAGAATATACACATATAACCCATAAAACTGTGGTCCCAAATATAATATCTTTTGGATGTTCATTTTGTAGATGAGGGAACTGAGTTTATAGGAAAATGATTTCCCAAGATCATCAAACTATTTGGGCCGTGTTTTCAGTTCTAACTACTAACAGTATAAAGGAGGGAAGCCAACAAGGGCTATGAAAATAATTTAAAGGTTAAAGGACATAGTTCAAAAATAAATACTATTTAGACTAAGATGGGTTGGGGATTGAACACATCCAAAGGGTAAATGATGACGTGTATATCATCAAAAATAATTCAGTAGGATAAAGTTATTGAATAAATCAATGAGCTGTGAAAGAGGGAGAGAGGAAAAGTAGACCAATCATCATAATTCCAGGATTCACAATTTACATTTCCTGTAATTTATTTACATTATATCCTGTAATTTGCATTTTTTGTGTATCTTGTAATCTAAAGGATGTATGGGGGGAAGGTCTTTAACCTGGCTGGTGACATTTTGAATTACATTGCTCCCTCCTTGATCTTTCCCATTCAATAAAAAGATGATCTATTGGGTGTTCCCTGAAGCCTAACAGTTAAGGATCTGGTACTGTCAGTGCTATGGCTTGGTAACTGTTTTGGAGGGAGTTTGATCTCTGGCCTGGGAATTTCTGTGGGTGCAGCCAAAAAAAAAAAAAAGGATGATCTATTTGTGAAGGGAAGCAAGTTGATGAAACATTATATGTGCTTGTGCTAAATCAGAGTCATTCTGTAGCACAGCTTAAGTATTTATTTTTCTGAAAGGACTCTTCTTTTTAAATACTCCATTCTATTATTTCCAGCTAGTGGAAATCCATCATGTGTATTTAAATCTCAAAGATGAGCTAGATTCTAAATATGTACCTCATGTTTCTCAGCTGAATCTCTTCTTCAAATTATATATGCATTTTCTGTATCTGTATTCCAATTCATTTTTCACACTTTCACAGTCTGGGATGGGAACCATACATTTGGTAGTTCTTGACCTATTTTTAAGTTTTATCAATTTTATTTCAACTTTTGCCTCTGCCCAGGAGGAACAACCACTTTAGATTGAATCATATTACAATTATTTTTGTAAACTAAATCCAAATTGGGTCACAGTGCTATTTTTGTCTCTAATCAACTTAAAAGTGAGTATTTTTTCCAGTAATTCTGCTTTTATGGGCCTTCTTTCTAGATATGTTTTCTCTTATTCTAAAGGCCTTGTCAGCTGTGATTCTGAAATATGGATAACTCTGTAGTGTCATGCTCAACAACTATTTCCAGCTTGTTCTTGAATAAAATCTTTGAAAATATTTCCTCTCATGTTTCCAGCCCTCTATGGCTTCAAACTATCATGCTGAAATGACTTCCAACCATTACAGTTTACCAATTTTGTTATTTTACTTTGCCGATCCAAATAACTAGAGTTCTATAAGACTGCAGGGACCATCTAATTCCATATTCTATATCATGGCCAAGAAAACTGATGCCCAGAGATGAAATTATTTTTCTAAGTTCATACAGCTTGATGGTATCTGAGCTTGCCTTAGGACTCAAAGCTCTTGACTTCTACAAGAAGGCTTTGTTAACCCTACGATAGTATATTTATTATAGGCCAATGTCTTATTTTTTCATTTGTCTTATTTTAAGTTCCAAAATATCTGTAATATTCTCATTATGTTAACCTTTGCCTTGAATTTTTGTGAAGGTAAAGATGTTGTAATCTACTCATGCTTATCATCCCAAATCATCCCCACTGTCAATAAAAGATGTCTTCATTTGTATGTATAGCAAGAAACACATTAACATAGCATTTTAGTTTGAATTAATGGTAACAATTAGAGAGGAAGGCCGGATCAAATACTATAACTGATCTTCATTATAATTCCAGTACAGGCTAGCAGCTGTACAGTTATAGCCATGTTGTGTTATGAATGTTTTGAAAAAGTAATTAAATGACTGGCTCTGGATAAGACATTAGAACCAAGGTGATAAAGTCAATGATGCAGATCCAAATTGAAAAAGAAAAAAACAAAACCAATGCATAGTCAAAGGAATTCTTACATTTAAATATTTTTACTCACAATTTTATTTTATTTTATTTTGTGACCACATGTATGGCATATGTTCCTGGGCCAGGGATTGAATTAGAACCATAGCTGTGACCTGCACTGCAGCTGTAGCAAAACCAGATCCTTAACCCACTGTGCCAGGCTGGGGACTGAACCTGCACCGTCACAGCAACCTGAGCTGCTGCTTTTGAATTCTTAACCCACTGCACCACAGAGGGAACTCAATTACCCATGATTTTAAACCTTAATATTTTTACTTTCAGAAATAGGGTGCTCCTAGGGATTCCAAATGTTGGCATACATTTCTAAAATGTTTATGAGTTAAGAAGAAAATCACGCATTGTTAAAATGACATTTGGAGGCGTTCAACAAAGGGGTAACAAGAAATCTATGGTTATAGAACATGAAAACCCCTGGGTTTCCTTTAAAAAAAATGTGTAACCAAATTTAGAAGTTAAAAGGGTTATGTGCTCATGTGCCCTAAAGAAAACACCCTGTGTTTCTGTTACAAGTGTGTATGTTCTAAGAGACTGATGCATTCTAAAGCAGAGTACTTACTCACAGCTCCTATGCAGTCCATCTGCTGCTTTTAAAGTCTACACGTAGTTATTGAGGTGGATTCAAAGATGTAAAGACAAATTCAGCTGAGATAAGTAAAACTATGTTTAGAAAAAGCAAAGGTACAAATATGATTGGATATTTATAAATATATAATATCTGTAAATACTAATATTTAGATAAATATTATATTAATAAATATAAATAATAAATTTATAAATATTAATATTTATTATATTAATGTTGATATTAATATATTGGTTTATATAATAAAGTGGATTTATTTTTGGTTTTTTTATTACTCAATGAATTTATCACATCTGTAGTTGTATAATCATCATTACAATTCAATTTCATAGGATTTCCATCCCACAGCCCAAGCACATCCCCCCACCCCCCAAACTGTCTCCTCCAGAAGCCATAAGTTTTTCAATGTCTGTGAGTCAGCATCTATTCTGCAAAGAAGTTCAGTCTGTCCATTTTTCAGATTCCACATGTAAGTGAAAGCATTTGATGTTGGTGTCTCATTGTATGGCTGACTTCACTTAGCATGATAGTTTCTAGGTCCATCCATGTTGCTAAAAATGCCAGTATTTCGTTCCTTTTAATGGCTGAGTAATATTCTATTGTGTATATGTACCACATCTTCTTGATCCACTCCTCTGTCGGACATTTAGGTTGTTTCCATGTCTTGGCTATTGAAAATAGTGCTGCAGTGAATGTCGGAGTACATGTGTCTTTGCAAATCATGGTTTTCTGTGGATAGATGCCCAGGAGTGGGATTGCTGGATCAAATGGTAGTTCTATGTTTAGTTTTCTGAGGCATCTCCATCCTGTTTTCCACAGTGGTTGCACCAATTTACAATCCCACCAACAGTGTAATAGGGTTCCTTTTTCTCCACACCCTCTCTAGCACTTATTGTTTGTAGACATTTTAATGATGGCCATTCTGGTGTAAGGTGGTACCTCAGAGTGGTTTTGATTTGCATTTCTCTAATAATGAGTGATGTTGAACATCTTTTCATGTGTTTTTTGGCCATCTGTATGTATTTGGAGAACTGTCTGTTTAGATCTCCTGCCCACTTTTTGATGGGGTTGTTTGTTTTTTTGGTATGGAGCTGCAGAAGGTGTTTATAAATTTTGGAGATCAATCCCTTGTCAGTTGATTCACTTGCAAAGATTTTCTCCCATTCTGTGGGTTGTCTTTTCGTTTTGTTTAGGTTTTTCTTTGCTGTGGAAAAACTTTTAAGTTTAACTACGTCTCATTGGTTTATTTAAGTACTCAACACACACACACTTTTTGAGATACCAAGTTGCCATTCTGCCAATAAACTCCAGTTTGCATCTGGCTTTTAAATTATTAAGGAGTAGTTCTATCATATGGCAATGAGCAAAGATTTTCATAGAGGAAGAGTCACAGAAATCCCATGCCTCTGATTTTTGTTTTCTATCTAAGAATAGCTGTACAGATTTAAAAAGAACTGAGAAAATTATCTGGAAAAATTGATACTCAGAGCACCTGTCCTTCAGTTATGTGGACAGGTCATAAGAGAATATTTCAAGGGGAAGGGAAGCTAAGTTATTGAGATAATTGCTTTCATTTCCACACTCATTCTTCATGTGTAAGCACAATACTTTACATTCTATATTGAAAACCTTTTTTGGCCATTTGTTGATGTTACTGATGAATTCTGGCTTCTCTTCATGGTCATTACTCACCTTTGAGAGCATATGTTTTAAAGTAAAAGCAAGACAAACTTGCAAACTAAAACAAAATGTTTGGAAGAGGGGACATAGGATCAAAAACTACATTAATGACTTCAATCAACATACTAGAATTATCTGGGGAACTTGTTCAAAAATATAGAGTCCAAGAGCTTGCAGTAGACCCTCTTGTTATGGGAAACAGGAATATGTACTTATAATAAGCCCCCCAGGTGACTTGGATACATCCAGGCTGGCCAGCACCAGTGATGTTTAGGGACTACTGAACTATATCACCCCAAATATGTACCAACTGAGGTTCTCTTAGGATACTACTTATATATTTCATAGTCTGAATCATCCATTTTACCTGAATCCTTTACTGAGTTTATTTACTTCTTAAGAGTTTTATTGAAGTATAGTTAATTTACAAGGCTGTGATAATTTTTGTTGTACAACAAAGTGACCCAGTCATACATACAAACATATCTCTTCTCTCTGATTCTTACCCACATAGATTATCACAGAGTATTGGGTAGAGTTCCCTGTACTGTATAGCAGATCTCTGTTGGCCAATTGTTCCATATACCTCAGTGTGCATATGCCAGTCCCAAACCCCCACTCCATCCCACCTCCACTCCACCTGTACCCTTTGGTAGCCATAAGTTTTTCAAAGTCTGTGAGTCTGTTTCTCTTCTGCAAATAAGTTCATTTGTATCTTTTTTTTTTTTTAGATTTTATATATAGGTGATATCATATGATGTTTGTCTTTCTCTGTCTGACTAACTTCACTTAGTATTATAGTTTCCAGGTCCATCCATGTTGCTCCAAATGACATTATTTCATTATTTTTATGGCTGAGTAATATTCCATTGTATATAAGTACCACATCTTCTTTATCCATTGCTCTGTTGATGGACATTTAGTTGTTTCCAGGTCTTGGCTATTGTAAATAGTGCTGTAGGAGTTCCCTTTCTGGTGCAGTGGAAACATATCTGACTGGTATTCATGAGAATGCAATTTCAATCCCTGGCCTTTCTCAGTGGGTTAAGGATCCAGCATTGATGTGAGCTGTGGTGTAGGTTGCAGATGCAGCTCGGAGCTGGCGATGCTATGGCTGTGGTGTAGGCCAGCAACTATAGCTCCGATTAGACCCCTAGCCTGGGAACTTCCATATGCTGTGGGTGCAGCCCTAAATAGCAGAAAAACAAATAAATAAATAGTGCTGCAATAAACATTGGGGTGCATGCATCTTTTTGAATTACGGTTTTCTCTGGATAGATGCCCAGGAGTGGAATTGCTGAATCATATGGTAGTTCTATATTTAGTTTTTTGAGAAACCTCCATACTATTTTCCATAGTGGTTGCACCAATGTACATTCCTACCAAAAGTATACAAAAAGGGATCCCTTTTCTCTACATCCTCTCCAGCATTTATTTGTAGACTTTTTGATGATGGCCTTTCTGGCTAGTGTAAGGTGGTATTTTATAGTAGTTTTGATTTGCACTTCTCTAATAATTAGTGATGTTGGCCATCTTTTCATGTGTTTTCTGGCTATCCATATGTCTTCTTTGGAGAACTGTCTATTTAGATCTTTTGCTCATTTTTTTATTGGGTTGTTTGGTTATTGATATTGAGTTGCAGTAGGTATTTGTATATTTTTGAGGTTAATCCCTTGTCAGTTGCTTCATTTGAAAATATCTTTTCCTGGAGTTCCCGTCGTGGCACAGTGGTTAACGAATCCGACTAGGAACCATGAGGTTGCGGGTTCGGTCCCTGCCCTTGCTCAGTGGGTTAACGATCCGGCGTTGCCATGAGCTGTGGTGTAGGTTGCAGATGCGGCTCGGATCCCGCGTTGCTGTGGCTCTGGCGTAGGCCGGTGGCTACAGCTCCGATTCAACCCCTAGCCTGGGAACCTCCATATGCCGTGGGAGCGGCCCAAGAAATAGCAACAACAACAACAACAACAACAGACAAAAAGACAAAAGACAAAAAAAAAAAAAAAAGAAAATATCTTTTCCTATTCTGTGGGTTGTCTTTTTGTTTTGTTTATGGTTTTCTTTGCTGTGGAAAAACTTTTAAGTTTAACTAAGTCTCACTGGTTTATTTTTATTTTTATTTTCATTACTCTAGGAGGAGTATCTGGGAAGATTTGCTGCAGTTTATGTCAGAGAGTGTTTGGCCTATGTTTTCCTCTGAGAGTTTTATAGTATATGGTCTTACATTTAGGTCTTTAATCCATTTTGAGTTTATTTTTGTGTATGATGTTAGTTACTGTTCTAATTTCATTCTTTTGCATGTAGCTGTCCAGTGCTCCCAGCACCACTTATTGACAAGACTATTTTTCCTTCACTGTATGTTCTTGCCTCCTTTGTCATAGATTAGTTGACCATAGGTAGTTGGGTTTATTTCTGGGCTTTCTATACTGTTCCACTAATCTATATTTCTGTTTTTGAGCTAGTACTATAAGATTTTGATGACTGTAACTTTGTAGTATAGCCTGAAGTCAGGGAGCCTGATTCATCCAGATCCATTTTTCTTTCTCAGGATGGCTTTGGCTATCCAGGGTCTTTTGTGTTTCCAAACAAATTTTAAAATATTTCGTTCTAGTTCTGTGAAAAATGCCATTGGTAATTTGATAGGGATTGAATTTGATCTGTAGTTTGCCTTGGGTAGTATAGTCATTTGGACAATATTGATTCTTCCAATCCAAGAGCATGGTCTATCTTTCCATCTGTTTGTGTCATCTTTGATTTCTTTCATTAGTGTCTTATGGTTTTCAGAGTACAGGTCTTTTGTCTCTTGAGGTAAGTTTATTCCTAGGTATTTTATTCTTTTTGATGTGATGGTACATGGGATTGTTTCCCTAATTTCTCTTTCTGATCTTTCATTGTTAGTATATAGAAATATAGTTGATTTTTTTGTATTAATTTTGTATCATGCAACTTTACCAAATTCATTGATGAGTTCTAACAGCTTTCTGGTAGTGTCTTTAGGATTTTCTATGTACAGTATCACATCATCTGCAAACAGTGGTAGTTTTACTTCTTCCTTTCCAATTTGGATTCCTTTTATTTCTTTTTCTTCTCTGATTTGCCATGGCTAGGACTTCCAGAACTATTCTCAATGGTGAAAAGCTGAAAGAATTCCCACTAACATCAGGAAGAAAACAAGGATGTCTGCTCTCCCCACTTCTATTCAACATAGTTTTGGAAGTCCTAGCCACGTGTGTATTTACTTTTCATGTAGGGAGAGATCTGTTTTGAGTAAAATTCCTGATAAGAGATGTCCTCATGTGGGATTTTCATAGCAGTACAACTGGGGTAATGAGTACTTTAAGATCTATGTGGATTTCCCTAGTGGATTAGCAGTTAAAGGATCCAGTGTTGTCACTGATGCGGCCTGGGTTCAATTCCTGGCCTGGGAAGTTCTGCATGTCATGGATATAGCCCCCAAAAATGTCTATGCAAACTATTATCTGGTAGGCCTATTGGTCTGAAACTTTTATTTGCAAATTTTCTCAGAAATAGCTGTTTGGCTATGGACTAACTGCTTTTTGTTGGGATTAAATAAATGCATTTTCCTATTTGTTGTAACAATCAGCACTAACCAGAGTAAATGCTAATATTTATGAAAATTCCTGTATAACTCATCTGATACAGTTATTAAGAAGATGAAGTTAACAAAATTGCTTTAGTTACTATGCATAGAATCAATTACTTAGATTCGTAGGCAATCATTACTGAAGAAAACTATAAATCCCTTTCAAACCAGTCATGAAGCTGACTAGGAAAACATCCTATTTGAAATGACAAAAATGTTCATTTTATTTTTCAAATCCTAGCATATCTGAGCTACGTCACTTGCTTGAATTCATGGTATATTTGCATGGTTTACATTTTACCCAAGTAGAAAATTAAACACAAATATTTTACAGCAATATTATGGCAAATGGAAATAATCAGGTCTTTGGAAGAAAAAAAAAACGATGATCTGTACCATTTACCATTTTTTTTTTGGTGGCATATTCAGCTACCATAGCAAATGTCAAGCCACCAAATTGACATCACTATATGTAGAGCTGGGAAGAAATTCACACAGTTGGTTCTCAGGAGATGGTATGGTCTAGTTCTGGTATACCAATGGCTGTGTATTTTTAGGCTACAGCTACCAAATGGTAAACCAGGCACAATCCCATCACTTCCTTATGTTTTTACACCCAGGGTCACCAATTTCTCTCAAAGAGTTCTCAGCCTTTATGGAGAAAACCAAAAAGGAGACAGACAACTATTATGTACTGAAATAAGTGTTTGAAGAGGATGAGCACTGGGTGTTAAATGAGCACCCAAGAGGGCCATCCAATCCTACTCAGGGAGCTGGAGAAGGCTTCTCTGAGGAGGTGACACCTAAGTCAAGTCTCACAGGGGATATTTGTGGACCACATTTTAATTAATCTCACACAAGGTTGGGGGCAGAAGAATAGCTGAGTCTGGAGGGATAGTCAAGGACCAAGTCTTAGAGGAACTTGAGTGGCATGATTAGGAGCTTGGATGTTACACCTGTTGTTCACAGAGGACCGTGAAAGTTTTGGGGATAAGTGGATGCCAGCCAGAGAATGCATTTAGTGAGATGAGGATGGGCTGGAGGTAGAGAAAGATACTGTGCGAAACTCAAGGAATTCATACATTCCTCATGGAGAGAGGCCTGTAAGCAGAGGGTTATTTTGATACATGACAATATGAGCTTTAATAAGCTGTGGATTGTTTTCCAGATTCCTGTCATGTATATGTAACTAGGTCATAAGTTTCTTCTTCTTCTTCTTTTTTTTTTTTTTTTTTTTTTTGAAACTTGAGCCACAGCAGCAACCTGAGCCACTGCAGTGACAACACCAGATCCTTAACCCACTGTACCACCAGGGGAAATCCAGTTGCAAGCTTCTTCAGTTGAATATGAAAATTTAGAATGTTACCAATTGCACAGATGTCTCTGAAGTCATGTGGTTGGATGAGGATGCAAAATATAGAAGCATTTTACTGACTGTTTCTATTTCCACCTGCGGTTTGATTCTATGTGGATATACCCCCCCATAATAAAAAGAAATAATAAGAAAAGAAAATAACTAATTTTGTTTAGGTCTTTTAAAATTATAAACACATGCAAAATCAATGTGAGCTGTGATTTAAAATATCATATCACCTAGTATACAGAAATGCTAGGTTATATAATTTAGCATTTACAAATTATTTATATATGCATGCCTCTTTCTCTGCAAAAGAGTGATGAAAGAGTTTGAATATTTGGAAAACTTCTAGTTATGAAAGAGTATTCATACTATTTTAATAATACTGGGAAATCAATAGCAGTGACTTATAATAACATATGTAACAATATGTTACAGAGGAAATGTCCTTTGATGTGGTTGTAATCTAGAAACTTGGGATCTTGTGCTATATTCTCAAGTCAATTTCTCATAACCAAGCCCTCTATTAGCAACACAGGTACTTCTCAACTCTAAAACTAAGTAAAAATAGCATGTTTTCTTTAGAAAGGATTTGAAGAATTGTATTTATTTATCACAACATAAAATGTGCCCACTTTAGTATTAAATATACTAAAAATAATTCATACAACTTACTAACATTAGCAGATAAGCTGAGCAATTATGTAAAAGCACTACTGTGTATAAAACATATGTAGAATGTAGACAAATTTGGTGATAGGACTGAATTTTTCTTGGTGTTTTAGGCTGTTCTCCACATTGCATAAATGATGTTTTACTATTCTTCAACCTGAAATGTTTGGTTAAAAGAAGAGATTTAGTATGCACAGGTGAGAGTATGATTTCTCTGGTTAGAAACCTTTATAGAAAACAGAAAGGTAAGCATATTATACGCATTGTAACAGTAACAATTTAAAAAATCTCAGAGCCTCACACAATAAGGGCTTATATTTGGTTCACTCTACATGTCCCAAACAGTCAATGAGACAAAGTAGATATGGTAGGTAGATTTACAGCTCAAGAGATGATCATTTTGTGCTGCTACCATTTCAACTGGAGGCCACCAGCATGCCAATGTTAGAGCAAGAAAAGCGTGGAGACATTCACCTAATCTTAAGTGCCTTGGAGAGGAAGCAACATAAAATTGTTTCCACTCATTTTATTGGCTACTGAATCACATGTTCCCACCCAGCCTAAAGGGAGTGTGGGAATGCAGTTGTCCCTGTGCCTGGAAAGTAGGGGGAAATGGATGTGGGTGGAGTCGGTGCAGGAAAAGCATAAGAATTCCATTAGAACTTCTTTCAGAGTCTTTGCTTTTTAGCTCTAAGAGCCATGTCTTGCATGATTTTGTACCTTTAGCAGATATAACAACACCTGAATACACAGGCATTCAAAAATTTTTCATCAAATGATTTTCCCAGAGTCTTTAGAAGAGTGAGAGTTAGAATTGCTTAGATTCAAAGGGGTAACTGCACCCAAACCACACACAACAAATACTAGGTTCATTAGACAGAAAAAATATAATCAGTTAATTATAAATCAGCTGATATAAATTGATTTGGTGGAAAGTGAATCTATGAGTTCAACATAGTCACCTGTTTTTTATTTTTCTTTCTGGTTATAATTGTTTTTTGAGTGGAAAGACATGCCTGGTTAAAAAAATTCCAAAAGCTGGCGTTAAAAATGAATTGAAATAGCCAATCGAGGAAAGCTGTCAACATCTTATGCTTACTGTAAGTTCCATCACATGTGCTGCCAAGGTGGGAAGCACCTTAGGAAGTATTTGGTCTAGGGATGGTAACTGGGAGAGCTCTACTCCCCAAGGCAGCTACTTTGCTCTATATTTTCACAGGCTTGTAAATGAGCAGAGGACTAGGCAGATAATTATATATATTTAATGGACTTACATTTCAAGGGTGTTATACTATGAACTTGATATGAATTATTGAATGCATTCCTTACAGCAAGTCTATAAGTCATGTGATATTAGTCTCATTTTCCAGGTGAGGGAACAGAGGCTTGGAAAAGTTAAGTAGCATGCTAATGGTTACAGTTTTGAAGTGGGTCTAGAAAACTTTGATTCCAAATCCAGGGCTCTGAACCATTAGCCTCGGTCATTGTGAGATAACGCAATTACAGCAGAGTACAGTGACAGTATTGAACCGAGACACTCAGAATCTTTTTGAACACTGTGATCCAAGAAACTGCTTCCAATCAGTGGTGATTGTTTTTGGATCTCTATAAAAGGTACTTAATATAGAAAACACGAAAGCACTTTTCATCTGGTAAAAGTCCTTGTGACTATATCAGATAATACTAATCAAATCTCCCTTTTCCTAAAAAGAATTTCTGTTTGAATACAAAGCAATAAACTTCTTGTCCCCATCTTTTTCAGACAAATCCTCAGCATCACTCAATTTAGTGACCACAGTTAATCTAGCAAAGTAATGACTGTGTTCCTCAAAAGAAAATAGCCAATACAAAGTTAGCTAGTTTAAAAATAGCACCACTGGAGGAAAGGGATATGTCTTTTAAGTGTGAAGTGCCTAAACAAGTGATTTACCAAAATCCATGGGAGCTAAATGTTGAGTGGTTAATTTTTATACCTTTCCTGTGATCTGGGGTAGAAAACAGAAGACAGTCAAAAAAGAAAGCAGAATGATAACTTTGAAGAATCAAAAGGCATGCACACACATGTCTTGCTGGGATATGTTGTTCTTTGTTTTCTGCCAGTTGTATCACCTATCAGTGACCTCTGCCACAAAGGGCATTTTCCTGTCTGTCTTGCCACTGTTGATGACTGTTGGTGATGTCCATCAGTTGCCTGGAATGGTGATTGTTAAGGAAGTTGAAACAAGTTTTTGTTGTTGTTGTTGTTTTTGTCAACTCCCTTACATCACATAAGAAAACTGAGATCCCATGGGAAGAGGTTCTCCACACTTACCTTCAGGGAGATAGTGTCAGACCTAGGAGTCGAAGAACCGAGGCTCATATATCAGGATATCTCCTGAAATCTCTGCTCCAGCAAGGATGACAAACTCAGAGATCAGGGACACTGGATTTGTATCTGACAATGGACCCACAAGGGGGCCAAGTCTCAGTGCAGAGAATACTCGAGCATTTCTAGAAGATTCAGTGAACACTTCTTCAATGTTTTACCATAAAACATTTAGCCGTACAGATTATGTGTGCTGGAGGTCATGCAGAATTTCAGGGAAGGATCAGTGACTGCTCTAGTTTGATTACCCCCAACTAGGCTAAATCATGGCTGGTACTTCCCATCACTGATGAGGCTGACTCACAGAGAAGGAAATCCAGTCACAGAAAGAGAAACTGCTACATAAGAGGAAGAAAGAATTAGAAATAGAAATGGGAAGAAAATGGAAAAGAGATAAGATTAGAAAACATTTGTTATGCTGATTAGTAGAGGGAGGCTTAACAAAGATTCTCATCACTATTCCTGAGCTCAAATTTAGTTATTTATGCCCTCAAATTTAACACAGATAAAATATCTCAGTGGCTTCTTCAGGGCTTTTTGGCCCAAGATCACATTAATTCATCATTTTGCATGGCCCGGATTTTACCTTTTCCCACTTGGCCATTCTCCAGCTGGCTAAGTCACTGTGTATGGGGCTCTGAAGTGTATAGCAAGGACCCTCGAAGGCAAGCTGAGTGTCTGCTGTCTATCTCTGCCGAAAGCTGCAGTGAATCTCTTCTGACAATTTTTAGATGCACCCTCCTGCTCAGAGATTAAGAGCCTGCTTTGGATGAGGGTTTCAGGTTTGTAGACTCACTCGAACCTTTTCAAGCAAACTCTGAATTTCAAAAACACGATGGGTTACAAGAAGTAGAGGCTCCGGCTGTCTTCACAATAACTTTCCTTCCAATTCATTTTCTGTTCTGGCATTGCATGCATCCTGCTCTTCACATTGTGAAGCAAGCAACAAGAAAGGAACCTCATTCTCCTGCATCTCATTGTGTTAGCACAGCACTGAATGAAAGATGGAAATTAGTGAAAGAAATTCTACATTAGCCTTAAGGACATTTGACAGAAGATCATATTCTCTGTAATTTAAATAGCCAAATAGAGCAAGCAGAGTTTAATTAAAGGAAAACTATGGGCTACAATCTTCCGACAATGATTGGAAAGGGTGCCTAACAATATCTACACTTAACTCATTTTGATTATTTCTAAGGCCCCAATATGATTTTTCTGAGTATCTACCATTACAAAATTAAGTTATAGATGTCAGTCATGCCAAAAGAGTTCAATGTGTGTGTTTAAAAGTGAAAATTTGTGATTCATTTTTGATAAGGGATACTGCTTTTGTGTCAGATGGTGTGAGTGTGTATGCGTGTGTGTGTGTGTGTGTGTGTTTCCATGAAAAACACAACCTGACATTTTGGTGTTGCCAAGATAAGGCCCTCTGAGAGGCACAGCTTTAGTGAATTCATGACAGTCTAGTGTCTGAACTTCAGCCTCAGTGACAGAGATTCTCTTTTTTCCACAAGTCCCTGGGGGGCAAACTCCCTCTGGATGTGTGTTAATACTTTCAGCCTAATGGCCTGGCAGTTAGATTCACTTTAAGATGACTTTAGCATAGCTCTGCTCGGACCCACTGTGAGCTGAGTTTATGGTCTTGCAGCCCCATCTCTAAGAGCATTCCTGTTTTGTCCACTCAACAAGTTTTTAAAGGTGGAGGCTAAGTTGTTTGATAATCAATTCTTTAGATACTAATGGTAGAAAAATAAGGAGGCTCAAACTAAGGTGTATTGATTTCTGAACTGTAATCATATTTATTCTGGAAAAAGGAAGAAAAACATAGAAAATCTCTTCTAATTAAAGCTACCAATTAGATCTGAACTTCAAGAATAGTGGGAAATGGAATCATATTACACTTATTTCTGAGGCCGACACCTCAAGATTTATGCCTGCTTATGTCTGGACCCTGTTGGAACATTTACATTCTTGAAAGGGCACATTCCTATTTAATAATGCTGGAACTCTGTGACACTGCCAGCTCACCCTGATCATCACACTGTTATCTTATACGCTAGTTTCAGTAATCGGATCCATGTTTTATATCCCTGTTTATATATTTCTGACTCATTTCCTTTCCCACTTGCCTTATAGGGTTTAGGGTTTGGGCTTAGGCTTCTACTTGTCCCCACTCAATCCCCCCAGAAGTGTAGCTGGTGCAACTCAGTTACAGGGTTGCTTAGTGCTCCACCTCCCTGTGCTATGGGAACATTCATGAATTTCATGTATAAAAACAAAAATTTTACAAGTTTCCAGATGAAAATGAAACTGACAGCACTAATGGCCTGAACCTAGCCAGAACACAGATTGGGACTTGAACCCACATGCCAAGACTTGAACCCAGCCTAAAGCCAGATTGGGACTTAAACCCATGGTTCTAAATTAGAATCACTCACCCAGTGTCTGGACTCACTGAGGTTCAGGTTCTTCATGCCTCCTCACAGAAGGAATTCAGTGAGAGACAAAGTGATAGGCAAGAAATAGATTTATTAGGATAGGACGCTTGTGAGAGGTGCAAGTGGGCAAGCACGGAAGCTCTGCCCCGAGGATCTGGTGAGCCACAGTTTTATGCTCCAAGGGGAGTGGAGGTTGGAAAAGACTTCCTTTTCCTTTCTGGGAGTATTAGCTCCTCCTTGGTATCCAGTAAGGTTTGTATTAAAATCAGGCAATTTTCATGCCTCCACTATTCAAGCAAGCCTGCTTGGTGCTAATGGCTTTCTTGAGCAACTATTAACTTACAGTGATCTCCCAATATCCCCTGAGTTTCCCTCTTTATCTATGGTCCCTTATTGGGTCTACAACTACCTCTGCCTACTCCATCCCTATCAAAAATAATATGTGACCTAAAAAGGAAGTGACTCAGATTACTATAAGATATCCAATATGTAATAGTAGAAGCTTTGCAAGTAGAACTTTATTTATATATTTATAAGAATAAAGGATTCTGATGTTATAATTTTACCTTCACATATATCCTTCATATGCGAAGAAGGCAAAAAGCATTTTTGATATGCAAGGACTTAGAAAACATAACACAACTATAGGCTTTAAGGAACCACTCCAACTTAATGAAAAATGAATCAGAAAAATAGCTCAAGTTGGGGAAAGATTAAATATACAAGGAGCAATGGTGACAATAAAACAGTTAAAATTCAATAACTGTTGCTAATATGCATATGAATTATAGTAAAAATGTCCAATACTTTCTTGAAATAGAAAATAAATTAATTCTGCAAAAAACGGTAACTTAGAACTCACGTTTCAGATCTATGAAACCAAAGATAGGAGTTTAGGAAAGAATAAAAATATGCATGTGGTATCAACTCAGTGCATTGTGGATTTATGATGAATCTTCAGTTTTTATACATTGATATATCAATACTCATTTCAAGTAGGTGTTTTCAAATTTTAGGTACAGAATTATGTAATACCTCTTTGAAATTGGTGGCAGGGCAAAAAGAATGCAAAAGAAAAAAGAGGCATTCAGAAAAAGATAAAGAAAGATAACAAAAAAGCTGGTTAAAAAGAAAATAAAAAATAAAATTTCAGAAATAAGACCAGATATATTGGTAACCATAATAAATGTGAAATGGTGAAATTTACCTGTTAAAAGAAAGTTGTGATTAAATATACTTCGCATAAGGAAAATATCTAAATTAAATTATATAGAAATATTAAATAGAAAGAAGTGATTTAACATACATTAGGAAAATGCAAATCAGAAAGTAGGGCAAGCAATATTAATATCAGACACAATGAAATTTTAAGCTAATAGTATTACACGCAGAACAACACAGGAGCAAAAATGCATTAGGTAAAACTCTTTAAAAACACAGGAGCAAAAATCCATTAGGTAAAATTCTTTAAAAATCAAGAATTTGATTAAAAACACAATTACATTGAAAGACATTAAGATAGAATAAGTAGGACAAAATCAATAATGATATAAAAGATTTAGATAAGCATAAATGAGTTTCTAAAAACAAAGAATATGTGTTTTCTTTGTTTCTAACAACAAAGAATATATGTTTTCCCATAGGTGTATGTGATTTTTTAAAAATCATGTTCTTGAACTAAGAAAAACTTTAACAGATGCAAAAAAGTCTACATATCCTGAAAGTTCATCTCTAGAACCATAATGTAATACTTGAAATCAGGAACAAAAAGAAAAACATGTGTGCTTGTGTGTGCATGTGTGTGTGTGCATGTATGTGAGTGTGTGTAGTAGTAGCAGTACTTGAGCAATAATAAGTCAAGTTTGAAGGACAAGGAGACTGTAAATGGCTCTAAAAGGGACTTTTCCAGGAGAAAAAGACTATGTGAAGTAAACAGTTTGAATGATAAAATGGGAAACATCAAAGGATAATGAAGGAACATCATTTTGACAACGAAAACGAAAAAAGGACAATTAAAAGCCTTGGGAAACAACACAAATAGAATCCTATACATGAAAGTCATAGTCTATTTTTTTTTTTTTATGGCCGCACCCATAGCATATGGAAGTTTGTGAGCCAGAGATTGAATCTAAGCCATAGCTGGGAACTACACCACAGCTATAGCAACACAAGATCATTTAACCCACTGTGCCAGGGCCAGGGATTGAACATGCAACCTCTGGGGTAACCCAAACTTTTGCAGAGTCTTAACCCATTGCATAATGGTAGGAACTCCCTCATAGTCCAAATTTTAAAAAAATGAAAATGGAGAAATATTTTTGAATGACAAAGTATAAAACAGGAGTATCCATTTGACATAGATGGGAAAACCCTCTCTTTGAAACAACTTTTAAAAAAATTGTATAATTTCAAACTTACGGAAAAGTTGCAAGAATACTGAAATTGTATGTACTCTCTTCAGATGACCAGCTGTTTATATTTATTTCTTCCTTTCTTCTGCTTACTTTGGGTTCTTCTTTTTCTAATTCCTTAAGGAAAAACTTGATGTCATTGAATGAAAGCCTTCTTTCCTAATATCATTTAAAGTTATGAGTTCCCCTTATGTACTGCATTAGCAGCATCCCACATATATTGTGTTCTTACTCAGTTGGAAATGCTTTCTTATAACCATTTTTTAATATTTTATTATGTTTTTCTACTGTACAGAATGGTGACTCAGTAAAACATACATGTATATACATTCTTTTTTCTCACATTACATGTTCCATCATAAGTGACTAGACAGAGTTCCCAGCGCTGCACAGCAGGATCCCATTGCTAATCCATCCCAAAGGCAATATTCCGCATCTATTAACCCCAAGCTCCCAGTCCCACCCACTCCCTCCCCTTCCCCTTGGCAACCACAAGTCTATTCTCCAAGTCCATGAATTTCTTTTCTATGGAAAGGTTCATTTGTGCCATACATTAGATACCGGATATAAGTGATATCATATGGTATTTGTCTTTCTCTTTCTGACTTCACTCAGGATGAGAGTCTCTAGTTCCATCCATGTTGCTGCAAATGGCATTATTTTGTTCTTTTTTATGGCTGAGTAGTATTCCATTGTGTATACATACAACACATCTTCCTAATCCAATCATCTGTCAATGGACATTTGGGTTGTTTCCATGTCTTGGCTATTGTGAATAGTGCTGCAATGAACATGCGGGTGTATGTGTCTTTTTTAAGGAGAGTTTTGTCCGGATATATGCCCAAGTGTGGGATTGCTGGGTCACATAGTAGTTCTATGCATAGTTTTCTAGAGGTACCTCCATACTGTTCTCCACAGTGGTTGTACCAGCTTGCATTCCCACCAACAGTGCAGGAGGGTTCCCTTTTCTCCACACCCCCTCCAGCATTTGTTATTTGTGGACTTATTAATGATGGCCATTCTGACTGGTGTGAGGTGGTATCTCGTGGTAGTTTTTTTTGTGTTTTTGTTTTTTGTTTTTGTTTTTTTTGTCGTTTTGCCATTTCTTGGGCCGCTTCCACGGCATATGGAGGATCCCAGGCTAGGGGTCGAATCAGAGCTGTAGCCACCGCCCTACGCCAGAGCCACAGCAACATGGGATCCCAGCCGCGTCTGCAACCTACACCACAGCTCACAGCAATGCCGGATCGTTAACCCACTGAGCAAGGGCAGGGACCGAACCCGCAACCTCATGGTTCCTAGTCGGATTCGTTAACCACTGAGCCACAACGGGAACTCCTCTCGTGGTAGTTTTGATTTGCATTTCTCTAATAATCAGGGATGTTGAGCATTGTTTCAAATGCTTGTTGGCCATCCGCATATCTTCCTTGAAGAAATGTCTCTTCAGGTCCTTGGCCCATTTTTCAGTTGGGTTGCTTGCTTTTTTGCGGTTGAGTTGTGTATCTTAGAGATTAGGCCCTTGTCAGTTGCATCATTTGAAACTATTTTCTCCCATTCTGTAAGTTATCTTTTTGTTTTCTTTTTGGCTTCCTTTGCTGTGCACAGCTTCCTTTGCTGTGCAAAAGTTTGAGTAGGTCCCATTGGTTTATTTTTGCTTCTATTTCTGTTGCTTTGGGAGACTGACCTGAGAACACATTTGTAGGGTTGATGTCAGAGAATGTTTTGCCTATGTTCTCTTCCAGGAGTTCGATGGTGTCTTGTCTTATATTTAAGTCCTCTAGCCACTTTGAGTTTATTTTGGTGCATGGTGTGAGGGTCTATTCTAGTTTCATTGCTTTGCATGCAGCTGTCCAGGTTTCCCCGCAATGCTTGCTGAAAAGACTGTCTTTTTCCCATTCGATGTTCTTGCCTCCTTTGTCAAAGATTAATTGACCACAGGTGTCTGGGTTTATTTCTGGGTTCTCTATTCTGTTCCATTGGTCTGTCTGTCTGTTTTGGTACCAGTACCACACTGTCTTGATGACTGTGGCTTATGATGTCACTTATATCTGGAATATAATATAAGGCACGAAGGACCCTTTCCACAGAATAGAAAATCATGGACTTGGAGAATAAACTTGTGGTTGCCAAGAGGGAAGGGGGGGGAGTGGGTGGACTGGGAACTTGGGGTAAATAGATGCAGAATGTTGCCTTCGGGATGGATTAGTAATTGGATCCTGCTGTGTAGCGCTGGGAACTCTGTCTAGTCACTTATGATGGAACATGTTTATGTGAAAAAAGAATGTATACATATAAATGTAACTGGGTCACCATGCTATACAGTAGAAAAAAATATATATATAAATAAATGATTAAAAAATCAATGTCTACATATTTTAATTAAACACACTTTATTGCTAAAAAATGCTAACCATCATCTGAGCCTTCAGAAAGTTGTGATCTTTTGGCTGGTGGTGAGTTTTGCCTTGTTGATGGCTGCTGACTGGCCAGGTTGATGATTACTGAAGGTTGGGTTGGCTTTGGCAACTTCTTAAAATAAGACAACAATGAGGTTTGCCACATTGGTTGAGTCTCCCTTTCACAAATGATTTCTCTGTAGCACGCAGTGATATTTGATAGCGTTTTACACACAACAGAACTTTTCAAAATTGTAGTCAATCCTCACAAATCCTGCAGCTGCTTTTCCAACTAAGTTTATGTAACATTCTAAATCCTTTGCTATCACTTCAACAATCTTCACAGCATCTTCACCAGAAGTATATTTCTTCTCAAGAAACCCCTTTCTTTGCTGATCCATAAGAAGAAACTCCTCATCCATTAAAGTTTTGTCATGAGATTTCAGCAATCCAGCCACATCTTTAAGCTCCACTTCTAATTCCTAGTTATTTTGCTATTTCCAGCACATCTTCAGTGACTTCCTCCACTGAAGTCTTGAACCCCTCAAAGTTGTCCATGAGGGTTGGAAACAAGTTCTTCCAAGCTCCTACGACTATTTATATTCTGACCTCTTCCCTTGAATCACTAATGTTCTTAATGGCATCTAGAATAGTGAATCCTTTCCAGAAACTTTTCAATTTACTTTACCCAAATCTATCAGAATAATCACTATGTATGAAAGCTAAAGCCTTACAAAATGTTTATCTTAAATAATAAGACCTAAAAATTCAAATGATTCCTTAATCCATAGGCTTAAGAGTAGATGATATATTAACAGGCATGAGAACAAAATCAATCTCACTGTACATCTTCATCAGAGCTCTTGTGTGACTAGGTGCACTGTCGATGATCAGTAATATTTTTTTTGTCTATGCCCATGGCATGAAGAAGTTACTGGGCCAGGATCAAACCTGAACCACAGTGGTGACAATGCTGAGTACTTAAATTCTACGTCACCAGGGAACTCCTGAGCAATAATATTTTGAAAGGAATCTTTTTTATGAGCAGTAGGTCCCAATAGTGGGCTTAAAATAGTTAATAAACTATGTTGTAATCAGGCATGCTGTCATCCAGGCTTTGTTCCATTTATAGAGGACAGGTGGAATAGATTTAGCATCATTCTTAAGGACCCTAGGATTTTTTGGAATGGTAGGTGAGCACTGGCTTCAACTGGAAGTCATCAGCTGCATCAGCTCCTAATGATTCAGCCTGACCATTGATACTTTGAAGCCAGGCATTGACTTCTCCTCTCTAGCTATAAAAGCCCTAGATGGCATCTTCTTCCAATAGAAAGCTGTTTTGTTACCATTGAAAATCTGTTATTTAGTGTTATCACCTTCTTTAATTATTTGAGCTAGATCTTCTGGACAACTTGATGCAGCTTTTACATCAACACTTGCTACTTCCCCTTGCACTTGGATGTTATCAAGATGGCTTCTCGCCTTAAATCTCATGAACCAAACTCTACTAGCTTCAAACTTTTCTTCTGCAGCTTCCTCACCTCTCTCAACCTTCAGAGAATTGAAGAGAGACAGGGCCTTGCTCTGGATTAAGCTTTGGTTTAAGGGAAAGTTGAGGCTGGTTTGATGTATATAGACCAAACTTTCTCTAGATCAGCAAGAAGGCAGTTTCTCTTTCTTATCATTTGTATGCTCACTTTCTTCAAGACCTTTCCTTTGCTTTCACAATGTGGTTAAATCTTTGCTGTAAGAGGCCTCGCTTTTGGCCTGTCTTGGCTTTGGACATATCTTCCTCACTAAGTTTAATCATTTCTAGTTTTTTCCTCACTTTTGAAAAAATTGAAGTATAGTTGATTTACAATATCGGATCACTTTCAGGCATACAGTACAGCAATTCAGTTATATAAATAAATGTTTATTTATATATTCTTTTTCAGATTTTTTGCACTTATAGGTTATTACAAAATGTTGAGTATAGTTCCCTGTGCTATACGCGAGGTCTTTTGTTGGTTATCTATTTTATACATTGTGTATATGTTAATCACAATCATTTCTTATTTTTGATTTAAAGTGAGAAACAGGCAACTCCTGCTTTCACTTGAACACTTAGAGGTCCATTGTAGGACTATTCATTGGCCTAATTTCAATATTGTTGGGTCTCAGGGAATAGGGAAATTTGAGGAGAGGGAGAGAGATGGAGGTTTGAGGAGAGGGAGAGAGATGGGAGAGCCATTAGTTGGAGCAGTCAGAACACACATACCATTTATCAATTAATATTTCAGTCTTGTATAGGCGTGGTTTGTGGCTCCCTGGAGAAAATGACAATAGTAACCTTAAAGACCACTGACCACAGATCACCATAACAAATACAATAATAATGAAAAAGCATGAAATGTTGTGAGAATTACCAAAATATGATGCAGAGACAGAAGTGAGCTAAAAAATGGTGCTGATAGACTTGCTTGACCATAGGGTTGCTGCAAACTTTCAATTTGTAGAAAACAACGATTAAAAAGAAATTTTTAACCCTAACTAGTACTTCTAGAGCTGGAAAGCACAGGAAAGCCAAGTGCTGTAGAGTGAGGTATGCCGTTAACTGTTTTGTGTGGTTAATGAAGTTTGTAGAATAATATCCAGGTGCTACAGAAGTATTTTCATAAGAAACTGTGACTTGCTACACACAGAGCTGGTGCCCCTTTGGGGATACCCTTAGTGCAGCTTTTTTTTTTTTTTTTTTTTTTTTTTTGTCTGTTTGCCATTTTCTTGGGCCACTACCACGGCATATGGAGGTTCCCAGGCAAGGGGTCGAATCAGAGCTGTAGCCACCGGCCTACGCCAGAGCCACAGCAATGCGGGATCTGAGCAATGTCTGCGACCTACACCACAGCTCATGGCAACGCCAGATTCTTAACCCACTGAGCAAGGCCAGGGATCGAACCCACAACCTCATGGTTCCTAGTCATATTCGTTAACCACTTAGCCACGACGGGAACTCCAAGTGCAGCTTTTTCAGTCTCTCTCTTTTTTTTCTTTTTAAGGCTGAACCTGTGGCATATGGACTTTCCCAGGCTAGGGGTTGAATTGGAACTGCATCTGCTGGTATACACCACAGCCAGGGCAACATGGGATCCACACCTGCAAGCTATGCCATGGCTTGTGGCAATACTGGATCCTTAGCCCATTGAGTGAGGCCAGGGATCAAGCCCACATCCTCATAAAGACAATGTTGGGTCCTTAACCCACTGAGCCACAATAGGAACTCCAGCTTTTCTAGCCTTCATCATGGGTTACAAAATAATCACTGACTGAATGAGAATGGAAAATGTTCTTCTGTAGGATGGGTTTGCAGTGATAAATGGAACAAAATGTGACCTAGCATTTCTTCCAGGTATATGCATGTCACATATGCAAGAAGTTGATTCATCCTTTACATATTCATAAAGCAAATTTTAAAGAAAAATATTTTCATGTTTGATAGATATTTACTTTTACATTTTGTATGCCATTGATATCATGGTCTCTATCATATTTTGCCCAAAAATCTACTTTTTCACTATGTATAATTATTATCACTAAATAACTTCACAGATTTTTATTTTTAGTTTATAGGCTCTACCTTTATGGTTTACTTTTTTTAAATTAGTGGCTAAGGGTTTAATTTTATATGTTATAATTTTAATCATTCAAATAGTCTTAAAATTTTTGACATATAATGCAGGAATTTAAAATAGATACTTCTATTTCCCATTCTCATCCTTTGTGCCACTTTTACTTTTACCTGTTAAAAATCCAAGAATATGATGGTATTATTTTCTTTTTTTTTTGTTTGTTTGGGTTTTTTTTGGCTATTTCTTTGGGCCGCTCCTGCGGCACACGGAGGTTCCCAGGCTAGGGGTCGAATCAGAGCTGTAGCTGCCAGCCTACGCCAGAGCCACAGCAACGCGGGATCCGAGCCGCGTCTGGAACCTACACCACAGCTCACGGCAACGCCAGATCCTTAACCCACTGAGCAAGGGCAGGGACCGAACCCACAACTTCATGGTTCCTAGTCGGATTCGTTAACCACTGCACCACAACAGGAACTCCTATTTTCTGTTTTAATGTCAGTTGTAAAATAAAAATCAAAACTATTACCCACATAGTTACCATTACTAGAACTCTTCATCTCCTTAGAGACATATCCAGTTTTCTATCTGGTACTATTTTTCTTCTACCTGAAGAAATCCCTTCTGTCATTCCAACTATTGGTTGTCTGAGAATTCTGTATTTCATATTCATTTGAAATATATTTGCTGGATATAGAATACCGGTTGCCAGAATTTTTTTTTTTTTTTTTTGTGCTTTAAAAATATCACTCCAGTGTCTGTGGCTTTCATAGATTCTGGTGAGAACACTATAGCCATTCTTATACTCTGTATGTAATATGTCTTTTTTTCACTCTGACTTGTTTTAATCTTTTTCATGCTGTCCTTTTTTTCAGCTTTAATTATGATATACATCAGTATGGTTTATTTTAGTCTGTTTGGATATTGTTGAGTCTCTTGCATTTTCAGATATTTACGTATCGTAAAAATTTGAAAGAATTTTAGCCAACATTCATTCAAACATTTTTCCCTTGGGGACTAAAATTACACATGTTAGATTGTTTGATATTTTTCCAAAAGTCAATGAGGGCAATGTTCATTCTTATATCTTTCATTCTCTGTACCTTACTTTGGCTAATTCCTATTGCTGTATCTTCTAAGTCACTGATAATACCTTCTGAAGTGCCAAATCGGCTCTTAAACACTTTCAGATATTGCAATTTCCAGCTCTAGAAGTACTGGTTAAGGTTTTAAAAATATCTTTTTAATCCCTTCCTGCTTTTGTTCATGCTTTCCATTAAGTCTTTGAGCATATTTAAATGAGCCATTTTAGAGTTCTAGTTGGATGATTTCATCTCCTCTGTCAATGTTAGATCAGTTTCTGTTCCTTTGTTTTTTTTCTCGAAGTTATGATTCATATTTCCTGTTTTGTCCCATATCTATCCAGTTTTTCTCAAATGCTGAACATTAATCAAAAATAGTTTTTAATTATTTAGATTTTTCTTTTTTTTTTTTTTGAACAGTGTTGAAATCTATTTTGGAAAGCAGTTAATTTACTTGTAGGTAAACATAATCCTTTCAGACTTTGTCCTTAAGAATTTCTAAAGAGGGAGTTCCCTTCGTGGAGCAGCGGAAACGAATCCTACTAGGAACCATGATGTTGCGGGTTCAGTCTCTGGCCGCCCTCAGTGATTTAAGGATCTGGCGTTGCCGTGAACTGCGGTGTAGGTCACAGACGCCGCTCAGATAGTGCATTGCTGTGGCTGTGGTATAGGCCAGCAGCTGTAGTTCTGATTCTCCCCCTAGCCTGATAACCTCCAAATGCCACAAGTGCAGCCCTAAAAAGAAAAAAAAAAAAAATCCTATAGACAGACAGCCTAGAGAATTTACTCCAGGGATAGATTAGCCCTACTACTACCTATCCTGGGTTTCAAGGACTTCTCTCCACTCTAGGTTGTAAGAATTAAAATGTCTTCAGGAGGTTTGTCAGCTCTGAAATTGTTTTGCTTATTTTTCCCTGGAGGTTGGTTTTTGCTTGGCTCCTCAGAGTTTCACTTAAACATGCTCAGATTACTATTTATCCAAATACCTTTCTAGCCTTCTTTCTTGCATAGTTCTTTAATCTCTAGTATTTCCCACAATCCATCAACCTCAGTGTTCTTGAAAAACTGTTTCCTCAAATCAGCAAGGCCTGTGAGTGTTTCTTGGGTTTCCCATTCCTGTGTAACAGATTAGAAATTGCCTATGGGTAGAAATTCATGGAAAATGGAGAATTCAGCTTGTTTCCTTTCTCTCAGGGTGCAAACTCCAGTGCTGTCTCACCCAATGTTTGAAAATTGTTATTTCAAATATTTTGCCTGCTTTTCTAGTCATTTATATCAGAAGGCCAATTCCGGATTTCATGAGAGACATCTATAGCCAATTTTAACAACTTTCTTTGGAATGTTAATTGTATCTCATTTTAACTATTTTGCCATGATGACTATGATGTTGAAAGATGCCCCTGTACACTTTGTGTCTTCTTAGATTTAAGTAACAAATTTATCCATATCCTTATGGATATATTTATGTCATTTTTGGTTGGGAAAGGTTGGTTTACCAGGAATCATTGTATTTTGTTTGAAGATTAAAAAAAAAGTGTTATTGGCTTTAGGCTACAGTTTTGCAAAATTTGTAAAGTGAATTGCTGTAACTAGGAGAAAATTCATCACCAGCTGAATAAAATCTATTTTTCAAATATTCCCTTTCATAGTTTTCTAATTCCAGTTTTCCTTTCTTGGTGCTAATCATAAAGTTCAGAGAGGAAATCAATAAAATAGAGATTCAAAAAATAGACAAAATCAATCAAACCAAGAGCTGGTTCTTTGAAAAGGTAAACAAAATTGATAAACCTCTGGCTAGACTCACCAAGAAGAGGAGAGGAAAAAACCAAATAAACACAATAAGAAATGAAAAAGGAGAAATCACAACAGATACTGTAGAAATACAAGAAAAGAAAAAACATGAGAATACTATGAACAATTATATGCCAACAAATTTGACCACCTAGAATAAACAACATTCTAGAGTCTTACAGCCTGCCAAAACTGAATCAAGTAGAGACAGACCAACTGAACAGAACTATCACTAGAAATGAAATTGAATATGTCATAAAAACATTCCCTACATATAAAAGTCCAGGACCAGATGGCTTCACAGGCGAATTCTACCAAACATACAAAGAGGATCTGGTGCCCATCCTCCTTAAACTCTTTCAAAAGGTTGAAGAAGAAGGAATACTCCCAAAGACATTCTATGATGCCACCATCACCCTCATTCCAAAACCAGACAAAGATACCACCAGAAAGAAAACTCTTGGCCAATATCCTGGATGAATATAGATGAAAAATTCTCAACAAAATCTTAGCCAACCGAATCCAACAACATATCAAAA
Organism: Sus scrofa; assembly: GCF_054392235.1. Lineage (NCBI taxonomy): Eukaryota > Metazoa > Chordata > Mammalia > Artiodactyla > Suidae > Sus > Sus scrofa. The sequence goes on from NC_139401.1 coordinate 127,484,480, forward strand.
CGATCATACACCACGACCACATGGGATTCATCCCAGGAGCACAAGGATGGTTCAATATATGTAAATCAATCAATGCCATAGGCCACATTAACAACAGAAAAGTAAAAAACCACATGATCATCTCAATAGATGCAGAAAAAGCATTTGACAAAGTCCAACATCCATTCATGACAAAAACTCTTACCAAAGTGGGTATAGAGGGAACATTCCTTAACATAATCAAAGCCATGTATGACAAACCCACAGCAAATATAATACTCAATGGAGAACTGAAAGCCTTCCCACTAAAATCTGGAACAAGGATGCCCACTCTCACCACTTTTATTCAACATGGTATTGGAAGTCCTAGCCACAGAACTCAGACAAACAAATGAAATAAAAGGCATCCAAATAGAAAGAAAAGAGGTAAAATTGTCACTGTATGCAGATGACATGATACTACATACAGAAAATCCTAAGGACTCAACCTAAAAACTGCTTGAACTGATTAATAAATTCAGCGAAGTAGCAGGATATAAGATTAAGATTCAGAAATCAGTTGCATTTCTGTATACTAACAAGAAATATTAGAAAAGGAATACAAAAATACAATACCTTTTAAAATTGCACCCCAAAAAATCAAATACCTGGGAATACACCTGACCAAGGAGGTAAAGGACTTATATGCCGAGAACTATAAAACATTCATCAAGGAAATTAAAGAAGATGTAAAGAAATGGAAAGCTATTCCATGCTCCTGGGTTGGAAAAATTAACATTGTAGAAATGGCCATCCTACCCAAAGCGATCTACAGATTCAATGCAATCCCTATCAAGTTACCCAGGACATGTTTCACAGAACTAGAACAAACAATCCAAACATTTATATGAAACCACGAAAGACCCAGAAATGCCAAAGCAATTATAAGGAACAAAAACCAAGCCGGAGGCATAACTCTCCCAGACTTCATGCAATATTATAAAGCCACAGTCATCAAGACAGTGTGGTACTGGTACCAAAACAGACAGACAGACCAATGGAACAGAATAGAGAACCCAGAAATAAACCCAGACACCTGTGGTCAATTAATCTTTGACAAAGGAGGCAAGAACATCGAATGGGAAAAAGACAGTCTTTTCAGCAAGCATTGCGGGGAAACCTGGACAGCTGCATGCAAAGCAATGAAACTAGAATAGACCCTCACACCATGCACCAAAATAAACTCAAAGTGGCTAGAGGACTTAAATATAAGACAAGACACCATCGAACTCCTGGAAGAGAACATAGGCAAAACATTCTCTGACATCAACCCTACAAATGTGTTCTCAGGTCAGTCTCCCAAAGCAACAGAAATAGAAGCAAAAATAAACCAATGGGACCTACTCAAACTTTTGCACAGCAAAGGAAGCTGTGCACAGCAAAGGAAGCCAAAAAGAAAACAAAAAGATAACTTACAGAATGGGAGAAAATAGTTTCAAATGATGCAACTGACAAGGGCCTAATCTCTAAGATACACAACTCAACCGCAAAAAAGCAAGCAACCCAACTGAAAAATGGGCCAAGGACCTGAAGAGACATTTCTTCAAGGAAGATATGCGGATGGCCAACAAGCATTTGAAACAATGCTCAACATCCCTGATTATTAGAGAAATGCAAATCAAAACTACCACGAGAGGAGTTCCCGTTGTGGCTCAGTGGTTAACGAATCCGACTAGGAACCATGAGGTTGCGGGTTCGGTCCCTGCCCTTGCTCAGTGGGTTAACGATCCGGCATTGCTGTGAGCTGTGGTGTAGGTTGCAGACGCGGCTGGGATCCCATGTTGCTGTGGCTCTGGCGTAGGGCGGTGGCTACAGCTCTGATTCGACCCCTAGCCTGGGATCCTCCATATGCCGTGGAAGCGGCCCAAGAAATGGCAAAACGACAAAAAAAACAAAAACAAAAAACAAAAACACAAAAAAAACTACCACGAGATACCACCTCACACCAGTCAGAATGGCCATCATTAATAAGTCCACAAATAACAAATGCTGGAGGGGGTGTGGAGAAAAGGGAACCCTCCTGCACTGTTGGTGGGAATGCAAGCTGGTACAACCACTGTGGAGAACAGTATGGAGGTACCTCTAGAAAACTATGCATAGAACTACTATGTGACCCAGCAATCCCACACTTGGGCATATATCCGGACAAAACTCTCCTTAAAAAAGACACATACACCCGCATGTTCATTGCAGCACTATTCACAATAGCCAAGACATGGAAACAACCCAAATGTCCATTGACAGATGATTGGATTAGGAAGATGTGTTGTATGTATACACAATGGAATACTACTCAGCCATAAAAAAGAACAAAATAATGCCATTTGCAGCAACATGGATGGAACTAGAGACTCTCATCCTGAGTGAAGACAGAAAGTGAAAAATATGTATATATTTAAAGATGATGCTATTATGCCACACCTAATAGACTATAGTATTGTATGAAGGTAAGTTTTACATTCAATGGGAAATTATAACATTTGTATGGTTCTTTTCTTTTTGCAATATTTGCTTTATTGAAATGGTCTGGAACTGAATCTTCAATATCTCTGAGGTGTTCCTGTAAACCTGACTTGATGAAAATTGTGAAAGTGATCAAATTAAGGACATTGAATGAATTTTTTTTGGCACACTCTGAACAGAAATGGTCCAAAAAAATAACACTTTAGTTTTATAATGACTTATGATTGCTCTTGAGAACATATGTGTATATATGAGATTTTAAAGGAAAGCTATGGTAAAAACCTTGTTTTCATAATAGAAGAATAACTTATCAAGTATCTTTTTTTTTCTTTTTCTCTTTTGTTGCCAAAATCTGGGAACAAACCAATATCAAGTATCTTGAGCAGCCTAAACTTATGATTCCATGGATAAAATATTATTATTTATAATACTGTGGATAATCTATCAAAATGGCTTAGGTGCACATGGCTTACAAAGATTGCCAAGAATTTGGCTATTTCCCTAAATCTAAAGATCTTCCTCAATTCAGTGGAGAATCAAACCAATGGTATGTCATTAGGCATAGTTAAAACCCACATTTAAATGCTTTAGTAGAACATGTAGAATATTTTTCAGAGCCAATTAGAACCAATGACTAGAATTGGAATAAATTCTCTAAGTTGAAATATCCACTGTTCTAACTGTTGAATGCAATAACAATGTGCCTGTCAACTTTACATCTGATGATACGCTGATAATAGTTTTTATTGAAACACGTCTCCATAATTTCCGGGTCCTCATTTCATCTTAATATCCCTATCCATCGGAAAGAGCTAGGAAATACTTGCTGCCATTAGCAATAACTTATAATTGTGAATTAGGATTTCCTAATTTTAAATAAGTAAAGTGTAATAAAAGAAACTGACCATCTGGCTCAGTGTATTCATAAGTCAGATAATGATTTCTGGTGAAAGAGCCACATGTGTAGACTCTAGCCTAAAATAGTGTCATTTATTTTATGAAGTGGGAATATATATGATCAGAATGAATTTGTTAACTGTCATTATGTACATGAGGGAGGCAAGAGTGGTTGTATGCAGACAGGGTAGGAGATGATTTTCTATAGTTCATGATAAACACGACAATCATTTGCCTCAGAGTGTTGCAGTGGAGATCCAGTTAAATGGGTGGAATTGAGGGATAAGTGCTAAATCTGTGGTACAAGATGATGATAAAGTAAGAAGAGGGATAAAAATAAGGTCCATGTTTTTGGCTTTTTGTTTTTTTGGAATGTTTTGTCTTTGTTACTGAGAGCACAGGAAAAAGAAAAGTTTGGGATGACAGAAAGAACATTCTATTTTATCCTGTTGAGTCTAAGAACTGTGAAAACTCAATAGGGAAATAGCCAATAGAAAGTTGTTTATAGGAGGCTGGTGTAGAGGAGAGAGATTTTGGTAGGACATAAACATTTTGAAGTCACCACAGTATCTATGCTAATTAAAACCATACCTTTGGGGTTCCCAATGCGGCTCAACAGGTTAAGAACCTGACTAGTATCCATGAAGATGCAGGTTCAATCCCTGGCCTTGCTCAGTGGGTTGAGGATCCAGTGTTGCACATAAGCTGCAGTGTAGGTCACAGATACATCTCAGATCTGGTGTTGTTATGTCTGTGGTGTAGGCCTGCAGGTGCAGCTCCAATTTGACCTAAAGCCACAGGTGTGGCCAAAAAATATATTTTTTTAATTCATAACATCAAGGTTTTGATAACATCAGCCAGCAAGTATGATGGTGAAGAAAATATGAGTAATAGTACCTTTAAGGGATAGAAGAGGGATACCAGGAAGAGTATGGTGTCAAAGAACTCAAAAAAGATAGTCTTTCAAGAAGGAAGGGTGAGGAATCAGTGGAGTATAGTGTGGCTTAGAAATGGAGTGGCCTAAGAACTAAAATTATCTATTAGATTTAGTGAAATAGAGTTCACTTAGCAGCCTTATTCTGAGTAGAACCATTGCAGTGATCAGAGTGGAATTCAGTTTGGATTTGGTTGAAGGGTGAATGGCAAGTGTGTTAAAACAGTGAGTATAAACAATTTTTTAAAGAAGTTTGTGCCTAAGAGGGAGACAACTAGGACTGACGGAGACAGTGAAGTCCAGAGGAAAACTTTTTAAAAGTAAAAGTAAAAAAAAAATCAAGAATATGTGCTTGTCGATGGGAAGAATTCAGTACATTAGGAAAGGTTGAAATACAGGAACAATGAAAAGTTGGGAGAGTGTGAAGTCCCACATACATTTTGAGTGATATAATTTAGGTGGGAGGAGGTTGCCACTTCAATTCTAACTGTAGGGAAAGAAGAAAAAGTGGGTATGAACGTTGGTAGGTTTGTAGGAAGTGAATTCATCTGCTCATAAATGGAAGGTATAGACTTGTGACATTGACATTTTGGGAAATTGGGAAAGATTTGAGATAGTCGTTGTAGAGAAGGGAAATCAACCTGATTAGAAAAAGCTTAGTAGGACTTCTATTTAGTGTATTGGCCCTGATTGAGGCTAGGAACCACTGATTTTAGAGTGTTACCATCAGCCCAATTTTGTTGCTTTTTAAAGTTTGGTGGAAAGAACAGAGGTAAATCTTAGGCTTATCCAAGGTTAGGATATTGTCAGATGTGTGTGAGGAAAGGGAGATAAGAAAGTATTTGAAGTTATAGACAATACTAACTTGCTAAGTTAAGGATTAGGTTAATAGATAGGGAAAAAAATTGAGGGGTTACTAAGAATTTGAAGTGGCTATAAACTCAAAGAACAACAGTAGAAAAGATAAATAAAGCTGGAAATTATTTTAAAAACTGCAATGCCTTGGAAATGGAATATTTCTGAGTGACGGTTTAGGATATGATTTTACAAGTTGCCTGAAGAAGACTGTAGAAGGAACATGTTGGATGTCAAGAAAATGAAAAACGAGAGTGTTGCACAGCTCATATATGAGGACATAGAAGTTACATAACAAGGCCTGAGATAAACAGAGGCCTGTTTTTCAGGTGCCTTTGCCTTGAATGAATAATTGGAGTGGAGAGACTTTTGGATACAGTAATAAGAAGTGGAAGAAGATGGCCAAGCCAGAGGATGATACAATTTGACTTAATTAAAATTAAGAACTTCTGTTCATCAAGAAACACTTTTAAGAGAGTGAAAAGGCAAGCAACAGACTGGGAGATGGTAAATATAATGTATATACATATATATATGGTCAAAGAAATGTCCAGAATACATGCAGAGTTCACACATTTTAATAAAAAAAGACAACTCAATAAAAAATGGAAAGCATACCTGATCAGATGGCTTTATAAAAAAGGATATCCCAATGGTCAGTAAACACATGAAAATATGCTCAACATTATTGCTCATTAGAAAAATGCAACTTAAAATCCCACCAGATACTGCTATATACCCACTAGAATGGCTAAAATTAAAATGACTGACAATAACAACAGGTGGTGAGAATACTGAATAAGTGTAAATCTCATATATTACTGGGGGGAGGGAATGCAAAATCTTAAGCCACTTTTAGAAAATAGATTGGCAATAAAGATACATCTACCCTATGATACAGAGGTCATATTCTGAGTCTATGCCCAAGAAACATAGTCCCCCCCCAAAACACGTACGAGCGGTATACTTGTTCTTAATTGTTACGAGCTGGAGATAATCCAAATGTCTATCAACAGTAGCATGTGTAAATACTGTTACATTCATACAGTGAAAAAAAAGTACAAAATAATGAGTTATTTCTACATGTTACAACATGATGAGACTCACAAAAATAAAATTCAGAAAAAAAGCCCCATACAAAAGAAGAAATATTGTATGCTACTCGTACAAATAAATACTAGTCTATTATGAGACTGGCAAAAGTATCTATGATAATAAAAGTCAGAATAGTGGTTGCTTTAACAGGAAAATGAAGACAGTATTGACTTGAAAGTGGCACAGTGGAACGAGGAAAACTTCTAGTATGCTACTAGAAATGTCTTATCTCTTGTTCTTTTTTTTTTTTTTGGCTGTGCCCTTGGCATGTGGAAGCTCCCAGGCCAGAGATCCAGAGATCGAACCTGTATCACAGTAGTGACCCAAGCCACTGCTACAGTGACAATGCTGAATCCTTAACACAAGAGAACACTTTATCTCTTGATCTTGTTGTTTACATGCATGTATAAATATGTAAAAATTCATCAAGCTATACTTAAAGATGTATGTACTTTATTGTTTGTATTTTATACCTCTATAAAAGTGCTAAAAGAACTCTTGAGAACTTATCCTCATGCATCACTAGAATTCCATTTGAATGTAAGATCCATGGACCTAGAGATGTTGTCAGTCTTATTAACAACATGAAAGAAAAAGTGAATGAATATAAAGAGAATTTGAAGGCTGGGTCAGGGAGATGAAGCTCAGGTTTTGATGTTGAGAAGATAGGACAAAATAGATGGTCTCTGAACTATTGTTTGTCAACTCTAGAGTGCATCAGAATTCCTTTGGGCAATGACTAGACTCCATCACAAGACACCCTGATTTAGCTGTTCTGGGTGTGGGCCCAAGAATCTAAGGGTCTTTTTAAAATTTTTTAAAAAAAATTATGCTTTTTTTTAGGGCCACATTTGTGGCATATGGAGGTTCCCAGACTAGGGGTCAAATCGGAGCTGCAGCCATCGGCCTACGCCAGAGCCACAGCAAGGCAGGATCCGAGCCATGTCTGCAACCTACACCACAGCTCATGGCAATGCTGGATCCTTAACCCACTGATTGAGGCCAGGGATCCAACTTTTGTCCTCATGGATCCTAGTCAGATTCGTTTCTCCTGCACCACAAGGGGAACTCTAAGAATCTGAGGTTTTAACAAGCGCCATAAATAACTCTGACGTAGGCCATCCCAGGTTCACCCGTTAAGAATGCTTTTTCTAAAAGTTTATATTGTGGAAAGAATCGAAAGAAATCATGGAGGAATGAGTGTACCCCCAAAATTAAGGTCAATCTTTAGAGTTGGGCACTCCTTTCTCTGCAGATCTTCAGTGATGACCTCCAACAGGAAGCTTGCTGATCAGCACTGGTGATGGTGAATTCTGGTGGCTTCAGTGAACACTGGCAGAGGGGTAAGCAGGAGTATCTGGGACCACCCCACAAAATTATGGGCTATAGGAAGTAGTTAGTAAGAAAATATGCGTCAACTAGACTGGAACAGGTATGAGAGTTGGAGAGATCCGGCTGATCCTACTACGCCATTGCATTCTCCAAGCATGCTTCACTACTTCAATTCTATTTCAACTTTTTTTTGCACTTCTCACTTTTTTTTTGTCTTTTTGTCTTTTTAGGGCCACACCCATGGAATATGGAGGTTCCCAGGCTAGGGGTCTAGTCAGAGCTACAGTTGCCAGCTTATGCCACAGCTACAGCTATGCCAGATACAAGCCGTGTCTGCGACCTACACCACAGCTCATGGCAACGCTGGATCCTTAACCCCCTGAGCAAGGCTAGGGATCGAACCCACAACCTCATGGTTCCTAGTCATATTAGTTTACGTTATGCCATGACTGGAACCCCTGAACGTCTCACTTGTTAATGCGTGTTACTCTTGTGAACTTACATGACTTACTTGGCCTCTAAACTGTGAAATCCTTGAGGCTGTGTTCACATTTTTTCTCAGGATTCCATGTGCCTAGGATGGTGCTCAATTGGTTTTTGTTTAATGAACAAAAGTCTGAACTTCACTGAGACTGGGATTCAGGGGAAAGTGGGATACTGAGTATGAGTTTCAGGTAACACTGTGTATATACCAGGATACATATGAGCTTAGGAATAGTGATAAAAGATGACCTCGGTAAGCTGGGAAATTGAAGTTTTCATGGCCAAGAATGGTAAATGCTGATACCTACAATACTGTCATATCAACAAAAGTCATCTTTGCATATGTTGACAAGATCTTTTATAAAGATGTAGAGTCACAATAAAGGCAACATTTTGGTTTGTTATACTTTGGCATTGAGCATAATAACCATCTCAGGGCAAAATGCTTATTTCCTATGAGTGATTAATTAGACATTACACAACTGTGTGTTGTCAGTTTCAAGTGTTTTCTGTCATCAGATTTCAAAAGAAGTTTTTATCTTGTTTCTGCATCAGAATAAGGAAATTCAATAACCATGAATATTTCAAAGTGCTTATAATTAAAACTTCATGTGCTTGGCACGGAAACATGTTTCAGATTGAGCCAATTGTTTGCTGATTCTGCTGTTGGTCTGCACCCATGCATGCTAACAGCTGGCTAGTAAACACTGAGTGGCATTGCTTCTCAGTCACCACGGAAGTCATTAAATCTCTCTTTTTTGGATAGCATCCTTAATAATTAACACAGAGTCAAATGCTCATGTGGTGTTTTCCATTAAGCTTTCCATTTGAGGCAAAAGAAGCTCACCTGAAGATGGAGATAGACTAACTTTTACCATGTTAATCCACTGAGATGGAATATAGCCTGATTATGCAAACAAGCAACATGGTGGTCCATTCTTTTCTGGGTGAACCTGTGGGGAGGCCAAGCTATGCAGAGTCCTTAGAAATGGGTTGGCTGTCCTTGTGCCAGGTTAGGGTAGGATGGTGGTGAGCTATAACAGTGGTATATGCAGCCAAAATGATAAATGCTAGAGATTGTGTACTACAACTCAATAGAGTCAAAGTCAAGGTAAATAATCCCAAATTGTCTCCAACATGAGGGTCCTTCATTAACAGCAAATTAAAGCCTAGACTCCAAACAGGGCAGAGAGAATAGGAAAAACAATGATAAAGAAGTACAAATGAAAATTGACCTCGAGCACACTCTTTTTTTTGTTTTGTTTTGTTTTGTTTTTTTGCTATTTCTTGGGCCGCTCCTGTGGCATATGGAGGTTCCCAGGCTAGGGGTCGAATCGGAGCTGTAGCTGCCAGCCTACGCCAGAGCCACAGCAATGCAGGATCCGAGCCGCCTCTGCAACCTACACCACAGTTCACGGCAACGCCGGATCGTTAACCCACTGAGCAAGGGCAGGGACTGAACCCGCAACCTCATGGTTCCTAGTCGGATTCGTTAACCACTGCGCCACGACGGGAACTCCTGGAGTACACTCTTAAGCATGTCCTCAGGTGGACACAAGCACCCATGGTGGCTCTTTGTGCCATTGTTGAAGGAAAGTGTGAATCATTTAAAGGAGACAACTGGAGCAGATGGGGACCACTGCCCTTCTACTACTCAGCACAAAGAAAGACTAGATTCAAGGGTGACTATCCAAGTGCCTTGTTAGAAGCTTTCATCTTTGCTTACAGAACTCCACTCAGTGGTTCAAAATGTTGACCACAAGGAGTAGGAAAGCTATTGAGCTTCATTTATTTCATAATCAAAATGTTCAAGAAGCACAGACCTGAGCTATTGTAATTATCACTTAAGCAGATGGGAAAATTAATGCTTGGAAGGCAGTGGGAGCAATGGGACCCTTTCCATGCTTCCCTTTTCCTTCTGAGTCTCCAACTCTGGCTCCATTGACTGCTTTCTGTGCATCGGCCTCTATGATCTCATTCATTACATGCTTACTATGGAGTGACCAATTTAAAAGTATTTCTTTTCTATCCCTGCTCTCTGTTGATTACAAAGCTCCATTTCTGGAGAGCAGCTTTCATTAAATCATTCTGAATAACAGTGAGCCAAGGTCCATTCAATTTACAATGTGATACACAGTTCCTTTATTGTTTCTTCTTCAATTTATAATTATTATTATTTTCGTTGGTGAGTGAAAGTTAAGGGTAAAGAGCAGTAGTCTATGCAATTTTCTCTAATTCTCCCATATAGTAAGGTCTGGGTACACACTGATTTGGTAGCAAATCAATTTTCATAATTATGCTAAATACTCTTTTGCTTCCATAAAACCAAAGTGTCAAGTCTTGACTTCCCTAGCCCTACTCAGCTACAGATACTATTTCATCAAACTATAGACTTTGCACCACTCAGGTCATTGGCTGATATTGCAATATTGGTCCAAACTGGCAGAATATTAGGAACCCTAATCATGTCAGTGGGTGGAGTCTGGAACTCGTCTTGCTGTTCTGAGCACCCAAATATCCACCTCGCCATAAACACTGGGCATCCACCACAGACCTCTTTTTTTAGTTTTATTGAAGTATAGTTGATTTACAATATTGTGATAATTTCTGCTCTACAACAGAGCGATTCAGTTATATACATACACATATCCATTTTTTTTCCCATGTATATTATCACATAATATTGAGTAGAGTTCCCTGTGCTACACAGCAGGTCCCCATTGACCATCCACCACAGATCCTTTATAGCTAGTTTAACCCCTGGAGCCGTGCCCCAAACCCACTCTCCATTTGGATGGAGTCCTAGTTCTCTACCTAATCTTTGCCAAAACCCCGCCCCCATCTAGTAGCTGGGCCCTATCTTTAGTTCCCAGGTACCAGCTTGGATCTGTGCCAAACAAGCCTACTACTCAATACTAAGACGTCACCTTCTATTTGAATGCACAATATATACTGGGGGATCTTTTTCTTGTGCCCTATCACTGGTTGACATTACCCCTATTTATCATATTCACTGTACACTGCATTGCTGGGAGCCCAACATAAAGCTTGCATCCTAGGAAGTTGGCATAGATCTTGGGGGTTGTATTAGACTTTCATAAGATTAGCCCAATGATTTCAGAGAAAAATAGAGTCAGAGAAGGAAGGCTCCTCTCCTGAGTGCACCAGAAGAAAGAGAGCATTTTCACCAAGGTGAACAGCACAGACAAGCTCAAAGCACCTGAGGGTTTGTCATTCTTGAACTTTCCCAGCCCCAGCCCCAGTCCCAGCCCCATTTGTTTGCTTCCTTAATACTTCCAACCTATAGATTTAACCCCACAAAATCTATGAGTCTACTTTGAACTAGGCTGGCAGGTTGTAGAGACAAGATGAGGCTCAGTGTTGTTGTCTTAAGTCTGGTACCTGATGTGCCTGGAGGTGTGTCTTGGGTGGATATGTACCCATGGCCTCACAGCCATTCCTGGTCCTCTTTTCTTTAGACCCAGCCCATATCACAACGTTCCTTCTTTTAAAAAAAGTTTTTTTATTATAGTTGATTTATATTGTTCTGTCAATTTCTGCTATACAGCAAAGTGACCCAGTTATACATCTATACACTTTCTCATTATCTTCCATCATGTTCCATCACAAGTGATTGGGTACATTTCCCTGTGCTATATATAGCAGGACCTCATTGTCTATCCATTCTAAATGTAACAGTTTGCATCTATTAACCCAGAACTCCAAGTCCCTCTCACCTCCTCCCCCTCCTCCTTGATAACCACAAGTCTGCTGTCCACGTCTTTGAGTCTGTTTCTGTTCTGTAGATAGGTTCATCAGTGCCATATTTTAGATTCCACATATAAGTGATATCATATGGTATCTGTACTTCTCTTTATGACTTACTTCACTTAGTATGAGCATCTCTAGTTCCATTCTTGCTGCTGTAAATGGCATTATTTTGTTATTTTTGATGGCTTAGTAGTATTCCATTGTGTATATCTACCACATATTTTTAATCCACTCATCTGTCGATGGACATTTAAGTTGTTTCCATGTCTTGGCTATTGAGAATAAAGCTGCAGTGAACATAGGGGTGCACATATCTTTTTGAATGAAATTTTTTTTCCAGATATATGCCCAGGAGTGGGATTGATGGATCTACATTTAGTTTTCTGAGGAATCTCCATACTGTTTTCCATAGTAGTTGTACCAACTTACATTCCCACCAACAGTGAAGGAGGATTCTCTTTTCTCTACACCCTCTCCAGCATTTGCTATTTATAGTCTTATTAATGATCCTCATTCTCACCAGTGTGAGGTGTACCTCATGGTAGTTTTGATTTGCATTTGTCTAATAATTAGTGATGTTGAGCATTTTTTCATATGCCTGTTAGCCATCCATATGTCTTCATTGGAAAAATGTCTATTTAGATCTTCTGCCCATTTTTCAGTTGGGTTGTTTGTTTTTTTCCTGTTGAGGTGTGTGAGTTGTTAGTATATTTTATAGTTTAAGAACTCGTCAGTCACATCATTACTACGTTCCTTTTTTATTTGGTAAATACGTCCACCTAATCCCTAGAAACCTGTGTAGAATCCTAAAATACTGCCTCAGAACGCTGACACACTAATAGTCTCATGTAAGCCAACCTCCCTGAAGCGTTGGATCTAGTTTCCTTCATGTCTAATCCTCAACCAGTTGGGCTCCCTAAACCCAGCATGATGCTGGTCTGAATCTCAGCATCACTACCCCTCCAGATGGCTACTGCCACGTCCTACTCATCATCTCAGGCCTTACAACCATCATCACTGATCATTCCTGTCTGACTGAAACATGCCCCTTTGCATGTCGTGATTTGGGTGTTTTAGCCATATCAGCGGCCAGCTCTGGGGCCACATTACTCCCTTTAGTCCTATTCTGGTCCTAACTTTGTCTCAGCACCTTAGACATCCAGCTTTAGTTCCTTCCCCACTGGTATGCCATTTTTCACACCTAGGAATTGTTTTTTAACACTTAATTCCCTGCTGCCACTGTAGGATAGTCTCTGGTTACAGCAGACACTATCCATGCCATGAAAATCCCTATCCCATATCATCTAAAGCACAGTCTGAAAAAAATGAGGAATTTCCCAGCAAATATATTTTGATGCAGCTTGAAGAGTGTTTTACTTTGCTTCTTTCTCTTTCTTTTTGAAATATCCTTCAATAAATCTTACCTTCCTTTCACTGTGGGCTCTCCACCTCCAAATTGTCTTCTAACTGGCCCGCTTTGCTCTTTTAGTAGATCTGCCTAGGCTCTGAAGGCATTTAAGTTTGTGAAAAAACCTAGCTACAGTAAGTTTAAGGAAGAGTAAAAAGCTAAAATAAGCCTCAAAGAAAAGAGCAATTTTAAATGGAAGCGAATCAGACTTTAGCATTTATAAAATGTTCGAGTATTTCTGATTGCAAATTGACTTAACATAATACAGCATTCTGGCAATAATGTATTCAACATTATATGGAATTAGAAAACCATGCATTTGAATTGGAAAAACTGTAACAGAAAAAAAAAAGATGATACAGTGCAAGAACAAGTATAAGATAAAACATTTTTGTTTGTTTTTTGGCCACACCCATGGCATGGGCTGCTGCAGTGGCAGTGCTATGTCCTTAACCCACTGTGCCACAAGGGAACTCCAAGAGACAACTTCTGAGGGAGTAAAATGATCAAGGTAGATGATTTTGTTCTGGAAACATAATTTAAAAGACTAAGTCAATCCAAACAAATTTAATTTCTGTTAAGAGCAACTGATAGTCAAAAGAGGGGTTTGAAGAATGTGGTAGTTATATGCAGTATTGCTCTTATTTGGGGAAAAAATATAATGTATGTGTTTCACTTGTAAAAGATTGCTTCATCTATAAAAGTGTATATATATATACATATGTATAGATGAATATATATATGTATTCTGTCACTTCCATATCTATCTACATACCTATCTATCATATATGTATTTCAATTATCTATCAATTATCCATATATCATCTATTGATCTCTTGAATCCTGGATTCATTATCTTCTCTACATCTGTATTATGACCCCTCAGTTCAGGCTATCATATTCTCTCACCTGAATGACTACAATAGCTCCTAACTGCTCTCATTTCCCTTTTGAATCCCCTTCATTCTCCAAATAGCAGTCAGAATAATCTCTTTAAAATTAAAATAAGCCTGTCAATCTCTCTGTAAAATCTCTAAAACCCTTCCATATCTCCCTATCAAATATCCAATAATATCTTTAAGTACTTTTCCTTGACGTATTATTATATGAGACACTTTGTGAGTTGGACCCTTCCAGCCTCCTTGGGTGATTCTTTACATTGCTCTCCAGTCCACACAGCAGCTTCTTCTCTGCATCTTTCCTGTCACTCCATCCCTCTGAGTTTTACATATTTTCTTTGGTGCCTAGAAATAGTCTATTCCCTTTACCTGTAATGTCCTTTTGCTCTTGTATGCTCAGTGTACTCTTAATTAGATTGTCCTCTCCTCTGCATATATTTCCATAACATTGTTAGTAAGACTTAGTAGTTTCTTTCTTTTTGCCCTTATGGCTACTTCTTCACTCATATAGTACCTACTATTGTACATGCATGATGCTAAGAGCTGGTGATCCCAAGATAAACCAAATAGACTTCCTGAAAGGACTTCATGTTTCTAGTGGGGAAAAAAGATGGTATAATCTACAATTAAATGTAATGAAATGATTCTTCACTAAAGGAACATGCAGAAACTACGGTAGTATCAAGAACAAACAGCAAAGTTAACCTGGCAAGAACAGGGAAGTTTTATTTGAGCCAAGGGTCTCTGAAATTACGTGCATCATTTTGTGTTATAGATGTTTGCGCACACGCATATGTACACACATGCATGCATGCTAACACACCTATGCAAGAGTACAGAACACCACAATCTATCAAGATTGTACTAAAATTGGCACATGTCCATAGGCAGTGAGTTCCCCATGATGATGCCAAAGCCAAATTAAAAGATTCTAGAGAAGGAGCTTCTACTGACAGACTACATGGGTTCGAATTTTGGTTTCATCACTTTATGACATTCAGCAAATCATATGATTTCTCCAAGCTTTATTTTCAACATCTGAGAATAAAAGAAAAATGATAGTATCTGTCTCATTGATTTTCTGTGAGGGTTAAATGCTTTAATACATGAAAACCTCTTAGCACATTTCCAGGTATCTAGTAGCACTCAAAAAGAAAAAAATCTTCGCTATTGTTATTGTTGTTGCTATTGACAATGTTGTCATAGGTATCACTGAGTCAGACAGATACTCAGATTTTATACCACACTGTTCAAAATCTGAATTGTGTTTTACCTAGAATCCACTCTGAGCTCAACCAGAACATAGGAAATTGTTCTAGTTTTGATGGGTTTTAGCCAGTTGGATTAACTGACCAAGACATTTGATTTTGGTAAATATTAGTTATACTTCTTGAGGGCTAATCAGAACTAAAACCAGAGAGTTATAAATCTAGCAGTCTTTAATGATTTGAGAGACTAAAGTCTTTGATGTCATTTAATTCATCACAAAGACTGAGTGGGTAATTGGTATGGTGAGCCTTCGTACATTTATTAGCTATAAACTTCGAATAATTTGTCTGGCCTCTCTGTGTGTCTCAGTTCTCTCTATTATGGTGGTACATAGTAGGTAATTTTGCAATGTTAGTCCATGTTCTATTAAAACAAATTTTTTTTTTGTCTCTTGTCTTTTTTTTTGTTGTTGTTGTTGTTGCTATTTCTTGGGCCGCTCCCGCGGCATATGGAGGTTCCCAGGCTAGGGGTCTAATCGGAGCTGTAGCCACCGGCCTACACCAGAGCCACAGCAACGCGGGATCCGAGCCGCGTCTGCAACCTACATCACAGCTCACGGCAACGCCGGATCGTTAACCCACTGAGCAAGGGCAGGGATCGAACCTGCAACCTCATGGTTCCTAGTCGGATTCGTTAACCACTGCGCCACGACGGGAACTCCTAAAACAAATTTGATATGGAAAAGAAAATCAAAACTATCCATTTTTACTTTCAATCTCTTTGTCTATAACACCCTTCCCTCCAAGTCTTCAAGCTGTACATCATACCCATATTATGATTTGACTTCTGTCCCGAACTTGGGTGGCTTTTATCAGAAGCCTGAAGATTTGCTTCAAATTAGTGTCTGTATTAGCAGGCACCTAGGATGAGAAGGTGAAGTCTAGTATTAACCTGGTTGGGGTGGGAATGCCCAATCAACTCAGTAACAGAACTAAACTGAAGCTTAGGAGCCTCTGGGCATAAAATTTGAAATAGAGTAATTAACATTCAATCATTTTTCTGTCAGATATATGAAAAAAGGCAGTTGATAACGAAAGAAATCATAATCAAGCTGTGTGTACACACAGGCCTATCAGATCAACCTTTTAGGCTTAATTAACCAGTCAGTTCTTGTTTTTCTACATACATTGGTTGTTCTGAGTTCCTGAGTTGGTCATGACAGGAAAAAAAATAGTCTAATCACAATCAAGCAATTGCTATTTTTCCCTAAGTAATTGACTGGCTATTTTGGAGACATGGCCTCAGAGGAATTTAATATAAATGAAAAGGAAATGAAAAATGATACCAGCTGCCATTTATTGAGCTCTTATGATGCACCAGTCTCTTGACATGTATCTTCTCTTAGCACTCAGATCAATCTTATGATGCAGGTCTTATTAGCATCTTATTTTTATTTATTTATTTAATTTAATTTTTTTGTCTTTTTTTAGGGCCACACCCATGGCATATGGAGGTTCCCAGGCTAGGGTTCCAATCAGAGTTGTAGCTGCTGGCCTACACCAGAGCCACAGCAACGCGGGATCCGAGCCACATCTGCGACCTACACCACAGCTCATGGCAATACTGGATCCTTAACCCACTGAGTGAGGCCAGGGATTGAACCTGCGTCCTCATGGATCCTAGTCAGATTTGTTACCCACTGAGCCACAATGGGAACTCCACATCTAATTTTTATAGATGAGGAAAGTGAGGCCCAGAGAGGCGAAAGAACTCATAACAGCTGCAAAGTGGTAGGCACAGAACTGGATCCCCGGTCTGCCTGACTCAAGCTCATGCTCTTCTGTGCCAAGCTTCCTCTCACATGAAGCCAGTTCTGTATCACATATCTACCTTAAAGCATAAAATTTGTTATTAGATTCTAATGTATTCACTTGCACTTTTCTGTTTATCTTTGAATGCATTGTCAACTGATGGATGAACATGCGTGGTACATTAAGACAACAAAAACAACAGAAATAGCAATAACCCCCATAACTAATATTTATTGAAGCTGGTGTGGTCAGTCCTAGTAATAGATTGTGCCCATAAATTGTTTAATCCTCACTACAACACTCCAAAGATAGTACTGCAAGTATCTCCATTTTATAGATGGAATAGTGGACACAGAGAAGCTAAGGAGTGTTTGCTTTAAGCTAGGGGTTGGTAAACCTGCCTGTGACCTGTATTTGTACCTCCTGGAGCTCAGAATGGTTTTAATGTGTTTAAAGGTTTGGAGAAATAAAACAAAGAAAAGGACATGGCAAAAAAACAAAAAACAAAAAAACTATGTTCCCCACAAATCCTAAAATATTTACTTTCATCCAGAGAAAAATCCTTCCAATCCCTGGTATAGAGTCTAAGTCATGGGGATAGTAAGTAGTAAATTTAAGGCCCATGCTTTTTAAAAAATTGATGTGAGGTTGAGTTAAAATATTATATTTCATGTGTACCACATTGTGATTCAGTATTTTTGCAGATTATACTCCATTATAGGTTATTACAGGATAATGGCTATAATTCTCTGTGCTGTACAGTATATCCTTCCTGCTTTCCTATTTTGTACATAAGTAGTTTGAATCTGTTAATCTCATACTCCTAATTTGTCCCTCTTACCTTTCCTCTTCCTTTTGGTAACGCTAAGTTTGTTTTATACATCTATTAGCCTGTTTCTGTTTTGCATACATGTTCATTTACATTATGTTTTAGATTCCACATATAAATGGTATCATATAGTATTTGTCTTTCTTTTTCTGACTTATTTCACTAAGCATAATAATCTGTAGGTTCATCCACATTGCTGCAAATGTCATTGTTTCATTCTTTTTTAAGGCTGAGTAATATTGTATTGTATATATGTACCACATCTTCTGTATCCATTCATCTGTTGATGGCACTTGAGCAGCTTCCATGTCTTGGCTATTGTGAATAGTGTTGCTGTGAACATTGGGGTACTTGTGAAACAAAACCATCCAACCATGGCTCCTACTATAGCGTTTCACCTTAGAGTTTAACAACAATGACAACAATGATAGTATCAGTAGTTTTCATTTATTTAGTATTTACTTTATGTCAGACACATAAGGATGGACTTTACATGATATATGGTTTCATTTACTGCTCAGAACACTCTATGAGGAGCTTCTCAGTCTTTGTCCCACTCAGCTTCCATTTTTTTTCTTTCTTTCTTGCAAAAACACTACCAGTGTTTCAGTTATCTACCCCTTACCCCTTGTAATGTAGTAGAAGATGGCTAGCCCTGTTTGTCCAGGAGTAGATCCTGATGGTCTAAGATTCTCAGACTAGCCCCAGTTTCCATGTCAGTGATCATCAGGAGTGGACGTGTGATCTGTTCTGTCCATGGGACCTGGTGGGTGTCTTCTGGCCAGGAAGTCTTTCGCAAGAGTTTCCCTCCTTAAAGGAGACATTCAGAGACATTCTTCCTTTGCTGACTTGTATGGATCTGATGCCTTGATATGTTCAGGCATATTGCTCCTATCCCAAGGGAAACAGAACCACAAAGAAGTTGAGCAAATTCTTGGCACCTTGCTTGGAGGATGCCCTACCTCAGATTTCTTGTGATGAGAATAACGATGCTTTTAAAAAAAATTTTAACAGCTGAACCTGCAGCATATGGAAGCTCCCAGGCTAGGGTTTGAATTGGACCTGCAGGTGCAGACCT
Source organism: Sus scrofa (assembly GCF_054392235.1). Lineage (NCBI taxonomy): Eukaryota > Metazoa > Chordata > Mammalia > Artiodactyla > Suidae > Sus > Sus scrofa. Next base: position 127,503,562 of record NC_139401.1, read on the forward strand.
ACACCATAGGTATAGCAACTCTGGATCCAAGCCACATCTAGGACCTATGCTGCAGCCTGTGGCAATGCTGAATCCTTAACCCACTGAGTGAGGCCAATGATTAAACCCATGTCCTCACAGAGACAACATCAGGTCCTTAACTCTCCAAGAACTCCCATTTTCTTATGATTAAGCAACTTTAATAAGAGTCAGGATTTTCTGATAAGGCTGATTTCTGTAGTTCATATTGTGTCCATTTTAGAGTTGGTAATTGATCATGGCTGCTTCTGGCAGAGCTGGGCTTTGAACCAAGGCCTTTTCTGCTCTAGAGCCTGTGCTTTTTCCCCCATTATATTAGTCTGACTTGAGAAGAAGAAGAGAAAGAATAAATTTGACAAACAAAATGATACATTTTATATTATTAAGAGGAAGATTTATAATGTCAGTGCCTACCCAGTTGTCTTTTGGCTATTATAACACTTTTCTCTGCCAAGCAAGTATGATATTACAAAACATGCATGGCATATCAAACACAAACACATCATTGAAGAAGCTGCCTGACTGCATGTATTCCATGGATACATATGAATAATTTGAAGAGATTTAAAGGGCAATCTGTCCTTAATCTGTGACAGAACTCCCATTAATGTGCAGTGGCCCCCATGACTACATTGGCTTAATACACTGAGACCCGTCCTTTTGCAACTGAAGCTGAATGACATTTTATTCAATTGCACCAGTAGAATGATGTTTCCTATATAGGAAGACACTGATGTACAAAAGATTCTCAAATTTTATATCTTTTGGTAGTATTACCCAACACAATGCTGAAATGATAAATATGTATTCTTCCATTTTAAAACACTCTGCCCTACAAAATCTCAAAGCATCTGTAATGCTGAAGATTTATGTTTGTAGACAATAAAAATCATACACATAAATTTATCTTCAAGTATATGTACCTGGTATTTAAGTATATCATATTCAATTCCTTGAAAATCATAACTAAAAATTCTCATTGCAGTTAGTACAATTACTAGTTCTTTTCGTACACACACATGCACACACTTGTATTTTGCAGTGTTTGTATATACACACACACATAAATATATGTATGTTTACATATATGCATACACTTTCCTTGCTTCTTCATTAGCAGTTTACATTTGGAAACCTAAAGGTCAAATATATGACGTCAAAGATGAAATGCCCATATTTATTTATTATTCCAATTTAGGTATTTAGAAAGTATAGCTTTATTTTTTACAATGAGTTGAGGTTTCCATACTGTTTCAGTTTGTGAATTTCCATTTGTAGGCGTTTACAATGTCTTTAAAATTTAATTTGCACCAAATGATGGTTTTTAAAATTTTAACATTGGGAAAAATTACCCTGTAATTTATTTCAAGACTATACATTTATACGAATGATTTTCCATCACAAATTAGTCCTAGATTTTTTTCTTGATTTCAGCTTCATCATTTAAATTTTTCTTTGATTTGAGAAATTTCATTCCTGGGAGGTGATGACATGAACTGTTAACCAAAGACATGCTTGGTTCCCAGAAGCATGAAAAACAAACAGCTTTGGGCACACCGTGCTGCAGACAAATGGAGAGGAGCGGGCAAAATCTGTGAATGTTTACCACGATTTAATGATCTCTTGAAAATCATCCCCTCCTTTTGCCTCAACCAGCAGCCAATACGTTCTGAGAGTTAGAAAGTACAGAAGCACACACGGTGCTCTACAAAAGGCAGCATTTAAAATGAGCCCAGGATCCTCCATGGCTGTTTTTTTCCCCAGTTTAATACTAATAGAGTAGTATTTGACATGATTCCTGAAATAGACATGAATTGCTTATTGGAAAGTTATCTGTTGAAAGAAGCTGAAAATTTTGAAAAGTGAGAGTTTGAGTTTAGAGACTATTCTTTATATATTATACTTAAAGTATCAAGACACATGATCACTAAGCACCTCTATGGATAGAATCAAAGGTACAGGGATTTAAAAATCATTTTTCTAAAAAATTACCAGGACGATTTTGCTTTCACTCATAGGACTTTTCTGAGGGCTATCAAGCCCACATAGAAATTTATTAGTTGGTTAGCATGCTAGGCTAATGATGTTAATTTCTGGTTTCCTGTTATTGCTCATAGGTATATATAAGCATAATGAACTACATTCAGTTAGCTGAGCACACATTCGAGTCTCATTCAGGTGCCCCTGCTATGAGCCCTGCGTTGTGCCTTGTATTTCCCCTCTCAGAAAGTTTACCTGGTTATGTTGTTCGTACTATTTCTTTGTCTTGTTCACTGCTACGCTGCCAGCATTTCTGGCACAGAGGAGACATCCAATGAATTCACACAAGAACGAACAGGTCTCCAGCCATCCTACAGTGTATCATGAACTTTTTTCAAAAATAAATTAGCAAGTAGGCTGGAGGCTTTTTGAATGGAATAAATAAAAGGTATCATTATATTGAGAGGGAGATTTTAGAAATCATTTCAACAAGCCAAGCCCCTCAGAATTAGGGTTCCATTTTTTCTCTTTCATTTCTTAGCATTTATTCTTTCATTACTTCAAGTCACTTACAGCCTGGCAGGAAAGACAGACTTTGAAGAAGTAATTGCAACATAGTATGATGAATGTAATGACAGGGGAATCTGAGACCACTGTGGAAGTGTGAATCAGGAGGGCTTGACCTAGACTGAGATCAGAAAGTCTCCTCTGAGGAAGTTAACAAATAATAAATATAGTGTTTTTCTGGACAATATTCAGTATCATGTTCCACACATGTGGGATTATTGAAATATTTATTGAGGAAAGTATGTAATACATGGCAGTATTTGCAGCTACATGGATGAACCTAGAGATTATCATACCAAGTGAAGTAAGTCAGAAAGAAAAAGACAAACACCACATGATATCTTATATCATGATATCATACCACTGAGAACAGATTTGTGGTTGCCAAACAGGGGGGTGGAGAAGGGATGGAGTGGGTATTTGTGACTAGCAGATGCAAACTATTGTATATAGAATAGATAAACAACAAGGCCCTACTCTATAGCACAGGGAACTATACTCAATATCCTGTGATAAACCACAATGGAAAATAAAAAATAATATATAGCAGTTTAATTGTTGGCATAGCATTAGATACTATTTTAAAAATTATAAATGTAAACAAATATCCTGCCACCCCCCCCCCTAGAAGTTCACTAATTATATTCCTACTCATCTCAGGCTTCTCTAGCTACCCAAAATTGCTGCTGCAGACAGTTTAGTTGTTGGCCCTGGACTTTTGATTTTTAGTTAGCTGTGCCCCTTCTCTGAGTATGTGCATGTGTGTGCATGCTCACATGTATGTGTACAATGGTGCATGTTTCTCATTCCTACTCATTTTCACTAAGTGTGTGAATGCATGTTTCTTATTTTTCATACTTATTCTTCTGAGAACAGATTTTCAAATGGTATATACCTGAAGCATCACATTTAAGGTCCTTTCAATGCAAAAACTGGCATTCAGATTTATAGAAAAGAATAGAACTGATATTTCTAAATTGCTCAGGAAACTCATTGAAGATGATGTTTGAAATTATTCTTGAGGCATAAAGACCTAGACTAGTCATTTAAATCTATCATCACACCTTAAGTAGCATAGTAGAGTCACTATTGGAAGACTGTTCTTTTTGAACTAAAATATGCTTATGAATATTTTCCAAAGACACCTTATTTGATAGTCAATAAGCCTGAACACATTGTCTAAATGGATGAACAAGCAAGGAAGTACAGAAGCTGATGTCAAGAAACAGGAATAAATGATGGGAGATGTTGCACATTTAAGAACCAGATAAACTCATGGTATGATTATGATTATGAGTATTATTTGAGTTCCTTAAATAAACCAGACATTCCTACCTCAAGGCCAATTCTTCATCTGGCTACCTCCTATTTTTCATTCACGTGCCAGCTTAAATGCCTAATATTCTAGAGAAACCTCCCCTAACTCCCAACTCTAAGCCACCCAATGATTCTTATACATTTTCTTTCCTTTAGGAATTATTACATTTTTTTTATCTTTTTTTTTGAGGGGGGCTGCACCCATGGCATCTGGAAGTTCACAGGCTAGGGGTAGAATCAGAGCTGTAGCTGCCAGCCTATGCCACATCCACAGCGACGTGGGATCTGAGTCATGCCTGCGACCTACACCACAGCTCACAGCAATGCCAGATCCTTAACCTACTGAGTGAGAGGCCAGGGCTTGAACCTCCATCCTCATAGATACTAGTTGGGTTTGTTACCACTGAGCCTCAACAGGAACTTCCAGGAATTATTACAATTTATATCACATCTCTGCTAATATCGATAATGTCTTTTTCTTTCACTTAATCATTAGTTCCAATAGTATAGAAGTAATGGTTTTCTGGTTTATTGTTATATTCTCAACACCTAGCATAGGGCCTGGCAAATAGCAAGTGCTTAATACATCCTTAACGAATGAATAGATTCACAAATGTATCATTGGAACTAAGGATTTCATGATCAAATAAGAGGGTGATTTGAGGGAAAGCTCTGGGGCTGGTGCTACTGACTACCAATCTCTTTTATATACTTACCACCTAAGAAACCCTATTATATTTAACAGTTGTGAATGTGGTTATGAGGTTTCTTTTGGGGATGATGAAAATGTTCTGAAATTAGATAGTGTTCAATTGTATATTAGTGTTAATGTACAACACTATGAATATACTCAAAACCACTTAGTTATGTACTTTAAAATTGTGAGTTTAAGGGTATGTGAATTATATCTCAATTTTTTTTTAATCCATGAGGAGGACTGTCCTTTATGAATGTCCACCCACTTTAAATATGTGGCAGTGGTCTGACTTTATAGTTCTGTGGTCACCTGGAAGATAGTGGCATGTTTTCAGTGTTTACACTACAAATCAAAATGGATTAAATTTTCTTAAAAGTCAGGGACTTTGCTATTAGAGGTATGATACTGTGGCTCTGGGTCTCCATCACCCAGCCTAGGCCTTGCCAGATCACTATCATTGTGTGATACTGCCCGGAAGCTCAATGTGGCAATTTTTAAGCTCTTATGATATAAAGAACACATGAAGCCAAGGAGGCCACAGAGGATTTAAGTGTCAATTCACTGAGTACCTCCCCTCCACCCATGCTTTTCCACTGAGAGACAACTGTATAAGCAGGAAATCATTGGCAGACTGAAATTTCTGCTACAGACCTTCATCCCTGTCCTCAGGAGTATTTACTGCTGTGGCTTTTCCTTCTGCCTCATCTGCTCTTCTCACTGCCATTCAGCCTGACTACTAAAATGTTTTCAAGGTGAAAACCTCTCAAAAGAGGCAAACTCAGCCAGAGACTTTGCTTGGCTATGGAAAGGCACAGTCCTGATTTTCAACCCTTACTATTTCGTCAAGTACTTTAGTTCAAGCCAGTAGCCTCAAAGCCACATGTCAGAGCCTGGGGAGGAAAGAACAGGCTACGGGGGCAGCAGTTATAAAGAGGTTCAGCTGTCTTGGAAACTGAGAGGCATTTTGGCACTAAGAAGCAACTGAACTTCAATATCGTAATAATAAAAAAAAAACTTCACTAGACTATGAGTCTCTAGAAGGCAGTGATTGCCTTGGTTTTCTCTTATGTGTAATTTACTAATATTACCTCCTGTTCTTGTGTAATTGATCATGACCACCCCCTTTCACACTCAACAATGTCTTTGTTTAGATAAGAACTTATTTGATCACCTCAACTAAGAACAATGACTAATATATGATACAGAAAATTGAGAGCTTTATTATTATTATGACTATTATTCCAAGTGACACCCCAGTTCTATGTTACCATTTAACAACTTTAAGCTGTCAACACTTCTAAATAAAAACTATAATTCATGTTATCACCAGTGCTGAAAAAAAGTCATTTATCTTTTGTATTCCATGCATGTATACAAGGAGACAACATAGTAATGGTTAAAAAAATAAACAGGAGTTCTCATTGTGGTGCAGCAGAAACAAATCCAACTAGGAACCATGAGGATGCGGGTTCAATCCCTAGCCTCGCTCAGTGGGTTAAAGATCCAGCATAGCGATGAGCTTTGGTATAGGTCGCATATGCGGCTAGGATCTGGCATTGCTCTGGCTGTGGCGTAGGCTGGCAGCTGTAGTTCTGATTCAACCCCTAGCCTGGGAATCCTCACATGCCGTGGGTGTGGCACTAAAAAGAAAAACAAACAAACCAAAAAACAGAATAAACAGGATAGGGTTATAGCATAAATTTTCTCAAGACTCTGTGCTATCTTAAACTATTTCCTTTCTCTCTGAATACTTTTTAACAATTTGCAAGTCATTTCTTTTGTTTGTAGCACATAGTAATCCTAATTTGTAATATCACTTTAGTCATATTCTTGGGGATTTAATGAACTAATTTACAACGTTTCTTAGAGAAATACAACACATGGAGTTCATTATCACAGTTCTGTTTTTATTGGCTTTTAAAAAATCATAAGCCAGCAGGAAAAGAAGAATAATAATGATTCTTTCCAGGAGTAGGTAGTCCTACAAATATCTTGTTTAAAACTCAAATCAGACCATGTCATGCCCCTTTAGCAGTCAATACATTTCTGAATAAAGCCTGCAATTCATAGCATGGCAACATGGTCCTCCTCCCCTCTGACCCAACCCTACTTTCCAGCTTCTTCTCTTGCTACCCCCATTTAGTTCTGCAAATCACCTTCCAATCACAAAATGGAACAGTCATCAGTATTCTCTCATTGCTGTTTCTTCTGCCAGTAGTGAAACTCTTAATCTTGACTGAAGTCTAATTTGAAATACTAGTATCTCCGTGAATGTTTTCAGAACTCTTGCCTATCCCCTGACCTTTTGATTTAGAATTATGAACTTTAAAGTAAGGTGGGCAGTTAGAAGGCAGAGTAGCATTATAGGAGTTTGTAGTTGTTCATTTCCATGTTGCCCTCACATTCCTAGTGGCAAGGGAGGATTAGCTACAGTGTTTGCTCAAGAACAGGGTCGAATTCCTATTCCTATTTCCATTCTTTCTCTCATAGCTAGCAGAGTGCTCCCTCCAGAGTTGCTGGTTTCTATATATTTGCTAAATGAAGGAAAAACATATTCATTGTGACAACTACTGTCATTATTTATGGCTAACTCCTCCAACAGCTATTTTTATAATAGCTGTTTTCTGATTATAGAAATAATATATAATCAATGTAAGACATTTGGAAAATACAGAAAAAAATAAAAATATATATCATAAAGTAGCACCTCCCAGAGGTAAAAATACTTCATATCTGAATATCTTTCCTTCCTTAATTTTCATCAGTGTAGCAAAAAGTTTATCAATTTTTTTCATCTTCTCTAAGTAATAATTTTTGGATTAGTTTATTTTCCCTATTGTTTTTTTTAAATTCTCAATTTAATTAATTTCTACTCTTCCTTTTCCAGTCCCTTAAGGTATACTTCTTTTATGTTGTTGTTGTTGGACTAGTCTAGTATCATTTTTAAAACTGTAATCAGTTTTTATTTCCCCAATACATTTTTTTCTGCTGGACAGCATGGTGACCCAGTTACACATACATGTATACATTCTTTTTTCTCACATTATCATGCTCCGTCATAAATGACTAGACATAGTTCCCAGTGCTACACAGCAGGATCTCATTGCTAATCCATGCCAAAGGCAATAGTCTGCATCTATTAACCCCAAGCTCCCAATCCATCCCACTCCTTCCCCCTCCCCCTTTAAGTTATTTTAAAAAGATATTTCTTCTTTTATAAGGTAGGTATTTACATCTATAAATTTCCGTCTAAGCACTGTTTTAGCTGTGTCCAATAAGTTTTGTTATGTTTTAATTACTTTCATCTCAAAGTATTTACTAATTTCTGTTGCGATATCTTTTTTGACCAAAGATGATTAACAATATACTATTTTATTTCCACATATAGTAATCCAAATTTTTTGTTATTAAATTTTAATTTTACTGCATTGTGATCAGAGAAAATAGTAAGTAAAATTTCAAACATTTTAAGTGTATTGAAGTTTGTTTTATGGCTTAGCATATGTTCTAGCCTGGATAATGTTCCATGTGTGCTTGAGAAGAATGTGTATTGTGCTGTTGTGTGGTATAGTTTCTATAGATGTCTAGTTGGTTGTAGCATTATTTTTTTAATTGCCACACCTGCAGCATATGGAAGTTCCCAGGCCAGGGATCGAATCTAAGCTGCAGCTGTGACTTATGCCACAGCTGCAGCAATGCTAGATAATTTTTAACCTACTGCACCAGGCCAGGGATCAAACCCACACCTCCACAGCAACCCTAGCTACTGCAGCCAGATTCTTAACCCACCACATCACAGTGTGAAATCTGGTTGTAGATTTATTCGTCTTCTATTTATTGATCTCTTCCTTAATTGTTTTATCCATTAATGAAATTGGAGAATTGCAAATTTAAACTATTAATGTTGAATTATCCATCTCTCAATTTTACAAGCTTTTGCTTTATTTATGTGTTTTATAGTGTTATATATTTCTGAATAAGTGACCATTTCGTGATTATAAAATACCCACTGTACCTCTGATAACTTACAAAAATTTTATTTTGTCAGTAATTAGTATAGACACAGTCCTACTCTCTTAAAGTTGCATGGTATATAGTCCCCTGTTTTTCTTAAAAAATATTTGTATCTTTGAATGTAAAGTCTGTCTCCTACATACAGCATATATGTTGTATCTTTTTTTATCCACTTTGACAATATCTGCATTTTTATTTGATTGATTAATCCTTTCACATTTAATGTTTTATTGGGCTCTTCGGACTTGCGTGTGCTATTTTTGTTTTTATTTTCTTTTTATTTTCTATATGCCTCATGTCTTTTTTTCTCTTTCTTGGTTATTATATGCATATTTTATAGGGCAACATTTTACTTTATTAATGGTATTTTCACACTATATATTATTTCTAAGAAGATGCTGTTGGGCTTATCCATGTCATCAGAAATGATTTAGAGTTACTAAATTCCAGTGTGACATAGAAAAGCTACTACTACTCTATAGCTCTGTTCCCTTCTTCCTCTACTTGGTACTGTTATTGATAAACACATTACATCTATGTGTGTTAAAAACACAACAATATATTTTTTATAATATACAATTTTGCGTCTTAAAGGAAATGAGAGAAGGAAAAAGATCTAGTATTTATTTACATTGGTTGTCTCTTTATATACATTTCCAATTCTCTTAATTTCTACCTTAATTCATTACCATTGCTTGTCATGTCCTAAATCTACCATTGATTTATTCCCACATACTGCCCACATACCATTATTGTCAAATATAGGACATTTTAATTTTAATTTTTTTTTATTTTGGGTGGAAAGTTTCCAACTTTATTATTTCCTCTTTTTATATCTTTTATTTATATATACATTTTTTTCTATTGTACACCATGGTGACCTAGTTACACTTACATGTATACATTATTTTTTCTAACATTACATGTTCCATCATAAGTGACTAGATAGAGTTCCCAGTGCTACACAGCAAGATCCCATTGCTAATCCATCCTGAAGGCTACATTCTGCATCTATTTACCCCAAGCTCCCAGTCCCTTCCACTCCCTCCCCTTCCCCCTTGGCAACCACAAGGACATTTTTATATTCTGTGGACCCATCAATAAAATTAAATTCATATTTTATTCAATTGATTTTTAAACCACTTAGGAAAGAAGAAATATGCAATTATGCTGTCTTTTATAATTCTGTATGTAGTTACTGTTACCAGTGCTCTATGTTGTGTGTGGATTTAAATTTCCTTCCAGGTTCATTTGCTTTTATCCAGAAGAATTTCCTTTAATATTTTTTGTAAGGAGAGTCTGCTAGTAAAAACTCTCACGGTTTTTGTTTACCTGGGGATATCTTTTTTCCCCCCTTCATTTGTAGTTCCTCTGGCTATAAGATTCTTGGTTGATTAGCTTATGAGAAGTCAGATATAATTCTTATTGGGTTCCCTTGTACATGAAGAGTCACATTTTTATTCATTCTTTCAAGGTTTTCTCTTTGTCTTTGGAGTTCAACATTTAGGCAATGATGTGTCAGGCATAGATCTCACTTTTATCCTACTTAGAGTTTTTTGAGCCTTGTAGATTTGTGCCTTTCTTCAAATTGGGGTAGGTTCAGTCCTTATTTCTTCTCTTCTTTTGTCTCTTTTCTTTTCTTCTGGTATTCTATTACATGTATATTGGTGTGCTTACTGCTGTCCTACATTTCTCTGATGTATTTTTCATTTTCATTCATTCTTTTCCTTATTAACTTTTAGTCTGTATAATCTCTATATACATATCTTTGAGGTTACTAATTCTTTTATACACTAGCTCCTCTAGTAAAATTTATTGTGGTTAGTGTGCTCTTTAGCTGCAGAATTTCTATTGGGTCTTTGTCTATTTTCTGTCTATTCACTGTATTCGCTATTTAATGAGATATTGTCATCATACCTTTCTTTCATCTTTAGACACACTTTAGTTTTCTTTTTAATATGCATTTATTTATTTATTTAAAAATATGTTTGTTTATTTTTGGCTATGCTCACAGCATGCTGAAGAAACTGGGCCAGGGATCAAACCTGTGCCATAGCAGTGATGAAGTTGGATCTTTAACCCAGTAGGCCACCAAGGAGCTTCCTAACATATTTATAATAGATGCTTTGAAGTATTTGTCTGCTTAGTTCAAAATCTTGTCCAACAAGAGGCAGCTTCTATTATTTTCATTTTATTTCCTGAGTATGGCTCACATTTCCCTAATGGTTTACAATTTTTCTTTGAATAATGGATATTACATATAATATATTTAGCGATTCTGGATTTTTTTTTTTTTGTCTTTTTGCTATTTCTTGGGCCACTCCCGCGGCATATGGAGGTTCTCAGGCTAGGGGTCGAATCGGAGCTGCAGCCACCGCCCTATGCCAGAGCCACAGCAACACGAGATCCAAGCCACGTCTGCAACCTACACCACAGCTCACGGCAACGCCGGATCGTTAACCCACTGAGCAAGGGCAGGGACCGAACCTGCAACCTCATGGTTCCTAGTCAGATTCGTTAACCACTGTGCCACGACGGGAACTCTGCGATTCTGGATTTTTATTTCCTTTTTTTATCTTTTAACAATTGTTGATGTTTTATTCATTTGCTTTCTAAAGGGGCTTTCCCTGGGCTTAATCTGTGGTATCTCTCTCCTGTGCCCTCTGTGGTCACTGGTATTTATGAGAAATTTAAATTTTACTTCATTTTTATCATTTCATTTCATTTTATCTTATTGTATTGTATTTTGTCTGCCTGACTTCCTACAAATAATTCTTATTTCTACATAGATTAATGGTCTGGTAACAATTAGTCAGAGTTTTTAATTAAATACTTTGAGTCAGTAAGTCTTCCATCCTTTGCCAGCAGATTTGTGTGTGGTTTGAGGGATGCATTTCAAAGTTTAGGAAGTTCTCAAGTTTTTAGCTTTTACTTTCTTTAGGGTCCTTTTGGTTTGCTTGGTCACATTTCATATTCTCTCAGTCAACTAGGAATATATGAAGACCTGTGCCCTGAAGTCTCCCTGTGCATGCCTATGGTCTCTCACTTAGCCAGGGTTGTTTTGATCACTTGGGTTTTCTTGAATCTCTCTTGTGTATTTGGGTGAGTCAGCCAAGTGTATGTGGACTGCTTATTGAGCCTCACTATGGCTTGCTCGTTTCCAAGATCTCCCTGTTCAATTTCTAATTTGTCTCTCAATTGGATGTCCTGCCCAACAGGGACTAAAACCTCTGGTTAGCAGAGCTGCAGATCTTCCCTGTTTGTCCCTGAGTATGTGTTTTCCATCATTTGCAATAAATCAAGTAGGCCTCCATTAGCAATAAAGCTGCTATTTTTCACAGCCAACCTGACCCTGGTATCACTACTGTTCTGACTGAACTCCTGGGGGATGGGGACAGCCTCAGACCAGAACATCAGAGACTCCCACAGTTCTTAACTGAATTTCAGCAGATTTTTGTGAATAAACTCTTCTCAATATGTTATTTGCTTTAGGTCAATTTCCATAACCCTTAAATTGTTGTTATCAATCATTGGTCCAATTTTATAGTTTTTTTGGGGAATCGGATTTCTTGACTTGTTCACTCCTCCATAGCCACAAGTACCTTCCCCACTGTGAGTGTACTTCTTTCATAATTGATAACTGCATGGTAATTCTTTGTTCAAAGGCATTGGAATTTATTTATTTAAGCATCTTCTATTGATTATTTGGTTCCCTTTTTTGCCTTTATGAAATGCCATGAATATTTTTGCATGCAAGTCTCTCTTTCCTCAACCATTTCTATAATTGGAATTATTGAGTTAAAAATATAATTTTTTAAAGGTTAGGAATACATCTTGCCAAAATATTTCAAGAAAAACCATGACAATTTATGCCTCCTCCAGAATTGTAGGAGAGTGTTTGTCATACTAGATACTCATCCATATTGGGAATTAATATTAAAAATATATGTACTTTGATAACTAGATAATTGAACAAAATCTAGCATTTTTTGAGTTGCTTTTCCAAATGTCTTTATTCAGCTCAACTCTCTGTAATTCTTCATTTAGGATTAATAGATTCTTTCCCTTTTACTTGGCTACTTCATTCATTACCTTTTCTTACAGCAGAACATGATATCATTTCATGTCCTCACAACATCAACCCCCTTTATCTTTCTAATGGAGCCATTTTTAGTAAAAGCATTCTCATTATCAGTTCTTCATGACTGTAAATGGATTCATCCAATTCCTAAGTTTTAAATTTTAATTAGGTCACAGGAATATCTTTTGCCTTTCAAGGAGTACAAGTTAAAGTTCATTTGTAAAGTAGTAATCTAACTTTTACAAAATTTAGAGAGAAAAATGATGGACAATATATTACATTTTTAAACATTTTGCTTTTAGTAAAATACCTTCTGAATAGTGATGAAAACACATTTGACTTTCTCCACTGTAGATAAATATTGTGTGAACTTGATTACATTTTTGAGGTTATGATTCTGAACATTCTCTTCTAAAGCCCTTTCCAGTAGAGATTTATCATTGTTCATTCTTATTTAGCTATGATGGAATCAAATCCAGACAAATCACCAGTCTAGACTGTACTATAGCACCTTGTCTAAATTCGTAACAAAGTCCATGACCGTATTCACTCAGAAATGCCTAGTAATATTTAATAATTTTTTAAGAAATTGGTCTTTCTTTTGGAACTAACCTTCTACCTAATGTTTCTGCTTCTTATGTCTCAGTAAAACTCATTCACCCAACAATTGGCAGAATGATCTTTTAAAAATTCAGATTATGTGATTCCTGTTCTTAAAATGATTTAGTATGTGGTTGGTTAAGGTCCACAAGTTTCTCACACCCAATGTGTACACTCCCCTTTCAATGGCTATACTACCCCTTCTATGAAGAGGTAAAGTCTGTTTTGCCACCCCCTTGAATCTGGAATAGTTTCCTGCCTTGCTTTGTGCCAAACAATGTGTGCGGTAAGCATGAAGTAATGCAAGTTCAGGAGCCTTGGCTTCAAGTGGCCTTGCAGCTTCTGTTTTCAAACTCTTGGAATGCTGCCAATTTGGTCATGTAAGGAAGCTGCTCTAGCCTGTCCCAGGAGAAGAGGCCATGTTGAGTATAACAGAATCATCATAGCCAACAGCAAGCTGTATAAGTGAGGCTGTCTTGGAATTTGCAGCCCATCAAAAGGTACAGCTGAATGCATCCACATGAATTAGCCCTGGAAAAACCGGCAAAGTATCTGACTGGTTAACTTACAGGATCACAAGAAATAATACATCATTATAGTTCTAAGACGTTAATAATACATCATTATACTTTTAAGACATTAAGTTTTGGGGTGGTTTGTTTGGTAGCACTAGCTAACTGGTACAAGTGGCTTCTCATTCTACTTTGTATTTTAATTTTTTACTTTTGACTATAAAACCCTTCATTATCTAGCATTTGTGCTTTTAGAATATCTTTTTCAATACCATCTTTCCTATCCTTATCAAAATCCACCTAGTTTGAAAAATATTTGAACCTAGAATTATCCTTGAAATCTCCCCTCTTTATCTACATTCTTATTATTAGCAAGCATTTTCTCTTGCCTTCAATGTTATCATGTTCAGAGACCAGAACATGAACCACGGTCTCATAAATAATAATAGGCAAGGGAGTTTGGCTTAAAATCACTCTCACTGACAGGGAAACTCAAAGGGAATACCTCGTGATGGCTGACCAGCATAGGTAATCTAAAATTTGCCAAGATTTATGATGGCGAAAATACCTAGTTTTGAAAGTATGAGTAGACATGCATTTGAGAAATACTATGGAGGGCAATTTAGTACTATCTATTGAAATGTTAAAACATCCATAGGGGCAAAGATATATGTACATCAGGATTTTTGTTTTAACAATGCATTTGGAAAAATTTAAATGTCTGTCAACAGGGATTTATTAGATAAATGATTAACATCAATATTAAGGAAAGGGAGGTAGTCATTAAAAACCTTGGCATGGAACAATTCCCATGATAGATTGTTAAGAAAAAAAGAAGAAAGTAGTAGAGTATGAAATGTGTTTGTTATTATTTTTTACACATATAGCAGTCTGCCATCACTAGATGAACTTGAATTTTAGAAGATAATTATAGCAAAGTAAGCCTGATAATGGAGGAAAAGGCAACTTTTTTTTTCCATCAAGGGTATTTTAGAGGAGTTGAGGAGGGCTGAGGTCAGATAGGGGAGATATAGTCAAAAGTACTTCCTTTTTTTTCCCCTTCCACTTACATTTTATGATTATTATTTTTTTTAATAGTTATTTCCCCAATACAATTTTTTTTCTACTGTACAGCATGGTGACCCAGTTACACATACAGGTATACGTTCTATTTTCGCACATTATCATGTTCCATCATAAGTGACTAGACATAGTTCCCAGTGATACACAGCAGGATCCCATTGCTAATCCATTCCAAAGGCAATAGTTTGTATCTATTAACCCCAAGTTCCCCACCCACCCCACTCCCTCCACCTCCCGCTTGGGAACCACAAGTCTATTCTCCAAGTCCATGATTTTCTTTTCTGTGGAAAGGTTCATTTGTGCTGTATATTAGATTCCAGGTATAAGTGATACCATATGGTATTTGTCTTTCTCTTTCTGACTTACTTCACTCAGCATGAGACTCTGTAGTTCCATCCATGTTGCTGCAAATGTCATTATTTCATTCTTCTTTATGGTTGTGTGTATGTACCACATCTTCCTAATCCAATCATTTGTCGATGAACATTTGGGTTGTTTCTATGTCTTGGCTATTGTGAATAGAGCTGCAATGAACATGCGGGTGCATATGACTTAAAAGTATTTCTTCTCATTGGTGGGAGGTGAGCTGGCCCCTGTTTCATGTTGGCTGACTGGAGGCCTTTGAGGGTTCCCTGTGGAGGGCTGTGACCCATTGCATATAGGAACAGTGATATCTAATAGTTGTTTTAAATTTGTTATCCGTATTGTATTTCAATTCAGTGATGTTTTGCCAATTTTCACATTATGTTGAGAGTTGTGAATTGGGGAAGCATAGGCACAGGCATGTGGTCATCCCTATGAGAAAAGCTTTGGAAAAGCCAGGTATGAAATGAAAGGATGTGAAAAGTAGGGTGGAGTGAAAGTTCATAGGAAGATAGTTAACTAAGGTGATGTACAGGAAAGATGCATTATTCATACTCTGTCAGTCCCAAAAATTGTTGGGTGAAGAGGAGCTTTTTTTTTTTTTTTTTTGGTCTTTTTGTCTTTTTGCCTTTTTTTCTAGGGCCGCTCCCATGGCATATGGAGGTTCCCAGGCTAGGGGTCTAATCGGAGCTGCTGCTGCTGGCCTATGCCAGAGCCACAGCAACGCAGGATCCGAAGCCACATCTGCGACCTACACTACAGCTCATGGCAATGCTGGATCCTTAACTCACTGAGCAAGGCCAGGGATCAAACCTGCAACCTCATGGTTCCTAGTCGGATTCATTACCCACTGCACCACTATGGGAACTCCAAAGAGCTTTTAAATGTATTGGACTTGCTGGATTCAAGCAAGATGGGGCTTAAACTTTCTGGGAGAAATAAAGAGAAGTAGGACTCCTGAAGACTGGATAATTTGGAGACACCACTGAAGAGAACAAAAAAGAAAGAAAGAAAAGAAGGGGAGGAGAGAAGGAGGAAGGGAGGGGAGAAGGAAGGGAGGAAAAAAGGAAGGAAGAAAGGAAGGAAAGAAGACTCCTTCTCAGTGTCTGTTATCATAAAAACAAAATGAATTTTAAAAAAGCTTTTGGGTCAGGGCATGTGGATCAGATAACACATTGGAGGGGGAACTTCCCATTCTCGCTGAGTGTATATTCTGAAACAGAAGCTGTGGTTTATCTGAGCTTTCTGAGAAAGATGTTAGGAGCCCACACCTGAGAGAGATGTCCCCTCAAAAGCATTACTTAGCTGAGAGTATGGGGAAGAATAATTTTGTATGAACTTGCTGGGAAGGGAATGAATCCACCTCTCCATTTATAATGTCGAATAGTTGTAGACAAAGCTTTGTTATAAGAAACATTGTCATTGGGAATCCCACAAAACCATACAGTTTGGTGTCTCTATATGACTTCCTGTCTCTCCCTCTTCTGAACCCTGCTTATCATACAGTCTTTCAGTAGAGGCAGAAATAAAATCAGCAGATCACTGACTCAGTGGCAGCATCTTAAGTGGGAGGAGAGCTAGGTACTTGAGTATTTAAGATAGCCATAGTATGAGAAGCTGCGGAGAAGTGAATAAGAAGGCCATGGACTATTGTACAATGTTAAATATTGAGACTAAGATGGAAGACGACTTTCATACACATCCATGTATATGCATATAAAGAAAAGAAATCTAGGAATGAGAAGTAATATTAAGTAACACCGTCTATATTTCAAGTATCATAGTCGGTAGATGATGGATATTATTTTGTTTCAATTTCTCAACAAACCTGAGAGGTTAGATTCAGTTGTCTAATTTTACACATAAAGAAATTGCAGTTGATGGAAATGAAACATCTTGTTCAAGTCTTCACAGTTCACTAAATTCTTTGAGGCAGTATTCAAAATTAGATATCTCTAATTCCATTATTTTTCATTCTGCTACATTATGTTGCTTTGGTAGTTCAAGGCCAAAGGGAGGCAAAACCAAGATTCTCACTTGAAAATTCTCATTCTCTTATATAGTCAAGATATAGTGTAAGTATATGTATTTGTCACCCTACCTTCCAGTTTCCCATTGAAATGGCCAAAGAAATATACAAATATGAGGAAATTATTTGATTAATTTATGAAGGAAATGTATGAGTGTTCATGGTCCTTTTGAATTTTTTTTCAACTTGGATTAAATCAGGAAATCACATTAACCTTGTTAAAAGGGGCAATGTTTATTATCACGAAAGCATTTATTGGGAATTCCCTGGTGGTCTAGTGGTTAGGACTTGGCACTTTCCCTGCTGCAGCCTGGTTTCAATCCCTGGTCTGGGAACTGAGATTCCACCTTAAGCTTCTGCATGCCGTGGCAAAAAAAAAAAAAAAAAAAAAAAAAAAAAAAGGAATTTGTTAAGAACTTAGTATCTAGAGCCAGAGTGCCTGGGTTCAAATCCCATTTCCTTCAATTATAAGTTTACAGTATAAAAATTATATAGCTTTTGTTACTTATCATGCCCTCGCCTTGTTTTCCACATATGTGAAATGAAACTGTTATGAGTGCCAAATGAATTGATATTTGTAAATAGCTTAGAATGGTACCTAGTGCATAGTAAACCTAAATAAATATGTGTTGGATGAAAAATAATTTAAAGGAATCTTTTTTTATTTTGTGCGAGGGACTTCTAAGCAAGAAGACAACTTTAGCACTAGAGTCTAATTCTTGCTTTTCTGAATCCCTGTCTAAATGACCGTGACATATGAAAAAATGGCCACCAAAAACAACCCATTACTCATTCCTGGAACCTGTGAATGTTACCCCCTATGGTTAAAAAAAAAAAAAAAGGACTTTGCATATATGTGACTGAGTTAAGGATCTTGAGATAGAGACTTTCTCTGACTTCTCTGAATGAGCCATCAATGAAACCACAAGTGTCCTTAGAACAGGGCAAGGAATGGATTCCCTCATATAGCCTTCTCCTGGGAGCACAGCCCAGCCAACATTTTGATTTTGGTCCAGTGAAACCTTGTCAGACTTCCAGCCTTTATAGCCAATTGTAAGAGAGTAGGGTTGTATTGTGTCAGTCATCCAGTTTTCAATAATTTGTTATAGCAGCCATAGAAAACTAACACAATGACAAAAGGTATATATGAATGGAGAAAAATTTACATTAGTGCTAGAGATTAGGGAAGGATAAATGTCAATTTCCACTCCATATATATTACAAATATCTATTTAAAGGAAGACATAGGACTGATGTTTGAGCCATTTATAATAAAAGAGCAGTATGTCCAGAAAGGGAGTTGACACCACTAATTTCAGGTGGCTCACATCTAAAGTTCAAAGCATGCTGTGGTGCAGCTGGAACACACTACCTAGACTTCCCCTCAAAAACATAGCCAAACCAAGAGAATGGTGAAGCAAGGAATTATTCCTGGCAAAAGTTCCTATGCTAAACGACTCTGTGAAAGTAGCAGCAGGGCTGGGCTGAGAGTTGAATGTTGCTTCCTGTCATGAGAATCCTTGGCAAAAACAGAGAAGAGGTTTTTCATCACATATGAAACTCTCTGCTGGACATACTCTTGACTCCACACTTCTACCAGTGAACTAGTGAATTAGGAGAAATTTCTAGTAAATACATTTTTTTTTTCTGTTTTACCTTGCTTTACAATTTGGCAGAGACCTCAGTCTATTTTCCAAGAGTTCCATCTCAGATGAACTTTACTGACAAGAAAATATTATTTGGCCTTCCTAGACATTTCTTTATAAGGATACATAATTAGGAGAAAATAAATAGACCTAAGGAAATGTATTGTAATTCAAAGGCTATCCTGAAAAATTAAAACAAATACTTTTATCTGAAAGAGATTTACTGTAGGAAACAAAAGAAAATCAAGAAAACATTAACTCTTGAGGCTAGACCAAGCAGTCATGATGAAAGAATTATCAACGCACACAAAACATTGAAGGAAGATGGAAAATACTGTAAAAAAAAATGCTGTGGAGAAATATAAGCTGTAGCTAAAGTGTTTTATTAAGAATCTTGATATAATGGTTTTGAGCCTGTATTTTTCTCTCACATTCCAGAACGTAAATCAATGAGATTTTGAGATTTTTCTCATAAATGTTATGGAGTGAGTACACAAGCATTATTCTTGATGACACTGTACAGGAATTTCACTTGCTGGTTTCATGTTGCCTTTTGCTCCAGTTTAATTGTTTACAGTGTGTGATTGACATTCACATTTAAAAATAGTTTTTGATTAACAGCTCCTGACATAACCTAGAACAACAAAAAGTAAAACACTGAAAACTGACAATTTCATTGAGAAGTTATTATTTTTTTTTGGAAAACGATTTGACAAATATGAGAGGAGCTTCCAAGTTACTATAAAGCTGATAGAAATCTATTAGGAAAAAACTACCTGGAATTCACTACATGATCTACTCAGATTTTTCTTCACAAAATATAGCCACATAAGAAAATATTTTTTTGTTCTACTCCACTACTTGACTATTACACATAAAGTGTTTTGTTTCAGAAACCAGTTAGTGATCATTCTCTTTCATAAGCACCTCTTTGTGATGCAATCAGAGTATTTCAACAACCAGTTTTTCCCAAAGTTTTGGACACGATAGCCCCTTAAAACCAAAGGACTAAGAGGTTTGATGTCAATGCAATGAATTCTGAGAACTATATTACTCAAAAATAGAGATACACTTTCAGAAAGATATCCTGAGAAGCTCCACAGACCCACTTACTAGCAAATCAACCAAAAAAAACTAAAGTCTCTGGAAGTTGTCCTAGAGCATACAAGAAATGGAAAAAATGTTCACTTGAGAAAATCTATTAAATACTGGTAAAAACAGTGAGAGATACTGGCATTTGAGACATGACCATACCCTAAGTTTAGTGTAATGGAAACCCTACTGCTAACAAAGGGCCCCTCCCCCCACCTCTCAGTCTAGGGCTAAGATAACTACCAAGAAGAAGCAGGAGGCCAACATAGCTCATTCCCTCAAGCCCCATGTTGCAGAAGCTCTATTCCAGGAAAGACTATAAATAGCTACATTTAAAAGGGATAAAGATCTCAAATCAATAACCTAATATTCCACCTTAAGACACAGTAAAAGGAATGGCAAATGAAACCTAATGTAAACAGAAGAAAACAATGAAGCTAAGACTGAAAATTAAAGAAGAGAGAAACAACAGACAGTATCAATGAAAGCAAATTTATTTCTTTGAAAAGATCAATAAAAATGATAAATCTTGAGTTATATGATCAAGAGAAAAAGAGAAGACTCAAATTACTAAAATCATAAAAGAGAAATTATTACTAAAAACCTTAAAGAAATAAAAATAATTCTGAAGTAATACAATGCTATAAAAATATATCAATGAATTAGAAAACTTAGATGAAATGAACAAATTCCTCTAAAGAAAAATTACCATACTGACTCCAGAAGAAACAGAAAATGTGAATGGAGCTATATCTTAAAAAGTTGATATTGTAATAATGAACTAAACACAAAGAAAAGCCCATTCCCATATGGGTTCACAACTGATTCATATGAAACATTTAAAGAATTACTATAATTTTTTTCACAAAGTTTTCCAAAAAATAGAAGACAGGAGATTCATTTTATGGGCTAATTTTACCCTGATACCAAAGTCAGATAAAGAAACCAAAAAGAGGAAACCACAGACTTGGAACTTTGAATTTTAATTTTTTTCCCAGGCTAGCACTATGTGGTACAATACTCTCTCATGATTCTGGGCAGTGACAGCCACCACAGCTTCCAGTCTGCCATGTGATCACAAGGGTCAACAACCAATCCACTGACAACCATTCTGTATCTACACAACTAATCTGTTTTTCGCTTTCAGTACAGTATTCAATAAATTACATGAGCTCTCCAACACTTTTTTTTATAACATGGACTTCATGTCAGATGATTTTGCCCAACTGTGGGCTAAAACAGGTGCCCTGAGCATGTTTAGGTAGGTTAAGCTAAGCTATGATGTGCAGGAGGTTAGGTGTATTAAACACATTTTTGACTTATTATATATTCAAATTATGATGAATGTAACTATGTTGTAAGTTTAGGAAGACCTGAATATATATATCTTTATTTGAATGATTTAAAGGTAGAGTCAAAGTATGCTCCTGGAATGGGGATATTGAATATTTAAGATATCAATCCTTCCCTAATTATGTACAAATAAGGAAATTCTAATAAAAAATCCCAGTAACAATTGATAATAAAATTAATAAAAATTAATTAATTTATTTTATTATGGCTCATTGCCCCAAAGGTGTTAGAAATCACCAAGGCACCAAATGAAGGAACACTTTGAAATACCGATGTGATGAGAAACAGAATGAATGAAAAGACTGAGTAGCTAATCCTTTTGTAAGGCTAGGTGATTTTCATTTCTTTGCTTAAAAAAAATTGAAAGAGACCCACTGGAGTGTTTAGCTGACAAATTATTTGCATATTACTCAGAAGGATTTTAAATAATTGGGTGAACAACGTTTCCCAAAACACATATCCGTAAAAGACAGAGTGTCACAAAAAGGGTAGACGCAGAACTCTATTTCATTGAGGGCTCAGAATATTACATCCATTCAACAAGTGACGTTTTTCACAGATAAATGATTTACTTGAGAAAAATGTTCCCTACATCTCAGGTATGTAGTCCTTTTCATGTTTATTGTAATTTATTAAATATATATTTTAATTTTGTTGGTTTTTTTTTTTTTTTTTTTTTTTGGCTGTACCTGTGGCGGCATGTGATGTTTTCTGGGCCAGGGATTGAGCCCATGCAACAGCAGTGACCTGGGCAGCTGCAGTGACAATGCTGGATATTTAAGCCATTCTGCCACAAAGGAATCCCTAATTTTGTGGTTTTAATCAACTGTGTAGTAAGAATTGTAATGACAACTTATTTCACATGTGGTTTTTAAAATTTAGAGTTTAGAGTCATAATATAAAAGTCAAGGGAGTATGACTTTCAAACATAAGATGTATTTAATCATGATAAAATCTGTGACAGCTATGGAATAATATATATTCAGGAGGAAGAGTAAAGATATACATATCCTATAAAAAATAGCTTGCTCATATATATTTAAACGGAAAATGGCTAGCTGCAAATCAACATGGTGTCTGGAATTTACTGGATATGTGTAAAAGAGCAGTAAAACCTTATCAATAAGGACCAATGAATGAAGGTTGAAGATGGG
Source organism: Sus scrofa (assembly GCF_054392235.1). Taxonomy (NCBI): domain Eukaryota; kingdom Metazoa; phylum Chordata; class Mammalia; order Artiodactyla; family Suidae; genus Sus; species Sus scrofa. The sequence continues at coordinate 127,526,068 of NC_139401.1, forward strand.
AGTGACTCCTTTCTGTAATAAAGCTAACAAAGCAAGAGCAGAATTTTTACTTCCTATACTGGTAACTTTAAGCTCTGCTGATTTGCAGGTCTTAGTCTCCAAGGGATGACTAAGTGGATGCAACAATGACTTCACTGAACTGGAAGATGAGACTGCCACCTGACTCTCTTTGGTTCCTATTGATACTGAATTGACAGATTGAGGGGGAAAGTTTAACCTCCCTGGTAGAGTGGTTGATCCAGAGTATCAATGTCTCTTAGTGCATCCATGTACAATAGTAAAAATGAATAAAAAGCTAAGGATTCCAATTAGCAGAAAGGTTGGTTAAAAGGGCACATGGAACAGGTAGGGGGAGAAACGGAGGAGTCATAGATATCAACTATGGTCTCAAGGCTGTTACAGAAACAAGGGAAGTAGTAGCTCTGTATATAATTTTCTTACTTGTTATATAAATATTTTCTTTATTTTCCCTATCATTTGATTTTAGATATATTGATAGTGGTTAATTTTGCAAGTTAAACATCACATTAAATAATATATAGGTAGGATTATTAGCGAATTAGAAGAGGAATTAACATCTTCCACAATTGGACATGGGGATTCTAGGTCTTCCTTTCATGGGAGAAGACGGAGAGAAAGAGAGATTATCTTTGTCTCCATGAGGTAAAGTTGCTAGAAAAAAGCATGATGATCATGTTATTTTTGTTACATTAAGTTCAAATATGGGAATAGAGATGAAAATGGATGCTAAGGAGGCAAAGGGGTAGTCTGTGCTAGACATTTTTTTTTTTTAGTGCTAGACATTTTTGTTTTCAGCTCCATTTTCCATGTTTTCCCCTGTATTGAAAAATGTTGGATATTGACAAACTAATTCCCAGATTTCCTTGCGAGTTAGCTTCCTTTTAGGTTGTGTTTGTGAAAGGCACTGGTGAGAATTGAGGGCAGGAGAAAGAGAGACTGCACATTTTCTTTTTTTAATTAAAAATTACTTTATTGCTGAAAAATGGTCCCCAACAATCTGAGGCTTCAGCGCTTTGAAATCTTTTTGCAATAGTAACATCAAAGACCACTGATCACCATAACAAATATCAGCATAATGAAAAGCTTGAAATATTGTGAGAATTATCAAATGTGACAGAGACAAAGTTAGCAAGTTCTGTTGGAAAAATGGCACCAATAGACTTGCTGCATTCAGGATTGCCACAAATGTTCAATTTGTTAAAAACACAGTATCTGTGAAGCACCATAAAGCAAAGCACAATAAAACAAAGTGTGCCTGTAATTAAAGACCCTATATATTTTGGGAAGTTTTGTGTCTTACACTTATGTTCATATTTAAAGCAAAATCCTTTCTCAGTGGTGTTTTTGTCAAACAGATCCCATTAGACTATCATGTTTGTTTTCCTCAAGTTGTTTTTCTAAAGTTTGTTTTTTCCCTCTGAGAAGATCTTTTCACAAGCATGGGCACCAAATAGCTCCTCTTTTCCATGTGTCTCTTAAAAATACTTCATGAGAGAATTTTCAAACCTATACTGTGAGTTGACCCCTCTTGGCTCTCACGTTGTCTCTCATTATCAGCATCCAAATATTATGGACCTTCAGGGTAGCTGGATGATTCCTCAACTCTGATAAAACTATCACGGGATTTCATTGTCCAGCTCTGTTGATCACTGAGCATGCTTCGTTAATTATAATGTTACATGATCCCTACTGGATTTTCTTGTTTCTTCCTGTAAACAAGACTTAGTCTTCACTAGCTCTTTAAAAGCACTCTTATCAAGCCAGCTTATATTGAGTGTGTTTTGCCACACGTGGCCTTGTCTCTCCACCAAGCTTTCAATAGACTCTACTGCAGTGAGCTTGCATTGGAATCACCTGGAGGCTTGTAGGAACACGGGCTGCAGAGCGTCACCGCCACAGTGTCTGGTTGGTAGGCGGAGAATGATGCTGGGCAGAGAATTTATATTTCCTAACAGATTCTCAGGTGATGCTGATACTGCTGATCGGGGACTTCGAGGCTCTACAATGTGCCTTGTTCCTCCTACTGTTTGCCAATTTTCACAGCTACAGCCACTTAACTCACACAGAATTCTGCCCCACGCACGTACGAAGAATACAGGCTTTTCATTGGTTCAGTATGACTACGTCACTTTACGTCCGATTTGGCGTGGATAGCTTAGCTGAACCTTTGGTGAGTTCCAGCTTCCTTAGTTCATCCCTTTTGGATTCCTTGCTGGGCACGCTATTTCCTCTGGGACTAGGACATTTGGATTTGCCTTGCTCAGTTCCTTCTGCAGGCTGAAGATGAGCAGGTAAGTTCACTTCCCACATCTGGGAATCTATCTGGTTGCCTTCTGGGCTTTTGTGAACCTGTGCTCACTCTGGTTTTTCCTGGTTTGCCTGTGCTGATTTCTTTCCGTTGCTTGTTGTTAAGACTTTGATGTTTGCCTTTTCTATGCCAGTGAGCCTAGTGTTCTGGGGCTGGTATTCCTGGGCCTGATTTCAAATACCCCAGGCTACGTTCTCTGCTTTTCAAACATGGATTGTTTATTAGGTTGAACAGCGTTGTTAGTATTTCTGTGCTCCACATTCTTTCCCTCCTTATGTGTTTCCAGACCCCTCAACCACAGGCTCCATCCTCCTCAAGCTGAGACTTAGTGCTGGCTTGGTCTTTTTTCTCTATAAATGATTACTTTTCTGGTAAGTTCTTGTACCTTGGCTGTAAGGTTCTAATGTCATCTACGTGTATGACTTAGATCCAGTAAGTCAACTACTTTTTTTTTCTCCTTTTTAAAATTGTGTTCAAGAAGGTCTGTGGGCTTGCTCAGCAAAGGGTATTGGCTTTCAGCATGTCAGGGCAGCTTGTTAGAAATGCAGAGAGCCTGGGGCTCCACCTCAGATGTGATGAGTTAGAATCTACGTGTAACAAGAGCCCCAGGTGACTCTCATGCACATTGTAAAGAATCAGTGTTCGGTATAGCGCCTCTAGGATGGACTGCTCCCACTGGTGACTAATTGTGACTCTCACCCTAACAATCAATACCTTTTCCAACTTTCTTATCACCACTGATGTGATTTTACAAACCTATATTGGGTGAGTTTCCTGCTGATAGGGTGAACTATGACCAACAACCCATGATCCTGTGGTACCCAGGGTCTCTCTATTTCTTGGGATATCTCTTGCAACAAGGCCTTCTCAACCATGTCGGCTTACCAAAGGAATACTTCTTCATGCTTTTGGCCATGATCTTATGTGGACTAGGATGTTAGGCAGCCTGTGGGTCCAGGGAGGATAAGGACCACTCAAGTTTAACACTGCATTACAGGTGCTTAATATAATGCTGGCCTACAGTAGGTGACCATCCAAGCATATCTCATCAGCATTTATTATGGAGAATGTGTTGAAGTAGATTACGCCAGGTCAACTAACTCCACCCCAGAGCTTCTCTGGTGGATGGGGCCAGAAGTATTGGTCTGAATGGTGATCAGTGAATGGTCTTGTTGCCAGAAACCCATCCCTAAAGGATTAGGACTCCAGCCAATTGACATGAATCCACAAGTTAGGTCGAACCACTGTGAGAAGGGGGCTAATAAGATATATACGGAGTGTTAGAGCCTCAGTCAAGATTGCCTCCATTCCGGATAGGGCTACAGCCCCCAAAAGAAGGAAGCTGTCACATTAACCTGGACACCCAGATGGAAAGGCCTGTATTCATAAGTAGTGCCAGAGAAAGAACATGGGTTCTAGAATCCAAGCTGAGTTTATGTGATCTTGAGTAACTTTATCCTAATATGGTTTTCCTTGGCAAATGAAAATGCATGTCTGTGGTCTGATAGAGGACTCAAAGTGTAGATGCTTAATTTAATGGTGGTTATTATTTTTATTATAGGGAGAATCATATTCTCATGTAAGTCTATGGACTTCAGTGATGCTCCAGATTCTTTGAATTTTGACCTGAGTGCTTGGAGGATTGAGTAGCTTGTGTAGAAACTTGTTCAGGATCTGAGCAGAAGGAAGCATGCATGCTCGAAGCACAAATATTTAGCTAGGTATGTTGGAGGACTTCTTTTCTCTTGTGATTTGATGACTGTCTTTAGTATTGTGTTTGGATTCCTTTTTCCTTTCTGTGTGTTTATCTATTATAGATTTTTAGTTTTCAGGTACCATAAAACCTCGTGGTATAGCAGTCTGTATATATACATGATTGTTTTATGCTGCTGATCGCTTAATGTCAAATGCATTTTAAATATCATTCATTTGTCTTCTCATGATTATTAGTTTTGATATCATATTTTCCATCTAATTGTTTTGTGTATCCCTGAACTGTTTATTGTGGATACAGATGATTTTATCACTTTTGTCTTTTAACCTCCCTACTAGTTAGTGTATAGATGGTTTTCTACATTTACTCTATGTTTGCCTTTACCTGTGAGCATTCACACTTTGTAATTCTGTTTCCAGTTGTGGCCTTTTCTGCCTAGAGAAGTTCCTTTAGCATTTGTTGTAAAACTGGTTTGGTGTTGCTGAATTGTTTTAGCTTTTGCTTGTCTCTAAAAATTTTCATTTCTCCATCAAATCTGAATGAGAGCCTTGCTGGGTAGAGTATTCTTGGTTGTAGGGTTTTTTTCTTTCATCACTTTAAATATATTATGCCTATCCCTTCTGGCCTGTAGAGTTTCTGCTGAAAAATCTGTTCCCTTGTATGTTATTTGTTGCTTTTACTATTTTCTGTCTTTTCATTTTGGTCAGCATGATCTATATATGTCTCTGTGTGTTCTTCCTTGGGTTTATCCTTAATGAGACTCTCAGTGCTTCCTAGATTTGAGTGACTACTTCCTTTCCCATGTTTGGAAAGTTTTCAGATATTATCACTTCAAATATTTTCTCAGATCCTGGGTGATACAGGATTTGATTATATCACATGTGCCCCCCCCCACCATCTTGTTGTGGTTTCTTTTTTGTGTATTTGGACATAGAATATATTTTTGATGGGTTCTGGTCTTTTTTTTATTGTTGGTTTCTCAGCAGCTAGTTGTGATTTTGCTTTCCTCATGAAAGGAGGTGAGCTCAAGGTCTTCTACTCCACCACCTTGCTGCTCTGGGCCCCACAGTTTCTTTTTTTCCCTTAGATTTCTCATAATGCCTCCAGGAAAGTCTGAAGCAGACTGGATGACTGAGACTTCTGGGTTTTGCTTGACAGTGCAATTCCAGGGGTCACGTGGCAGCTTGTGCTCCAGTAGTCTTGGTAGTGCAGTGCACTGCACCCAGCAGCAGCAGTGATGCTGGACTCTTGGTAGTTTTCAGGGTCAGTATACAATGGATGACTTAAGGTATCTTGATTCAAATGGACAAATTTAGAAGAGTTGATGTAACAGTTTTAAAACAATAAATAAAGCATGACAGAAATGAATTCTTTTCCTTATATTTTTTACTTAAAATTTGAGAAATTTTAGGTGCCAGTGTAAAAATGTGAAAAACACTTTATAGGGTCTATGAGCAAAAAAGATCACTCTGCAGAAATTTAAAGACTAGCTCATAATCATATTTCTAATCCAGTTCATGGGAAAGACAAAAAGAGAAAGTGCATAACAAGCTATTTCCTTTTGAGAGAGTAAGTTAGAGCTTACACAAATGGCTTCCACTTCTCTTTCCTTGGTGATAACATACCAACATGGCCACACCTAATTAAGATTGAAGGTGGGAAATTTAACCTGTAGCTAGATGTCCGTGTGCTCAGGTAAATTCACTGACCTTAATAAAGATAAGGTTTTCATTGGAAAATAGTAGTCACTGCCACAGAAATTGTTCAAAAGTCAATTTCACAGTCTTAAGTTTATATTATAAAGTGTCTTATATTTTATATAATACTTGTATAGTACTTATATTATAAATATCTAATGAAGTTTCTGTTCCCTGGCATCCAGAGTCTTCCTGTCCTCTAGAATAAACTGCCTATGACCCATTATTCCTACCTCTAGGAATATGCATTCATTTAACAAAATATAGATCAAATGTCCAGAACTCTAAGGATATAGTTTTTAATAAGACAAATATGATCCCTGCCCTCATGAAGCTTATACTGAGGGAGGGGTGTCTGATGACAATATTAAGGAAAGATACTACAAAATAGGGATACATTTTAGCAAAAGTAGGTGCATTATATATTTCAGACCCAAAGCAGAGTTGCAGTCAGAGGCATTCTACATGATTTTTAGATATCTATGTATCTTTTACAAGTGTTGATGGAATAGCCACAAAATTAGCATATATATTGCTACAAATTCTTTTTAATTCCAAGAAATAAAAATAGATGATATTCTCTTGGTTACAGAAGACACAAACTTTTGTTTCAAATTCAGGAAACCTATAAAAATTTTAAAGCAGCTCTTGTGTTAGAGGCAATATACACAGAATTTTCAGAATTCATGGAAATAAATTATAATGAAAACAATAAATGCCAGTACTGTAATATACAGCTAAAGCATTGACCAAGGAAAAAATCCATAACCTTAAAAATGTATGTCAGTTAAAAAGCAAGATTAAAAGATAATTGAAGTAAGAATCAGACTGAATTAAATAAGGAATAAAAAGGAAAATGGATGTCATCAATAAAGATAAAAGCACAAATGAATGAGTTAGGACAAATAATAGAACTAAAAATTCTAAATTATGATTCTTTGATTTAAATAATAGGCAGATATTTAGCTAAGCTAATCGGGAGAGAAAGCACAAATGCATGAAATAAAAAATGATAATAGGCAAAAATGATAATAGGCAAAACAAAAAGACAATCTATGGACTGGGAGAAAATATTTGCAAATGATGTGACTGACAAGGGATTAACTTTCAAAATATACAAACAGCTCATGTAGCTTAGTATTTACAGAAAAAAATTTAAAAAATTGGCAGAAGATACCAATAGACATTTCCCCAAAGAAGACATAATAGATGACCAAGAGGCACACAAAGATGTTTAACAGTAATTATTAGAGAAATGCAAATCAAAACTACAATGAGGTACCACCTCACACTGGTCAGAATTGGCCATCATTAAAAAGTCTACAAATAAAAAATGCTGGAGAAGGTGTGGAGAAAAGGGAACCCTCCTACACTGTTGGTGGGAATGAAAATTGGTGCAGCCCATATGGAAAACAGTATGGAGATTCCTCAGAAAACTAAAAATAGAACTACCATATGATCCAGCAAGCTCACTCCTGGGCATATATCCAGAGAAAACTCTTCAATTCAGAAAGATATATGCACTCCAATGTTCATAGCAGCACTGTTTACAACATCCAAGACATGGAAGCAACCTAAATGTCCATTGACAGATGAATGGATAAAGAAGATGTGTTATATAGTCAGTGGAATATTACTTAGCCATAAAAAGAATGAAATAATGGCATTTGCAGCAACACAGATGGACCTAGAGATTGGCATAATAAGTGAAATAGGTCAAAGACAAATATCACATATGTGGAATCTAAAAATGATACAAATGAACTTATTTACAAAAAAGAGACTCAAAAACATAGAAAATGAATTTATGATTACCAAAGGAGATAGCAGGGAAGTAGGGAGATAAATTAGGGGTTTGGGATTAATATATACACACTACTATATATAAAATAGATAACCAATAAGGACCTACTGTATAGCACAGGGAACTATACTTAAGATCTTGTAATAACCTATAAGGGAAAAGAATCTGAAAAATATATACATATACATATTTACATGTGTACATATATATATGCACACACACAAACTGAATCACTTTGCTGTACACTTGAAACTAACACAATATTGTAAATTAACTATACTTCAATAAAAAAGCCAAGTCTTTGTAGCTTATCTAGTTCTTATTAGAGTGAGAACTACTCTTTTCACTTTCCATATTTTAATTGGAGGCCAAATTAAAATATTATTCTGGTTTAACCATTCTCCAAGAGCTGAGTATTTAGAATTGTTTTAATTTTACACTATATTAAATAATTTAAACATCTCTGTTTTTATATAAAAAAGAAATTATAGGGAAATCAGCATAGGAAAAGATAAAAACTATTTTTCAGCTTTATGCTAAAAAATGTGAAAATTGGGTGAAATGGATACTTTTCTAGAAAAATGTACTTTACCAAAAATTGACCATGAAATTGATAGAAAATCATATCAGACTAATTTCCATAGAAAAATTTGAGAGAATTATCAGATTATTCCACTAGGTAGAAACACAAAAAATATCCAGTTAGATGACTTCACTGGAACAGTCTATATAGCTTTTAAAGAGCAACTATTTTACTTCAAAGCATGAAAAATGAACAGAGCCAAAAGCTACTTATTTTCCAAGAAACTATTTTAAAAATGATACCACAATTTGAAATAAAAAATCACACGAAAAATAAAACTATAGACCAAGCTAATTTAGGAAAATTGATGCAAAAAGTCAACATACAATATTTATAAACCGACAAGACATTAAAAGAGCAAATCCATGGTATGAATGGTTTACTTCAGGAATGCAAAGCTCATATAGTAACAGGAAATCTACTCCATTCATCACCATAGTACATCTAAGAAAAAATTTTATTTATTCCATAAATGCCGAAAGACCTATGGCAAAGTTCAAAGCCTTGATTTAAAAAAAATAGTTAATAAAATAAGAATATATGGATATTTTTTATTACTCAATGAATTTTTATTACATTTATAGTTGTACAACAATCATCACAACCCAATTTTATAGCATTTCCATTCCAAACCCCAGGTGCATCCCCCGACCCGCCAACCTGTCTCTTTTGGAAACCCTAAGTTTTTCAAAGTCTGTGACTCAGTATCTGTTCTGCAAAGAAGTTCAGTCTGTCCTTTTTTTAGATTCCACATGTAAGTGATAGCATATGATGTTGGTGTCTCACTCTCTGGCTAATTTCACTTAGCATGATAATTTCTAGGTCCATCCACATTGCTGTAAATGCTATTATTTCTTTCCTTTTAATGGCTGAGTAATATTCTCTCGTGTATATGTACCACATCTTCTTGATCCACTCCTCAGGTGATGGACATTTAGCTAGTTTTCATGTCTTGGCTATTGTATGTAGTGCTACAATGAACATGGGAGTACATGTTTCTTTTCAAGTCATGATTTTCTTTGAATAGATGCCTAGGAGTGAGATTGCTGGATCAAATGGTAATTCCATTTTTAGTTTTCTGAGGAATCTCCATACTGTTTTCCACAGTGGTTGTACCGGTTTATATTCCCACCAACAGTGCAATAGGGTTCCCTTTTCTCCACACCCTCTCCAACATTTATTGTTTGTAGACTTTTTGATGATGGCCATTCTGGCTGGTGTAAGGTGGTAGGTACCTCATAGTGGTTTTGATTTGCACTTCTCTAATAATGAGTGAGTTGAACATCTTTTCATGTGTTTTATTTATTTATTTATTTATTTATGGCCATCCGTATGTCTTCTTTGGAGAATTGCCTGTTTAGATCTTCTGCCCATTTTTTTTCCATCATAAGTGACTAGATATAGTTCCCAGTGCTACACAGCAGGATCTCATTGCTAATCCATTCCAAAGGCAATAGTATGCCCCTTTTTTGATAGGTTTGTTTGTTTTCTTAATAACATATCTATCTCACTCTAAGGCCAGCCTCATGTTTAATGGGGAAATATTAGATGCATTCCTACTAAAGAAAAGAACTAGATACAGATATCCACTATTACTCTTATCATTTAATGTTATATTGGAAACACTAGCTAAAACAATAGACAAGTGGAAGAAATTAGTTTTAATTAGAAAGAACTAAATAAAACTATCCTTCTTTGCAAATGTTGTGACTGTATTCATAGAAAAATCAGGAAAATCAAATGAAAAAACAATGTGTCATCAGTAAACTAGTGAGGTGAAAAGTAATAAACAGAAATCAATACCTTTCATACGTATACACAGCTACCAGTAAGATTGTTGTTATAATGGAATAAATAACATAATGGCAACTGTTTGCATAGGTAATGAATTTAGACAGTACCTCTCAGTTCGTATTGGATTTGTTTCATAATAGAGTTTTATATACAATTGAGCTAAGCTGTATTAAGCCAATAAGAGATATATATATTTGTTTTTAAGACTTAGGAGAATTAACAATAATTAGAACCCACTAAATCTACTCGTACAGATTATACCTTGTTCACTTTTTTGTATGTATAATTTTATATCAATTATGGTAAGCTTTTGCAGGATATTATGTAAAGTCAAGAACTCCTTATAGAACAGAACCTTTTGAGAGCAGTCTACTGTTAAACCTTTAAGCATTGAATTCTAGTAGCAGATTTTGGGGGGAGTTATAGTTTCATATATTTATGATGTGAGAATCTGTGGTGCTCTGGGCTGGGGGGTATCCATTAAGATTTATTATTTTCCATTAAAAGCAAAAAGCATGCTCAAGGGGACTGTTGTTAAAAACTGACTTGATTTAAGGAGGGAAGAAGTTTCATAAACAAATGAATCACTGGGAGATGGTTAATCAGCTTTGTGTGACTCATTATAAGATTCCTTTGGCATTCCTCTGTGGTTCAATGGGTTAAGGACCTGGCACTGTCATTACTGAGGCTCAGGTCACTGCTGTGGTGTGGGTTCAGTCCCTGTCTGGGAACTTCCACATGCAGCGAGCACAACCAAAAAAAAAAAAAAATATATTCCTTTAACACCTGCTAATGAAATGCATTTGATATCATATTTATAGGGACTAACTTTTAATAGAATTAAAATACTATAAACTGTATTCAAGTGTCACTTAATGAAAATTACTGTACATGTTTGTTTAATGCAAGAAATATTACATAATTGTGCTCTCATATTTGAAACCTGCCCCATAAGTGAATCTGTCTGCCCTTGGTGGTCAGTTTTCTTCATACAGGATTGCTAAATCCCTAAATTCTGAAAAGTAGGGCAGCTGAGACATTGGGGAGGAAACACAGTCTTCATTTTTATGATATAGGATATTAACTCAAGCTCTACTATTCAGAGAGTTGTAGTATAGGAGAAAGATCATTGAACAAGGAAATCAGAGGCCAGGTGCTAGAACCAGTTGGCTTTATAAATCTCAGTAAATGACTTCACCTTTCACAGCATCATTATTCTTATCTGTAAAAAAAAAAAAAAAAAAAAAAAAAGGAAAAAGAAAAGAAAGAGGTAACTAACAGTGCCAAGACACTTAATATTATGTTTTCTTCCAATATACAAGGTTATTTTGAGGATCAGTTTGATAGTGGATGTAAAAGTGCTTTGTAATTTGTGAAATCACATGTATGGAATGATAATCTTTCTGTGGGATGAAGAGGTAGTTTTTCTCTAATAACTGCATGTATTTTTCAGATGATCAAAGGAAAGAGGCAACAGAAATGTAAATTGGCCATATTGCATTGTGTGGTCAGTCAAATCAAGCCCACAAAAACTTAAAATCATTTTTCAGATGATTGTATAACACTGAACTAATTAATTTTCCCATGAACTTATGCAAAGTTCTGTTTTGCCTAATTATATTTAAAAATATATCTGTTGATATTAGGCAGAACACTTTGAAAAATACATTAGCATTTGATACAGCAATATTTAAGAAGTAGAAATAAAATAAATGTAGATCACACATAAGGAAATTGGTACTTAAAATTCTAAGTACACCATTTTTCAAAACAAGTCTGAATCACATTAATACCTTGTATCAGGATAACATTTCATGGTTTTAAAAAAAATTTCCACTTGCATTACTCTGTTTGATTTTCACACTCAGCCTGTGTAGTTATTTATATTGGTTTACAGATGATGAAGTGGACTGCTGGTAAATGGCAGAACTGTACTGAAAATGTTTTTCTAGTCCCTAAATCATCATTGTAAGCCTTATTATTGATTTATCCAAGATGTATATATTGTATCATCTTATATGCCATCTTTTTCATATTTTAAGTAGAAATTTTCTTTGACTTAACTGATATTTTAGTATTGATTTTAAAGTTGTATTTCATTAATATGACAATATAAATGGCAACAATTTTACATATCTGGCTGTGTTACTGCTACCATGTGTTTGCCTGCTGTCTCTTCTGTTTTCAACATCACAATTTTTAAAAGGTAGCCACAGGCACTAAGTGAGTAGATACTTCAATCTGCAGGGATCCGAAGAAAAAGGGTGTGCACTTGAAGAAGTGGTTGGGGCAGAAAAGCCTACTGTGCATGTCTGTGTTTTCCTCTGCTCCACGAGGGGCAACAGACCAGTGCTTCAGAGTAGGGGGCTTTCTTCCTGGCTCGATTAAAAATGCACGCATCCACACAAGTAAAAGGGGATGAGGTTGGGAAGGAAGCATTCCAGAAGTTCTAAATGTCTTGACACTTTCTGTTCGCATAAACAGAGACAGTGTGCACTGGCAAGCATGCTCCATTGAGAGCCACTGGCTCCACTTTGTCAAGTCAGGCAGGTCACATCTCCTTTCCAGTCTGCACATGTGTGTCACATTTGCAATATAAGGCATCAGGCCTCTCGAGAGAACATCTAGGACTCTAAGTGTGTGTGTGGGGGGTGCCCTTGAACATCATCCTTCTAATTTAATATCATTCCTCTCCCTTTCTAACTTTCCTAATTCTGGCAGATTCATACACATCCTTTTAAGACACAACTTTACTCAAATGCAACTTCCCCTATACAATATCCCAGACCAAGAACAAGTTCCCATGAACTTCCACATTCAAATGCACTGACCTCTAGTGTTACATGATAATGTATGCTATTCACTTATTTAAGAAGGCCATCTCTCCTCGCAAATTAAGATTTTCCTGATGGCAGGGGCCTGATCACATTTGGTCACTATATGCCCATTGCTGATATAGAACAGATACTGTTTAGATGGTAGGACGAAGCCAGTCTTCACTGGTGCACTGTCCCTGGGAGGATGGTCAGTATGTGCTAAAGGGTCTAACCTTGTGCTGAATGGAAAGGCCTGCAAGTCATTTGGTACTGTACATTCTCTTATACTCTTTCAAGGAATGATCAGGAGTTCCCTGGTGGCTCAGTGGGTTAACGGTCTGGCATTGTCACTGCTATGTTGTGAGTTTTTCCCTAGCCTGGGAACTTCTACATGCCATTGGTGTGGCAAAAAAAGAAAAAAAGAGAGAGAAAGAGCAGCAAAAAGGATATGGAGAGTTGTTCCCTTAATGTTAAAAATAAATGTGCCTGGTAACTGGGATGTAGACTCTCTTGTCCACAATGCATTTAGTCCCTTCATGCCAGTAAGATTCTGCCTCAGGCTTGAGAAAATGAAGAATTCATGCATTTATTGATGTAGCAGACATTGGGCATAAAAATCCCCATACTTTATTCCACAAAATGTACCCTCATAGTATATTAGCTAAAAATGACTGCATGTTAAGAAATTTATTCTTCAGGCTTTCCCTTTATTGATTTTAGAAACATTTTAACAGGTGAATCAAATTCATTGTTATTTCAAACTGAGTCTCCTTTCATCATTCCCACCATTTGGCCATATAGAAATCCCAGCAGACACACCATTTTCACTAGCCCTCAAGAGTATCTGAAAATCATACTGTATGAAATACCAGTTCATAGGGATGAATTTTGTCCGTACTTTGAAACTTTGTAAAGGAAACTTGTTTTCCTTTACACGAATGATATAGGCTCCAGAAAATTCATTGAGAAGATGCTTATTTCCTGGCTTTTTAATAGAACACATTTTCTTTCCTTTTGTTTATAAATCTTTCATCACCTTGTGAATCTTAATTGCCTGATGTTATAATTCAGAGGCGGACATATAATAGCAGGCTTTGTGACAGATAAGTGCACACTGAAATGGAGAAAAAGGAAGACAGAGCACTGAGAGAATGAATTTGAAAAGCCTTGGATAGCAGCTGCCTTGAAACCACACCTACACACTCAGGCCCAGCTCACACGGAGCCTAAATCATATACCAGTTGTATCCACATATTATACAGACATTTGTCTAAAGAAAAATGGCTAAGATCAGTTCCTCCACTGTTTGATTTATGGAGACTGAATTCACTGAAGCATAGACCAGTTTGGTAGAAAACCCAAAGTATGAATCTGGTTTAGGTTTGCAAATCAAAAATAGCATCAACTCATGCAAGTTATGAGCAACTTCCTTTACCTACCCTAGGTCATACTTTAGGGGTATGTTTGATTCATATTTGCCTTCTCCATTTGCGGGTGCTTATAGTCGGGGAACAGACAGTGGGCAGGGCCTGGCAGGTGAAAGAGGGGGACAAGGAAGCCAAGTAGCTCTGGTCACAGTGACTGGTTTATAGGTAGGCAGATGGCCTAAAGGGGTCTCATTTATATGATGTAGCTTACTTCAGACCTTAACTCAGAGGTGACAAATTTCAGGAAAATAAGACCAAGTTTAGAACTGAATGAGTTCTTATGCTTCATAACCCCTACACCATACATCCAGAAATCTCTAAACCAAAAGACGTCTCATATCTTGCAAATTTAGTCACTGGCACTATTCAGGGGTCCACAACAATTCACAGGTTGTTAAAGTGCTTTCCACAAGGATCTATCTTAGGGAATGGTTTAAAACACACTACAAGGCACTTAATGTGCCTAAAAACTTTTACTGTTAGGGAAGGAAAGTGAATGCACATAAGCCAGGGTGTGCATAAATAGAACAATTCAAAAATAAATCACTATTTTGATATCTTTAATTTGTAAAAAAAAAATCTCCCCAAACATGGGAAAGTAACCAAATTACTTGTGATATTTGGGGGAGGGGGGAAGGAAAGATACAATTGGGAAGCTATTTGCTTTAACTTACACATCAGGGACAGCTTAAATTGTATAAGAAGATCAGATATGGAGTTGACTTGAAAACTAAGGTTTTAATTGAGGCAAAGCTATTGCTCTGAGTGATGAGCTCATATACGATTTTGTACTGAGCATCTTCTTAGACTCCTCTGGCTACTAAGAAATCTCAGTTACTGTTACTGCACCTGCCTCCTTTGTAGTCTCTTTCTGAAAGAAGTAATGTAGAGTAGAAGGAAGAGTATGGGATAAAGAAAAACACAAAAAGTGGACTTGGATACTAGTTCTGCAAATTATAGACACTGTAACCTTGGATAACCCATTTAATTTTTCTGCATCTCTGTGCTTGCATCTATAAAGTAGGACTAATGTTCATAAATCTCTCGGTCTGGTTTTTAGATGTAATAAAATATGAAATTTTTTATTGAAATATTACATACTTATTACATGATATCAATAATTTGGGACCTCTATTGATAAAAATGAGAATCATCCATTTGCATACCACCTTGAGATAATTGCTATTGATGTTAATGCCCTTTCCTCTCTTTTGATATATTTTTTTAATAAATTGAGATCATTCTAAATATACAGTTTTCTATTATTTGATTTAATGTATTATGATAATTTCCTTAGGACTTAAAACATTATTTCAAAACATAATTTTAATGGCTACATATTTATGGTATTAATATATTTAATATTTCGTTATTTAGGTCTTTTCTTTTTGTCATGCTACATAGCGGAAAACTTTTTATCTAAATCTTTCATTGAATTTGAGTTTATTTCTCGAGGCCAATTCCCAGAAGTGGGTCAAAGACTATGAACATTTTTTAAATGATCATGCATACTGCCAAACTGTCCACAAAAAGTTTAAACTACTTGATTCATCCACCAGGTCATTATGAGAGTATCTGTCTTAACAATGACTTGCTAACACTTTGCCCTTAAAATTTTCAAATTTTATTCAAGTGTTATTTTGCATATCTCTTGGCAAATCTTTGATGTGTAAAAGAAAACATTTTGAAAAGGGTCTTTGGAGGAGTAAAATGTTACATAAACATTATTCTCAGTGACTGCTGTCACCTCTGGGCTCAGAGGTGCTTGTCTATGCTGTGGGGCTTGTCTGTGTACCCTTGCTACAGCAGGAGGCATGTTGCAGAATTCTGATTCCTCAAGCCTTAGAATAGTAAGCATCAGGTTGACTTGCTGTGGATCTCTTACTTGATTACTGATCTATAAGAACTTGTTCGCTCTCTACTACAGCTCTCCAAGGCCCACACTTCACTTCCCTCACCACCCTGAAGGGGCATCCTACAAATATTACGAAGCTGCTATTATTGGGGCCAATTAAGTTTCATGAAGATATTAGAGATGTTACTTGTTCATTTGAGTGGTGGCTAAGGGCAAAACGAGATGAGGATAAGGGAGCTCAGTTCATATTCTTATTTCCCATGGGAAATCAGATTAAGTTTAATTTTGCTTACATGAATTATTTGAATGATTATATCGAAAACATAATTTTCAAATGTTAGATCCTATTTGCAGTAGAAAATCAAGACAAGAAGCAAATTAAGAATTATAGTATGGGAGTTCCCATCTTGGCTCAGTGGTTAATGAATTCGACTAGGAACCATGAGGTTGCAGGTTTGATCCCTGGCCTTGCTCAGTGAGTTAAGGATCTGGTGTTGCCATGAACTGTGGTGTAGGTTGCAGACGCAGCTCGGATCCCGTGTTGTTGTGGTGTAAGCCGGTGGCTACAGCTCCGATTCGACCCCTAGCCTGGGAACCTCCATATGCCGTGGGAGTGGCCCTCAAAAGGCAAAAAGACAAAAAAAAATAATTATAGTGTGACCTAGACAGTGCTGGTATGAAATCCAGGCCAATGTTGCCTCCATTCAAATACATCTATTCATGGAAATATCAGCCCAACCCACTTTTGCCTGAAGAAACAGCTAAGTGGACAAATTTGGCTGAAATTACACCATCTGGTTTGGTAGTTCTGGCTAAACCAGCCAGTAGGTCACACTGTATCCTATGTTTGGTTCTTGATCCTTGTTTAGATCTTAGTTGGATGTTTGCTGCATATAGTTGGATATACTGATCCCCAGTTGCTATCCTTGATTTTCACCTTAAGATACCTATTTTTTTCCTGGACGACTGTTGAGAGGTGTTTGCTGATACAGGATAACTAACTGCTTTAAACTTACTTTGTTACCCTTTCCGCTTAGATTTCCTACATCCCTGCCCCATCTCATGAAAATGTAGTTACAGCCTTATAATTTTCTTCTAGCAAGATAACACTGTTCAGATTAATTTCTACTGATCCTCACAAAGACTGTAAAGCAATTTTATTGCTCAAATGGAAGTGAATTCTAATTAATGTACCAATTTTCATTTTTGTGAGACCATAGGTACCCATGTAACACTAAACAACACCAGTGAACCAACATCAAAGCCATCCAAGAGAGCTCTGTGATTAACCTTCGGCGATTTTAATGCCCCTGTGGACACATTCAGACAATGGACAAAGCTTGGTTATGTGCCTGGCCCTTTCCACCATTCTGCACAATGCTTCTCTCCTTCCCTGTGAATGCAGTGCTCCCACAATCTCCTTTCCCTTCTGACTAGCAAATGCTCCTCTTAGCATAAGATCTCATTAACTTCCTCACAAGACCAGGTATAAGATATGATGAGGCTGAATATAGGCCTCTTCCCAAGGGAACTGGACTGTTACCAGCTGAAGCTACCTTTGCTTAAATCAGGATAATAAATGTCTAAAGTTCCATGATGGCAGACACTTGGCACTTAGGCCACCACTCTTTCCTCCCATATCCACAGCAGTCATCATGATTGATTGTAACACTCCTTACTGCTGAGTGTGAGGCATTCTCCTCAGAATCTTTCTTAACACCATGCTTCAGGTAATGACTACTAACTAATCAGAATTGATGTTTAAACTGAAACATCTTGGCTACCTGTGGTTTTAATAGAATTTTTTTATGCTTTGGGAGGTAGAGCTGATAGAGGTATTTGGAAGCAGTCATTCCTTCTAAAATCCTACCCTGTAGATAGTTGTCCATTTTTCCATATATGTCCTCAGAAGAAGTCTTCATCTTTCTTTCGAGGTCTCTCAATTGCAGAATGGGATTTTGCATCAGATACACATGGGTTTAAATTTCAGCATTATAAGTTAATGTATGACCCTGGTAAAACTAGAATTTCTTTGAACCTTACTTTCTTAAAGGTGAAGTGAGACTAAGAATTTCTGCTTGATAGGATTGTTAAATAGATTAAATGAGGTACTGTGAGTGAAGAGCTTTCTCATTGTCTGGTACTAAATTTATATGTCTTCAATTCCTAAACACTCCTCAAAAATAAGAAACTGTTGCATTTAACTGTATTGGGAAAGGTGGGGAAAAATGGTATAAAGAAATGTACACTAGGGGAAAAAAACCCTTTTAACTCATTTAATCACTGAATCAGAGTCCCAGATCTAAAAGGAGCTAAGTGGCTCAGATTGGAGTGGCCAAGGTCCTGCTTCTGCTTGCTGTGTGCCCCACTGTTGTTTGATCACTTTCTTTGATCCAATTTTCTTTGTATTTCATTTCTCAAGTGGTACCACATTAAAGGGAAGACCTCCCTTACTCTTTCAACGTAAAATAGAATTAATCTAAATTTAGATTAACCCCAGATCATTCATCTGTCTAGATTTTCAGTCTATATGAAATAAGTTTCATCCTCAGCTTTTTATGTCAGATCTAAATTATAAAGTGGTCAAAAATGACTGAGCATCATTGGTACATGGATATTTTTCAACTTTTTTCACTATTCTTCTTCAAATAGGTTATGTTTGGAAGACACTGAACATCTTCAAAACCCACTGGTTTTATCATAACTCTTGCTTCCCTGACAAGCTGACTCACCAGGACCATGACATAAGTCACATAGAGTTTTCCAGTATTTTCCTGTTGCTGAAAAATCCTTTATATTTGCATAACATTCTATAATCCAGAAAGCACTGTCTTTCGCTATTCTTTTTGACTCTCATAGTAGTTCTATGAGGTACCCAGGGAAAGGATTGTCACCTTTTGGCATATAAAAGAAACTAAGCTCAAGCAAGGTTAAGTATTATGCTTAAGGTCAAAATGCTAACACACAGTAGAGCTCAGGGTAGAAACAAGTTCTATATGAGAGTTCAAACTGTAAGCACATCCCAATACATAAAACATACCCAGAGTACAATTTAATTCAACAGAACCAGTAAATATTACTCCATTTCCAGGTCAGAGGAACATCCAAATCTCCCCAAACTTAATTTATTTTTTATTCTGAGCAATGCGTTCTCTTTCTTACTTTCATCCCACGTTAAATCCATTCTGCCTTGGATCTCAAAGAAGTCTTTAATTGAAATAGGATCGAGTGCATTCCCTATTACACATTCAGAAAGGTCTGAAACATTCCAAATTTCTGTCAGCATACAATTTCTGGGACTGTAGGAAAACCTGCTGTATTGTACTTTGCTGAAATAAAGTGCTTAACCATCAAATGGTTTTGATTAATGCCATGGTCCCCTTTAGGTCAAGGTTATGGATTGGGATCTTGGACAAACAGCAAACTCCCACAAGCTATGAGATTTTATTTGGCTTATCAGAGTTCCATGAATAATGATTCACTACCAAGCTATGATCTCACAAAACTAGGAATGATTTTGAAAATGCATGTCCTCAAAAACTGAAACTAAAGGTATAAAAAATACTAGACGGCATATTGTGAAAAATGTGAGTGGGATGAGGCCAAGATGACAGATTGTATTGAAATATTTTTCTATTTTTCTGGTCTGTGGATTTGAGGAGGAAGAGAGATAGTAACTAACTTTGGGCTTTCTAAGTGTAAATGTGCATGTTTAAAAGGGCAAAACAAAACAAAAAAACCCCTACCACAACCATATCAGAAAAGCTAAGCATAATCACTACAGATGTAGGAATAGAATGGCTAACTTTAAAAGCAGTACAGAGGAAAATGCAAAAGTAAAGAAAATCTGATAAATTCAGTAGAAGACTGTAAAGAAGAAAGGAAATGGAAAAAAAAAAGTATAACAACCATAAAAATCAGAATAGCAGAAATGAGTTAATCTCATTAAATGCAAATGTTTCACTTACTACATGACAGATGAGAGGCATATTCATTTATGCTTTTCTAAAGAGATTCACTTAAGGCAAAAATCATACATGAAGTTTAAAAAGAGTAAAACATATTCCAAGCAATACATAGCCCGTGAAAGTAGTGTAACATTATTAATTTCAAAGAGAACAGATTTGAAGTCAAAGGCAATATGAATACACATGAACACTTCCAAAAATATGGCAGTTAGGAACTTTTATATACTTAGTAACAGAGATTTTAATTATATAAACTAATATTAGGATTATTAGGACCTGTAGTTTCAGCTCCAACATTTACAGAGCTTCAAAGTTGTCACTCCTTTTCTCTTGGAACTGGAAAAAAAATAAAAGCTGAGTAAACTGAAAAATCAATGATATTTTTACACCTATCAGAGAAGTTGAAGAGATTTCAACCACTACCCTGAAACATGGAGAGACAGGTAAATACAGAAGATTATAGCTGAGATGAGTTTGTCTGGATCAGAAGATACTGGAATCATAAACTGGTAGGAACAATTAAATGATAATATTGATGAGTCGCTGGAAGATATGTGTGGACAAGCATGAGAGAAACTCCTGGGGTCCAATCTTCCTAACACTTTCAAGAGCCTTCACTTCAGGAACCCCATCATGTTCTCATGATGGGAAAAAAAAAATTCCTCCGTGCTCTGGCACAGTGACAGGAAAAGTAAATACTTTGAAATATATCCAGAGTATCCAACATAACAAAGAAGAAAAGACTTTAACAGAGCCTTATCCAATTTGGGGGCAGGGCAATTAGCCAGTTCTAGGGCCCTGTAAACTTTCTAGAGAAAATAAAAGACTAGGAAACACTTCTAAAGGCCACAACTCAGGTATTCAGTCTCACTAAAGGATTGAAATTTAATCAAAACGTATAGATTGTTTGCCCTCTTGTACATCAACAGTGCTGTAGTATGAGAACAGTGACTTTGAGCTGAAAGATCTGTAAGGCTTAGACTCTGTGAAGGACTTCTTAGGAGAAACTGAAAAATGACAGAGGAGACCAAACTAAGTCAAATGGATATAATTAAAAGCTCTGGTACCTATTGCTATAACAAACATTAAACATAGCCCAAATCCAGCCAAGTTAACATAAAATTTCTTACTAAGATCATATTTATCTCAGTTCCTATTACCCAACACCTCTTATCTGGCTTTCAACAAAAATTACAAGGCATGTTACAATACACACACACACACACACACGAAAATACAGTTCAAGGAGACATAGCAAGCATCAGAATCAGACTCAGATATGACAGACATGTTGGAATTTCTAACAGGGACTTTAAAATAACTGATTAATATATTAAGGGTTATAATAGAAAAAAGGGATAATGTACAAGAATAGATGGGTAATACAAGCAGAGAAACTCTCAAAGTGAGCAATAACAAAGAATATCTTTGGCGGCCTTGACATAGACAAAAAAATAATCAGTGAGCTTGAAGAAACATCAGTTGAAACTTCCCAAACTGAAACACAAAGTGAAAAATAAATGAAAACAGACTATCCATCATCTATGGGGATAATTTCACCATGTAACATGGGTAATTGAACTACCATATGGAGAAGGAAGAGAGAAAAGAGTATAAAAATATAATATTTTATAATATTATTATAGCCAAAAATGTTCCAAAATTGATACCAAAACACAGATTCAAGAAGCTCAGAGAATACCAAGCAGAGTAAATATCAAATAATCTACACCTAGGCATATCATATTTAAACTGCAAGAAACCAAAGGCAAGGAGTTCCTGTCATGGCACAGTGGTTAACGAATCTGACTAGGAACCATGAGGTTGCAGGTTTGATCCCTGCCCTTGCTCAGTGGGTTAAGGATCCGGTGTTGCCCTGACCTGTGGTGTAGGTTGCAGACGTGGCTCGGATCCCATGTTGCTGTGGCTGTGGCGTAAGCCAGTGACTACAGCTCCGATTCAACCCCTAGCCTGGGAACCTCCATATGCTGCAGGAGGCAGCCCTAGAAAAGATAAAAAAAAAAAAAAAAAGAAAGAAAAAAAGAAACCAAAGGCAAAAAGAAAAGTCTGAAAGAAGTCAAAAGGGTAAAAACACCTTATCTATAGAGGAGAAAGCATAAAAATGACAGAAACCATGCAAGCAAAAGGAGAGTGATGTAAGATATTTAAAGTGTTGGGAAAAAAAAACTCATAAATATAACCTAGAATTCCATTCACTGAAATTATCCTTAAAAAATGATGGAGAAGTAAACACTCCCTTATACGAAAAAAAACAGAATGAAACCAAACAAATCTGAGGAAACTGTTCTTCAATGGACTTGCCATAGACTTTTAAAAGAAATTCTTATGTGGAGAAGGAATAAATGAAAGTAAAATAAAATCATTTTCTTTACTCTTAATTACTGTAATAGATAACTGTTCAAAATAATAATGGTAACAAACCTATTGTATGATTGTAGCATGTAGGTAAGTAAAATGAATTTTATAAGGCGCAGGAGGGAAAAATTCACATTTCCTTTATGTTATCTGCACTACACATGGATCCATATAATGTATTTATGGTGTACTTAGTTGTAAATATATATTGCAAACTCTAGGGCAACCATTATGAAATATTTTTTTAAAGAAATGTAAATGATATGTCAATTATCACTTTAAATGTGAGTGGTCTAAGTACAGACTTTAAAAAACGGTGATTGTCAGAGTAGACTGAAGCAATAACAGCATTACCTTAAGTACATATTATCTACAAGAAACTGAATTTAAATATAAAGACAAAAATAGGTTAAATGTAAAAGGGTACCTAAAGATATACTATGCTTTCACTAATCAAAAGACAGCTGCGATAACTATATTAACTTCAGACAAAGCAGATTTCAGAACCAGGAAATTTATCAGGAAAAAAAGAGAAGCACTGCGTAATGATAAAGGATTCCATTCTCCAAGAAAATGTAACAATCCTTAATGTGCATGCATCTAACAAATAACAAAATACAAGGCAAAAACTGATAATTGATAAGTCAGGCAGAAAATCAGTAAGGGATATAATTTACCTGAACATCACTATTAAAAAACATGTCTAATTGATATTTATACAGTATTCAACAGCAGAATACACATTCTTCTCAAGCTCAAATGCTCACTCACTAAGACCATGTTCTGGGCCATAAAAGGCAGCTTAATGAATTTTGTTTAAAAAATCACACAAGACATGCTTTCAGACCCTATGGAATTAAACTAGAAATCAATAACTGAAACATAACTGAACAATTACAATATAATTAGAGGTGAAATAACACATGGGTCAAGGAAGCGTTTTCAAGAGAAATTTTTAAAATATTTTGAGCTAAGTAAAAGGCAACTTAGGAAAATTTGTGAGATATAAAGAAAGCAATGTATGCAGGGAAATATTAAATGCGTATGTTAGAAAAGACAAAAGATCTAAAATCTGAGTTTCCACTTTAGGAAACTAGAGAAAGATGAGCAATTAAAACGTAAAGCAGACAGGGAGTTCCCGTTGCAGCTCAGTGGTTAATAAATCTGACTAGGAACCATGAGGTTGCAGGTTTGATCCCTGGCCTTGCTCAGCGGATTAAGGATCTGGTGTTGGCATGAGCTGTGGTGTAGGTTGCAGATGCGACTCGGATCCCACATTGCTGTGGCTGTGGTGTAGGCTGGTGCCTAAGCTCTTTGATTGGACCCTTAGCCTGGGAACCTCCATATGCCGCGAGTGCGACCCTGGAAAAAGCAAAAAAAAAAAAAAAAAAAAAAAGGCATAAAGCAGACAGAATAAAATAATAAAAATTAGGCAGAACTCAGTGAAATTGAAAAGCAGGAATACAAGAGAGAAAATCAACAAAAGTAAAAGCTTGTTCTTTGAAAATATTAGTAAAACCAATAAACCTGCAGCTAGGCTCACAAAAAAAAAAAAAGGGCGAGAGATTATACAAATCATCACTAATCACTATAAGAAATGAAGGAGACTCATCATTATTTAGCCTTTGAAGATCAAAGAGATAATAAATATTATGAGCTCTATGGCCATGAATCTTATAACCTAGACGAAATGGACCAATTCATTGATAAACACAAATTACCAAACACACAAAAAGATAATCTAAATAGGTTTATACCTATTAAAGAAGTTAAATCTGTGATTAATAATGTTCTCAAAAAGTAAATGCCAGGCCCAGATAGTTGCACTGATGAATTTTACTAAATCTATAAGGAAGAAATAGCATCAGTTTTCTACAATCTCCCAAAAAAACACAAAACATATTTATTCTATGAGGTAAGAATTACTAACACTGAAACCAGATTAAAATATTACAAGAAAGAAGATCTACAAAGTATTATCTCTGATGAATATAAATGCAAAAATATTCAATAAATTATTAGCAAATTGAATCCAACAATGCATAAAAGCAATTATATATTGTGACAAAGTGGTATCTATTCCAGTTGTACAAAGCTGGTTCAATATTCAAAAATGTAACCCCCCACATCAACAAGTTTTAAAAAAAAAATATATGATCATATGAAATGATGTAGAAAAAAAGTTTGAAACAACTTTACACCCATTAATGATAAAAATTCTAAGATAAGTGTTCCCTGTTGGCTCAGCAGGTTAAGGATGTGGCATTGTCACTGCTGCGCTCTGGTCACTGCTGTGGTGTGTGTTTGATTCCTGGCCTGGGAACCTCCCCATGCTGTGGGTGCAGTCAAAAAAAAAAAAAAATTCTAAGATAAATAGGAATAGATGAAAACTTCTTCATCTTGAGAAGTAATGTCTATTAAAAAAACAAAAACTTACATGACAAAAATATATTTTGAACATGTGTAGCAATCAAGGTATTAATATTAAGTATATTGAAAACAGTCCTATAGATCACTAAAAAAAATAAAAATAGGTAATATAAATTGAATTCAGAGATGAGCCTATCTGATAGACAATCAATATTGAGAAAATGAAATTGCCCTATCCCACTGTAAATATGGGAATATTTTTAAAGTATTACCAAGGAAAGGCGAGCATATGGTGAAAAAAAGGAACTCTTATATAATCTCTCTGGGAATATAAAATTAGTACTACCACTTGGGAGAGCTAGTTGGAAAATATGTTAGTTTGAAAATATGTGTACTCTTAACACCCAGGAATTTTATTTTTAGGTATTATACTCTTGGGGACCTCTTGCACATGTTTACCAGAAGATATGTGTAAGAATGTTCACTGCAGTAATAATAATAGCATGAAGTGGTGTATATTTCAAACAGCAGACAAATGGACAAATATATTGTACATTTTTATAATGGGAGACTCTACAGGATTAAATATTAGTAATACACAATGGCATGGATAGGTTTCAAAAACATACTATAACTGAGTATAAAATAATATGAAAAATTCAAGCATTTATGGAACTCTTATACAGTATATACTAGCTCTACATGTAGTCAAAACTATGGTAGGATACACACAAAATTCATGGTAGTGACAGGAATATGTCTAGGAACTTTTTCTGTAATGTTCTATAATTTTTATAAAAAGAGAATTTGAAGCAATGAAAATCCAAAGTAAAAATAGGTTTGTGTTCTTAACAGTATTTCAGAGTACACTGAATCTATGAACTAAGAATAACCAACCATAAGGGGAAAATGTGAAATTAACAATTTTGCAGAAATGAAAATTCACAATTGTCAAATAAAAATATGCCATGGGGGAAGCATAAACCAGATTGATGCATAATCAAATCATTGAGGTAGAATACAAATTTGTTATATTTCACCAAAACTCTGAAGAATGAAGACATTAAAATAGTGAAATAACCTCTAAAAGACACAGAGAACAGATTGTGGAAATCCAAATTAAACGTAGTCTGAAAGAGGACTATGAACAGAAGGCAGAACAGATATTAAAATGATCAGTGAAATTAACAAAGTACTGAAGAAAATCTCCCTGAGGTGAAAAAGGTCCTATTACAATTAATAGAAGTGTGTACCATGTAATAGGCAAATAATGAAACCAAATTTTTTTCTGGAAAAATCCTTTATTTGGAAAGCTTTTTTTCTTTCTCCTAAACAAGCAGTTTAATAGAAGTTATGGCAAGTGATCAGATTCAGTTCTTTTTTTGTATTTTTTTTTACACTAGAGGCACTAGTCCTATAGAAGGCTGAGAAGAAACATTTTGTGAATGAAAAATTATATACAGAGCCAAGGTGACACTTATGAGCACTTAGCAGCAACAACACTTTCTCAGATACCCAAGGGTGCAAAAAGAATACCACCTACATAATTCCCAGAACTAGTCCTCCCCTCAAATTGCCAGAACTTAAAGATTTCCTCCAGTTTCCTCAGGAAATAAAGCAGACAATTCAAGATGAATTGTTCATAGAATAAAAGACCTGCTGTGAACACTAAAGCCAATTAAAATATAAGTAAATAATTTAAGTGTGGTAATAAAACCTAAAGCTATGCTAAAAATACCTCTTAGAAAATAGATTTTAGAAAATACTTCTGTAACAATATATTAATATAAAATTCCATAGTGAATAAACAAACTGCCAAGGATTTTTTCATCAGAATATGATAGATATGGCTTCATTGTTAAAATTATTATTACCAAATTTAAATATATATTTCAATATTACAGGTATCCCAAAACAGATGTATACCTTCCAAATAAACTAAGAAAAGCATTTGAGTTAGTAAAATAGAACAGGAAAAAATGTCAAGTACCTGATCTTTCTCTTAATATGGATAAATGCTGTGTTTCATGGGAAAACCATAAATAAAAGCCATAAGAGAGCATAAAGCATCAAACAGGATGAGAGAAGTAACATTAAAATGGATTTACTGGAGTTCCCGTTGTGGTGCAGTGGTTAACGAATCCGACTAGGAACCTTGAGGTCGCGGGTTCGGTCCCTGCCCTTGCTCAGTGGGTTAACGATCTGGCGTTGCCGTGAGCTGTGGTGTAGGTTGCAGACGCGGCTCGAATCCCGCGTTGCTGTGGCTCTGGCGTAGGCTGGCGGCTACAGCTCCAATTAGACCCCTAGCCTGGGAACTTCGATATGCTGCGGGAGCGGCCCAAAGAAATAGCAAAAAGACAAAAAAAAAAAAAAAAATTAAAAAAAAATGGATTTACTGCTTCTAAGGAAAAAAATTCATTTTAGAGTGCAGAACAGGGAACCTTCTAGATCCCTGAATCAGTACACAGTGGATAACCACTCGATCAGGAACATCTGCACTGGATTTTTGCAAGAGCAAGTCTGTTACACTGATTTGTTATCATTGTCTCATCTAGTTTTCTAATAGATAAGCTGGTATGTTGAAGTGGAACTGGTATTTTGGACTGGTATGCTGAACTGGTGCGGCTATAACAAAAACTTACAATATGTGTCTTTGTTTTAACATTTGGGTGCCAGGTAGCAAGGTAACAGATAAAAGAGGTCAGAAAGATGACAGTTTATGGTATACAATGTAAACCTTAATAAAATTACCCACAGTAACTTGGAGTATAATCAGATGTGTACTAAACCAGCAATTCGACAGGGAAAAGTGGAATAAAACAGAAACTTGATAGTGTGTGCTAGTGCTTATTGCTTGCAAAAGCTTGGCAAGATAATATAACAAGGAAATGAATTCAGAATACAGTCCATTTGCAAACAGAAATGAAAGAAAATAGGAAGAGTTAAAGAATTGTGTGTTTTGAAGGTTTAGAAAAGGCCAAGTTTTCAGTGACACTTCTCAGTTGAATCAAGTGATTCAGGACAATGATCAAATTCAAGGTACAGTACCCACCTATTTTGACAGATAGCTCAAGATAGCTACTTTTAGGGAGTGTGTGTATTGGGTTTAAAGGATCCAAAAGAAAAATCAGACCTGAATTGAGAGAACTTGTAGTCCCAACTTTTCAGTGTCTCTAGTAAGTTGAGACGGCTGTGGAGTGTGGGCCTTTTGCCATGTGTTTCAGATATGACCAAGGAAGATAATGAAAAAGAACTTCCTGTAAGGCAGAGCGCAGGCTCAGCGGTAATTAACAAGAACTACCTCCCAGTGAGCAGAATTATGCCTTAATCAAGAGACTTCTCCCGCAGGATAGGGGGCCTTCATAAGACCTGATTTTCAGGATTTCAGCCTTGTTCTATCCTAGTGACTGATGGGCATATATCCCTTTATTCCTTTTATTGAATGGAAATTCCTTTCTTCCTACTTTGCTTGCTTGCTTCCCCTCCTCCCCCTGCCCCTAATATCCTTTTACTTGCTCCACTATCATATTTTGGATACATGTGGTGGTGATGGACAGATAACTCATCTTTAGTTCATAGGTCACCAAATGGAAAGCAATTGCATCTAATCCAATGGGAGAGTACTGGGCACAGCCCAGAGATTCTGAAATTTGAGCTGGATTCAGTATATGGGTGGGACATTGTCTTCATTAGAGGGGTATTGAGAAAAAAGTTAACATGTTAACTTCTCCCAGCAAGAGGAATGGAATGAAAGAAATGTTAGGATGTTACAGCAGAGGGAATAAATAATTAAATCTACCCATTGGGTAGAGGAAATTTCCAGCATTGAGTAAGACTGGCACTGCTCTCCATGTAATCTTACTCCTCTTGAAGTATACCTGATTTTTCTCTTAATATGAATGAATGCTGTGTTTCATGGGAAAAGTTATACTCATCATAGTAATTATGTTTTCTTTTTGCTTCTCTTGAATCTTGTTTCTAAGAATATCCTTTTTTTTTTTTTTAATAGCTATACCCACAGTTTATGGAAGTTCCAGGCCAGGGATTGAATCTGAGCCACAGTTGTCACAACGCTGGATCCTTTAACCCACTGCACTGGGCTGGGAATCGAACCTGCACCCCTGAGCTGCTGCAGTTAGATTCTTAATCCACTGAACCATGGCGTAAACTCTAAAGAGTTCATTTTTTGGTAATCATTTTTTTTTCTATTTATATTCTCCACTTTCTATCTCCACTTAGTTCAATCTCTGGGCCTATAGTGATGTTAACCACATTGATAATTTATGACATATTCGGTAAGAAAACACATTGCAGGCACCTGAAGTGTCTTACCTTCTGCTGCTAAACAGAGTTTAACAGGTTAAATTTGTCAGCAGGCAGAGTTACCTCCTTCATGTATAAGAGATGAGACAAGGCGCTCATGCCATAGGCAGTGGAATGAAAATGTAATCTCTTGCAGCTCAGCTCCATGGATTCAAGTTTAGACTTCTAATATTACATTGAAGAACATGATACAAAAAATAAAAGACTTTCCTAACAAACATTTTGAGCAGCTCAACTTATAAAAATAAAAGACTTTCCTAACAAGAAACATTTTGAACAGTTCAATTGGTCAAAAGTACTAGAAAGTGAATGGTAAGTAAATGCCAAAGAAAGAAAATGTCTACAAATTATGGTTGTACTCCTGATGAAATCATGAATCCATATGTATGTGGCCAGCCTAAGTCGATCACTACTCCTTTGATTTGTGGTGGTTGACAGGATTCAGGCACTTAACTCACCAATTAAGACTGAGAGTTAAGGTCTTTCCCCTGATCTTACAAATCATTCAAATCATTCAAATTTTCACTAGTACCACCTCCTGCCATCAGCCCCAAGAATGGCATAGATTAATGTTGAAGGTTTTGGCTGGTCTTTAACTAGTGATTGCAGGAATGGGACAGAGAGGATATGGAAATTACAGTGAATTTCAGGAAAGGATGTTAAAATATTTTATTTAAAAGCCAAAAGTCCCCTGCTCTTCAGAATGTATTCCAAATATAAGATGTTATTATGACAATGAATTGAATTGACCATAGTAAACCATTTACAATGTGTTATTCGTATACAGTCGGGAAAGAGTTCTGAAATAGATGCAATTGATTTTATAAGCACTCATGGTAGAATAGTAAAGCCTTGCCTACCCAAGTAATCTCCTTACTAGCTATCATTTGGTTCAGATACCCTATTTCTTCATGATTGGCTGGTTATGTGTTTATAGGAATGTATTGTTTCTTCCAGGTTATCCAATGTGTTGGAATACAACTGTTCATAGAATTCTCTTATAATCCTTTTTCTGTCATATCAATTGCAATGTCCCCTCTTTGATTTCTGATTTTAGTTATGTGAGTCTTATTCTAGCTAAGAGTTTATCAATTTTGTTTATTAAAAAAAGTCACTCTTAGTTGCTCTTATTTTTCTAGCCTCCATTTCATTTACCTTGGCTCTAATCTTTGTTATTTCCTTCCCTCTGTTTGCTTTGGGTTCAGTTTGTTCTTCTTTTTCCAGTTTGTTCTTCTTTTTCCAGTTTTTTTCCCTCTTAGCAACACTTTTGCTGCTTCTCATATTTTTTTTTATTATGTTGTGTTTCCATTTTCATTTATCTTGAGGTATTTTCAAATTTCCATTGTGAATTCTTCTTTGATTTACTGGTTGTTTAAAAGTTTGTTGCTTAATTTTCGTATTTGTAGATATTCCAGTTTTCCTTGTGCTATTGATTTCTAGTTTCATCCCACAGTGATCAAAAAGATACTTTCTACGTCTGCAGTCTTCATGTATTTTTTAAGATTTTTTTTTTATGGCCTAATATATGTCTATTCTAGAGACTGTTCACATGCAGTTGAGAAGATTGTATATTTTGCTGTTGTTGGGCGGAATGGTCGCTACATGTCTGTTAGGTCCAGTGGTCTATCGTGTCATTGAAGGCTTCTATTTCCTTATTGGTCTTCTGTCTGGCTGTTCTATCCACTATGGAACATGAGCCGTTAAGTCTCTACTAATATTGTGTTGCTATATATTTATCCCTTCATATCTTTCAGTATGCTTCATATATTTAGGAATTTTGAGGTTTGGTGCATAAGTATTTATAATGACTATATCTTCTTGGTGAATCAATTCTTTTTATCATTATAGAAAGTCGTTCTTTGTCTCCTGTGAAGATTTATTTTTAAAGTCTAGTTTGTCTGATATTAATATGACCATGCCTGCTCTATTTTGGTTACTATTTGCATGGAATATCCCTTTCTATCCTGTCATGTTCAGCCTGTGTGTATACTTGGATCTAAAGTGAGTATTGTATAGGCAGCATTTTGTTGGATCCTATTTTTTCATCCATTCAACCAGTCTATGTCTTTTGATTTTGCAGTTTAATCCATTTTCATTTAAAGTAATTAATGATAAGGAAGGACTTACATTGCCATTTTAAAGTGTTTTCTGCCTGTCTTGTAGCTTTTTTGTCACTCTTTTCCTCTCACTGCAGTCATTTGTATTTCATTGTTTTGTTTTATGGTAATTTGCTTAATTCCCTTCTCATTTCCTTTTGTATATATTCTTTAGATATTTTCTTTGTGGTTACCATTGCAATGACTTAAAACATCTTAAAGTATAGCATTCTATTTTAAACTGATAACTTTAATTATATGCAAAAACTCTAGTCCTTTTACAGCCTCCTCTAATGTATGTTAAGAACGTCACAAATTATTATATATGGTATACCCTTTAACATAAATTTATAGTTTTATTTTTTCATTTAAATTATGTGAATCAAAATTAAAACAGTAAAGGTTACTGTATTTGTCCATGTATTTACCTTTACTGGATAACTTTATTTTTATATAGTTTTGTGTTGCTATCTACTGACTATTCATTTCAATTTGAAGGTTTCTCCTTACCATTTTTTGGTAGGGCAAGTCTAGTGGTAATGAACTTCCTCTGTTTTTATTTATCTGGGAAATCTTAATTTCGTCTTCATTTTTTTTTGTCTTTATTTTTTAGGGCCACACCCATGGCATATGGAGGTTCCCAGGTTAGGGGTCAAATCAAGGCTGCAGCCACTGGCCTACACTACAGCCACAGCAATGCAGGATCCGAGCTGTCTGCAAACTATACCACATCTCACAACAATGCGGGATCCTTAACCCATTGAGCAAGGCCAGGGATCGAACCTGTGTCCTCATGAATACTAGTCAGATTTGTTTGTGCTGAGCCATGACAGGAACTCCTTGTCTTCACTTTTGAATGCGTTTTTCCAGATGCATTATTCCTGGTTGTTAGTTTTTTTTCTTTCAGCACTTTGAATATATCGTGTACCAACATATTCGTACCACTCCATTGTATTCCAGAAAGTTCTACCGAGAAGCACACTGATCACCTTATGGAACTTTTGTTGTATGGGCTTATCTCTTGCTGGTTTCAAGGTGCTCTTTGCTTTGAGTTCAGATAGTTTGATTATAAAGTTTCTTGATGTGGCTTTCTTTGAATTTATTTTAGTTGGAATTTTTTCAGATTCTCAAATCTGTATGTCCATTTCTTTCCTCAGATTTGGACAGTCTTCAGACATTATTTCTTCAAATAAGCTCTCTGCCCCTTTCATTTTCTCTTTTTCTGGGATTCTAATAATGCATATATTGATTGCTTGATAATATCACATAATTTCTTTATGCTATCTTCATTTTTCATTATTTTTTTGTTTTGCTTGTCTGACCGGATGGTTTCAATTGATCTACAAGTTTACTTGTTCTTCCTTCTGCCTGATGAATTCTGATGTTGAAATCCTCTAATGAATTTTCAGTTCAGTTATTGTATCTTTCAGCTCCAGAATTTCCATTTGGTTATTTTTATAGTGTTTTTCTTTTTGTTGATATTCTCATTTTGTTTATGCATCATTTTCCTGATTTCGTTTAGTTGTCTATGTTCTTTTTGTTCATTGAGCACCTCTTTATGACAATTATTTTACATTCTTTGTCAGGCAGCCCATAGATCTGCATTTCTTTAGGATCAGTTCTTGGAATTTTATTTTGTTATTTTGCATAGGCCATATTTTCCTGTGGGTTTTTTTTTTAATGCCTTGTAGTTTTTTGATGGGAATTTGGAATTAGAAAAAATAACCACCTCTCTCAGTCTTGGCCTACTGGCTTCAATGTGGGAAAGGACATTCACAAATCTGTCTGGCTAGGGGTTTTAGGCCCTCTTGAATTCTTCTTATGTCTTTCTTCCCCTGGTATCTGCCTGAAGAACTGTAGCTCTAATGTGTGGCAAACAGGTGAGTCAGAAACCAGTTGTCCCCCACTTTTTTCTTGTATTTTTAGGGCCACACCCATGGCATATGGAGGTTCTTAGGCTAGGGGTCTAATCAGAGCTACAGCTGCCAGCCTTTGCCACAGAAATGCAGGATCCTTAACCCCCTGAGCAAGGCCAGGGATTGAACCTTTGTCCTCATGGCTACTAGTCAGGTTTGTTAGCCACTGAGCCACGATGGGAACTCTCAGAAACCAGTCCCTTAAGCAACCCCCAAACAAGCCTGAATTCCGGACACATGGTACACTTTTTTGTTTGTTTCTCTCCTGGGGAGGAGCCTGGGTATGGAGGTTTTCCTTCTGGTTGCTCTGTTCTATCTTGCTTAGGAGATGGAGCATAAACAGCTGCACCAAAAGTTGTGATTTTTTTCCCTAATTGGTTTCACAATGGCCTTTGTGCTCTGGTTTCTCAGCTGTTCTCTAGTGTTTTCACAGAGGTATTCTGGTCCATATATTTTTGTTAAGTTGGCGTCTGTATCCTTCTAGTCTGACATGTTGCTCTACTTAGCAGGGTTTTATTTTTTTTTTTATTTTTATTTTTTTTTTATTATTTTCCCACTGTACAGCAAGGGGATCAGGTCATCCTTAGATGTATACATTGCAGTTACAGTTTTTTCCCCCACCCTTTCTTCTGTTGCGACATGAGTATCTAGACATAGTTCTCAATGCTACTCAGCAGGATCTCCTTATAAATCTATTCTAGGTTGTGTCTGATAAGCCCAAGCTCCCGATCCCTCCCACTCCCTCCCCCTCCCATCAGGCAACCACAAGTCTCTTCTCCAAGTCCATGATTTTCTTGTCTGAGGAGATGTTCATTTGTGCTGGATATTAGATTCCAGTTATAAGTGATATCATGTGGTATTTGTCTTTGTCTTTCTGGCTCATTTCACTCAGTATGAGAGTCTCTAGTTCCATCCATGTTGCTGCAAATGGCATTATGTCATTCTTTTTTATGGCTGAGTAGTATTCCATTGTGTATATATACCACCTCTTCCGAATCCAATCCTCTGTCGATGGACATTTGGATTGTTTCCACGTCCTGGCTATTGTGAATAGGGCTGCAATGAACATGCGGGTGCACGTGTCTCTTTTAAGTAGAGCTTTGTCCGGATAGATGCCCAAGAGTGGGATTGCAGGGTCATATGGAAGTTCTATGTATAGATTTCTAAGGTATCTCCAAACTGTTCTCCATAGTGGCTGTACCAGTTTCCATTCCCACCAGCAGTGCAGGAGGGTTCCCTTTTCTCCACAGCCCCTCCAGCACTTGTTATTTGTGGATTTATTAATGATGGCCATTCTGACTGGTGTGAGGTGGTATCTCATGGTAGTTTTGATTTGCATTTCTCTTATAATCAGCGATGTTGAGCATTTTTTCATGTGTTTGTTGGCCATCTGTATATCTTCCTTGGAGAAATGTCTATTCAGGTCTTTTGCCCATTTTTCCATTGATTGATTGGCTTTTTTGCTGTTGAGTTGTATAAGTTGCTTGTATATTCTAGAGATTAAGCCCTTGTCAGTTGCATCATTTGAAACTGTTTTCTCCCATTCTGTAAGTTGTCTTTTTGTTTTCTTTTTGGTTTCCTTTGCTGTGCAAAAGCTTTTCAGTTTGATGAGGTCCCATGGGTTTATTTTTGCTCTAATTTCGATTGCTTTGGGAGACTGACCTGAGAAAATATTCATGATGTTGATGTCAGAGAGTGTTTTGCCTATGTTTTCTTCTAGGAGTTTGATGGTGTCCTGTCGTATATTTAAGTCTTTCAGCCATTTGGAGTTTATTTTTGTGCATGGTGTGAGGGTGTGTTCTAGTTTCATTGCTTTGCATGCAGCTGTCCAGGTTTCCCAGCAATGCTTGCTGAATAGATTTTCTTTTTCCCATTTGATGTTCTTGCTTCCCTTGTCAAAGATTAATTGACCGTAGGTGTCAGGGTTTATTTCCGGATTCTCTATTCTGTTCCATTGGTCTGTCTGTCTGTTTTGATACCAGTACCACACTGTTTTGATGACTGTGGCTTTGTAGTATTTCTTGAAGTCTGGGAGAGTTATGCCTCCTGCTTGGTTTTTGTTTCTCAGGATTGCTTCTTAGCAGGGTTTTACACTTGTTTTTTTTTTTTTTTTCTTTTTTACTGCAGAGTCCACATTTCTATGTAGTATGTCACTGTCTCCTATGTGAGGTCTCCTTATGCTCATCTCTACTTCAAGCCCAAATTTACATTCCTGCTCTCTCACCCTAGTCACTCAAGTGGGAATGTGTTTTAGAAATTTAAATGATTTCACTGTCACAAAATTTGCCACAGGTGAGTCTTGTAAGTAATATTTCTAGTTAACAACACATAATTTCTAGGTGCTTATGTGTTATAAACTTTATTCAACAAATACTATTTGACATTTACTGTGATATATATGTTTAGGAAGAGAATAAATGAATAGTAACCTGGAGTGGCTTACAGGTTTGTGAGCTATGCTGTGCTTTCTATAGGGTACTATAACAGATAACTGGACAAATTGCTGGGGACCTTAGAAGAAAAAGTGATTTCATCTGCCTTGGAAATTAAGGAGTTCTTCACTCATGATGTTGAAATAGTTCTTAAAGGATAAATAGCAGTTGACTAAATGGTCAATAAGTTATGGCTATTTCTTGCAAGAGCAACATGGCTAAAGGTGGAGAGGGTTGAAAATAAATGGCGAGGCATTAATTGTAGAAGTGGGAAGAGAGGAAGAGCAAAGAGTGGATGTATTAGAGGATGGATTTTTTTTTTTTATTTTTGAGAGTGGATTTTAAAGTCTAAGGGTAACCTATAGGTGGATCTCTTGCCTCAACTTGGTGGTGACCTTTCTGTGAAACAGAAGGCATTTTGTTAAAACCTTGGCATCTGAGACCCTGGAGTCCATACGAGGCACTACATAAACTCCATAGAGTTTTCCATGGGGTTTGTCTTGAACCCCCCAAATCTGATGTAGCAGGTCCCTAGATTAAGTAATTATATCTATCTGTTCTATAAAATTTGTGCTGATCTAACCAATAAAGTTCCCTATAGAACTAGGGATTTGGTCCCAAGGACAGGGCCAAGAAAAACCATCCTAAATGGAGGACTTCTTTAAGGTGATGGAGTCTCTAGGAGCCAAAATCATTTTTCATCACAATGGGATTTAATTATAGGGTTTGATCATATATCCCTAAAGTCCCAAATTATAAATTATGTGGCCTTAATCAAATTACTTAAGCTCTCTGAACCACAGCCTCTTCATCTCTAAAATGCAGACAATAACAGTATCCTAACACAGATGTAAGGATGAAATGAGATAATACATTAATGGGATTTTTATAATATGGTTTATAATATACAAAATAAAGTTTTTGCTGTCCCTACCCTAACCCATCCCACAGTGCATTATACTGAACCCGCTGATCTGTATTTCTTGACACTGAGTAATCTTCCTCTTCGCAGTTTCTATAAGCAACCCTGAAAATGTCTGCAATAATGGAAATCTGTCTTTGATGGCCCTGAGTACCTTTTAGTATGGATCTATGAAAAAATGACTGACTTAAGCTTTACTTAGTTGCCCAGATCTCATGGATCCTGCTGCCTCCCTTCCCCACATGATTGGCCATAGTTTGGCATTTGTGTCACCTTGAAATCCAAGTCTCTATCCATAAATTTCTGCTTTCCTGGGCCTCCCCTTAATGAGCAGATCAGGGAATATACTCACTTTGAATGTTAATCCTCAGATGAAACTTCCCTTTGTGTAATGATTTGATTTTTTTCTTTATCTAGAAAAAGTCACTTGCCATGGGTCCCCAAGGATGCTTCAATACCTCAGTCATTGTCTTTTCTAGCTTCTTACCTTTTTATGATGTGTGAGCTTCCACTGAACTATCTTTGAAATTCTACTTGTCAGGAAAACAGCCAAAATATTGAAACAGATGTCAAAAAGTATTTTCTCAACTTGGAATCATTAAATGGATCTCTATTCATAGATAATATTAAATATAATTACATGATGTAACTGAATTTTAAGTCTAATGTTTTCTTTCTAAAACATTTAAAACAGTGTTTTAACATGAGGGTTTCGTTGCCCCAGTGTGTCTCTTACCCGTGAATGACTTCTTTTTTGTCTTCAATTTCAGACTTCAAAGAAGTCTTTAACAATGGAAGCTCTCAAAAGATGGCAAAATTGTAGTCATCCTCTATTTCTCAACCCCTCCAAGCTAGAAGCAGTACTACTCATTTTGAGATCAGGAGTACCACCCTACCTGGCTTGGCTAATTTAGAGTTAATCCTGGCCAGAACTGGTATTAGATCTGTGAGCAGAACCCAGTTCTTTTGGTGTGGAATTTGTCATGTTATCCAAGGCATAGCATGTGTTGATAAGCCCTGTAGCTATACATGTGCAGCCTTTTAGTCACAGGCTTTCCCTAGTGGTCTCTCCATAATTTGACTCACCCATCCATATGACTGGATGCTCTCTTACCAGGTATTTACTCTTTCCTGTGACAATACTCCATCAGCTTGGGTGGAAAACCTGGTATCTTGCTTAGTTCTTTTAAGACTTCTATCTCAAGGGACTGGATTCTCATCATCTGAGTGAATTTGTACTATAAATGTTGAGTATCACATAGAGGCTAAGGTCTTGGGCTATTGAGCCATAGACCTTTGTATGAATATTAGCTGCATAGCTTGACTTCAGTGTTTTCTTGGAGTCCTCATTTCCTCACAAGTGGGGATAAAACTCTATTTTCATAAGGTTGTGAAAAATGAATGTGTTAACGATGATAAAACACCTATAACAGTACCTGGCAAGCAGCAAGTGCTCATTAGTGTGAACTACTAAAATTCAACGACTACATGGAACCATGGTATTTCTGCATTTAAATTAAGGATCACCTACTATCTAAAAGTTCTAGTGATCATAGCCCTTCCCATCGTTCAGATTATATGTTCCTTACTTGCAACAAATCTGCATATGGTGTATTTGAATTTTTAATATAGGAGTCCAGCTTATGCAATATTTGGGTCGCTTAGTACCTGCTCTACACACATTATCATATCTTTCCCAGCACAAGAGCCCATGATTCTCACCAAATCTTACCTGAATGATAAGAGCTGTGGAGTTGCTAATCCTGCTATTCAACCTGACGAAACACTGAGCCACGGGACCCCTTTCACAGAGTGTGTCCCTCACATGCCTAGGTGAGAAGTTAGCATACTTATAAGGACAGACAATCTTTTGTGCCTTCTGAGCTGAATAAAACATGTAGCTGGTCTAATTTGCTAAATATAACCTTTAAGAATCATTGGTGAGCAAAGCAGAAAACAAGGTATCCCTGCAGTACCTCCTTTTCAACATCCTATTGAAATATCAGGAGAGACACAGAAGCAGAGAACAGACTGCAGAGAAGAACACAGTCCATCTGCTCAAAGTTCCATCTTGGTGAAAGAGCCACTAAATGTATTTTTTCACAGGAAATGATTGAAGGATGCTTGGAGAAGGGATGAAGAGCTTTGCCCACACCATAGACACTGCAGATGCAGCCTTAGACTCCCTGCTTCTGTTACCCAAAAACTGGCTTTGCCTCTTGGTGGGAGTCAAGCCAAAAGATAGAACCAAGCCAAAGTAAAGAGGATGAAAAATATCTTACTTGCAGCAAGTAAGAGAACACTGGGGATCTTTCCCAAATCAGTGCTTCTCAGAACAGCAAAATTGGGGAAGCTTTAAGCTAAGGGTACATGCATATTCATAAGGGGCCTTAAGCAGAATACAGTTCAGTATAGAATTGGGGCCAAGGTCAACAGAGACCAAGTTTTAGTTGACAAGTCTGGAGGGGCAATAACATCATTCCATCCTCCACCTGAGTGGGGGCCTTAGTTCCTGCAGGACTCAAAGATTATATCAGATTGTGATATACGTCCCTTGAGGAGAAAGTAGGACTCTGTTTTATTGCTGAACTGTTGTTTCTTGACTGCTTTTCTTTTGTTCCTGAATTCTCTCACTTCCTTTAAGATTATTATTACTAAGACCTGTTCAGGGACAAACACTGTGACTAGCATTAAATCACAAAATGACTTAGGCCAAAAATGGCTTCTCTTATGTCAAGAAAGCTATGTCTGGTTCTCTTTCTCTGGGGACCTCCTACACTATCTGCTTACACATTGGACTTCAAAATCCTAAAGCTCTTCTTGAGAGTGATTTTGATACAACTAAAAATTATGCTTTTATTAGATTGGATTTTTAAGTGTATATTAATATTGAAAGTGCTGTGAACAAGACCAAGGCTGCTACACCAAATGGACAGCAGTCAGCCCTTGTCTTATTCTCTGTAGCATTTGTAACTGATTTTTTTTTAAATTATGTTTTCAGAAGTATACTTTCACTACAAACATTTTTTTCAAACATATACATAAGTGCTTGAAGTTAAAGATGAGTTCCT
The DNA here is from genome assembly GCF_054392235.1 of Sus scrofa. NCBI lineage: Eukaryota > Metazoa > Chordata > Mammalia > Artiodactyla > Suidae > Sus > Sus scrofa. The sequence goes on from NC_139401.1 coordinate 127,565,561, forward strand.
GCTGTGTCACAGTGTGTTAAGGATCTGACATTGTGGTATTAGTCCCAGATGTGGCTGGGATTTGATCCCTGGCTAGAGAACTTCCACATGCCACAGGTGTGGCTGAGAAAACAAACAAAAAGTTGAAAAGATGAAAGAAACTTCTTTTCACAACCTACCCCTAATTTTACTTCTCAAAGATAAGCACTGTCAAATGTTTGTAGTGTATTCTTAAAAAGTTACTTAAATTATGCTCTATGACCTTGTAATATAGGTGCCTGACATTAAGCTTTTGATAGCAGAGGCATCCATTTCAAAAACATCCATCTTGAAAAAAAGACAACTGGAATAAAAGCCAGGCTGCCTCACCCAACAAACTCCCTTTAGAAATCCCTGGGGGACTTACACAACTGGCCTTTTGAGTGACCATGCTTTTCCCTTCCAGCACTTTAATTCCTGCTCTTATGTTTTAAATTCACTGCTAAAGAGTGAAGCTGTGAAATCCTAAACACCCTACCCTCTACCCCAGTACAAAATAGAACCCCAGGTCTGCACTGTCACTCTTTCTACCCAGGACCTGGCTGTGTAGCCTCAGGCATCCATTGTGAGTAATACACCTTTTTTTTTTTTTTTTTTTTTTTTTTTTGTCTTTTTGCTATTTCTTTGGGCTACTCCGCGGCATATGGAGGTTCCCAGGCTAGGGGTCGAATCGGAGCTGTAGCCTACACCAGAGCCACAGCAACTCGGGATCCAAGCCGCATCTGCAACCTACACCACAGCTCACGGCAACGCTGGATCGTTAACCCACTGAGCAAGGGCAGGGACTGAACCCGCAACCTCATGGTTCCTAGTCGGATTCGTTAACCACTGCGCCACGACGGGAACTCCCTTTTTTTTTTTTTTTTTTTTTTTTTAAATCACTGTTTTCAATTATGGCTTCTCTCTTGACTAGTAAGGGCTTCCTCACTCTAATATTGTTCCTTCAGTCCAATATCTTTTGTCATTGTGTTCTGTGTGGCCTGATCATGGCTGTAATTCTTAGTGATCCAGGAAGAGTTTAATTGGCTGAGTCCTTCAGTACTCACTCAAATGTTCTCCACAATAATAATGACTTCCGTGATCAAAATCTGGAGAAATACATATTGTTTCTCACCTTTCTCCCTTAATTTGGTCTTAATTTCATTGTTTATAGAAAATATTAGTCAGTAGCTACACTCTAGTTTTATTATACATGCTATTTTATTTTCCAATTTTCTTTATCTTAATGGTGAGTGTATTCACTGTTAAGTACAGTTAGAGTTAAATAAATGTTCTTCCCTCTCCCAACTTTCACCACAGGTACATCTGCAAGTATTGATGATACCTCCCCAAAACAATCACTTTATTTTCTTATTTTTATGACACCTTCGCACTTTCTCGTTTTGCTTTTCTTTTTCTAAGTTATTGTATACTTTCTAATTTTCCTCTGTGGGCTTTGTATTTATCCCTTAAATGTTGGGGTTTCTATGATTCTGTCCTGGTCCCTTTATCTCTCCACTGGATGCCATCGAGCTGGATAATCTCATCAACCGTGATGGTATCAAATACCACCTGTATATTTTTGAATCTCAAAACTGTATCTCTACCCCAGACCTATCCCCTGAAGTTCATATCCATATCTAATTACCTACCTTCCATTTCTACTGTGATACTTAATATTAAGTTTATTAAAAATGCTTGGTTTTCTTCCTAAACCTGCTCATCTGTTAGTCTCTGACATATGAACAAGTCACACTGAATATCCACCTATTTCTCAAGCCAAAATTTGAGGGTCATATATTGAGTTTTCTCTCTTTGTGGATGATATCCAGTCTATTAGCAATGATGCCAGATCTACCTTCAAAATCGACCCCTCTTGCTTCAGTTCTGGTCCTCTCCAGTCCATTCTCCACACACCAGCCACAGTGCTGATTCGGAAACACTTTGCATAGCATACTGTTCTCCTTTAGCCTCCTACAGTGGTCCCCTGCCCGATGACCCTTTGGTTTCAATTCAGATTTCCTACTACAGCTCACAAGGCCCATCACAATGTGGCTTCTGAGTCCATCAACAAGTTCATCCGTTACCTTTGGCTCCCTTCACATTTCACAGTCAAGAAAAACTCAACTATGCCATGCTCCTCCTCACATGGGCTCCATATACACTTTTATTTCTTCATGAAACATTTCCTCCTCCTCTTATCTTTTTTTTAATGTCTTACTCCTAATTTTCCTTCAAGTATAAATATTTTTCCTATGTCAGGACCATTAAGCCCAGATCACATTAGGCATCCCTACAATATGCTATAATTAATTAGCACACCAAAATTAGGGCTAAAATTGTTAACACATGTTAAGTCCTCTATAAGACTGAGTTCTCCAAGGGTAGCAATTCTGTCAGTCTTACAACTTGTGTCTAGCACAAGAACATCTGATCAAATCTATTTTGAATCAGATAATGGACTGGATGAGTAATTTTTTTCAAAGGTCTAAAAGTTCCTTTGGCTAATTTGAATGCTGCAGTAGGGTAGGGGTAGGAAGAAAGGGAGTCAGTGAAGAAAGGGTTCTGTGCGTTCTTGTCATGGTGCAGCAGAAATGAATCTGACTATGAACCATGAGGTTGCTGATCTGTTCCCTGGCCTCGCTTGGTGGGTTATGGCTCTGGCATTGCCGTGAGCTGTGGTGTAGGTCACAGATGTGGCTCAGATCTGTGTTGCTGTGACACAGGCTGGCAGCTGTAGCTCCAGTTTGACCCCTAGCCTTGGAACCTCCATATGCTGCAGGTGCGGCGCTAGAAAAACAAAACAAAACAAAACAAAAAAGAAAAGAAAAAAGAAAGGGTTCTGGAGCCTCAATCCCACTTTGTGTGCAGAATCTGCACCTTTATCAATAGATAGATGAAACTTCTATTTCTGATTTTGTTTGAGAAAATGTTCTATGGAGAAATAAGTTTCAGAAACAACTGAAGTCCATGAAGTTGAAGAGCCCCCAAAGCTCTAAATTCTGTAATTTTGTGAAACTGCAATGAATAAAATGGCTAGAATAATGCGAGAGCCTTAGACACTAGTCAACATTCAAAGGGCTTTTGAAGAGGTTTCCCCAGACTTAGAACATTTTCAGACAATTCACCAAATCATTAACATTACTGTATGGCACAATCATTCAGGAAACTGTTTCTAGGAGGGTACTTTTTTTTTTGAAGAATGCATATCCTACTGCCTAGAAACAAATTAGTATGTTGTTCCTGCAGAACTAGAATACTGTTCAATTCAAACTGTTATCAAACCCATGGTAGTTTCATTCCATTTCAGTTAGTAACCCAAATAAACCTATAAAATCCATAGCCTTTCTCTTGCCTGTGGGAGCCTCTTGATTCAGGAAATGTGATTGAATGTAAAAGGAAATATTCAGAGAGGAAAGACACAATTGCACAACTAATTAAATCACTTGCCTCTTGCCTCATAGGTCAATGAGCATCCCAAGCAGGGGTCACAAAGCCAAAATTACACATTTTAGAAGTGATATAAATAGGTATTGTAGTCTTCCTATTAAAAATTATTAAAGTTTTTAATACTGCTCAGGTGTGCTGGCTATTACTCCCCTTCTCGTGTTTTTGTAATGTTTTCATATTATGCAGCACAGGATTCAAGGAGTGTCGGGGGCCTTGGAGACAATATGGCTCAGATAGATATTCTGCTCATCAGATGTGAAAAAGAAGCCCAGGGAAGGGAAACAACTTATCCCACATCATTCAAGTAGTAGAAACAAGACTAGCAGTCAGGACCATGGCTCTTAATTAGATGATCTGTCTTTGATAATAAATTTTAATCTTCATATTTTTGGAAAAAAATGCTAATCTAAGAATGATATACCTACCCTATGAGTCAGTGCAGTACAGTGGAAAGAATATAGTTTTTAGAGGAAGACAGATATGAGTTTGAGTTCCACTTAAGTCTCTAGTTTTCTTCAATACTTTGGGTCTCAGTTTCCTCTGAAAAACTAACATGGAAATTTCAGTTGTGGCTAATGACAGATTTCAAATATGGCTGCAACATCACCCATTCTGCATGCTTTTCTTTTCCTTTTTTCTTTTTAGGGCCACACCCATGGCATATGGAGGTTCTCATGCTAGGGGTGGAATTGGAGCCTCTGGCCTACACCATAGCCACAGCACCACGAGATCTGAGCCGCGTCTGCAACCTACATCACAGCTCACAGCAATGCCAGATCCTTAACCCACTGAGCGAGGCCAGGGATCAAACCTGCAACCTCATGGTTCCTAGTCAGATTCGTTTCTGCTGAGCCACAACAGGAACTTTCTGCGTGCTTTTCTTTAATGTAACCATCACTAGGTGGACCTTTGTCCCATTCTCTTCTAACTCACTGGACTTGTGACAGCTTAGAGCATTAGAGAGTAACTGAATTCCAAAGGTAGAATAGAAATGGCCCAGAAATTTTGACCAGGTTCTCTTGGGATATTTGCTTGGAGGAAGGTAACTGCCAAGTGTGAAGTTCAACTGCTCAGTGACTACTATGGTGAACTGGTGGATAGCCTTTGCTGGGATGCCAGCCTACAGCCAGCATCTACTGCCAGCTGGGGAGTGAACCATTTTGAATGTTCATTCCAATTGAATGTTCAAATGCCCCAGCTGAAATTTAGCTGCAACAGTATGAGAAACCCCAAGAACTAGGCAACTGAAACTTTCCTGATTCCTGACCAGTTGAATCATGAACACAGCAGAAAGGTTTTCTCTTTACTCTAAATTTAGGGTCATTTGTTAAGCAACAACAAATAACCAGATCACATACCAAATAAGGACTAAGAGGTAAAGTACACAGTGTGGTATCCACCAAAACATGCAAACATAGCTAGTTGTTACTAAATTACATTAATAAAAAAGTTTTCAGTTTTTACATTAAGGCAACAACCATTTCTTATTATACCCAATTTATTTATTTATTTATTTATTGGTCTTTTTTTGCTATTTATCGGGCCGCTCACGCGGCATATGGAGGTTCCCAGGCTAGGGGTTGAATTGGAGCTGCAGCCACCGGCCTATGCCAGAGCCACAGCAACGCGGTATCCGAGCCACGTCTGCAACCTACACCACAGCTCATGGCAACGCCAGATCATTAACCCACTGAGCAAGGGCAAGGACCGAACCCGCAACCTCATGGTTCCTAGTCGGATTCGTTAACCACTGCGCCATGACAGGAACTCCTATTATACCCAATTTAAATTCAACTTCAGAAACATATATGATGGTTCAAGTTAATTTGGGGGCCCTCATATATTTCTTTTTCACTCTCTTGTCCTCACATATACTGTCAATTCCTTTCATTCTCTAGGTCTCAGCCCTGGTCGTTTTCACTGGACTTTAGTCCAAAGAAATAACGTGTATGCATTATGTTTGGACAGAAACTATTATATATTGTATGTACAACCTTTAAAAAGTTCTCCCAATAGAGATATGCATCCACTTATAAAATCAGTATCTACTTATGCCAAACACATATTCTTCTATGTAACAAATGTGTGTCAACTATAAGCCTAGAGCATGTAAATGAAGCCACACAATTTAAATGACTTGCATTTGATAAGTTGTCCTTCTAATATGTGAATAATATACATAATACTGTTCTGTGGCATAAAGGGAAAATAATTACTCTGTAAACAATGATGGGACTGTTTTCCTGTATAATGAATAAGGTAGGATTCATGTTGGGAAAATGTTAAACAAAAATACTATTTTCAATGCAATAATATGGCTGGCTGTATATCACAGAACCTGGGAATAGTTATACCCTTCTCTAAATAAGAGTCGTGCAATGAAAACTGCTAAATATCAGCATGAATCAACAAGGCTTGGAGCCAGGTCAGTGTTCAGATAGAGCAGTGTCCAGTTTACTAGCCCCCTCTTAAAAAACTAGTGTTCATCCTCCCCGGCTCAATTCTTACATCTTCCATCACCAAACACACTGTGAATAAGAAAAATTTTCATTAATTGTTGTGGATAGAAGGCTAGCAACTTCCATTTATGGAGTGCACACTACATACCAGGTGTTACACTATCACACATAAATGTCATGTAATTCTCCTTAGGACACTATTGTGAAGCAAGAGAACACTTGGATATAGCATTTGGTGATAGTACGAGTAAGCCATCATTCTCATAGATCCATAAATAATCTTGGAATATATTCCTAGATATTATCTAGTTTAGTGATTTTTAACCAGATTTTGACCTCAGGACTGTTAATATAGGTAACATCTTATCAGTAATATTCTGTCTTATGATATCACCAAAAGATCTGAGGAGAGTAGAGGTAGGCTAGGAGCATGTGTAGCTTGAAAAATAAAAAATCATCCAGGACTTGCCAATATGCCCCTTTGAATGCACGTTGCTGTCTTTTCCCAGCCACTCACATTCAAGGATCATGAAGTAGTTGAATACTCTTCCTTTACAAATGAAAGAGTTGGACCATTATGCCAACGAAGAAGAAAGGATTTGGCCAAAACACACTGTAAGATTGTGTTAGAGGTGGTCATTTCTATGTTTGTTCTTCTAGGACACTGCTTACTTCTCTTCCAAAATGTGCACTAATGTCAGTATTTCTAAAAAATGCTGGATTTGAGAACTAATCAGGCCATCCTTATATAAGCAGAACTTATTGTGTCCAGAATGCAAATTATATGAGTGCAAGGGACCCAGTGGTCTTCATATTTTAGTCAGTGTCCCATTTGCAAGATAAAGCCCAGAACACTGGTGCTGGAGTCATCATCTGTAATTCCAGGCAAATGAGAGACACAGCATGCATATTAATTACTCCCTCTACAAAACCGAAGTTGATGGGGAATGGGGATGGTCATAACCACCATAGGAATTAAAATAAAAACCTGAATTACTATCCAATGATGAATCAAAGTATTCTGTCACTTGCAGAAATCGCTTAATGGGTGTCCACTCCCTCAGAAATGTATTCTTTTTTGCTCATTTTGTTGATGGGTTTTTGGCATGAATGTGGATGTGGGAAATAAATACACTTTAGTTGATTCTATAGCTCTTATTTGTATCCCTTTATGCATTCATTATAGCAGAACATCCACTGTATTTTAATGCAAGCAGAATAGAATATGAGCTCCTCCCAGTAGCTTACTTTACCACTATATGTTACTTTTAACAAATTACATCATTGGACCACAAAACCTTTGATTTTCTATATTGATGGCAAAGGCTGCAGTTCAGTGGTTCTCCGGAATCTTGGCATTCACATTTGGGCTAGATTCAACTTTTGCTAAGGATAAAAGATTAACCTTTGAGGCAAATCCACTATACCATCACAGTTTCATTTGGATCTTCATCCAACACAATTGAAAAGAATTCTCAAACACAGTCACACTTGTTCTCCCAGATTTCAAGTTAAGATGATTGGAAACTTACTGAAGAGGAGGTAGTATCCACTTACTAGGAGCAGATGTTTGCTTTGCCTGTGTCTTTAATCTTCGATTTTTTGATGCGTCCTCACACTCTTAACCAGTATAACACTTAGTAAACCCTAAACTGGATTTCTAGTCATTACAAAAAACTATTCATTCTGAGCATTTGGTCTTCTTGCAGACCATCCGTTTCAGCGAGGGTCACATTACTCACCTTCTCTGACAAGCGGTAACTATTTCTTCCTTTATAATTCTAATGAGGAAGTCCCTGAGCTCTAAAATTTTCTTGCATATGACTCTCTACTTCTCATCACTGTCACCATCTTTTAGCATCCTTACATGTAGGGGGAAAAAAGTGACATTGTTTACCTGTTCTAAAGCAAAACTTCTTCTTGAGTTATGTGTTGGTCATAGTTTGAAGTTTGCAAAGGCAATACCTTCAGCTGAAAACTAGAGCTAGAGATACCTTTACTCTGTTTAAATGAAATCTAGGGAGTTTTCTTATGGTGCAGTGGGTTAAGGGCCTGGCATTGTCACTGCTGTGACATAGGTTCCATCCCTGGCCTGGGAACTTCTGTATGCCCTGATGTGGAAAGAAAAGAAGGGAGGGAGGGGGGAAGGAAGGGGAAAAGAAAGAAGGAAAGGAAGAAAGGAAGGAAGAAAAGGAAATCTAATGACGAGATCCAGAAAAGGAGTCAGGGATTAGATAGTGGATCTAGAACAGACTAGAGTAGACTAGAATCCTTTGCCTGTGAGTGTGTGTGGTGGTAAAAATACCTTTCACTTTGCTTTGAAATTCAGTTGGAAAATAAGAGACATCAGGTCGGTTTTGCTCCTGGAATCGTGGCTTGGGTAGAAAGTTTTAGCCAGTTTTCACTGAGTATCCTCTATAAGGGAGAAAGTTTTGTATGCAACACCAAAGATAAGCCTGTACGTTTTCTAGCATTATGAGTTTAATAAGAACTAAAAATGGGAGTTCCATCATGGCTCAGCAGGTTAAGAACCCAGTGTAGTCTCCGTGAAGATGTGGGTTCAATCCCTGGCCTCACTCAGTGGGTTAAGGATCTGGTGTTACTATGGCACTGGCTGGCAGCTGCAGCCCCAATTCGACCCCTAGCCTGGAAACTTTCATATACCACAGGTGTGGTCATAAAAGTAAAAAAATAAAAATTTAAAAAAGAACTAAAAATGTATGCTGTGATAACAGCATCATTTTGTTATAGAATAAGCAAGTGAAAGAGAGGGATGAGATGCTAGAAGCATGTGTACTTTATTGAGTGAAATTATTACTCCATTTAAAAGTTCAATTGTGATTGCAAATAGCCTGAGAATAAAGAGTAAATTTGCATAAATCGTTTAAAAAGGGACTCAGATTCCAGGTTTTATTCTGTCAAAATTGCACTAACCAACTCGTGATGACTAATTAGGACTCCAGTGTACTCATACTGTGGCCTCAGAAGAATTGTAGCAATATATTTAACCACTAAAAAGAAAATAAATGACAGGTAAATAAATGCCATCTAATTGATGATACCAGAGATTATTGATTGTGGCAGGTAAAGCTGTCTTTACATGTGGATTTGACATGGATTATGTGAATGTGTGGGTGGACTTGCTTCATGCTCTTTGTTTAAAAGTAAACCTCTTACCTGCAGAGACATCTCATACTCTTAGGGGTCTCACAATACGTCTTAAACACTACATGGATTAAGAGCCATTGGTATGTACTAAATGTGACATCCACTTCCTCATTCAAAATTAAACTCAGGGAGTTCCCATTGTAGCTCAGTGGGTTAAGAACCTGACATAGTGTCCATGAGGATGAGGGTTCGATCCCTGGCCTCACTTAGTGGGTTAAGGATCCAGCGTTGCCATGACCTGAGGTATAGGTCACAGATGTGGCTGGGATCTGTCATTGCTGTGGCTGTGGCATAGGCCAGCAGCCATAGCTCCAATTAGACCCATGGCCTGGGAACTTCTATACACTGCAGGTGCAGCCCTAAAAAAGTAAAACAGAAAAAAAATTAACCTTGTTGCATTTATTAGCTAACCTAAAATGCTATGTAACACTCCATTTTTATTTTTCTTTCCACCTCTTTTGGAGCTAAATGCAAGATGTCATTATCTATTCACAGAGTAGATGTACCACTGTTTGCACAGACGCACATAATGAGATACTGTTCTCTGATTTGCCCTGCCCCGCCAGCCCTCATGTCATTGACGCCCTCCACCAACACAGTCACATGCAGTCCCTGAGTCAACCCTGCTGAGAGCCAACATATCAAAAGAGCCATGGCAAACCATCAAGTCAAGCCTAGAGCTAAATGTTTGCCCTCGATTTAGTAGACAAAAGACTGCATGACCACCATGTCAGTGTGCTCTCTATGATGACTAGATTCTTCCCCCATGGCATCCTTGCCAAGCCCTAGAATTCCCACTGGTATTATAGACTACTACTGCTTGCCGTCTACCCAGGTTCTTATTATCTTCCCCCTGGAGGGTTGGGTCCTACCTCTGCCACACTTGTTCCCTATCCCTTCCTCCATTCCTTAGATGCTATCTAGGATCTTGCTGGGAAAGAACTGAAACCACAATAATAGCTGAAACAAGCTCAGAATTATCTCATCCTTTGGACTTTATACATTGGGCGGTCTGGCCATGATTTTCAGTGTCCAGTCCTATACCTAGGCTTAACCCCTCCAAAATCAGTCCTGGCTACCTTCCCCTGTCCCAACCAGTAAGCATGACCATTAAGCCTTACCACTAACCTGACAAAGCTAACCAAGAGATAATAAATGTAGGTAGTAACATTGCCACAGCATTCCCCAGGTGCCATTCGCTACCCACCCTCATCCTTTTCAATAATTCTAAGAGTGAATCTCAGGTAAAACAAAAATAGCATGACATGATTCTTCATGAATTGATCACACTGTCAGCATTTTCAGAGCTAAACAGTTGCATTTGGTCTACATTGTGTTAAGTCTGGTCACAACAAAATTTACTGAGAATGGAGGATGGAGATCTTGATGTCTGTGTCCAAAACATTGAACATGTCTGCCTCCCTTTCCTCCTGATCACTGCTTCTAATGCATTTTTATTCTGAGATACAATGCTTTGAAATAAACACTATGTTTAAAATGTCTGCTTTGTAATTAGGTAGTCACATACATGTAGTTGAAAACAAGATCATAATACTCCACTCGGAAACATATAATTTAAACGAGTAAGAGGTTATGTATTCTAAGCAACCTTTTGTTTCTCGAACAACTATTTTTAGTATGCAAATATACAGATGTGCACACTTGTTGCTCTCTAATGAATAAGTTATGTCAGATCTAACAAAAGCAATAACTCATGTTTAGTTATAATTTTAAAAAGAAATTTTCAATGCATCTTTTGTGTGCTTTATTTATATGAAGCTTCTATTTTTTTGGATATAGAATTTACACATATCGCCAACATGAATATTGATATAGTTGAAAAAAATAACACAAGACCCTTAAGCTGTCAGGGCAGCAAATGTCTAAGTAACACTTGATGTTTTCAACTGGAATATCCACTGATTAAGCCACAGATTCAGCTCAGCCAAACCAAAACAAAATCTTGTAGGTGATTATAAAAACTACTGTCAAATATTAATGTTTTATCCAAATTGGAAATGGTAAATGAATCTGATGTTCCTTGCTTGGTTAGAGTTCTTAGCAAGGTTATGTCAATATCACTTACTTGCTAAGAGGTCAAGTGGCTTACACAGGATAGCCTAACACCTTCATTAATGTATCGCAAATTCCATGATCTTAGGCATTGCTGTGAGCTCTGGTGTGGGTTGCAGACATGGCTCGGATCCCGCATTGCTGTGGCTCTGGCGTAGGCCAGCGGCTACAGCTCCAATTCGACTCCTAGCCTGGGAACCTCCATATGCCGCGGGAAGTGGCCCTAGAAAAGACAAAAAAAAAAAAAAAAAAAAAAAAAGAAGAAGAAGAAAACTGTTTGCACTACACTGTAATCTCATGAGTGTGCAATAGCATTTGTCTGCAGTACGTACCCTGATTAGAGAGTACTTTATTGCTAAAAATGCTCCCCATCATCTGAACTGTCAGGAGGTCGTAATCTTTTTTGCAATCTTTGTAACATCAAAGATCACTGATCACCATAACAAATATAATAATAATGAAAATCTGAGATATTGTGAGAATTACCAAAATGTGACACAGAGACATGAAGTGGGCAAATGCTGTTGGAAAAATAGCACAAATAGACTTGTTCAACACAGAATTGCCACAAACCTTCAATGTGTAAAAAATGTAATATCTGCAAAGCACAATAAAGCAAAGCACAATAAAAAAAAAATTCCATGATCTTGATGTTTGCATGCCTATGAAATTAAGAAACATTTCAATAAAACAAAGGAAATTATGGCTCTATGGGAATTTTCTATGCTTAACCTTGAAGTTTAATGAAATCTATGATAAAACCATTATTTTGTTTATTTTCTAATGCTCTTGGGTACATATTTGTAATGCATATATTTAACGTATATGTAGATACTCCATATAAAACATTAAGTGTTCACTCATCTATATGAATATATTCTATGTACATACATACTATGAACATAATTTGGGAGGTAACATTAATTGATTACTTGAAGGTGTATCATGTATTTGTGGGCATATTACATATTTTAGCTTATATATTTCTCATAACATTATATTTGCTCAAGGATATCATTCTTTTTTTATAAGTAGGAAAGCTAAGATTCCAAAGGCAAGGAGTTTTACTTATACTGTATTGTGCATTGGTTATTTTAGATTTTATCCAGTGATCAGACCCTTCATAAGTTTATTTTTTTCATTGTAGAAGGTTGGAGGTTGATTCAGTGGACATTATCAGCAAAATAGATTTTTACTTACATGTACTCTTTCCTGTAGGATTTATTAGATCGCAGGTGGGATAGAGAGAGGATGATGGAGGGGAAATGATATAGGATGTAGGCTGACTGCAAAAAATACAAGGGAATGAAGACGTATATAGGAGTCATTGTGAGAGGAAAACATAACTGAAACCCTTCCTAGTGGAAGGGTAGTAAAGATGAATGTCCTTGTACCTCACATTTTGCATTAAGGTGCAAGTTAACTAGTAGCCACCACTGAGCCTTTCCCTGATATAGCACAAACACAAAAACTAAAACCCAGAAAAAAACACCATTTAAGAAAGAGCCTACAATCTAGTGTCATGATTTAAGAGAATTTTATATTAATTTCAAGACTCACAGCACCAAGTGAGACTCACAATAAATAACTGATCCATTCCACCCATGAAGAGAGGAAATCTAAAATCCTGCAAGAAAGATGCTTTGCCCTTCTCCCACTGGCCATCCTGTGACTAAGACGCCCAGGGTCTATACTAAGCAGAAACCTGTACAACCATCACTTACATGTTACTGCTTTTATTCTTAACCACAATCTTGAGATTTGTTTACATATACCCACGTATAATTTATTTACATATAATATATAACTTATATACATATAACAAAATGAACCCATTTTTAAGTTTGATGTGACAGATGAGTTTTGATAGGTGGGTACACTTCCATAACCATCCTCACAATCATGATATAGAACATTTCTATCACTCAGAAAATTGCCCATTCCACCATCTAATTCATGCCAACCCCTCCCTCCCAGGCAATTATTGATCAGATGTTTATCAGCTAGGGTTAGTGTGTCTGCTTTTGAACTCCATATAAACGAAATCAGGCAGTAAGTGCTTTATGTCTGGCTTCTTGAGCTCATCATGTTTATGAGATTCATCCGTGATTATGTGCGTATCAGTAATTCAGTCTCTGCCTAGTGGTATTAATTGTGCCAACATATCAAAAAATGTATCTGTTGAGGGAAATTATTAATATTTCCAATATATAGTGATTTTGAAAAAAACTATAAAAGTCTGTGAATGAATCTTTTTTATGAATACATGTTTCTCTTGGGTAATGACCTGGGCAAGATCCCTGTTAGGATTGATTTTTAAGCCTTTTAGGACAACTTCTATAGTTGCCTTTACTCTAAGCCAAATGTATCCCTACTACTGAGGTACAATTCTTCTGAGATCTGTACTGAATGTATCAGGTTCTCAGTAAAATCTTTTCACTCTGGCTTGTCAAAACAACGGATTCTAGTCCTGTGTGAGCTTGAAGAATCATTCACCTCACAATTCTTCACTATTATTTTGCCTAAACTCTTCAGGTTTTGCCCCATATATGTCTAAATGTATGTTCAGCAATAGACTCATGGGGACCCAATACAGACTCCTGGATCTCTTTATCTATACAGATTCCTCTTTCCAAGCCTATGCCCTTGGGATTAACAGATACACACTCCTGTGTATAAAATAGATAAACAACAAGGACCTACTGTATAGCACAGAGAATTACATTCAATATCTTGTAATAACCTATAATGGGAAAAGAATTTGAAAAAGAAAAAAATATATGTGTGTGTATATGTGTGTGTGTGTGTGTATATATATATATATATATATATATATATATATAAGTATATGTTACTGAATCACTTTGCTCTATATCTGAAGCTAACACAATATTGTAAATGAACTATACTTGAATTTAAAAGATGGCGTATAAAAAGACTACATATTTTTGCTACATCAGCATCTTTTGACTCTGATGTCTAACTCAAAACAAAATCTTTGAATTATGCTTGGGTCCCCCATTCCAGCACAGCAGTGTAGAAGGCGCCCCTGTGCCGAAAGACTAGGTGATCATGTTTCAGGTCCTCTGTTTCTCCTCTCCCAAGTATGACTGTCATGACATGCATGTTTTTCAATGTCTGAAAACATATTTCATGTATTTTTTTTTCATTTTTCCACTTGTCCTCAGTGCAGTAAAAATGGATGTTTCAGACACTTTGTCATGATTGAACCGTGATGTCCATGGATATTGTTTTTGAAGGTGGCTAAAGTACTATGTTTTTCCCCTGTGATCTTTAGTTATTCCTCACACAGTGAGACATAATCATTCAATAAGAAATAGAAAGAGACAGAGAGGAGTGGTAGCAATATATTGCTTCCAGAGGGTGATAATAATCATCTGTAAATGTCTAATGGACAGGATAGAAAGAAGACGAACCGTGGTTTCATCACACATTGAGGACCTCTGAGTTATCTGTGCTTCTTTGGTGTAGTATGATAAAAAAGGATAGTGCAAATAGGTAAATATTTCAGCCCAATTTGAATGAGATACACTAGAAAAATATTCACTGGAAATATGAGATACACTAGAAAAATATTCACTGGAAATTGGGTCAAATCCTATGTACAGCCATCTGTTCTCTAGCTATCGATATGCCAAGGGTATTCTACCACAACCCAAACTCAGGGTTTTCCAGGTGTAAATTTTAGGTCTGATTGTGGTAGCTAAGCATTTTGTCCAGTGAAAACAGGTTCTCCTGTGAATTTCATGCGAATGTTCTCATTCTTACACTAGTATTTTAAAATGCATTATTCTGCTGATTTGCTGCTTTCATATGAGACCATAAACTTTATAGCACAATGTTTTTGTTGAGATTAACTGGCATCACCACTCATGGAAAGAGAGTGGGGTAAAAGGACAAAACACACCACAGACTCTATTTGTTGGTAAATATTGGATCCATATACACAGCATTCTTTTTTCACATTGTGGTACAGCAAAAACAAATCTGACTAGTATCCATGAGGATGCAGATTTGATTCCTGGCCTCGATCAGTGAGTCAGGGATCTGGCATTGCCATGTGCTATGGTGTAGATCACAGATGCGGCTCAGATCCTGTGTTGCTGTGGCTGTGGCATAAGCCAGCAGCTGCAGTTCTGATTTGATCCCTAGACTGAGAACATCCATAAGCCATGGGTGTGGCCCAAAAAAGCAAAAAAAAAAAAATAATAATAATATATGATTCAAAGTGAAATACTATTAAAACTTTGGAAATTCAATATTGTCAAAACATCAGTCCTTAACCACTTGACCTATAGATTCAGTGCAATCCTTATCAAATTCCTAGTAAGCTACTTTGTCATTATTGACAAACTTATTCTAAAATTTATATGGAGAAGATAAAGGACCAGAATAGCCCAGCACAATATTGAAGGAGAAGAACAAGGTTGGAGGACTTATGCTACCTAACTTTGAGATTTACTATAAAGCTACAGTTATCAAGACAGTATGGTATTGATGAAAGAATATACAACTAGATCAGTGGAACAGAATGGAGTGCCCATAAATAGACACACGTAAATATAGCCAACTGATCTTTGAATAAGGAACAAAGGCTATACAATGGAACAAAGATAGTCTTGATCCAGTGCTGGAGCAATTGGACATACACTTGCAAAAAAAACCTAGTCACAGATCTTAAATTTTTCATAACAGTTAACACATAGTAGATCATAGACATAAAATGCAAAACTATTAAAAAAATCCTAGAAAATAACATAAGACGGAGTTCCCATTGTGGCTCAGTGGAAATGAATCCAACTAGGAACCATGAGGTTGAGGGTTCAACCCCTGGCCATGCTCAGTGGGTTAAGGATTCAGCATTGCTGCAAGTTATGGCATAGGTCACAGATGCAGCCTGGGTCCTGCATTGCTGTGGCTGTGATATAGGCTGGCAGCTGCAGCTCCAGTTTGACCCCTAGCCTGGGAACTTCCAAATGCCACAGGTACAGCCCTAATATATATGTATACACACACACACACATATGAAATGATGCTTCACATCATATGCCACCAGGTAAATGCAAATTAAAACAATATATTACTCCACATTTATTAGAATGTCCAAAGTCCAAAAGACTGATAACACTGAGTGCTCTCAAGGATGTGGAACAGTAGACTCTCATTCATTGCTGTTGGGAATGCAAATGTTACAGCCAACTTTGGAAGAGCATTTGGTACATTCTTACAAAACTAAACATACTCTTACCATATAATCCAGTGATTATGCTCCTCTGTATTTACCCAAATGAGTTGAAAATGTGTGTCCACACAAAAACCTGCACATGGATATTTATAGCAGCTTTATTCATAATTGCCAAAGCCTGGAAGCCACCAAGATGTCCTTCAGTAGGTGAATGGATAAATAAACTAAGTGAAGTAAGTCAGAGACAGGCCGATATCGTGATTTCACTTACATGTGGAATCTAATAAAAATGATACAAGAAAACTTATTTGTAAAACAGAAGCTCACAGATTTCAAAACCAATCTTATAGTTACTAGGGGAAACGTGGTAGAGAGGGAGGAATTGGGAGGATGGGAATAACATATATATACTACTGCATAAAATGGATAATTAACAAGAAACTACTGTTTAGCACAGGGAAATCTACTCAATATTTTGTAATAAATATGGGAAAAAGAATGGATATATATATATATATATAAATACATATGTATTATATATGTGATTCATTTTCCTGTAAATCTGAAACTAATACAACATTGTAAGTCAACTATCCTCTAACAAAATTTTTAAAAAAGGTGCTACCAAGCCATAAAAACTCATATAGAAAACTTAAATATATATTACTAAGTAAAATAAACCAATTTGAAAGGACTACAATGCTGTATGATTCCAACTATATGACATATTATAAAAGGCAAAACCTATACCCTGCTTAAAAACACTGATGCAAAGAAAGTACCTGAATTGCTAAGTTCCTTAAATTTAGATCTTATTTATGCAAGTAAATTGTAAAATATTGTATAATATTCAAATGTCACCAAAAATGTACTCTTTTATCACCATATTACTTTAAATACTTTTGGCAGATGTACCATTACTCAAAGTAAACTTCTCTGAGTTACAGATGGCCACCAAGCACATGAAAAAATGCTCAATATCACTGATTATTAGAGAAATGCAAATCGAAACTACTATGAGGTACCACCTTACACAAGACGGAATGGTCATCATTAATAAGTCCACAAATAACAAATGCTGAAGAGGGTGTGGAGAAAAGGGAACGAACCCTCCTGCACTGTTGGTGGGAATGTAAGCTGGTACAACCACTATGGAAAACAGTATGGAGGCAACTTAGAAAACTATATATAGAACTACCATATGACCCAGCGGTCCCACTCATGGGCATATATCTGGACAAAACTTTCCTTGAAAAAGACACATGCACCTGCATGTTCATTGCAGTTCTATTCACAATAGTCAAGACATGGAAACAACCCAAATGTCCATCAACAGATGATTAGATTAGGAAGATGTGGTATATACACACAATGGAATACTACTCAGCCATAAAAAAGAACGACATAATGCCATTTGCAGTAACATGGATGGAACTAGAGACTCTCATCATGAGTGAAGTAAGTCAGAAAGAAAAAGACAAATGCCATATGATATCACTTCTATCTGGAATCTAATATATGGCGCAAATGAACCTTTCCATAGAAAAGAAAATCAAGGACTTGGAAAAAAGACTTGTGGTTGCCAAGAGGGAGGGGGAGGGAGTGGGAGGGACTTGGAATTTGGGGTTAATAGATGCAAACTATTGCCTTTGGAGTGGATAAGCAGTGAGATCCTGCTGTATAGCACTGGGAAGTATATCTAGTCCCTTATGATGGAACATGATAATGTAAGAAAAAAGAATGTATATATGCATGTGTGACTGGGTCACCTTGATGTACAGTGGAAAATTGCCAGAACACTGTAAACCAGCTATAATGGAAAAAAATTATTAAAATTAAAATAAATTAAAAAAACTTCTCTTTCAGGAATCTGCTCATTTTGTTAGGTATATGAACTTGCTAATGAGTGTACTCTATTTATGTGTGTGAACTTAAAGAGATATATAGTATTGCTTTATGTATTTGTTTACATTGTGCTCTATGGATTTCTATGCAATTCCATTTTGTCAGTGATAAGGTCATGGAAATTGTTCCATTTCATCACATATCTACCTTGTTTTATTTTAATTTATATTTTAACTGCATATTTCATAATGTTCTACCAGAGCTTATTTATTGACTCCCAGGCCAATGGATATTTATATTGTTTCTAATATTTCACTATCTCAATGTAAAAATAAACATCTACTATCCATATCTATACCTAGATTGATAGCTACATCTACATCGATATCTAATATATAATCCACACATGCCAGTGCATAGTGTATCTCCAGACTGGGATTTGAGAAATAGAAAAGATAGTAGTAGAAAGTAGTAGGATATAACATTTAGATTTTAATTGTCTCTCAAAGTGTCAATACTAATTTACCCTATCATTTTAAAAGAGAACCCAACTCTCCTCACTTTAGTCAAGACTTAACATTAGTGAACTTTTAAATAATTGTCAGTCTGATGGATGAAAACGTTATTTCACTACTTTTGTTTGTCAATTTTTTAGTTTGCACTTCTCAAATTACCAGTGAGACTGACCATTTTTTCAATTTTCACTTTGGCAAACTATCTAATCAAATCCTCTGCCACTCTTTATATTTAATATTTGTATTTTCCTTATTGATTTTTAGGTATAATGCATGCATTCTAAATGTTAATTGAACACCTTATATGTGTTAGAAAGATTTTCTTCTGATCTCTTTGTTTTGCTTATGATGTCTTTGTCACATAGATTGTATTTAATCTTGGCATATCCATTTTAACAACATTGATCATCACAGGTTTGCCTTTTGAATCCTGCTTAAGAAAGCTTAGGCATCCAACATTAGAAACACAGTCTCATTAATTTGTCACTTATGGCATGATTACATTGATTCCCAAAGACTTGATTTTCATAAACATGTCATCTTTTCTATTGGCCAATTATACTTTTTGTCCTATGTGATGGTGTTAATTGATGGTCTTGATTTATTTTCGCTGTTTCAAAAATGTTTACATAACTGTATAAACAATGTTGGGGTGTTTGTGTGCATGTGTTTGCATGTGCACAGTATTCTGAATTTATTTTAGGTTGTGTTGAAATTTGCAATTTCTATCACCATAAAATGAGTATAAATGAAAAAAAATTATATGACATTGTTATCAGCTAAACAGAGAAGGAGAGCAGGAGAACACAAAAGTGAGAATGACAGCAAGAGAGATTGAGATGGATTCCAGGAAGCATGCACTGTTGTTTTGCGGGTAAATAATTATGCTGGTGTTAATTTCATATGATGCTTCAACTTCATTGAAATATACTACTTTTTATTGCTAAAAAAAGAAACAAAATTTCTATATTTTCTGATAATACTTTTGAATCCTTCCTTTTTAATGTTAAATATTTTATCCATAAAGGAGTTATTTTCCCTCTGCAGAAGTAATGGAATAAGTGTTTCCATGTATACTCTCCTGGCATTGCAGAGTCCTTACTCTGGGGATCTGGCCTGTTCAGTCCTTGGATTCTAGAGGTCTGAAAATAGGCTCACTCAGGAAATTGGGCAAGAGATAATGACTTTTGATAAAGCAAACCCTTCATTCATGATCATCCATATTGATTATTTTTTAATTTACTGTATAGATTGTCTGACACCTATTTTTGGCTGCCCATAAATTTTTCCTCTGAATATGCTATATTCTGTTGGCTACTTCCATAGCTTTCTGCAGGTCAGGATCCCTTTGGCTGCCACTGCAACTTTGCCACTCATTTTGAGCATTAGATCCACCACCTTCTCTTCTGATATGAAGCACTCCATGTGACCTCTATTCTTTCAGAATCCTATCATTCCATTGTTATCAATGAGCCTATTTTTATATTAGAAACTTCTGTGTTTAGCCTGGGCCTACAGATGTCACCCCCACCAAACTTCACAGTGGTGCTGGTGTCCCTTTTACTGCTACTTTCCTTATTTATTTACTACGGGATGTATTATCCCCCGGGGCCCCAGTGGGACATAAACATCTGGTATGTTTTCCTGCTTTGCATAGTATATATAGGATGTCTACCTCTTTGAAACTTTTGATCCCTCCTTTCGTGTCTGCCATGGTGGTTCTAGAACCTTAACCATACTTCTTAAAGAATAATATTTTTGTTTCTGTTTCGGCTTTCTGGAAGCTTTCCCAGTGGTATTTCTTCCCAGTATCCCAGGATCCTTGCTTGAGTGTTAAATCTTGTCACATGAGACACTATCCCTTATCTAACTTTAGATTACACTACTCTCATCTAGCACGGTCAGAAATGCTATCCTGTGCATCCTTTCCTGGCTCCTGATTGTAATAATAATAATAATGCCTAAGTGCTGAGATAATTATGTAAATTGTGTAATCCATACAGTAAGCTTTGCCAAATAGCTAAGCCTTAAAAGAATTAAGGTACGAGGTCACACCCTGAGTATGTGACAGTCTCAGCCCAAAACTCAAGTTCTCAACAGTCTTCTTCATAGATTCACGAAACCAGCTCATAAAGTGGTGGATCTGGACAGCAGGATGGTTTCTTGACTATGGTATAATTTTCTAGTCATTATATCACTTTAACTAGCAAATTACTAAGATTTTAACTATCTAATTAAGCCTCATTGAGTTAATCTTCATGCATACTCTGCTATGACATAAAGTTCTCATAAATGAAAAATTCCTGTAGCATAAAATCACTGGAACTGAATGTAATAACTTTAGTGAAGTTCACACAGGAAAAGGTATGTAGAGCATATCTGTTAAATTGTTACCCGTGCGACCAATTACAGCTTTTTCCCAAGCATGTTGCATACAGATTTACCCTTCATACAGATTTACCCTTCAAAGGCTGGACTATTTCAAATTATGTCTATGACAAAGCCAAAAATAGGTCATCTGTTAAGGACTCATACAGTTGAATTGGGGACCAAAATCTATAATATAAAGATCCAGAAGCCTTGTTTTTACAAGCAATAAAATACAAAGGTCAGAAACATAATTTACCTGTAACTTTTTCTTCTAGTACAATTTATACTAAAATTATGTTAACACTTGTGGCTTTGGGGCAATCAAGGTCACCTTAGCCACCAATGCAGGTTGAAAAACCGTTTTTGGCATACTAGAGTTAGAAGCCTCATATACAACCAGTCTTTATAAACTGCATCCAGTCACAGATAAAAGTGAAAGATATAAAAGTCCACCTGGGTTAGAA
Source organism: Sus scrofa (assembly GCF_054392235.1). Lineage (NCBI taxonomy): Eukaryota > Metazoa > Chordata > Mammalia > Artiodactyla > Suidae > Sus > Sus scrofa. Next base: position 127,587,108 of record NC_139401.1, read on the forward strand.
GACCCAAGAGAGATGCTGTGTTATTAATGGCAACATTGTCATGGAGATATGCCTCCAAAAGCTTTCAAAATATCTAGAGACAGCACAAAAACACTGTGAGGGAACATTTATTCTAAGCATAGTGTAATCAGCAATTGGTGTAGCTGAAACAGGAAGGCAATAAAATGTACCATTTATTCCTTTAATTCTGCAGATCCAAAATAAGCTTGGTCTTAATTCTATCTCAGAGTGAAAGGTGAATTTTAACCACATGACTGAGTAGAAAGAGACCTGAGCGAGTCATACTTGCACTCTGGTCCTGGCTCTGCCACTGACATTGTATGTGACATCAGAAAAGTTCCTTTCACTTTTCAGGGCTTTACTTTCTTCGTCAGTAAAATGAAATGATCTCAAGAGGACTTTTGAACTCTAAAAAAGCTAAGACTTACAAAGAAAGGACTTGGTTGGTTTTGACGTATTAATATTTTCACCATGTCTCTAAAGTCATTGACTAAAACAGCCCCTTTTCAGATGGGTGTTGTGGAGACCCCTGCTTAAGGAGAGGTTCCTCAAAGAAGGGACTATTATCCCACTTTCTCACAAGTGGGAGGAAGTTCAGAACATGCTAATTGGGCAAGTTTGAAATTCCAAAGATCTGCAAATGGAACAGGTGCAAATGTAACTGGTGATAATTGATGGCTAATTATGCAAGCAATAACACACCCCAGGGTATGGGCCTGTCTGCCAATACATACACGCCTTGGGTGTGAGTCTATTAGCAGGCAAACACACCCAGGAGGTTGTTTTATGCAGAGAAAATGCTCTTGAAAACATAGTGCAGTTTTAAGTAGAGTATATGATTTTGAAAACATCTTAGCACATACAATGGTTTGACTAGAACCCAGTCAGTAGGCTTAGTTCAGAGGAAAATTCCCTTGGCTATTCCCCTTTAATTCCTTGCTCCGTACTGCTCATCATTCTGATCTCTCTTCCCTCTACCTGCTGAATCCAAAAAAGCCATTTGGAAAAATATCAAATGCCTTCATTTGCCTTTAAAATGGGACTGTAATGAACTGAATTAGCATTTGGTGAGGATTCACAGGGTGATGCCAGGAAAATGTTTTTCTCATAAAGAACCAAGTATATTTGACCACTCTGCAGTAAATGGTTTCCAAGTTTCTTTCTTCTGATGATGGAACATAGCCCCCATATTGATATTAAAGATAACAGCCAGGAGAGCAGTGCCCCTAAACTGAGAAGAAAATTGGAGGGAAATTATGAAAGAGCAAGATTGTTTGTTTGTTTGTTTGTTTGCCTTTTGCATAGCAAGAATGTCACCAGATTAAGTATTAGGGAAGAAGTGGTCTGATGTAGAGTAATTGAGACTTTTGGTGTGTGGCTTCACATTCAAATTACAACCAGAGCCCTATCACTTCTCCCCACCTCCACCATGACCAGACTGGTCCAAGTCACCATCACTTCTAACATATGAAGTAGTCACATAATGGCATCACTACTAACATATGTAGTAGTCACATAATGGCATCCAACCTTGTTCCCTTTCAGTCTGCCCTTGACACATTAGCCAGAGTGACCCTGTCAAAATGTAAGTCAGCATGTCACTCCTCTGCTCAAGATGTTTTGAGGGCTTCCATCTCAAAGCAAACAATCAATTGTTGTCATGACTACAAACCACAGGTATGCCCTCTCGTAACTCTCTGACCTCTGTCCTTCCCTACTATTTTCCTCTCTCACCCTGTTTCAGGCATGCTGGCCTGTTTCTTGTTCCTTGAAAATGCTAGTCATACAGGTACTTCAGGGACTTTGAACTTGGGGTTTCCTGCGTCAGAACACTCCTCTCTCAGCTATATGGCTTGCTCCTTTATCTCCATCAATTCTTTGCCTAAATATCAGGTCCTCAGTGAAATTTTCCCTGACCATCCCACCAACATAAAATTGTAAACTATTATACACTCCCTACCCAGTTTCCTGCATCATTACTGCCATAATACTTATGAATTTCTAATGTATAATTTAGTTTTAAGTTATTATATGTTTCATCCCACCAGGATATAAGTTCCAGGAAGGCACAGATTTTGTCTGTTTGACTGCTATAAATGCAATACAACTGACCAGAGCCTAGTATATCACATTTGGTTAATGTAAAATTAATTAAAAGAGTAAGAATACTATCAGCCAAGGTTCTAGTAGTAGTAGAGGTTAAACAATAGGATCTAGGCTGAGATTGTGGTCAAATCTTTCAGAATCTCTTAGGTTTGTCAGAATCATTAGATTCACAAGAATATATGGATTTCATTCTAAGACAGATTGTATATGAACATAAAGATAAAGCCAGTTTTCCAGCTATATAATCAACCTTGGATATCAGTGCTTCCAAGATTATGCACTAAACCTCAATAGAGCCTTTATGAAGAACAGAAATTGTGGTCTAGCATACTCTGATGACTTCAGCTTAACCCAAGTGAAAATTCTTCTTTCTATTTAATAATTATGCTAGGTTGAATCAAGTGAAATTGATAACATTTGATAATTTTTGACCTAAAAAAATGGAGATTTTATATGTTTCAAATTAATACTTCCTAAATGACTCGAATCAGTCATTTTGCTACCTTCCCAAAAGGAGGGCTCTTACTGGGTAGATTGTGTGTACCAACCACCTTGGAAGAAACTGCCCTATCTCATGTTCAGCCTTGATTATTTTCAACTCTGTTTGCTTTCAACTTCTATACTGCTCCAATCAGATATATCCAGAAAGTATGCTAATTTCACTCAAAACACAAAGTAAAATCCATGGCTACTGGCCAATTTTGTTATAAAGTGGTTAATTTAGTAAAGCTCCTCTGGTACAGTAATAAAAACCCAACTCAAAATGAACTAGCTTTTAAAAATGGGGATTTATTGGCTTATAAACTGAGAAATACATGGATTGAGGTACTGAGTCTAGAGGTTCAAATCTCTCTCACCATCTCTTTCTTTTACTTGGCTGCATTCTGCATAGATGTGCTCTACATGTGATGGATAAGATAGCCACAGATTATCTCTAGATTCACATTTTCTTTAGTTATTTTAGCAGAAAGATTCTTTCTTCCACTTGTTGGATCTTGGGGAAGATATGAATTATCTCTCCATGGATCAGTATCTGTACAAACATTGTACCAAGGATGGAGTACAATGATTGGCTCAGCCTGGGTCCTTGTGGTAGGGATGAGACTTTATGAGATCTATGTGCATCAGTATAATTGACAAATCTACTAGGACTTGTAGGACTACAAGTAGTTATGGATGAGTGCCTTAAAGACAAGGTTTAACCCTTTTTTAAAAAAACAAGATATAGTTGATGTACAATATTATATGTTACAAGTATGCAGCATAGTGATACACAATTATTAAAGTTTATATTCCATTTATAGTTAAAATACTGGCTATATTCCATGTGGTATACAATATATCCTTGTAGCTTATTTATTTTATGCATAATAGTTTGTACCTCTTAATATCCCACCTCTCTCTTGCCCCTCCCTGCTTCCCTCTCCACTCTGGTAACCACTAGTTCTCTATACCTGAGAGTCTGTTTACTTTATGTTATATATAGTCTTTAGTTTGTTGTACATTTTGGAGTTCACATATAAGTGATATCATCCAATATTTGTCCTTCTCTGACTTATTTCATATACCATAATGCCCTCCAAGTCCACCCATGTTGGTTCAAGTGGTAAAATTTCATTCTTTTTTACAGTTTAGTGGTATTTCTTCATGTGTATATACCACATCTTTTCGTCTATCCATCTATTGATGGACAAAGAAGGCAATAATAATAACCACAACAAGTCCATTTTTGTGTACATATTTTCCATAAAGAATTCAAGGAGTCTTCGTGAAACCTACCTGGTGTATACTTCGGGTCTAACTAAGATAACCATCTGAAACTCATCTTTTTCTAGGATTTAGCTTTGCATTATGGACTGTCTACCAACCCAGAAGGCATCCTCATGAATTCTAGGAATGTGAGCTGATTTCTTTAGAGGGAAATTTTTTCTTTTTTGATGTTAGGTGATCCTCTTTGGAGTCAATGGTGTAGGCATCTAGATTCTCTTGTAGTAACAGATGTTGTTTCCCATTAAAAAGTAATGATAAATAGAAAGATACAATTATGTAATACTAAGAAAAGAAAGCATTATTAAGGATCAAGTAAACTCTATAAGGTCATCTATAATAGTTTTAAAATAACATGTGTTAATGTTTTTAGTGGCAATTTGAACCAATAATGCTAAATTTTCTGGAGGGCTTAGATGAAATTCTTAAGAAGTGAAACTACTTAAAGATCTGTGTCATAGACAACAAAATGAGGATCTTGGGTGGAAAGTCATAGACAGAGAATCTTTGGGCTAACATAGAGGTCCTCCACCCAGCTGGGGAGTTTTGTTTGCTTGGTTTTTATTGCTAGCCCAAATCCTAGAACTTACTGCAGACCACATGATATTAAATTTTGATTCAGATTAAAACAATGGATGAGAAGTTAACTCTGTCTCATGATGTGGGGTTTCCCAAACACAGAAAGGATAATCAGATTCAGGTAAGCTTGCAAGTATGATAGGTATACTTAGTGGTAATAATAGCAGCAGTAATGATGTTACATGGATCATAATCTTTGGTTTTCCCAGGTATTATTGTCGTAAGGTTTCTACATCTAGTCCTTTATATTTCATATAGACACAGTCACAGAGGTATGCCCAGGAGATTAAATGTAATTCAGAGTTTCTTAATGTTATGTTGAAAAAGAATATATTTTATTTCCTTTTTATTTGTCAAAATTTGTGATAAGGAAGAGCTATTTGGTTGGTCTAAAATACAAATATTGCTTAATTCTGCCATGGATCATTTAGGGATAATTATACATATTGGAAGGTGACACAGGTGGTAGCTTTCTTCCATAATAATGTAACATTTCATTTCAACAAGCAATTGGCAACTGCCTCTGCCACGTTCTACTCCACACTAAATGACAATGAGAGATGCAAAAGCATTGGCACCGAGTTTCATATTCAACAACAGAGTAAGAATAACCTTGTTATTTAATTTGAAGTTACAGTAGTACTTTCCACGTTCTTTCTCTGATATCTTTTTTTTCCCATCATAGACTCCTTCTCAATTAGTTGATTATAATAGGAAACACCCACTTGGATGCTAACATATTGCCATAGATAACAACAACCAAAAGTATAATATTTTTTACCATATAGGAGGCTATTATTTTTTAAACCATTTTTAAGTATGGTAAATTTATAATGTTGTGGTAGTTTCAGGTGTATAGCAAAGTGATTCAGATATATATATATATATATATATATATATATTTTATATATATATAAAATATTCTTTTCCATTATAGGTTATCACAGGATATTGAATAGTTTCCTGTGCTATAAAATAGGTCCTTGTTGTTTATCTTTTATATATAGTAGTATGTATCTGTTAATCCCAAACTCTTAATTTATCCTCCCCTCCTCTGCTATCCCTTTTTGTAACTCTAAGTTTATTTTCTAGACTAGTCTAGACTCACAGACATAGGATGCTATTCTAATTTCAGCTGGTGACAAGACACAATTGCTACTATATGAAATGTGACTATTTTCAAACTTAATGTAGCTCCCAAGAAACTTGAATGTGCGTTTTTTGTCTTGCAGAGACAACTTGAACTTCTCTGACCATATTATGTCATTGAAGCCTTAGCTAGGTTTAGTTATGGACAAAAAATGTAATATTAAAGCATAGAGCATAATTTTCATCTTTATGGCAATAAAGCAGTCTGACAAATCCTGTATTTAACATGTGTAAAAATGTCTTCCTGGGGCAGTTCACTACCTCATTTCTCACTAGTACAAGATACTTCTCCTGACATAAAGCTTGAGATAGGGATGACTAAGGAGTTTACTAAGATGGTCATTTATAAAGAGTTATGGATGATTTAATCTAGGGATGGAAAGTAGGAAATAGAAGCTGCATCAAATTGTAGATAGACAAGATAAATGAATAATCAACTTCAAGGGGCCAGATAGAAGGAGCAGAGGGGAAAAAATAGATGCTGAGCAATATCTAGGAGGGCAGAAGCTTGAAGGAAATGATCAGAGACAGAGCAAGGGGAATTCCTCTTGTCTATGAGTAGTAGTAGTCTCGGTAGTCATTTTTTATTAGGTTCCTGGGGCCTCAGGAACTGGAAAGAGGAAGCCACTGAAAACACTTGTCTGGTGATCTTTCTATATTAATTCTCCCAACTCAGTACCTTCCAAAGATATTTATTAAGTACCGTAAATGTATAGAGTGCTGCATTAGACCCACGGTTTCCATGAAACATGATTTATGGTAGAGAAAGAGAAAGCTATCACTTTCATTGTCCATGTCCCTTCTAGTTGACTGGGAACAGCTATGTGGTGATGAAAGCTTTGACAGCATATCTGACTTCAGCATGAATGACTGCCCCAATGACTGTCCTTCTTCCTTTATAGGGTTTTAGGTCAGGATTAAATGAAATCACTCATCTAAAGAGCTCAATATAAGGCCTGACACAGAGTAAAGTGTGTAAATAAGGTGCTCTGCCATAGAAAGTACTGTACAACCCAAATCAAACATATTTTAAGACTGACTCATTCACTGAAAGCTCCAGAAGTTGGACATGCTTCAGACAAAGTTTGAACCACAGGTTCATGACATCATCACTGGTTCTATTTCTCTATGATTATCTCAGCTCTGCTCTCCTACCTAGGCAAAATTTCCCCAGACTGGCTTACTCTGCAGTGGCAAAATGGCTCCAGCAGTTCCGGTATTTACATCCACATGTCAAATGCTTAAATCAGCAGCCCAAAGTGGATTGAACTTCTCTAGATCAAATGGAGAAATGAATGTTGGAATTTTAACTACAAATAGCTATTACATAAGCATTCAATAAAGTAAACTATTATACTTATAAATGTTGTTAGCAGATGAGTGATTAGTGGCTCTTGTGCCACAGGCATGTCAATTTAGTATTACATTTGTCCAACTCATTTTAATAAACAAGTCAGAACTAGTCTTAGAGGAAATAAGCTGATCAGTAAGTTCTAATACCAAGACCAATTGCTTTGCCAATATCTAGTCTTTGGAAACTCAAGTTTGTTCATCCAACACAATCTACCCAGAAGAAGACAGGTCAAAACGGCTTACACATCACTGGCTTTCTTATCATATACCTGATCTTGACAGAGGAAGAGATTAGAATTTGTGCACCCCCTACCAAGCTCTATTTCATTGTTTTTCTGACTATTATACTTCTATTATACTTGCTGAAGGCTCATTTTGTAGATCATTCTTACCTCTGACCCTTAGATGCAGTTCATTCCCTAGCTAGGGTCAATAGAAAGCCTACAAATAGTTATAATAGCTATCAAATCCCTATATAATTAGCAGCCACTACCCAGGTATTCTAGTTAGATCCAAAAACAGCGCAAGATGCTCTCCAGGATGTGATGAATGTTATAATACAGATATAACCAAGGTTATAAATGAGTACAGTAGAAGTAACTTTCTTTTTCTGGAGCAGTCAGAACAGTTCCCTAGGAGAGATAGACTTTGAGCTCAGTCTTTGGGTTCAGGAGTTGGAATGGCTTAATAGCTAAAGGAACATGATTCTATGATAAACTACACACATGATACCAAATCCAACAAGAAGACTTCTGAACAACTTGGAATTTCTTACTTCCACTAACTTAACTAAGTGAATTCTGCAAGTTAGCTGTTTACTTAACAAGTATATTTTCACTTAAAAAATGCAAAACTCATTCATTCTTATTTTAGTGTAATTGTTTTTTCTATCAGTTTGCTTCTCTCCTAATTCTTAATAGGTATGCCTTGGTCTAAAAGATTGGCAATTGGATTTGAGCTCATGAATAAGAGACTTCTTGAACCTATGATTACCGTACTGTGATTAAACTAGAATCACACAAGGGTACAGATTTCATTGGATTCCGTAGATTTCAAGATAGGAAGGAAATGTTGATTTTTGTATACTTCTTAATTCCTTAATCAGTCTCCCCTCTTAGTTCATGGGACAGATGACCATTGAACAAATTGTCATGCCCACATTCTAAAAGTGGGCAAAAAATCAGAGGAAACAAGATTGTAGGGAATAGAACATCATGCCCACCTTACTCCCTTCATCCTTGAATGGTTTTGAAGGAAAAGAGGTATGTTATCAAACAAAGTTCATGTGCCTGAAGCACAGTGAGGCCAAATAAACTGAAACATCAGAGTTTGGAACAGAGAAAGGTTTATTGCAGGGCTATGCAAGGAAAGCAAGTGTCTTTGGCACCCCACCCACCCCAAACTCTATAAAGAGTTTCAGCAAAGCATATTTAAAGGCCAGGTGAGGGGGGTGTTGCAAGGTATGTCATCATTTCCTGCATAATGCTCTCACTGGTTGGTTAATGGTGAAATAGCAATATGACAAAGGTTAGCATTATCAAACTTTAGGCATCAGAAGGTCTGTGAGCTGTGTGCTCATGATCATCAAGTAGTTAATTTCTTCCATTTGGTGGTGCTTGTTAGCATCTGAAAAACTCAGGAACTATCCATGAAATACTATTATCTAGGTACTTGAGAGAGAAACTACAATACAGGGTATGGGGGAGTGGTCTGTCCTGGGCAGGCCCCATAGGGTCCTTCTAGGTTGTACCGTTACAGATACATATTAAGAATAATATATATCTAATGCATCATTTCATAAATGAAGAAACTGAGTCCCATCTTTCCTATCAATCTATAACACAATTATCTTTCTACAATAATTACCTCAACTGTGTGTACTTCAACAGATATTTTAAAGCATCCTATATGCATAGAGTACTGCACTAGATCCAGGGCTTTCAGGCAACTTATAACTGATTGCAGGTTTCTTTTTCTCTTTTTTTCCTAGGACCTAGCACATTTTACACATAGTGACGCATGTTTTTTGAAATGATGAATTGAGGTGTGCGGCATTTGCACAGCTTACTCTAGGAGAAGGTAAATTGTCAAACGTACCATCACCTTCTCCTTTACTTATTGCACCCTAACTAATACAACTGTAAGTGCCAAGTCATCTTCTTTTGTCAACAAATATCATTTAGAGCTAATTATCCAAAAGAAAAGGAAGCTATCAGAGAAATTTGTAAAAACACACTGAAAGAGAGAGTTTGTGTCCATATATAATTTGTCATCCTGGGTCAATATGGAAAAGAGTTAAAAGCTTTGAAGAATGTATACAGGTGCTTTAAAAAAAATAGATGAGAAAGTTCTAGAACATACCTCATATTTTAAGCATGAATTTCACAGTGTTAGCATTAGATTTTGCTGGCTCGTTGTTTAGCTTGTTAAAAATTGTAAATGGTATAGTGTAGAGACAGATCAAAAGTATAAAGACATTAAAAATCCCGTTTCAGTGCATTCATTATGATGCTCTCCAGTATGCTATTAGAATCTCAGTATATGTCAAGGAGGCTTCCATTATCACCAATAAGAGTGGTCACAATGGCTCTTTCATATCCATTATCTCTAATGTCAAAGAGTCTTTAATCTGTACTTCGTAGCTGAGCCACCTTCCAACCAAACTTCTGCTTTTGTCTTCTGACTATTATCTTGCTGTTGTGTCAGGTTGCACAAGTAAAATCCTAGTAGCTTTTCAATGTCAGCTGACATCATGGCCCTCTCTCACATTATCTACGCATTAACTTCAGCTATTATGAGGGACTGAATGTTTGGGTCCTCCAATCATTCGTATGTTGACATTCTAATCCCCAATGTGAAGGAAGTGGTAGAACAAGTGGCATGTAATAACTTGAGATGAGATCACAACGATTGGCTCCTCATGATGGGATTGCTGTCCTTATAGAAAAAGAAAGAGAGAGGAGAGCTCTCTTTCTCTCTGTCACTCTCTACCATGTGAGGACACAGTGAGAAGGCACAGTCTGCAAACCAGGAAAAGGCCCTCAGTAGGAACCAAATCTGCTGGCACTTTGATCTTGAAATTCTCAGCCTCTAGAACTGTGATAAATGAATTGTTGTTGTTTAAGACACCCAATCTATGGTATTTAGTTATGGCAGCCCAAGCTGACAAAGATAGCTATACAACTGGCATTTTCATCTGGGATGCATATGCCTGTATGTTGGTGCATATGTGTATGTGTGCTTGCAGGAGATGTTCCATTTTGCAATGAATTTTAAGTCTTATTATCTACAAAATAGTATATGATGGTTAAAATGGCCTAGAACTGCACACAGTATGGACACTTTTGCTATAATTAACACTTTTTCTATAATCAAACATAATCAGATCAGCAGGAGATACCCAAAGTTTCTTAATATAGGGCAGCAGTTTTCTTTTTCTTTTTTAAATTGTTGAATACTTCCCTTCGAATAAAACACATCTGGAACTCCAGTATATCAGTTGGATTAAAGTGGAAACCTTCTAGCCTGAACCTTTACAAATTCTTTGCAGATGAGGAAACTAGCACCAAAGAGAGAATAAGATTTACTTAATTGCACACAGCCAGTAACTGGCAAAACCAAGTTGTAAAGCCAGTTCATCTGCTATAACATGTAAATTTTAATCCCACTTCTACCACTCACTCATCGTACAACTTGAGCAACTGTTCTAAATTCTCTGAATCTCGGTTTTCATAATTTGAAAAATGAGGATAATAAAATACCTACTTCATAATATCTATTTGTAAGGATGACATGAGGTACTCTATGTGAATATTTCTAGTGAATTACAATGCACTATACAGATAATACTTACTGTCATCACTATTTCCTGACACTGAACACAGTGTTTTTCACCACATAAGTAGATTTTGACATTATTTTAGCAGTAGAAAGATTTATTCAAACATAATCTTCCATAGAACGACCACCCCCCATAAACCAGATGGAACTATCCTGATTGAAGTGGGGACAGACATCCTGTCACCCTTTCCCTTTGTGTTAATTCCCAGGAGACTAAAGGGAATACACTTAGAAAACACTGTTACCTTCTGTCATCTTTTTTCTTTTTAAACACGTGGATGATCTATTTAGATTTCTCTGCATTTCCACGTCAGATCTTCTGAAATATAAGTAGAAATTTCTTTTTCTCCCTCTAAAAATCAGCATAAATAACTGACATTCTCATGTGGAAGAGGTCAAACTACACAGAACAATATTAATAGGAGAGTGAGATTTATTTTGGCTGAGTTTCCAACATTCAAAGATTCCCCCTGCCCCAGAGCCTTTTTAGTTGGTGTGTACCTAGTGATTGAGCCCCAGGAAATATGGTATTCACCATTCTGGTGCACCTGGGACTCAAAGAGCTGCCGAAAGCCTTGTGTTGATTGACCAAGGAAGGTGCAATGATTCAAATCAAGGAAGACCATTATCACCATGGAACTTCCACTTTTGAGATGATGTACAGGCCCTCAGAGAAGTTAACTGATTTCTCAAGCAAGAGGGACTGGATTGAAAGTCAGCCCTATCATATTTCAAAGCTCTTGATCTGTTAAGTTCCAAAGTCATAAGGAAAATTTATTGATTCATTCATCCAGCAAAAATTATCTATTGCCACTGTGTTCTAGGCGTTGTATGAAAATGAAATAAATAAATGGATGTAATCTAATTTTTTGAGAAGATCTCTGTTCTCCCCCTTCATATAATTACTTTTTATATGTGTAACAATCACCCCAGTCTCTTTTCAAAACACAGGAGAAAAATCAAGCAGAGTCAAGTTCTCAATAATGTGAAAAATAATGTTGATAATATAATTGGAGAGGAATAAGATATATAAAGCAATGCATGGACGTTTATGATTATGCATGATCTGAAGATTCTGGATTAACTAAGAAAAGTGATGTTGAAACCTATAATAGCAATGATTTACTTCAATGACACTACTTTTTTCATCTTCTTTCTCGGAAGTCATATGTCCTTGAGTTATGCTTGAGTCAAATGCTACCATGGTTAAAGGTAAAACTTGTAGGTTTAGATAATCTTGCTAGAACCCCAAGCATTTAAAAGTCTTTTAGTCCCCTCATCAAACTGAAAAGCTTTTGCACAGCACAGGAAACCCAAAAGAAAACAAAAAGACAACTTACAGAATGGGAGAAAACAGTTTCAAATGATGCAACGGACAAGGGCTTAATCTCTAGAATATATAAACAACTTAAACAACCCAACAGCAAAAAAAACAATCAATGGAAAAATGGGCAAAAGACCTGAACAGACATTTCTCCAAAGAAGATATACAGATGGCCAACAAACACATGAAAAAATGCTCAACATCGCTGATTATAAGAGAAATGCAAATCAAAACTACCATGAGATACCACCTCACACCAGTCAGAATGGCCATCATTAATAAATCCACAAATAATAAGTGCTGGAGGGGCTGTGGAGAAAAGGGAACCCTCCTGTACTGTTGGTGGGAATGCAAGCTGGTACAGCCACTATGGAGAACAGTTTGGAGATACCTTAGAAATCTATACATAGAACTTCCATATGACCCCGCAATCCCACTCTTGGGCATCTATCCAGACAAAACTCTACTTAAAAGAGACACGTGCACCCGCATGTTCATTGCAGCCCTATTCACAATAACCAGGACATGGAAACAACCCAAATGTCCATCGACAGATGATTGGATTCGGAAGAGGTGGTATATATACACAATGGAATACTACTCAGCCATAAAAAAGAATGACATAATGCCATTTGCAGCAACATGGATGGAACTAGAGACTCTCATACTGAGTGAAATGAGCCAGAAAGACAAAGACAAATACCACATGATATCACTTATAACTGGAATCTAATATCCAGCACAAATGAACATCTCCTCAGACAAGAAAATCATGGACTTGGAGAAGAGACTTGTGGCTGCCTGATGGGAGGGGGAGGGAGTGGGAGGGATCGGGAGCTTGGGCTTATCAGACACAACTTAGAATAGATTTACAAGGAGATCCTGCTGAGTAGCATTGAGAACTTTGTCTAGATACTCATGTTGCAACAGAACAAAGGGTGGGGGAAAAAATGTAATTGTAATGTATACATGTAAGGATAAACTGACCCCCTTGCTGTACAGTGGGAAAATAAAAACAATTATAAAAAAAAAAGCCTTGTAGTTCCCAAATTGTGTTTGGAAATTAACTTAATAATGTAGGTATGCCTATATGTGCACGTATATATGGACATAATCAACCTTGACATGTCCAATAATATGGTATTTTAACTTATAGAGCTATAGCTAGCCAGCTAGATAGATCTACTGAGGATGATTGAAAAAAATATGTAATATGTAATCCCTTAAAATGAGTCTAGCAGCTCAGTACTGAGGGTCACCATGCTAAACATTGCAGTTATGCTAAAAAACAAAAGAGTAAAACTTATGGAGGGAATTTGAGTGTCAAGGTCTAGATCTGTTCTTCTAAATCTACACTCCCCACATTAGCAAAGGAAGTTGCTTACCAAGTTACCTTTTTTGGCTTGTACATTTGGTACTTGAACTGATCTTGGTTTTAGACCTACTAGGCCTCACCTCATTCCCCCGTTCTGAAAGTACTTTCCCTTTTTAATATGTATATATCACAGGACAATAAGGAAATAGAGATAATTAATAAGAGAGAAAACTAAAACAAATTTCACCTAATCCCACCAATGAAATAACTATTTATTAAAATAATGATATTCAAATATTTTTGATGCAAATTCATTCCCTATATATTCATATATATGGTAGGTCAGTCTGCTACCCTATATTGTTGGATTTCCAGAGGTTTTTATTTTCAATTTTTTTATTATTAAGGAAATTGTGGTAAACATAATGTAACTACCCTATCATGAATATTCTATTAAATAATTGGTATCACATCTGAGAAATTAACATGCAAAAGCTAACTTAGAAATATTTCTGAACATAACCCAAGTATTCAACCAGTGAATGGATAAACAAATACTAAAACATAGACATACAAGGGAATATTATTTAGCCATAAAAAGGAATGGAATTCTAATTTATGCCACAACATAATGACCCTTGAAAACATATGCTAAATAAAATAAGCCAGACACAAAAAATAAATATTTCATAATTTGACTTATATCAGTTATTTAGAATAGGCAAATTCATAGAGAATATAGACTTATCAGGGACTGGGAGGAGAGGAACATGGAGTTTTGCTTAATGTTTATATAGAGTTTCTATTTGGGGTGATAGAATGTTTGGGAACTCTGTATTGGTGATGGTTGCACAACAGTGTGAATCTAATTAATCCCACTAAAGTGTACATTTAAAATGGTTAAAATGGAAAACTTTGTTATAGATATTTTGTCAAAATAAAAATTTACTAAGATAAAAAAATAAAATATTTTGGTATGCTTTCTATTGGCCCTCCAGAAACACAATAAATTTCTCTTCCCATCAGTAGAAAATGGGAATATCCTTCCTCACATTCTAACAAACACTTGGTGCCATTATTATTTTTCCTATTTGCCAATAGGATTGTCATGACTGTTGGGTAACAACATCCCTGGAGTATGGTGCGCCATTAGATCTAGAGAGTTGAATCCTAATTCAAAGAGTTTTCCTGAGTTATTATGACTTTCAAAAAATTTTGTCTTCTGTTCACTTCAGAGATATCAATTATGAGGATGTTAGACACCATTGTTTACCTTCCATATCTCCCAGCAGATAGATATTATTAGTTGTATACTTTTACCATTATAAAAAGGTTCTTGGGAATTTTTGACATTCAGGGTGGTCTACCTACTTTAGAGAAGATAATAGTCACCTGGCTCTGCCCAGTAAGAGCATCAGCAAGTGTATGTTCTTTCATGGCATCTTCCTTCATCCTTGTCTAAATTTTGTTGCACTTGGCAACTCCTCTGTATCTATTTGGAGGTATGGAGCTCTACCTATACAGCTATTCCCATGTTTTACCAACGATATCTCCATTTTTTCAGGTGATTTCAAAGATGAGAAAGAATCTAAGCTTGTTAAAGCTAGAACTATCACCTCAATTATTAATTATTCATAAATCCATGTTAGGTATACTTATCAATAATAGATATCCACATTTTGTTAGGATATGTTTTCTTTTATCCTTTCAACAAAAGACAAACTTCAGGGATCTAAGTTTTGAGTAGAATTTGAAAATACAAATATAGAAGACACGGAAATAAAACACAAAAATCACCTTCTCAAATGGAAAGCTGTACTGTTTTGCTCTTTGAATATGGGAACTTGACATTCTTGTCTGACTGAGCCTCTTCTGCTGGTTGCATACAAGCTGTTCACACCTAGCCATTTTGAGTTTTGTAGCATTGCCACTTCTAAGCTTTGAAAACAGGCACCTTTGGACATTTTCCTTTTTCATTGTGAGGTAAATTCTCAAACAAATCCCAATTATCCCATAGAAGGGCTCTTTTTTTTGATAGTGAAAATAAGGCATCCATCTATTTTAAAAAATAGAACAAGAATAATCACCATTTACATTATCCTAAATCTAATTTCTTTTTAAAGTTTTCAAAGTTTGACTATGGAAGAATTTCTACAATATTCTATAATAACGTAACAATTAAATAGTAATAGTGCCAATAATATTCTAGAAGATAGTCAGCTTTGAATTCTGTTTATTGCTGATCATTTCC
Organism: Sus scrofa; assembly: GCF_054392235.1. Taxonomy (NCBI): domain Eukaryota; kingdom Metazoa; phylum Chordata; class Mammalia; order Artiodactyla; family Suidae; genus Sus; species Sus scrofa. The sequence continues at coordinate 127,602,792 of NC_139401.1, forward strand.
CTGTATTGCTTACCCACCTCATTGACCTACTACCTTATGTCCCTCAGTGAAGTATTGTATTACTTGGTTAAAATAATTTATGGTTTGGGAAAAGGTATAAGCTAACCACAAAAGAGCAGTTGTCCTTCTGTTTCTCAAAGCTATCTTGTTACTCAACAAATACTGTCTGTTCTTCAGATTTCCAAATTCTTATCACCTGCCATTCTTATTGGAGTTCAATACTTTTTCATCTCCAGCATGAAATCAAAATAGACTTCAAAAAAATCAGAAATAGATAACATATCTAGTGTTCAAAAATAAGCAAGCTGGTTTAACAAAGCTGAGCTTCTTCTAAATATCAGGTGAATATCTGTCATCTAGTTATTGTTAAATGTTCTCCATTTATATTCTAAGCAGGAATTCGACATATGAAGATAGTGCTCTTGCCTCTCCTGCTTTCCTGTGTCCCAGCTCAATACAACTACTTGAAACTTCTGAACATCCTATGCTTTCTCTACTTCATGGCTGCTTTGCTCCTGTTTTTCACACCACTGGAATGGTTGTATCATATATTTCATACTATTTATTTTATCTTACTGACTTTTATTGACTCTTCAAAAGTCAGCTCAGGTTCCACATCCTCCACAAAGCCAATCCTATCCCAACCCTCACACAAGCTGAGTCAAGTGTACCTGGAGCACCTTGAGCATTGCCCTGTCACTATCCCAAAGTGAATATTTCTTATTTTATTGGTATGCCCTACTTGATGATGAGTTCCTTGAAAGCTATATACTCCCAGTACCTCAAGTAAAGCATGACTCAAAAAAGAAGATTAGCATATATTTGCCAGTTGAACAAGTGGGGAATCCCTATGGAAAGTGTCATGTGCTTAGGTAAACAGAAAAGTTGTACTGCATTTTTTTACATACACACACAGACACACATACATATGTATGTACATATACAATACATATATATACATATATATTATGTAAAACACCCTACATGTTTTAATCCATTCATCCATCCACAGACACTTAGGTTGATTCCATGTTGTAATCATGTGAGTGATGATGCCATGAACATGGAAAGCAGATAATCTCTTTGAGATCCTGATTTTATTTTATTTAAAAAAAATTTTTCTTTCTTTTTTGGCTGCCCCATGACATATGGAGTTCCTGGGCCAGCGATAAGATCTGGGCTACAGTTGCAAACTATGCCACAGCTGTGGCAACACCAGATCCTTTAACCCACTGTATAGGGCCGGGGATGAAACTGGTGTCCTGGCCCTGCAAAGATGTTGCTGATCCCATTGTGCCACAGTGGAAACTCCGATATCCTAATTTTTAATTCTTTTGGACACACATCCAGAAGTGGGAATGTCAAATCATTTGATTTTTTGAGGAACCTCCATATTGGTTTCATGAATTTACATTCCTACCAACAGTGTATGATCATTCTCTTTTCTCCACACATTCACTAACACTTGTTATATTTGTTTTTTGATACTAGCCATTCTAATAGGAATGAGGTGATTTCTCATTGTGGAATTTTTGGTTTTGTTTGGTTTTTGTTGGTTTTTTTTGGGGGGGTTGTCTATTTTCTTTTTAGGGCTGCACCCACAGCATATGGAGGTTCCCAGGCTAGTGGTCTAATGGGAGCTGTAGCCGCTGGCCTATGCCACAGTCACAGCAACGCAGGATCCGAGCCACATCTGCAACCCTACACCACAGCTCATGGCAACGCCGGATCCTTAACCCATTGAGCAAGGCCAGGGATTAAACTTGCGACCTCACGGTTTCTAGTCAGATTCGTTTCCACTGCACCATGATAGGAACTCCCCTTCATTGTAGTTTTGATCTGCATTTCTCTGATGATGTGATGTTGAGTAGTTTTTTATATACCTATTGGTCATTTCTATGTTTTCTTTGGAGAAATGTCTGTTCAGGTCCTTCAACTATTTTTAACTGGTTTATTTGGAGTTTTTTTGTTTTGCTTTGTTTTGGTTTTATGTTGAAGGCATTTTAACTATATTTTGGATATTAACATTTTATCAGATTTATTATTTGCAAATATTTTCTCCCATTCTGTAGGGTGAGTTTTTCTCTCTGTAACTGTTCCCATTGCTGTGCAAAATTTTTAGTTTGATGTAGTCCCACTTGCCTATTTTTGCTTTTGTTGCCTGTGCATTTGATGTCATATCCAATAATCAGTTGTCAAAACCAATGCCATGGAGCTTGTTCTCTGTTTTCTTCTAGGAATTATATAGCTTTAGGTCTTATGGTTAGGTTTTTAATCCATTTGAGTTAGTTTTTGTGTATGATTTTAGATAATGGTTAAATTTTATTCTTTTGCATGTGGCTATCCTGTTTTCCCAACACTGTTTACTGACAATATTATACTTTCCCCATTGTGTATTCTTAGCATCCTTTGTTGAAGATCAATTGACTATATGTGCTTTGGTTTATTTCTATGCTCTCTATTCTGTTCCAGTGGTGTGTGTGTGTGTGTGTGATTCCAGTGAAGTATTGTTTTGATTACTGTAGTTTTATAATGTATTGTGAAATCGGGAAGTGTAATAACCTCCAGCATTGTTATTCTTGTTCAAAGTTACTTTCACTATTTGGAGTCTTTTGCAATCCTGTATGAATTTTAGGATGTTTTCCCTGTTTCTGTAAAAAATGCCACTGGGATTTATATAGGGATTGTATTGAATCTTTAGGTTGCTTTGAGTAGTATAGAATGTTAGAAATATTAATTTTTCCAATTAGGAACCTGAGATATTTTACCATGTGTGTATTTTTTACTTCTTTTTTGACTATGCCCATGGCATATGGAAGTTCCTAAGCCAGGGATCAAATCCAAGCTGCAGCTGTAATGTACACCACAGCTGCAGCAACACTCAATCCTTAACCCATTCTGCTGGGCCTGGGATCGAAGCCACACACTGCAGAGACAACACTGGATACTTAACCAACTGTGCTACAGCAGGAACTCCCCATTTATGTCTTTTTAAGTTTGTTTTATCAATGTTTCATAACACTTCTTGTAATGTTAGTCTAATGGTAATGAATTACCTCAGTTTTTGTTTGAGAAAATTTTTTTATCTCCTTTATTTTGAAAGGACATTTTTGCTGACTATAATATTTTTGGTTAGTAGCATTTTGAGTATATCATCCCAGTTTTTCCTGGCCTTCAAGATTTCTGCTGAAATATCTTATGGGGTTCCCTTTAATGCGATTAATTGCTTTTCTCTTCCTGCTTTTACAATTCTGTCTTTGTCTCTGACATTTAATAATTTAATGATAACCCTTTAGGTTCATTCTATTTATAGACCTTTGAGTGTTGTGAGTCTGGATGTCCATTTCTCTCCCCAGATTTTGGAGTTTTTCAGCCATTTATTTATTTAAATATACTCTCTGGCCCTTTATATATACTGTTATTCTAGGACTCCCACAATGCATATGTTGATTCACTTGGTAGTGTCATATTAGTCCCATAGGCTTTCTTCACTCTTTTTCATTCTTTTTTTTTCTTTGTTCCTCTGTGTAATTTCAAATATTGTCTTTATGTTCAATAATTCTCTTCTTGATCAAGTTTGCTGTTGAAACTATCAAATTTTTCAGCTCAATCATTCTTCAGTTCCGGAATTTGTTAGTTTCTTTTTTTAATAGTTTTTATCTCTTCGAATTTCTCATTTTGTTTATGGTTTTTTCCCCCAATTTCGTTTAGTTGTCTGTGTTCTCTTGTAGCTCACTGGACTTAAGATGATTACTTTGCATGCATTTCCAGTCAATGTGTAGATCTCCATTTCTTTGTCTGTTTCTGGAGATATAATTTATTCCTTTTGTGGTATCATTTCCCCCTGATTCTTTATGTTTCTTATAGCCTTGTATTGGTGTGTGTGCCTTGGAAGGAGCAGACACTTCTTCAGTCTTTACAAACTGGATTAAGAAGGAAAGCCTTTCACCAATCATCACAGCTAGAGATTCTGGAGGATCCTTCAATTCCTTTCTATGGATACATCCACTCCAATCATCTCATTCCCTCCTGGCGAGGAAGTTTTGGAATTGTGTGCCTACTCTTAATCCCACAGAACTGTGCCAGGTGCTGAGACCCACCCATTCTTTTCCCTAGAGGAGTGCTCCAAGACTCCAGGGCATTGGGTGCAAACTATACTTCCCTCTCTCCCTCCTGAAGGTGATGTCTGAGGATTGTGCACCTTCCTGCCCCACACAGAGCCATGCTGAGTGTTGAAAGTTACCTGCCCCTTTCTCTAAGGCAGTACACTGAGATTCCAAGACAATGGGTACAAGCCCCACTATCCTGCTGCCCTCCTGAAGGAGCATTCTCAGGGTTGTGCGCCTTCTCCCAGCCCTGCAGGATTAAGGCAGATGCTGAGATCCTCATACTGTCTGCAGGGCTGTGCACCTGCCATATATGGGGACACAAGGGGCACCATCTTCAGGGGTGCTGGGATGCCATCTGTGCTGGTGCCAAGGGCACTGGCTGTGGAGGCATGCACAACACTGACTGCAGGGACACATGAGGCACCAACTGGAGGTGTGCATGTGAAATAGCTAGCTGCTGGGGTCTGCACATGGGTGGGCTAGCTGGCAGGTTCATGGGCTGGTTATTGTGATCCATGTATCAGCTGCCCCATGGTTTGTTTTTAGCTGCGCTCAGACAATCCAGCTATGCTGATTTCCTCAGCAAACCGGGTGGGATGAGACAGAAGCTGACTTCTCAAGCAATGTCCCAAAAGGTTCAAGATACTAGTAGCTCACTTTGCTGTCTTTCCCCTTCAGGAGAAAGAAATGAGTGTGGACTGTCCCTCTCTGTATTGAACTGTGCCAGCCTGAGGGAGGTTTGATGCAGGTTAAGTGAAACTGTTCAAATCATTTTCAGTATGGCTGCTCTTGGCTTTTGTGCTCCACTGGGATGTTTGAACTTCTCAACTGGTCCCTAGAGCTCTTTTAAAGTATTTTCATCCATAGATAATTGTTAAGTTGATATTCCTGTGGGTTTTGGGACCTCCCATTCTACCATCTTGTTGACATAGGTCATTTCTTTTCATCCTTTCCTTTCTTTTCCTGCTTTCTTTTATAAATCCTAGCCTTACATCACTTCATATCCAAAATAGTGCTAGACAAGGTATAATGCAAACAAGGTCTAATTTATACTCTTCAGTGAAAGCTATAGCCATATTTATAAATAGAAAATGGAAAAAATATAGATATATGCAAATACATTGGATTATTGAGAGGAGGAAGGACATTGTGCTACTTCAGATCTTCTGAATAGCAGAAGTCAAGATGTGATCAGACATATAAGGGATATAGTGTGGAAATGCCTTATTTGGGAAAAACAGATGGAATAGTAGGAGTACCAGAAGTCATCAGACTCTGATGAAAGTCTAACACCCTTGAAGAAGAGAGAGACCAAAGGAAGGTTAGATAGACAGAGATCTCAGACTATAGGGAAATTCTAAGAATGTTTTGGTGAGGAGTTGTCAAGCAGGTCACCTTTAGAGGCATTGTATAGCTTGCAAGTATGAGTTTAGGTCAGCTGTCAGTGATGCAACTTGGATCAGGAGACATGATGGACACATTTTTGTGGCCATCACAGATACCTTATCTATCTGGAGAAGTCACTGGAAGAGGCGAAATGCAGGGGATATGACAGACTCATTATATTTCAGTCAGCCAAAACCAGAGTTCCAAGAGGAAATGGGGGGGGGGGGGGCAAGGGAAGTTAAGCAAAATTCATACCTCTCCATGACAACATATCAAGGGTTACTCTTTCAAATATTTAAGGTAATGTCAGTGTACTTTGTGAGTTGTCCAATTTACAGTTAAATTAAATGAATGACTTAAATTAGCATTTCTCAATGTTAATTCACTGAACATTAGCTCAGGATTATAATATAGCTAGGAGGGGTATCTACTATTTTCATATAACTTCTGTAAATACCCAGTTAAAGTAATTTTTCATGGTTCATGTGTCTGTGTGTGTTTCCTGAAGATTTTTTCTAGAACTTGGGATATGTACATTTGCATGGTAAATCTCCATGAAGCGGATTTAGTACATAGTGTGTCACAGTTGTAATTGACTAAGGAAACCTATTTCTCACAGAGAATCTCCTGGAAGTAGTGCTTTGCAGAAATGGTGATTTCATGGCACAACCTCACATCACTGAGACTTTGTTCACACATATTGAAGGGGTGAGGAATTAGATCCCTGGCGTATTATTTTTATAATACAGAAATTCTTTCTATACTCTCACAGATGTATTGTAGAGGAGTGGTTTGGAGCATGGGTTCTGAACTTACGCAGAACCCAGTTTGATCTCTATACTTGCCCTTCACTAGCTTTGTGACTCTAAGCTGTGATACTTTAATACTGTGTGCCTCAGGGTCCTCGCTGCAAAATGAGGATATTAAGAATAATTCTCCTGTAGAGTTGTTCAGAGGGTTAAATGAAAGCTATGCAAATCACCTCACACCTGGTAAGCACCTTAAAATGTTAGCTGTTATTATTAATAAACTTTTCATTAGAATCCATTTCCCCAATGTGTAGAAACACTGTGAAGAAATAATTCATCCCCCTTAGCTGTGGGTTACTCTTGAGATTTCTTCCTTCTTCCTTTCCTTCCTTGTCATTATTTAGTTGTTTGCACTTGGACTAAGCACTTCAAGTTCCTTCGCTTCAGGTTTCTCATTGTGAAACTGACAAATAAAACCTACCTGACTAGGTGTTGTGAGGATTAAATGAGATAATGTATGTACAGAGTCTAGTGCCACAGTGAATGCACAATAAGTGCTCAGCTGATGTTAGGCCCGCTTTAAGGTTTCAGGTATGGGGATTTTCATAACAATTTACAAAGCATTTGAACATATCCAGAGGGATTAATTTAATCTAAATAGAAACTTGAAAGACAAATGTTCCTTGCTGGTGTTTTTCATGGATTGAAAAAGAGAGAAAAACAGTAAGATGCTGCTGAAATAGTCCAAAGCAAAAAAAAAAAAAAAAAAAAAAAACGAGAAATAGATAAGGTGAAAAGATGGCATTTTACATCAGATTTTTTTTTCTTTTGAAAACTGAGACCTTTATTAGTCTTCTTCAGGAACTATTCCACTGTTACAAGTGGGAAATGAAATTTGTGGCATTGGGCTCCATTTCAATTACTCTCTAAAAACAAGTTAAGAATTGGTATTTTAAAATAACAGTACCTGAGTCCATCCTGATAAATGCTGTTTTAATTGGTATGGGGAAGAGCCTGGGCATCCATACTTTTTACAAGCTCCCCATCAGATTCTCCTGTGCAGCCAGAATTGAGAACCAGTATCCTGGTTTGCCTAGATAGCACTAAGGCTAGGTAGATAGGATGTGAAATTGATCTGTCCTCTGGGTGATAACACTTCACAATTATTTCACAGCTGGGTGTAGGAGTTTTACCTCTCCTACCACTCCGCTGGGTACAGCAACTTCCTGCCAGTGACTGTCATTACTCCACTGGCCATGATGGACCCTACCACTGCTATAACAAGCCTGGAAATTCCTGCCAATGTCTCAATCAGAAAATCACATTTGTAAAACTGTGTCTGTGTCTGTGCAGGAAGGTTGATTCTTGTTTAGCTGATGCCCTGAGTCAAGGAAGTACATCTGTAACTGCTCCAACTCTTTGGGACTTCAGATTTCCAGCACAGAAGTAATAGCACAGATGGGTGGGCCAATGCAACTGTTCATTGGATATTTTGAAATATTTCAAAGGGAAAATTCAGGGCAATCATTAGTGAATCGGAGAATTCAAATTTGGATATTCAATTTATTGAGATCCATTCTGGTTTTTTTGAGCAGTGTTTGACAAACTTTTTTTGGGGTAAAGGTCTAGATAGTAACTATATTAGACTTTGTGGATCCTAGGGCTTTCTCAAAACTACTTAGCTATTCCACTGTGATGAAGAAGTGGCTATATACAATGTGTAAACAAATGAGCATGGCTATTTTTCAATACAGCTTTTATTTACAAAAAGAAGTAGCTAGCTGATTTTAGTCTATAGGCTATCACTTGATAACTCATGGTTTATAGACTGGTGATACTTACGGTATTGGGGATTATTATGATCCTAATATTGTTCATGTGTGAAACAGTCATTTGATGCTTGGAGAAGACTGATCTAGAGAAAAGTGCACTTAGCTCACTGCTCATTTGTGAAATATCTGATGACCAAATTTAAGAGACACTATAGCTGATTTAAAGCCTCTGGGCAGGTGGAGTGCTTGAGCATATCTTCAGGAATAAAGTGACTGCAATCATACTGGAAATTGCTGAGGATGTTAATGACTCTGGATCTCCAGGGAGTAACCAGAAAATGGGTGTCTGGAAAATGACTTTTAATCCACTTACCTTCAACACTGACTTTTAAAATCTGAATTTAAAAATGGTAGGTCACCAAAGTTCATGCTGCTGAACCAAGGGAAGTGTGCTGAAAATTATAAATAGAACTTTCACGTTAAATTCATTTTGGTGAGAAAGAATCTGAGTATACATAAAATGATACTCCCCAGTTTTAATTTTCCAAAGGTTGGGGATACAGAGACGAAGGTCAGAAAATGGTAAATGGCAGAAGATTTGAGCCATTCTAGGTTCTCAAAATGATAGGTTTGTAAGATTCCAACCAGGTCCTGTTCTAAAAAGTATTTATTTTGAAAATTTCCTAATGCCTAAAGTGTGGAAGGAGAAAAGTAGAAGCTGGGAGCAGTTTTCTGCTTCCATGCCTGGGATATATGTGCACTGAATTGAGGATGAGTTCAATAAAACAGAGCTACAGTATTCTCAACCTGCTACAGAACAGTCCACAAACATGGCTCTGCTGAGGTTTGCACACTACCCCAGAGAGGTGGTATTTAGTGGCATTACCTTACTCTCAGAGTTCCATATTCCAAATGCCTCTCTAAAAGAGCAGGTGGAAGATCTCAAATAAAACTCAAACCTGTGCCAGGAAAATAGTATTGAATACACATATGTTTAGTAAATAAATGAAGGAATACGTATTCTATTCTGAATAAATATACCACATTAGCAGTACACCAGACTCCATGTTAAACATCCCTTACAGTAATTTCTCAACCTGCTTTGGTCAACTCGACCAATCTGATGGAAATGACAACCCCATCTGCCATAATGACTGATGATGAAGTGATGCTCAATCAGGAAGGAGAGAATGATGTGTGCCCCCAATGGGATGAATTACCAAATCTTTGGGGGGCAGTGTAGTTTGCTATAGCTTACCTACAGTTAATTATAAGCGGTCCCCTGCTCCCAGTCTTCTCCTTTAATCACAACTGCTCTTGTCTGCCGATTAGGGAATCCTGGTTTTCTTTGCTGGCTTTGATGAGTGTGTACTACCAAATCTTTATGGATAAAGATGAGAAGCTAAATACCTCTCCTCCAATATTCTATTAATATGAAAAGTATATACCAAGGGGACTTATGGAACATGAATAAGTTATGGTGGTTGGTAGAAAAAGTGATCAGTGATATGAATTATCTGGAAATTATGATTTGGTACAGGTGAAATCACTATGTATGCATAACATAGTAAATGGGAATTTAGGCCAAGAGCCAACATTGGTAAATACCCAAAATCAAACCTAGGTGCCACACCTAGATGCAAAGCAATTGTGAATAAGTAGTCATTCAAATCTTAAACTCCTCAGATCCATTAAAGACCATATAAAGGGGTCATCAGTGGGAAGTTGAGAGGTATTGAGGAAAGGAGATAGACAGGGGTATGAAATGAGTCACATTTTCCTGGTGGTGGGAATAAGGTGCTTGACCCCACCCCCAACCTAATGGGAAGGACTTCAGTGGAATGACTGAGAGCTTCGGGCATGTTCATGACATGGGTAGGACCACTATGGGCTCAGAAAGGGACACTGGAGGAGACCACAGCTAGAGGTCTCCAGGATGGGGATGGGATACCTGAAGAATCCAAGAAGAGCTTTAGAGTGTAGGGTAATGTTCAGTCACGACACCTTGGTGACCTTGAATGTGTCTGCATAGGACACATGAGCAAATGGCTAAACCACAGCTATGTGAGTCTTGGTATAACCCGTCTCATGATGCTCCCAGAACACTAAAGGGTAGAAAGTCTGTGAGGTGCTAGCCCAAGACCATCTCCCATTTGCCTCCTTATCACCCTGGGTCACTCTCAGGTGTCAGTTTCTCATCACCGCCCAGGTTTTAATGAGGTGGGGCTCTCTGCCCTGCCCCCTTAGGATTGAGCTTCAGGATGCAAAGTACTTATGAACAGTTTACAGCTGGCTCCTCCACAAGGTGGTTGGCCAGCCCCTTTGCCTCAATGTTATCATTTTAATGTGGGGGACAGAGACCACAGAGAGCTGGCACCTTTGCCAAGTCTCCTTTTTTAATTAGGTTTGTACTAACTAAACATAAAAGTATATCATGTATCTACCAGTTGAATCATTCAATCCTTGGTTTTGGCCTTGCTTTTTCTTTTGTAAATGCTTGGCACAGGATAATAGAGAAAGAATCCATTTTAAACAATTTCCTGGCCCAGAGAATACACCAGTTATTGTCCATGGTGGTACCAGTCAGGTGAGAATGTTTCTGGACCACTCATGTTCCATGCTTCATCTCCATCCGGGCCCTAGTTATCAAAGCAGAAGATATAGACATGTCAAGTTAGCAGACAGAAAGAAAGCACCCCCCCAGTCCCTGACTAGGGAAGAGGGGGGAGGAATCCCACCTTGAGATCACCTGGAGGCATGAGAGTGGAGACTCAGGGACTATCTGAAAATAATAATAAATTTGCGGGCAGAGCAAGTATTCAGTCAGGGCCAGGGAATAACTCAACAAAGCAAATGGGAAAGGAAAGTAGGAAACAACTTTCTTATCTGTTTACATCCCATATGTCCTGGGAAGTCAATGCATGGCTCCTAAAGGAGTCATAACAATGGTTCAAGGTAGTGAAGTGCCTGAGAGAGGAAAAGCGGTAATGGGCTCTGGAGAGCCATCAATTCTTCGGGCACACACACATTCAATTCAATATTGCTGAGTGCCCATTAGACACAGACACTGCCCCACTTGCTGCTGATAGGCTGGAGAGGAGACAATAGGCAAGTAAATGAATATACAAGATGATGGCAGATAGTGAAAAATGTTAGGAACAAAATAAAACTGGGTAATAGGATGGAGAGACAGCTGGATGGGGCATAGTTTGTATTAGGTCATCAGGGAAGACACTCTGGTGATGAGGGACCTCGGCTCAGACATCAATTCTAAGAATATGCCAGACAGGCAAAAAGCCTGGGCAGAGGGAATGAACCTGAAGAGTAAGGGCCCTGGAACTAGGAGATGTAGTGAATGAGAAGAGGGCAGTTATAGAAGATGCGACTTAATTCATTCCTTCAGTAAATATTTACTATTGAGCACTTATTCTATGCCAAATGAATAAAACACTGAAGAAAACCAAGTTCCATATCTTATTTATATTCTAGGGTGCAGGGCAGGCAAAAGTTAGAAAACAAACACATCTTACATTGGTCAGGTGTTGAGAGGTATTGTGTAAAATATTTTTTTAATGGGGTGAGTCCCAGAGGGTGATTGATTGAGGCTATTTTTATAAGGTGGCTTCAGAAATACTCTCATATATGGTGACAATTAGGCAGAGACCTGAATGAAGTGAGGGGTAAAATCATTTATCATAGGTAAGATCTTTCCAGGGAATGGCATGGTGATGCAAAGGCCCTGAGGGAAGATATGTAGTTGGCATGTTCAAGGAACAAGGAGTGGGCTTGGTGGCTGGACCAGAGTAAAGCAGACAAAGAACAGAGGAGGTGAGAAAGGTGGGCAGAAAATTATCATGCAGCACCTTGTAGGTTGTGGTGTAATTATGGATTCCATCTGAGAAAGATGGCAAGTCACTGGACAGTTTTGTTTAGAGGATATTTATTTCTTTAAAAGGATCGCTCTAGGTGCTTTATGGAAAATAGCCTGAATCGGGAAAGGAATGGAATCAGGGAAATCAGGGGCTTGTGCATTCATTCAGGTGGTAGTGGCTCCAGCCAAGCTCATAGAAGTGAAGGAGGTCAGAAATAATCACGTTCTGGATACACTACTGATGGATTGAATGTGAGGGTGAGAAAGAGATGGATCAAAGAAAATGCAATCTGTTTTATCTGAGGAACTGGCAAAATAGATATAATCATGTGGGAAGTTAGTGTCAGGAGGAAGGGCAGAGTAGGTGATTACAGGTGTAGTTAGTTTGGCAGGTTTGATGGTAGAACATGTAGGATTTCTCTTCTGAGTTCTCCTGTGTTCTCAGTATACTACAGATCAAGGTCATCAGGTGAGAATATTATGGATTAATAATGGGAAGGTGAAAATATTTTCTCCCATTCCATAGGTTGCCTTTTCATTTTGTTGATTGTTCCTTCTCTGCAGAAGATTTTTAGTTTAATGTAGTCCCACTCATTAAATTTTTGCTTCTGTTGCTGGTGCTTTTGATGTCCAAAAAGAAATCATTGCCAAGACCATTATCAAGCTTTTCCCATTTGCTTAGGAGTTATATAGTTTCAGGTCTTGATGTTTAAGTCCTGAATTCATTTCAAGTTCATTTTTGTGAGTTGTCTAAGACCTTGAGTGTTCTCACCACAAAAAAAGAAATGGCAATTATGTGACTTGATGGAGGTGTTAGCTGTGATAATCACTGTGCAATATATGTGTTTCAAATTAACATGTTGTATACCTTCAATTCACACAATATTATATGTCAATTGTATCTTTTCTTTTTTTTTTTTTTTTTTGCCATTTCTTGGGCCGCTCCCATGGCATATGAAGATTCCCAGGCTAGGGGTCGAATCGGAGCTGTAGCTGCCGGCCTAAGCCAGAGCCACAGCAATGCCAGATCCAAGCCGCATCTGCTACACCACAGCTCATGGCAACGCCAGATCCTTAACCCACTGAGCAAGGCCAGGGATCAAACCCGCAACCTCATGGTTCCTAGTCAGATTTGTTAACCACTGAGCCACGACGGGAACTCCTCTTTTCTTTTTTTGGCTGTGTCCACAGATATGGAAGTTCCTGGGCCAGGGATTGAACCTGTGCCATAGCAGTGATCCAAGCCACTGATAACGCTGTATCCTTAACCTGCTGATCCACTAGGTAACTGTCAATTATATCTTAATAAAGCTGGGGGAGAAAACATTGTCAGGATGACAGCTGGTGCTCAGTAAATATTTGTTGAATGAATGGATGAGAAAAAAAAAGAGAAGGTGAAAAATAAAAGTTGAAGAAGGAAAGTATAAGCATGAAAGGCCCAGGAAAACTGCAGTAGGATTTCTGGACAAGGGAAAGGCACACTTGGGGGTTCTGGCCACAAATTAAGAGATGAAACATTGGTGTGAGTGTCGTGTTTTTCTCCAGTTACATTTAGCTGTTTGTGTGCAGGTGAGAAGTAAGTAGAAAAGTGCATTTGATGTTGGCTGGAGTACTGCCAAGTCTGATAAGGAATCCTGGAATGAATTCTACAGGCAACACTTTGTCATTTATAAGCAACTTGAAACTCTTGGGACTCTGTTTGCATTATAGGAGATCTTTGAAAAACTGTTGGAGGATTTTTTAAAAAACAAAACAAAACAAGCAAAAAAACCCTTTAATAACCCAACTCAGATTTAGCAAGTCAGAAATAATAAGGAAAGAGTAGTCCAGTGACCATTTGGAAATCAGATTTCGTTCGCTGCTGAAGATTGGAGAGGGGCCTGTAAAAGGCTTGATGTAATTATGATTATGGCCCTAATAATTGCTGATATTGAAACATTTTAAAATTTCAATTCTGATTCCATTTTCAGTATATAAGAACCATGCTATATGAAGTATCAGGGAGGAAGCAGCTCATAGCATTTAGCAACTGAGGATGGTCTAGTTGAAACGTTCAAAACTAGAGTTCACAGGTGTATTCTGGGTATCTTTCCCAGTGTACACTGCAAACTACTCCCTTCTCCATGTATTTCCCTGTGCCAAAATTAGCAGCTCTAGACCTCACTTGAGAATTCACCACAGCTCTGATCTCAACAACAAAAAGTCTCACTCTTGCCATAGAGACAGGCAACTGGAACAATCTCCATTGAAGAAACTAGAGACATCTGGGACTCCCAGGAGGAAGGCCAGTGTCCTGTAGGAGGCCTGGCAGAAAGTTTGGGGCAACCTCCCAAGATGGTATCTGCAGTGGATAACAATGACATGGCTTTGTGCAAATTGTTATTAAAACCAGCTGAGAGTTTCAAGACTACAATACATGGAAACTGAATTAAGGTAGGAATTCAAGATACAAAGCCAGAGACTCTGGGTACTGAGGATGAGAGTGGCCATACACTAGAATTGATGGTGTTGAAACACCTCATCTCAAAGCAGTGCGAACAGCTATATTTGCTCCCAAGAGTCTACTCCTTGGCTTTGAATCAGTTGTACAAAAATTATGCAATTTGGGTGCAGTTAAGGACTTGAGAATTGATAAGGCCTGAGGACCACTAAAGATTTCAAATCCATTTATAAAATATATTGCTGAAATCTCACCACCTTGTTGAACAAAACAGCCAATCTGAAAAATCAAGAAACCAGGCCTCAGAGTTTCTATAGACTTGGAACCACAATGAATACTTGGAAGTCGTGATACACAAAAGTGTAACTCTTCAGGAATCAGAGGACATAGGTGCATGGGTTGAAAGATGCCTTTCAGTTTATTATTACTTTTTGTGGTACATTTACCCAGATCTATAAAAATATTTTGAGAATTGGCTCCTATATAAAATAATCCAGTGAACCGGCATGCAAAAGCCTACTTCTGACACTATAACCTGTAAATAAACCTGCAGTCTGACAGAATCATGTGAACTTTATTAAACACAATGTAGACACAGTTCTTTCAGCAATAGTGAAATCGCTGTATCATTTCTGCTGCATGATAATAATGCAATTTAGGCAATGCTACTGGATTGGAGTCGGGTGGTTTATTATTTTTTCCCTTTAATGGATTCCTCAAATGCCTATTTTTAAAATTTCTTTTTATTGAAGCATACTTGATGTACATTATATAAGTTAAAGATGTACAATGTCGTGATTGACAATTTTTAAAAGTTACACTACACTCGTAGTTATTATAAAATATTAGCTATATTTCCTGTGTTGTACAGTATATCCTGGTAGCTTATTTTATATGTAAGAGTTTATACCTCTTTTTTTTAAACTAAATATAGTTGACTTACTGTGTATTAATATCAGGTGTGCAACAAAGTGAATCAGTTATATATATACATATATCCATTCTTTTTCAGGTTCTTTTCCCATATAGGTTATTGCAGAGTATTGAGTAGATTTCCCTGTGCTAAAGAGTAGGTCCTTGTTACTTACCCATTTTATATATAGTAGCGTGTATATGTTAATTCCAAACTCCTATTTTATCCCTCCTCCCTACCTCAACATTTCCCCTTTGGTAACCATTAAGTTTGGTTCCAAAATCTTTGTTTCTGATTCTTGAATAGGTTGTTTTGTATCATTTTTATTAGATTCCACATATTAGTGACCTTGTATATTCGTCTTTTTCTGACTTAGTATGATAATCTCTAGTTCCATCTATGTTGGAAATGGCATTATTTTGTTCTTTTTATGGGTAAGAGTTCATTGTCTCTATATACCACATCTTGTTTAGCCATTCCTCTGTTGATGGACATTTAGGTTGCTTCCATGTCTTGGCTATTGTAAATCGTGCTGCAATGAACACTGGAGTGCATGAATTTTTTCAAATTATGACTTTTCTCTGGATATATGTCCAGGAGTGGGACTGCTGGATCTTATGGTATTTCTATTTTTAGTTTTTTAAGGAGCTTCTATACTGTTCTCCATAGTGGTTGCACCAATTTACATTCCCTCCAACAGTGTAGGAGGGTTCCTTTTACTCCACACCCTCGCCAGCATGTATTGTTTGTAGACTTTTTGATAATGGCCATTCTGACTAGTGTGAGGTGATACCTCATAGTAGTTTTGACTCGGATTTCTCTAATAATTAGTGATGTTGAGCATCTTTTTTATGTGCTTTTTGGAAATTTGCATGTCTACTTTGGAGAAATGTCTGTTTAGATCTTTTGATCATTGTTTAATTGGATTGTTTATTTTGTATAAAGCATTATGAGATGTTTCTATGTTTTTGAGATTAATCCCTGATTGGTCACTTTGCAAAGATTTTCTCCCATTCTGTGGGTTGTCTTTTCATTTTGCTTACGGTTTCCTTTGCTGTGCAAAGCTTTTACATTTAAGTCCTATTTATTTATTTTTGTTTCTATTTTCATTCCTCTAGGAAGCGGATCCAAAAATATATTGCTGTGATTTATATCAAAGAGTATTCTGCCTATGTTTTCCTCTAAGAGTTTTTAGTATCCAGCCTTATGTTTAGGTCTTTAATCCATTTTGAGTTTATTTTTGTGTATGCTATTAGAGAATTTTCTAATTTCAGTCTTTTACATGTAGCTGTCCAGTTTTTCTAGCACCATTTATTGAAGAGATTGTCTTTCCTCCACTCTTATGTTCTTGCCTCTTTGTCATAGATTAGTTGACCATAGGCGCTTGGATTTATTTTTGTGCTTTCTATCCTGTTCCACTGATCTATATTTCTATTTCTGTGCAAAACCATTCTATTTTGATTACTGTAGCTTTGTACTTTAGTCTGAAGCCAGGGAACCTGATTCCTCCAGTTTTGTTTTTCTTTCTTAGGATGGCTTTGGCCATGTGGATTTTTGTATTTTTCCAAACAAATTTTAAAATATTTTGTTCTAGTTCTATGAAAGATGCCATTGGTAACTTGATAGGTATTACATTGATCTGTAGGTTGCCTTGGGCAGTATAGTTATTTTGAAAATATTGGTTCTTCTAATCCAAGAGCATGGAATATTTTTCCATCTGTGTCATCTTTGTTTTCTCTCATCATCATCTTATAGTTTTCCAAATTGAGGTCTTTTGCCTCTTGAGGTAGGTTTATTCTTAGGTATTTTATTCTCTTTGATGCAATGGTAAATGGGATTGTTTCCTTAATTCCTGATTTTTGTTGTTAGAGAATAGGAATGCAATAGATTTCTATTAATTTTGTATTCTGCAGCTTTACCAAATTCACTGATGAGCTCTAGCAGTTTTCTGGTTGCATCTTTAGGATTTTCTATGTGTAGTTTCATGTCATCCAAAGTGGCAGTTTAACTTCTTTTCCAATTTGGACTTCTTTTATTTCTGTTTCTTCACTGATTTTCATGGCTAGGACTTCCAAAACTATATTAAAAAAAAAAAAGTGGTGAAAGTGGACTTCTTTGTCTTGTTCCTAGCAGAAATGCTTTCAGTTTTTCATTCAGTTGAGAATGATGTTAGCTGTAGGTTTGTCACATATGGCCTTTATTATGTTGAGGTAGGTTCCCTTTATGCCCACTTTCTGGAGAGTTTTATCAAAAATGGGTGTTGAATTTTGTCAAAAGCTTTTTCTGCATCTATTGAGAAGACCATGTGGTTTTTATTCTTCAGTTTGTTGATGTGGTGTATCACACTTACTGATTTGCCTATATTGAAGAATCCTGGCATTCCTGGGATAAATCCCACCTGATCATGTTGTACGGTCCTTTTAATGTATTGATGGATTCGGCTTGCTAATATCATGTGGAGGAGTTTTGCATCTATGCTCATCAGGGATATTGGCCTATAGTTTTCTTTTTTATGGTATCTTTGTCTGGTTTTGGTATCAGGGTGATTATGGCCTCATAGGATGAGCTCAAGAGTGTTCTTTCCTCTGTAGTACTTTGGAGGAGTTTCAATAGAATAGGTGTTAACTCTTCTCTAAATGTTTGATAGAATTCACCTGTGAATGTGCTCTGATGTGTCACCTTTTCCCTGTTGTGTGGGATCACAAAGTACACTGTTGTTGGCACTGCTCTCAGCCCCACCTTAACCATGTGTATGTCTGTAATTGGCCCCACAGCTCCTAAATCCAGACGTCTTTCAGCTGTGTGAGCACTCACTGTCCGTTTGGATGTTCCACCAGTGCTGAATTCATAAGGCTGGCAGCCGATGTGTAAATTTGCATTTTTTGCAGCCAGGAGGAGAGATTTCAGCTCTTCCTTCTTATTCGCAGGGCCTCTAGGGCTCAACTGTGCTTTCAGTCCCACCACTACACGTGGGCAACCCACCAAAGGCAGCAGGCAAACAAAAGCCTATTCAGGCAGAAGTGGGCAGGGCTGTGATACAGGCACATGGGCCAGCCCAGTTGAGAGCTTCCCCCAGAACCTGCAGAGACAGGAGCCTGTGTGGGAAAGGAGGTGTAATGGCAGCTGTGCCCCTCAGATGCCACCTAACAATGGCACTTAGCCTCTGTAGTGGCTTTGGCCTCCTCCCCGAACATTCCTGGTTGCAGCACTCTGCCCGCCCACTCCCCCCAGGCTGTCTTGCGCTGCCAATAGTAGTCCTAACACAAGATGTGTTCTCAAAGCTCCATGCTCCAGCACCTAGCCCCCACCCACATCAGCTGATTTGTGTTGCAGTCTGGAGTGAGCAGGGTGGTTGCATTGACCATCTGTGTACGTCTCAGTCTTGCCTGCCACCCATTGGCTGTTGTGCTATCCTCCAGGCCTCTGAAGCTCCTTTCCTGTCCCAGCTGATCTCCCCACTGGTGAGGGGACTCCTGGATATGGCAGCCTCTCCTCTCCTCCAGCTCCCTCCCAGGGGCCCAGCTTGTGACTCCTTCAAATGCCTATTGATCTCTCCTTGAAACAGGTGATAGGGAGTGGGCTAGGGATGTGTCAGCATAGAATGAAGTAATATTTGCTAAAACAAACAAACAAAATGTAATTTTGTTCTTTCATTCATGCTTCTGGTGGGAATATGTTTGGTGATTACTACTTGCCAGCTACTAATTCCTTAACAACTGATGAAGAGTCATGGTCCTTGTCTTCAACAAGCTTGCAAAGGTAGGAAGGCAGATTCTCACAATTACTTAATCACTTTGCCACTATTTACCATTGCCTTTTTAAAATAACAAATATGAAAAACCATTAAGCTATTTCTAGAATGATGTGATACTGGAGTCAAGTGTTAAACAATTCTGATCTGCCTTGCGCTATAATTTTTTCTAACTAAAATAGCAATCAGATCCATGAAGGCAAAGAAACTGTCAGTAGTGGCACACAGCTGCTCTCAATATTGCAACAGAGGCCTGGAGAAAGCAAACACCAAAATAATGAAGTCTTGTGTTCATTGCATTTATAGGTTTTAATGGCATAGCTTTTAAAATTGAGGCCTGGATAGAATGGACTTAGCACTTAAATATAGAAGAACAGTACAATCGCACATATTCTATTTGTTAAGTTGAATAGAAAACAAAAGAAAACTATACCAAAAACCATTTCACCTCAAGAAATAGAGGAACTGCTGATTGAATTGTTATCTCTGAACATCCAGTCAGTTTAAATTTCACGTCAAACTACAAATTGTCATTGGCGCCTATCATCAACATAGAGCTTTTTCTACCAAAAAGCCACTTTGCCTGGTGTGAATTCATCTCCTGCCTCTCAGCAAAACTTCAAATATATTTTCAAATGTGCAATATTCAATGCCTCTCATAAATACCGAGGAAACCCCAAAAGAATTTCATTTCTAAGCATAGCTAATGTGAGGATGAGTCAGATTTCCAAGTGCGTCTCTGAAACATTCTTATGAAGAGTGTGACTAGTCTGTCAAATGAGACTGTAGCCCTGCACATAATAAAAAGTCCAGTCCTGTACTTGCAAAATGTGGCAGGTGCTAAAGCTATCAGCTGCATGACTGAGTCAACCCAGCTGTGATTTTCTTATCCTGAGCTGTAAATGAAAAAAAAAAAAAAAACAGATGACAGAAATCTTCCTGGAATCCATTGCTGGGTCATCTGATCTGCATGAAGTATTTCTGCAAATGTGTTTGTAAATGGCTTGGAAGAAAATGCTCTGGTCTAGGAGGCAGGTCATGGTTCTTGTCTTCACTTTGTAATTTTGGAATGCTGCACACCCATCTATTTCTATCTATATTATTCTTTTAACCCAGCCCAATCCAAGCATCATTCACCACAGACCAACAGATGTGGTCCATGGTTTGTGAAAGAACAGGTCCACCTTGCTCCCACCTGCTCTAAATTTCCTCCCATTTAAATCCTGACCACTTTGATCTACAAAATAGGCACAATTTATCTTTAATAATTCTTCTTCTATACCTCAAAACTTGCTGTTTTAACTGGGTCACTTTATATATCCTGAACTTTGCATCAAGGACTCTGCTCATATTATCCCTACTGTTTGCTTTTCAATTAGACAAACTTAGGATCTCCTGCTCAAATGACACCTCAAAGGCCACGTGGCTGTTTGATTTGGTGCCTGCCTAGTCTTGTCAGTTGGTTGGGAGACACAGTGGGACTCACTTTCCTCTCTGTAAAATGGGAGGATGACCTAGGTGAGTGCATGGTGACTTCCTGTCCTCCCCCTAGAAATAAATGGTTCTTCAGTTAAATGACTAAGTAATAGCAATGTCATAGGAAGACACACCTTTCTAAAATATTCGTCTTTTAAATTCTTCCTATTTTCCTTATGATTAAGAATAGGAAATACAGGATTTAATAATTATGCACAAGGAAGCAAAACCTTTCATTTAATTACATCAGATGGATGAAATAAAATCTAGTAGCTTATATATGTCATGGAAATTATTGGCTTTTCCTTATACTCAGAAAGACATATATAAGGGAGGAATTTTTACCCCCTTGTCCTGAGCAAGGGAACTACCACACATGTTTGCCCACCTTTTCCTCCACCCCCTTTCCACTCCAGCCTCTCCCATAGGAAAGACTGTGAGTTCCAGTGGTCCGCCTAATGCATCTATTATGATAGTTTTTGCTACTGGGCTTTACTAGGCCTTTAAGGTTTAGTTTCAAGTGATTTTCCTCTTTTATTTCTTATCATATTTTATATGAAAACATTTTTAATTTTTTTTAAAATGTTTATTGGAGTATAGTTGATTTACAATGTTGTATTAGTTTCAGGTATATGGCAAAGTGAATCAGATATGCATATATATATACACACACACACACATCCATTCTTTTTCAGATTCTTTCCCCATATAGGTTATTACAGACTACTGAGTAGAGTTACCTGTGCTATATAGTGGGTCCTTGTTGATTATCTATTTTATATATCATATAGTATATGTATTAATTCCTTATTTATTAATAGGATAAATTAATTAGGATAAATTCCTAATTTATCCCTTC
Organism: Sus scrofa; assembly: GCF_054392235.1. NCBI lineage: Eukaryota > Metazoa > Chordata > Mammalia > Artiodactyla > Suidae > Sus > Sus scrofa. Next base: position 127,624,118 of record NC_139401.1, read on the forward strand.
CCCCACGTTTCCCCTTTGGTAACCATGTTTGATTTCAAGATCTGTATGTTTCTGTTTTGTAAATATGTTCTTTTGTACCATATTTTAGGTTCCGCATGTGATATCATATAGTATTTGTCATTCTCTGGCTTACTTCACTGAGTATAATAATTTCTAGTTCCATCCATGTTGCTGCAAATAGCATTATTTCATTCCTTTTTATGGCTGAGTAATATTCCATTGTATATATGTACCACATCTTCTTTATCCATTCCTCAACATTTTCAGTTCCAATAAGAGAAGACCCTTAGAGGCTGTAAAGACTTGAAGTTAATTAAACTAATGGTTAGGGCCACTCAGTAGAAGTCAGTTAAGCTTCTTATGAGAAGATATGCAAATATGTAAATGTAAGTAACACCATAGTATTGATAAGATCAGCCTTGTGACTATCTTAAATATACTTCTTCCCCCAGCTAGTATGTATATTTCTCTAGAAGTTCCCATCGAAATTCTTGGCATAGGGAGTTCCCTGGTGGCTCAACAGGCTAAGGATCTAGCATTGTCAATGCTGTCGTTCAGTTCACTGCTGTGGCACAGGTCTGACCCCTGACCTGGGAATTTCCACATGCCATGGATGTGGCCAAAATATAAAAAGTTCTTGGCAATCCTTCCTTCTACAGGAAAAACAAGCCATTCTTCCCAGTGTTCCAATGCTGGTAGACTAATTCAGGTTCATGCATTAATGTGTTATCTTTGTGAGGAAAATACTTTGGATCAGAGGGCCTCTTGGAACTAGGTAGATATCTACATGTAGAGATAAATATTCATGGCACAATGCACCCCCAATTCATTAGCAATAACACTTCCTAACGTCCAATTCTCTCTCAAACCAATAGTGTAGTACAGGATACTAGGTTCCAGTGGCTTCAGTCACCTGATACTCACCTACCCCAAACCAACTGCCTATGTTTAATTTCCAGAACATGATATCAGCTCCCATTTGTGCTGGTATTCACATTACTTGCCTTGATTCCTTTTGGGACTTAGCCAGATAGAGAAAGAAACAAAATAGAAATATAGCCTGAGTGCCTACAGAGAAAAGCATTGCTAGGGACATTCCCTTTTCACTTATACAGCAACATCATCCTTCTTTGCTGTTCTGGTAAAATTTTCATGCCAAGGACCGATAGTGTCATTGCTATGATAATACCCATTAAATTTGTGTAGCACTTTACTATTACAAAGATCTTTCATATCTCTGTTTAATCTTCTAGGTATGTGGATAAGTTCAGTCTCCTAGGTAATTTATTCTGCCCCACTTAAGACACTAACAAATACATATTTCAGTATAACATTCATTATGACTAATGTCCTAAATCTAGGTAATGTCATTTGGTATGGCCTGAGAGGTTTGGCTCAAGACCCATTTCCATTCAATTTAATAAGTATCTATTCTCCCAATTCTCCACCAACATGCCAAAGGGAAGAAGTTATAGGGAAGCAAAACCCAATTCCATATAAGGACAATCTTTTAGAGGAGTAATATTATTCAAAAATGGTAAAGATTGCCTCAGTAAGCAGTGACCTCCTTGTCACTTAGAGGCATTCAACTAATGACTGGTTGATCACTTGAAGAGAAATTATATAGGAGATCCTCACATTAGATATTGGCATGGTTTAGATGATTTTTGTCTCTATATCATTAAGCCCATGAAATGAATTTTTTGACCTATTTAGCCAGAAGCTTATATTATTTATCACCTTTATGAGCGGTAGCTAATCCAAAGCCCTACCATTTTAGAAACTTCTTGTTTGTCTAGGGCTTGGTTTCTAAGCTAAATGATTACTTTTCTGATCTCATGAACATAAACATTCAAGAACTACTTTCTGTATCTTGTATTTCAGCTTTGGGTATAGTCAAATGTCACATATCTGTGTGTAGATTCTGAATATACATAGCCTGTTTCTCTCCTGTCCAAAAAAAAAAAAAATCTTTGTCAAGGCAAGAAAAGTTGTAACAAATTTGGAATATAGTAAGAAACAATCACACCTCTAAATCTATTCAAATTCACACATTGTTTCCACAGTAAAAAAAAAAAAATGTCTTCTACAGAAATGATAGCAACAACCCTTCATCATCTGTCAGGATCTGTCAGACACCCAGCCCCTTCAGCCTACCACTTTCCATAGTGAGGACCACATAGCACCCACTTGTCTGCTTAGCACCAAAGCAAGCCCTGGAGTTGTTAATCCATTTTCTAGGAGAGAAGATATTTTAAGGAATACTATACAAGAGCTCTAAATTCAGATTTAAGTGAACATTTATGGTAAATTCACACCAGCCAGACCTTGTCAACACCCCTGCATTCTCTACACTTAAGGGCATACCACATAGCATTCTGCTGCTAGACTCTTCCCCACCCAACAGGCAGCCCTTCCAGCTCCAGTAATGGTGGGATGGCTCAAAATCTTCTGTGGCACCTACTTGATCCATGATAAGATTATGTGTCCTTGTTACACCCAACATGGAGAGTGCCTACTTTGCTGTTGCTGTCCCCTCTCTGTCCAGCCATTTCTGTCCAGTTTTCTTTTCTCCCACAGATATAGGCATGGGGCACAAAAGAACAAGTCCATTGTACAAAGCAGAGGTGCACAAAGCAGAGGTACACAAAGTTTAATGCTCATCAGAATGACCCAGAATGCTGGTTCAAACCCAAATGGCAAGTGTCCCACCTCCAGAGTTTCTTATTAGGTAGGCCTGGGGTGGATTCTGGTAACTCACATGATTAACAAGCTCTCAGGTGATGATGGTGATGGTGGAGGTGGTGGTCCAGGGATCACACTTGAAGAATCACTGACATAAGGAGAAATCTAATAAGGTAATTAATTGCCTGTCTTCCTCATTACAGACACCTCCAATCTCTATGAGTGAATTTCTTGGAGCCCCTCACTTATGTTTTAAGGAAGGAAGTTACCCTTTCTTTTCTCCAACACAGTGAATTTCTGTAAGGCCCCTGTTTCATGCCTTCCAGAACTCGGCAACTTTCTTTAGTCTTAAGCTTGTAAACACTGGGATTTGCAGAACCTGTTCAGCTGCTTCTTAATAAGCTCTGCAAGGGGTGTATTAGTGTCCTGGGGCTGCTGTAACAAAGTACCACATACTAAGTGGCTTACACAGCAGAATTTTGTTGTGTCACAGCTCTGGAGGCTAGAAGTTGGAGATCAAGCCGTCAGGGTTGGTTCTTGCTAGTGGCTGTGTAAGAGAATCTCTTCTGTGCCTCTCTCCTAACTTCTGTTGGTTCCTGGCAATCTTTGGCTTGCAAATGGATTACCCCATATTTGCCCTCATGTTCATGTGGCATTCACCCCGTGTACCTGTCTGTATACAACTTTCCCCTTTTTATAAGGACACAGGTTGTACTGGATAGGGCTCAGACTACCTCATTTTAACTATTTACATTGCAAAGATCCTATTTCCAAATAAGGTCACATTCTGAAGTACTGATGGTTGGGACTTTGACATATGAATTTGGGAGGGGGACATGATTCGTCATCACAGGGTTTCAGGCCCTCATGATAACCTGACTTTCTTTAAATTACTGGCTCTTTGAAGAGTTTGTCTTCAGGTTTGGATCCTAGTCAACAGTCTGGGGTTCCAAGAAATGTCCTTCTTCACAACCTATTGTGAATAAATGCATGGGGGAGGAGTGGGGAGGGAGGGCCTTACTGAAGCTGTCTTGAATGCAGTTCATAGTGAATAACCCTAGAGAAGAAAATGATGTCTCTTAGGGTAAACATTTCATCATTCCTCTTCTTTGGTTAGAATTTCCCTGGACATTATTGCTGTCCATTTTCCCATATGATCAATAGGATTATATTGTTAACAACAACAAAATTTTAAAAACCCTGCAATAACAACACTTCTTGGATTTAGATTTTGTAGATTAATGTGAGTGATACTAGACAGCTTTATAACAACCTGTCTTTTTATTTGGTAATGTGATTTGTCTTTTCATTTATTCAAGATATCTTTGATGTTCCTCTGCAAGTGTTTATAATTTTCTAAAGATAGCTTTTGTAATATTTTGTTAAGTTTATCTTTAAATATTTTATGTGTACAATATAAAGGAAACAATCTAATTTTTATTAACAACATGTAAGGGAATCACCCCCAGTGGAAAACTCTGTTCCTTTGGATAAGTGATTTAATAAACCCAGGCAGAAACTTGGGTATTAGGACTTGTCTTTGGTAGGTCAATGGAAATGTTAGTAGACAGATTGGCTCTGCAATGAAACAGGAAAATAGGAATGTATTTGTCTGAGAAAGGAGGAATGAGTAACAGAGACAGGTCAAGGATGAATGAAGCTTTGATTAGCAGGGAGATCAAAAACGGAGTATAATAGAAAAAAAGCAGTATTTAATGGGGATTTTCTACACAGTGTGTTGGTGTCCCCTGAGAGGATGTCAAGACTGTATTAGACAAGCAAGATATTTATGAAGGGGAAAATCTCTAAGGGAAAGAAAAATGGAGTCAGCTGAAGAAAGTGGGGAGCGCCTTCAGACTATGATACTGACCTGACATTTATGAAGGAGAAAGAAGAGGAAGGAAGCATTGGGTAGGAAGAGTCTCCAAGCATGGTTTAACTCTGACAGTGTCTGTCCATCAGGCTGATAGCAATGTTCTATAAGTTACTGAGCTAATGAGTAACATTCCTCTGTGGCGTAAGATGAATTATAGTCTGGATTTTTAAATATCAACCTATTTTGGTTTTCTTGAATTAAAAGTATAACATGATGGTGAAGAGATGTGTGTTCAATTCTTACGTCTGGCCTTTACCCATTTTTCTTTTTATCATTTTAGTCTTTTCTTTCCTCATCTGTGAAAGAGAATATTAGTATCTACCTTATAACATTTTATAAGTATTAAATTAGGTAATGTGTGTACATCACATAGGACCAGGCTCTACAACATGAAAAGATTTAATAAAAATAGTTTATTATGATCACTACCACTGCTAATATTACTTCTACTAAAAGAGAATCTACTATTTCACAGTAGATTGTTATTGAAATGTGCTACTAGATTTGATTGTTAGCACTTTACTTCTGATTTTGAATCTATATTCATACAATTGGTGTGTAGTATATTTATTTCTACTGTTGAGGTTATGACTGCATCACTAAATATTTTGATGTTTGTTCTATGCTGAAGTGATTTAAGGGAAGCAATAAATAACTCTTCATGGAAGGTGTATTAGTTCACTAGGGTTGCTTTAACAAAGGACCACAAACATGTAGCTGAAACGATAGACATTTATTGTCTTTGAGTTCTGAAGGCTGCAAGTCTGAAATCAAGTTGTGGGCATGGTCATGCTTCTTTGAAACTGGTGGAATTCTTCTTTTTTGCCTCATCCTAGCTTTGGTGGTTTGCCAGCAAACTCTTTCATTTCTCATCTTAAAGCTGTCTTATCATCATATTCTGTCTCCTTGTGCATTTCTGTGTCTTCATATGGCCATCTTTTTTTCTTTGCCAGCATTATTGAAGTATAATTAACAAATGCAAACTATATATATTTAAAGCAAAAAATGTGATGATTTGATGGAATTCCCTTGTGTCCTAGTGGTTGGGAGTCCAGCATTATCACTGCTATACCTCAGGTTATAGCTGTGTGTGAGTTCAATTGCCTGACCTGGGAATTTCCACATACTGGGGGTGGGGGGGGCAAAAAATTTTGAAAAGTGATGATTTGATACATGTACACATTGCTAAAGGATTATCACAATCAAGCTAATTAACACATTCATCACATAATTAGCATTTCTTTTGTATGGTAAGAATATTTAAGATCTACTCTCTTAGCAGGTTTCATGTATGCAATACAGTATTGTTAACTATAGTCACTATTCTGCATAGTAGATTCTCAGAACTTATTCACCTTATAACTGAAAGTTTCTAGCTTGTGACTAATATCTTCCCATCCCCTCCCCAATATTCTTCTCTATGGTTCTGTGAGTTAAACTTTTTGCAATTCCACATGTAAGTGATAGCAGACAGTATTTTTGTGTGTCTGGCTTATTTCACTAGGCATAGTGTCTTCCAGGTGCATCCATGTTATGGCTAATAGCAGGACGTCCTTCTTTTTATGCTGAATAATAATATATTCCATTGCATTTATATAGCATATTTTCTTTGTTTACTTAGCACATATATTTAATATATTTCCATATCTTGGTTACTATGAATAATGCTGCATGAACATAAGAGTGCAAATATTTCTTTGATACACTGATTTCCTTAAGATACATACCCAGGAGGAGGATTGCTGGATTATACAGTAGTTCTATTTTTAACGTTGCGAGGCACCTCCATACTGTTTTTCTGATAATGGCTGTATCAATTTTCACTTCCATCAACAGCGTACAAGAGTTCCCCTTTTTCCACCCTGGCCAACATTTGTTATCTCTTATCTTTTTGATAATAACCATCTTAACAAGCATGAGGTGTATCTCAACATGGTTTTGATGTGCATTTCCCTGATGATTACTGATGTGGAGCACACTTTTATGTTACTGCTGGCCACTTAGATTTTTTTTTTTTTTTTTTTTTTTTTGTCTTTTTAGGGCTGCACCTGCGGCATATGGAGGTTTCCAGGCTAGGGGTCGAATCGGAGCTGTAGCCACTGGCGTGCACCAGAGACACAGCAATGCCAGATCTGAGCCCTGTCTGTGACCTACACCATTGCTCACAGCAACACCGGATACTTAACCCAATGAGCGAGGCCAGGTATCGAACCTGTATCTTCATGGATGCTAGTCAGATTCGTTTCCACTGAGCCACGATGGGAACTCCTGGATATCTTCTTGAGATAAATATCTATTCAGGTTCTTTGCTCAGTTTTTAATCAGATTATTTGATTTTTTTTTTTTTGCCATTGAGTTGTATGACTTCTTATGTATGCTGGATATTAATTCCTTTTCAGGTATATGGTTTGCAAATATTTTTCCCATTCTGTAGGCTTTTCATTTTGTTGATGGTCTCCTTTGCTGTACACAAGCTTTTTAGTTTGATGTAGTCCCACTCATACCATGAATTTAGAAGTATTTCCTCCTCCTTAATTTTTTGGAAGAATTTGGAGAGGGCTGGCATTTCTTTTAAATGTTTGATAGAATTTTCCCATAAAACCATGTAGTCCTGAGCTTTTCTTTGTGGGAAGGTTTTTGATTACTGCTTCAATATCCTTACTTGTACTCGCCCTGTTAGATTTCATACTCAAGATTCAGTCTTACTAGACGGCATGTTTCCAGGAATTTATTAGGTTTTCCTATTTATAGGTTATCCAGTTCATTGGCATCTAATTGTTTAGAGTGGTCACTTATGATCTTTTTCATTTGTGTGGTATCAGTTGTAATGTCTCCTCTTTCATTCATAATCTTGAGTCCTTTCCATTTTTTTGTTGGTTAGTGTACATAATGGTTTGCCAATTTTGTTTTTCTTTTAAAAAATAGCTCTTAGTTTCTTTTATTTTTTTCCTATTTTCTTTCTAGCCTCTATTTATTTCTGCTCTAACCTTTGTTATTTCCTTTCTTCTGCTATCTTTGGACCTAGTTTGTTCTAGTTCCCTGAGTAATGTTTGGTTGTTTATTTGAGCTTTTTTTATATTATTTTTTTAATTACTCAATTAACTTATTACATTTATAGTTGTACAATGATCATCACAACCCAATTTTATGGGATTTCCATCCCAAACCCACAGCGCATCCCCCCACCCCCCAACCTGTCTCCTTTGGAAACCATAAGTTTTTCAAAGTCTGTGTGTCAGTATCTGTTCTGCAAAGAAGTTCAGTCTGTCCTTTTTTCAGATTCCACATGTCAGTGGAAGCATTTGATGTTGGTGTCTCATTGTCTGACTGACTTCATTTAGCATGATAATTTCTAGGTCCATCCATGTTGCTAAAAATGCCATTATTTCATTCCTTTTAATGGCTGAGTAATATTCCATTGTGTATATGTACCACATCTTCTTTAGCCACTCCTCTGTCGATGGACATTTAGGTAGTTTCCATGTCTTGGCTATTGCAAACAGTGCTGCAATGAACATGGGAGTATATGTGTCTTTGCAAATCATGGTTTTCTCTGGATAGATGCCCAGGAGTGGGATTGCTGGATAACATAGTAATTCTATTTTTAGTTTTCTGAGGAATCTCCATACTGCTTTCCACAATGGTTGCACCAATTTACATTCCCACCAACAGTGTAATAGGGTTCCTTTAATGTAGTCATTTATTGCTTCCAATTTCCCCCTTAGAACTGCTTTTCTTGCATCCCATAAACTCTGGAATATTGTATTTCTATTTTTGTTAGTAAAAAAAAAATACTTTTTGCTTTTTATTTGATTTCTTCTTTGATTAATTGGTAGTTCAGGAGTTTATTGTTTAATTTCTACATATTTGTTAATTTTCCAAAGTTCCTCCTGTTATTGATTTCCAGTTTCATACCACTCTGATCATAAATGACACTTGATATGATTTCAATCTTCTTAATTTTCTATGATATATGTTGTGGCTAAATGCATGATCTATCCTAGTACATGTTCCATGTACTCTTCAGAAGAATGTGTATTCTTGTGCTTTTAGACTGAATGTTTGGTTTATGTCTGTTGGGTTCATTCTGTCTGCAGGGTTGTTCAAGTCTGCTGTTTCCATATTGGTTTTCTATGGGAATGATGTACCCATTGTTGAAAGTGGGGTATTGACATCCCCTGTTATTATCGTTGCTATTTCTCCCTTTAGTTATATTATTATGCTTTATGCATTTAGGTGCTACAGTGTTGGTACATACATATTTACAATTTTTATATCCTTTGGTGAATTGACCCCTTTCTCATTGTATAATGACCTCCTTTGTCTCTTGTTAAAGTTTTTGACTTAAAGTCTATTTTCTCTGATGTAGGTATAGCCACTCCCTACTTCCTATGGTTCCCATTTGTATGGAATATCTTTTTCATCTCTTCACCTTTAGCCTATGCACGTCCTTAAAGCTAAACTGAGTCTCTTATAGGTAGTATATTGTTATAACTTAGTCACTCTGCACCTTTTAATTAGAGAATTGTTTGGAGAACTTAGTCAATGTATAGACTGCAGCTGAGATGAGCTTGAATCAAGTCTCAGGGATGCTTCAGGATCCACAGTTGGACTGAGATCAGCAGTCCTGCATTTAGGAGCACAGATGGGCATTTCTCCTACTGGGTTCCTCAGTGGACAGGACTGCTTCTAGATGATGGCTGAAGATAGCAGGAGAAAGTTTACAGTGTGGTTTTATGATCCACTGTTGGAAAAAGCTCAGCAGGCTTGCTTCTAGAAACATGGATAAGCATATCACCCACTGGTTCCCTAAATGGGCAAGACTACTCCCAGACCATAGCTGTGAGGGTGTAAAGCCAAGATACAGGAACACTTCAAGACCTATAGTTGGTCTCAGATTGGTGGGCCTGAGTTTGGAGACAAGGACATGTGTGTCTATGTCCCAGCCCCTTGGGAGGGCAGAAGTGCTCCAGACCTCCTCTGAGAGGAAATAGAGCTGAGTTATAGGGTTGTTTCAGGGACCACAACTGGAATCAAGTTCAGCAATCCTGTTACCTGAGGCACAGGTGGGCTTGGCTCCTTCCAGGTCCTTTAACAAATGGTTTTGGAGGCAAGAACAAGGTAAAGGGCCTTGTAGCTGGGTACAAAATGGGACAAGACTGTTGTTTCTGGGTCTGTGACTAGGACCAATCAAAGAGCCTGCCTTCTCAAATGGCTATCCTCCATCTTGGGCTCCACCAGAGTTTAGCAACCTCCTACCTGGATCCCAACATTCCAACAGAGGCTGTTTCTGTGGATGGCTCTCACATTATCATTTCTCTGGGAGAATATGAATGGGGAACCTCCTATTCTGCCATCCTGCTGATGTCTTCTTCATGACCATCTTCTTATAAGGACACTATATTGGATTAGGGGCCAATCTTACCCCAGTATGAGCACATCTTAACTGATTACATCTGCAACAGCTCTATTCCAAATAAGGTCTCATTTCGAGGTATTGGGGTAGGGACTTCAGCATATCTTTTTGAAGGACACAATTCAGTTCATAAGAGAAGGTGTTATAAAAGATGTTATTAAATAAACAAGGCATTTCAGAATCAAGGAGATAATGTTGGAAGTTGGTCAGCCATTGGTTGAGTGTATTGTATTTAGAACTCAGATATTGAATGGAGTGTTGATTTCAGACATTTTATTGAAATAGAAAAAGGAGAAACTGAAAAGGAACATGGAAGAAAGAAATAAGTTATTTAGTAAAACGTGAAAAAGATTTTTTCAAGCAGATATCTAGATTCCAAGTCTTTTAGTATCTCTGAGGAGCAGCTGAGATGACAAATATGAAAAAATGCACATATTTTAAAAGCACATTTGTTTGTTTTGAAACAATGCATACATGATTTTTAAATTGCAAAATACAAGAAAGTGTAAACAAAATTATCCATATCCTCATTACCAGCCATTCATTGTTATACAAACATTTTACATAGTTACTTACACACACACACACACACAAGGTTTCCCCAACCAAAGGACCATGGAGAGTGTAAAGTTATTTTAAACACATAAAAATTGCTAAAATCATTAAGATTAAATGAAATTCTCACATATATGTGCTACTCTTTCAAGTAACTGTAGATGCTTTTGTAAAATGAATATATACTAATATAAACCATTACTGGCACAGGATAGCTGTTTATCTTGCATTTTTTTTTTCTAATCAACACTTACAAAGCTACTAACATAGTCTGATTTTTTGAGTGTTATAAAGAGAACACAGGATAGAGTCCCCACAGATACTATCTGAAAGATATTCTTTTTTGTCATTTTACATGATGTTGTGATAAAAATATAGGCTAATGTGAGGCAGCATGGATTAAATGAAAAAGCAATAGATCCTCTGTTGACATTAAACATATTATGTCATCTCTATGCTTTTTGTAAACTGGTAGATTTTATTTTTCACTATTCAAATAATGGTGTTGTATCTGTAAAGTTTATGATGGAGCTGAGTAAGTCTGTCCCTTAATTGTTGAACATGACTTTAAAAAATATTATATGCGATCCGATTTATGTGTTTATCAAAAAATGGTTTGAAAAGCTGTAAAAGCTCAGCGATAATAAAAATGCCCCACACATTTTGACTATAAAAGGAAAAGCAATGTGCAAAGGTAGGCAAAGCACCTGCGTAGAAATCAGAGACCTGGAATCTAGCCTTGGCTCTGCTACTGTATAGCCATAAAACTTTGTTTAAATGTCCTCATCTATAATATGAAAGGATTACTCCATTGGGTCACTAAGGGACTTTGCAGCAATGATACTTTAGTACTTGCAGATTATAAAGTAATGCTTGGCATCTTGTTAACTTGGCTGGCTAGGTCATACATGTTAGTAAAGGGAGGTAGACTTAGGGATTTGTTTTCTTCAATTTTTGAAATAAACTTTTACTTTGGAAAAACATTTGATTTACAGAAAAATTGCAGAGTACAGAAAGTTCTCATACACACCTCATAAATTTTTCCTGGTGTTAACATCTTACATAACCTCATTCCATTTGGGTAGACTTATGGTTTTGACCTTGGGCCCATTACATTTACTGCCAAAACATTTAATTAATTTGTCAAGGATATACTGGACACCTACTGTGTGCTGGGCATGCTTTTAGCAATATGTACCAGGCACTATTCTAAATGGATGGAAGGAGAAAGGGAGAGAATTTCATCCAGCCTCATATTATAGTGAGAGGACATGGACAATACTAGATAAATAGGTAAAATAAGTATTATATAGATTAAAGTAAGTGCTAAAGAGAAACATGAAGGAAAGGGGCTGCCAGGGGGCCTGGGGACTGCAATGTCAGATAATGGCCAAGATAGATTCCACTGTTAGGTTAACTTTCACTTGATTAAATAAGTATAGGAAAATAGGGACAAGCCATGAAGATATCTGAAAGAACAACATTCTAGGCAAAGGAAAGAGGAAATGTAAAGTCCTGAGGTGGATATATGCCTGATGTGTTTGAAGGAGAACAGTGTGTCCACATTAGAGTCAATAGGTCAATAGGAGGGAGAGAAATTTTGAGAATAGGTCAAAAAAGTAACTGGGGTTATATATAGAAATCTGTAGGGTATTATAATGATGAATGGGATGAGGTGGATAAAGTAAGAGAACCCTGGGGACATGTTTTTAAAATCTAGTCAGGAGGACAAACTGATTAACTGGATGAGAGAAAGTGAGGAAAAGAAAAAAATAAGGATGACTGAGACTTATGACTTGAGCAAATGGGTAACTGGATTCTGGCACAATAAATGAAGATGGAAAGACCTGGGAAAAAAAGAGGCTTGAGTAGGAAAGAGAACCAGGAGTCAAAGCTTGGATTTGCCCATATTAAAACTGATATCAGATAGCCTAAATGACAGCTAGTTGTAGCATATTAGCATATAGATGGTATGTAAAGGCATGGGCTGGGTGAGATTACCTAAGGAGAGAGTTTATACAGAGGAAAGAAGATGTTGAACAAAGAGGGGGAGGGTAGCAGAGAACACTAAGGAGAAATAACCAGTTAATTAAACAGGAGGGAAGACAGAGGAGTGTGGTGTCCCAGTACCGATGTGGAGAAAAAGTGTTCAAAGGAAGAGAATGATCACTTGTATCAAATGCTGCTAAGAAGTCAATCAAGTGCAATGATCAACCATCAGTTTTGTTGATGTAAACATTATTGGCAACTTTGCCAAAAAAATTGTCCCACTGGAGTTTTTAAGATGAAAGTTTGATAGGAGTGAGTTTAAGAGAGAATGAAAAGAGAGTCAGCAGAAGTAAGGGTTTAAACAGTTCAAGGAATCTGCCTGAAAAGTGGAGCAGAGGAAAAGGGAAGAAGACAGAGGAGTATGTCAGAATTTTGAAGGGTAACGTATATTAGGGAATGTTTATATATTCATTAAAATGTTTCAATAGGGATAATTAATGATGTATTTAAAAAAAGTGAAGCCCTTTCATAGGCAAGAGGGAAAGGAGAAAGTTCATCCATGCAGACGGGTGAGGATGTGAATACACTATTGTATCTAAGGAGTGTGTATACTTTCCCTTCTGATGTTTCTATTGGCTCAGTGAAATAGAAAGCACAGCCATCAACTAGGAGCGATAGTGGGGAAAACAGTGAAGGAAATTTGAAGAACATGGATAAAGTGTGTACTAGTTGCTTCAGAGAGGGGGAGAATAAATTAAGTAGGAACATGTGGTCAGACACTGCTGAGGGCTCAGTGCTGCACATTTAATGTATGAACAAATGATATAACATGTTGTGGTATTTCAGCCACACCAAGCCCCTAAGTTGTAGTTAACTGTGGATTTAGCTAGGGCTTGGTTTTTGAATTCCATTCACTTTAGTCCCTAACTATAATTATGGATGCAACACTAAATCACCAAACATTTGGTTAAAATCACTGCCGTCAGAGGAAGCAATCTCAACAAAAATTACTAACCCACGAAGAAATCCATTGTGAGAAGATTAAAGCAGTTAATACATATTAAATGTTTATAATAGAGCCTGGAACAGTTATTACTTAAAGATGTTTGTAATTATTACAATTTTTGAAAATAAATATCAGAAAATCTGTAAAATATGTGAAATTAATATTCTTGCATGCAAAAAAAGAACAAATTGATGTGACAAAAATAATTAACTTTGCTTTTCAGGGCTACACCTATGTCATATGGAAGTTCCCAGGCTAGGGGTTGAATCCGAGCTGCAGCTGCTGGCCTATACCACAGCAACAACAATGCTGGATCTGAGCCACATCTTCAACCTACACCACAACTTGCAGCAATGCCGGATCTTTAACCTACTAAGTGAGGCCAGGGATCAAACTTGCATCCTCTTGGACACTATGTCAGGTTCTTAACCCACTGAGCCACAATGGCAACTCCAAAAAAAAAAAATTAGATTGTGATGTCACCAAGATGGCAGAATTAGGAAACTTCAATGTTCCTTATTCCTACAAACACACCAGTTCAACAACAAACATGAAAAGTCACTTAGTAAGAAATTGAGAAAATAACTGAGAGCCTCCAGTTATAAAACTAGCCATATCAAAGCTGGAAGGACAATTTTGGATATCTCCTCACCATAATCCCCATTACCAGCATTTTCTTATGATGATAAGGAAAATGCCACCTCCCAGCTTCTCCTTGGGGTAGCAAAGAATTGGACTACACATTAAAACAGTTCACCTTTTCCAGGGGGTGTCTTCTGTCTCCCTGGCCTCAGAGCACTGAGAGGACTTGTCATGCTCTAAACTCCCAGGGGCATGTAAGAATAAAGATGGCATATGGAACTAATTGATAAGCAGTCACCAGAGCTCCTTCCCTGGTTCAGTACAAAGCAAGCAGGTGAAAAATTCAGATCCTCCCTTCTCACTGGAAAGGGAAGGAGTTTGACCATATGACACCAAAAGCCCAAGCATCAGAAGCAAAACAGACGAGTGGGACTACACCAAACTAAAATGGTTCTTCACATCAGGGAAACTAGAAGAAAAGGAAACTTACAGAAAGTTGTGAATATTTGTGAATCACATTGGTTAAGGTGTTAATATCCAAAATATATAAGGAATTCCTACAATTCAATAGCAAACAAGCACATATCTCCATTTAAAAATGGACAAAGGACTTAAATAGACATTTCTTCAAAGAATATGGCCATCATATATATGGCCATCTGGTATCCGTGGAAACATGCTCCACATCACTAAGCATCAGGGAAATGCAAGTCAAGACCATAATGAGATATCACCTAACACCTGTTTTATTCAAAACAATAAAAAACATTGATGAAAATGTGAAGAAATTGGAACCTTTGCACATTGTTGTTGGGAATGAAAAGCGGTATAGCTGGTAGGGAAAACAGTATGGAGGTTCCTCAAAAAATAAAAATAAGTCTGTCATATGATCCAGTAATACCACTTCTAGCTTTTTATCTTAAAAGAACTGACATCAATATATTGAAGAGATATATATACTCCCATATTCTTTGAAGCATGATTTACATTAGCCAAGACATGAAAACAACCTGAATGTCCATCAATGGATGAACAGAATTAAAGAAATGTGGCATATACATACAAATGAATATAATTCAGCCTTTAAATAGAAGGAAATCCTATAAAGATCACAGCAGAAATAAATAGAGATGAAGAAAACAATAAAGAAGATCAATGAAACCAAAATTTGATTCTTTGAAAACAAAGTTGATGAACCTTTAGTCAGATTCATCAGGAATAAAAGGGAGAGGGCTTAAATCAATAAGATTGGAAATGAAAATGAGATATCACAACTGACACCACAGAAATACAAAGGATCATAAAAGACTACTATAAGCAACTATATGCCAATAAAATGGACAACCTAGAAGAAAGGGGCAAATTCTTACAAATGTACAACCTTCTAAAACAGAACCAAGAAGAAATAGAAAATATGAATAGACCAATCACAAGTACTGAAATTGAACATTTGATTAAAAAACTTCCAACAAGAAAAAATCCAGGAAAACATGGCTTTACAGGTTAATTCTATCAAACATTTACAGAAAATTTAACACTATTCTACTGAAATATCCAAAAACTGCAGAGGAAGGAACAATCCCAATCTTATTCTATGAGGCTACCATCACCCCGATACCAAAACCAGACAAAGACACCACAATAAAAGAGAACTATAGGTCAATATCCCTGATAAACTTAGATGCAAAAATCCTCAAAAAAATACTAGCAAATTGAATCCAAAAATATATTAAGAAGATCATACACTATGATAAAGTGGGATTTATCCCAGGGATGCAAAGGTTTTTCAGTATATGAAAGTCAATCACTGTAACACACCACATCAGCAAACAGAAGAATAAAAACACGTGATCACCTCAATAGATGCAGAAAAAGATTTTGACAAAATTCACTCATTTATGATAAAAATTGTCCAGAAAGTGGGCATAGAGAGAACTTACCTCAACATAATAAAGGCCATATGTTGCAAACTCACAGCTAACATCATTCTCAATAGTGAAAAGATGAAAGCATTTCTGCTAAGATCAGGAACAAGACAGAGTGGAATAAAAGTGTCCACTCTCACTACTTTTATTCAACATAGTTTTGGAAGTCCTATCCATGGTGTAACCAGAGAAGAAAAAGGAACAGAATCCAAATTGGAAAAGAAGAAGTAAAACAGTCACTGTCTGCAGATGACCTGATACTATACATAGAAAATCCTAAAGATGCTAACAGAAAGCTATTAGAGCTCATCAGAGCAGGATACAAAATTAGTACACAGAAATCTCTTGCATTCCTATACACTAACAACAAAAATCAGAAAGATAAATTAAGAAAGTAATCCCATTCAGTATCATATCAAAGAGGATATAATATCTAGGAATAAAGCTACCTAAGGAGATGCAAGACTTGTACTCTGAAAAGTACAAGACCCTAATGAGAGAAATTGAAGATGACACAAAGAGATGGAAAGATATACCATGCTCTTGGATCAGAAGAATCAATATTGTCAACATAACTATAGTACCCAACGCAATCTACAGATTTAGCACAATCCCCTATCAAATCACCAATGGTGTTTTTCATAGAACTAGAAGAAAAAAAAATTTCTGTGGAAACACAAAAGATTTTTAATAACCAAAGCAATCTTGGAAAAGAAAAATGGAACTGGAGAAATCAGGGTCCCTGACTTCTGACTATACTACAAAGCTACAGTATTCAAAACACTATGGAACTGGCACAAAAGCAGAAATACAGATCAGAGGAACAGGACAGAAAGCCTAGAGATAAACCCACCCACCTATGGTCAACTAATCTATGACAAAGGAGGCAAGAATATACAATGGAGAAAAGACACTCTCTTCAACAATCAGTGCTGAGAAAACTGGACAGCTACATGTTTAAAAATGAAATTAGAACATTTTCTAACACCATACACAAAAATAAACTCATGGATTAGAGACCTAAATGTAAGGCCAGACACTACAAAACTCCTAGAGGAAAACATAGGAAGAACACTCTCTGACATAAATCGCAGCAATATCTTTTTTGATCTATCCTCATGAGGTATGAAAATAAACACATGGGACTTAATTAAACTTAAAAGCTTTTCCTCATTAAAGAAAACTATCAACAAACTAACAAGCTAGTGAATGGCAGAAAATATTTGCAAATGATATAACTGATAAGAGTTAATATCCAACATATATAAACAGCTCATAAAATTCAATATCAAAAGAAAAAAAAAGCCAACCCTGCTAGCCCAAAGGAAATAGCTCCAAGTATGATGTAGAATCAGAATCTTTCACTGCCTCAAAAAATGATCTTGCTTTTTCATTTCAAAATAGGCTCCAAGACATGCCAGCAGGTCTTGACAGGTTAAAATGTTGGCAACACAAATGGCTATTACATGAATCCTGGTTTTCAGTAAATTAAACAAATAAAGAAATACCCCCAATTCTCATTCTCCATCCAAGATGTACCCTTCACCAGCTTGCCATCCTTACTTCTGAGTATCAAACATTGTGAGTCATCTTTGTTTTTTTTTTTTCTTAATTTCCCTTCCCACACTCTATTAATCACCTGGTCCTGTCAGTTCTTTCTATTCTGTGTCTTAGAACATGGACTTCCCTGTCTGATACTAATGCCACTTCCCCAGCTTCAGCCCTTTTCACACTGGTTCTCCCTGCTTCACGGCTCTGCTCATTCTACCTTGCTTTTCCTTGTCAAATTAATTATAACTTTTCCATTTAATAATCCACTACCCTACTCAAGAACCTACAGTGACTTCTTTATTTTTTACTTCAAATCTTCATTCAGCCAGGCCTTCAAGGATTTCTCAAGACTGGCTCCATGTTGCCTGTAGTTTATCCCATTATAACAAGATATTATAGAGTTGAAGAATGCAATAGGCTGGCTTAAAATACACTATTTATTAGCTGAAAGAACTTGGGAAATTTACTGAACCCGTGAATGCCTTGGTCTCATCGTTTGAAAAAAGTAGGATAAAGTACTTATATCACTGAACTAAAATAAAATATAATATTAAAGACAATATTAAAATAGAAGATACAAAAAAAGGACTCAGAACAGTTCACAGCATATGATAAACTCTCAGAGATGATGATGATGATGGCGATGATACTGCAGTCTGGATCAATCTTCAGACAAGCTATATGTTTGTATTCACTACTTATTTGTTGCCTTCTTGTTTTATTTTGCTTTTCAAACTGTCCCCTTCCTTGGTATTAGTTTTTAAGGAAAAGAAAATTGCCTAATTTGAGCTATATCCTACAGCAGACTCAGAGGCCTTTGGCTCTCCTGGAGGTAGTTTTAGGCCATGAACAGCTGTCTGTTGCTCTAAAGTTTGCTATTCTAATAGTTCTGGTTAATAAAATTGTTACATTAGAACATTTTTGACAGCATTCTCTATAAAGAAAGCTATTTACTGCCTGTGGAATACCCCAAATAATGATGACAAGAATTAAATCATCACATCAGTTTCACCAACAAAATAGTGAAACAGCTGAGAAGCAAAGGAAAAACCCCTGAAGATCATGGCTTGGATAGTCACTGAACGTGATATGCTCACCTTTTATCCTTTAAACTACAGCCTGTGAGGAAAACCAGTCGTGGCAGATGACACATTTGGCTTAGTGTGGTAAAAGCGGGAAAGTCAACACCATGTCCTGGAATGAGGACTGCACTCAAATCAAGGGACCCCAGTTTTAACACTGCCTCTGCCATTAAGTTGTCAGAAAAGGTCAAGTCCCTTCCCTCTTTGATCTTCATTTTCCTCAACTGTAAAAGCTTGGGATTGCTCAAGAAGAAACCATGGGATTTTTCTAGCCCTGATACTTATTTCTCCAAATTTTGGGCAACACCGAGTTGTGTCTGCATATTTCACTTTTAATAAGGACTGTTTGCTATATGCAGGGAGTAGCACTAATTGAGGTCAAGACCATGGGATTGATTCACAAATAGATTTAGTCCTTTATAATTGCTTTTAAGGTCACACAAAGGAAAAGGTCAAGGATATAACAACATTAATACTAGCCATCTGACATCTCTAGGGGGGAATTTAAAACTCTCACCTCCTCCTTTTATTCGTTGTCCATTTGAAAATACTTATTAAGCACACACATCACATTATATATTGTGCTGCATGCTGGGAGAAAATGATGAACAAGACAAACAGATGCTGATTGTCTCTCCCAGGGGACTATAAATTGTTTACAAAAATAAAATAAAATATATGCATATAATTACATACTCAGTAAGCAAAAAATAAAACCAAAACAAACAAACAAAAAAAGCCCCAGGATCAGTGATGGCAAACCCTTCCACATATATTCTCTCACTTGATCTCCTTCCAATCCTTGTTATGAATTATCATTCATGTTTACCAATGAAGAAGTGTGCTCTCTGTATGTAGCCTGGGTCAGTATTAGAATCCAGAAATAGTATTATGAGTGGCTTTTAATTGGCCTATGAGAATAAAGAAGCTCCCAGAAATAAAGAAAAAAATTCTGAAAATAGCGAAAAGTGTTTTTAGATGCATTTAGTTTCCTCATCAGATCGCTTGCTTTTCTCATGTTTCAACACTTTCACATTTCTATAATGAGATCATTCAGTCTAGTAGGTTCTTTCTTGAGGATTTATCATAATCCTACTAAGCTTTCAGAACTCAAGTCAAATATCATACACCTTAGAAGCTATCCCTACAGTCAGAATGCATTATTTTTCCTACAGAATATTATTTGGATGTTAATTATAGCATTTACTGTTTTATGTTATATTGGTTTATGTCCCATGGACTCCATTACTGATCTACAGTTCCTTGAAGGAAAGGACTATGCTTTATGCCTCCCTGTATCCCACGTAGTGCTTTGTAAATAGTAGATGCTCAGTAAATTATATACTGATCTAAGAGCAAAGAATTGCTCCCATATGTTCCAGGTACTCTCA
The DNA here is from genome assembly GCF_054392235.1 of Sus scrofa. NCBI lineage: Eukaryota > Metazoa > Chordata > Mammalia > Artiodactyla > Suidae > Sus > Sus scrofa. The sequence goes on from NC_139401.1 coordinate 127,644,176, forward strand.
GGCATTTTCATATTTTGTGGAACACTGCTTTTAATTCTTACCCATAGCTCCTGTTAGCTCCTGGTCCACATGAAAGAAAAAAAGGATCAGGAACATGTTTATCTGAGAAATGATCCAGGTAATATTACTTTGCAACATGAACATATAGGAAAGGACCTAGACTGGGGAAACAGGTGAAATTGACATGCAGAAGGTGTCTGTCCATATACACTGTCATTCAGAAAGTGAAGTCTGGGTCCTGAGATTCTGGGCCTTCCTACAAGAGGAAGATAACATGAAACTTTTCATGTATCTCTGTTCTGAAGATGAGAGAGATTATAGATAAGATAGCAATAAAACACTGGGAATTATGACTCAGGTACTTGGATACTCTGCCAAGATGCTGACATTTGCTAAAGAGGAAATAGATGGAACCAGAGCAGAGGACTATGCTTGCTTTAATTACATAAAATGTATTATTTTTCTTTTTAACAGCCAGGATATTACATTTAAACATGTGACCTTGCAAGGAAAAAAAACAGGTCACTTTTTTATTAATTCTTTCTCTTTTTCCAGGACTCAAAGAGATCTACTTTGTGGGGTGTGGGGTGGCAGATGGTAAGGTGGAGCAGAGCAATATGGCAGAGAAAGAAAAAAAATGAAAAGCCAAATACACTGTATTTCAGAGCCAGAAATTTTTGACCACTCTTAACTAACCACAGGGAAACTTCTCCTGAGATATAAACTGGGTCAGCCACCTAGCTTTAACGAATAGTAATTAATATTAACCCTGTTGAAGTATGTCTACAGGTGAGCACATCCACACTGTAACATCATTTCCCCTTAGACACATTCTGTATACACTAGGCACATTTCCTAAAGGCTTATCAGCATTCCAGACTACCAGACCAGATCTAGTAATAAGAACTATTAACACTGTGATTTAATTAAAAGTAAAATATCTTTCTGGAGTTCCCTGGTGACCTAGCATGTTAAGGATCCACAGTTATCACTGCTATGGCACAGGTTCGATCCCTGACCCAGGAACTTCTATGTGCTGTGGGCACAGCCAAAAAAAAGAAAGAAAAAAAAAATCTGAGTTTCTCACTAAATACACTGGTATGGAAGCCTCACAAGTAGCTTTCCCATGAGCCTCTTTTCTAGAGCAAATGCATATCTTCTATCTTTTTATTTAGGTCAAATGCACAATCAATTTAAAGTGATTTCTTTATGTGCATTATTATTTCTATGACAGTAATAACACTTCATTTGAATTGTACTGAATCATAATTTAACCCCCAAAGCAGGGCCTTTTACCTCCTAGAGAAATTTCTAATTCAAAAGTTTACATATTAAGGCTAATTTTCTATAATTGCATGGAAATGATTTTAATTTAACACAGGTACACTTTTGGAAGCGACTTGGGAAATTTGAAGGAAATTTCACAAATTGCGGTTAGCCAATCTGCCGTGTTCAATGTAGGAAGGCAGCACTCAGGCAGGCTGGCTCACTACATTCCAAGTTTAGGCTTCAGCGCTATTATGCTGGACCCCACTGACCTTATTTTGCCCCTCAGCTCTATTTTCACTGTCTTTTTTTATTGTATTGGGTTGAATTTTGTTCCTCCAATGGTGTTCAAGTCCTAATCCCCTGTACCTCTGAATGTGACCTTGTTTGGAAAGAAGACTAGGGTCTTTGCAGATGTAACCAAGTTAAAACGAAGTCATTAGGGTAGATAGGAATCCAATATTACTGTGTCCTTATAAAAAAGGGAAATTTGTGGACAGAGACAGACATGTACATAGGGAAGATTAGGTGAAGACACAGGGAGAAGACAGCCACCTATAAGCTAAGGAGGGAGGCTTGGAACAGATCCTTCCCTCCACAACTTGGATGGAAACAACCTTGCTCACACAGCAATTTCAGATCTCTACACTCCAGAACCATGGAATCATAAATTCTTGTTGTTTAAGCCAGCCAGTTCATAGTGCTCTGTTAGAGCAGTTTCAGGAAGCTACAACTCAGATCACTTATGTAGGAAAAAAACCATGAGAAAGAGTAGGGCCATTGCCAAACCAAAAGTGCTTTTCCATGAACCCTGAACTAGCTTGGGTAAGCCCTTTATGCCACTTTATTCCTTTGGAATACATACATATATCTAAATATCTATACATTTACAGACATATATCCACACATTTATTAATTTATATATGTATATTTATTTCTTTCAGAACTTAGTGCTATATGCTATATGTGCATTATTTCTTATACTTTGGATGCTGAGGCACATATTACATTATTATATTTTACAGTGAAGGAACTGATGATGAGGAAAATTTAGTAATGAGTCTAAGATTACACAGAAAACAGGTGAGAGAGCTATGATTTATTTTTATTTATCTATTTGTCTTTTTAGGGCTGCACCTGCAGCATATGGAAGTTCCCAGGCTAGGGGTCAAATTAGAGCTGCAGCTGCTGGCCTACACCCCAGCCACAGCAACGCCAAATATGAGTTGTGTCTGCGACCTACACCACAGCTCATGGCAATGCCGGATCCTTAATCCACTGAGTGAGGCCAGGGATTGCACCCGCATCTTCATGGATACTAGTTGGGTTCATTATCGCTGAGCCACAATGGGAACTCCAAGACAGCTATGATTTAAACCCCACTTATCTGACTCCATTGTCTGAGCCCTTAATCACCATGTTACATGAACTTGAAAGGGAAGAAGAAAGCCATGTAAGTTTCTAAAGAAGCAATGTGGCTAGAGGATGTAGTTAAAAATGTGGATATAATTACATTTGGATGTAATTAAAAATTTGAAGAAAAACACAGTGCTGGGTAGGCTGGGCCTGTATTGTGGAAATCCTCAGTATGAAACTGAGAACTTCTTTAATACTATCCATAAGATGGTTTTTTATCAACTTTGTTTTTACCTTTCTTACTTCGCCATTTCTTAGTGAAGTTTTAATAAAAACCCTGCTGCTTTTGACACTCGGAATAAAATACCATCCTCAACCAAACCCTGTCCCAGTACAGCTCTGGGTACTCACCCATCTTAGATACTGTGCCTAGAAATGGCATGGAATCAAAGCACCCAGCAGAGTTAGAAAGCTGCACACGGGCAGGGAAGGAACCCAAAGTAGTTTCTTGGCTGTCTCCTGAGTCTGTCAAATTAGACTCCCAGAATGCAACAGAGTTAAAATTTATCACCCAAAGTTCAAAGTAAATTTTTTTTCTTTTTTCTTTTGGCTGTGCCAGAGGCATACAGAGGTTCCCCGGCCACGGATTGAACCCACACCAAAGCAGTGACCATGCAGAATCCTTAACCTCCAGGCCACCTGAAAAGACCAAAATGACTTTGATTTGCATGATAATTACTGTGTTTGGTTTTATATGCCAGCTTTCTTCATATCTACTCAGGTTTTTGTTAAAATACATTGTAAGAATTCCTGACATATTTTACTATACAGTGTATGCTAAGCTTGAAAATAATTAGAACTACTCTCAACAGTAGTGTTTTTTTCATAGCAAGGGTAAAGATCTAAAACCAGTATGTATCTCAATTTTTGTGAATGCATGAACTCCCAGGAAAGATACAGGAATACCCTTACCAAGGTAGCTATGTCTCTAATATATATATATATAATACAATTACATAATCCACATATATATAACTATATCCATATCTCATTAATGTATCTGTCTCCACTAATACATATTTGAAGTATAGATTACTTATGCAATTTGAAAATGCGTTGCTATATAGAATTCATTGCCATCTGTTCCTCTGATTTTTATATCCTAAAAATTCCCAGAAAATCATGAAAATTTGCATGGATTCCTGAAGTTCTCTATATGATAAATTATAGATAGCATTTACAAAGAGGCCCCAAAACAGAACACTGGGCTAGGAACAAGAGCACTAAGAAATTCTTGATGATCGATGGATTACTATTTAGCTGGCTTTAGACAAATGCCATTACCCCTCTGAACCTCAGTTTACTCACCTTTAAAGTGAAAATAATCAACCTCACAGTCCTGTGAATGAGACATATTTTACTGAAGGTGACAATGAAGAGAAAGGTTTAAACTTTCAAAGTACTAAGTAATCGCAAGTTATCATTATTAACATGCGTATATGCCAATATAAAAAATAAGAGCAAGTTCAGAATAATTAGAAAAGAGTTAAATCTACTTTCAAGGGTTCTTTAAAAACTGAGATGGTCAAGTGGCTGCTTCTCAATGCCTAGGAACATACTTCAGTTCACCAAGTATTTCCTGAGAATATACTATCAACACATGCATTCAATACGTACTCTAGTTCAGACGTTGGGCTGGGTGCTGAGGATAGTGCAGTGAACAAAGCAAAGATCCTTGCTGGGTGGGGTGGAGGGAAGCAGACAATAAACAGCATGAATAGATAAAACTAACCGTATTTCATTGCATTTAAGATGCCATCAGTTATAAGGCATACCATTCTTTTCTATACCACTAAGAAAGAAACAACAAATCATTGGTAAATAAATATGACAGGCCATTACTTGCACAATGCATTATAATTTCAGAGATGGTAAAATGTGAAAAAGCCTTGTATCTTGGGATCAATGAACTATAGTAAAAAAAAAAAAAAAAATCATGGAGTTCCCCTTGTGGCTCAGCAGATTACAATCCCAACTAGTATCCATGAAGATGCATGTTTGATCCCTGGCCTAGCTCAGTGGGTCAAGGATCCAGCATTGCTGCAAGCTGCAGAGTAGGTCACAGATGCAGCTTGGATCCTGCATTGCTGTGGCTATGGTGCAGGCTGGCAGCTGCAGCTCTAATTCCACCCCTAGCCTGGGATCTTTCATATGCTGCAAGTGCAGCCATAAAAAAGAAAAAAAAATCAGTAAGTCATACATAAAAGGTAAAGAAAGCAGTAAGGGAAGAGCAGAATCAGGGGAATGTGGTAATGATGCAGCATTAAATAGGTTGGTCAATGTATTAGTTCCCCAGGGCAAACTAACTCCCAGAAACCAGGACCTTAAAATATCAGCAATGTATTCTCTCATAGTTCTGGAGGCCAGAAGTTCAAAATCAAGATGTCAGCAGGGCTATGCTCCTTCTTCAGGCTCTCAGAAAGACTTTTCCTTTGCCTTTTCTAGCTTCTGGGGGCTCCCAGCAAACCTTGGTGTCCTTGGCTTGTTGCAGCATCACTTCAGTCTCCACCTTCATCTTCCCAGGGCCTTCTCCTCTGTGTATAACTATGCCTCCTCTCCTCCTCTTAAAAGGACACCAGTCACTGGAGTTAGGGCCCATCCTCAACCAGTGCGGTTTCATCTTATATAATTAGATCAGCCAAGACACTATTTCTAAATAAGGTCACATTCTGAGCTTCTGGGTGGACATGAATTTGGGGAGGAAAGGGGACACTACCATTTTTTTGGTGGTAAGGGATAGTGAATCTATTAAATAGACAAAGACAAAGTTTGAGAGAGGTACAGAAGAGCTCTGGTGGCGTTTGTATCTTTTTTGTCTTTTTTTTTTTTGTGTGTGTGTGTGTGTGTTTTTAGGGCTGCACCCGTGGCATATGGAAGTTCTTAGGCTCGAATCAGAGCTGTAGCTGCGAGCCTACACCACAGCCACAGCAATGCAGGATCTGAGCTGCGCCTGCAACCTACACCATAGCTCATGGCAATGCCAGATCCTTTACCAACTGAACGAGGCCAGGAATTGAACCCACATCCTCATGGACACTATGTGAGGTTCTTAACCTGCTGAGCCACAACAGGAACTCTGATATTCATGCCTTTAGTATCACTCAGGCCAACAGCATCCCTGTTCTCTGCAAGGACTGGATGTCTGATCCTTACTTAAATTTCAGAGTCAACAAATTCGTCTTTTTACTGGAGCCAGTTTGAGTCGAATTGCAATCACTTGAACCCAAACCATTTTGATGTCCAAGAATTTACAGTAGTTCTATGTGAGTGGAGGATATAAATTATTAGGCAGGAAAGGTCAATGACACTGCAAAGGTAATATGTTAGGAGCCAATTCATGAAGAGCCTTGTGTGCCATGTTAAGAAGCTTATATTATACTTCACATTTTGGACACTGGTGAGCCATTTAAAGGCTTTTAGGTAAGGGGTCTGGGTGACAGGACCGGAGTTAGACTTTAGAAATAGCACTCTGGCTTTTGGATAAAGAAGAGATTGAAAGTTGAGGGAAGACAAGAGTGCTTTGGACAAATGCTACATATTATCCATCCTTATCAAGAAGTAGAGGCCTACCTAGAGTCCTGCTTTCAGACTTTATTTTCTGCTAAGCTCTGGGTCTTTCTGAAAAACCACACTTCTTAAGATACTGACCTTTTCTTGGCCTACAACAATGCTAAAATTTTGCCAATAATATTGTCTCTTGACCTGCTGCTTTACCTTGGTCTTTCTTTTAGCAATTGATTTAGAATCTGCTGTCCCAAATCTGTTTCTAGCCCCAGGGATATATTTAATTTCTCTTTCCAACTGTCTAGTCCCACTGTTTATATATACCAAAAGAAGTTATATTTCAGGAATTAATTAAATCATGCTCAAATCTGTCCTTGTTATGCTTTCCTCATCTGGATGGTCTATTTTGGATCTACCTTTTTAAAAAAAAAATCACTATCAAGACCTCAGTAGCTTTCTAAACAAGGTAAATATTATCTCTTGGAAATTATATCAATATTTTCTTTATTTTTTATCTGAAGCCATTGGCATTCTATGCAAGTGATCATTGATATTTTTCTGTTGAAAGCATTACATAATCTCAAAATAAAAATGTTTTATGGCAGAACACTTCTATTATGTCAAGAAGCTTGTAACTCCTGGTCTTGGCACAACTAATCAATGAAACTAAATTTTTATAAATAAAAAATGAAAGAATAAAGATAATATAATTTTTAAAATCTTTTTATGAGCACAGGGTATGCTCCAATTACTGGGGCAGGTCATGGGGACACAGAACTTAATATGACATAGAACCCACTCTGTTATTACTCACCTATAATAAGAAAGAACAATGCATAAATATAATACAACTGCCATGGCGGTATATACACATTTAACTGATTATGAGAAAAAAAAGATAAGGTTGTGATTAATTCTGCTTGGGAACTTAAAGGTATAGCCATTTGAACTGGATCTTGAAATATGAAGAGAAGATTTCTTAGGTGGCTGTTGAGTTTACCAAACTGCACTGACTAGCTGGAACTATAAATCAAATGTAATGGATAAATTTTAAAGTACATAAACCGTGGTCTACAAGAGAGTCAATATTTCCTTATTTTTAAAAATTTTGACTTCAAGCCTTTCAGCTGTCATGCAGGTGGGAATCTCACCTGAAGTCACTCTTGAGGGTCCTTTCCCAGGGCAGTATGAAACTACATAGGGGATTCTGCAGCAATGCACCTTGGGAAGTTGCCTCTGATCATCAGTCATTGATCAAGAAGCATGTTGTTCACTGCATAGGTTCCTTTCAAGCCCACTGACTGATGCTTTCATGTCATGGTTGGGGCAAAGGATCAAAAACTAACATCAGAAGGCTAGGGCCATTTGTCTTCAAAACCTTGTCTTCTCTCCAAGGCAAAGTCAGGAAACAGAGTCCCAGGTTCATCATTCTTGGGACCAAAAGACCTCTTTCTCTTTTTCATTTCAAAGGATTTCTCTTTAGTCAGAGCAAAGTAGTTTCCCCATAAGCACTCTTTAGTCTCCCTATTAGACTCCAGCATTTTCCCCTCAATAGGATTAATCTTTGGGAAAACAAAAGCCAAAGTGGAAATTTTCTTGACAGTTACTTCTATTTTATGCTCAACCATATTCCTCCCCTGGGGCAAGGAAGCAGAATTTGATATCTATTGGAATAAAAACACAGCAAAGAAGAAAATAAAGTCAGGAAAACATCTAATTTTAATTTATTTTAAAAATTTCCACCAAACTAAAGGGTGTTATTTATTTTATACACAAGGGAAAGTCAATCACAGTGTTCAACTATAAACAATCAAGTGACATTACAACGAATTTCATCAGGAAAGGTGATCTGACATTTGATCTTAGGAGCTGAGTTTGGTGTTAAAAGGATACTGTGATAGTTAACTACTCACATGAGTCCACAAGTGAGAAGATGAATGAGTTAGAAATGAACAGTGGTCCTGAGGTTGGAAAATAAAGATGTAAAGCATAGAATTTTGCTTGGTGGGAAGTATACCCTGATTCCAAAGAAATATGATGACTTGAGTAGAGGGTTTAACTTTTTCTATCTACTCCTCACTCTACATTTTTCAAATAATTGGATGAAATTAATCCATTCACTTAAACATTTACTGAGTTGCTACCATAGGCAAAGCATCGTGCTTGGCAAAGGTAATATTAAAGTGGGGAAACGCATCAGAACTTGAGAAAGGAAATGTGTGGTTTATAAGTAGTTTCTGCTAAGGGACTTGCAGATGGCCCTGGACTGAAAAAGAACCAAAACTCTAACTTCTTCAGAAGGCAGTTTGTGTCATAGGAAGTAGGTAGAGAAGGTTCTGGCAGAATCTAGTACTACTTCCTAATTTAGAGAGTTGAAAGCTGGAGTTGGAGTTGGCCATGAGACAGAAGATAAGCAACTCCCTTTGAGATTCCATTGCTGCTTTGGATAATCAATGTTTGGAAGGAGCAATACACATCAGTCCAAATAGAACTCCAGCTGGCAAGAGGGACTCCTCCTAAAATGGCGTATACCTGAGAATTGAGGTAAAGGTGAAATATATTGAGAATGAATAACAGATATTCAAGATAGAAATGGCTTGACGTTTCTGAATAAGTGGAATTAAGGCCTAAATATAAGAGCTAAAACTATAAAATCCTTTGAATAAAACATAGGAGTAAACCTTTGTATCTTTAGGTTAGGCACTAGTTTATGAGATACAACACCACAAGTATAAGCAACAAAAGAAAAACTAAAGAAATTTGACTTAATTAAAATAAAAACCAAGACGTAAAAACCTTTGTGCTTCAAAGTACACCATAAAGAAAATAAGTATGCAGCCCAGAGAGTGGGAGAAAATATCTTCACATCATATTCTCTGATAAGAAACTCATATTCAGAAAATATAAAGAACTCTTACAATGTAACAACAAAAAGAACAAATATTCCAATTATAAAATAGTTGAAGCATCTGCAAACATTACTTCACAGATATAGCTAATAAGCCCATGAAAAGATGCTCAAGAGCTTTACCCATAAGAGAAATGATATCAATATCACAATGAGATACCAGTTCACAACAGCTAGAGTGGTTATGATAACAAAGACAGATAATAACAAGTGTTGGCTAGTGGTGGAGAAAGTGGAACCTTCATACATTCCTGGTGGCTACCTAAATTGTATAGTTTCTTTAGAAAACAGTATGGCACTTTCTCAAAATGTTAAACAGAGCTACTATATGACCAAGAAATTCCACTCCTAGATAAACACCCAAGAGAAACTGAAATATATATCCATATAAAAATGTGTCCATAAATATTCTTAGCATTCTTCATAACAGCCAAAAAAAAAGGAAACAACCCAAATGTCCATCAGCTGGTGAGTGGATACATAAAATATATTATACCTATATAATGGGATATTATTTGGCAATAAAAAGAAGGAATGAAATAGTGATACGTTCTGTAGCATTGATGACCCTTGAAAAATTACAGCAAGTGAAAGAAGTAACAAAAGGAAACATACTGTATAATTTTATTTTCATGAAAAATTCAGATTAGACAAATCTATAGAAACAAATAATAATTCCACATGGCATATTGAATAACAAATAAACGGGGAGTTGGTAAAAGATTTTTAAATGTTCTAATGTTTCTAATACCCTCCTCCTCTTCCAAGGTCCTGAATATAGATAAGGCATCAATAAACATAAAACACTGATGAAGATGCATAAAGATGTTGTAAAGTCTATAGTAATCAGTGGAATAGTTTTGTAGATATATATAACTTCCAAACTGACTGATAAGGAAAGAGAAAAAAAATGGCATTTTTAAAATACTTGATCCATTTAAAAGAAATAGCAAGGCCAGTGGAAAAGAGATTAAGATCAAGGAGGACAAATATAAATCATAGCATAAGATGGTAGAAATATAACCAAATATATCAGTAATTTCACTAAAAATATATTAACAGATTTTTAGAGCATTTTTAAGTTTACAGAAAAATGAGAAGAAAGTGCAAGTTCCCATATACCCCTTCTTTTCCCCTCCCACACTTCCTCCTATTATTAACATGCATTCAGGTGCTACATTTCTTACAATTGATGAGCCATATTGATATATTGTTATTAACTAAAGTCCAAGGTTTACACTAGCATTCAATCTTTGTGCTATATTTTGTATGGGTTTGGACAAATATATAATGACATGTATTTACCATTACAGTATCACACAGAATAGTTTCACTACCGTACAAATCCACTGCTGTAGTGTTTTCACACAACCTCTCCCCCCTTTATTCAGTTACTTCATTGGAGTCCTAGCAAAGAGTATGAATACCTTTATACTTATCAAAAATTAACATTTTAAAGTAGCATTTAAATAAGAGCAAATATATCATATACCTAGGTATAAATCTAATTAAATATGTGTGAGACATCTATACAGAAATTACTATTTGCAATTTCTGTATATGAACTATTAAGATTAAAATAAATGATGAATTAGTAAGAATACTCCAGAGAAACATAACCAATAGGATATTTATGTACATAGATATATATGAAAGGAGGTTTATATATATCTTGGTTCACTTGGTTATGGAGGCTGAAAGTTGGTTCACTTGGTTATGGAGGCTGAAAAGTCCCACAATTGGCTGTCTACAAGGTGGAGAAGAACCAGGAAAGCCAGTGGTATAATTTAGTCCAAGTCCAAAGGGCTAACAACAGGGCTGGGGTGGGTGGGGTAGGAAGCATACTGGTGTAAGTCCTGGAGTCTGAAGAACTGGCAACCAGGAGCCCCAAGGTTGAAGGGCAGAAGAAGATGGAAGTCCCAACCCCAAAAGAGATACAGAATTTGTCCTTTCTCTGCCCTTCTTTTCCATCTGACCCTCAACTTAGTGAATGGTACCTGTCCACATTGGTGAGGGAATGTCTCTTTACTAGGCCTGCTGATTCAAATGCTAATCACATCCTCAAACACCCTCACAAACACACCTAGAAATAGTTTTACCAGCTATCTGGGCATCACTTAGCTCAGCCAAGTTGATATAAAATTAACCACCACAGAGAGGTATATTATATTTATGAATTAAAACACCCAATTATGTAGGGATATCAGTTTTCTACAAGTTGATCTATGTATTTAACAAAACTCTAATAAAATTTTAAATCTATTAGACTTCACAAGCCGATTCTAAAATATATATGGAAATACAGAGGTACAGTCATAACTAAAATTCTTAATGAACAAGGTGGAATAACTTGGTTTACCAGATATCAAAACTTATTTATAAAATGACAGTAATTAAGAGAGCAAGGTATTAGAGTAAGGAGAGATCAACTTCTGAAATGGAGTCCAGAAAAAGGCCCATATACTTTTTGAATATTTAGTTTATGGTAAAGATGGCACTTCAGAGTAGGGGGAGAAAGACTGTATTTCAACCTAGAAAACTGGTTAACCATATTAACAATAAAAGAAAACTTCAGTTTTACCTCACACTATATACATATGCAAAAAAAAAAAAAAATTCAGGTTGGAGTTCCCATCATGGCTCAGTGGTTAACGAACCCAACTAGTGTCCATGGGGGCGTGGGTTTGATCCCTGGACTCGCTCAGTGGGTTAAGGATCCAGCATTGCTGTGAGCTGTGGCATGGGTCATGGACGTGGCTCAGATCCCAAGTTGCTGTGGCTGTGGCATAGGCCAGTGACTACAGCTCTGATTCAACCCCTAGCCTGGGAATCTCCATATGCCTTGGGTATGGCCCTAAAAAGACGAAAGTAATAATAAAGGCCTGAGGAATTCTGGAGGGCTGTCGCCAAGAAAAAAAAAAATTCAGGTAGACTGTAGATCTAAACCCAAAAGGCATATATATAAATAAAGATGGAGATAAATACCGTTAAGAAAAATGAAAAGTTAAGCCACAGAGTGGAAAAAGATATTCTGAACACATATAATTGACAAAGGGCCTTTAGGCAGAATAGAAATTCCTCAAAATCAATGTGGAAATGACTATTAATAAAGCTCTAAAATGTGCAAGAAACTTGAATGGTCACATCACAAAAGAGAATAAATGGCCAATAAATATGAAATGTACCAAATCAATAAATTACCTAAATAGCATCAACAATAGAATGGATGAACTATGTATATGCTTTTTTTTTGGGGGGGGGGATCCACAAATGCTGAGTGATCTTGCATATTTGAAAAAGTGGCAGACTGGCCTGATGCAAGGCACTTGTTTGTAAAATTATGATTATTTTTGAGTGCACAACAACATAAATCAGACGTCTGACCAAAAGAAAGATTAATGCATTGAAGAACATGCAAAAAAAGGTAGCACTTCTGCTTATTGTAGAATCTAGCAAAAATACTGTTTGAGTAGCTCACGGTAAGTTGTTTATTCCCTAGAAAATTATATATACTAGGAAGTTGCCAAAACATTGGTTTGAGTGACAATATCTAGTCAGGTGCATGTAATTGAGACACAAACATAGCAGTGAAAAGAGACATTTCCTTCTCCTCTATGTCAAAGTCTGAACTGGTAGCATGGACCTGTTCCATGAACTGCTGAGTTGTTCAGCTTATTTCTTTTTTCATTTTTTTTTATTACTCAAATGAATTTATCACATCTGTAGTTGTATAATGATCATAACAATCTGATTTCACAGGATTTACATCCCACAGCACAAGCACATCCCCCGCCCCCCAAACTGTCTCCTCCAGAGACCATAAGTTTTTCAACATCTGTGAGTCAGCATCTGTTCTGCAAAGAAGTTCCGTCCGTCCTTTTTTCAGATTCCACATGTCAGTGGAAGCATTTGATGTTGGTGTCTCATTGTATGGCTGACTTCACTTAGCATGATAGTTTCTAGGTCCATCCATGTTGCAAAAAATGCTGGGATTTCGTTCCTTTTAAAGGCTGAGTAATACTCCATTGTGTATATGTACCATATCTTCTTTAGCCACTCCTCTGTCGATGGACATTTAGGTTGTTTTCATGTCTTGGCTATTGAAAATAGTGCTACAATGAACATCAGAGTACATGTGTCTTTGCAAATCATGGTTTTCTCTGGATAGATGCCCAGGAGTGGGATTGCTGGATCAAATGGTAGTTCTATGTTTAGTTTTCTGAGGAATCTCCATAATGCTTTCCACAATGGTTTGCACCAATTTACAATCCCACTAACAGTGTAATAGGATTATTTTTTTCTCCACACCCTCTCCAACACTTATTGTTTGTAGACTTTTGGATGATGGCCATTCTGGCTGGTATAAGGTGGTACCTCATGGTGGTTTTGATTTGCATTTCTCTAATAATGAGTAATGATGAACATCTTTTAATGTGTTTTTTGGCCATCTGTATGTCTTCTTTGGAGAACTGTCTGTTTAGATCTCCTGCCCACATTTTGATGGGGTTGTTTGTTTTTTTGGTATGGAGCTGCAAAAGTTGTTTATAAATTTTGGAGATTAATCCCTTGTCAGTCGTTTCACTTGCAAAGATTTTCTCCCATTCTGTGGGTTGTCTTTTTGTGTTGTTTAGGGTTTCCTTTGCTGTGCAGAAACTTTGAAGTTTGAGGAGGTCCCATTTGTTTATTTTTGTTTTTGTTGTCAATGCTCTGATAGGTGGATCTGAGAAGATGTTGCTGTCGTTTATGTCAGAGAGTGTTTGGCCTGTGTTTTCCTCTAGGAGTTTAATAGTGTCTGGTCTTATATCTAGGTCTTTAATCCATTTGGAGTTTATTTTTGTGTATGGTGTTAGGGAGTGTTCTAATTTCATTCTTTTCCATGTGACTGTCCAGTTTTCCCAGCACCCCTTATTGAACAAGCTGTCCTTTATCCATTGTATAGTCTTGCTTCTGTTGTCATAGATTAGTTGGCTGTAAGTGCATGGGTTTAATTCTGGGCTTTCTATCCTGTTCCACTGATCTATATTTCTGTCTTTGTGCCAGTACCATGCAGTTTTGACGACTGTTGCTTTGTAGTATAGTCTGAAGTCCGGGAGCCTGATTCCTCCAGCTCCATTTTTCTTTTTCAGGATGTCTTTGGCTATTCTGGGTCTTTTGTGCTTCCAAACAAACTTTAAAATATTTTGTTCAAGTTCTGCAAAAAATGTCCTTGGTAATTTGATAGGGATTGCATTGAATCTGTAGATTGCCTTGGGTAGTATAGTCATTTTGATATTAACTCTTCCAATCCACAAGCATGGTATATCTTTCCATCTATTTGTGTCATCTTTGATTTCTTTCATCAGTGGCTTGTAGTTTTCAGAGTACACGTCTTTTGTTTTTTTAGGTAGGTTTACTCCTAGGTATTTTATTCTTTTGGATGTGGTGGTAAACAGGATTGCTTCCCTAATTTCCTTTTCTGCTTTTTCATTAGTATATAGAAACGCTATCGATTTCTGTGTATTGATTTTGTATCCTACAACTTTGCCAAATTCGTGGATAAGCTCTAACAGTTTTCTGGTAGAGTCTTTAGGATTCTCTAGGTAGAGTATCATGTCATCTGCGAATAGTGATAGTTTTACTTCTTCCTTTCCAATTTTGATTCCTTTTATTTCTTTTACTTCTCTGATTGCTGTGGCTGGGACTTCCAGAACTATGTTGAAGAGCAGTGGCGAGAGCAGACATCCTTGTCTTGTTCCTGATCTCAGCGGGAATTCTTTCAGCTTTTCACCATTGAGAATGATGTTCACTGTGGGTTTGTCGTATATGGCCTTTATCATGTTGAGGTAGGTTCCCGTTATGCCCACTTTCTGAAGGATTTTTATCAGAAATGGGTGTTGGATTTTGTCAAAGGCTTTTTCCACGTCTATTGAGAGGATCATATGGTTTTGATTCTTCAGTTTGTTAATGTGGTGTATCACACTGATGGATTTGTGGATATTGAAGAACCCTTGCAGCCCTGGGATAAATCCCACTTGATCATGATGTACAATCCTTTTAATGTATTGTTGGATACGGTTTGCTAGTATTTTGTTGAGGATTTTTGCATCGATGTTCATCAGTGATATTGGCCTGTAGTTTTCTTTTTTTTGTGGAGTCTTTGTCTGGTTTTGGTACCAGGGAGACAGTGGCCTCATAGAATGAGTTTGGGAGTATCCCTTCTTCTGCAATTTTTTGAAAAAGTTTCAGAAGGAGAGGTGTTAGCTCTTCTCTAAAAGTTTGATAGAATTCACCTGTGAAGCCATCTGGTCCTGGACTTTTGTTTGTTGGAAGTTTTTTTAATCACAGTTTCAGTTCAGTTCTTGTGATGGGTCCATTCATCTTTTCTATTTCATCTTGGTTTAGTCTTGGAAGATTGTACTTTTCTAAGAATTTGTCCATTTCTTCTAGGTTTTCCATTTTATTGGCATATAGTTGCATATAGTAGTCTCTTATGATCCTTTGTATTTCTGTGGTGTCCGTTGTTACTTCTCCTTTTTCATTTCTAATTTTATTGATTTGAGTCCTCTCTCTCTTTTGCTTGATAAGTCTGGCTAGGGGTTTATCAATTTTGTTGATCTTTTCAAAGAACCAGCTTTTCGTTTCATTGATCTTTTCTATGGTTTTCTTTGTTTCTATTTCATTGATTTCTGCTCTGATATTTATGATTTCTTTCCCTCTACTACCTTTAGATCTTGTCTGTTCTTCTCTCTCAAGCTGCTTTAGATGTAACGTTAGCTTGTTTATTTGAGCTTTTTCTTGTTTCCTGAGGTGGGCTTGTATTGCTCTAAACTTTCCTCTTAGAAAGGCTTTTGCTGCATCCCATAGGTTTTGGAGTGTTGCATCTTTGTTATCATTTGCTTCTAGATATTTTTAAATTTCCTCTTTGATTTCTTCAGTGATCCATTGGTTGTTTAGTAGCATGTTGTTGAGTCTCCACGTGTTTGTGTTTTTTGCAGTTTTTTTTCTTGTTGTTGATTTCCAGTCGTATAGCATTGTGGTTGGAAAAGTTGCTTGATATGATTTCAATTTTTTTAAAGTTACCAAGGTTGGATTTGTAGCCCAGGATGTGATCCGTTTTAGAGAATGTTCCATGTGCAGTTGAGAAGAATGTGTCCTCTGTTGCTTCTGGATGGAATGTCCTATAAATATCTATTAAGACCATCTGGTTTAATGCTTCATTCAGAGCCTGTGTTTCCTTATTGATTTTCTGTCTGGCTGATCTGTCCATTGCTGTGAGTGGGGTGTTAAAGTCCCCCATTATGATTGTGTTATTGTCAATTTCTCCTTTTAAGTTTGTTAGCAGTTGCCTTATATATTGTGGTGAACCTGTGTTGGGTGGGTAGATATTTAAAATTGTAGTAACATCTTCTTGGATTGATCCTTTGATCATTATGTAATGTCCTTCTTTGTCCCTGAAAATATTCTTCATTTTAAAATCTATTTTGTCTGATATGAGTATTGCTACTCCAGCTTTCTTTTGATCCCCATTTGCATGAAATATTTTCTTCCATCCTCTCACTTTCAATTTGTATGTGTCCCTAGAAGTGAAGTGGGTCTATTGAAAACAGCATATATATGGGTCTTGTTTTTGTATCCATTCAGCCAGTCTATGTCTTTTGGATGGGGCGTTTAGTCCATTCACATTTAAGGTAATTATTGATATGTATGTTCCTATTACCATTTTATTAATTGTTTTGGATTTGTTTTTGCTGCTCTTTTTCCTTTCATTCTTCTCTTGATCTTTTCTGCCTATAGAAGTTCCTTTAGTATTTGTTGTAAGGCTGGTTTAGTGTTGCTGAATTCACTCAGCTTTTGCTTATCTGAGGTTTTGATTTCTCCTTCAAATCTGAACAAGAGCCTTGCTGGGTAGAGTAATCTTGGTTGGAGGTTTTTTCCGTTCATCATTTTGAATATATACTGCCACTCCCTTCTGGCCTGCAGAGTTTCTGTTGAAAAAATCTGCTGATAGCCTTACTGGGGTTCCCTTGTATGTTATTTGTTTCTTTTCCCTAGCTGCTTTCAAGATTTTCTCTTTCTCTTTAATTTCAGTCCATTTGGTTAATATGTGTCTCAGGGTGTTCCTCTTTGGGTTTATTTTGTATGGTACTCGTTGTGCTTCCTGGATTTGAGTGAGTGATTCCTTTGCCATGTTAGGGAAGTTTTTGGCTATTATCTCTTGGAATATTTTTTTCTGTCTCCTTCTCTCTCTCTTCTCCTTCTGGCACGCCTATAATACGGATGTTGGTGCATTTCACTTTGTTCCAGAGTTCTCTGAGACTCTCTTCATTTGTTTTCAATCTTTTTTCTCTTTTCTGTTCTGCATCCGTAATTTCCACGAATCTGTCCTCCACCTCGCTTATTCGTTCTTCTGCCTCCTGTATTCTGCTGTTAGCTGCTTCTAGTGAGTTTTTTATTTCAGTTATTGTATTTTGCATCTCTTCTTGCTTAAGTTTTATATCTTGTATCTCTTTGGTCAGTGTTTCCTGTAAGGTATCCATCTTTGCCTCCAGTTTATTTCCAATGTCTTGCATCATCTTCAGCATCAACAGTCTTAAGTCCTTTTCCTGGAGGCTGAGAATCTCCTCATGGCTTAGCTGTTTTTCTGGGTTTTTTTTCTTTTGCCCTCATCTGAGTTATAGTCCTCTGTCTTTTCAAGTATATAGGTTTTTGGTGTGGTGACCTTCTTACAGGTAATAGAGTTGTAGCCTCTCTTACTTCTTTTTTTTTTTATTTTATTTTCAGACTGTACAGCAAGGGGGTCAGGTTATCCTTACATGTATACATTGTAATTACAGTTTTTCCCCCACTCTTTCTTCTGTTGCAACATGAGTATCTAGACATAGTTCTCAATGCTATTCAGTAGGATCTCCTTGTAAATCTATTCTAAGTTGTGTCTGATAAGCCGAAGCTCCCGATCCCTCCCACTCCCTCCCCCTCCCATCAGGCAGCCACAAGTCTCTTCTCCAAGTCCATGAGTTTCTTTTCTGAGGAGATGTTCATTTGTGCTGGATATTAGATTCCAGTTATAAGTGATATCATATGGTATTTGTCTTTCTCTTTCTGGCTCATTTCACTCAGTATGAGATTCTCTAGTTCCATCCATGTTGCTGCAAATGGCATTATGTCATCCTTTTTTATGGCTGAGTAGTATTCCATTGTGTATATATACCACCTCTTCCGAATCCAATCATCTGTTGATGGACATTTGGATTGTTCCCATGTCCTGGCTATTGTGAATAGTGCTGCAATGAACATGCGGGTGCATGTGTCTCTTTTAAGTAGAGCTTTGTCCGGATAGATGCCCAAGAGTGGGATTGCAGGGTCATGTAAAAATTCTATATATAGATTTCTAAGGTATCTCCAAACTGTTCTCCATAGTGGCTGAACCAGATTACATTCCCACCAGCAGTGCAGGAGGGTTCCCTTTTCTCCACAGCCCCTCCAGCACTTGTTATTTGTGGATTTATTAATGATGGCCATTCTGACTGGTGTGAGGTGGTATCTCATGGTAGTTTTGATTTGCATTTCTCTTATAATCAGCGATGTTGAGCATTTTTTCATGTGTTTGCTGGCCATCTGTATATCTTCTTTGGAGAAATGTCTATTCATGTCTTTTGCCCATTTTTCCATTGATTGATTGGTTTTTTTGCTGTTGAATTGTATAAGTTGTTTATATATTCTAGAGATTAAGCCCTTGTCGGTTGCATCATTTGAAACTATTTTCTCCCATTCTGGAAGGTGTCGTTTTGTTTTCTTTTTGGTTTCCTTTGTTGTGCAAAAGCTTTTCAGTTTGATGAGGTCCCATGGGTTTATTTTTGCTCTAATTTCTATTGCTTTGGGAGACTGACCTGAGAAAATATTCATGATGTTGATATCAGAGAGTGTTTTGCCTATGTTTTCTTCTAGGGGTTTGATGGTGTCCTGTCGTATATTTAAGTCTTTCAGCCATTTTGAGTTATTTTTGTGCATGGTGTGAGGATGTGTTCTAGTTTCACTGCTTTGCATGCAGCTGTCCAGGTTTCCCAGCAATGCTTGCTGAATAGACTTTCTATTTCCCATTTTATGCTCTTGCTTCCCTTGTCAAAGATTAATTGACCATAGGTGTCAGGGTTTATTTCTGGATTCTCTATTCTGTTCCATTGGTCTGTCTGTCTGTTTTGGTACCAGTACCACACTGTTTTGATGACTGTGGCTTTGTAGTATTTCTTGAAGTCTGGGAGAGTTATGCCTCCTGCTTGGTTTTTGTTTCTCAGGATTGCTTTGGCACTTCTGGGTCTTTTGTTGTTCCATATAAATGTTTGGATTGTTTGTTCTAGTTCTGTGAAACATGTCATGGGTAATTTGATAGGGATTGCATTGAATCTGTAGATTGCTTTGGGTAGGATGGCCATTTTTACAATATTGATTTTCCCAATCCAGGAACATGGAATATCTTTCCATTTCTTTACATCTTCTTTGATTTCTTTGATTAAAGTTTTATAGTTCTCGGCATAGAGGTCCTTTACCTCTTTGGTCAGGTGTATTCCGAGGTATTTGATTTTGTGAGGTACAATTTTAAAAGGTATCGTATTTTTGTATTCCTTTTCTAATGTTTCATTGCTGGTATACAGAAATGCAACTGACTTCTGAATGTTAATCTTATATCCTGCCACTTTGCTGAATTTATTAATCAGTTCAAGGAGTTTTGGGGTTGAGTCCTTCGGGTTTTCTAGGTATAGTATCATGTCATCTGCATACAGTGACAGTTTGATCTCTTCTCTTCCTATATGGATGCCTTTGATTTCTTTTGTTTGTCTAATTGCTGTGGCTAGGACTTCCAAAACTATGTTGAAGAGCAGTGGTGAGAGTGGGCATCCCTGTCTTGTTCCAGATTTGAGTGAGAAGGCTTTCAGTTTTTCCCCATTGACGATTATATTTGCTGTGGGTTTATCATAAATGGCTTTGATTATGTTCAGGAATGTTCCCTCTATACCCACTTTGGCGAGGGTCTTGATCATGAATGGATGATGGACTTTGTCAAATGCTTTTTCTGCGTCTATTGAGATGATCATATGATTTTTGACTTTTTTTTTTTTGTTAATGTGGTGTATGATGCTGATTGATTTGCGTATGTTGAACCATCCTTGTGAACCTGGGATGAACCCAACCTGGCCATGGTGTATAATTTTTTTGGTATGTTGTTGGATTCGGTTGGCTAAGATTTTGTTGAGAATTTTTGCATCTATATTCATCAATGATATTGGCCGATAGTTTTCTTTTTTGGTGGTATCTCTGTCTGGTTTTGGAATGAGGGTGATGGTGGCCTCATAGAATGTCTTTGGGAGTATTCCTTCTTCTTCAACCTTTTGAAAGAGTTTCAGGAGGATGGGCACCAATTCCTCTTTATATGTTTGATAGAATTCACCTGTGAAGCCATCTGGTCCTGGACTTTTATCTGTAGGGAGTGATTTTATGACCTCTTCAATTTCATTTCTAGTGATGGGTCTGTTCAGTTGGTCTGTTTCTGCTTGATTCAGTTTTGGCAGGCTGTATGATTCTAGAAAATTGTCCATTTCTTCCAGATTGTCAAACTTGTTGCCATACAGTTGTTCATAGTATTCTCTTATGGTTTTTTGTATTTCTGCTGTATCCGTTGTGATTTCTCCTTTTTCATTTATAATTTTGGTTATTTGGGTTCTTTCTCTCCTCTTTTTAGTGAGTCTGGCCAGGGGTTTGTCAATTTTGTTCACCTTTTCAAAGAACCAGCTCTTGGTTTTATTAATTTTCTCTATTGTTTTTTGTGTCTCTATTTTGTTGATTTCTTCTTTGATCTTTATAATTTCCTTCCTTCTGCTGACTTTAGGACTTTTTTGTTCTTCTTTTTCTAATTCGTTTAGGTGGAGGGTTAAGTTGTCAATTTGGGATCTTTCTTCTTTTTTGAGAAAGGCCTGTATTGCTGTAAATTTCCCTCTGAGCACTGCTTTCGCAGCATCCCATAGATTTTGAGAGGTTGTGTCTTCATTATCATTTGTTTCAAGGTAGTTTTTAATTTCCTTCCTGATTTCCTCATTGACCCATTGGCTTTTTAGTAGCATGTTGTTTAGTCTCCATGTAGTAGGTTTTTTCTCTTTCCTTTTCCCATGGTTGATTTCTAATTTCATGGCATTGTGGTCAGAGAAGATACTTGAAATCATTTCTATGCTCCTAAATTTATTGAGGTTAGCTTTGTGTCCCAATAAGTGGTCGATTCTTGACAATGTTCCATGAGCATTTGAGAAGAATGTGTATTCTGATTTTTTTGGATGTAGTGTCCTGAAGCTATCGATTAAGTCTAACTTTTCTATTGTTTCCTTTAGGATCTCTGTTGCTTTATTGGTTTTCTGTCTAGAGGATCTGTCCATTGATGTGAGGGGGGTATTTAGGTCTCCTACTATGATTGTATTCTCATCCATATCTCCCTTTATGTCTGTTAATATTTGTTGTATGTATCTGGGTGCTCCTATATTTGGGGCATATATGTTGACGATAGTAACATCCTCTCCTTGGATGGATCCCTTAATCATTAAGTAGTGTCCTTCTTTGTCTTTCTTTATGTCTTTTGTTTTAAAGTCTATTTTGTCTGATATGAGCATTGTGACTCCTGCTTTCCTGTCATGTGTATTGGTGTGAAATATTTTTCCCCACCCTTTCACTTTCAATCTATATGTATCTTTTGTCCTAAGGTGAGTTTCTTGTAGGCAGCATATTGAAGGTTTTTGCCTTTTTATCCACTCAGCCACTCTGCGTCTTTTGATTGGGGCATTCAGTCCATTGACATTTAAGGTGATAATTGATAGATGATTATTTATTGCCATTTGAACCTCGTGTTCCAGTTGATTCTATGGTTCTCCATTCTTCCTTTCTTTTTTTTTTTTTCTTTTTTGGTTAGATAGTCTCTTGTTATTATCTGCTTGAGTGTTTTTTTTTTTTTTTTTCATTTTTTGCAAATGCAATGTTTGGTTTTGGCTTGTGGTTGCCCTGTTTTTTAAGTATGCTAACCCCTTCCCATAATTGTGTGTTTTATTCTGATGGTCGTGTAAGTTCAAACACTTCATTACTATATTAAAATTAAGAAGAGAGACATACATACAAACAAAAAGGGTTATTTACCTCCTAACATCCCTTGCCCACATTTTATGGTTTTGATGATGCTTTTTTATTTTTTTCTTTTTAATTTTATTTTGTTTGAAGCATGTTCATGATTAAATCTGTATGCTGGCTTATTTGAGTGACTGCTCTCTGATTGTGGTTTCCTCAGTCCTAGTTCTTCCTCTTCTTCTTTTTTTTTTTTTTCTTTTCTTTTTTCTTCCCTTTCCTTCCTTCCTTTTTGGTTTAGAGAAGCCCTTTCAGTATTTCCTTTAACCTGGGTTTTGTGTTGCTGTATTCTTTAAGTTTTTGTTTGTTGGAAAAAATTTTTACTTCCCCTTCTATTTTAAATTATATTCTTGCTGGATAGAGTATTCTAGGTTGCATATTTTTTCCTTTTAGCACTTTAAATATCTCTTGGCATTCCCTCCTGGCCTGTAGTGTTTCTGTAGAGAAATCAGCTGATATTCTTATGGGGGTTCCCTTGTAGGTAACATTCTGTTTTTCTCTTGCTGCCTTTAGGATCCTCTCTTTATCACTAACTTTTGCCACTTTTATTATGATGTGTCTTGGTGTGGGTCTGTTTGGGTTCAGTTTGTTTGGGGCCCTCTGTGCTTCTTGTATCTTGAATCCAGTATCCTTTAGATTTGGGAAGTTTCCAGCGATAATTTCTTCAAATATATTTTCCATTCCCTTATCTTTTTCTACTCCTTCTGGAATTCCTATTATGCATAGATTGGCCCGTTTTATATTACCCCATAGGTCTCTTATATTGCTTTCCAGTTTTTTGATTCGGTTTTCTGTCTGTTGACCGGATTGAGTGATTTCCATTATTCTATCTTCCATATCACTGATTCATTCTTCTGCATTATTCATTCTGGTTTTTACTGCCCCTAGTTCAGTTTGCATCTCTGCAAATGAATGTTCTAGTTTTTCTTGGCTCCTCCTTATATTTTCTAGCTCCTTTCTGAGGGTATCTGCATTACTGTTCATATCTTCTCTTAATTCCTTCAGTATTTTCACTATTTCTCTTTTGAACTCCAGGTCTGTCAGACTGCCAAGATCTGTTTCATTGTTGACTGTTTTAGGTGAGTTCTCCTGTTGGTTTGACTGGGGGTGGTTTCTCAGCTTCTTCATCTTGCTTGTTGTCTTCTTTCTCCTGAGGGAGTTGTACTCTCCGTTATCGGGTAGTGTTTGCCTTGTCACTGCCGTGGAATATTTCCTGAGGGCTGGCGTTGTTGGTCAATCTTTTTTGAGGCAGTGTGGCTTTTCTGGAGTGTTGATGGGGCTAACAGTGTTTCTTTGAAGCAAAGGAGGACTTCCTGAGGGCAGACAGGACTGGGAGGTCCACATCACGATGGTAGCAGATTTCACTTGGTCATGCAGAGCTTGCTCTGGTGTTTTTAGGCTGTGGGGTTCTTGCAGGGGGTTCTCTCTTACTTCTGATGTCTGCCCCCCTGTGGCTGAAGTCAGTATGGGGACTTGGTGTAGGCTTCTCGATGGGAGGGGCTGATGCCTGCCCCCTGATAGGAGAAGCTGATTCTAATCCCTCTGGTGGGTGGGGCTTAGTCTCTGGATGGGATTAGAGGTGCTGTGTGCCTGAGGGGTCTTTAGGTAGCCTGTTTACTGAGGGGTGGGGCTGTGATCCCACCTGGGATGTTGTTTGCCCTGGGGCCAGATTTTCCCAAAATGGTCCCCTCCAGAGAAAGGCACTGCTGCTGAATATTCCCGAGAGCTTTGCTTTCAATGTCTTTCCCTCACAACAAGCCACATTCACCCCTGTTTTCCCAGGATATCCTCCAAGAACTGCGGTCAGGTTTGACCCAGATTCCTTTGGAGACTTTGCTTTGCCCTGGGACTCAGTGCACGTGAAAGTCTGTGTGCGCCTTTTAAGAATGAGGTCTCTGTTTCCCCCAGTCCTGTGGCGCTCCTGCACACAAGCCCCACTGGCCTTCAATGCCAGATGCTCCAGGGGCTCTTTCTCCCAGTGCCAGATCCCCGCATGTGAGGGTTTGATGTGGGGCTCAGAACTCTCACTCCTGTAGGTGAGTCTCTGTGAACCAGTTAGTTTCCAGTCTGTGGAGCTTCCCACCCAGGAGTTATGGGGTTGTTTATATCACGAAATCACCCCTCCTACCTCTTGATGTGGTCTCCTCTTTGTCTTCTGGAGTAGGGTATGTTTTTTAAGGTTTCCAGTACATTTTGGTGAAGTGTGCTCAGTCTTTAGTTGTGAATTTTGTTGTTTTTAGGAGAGAAGTTGAGCTCCAGTCCTTCTATTCTGCCATCTTAATCCCGTCTCTGAGTTGTTCAGCTTGT
Organism: Sus scrofa; assembly: GCF_054392235.1. Lineage (NCBI taxonomy): Eukaryota > Metazoa > Chordata > Mammalia > Artiodactyla > Suidae > Sus > Sus scrofa. Next base: position 127,668,708 of record NC_139401.1, read on the forward strand.
ACCACATTTCATGGTGTCAGGCTCTGAACTCCTCTCTTCTTGTTCTGTCTTTTCTGGGGTGTTGTCCCTCTCTGCCTGGTTGAGAGAGCTCTAAAAGGACTCCTCACTTGCATTCTGTCAAATAAAAAGGAAAATAAACAGGCAAAGACACACCCATTCCCTTCCATGACACAACCCAAAAGTTGCAACTTCAACTTATATCTCATTGGTCAAAATTTGCTCATATGGCTGAATGTAGCTTCAAAAGGAAGCCGAAAAATGTAGTCCTTTTCTTGAGGGCCATGGATCTAACATTTCATTACATTAGGAGAAGTTGGAAATGGATATTGAGGAGAAAGCTGTCATCATCTTCCACAATGTCTCCTTCTCTACACTTCCTATATGTAGTATGAAATAAGCATTTGAAGTGCTGATTGATGTTCCCTGGGAGTGTAAGGGCTATAAAGTTAAAAATATGCACTTTTTTTAGCATGATCTGCAGTGGAATGTGATCTATTCTCTAAGGAAGAAGCAAAAAATAATAATGCTATAGGCACATTGAGCATATGAAGAAGAAATAAATTCTGGTTGGGGAACCAGGTAGACTTTATTTATGGTGTTCGAGGTAAGTGATAAGAAAACAAAAATTAATAGTTAATGACAGAGATATTTGAAAGAGGGCATTTTAAGGAAGAATAGAGCAAGAGAAAAGCTGCCTTGGTGGAAACATGTTACCTTGGCAAGAGTGTAGGTTTCATTCATCCTTTTAGAATATCTTATTTAGAATTCTTATTTTTTATTCTTATTCATTCATCAAATATTACTGACAACACACTACGTGCTAGACTGTTCATTAGCCCTTGGGATACTGATAGAATCTCTGCCCTCAGAGGCCTTATGACACAGTGCAGAAAACAAACAATAATCAAATATTCACACAAGAAAATTCTCACAATTATTAGGTTGGGTGTTATGATACAGAGTACTTGGGAATGAATTTGGATTAGGTAGATATAGAAGGTCTCTTTGAGAAAGCCATATTTAATGAGAGACTACAAGCATACATTGGAGACGTTGTGGGTTTGTTTCTGGATGTAAAGCGAACACTGCAGTGTAGCGAATAACACAAATTGTTTGGTTTCCCTGTGCATATAAAAAGTATGTTTACACTATACTGTAGTCTATTAAGTGTGCCATGGTATCATGTAAAAAAAAATGTACATGCCTTAATTCAAAGATCCTTTATTGCTAAAAAATGCTACCCATCATCTGAGCCTTCAGTGAGTCATAATATTTTTGCAATGGTAATATCAAAGATCACTGATCACCATAACAGATGTAATAATAATAAAGTTTGAGATATTGCAATAATTTATAAAATGTGACACAGAGACGCAAATACCACTGGAAAATTTGCGCTAATAGACACTTGGCTGCAAACCTTTGATTTGTAAGAAAAAAAAAAAAAAACAAGAAAGTGCAATAAAACAAGGTCTGCCTGTTTAAGAATGAGTAAATTAGGCTTATGGTGTGTGTCTTAGCGAAGTGTCCTAGAGCAAATATAAGAACATGTGAAGGTTATGAAGTGGGAAGAGGAGCTAAAAGGCTTGTGCAGCAGGGATTGGAAAATTGGGAAGATGTCAGATCATGTGTGACCTTCTACACCATGTTTTGGGTTTGGTACTTTATCCTGAGCTCAATGGGAAATCATTGAAAGGTTTCGAGTAAGGAGCTGATAATGAGTTGATTTTTTCTTTTAAGAAAATCATATTTACAGCAAGGTGGAGAATGAGATCTACAATGTTCCAGGTACCATGGGACCAAAAACAAGATGGTTGAGATCAGATCAGGGTGAGATTTGAGAGCTGATATATGGAAGTATGGACTTTATCCCGGGGTCAGTAGGGAAACATGAATTTGATTCATTGTACTAACTTGTAATCTCCAAAGTCAGCTTTAATCCCCCATTTTCCTCTTATAAACTCCAGAAAATTAAAGTTAGATTAGAATTCCTGGCACAGCCTTGATCCAATGGGCACTAGCAAACATTATTTTGGCGACATTTCACATACTAAGGAGAAACAGGCAGAACTGTTTTCCTTCCTAATTTTCGAAGGCTGAGGGTGAACCAAGAGCAAGGCAGCAATTCACTTACAGGCAACAGATCAAGAAAAATGGCCAGATCCTGGCAGATATTAAATGGCAAATCAGCTTAATTCACAACTAAGAAAGCAGAGGGCTATAAAGAAAAGAGAGTATCAGCTAGTTGGCTATATATTTGCATGCTACAAAATGAAAGAGGTGACAGCGCTCAGACATCAGCAGCTCTGATTAATATGAGGAGTTCATGTAATTCTACAAGATGAATAACACTGGATTCTATCATTACTGCCTGCATACCTACGTTTATGTAATTTTCGATTTTGAGATACCCAGCCATTGGCCCAGAGAGGACTCAATGTTGAAATTAACACTTGAACTGCTACTTTCTTATTGAGAATATGTACATAGTCTAATATGAGGTTCTAGGGACTTTTTTCCATAGGTGGTAGGATGAATCCCCCTCTTGCTCCCTACCACCCCTGAATCAGAGGCAGGGCAAAAAGCATAATGGAAAATCATTGGAGGTCCCAACTTCTGGTCCCAATATTTAGCCCTGCTTTGGGACACTTACCTGATGCTTCAGTTAATGCTTAAATATCCATCTGCATTAGCATCTGTAAGGTCAGTGAAGGCCCCATGTGGCAGTGTAGAGAAAAGGGATAGCACCCCATGCCTAATGACCTAATAGGACTGCAGGAATATACAAGGTCTGCAGACAAGAAGCTGGAGTGGTCTTTGGAAGAATAAATGACCCCCAAGGTCATAGGAGATCATAAAGATAATTCCCCCCAGGTCCAACAGAAAAGATCTGTAGATTTAACCATTCAATAGTGTAACCAAATATTACATAAAGAGGTCTCTATGGTCAGCTTTGAATTTTTGTCCCCAACAATTCAAAATTGTCCAAGTTGACATCAATAAACCATCTAGTTCCAGAGGCATAATTCAAAGAGCAAATTAGCCACAAGCCAGAAAAGCTGGGCTAAGGTCTGGGCACTGACGCCTGCCCTTTCATGGGAAATTGCTTCCGGGAGCTGTGCCTTTAAAAGGAATGGGAGTCTCTCCAAGTCATGCAAGGACACTCCTATTCCTTTTTAGGTGTGCCCTGCATTATACACAGCTTATGCAAATATGTTAGGACCACTTTTCTTCAATATCCCACAGGTCAAAATCACATGTATGGGTGTCTGTTGTGTGCTTGCAGTGTATGTGTGGGGAGGATTGGAAAGTGTCACAGGCAGTGACAGAACCTGCTTAGATTTTGTTTCAAATGGACAATTGCATTATCTTTTGCTTTTCTACCACTGCAGAATTACGCTGATACAGGATGAGTTCATTACTATATGATGAATTTTTCAAAAAGGAAAAATAAAGGAATAAATGTTATATTTTGCTGATGGTTAAACTGATCATTTACTTAGAAAACAGTACTTTGGGGTTGGAGACATCAGAGCATTTTTAAGATTCACCATTTTATTATTTTCTACTTAAGCCTATTTTTCTTTTAATATGAGTCTTACAACTGAATATACCCTGTTTGGGTATTGTATAATATCCATGCTTTTTTATGTGCTGGGATTTTTAAAAATATCTTAATGAATAATTTCAGCTTACTTACTGAATAGCTTCTGCTAACTAAACATGCCATCTATTTGTTCCTTTTGATTTTTGAGAAAATTGACCAGGTTTGGTTTCCTAGGAAATAGTTCTCTATCATGGAGGAATGAATTTGGACTGATTAGCTGCTTTGCTTATTTGTCCTATTCGTTTTGTCACAGGATTAAAAGGTCTGCTGTGAAAAGAGAAGTGGTAGTATGGAGGAACTGTATTCGTTTATTTGACAGACATCAGTAATAACATGCCAGCCAGAACACTCAAATACAAACCAGACAGAAATGGGTTCTAGAACTCACTTGTCCACTTGCTGGTTGTGAACCCTTAAAGAAAGTCAGGTAAACCACCATGAACATCAGTTTATTATCTGTAAAAGAAAAGGGAGTTTTTGCCACAATAAAGGGTGTGACAGCCCAGGAAAATTACTCAGTATTAACTCATCTGAGGCGATGTTGGCCCCTGAGCCTGCAAAAATGAGTACTCCCCTTTACTAAGCTCATGCAAAAAATAGGCTAGTGAGGCAGGTAGTCATGTAAATATGGGCATTAAAACACGTGGGTGTGAGGTACGCAGGCGAGTAAAGTCAAGAAGGCACTGTGGAAGCAGTAACCATTGAGCTAAGCCTTGGCACTTAATGTAGATACTTATTAGGCACACAGGATGGGGTAGTACAGCCTAAATAGATGGTACAGAATGAGGAAAAAGAGGAAACAGCAGAGTATGGGAGGGACAAGAACAAACAAACCATCTGCTGTTGCTGGAGCACTTAATGTGAGGCAATGGCACAGGAGGTAGAAAGGGGCCCTGATCATGATAGCTTTTCAAGCTGCAGTAAGGAACTTGGACTTGATTCTACAGGGAATGAGAAGCCTTGCTTCAGGAGCTCCTTCCAAATGTTCACATAGTATCCCTTCACTACATCACTTAGAGTACCAATTCAGTAGACCATTTATTTAGAGTGCATTGTAAATCAACTGTTTACTCCTTGTGTCTCCCTGACTAGGCTGTGAGCTCCTTTATGCCCAATACCTTAGAGTGTCCAGCATGTAGTAGGAGTTTAGCAAACCCTGATTAAAATGAGTACAGTAAAGATTTTAACTAGGGGAGTGATATGGTATAAATTTTCATGTCATATTAATCACCCTGGCAACACTGGGAAAGGATAGAATGTGAAAAAGAAATAACAATGCTTCCATGAATTTGTATCTACCAAAATCTGGCTGCTGAGAGCCAAGTTTCATTGGATTACCTCTACCATGAGAGTTACAAACCCTAAAGAAAATGCCAGTGTGTTCACTGAGTATGCAAACAAAGTGATCAATATCACAAAGAAAGGAAGAGGAAATTAAGAAAAGTAATAGCATGCCTATTTAGTAAAGACCTATTTGCTTGATCTAGCACCCCTGAAGTTCTTATTAAAGAGCTTAGACTTCATTGAGCTTTTGTTACAAATTGATGTTATAGCAAAGGAAATACATTTCTTAGATGTGCTTATTAGAGTTGTGGAAATATGGTTGCTTAGAGAGAGGTGTTACAGAACTTCATTTAGCTTATTTCAAAATTGGGTCTCCTCAAAACATTGAATGTAAACACTTTTTTTTCATTTATGACTCTTTTAATGATAGACTTTTACATACCAATATTCACTAGCTATTCAAAAAAAATTCAGTAAAAAAAAACTTCTCATCTAAACTTCCCTAGAGTGAGGCATATGCTAAGTGGATATAATTTCGAGGTTTAGGAAACCATCACTTTTATGGGAATCAGTCCAATTCCTTTTCTCATGAGCACTATCTCAGCAATAAAGTTGCCTTAATTACTAAAACCTTTACATACCCATTATAAATATCATAACATTATGATTTTTAAATTTAAGAAACAGGAAAAATAAGTATTTTGCTTTTACTTCAGAGTCTTCCATTCTTTTTTTCTAGAAAATAATTATTTCCTTGAGATTATGAGATTATAAATTCTATGCTTAGAGAAAGATTGCAAAGGCAAATTGAGCTTAATACTTGGGCCCTGAACAAATGGACATTACATGTGAGAAGAAACATTTTGACATAAATTTTATTAAATCTTCTGTCTTTAAGTGGATGCTCTTTGTAAGTCATATCAATTTCCAAAGTCTTTGTCCTCAATTTATAACTGGTTTAATCTGAAGAAATCTAAATGCAGCCTGGCAGCCAACACTCTGACAATTCAGTGTGGGAGCATGGCCAAAGGAAGTTGCTGAAAACTAAAAAGCACACACCAGCTCAATTACATCACAATCACTGGCATGTATATTATAGGATGGCGCATGCTCCTTTGTCCCCTAAGTCATTGAAAGTTGATGTCATCATTCTGCTGACAGCCTAAAAGGCACAATGTATATTCAACTGTGTCTTTATAGCCTCGTCCCAGTTTTTGATGGTGAAGACAGCTGACAAATCTTTAGCTTGGGGCTGCCCAAATCAGATACCATCATGTAGAAACTTGGCAACAAGGGCTGTGGTGTATGCCATGCCTATGACATATTCTCCTGCTAATATTAAAAGTGATGACACTCTGAGAGACACATTATTTACTGTAAACTTTTCATATTCAAGTCCCCCAGTATTCATTATAATGCTATTCTTAAATGGAAACATTTTATTCCCTCAGGATTTCACAAAACTAAGTATTTGTCATGATCTTAAAAATCTAGATGTACAGATTTGATCAGAATCCTTTCTGCTTCCTACAACATGGGGCAACTTGAATGATGAATCCAAATTCTTTGTACCCATGGGGAAATTGGCTAATCAAAGCATTCTTTGGTAGTGTATCTTGAGTTATCTGCACACTGTGGAATTCCCTAATTCTAGACCATTCATAAAATGATCCCATTCATTCAGAGAAGAAACCAGATTTACTGCAGTTATGTTGCTCCATGCGAACATGGTTAAAGTGGAACAGCAAGTTCTAAATGAAAGTAGCAATAGCATGGTATAATGGTTAAGAGTAATATTTTTGGAGTCAGACTGATAATGTTTAAGTACTGGATCCGCCAATAATTTTCTCTGTGAATGTTGGCAATAAACCTGACCTCTTTGAGCCTTGATATGCTTATTTGTGAATATGGAAAACAGTCTTCTCCCACCCAGAGGTTGTAAAGATTAATGATAATCTATATTAATAGATCTGGGACTCTGGCTAACACAAAGTAGGTGCTTGATATGCAATGGCTATTATTGATGATATAACTATTTTCACACCAACACTATACTTGTGTATAAATGAATATTACAAATTTATAAATAGTACATCAGTATTCTATATAAAATATAAATTCATAGAAAACTATAACTACCATTTCTAAGAAAAAAAAAGATTTTCTCTTCTACATATAATATGCCTTTTAGTAAGCTGCCATTGTTGATAGTGATTCATGTAATATATCCTGGCAATATTTATCCAGTGTTACTATACAGATTATTTACTGCCCATAATTGGCTTTTGGAGGCAGAAAGAGATAATTTAGAGCTCTTCATTACAAGACTTTCTGCAAATGGTAGAAATCAGTATTCGCAAAGCAACATGATGTTGACTTTCCCAATACTTGAAATTCATTACCATGTATTTTTTCCGTTTCATTCTTTTTAGAAGCTGAATTCAACTGAGATACTTCTACCTGAAATTAATTCAATTTTGTCTTTTTCTATAAGGACATCTAAAAACTCTGGCTGTCTCTGATATTTAAGGGCTAGTCATTAAGAGGTTAGACAGCCCAGATACCTTTCCCATTGTAATTTCAGTTTTGATGCAATTACATTTAAATGGTTACCAGCACCCTATGACATTCTAATTAGCCAGGGGACTCTTAGTGCTGATAATCGAGCAGCCTACCAAGAAATAAATTATGCTCCCAACTCTAGCAACTGCCAGGGTTCAGACCATTGGATAAATTAAACATCACTATGTAATTCACATCCTCTATCCTGCAATTACAAGGTATGTAATGTATGTATGTGTATATATATATATACATGTGTATATATATATATATATATGCACATATATATAATTTTATGTAAATTACATGTATATAAAATAGTTGAAATTATTTAAGTAAATACAAATATTTGAATGGAAGATCAGTTGGTTTCTCTAGGACAAAAATTCTTGAAAAGTTTGTTATTAATAATGGATGGCCAGTGGGTATTAATTGTAGAGTCCTCATTCACTTAAAGTATTTAAAACCCCATTGTCCTTTGTATGTAGTGTATGTCCTTCATTATTTTGCTGTGATAAAGCAGACTTCTGATTGTTCCACCAATACGATATTCACTGATGTTTTAAAGTTCCAGGCATGATTTATAAGTGGGTATGGGGTCTTTCCTCATTGTTCTATAAGGTAAGAATCAGACACAAGGAAATTCCCTCCCACTGAATCTATTCACAATGAGAACATTTCCCCAAAGGAAGACTTTTTTATTTTCTACTGTCACCAGACCAAAATGCCCAGCACAGCCTACCCCTTTCATTGCCCCTTCTGCCAGTCTGCTCCAAATTATGTCCTCCTCATCATACCGCCAAAAACACACTCTTCCCCTGAGAGAAGACCTGAATTATCCTAGTTTATTCCATTTTCAAGCCAGGATCTCCAGAGTTTTTCCTGTCCTTCCCTAGGATACTTGTGCTCTCCACCTTACAGACTCATTTGTAAAGAGAATTACCACTGGTAGAGCCATTTCAAGTGTGAGGAATGGAGATGAAAGGGAGATGGAAACAAAAGAGGGAAATATAAAATATGGTTAATCTGATGCATTGATATTTCATTGAAACACTAAACATGGAAATGGGTTTCCCATAATTCCCTTCCATGCATAAATGAACATTAAGAGACACCTCGCATGTGATTTGTAAGGCAGAAATGCAACATAAGCCATACTTTCTTATGCTCAGAAGGCTGAAGCAGAGCAAAGGGCCTTGTTGCAGCTCCCGCCACTGGCCTGTTTCTATACAGTAGTTGCTGGGCCTACAAGTCCTCCAGCACCTGCTGGATGTGCCCCTTCAGCTTCTCCAACTCCTGGTCTGGGCATTTGAAACAACTCCATGATTCTGAGTACCAGCTTCTCCTGCAAGACACTCCAATCATGTAAGTTGGGATTTGAGGCCATAAGCTACTGACATGGGTACCAGTCCATCTTTATGAGTTCCACATCATTCTTGAGGTCCCAGTTTCTCTTATTCTTCATTTCCCATATGCCCTTCCTGCCTGCTTGCTGAATTTAAACTACAGAGTAAGTCTCAGAAGAAACAAACACCCATCAGAGACTGTTTAATATATTAGATCTGTTATTACACACACACTATATATTATACACACACATATATACATACATATATGTATTTGTAATGCTCTATATAATACACTAAAGTAGAAATCAGTATTCATAAATGAGTGTTTTTATTCAAACAATATGCTTATACGGAAAACCCAAGATAAATTCACTATAGAAGAATACAGGTACCAGAGTTTCCTGGTGGCTTCGTGGTTAAGGAGTCAGTGTTGTCAGTGCTGTAGTGTGTTGCCACTGCTGTGGCTCAGGTTTGATCCCTAGCCAGGGAACTTCTGCATGCCAGAGGTGCGGCCAAAAAATATATATATACATATACAAAAATTACAGAATTATTTATAATACCAAAAAAAATTTAGAAACAATGTGTGTAATATTCAAAAGGTAACTGATAGCTATAATCACAACAAAGCCACTCCTTGGACTGTTATACATTAATGAAAATTAAATACAGATGCTTTGCCTAAGAGCAAAAAAACAAGTTGCAGAAGGATCCAGATAGTATGCTCCCATTTATGTAAACTGTAAAAATATGAAAATTGACATTATGTATTTTTATTGCTATGTACATATGTAATTATGAAGTCCCAAATGGGAAGAGAAATAAATTCAGGGTGGTGGCTACATCTGGTGGGAGAGGGGTATAAAGAGTAAGAATGATGAGATCATGGAAGGTTACCCAGGGACCTTAAATAGTACTTGTATTGTTTTATTTCATAATCTGGGTAGCGGGTACACAGGTTTTTATTTTATTTCATTTTTAGGGCTGCACCCAGGGCATATGGAAGTTCCCAAGCTAGGGGTCGAATTGGAGCTGCAGCTACCGACCTACACCACAACCACATCAATGCCAGATCAGAGCTGCATCCACAATTTATGCCACAGCTTGTGGCAACATGGGATCCTTAACCCACTGAATGAGGCCAGGGATCAAACCTGCTTCCTCCTGGATACTAGCTGGATTCTTAACCTGCTGAGCCACAATGCGAGCTCCCTTTATTATATTTTTATGAATACTTTTTAAATGTTTGAAATAGTTAATAAGAGAACCTTCCCTACAATCTGGGCATTTTTGGTAAGATTCACAAGGGCTGCAAATATTCTCACACTCTGGGTGTCTTCTGAGTTGATCTTAGCTGCATCTCTTCCCCAGATCTCTTTGTCAGGTGTCCTAAGATCTTGTTCATCTCAAGTCTGATCATTTGACCAGAGGAGACATTAGCCACTTGACTTGGTCTGAGATTTGGTGTTAGTTAATATAAAGAATCATGTCTCTTTTCCTTCTCAGGCCATCCCATGATTTCAGGACTCTTGTAATCCAGCAAGGGAAAAACAAAATATAAATTTGTTTTGGATTCAGAGCTTATTCAATATTCTGTAGGACAGCACTCCAAACTCTAAAAGTCATCTCCCTGCTGTTTCCTTAATTGGGTTTTCAATTGTCCAGTTTATCATTCATTTTATAAGAGCAGCTGCTTCTGTGTTCTAGGCCAGTGAATTCCATGGGCAAGAGTCCAGGTTTCACTTTTTTAGTAAGAGATTTGGCCATTGTTTTGGTAGTGCATCATTGGATATTAAAGTGATTTGTAAAACTGCAGACAGGCAGGGCTGTCATATGCAAATCCAGAATAAAGTTCTTTCCAGTGTATGTATCACAGCCCCATAATGATGGAAGGAATCCACAAATAGTCATCTTTCTCCTTGTAGCTGGCTGGTTGGCAGTACCAGGAAAGATACATAGTATCGGGCTCTGCTATTGGCAGTTTGGGCCCTCAGGCCTTATATTAATCAGATCATGTTGGTTGGGGGGAGGACATGTGATTCAGTCCATAAATTACCTTCATCTTGGGCATTATATTCTCTTTATTCATGAACCCACTGGACAAGCAAGAGGTGGTAAGGGATGTTCTCAACATTAGCAGAATGGGCCATTTAGTCCCTCTGATTATTGAGATTCCTCTGCACCGAACATCTTTGGTGAGACTTTGCATGAGATAGATTTCATCTTCAACCCTGGTGCCACTTCTGAGAGATTTATTCACACAGCTCTCCTGAAGAAATCTTCGTCACCAATCGTCTAATCTGATTCTTATAAAATCCCTGAGCTTTAAGCAGTGCTCATGAATCTGGATTTTCAGCTTTCTCTCCTAGGCAAATTGGACAGTTGAATGTACTCCTTGAGTTTGTGCCCACTGGGAGATTTCTTTTATCTGTGTCTTGGGGCTGCTACTGAATGGGGGTGCTAAAAACACTACTATGGTCTCCTTTTTGCTAGTGCCAACCTATAGCATGGTTCCATCTGTAACAGCCACCTTCATCGCCTCTGTAGTCAACTGGCCATCAGAAACTCCCTGGGGGCCATAGAAATGGATTGAGGGAGTTACAACCATATGGCAGGAGCAGTCCCCACTGGCAATATGTTATCTGCTCTGACATCACTTTGTTTTGCCTTCTGGAGAAGTTCAAGACTGGTCCTATAAATCACACTTCCACCTGATGGTATGTTGTTCATTGCTGGGCTTGATGTTATACTTGGAGTTTGGATGGTACATGGTTTGTGGAGTGAAGACTGGATTTACACAGTCACATAATGTTCCATGGTCAGACTTTCAGTCTCCCCTAAACCCCTGTAGCATGCCAAGACCTTTTTATGAGAGAACAGTTACTTGATGAAGACGTCACAACACTGCTGAAAACCCAATTTGAATCCTCCATTTCTATTTGGCACCCACATGGACCAGAGATCTCTCCGGAACCATTGTATCTGAGAGGTTAGCCCTCTATTATTTAATCCAGAAAGTGATATTTTCTCATATTGGCTAATTGATAAAAATTTTTATGTCCTTTTGGTGTTTTGGAAATGGAGTCTAAGCTGTTTTTGAAAACGTGTGCATGGTGTATATGTGTGGGGAATAATCACGCAGTATACATTGGCAACCCTGCATGAAGCCAAAGCACTGTTTCAGTGCAAACAAAAGTTAAACATAGCCTCCTTGTGGAGAACACGTGAATAGCTGATGCTGGCTTTTACTGAACACCAGGCATGGACAGCTGGGGTGGAAAAGCAGGTGAAGGAAGTAAACTTTCTTTCTTTTTTTTTTTTTTTTTTCTATTTACACATTCCCCCCAGCATCTGTCCTGGTCTTATTTGTTTTTATTGACTGTAAGAGAAAAAGGTGAATTGCATTCTCCTTGTCAGACTTCTAATGGAGAATGCACACACTCAGCCCTCCATTAAGGAAGAAAATAAAGAGATAGAAAGTTGCTTCATGAACTGAAGCAGAGAAAAGTTAAATTACAACAGCAATGAAGCCAGGTGATTAACAGAAATTAGCAGATTTTTGTGACAAACAGAAAGAAACTGAGAAGTGGAAAAGTGATTGGGATGCGTTCCGACTGTGGTCTATTTAATTGATGCCAGGCTGTTCCTTACTGTGGAAGCAGCATTTTCAGTACATGAGTTTACAAATGCACTTCCCCAATACCATGTTGAACAGCTCATTAACTTTTATTCCTTTTTTACTTGAATGTAAGACCTTGTGTCATATTCCTGTGCAAGTTTACAGCAAAACAATGCCAAATCTTAAAAACCAACTGTCAGCAGGAGTAGCCACAGGCTGGATACTTCACATTGGCTCTGTTTCTGAGCCATCAAATATGTAAGTGTGTAAAAAAGCAGCTGGCTACCACCCCCAAATGGACTCACCTTCAAAGGTAGGGTCACCAGCTTGCTTTGTTTTCCTTGGTAGAAACATGACGGTGTGTATTCTGGTTTGGCTTTGTATTGTCCTGGCTTGTACAGGAGGTACAAGCGAAGAGAAGGAAAGGCCTGATGTTAATAATGATCCACTTCCATTAACACTAAGGGGGAATGTTTGCCTTTCAAGGTCATTGGCGCAATAATTCTATGAAAGAAGTCCATCTCAATGAACAAGTCATAGAAAAATTACTATGGAGCTGTTTGCATGTCTGGCATAGACCCGTATAGAAAAAGAATTATTAATGAAAAGGTCAGGGCTTCCATTGGACTCCCATTATGGGACCACAAGCTTTGCATGACTGGAATAAAGTGAATTGCCAAAGAGTGAAAATTAGAGAAAGGCTGCATTTGGACACAGGTACATTCTCACAACGGCAGCATTCAAGAGCTTTCAATAACAACTAATTACACAATAATTCGGATTCTCACTGCTTTTCCTTCCCCTTTACCTTCTGTCACCTGCCCTTCCTCTTTTGGTTTTTTCTTTCCTTAAATTGCTTTTAACTCTCTGAGGTCTTTCTTCTTGGCATTTACAGTCGATTTAATGTCTCCCCTTAGAGTGCTTAGACCCCCAGTTATCAGAATTAAATGCTCTGTTGTGGCGAAGAAGTAGCTTAAGGTGCTGGCAAGAACATGGACTTTGCAGACACACCCGCCAGGTTGTACTCCTGGCTCACCACTTACTGGTGGGGTGATCCTGGTGGGGAGGTCAGGAGGTGTTAAGTTCACATTAGCTCAGGTTCTTCACCTCTGAATCAGAGCTAACAACACCTGCCTGAGGTCATCACCTCACCTCCATGCACAGCTCAGGCTCCCCTCTGCCCTCCCTTCCTGGAATGCCTTCCTGTCTCTGCACTTAACTACCCCCACACACCCACCCTTGAGGTTTCCCTCAAGCCTTCCCAGGGCCTACGCATTAGGATGTATGCACTGCTTCTGTGCTCCCTCAGCACCATGTACCATATTTTCCATTTTAGCACTTAATGTAGACTATTGGAATTATATTGATGTGTCTCTCACTGAACCAAGGGCTCCACAGAGATAAAAGACATCCTTTCAGAGACCTGATATTCCAGCATTCACTACTAGATACCTGGTTCAAGGGAGCTGCTAAAGAACTAAATGTTTATAGAATGAATCTTTGAACCCTGACTCGTCTTGAAGATTAAATTACACATTTTACATAAGGCATCCAGTGTGCCTGACACATAGTTGTCCTGTCTGCTTAATTTAATTTAAAAAACCATGACAACTCCCTGAGAAGAGATTATTTCATAGACTGCTTTTTGTTTCTTGGGTTGATGTTAGTCACAAAGTAGATGGCCCTGAGGCATCAGTCAAGCTCTGCTCTCCCGGGGTAAATAAGAACAGGCCATTGCTAAGCCCTCCTGCCTGGTGCTTACTAGGCACAAATTAGTTATTTGCTGAAGGGATAAAACAATGAAACATCATCACCCTGTTGAAGGCTTTTTTGCTCCTCCTGACATATTTAGACATATCCTTCTCTGAGCTCTCACATAGTGTTTCTCATATTCTTATTACCGTGTTTTTCAGACTATACCTGTCTATTTTCTCTACCAAACTATGAAATACTCCTAAGCTGGTGCTATTCCACATCTCTCTCATTTTCAGCACCTAGAAAGTGCCTGAGAGAGTCGAAGTTTAACATTTATAGAATTGGGCTTTATCAATGGTAATTAGACTAACACTCAACATGTTTCCTCTGGATCTTCCTCTCATCCAATATGCGAAAACTCTAGAAAATCTAACCTGAGGAAGTTTAAAATGACACCCCCTGCAGTTCCACCACCTTATTCCATAAATTAGAAATTCCAGATGAATTGTTCAATAGATCCTGAAAATGGAGAATTTATTTATGTATTTATTTTAGGGCCACGCCCACAACATACGGAGGTTCCCAGGCTAGGGGTCAAATTGGAGCTGTAGCTCCTGGCCTACACCACAGCTATAGCAACGCAGGATCCGAGCCACATCTACAACCTACACCACAGCTCATGGCAATGCCAGATGCTTAACCCACTGAGCAAGGCCAGGGATCAATCCTGCATCCTCATGGATGCTAGTCAGATTCGTTAACCACTGAGCCACTATGGGAAATCTATGAAAATGGAGAATTTAGTATGGATAAGTTAAACTCATAAGAAAATTACAATAAGAAAATTTCAATTTAGTAGATTGACAATAAATGTCCCCTATAGGTCTGTGTCATCTATTGCCTATTTCCATCCAATATTGCACGACTCCAGCTGACATTTACATAGAATTCTCCTATTCTACTCACGCTCGGTGGGAAGAATTATAACCACCCCCCAAACCCTGTAGTTTAGGCACATGCTCCTCTGCAGAAGCTACTTAGTCTGATAAGTGAACTTCTGATATTTCATCATGCAGGTAACATATCCTGAATAGCTGATGATTCAAACTTTTAAATTTGACAAGAAAGGGGAGAAGCCATTGAGGATTTGTAGTTTCCAGTGCCCTTTCTATTTCATAAGAAGTTCCTCGGACAGAGATATCCAGGCGATTTTGGAGAGCTACTCTGTATTCACAATTCATTCTGTTTGCTCCAAACATCTGTGTCTATTATTGGTAGAAATTAAGATAAATGAGACCTCCTGGAGATCTTCTAGGGTTGAGTAAGAGTGCTCAAGTACAGCCAACTGCGGAAGAGATTCACTTAAAGCTAATAGTTAGGCAGGAAATGTGTAATCATTCTCCTTGCTGCTTTTGAGCCAGAACACTGGCCTTACTAGCATAGTGGGAGCCATTTGCATGCCTTCTGTTCAGTGTAACAACATGGGGAATTACAAAGATCTTCATTGTGATGAGACACAGCTTGTGGACTTACGATGTCTGATGCGGTAATAAGTGAATAATACAATAGTCATTCATACAAACTAGTTGAAATACAGATGAGGATGGGAAGTTTACAGAACAGTGAAAGGGTTGGCGTTATTGCTGTGGAGAATGAATTGATAAAGCATGGGGTTAGGAAACAGAGTGCACACAGGAAATAAAATAAATAATGGAAAAACAAGTGGTCATTTTGAGATCAAAGAATCACATGTAATGTGAATAAATGAGAGACGGAAGGAAAGAAATTTTCAGCCAAAGATTGAAATACTTTAGTTTCACATATTAGAAGAGGAGGAATACCAGGTTATTATCAGAATATATTTATCAGGATGAGTCTGTGACCAGGGGAATGGTTGGCTGAGGTACCCTGAGAGTGAATATCAGGAAGAGAGAAGGGTTAAATATTTTAAGAACAGAGAGTTGAATGGCCCATCTGTGTGGTAATAGATCTTGGGATGAAGTTGAAATTGTGACTAGGTCCAGTATTCTGCAATGAATACATGGGATGTGCAGGAGGTTTGGAGATGACAGCAATAAAGAGAAGAAGGGGGTTGTGAAACTCTATAACTTCATAAGAGCCAAAGGTTTTGCCAACTTAGAAGAGTATGTTAATAAGTTCTGGCTGCTATAATGAAAATACCACAGACTGGGTGGCTTAAACAACAAACATTTCTTACAGTCCTGGAGGCTCGGAAGTATGGGATTAAGGTGCTAGCAAATTAGGTGTCTGGCAATGGCCCACTTTGTGGCTCATAGATGGCCATCTTACCGTTCTCACATGGAAAGGGGTACGAGAACTCTCCAGAGGTCTCTTTTGTAAGGGCACTAATCCCACTGCTGTAGGCTCCACTTTCATGACCTAATCATCTCCCAAAAGCCCCACCTCCAAATACCATCACACTGGGGATGAGGGTTCAACATGAATTTTGGAAAACACAAATATTCAGTCCACATCGAGTAATGGGCCAAGAACAAAATAGATACCAAGTCTACCTCCTAAACCTGAGGTAATTGAGGAGTGAGAGAATAAACAGACTCTACTCAACATAACTGCCTTAAAGGCACTGCCCTTGGGCCATAGCCAGGTTTTAGTTAAAAGAGGAAAGTCAAAGAGAACATGACGACAAGTTTTGAAATAAAAAGAAAAAGGAAGTGGTTGGGACAGAAGGAAGCACAGAGCTATATGAAGCAGAAGAAGCTGGAATATGGCTCATATTTTTAGAGATAACTAAGATGACAGGGCTATGAAGGATTACAAAACAGTAGGCCACAAATATTCTAATTTGATTATTCCTGGAGAGTCCAGAAAGATGGCAAGACCCTGGCCTCTCCAGAGAATCAAACATGAATTGAGGGTAAGTCTCAGTGAGTTCAAGGCCAGGTGTGTAAGCAGTGGGAGTAACTAGCTTCCAGCATCATTATATGTTGGAAATAGGTGATGTACCCTGAGAGTATAGGTTAAGAAAATTGATAAGCTCTTAAAATAAGCAACCTGATCATTCTAGTTTCTCTAAAAACAACATTACTAGTACAGATGGTGCATCTTAGAAGACTTTTAGCATAAAATGTATTTTCCTTGATTTGAAGACCAAAATGTTAAATTTAGAAGGAAGGTGGAAGGAAATCACATAATCATTCCTGGCAAGATAAAACTGCATGATGTTTAATAATATCAAGATTTCTGGAAGGTTGTAGAGAGATTGGATTAAAAAATTCCTCCTCCCTTAATCCTCTTTAAATACTGTATTAGTTTTCTACTGCTGTGTAACAAATTACCACTAATTTGGTGGCTTAAAACAGTAAACACTTATTATATCAAAATCTCCATGGGTCAGCAGTCTGGGCATGGTTTAACTGGTTTCTCCTCTCAAGGTCTCATAAGGCTCAAATGGCTGCTTTCCCATCTGAAGTTTACAGTTCACTTCCAAAACCATTCAGATTTTTGGCAGAATTAATTTCCTTATAGCTGTAGAACTCATGGCAATTTTCTTCCTCAAGGCCAGCATGAGCACATCTCTGCTGCTTCCAGTCTCTGAGCTTGGGGAAAGCCTAAGCCCTATTTTAAAGCATTCGTCTGATTAGGTCAGGCCCATCCAAGACAACCTTCCTTTTAATTAACTCAGAGTCAACTGATTAGGGACCCGAATCACATTTGCAAAATCTTCTCCTTTGCTATATAACATAACACACACATAGAAGTGATATTCTTTCATGTTCATGGGTTCAGTCTGTACTCCAAGGAAGGAATCACATGAGAGCAAGTGAGTATCCTGGGGTCCATTCTTGAAAAACTTCATCCTTTTTGGCTACGTTATCTCATTCAAACTGGACTTTTGTCTGGCCTAGACCTAGAAAATATTCTATAACTGTTTCTCAAACTTTTTGTTTATTCATTTTTACTTCACTAAAGAGCCTTTTTAGAATTTTTTTCTTCCCTAATACCCTGCCCATGAAAATTTATAACCACAGATATACTGAATACTTGTTTATATGCTATATATTTGTGTTTTATACACAAATTAATAAGATTATGCATCTCCCTCCCTAAAGAAGTAATTTTTATTCCCTTAGGAGTAATATAGCCCCTGTTAAGCAATCATGTTCTATAAGATAAATGGCCCATTAATACACACATAATCATTATGTCCCATTCTTCCTTTTACTTTTGTGCTCCATCCCTGATCCCAGTTCACATGTTCTGTTCTCTATGATTCTTTAATGAAATTCTGCAATTTAAAGGCAAGTGTGACTTGCTATTAAGTAGGATTTGGATAACCTGTGTTCCAGTCCTGACTCTGCAACTAATTTTTGATGTGACCTTTGACAAGCCAAGCAAAAGATTTTGGTGGTGTCATTTCTTTGGTATTTCAGAAGAGCACAATGTTGTAAAGTAAAACTTGGTTATAACAGAAAAATTAATTTGACATGTATAAAGTCCTTCCAAGAAGAAAAGATAATTCTTTATCATTTTTAAAGGATAGAGGAGAAAAATGAAGTTTGTCTTCCAAGAGTAGGGATTTAGAGATAAAAAGATGTATAAATTATATCAAAGGATCTTTAATGATGTTGGCAGCTCTCATTTAAATTCTGTGCAGGTTCATTATGTTGGAGCAGGGGCCAAATCTTAGGTTGCTTTTTAACATACTCTCACCTCCTATCCTTTGGGGTCAGATTTGCCATCTGAAACATTTGTTTGTATGTTACAAAGCAAGGAGAAAGCCATGGCACCATTATCAACCATTACCCCAGACACTAGCACATGGAAATTCTTTAGTATACACTATAAGCACAAGATTTTTAGAAGGTTCTTTGCCAAGATTTCAACTAAAACAAGGCCTACTCTCTTCATATTCCTGGTTCTACTGCCATGATTTGAGCAATTTACAAATATGGGCAACATTCCAAGGTTCGAGGTGGAAATTTTATTTACCAAAGCTTCAAATTAACATACTGAGTTTTCCACAAACCAAATGCACATGAATAATGGCATTTGGCACAATGATATCCTACAAAGATTTATTGGGAGAGTAAAAAAGTGTAGAGTCCAAAGCACAACTAAAGAATTAGGTTGGAGTTAATTAATATCATGCTTTTGAATTAAATTTCATGTTTTATGTATCTTTGTTGAAAAATGTGACTCTGTTCTGAGAAATAAAATTCTGTCATATCAGTAAACAAAAGATGCCATAGTCATCAGCATCAGCGATCACACCCCTACCCTACCTCCCATGGTGAGCCCTAAAGGAACTCAGGAAGGAAACAAAGAATACCTGCCATCTAGCAGCCATCAGACTGCAGACACTCCCAAAGGTGAGCCCTGAGAAAACTCAGGATATAGGCCTGAGATAGTTAAGGTGCATATCAAAGGAATGATTTTAGTGAGCTCATTCTCTTGCATCTTCCCAAACATGGAAAAGTGCTAAATTCCTTGAGATATCTCAAGTTTTCTTTTATTAACAGTCAACTTTTGTTCTACCTGCCCTTTGTTGCAAAACTTCTATATATCCTAACTCCCCCATCACCTCCTCAGAGCAGTTTTCTCAGGTTACTTGAGATGCTGCCTCCTGGGCTTAAGTCTTCAGTTTTGTCCACTGAATAAAACCTAACTCTCATCTTTTAGGTTGTGCATATTTTTTGGATGGACAGTTCATTTTGCCATAAGCAAAATGCTCACACTTTTTAAAAGCCCCTCTACTATTCTGTTTTCCTGGCCATTTCTACAGCTATGACATTCTTATGAAATCAACCTTATGGTTTCAGACACAGCTAGGATCCATGTTGTAAGTAAGTTATTTCAACATCATTTTGTATTCAGAACACTAATGAAACTATTGTTTTCTTGAAAAATAAATAGGGAAATGTCATTGTTTGGATGAAAGTGACACATTTATTACACTTGTGTTGATGGACATAATACGGAATTATCCTTGCCATGGTTTAGCAGCACTGAAACTAGAAGACTAAACTTCAAGAGAGTTAGATAAGGACTTCTAAGCATTTAGAGAGCAGAACACATCTCCCACAGATTAAAATGGAAATTTCTTTTTAAAATTATTTTTATTTTTTCTATGATAGTTGATTTACAATGTTCTGTCAATTCCTACTGTACAACAAAATGACCCAGTCATAGATAGATAGATAGATATTCTTTTTCTCACATTATCCTCCATCATGTTCCATTGCAAGTGACTAGATATAGTTCCCCGTGCTATACAGCAGGATCTCGTTTACAAAACACTACTATTTACAAATGAAGCATAAGATTCAAACCCAAATGCTTGATTTATCTCCATCTCTATTTGTGGAAAGCAACTGTTGCACTAAGGAAAACTGGGCTCATGGCAAGATCTAGTGTGGCAGGAAAGCATGCCATGAAGTTACAGATCCAGGCTTCTAGTAAAGCCTTTCTACCAACCCCTACCCTACAAATTCTTCCTCCTTTCCATCTGTGATCATCCTTACCTCCTTTAAAACACCAATGAAACTGAAAGATATAGACCTACAGGGATGACTTACTCAGTTCTCTTCATTATAGTGTAAACAACAAGAACAAAGAGTGTGATCCATCATCCCTTTATACAAGGGTTAAGTTGAAACTCACTATAGTTGCCCTGAGGAGAATTCAGAATAGAGTAAAACAGGATGAAACATTCTGTGCTTTGGATATATGGGCCCCTAGATAATTAAGATGCATATCTAAGTAAGAATTTCAATGAGTCCAGGTTCTTACCTCTTCATATACATAGAAAAGCAGTAAGATCACTTATTTGAGATATCTTTTCTTTGTGATCAGCAGTAATCTTTCACCAAGATGGATGTTTCACTTCATGTATTTCCCAGTCCAAAAATTCTTAAAATACTGGCTCCTCCCCTCCCTCTTTGGCACAGTCCCTTCAGAGCTAGATGAGAAGCTGTTTCCCAGGCTACAGTCGTCAGTAAGCTCCCTAAATAAAACTTAACTCACAACACTCGTGGTGTGCTTTTTTTTTTTTTTTTCCAGTCAATGCTGGAATGGCTCTTCTTGCCTGTAATCACTTATTCATGTCTTGATTATTCATCAGAATATAGCTCACTGGTCCCAAGCAACCCTGGTTCCTCCCTCCCTTGTACCACCACCCTTTCTTTCTACCTCAACAAAGCACTTAACAGCACATACTGCAATGACGTTTCTGAGCTTCTGGCTCAGTGAGCAAGCTGACAGCACTTCTAGAGTAGAAACTACCTTATTTATCTTCATTTCTAACATCTTCCCAGTGCCTGGCACTTAATATGTGATCGGTTGACTAAATTAATAAATCAGTTAGTGAATGACTCAAAGTCTATAATTCTTAAGACCTAATCTTGTCCAAGCCACCTCTTTTTTTTTTTTTTTTTTTTTTTTTTTACTGGAAGAGAGTATTTTATACAGATGCATGTGTAGTGATTGGGCTTGTAAAATATGAACACAGACAGCTTTGTGGAGAGGCCACAGTTTTGTGAGATAATCATCTTTCATAACCACTTATCCATGAAGGTAAACACAGGGTATTTCTACCACCTCTACAACTTAATTCCACATTCCCAAACTATTTATTGACCATCTGTTACGTGACCAAAACTGTTTTTGTTTGGGGGTACAGCAGTGAAAAAAATAAGACAAAAGGCTCTACCAACATGCAGTTTATAATCTAGCAGATGGCAATTTACTTATGCTTCTTTCTGCTTTAAGCACTGTAGTAAGTGCTTGATGTGTATAATTTCATTTAATCTTCAATACTACCCTATGAAGTAGCTCAACTTATTATTCTCAATTTTATAACAGGGACATTAAGGCACAGAGGGGCTTATATAATCTTCTATAAAGCTTCAAACTTGTTTTCTTGGCTTAAATTCCAGAGCTTTTAAAAAAATTATAATTGCTATCATTTGGGTTGCTGTGGTTGCAAAGTTCCTAGTGTTTACATCAAGAAGTGTTCTCTAAATTGAGAATGATAGATCAATATATTCTTAGAATGCATAGTAAAGAAAGATTTTGACAATGGAAAGAAGCAATCTTAGAGGAAATAAGTTCCTACATATATCTCTTCTCAAAAATAAAACTATTACCATTAAATAGGAAAGTCCAATATCATGTTATAAAATAAGTAACATAAATCATGCTGTAACAGAGAAAATATAAGCAATACCCACCCATTTATTTTATTAATGTACAGCATTTGCAAATTTAGCATGATTTAAAGTTAACATAAGCAGAATCTCAGCTTTTTAACATATGCAATTCTGAGGATTCACATTTTCTATGTGTCAATTGTTTTTATAGCATAAAATATTCAATCAGAGCCCTGGGTCTTATACCTGTGTGCCCAGTGTGACCATATAACTTTAAAGTGATTAACAAAACCCAAGTATACAAGTTTAAGAGAACAAGATTTGAATAAAAAATTTTTTATAAAGTTATAGGAAGTGATATCAGAGAAAAATAGATTAAAAATATGATAGAAGTATCATATATTCTTCTAAAGCAATATTACTGTATGTTTATCAAATTTTTATATATCTAAGTTACTAATTTATCCATAGCAAAATAACCAAAAGATACCTGTTTTTTCACCATTATCTCTCACTCTATCTACCTCACGTCCCTGCCCTCCCTCCTTTGTCTCATCTTTTCCCTTTCTCACTCAAAGAGAATCCACCATCCTAGGTAATCCCACTGTGCTCTGTTTGCACTTCTGTTAAAGGCCTTATCTCACACTGCCTGGTGTTTGAAGGGTTAGTTGTTTACTGGTCTGCCTCAACAATTAAATTGTACATTCCTTGAGGGGAAAGGCTATGACTTATTTATCTTCCTACCATCCCACAGCCCTTAGCACAGAGATTAACACAAAAGAAGTACTAAGAAAATATTTGACAAATGAGTGATCATTACTCTATTAAAAAAAATCGAGACCATTAGATGACACCAATAATTTATCCATATGGCCTTTTGCCTTGAAACATTATAGAACCCGCTTGGTAGAATAGGTCGACCCTATTCATTTGTTTTCACAACACCCTAGTCTAGGGATTGATTCAGAAGAGTTATAAATAGTCTTGAGACCCTCAAGCATCAACTGACTTTAAGGCTATATCACTGCTTCAACAGATGAAAAGGACTAGAACTTGAAACCAGCCATTTGGTGACTCACTTACACCAGCCTTATAATAACCTTGAGCCAAAGTGGAGGGTGCTGCCTTAGAACAAGGGGCATGAAGTCTAGAGAGAGATGATTTAGGTTCCAAAACTTCTATCATTCACTAGCTCTGCAACCTTTACTTATAAGGAAAATTTAAATTAATTATAAGAAAAGAGTCTCCTTCCTTATAATATTACATCGCTGGAAGAAATTTTGGAGGACAAAATGAGATAATGCATATGAAGCAATAAGCACAATGCTGGACACTTAGTGAACACACTGTTGCCATCACTCCCTGGTCTGGTTTACAAAGACTCCAGATCTCTAGACTTAAGCTTTTTTGACCCCAGGTCCAGAACTTCACTCCATTGCCCACCTGGGTTCATTTTGTGTATCCAATACCAGTGGTTGTGAATAGGATTTCTAAGTAACATATAGGATACTAGTTACATTTGGATTTCAAGTTTAAAAAACATACTTT